>NC_046188.1:44415000-54415000 GCF_011004875.1 Balearica regulorum gibbericeps | reverse complement strand
ACTCTCATTATTAAACAGGCTTTTCCTGTTTTAAAATAAAGGAGACTTGTAATGAAATTCATCCTCAGTTAAATGCTGCCTTGACGGCAGTTCCTCAAACAAACGCGGTCTCACCGAGGAAGCCAGCTCAGCACAGCGCAGTCCGGAGGAGGCCCACACCGGAGAGGAGTGCGTAAGAAGAGGTCAGACCAGTTACGACATGAGGAAAGCGCTCGCTCCTTGCAAGCTTGGCGATTCAGGAGGCGAGTTTAAGATGTGACACATGCCCTGGCTGCCCGACGTTACACTGAGGTAGCACATAACCTTATGAACTTGCCCTTGAAATTTGCACCTTCTTCTAAGGCATCTTGGCTTGAGCCCTTCTGAGGACGATTACAGCTCAGCCAGAAAACAGAAGAAACATCATTTCTAGTTGAGCCTATAAGCATAAGTAGTGGCTTACGCAGCTAGTTGGGAGATTTGCTTCTCCCGCCGCTGGAGCACCTGTTATGTGCCCCAAAGCCTTGCCATTGCTAAACTTCACCTGGTCCCGTGGCTTTTTTATGTCCACTATCATGTGGCTTTTGGAAAACCATGAAGTTTCCTTTGGAGTCCTTCAAATCACCTCCTGATAGCCTGTTGTAAATGGCAAGATATAAAAAAAATAAAAAGTGCTGCATTCATGCTTTTTTATTCTCTGCCCCTTCCCATGGATAAATATCTGTATTATTTCCCAAATAAAGTCTGGGAGGCATTGGTTTTGTGTCAATATAGTATCTGTTCAGGACTCCTCCCCTGAAACTGAAGTCCTCACATTTTTTACCTTTGTTGCTCATGTTTTTCACTATAATCAGTGAGCAAACAGCTCTGTCACCGTAGCTGTGACCTGCATATTGAAGAACCTTCATCTGCCTTTCCAAAACAGTTTATAGTCATCACACTAATAGCAGGCAGAGCTATTTTTTTTCCATAGGCTCATATTGCTGGCCTAAATACCTCCAGCCTCTCACAGGCCAGGGCCAGGAAGCTCAAACAATAAACGCCGTAAGTCACTCCGGTTTGACAAGCATCCAAAAAAAAAAAAAAAAAAAAAAAATCCAAGCCTGTGCGCTGTTAATGAAGCATCATGTGAATGAAGGCTGAGCTTTTCGTCAAGTGCTACCTTTTGTTTCCAGACCGGCTTTCCTCTGTGTTCACCTTGCCATTACACAAGCAAAAACGCACGCTCCACCCAGCAGCGCGCTCACCTCTTGCACAAGCCGCCTTACCTTCCGATTTTTACCGTGGGAATCCGGACACCTTGTGGAGATGCCAAACCAGGTTAATACAACCCAGCAAGCGTGTGCTCCAATTGCCAGCGCAGCTCTGTGCAACCTCCCGGCTTGTGTGAGCCTTCCTGGTAACAGTCCCACACTGAAAAAAAACCCCTCCTAGCAAATTTTCCTTTCCCACAGGAGCTGTCATCAGCGATGCAGTGGTCTCTTGCTGGCTTGCCCCTGCCTCACTGCTTGTCCCCAGCATCTACAAGTTAACTATAAGCGATACCAGACCCATCCCAGCTTAAGAAAAAGGCTGAAGTGAAACGGTATGGAAAGGAATTTACTCATTATGCAACATGACCCAAAGGGGGGGGGGGGGGGGGAATTTGCCCCTGCTTAAGGCAGAAATCAAAGAGCATAGGATGATGCTGGAAAAGAAGGACCATTGGTCTATCACCCTTGCAAATCTTCTTTACACTGTTCTTTGTGAGTTGTTAAAATGATCTTTTTGCAAAGCAAATTCATCCTGGCAGTTGTTGAGTCCATGCTTGTCCACCTTTTAGGAGTAAAGGAGGAATGTGCGCCAGTGTTTTAGCATTAACACCTACTTGGCCAACAGTGGTAAGGTCACGCTTAGGAGGAGTTTGGGGTGTTTTGGTTTTTTTTTTTCTTTTTTATATTATTTTTTATTTCACCCAATTATCTAATCTTCCTTTTCACTCTCTCGACTTAAAGAACATTAGAAACTCTTTGATTTGCCTGGACAGAAAAAGCACGAGAGAAGGAGGGTTGGGTAAAAAATTGATATTGGAGCCACTACCAAAGTGAACTCCCAAAGTCAGTGATGGGATACAACTTGTTAGGGGAGTTAAAGCACTTGCTGTAAAGGTCATGTAGAGCTCTTGCACACAAGTGAATAGTTCAAGGCGTTTTGATGCAGAGAAAAACCAATTAAGATATAACTGCTACTGACATTCCCCTGAGCCATTTCATCTCTTACCGCTTCAAAAAAGCAGGGAAAAACAAATTATGTACTTTCAATCTGAGATTTATATAGGATGAATTGTTGCTTAGCCTATGAAAAGATCAAAAAGGAGATCTTTGAAGAAAGATTGCCTACAAAGAATGCTGGACTGTTATTATACCAAAAAAAAAAAAAAAAGGTTAATAAGCACAGTTCAGGTCAAAACGTATGCAAGTGCGGTGTGTGCAACAAAGTATTCACAAGGGTTGCTTGCTCAGGCATTTCAAAGCTGGGCAGCAAGCGGGTAAATCACTGAGCCGGCATCTCGAGCAGCCACGCTGCAGCATTGCACATGTATTTGGCTCTGCAATTGTAGACTTGGTAGAGCTTTTATGGCTGGAAACTCCTGCAGTCACAGAGATGGCTTGGCTCATGTCGGGATCTCCTGGCCAAGGAAAAGAGGGGATGGAGCCCTCCCTCCTGCCATCCCCAGCTTCACCTTGTGCCTTTTGGGGACCAGGGGGTTTCAGTCTCTTTCCCCCAGCAAGGCTGAAGAGGTGGCAAATACCCTGTTTCATTTGGGACTGAACCCCTGTGAACTCATTACTGTTATGACTAGGGACAGCAAATGAGGAGCCCTCTGAACGCACACCCCCGCCTCGCAGGGTGAGGTCAGTATGGTTCCCAAAACCAAGCAGGGGTGGGGACTGCCCGTGTGGGCGCTCCTGGCCCTGGCAAAGAGCTGCTGGCAGCTTTGAAGCATCCCTGAGGGATGGACACCAAAAGGCAGAGCTGCAGGCACCATCCCAGAGAGCCTCTAGTGCAGGGTCTCCTTGGCCGGGCGTGGAGGAGTCTTGGTCTCCATCCCTCATCCCCCTGAGCATCCCTCCTCTGCACTTGGCTCCATCTGCGGGCACAGTGCAGGTGGAGGAGGAGGAGGAGGAGGAAGAGGAAGAAGTCTGGCTTCCCTTTCCCACCGTGGTGCGCGGCAGCCTCTCCCAGCACCTGGCCCGACCAGTATGCGGGGTTTGCTGGGCGCGAGGAACCCGCCACCGCCGTTTCACCCAGGGTCCGATTTCAAAGCCAGCCCTGATTAAGACGTTGGGTGAAGGCAAAGCAAACAGACACCGTAATTGCGGTGTGTGCTTTCTCATCTCTGCAGCAAGTTGCAAAATGTGCCGCCTCCTCCCTCATCAGCCAGGCTTTAATTGGCTTTAATGAAGAGGCAATTACATGATTTCAATTTTTAATTAAAGGGGGTGGCAGTGCAGGGGAGGGGAGCACCGGCCCCCTTCGAGTGTGTTGGTGGCACCACGGGAGATCTCTGGGCATGGTGTGCCACAGGGTTTGGGGGGGCTCCCCTGTCACACCCCCCACACCCCACCCCCCCCGGGTGGACAAGGCTTTGCAGGGCACTGCAGGGTGACTGGTGGGAGCAGATCGAAGCCAGCTGCCTCCCGGCCATGCTGCTGGCGCTTTCGAATCCTGCCCCAGCACCCTCAGGCAAGCTGCAATTGGCCTTTTTGGTGTCAGAGCCAGCACATCAAAGGGGCAGCGAACAGCTTAAAAAAAACCCAAAAAACCCAAACCCAAAAAGCCCTCCAAAGCCAAAGTGAGCCCTCCCCATACACAGCACCAGCCAGAAACGCCTCTTGGATAAAATACTGGGTGGTTGTTGGCAGCGGGAGAAGCTGCTGGGGCTGGATGGGTGTCTGAAAGCAAAAGCAGAGCCACAATTAGGAGCTCAAAAAATAATTATTTATTTTATTTTATTTTATTTTATTTTATTTTATTTTATTTTATTTTATTTTGCATTTTTTGGGGGGAGGGGGGAATGTTGTTATTTTTTGTTATTTTATTTTATGCGAAGCCCTAGGCAACTGTACTCTCATAGAGACACCCTCCCCATGACCCCGCACAGCGAGCACTAAGGTGGGATGAATCCACCCAGTCCACGTGGGCACTATTCCTGTAGGCACCACCTTGTCTGCCTGTCCTAACACATGACCAGGGAGGGAAAAACGGAGGCACATGGTAGAAATCTTCCTTGGGAAACGGTGATAACTGTAGGGGCTGATCTGCCGGCTTAGTCCCACGATGCCTCTGCGTTTTATTGCTCTTTCTGGCAGCCAGGAGGCCAGAGCTTTGGCCTTGAGTCGCTCCCGTGCGCTGGGATATCCATCCTCCCTGTGTTTCAATGAGACTTAATCACTTTATGACTTCCTCCTGCCAGAGATAAAAAAATAATTAAGAAAAAAAAACCTGGCGGCTTTGTGGCTGCGCCACACCCTCAGCATTTCTCCCGCCCCTTGCCGGTGCTGCTGGGCTTGCCCTCGATGGCAGCAGCTGGCAGGAGCAGGCAGCACCGGGACCACCGGGCTACCAGCCATGGGCAACCCGGCTGGGTGGCCAACGCAGTGTCGCTCCGCAGAGCACCGGCCTTGGGCAGGCAGGGAGCCAGGGCTGCCGCCTGGCTGGAGCCACTCATGGGAGTGCGGCTCCAGGGAGGGGAAGGGGAAAAAAAAAAAAAGAAAAAAAAAAAAGAAAAAAAAAAAGAAAAAAAAAAAGAAAAAGGGAAAGGAGGCCAGGTCTAAGGTCTTTCTGTGCATAGATTCACCTGCTCGACAAATAAAGCCGGGGCCGGATGACAGGCTGCTGCGTGGGCGGGCTGAGTCACCCCACTGCTGCCGACCGGCCTCCCCAGCCCTGTGCCAGATAGAACAAGGTTACCTTTACCAAAGAGAAGTGAAACCTGCTTTTTTAAATGCCCAGCTGGGAGCAATGTGCGAGAACTGGGCCAGGTCCAGCAGTCAGCAGCCTTCTCCCTTAGAACGCTGGGGCTGAGATCCTGCTCCAGGCTCCCCGCCAGCCCCCCACAAACACAAACCTCTTCCCTGCCTTCCCCCTCCCTTTGCCCCCAGGTCCCAGATGCTCAGCAAAAGCTCATCGGCCTTGAAGCCTGCAGCAATCCTTGATCACAGCCTGGCTTTGAGGAGTGGACTTCTTTGCAGTGACCCACAACCCAGATCTCCCAGAGAAATGTGGTCCTGCTCCCGTGGGGACGGCTGTGTCCCCATCCCAGTGCCTAACTTTCTCATGGAGTTAAGGCTTTTTTCCCCTCATTGCTGTCGGATGAGAAATCACTTATTATTCAAAATAACTTGCGACAACGGCTTTTGGGGAATGACAATAAAACCACCCTCCTGCATTTCAGGCTGGGGAGCAGGGTGCTGTGTGTCAGCACTGCTGAGCAGCTGCCCTTCCCTTGGGGCAGCCCCAGCCTCATCCTCATCCTCATCTTCATCCTCATCCTCATTCATGCATGGCCATCAGCTGTGGCTGGCAAGTTGGTGTAGCTGAGAGTACCCTGCGTGCACAGTGCTGGGCTCTGCACATATGCAATGTGTACGTACACATAAATAAATAGCCTAAGGGAGAAGACATGGCTGTAAGAAACTTGGGGGGAAATATAAAATCTCCCCCTACTGCCCATGGTGGTGGCAGCACAGGGTGGTGACTCACCGGGCAGACACCGTGTTTCTCCTCTGTGGCAACACAGCCCCCTGTACCTCCTGTGGGGCTGCAGTGCTCCCGAGCATCCTACCCCAACCTGGGGACCCCTCTTCCCTCTGCTGGAAAACACTCAAAACCTCAGCGCCACACAGCCAGGCGGCATGTTTGGGTGTCCCCATTCCCGAACTGGGGGCAGCGTGGGGATGAGCTGCCCCATGGCACTTTGACACCCAGAGATGCCTTTCAGGGGTTGGGAAAGACGCCATCACTTCAGCCACCCAAGGTCTTGGTCACCTGGCGATGGTCTGTGGCATAAATAAGAGAGGATTTTTATTTGTAATGAATAATCATGCCAACACAATCACCATTCAGTTCTGAGCAGGGATAAAGCAAACTGTTCCACGGTACTACCGTTACAGCTTTGCTTTATGCCATGAGAGGAGCAGCAGAATCAGCGAGCGAGGCACCACAGGACAATAAGCGACTGAATGTCTGTGGCTAAAGGGGATTTCTGGGTGCAGGTGTGGTTGTGCTCCTCCTGCCGCGGTCAACACTTAGGAGCTTTCCCAAGGAGGATGCAATCGGTCCTTGACACGCAAGTGAAGCAGAAGCAGCCGTGAGTCACCAAAGATAAAGGTCAAGCTCCTTCTCTTATCAGCTATGAGCTGTGCAAGCAGGTAAGGCTGGACTGTGGGCTGGGCATGCTGCAAAGAAATGTGCTCAGAGGGCAGTTGGAGCCAAAAATCCCAGCGCCAGGGAGACCTCCACCCGGGAAAACAGCCTGGGCGATGCCAAGAGCAACCACCCAGCTTTCCTCTTCCATCACCTGTTCCCCAGCAACGTCTGAGGATGATGGTTAAATAAGCCATGAGTGGTGAAGCACCCGCATGGCTCCCTGCAGGGTGCTTGGCTGTTGTCATGCATTGCTGGAGTGGCTGCAGATAAGCCCTGTCTGGAAGGGAAAGCCAATATTGGGGAATGAATGATCCTGGTGACGGCCAGGCAAAGAATGGGCGCCTCTGCATCCCTTCTCCTTGGCCAGAGGAGAAGAAGGAAGAAAGGACATGGACTCACTGAAATCAAACATTTCTCCTCCTGCTCTCACATAACTTCTCACTTTAGGGTCTCGTAAGAAAAGCTAAGGATGGAAATGTGCCTGTGAGAGCCAAAAGAGGCTTTTAGAAAGACCTTGGCAATGCAGCCGGGCTGGTACTATCCATGTCAGAAACTCCAGCATCGTTTGCTGCTATTTTGGGCAAATGCGTGATTTGCTCTTTTTGTTCATTGGTTTCTTTTTGCAAAGCACGCACGTTCATAGATGCGCATCTCCCTTCTGGAGCTGCACTGCCCATGGCCCCGCTGGCTGCTCACAGCCACCGCAGCCTTTGCTGCAGCTCCGGATCCCGAGGTTCTCATCAAGGGTTTCCAGTTGCGGGAAATGTGTCCAGCTCCATGACTTTGACTCCTGCTCCAGTAAGGCTGGAAGAATGACTTAGTCATTCCGGTCGCCTGCCAAAGCATTTAACTCGTTTTGCTCTGTTTGGAGGTTATTTCCTGGCTCCGAAGTCCAGCCAACCAGCAAATATTTCAGATACCCAATAGTCAATAAATAGATTGAGGAAACAAGGGATTTAAAGCAGTTTATCCGTGCTGTAGCAACCCCTCTGGTTACAACACCTCCAGAAAAGCTCAGATAAACCCATCTCAGGGTGGTAAATGCTGGTCAGTGCTACCTGTCTTTGCTCACAGAAGGGAACGCTCTTCTAAAGGAAACCAGGAATTTGTGGTTAATAGCTAAGCTTTTATGACACTTGGCCCAGCAAGCACTCAGCGATTATACCACAGTAAGGGGTTTTCTGTGTTTTAAGCTATTACACAGCATTAGGAAGGTTTCTGTGTTTTCAGCTCAATGAAAATAATTTTGCCCTCCGCAGCTGTACCAGGCAGTGGGCTGGAGCCCCACTGAACCGACGGAGGGCACGCAAAGGGGACAGTGTGGGTGCCACCTTCCTGAGGAAAATGGTTCTCCACTAAAGCAGGGGGAGGCCCTCGGCCTGGCGATACACCTCTGTCCCATCCGATCCCCCGTGTGTGCCACGGCTGTCCCTCCCCCCCGCCCCGGCCCCGCATCACGCAGGGACTTTAGCGTGGGTGCTGGCTGCCCTGGTTCCAGGAAAATTTATTCCTGGCTCGTCCCTGGGGAGCAGAGCCTGGCCAAGGTTATGTGCTGAACGCCCTCATTTCCTCTCCTTAACTGCCTCCCTGCTTTATCACAAACTTTCTTGCTTCATCTTTTTTTTCCACTCATAAAGGCTGCAGTTACCTCCAGCAGCACTGGCACAGGCTGCCCCTGGGCCACCGGGCCACCGGGCTCACACTCATCTCCAAAAGTGCTGGCTTCTGCTCTCCGCACAAAACACACAGAGGGTTCTGCAAGCCCATTTCTCCCTGCCACCAAACAGTGGTTTCTTTAACAGAGTGGAAAAAAAAAATATCAAATCCTCAACTTTTTATGACTTAGGATTTCCCTTTCCCACCTCCTGGTTCATTGGGGATGGGCAGGAGGAGAATAACGGCGTCATTGATGCTCGCTGCTTTCCCCAGCCCCAGCCCTCAGCCCAAGTTACAGTGGGACAGCTGGGCTTGGCCCCAGGACATTGGGAACTGGGACATGCCCTGAGCTACTTATTGCAAATATTTACCGAGGTGGGGCTGGGTGTTCGAACATGAGGCAGTCTGAGTAATCGGCAGGAAAAAAGAAAGTTTGGCTTTTGGATGTTAGCCCCATCAGCAAATATTAGCTCGGGCACCACGGAGCAAGTGGGCTGCCATTATCCCCTGCCGTAAGACCTGAAAGGCAAAGGACAGGTCCAAATGGGGCGGCACCTGGAGTTTATACGCACCAAATTCTACGGCTCAGGACTGTTGAACTCACCTCATTCCCTTTTATTTGGTGGTTGGAGTGAGGAAATAAATGAGCAACAGATTAGATTTGGGAAAGTCAACCAAAACTGGAAAAATACACATTGCCGATTCCCCTTCTCTTTTTTATCCCATAGTTTTAGGAATTTTTTTTTTCTCTTCCATGGCTTTTGGATTTCATTGAAGCACCTGAAGCTGAAGCATGGAGAATATTATTATCATTTCTTTTTAATCCATCGTATCAGGCACCCATTTCCCTCCAGCCTTCCTGGGCACTGCCAGCGAGGCAACTTGGCATCCTCAGCTCCTGCTGGCTGCACGGGCGGAGAGCTGGCCGCAGGTGTGGTTTTAGGGGGAGCAGCAGCAAAATCGCAGCAGGTGAAGGTCATGGCAGCAGGAACATTAGCAAGGAGGCGGAAAGCCTTGGGAGAGGACAGCCGGCATCAAAAACTATTTCCCTTCACACCTGCAACAATGCAGTATCCCAGCTTCAGAAAGAAAAATTGGTGGCCGCAGGATGATATGAACACAACATCAGCGGGGCTGCCTGTCCTCCCACGCACGCTGGCTGCCCAGGAGGGAAAGGATGCTCTTCCTCCTCCAGCCCCTCCCTGCAGCCCGGCCCTGGCCACTGCTGGGAATGATGCGCTGGAGGGTTTTGTTTGTGATGGCTCTCCAGCCTGTCTGGAGACAGGAAACATCCCAAATCTGGACAGTACCACGACCTCATCTTCCCCCCCCAAACTCCCTCAAGTTTGCTGATGTTGTGGTTAGGTGATCCTGAGATGTCTTTCAGTGTTTACTCTTAAAGTTTATACACTGTTAGTTTAAAAAAAAAGGCGAAAAGCGGAAAGCGGGGCCAGGAGGATGTGCCAAGCAGGGAGCTCAATCACCCGCCGGCGGGACAGCTGGGATGGGACACCCGGGTCATGTGTCACGCTGATGCCAGGCAGTGCAGCCCCGTGATGCGCTCGGACGTGATGCAGGACATCCCGGTCATACGCGCTTGTCAGCGCTGGACCTGCCGGCGTGTCCACGCCTAGATAAAAATGGGAAAAGATGGTTAACGGCCACTTTACACATCTCTGCAGCTTTCAGCAGGGCAGGTTATGTGGAGTGGTGACTTTCAGTTCGGCGTGTGGTGTCAGCGTGTTGCTACAAGGCCTGGCCCTTCATAATCTCTGGTAAATGTTATTGCTGTAGCACACCAGGATAATATAAGGCTGGCTGGTAGCAGACAGGCAGTGTCAGGCTGAATGGCGTGAGCTGTAATCACTGGAGACTTCATACGCAAAGAACGTATCAGCATCAGTCGGGGCTGAGGTTGCAGACATTTATTACCACTGCTGCAAAAGAAAGACATCCCAAATATTTATCTTGCACAGACTTGGTTTGGGAAATCAAACGCTTTGGAGGGGGGATGGCCTGGCATTTTAAAATTGTGAGCCGTAGCCTAAATCATCTCATTAGACATTAAAAAATGTTCATGGCCTTCAAAGGGGCCAGTAAATAACTGCATAGTTCAGGGCAGCGCTTGGCAAGCTGCTGGTCTTCCCATGCTCTCAGGCAGAAGTCTTTATTAAAGGGGAAGTACTGAGTCACCATGGGTGCCACAGCAGCCACGCGATGGGGCGCTCTCCTCCCCACTGACATAAGTCTCAAGCTATTGGTGGATCCCCCGTGATGCTCAGCAAGCCGCTTCATGAAGACGATGGTGACAACAGGCTAAATCCGGGTCTGCCGCCATTTAGAGAGCAGGCCTGGACCAAACCCAACCTGTTGGGTCAACACCCTCCTTGCCTGTGTGAGGATGCATCTGGGCACCTCCGAGCATGGATCCAAGCTGTGCCCAGCCTCACATGGACCTTGCAGCAACTTTCCACCTGTTGTAATTCTGCCATATGGGCTTGAAATTGGGCTGAGAGGCTCAAACATATGTGTATTAGGTGGGGGAACCAGAGCAGGGAACTGCAGGACCAACAGCTCAAGAGACCAGATAACACAAGCCTCTTTTTTTCCTTTTTTTTGGTAACCAAAAAACCTGTATGATATCTAAGAGTGAGGAACATACTACACACAGAGTCATGCCCAGGCTCCTGGGGAGAGACAGAGCAAAACACACCCTCCCCCTCCGATTTTTAATCCCAGTATTGAAGTTAAGAGCCTGAAGTCCCCCCTGAGCGGGTTTGAGTTGGCACATACCCACCCTTATTTGGCTTCTCCTTCAGAGCACAGCCAAGGACCAACTTACTGGAAATGACGTCTTTTTTCCCCAGCCCCTCACGCCTGCTCCATGACTGTCTGCAGCAGTTTACAACATGTAATGGTAACACACTGAGTCAGTGGGATGAGACATTTCAAGCTGCTTAGGAAAAGAAGAGTCTTAGTCAGATAAATATTAGTAAATTGAGCAAGCGGGGCTACGTGATATTGCTGATTAATGCATGGCTTGTGTACGGTAAGAAAAAAATTCTCACAGATTGAGCAAAGATGCTTCCGCTGCTGCCCTTGTTTAAATTAACCCAAAAGCTCCAGCCTTGCTGTGTTTCATTTTCTGTAATCATTAAACAAACAGCCTTGGTGGCCTTCGTCTCCCTGGCTGAGACCTTTCTAAGTGAGCTTCCCCTAAGAGAAGAACTTCACCTGAACTTGGCCATCTTGGAGTGAAGTACCTCAGCTCCCTCTGTGCTCATGGAAAGACCTGAACACCCCCAAAGTGAGACTGAGCCCCCTCACAGGGTGTCTCCGTCTGGGGCAGCTGCCCCTGATGGGCTCCACACCCCTCCAGGAGGTCCTGCCTGCAGAGGGACTGGCACCCACTACCTAACCAGTGGGATTTGGGGGCACCCAATGGCACCGCTTTGTCCCAGAGCATTTCTGAAGGATAATAGGGAACTTCTTATTATAAGGAACAAAAAACTTCCCAGAAATATTCTGGACTAGTCTAATTAAAAAAAAAAAAACAAACCCACAACACATTTTAAGGCATATGAAAATGTAAAAAAATGGAAAAAAATGTGAAAGGCATGAAAAAAAAGCGGCTCGTCACAACCCTTCTGCAGTAGCAACCCACACCCTTCGCTTACAGCTCTTTAGGGTTTTTTTTGGGCACGAGTTTCCTAGGAGACCCAGTGGTCACTATACTGAGCACCAGCTATACGTGCCTGTGGATACAGCTATGCCCTAATATAAACTTGGAGGGCAACAATTTACAAAGCAAGAGCATATGTTTCTCTGTTACTAATTGACTTCAGCTGGCAGGATTGCAATGTCAATCCTGTAAACCAGCTTTTTTCCCCTGCAGATGTCATGTTTAAATCATTAAAATAAAATAAGTTATATGGCCTTGAGTCTCCACTTTGCTGCTGAGACACCGGCATAACACCAGTGAAATTAGGGGTCCTTCTACAGGTACAGACCCCTCAGAGAGGAGATGCACGTCTCTGGGATTACAGAGCGACAAAGGGAATAAAACCAGGACGGCAGCGGGAATGGCAGTACCCTGTAATGTCTGATAGCTGCAGCGTGAGCTCCTGCATCTCTTGGGAGGGAGATGTGATGTCAGGGCCAGCAGGAGACCTTGGCAGGCTAAACGCATTGCTAAATCCCACCGGAAAGCTGACAGGTCCTGCTGATGGGCACGAGGGGAGAACTGCAGAGAAGGTAAATAGCCAAAACCCCATTTTACTTTTTTTTTTTGCATTTTTCCTCAGTGTGAGCCCTAACCATCCTCAGCCTTGACCTCACACCACGGGCTCCTCCTGGCAGCGCCTGTGTGGCTGCTGTGCTGCATTACCATGACTCATGTTGCCAGCAGCAGGGTACATAACGCCTCAGACTCTGAAATGATGATCAAATTCCTTCTCTGGAGCAGGTGCTCACATAAGGGACATGTGCCGTGGCAGAGCCAGAGGCCCAGCCTGACCAGCCCCTCCATCGAGGCTGAGTGTGGCCACCCCATCCCACACCCATTAAAAAAAAAAAATCCCTATACACAACACACGCACACGCGCACGTGTGTACAAGCACCCCCCCCCCCCCCGCCAGTGACCCAATGCTATTCCCTGCACCTGGGAGAGGGCTGAAGCCACACTTTTGTGCCAAATTGCCACATAGGCTTTTAAAAATGCCCTTACTAGAACAGAAATTTCTTTGGAGTGAAGCAGAGGGTGGTACCAGCATCCCTGGTGAGCGCGAGAAGAGGGAGATGGCCACATGTGATGAGGCTCCAGTGAATGAACGTCGGTGCATTTCCCAACACCTCCCCCTGGTTAACACTCCCCACTGTGGTAATTTTTCCCCCTTTCTAAGAAGAGAGACAAATTCCTAAACTCTCTAATTCCTGCAGATTTCTTGTATATGGGGGGTAATGAAGGGCTGGTGCCTGATGACCTTTTTTAATGGCAGCCACTGTAGTTGTATTTGGCAGCTCACATACTGCCAAGGAACAGGCTTGGTGATGTGCTGGGTTGCAAGAAAAAAAAAAAAAATCTCTTCTCTTGCTCTCGCTGCTGAATTTGGGAACATGAACAAACCAAACTAAACTAAACCCGAACTAAAGGCAGCAACAGGTTTCTCCCAGCCCCAGCTTCCACAGAGACAGCAGCAGTCATCTGAACTGCAATCACCCAGAGCTCCTTTAGCTAAAGCTGGGTTGTGGCCCTTAATTATCAAAGCCACCCACTATCTACACATACTCAAAGTGCCCCGTGAAACTTGTCCTATGCTTGTCCCAAGCTTCAGTGCCAGGGTGCAGTGCAGGGCTGCATTGCATCTCTTACCCCTCTCCCCAAACACTGGAGGTGAAATTAGCATTCTACTGTCAACTCCTTCACCCTGTCAACTCATCACCCAAGTTATTAGCCCTTATTATTTAAAAAATAAGGCAATTTTTTTTTTTCCCAAGCAAAGTTAGTGCTATACACTTGCAGCAATAGTGACCAGCTACCACGGTATAGACTAGGATTAGGGCTGCGCTTCTTACTTGCAAGCAATTGCCCCATGCTTCCCATGGCAGATTGCTCTGAGCTCCTTGAAGCTCTCTGTTCTTTCCCAAGACGTGGTCCTCTAGGAGATTTCCCATGATTCCACTTTGCTGCCCACTTTGGGTTCAGTTAGAGTCACCTTTGCTTTCCTGTCTGTCTACAGTAAAGGTAAATATGCTTTAAAACCTATTTTATGGATTTTTTGCACGGTCACAATGCCAGAGACCTAAAATGATGGTATTTTAATGCACTGGACTTTCCTTTTATGTGACTGTCTACTTAACAAACTCATACTACATTAAAAAGTAGAGAGCTCTTACAATGGACATACATTGGAAACTAGGGTCCCAGTTCTGCAAGAGCCTACCTTTTTCTATACTGTGAGCAACTTCTTCACTTTTTTTTTCGAATAATATTTTATTTTTCTAGCTTTTTTTCTAATTTGGCCAGTGCTAAGACAAGTTGACTGGCGTGACAGCTGGGCGAGGCTTTGAATTTTTCAAAATGATAGATAAATGTCTAAGAAAAATCACTCAGATGAAAGCAAAAGCGGAAAGACAGAGACCAAAGCAGGCTGCTGACCCCGCATCCACAGATGTGAGTTTCCTTTAAAAGCAAATTCAGTTTTGGGTGGGTTTTTTTTTACACCGGACCTTTTGAAGCAAGGTGTGCACAAACATGCCAAGTCCTGCAGCCTTTCCACACCGGGAGCCTTCCTCCAGATGTTCCTTGTGTGCTTCTGACTTGCTGCCTTGTTTTTTTGCTCTTTTTGAAGTGGTGTCCCATTTCCCGTGCACAAAGACTGTTCCCTGTTGTATTTCAGAGCTCAATTAAAAACATAATGATTTCTGCTTAAGATCCAGCTCTGCTCTTGGCTGGCTCCAGCTCCCTCACTCTTAAGGGGCCTTTTGGGCAGGAACTTGCTGTTTTACAGAGCAGACCAGCATTTGTTCAGAAAAATGTAGA
Source organism: Balearica regulorum gibbericeps (assembly GCF_011004875.1). NCBI lineage: Eukaryota > Metazoa > Chordata > Aves > Gruiformes > Gruidae > Balearica > Balearica regulorum. Next base: position 54,400,412 of record NC_046188.1, on the reverse strand, counting down.
TGTGCATCCTAATGGTAAGTAAGTCAATCTGGGCTGTACCCCTCACTGAAACAAACTACATTACGCTAAAAAGTGAGCTGTTGTGTTGGCTTTCAGGGAAAAGCCTGCAGCTCTTCACACACCAGGGCACAGCTACATGAATGGTCCATGGCTGCTCCCCCACTCCACGAGCGGCGATGGCCAGCATGATTTTCCCAGAGCAGTCCCCAGCCCAGCCCACCCTGAGAGGCTCAGCCAAACCATTCCTGGCTCATTCATCAACCCTGACAACACCACACAGACCCCACCTTTGTTCTGGCCCTCCCCACAGATGTGCACGCTGCCTTGAATTATCAAAGTGTGGCCATATACTCCAGCTGATGAGTGATTTGCAGCGGAAAAGGGTTTGGCTGTAGCTCTAATTTGTTCCTGGGAATGGGCTTCTGACCCTGCCAAAGTCCCCGGGCACGCCGCCAAGCTCTTCAAAAGGGGCCAGGCCTCGCTTTGTAAACTCACCTCTGGGGTTTGGCTTGCAAACACCTATAGAGGTGTCGGTCATTCAAGAAAAATCATGGAGGGGAACAGGGCTCAAAGTCCAAAGGGTGATGCTGCGCAAAGTACGTAGCTACGCAAATAGTGCTTTGGAAACAGCATGAATAAGTTCATTAAGCGCAGCCCTGCCCTCGGCTGCAGCATCAAGGCAAAGGCTAGGAAGTTGGATCGGCCTTGTGTCAACTATCGTAAAAGGGTGACAAAATGAATGGTGTACAAGAGGACTGACTGCGGGCTTGCACGTGCATCTTAAATACCACCTCCAGCTGCCACAGTCTTTACTGATTTGCCCGTGGTGCTGGGCATTGGCCAGACTACAACGAACTGTGGTGCCTTCCCTGGGAGGAGGGAGTGGGCTGGGGGAAGAAAAGGGGATAAATCCGGTGATTGCAGAGGACTACAAAAAGATAAGGGGGACCAGTGCTAATGCAAAACTGGAGAGGTGGGGTACCCTGAGGAAAGGATGCAGGAAGGGCTGATGGTGATGGTGCAGAGCCGGCTGGATGCAGGGCCTCAGATGAAGCAGGTGGGCTCGGCCAGGTCCCGGCTGAGCCTCCTGGGGCAACCAGGGGTTAGGGCCCAAAGCAGATGCCCACGGGGTGCCCATAGGAGATGGCAGTGGCCTGCCGCAGGTGGGGCTCAGGCCCCTCTGTGCCAAGTGGAGATGGTGCCAGGGCAGACCCAACATGGCAGAGACTCCCTGACCCAGGACCACAGGGACGTGGCTTTGGGAGCATGGGGTATTCAAGAATGGACCTCAGATGAGGCAAGGAGTGCTCAGAGGGGCAAGATGGGGGTGCAGCAGGTCACAGCAGCCCCATCCTCACCGGGGGGGGCTATGCCTGCTCGGCAGAAGAAACACACGGGCGGCGGGGGGCGGTGGGGGGCAGAATTGAGGTCGCTTCACGGTGTGGTCGCTGTCCCCCTGCCCACGGCGGCAGCCCTGGGGGAGGCACCCACCTCCCCGCAGCCAGCCCGCCCGCCGCGGCGGGACAGCACCCAGCACCCTCCTCTTTGCTCCCGGCGGACGCCACCGCCGCGCCGACATCCCCCCCCCCCCCAACCCCGCAGCCCAGCGCCGACGGGCGGCAGCGGGCGGGGAGCGCGGCCCGGGGGGGGCGGGCGGGAGGCGGGGCGGCGAGGGGGCGGCGGGCCGGGCTCCCCGGGGGAGGCACCGGAAGGCGCCCGGCGCTGATTCATTGCAATAAATTGTTCCCTTCGCGGCGAGGCTCGGTCATCGCCGCCCGAGCCGGAGCCGCGGCCGCAAGCAGAGCCGCAGCGGAGCCGCCGCCGGAGCCGCCGAGGAGGGAGGATGAAGATGCAAGCCGAGGTGATCCGCGAGGGCGAGCTGGAGAAGCGGAGCGACAGCCTTTTCCAGCTGTGGAAGAAGAAGCTGGTGGTGCTGACCAAGGACAGCCTCAGCCTCTTCCCCGACGGGCACAAGCGGGCCAAGGGCAAGGAGCTGGGCTTCGGCTCCATCCTCAAGGTGGACTGCGTGGAGCGCACGGGCAAGTACATCTACTTCACCATCGTCACCAAGGACCGCAAGGAGATTGACTTTCGGTGCCCGGACCAGAGCTGCTGGAACGCCTCCATCACCATGGCCCTCATCGACTTCCAGAACAAGCGGGCCATCCAGGACTTCAAGAGCCGCCAGGAGATGGAGCAGGCGGCGGGCACCCAGGAGCGGCGGCTGGCCCGGGCGCCCTGAGCCGCCGCCCCCCGCCCCGGCCGGTCCGGCCCCAGGTGAGCCCCTCCACGGCCCCGAACGCGTTCCTGCCTGGGCTTTTAATTGGGTGGGGGTTTTAAAAAATATTCTTAGTTTAAGTTATTATTTATAATTATTTTAATTATTGCTTTTTGAAATCAGATGGTGATGGGCGGCGAGGGCTCCCTCCCTGCACCTCTCACCCCCTCCCCCCCCTTTTTTTTTTTACCGGAGGGACCCCCCCCGGCCCCCACCGCTGCCACCTCTCTGCCTCGCTGCCGGCCTGTGAGGGTGCCCGGCCGGACCCTGAACCCGGGGTGTGCTGCCTAGCTGCTTCAGCGCAGGAGTTTTGGGGCTTGCTCCCCCTTTCCTGATGCGGCACTGGGAATTTTTGGAGCTGGGCTTATGCAGGGTGCTGAGAATTGCGGCTCTTAGGGAGGAGACAAGAAATGGCACTTGGTAGTGCTTTGTTTATGTACTTTGCTAAAAATAAAATATCTGCAAAAATAAGGCTGAAGGCTTACTCTCCCCTTAAAGCCCCCCCCTTTTTTTTTTCTGCCCCACTCTCCTATTCGTTTAACTAACCTGCTTTCTCTTGCTGCCTTTAGAGCATACCACTGGATGATAAACCAGATCAAGTGTCTTGGACTGAAATGGGACAGGGTACCAATGAAGGAAAGCGAAGAAGAGAGCTGGAAGCAGCTTGGTTTTCTCCAAGCCCGTTGAGGCTGCTGAGCAAAGAGCCCTGAGCTTTGCCTGAGATGCATTTAAAGAAAAACCAAAGACTTTCGTAAAGGACTTCTTGTGAAGCGGCGGCCACGTGTTTTGAGTGGCACAGCTTTGCAAACGATTATCTTCTATTTATGAGACGCGAGGAAGATTCAACACTGACTGGTGGTGTTTTAAACACAATTTAAATTATTTGTAGTATCTATATTTGTATTTATTTTGATGAATGTCTTTCAGCAGTTACTGGTCTTAATATTGCTTTTGCATTAATATGTCCATTCCAAATAAATTACTTGAAATGTTCACTTTTTATTACTATACTCTGGGCTGCAGTAACTTTTGTTGCCGCATGTTTCTGGTGTAGGCAGTGGTATAGTGGCTTAAAAACAGTGGGTAAACTCAGCTTTTTGGCGCCCTGGACTGGGCGGTGGGAGGTGTAGAAAGCCCAGATAACCCATTTGTGCTTGACTGTGTCTTCTGACCAGGGAGGGGAAGTGTGTTGAGGTCCAGTTCTGGTCAGTGGTAGAAATAGAAAAGCCTACCACAATTTGGGTAAAAGTGCCCCTTTTGAAGTGCTTTCCCCGTATAACCGAGTAATGGTGGCTACAGAAGGCGCAAGAGCTCCCTGTGACAATAAAATGCTGCCGCCTGCTAATGCCTGGTGTCCTTCCCCTGGCCCTGTAGCTTAGTGCTGTGCTAAGGCAGAAAACTGGCTTCTTGATTTCAGAATAACACAGCGCCGACGCTGAACTTGTTCTTTCCTCTTCTTCCATCTCTGCAGTCTCTAGAGGAAGTTAAACTTCTACAGGATAACTGGGAAGAACACAGATGGTCTTTTTCTGATAGCACCTGGACTAAGAAGCTTGGAGGAAAAAAGCCTGCTTTTATTTGGATAAAACTATTGAAGTTTGATCTTGTAAGGCACAGTTATCACTAACCTGGGTTTCCTTGAGAGCAATGCTGTAGCACATGACTCAGTTCTAGCAGTCAGGACTGTGAGCTTAACAAAGTACGCTGTACTAATGCTCCAAACTCAGTAATTTCAGTGAGGTAATTTCTCCCTCCAATATCAGTGCAGTTCTTGCAGGAGACTTTGTACTAGAGGAAGTTGCAAAGTATGTAAATGCCTGTAGTAAGAGCAGGAGAGACTCAGTATGAGGAAAAAAAAAAAAAAAGCCTGGAAGGAGGGTTGGCCCCTGTTTCTGGAAGCAGCAGGGAGACTCTGGCACTGCAATGTGCTCCCCTGGCACTTTGCATCCTCCTCGCAGGCTGCTGGCAGTTACGCTGCCACCTGCCAGGCTCGGGCAGAGGCAGGGTTGCACATGATTGAGCTGCGGATGTAGCAAACCTTTGGTCTCGATCCCCTTTAGCACAAGAATGTCAGAGGTGCACTTAATGCAGCAAAATGACACTCAAAAGCAGATGTGTTTTACCGTCATTTTCCCTAGTACCATTGCAGAGGGGGTGAAATAAAAGGCCAAACCAGAGCAGAGGTACTGGCTCCTAATCCCCTTAGTTCTGGTGAATCCAAGCAGGAATGCTGACTGACAACAGCTGAGGAGCTGGAGCTGTTGCCTGCAATGACAGCCACTGCTGCAGGTGGGGGGAACCCAGTACCTCCCAGGGTCCCGCGGCTGCCAGCTGCTCCAGCACGGCTCCAAGGCCTTTGCAAACCTATCTGTCACTTATTCTAGATGCAAATGTTGGTGAAAGGCAAGGAGTTGTTCAAACAGTTTTATTCCAGGTTTATGGATTAAAAAAAATAAAACTCAAGAACATCTTTATGGGAAAAAAGCGGGTTACTTTCTTGCACCTGAATTATTGGCTTTTCCCCTCTCTCAGTGGGATTTTACTCTTTAAGAGGTAAACAAACAAACCTATATTGACAATTAACTGTAAATAGCCAAAGGAGGAAACTCCGAATTGTTTGTATAAAAGTCCACCGATGGTTGGGCCCACCGTCCGGGTCAAGGGCTGCACCGAGGCGCAAATCCCGAGCATGGTACCTAGGAGAGATGGCAGAGACATGCACATGTCAGGGTGAGGGCAAGTCTTGGGATGGAAAAGCGGAGTAGGGCATGTGGGATCCCCTTCGTCCCTGATGGCATTCCCCTGCAGTAGAGGCAAATCACTTCAAATAATCTCTTGCATTAATTTATAGAGGTCCAATTAGGGTTTGTTAAGGCTAAGGACTCCTGGAGGCATGGGGACTAGTTTCCACCACGAGCCAACTCAGCTCTTTACTGAGCGGTCCAGATCACCGTAATGCTGCCTGAAAGGCAAGCTGGTGCTCACTGCTGCCTTTGCCAGGGTCCAAGGATGCCTTTGGCCCCAGAAGATGCTTTTGAATACTGCACCCGGCAGGGCTGGTAACTACTGTATGGGATTAGGCACGGAGATGTAATTTCAAGGGTCGTGTTTGAGACTTCCAAGCAAATCACACAGATTCTTCCAATATCATAATTAGCCGAGAGGGTTCTGTTCCACCCAAGCTACTATTGCCATTTATTCTCTAGTGTGGGACAGAGGAACAGCTCTTGAGGGCTTGGCAGGAACGAGAGGCTTAGGTCTAACTAGGTCTTTAAGAATAAATAAATAAAACCACAGATAAAGACTGAAATCCCCTTGAGATACTCTCCCACCCCCTTGCAAAAAGAACGGATATTTCAATTTGGATGGAAATGTGAGCACCCGGCTGGGCTGGTTCCCCCTCCAGCAGCTCTTCCATTTGCATTGTTAACATAAACCTGGCAGTTGGGGAAGCACCTCCAGTTTGGCAAAGGCAGGGTTTTGGGTTTTTTTTCCACATGCAGACGGACAACCAGACGTCCCATGGGACACAAAGATGCCCCCCCCCCGCCCCCCCCCCCATGCACCCAGCATGCTCTTTGCCCTGCGGTCTTCATGCAGGACAGCTATCATGCTCAGGGGAGCAGAAAATACCCGGCTGGCGAGAATATAATTCCTCCCAATGCTGGGAGGAAGGGCAAGCTGGCAGCGTATGCAAGAAACTTGTGCCCTGCTCTGAAATGATGTTTGCAATTCATTTCTTTTAACATCAGTATGATTATTTGGGCTGTTGGCATCAATTGTCCACCAAGACATGTTGAGGCATTGCTGCTACACAAGGCCAGCAGTGTCTGGGAAAAGGAGGATGCTGTCCCATACGCAAGAAGCTGTGGAACCTAGTGTGATATTTAACGTGAGCAGCCACAGAGAAACAATCCCCAGCTCTGGGAGCGAAGAGGCAGCCAGGTGTTCGCGTAATGCCAGCCAGTGACTGCTGGGCTTTTATCAGCATGCTTAAAATATTTGTGCAATGAGCCCGAGCCAAGGGTGTAGCTGTGCGGAAAGGGAGGGCGTAGCTGTGCGGAGAGGGAAATCTCCGGGAGCCGATGCTGAGCGCTCCTCCCGCGCATGGGAACACAAAGGCAATGGGTGGGACCTCGCCTTGACCCTTTGCCAATGGGAACCATCCCACAACCACCAAACTTTCTGGGCAGGTTTTGCAATTATCTTTTCCCCTCTAGGTATTTGAATTAAACTAATTACTATGTACAATTGCCAAACTGGCTCTTATGATTGAGGAGGTGCTTTTTTCCCTTTCCTTTTTTTTTCTTTTCTGGAGCAGAAATCCATCCTTTTAAAAGGCCAGGTTCTCCCTCTGCAGTTCTGTAATGTGCTGCTAAAAGTAAGGTAACTTCTGTTTAGTGGACTTAAATTAGATCCCTTGTGTCAGACGCCCTCGAGCTTTGGGACATTGTAAATCTCAGCTCTGCAGCATGGCCCGAGCTCTGTTGCAAAGCTGGGCATGTGACAGATCTCATTTAAGGCAAGACTTTTAACTGGGACAAATCACCACCTCAGCAGAAAAGTTCCTGCATCGCTTTGCACAGCTCTGCCAACACACATACTCACCTTCTTCATCACGGCTATCCCACTTTCTGGACCTTCCTTGCCATTTTTTTTTTCTCCCTTCTCAGCTTTTTTTCCCCTTTTTCCCATACCTGGCATGACCCATCCCAGCTGGGAGCCCATCCTCCCCTCCTGCCCCAGCCCTCCTCTCCTCCCGCAGGTTTCGGGGTTGGGTGCTGGCGGCTCCCCAAGCCGGGCGGCTCCATCCCTCCTCCCACCCTCTGCTGTGCCGGGGCGCCCCGGCTCGCCCTCCTTTCCAGCTCACATCCTGTTGCCGTGCTCAGATGCTGCTGCTGGCCCAGATCAGCCACAGGCCTGCAGGGCAATCATGGAGCCTAATTTAACGATTAGGTCATCGCTGCAAGCAGCCGCCTTCAAACCTGCAAAGCTCGAGCAAAGCTGGGGGATTCAATGTGCCCAGCCCGGCCTGGCTGCAAGCTCTCCTCCTAAGTTTTGTGTCTGACGTCCAAATAAAATCATGAAACGTGGGCCCGTTACACAGAGAGGCTCTGCTGGGCTTCCTCTCTCCCTCCCCCGAGGGCGGGGGGGCTGTGTGCAGAAACAAGACCTCCATTCTCGGGGAGGGACTGGGGTTGACAAGGAGTGCTTGTGCAGATGCGAGTCCCCCTCGGCTCGGGGCTGTCCTCCCACCAGCTCGCACTCCCAGCTGAACAGCACGTGCACGTGGGGCAGAATTTTCCCTTCCTGCCTTTGAAGATGAGGAGGGGGAAAAAAAAATCAAAGGGAAATGAATGAAATCATTTCCATTCTCCTCCCTTCAGTGCATACCCCCAGCCATAAGCAAAGAGCAAGTGGCAAACTCATCAGCCTCGGTAGGAAGTGACCTCAGATTGGTCCTGAAAGCAGGATGATGGGTGCAAGGGTTGGTGCCATCCTACATCCCACTGTTCCCTTTCCTAGACACCTATTTAAAAGGCAAGGACGAGTGACTCAGTGTCTAGCAAAGGCGGACAGGTTATCCTCCTGCAATGCCCTATCCGTTCCAGCCCCGTGATGAGATGGACACCTGAGCTCAGCCCAACCTCCAGCTCCTTGGAAGGCCTCTCCCTGGCTCAAAAAAAACCCTCCATGGGCTCTGCTGGCCCCAGGCTGGCAAAAACATCAGGAAAAGACAGCAGCAAAGCTCAAAAGTGATGTTTCCAAAGGCAAATTCCCAACATGTGATTTGCTTGCATTAACTAAAAGTTGTTGCAAGCAGGTGCTCTGGTTTTTGACGTGGCAACAGTGAGGCTTTTTCATAAAGCCATATTTCCATGCTCTTAGTAAAGTGGGAATTTCTAATGCGCCACCGAAATGCTCGCTTTGCAGAGCTGGTCTCAGGCTCGCATAGGAAGGAGCAGCATTTTAGTTGCTGTACGGGTGGAGCAGCCGTTGCGGGGTGCCACCCACGGCCAGAGACGGATGGCAGGCATTTTAATAGCTGCATTTCTCTCTGAGACACCCACGCCGTCACTGCTGCAGCTGCCACGGAGAGGCAGCTCGCCGGGACGCAGCTCTGCTGCGTCAGGCATTCCTGCCTTTGCCCCGGCCCCTGCCCGGGTGCGTCCAAAACAAGCACAAAGCCATCAGATGCCTCTTCCCTCAGAAATGTTGCAAGGAGGAAGCAGGGTTTGACAGGCGAGGGCCAGGGAGGAGCGGTGGAGACAAGGTTTTCCCCCAGTGCCGTGATCCTCCGTGCCAGCAGCATCCCTCTTTGGCATGCCCAGTTTCGAGCTAGCTGTATCTCTGCAATTTGTAGTAGCACTTGGCATGGCATCAGCCCAGGACAGACGAGCAGAAGAAAGACCCAGATAGCCTATGGCTCTCCTGACGTTCCACGACCCCCTTCTGACTGTCCATGCCACCCCACAGGCTGCCTCCGTCCTGCCCTGCCACCGTGTCCTGCCATGTAGAGACCATCCGTCCTGCTGAGGCGCAGGCTGACCTAACAACATATGCAAGCAGGGAATAGGGTGAGGCAGCGAAACCCATTTTCCTCTCTGACCAAAGCTTGCCTCCAGGCTTTAAAGGCCGAGCAATGCTCCGGTTTTCCTCACAAAGCCCCTTTGAGAAGACCCTGGATTAATTCCAGCTTGGCTGTATGTCCCAAAGCCGCTTGGTACCCTTCCCCCCCGGCTCTCCCTCTTCGCATGAACATCACTCTAACTCATGAAACAGCAGATTTTCTTCCCAGCTGAGCAGAGAGGCTGGGACATCCCCAGTCCTCACCTCCCCAGGACCTAAGTGGTCCTCCCAGGTAGAAGTATCACACTTGGAAATCACAGGCTCCCAGCATTTGTAGAAGATATGGTCTTCAGCTCTACAAATAAACTACTGAAGTGACATTTAGAAAAGCTCTTCATCCAGAAGCATCTCAAAAGTGCTTTATAAACTTCACCAATGGGCTGTGCAAACTAGAACTCTCATGCTCGGTAGGGTCTACGCAGAGGTATCTGCTCAGGGAAGATGACGGGTGCAGGCTGGCATCCCAGAAAGGCTCAGCTAGAGTGAAGAAACTCCCAGGTACCTGGTGAACGCAGGTTGGGGAGAAAACCCTGAAAGAGCTTGAGCAAAAGTCACCAAACTGGGTTAACCCAGCTCCATCCCGCGACAAACTCGGCAAGGCTCCCATGACAATAACGTAGGCATATTTCCTTTGTCAACAGAAGAAAAACCCAGATACAAAGATTTGTGTGTCTACCACAGCATTTCAGCCCCCTTGTACAGATAAATACAGTAACTCTTTGACTGAAACACGGCCAAAATGTAGAGAGGGGGGCAATTACTGCATCAGGCAAAGCATGTTTCCAAAGAGTGATCCAGAATACACTCCTGAGCTGTCCTAAGTTAAAAGGTGTGAATGAACAGCCCTCTCAGTCACCCTCATGGTGAAAAAGCAGCTTGCCTTTTTTTTTTTTTCTTGAACCTATCTTGGGTTCACATGGAAAGGAGAGTTTGGGAGAGGCTTCTCTTACTGTGTCTGGCACTACAGGTGTCAGCAGGTGGCACAGGACCGGGAGCACTAGGTTGCAGGATGCTTGCTCAATGTTGTTCAAGTTCATCCCGTATTAGCCCCACCAGTCCTCGTTCAGCCACTCTGAAGTCAGAGTTGCTGGGGAATTGGGCATTCGTCATGAATGTGCCCCAGCACTTGATAGCAGCAGCGTGAGCTGGGAAGCACCTGATGGACTCAAAACTGAGAAAAGAGCGGTCTGATCTTTTTTGATGAGTCTTACCGGTGTCAGAGGAGGGGACGGCCTTGGTGAGGATGCTGTCAGTGATGGTGCCCAGTGTGCTGAAGGCGAACACCAGCGGCACCGCAACGATGCAGTAGTGCCACACGGTCTTCATTAGGGCCTAAGGGACAGGACAAAACGGACCACAGATCATTAGAGAGCACAAGTGGTGACTTTGTGGCAAGAAACAACCTAGAAAAACATCACGAGCCGAACCCATGACTTAGGTGAATTGTGGGAGCCACAACCAATTATGGTGAGGCTTTGACCACTGCAGGGTCTTTCAGAGCCCACCATTTGTCTGCAGCGAATTATTCCAAGCACGCAGTGCAAATAGGAAACCATACCCTACAATCTGGCAGCACGTTTCTCCGGCACTGCTGTGGGTATTTTTAGCGTCTGGGAATTAGTGACGTCCCAGCACCCTTCCCCCCATCTTCTGTCTCTTGTCCAACTCCTGAGGAAACGTTGAACAGCAGATGCATGTGGTGTACTTCAGGAAGCCGCCATTACTTATACAAAACAGCCTAGAGAAGGCATTTCAGTTCATTATCATAAATAATTAAAACTAAACTGAGCTTGTCAAAATAAATGAGCGCGGTGCATTGTGTAACGCCGTACCTTTGAGATTTCTAATCCTGTTCTGCTGCTTCCTTGCTAATAAATTCACCGAATTCAGTAATCTGGAATAGGTCTTCTGGCCATAAGTGCACATTAGCGAGCATAATTAGGGAGAGTAATGATTTTGTTATTGCACATATTCTTAGTGGAGACACCCCTCCAGCTGTTTAATACTGAAACAAAAGCGGTGAAGCTCCTTAAGCCGTGGGGCTAGAGCGGCTCTCGGCTTATTCACAAGTCCTGCTGGTCAAATGAATGGATTTCTCTGGGGCATGGAAAGGAAATTCCCCCTTTCTTGCAAGTCACCTGCTTTCACCCATGTCTCAAGATGTGTTATTGTGGCTGGAAAACATTTCTGTCACTGGTTTAGCCAGAAGTTTCATTCTCTGGAGTTCTCTCTCCTAAGATCAGGTCCCTGCCTCTCGGCTACAGAAGATGGAGAAGCCCAGAGACATTGCTCACTAATGAGTTGGAAATATTGAGGTTTATTCCTAGTTCCCCTCTAGACTCACACGCACCAGGTTTCTCTCCTCAGAGGGGCTCTTTGCCTACGTTTTGGTTAAGATCTAGGCACTTCTGATTAAGGAACCGGAGAACAAAGACAGAGGAACAGGTATTTGGTACATAAACATTCAGACGGAGGGAGAATAATTCCTTGCTGGGGCAAATGTCATTGCAGAACAACATTGCAGAGCTTATAGGAAAAAACAGCTTTAACCCTCCCCTGCCTTGTATCAATTCCCTCATGGGCTGAAGCAAGTGGGCAGAAAAGAGCTGAGCCATGCCTGTGCCTCTTGTAAAACCAGAGGAAATGGCTCCTTGCTCCTCTGGGACTCAGAAAGGACCGAGCCAGGCAGAGCCCGTTCTCTCCTACTCCTTAGCCACTGCGCAGGTACCAGTCTTTTTGGCCTGAGCAGATCTGAAGGCCTTTTTCAGGTGAGAGAGGCAGAACCAGGAGTTTCAGCAGACAGGCTCAAAAAGCAAACGCCTGGGAAATGCAGGCAGCGAGGCAGGACGAGGCATGGCCGTGGCTTCAGACAAAGAGAAAAACTTCCCCGTCGCAACCGCCAAGCCCTCCTACACCCCTGCCCACGCGCTCCTGGCTTGCATCTGCAGATCAGACACCGGCTCTCCCCTCCTCTCCTTTTCCAGGTGTTATTGCTGAGCTCTCAGCCCACCCCTTCCCTTCTCCAGCTGCCGATTGCTGGGAACATCCTGCAACCTCTTCCCAGCTGCACCGCTGTCTGTCTGTTTGTCTGCTGCCGCTGGTGCCTGCCTTCCAAAACCATTTCAGCCCACCTCCTGGTAATATGAAGATGGGTTTTAGAGTGTCTTTTATTAACAGCTAGCTTTTCTCCACAATTCCACCCTTTGAGAAGGGAATCTGCTTCGTTTGGAGGCCAGATGCAGCAAGGGCACAGCGGGCAGGATGCTCCTCCAACAGTGGCTGTGCAGGATTAAAAGCTTCACGCGTTAATCTCTGCATATGGGGTCTGCCACAGTCATCCTCGCCAAGATGGAAAGCCACCCCAGAAACGGATGTTTTCTCGGCAGCCACTCAAACAGAGTGCTTTTTAATAAGGCGTCCCGGGTGAAGAGGATCGCAGCTGCGTTTGCCTATGAATAGTTCTCGTGGGAAGTCATTGCTGACCCTTGTCCCCAGGCCCGTGCTGTCAGGATGTCCACAACCCTCCGGGCTTGATGTAATTGCCAAATCTAAAACAATTTCCCTTCCTGGCTTCCCTCCCTGCACAGTCGATGTGAGCCTCCCCGCGCTGGGGCATTAGCTGCTGCAAGCCGTGCTGCCCTGTGTGGCCCTCTGCTGCCATCGAGGCTTTTTCCTCTTACCTTCAGCCCCCTCCAGCCTCCCCTTTCAGTGAGACCTCAGCGCACAAAAGCCATTTACTCCATGTTGCCCCCCCGCCTGATTCCCATGGGACCGGGCCCTGGCACAGGGAGCCAGTCCCAGTGGCACCCTGGCCTGCGCCTGGTTGGGGGTCCTCCAGATGGGCAAGGTCCACCTTGGTCCCACCTAATTGCTCCCACCCATAACCAAAAAAAAATGGTGAGACTTTCAAAGCCCTTCCCAGGCCACACTCAGGAGCACCAAGCTCTGTAGAGATGTCCCATGCTAAGGTGGCACATTGATGCCAGCCAAAAACACGTGACACCAACTGAGAAGGACCCTTCCTGAACATCCCACCACCCGGCAGCATCTCCACAAGCCCCAAAATCCCAGAGAGGGGGACCGCACTCCATCTGCAAAGCCAACCCTTCGTCTGCAGCCATCTCTCTTCCCAGCCTCGTTTCAGACATGCGATTTAGCCTCAGATTAGCAAAGGTGTGTAGGCACCTCATCTCATCCGTGTAGCTGGGAACCACGTGCCTCAATCCCCTCCAGGATTTGGCCCTGACCTCCCCATGGCTGTGGCATGGTTGTGGGAACAGCACCCATGCTACCCGCTCTGGCAGGAGCACTGGTGTCCCGGTAGCAAGGCTTGAGGCCAAATCCTGCAGGGAACGTCGAAAGGCTGACACAGCTCAATCGTCCTTTGAGCCCATCTCACTGATGGCAACTGGTGTGCACTCTTCCTCCATTCCCATCACTTGGGCAGAGCTATCGGTTCCCTGAGCGTGGCTTATCTGAACAAATATGATTACCGGCAGAGCTGCCTACGTCAACTCGGTTTTCCAATTACCAATTGAGATTGGCATCAACTGTCGCCCATGCAGGCACAACCGGCAATGGGTAACATCACTCATCCCAAAACGGAGGAACAAAATTATTGGCTTGCTATCTCCTCCCCCAAGTACTCTCAGCTTGGGGGAATCAGGCAAAAATAAATCCCCAGAAGAAGAGCACACAACCTCCTCTGTCTTGCAGCAGTGTATAACTGCAATGATTTTCCCCCCCACCCCCCCCAATCTTCATTTACTTTCTGGGTAGTTCAGGAAATACAGTCACTGACAAGACCAAGGGCAGGATTTCTATGCAAATCCAGTGACTCAGGAGGGACTTAATGAGTTTCTGTGTGAGATTAATTTTTTTTTTAATCCCTGTAACTATTACTCATGCTACTCTTTATCGTTATTTGGCGTGGTGCTTACGCTGAGCACGGCTCGGTTTGCACAGAGGCCCAGGAGAGCTGGTTTCCCTGCCGAGGACCACCCAGCAAAGCATGCCAAAAGTGGTGGCATTTCAAGGGGCAGAACTTGCAGCCAGGTCTCATAGACCTTGTGCCGCTGTGTTATTGAAAAGCACCATGGATGATTTAACGCCAAGCCTTACCATGCCTAGTCCCACGCCGGCGAAGACGAAGACGCTGAGCCTGAGCAAGGTGCTCTCTGTGCAGTGGTTAGTGAGTTTTCCAACAACCAGACCCTGGAGAACCTGGGAAAGAAGCACACGAGCACCGTTAAGCCCGATGTAGAACAGTTTAAACAAGCTCAGAACTGCTACAGCGCTTCAAGCAAATGAAAGCCAGCAAATGGGTTATTCCCTTGCTTTTTTCTGGAGAAAGAGGGACCTCACTGTCATGGTAAATGGCTGAAAGATACAATCCATTATTTCAAGCATTTTGTGTCCTAGGAATAGATCCATCCCATCAGCTGAAAGTCTTTACTCAGGGTGCACGCCTGAGTTTACCATCACTACCTACTCACCAGAGTGATTGAAACCTCATAAAGACGCTTGCAGATAGAAATATTTTTTTTTAACTCATGATGTTTTTGGGAAATCTAATTAATAGTAAGGTCTTCATTCTTGGCAAGTTCTTGTAAAGAAAAACAGTAGATTTGTATGCAGTGGAGGAAAATGCCTCCTTTCCTGTACCTTCTCTTGCCATTATATTAAACTATAAATATACAAATTGGGTGGTTCATTGTTTTTTAGACAGGAAATGAATATGACAGAGATGCTAATACCTAGCCCCAGCAGTGTGCACAGACGTGAGGGCTGGGGAACTGGTTTTACAGATTTTAAATGAAAACTGGGGGAGGTGGGGGGAAGGAGGAGAAGGAAAAATTTAAATCCCAGGAAGTATTTGGCTTTTCTGGCGCTTTGCAGAGCTAAGATTCCCTCTTTTATTTCTCTGTTCAGCATCTCCCATACTTCAGGTGACACTGGCCCAAGTGAACATGAGAGAACAGAGGCTGGAAGAAATCACTGTAAAAACAAAGCCCGATCAACTGCATTTCAGAGGAGGGACAGATAGGAATCTACTGAGTTTTCCCTGCCTTGAAAGGGTTTGTCTGATCCAAGCAAAAACCCCTCTGACTTGAAAGAAGAGCTCTAGTTTGAAATGCTTTCTTTGATGCAATGGCTTCGTTTCAATGGCAGTCGAGCCTGGAGAAAACCTCGGTGCTCTGTACACCATGCTCAAAACTTGCTCTGTTAGTCCTAAGGATGAAACCCAAACTGAACTAAAAGAAAATTAATGCACAATGAATAAGAAAATTATTAAAAAGAAAGGAAATTATAATCTATGACAACCAGTCCAGAAAAAGCAATTTAATTATTAAAATAACATAAAAAAGCAAAAAGTAAATGGAGTGAAAATAAAGTTGACATAAAGAACAATAGCTACAAATTTAATATATTTCCAACAAGCTACAACTTAATGGAAAAATATCAAAATTTGACTCTTCACATTGCTTCAGAGCACAAGCCATTTTTGACACGAGAGCACATTGTACCAAGCAGACATTTTGGTTCCCAGTAAACCCTTTTCCTGCCTCATTTTTGTCCCCGTCCCCACCCTTGGGCAGGGCTTGAGAGCTCAGCTCACGTGTGCCCGGCCATCGTGTGACGGTGGCACAGGCCCTGCATGTCTCTCCTGGATCGTGTCACCTGCTGAGTTGCCTTGGGGGACATGGTGGACCTCCTGCGGTGTGATGCTTGGACGATGCATGGGGTGACCTGAGTCATCCCAGCTGAAAGCCCTGCTGCGGACACGGGAGGAGGCTGATACCAGCCCTGGCAGCTCCTACTCATGGGGTGGGTGGAGGAGCTGCTGAGTAACGCTTCATTAAGCTCAGCGCTCCTAAAATGAAGAATCGTCATTAACTTTTTGCAACTTCTCAGTCCCTCCTGCTGGCTCATACAGCTGGGGCTGTGCTGAGTCACGCGGGATGGGGGCTGAGCCCCATGGCAGGGGCATGGCTTGACTCAGTGGTGGCATCACCGGAACCACAGTTTGGCTCTGCTGAGCCACTGGAGGAAAGGAAACGTTCCTCAATTTGCCTGGACTTGAACGACATATTTAATCAGGATACACTGTGCAGGCGCAGCTGGGTCCCTGCCCTTCCTTGAGTCATTGGGGTATATCATAAGCAATGTCCCAAAGCAGCTCGATCTGATTGCCATGGGAGTGACGTACCCAAAATCATCTCTGTCGGTACATGCGAGCACCTAAACATGGGAAACAAGAGCCGCTGCAGCAAAGCCGGGCTCTGAGCCGGCAGGACCTGGAGACAGGCAGACCAGAGGTCACCATGGCGGTTCCCAGAGCGAGCGGAGCATGGGAACGGTCCTTGTACCCAGGCTGGGATTCAGCATGGGCTTCCCCATCACTTGGACTGTGACAATACGAGCATGAGGTAACACACCACTGTTGAACCAACCAACTCAGCGATGGGACTTTTTCCAAGGGCAAGCGTCAGCCCAAGTCACCTGCTTTCCCTCTGGGGCCGAGCAGCCATCCTTGGGTTATATATACAGACTGCAGCCTCTCCACTAGTTATCTGGGCTGCCAGACACCCTCCCCAGCATGGTTATTGCCAATCCAGCCATGAGCCCTGGGCAGGCAAGGCCAATCATCTTGATTTTGGACACTGTCAAACACCAGCGCTTTGATTTATGCACTGGATAATGTCACCGGGAGCTCCGGCCTCACTTCCACTCTGAATCGAGACCTGAAAATTTGAAAACTTCCAGCCTGCGATTTTCCCTGGGCACACTGTCCCAGGGTTTGCATGAGCGGCAGCCACCCGCACAGGCACATTTAGGAAGGAGAAAGCGAAAGGTGGTTCATGTGTGCTCTCCCATGTCAGGTTTTGGACGTGTGTTGCCATTGCCAGGGTGTAGTGGGGGCATCCCGGATGACTTGGCCATCGCCGCTCCCATGGACAAGGCCTGGTGGCACTGGAGAGGCAGCAATGGGATTTATCCTTATTTTTATTCCTGCTGGCGTGTTGCGGGCTTCTCCCTTGCATGCAACCTCCCCTTGAGACTGACTGCGATGGGCCTTCCCCTCCTGCATTGCATTTTGCCTGGCTGGTGCTTGCCTTTGTAACCTGACCTCCTTTGAAGTCGGGGAAGAGCCAGTGTACCTGGATGGAATGCCTTCTGTCATCAATAAACAAAAGAGAGAGGAAATTGTTTGCAAGTGAAATAACAGGCACTGCCCGTGGCTGTGTACACATGTCACAGGATAAACTAACTCATCTTTTTTTTCCTTCCCCCCCTCCTTCTTTAAAGGCAAATAAGTCTCCCAACAAATGCATAAGAACAGCCAAATCTCTCCTTGTCGTTAGGCTGGATTCGCCAAACTGAGGATTCATTACACTAGTTAAGCTGGTCATGTAGAAAAATACTCTTTACCTCTATCACTGTATTTGATTTCTGGGAAGGCAGCACCTCTCATTTGCTCAGAAGAGCCAATTGCCCATTTTATTGTTAACCTCATTAACACATTTCAGGAATCTCTTGCAGGATGGAAAAGATTGTTGCTGTTTGAAGGTTTAAGATTCTAGTTTTTGGAAGACTTTTGAATGGTGAAGCACTGGCCTTGCTGCATGGAGCCGCTGCCAGGCAGGACTGGCACCAGCAAGTAGCTAGCCTCATTGCTGGAGGTTAGAGGAACGACACAGATGTCCTCCATGCTCAGCGGACACAGGACTGTTTCTACAGATTCTTCCATCAGCACTGATCAAAAGCCTGACAGAGCCCAGCAACAAAATACATTTCCTTTCACCCAGCAGCCTGGAAATAAAAGATGCGAGAAGGTCGGAGCGGCAGGCGCAGCAGGCCAGATAAGTTGGTACAGCCTAGCAGAGAAGATGCAGGGCCCCATCCCTAGTGCAGATAGCATGATTCACATCAGAGGCAGCCTCCCACGCACCGGACCCATATCTCTTGCCTTTGAAATTGTGCCTGGCTGGCAGATCCCAAGGCGAGCGCAGCACCGGCTGGGGCAGACCGCAGGGGGCAACAAAAATCATGGGGCTTTTCTGCACGGGCTGATGGTGGTGCAAAACCACGGGCAAGGGATAAGGGAGTTGTTTTACTGACATGACAATGCCAGAAAGTGCTTGAGAAGTAGTTCAGGTCTTGCAGAGGAGTGGGAGGGTGGTGGGACTGGAAGGAGAGAGGATGGCAAGGACCAAACTGCTGAAGGCAGCACTTTGCCAAACAGGGTGAAGAGAACCCTGTGTTTTGCAAACTCCAGCCTAATGCTTTCTTTCCCCCTCCAACCCACCCCCCCTCCACTTAAATCCTTCAAAGTGAGGAAACTGGAGAACTTTCTGTTTGTTGTTGCAAGGTCCTTTCACCAAGTGGGTTTTCCCCCTAGGCATACCTGGCTGTAATTAAATCCCTGGCTCTTTAATCATCTCTTTTGCTGTGCAGGGGGGAAAAAAAAAAAAAGGCAAGAGGGACAGACTGGTGATAAGATGATATGCAATGTAAATCTCTCCTCCAGGAATCTCTCTCATCTTTTCAGGATCACTCCGTACCAACTTGTCCCTCCAGAAGCTGCACAGCTAGAGGTGGAGTTTGTATAACAATACAAATTTAAACACAGTAAATAGAACAGATGTCTTATGATTTCTTGATCCTCAGGGTAATAAATATCTACCCCTTTGTCCCACCCAGAGTTTTTGTTTGGTGTGTTTTGCTTTGGTTGTTTTAGAGAAAAAATTCTTAAAGGAAAGCTCCCCCACCCCCTCCCGGGGTTTGAAATCTAAGCATCAGATGTGACTTCAGATACCAACAAGGGACTCCAGGTATTTCACTTGCCTAATCCTCCGGCGGTATTTTCCAAGCCAGATACTATGCCTGGAAGTTCTCCGTGCTATTGCTCTTGCAACTCCCAAAAAAAGCTGGGGCCTAGGCCTGCTTCTGCCCATTATGTAAAGTTAAATTATTTTACAGTATTATGATATTAATTATTCTCTGAAGGGAGACTGAATGGCATCCCACACTCCCAGGCATTCAATATGAGGGAAATTCTGTTTGCATGGCTTCTGAGACGAGAGGACTCTGGAAGGCCAGCACCGGAGGACAGAAGGATTGCATCCCTGACGGGCTCTCACGTCTCTCACCTGGAGACCCGCCAGCAATCAGATAAAAATGCTTCGAACATACCACGAGCAAGGGAATCTCTGCAATGCAAGATGCCTGGCACAGAGGAATCCCTCCTGCTGTCTGCCTTCCCCACCTCATTTCGTTATCTCCCACTCGACTCCTCCTCCTGGACTTACGCTGGCACAGCCGCAGCTCACCAGACAGGCCCATGCTACCAGGGTGCTTCAAGTATCACTGCAGAGCCCTGGATTGCTTGAATTCCCCTCCACTTTCTATTTTTGCTTCATCATCAGATTTCCGCCTGCTCCAGCCTCAGTCATATTCCATTTTCTAAGCAATGACTTTTCTTCATCCAACAGCTCGTGGTGCCAGTGCTATGGCATTGCCTTCCTGCACACCCTTTTCCTTCTCTGACCTTGTCTGGCTCAGTCCTAACTCAGAAGCGAGCCCCCCTCCCACCCTCACCGCGCTTAAGCATGCCCTGCACTTTCCAATACCCTCTGCTATTAGATGCTCTGCTCTTTGCCTAACCACAAACAGGAAATTGGTGCCAGCACTTCATCTAGAGAGCTGGGAAGCCCCCGTTGCCCACAGACAGGTACTCCCACCGGAACTTTCACAACCTTACATCAGCAGACATACCACTTTTGACCACTCATGTCTCTGCGAGACAGGCTGGGAGCAGCAGCAAGGCAGCCTGCATCCCTCCATGCAGGGGTACAAGTGGCAGAGAGGAGAGCCCCCAGCGCTGGGGCAAAGGGTGACCATGCCATGGACAGCCAGCTCAGCAAAGGCAACAGGGTGCCAAGGATTCCCTGTGCTGTAAGCAGTGGTTATTGGTGCTACATGCACGGTGCTGCACAGACAAAACCCACTCCTAGCACCAGCTGAGCCACTTCGCTGCTGGCAAATGCCATGAACCATTCCCATGTGGACAGAGCTGATGCTCAGCAAGGGAGCAACCAAAAGAGGTGCTCTGGGGAGCAGCCAGCCAAAGCCACGAGGCTCCTGGGCTCCCAAAACCAGGCCTGAATCTGCCTTCCCAAACCGCAGGGTTCCTCTCAGGCTGGGCAAATGTTGGGGGGCCTGCAGGGTCATAAAGTGACAAATCAGGACCAAGCATAAAGAGGTGAGGCTGGGGAGCTCTGGATGTGATCCCTCAGGAGGGCTTCCTGAATTAGCTGTGCTGGTAACTAATGTCCTCCATCTGCAAATGTGACAAACATCTTGCCTCCCACAGGGCTGGTGTTTCTGTGCATGCAGAAACATTCATGTTTCTCCTCCCCATGCAAAGAGGCGTTTGAGATATTAATGACAAAGTACTGGAGTTGCCTACTTTGACTGACCCAAATCTCCTCTCTAGGTGCTCTGCAGCTGGCTTGAATGGGAGGAACAGTGGGAAACAGAGATGTTTACAGTGCATTGGCCGCTTCTCACCGCAGTAGGTTAAATGAGGCTGAGAAGCTGAAAAATTAGGTTAAGCAATCAGACTATAATATCCTTGGGGCGGGAGAGGAAAGCGGGAAGAGACCATCGCTATTCGAATCATCCTGGGATTACTGATAGGCCTGGGAAAGGAGGCTGCAACATCATCTTCTGTGCTAGAGGAAGACATTAACTTTGAAAAAGATCTCATTAAAAAAAACCCCAAACTACAATAACACAAAGCAATAATACTGCTAAAAGTTGGCAGGAATTGGCAGACCAGGCAATGCTTTTCTCGGTGCATGACCTTCAGGAAAGAGCTAAGTAAAGGGCTCAGCTAAGCCTTGCTTGCTGTGCTGTTCCCTGAGTACCTCTGCAGCCACTCAGCGCAAACAACGTGCGCTGGGAGCAGGTAAGACCCTGGGACATGGCGCTGCGCGTATCAGCCGGCCGTGTTGTGCAACTGCCCACGCATTGTGTTCTATGTCTACAGGGAGGTTTTAAGTAAACAGGACATGGCTTGATTTTTATTTTCCCTTTCATTTCTGTGACATCTGCTCCCATCTATAAAAGTCCTTAAACATGACCCATTTTCAGGGCCAGGGAGGGATGCAAACAGGAGGGGGACGTTTCCTCTAACAGGAGGGCTCATTTTCCCATTCTTCTCTCTTCCCAGGAGGATGGGAAAAGCCCCACAATATTTTATGGAAAGGCAAACTAAGGAATGAGAAATCAAAGCTAAGGATCTGGTTGATGAAATCCATTGAAAAGGACATTATATTCCTTATGAATAAAGGTATAATTTAGTTAGTGAAGTGGGGAAGCCAGTCAGCAGATATTAATCACCGTTCACCCATCCAGACTGGTAGAATTTGCTTGCACCTTAATCTGCATTTATATCTCCAGCAGTATCAATTCACTGTGCAACAGAAACAAATGCACCTGAAATGCCAGCTGAGGCAGGATGAAGGCACACAGGCAGCTCTGGGGCTCAGCGGGACAGAGCCAGCACACGTTGCATTCCCTGCATACACTGGAGGAACCCCAACAGAAAGCAGCCGTAAAACATTAACCCAGTTGCTATCTGCAAGAGGTATCTTTGGGTGGTTCTAGCCAGAGACCTGATTTGAAAGTAAAGACACAAATTCTGATGTTTTACAATAATTTAAAAGCCAGATGGTGAGAGTATCATTTGGATCAGTTGAGGATCTGGTCCTGCATAAACCAAAGGAGAGCTTGGAACTGCCAGTCATAAAGTGGAAAGAACAAATGACAAAGCAGAAAGCAGTGCTTTGCAAGCTCTCGAGTGAGATAGCTTTGCTGCCACCAGGAATCAGGTGTCCTGGGCTTTTAAAAAAATCATGCATTTTTTCCCCTTTCCTTTTTGGTGTTCTGACAGCAAATCCCAATGAGGCATCACAAAGAGAAGTTCCTCTGTACTCTACGACCACTTCACTCCTCTATGTCTGATGTCCAGGGTCATGTGCTGTAGAATATGCGTAGCAACACAACAGAAACTGCATAGATAGATAAAAGAAAACTGCCTAGCTGACAAAAGCTAGTTTCTGTGCCAAATGCCCCGAGGCAAAGACTCCCCAGCAAAGCAGATTCTGCACCTGAGCCTGTTCGCCACTGCTGGGTTAGAGCATGGTAATAGGTATGATTGGCCTCTGTGGGATGAAGCCCTGTGACTATGGGAAGAGTCAGGTCCCTGGTTAGTATTGACATCTTATTATTTGTTAGGAAGCAGAGTGAACGCTGTAATTCCCATATCTTCCAGGGCTGTATTTATATGTAGGGTGCACTGGCATGGCAGCGCAGGTAACCTTATCTACAGTAGTTTCAACCAAACTAACCTGGAAAACAATAGCAGTGATGACAGACAGATATCCCAGACACAACAGCAGTGTCCTGAAGACAGATATCCCGGACCAAACAGCAGCATCCAAGCTCCATCTAGCAACATGAAGCCACTCCTGCCCCAGCTGTACAAGTGCTATTGCTGCCCATTTTAGCTGGCTCCAAACAAGCACACCATAGCCATGCTGCAACCCCAAATTTGATTTCAGTGTAGACACATATAACAAGGAGTTAACTGGTACCTCTAAGTTAAGAGCATAGCTGTTGGGAAGTCCCTCTGCATTCGAAGGGGGAAGAATGTATCAGAAGGTGACTCAGTCCTTCTAAAACCTGAGTGATTCCTGCAGACCCTGATCTAGGAGGCAGCATACGAAGACTAAAGTAGGGAGAGCCTCTGCTAGCAGTCAAGTTTGGGTCACAAGCATGCTTTGGACAGCAGCTGCCGATCACCCCACTTGTCATGCTCTTTCCATGCTGTACAGCGGCAAATTGGTTTTCTTTCCAACTAGACTGGATGGGAGGATGCATCCAGCTGGTAGCAGATGTTGAGCTCATGGGACCATGTGACAGCTAGTCCAAAGCCACCCTTACAGAACGGACATGGTGAAGGCACCAGCTCCTCAGCTCCAGTCATTTCACTCTGCAGACTCCAGTTGCCGATGCATGACCGTGCGTGTCAGCTGCTCTACCAAGATGCCCAGATTTGGTGAGACCAGGGCAGAGCTCAAGGGACTGGTAATACTAAGCCAAATCCAAATCACAAGGGAATGAACTAAAGTTGCCATTTCCCAGATGAGAAGCTCCTCCAGATCCCACAGGAACTCTGCGGCAATGCCCAGGAAATGAAGGCAGATTTAATAACAAGGCCACCCTCCTTCAGGATATTGCTTAACTTGCATTCCTACCTTGAGGCTTGCTTATAAACATCTGTTGCTCTTTCTGCAAAATTATTAGCCTCTTCCTCCAAAAGGAAAATTCTGCTATAATACAGCATGTTATTTTTTTGGCTCTGCTACTGCCTAATTCAGCTGACTTTTCCCTTTTACCCATTTTGCAAGTCTTCTAATCATGTACCATTGCCTATTTTTAATTTTTTTTTGAAAGTACAAGCTTGCTGTGCTTGTTTCCATGCAGCAGAAATGAGTCCTTCCTCAACTCTGAAGGTATCTGTGAAAATGCCAGTAAGACCGTCTACGTACATAAGTTTACAGCATGCTACTAATTAAATGTAAATGAGCCAACCTTCACCAGGGAAAACCTTAGTCAAGGCTCTTTAGCTTCAATGCAAGTTTTGTTACAAAAAACAGGGCAACATCAGCCTGAGGAAATTTTAGCTCCTTTTAGCAGCTTAAAGATCTGCAAGGAGGGACAAGGGGAAGAAAGTTTTTGGGACAGTCCTTGCTGATTTCTTCCCATTCCAAGGAACAGAATAAATTTGGAGTCACTTCTATTTTTTGAAGCCAAGTGCTACATTGCATAGTTAGGATTTGCCCATTAATATTGCGCCTGGATTTGGGAAAGCACGTGTCAAAAAGGTAGCAAATTAGAAAGTGGTGTGGCAAGAGGGGGACTTCCGTTTCACTTACCATTTGAAGGACACCAAAATATGACATCAGGTATCCAGACTCTACTGCTTCCAAGCCAAAGAAATCCATAGAGATGATGGAAAACATAATCAGGAACAAACCTAGAGGGAAAGTTAATGGAAAGCATACATCAGTATACTTGCACTGCATATAGTGGCCCAGACCCTGCTCCCAGTCACCTCCAGTATGAATCAGTAGCTCTCCCTGGGGTTACCAGGCCTGGATATAAACACGAGCAGAATCCTATTCAAAGTCAGTGTAGTAATTTAATCTTTAAATGTTAACTTTTTTATCCCACTTACTTTCATCTTTAAAATAATGTGACTATGTAGGCTGTAGATTCAGCTGTTTATAATAAACTGGTAAATATTTTTATCACTGAAGCCAGACTAACCATTAAGGCAGCAAGAACACATTTGTTCAGACAAGACTGTAACCATAAAAATAATCTGATTGGATTCCTCGCCCCTTTTGCCTGACTTTAGATTTTCACCATGGGGAACGCTGCCTGGGAAACAGCCCGTTGACATCAGCCTAAATACAGCGGTTTCACTGCACCCCTCGGTAGTGACGTCGGTGGCATGTGAAATCTCTCAGTCTCCTGGACAGACAGCAGTGTTGACACAAGCAGTCGGGAAAGTACGGACAGAAACAGCACAGGCTGGGTCTGCTTTCCAATTAAGGCCATTTCTGGAAAGCATAATGGAAAATGCCCACTCGCTAAATCTCACATGAAAATACAACAGTGTGCATTTCCCCCCCCCCACCAAACAGACACAAATACAGGCACGTGTACGCGTGCTCCCATCGTACACAGAGAGCCATCAAATTAAAAATATTATGACAAAACATTGCTCTCAAAGAGTGGTACGGGGTAGGAGGCTGCTGCCTCCCCTAGCGTGCACCTCATCTGTGCACCTCAGATGGACTGAGACAGTTGGAAACCGGGGCTCTCCACACGTGAACATCCCCACAATGCACCCGTCGGACAGCGCTGATCCTGCTGGGGAGAGGAGAAGAGAGCAGACAACCTTTGGGGGGTCCTGTTATAGGATCCTGTTATAGGATCCTCCGAGGTACAAAGACTGGGTAAATAGGGAGCTGTGGTCCCCTCTTTCCTGAAGAAAACAGAGCCCAGGAGGCAACGTGCAAGGACCGAGAAGACAGCTTGTGGCCTGGCAAAGTGAGTCACTAAGCCCGCAGTATGGGAAGGATCTTGCTGGCATTTCCCGGAAGTGTGAGGAGAGTGATCCCAAATTGCTGACTAGAATGCTGTGGAGGACTCATGCCCTAACAAACCAGCATCCAGCAGCCCAGCAGCGCTGCTACCAGTGAGGTAGATGCTGCAGCAGTGAGGACCTCCCTCCGAGCACTCCAAGCCTTTGCCTTGAGGGACCACCACCCTCCCACCCCAGGACCTGCCACAAAGCCTTATGAACCCCACCGCTCACTGGAGATACCTCTTCCCCCCTTAATGGGGATACCTGCACCCCAGCTGGGCCCGCAGCATTGGCGGAGAGGGATGGGGGGCAGGAAGGGTGCCCCGTTTTGCTACTCTCCAGATACTTGGAGAAGGTGCCAGGGAGCTGGGGCTCGTGAAGATTTATGGCTTCACCACACCCCTCTGTGAAAAGCACCCCGTTGTTATCCAGCTACTTTGAAATTGCTCTTAGCTCAAGCCAGCTTAAGGTAACATGCAAATAACAGTATTTACTCACAACATCCAAACCAAGCAAGAGAGTTGCACATGTTTATAAAAGACACATGTGAAGAAATGAAAGAAAAACCACACTTCATTTCACTTGCAGGAAGATTAGATTGAAGCGGGCGCTCACCCTTCATCCTGCTACCCTGGCTGCAGGAACCACCTAGGAGGGGCTTGACCTTCCCACATACCTGACGCTTCTTCCTGATACTACGCACCAGTTTCTACAACACCCCTCCCCTTTGAAGTCCCTCACCAAGTTAAGGCAGATTTGGATCTTTCTCCTCCAAATGAGCTGATTTCTTTTGGAGCAGGGGGACAGGCTCTGCTCTTTAACTAGCGTTACACATTGCACAGCTCCGCTGGACATGCAGAGGTCTCTTCTTTAGATGGGTGTCATCCCCTGTGCCTGCATGGCCACTTAAAGCTGTCTGAACAAGGGAGACCCCCCTGCTCCCTCCCCTTTCAGCAGCTAAGGGGGTCCCTCCCATTGGCAACACATTTCTTAGTGAAACCCGCCAGGCGAGCCCTAGATTGAACTCAAAGGATTTTATGCTCATTGGAACAAACATTTCTTACAAAGATCTCAGCAGGTCCCATCTGGGTCGGCTGCAGGTCAGCTGAATGCAGCCACGTGAGTAATGTTTTCCTCCGGGGGGGGGGGGGGGGGGGGGGCTCGCTGGGGTGGTGAGTCCCCAGGCTCTTCTGGGGACACCAAAAGCAAATGCAGGAGCTGCCTGAGTAAGCCGCAATCCACACTGCGAGTTTCAGGTTTTCAACAGGAAAAAAATAGAAAATAGCAAAACATATCCTCAGAAACCTCATTTTTTTTGGAGGGGGTCTAAATAAAGGGGTGAACTCCTCAGAAAACCTGGCACCCGTGGGATGAGAACTAGGGATATGCAGCAGCAGGCAGGTAAATGGTTTGTGAGATGTGATAAAGATGAGGAAAAGCACCAAGGAGAAACAGGAATGCAAACTGTATTTTCAAGAAAAAAAGACATGACATTTCTAAAAGCAGCCCGTGGCTTTAGGAGGGCCAGCTTAGCAATCCTTACTGAGAGCCAGAGTGAAAAGGTGAGCATGGCCGTAGCCCATCTCAGCCCTCCTACACTGGATTGCAAACGCGATGGGATGCAGAGCCCCACGGTCCACTGCAAAATCTTGTTCCATGTATAACACACAGTCTCTTTAAAAATGGGATTCAGGTGCTAAAGTGATTGCATTAAAACCAGGTTTTTCAAAGGGATTCGGCAGCCAAAGATTCAAACAAGCAGCTATTTACCAGTATCTGCAAGGCCCTGGTGATTTCTGGTCAGTAAAAGGTAGGTTTGACGTTTTTATCCTTGTGTTTTCTTTTCTGTCTCTTATCTACCGCAATGCAATGAGACTTGCTTTTCCCAGGTCGGTTGAGGATGTAATTTGGCTGTGCTGGAGCGGTCCGCTGCCTGTCCTTTCCTTGGCAGCCACCCTCCTGCAAGGGGCACAGAGCCCGTGTCTCTGCTTTTATGCAACACGGGGAGGAGGTTCCCAGCCCTGCAGCCCTCTCAGAGAAGCTCTTTCGGTCTCAAACTAATTTTAGACAACAATGAGATCCGTAAGGAACAGAAGATTTTCTTCTGTGTATATCACAAACTTGTTTACAAAGTAAATAGAGAAAGGTCTGTAATTTGGGTGATCTAATTAATTATACAGTTGTAACCGGGAGATGAAAGGTAAATGAGCTGGGAGGAGCTCAGCCTCCAGCTATGAGCTGCAGAGAAGTGGATGGCCAAATCCCCTTTCAGCTGCCATTGGCTGGTCAGTAACCCAAAAAGAGACCTGTAAAGAGAAGTCACTAGGATTTTAATCACTCCTCACCGTATTTCAAGTGCTATACTTGTAGCAGGAGTGCTTCAGGTGAACCCACTCCTACTCTCACTGACAATCAGCCCATGTCCTGCCTCAGCTTCACTGTCTCCATTCTCTTTGCCTAGAATTTCCCTTGCAGTTTTGGGCAGGAGATGTTTATTTGGGTTGGGTGCATGGTTTTGCTGTGTATGGGAAAAGAAGAACGTCTTCTACAACAGGGAGGAATTTGCATTTCAGCAGCTATGACTACAACAAAGTGCATCTTGCCCGGCCTTTGGAAAAAGGAGAGCGCACAGGAAATTACCGTGCAGATTGCATATGGATGTGGTCTCAGGACGGCATTTTTAAACAGAGAAATGAATGCTACTTTAAGCTGAGAAATGAACCAGATTCAGCAAAGAAAACCCTCTTAAAACATCACTTGACTATCTGGTTCTGTGAAATGCTGTCATTTTATAAACACTTTTAAAAAATACAGTTTTAAAAGTTTGGTTTCAGAAGAACCTAAAAAGTGCACTATTAGGGCAAGCCAGCAGTCCATCGAGACTGTATCCTGTCTCCAATGGTGGGGGTAGGACCAATTGGCATTATGGATCCCACCCAATGCCAACTAAGCACAAAAAGTGAAAAAGGAAAAAAAAAATAAAAATCAGAAGTCCTTTACTTCCCTGTCTATTATTCTACGGCTTCAGTCAGGCTTGCTCCCCCAGAGCCTTAGCGAGGAATAACAGATGAACCTGGCCAAGCCCAGCAATGCCGTCCCCTTCCAATTCAGCCACTCTCCACAGCCAAATCTACTTTCATTTGTAAACTGAATTAACAGCTTACAAATTAGAATTGAAGTTGTAAATTATGTTTCATGTTATTTGAACTTCAAGGGCTTCTCCAGACACAGAGGAATTAGAAAAAGATGCAAAGTATAAAAGCTAAGGTACCTTAAATCCTCTTAGGATCCTTGTTCAGAAGGGACTTGCCTTAGTTTGTTCAGATGTGTGATGTACACGTGTTTTGAAGTGTACAAAATTCAATCCCTGAAACTGCCATCAAGAGAAACTGCACTTTTAGGTTTGACTGGGAAAAGAACCGTAAATGCTCTCTGTGTGGAAGGGCAGAGAACGTCACCCTTTCCTTACCCCACCACTAAAAAGGTTGACATGCTGGATTAATCTCTAGACAATCAAGGAGGGAGGGCAGAACACAGAGAGTATGCAAAATTAAAGATGATTAAATTGTGACCAAGGATATGTACAACCAGGCAAATCGTGAGACATGGACAATGCCAGGGCAGCAACTGACTGAAAGGGAGCAGGGTAACAGGCAGGTTTGGGATGGGTTTGAGGTAGCAGCAGGTTCCTACCATGACATAAGCAGAATATATAAAGTAGAAAAGAACAAGCACCACCATCAACATACACAGGAAAAAACATGGTGTGGTTCCCCTGCATGCAGCTGACAGGTAGAGCAGCCATAGGTTTTAGTTGTTGGGAAAAAGGTTAGGGTACACATATTCCTTAAAATCATTAAGTAAAATCAGGAAGGGCTTCAGTATTTCTGGCAGACTACAAATGATTTCCCTCTGCTCTGAAGAAGTTACAGCCTAAATAGAAATGACAGACAAGAGGAAAAAAAATTTACAGCTGGGGGATGGGGTAGAGAGATTAAGTGATTTGCCAAAAGTTATAGAAGCAGCCTGTGGCAAGTAGTCTGTTTTACATTAAGACCCAGGGTTTTGACCCGATATAGCTGAGAGCATTTGAAAGCATCCAGCATTGAGTTAGGAGCTGAATCTTCACTGCTCCGTGATCAAATGCAACGTGCTTTCAGTAACTTGAGACAAGCCTGGTCTATGGTGTATGTCATGTTATTTTAAATACATCAACAATCATGGGTAATGGGTGAGATTTACCTATGGGAAGTCCAGCAAAGACCTTGACTATGAAAACTTCCATCACTCCTGGAAACTTCATCAGGCGTAGGATTTCTCTGATACTAAACACGCTGCCAGACTGTGATGTGCCTACAGAAGATGACATATTGATTAATACTCTATTTATACAGGTTAGAAGCAGGAAGCAAAAGACTCTGAGACCGTCTGCTCAGGTTCACTACCACCTTTCCGAAAAGGTGAGTCTCTGCAGCACCAGCTTTCTGCCGACAGCAGGAGGTTGGGAGCTGGTGCTAGGTCTGCACGCAGAGGACCCCTGTGAGACAGCAGGACTTGCCTCCCATGCTGGGCCAGACTAACCCCCAGCAAGGGGTCCACGTTCACCATTTCTGAGATCGTGGCAAGCACTGGGCTGGCAGGTTGCAACTCTGCATGGCAGAGTGGTCGGCAGATAGGGAATAATATTCTTCCACAAGCACAGCTTAGGCATTAAAGTGTCAGCATTTCAAGGTTGACACCTTTTTGCCCTTAAATGCAACCTCAAATCCTTTAGCAGAGTCCTTACGGCTTGACAATCCCCGGTCCCTGTTCATGTGCTATTTATCAGAAACACTAAACACTTACTGTGCTCTGTCACACGATGGTCTGACTTTGGTTTAGCCTGCAAAGGGATCCAAACCATTGCTATCGTGGTATTTATGAGATTACCCACCAGCCCGACATATGTAGGAACAAAAATGCTGCAAACGGAAAAAATACAGGTAAGTGGATAAATAGCATAAACGACATTTATACCTCTGTCCTGCAATGGCTTGGGGACTGGGATGAGGAACAATCTCCTTGAAGCTGCAGTACATAAGGCTATAAAAGAGCTCACATCCTTTCATGGGGGCTTTGGATATGACCACAGTTTGAAATTTCACCAAAAGACGGCTTTTATCATCAAGATAGTTTTTTACTTGTATTAATAATAGGTATAATACAATACTTTTAAATCTGTAAGTGTCAGGGGAAATGAGCCCCTCTTGATTTAATGAAGCTTTAAAATCTTCCCATGGAAAGCATAGCAACTGCTTGTCAGGAACCATCTACTCCCACATCTATTCCCCCGTTTCATTTATCTAAGTATCACCTCACTCCTTGAAATTTCTCAGCAAAATCAAATGAAGTTAAAGAAAGTGAAGAAAATACTCAAGATGATTAAGGATGGTAGAATACAGCCCAGCCCACAACCAGCACTGAAACCAGGGAGACACAATGCCACTTGAAAAGGAGCTGCTAAAAATAACGAACAGGATTTACAAAGCCACCTGAGGAGTGGAGTAAACAGCACTTTGATTGATGCACCTACTTTTCTCCAAAGGTGTCCAAAATCAAATCAGCACCCCTTCAACTGCCCCTCAGAGCCCCAAACATTGGATCTTTAACAGAAGCAGAGCCACATTCTTAGATGTAGACTCAGTGAACAGCAATTATTAACAGTAGTTTTACAATGATAAAAAGGAACAATTACAGCTTATCTAAAAACCCCAAACACAAACCCCATAAAAGTCAATAGAGTCAATAATAGGTCCTCAATTATCACTGTCTTCTTAAAAGAGAAGATTAGGAAATGACTCCTCCTAGCCTTTAAGGGCATGTGGGAAGATTTCAGGCTCTGAAGGACTTTAACTCTGCCAGACACAGATGGAGCAATGTCCAGGGCTGGAAGACTGAAACTCGGGAGAGTTGAGCTGAAAACAAAGGGAGGAGCATGTTTTGTCTTTAACAGTGAGAGCAATTATCCAGTAAACCAGCTCATTAAAAGTCTTCCCCAGCATGGGAACCCTGCTAGTGAGAGAGTTTCATAAAACGTGTGTAAACCCTACCGCAGGACGCAGGTTTGGGGTGGGAATGCCCAGCAGAAACACCAAAGGCTGGTGTCATGGAGGGGACAAGGCTAAGTGACCATCACGGTCTTTCTGGGGCATCGAAATTAAAGCACCTTGCACTTCAGCAAAACAATGCCTGGATTCCACCAGAGAAGGCTTTGGAGCCATGCGAGTCCACGCAGACTTTGAGGCGACTGTGCCATCCCCACATCCCCAGCAACCTGTGCTGCAAAAACAGGATGCCAAAGTGAGCTGCAAGCCGCCAACCAATGCTCCCTGTGAGCCTGCTGATAAAGGACTGCTTATTGCCTGACTTTTTACTGCTGCTTTCCTTGTCAGACCATGGCCTATGTTTTTCGTGGAATAACCAGCAGCACTAATTGTAAAAGCCTCAAGTTTCCGCCATGCTAGACAAAGGTGTGGTCTGAATAATTTCTAGAGTATTATTAAAGTCCCAGAGCAAGACAGTCAAGGATTGAGATGCAAACAACCAAGAAAAGCATCAAAGAGCAAATACAAATATATATATACACACACACACATATGTATTCCCGCTAATAGCAACAGCAAAAATCCCAGCTGAATATTTTAATTTTCATTAATTATTATTAATAACAACAAAGTCAGATAATATCTTCCTGCAAATGGACTTACTGCAGTTATTTAGTACTGCTGCCTTCTATCCACCAAGCTGTTCTGCTAATTACTCCAGACCACAAAATTAGTCATTTACTGGATCGTTATTTTTTATTTTTAGTGCAGCAGATTGCCACTTTCTGATTTAAAATTATCTGCCAAACAGTTCCCAAACTATTGAAATAAAATTTGTGGACCCAAATTTTTATCAAATAAATCGGAATTTCTACTTTGCATTGCAACATAAAGTAAATTTACTAGCAAAATAGAAAAGATAAAATAACCAAATAAGTAGATGCAGCTGGCTTAATGTTTTAGGGGATTTCAATATTTCAAGCTTTCATTCTGATATGGAAAAAACGCATCATAAAATTTTTCATTGGATGGAAAAAAACTTCCTTTCCAGTCCTATCATTTCCTGAGGTTGTCCAGACTCCCACATGTAATATGTTGGGAGTAAATATGTTTTACTCTTCAGACCCAAGAAGAATTACAGCAAGCAATGGGGGAAGGATGCTCCTGTAAAACTAGTAAGCAAATGATGCTCTACTACACTGCAAGCATACGACTGATAATTCATCGCTGTGAAAGGGAGAGGAGAACCTTGGCATTTTACATACTTAGGAAAACCTGGGCTTGCCTTAATGGATTCATGGCATTTTGTATGGCTGGACTCTGAAGTCAGAGAAATCCAGTAAAATATAGAGCTCAAAATCATGCTTCCCAGACAAGCCCAAAACATTTAAAATCATCTGAAAATACCTTTTCATAACCACAGTTTTCTGTAAGTGCTTCATCTTTCTCCATATATTAAACATTATCATTTGTTGATAGAAAGGTGATGAAGCTACACCCTTGGGCTAGCTGCTCTGTTATCTGGTCCTACACAGCAGGGACAAACTCTGGAATCGGAGATAACGCATCTGTGTCCAGAAACCACCTCTCTTGTTTGTTTGCTTGTTTAAGAAAGATGAAGTGAAACCAAGGTTTATAAAAAAATGCCATTTTGACACAGCAGGTCATTCTTTTTTATTTTCTGATGTATCTTCATTTCTTTTTTCTGATATTTCTGTTACAACCCATGAATTATAGAATCATAGAATCATTTAGGTTGGAAAAGACCTTTAATATCATCATTACGCACAATGACGCCACCCCTTCAGTAAGGCATCAGAGGGACGCATCCTCCCACTCCTACAGCAAAAGGCAACCGTTTTACAAAGCAGCAGTGCAGGGCAGCTTTCCTGAAGCCCTGACACATCATCACCTCTGAACTCCCCACGATGACCGCTTTGGGGCTCGGGTAGGTGAGGGACTGCAGACAACGTCTTTTGCTCTTATACAAAGACACAGAAATATTTACACGTCACGTAAAGGGACCTGAGTACAAAAAACAGTGTGCATGTGCTGAAGTGTTATTTCTGGCAGCAGGGACAACAAACACTACTGGGTCAAGCCGACAGTCTTCTCGCAGTGATGCTGAACAGGAGACCGGAGGCCAACGCATTTGCTGGGGACACTGGTGAAGTTGCAATGATGCTGCCAGATCCTCAGCTAGAGCTGCTCCGTGTCACCAGCACTGGGGAAAACTCTACCCACACCCTGGGGTGTTGCTGGGAGGGGAGCTACAGCCCTGCGGAGGTGGGTGGGAAGGAGGTGGTGGTGGTTTGGAGGAGTCCATCAAGCAGCAGGAGGGCAGGGGAAGGTTTGCACCCTACAAAAGCCCTGAGGAACAGCACTTTGGCAAGGGGTACAGAGATGCCCATTCCACCAGCAGAGAAAACACCTGGGGCTTAGCGCTGATAATCATTCTGCTCTGCTTGCTGGACCCCTTTCTGCACATGCTAAGCAAGTGGAGGACCCAGGGCTAAGCCCTTGCTCTTATTTCTTAATGGTCCGATGAGGAACAAGCGGTACAAACCAGAACAGGTAAGCTAAAGGCAAGACACCCCGACCCCTCAGCATAGGTGAAAGCCAGGGCTAGGAGCACTTGCTGGGTTGGCAGCTCCTGCTGTGCAAGACTTGGCTCGCAGGCACTTGTCTTTTTTTTTTTTTTTTTTTTTTTTTTAAGATTTAAGCATAAAATCTCATCTCTGCTGAAATCAGCAGGAGTCCTGCATTCAATTTTACCTGTTTGGCTTATCAGGAGGAAGTTTCACCAAGAAGGGACACAGTGGCACTATTAAGACAAATGAGGCGCATTAAACAGGTTGCTCCTGCGGGACCTTTTCCCATCCTCTTCCTCTTCCTGCCCTCCCTCTTGTCTCTCCTGGCTGTCCGCAAACCAGTCATGTGGAGCCAGAGCGAGCCCTGCCAAAACCAGCAGCAGATTTCCTGAGCAAGGCAGAAGAACAAAGGACGAGGGCAGGACTCATACAATTAAATTAAAGGGAGCAAAAGGGCGCAGCAGCTTCAGCAGCTGAGATCATTGTGCGGCCTCTTCCAGCTTTTCACTGATTAATAGAGGTTAAGAGCCTTTTCCATCCTGGGCTTTACGGTCAAATTAACTTGGGTAACTTTATGTGTGTACTTCAGTGTGTTACTTATAATCCCTTTGCTTCTCTTGCCTCTGGAGAGAGTCCCTTGCTGACTTTTGCCAGCAGCCTTCCTTACTCTCCCCTGGGGTTTTCCATCAGCAAAGCTCCTCTCAGGTTGTCAGCTAAGACCACTGCTGCCCACTCTTCTTCATGTGCTTTCAGCCTTTCCATGCAAGGGAGGAACAAAATGCTTCGCCACGTCCTGCACGGGACTGACGTGCCCAAGGTCCCGCTGCCAGGAGGGTGCAAAGCAATTGGCTGCAGACAGCAAACACTTGAACTCAGAGGAGGACTAGCTTTTGCCAACAAGAGCAGCCATGGCTTGTCCTGACTTAAAACTTTCAGTGAAATAAGAAGAAAACATGAGCAGAGGGACCTGGACGCCAGGAGCCCATAACATCAGCCAAATGCTGCTTAACGACATAACAAAAGCCTCTGCTCTTCATCTTCCTGAGGCCATTAGGCAAGTGTGGTGGATGCATTAGAAGCATCCATTAAAAGAGTTTTAAAGGGTTTCAAAAAGTGGGATGGGCCACCCAGGGCACACTTGCCACGGGACCAATGGTGTGGCCAAGTACAAGGCTCCCTTGGTAGCCTGTGGCCACAGATAAGTGACAAGTGGCTGGCAGCTAGGATTGCCCATCTGGAAACTCCATCCTTAATGCTGGTGGGAAAGCAGAATTGATGATGAAACCATTAACAGTAATGTCACGGTAAAAAGATTAAACCCAAAGACAATATTAGCATTCAAAGCTGACTGGAGGAGAGTTGCATTTCTTCCTATCTAACGCTTAACCAGCCTCTGCATTTACTTGCAGGTAACTGTAAATTCCAATGCACGTGAAGCAAGGACATGCTCTACATTACTTCACAACCCCTCCCATCGGGGTCAATTAGTAGGAGGCAAACGAGCATGATCAGGGTTCAGTTTCTGAATCAAGATGTGAGGCAGTAACACAGGTGACAGCAAGGACTCCCAGAGGCTCCCCAAACCCTGGAAGTGATTTTTTGTGGCTCTGCCCCAAGTGTCACACACCCCTGGAGTCAGAGGTGGCACATGTGAAGCATCAGAAAAATCTGGTGTTTATAGCAAATGCAGTTTGTGGAGAGTAGGGCCTGGCCAAACAAGTACATGTGGGTGCATATACCTACATATATATGCACAAACACATGTGCAGGCCATTTCCCAGTAGCTTTGAAACAATGCTTTCAGCAAAACTTCCATGAAAAATTCAATGACACAAAGCTGCGCGCACCACACGGAGACCAGGCGGTGCCACAGGAGCAGGAGAGAGGCCGCTGACCAGGCATTTGCAGACAGGTAGTATTTTCAGCTCACAGACGAGGGTGTTTGAACAAAGTTCCCGCTTGTACCTGCCAGCAGCACCCCCAGGCAGTGCCGAGGAGGGATGGGCGCCAGAGCCTCCTGCTCCCACCAAGGCAGGCTACAACAAACCAATACGGGACACAGCTTTAGGCTCCGGCCCAAATTCCAGTCCTTGCTCTGACCTTGCTGGGCTGCGATTCCCATCTTTGGTTTCCTGCCTGAAAAGGCTGGGACAGACCTACGAAGGTACCTAGGGGTTGCTGCCAGCCAGGAGGCTACATTCAGGCTGCGTGTGCCGCAAGACGGTATCAGTCGCTTTCTGATTAGCATTCGAGTTGCAGAGCCCTGATCTGCAAAGCCCAGGAGAAAAATGTGCGTGTGTAATCACACAATTAAATGTTGCGTCAATACAGCGATTCTTTCAAGGAGGAAGCAGTTCCCAATGATTCCCTGAGGATTAAAAGATCAATGTGTATCTCGGCAATGAATGGGATTGAGTTTGTTTTCTTTCTCTTTTTCTTAATAAAGTCAAAGTTGAACATGGAGAGAGCGCAAATTGTTTTTTAGTGACTCACTCCCACTTCAAAACAGCGCTGCATAAAGCCGGCATTCATAGCCGGCCCAGATTCCTTAAAGCGATCTGAAAGGACTCTGAAAATATTCTTTGATTGCAGTCCGGCCGCACTATCCACTCATCTATTCACACCCTTAGAGGGGCAGCTATGGGTGAAAAACAGCTGGTGAGTTAAGAAAAGAAAAGCAACAAACTGAGGTGAAAAAACAAAAGTCCAGGTAAAACCATGACACTAAACCATGCTCTCTAGTAAAAGCTTTGTGCCCGTAAGAAAGCGAGCAGCGGCCACTGTGTTCCTGATAACTTAGTAATACATAAACTTAGTGCATAACTTATTGTAAATTAGTGGTGATTTCATTCAAGGAACTTTGTTTTACTGCCTTGACAATGCTTGCTGAATGTATTTCATCTTTGATGCATCGTAGTCTGGTCTATGTTATTGAGATTCCTCCTTAAAGACAAAAAAAGCAAGCCCAAAATTTGACCAAAACTTCTTCAAGAAACAAAACCACAAAAGCCTCAATCAAAAAGAGGTTTACTGAGCCTCAAAAAAATTCACACATTTCCTAGGACATTCATGCAAATGTACAGAGATAGTCTGGCTTGCACAGCCCAGGGCAAGAAACAGCACAATAACACAAATAAACCCAGACAGCCCAGTGCTCAGCAGGCTTCGAGGCAACCCTGTTGGTGAAGGGCAGCTAGTACCACCCATCACATTAGCTGTGACTCTGAGAAGAAAACAAAACAAAACAAAAAAAACCCCAACTTTTCCTTTCCGCAGTTCCTATTCCCTGCCCTCATGGAAAAATCATCACACATAGGCACAAAGAAGCATGGCCTGAGTCTTCCCCCCAGCTTTCCTGCCCAAGCAAATGCCCATGTGAAAATGGTACATCAAGTGACGAGCGCAGGTTAATGCTAGCTGAAGGAGCATTAAATCCCAAGTGAGAACAAATGTAACCTCCAAGGGACACGTGCCAGAGAAAGATGCCCTTTTGCACTTGCTGCATCATGGTCAAGTACAAGGTACTTCACAAGAGGTAGGACAAATCGCCTGGGATTAATCACTCACATTTCACTAAAGTCCTTCAGTGAGGCTCCTTTGGTTGCAATTTTCCCATTATGTCACTGGGAGCCTGGGATTTCTCTAGAGACAGAACATAAAACCTGAGCGTATACCCACTCCCACCCATGCATCAGCAGGAAAAGAAGGGAGTTTACTGCCCTGATGCAATTGGAAACCATGAGCAGGGTGTCCTTTTTGGCACATATGTTTTAGATGAGGAGCAGCAGAAGTTGGCAGCTGCTGCTGCTTTGGGGAGAGCAGGAGGCTCTTTTTCACTCCAGTGAACTTGACATCATTACAGGCTGTCCAAGGAGGTGGTGAGACTTTGCGTCTGCACCCTCCATAGAACCCCTCACAGGGCAAGAATGAGTCACCCACAGACAAGTGCTCATTCAACCGCTTATTTCTAGTGGCAGCCACATCTGGAAAATTTGGGTGGTGGGAAGGGAAAAAAAGATGAAGGAGGATATGAGCATCCTGCATCACCCATTTCCATCAGAACTGGGCGAGGGAGGGATGCTGAAGATTGGCACTGGTGCATTAGCAGGGCGAAGAGCCAGGAGTGCAACAGCAGAGGCACATCTGAGCTGCCGTGTGCTGGGTACACCAGGTGTGGGATAGGGCTAGGAGTTCACAGCCATCTCCAAAGTCATCGGAGCTACCCGTGGCTTAACCTCCCTTAAGGGACATTCGATCCTGTGTGTGTCACCAGCCCAGCACAAGGAGTGCTGCTGGTGGGACTTGACACTCAGCCTTGCAGAAAAAAACACTTCAGGTCAGTGCAGGACATTGAATAAGAACGCTTGGGCTTCTTCCACAGGGAAAATCCTCCTTTGGCAGAGCTCCCTATGTAAGTGGTGCTCTGTGTGAACGGATAAGGCTGGCCATCAATCAGGAGCTCCACAGCAACCAGGCTATCTGTGCCCCCACAAGTGCTCGCTGCAGAGAAAATCCCCCAAATGAAAAGCAGCTTGAACTAACCGGCCCCTGCCGCAGCCCCAGCTCAAGCACGGCAGATCCCGCCGCTGGGGCGCGAAGGGGATGGTTGTGGCAGGATGCTATTTCCCAGGCAGCTGGAGCAGCCTGCTCGTGCCAGCCTGTCCTGCTGCCTGATCCAACACAGCGCTCTTCCGAGGAACTCGACTAATTGCCGGAAGAGGCATATCAGTTACGGTTCAATAAGATATGGGCGTATTTGCATGCTTTGCCCATAATCCGCCACTAATTTTGAGTGTCATTTATTCTCATGTGCTCTTTTCTGGTAAAACATCCTATTTCAAACTACTGCACTTTGCTAATTCAAAGCTTGCTCTTGTATGAGTGATAATTGCTTTTCCCTATTGCATGGTGTAGACAGTCGCACTGGCATCTCGGTGCACCGAACACCTGCACATTTACATGCATTTATAACAAAGAGGGGAATAAGCTGCACTCCCCAAAAGATTTCAGGCAGCTGGCTGGCTAAGGCATTGCTCACGCTCCGTGGTATCACCCCGTATGGCTAGAAATGGAGGAGTCTAGACAAGGACCAGGTATGAGCTGCACTCCCTGAACAGGGGCTTGCAACATCTGGCTTTGATCCCAGCAGCGCTAACACTAGATGAGCTGGGGCAGGTCAAGATAGGCATCAGAAAGTAGGTGTAAGCGGTCAGTTCTCACAACAGAGGCATCCCACCCGTGAGGCTGGGACATGTGCTGTTCGATCTATCTGTGAACCATCTGGAGCAGCAGTGAGGTAAGAAAGTTTGCTGAGGATACGCAACTAAAAGAGCACTGGGGAAAAGAGCAGTTGGTGGGGAATTGTATATGGCCCTTAGAGGGCTGAGGGATTGGGCAATAACATGGCAGCTGAAAGTGCAGATTAAATTTAAAGTGATGCATGCAGGGAAAACAAGTCTTAAATTCACATATGAAATTATGGTTTCTGAACTGCTTATTGTTACTCAGAAATGAGACCTTTAGACTATCATAGACTTTTCCACAAAACCATCACCTCAATGCTCAGCTAATCAAATTAGGGATTACCATGAAAGAAACAGCAAGCAAACAGAGAAGAGAACCTCATTAGACCACTGTGCAAACTCCTAGTTCACCAGCACTTTGAACAGCGTATGCAATCCTGGTCCCCTACTCTCAAAAAGGTGTCCGAGAAGCGGAACAGGCTCAGAGGATGGCAACGAGGACAATTCATGGCAGCTGGTTTTATGCCTGTGGAGGCTGAGAGCCTTCACCTTGGGAAGGAGATGTCCAAAGGACATCTAATAAAGGTCCACAAGTGCGTGAGGGACTTGGAGCATGTGGTTAGGAAGTGACTGACACGGTCACTTCCACCACAAGAACCGGGAAGCACCAAAGCTGTCGGATACTGGTTCAAAACAAAGAGAAAGCCTAATTTGTACCACAACATATAGAAGGTCGGTAGCGTTTATTGCTATTGATGTTGTGGAAGCAAAAGGTTTAGACAAGTCCAAGGAGAAACTGGATAAGCACTTGGAAGAATGATCCATTGAAGGTTATGAAAGTGTCATGAACCACATTCATTCACGTCAGGAAATCCCCTGAGTTGAAAGTTGGAGGCTGGAAAAATAATCAGTGAATAACGCAAGTTTTTCCCACTCTTTCTCTTCCCTAGGCTTCTTACCATGATTTTTATTAGAGAAAGGATACCAGATCACACTGAGACGCAAGTGCAATTTCCTCCTCTGCAGCAGGAATCATACTCGTGTCTCCTATCACCATCTCACAAACCAGACAGGCTCGTTTTTGCTCATTCCCTGGAAAACACTGCTTTTCTCCTACAATCCTTAAACATTCCAGATAATAAATAACAACCACAACTCTCACTTCGTGCTTGGGACACTCAGTTGAGAAAGGGTAACACTACATTTCAGTCCAAAAAACGTTCACCTATCTTAAGTGACTGTTCAATATAAGACAAAGATGCAATCTCCCATCTCTTAAACATGGGTTTTTCCCAGTTTTTTTCTTGGATACTCCAATCATAGAAAGTAATAATAGTTTTTTGGGGTCCCCTCCATCATCATCATCTTTCATGGTAGAGGTTTGTTCCCTAAACAGGTGGCAAAACCTTGAAGGACATTATTTTATTTTTTTTAATTAAGCAAGAAAAACTGCTCTTCCAAGTTCAGAATGTGATAAATTATTAAAACGCTCAGTTTGGGTGTGTCACTAGGTAAGGACTCCCACGCAGATACTGGTTAGAAGGTGAGCAGCGCTTGCTAGACTACCCGGTGACTCACCACTGAACGCATCGTTAATCATATATAAGAGCATGTCTGACTTCATAGAGTACTGTAGGTGGTGTGAAATAATCTTTGAATGAGTTCAAGCTTTTTCTAGCTTTTATGAGGTTACAATGCTTCAGACTCCAAAAGACTCAGCTGGGCAGGAAACTGTTGAGCATTTGCTGTAGTAACCTGGGCTGCAGTCCCAGCATGTCAGGTCTCAGCTCACAGTGGTGGCTTTGGAGGATCCGCAAATTTGGCATCGGCTGGAGTTGTTACCTCTCGCCGATCGTGATGCGCTCGCTTACTCAGAGCTTGCTCAAAGCAACGCGTAGGCAGAGCTGAATTTTTCGGCCCAAGGATGAGGGATGGGGTGCGGGTAGTTCCTGTGAGGGGAAGGGGTAGGATTTGGCTGGGAAAGAAAGCACAGAGAGCTCTGGTGAGGCAGGACCACTGACTCTGCTGGCACTAAGGAGACAGGCAGTAACTGCTACTTCCAAGAGGACCTCTCCCAACTTCCAAAACCAGACACAGGCACCAGATGCTCCGGCTTTCCTCAATGAGCATGCCTTCCTGCCACTCTGGCACAGGCAAGTAGACAACAGGACTGTAGGCAGACAGCCCGATGCCGCAGACAGCTACCTATTTTGCCAATGCTCAGAGGCGTCCCAGCATCAGTCCACCAAAGCGCTCGAGCTTCTTCCTCTGCCAGCCCCTTTTGCAAGCAGGGTACTGGCGAGGCTACTGCAACGATCCAAGAGAGCAATCCTGGTTGCATGCTCCGTCCACACCCCACACCCAAAGGCTAACGAGGTAAATAGCGAAGTCATTGACTAGCCAAGTCTGACACTTGAATTTCGTCTCTTACAGGACCGCATTCACGTGAGTGACATTTTTAAGCTACGTAATCCCTGGCAAAACAAATTACTGCTTTACCTTGAGGTAAGTAACTGTAAATGCAACAACCTACAAGAGGTACGGCACAGACTGATCTTGCCTTGGAACGAGTAGTGGCTGTCAACACCTCCTACCTTGAGGTGTGAAAAATCTTGCTGCGCTGCATCAAGGACTCCAGTGCCTTTTGTCTAGTAAGACCTTTTAATGAAATAGGATACATTAGGGCTAATTTTGTACAGGAAGGAATGTTGGAACACTAATACCCAAAAGTCACAAATAAAACATTTCACACATCAGGTGGAAGACTTTCCAGCATCCTGCTCCAACCTCTTTGGTTGCACAACAGGCCCCTTGAAAACAATGCTTTCTCCAGCAAAGACAGAGCCTGAGGGCTGTGGTGCAGCTGATTTGATTTCATTAAGAGTTTGACCCCAGAAGGAGGCATCTGCATGAAAAGAGTGAATCACTCGATTTCAATAATGGGCGAAACCATTAATTAAAGGTGCACGGTTTGCTTGCTTGGGCAGGCTTCGTACGCTCAAACCAGGAGTGGTCTCACTGTTACTATATTTACCGAACTCTCCCAATTAAGTATTTTGTTTCCCTCATCCCATAAGGACAATAGTTTCTGCATGTTAAATATATTCAGAAAGGAGGTTGTTCTGTGGTTCATGTTTGCAAATTGTAGTAGTTTTCTCCCCTACACAGGTTGTAGGACAAACACTAGCCAAGGAACAGCTAAGAAACTTTGCACCGAATGATGTATTTTCAACTACTTTGTTTAGTGTAGTAGAAAATAATTTATTTGGGTTAAAAAGCACATTCAATATTAACTGAAGTTGTTTGCGCTTTTTGGAGCAACGAATTGAAAACAGATTTAATGTACTTCATACAAGTCAGATGTCATTGCAGGGTCTTCTATGCACCTCACGTATTTCAGAGCA
Source organism: Balearica regulorum gibbericeps (assembly GCF_011004875.1). Lineage (NCBI taxonomy): Eukaryota > Metazoa > Chordata > Aves > Gruiformes > Gruidae > Balearica > Balearica regulorum. The sequence goes on along the minus strand of NC_046188.1, from coordinate 54,357,955 downwards.
TTCTTACATTGCCAGAGCCCTGAATGAGAACATCCTTTACCTGCAGACCTGGTGCAGCGGTTGCATTTCGAGCTCTAACACACCTTTGCTCTCAGCTGGAGGCTTTCTCCCCTTAGGGAGAAAAAAAGGCCTTCATTCATTCTCTGCACCACATTTCATCTTGGCCCCACTACTGAGACCACCTACAGGGATGCCAGTTAGTATCAGCTGCATTATGCTGAACTGGTATTTACAGGAGCGCTCGGTGGGAACCACATCTTAGGCAGCCTCACGGGCAGCCTCCCCACACACTTAAGCAGAAGCCTGCTCTGTTCACCACCGAATGACGGCAACTGCAAACTACCTGACAGACTCACACAGAAAACTGTGAGCGGAGCGTTTACTGTATTTTTAGTTGCGTTTAATTGCAAATTAGCAGCTGGAAACAAGGAGGGGTGCGCAGTGTGTGAGCAGCCAGCTGTCTGCAGAAGAGTTTGGAAACCTCCAATAATACATTTCTGTAGCTCCAATGAGCAAAGTGCTGGACTGCTGCACACTTGGGGTTTGCTGTACCTAGAAGATTTACATTTCAAGCCATCTGGTGTTGCAAGAGCCAGAGGCCACACACTTCTTTGGCAGGACACCTTAGGGAACACCTGTATTTTGGATACTACAACCAGGTAACTCAAGGCAGCAATGGCCCATGTTATCCGACGGCTGGCAGCGACCAAGATTTTAGATCGGTGCTCCTGATATCCTGGAGCCTTGCAGAAGCTGGCTGCTTTCAGTGCACCAAAGAAGTCCACATAAACAGACAAACTGGTTGATGAGAAAATTATTTGCCTTTTGAGGTGACTAGTGGGTTGCTGTTTTTTCTCTTTTCAGTGCACAATGAAAAAGGATTGTGTGTTTTCTTTTCAATTCAATTTTATTTTCAGCAGGGCAAAAACATGAAAACACGGACTTCAAAGTGCTGCCAAGCCTGTTGGACATACATCTGTACAGCACCAGGGAAATGCTGGGGTGTCCAAAGTACCAGGATCTCCAGACATGGGTCCACATCAGTCCTCATAATAGTCCTTTTATAAAGTTTTCCTTTCTTACATACAGAGACAGACCTAGTGCAGGTGAAAAACTCACACTTTAAATCTCACAATTTATCTCCATAACATCCCTGTGGGTGAAGGTGGTGCAAACACCCCGTATGTACTCACGGGGAAATGAAGCACAGAAAACCAAAGTGCACCAGTAAGGTCCCATAAATATCATAGTGGGGAAAAAAGTCTTAAAAATCAGGTCTCTCACATGCAAGTTCAGTGCTCAGACCAGTGGACCACACTTTTCCTATCCTCTTTCTTTTCCCTGGATCCCCCAAAGCCTTTTCTGCTGCCCCAGCCACAACACCGACGCAACAGGAACCCACAACTTGCTGCATCTTGCAGCACCCTGACAACGCAACACCAGCACTGCGTATTACAGCACCACTGATGGGAGAAGCACACGTGTAGATTTTGGAAGTGTGTGACATCCCTATTACCGTTTCAAGGATTCCTCCCAAGGAGGCTTGCCACCGCACGCCGGTGTCGGCTGGCCCAGATCCATGAGAACCAGCTGCCCCAGAAACAGGCTTTGTCCTGGGGATGCATCCTGGGAGCCCTGACTCAATTAAAACACAAATTTGAGTCAGTGGAAACTTGTCTGAGGAAGGACTGAGTAAAAGCCACAGGATCAAGGTAAAACAAGCCACGCAGATTCTGAGGAATTAGCGAGAAATGCTGCAAACCCAGCTGCACCAGAGGCATCGTGGAAAAGGGACAGGGAAAGATCAAACAGGGGCATCATGGAAAAGATGCAAAATCAGTAAGAGGTGAAAATTATTTACAGGATCAGGCCAGACAGCAGCAGCGTAGATATGATGGCTGCCAAAACCCATCAAAGTGGCAGCACCCAGCACAAAGAGCCCAGCCATAGAACAGAGAGATGGATTAGCAGCAGGAAAGGACTTAAAAATAATTTCTCTTAAGTCATCACGTAGCAGCAGTTGAGGGGAAAAAAAAAAAAAAAAAGATGGTATGGGTTCAGTACCAACATCTTTACCTTTAATTCCTGCTTCAGACCAAAGCTAGTAGTTAAGCCAGTCTCAGATAAAGGCAGTTTTTTACTAAATGACACAAACTATGCACAACTTATTGTATTGAGATATAGCCAACAAACCCTGTATTTCAACCACACTAATAATGAGATTTCCTAAAAGCAAAACCCCACAGCGTTTGAAGGCTTTAGGGATGTTCTTTTTCGGTTGCTTTCAATCCGGTTAATATTTGCCTTTAATTTCTTCCACAGACTTATTTCTCATAAAATCCAAACACGTCCAAAAAAGAGAAGAGAGTACTGAAAGATCACTAAACATGTGGAAAAAATTATCCCAGAGGGAATATGAAAGCCATCTCCTGAGACTCCTTCTGCACTCGTCCCACAGAGACAAACGGTGAGAGATTGATGCTCTGGTGGCAAACACAAAGTGGCAAACCCTGGTCTTGGCTGGCATCAAAAGAAACTGCACATCCAGCTGTCCAGAGCTCATTTAGCTAAGACCATATTAGCTTCTAGGCTAGCCAAGACTTTATCAGTTGGAAAATCCCGATCATGAGTGCTAGCTCCAAGGAGAAAAAAAAAAAAAAGGGGGGGGGGGGGGGGAAGATTGGGCAGGACAAGTCTGAACATGTCCAGTTTGTCCTTCCTACATTACAATTATATCCTCATTCCTCAGAGCAACAGGCAGCTCAAAGCGACAATAAACCCCTTTTTACTCTTATACTTTGCAGAAACGTCACTGAAACGGAACTGAAGTGGTTCCCAGAGATAAGGCGACAAAAGAAATTAAACCCTTCCCTAGAGCTACCCTTTGGTAAAATATCAGCAGAGAAATAGAGGCACCGCTTCAGACATAACTATGGCATTCATCTGAGGAAATAGGACTTACCTTAGTGGTTTCAAACTGAGATTAATTTAGTATACCGCTCCTCAAAGCGTGCAGCTGCTTCCTTCCTTTGCATTACAGGAATATTAACCTCTCAGGCTCATACTAACTTCATTTTATGGGAAGGATAGCATTTTATTATCAGCAAATGTGACTCCCTTTTGGGGGTTTTAATAAATGCTTCGGTGTAGGTTCCAAGAGATTTGGGCTGAAGCACTGTAGACCACAGGATGGCTTTGGAGCAGGCAAAGCATGAGGCACCAGTTAAAGCAGCCACCAAATGGGGGTTTCGACCGCTTCTCTTTAAACCTCTCATTTGGGCACAAAAGACATAGGTCAACAGAGTGTCTGCTTAGTGCCATGAAGAAAAGAAATAGAGCTGAAAGGCAGGGCAGGGAACAACACTTGGGATGGACATGGGAGGTCTTCAAGGGTGCACCCACCCCATCCTGTCTCCCTCCCAAATCGAATGAAGCAAAATTGAAGGCACGGGTCATAGCGATGCCACAGGGAGCAATTAAGTGGCAAGGGGAAAAATAATTGGATTTGCAACTAAAACCATGAGACACTAAACAGCCCTAGACAGTGAAATATTTGACAGCTGCAACCCTAGAAATGGATGGGACAGGCAGAAATAAAAGGCTCCATCATCTATTACCAAACCACCCAGAAACCATCAAGTGAAAGGTTACTATAAAGTGAAAAAACAACTTTTTTTAAAAAAAATAATTTTTAATCTATTTCACCAAGACTTCTATAGAGTATGGATATCACCCTGCTAATGACCCCAGCTCTGGGGTCTCATTGCCCATGTACATTTGTGTAACGGTAACAAACTTCAACCCACTGCAGGACAGACACTTTTTCTATCCGTAACCAGGCTGCATGAGAACTTAATTACCCAACTGGAAAGACATAAATACTTCAGCCTGACTCAGTTCGGGTGCACTAGATTTTCTTCCTGCCTTTCACTGCGTCAGGGAATTTCTTTGCACCCTCCAGCCCTTAGGAAAGGGGCACATGGCTGAAGGAGTCAGCGGTCATGAATAATCAGGGAGGGACTTTTCCAGAACAAGGCAGTAATGTGAAAAAGTCTTTCTTCTGGGGTGACATTTGCATGACCGAGGGATGACATAATAAGTCTGCAAACAAAAAAGGCTTTATACCCCTATGGCATCTTTCAAAAGCTCTCTGCGCTGGCTTGGTCCTTCCCTTCTGTGCAGAAGCATCACATTTTGGGGGCAGGAATTTAAGCCCCATCAGCACCAGGCCAATTGCCATCTCTGCAGCCATGGTTTATCTCATTCTTTCTAGCTAAGGCAATCCCACGAGCCATGTTAACAGTGTTATTTTACGGGATGTGACAGTTTTCTGTAGTACTGAAGTGATTTATTTCTGCTCTGGGATGAGGGGCTAAGAGCTGAGCAGAACCCAGGGAGACAAACCTGTTCTCATAGGAGCTCCATCAGCGTACGGCTGGAGGCACCTCCAAGAGGCAAAGCCAATGCCTGGACAGCAGCGTACAGCCACGGGGCAGAAAAGTTACAAACTGCCAGAGAGTGGAAAAGCAGCAGATTGCCAAGACCAACACCCCCACCCAAAAAAAAATCAAGTCCCTGTTAGACACTTGGTAGCAGCTGAAAGAGCCAAACTGAAAAGGGGCTGCTGAAGTGCAGCCAGGGGAGCTGCGTGCCAGGACGCACCCTTGCGAAGGCAGCCCAAGCACTGCGGGTATTGCCAGACCACCGAACCGGGGCTGGAAACCCAGCCAGGCTGTAAAAACATGGCACAGATGCTCACACTGAGGTAGAACTAATGTTTCACTTCCAGCATGGGCAGTTCGCCAGATGCGGACCTCTGCTGAGAGTCAACTGAAATGCATTCAAAACTCTGGACAAAGCCTTTTATTTTGCAGGTCATGTGTTTTTAAGGAGAGGGCTGAGCGGTGTAAGGAGTCAGAATCAGGTAGTTCACACCCTCGCAGAAAAGCATCCGGGGACTTTCAGAGCTGTGAAGCAGGCAGTACAGGAATGATGGATGCTGGACCAAGCCCAGCCTCCCAAGCCTAAGGGGATTTGCTCACGCCGCCAGGAGCGGGGAAACCGTTTCTCACCAGCATAGGAAGTCAAGCACTTGGCAACAAGGGAGGCAGCTCTCCCACAACTCCAGTTACGCAAACAGCTGCCTTCTGCTGGGTTTCAACACGCTCCGCTGCTCCAAAAATAATTTCCTGCTTGATTTGATACCATTAGCAGGAGCATGGAGCACAGCACGAACAGTCATGCCGCTTCATGCTGGATCCAGCTAGCCACTGGTTTCTAGCAAAAGCCCCGATTTCTTTTTTTGGCAGAGGGGCATGATTACGCAGGAAGAAAAGGTAAGCAGGGCAATGGCGTAAGCCCTCTCCTCTTCCTCCACGAAGGATTTTGACGCAAGCCTGGATGAAAGCACCTGCCACCTTCATCCTTCCAGGCCTCTTTCCAGAGCTGAGATTTCCCAGCCCTTACAGCTCGTAACACTTATGGCATATAACCAACACTCAGCAGCCAAGCAGGAATCAATGCCAACATAAAGTTCAACAACAAAGTCACTGCTTGCTGGGTGATCAGGAGCTGTGTTGGCCCTGGACAGAGTTACTGGAGTTCCCCCACAGCACGAGTACCCAACAGCTAACATCATGCCTTCTTTCGTTCCGCGCTGGATGTCTTTGTACCCCATTTGGGGACTTGTTGGAGTAATCCCAGTCCAGCTCAGTGCTTTGGGAACAGCAGCACTTTCCATTCCTAGCTGGACTGGAATTTGGATAGCAAATTTTGCCCTAAGGCGCCTCTGATTTCCTGTTCCCCATTCCCAGCCCAGGCATCTGCATATCCCTTCCCAAAGGCCTGCCTTGGGGGGGACTTCTCCAGAGGCCTTCACCAACAGCGCTTTGGAAACCTCAAGAAGTAGAGAAGGTTAAAGATGTCAAGGCCCAGCACATCAGCACCACACTCCGTAGTCTGTGGACCACCAATAGCGCAGTATGCCAACCCCCCAAATTCATGGCCTTACAGAGAGGTATCTTCCAAGTAATGTTCAGCAAAGAAATGAAGCAGCAAAATAAAACAACCTCACCCAGTAAAACAATGGCTGCAAACTGGGATTCAGAAGCTGATAACACGTCCACAAAAATCAGTGTATTTTAAGACAGTACAGAGTGTACACCCCTGTGAAGGGGGACTCCCCATTTGTGTCTGAAGGTCTGTTTTAGCATCTGAGGAAGCTTGATGGAGTTTTTCAATACTACCTGGCTCAGAAGAAGTAGTCTTTGACAGCATCAGCCAAGTGATTTTGTGCTGCCTTTCTCCTCCTCCTATACCTTGAAACTAAAGTTGTGCAATGGCACTTGTTTATGCTTATACATTTTAAAGCCAAAGAGTCCATGAGGGACCATTTCATCTGATCAACGCCACACAAGCTGTACCAACCTTTTCTTTCCACAATCGTTCTTTGAATCACACAATAAGTTATGAAAGATGCCCCTCAACCATGATTAGAGGAGTACAAAGGTTGATGAACCCACCACTGCTTTTGGGGAGCTTGGACAGAAACTAACCTTGGAAGGTAAGGCCCTGAAAAGAGAGGAAAAGTCTCCTGCCAGCTTTCATACACAAGGCAAAATATGCATCTGAGCTGACCCAAATGCCAGAAGGGACTCCTCCTGTTACAGTCACAATGAAAGAGGATAACCCTGTGGAGAAGGTGGCTCCTCAGCTATTGGAGGACCTGAATCGAGCAGGAGGACAGGACTGGTGGGAAGAGTGTACAAGCTGGTTTCCATGCTCAACTGACCCATGTCTGCAGCTGCTCCCACAGCCTGAGGGAATGCAGATAAGCAGCAGTTCTGCTTTTCCAGACATAGCACAATTCCTGTTTACAGCCTCTGGGCTAGACTTTTCAAAAGAAGGAGCTAGGTGTCTATTCTTGCAGGAAACCAGGTGTGTAAACAGTTCAATTTATATATCCAGCAAACTGCACTCTAATGCAGCAAAGAGGGCTAGTGGAGACAAGCCAAGAGCACAGGAGCCGAGAAAGGAAAATACTTTTAAAGAATATGTCTAATTAGAGATGGGTCTGGGCCAAAAGGTTGTATTTGAACACCTGGAATAGCCCTGGGGAGCAGAATTGTAACCTGAACCCAGATCCACATTTTGTAACTTGCTCATCTCCCAAATGAACTGAAACCCAGCCCCCGGACCCAACCATCACAGAGTCTGAGCTGCAGGTCTCCAACAGCCAAAGCCTGTAGATCTGGCTTTCTACTCTCAACTCTGTTTTAGCCAAGCCATTGCGCTTGGCTGCTGGTGCCTTCTGTCCCTCTTGCCCCACACTGCCCAGTGCCCCCCATGGGCCCACTCTGCCCCACTCCAGAGCTCGCTGTTGCTGCTTAGCCACACAGCCCTGAACCATTGAGTCAAAGTGGAGATGCCTATTCGATGTCTCATGGCATGTCCCCATTTGCTCCAGCGGCCATGGCATCCCCAGCACTGTGACTGAGCCCTACTTTCCACTGCACCTCCTTCTCCCTGCCCTCACAGGCTACAGCTTCTGGCCAAAGCAAGGTACTTGCCCCAACACAAAGTCAAGACAGAGCACTCATGCCTGCAAGCCAAATGTTAACAGTGACCCTCGGTTTTGTGCCAAAGCCCCAGAGTCAGGACTTGTTTTGACGGGCACGACCTTCATGGCAGGGAAAGCCCCCCTTTATTAATCCTTGCAGAAGTGGCAGACTCCCCTTTCTCCCTTACAGCTCAGTTCTCTAGGACAGAAAGCTAAACTTTATCCACAACCTCCCATCTCTTTTGAATGTCAATTTTCTTTATAGCAGAATCACATTTGGCAAAGAAAGGTCAGCCCCATCTCCATAAAACCGCCCTGTCACAGGCATGTCATGCATTTCAGACAGCTTGCAAGGCTAACTAAACATTTACTTTTGGATGGCTCATTTCCAAAGTCCAGAAATAGATCCTGGTCCACAATAAAAGAGTACCCGGGCGTACCATCAGACGGTTTCATTGCCCTGTTACAGCACACCGTTTGCATTCCTGCGCTTTCCCCCTCACAGGATGCTGCTGCTGCCCGGTGCCAAGCTCATTGCCGCATCCCCCTCTCAAGGTGGAACTGCAGATAGGCGAGGCCTTATCTCCTAACTGGATTATTCTTAATATGTATTTGGCAGTCGGTTTTTCATTTAACTGTGGCTCCTGTTAGGCTGAGGTAGGTTGCTAATGCATGTGGCTCTTGATTGCTTTCCCCTTCCTGGTGGGCACCCAGCCTCTCACTGGCAGAGGATGGGATGAACTGGCACCACTGGAGAGGGCAAACAGGATGTGCTTGTACTGGGTGTTGTAATAGTTCAGACAGTGTTCGTGGCTTGGAAACCTTCAAACAATTTAGCTCTGCTGCTATTCAGAGCAGCTTTACACTACAGATGTACTTTTCTAACTATTGCAAATCCTTCCCTGCCACGGCTGAACCTCCATCCCAAAGAAATCAAACAATTGAAAAAATAATAATTAGGCTTTTACAAAAGCACAGGAAATACTTTATAAGTCCTTCAAGGGCCAAGAGATTCTGTCTGAAAAGCGCTTGCCACACAGCACCCAGGCAAAATCAAAATGATGCAACTTTTGGTAGTGTGGACAGATTTCAATCGGGCAATTAGACATCCCAGAGTCTGTAATTGCATGCAATGAGAACACACGTGGGTGTAGTGCGAGGCATGAGCCTGGTGTCACCAACCACAGGCTCCTCCGGTTACCCTAAAGGAGTTCTTCAACAAATGGTTTCAAAATTTCTTTCCTACACATCAATAGGTCCATCTAGAAGTAAGTCTCTTTCTGCCATGAAAAGTAATTCCTGGAAGACTGGGAAGCATTCAGGACTGCACTGGAAAACATCAGCCAGAAGAATCGACCCATCATCTGTCTCGTATCCAACTGTGCCAGGACAGTCAGAAAGGGGAGGGGAAGAAATCCATCACACACAATACAGATAATCTGTTATACAGCTTTCTATCAGGAAAAAGCCTTTCTAAGCTCCTGTAGGAAGTAAGCTTAAATAACTGATGCATGAGCATCCTCAGCTTTAATAACCATTACTGTCTTTCATTCGCCCCCCCCCCCCCCCTTTTTTTTTTAAAGTCTGAGAACAGCATTTAAGACGCTGGTCTCCTGTAAGCATTGCCCAGATGCTCCCCCAATGGCTTTTCCAAGGGGATTTCTAATTATTTGGGCTTTTAAAAGAAATATCCTGCAGGAATCTTTTAGGTTTCTGGAAGTTTCCTTCCTTCCTTCCTCTACAAATTTCTTTACCCAGAGCTTCATTTAAAAACAGACTCAAAGGAAACACTTCCAATGGCTTCAATACATCTCAGATCACATACCCTGGAGAAAAAAAAAACAACCCAAATCCCATAGAAATAAAGATGGTGCAGATTTCAAAAGGATTCACAGCAAAGGTTTGTAAAGAAGCAATTAGTCCAAAAGTTTCAGCCTAGAGTATCACAGAATAAAGGAACATTTAGCAAGACTGAGAAAGTTAATACTGCATACAGACCACAAAGGATTAGATGTGTAATCCCCTCTCCACCAAGAAAAATAAATTAAAATCAAAGCAACAAGTGCTGTAATAACCAGTAAACAAGAAAAGCTCAGATGTTCAAAAACATTCAAAGTTTTGAGATCCTGAACTACCTTAAACGGACGAGATTTCCAAAAGCGTTAAATTCCTATCCTCTGAAAATCCACGTTAGACATCCCCAAGTGGGAAACTGAAAGAAAATCAGGCATTTCCGGAAAGCCTGATTGTCGCGCTTCTGATTTAGAGGAGAGTTAGACAGCAGAGCAGAGCCCCTTACACGTTTGTAAAACAAATTCTGAGTGTACAGGGTCTGTGTCTCTCCCAGGCCATCCAAGCCACTGCCCAAGCAATACTTAATTACGAGACATACTACTCCTCCAAAGCTGCTGCTCCATATACCCCCAAATGGGATCCAACCCTATAAGACACATTGCCTTGCCTCCTGCCAACGCTGGCTGGGCAAACTGGGAGCTTCTACACGTGCTATGTTGCAGACCCGCTGCTGGCTCAACACACAGTGCTATGCCCTGTGCACTGGTAGACCCTCACCATGGTGTCCAGCCTCTCAGCTCACACCATTAGCGTTGCCCTCCTCTTGGACCAGCATCTCTGCTCGCCAGTGGTGCTTAAATGCATTTGCTGCACCACTCGGCACAGCACAGGGCTCAGCCCGAGCAGTCGGGAGCTTGCAATCTGAACGCTACAGAGAACGTTTCTGATGCTGGAAATACCTTCTCCCTTGGATGTGATAACCCGTGCTTTGTCAGGTTAAAGAGACAAGCCCCAACAAGTGCTGGGGTTAGCATGGAGATGGCCATTCAGAAACTCCTTTGCCCTCTAGCTGCGTTCCCTGCCTGGATGCTTCACATACCTTTGGCTCTCGCCGGCTGGCGGAGTGGCTGTGAGCAGGGTTTCATAAAGAGACTGCAGGGAAACAAAAACCCTGGGTGGGGCCGCGGAAGCTGGCGTAGTTCATGCAAAGGTCACACCCTTTTTATTTCCCTCTGAGCATCCCATCCGAGCAGCCTGGCCTTCACCCAGGGCCACGGTGAATCCACACCCTGGGACAACGCAGCGCTGCATCTCCCCGTCCACCTGGCAGCCTCCTGCTCATCCCATCAATCCGGCAGCAACGGCCATGAGAAGCACTGGGAACAGTTTAATACCCGACCCCAAACTCCTCCAAAAGGGCTGCTTTTCCACCCATCCTTTACAGCAGCCATGTTTCAGGCAGGAGGAAAAGAGGGGAGAGAGCAGCAGCAGCGGATGTGCTGTCCCCATTCTCCCTGTGGCAAATGAAGGCCCATTTTGGAAATGCTACTTCCTTCCAGGCCAAACCCTTTGATGCCCCAATCTCACTGCCCCAGATGACCCAATACATCTAAAAGCACTAAGCCTTTCTCCGGCAGAGCTTCACTCCTCAGATCCCCAAGTCCTAACTCCTCCCAGTCCACCCTTCACATGCCAAATCCGCACATTTCCGTTCATCCCGATGTTCCCTCCCTTGTCTGATAGTCCTTCCCACACAAGCACCACATGCTTCCTGCCCCGAGCTCACCACAAGGCTGGGTCTGTTCACTGAAGCGGATCAGAATGAAACATAAGCATGACCCTTTGAATCTCAGGGATTAGGGGATGTAACGAAGAGAGCGGTCTGTACAAACGTGTGTGGGCATGCCTAGGGGAAGGCTGTGCCACCCCACATCGCTCTCCAGGTTGCTCCGCCAGCTCTTGGTGGGCTCAGCTCTTGCAGCCCTGCACTTCAGCCACCAACCTCTGAGACTCCCCCAGCACTGAGCTCTGTGATTAGCTGAGCTTGGGTTTTTTCCTGCTGTTTTTCTGAAACAGCGAAAGGCTGGCACTTGCTTTTGACAAACAATTGAAAAAAAAAAAACCAACAACCAACAAACCCCAAAAAACCAAGCAAGCTCAAAAAATGGGATGGTAGCTTGGGCTTACAAAGACTCTGCCAGCCCAGGACACTAGGGGATGAAGAAGAGGATGCATCCAGGAAAAACTGGATGTGTTCCCCCAAGGTAGTAGATATTTGCACGCGCACACCTTGTGATAGAGGGAGTCTGCACCCCAAGGGCAGTATAATCAAACAGCAATATTGTAAATGTCTTGGCAGAGGGAAGGACAAACCATCTCATTGCCCCACATTACATATGAGGAACGCCAGTGCAGAGGGACAGGATGACTTACTCGCATCACATCGATGCACAGGAAAATCGTGGCAGAGCCAAATCCCAAATCCCAAATCCGGGACTTAACCACAGCCATTTCTGTGCTTTCTATTTTCTGTTAACAAAGAAAACAGCATTTCCCTGGATTTTGATCCCCAGTGATACTGCTGGATTTGCTGCCTAGTCATGAAATATTCCAGGAGTGGGAAGAGCAAATGAAGCTCCAGCAAGTCATGAGCAGACGTTGCCTTATTGTGCAACCTGCACTGCAAGGGTCATGTTCAGCCCTCCAACACTGCCTCTGCTAGCAAGGCTAGATCCAAAATACCTTGTACCTTACCATAAAATTCCAGGTTTTGGGGTTTTTTTGGTTTGAGGGGTTTTTTTACACTTATTACTTGGGGATGTTAAGCCAGGTTTGACAAGAAAAATCAGCCATCACCACCTCAACGCAACCTTGCAGGAACACAGCTAACAACCAAGCAGGCAGGGCACCACACCACACAGAAACCCAGCACTTTCAAAGCATCAGCCGAGGGGAGCGGTGTTCAAACATCCATAATTGTTTAGCAGAGGTAACTTCACAAACACAGGCACTTTTGATTGCGATCTAGCCACCACACGTGCAAAACAGGGTTTCGTTCACCCACCACCCCCTCACTTTCTGACTCCAGGCATGGGGCGGTGAGGCAGGGCAGCCTCCCCCAGCACACAGGCACGATGAAAGCTGGAGAAGACAGTGAGGAAATTTCCTTAGCTCCCCCATAGACATTCCCCCCCCGCCCCGCTTTATTTCCTAACTGACTGCCTGCTGGGGTAACCGCTGCCAACCCAAAGAGAGACACCAGGCAAACCACGCCAGGAATCCTTCCCACGACTCTGGTGCAAGGCAACACCCCCAGCCCCCCAGTCAGCCCCCAAACCTCAGCGCTCCATCCAAGCAGCACAAACCAGCCACATAAGCAAGTTCTCGATACTTTCTCTTTTTTTTTAAATGCCTTTTCATCATGGTTTCCCTGGGAAGAGGAAGCAGCTAACCCAAAAGTGCAGAGAGCCCAGGAGGAAGGACGGTGCTGTGAGGAGAAGGGGCAGGTGGACATCCCCTGTGAGCCGGCACAGCCATGCCTACAGCCATGCTTACAGCCCTTCCACCAAATCCCTGCAGAAAGGTAAGTGGGAACAAGGGTTTTGAAGGAAAATAGGGAGCTCCGAGAAGGCTGAGGGAGGGGCTGCCAACCAGCACCCCATTAGCTCAACTCAAGCCCAGCCCTCCTCAGCCATACTCCATACCCTTGAGGGCAGCCACAAGGCATGGGCTCTCCCTCCCAGGAGCTGCTGGCTGAACCCCACTCTTCCTCTTTTGGGAAAGGGCCCCACCTGTGGGTGAAGGACCAAAGAGGAGCTGTCAGCCCCATCATACCTCCCTCCACTGAACCAGGGGTTGCAGGCTGGGGATGGAAGAGCCAGGTTAACTGAAGGTCTGCAAAAGGGGAACTCTTTTGCACTGACACCTTTGCAGTGTCAGTGTGGTCCTCCAATGGGTAAATAGGAGAAAACCAGTAGACTCAAATCTAAATTTGGTGGCCTAGAAGTTGTACGTGGTAGCAGGTAGAGGTTTGCAGGAAGGAAGGGCTGGGAATGAGCTTGGTGCAGACATGTCTTTGCATGAAGGCAGCACAGACAGGAGAGTCTGCTCAGGACCTGCATCCTGGTGACTTCTATTTTGATGCTGGATGGTGAACATACTCCAGGACTGTGACCACAGGCACAACGTGTCAGTGGCCAGAGCTAGTGTTTTGGGACTTCGATGTTTAAGCAAGCAGAAAGTTTGCGAGGCAGTCTGTTCCCTGAGCTGTTTCAGGCCTGCTTCATGTGGAGGTAAATGATGCTATAGAAGTGCTTGTATCTCTGCATTAACCACACAGATCCCGCACAGCAAATTTAGGTGTAGCTGTCTCCGCTGTAGATGTCTAAGATTAGGTGAACTCCACCCAAAGTGCACCGAGGCATTTCTCAGGTTCAAGAATAGGTTAAACAAGTCATAAGAACTAGAAAGCTCTGGTGCTGGGGGTGGAGGAGAGGAGAGAAGTGACCTGGACCTGAACCCCACAAGTTGTGGAGGGATGAGGTGGATGATTCTCTATCCAGACCCAGTTAACACAGACCTTACAGACATAATCTCTGGGACCATGGCTTCCAAAATTAATGTTGTTGTCACTCAGAGTAAATGAGAAAAAGAACCTCTGGATCCTGTTCTATTTTTCACAGGAACCCACAGCTGAGGTCCTCTGCATCTTCGCTAATCCATCAGCTCCTTGACAAACAGCCCATTCTCTATTCCCTCCCTGTCTCTCCCACGGCACCACAGAGCTCAACTGACGGTGACAGACCACATTGCAGCTTGTGGATGACTTACTGGCAAGCAGACACCACCTCCTTCTCCCTGAAGTCCCTTGATACAAAGGACAAAGCAACGCCTGTACCAGCATCACTGATCCATGCTGCTTGGCCGATCGACATCATTCCAGGCAGAGAAATATCACAGTTTCTACTGGAAGGGAGCAGGAGCACCTCCCGGCAGCAGAATGCCCTGCTTTGTCCCGAAACAGAGCGCAACCCTCTCACCCTTTGCCATGTTCCCACCCGCCTTCCCAGCTCCCAACCTTCAGCCCTTTCAACACCCACAGTTTTTCCACTCTGCTGCAAAGCGATGAGAAATTCCCTGCCAGAGGACATTCTTCAAATGCGTTATTGAAAAGAAATGCAATTCCCTACTCCGGGCAAACAAGCTCCTTCTTTCCCCCCCCCCGAGGAAGAAGGATAATAGCACAGCCAGGGAAAAAAAAAAAACCTATCCCCAAAGCCTGCTATAATAATATTAAAAAAGAAACCAAAGGGGCTTGGCCAGGAAAATCCCCAGTTCAAAAGAATAATTGCTCCAAGAGATTTAAGCCTACAGCTGAGTCACTAAAATGAAGAAACCTCTCCTTGTCCATAGAAAGCAAACAAATCTTGGGTCATGCAGCACAGCTTCTGTATGTCCTTGTTAGAGAAAGAAGAAAGAAGCCAAATGCAATTAATCATAGTCCCAGAAGAAAGGATGAAATATCTGTAATTAGCTACCTAGGCTCATCTTTCCACTTTTGAAGACTAATCCAGCCTCCTTCTTTCACCCTTCACCCACAGCGCTGCCACAAAAGTCTACTACAAATACCAAATAGCTTCTCTCCAGGGGTACACACTCACCTGCAGCTGTGGTCCCCTAACAATTGTGCAGTAAGTGTACAGGGAGGGTGGAACATTTGCAGAGAGCAAACAGAGCTCCTTTTCTTAGTCACCTTTTGTGCATGAGCTGCGATGGAGTTTGCAGACTCTTCAAGAACCTGGAGACTTTGGCTGAACTACAGGAGTTATTTTCAAGCTAGGTATTTTTACATCCACAATCCTCATCCAACCGATCAATGACCAGAAAACACCAATTACAGGGGAAAAAAGCATACAAACATGAAAACACTTTTCAAATGGTAAGATTACAACTGCTTGTGCTAATAAATTGTCTAATACCTCATCCTTTGCCCATAGAAAGCATGTTCTTCACAGGTGTACACACTGTTTATACAGAGGTGAGTGGACAGGGCTATATATTAAGACCAAGGCCTCCAGCAATTAAATTCAATAGGGCAAAGCCAGCTGACAAGCAGCTCCTTTAATTGCAAAAGGCAAAGCTACATTTTACAGATGAAACGTGTCCAGATTTGACTAAACCTCACAATTCCTTTGCTACAGCTTCATTCAAAGTTTTGGAAAACATGGGGGAAAAGCATAGTGCTTTCAAGAGAGGAAGAGGAAGGGCTGGAACTGGTGGCTTAGGAGCTCCGCTTAGGAGCGGAGGTCAGGACCTGACATCCAAAAAAACCTATGCAAATCAGAACAAGCCATTCAACTTCTCTGGGGCTCCTTTAAAAAATAAGGGTTGACAAATATTATTCCAACAATGAAAACAACAACAGACCAGCTCTTTAGGTCAAGTACATCAATGGTAAATACAATACAGTGGAATAATACCAAAATTACATCAGCTGAAGAACTGAGACTGATTTCTTCCCCCTCTCTTGTATACAAGCCACTGCTTACATATGAATAATGCTGTCAACAACAGACGGGGAACGCTGGCCAGCTTTGTGGTGAGGGGGAACAAAGATTGCAGAGTGGACAGAAATCTCCAGCTTTGCTCTTCCATGACATGGCAGAAATGTTTATTTTCAAAGGAAGGAGATTGGGTCATTCTTCTCTGAAAAAAAATGGAAGTGATTACAGAGCTCCAAGTACAGCTGGAGCCTTCCTGTACACATGTGGGAAACCAGGAGGGATGATTAACAGCCAATCTGTGGGATACGGCAACAGGGCCAAGGAGCCCCGAGTATGTCCATGATGTGACACCCACTCCTTTCCCTCCAGGTCACAGCTGCAGACACAGCCAAAGGTGCTGGGGATGCTCCAGGGGCTGTTTCGTGGCACAGAGCTGTCTTCATCTTCTCGCAGGGCTGAATTCCTGCTCACCACCAATATCAGTCAAAACACTAAAAATCAGTAGATTGCTCCTCTACTCTTTGCACAGAAATCTGGCGAAGGAGCTAAGCACGGTGTCAGAGCAAAATTGGGATTTAGCTGTGGCAAAGGTGGCTACCAAATGCCGAGAGCGGCCTCCTCGTACAGTCCTTCAGCTTGGATCTGCTATTTATAAAAATCAAATTGACTCTTTGCATGTCAGGGTGGTCAGAAGGGTCCTGCCAGCACACCGGGGTTTGTCCCTCATTGATGGGAATTCCTACCATCCTTCCAAGGGGACACACAGATCCTCGGGGAGAAACCCAAATGCTGCCAGCAGACAGGCTGCTTTCCCCAGTCCTGCTACGGGGCACAAGAGCAGCCCCAAAAGCACCGCGGTGTGATGCGCCAGCAGCCGCACACGACCTGCGAGCCGAAGCTGCCCTCCGCCGGATGCAAGGGAAACAACTCCCTGCGATGGGAAAGTCAAAAGCTACGTAGTTTTTCAGGTGCAGGTTGCTTTCTTTCCCATAACTATGGGCAACATTCACTTTTATCAGCGTTATGTTGCAGACACAAAATGTAAGGGCCAGCAGCTTTCAAAATAAGCAGCAACCTGGGGAATCTGGAAGCGTCCTGTTGTCTGACAGCACCAAGCCCCGACATCCAAAAGCTGGGCTGCATTCAAGTGTCTCTAACTGAAACAGGCAATTCTCTCCCACTGTTGATTTTCCTACAAACCAGCAACTGATGCACATGCTGGAAAGTGAAACCCCGTAAATTTTTGCTAGATAACGATGCTACTTGGATGTTGATATTTAAATATGGGCATATAACCAAAGATTAAGTTGAGAACTAACCTTTACTTTCAGACAGTTAACACACAGAAGAGATACAATCACTGTATTTGATTAAAAATAATACTTATTAAAACCCCACTCAACCGTTAACATCTACGAATACTTTAAAATCCTGAATTAGTTAATATTGTGTACATCCCTAATTTTCACTTTATGTAACATGTAACAACTACAAAATGAATCCTCCTAGCCAGCCTCGTGTCAACTGACCAACATAGAACAGGCACCAACCACAAAAGCATTAAGGAAAACCTTTTCAGGTTTCAAACGAGAGGAAGAAAACCCCTGAGACTGTCTGCAGCAATTAATTTGGCCCAACACCACCAACGTACAGGCAACAGACAGAGTTTTCAGGGACTGCTCCCTAAGGCAGCAAGGTTAAAGTCTTCTACTCAATTAACCTTCGCAAAGATTTGAGACACAAAGTAGCATCACTGCAGCACCCAAACACCCGTGGACCCACAACAGGGTTCGGAGACCAATGCACGATGCCAGCACCCTAACTAAGTGTGCCTTATGTGAAACACCCAGATGACATAGCACCATGTACAGTCCGCAGTGCTTATGGCACTAGGAAAAGGATAACGGAAAAAAAAAAAAATATCAATGACATTTGACTCAGCTGCTTGAAGTTCATGACAATTGATTGTTAATGAGATAGCGTTGCTGGACAAACGAGGTGAGGCAGCCCTGGGTCGCTGTGACGGTGAAGGCAGCTGCAGGCAGCGCTGCAGGCAGGCCGACGGTGACACCTAGCGAACACTGACGCTTGCCAGCGACACTCATCCCTTCCAGGACCAGCCCAGTTCCTGAAAACCAGAGCTTCCCCTAATGATCCTTAGCCTCTGCCCTACGCTGTAGGGCAGCTATAATGCTCGCAAAGGTTGAAAAAAAGTTATTTCCATGCTAACCTGAATCTGCAGAAACAAACGTCCATAATAAAAGTAATAGCGCAAAATAAACACCCAAAAGTTCACAAGGGTTTTCCCTGCCTCCCCCCCCCCCCCCCCCCCGAGAAATGCTGGGGAACCTTCCAGAAAGATTACAGCGATGTGCACTTCCCTGCCCACAAAGTTCTCCGACACACCACACCTTTTAAGCTCCCTTTACTAATAATGAACAGAGACCATAAAAACCGTAAAATCAAGCATTTCTTTCTTATTGCAGCACACAAGAGAAGGTGGCAGACTGCTACCACGTGCCAGGCTGTGGAAAGCAAACAGGGAAGCAGAAGGCATGTGCCTCATCTTGCTGCGACAGGGCTAGATCTCCTCACTCTTGTCCACCACTGTCCCAAGCTTGCTTTCCCCTTTCCCAAGGTCTTGCTCTATATTGAGCATCCTCCAAGCACACCAGTTTCCCCATGAGTTTCACACTGCCTCCAATTTCCATTTGTCAGTTGTTCAATGCTGTTTCTCAAAAGCAAGTGATGCAATATGTGCTACTTTTCGAGCACACTCAGCTTCAAAGAGAAGACAACCACGAGACAGACCAACTGAATTTCTCCTTTCAACTTGTTTTCAAATCAATTTAAGTAGACAAAAAATGAAATTTTCAACAAGGTCCCCTTAAAACAGTTCTTTATAGCAGTATGGAAAGCAAAATTTTGAGTTCTGGTACGATGCCTTACTGCTACCAGCAGTAAGATATCATGAAAAAATTGATGGGGAAGCAAAATACCCCCTAGCAGCTCCCTCAATGGTTGCAACAAGGCCAACACTCAACAAGTGGACCACTCACCCAAATTTGGTGGAGAGGACACCTCCCAGGGCAGAGCCGATGACGATACCTATTCCAAAGCACAGACCCAGCTTCCCCAAAGCATCAGCACGTTGTGAAGGAGTAGTCATATCTGTAATAACCTTCTGAGCACCTGCAGGGAAACAAATCCCTTGATAGAAACTTGTCACAGGGTCTGAGCAGTGGGTATAAGGTTTTTAGGTCACAGAAACAGTGCTGGCCACAAAACACTCCTTGCAACCCAGGGGGAAAATGGTCGTGCACACCGCTGAGCGGAATTGGTTCAGCCCGTCAGTCACAGGAAACAAAGCACTCAAACAAACCACTTCACAAGTGGCAAGAGACTTAACACCTTATCAACTTGAGTCCTCTTGCATGAATTACATGGACTCCTGGTTGCTAAAGGTTGTCGTATGGTTTTTACTAGAAACATCTTGGAAAGGCCAACTAAGGCAGAACTGCTTGGTGAATAATGGAAGGCATTTTTGTAAGCACGTTTCATTTTGACTAATATGCTCATTTTACCTGGAGAAAGGGAAACACTCTCCTATAAAACACCCTGATTACACGAAGGCAGCTGAGAAGTTTGGGACAGCACCGCTGCCAGCAAGTATTCATGACCCGCATTTGAATGGTGAAGTCCAAGCAATTTTCTCAAGATCATACAGGAGAACGGAACTGGGACTACAAGCTACCAGCCCTGCTTTCCATAACCAGTACACCTGCTGCTTCACATTCTCACCATTTCACCCCTACCCATCAAATGTGCCTCCTGCCTTCCTTCATGCTGTTGAGCCTGTTGACTTCCAGCAACGTGAGCAAGAAGAGATGAATAAGCAGTAAAAGCAATTTGGAAAGTCATTCAGCCCTGACCGACCTTACCTGGTAGCCCATGCATGAACACTGCTGGCAGTCTGGAGAGGAAGAGGAGGGGGATGCTGGTGGAAATGGACATGAGCAGGAAGAAGGCACTTCCAGATGCACAGGAGAGAAGTAAGGCGGCTCGGGTGCCAAACTGATCCGCAAACCTGGTACAGAAATGGTACAAGGCTGTCAGAAGTGGGACCATGCAGGTCATTGCAAGCATGAAGCACCCAGGTGAACAGAGTTGCACAGCCACCTCGCACTCATTTATCTGCCACAGGAAGCACTGATCAGATTCTCAGAGGCACTCAGTTTCCAAAAGAGGACCAGACATTCAGAGAAGCTCAGCCCACTGGGTCTGAGCACCAGACAAACTCTCTTCATTGCTGACTACCAGCAATACAAAACTTTGCCTTAAAAAACCCAACACCACCAAAAAAACCCAAACAACAAAACCACCAACAACCAACAAAACCAAAAAGACCCCCATAACCAGAAGCCTTGCCTGGAGGAAGAGTGCAAGGACCGGTGCTGAAGCACCAGCTGCCCACCTGGGAAGGCACACACAGACACTTTGGTGCAACAGGAACGTTGCTGGCTGTTGCCACTGCTCAGCCCATTTCCAGACCCCTTGTAAGCACAAGATAACATGTGCTTCCTTAAGTTCTCCTCCCTTGGCATTTCAAAGAATAAACGTGGGTTATCTCAGAGCTGGTAAAGAGAAGCCACAGGCAGAGGCAGTTACAGCAGCTCAGCTCAATAACTCATTCAATATTATCACTTCATAGCACATATCCTCAAATTTTATTTTGTGACTCAAAGTTAGTTCAGACCAGGGAATCAGGCTAGCTAATGTTTTAGTTCAGGTTCAATGGCAATTGAAGTTATTCCAGTTTCTTTGCAGAGGATGTTCAAAGCAACATTTCTCATTCAGCATCACCTAAATAAAATAAATAATTAGTTTTCTATTTAGGTTTAATAAAGACTTCACAATACTGACTCAAATTTCCTTCTATTTGAGGAAAAAAACAAAAATAGCCAGATCAGGTTTTGGTTCAGGTTTTATTCAACTCCAAGATACTTTAAAAAGCTAAGTTGTACGAAGTCCAAGAGAACCACAGAAAGGGTTATGAGCAACTGGGACCAAGATGACCCTAAACCAGACCTTAGGCGGTGTTTTTCATTCCAATTCCTCCTTGCTTCATTTTACTGAAGTTGCATATTACAGTTAGCAGATGAACATTACCTTGCATGGCAATTAGTTGTGCTTACACTAAAAGAAACAGCCCCTCCAAAAATGCCAAGGCCGGTCTACAAACAAAGCTAAGCATAAGTAATTAAGTGCTTTGTGTTGAGGAAGAGGTACAGGACAAAATTTCACTGTTTACATGAAAGCCAGGGAAGGTTATATTAGCTGTTTGTAACCTATAGACCACGGTTCACTACATAGTCCATGGCTTTTTTTTGTTTTGTTACTTAAGAATAAATTCAGTACTTCATCTTCTCATGACTGTTTAGGAGCATGAAGCAAGAAGAACAAGGAAAACTGACCCAAGCTACACATTTTTCTTTCTCTTATCCTCCTCCTTCCCATTGTCTCTTTATCTACCTTTACACTGAGGTCAGAGCAGCCTCACATCTAGGAAAATCTTTTTTATCTCAAACCTATGTTGCAAATTTTGGCTCCAATCTGGCAATATACACCTTCTGTCCCATCTACACCAGCGGGAGTCCAGACCCAAATGGATTCTGGTATGCCGCTTTTCTTCCCTCCAGCATCTCTTCTGGACATCAGTGAATGACATGCACAGAGGAAAACCAGATTTCGGGTGGCACCAGATCCAGAACCAAAATATGATTATAGGTTTGTATATTAACAGAAAAAGCATTCAAATTGGGTCCTTTGCACCATCTCTACTCTTAGGAACACATTTTCTTCCAAGCTGCACTGGAGAATTTAATGCTACTGTTATCAGTTTTAAAACGTATATTATGGTAGCGTCCAAGGGCTTTTAGAGATCAGATCCCTGAAGCGCTACACTCCACATACCAGAGGATCCTGTAGAGCTCACAATCTACATCAACCAGAACGTTAAATCCCATGTGGGAAAACCGAGGCACACACCAGCTCCGTGTCCATTTATTACTTTGTTGATCAGTAGCAGGACTAAGAAGAAAAGCTGGATTTTCTCAGCCTCCTTTTAGTTTCCTGTCACTGGATTACACTGCTCTTTCAAATTTTTTTCTGCTTTTTGGGAATGCATTCCCCCACCATTTCAATTTTTTTGGGCCGTTTACATTTCATTAGGAACAGGAGTGTGGATCCCATGGGGTAGAGAGGCAGAAAACCTGAGTCTTTTCCACTCTTCTCTTATTTTGATAGATGAGGCTTATAGATGCATGAGTTCATAAAGATTCATGCAAGTCTAGCTTTGTATTAAACACTGATGTAGATACAGTGAGATTCAGCTGTATAAATAACACGACCCTTAGTTATTTTCATTGACAGCTCTACTTAACATCAATAAATAGCCTCTTTTTTTAGGTTTCCCAGTCACAAGAGATTTCTAAGGTTACACATGGCTATAAAACATTTGCAGGATTAAGCCATTAGGACCTGGGCTCTGAGGACTCTGATGGTTTAAGCCTGTTCCCAGTATATTGTTACGCTTAATTGTGTGTCATTAAAACATAGCTAAGTTAATATAAAGGCTGCTTCTACGTTGCGGTATTTCTAATTATAGTATTTATTTTCCCCTTGCCCATTTATGAAATCTTCAAACATTTCAATGGGACCACGAACCAGAACTAAACGTTTTTTTATTAAAGTATGAAAATGCCTGGCCTTTTTCAGCTATGAAAAGGGTCACGAGAATTGTTCTCACTTACCTTCCAAAAATGGGACCTCCCATGAGCTGGAGGACACCAAAGGTTGTCTGGAGGTAGCCAAACCCCACTGAATCCAAACCTAGGCTCTTTGCCAAGTACTACAAAAGAAAAAAAAAAACCCTCAGCAGGTCAGGGGAAATGAAGTATGCTATATTTCTGAATAAAGAGCTTAATGTCTGCATGGTGAGGACTACAGCTCCAAACAAGCACTTCCTTCAGGTCCCCATACCTACAGATGAAATCTTCATTAGGTCAGATGTACCCTTCTTAATAAAGACCAAAAGCCTCTGTCCCACACCATTCACTAATGAGATCAGGGGGATGTGATTAAAACCATCAGTTTTGCACCAGGTAATAAATCTCAACTGCCCTTTACCTTTGCAGTCTAACAAAGCTGAGCTTAAGGCAGGCTCTGTGCTATTCATGTGCTGCTACGGTGATGTAGATTTTAAGTAGCCTTCCTGACCCCACACCTGGGGCAACCTGAGCACCACCCAGGAGACAACTGCTGTTTAATCAAGCAAGCCAGAATCAAAGCAAGCACAATACGGGCAAAATGTTGCCTTTACTTCTAATCTGGATGGTACACCCACCATTTGAGCTTGCAAAAACCACACCCACCAAAAAAAAAGAAAAAAGAAAAAAACCCAGATATATACCTTGAAGAGCCACAATCCTTTGGGTTTTTTCATTTAAAAATGGTATGCTCAAATGACAGCTATTTCTGATTCATGTTTTTGTTTTGTGCGATCTGCTAAGTTTGAAATGCTCGGCCAAGTTCAGCTCTCAGAAGGTGGTGGAGGTGCCCCAACCTTGCCTGCTTCCCCAGTGCATGCTCTGCACCCAGGTCCCCAAACTCCCTGTAACTGGAGATTACACCCATCTCCCATTAATAAACCATGTCTCAGCCTACAGGCTCAGGGCACCGCGAGGCTGGTTTAGTCCCAGGAGGAGGGAGCAGTTCAGCTCTGGAGGCACAAAAGTAGACGAGAAATCTCCCAGAAGGCATGAGCTCACCAGAGACAGGGATGGACAGGCGTATCATAAATCTAGGAGCTCACAAGAGCAGGAAAACAGACAAAACAGCCCAGTAGGTGAGAAGCAATGATTCCCACTCATGGCTAGCTTATTACACCCTCAGAAAACCCACTTCTGATCTGGAACCTCCAATTTCTACTGCCTGCTTGTTGGGTCACTTGCTTATCCCAGCTCCCACTGAAAGCGAGAGGACAGAAACTACATCAGCTTCACCCAGGGCTATCAGACCAGGAACGAGCTCTAGGTGCCACTGCAATAAAATAATAAAACAGCTTTTAGTGCCTGGCATACCCTGAACAGTCACAGCTTGCTTGCCAGATAGGAATATGCTTTCCTCTCTCTTTCCTGCTAGAAGCTTTCTTCTAACCTTGCTGGAAAACCACACATCCTGGCACTGAAGACAAGCTGTGCTGTGAAGCAGAACAATCCATACTCACAGGCATGACTCCCATCTGCATGAACAGGAAGGTCAGATCTAGGGTAGCAATCAGGTAGGCAACAAGGATCACTTGTCCTCTCTTGACCTCTCCTGAGTGGCTGCTCTTCTCCAGGGTCTTGCTCCTCATTCCTGAGGCTCCTTCCTCAACTCCAGCTCTGGCTTTTGTATTCATAGCACTCATGGAGTGATTTACTGCAGGCTGCCAGGCTGAAAAATGACACAAAGGTGCTTTCTAGCTGGGAACAGGGAGCATAGGTAAGGTGCAGAAGCCATGTTTACAGTTCAAAGCTTACGGTGTGAAAGGTGTTGAGTCAGCATGCCAGGGATTTTTTTTTTTTCCCTTTCCTTTTTTTTCCCCCCTCCCCTTTGCTTACTCACCAGGCAGGATTAAAGGTAATCATGCATCAAATCGAACCACAGATCTTGTTCTTCAGCCTTGTCCCAGGTGGGCTTATTGTATCAAGGACCATGACAACAAAGACCGGCTTGAGAATCCCAGCAGGGTGAAAGCAGACATTGCCCCAAACAAGAGCACATGACAAACTCTTCAACTCTTTAACTGTTTCCCTTCTTTCACTTTTATTGCCTCTGGTGGCTTAGAAGAGATGACTTTTAATCCTTCATGAAAGGCACTTTTTCTTTTTGGAGGTTTCAAATGAAGCTTACAGCAGAACAGCTATTTCCAAGTCCTCATGCTTCTTGCAGTAGATTTATACAGATCCTGAACCAAGCATAGGTCTTACATGCAACTAGAATTGCCCTTATCAACACCTCTAGCTGAGCCATTTTCTCTACTGCACCAGGTACTGCAAATTTATAGAGAGACTGAGCCAGCAAATGTTCACATGTAACTCCACTCAGACTACAAATTACCAGCCAATGCCAAAAACATTAAAAAAACCCCAATATTAAATCCCCACAAATCATGAGGCTGACTGCAAGCTGGAGAATTAAATAAACAAGACTCAGTTGTCATTTGGGGGTTTTGTTTGCTTGCTTGTTTACTTAGGGTTTTATTTGTTTGTCTGCTTGCTTTTTTGCTTGGGGGGTTGTTTGTTTGTTTTCTTACTTGTTGAACCCTGGAAGTCTGGTTGAGCATTATGTTTATTTTAAAGAGGAAAAGAAAGCAGAGAACCCAATACCCCATTTTTGTAGAATCACAGGACTTTTGGTAGGAAGGGGCCTCAGGAGATCTCTCCTGCTTGCACACATCAGCTCAGCTGTGGCTTTTTCTAGACAAGCTTTGAAAATCTCCAAAGAAAGAAATTTGCCACCTCCCTGAGTATCTGGGAAAGATTTTTTTTTCTAACGTCTGATCTGAATTTCCCAAGCTGCGGCTTGTGGCTGTTGTCCGTCATAGCATCAGCTGCTGCTACTGAGGAGTCTGGCTGCATCATCTCTAGAGCTGCCCTTCAAGCAGTCAGAGGTGCTGTTAGATAACCCCAGCCTCCTCTGTGCCAGGCTGAACAAACCCAATTCCCTCCACCTCTTTCGAAGATGATGTACTCTAAACCACTGACCTTCTTGGTAGCCCTCCCCTGGGTCCACCCCAGTTGGTCCACAACCCTCTTGAACTGGGAGGTCCAATACTGGGTCAGCGCCACCAGCACCAAGCTGAGTGAAATAGAATAATTTTGGTTGGAAAAGATCTTTAAGATCACTGAGTACAACCATTAACCTAGCACTGCCAAGTCCACCCCTAAAACATGTCCCTAAGTGCCACATCTACACAGCTTTTAAATACCTCCAGGGATGGTGACTCAACCACTTCCCTGGGCAGCCTGTTCCAGTGCCTGATAGCCCTTTCAGTGAAGAAATTTTTCCTAATATCCAATCTAAACCTCCCCTGGCACAACTTGAGGCCATTTCCTCTCATCCTATCGCTTGTTACCTGGGAAAAGAGACCAACACCCACCTCACTACAACCTCCTGTCAGGTAGTTGTAGAGAACAGTAAGGTCTCCCCTCAGCCTCCTTTTCTCCAGGCTAAACAACCCCAGTTCCCTCAGCCGCTCTTCATCAGACTTGTGCTCTAGACCCTTCACCAGCTTTGTTGCTTCTTCTCTGGACACGCTGCAGCACCTCAATGTCCTTCTTGTAGCGAGGGGATCAAAACTGAACACAGCATTTGAGGTGCAGCCTCACCAGTGCCAAGTACAGAGAGACGATCACTTCTGTGGTCCTGCTGGCCACACCATTTCTGATACAAGCCGTAAGAACTTCCCTGGATGTCCTGGCCATGGTCTTCTTCAAATGGCCCATTACATGGCTTGTCTTATTCCTGATGAATGTGCAGCATTGGCTCACACAACATCACCATCACCCATGGTCCTCATGCTAGGGTTGCTACGCATCCAGTCGGTGTCCAGCTGGCATTGACGCAGATTCTGCCCCAGGCTTGGAGCAAACTGTCACTGCTATCAACTTCTTGAAAATCTTGAGGTTTTGGTTGATCCAGCTCTCACATTTCATGCAGACCCTTGAGCCTGAGGCTCTGTCACTGACCATGTCAGCCAGTCCCTCTAATTTAGTAACACCTCTGTTCAGAAATGGAGGCTGGACTCCCCATGAAGCCTGACGCAGGCACATCAATACAGGGACACACACAGATGTTTGCTGGCTTGGTTCTGGAGTGGTTGTCAAAGGTCCTGGGTTTCCAACCAAGCCCAGGGAGAGGGAACTGTAAGATCTCTGGGCACACCTTTTTATTCAACACATGTCACCGCAGAGCCCTGGGATTTGGCGAGGGCTGCCAGGCTGTACCTGAAGAGGGGGAAGGAGGGGGAAGACCAAAGGTTTAATGTTTCACCAGGGGCGGGTACCATATCACTGGAGCCTGCATAGAAACAACCTCTCACAAACTCAACCAGAGCACGAGTGAAAAAGTTAAAGAGAATGACTTTCCTACACTGATACAAGCATTCAGACAGACCCAACTCTTTAGAAGTCATATTTGTTACTGGAGAAGGAAGGTTACCCAGCATGTATCCCAATTTAGGAGAGGATCAGTGCTAAACATTTGGTTCATATCAGTGCAAAACAATGGATTTTTCCTGCACTTTGGATGTCCTGCAGCACAGCACCAACATTGTCACATAAAGCTCCCTGGTTTGCACTGGACAGGCACAATGTACAAATTACCAGCATTGAATAGAAGAGTAAAATTAATGACAGAACTCTGTCTACAGAGGTTTTGAGATAACTGAAAAAGCAACTCATGCACATGCAATGTAAAACACTGCTTACGGGAAACATTGCTGACTTGGACTTGAAAAGCGTCAGTGTTTTGACTGGTGAGTTTGTCTTAGCAGCAACTGAAAACAGATCCCAGCAAGGCGACTGAGGGAAGCAATGACTTGCAGATGCAGCCACTCTCCACCAGATATGAGCCTCGTCCTGCCCGGGGCATGCAGTGCAGACAGCTAACCAGCCACATGCTGTCACTCAGATTTAAATTCTTTTTACTGGCATTGACGAGGGAAATGGAGTTTAAAAAAAAAAAACCAAACAACAGAGTTTAATTTTCAGCCTTTGGGGCAAAAGACACAGTTCTAAGAAGTGGGGACCTAAACTCGGTGCCTGGTGTGGAGGTGACCACGGGGAATGAGCTACAATCACCAGACTCAGTTCCTGTATGCCTCTTGATGGCTCAGTGCCCAAGCCTGCCCCTTAGCATCCTGGATCACACTGCAAGTAAGAAAGTGCCCTGGGCCCAACTCAGTGATCCTTGTCTAGCAATAGTCTCTTTGGGCAGGATCATTTATCTCCCCATCTCCGCACTTTGGTACGGACAGGACAAAGGGAAGAGGGTGGCAGTTTTAAGCCACCTTTACAAGCCATGAGCCAAGACATATCCATGCTGCGCTGGTCCCAAAGACACAGGGATGAGCTGTATTCTCCAAACTTGGCCAAGATGTTGGCAGCCCCAAATCATCTTGGTGTCCTCCTGCAAGCTCTTCCGCGCAGGAACTTGGACTTTCCTGACTTTCAGCACCTGATTTTTTTAAATGTCACCCCATGAAACAGTCAATCTAGGGGCTAAACGTGGCAGTACAAACACCAATGGAAAAACAGCTAGTGTGACCAACACCAGGCAGATCCTCCTCCCCATGCTGAACACCAGTGAGCGAGAAGCCTGTCTGCAAATGTGTGCAGGAGACAAAGTATGATGAAAATTAACTCTGTTCCCAGCTACATCCTGCTGAACATCGCATTTGTAGCCATCCAGCTAGGGGCCAGTTCATCTATACCTGTAGTGATAGCACACCATTAATGACAGATGGTGTAGACTGGCATTGCGTTTTTATCCAAAGGCACCTTCTGGCTCAATTATAGACTACACCACGGGTAGCACCCGGTCACTGACAAGCCATCTTTAAAAAAATAAAGATTAATTTAAAAACTGGGGAGGAATAGATGATGAATAGGAAATGAATTTTCTTGGGTAGGGTAAATTAGCTTTAAATGGACAGATATTCCAGGGAGACTATGGTGAAAGCAAGCAAGGAGATAAACATCTTGTGATGAAACTGCAGATTAGGCCATTAGCTATGCATTAAGTCTTGACACTTACTCTCAACATTTTTGGAGTATTTATAGTTACCTTCCCTGGTATATCTTTCCTGAGACCTATTTATCTGGTGATCTCTGGAAAAACAGAGTGGGAAACCTGAGAACATCTTTACAAAAAAAATTGTAAAGACTTACTGTTTATGTTACTTGAGCAGAAATCTTTCTTAAATTGCTGGAAATGAAAAGCAAGGCCAGCTCAAAGTGCCTGTGCTTGGGGAGGGGAAATCCACCCACAGCAATACCAGCAGTTGGAAGTGTTGGTTGAAAAATGATAAATTGTGGGGAAATAAATCCTGAATCCTTCTCTCAATTTGTATTTTTTTCACAGAGGAAGCTGTAGAACACAAGGTACTCTGGGTGGGATTCACGTATCTGCAGGGGGTCAAAACAAGCTTTACAGCCTCAAAAGAGCCTTGAAGAGGGACAGAAGTGCAGACATGCTGCCCAGCGACGAAGGGCATCTCTCAGGCCTCAAATCCTCTATGAATGCAAACTGGCAGGTCTCTCCAGCTACGCAGAAAAAACAGTGGGATGAACCAAATCCTGCTGGAGCCCAGATCACTCACAAATCCGTGTCCTTGGGGGTATGCACCCACACCTATGGCAGGCAGGAGAGCTGGCTGGGAATGCCGGGGAGGGAATCGCTGCCTCTTGGGTCCAGTAAAGCTTTCATTTCTCCTTGCAAAGAGAAACTGCATTTCTATGGGCTGTGTGCTGGGGCATGCCAGGAGAGACGTGAGGTACGAGATCAATAGTTATGAGCATACCTTCCTCTCCTTGCAGGAGCATCGCGAGGCCACTGCACCAAAACCAGTAAGGCATGCAGATATTCGGGCAAGGAGAGACATAAAAACCCTTTACGGAGACACGGGGAGCTATCGTCCTGGTGATGTTTCTTATGCTCTGAAATACGAGAGAGGAAAGGGAACAAATATCCCAAAGTGATTTCCCAATAGCAGGAATGCTGAATTGCCATAATGAGGGAAACCGCTCAACACCAGCCATGGTCGGTGCGAGCCGTCAAATCCACAGGATCTGGCCCAATCCCTCTCTTCCCCTGGCCCCGACGCTGAGGGAACTGGTCTCATTTGTAGTCTGGTGAAAGATTTATACAGTTAAGCAAATAAGCATAGACGGCCCAGTATTGCCAAAATTATGTCCCATGTTTGTTGACTGATTTATTCCTTTGTCTAACTGTGTTCACGAAAAAAGCAGCTCACTAATGAATGGAAAAAAGACTCCACATGGCCAGCAAAAAAAGCCATGTTTAGTTTACAAAATAGCACAGTCTTCAGGGATTTTCATAAAAACTATGGAGACAGTCCAAATCAGCAATGAAATCAGATTCCCGGTGGCTGCTGAACTCTTTTGGCTCTTTCTATGTGTGTATTAAATTGCAAAAAGCAATTATTTATAATTTGTTTTTATAAAAACGCTGGTGCGCTTATTCTGCCTGGCAAATTATTTTGTGAAATGGAAAAGGCTATTGTTCATTCTTTTGGTAAAGTCTTTGTTACTTAGCATATTAAACTGCAAATCACATTTTAGCTGAAATATGGCTGGTTATTATTAACTTTTTAATGGTAAAGCCCTAAAGCTCTAACTAGTATCGAGGCCCTGTTTGGTGCCCTGCAAACACAAAAGAGGTTGAGACTCGGATGAGGGAAGAGAATTAGATCCTCCTTGTCTTGCAGATGGGACCCTAACCGACAGAGGGGTTTAATGACTTGCCTGAAATCACAGAGGAAGTCTGCGGAAGCGTCTGGAGTCAGACTCCGTCATCCTTTGGACACCAGTCCTGTTGTTTAACCACAGGGCAGTTTCTCCTCTCTAATATTCTGGAAAAATTAAACCAAAAGAGAACATTTCTGAATGCTGGAATTTGACAACAAAATATGCAGATGGGCCAGAGACTGTGTCAATTGTAGAAGCATTTTGGAAAAATCCCGTGGCCTGAATTCAGGAGAGTTACACCAAGAATAACATGACCAAATAGGAAGAAAAAGCTCAGTCCTTTGTACCCATCCAGTCTCATCGGCTCCAGCAGGACCTCACCAGAGCAGGAGCTTCTTGTGCCTGCACACACCGAGCGGCACCTTGCTTAGCATGTATTCCAGCTCAGCCAGAGGACCACCTCTGGAGTCATCTCCCAGGTGGTCCCACCTCTGCCCCAAAATCTCTCCTGGGTGAACAGAAACCCCTCAAGTTTCAGTGAGCTGCTGCCACACAGTGGAGAATGGCTGCTGGGCTGCCCAGAGAGCAGCCTCTGACCTCCAAGTGAAGGTATCAAAAGCCAGCAAGTGCCGCCAGCCTCTAGTGGTCCACTGTAATAAGACATTGATGAATTGGCAAGAAGAAGATTACTCTTCCCATGGTGAAAGCCCAGGTCTGTTGGGTGAGCTCTCTCCCAGGCAAAGGATGACCCCCCCTAGACTTGCCATTCTTCTTCCTAATTCTCAAGCTGCACTTGTTTTAAGCAAGCACGACACGCCCATCTATCTAGGAAACTGTGATTAAATGAGTGGTCTTATCGTCTGCTGCTGAGCAGGGTCCAGGCAAATCTGCACACACTAATAAGGGATGGTGACAGCCCAGAAGCGATGGATACTTCTGCTGCCCCTGTGGTTGTGTCTTCAGCTTATTGGCATGCTGGCGTGACCGACTTTCAGACAACTCACTGCTGGGTAACAGATGAAGCCCTGGGCTCCAAGATACACACAGTGCATTGGAAGTCCAAGGTTTATAGCCAAAGAATATGCTAGATGTGACAAAACCGGATACACACACACACAAAGCCTCATACTTAGCCTGTAATATGCAATATTTCATTCATCTGGTATTATACAGCCACCTTCTGGAATCACTGCAACGTCTGGAATGCAAAAGCTGTTTATCATTTAAATAACATTTAAGCCATTATAATTTCTATGATAATTGTAACTGATTGGGACTGTATGGAGCTTCTTGTTGTGGTTTGCCGTAGGAATGCTGCAGATTTCCTCTGCACACATTACATTCTGCACACAATGGGAGCCCCAGACATTTTCAGCTAGTCTTGAGCCTCCTGCATTTACCAAAACATTTTCCTGTGTCAGAATCAAACAATTGCCTGATTTATAACTCTCGAGCATTCAGGAGACCACCAGCAACACAATGTAACACGAATCTCTGTCAGTTAGCCTTGCAACAGCGCTATACACAGCACAAACAAAATACGGATGTCTATTCAGTGTTTCTGCTAATGTATGTTTCTGCATGAAGCAATTAGAGAAGGGCAAAGCACGCGTCTGTAAAACCTTGCACATCCCAGCCACAGCTTCCCTGCACAGAGGAGGGTCTGTGTTACATCCTCAGACAAATCCTCGTCTGCTCAGGGCCAGGGGAGATGCATGTACCCTCCCTGCCTTGCTCCAGTCTGGAGCCTCCTGGCTGGGTAGTTTCTCCATGTGGACTTGGGACCTGTGTGGGATTTGGAGGGAAGGGGATGGCTGCCCCTGTGCCCAGCTGGCTCCATCTGCTACATGAGTGGGAGACAACCCTACGCTGCAGATATTCGCTGCCCTTGGACGGAAGAGGTGGGACAAAGGTACCTATAGTCACGCAGAGCTGAATTTATCAGCAGCTCAGGGATGGTGAAATCCCAAAGGTGGCCGGACATTTCTTGATATATCTGGACTCTAAATGCCTTTCAAAACCTCTCCCAAGTGCTTTATATTTTTCCCCTCTAATAAACACCATTTGATTTCAGCTGAAGTTTTGAATGGGATTTGTATGGTCAGAGCAAACCCCTGAGTTCACACAGTTGCAAGTCAGAGCAGAGCATGTATTCCTGCCTGTCATCCAACTCACCTGGGAAAAACACAGTTTTTAAAGCTCTAGAAGACACTAGCCTTTGGCAGTATTCACTCTGCCAGCCAGGTCTGCATTCCCTGCATCGGTGATAAAGGCTGTAGCCAGGTCTACTTTGGGAGAACGATTACAATCTTGATTTTAGTTAGGAATAGAGGAGGGATGACAGTCCCAAGACTGCTGGTTTTTTGTTCAAACTACCAGATGGCTTTGGAGACCCTTCACTGCTTCCTCCTGGCCTTCCCATCCACCCTCTGCTTGAGTTTGCCTGACAAAAAGAAATCAACCATCCTTTGCTGGAGGGAGAATTTCCTCACAGAATCCTTAGCACTCAGGAGGGAGGACCCACTAATGGCTCTTGAGTGGGATATCAGGAATCTTCACAGCGGTTTGGGGAAAATTTTCAAGGTAATTCAGTTAAACTCATGTTGAACACTGAATACAAGTCTAGCATGGACAGATAGATAAGACATAAAATTTAGAAGACACATCCCTTCAGTCAATCTACTCTATCATACAATTAAGTCCCACTTCAAATACATCTGAAAGTTTGCTGTTAAGAGGCCAGCACCTGTCTGTTACCATTTGCGTCTCTTCTTTCCGGTTCAATCGCTATAGGCATAGCATTGGTTCAGAGCAAAGGATGAGGATGCATTCCTAACATGTTGCAGTTATGCCTGACACACAAACCCCTCCCAAACCTGCTCAATTGTCTTTAAAGTGCTCTCTTGAAAGCTCATTGCTTACAATAATTCTTCAGAATTATTTTGGAATAACACCAGGAGCCACAAACGAAATTTGTCTCTCTGTCAGGAATCAGAACAAACTTTGCACACTCACTGTTAGGATCCAACTCTGGCATCAGGAACAATTTAAAGTGGACATGAGTGGCACACAGAAGTTTTCCTAAGAGCCTTTTTTATATATATATATATTTTTAAAATAATTTTTAAAGCTTGTCCTCAAGATGATTGCAGGCTCACAACCCCCCCGACTCTTTGTCATCGAGCAAAGGTATTAGCACTTGCCGTGGACTTGCCACCAGAGAAGGCGAGACGCAGACCCTTCTGCAAGGAGCAGCAAAAGTATTTATGCCCTGGAAAGAGCACAGAGAGGGAATTAGTGCTTTGAAACTTGCCAAAGGACAAGAGTTTGCCAGCCCCAACTGGAGCTGGCTGCTGCTCATGAGAGGGCTGGATGATGGCTGTGACCAGGATGTGCTAAACGTTTTCTGTTGCTATATTTGTTTTTGAGGCATTTACTTTGATATTACTGCCTAATTCTAGGCCATTCCTAAGGCCAAATAAAAGGCTGGCATAAAACAGCAATGCCTGCATAGTCTTGGACTGGACTTGCCACTGTCAGTACCATTTGGCATTCATTAATCTTTTCACACTCTGGAGAGGGTGGAAATAACCCAAGAGCAGCTCACTTGGAGCTCCGCTGCCTGGTTCACGTGTTCCATTTCCGGAACACACAACTCCCTACATCAAAGTCACCGTGCACTAAAACCAGGATCTATCATCTGGCTTTTCCAGAAATCAAGCAATTCTTGCAAATTTTCTATCCAAACTGGTTGAAAACCAATCCTGCCAAAGCAGCAATTGGATTGGAGGATTTTGCAAATAATTAGGATATTGGAAACAAAGAAAGAGGAAAAGCGTTGCTAGAAAAAGGGGTCTACCCCAGCTCATTTTCCTAATGCCCTATCAGACAGCAGTGGGATTTTCTCTGTCAAACTGCTAGGAGGGTGCTAGGAAGAAAGTCACCCTGGCTTCCTACATTGCCTGGGTCCTGGAGACTCCTATTAAACCCAACACCAATCTACTCAGCAGCTCTGCCCAGGTTCTCTCCTCATTACCTTCAAGATGAAGCAATAAGGATTTATTTCTTTTACTTATTGCCCAGCACAGCCAAGGGGGTGGTGGATTGTACTCCTCCTGAGCCTCAGGGTGGTGAGTTGACCTTGGCTGGACACCAGGTGCCACCAAGCTGCTCTGTCAGTCCCCTCTTCAGCAGGACAGGAAGGGGAGAAAAATAAGATGGAAAAACCCCTCATGGGTCAAGATAAAGGCAGTTTAATAAAGCAAAAGGCTGTGCACAGAAGCAAAAGAAAAGAAAACAAAATATTTATTCTCTACTTCCCATCAGCAGGCACTGTCTGGCCACTTCCCAGGAAGCAGGGCTTCAGCACACATCATGGTTGCTCCAGAAGACAAACATCATAAATAATGAATGACTCCACTTCCTCCTCCTTTCTCTCAGCTTTCATTGCTCAGCAGACATCATATGGTATGGAATAGCCCTTTGGTCAGTTTGGGCCAGCTGTCCCGGCTATATCCCCTCCCAAGATCTTGCCCACCCCCAGCCTACCAATGGGGAGCAGGGGGAAATGGAGAGAGCACCTGGGTGCTGTGCCGGCACTGCTCAGCAGTAGCCAAAACCCTGGTGTGTTAGCAACACCCTTCTAGCTACCAATACACGGTACTATGAGGGCTGCTATGAGAGAAGTTAACTCCATCTCAGCCAGACCCAACATAATCAGCAATTAAATCATTTACTGAATTCAGCCATCTCTGCACAGATGAAGCGACAACCACCTTGAAGCCACGGGACTGCAGAGGGGCTGAGGACCTCATCAGGACTGCAGAGGCAGGTCAACAAAAAATGTTGCTTAATGATTGTGGAGCATGAAAAGGAAAAGCTCTGAATTAAATGTGCAGGCTGGCAGTTAAAAAAACAAAAAAGCAAGCCATTCTCCCATCTGCAAAGCAAGTGCATTTGATCTAGAAGGCAATGAGACTCCATAAACATAGCACCTCCAGAGATATTTCTTTCCTGCCATAGCAAACTCACTACCACTTGGCCACTATCAGCTTAAGTGACTTCACCTGGTTTATATTTTCAAATACCAATGATGACCAGCTGACTCATTTTTATTTTGAGAAGAGCTGCAAGATCTAGCTTTCTTGGCTCCAGCCTGAAACCCTGACCCCAATTCACTGGGAATTTTGCCTCTGATTTCTATGCTGCCAGGATTTAATCTTCAGGTCTTTAATCCAGCTCCTCTTCTGCTTTTACTGTTGGGAAAACATTTGTTTCAGACTTGTTCAGTCATGACTATGTTTGTGGTTCATGGTTCACACTAGAAAAATTTCTACCATGTCATTTTGATATGCCTCCATGTGTGACTGTGTGCTTGCTGGGGGACAGTGAGATACCTGCTAGCCTGCACAGGGGTGTCTTTAATTGCACCTTTATGAAATTAAAGTTTAATCGAGAGTCAGGTACAAGTGCATCTCTTCGTGTCTGATCCTCCTGTCCTCACTCAATCCAAAACTCACCCTGCTTGAAACTGAGGGTCAGGCACCTGGAGCTCACTGCACTGCAAACTTGTCTTAGCAATGGTTTCTGCAGGAAGTGGCAGAGCAGCTGGTAAGGGTAACGTTCAAGGCTACAGAATGACACCATGATTTTTCAACCTGGTTACAGTGCAGGAAAAAAATGTAGCTTTCTCCTGGCCTCCACCGTCTACCAAAGGACGTTACAATCAGGTGTAACCAGAGTATTCAGCAACATTTCTGATCACAGTCCAGGGGAGCAGGTCTGTTCAGCTTCCGTCCAAAACTCAAGAACAGGCACATTAAGGAATAGCTATGTCAGTGGATGTAATGCAAACCATTAAAAAAATCCTTTAAGCCAGTGTTACCCATGGTCTTCCACCTCCTCTGCTCTGTTAGGGGATATGGCACTTGGTTTCTCTTTGGATCTGTGGGATGCCGAACACTAGTGGGATTTGCGCTGACTGCTGTTGCAGGTGGCACATACAAATTCTTGTATCATAGGCTGAGCTCCCAGCAATGAGTCACAGCACTAATTGCTCTGCATGACATAAGCACGTTTATAGTGTCCTGCTGGATCCAGATACAATGAACTCCCGGCTCTGTAGGAGTACATACCGTATTGTGGGTAGGGCAGCCTTACTATAGTTAAACTGCTGTAGAACGAACGTGATGGACTTCCCCAAGGGTGCTCATTGAACCACTCCCTTTGCAGGTTCACCACTGGCTGGGTTATGTTTGGTCCACATTCAAAGCTTGCAGCAAAATTAATGCTATGAATCTAGCAAGGAGATTATAAAATGATTGCTTTTCAAGATTAAGAGCAAATAAAATTGTAGTGCTGTGTCTTCAGAAAGTTACTACACTAAAAGCAAATTCAAAGCTGTTGGCAAGAAGATAAATTAATTAAAGAATACAAACAAGAAGCCAGGTGGTGGCGAGGGGAGAGAAATTATCTCATCACGCTGCATTATCGCTTGATATCTCAACACCCCATCGCTGGGAAAGGAGGGAGCAAGTCCCAAGGGAGAGGCAAATAAGAAGAGGGAATCCAACTTGGGGAGCGAGAGCAGGAACAGCCAGATCCCACAGTACCGTATTACTTTGCCACCCGCTACTAGGGAGGGAACCAGCCAAAGAAAGATGTAGAGGAGACAAAAGCTCCTGGGGCTCCCCAAGGCATGCCAGCCCTGCACAAAACCAGGTATATGTCTTGAGGTCTGCGTCCTCTACAACTGCATCTCCTTCTCTTGGATTTCCAAGGTTTGAGCTACCATTGAGCTAAGCCACTATCCATCATATCTAAAAAGTTGTGGCAGCCTGGTGAAGTTCCCTGTGGCTGGAAAAGGGCAAACATAACCCTCATTTTTAAAAAGAGCAAAAAGGAAGACCTGGGGAACTACAGGCTGGTCAGTCTCACCTCTGTGCCCAGCAAGATCATGGAGCAGATCCTCCTGGAAACTATGCTCAGGCACATGCAAAATAGAGGGGTGATTTGGTGACAACCAACATGGCTTCACTAAGGGCAAGTCATGCCTGACAAATGTGGTGGCCTTCTAGGATGGAGTTACAGCAACTGATGTCATCTACCCAAATGCATCAAAGCATTTGATACTGTCCCACATGACATCCTGGTCTCTAAAATGGATTTGAGAGGTGGACCACTCAGTGGATAAGGAATTGGCTGGATGGTCGCAGTCAATGTCTCAATGTCCAGGTAGAGACCAGTGACAACTGATGTCCCTCAGGGGTCCATATTGGGACTAGCATTATTTAACATCTGTCAGGGACATGGACAGTGGGACTAAGTGCACCTATGGCAAGTTTGCAGATGACACCAAGCTGTGTGGTTGCTCTAGAGGGAAGGGATGCTGTCCAGAGGGACCTTGACAGGCTTGAGAGGTGGGCCTGTGCAAATCACATGAAGTTCCACAAGGCAAAGTGCGAGATCCTGCACCTGGACTGGGGCAATCCCAAACATGGATACAGGCTGGGCAATGAATGGATTGAGAGCAGACCTGAGGAGAAGGACTTGGGGGTACTGGTGGATGAAAAACTGAATATGAGCCAGCAATGTGTGCTCACAGC
Source organism: Balearica regulorum gibbericeps (assembly GCF_011004875.1). Lineage (NCBI taxonomy): Eukaryota > Metazoa > Chordata > Aves > Gruiformes > Gruidae > Balearica > Balearica regulorum. The sequence continues at coordinate 54,319,962 of NC_046188.1, read as the reverse complement.
CCAGAAAGCCAACCATATCCTGGGCTGTATCAAAGCAAGTGTGGCCAGCAGGTCGAGGCAGGTGATTCTATTCTGCTCTGGTGAGCCCCCACCTTGAGTACTGCATCCAGCTCTGGGGTCCCCAGTACAAGACAGACATGGAGCTGTTGGAGCGGGTCCAGAGGAGGGCTGGAAAAATGACTGGGGGCTGGAGCACATATCCCCCCCCCCCCCCAACCCGTCACGAGGACAGGCTGAGAGAGTTAGGGTTGTTTAGCCTAGAGAAGGCTCTGCAGGCTGGTGGTGTGGAGAGCAGTGTCCCCTGCCAAACCGTACCCAGAGCTCTTTTGGTGAGCTGCAGAAAGTGGGGAGTCCAGCCAAGAGCTCCTGCGATGCATCGAACAGCACCTGAAGTCCCCGGGTCACACGCAGAAATCCCCAGGAGCTGGATCACGGGACAATACGCCAACAAGGCAGGGGTCTCCGAGATGCGGGCAGACAACCGGCTGCAAACGCATAGGGGCGGGGGAGGGGGGTCGTGCTGGAAACCCACCCCTGCCGCGGGGCGAGACCGCGCTCTCCGGTGGCGAGCGGGAGGACCGGGGCGAATGCCCTGCCTCTCCCGGGCCCAGCCGACATTAGAGGGCACCATTGCCCCACACATAGGGGACATCCCGCGGGCGGCTCCGCCGCCACCGCCCGGCTTCAAACCCGCCACCCGGCCTGAGGAGAGTGTCCGGGCACGGGAACGGGGGGACACATACCGTGCTTCTCCGTTATTTTGCAGCCAGGCCGGGCAGGCAGAGGTTGGCAGGGGGTGAGGATGCACGGCGGCTCCGGCTGGTCCCCGGCTCCCCTGCCCGACCCCCGGCAGACCCGGCGGCCGGACCGCCCCGCCGAGCGGTGGAGAGAAGAGGGGCAGAAACGTGCAGGAGTGGGGAGGGAGGGCAAGGCCAGAGCACAAACAAAAAGTGTCTGGGTCAGGGCTCGGTCAGCTCGGCTGCCTGCGCCAGGGCCAGACACCCAGGGCTTCGGCCGGCACTGGGGCGGGCAGGGATGAGGAAGGGAACCTGACTGGGGCAATTAAGATTTTGATTCATTTACTCTCCCTTAAAATTGTTTTGAATTGTTTATCACCAGGACTCTTTAGACACCCTCTACCTACTACTCTGTCCCTTTCAGAGTCACTTGGATTTCAAGCACCTTCTAGGATTGTGGGGCTTGGGTTGTTTTTTTTTCATACGCTCGCATTTCGTTTCCTGTAGGTGTGGCAATCAGTGCACTGGGTCCATCTGAAGGTACTCCTTGTGCACTTAGTACTGCTCTTGGGCTCAGTTTTGGACCAGGCACCTCTCCTCTGCAACAGTCCAGGCCATGAACAATCTCCCTCAGGACTCATGCAAGAGCATTAAACAGCATTAAAAACCCTGTTTACTTAAGAAACGTGAAATCAAAAATAAAATGTGTGTAATGGCTCCTTCACCACCACCCCCCCTACAGAAAGTAGAAATAACCTATGAAAAGCTACTCCAAAAATAATATTACCATGGATCAAGATGAAAGGCAAGGGGAATGTCAAAACAAGCAAACTGCAAACCTCGTGGTTAATACAAAGAGTGGCAATGAACAGTACCTATGAGCGTAGAGCATGACTTTCACAGAAATCATACCAACAGAAAAGCAGGGGGTATCAATAAATGAAGTATTTAACTGCTGCTCAAATATGACTACACAGCCAGCCAGCAAAAAAGAGCCAGCCTCCTTGGGTACACTGTGAGCCCAAAATGCTGTTTGGTACTCACTATTCCCAGCCTGCTTTCCAACGTAAGAGCACGGTGTCAGTAAGGCTCACCACACCATAGTTCACAGAGAGCATCCCACAAACCAGTCAGGCTTTCAATCAGTCACGAAGGGCCAGATGGCGAGTGGACTTCATCTAGTAAAATAACATGATGGAAAGAGAAAAAAGAAGAGTGTGAAGCAAGAATGTTATGCCCCCCGCCCCCCCAACCCGTGCACTGGCTGGTCCATCAATAGATGAGGCTAAATTCACTGCTACCTTTGTGCTACCCTAATGATGTGCAGCAGCTGGACAGCAAGGCTAGCTCTTAACAACCAAGAACAGAAAGAATAGTAATAACAAAAATATTAAAGGAAATAAAATGAAATAAAGCATTTTTCTGAGATGTTAGCTGTTGCATATTTTTGAGAAAAGCAATTCAAATTGAATTAAAACTACCAGAATTTTTTCAGGGTTCTGTTCAGACTATCTTTCCCTATTTTAACCCCTGAACTAGCATGGTTTTGCCTAGCTATCAGATCTAATAATTTGACTTTTTATGACTGTGTCAAGAAATGGAAAATTCTGAATGTTACACCGGCTTTACCAATTCAAAGCGTCACTTTGCTGGTGAAAAAGCCTCGATGAGAAGTTTGGGCAGTCTGTGCTCACTTGAACTTTAATTGCAATTGGTTTATTTAAGCAGGATTCCAAAGTACCATGCAAAATTACCACTGGTGTAAATGCAAAACTGCAAATTGCTTGTGATCACAATCACACTGCATGGGAGATAACATACTGATGTTTATTGGTCTGTGTCTCTGCTAAAGCAATTATGGAATATAACATGTTCTGAAATGAAGCAATCGCATGTGGGTCACGCAGCATTTGAAGAATCCTGAGTTAAACATTGTTAAGCATATACGATAACGATGCATTAAAGGAACTGAGAGGGGAGCAAAGCACAAACCTTCAAGCCTCAGGGGCTCAACAACGGGTTTGTTTGCCTGGCAGCACGCCGAGGACAATTCCTGCAGGAGATGTTCATCCCGAGACTCTCCAGAAGACAGAGGAGTGCTCCTCAGTAGCACCATGTCATGGGGACCCATTCACCTCCATACACTAACATCTCACCAGACCTCTTTTCTGAAGAAGGTAACCTGGAGCTCTGCAACAACCAGCCCCATCAGAACGACAGTGCCAAGGCTCTATCAAATTTCCTTTGTTACTCCTTGCTTAGTGTACAGTGCAAGGACCTTTCTGCCAAGCCATCAGACTCAGTCCTGGCTCTGATGGTCAATCTGGATTCTTTCCAAACAGGAATAGTCAAACGCAATAAACCTCCTGCAATCACAATCCTTTTGCAATTATACACAAGCCATAAAGGATTTTGCTTCCCCTCCCCTCACCCTTTTGAAACAGAGCAGCCAGCAGGAATACACGCTAGTTAAAGTCATTGTGTTTTCTGACATAAGCAGATAGGACTTGGATATTTTGAGAAAAAAATGTTTCATTCTTCTGTGACATTGTTCTAACCATAGTGGAAATTACTCCGCTCAGTGTTCTGGAGCAGGAATTTCTGAAGAGGCTAATGGGCTTGGTGGTAGGAGCTCTTGGTTAAGATTTTTGTGGCTCGTGTCAGGCAAACTGCTGGTTTAGAGGATCATAACATACTCCTCTGGCCTTAGAGTTCACAGATTCACTAAATTAAGAAGATCTCTCCATGCAGGCAGTATTTCCTCCTCGGGCTGAATGCTCTCTATCTCCACACAGAAGAGAAGCATGGACACTGCTAGAACTGGCAACTGTGAGTACAAAATCCCCACCATTATCACCACCAGCTTAAAACATAAGTGTATAATGGGACAGAAAAAAAAAAAACCCAACAGGTCAAAGAGATAGGGAGCATTGGCAGTGAGGAAGACAAGCTAAAAAAAAAGCTGGTAACCTCAAACTCAAGCTGCTTTACCTCCCAGGTGAGCTGGAAGGTGAAGCGCCCTTAAACACAAGGCAGTGTCTGAAAATACCTTCCCATTCAAACTGTAGTTCCTAGCATCCCTCAAGCACTGCATAAATATTGGCTAACCTCCGAAAACGGTTTGGAAGGACCACGATGTGGATTTTGCAGAGGGCACGCCCACATCTTGCAAATAGCAGGGAGGTTTGCTTGCTCGGCCTGCATCGCAGGAATGTATAAACCTGAGGAGGCAGAAAACAGGAAAGGCAGCCGCTGGCCTCTCCTGGCACTGGGGGAGGATGGCAGTAGGTTTGTGAGGTCTCCTCACAAAGAGCCCCTGTCTGCGGGGACCCGGCCATTGCCATTTGGGTCGCATCTTGAATAGAGGGCACTTTTTTCAGCAGGTTTCTCGGGGAACTCAAGGTGTTTTCTCTGCATAGCTCATTTCTAAAACCACCTCATCCTACATCTGAGAGGTGCATCTGACGGCTGCTGAAAGAAGTGCCAGCTGAACACTGTGCCATATTCAACATGTTCCCCAGTTGTCCCAGGACCCACCCCTTCTCTCCCTGGCCGAACCCTTGTTAACTGATGCTCACCTCCTGCTTTTTAAAATGATGTGCTTTTAGTGACAAGGAACCAGGAGACCCTTCTCGTGACCTGCTCACTGAATGACACCCTTTGGGCCAGGAGACCTCCACATGGCCACCCTTGGGGGCTATTTTGGGAAGGAAAGGACAGTGTGGTAGTATTTACCTAAAATCACCATACTAGGTTGTGGTCCAGCTCACATGGGAAACCAAGAACATCTGTTGAGACCCTCACACCTAAACTGGTATCTTAAAAAAAAAAAAAAAAAAAAAGCCTTCATATATCCTAAAATACCTGTGCTACCACTATTTGTGAAATGAGAGTGGTCTGTCTGTACCATCAGCCAGCAAAGTCTTCTGCCAGGCATTGACTCTACACCTGCCCAGGAAGCAAGCAGGGATCTGCACCCTGAAGACATGTGTGTCTTCTTCTCTCAGCTGCAAAGCTACAGACCTTTCCCACCGAGCAGCCCAGCTGCCCCCATGGACATCAGAAAATGATTTCAGGAGATCAGACCTGCTGTGGCATCTCAGTACTCATCAGCCCGAGCATGGAAAGACCCTTCCTGTGTTGTAAGCCAGGCTGTAACCTTCTCTCTGCACCGCTGGACCAGCCGTGGCCAACCCTAGGTCCGTGGGTCTGAAACCACAGGTGCTGCTGTTCTCTCCTGGCGTGGCCAGTCTTTGGGAGCACCGTTGAAGGTGCAGTACCTGGCAGCCCACAGGAGCTGTCCCGGCTGCTCCAGGCTCCTCACCAGCATGGCAAGGGCAGGAACGAGTGCCTCCAGCTGGGGAAAAGGAAGAGCTTTCCATGGATGCAAAGACTATTGCCCCTCTTCTTCAAATTGACACCTGCCTGTGGTCACCATTGCCCTAAGGGGCCTAAAGCTGCAACCTCTCCAGCCCTGCAGTAAGCCAGCACCTAAGCAGTCTTTGCACATCCAGTATCACTTTAGGAATTCAAATTAATTTTATTCCCTCTAGGGAATAAACTCATCCAAGTCGTCTTTGCTCAAGGGTTCGAGTTTCCTAGAGGTGAAAGCTGTACATACACGGTCAGCCAGGGTGTTCCCAAATGTGCAGAGTGATAAAGGTCTATCTTCCCTTGTTGTTTGCAGATGAAAAGCTGGCTGTGGTTAACAAGCTTCCAAGGCGCACATCAAAATTATGATGATGTTCTGGGCCCAATTTTGGCACCGTGTCAATTATGCTCCCCCTCCCTTTCCTTTCATACTCCCCCATCCCAAAACAACAAAAGGCAATGATTGCAGTGACCTGCAGAAAATGTAAAGCACAAGCCAGCTGATCCCTGGCAACACAATAGCGAGATTAGTTCATCTGCAGTGAACAAACACATATTATGTGGATTTTAAAGTTAGGAGAGGAAAATGCTGTGGTTTTCATGTATTTCTATTCAGTAAGGCTGCAACTTATTACTTCCATGCAGCTGAGAAGCCCTATTTTTAAAAATAGCCTTCAGCTTGTTTTGAAATCTGCAAGCATCTCGCTTTGTTTTGCAGCAGCGTAATAAAAACCCCCCAAGCCAGAAACGATCCCGTTTTCCTCCACACGCATCACCTCCCACGCCCCACAACCCCGCACCCCACGGATGCTGCAAAACCTCCCGGCGACACCCTTCGGGAAAAATAATAACAATAAAAACAACAACAATAACCCCCCACCACCCCCCTACACGCTGAAAAGGCAACACGGACGGGGAAAAAAAAACAACCCGAAAGTCGCCGGGGAGGAAGCAGCGGCGGAGCCGCGGCCGCCGGCAGACAAAGGGAGCGGGGCCGGCGGCGGGCGGGGAGCGCCGTGGCCGCCCCCCGGGGCCGGGCCAGCGCCGGGGCCGCCCCCCCTCCCCGGTCCGCGGCGGGGCCGGGCCGGGCCAATACGGCCGGCGGCGGCGCGGCGCTGCCCGGCACAGCCAATGGAGGGCGCGGGCAGGAGGGCTGCCGCCGGGGGCCGGGGGGCGGCGGGGGGGTCCCCGCCAATCGCGGCGGGCCGATGGCAGGGAAATACTATTATGCTAATGGTTGTTTTGCTCGTACTCGCGGGGAGCGGGGTTTAAAAGCCAGGCGGCCGGGGGCAGGGGCTCAGAGGCGGGAGGCAGGGCAGACCAGACGGGAGCGCGGGCAGCACGGGAGGCGAGGAGCGGCGGGGGGGCACCGCACCCCTTCCCAGCCCACCGCACCCCACCCCGCGTCCTCCCCGGCGGGGATGTCCAACGTGCACCTCTCCGGCGCCGCCGCCCTGGAGCGCATCTCTGCCCGGCGAGCCCTGGCCGGGCACGGCCGCAGCCCCGTCTGTAGGAGCCTCTTCGGGCCGGTGGACCACGAGGAGCTGGGCCGGGAGCTGCGGAACCGCCTGCGGGAGATGGGGGAGGACGACCAGCGCCGCTGGGACTACAACTTCCACACCGACACGCCGCTGCCGGGGCCCGGCCGCCTGCGCTGGGAGGAGGTGGAGGGCGGCGCCGTGCCCGCTTTCTACCGGGAGACGCTGCAGGTGGGGCGGCGCCGCGTCCCCCTCCACCGGGCGCCCCCCTCGCCGCCGCCGCCGCCACCCGCCGCCGCCGGCAAGGGGCCCGGGGGACGCCTGAGCCGGGAGAACCGCTCCGCGCCCCGCCGCCGAGGCATGCGGCTCCGCCGGAGGAGCCCGACCGCCCGCATCACAGGTGCGTGGGGGGGTGCTGGGGGGACGTGGGGGGGGGGGGGCGGTGGGCGTCCCGCCGCAGCGGCTGACGGACCCCCCCCCCCCCTCCATCCCCCATCCAGATTTCTTCGCGAGGAGGAAAAGGCCGGCGGAGCCCAAGGTGGCGGCGGAGCGCCCCGCCGGCTGCCCGCCGCCCCCCGCCGCCGTGCCGGCTGAGCAGACCCCCCGCAAGCGGCTCCGGTGAGCCAGGTGAGGCGCGCCCCGGGGGCGGGCGGGCGGGGGTGTCCGGGCGCTTTCTGCGTCTCCCTTTTATTATTTCCCCCAGCACCATCTTTTTTTTTTCCTGATTATTTTTTTTTCTCCTCCTTTTTGTTCCTCCCCAGACTTTTGCACTACGGCACCCACGGGAGAGGCGCGTCGCCCCCAGAGGCACGGCGCCCCGGAGGCGCGGGGGGCCGGGGCGGGCGGCGTGGCGAGCCGGGACCCCCCCCGCGCTCGCCCGGACCGGGAGCGGAGCCGGAGCGCCTGCCCGCCGGCCGCGGCCGCGCACGGAGCAGTGTTAACGTACAACTGTGCAATGTATTACGTTTTATATAGAAATGTATTATGCCTAATGTGAATACACTGGCCAGAAGTGTAAAGCTTTAAAAGTCATTTATATGAAATGTTTAATCTCTGCTGAGCTCTCAGTGCAAAAAAAGAAAAAAAGAAAAAAGGAAGAAAAATGAAAAAAGCACGTGTATATTTGTAAAAAAAAACTTTTTTAAGAGTTATACTAACTTATATTTTCTATTTATGTCAGAAATGTGGATAACTTGGACATCCAATAGTCTTTTTTTTTTTCTTTTGGTTAAGCCAAAGGGCACTATATTTGCTTTTGTTATTTACAAAATGTAAATTTATTTTTATAGTGGGAATTTTCTTTTGCATTCACAAGATGTAGCTATGAATCAAAATATTTTTTAGATTTTACTTGAAGACAAATCTGTTTCAATGGTTCCTGAGCCGGTCTGTACCACTGCCATTGCAAATAATGCCACAACTTCAATAATAATAAATAAAATTTTAAAAATCCAGGGACACCCCCCCCCGCAAGGCTGCGTGGTGTGTCCTGGGCAGATGTACCCTCGGAGGGTGGGGGGGTTGGCTGGGGCAGCCCGGGAGGGTCAGGCGGTGGAAGTGAGCCCAGCTCTGCCCCGTTCAGGGGTGTTGGGGGGGGGGGCGGCACCTCCCTTGCCGCAGGGCGCCAGGCGCCCCCGAACACGACCCTGCTGCCGCGGGGACGGTGCTTCCCCCTCCATGCTGTGCAAACCTTGTGCGCAATTCGGAGGGGAAAGTTTTCCCTTAAAAACAAGTGTTTCCGAGTACTGGTGGAGTTAACCAAGTGTGAGGGGAGCACCCACCCTTCATCATACCCTGAATTCGGCCTTTCAGCACATTTTATGATGACTGATTTTTTTTTTTTGTTTTGTTTTTTTTTCTTACTAAAGCTGTATTTGACCCCCCCTTGAGGACCGTGCTGGGGCAGCCCCCCCTCCCTGCACTACATCGGGGCTGGGGCTGCTGACTGCCTCCCTTAATAGGGACAGCTGGAGGAAGGTGACTGGTGTGTGCAGACCACAGCCCCACAGTGCCCTCGACGGGTTCAGTGGGGGGGGAACGGGACATGACACACGACCCCTGCTTTGTTGGGGGGTGGTGTGCAAAGCCCCCCCCCAGCCGTGGGCCATCAGGCCCTGACCCGGAGCTCGAAGCTGTGGCTACTGCAGGGAAACACTTCCTGGTACATCTTGCCCAAGCCCAGCAATAATTTACAGGGGAAACACACAGCAGTGCTGGGAAACCAGCAGTTCCAGCTCCCTGTAAAACAGAGGAAAAAAGAAAATCAACAGAAAGAAAAACAGGCAAAATACTGCCCCCCAATAGACAAAATACCCAGCATTTTGGCATTAACGCTTTGGTGGCAGTGCTGTTGCAACCATGTGCTCCCAGGCAGTTAATGGGGGGCACCCCCATCCCCTTGGCCCATGAGCAGGTTAAAGCCATGGGATCCACACACAGCCTGATGGGATCAGGGCATGCGTCCCCACTCAGCGGCCCAAACCCCGTGCTGCTCGGGAAGGGGAACGAACCGACAGACCAGGTCTGGTCCCAGCTGCAGGTGACACGAAGGTTGGGGTGCTGGAGAGCACAGATGTCATGCAGGGATGCGGGAGGGGGACAGAAGTTCTAGAGGCACAGGGACTGGCTGGACAGATTTGTTGCTTTCAGACCCCACTCCCTGTCCTGTCACCTCCCTTGGAGCATTGCACCCCCATGCTGGACCCAGTGGCGGGGGGTGGGGGTGAGGACATTGCTCCCCAGCCCTGTGAGCTCTGAAACGCGATGCTCTGTCACGGAGGGGGAGGGAGCTGAGAGAATAAGGCTCAGGGTGAATAAGGCTCTGGGTTTATCCGAATCATCTTCCCCTGGCCCCCGCAGTGCTCGTCTCTGGCCCCCCCCCCCCCCCCCCCCCCCCCCCCCCCCGTCACAGCCGCCAAACACTCCTGGCTGTAAAAGTAACATTGATTACCTCCAGCTCCATGATCGCTTAATCAGAACGGGATTATTTTACGCACCCGCATCAGTGGCTGCTGACTCAATACGATTTTCCCCTCCTTTGAAAAGAAAAATAGCTTTTCCCTTTCCTTATGAAAGCCAACAATACCCGGAGTGAGGCAGCTGGATCCTCCAGGATTTATGGGCTTTTCTCTCGCTTTCATGAAAGCAGGTGCCTTTGGGACCTCCATTGTCCCAGCCCCCAACTAATAATAGGACTTTCTGCAATGAAAGATCCCTGCTCCAAGCTCCCAAATACCTCGGCCAGAGGAGCTGCCGCCTGCCCGGAGGTGTGCCCAGCCCGTCCCGGGAGGAAAGCTCTCACCCTGGGGAGAGTTTAGGCAGGGGGTTCTCTATTAAAGCAAATAATTCTAGCTCGTAGGCATCCTCTGAGAGGAGCCGGCAGGTTTCCAGCCCGCCGTGGGGAGGGCCGCTTCCCACAGCCCCCCAGGGCTCCGCTCTCCTCGAGGGCTGGGGGTGCGGGAAGGTGTGCGGCCGCCCGCCGCCCCCTGCCCCACCCAGCCCGGCCGGCCCTCCTCGCCCCGGCACAAAGCACACTGCCCCTATTCTTTCGGCCTTTGTAGCCATATGGCAAATCCATGTAGACACAGCCAACATCCATTTATTCAGGCACATAATGTCCCGCAACAGGGAACAATTGGAACTTTGTTTGCTTCTATTATTGATGCGAATGGGCGACAGAGAGAGAGAAAAAATCATTTAACTATAAGAGATATCCAGCTAATTATGAACCATATGTGCCTATAGTTTCAAAGCAATCCAATGAAGTTCATTTTAAATCTAGACTACTTTATTAGTACAGAAGACAGATGTCTCAACAGTACATGCTTCAGAGGAAACCATGTAAAGAAGTTCTTGAAATATTTAACTAGGACTCATTCATTGTCAGAGGGGCTTTAAAGTGCCCTTTATCATGAGAATGCATAGGCAGAAGCGGAGGGAGGCTGCCAGTTGTTACCACCAACCCACTTACCCCTTAGCAGTAAATCCCAAATTCCACTTTGGATTTGAGGACAGGAATATTTTTGGAAAGGATTCAAAATATCAGGGGTCTTGAAGGACCGAGCTCGTCGCTCATTACAGCTACAAGAAGTCAGGTCGTTGTTTGAGCCGCCTTAATCCCAGGCTGAAGCCAGCTACGCAATTAGAGGAATAATCTACCCCAAATCAGCACCGCTCCCTCTCCCAAGAAATAGAGCCGTGTGTTTGGGGGATGGCTACTGCAGTTCTTCCCCTGCCCCGAGAGAGATGGAGACAGGAGCATTAATGTTGTCGGATCTCCAGAGATTTGTCTCATATGAGCATCTCTCGATGCAAATCCTGTGGCAGGTACCTAAAGGGAAAGGGCACTGGAGGAAGACTGGAAGGGAAGCTTGGCAGGGGAAAGTCTTTCAGATTTTTTTAAAATATTTTTTTATTTATTTATTATTTTTTTAGGAAATGCAATTATCAGCAAACAATCTTTGCAAAAAGGTTAGTGCTATCTTTATGAGCACAGCAACATCTACCAGTAATTAAGCCACTTCAGTTAGATGAATGCAACATATGGTTGACATGGGGAATTATTCTCCTTCCTAGCCACAACTTCTCTTTCTGGGCCAAAACTTGTTCTATTATTGCTTAAAATAAACAAAAAGCTGCTTTCCACTTCTTGAGCAAATATTTGTCACTAATGAGCAGGAGGTGTAGGTAACAGGATGGGGGAAAAAACCCAATCACTTTTAAAGAATAATTTCCTACGTTTGGGTCCAGAAATAAAATAAATTCACTAAATGCCCAATTCACTCGCAATGAGTTGCAACTGCTTAGTAGGATGGCTACATGGGGAGATCTGTGCAAAGAATGCATGCAGGGAGACAGAAATTGAATTGATCATAGTTAACTCCTCAATGAAAAGAACTTCATGTTTTTGGTTTTTTAAACCAAGAGGATTTTTAGCTATCTATTTCCAAGAAACTTCTATTGGGACAGATTTGGTGGGGAAAAAGGGAGAAAGATCGATGCTAAACAGTTAGATGAGCTGTACAGAATGTGAAAGCCCTGAAGCAGGCCCTGATATGAGATAAAAAAACCAGCTCAAACTCTCTTAAACACAGGACAAACTAAATTTTGGAGCCACTCTCCCCAATCCGCATGGCCAAGCCTCTGCTCCAGGAAAACCTGTGGCCAGTGGTGGTTGTGCAGCCTCATGTCTGCATCCATGGGGTCCCAATCTATAGGATGGGGATGCAGGGAGAGGGAACAGGAGGCAGGGATGGGGGGGCAGCACCAGAAAGCACTTGGGATGGGGATAACAAGGCACAGGTGGGGCAGAAGCACGGCTGAGGCGCACTGGAAGAGGCTGGACAGAGGGCACCAACTGCCTGTGTGCGTGAGGGGAGGGAGAGAAGACAACAGGCCACGACATTTGTATTCTGAATTACATATTCATTTGTATTCTGCACATTCCTTCAGAGGCTGCCTGGCCCCAACACACCTCTGCTGCCAGCAAACACCCATGAAACTCATCCGGTAACATCCCATCCCTCCCATCAACTCATCTACAGATGGGTGCTAATGATAATCTGCTGGGTTTTATCCCTGTGGCCCAGGTCAGTGTGGGATCTAAAATGCCCTAGCCTTGCTAAGGAGTCACTAAGCTTCACATCACCCCAGGATTACTCACTCTCCCCTACCAGATTTGCTTTAGCATGCTCAATGCTCTCTCTTGCGCACACGCTACACTCGCATTACACGCCGAATAAGGATTGGGAAGGAAACACTCAAATTTCAGAGGTGTCTGAGCTGTCTGTATGATTTCAGCCCAGATCCTTTGCTCACGGTGCATTTTCACAGGCACACACACCGTTTCTTCCCCCAGGACGCGTACTACCCACTTCACACAGCGCTTTCCCTTACCAAATGAATCTGGGCTGTGCGGCAAAGGGGAAATGGCTGGGTAAACTCCTGCCAGAGAAGCTGAGAAAGTAAAGCAAGGGCCTGCAGGATGCTTTTGTGCTTAATCCAATGCCAACAGTTGGATATAGGTTTTTTATTCTTTGGAGGACAGTTGGCTCCTCCTGACCTGTTCCTGCAACAGAGGCTTTGTGCAGTCCTGGGAAAGGTGCTTGAAGCTTTCACAAGCAGCCACTAATTGTGCCCACCTTTGTTGGGTATCTGATATGAGATGCTTGGGTCCAACTTGCAAAGGCACCGAGCTGTGGTTGGGGTCACCAAGCACCAGGCTCTGCACACGTTTTCAGCCCAACGAAGCCCAGGACTTAGAAGGGGTCGGCTATGAGGTACCTTGGACCAGCACTCCAAATTAATTATTAGCTCCCATCTCTTTTTCTGTTGGGTCCCCATCATTACACAGGGATAGTAACACTCGCCGTTTATATTTTAATCCATTAATGTTTGGAAAGGGCTCGGATACTACTGTGAGCAGCACTGTATAAATCTGGCGGGGAAATTAATAATGTCTTTGATCAGGGTTTGAATAGTGCACAGTTAATAAGACATAGCACCGTCCACTGCACAGTGAGAAAAACAAAATTGAGCAACTGCTCATTAAGTGAGCACCGTTCACTCTGTGCACTCAATGCAATCATTTAATTAAAAGATTTTATCATCGTGCACAGACACAAGGGGGCAGAGCCAAGGCCCTGTCTTCCCTCATCCTCAGCTGTTCCTCATCACACACACCAGAATATTTCTTGAATGTAACCTAGAACAGGAACCTAAAAAACATTAAATATTTTTTCAAGCCCCTACACTAACAGAAATCACTACCTGAGGTTTGACAAGTCTTTTCACCTCACTACATCTTTTTTCTCCTGCCTGTCACTCGTCCATCCCACTCTCACCCTGCCAGCTCTCCAGGAAGGGGGAAACAGGATGACCTTCCAAACTCCTGCAAGGCTCAGCACCTCCACCCCAGACCATGCTCTCCACCACCCTTGCCATCACAGCAAGCCTAAGAAAAAAATTACTGCTATGCCTGGCAACAAGGTGGGGGGAAGGAGAAGAGTTTTTCAGAGCTGGAAGATGCTTTGATCGTGGCCATTTTTGAGTTATATAGGATTAGAGGGACATGAGTGCACAGCTCCTCTCTGCAAGGGCTGGTGGCAATACACATGCAAGCCAGCCACCTTAAAACCAAACAAATGAAGCCACAACCATCCTCCCCCAAGAATACACCATCACCACCCTATCTGTTTTTACATGAAAATACTGAGGAAAATTCCCTGCTTGAGTCATATTAAATAACTTGAGACATACTGCCACCTGAAGTCTATGGCAATTTACTCCAGAAAACAATGGGCACAAATCAAGTTGGTTTCGTACATCCAAGGGTAATTGGTTTAGCAAAGCCTGTTTTTCCTAGGACCTTCATTCAAGAAGTTTTCAAATGTGCCTCCAGTTAACATCCCTGCAGTTTTGCTGGGGCTGTACAACATCCCATCTGCTGGCTGGTGGTCCTAAAAACTTTGGATCTTTTATCTTTAGGTTTTGTTCTCACACAGAAGAGTAAGCACCTGGTTCTCCATTTTGTTCTGCACATCTTTAGGCCAAACCTGTTTCTTCATCCCGCTAACCAAGAGAGTCTGAATGCGTATCCCTCCAGAGAAAGAAGCCTGCCTTTCATGCCAAGACCAAACCTTTTGGAGCTATTGCAACCAGGCTTTTCTGCCCGGAGAGCTGCTAGAGAGGGTGTGGTGGTACCTGGAACCCACCTGTGCACTCCCAGCCCCTCATCCCTCCTCTCCGCCAGCCAGGACTGCTGTCCTGTGCCGTGCAGGCGAGGAGCCCAGGGAGCGCAGCAGGGCGCGGGGTGTCGCAGGGGGTTGGCAGCACTGGGGAACACAACGTGTTTAATTTGTGCCGGGATGGCAAAAGGCACCTCCCTGACACAAAGTCCACCCCTCTGCCAAATGTCACATTCCAGCACCCAGGGACACGAGCAGGGCAGCAGTGCATGGCCAGGGGGGATAGGGGGAAGCCCTTACCCCATCAGCACAACTCCCAAGCCAGGGTGCTCCTCCAAGAAATGGCCAGACACAGCCTTTCTATAGCATAATAACACACAAGCAGCAGTTTGCATATGCTATTGGGTGTGCAGCACAGGACAGCACAGCTCCAAGCAGCAGCAGCCACCTCTGCAGCAGAATACAGCAGTAGATGTGGGGACAATTTCCATAAAAATCACTGTTATCAAACACCCATAAAACATCGTATGCAAACACACCTTGTCAGATGGAATTAGCTGCAAATTAAAAGATGTGCTTGTTGGTTTTGTGCCTGTCTGCAGGATTTTGAAGACTTGGTGCAAAAATTCTATTTAACCATATTAAATTAAAAAAAAAAAAAAGTATCCTGATTTCATTTGACAGCTATTAACAAGCAGAGAGAAAATACAGAATTTATATCTGAAGCTTGGTCTGTGTTCACTGAACTATTCTGTCAGAGGAAGAACAACAGCAGGGAGGAGAAAAAAAAAAAAGGAAGAAAATAAACTTTCCCAATTATCATATTTCCCTGAAATTCAGCTATACAGAACCTGGATACTTACAGGCTGAGGAGAAATATTGAAAAAAGTCAGTACGGAAGCATTTTTTTTTTCTTGACCCTGCAGACTATAACAGGAGATAAAGAGTTTGACCATTTTGGGAGGAGGATGCCTTCATTTCTTGACGTGACTGTAGATTATTTCGGCTTCAGGAGACAAGAATGTCCCTTTAACATCTGACCTGGCCTTTATTTAAGAGCAGCACTTCACGGTTCAGGAAAGACAGACAATTTTCTAATTCCCAGCTCTGCTGGAGGCTGAGGCAGCAACTTCC
The DNA here is from genome assembly GCF_011004875.1 of Balearica regulorum gibbericeps. NCBI lineage: Eukaryota > Metazoa > Chordata > Aves > Gruiformes > Gruidae > Balearica > Balearica regulorum. Next base: position 54,304,557 of record NC_046188.1, on the reverse strand, counting down.
AGACAGGACACCTGCTAACACTAGAGAAATGGCATTATTATGTCTACAAGTTTACAAATCTGAGGATCAAAAAGCCTTTGCTTCTGCTGCTACTCCACAGGCCAAGGACGACGACTTCTTCAAAACAGAGTTTCACAGAGGTTTTTCTTCCCCCCCCCCTCCAAGAAATGCTTTCTTTTCACTTTCAGCAGATCAGTTTCCACGTGAAAAAGTCAATAGTCAAAGAGTTTCCTAAGTTTCATTGGTGTGTAGCAGAAAGGGGATTAGACCTGGGGCCTTTTTACTGGCAAGCCTTTAAGCAAATAAAAGTTTTTGAATTCTTAGAGAAACAAACCTAACTTAAACAAAAATCCAGAATATATGGGATTTGCCCCTCCCTGACCCAAATTAAAAAAAAAAAAAAAGAAGAAAAAGAAAGAAAAGAGAGAAACAATTACTAAAGATTTAAGGGATACTAGGGTTTAATCTTTGTCTCCTGTATTTTTGCTAGCTATCCCAAAGGGAATGGCTGTTGCCATATTAGACCATAGTCACAGTGAGTTATTAAGCCCTAATATCCAGTGTGATACAATTGTTAACTTTTAATAAATCAATTCAATCCAGAGCAGTGATTCCCCAGCAGTGACAGAGGCAAAAAGCAGACTACATGCACCCCCCCCCCCCCCCAATTCAGAGTCCTACCTGTTAGGCAAAAGCATTGCTTAATTCCTTCTCACCCACAAACCCCAAAGCTGAAGCCTGCAGTTTCTCTCTTGGGCCACAATCAAATCACAATGGACAATGATTTTTTTTGTTTTAATGGGTACTTTTCTTAAGCTCCAAAAATCACAACAGACAGATAATTCAAAACCCAAAAGTTTAAAATGTAGCGTAAAATGTATCTGTATATGCATATAGATATATAAACATTTGGTACTGCCCGCCAGCCAAACATTGCTCCGGAGCAGCTCCCCCAGCCTGCAGACACAGATCCAGGTGTCTGTGCCAGCAGTTTGCCAGCATGCATAACACCTGGATCAGCATTCACAGGCTGCCTTTAATTAAGCAGAAAACTAAGAACTCAGGCAAAGCAGTTGGCTCATATGCTCCAAAGTCAGCAAGACGACATCAGCGTCTTGGTCTAGCAAAACAAACCATACAGGAAAAATAAAGTGTAGATTTGTGACTGAACAGAAAGTGATAAGCTGTTGACTAGTTTGTGTCTCTGCACTGTTAAATAGTTTTAAAGACTTTTCTAACACTAATATACTTTTCCCACATGCCCTCCATCATGGGGACAGGCTGGTAGCATTTTTGAGACCCACATACCTCTGTGAGCCCAGGTTGCAACTCTTCCCTGCCAAGCCACTACTGCTCTATGAAGGTGCCACATCTGTTTTTACCATAAGCCATCCTACAGCTCTGCCTCCGCATGCTCCCAGGGCCACCAGCTTTGGTCCAGCTGAAAACCTTGGTGGTACCTAGTTCATACCTAGCCCCACCTGCAGCTAGGGCAGATCCCTGGGTCTTTCCTACCTCTGAGGGATTTGCTGTAGAATACATTTCCAAACCAAGCGCCAGACAAAATGCAGAAATGCCTTAAAAGTATGGCTGAGGGAAAAGGAATTGGGTTTTTTTCTTGCTGTGTTAGCAGCACGGCAGTTGGAATGCTTACCCAGGTGGTGTGTCTTAAATAGACCTCCTTCTAGCTGAGAGTCCAGAAGTCAAACCCAGGCCTGCTACGCCAGAGGCCAAAACCACCCTGCTGCTGGGTGAAGAGGGAGCACAGCCTCTGTTCCTTCCTCCCTAAGTTACAAAGCCTTGAGTGGGGGGCTTAAATACCCAGGAGAAGGGGCAGCCCCAGCCCATGGCTACCCCTGCTCGGCTGAGCTGCAGCAGCCGATTGCCAACATGCAGTGAGACACCTTAACTTGCGCCCCGATAAAAAGGAGACAGGAAGGAGTCTGGGTTTCAGCCCATGCAATTGCTGCAAGCACTGTCTAACCATCTTTAAAGATGGAAAAAATGCACCCTACTTTTGCTCTTTTTGCACTTTTTTTCCCTTGTTGAGAGCAAGCATTTAGGTACAACCACTTTTAAAGCATTTCAAAGGCCACAGACTCTGTCTGGGGACAAGCGCATCCTACTAAACTTGAGTGAGACCCTGGAGACTCCCGAGGAGGAGGGCACACCTCTCTCAGCATGTCTGCCTGACCTGCTGCAGTGGCTCTCCCCTCTGCATCACATGTTTTTTAGGTGGCTGATTCTCCCCGGGGGGGGGGGGGTTTGCACCAAGGCTACCCTTCTGTACACCCTGGTCCCCATCCCCACCGCCAGATACCCAGACCTATGGTGGCACCTGCTCCCCTCTTCCCATCAACAGCAACACTTGCCTTTTCAAAATGAAGTTTTAAAAAGAGAGAAAACATTTATTTTCATCCCAAATCCATCTTTATGACGCTACTGATGGCAAGATGCTAGCTAAGAGAAGCTTATTTTCCCATTGCTCCAAGAAGATGAATTTTCCCCGGATTCAGGCAAAATCTACCCTGCCTGCTACCCCAAATTGCTCGTGCCAGCTCAGGAAAGAGAAGGATTTGCCTTTTTCCTGGGAGGAAAGCGACAGGCGAGGTGAGGAAGGAGGAGAGTTTTAAAGGGAGGGAGTGAGGAGGCCGAGCTCATGCACGGATTTTAATCTGATCACTTCCCTGTCAAACTAATCCCTGCCTGACTCAGATCGGATTTTTAGAAACGTGCCTGGAAACCAAAAAGCAAACCTCATTTGAATGAAGCACACACTCCGCAGCCCCCATCTGCAAAGGGCCGCAATTAAATGCAAAAAAAAAAAAAAAAAAAAGAAAAAAAAATAAAAAAAAAGAAAAAAAAAAGAAAAATGGGAGGGGGGGAGAGAAAATTAGCATTTTCCGCGGCCATCTGGCATGAGGAGCAGGCGATGGGGAACAAAAGGAGATTTAGGCAAAGGGGAGAGGCGAGTGTGCCATGGCATTGACCTGCAAATGAGCCTTTGTGAGCGAATTAAAGCTTCCCGGACCCCCCGGGACACCCCAAAACAGGCACCATTACAAACCATCCGGACAAAAACCCACTCATCAAAATTGTCTGCGTTTGAAGGGGGGAGAGACCATTTAAATCTGCACCTTCCCTGCCCCCACCCCCTGTAATAGGCGGTTAATAGGGGCTTGGCGGAGGGGGGCGAAGGGGGACACGGCTCTGCTGCACCCCCGGCCCTACACCCCGCTCTGATGGTATAACGGGGGGGGACACACACCGACGGGACACCTTAGAAACGTGCCTCGTCCGTAAAACCCAATCGAAACGTTATTTATAGCCCTAGCAGTAAACAATAGGGAAGGAAAAAATAAAAGGAGGGGGGCATTTGGTGATATATTAGCTTCCAGATGCTGTTTATTTAATTCCCGGGGAGGGAGGAAGGGTTGTTTGAAAGTATGTTTCTAAAGCAAATATTAATCTTTTTTTTTTTTTTTCCCCCGGGGATGGTAGAGAGAAAAGGGATAATCAGGGATGCCATGGCCCAAAAAGAAATGGAAAACCGTCAGGGTTAGAGCTTTTGTCTCCTATCCCCCTTCCCCTATGACTCTTGCCTTTAAACTGGGAAAAGTTGAGGATTTTGAAGTGAAAGCTAAGATTTTGGCCTGGGGTAGATACACGAAAAGGGGGGGGGGGGGTACGACGGACGGGGACGACACGACACGACCCATCTCCCCCCATCCCCTCTCCAGAAAGGACTAAAGTCGGGGGCCAGCTGGGGGAAACTTGTAAATGAAATGTGTTTCTTTCATGGTCCTCCCCCCCGGGGGACAGCCCCATTATAACCCACCAGCTATATAGACTCAGCTGCCGCCTCCCCGGCCTGCGGCAGGTACACGGGGGAGGGGCGGGGGGGGCTGCAGCCAGCCGGACCCCTCCACCCGCGCCGGAGCTGCACGGCCCTCGCCTTAGCTGGGCTGGGCTTTGCAAAGCCGAGCGGGGACCCTCGCTCGGGGAGGGGAATGCGCATGTTAGTGCACGCACGTATGCATGTATGTGTGGGTGCGTGTTTGTGCGTGCATGCGTGCGTGTGCACGCGTGTGCCCCCGCGCCTTGCAGCAGGTGAGCGCTCTCCCCCCTCCATGCCCCGGCTGAGGGGGGGCCGGCGCTCGCAGCCCCCCAGGTGCCGCTCCCCCGGGGTTTGTTTGCAGTCAATATTCATGTGTTTCTGTCACCGGGGCGGCTCTTTTCACAGTGATCAGCCGGGCAGAAGGCTGAATGACAGGAGACTCGTGGCTCGGCTGCTTTCGGGAGGGAGGAGGGATGGATTCAAGCCGCCCAACCCGCTGCCTTTGCTTTTTTTTTTTTTTTTTTTTTTGACCGGGGGGGGGGAAGGCTCAGCCCCTGTGGGAGGGGTTGTCCCGCTGGGGGCCGTCACCCTGCCCTGGGTGGGGACGAGGGAGCGGTGCTGGACACCGGGCACCATGTGCATCCCCCTGTGAGCAAGCAGCTGGGGCTTCAGGGGGACCTCCACCCCAAATACACACACACACGGGGCCTGTGGGCTGCAAGGGCTGTGGGCCTGGTCGGTCACCCCCCGTACTGTGTGGTGTGGGTGACCTATGGGTGCCCAGGGGTCCTCCACAGTGGCCGTTGTGGGGTTGCTGGAGGCTGGCAGAGACCCACGGTGCAGAGGGGAGCCCCAGGATGGCCATGACCCGGGCTGGCTTGAACAGGCAGGGTGGCACCAGGGCTGGAGGGTGGGCTACCAAAACCTTTTGGGTTTTTCTGCGCACCGAGGACCAGAAGACTAGCAGCAGCCTGCACCTTGCAGCCTGGTTGCTCAAGGCACTGCGGTGCCGTGGAGCGGCAACGCTCCTCTGGGTGCACAGCTCTCCTCGCCCCCCCGGGTTATTTCTAGGCTCTGCCGGGAGCGAGGGACGAGGGAAGAAATTCCACTCCCAGCTGGGCACGGTGGGGGCTGCCCTCCGTGGCGGTGTGCGTGAGCCCTGTGATGGAGGAGCCACGTTTTGTTCCTTCTTGCTCGCCCAGCAGCGCTGCTCTGCGTGCCTGTGTTTTGTTTGGTTTTGTTTTTTAAAAGTCCACAAACTTGGGATTTTCTGTGCAGCTTGCGGGGGGCGGGGGGGGGGGGGGCGGGCGAATCAGTATGAGGGAGCGCCCTTCTCATTGAAAGTGGAGGTGAATAAATTATGAGCAGGCGAAAATTGGAACAATGTCTCCGAGCGAGTGTTTTCTAGAGAGTTACTATTCCAGGCTTTGAAATCAATTGATACATAATTAGATTCCTCAAGAGAGGACAAACAAGGGCTGCCATTCACCCCCTCCTTCTCCCACATGCATCCCAAAGAGAGACCGGAGGCTTTAGCAGAAACCAGACAGCCAGCATTCTCCAGCACTAAAAACATATTCTGGCTTTGGGTGTTCATTTAACAAACAGATCCTTGAACCTTGCTTCTGTTTTCAGTTTATTTCGACCATGTTTCTTTGTGTTCAGTTCATTAAAACATGTCTCTTTTGAGATCTATTTTTACATTTCAAGAATCCAGTATTGTACTTTTGCGGTGGCAGATGGCCCTAGACATCCAAGCATAAGCTCTTTCCTGCTTTTTTCCCCCTCTTTCTTAGGTCCTTTCTGCGCCGCACTTGAAGCTGTTAGCAGCAGCCATTCCTCTTTGCAACGTCTGGGGCTGGCGCGTGGTTCAGCACCGGGCTACAAATGTGTTACAGTCCCCACTGTACCCTCAAGGTGTATTTTAAGAGGAGCAGATGTTACTTTCTGTAAGATAAGAGCGCTCCACAGCTGGATAGGTCCTGGGGATGTGGGTGCGTGCTAACTAACTTTGCATCTTCACCTCATGTTAATGTTCCGTAGTCCCCCAAATGATTTTATTAGCTGTTAAAGTTGAGTTTCATTCTTGAGGGAGAGAAAAGGTAGATACAATAGCAAGGCCACACAACAGGATGCCTGAAACTAAAGATTTGGTTTTGTGAAAGTGCTCTGAAGGAATGGGAAAAAGCATACAGTGACTAGAAAAGACGTTTTAAATTTTATGGAACAAAACACCAGCCACCAAACTGAAGGCAATGGCTAAGCTCCTCTGTCTACCCTTGTGAGTGGTGTAATAGCAACAACAACTTCAGAAGATGGTATCAAACATGGATCAGAGTGCTGAATCTATTAGCAGAATTTATGTCAGCTATGAGTAGGATTTTAAAAACCCACCTGTACCAGCAACAAGAGAAAAAAGCTGCCTGAGCTGCCATAGACCCATCTCTCGGGTGAGGTGCCAGTACTATAGCTTACAGTAAGTTGGGTGTCCTAAAAACATTGCAAACAGAATGACAAATTCCTACATGTTTTTAAATAATGAGATCTTTAGGAGGGCATAAGGTAAATCTGACATAGGTGTTGTTTGTAAATTAGGCAGAGGTAAATCCGTGTCCTCTGTAATAAAAAGAAAAAAAAGGCTGAGAAGTTTTTCAACAAAGATGTTTGGTTGGATAATAACCAAAGCAGAAGTGCTCAAATACATACGAGGCTATTTTATTTACATTTGGTGCATGGATGGCATATATTTATATCTGCATGTGTGTATGTGTGTATTTCAGTATCTGATTTTGTGTGGTTCACTGTTTTACCTGGGTTAAGCAACAGGCTAGAGGCAGAGCCAGCTGGAAGATCTCAGTCAGTGCAGGCAAGACTGGATTTTGCTGCTCCGTGGATGGTGGACACACGTGCCGACACAGTCTGCTCCCTGATGGGAAGCACGACAAGCTCAGGAGCACACAACACTTCTTCTGCAAGGCGATGCTCTTCCTTGATGGCTGCTCCTGTATCTCAGCTTTGACCACAGCGGTCGCAGTGCTGTGACATAGGCAAAACAGCCTGCAGGCCAGTTTGCTCTCTTAAGCAGTCTGTTGCTATTTGCCCACTTTGTGTCCTGACCCAGCCCTGGAAAACTCTAAAGGAGGAGAATATGGGTTGGAATTAGCCTCAAAGGTTTTTGGTTTTTCTCCCCTCTAGCCCTAGCGCAGTCTAGAAATCCCTGCGTACATCTTTTTGCCTTTCTGGTGAATTAGGACAGAAGATTAATATATAGAGCTGGGTGGAAGAGGTTTCCATTGCTGCTGCAACTCCTCTTGTGTTGCTGGCCCCAGCCTCAACATGGAGTGCATCTGGGACCACCAGCAACTCCTGGATATACAAAATGCTTCAACTGCGCCAGAAGAATATAACCCAGGGTGGCAGAGCAGCAGGACCTGTACCGGCAATCGCAGGCTCCTCCAGGACGAGCCTATTTCAGGTTTGCCATGTGTCAGCCTCCAAGGAGTCCCAGGTTTCCAGGAGTGTGCAGGAGGGGATGCGGCAACACAACCTCCTTCCCTTCCCCTCCGCGTGGCTCCCCTCAACCTTCTTTTGATGGTACCATGCTCAGAAGTGAGAAGTGGCAGAAGAAATCTGTTAGAAGCTATCTCCACCTCACAAAACACCTTGGACTTCTGCAGGCCAGAAACCATATTTTTAATCTCCTTTCAATTGCCTCCTCCCTCCACCCTCCAAGTTCAGGAGGAGCATGTAGGCGGAAACCATTTGGGAATGGAACAACCCACAGACTTACAGCCTGGATAGAGGGGACCTTGGCACCAGAGAGTATTAGAGAGGTAAGCAGGAAGCGCTCACGGGGCAGGGAGTGTTTTGGACTTGTCAGGAAGGAAAAGAAAAGAAAAAACATCTCTGCAGATCCAAGCTTGATTACTCTTAATCCTTCTTAAAAATACCCAGGTCCTTCCAACATTTGCTTTTTTCCTTCCCCATTGTCTTTGTTCTTGCTTGTCTTGATGATTTGCTTAAAGTATATTAGACAACTCTAGATCTTTTACTGGAAGAAGCATCAAAATAGAGGGTAGGTAGTATATATCCACTACAAACTCCCACAGTTAGCACAGTCCTCCAGAGCGACCTGCCAGATGATGGCTTTTGAGAGGAGCTTAGAGACATGTGGAGTAGCCATTTCCCCCCATTGTACATAGAAAATAAAGATTAGATAGGGCACAAGGATGGGCTAAGAATATAATCAAGGGCAATGGACAAACTGCTGTCATATCACTTATCTGTGTTTCTGACTTCAGGTCTACTCCTGCAGAATGGTCTGTGCAGAGTCCCCTGAAGTCAGTGGGTTTCTGCACAGGTGGAGGAGTTCCCATCAAGTACGGGTTTGTGAGTCTGGGGTCTCAAGTCACTGGCTCTTTGGGGTGGTTTTTGTCTACAAAGCAGCTGGCCCTTTCTGAGTGCTAGATGCAGAAATCAGGTCTTTTGATGCATAGGTCTTGTCATGAGTCTTTTCTTTGTATGACCTGGTTTTCTTTTACAAGTTTGATCATTTTCATGCAAAAGATGTATTCAAACGAGTCTTGCATCAAGGACCACTAGAATTTGGAACTGAGGACAGTTGTTAGCACTGTTTGGGCCCTGTCCCTCATCAGAGCACAATAGCTCCAGCATCTGTAATCGGGGACATTAACAGTGACGGCAGAGGTGATGGTCACCCCATTTCAAGCGTCAACAGCGTAATGGGGATGGCATTCCCAGAAACAGCCTCTGCTTAAAAAGAAATGTGGCTATCCATGGTTAAAGAGATGCTCTGACGGACAAAGCACAGCCTTACAATTCTTAGTGCGTGTTTCGCCCCCGCAGCGGGAACTGCCCAAATCACGTTGCAACGTAAAATGATGGGAAAAAAATAAAATAATTAAAAAGAAAAAAAAAAAAACCACATCGCGCGGACTACAGCCGGGGTGGGGACAGGCCCAAACGTGGCAGTTTCGGAAATACCTCCATTCTCCCCCGAACGCACCCAGCTCCCGCCGGCAGCGGAGCGGGGCCCGGGGCCGCAACAGCACCGCGTCGCGTGCGCTCCCTCTGCTGGCCCCGCCGCGGCAGCGCGCGCCCCTCCGCGCCCCTCCGCGCCCCCGGGGCGGGGAAAGGTGAGTTACCCGCCCGAAGGGCCCCCGCCGCTCTGCTGGGCGACGGCGCGGCTGGGAGCAACCACCGCAATAAAAAATTAATTCAATAATTAAATAAAAACACACAGCAAATTTCTTCTGGGGAGGGATTAAAATCCCCTCGCCCACACTGGGGTGCTGGTGTGGGTCGGTGCGTGGCAGGCAGAGGTGGGAGAGGATGGAAGCCTCGGTGCGCAGCCCCCCCCCCCGCCACCCTCCCCCCCCCCCCCCCATCTAGGCATTCTAGATAAAAAGTAGGTTGAGTCATTTTCCAAAACGTACATTGCAACCAAGCCATACAAATGCATTCCTCCCCGAGACTGCTGAGCATCCACCTGGAAAAGGAGAGCAGAGGAAAAAACATCTTAAGCTCACACCATGCCTCAGTGCAAACTCCCCTCCCACTTTGGGTGGATAAGGGAGCAAGGGGGAAGACAAGCAGAGGCACTACGGCACAGTTTCCCATGTGCTGCCGTGTTTCTGGTGAAGAGGCATGTGCAGAGCCCTTAACATTGAGCAAGAAATGAGGCTGTGACTCCAGACTAGCTAAACTGGGCTGCTGTGGAGATAACCCATGCTGTCTCCAGTTACAAGGCAAGCAATAGAGTAACAGGTAAAAAAGGGCAACAGCTAAGCAAGTCTCTTTTGGACTGAGACACCTGGCCAAAGCCACCCACCAGGAGCTGAAGTCCCTTGCTCAACCCCAGTGAGATACAACTCAGTGTCAGGGCTGAGCTTAACACAGTTGATTTTAATAACAGCTACAAGATCCTGAGGGGCAGAGCTAATGATACTGGAGTGGGAAAATGTTTGCACTACTCCTCACAACGGTTGGACTTTTCAACCAAGATGTATGGCACTGGAACAGTTCGTATCTAATATTACCATTTCAGTGCAGCTCTTCAGAATTACCATGTCTTTGAGATAAGGGAGGCAAATTGCATTGACTTTAAAATTACCAGTTGAGATTCCTCAGGTGCGCTTTCACAACCTTGAGAGTTTTGTCTGTCTTCTCAGACCAAAGGTGGCAATAAAAAAACCCTTCCAACTCATTTGATATTTAAGATGTTTATCCATGTGGTAGTGCTAGAAGTTTTGGGTGATTAAAATTTTACTTGTATTTCACCGAAATGTATTCCTGTATTCTGTGCAGGAATAAACAGAGAAATTTTTTACCCTTAATTGCCATCCCGCTTCCCACCTACTCCACCCATCCAAACCCAGACGCCAATCTGACTGCCGCAATTAGAACAGAAATCACAGAGCAGCGAGTGTTTTAATTGGCCACAGAGTATGTGGCACGTTTAAATCTCTAGTGATAACATAGAGAACATACTGAGTAACCTTGATGATTTTTTTTTTTAAGATGAGTATGTACAGTTTTAATTTTATTGCACAAAGAAAACACTTGAAGTGATTTAAAATGAGGATAATGTTTTTTTCACAATAGCCAGCTGAGTGATGGTAAAATTAAAGCATTTAAGTGTTGATCTTTCAATAGATTTTAAATACTGTGTCATGTTAGATAATGTTTCATTAATAATAACTGATGTACATGTAATTTGGCCAAAGAGAGGTGGCAGAGTTGTTCCAGGAGCAAAATCTACCATTTTACAAAAACAAATGTATTTAAGAGGAATATTTAGTAAAAGGGAAAAAAGGTAACAAAATGTACAGAATCCCAAACTGGAAAATGAGGGGAAAAAAGGGATGGGAGGAAGGTTCAAAGAGGGGAGATAAAGCTCAAATCATAACAAAAGCTACCTGAATAAACATATTAGAGATCTAAGAAAATATAAGACAACTAGTAAGGCCAACACTGGGAGTGTAAAGAAAAAAGTTTTAATCAAAGCAGTGAAGAACTGAAGGGCAGGATTGTGACAGTGTTTGGAAAATTTGGGTGCCTCACGTGGGGCGATCTCAACTGGTCCTGATTTTCAGCTGGCCGGTGCTTTGTTCTTGCCAAAAGCCATGTTCACGAGGGTTCAGGCTAGATTCATTGAAACACAGGGACTTAACATGGCTGATTACAATGGAAAACTTGCCTTAACTTGGTTTTGTGCTGTTGAATACGGAAAGGGAGGCAAACCAAGCACGTGGAATTGCAGTGAATGGGGCTGCGGAAGAGGCAGCAGCCCCAGGGGAGCCCTGAGCTGGCGAAGGAGCACACACGTTATAAACAGACAGACTGGGGATCAAGTCATTGCGTTGTGAAGGAGGCAGCTCTAAAAAACTGGCCCAATCTGATCTGCTTTGGCTCTTTCCTAGAAGACAGCCACCCTCAGCTGAGCATCTGCTGAGACACCTGAATCGTTTCTCCGTCAGTAGCAGCTTGCAGCATTCCTATACCTGCCAAATGGCGTATTGATTCCCCTATACAGTACACCTGGTTAAAACCTAGATGTATATATGTGGATAACATCAGAGATGGCAGTGCTTTTTTTTTTAAAATGGCTCAGTACATGTTTTCTGCTTTTGATTTTTGCCTGATAGAACAGCATGGAATAGGCTTCTCAACTAGGGGCAAACTTAGCTAACAACTCCAAAATACACCAAAAGGAAAATACCAGCCTAAACTCTCCTTGCTTGTGGTTATCAGAAAAACGAGCTGTGAGGTGTTTCGTACACTCTATACAGGTAAATACAGAAAGATTAAAACACACACACACCCCCCCCCCCATGGGTGTCCCTCCATCCTCCTTGGGAACAGCTTAGTAGTGCTACGACTCACCTAGGACACAGCCTTTTCCAAGGGTCCCTGCAGAGGGAATTAGGTAAGCAGGGCCAGCAGAGGATCAGCAGGGAGAAGGGAAGCTTTATTCATGGCTCTATTCCTGCTTCTCAAATCGCTGGCCTTCCCACATCCATGAGCATTCTGGATCTAGCAAAGGGCACAGCAGCGCTCAGAGGCTGCAAGCTGAAGTCAGTTATGTGCCAGGTGTGTACAAATCAGTTTTTGTTGGCTTTGAGGATGCTTTGCAATCTGATCACACTTCCGGGCTTCCCCCTCCCCGCCCCCCCCCAAAAAAAAAAAGAGAGCTAAGAAGCTGCTTTTTGTAACAAAACACCTAAGACTCTCATGTACTCCTATGGCTTCAGAAGCTGTGACTCCCAGAAAACAAGCCACTGGATGATCACTGGTCACAAGTAATGGCAACGTTGCCATTTTAAGCGGCTATGTCTTCCCTGGTTGTAGCCTAAATACCATTCATTTCAAGCCGTAGCGTGATATCTAGCAGTGGATTGGTGTGGCAGGCTGGTTTCCTGGGAGACATCGACCTTCATCCTACAATTTGTGTAACCAGAAGAACACGAAGCCTGGCTCAGCTCCCAGTGCATCCCCTTACAGTATTTTCACCAGCTCCAGCAGCAGGTACATTAGGCCCGGAAGAACAGTGCATTTGTGCAATCTCAGTGAATCCTCATTGCAACAAGAGTAGAAAACTCCTTTTTATTTAACCTGCGAGCAGTGAATGTGTCAGAGAGGAGGCACGAGGCAGCTGGAGGAGAAGCAGTCTTTTTTGTTTTGCGGACAGCGTGTTATCTAACAGGAGCTGCCAACATGTTCAGTAGCTTTCTATCCTAACCTTTAAGGCAGGGTAAAGCTGGAAGTGCCACAAATACTCTCAAAATAAGTTCAGAAGAAACTACAATCTGGATAGTCCTTGTGTCTGGCATTTTCTCCATATGCTTAGTAAAAGACAACATATTTTGCTATAGGTGGGGTGCTTATAGGTTTGCTTATCTCAAACACTTTTGCTCAGTGTTTGAGATAAGCAAGTTACAGAAAGTCCATCTTTTATATTTAGATTTTTAAAATATATTATGCAAAGACTTTTCAGGGGGAAAAAACACCAAACACAGAAGCTGCTGAGAGGAGCCATTGGCATCACCCTCACCCTGTGTGGAGAACAGGAATGACACACTCGCTAACCCTGCATAACATTTTGAAGAATACAAATTGTTCTAATAAACTTGCATTTTCCCCATGCACAACTGGCTTTGATGGAATCCTACTCCTATCAGTTGGTTACTCAGCAACTTCCCAAGAACCCAAAACAGTATTAGTCCATAAAACACTTTCTTGTGCTCTTTTTCTGATGACAAGAGCTTAGAAGAGGAGGGGCTGAGTACTTCTATTTCAAGTTACAGTTCAGTAGGCAGATAATTCTTCTAAATTTGTGAAAGGACATTAATCAGCACAGAAATGAGAAATTCTTATGGATAACTTATTCTCCAGTTAGAAACTGCAGGGTTTTGTATAATCTATTTTTCCTAAATATAAGCCATTGTCTACTGCAGAGATGATGGACAACAGTCCGACCCCTCCTGGCAATTACTGTTTTCCTATAGACAGGTTTTCGCAGGCTTGAAGCCTGATCCATTCACCATTGGCTGCTGGATTTCACACTGTATTAAATGTTCTTTTTTGCAGAGCTCTTACTTAAACAAGCTTCACTGGCACAGTGGAACTGCTACCCTAAAATTCAGATTCAAAACAGTTTCCAGGAATCGTCTCTTCCAGTAATGTTACTGCTAGAACGATCTTGTATAGCTCTCCCCTACAAAACATGGAGCCAAACTCACGTCGATGTAAGCCACCCAAATCCAGGCTGCATTTCAGATCTGTCCAGTGGGTTTATCTCACAGTGCACATGATGCGCATCTGCTCACTTCATAAAACTCCTTTTCATTCCTGAAATTGTGAAACAAACTCCATCCTTTCCTGGAATACCTGTATTGCTAGGCTTACCCAACAACTTTAAGTAAATACCTTCATTTTGGTTACCAGGCAACTTAGTCCTCAACAACAGCAAACCCCATCCCTTTTTCAGGTTTTTTTTTTTTTTTCCTTCTTTAGATCTGTGGATTACCTTGTCGTAACTTGTTGGTTACGACAGCTAGCCACAACCAGAGCAAAACTGTTATTCTCATTTTGTGGGTATATTAATTAAAGCCAGGCAGCGGGAGGAGGACTGCTGCTGCTGTGGTAGGGGCCTGAACTACTCCTGCAGGTAAAATCTCTCCCAAACTCTACCTGAAACTGCACGGGTAAACATAGCTACATTAAATACAAAAATATAAGTTAAAACAACGTGAAGGCTTCTACAATTGAGAACAGATTTTATCCTTACTGTATAATTTACAGGTTTGGCTGCACGCTTTCTAAAGCCATTGAAGACACTTGTTCTGTGCATCTCCCGTTCTGCCCATTCGTCTCTTTGCCTGGATCGTACACCTAGGCTGCCATGACCCATACTTCTACTTCGACCCTTAAAGAGTTATTTTTAAGCAAATGGTCTGCCTTTGTTCCATTTCCACACCAGCCAGCGGCTGTTGCCGGACACGTTGTAATCGAGGCCTCGCTTATGCTGCGACAAGTTGGTCTCAAACTCTGTACCAGGCTTCCTGGATTTCTTTTGGTCTGGCAGAAACAAAATTCTGCAAGAGGATTTCTGCGAGCTCGAGATGAAAAGAAAGAATGAAATAATTTACAATCTCTGCCAGTGGTTTTGATACAAAATTCAGTGCTTTACTCTGCCTGCTCTCCTCCAGTTTTCCAGAGAGCTGCACGGTTTTGCAGTATCGGCGCCTGGGGTGCAGCAGGAGGAGGTCCAGGCAGTTGAGCAGGGCTGTTGGGGCAGGCAGCACGTGGTGAAGCTTGTGTCACGAGCACGTTAGGTGGGTAATCCTGGCATTATGATTGGCCTCAGAATCGTTAATGTTGGTATCGTGGGCTCACAGTACCGCTGGGAGATGCCACGCGTGAGTACTCGGACTGGTGTGATGTGGAGACCACTCAGCGCCTAATGAGGTAAAAAAAACCCCAAAGGATGCACCAGACTGTTTACAAAGTATATATTTTAGCTTCTGTGTTTTTCCGCTGACTTACAAGGCTGTGATATACAGTGTCGGCACCAACAATACCATAATCTGGCAGCCAAAGCGCACAGACTCATAAAGAGTTATTTACTAGTTATCAGACTTTTCCTCCCCCTGCCCCCCCTTCCCCCATTTGCTGCTCATTTCCTTATCCAGCCCGGCTTGCATCTTGCAAAGGGTATCTCATTTGGTGGGACACCCACTCGGAGTGAATCCAGACACGTTCGCTCAGTCACACAGATGTCAGACTTTACAAGACCATCCATAGTGATGCAATAATATAACAATTAAATATAATAACGATTACAAGCCCAATCCAAACCTCCCTTGATGTGAGGGGAGCTGTATCAAGTCCAACAGCACTTGCCAGTGCCAATAGTCTGCATCAGACCATGTGTAATTAAAGAGTAAGAGGATGCTGGTGGCAGCTGTGGAGGTGACAAGGCTGATGTAGTTCAGGCTGTTGGAGTTTTCTTTCCACAAACCTAGAAACAGGACTTTGGAGAAACTGTCAAGTTTGGGAGCATTCTCTGGTGGTCTGCAAAAACATCATCACCTGCCACAAAAACGTCACCCGTGGCTCCCCTCTTACAGGTTAGTGTTACAGACAGGTTGTGATAGCATCTGTGTGGGCTTTGAAGGACCTAAGCGTGTCATCTGGCACACTGCTAGCATTGGCTAGAGAGTGATGAAAGATGGTGGAACTGGAGATGAGACCCCAGCCCAGAGTGCAGCTGGAAACAGTGCCAGTGGCATTGCTGTGCAATTTTAGAGACTACAGGTGCTGTTTTGCTGCAGAGGTTGACTGCAGTAAAGCACACACAAGTTGTATTTATAAATATTGCTGGATTTTAAAGTTTCCTGGAGAAGCAATGCAAATCCAGAAAGAATATCGTTGGGACTTGTTGAAGTGCTCAATATAAACTGTAACATGCAAGCCATTAAAATGAAGATATTTGGCATTCGCATTCACACATATGGGCCTTTCAAAACCATTCTTCTGGTTTGGCAGCTCCTATGCTCCTTGAATGATGCACAACCTACTTTTATATATTCCCGTCAGATGCTTCTGCAAAGTTGGCATTTTTTTAAAAACTTGTGGAGAAGAAATCTGATGAAGAAACACAAATCTGATGAAGAGAAACTTCAGAAACCTCCTTCATTTGCATGAGTCCTTTTGCAAATCCTAGCTGATATCTCTGCTTTGTGTTCGGTTTTTCGTTTGGCTGCTTCTAGATGCACAAACCTGGAAGCAGACTTTTCAAAGCAGCCCTGAGCGAGGCTTTGCGAATGAAATGTCAGCGCTGTCCGAGGCCGGGGACACTTTCTGTGCTGATAAGCAACTCCTGTGAGTGGCCAAACTGATCCATCTCCTGCTCTGACAGTGCCATTGTCTAACCTGACTGTTGAGCGAGGCTTTAAGGCTAAGCAGAGGATAAAACCCTACAATTGACCATGTCCAATGACTGCCTCCATCATGTGACATTTCCTCCACGTACATAAAGGCATAGTTGACACTTTGGACCTTGCAGATGTTTTGCAATTCATTTGGTTCCCACAAAGATAGCAGAAAGTAAGTCTCGTGAACTGGCAAGACTGTGTTTTCCTCTGAACACGTTCTTATCTCTAAAACGTATTTAGATGCAAATTGCATCATGTCTATGGCCCTACTTGTTTTGTTTTGCTTGCTTTTTCCTCTAAATGGACTGCAATATTTTTTTAAAAGTATATAAATATTCAGGTGTTCCTAAAAAAACTGAGTCCATTTGACTTCTTAGCAAGTGATCTGCGTCACGCGTGAATGGCAGTATGTTCTGCCCTCTGCTCATGGCACTCTGCCTTGTGCTTCCTAATTTAATTTGCCTTTCTCACTCTTCAGTGATCCTTTCCTCAGAGAAACCTCTTTGCTAAGAAGCCATTTGCTGTGCTCTCAACAAAAGCAGATGTTATGAACAACTGGTTGGCTTCGTCTGGGTCTCGGAGGTGCTAGGCCACAACGGCATAGCAGCGAGGTCAAGTGTGGCCCTCACGCAGTACAGAGATGTCTTAGTACAAACCTAGCAAAATTATCACTTTTCATGTAACCGAGCAAAGCTTCATCCTCTGTGGCTTGTCCTTCTTCTCTGTAAAATGGGGAAGATGGTAATTTCCTCCTGATTTGTTAAAGATTTTTCTTATAAGCAGCCTTTGCTTTCACAGATGGAGATCTCTTGTGCTTAGCCTTATGATCACAACTCTTTTCACCCCAGTTTGCTCTTAATTAGCTGCCCCTGAAGTGACAGGGCTGTCCAGGTTATCTGCAGGCAGGGACCAGAGGACCTCAGTTACCATGGCTGTCAGTCCGCACCTACAACAGCACCAAATGTATTGGAAATTATTTTTTAAATACTTGGGAAAGGACAATAAGACAGAGTTGGACTCCTGAATGAGGGCGGGTCTACACCTTTTTAAAGAAAAGTTGTCCATTTTAGTTGTGGGAGGATTAAGGCTGTGAAAAAACACAGGCAAAGGAGTGGATCTTGGTCTCTTCGTGTCAAGATTGAATGACTTTTTGTAAGATAACACTTGAGTCAGACAAATTGCTGGGCTTAGCAAAGAGTAACTGGGTGAGATCTATCTTCTGTGTCGTACAGAAGTTCAGAGCAGATGCTCTAATGGGATCTTCTGCCTTTAAAACCTATGAAATACTGGAGCAGCAGGGATGTCCTGAGTCACGTGGACCAGTTCCCTGCCTTTGCAGGCAATCGTAGTCTATGATCTCCATCACAAATTAATCAAGTGACATCTTAAAGCTGGGAGGTTTGGCCCTCCATAGTTACAGTGGGGTGCTGTTGCCCCTTCTCTGATGTTTAGAAACTTTCAGAAATGTATTATTGGACAAGTTACATATTTGTTCTTGCGGTAACATTGTCCTTCCTGTATACATTTATCAAGAGCAACCTTAGCCTTTTGCTTTGCTAGGTTAGACAGAGAAACTCCTTACACAGGTTCTCAATTCCTCTGACGGCCCTCGTTACTTTTCTGCTGCTCCATGCCACTCTCAGGAAAGACTCATCCAGCTCAAGTAACCAGACTACTACACAACACTCCAGCTGAAGGCGTGCAGCTTCCACAATTTCTAAAGAAATACCTCACCTGATACTATTCTCAGACCGAGAGTACCTTTTGCAGGTGGGGACTGCCCGCTCTGGTTCACCTTCAGTTGTTCTCATGTTCTGTAGCTGGAGAGATGCTGAGGGACCTCAGGGCTGCAGACCCCATCTTTGAGGTTGGAAGAGGTAAAAGGGGTAGAGGGGAGGTAGGGAGGGCTGCAAGAGTGGGAGAAGGGTTGCACGGCTGAGACCCAGTTTCCAATCTATGCAATATCAGTGTACGGACCTTCCTTGCACGCTCACAAACACCACAGCCCCAGGTGATTTGCCTGTACCTTCCCAGCTGGCCCAGCTCTGTTGGCCAGGATGGAGGGCTTCGCACCTACAAAGATAACGCAGAGACTCTGGTGGAGGAAATTGCTGATAACTTTCAATAGTTAGATAGAAAAATAGGAACTCTGTCCAAATCTATAACAAAGCGAGGGTATTTCCAGCCCCTCCTCCTCGCCATTGAAAGCTGCCAAGCAAAACACAGCTAAGCAAGCCTTGCCCACGATCAGCTCTATCTCCTCTTGCATATGCACTCCAGCGTGGTCTCTGCTTCTATGATCACATGCCATCTCAAGCATGTGAGGAAGTAAAAACACTTAGTGCCATGGCACACCTAATGAACAGGTCAGGGGCGAAACATGCTGCAAATCAGAACTGAATTTCATGAGAATGTTTAAAACCAGTCTTCTGGCTCAGGGTTACGTGTCATTGTCATTTTCTGCCACCAGCTCTGAGGTCTACAAAACAAAGGTTGTTTCAGGCTGGGAAAACTCTAACATTTTTTCCCTCTTTTCCTCATAGTAGGTCTGAAACAGTTTAGGCAAATCTTTTTTAAAATTGCCTTTAGGTTGTGTATATATATATATTTTACATGTGTTACTTTGAAAGTAAAATCTCCAGAAAGTTATAAATGAGTGAAAATAATGAATTGGACTTAACATTATAACAAACTTACCACAATAACAACATATATATGTTATTATTATTTGATATGTAGATAGAGAACCTCTCTTAACTGTTATTGCTGGTTTTCTAATACTTGACCTTAACCTGAGATATGATGCAGTATTTTAAAGTTATTCATACCTTGACTTGAAGAAAGCACTTAGGCCTACAGTTCAGCATATTTATGCTTAGACATCACTGGTATTTCCTTAATTGTGTGTTTTTAATAATTATTTAATGATGTTTTATTTTTTTAAACAAGTATTTTTAACTCCATTGGATGAACAGCCTACTCTATGCAGATATAAGATGAATTTTGGGGATCTTGGTTAGCTGTGACGATGACAGATATCTGAGGAAGGTAACATTGCTAATATAACTGTTCTGCAACAGAGCAAAGGATTTGGTGGGACATATGTCTTTTACTGGTGGAGAAAACATCTATATCTACTACTTTTTTTTGCTGATTAAACGATCTGACTCACATTGCTAAAACTGAGTTTCAGAGTTCTATATATAGTCCCTGTGCTTGATCGTGGTTATAGTCCAGACCCTGACTCTTTAATTAAGCAGAGAATATCAGCACTCAAAACCCACAGTCACTTCAGAAGAAACCCCTCAGAAATCCAAAACGATAGTGAAACTCCCTCCCCCCCCCCCCGGCCCTGCCAAATAGTTCCCAGCAAGGAAAAATCCAGAGACCTCCAGTCAATGAGGAGACTTACTTCTTCAAGAGCTCACTTGTCTGTGGAGGCTTTAAGCTTTTTTTGGGGCCTGGATTAAAAAATGCAAACACCTAAAGAAACTGAAGCAGACAAATAAATAAAGTCACCTCAGTGCTTCACGGATACCCTGGCTTTTGCAAAGGCTTGTCCAACCACAACCTAAATAATTCACACCATCGTTGTCAGGCAGCAGCGCAGTCCTCCTCAATAGGCACTTGCCTTATCACTCTACAGCAGATGCTTCAGCCAACCATTGGATATTGAAAACATAAATAGTGAAACAAAATTTGGAGACAATGGTTTCTGGGCCGGGGACAAAATACTGATGGATATTGTCAGTCTCGGAGTAACCAAGCAGCAAAAGCTCAAGTGACAACAATAGGGAGGAGAAGAATAGGGACAAGTGAGGAGCCCTGAATCTCAATAAGGCCTGGAGCTGCACATGCTGCTGTTACCCTAGAAACTAACCTCTCCCCTGAAGAGGTTTGCCGGGGCATTGTCCAGGGGACACAAGATGTGTCATACACCAGATGGTCGTGTGCTGTATAACTCAGTTATCTGAGCGGTGGAGTGGAGGAATGCACGCTGCAGAGCGCTCCGGAGGGCCGCCCAGGGCACCATCTGTTCTTTCAGACCCAAGGCACTGCTTTGGCTTTGGCTTTTTTTTTTCTCCTTCCAAGAAAGGAGGGGAAAACAAAATTAAAATGATTCGCCATTCAGAAGGGGGAAAGAAAAAAAAAAAAAAAGCTTAATACAGTTGCCATATCTAGCTTTCATTTAGCTAATTTTATCCCTGGGTTTTATGTCAGGTGAATTGCTTTTTTACGCCTGGGAGAGCAGCAATTATTTCTCTCTCAGGAGTCTATCATTTATAAATAAAACCCCTTTGAGACCTCATCGGTCATTTACCATCTGAAAACCCCCAAACGCTTTTAGCCATATGTTCTCCAAAGTCTCCTCTCTCCTCCCCAAAGCTCCCTGCGAAGGTTTCGGCAACGTGGGGGAAAAAGCACTTTTCTTTTCCAGGAATTGTTCTCCTCTTCGGCCGGGAAGGGGGGAAGGAGGAAAACAAAAAGTCAGAGTCGAAGTGGCGGTCTGAAGGACTGGCGTAGGAAGGAAATGTTAATCACAGGCTGCGATGCCAAGGAGCAGTGACTAACGCGCCTGCGAGGTGCAGGCACCAGGAAACATCCCGGGGGCCCGTCTCAAGTGCCAAGGGAGCCAGCCGACAGCCTTGCCGCCTTCCACCAGCTTTGGATCGAGTGGATCGAATCAACTCGGGGGAATGGGAGAACCAGATGGAAATTACGGTTCAGGACACTTCAGGGTACTTTAAAGGTGTATTAAGGTTTAACACTTGGGTGCAAGAAGATCAAGACAGGTTAGTAAAAGCGATGCTCAGCTTGTGAGAAACAGGGACTGAAACGTGTGCCTGGGGCAGTATTTTTTGCTTAATGACAGGACCTGTCTTCTGGTCCACCTTTCTGCTCCCCTGCTCCTGGTTTCTCTCCCGTGGCTGCTGAGGATCCCCCCACCTCGCAGCACAGGAAAGAAAATAAACGGAAAATCAAATATTTGCTTGGTTGCCGACTGAAATAACAGAGAAACATTTGCAACCATTTAAGCAAATGCGGTATTTAAAATCTGCTCTATAATGGCTGCAAGTGAGCACAGGTCGTGCTGGCTGCGAGTCTGCAGCTCCTGCAGCATGGGCAGAGGAGGGTTTCAGCAGGGTAAGCACATCTGTCATTCAGATTTTAAAAGGCACACTAGGATTAAAAAGATGTTGTGGCTTGCAGAAAACTCCCTCGTGCAGTTGCAGTCAGTCCTTATGTGGGTAACTCTTACCTGATGGTTCCCAAAAGTGATCTGAAGGGCACGTATCCCTCTGCCCAACAAACCCACATCCCGTGTTTCAATTAGCACTTAGAAGGAAATCCCTAGGGAAATCAAGGAAAAGAGATGGAATCAAAGCAGAAGATTTACATACAGAATAAGGGCCAAGGATGCAAAAGGAGTAAAATCTGAATCACGTTTACAGGATTTATGTAAAAATCTGAATTACCTTTATAGACAGCTCAGTTAATAACCCCATTAGGCAATCATTAGGACTAACAAATTATTAGGTAATGCTTAAACAACAGTTGCAGATGATAGCATCTCACAAGCTGCTTGTAATCCTAATACTTCATATGTGCTTATCGTTCTTACAGCACTGGTAGTGCTTGTAACAACTCTGTCTAACATACTAATCTTTCCGAATTAATGATCAATATGCTCCTAAGGATATGACATAAAGCAGGACTGAAAACTGAATTTATTTTCCTCCTTGGCTTCTTATTTTTTATTTCCTTATAAGACTGCCAGCACAGAAAGCAGCAGTGATGCATTTCAGCACAGCTGGCTTTAAAGGTTGTGTGAAACGCACAGGCACCGGGGGTTTGGAATGCAATGCTCCCAGACTTGGGAAATCACGGCAAGAAAATCTCTAAAGATTTTTCTGCTCACCCCTGCCAGGGATTTGCCCCTCTCTGATCCCAAAGAGCTCGCTGAAGGCTGCCTAGCCCACTTTCTGCACCTGGCCGAGTGATTGACCAGCAACTCGACGGGGTCGTGGAAGCTTTATTTCCTTTGTTCCATGGGTGTCTGCCATGGAGAGCCAAGTCTGGATTAACTGAGCCTAAATCCCTGGGCAGCTCGCCAGAGCAATGCTAGCTCTGAAGCAAATGCAGCTCCAAGATGGTTTCAAGACCGGCTTTATAGATCGGTTCTTCTTAAGCACAAATCCATGGGCAGAGAGCATAATGCCTCATGTCAGGCCCCCCCAGGAAGCCTCTCCCCACAGGCAGCAGTTGCTAGCCCATGCGGGAGTGAAGTGAACTTGGACAATGCCAGTTCTTTCGGGCCAGCCCTTCCCCGGCAGCGCTCCCTTGCCAGCAATGTAGACATCTTTTCACTGGACACCACGCTGTATTACAATAACGCACATGGACGTGTTTCGTAATACGCTTATCTGGCACCTGCGTTTTCTTTGTTGTGGTGCCAAGCGTTTTGTTGTATTAGCTTTTAGGTCGCTGTCATTCGGAGCAATATAAGAAAAAACTGCTATTTCCCAACATCTTTCAATAGCTGATCCAAAGGCAAGGTGCACCAAGCCTTGCAGGAGCCACCAACCCCCAACAACCTGTCTTCTGGGAGTCCCCTCCTCACCCCATGAGTTAGAGGTTGTCTTGTGCTCCAAAGTGAGGGGTTACATCTCTTCCAGACCTCTGGGTTTGGAGGGGGGGAGAGGGGACTTTTAGCCCAAGACTTTTAACCCAAGGTTAATGCACTCACGCTGTGTTTGTTTTGCCTCCCCCTAATAACTTTTGAACCCGTCAGCCTTGTTCAACTGAACTTGACAGAAGGTCTACAAAATAATTAAGTTCTTACAAGTTTTGTGAAAATAGACACTGAGGCAGAAGCAAGAGGGGCCCAGTATCAACGTCCTTGCCGAGGAAAGGCTGAGCACAAATGCACATCTCATTGGGTACCAGGGGAACAACACAGAAAACAAACCTGCTCGACATTGCAACCGCAAGAAAAAAGCTTCAGCTGAAATTTGCACTTCTTAGACATCAAGGTCAGCCCATGGACAAGACAGAAAAAAAGCCAGCGTTCATAGAATTAATTGCTATTTTGCATTCGAACTCAACAACCTTTGATTATTGCATGGGAGCGAATCCTTCTTGGGACGTGGCTAAGTGTCACCTCCACATGGCACCGGCGTAACAACTCACTGCCTTTCATGCACCTTTGTCAGAGCTACCGCTGTTCAGGGAGCCCAGGATGCAAAATGGTACACAAGCACTTTTGAATTAAATTGGAAGACATTTAAAAAGCCTTTGGTGTGTGTGCAGAAACATTGCATTGCATGTGTTTGAGTGTGGCAGGTAAGGAAATTCATATTGCTGAAGTGGAAAGAAATACCTCTAATTGTTGTGGCTTGAAAACGCGAGTGGCATGCAAGAGTATTATAAACCAATGATTTGAAACCAGAAATGGGAAACAGAAACTTGTGAATTCACATGGCTCTGTGACCACGAGGAAAGCAATGCTGCTTCATTCCTCTTCAGCCAGGAAAATGGATCATCTTCTTTTTCTCAGGGCGAGGTGGATTATCAGATTTCAAGTGGCAGATCTCAGAGCTGGTGCTTTCCCTGAAACAACAGAGCCCAGCTTCCACTGAAAGACCATGGAAAGATATCCTTACTACACATTCTGAACTTGCAAAGGCTTACATTGACGTACACGTGCACGGACTGAGTAGTCCCACTGCAGGCAATAGCCCAACTCCTGTACATAAATGAAGCACATGAGTACATTTTCCCAGGAGTAGGACGTAAATGGGAGTTGCATCAGACCTGTAATCTTTTCCCTTTTCCTCTCAATGCCCCTCCTCTTCCCAAACCACCACCCCATCAGTGAAAAGAGAAAAGCAATACACATCTCAGCAGGGTACACGAGGATTAGCTTAAAACAGTTTTTACCTTTTCTCCTTTAAACTCCCAGAAACAAAAATCTTCCTGTATTTCACTTTTTTATACTTCAGAAAGCAATTTGTTTCTTGCCCAGACCTTTTTAGCTCAGCACCCTGGAATATTCCCAGCTTCCTCAGAACTGATGGGTGATAAATCAGCCCATGGGTGTTTGCTAGCAACAACAGCCCTTAACTTGCTGCAGTAAAATGGCTGTTTAATCCACTGACATCCAAAGATTTCTGCCTCAGCTAGTATCTGAGTGTAGTGCTGGCCCATTGCATTAATTGAAATGAACCTGCTTTAAAATACAAGAGTGAAAATACTGGACTTCTAGTCTTTTGTAAGATACTATGTCAAAGGGGATCTAACACCCAACATCCTCTAATTGTCAGTTTGGCAGCAGGCACTTCTAACTCTGAAACTCCTTGGGCTCAGAACAATAAAGGCTTTACATATAGCAGGGCTCCAAGCTGGCTTTTACCTCCTGAGTAATTATTTATATGAGAGTGGTACCTCAAGTCCCCAGAGTGGGGGTCCCTTTGTGCTATGTACTAAGCAAACATACAGAAAGGGGCCATCCCTGTACTGAAAAATTTGTGGTCTAAATAGACAAGTGGGCTGACCAGAAGAAAGAGCAAAACAGATGTGGCCAAACAGGTGAAAAAACTCACCCTGAGGACACACTGTAGATTAATGCTGATGCCAGGCACAGTCCTTCTGTCTCTTGAATCCCAACACAGCCCTCTACCCAGGAGCCCATGCTTTTGCTCATCTACTAAACCTCCTCCCTCGCACACATCCCCTCCTCTTCCCATTAATCTTTCTTTTTGCAAACTTGCACAGTAATCTGCCTCAGCTGTGGAGTGAGACAGGCTGAGCTTTCATCACCACCTTCAGCTGGGCAGCCCCATGTTTCTCCTCCTCTGCTAATCACTGGCTTCCTACCTTCTGTATCTGGCATCCCCTGGTAGGCTGAGGAAGCTGAGCCAGCTCACATTTTTTTAAATTACTTTTTTTTTTAGCTGACCTTTAGTTTTTTAGGCAGGGATGGGAGTCCAGGCCTAGCTTACACCAGCCTTGAAATGCAAACTGCTATTGAGCTGCTCTAAGAAAAAGACTCCTTTCTGTAGCCTCAGATGCCTTTATTTTAACACAGTTTACAGGTAGAAAATTATCAAGTCAATGCTTTGCCTACCTTACAGTTTCCTTTGCTTCCTTTCAAGCAAGCTATTTACAAACATTTCCTACCCACTTAAAAAAAAACCCCACTCTGGACAGTTTGGATGCACAGCAGACAACAGCAGGTAAGGTTTCAGCAGAAACATATACTCACTGGTTACTTCAGGTTGGTCGGGCGTTGGACTGTTCAGCTCATCTTCCTGCTGCTGCCGTTCCACAATGCTCTGTGAAGGAAAGATGCCGAGGTGCTTACTTTCAGGAGAGATCATTGAGGTATGAAGCCCCAGCAGGCAAGATAAATCCATTCTGGTCCTCCGAGCAGAGAGGTCAGACCTTTCTCCGGTGAGCACTTGGGAATGGTTAGCTCCAGGCAGCTGCATGGCAAATTTGGATGGCTCATTTTGTGACATCCCTCTTCAGCCAGGAAAATGGATCATCTTCTTTTTCTCAGGGTGAGGTGGATTATCAGATTTCAAGTGGCAGATCTCAGAGCTGGTGCTTTCCCTGAAAGGATCAGCTGGACCTAGGTGAGGAATCACCAACCTCGCGACAACTCACCAACAGCCTTGAGAATCTGTAAAACCTGGTTATTCCCAGGATTTTGTAATGGTGATTCTTGGATGGACATAGACAAACTGACGCATCAGGAAAGGGAAATTATCTTTCGCACGAAACATTTGCTGTGCCAGACTGCTATCACTGAGATTAGCTGCCGAACAGAAAATGTAGGTACGGTCTTGGGAACGAAGAGGTAGGAATGGATGCATTTTCTGGTTAACACAATGCCCCTAGAAATGCACAGACCTGGCTGCTTTCAGCTAGGGCTACAACACACTCCCTTCTCCCCAAAGCCATCCCAGCTGATTAAGTCCTATTTTTCTTTTATTTCTTTAGTAACGAATCAGCAGAAGGTTTCCAGTCCTGCATTGCAAATAAGACATCTGTACATTCTACAGTGGACTAAGAGAAAAAAGAAAAGCAAAGCTTTCCTGTGTGTATCAAGTGTTTGGATTTTAGAATAACCAAAAGACATGGCACTCTTGTCCTGTATTTTATTAGGAAATTAACAGGCTGATTGATAACCTGAAATTACATAGTGAATCTCATTTAAAAAATGTTCAAAATCATGACAATAATTTTGATTTCTATAAAACATAATGCCCAGATACAATTCCTGTTTGTGCCTGTAAATTTCTACACCCTTAACATTTATCTACTGCGCAGCAGCGAGGCTGGATAATTGTAATATAATCTGTAAAGTTAAATACAGTATACTTTTCTCTGCAGTCCAAATGAAAGAGATGAAATGTTGAAAAGAAAGCCCGGAATACGAGCAGCACTATGAGAAGGTTCCCTGCAATCTCAGTTCATTACACATCAGTATTTTAGACTGCTCAAAGATATTAAAGACTGGTGACGTTAACTGCTGTGCAAAGTTATGAGGCTTTAGGGCATCAGTTTTCCAGGAGAGGGAGAGTGACTGCCATGGGGTACAGGCTCTGCAGTGAGGAGAACAGGGTGCACTGGATGTGCATGATGCTCAATGTGCAAAAGCTGAGAAATCTGTCTACATCTCCCTCCTTTGCCAGCGGGATGGGCTACCACCACCCCCCCGTTGGACTAAATAGCTTTTCCTGACGCTCTGTCAGCTTTAAAGATGTTCCAAGTTCAAAGCAGGGCTATTAGGGTAGAGGTACCTTAGTAATCAAAGCCCAAATCCTGCTCACGTTGCGTCTGTGAAAAATCACGCTGAGCCAAGCACTGCTGGCTTTATGGCAACTATCGTGGGGTAAGGTGGTTCAGCTCTGTGGGTTGGAGCTGAGGCCCTCGGTCCTCTAAATTAGAGCTGGCACTTTTCAATACCAAATTATGCTTGTAGGGAGTTGAATTTCTGAAGACATTATTCAGGAAACTATCAAATTGTCATATTTGCTGTCTGGATGAGAGATGCTTTCCTGAACTGGGGCCTTGGTTCCTGCGAGGATTACGGAAGCTCAGTAAGTGGCCAGCTCAAGCACTTGACCAGCAAGTCCAGTCACTTCAGCCTCTTGTACTATTCTTGGTGACTCTAAGCTAAAACCCAGTAGATTTAAGAAGTAGTGGGCCTTCTTTTTAAAAAGCTATTTCAGGACAAGTACATTCAGACCACTGTGTTTTCTATTTATATATATATATTCTTTGGCAACAATTTTCTAGAAAGCAGAATCATTTTTTCTATGTAATACTTTATTGTCTCCCCATGAAAAACTGGTATCTTAAAAAATCTATAGCACTTTCCACTATAAATAGTATTGTTCCAGATTAAGGATTAGTTCCTCCCTGAAGAAAAACAGATCTAAAAAACCTGGTCATTATCTGATAACTGTTTATGTAGCAACATTAAAATATAACAGAAAAAGAAAATCATTCAGTATGTGGTTTGTCATTCTCTAGAATGTTAGTGTACGTTTATACAATAAAAACAACATAAGTTATCCTAGTTTGTTTTAAAAACCTTAGTAGTAGAAATATATTGCTATCTGCAGATTCATAAACAGAATGCACTTTTTCCATCTAAGTTCAAGTATTATTAGAATATTATTATTACTATTATTATTATTAAAGGAGCTCTAAATCCTTGCCATTTGCCTGTCTTTACATCATTTTGGTCTTTCTGAAAAATAATGAGTTGTGATCATTTATTTGTGAACAAAATCAACGTGGAGCTTCAGTAAGTTTTGCCTGGTAGAAGACGGCCTGGCAATCCTTCGGCTACTACGAGCGGCTTTAGAAGAACGTATTTGAGACTAGTGGTATAGATACAGTAGTCGCGTGTTTTCTTGGATGGCTGATGGACTTAATTCCTTCCAGGTTCTCAGCGTTCAGTCCCATTTAAAGGAGAAAGGTGGGAAGAACCCAACCCGGACTTATATCACATCAGGATATATCATCTTCATTTCTTCTCGGTACTGTCAGTTGCTCATAGGTCGGCAGGGTGTTATTAGGGAGGAAAAGATCCGAATTGACATTGTTGCCTCTCTGAGATGACCTGTTGTTCCCTTGATCCCCCTGCTGACGGGAAACCAGATGATGCAGCATATCTGTGATGAGGTTCAGTTTCTGGTCCATTTGTGTAACCTACAAAGGCAAAGGGAAGGTTTGTTTAGTAGTAGCACGTGAGAAAATTGCAGCAAACCATGTGATACAAATGCAATATTAAAATGACAGTTTTCTTAATTAGGATCACAGCAACCTCTATGAAGACACCACAGATTCACAGTTCATCAAACAGAGCACTAGAAATTTAATGCAATAGGTCAGAGTTGGATGAGGACAGGCCTGTTAATAGTCACCTCTGGGTATGTGCTTTGACGCTCATTTTATACCTGGATGAACACGTGACAAATGGGCTTTTAAAGAGCTGTGCTGGGACAGAGGACAAAGTCCCAGAAATGAGTTTCTGTGGGGTTTTTGTTATTACTGTGTCCATACTTCTTTTGAAAACATGATAAACTTCTAACATGCTTATATGCCTTAACAGTATCAGTATGCTCCTGTAAATATCTGCCCTAGTCGCAGTGATCTAATCAACTCTATGCTAGGACTGACTGACGCTCTTTGTTACATTTGGGCCCAATTACCAGCTCAGGCTGCAAAATGCCCCACAGATATTTTTGCTGCCGTGCGTGTGAAGCAGCTGGGGTCTGTGGCAAGGGCTGGGAGTGGGGCACGATTCGGTTTTACACTCTCACCTCCCCAGTGACACAGCGTTCAGTAGCATTGCCGTTTGAATGACATGATTCACAGCAAGCCAGAAACTCTTCTGAGATGGGTGAAAACTAATTTTTCAAATGGGGGGCTGCAGGGGAAGGTTCAGCCTGAATCCATAATGCTCATTTTCTTCTACCTTTAGACAGAAGCTCCTTAAATTATTTAATTCCTCTTTTTTTGCTTTTTCTGCTCTTTCTTCTAATCTTTAGGAGAAAATATAATGAAAAATCAGGATACCTAATAAGAGGCTAGATTATGGATCTGTCCAAAATTTAAACTCTATTTGGTGTACATTCCTGGTACTCAGAAGAAAATCAAGAATGAAATGTTTCTAGGAGCACCACAGATTCAGTCTCTGTTTCTTGCATTTTCCAGTCAAGAAATAACCTGTATCACCCCTTTTATCTGGCATGGGAAGCCTCCTCTCTGGCTGACTCCAATGTACTGAGCGAGATGTCCCGAGGGGAAGATGGGCACTTCCAGCTTCAAAGTCCTGCCCACTTTCTGCCCCTTGGCATGGCAAGCATTGAAATTGGGCGCTAAGAGTCTGCCTTACCGCCTCCTACTCTCTTCTACAAGCGTAATGAGAAAGCCTCCATTTTGCCGTTGTAGTCTCTGAGCCATTGATCCACAGGGATCCTAAAACACTAAGTAAATTCTAGGCAAAAAGATGTAATGAGTTTTAAAAAGGGAAAAGAAAGTAAGCAGAAAAAACATGATAGGAATAAATTGCTGCCTAAAATATCTGCTAGAAAGTAGTGAAAGGCACATAAAACCGCCAGAGAGAGCATGAGTGGGAGCAATTTATATGTGCCTGGCTATCATCCAAGTATCACACAGGATAGTAAAAGACAGTAAGGCTGAGCAGAACATCAACAAACTTGGAGGATTTCAGCAGAGACTAACATTTTTCCACCGTAGAGAAAATGCTGGTTTTTTCAAAGACACTGTACAACTGGTAGAGAAGCAGATACAGTGATTTAAAAATATGAGGTGCCAGAGATTTATACTTTGCAGCTGGTTTTGAAGACATTAGCCAAAGCACCCTAGATGGTACATGAAACACTAGTAATTCTGGATGGGGAATGGCTGTTGAAAGATGAGATTCTTCAAATGAGGAAGCTGAAGAACACATAAGTTCAAGATTTCTAGAAGGAAATACAGATGGAAAATTGAGCAGATCATCAGGTTTTCATTTAATCACTATTTGTTCATTCCCTTAAAAAAAGGCACGGTTTACCCAAATGGTGCCCATCACAGATAGCAAACTCACGATGCTCCAAGCGTTGACAGTACAAATCGGTGCTAGCGAAGCCTGCAAAAATATCTCATTCCTCCATCCCCCACTGCCCAGGTATCACTTGCTTTTTGAGACAGCTGCACTGGAAGTGGAAGACTGCAGACAAACAGCTATCTTCAAAGTCCAAAGGACAACTTTTCCTCTAACCAGAAATGTCTTTTTGCTAATTATTCTAAACTAATCAGGGGATTTTTTTTATATATATATTTCTTAATTTGTGATTCCAGGCAGAGATTACCAGGGGAAACACAGACTGAAGATATATCTGGAAAACGTGCATTTATGAAACTCTTGCAGTGATGAGCTATTGAACATGACAGTAGATTGGACTGAGATCTGGATAGTCCTTCAACAGCTGTGCATCTTGGTGATGAAGTACTGGAGAGAAACGAGATGTGAATATTCTTGCTGGGAAATAAATTCCCAGAGATAATTGTCTAATTTTTTCTAGGGAACAAGGTTTGGCTGCTGCAGCTGTGGAGTGCAGGAGGCCCACAGAAGCAGAGGCAGAAGCTAATTGCTATTGAGCTGAGCAATTTATATGAGATAAAAAGTAAAGACCTTTGTCTTCCATGTTGCTGCTTATTGGGGTAGGGCTCTAAAGCCACAAGGCTTTTCTGGAGGGAGGTCCAGATAGCTGGTTGTGTTTAGCTGTTGTTTAATCAGGTTTGCTTTCCAGTAAAGCAAGCCATTTGACAGGGAGTTCTGCGCCCGTGAAGGGCTTGCTCCAAGACATGCTGAAGTCAGTGGCAGCTTTTGGCAATCACAGACTTCCAGTGACTTCAGCGGGCTCTGGATCAATCTTGGACTGAATCGTCAATCCCAAATAGTAACACATTCTTTGGATATTACAAGAGAAGGAGCGGTCTGGATTTCTGTACGTTGCTTTGCTCATGCTTCCTGGGGCTGGATCAGAACAGATGACATTTGTAAATGAGATGGCAATGGGACGATGGGCCCCCCTCCTTGGTTCTGACAAAGGGGTGTCTGCTTAAAATATGAGACATTTTAAAGAGAAAAGCCACCAGAAGGCAACTTCTGCTGTCATCACAGGCCTCTGATGTACAAGAATAAGAGGCTTGCTGGTGAACGGCCTTGCTTATTAGCATGCCCAATCTGCCCCTTGCCATCCAAACACACATCCTGAAATATATCGTTCACTTGTTTGCTGCAGAGATAATTATTCCCACTAGAAAAATGTCATCGTGTGCAATACTCTTTTTATTAAACTAGTTTTATGCACTTAGCATGGAGAAGTGTATCATCTCCCCTGAATCATACTTTCAAACACATTTACTTGATTAGAAATTAGCTATGATGCCAGAATGAATAAAAGTAAAGCAAACAGAAAAACTGCTGATGTTGCTATAATCTTAGCTGCTTTGGACAACTCTGATCCCTCTACTTAAATCAGCAAACAGTGTTAATTACGTAGAAAAATAACCCGGACTGATTTGTTTCTTTTAGGAAAAACTAAGTAAGCTCTTTCTAGCTGATTTATGTTTCATTAGATGTTTGTATGATCGAATTCTTTATATGCAAATAATTTCCTTTGTATTTTACAGTTATTGGGTAGAGGAAGTGGTGTTTGAAACTCTTCAGAAATTACACACCACAGTTATTCCTAAATCTTACTGAAATATTGTATGAAAACAAGATTTTTCCATCCTCCGAGATAAGTTTTTTAAAAATAAAGATCCAAGGATCATAGATTGAGCACAGATGGAAAGAAGCAGATTTAAACAAGTTTTGAACCTAGCTCTTAGAAATTAATGAAAAAATCCCATCCATGCAGTGCACTGAGAAAAAGAAACCGACCCAAATAGTTCTTCACAAAGGCTGAAAGATGAGAGCACAAGTTTTAAATGGCACATCATGAAGAAACGTAGCTATGTTACAGAATGGATTTTTGCTCTCCCTAAGAAGTCACAGATGCACGTGACTACACTGACACCCCACACAACTGAGGAGTGGCGATGATGTAGTTCCTGTGAACCAAAAGGTCCTCTTAGGTCATTTTTTCAGTAGCAACAGTCTTCTACAGCTGGATATAAAGTGACATGCCATCTTTTTTCTTTTTTAGGATTCAAAGGCATTTCAGGAGAGGCTAATGAACTTCTCTTGTGATGAGAGGAGAGAACAAAATAATGAGCAATTTATCTATTAAAATTCCACAGATCTGCACATTGCAATCATTTAAAATGCCGTGTAATTTTAAGGATTCATAACAAATTCATGGTACAATTCAGAACATAAAATGTAACAATGAACTTCTTTCCTTGCTTTTTAAAATGACAACCACCAAAGAAGCCTGAGTAGCTCCAGGGAAATCTGGAGAAAAATCTCCTTTATGCACCCCTGTAATGGAGAACTAAAGAGCAGCACTCTGGAGACCCACTCCCAAAACTAATCATAGGGATTTACCGGGAAGGGGCAAGGACAGATGGAATTGCAGAGCTGAGGGGAACAGTATTTTCAGCCATGGATATTCAGGATAGTGGGGAAGCTGAAGGACAAAATTTGGAGTCTGGCATAATTTAGGCCACAAAGACCACAAATTAACAATAAGTTATGCCAAGCGCTGCTCCATGATCTGGAGGGATCAAGGTTGATTAACGCTGTTGATTAAAGCTGTCTCATCTGCCCTTCATTCTCATTCTCAGAGATTTCTAAAGTAAATATTAAGGGTAAAAATCACAGTCCCTTTGGACGGAATGGTGGTTTATAGCTACCTATGTCCTTATCACGGATGACTGATTAAACAAATAATTTGTGCTTAATCAAGAGATTTTTTTTTTATCAGCAGAGTGCTCACTCAGTGGGTTCAGGGGGACTGTGCTTGTTCTTAATACAGAAAGCCAAGTGTGAAGCTGCTAAAGGAGAAGAGGAAAACCAGAACGCAAGCAACACTGAACGAAAAAACGTGATAAAAGAAAATTTCAGCTGCTTTTCCAACATGAGACTCCCCAGTCCGCTACTCTGACTTATCTTGTCGTTCATTCTTGAGGGTGCAGCTTTTTAGCTCAAAGCGAACCATCTCTTTAAGGCACTTTTTCAAAATAACGGAAGATGATCGGGGACATCTTCATGTATTTATCACTCCTGGTGGCCTGTTAATAAGGAGGACCCTATTGCTCTGCAGTGTGGCAAACTTTTAGGGAAAGAGAATGATGCTTTCGCCATCTGTGCATCCTTGTAAGCAGTGTTGTATAGA
Source organism: Balearica regulorum gibbericeps (assembly GCF_011004875.1). NCBI lineage: Eukaryota > Metazoa > Chordata > Aves > Gruiformes > Gruidae > Balearica > Balearica regulorum. The sequence goes on along the minus strand of NC_046188.1, from coordinate 54,270,886 downwards.
ATCCCTAATGTGTTTGCTATTCAACAGTATACTCAGTAATGAGCTAGCTTTATATTTCAGAAAAACACATAAAAATATCCTATCTATTAACAAAATCATTGTCAGGCACACATGATTCAGTTGAAGAAAAGATAAGAGGCAAAAAATATTCCAGAACTTATGATACTTGTTAATGGTAATGATATGAAGGAAGATATCAGTATCAAGCAGTACTTAAGAAAACCGTGAGTGTGTTCTGCAAGCAAAGGTGTGGTTATAAATCACATTTTTCTTTGGTGGGATCCATCCTATTTAAGTTCTTGAGAATATCTGAAGAAACTACAGAGAGCAGCTTCCCTGGCTCCTCTTCTTGCTAAATCCCTACACATTTTGGTATCTCAGTATTTCTAAAAGTTGATGCTTTAGTTTTGAGGGCCCTGTGGACAGGAACAGATACGATGTTAGGAGTGGCCTTCTAGAGAATTTCCGGGATAGGTATGGGAATCTTCACAGAGGATTTATTTTAAACATTTCTCTATAATAGTGGCAGGAGAGACCAACAACTTCAGTATTATTAAAGAAAGTTTCTTTGTTCAGGTACATGATTCTTCAAAAATCATGGAAAGAGTCTTCCTTCCATTTACAGTACCCAAGATCCCAGATTCTTGCAAATCCTCTTATCAGAGCTTCTGGCTTCAATCTGTTTATTTTGTTGCCAGAGATTAGGCATTAGTCTTGCTGGAGGTTATACACCCGTTGCTGAGGTGTTTATAGGAGAATGTAATCTGCACGAAGGAAGATTTGTTCTCCAGACTGTCTGTACTTTCTCTTGAGAGCTGGCCAAAGAAGGGAGTATGCGTGCGGTGTCTGGGGGAGGGATAGAGGAAGCGGAGCCAGTGAGAAAACACTCCCCTCTACTATAAGATTACTCATTGCTAGAAAAATATAAAGGCTGAGCTTCTGAGGAACAAAATAAACAGGTTTTGAGGGTTGCATGTGACAAATCACTTTCTAGTCAATGAAAATATTATATGAACCAGTGTCTTAACAGACAAATAAAATGGATAACTTTGAGACAAAAAGCATCTTTGGAAAGAAAGGCACTCGTTACACACTGTGTCCTAAAATCAGCTCTCTTGCATAAAGCTATCAGTGCCAATCTCTTCTTCGCTTTGAGATACTAAAAATTGTTCTGCTTTTTCAGTAAACCGAGACTGTTGCTGGTCTCATCTTACTCTGCATTTTTATAATAAAATATTTCTCCTACACTTCCCAAGGTGTAAAAAAACCTTTTTTTTTTTGTAGTAGTAACCCTTAAATGGTTGCTGGTAATTCACCATTAATCAGGGTGTGCCGCTTGTGCTTTCAACAGAGGGTGATGACCTGGGACTGGGAAGAAACTTTTAAGTCGTTGAGTCGAGGTCAGAGCTGAGAAACAACGAGGATTTATAAGCCGGCTGCTGGCTCCGATTCTCCACAAGTCACCTTGCTATCAGAGTGAACTGCTATTAAAAAGGGCTTGACTTGGCATAGTAGACTCCTAATGCACTGTATAGAATTACAGTTTTATCACACGTTTTTCTTAATTATGTTGGGAAGTAAAACAAACTGGTACCACCAGGATGTGGCCATTTGATTACTGACTATAACACTCGTGGCATTTTAAAGTAGTTTTTGTTTGTTTGAAGAATTTTGTCCTGATCGTGCAGCACAAGCTGTAGGGTACCGGGTGCTCAAGCTAAAGGAAATAGGAGAAATGACAGGCTTGATTTATGCCTTCTTTCTTTCCATTAGAATTGGGAAAGCAATGTTGATAAGCAAGTAACTATACTGCAGAGAATTATTTTTCCTTCCCAAATGTCCTTTTCCCTGAAGAAAAACATCTTTTTCTAAAAGCTTCCTCAAAGTTTCTGGAAATATGACATCTCTGGTTAACTGTTCACTCAGCTCCATTTCTTTCATGTGGATTTTCATGATTCGTAGAATGAGTGTAGATTACAACCATAATGTCATTTTTCAGATTAGATGTCTCCCTTGAATTCTATTTGAAATCGACAATAGTAAGAGACATGCTCTGACAGGTCAAAAACTGATAGGAAGAAGCCACTTCAGCAATGAGTGATTAAATAAATAATATAATATAATATAATATAATATAATATAATATAATATAATATAAAATACAGCATATATGTTACCAAACAGAATATTGGCAGCATGTTTTCATAACTGCCTCTTTTATGATATCTCCCTTTTCCCCCAAATCAAAATGAAGATGCAGCCTTCAGGAACAGCAGTAACTGAAGAGGATGTTAAGCAGTAAAACAGAAACCTTCACAGCTATCTTTGACTATTTCCAGCCACTTACACACAACTTGTGTACATAATCCTTATGTGAATAACGCTGCAGATCAGCAGCAGGCAAAAGTTCAAGTACGAGAGGTCTATTAAATAAGACCTGCAAAGACACAAGTGGCAACAACAGATGCTGTGCTTCTATAAGACAGCAATTCCTTTAAGATCTTAAAATTTACGAGACATAAAGAGAAATCAAAAGTTATTAATGTACAAGTTGACTTAGCTTTTACATGTCACTTTCATAAAATTACCTGGCCATAACTTGCTGCTTAACTAAAGGAAGCAAGATAAGACGAATATATACCTCCCCTTCTAACAAGGAGGTTGGTAGGACACTGGCAAATGGAAGAATTAACTTACAGGAGAGTCAAATACACTTGGCCATGGACTGTTATAGAGTACAAGACCTCAAAAGCTGGAAAGCTTTTGGGGCAGTGCTTATTTTAGAAGTGGAGAAGATTCAGAAAGGCCCAAGGGTAAAAAAAGTCAGAAAGGCATGACCTAAAATGCTGCTAGTCAAGACAGAAACGAGGACCACAATGGATGTGGCTGGAGGAGGTGGTAAGAAGCAGAGATTGGATATGGCTGCTACTTGAGAAGAGAGAGCTGAGAACGGTGGCCCTGGTTCAGCCCTTTTGTTGTTGCTATTAACAACTTCTTGCAAAAATATTTGGCTTATCTGAAACACCCAAACTGTTGGAAATCAGCTTTTCCTGAGAATTTTTCTTTAGCTCTAGGTGTAGATTTGGGCCATGAAGCCCCTCTGCCTGCTGATGGCTCCCCAAGCTCCCAGGCCAGCCCTGCTGACCTCACAAGTACCGCATGCGTGCCCAGATGTGCGCAATGCTTGCAGATCTATCTGGCATCCAGAGGGCTATGGCCAAGCAATTAAAATTTGTGGTTGACTCTTATTGTAGATAAATGAGACAAGACTTAAAACACATGGAAATTTTCAAGTTAGGACAATGTCCAAAATCTACAGTCTTTGGCCCAGCACAGCGTCAGGATACAGCATTTTTTTCTCTAAAATATTACAAAGGTCAGATATTTATTTTTTTAACCCTTTCCTCTAAACAGAGTATCAGTAGATGAACAAGGGAGCTTGGAATGTTTTCCTCCCCTTGCATGAAGCCAGGAAAGTGAAGCTTAGGGTCTTGTCTCTAAATATAACTTTTATCAGAAGCTATGAAAGAAGATAAAATCCCCCTATCCTATTAATTGACTACTCTGGATTTTTCAAGAATTTGCTTATCTTTGTTTACTATAGTCCCACCTTCAGGAAAGAATATCTCTTTGACCAGACACAACTGTCTTCCATTTCCATTTAAAAATAAGACACATGTTGGCAAGGAGAGAGGGATTCTTTCCTTATAAGTGAATCAATGATACCAAAAGTATGAGACATCTGTGTGTCCACAAAAATCACTGGACATCCGTCATCATAAACAGTTTCTGAAATTATGCTTAAATTGAAATCCAGCCTTATGGAGGGTGTCGAACAGACTTGAGATAACAAGAAATATAAGGGAAGTATTGATCAAAGAAACCAGGAAAAAAAGCCCCTTATCTTTATACAACAGTTTGGATATAGTTATAGAATAAATGGTGGTTATTGGTGCATCTTATATCCAAAGCACTGTGTAAACCTCTGTGTATCTATAGAGTACCACACTGCAGTAGCTATGTACTGTTATTGCTATCACAAAGTGGGGAACGCTGAGGCAGTAAAGTTAATGGCCCACCTTCAGATATGCTAAACATCTTTAAGTTCAACTTGGAAGGAAGAGCTTTAGCAAAATCTTAAAAATCTTTTCCCTTGCCCTGGACAGATCTTCAGATCTCAAAGAAAATTTCAAAGCACTTTTCTGATTTTTAATGAGACAGAAGGTTGGAAAACTGATTGCTTTCTCATTCTCAATCACATTCTTGTTCAGCAAAACATTCCCACGTCAGGTCCTTCTGGTTGAGCACCCCGGTACCTATCTGAAGGGGAAAGACAGACTCTTTGTTTAGCTAACCGGCACTTATATTACAGATGCTTCAGTTCCACAGATGTGAAGAAAACTCCCCGTGGTACTTGCCTCTGGAGGACTCTTTCTGCTGGTTTAATCATGGCAGTACAGCCTCTTAATATCACTCCATATTTTTGTTGTCAGAAGTTTGGCTATCAGACAATAGCTTTCTCCTAGCTGTAGATTCCTGTTTCTAACGTGAAACAGTGGCATATTTACAACACTTTAGGGTTAAAAAAAAAAAAAAGTAAAAGACCCAACTAGCATAAAAATATGTCCCAAACTCTTCTCCACAACAAAATAAACCCCAACCCAACCCCCCCTACCACCCTCACCAATTAAAGAAAACAAAAGTGACTAATCTTGACCTCTCTCCAAAGGGGAATGTTTTGCTTCTTGAATCCTTGGCTCTGGCTCTTGTATGATACTGGGACTATGACTAATAACCTCTTGCTGAGTACTGCTGATAATTCCACCATTGAGTAGCTGTTCTTGTTCTGGATCATCATAGTATGCATTTAAGTTGCCAAGATTTTATTTTTAAAAAAACAAAGAATAAGATATACACTCACAATCCCTAGTGTTAGAAATACATTTTTCAGCTTTAACTGTTAGGTTTTGCCTGACAATTTTTCCTCCTTCCTCCAAACTGTTATTTTTCAGATGCCTGCTATGAAACGGTTCTCTTTTTCCTTACTTTCTCTCAAACACTTTTCCTAATTCAAACCAGATTTGAGACTGCTGCTCTTTCTAAAGCAAATATGCCATGTATCACATTGAGTTAAGTCAGCATCACTTATGTTGTGTTCATACTTCACCCAAATGAGGCATCCATAGTGCTTTTCAAAGGGAGTAAAGCCAGACTAGGTGTACTGGGTTTTCTGGTTGGAATAGGAAGTGAGATGCATTCACAGGTTATGGATCTGATCTTATAGCATGGCATGAGCAGGGAAGGGCAGCACTGTCTGCTTTTTGCTTGAAATGTTAAAAACCATGATGACTTCAACTGTTTTTCAAAAATAGATGTTTGGCCAGTTCCTTTTTTAGTATCTGTAAATCCGTAATGTACTCATTATTTATGATTTGAAAGTTACTATATGGGCAAAAAAAAGGACATAACCTTCTTTGTCCCTAAAATGAGCTTAAAAAATTAATAACCATGCGATGACTTCTGCAGCAATCAAAAATGGAAGGGGAAAAGGAGTGAGGGAGAGAAAGGGAGAGAAGCAATTATAACAACAGTGAGTTTTGAGATTCCCTGAGGGCTGCTGGTAATTAAACCAACGGCAACATGAATCTCCGTTTGATGTGGTCATGAATTTGTTTTCAAAAGAAAAATCTTTAAAAAGCTTCTTTCAAGAGAAATTTTTAGAGAACAAGCTCAGCATGAATAATTAGACCAGAAATACTTTGATAAATATTATTATGGAGAAGTCACTTATGGGCCATGGAATTTGAGGGTTAGAAATCCCGGTGATAAATAAGGTGGCAAGTTTGCTCCCATTCTGAACACATAAAACCAGGGCTGTATTCTTGTACGCTTGAGTCAGCTCCTCTGAAAGGAGGAGGCCTCTTGCTTTGCCATTGCATTAAGCTGTACAAAGATGCAAATGCAAGACAGAAAATTTCGGTGAGAAAGCTCAGTGGAATGAAAGAAAACTACACACAATTCCAAAGGCACTTTTCGTTCCCAGGAGCTGCACAGAGATCAGAGGTGAAATTTATCGGTGATAAAATGTCTGCGAGCCCACTCTACTCCTCCAGCCTTTCCAACCGCCATTCAGTTCTGCTGAAATCATATCCTTGGAAATATCTCCTTCAGAATACTCTAAAAATAAAAACGCTTTCATTTTGCAGAAATGTGAGCACTCAGCAAAAGCACTGAAATCCAGAGAAGATGCAGGTGCTCTGCACCCTCTAAAATCAAGTTGCCTTGGACACCCCGAAATGGCATTTCATTTCTTTACTGACTGCTTCAAAAAGTGGAAGCAGATATAATCAATCACAAGCCAACAAATAACCAATGAGTGAACCAGAACCCAATATATTTACCAGTGGAAACCCATGTTTAAAAGGAAAAGAAACTGCCTGTTGGCTGTCATGGCATTATTCATACAGGCAAACTAGCAGATCTTATGGATACCAGGAGCAAAACTACAACAAAGGCAACCAACTGCTAATGAAGAAGGGTTTTCAGTCAAATTTCATGGGTCATACAAAGTCATTACCATGCCTGCAGGAGTTCAACAGCTCTGCCAGTTGAATTTGGGGGAAATGAAGTGATTATTTTGCTATGCATTTTGTAGTTTTAGACATTTTTCTTTAAATTCTAAGTTCTGAAGCCAACCGGCTATGCAAGAATACTAGCTTCAATTTCCAGGGTTAGCTTCTAACCAATACTATTGCAGAGAAAACCTTAAAAAAAGGTCTTCAGCGTACACCAAGGTCTCAGAAACTAGATTTTAAAGACTCTGATATTTCTTTTTTTTTGCTTAAAAACAACCTTATGGCTTTAAGCCAATTTCCTAACACTTTGGGGGCTTGACTAATTTTGAAAACTAAGAGACAGATCGTTTGGCTACTGCTGGCAAGTTCTGCATGGGTTAACTTTCCAAATCAGTTCCATTGCAGGTTTTCCTCTGGTTTTGAGTCAGTTAAAATATCAAGGCTCTTCTCCATAACATTTTAAGCTATAATGACTTCAAAAATAAACAAATGTTTCTGATAATGTGGTTGAAAAAAATAATGGATGACAAAGATAACAAAAAATCCTTAGTGCTTTTCTTTGTCAATAGTTTCTTCTAGGAATACAGCCAGACTGGGCATTTATTTGGAGTGGTAAACAGTGACTCAAAAAGTGAATCTATTGGCAGCGTAAGCAACTGCGCAGTGGTAGAAGCAAAAGGCTCGCAGTCTTTCCTAGCTGATTAATCATCATGACAGGCTTGAAGACTAAATGATCTGCCCAGCTTCAGATGTTAGAGGTGCATCCATCTCTTGCTGTTCTGGTTCATAGGCAGTAGCCTGGATTGTTCATTCTTAAGATAACGATGATCATTACTGTTCAAAACAAAAAGGATTTGGGCTTTGTAATTTTATCCTATGACAGACGAGGCTTCTACACAAGATAACACAGTACATAAAGTCTAGACATCATGAAATACTGGAAGATCCTTCAGGCAGAGGTGGTGACAGTCTTGCACATAGAGCTTTGTGATGTTTCCCTTCTCCACTCCCACCCCCCACCAGAACTGTTATCAATTTCGCAAAGGAGGAGCACGAATACGTAGCTGAATCTTTCCCCTCAAGCCCCTGCCATTAAGGGCTGCTCTAGCCCCTGTTAAATCAAACCCAAAATGTAGCTTCTCTGCAATGGGAGGCAGCATCTGTTTATGTAACACGGTAACGCCCCACAGCATTTACAGATAGGAACAAAGAGTAGTGATGTGACGAAATCACAGGAGAACATCACGGTGGCAGAAAGCAGCTACCCAACCCTGTCTAAGACAAAAAGTGCTACAAGATCGTCAATGGTTGCAGGTGATCAGAGACATCACTTTAATTCTCATCTAAAGGATGGTCCTCCACAGAGGGACCAAGCTTGTCTTAGGCGTCAGTCAGGACGGACTTCATTGACAGTGGCACTCTGGGAAGGCGACATCAGGGAATCAGCTTTCTGAAGCAAGCTGCAGCCCATTCCTCCCGGACATTGACCATTTGTGTCATAGAAGCCAGACCATGCTTTACTTGGAAGATCTGAGTATCACCGCACAAATTGGTTTAGCTGCAGTCATTTCTTATTTTCCCTTTGCGTATTTTCCTTGAAAGAGTGAAAGAGGTTACTACGGAGTTATTTATTTCCTTTCTTCTGCTAATCTCTTTTGCTAAGTAGTATCTTCCTCCCACTCCCGAGAGAGAGTAATCAGCTACTCAGTGGAGAAATTAATTCACCCCTAGTCATTGCAACCCTTGAAAAGAGGTTGTCAGACAGCACCTACTAAGGACTTTACAGATTAAAATGCTAACATCATTCTGCATTAATTAAGACATTTTCATCCATTTTCATGGATGGCTTTATGTGATTCGGCTAACAATTCTAGCTCTGACACATCTGCTCTGAAATGCAAAAGGAGTTTAATTCAGTCTCAAGCATCACCGTTCCTTTCAGGTATAAGTTGCTCCTTTTTACCTTATAGTACCTGCACTGTTGATTTATATATTCAAGCAACAGTCTTTTCAAGTCAAGAAATAATCTCAAATTATATCTAAGTTTTAAGATAGATGCTGAACAACAGTGGGAATAATAAAAACAATAAAAATACCAGGTGCTTCTGTTTTCATTTTTGACCTCCAAGCTTCAAAAAGCTTTATGATACACAGTACTCACGGCTGAGGAAGTGGAAACAACAGAAGATGAAACGACTTGCCTCAAGTCCTGCAGAAAGTGACGGCTGAGTCAGGAACAGCACCCTCATGGCCTGAAAACCCCACAATAACCACACTCGATGCATCTTTCTAGATGGGACGCGGGCTGTCGTGACGATGCGAGTGTCTGACACTGCCTTTTAAAAGCTGATTTACAGAGAAGGCAGAGGAGGTCTGGTTGCACTTACCCTCTCTGGCTCAGACAGTACTCACAGTGTACATTTGCAAGTGAGAAGACCATGTGTGACCAGCTCTGATATGCGTTATTTATATAACAGTTCTACTGACTGAAAAACTAATAAATCCACAGCCTGCAGATGATGTGCAGACATGCAGACACATCATCACAAATACCATTTTATCTTGATTCTTTGTCTTTTTTTTCCCCTGCTGTGGCACAACAGAGCATCCAGTACAATAGCAAAATAAGCTTCTGGCTATAGAAGAAGCTTGAGTAAATCATAGCAGTTCTCTACATGCAACTGACACAGAGGAGTAAGTGTCATTTTCCAGGGAGACATTTCTATATGAGTATTTCACATCAGTCCAACTTTGTCAAACCTGTTTGTGACGCAGTGCTGCCAGGTGCTCAACACTTCCCTTACTCTCTGAGTGCCCTTGACACCCAGGCAGCTTTTCATTGAGGAAGATCCATGTATTTGCAGAGAAGTAAGTACATATGAAACACAGAGTCTATAAATTTCCGTAACAGCGACTGCACAATACAAGAGGTCAAAACGAGGTTTCTCTCCTGATGTATTGTAACCATGGCCTATTTATAATTCTACAGTTAATTTAGGGCTTGTATATCCGTGCTGGACAAAGAAGCTTGCCATGTGTAGAAAATGACATGAACTCAGTCTTTGCAGACAGTCCCAGAGCCTAAAAACGCTTTTGTTAGTACAGTGAACACCTGTACTAATTACGCACTTCACTCACTCGGGGGTCATTGCTCATGGCAAAGGTTTTAAATCAGCCACCCCAGGAGACAGACACCATTATATTGCTGGAGCTGCAATTCTGATGCTGCAAAACTAGGCAACCCTGAATATAAACTCACTCTCTGAAGTCTCTAAAGGTGAAAAACTGTAATACCCCATTGCTGGGCACAAGAAGACAGTCCAGAACGTTTGAATGAATAAAGAAATTGAAGCACTAATCAGATACTGTTGTTGAAATCCAAAGTTTAGCATTATTTTTAGATTTGAATATGCATTCTTCTAACTTTCATGTAAATAACATTTTCTCCATCTCTCATTGTATAGTAATGCCTGACCCAGCAAAACTTGTAAACATGTGAGAAATGTCAAATAATTTCATTTTATTTACTTTGTGCTTCATAGGTGCTATTTATGTACCTAAAATTATGCTCAAACTCAAATGCCAAGGTCAGCGTTCATTTTTTTACGGATGTAGTTCCCCATTCAAAATCATCTTCAGCCACTGCAGCTCTCCCCAGACGGTCCCGGCTCACACTGATGCTAATCAGTGCTGGTACTTCCTTTAGCTCAGTATGCACAACTTGAAGAATCAATGGTATATAACCTCAAAGCCAGGATCTAACTAACTGGTCAGAGGGGGCAGAGATAACTGCATCTCACCTTTCTCTTCTCCTAATCTGTCAGTTGGCACTTAAAACCCATCAGTAGATTTCTCACTGGCAAATCACAGAGCAGAAAGTTACTTTAGGTAGGTGCTTCCTTCAATTAAATACACTCCAAGGTTTCATGCTGTCCTCAACATAAAAGTAACACCATTTCTACCAAAGGCAAGGAGCACCCTTGGTGTAAGCAGGGTTCTCCACCCAGCTGTTTACAGGCGCTCTGCACCACAGTACCATACAGCAGGCAAAGTAAAAGGGGAGAAGGAGAAGAATTTGTTCAGTAACAGCAAAGAACAGGAGCAAAGACGGAAAAATAATGAAGGGCAGAGAAGTGATCTTTGAAGCATTCAGTATTTTCACAACTGCCTCTTATGTGAATGTTAAAAAGGTTTTCAAGGATACAAATGACCAAATACACAAATTCTTCATAAGGTGCTAGGAACTCTAACATTCAAGTTAAAGGCAATGAATCAATTCATTTTATATCAAATTATCTCCAAACTCTTTAATCCATGCTTCATCTTGTAGTTTACAAGCACACAGTATAAATTTTCACAGGCACAAATTTTCTTTACCATTTGCGTGATCTTTTTCAGTCAGATTCATTAGGAAACATTAGGAAAAAAAAATCCCTTGAGGTCTGTGTACCACATGAACCTCTCCCTCCCTCCACTGTGACTCAGGAACAGGACATAGAATAGTTTGAGCGGAAGGAACCCCAAATATCCTCTAGTTCCAAACCCCCCCTGCCATGGGCAGGGACACCCTCCACTAGACCAGGTTGTCCAAAGCCCCATCGCCTGGCCTTGAACACTTCCAGGGAGGGGGCATCCACAACTTCTCTGGGCAACCTCTGTCAGTGTCTCATCACTCTCACAGTGAAGAATTTCTTCCTTATATTTAACCTAAATCTACCCTCCTTCAGCTTCAGGCCATTACCCCTTGTCCTATCACTACCTGCCCTTGTAAACAGTGCCTCTCCAGCTTTCCTGTAGGCCCCCTGTAGGTACTGGAAGGCTGCTATAAGGTCTCCCTGGACCCTTCTCTTCTCCAGGCTGAACAACCCCAGCTCTCTCAGCCTGTCCTCATAGGAGAGGTGCTCCAGCCCTCTGATCATTTTTGTGGCCCTCCTCTGGACTTGTTCCAACAGGTCCATGTCTGTCTTGTACTGGAGGCCCCAGAGCTGGATGCACCAGAGCGGAGTAGAGGGGCAGGATCACCTCCCTCGACCTGCTGGTCACGCTTATTTTGATGCAGCCTAGGATACGGTTGGCTTTCTGGGATGCAAGCACACATTGTGAGCTTCTTGCCCACCAGTAGGCCCAAGTCCTTCTCCTCAGGGCTGCTCTCAATCCATTCATCGCCCAGCCTGTATCCATGTTTGGGATTGCCCCAATCCAGGTGCAGGACCTTGCAATTGGCCTTGCTGAACTTCATGCGGTTCGCATGGGCCCACCTCTCCAGCCTGTCGAGGTCCCTCTGGATGGCATCCCTTCCCTCCAGCGTGTTGACCACACCACACAGCTTGGTGCTGTTGGCAAACTTGCTGAGGGTGCACTCGATCCCACTGTCCATGTCCCTGACAAAGATATTAAACAGTGCTGGCCCCAATACCGACCCCTGAGGAACACCACTCATCACTGGTCTCCACGTGGATATCGAGCCGTTGACTACAACTGTTTGAGTGCAACATCCAGCCATGTTTTATAACAATGTCTCCTAAAAATACAGTAGTCCCAATTTGCTTCTCTTTCACCCCACAGTAAATGAGGAGTAAACTTATTGATGTCAATGGGATTAAAGTAATGTAAAAGGCCTGAAAACATGGATCACTGTTAGCACTCATAAGAGTACACTCCAAAGGCTTGTCCATTTGCACACAACATATCCCCTATAGTAATAGTATACAGTAAACAGCACATACCACTGCAAAGAACTCATGTGACTAAATGGTGCATTTTTTAAAGCAGATCTTTCTTCAGTGCACAGAGATAGCATTTTCTTTTACTCTTTTAAAAACCAACCCTGGCATACAAATTCTAGCCATGTCTTCATTCTTGTGTTACTTAAATTTCCTAAAACTGCACAACTTCATAGAAAACATACTATAAAAGAAAAAAAAAAAACCCAAACCAAACAAACAGAAAACACCAAACCTGGCAGAATGTATTCAGAGAAACTATAGTTTTGGAAAAGAAATTGCCAGGTTTTTAGTATACATTGTAAAAGTAATGATAACCAAAAGGTTATCTGAAGTGTAATTTAAAGAAATGTGTTTACATTGTTTTCAGTTAAAACAATCCCGAGGCCATAAGTAAAAGTTCCGAACTGCAGGACAGTAATGAGTTTGTGAATCAGGACTGTAAATCCCCTGTGCTGCAAATGTGGGAGCCATCAGGAGCACACACAATTGAGTCAGCAGTTACCAAGACACATACATACAGCACAGGCCACTCAAGTCTCCAAACTGCCATTTATCATTTCCTGAGAGAACAGTTTCTTGGCAAGCCTCCTTTAAAAACATTTTTTTTCCAAAACAACCGATCATTCCAGCAGGCTATGAATACCACGATAATTTGGTCTATTTTTCATATCAAGTAGACTATGGGCTCTGGTTTTCAGTTAATTAAAGAAACCTTTTTTTCAGATTTCCAAATGTTGTTTGCAGCAGGGTAGATCCCACAACGAGCCAGTTCTAAAACAGTGCCAGTCACAGACTGAATCATATGGAGAAGGTGAAAAAAAAAAAAAAAAGACATAAATAAAACCACAGTTTGAAGTTGCAAAGCCCAACTTACATAATGCCAAATTTGTTCACCCTGCCAAACTGTTAACTTTCGTCTCTGATGAAAATAGCTGTCTTGAGCTCGCCTGTATTAATACTTCAGAATGTGTAATGGCTCAGTGCTGTCGGTCAGAATTTGGACTCCGTCTGTTGTCGTCATCGTTGTTGTTATTATTATTAATATTATTATTACTACTACTGCTACATACTAATAGCACTTAGGGGCCTCATCTGAGATCAGAGCCCTGATGGGCTACGAGTTCTCCGCACATACAGAGAGAAACAGCCCTTGCCTTGAAAAATGCATGATCTGAATAGATGAGATAAAAAAAGGGGTGGGACAAAGATCATATTTTCATTCCTGTTTTATACATATGGAACTGAGATACAGAGAGATTAAATGTCTTGCCTGTACTCACACAAAAAATATCTGGGGCAAAAGCTAGGAATTGAACCAAAGTTTTCAAGTTCAAATCAACTTCGTCTTCCTTCATTAACCCTATGCTTACTAACTCCAGGACGGTACTCAAACCGTATTTATAAGCTGAGACATCAGAGCTGTGTTCAGCCTTTGGGCACACAGGGCCTAAGCACAGGAGGGGAACAACATGCCTCTAACCTCTTGCAAGAATATGTATGTTCCCATAGCAATAGTTACTTGTGGCTTTGCTTCTTGAAGCTTTACAAAAATCAATAAAGTCCTATATTTTGATTTCCTATTTGGTGAAGGAAGTCTGGATTTTGCTATTTCTCTGCAGAGTCCTTTGTGCAAGCAGCCACAGAAACAACAAACTGTGCCATGCTTCAGGAAAAAAGTAAATAATCACTTAATGGGTTTCTCTAAACATCTGACCTGCAGTTCACACATTCTTACTAAAAAAAGAAAAGAAAAAAAGGAGTAGTTATACATGTTTTAGTAAAGAACTATTACATTACTTTGTGTTCAGAAAAAAACCTAGTAGTTTTCTACTTCAGAAGTAGTTTCCTTCTGAAAATCAAGTAGTTTCATTTATTTTTTAGATTGTTATATAGAATCATAGAATATCTCAAGTTGGAAGGGACCCAGAGGATCATCGAGTCCAACTCCCTGCTCCCTCGCAGGACTACCTAAAACTAAACCATATGACTAAGAGCATCATCCAGACGCTCCTTGAACTCTGACAGGCTTGGTGCCATGACCACCTCCCCAGAGACCTTGTCCCAGTGACCGATCACCCTCTCAGTGAAGAACCCTTTCCTAATGTCCAACCTGAACTTCCCCTGACACAGCTTTATTCCATTTCCTCGTGTCCTGTCGCTGGTCACCAGAGGGAGGAGATCAGCACCTCCCCCTCCACTGCCCGCTTCTACCCTAAGAATGTGTGATTTTAGAGGCTCTCACTTTGGCCAAATAAAAGGTCAAGGTTTTGTTTTGTTGTCGGTTGGTTTGTTTGGGTTTTGCTTTAAGAGAAAGAATAAATGTACCTGAAATTAGGACAACTTCCAGACAAATTTCAAGTCTTCATTCCAAAGTATGGATGTAGGAGAGCATCTCAAAACACAAGATTTAAAAATAATCACAATAATACAGGCAAAATTATATGTCTCTTCCTAACTTTCTTCTCAGAATGGCTGAAGCTTTTCAGCTGAAACATTCCCAAAAATTTTAGTCTGAGATGTCCAAAATGGAAGACTTTGGGTTGGATGGTTAAAGGTGCACACAACTAAACCAAAGTCTTACAATGGGAAATGTCTTATAAAGTTTTGGTAAGGCTCTGAAGCACTCCCAACACCCAAGAACAAGCAGGTGAGTACACATAATAAATCCCAAAACACGTTTACATGGGAGACAAACTGTGCTTCATTACTTGGGTTCAATACCACACTTTTGGGTACTTTTACAGAAAAGAGGATTGTCATTACTTGCCCTGGTCAGTAAATAGAGTTTCTGTTGTATGGGAAATTATGGCATATCACGATTTTTTTAACCTCTCAAAATACTGAGATATTTCAAGGAGTGGATATTGCAAACTATTTTAATTTGGAAACACTTACACGGCTTTAGCTTCATAATGAATGTTGATAGTACTGAAATATTTAATTAAAAAAGTAAAATCCCTATCACTATCCCAAAGTGCCTAAAAGGAATAAAAAGATAACAAAACAGACTAAGTGCAACATTTCAATGTCCTTGGATTAAAATGCTGATCACAATGAAAAAGTCTAAATCAATGATTCCAAGAAGGTTTGACTGAAAATCTTATCCAAGCAGCCTTGTTCACATGTGACAACACAGAAGTTTCTAATGGGACTTCTGTTTTTTTCCAAAAGGCTAATTTTTGCCAGCCCTATCTAAAATAAGGTGTTTAGGACTTCTTACTTTCTGAATAACCCCCCTTCTCCCCAACAAAACCCGACCATGTCTCAGTCCTTCCTTGCCGTTAGCCTGTCCTCCTGAGATGTTGACACAAGTGCCTGTTCATTGGGGAAGCGTTTTGGAGTGGGCCTCTGAAGAACCGCCTGTCATGAGGGCTATCGGTTTTAAAATCATTTACAAAACTGAAGAATTTCCTGTTTCTGTAAGTGGCTCTAACTAGTTCTTTCCAGCAGAAATCCCTGGAGAGGCAAATTGTTTTTCCATGTACAGAACTGCAACAGCTAATGCTGCAAAATAATAGGGCTTCCAGTAACCTGCGTATGGTCCTTGGATGGCTGAAGTGCACCTTTCCACCTCCAGCTTTGCCCAAGGTGAGTAGGCAGCAAGTCCTACCGGGGAGCCTTCCAAAGCAGACTGTGTTTTGGGATCGCTGTGTGAAAATATGATAGCATGGGTGTCCTCTAAAGCCAGTGAAACCTTTGCCATTGACTTTAAAAGGAGCAGAAGCACAGGTGAGAATAATTATTTTTTTATCAACAACATATTTACTTTAGGATTAGCCCCAGGAGCATTCAGGTCAGGGCTGGCCCTGGAGGTGTTTCAATCTGAACAGTCAATTAGTGTCAATGCTAGTCTACTTTTTCAAGTTTTGATAAAAAAGTCTCTCCAAGACTTTTAGTTGTGGAAATGGATGGAAAATATAAATCCATGCAATTATTAGAGATGACAATTTTCCATTAAACTCTCGTGTTCAGTTTCAGTGATACAAGAAACCATCTTGATCCTATAGCCCAATTTGCTGAGCCAGTCTTGTACACATTGATCTAATTACCAGGGAAAATACAGAGGGGAAAGAAAACAGTAAGAGCTGGTCATGTGGTTTGATGAGACATGGGTCAAAAATCTTAGCCTGATTGTCTCTTGAGGACTGTATCAAACTCGGGTTTACCAAGAATATCTCCGCTCAAGAAGAAACACAGTGAGATCCACAAGCTGCATGGGATAACACTGAGCTCCATGACGCAACCAGCAATACCAATGGAGACCCACCACCACACCTGACCAAACTAACGTACCACCAGAAACACTGTGTAGAAGGAATTTAACATAGAAAAGGAAGGTCCTGAGGATCGCTGCGTGGAAAATCCAGTTGCACAGGGCAATTCTGGAAAACATGGAGGGCATTGCCCTTTGCAGGAACCTTGCTCGGGGACTCTAGCATGTTCTGTCCACCTCCCAGGAATGCTTGCAGGTTGATTTGTATTCAGGGAGGTAATAAGGATAACACGTATTTCCTGGAAATCAGGGTGTGCCTGCTGACTTTCTTAATGAAACCTTTACCTCTGTTTCTGATAGGACTTTTGAACCAGACTGCCAGCTCGGCTGCTGGAAGCCCTCCTCCGCCATCCATAGGGATCTCCCTCTTTGGCTATAGAAGTTTCTATATAAATTTTAAAATCCTGTTTTCTAGACAGGCTCTCTACTCTGTGTAATTATGACATTGTTTCTGATATGAATGGTTCTCCTTGCCACCAACCTCCTCCATGCCTTTCCCTCAAAATAAAAAATCCTGGTTGAAAACCAAAACAAATAGTAGATTTTATCACATAGAATTTGTTAATAATACTTTCCCTGAAATAGTTCCCAGGCCTTTTTTAATGCTCAAATAAAGGCCCAAACATTTACAGCCAGCACTCTGAGCCAACTAATAATTTATTTGAGCCATACTGAAAAGCTCAAGAGGGATTTTGAATGAAAAATTTAGTGAATAAACTGATAGCCAAATACTGCCTTGGAGTCCTGCCACTGTAATACACAGGATGCGTGGAGCTCTGTTGGTGACCAATGCATACAATGAAAAACAAACAATCAGATGATAGTTGAGTCTTGTCAATCTAAAGCAGAAAAGAGAATGTCTTCTCGTAAACTATGAGCCTTAATATTTCCTGACTTCAGTGGCACACAGATGACTGGGTGTTAAACTCCTACTGCATTATTTTTTTTTTTTTTTTAAGATATTTAATCATTTGACAATGAGATAAGAAAGGCAAACCTCTGCTTTCAGAACTTCATGGGAAACTTACTACATGGAGAATTCCCAAAGATTTTACTGAGTGTTCCAGAATCTGCATGTACAGACCAGGATTAAATCTTGTAGCATTAGATCAGAAAAGACAGGTCTTTTTAAAGTCACTTCAGAACTTTAAAATTTCTTTGAGGTAGCTGAAACAAGATGATTTTCAGGGCTTAGGCTGCCATCTTGCCAAAGGTAAAATAAAATATATGTCACGAAGTAAAGAATTTTAAGGCATGTAAAGAAACAATCTTCTCAACTTAGTTTGTTTAAAATTTCTTTGAATTCATTATTTTGCAGCATTGTGAACCATGACCATGAAAAAGGTCATTCTGTAACTGAAAAGATTTTTTTCTTCCTCCTTTTGTTTTCTCTCAGATTTTTCACCCTATTTTGTAGCTGAAAGAAAATGAATTCATATAACAGCAGCAACATGAAAAAACAGTCTTTACAATTTACTGCACGGTAGTTTGTTTCCAATATTGCAATAGATTGGAGTTTTGCGCACCCTGTGGCTTTGGCTGGACTGAGAGGACTGGTTTAGCCTTGATTTGAACCTGCTGTTTACAACACACTCTAAGCCCTTCCCATACAGCAGACTTTTAGTGAGGGCTGTGTGAAAAAACCCTCACTGCTAACCAAAACAAGGAAAAAGTAAAACATTTTGCATGTGTATATTTCTCTTTACAATTAGTTTGAGTGCAAAACAAAAGAATTTATATTCTGAGAAAATGTACATTTTACTCTGACAAAATAATCGTGCTGCTCTTTTGCTTGCTTTTTGGCTCTCACGTAGGGTACAAAAGATGTGAGAAATTTCAGTTGTAGCCTATGAGGAGACTGGATGTCCAAGCTGTTGCAGTCTTTGCAGCTTTACTGAACTGGGCTCCTGGTGCCTTTTAAACATTCTGCCCTGTTAACCACCTCAGGGATATTCTGTGCATGTGTGTATTTAATTGATTGTTTCACCTTCTGAACTACTCAGAGATCTGGAAATTACTTTCAATGAGCAAAGAAACCATTGGAATCAACTCTGGAACTTATCTCAACCTCTGGAGACTCCAATGTTGAGCTAAATACACCAGGAAGCCTGGACTTGTATTTCAGCACTTCTAACTACAACTCAGAATCAGAGATGAAAATTAACAGGAAAAACAATTTACAGCTAAATTACAATTAAAAGATAACTTAGTGAAACTAAATTGTATGGTATTTCAGGTGTCCCAACCGTCCCTTTACTGCGTACGCTTAAGCCCTAACCAAGACTCATGGATGTGAATAACTATGTGCACTGAGAGTATTCCTCATCCGCTTCAACGGTATTTCTCAGGGTGCAGAGAGATAAGCGCAAAGGTACGTCTTGGTGATGCCTGGGCTCTAGAGCATACTCCATCTGAGAGCAGCAAAACAACCTGAAGAAGAAAGATGCTGTCATAATTAAAAGTATACAGCCTGGGCTCATGAGATTTGGGTTAGTAGGATCTTGAGTGTATTGTTTCAGAGAAAGGTCTCTGAAATATGCAAAGAATTTAACTACTAGTCCCATGGTTTCACTTCAATTTTTCATCCTCAACTGTGCATGCTTTTCCCTGTTGCCACAGTTCCCAAAGCGTAACATACTTCTTTGACTCGTAACAACACTGTCATGGACACGAACGCATCTTGTCTCCTGAGTGTTCACATTAGGCCAATAGATGCCTACCAGCTATAGGGGTGGGAGGAAAACAGATTCACAATTGCAAACGTGGAGTTGAGCCTCCCAAATAGAAATGAACTGGAAGCAAACTTCTGAACTTTGGGAAAGTTTAAATCTGTCTTTTCTCAACTCACAGCACTGACTCAATACTCATCTCAATGGCTCACCGCAGTTTGGGGAGACAGGGAATAATATTTTTATTATTCCCATTCTACAGATGGTCGAACTGAAGCACTGCAAGGTTTATTGACTTACTCAGAGTTGCACAGCATGCTTGAATGGAAGCAGAACCCCAGCTGGCCTGATTCCCACTCCTGGGCTTTAAGCCGTTACACTGTATTTGCTCCTTTAACATCTGATTATTTTACTGCTCTAATCAGCTCCCCATTTAATACTCAAATTATTTCTTGAAGTTACATTAAACCCCTTTGTCATGATACCCAGACAAAACTACAGACATTTTTTTCCAGGAATGCATGGGCAGAAATTTAGTTTCTTTTGTTTAAATGCAAACATGCATAGGGTCAGTGAGAGGATCCAGCCACTGAGAAATTAATTCCCTCCTCATTTTCGTGTTCACAACATGAATTAAATTAAGAGCAGAAATTATTCATAAGTATCTTCACTGTATTGACTGCAAAATTAATAAAACATCGCATTTTAAATGCTTGTTACTGCATACTTTTGTTAGCATATCACCTCTCCCAGTACCAATGACTAAACAAGTAACAGAACACAGTAATGTTTTCCCTGTATGACTCTCTTGCTTAAGCAAATATGAAATAGCTGGATCTTGGCTGAGGCTGTTATATAACAGCAGGAACACTGGTGAAGCATCTTCCAAAAGTGAGTTATTTATCTGACCAGGGAGCTTTCTTCCCCCCACCCCCTTCTCTCTTTTTTATTTCTGTGCGCGCTCATGAACCTGACCCAACTTGTTTCCAGAAGAGACTCTGCGGTTGTTGTTGCCAGACAATGCCTGCAATCATTTTTCTCCAGCCATACATCCAAACTGGGGGGAGGGTGAGGGGGAATGAAGAGAGAAAAGCTCTTTTGTTTGGAAGTGTGAAGAGCTCTGTCGAAACACGTCTCTTCAGGGTAGTTTTAAGTTGCAGAACTGATAAGGAAAAAACCCTACATAATGATTTCCCTCTGCTTGCTGTGCCTACCCTCCAAGCACTCTCCTCTGCTCCTCGTGCCCATTAGGAATGAGATAACTCTTGAAGAAAAGACCCTCCCGTACCTCAGCAGAGATGAATACATTCACTAAGCACATATTTTTTTTTTAGATTTTCTAACGTTTACAAAAATCTTGTCCCTATAATTCCCCCCCCCCAGCACCACCAGGTACTTCCCCAAAGGGCTTCTGTCTCCACATTAAACTGATGGAGTGCCCCAACGTATCTGACAGTCTCTGCTGACCAGGCTGTTGTGTTCAAAACTGATGGACTGTGGGGCTTCCAGAGGGGAGGGCCAGTGCTTATTCGGAGGCTCTCTTCCATCCAGAGTCTGAAACTTATGAGCTGGGGAAACTGCCACTGGCCAGAAACCAGCCCAGACAAGTTTAAAAAAAAAAAAAAAAAAGAAAAAAAAAAAAGAAAAAAAATTCTCTTAATGGCTTATCAATAAAACCATGGGATGTGCTGGAGTGCCTGAGAGCCAGAGAGAGTTAGCTTGCTGATTCAACGTGGTTCCCAAAACTGAAGGAAAAGCATTGTGCATAAGCAAAAAGGGAGTAGGTTGCAAAAGCGGTATGTAAGAAGCGGTGGAGCATCCAACAGGCAAAAGATCTTGATTGTAAGAAGAGCGGGAAAACAAGCCAAATGGTTCTTTCCACACCGATTAATTAAATAAATAATATTCCTGCCAAAACATTGCCAACCACCTTCAAACTGAAGTGGAACATGTTCATACTGGATCAGCCTAGGAACGTAGCAGTTCCTGTCCATTCCTGTTTACAAATGTCTTTTTTTTAATTGAACAAAAAAAGGCGCCTTTGCATTGGAAAGAATTTTCTAGTGTGTGACTACTGTAATACATAATAAATCAGCCTCCTTAATCTTTTTCTGAAAGATGATCAAAATAGATTGGTTTTTGTTCAAGTTTGTTCTAGAAAAGAGCTGGACTTAATCCTTTCATAACAAGCCCTGAATCTGCTCATACACTACTTTAACCAGTTTTTCAGAGAAAAAAAAAAATGTACCGAAACTCCAAAGTACCCATGCCGCTAATCTGGATGCTGCTACGCTAGGCTAATTTGTTAGACCAGGTTTCTTTTCTCTTCAAGAACATACCAGAAGAAACAAATGGGAACCAGCAATCAGAGGAAAAACTACAGTTAGCTTAGGGAAAGGGTACTTTCTAGTTTATATAGATGTGCAGCCAATAATAAGCATAAGCTGTTTATGCAATGAGCATCATCATTTTACCAAGCCTCTGCCAGGCTGCGCTCTCTCACTGTTTAAAACGAAAATTCACTGCCCGTGTGTTACTCTGTCTTTCTGGTCCAGGTGAATAATGTCCTTCAGAAAGGCAGGATGACTTGTTTCCTAAAAGGCTGTGGAAATCTTTTCTCCTGTGGAGTTCTTGTCTGAAGCTAATACTAGGCAGTATTGAGCCAAGTATTCTTCCCTGACAGGCCTTAAGACATACAGGAGTTTGGAGTCTCAGTGCAGCTTTCCCTGGCTCAGGTGTCAACGGCAGAGCTTATGTTCAGCTGAACCTTGGACACGTAGTTCTGGGTTGATTAAAATATACGGGAGAGGCTTGAATTGACTGGAGTTTGTCTCCAGCGCAGTCAATAACTTTGAAAAGAAAGGGAAAATGTTTAGACTTTCCCTCCTCTCTACCTCAAGGACAGAGTTTTGCATTTCTACATGGTTAAAAACAGGTCTGAGGCAGTCTTCAGCTTTCCTCATGTGCCAGGGAGGAAAATATACCCAGAGGATACTTCTCTCACCAATCCTAATCAAATCAACCAGTTACTTCTATGGATTAGTAACTGAAGGAAAAATAGGCAGGCTGAGATATGGGCTTAGAGATAGACAAAAGCATCTACCACATCATGAAGAAACTCAATACTTTCTTCCTTTACAAAGCATGTCCCAGTACTCAGGGGGCATCTGGAAACTCACACTTTCCTTTTGAAAAGGTTTTACTTTCATTTTCTTCAAAATTACTAACAATTTTAATGTGCTTCTCCCCTCCCGCCCCCCCCCAACTCTGAAAAACACCCACTCAAAACCCAGAAAAAATGTCATGGTGTTAAGGAATAGCCACAAACAACTTCAGGGGCTTTTTTGGACATTGGATGCACAGAGTCCTTTCTCCACAAACACAGACGGTGATGATAACAGGAATCTTTGGCACTGATGAAGCCAAAGGAATGCATAAGTTTGTAGCGCTGCTGCTACCAGCTTCCTCCTCACAACTTCTGTGAAGGCCATGGGAGAGGAATAACGTCCCCATCCCTTTACGCTGATCCAATGAGCAGGTTGGGTAGTGTGCAGCTGACAAAGATTTCTTGAGGGCAGGGAAGATTGCTTTTGTTTCCACACGCAGCCCAGGGTCCTGGCTTCAGACCAGACCTCCCTCCTGTGACTTCTCTTGGGCCAGCAGACTTCTCTCCTACCTAGATGCGATTCAGAGGCCAGCAAAACTCAACTAGAGATCAATTTTTTTTTATTCTTAAGTTTTCTGGGGTAAATTGTACAACAGTTTCACCTATGGAGTTCTGCAGACGTGCCAGCACGCTGCTGTTTTTACATGACACGTGATGATAAATCACTAATCCCAAACTAGCTTCTGTCCTTCACAGAAGTTTCCTGTTCTGAAAGCCCTCCTGTGCCTGATAGGTTCATCAGCTGCCGGAGAGATTGCGAATAAACTGTTCTTTATTTATGACGTGCTGTTCACTTCTCTGGACATGTGTTCTGCTTAGTTTTACAGCTGTAGAAATCCTTCAGTAAACAGATCCCTGTTTAATCATGGCATAGGACAAGAGCGTCAGAAAATGCTGTTACTCCAGGAGCAGAGAAGTGACTGATACAGGGCCGGAGTCCTGAGGCTTATATACTGCACGCGACCACAGACGACGCTCATGCATTTCTTACCAAACACTACTTTCAACATACAATATCATGAACAAGCTACTTTGTAAACTGGTGCTTGGAGAGTGTAAATTTTTGCACTAACTAAAGGCAACAGTGGGAAATGACATTGTAAGTTCCCTGCTTACACAGCAAACGGCTAGGCTTTATGAAGGGAGTTATTCAGATAAGTAATAGCCTCCAGCTAATCTTTTCCTGAAACCATAGGGAAGGCAATAACCTTGTACAAGCCTGAACCAGCTGTCCCTTCCGCTTACATCTTCAAGTTGCCTGACAGTAAACTTATTTTTCCTTTAACCAAAAAACCCTTAACTGACTGTTTTATAGGGTTTGATCCAGCTTCCAAGGAAGCCAATGGCAATTGAATTGTGTCCTTAAAATGCTTAGAGAAGAAAATGAAAATTATCTGCAACCACTACATAGGCAGAAAACATTGCAGTGAGTACATGTATTAAGCAAGGTAGCAGGCACATACAATGGTGTATATAATTTCTAAAGGACACAGAAGCAAGTTCAGAAATTGTTCTGCTTGTACGTGATCGCTCAAACCAAAGGTAGATTTACTTTCATCTTAGTTAAAAGACAGAGAGGAAAATCCCTTCTCAATCATAAGTGAATAATTACAAGATGCTTGCAATGACAAACATTTTCCATTTCAAATCCTTTCTTAAAAGTTAATTTCACAAGTATGAAGTCTGTGTCAATGTCTAACCTAGCCCTCTTTTGAACTTAAGTTTCCTATGAATGCCATGACCCCCAATCTTCCTCGGGAGACAGCAGGTCTGTTCCCAACAACAGTAAACCTGCAGAAGCTCAAGGAGCCACAGAAAAACTGCTGTGCAGAAATGCAGTGTGAAGGTACGCTAGAGGAATTCCTTGCACGTTTATATCACATGTGCGACCAACAACAACAATTACTATCAGTTGTATTATGTATTTATCAGCAAAGTCCCAGGAAAAACTAATCTGATCGGACTTCAGATGTACTAGACTCCATATTAAAAAAAGAAAGAGAACAAGGGGAAAAACAGTTCCTGCTTCAGATGTCTTCTAATCCAAGTGTAATACAGTGACAACAGACAAATAGATGAGGAACAACTAGGACATACCAGGCAGGAGGACAGGCAGTTTATACTGGCATGAGTTTTACAGAAGGATCTGAAAAAGCAGAATAGCTTTAAGTTATTTATGGAGACTGACTCTGAGCATATATATATGTATCATATATATATATATATGAGACAAAGTATGGGCTTCTCTAATGATATAGTAAGTAGATGATGCAAACTGGTGTAAGCGATGAACCAAAGGCAAGGTGACAGACAGGAAGGAGACAGATCATGAAAGGTCTTGAAAATTAATGTAAGTGCTATATGCTTAGTATGATGGCGAAAGAGTTAGAAGGATGCAAAGAGAAGGATGAAACGTCAAAGCTGTGGACTTGGAAACTTGGAAACAGCAACAGATACTTTATGAATTAAGACAGGGTGAAATTGTTTCTTTTAACGTCAGAGAAAATAATGTTGCAATAACTGAAATTTAGATGACAGCAGCCTAAACAAGTCTTAAAATTAACAACAAAAATTAATATGGTGTGATCTAACTGAAAACAAAATGCTTGGGATTTTAGGCTGGATTTTCATCTGGGATAGTGCTATTTCCACTGAGTAAATGGTGTTACAACAGCTTACACCAGGTAAATACCTATGTCCTCACAACTCAACAAAACAAAAACATCTTAAAGAAATGTATAAAGTTTTTGAAGAAGTTACTTTGTCTTGCGTGGAAAGGGATAGGCTGCATATGCTTTTAACATAATTAAAGAAAAGTCACATGAGTTTCTATGCTGTTACTCAGTTTTGCAGTATTAAGTTCTGTACTATAAAAACATACTCTTTCAAGATTACAAATTCTGGCATCCCATGTCCGTAACTCATGTTACAAATGTTTACAATTACAGCTGTATTTACCTTTTTTTTTTTCTCCTTACAGTGAAGCTGATTTATGTTAGCACTGACAATTAGAAGTAGGAAGAAAAATAAAATTTTCATCATCTTTAGTTTATCCAGTTTGTGATGGCTATTACAAAGACAGATGAAAGTATGAAAGAATCACCCATGGTTTAATCATAGTGAATTGGATTTTAACAGGAAATGGCACAGGTACTCTCTGGTAACTTGGAAGCTCCGTTGAAAAAGATTTGGAGCTCTGAAGAAGTTTCCACCACCTTCTTCATGGTTTGTGCTTTGTGTCAGGTTGAGTACAGACTTTGACATCATCTGTACTTGTGTCTCATTTAATGCATGGCAGTGAGTTAGTATTAGCCTGTAAAGGCACGTTTTAACAAATATTTGTGGCAGCACACAAGTTTATGTATTAAGAAATACGTATTTTACATTCAAAAATGACAAAACATATCATTTTCATACTGAGAAAACCCCAATAATCAAAACCAATTACTTGAGACAACTGCACAGATGGAATAGCTAGTACAAAACCCAAACATGATGCTCGTGAAATGTAGAACACACTTCATCCATCCAAACCGTACAAACTAGCAAATAAGTTAGGGAGACTCACACACCCCATAAAGCCTTCCTATTCATTTCTAGGAAACCCTTCATCGTTTGTCGTATGTCATTCAACATACTCAAAAGCTTAACAAAAACTTCCACAGACATCGTCATTTTATATATGTATTAATAAGTATTACATGTGTTAAACATATATTAACAAACCTACACTTCCAAATATTGCACAGCCCATGCTTTTGGGAAATTATTTTGTCTTCACACTGCTGAGGACACTGAAGGATTCATCCATGAAATAAAAATGTCGTGGCTTCTACTTGGTACAGTATGAAGTCGTTCTGGATATAACACAATTCAGCACCTCTGGAGCAACACTATGTGAGTGGTCTAGATTACTGGCAAAGAAATATAAAGAAATTTGCCAAGACAAATTGGAGAATAACCTATTTCTCAATGATTCAACTTTCAAGAGTGTAAAGCTGTGTCATCAATACACCCAAATTGAACTAAAATAAAGTCAATATTATCACTTATAATAAAAGCTATGCAACTTCATACTGGGTGGAACTTGTTTTAAAATTGAGATTACCTGAAGTAACCTCTGTTCCTTTTACAGGACCGCATTTCCAGCCACGTCAGCTACTATCAGTTGCATGGAAAATTAGCACTAGAACAGCAGATGAGGCTTTGAAACTCTGCATGACTACTTACATGGTAAGGCCACCAGTGGGAAACACATCATAGTTTGAATAGGCTATACTAATTTTACATGCCTTATGTAACAATAGTTGGCCATTCATATGGAAAATTCGCATAATTATATACCATGTTAACCGAGAAATCCAACCTACAAGACAGTTTGTGTTTCTATCCCTTTTTCACTTGAGAGAAATTGATTGTGATGCATCCTTCAAATTCCTACTGTAAAATTAGGCCTTAGCACTGTAAAATCTCACAGTTTTTTGCACCAGAGACTCTAAAGCAAACTCTGGAGTTGAGCAACACAGGAATTTCTTGAAGTTAGGGCTCTAGAGTCAAACTTTACTCATAGCTCTTAACTACATCGTATCTCAACTGTTTCCCAAATTCTGACAGAGTTCAAATCCGAGTATTGGCTTATCACCAATTCATACTTTTAAAATAGCACTTATTAAAATCATTGAAGATCTCTCCCCTGACTTCAATGAATTTTGAGTCAGACCGATAATCCATCAATCTCTGGTCTTCCCCCTAATCACAAAATTACCTGCACGAATACATTTTTGCAATACAGCCCTCTGTTTAGCAGAACACTGTCATGGCTCCACAAAGCTCACTTCAGAGACGATACAAGTTCTTACCTCCTTCCATCCTCTTATGTTAGAAAAGAAACACTTGCTGAGTTCACAGCCCTCAGATTAAGAGCTATGAGATGCACAAAGCCACAATATACTTGTTTTTGGTATTGTAGACACCTTGAATGTTAGACTATGAGAGAGATTAGGGGGTGGGAGAGGGGAAGGGACACAACAACCTCCAATGGCCTGAAATATATGAAGAAATACAATGTGAAGAGTGGGCTCTGAAAGTTAGTGTCTACTCATTGTGGAAAAGTCTTAAGGTTAAGTATTTACAGGGATTTTTTAAAAAATGGGTTCCCTTTTCAGGCTTTGTTTTATTTTTGGAATCTGCAGAATACTGGATTTGGCAATCGATCAATCAATACAATTGAACTGAGTTTCTGATGTCGAATAGCCCATGTCAGTACTGAATCACCTTTATGTAACAAAACCACTACCAAACCCATCACGTTAGATGTCACAAACCAAAAGCAAAAGCAAACCCTTGGGTAAAACTGACTTTCTTTCAGTCGTGCTTTGTGCTAAACTTCTCCTCCTTGCTTGGAAGTTCAGTTAAGCCTTATAAACACACCATGGCAGAAATAGTTGCAATTATTTGCTGGAAAATGGAGTCTACATCATTAACTTTTTATTGGCAAAAACATACCAAATCCTTTCCTACACCTCATATGAATATATAACAACAGTCAATTACACCACAACAGACAGGCACTATAACTTATTTTGGAGAATTTCTTTCCTGTTTAGCTGTCTCTCAAGAATCCTGCTTTGGGGCTGGAGAAACAGTGCTCTGTTAACTTCACATTACTTGACAAGCTACTTTTCATTTCACCTGTTTCTTCCTGGAGTTACAGCCACAGGCTCACAAAATTGCCTGAGCCTGGAGAGAGAAAAATCAAAATCAAAACCAAACCAAACAACCCCCCCTGCTATCTTCTTTGCCTCATCCCCAAATATCTCTGTTTTGATAATAACGCAAATAAAGGGAGGTACCTCTCTCCCACGAATAATTTTTTTTTTACCTCTCCCTGCAAATCTTCGCAGTAGTGGAAGGTTTTATTAAACTGCATCTTGCAAGATTCAATGGCTAAAGTGACTCGGGCATCATTGGAGGTCAAAGTTTCTAAGTCTTTTGTCAAATGGTTAATAAGCATGCTTTCCTCCAGGCAAGAAGGAACAGATGCAAAATCCTCTTCCTTCTGCTTCTGAAGAAATAACAGATCCAAGCTAGGAAATGAGCTCACTTCTGCATTGGCATGCTCCACTTCACTTCAGACACTAGCCTCCTTTGTGATTGCAACACCTGAAGTTGAAAAGTTTCATTTCAACCACAGTAGTCATTCCAGCTGTCATAAAATTCAGGGCACTGACTCATTCAAGCAACCAATGGCAGTTCCATGTGGCAACATATGGCTCTTAGTTTTGGAAAGCAAATTTTAAGATTATAACCCTCACGAGGGAAATCTGTCTGGCAGTCGAGAGTACCATTTCCTATCATTATGGGGTTAAGGACATACTAAGTGGGTCTCATGATCTATAGAAATCTCATTATGTGGACGTAGACATAAACATAATGGTAATGAAATACTTTTGGTGGAAATGTGACAGCTCCAAGCTACCCTAAGTTTCTGCACTGATTATGGTCTTGGAAACACCTGCTTGTCAAGGAAGCCTCTTCCAAGAAAAGTAGAATAAAAAAAGAGAAATAATTTAGTAATTCAATGGCTCGATTAACAAAACAAGCATCATCACCAGTCATTGCCTCATCCAGTTCGTCAGACAGAAGCTCATTCTCAGAAACATGGTAGTTTTATGGCTAAATGCAGACTCCCTGTGATCTATTTGTTCTAAGTCCTTTGGATGACATAATTTCCAACAAATAACAAGGAATTACTAAAAAAGAAGCCAAGAGCAATTTGACTTAAAGCAGGGTATATTTTAAAATTTCTAGTGCAAAGAATTAATCAAATTTGTAAGATTTAAGAATATTTCATCCTGACAGAGATAAATCCCGGAGCAGCGGTGCGTATTTGCTTGCTGCTTGCGTTCCCTGCCCAGCTGGAGGATTCCCTTTCTCCAGAGGAGTCCTGGGTGCTGGGGAAAGCTGACGTAGGTGATTGTATCACTGTAGGGAGGTGCTGTGGGGAGGAAGCACGAACAAGAGCCAATGACTATTTGTGGAGCAACAAGCTCCTTAGCTGATGCTGCAGCTGAGGTTAGATGATGACTGCCTGAAGGCTGCTCCACGTAATGCCCAAGCTGCAGGGCACAGACTGCCTATTTAAAGCTACCTTTCCACACTTCTAGCCAGATCAGATGAAGCACCAGCCGCAAAGGGGAAGTGATAACGCTGGTCAAACACTGCAAAGTGCATTACAACATTATTTAAAAGTACCAGTGTACCCACTTACTAGAGGACACACAGAGACAATGAAAAATTAAGTTGCTTTCACAAGGAGTTGGGTAGAAAATGGCTTCCCTATCTGTTCAACACATAAAATATTTCTTATTTTTTGCTTTCCACTGGAGACAACCTCGAAACCATGCAAATCTATGAGCATAAAGCCACAGAGACAATCTCAACTCCTTCCTCCTTGGGACAGCAGAGTTTAGGGGCGAGGAAGTTATCAGGAAAGGGGGGAAACCCAGGTCCACATCGGTGCTCTGTGTGATTCAAACCAAGAACCAGCCTTTTGCACCCCAGGTGACAGCCTCAGCCACCATGGCATTACCAAGTCCTGCAACCTCCTCTTTATGCAAAACATTTGCTGGAACAGAGATTTCAACGCAGCCTTCTCCCGTGCATGCGAGCACTACTGGCTCCTCTAGAGGAGGTGAGAGGAGGAGGTCGCTTGCTCTCTGGTTTTCCAGGAATTCCAACCTGGGCCCCTGAAACATCTTCCCATTAAAGCTTTGTTGAAACTGGCATGGTCTTGGTTGTTTTTTTTTTTTTTTTCTCCTTATTTTCAGTTTTTACTAATTTGACACTCTCTAAGGGAGAAAAAGCAACAGCACGTTGCTGGAAAATTTTTAAACAGCTCTTGTTACAAAGCGTGGCTGTGCCAAACCCAGGAGCAGAAGCTAGGGAGTCTAGCAAATGGTCACAGCTCTAATCACTCAGCTGCATGCCTTCATGCTACTAATTTGTCACAGAAAAATAGATGGTGATGGTGGCGAGCTGGGCCAGATTCTTACACCTCTTTAACATTTATGACTTGTATTGCAACAGCATCTTTGGGACTTCAGGAAGCCTGGGGCCCTGTTATGTTAGGCACTGTACAAACAGAGAGTAAGATACAGTCTCTGCTCTTAAGAGCTTCCTGAGAGACTAAATAGACAAGGCAGATAAAGGGGGGAAGAAAACCAGAGAAGTGATTTGCCCAAGGTCACACAGGAAGAGCTAGGAGTAGGTCTCAGATCGCAGGTCAATGTATTTCCACGTGTCCAAACCCCCCCTGCAAACAAACAGCTGTGACCATTAAATTACTTGCTGAGCCTCCAAGAGCTGTAACGCAACTAACCACTGTTAACCACCCTATTTTTTCCTTCAAAGATACCAGCAGAAGTTCACCAACATGACAAAGATGGGCATCATCATTACTGTACTCCCCAGGGACACAATCAATCCCAGAACATGGGGTGTGCAGTAGCAAAGTGCTGTGTAAAAGGGGTTTTTCACATCAGAGAGGCTTTATGCAGAATGTTACATTAAAATACACTGACACTGAGGACTAGAGAAAACGCCTGCTTCCAGCAGATCCCAAACACCATATAAACTCAGCTGGCCAAGGGCTGAGGCACCCTTTGCCCTCCGGTGTTTTACTCTTATAGCAGGTTCACTGAAGAGAGGCCAAATGCACTTTAACCCCTTTTGTAGCATGTGTTCATAAAGATACCCAGCAGATGCAGGAGCATGTGCGTAAAGTTTCTGTCTTTTAAAGAACTGTCTTACAATGAAGGCATTATTTTTCATGAGGAATAACTGAAATGTAATCTGATGGGAGGCCACAGCTACTGGACTGCAAGGATATCCATTGCTCCACGATCCATGTGCTCTACTCAGGCTGACAAAACCCATGATTTTCCACAAGAATTCTAGCAGAGGCCAATTAACAACTGCTTTCTCAGAACCTCATGAAAAATTATGTATATTCTAATAAGTTCAAACGCAGTTCAAATGTTTCACTGTAGGCTTGCTCTGTTCCATGCTGTTCCCTGCCGCAGGCGGCACAATCGGCTAGATGGATTTCCCTTCTGATCAACGCATCCCCTCTCATGTCTCATGATAAATAGGGACCCGAGGCATGATGGCACCAAGGCCTGGACTCATCCTGCCCAGAAGTGCTTTATGTCAGAAGTCCAATTGGTTTAGATTCCTGGTGCGGCCAATGGGACACGCTCTGGAGGTCCCTATTTCGAGACGACTGTAGGAGGGTAAACTTGTATGGGATGAGGCCAGGCTATATGACTGTACAGTTTTTCCTAAAATAGTGCAGGAAAATATATAAGATTAGAAACTGAATCTAGGCCAGCTGAGTCCAAGGGGTTCTAACCACAGAGATATCTTTGTTAGCTAATAGTAATAACCAAATAAAGCATAATCACAAAACAAGTTGTGGATATGCGCACCCTCTCCCTCTTACCCTTCAGACCGCGCATTCCTGTTTGGCGCAGAACAAAAAGATAGGGGAGAGAGTTTCTTCCGAGTTTGGAACCAGCGGCTGTCTCTGCATTGGCAAGCGAGGCAGTGCAGCGAGGTGGACACAGCTGGTGCACACAGCTGGTGTGGCGGAGCCATCAGCACCACCGCGCGCCTTCGGAGGCGGGTTTGCTCTGGACTAGCTCTATCCGGCCCCAGGGAGGAAATGCCCCTTGGGGAGGGAGTGCGCTAAGTGTAATCCTGGAGCACATGTACAGTTTGGTTTCATTCATAACTCTCTCCTGTTCTGAGACTGCTCTCAACAAAAACAAAACTGTAATAAATTGGGATTGTCAGATGATTGCTTCAAAAGTGCATTCCTGGTCTGAGCTAAAGCACCAAGGCAACCAGTGAGACCTACACTGCAGTATGACCACTGATTTTTAAAACCAAACCATATCAAGTAATTCAGTGTTCAAGTTCACATTAGGTTTGTTAAAAACAAAAAGCAAACAAATCCAAATTCTTAATATACTTAGGAGTGTTTTCATCGCTCATTTAATTGACTTTTCCCCTAGAGCTTTTGCAATCCCACTGCACTAAATTGTGAGGCAGGAAAGAGGATCTTCACTGTAATAAAGTCTGACAAGTTAAATTCTCCCAAATTGAGCAGGCAGAACAAAGTTAAACAAGATTTAGAACAACTGTATTCACCCAGAATAAAATAAGCTAAAAAAAAACCAACAAAAAAAAGATAAAAAGAGAAAGAACTTAAAAAAAATCTTGATAATCACTCTTTAAAATTATTGGAGTAAACAGTGATGGGTGCTGGTAGCAGCTCTTGTTGGGAAGTTTATGTGTCTGTGTCACCGTACACCGACTGCCCATCCTAACGTCCCACTGAGCATGGCAAAAGCAACAGCAAGAGTTTACAGAAGAATCTCTGGTGCTCTCAGTTAACAGTATTTTTTTTTCTTCTACTCTTTGCTAGTTAGTGTTGCAATCCTCGCAGCATATTAGGCTATCGCTAGACATTCCTGAAGCAGAAGGATCAAACCGACTGGTTTGAGCACTTGGCTAGAAGACAGCAAGACACTTCTCTCTGCGTGAGGACACTGCCACACACGTAGTGCAACTGCTGCCCTTTCAGGAGGGGTATTCGCCCTGTCCTCCACTTGGAATGCACTTTTTATCACTTGGATACCTCTAGTAATGCAGAAGATGACTGGCTGTGCATTGAGCAGTACTTCAGGGACCGGAACATTAAAGATACAGATTTTGATCTATAAATTGCTATGCAGTTAGAGAAAAAAGGGGAGGAACTACCACATTCCGTAATTGCCTGCAGCCCTAAAGGCAGCTGGGATCTCAGTCCTAGCAAGAAATGTTGAGCAGATTGCGGGTGCTGGCTTTGGGGAGTGGTTTCTTGCTGGCATGGGTGCCGGGTGTTGATTCAGTGCTGGCAAAAGCTCTCCTCTGCACCCACAGAAGTGAAATCCTTTATCACCTCTCAATGAGTGCATAATGATGGCAGAAAGCTTTTTTTCCCTAGTTGAAGACAAGGAAGCCTGTGAGGCTTTTCGAGGATCAGAGAAAAACCCCCACAACCTGATAATGCCTTCTGTTTGTCTAAGGTGATCCTCAGCTTCATGTAATCTTGTTTGGGGAGTGAAGGAGATCCCATGGTGAGCTGGCAGGGAGCTGTGTGGAGCTCCTCGGAGTGGCAGCAGGGAGAGGATGGGTGGGCAGGATGTCAGATGGGAGGTACCACTCACAGCCCTTGTCCGAGTGACTCTAATTCCATCCCGTGCCGCTGAAACAAGTAAGCTGCCAGTATGGATTCTATATGTTCAGAATTTATGGCTTGCATTTTAAATTTAAGGAGGCAACAAAGAAATAAAGAACAACTATCCTTCATGATAAAGCATGGCAAGTCTCTCCAACAGCAGTCACCTTGTGCTGCCTTAGAGAATACCTGGGGGAGTAGCTGACGTTTACACTGCAGCATATAAAAAGTGACGGCAGGGTTGCATTTGTTACACGCACACATACCACTCCAGGAGCTGCACTTCTGTGTCCACTGCTGTTGGGACCCAGGGAAACTACTTTCTGCAGTGCGTGGTTATACTCAATAACCAGAAAGACAGACCTTGAAGGGGCAGACCTGGACCCAAGAGAAAGATCAGGTCGCAAAATCCTGCCTGAAGGAACAAATTAGCCAACAGAAGATGAGATTAGTTTTAGTTTCTTCTGCTATAAGTTTTTCAACAGATGTCTTTGGATGAGGTAAGAGAGATTAACTATATCTCAGGTGCAAAATTCCAGTGTAATTTTCTGACAAAAATTTTAATCATCAGGTATTTATAATTAAAAATTGAGGCTTAAGGGAAAACTATTAGTATTCTGTCAAATTCAGCACCGTGGGACATAGCCTTTGTGCAAATCTTTTGCTTTGGTTGGGTTTGTGGGCTGAGGGTTAGGTGTCCCTTGGTTTCAGTTCGAGGTTTTGACCCACAAACCACATGGGAGCTGGATTTTCCTCACGTTGTCATGTGAAACCAGAAATCAGCTCCAGTCTGAGTGCAAGAGGGCCCAGTTTCGCTGAGCAGTCTGGAGAACAGTCGCAAAATTTTCCACACACCTGGACTGGGGCTTTGAGTCTGTAACAAAGCTGAAAGCTGGCCAAGTTTCTCCTGGCTTTGTTACCGGGCTTTTTGCACAGATCTCTTATTCACTGCATTAATTTTATTTATTTATTTATTTTTAAACTGAACCATTGCGGGAAAAAGGTTGGAGAGAGGGAGGAGAGAATGTAAAAGAAACAAAAGCGCATGTTTGCCTGCGGCAGGGAGATGCAACGCTGCAGCAATCAGTACCACTGCACGCACCAGCAGCTACAAACAGGCTGATAGCGTCGAATGTAGGGCAGTTCGGGGGAAAAGAAGAAAAAAAAAAGATAGAAGACAGCAAGAGCGCTGTTTGTCTTGGCTAGTTAGCACATAATCCCCACCTGCATTTGATTCTGCTCAGTCTCCGGACTCCTCCCTCACTTTGGAGCCATGGCAATACAGGAAGGCAGGAGGGGAAGGGAGACAGAACACTTTGTACTAGCAGCCAGACCACTGTTTAACTTTTTCAGCCAAAAAAACAAATATGAATATGGAAAGATTTTATGGTGAGATACATCAACAGACTGAAGCCGTTCTGAAAATTCTTCTACAGTTGCTCATTCAAGGTTTTCAACCTGCGGACTTTTCTTGTGATTAATCCCAGTGTTTGTTTTGTAGTAGTAGTACTAAGTATTTATCAAGTGATGTGAACCATCAGTTCTGCCATACAGAGCTCTATCTGCTGGGAATATTTGCTGGTCTTCATAATTTGCATTCATATCTAGCCCTCATTGCTTTTTCAGTTTCACTATGGTTTGAAAACAAAACCCAGAAAATCATCTCTGTGCTTACCAGCGCCGAAGCCTGGGTGCAGTGCACTAGAAATACAGCAGCCTTGAGCTTTTCAAAATGCACATAGCAAGCAAAAATTCTGTTGCAAACTATACTTTTGTATGCACAGTAAAAATGAAATCACTCTTTTATTTACTTAAAAAAATTCTTTTATGTCAGCCTGCTTTTGCAGATATTCTCTCTCTAACTGCATAGCAAATTTTAGCAGCACCACTGCTGTGCACAGACTTTAGGGCCATACAGCAGTGTAAAAGATTAAATTCATTTTTTTGCAATGAGAAGTCTTGCAAGCCTAGATTTAATTTATTTCCTACCTAAAATGAAGATATGCAACTAAATAACTGCAGATTCAACACAGAGCAGAAGCTAAAGCTAAGTATGCTGAATCTGGCAATATCCACCCAAATGATACTGTGCAGAGCAGAGAGAACAACGGGCATCCTCCTCCCTCATGCCATAAGAGAGCTTGGAACTAAAAGTTCTTTTTTTTGAATGGAGATGCCTCATATAAAGAGACATCAGAGAAATTAGAGGTAAAACCTGCAGGGCACATGATGGTACTGTGACAGGCACTTCTGAACCAGAGAGTCTCAGAAACTGAGGACAGATAGCTAACAGCAAAGTGTCTCCCTGCACCCACAGGCATCACATCATTGAAAGACCCTGACCTCTTCTAAAGCCTTGGGAACGGTAAAGCAGTCTCAACTTTTCATCTGACACACAGAAAAAACAAAATTTCTAAAAAGTTGAGCAAATCGTAATTAAAAATGTGAAAAACACTACTTTCACGAGTCATGTGATTTTGTACCAAAGCCTGCCACCGTAAAACCATGGCACCTAAAAGCAACTGCTTACAAACTGTTGAAAGTGAATGGCCAAATAGATATTCTAGTACAACTTTACAGCTATCCTGCACATTTACATATCGATTATTGATTTTTTTTCCATTCATTTATTTTGAATTGAGGGAGGGAATGGCACTCTTTAGTGGACGCTGCAATGTCAAATTACAAATATTTGAAAATGGGAAAACATAAAATAAGTTGACTGTTAAATGAAAACAAACAGCTAAAAAAGCAAGAAAGGGTAAAGACCAATTCAACATGCCTTCCTCCTTCCCATCTCCTCCCCCTCACAGGCACTGGGGAGTGTGCAAATGGAGGGCTTGGGAACCACAAACAATCCTGATCCCTGAGTCACTCCTGAGTCTCACATAGAGGAATGTTGCTGAATACTGCTATATGTACTGTATTGTTGTCCATAATGCAACAACACTGATAGCGCGACTTTCCACCTAAATACCATGGTGGGACTTTTTTTCTATGTCATTTCAGTTCTCTCCAGCAAATGATCTTTCTGTAGGTATCAACACAGATGTGTGTTTTGGAGCTAGTCATACTGATGCTTTTTATAGTCAGCAGACAGAAATGGGCAGCTAGGTTGTAGTCTGTGCACTTTATTTCAGATGTCTATTTTAGGATGAGATGCATCATGCTCTAGATATGCCCTTTTCCCTCCCCTGACCATTGAGTCTAGACTTGCAGATGTCTTAGAGTAAAATACCCAAACGGTCAAGATGAATCGCCCTCCCTCCGGGCTGAAACCTTTGCCCCACTGCAGTGCATAAGGGTCTGCCATTGACTCTGACGAAACCAGAACCTCACTTCCCATCGCCCTGTCTCCGTTTCAGCCTCACTACTATACCGTGCTATGTCACAGTCAACAGACCAAGAGTCAACAACTTTTTGAGGCTGTGGGCACAGTCTTTTCCAGTTTAGAAGCTAAAGATGCTGTCCAAAACCCAGTGGGAACAGGGATAAGCTGCTAGCAATATACTTGCCTCAGTTAAGGCAGTGGCTCCTACAGAGCTGGAGCTCCAGATGAGGTGAGAAAAGGGAGTCAGTGCCTGGGTTCCCCACAGCAATAATCCAAACCTTTACATCTCAGCTCGAACTGGACAGCCAGGATGCTCATCCTTTTCCTTCCTCATTACAGGAACATTCAGCAACACAACTTTCTAATATCTACAAGAATCTGTTTTTTTGGTAGTTCTTTAACGGGAGCATCTTAAACCCAGCAGTGAAAGAAACAAATGTGGACTTTCAAAGCAGAGTCATTTTTGTGACAACCTTCCGAAAATCTATGAAGACATACTAATTTTTCTCAAATCAAAAATACCTGTTCTTATTCTCCCCAAATTTGATTATCAAAGCTTAAGTGGATGGGGTTGAACATAAGAAATTTTTGAAGACTGGTGTCTAAGGAAAAAAAAAAACCTAAAGAGAGTCAGAAGAAAAAAATGGTTTCTTAATGAAAAAAATTGATGCACTATTCAGGAAAGAGAAGCTATGGAATCACAATAATAAACCATTTTCAAACAAAATTTCATTGCCTTTCACTCTGCTAATTATGCTTCAGATTGCCCTAGATGGTGCCAGAAGCAGTCTTAGAAGTAGAATAAATGATCTTAATAACACCAGTTTGGTTTTGTGGAGCCTTTATAACTGGGTGGCACCTAAATAGAAGCATCTAAAGCACCAGAAGCCAATTTGCAGTTTGGTTTTGGATTCATTTACAATTTGGTTTGGTTTTCAAACAGATCTAAGATTGGGGTAGGGTACAAAAACACAGAGCCCTCTTATTTCTGTGGGGTGGGCAAGGTTTCTATTTCACCATCGCTGATTCGTGGTTAGCCTCTTCTTTTGGCTATTAAATTTAATCAAGATTATAGAACTGTTGGTTTCTCAAAGCACTGCTAGAGTTAATGATGCTCTGCAAACATCTACATCTAGGCTTGTGCAGATGTGACTGCAGAATCAGGCCCAGAATTTGGGTAGACTTTAAGTACATCCAGAATAGGGTGACATTTACTAAAATACAAGATGGGTAGCTTAAGTAAGCGCTGACTGCCTTAAGGTGACCCAGGAGAAGTCATCCAACTTACCATTTTAAGTTTTCCACAACAGTAGTTTCACTGCACAGCTTTCTATTAAGAATTTGCAGGTAATGAAATCAGGCAAATGCACTGACAGCTATATGAGCATTTAAGCCGTATGCATTTATAAGAGGCTTAAACAAGGAAAATTAAAACTAGAATGGTGTAACAGACAGAGTTTAGTGTCTTCAACAATGTTTAAAATATTAGTAAGATCCTTATGATTTATGAAATCCCTTAAGATGACTGGAGTATGAAAAGCGACATGATAACAACATGCCTGGTTCTAGGGTTTCTTTATGCTGGAAGCCATACGTGTAGGGGCACATACCAACTTTCTAAAAACGTAACTAGGTCAAGTTACACAATTCTCAGAAAGGAAGAGGAGGTGGTTATTGTTTATTGCATTTAGATCTGCTCTGATTGTCTTTGTGCTGCACCTTCCCTCTTGCTACTTAAACTGAGAAAATGGGGACTCCAAGAAGTCTGTCCAGCCCAAGTACAAGGGTAACAGCTTGGCAAGACACTGAACCTTCACACTTTTTCTTTCATTTTAAAATATGTGTGTAGATATATAGAATCATAGGATCGTTTTGGTTGGAAAAGACCTTTAAGATCATTGAGTCCAGCTGTTAACCTGGCACTGCCTAGTCCACCCCTAAACCACGTCCCTACACACCACACCTACATGGCTTTTACATACCTCAGGGATGGTGACTCAACCACTTCCCTGGGCAGCCTGTTTCAGTGCTTGACAACCCTTTTGATGAAGAAATTCCTCCTAATATCCAGTCTAAACCTCCCCTAGCACAACCTGAGGCCATTTCCTCTTGTCCTATCACTTATTACCTGGGAAATGAGACCAACACTGACCTGGCTATAACCTCCTTTCAGGTAGTTGCACAGAGCAATAAGGTCTCCCCTCAGCCTCCTCTTCTCCAGGCTAAACAATCGCAGTTCCCTCAGCCACTCTTCACAGGACCTGTTCTCTGGACCCTTCACCAGCTTCATTACCCTTCCGTGGACACGGTCCAGCACCTATGGACACACTCCAGCACCTAAAGCGTATGTGAAAGCGCATCATTTATATGTTTTAACACATGCACACACAGACCTTATTGAACATTCATGGTCTCAGATTCCCAGATACCCTTCTTCTAAATATATTAAGGACAATGACAGCGTTTTAGAAGAAACCATGTTTCAAAGAAGGATCACAGAGATTATTAAGGGAGAGAGAATAAATCCTGTGATAGGAAAATAGGAGAAGTTGGCTTGTTCAGCCTCATAAAGCAAAGGCTGAGAAAAGATATCATGGCCCTATATGACTATGTCTGTAGAGCATAAGATCAAATTGCAATAAACTGGTCATGAATAAATGTAGTTAAAACTAGGAACAGGTGTTTAGCTGTCTGAAGAATGAAATTCTGTAAGCTGCTTCCACATGAGGCTCATGGTGACAGGATGCCTAAATGGCTTTCAGATGGATTTTGAGGGGATTAGGGAAGGGACTGAGTAATTTATAGAGAAAAATTCCCAGAAAATATGTTTCTGATGGACATCTGTAGGTATCCAGTGTATTGGTACATACAAAGGAGTTTGAAAGGGCAATGTATCTCTGTTTGTAGTGTATTTATACCAAATTAACTTCAAGCTTTTGCACCTTGTCATGGCCAGAAAGAATTATTCATCCTCCTGCCCTTGTTTCTGATATTCTCCTCCCTTCGCTGAGCAACTGGAGACTGGCAGTAAGAGATGCAGACACACTCACGCTTTATACCATTACATTCCCTTCAGTGTCTAGTTGGCACGTCCCACTGGCACTCACGAAACAGCACACATTTTTCCTTCAGGTCATACTGGCAGGTACCCTACTAGGTTTCCCTCTTTCCTCAGAAGCAAAGGTTATTAGTCAGCTTTTTTGTCACCTGGGAGTTGTATTTCGTACACAATCTCGTTTTGCAATGCCTCCATCTCTCCTGTTATGTTCCTATGGCACATTATAGCATGGCTTTTGACCTTCCACTATAAACTTGTACTTTTAGAGGCTGGTAAGAAGTATTTTGTGTGCTATGATTCCAGGAATTGAAGGTCTGTGTGCTCCTGAACTGTGCATCTCTCTCATGGTTGCAACTGTGGGAGATTAGCCTCAAAGGCAGAAGGCGGTTCTTTCCAGCCCAATGTTCCTGAATACCATTACAAACTATTATAAAAGACCTGCATATCCATGGACACAGGCATTGGAAAAAAGTCAACAGACTTTTTGGCCTGGGTGACATTCAATAATTGCATTGGAGAAAAGAGCTGAAAACAGGTTTAGCATGGATTCATCTGAATCATGAATTAAGTAGAACATCCAATTCCTTCCTCACTTTGGCCCCTTTGAGGACAATTTTCATCCCAGACATTTCAGGGCCTCAGCTTTGAAATGCACATAAAGGGAGATAAAACAGACAGCTATCTGGCAGGCAAGAAATACAAGTGGAACAATGATAGGAAGTAGAAAAGGGGAAGAGAAGTCTGGCTTGGGAAGAGAAGACAACGAGGTTGGAATTGCAGTACCCCAAGGAATGGAAAGGCCAGGAGGACGCTGACATTTTGTGATGTGCCTCTACTACAAAAATATACCTTCTGGATTTTCAAAGAACCAGAGAAGCTGCAGCTAGTTTATATTCAGAGATATGCTTTGAAACAGGTATGTTGCATTTTAGTGTTAGGAGAAAGCAACAGAGAGATTTTCCTACCAAGAGATGAACAAAATGAAGATCAGAACTCAGGACCTTTTTCCCTCTGTCCCATATTTACTCCTCTAGAGGACACTGTTGTATAAGAGCAGATGCACACTAAATGCTAAAAAACACCTTTTCTTTTTCTTTTAAGAGACGAGACCCATGAATGTCTGGTATTCCAGGAAAGTATAAGTCCTGAATGATTTCTGCAGTGCACATATATGTTTCTTGGGCATGAGAACTTGCTGAAGCTCTGGTTGGGCGATACGAGGGTTTACCACTCTGTAACAGCACGCTGCCGTTGCCATCACTAAACCATCCATGGAGCCGCCATATATACAGCGGTACCTTCTCCTTCAAAGCACCACCTCACCATCGTGGTCTTTAGCTGAGGGGGATTGGGTTGGGTCCAGTGGGCAGTCCTTCCTCTGTGCTCCCCTTTCTAACTTAAAAACCAGCACAATGACCACATAATTGCACCACGGAAAGAAACGTTTAGAATTTGTTAATGGGGAAAGAGAAAGGAAAGAAAAAGCCTGTAGCTTCCTCGGGTATTGGGGTGGAAATGGAGTAGATGCTAACTTGGGTACAGCTCTTAAATGACTGAATTAATAGCAGTAACGAGGCAGTTCCAAAGTTTATCAGATGACTGTATTCATTTGCTCTAAATATCATATTTAGTGATTTGTGCTGATTCTTCAGTTTGTGGGATTAGTTACAGTTCATTGTAAGTTCTAACTGTATTTCCATGTATTGTGTTAAGACCTGATTCAAGAGTAGTTTTATTTGATAAAAACCAGATGTTCTTAAAAGAGACTCTCTCCTTCACAGTACAAAACATTATTCTTAGCAATTGTATGTACCTTACAAAATTAATAAGCACAGCATCTCCCTGCGTGACATATGACATTACTATATTTTTCCCTGTTGAGGGACTTTTAAGCCGTTGGGGTCATGACCCCTGTGCCTTATGAGAAATGGAGAAGCACATGGTTCTAATTTTATCTT
Source organism: Balearica regulorum gibbericeps (assembly GCF_011004875.1). Lineage (NCBI taxonomy): Eukaryota > Metazoa > Chordata > Aves > Gruiformes > Gruidae > Balearica > Balearica regulorum. The sequence continues at coordinate 54,228,846 of NC_046188.1, read as the reverse complement.
CAACCCTGCCCTCCTGCTGACATGTATGTTTACAATACGGTTCATCTGTTGACCCTTCACTCACATTTAAAATATTAGCTAACATTTTTCGGTCCCAATCACAACGGTGCATGGCGATTAGCTTTTAAGACCAGTTGTTTTCTTTATTGCCTTTTGACATGCACATCTTATCCAAAAGCCCTTGACTGTTTTTCTAATTTGAAAACAGCACCAGCCACAAAACCAACTCCAGTTTGCGTGGACGCTTCTGCTCTCGTTATGACGCAAGGCACTTCAGATCTTTAAATACACGATATCGCCCCACTCGCAGAGGAGATGGAAAACGTCCCACGGTGGTTAGAGATATCCCTGAGGAGCCGGCTGGCTCAGACCCTGCTCTTGGCCGCCTTTCAGTCCCGAGCCAAGGCGGGTCGGGGTGAGCTCAGCCCGATGCGTGTCCTGGGGGACACTGTCTGTCCCGTGAGTGCCCCTCCACAAGGCTCCCTGGAGGAGTGGCTGGATACCACTATGGGCAAGTCAGGAAGAAAACCCTTCCAGAGAAACCAGCCCTTTCCCTGGTCTGTGTCTGGTGCTGAAAGAACTCACTTTTCAGCATGAAGCAAAAGAAAGTGCAACCAGATAAGGCTGACTTTTTGAAGGAGGGGGCCCTAAAAATGAGAGAGCTGTTTATTCTCCACTCTGTTTTCCCTTACGTCAGAAGGAAGGTGAAGGAAAAAGGAGAGAGAGAAAGAGAGAGAAAATCTCATTTTATTTTCTTTTTAATAAGTGGAAAATTTTAACAGGAAAAATAAAAAATACTTTCCTTTTCAATTAAAATAACATAGAAAATTTAGAAAGACACCTTTATCACTTCAGTCTCTTCAAGATTTTTTGTTTTTCGTATTTGAAATTATATTTTTAAATTTTAATCATTTACATCAACAATGTAGAATGCACTTTGGTAACATGATTGTGAAAAGAACATAAAGCACTTTCACTTATATAAAGCAAAATTATCTACTTGGTTGTTTTCATCATACTGTATTAAATGATACCGTATTAAATGACCTCATATAAATGTATGCCTTAGCTTAAACTGCATAATAGGGCATCACATTCATCATTTGCTCGATTCAAAATATTTTCATAATTCTGAAAGCTCAGCACTCTCAGTTTCCCTATAATCCACCGTCCCAGTAGGTATTTTCAATGTGTTTATTGATGTATTTGGCTTCCCATAAAAATTCTGTAAATAATTTCCAGACCTGAAATGTACCAAGCTTATTATGCTGCTAAAGAGACCTTCAGAAGTGTTAATGCCTTATTTTTAGGGAGTGAGAGCAGGGTCTCTTTTCACTGGTTGTTATGGGAAGACATTTCAATGAAAACTGGGCAGATTCAGGATTACCTTGTTTCTTGGAGGAAGAGATATAGATATCACAGCTGTAAGTCAGGCTCTGAAAACACCTGGTTCCTGCAGGTTTCAACCATCACATATCTCCTCAAAAACCTTGAGAAGGGCTGAATAACAAGGTAGAGGAAGGACAGAGAGAAAAAACTTCAGACAGCTGTAGGCTAGAGCCATTGCTTTGTACTGTGGAAAGAACCAGCGGAGAAAACTGAAGAAAGATGCTATCTTCACCCTAATGAGCACAGAAGTACACCTAGACACCAAGGAGACATTGTTGTGTACAGCTATAATCTCATGGTAACTGCAGAGAGATTTCCTGTCCTATATATTTGGGTAATCCCATGCACCCCCAGGGTTATAATTTGGCTATATATACACACAAATTTCCATATATATATATATATATTTGTTTAATAGCAGCCAATACTCCCAAGCTATCTTGTAAGAGTCCAATCCATAAATAATCCGCTTGAAGTGTTGAAGTCATTGCTGTTCACAGTGAGTTGATATTATCTAGAGAACCAGACCCTAAAATTGTCTTTCTTCGTCACGCCAATGATTCCTTTAATCTCCTCCCCCCCCCCCCCCCCGCCCCCCTTCTTGATGGCTCCAGTTGCCAGAACGGCAGATATCAGCCAAGAGACTTGGCAACCCTGTGTCTCAGTAGCTGATGCCAATGGCAGTTGGGGGAGCAGCACTGATGTTCAGCATATTTGGCTTTTTTCCTTTGAGTAATGAAGACATCATACTGCTTCTGCGCTCCCATCCCCATAACCTCTGATCCTGGATGTGGAGTCTCTGGGCATGAAACATGGAGCCTCTCACTGCTGCATAAAATCAATCAAAGCCAGTGCCACCAGGGAGGCTGTTACTTGCCATGCTGGCAATTCACTAATGGCTTCCATTATCACTCTGGCGAGGAGGACAGATGGATGCAGCACTCCTGAGTCAGCTGCAAACTGTAATCAGTTTCCACATACAACTATTTCCAAAAACTTCTAACACGACCCATCTTTTCTTGTTTGAGTCTTTGGCTTATGCAGAATTTAAAACTGCATCATTAGCACTTTGGATCTATGCCAGTTAGACAGGCATGACAAAACTGCATTTTTCCCTTCAATAGTTGGGTGCAACCCAATTTTTGAAGAGAAAAAAACAATCCATAAATTCACCAGCTCAAATTTATATTGTAATTTATTAATCTGTCACTGTAGGAGATTGGATTTCCTGCCTTCATTTCCACCAATACATAGCAATGCAAGTAGAGTACTTGAAGCTTTCTTAATGCCTGCTTGCTCACAATTCCTTTAATATTGTGACAACAAAGAGCAGATAGATTTGTTGCATAATACTTTTTCTATCAATAATGGTAAAATAATTAAAATATGGCCTTACAAGTATTCTTTACATGCTTAAAGAAAAGGATCAGTAGCAGTAAGGCACAGTGATCACACAGCACTTTGCATCAAAGCCTTCCATATTGTACTTTTTCCACCATTTCTGAGCTCACCATGAAACTACTCATCAATAAGGAAAAAGACACAGAATTTTTTTCAGCGTGACAACTTTTCCAACATGACAATGAATGACTTAGTACAAGAAAGAAAATCTAGTATGTCTCTAGTATGTCTGCTTTTTGCTTTCCACTCTGCCATTCCACAAGTTAATGGACATTTTACTCTTCATGCAACAGTTTACAATGCTGAAGCTACTTCTTAGAGTAGTTCATGGGAACATACAGATTTAAGCTATGGAAAACAGGCAGGAAAACTACACCAACAGCTACTTCTACTAAGGCCTGCCTTTATGCCAGAAGAGGTGTTTGACTGCTCCAGTTCTGATACAAATCTGTATTTTTGGTACATGGAAGAAAATGTTCTTAACTTTCTCATAACAACATAAGCATAGAAGTCATCACATAGGACCTTGCAAGATGATAAAGTGCTTTTGTGGATGGTTAAGATACAGAAGAAGAGGCTGATGTACATGAATATGAACACTCCTCTTCGGTGAACAAGGCTACCACTATCAGCACACTCAGTAAGATGTCAAAGAGAGTTGTCTGCATAAGCTGAGTAAACCCATGATATAATATAAATTCCAATACAAAGTAAACTATGTCTCATACGTAAAAATTTGCCACTCTTGAAATAAATACTGTTGAGAAAATACCTATTTTTGCTTTAAAAGAATTTACTTGTTTAGATCCATCAACTCTTTAGAAGATGGAATCTTTCTAGCTTTGTAGTCATGTGAACCAACTCCTAAGAAAAAAGATCCTCATACAGAACATCTCTCCACTCAAACCTTCGCTGCCCTGATGCTGAAGAGCACCACTAAGCGTTGCGTATCCCTGCTGATCTGTGAGTTCATTTCTGTGCGTATTTATGTGATTAGTAACCATGATTAGTAAAACACATGAGAAGCCACATTTTGCTAACTTTTTATGTCAGCCCCATGGTTTCAGGGCTTCTGTGGACCAAGTTTACTTGGGAGGACACTGTAAATGGTGGTGCTGTAGCAACCAAAGGGATCTGCAAGAACGTGCCTTGTAGTCACACTGGCTAAGGCCCAGTATATCAAGAAATAAAAAGTCAGGTGGGGCTGTTTCATCTTACATCTTTATGCTGGTTGCATTTCCTTGTTGTCTGCCTCCGATGTACAAATCAACACTAACTACACTCACTCACACAGATTTACTTGTATCTCCAATTACATCTGATTCAAATTTGACACCGCATGCTTCTAGCCTTAAACGAGTCCTTCTTTTGATTTCAGGTTGGTAAATCCAAACCAGACCTGCAGGGGCTTCTTTGAAGAAGCCCTGGAAACAGAGTCCTTCCAAGGGGAAGGGTGGGTTGCTGGGTGCACCAGGGAGTCCTGCCAGCTGGGAGGGGAGATGAGCTGCAGCAGGTACCCCAGGGCTGGAACAGAGACCCTGGGGGGTACCAAGGAAGCAGCTGCAACGTCAGCAGCAACACCGCAGCAGACTCTGGCTAGGAAGAGTGCACTTGTCCTCTGTACTTGTAGGGGAATTACTGAACAAATTCAGTTACTGCAGTGAGGCATACAAGATCAGATCCTTAGTGGCAATCAATGTAACTCCATGTTAAACCAATATATAAGGGGTTAAGACATGTTTTTCATGCACTCTTGACAGCTTCTCATTGCTACAAACCTCCTCTCTGCTCCCACTGCCAGTCAAGAAGAGGATGTACAAGACTCCTAAAAGCTGCTGAGCTACTTAATTGCTTCTTGGCTGTGGCTGAAAAGCCTGAGGTACTGAGCTGAGGTCAATACAAGTACCAGAGGTTCAGCCACATTGCTACAACACATGCAAGAGCACTCAAATGTATTTGACTCTCCAAATCAATCAAACTTGATTATTTCTGATTCCTCTGACACATATGGCATTATCACCATTGGTTCAGCTCTTCTCCTGATCTGCTGCAGCTCACTCTTCCTCCTCTCCATGCCTGGTTTCCAACTGATCTTTTGTCTGGGACAGGACCCTCTCTTTACTCTTTTTTTGTAAAAACTTAGTGAGAAGAAGGCTGGGTCTTGAGGTACTACCATAATTTAAACATTATGGTTACTATTAATAATAACAAGAGCAACAAGAATAGGCATATATGTCACATTAATATTAGAAGCGCTGTGTTGACAGTTTCACTTACGCAGAGGTAAACACTGATGTTTAAAACCATAAAAAGCAAGGGAATGTTAAGTGTATGCTGACTTAAAAGGAGCTTGCTTGAACTGTTACAGCACTGTGGAAGACATAACAAGAAATGCTTCAGATACTACATATACACAGATTTATGCACACATACACTTGATCCATTTTTGCCTGATGGATTTTCACACAAATCCTTTGCTGAAATTCAGAAAACCATCAAGTTTTCCATTTACTCAGATAAAACAGTTACAAAACATTAACTCTACAGAGGGTGATTTGAACAGAGAAAGGAACTCAACAAAATGAAAAAGTACTTTCAAATTCTAACTGTAGCAGATGTTGTTTTGGTCATTTCTAGCTGGCTGTGAAGTTAGAGCCCCAGAACTGTGGTTTCATATGTGGTTCAAGTGTTGGCTGTATTTATGCTGAGGGAAAAAAAAAAAAAAAAAAAGGATGCTTGCATGCAGGACCTGGCATGCATTGTTTAAAAAAAAAAGAAACAAAACAAAAACCCAAACTGTGGCTGTCTTCAATTATTTTCCATTACAGCATTGTCTGCATATAATTGCTCCATGTTTTCCATTCAGGAGTGCCAAATGAATGAGTATGTTACAAGTATAGGATGTACAAATTCCACTGGTAATGCTGCCCCATATCAGTAAATAACATGAAACACAATCTTTCTTGACCTGTATGATGTTTTTATACAATTAATCTGCGTTTTTCAAGTGTCCAACATTATTTACCGTATCTTCCATCAACAACTGAGACAGAGGACTCAGAGAAAATCCACGCAATGGGAAGTTAGACAGTGATTTTAGTGAGGTCTTAACTGGGGCTAAATGGTCAAATGCCTTGTAAATGGGCTGTTGCCAGACCGTGCAGACAGGGTTTTGGGGTTTGTCTTTTTTCTCTCGTTTTTAAAATCTGAGAGAACTACACATCACTTAGGTCTTTTCTGTGCATGAAAATAAAGGACTTCCACAGGTTTCCACAGATTTGAAGATCAGGCCCCACATGTCATTTCAGTTGCTTCCCAAAATCAACATTTTTATCACTAGTCTTTCTGTAAAAGGCTTTGTCTGCTACTTGGATCAGACTCATTAGGCTGGGGACAAGAGGAGCCCCCAGGAGCTGGTGCCTAGGGATCCTTAGCAGCCCCTTGTCCGAGCAGGGCTTGGGCATCTCTTCCTAAAAGCAGAAGGCATGCGATAGCAATGCACAGCGGGAAGCATATCGTGGCAAACACATGCAGGGTCATTTCTGTGACGGAAGAATCCAGGAGACATATTGTCATTTGCCAGCTGTTAATGTCCTCTGGCATAGAGCTGAGCCTGGACGCAGCTTGGCTGCAGTGAAGTTTTGCTTTATCATATCAATACTTATTAACATCCATAATCAGAAAATATAGTACACAACCCAGAATAATTACATTGTAGAGCAGAAGTTAATATATCTGACCTATAAAAATACATGCGTGACTACTTCTGCCAAAGGGGTCTCAGTAAGCAAATTGGTTAGGTTTGGCAGTTCATAAATAAGTTGTAATTACACACTGGAAACAGCATAATTACACCTTAATTGCAACATGGCAATACCCTTCTCTTATTACTCTGACCAATCTGTCGAGATATATATCTCCAAACAAAATAAATCCATGATCTTCACGTTATAAAGATTGTACTATTGCATCCCTTCCTTTTTCCTCCTCCGTGCACTACCCCTCTCAGCAGTGTTAGTTGTAGACTCGAGACTGCACACCCTTGGGTATAGCCAGCTGTGCTGCGAGATGGGAAATTGGAGCGTATGCACGCTCTAAAATGAAACTCAAATAACAGCAGAGAAAACAAAACAAAGCTCCTCATGTAAAAGAAGACAGTCACACTATTTTACATTAATGAGGGAATGATACCCAAATGCAGACTGATACTCCGTCACAGAAACATCTGAAGAAGGTTTTGAGAAGGTGAAGAAGTTATGATTTGCTATGGAAAAATACTCAACTGCTATCTGAGCTATTCTTAATTGAACTTGACAGAAGACGTGTGTGCTGACACTACTAGGACATTCAGAAACTGAAGCTGGATCAGCTTCCTAATGGAGCAAGAGAGAAATATATCAACTGTTAAAGAGGCTGAATTTTCACTGGAATGGTGGGTTTTTTAAAAAAACTTGATGTGATGGGGAACAACAGCAATTACAGGACACATCGAACAGAATACATTTTAACTATAGCCACTAATTCTTACTGATTTTGGGGAGAAAAAAATTAAAAATACAAAATATACACAGAGTTTTTAACCTAGTGGCATGATCGTAGCTGAATATTTGGTTAAGAAAAGTAATTGGTTATTTGTTCAGACTAATTTCAAAAGACAAGTGCTTACTCTTAAAGCAAAAAGCCATCTTGCTAACAGCAGACTTTTACATGTACGACAGCTATCTGTGTGCTATGGGCTTTGAGCTTCTTCAGGCAGGATAGCTGCCTTCCGTGCCTTTAAGTAACTCCTAATACAATGTGGTCCTGATGCTAACTGGATCCTACTGCAAGAGAAACCACCCCTCCTGCTCCCCCCTCCAAAAAAAAGGAAAAAAAGGAAAAAGACTATATATCTGAATCTATTTGATGACAAGGCTTCAAAAAACCACTCACACTGCAAAATGGAACCAAGTCCTATTCTCATGCCCATTTCACATACAGCTTGCATCTAGTTAGCAGCTAAAACCACATTCCTTAAATATTTTCCTTTCCAGAAAGAAGACACCTCCAGTATCAACTTTCTCTGGCCCACACCATGGTGAACTAGCATTTCCCAGAGCTTTTAATTCTACCTCAAGCACCTTATTCTGTGAGCAATCACTCCGGCTACAGAGGAAAACTGCTAGTACTGCTCAGCATGTTGGGATGCACGCAAGGATACAGTTTTAGTCAGCCAACACTGAAACAGGCCAGCTGGCTGTATTTTTTTGAGATGGGAATCATCAGATTCTCTCCTCAGATGCGCATGCATAAACCCAGAACTCTTCCCATGCAAAGCAGCAGTGAGGGTTGGTGCATGGGCTCAGCTGGGTGGGGACCAGAAGACCCCTTGCAGCTCTTTGGGAACATCTCACTGTCTGCCAAGTGCTTTGTAGCATTTGGCCTTCAGTCGTAGATGCTAACGCTTGCACAATCTTGCCATCGTTTCTTTTGAGAAAGGGGTAAGAGCAAAATCCTGGTCTAACTGAAGTGAAAGAATTTTTTTCATCAACTTATCAACTTTATGTCTTTTCTACACGTAGGAACGGCATGTGTAACTGCAAAATAATAATTTTCTAGAGCGTGCCTTTTCAGCAGCTGTTAGAACATCCGGATGGAAATCCATCTGGTGCTTGGTGTAGCAAATGCCACCATAAACTTTCAGAGTCCCCTTCCTTTTGCACAGTTACATGAACATGAAATGGCAACAAGGCTCTGAAGTCAGTTCTGTTTCCAGGACAGGAGGTGGGGAGCTGTGAAAAGAAGGCAACTTTCAACACGGAGCTTTGGATACTAACAGAAAAAGTCCTGATTCCCTACAGAGTCTCAGGGACAAGCTTTTGACTAGGTACTCCATCCACCCCAGGTCCTCCCTCCGCTCCAGGTCCTCCCCAAAGGCAGCAGCATCTCCAGAGAACTGTAGAGAGTTTGATTACATCTCATCCCATTCTTTCCAGGGTATTTTTCCATTAGGGTTTTGCACAGAGCCCGCAGGATTAGGGAAGAGCCAGATCTGAGTCTGTCAAGTTGTGGTTCTGTTTTCAATGGTTATATATATTGTGCTCTGTGTTGAATTAAAACAACAATAAAAGTCCTCTCACTTGTTACTGTATTTGTGTAATGTTCAAATTAGACGGGAACAGTTATTTGAGAGAAACTAATCCAATACATATCCAAAACCACATCAGGTTTTAATATAGAAGCTATCTACTAACACACTGCATGGTCGGGAAGATTCAACCACATCTGTATTACTCAATGTCAAAGACCGGCAAAACTGGCCCTTGCGATTGCCATCTCCCCCGCTGCCCAGGATCACAACATGAGTTCATATAATTGCACAGACTGAAAATCTTCTAGGCAGGATGATAGCTTAACATGATTTTGCTCTTCAAAGGATCGGTCAGCTGCCTTCACGTTCACGATGGAAGTCCTGGCACCTGGGAGGTGAAATGTTAGGAGGTGGCCGGGCTACGCAAGAATTACAGATGTGTGTTACTAGAAGCAGGAGCATCTGAAATCTGGAAGGAGGATCCAAATTCAGGTTCCTGAGCAGTGTCATATTAATGAATATGGGACTGAGTTGTGAAAGAGCCATGGTTAGAAGGTATGCAGAGGAGTTTGTAGGCTCCTTGAAATATTTTGGCCCCTCATTTTCTGTATGTGTGTAGCCTGGCCTGTATAATTTGGATGGGGTCCAGAGTCCCAGGTGTCTGGTTGCTATGAGGGATGCTGATAACACAGGATCTGTTAATCAGGTTTTGAGTTTGGCTACATTAAACAACTTACTATTTTAAGAAAAAAAAAAAAAAAAAAAGTTGCTACTTTTTTCAAGAGCAATGTGGATTGAAAACTGGATTTGCACTGCACATGCAGAAGTCAGGTATGCGGTCTTAAAAAGAATTATCCTTCATATTTACATAATATCTATTACAACAGTTTTTGATGTTTAAATTGGTACTAAATCATCCTTCATTAACGAGCTCTTCACTGCTAGCAGTAAAGACCAGAAATACTAATTGCAACTGAAAGTTAAAGATGACATGGGAAAAGTCCATAAAGTTTAAAAATGGAACTGAGCCGCAAAAGTTAGGAACATATATGAACCGGAGCTTTTGTTCAACCATTCAGAAGATGGACAAAGACTGAGGGATGTTTGCATTAGCAGTTATGATTTGAGGACTTCCAGGGACTGGTACACTTGTAAAGTTGGATCAGAACTTCAGTATATTACTGACATACATATATTTAAATATACACAGTACATTACCCACATATATATTCAGTTTAAACAGTAACATCTCCAACCTGAACAAGCCTTTTGGCAGATCAACACAGGCACAGTTTTGTTTTTAGAAAGACACAGTTAAAACAAGCACTGCTCAGGGCTGCATTCTGCCCTGAAGCTCCAACTGAATTAATTTCTTGTGTTACGTAGTTTATCAGGATCTTATCCATGGAACAGTTTGCTAAATTAACAGCTCAGAACAGATTGCATTAAAATGTTGCGGGTCAGGGGAAAATTAACTCCAAAGTATTACACTCCCGAGCCCAAACCCTACACTTACGTTACTGTGGATTTACGCCAGTGTAAATGCGAGTAGAATTTGGCCCCTGACCTTCTCCAGGCAGGTCATTACAGTTGAAATAGTAACTGATCTTAGAAAAACATTTTTGCTGCGAGGTATTTATTTCTGTATAAAGGTTTATGGAACATCATATTCTTTGCCCTTTAAGACTGATACTGACATATGTAAACAGCACTGGGCTTGGTGTGCCATAGCTTAATCCAGCCTCTCTAAATCTGGCTAAAACAATGGAAATATCTTCTGAAACCATTGTGGGTTATATCCAATATAGTTAAAAACATCTGACTGCAACCGCAAATATGCTGGTATTTGGTTGTGCTATAAAAACATTTTTATGTCAAATACAACTGGGACTAATACAGTAAACTACAAGTAAGTTAACCCTTAGAATGAACCACATCTAGATGCTTGAAGGTTAAGGTAGTCTGCATTGGTTGCATTTTCTTATGAAGAGCATAAAATGAATGTAGGGTATAAAAACTAATTACTAGTACTCATAGAGTAATTGATATTTATATAGCACCTTCCATGCTATACTATAAACACACCAGCAACGTTAGAAACTTCTGTAGCTACTAGCTATGGACCTGATCATGTTCTGCGTGCTTGAAGAAAATCCCCAGGAGTGCCCAAACGCTGCTTCTGTTAAGTGACTAAACTCGTGCCCCCTTTCCTCTCCACACCTACATGTACTCACGTGCATACACACATGAGGACTGTTTCAACTCTCACCAAAACACGGTGCTGCCAGAGGGCTAATCAATGCTTAGAAAAGCACAAATGAGGAGGGGAAGGGAAAGCAGTGCTAGGTGGGTTGCAAGAGGAGCGTTTAGCTGGCAGGTATGCAAAAGGCAGGCAAGGACATCGGGGACTCTTGGTTACAACTAAAAAAAAAATTCGATTTAAATAGAAGTTATTGAGAAACTTTGTTGAGGAAAATGTTTTCCAAGTAAGAGGTGTACCCCCATGAGAGAAGGGATAGGCCTGAGCATACTGCAGGATCTCGGTTTGCTGCTCTGCAGTTCGAGGCCCCTGGCAGCGCTGTGCTGGGCACTGGCTCAGTAAGAGCATCTCTTGCGACAGCTCAGTCTACCATCATCTGCTCAACACACAAATAATAGAAATGTGTGTGCTGTACAAATACTTTAATGCACATTTTTAGATAAAACCGGTATCTTAAAAGTTAAACTCACATAAATGCATGATCTGCAATAACATGTTAAGACATGCTCACGTACCATGACCCAAATGGACTCAAGCACCGCAAATCCTACATCTCATCAAAAGCCCTTTTGGACAGAGGTTGCTGAATAGTCTTGCTATGGTGATACGAGAAGATACTACCCCTAACTGCCCCCTCTAGGTGAAGTTGTTGGTCTTACAGCAAAGTGGGTAGAAGGGAGCACTGTGCCCCTCCAGGGACACTTTCCTGGAGCACAGGCATAGTGGCTCAAAGCCCCGATCTGCCTGCAGTGCAGACGCTCAAACACTTGATGAAGCAAGGCTTGTGCCCTTGCACCACAGCAATGCTTTGGAAAGTTACATTTATTCTGTATTATATTAATAAGATATTTATTATGTATAAAATGTTTGTTTCATTCTTTGTGCCATTCCTAATTCTATACAGCATTTGTATATAGCAAGAATGTTTCTCTCCGTATACATTGCTTCGTATTTCTTTACACTGAATTTCATCTGCCACTCAGTATCATGCAACTCCACACAATTAGTTTTAATTGCCATTAGGTGGAATAATCTTGGATCCCTAGCAAATGCTGTCAGCTCGCTTTTGTGCAGATCATTTATGAACACATCGAACAGCTCAAGCTCCAGGCCAGATCCCTGTGGGAATTCACCACTACCTCTCTAGCCATTTACTCACAGCCGTTGCTTGCCATCATTCAAATCTGTGAGTGATCCATGAGACCATTCTGAGACCATTTAAGCGTCCTTGTCAAAGCCCTCTGGCAATCCATACACAGCACTTCAAACAGGTCACTCTTGTCCACATGAGTGGTGGCTCCTGTATGTGCTCTTACACTATTCCCTGGCTGGGAAGTCATTAAAATATTGTTTCCTACTATAATATAAATCTCAGTTTTACACTTCTAAAATAAACAAACAGGGCTGCTGTCGACTCCAGCAGTAGTCATTTTACAGTTATGTGTAGAAACAGTGCAAATAAGATAACCTTCCCCAGCTGCCTGCAAATCCAAACCTGCCCAAGTTTCCCTGACCTTCACTACTAAGTCATCGGTAACTTATTTCAATTAACTCACAAAATTAGTGCCATCTGGTTTTGTATCAGGAAGCAGCCAGTGGTTTTTATTTGCACATTCACTAGAAACTACTTCATCCTCACAGTCTAACTACTTGCATAACTTTAATAAGATCATATATATGGCTGAAGACACCGAATACCCCGACATCAGTTCATCAAAGCAGGTACACGAGCAGGTTCCTCACTTAACTGCTATCCCCATCCAGCCACACACCGAGTCTCAACTGACCTTCTCACACGTCTCTGCCTGTGAAGAACATGAATACCACCCGAACCTGGACCTGATCCTGCTCCATTCAAGTCAAAGGCAATTTTTCCAGCAATGCTATGGAGGTACAAATGTAGTACTATGAAAGCTGTCAGCTGCTCAGCTAAAGCTCTCAGCACCTTCCAGAGTCAAACCAACACATCCCTAACAGTTACACAATGAATCTGGATGCTAATAACTTAAATTGGCATGTCTGAAAATATTACTAGGAAACACAGTTAGTTGTTACTGAGTTTAACTCAGCCATTCAGCCTTTTCCTTCCATAATAACTTTGTAATCAGATGGGGAGTACTGAGCTCCTGTCTTCGATCGATGGTCAATATCCATCACAGCAAGAAAACAAATAACATCCCTTAATACACTTCAGCACCAGGCATCCTTTCTAAATGAGCTGTCAGCATTGTTAAATGCTGACGTTTGAATTGCAGATTGGTTGATCCTTATTTTTGAGGTGGATAAAGCTGAACAGACCCAAATGTCAAAGGTTCTGTTATCAGTTCACATCACGGTTTATCAATAGCTTCAACTGCATTTTGTTAGTCAAGAATATGAGTCTCTGGTTTAATACCCAGTGCAGAAGAAACAAAGTTATCCTCTACAATATAAACAACAAAGTTCTAGTAGCTTATCACAGTGATGCATTTGCTTACTTCATGGTTTGATTTGAGTATTTAAACTCATATCTATATATTTCAGTACAGAAAAGCTTGGTGAACTAGGTAAGAAAGTGTAACGTGTATTTTACTCTCTGATATCAATGAAATAGAGAAGCAGGCTTAATTGTGTAACTCCTCTGATCTTTACAATTGAGACCATCCCATTTGTACTGTATTCATATGTAACCGATGAAAGCAAATGAGTGGGGGATGAATTTATTTGATTTTCAGAGCTATAACAGCAGCTGGTCAGCAGGGTCAGTCCAGTCCTCTCTAGTAAAAGTAGTTCAGGACTGGTGAGGTTTAGATCTTTTATTAGAAGAGGTTTGGGAGGAAATGCAAATTATGATTCAAAACCAGACAGCTGGAGGGCAGGAAAAGTGGGGAGCAACCATGAACCATTAATATGTGCTTGCTATTCTAATTAGTCTGCAATGAGAAAAGAGAGGCATATGTTGTATCTATTACCCTCGACCTACATGTATTTTAGTAGGATATTTATATACACCCTATTATACCTATATATATTTTAACTTGTTTCTTTTAAGCAAATTATACCAAAATGAAAATCCTGCCAAGTTCTGCCGAGAAGTCCATCCCCTTCCTGCTTCTCTTCCTTCCCTTGAATGGACACTGCCAGCATGCTAGTGCGGAGCAACAGCTGAGAGACGGACAAGGAAAGCACAGAACAATCTTAGTGTAGCAGCAGTCAAACACTCAGATACAGGAGTGACCCCCCAAATAAATATCCTTCTGGCTTCCACAGAAGAAATTAGAAGGATGAGTTAGCACAGCAGAGCTCAGGTATATGAAGGACAACACCACATATCTCTGTAGGAAAGGAAAGAGCACAGCAAATAGCCATTTTGCATCCATCTCATTGCCAAACGTCTTAGCTGGGGGCGGGGGTACCTTCAGTTTTTCCCGGGGCAGAGGTAGGAAGCCCACAGCCTTCTGCTGAGCCTGGACAGAACTTAAAAGCGGACCACCATTTTCAAAGCTGACGGTAACTTGTCCTGTATTATCTCTAGGCTGCCTTCTCAGAGAACATGTACAGAAAATAAACTGCACAGTGAAGGAATACTTTTCATGCCTTCCATACTGCAGCACACAAAGACTCCAAAGATTTTATTAATTCAGTTCATCTGCACTCTCAAACCTTTAGGCAGTAGGGAGTAAGCTATTTATCTTTTGGTTTCTTGTAAGGAATTCACACTAGACTCGCTGCTAAATCATTTTCCCTGTACTACCAGTACAGGAAATTAACTATAAATGAACTATGAAAACAAATCATTCTGCTACAATTTTCCACTGATATTACTTTACAGTTTTAGTACATTTAGGAAAAGCAATATAGATTCAAAAAAAGAGTTACAACTTATTTATATACTGATCCTTAAATTATGCTCTTTCCTCTTTTAACAGGTCCTACTTATAAGATATTTCTTGCTTATTCTGCAGTGCAATACTGAAGTTGGAAGCATCCTTGTGACTACAGCATCATAGCATGGTTTCATAGTCAACACTGAAGACAATTTCACTTTGAGACTACTATTTACTGAAATCTGTGGGGGAGGAGAAAAAAGTCAGTTCCTTGTATTCTTTACTATAAAGCAAACAGCTTCTGACTGTTTATATAAATGGCGATATTGAGATATTCTGCATTTTTTCAGTAGTTACTGATTTTTTTATAATATCCTCCCTTACAAACACTACTGCATTTCTTTAGAAAGATTCAACACCAAGGATTTATGCCTTCATTAAGGTCTATGTTTTTCACCTCTTTAAAGAAATAAGAGATGGCGCACTCTAAATATGGAACATGCCATTTGCTCTGAAAATGGTTTTTAAGCGACACACGGGGATAATTGTGGAGAAGTTCTGCAGTTCTGGGTGGAGGGGATCTACTCCATCCTGTTTGAAACTCCCTTGATAAAGTCTTACACCAAGAGATTGTCAATTATTTAACACAGTATATCTGCTGAGAGATATTTAATGAAATTTAATGTTAAACTATGAGTATGCTACAAGTTGGGATTTGAGATGAACCATGTGGAAATGAGGTTTTCCACCGCTACAGATTGCAAGCTGGGACTGGTGGCTACAGACATGCCCGTCCATTTTAATGTAGTTTATCATTTAAATAGCTAGAGTCAAATTCTACAGTGAGGATTTGGAGTTGTTGTCTTTACAGGGGTGAGTGGGAGCAAAACGTGCTCCTATTTTTTTCCTAGCAGTGTGGTGGCAGCTGTTAGAACTGGTGGAGAAATGAATTTTTTCCATGAAAAAAACAAATTTGCAAATTGAAATCTGCAATTCAAAAAAACCAGTTTTCTGTGTGAAATCCTGAAGCAGGTATTTTTGTGTGAAATCCTGACTCCACTGAACTCAGGTAGAAAACCCTCACTTCCTTCACTGGAGGCACCATTCCACTTTTTGTTGGAATTTCTTTCAAATTAACATTTCCCTGCAAAAAATGTTTAAACTACCTTCCCTCCCCCCCCCCCCCCCCCAGTAGGAACTGCTTTTTTGCTAGAAGCATTTTGGTCAGGAGCTATAGACAGAAGCCATGAACAGATGTCCTCTTCGGGACCCTGCTGTGAGTTGGAAGAGGTTACTACTCTCAGCTGCTCAGCGCCATTCCCTGCTCTCCTCATTAGGGATCACCCCCACTGATGTGCTCATTGAACAGTTTGTATGACACTTCCTACAAGGCCCAGCTTCAGGCTGAGCCAGTTTCTTGGTGCAGACCAACAACGAGCAAAACAAATGGAGTTGATTTTGCTTAAAACAAACGAGGGACCTCCTAAACAACTTGCTGTGCGAGTAGATGGAGAGGGCAGCAGCCTTTGACAGGGGAAGAGCAGTGAGTAGCTAAAGGTGGTAACTTCTTCTGCTCACATGGCTGGATTTGGAGAAGTCTGTCCATGGCTTGGAAACTAGCAGTCTCTCCAGTATGTAATGCATGTAGAGTTAGCTTGACTTCAGAAAGAACCCGGCTCCAAGACACACAACTAAAGAGCATTTGTCCTGAAAGTGATACTACAGACAGCTACAGAAATTACAGAAAATAGCTACCCAACCTGTAGCTGATTCAACAAGAATCAGAATTAAACTAAATGATGGTGTAACTTCCCACCGAAAGACACATTCTGTAGATTCATGAACATCAGCATCCTCCAACTACCTGGATACACACTCGCGGGTGTATTTTGGGCCGTGCAATCTGCCCCACATAAACCCTGTGCTGGAACCCAACTGCCCTCACCAGACAAGCAAACAAGCAAACCTCCAGGGCCAGCATTCCTTTCAGGAATCCAGAAACATTCATAGGGGTTCTCATATCTTCCTAACCACAACAAATAGTTAGTCAAGTTACCTTTGTTAAGCAAACCAATTTTCATTGCTTTCATTCAAACGGCCTTAAAATAGAATTCTTGCCTGCTTTATTTTGTCAGAAGTAAAGAAAACTGAGAAACTGTATCCATTGTTCCTTAAAAGAGCTTATTAGTGAAACAAAGACCTTTTTTTTCCCCAGTGAGTGCTGTTTGTGCAGTTACTTCATGACATTTATTTGGATTTGGTCCCAGGGGAAAAAGGCCAAATTCAGTTTCAGCATTTGCCTACTACAGCATAAACACAGTCATTAGTTAACAGATCTTTTTTGGCGGTCTTTATGTAGCCTCCAACATCAAAGCACGTGATATTCATGAAATAATCAAAGCAACATATGTACACTGAAGCACTGTACGTACATTATTTTTCAGTAGCCTAGCAATCCTCAGAAATTTGAAGAGGTTCTCCTAGGCCTTGAGCCAAAGCCCTTGGAAGTCGATGGAATTTTTTTTTTTCCTTTGACTTCAATGGATGCCGAGTCTGGCCCTCGGATAATCACTGCCATGTTAATGGCAAACTACTTTCCATTTTTGTATTAATTTCCTGCTTGAGGAAGATACAGGGCCAAAAGCACTGGAGAATGAAATCATTTGCCCTATTTCTACACAGGGCAGAGAAAGCCAGGGTAATAGCACTCAAATCCCCCCTTAGGGCTTCGCTGATCCATCCTACCCATGGGATGGAAGAGCGAGTGGATATTTCCTTTGCTACAGCTCTTCCCCTTACTAAGGACACTGTTAGCAGTACGAATAACTGCAAACCCTCATGGTGGTTTTTGTGCTTTGCCCACTAGGATTGGGAATGAGGCCAATCTCTTTTCTCCTCTAACACTGAGCCGCTAGCGGTCATTTCTCCTCCAGGTGTGAGTTCCTAGGGAGATCCTAGCTATCTCATACCTGACTTTGCTGCTGAAAGGGGGACCTTGAAAGAACAGTTTTTACTGAAATTAACTGGGTTGATTAGGTCTTGCTTTAATAACCATTAACTAGTCTTGAGCCCAAGAAAATTGCTAAGACAGCAGAAAAATTGCTGATGTGAAAATTAGAGGATAATGGGTGGCAGAAGGATTTAGGAGGGACATTTGCAAAGGCACCGCTCTGACTGACCTCTCTTAATGCCACTGTGGTCCATGAAGAAAGGTGATTTTTATATTGCTACGAGTCTAGTTTGGAAGATTGAACGCACATTCAATCAGAAAAATACTACATACTAGCACTGAGAGTTGCTCAGTGATAGAAGCCTTTAGGCTCAAGACTGGAAGAGTTAAATTCAGTTTTGCAATACTAGAAAAGAAAGCCGATGCCTTTGATTTAAAAAAACCCCACCAAACCACAAACAGACACATGGGGAGCCACATACCCACACTTTAACCTGAAAAAGAAAGGTGGACTGGTAACGTTTTGGTTATTTTTTTTTTTTTTTTTTTTAAACTGCTGGCCAGTCACTTCAGCTGTTTGAGAAGGAACTTTACTTTTGCTCACTTTTGTTCAACACTGCAACAGGGGCTGCTCCTTCCCTGTGTGTGCGCATCAGTCCAACACAACCAAGCACGTATCTTGGTTGTAGCCCTTCCTGCGCTACAGTGGTACAATGAATAAAAGAGGTGATCATTAAGCAAAGTGTGGAAAACAAGACTAACATTTAATAAGGCTCTCAAGTTCACTGTCTGAAATGATGGTGAATACATGGCCTGATTTGATTAAATTAAATCTATTTTAATGAAAGAAATTTGTAATGTTTACTGGCAAAGAGGTGCAGTAGACAAGATTTGCTGAAGTTGAAAGAAGTGGCAGAGTTGGCTTGGGAGGGACATATATCCTTATGGAGAGTGAAACCTAAAACTAAACCCCCATAAGGACCAATGATCAGTAGTTTATTGTTAGCTGAGTGAAAACAGAGTTCTGAAAAGAGAGTGAGAGAGCGGGAGAGTGAGCGCATGGGCAAAGGACTACAACAAGGTTTGAATTTTACAAGAAGCAACTGATGGAATATAACGACAGTATTCAGAAACATATAAAATCCATGAAGGTCAAATGGCAAATCATAATGAATTTTAAAATAAAATAACTTTGAGACATACTTGAAGGTTGAAAATAAAATGAATTTAGTGGAGCTATTAAATATAAGATCCAAATCCCAATGAAGTTGGTGGAAAGACAATCACTGACTCCTACAGAGTTGGACCGGGACCAAAGAGAACAACAAAGAAATTTCCAGTGACTGAAAAAGAATCAAGAAAATCTCAGTGGTTTCTTCACATCTGTGTTTGATAACAAAGAACACTGGCAACGTTCATGAAGGATGTGTCTGTGGGTACTAATGAGGACAAAGTAAAGGAATCTGTGAAGTAACCAAGGACAGGAATGAAATACAGATAATAAGTAGTAATGGATTGCACCCAGAGATGAAGCACAGATGAAGGCTAATTTTTTAAAAAACTTTGTGTTTTTAAAAGATTAATGTATATATTGGCAATAAATTAGTAAATGATATTGACATTTTTAGCTATTATTTTCAGAAATACTTCCTTCACAAAAAAAAAACCAGGACATGATTTGTGATGAAACAGGAAGGATTTAGACTGAAGGTCTGGACTCCTGCTTGTTTCAGGTCACTTTTAAAAAAAAAAAAAAAATAAAAAAATCATATCAGCAATAAGCAAGCTAGAACATTTCCGAATATGAAATACCACATGTGATATAAGCACAGAGCACACTCACTAGATTTAAATATGTCATTATCAGAAGGAGCTTAGGCATGTCTGAACAAAATTCTCTTTATCTTTGTGTACGAACATGCCCACCGGCAATCCACGGTTCTTTGTCTCAACACACCTTTAGGAATTGCAGTGAACTGGAGAAGTGTAATTTCCTAGGCTATCACCTCAGCAATCCTTTCCTGCACCCTACGCTGTTCCTTTGTTCCTGCAGGACACTGTCACAGCTGAATACAAAAGTCTGGACTGAGGAATACTGTGGGTTAACTGCAAATGGCTAAAGGTGTTTTGTACTGTACTTTGCTGTTTTACCTGCTATGCCTGTGCCAGCTGAAGAAGTTGGGAAGACAGGACAGACCCCAGTAAAGCATAGCGGAAGAAATAAAGTGGTATTTGCGAAGTCAGATGCTAACACTGTTTAAGAGAAAACCATCAGGATGTTATTCCTTTGGGTAAAACAGAAAAGAACAGATCATTCAGAGACATAAACACGCAGTGCTACTCCTCGAGCCCAAACTGACTGCAATTCTTCCCTCAGTCGGTCCCTGTGAAACTGTTATAATCTCATGACCGAGCTGTGAACTGTTCCCTTCAAAAGCAATTCCTCTGGGCATCGGGCTTCTGATTATCCAAGAGAGCCAGATGCAAACAGAAGACCTGCACCACAAATTTTAGATGCTATTGAAATGCAAATACGTATAAGGTATATTCCTCTACTTCTCCTGGAGACACATATTTCAAGTCGTTTCATTTGCAATGCAAATTTATTAAGGGAAAATATTGCGCTTTAAAGTCACAAAGACGTAGCTTACTCTTAAAGGCCTCCAGACATTATCCTGTTTTCTGCCCTCCAAGAACCAGGAAGATTTTAGACCTTTGTGGTTTCATAGGTAGGATTGCAAAAATGCCCTGTGGTACAAGCTCCTACACTTCAGTCTGAGCTGTTTTAAACGCCCAAAAAAGATGTAGCCTCTGGCTGTCCATCGTTTCCTCTGGGAGACGAGTTCTACTATGTCAGAGCTTTTCTCCCTGCTCTGTAATACATAGCCCCTACTGATATTTAATGATATAAACCACAACAGATGGCTGGCAGAGCACTGTGCTAAACTAATAGCAACTCTTTTAGGCATTTAGAAGCTTGAAGAATCTTGGAAGAATGCTCAAGTATGGATTGTAACTAACATAAAAGGGAGCCACTGAGATAACATTATAGATATTTTTGTCCTACTTAAAACTTAGCACCTGTCACTGTTACCAAAAAAAGTGAGAAAGATTTTATCAAAAACTGAAAAGGAGTCAAGGAAAACCCCTCCTTATACATAAACTGAGTTTTCTTTATGCACGCAGTAACATTTTGGCCTGGTTTCACAAAAATCATTTTGTATATGCTGCTCTTTTAAGGTAAGGCAAAGTAGCAGGTGATGGTGTTTCATGGTGTTACACATCCTGGCTAAAAATTCCTGAGGGAACATCCCAGTTTGGGATCCCAACAGGGAGGACAAGCCCAGTGTCCATTCCCCACTAGCCGACTGTGCAGACACGGCAGGTCCAGGCACGGGTGTGGAGCTGGGTACCTGGAGGAATGAAGAGGCACATCACTAAATCTGACCTTGAGAGAAAAGCCCCCAACACATTTGCTCTATCAAAGTGAAGTGAAGTTCAATGTCTCCAAAATCCTTCTCTTGAACTCTAACAGTAACCTCTACAGGATATTTAAGTGTTCCACTCCCACTGACTTCAGCAGCACGTAGGTACCTAAATACCTCTTAGTACCTGTCCGACAAGAACAAGAGCTACTTGCTTGAATAATTTAAAATTTGAATCAAGAGCCGCTTTTGCCTCTTTGTCCTCCCAGTCCTTCCAAAACCCAGACATTTTACTTTCTTTAGACCAGAACTACCAAAAATCAAGTATAGCATTTTAAAATCCTTTCCCTTTTGCTCCTCACGTTTCACTGGCTGTGAAAGTGGACAGTGATGTATTAAGTGCTTTGGCTAACGATGCTCCAGCCTGCACTGCTGCGGGGCTGCACAGCTCGGCCAATAACCCGTCACTGCGCCGCCCCGGCTCAATCTGTTTTATGAAATGCTACTGTATTTTCTTACATGGAAAACAAACAATGCCCCCCGAGCTGCGCCCCGATCCCCAGCAGCGATGCTGGGGAAACTAATAACGCCAAAGCTCAAGCTACAGGAGCACAAGGCTGAGTTTTTGTCATAACTTGCGTAGTTTAACGGGGTCTGGAGAGCTGCTGATTTCTGAGAAAGAGCGTATTAAATAGACTTTTATGGCTTGAAGGGTGGGGGGACAACGACTTTTCTGAGATTTTAATGAACAGACATTAAGGCTCAGACTATAAATGAGTCACTTGGAGGACTGGTAGGTACACACACTCATGTAACATTCCTGTTGATTTTTTTTCCTGCAGTTACTGCCCCTGGGTGGAATGACAGCTCACGGTTACGGGGCAGGGGCTGGCTTGGCCAAGAACCCTCTCAAAGGTGGCAGCTCTCCTCCACGCAGGTTCGGCATGCCAAAAGGGATGGGCTGGACTCAAGCAAACAGAAGTGTTAAAAAAATAAACACTTCAATATTTCAGTACTTTCAAAACTTTACAAGGTTTGTAAAAGGGAATATGAAATGCTCATCTATATTTAGGTCACTGATGTAGGGTTGTGTTTACTTTGTAAATCTACTACTACCTCTCCTTTTTCCTCCCACTCCTCTCCACGCAAGCCAGGTGCCTTTCATTCTTAAAAGCACTGGTTTGGTGTTCAGCACAGTCTTCTGGCATCCATCCTACCTTAAACTTTCGGTAGGAGAAGCTAGAAGGATTTGCAGGTTAAAGAGTGAGAAAGTTCTCTTCTATAAAAATATCTTTTTAAATTCAAAAGTTCAGAAAAGTAGCAAAAGTTGTTATACAAGAGTTCAGGTCCCAGGTCCACACCAGAGGCTGGAGGACCACTGGGTCTGGGCCTTCTCCTTGGAGCCTTTCCTCTTCCAGCTGGGCTGGAAGAACATTCCTGAGATGAGTGGGTAAAGCTGGTGTATCTTTACACTTTGATGTTTTTTCCCTCCTTTTTAGTGTTCACAGAACGAGAAAATCTAGGTCACAGAGAAACAGCCAAATAGAATGGCAAACTGCATTGGCAAGGGAATCTAGAAATGGCCATGTCAGGGAAAAAAGATGCTACTTTAACATATTTATCAGTTGGGTTTATGATTTGTCTTGATTCCAGGGACACCAAAGTGTGGAAAAAACCAGGAAGGCAGTAATTTGAAAGAGAAACAGTGATAGATCAGGAAATACATAGTTAGTACTTTATATTAAGTACTACTTATAGTGCTTTTCCAAAATATGCCTGAAGTCTTATGTGTTCAGCTCTGAGATCTATTTTTGGTAGTTGAATTAAACAGGAATTTTGCCAGTGACGTCTGACCGACTAGGGCCTGGCCATGGCTTTGCCAGGCATTATTAAGGCTGAAGTTTCTAAAGCACAGTTTCTTGTGCGTTACAAAATCCATGTCACCTAAAGTAGTTTCCGTGAACTGTCACTGTATTGCTTTTTGCCACTGACCACTAACACTTACCTGTTCATCTAAACATTTTTGGAGAACACATGCTGAGTATCTCTGAATCTTCCTAGCCCTCTGACTGCCAGATCTTCAGAGAAGTCTAAAACCAGCTTGGACTTGATGAGAGATACACACCAGCTGGGAAGTTTCTTTTTGGCTTGCTATTGCCAAAAGTAGGTGCAGCGCTACAAAATATTTAGTCTCTTTCATTTTTATGTTCTCAGTAAACACTAACAGACGTCAGTACCCATCTACTCTTAATCTAAAAATAAAACTCATTCACACACTACAAAAACACTCTTCGCTATTACCATGATGTAAAACGGCCTTGACTTCAAAAGCTCTGAACCGCTGATGAATGTAGTGGCACAGTTTTAAAGCTAGCTTTAAAAGAATGGACAGCAGCAAGTATTTAGTGGTTTTTTGGTAGCTCTTTCCACTTGCAGGTCAGAATGTGCTTTAAAAAGCAAGGAAAGTATCATTATCTTGGTTGCACAGACAGGAAAACTGAAAAATAGTAGAGATTATTGTCCTAGAGACTCCCCCACAAAGTCAGCGCTGGAATCCAGCCTCGTGGACATCACCCACTCTGATGCCCTGCCCAGTTCAAGCCAGCCTCAGGGTGATGAGGTGGCATCTCAGCTGCCTGCTAACAAATCAAACATTTGCCTAGGACTTTGGTGCCTGTGCATCTTCTATGAAAACCTACACTGACTACTTGCCATGCCAAGTTAACAACAGGGCTAACTCCCCCTGTTCCTGCAGATTTCTGTAGAACCTGAAGACCTTTCAAGACATGCTTGGCATGCTGCGCAGCAGGGCTTTTCTTTAAGAAGAGAAAACAAGGATCCTAAAAGTACAGAATAATATATCTTTTTCTTTTTTTTTCCCCATTTTAAACAAGAAAGTGAACTGTGTCAAGCTAGATTATCAGTGAATAAATAACTTTCTTCAGTAACACGCAAGGATCACTCAGGTAAATTACAAATCTTTCAGAACTAAAGATTATTCTGGTCAGAGAAGTTGTGAGCTGAAGGATCCTCACTGAAGCAAACTCAGCATCATTACCTGAAGCTAAATTTATCTGAAACACCACCTCTCCATGTGGTTGGTAGGGCTAGCCTTGGTTTCTTGAGTGGTTGCTTTGATGTTACTAATTGTGCACAATATTTAAGAATTCAGAATAAAATTGTGGCCAGTTGGCTCTTTGATGAGCAATTATTCATAAGCAAATGGGGAGGTCACTGTGAGGACACACTGGGTGTAGCTGAGGTTAAGCACAGCAAAACAACTGTTCTGATTTCTAATTTGGGCAACACAGCAATTACTCCTCCCTGACTAACCTGGAAACCAAACAGAAGAGTTCACCTCTTCCTTTTATTGACCAGACAAGTTTAGTCACACATTTTTCTTATTCTATCATCACCACATAATTGCTTACAAATCTGCAAAATTAGCCCGATACTCTGACAGACTTAATATGGAAATGGTAAGAAAATTACATTATAGAGTTGCTTTCTTCATCCAAACTAAACAAAACATAACCTCACTTTAGGGCCTTTATTTTTCCTTAATGTTAACGCAAATTTCCTTTTCAAATCACTATACTTTTACTCAGCTGAGTGTTATATCCTTTGAGTGGGGGATAAGCAGGAACAACCCAGGAGGCAGGTGACCCTACACTCAGAACCTGATTTAGGTGCTGGTGACTGTAAGCTGCAGATAGGTAGGATGCCAAAAAATTTACAGGCTGTATAATTCACTTATTCCAGAGCCCTGAAATATCACATTTGCTAAGAAAAGATAAGAGTGTGAAAACCAGGGACTAGGATGGAGGACAAAGAGGACAGAAACAAAAGAATCAAAGCATAGCTTTGTGTGATAACAATACAACAACCCCTGCCTGTTTGTTCATTGGGTCTAATTCATTTAGTGGCACCTGGTTCAGTCAACCCATACTACCTCTGGTCTTTACCCCTGCTGTGACGATAAATACCGAGCCCATTATTGTGGATGGTTTTGCAAATACATTGCCCACATACATATGCCAGCTCTCAGGCACACGTCTAGTTTCTGGACCACTTTGCAACACTTGGTCCTAAATGCAGAAAAGATGTCCAACTCAGTTTCTACCATGCACATTACTTGTCTACGCTTGAAGTAAGCAATGCTGACTACCAAGGTATACAACTCTGAAGTCCTAAACCAGGAGCTTCAAAAGGACCCAGAGATATTGAAGGACCTCTTCTTGAGATACTCTTCCCTCAGAAAGCAGGCTGACATGATTTCTAGTATCCCTGCTTACTAGTTGCTTCAAGTTCAGGCCCTTGCTACATGCCACATCATGCCAGAAAGCAAGCAGAAGACTGACCTGACGTGCCACTGGGGCTCCAGGATATTGCCGCTAGGACAAATACGACCCCTTCTTACCAGTTTGCTGGGGCCCACCTGAACAAGCAGACCTTTCTCTTCTGCAACCTGCCCAGGCTTGCCCAACGTGGACACCTGCTGGAGGCTTTCTGCCCAATGCTAGGGGAGGCCAGTGCTTCATTTTGAACCTAGAGGTGGCACTTCCCGTACAAAACGGAGATACCCGTCACAGCCCCCTGTCCCTCCTACACGCTCCCACTTTCAGTGGCTATTGAGAAGCTAAGCTCATAGACTTCTTTGAAAATCCAAGCCATAATGCACAGGAATGACATTTATTACCTTTCTATTTCTGACCTGACGTATTTTCTGCCATTATACGACTTGCTTCCAGCCTATTAGTACCTGTGTGAAAATCCTGCCCGCCCCAGAGCTCACACACCGTATGTGAATGGGTATTGTCCAAAGATCTCTGCATAAAACGCACTCTCTGCAGTGCGTCTTACTGGTAAAACCAGTTAAATGTTTTACCATCTGACCAACTGCTGATGCGCATATTTGATTTTCCTGGCATTAAGCGAATTTAAGCGTTCTAGGCACAGAATCAACATTCTGGTAATTTTCTTATACTTTGGCTTTCCCAAGGGCAAAGACAGAAGAACACAGAAACCTTTCCATGGGCAGAGTCACTCTGTATTCAGTTCTGCAGGTTCAATTGGAATTAATGCAACCAAAAAACCAGGAAATCTTTTAATACTGGTATTGCAATACATGATTTCTTTTTTGTAATGTTATTTTCATTCAGTATCAGATAAAAATTTACTGCAAATCTGAAATACTGAAAATATTTTCAGAGAATGTGATTAAACAGAAAAAACCCAAACAGAAAATAAAATCCACCCAAAGATAAATAACACAGCATTCCTCACACCATGAAATGAAAGCCCCGTTTACCTAGGCATGCAGAACTGAAGCTTTACAAACTAAGGGAATGTCTGCATCTTTTAATGCCTGTCTTGTAAACATCCTTTTCTAATACTGTCAAAACACAAACCAGATCCCAATCTTTAAATTAACTTGTCAGCATTTGTGAGATGCTAAGCTAAAGAGAAAAATACAGAAGCTGTATGTGGCCGCATATGCAGATTTTGTATATTCATGATGTTTTCTTTTGCTGTGTTGATGACCTCAGTCCTTCATTCCCATTAACCACAAGAGAGAGAGATGCACCTGTAGCAACTCAGAGCCTGGAAATCAAGCCTTTAAAAATCAACTTCAATTAGCATGCCTCCGTGTCACCTGATGTACATCTGAGGCGAAAAAAGTGGATATGAAAGTGTGTTTGTTTTCCTTTGCCATGCCTTGCAATAAGAAATTTCATTCAATATTTGTCTAAGGATTTCAGTAGTAAGTAGAGAGTTTGTGGCAGTTCAGTGAATGTTTTCACAGCGCTGTTGTTACTGCAGTTGTAAAGTTTCACTTATGATTGAATGTTCGGGGCTGGTAAAACCCTGTGTCTCTTTACTGCTCACAGATGTGTCAGAAAAAAATTTACTAAATGCCTGTTTTTTATTACTGCTCCGCTGATCCTTTTTCTGTGGACATTCCAAAATGCAAGTTAAATCCAATGGTGAATGTATCTTCCAGATATTCACATTAAAGGACGTAATTCATGTAACATAAAACATACTACCATAACAAAGCTGTAAGATTTAAAAACAGATTTTTTGGAAGCAAGATCTAATTTCATCCCTCACAAATGTTCTCAATTCAATTCTTGAAATAAATATATAAGTGTGCATATATGGTTTATACATATCTACTTTATAAAAATATATGCAGATAAATGTAGCTATCTGCAAAAGGAACCCACAGGTTCTGCCTGCCTCCAAGGAATGTTTACAAATTTGTACATAGGCATTAAAGTCCACTTTGGCATTTTGTTAATTTACTTCATCTGACTTTGAATCATTTATGTAGCGTTTCCTGATACTTCACGGTATCACAGCCAAATCTCAGAACTCATCCTACATCCAGCATAAATAGTCCTTTGGTTGGACAAAGCTGCCAGGAATTTTCTGCAAGTCAAAGGTCAAACACACACTGACTGTTCAAGGTCCTATTTTTATAAACATTAATGACCAATGACTACTAGGAATTTCTGTTCCTCTTTTAGGTTGATAACACACCTTTTCAAATACTAAGTTTTAGAAGGATGGCAGCAGCCTGCCATCCCCTCCCGAATGGTACCAGAGTCTGTTCCACCAGTTTCACAGCGCTATCATACTGGTTCACATGTGTTGGGTTTTTTAATGCCATTACAACTTCTGTGGCCAACTGCACAGAACAGATATAACTGGACAATGTTTTTCTGGAAACAGATGAAGGATGGAAAGAAAGCACTTTTTCGGTAAGCGGAGAGAAAAAAAATCACTGGCATCTTGCAAGACCAATTAACTTCATGTATGGTAGTCACCTATAACAGATACTGGTAGAAAAATGTTTTAAATATACAGCAGCCCAACACAACTCTATGGGCTCTTGATCTTTTATATAATTGAGATGATGTAACTTTGCACAAAAAACTGTAATCTATTTCATCTAATAAACTTCAGATAAGACTGAAACTAAAAGTTGCCAATACCTCCGTTCAGACTGGAAAGTATGTTAGATGTACCACAGAGCAATGCTACAATCAACATCTTGATTTTATAACTTTACTCTCCTTTTGTGACCATACAATCAGTTATTTACGTTACCAAAATGGATTTTCCTGTGATATATGACTAATAAACACTGATGCTCAAGCACCTGCAAAAGAAACATTGCTGCTTTGTAGTCTTTGCCATGAACATTTCACCTTCTATCATCTGAAATGATCTCAAATTCTTCTCATCAAAGTATATGTTACCGAGGCAAGGAATCTACTTTAGTACATTAAACACATGTTATAACATCAACTCTATTTAATCTTCCTGCCCTTTTCCTCTGAAAAAGATGCTGTCATGTATGAATATACTGTTCCTTTATGTATCTTCAGCCACGAAGCCAGCCACATATTCCACACAAGCTTTTGCCTTTGTTGTGGTTCACTGTCTTTTAAAATTATCTTTTCAGCTGTATTGGAATTAGTTATCATCCATCATGCTATGAATCCAAATAATAGATTTCATGAAAACAAAGCTTAATTTCATAGGTTTTTTTTCAATGGAAACAAATGTCTTTTATGCCTGTGGTGTTGCTAACCAGATGACAATGCAGATACTAAACATCTCCTGAGGTGCCAGAGGCGGGGGAAAAGTAGCATCTCCTTCCAGCTCTCAGGAAAACGATCCGTGCCGGTATTACAGAGAGAAATTAATGTTAACCATACTGAGGTAAACGCCATTTGTATAGTGATAGCATAAGACAGAGCTGTCTCATCAGATTGAATCTCCGTGACCGAGTACCTGCTTCTTTCGCTCAGAGTGCACTTAACCAAAACAGCTGTGAAATACATCAACTGTTATGAGATGAGATCCACCATATATAAAAAAACCGCTGCGGCAGTTCAGTATTAACTAGTTTTGACACAAATTACATGTGGCATGCACCATCTGGCTTCCTAAAAAAAAAAAGCAGACAAGGCAAGGAATAGGCTGGGAGACTCCACCACCTTTCATGACTGAGTATGATCAGAGAAAAGCAAGCTTGAGCAGCGGAGATTTGCTGCAGGTAATGGTATCAGGGTATAAAAAATGGCAGCTGTCAAAGGGATCCTGAACTTGTTTCAAAAGGCGCAGTAACAGAAGGACCTTTGCTAATTAAATATTCTATAAAGCAAAGGAAAAGTACAGGACAAACAATAAATCACACAGCTCCTTAGAAGTCACCGCGCTTTGAAAAAAAACCACGGTGATTTTTATGTGAGGAAAAATATTTCAAAGTGAATATTCTGTGCAAAGCCATACGCAGAAAGTGTTTCTGTGTCGTGTAAACTTGATAGAGTTCTTCTGTTCTCAGCTCTGTGCCTCTGGGACCCTGTCTGGCACCATTTGACCTCCAAGGAGCTTTAATGAAAAGCACATCAAACCCAAGCAAGGGGCTTTTTGATGTTAGCACTGCACATCACTAAAGAAACCAATGCATTTCAAGTGGTGTTGCACCTCCTCTGGTAAAAGCAGCTTGTGCTGAAGACAGCAGCGTAAGAGTTTGAAAACGCAGCCACTAACTCTTGTAGCTCTCATGCTTGCACAGAAATGCCCATGAGTCTACTCATGACAATTCTCATGGGGAAAAAGACTATCAATGAGTTTATCTTACTGTCTAAGTATACCTCAGCAGAAAATGCAAAGCGCCACAGTGTTGTACATGAATACAAACTCCTTTTGGAATGAGTAAAACAGACATTGCCAAAATGGTGTTTCTGAAATTGGCAAGACATTACATGATGCCCACCTGGACCAGCAGAGCTGTCCCATGGCAAAAGCAGTTCAGACGGTCAACCCCCTCCCATCATTCCAGATGGACCGTGCTCTTTAGCTGAAATGCGTTCCCCATAATGCACCTGACCAACCAGCCCTACAGCATGGAAACCCCTGAATACAGAACTTTTAGGGTCTTAATTCAGTAAAGAACCTAGTCAAGATGGGAGAATCATAGAATTATAGAATTGTTTTGGTTGGAAAAGACCTTTAAGATCGAGTCCAACCTTTAACCTAACACTGCCAAGTTGACCACTAAACCATGTCCCTAAGCACCACTTCTACACGGCTTTTAAATACCTCCAGGAAAGGTGACTCAACCACTTCCCTGGGCAGCCTGTTCCAGTGCCTGATAGCCCTTTCAGTGAAGAAATTTTTCCTAATATCCAATCTAAACCTCCCCTGGCACAACTTGAGGCCATTTCCTCTCATCCTATCGCTTGTTACCTGGGAAAAGAGACCAACACCCACCTCACTACAACCTCCTGTCAGGTAGTTGTAGAGAACAGTAAGGTCTCCCCTCAGCCTCCTTTTCTCCAGGCTAAACAACCCCAGTTCCCTCAGCCGCTCTTCATCAGACTTGTGCTCTAGACCCTTCACCAGCTTCGTTGTTCTTTTTTGGACTCGCTGCAGCACCTCAATGTCTTGAAGGTGTGTCTTCCAAACTTCAGTCAGATAATGCAGCAGCTCACCTGCACACACCAAGACAAACTTAGCTGACCTCCAGAGACATTTTAAATAGTGCCTAAGCAGCAGACAGTGTTGTCTGGTCATCAGAACTTTAGACTGATTCCTCAAATGAAACTTAAGCACTTCAACCAAAATGTATTTTTACAAATATGAAACAGACATTGCAAAATGTATTTTTACAAAAATATTTTTTTCTGATAAAGAAAAAGTACCATACAAAAACTTTCTGGCACAAAATTCTCAAATAGCTTTTGAAAACAAATGTAAGAATTTTAAATAATGAAAAATGTAATGAGATTGCTCCCAAGCAGAATTACATATCCACCTATAATCAGTGCTCAGTTCCCCTCAGAGCGGAATATAGGTCACTGAAATTTACTGGCTCTATAGGTGCTACTGTCCTTAAGTGTAACATTGCCTAGCTTGCTATTCGTGATCCTACTTCTGATCTTAGAAGCAAGGTCATGATCCTACAACCCTAAAGTTAATTGGCAGTTTTTCCACACACTTTGATGTGAACTGAAGTGGGGCTCAAAGCAATCATGGATATACTTAAGTTCCTTTAAATCAAAGTGACTGCGGGGAGGGGAAGACGGCAGAGCATTGCCCTTCGGAGCCACCCTCTAAAAATGGAAATTCTCCCTTCCTGAAGCAACTCCCATTCCCTGCATATCTGGAAACTTTGTCAGCAGTTAGTAAATTAGTTATACTTTCTCTCACAATTTGCTCTTTCAACTGCAAGACGTCTATAAAACATCAGAGGTTGCACTATGAAAATGTACATGTAATAATATTCAGTGTAAAATACTCAGTGTCATAGCTTCTCCTCAGTATTTATTTAACAAACTATTCTTGATGGACAAGTAATTACTCTTTTAGAAGAAAAAACCCAACACGTTATCCAGAGAACAGCTGGGAGAAATGCCAGATTATGTACAAGCACACAGATGAATGCTTTCATTGGAAAACAATGGAAAGAGATGTCATGTTTGGCTTAGGAAGAAGCGACAGCTATTGCTATAATCACATTAAATGCAGAATTTCCCACTTCCTATCAGTAATTATTTTTGTTCTTATTTTTTAGTCTTTCAAGGCTTTGTTGGTTGTATCTTTTTGAAGAAGCTGCTGAAGGAGACTCAGATTTTCAGTAAAATAGTGATAAAATAATGAATTTTGGGGTTCAAATGTAAAGTTCACAATGAGTTAACTCATGGATTTTTTTTTTTGGCCATAATTTCTGTAAAGTTACACTGATTGTACATAACCAAAGAACTTAATTCTACAACATTTCCATGAATTTGATACAGTTGTTGTGACTTTGATGGGTGCACCATGACCCAGGTGTCTCTTTGAGTAAGTGGTATTTAATTCAGAGATCAATGGGCAAGAAGAATGAAGTGAGACAGGAAAACAGAAAGAAAAATAACAAAGACCCAAAATGCCAGATCATGGGAAAACCCTCTGGAGAATATGAAACTGGTTGGTTATGTGTTGATTAACACATTGGAAAAAAAAATAAAAATACTATGACACAAAGCCTTTCCTGGACTGTACGTGCTTCCCTGCTTTGCCAACAGCTTCTCCCACTCCGGCTCCTTCTCCATTGTCCCCGTCAGCCTGGGTTCGCATACTCTCCTTGGGCACACCCCGTTTCAACCTGACTTTTGAGGATGTCTGCCAAATCACACACCGTGCCTTGCTCAGTTTCTCAGACCTGTGCACAAGTCCGCCAGCAGATTTAGCTCACTAAATGGAAGGAGCACGGAAATGATTTATATTTTTGGCCTCTCTCTCCCAATTTTATCTGTATCGTCAGCTGCACTGACAGTAGAGCAAAGAGGCTTATCAGCCATGACCTGAATGCTGTTGAGCCAGCTGCAAAGAACTTTTTGGTTTAAAATAAACAAAGAAAGCAATAAACCGACAGAAGGAAATATCCCATAGGGATTTAACGCACCCATATAATAAAGACTAGGTCTGCAGTTAGACTTGGGCCTTGCCAAACTAGTGTCAGAACCCTCAGCCTTTAGATAGGTAGCCTGCAGTTTGGGTTTGGTATTTAGGCTCTCCACGCAATGTGCGGTGAGAGACAGGTGACTCAGGCTGGGGATGCTACAGGCCATGTTTTGAGCTGTTTTAACCACCAAATGCAGCAGCGTTGAGAGGAATGTGTGCTGCGTCCCACCCCTCTGCGGCTGTAGGCATCTAGCAGGCTGCCGGGAAACATCCAGCTAATCTCAAGGTTTGCTGCCTGTGACACACCGGGAGATGCAGACATTTGGTTCTGAATTGATTTACTGTGAAGAATATCACGGGGAAGGAGCTCCCATGCAAGTCTTTTGGGCTTTCCTGATGCCTAAAACTCATCACTGTTCCTCCTTATGCACCCAAGAAGCAGCGACTTTCTTATGTTTGTAACCGATTTCTTTCTAAGCAGCCTTCACAGTTATGTTCACTACGAAGGACCTGTTCCTATGACTGAGATGTGAGAAGACTTTTTCATTGCAGAAAATAAGAAAGAAATTACATGTGGACCTACCTTGCAGACATCTCAAAAACACTTCCAACTCTAATCATACTCTGTGTCCACTAATCTGTACTGCCATGTGAGATTTATCAGTAAAATATAGTATATACTATACAACAGTGCTGACTGCTGAAAGGGAGTAAAGGGCTGGAAGGAAATCTCATGAGTCCTGCATAAATGAATGGGACACATGGGACTCCGCTGCTTTTCAGCAGTCAACACTGTAATACGTAACTTATTGGCACATAAAGCAAACTTCTGAAGTTGTTTAGCTCTGATTTTACTGCAGCGATCTGATCTTTGGGAATCTGAAGTTTTTGTCCTGGTAAATTATCTAGTCCTTATCCCTGGAGATAAGGAAGTTAAACATTTCTAGCCATACATGGATTTTAGGGCATGTGGTTGGAGTCCTCTGCTTTTACACACTAAGCAGGATTTATACATAGAGACAAAACGCCACGGCAGTCGTGATTCAACTCTCCTTGTAAAAGCTGGAAGCTTCTTAAAAACAGTAAAGTCGCAGTTGTTTTTAAAGTTAGGAAAGAAAAAAAACCCCTACCTACAAACGAGGACCTTTGTTCAACAAGCTACTTAAGCAGAATATAAATCTGAAGCAATAGTACTTCCAACTGAAGTGGACAGTAATCATTTATACTTACACGTGGCATGTACTTAAGTACCTTGCTGAATTAAAGCCAAGTGTGCAACATTAAATTTGGGAACACTCTTTTTCAAACAAAATGTTTTTACAATGAGCAAATGACCTTGAAATGTGCTACAGTTTAAGCTAGTGCTTCCAGAGAACGCAACCTGCTACAGCGAAGGTCAGCAGAGTCCACTGGGTTAAAGCAGTGTAATTAAACCAGTGTGTAATTGTTTATTTGTGCTATGGTCAGGCTTGCAAGCAAACGCCAAGCAATTCTGTATTATCCTAATGTCTGCTCTCTGGTAAGTTTTATCATTCATGCACATTTTATTTTTTCCAGTGAAGTGTTTAAAGGAGAACATCTCTCCTTTAGATTACGGGTTAAATACAGCTATTGCTGTTCAGCTCCTGGCACTTTTCAGAGCCAGCTCTAGAAACTTACTGCCCTTTTCTCTTGCGTGCTTGTAGCCCTATTGACATTAATGAGACTTACACAGAGGAAGGCAGAGTGAAAACAATCTTTGAAACAGCTGACTGAATTTTAAGCGCCAGTGTATTGCAACATCATCACTAATACCGAGGAAAGAGCCTGGCAGTTTTACTCAGATTGGTTGTTGTAAAGGTACCCAGAACAGTAGCGCAGGGCAAGTTTGCCTTTATCTCTTTGATCGTCTGGCTTCCCCTTTGCTTTTTAATTCCACTTCAGCTCACCCTCCTTTGAAGGTGCTGTCTGGCTGGTTACAAGGAGGCACAGGGACCAGGCGTCCCCCTGCGTACAGACTGCTGCACTTACTACAGAGATGTGCTGCCTGACACAGTGCAAGAGGACCGTGACAGATTCAAGGCACTTGCAGCTATGGACATTTATTTATTTATTTTTACTACAGCTAATGTTTCAAAATCTTCTACAAAAAACAAATTAACACTTGGGTAGACATGTATATGCATACATGCATGTGTGCGCACACACACTTTAGTACAGAACTATTTTTTCATTTCGCTAAATCTTCCTCATTTTTGAGCTTTCCTAGAACTGCAGCCTTATCTAGCTAGTGCAGCAAATTGCTTGTCCACTGATTAGTAATACTGGCTCACCAATACTGTTTTTTTGGCAGAAGCAAGTATTACAGGCTTTAGAAGACTGACAAAAAACCTCCCTTTCTACGGTCATAAAACCAAATCCTTAAGTGGGCATTGCATTTCCTCTTTCAGTTAGCATTTGACATATGCTCAACTATAAAAGGTTTTATAATCATCATCAAAATGTATATTCAAAATTGTAAAATGGGTCAGATGTTCACTCAGGTAATAAGAACGGTTGTAACTAGTGTGTTAGCAGTTGTATAGTCTATCCTATGCTTCCTGTTAGATGATAACGCTTCAGTAATTCTGCCAAAGTACAACTCTTGGGCTTGATTTTTTTTATGCTGAATATCTGCCTCAAAGTCTTTGGGAAATTTCAGACAAATTAATTGCCTTTTCTAAAAGCAATGTCAAGAAAAAATGAATTTATGTAAAAAAAAAAAAAAAAAAGGACTTTTTATGAAAGTCCTGGCCCTCTATCCTCTGAATCAGAAACCTCAATTCTGATAAGGCAACATTTTGGACAAAGGATGTGCCTTCTTGCTAATCATGTGAAAAATACAGCCTTTCTTTCTGGAAAATGGCAGCATTTACCTTCCTAGTACAGAGATGCCAGCGGCAAATATCCCTTAACAGTCTGTTAGCCCATGCTCCCAAGCAGCAAAAAACCAGGACTTTCACTTTGCATGATATTCAGGTCTGGTGTGGGTTATGCCAAGCCTGAAATCACCACAAGCGAGTGCAGGAGACTTGCCCAGCACTGCCAATTAATGCTGTCTGAGTCAAGACAACACAGAAAACAACTCTGATTCAATTGCAAACGAAAGAAAGAAACATATATAAGGATGGAGTGGGAAATACCTGGAAAAAATTATAGCAGAGGTGAGCTTGGGAATGGTGGGAAAATGAGATGATAAATATGAGTGAAATCTGGAGAGAGTAAAGGAAATCAACTTCCGGGCCTCAGGGCTTCAGAAGAAAAAAAAAAAAATCTGGGAAAAATTCATTGAGGAGTACATAGTAGAAGACATCAAATCTGTCAGAAAATGGAAAGAAAAGTCTGCATCCGTCAAAATGCCACCGCCTGTCGTAGCCTTGAAGGGAAACCCCAGTTATGAGGGCTTACCAGTCTCTGGTGGCAACAAGCAACAGCAAACACGTGGGTTGTGTGTCTGGCCCTGGGGCTGGTCTGTGGTGTGGATAATAAACTACTACTGTTGATTAAATTGCTTTATTCAGGTAGGCAATACAAGTTTGTGCGGTTAGTAGAAGATCTCCAGCCCAGTTAAGACATCACATAGCCATATGGTTGCATTTAATGAACCTTCTCCTTTGCTCTGTTACATTTCTGAAAACCTAGTAAGTAACAATTTCACTGCATGCTTGTGTTTTATTTTTTTCCCCACAAGCTTTCTCTGTCTCAGTAGCACCCAGGATGGTGCTATTTAATTCAGGGAATTAAACAGCAGGGACTAACAAAGAACATGTTATTTGTCAGATCCTGTTTTACCCACTACAAAAACTGTAGGTGCAACTTTACTTTTAATTTCTTTTGTTTGTTTGTTTTCTCTACTCTATTTAGGGATATGCATAGCCATATTATCTTGCAAATGTATTGATTCTATAAATAAGATGGTCCAGTGCTTAACACAACATCTACTGCAGAAATTTTCCTCATTCCCTATAGCCCCTACAGCTTACATCTGCTCTGGTTGTATTCCAAGTGAGGTACATCACAGACCTATGCAAGAACGTTACTATATTCTCATTAC
The DNA here is from genome assembly GCF_011004875.1 of Balearica regulorum gibbericeps. Lineage (NCBI taxonomy): Eukaryota > Metazoa > Chordata > Aves > Gruiformes > Gruidae > Balearica > Balearica regulorum. The sequence continues at coordinate 54,192,007 of NC_046188.1, read as the reverse complement.
TGAAGCTATTAAGTTGCATTTAATGTATCTGTGATTAAGACTACTTCCATGACATAAGAGAACTCATTAGCTCTTTTTCCAAATCCTACTGTGTCAAACAAGTTATTCAAAATAACCCCCTATCCAAACAGAAAGGCAGAATGATAATCCATCTCTACTCGAGGACTTTCTTATCTAGCAAAACAATTTTATTATTCACCCATAGGCTATAAAAGTTTCTTTAGGAAAAACAAAGAACCCCAAATCTAGGCACTTCTGGATATTACCAACAATCCTCCTTGCAAAATTAAGAAGAAAATGTTTCTTCAATAGGCAGTATTAAATTATTTCCTTGAAAACTCTGTTGAGATCCTGGACAACATCATAGCTGAAAGTGACCTAATAGCAGAAAAAGTCAGGTTTGTGGTGCCTGCATGTCCTGTGCTGTGGCACTTGCACCCAAAGGAAGAATTTGGACGTGACTACGGTTCAGACCAGGTATTCCCATACATGTCTGTCAATAGCAGGAGTGCCTCACCAGTGCTTTCCATCCCACTCGTGATCATGTGCATTGTATCCCTCCTGTTGGCCACCGTTCATCATCAACCTTGTGACTCTGCACTGACTGCTTACAAGAAACAATAAAATACCAGTATAATATTAAAAAAATGGTTTATGTGTTTTGATTTCTTCTTATTTATGCATTCACAAGCTCGAAGAAAGGAATAAAAGCCTGAACTATGTGACTGTCCAGATCTCAACTGGACCTGAGCTGACAGCCCGCAGGCTGTCTTCTAGAAATTGTTATATTTCAGTACGTAGTTCAATATTGGCACATCTATAGCCCAGGGGCTGGCATTACGTGATGCTACTGCCTCAAAACAGACAAAACCATAGCTTGATCCAGAGAAACCAAAGAGTGGAGGATCAACCACAATTAGTTAGAAAACAAACCCAAACCAAAACCCTTCAGCTAGAGGTTGAAGATACAAATCTCATGAGTTCCACATTTGTGTAGTTTTTATCTGAGTTTTTGCCCAAAAAGAGAACAGGAATAAGAAATAGATGAAGCACAAACTATATACAAGTCAAGGCAGGACAAAGCTTCTTGAATTCTTGGGGGAACAGAAGGAAAGGTGGAAAGAGGGTATCAAGAATGATACTACAGGATACAAACGTTTTCATTCAAATTCTGCTATATGTAGATGAAGGGCTTTTTTTAATGAAAGACATATCTTTCAAACATAGCAGAAACACTGTTGTGATGCAACTTGTATTTTTAATTGTATTATAATTATTGTGTATGTGAATTCAGAGCTGCTTCTCTGATAACATTTTAAATCCTTTATCGAGACAAGTTGTATCATCCCAGAAACTGAATTACTTGCCTCTTCCCCTCCCAGGAATTCCTCCTAGCAGGGCACTTGCAACACAAGATCAATATAATTCATTTCCCAGGGCTGTTCTGACTACCACAGTTTTGTAATTGGTACAGACTCTAAAATTGCAACCAGAGCTGTAGGCAGATACATTATTGCTGAATAAACATCACTTAAGTGCAAAGAAAAACAGGATGACTACTAGAATCGGGTCAGAATTCTCTGCTATAAATATGTATATTAAGAGCGTGTGTGTGTATATATATAAGAAACTGCTGACACAGCACTGTGGAAAGCACTGCTAAGAGCTGCCAGCAACGTCATCATAAATCAGAAAGATTCTCAGGAGCAAGTCTGTGGTTAACCTGTCTGAGGATACTGAACAACAGCCCGTTGTTGCCAGAAGAGGACTACTTGACACTCCTTGGCATCACCTCACACACTCACTGAACTAGACTTTATACCTATTTCTTATTTCTTGCTTAGTTTAAGCAGAGACCAAAAAATAACTAGTATTCCCTAAAAATCTAAACAGGCACCAGTCGATATCAGGAAAAATGCAACGCTCTCTGCCCGATGGCTAGCAGTTCTCCAACCCATTTGTTTAAAGGCAAATATTCAAACACCTTTATATCAGATGCACTTTTAGAAAACCAGGAAATAAGAGAAAAAGAGCACAAGAAATGCTCACTTCTGGAAAGGTTTCATTGCAAGACCTACCATCTGTGGATATCCCTGCAAAAAGCTCAGAATGGCCTAACTTGCATAACGAGCAAAAGCAAGACATTGCAAAGCCACCTGGCAGTTGCACCTCAGCACTGCATGCTGCAGCAGCCTTGGCTTCACCCCACCTACTCTGCAGAAGCTGTCTTGAGGATAAGGTCTTTCTCAGCTCTCTGGAAAAGGATGTTAATGCTACAGTTCCACATGTCTAAAATTGCATGAAATTAATTTGGGCCTTAGCCTCTTGGTTTTATCAAAACCAAGGTCCCATACTCCAAAAATACTGGGGCTTTCATGAGTTTGCTACATGAGCCATCATTAATTCAGTGATGCTTTCTGAGTAGCAACCAATAGTGGAAGAGATGTATGGTGCTTAGGAAGTGTTTTCTAATATTTTAAAGAAACATACTATAATGGCAAAGTTTACACAACTGTTACTTGAATGCAATGTTTATAGGTGCATGTTTCTTTTCTTCCTGTCTTTTATTCTGCCTGAGGCAAAGCTTCTGCACCCTGGAGTAACATGTGAATGTGATTTAGTGATTGTAGAGTGACAGCTCCAGTTTCAGGAAGATGGGAGCAAGGTGAGTCATCTACTTGCAGGAATAACTATTAACCCTCAAACTCAAGGTGCATGGGTGCATTTGCTCCCAGAACAACAGTACATCAAGATATTTTACATAAGATTTCATTCCCTGTGTGAACAACCAAAGCACATAGGACTCATTGGGAAGGAAACGAAGATGTGGGTAACCGTCACCTCTTCTGATTCCCCAAGAGCCAAGGAACTTCATAAGGATCATCAGATTTGCAGGAAAATTCTTCCTGTTTAGTATTTTCTGAAGTTTTGTTTTGTCAAGGCTGGGTATTTTGCCCCCCTGAAGTTTTTAGCAATTCTGCCTACTCAGCACTGTCTTGACACAAGGAACTGCTGCGATCTTAAAGACCTCAAACTGATTTCATTGTTGAAAGAGCCATTCACCCTGCAGCCTTCACGTACCTTGCCTGGTTACCTTCTGACCGAATACAGATCTCTCTTTATACAGGAAACTTGAGACTCCATGGCACTGTTCCAGAGGCTAAACAAAAAGAGGTTGTAAACTTTAACCAATCTGCCTCCCTACAACTAGCTACAGAGACTAATTTTCTGAAATCAAATCCTCTTGTCTGGAAACAGAACGTACTTTTGGAAGGGCTTTAGGTCTACAGACTACCACGAACCAAAACCAAGCTATTCTGTTCTTGCCTCTGGTAAACAAGGATAACATCAGAAAGTCTTTGACAGAAGCAATCAAATTTGAACACTTAGGGAAAGCATCACCACCGGCAGTGATAGGGAATGGACAAATTTGAGGTGAAAAGGAAGGTGAGGAAAAAAAAAAAGGATGCAATGTACTGTTCCCTATTGTGGGGAAAAGCCCTCTTCTCAGAGTGGAGAAAAAAAAATTTCTGAAGAAAATATGGAAACTTTTGATCACAGCAATCTCTTTCACCACTGTGTTTTAGAGTAGTTGATTATCGATGCATAGGAAATAGCTAGGAATGACCAAATAGCACCTGCACAAAAAGTTCTCATTTGCAATACTACAGTACTACAGTGATGGATCTCTAGCAAAAATATGCAAATAAAAACTCAATAGTCAACTCCCCCTCACCTGCTTTTTTTCTTTATATTCAGGCTTGGGTAGTTTCCTGTACCTATACAGGAAAAGCAAAGCGAATTTGCAGGAGATACTCTTCCTCGGCCTCATCCCTGATAGCACAGGTAGCATTTGCCAATTTTGTGCAATGAATAGAAAACAGGAACAGAAAGATCCCTCTTAGATACCTTCCAATTAAAGGTGGGTCTCCTGTTTGTACTTGAATGGAGCCTGATACATTTCATGCTATTGTTATAAGGTTAATTACACCATTATCCCAAATTACAAATCATTCAAGAACCTTGTCGAACTCTACTCTTTCTGTTTTCATAGAGATTAGCAAGGGTGGGTTTAGCTCTTCTGACGCTCAGTGTCCTCAGTGTGAAAAGCTGTCTCTCCAACCGTGGGCAGGCGATACGGCATTATATTCCTTTTCAGAGGAGAGGTAGGGGCTGATTTTTAACGAGATGCTGAGAACCCACAGTGTCTGCCACCACCTCTGAAAACCAGGCTATCGGGCGATGAAATGGGGAGCCACAGAACTAGAACTAGATCCTCCTATCGTGACTTTACTTCCTTTAGCAGCATGAACAATGGAAATCAATGCAGAATAAAGTGTGTCCATTAGACAATTCTTCTAGAATCAGTCAGTTCAGCTGACCGCTATTACAGCACACACATGGCTTTTCAGGTTTTTCATGAAAGTTTATTACTTTTTCTCGCTGTTCTGAGTAACTGCAACCCAGTCACTGTAAGTATACTAGCAGAGGACCAAAATCATGGTAGAAAAATTGACTAACAAAACACCTGGACAGTCTTGCCAAAGAAACCCTCTAAACATCTCCCACAATCATAATGTTTCTTTTTCTTTTTTTTCCCCCAGTAACTTTCTTTGTTCTTAAACATCTATAGTTGTTAAAGAAGTATTATCAATCTAAAAGCAAAGAGTGTGTTTGTTGTTGTGTTTTTCTTTTTAAAAAAAAACTTTTATATTCAGCAGAGCTTTTTGATTCTATGCCCAGATACCTACATTACAAAATAGAAGACAAAATTATAGGCATACAGTGTGCCAAGAAAATCAACTTAGCGTGGCTTGCCCAGGCTTTTTGAAAGAAAACATGCATAGTGTGTCACTATTATGATTTAAAATAGCCGGGCCTCCAAAGTCATAACACTACTGTACTATAGTACAAGGTGCCTGCAGATGCCTGTAGCAGCAAGCCAACCAATTAGCTTCAAGACTGCGATGAAAGCACAACTTTGATTTCTGTTCAATGTGTGTACCTCACAGCTTCATTTTAGTACAAAACAAACCTACAATGAAAGGAAAGAAAGCTTAGGAGCAGGGCAGAAATAACCTGAGTCTTTTACAATAATCCTCATTATTATTTACTATGGAGCGCAAACTTCTCGGTTTCAATGGAGAGAGGGATTTTCTATGGTAAAGCAGAAGAAAATGCAGTTTTACATTGTAAAAGGACTTCTGCTTCTTTGGGGTTTAAAACAGGGGTCAGAAAAGCTTACAATTCTCTGACCTCAAGGCTTGCTAGACATAAACAGGAGTTTGTGTGCACACACATTATCTTGTCAGAGAGTGCCCTCTTGCATGCTTCCAACTTTACCTTCTACCTTCTGCATTGCTGAGAATCAGAACAACACCCAAGGAGCTTTTGGATGTGCTCTGACACTTTTCCAGACCATTTTTTTGCAACTGGAAAGGAATTTTTATTTGTTGGCACTTTTTTTTTTTTTTTTTTTTTTTAACTACAATGCCCTCCAGCTGCTCTGGGATCCAGGTTAGAAGTAAGGTTCAAGCTGCTGCAAGTTCACAAGTGTCACGGGATTCAACACAAGTTCTCACTAGCACAGCAAGGAGACATGTTCTGGCCCCAGCTCCCTCAGCCTCATGCAAGGGAGAGCTATTCCAGCAGTGAGAGGAGGATATAGAAATGACAGAGGAAGGAGAGAAGATCCCTCTTCCATGAATTAGTGCCCAATAATTGCCAGCTGACTTTAGCTAATACAATTTCATCCTTAATTAAACCTCTAATTAAACCACACTCTGCCCTTACCTTCATACCACCTTCAAATTGTGTTAGCTTTCTTAGATAATTTCAAAAATATATCTAGCTGTTTCTTAAACTGATGTGTACCATATTCTTCCAGGGGCTTCCTGGATGCTTTGCTGACCAAAATATTGGTACTATTCCTGACTAAAGTATTGGTAGTATTCCTACACTTTTCCACCCATGGCCTAAAGAGAAAGCATTTCTGAGTGTGACCAGTATGAAACCCACTCTGACTATGTCATTTTACTCTGAAGAAATCCTTATATATTAAGGAGATCATCTAAAATAGCCATTTTTATTTTGAACGAATAATAGACTTGTAAGAGTCTTCTACCAAAAGGAATCTCAATTTAAAGTTACCCTGCCTGCCTTTTCCAAGGTTAGCAATAAGTTCCTCCAGAAGAAACCGCAACCAAAACATCACACATTTTTTGAAATAGTACTACATATGTAGCAATTGCATTTTTCTGGACTTACATTTAACCCAATTTACCTCTAATACTTCATCTTGGTAACTGGTTTCCTTTTTTTCCCCCCATCACTACAATCATACTACAAAAATGGATGAATCCACATTATTCTATGACAACTTCTGAAGTTCTTCCCTGCTTTTTAGAGTCCTACTAGCTATCTACTAGTTATTTCTCTAGCACAGAAAATGTCTATGTTTTGATTTGTTACTGCTATATTTGTATTGTTTTTACTTTATGTTCAAAAGCCTAGGCATGTACTATGCACAAATCTTCCAGGCTAGAATACTGTTTTACTGTTTGGCATCGATAATCCCCAAATTCCAGCACCACTGGAAAACAGAAAAGTCCCATCTAAACACACGACAGGGCTGGAGGTCAGAGAGCTTACAGCCTAGATGAGCACCCCAGGCTCCGCTCAGGAGCAGAAGCTGAGAGGGATGAAGACGCCTATTCAAGGTTACGATACAGGTCAAAGCTGGGCAGCTGGAGAGAAAAATGAACTTAAATTATTATCAAGTGAGAGCTGGACTAATTCCCTTGCTTTATAATGTTTCTGCACTGCAAAGAGGCCATAGATCCCAAAGACTTCAACCCCCTCAGTGCATCTCGATGCCTCCTCCTTTTCATATATTCTGAAGACAGAACAATTCATTTTTTTCTAAGTTTTTCTGCTGCAGTCATCGGTTTAAGACTCATTTCCATCAGTTATTAATTAGCACAAGCCCCTCTCAGGAAAGGTGTGGGAAGGGTATGGAAGGGGAACTTCAGTGTGGAAAAATTAAGGTCAATTGTTTTTAGGGCTTCGTTTCATAGAATAATTCACACTCCTCTAACATACAGCTCTTTGAATAATAATTTAAATGTAGCAGTCACTGATAGATCTGATGAATTTGCTTGTATCCTAATTTAATTATACCTTCAGATATGCCATACAACAAAAATGAAGTTGCAAAGGCTGCTGCTTTCCTCCTCTCATCTTGCAGCCCTTCCACCAGCAGTGGAAAGAAAAGGTGCCAACCCTGTAGTCATGAAAATCAGTGAAGCATTTCTAAACAACTGCTATGCACGTGCACTGTGCTTGGCCAGGTTTTTATGAGAGCAGCCATCTCGGGACTGAATGAAGGTGGCCTGTGTGTTCACTGATAATAAATATCAAAGGGACGGGAGAAAAGAAGGAAACTGTTTGGATTTAGAGCAAAATAATATATATCAAGCTGGACTCTCTGGATTTACCACAACTAACATAACCAAAAAACCCACTCCAAATCAACAACAAAAATGTTCTTATTCTGTTTCAGGTCTGATATGATGATCTGTTCTTGATTTTTCACTGAAGTTGTACAGTCAGTGCACAGAAAACAAAATGAAGGTGACCTTGTTTGCAGGACAATCACCGCCCCTTTTGGTTCTCAAGTGTAGCACCATTAACTGATCCTCCTGCCCTTTCTCTATGCAAAGGAAATTACTTTCCACTGCCTTTTTTTCTAGCTGACATGGGATTCAGAAATCCCTCTACACAGAGATTCAGAGGGCTCAGGTTCAAAACCAGCTTTCTCAACCACTACCTTGGAGCAGCCTCTGAACAACCCATTCATTCTGAGCATCGTGCCAAGCTGGCTACAATCAAAAGCGTGCTGTAAAGAGAGCTGAACCAGTGCTGCCCAAGCTTAAACCAGAAACAGCCAGACCTCTGCAAAGTATCATGCCCAAGCTAAAAAGCCATGCGTGGATGCAGTGCCACCCAAATGCTGCTAGATGGACCTCTGGGCCCCAGGGCAGCGTGCCTGCTGTGCACTGCGTCAGACGGTAGAGTATGGGGTTAGCGCTATAGCAGAAACTGCTGCTCCTTTGCATCGGTGAATAGGCACTGTGTTCCTTCCCCAGTCACTTCTTCTACCAAAATTCTCCTGAGAGTTTTTGGCAACATCTCTGAGAGACTGATTATTTGACGTCAAAGCTTGGCCAAAACTCCCTAATGCAAAATGAAGCAAACACAAAAGTAGAGGATCCATGATTATGGCTCAGCCAGTCTCTTTTTAAGACACAGCAAAAATTATCCTTGCACATTTCCTTTCTAAGGTGTTCTGTAAAACTCCTCTGGTTGAAACTCTCTAGAAACTTGGGAGCAGCAGAATAAAGACTTCCTTCAGTACCCTGATGTCCACAGCACGCAAGCACAGACACTGGTGGCACAACTGGAAAGTTTCCAGAATATTTTAGCTATGAGGAAGCAAGGACCCCAAGCTGACATTTTGAATATATTTTACTCTTGGGGTTTTTGTTTTGACTGCCTCATTTGGCAAGAATATCAGACATGATAATCAAGCTAAGTCAGATGTCTTTGTTGCCAACATTAACTAGAGTGGCACAACTAATATAGTTGGCATATCCAACTACCCCAGGACAGATAAGCTGTGACAACCAGAGACAAAGAACCATTGAAGAATCTGCACGAAGCTCCAGTGAACAGGAGGAAAATCACACATGAATAGTGGCTCCATCATGAAATGATAAAACAGCAAAAGGACATCCCAGGCATGGCAAAGAGCCAACCTGCACTTGAATCAGTAGACATGTACAAACGCAGACATGTATGTAGATGTAACTTCCATTGTCAACATATTTTTTTAATAGGTATAATTTTAGAATATTTATATGGCTGTACATGTTTTCAGTTTGGAAACAATGTATTTATTCACTCTTTTTCTATGGCTGGAGGAAAGGCAGTATTTATTAGCTGTAGTGTCTGACAAAGCCTTTAGTGCTGTTAATCACACTGGCTTCCTTGATATATTAAGGCTATTAGGACTTAACTAGATAAAGATGCACATGTTACTAAGTGAATCACCTTCTATCTGTCTAATGGAAACCAAGTGTTGATTTAAGTGGAGTCATCTGTTTAAAAAAGAGAGAGAAAGAAATTGAAATAAACCCAAGATTAACAGATGTCAGAGAAGGGTCAAAGGCGAGCAATGTTGGATCCAAGACTTTTAAAATAGAAACTTATATGAATATTTGAACTCACTTGAATATTTCTCTCTGCTTGACTGTGCAAATATAGCATTTAATATAATTTGTTTAGCTTTAAATATTAAATGCATAATTATCTATACGTAGGACAGCTTCTGTGTCATGTAAGCATGTCCAGTCCTCTCCACCCCTAGGCTCCTGGGCTACAAAATTATGTTAGTGGATTAATTTCTAGACGATTTAAAATCTACTGTCTAAAATAGTCCCAGTACATTTACATTGGCTGGTTTGGTGTGGTTTATGTGTTTACATATACTGTTCTCAAGTACTGGATGGTTTTAGTATTAATGGACTATGATTATGTTGAACAGTGCACTGGCCAATATAACTATTCAAAACTAGAGGGGCTTTTAAACACAATAACAAAAAGGAATGCTGATTTGTGTCCCAGACACGGCTTAAGTTCAATTCCTGGCTGTACCACAGGTGCCACTGTGATACCTCGGGCAAGTCACTTCCTTAGCTGTAAAACAGGGAAACAATATTCTCTTTTTCCCTTCTTTTCTCTATTTTGTGTGTTTAGTCTGTCAGAGGAGGAGCTCTGAGGAACATAATGAAAAAGGTCCATCCTCAAGGGAGGCAGCTCATCGTACTATCACACCCATGGCACACAAGGGCAATCCCACTCTGCCAGGTTGGGCTGCTGGCTGGAGCTGCCCAGGTGTGGCATCAGTTAACTGGGGAGAGAAGGAGAACCTGGGATACAGGTTCACAGCCCTGTGCTAACTGCTGAAACAGTGGGATACTTTAAAGACGTGTAAAAAGTTGGCATAATCATATTTGTTCCAGATTTTTACAGAAGTTACGCAAATCTTGATTTTCTCATTGAAAGATGAATTGTGGTTTTGTCACAACCCCAGTGGGAAGGATGCAGGAACAAAGAAAGGTTTGAGGAGCTATATTTGCCATCTTGGCTTCCTGAGCTCTAGGAGGGGTAGGTATACTTTGAACCAGGTGTTCGTATTTCTGCTTTTTATGGACTGCTTATTTTTCTTCTTATCTTCCCTCTGACTCCCATAGCTCGAAGTAGGAGTCAGACAGCAAAGGCTCCTTCTCCTATTTCTCTTCCTGCAATCTAAGCAGCACCGGATCATTTCTGGTTTGCAATTTTTATTTGGGGGTGGGGGGAAAAGCTAGGGTGAAAGAAGGTACGGACTTTGCGTAAGAAAGGGAGTATACTTTACTCTGAATCTTTTCCAAGAGCTGAATAGATTCCAACCTGAAAAGACTGCAGCCTGAATAGAGTCCTTTCAACTCCATGCACTTTTCCTCCCTGATACTCAACTGCAAATGAAAATAAAATATTTTAATTCCAGCAAGATCACTCTAAAACTAGATCTTTGACAAGGAACAATTTCAACTTTGATGCATCTAACTTCAGTAAAGGTTCATCCCAGTGTACCAAAAGCAAAATTTGCCATTTACGTTAGAATGTTTTTTGGTTGCTCATCTGCAACACACACAAAATTAAAATGCAGACATGATCTTACGGTCATTTCTTTTCTTTAACCTATAAGAAAGACAAATAACTGTCTTCTGTGAGGCATGCAGTGCGCGTGTGTTGTTCACTTAAATCTCTTTTCTCTGATCTGCTCTACAGGGTATTTAGTCCATACAACTGTTCCACATTCTCTCTCGGCATATTCACCATGCATTTCCATTCCACATGAAATGTAAACAGTCTATGCACAAGAATTGTGGAGGCTATGTTTCAAATCTTGCTTGGGTTTATCTTTGAATGCCAGACAAAACAGGCTTTACGTGGTTTAATAAAAGATCGAGTCATCTCAATTTGCAGACCTTACATCCACTTCCATACCTACTCAATATAAGCACAAACAGCTGATTCACAAACCAGCAACATATCTGAAGATTGTTTTAGATAGTATCAACTGCTAACACACCATTTCATTCCTCCATTTCCCCCGCAAAATTCCTAGATTTTATAGGATGTATTGCATGTTACCTAAAATTCCTCTGGGATTTCTTCTCTTAATAAGCAAGTAGACAGCTATGCAGATCACAAGCACACAACCATTGCCAGTGTTAAGAATTCAAAAATCATTAATCGGATTCCAAACAGGGAAGAAAACAATGAGATTAAAAGAAAAATAACATATATATATATATATCTCACTTTGTATTTATAAAGGTTTACACTCTGCTTTCAGCATCACGCTTCCCAACTACTGTCTGCATCCAGAAGCGGTAGAAATTTGGGGTAAAATCTACAGCAACTGACTTAAACAGAAAGTCTTCTCTTTAGGAGTATTTCACTTTTGCTTTTTTACTTTTCATAAAATATGTAGAGGAGTATCATGGATGACTGCATGCGACTCAAGGACCAGAGCTTAATTAGTCATTGCGTTTGAATACTAGCACAGCAGCTGTGTGCTAGCTTCAATTACCTTCAAGTGAGCTACCTTCAGTCACTCTTCTCTAGAATAAAGATAATACTTGTCTTGCTTAACTTTATTTTACGGCGTTGAAGAAGTGTATACTCAATTCCTACAAATAAGCTAAAGAGCTGCAGGATCCTCACTGTCTGTGGCTATGTATATTCAATGCCAGATTTGTTTTTTTGACAAAATCATGTTTCCTCTGATCCAAGAGCTGACACTTCAGAAACAGACCACAAAACATCACGATAGCTTGTAACACTGCTCTGTAGGCCAGGTCTGTAACTATATCTAAGCCGCTGCACCTAGATAATATCCTATGGGTTATAGATAGTACTTAACACTGTGTATACTAAACAATTTCAAAATTAATGCAAAAAATGATTTTTTTTTTCATTTGTGCTGCAGTAGGATCTAATGATCTTCAAACAGATAAAATCAGTGCTAACAAATAGATGCAAATGAAGGCTATTCCAAAGACCTTACAGTCTTCAGGGTATGGTGCTGCAAAAACTCACATGAATGTCCTCCAGACAGGCACAGGGGTCTGCTTGCACAGCCTTCATAAACAGAGCAGGTTTAAGACACTGCACAGCAATGTTCAGCTGCGTGGGGCTGTATGGGTGACCAAATCCAGTGGCAAGCAGCTGTGAATAACAATCTAGCATAAAAAGGGCTATACTGAACAAGACTGAAGTTTATCTCCCCAAGTTACCTTGTTTCTGGTGTTGCCAAAGGCTTATAGCAGAGTCTAAAACCAAGCGTAATAAAGTACATATACATAAAATCACGTGTTTCCTTTTTTTTACCAACTCATCACTGACTACTGTTTAAAGTACTTGCTTAACTGGAGTTTACATACAGACATCCTGTTTAATAATCCTCAAGCGAGCCTTTCTCCACAACTTTGCCTAACGTCTCCCTCTGTTTCTACTCTGGCTACCAAAGCTTCTGGCAGCAGTGAATCCTACAAGTAATTATTCTTTGTTTTCATTTTTAACATGTATGTCTGACAATTTTATTTCACTGTAGTGGGGAGATGGAAAGCATAGGATATTGGAAATGAAAATCTGCAGTTTGTCTTTGTTTACCCACTGAAATATTATCAGATTGGTGAGAAAAAAGCTATTAAAATTTTAGGACTGCCTAATGACCTAGATGGATGAAAGATGTGCTTAGTTGTAGTCCAATTTATAGAAAATGGGCATCCTCCATCACAAAGTTCAGCACTGAAATTGCTTCCGTATGCTTGTACTTCGGCATCTGGAAAAAGACTAAGGATTAAATTAATAGGGATACTTAATCTTCCATATGTCTCTTAATATTCCTCCACATCCCCCAGGTTATTACTTCTGCATTACTGCAAGAACTACATACAAGATGAGTAACTGCTTGGCGGCAGTTCTTTTGATTTTTATTGATTTCGCATATCTTTTAAAATTTCCATCCAAACCCACAGTTTTCCCTCTGTTTCTAGCTATCAGGAAGGCAAATACTCACACACCTATTGCAGAAGCTGCCAGTATTCAATACCTGAACTGCCTCACATATGTTCAGCCTGCAAAGTGCTAATTGTTTCCGTGCCAGACACTTTCTGAAGTCATCTCTTCCAACTCGTAACTCATGGCTCTAACCAAGGTTTCCAGTACTGACCAGAAAGTCAGAAGATGGTTCTTTGTCAGTCATTTTCCATCAATTTTTCAGCATCATTATTCAATTAAAAATAAAGGCAAAATGTCCCTATCCATTGCATACCGATGTGCAAGAGGGCCATCACCACTCAAGGCCTTTTTCGAAGTTTGCAGGAATTGCTATGTTACACCAGGAAGCACAGTGACTGCTCCCACAGGCTACAGAATGCCATAAAAAAAAAAGGCAAAAAACCCCACCAAGTTTTGGTCCTATGTTAGATAAGGCAGATCTTTCACAGCAAATTGTAAGACTGGCCACACACAAAGAATTCTTTTAGGTGAACAAGCTGTCAACATGCAACCTGGTACTTGTGAACCCAGGAAGAGGTAGATGAGATAATACTTTTCTAAGTAAAATGTTAAGCTACTTAATGTATGCTCTTAGGATTTTAAATACAGAGCATTCAGTAAGACACATATATGTACAGACTTATATTTCCATTTATGAGACAAGTGCTGTCATGCAAGCAACACATACGTGTTACAGAGCAAAACTGTACCACAACAGCCAACAGAACAAATCCTCTCAAAAGCATACAACTTTGATAAAACATTTCTTCTTCCTACCCTGATGAAGGCAGGCTGAAATGTTGGCTCATTGAGGCTTATATTTTGATCAAAAGGCCTGCTTCACAGCCTGCCAGGTCAAAGGAAAGATTCCTGTCACCTTTAACAGGCTCTGGAGCATGTCCTAAACCTTTCTGCGTTGGATAGGCTGGGAGTTCATTATTAGAAATGGCATGGTTACAATTTTCCTTGTGATACAATAAAACAGCAAAATTATTAACGTTACAGTGAAATTCCTCTGCAATATATTACCCCAGTTCATGTATTTTTCAGCAAATCAACAAGAGAAATAAATTAGGTCTGAAACCTTTTGCAACAGGTAACTACTAGTTGATGAGGAAGCAAAAGCAGGAAAGAGCAAGAGTAAAATCAATAACTAGATCTAGACTTACTCTGTTCAGCTGGACTGTGTTTAACAGGGTTCCAGCCAAACTGGTTTCTAATACACATGGACAGAATCAATGCTATGGTGAAACAATTACAGAATATTACTTAGCCAGAAGAAAATGTCATACCACATATATAAATGTTGTAACATACAGGTCTTAACCACTTTTTGAAAGCCACCTCAAATAAAGCCTTTGCACTTGCTTCTCTTTAAAAGTTTCATACTCTGCACTCATGGTGAAAAATGTATCAAATATATGCCATATCCTTACAGTTTTACTGAACATGGGATCTATATGTTTAACAATCAAAGACATTGTAGATGGAAAGCAGAAAACCAAATCACCTTAACCAGAACTCAAAAGAACTGTGCAAAAAAGAGAATTTCCTTTCAGTTTTGGTTTCCAAGATCAGATTTCCAGTAGGCAACTCAAGCAGCACAGTAGCATCTATTGTAGGGTAGATGCTTTCAAATGATAGATTTGTTTTTAATTGATTTAAAAAGTGGTGCAATCTGCTTTTAAAGTAAATCTGAAAATTTGATAGGATTCTCTGTTCAGTGCTGTGCTGCATGTTTGATTTTCTGCATGTTGGCCTTTGGGTTGGTACTATTCAGAATCCAAGGGTTCACGTTTTCAGCTGTATGCAGGCAAAATGTGCATATGCTTGGAATTAATATTGCCTTGCAGAACCGCTGGATTCACATTAAAAGGTGTCACATCTACATACCTTCTGTATAAAGAGTAATCTCCGTTTAAATCTCTACAACTTAAAATTTAGCCAGGATATAGCATTACTCCTGATGTTCCATATAATTGAAAAAGATGTCAGTTGTGACCTTGGCAATACTGACATTAATACTGTACTTCCTGTAAGGTACAGGAATAATTCTGAGTATATAGAAGGGACATCCAGAAAATTGCTTTGGATTGCTGTAACAATTCTTAAAAGGCAAATTTTAAAGTGCCCAAGACATTGCAAAAGGTCAAGTCCTACTTTTAGAACAACTTAACAGAGAACAAAGCATAATGTCTACTGCTCAGAATGGTTTTTAAAATTTTTTTGTAAATCTGGGTTCTGTTATTCTGCTCTAGGAGGTCCACAGGCAGGACCTATTGACATCTGGGCAGTCTGGCACGTAGGCACAACAGCCTGTCGAGAGTCCAGGGACTGCCAATTTTAGCCCTCGTTATATATTCTAGATGATTTTCTGCAGCACCCATACTTAAGAGCGAATTATCTTAGAGCAGTCAAGCAACAAGCCCAGCCGATTACCGGAGAAGTGCAAGCTGCGCCTGTCATATCACAATTAATGGCCAGGAAAAGGTTAAAAAAGAGCAGATTAATTTATTCTAAAAAGTTAGCATTACAGTCATTTATACCCAAGCTAAAATCAAAGCAGTGAAAAGGAAAGAGGAGATGTAGCACACAGAAGTTCTGGAGCGCACTGCGCGCTTGTTCCTGGACGGAGCTGTTGGGCACACCCAGCATTAAACCACTGGCTCGCAGTGCTCTCTGCGTGAGGATTAACAGCGCTGCACACACACAGCTGCGCCTATCTGGAAAAACTGGTTTTGATTTTGATTTTGGTAGCAAGCCAGCAGCGGCCAGGTTTCTTGAGGGTAGGCTGAATAGTCACTCACAGATGTTTCAGGATAAAAAGAGAGAAGGCGGGTTGCCACAAATAAATTGATTTGCTGCTGTAATCCTGCTCAACAACGTTCTCTGAGGGACTGTATCGGCGTATCTACGTGCACACGCTTGGACTGTTGCTACTTAGCGGGGTTTATGAGCTCAGCCTGGGCACTGCAGGCCCGCAGTTATGTGCCTTCCGTGGGCACGCCGGGTGCCTGCAACTATCTGCGCTCAGCCGTGGCAATACACCTTTAGAACAACATAGCATTTGCTACCCACAGCTTTATAGCAACAGAGAACAATGGCAAAGTCCAAATATGCTGTGATTATACGTTGGATTGTGATTTCTTTGCACGAAGGCCTATTGGGTTGCGTGGTTTCTGGTTATGTTTACAAAACTACCTTTTCCAGTTGCTTGCCAGAATTAAAAAATTCTATGGGAAGGAACCTGCAGGAAGATTCCTGCAAGCGTGATTCTTCCCCCTGGCTTGTGCATATTAGGAAACGATCTTTAGTTACATTATCACAAACTGTATATATTTCAAGGTCAAAGTTTCACTCAGTGCACAAGATGAACAGACTCTGCAGATACCAACCCCCTCCAAATAAACATGTTCCAAAATTTAAAAGGAGAAAACATTAATTTTTGCTGATTTCCACCTTTGAATTTCAGATTTGTGCCATAAAGTATAATTCCTGTCAATATACTGCTGTTTGACTCTAAGCATTTTATATTTAAAATGTCCCTTTCAGGTACCTTCCCCTCTGTACTGCCAGCCACATCTGTGCCTCTAGAGCACGTTCACTTGTGCCACAAGTACAAAAGCTTTGCAAGAGTGACACGATGTCCCAGAAAAATGATTAAATACTCTTGAAGACAGAATTAGATATATTTGTAAAAGCTTCTCAAGTTAAAATCCACCTCCACAAAAGCTTGTAGGAATATGCATAAAATTGGATTCTGCCTCTGTGATGTGCAAGTAGCAGATCCTGTGCTGACAGCAGACATCCATAAGCAGAACCACCCAAAAGTTTAAAAAAGGAAGGTTCAGGGTTTCTTCTCAGACTTTCTGCTTTAACAGACTTTCTGACAACTGCACGCCAGCCTTCTGCTGCAACGAGTATACTAACCATCACCGAGAAAGATCTACTAGAAGAACTCAGCTTATGCCTGTGGCATGGGAAGTACTGTGTAATTTCTCGCTGTAGCAGGAGTGTCCAAATAATTTCAGAAGGCTATGGCTCATTTTAAAGTGACTTAAAGGAGATTTTTCAAATGCACAAAAGGTGGTCAGATGCTAACGCTAGCCTGCAGCACCGAAAATTTCTCCATCAGAAGTCGAAGATCCAAAACTAATTCAGAAACCAAATGGGATATAACTTTTTAAAATATGTAGTCACCTTAAAAACCAGCTGATACAGATAGCCTTTATACAGTGCTCATCTCAGGAAGGATTTAATTGTTTGTTGAAAGCATACCAGGTACCATATACTTTACGGGAAAGAGAAGGCCAATCTCTGAGAGCAAATATACCAAAAAACTAGCTTTGGCCACCATCTGCAGCTGCAGCAAAAATGTGATCTCAGCATTGCCAGCGTGTTTTCATGAACACCACTATTTGCCAAGTCCAACCGAAATTCTCTATTTTTAGCCTTTCAGCTACTTTCAGATAAAATTCCTGCAGATAGGACTAGCTGTATAGGGCAGATAACATACAACTCTGAAACCACACATGACCTCATACAACTGCAAAGAAAGAAGGGTCTGTTACTTAAAACAAGGCTAAAATTTAACCCAGCTATACTAAAATTAAACAGGGAGTGTTTTACAGTCCCATTACAAGACATAAAACAACAGTCACTATAAATCCACGGTGTACTTATTTGTAAGGATGTAAAAAGAGTAATTAATAACCCCAAAACAGCTTATCTCTGAGCCACAACACCAAAGCTTTCCCAGGCTCGTTGGAGATTTTACAAATAGCACTGAGAAGCTATTTTAGCTGTCATTTGAGAATTATTTGTCCAAACTAAAAAGTCATTGCTCTTTGTCACAAGTCACGAGACATTTTTTAGTGTTCCACACTTTTAGTTGACATTATGGAGAGAAAATAAATAAATGTAATCCAAACTTTCTGGAAAGGGCTTCCATGTGTAAGAACACTTACCAACCGCAGATCCAAGCAAGCACTGCACAGTGATTCTTCTTCGTGCACAATGCACTGTACCTTCCTGTCTTCTATTTCACCCTTTCTATGTGTTACCCTATATACCAAGAGGCACCTCTTCCCTTTAAAATGCCATTTATTTGGAATAGATTGAAGTACAGTTCTGAGTACTATTGTTCGTAAGTAAGTTTATCGTAAGTATTTAAGGAGAATTGTGTAAGGAACGGATATGTCACAAGTGAATCAGTACAGATTAGGGTGTTCAATTTGCATCGTTTGGGATGCGTTGCTCACAACTCTTTTCGTTTGCAGAACATTTGCTGGATATTTCTTCAGAACAAATCCTTCATGAGGTTATCACATACTTCCAGTTATGGAAGAAACAATCTGAAAGCTCTTTTCTTCAAGAAAAAAACCCACTCCTTAATACCAAATGAACAGTTTAGCTACATGAGTGAAATAATCCTAAGGTAAAGAAATTCTTTCACCCTCTCACGAAATCACTATAAGAGATCTTCAAACCATTTCTCTTAACCCTCCCTTTCTTTCCTTAATACCAATGTAGGCAAATCTGTATTTTTTAATAACAACATAGCCTCCACCTGTCATTTAATTTTTCAAGCACTGCCAGCATTGAAATAAAGGGTTACAAATCACTTGACTGTTAATTTGAGATTATAGAACAAGTCTGATTTTTTTCTGGCTTCACGTCACTTGAAAGGAGAAACTCCATTTGTCATAACGAATGAAAACCAGGACAGAACAAGGAATTGTAGGTGGAGTTATATAAACAACAGAGCAACGATCAAAGGGAAATCTTAGGGACCATAATATACTGAGGTATTAAAGGAACAGAGCCTTTTATCTATTGAGAAGGAAGGAAGTAGAGCACTGAGACATGTAATATATACAACTAAAAATCAAAAACCCAAGCGCATCCCAAAAGAGACTGAAATCAATTAGAGCCTGTTTTTTTTTTCTTATTCTGTTAAAATGACAAGAAAGAACCAAAAATGCAATCTGCAACAAAAATTATGCTCCATCACCTGGAAAAGCCAGACATTCAACTCTATTTTAAGCTGAAATTTCCCTCACGTCCTATGAAACAAGCACTGTTCAATCACAGACCATATCCTCATTCACTGCCAGTCTAACTGAGGCTTACCTTGTCCTCCACCCTGTTCAGCCTGGCACCAATCGTGTTATTCCCTCGATCTTTGCTTTTTTCTGTGGAACAAGAAACATTTTCAAATTAATATATGGTGGTATAACAAAATAGCAGCAAGCCACAACAGGGTGTGTTTAACTAGCCCACCAACGCGGTGTAACTGAACACCTTTCCCAGGCTGGTAGTTTTATTCCTTAAAAGCAGCTTTTTGTTTCTTTTTATAGCATTAGCCCACGCCATGGCTTTTAATAGCCCTTAAGTTTAAGGCACTTTCAAACTGAGTTTTATGCTTTAACCTGGGAGAACAAAACTGTTCCCAATTTAGTTAATGTCTTAATTGCCATTTAAAACCAATCTGGCACTATGCAAAAGACTCTACAGACAGCTTGAACAATGCATTGGGTAACATTTTGTCTTTTTTGTCCCCCTATAAACTATATAGAAACATGAGTCTGAAAATGACACTAACAGAGTTTTCATTAGCCAGACTTGTCAGAAACAAACTTAGTACTTTGTGCTCCTTTTCCAGTCTCTTTTCAAAGCTATCAAAGCTCTGTGTGAATATTACTGATTTCACAGGAACTCTGTAATCATAATCAATTGATCATAATAATTTTTTATTGAAAATTTTATTGAAAATGGTGAGTCTTGGAGAGATTAGAGCCAACATTTTGAAAACTTCTGTGAAAGTAGGTGCTTTAAATATCTAATTAAGAACAACCCTATTTTAAAGATAGTGATGACTAAATATTATCGTAGATACCTAAACTTCAGACCACAACTGGTTGGCACTGTTTAAAAATTTGGCGATAAAATAAACAGTATTTTAACAAGTATTTTCCATTAATTATATCTTCATCAGATTAACTTTAGACACATCCTTCATATTAACTTACCTGAGACGGAGATAAAAAGAGATGGCTTCCCTATGGACTGGTCCAACCTATCAAACAAAAAGGATAATTTTTAGTTTTTACCAGCCTGAAACAGCATTTTTGCTGGAGAGGGGGAGACCTCTTCACAAACAAGTAAAGGGAAGTTCAAATAGTTCTGGTTTGTACTGTAAGTGAAGCAGTTGCTTTGGGCTAAGAATAGCTTGAAATTAAAAAAAAATAGTAACAAAATGGCCTTAGACTTATATTGGGTTTTAGCAGTTTTAACCACTGTAAAGCTGTACCATGCCCATAGCTTTTCCATGTGAACACCATTGTTTCCTCTTTTCCTTGTTCTTCTGCAGCTTGCCTGTTGCGTCTATCTGTCATCTCTTAGTTTGCTCTTAAGTGCAATTCTATCAGAGCAGCAACGGTATTTCACTCTGTACCTATAATACAGCCCCTAACATATAGGGATTACAGTGTATAGTCAAAGCTAGCAGGGACTGAGGCAATGTATGTAAGTATAAAGAAAACTGCATGTCCTGATCAGGAGATTTTTAAGCTCTTCACCTTTTCCTTCCTGCATGAAAAGAAAACTTTAATTGAATGCCATTTTGTATTCTGTACCTTTGCAGTCTTACCAATATGACACCTGTAACCCTGTCAGTTTTTGATCCCTGACCCCAATCACTGATTTATTTACAAACATCCCTCTGTTGGTGTTTACAGATACAGACACTGAACTTTATTGACATACCTCCTCTGTAACTCCTTGATTCGCACCATCAGGTTGAGGTGACCCTGTGAATACTGCTCAATAACATCTCGGACATCATAGGGCTTTCTAGCTTGCTGTAAAATAAAAAAACAAAACCCATGCCTTTAAGCCACAGGGATGTAGGAATGGTAAATGGTAATGTAGATTTTTTTCAAGAGTAAATAGTGAGTTCTTTTAAACCCTTTTAACACTGTGCAAACATTTGAGATATTTTGACTGTTGCCATGATCATACATTTTTTGTGGAATAATTATGACAGTTCTGATTTCATCCACCTTTTTGTTACTGCAGGTCTACATGCCTTTCAAGAGATTATCCACTGAACCTGAGGCCAAAAGAACTTGGGGCCAAAAAAGTATATCTGGAATTTTGCTCAGAAGTTTGTGGTCACTTTGGTTTCTTCTGGAAATAAGGTTCATACTCATCGGCCACCGAACAATAAAGAGGTCTTTCACACATGCAAGCCCTTATTCTCAGTCAGCAGCAAGACAGCTGGAGTTCTCAGATAAGCGCTTACCATGGGAAGGTTAGAGCAGGGTCCTGGCTGAAGGTGCATGACTGATTTCTTCTTCCAGAAAGACTGGCCGAGCTTTCAAATCTACTGGGAAATACTGGGAAAATATTGGTGCAAGGAATGACCAGGGAGAAAGCCCTGTGTCTTGTAATTTGCCCTTCATACATGGGAAGGCCTTAATCTGACCTATGAGTAACAAAAACACTTTTGTGTAGTATTAAAGATCGTGATTTTAACCAATGAACACCAAGACTAACTGGAAAGCAAGTGAATGAACTTGTTGAAGTGCAGTGACAAATTAAAAATATCTTAATCCTACATTTAGAAACTAGAGTCCAATCAATATCAGAGCTACGTATGAGAAGCAGCAATGAAGCTCTAACACAAAAGAGGAGAGAGGAGAGGAGTGTGTGTAAACTTCACACATTAGACTGAACAGTAACACCTGAACTTACGATTGGGTAGAAAACTTTTTCTTAAAGATGCTCATCGAATCAGTCAAACACTACAGTAACAATAAATGATATGCCAGCAGGTTGAGGGAGGTGTTTCTGCCCCTCTGCTCTGCTCTTGTGAGACCCCACCTGGAGTACTGCATCCAGCTCTGGGGTCCCCAGCACAGGAAAGATATGGAGCTGTTGGAAAGAGTCCAGAGGAGGGCCACAAAAATGATCAGAGGGAGGGAACACCTCTCCTATGAGGAAAAGCTGAGAGAGTTGGGGTTGTTCAGCCCGGAGAAGGGAAGGCTCCGGGGACATCTTATTGCGGCCTTTCAATACTTAAAGGGCCCTTATAAGAAAGATGGGCACAGACTTTAGCAGGACCTGCAGCGGTAAGACAAGGGGTAATGGTTTTAAACTAAAAGAGGGTAGATTCACACTAGATATAAGGAGGAAATGTTTTACGATGAGGGTGGTGAGACACTGGAACAGGTTGCCCAGAGAGGTGGTAGATCCCCCATCCCTGGAAACATTCAAGGCCAGGTTGGTCGGGGCTCTGAGCAGCCTGCTCTAGTTGAAGATGTCCCTGCTCATTGCAGGGTGGTTGGACTAGATGACCTTTAAAGGTCCCTTCCAACCAAAACTATTCTACGATTCTACATTTCTGACTCATTATGCTGTTTATAGATACTCTGTAGATAATTTTCAAGGTTTAGTAAAAACCTTGGTAACACCGAGTTACAACTTTTCCTTTCTTGCATCTTTTGAGAACAAGAAAAAGAGTTTACAGTGGTAGCTTTTAACATACCAGAATGTGTATCCCATTTGAGGTCTCAGAAATATTTTGTCACCTGTACTTCAAAAGCAGGAGATGCCTCTGCACTGCTTGACCTTATTTCACAAGCCGCAGGTTTTCCATGCCACAAATACCTTCTTTTTTAAGCCAAAGGAAAGCAGGATACAATATAAAAACCAGGCTGTGGCACCTTCATTGAGTCTCCTGCACCTACCTGGGAGGTAGCTCCCACATTTTAGGAATCATTACTTTAATAATCATTACTTTAATAATATCACTTCATCAAACAAATTATGTATTTCAGTCTGCCAGATTCCTCAAAGCCAACTGCAAACCTTGGGTGAATGTAAGATACTGTCTAGTGGAAGGCTAAACAGGAATGGGAACTGCTTCAATCTAACCAAAGAGCACACAGAGGAATTCCCAGGAATCCCGACTGCTTAGATACATATAAATCATAACATCCACAAAGAAAAGAAATATGATTCAATGATGGCTTAAGCCCATAAGTCTTTCCATGGACTAGTACTATAAACATGACAATATATATATTAAAAAAAAAAAGAATTTTTGGATTATTTTTGTATTATAAACAAGCAAGAGAGAAATCTGCAAGATCAGCTTGAAAACTCCAGCTTCAGAAAAGCTGTTCAGTAAGAACAAAGGTGCAGAGCTGTCCTTGTACTGTGATGCAGGTGTCTGACAGTAGAAAGAGTAGGTATGTCCCTCCCTGTTTTTCATTTACTGGGCTGCTGCTGCTTCTTTAAAACAAGAACTGAAAACTTGGAGTAAATGGAATTTATGAATGAAGCTTAATTTCTGAGTAGGATAGGGTATTTAATAGTCGGTACT
Organism: Balearica regulorum gibbericeps; assembly: GCF_011004875.1. Taxonomy (NCBI): domain Eukaryota; kingdom Metazoa; phylum Chordata; class Aves; order Gruiformes; family Gruidae; genus Balearica; species Balearica regulorum. The sequence goes on along the minus strand of NC_046188.1, from coordinate 54,168,444 downwards.
GATTATTCTGTAATTATTTCATATTGAAAGCTGATTTTTCAAGAGAAAATACTCTTGATGTTGACAACATGTTAGTTTTGTAAAAGGAAAACAATCTGCAGTGGGCAATGGATGAGTATTAAAGAAAGAAAAGTAAAGCCCACCCCACAGCTTTCCTTAACTTCTTCACTTCTTTACTTGCGGCCCCCTGCTAATTAACTAATACTCATGGCAAAAATCTTCTTAAATGGGTTAAAATTTCCTCCATCATATACAAAAGTTTGCAAAAGACACAAAAGCCAACACCAAATATTAAATGTGCACCACTGGCCATGGCTGTTCCCTAGTAACTGCCTGCGCAGGGAGGCAGACCTGGGAAAGGGAGAGGGGAATCCATGCAAGGGGAATTTCTGGGAAATGTAACCAAATAACAGTCAAATAAAATGGTTAGAACGTCTTTTGAAGCACAGAACACTCTGAACTACATTGTTTGGTACAGCCCAGTATGGAGATTAGAAGAGATTACACGCACAATTCATGATTCATACCACGACAAATGAATTACATAAGATGATGGATTATAAGACTATAAATGCAAGATTTTCCAGTGAAATTGTAACAAACCAGGCAACAGTTACATCATCAGCGGAACTGCAACCTGTTTATGCTATGTATAGAATATTTGCCATGGTGAAAAACATAACACGAGTTAAAAATGTATTTTAGAAGGAAACTGATTTATTCAACAGGAAGAATTTACATGGAAAGAGAAAAAAAAGATTTCAAAACGACAATGGGAAACCAGATGAAATCCCTGGTCTCTGGATCTGTGATGGATATTGCAGTTGTATCCATGTGCGTAAGTCTTAAGACATTTAGAAGCTTTCCTAATTGGAAGAGAACGGTTATTTACTCATAAATCCAGCTAATGGAATAACCAAGCACGGTGATTTTCTTTCTGAAATTCAGTTGTAAGGTTAGACTGTGCCAAAGACATCTGATCTATAATTAATATATTAAACTAAGGTGGGGTCAACAAAGCCTAGAAAACCATTAATTTCTAAGTACTGTTTTGCCTATAATCTATAGAATCCTTCCTTAACCGTGAGCCATTCACCTTAACTGAAGCACAGGACTTGTGTTGACTACTAGTAGAATATCATCTTTCCTACACAATTTGAAACAGTCCTACAGACTTTACAAGAGCATAAACACATCCATAAAAAAGGTATTAATTCTTTATAATATTATGCTGGGTTCTTACATGGACATTATCACATGGAACATATTCAAACCTGGACTTTAAAACAGAGCATAAATTTCTCCCCTCCTTTTAATGAGGAAATGATGCCCAAGTGCGATGCTTCACAAATTGCTTTTCATGTCCTTTGAAATTTCTTTGTATCCCTCTTTAGCTTCTCTTTATTTATTTTATTTATTTTTTTTTAAACAGGAAGGCTCTGCTTTCTAACTGACTTTTGTCCTTGTGGTGCCGTCACCCCATTATTAATGGACCTTTTAAAAAAATATATTTAGGCAAATTCAGGCATACAGGTGTATCCTGCAAACAGCTGGTATAGTTTAAGAACCATGCTGGGTTCATGCTGGGACCTATTTTGCAAAATTTTCCTCTTCCTCTCCTTCTTCCTATGCTTCCCTTCCTGAAAATCTTCAGAGGCATCTCTAAAAAATACTCCTTTTAAGTGCTGGCCTTGCAATTACTTATGTCCAATGGACTTCAGCTGAAATTTGTGGGTTTTTTCAAAAGTCATAGGAAAAAATATCTGATTTTTCTTTTAGGAAGATACATTTCCCATAAACACAAAAAGCTTAGAAGGCAAATATCTGCCAGAAAACAACTATGCAGACTTCTTAAATGCTGAAAGATACATTTTTAAAATGCATCTTCTGCTTTACCTTAATTTCAGATATTGCATTGGACTGGTTATTAGAAACTGTATAGTCATTACTTGGCACATGTTTAAACATTTTAATTTTTTATGACTATTTTCTGTGCATACAATAGAACAAAGCAGATTTACAACATACTTTTGCGGAAATAATAATGACAGTGGTTATCTCTTAATTACGGGAGAGATTTTCAAAAGCACCTCGTAGCTTGAATTTCAAGGTGAGTTTGTGCATTAAGTTACCTAGGTGCTTCTGAAAAACTGTACATTTGGTGCTCTCCAAATCTTTAAACCCAGTCATAACCTTGTATTCACAAATTATGGAGAAGTATCACATATCCCCCGTACGTTTCTATTGGGAGATTCTGCTTCTGACAGAAAGAGCAGTGTATCACTTGTACGTAGCAGTGACTTGAGGTACATTTCACTTCAGCCTAACTGACATTTTTAGTTCTTTAGGAATAACTAATATTGATAGAAAGAAGAAGAAACGCTACTAAAGCAGGATGAGAGACAACCTTGTTGAGGTATTTTGTAGATGGCCAAGAGCAGGTCTTTTGCAGACGTGAAAGCGAGAGTTCAACTGAGAAGCCAGATTAGCAACCAGGGATACCGAGTACAAACAAGTTTTAAGCATGAACTGAATAGTCCCATTCTCTTCAGTCAAATGCTTTTTCAGCTTCTATCAAATCATCTGCCGCAGGGGAGTTTCATTTATTTGCCAGGTGGATAATGTTGCACACAGTGTTCAAGCATTTTCAAAATCTGTTTTTGACAAATACCACTTGGGAGGTAGATATATAATGTGTAGATTTCTTGTTTCTAAGCAGTTTAGTTAATACCATGGCAAATATTTTATGATCTAAATTTATGAGAGCAAAAATTCAGTAATTGCCACAGAGCAAAGGATTACAGTCAGTTTTTAGAATGAGAATAAATTAAAGTTTAATGGCACTGGCCACATTTAGGTGGTTTTTCACAGAATGTCAGTGGACACATCACTGGAATGGGCCACGTCCCTTGCCAAGTTACAAGTGCTGGTAAGCAAGTGTTAAGGAGCTTCTCAACAAAATGACTATAAAAATTATTTTCAACTAGTCCAGACATTATGCTTTTCTTAATTTTAGTCTAATAAAAATAACAGGTGAAATGTGCTAGCAGAAACTTTCTGAAAGGGCTCTCTCCAAGAAAACCCCAGACATGGGAGATTTCAGCCTAAATAGTGACAGTCTGAATACATTATACATAGCTGAAATGAATTTTTGGAAAGCTCAGGCAACCTTAGCCATAAAGTAGCTCATGAATTTTAGTAAAAATAAAAAGATTCAAAGCAGAAAACTGCTGAAGAATTCAGTGCTTCTAAATTTCAATGAGGAAGTCAGAATCATCATTTTGAAGTACCAGCCTTACAGAAACAATGATCTCTTGGACTATTGGTCATCACCATCCTCGCCATCATCTTTTTGATTGTAAACTTTGTGCCCTTCAGATGTGAAGGAAAAAAAACATCCTCCCTTTTTTGCGGGTGGTCTAGATTAAGGGCAGGAAAGTTTTTTAGTCTGTTGCAAGCAGTAGTGCCAAGGTCATATGGATGTGGGCAGTTAAGCCCCTCTCTTTCTTTGGTTTTCAGTTGTGAAGCCTGTTCTCCAGAGACTGTCCCTTTTTAATTAATTTTAAGAAAAGCAATATATTTCTTACATGTATATATTCACCTGGTTTAAATCAAGCTGAAGGCTGTTGACGTGTTTTTACTGGATTAATGAAATTGATTTAGAAACCACATTCTTAGGAAGTTTGCAGGCAGAATTTTTTATTCAGACCAGGCAACAAGGTTAATTAGCTACTGTTAAATGCTTATGGTATCGCAACATCACAGCAAGTGAAGTGGCACATTGGAAGCGTATGTCAGTGAGGTCTAGAGGAGTAAAGAGAACCGGTATCTCACAAACTGGGAAGGTCATCTCCTACCTATGCAGAGGGGAGAAGGGAAAAGGAAGGAGAAACCTTCCAATACGCTAACAAATTTCCACCCCGGGTTTCTTATCAGGACTTCATTATCATTGAGTAAGAGACAGAAACAAGGCTGAGGCAGTATTTTAATCTCTAATCCTACTGCCTCGGCATGACAGTAACATACAGCTCAGAATTAATGGAGACATATGAGAATGTTTGCACCACGAGAAAGAGACAGCGATAACAGAGGGTTAAGGGTCAAGTCCATTAGCAGAAAATAACATTTTAATTCAGGCTGCATTTCAGGAGTTTAGCCTATTTCCAGTGCATCCACAGTTGACTAATCTGCTGCTAAACAACCACCCTATTGAAGGAGGAAGAGAATAGTGGGTGTAGCTCACCATTACTGAAATGAATTGTGTTAGTCTCTCTTAAGTTTCTAAAAGAAACAATGAATCAGGAGAATAAAAGGGTTGATTTAGAAAAGGAGCTTTCTATTCACAGCTCACCTGAAACTTTTTCTTTGCCACAAAATACTGCATCCTACGAATCACCTTAATTGCAGCGCGGTGGTGTTCTCGTAGCCTGTGGGAAAAACGAGGAAGGTGAGTGGGGTGAAAGAGCATCTCCATCCAGACAATAAATATAACAGTCTGCAGTAAATGCTTCACTAACACGTGAATGTGTAATGTAAGTAGTTGCGATTCAGCCCGGGAGCACAACACATTATTGTGTTGACCTTCCCCACCTTTCAAGAAGGCTATAAAACCCCAGGATTTTATCTGACCTATGCTACGTTTGCATACATTTCACAGTAAAAAGAGGTGTCCACATAACCTCCTCCTATGTCTAAGCAAACCTCCACCTATCTTTCCCAGCTTCATTTCCACATAAAAATTAAAAAAAAAAACCCAAAACAACCTATCAAGTTTCTGCATATTCAGCCATGCACAGCTTTTATATACAGTCACTCTAGAAATCCAGCTTTGGGGTTTTTTTGTGGGTTTTTTTGTGTTCCCTCCCCCAAGTCCTGTATGATATGTTTCTTCACTTACACAAATGCGGTTTTCAAAAATTATTTTAAAAAACACTTTAAAGATTTTTGAGTCGTTGACTGCTAAACAATCCAAATGATCTTTGGTAGCTGCATGCAACATCTACATATCTCAAATCTGAACTGTAAGTGTATATAAAGACAAAAGAATCTGTAAGGTCTTTAAACAAATATATCCCCTTCTTCATGCACATGAACTGAAAACAATTAAAAAATAATAATTTGCTCTTTATGCTTTAAAATAACAGATTCTCATAGTATCTGACATTTTTTAATAGTTCATTAAGAACAACAGATATTTTAAATTTTTCAAGGCTTGCAAAAATGATGTATTGTTCTTCTGAACATTAAAATATCAAATCAAAAATTTAAGCTGCATTGATGATTTATTCTACTTGCTCATTTTATTACTTTTATCAAGATGCGCTTGAATGTGTGCAACCTTTATTTCCTTTTTAAATGCATGAATATGCAGCGTTTCTAACTCTCATCCCAAACAGACTTCTAGTGATGGCTTTGGGGAAGCAGCCGTAAAAGCAGAATTAGATATTCCAGATGCTTTGTCTTTATAAAATTATTATTAGTAATACTGATAGACCAGCATATTGAGATGTCACTAGGCCGTGCTTTCTGTCTGTACTGAACCTGACAGCATTCATACTCACTATGGGATGGAAAAGTCATATTTAAGTTCTGTACAGGTCTGGGTCTTTGGTATGATATAGCATGGTATCACCAAGCCGCTTCAGTTAAATATAACCTGGAATTTTAGTGAGTATTCACATATTTCCTCAGGACAAATTTCCCTCAGCAAACGGAAGTTCTGCATGTGCAAATGGTGGATGCCTGTCCTCTGAACAGCATGGCAAGTGTAGTTGGGGCATCCCCTTTCTGAAAACTCACACATTTTAGTGGGAAAATAGCTTTCTGCAAAGCCAAAACCAGAACCAGAACGAGCTCTCATTTTCTGCTTGCAGATACTGCCTCTCAGGTGGTTTCTTTCAGTTACAGAAATTATTCAGATTTAGCAATGACAGAAAAGATTACCGTGTTAAATACGGTTGCTTTCCAAACTAATAATGTACAGCTTTTCACCACAGGTCTACAGATCGCAAAAAGTGTGAGTGCATTTATATAAAGCGACTGTGCCTCAATAATTATGCACCATGAATCTGCAGTTGGATCTGTACAGGGAGGCCCTTCCCTCTTAGCGCCTAACTGGGGTGTCTCGGAGAGACTCTCTCCTGGACCCTGCTCCCGCAGACCTGACTGCAAGATCCTGGTTCGTGTTACAAAAATGGAAACTCACTCCTCCCTGACTGGGATGGCTGCCTGTTTGGATCGAGTCCTGGTGAACGGAGTTAGCCTAATGCTAGTTCACGGTATCTCTGTTCTATGAGTCCTTGCTGCAACACTCTGCTCCTAGGGACAAGGATGACTTCCCCAAAAAATGAAGGAAATTAAGTGTTTGGGGGTTTTAAGTTCTGCTTCACAGAGATGGGAGCCAAAAAGATAAATGCTGCTTAATTTGCTATTAAATATCAAAGGTATGAAAGCCTAACTGTCATGCAGCTATACATCCTATACATAAACGTACACAAAAACATGACAAATAGAAATAAATTTCAACTGCAATAAAACTGCTTGTAGCATTTTGTTTTATGTCTCATTTCCTTTGGGGTGTTCTTCACAGTCCATTATTTCTAAGTACAATATTTTTCTTTGGGACAGACGGTCACTAGTAAAGCACACCAAATCCTTCATTCTCTATCTAGATGACGACTCTCATCTATGAGCAAGACAGCCAGATAATAAAATGATATTTGCCATTCAGTGAAATAAGAAAACTATACCACCAAAATGATTTTCCAATGCAGGTACTTTACATCAATCATTGTTCAGCGCTAACATGAGCTTCCATGCCAGGAGGGAAAGTTAATATTCTCATTTTATTCCTTCCCATTTCCAGCTCCAGTAGGAAACCTTACAGTAAGCTTGTTTCTGCTTATGCTGTAAAATCTAATTCTACACAACAGGCTGTCCTGATTCCCCAAGATTAAATGCTTCTGCGATGAGGGAAGGGAATAAAGGATTTAATTAGTAGCCAAGGTTATGATTCACGTTTGTTTGATCTCTTTTGCAAACTCGTAACAAGTGTTTTAGTAAATTTAGAGTTTAACCATTAACTGGTGATATTTGTTTGTTCAGCCACTTGTGACATCTCTGAATTCTGGCTACAGAATGGCTGTCTGCAACCTCTGGGGACATACAGCATGCTTAGATGCCAGATAGCCGCTCAATACATTACTGGCCTCAGAGCAAAGGTTTCATGAATACTTTTTTTTTTTTTTTAGGAGTGTGGCAGGAAATGACATCATCTGAGAGTGCTAGCAGCAGCATACCTTTGCCGTGCTTGAATCCCCACAGCAAGCGGGAGACACCCTTCGGAGAAGTACTGCTGTGCAGAGCGAGTCCCCGTTGGCAGAGTCGCCTTTCCTCAGCCCCTATGGATGGAGTTTTCCAGGACTACTGGGATACTCCAGAGAGCCTGCCTGCTTCAGTGTGGCTGTGGGAGCTAAGCTCTCTTGTGATTGAAATCCCTCATCTTTTTACACATTTGGTTTTGCCTGACTTTGGGAGAAAGCTTGTTCGATAAGTGCATTAGCAACAGGGTCCACAGAGAAGGTTTATGCCCTTTTGTTAACAAGGCTATTTTCCTCTCCTGAGCGTTTGTCAGGCTTTGAGTCTTGCCCTCACCATACCCATTAATCTCATGATAACCAACAGCCGAAGGGACTCGCCAATCAGCGTTTGAGTGATTCCAATAACCATCAGCACATTGCCTTCAAAAATAAACTGAAGTAGTTTGTATGCCCATAAAATCAAGCTACAGATCACTGCGTCCACTACTAGACAACATCTCAGCCTGTACCTTTCCAAAGAAAAAATTGCCAACAGCTTTCACTGGCTACCAATAATTTTCTTTCTCAATACAGACACGACATCATGATCACCTTGAACACGGTACATACTGTGTGACATTTCCCGTGGACTTAAACTCATAGAATTCAGTCCTGAAGCCACCAATGAAGCCGTAACATTGTCAGAACCTGTAGGAATGATCCAGAAGACTGAAGGAGGATATAAGAACTCACCAACAACAGAAAACCATCCCAGTGGTAATAGGGTCAATAGATTCATACAAACATACATGATTTGTAGGTATAAACTAGGTTTGCTTCATTTGTGCACTGAAAAAGTAACCTGTTGCAGATGCAGGTACTCCTCAAAGCATAAGAAATGAGGATAAAAAAACCCCGGCAACAAAATAAAATGGATTGAGCATGCACATTACAAAAGAAAGCCTGACAGAATAAAATGACTAGAAATCATTAGTTTTTCCTGCCTCCTTTTGTTGTTAGGATACTTAACCTACAACAAGTCATTTGGAGGAAACCTGATCCCTTCATTAGTCCACCAGAAATCTGGACTGGAATTTCATGTAATTTAGAAAACAAGCATGCTGAAGAACTTCAGGTAATTTTACAGACATTCTCATTTGGTTGGAAAGTTGTTATACATTTATAAATGCCCCAAACTATTGTAACGGAGCTGTTTGTACATTTGACTGCAATATTACTCATTTTTTCACAACATAGCCAGCCAAAACCTCAATAGGTTTCCCAAGGTGTGGCTCACTCCCCAGTCCCACACTCACCGACAGCCGCAGTGAATGTCACTGGCTTCAGCCAGCACCCGCCTGCCTCCTTCCTGCCAGGGGACCTGCAGGGCCACCCCAGAAAAATGTTTTCTGGGAACAAGGCTAAGATTTTTGGTTACAAGAAACAGGTGGCTTTACAAAAAAGGGAAGTAAGCAGTTGCACGGTTTGGTTGTTTTATGTTTCAAGAAAAATAAAAACTTTTTTTTTTAAATTAAGTTTTAGAAGATTAATCCCTATTCTGAAATACACAGTTCTGTCACTAAAGAACAAGAAAGGAAAAACAATTACTAATTAGAAATATTTATTGTCCTTACAAAGCTGCTGAATTTTGTATCAAATCCTTTGTAATGCCATTAGAAGTTTGTTCCCCTTTTCATCTCAGGAAGGTGTTCTACATATTGGTTTAGTGTTAACAGAAATATTAAAGCAACAAGACAGAGGAAAGGTGGTGCTAATTTCCTATTTATAACACTTGCCTTTTTGTTCATTTGTAGAACATTTTATTATCAGGACCATAATGTCTGGCACAGACCTCCCAACGTACATGGACGCTGATATTATCAGAGTTAAAAGGTCAACGCTGTCTATTCAGAATGAGTTTAACAAGAATGAAAACTCAGTAGGAGAGAGCCATAGCTTTATAATAACTTTTACAAAATGCCCATTTCTTAGTAAACCTAACACTGATTTGAAGTCAAGCTCAGTTTTCAAGCATTTTAAAATTCTCTGCAGTCATCTTAAATTTCTGACTTAGGACAGACTAAAGTATTAAGAAAGAAGGCTGAAGTTGGTTGGCCTGAAGTTTTTGGCACTAATCATTATTTAGATGAACTTTATCTTTAACACATCAGATTTTAATAATATGTTGTGCATGTGAACTGAAATATTTTTTCCATTTAGGCACTGAAAGCGTTCCTTGTCACAGAATCTGGTGGACGAGGTTCAGAGTAACTACATTAAGCCATTTCATTAGTGCATCTAAGTCTAATGAAATCTTTCATTTTTAGTTCTCCAGGCGCTTTTGGTACAGAATTTGCTGTGGCTCAAGGTTATTCTTGTCTTTTCACACGTTCTGTCATTCTCTGCCCATTACAGTTGACTGGAGTCTCTCCGTACTAGGCAAAGTTTTAGATGGAATAAATTGGAAGGGATTAGGTCACATCGCTGTGTATTCTGTAATGGGAAATGCTTGATCACCGTACACAGGAACAAAATGAGAATCACTGATTGTTTCAAACAACGTGGGTGACCCAGCTTTTCCTTTGATTTGTTGCTAGAGCTTGGCAACTGTTGTTTGCCATCTTTATGATACATTTATCGTGGGCTCTCAAAATATACCCTGGCCCATAAATGATTCACAAAAACCATCTTAAGGACAAAACAGTAAAAGCTGCCCAGAAGTGTTAGAAAAGTATGATGACACTTGCAGAGCAAACCAGTTACAAAACTGAAGTTTTATTATATGGGTTTCAGCCAAGCTTAGTGTTTACATAAATGCTCCCATAGCATTTTCAATTTATGAATGTATTTTTTTTAATGGACAGATATTCTTTACTAGACCTTGCCCTCTGGACTTCCCATCAATGTGTGGAAGTAAAGTTAGAAACTAGTGACAAGACCAATGACATGAATTCACCTATCCCCCACAGTCCTCACCTGCAGGGTCTTCACAGGTTTAAATGCAATAGGAACACAGAAATTATAGATATATGTAGAACAAGGAGAATCACAAATAGCAGGTAAGCTAGATGTTTAAAACTTTTTTCGTCTTAGTAGTCAAAGGCATTCTAGTAATTCTTGGCGAACAAGTAATCTGGGTATGAAAGATCTACATCTACTGAACTCTTATTTGTGCTTGCAAAGTGGTCATGAATAGTTAAATTTTCATCAGATACATTTGTTCATCTAAGCACTGAATAATTCAATGCAGCAAATGATTTTTATGAAGACATTTGATTAATAATTTCTATAGAATAGTATGTTTCAAGTGTTTAATTTTAAAAATACAAGCTGCTTCGACTTAAATGCCTGTGTCTTAAAATATAATTTCTGTTCCCTACTGTGGTGGGTTGACCCTGGCTGAGGGCCAGGTGCCCACCAGAGCCGCTCTATCACTCCCCTCTTTCATTAGACAGGGGAGAAAAGGTACAATGAAAAAAAAACTTACGGGTCGAGATAAGGACAGGGAGAGATCATTCTCTAATTACCATCATGAGCAAAACAGACCGAACTTAGAGAGGGAATTCATCTTATTTATTACTAAGCAAAACAGAGTAGAGGAATGAGAAATAAAACCAAATCTTAAAACACCTCCCCCCACCCCTCCCATCTTCCCGGGCTCAACTTCACTCCCGGCTTCAACCTCCGCCCCCCCCAGCGGCACAGGGGGACGGGGAGTGGGGGTTACGGTCAGTTCATCATGCGGTGTTTCTGCCGCTTCTTCATCCTCAGGGGGAGGACTCCTCTCATCATTCCCCTGCTCCAGCATGGAGTCCCTCTCACGGGAGACAGTCCTTCACGGCCTTCTCCAACGTGAGTCTCCTCCACGGGGTGCAGACCTTCAGGAGCAAACTGCTCCAGCGTGGGTCCCCCACGGGGTCACAAGTCCTGTCAGCAAACCTGCCCTGGCGTGGGCTCCTCTCTCCACGGATCCACAGGTCCTGCCAGGAGCTTGCTCCAGCGCGGGCTTCCCACGGGGTCACAGCCTCCTTCAGGTGTCTCCACCTGCTCCGGCGTGGGGTCCTCCACGGGCTGCAGGTGGAATCTCTACACCCCCTCATCCTCCCTCCATGGGCTGCAGGGGAACAGCCTGCTTCACCATGGTCTTCACCACGGGCTGCAGGGGGATCTTGCTCCGGCGCCTGGAGCACCTCCTCCCCCTCCTTCTGCACTGACCTTGGTGTCTGCAGATGTTCTTACATCTTCTCACTCCTCTCTCTGGCTGCAAAAGCGCTCTCTAACTGTTTTTGTCTTTCTTAAATATGTTATCACAGAGGCGCTGATTGGCTTGGCCTTGGCCAGCGGCGGGTCCGTCTTGGAGCCGGCTGGCATTGGCTCTGTCAGACACAGGGGTAGCTTCTAGCAGCTTCTCACAGAAGCCACCCCTGTAGCCCCCCCGCTACCAAAACCTTGCCACGCAAAACCAACACACTACCCAGGGGAATGCAGGGGCTGCCTTCCCATAGGAGTATTAGTGATTATAAAGTAAAGAATTGCTCTGCAAGAATACTCTGTAAGAGTAATGTCAAATTCACTCTTTTGGTGAACGCTTCAACCAGTAAACATCTTGGTTACTATTTACTGAATGTGAACATAGCCCCAGGCGAATTAGCTTAAGCTGAATTAATATTTGTAGGCTCCTCCCCCCACTATGTGTTCTCCCAAATATCTGTGGTTGGTCTTTTTTTTTTAATTTAAAATAAGTAATTTTAAACCCACAGTCATCTTTTAATGGATTTGTATTTTATTTTACAGCAGCTTTCATGTCTCCCTTCTCAAAAGTCACGGGCTTAACTCAGAAATCCTTTCATGTAGTTCTAGCAATCCTCTTTTCTCTACAGATAGTCTGGTTTGGCTTGGTTTCTGGATTTTTAAGAGACATACAAAAAACAACAAGTTTAAAAAATAACATTGCCTTTGCAGGATTTTGATATTTTAATATCTTCGAGTTCATAATAAAAATAGCCTACAATTATAAGAAATGTTTTAAAAAGGAAAAAAAAATTGTGTAGGTTTTTCATGGTCATGCCATTGAGACATGGTATGTAAATGGGGGAAGCCTTTGGAAAGACGCAGCCTCCCCGTGGGGTGGGCAGCTCAGCACCCACACCTTGGAGTGTGATGTGATCTCCCTAGGTCTCAGCTGCATCTCAGCAGAGATGTGACGCTGGCGTACGGCTGGAGAAGGCTTCAGCATGGCACTAGGGCTTTTCTCCTGCTTTGGGAGCCTTCACGCAGCAATGGCAGCTGGTGGGAAACCTGATCAGAGGCATACGGCAGGTCAGAAAGAATCCCGAGCTCTGTGCCGGTGGCCTGGGAGAGGTGTCCAAGGGGCGGTGGGGAAGCAGGAGGTGGGGGTTCATATGGGAAGGGGAAAACAACCTCAAGTGACTTGACTTGTTTCAGGCACTAATAGCAATTTGAGACTCAGAGCAACTCTGGAAAATAGAGCTCATCAGTCTAGTCCTTTAAAATATGCTTATATCAAGGCAATCTGAAATTAACATTTAAATGCAGGCCTGAGAAGGGAAAGAACCATTACTCTCCTGACCTTTAGTTAGCACAGGTAAAAATAACAACTGCCATGTGGATCAGCAAGAGATGGCACGAAGTGCAGAATTTTTTGGAAGCTGTTTTTCTGACAGGCAACACAAGTCTCACCAGGGGCTTGGCTTCATAGCTCACCCGAAGTACGAACTCTCTAATATCTATACTGCTGCATGATGACTATATTGTTGTAAGTCAAGGTGGATTTTCAAGAACAGCTTTCTGCAAAGCATTTACGTGATACTGGGAGACTGGACCCAGGATAAGGAAGATAAACACACCCTTAAAAGCAAAGTTTTCAAGCATGCTGAGCCTCTACTCCATTCCCAGTTGTCCCTCTATTCCTCAGCATATCCTGACAAACAAAATAAAAACTGGTTTCTGACTAGACAGAGGAGTATCCAGAATAGCTAAGCAGCATAGGATTTTGGAGTGCAATGCTCAAATTTGTTCAGCTTCTCCTAGGGGAAATGGTCCAACACATAGTATGTCTAGAACCAAGACAAATTGCTGTAGCTAGAATAAAGATCATGCATACGTTTTCAGAGCTAATGGTATGCTGGGGCAAACAGATGTAGCATCAGAGATTTCCTTTGTGGTCTGCCCACAATGATGCTAGCTAAGAACATAACCCTGACTAGAAAAGTTTGTGTTGAAGTCAGGCAAGAGCATGAGATTTCTTGCACATCCTAAATTGCCTTTGCTGTATATTTTCACAATTCTGTTTTTTACTTATGTCCGTTACCAGGGTATGAAAAGTTGTACAAAGGACATGGGGAAAAAAGAGGAAGACAAAATTATTTTGGGGACCGAATTACCCTGTAGATAAAGCAGGAAAAAATATAAAAACCAGTTGCCATTTTGTCAGAATTGGCTATTGTTCCCCAACTTTGGTGATATCATTATCAAACACCAATTAATATTGATACTCATATCAAATGACAGTGAACCTTTATTCAGCTCTTTGCTCTCTGCATCTTGTTGAGTCGGAAGGCAGTTACTTTTTCACATGGTTTCCAGGCCAAGCAATTTGAAAGTAACTAAACACAAATGAGATAGGGGATAAGTAAATAATAATGTACAGCACTGTCTTACAGACATAGTCTGACACATTAAACTCCTTTTCTAAAGAAGGTGAAGACAGAACACAACGGAGCTGTAGTTCAGTGCACATGGAAAGCCATGGATATTATTATTTTGCAGCGTCTGATTTAGAGCAATCTTTTCAGGTTAAAAAAAAATATTTTTTGCAGAGCTTGTCATTCATGGCTCTGAATTATACAAGGAAATGCAGGGCTACCATCAGTGACACTAGGAAGAAATAACCATATTGCCTATGGTTACTTGCCTCTCTATTGTTCGCCTATTAAACTTACAATAACCTTTGAATATTAAACTGGCTGATGTTACACTACTTCATTATGCTTAAGAAGCTGCTAACACTAGATGGTAGGTCTTTGTTGTATTCATTGTAGGGAGTTACAAGACCACTGCAAACTCAAGGCTGAGTTTGACTTTTCTATTATTTTGCTTAAATTGCATTGCCCAGAATACACATCAGATACAACCTGCACACAAAAATATCTAATGCCAAGTATGAGATGTAAAAGCATCAAAATTATGATCAACTCATTAATTATCAATTGTTTCCACTCTACATAATACTTTAACATGCTAATTTAATATATGCTGTATCCCACATCTTAATTAAGACTCATCACGTAATACTACTAATAACGTCCCATTTAACCTTTTGTTTTGAGACAAAAGATATAAACTTTTATTAGGTCGACTACTGACGCAGTTCATAGGGGATCCATGGAAGGTCAAAACAGTATCACATTGCTACTTATTTAACCTCACACAATGACTTTAGCCAGAACCTCCTTTGGTTTTTTCCTGCATCTCAGCAACATATGTATTTTTAAATAATGATGAATACATACAAAAAAAGTTGTTTTTTCTTTGTAAAACCAATTACAAGCAAGAGGTTAGATTAACTCATACACCCTCGCAAGTTCAGGCTATTCTACCAAGGCAAAGTAGGTAAATCAGGAGAGTATCTCAGCTGTTCAACACGAATGAAAGGCATTACACAGTTGTGACTGACAAAGCAAAGCAGCTCTCCTGTTGCAGAGACAGGAATTATAGCAGGAAAAAAATCTCTGTAAGGAAAAGGCCATTGACCTGAATAGCAATATTTACATTACCAAAATCAGTGCTAATACTATTTCAGAAATCCTAACATTTTTCATGTTGTTTTCTACTACAGAGATGATTGGCAGATTCTCCTGCCATTTAATGATGATAAAGAGAAGATGGAAGTTGCTGCTGTGAAGCTGTTTCTAAGCACTATATTATGAAATCATACCGTATCAAAAAAACCCCATCATTGCCACAGAAATCAACTGAAAAACATGAGGCCAAATTCTGCACTGATTTACACCAGGAGACACTAGAAGGGACTGGAGGCTGATGGACCGTTAGGTCACTGTGCCTTCTGGCCTGCCATCTCTGTAGGGGCTCTGGATTTAACTTATGCAGAATGATATAAGTGACTGCTCACAGCTGCATTTTTTAGTGGGTGTATCCTCCAAAAATAAAGTGATAGAAGACTATAAACGTAAGGGTGTTGCTATAGTTTGTGTAAGCTGCAATGAAAAGCATGGCAAACCTTGGATAGATAGCATTAGGACAAGGAGACTTCACTTCCCACATCAATACCATCACTTCAGAAAAAAAAAAAAGCTGTTACAAATGTAGTTCAAAACTGCAATTTTTGCAACTGGAAGCTTTCTCAAGGATTTGTTATTTTACAATGGTGGAGAAACACATGGGACTTAAACTTGTGGAGAACAGCCTTTTCCTATAAATCACAGAGCGTAATCTGAAACCTAGAAACAGCACAGGGGCTCACATTTATGGATTTAAAACAGATGAAGAGCAAGCATGCTCTTAACCCTTTCCCCATAATTTCTTCCCGGTACAAAATGAAAATGAATACACAAGTACTGAACAGAAATTAACTTGGTAAAAATCAAGATGAATACAATTCTGTAAACACTGAAAACTTCAGCTCTTTGACCGACTTCCCTAAGGACGCAAGCACAGAATTGTCCTAAAGCAAAGCACTGTAAAACTGTTAGAGCATAATCCACTATTCGGACTGTTCTTTCATCAACTTTTATTTAAGCTGTTTATCTTGTTGAGATTAGGATCTCTCTTATAGAGCAAGACCTGGCAAACACAGGCCTCTGGTTTTGAATATCAGGCTATATTTCACTGGGAAAGAAGTAACTAGCAGCCTGTCGTCTCACCATAAGGTTATAAACTCCTTAATCAGGTAATAGGAGAACTAATACTAACACATTAGTGATAATTTCTCTTCAGAAATATGTAAGAGCGTTAAGATGCTAGAAAGAGCATTTATTTATTGTCTTTTAAGATCCCCAACCATTTCTCTAACATTTTAGCCTCTCTTATGGCTCACTGGACAAAAAAAAAAACCCAAACCCAGCATAGCCTGTTCAAACGTGAATCCTAAGATGCAGCTTTTTTTTTGTGTTTTTAAATAAAACCCCACAGTGTAACAGAATGGACTGAAATATCAGCATTGTCAAGAGGCATTAGTCTATACCTTGTCAGGGTCAGAGTTCCAGTACTTCCAGAAATTCACTCACATACGTGACACAACGGTATGATTAAAACCAGAAACGGGCTCAGATTGAAATAAAGTATGATGCTACGTCATGTTAAACCTCTACACCAATGTAATATTTTAGAGCAAACTCTAAACCAACCAACCCAGGACAGCTGAAAGGAGAAAAGGAAAGATAATTTTAAGCTCACTGCAAGATCACTCATCTACATACATAGTATTTCCCTGTGGAAATCCAGCCTCTGTCCCTTTATTGGCTGCCGTTCAGGGAAGTGGTACTTTTGTCCTTGTCTCCTGATGAAAAGCTAGGGTGTTTCTGTACTTCACTGAAAAACTTGCAATTCATACGAAAAATGGCTCTAAAGTGGCAATGATGGGCAGCTGAATCTTTTTTTAAGTGGAGTAGCAGCTACCTCAGAACATTAAACACAGCATGACAATGAATTCAGTCTTAGCTACTGGGCATGTTATGGGAGCATCCAAAAAATGCAGTCATGGCTAAAATTTTGAGCTGTTACAATCAGAGAGGCAACCTAACAAAACCTGAGCCCTTTTGAAATAGCTTGCTAAAACTGTTTTATGTAATTTTACTGTCAAAGAAAGATTTGGGGAAAACAGTGTGAGAGAGAATTTATATTAGCACAATTCTCTCTTCTGACCAACATTTGACATATCAAATCATGTGTTAGCAAATCGCAATAACCATAACAGTCACCACAATTTTTAGGGTTTTTTTTAATAACTTCAAACCAAAGACTGACTTTTTCACAATCTCATACTTTGTGGAAAATTTAAGATTAGACCCTCAACTGCTTCACCTTCATCCTCTTATCCCTACAGCTTTTTAAAGCTGCGGTCCAATTTCAAATCCAACCTCTCTTGCTTCAGATGCTCAGATCCAGATCTTGTCTTTGTCTCTTGTCAACCCAAGATGATATTTCCATACAAACACCTATGGATGTCCCCAGTGAGATTACCAAAGATATCTATCAGCCCATCTAACTAGGTTGGAATACACAGCTCTGAAAAATCTCATGAGGTACCTAAATAATTGTGACAATCATCTGACCTATTCGATATGTAACTAGATGTACAAATTGTATGAGTACGAAGGAAGAGGAACTTCACAGCTTGAAAGCCACTAAAAATACGAATTGTATCACAGTTACTGAATTATGTGTTCAAAATGGCTAGATAGATAAAATGTTCTTTAAAGCACATCCTGTGCAGAAGTTCCTGCCTAAAGGTTCAAAGTTGCTTTGCAGCCCCCATCTCACCAAAATGGGTGCAGGATGACGTGCAGGAGTCGCCTGATTGAAGTCAATGGAAAGACACACGCATGAACTTACACACTTGCTTTGCGTGTTGAGGGATCAGTAGAAACTTGAAGAATTTCTATATACAAGAAAACATTTAAGATAGCAAATGGAGATTATATGTTGAGGAGAATTGTAGATACACACTTACTAACTAGGTTCATATCTTTTGTGTGGAAAATCTGGCCTGAATCATCTGAGGTCTCCTGTTCTATCTAATAGTTAAAGAATATGTTGTGTTATTACTATTACAAAAAGACAGGAGAAATTTTATGAGCTGATATGCTGGAGACAGAAACTGGCTGGGACTAACTACTCTGGTATGTGAACTCCATTTGTTTCTGTGGCTTCAAAGCACAAGCACAGCTCAACAATGTATTTTTTCACCTAGAATTATTCTCTAGTAAGTTAGATGTGGAAAACAGCGTGTGTTTTAATTACTTTCTCCCTCTCAATTCAGAAACTGTTAACAAGACTGTTGTACCTTTCAACTTAAGTACTGTTACTCAGAAAAATATATTTTGCTTAATATTCCTATGTCATTGTTTAAATATGTGATAGTGAGAATTATTTACAGTCAAGTACTTTGTTAAAAATATCATCCCACTTTGTAACTTTACAGTTTTGTAACACACATTTCCGCAAAGCAACATTTCTTTCATAAGGGTTGAGCTCAGCATAGCAGATAGGAATCTCTTCATCCTGGCCAGTTTTAGGTGGGCTCTATTTATTCTAGAAATCTTTTTTTTTCCAATGCTATCAATACAGTTAAGGAATCCTGTAATCAAAGAACTAACATGACCATGCATTTCTCTTGGCAGTATCAGTACAGAGAAAGTCAAATGGAAATGAAAACTAAACTACCAATGTCCAGAAGTGTGACTACAATCCAGGATGGACAGTCATTTGAGGGAACATAGTAGCAGTGGAATTAAAGAGGGCTCAGCATTGCCACCATTTGGGTTATACTTGTCTGAGGATCTGAAGATTCCCACCTCAAGATTAACATAGTACATCATACCACAAAACACATAGCAAATGTTATCTTGCTTGGCTATGACACTGTGATAATTTACTTTCTTTGGGTGCAAGATAAGACACATATAACTCACATGCATATATATGCCCATCCACCCACCCTTCAAATGTCTTACCTGCAAAAGAGATAGAATCAGAAGCAATTAGCCAAACTCTCAGCTAGTTCAAATCAGAGCTCCACTGATTTAATTAGATAAGCAATCCTAAAAGTCTTATTTAAAAGAGCACTTCATCAGGTCTCACCCCCTCTTTTCCTGCCATGCCACTGTAAGCCAGCTCTCTTCTCTAGCAACTTTCCTTCACATTAACTCTTAGCCCCTCTCTTCTTTTCCTCTGACTTTCCTACACTTTCCAATTATCTTTTTCTCCCCTTTATGTTTTCTGCATCTGTCCTGTGGTTCCTCCTCTCTGTTGTATCAGTCATAAGTTACTCATCCCTGTTTTCACAGCCCTCCAGCTATCAAATCTCACGGGTGTCTTCACTCTGTGTGCCATCGCTCAATAATCATGCAGGCCCATTTCCTTCCTTGCCACCTTTGTACCAAACAACACTGCAATATAACTTTTTTCTATTTCTCCTTACTCTTTGGGTGCATGGCATCTCTTCACAATGGAACACAACTCGAGAATATACCCCACATATTTTGAGGAGCACAAACACTAAATAGAAGCATTGCAAAACTAGGCTTTCAATGTAGTTATTAGCTTTGTAACTGTACTTTCTGTGTCAAACTAATGACAAGGATGTCCTAAAACCAAGCAAGAACTTGCTCATTCAAACTTTTGTGAGGAAAAAGGACTTTATAAGAGACAGTCTTTCTAGTGTGCTCTTCCTAGTAAGCACTTCACAGATAACACTGGTAGTACAAGACCATAAATTATTTCCATCTTTGAATATTGCATAAAAATATCCATTTATATAAGCTAATATACATAGTAATATATGTATATGAAAGTATTCATTTAATACAAGGCAAGTAAGTTAATGCAGGTTGCAGACAAGAACTGGAGAGAAAAGGAATAAATTCTGAAAATACTGGAATCAAGAAGGTATTTTAAGGTGATGAGAAGTCAAAATCATGATTAACAAGAAGACTTTCAATAGACATCAGCAGTGATTCTTCACTGAAAATCTTCTCAGAAAGTTGGGAAAATCAGTGGTACTTTTCTACCAGCTACTTTTACACCTTGTATATGTCTCTCTATCCATGAGTTCTGCACAAGCCAAGAGCAGAGAGGAGAGTAGGCTAAGCATACGCAGGAACACTGAAGCAAAATTAATGTCGTTAGTATTCTGGAGCTTCACAGAGTTTTTACCAGTACTGAGGGTGCTAGTGGACGATGCCACCCTCAAATGAAGAGCAGAGAGTTGACTTGATGGTTTACATTATTCAGGTCTTTAATTTCAGTCTTTATTATTACAAGTCTGCTCACTTTGGGGGTTGAAAAACAATTAGGAGTTTTGAAACAATGCTGAATGGGAGTAGGCATGGCCTTACTGAGCCCATTGAGCAGTCTTCTGTGCAGCTTTAATACCACTTTCCTCCCTGCGTTGTACGGAAGGAGAAAGCAAGCCAACTGTATTCTGCCTGCGGATGGTGCGATTTCAGCTAAACCAGGCTCTGAGGCTATATTTGCTCTTCCTCCCTCATATACCCTTTTTATTTATATTATTTTCCTCTCCTTCCAGTTTATGAAAGCACACTCCCACTGGATTAATCTACTGAGACCTTAACTAGAGCCTGGGCAATACCGCAGGTATTTGTGCAAATAGGTGATCACCAGGATCTGGGCTTTTCCACATTCAAAAGTGGAAGTGCATGGGATATTCCCCCCATTTCTCTTCTCTACATATCTTTATTACTCAACTGTTCAAGGTTTTTAAAATACAGAAGAACAAACATTACAAGAAAATGAAAGTTGCCCTTACTCCCAGTATTTCTGAGTTCGTATTAATTTTCCTGGAGATTTGGTGACAAACAATTCATGTATCCTGAATTCCACTTTAAAATCCTATTAAATGTCCTATAGTAAGCAACTACTAGGTTATCATAAGAGTTAGTATCACATCATTAATGCTGTTTTAAATATGAACTGACAGCCTGGTCAGAACACAAGGAAAAACAAGATGATAAGTTGCTTAAAATTCAACCAAAACCAGACAAATTGCAAACAAGTTTGGGTAATGGAGTAGGTGACTACAGGCGGAGACTCCACCCTGGAGTGCCGTAATGGGAAGCTGTTAAAAATCAATGTTTGTTTGCTGGCTTACGCAAAAAGGCAGAGGCTTTTTACACAGCCAGCTCCTCGCGGGCAGAAAATGCCCGATGACAACACGCACGACACAGTGACTCTGTTGTGCGTCTCAGAGGTCAGGGACTTGGCAATGACTTTTTTCAAGCCAGGCCTGATGTCTGTTGGCAAACAGCTCTGTGGAGCTGTGACTGCTGCTCGTCCCCTGGGCAATTTATCCCTGTAGCAACGCCAGTGTGAGACCTGTGAAAAGTTACATCTCTTCAGAATAGCAGGGCTTAACACGCAAGGCAAACCTGCTTTTTCAACTGCGAATTGCAGCCTCTAGCACTTCTCGGTAACACTGGGGGGTTTTGTGCGTATTAAATAAATTCCTAGAGACGTAAACAGACAACTAACTACAAAACACTTAGGCAAATCCTACTGATTACCCGTCTGTCTCAGAGTTGCCTTATACTTATAAAAGTCTGGCCTTTAATTGAAACAGAAATAATTTCACTTAATCTCAGACCAAACCAGAAAAAAATGGTTTGGTCTTTGGAAAAGTTTCGGACTTTTCACATTTAAAAAGGCTTAAATATCTTTTCTTCACATGATTTTTTCTGTTTGCAAGCCAAGACCTAAAGCACCAATGATGAAATGCCACAATAAAGAACATTTTCGCAGAATTTCCAGTCTGAATTGGAAGCAGGAAAAAACAAACAAACAAAAAAATCAGCTCAAACTCTTTTCCCACAAGACTTTAATGACCCAGTTTGAAAACTCATGAGATTTGGATGAGTCTGAGAGACTCCATATGAGGCAATCTTTACTCAAACCTCTGAATGTTTATCTACTGCTGATTTTATTGAGAAGACTAAGATGGCATTGCTCTCTAGAATGGATTGTCAAATTGGTATTGTTTGTCCTGTAACCAGATGGCCTCTGCCTATGTTTAAGTGCAAGTCTAATATACCTAATTTTCATTCCTCTCTATTTTTTAAGTTTAAATACTATTCTCTTTTGAACAGTATTTACCTATCTTGTCTGTGTGTACATATACATAAACCAGATAAAACAGAATCATTGAATTGTTTTGGTTGGAAAAGACCTTTAAGACCATCGAGTCCAACTGTAAGCTTAGCACTGCCAAGTCCACCACTAAACCATGTCCCTACACACCACATCTACACGGCTTTTGAATACCTCCAGGGATGGTGACTCAACCACTTCCCTGGGCAACCTGTTCCAGTGCCTCACAACCCTTTTGGTGAAGACATTTTTCCTAATATCCAATCTAAATAGAGCAACAACAAACAAATTATTTATATTTGTATAATTAGGTGCCTAAATTTAATTTGTGTTGGGTTTTTTCATGTAGTTCCTTTTTCCCCCAGAGGTACGGAATGTCCTGAAATGTTTTATCCTGCACAGCAGCCTGTACTGACACCTCTAGCTGCTGCTTCCCGAGAACACATTAATATCAAGCTATTAGGACAATTATTTGCTTGCCGTCAGGCCTAAAATAAAGGCCAAATAAAATCCTATACGATTTTGAATATTAGAATGCTTTCCTGAATCTGAGCTGAAGTGAATGCTGTTATGATGTATATTACTGAACAGCAACTGCAGGGTCCTTAAACAATGCTTGCCGCTTAAGATTCACGTTCAGACAAAATTAAAGTGCTAATGGGCTAAAGACAGGTTTTTATAGTACAAAGAGCTGTCCCAAAGACTGTTTTTATTCTCATGCTTGAAATTATTAAAGCAAAGCAATGTGAAAGTTCACCTTCAATTACAATAATGGCCATTTCTTAAATAACAATAGCTGCATCACAAATTAAACTATGTCCAAACTATATCTAGACAGTCCTTTACCATATTGATTTCTCAAAAACTTCTAGACAAAAAATGGAATCTCACTTCCTTTCATGTTAAAGAGTAGACCACAAAATTATTTATCAGTAGCAGTAGCACAATCCTCACAGTTTTAAAAGAAAAATAGCTTTATTTTCTTCCCTTGTGTGTATACATAAATTTTTTTATATATATATATATATTTGCTTGATTATTGTGGAGTGCTTCTACTGAACTAAAGGTTTAGTTCACTTTTTTTTTTTCTTTTTCAGGTAAGGAGAATATTAAAGCAGTTGGTTTGAAGGAAAAAACAAGTGGAATACGAAACGGAGGAAATGCTATATCCTGTAAATATGGTCAGGCCCTTTCAAGTTTGTTGATTCTTGCAAGGATTTTATATACAGGACCAATGTGTAAGCATCAAGGTGCTTTTCCACTTAAAAACAAAGCAGGTAGACATCTAACTCGAAGGTCTGAAAGACAGAAGAGGCGACGCATCCTGTTCAGTCAGTGGCAATTCAGAGAATTTAAGTGAGATAGATAGAACAACTTGTATGAATCCAGTGGAATACAAAACCTGCCCTATTACATGTTACTCATATATGTTACTCAGTTACTAAGACAGCCTTAAATAAAAACATGTGGATTATCTAATAACATATAATTGTTTAGTTTTTTGTAATTTACTCTCACCTAAGTAGATAATTGGCAACGAGGACTGAACATGAAAACTTTTGACCCGAAAGCCATCCTTTTTTTCTGAATTCAACAAGAACATACTCTCTCTTTTCTCAAGACTTCGAACAATTTACAATGGTAATGAATTTTTTATTAAAAAAATGTGCTTAGAGAAGATTGAATAGTTCTTGGAAGGTTCAGCAAAGGTATCCAGCATGGTAGTAGCTATCTTTAAACAGGAAAAATGACAACATAGATGCTGGCATTGCCAGTGCTCAAATCAGTCTTCAGGAAGTATCAAATGTATAATCACCTGTTAGTGAAAGAGAATCAAGGGAATGTCCAGAAGAGCATTTATGCTTTGTTTTTCTCACACATCATAAAGTTAAGTGTTCAACTATGCATTCACACCAGTTCTTGAAGAGAACATAAAAGGCAGAGAGGTCATAATACAAAAGAATGTGCTCTAAAGTTGTTTCTCATCTTCATCCATTTGCAGAGAGCTGTTCTTTCACAAGGGTTAGCACAGATCTGTGACGGGGTGAAATTTTGGCCTACTGAAGTCAATAAAAGTTTTGCTATTGACGTCAGTGGGTTGGAATTCCTTCTATTATCTTTAGATACCTGGAGAGCTGCCTGAACATCTGCTGAGGTTGTCTAAAAAGTCAAAGTGCAGTTTCTTAGAAACACTCAGATCTGCTGGTAAGGATAATTTCATCCCATTAAAAAACACATACAAATTAAGGGTTCATTAGAAGTTGCTGTGCCTGACTTGTTTGGTAGATTTATTATGGAGATATTAGATGAGAAAACATAATCAAATACTTTCTTGCTTCACATAACCACCTTTTTTCCAGACCCCTGTCAAAATGTGGTATATTAAGCAACTTGTCCAAGGTTACACAGGAAGCCTGTGGCAAAGCCAAAAATTCTGAGTTCCATGGAATTATTTGAACACATTTCCTTTTTTTTTTTTTTTTTTTTTTTTTTTAAAAAAATACCAATCAATAATGAGAACAGGAGGGAAAAAAGAGGGAAGTACGTACTGGTGAACAAACATTTTTCTAGCCCCGTATTTCCTACCAGCACAATGAATTAAAGTGCAAAGAAAACACAGTACACGCACACATGCACAAACATAAAACAGGTAATTTCCCAATTTATGATCAGATATATATCAATACTTGGCCACAACATATTCAGGCATCTCTGCTTATAAAGGCACAAAGAACAAGCAGTGGTCTGCACAGGAAGAAAGCCCTGGTTTATGGTTAGAGTCAAAGCGCAAAACCCAAGTGCAGCACTGCATCTCCTCTCAAACCTGCCTGTATAACAGATTTTCTCAGTCTCCAGCTCTCCTACCTTTTTCTGTGCCTATGAATGGCAACATTTGTGTGACCATTTATAGCACAGTGACAAAACAAGAATGCAAAATCTGCATTAAAACAAAACAGAGAGTTTAGATAGATTTCTCTATAGCTGCTGATTTTTCTCTCCTATTAACACTACTCACATTTTGCTTCCATCACTCACATTTTGTATTTAACGTAGTTTTCTTAACTAAGATTTGCAATTATACAGATTTCCCTTTAAATTTGCCATTCCGTGCAAGAAATAAATACCTTTTCTAAAAATGACTGGTTTTATAAAAACAGGGTCATTGGCAGGAACACAGCCTCACTATGCTCGCTGATGTTAAAAATAAATGAATGGTATAGTCTAAGTTCATTAGTCCAAAGCAGAATTGACTGATATATAGGTGACATTAAATACTGCTTGGCTGCACGCTTTTGCTATGTTGATGTTCATGCAAACTTAACAGTACCTGCCTGTCTCAAGGGTACGTGTCCTGAAGAATGCTTTCATTCTTTTAATATTTCACTTTATCTGCCATCACTTCAAGCAACTTGTATTCAGCTGAGCTAATACGAGTAATTTGACAGAACATTTTCAGAAGTATTATAGCAAGAAACATCCATGCTTGCTATAAGACTGTGCAATGCTTCAATAGGACATAAAGCCCCTCCATCTCCATCCACATCCCTAAAAATCTCCTTTTCCCCAGACTGTGCAATGCACTTGCTTAAGGGAGCATAAGACATCACAACAGCAACAAAACATACAATAGTGTTTAAACACCGACATTAAGCTCAACCAAGTATTTTCAGGGACTCAAGAAAGTTCTTGGTTGAGAGGAAAAAAAAATTGCTGGGAAGACTGAGGAACATAAAATTAAAAACTTTCGTAAATGACCATACAGTCAGCATATTTGAACCAGACATGTATGGGGCTCCAAACTATGTGATTTATTTCCTCTTGAAGCGGGGGCGGGGGGGGAACAAAAAAAAAAAAGGAAGAAAAAGAAGTGTTTCTGGCATTTAAAGCATTAGGGCAAACTCAGTGTTTTCTTTCAACTACTTCTTCATGGGAAATTACAAATCAATTGTCTTGAGGAACTGGGACTTGAACTGATAATATGACCTAAAATAGACATGATGAGACTGGTCATAAAAAGTCATGAGAGTTGACCCATGTTAAAGATAGAAAAACAGGTCCTAAGCTATTTTTTTAGCTTTGCATTTAGCACTGGCTGAGGAAAAGCAGGATTAAAGCTGGGGGCTCCATGCAGGTGACTTCCCGGCTTTCTCCATTAAAACCTGGCTCCCAGTATGAAGAGCAAGACGTTAATACTCATTCCATACAATGTTGTATGTGTACATTGAATTTTTAAATTTGACTTGTTTGGACTCCTTTGTTATCTAAACATCAACAGTCATTCAAATTTTCCATGGAGTTTGCAGACACAAAAACTTGATGAGTTTATATGAGAAAGAGTCTGTCCAGGAGTCTGAAACAAAAGACATTCTAATTTAACTAAAAAGATCTTGCAGTTGCAATTCCATGTTGCTATGAATATATGAATGCTTCCACTGAGTGTGCTGGGCAATACCTCATGTGATGTAAAGCACCCTTGTAAGATTTTGTAAGGATGAGGCCTAAGGTTTTTTGCCCCCTTGTAAATGAGAAACAGCTCACCAAAAGATTGTTTTAGGAAAAAAAAAAAAGATTAAACAGAGGAGTAACACATTAATTTTGCAGAACTTGACGTTAACCAAAAGACTGTGGACTGTGAGAGGTACAAATATTCAGCCTGATAATATTTATATAGTGAAGTTAATACTTACAAATATAGTGATAAAACAGAAAATAGGCAAAGCCCATGCAAGGAGACCCTCCAGATAAAGACACCGTGTGAGATGGCATATTTCTACTTGAGGCACTTTGTCACCTACTTTCAAATTTAAGATTCCTCCAATACACCTTCTACCCCAAGTACTGAGGTCTTGTAATGTCCAAAGCACTTCAAGACAAAATTTACAGCTACTTGGGAAATACTGGTGCAAATAAAAGCTTCACAGAAGCGTTAATACAGTGAAGGGAAATACCCCTGGCAATTTTAAATTCAGATCAAACCTTTGTTCCAAGCTCATTTTCAAAGTGCGGTAGGTCACTAGCAATTTTCTATTACAATGCCATGCTGTTAAATTTAAAGTGGTTTACCAGATTTACGGAAATCTGATGTACTAAAAAAATACAAATAAGGACCCACTATTCCTGCAATGAGTAATAATCCTGTTTTTTCAGCTTTGCCTTCAGCATATTACTGTCCCTGGGGAAGGTAAAACTCAAGCAAGAGAAAGCAAGATTTTACTTTTGTCCTGCTTAATTTGCCAAGCAATTCCATTTCTTGTGAATTTAGTAACATACTACAGCCTTTAGTGAACAGTAATCATTGGAAGTATTAGGAAACAGAAGCTAAGGATTAACCTTGCATTAAAACTACTGTTGACCTTATAAGAGTGATTATTTATTAGTCTGTGAAAATCATGACATAACCTCACAGCTCATATAACTATTCAGGTGTATTATAAAAATAAATAAATACCATCCTTCTACTACTACCAACAGTACTACATTTGAAATCACTTGCACTTAAATCACTTGAAGTTTTAATACTGATGTTTAACAGGTCAACACAAATACAGCATGAGATGATTGTTAAGATTAAAAATTAATTAGTAAATGTAATAATTGCTGCATGATTAAAAAACTGCCCATCAAAAAGAAAGACTCAAGCCTGCCCTGTATTTAAGATGTGTCAGGAATTTTGCTTAGAATACATAGAGTTAAAAAGCAACCACTTGGTCGTACTCAGTTGTTTGTGCAGCACCAAATTTAAATCCAAGAAAGATTATGAGAAAATTTGCTGCAGGCTGTCAGACCTCATTAAGTTAATGGAACTGGTAAATTGGCTCATTTCCAGCACATTGTAGAAAGAAAAGCGCTTTCAGCTCGAGTGAAGGAGATCTAGTTTCGGCTTGGCAGCTAAAGGAGATTATTAGCTATAAATAATGGCTGCACTGAGATGACTTATATGGGATTGCTTGACCAAAATGAAGGCAAAGAGACAAAAAACATTAACATTTTGAAACGAATGATACAGTCTCTTTGTTGGATGGAATCTAGAACAGCTTTGTAGACATTTTCCTTTTAAAGCCTTACTATTTACAAACCCATCTAAAAGTCTTCGTAACAAGCTTAGCTACCACTAAACTCATTAACGGAGAGAAAATTCTTCTCTTTGTTGGGTCTCTGAATCACTTTAAAAGATGTTATGAAGCCAATGGTTCAGTGTGAGGCGGTGATGCGCTGTGATGTAGTCCCTAATATAAAAGTATTACATTATTTTGGTCTGAAATACTGTGGAGTGTTTTCAGAGCTAGGACAGCAGAAGTGTATCCAGGCAGGGCAGGGAGCAGAAATCAGTAGACTCAGGAGATGCTAGTTTCCTGAGTGACCAGAGAAGACAAGATGCTGAAGAATGTGACAGAGAGACATTTCCCTTCTGACAACGAGATGTGCATGGTAAGACATTTTTCTTACCTCAGATTTCTAAATGGTACACTTGCTTTTGACCAAAGATGACCAGATTATCCTCTGAATTTATATCAATAAACCCAAAATAGTTTATGAAAAAATTAACAGTACAACACGTCTGGATTGCAAATCCCTTCAAAACTCTGGGGCTTACCTAGATACTAGATCTGCAAAGTTCAAGTCGAGATTTCAAACATCCCTGTGGCCAGGAACTGGTTCTGTTTATTTCTAGCGAGGTTTCTCTCTGCTTTGAAGTCGACTGGGTATTCTTCCACTCTTCAGTGGTGAAGTTTTTTGAAACAGGTGTTGATTCACAGCACTAAAAAAACAACCAAGCCCTATTTCTTCTGCATAAAATGGGAACAGGATTCTACTGTTTACTTCACTCATTCTTTCTTTGTCCTCTTATTGTTTCTCAGAAACACATTTTAAAGGACAATTAGGCCAATTTCTATGTGTATTTTGGCCTCGGCTGCTTTGTCAAGCAGCTGGTGCAGGGGCGCGTATGCGCTTGTGAGCTAGTTAGGTAAGAGCACCTGTCACCTTGCAAACTGGATTAACGTCACATAGATCCCTTGTCAGCATTGCACGGGAGGGACTTTTACTTCTGAGCAACTCAGTCCAAATTGAAGCCAACTACCTTTGCTCATGATACGACCAATTTCCCCAGGCACCCGGTCACAGTGGGTATAGGAGGCACTTCGGTATCTGTACATGTCTGCTTTTATTTTAGATTTACTGGTGAGTGATTAGTGAATTCTGCCAAAAAAAGTAAACATCAAGTCCCCTTCTTATGAATGAAAGCTTTATTATGCTCTAAAAACTTCTGCACAGAACATGCTGCCTCCACCAACCAGCTGAGCACCACTTTCACCAGGGATCTGGGGGAGGAATATATCAGACCGCAGGAACACCAGTCATGTTCTGATGCCGTGGTGCCAATTTGACAAGTCAGGCATACTTAAAAAAAGGCACTTTTTACTTTTAATACTGTTGAAGAATAGCTTACCTCCTGCAGACAATAAAATGCAGTGTGTTTCTGGAGGAATACTCGCTAGGAAAATTTAGTGCTTAGCTACTCTGAAATGTGGTACCTATTTACTTACATTAAGAACAGCATTCCTGCAAAAAGTCCCCTCTACCCTTTAAGAAAGGATACATGAAGATTATAGCTAAATAGTTTGCCCAAATGTTCAGTTTGAAGAGAAAACAAAACTGATTGTTTCTTTTCTAAGCGCCCTGCATGACAGAAGCCAGAGAAAAGGTATATGGAATTCACATCATGAAGACTAAAAATTATACATGCAAAAAAAAAGCTACTCTAGTTTTGAAAAAGTTTTAACCTTTTTTCCACCCTCACACACAAAGGAGTGAAGAACGCCTGACCACAGTTTCAATTTAACGTTAAATGTCAATATAATATTTGAATAACTAAGTAATAAAACCCTATGCACATATAAACAGGCAGTTTCTCCTACTCATCAAATAATACAAGATTTTTTTTTTCCCTTGTAACTTTTCAAGTACATAAGTAGACTTAATTCTCTTCCATTACAAGATTATACACTTTATGTACTACAGATTTATAACAAAATATGTCATTAATGTACCCAAGTAATACAGACAGGATCCTGGTCAGCAAATACACCCCAGGAGACCTAAGGACTAAGTACCTTCTGATGTTCTTTAAACATCTAAAGTAAATTAGGTAAAACATACATGACAAGGTTCTCCAAACCTAGCAGCATTTGAGATTCTGCAGTCTAGTCAACCTCATCTTTTAACTGGACTTTTGTTACACTTATGGATTACGCATTAAATTTAGGCAAATCTTTTCTAACCAGCTGAATGTTATAAACCTTGACAAGAGTGAGGATTGTTCATGTTTCTCATGATAAAGTTACATCACTGTTTTATATGGATTCTATAAGCCAGAATAAGTATATAGATGCCTGAAAGCAGGAATGTCCTAATGAAGGTAAAGATTAAGAATGGTTAGTGAGTAACCTGGAAGGAGAGAGGGAAGGAGCTGATGCGGTCCCATCCGCAGGCGGGGCAGGAGCCCAGTGCCCAGCTACACGGAACAAAACGCAGGGAAACAGGGAGAGAAAGGAAGGAGCAAAGACAACTGAGAGCTGCTCGAACTGAGGGAGAACAATGCAGGGAGATATTCGAGCACATGAATAGACTTGACAGAGACTTGGTTATATAGTTCATTTCTTTGAGGAAACAAGTTTAAAACAGTCCAAACAAAGTGTCCTATTCTGATCGCAAGATATTCCAGAAAAAAAAATATTCAAAGAACTGTGATATTGTTGCTTTGATATGCGCTGGTTTTTCTGTAGCTGAAAGTGTCAGTATACTGAATTTTACTGACTTTGTACTGCATACAGCAGTGTTACACACTACATTGCATCAACTGCCTTCCTGTTTGGACATATTAATGGGGCATTCTTTGACCACTTGTCTACTGTAATTACATTGATTTCCATAGAGGTTTCACCCACTTCCAGCTGTTAATCATGAACCTTTCTGTCCTTAATGTATTGCAAACAAAACAGAAGCCAAAATTACTTGTTTGCTATTCAGCATCTGTCTTTTGAGTGCGTATCAAGACTGATACCTCAAAGACATAGTCATTAAAGTCCACGTGCTTGTTCATTATGACAATGACAAATAAACAAATGAGATGCTTATGGTGAACTTAGTTAACCAAAAAAAAAAAAAGTCTTTTTCAGTCACAAATTGCTAATCACTATACAGATAAGCAAAAGGAAAACAACAGGATACTACAGCAATTACACAACTTGGTGACTCAGAAATTCCACCTGGCTATGTAAAATACAGGTGAGTGGTACCTGAACGTCACCTTCCACGAAACATCTCAGCAATTCAAGGTCGATACAATTTATCAATGTAAATAAGCTGAAACAATTCATTCAGCTTTTCCTCAAACACAGAAATATACTAAAAATCTTACATTTGCTAAACATTTCCCAGAAGAAAAAACCCATTGATTTTGCACATCCTGAATTTTAACCTGAAGTTATGCCAATCACTTCCATACATCCATTTCTTGATGACATTTAATTTTCTGCCTCCATATAGCCAAAAATAGTTTCTCATAAATAGTACAGAGTGAAAAAAAATTTTAGAAACAATATATACATATATATAGCCTAAGTGTGAAAGATTAATACTATTTACAAAAAGGAATACATTTAAAAAAATAAATTACAGCCAAACAAACACATGTGTTTTCAAAGTGCTGCATATACTGCCTTGCAGAAGTCTGGAGGTGTGGAGGGGAGTTTCAATAAAAATCATAAATGAGGAACTTCCTTCCAGGAATGAATTATTAGGACTATATAATTAAAGATACTTGAAATTAAACTGAGAAGAGCATACCAAATATATCTTATTATAGCCACTTCTTTTTAAAAAAAATCGTATCTCTGGCACTGATTGAAAACTAATGCTTGCATACACAGATAAAGGACACAGAGAACATACAGATACCCTACCCTCCACATATAGTCAGATATGTTTGAAGCAACGCATCACTTATACTCAAGGAAAGACAGGACAGAACAAACAGGCCTACATGCTTTTACAGAACTTCATTTTCAACATTGAGATTATTTTTTACAACTATTCAGGATTAAAGAGAGGTCAATAAACCAATTACTTTGGGCAATGGCACAAAATAAATACTAGTAAAGTAATTAATGCCCTTTTCATTGTTTCCACATCATGGAGTGTTAATAAATTGGGCTTTTGTCACTATCCAGTATTTTCTTTACAACAAATTTCTTCATTCCAATCCATCTTTTTTTATGGCTCCCTGTTAATACTTTAAAATACCAGACTAATTAGATTTGCATTACAACTATTAAGTCACAAGCTCCATTTTCATCTCTGTTCAGACTCTCTATTTTCTGATATTTCTAATGAGGCAATACTTTTATTTAAAGGGTGTGATCCTTTAAAGAATTTCTAGTGGCTTATTAGTTATGTGAAGAGGATCTTTCAGGAGTTCCCACGTATATCGCTTAAGCACAGCGCAGCGGCACACACATTAGCGATAAACACTAGCACACCATTAAATCCAAAACCTCCTGTAACCTGGAGTTCATCTTTTTACAGGATCAGCCTGTTTGTAACTACAGCACTCTAATTACTCCCTTCCCTCATATGATATTTTGATTCCTTTCATGCATTTGAAATGTGTTAGCTTGACCAGGGCACTAGTTAAACATCTTATTTACCTCTGGGAAAGGTGAAGAGAAAAAGCAGGACTGGGCAGTGTTGTCATCTATGAAGACTGCTGGGCGGTAAAGAGTGCTCTCCCCGTATTTCAACCGAGTTCTGTATTTTCCAAGGAATCACCAATAAATACACAACTCGGTAAGGAGGCTGGTGTCACAGACAGCAGTCCACTCAATTATTTTTTAGAGCCACTCACATAAAAATGGGTCCTTTTCTGTAAAACACAACTAACCTCAAGTCAGGAAGAGGAAAATGGGAAAAGACAGTAATTTCTCTCCTGCAACATGAACTGATGTGAGTTTTTGCTCTGAAAGGGAAAGAAGCAAATACCTTGAGCATCTGCCTTTGAGAAGGAAATTGGAACAGTAGGAGGAGCCCTCTTGCTGAAAACACGGCATAAACCAAAAATCTTTTAAGGAATTTTTCTTCTTGGGAAGGAAAAAAAAAAAAAAAAAGATATACTCTCCTGCCTAGCTGCTACTACTGAGATTTACAGAGAGAAAACCAAGGTCACACTAATAACAAGGCTTGGACCTCACCAGATATATGGAAGAATGAGAAACCTTGCTCCAAGCAGGCAAGCCAACCGAACTGGAGAACAACTGGGCTTCCTCCAGAACGCAAAGAAAACTTAAGGATCTCTGCAGTCCAGGCCTTTTGTACAATAAACTACTGTGCATGGTAGGTAGCATCACGAGTTAAATCAACAGTCAGTACCACTGTACCCTAAACGCTTCTCATGCCTTGGAAACATGTTTGGAATTAGCCCTCCACCATCAGATGCTGAGATTCTACATGTTGCCATAAATGCTGTGATGGGTTAAGGTACAGGCAGCACTGAGATCTGAGCGCATATGTCAAGCGTTTCTGAAGCCAACAAGAATTATGCCTGTATCTTAAATGTAACTTTGGCCCATCTGCATTTCTGGTCCTTCTCCTGTTTCTGAGTAGCTCGCGGTGAAGAGGAGGAAGGCATAACAGCCAAACATGCCAAATGCAGCCTACATCACCACCTCTGCTTCACTTAGTGGTGAATGAAGTCATTAGCTTGAAAACCTGGATCTGGAAGAGGCTTTGAAACCACTTACTTACAGCCTCCAGTATTCCACCTGGGACATAATTTGCCAAGGTGCTAAGTGGAGACAGAGCCAAGGTTCCTGGTTCAGCCAGCCCAGCTGCATGGCAAGAGCCTCCTGCCAAGAACGTGGAGGTACAGAATTGCAAAGCCAGATATAAGACTGTGCAATTCCCACAATCATACACCCAATTTAAATCCCTGCGCTGATGTTTGTAAAAGGCCTTGAAGATGAAAAGTACTATGCAC
Organism: Balearica regulorum gibbericeps; assembly: GCF_011004875.1. Lineage (NCBI taxonomy): Eukaryota > Metazoa > Chordata > Aves > Gruiformes > Gruidae > Balearica > Balearica regulorum. The sequence continues at coordinate 54,134,250 of NC_046188.1, read as the reverse complement.
AATAAGTCCTAAGTAAAATTATTAAAACCAACACTTCATGAAAAGAGATTAATTATGCTATGACTGTTTGCACATGTGAGTTTTCCATAAAAATAGAAATCTGGGCCCCAGTTCAACCAAGCAGTTTAACATATGTCTAACTTACAAGTACACGAGTAGTCCCATTTAAGTTAATGAGACCACTCCTGCTTAAAAGTGGGCTTCACTACTTGGGGCCTTGGGATTAGAGACACAGGCTCAAAGAAATAGGTACCTAACACCTCTTTAAGCTTCTTGATCTCAAATAGTGACGTGTTTTCTCTACCTCAGAGGAACATAACTACCTAGATACCAAAGCTTCTGCCCATAAATGTCACCTCATGCCTAAAATTCTGCCACACGGAATGTACCAGTATGTCCTGATACTGCCCTAGAGGTAGGCATCTACAGATCCTCAGGTAGACATCTCCAAAGGTGTCTAGTGTTAAGGACATGAATACTGGATGAAAACTTGCCCAGATCTTGGCTTTGAAAAGGTATGACTCCTACCACTTGCCAAGTATTTAAAGCATTCACTTGGGAAGAGTGAACCCAAATTTCCCTTTTCCTTTTCCCACCTTTGCTCAGTACAAACTAAATTGAATGAAGATGACTCCAGTTGTACAACTGCCCATAAAGCTTTTAACCACTGTATTGAGTTTAAAGGGTGCACAGCTACCTTTGAGGGATAGGCTTAAATACCATTTAAATACAAAATTCAGGAGAAAAATGAAAGCAATGGTGAAAAATTATTGTTAAGCCCTTCAAATAAAAGATGTTAACATATCCATTTCTGAGTGAATACTGGCCTTTAAGGAAACACAAAATTCTCTAGATGGTATCTTTCAGTAGTTCCCATTGCAAATACCGTTCTTGTGGTTCCTTTATTGTATATACTTTTTTTACTGACTTGAAAGCACAGTTAACGCTATCTGCACTTACCTCGCTTGTTTAGATTGAGGATGAAATATAACAGCAACCAGAACTTTATGGCTTATCATATAGTTTATGTTTCTGAAGATATTTATTACTTTTATGTTCTTCATTCTTTAAAGGGTTGCTTGGGCTCCTCTTGAACTGTTTTCTTTAAAAGTTAAATTCAAGGTGTAAAACAAATCACAAAGCAAAAAGAGCTCAAGACTTTTCATTTTTTTTACTCTGAACAATGCACAATAACTGCCCTTTCCTGTAGCAACAGTCATCGCAGAGAGACCAGGGGGAGGTTCTTTTCATTGATTTATATGTAATTGCCATCCTGAGAAAGAGACCCTACAACTGATTTTTCCTTCCTGGAATGGCTTATGGATTATGTACTGGCACATGGATTCATTGAAAGAGAATCAAAGGAAATTTCTCAGAAAAAACTCTCCCTCTCTTCCTTGTTTTAGTGATGCATATATCATTTCATGACACACATAATCTGTCAGACACTTATTAGTTCTTCTAGTGAAGCACATACTTTGTTCCCAGAGATCAAATGATTTCTATATTTTCAGATCAATATAGCAGCAATTTTTTCAATGTGCAAATAACCTGCAAATTAAATCTACACAAATGTTGACATTTGGCAGCCAGAGCTCTCTTTACTGCTTGAGGAATATCTGTTTTGCTTTGCAAGCGACCTTCAAGTGACACAACTAAGAGCCCCTAAAAGCCTTCAAGAAATAAATGGGAGAAAGGCGGCAATTCTGGCAGACAGAGAATATAATTTTAGGTAAAGAAACTTTGCACCTGGTACCTTCTTTGTAAAAAAAAAATAATTTATCTGGAAAAAAACCCCACTTTGAAAGAAAAGTCTGGATAAATTGAATACTAGAGAGGAAGTAAATCACTTATCTGTTTGGAATAAGAACAATAGGGTTTTTTAATTACAGATATTTTATATAGAAGTAATTCAAATGCTATGTAATGAAAACAAGAGTGAAGTACAGAAACTAGCAGGAAACTTGTGAATGCTGTATTTAATAGCCACGTAAACCACCTTTATTACTTGATGTCCTCTCGCATAAAAGCCATCGCTAAGTTTTTCTTCCTACATTTAATAATATCCACTTGCTACTTTACTCTGCTTTGACATTCTCTTACACACACACACACACGTGTAGATACACTCCTTATAGCCAGCTCTGTGAGAACTCTCCATCTGGTCTGCAAACTGTAGAATTTCCTTTCCCATCTATCTCAGAAATATAGTCCCATGACCCACGGGTCACCATCTGCTCAGTTACACTGGCACAATGCCTAGTATGCTTGAGGTAATGCCACCATCCTTTCCTCCAATTGTAAACTCCCAACAAGGCAGACATCTACCAGAGTGTTTGCACACAATGAGGCAGCTCCCAGTGAGATTATAGTTAAGACACCACAGAAATTCCCTTCATCTACAGTAGCCTAGGATGTGGGAATGACCAAAGACACATGCAGTCTCTCTTGATCAAAGGTCATTCGAAGGAACAAAGCAGTCAGTGCTGATGTGTCCAAGATAGCATAATATAACACACACACATAATTGTGTCCGGCATGTGTGGTTCCCCCCCAGTTCCTCTCTTAATGATCTTTGCTTCACTCAGTATTCATTTGCGTACAATCTCCTATTCTCAGGATGCCCTAGAGCAGAACAAATTATACTAAACATAAGTGAAATCAAACAAAGTTTTCATTGAGTAGCATTCATAACATTTACAAACAAGTCTCTAGTGTTAAGTTTCGCAGAAATAATTGGCAGGTTCAGTTTTACACAACTAGATATTTTTTTTAGGTGTACCTATGCAATACAGTAACAAAAAATCTCATGTGACTTATTTATTAAGAATAAAGGTAGTGGAAAAATTGAGACAGTTTTTGTATCATAAAAAATCCAGTAGATAGGAATGAATATAAACTTTCATCAACTTATACAGCATGCATTAAGATATTTTTTACTTCTTTTTGTAAGCATTATTAGATAAAAAAAAACCCTATGAATGCATGTTCACCAGTTTCTGTAGTAGACATTATAGTTAAAAGTCTTCTTTTAAAGTATTCCAGTATTTTAAGTCCAGAGTAACTCCAGTGGCTTAAGTGGAATTACTGCAGGTTGATATACTTACTCACTAAAATTCTTCTAAAAATGAAAGATCAATGTTCTGAACTTGAGAAAACCACTATTTTTTCTGCTTTTGATTCATCTTCAGTTTTTAGCTTAGATAAATGCCTTTTTGCTTTGCAGTACACACTGGGCTGCTATTACAGAGGCACGTCTGCTAACGAACGGAGAAGTGCGTTTGCAATTTACCTCTCTATTGTACTTCCCTTTTCTGTCCCACTACTCAGAAACACTCTGTGCGCTTTTTGTTACACGCTTATCTGTGGCTCACTAGCCAGCAAGTGTTTTGAAACAGCAATATGTCAAAAGCCACTGGCAGAACAAAACTGAAATAGGCCGTTTTCTAAAACATTGTGCAATTTGTAGCATGTGCTTCTCCCTGAGCCATCATTTCAGCTTCATTACTCAACTACGTAATACTTTGTTCAGGTAACATTACACTGGCAGAATAATTTCAGCAACATTATGCTTATTAATCTTCAAGAACGCCAGAGCTAAAAATAAAATCCAAACAGTGTGAGAATCTAGGCAAGGTTACGACAGCATTTCTCAAGGGATCAAAATGTCATTACGTTTACTCCTCAGAGGGAATTTTCTTCTCAGCCCTTCAATCTTGCAAGAGGAGCGGTCAGCCCTCTAGCCGGCTGTGCATGCATGTGCACGTATGCCGACATAGGTGTTTTCATCAGGATGGCTAAGCACATTGATAGGGATTATGCAAAGCTTCAAGGACTGTAGCCTGAATTCAACCCACCCAACTAAAGTGGGCTTGGGTGAAGAGTAATATACACAGAGAAGATTGCCAGCAACTCGCTCCCTTTTTAACTGTAGGAAAAAGATCATCATCAAAATAACACAGAAACTCGTGTCCTTTGAGCATTCCTTGACAGCACTAAATAGTAGCATCAGCGATTTAACCCAACGCTCATCTACGTTTTTCATGGGAAAACACCTTTCTCTTTCTGTCTGGGATTTAGCCATAGCAAGCCACTTCAGCTCACCGTCAGATGAGGCTCCTGGGATTCATGGCAGGTTGGTCTCCAGGAGGTAGCTTCCAGCTTGTGGGGATAAGGGGACAAAGCTGCCTACAATGACCTGTTTCTAAGCGAGCTGAGTACCTAAACAGATCAACTATTTATGGTAATCCAACTAAATATGCAGTTACTTTGGTGTCTTAATACCTTTGAAATGGTCTGAATTCAGAAGAAGCAGAAGCATGGGTTAGTAGAGAGAGAGGGAGAGCTGGAGCTGCTGGTGGTAAGGATGTGTGTGTCATTTCCACACACACATGTATGAGAATCATCAAACATGAAGGAATGAGGAACAGCTTGCTTAGCTGGAAAACAGCTGTAAGTGAAATCACTTGACTCCTAGAACCTTTTCCATGTTATATATTTGGAGTTAACTGTTGATTTTGCTAGTTAAGATCCATATTATTTCTCAACCTCTGCTAATGTTTCCGCATGTGACTGGACTACATTTTCTTTTCATTATACTAATTTGCTAAATTACCTTACTAAATTTTAAATTAAGGGACAGTTATGGCAAATGACTGGCTACAATCTTCTGAATTATTTCCTGCATTGTTACTTAATATTCAATAGCCAGGTGTCAGAGAACATAATACGAAAACAGTCTGTGTAGATATAACCAAGGGCATGGGTTATAAAATGTTGTAGGATAAACTTCTGTGTCTTTCAGATAAAAGCACACTGTTAGTGTATTAACATTAAGGAAGTTTTTGCAGCAATTACTTTAGGAAATTAACTTCGAAAAAAATCAAATTGCATGGAAAGGTTACGACAAACCCTCTGAGCAGAATGTGTAAAGAACCTGACATTGACTTCAGAGCATGACATGGATCCATGTTCTTATGTACGTGCTTGTTCCACGCCACATCCCCACCCCAGGGGACATCATGATTTGTCCTCGCTGTGCATTTCTTCGAAACAAGTTTGTTACAGAATTAACTGGTTTAAAGAAAGGTGACCATACAGAGCAGAAAGACGGCTGAAATATGAAATTTATTTTTTCCTGGCTCAGTGTTTATTTTTTTGCCTTGCTTAGACCATTCCAGTAACGTCGTTGGAATATAAAAGTAATCCACAAGTATGAGACTAGACCGAATGCTGATTAATATAAGTGTCTTAGATCCACAGCTTCGTGTATGAGCTAAGCTTGGGTCAGAAATGCCAAGTTAAATAGTGGCACAACTCTTAAGAAATAACTTGTGACTTGGCCAATCCGTAAGGAATCAATAACAAATTAAAACCAGTCAGTAGCAGTGAACTGAATAAATGAATCATTCTTCCCAAAACAAACCTAATAGTAAAGTTCATTTGTCTATCAGGAAATTAGTGCTGTATTTTTGAAAGGTGCTAAATTACTTTTAAAAGATACCATAAAGCTGATATTGAAAACCAGAACAGTTAAAAGGCACCTTTCCAAATTGTTTCACTTTTACTTAATAGGTAAAAGGACGTGTTTATGCTTAGTATTTCATTCTTCAAAACTGGGTAGAAAATTCTTTTGTTTCACTTTTGAAATGTTTACACAGCACAGCTTTCCCAAGAAGCCTTCTGGAAAAGTTTCCAAAGGATTTGGGAAAGATTATAAAATAATGTAATTGTGGATTACCTCTGAAGCAGTAACTGAACCCAGAATACCACTGGAAAATGGGCAAAAATATATTCATTATGCAGTGTTAGCTGAAAATCTAGTTTGATAAGAATCAGAGCTAACAATTTTGATTTTTTTGTTCCCCAGGAATTCCAGGAGTTGTGACTAAGTATGAAATTGTTGTTCAGATTTAAAGGAGTACAATATTGGGTTATTCCACATCAAAATAACATTTAACTAATTTTAAATGCATGCATATTCAAAATGTTGGAAGAAGGGAAAGAAAAAAAAAAAGACTTATATTAAAGGATTTTAACAGCAAATTTGTGCTAATAAATTGTGCCTTAATTGAGATTAATTGTATTCTCCCTTTGCAAAAAATTGTCAACAATACAACTAAAATCATATTTAGCAATTAAACAACTCTTTGTATTGCTGACAGCAAGGCCACCAGGAATTTTTCAATGAGCTTTGAATCAGTTCCTAACTCCTCTTTCAAGTACGGTAATGGATTGAGCAAAATGTTTTCTTACTTTCTGTCAACAGACCAGTTCAGGTAAAACTGACCAAGAACAACTTTTCTTTTGGACGTTTAAGTATTTCCCCATATCCTTTCACATTATTACACCTAGAGAGCAACTTCTTAGCTGAGGCACCTCTACCACAACTTACAAGAACTGATAGAGCTGGGCAGATGTGTGCCACCAAAGACCCAGCCCCAGCGCTCAACCCACAGCATCAAAACGCAGTGCTATTGAGCAGTAAGTGCCACGAAATATACTGCAAAGTGTACCATTATGCAACTGCTGGCTTGTTCTTCCAATACCGCAGTCTATTTCTTCTTACTACTGCGGAGAAAATTCTAAATATGTTTACACAAAAGAATTTACTGAGTAGAAAGCACTGGCTTTTCAATGCTATTTTTTTCTCCGAATACTCCATTGAAAATTTTCTATAAAAAATTTTTCCCTCCAATTAACATGTGTTATAAGAGCAGCAGAAAGATCATAAATTATTGTAGCTGTAGGCTTTTCGGTGTAATTTATTACTGAAAAGTCACGAGCACGGCTTTGGAAATGCCAGCCTGTGAATCTGTAAACCTAGGAAATTATGAACTAAGCTGGTCTCTTTTCCCTGAGGTCAATTAGAAATGACACCAGCAGACTTCTCGGTGACCTAGGGAGATTTATAGCTTACCACATTAGGCCTATGGTTCAGCCAGAAGATTAAGATCAGAACAGCACCTGGAAGACTGTCATCAGTTAAGACAGGCTGGACCAATGGCTCCAGGCTAAAATGTGCACAGGAAAAGAGGTCATGTCACGTAGCCTTTGTTTTTACCAGGGCTAAGGCACATGTGGAGGGAACCCGTCAGAGAGAGCTGGGCTAACAAAGGTCTAATATACGGGCATTGGACTGTCCTGTAACAGGAACAAAGGCAGCAAGTTGTCAAGGCACTCTGACTTCTCCCATTACTAAAAAATCACCTCCAAAGATATTCGCTGCTTGATGAGTTCTCATGTGATTTGCAAATCTCGTTCTTTATTGCTTTTCCATTGTGATTTTTACAAATGCAACCATTAGCTACAGAATGCCTCGCATCGTAAGCCCTCACGATTTAGGATAAAAACTTGATCACTTCACTCTGCTGTGAGAATCTTATAAGAAAACAAAAAAAGGCTGTGTCTTTTAGCCGTTCATAAATATTTTATAATTTGGTAAGAACAATAGCCTACAAGGTTAAAGTTCAGGTCCGTAGTAGTCAACAATATCCTTGCAAGACAGTAAAAGGGAAAGCTACCCTTTGTTTTGTAACAACTTTAGAAACAACTTCAGAAACAACTTCACCGAGGCGGTGGAAGCTTACAGACTTTCCATTGTATTCAAGTCAGTTGTGCGAGTTGCCCTTATCACAGCTTTGATAAATGATGTTTGCAATAGAAAAGCTGTTTAGTGTTTCTGAGCATCGTGAGTATTTAGATCCACGTCAGGTACTCGACAAGGACGTACAGAATAGTACACAGCTTAGAAAGCAAATGTCATTTTCTCAAATGACCACCGTTCAGGCTCAAAGAAATATTTGCTTAATTCCTTCTACTGTATGTAGGCCCAGGTAGGAGGGCAATAAGGAAGGAGGAGAGCCGATCATAATGTTTGGGTTCTCAGTGTTTCATTGTGTTTAAAATGGGGATAAAAGAGACATATGACTCACAGTGCTGTGAGGCTTAATTAATGCTCAGAATGCTATTTATAAGCTGGATAACTGAAAACCTTAGACAAGTAATTACTAAATTTTGGTACTTTTGAGAAGTCAGTACAACAGGTGAATTCTTTGTCTCCATTTTTTTCTATCTTTCACAGTATAAAATTAAGCCTTCTAAAAAAAAAAAATCTGAAAATGTCCTAACTGAGGATTTAGTAACTTAAGCCTGGTGTTCCTCATTTTATTATTCTCTTTTGGTTCATAAAGTCTAGGCAATAACTCTAGAAATGAATCTGAACACTAAGCTGTATTACTTATCTACCAGATTAAAACACATCTTGCATCAAGTCATCTGCCCAGAAAAGACGAAACCCAAATTTCTGTTTCCAGCTTCAGATTTGAGGATGTCACTTCATAGCCTTCCATTTTTGTGCATATGATTTCTCATTTCTGCTTCAAAAGTTGAGACTCTCACAATGCCTGGACAGTTAGATTTATTCTTGTAGTTAAATATGGACAAATAAAAATGCCTTGATTTGACCTCGTTTGTATTCTGAGCTCCTCCTAGAATTCTTTGACCCAGCTGAGCACTACTGTAGTCTTAGATGGAATGGGAAATTATGATCCTTAACAGTCCTTTAAATTAAAATACGTAATTTTTAAAAATCACTGAAGCTTAACAAGTTTTTGATACAGGTTTGGTTATTTTAATTTTATTTTTTTTTAGGTTTGCTTGATGTCCTTAGAATCAAAGAATAGTTTGCTCAACTAAAAGAACTGAAAAGCTTTCCTACCCTTCCCTCACTCTCTTGTCTAAGAAGGAGAGCCAGTGCATGCCATGATATATTTGACATCTATCTACTAAGAACTAGCGTTTTGAAATGGGTAGCTAACAAGTCTCTAAAGTTCTATACATGCAAATAAATGGACTATCTATAGAAATAATACTAAATACCCACCTACTTGATGGAAGTGACTGAGAGAAAAAAAATATTACAATGAAGTTACAGGCATGACTTTGGGAAAGTCAGGAGAGAAGTAGGTGTAACAGTGTCAGCTGGCTGCAGCATTCATACGCAGTGGTTTTCCCAGCTGTTTGATTAGACAAACATCTGATAATAATCCTGGAACACCAGATACAAGCACAGAGCGTAGTGCTTTTCTTGCTGTTCACGACTGATGCAAATAAACATTACAAGTCTCTACTTCCTATCTTTGCAATGATCTGTTCAATATGGACTTAAACTACACTTAGAATATTACTTTTTCCTCAAAATTTGATGTTCCTCACAGCGTATGAAATAGCTCCACAGTAACCACAGTCAGGATAAAATATAAATGTTTTTAAATGTTTCAAGCTGTCACATCTATGTCCTCCATGAGATCCGAGAAGGAATAAAGTCAAACAGCTCTTCTCCCGAGGCAACTTTCCCCAAGTGATGCAGTCCAGAGACTAGCTTGTTGGCATGTTATTATAATCAACTTTCCATAGCTTTTACCAAGGTATAATCCTTAGTATATATTTAACCAATGCAGATAGATTTTCAAGTCATACAACATAAAACAAGTGCACAGGGTGTTATGCATCATCAAGAACACAGTGGATAATGTTCAGTTATCCACTTCTTTTCTACTCCAATTCCATCCCCTTGGATGCTCTCAACTCTTATTTGAATGACCCCAGTGTTTTAGTCTTAATAACCTTCACAGCAGTCCATTCCAAACATTTATTACTCCTGGGTTAAAAAGTATTGCTCAGCTACATCTGTTCTTAATTTGCTTTTGTAAAAGTTTTGGGTTGGTCGGGTTTTTTTTTTTTTTTAATGCACGATTTTCAATGGAAGAAATATACCTAAAAGCTCTACTTAGGGAAAAAATTACACAGGCCAATGCATGTAAAAGGGTGTGGCAAGCATGCCTTTTGTCAGAAAGCCTAATTAATGGGCACTGGCTGATATTAAGAGCTTGTGGGCTTTCTTGCCAGAGAAATGTCTGTCATTTCTGTGGATGTCCTCCACTCAGAAGTTGAAATATATACACACAAAGGAAAAAGTTCATGCTGGGAATCCTACTGTTGCTCTTATTTAAGTATGTGATGAACAAGATATCTTGGACACATTCAGTTCTTTTTCCTTGCATACTTACCACGGACAGCATGTGGCAGAGAGGTCCAGTACTGCAAAGATACCAGGGTAGCTCGCGATCCTGCAGCTCCAACCGCCGCGGGCTTTGGGCAGCTATGCAGACCATAAGCAATGCTGGGGAATCTGATGAAAATTAAATTCTCTGAAACTGTATTAATAAAGCTATCCTGCGCTGTGATAGCCCAGAGCATGATTTATACACGGCCAGTTTTGCTCCTACTTGCTCACCCTGTATTGATGCACAAGGGACGCTCATTGCTGTATTAGGGACTGGACGAGTCTCTGATCAGCTCACGGGGGCTGCGAAGGTGGACAATAACCCACCTCAGTGCTCCTTTGCTCATGGGCCATCTGCAATTTGTTGCTTTTTTTAGTATTGGCAGGGCTGTCTCGGAGATAACCCGTGGGCATTTTCACACACTGAGAGATGCCGCAAGTTAACTGAATTGTTCCTATTGTGGGCTGCCCTGGATAAGCTGTAATACGGGGTTGGGGGAAAAAACCCCAACAAATAAAATCAAAGTTCCTGCTAAGCTTCCAAGCAAACCCAAGAAGAGTCGCACAGACAGATTTTCTATTCCATCTTACATATCACGATCAGAAAGGGCTTCTGCTTTCCTCTGCGTCACACTCTGAAAGGGCACTTTTTAATGCTTCATGGAGCAAAAAGGAGACTCTGCCCACTGAGAGGAAACTTTATGAAAGTTCACATCAATCGACAGCAGCAGCAGCAAAGCAAACCATGCTACATCTTGCTTCAGTGCCCTTCTGGCACTGCTCTGATTGCAGCGCAGACAGTAAACAGTAGTCTGTTTGTGTGCAAATAGCATTCTTCTGAATGATGTCTGCACCTGTGTAAACTGACATCAGTATCTTTTTAAAAAACTCAGTTTATTTAAGGAGTTCACAAGAGACACCTGTTCCATGCACAGGCACAAATGACATTCAATGAGCTGGAAAAAAATATGTCCCGGGGTGGGAGGGCAAAAGTGACTTGCAGGGCTCTATACGCAGGCATGTTTATATCTCCTGGTCCTACAACAGACAGCTGCTGCTGCTTTGATTTCTGGTCTTCCTGGTCTAAGTTGGTATTTGCAAAATAAAATACAAGTACACTGAGTTTTAAATACTGGGGACGAATGGAAGAGAAGGGCTGGAGCAGGCCCCAGCCATCGCCTCTGAGAACAGCAGCCCCTCGGTCTCTCAAACACTATAAAATAATGACGGCTTATACAGGAGCTGCTACGGCAATTTTTCCTGCTTCACTCTCTGGCCAGGCTCTATTCTTCTCTATGCCCTTTTACAGCTGGCATGCTACCTGGTTTTGGGGTGCTTTGGTTTGTTTTAGGGGTTTTTTAGCAGTTGGTTTTTGGTTGATTTTGGGGTGTGTTTTTTTTTTTTTTTGAGAAAGGGCACGTAGGCTCTGAAGGTTTGGTCTCCACAGCAGTCACACTGTTCTGCGAGGACCCCGCTCCCATCCAGGACCCCTGCCGCAGATACAATAAAGCAGGAGAAGACTATTTCTACTCTGGAGGGAATGGAGAGACAGAAGCTGCTCACATCCCATTTCATTGAAAGCGTTTTAAAGAAAGCGACATTGATATTCGCAATTGCTAGCCACCTGGTTGGTTCTCTTTTACTGAAGTAATAGTTTTAAAAGTGTTAGAGGAGGAAATCAATGATTTTGAAACACATTATTTGGAAAATTAATAGAATGCCCACAAAGTAGCAGAAGTTGGGTTACTGTGTACGGCCTTTATAATACACCCGTCAGAAGAGGCAAATCTGGAGGAAGAAATGTACTTGTGCCCTCAGACTAAAGCAGCCTTCCTGCAAAAAGAACAGCCTTGCTCATTTCAGTGAAATAACTATGGAAATCAGGTTTGCACCATATCAGGACTACGCATCCCCAAAGCACCGAAACCTTTTGCTTCCTTCCTCTGGCAACAAATAGCACATCTCATGTCAACACTTTAGACTTTTCAAAAATTACTGTAGAGCATGTCATCACCTAAAGTAAGGCAAATGCAACAAAAGATAACCAGAAGCTTATTTTAAGGCTATCAAATGTACCCATTTTTATCAGAAAAGCACACAAGACCTCACACCTCATTCACTCTCTACTATGTCCCTTCTTTGCTGATAAAAAGCATTTTCCTGAGCAAAACATCACTAATGTTTAAACACTGACTTCTACTTCAATGGAATTTGAATGTTTTCATTTTACAAGTAATTTTGGCCATAGTACTGGATTAACAACTCACACCCTCTTGATGTTTCAGTGCGATTCCAGCTTCACACCCTAGTCCTTTCCAGAGACTGTTCCCAGTCCCGAAAAGCCAGTCCTCTCTCTCCACAACAGTAACAATGGGAGGCAGATGCACAACTACTTCTTAATCATGAGGAAGACCACGTCACGAAAACAATGTGATACAGAAACAACAGAGGTTTAACAGTGAAGACCCTCAACTAACTTTACAGTATATAGAGGTGTGAAAAGAAAATGCTTGAGAAATTAAGTCTGAAGTATATTCTTTCACACAATCATAGAATTGTTGAGGTTGGAAGGAACCTTTGGAGATTTTCTAGTCCAACCCTGCTGCTCAAAGCAGGGTCAACTGCAGCAGGTTGCCCAGGGTTGTGCCTAGTCAGGTGTTGAGTATCTCCAAGGCGGCAGACTCCACAACCAGCCTGGGCAACCTCTGACAGTGTTTCAGCATCCTCACAAGCAAAAATGCTTTTTCTTATGTTTTAAAAGAATTTCCTGTCTTTCTTGACAAATACAGTAGAGTAAGGCAATTGTTCCTTGTGAAAAAGAACACTTGTATTTGTCTATAGGTCTGTGCCCTGACATCATTTAACCGCAATACCATCGTGCTACCTAAGTGAGAGCCCAGGACCAACAATCCATTCAGAACTTGTATACTAGCAACAAGTTTATAGCATGGAAAAAGAGCAAGCTCATTAACTGCTTTTTAATCTATGGAAATTGAAGACAAAGTTCCTTTCATTTGTCTTGTGACAAAGTCCAGGCTTTGACATTTTTGCAGTGATTTGACTTTATTTAGAATTTTTTTTTTTTTTTAAATATGCAGAATTGCTAAAGTCAAGTCCAGTTCTACAGAAAGAGCCCATCTCCCTCTTGAGGATATTTTAATTCTTTGAGATGACAGTCTGGAGAACACCACGATTCTTACAGCTCATCTCAGCATTTCACATACAAACCCTTTTGTGCCCTGTCAATTTTAACACAGCTTATTGAGAAGTTCAATCTAACCCAGATGTTTGCTGACAGAAGTTTTACAGGTGATGACAAGATTCCATTAACTCAATGCGCATGATGTTAGTTAATAGGAGTTTCTGAGAAATCTTATTCTATGCTCCTGGCCCTGTATCCTCATCTACTGCTGTGCAAAAGCCTTTTAACTGAAGCAAAAGACAAAAACAACGTTTGCACAAGTTACTGAGATTTACTTACTCATATATTTCTTCTTACAGTGTGAAACAGACACGTTATGTGATGGTTTGTGAAATTAAGTGCTAGTCTGACAGCTAGATTAAAAATAAGAGTAATTGCATGCTTATAGATGCAGAATTAGACAGCTGGATGGGATTTACAAAACCACGTAAGCAAGCCAGGTTCCTAAGTTTTCTCTGGTATTTCCCAGATCCAATCAGCTTTGGAGTGACTCTGCGTGACAGTTTGGTCTTCCATTTCATTGTCTGACTGCAACACTTGGGCTACACGAGGCAGCAACTTGTCAGAATGGGAATCCATTACTTGGGGCTGGACCAGCCTCCCAATACCCGCTCTGCTCAAAGGTTTGGGCTGCCAGGGGCACACAGCACTCGGGAAAACAAAAGCTTCCTCTCTTACCTTAGCTACCTCAACTCAGCTTGATAAATTAAAAATGTGTATCATTAAACTTTCTGAACTATTATAGGCTATTTTTGTCCAATGTGAGGAACATATGCCTAATTGCAAAACCAATAGTTACTTCTCTTCCAGCGCACACCTTCTCTCCCACTGCATGTTCCTATTCCTCTTCCTTCCTCACCCTCTGAAATTTCTTTATTGTTGCAAAGAGATATGGCAACTTACATATTATGATGGAGTAGTGTTACTTTGATTGCTCATGGCACACGGCCAGACAGCTACTAAGGCAAGTCATTATCAGACACACCAAGTCAAGTTTCACCACTGAAATGGATGACGGAAAGGAGCACAGTAAAATGAAAGCAGAGGCACGAATTTAAAACTGTCATTTAAAGCAGCTAGGAATCCTGCAGTGCACAAGAGAACATGCTTCTCACTGTGTCTTGGAACCCTTAAACACATGGATGGCAGAGCAGAAGAGATATTGAGAAACTACCCTTACCCTCCTAAAAATATAAGGTATACATCAACTACATAGGCACCTTGGTCACATGGAAGTGGAGTACAAGAAATGCATCTTCTTAAAGAGTATTGATTCAAAGAGTATTGATTTAAAGAGTATTGATTCAAAGAGTATTGATTAAAAAAAAACCCTGAAACAACAACAAAACAAAAGCAGGAAATTCAGATTCTGATGAATGTAAATCTGATATTTAAAACAATCACTACAGCACACCTGACTAATGGTAAAGCTTTAACTGTCACTGAGAATTTCCTTGATTTAACATTATTTCATTGTAATTTATTTTAAATTTCATTATATTATCTCAAGGGTGCAACAATGCAAGTCTCATTTCTTGACAATTATTCTTTCACATAAAAAGAGAAGTTCTTCAATATACACTATCTCAGAGAAACAGATTATCTCACAGCTCACTCTCTCACATTCCCATACATTAAATAGCAGTTATGAAAAAAAAAAAGTTTCAAATGCATGGAAAATGTCAAATATAATTTGCTCTCACCCCAAGCTCTCTTACCTCCAGCCACTGCAAATTCAGTAAGTCAAAGCTGAGAGAAAACTCTCAGAAGAAGAAATCCTAACTTTTAGCCTTTACCTAAGTGTGATGACACTTGCAGGGGTTTTTTTAAGCCTCAGTTTTGATAGTGATGTGACAGATGAAACCTGGCAACTCACACTAATTTTCTGACCTTCCTCCAAGCTATGTGGAGCGAAAAGTTTTAATGAAACAGACACTAAAATATTACTAGTGACCCCTGGTTTCAGAATTAGGTCTTTAGGGTGAAAATAAAATTTAAAAAAAATATAAATCAAATGTTGTAAAAATTTTCAATAAAATCATAAGAACTGGAAGTCCTGAGTGTAAGCTGAGAATGGAAATTAAAGGCTCTGAAACCTGCACGTATGCTAATAGAGCTGGTCAATGACAACAAAAGCTTCCAGTATTGTTTGTTGTGAGATTACTGTTCCCTAAATTTAAACTTTCTGTGTAAAGACACCTTAACAGTACAAACACAGGTTGGAAGAAAAAAGAAAAGCAAGCAACAAATGACACATGACTCTGGAGCAATACACAGGACGCATCTCCAGCCCTTTGTGATCTTCAACTTGTGGTAGGAATTCTTCCCCTTCTTCTAATTCTATTATTCTAAAGAAAGGCAAGGAGGTAAGGAAGAGAAGCAGAGATTAGCAGAATGTTCAGAAGTGATTTCACAGTCACATTTTACCTGAAGGCAAATAAGACCTTAGTTTTCAATGATGAGTAAATTTGATCCATTTAAATGGAAAAATCTACCTTACTTTCTTCTTAAAAGGCTGAGCAAAGTTTTCAGCTGATGACATTTCAAAGTGTTTCTAAAGATATGCAGACCACTTTCTGGATCTAACTGTTGAGAATACAGACCTGCAACATGTGAGAATTTACTTGGTAAGGGAGACTTCATGTATCAATTAACAATTTTGCACCTCTTAAGTGGTAAACATAGCGGTCATTTCACAATTCATAACTCACTATGGCTGCCCCATTTAAATTAAATATATCCCCAAATCCTGCCTCAGGAAATAAGTTGTGAGTTCAGTTAGTTTCTGAACAGCTTAAGTATATCATTAGTATGAAAATGATCCCTTTTTATGAGGTGCCATTATTTCATAGGATATACTTAATGTTTAGGAATGCGTACATCATATACTGAAATTATGTACAACATATAATGAAACACATATAAAATTGCAGTAGCACTAGGAGCACGACTGCAGTTAAGACCTGGACAGACTCTCCTTTATAAACTTACATTTTAACAATACAGAATTTCAAGATGAAATCTGAAAAAAAAAACCCCAACCCAAACTAAACCCAAAACATTTGGAGGATATGGGTTACAATTTGTGTTTTCTTCATACAGAAGCAAACAAAGAAATGCAAAAAAAATTCTGTCCTTAGTCTGTGGTACATTTTCTTGTTGGAGGGTGCAAAAAAGTGCTTTGCAGATTACAAGGTTTCTAGTTCCTGGATTTGAAAATATATATATTTTTTTTTATTTAGTGTATTTCCTCACCTCCCCCTCCTCTTTTTTTCCCCCAGTGAAACTCAGCAAATTTACCATCTGCCATAAATAAAAGCCTGCCTGTCACTCTGCTTCCTTGAGAGAAGACCTTGTAGGGAAGTGTCACTATAAGTCCCTATAATTCCAAAAGCAAATGTTTCCGCTTTTCACTAGATCAGTAGAGATAAGCAATTTAATCATCAAAAACAATGTCTACGAATGCTTTAGCATTGGGGGGTGTGTGCATGAGTGTAAAAAAAAAAAATAAATCACAGCACACGTACACTTTAAAATGGAATAGTTTGAATAACCATTTGATTTATTATACTTGTTTCTAAATGCATATTTTTATGACCAAAAGCAAGATGCTAAGTACATAATCTGATGTGGTGAAGAATGCTTAGAGGCTGTCTGCATGCCTGTACGTATAGGTATTTCTCATTTTGTGGGATCATTGAACACACACCTCTGTTACTTTCAAAGATACATCTCAAGCCACCTTAATCAAATCTTATAGAAGGTGCATCCTCTAGTGCCCAGACAAAAGTTAATTCAGAAAATAACTAACTACCTTGGAATAATGAGACATAATCTCCTGGGAAAAGGTTAGTGAAGAATAACTGTAAAGCAGATTTTTGTGCAATGAATTTAATAAATGCATTTGCTCCAGAAACATGTAACCTGAAAAAAACCTCTTGCATGTCTGATGTCAAAACCAAGACTATTTATGCCTTAGTACATTGGAGAAATTGTTCATGCCTACGTAAAGATTGCCCCCATGGTGTTTCCAAGGTCAGCAATTTGCATGGAATTTGCATCAGAACTCAACAATGCCTATGGAAAAAAAGAGACTACTTTCTCCCTATTTTATGATGAAGTTCAATATTCAAAATATTTTTTTCCAAGTTATATATTTTTCAAGTTATAGATCACCTCTAAGAGCCAAAGAGATTTTACACTGTCCTGTTCCAGCTAACGCTTCTGTTAATGTTATAGAAAACTGCTTATGTACCACTGAAGTGGACATCTGTCTAACAAACTCCAAGGCTTCACGTCATCCTTTGGTAAGAAGTTACACAGCAGAATCACGTTCCACCTATTCACGTATTTTCCAAGAACCAGCTTTTCTGTCCTTTACTCAACCAGAAATCAGCCATCATGGACAAAGGCCCTCAATTAAGAAACCTCTTAAAGTCCAGCAGTGTATACAAAAGCAAGTGCATGCTTAAACCTTCTGCTGAATGAGCTAAGTGGAGAGAAGCAGGCTACACTGCATTCACACAGGGAGAACTTTCTTAAAAGCAAGCCCCGTATGATTCATTTTCTCCAGAAGTTTAGTAAAATATATCTACCCATATGAGCTATGAAGCGAAATACTTAACATACTTTCTAATTAAAAATAGGACACAGCAGTGATCTACAAGTCTCTTAAAATTCCGGGGAGGGAGGAAGTCTAGCTTCATGTGTTGTAAACCATTAGATCATTTTCAGAAAAAAGAGTCTTTTTCAAAATCAGACATATGTTATGACTCTTCCTCAGTAACAATCCTCATTTTAATAACTCATTCATTCTTACAAAATGTTCTGTAACAGAATCTTCACATTTCCAAACATAAATTCCCACTTGTCTTGACTATTGATAAGCTAAATTTCAGAGACTTGAAATGCAAAGTGCTAGGTAAATAATTATATACCATCTAGAAAAGTATTTAAAGTGTTACATTAAACCATGTTATACTCAAATGTAAAGTTGCTTACAAGACTCAGAAGATTTCCAGAATCTAATACTGGAAGTTAGTGTTTTGTTCCAACTTTCTCTTTTGATTAAAATACTTACACAGCACTCACCAGCAGGCAAAAATAAACCATGTGTTTAACGCTCTCCACAGCTTTTGAAGCAGGGAAAAGCACGTTTCTCATGTTATAAAAGGACAGAAAGAGCCTACATCAAACCAGTTCTAGTTAACGGAAAGGGAGATCCTGGAAACAGTTAGTCCTGAGCAATCATCCTCTTGATGGCATTACCTCCAGGCAGGGTGGCCAGGCTCCCTGCCTTACTTACAGGTGGAGAAGGAGCAGCCATACTCCCCAGATAATTTAATGCAACAGTCCGAATATCTTTTGGACAGAATGGACGTGCTTTCCTATGCTCCACGAAGAGAAAGGTTCATGCTTCTGCTGTTAACAGTAAAAGCAGAACGTAATTGCTGGTCCATTGATTTAACAAGGGAAAGCCTTAGATTTTCTAATGTACCAAAATATTATTGCATGACAAATTCTGCCAAGTTTCAGTGTAAGAAACTGGAGATGCCAACAGGTAATTCTCTTTCTGAAGCTCTTAATATTACAGATATTCTTGCAAGTTACATCACTGGTGACTTTCAGCCCTTAAATGTACGCTCAGGCTGTATTTCACAAGAAGGGGACCAGACCCTGTGCCAGAATATGAAGTAAAGAATTCTAAAAAAGCAATTGTGGACAAGCTGAATACAGAGCCAAAAAACATTAGGGGAAAAAACAATGAACAAACCAAAACATGTCTTGGATACTGATAAATCAACAATGCCTCAAAGGTATCATATCAAAAATATGATACCACCCTACAAATCTAAAACCAGGTCTAGTATTTCACAGTGAAAATTAATGCAACAGGTTGTATGCTATACTGTTGTAAGACAAATTTGTTTTCCATTTTCTGGCTACTGGACAAAGCTATTTCTACATCCAAATGTAAAATCCAATACTCTATCACAAAATTTTTCCTACTCTCTTCCATTGTGGTCTACAAAGCGCCCTGGAAGAGCCCCAAAAGCAATGTTTGCCCTTACTGCTGTACTTCTTTATGTTGTGTGCTCTGCAATTATTTAGACCGTTTAAAAAAGGAGAGGGAGAACAACTGTGAAACGCATTGTGCAACTGCAGATGACTTCATGTTAACCCCTGTTACTGGGTTCCACCCTCGGGTCAAATGCCTATGAGTCAGTGTCTAGCACAGATGAATGATGTCATCCTCACACCACCTCTTTAGCAAGAAAATGTGGTAGAGCCTTTCATTGTCTGATCTTAAGAGACCCTGGGTTACTAAATGAAGTTCCCCGAGATAAAAAAAGAATGTGCCTGAACTTAAAAAGACAGGAAATGAGCACATCACTCCAACACCTTTGAAATATGTTCTAAGAAAAAGACGGTGATGGATCATATACGGCAAAAATAACCAACGGGAAGCATGTGTTAAAAGTCAAAAAAAGATTTGCATACCCCACTCCCCAAAAGCCAACAGACAAGGGCCATAAGTATCTCATCTGTCCATTATAATAAAGGCAAATGACCTAAAATGAAATAAAATGGATGCAATCTCTCTTTCAGGTACCCCAGCGATGATAGATCAGATATGCAAGGAATAACTGGAGTTCAGTGAAACCTGAATATAGTACACCTGTGTGGATTTAAGGAGATAGTTCGATATTGTTTTAATACACTGTAAAGTGCAAATAATTGGTTTGATTGCAGTGCAGTTCTTCTGTCAAAAAAACCTTTGAGAAGAGAATCTTCAGTTGCAGAATTACTGCATCTGAAACCATCAACTAATTAATCTCTTTTTTAAATACAGGACAGTATAGAAGCGAGAAAGAAGTGGAAGGGGTAAGGAAACAATAACATGTACTCCTGGATGAAGAACACAAAAAATTACTCAGAAAATATTTAAGGTGGAATTGATGTGACTTCAAACGTGTTCCACAGTGCCTTCCTGGTTGTGAAAGCTCCTCTGTATGAGGGCTAGTATGACACGTCTTTGCAGGAACTGAGTTCTGCAAGAAGGACATCCTAATCTCCTCAACTCCAAAAATGGAGTTTCACAGGGGAAGGAGGAAGATGCACCAAGTAAAGGCACGAAGGGAAGCCTTCATATCATAACTTTATAAACCCTGACTGAGAGTTCAGAAGTATGGATTTAACAGCCTTCTTATTAAACAGATCCAAGGTGATCCAGCTGCACATGGAAAGAAAAAGCAGCAGCTACTGTTTTCTGTAAAGTTGTAATACTAGGACAGGATTTTTTCCTAAATGTAAAAATTATGTTGTTTCCAAAATGTATTTTTAAATAATGTGACAGCTGGTGTAGGTACTGATAGACTGGTGTCTCCATGAGGCTCTAGCCATCATTAATGTAACATTGGTTAGGGATACCGTTTGAATGCTTGTTCTCTTTGCTAGAAGAAATATTTTGTCTTCTTTTACTCTATGCTCTGCTTTCTGAAAACAAATATTAAACCAGTCCAACATTCAAACAAACCATCTTTCAGAGGAATTCCAGTAGGAGTGAAATACATATAATGAGGAATATAAAGTATCAAATTCCATTTCTGTTTGACAACGTTGGCAGCTAATAAATTCAAATATATACATACATAAAGGTCTGCCCTTATTTACATTTTCTTTTCTTTTTTGTCCAGCTGCCATTTTTTGGCATATAGAAAACAATCCTCTTTTGAGTTAGATTCCACTGTAACAATGCCCTTTCTTGGTAGTTCTCCCTCTCACCCTACACCCACAAATCATGATACAAAGCTGCTCAAAAATCAATCTACACTTGAGCAAACACAAGCCTGTTGTCTTTGCTTTTTTCACTCTTGTCTCTATTCATATTGTTTTGGGGTTTTTTTTCCCCTCAAAAAACCAATCAATTGCTCCAAAGAAGAAAATCCATGCAATTTGCCTGGATTTGCAGCTTACCCTTCCCATTGTCGTGACAATTTCTATCCCTTGTTTCCCCATCCACCTTCAGTAGGTCTGTGGTTTTATGGTCTTTCTCTACTCCCACAGCTTCTGCAGTTGGCTACCGTCTGTCATTCTGATCCTAGCTCTGAGTTTCAGTCTTTCATGTTATACTGGAAGCCTTGCCACATCCTTCAAACAGGTTATATTTACACTAGACTTTAATTTTCATGTTCCTTGAGCTCACTGTCCTCCATAAGCCTTGATAGCAACCAAAATCATAGGCCTTCTGCAAACTGAAGGCTTCTTCCAGTCCATAAGGATAATTTCCTTCCTTCTCTCTGTAGAGTCTGTTTTAAAAGATGACCTGTACTAATAAATGGATAAAGGCTATTTAGAACTGAGGTTGACTTTAAAAATGAGTTGAATGTAGCTCAACCTCCACAGTACAGAAGGAGGTCCCCGATGAACCCTCTAGAGCTTGATATGTATGTCGTACGTAAAGAAAAAGGATAACTATTGTAGTTGCTGCACCACATAATTGTCATTTCAAAGTGACTTTTATCAGGTGAAAACCATTTAATTTTTATGTGTATTTTTTACATGGCATGAAGAATCATCTTTCCTCCCTCCAATGGTGTCCCTCTGTGCAAAGACGAGATCAACACAGGACTAAGTGCATGAGCTATTTAAAGACATAATTGTGTAATCTTAATATAATGCCAGGTGGTCTGAGTGTGTAAAAATTCATTATTAATGAAATGACACTGTCATCAATAATATTTCTTCTGTTTATGTATCATCTTACAAAAGAGTGTTAACAAAGCAAAATGCAGTAGTTCTGGATTTAGCTTAAAAAGATTATGGACAATTTATTATACATAAGCAAATGAACACCACTTTAGTTCAAGTAAAAAAGATCTCTGTTTCCAGAGCTAAATGCCAAGATCCGAGGTAGCAGAGTTTCAGGTGTGGGTTCTGCATCATCCCTGTGGTAATTTCATCCTTCTCCCCAACGCTATGGGTAGATTACACTTCCACTTCTTGAAAATCAGTTTTGCTAAATAATCACAATAATTCTTGACATGCTATCTGGGGAAGGAAGGGTTTCTGCTTTATTCTTAGATGGAAGAAGCACGAACACAGTATGATAAATCTATGCTCTGCTCAGTTCATATATTCAGTGCCTAAGTATTCCCATAACCTGCAAGCTCTTCACTGCACAGCTTTACTTAACTTAAAATAGCATAGTAACAATTATATAAAGTTACTATACCAAACTTCTGACTCTTAGGCTTCCGAGACCAACTATGCACCTTTGAGAAGAGCAGATGCTCTAGCTATTTGAGGTCTAGTAAATTTGATCTTCTTGGATGATTTTAGTACTGGTAAGAAATCTGGTGCACCTGGTGCTCTTACCCTTGGCAACAGTATGAAAGGCTGAAAGACAGCTTGTGTAGTCCGGCTCAAAAAGAAGGAGGATTTAGCCTGTAATGTCTCAAATCTTCGTACACCTCTCAGATGAGTAGCAAAATACAGACAACAGTTCTAGTGCTCAGCTTTTTTTTACTGTAAACTTCAAATAATAGTCAGGCTGAAAAATTCCACTTGTTTTTTTCTGCACCTTGGTATAGAACTGAACTCTTCAAGCACTAAAAATGTTAATGGGTGCTTTCAACCCAATAGGAAGCCAGAAACTGTAATGCTGGTTTAGAGGCAGACAGGGATGTATAAATAAGACTATTGTTTCTATGGAGTAAAGCTTAAATATTGTTATATGGTAGTTAAAGCAGAGTATAATAGTCTATTGTTTCTATGAATACGTTCTCCCAAGCACCAATCAACACCTTATCGTTAACATTAATCACTGGCATATCTTCTCCAAGATCAAACAAACACTTTTTGAGAGTTCAAACTTTGACTTCAGAAAAGCTTAGGTGTAATAACAGATTAGATTTAAGTACCGGCAACTATATCCTTATTCAATGAATCTCATTTTAGTGATTAAATGTTGCATTAGCTGTTTGAAAAGTTTTAGGAAGACTGTAAGTAAATGTGAAAAAAAAAATTCCAGCAACCAAAAGTCTACGTTTGCCAAAATGTCTTTGGTTCTGCTCTTAACATCTGGTATATGGAACCAAAATCCCATTTCTATAAGGTGAGATTTTTAGAATTGTTCTCATTAACAGTATTGTTTTATCAATATACCAAGTTATTTCATTTCACTATGTTTGTACGTATGTTTTAATCTTCTCTTGTTGTTAGCTTTTACTTTTAGAAAGAGGAATGCAATTCTGGATCAAACTGGTCTGCAGGGTAGCCAGGGTCAGATGCTTCAAAGAAAGAAATCTGATTTCCAGGCAGTTTTGACAAAACACTTCCCAAGCGCTCATATACTCCAAGGCTCAATAGTTGTCTGCAAATTGGTATTCCTTAAAGCACAAGTGTTTATACTCCTGGGTTTTTAAAAAATATTGATTCTGTAATTCCAAGTTCTTTTTTCTGATACACATTTCCAATTCAGCTCAATACTCTTCTCAGATGCTACAGTTCTCTATCCTTCTAAAGGTACAAGTCAACCTCTTCTACATAATGCAAAATTTGACAATAATTCAAACGTTGCATGTAATTTACAGTTTCTGTCACCTCCACTCAAAAATTCTCTACTTAATTTTTTCTTATTTATGTTGCAAATGTTGGTTTTTCCCTTAAAGGGAACATTGGTGCAATATTGCTTCCATCTACAATTTTTTTCTGCAGACCTGAATGGGATCACATGAAGGTCAATGCCAAATACTTCCAAAGAATTATTTTTATAAGTAATAGTTTTGTTCCTCTGTCTTTTTATTATTCTGCAGCGAGGAGCTTTTTCTACATTCAGTGCAAT
Organism: Balearica regulorum gibbericeps; assembly: GCF_011004875.1. Classification (NCBI taxonomy): domain Eukaryota; kingdom Metazoa; phylum Chordata; class Aves; order Gruiformes; family Gruidae; genus Balearica; species Balearica regulorum. The sequence continues at coordinate 54,110,136 of NC_046188.1, read as the reverse complement.
ACAAAATTAGTAGCAAAGAATAACTCTGTACTACTAAGGGTTGCATCAGTTTGCAGAGGTGGAATACCTACTCCCCAAATAGTCCAATCTTCCTGTTTTCTTCCTTTTATTCATCTCAATCAGACAAAACAATGTGTTTTCCAACAGGTAAAGGGATATTTCCCATTAATGCTGGTTTCAGTACTGTCCCTGAGGCTACAGGCAGCTGCCATGTATTAGAGAGCAGCCCAGCTCTGCTCCCCACTGTGTTAAAAGCACCTCACCTCATATATAAGATACCGACTGCCCTGGCTGGCCATCAGTGCACTTTGAAGAACACGGGTCACAGCAGGACAGGGCACAAAAGGCCGCCTTCCAAACAGCCCTGCTTATCTACCGGCCATGAGCCAGGGGCTAACCCAAAGACAGCACCAGTACAGCTTCTCCTCGAGAGCCAATTTTTGCAAAAGTCCGAGAGTGTGCGCTTAAGCACTCCAATCTTTTATGAAAAGGGGAGAATATATTTAATTATTCCCTAACATCATTCCAAGGACGTACTTCAAACTGATGCAAGACAATGAAGATTGTTGCAAGTTCCTTTTTATCGCAATAAAATCCAGATATCTTGATTTCACCGAGTTTTCTTCTTGAAAAGTTTCTCTACAGCAATAACAGTCCCCCGCAGCTTATTTTTTTGTGCCTGAGGGTACCCGAAGGCCAACTGCACAAAAAATTACTTAAACTTCTTTCAGAAATCTCTTTCCTGAGATAACAGTAGCAAAATCCTTTCAACAAATGTTTAGTCCCTTCACCTGTAGCAACAGAATGTAAAATTGTTTGCAGTTCCTCATACTTTCCCATGGAAATGAAATAATTTGAGAAATTCTTGAAGACTATAACTATACTGAGGTTTAAGCGAGGGAAGAACAAACTTTCTCTGTGAAAACGGTTCACATACATAGTCTTCCATTTCTGCAATACGTCCTGTGTGCTTAGGAATGAACATTTCTGTGCAACTGAAAGACAAACTCATTTAATGGTTTTGTGCTACTAAAATTAGCAACCAAATCCTTATCTTACTCAGTGAAGTCCACAGAGGAGTGGGCTGACTAGGACTGTACTCCTCCCAGTTAGTTTTCTTTCCAAAGGGCAGTTTTGGGATTCAGCTTTTTTCAGTTTATCAACCTGACCACTTATACTGTGGGCATGAAAAATAAGCAGCATTTTCAGATCTGCTACACATAGTATATTGACAACAAGGTAAAGAAAAAAAAAGAGAGGGTGAGTTGCAAAGGGAAAAAGAGGGTGAGCTGCTTTAAAAAAAATACATAAACAAGCATTAAATAATGCAGGGAAACAACAAAAGTCACAAAGCTGATAGCACCCAACATTAATTCTGTTTTGTTGATAGTGGTTTTCATTGATGAAATCAATATAAAGTGATGGCCTATAACCAACAGGGGGTAAGCTCTGTTAGACAAATCTTAAAGACAAGTTGTTGCTAGGCTAAGGAAAAATAAGGTGTGGAAATGGAGTATTCTGTAAAAGAAAGGAACCTGTTAAGAACACACCATCACAATTCTGGTTAAGGCAGTTTCTGCATTTGATTTTGGCTAATAGAAGGAACAGCTCAACAGGACACAACTATTTGTTTAGAAGTTGCTTTAAACTTTTAAAGGTCTCTAAATTTAAAAAAGAAAACAAAAGAAGTCCTCTCCTCCTTAGAGTCACAGCTTACAAGAGAGCCTCCAGCCCCAACTCCATCAGTTTCTTGCTAATCTTTCTTTTGTGCCGTAGAAAACTGGGTCAGGTGATAGCAGCCTTCCAGCTAAAAGCTGGCCAGGATCCTTTCGAGAATCCACCAAACAAGACACGGCAAACTCTGTCCTTCATGGGAAGGACTATAAAATCCATGACATGAAAATCCAATAGTCTCCTATGATGAAATAAGCCTTGGTTTTCTTCTCCTTCTGAAGGATGAGAAGGGAAAGGAATGCTGTGGGTCGGCAAAACACTGTACAAATAGTAATGAACTATCCAATCTAACACACTCAGGTAGGATGGGAGACCCATCCCATACAGTATATTTTAAGTTTTCTGACAGAAACCCCCTTAACCTTACCATGATCTCACATAAAGTTTTGCTTTTGCTGAGAGTGCATTTTCCACTGATGGAAATTTAGCTGGAAGTTTCCAACAGTATCATTTTTAGGATGTATGCCAGCGCAATTTAATGTCCATGATGTCATTTGGGTTGATTAGTCCAAATGCGTCAAACAAAACTGAAAATGAATCCAGTCTTCAGGAAGAAGTATCAGTTGCCTCCTGTAGCTAACCCAAACCAATGTTTATAACAAAACCAAACCACCATGATGCCTCATGTAGTTGAGATAGTGAACAAGGGCACTTGGAGCTCTGAAGCTTTCCCACTGGCTTCTTCATATCCTTACACATACACTACACTGCCCTGCCAAGAACTTAGTATGCTGTTTTTTGAGCCCTCATTCTCAAACCTTACAACCTTTTTTCTTATCTACTACCTGTTATCCACATAAAACTGAGCATAAAAAAAATTAATTCCCACTCCCTCAGAGTCCGGACTGAGGATCCGTGGGTTTCTACCAGTATGTTTTTATGGAATACTTGCCTCAGCCAGCCACTACATCCAGGGAGGTTTTAAGTAAATAACGTCATTCAAAAGACATGATGGCAACACGTCTTTATGTTTGTTTTCATTCCTCTCCAACAGCTGAGAAAAAATATTTTGCTCTGAAAGTTCACAGAAACTAACATACCTTGCTTCTAGTGAAGTTCAAAACTGCATGACAGTGAATCCATCAATACGCACCTTGCAGGTAAACATGCTTGAGACTTTGTGCCATGAACAAACACGATTTGAGGGAATCAGCTACTTTCCTCTCATTCTCATCAAGGTTCTCTAAATTGTGAGAAATAAGCTATAAGAGACACGTGTCTCTAGGTCACTGAATGAGCTTCTATTTTTGGAATTGCCAAGTGAGCAGACTTATCTCAGAATAAAGACAAAAAACCCAATGACAATAGTTTTGGGATCAATTCAGATCAAGTTGGCCACAGTCAGGTAAAGTGACAAGTATTTTGTTGTTGTCACATTGTCTGAACTTAGAGCAAACAGTGGTTTCCAAGTTCCAGCCATGCGCTGGATGCTAAAGGTGACCCATGGCTGGGAGGATGCATCAAGCAGTTCTACAGACTGCAGCCTCTCACAGCAAGGATTATTTTTGTTACTCCCAAATCACCATTACAAGTATTTTATAAACCCTACTGCATTTATGCATGTGTGCGAAGATATTTTGAACACTTGAGAACACTTGCTGACTGGTTCTGCTCATTCACATAGTACCTGCTGCTGCAGCAAGGAAGGGTAACAGCATTAAAAACTTACAGAAGGAACAACCAAAGGAATAATTTAAGGTGATATATTTAAGTTGAAATACTGGATGCAGCATTTAGCTCTGCCTCTGTTGAAAACCAGCTCTGACATTTATAAAACTTGTAAGCTGTCAAAATTTCACTTAATGCTTCACTCAGTAATGAGATATGAAGTAGCACAGTGCCTTTTCCTACACCTCAGAGCAGGAGCTTAAACAGCATGGGTTTAGATGCAAGCAGAGAGACATGTAGTGCTATTTTAGGCACTTCTATAGTATCCATGACACCTGCGTGGGGTTGGCAGATATAACATCAGCCCCATGGCCTTCAGAAGAGGTAGTTGTAGATCAAGCAAGATAAGTTAGGTCACCTAAAATAGCACTAGGCGTTGACACCTGAGTCTCTCCCAGTAGAGTTGCCTTCTACAAAGCCACTGAGACTGCCATTGAATTCTCAAAAGCACAAATCCCGATTTGAGTTTTGCTTTAAAATCTGAAGAGATTTCCACGAGTGTGATGGGCTGCTGCTCATAGAAAGCTTGCCACACCTATTTGATGGTTAAAACGAGATACTTGTTTTGAAAGCATTTTGCCAGTGCCTCGAAGTTAATCCCTACACATGAAGGGCAGCCTGCTACAGCTCTCTATTCCCTGCTATTTTCTGCAGGGACATTGATAAATCTAGTTGTTCTTCTTAAAGTACTGAGTCTATAAAAGTAGATGGGCTTGCCACTTGCCTAAATTGGGAGGCATCAGTGTTGTGTGCAAACAGACTGTTGTACAGTCCTCTCTGTCTGTAGCAGGAGGGGGAAAAGGGGGGACAGAGGCTGAAGCAGAGAACATGTTGCAACAAGGGAAGCTGAAAGATGCTGGCAGCAGTGGGAGTAAGGTGGCTTCCTTACTCTTTTGAAGAAATTAAAGTAGCAGTGTATGAAAAATAAGGAACAAAGTTTATTCTTAATGGAAAACAGCACACATGCGTTATTAATAAAGCATACATGCTTTATGCACAATACCAAGTCACTCATTAGCATCAGTATACTCACATGAAAAGGTCAAAGACCACACATTTTAGTGTGACTGAATGCTTCTCAGTTTCTCCTCCTTGGGAAATGATTACAGGACACTGGCTGCCGAGAAAGGAGGATTTCCCTCGAAACAGTGGGCAAATGGACACTCTAGGTAAGGAGTGACCGGATCAGAGGGTGGTGGGAGCTATCCTGAGAGAAAGTAGGGAGGTTTAAGTTAAAGAGTCTAGCAGCACTGAAAACTACGAAGGGAGCCTGCTGACAGCATGTGTTGTACATAGACCTGCCCTTTCCTTACTCAAGCTTTTGGCAGGGTATCTGCTTACCTTTCATCTTGCAAAGCCCTAGCTATGGTTTGTTTGAGGTGCCCTCCCTTTTGTCTAGTCGAGAAACTGAGCAGTTTTTCTGAAGGTGCTCTGTAACTCTTCTCCTGCATGATGGCTTATTTCAGATAGCATATAAATTTCCCTCCATTCCAGGGGCATTATTGAAGTGTGACTAGACTATCCAAGATCTCTGAGCAGAAAAGAAAGTTCACGTTTAAAATTGTGAAGGTAAGAGGCTATGTCAGCTTGCAGGCTCCTAAAACTTTAAATCCCATTGGAATGATTGCACTAGCCTGTCAAAACATCATTTGTCAACCTTACCTAAACTTTCCGCTACTCTCTGGTCATGCTTTTTTTTTTTTCTTGCATTAGTTTTGTCCTTCTCCTGTGAGTACTGTTTTAAAGGCATAAGCAATTACACCAATTTTACACCTACTGTTATTCTTGGGTCCAAACGATTTCATAACAAACAATTCTCGTGAGAAATATTACTCCAGGAATAGAGCCACACAACAGATAGCCAGATACCTAAGTAACATCACTTGCATCTACTGGAACACCAATTTCTGGGAGAGAAAAAAGAAGTTTTCTTAATAACAACAAATTCTACGTGCTTTTATATGTGTTAGTTATTCCCCATTTTGCATGAAGAAACTGGAAAAATTGCTTTTCTGATATTTGACAGCATCTCTTATTGAATGCAACTTAAATAGGAGACAGATAGGGACAGAAAGGACTGTATGACAGCCTGTTTGCACACAACACTAATCACACTTGACATGTTTGTTTAGAGATCTCCTTGTATACTTCCGAGCTCAGATATACACATTTTTTTTGAGTCTTAAGAATAATTATTTATCCACGGCACCACAGCTATACGCATGAAGTAGCAGTCTGACCTGGTAAAATACGGATACATTTTGTTCCTCTGTATTTGTTCCAAGCCAGGCTACTCTTTGCTAGAATGCTTCGAATGAGGACGTACCCTTTCATATCCTTTTAGTTACACAAGCAGGAGTTTCTATTTCCTTGTTTATCCTCAATGAAAGGGTGAGCAGTCAAGTCAAGCACTGGGCAATGCAGCAGATGTGCACAAAGCACCCATCTGACAATGGCCAGGGTCCCCACTGAGACTTTTGAGTAGAGAATAATTGCACTTTCTTTTGGCATGAACCAAGGGTACAAAATCACATTTACGTGTGCAAGCCTTTGGCCTCTCAACATGTGTTCTCAGCTGCATTAGAGTAGCTGGCGAAGGTCAGTTTGATTTCCAGTCCTAAAAGCAAAGAGTGATGGTAGGAATGTGGGAGATGATAGTAACATTTTAAAATATAGTATTTCCTTCCAGCTGCACTTAGGTTTTCTTAGTAGGGTTTGCAGGAAAAAATCTTTTAGAAATGTCACTCAATAAAAAGCAAGCTCAGGTTTTTCAAAACCCAGGAAAAAAAAGAAAAAAACCCCTCATATTGCACAGAAATACATTTTTTATGCTCTCATTTCCAAAAGAATTCTCTCAAATTGACATGGAAGTTCAGTATGTAGTTTCAGGTTATGTGCTGTTTTAATATAATGACCCCTCCTGTGGTTTTTTTTGGTGTTATTTGCCTTTCTGCATCTCAATTCTTTCTAAGCATAAAGGACTCGCGATCTAATCTTCCATCTGCTACATCATTTGCCCTCTTTTTCCTTTCTATTTTTTTTCCTCTTTGATCTATCTTTTTTGTCTTACCTCCTTTTCCCAACCCCTGAATTTTCTACTACCCCTTCTCATTTGGGCCTCCAGTTCTGGGAGTACTTAGCTTTTTTCCTTCTATTAGCAGCACAATAAATTTTACCTGAATCTCATCTCTTGAAACGGAACTGAACTACATGTTGATTTGCTACATTCTTGATGAGAATTAAGCTGCAAACCAAGAAACAGAAATAAAAAAACCTCAACATTCTGCAGACGACCATACACACAACACTCTGGAAATAACAGTCCCTAACATACTGATGACACAGCAAAGAGCTCATCCTTTGAGATAAATGTGTGCTAGTTCCACATCTGAATAGCTACAGATTTGAAAGCAGTACTCAGTCAGAAACAAAGTGAAATTTGTGTGACTAAGTTCTCCAATACCTGGTGTAAAACTAGCTCACTTACCTTAAAATTAATAGCAAGAAAAAACCTGTTTTTCATACTTTTATAAAGACACAGAACTTCTGACTTCCAACTGTATGCTTAATTTTCATACCGTTTTGATTTCTTATGGATATAATTTTGAGAAGACAGTAGCAGATATCCATAAGACTCCCAACCTTTTTACTTGGCAAGACCTAATCACATATGATCTTATCAAAACAGAAACCCATAGAGTGCTTATAGGTTCATACATCCCATCAAACCCAAGACAGAGAAAATGGATATATTTCTTGAAAAGTAGATGAAAAGACCAATTAGAATGAAACCCCTTGACTAACCAGCTTCTCTGCTCTCCCTGCAAACTACTTAAAAGGTCATAAACTAGATATTTGAGACTAATCCACCAATTTTCTGTCCTTTTAGTGAAGAATACCCAACCCTTTAATAACAGGATTTTGCCTCAGCTCACTACTAAATTGATGGTACTTCATACTTCATCCAGCCTAACACTTTCTTCAGCACAAGATCCTTCCTTTGTTCTCCCTCAAAGTAATATGCTTAGTATAGTAGTTAGGTAGCAGTATACTACTCTCATTAACTTCTGTCCCATGTTGTTAGTGCTGGAAATGTGTCTGCACAAATGCAACCAATGCTCAGTGAGAGATGCATCACCACCACTCCATTTCAAACAATTTCTAAGAGAAACTGCAACTATTTTAAGCTCACTTGAAAAGGATGTGACTTGCAGGGACATTTAAACAATTAGGTGAGTGTTTTGGGGGTTTCCTGTAACAAAGCAAGTTTTGTGGAACCTTTGTTTTGCTTTTAAAAATTTATTTTAACAGCTCCCTCTGGCTCTAGACACGATCATACTGCTGTTTGTCAGGACAGCTGTTCTGAAGTCAAGGTACATTGACTGTGTGCGTCCCCTGCTCCCAGATCACTTGGTGCTGGCCATCCTACGAGAGCAGCAGTTTAAGGGTTAAGCAGCAGAGGGCACAGACCATCACCGTCTCGGTTACTGAGCCCCGAAACAGAGCTGCTCACATGGACCGAAGCCTGGCAGGCAGCGCTGCCTGTGCAGCCCTGGTCACCGTCACAGGCATGAGACTGTTTCCCACCAGAAGGTGGGAGATCCCCCTTCTTTCTCCCCGTCATTCTCTAAGCTCTTTCCAGGTACAAAGGCAGTAAACAGTACCTCACTAGGCTGGCAGGGCTGGAACCGGCCCATTGCAGCTGCTCCCCCGCTATCAGACTTCATGGATCGCAAAATTAACTGAACTTCCCCCCCTAAACTATCTCTTGCCAAATCTGTAATTTGCCAAGTGCAAATTACTTGGCATTTACAAGTCCAGGTACTATATTTTGGTCTCATCTGGAAAAGCAGGTGCAGGAACAATAGGCAGACAAACATGTTATGAAATGATCGGTCACATAATTGGGGACGGGATGGGGGGAAGGAGACGGATCAGCCAAACTCCAGCTGCACAGAATAATGTGCCCTCATGAACAGTCCAGAAGATCTGACACAGATTCATATGGGTAAATGTATCCTCGCATCTATAAGATGCTTTAAGAAGGAAGGAGACATGCACTCAGACAGACAGCCAGCAGTAACCATCAAAACTCTCGGTTACTGAAATGCTTCTGGCAATGTCGATGCTTTGATAAAAATTGCCAAGCAGGGTGTTATGAAGCTGGTACATTTACAAACTCAGGCAATGAATGAAAAAAGCTCAAATGCGAGTTAGATACACCATGTATTTAAGAAAAAAACAACTCACAAAGACAGGGAAACCAAAGCTGATGGAAGCTGAACTGAAGTTGAATTAAGAGTGAACTCAAAGCTTCACAGCATGGGATGGTTTATTAGCAGCCTGAAGACAAAGGCCACAAAGCAGTTTTACTCCCTTAGAGAGAGGAGCCCTATTATGGAGCCTTTCAACTCCCCAAGAATTGCCTTTTAACTCTCCCTCCACAGTAGGACAAACAGGGGAAAGAAATTAGTCTTGGATGATGTTAGCTGTTTTGTAACTTGTAATGCTAGTCCCACTGGAGCTCTTCTGACTCCTGTCAGATTTATCCTCTTGACATTCAAAATGGATTAACCTAAGGTATCTTTTTATAAATAAAAAACCCCAGATCAACACAACAAAACCAAACCCATAGCATTTTCTCCCTCTCCCTCCAAAAATATGGAGATTAGTTAGATGGCCAAATGATATTTCCTGGATTTAGTAGTAATCTCTCCTTGACTGTAGTGCTACAATTAAAGGAAATGCTATATACTGACACAGAACCTGTCCAATCAACTACATCATGCTGTCACCTACCTACAGTGTAAATACATAAAAATATCCAAAATCTCCTTGTGCTTTCAGAGATCTCTAAGTCATTGAGCCTGAAACACTATAGCAAAACACATTCAATACATGAGTATATCCTGCTCAGCTTAAATTAGTGTGTTCTTACCAAGAAGAGAGAAAATTATTATTTTTCAAACAATTTAAGAACTCAGACAAATTACTCAACCTTATCCTGGCTATCTGGTGCAGCTTACTGAAGAGAATTTTCTTTAGATGTGCCCAAATTCTGTCTGCCTGAAAACATCTCATCCTTAGGTCTTTTGCTCTAATGCTAATATACAGCTAAGTTGTATGGCCTGTCATCTTATATTATTTTGTTACTGTAGGTTTGTTAGGAAAAAAAAAAAAGCAATGTGCTTATTTAAACATCACTTCAGAGAAAAAGCAATAAATAGATATCTATCTTTGCTCCTGTAAGGAATGGACATGCCATATAAAGTGGTGTAACTTGGGAGTGAATTTGCTTCATCTAGGCAGGTAGAGCTCAAAGCAGAATTTGACCCACATCATATGGAAAAATACTGTTACCGTTGTGGAAAATAAAGGTGTACGTTAGAGGAAAAAAGAAAAGCCACATGACACAGGTACAATACAATGATCATGTAAAGAACTTGAATCTGCTCTCACAAGACAAATTTCATGAGCTTGTGTTGCTGGCCACAGGCTGTACTGCCCCACATGAGGTGCCACGTTGCTTTAAGAGTATTTTCCATAAATGCGTCTAATAGTATAACACATTTTTTACCTGTAGGGCACCAGCTAAACACCTCAGAACAACTAGCTTTTTTGCATTGTCACAATAGATTCTCATGGGGCTGACATGCTGAAGAAAAAACCCCTGACATGGTGAAAAGCCTTCAGAGGCAGCGCTATCTGATCAACTTTCCAATTTTTATCATGCTCCTGGTTTTATAGCATGCCTGGCACCGTAGCATCTGCAAATTGTAACTGTGAAAATGGTCAGTGTGGATTTTTCCATGTGATTAGCAGCTATTGGATTCATGTAACTAAACCACTGCATGATGCCCTAAATATCTAAGGTATCAAGGTAAGTTCTAGCAAGACAATAGTATCTTTCTTATTCAAAAGAGGAGCATAAATGTTTATGTGCTGAGCAAATATACAGTGGATTTATATCTTAATAAGAAACACCCAGTATTTCAAACATCGAATTTTTTTGTGTCTGCTGCAAGAGCCATCCTGAATCGCTATACTTCGAGCTATAATAAGGTGGTCTAGTCCGAGAGCCTTGTCAGTAGTCTTAGAAGAAGGATTGATGAAGAACAGCAATTGAAACAGCACAGAAAAATGTGAATGAGGGGAGAATGGAGAAAAAACTTGCACTGGCACGCGTTGTTTCACATTTAAACAGTATTATGCTAAAGGAATAGCTAAACTGAACTTGTCATCACAACTATTTGCATGAAAAATAGTATAAGCAAAAAGTAAAAAAAAAATTATTACACAGTGTAAATAAAAGCTTACTGTGGTTTTTTTGCAAGAATGCATGTGCATCCGTATATACATCCATACACAGAGAGAACAGGCAGTCAAATGGGTCTGTCACTTAGGCAACATTTCTTTAAAGACAGAGATGCTACTTTCTGAACCTTCAAAGCATACATTGCAGCTGTATTGAACCTGTGAGGATTTAGGTCAAGAATACACACTAGCAAGGAATCCTCCAGGATTATGGCATGATAAAATGAACAAGTTCAACAAGTCCTACGCAGTAGTCCATGGGAGTAATTAGGACCCCACAGCTGCCCCCCTCCACCTTTTGGGTTTTGCTAGCAAGACAGAGTTTTTTCCCAACAGCATCTCCTCTCAGTGTCTGATTTGGTGTCCCTGACAATGTATCTGTTCACGCAGTTACATTCCAGCAGCCCCACAAAATAACAAGTACTGGTTTTGCTGATTTGAAGCCCTATTTATGCTAACCTCAAGATTCACATTAACAATTACTGTTCAAGCCTGACACTCATAGTTCACCAGCATTTATGTATTACTTTGCTGAAACTTTTTCACATGTATCCATACTGTTATTTTAAAGCATGCATAATCTGTTCGCTAAGCACATCCTTCGTGTTTTGATCAGGATTCATTACACAAAGTGTACCAAAATACTGAAGAGTGTGCTATTCATTTGGTACAAAAACACCCTCCAAATCAACTGTATGAGAAGTGGAGAGTTTTTAAACTGGATTTCATTTCTTAAAATGTGGGGTCTTCCATTTTTATGACTTACTGTAATTGCTTCTCTCTTCAAACTGGTGATTTTGTCTAGTAATGTAGCAGTGGAACCGATCAGTTAAATGAAGCATGAACTGCAGCCTGCAGAGAGCTGGATTAAAAACTGCTGAGTTTTCAACATGATCCTTAATCAGAAAGGGTTTCTTTTAAAGGAAAGAAAATGTAAGACATAGGGGGCAGGGAGAAAAGGGGTAGGGATGGGATAACAGTGCTCTTTTTAAAACAGCAATGTGTTTTAATTTTTATATAATATGTAAACCCACAGCATCACAATTCATAAACATGTACTTCCATTAATAATTATTAAAGACTACCATCATGGCTTAATTCTGGCTTTTTCTATGTTCATACTGCAACTTTTCACACAGGCTGCCCACAAGACTTATGCAAGACAAATCATTTAACAGCAGTAGCGGCCTTAGCCTGCTTTCACCCATTCTAGCTATAGTCATATACATTCACAGATGACCCCAAGATGCTAAACTCACAATGTGTATTTTAGTTTTGCATTGCCCTGGAATGAATAACCTTAAAGGATCAGGAGGCATCTGTAAATTGTGGCTTTTGTGCGGATGAATAAAGTCCATTTCTCGAATAGCTGGCCGAGTGAAAAAAATGGGACAAGGAATGAAACGAAGAAAAAAAAGAGAGAGGAAATGTCACGTTGCTTGCCTGCAAGCGCTGCCAAATGGACATACTTGGAAAGCAACCCATTTTCCCAGTTAATGTTGAGGCCGTTTTCACTGCTCCTGAGCTCCTTTTTCTTTTTGTTAATCCTGTGCCTTGCAAGGTTCATTAACCCTGTTTACACAGAAAGGTTGGGTCAGTCTGACATGCTAACAGAATGCACGTATATCTGCACATACACATATATACTTCAGTTTCTTTTTAACAAGCTTTCTAACTAAAAAAAAAAACACCTGGAACGTATGTGGGCTTTTTCCCCACTTCATTTAAAAAAAAAAATCAAAAACAACTAGCAAGTATAGCAAGCACTTTTACAGAGAGAACTAAGCAGGAAGCATGAACCCAGAAGAAGCTTTTCATTAATACTTGGTCCCTTCCTTCTCTAAGGTTTTAGAGAAGCAGCACGTTACTCCAAGAGAATGGCAGCTACAGATGGACCAGAACACTACCTCATCCAAAGGCGCCCCGGAGCACGGTATTAAATCCAAAGACCAGTGCAACCCCAAAGCAAACACTGAACTGCAATTTGCTGGTTTACCAGGGGCAGAAAAGGGATACTGCAGCAAATTTCAAGTTGAATGCCTCTAAACCAGTACTGGTATCTAGGCTAATGCAAAACAATGTTTTGAACATCTCTGATGTATGTGAAAGCCTGAGATTACCTCAAACAAAATCCTGACATGGGGCTTAACAGAGATTTTTTTCCTCATGGGCTATACTGAATCACATGTAATCCTGTTTATTATAAGGGCACTTGGTAGGTGCCTTCCAGTGGGTCTGGAGGAGCTGCGCGGACATTTTATGAGAGAACTGTGCACAAACAGAAAGAGATGCAGCCCAAATCTAAAGAGATTTTAAAGTGCAGATTTTAACACTTCTGGCTTGAGAGAAGGTGAAAGCTCAGAGGTCTGCCTCTCAGGAAGCACCATGACAAAACGAAGGGATAGAAAGCAGTTTCCCAAGCAGAGAAGCATCTTTCCCTAGAAGGCAGAAAGGTAGCACTGCCTTTTCACTTTAAAAACAGAGCATTTCCTCTTTCATTTTCCTGACAGAATTGTCCTGTTTTTTCACAGAGAGCGGAAGCAACTTGATCATCAGTGTGTCTGCGGCACTCTATGAGTCGGTCTGACAACACCCAAAAAACAGCCTGCAGTTGGACTGTTGTGATCAATGCGCATTTGACAGAGGTATAAATGAGACACCTAACACAAGCCTGTTGGCTTTGTTAACCAAAATTTCAATTTTATGAGACTTGCAGGCTCCTTCATGTGGGGAAATAAACTTACCATGATTTTAAACAACTCAAATGCTGCTGAACAAGAGCTGGGTATCAAAGGTACTGCGGCCCAATGTTGTACACAAAAAGTAGTATGTGCTTTTTGGAAGTCCCTTTCCACTGCTGATTCAATAATTCATGGTTATATAGTAATATATAGAAGAACTGTGCCTAAACATTAGCACAGCAACAGCCTTACTCTTTATTCATCAAGTCTCCTATGCTGAATTACCGTATCCCAGTAAGGAGTCTATTGGTAGTCTGCAAAAAGGTATTTGGAGAATCTACAGAAATCCCATTTATGACTTTGCAATAATACTGTCTGTCTTGATCTTGCCAAAGTTCACTTGAGTTTATGGAGGAAAACTACAGTCAAATTCTTCTTAGCCAGCTCCATTATGATACAGAGAGAGAGAGAAGAATAGGATACTGATAGCCAAATCAGGTACAATTCTGCTCCGCATTAGCCTTGTTTTAATTAAGTCAGCTATGATGTCATGGCAGGATAATGTTTTAACGTTGGTGTTTAGGAGAAAGGCTTACATTGAAGGCTAGTTTGGCTGCCTTTAGTTAAGAATGTGATTCATGTGAGTGGGAGAAAACAACGCAGCAAAATCTACATTTTTGTGTGCATACAGAAAAGAGGAGATTTGTATGCCAGAGAAAGAAACCAAAAAATAGAGCATACATCTTTTGTTTACTTACACTGTAAGGAAATTCACTACAGGAAGTGATAGCTTGTCCCAACAGCAACGTGACTATTAACACAATACTAAGTCCATACTGAGTATTCATGTGTCATACGCAATTGGTGCTTATTTAATCATCTGTCATCTGAATTGTGCACATTCGTTTCACTGCTCTGAATTAACAATATACCATGCTGTATTTACATTTGTGAAACTCTGACCCAGAATGTTGGGGTGTTTTTTTTTAATAAAACATAACAAAGTCTGAACTTCTTAATTACTATAATGCATCTTTCATTCTTTACAGAAAATCCCTTTATAGAGAAATTCTGAATATTTCGTTACTGAGGTTCACTCATTTCTAATAAGAACAGATAATCTGACGGTTTCTCAAAACATGTGTTTTAAATTCTGAATCTTATGTAATCTGTTTTCAAGGCAACAACACATCTCTTCAAATAGCCAAGCTGAACACAGTGTCCTATGAGCTATGCAGATTTCCACTGGTAACTTATACAAGTGAATTGGACAAATGCATTAAGACACAGTTTGTAGTTAAGCAGAATGTAAGCTCTGAGTTTCACTGGCCTGAAACTCCTGATTGTAATGAATTTCCATGTACCTATTTAATACAGGGGGGGAATCCCATCATTATAAAAAACAAGTTTTCACTGTAAGGCAAACAGTATCATTTACAATATTATTCTGTCACTGATGAAACTTAGAATTTCTTGTCTTACTTTTTAAATACAACCAGATGCAGAACTGATAGGCAGAAGCCCTTAATGCAATCATCATCTCCCAAGCTGCTTTCTTAGTAAAGATACTCTGGAACTGTTCAGATTAGTCTCTTCGTTTGAGTTGTTGTATTGAAAATTGTTATTCTGCTGTACATTTTTCTTATTTTGCATCATACTGCCTGAAACCACCCTCCCCCCCGTTGATGCCCCTTATCTAGCCTACATCTTCCAAGACCAGCTGGGACTTAAATGTTTTTTTCAAAACAATACTTTCGCTAAAAATATTTAGACTTTCCCTTAATAACACAGGATACTAAGTCATGTTTTCAGAAATGACTTAAGAACTTGCTAGATTAAAGGCCTGTCTACACATGGAATTATTTAGTAATGACTGCTTAAGAACAGCTATTCCCGAATAACTCCATGTGTAGACACACTTATTCCAGAATAAGGTTGCCTTATTTCTATTTAATTTAGTCCATCAAAGTGTGTTAAGCTAAACAGAAACAAGAGTGTCAGCACATGGAATTATTCAAGAATTGCTGTTCCTAAATAATTCCATGTGTAGACAAGTGCTTGCGAAAACTGAGGATCAGCTCTCTTATCCCCAACCACGTTATCTCCGGTATCACAATTAACACAAGGCACTTTCTGGTATATGCAGTGCTTCTTATTCTGTTGCTTTCATTATTTCAATTCAAGAAAAAAAAATAATTTTAAATTCAATGTTTACTGTTAAATGTGAGCTGAACACATACAATTATATAGTCACTCTTTTTCAGACATTAAGTAAACATTTTGGCATATTTTGTTTTCCAAACAAACAAATCTTTAAGGATGGCATTTAATTCTTGTCAACTGACCATGCACAAAAAAGCTAGCTCTTTATGAGGTACTAGAGACAACTGAAAGTAATTGAGATTTGGTTTTCCTGAGATGGAACTAATATGTCCAACTGCTGAATTAACATTTGGATAGTCATTCTGTTTTGTTTCAGGTAATAAAATAAAGAATTTGTTCATCTTGTTAGAAAGACTCCCTACCAGGTAATCGATCACAGCACATGCTAAAAATCAGATTTTCAGCAAGGCACAAATCTGTCAAAGTGCAATTATTACTGAAAAATGTTCACAAATGCCTATAATTATTTGACTTAATAGTAACATGTTAGGCTTGTCTGTATATGGTGTTAGTGACCTCTAGGCTTTTACCTCTGGAGACCAAAGTTCAAATCCAAAGTGAAAATGGATTTTGATAGTTCTACAGCACCCAGGAGACCAAATCACAAACCGTAACCCAGCCGGGTGTTACTGGAAGCCTATGGTGGGGAACGACCCCTTTGCTGGAATATCAGGGGTAAAGCAGATGTACTTCAGTGCACCCCTGAAACTCCCGCAAACTGTGCTTGATTCTAGCCCTCATTTTAAGGGACATTTTCCATGACCATGTGAAGATGGGAACTACAAAATTATATCTTTTATATTCACCTATAATGCCCTATGTAATAAAATCAGTATGATAGTGCTAGTGTTTTGTCTAACTGAATCATTGCTTTGTATTAGCTAAAACAAATGTACGTTCTTAAAAACATTCATGACTTTATTCTAATTTTGTGTAAAAGCATGTGCTTACAGCTGAGAATGAACATGTGCCCATGATTTGCCCTAAATATACTTTAACACGAGAGGATCTCAGAAGGGAATAAATAGTTAACAGAAGAAAAAAACACTAACATTGTCATTGTTATAATAATTTTATCTGAAATTGAAATTAACTACTTTTTTTTTTTTTACTGAGAAGGTTTGAAAAGCTTACAAAGTACCTAATTTTCAGATAACCAACATGATATCCTTAATACGTGACTGGATTTTAAAAAAAATTGAAAGAAGTGCTAGAAAAGTATATGCATGGAGGGTTATTATATATAATCTCCTATTGCCGAGACATGCACTCAGAAGGTGACAAGCACTAGTCCTCTTTCCTTTAGCGTTATCGTCCAGGCTTTAACTAAATGTTCACTCACAGCTTTTCTGTCACAGCCCTGGAAACCTGAGTTCACAGAGGGGACCACTCATTCTATTCTATAAGCATTCTGTTTTCTCTTGCTTATGAATTGTGAGATCCCTTCTTTATTTGCTTCACGTTCTCCAACCCTTATGATGAATACAGAATGATTAATTATTTCAAGGTCTTTTCCATGAGTGAATATAAATATTTTAGAAATATCAACACATTTAGCTTCAAAACACTCCTGGTAGCCGACTGGTATGACAACACACTCACTTTGCAGATCAAAACTAGAAAGGCAGTGTGATTACGGCCAAAACCATCAACTAACTTTACATGTGTAAAAGCTGGATTTTTCAAAATGAAGGTACCTCTCAGTTTCCATGATCTGATCGACCCAAGGGCAACTGAAGATACTTGAGATGATTCTACTGGAGTCAGCACCAGGACCCACTGACCATCTATGCTGAGCAATTCATGTCTTTGCAGCATCTTTTTCAGTATCACCGTACAGTCTTATCTGCATTTTTGGTCATGAAATGAAGAATCAATTGCAGTTAGCATCACATGACAGTTGATAGAGTCAAGTACCGCTTCCATTGATTTCAGCTGCAACTATTAATGTCAACCTTTCCCAAATTCAGATCTTTAGATCTCACATTCCACCTCCAGAAAATGGAAGTGTTTTATATTTAAAAGAGTTCAGATCACAAAAGAATTCAGTAACAGAGATGAGATAAAAAACAGTGAATGCTCCCCTGGGGAACCCAAATATCAGTGTTTAACTTTTTACCCTAGCGTTATCCTAATACCAAAAAATGAGTGCAAAAATGTTACAAAAGCCACATGTGCAATATTTTGTTATGAAATCTGAAAACTGCGTTGGTGTTTCCAAAAGGTTAAGTAAGCTTACACTAGAAGATATGAGGGAAAATGTGATGGCATTATAAGAACTGTTTTAGGAGGAATCACATAAAGAAAGTGTCAAATAACAAGTACAGAACTAATTCTTTTCTAGTTAGCATTGTGACTTAATACATGCTTTCTAAAAGCTGAGCAAACAGAAGATAAAGGACTAACTGGGGGGATTTCCACAAAATGCAAGCCTGTATTTACTTAGTCCAGGTATTCATTTAAAATAGCTTCTGCAGTGTAAAGTGCCATTAACGCGCTGTTAATTTCAAAAAGCTGTTAGATCCATGCTTAGTATAAACCACCTTATATACCAGAACTTTTACTCAGTAATTATTCTCAGTGAATCCAAAAAGGATGCAGTTTAATGGTTTACAAGACTTTTTTAAAATGAAAAACTAAGCACAATGGTTTGCAGTTTAATGAAATCTATTCACTACCTACCAGAGATGTTTAACATAGTTTTTGGTAGAACTGCCATTTCCATGTTTTAAAAAGTACATTTATAGGTCACCACTTCTGAGATCTGGGTCTGGATTTTACATTTATGATTTGTTGGGGTTTTTTTCCAGTCCAGAGCGCTTACTCTGAATGGATGCCTACAAAAACAGAGATGAATTTAGATTATCCGCCTTGTAATTATAAATCAGAACTACCTCCTCAACTTAGGCTTTGAGTAAATTCCAAGAGATAATATCTGAATAAACTGCCAAGATTTTCTTATGGCAGTGTTCAGAAAAAAAGTTGGTGTTAGGCAATTTTGACTTAAAAACTTCCACAGGCCACTGTGGCATAGCAGTGCCCAAGCCAAAGGATGTTTTGCTAAACCTGAGGAAAAAAAAGAAAAAGAAAAAAAAGAAAGAAAAATGAGGCTCCCTACTTTGGTATCTTGAGTGAAGCCAGCATTAAAAACAAAACCTCAAAAAAAAGCCCCCCAAAGAAAGAATTTTCTGTATTTGATATGCCAGTGAAAGTTGGTCTATCACAGAAGCCTGGCTTGTCACGAAATGGAACATGCTAATTATACAAATGGAATACAATCGAAAGACATAACACCTATCATCCTAAAAAGGAAAAAAACCTCAATATAATTTTTTTTCAGGTAAGGATCTCAAACCTTTAGTCAAATTTATAGTCAAATTCCCACATTCATAGATTGGTATTAAAAAAGCCTAAGTAACTTAAGAGCCAATCATATATGAATCCTAAATGTGCCAGGAAAAAATAACTTTTAGCAGTCAGATTATTTTTATTCAATATCTACAGAGAAGTTTAACTACCTGACTATACCCTCCAGGTTGGAAATCACTGCCTCTCATTTATTTACGGAGCAGCTCTAGATAATATTTCCAAATTCTACACTTCGAACACTCAAACTGGTCACCCTACTGCAATGACTGGTGACGCCAGAACTTTCTTATATTGTTTGCTCTGATCTTTTATGATTCTTCCTCATTAGTCTCAGAGCAGCTTACTACCCCACCTCTCATCCTACTACATCCAGGAAAAACAACATCCCATTCTCACTTCATTGCATGGAAAAGTTGATGGTACAGCCTGTTCTCAACACTCCGCTCCACCAAAACACGTCCCTTCTCCTCCTTCCACTTCCAACACCACTGAGGCTTATTCCGTAGCTTCCAGGGAGGAAAGCTCTGTGCAATGTGCCACTCACATTTATTATGGATAAATGTTTTTATATTGTTCTCAGACAATATTATTAAAAAGCTTGAAAACTTCTGTTGTCAGCAGAAAACTGCAAAAGCATGGAAAGGAACACAATTTTGTTAAAATACAGAACTTTCAAAGTTCAAGTTAAATGTGCAGGAAAGCCACATCTGAAAAAATTCTTTTTAAAAGTTAATAGTGTCATGTTGATGTCACTCTTCCTCCTTTTTTAAAGTCCCTGCCTTTTTTCCCAATTAGCAGGCATACCTTTCTTGTGAGTGTTACAGGTATTGCTGGTACAGTAAATTGAAATTAGCAGGGGAAGGACATTCTGTCTTATTGGCATGTTCATATCTCTAAAAATTAGGTGGTAATTGATTCATTTTCAGGTGTCAGCAGAAGTCTAATGGATTTATCCCTCAACTTAATCTACTTGAGTAAATTCAACACTAATTTTTAGGTAAAAACAAAGAAAGCAAGCAAAGAAGCAGCAGGTAAATGCTTCTACCAAACTGTCACAAGTGGGAATTCCTCTGCTCTGTATTTAAATTAGGAAAAGAACATTTCTCTCAGGAACAGGCTTCTTCTATCAGTTTGGAAGTAGACAATGTAAGTTTTTTCTAACGAACATTGAAAGAGAAAGAATTCCAGAGTGAAATGTATTCATGAAATATTTTTTCTAACTTTGAATCTAATTCAATATCCAAATTTTACCTTTATTCTCAAATATACGATGCTACCATTCACTGTAATTACCTCCCAAAATATAATAAAATTAAATTTCCACCTCAGCTGCTACCTTTCACTGTTCCCTTCAGAATCCAAAGAAATGCAGAAGTGAAACCACACAACTCCCTCCCACCACTAGCAAAACTGCTTAGCATTTATATATTAAATCAGAGTCCTCTGCATTACCTCTTCTGTCAGACATGCTTTGGGTTTGTTGGGGTTGGGGTTTTTTGCATATAAAACATGCCATAAATTGTTACTTAATCTACTACAGTGTATCTGTAATTTACCAGTAAATCAAACAAAAGCTAACATAAGGGTGAATTTAAAGTGTAACTATTTTATTTCGCTATTTTTCCTCTAAGTATAACAACCACCGGATTTAGAAGCAGTTAGCTGAAGTATCACTCGAGTTCCACGGCCAAAACTAAAGGCATTATCTTTGGAGTCAATGAAGTCTGCAGCTGCTGGAATCTGGAATGGAATGCATCTTTTCATTAGGCTGGTGCCAAATTAGAAATGCTTGCTCATCCAAATGAACCATGAATGCAATACTTTAGAAATATCTGCTCTTCGCATGTAACTCAGCATGCTAGAGAATGTGACAAGCCTCGTAACACTCCAGCTTTGGCACTTCTGAGGGAATGAAAAATGCCACTGCCAGTGTCCTCGGCTGAGCACTCACGCTGTTGCCCGGTCCTAGAGGTGCAAAAGCAGACTGAAACTCAGCCTCTGTTCTCAGCTCCATGCTGCTGCTCAAAATAGAATATTTTATTGTGAGATTACTTGGACAGAGAGAAGATCATAAAGCCCCAGATAACTAAAAACAGAGCTGGAAACCACAGTGAGAACCAACAGGCTGTTACCCTGCTTAATTTAAGAGCATGGAAATATGACTTGCTGCTGAACATCACGGTACAAACACATCTCCCTCAGGTAACACACTGATGCTTGCCTGCTGCCGTATCAGCCTAAAACTCGATCTGCTCTTTCTCTCTCCTCCTCTGAGCATGTTAGCCCAGAATCAGAGGTTGCAGAAGGATTCAAAGTATCTATGCCTTTTCTTTTTTTTTCCCTCCCCCCCCGCCCCCAATAGACTAGAACTTGCTGCCTTGCTAGCATGTTGCACTGGCTGAAATTTCTCAAGCAGTGAAGGATTCAGTGAGTCCAGGCACCTTTACATAGGCAGCCAGAAACTGCAGCAACTTGCTGAAGAAATAATAGGGGAGAAAATGAAATTAATCAAACTCTTTTGTCTGTCCCTCAGCCAATGTTCAACGTAGTTATCCTTGAACATTTTATGGCATTCAATTTTAAGAGCCTCTAAGCAGTGATTTCAAAGCCTGCTCTATGGGGATCACTCCATGGTTAAGGTGCCCTTACGAAAAAATGTGTCTGAACTCCTGAATTAAAAAAAAAATCCTTTAATTTTTATCATGTACATCTCAGTGGATCAAAACCTGGGGTTTGTATGCTCTGGACCATATCCATGCAACTACAATAAATTAAAAATAAAAGGGTTATTTAACCCAAACTCACTTGCACACAATTCTGCTGATATTTTACTGATTATATCTAAACTTATTACTAAGTATTAGTCACAGAGTATGGTTAAATTTCTCTGACACTTGCACATATAAAATACTCTCATTAGCTGATGCAAGAAACTGTAAAGGCCAGAGCATGCAAACATCTATCATACAGAACCATGGTGTTTATTATCACAAGCAGTCCCACTGAATGTCACAATTCATAATATTCATTAAAAAAGAAAGTGCTACAGTAGTGAACATTACAGCCACTTTGACAACCCTCATTTGCAACAAGAAGTCATTAGAGAAAGTCTAGTCTTTGAACAACTAAGTCTTTAGTCATCTTGTTATTGCATATATATCTGACAACTTATACTATGAAACAAATCTTAAAATGTGTTTGTTATTCCCAGAATGACTGAGAATCAATTGTGCATGGTATAGCACACCACTTAGGGGGAAAAATACAGCAAAATAAGGGCAAGGAACCTGCCAGCACTTACAACAGACACCTTAAAAAAAAAAAAAGAAAAAGTCAAACAAATATTTCCTATAACTATAGTTGACAGAACTAAGACACAGCGTGGCCTTCTCTCAAGAAACAGCAGAAACCCAACCTTGAGAGTTGCTCACATGTTTCACATCACAGCCAGCTTCAAACAGCCAACCCAACTGATGCTACCTTTCCAATATTTTTAACTTATTGTAATGAAAAATTGAAGGAGAATTCGGTGTGCTCCTTTCTTTGAGTTTACACACACATACACACAGAAATAAATACATTAAGCTACCAGTGAATCAAAACAAGAAGCCTATGTTCCTGATGCCGCCATGGAAGGAAGCACACGCATAGATGCATGTAAAGTACCACGCGAGTGGTTGCTGCTTGGCAAACATCCATTAGTTCTGCAGACTGATGACAGCAAACACTGCTGTAACTTACCTCTGATATGGAGCTTTCAATCGGTACATCAAAAGCACTTTCCAAAAAAGATGCATCACTTCCACTTCTTCAAACAGACAACTGAAAGTTGCCCACCACTATTTCTTAAAGGCAATAACGTGCAAAACTAGTATTACAACTGACAAAATCTTATCCTAACTGGAACCAACAAAAATACTGGATATTGCCAAAGACAGAATATGCAAGGCGTGCAGCCAGTAAAGATGGAAGTGGAAAGAGAAGCTCTAAGAACAATCTGAACAAATAAAAAGGTCAACCCCAAATCCCTGGTTTGCTGCAGACACTGAATTCAGTCAGGGCGCCTGCACTGTGCAGTGCCAGAGAGGAGGACACTCTCATCATGCCCTGTGTCACTGTCAGAAGCTCCAGAGGCAGTTTAGGAAACAAATATTCTTTCCATTTAGGAAGGAAGTATTTTGTAGAAGAATATATGTAAAGAAATACTGCTCTTGTTATTCCCATAGTGCCCCAATGAGCCCTGAAGCATGAGAAGTTGTCCACAGCACAGAGAAGGCGCCTCCCTCCTGTACCCCAACCCAGAGGAACCTCTCCTTCTGGTAAGTCATGACCCATTTTGGCCATGCAGTGAAACCCAGAAATTACCCAGAAAGGCATGCACAGTATTTCTGTTCTTAATACAGGCACTTCAGTATGTGCCAGAGGGTCTCTACAGCATGAGACTAAAATAAGGAAAAGCAATTATAAATTCAATTAATTAATTTTCAATTCCAATATTCACGAGCCTTCAGATTTTGCTAGTTAATTATCATACAGTATTATATCATAATGACAGTTATTATACCAATTAAAGGCCACATATTGCTATTTAAATTTTAAGAGATTAAGAAATGGGCTACTTGAGGTAGGTATGTGATTTAGCAGGTCACAAATCTTAGCTTTTTTATTGCTGCAAAATCAACTTGAATTCAAGAGATATTAGTTCATTTATGCCCAATAAGTTTTACCCTTGGGCGTCAAATTACTATAATAGACATCATTCCCCTCAACTATGAGCTATAAAGACATTACAGAAAAGAAGTTACAATCTATACAAATATATAACAGTTCCACTAGGCATAAAGATTAGATCCACATGTGACTTTACTAAATGTTTCAAACGTTACATCACTAATTATGTGATACTGTCACTTCTGGTAAACCACAGATGTAACATGAAAAATATTCAGCTTGGTCTCATGTAGATCTTATCTCAACTTGCAGGTTCCAAAAAAAACTGAACCAACCCTTTTGATCTCTGCACTGTATTAGCTGTTAGCTTAAGAGTGAGCTTGCTGAGCCGAGGAATTTTTGCAAGACTTGCTTCAAATCTCCACATGATAGAGGTAAGAGGTTGCACTTTAAATATGAAATGCTAACTTTCATTTAAATCACATATTGGAGCGTTTATGTAAATCATCAAGGTTAGCTTATGTTTTTGATATTAGATACAATGTCCCTTAGAGAAGTCCTTGTCTCTCTCATTCCTCTGGATTTTGCACAAACAAAAGTAAAGTTCAGTTCAACAGCTTGCTGTTATGTAACTAGCTTAAAATTAAAATTTCACCAACAGCCACAAAAGCACTACATCAAAACATTTTATTGGAAAAACCTGCGGGTACAGGTGATTCTGAATTAGCTGTACCTCCTTTAAATAACGAAGGTCAAAACTTCATCTGAGTTAGTATTTCATTCTTCCTTGGCCTCCAAGGTTTCATTTGCAGTGCACACGAATAAGGTTTCAATGGACAACAAGATTTCACTTGGGCACAGCAGGTCCCGAAGCAGACGCTAATCCAGCACGTGGAGTGTGGCTGCTGGGTGGGGAAAGGGATAGACCAAGAAATAAAAAAATGTGACAACAAGGGTGCAGGAAAGGGAGCCAATGGTCAGCGGAAGGAGAAAACCATTGAACGAGCAGAGCCAGGAGAGAGAGGAGGAAAGGAGAAATAAACATCAAACTGAATGAAACTACAGGAAGAGAAACCAAAATTCTCAAGTTTTACATCCAGCGATTAAGAAGCCCATTTCTAACAACTACAAAGCCTTTACTCTTTGGAGCACTGCCTTTTTGATGATTCAGAGTAGTTCAGACAGACAGTACTTGGTACCAAGATTTTATTACTCTTTCAGGTACAATAGATTTCCTATGCAGGCCTCTTGGCAGCTGAGGGGCTACAAGCGATGCCGTGAGAGCTGTTTGCAATCTCTGCCTGTCCCTGCACGTGGCTTCTGGCCCGTCGAGATAAGAGCTCTCACTGGCCCCCGACCCCTTCTGCTTAGGGGACATAAACACATCTGAAGTACCGATGGAGGCGGCTTCGCAGAAAGCAAGCTTGCTTCTGGCAGTCATGTAATGCCAACATCCCACAACGATGAGCAAGATCCGGAAAGGGGTTTTTTTCTTTCTCTCTGCTATCTTCCTCCATCTTACTAATTTTATTTTACCATATAACTGGCTACTACACAAATGTTCACAAATCTCTACAGCAGCTGCTATCATCATGCCAGCCACCCTCTGAGACAGGACACCATACCCTACAGATCACTAATTTGGATCTAATATGGTGAGAGAGTAGCTTCATCCTGGAGCCTGCTGTACCTGAACCTTCCTGAAGGAAGGATGATCCTGGCTTTCTCACATCTAATACCTACAGAGTGAAAATTCAGTCTCCATCATAGCCGACAGACATTTCCCCATGAGTTCAAGAGCACCAAAGTGGTGTAAACAAGTTTTCCTCTCCTTGGCCACTGGCTATAAACACATACAGAGGAAGAACAATAAAGAGAGTCCGTAAAGCAGGGTGCTAGTATTTTTTTCTATACTGGAGAATACAGTAAACAAAATTCAACAGTTGCTCTGCTTGGGGTCTTCAACCCTTTTGTAAAACAAAGGGAAGAGGAATAGGGCCAAGGTGTTGGTTGGGCAGTGCAGGAATTCTCCTGAGAACAGTAATCTGTAGAAGAAACAACCACGAGCAGTTTTGCAAGGCTGAGCTGATTTTTTTGCCTGGGGTTTAATAACTGTCCTCCGCAGCAATTATAGGAATAAACACAAGGAAAGAATAATCTCAAAAAAAGGAGGAATAAAAAGCTGCACAACAGCAGGCAAAGCAGCAAAGAAATCAGGAAAAAAAAAAAAGATTTATGAAGTTCCCCCTCTTCCTCTTTTGCTGCAATATACATTAATCAGAGCTCCTGTCTTTTTTTGGGACCTTGATGAAGATGAGGTGAAATCAAATATGTTTAACGATGTCTGAAATTAGGCATGAAATTGAACCATTGTTTGATTCTGTGATGCCTTTGCTTTCATAAGCAAGGCAGTTCTTTAAGCCTGGGTGGTACACCAGCATTCACTGGGAGACTGCTGAAGGGAAATATATTTTGCTTTCATATACTGTTCTTTTTCCTTTTTAAAGCTTAAACTGACCAACTGGTTTATATACATCATCAGAACATGTTGCATAGATGACAAAACATAACATTTAGGATAAGTAGTTAAGGACAAAGAAATGTCAGAATTTTATAACCTGATAGTAAAATTGGAGAAAAGAAAGAATATAAACAAAGAAAGTTTATCTAGGAAAAACTCACCATGAAGTGATCTAGAACAGAAAAATGCTAAATGCATTGGAAAATTTTGGAATTAAGTTATTTTAAAATATGGGGTTTGATGCCTTTACAATACTACTCTGATATAAAAACTTAAATTGGGGGACTTGACACTCCAACAACTAAGTTTATAACCACTTGCCTCGTATATGACTTGATTTTTAAAGATACTGATACGATAGGCCTGGAGCTACTCTGTAGTCATTTGTTATTAGTTTATATCAACCTCAGTGCTAGGATTAATAGCAATATAACGTGATTAATCTGATAAAGCACACACTGGAGGGAAGGACCACCTGCATTTCTATGATTTCGGTGACCACATCACAGAATTCCTTCATCAATTGACTCAAGAGCTGTGCATGTACCGGTTTGGTTCCTGCTGTTCAAATTCTGTTGGAGGACAGCTCCAGAAGCTCACTTTTGTGCAGTCAGATCTTTTTCTCCCTTTTCCAGCCTCAATTCATTCATGACTAGCTGATATCCATTCGTGCTTTTACTAGCAGTTCACTGCAAGCCTCTTCACTCTTGGTTTTTCTAGCTATTACTAGCAGAACAGGGCTACTGGTTTATTTTCTCCATATATTCTTCAGTGTATATCACTCAACTTCAGTGTTGAGTCCTAACACCTACAAGCACAGCTCTCCTATTTCTCGCTGACAAACAGGCAAGAGGCACGTACAGTTCAGTTACTGTATAAACCACATGGGACTGATTGCTGCCTTGTTAGAAAAACAGCCCGAAAAAATAAATGTAGAGTTTTGGATAAAAATAGCAGCAGCAATGTCAACTGTTCAAGAATGCTTTCAAACGAGCTTTCTATCTCTGTTTAGCCACAGTACGCACATCAGGGATAAGCATCAGATATGTAAGAAATGCATGTAAGATTCACCCTGGGGTTTTTTAAATGTACATATTTATGTTAACTGAGTACATATAGATGTACACACACACATATTTTAATACAAATTTTTCCTGTTAGAAACCATGCATATTCATGCATGCAAATGCAGCCAATTTTCCCATGGATCATAGCAGTTGAATTTGTAGAACTCAAGTGCTGCGTGTTTGCATGCAAATGAAAGAAAAACAGAGAAACACAGCAGGAATTGGCATCTTCCATACAAATGATGTGTTGTGTGTATTAACAAATGAACAGCACACTCCCAAGGGAGTCAAAGTGCATGGATCAGAAGTTCACTTCCTTGCCAATTTATTTCAAATATTTCACTAGCTGTTCTTGCTGCAAAGAGCACACAAATACATTTCATGTCCAATCAAACCTCTTCAGTTTTTAAACAGTTTGCATTCTATTTTTAGGAAAAAAAAATGCACTAGAGAAATAAACAGAACATTAAAAATTAATTATTCCATGTTCTGTGGCAGCATAACATGCATGCGCCTTTGATTAGCTGATAAGTC
Organism: Balearica regulorum gibbericeps; assembly: GCF_011004875.1. Taxonomy (NCBI): domain Eukaryota; kingdom Metazoa; phylum Chordata; class Aves; order Gruiformes; family Gruidae; genus Balearica; species Balearica regulorum. The sequence goes on along the minus strand of NC_046188.1, from coordinate 54,082,414 downwards.
AAGTTAAATGTATCAAAAGGCTATATTATGGTTGTAATTAATTCATAACAATGGATTTGAGTAGTTACCCAAAGCAATGGCAGTCACAACTGAATGTAATAAAGCAATTCCAAAAGTAATTTGAATGCATAGTTTATAAAGCTCCTAGAACTCTTTTAAACATACTTCTTCGATTAGAAACAGCTGACGTACAACAGTATATTCAATTTTTCCAGCTATACTGCCAAAAAATATTACATTCATAGCATAAGGTGAACTAAGTCATGCTATAAACGCAGGCTTTGTGCATGATTTTAACAAATCATAGCCCAAAATATATCAATGCATAAAAAGCTCAATATCCAAAAAGTTATCACAAAATTTCCCAAGCAAGTTCAATTATACCAGCTGTCCTTAAACGACAAGCCTGCTGGATTTTAGCAAGGTTTTGTGAATCAGTGGCATGTAAAATATACACAAAACTATTAGTGCTAAGCCTCCACTTTGCCACTGTCCTCTCTTCAGAAGAGGACTAGTCCCTAAAGGACCAGTCCGACTCACAGATCCACTGCAACTCAGAAGTTTTTTGAAAACATCCTCTACAGTGTCAGAATATATACATTTGCCATTGAAGCCAAAAGATGATCAGCTCCTATTTGCAGTATGATTTGAAAGTCAATATAATGTTAAACTCCACATAAACTAAACCTTTCAAATGCAAGATATGTTCTCTTACCAAACTAACATTAAAATAAGCATGTGTGGCTGAGCAGGGGGTGAAGAGAAAGACTACATTTTCTTGCAGCTTGTGATACTTAAAATAAAGCAGCTTAATATCAGTTACTTCTGCATCTTGTCCAAATGTATGGTAAGTACCATTTGTATGTAAGGGCTTTTAAAAATTTTGGTATCTATTTATGCTGATGCAAACTTTCTTCCATGAATAGTTTCTGTGAAATCAGTGTGACTTCTAGGCAGCACAAGGCACTTCTTCAGCGTGAGCATGGACATCAGAATGTGACCGCACATCTCTGCTTCCTTTGATATAGGTAACCCACACTTCAACAGAATATCAGGTTAACACTTCAAGGGGCTCATAGAAGTGCACAGGGCAGATCCTCAGCTAGTGAACAGATTCAAGAGCTTAGTGAAAGAGAGTCTTTTTGTTCTGTGAAAACATATATGATTTCAGAAATTGTTCCCATCCCAGAAGACAGGAGGGGAGGGAAAAAAAAAATCAAAAGAGGATTTTCAAATAAAAATGTAACAATGCTCCAGTTTTGGTTAAAGCACTTTAAAAGTTGATTTTCAAATTCCAAGATAGGTTAGCTTGTACTTCATTACAAAGTGTTGCCTGAACATGAAAGACCTTTTTATTAAAAAAAAAAAAAGTCAACAGGGACATTTTGACTATCTCAGATCTTTTTTCCTCTCTCTTTTTTTTTTTTTTTTGAGTTGAGCCATAGATCAAAACAGACTGTGTTATAAAAGCTTTTTTGAAGATAAGCCAGATTTCTTTTTTGACAGCTCTCACCTCTAAGAAATTCACAAGAAATTGCTGACTAGTTCTAATGATTGAACTTCCCTGTGAAAATTTTCCCAAATCTATAGCTGAAGCCAATATTCATCAAGAGTCACCCACGACCAAGCCAAAAGCCTCTAAGTAATTTAAATGACATTCTGTGAACAGTAGGGGATTATCATCATTGCCAGGAGGAAAAGAGATGCTCTTTCCTGGAAAGTCCTGACCAAGTTTCTAAAGAGACCTCCATATTGAGAAGTCTAGACCTCAGACTAAATTAATGGAATTATCTTCTTCAGGGCTTTTGCAACATGGAATATGTGTTTCAAAATGATTTAGGTAGTTTTCCAAATAATACATCCCCAAATTTGAAAGCTTCTGAAGAAGGACATATATGCAGATGCTAAGGGACAACATCTCTAGGTTTTCTGACTACTGAGGAGGGAAGTTGAAGGTGCAGGATGAGCACTGAGTTGAGAGCAGCCCTCATGGAAACACAAGGATGAGTTGGTGTTATAGCTTGTAGATGTACGAGAGCAATAGTGCTGTGCCTAAGCTAATAACCCCACCTGATGCTGTTACGAAGGATGAAGAGACATTAGAGAAGCTTGAAAGAAACAGCCTAATGTTCAGCAGGGCCTATACTCACAATAAGCTAATAAACCTCACTAGAAATAAGGTCACTGTATAATCAAATAACTGTACAGCACTGCCTACTGTGAGTTAGCCAGAATCTTTTAGCTCCTATTATCCCAGGTATTAGGAGTTCAACAGTTAACAGTTATACTGGTCCTCCCTACAAAATACTTGCAGCAGGAAGGACACAGGTATGAACAATCCTTGACCACACATGAACTCACCAGACTTGTTCAGTATTATCTACTGAATGAGGCAGGGAATTACAGAAGGGAAAGCCTTATGCTCGAGGCCAGGGTATATATTCATCCAAGAAAACTTAATTCCCTCTTTACATTTGCAACACTGAGCACAACATTTCAATACAATTTTTATTTTACAGCCCTTAGTGTGCTGCGGATACACAAATTGAGACACCTGGGATCTACTACAGACATTGAGTGGAAGTCAGCAGGACTTGAAGTTCAACATTTGCAGTAAGGAAGTATAATCTGGAGGAAGTCTTAAAAGGACTTTTAAACATGGAATTTAAAATCTGGATTTGTTATTGATACTTTGTTATTTTTGAAATAACTCTTCCTGCTAGGGTGACAATATTAATGGAGATAAAGCTGATAATACACGGATGGTGCTCAGTGATAAGGCCTGCCAAACAGAACAAGACTACATGCTCTGGATTCAGTATACACTGGATGTTGATGATAAACATAATTAAGCAGCTGTCCTACTAATTAAGCCCTGATTCCCAAAAGCACTGAAATCTGTGCATCAATCAAACTGCTAACAATCAATGCTAAGCCCTAAAGGAGCTTTTGCACTCAACTCCAGCCCTTCTACTTCTCCCTAGGTAGTCACTGAAACTACAACAGCCTCCGGAAATCAAAGACCTCTGGCCCCTTCCACTCCAGCCCATGAACCCAACAACTTCCTCAACACTGTGCCTCACCAGACAGCACTATTTCTATAGATTTACATCTATTTTGAAAAGACAACTGGCAAGAAAATAATGGTCACTGACACCGAGTTACTGTTAGGCAGAATATCTTTCTCAGAGAAGCCACCTGAGAAAGAAACAAAGCTCTTGAGCTAGAGTGCCATTGACAGAACGTCTGTTAGACTAGAGAATGGCCTGCTCGCAGATTCTCTGCTAAAATCCATGAAGCATTTGTCAAGTATACTGTCTCTGGATAGTTCATCTTGTCCAACCTGTCTGTTTCTCTTGTTGCTTGCTTATTTTTTTCACTTTTACTGTTTCATGATACAGGTTTTAGTTCCAGAATTTCTTTGAAAATGGCAGGAAGAGAGGAACCAGGTGAAGAATAACCTTTAATAACCCATTTAGTGCTTTAATAATCCCTAGCACAAGTTATTTCAGGACAGTATACTTTTTTAGCAGAGCATCGGGTACACAGGCACATGTTTATAGATGGCCCCTGTACTCAAATAAAACTCAGAACAGAGCAAGTCACCATTCACTGTAGAGATGATCTACACAGTTGTGTGCCCGGCTGGCATTCACAGGATTCTCCTGTAAATATTTTTGACATGCTGTTGTATGTCAAGCTAAACTCCAAGGGTGACAGCAAAGGATTGTGGTCTGGGATTCTTGATTGGCATGTGCTGAAGCAGAAAGGCAGATATTTTTTGACCTAACCAAATTGTCCTAAAAAAGGTATGTCACAGTTAATGCTGTCTTTTGCTGACGACTTGTAGCTTGTTGACTGAAATTACTTTTGCTTCGCCATAGAAGCAAAATGATGTTTAAAGGGAGTCTCATTTGAGTCAGAAATATCTGATACATTTTCCCTCCAAATCAACTTTCTTAAAAAACAAAACCACAAAAAAGTGTTTCTTACACCACACCACCACTGCACCACCACCCCCCCCCCTTGAAAAAACCTCAAACCCAAATGAACCTGAAATACTGAAAAAAAGTAAAAAAAGGTCTCACTGGACTCAAGATAGGATGAAGAATATTACTGAGTTTAGCAGTAATTTAAAAGCTGCAGTTCAAATGTCTACTCTAGAGATATATGCTGCTGTCAAACCAATTACTGAAACTTACGTGAAGAGGAATTATGCTAACTATTTTATTACTCTGCAAAGCACAGATATGCAAAATTCTGTACTCTAGACTAGGAAAAACTGTAATAGACCAATTCTGAAAAATGACAGGATAGACTGAAAGACAGCACCTCCTGTACTTATGTATTAGCTGAGTCATGGTGTTGATGTTTTCCTGTATTGGTACAGCCTTTTGCAATACTGTGAAGTTGTATTTCAATGGAGAAGTATGAGACTGGCATATTACTGAGGTCTGTTTGATAGACTCTTGATAGGAAAATTATTAAAGAAACTCAATCTCTGGGCTCAGCTTACAGATTTTGATTACTTTTCAGATTTTTAAGTTTAAAATTTTATAAAACAAAGTGAATTATGAAAGCAAAAAAAAAAATCATGTTAAACACTGTAGCCCTCAGGGACTGTTGCCTACTCTTATATATATAAGAATATGTATATATGTATAAGGAAATACACAACTTAAGTTTCTGTTGCAGATGATCTGCGATGTCCCTTCTATGTTTTATTATGAAGCTGATAAATGACTTGCTAGAAACATGGTGAAAGCTTTTGGAATTCATTGTGCTACGGAAAACAAATTAGAAACTCAACTTGTTGCATGAGGGATTACCCTTCACAGCATGGCCTTTACAATGTGAAACTAATTATTGCAGGGAAGATTTATGGTGTTTACAGTCAAGAATTCAGGGTCAGTTTGACCAAATTCATGTAACTTTAGACCTCAGGCCTGTCTGACTCGAATAGAATGACAACTTCAACAAATTTAAAAATAAAAATAATACTTTTTTTTCCTATTGAACTGCTTAGCAAGAAGCTGGGAAATAGGGGCTAAATAAAGTTAGCCTGAAATATTTAATCTGAACGTTTTTTCCTTCTTAACAGGCAGATAATGCAGTGTGTCAGAAAAATGTCTTATAATTTCTGCAGTTAATTTAACAGGAATCCACCAGAGTGTTAAACCCAGGAACCCTCCAAGTGTTTTTATACAATCATTCAATGATCAAAATATGTGCTACTGATCTGGAAATATGACTGGCTGCATAATGAAGAGGCCAAGCTGTTTATCTTAAGCAGATCATTAAAAGTTACTTAAATTTTAGAACAATTTAAAAAGCCAACATTTAATACACAGTATCTAACAGGGAAATTGGTTTATCCTAAATTAAGAAGTGAAACAAACACTTAACAGAATAGCAAGTGATTTGCGTGTCAAGAAATTATTTCTAGTAGATAAATATTTATTTTTAAGGATAGGACTTAATGCATTATATTTTGTTCTTAAGATATATCAAATGTTTTCTACCCAATTTCCTGTCCTTCCTAGCTTAGCCGCAGTTTCAACGTGCTTGAAACAAGTGTCTTGTATGTAAGAGCATCCTGAAACATCCTACTGTAGCTGACCTACTATACATATTTCCCAGATCCTCACACATTCAGAAAAGCATTTAAGCTTGCACTTAATTTAAATGATACAGTAGCTCCTTCAACATGATTTAAGAACCTCCTTAAGCTTTGTTGAACGAGGGCTGCTGTATCTGAACCTGCAGATCCTGGCTATATCCAGTGGAATATCTCCGGTTTCTGCGAACACCCATGGGAGTTAAGCAGCTGCATGAATAATACAATAAATGGCTACAGCTAACTGTTATTTCAGTTATGCTTCCAGCCATGTTAAAAACTGGACAATTGCTGGTGAAAGCAAATAACCCCTGCAGTAAGACACAGGTACCCCTACCAAAATCAGCATGGCCATTTTCAGCTACAATGTCTTACCTCGCTACTGTTGATACAAAGATACATCGCTGTTTAAGGAAGACTCAATTCAGTCAAACCACTCTGGTTTATCTCTATCCAGAAGAAATGCAGGAAAGTGGATCTTTCAGACTGAAGATGCGTAGGTAATCTAATTAACTGTGTGTCTAATAACATTTCAATTTACAATGTTTTTCTTGGAAAACACTAGCTCACAGATTTAGCAATGGCCTAAGCATGACCTGAACTTCTCCTGTAGCCTTACCAGGAAGTGATACCCACAAAGTGAAGAATTTGGAAGAAAGCTGGTCAAAACCAAGGACAAAATACTGACTCCAAAACCAACACACAGAGGAGAATCACAATGGGACCATACTCTTATATTGCTTAAAGTGATGATAAAGACCATCTGCTGATTTGATAACTTAAGAAATATTACAAGCTTATAGTAATAATTATTACTGTGATAGGTTTTATTCATCATAACTTATATCAATGTTATTGCAGGCTGTTTGGAACTGTATTGTGGTGCATCAAAATAAGGTCCTAGTTATAATTGCTTGTTTGTCATCAGCAATGACACAGGAGCAAAGAAGCACCTCTTGGCTTTCAGATTCCTGGATGAGTTTGCGATATAGGCAGTATACATACTCATTTTGAAATCAAACTATTTGACAGGTAGTAAAGTGATGCTCTTTTTATCCTTTTTTATTATATAACCTTAAATCAGCCACTTTCAACTAAAAAGTGACCCATATGTATTATTTGTTATCCAGCTAATGAGAGACAGAGAAATCAAAGGGAGATTTATTTTTTTTTTAAAGAGGTCACATAGGGGTAAAAGATGCTCTGGTTTCCCTGAGGGATCCCACCCTTTTCCAACCCAGTTCCTCCACCTCTATCAGCAGTAGTGCTACTGTATGTCCATAGATTTCAGTAAAGGCAGCTCCTTTCCAGGCTTCTGGAATCCTACTCAGAAGCAAGAGCAAGATCTCAGTACCGCGCTGACGGCCAACGCAGGGGCAGACACCAGCAGACAAGAGAACACTGTGCCAGTGGCAACGGGGAATTTGAGCACCTGGTCTAGAATTTAGTGCTACAAGAGAGTTGGTAGAAATGCAGTTGCTCGGAGCCTCTTACGTGCAGCTTCTGCTCAAACAGAAGTGCTGCCTCTCCCCCAACACACATATATTTGTGTCCTGCTTTTGATGTTAGGGAACATGGTACCCTGATCCCAAAGTATCCTAGGTGTCTAAACTAATACCTGCGCCTTGACCATAAAACCTTCAACAGCCCCATGAACTGAAAGTTCAAAGAATTCTTATTATTTTCCCTATTACTTGTATTGAATTTCATGTTGCTGTGTATAAGATTTAGTTACCCTTAGAAATATTCTTATTTATATGATTTTAACTTGTCTATTGTAATTAAGTAATTTATTTTTATATACAAAAGCTATCATCATTTCTTAAGAGAGCCTATCAGCTATGTTGCAGGTAGATTCTAGCACATATGAAAAATAAATTTGGCATAGTTTTAGAATAGCTGTCAAAGTTTGGTTCAAGAAGCTCATGAATGATGTATTCAAGTCCAATATATAATTTAACCAGACAGCACTACACACTCCTGAAATGGAAATACTTACTATATTTAAATGCTTTCATAAGGGAATAGCGTTATCAAATTATTCTTGCTATTCGCCAGAATACTCAGAGCTAAAATAGAACTGCATTTGAAATTAAATCATAGACAAGCTATTTGTTATGTATAAAAAATAGACTAAAAAATCTAATAAAAATTGAAAAGCATGTAAAAAAAAATCTGCAGACTGACTTTTTTCTGCTGTACACAAATTCCTTTGAAGGAACACTATTTTTAGCTTACCAATTGAAACAAATATTTCATAGATGAAACCCCACTCAGAAGAGTGAGGTGTTCCAACCCACATTTGGAACACACTGCAGGTTCAAGACCCTCTCCCAGTGCGCACAAGTTTTTCTCAGTTATTCAGTCCCAGAAACAAAGACAGCAGAAGAACTAACGCTGTAAAACTTTCTGATTAAAAAAGCTGTAAGTCAAAGCCTCGGTCTCATTCAGTTTTTGCCTAATTATTTGTAGAACTTATTAAGCAATACAAACTTAGTATTTCAAAGATCTGACTCCTATTTAAAATGATCGACCCCTCCCCCCTTCCTATGCATACATACAAGTAAAATTATACTTGCAAATATAATGTCAGTAAACCTGACAGGCCACATACTGGCTGCTCCTACTTTGCATGGCATCACACATTCGGGTTATGAATCACCAAAGTCAGGTTGATGAACAAGCATTGCGCTATTCATCCAAGAACCAGACACTTCGTAACAAATCTCCCATTTGAATGGAAGGAACAATGCTGGCAGAAGTCCCAGAACTGCTCACTCCATGAAAGGAACAATGTGACAACAGCATGGCAGGTTTACGATAAATATTTCAGAAATGTGTCTTTTAGCAAGAAAGGATTAATATAGACCTTGGGGATAAAAATATTCCCAGTAGTGTCTAGCTGGCATCTCCTCTATGCAAAATAACAAACACAGCGCAGAGGGTAATTTCTGTTTGTTTGAATGCAAATGCATGACTATTAGGACCAAAACCAATTGTAATTCATTTTAAGGTCTGTCACTGGGAAAATCTGAAGAAAATTGTGTCATTTAATTCTTTGTTCCGAAAAGCACATCTGCGTATTCTTTTCCAGGATTTTTAATGCGCATCCAGTGCCAATGAGCGGGATGGAAAATCACCTTGATAGGAACTGGGTGAACAGTTCACCACTGCCACTTCCACCATTTCATTTCAATATATGATTTAGCAGTTTTCACTTAATGGGGAACAGGGGTTATACACAAGACAGTAAAACGCAGAGGAACCTTGCGACAAACCCAAAGGCACTCCGTTCAAGTCTGTTTTGCTAGTCACCATCGTGAACTTGCGTCCCCAAGTAAATAACAAATAAACCCCTCAACGAAATAGAGATAAAAGAATATTTACAACATTCAGGTACAGTAAAACAAGCTACTGTCAAAACTGTACATGCTTCTGTGTGTATGGAGCAAACTTTGCTTAATGCAAACCCCCTCTCTGTCAAACTGGTAATGAACATGACATCGTGCTATTCGGCTGTACGTCAAGAACAGCTGTCTGAAAAGTAAAACCACCACAAACTAGGTCTCGTTACAATCTGGAGGAGGGATACTGAACATACAATACAGATTATTTGTTTATATAAAAGGAAGGCCCTGTACTGCTAATTCGGGCTCACGATGGCTTTAAAAATCCCTAACATCTCTGTCAGCATTTCGGAGGAATTACATGAAAAGTACAGCCTGAGGCAGCTGGCCTTCACAGTGAGATTGCTCTTGAAACCAAGTCACACATCTCCAGTGCGTTTCTTTGCTTTTCTCTATAATATTTAAAGTCGTCACTCACTCAAGGTTAGGCAATGTAAAAAACATACTTGAGAGAGCGAGTGAACAGCTCGCTCTGACAAAAGCACAGATATTCTGAAACGAAGATGCTTTACACTGAAGTTCTAAGAACAATATGTATCAATAATGTTACAATTACCAAAATTTAGTCTCATAAATATTTATTTGAGTATAGATTAAGGCAACATTGCGAGTAATGAATTTATGTTACTTCCCTGCTAGGGGGGGAAGAGAAAAAGGTCTTTAAAAGGAAAAAAATACGGCAAATCTTATAACATAAGCTTTTGCTATCCAGTGAGGTTCAAGCACTATTAGTTGATAAGACACTGAACACTATCTACACACTGCTCTCTGTTGTTCAGATAAATAAAATACTGTAAAGTGATTTTTGCATTTTGGACTATTTCATGCACCACAGCTCCAGGTGCCTCTTTTTTGGCTAACTGTACATAAAGTTTTAGGCTTTTGGACTGCCTCTACAAATGCAAAAATGTCGATTCTTTGTGCACAGGAAGATTGAACTCAATTAATAAATATGGATGTATAAGGCATACAAATCCAAATGCACTTGATATTACATTTTGAAACTAGAGAGAAAAAATACATACTATTATAGTCAAGGAACAAGGAATACATAAATAAAAAAGCAAGGTGCATTTTGATAAAAAAAGATGAGTGACAAAAATAGGCAACACAAAACAACTCTTAACATTAACCCACTATTACAAATTCAAGATGAGTCGTCTTTGATCATATGGACATTGTTTGCATTATTTAGTACATACAGTTGGATTCAGCTGTCACCTTTAAAGAAATGTATGGAGTTCAAACATACAGACACTTTATGTAGCATGGTGGTATTGTGAACATGCCAAAATTGGCATTTGTTACTAAACCTGGGCAAAGCTTTTCACTGCTACTACATCTCATTTGTCATATGGATAGCTCTCCTGGGTGAGCACTGGAACTATTCTCTCTTGCCTGCCCTCTTCCTCCAAAAGAGGTCCAATTCCTTCATGTGACAGTAAGACATAAATTATCAATTGAATCATAGAACCACAGAATGGTTAGGGTTGGAAGGGACCTTAAAGATCATCTAGTTCCAACCCCCCTGCTGTGGGCAGGGACACCCTCCACTAGACCACATTGCCCAAAGCCTCATCCAACCTGGTCTTAAACACTTCCAGGGAGGGGGCCTCCACAACCTCTCTGGGCAACCTGTTCCAGTGCCTCACCACCCTCACAGTAAAGAATTTCTTTCTAACATCTAATCTAAATCGACCCTCCTTCAGCTTGAACCCATTACTCCTTGTCCTGTCACTACACTCCCTGATAAACAGTCCCTGACCATCTTTCCTGTCGGCCCCCTCCAGGTACTGGTAAGCCTCAATTAGATCTCCCCGGAGTCGCCTTTTCTCCAGGCTGAACAATCCCAACTCTCTCAGCCTGTCCTCATAGGAGAGGTGCTCCAGCCCTCTGATCAGCTTCGTGGCCCTCCTCTGGACTCCCTCCAACAAGTTCGTGCTCTTTCTGATCTAGCTATTTCTTCTTTCAGTTGCTTGTTCTTCTACAGGTGATTATTTTTATTTTTTTTTTAAACTAAATTATTAGACATTTAATGGGAATTCCACTACTGCCCTACAAGAGTGCACAACACAGAGTGAGAAGGCAGAAGTTTGGCAGGAAAGCTGTCGATCCAGATCTTTACCTAAATTTACTCACCTATTGACTCTAAGAAAACTATGCCTATTACACTGATGATAAGCTTGATCTGTGCCCAAAACAGTAGCAGTACACTAAGAACGAAGCCAGCTAAGAGCTCTGACTTCACCACCAAGTGAAATCAAGTACTTATTAGCCCAAGCAGAGCACCCAAAATGGAGAAGCTGACAGAGCACATCCCAATGTAACTGTTGACAAACCTTTTTCGCTCTGTTGCCAACCATCACTTGCCCATAGATCACAGCTTAAGGAATTCCTGGTCCCTTCTGTAACCTCACCTAGACACACTCAAACACACCTGGTGGGTCAGTGGAGACATGCACAACCTCAAATCAATGAACTAACTGTTTGGGGTTTTTTTGTACGCCTCGGCTATTGACACCCAACATGTCAAGGAAACAATGTGATTTATAGCCACAGCAGAAAAGCTGCTTGCAATGTTCATGAAAATACATATTAGCTATGGACATGAATAGAATACAGTACTGTGCAAACAAAATGTCATTAACCTTCTTGATCAGATTGCTGAAGCAAGAGCTAGAATAATATGCCATTAACCACTTTAATCTACCTTATGTTCCAAAAATAACACATTTTACAGCTGATCATTTTAAGTTACAAGTGTGTGTTGCAAGCACAGTATTACTGATTCTGCTGATCTGCGCCTATACACATAGGGCCAAATTAATTTTTTTGTCACATTGATTTAAATCTGCATTATTTCCCAGCTTTGAATTAATTGGCCTGGATTTTGTGAGCATGATATAATGAGGGTTTAGGTTCTCCTAATTTAGTGATCATATGTTTTCTGATAATTTTATAATTATAATCTAAAAGTAAAGTTTAAACAATACTTTGGATTGACCCACTGACAGCTGGACAACACATGATAATGAAGAGACACACAAATGATGAAGCAAATCTTCGCAGCTCTGTAGATGGCATTAAACTACACTGACACGGTTGTATTTCAAAGTGATGAATCTTCCAGACCCTGCAATTTTCATGTCATCAAAAATCCTATGATACATCACACACTTAGGAGAGCTAACACAAAACAGAGCTTTGGGAAAGGTTCACATAGAGGGAACAACTGCAACTCCATTGCCATGGTGCCATCCTGCATGGTCTCAGCAGTCCCTCTGTTTCAGTCCTGCTTTTGCCGGTAGTAGGATGTAAACCCAGTGTAAGAGCCACGTGCAACTCTAGTATCTTCTCATGTGCTGATCACCCTGATATACTTAGTATGAATGGACTGAGTATGTGTTAAAGAGAACGTACGGCAAGAAACCCTGTACTTGTACTATGGATGAGGAAGCAGGTTTGGAATGTGACTTTGAAGGTAACCACTCATATCAAAGTGATCACTTAATTTTGCAAAATTTATCTAAAACCCTTCAGTAATAAAATGATAACACAAGCCCAAAATATTTAGGAGACACTTGGCTCTGTGTGCACTTATAATCTTTTCTTCTTTAACATGAATCATGGTGGGAAAGCAGTCTCTTAATTTCTTCAAATTTCTCCACTCTGAAGTGTTTGGGCACACCAAAACACATAATTGTATGACATCCCAGTCACATAACCACAGCACCCAACACCTGTGACCTAAAAGCAGGGCTGGACATTTATGGAAGACTGCCCCTTATACAGTAATTAAAGATGCAAGACCTATTCAATACAGGGATATTAGTAATTTTTGCCCGCCTTTGTTTTGTACGAAGTCCTAACAGTATCTGCACTGACAGGAAACAAAGGCAGGAACAAGACAGCAAACACAGACCTTATCACCAGGATTCTCTAAGTAAAAATTTATTTCTTTAAACTATCTCCAGTTCCAAAGTAAGCTGGAATAAGGATGGAGACTTGGTGCAGAGTGAGAAATCTATAAAATGAAGAATACATGAATGCATAATCAGAAAAGCATAGGATGAGAAGTCAGTTTGAGTTTAGTGAATAAGCACGGTGCTTATTTATGCCAGCTTTAAACCACTATTATTGGCCTCCTGACTAAGAGCACCACTGCCATATTCTGTTGATAAAGCACTCCTAGAATGGCTTAGTATGCAAAAGAAACCCCTCTCTGGTTCCAACTGCAATTATTAGTCTTCTAATACTAAAGCAGCTACGGTCAGAGTAGTCAATGCACTGGGAAGGAAGGGCAGTGGGATAACGAACGTCTTAATGAGAAGGGAGCATCGTTGAACTCCAGATTACCAGCCCGTTAAGCAAACAGTAATGACCCTTGATGGAAGCAGTAGGTGAAGTGCTACAATATACAGAGTACTTTGTCATTGCCTAAGACAGGGTTTTGAATACTCCAGTAACTGAAAGTCCTAAGATAAAACCAAGACACTTTCTGAGCAGATGATTTACTGGTTAAACAAATAAACAAGTTATAATTGAAAAGTAATACTGCAATTGCCCATTCACAGATTATTTTCTTTACTTCAATTTAAAAAAAATGCCAAAAATACTGCTTTTATTTTTTCTGAAATAAATCTCTATTTTTAAAACCATAAAGGCAAAACAAAGTATCTAGCAATAGCATATCACAGAATGACTACTCAGCTGCTCCGGATGCAAGCAGCTCTCCATCACACATTATCAAGCTGATAATACAGAGCAAGTATCTCTGACCCCAAGCTAACATTTAGAGCACTTTTTTAAAGATTTAAAGGAAAGAGGAGATACAGACAAATGTGCAATCCATCCTATCAAGAGGATGGAGATTCAAAGCAAGGACATAAAGAAGGTGCATATGTTCAGCTGGGGATACCTGAAGAGGTGGGGACATGGGAAGATAAATATTCATAGTCACTTTTGAAGTACTAAACATGCATCCCACTGGAGTTGGCTGCCTAGAAAAAACAATCATAGGGAGTGAAATAAGAAGCTGTCAAAACTTTTGCCAAAGCCTGAAAGTGAAATTATTTTCTTTTTAATGTTTACAAAGTCACATTAAAGAATTTTTTTAAAAAGTTTTATCCTTACCCTGGTCCTCCCCACAAAGAAGGAAGGATAAAAGGACTGCCTCACCTGTAACACTCCTCTCATATGCTTCACAATCCCTATAAGCAACACTTAGACTGATACTTGAAAACTTCTGTATTCAGAAGTCTGATGATTGAAACCATCACAAGCTAACTAAACGATTTCTCCTGTTTTTTTAAGAAGGAAGCATGGGCCTATGCATGCTAAACTTGTATTTCCTTGCTTTACTGACACACTACCTCTGAAAGATGTAAGTAGAAATCAGAGTTCTGAACAGCCAGGGGGAACCTGGGAGGGATATACACAACTGATGGGGATGCTTGCAGCACTAGTTTTCTAAGGCACAGGTTGCTGGATTGTTCCTTTGCCCCAGAAAAGTGTTCGCTCCTAGAAATTTACTTGAGAGAATAGAATAGAATAGAATAGAATAGAATAGAATAGAATAGAATAGAATAGAATAGAATAGAATAGACTATTTCAGTTGGAAGGGACCTACAACGATCATCTAATCCAACTGCCTGACCAACTCAGGGCTGACCAGAAGTTAAAGCATACTATTAAAGGCATTGTCCGAGTGCCTCTTAAACACCGACAGGCTTGGGGCATCGACCACCTCTCTAGGAAGCCTGTTCCACTTTTCCTGACCACCCTCTCGGTAAAGAAATGCTTCCTCATGTCCAGTCTAAACCTCCCCTGGCGCAGCTTTGAACCATTCCCACGCTGTCCTGTCACTGGATCCCAGGGAGAAGAGCTCAGCACCTCCTGCTCCACGTCCCCTCCTCAAGAAGCTGTAGAGAGCCATGAGGTCCCCCCTCAGCCTCCTTTTCTCCAAACTAGACAAGCCCAGAGTCCTCAGTTGCTCCTCACAGGACACTCCTTCCAGCCCTTTCACCAGCTTTGTTGCCCTCCTCTGGATGCATTCAAGGACCTTCGCATCCTTCTTAAATTGTGAGGCCGCACCAACGCTGAACACAGCGGGACAATTGCCTCTTTCAATTGGCTGGTTACGCTGTGTTTGATGCACCCCAGGGTGCCGTTTGCCCTCTTGGCTGCCAGGGCACACTGCTGACTCGTATTGAGCTGCTGTCGACCAGCACCCCCAGGTCCCTTTCTGCAGGGCGGCTCTCCAGCCACTCCTCTCCCAATTTATACTTGTGCCCAGCATTACTCCATCCCAGGTGCAGAATCTGACATTTCAACTTGCTGAATTTCATCCCATTAATCATAGCCCAATGCTCCAATCTATCTAGATCCCCCCGCAAGGACTCTTGTCCCTTGAGAGAGTCAACAGCACCTCCCAGTTTGGGATCATCAGCAAACTTGCTTCTGGTGCATTCAACTCCTGCATCCAGATTGTTGATAAATACATTGAACAGAACTGGCCCTAGAACTGAACCGTGAGGAACACCGTTGGTGACCAGTCGCCAGCCAGATGTAGCGCCATTTACTACAAACCTCTGAGCTCTGCCCTTCAGCTAGTTCTTTACCCAACGCACTGTGAACCTGCTCATCCCATAGTTGGACAACTTGTCCAGAAGGATTATGTGAGGGACAGTATTAGAAGTCTTACTAAAATCCAGAAAAACTTCACCCACTGCATTCCCTTCATCAACTAGGTGAGTGTCCTTATCATAGAAGGATATTAAAGAACCATAGAATACCAGGTCAGAAGGGACCTCAAGGATCGTCTGGTGAAATCTTTCTTAGCAAAACTCTGTCTAGACAAAAGCACCACCTAGAAAAGATGGCCCAGCCCCCTGTCCAGCTGAATCTTGAAAGTGTCCAATGTTGGGGAAGCCACCACTTCCCTGGGGAGATTATTCCAATGGCTGATTCTTCTAATTGCAAAAAATTTTCCTCTAGTGTCCAATTGGAATCTCCCCAGTAGTAACTTGCAGCCATTACCCCTCATCTTTTCCATGTGATATCGAATTGGTCAAACAGGACTTTCCCTTTGTGAACCCATGTTGACTGTCCCTGATGACTGCATTATTCTTTAAATGCCTTTCAATAGCACATAGTATGATCTTCTCCATAATTTTCCATGAACTGAGGTTAGTCTAACAGGTCAGTAGTTCCCTGGGTCTTCCCTCACACCTTTCTTGTAAATTGAAATAACATTGGCTAGCGTTCAGTCAGCAGGGACCTCCCCAGACCTTTAGCAGATGATTGAGAGAGGTCCTGCCATAACATCCGCTAGCTCCTTCGGTACTCTGGGGTGAATCCCATCAGGCCCCATGGACCTGTGAACATTGAGCTCATCCCTCACAATTTCAGTGTCCACAAATGGAAAGTCACTGGTTCCTGCACCCATGGCCCTCTGACTCAGGGGACCAGGCAGCCCAAGGTCTGTCCGTATAAGGCTGAGGCAAAAACACATTGAATGTCTCAACTTTGTCTTCATCCCTATTAGTCAGATGACCATTTTTAACAAGTATCAGTCCAATGTTTTCTTTAGACCTCCTCTTGCTATTAACGTACTTTAAAAAGCCCTTCTTGCTATCTGAAATAACGCTGGCCAGTTTCAACTCTAATTGAGCTTTGGCCTTTCGTGTCTTCTCTCTGCACATATGAACCGTGACTCTGTACTCTTCCTGCAAGGCCTGATCTTGCTTCCAGAGATACCCAGAGCTAAAAGCCATTACCTGGACCCAGGAGTTAGGGAGCTATTAACATGATCGGTACAGACTAGCATTTTTCCAGGAAGCCAAACTGGGTTGTGACGTCAGCCTTCCAACTTTTATTCTCTTCCAAACAGAACAAAACCTACAAGCCATTTGATTTTTCTCTAAAATACAATACTCAAAAATAAATCAAGCATTTCTGAAGACATCGTTCTAAACGGAAGAAAGGACATTGCTGACAAAAATTTTGTTCTTTGAAAGAAAATAGCAAAAGGATCTGACACGACTGCACTGCCTAACTGTTGCCAGCTGAATTTAAACAAAAGTTTGGCCCAAAAGTAAGTGTCAAGTCTATACATCCTCTAAACCTGGGGGGGGGGGGGGGGGGGAGTTTATGATTTGGATCAGAATTCTGCAGCACAAGCCCATCTTTAATTAAAATGAATTAGATTTAAGAAGGAGAAAATAATAAATACATAACTTAGACTCCTGTGTTGACAGCAGTCTGTGTGCCAAGTTCTTGCCAAGGGCAAATTTCTATGGTCAAACTGTAAGACTATAAAATAAGGACTTATAATAAAAGTATGTACAGATCCTTAACTACAGCAGTGCTTTCAGAGACTACTATAACAAATGCCACCTTGAAAAGCCAAGGTCCACAGTCCATTCACCCTATGGACTGTATTTAATTGCAATGCTGATTCAACCTTCCTCTTCCCAAAGAAATAACACAGCACCACTATCAACTCTAGTGTCTCAGATGACGTACTTTCCAGTAATCCTGCAAAGATGTTCAACTTATCAATCAGTTGCAAGAAGCTTTCTACTTATCAATAAGTTTCAAGAAGCTTTCTGAACTGACTTTTTTCCATCTCAAGACAATGTACATAAAGCATGGTTATAAACCAGCTCTTGCAAAGTTAAATACCTAAATCAAGCACAATGATTCCAGAAGAAGTTCTGGATAAACACATAACAAAAAGGAAAGTAAAAGGTTCAGCCAAAGACATTTCAGAATATGGAGTGTAAACTTTTTTATAAGTCTAATTTTGGAAGACAAAGCTTTTCATTTTGTAATGAGACACATTGTTTATAACAGACTAGAGCGCCAAAGGTAATAAAATGAGGCACTACAACCTTGAAGGTTATCTACAGCTGCCAGGAAGCTTCCAATTAAGATGAGCCATTTCAACCAGTAATCAGAAGGGAGGCAGTAGGGACACATTACCACATTGGCCCTCCATCTCCAGGGCTCTTATCAAGCCCTAATTCTCTCTTTCTGACTCCACAATAATCACCTCTCCCTTCTCTACCAGGGAAACACAATGCTGGGTCTGTATTAGGCATAGGGGTATATATTTAAAAAAGACCATCCACAGCCAAAGTAAGCCAGAGATGTGATTTCAAGAGTATTCAAACTTTGGAGAAGTTCTCCTAGAAAGCAGCTATGAAATATGACTGCAGACACCTTTATCTACTCACAGTCATGCCACGTAGTGCAAAAGGGTACCTCCAAAAGCTGAGCTGCCAGGCCAGTGCCAGCCATACATCCATACAACTTGCACAGGCAAATAAGACTCGTTCATGAGGGCTAATGCAAGCACTGTGAATCCTATCCTTGTGTCTATCACTTTAGATGTGTGTCTTGGAGATTTGTCATACCTCACAGAATCATTTCCCATTTGACATTCTCCTACAGCCAGAGGTTGAACCTAACACAGTTTGGGAACTGCACTTTGGTCTCTTTGTCCATGTAGCCCTGTGTCCTAGACACAGCTAGGTGGCAAGGCTGCTGGTTCGAGGATATCTGCTGGATCGCCACTGAGGTAATAGCAGTCGCAACAACTGTTTCACTTACCCCTTCTTTCCTACACTTCTTCTGTACCTACAGGTCAGAGATGCTACAGAAGCTATGTAGCTGTCCCTAAACTGGCAATACACCAGACAGTTTTACGGCTCTCTCAAGTTACCCGGCTATTGTAAAGGGGCTGCAATTCCTTTTAACATGTGGATCAAGACTAAACAGTCCAATGTGTGATTCAAAAAAAACCCCAAAACCAAAACCCCACCAAACCAAAAACCCAAACACAAACCAAACCACCCCTGCTTGCAGCTTCATGTGTCTTCTGTATTTCTGTCACTGTGACCACTGTTACCTTTAAACCAAATATATACCATAAGCTACATAACTGAGCCACAAGTGCTGTTATAAACACAGGATTGAATTTCATCACAAACTTTTACATAGTTACAGAAAAACACCAGGTTGATGAACACACAAGTGGTATTTTGGGGTTTTTGTGGTATTACTTTTTTCCCAGTGAAAAAATTTATGCAGTAGCATTATTTCTTTAATAGCACAATTATTAGACTTACAGGTACCTGAATGGTGTAAACCACCAAGGACAGCAATGAGAATTACTTTGCTTAAGTTCCTGGAAATTTGTGTCTCAGTAACGGTCTAAATTTAAACAAAGTTAACTTTAGTTTACAGAGCAACAGAAAATTTCCTAACAGTAAAATCTATTAGACTCTTAGGGAATGCATGATCAACTTGAGTCAGATAAAAATGGATAGTCTAACACCAGAGGGAAAATACAGTAGGACACAATCCTGCATTTGCAAGAGTATTAGCCAAGATGATCTAAATGGTTTTCTTCCTTCTTTGATTTCTGTGAAGTGCGAATTGTTCATAATGTGATTGCAGTGGAATATGTTAAAATAAAGTATTCAGGACCCCACACATACATTGGCTATGAGTTGTTCCCTTTCAGCTTTCCACAGCCTTCTTCCTACCAAATATAACAGTACCTTTTAACCAGTCCAAAAGGAACAGAGCCTTTCGCAAGGCTGCAACATCACCCTTTCAAAGCCTGTGCACCCTGGAGTCACCGCATCCTACCGAGTACGCACACTTTGAACTTTTCAAAAATTTGTAACACCTACTGTGTCTCTGCTTGGTCTCTTGTAGTAGGATTAACACAAGTATGTGTGACAGGAAAAGCGGCTTTGATTTGCTTGTCTTCAATTCAACGGTCAGTGCACTATTTCTGAACCGCTCAGACTGCAAACTAGCAGTGCACTAGTTCAGAATAACCATCAGAGGTTAATTATTTTGCAAGCATCACAGACATTTTTTTGGTTGGTTTCAAGTCAGCATCTGAATGAAACTTGAACTTTCATCTTTTCAAAACAACAACAAAAAAGACAAAACCCAACAAGCCTGGTTTCTCCTTTGCAATAAAATCATTCTTAGTCTCCACTAAACCAGGTACGTATTGTTCATCAATATCCTTCATGCAGAAGGGTTTACCATGGTTATAAGAAATTTACAGCAACAAATCCTTTATTCCATTCTGCTTGCAGAAGTGACTAAAATACTGCTTTAAAGGAGTAAAGTCTCAGTTCAGGAAAATACTCAAGAATGTGCTTAATTCTAAGCATATCAACAATCCCATTAACTTTAATTAGATTCAAGGAAATGCATAAGTTGTTTGCTCAGTAAGGATGCAATTTGTAAAATCATTAAAGCATTCGTTAAAGGCTTAACCTCAAGTGTATACCTATATGCCCTACAAAATGTACATACCACTTCAGAAATTTACCCAGAAAGCATGATGGTGGTAAATACTAGCAAAAAGTATGCCACAGAGACAACTTTTGCATAGAAATAAGATTTTCAAAATAAAGTCCATTCCTACTTTACTTAAGGATACTGCTTTGAAAAACTCTTGCAGATGTAGAAAAAGTTCAGGGACTGGAGGAGGCTGCAGGTGGCTCAACAATTTTTTTTATACTCAGAGGAAAGAGAGAGAAAGAGTAAAACAGTTCAGGTACAGTTCTCTGCCTGAGGCCACAAAATATAATTCTACTACAAAACAAACAGTAAACATCAAACACTGTTCGTCAAAGGGCATAGTAAAATAGTGCAGGATAGTTTTTGGCCTTGATGTCAGCTCCTTCTCAGGGTTTAATGTACTTCGATAATCTATGCAATATTTTTCACCAGCAGAATGTAAAAGGATAGTAAAAGTGGGTATTCTCCTTAAAATTAGCCAAGGCCATCAGTCACAATTTCCTACCCTGAGGTTTTCATTCTATAGTTTTTAAGGAAAATTTCAATCAAATTTCTCTTAAAAGCTTACTCTAACATTTGCTAAATTAAGATTTTAACGAAAAGGTTTTAAACAGGTTCCTTTTCATCATTATATTGATTAGCTTTTGCACATGTTTCAAATGGACAGTTATATTTAGTTTCTTCAATTAGAATTTAATTTTACATCTTCATTCTCCAGTGCTAGAAAGCTCTGCACTTCTTAGCAACTGGAACGAACACTTTGTGCGTGGTCAGAACTGCAGTGCAAAGTTTTCATGTAACTTTGTGTTTAGCAGGCATATATCATTTAGCAAGTCTCTCCTATAATGAAGCTTTTTTTTGAAAACAAAACAAAACAAAACAAATTTTATTAGCTTAGAATACTATTTAGGTATCATGAGAACAAATGAAACTATGACTGCTGTAAATTGTAAATAAGTTGCGGCAAACTGGCACTGGCAGAGTTACTAAGAATAAAACCTGTACTTTATTTCTTAGTTCTTATATATTCCTAATTTAGCATGAAGTGCTTGCTTTATTGATGCTTTGTTGAATAGAGACTTATATCTTTGAACTGCCCTGTTCTGATGCTTCTATGCACTCCAAAGCATGTGTCTGCCCTGCACGGAATTACACCATGTTGAATACTAATTCAGACAACTGGATGTGTTAGATGTTTCTAATGTCCCTAAGGAGAGGACATAAAGCTTTTTAGCTTGGTCTGTATCTTTATATCCAGCTTTCTGCAGGCTGGTTTCTAAGAAACACATCCATCATGCTTACCTGCACTTCTACCGCGCTAATCAGCCCCCTCCCTTCCTGCACCACCGTTCATTATCACGTTACAGCTGTTGGGTTGTCTTCTGGTACGTTCAACTTCAATTCCAGCTTCGGTACTAAAGTAATTCAGGTCAGTTTAAAAATCATAATCACAAGCACACAGATCCTGTTGAGATTGGCACTGTTTCCACTGCAGCAGTGTCTGGACCCTCAGACAAGCGCTAAATTTTGATTATGCCATCCAGGCACTGTACAAAGACAGCCCCGGCACATAAAGGTTACAGTTCAGGACAAATCCTGGAAACAAAACAACGCTGAAAACTGTGGATAAAATCTAAGGCCTGCTCAAATTTCTGGCAAAACCCCTGCTGACTTCCATGGAGCCAGGAACTACCCACCTCCTATCTCACAACAGAGGAATGCTATCATTGAATATGAATTTAAATGTTGCCTGCACTGCTGTGGCCATTTTTGTGCAGTACGCAAAATACACACATCACTGCTTTGTAGCACCGAGTTACCAACTCCCAGGGTTGCCCGACCTGCTGAGGCCACTGATGCTGTTGAACTAAACCCAAGGTAAACAAGTGTCAGCCAAACTTTTCTTTTCTCCTTCCCTTCCCTGAGTGCTCTATTCAAAACACTGGGGGAAGGAGAGGGGGAGGAGGCACAGATTATGTTTCAAATTAAAATAAATGCAGTTGTTCCCAAACCGCTCTCCAGCTGCCATTTGTTGTCTTCTCGGAGCCACAATACAGGTTGTCAGTACTTGAACTGCCACCTCAGAAGAGTTCAAGGACAGGAATACACTGGTTACGCTGCTGAGATACGGAAAAGCTGAGTGTAGGAAGCCTGTATCATCCACCTGCACCATGCACTCGGAATTTCCTCAGCATCTTTTAATTATATGATATTAATGAACCAAAATAAGAAAAGCTGAGGAGAGGAGGGAGAAACAAAGAAGAAAAGACAGTCAAAAACGTATCCACTAATGGGGAAGAAACAAAAAGGAATTATAAATTATTTTCACACATTTTTTTGGAATGCATTGGTAAAAAAAATACTCTAAAAGCTCTTTAAGTAATTTTTTTTAAAAAGGCAGTCTGTGTTAAATACAGTATTTCTTAATGGAATGCTTTCTACCAGATTTCACTCTAGCATGTAATTCTGATCATCTCATTCCTGGTCCAAGACTGCTGACTTCCCATCAATGTTTACCACCAGGATTATCATCTTTAGGAACTGCAGAAATAATGGTATAATGAATAACAGTCAATGAATCAGGCATGACTTCACTGCCGAATTATCATAGAATTGTTTAGATTGGAAAAGATCTTTAAGATCATAGAATTCAACCATAAACCTAACACTGACAAGTCGACCACTAAACCATGGCCCTAAGCACGACATCTACATGGCTTTTAAATACCTCCAGGGATGGTGACTCAACTGCTTCCCTGGGCAGCCTGTTCCAGTGCTTGACAACCCTTTCAGTGAAGAATTTTTTCCTAATATCCAATCTAAACCTCCCCTGGCACAACTTGAGGCCATTTTCTCTTGTCCTATCGCTTGTTACCTGGGAAGACAGACCGACACCCGCCTCACTACAACTTCCTGTCAGGTAGTTGTAGAGTACAATAAGGTCTCACCTCAGCCTCCTTTTCTCCAGGCTTAACAGTCCCAGTTCCCTCAGCTGCTCCTCATCAGACTTGTGCTCCTGTCCCTTCACCAGCTTTGTTGCTTCTTCTTTGGACACAGTCCAGCACCTCAATGTCCTTCTTGTAGTGAGGGGCCCAAAACTGAACACAGTACTCAAGGTGTGGCCTCACCAGTGTCCAGGGGGACGATCACTTCCCTAGTCCTGCTGGCCACACTATTTCTGATACAAGCCAGGATGCCATTGGCTTTCTTGGCCACCTGGGCACACTGCTGGCTCATACTCAGCCAGTTGTCAACCAGCACACCCAGGTCCTTTTCTGCCAGGCAGCTTTCCAGCCACTCTTCCCCAAGCCTGCAGCGTTGCCTGGGGTTGTTGTGACCCAAGTGCAGGACCCAGCACTGAACCTTGTTGAATCTCATACAATTGGTCTCGGCCCATCAATCCAGCCTGTTCAGATCCCTCTGTAGAGCCTTTCTACCTTCAAGCAGGTCAACACTCCTGCCCAACTTGGTGTCATCTGCAAACTTACTGAGAGTGCACTCGATCTCCTCGTCCAGATCATTAACAAAGACATTAAACAGAACTGGCCCCAGTACTGAGCCCTGGGGCACACCACTTGTGACCAGCCACCAACTGGATTCAACTCCATTCACCACAACTCTGGGCCCAGCCATCCACCTATCCAAGCCATGAGGAGCCAGTTTCTCCAGGAGAATGCTGTGGAAAACTGTGTCAAAACCTTTACTAAAGTCCAGGTAAATAACATCCACAGCTTTTCATCCACTAAGTGGGTCACCTTGTCATAAAAGGAGATCATGTTAGCCAAGCAGGACCTGCCTTTCACAAACCCATGCTAGCTGGGCCTGATCACTTAGTTGTCCTGTATGTGCTGTGTGATGGCACTCAAGACGATCTGCTCCATGACCTTCCCTCAGCACCAAGGTCAGACTGACAGGCCTGTACCTCCCCGGATCCAGTTATGTAGCTTATGCAGCTTCCCTGACAGTTGCCTATACTCACAGAACCTTCAAGATTAGAAGGTTTAGCAATAGAGTTGCCCGGGTGGCCAAGAAGTGTCATTGGTAATGGAAGACACATTTGGGAAATTAAAAAGCTTTCAAGCTATTACTTTAGTTTGTTTCAAATCCCAGACAAAGGAATGGAAAAGGTGTCAACTTTTCCCTCTGAAAAATAAAAGTTTCTTACATTTGTTACCAAACTCCCAAACTGGAGTTGCACTATTTATAGTAAAATTGTTTTCAAGGCCACATTGCATTCAAGAAATGCAATGAAAACTGACAGCACTGTGGATCTGCACTTTGTAAAAGAGGCTCTGTGGTTACATCTTTAATAATTCTAGCAAAAGACGAAAAAAGGAATTAATTTGGTGAAAATGTCGATATGCAATTCCATATAGTTCTGATTTCCCACACAACGTTCCTATTGTTGAGCTAGCGCTTCATCCAAAGCTGATGGCACAAGGCACAGCTACACTTGCAGACAAACAAAACCATAAACACACCAATTAATTATCATGAATTCTTTAGAAACAATCCTCACCGTTAGCAGCGCCAATATACAAATGCCCTACCTAAAAAGCAAGTTGCCAAGTGGCTTTGCTTTCATCATAGCTACATATTAAAGAGTAAACAACATTACTTCAGGAAAGATTTTTAAAAATAAATGGGTGATAATTTATTAGGTGTTTTGACTACTGTTTTTCTCTTTTGTGAACTTTGCTTTGACTGGTTTGCAATGGTGAAGGAGTAAGGGGAAACCAGCTGAACATAAACTGTTTGATTTGAAAGTTTGCATCTGTAAAATTCTGAGAGCGCCTGAGGGAGGAGGTGATAATTCAGTATCTTATAATAGCAGGCAGCATAGAGATCAAAGAGAAGGAGGACTTGCCTGAAACTATGACTGCTTGCCTGTGTGAGGTACTAGTAAAAATAAGGTATTTTTGATGCCTAAGGAAGACTGAACTGCAGCCCTGTACACCTTCCACTTTTTGTGCTGTTCTGGGCTTTGTTGCAGCCACAGTGCAGTAAGAGCCTCCTGCTGACAAACATGTCTTTGATAAAAGTTTGGACTAGAAGTGAAGGCTAGACACTGTACATTTGCACAGTCTTTTAATTGAAAATACAGTTTTGCATATAGTTAAAAGTTGGGGCTTTTTTTCCAGCATACAAAGACAGAAGCTAGGAAATTATGGAAACTCAAGCTCCTTGTGGTACAGGTAGAGATTGTATCACTGTGCAACACAGAAATGGGTTCCTATGCACCAAATCAGCACGTGGAGTAACATCCCAGTACTGAATGCTGACTTTTTAGAAAAATGAACATTGACTTTTTCTAAAAAGTCAAAGCAGACTATTTCACAAATTCTATGTTCCATTTAGGTGGTTTTTTTGCTGATGTTCATTAATTATGCCAGACTGCAAGCCTCAGGGTGTGATTTTGTACGTCTCTGGGAAGACTCTCGAGGCTGGCTTGACCTGTACACAAACATACTACTTCTTTTTGTAAACCTAAGACAACTGCATGCCTAGTACTGCACGTGTTTATCCAAATGCTACTTAAAACTTTCTTTTGCAATTTTTTCAAGGCATGCAATTGCCAAAGAGTGGCTAGATTTCAGCTTTCCATCTACATCCTATCACAATAGCAAGTGATCCAGCCCAAAGGTAGGCATTTCTCGAGATCAGAGAAACATATTCAAGTAGAATACCCTGGGCTTGGGATGCCTTGAGGCGCTCTCTCCTTTTTTTCACACCTCTTTGGATTGCACAATGGTGCTGTTAGGATGGGCAGATCTTGGAATGATCCAGGGGTATTGCACAGATGTGGAAAGGGCTTTTGCCTTAATTCATGTCCAACTTGTTATAGACTCAATAGAAAAAACTGCATTCACTTATCCATAAGCTACAAATCACTCGATGCTCCAAAAAGCACTTAAGATAGTGCTTAAATCCTGCCCAAGCCAATAGCTGCCTAATATCCACTTTGAGCAAGCATGTCAAGGCATTTTGCTGAACTACGGCTTTAGAAAACAATGTAAGGCCCACTGAATTCCACTGGCATGACCTCAGCAAGTGAAAAATAAAACAAGAAAAAAATTTCCTCCCCAAAAAACAAATGGAAGTATGACAGAGGCAGAAGGAGCGACATCATCATATACTTGTGCCAATTATGGCCTGGGTGCTAAAATGACAACTCCGCTAAAAATAGATATGAAAAACTGATACCATATTACATTGATATGTTGGGAAAAATAATGCAAGAAGGATTCCTCACCCTATATCAAGACATTGTTACTGACAGTTAAACCATTTGCAATTCAGATAACACCACCACCTCAAGGTTCCATGCAAATAAAGGAAGTTTATCTAGCAAAAAGAATGTACTAATTAATGTGCTTATAAATAGGTTCTTTTAAAAAGCATTTCTTACTCTCCTCCAGACTTTTTGATATGTATGCTGAAGCAAGATTGCATGTTTCAGATCAGTAAGGCTTTTTTTCCTCACCCCTCTTTGTTTCAAAGATGCTGATTAATCTAAATTACTACATATCGGACTTTTAAATTGTGAATGTTTTCAAGCCAGTGTCTGCCTTACATCCACATTCCCATTTAAGATATAAATATTACCACAGAAAATGCTTTGTATATAAAGTACTGAAAAACGTATCACACAAAGAAGAATAGCCTGTGTTGTATATATACGGCAGACAAACAAAATTCCATGGAAAAACACACACTGTAAACATCAATGCCTTCCCATTGAGGACAGCTGCTGTAACACAATCCAGGATGCCTGCTGCCAGGATTTTCCACATGAGTGCATCTTCTTTTAACCGCTGCTCAAACACTGGCTGAAAGAGGAGCTGCTAGACTGAACATGTGTCTGCACTCGGACGACAAACACACGGCACAGCAGTGGAATGCAGAGAAAACCTCGGGATTTGGGCAGGAAACGAGCTACCTCTGGGTTGAGTTCACAAACACTTTTGCTCTGGTGTTCAGAAATGCATTTTATGCTTCCCGATAAGAACTAAGTGTGCACGTTTGTGAGAATTTATCTAGCGACACAGATTTGAAGTAGAAATCGTCAATAAATGAATCTCAATTGATGACAACAGTACCAAATATACATCTCCGTTGATTGCATTGGCAGCTGAGTAGAAAAGAAGGACAACTCTACTGGACACATATTAATTTTTTTAGATGAAAGAAAATGGATATTGGCAGAATACTTCAGAGATATAAAATGCTGGAGGGAGGAGATGAGAATAGGTCACTGCAGAGAATCTGTTCGTAGTATTAAACTGCAAAACAAGTCACAGATTAGATAGCAAATGGAATCGAGTTTCCCTGCACAAAAGGCACCTCAGCTGCCAAAAGTACAAGAGCAATTAAGGAGCACAAATCAGCTTAAAAGCAGAGAGGAATAAATGGTGTCGAAAAAGGGAAGTGCTCACTTGAATTAATGAGTTTGTAAATGAACATACACACACATTTTTACATACACACCCCCACAGCCGTCCATGCCATTGGGGTAAAGCATCCTCACTGGGCATACACCAGGCTGAGGGGTCTGCTCAATGCTGGGCTCAGATGATCTCTAGTCTCCCCCAGCTTAAAGGGCTGAGGTGCTGGGTTGTTTCCTTCTGCTGCATACTTTCTGCTACACCATTGCAAAAATTGAAGCCTTTTACCCAGGTATCCTAGACAATAAAAAAACCACCACCCATTCTTGACATATTTCTCATAGGTCAAGCTCACAAACATTCTAGATTTAAAATGCCAGATATGTACCAGCCAAAGCAAACACAAAAATCACAGTAAAAGTTGTTTTAACTAGTGAAACAATAAAGGTTTCCTTTTTCTCTATGCCTCAGTTTCTTCACTATCCTTTAGTCTATTTTGTGCGTAGATAAGAATCATCCAGGAAGTCAGAACTGTCCTCCCTCTCCAAAGCCATCAACTGATCTGGTTCCCTCTCTCTGGGTGACGAATGGAAACAAAGACAGAGGATGTATGTGTGTGTGTAAGAAAGGTGACGTACAGACCAAGAGAGAGAATTTAAGGAAAAAATTGAAAGATTGAAGCTTCAAGGATTTATGTGAACACTTTGAATTTTTAAAGTGTATTTCAAGCTTTACAGAAGGGCTTGAAACTATGCGTAGCCTAAGTGTTAAGAGTTAAAAAGAGATGCCAGTGCTTCCTTAAGTTTTGTGATTCAGCAGGGCCTAACTCACAATTTATGACCTTTTCGAGGCTGGCAATGCTATGATTACTCAACCTGGCTCATAGTTGGCAGACACAGTCCAAACAAGAGAATCGGAGAATCTCAGTTTTAATCCCTGATCTTTTACAGGGATTCAGCTGGATCTGATTCAGCAACACATGCAGGCACATGCTCTATGTTAAACAAAATGTTACCTCCATTGAAGCTATTAAGACTCAGAAAGCGCCCAAAGTGCGTGCTTAACCAATTACCTAAATCAGGGTCTACATGTTCACAAGACAGCTACTCCCAAAAATTGTGTATTCTTCCTTTGGCTTAATTACCAACTCAGCTGAGTGTGTCTGGCATTTTGCGGGAAGCATGGAATGGTCAATACAAGAATTACTGTCCAATAAAATGTATAGTACAATATCTAGTTGTAGCAATAAACAAAATTATCAGTGCAGCTACTAGAGCAGAAGCAGAAAGCACAGCCTGACAGCTTCCTGCAGTCTTACAACAACCTTTTTACTTTCACCATATCTTGTCTAAGCAAATGTTTCCCAGAACTTCCAGCTCTAGTACATCTTCTGGTCATTGACTAACCCTGCTAAGTCTAGTGGCTTCAGTCTTGGCATGATTTAGTCCTAGCACCTCTCAGCTTCAACAAGTGGGGGGAAAAAAAGATGAAAACAAACCGCTTACAATCTTAAGAGAAGCCAGAAGGAATCCCACGCTGATATTAAGAGTCTTTTGGATATAAATGACATCAACACATAGGTAGAGCTAAGAAATACATGAGCTGTGAGATCTGTTTTAGGAATCTTGATGAAATTTCATTAAAGAAGAAAACTAAATGGAACTATGATGTTGAAAAAATAATAATCTTAATACAGGAGATGGATAAAGTGATATCAGACAGAACAGAATAAGCACAGGATGTAAGGTCACTAATTCCAAATATATGAGTCGTTAGCACACCTTGAAATACTAAAAGTCTATGCTTTCCTTTAACGTTAGAATTGCTCATGATTTCCTCATTGACATGGTGGGATGTATAGTAGGCCAGTAAACACTGGTACTTTCAAAAATAGAATCAGGTACAGTTGGAGATTAAAAAGTTCCCACTTTTTGGATCTCTTAGAAGATCACTTTAAGAAAATGGAAGAGCCTCAAACTGTTAAAGAGAAAAGTTTAAGCAGCAAGTATGTGTACGGGACAACATTTATTCTTCTGTGAAGCCACACCATTTAGAGACCAAATTCCTTTCACATTTCACATAAAAATGTGAACCCCTGCCTACAAAGTTAAAGGGATCATGGCATGCTTTACTGTGAGGACAACCACTGAAGTCTGCATCCCTGTAAATGAATATCCACAATATCAACCAGAGACAAGAAGGTAGCTGGCGGGGGGAAAGCTCAGCGTGAGCACCAAGGGTCAGACATGGCTATGCGCAATCAGACATTTAATGAATTTCTGCAGACAGCTGCTTACATAACTGTCAAGCTGTCCTACCAGCCCTTCAAAAGCACTGAGGCATTTCCCCTTCTTTAAGGGGGGAAAAAAACCCAAACATCCCACTCTGAAAGATAAGAAAAGCAAAACTCATAAGCTGCAATAGTTGCAATTACTTATAATAGCTTATGACTACATGGATTAAGCTTTAATTATTATACTGTTGCTATTTGTCTGCTATTGGATGTGCGGAGAAACCAGTTCTAACCTGTCAGATATGATGGACTCATGTTTTCTAATGTTTAAAGAGCTATAGCTTGCCCTTGCCTTTTGCCAGCAGTATATTTCCACAATTAAAGGAAGTTATTTTATACTATTTTAAACAAAGGTTGAAGAAATTTGCCGTAGGAACAAACTTCCTGAGTTTCATTATCCAAAGCTTTAAAATGACTGGCAAGCTTCACTTTTGAGTCATATAAGTTAATTGATGACACCATAATCACGAGGAGTAATGCTAGTCTAGTCAGGTATTCTTTCTTCCTGGTAAATACAATCCAGGATACCCTGAGGGATTCTGCTAAGCACAGATGTAGAGAAAAGCACACAGAAAAAGAGGACAGGAACACATTTTTCAACATGTCTTTTCCCCTTATTCAACTGTCGAAGAGAACAAACGCATTGTCCAATGGGGATTATAAATGAGCCTCTGCCCAAAGTTAAAACTGAACTTCCAAAAATATACATGCTACCACTTTGAATTTCATCCTTCAGATATTGACAACTTTTATCCTATGGCAATGATTTACAAGAGAAAAAGGTATTTTTAAAAATCATTTAAATACACAAGACAGATTATGAAATTATATACTTTGTCTTTCCAGTGAAAAGAAGGGACAAAAGGACAAAGGAAGCTGGCCACCGATTCATTGCTCATGTGGTGTATACATGTACACTTACTGTAAGGCTTCACTTTATTAAATTACAGGCATTTCCCAACTTTCAAGCTTAGGTATCGTCTCATCCTCTAATAGAAGAAATAGTTGTATGCACAGGGGAATTTACAAAATCTGGCTTCTTGGGCATCCTGTGTGGATTATGCCTTGTCTAACAGTAAGACTGAATGCAGACTAAAATCTTTCACTTCAGTGGAGAAACCACCTGCGAGATTTCCCTCTTCCTCCTCTCCTACACAACTGTTTATTTCATGAAATTGAGTAGCATTTCAACTTAGCTCCTATGAAATTAAGGTAAGAGCAGACAACCTGTTCAAAATCTATCTGGGGATTGGTGACTGGTGACATGCAGACAACAGGATCACACTGGCCTGCTTTCTTGCAAAAAAGGATGTTGATTTATGCAGCAGTGTGTGCACATCTGTGGGGTTTTTTTCCTTTGTTAATCTCACCTCCTAAGAAGGTTAAAATAAGGGAACTCATGAAGGAGAAGTCATCTGAATCTTTTTTTTGCTTTCCTAACTGTAAAATATGCCATACAAGATGAAAATAATACTCAGCCCAAAAAAATATACAAAACAAATGCTGTCAGCCATGATAAAGAAACCGTTAAAAAAAAGAAAAAAACCCAACTTCTCAAGTACCATAGTTTTCCAAGTAAAAGCCCACATTCTACAATAATGACCTCAAGTGACACACACCAGGAGATGGCAACATAAACTTTAGGATTATCACCCATCTGAGTCACTTACACCTTGTTTACATTTAGTTGAAGGCTCAGTAGTTCCAGCACTATTTATAATGTTTTGTCTCATCTTTCAAGGGGTTTTCCTCCCTCTATCAACAGTTTCCAGAAAGCAGGGAGATTTCTGACATGCTAAAGTGACAGAATGCTACAGGTAGCCTCATTCAGCAGCAGAACACTAAAGCAACTAACGATCAGATCTATCAGCTTTTAAATATATGATCTCTCTTAATAGGATACAGGTTCCAAACTTGAAGTTAGACAACATGCTAAGCTGCTGTTTTTCCTCCCTGCATTCTCCTCTGAGACCTATTCTCACCATGGACCTACGTTTGAAACGTGTTTGCAAGGCTAAGTTTGAGACCTATCCTGCAAGACTTGTTCAGGATGTGTCATGACAGATTAGGATTAAAATCACTTTACTTTAAAACTATAGTTCTGAAACTCTGTGCTCATGCAACATCACCTACAAGGCAAATCAAGCCGATTCAGTTTCATGTTGAGAGTAGTTGGATCTTTCAAACAAAAAATAGAGGAGGACCATGACCCAGGTAAAACACTATCACTATCTAACAAATTTAATTTTTAATGCTTCCCAACAAGCACTGAAGACAGTAATTGCACTGAGTCTTCACTAATTGTATTGAATATCACCCAACTGACCTTTCCAGGAATGCAATGAGCAGGGATGTGAAAGAGGGAAATGAGGCTTCTCAAGTGCTATCCTATCTCCTGTCCAAAACAAATTTGGAGAGATCTCCTACTCAATCCCTCTCACAGAATCAACAATCTTTAAATCAATTCCACTTTCCAACTAAAATCCTTTGTATCCAGAGTTTTTAAAAGATATATTATGTTTACATTTCCTTTTATTCCCCAGTCCTGAGGAGACATTAACAAAGTGTGGAAAGTACTGCAGTCATCTCATCTATGACCTACATTATCATACACATGCATATACATATATTTAACCTGTAAGAACAAAGCACTCGGTTTATCATACGTACACAGATTATTTCTTTTTTTTTTCCAAAAAAGGATTACAAATAAATCTTTCCTAAAATCCTGGCAGCCATTCTACTTGGAGCAGCATTGGTGAATCCTGCTGAAATGTAAGACTCCACGCATCCACTCATGCCACCCTACAACACTAATTTTGTCATCCAGTTGACTATTAACCCATGGTTGAGTAACTCAAAAGTAGGCATAATTTCATATATAACATGACTGCCCCCTTGTGTCAAGCTAGATCCCCTTCCTTTAGCAGAATGATTTCTCAGAACATCTCTACTTATTTCTTTTCCTAATATGAAAAGATATATAAAAAATAAAATTAACTAGTTTCTTGAGTATGAAACTAGAGCTCTACAGTTCTTGAAACTATGACAAAACAAAACATAGGGTATGGATGATGGAAAGCAATTTGGAAAATTGCAACATATATTTCCAAAGTGATACAATCCTACATCACTGACAGATTTATTAACAACAACTAAAAGGGAAAAGCTGTTTCCCTCTCAAAGCTGTTTTCTTTACATAATCCCTTTTTTCTTAGAGGTCAGTTATAAAACTAATTATATGAAATCATATAGCAAGAGTGTTAGTTAACTTCACCAAGTTAGACACACAGTGTAATTCACTACTAGCTCTGAATACAGAAGCCTACGTCAACATGCGCAACATACCATACTCCAACCGGAAAATTCACAAAGGACATCAGAGGTCCAAGTGGGCACATAGACATATACAGGATATATGCTTACATTTAAAATTATTTGCTCAAACAAAACACCACCTTTGCCAAACACATTCAGTTTGCAAGTTCTGAGGGATTCGTAAAGGGCTGTAATGTTTTTCTAATGAGAATTTGGTCCTATGCATAATTTACATATATTAACACACGATGCACTTGGAAAATATTTCAAATTATTTCAAATGAGTTACGAAATGCTATGATTTGTTCCTTAGCATAAAGAACCAAGAGAGTTATGTGGGATTTATGCAGGTATCAGTAACCCTTGTGGCATCTGCGAAGTGCTAAACAGGGCGCTGGACTCAGGCCAGATAGGTGAGCGCTGTCATCAAGGAAACATGGACAGATTTTTATGCTCTTTTTCCTTTTTTTTTTTTTTTTTTTAAATGTTTATTGTTAAGCCAAGAGGGTGAATGCCAGTGAGAACCGGTCGATGATGCTAGCAGATGGCAGGCAGTCAGAGCTAGATTAGATGTTTGCCATCAATAACCAAGGGAAGAACTGGGTGCCCTTTGTTTATAAGTAGGGGAAAGGAAATTCAAATAAATAAATAAATGTAGAGGCCCTTTGCCCAAGGAAGAGAAAACTGAATTAGAACTTTTTCCCCTTTAAAACCCAGGCTACAAAACTG
Organism: Balearica regulorum gibbericeps; assembly: GCF_011004875.1. Lineage (NCBI taxonomy): Eukaryota > Metazoa > Chordata > Aves > Gruiformes > Gruidae > Balearica > Balearica regulorum. The sequence goes on along the minus strand of NC_046188.1, from coordinate 54,048,331 downwards.
CCAGAGAAATTAGCCATCTCTGTCCTACTGGCACATACCCTGTGGGAGCACACACACTAGTTCGGAGTGACGGTAAGAAAGATGAACAGGGAAGAAATAAATTATTTCCTAGCTGCAGAACTCTACTCAGAAGTCTGTGTCTTCTCTACATAGAAGTCTGGAGGCAGGATAAAGCACTGATGTGGGGAGAAATGCTGGGCCAAGGTGTTCAACTGAACCTTGGAAAAGGGGAACTGAGGGGAAAAGTGAAGAACTGAAACGAAGTGGATAAGAACTGAGTTGAAGTGATGGAAACAAGCAGCATATTCTAGAAGATCAGTATTGTTCACAGCAGATTTCACAGTTCTGTATCAGGAAACCAAAAGCTTTTGGATAGAAAGGTAGAGGAAAAAAAGGACAAAGTTAATTTCCTAGAAGTTGCTTCTCCTGAACACACATCCACATCTGCACAGTTCCTAGAGGAGTACCAAGTATCAAGGTCCCTAGAACACAGCATCACAAATTTAATATCTGAAAAATATGAAGCCATCAGGACATCTTTAATAATCTGAGTCTTTGAAATACACCAATGCCAACAGAATTTTAAAGGCATCACATTCTAAACATAAATGCATCCAACGGTATCATCAAGATCAGCCAAATTTTCTCCCATATCCTCAGCTCGTTTCCTCTGTCACTGCTGACTTGACTATCCCTCCTGTTCACTGAAGCTTATATCCTTCAATTACTCTCTTTCCTCTTCTCTCCTTCCCCTACAATCCATCTGTTTTGTCACAGCATCTCCGAGACCTCTCCCCTTCCTCTCCAACCCTCAAAAAAACCAAACCAACCAACCAAAAACCCCTCAAATCCATTTAGGCATTTGTAATGCTCTAGCCTTTCAATGAGCTGACCAGAGGAAGTTCAGATGGGACAAGGGGAGGCCAGTAATTAAGGTATAGCTTTCCAACTCATTTTACTTTCCAATTATCAAAAATCTTTCTCTTTTTTCAGTCTCTGTGGTAGATCTGTCACTACTGCCATGAGCACCTTGAATGTTTTCTCCATCACGTGTAACTCTGTATAGCCATCCATCTCATTTCTTTACTGCATGTTTTATTTGTTCTGCATTCTACACAAACGTCCTGCTTAATCAGAGAGGAACGGAACTCGAAAGCTTGCAATTCAGATATGAACGTTCCCAGACCTCAGACTCTTGGTTTGCTTTTATCCTTTCCTCCCCTTCTCTCTTTTTTCCTCTTTCAGTTCTCTTTGACACAGGGACACCTTGCATGCATAAAAAAAAAAGTCATTAACAAATGACTCCTGCCATTCAAATATTTCTAATAAGTCCTACTTTTCTTAGGGGATCTGCAAACTATAATGACTACAGCTCCATTAGGTATGATTTATATTGCACTGCTTTTTGAGAAGTTCATACCTTTAAACTGTACTTCCCTCAGAAAAAGAGGGTTCCTAGAAGTACTGTCTTAAATATGCCATTCATGGTAATGCTACAAGGCCCATAGTATACATTGTTTGCCAATTCAGAATTTACAGTAAAATACCAAGAGCCTTCAGACAAAAAGACAGAAACAATTAAGAGCTCTAATAATCTGATCCTGCTGTTTGCAACAATGATTTAAGATTATTCATGTGTTTCAATATGGAAGTGATTTAACATAATTTAGCAAACCTGAGACCTACATTAAGATGTAATAATGATAAATGGATGAAACACACCACACACACAAAAACCTCAGAGTCCTGCAGAGTAAAGGAAGTATCTCTTATCCCTGAAGACCTGGCAGGTGCCCCCATGTGGGTGGCCAAAAAAAAAAAAAAAAAAAAAAAAACCCAGGAAGACTGCAAATAGTCTTTTTAAAAAAAATAAAACTAAAAGATCAAGATTCTGGAACGTAACAAAGCATGTGGATAAGAATGCATTCCAAATTAGTATCTGAAAATGTTACATAGACAGGACTGGATTAGGTTTCTAAAATAAAAAGCAGATGGACCAAGAACACTTACTAAATTCACTAAAGAACAAATACACTGTGGTTGCGTCCCTTGGTTATTTATTATCCCAGCAGCCATTTTAGGAGTATTTCTTGTACAGTACTTTCCATGACCACGGTTCTCAGCATAGGCTCCATACACACCAGCAAGCCCAGTGCAAATCCTCTAGGACAAAGCACATGTGCAAATCTTTACCTTTCCTTCTAAATAATGGCATTGCTCGCAAGGCCTAAACATTTTGAAGTATTAATTAATTAAACAACAAGAAGAATAATGACTGGCATTTCAACTTCTTAGTGTATTTATCACAGCTAGAACATAGATGAAGTTTTATAACATGTTTAATGATGCACCTGACTTCTTATTTCCCCTGCATTACTTACTCTATGGAACAGGTAATAACAAGAACTATTAAATGTTACAGTTTGAAAAATAGCTAAGAGTACAGGGTGGAAAGAGAAGAAAGAGGAGAAATTAATGTTTGTGCTGCTGAACCAGAATTTCTCAGTATCAGAGTGTGATTTTTTTTCTAAAAACAGATGAGTACAGGAGAACAACAGCCTATGATAGAGTCTATTAATCCCAGTTTGCCAAATTTTCCTCAATACTGTGCTGAGATAGAGTGGTGCTTTCAAACCGAACTTTTTCTCTGTCCCTTTTCAGGAAGGACAGGTACAGCGTAACATCCCCAGACAGGACTCGGTGTTTGCATGCATACTGCCAACCACAGCAGGACTCCAAATCCAGAGTGGGGCTTCTGGAAACCAATACGATGAAAGCACACACGTGGCAGCTCAGCGTCCTAGACTTCAGGTAGGACAGGAGAAGAAAAGGATGTGTTTCACCTCTGCAACCTCCCTATGCTCCCAACACAAAGCTCTTGAACGCTTCACATTCAAAAAGGGAGGGAATTTGACCCCTGACTCACAGACCTACGTGAATAATGAATGGTTCATACAAACCTTATTTATTTGTTTTTTGACCCCAACTGTGGTCAGCTAAGCACCGCTGCTAGCTCATGTCACTAACAAACAGAAAACTGACGTCCCGCACTGGTGCTGTCCTGCGTGTCCCACCATCTGTGGGACAGCCGAAGACAAGCTTCCATTTTGTGTTAAAATCAACTTTAAAATAATGGATTGTGAGGGTCACAAAGACGTTTAAGGGACTGAAGCATCTTATGAGGAAAGGCTGAAAGAGCTGGGTCTGTTTAGCCTGGAGAAGAGAAGACTGAAAGGGATCTTATTAATGCTTATAAATATGCAAAGGGTGGATGTCTAGAAGAAGGGGCCAAAACCTTTTCAGTGGTGTCCAGCAACAGCATAAGGGGCAACAGGCACAAACTGGAACACAGGAAGTTCCATCTCAATATGAGGAAAAACTACTTCACTTTGAGGGTGACCGAGCACTGGAACAGGCTGCCCAGAGAGGTTGTGGAGTCTCCTTCTCTAGAGATATTCAAAACCCGCCTGGACACGATCCTGTGCAACCTGCTCAAAGTGATCCTGCTTTAGCAAGAGGGTTGGACTAGACGATCTCTAGAGGTCCTTTCCAACCTCTACCAATCTGTGAATCTGTGAATTTTCAAACCATTCACCACTGCCTAACGCCTGTAAAGTCCACCATACTGAACCTACAACTTGAGAAGAGAAATAATCATGGGGATAATAAGTTTTACTGCCTGTATGTTAAAGGTTTCAAAGTGAACTTACTGGCAGATATAGACAAGCAAGTCATTTCCAAATGTGAGATCTCACCAGATACAGCTCTCTCTTCACTGCCCTTCATATTCCTGTGCGTAAACCAAACTTTGGTAGTGATCGCAAAACATTTTTGGCATACCCTGGTATTTTCCCATTCACACACAGCCTGTATTATGGATCTAGCCTGCCTGAAAGTGCCATGCCTCAAAACCACACTACGCCTACAAAACACAGCATGGCAATCTCCTGTAAACCAGGAATAACTTAACAAGTGTTATGTATCTGCTGTGCTCTGCTCACTTCATCGGCCCTCTGCAGGACATTGCATCACACTGAGTATCCCCTGCCTTTATTTTCAAGGTGCTAGTTCATACGGGCCCAAAATTCCTAAAAGATCAAGTCCCTGGGATCCCTGCCACTCCCAATAACTCCTGTTTTCGGGAAGAGTGACATTTCTGTACCAATGACGCTTGGCTGCACAGGAGATGGGACTTGGTTGTGGGGCAGGCCCCTGACCAATAGGACACGAAGACAGACTGACAACAACAGTTACCACTTTCCGTTCCGTTTCCCTTTTGACATTATATTTATGCATTTTACATATGGAGAATAAGGGAAAAAACTGAACACAAACACATCAGTTTTCCTTGGGAAAGACAGATATAGAGGAGTAACCGGACATAGCGATGACTACCTTCTGTATTTACTTTTATCCCAGGAGGAACTCAGTAACCACAGAAATGGGTGTGATACAGGAACCTGAGAAAAAACACAGACCAAAATACAACCATGAGCAACAGGTCAGGTGCTTTGTTTTAGTTTGCTAACAGTGTGACAACTACTGTAAGGTATTTAAGGTATTTTGTCTGCAACACAATGAAAACACTTTAGCTTTTCCCAGTTTAACTTCCTGCAGTGAGCAAAACAAAACATACAGTTCTACACATGAGAATGACAGAAAGTCCCTGTGTGAAATCACAACTATTTTCAGTCCTTGCAGTCATGTGAAGAAAGTAAATTTCAGTCACCAGCTCCATGACCTCTCCAGGGCAAGCGCCCGAGGCCTGGCATGCTGCACCTCATGCATCCAGCATCCGGGACAATGTGTAGAGCCCCCTGCACTACAGCTCTGGCTTGGATTTGGCAAATGTTTCAAACAAACCCTTCCATTGCAGTAATCAGGCATTTTCCAGCAAAGCTTTGCTGCATCAGTAGAGTGTTAAGCATACTTGACCATGTTTTTAACTTTGGGGAAAAAAGTCATCAATAGAGATCAGAAACAGCAACTGCAAAAGAAACTCTTTAATGTGCTAATGCTGTAAAAGGATCTCCGGAGAAGTACAGCAAGAGGAAAATACTACATTAATTCTGAACTGGGTCCTGATCATACTGGGAGCAGCATTTACTTGTGAAAAAACCTGCAACTGCAGTATTTATCTTCATAAAACACTGTGGAAGGAAGTTAAAAGACAAAATCAACTTGTATTGATAATATGTTTGAGCAATTTTCAGATCAGTTTTGCACACAGAATGTACAGCATGCAATTTCCTGAACAATTATAGCATTACAGCAGGTAAACTATCCCACTTACACCTTTAGGAAGTGTTTTCCTGCGTGTTAATACTGTTACAAAAAGGTATTTTCCTTCAACTATTGCTGTCCTGTTGCACTATCCAGCAACATTTAAACCAGCTGTTGATTTTCATTTTCCCAACATAATGCATTTTACTACAAAAGATGCTCTCACAAGACCTTATTAGAAATTAAATGCTATCCAAGTATTAAAATACAAAGGTCCCTTGGGTCACACGTGCTATTGGTTTTTAATACCATAATGTTCCATGCCTGGATTTGATAGTTGAGCCTGGAATGAGATGATTAGGTCAAAAATACATTAGATAAACTATTTGCTTGTTACGCTGTGTTGGTTTCCAGCTCTGTCTACCCCAAACACAATACAAATATCTGTAAGTATGCTCACATCCACAGCCATTGTTTCACTAATTAAAAAAAATGTTTACATATGCTAACATTATGACCATTATTAGAATTATAATTCTGCTAAAAATGCTCATTTACTAGTCTGTACCTGCACATGAAATAAATCTCAGTGGTCAACTATGCCTCTTGGTTGGCACATAAGAATCTTGACAGGCATTCCTACAACCTTGTACTGATATCAAATTGATTCTTGCTGGAGAGCCGCTGTGCCAAATCCAGGTATGTTTGCTACACTGATTTAACATAGTATATGCAGCATGTGGGGGCGCAATGCTGCCTGTAGATTTTTAAGTATGCTAATTTAATTGCTATTTAAAAGACTACATTTTATAACCTCATAATGAATATTTTGTTACCACATTAGTAGAAAACTATTATTTGTCATAATATCAATAAACCACTAAATCCAATTTCCATCCTGTTTAGTGGATAAAATAACTCCCACCAAATAAAGCGCACACATTATAAACTACTCAAGTTTTGAACTTCTTTTGGAAATCCACAACATCTAAACAAAAAGCAAATCCATCCTGTTAACAGAAAGAGAATGTTTATTTATGCTTTGAATTTTAATTCTGGAGTTAACTTAAGATGATCATAAATTTAACTTTTTAAAATGACAGATAAAAGAGGGACATTTTTATTGTTTCTCTCTCTTCCCCCTCCAAAAAAAAAAAAAGTTTTTGCACTTCTTATTCTGCATGGTGCTTAAAGTAAACAATGATAAAAGTTAGTAAGTGGAGAGTTGCTTGTTGTTTTTACAGCATAGGAACCCTGTACTTCTGAATCACTAAGCAGCTGGAGTCTGGTTTAATTACTTAACATCAATCAAGATGTAAACCAGCACTTGGAGACCAAGGAATGCAACGTTCATCTGCAACACAAAAGAAATAGCTAAGCTATTTTAGCTTCTGCCTAGACGGTTTGTACACTAGGAAAAGTCAACACATTACTTTTATACTATGTCAGTAACATAAAATAGCCAAACAGTAATTTTATGCTGTACTTGAATACATAAGTGACAATTTGTAGTAAGGGAGAAAAGATCATGAGAATATTATTTCATAAAGGCTTGTAACCTCTAACACGGAACATATTTGTTCAGTACTACTTTCTGGCAAATAGCAGCACCAGTATATGAAGGCACTTCCCTCTCCAATAAATAAATAGATAGAAAATTAAAATAAAATGAGAGATGAATTTGCAAACTCTAGGTTCCTGCCTGGATTTTTCACCTGTTAACTCTCTAAGCTTGTGAAATACAATTCTTTTATTGTGTTTTTGCTCATATTAAGAACACAGCACAGCAATGCTGCATGCAACTCGATGGAGCGCTATACAGCCTGTCTTTTACAAGATCAAAGGAGATCTAATTATCTAATTATCCGTTCTGGTCTTCAGATCTACAGATGTAAACTACACACTCTATCTAATCTATGAAAAAAGCAACCACCCACCATTGCGCACAAGAACTTCTCCCTAAAGATAAAAGAAACAAGTAACCACATGGGACAGATGTTAGCCACGTTACTTATTGCGCTGTCGGAAGCAGCTGAGTTACTACAATGCTGAGGGTGAAATAAGACACCGTGAAGATCTGCCCAAAGTCTTCAGCACACCTCAGGTAATCCATCTCAAAAATGAAGATTATAAATAACTGTCTGCATCATGGAAGACACGATCAGCCAATTTCAGCCAAGTCTGTGGCAGACACTGGATGCAGAGCACAGAAACTGTGTGCTGGGATCCAACCTACTAGATGCTATACAAACACAGAACAACAACAGTCCCCAACTCAGAGAGTTTCCATTCTAGGCATAGGATGACAGATTAAATATATACATACAGAAAGATGCACTGGCACCTGGAAATAAGATATCACATTTGTCTCAGCACAGCAGTGGCTACAGTACTCTTCAGGTGCAGGGAAGATTTTCACAGTGATTTTGAATCAGGGCAGCTGCACACGAAAACGCATGACACTGGTACTATTAGCTCATTGCTACAGTGGGAATGCCATAGCTATTTTGGCAGTGCTTCTAGCTGATATCAATACCCATAAGCCAGAAATAAAATTATTATAAAGTCTGTTAAACATACTAAAATACCCATTTGCCTTTCAACATTTAAAGAGACAAGTTTATGTTTTCCTCCACTACAACCACGTAGCTCTTGAGCTGCAGATAAGCTCTGCAGCTCCCTAAAACTGGGACTACCTAGCAAACTAATAATTTCTTAACTTAAATCAGTTAGATGCTTTGAGTCCTTTTTGATGACCGTACTGTGGTCATCATTGCTTACTTAAGGGATTAGCCATATTTAGGACTGGATTGCCACAGGTCTTTTCCTCTCCCTTGCAACCTGCAATGAGAAACCACAATGGGGTGATGCCACTGAAATCAATACAGTGTCTTATTTACCACTGTTCTGGGCTTTCCATCTGAAAAAGCATCTTTCCTGATTGCTTGTTCAACCAGCTTTAGGGACACTTCATATCCTCAAGTGGCTCAAAGCACCTGAACAGATGAGAAAAATCAGATTATTGATATGTCCAGATATCCAGGGTCGATTTCTATATCTATATTTATACCGAAAGCACAGAATATAATGATGCTTCTCTGTACCAAAGGGAATAACTCAGGGAAATAGTCCATACCCCTCCTTTTAAGAGAACTATTAAATCAGCAGAGATTGTAAGCAGCATTTCTAAGGGAGTTTGACTACATACTGAAACACGCCGAATGAAAAAGGGACGCTGCCCAGCGTACAGCAAGCACCAAAGACCTTCCTGTTGCAGGTGAAGTAAATGGCTGAAATATCAGCACATAACAGTAATCAGAGATGTTTGAACATTAAGCTCTGGTCTTAACTGAGGCACGTTCTTACATACAGTTGCCATCACTGCAGTTCTTCTAACATGCCCTGTCTTTAATGATAAAATGAACCTCATGCAAATCATGGTTTAAATATTGTTAGCAGCATTTCAGAGAGAATTCTTGTGACAGCAGAAGTCAGCCATTACATCTGGCCACTCGAGAGTGGAAAAAAAAGTATTTGCTCAGACTTCAGAGTGTCATTTTGGTATAGGATAGGAAGATAAAAGCAGGAATCTTTTACAATATGAGCTAGCAAGTCAAAGCAAATAGGGATTCCACTCACTGATAATCCAACAGAAGAGAGACAGCTATAAAACACATTGAGCGCTGTTTGTTCTAGGTAACGGTGCTGTATCTCATACCAACAGATTATATGCTAGTAATTAAAACATAGAACACTTAATAAAAATCTTAAAGGGAAAAGAAAGAAAACATTATTTCCAAGAAAAGGCAGTGGTAACCGCAACACCATGGACGCTGCACTCAAGAGTTTACCAGCACGCTTATTTTGATTATTTCAATTACATTTCAAAGTGTCCAAATGCATTCATTTCAATCACTCAGAAAGATCCATCTGTTATCATTTCCTCTTAATCTGGAATTATTAAAAAGCATTTGTTTGCTTAATTATTCGATCTATCATGCTGTTTGACAAAGAAGGGTTTATTTTTAAAAACACCTCCACCACTGGAGACTGCCATTTACTTATAATACAATGCCTAAAAGGCTCTACCACACCTAAGACGCTGATGAAGATAGTACAAAAGATAAAGCTGATGTCATGACACAGTTTTTGAGGATGGAAATGCACTTAACAGAAAGTGCTTTTTGTTTTTAATACAATGTTTTATTTTACTGTAAGCCTACTATATTAAATCTAAGATCACAGCAGTGTGCCACTGCAAGAAAGCCTCCACTGAAAATTTATTTTATATGTATAGTGACAAAACCAATCCTTAAACTAATGAAATGTATTTTCATCACCCCAGTAAAGAGATACATTAAACGGGTGGGGAAAAATCATTAAAACATCAAGAATTATTGTTATTTTGACCATACAGACAATAACAGGATCTCAAATGTGCAATGTTAGCAACTGCTTTCAGCAAGAAATACATTCCCTGAAGTCAGCTGGATCCACAGTAATTCTTTACACAAAAAAAAACCTAGTGAGAAAGATGTACATGAAGCAATACCGTACTCACAATTTAAAGATCAAGAATTTTGTCAGCAATTTGCATAATTAGAGAGTATCTTGGTTTACATAGTCTTATGACAGCAAGTATTCGTTTGGCATGATACTCAAGGGATTAGAATTAGGTTTGGGTTGTTCAAGAAGTCTCACCAGTTTCTTTAACCTTTGTGAAAAACAAGCTACTTTTTATATAAAAAGAGTTTAAATACTGTATCCAGAGACAAACTTTGACTTAGGTTTCAACTTCTGCAGCAAGTTTACAATACATTTAGAGATAGCATTTCCCTAAAAGATTACTCTTATTAAGAAGCAGAAAGAAATACCAAACATTGTTACAGCAGAACTGATTAAACAAACCACTGTCTAATGAGCTGCTGAACCCTGAGAATGGGAAACTATAGGAATAGCAGACATCAACTTATTTTTGATTCAGTAGCATTTCTGAAATAGTCACGGAGAATTCAGAGCTCTTTTTAAACTTCTTTAAAAAGGTTAGAAATATTTATATAAAAATATATTAGATTGAGAGTTCTTCATTATTTTCTTCTCTTCCTTTTTCAGGTCAATTCCACCTACTTGTCTCCCTCCCTCCCACTTGTATCCTTGGAAGCTGGGTTAATTTCTTTTTGCTACTTCAGCTAATGTTAAAATTAAAAGTTAAAAAAGGTGCTGAAATCAAACAATTACACCAACACATGGAAAGGACCTCTTGGCAGCTGAGGTTCAGCTACAAGTAGCATCGATTTTCCACTGCTTTAAAATGCAAATAGAACAAAAGACCCAATGAAGTGAAACAGGGAACAGGAGACAATATGGGAACGCACTGATTAGAGAGAAAGAAAACAGTGAGAAGTCCAAAGGAGAGGTGTGGTATTGCTACAGTCTAGTTTCCTAATTCACTTTTACAACAGAACAGACCACAATGATCATTAAACAAACCATTGAAGAGCCCAGACTTATCTCAAACACCACACTGGGTACTGCATTCTTCAAACTGTTACAGTTCATTTTACAGGAGAGATCTGCAATAGCCAATTACACAGATTGCTCTGCCTGAATCTACACCTTCAGCTTATAAAACGTCTCACATAGAAGGAAAGTGCAGTTACTCTTCCATGCACTATCTTATTCTATATTTCCGCACACACCTGCTGCAAATCTGTTTTTTCTATGACATTTTAATCACTTTCCTGTTTGAACATCAGGTCTCAAAGTGCTTCTATTATTATTTTTGTTTCCTCAAAGGGGTAGTGACAAATGATTAACTGGTATAGCAATCTTTCCACATAAAAGATCTCACATTTCTAATTCCACAGAAACAGGACTACATTTAGTATGATATTTATTTCAAAATAGATTTAAAATACAGCCAGGAGTATATCCTGCAAAAAAATCCCCACACGCGCATTTTTATTATTAGACAAAACCAGTCCTATTAAATTCAGCAGGAATCTACACCTATGTTTATAAAAAGAGAGTATTTTTTGCATAAACAAGCAGGGTACTGAAATACAACTTAAAGGGGACTTTAGGCCTAGAAGCTTACAGCCCTTTACCAGTAGAGCTAAAAGATAGCATTTCCTTTCCATGACATAATGCAAGTGAGAAAACAAACTCAGCCTCATTCTTTTTTAAAGACATAATGATGCCAAGTGTTTGCCTGTCAGTAACAATAGGTACCCCACACTTTTGCCAGATTTACATTACCTGTCAAAAGGAAATATTTTTCATACTGTCAACTAGAAGTCACTTTCCAGTTGCATGCCTCCAATTAACTGTATAATACTCACTCATGTATTTATGACTTTCAAAAAGTAACGTTTATTCTGGAGTCACTTTTCTGTGGTTTATGGATAAACTAATTCATGTTGCAATAAATATATAACTGACCAGGAAATAGTTCTATGAATCCCAAATCCAAGCATCCTTAGATCAAGAGTTTTACATTATGCTTCCATTTCTGAAACTGTCTTCATGCTTCTGTTCCTCTGATAGACTATGAATTGCTTTTAAGACCTGCAACTAGAGATATTTGCACTTCATTTTACCTTTCCATGCTAATTTGTTTCCATAGCTGGTGCTGTATTTTTGTTAAGTACTTGGTTTTAGACCTGTGTATGGTTGCTTATTTCCTTATCAACAAATCTGGAGCGATCATACTGGATGATGGCTTTAAGGAAATAAAATGCTTCACAACTGGGGACATCAGAACAAAATAATTCATCCTAGGTTCTCTCAGGCACAGCATAACTTTCAAGCCTGAATTAAACACACACACAGACATGGATCTGAAATGACTAACCACTTTTATTACACAGAAAATTAGTATGTGGCTTTGCACACAGAGCTACGTCTATTGCGTAATTCTAAATTTGATCCTTAGTTCTATGCCCACACGTCTAACATGCAGGTCCTACTAAGATGTATAACCAGCTCTTAAATATTTGTTCCCTAGGACTTTGAAACAAAGAATGAAAAAGAAGCATTTGTCTAAATAATTCATGGAAATTGATTGGTCTCCAGCATCTAGCAACATGGGTACCCAGTGAAACCCAGCACAGCAGCTTGCTTTTCAACCACCTCAAATGCAAGCAGAACACACAACCCAACAGTAAAACAAACATTAAAATATTTTTCATTTCAAAATATTTGGGAATATCTGTTACCTAAATGCCAACACTCCGACTGACATTACAAAACACAGGGTTTTCACCAACTTTTTTGCCAAACCGTTATATCTATAGGCTGATCTGGCATTGTTTCAGACCTTTTAATAAACTGCATACAAAATAAATGCACTTCTAAGTTCTCAGACCCTACAACATTTTGGCAGCCATGCTTCAAAAGGACACATTTCAATTAATATTTTATCCAGTTTTGTCTTTAATCCAATTTATTCAGTTTTGAATCTAAACCCAAAGTCTTAAAAGAAACAATGCTTTCCATTTTGTTCCACTCTAGAAAAGATTCAATTCTGGCGATATATGGGGACATGTTTTGTACCATCCCATCGCTCATGACCTACAACAATCTAGGGAGATTTCAACAAAGGTTACAACCAAATATTAAGGAGGTGAAAGAGAAATATATAAGTTACTAATAGCCTAGAGTGTTAAATTGGTAAAGTTCTTCAGCTGATACACATTATCTATATCCTGAAGTCTCCCACAAAGAGTCCATAGAAAAAAAAATAAACCTCAGATATTACACAAGTTGGACTTAAAAGTGATGGAGCACACACCTTATTATTTGAAAAACATCAGTGAAGGTAATAACGAGAAGTAACTAAATCATTCCGGAATCCGAAAAAAGATAATGGAAATTCCTAGCACCAAAGCTTATTTCTCTTAAAGAAAGCCTGTAATGTTGTGGTAAATTAAAGTTTAAAAAAAAGCTACACAAAGGAAACTTCTAGATCTGGTTTTGCTGCTCCGTTGTTCTTGTCTAAGGCTTGAGGAAATTTATGACTTCCTCCTCCTGCTTGTGCCACTAAGAAATCTTCCAGAATACAAGTCTCCTAAATCCTCTGCCTACAAATATATGTACCTTTAGGTGATTTGGCTAAAAATGCACAACCTTTTGTTTGGGGGCAGGGAAGAGTCCTCCGAAACCTACTTTTTTAAAAAAATGCCCTTCTACAATGGCTATAAAAAGTACATTCATGCTTCTCTGCTATTTATATTGCATAGGAAGAAGTCCTGAAAATCGGCAGCAGGCATTTCTGCATGTTTTGTACCTCAGAAATATAAGTATGCCAAGAATTTTCATCTCTGGTTTCACTGTAGAAATCCTCAGATTTCTAGGAACAGGAGAGGGAAAAATTGTCTCATTCCTCTGCTAGAGACCATACTGTAACACATCTACTATGGTAAATAATAAGCATTTGTCAGGAGTTTGAATTAAACAATGACAGAAGATTATTTTTTTTTAAAGGCATTTGAATAAAAAGCTTTTGCAATTCTCAATTTTTGAGAATAACCTGAGAACCTGGAGATAACATTTTAGCATAAAAGATGTGGAAAATCTTCTTTTAAAAGGAAAAAACCCAATAAAATAAAAAAATATACAGGCCTATTTCAGATCATTTTTATATGCCACAAAGCAGTAATAAAGAGCAAAACAGATCTTTTCTTCCAATGCAGATCATCATTTGACTGTTAGAGAACGTGCTACTGAAACGGAAAGGCTGGTATTTCATGTAAGTAGTATTTCAAAATTTGCACTTTACAGCTATTTCACTGGAAAATGGTGGAGAGAGTAATATAATCTCAACAGGCAAGTACTCCCACACGTTGTCTCCATGTGAAAATCTTGAGGCTATCAACCACCAGCTGCCCACTGACATTAGCAAAAAACTAAAGCCTTGTGTTACAGCCAAGTGAACTTTTCTTTAGGTCAACACAAAGATTTACTGGCACTCAGAAGAGTATACACCAACTTCAAGGTAAAAAGAGTTTGACGCAAATATCTGAGATAGCCCTATCAGCTCCTCCCACCTGAATTGGCTTCTCTTGTCTAAGTCAACTAATGCACAACTCAATAGCCTTGACTTACTGTGAGATGTGAGTTATAGGGGTCAACAGTGTCTCACCCTCCAGGTCAAGCTCATCAGCAAAGCTGTTGGTCCTGATGAAGGGTCCTGTGTTCACATCTAAAAACGTCGGGCTTTTTTTCACTGTGAGGAAACATGCAGATAACAGTTAAGGCAATAGCATTTGGCTTTTTTTGAGAAAGGTCTACCACTCATTTGGATCTCTGAAATACTGTACATTTCAACAGAATTTTGAAAACAGAGCTTACTACAAAAAAATTGCATATACCACAGAGTTCATGAAAAGTAAAATTTCAGCTCTTCTTCTACCCAAAGAATTTCAACTTCTGCTGAAGACTTAAAGCTACTCTTTTTTTTTTTTCTTTTGGTTCATATTCCTCATACACTAGAATGTAGAGTATCTATATCACAGGCAGCTTCATGCATTATAAATCTTACTGTACAATACTCAGCCATACCATGGACTCTATAGCAACAGCGCACGAGTGCAATTCGATGACAAGATCAGGTCCTTTTCATATCATCTCTGCTTCATGTTTTAGTTTATAATACCAGTTTCTGAGGTGCAGTTAGTGTGACTAAGATCCAGAAACCAGGCCTAGATCAACAAAGGGGTCTAGACATTTTCAAGGTGAGCAGTCAGCTCCTGTCCTGCACTGTCTGAGCCAGTCTACTGGTTCCCAATCCCTCTCATACTTAGGCACAAGGATGCCTCATCGATGAGCCCAGACATGACACAGGTGACAAGATGATCCATTCATCCAAGATGAGGTCCTTCGTGGGAAGGCCATTTCACAAAACTTCAGATATTGCAAGTTTTTAGTGGCAAAGGTACTTGTTAACCAACACTTCCAAGTTGCATCCAAGAAATTAGGCAGAGTATCGTAGATTTCATTTTTAAACTCAGGCTCCTAAATTCTGCCAGACTCTAACATTAAGAACCCTAAGTGCTTTTTCCAGCATAATCCTAACAATTGTTAGAGAAGCCACAAAATTTGCATATAAATAAAACCACTATCATATTTATACTTGCACTTGTAAATGAATTTTATAGATAATAAAAGCAACAAGTAAAATTCTGTCGAAATCATAGGTAGATTGTGATGCTTCCATAGAAATCTTTATCTGTGCAACTGGCTGGATCATTCAGTGAAATAATTATAGTGTTGTAATTTATGAAATCTCTACTGTATTAAATAAAATACTTTATGATATAACAGTAAATAATGTCCTGCCAAAATGCAACAGGAAAGCTAAAGGAATGCAGCAGAAATAGCTAACTTAAATGCAGCTGAATTTAATGAGAAGTGGGGATATCAGGAAACAAATTTTTTTTTCAAAATGCAATCATTTTACTCAAGTAAGTAGATATCTTCATGTGGCAGAAATGGATTTGAACTTTTACAAACAAGGAGAAGAGAAAGCGTTATTATATCATTAGGCACACGGCCATTCAAAATTACAATGGGAAAGTTTGCTCTCCAGAAATTGTAATAGGAGAGGAAGACCTCTGAAATCACAGTTTAAAAAAAAAAAAAAAAAAGACACTACTGCCAGGAGATGAAGTTATATTTTAAAGACAAATTAAAAACATGAGACACTTGCAGCACTTAAAAATTAAAATTCTATAGTAAGTTTTAGCAAATGTTAGCTTCCTATATTTTGTTTTAGTGTCATGGTATTTAATCACTTCACTGTAGCCATCATCCAAGACAGTGCCTGTGAAACAAGCAAAATAATTCCAGATTCAGATATGCAGCAAAATGTCTTTAAAACAGACTCCTTTGGCTTCCACTAAATCAGTTTTCAATGTTTTCATTTCTGCAAGATATAAATGAAACTTTCCTGGTTTCTAGGAAACAGCCTTTTTAGTTTTCCTGATGACAAGTGGTAAAACTGCTGAACCTAAAACCACATGAAGTGTTTGCTGAACACTCACTGAACTGTGCTTATGAGAGATACAATACACAAAGTACACAAGTGGATTTGCAGAAACAGCTATTCTTGGATCATTCACAGTTTTTGCTTTTCAGTTTCATGGGAGGGGAGAGAAGGAGTGGCACAATGAAAAAGGAACAAGAAGTCAAGAGTGTATCTCAGCCTATCTGAGAATACAGAAATGAAGAGCTGCTTAATATGAGGCAAACATGGTATCTCCCTCTCTTTTTATTTTAAAATTTTCTAAGATCATAACTAAGATTGGTCAGTTCTGGTGACCGGTGCAGGCCTCTGCTCTTTATGTTCTCATTCTTAAATATATGTTGCTGCTTCCAATATAAAGGAGGAATCACTCCAAATACTACCAATGCAATCTGCCTGCAGAGAGAAGGGAAGGGACCAAGGAAAGAACACGGTATTAATTACAGTTTCCCTGCCACAAAATGCCTTGAAGCAAGGCTGTGCTGGTTTTGGCTGGGATAGAGTTACTTTTCTTCATAGTAGCTATTGTGTGGCTGTGTTTTGGATTTGGGCTGGAAACAGTGTTGATAACACAGGGATGTTTTCGTTACTGCTAAGCAGTGCTGACACAGAGCCAAGGCTGCTCCTCACACCACCACACCAGTGAGTAGGCTGGGGGTACACAAGGAGCTGGGAGGGGACACAGCTGGGACAGCTGACCCCAGCTGGCCAAAGGGATATTCCATACCATATGACATCATGCTCAGCATATAAAGCTGGGGGAAGAAGATGGAACAGGGGGATATTCAGAGTGATGGTGTTTGACTTCGCAAGTAACTTACACATGATGGAGTCCTGCTTTCCTCGAGATGGCTGAACACCTGCCTGCCCATGGGGAGTGGTGAACGAATTCTTTGTTTTGCTTTGCTTGCACGCACAGCTTTTGCTTTACCTATTAAACTGTCTTTATCTCAGCCCATGAGTTTTCTCACTCTTACTCTTCCGATTCTCTCCCCCATCCGCTTGGGGAGGGGTGGGGGTAGGAGTGAGCAAGCGGCTGCGCAATGCTTAGTTGCCGGCTGGGGTTAAACCATGACAAAGACTCAAGCAGAGCACTAGGGAGCATATGCTGCCACAGCATATTTTTTTTATTTATAAAAATAAATTCATAGCCATTTGACTTTGGAGGAGTCTTTCCCACAAAGCAGTGTTTAAAAAGAAGTATGTTAAAAAAAGACACTAAATTTCTAAATCAGTAGGCTAAAGGAAAAAAAAGGAAGCTTTAGAAACTCATTTTCAATGGATAATAATGAATGAAAAGAAACAGGAAACAGATGTAGTGAGGGATATTTACTATAATTCAGGGGTTCCCAAGCTTTATTTTCTCTATTTTTGATGGGTAGCAGCAGCAACTATGGTAAGAGGCATGAGTATCCAACTGATAAAGCCGAGCCAAGTACTACTTTGAAATGGCAGCAAATATACTCCCCACAATATGAGAACTCCTGCTTTGAAACAGAAATTCTGAACTTTCTGGAAACATTCAAGGTCAGGTTGGATGGGGCTTTGAGCTACCTGAGCTAGTTGAAGATGTCCCTGCCCATTGCATGACTAGATGACTTTTAAAGGTCCCTTTCAACCCAAACAATTCTATGATTCTATGAACTTTCAATCGAGGATTACAATCACAGTAACAAGAAATTGCTGGTGGGTTTTCTATATATCTACAGAAACACAACAATTTTGTATATAATATGACATGTATGCAGTTGCTTTTCTGGTAGTGGGGTATTTGGCTAGCAAGACAGAGAATAGTTTACACTTTCTCTTTTGCAATCACAGACAAAATTTAAAACACTTCAAAGCATTTTTCATGGAAAATCTGAGTTTTCATTAATGCATTTATAAAATACCTCTGTTCTACAGAATATTTTTTTTTATTATTTAAACATTTGCAATTTACAACCTGAAAAACTTTCCAAACTCAAAATTCTACTGACATGCCTATGCTTTCTTTAAAAACCAGCACTATAATTTTCTGTGCCACTTCAGGCAACTCCAGACGAGCATTGGAAAGACTTAGTAATTAACAAAGGTGATGGAGCAATGAATTATTATGAGCTTTACCTGGAGAGGAAGGAGCGCTGGAAGACTGCTGGTCTGTGGAAAAGGATGGCCAGGAGCGCTGACAATCTGAGTCAGAGTAAAGATGCACATAAAACAAAGAGATAGGAGATGGGAGGGGAAAAAAAAAAAAAAAAGAAAAAAGGTCCAGACAGGCAGCTGAGGAGATGCAGACATACCTAAAATACAGAATATTGTACCTGACATCTTTAAAACCAAAATAAAAAATACCGTGGAAAAGAGTTTGTATGAAACTTCTAGCATGTATTACATGTTAGCAGAACATTAAACCACCACCAGGGGAGGCATCGTGTCTCTTCAAACCCATTCTTCATGACACTGTCACCTGCTGCAAGGTATTGCTCCCTACATGCCAGTCCCATTTTGAGGAAAGTAATCTGTGTGTTTGCCCCTTCCTTCCTGACTTTAGGGTTTCCTCAAGTGTTTCCCTTTGCAAAGTGTACAACCTCATACGGGTCAGACCCTTCTTATTCTGGCTCATACCCTTCACAGTGTAGCTAGCTCCTGGTCAAATTTCAGTGCTATCAAGTGGACAGACCAGTACTGCCACCCACGTTTGAAGATGCCTGACACATCCCATTAAAAGCATTTGAAGCTGCCCACTTCAACCATTTAAGCCAAGTGCCTGCCTCAAGGTGAATTTCTTGGGGAAAAGTTTCAGGCAAGCAAGAGGAGTCAATGATGAGAAAGAGACTCAGCAAAACATAACGTTTACGCTATGTTTCATTCTTTTGAATAGTGTTATCCTTTTAATAACTATTTCATTATTAAGAAATGCCTGTGCACTCGCACCCTAGGAAAGAGTGATATTTTTCAGAAGTGTTATCTTTTATGCAAAGAGAAAAACTCTCAAAATATAAATATATTGGAGTCAAAAAATCTGGAGGAAAAAAAAAAGTTTTGCAAGCGTTCTGTCACTGCTAGGTATGCTCTAGCCTTGGCTCTTGGGTCTTTGAGAGGAGATAAGAAGGTGGAAATCTCTGGTTGCACAAGAATACTGGCAGGGAAGCCAGAAGGGGATCCAGGAGCATGAAGACTTGAATGTAAGTGGGCAGCCCAAAGACAGAACCAGAATTTACTGAATATGAGAAAGCGGCATATGGATATGTGACTACAGGCTTTCTGAGGACCACATTAAAGCTGAATGAGCATCCTTTATTCTTGAACTTCCTAATTTCTTGTTTCTGAGCTTTTGACTTGGCAGCTTCAGTTTTCTGTGTAGGTAATCTTATTCACAGTAAGTACAAATACACTCCTCTTTCCTCTTTATTTCTTCAAGTCACTGTGAGAGCAGTGTTAGGTAACCTCTCAGCTGCCTGGCTAAGAAATAGAAACTGAACCTATGGTGGCTGGCAAAGCTCCTCTGATATTTCCCCAGGATGAAGAAATTTCTTGTTCATGTAAAACAGTTGCCTTCATGGCTCTTGCTGCTCTCCTGAACTTGTTCCGCCATGCTAACCCCTCTTTTACAGGAGAAAAGTGGAAACCGGAAAATGGGTAAATCAAGGATTGGTCAGAGGGAGTCAAGGAGATTCAGTTTTTCTGCTATTTTAGCACCTTAATTGCACCTGTGTTCCACACAGATTCAGAGGAGAAACTGAACCTTGTATTTTCAGACAATTTAAGTCGGAGCATCCATGCACTCAATTACTGAAAAGAAGCCTCTATTGTCTGTAGTGGCTGCGGAGCAGACAACTTACAGGTGGCTCACAGCACTCTCACTAAATCACAGAGGTTTTGTGCCCAGACCTAGCTCTAATCCTGGAGTCTTTGGGGAACACTCAGTTGTTAAGAAAGTACCTAAGCAAGCACATTAGAAACATCGCAGGACTACATGGCTGCTTAAGTGATCACAGAATCCAGACAAACAGTAAAATAAATTATTTAATTTATGGGTCCCTATCTGTTCACAAACATCTACAGAGCATTTTTACAGGAACAGATGCATGTACTTCAGAATACACAACACTGGAGGTCAAATTTGGAAATTTTTCTTCCGTTTCAATCTATTTGTTTAGAAATTAATTCTCAGCTATATGTTCAGATAACTACTAGATGAATTATATTTTATTTATATGCAGATTATATTTTTCTATTGGTTATATACACAGGAGCAATTTTTCTCAATTATAAAAAACCAGAGATCATCTACTTATACAAAAAAATGAGTGCTCACTTTTCTTTTTGTAACGAAACTGTGGGTGCAATTGTGATTACAAGTGTGACAATGCACATTTTTGTCTGTCTAGATGTCCCTGGCTGCAAAAGATTTCTTACAAACTATATGGCACTAGACACACATGAAAAGCACTGCAAACATTACATTGTCATAAGCTGGCATGCCATAGACAGAATTGTTTTCCTCAACTTACCAAGCAATTTTAACATTCCTGTTTGTCCTGTATACTTGTAACAGTTTAGAGAGAGCAGAACACAGATAAAAAAGAAAAAAAGATAAGTGTCAGAAGAAATTAGAGAAAATCCTTTTATTAAAAGCTATAGAGATGATTTTTGAAGTGGCAGTAGTAGGCTGCCTGCAAATCATATTGTCCTTTAATCAACTTAGAAACTTAGTGAGTGATAAAAGGTGGGACTTCACAAATCTAAGCATTTGTACAGTTCATTCATTGGACTGTTTTGAAAAAAGGTATCTGTCCTCAAAGCCTGAGACACAGACTAACTTATTACTTGTCCACCTTTTAACAGCTGTGTAATTTCTACCACCAGATGCAATTCGCAATCATTCCTGAACAGAGGCCAAGAAGGAGTGGAAAAGCGTGGATGTTACAGAACAAGACAAGACAGAGGCGTACCAAAAAAGTGCATGGAAGGTGAGACTTTCTGCTTGAATTAAAATACGCCTGGTGCCAGCCCACATTGCTATCTGATTTTAAAGGTCACTAAATTTAATCAGGTCAGCCAAATTCTTGTTAGGAGAAAAAACATAAGTACTTAAGGTATCTATAATCAATAAAACAAACCTTAAAACTCAAACCTCATTCTCGCTGCCAAAATTTGAGCAATGCACAGTAAGAACTTCTAATAAAAGTACATTTGTAAAAAAGCCACATTGTAAATTCAGAGTCATTTTGGAAGTTCATTACAGCTAATGCAACTATAACTAAGCTATTAATTATAAGGTGACTATTAAAGTTCTTTCTTCTTTTTCCTCATACAGTACCATTTTGTACAGTCACAGTTAATACAGACGGATCCACATTCATCTTAAGTACTTCTGCTTTCAAAATTTGATTCACAGCCTACTCCACTGAGCAGATGGCAGGAGCACACGATGGTTTCATGTACCAGACTACATTCAGTGCAGCCAAGACATGTCAACCCTTTTTGGTTGACGTACAAGCACAATAGTAACACATCTTGGGTAAATGTCACACTGAAAAGCAGACAGCTAATCCTTGTGGTTTCAATAAGTTGCAGTACTGGGGAATGTATCCACTAGCCTCAGAGACAGTAGCTCTTCTGGCAGGTAGAAATGACAAATAATCTCAGTTTGTCTGCAGTGGAGCATGCTTATTAAAAGAATAGTTGAATCTCATCCAGAGAAGCCAGCAAGCAAAGTCAAAAAGCAAAGTATTCTTGCTTTAGAATGACAAAAGCTTGTTGTGTCCTCATCCTCTCCCCTACAGATAGTAAAGAGGACCTGTGTGTAAATCACTAATAGAAGTCATTACAGTTACTGGCATTTTATAATGGAATTTCTTACCAGAATTTTCATATGGTTCAAAACTGAAATCAGGTTTCCTGTCCTCCATCACGTGGTCATAAGTGATATGTGGAACAGTTAACATCCTATCTGGAGAAGAAGGTCCATTGTCCTTGTCTAACTTAAATTTCTTCTTTTTAACCTAAAAATACACATACATTAAATTGACTTGGTTTGAGTACATTTAGCTCTCTCTTCAGTAATGTCTTCAATAATAATGCAGTCCCCAATGAGCTACGAGTCAAAAGAGTGCCTGACCAATTACATTTTCACAATGCTACACTCTGCGTTTCTCAGTAAGATCGCCCCCATCCCACCAAAACTGGCTAATCACTAGAATTCTGCACATTGTCATTAGCAAATCTCTTGCCTGCAGTAAAAAAGTCTGCTAGCTCTGCAACAGTTTAAATAAATCAACCTATTCTAGAACATCATTACCACTACATGGATACAATAAATCATACCTTCAGCAAAAAGAAAACAGATATATTGCTACAGAACTCAGATGAACCTGGGATACTAGGGAAGATTTTTGCACAACAGCCTCTCCATCCAACTTGAGAGTACTGTGCAATACTCTTACAATAGAGAGGATGAAATATTATGTAATCTAAAGATTCTGACAAAGGGGTTTTGTTGCTGTTTTTTAAACAAAAAATTCTTAACTTATGGAATCCGTTGATATGAAAATACTACTGTATGTAGGCACAGGATGTCTTCACCATAGTTTAGAAAGCCACAAAATCAATATCTGAGACAAGCAGCAGTTTTGTTGGTGTTTAAAAAAAAAAAAAAAAAACCAAACAAAAACCTCCCAAAACCCAAACAAAACTCAAAACAATTAAAAGTTGCTGTTTTGAAAATAGTAATTTTCTTTTTTTCCTTTGCTTATAGTTTTCCAAACAACAACAGTAAGTTACTGATTGATATGCCTGAGTTAGGTCATTATTACTCTTTTCCAAACCCATAGATCCACTAAAAAAGTCAAGCCTGGGAACTGAAGCAAATTAAGTTATAATTTAAAATGTCTGTATACTGAAAATCTCAAAACTGAAGTGAAAATGAAACTTCGAAACAAAGTAATAATCTGTAAAACAAACACAACAAATAGCCTCTAGAGAGTGAACAAATTCTATCTAATTTAAAAATTTTAAATTACTGTAATAGGAAGTGTTAGATACTGGTACCATCACAGATTTCTTCGGTTTTGGACTGGGTGACAGCAAATGATAATTTCTGGCAGGTTTTCGAATGTATATTTTCCATGTAGAAGAGTCTGGGTTTTCTGCTGCATAGCATCTCCATGCAGTCTAGAACAAATGTTTTTAAGCCACAGAACAATTAATGCAATCGGACTTGTAGCTATCTGTACTATAAAGTAACTTCAAATTAGTGTGTTAGTCATTCTTTATTTAACAGGATTCTTGAATATTCTCATTGGAAACAAACTCAGCATGTTTAGAATCCTTATTTAGTAAACAGAAACTACATAGTTTGAACTGGGCAAACCAGAAAGGAAGATGTCCTCTCAAGTGCAACTTTTGTTCGCATTAGCAACAAAGAAATAGTAAGAGAGAGTTCTAGACTGGACTCAAAAGATTGGGGTTAAATTTCTTGCTCTGCCCCAGTTTCCCCCTCTGAGCATTTTGCCTATTGGATCCTGTGTTTCAGGCTCCTAACAAAAATTGTTCTTCCCTGCCTCACAAGAGTACTCTCAGAAAAAGAAAAAAGCAATTGTGGTGTGGTTAGTAGGACCATATTCATATGAAGAAATAAGCCTGACAGCATGAGGGAGCAGCACCAGTGGTTAACCAGGAGCCAAAACCCAAACCCAATCCTCCCTTCTGCCAACCACCAATGATTAAAGTACTAAGACAAACAGGAAAAAAAGCAGGGCTAGGAAACAAGACCAACCAGAGACAAAACACCACTACATTCTCTCCTAAACGTGTAAATATATCAGAGTTGATTAATAATTAGTCTCCAAATTAAAAATCCTCACTTACAAACTACATGAAAAAAAGGACACACATATAGATACACAAAATCTAAAGTGGGAAAGGCCAGAAAACATTAGATGAAAGAAACAAAGCAAGGCAGAATGACAGAAGAAAACAGACAGCAGTTGGAAATCAAAGGATCAATCACAGAATTAATCACCATATAATTCATTCCTACCATGGTTAATAGGATACTGAAAGAAACAACTGGCCTCTAGAAGAAAACAAGGAGTACAGGAAAAAAGTATCACTCATTTCAGCTGCTGTCTTGTCTTGTACTTATTTCATAAACTTCTTGTTTAAGAATAATCTTCTTATAAGTTACTTGTAGAGCACTTATTAAATTGGGTCATTAGAAGTCTGAGACTATTAGTAAATCATAATTATCACTACTAAGAACAGGTAGTCAGCAACTCATTGTCCATCCTCCAATCCTCCTTAACATTTCAGATGGAGCCAACTACAACATTCTGGACATGCAGTCTCAGGCCTCCCAATAATTTGGGGTTGATTTCCCAAAAGAATCAGTAGGAACACTAAAAATCCATTCTTTGTAAAACCATACCTTTTTTTGACCATGCAGTCCAAACGAAACACACTGAGTCTGAAGATTTTTGGCTAATCTCCGGCTATAACCAGGGCCCTAAATTTAAACCTTTTTCACATTAACTCTGGGACTGTTTAGTTTCAAGCATAAACTTTACAGTTAGCTACTGTTTCCATAAAGAGCCTGACCTGGAAATCCATGTTCACTCATGAAGCTAGAGAAATAAGTCATATGAGAACACAGAAATGATATGGTTTAAGTGTACATCTAGATTTCTTTTAAATTTGATTCCTGTGCTTCTAAAGCTATATGCAGATACTGAGGCAGGAAAAGCTGGAAAAACCTAGAATGAAACAATATTAATTCTTCTCCAGGGTGAAATGCTGGCTTCACCAAAGTAAAAGATAAAATCTCATTGACCTTACTGACACTGAATTGCAACTGTATTGTTAACAGAGGGGAACAGAATTTTTCTGCCTGTATGTTATCCTAAACAAAACCCCTGATTTTGCAGAATCCCAGTGGTTCCCAGCCACCTATCCTGGAGCTGAAAAATTCATACAAGATTTTACTATTTAATATTCTGACTTAATTCTTATAAATTTGAGATTTTTAAGAATTTATTTGCCCCAAGGAAAATGAAGCATATCTGACATTTGTCTTTACAAGTAACAAAGTATTTTTTAAATTTTACATTGTAATTTTACATGAAGCCTCTTCTCTGTTTTTTATTACTGCAAGCATAGTATTTAATAACATTTTCCCCAGGTACATTGCTCAATAACTACAAAATAGCCTTCAGTTTTGATTTTAACCAACGGAATTAAACAGTTTGCACTGATTTAGGAGTGAGCTTTTCTGCTCATTAGTTTACATTAAAGGTGGGATTTCCAAAACCATTTAAAAGACTTGCATCTGTAACTCCTATACAATTTTTAATGGGAATCAGGCATGGAAATATTGCCAACAGTTTTGAAAAAAACTATAAATGGAAAGAAATGATAGTATGCAAAATGCAGGAACTTAGTACCTGTATGAGAGAGGCAGCAGCTGGAATTTGACGGTTGAAATGCTTCTGCCTTTGTTTCTGTTGTACCTTTAGGGCAAAGCCTGAACCAAGAATCCCCTATGGGAAGAAAGAAAACACAGATCTAATTTTTTAATTTTTTTTAAGGGAGGGAAAAAACACACATAAGCTTACCAATTTATGTTGCATTAATAAACTTCTATTCAGCATCATAAAACCTAACTAATTATTTAGAGGAAATGACTTAATACTGTTAAGTTGCTAGACTCAGTTAGTATTACTTTTTGAAACCAACTATGAATGCTATCATGCCCTGATCCAAAGCCTGTTTAAGCTAGCTGGACTCAAATGCTAAAGAGTGAGCAGAAATTATATTTCATACCCTTTAAAAGCCTCATAAATGCTTGCGCAGGGGAGCGACAGAATAGGGAGAAATAATAACCTGATGTGCTTAACTCCATTTTTATGAGAAATAAAGTTTTGGCATGGCATGATTCAGGTCACAAGAAAGACCTTTTAACTGTAGTATGATAATTTCTGTTTCCATATGTTAAGTCACGGTAGGAGGGGAGGACAAAGAAGAGGAAAAGGAATATTACAAAATGGTCAGGACTTCAGTGAGTTCAACACAAGGCCACCTAATCCACTCTCAGGACAAAAGACAAGGACTAACGCCACTGGATAGTGTACAACCCAAAATAGCCTCCAAATGTAGCATAACTATTAAGTCCAAAATTAAGTATAGAGCAAGTCATTTATGTAGTCATTTGCATAGCTATACACATATTTAACGGAAGTTTTAGTAACACAGATAAAAATGAGATGATCTATAAATCAGCTTACATGACTACATCTACTCAATAAAAACATAATGCATTTTCTTCCTATGGTAGTTGAGGTGTCAGAGCAGCCAATGATCATGGCTCAGCCTCTAAGAACTGTATTAATCAAGTGTTTTGAAAGGAACAGGAAAGACCCTTGCTATTATGTTCATTTAGTAAAGATCAAAGAGTTAGAATGAGGCGGGGGGGGAAGAATACGCTTTAAAGGCAAACTGATGCTGAAGAGTCTAAAAATCTACACTTAAGTACTCTCCGCCGCAAAAGGTTGTGGACCTTTCAAGTAATGACTAATTTTAAAAAGCCACTGGGCTTTTAATAGTTACTATTTCATATTGTGAAGAATTTTTGTGATGGTACTGGTATAAAAGCATTCTTCTCATCCATCCTGTACTTATCGCCACTGCTTCCCTGCCACAACTACACTAACATCTGCTAACGCAACTGTTGGTGTCACTGAAGTGAAAAACTTGCTGAAAAATAAACATTTTAACTGCATGTTTCAGGTTGCACAAACATTTTAACAGCATAGTTCAGGAGTATTGTTAAATTTGTGCAAAAAAAAAAAAAATACTCTTAAGTACTCTTGGCACTGAACATCTTGGGTTTTCAAACCACAGTCCAGGTTTTGCTAATTTTGAATTTACCCTTGGTACTCAAGTGCCTTGTTTCTTGTTAGAAAGTACTTGGGAACCAGTTTTCAGTGCAAACAAAGTGCCATAACACTTTTACAAGCTCAGCCCTAGGTTGCTTTTAAAATTGGACTTTGGCCATGGACAGATGCTAATTTGGCAAAGAGCTGCATCAGTGGCCCTGGCTGCTTACTGTTGTCTCTCTGCCAGTGACACCTTTTCTGCAACTTTGCTAGAAGAATGATGTATATGAGAAGAGTGATGTGTATGAGAACTTTCCAGGTCACCCTGAACCTAATCAGTTGAGTAAACTATGAGTGAATGCCTTAAAAAGCCAAAACATCACTAAGCCACTGAGACCAGAAGTAATTAGCATGAGAAATAATTTCCTTTACATTTCTGAGATGGGCAGAAAAAGTATTTTAAATTCAACATCATTTTATCAAATACGTACCATATCTAGTGTTGCATACAATAAACACTACATGTTTACTTTTTTTAGCTACTTATAGAAGCTTTTTTCCTTCTACAAGCCACATATATTTTAACTACAAAATAAAAGTTGAATAGAAAGCTTTCATAACATCATGTTAAATGAAGGGTTAAAGAATCAATAACAAAAGTTTCCTCTGATGACTAATGAGTCAAATTGCCAGCAAAAGCAGAAGATAACCTACCGCAGGTAGTGCAAAAAATGAAATTGCGAATACTGAAAAACAAGATGCAATGGTCTTTCCTATCCAGGTCTGAGGCACTTTATCCCCATAGCCAATAGTTGTTACAGTCACCTGTGAAGAGAAATACATAGAGCATTACAGGAAGTATTAATGTGGCATTTTCAGGTTGTTGTTTTTTGTTCCTTTTTTAATTTATTTTAAAGAAACATTAGTTGCATTCCTAACTCTCCGAATGACAATGTGTATGACATTAATGAAGGTAACTCTCCTCTCTGGGTTTGCTTCCCCACCTATAAAGGTACAGGAAATTGAATTACAATAAAATACATGTTTAAAATCTTGTAAAGTAAAACCATTAATTTAAATCTTCATGGCTGAGGCAACTTTACAGCGTATGAAGTTACTGGGATATGGGCTGCCTACCCACGTCATACACTTTCCTTAGTGGGAGGCTGCCAACAGTTCTGAATTACTGATTTTCTTTATGGGCAAGAGATGTTTGCTGAGAGTATTACAAGACTGTTGCATAGAAAGAGTGTGTGTGTGTGTGTGTATATATATATTGTAACCATGGACTATGACTGGGGTCAGACATGAAGTATTCTAGAGAATAACATTGGTATAAATAGCAAGAGAAGCTGAAAAATTTCCATGTAGTAGAGATCCTGAAAAACATAGTCTAACAAATCACTAATTCATATAGTACACCAAGAGCAAGAACAGATAATTTAATGCACACATGCAGGAAACATCTGTTGAGTTTGGGTTTCAAAACACTGAAGTAAAGATTACCACCAGGGTGATGTAGCATAACAAGGCTTAATAAGTCATTATTTGCATGAGCTCAAGGAAAGAATGGATTTGTTTGAAGCAGGAGGATACATTTGGCATCCGAGAGCAATTTAAATTCACCTATTGTCCTTGTTTCGGCTGCGATAAATTTAATTTTCTCTCTAGTAGCTGATATAATGCTGTGGTTTGGATTTAGTATGAGAATAATGTTGACAACACACCGATGTTTTTAGTTGTTGCTAGATAGTTGTAGTGTCTACACTAAGTCAAGGACTTTTCAGCTTCCCACACCCTGCCAGGTGCACAAGGAGCTGGGAGAGCGCAGCCAGGACAGCTGACCCAGACTGGCCAAAGGGATATTCCCCACCATAGAACATCCTGCTCCGGATATAACTGGGGAAGCTAGGTGGGAGCTGGGATTGCTGCTGGGAAACAGACTGGGCATCAGGGTTTTCCCCCCACAGGTAGTGAGAAATTGCATTTGCGCATCATTTTAAAAATTATTATTATTATTATCTTCCCTGGTTATCTTAGTAAACTGTCCTTAACTGAACCCACAAGTTTTTTTTCCATTCTCCTCTCCCTCCTACTGGGGAGGGAGGGGGTAGTGAGCAGCTGCGTGGTGCTTGGCTACTGGCTGGGGTTAAAACTCAACACCTGTGTCACAAGCTATTTCTGAATTTGGAAATTAAAGCGATTGTCGTCTGTGACTTTGAAGAAGCCTAACCAAATCAGAGCATGTGAAACCACATAAAGCTCTCAAGCAGTTGAGGCACACCTCAATTGCTGGTTGTTCAGGTTTTCTTCTGACAGTATGGGCTTCAGCCACCCAGGACCCAGAGGATGTTAGTTCCAGGCAATAATATACATTCCCATCTTGTCCTGCAGTTGTTCCTGCATACTACCACCAAGCTACTGCAGAAATGGTGAGGGCAGCATCTCTAGGGGAGGCGAGAAAGGAAGGGCAGATTTATAGAGGCAACATGTTTGCTAAGGGAGTGAAGGGATGGAGACACTAGGTTTGGGGAAACAGAGAGTCATGACAAGTGCTTCAGGACAAGTGTGGCTGTCAGCCACTTTAACAATTGCCCATTCCTACTAAAAAATGGGACACCAGAGGGAAATCCTGTGGATGTAAGTTCCAACTTGAGCTGTACCTCAGAAAAACACAAAGCCATCCATACTCAAACCGTCCACCTCCTAAGCAACATCATCGCATGTCTGTCAAATAAACAACAAAGGGAGTGCTCTAGCTGCTGGAGGTGGTGATGTTAAAAGTTTGTTGCAAGTTTCTGATACTCAAAACATTCAAATATTAGCATTTAATTTTTAATACAAGTTTTTAACATGTGGCTTATTTCCAAAACTGTGTTGAATCCTACAAAAGTATTTTACGAATACATATTAAGATACTTTAAGACATTATCTCCTTACATACATTAGAGGGTCAGTTTAAAAAAAAAATCATAGAATCATTTAGGTTGGAAAATACTTTTATGATCATCAAGTCCAACCGTTAACCTCACACTGCCAAGTCCACCACTGAACCATTTCCCCAAGCGCCACATCTACACGGCTTTTGAATACCTCCAGGGATGGCGACTCAACCACTTCCCTGGGCAGCCTGTTCTAGTGCCTGACAACTGTTCCAGTTGGTCATGTAAACCAACCCATGATCAAAACCCCCAAAATTCTGCCAGTAACACCAGGCTTGGAGCCAGGTATTGATCTGCTGGCTCTTCCAGCATGTCTTCCCTCATCACTCCCTGCAACTGGAAAGACAGAGAACACTACTATTGCTCCTGATCCCTTAACCAGTTGTCCCAAGGCTCTGAAGTCTCTCTTGATTGCCCTCGGACTTCTTATTGCAACTTCATTGCTGCCTGCCGAAAAAATCAATAATGGATAACAATCTGAGGTCTGTACCAGGGTAGGAAGTTTCCTCATCACATCTTCAACCCAGGCCCCAGGGAGGCAGCAGACTTCCCTAAGAAGTGGGTCAGGTCGGCAAATTGGGCCCTCTGGTCCCTTCAGAAGGGATAGTCTCCTATGACAATGACCCATCTTTTTTTCCTTTATGGAGACGGTTTTGACACAGTGCATAGGCCGACTTAACCTCAGCAATACCTCCAAGCTAGATGAACCATCATCCTTGTCATTGTTTGGTTCCACTTGCAGAGCCTCATATCTATTATGCAAGGGCACCTGGGAAGGTGGAGTAGTCACAGAGGAGACAGGCCTGATGTGCCAGGCAAGAACTTGTCACCATTGTCCCCTATCCCTTAAGTAACTGTGTTCAGTCAAGCAGAGAGAGGATAGCGAATCCTCTGTATCATGCATCCTGTACTAAAATCCTAAATTCTAGTTACAATTTCCTATTCAAAAAATGTGGTGTAAAAAAGGAAATATAATTATGGGAAAAGTGATGTCTTCTAGTACCTTCTTACATAAAAGATTATGAAAGAAGATAGTGGGTTATGCTTCTACTTTTGAAAAGATTTACAAATCCTTGTCAGTGAAGTTTTATCAACTATTCTGTGCTGCAATCTTAACATCATGTTGAAATATATACATTAACTAGAAATGTGAAAAGAAATAGGTGCTTTTGAGCTGACTGAAGTATAACTGAAGAAAAATTTCATATACAACTAAGTAGTACTTGTCTGTCTTTTCCCATCACCACCCCGCCCATCCCTTCTGAATTGGGCTATATGAAGCATCAGTAACACAAGAGATGTATTTTCTGTGCTGTTTGCTTAGGAGGTTTTTTTTAAAAAGCATTTTGGAAATTGGGTTGCAAATCAAAGTGTGTGTTTAAGTTACATTTTTCTCTGCCCTCATAACTCTAATCCATCTGCAAATATATTGTATTCCAAAATTACATTTTCTTTTTTCCTCCCAGATATATGCTGTTGAAACCTTACATGCCAAGTTTCTGCCCTAAATGCATTTTTACAGCCCGATTATAACCCCCTGAAGAGTACAATACTAATTTTACAGTTGTAAAATAGGATCTTATAATGGAAATACTGACTCAACTTCTACTCTAGCATAGTAAATATGTTGACATAATGAAATTAAATTGATACAAGAGCTCACACATTAAAATTCCATTGAAAAGCAGCATGTAAAACTAATTGTTTTAATTAGGAACAAAATCATAATAATCCATTGACTATTTCACAACTTTGAAGTGATGTACATCACCACAGGCTTTGGTATTGAGACTAATCTTGTTCCTATTAAATATGCATCAGTAGTCTGAAGGAGGAAATACGAAGCAAAAATCCACACAGCAAGAAGAAATAGTAATGTTCCTCAGCACTGAATAGGGAAGGGATTTTATTCAAGGCTATCAGGCCAAAATGTGCACAGCAAACTAATCAGGTGAGTAACAACACTCCGTTGATGAAATCCTTCCTGTGTGCCTTGCAAAAATTTTGATAGTTAAACAGCTACAAAACACAAGAACGCATGATTCAGAGATATTAAAAAGGCAGACATCACAGGACTGAAGAAGAAACACAAGCAAAACGATTAAAAAAGCCAAGCATTAAAGCAAATAAGGGAAACGCACTTTATAAAAAATACCTTAACTACTTTGTTCGTAAATTTGCAGCACTGCAACTTCAAAATCAATTACACTAGGTGTTGTTTTGCATACCAAATACCCCTCAGAATTTTCTGACCCACTCAGAACACCCATCTTGATTAAACCAATACAAGAACAACATCCAGTGATATACTGGAAACATTGACTGGCTCCATGACTTCTTTGCAACTAAAGTATAGTAAATTGCAAAATGGTTTTAATGCTCTCCTGTACGCCTAAGTGTAATGAACACATTAGAAACCTTTCTACTGCTTGACATCTTATTCAGTCAACTGCATTCATGCAAGTTGAATATAAAGTAGAATCTTTCCAAGTTGCTGAAACCCATGCAGCACAAGTGCAAACATTAGACACTCATGCTTTTATTTTACTGTGAACTATGCAATCTGTATAAAACTAAAAAACCCCTTAGTGATCTTTCAATATTCTGAATCCTTTTCCAAATGACAATATTTTTTCTTCCTTGTGCACATAAGGATGTTGGCAATAAGAACCAATTCACAAAACAACTTCCACTTTCTGCTCCCAATCACCTCTATGTACATTGCAGCACTCTGAAAAGATTCGAGTTACATCCTTAACAACAAGTTAAAAGACTATGTTCTACAGGACACAAATGTTTTGAAACATTGGAAATAAAACTGTAATCCAATAAAAAGGACTCCCTGGTCACTACTAATACAAACATTTAAAGGGTATGTTTGGATTCTTTTTCTTCTTAAAATTTCAAAGTCATTTTCATACAGTTATCATTGCAGGCTGGCACCATCATTCTTGATGCAGTTGAAGTACATAACTGATATACAACCACATCTGAAGGACACTGAAACACTTCTAATAACTTCGGATATGAAATTAAATAGAACTACACATCCAACTGCAAACACAACAAACAGAATATATTAACTTCAGAGTGTGTGTCTCAAATAATAGATCCACAGTGCTGCCTAGCCATCGCTCTTGGATCTTACTTTAATACCTCCTCAAGGTGTCATTTTCAGTCATCAATCAGTTCCAACCAAATTACTGGCCACTTTAAACCTCCTAATCAAACGGAGGCCCAAACTAAGCACGTCTACTTATGAGACCTCAGAGATAAAACTAGAAGAATCTTAAAAAACACAACTGATGAAAATTAAGTTGCAGCATTGAGCTCAGCTAAATTTGCAAAGTCTGTTCTGTACAATGAAAAAAAGGGACTACAGCAGCTTTAACCAAGTCAGTAAGAATACAAGGGTTGAAGGTATTTTCCGGTTGCTATTCCTACTTTTGACTAGTTCAAGTCAGCAACATCATATCATCTCATTTACTGTCTCTTGAAAATGCAACTCCATCTGAAAATTAATTGGCTTTCCCCTCACTGTTCCTGTTGGGACATACTCATGAATCTCATGCTTTTGATGGTACCAGACATTCTTGTAGGCTCCTGTCTTCATTTCTGAAAGATAAGTTTCCAGTCTTGTTTTTCTGTTCCACCATTTCATGGTCTCAGTTTATTCCTCCTCCCTTTTCTGTTCCCTCACTCATGCAGTACACACACCTGCAACACAGCACGCTCCAAAGGCCACTGAATCACCTTCTCAGTGTGTTTAGCCTCACAAAAAAGGCTGTTTTCACTCATTCTTGTAAAATAGCCTATTCGTGCCCTTGATCATCCTGACAGTAATTCTCAAGGATGACAAGACACAAAGCATAAACTTGCATAGAGAGATTTGTTCATTAGTAGTGAAGGTATAGACAAAGTGTTGGGGTTCCCCTGTGCTTTTTCTTTTTTTTTTTTTCTTTCCCCTACAAGCACCCCTAACAAAATACTAAGGTAACTAAATCAGGTAAACATATTCCAGCAAAAAGACTTAAAATTTCCTAGGAAGACGGTTATTATCTTTTTTTTAATTTGATTGTTATTATGATCATTTCTACTTGGAGTGAACAATTTTAGCTCTGAACTCAGTAGTAAATGTATACATGGACACAAGCAACACAACTCATAGGAGATCCAGCAGCTTTGTATCCTAGCCTGATAATTAATCCACCATCAGCTGCTTAGATTTTACAGTACAGCGATAGACACTTTCTTTGGGAGGCCGCAGTATACCAGTCCTTCTCTGCTTAGTGATCAGATGAATGGGAAATGGTGGAAGGTCTGCTGGTCACCATCAATCACACTGCTGGCAAAGTCAACAGCGAGCTCTGCCTATTGGACTTGAACTCACCAGCGTTGAGCTCAAGCACATACAGGTCTCCACCTATAGTAGAGGAGCTTCTCTTATCTAGATCTATCTTATCTTTTGCTCAACAGATCACCTCTGTACAAAGAATGTCAGAAAAAGCACCCAGTTGAAGTAGTACCCTCTAGATCTCAGTGCGATATTGAAGTGCTGGGGAGAGTTATCAACACATGCAGAAAGTTTGACTACAATTTCTGAACTGTTTGTGGAAATTCTGCAGCTATTTGTTTTCCATTCAGTATTAGTACTACATTACACCTCACAAAATATATTAATTACACTGAAAAGAAACAGTGTTATCTAGGTACAACAAGGGAAAAAAGAATGCTTAAGCATATATAAGGTAGCCAAATATCTTAGGAGGAAAGTTTTAAAACATCTTTCTACAAAGATAATTCTAGCCACATGACAGGAAAATCAGAGTGAAGTTAGTTTCAGCCTCCTACAGGCCCATTTCAACAGGAGCACAATTTGTGTTAATTATTGAAATTTAAATGAAAGCTAAATTCCTTTATTGTAATTATTTTTCCTAGATCCTGACATAGAAAATTATCTATATTTTACTTTACTTTTGTTTCATCAAATGCAAAGCTACTGTTGAAAATTTCTGGATTCTTCTAGATACAATTTTTTCCTAGCTCCTTCATATCTTTTGATAAAGGTTTAAATATTTGGGAGTTAAGAAAGTAAGTCCCAAGAGTGTTCTCTAGATACAAGAATATCTATATCTGCACTTTGTAAGTAAGAATTTTAAAAGGTTTCTCCACACCTACCCCACAGATCTTTACTAAATGAGAACAAAA
This sequence comes from Balearica regulorum gibbericeps, assembly GCF_011004875.1. Lineage (NCBI taxonomy): Eukaryota > Metazoa > Chordata > Aves > Gruiformes > Gruidae > Balearica > Balearica regulorum. The sequence goes on along the minus strand of NC_046188.1, from coordinate 54,013,079 downwards.
TGTAGGTGGAACTGGTCATGGAATTAAAGCTCAGAGATGAGAAGGCAGTTGCCAGATGCAGAGATTGCATACAAAAATAAATTTAAAACACTAACCCTTACATCTTCTGACCCCCCGCTCCAGAAATTCTTAAAATAACCAACTCCCTCCCAAAAAAATCCAAACACTTCATCCCAAAACTTTGGGGAGGGAAGGATATAACAGGCCTATCGTTGGTATTCTTGACTTGTAAACCACAAAAGAAATAAAAATGAAGTGTCTCCTCCTGTCTAATATTGAAGTCAGTGTACAGTCCTGAACAGCTTTTTCAATTTAGAAAGGGGGAAAAAAAGGGTTCTGAATAACACAAAATCTCTTTTATGTGGCAATTTTTCAATATTTGTGTTCAACTATTTATAAATTAAATGAGATTTGCTCTAATGTAGCATAAATTCCATGCGTATGTAGTTTCGAGTGGCCTTTCCTGTAACTTTTCAGCAAAGCTTTCCCGCAATTTCGATTTTCAATTTACATTAAACACATATTGAAAGGCTTTGCTAAATAGGAACATGGTTTTATGTATGCTTAGGAGTAAGGAGACTTATCAATGTTTTGTTGAATTAGGTCCTTGGTGATAAAGCATATATCGATGAATTAAAGGAACAAGAAACTCTTAACTAAGCTGGTACTTGCAGACAGTTGCTTGATCGAATTCAAACCAATTCAAAGAAACAGGCACCATGTAACATCCATGCATGTCTATATTCAATAATTGCTTGTGGCAAATAATGTTCATGATCAAAGAGACCGCTAGCACAATCCACATAATGGTTTTCCTGAAGGATGTTGGTTCAGATGTGAAGGTTGGAAATTGTGTCTCATTCAGTGGATATCAAAAGGAGGGGTCCCCTCAGTCTGCCTGAGGCATGACTGAATTTAATGCTTGCGGGGGGGGGGACGACACATGGGGGGGATGATGCCAAAAAAAAAAAAACCCCAACCAAACCAAAACCCCAAAAACCACACACATAAAAAAACCCCAGAGACAGTGAGTCGATAACATTCCCTGAAGGTGGTCATCTTTCACAGATTTGGTGAGAATATTTAGTATCTTGGTTTTTTGAACTATCTTTTTGTTTAAAAAAAAAAAAAAATTCTTCTTTTTATTGTCCAGAATCTATACCAGGTCTTTTAAGAGTGTTAGTCTAGACATGAAGGACAACATACGCAGACTAATTTTGAATACTTGCACTGGGGAGCTGAAAGATGCATCATGTTACTTCTATTTTACTTGCAAATATTAAACTTGTCTTTTGAAAGACACACAGATATGCAGCCATTGGCAGAATTATTTATACAACAGGCACTGCATTCAAAACCAGTAATAATACAGACAAATCATTACTCTATGCCACAAGGTAACCTTAGGTTTCTTCAAGAAGCCCATAAACTGGAACAGCATATAGCTACAGCCAGAGTTCTCAAGGAAATTCAATTAAAGCCCAGGAGGCCAATTTGCATAAGGAAATGGAAAAGCAATATAGATTTATAAATAACAACAATGACAATGAAGAACATTTAATTAAAAGTTATGCACCCTATGGGTATGTCTATAGTCAGCAAAGCATAGTAATATAAAAGTACCCTATTCCAGATGCAGTTTAGTTGTGGTAACACAGACCTTTTCTATGGTTTACTTTATGCTATGCTACCCAAAAAACTTGTTTAGTAGTGTAAGCATATGCTGAGATAACAAAAAAGTGTCATGTTGTAGAGTGAGAAAGGGGCTGTGAAAACTTTATCAAGTACTTTTAGAAGTGTTCTCTACTACATAAGGTAAGTGCACTTTCAGAGTGCAGTATCAGCCATGCTGCCAGACAGACCACATAACTATGATTTGTCTCTGAGATAGGAGCTGCGAATTATCCTCTTCTGTGTGTCCAGTTCAAAACAGACTGAGGTTTTCAGTGACCAGAATTTGTGGTGTTTAAGTGATTCTGAAAATTCTGGTTAAATGTAACCGAAAGTTTTGAGACCTCACACTTTGAGAAAGTTTCTGTGTGAGTTTGAGACCTTCATGAGGAAGCATCCTGATACTTAATGACCTCCCAGTTATTGCCTTAACTTTACAGAAAGTAACCTAGCCGAAAGCATGAAGAATATTACAGTATCAAAACACCAGAAATGGACAGATCTGAATCCATTTCAGTTTTGTTTTGCTAAATCCTTTTAGCAGTGAGCACAAGTATAGCATCTGTGTTCAGAGAAGAACAAAGACACTGAATTCTATTTTTAATATTAAAGAAATTACACTATGGGTTCTTTGAATGCAGTCTCACACTTCAAGTGGCATGCTACAACATAATAGAAGTTGTAACAGAGAAAGAATATTATCATAATTAAACTTATTGATTAAATAAGTTTGTTGTAATTAGAAAGATAAAATAACTGGCTTGTCTATTAACTGAGCAATAATTCCCTGAAAAGAGAATATTTCAATATCCTGACAGATTGTATCGCTTCTGTGGAAGGCTTTACTGTATTTTCAGTAAGCCAGTCTGGTCTGTCACACACTCAATTTTTAATGCCGATGTCAATGACAGCATGTGTTTTAAAATGCAGCTACATCTGCCACTATTAATTACACAGTCATCTGACCGCTGTGCTGGAAAATAAAAATGCCATGATGACATGAAAGCATTGCAAAAGCTACTTGCAGAAAGCCACTTCCTTGTGCTACACAGCAAGTTTCTGATCTTAACAGAGGCTTTATTTAACCATGGCAGACAGCAAGAGGAAAAAATTCTGCAGCAGATCTTAGTAGAAACCTAAACAAAACCTACTGGATTCAAAAAAAGGCTACATATGCATTTCAGCACCAGAAACCTGCTCATCAGTAGATCTTTCCTTCCTGAAACAGCAAGTGGTACTCTTTGTAGAGAGAAGACTATATAAGCACACACACACTGAGGTTTATTAAAAATACTTCTTAAAAAAAAATGTTTTATTAGTGAAACAGAGGTGTTAGCCCTATTGTTCTTGTACACAAGACTTACTAGTAGTCTCATTTTTAATGAAGAAAAAAAAAGTCTTTTCATTTAAAACAGCAAAGAGAAGACTCTAGAAAATCAGCACATCTTGAAAATGCAAGCATGGAATCATTAGCGACGCCTATGCATTTTAAAGATCTGTAGCACTTAAAGATGACAGCTTGTTTGATTAAGCTACATACAATTAAAGCAGATAAAACCAAGTCATTGCTTGAACGCTAATGATAAGGAAAAACAGCTTCCAAAAAGTACCTTCCTTTGACCTGTAATAGGAAAAGGAAAGGGAAACAATCACAGACGGGAAATCCCAGAACAGAGTAGCCAACCTAATATTTGCATATCATGCGAGAAAATAATTATTACTAGCAGAAGCAACAAAATTAAAAATTTACTAAAATATAATCTCAGAATAGAGCTGCCAAACTAGTAAGTACATATAACAAATTAAAAGAGAGACAATTGTCACTAGCAACAGCAAGAAAGCAGAACTGTCCTGGTTCTGGCAAGGACAGAGTTAATTTCACAAGGAGCCAGGACAGGTGACCCAAGCTGGCCGGGGGGCTATTCCATGCCATGTGACGTCATGCTTACCATAAAAGGGGGCCAGTCGGGTAGGGGAGGGGCGGCGCAGTTTCGGCGCGGTTCCGGGACTGGCTGAGTGTGTGCTCGGTTGGTCGGTCGTTGGTTCAGTAAATTGTTCTCTGTTATCACCCATTGTGAATATCTGTTATCAGCACTGTTGTTGATTGTTTCCCTCTCCCTTGCTGTCCCAGTAAACTGCCCTTATCCCAGTCCTCAGGCTTTTGCCGTTGGTTTTTTCCCGTTCTCCTCCCCGTCCCGCTGGGGAAGGAGTGAGTGAGCAGCCGCGTGGCGCTCAGCTTCCGGCTGGGCCTAAACCATGTCAGTCCTTTTTGGCGCCCAACGTGGGGCTCGAGGGGTTGTGATAAGGACAAGTCTGACCCAAGTGTGTTAAAGAAAATTGTCATAAGAATTTATGATGTTATTGAAACAGTCACTGGTCATAATGATGTTCTGTTTGATTACATGGCTCTGGTTTGTAAACCCGTGTTTACTCTATGCAATCCCTGCGGTGCTGTTGATCACCTCTGGGAGAGGGGTTCCTGTTCTCATGTTCTTGTATTGTGTGATAATGACTTATGATAAGATATCGACAGTCATGAGTCTGAGCTGGTACTTGTACGTAGCATTTCGGTCAGGCCTGTACCTCAGTCAATGTTTTTTAGAATTGATTAATAACTGCACCCGATCTATGGGGAAGACGGGGGGATACCTTCTTGCACTCTTTCACCTCCCCTTTTCCCTTTTGGTTGGTTACAACAATTTTTGAGAATTTTGAATACCCTTGGAATGTTCAGGCCAGTATATTCCTATTGCTAGGTCTCCTGAATGTTTTTCAACTCCTGTTCAGGGTTAGCAAAAATTGTTTCAAGAATACCACCCAGGGATATTCCCCAAGACTGCATGGTCAGGGCTGGCATGGCATGTGGGAGAGTATGGGCGGGTATCTAGAGACCTTTTCACCCCCAATGGTTTGGAGCTTCTCTCCTGAACAATCGCAAGACCCTGATAAGATGGTAGAATATTTGAAAGGAAAATGCTGTGGGGATTCTAAGGAGACACAACTTACTGCGCTGTGCTGGGCCCTGGCCACAATCTATCAAACACTGCTTGACAGTAGACAGCACCATCCAGAGGGAGGGAGCGGACCCACAGGCACTGCAGCTGCCCAAACTCCTGCAACAGGCACTGCAGCTGCCCAAACCCCCACAACAGGCACTGCAACTGAGCCAAAAGATCAACCCATACCAATATCAGTCGCCCCTATACACAAAAAGAAATACACAAAGAAATCGGTTTGCATCATGAGAGATGATGATGAACCGGGGCCATCACGAGAAGAAGAGCCGGAACCAGAAGTGATCACCCGATCTCTGTCCCTGAGTGAGTTGCAAGATATGCGGAAAGATTTCAGCCGCCTTCCAGGGGAGCACATCATTACCTGGCTGCTCCGCTGCTGGGATAACGGGGCCAGTAGCCTGGAACTGGAGGGCAGGGAGGCCAAGCAGCTGGGATCCTTGTCTAGGGAAGGGGGCATTGACAAGGCAATTGGGAAGAAGGCACAGGCCCTCAGTCTCTGGAGGCGACTCCTGTCAAGTGTGAGGGAAAGGTATCCTTTCAGCGAAGATGTCGTATGTCGGCCAGGCATGTGGACCACCATGGAGAGAGGTATCCAATATCTGAGGGAATTAGCTGTGCGGGAGATGGTTTATTACGATCCAGACAACGCACAGTTGCCCACAGACCCTGATGAAGTCCAAATGTACCCGACCCATGTGGCGAAAATTTGTGCGAAGTGCACCATCATCGTACACCAACTCACTGGCAGTAATTGACTGGAAGAGTGAAGAGGCACCCACAGTGGATGAAGTGGCTGGCCGACTCCGGCAGTATGAAGAGAGCCTTTCTTCCTCCCTCGTCTCAGCTGTGGAGAAGCTGTCCCAGGATGTCCGGCAACTCAAAGAGGATATATCGTACTCCCCACCCCCACAGACCCGTATTTCAGCTGTTAGGAGCAAGCATTTTTCTGCTCCGGAGAGGGGATATAGAGCATACACACCACGAGGTGTCCTGTGGTTTTACCTGCGTGACCATGGAGAAGACATGAGGAAATGGGATGGGAAGCCTACCTCAACCCTGCGGGCACGCGTACATGAGCTACAAGGCAAGACAGCTGTACAAAGGAACTCTTCCAGAAAGGATGCTGCTCCAGTTTCCACCAGGCAGCCCCCCAGATTAAGTGGAAGGCCTGACTGCACTTATGACCCTCTTAAAGGGACTTCTAAGTCCTTTCTGCAAGAGATGAGCAGCGAATATGATGAGCAGGATTAGAGAGGCCCTGCCTCCAGCCAGGTGGAGGAAAGGGACAACAGAGTGTATTGGACTGTGTGGATCCGATGGCCTGGCACATCAGACCCACAAGAGTACAAGGCCCTAGTGGACACCGGTGCACAGTGTACCCTAATGCATCAAGCTATGAAGGGGTGGAACCGATATCTATTTCTGGTGTGACAGGGGGATTCCAACAGTTGACTCTGTTGGAGGCTGAAGTAAGTCTAACTGGGAATGAGTGGCAAAAGCACCTCATTGTGACTGGGCCAGAGGCTCCGTGCATCCTGGGCATAGACTACCTCCGGAAAGGGTATTTCAAAGACCCAAAAGGGTACCGGTGGGCTTTTGGAATAGCTGCCTTGGAAGCGGAGGAAATTGAACCATTGTCTAGTTTGCCCGGTCTCTCGGAGGACCCTTCTGTTGTAGGGTTGCTGAGGGTTGAAGAGCAACAAGTGCCAATTGCTACCACAACTGTGCACTGGCGGCAATACTGCACCAACAGAGACTCCCTGGTTCCCATCCACGAGCTAATTTGTCAACTGGAGGGTCAGGGAGTGATCAGCAGAACCCGCTCACCCTTTAACAGTCCCATATGGCCAGTGCGGAAGTCCAATGGAGAGTGGAGGCTGACAGTAGACTATCGTGGCCTGAATGAAGTCACACCGCCGATGAGTGCTGCCGTGCCAGATATGCTGGAACTTCAGTATGAACTGGAGTCAAAGGCAGCCAAATGGTATGCCACAATTGATATCGCTAATGCATTTTTCTCGATCCCTTTGGCAGCAGAGTGCAGGCCGCAGTTTGCCTTCACTTGGAGGGGCGTCCAGTACACCTGGAATCAACTGCCCCAGGGGTGGAAACACAGACCGACCATTTGCCATGGACTGATCCAGACTGCCCTGGAAAAGGGTGAAGCCCCAGAGCACCTGCAGTACATTGATGACATCATTGTATGGGGCAACTCAGCAGAGGAAGTTTCTGAGAAAGGGAAGAAAATAATCCAAATCCTGCTGCAGGCTGGCTTTGCCATAAAACAAAGTAAGGTGAAGGGGCCTGCGCAGGAAATCCAATTTTTAGGCATAAGGTGGCATGATGGGTGGCGTCAGATCCCAATGGGTATTATCAACAAAATAGCAGCCATGTCCCCACCAACCAACAAAAAGGACACACAGGCCTTCCTAGGTGTTGTGGGTTTCTGGCAAATGCACATTCTGAATTACAGTCTGATAGTAAGCCCTCTCTACCAGGTAGCCCGGAAGAAGAATGATTTCAAATGGGGCCCTGAGCAACGACAAGCTTTTGAACAAATTAAACAAGAAATAGTTCATGCCGTAGCTCTTGGGCCAGTCCGAGCAGGACCAGATGTAAAAAATGTGCTGTACACCGCAGCCGGGGAGAATGGCCCTACCTGGAGTCTCTGGCAGAAAGCGCCAGGGGAGACTCGAGGTCGACCCCTGGGGTTTTGGAGTCGGGGATACAGAGGATCCGAGGCCCGCTACACTCCAATGGAAAAGGAGATATTGGCAGCCTATGAAGGGGTTCGAGCTGCTTCAGAGGTGATTGGCACTGAAGCACAGCTCCTCTTGGCACCCCAACTACCAGTGCTGGGCTGGATGTTCAAAGAGAGGGCTCCTTCTACACATCATGCAACCGATGCTACGTGGAGTAAGTGGGTTGCACCGATTACACAGCGGGCTTGGATAGGAAGCCCCAGTCGTCCAGGAATTCTGGAAGTGATCACAGACTGGCCAGAAGGGAAAGATTTTGGAATGTCGCCAGAGGAGGAGGTGACACGTGCTGAAGAAGCCCCACCGTATAATAAACTAACAGAAGATGAGAAGCCATATGCCCTCTTCACTGATGGGTCCTGTCGCATCGTGGGAAAGCATCGAAGGTGGAAGGCCGCTGTATGGAGTCCTACACGGCGAGTTGCGGAAGCTGCTGAAGGAGAAGGTGAATCGAGCCAGTTTGCAGAGGTGAAAGCCATCCAGCTGGCCTTAGATATTGCTGAAAGAGAAAAGTGGCCAACACTGTACCTCTATACCGACTCATGGATGGTGGCCAATGCCCTGTGGGGGTGGTTACAGCAGTGGAAGCGGAGCAACTGGCAACACAGAGGCAAACCCATCTGGGCTGCCCCACTGTGGCAAGATATTGCTGCCCGGCTAGAGAAGCTGGTTGTAAAGGTACGTCATGTAGATGCCCACGTACCCAAGAGTCGGGCCACTGAGGAACATCAGAACAACCAGCAGGTGGGTCAGGCTGCCAAGACTGAAGTGGCTCAGGTGGATTTGGACTGGCAGCGTAAGGGTGAATTATTTCTAGCTCGGTGGGCCCATGACACCTCAGGCCATCAAGGAAGAGATGCGACATATAGATGGGCCTGTGATCGAGGGGTGGACTTGAGCACGGACGCCATCTCACAGGTCATCCATCAATGTGAAACATGCGCCATAATCAAGCAAGCCAAGCGGGTAAAGACTCTGTGGTATGGAGGGCGGTGGTTGAAATACAAATATGGGGAAGCATGGCAAATCGACTACATCACGCTCCCGCGAAGCCGCCAAGGCAAGCGTTATGTCCTTACAATGGTGGAAGCAACCACGGGATGGCTGGAAACATATCCTGTGCCCCATGCCACTGCCCGGAACACTATTCTGGGTCTTGAAAAGCAAGTCCTGTGGCGACATGGCACCCCAGAGAGAATCGAATCAGACAATGGGACTCATTTTCGGAACAACCTCATAGACACCTGGGCCAAAGAGCATGGTATTGAGTGGGTGTATCACATCCCCTATCATGCACCAGCCTCTGGGAAAGTTGAAAGGTACAATGGACTGCTAACAACTACCCTGAGAGCAATGGGTGGTGGGACCCTCAAACACTGGGACACACATTTAGCAAAGGCCACCTGGTTAGTTAACACTAGGGGATCTGCCAATCGAGCTGGCCCTGCCCAATCAAAATTTCCATGCCCAGTAGAAGGAGATAAAGTTCCTGTAGTGCGCATGAAGAATATGTTGGGTAAAACAGTTTGGGTCATCCCTGCTTCAGGCAAAGGCAAGCCCATCTGCGGGATCGCTTTTGCTCAGGGACCAGGGTGCACTTGGTGGGTGATGAGAAAGGATGGGGAAGTCCGGTGTGTACCCCAGGGGGATTTGATTTTGGGTGAAAATAGCCAATAAATTAAATTGTATGATGTTAATAGCTATACACTGTATTAATAGTATAACCATAAGAATCACCCAAAACTAATGAAGGATGGACTTTGGAAGTGACTTCAACTGGTGCCCAGGAACTTCATCGAAAATTACATCTGTGACCTCCAGACTGCGAGCATGGACCATACCAGATACACCAGCCATGAAAAATACTCCGGATGCAGTATGCAACAATCCAGCAGCACGGACCATTGTTCCTGCTCTGAGACACTGTAATGGCAGATGGAACCCAAAGCCATGGACTCAATGAACTCAATGGACACTTTATAGAGCGATGGCCCATGGAGTAAGAGAATGGTGTCAGTGAAATAATCTGGGCATGATGTAGTTGGTATGGAATAAGGGGTGGATAATGTCCTGGTTCTGGCAAGGATAGAGTTAATTTCACAAGGAGCCAGGACAGGTGACCCAAGCTGGCCGGGGGGCTATTCCATACCATGTGACATCATGCTTACCATAAAAGGGGGCCAGTCGGGTAGGGGAGGGGCGGCGCAGTTTCGGCAAGGTTCCGGGACTGGCTGAGTGTGTGCTCGGTTGGTCGGTTGTTGGTTCAGTAAGTTGTTCTCTGTTATCACCCATTGTGAATATCTGTTATCAGCACTGTTGTTGATTGTTTCCCTCTCCCTTGCTGTCCCAGTAAACTGCCCTTATCCCAGTCCTCAGGCTTTTGCCGTTGGTTTTTTCCCGTTCTCCTCCCCGTCCCGCTGGGGAAGGAGTGAGTGAGCGGCTGCGTGGCGCTCAGCTTCCGGCTGGGCCTAAACCACGTCAAGAACTTTATTAGCAGAAGTAAAGATACATCTATATCACTAAGTATGGCAGAACCTTACAGAAACCTGAGAAAACACTGAGCAAGATGGTATGTTGACATAGCACAGACAAATGCCACATAAGGATACTGAGTGGATTCCAAAGCAATATAATCACTTTAAAACAGTCCTGTGCCTGGATTTCGTAAGTATCTCAGAAGCAACTTGTTCTGGAATTAGTCCATTCTGAATAAACAAGGAATTACTGTCCCAGGCCAAATTGCAAATCATAAATACCTGTTGAGTTTGTTTTGTTTTGTTTTTTTTTTAAAAAAAAAAAAAAACCTACCCCAAACACACATACAAACACCCAAAATGCTAGCCCTGATTTAGCAAGACTCTTACTACCTTAGAAGATTGAACCCTACCAAAAGAAAGGTAGCAAGAAGTAATCACTATAAACAGAAGGGAAGACAGGATAATGAAATAAGAATAGATGTTTCTACATCTTGTATACATAATTTGATCACTTTGGATCACATAAGACTATAAACATCAAATAGAACTACTGATCATCTATAGTGCTTTCTCAGTTTCATGGAATTACAAAACCAGAAAGTGTACTGAAGTAATAAGAGTCCATTTCAAAGTGCTGTTCTTACTCCACGCTTGCTTGAACTTTACTCCACATTTGAAGGTGTTAACTACTTTTAGTACACGTGAAATTGCTATACTTACCACTCCCCACCACAGGGCATCTGCATAGCTGCCAAATTCTGTTTCTCCAGAATCATTTACAGCATCTTTTTCAGCCAGGTACACAAAATAAGAGGAAAAAATCAGGCCCAGAAATCCAATGTAGAGAGTAGTTATCAGTTCCTGCAAAGAGAATGAAAATAACAGCATTATGATATTGTTGAGACACTTAAATTACTTATTACTGATATTTTTTAAAAGATAATTGGAACAGAAAAATGTAATTTCAGCAATTAATAAACATTGACACCGACTGCTGGTTGTGCAAATTAACAAATATCCACTGAGCTCTATGGCGAAAGAATTTAGACCACAGCTGATGACGTGATCCAGCATGCACATTTCAAACATGGAGTCAAAACAACCTCCTCACTTGCAAGGATGACTCATTAACCTTTCGGTCACCAAAAAGTAGTTGGGTAATTTTTTAAAACAGTGTCACATTCAAAATAACTTTGGAATTTAGATATATATTTTTAGAAATATTCAGACTACTTTTCAGAAGTCTCATTGTCTGTGGTTAAGTTCAACTAGAAGTCAAAAGTTTGTGAAAGTGGAGGTGAATATTTTTGATCTTTTAGGAACTTTTTGTCCCTTGAACAAGTCAGAACAACCATACCTGGTAAAAATAAATGACTCCATGCCACCACACTAAATATATTTGACATCATCAGCATGTCTGCTTATATGCTGTTCTGAATATAAGGACTTTTGCATCAATTATTACACCACCACTCAGAATACTCAAAACTTACTTGTCTGTGTATGAACACTACTGATCCCAGCAGCCTCCACGTACCACCCTGACGGTCAACATGCAGCATTCGTAAAATCTGCAGAAAACGGATGCCCCTGGAATAAATTTTTAAATGAATGAAGAGACTAAACATACAAGAGAAGAAACAGAAGCAGGGAGAAGTCTGTCTCTTCCAAAGAACCGTTTTGACACATACACATAGTATTTCATGTTAGACCTAGCAGCCTGTCTCTTTTTAATCCATTCACCATAACAAACAAGATGAAAGGTAGAAGACAGGATTGGGAGATTGCACAGGAGGACCGACCTTTGTATACATGGCTAGTGAGAATAACTCAAGGATTCAGAAATTTTGGAGACAAAGTGTGAATGCTTTAGAAATCATCAACTCATATTTGACCTGCTCACCAGGATGGGAAACAACATACAGAAACAGTTAACTAAAGATCTGAATTCCTCACCTTTGAGGAATTGCATAGGCAATTTGAACTAGACAGTTCAATAATATTTTAAAATACTCTTTTTAAGAGAGTCACTACAATTCTAGACCACCACTGCAGCTAGTGAGCACAGTACACTGCCGTGTACTCTCTCATTCAAGAAAACCAAGTAGCGTGACCATCCTGAGCACAAGGTAGATTCAGTCCTTCAGGAATTCACAACCACTAACTTTTATGAAGAAGCACCTTGAAGATGTCAAAGACTTGAAGCATGAAAGCATTGCTATAAAACTGAGCCAAGAAACTAAAATAGGATTTGGGTAGAACCCACCTAGTCAGGGGAAAGGGGGCAGGGGTGTGTGCACCTCTACCCCCACCAGACATAAACGCATTATGACCAGACAACACACACAAAATTTTATTTCCCCTTTACTTAATGGGATGACTGTTTCACATCCATACATGATTGGTGATCTGCTCTGTTACATGACTCTCTGAGCAGTGACTTGTTTTCTCCTACAAGAATTGAAATAGGAGGTAAAAAAAGAAAAAAAAAATCACCTTACTCAGCACTATTTTCTTTTATTGCATATAATTACCTGATAGCGGAGGTTGCAAAGACTTGACCTTTAGAGCCCACACAAAGAACTATCATGGAAGCAACGACTACAATTAAATCTGGAAAATAAAAGTCAATTGAAAAAATGAGTTAGCAGCATCTTGCAATAGTTCTGCAAGACTGTTACTGGAACCAATGCCAATATTACTTCAACAATTTGAACAGTCATCCCAAGTTAAGATTTTTGTTTATGTATCAAGAGATCTCTGTAAACATATAAAGAAAATATAACTGTGTGATATGACAGAAAGGTGTTACTGGGATGGGTCCAAGATGGCCACATTCTAGAAAAATGACACGAGTGAAATGAGCTACTGTAAAGCAGTCTCAGCAGCCTGGAATCCTTATTAGCTATAACCCATGAGGAATTTCAGCAGTTTCTACCTATTATCTCTTCTGTGTATCTTATTTTCTCTGCTGGTTTAGACAGTATTTTCATTGACAGAGGTTTTGTGGTTTATTTAATTCATAAGACTTACTATTATTTCATATACATAAGGCTTACTATTATTTCATCTGTCCAGGTCTAAAAAGGGAGAGAAAAATTGGAATTACTGTATGAGACTAATTTACTAATTTAAGTCGGGCATTACCCTTGGACTGTACTCTAAGTCTCTGTGCCTCAAGCCTAGTTAATTTTGGAAAGGAACTCTATTTTGGAGAGTGAAATAGTTCTTGATACTGGGAACAGGAAATTTTGTTTCACTTCCCAAACTGAAATAAATTGGATGATGTTTCAGAACGCCTAGCATTCTAGGTGTCAAGAGAAAAGGACAGAGGGCAAAGATGCAGTTAAAGCCATTTTATAGTTGCAGTCACACCTGCAATACAGTTGTTACTCATAAATAGGCACAAAGAAGCTAATCTAATCTATTTTATGATTGTAAAAATACCCAGATACAAAATTGTGTAAATTTTCAGCAAACTTGTAGATAGTTTATTAAAACCTATATCCTCTACTCAACAACAAATAATGCTTCCAAGTAGTGGAAAAAACTACGTCACAGAACAAGGATTACTATGCTTCTATAACAATACTCCTCTTGCAAAATCCAGTTTGTTTAATCTATTTATATTTTAAGTGCCTCAGGGCTAGGGTCTTTACATATCTCTCTCAATATTAGCTAACAAAATACAGATTGATTTTGGATTATTATGTTTCTTTCAGTGAAATTGTTAAATGCACGACAAGCAGTCTAAAAAATAAAATAATGGTTTGTGACATGCATGGAATATATGGATGTAATTTCTAAGAACACTGAAGTCAGTCAGGAAGCCAGCTGCAGTGAATATCAAGGGAAGTCAGGTGCCCAGTTCCAAATGCATCACTGAAAACTGTATTTTAATCCAATAGATAGACAAAGTATCCACAGTGCATCTATCATGCTCTACCATGCAGTATGTAGCTCAATTAGAGTGCAAAATAAACTCATAATAAATTATTCAAATGGCTGTCGGGGGGGGGGGGTGGGGAAGGCTGTTCAGTATCTTTAAAAAATACAGTTGTAGCTATGGTACGGTGTCTGGGATCCTGAGGTCACAAGAGACAGGACTATGGCCAAGACTTATTTCTGACGAAGCTTCCAATCACTTGAGAAAAAGAAAACACTCTGCTCTTCCGGGAAAACAAATCAAGCTACATTTGTTCTCAAATGACAATGCCACAGATTCCTGAAAGGAAATTCATATTTACGTTAACACTAATGACAAGAGCTCTTGCTCTAAATGTGGCTACAACTGCTGCAGAAATTCCACTTCTCAAAACTTTCAAGGACAAGTTTTACTCAGTCTTTATGTCAACTTTGCAAGTTGTGCATACTCACCAATGATTGAAATAGGCTTCCTAGCAAAACGAAGCCTTCCCCATATTCCAACATATTTACTGCGGCATCCTGCTGACCATAACCGAACCACATATTCTGTTCCAAAGAATACCACTAATACAATTTCCTAAAAGAAACAGACAGGGAACTAGATTAATTCTCTACTGTATGTCTTTCACCTTTTTGCAGAATGCATTAGAAAGTGCTAAAATAAAATGTAAAATTTGGAAGGTGAAAAAAATGTCATCTGTACCAAAATGATCTAAAGTAACATAGAAAAACCTGTAAGAGTAAAGAAAGAAAAGATTAAGAGCAAGTTTAAATACTTTAATTGCATGCAGTTTGCCTTGTCTGCACATGCTAAAACTGAAAACCATTCTGTGCAACTAACCTAGTCTAATTCAAACAAAAGGTTTCCTGACCGAGCCAAACAAAACAAGCGGTCTGCATTCAGAAGATGAGTATTTTGCTAGCATATTTCATTTCGGGAAGAGGTGCGCTTTACATTCCATTTACCATATTAGCTTAACCTCCCACTTATTTCTACTTTTTTCAGTCTTCCTTTAATCTCACATGGATTGAAGAAAGATTTCTAATACCCATTACCAATATGTCAGTTTCCAGGTGCACCGAAAACATAGTGAGATCTCCAGAACGCCTTTCCCATCCTCTCTGTCAACAACTAGAAACTTCAGCAGCAACACAGGTCTCGTCCTGAAGCACTGCTGGTATCAAGCTATGCGTTACCCACAGATTCGCAGATTAGTAGGGGTTGGAAGGGACCTCTAGAGATTATCTAGTCCAACACTCCTGGTAGAGCAGGATAACCTAGATCAGGTTGCACAGGATCACATCCAAGTGGGTTTTGAATATGTCCAGAGAAGGAGACTCCACAACCTCTCTGGGCAGCCTTTTCCAGTGCTCTGTCACCCTCGAAATCTATGCTAAGGTATGACTTTGGAAATGCCTACAAAGTGATAGATGTCAAAGGCACCTGGCATTCTTCTTGATTAGACAGAGGTACAATTACGTCAGATTTGGAACTTGGTCAACATGCAGATAAACCTTGCTTTTCTACAGACTGGCTGAGCATGGCATACTCCACAGAGCTTCCTTGAGTATTGCAGGGAGCTGCAATGCTTCCTTATTGGCAATTTGATTAATAACTGGTCACATTCTCTATCAGAGCCAACAGCAAAATCTACTAATTGGAATGGTAACAGTGGCTTATAATTGAAAACACACAGCACATGGCATATGAAAGAGTAAAGCAGAGAAGCCAATCATAAGGTATGACAGTTACATAGGATATTGCAGATTAAGAGAACACACTGCTTATTTCATACAGTGATGTAATATAAAGAGCAATCGCAGAGAAGATTAAATGCTGCTGAACATTTTATCCAGCCTCCTTATATTTCTGCAGGGCGCACTGCTGCTTTTCATAGCAGATTGGCAAACAGGCCTCAAGATGGTACCTATGATTGTTTTCTAAATGAACTTGACTGTATCCAGTCAAAACGAGTGGGAGTCATATTATCAGCTTCAAAAGTGCATGGGACATTGCCCTGAATACTCAATAAAATAATAGGACTGTACATAGCAAAAAGAGAGGAAAAATGTATGCATCAGTTGACTTCACTATAATCTTTTTGTGGCTCTAAAACACCAGTCTCCTGATGGCGTAACAAACTGCTCATCTCGAGGCACTACAGTGTTGAAGTTCAGCTCTGTGACACTTCTAGAAAAGCTAGAAGAACATTAGCCAGGACTCTTCCGCTTAGTTTTGACAATCTTATGACCTGTGCAAGATATCAGATGCAGCAGAACAGCTATCACGATTGTTTATAGTCACTTGTATTCCAGTTAGACAGATACAGTGAAACTGTCCAGATCATTGGTTGTAATAAACATGAAGCTTGGACCCTTCAACCCAGCCAAGAATCTCTTCTGCACCTTCACTCTGAAAGGATCCACCAAAAGTCTTCATCTTTTTTTTTTTTTAAATATTTTTCAACAAAATACAGTCAGAATTAATGTCATATACCTAAAGAAACAGCATCTGCAGCAGATGCTTTAAGTAAAGCCTATGTCTTATGACAGAAGCTTCAAACACAATGAAACTCTCCCTTTGCCTAATTTCACCTAACACCATTTATGAACCTGCAGTGAATGACAAAATGATGAGCCTTGGTTTACACAAGGTGCTGTTGAATTGTCACAGCAAAATAAAGCACCAAAGGCTGTCTTTTCTGATCAGGTGATTGTATTTGTTTCACAGATATGGTCAATA
This sequence comes from Balearica regulorum gibbericeps, assembly GCF_011004875.1. NCBI lineage: Eukaryota > Metazoa > Chordata > Aves > Gruiformes > Gruidae > Balearica > Balearica regulorum. Next base: position 53,996,485 of record NC_046188.1, on the reverse strand, counting down.
AACTCTAGTATGCAAGTACTGTTCTGTGTGCAAAAAGGCTAGTATCTCTCCCTTCATCACTACCACGGAGGAAACTCCCTTAACAAAAGACAACAGCAACCGTACAGGGAGCAAAAACTGTCCTTCATTCAAAATAACTAATTTGAGGAGGGAATGTGTGGCCTCACATCATATGTGTTAGCACAGACGATACTGTTCAGATATCAATTTAGCAATTACTGAAAGCAAAAGAACGACAACAAAAAATTATCTTGAGAGGCAAAGAAAAACCCAGAGAAAAGTTAATGTTTTGGCACAATGAAACCACAAACAGCACTCTGACCAGGAACCGTGGCCTTGTCAGGATCACAGTTTCAGTTTTATAGCAAGAAGGTAGAAAGTGAAAGCCTGGATTGTGCTTTAAAGAAGCGTGCATTCTCTGCGTAGGAAATTTGCATCGGAGTTGTGCGCGTATGTTTTTTAAAGGCCCTCCATGGTTCATTGGATAACAGGCACACCGGCAAGTATGCAAATGGAGGCTGTCCCAAAGACAATGCGACAGACACGCAGTCAATGGTTACTGTCATCCAGCTCTTTGCGTGACATGCAGACAAGCTTAGAGAACATTGATTGTCCTATAGACTCTGGTGACTGGAGGGAACGACCAGTCGGCTTACACCAAGACACATTTTTCACTCCTGACGTTTTGATAAAGGCTTATTGACCTAAATGAGACCCAAGTTATTCAGGGAACATTGGGGGTGAAAGTGCACAAGCTGTTCTTCATGGTCATACACAAAAACTCCAGGTATCCATTAGCAACTGGCAAATTCCCCCTCCCCTGCCCGTGGCTGTGTGACAGACAAAAGTGTTTTTAATATCTTGTGTTGCATAAATCTAATAAGTAGTCTCCTGGGGGGTGGGGGAGGCTGATGATTTTCTGTCAGTACACACTTAAATTAGCAGCCAGAAACATGCAGACAATGAGGAAAAAGTACATTAGAAAATTATGGCTTCCTGAGTTACTAAAATATTGCCTACATTTTCCCAATTAACTGCTTAACATGAAACTTTACATTAACTAGAAGGGTGCCAACCTGATCCTTCATTTATGCATGCTGGTGGTAATTAGGGCGAATTCCATTTAATAGGATTTACCCTGTGAGAGCACAGCAATGCCTCACACCTGAGAATTTCAGCAAACCTGAGTTGCAATACAGATTAATTTGGTCCACTGTTTCTTTGATACCTTCTCCTAATTGTCTGCTTAACTAAGTGCACCGTTTGTGCTTCTCACAATGAATCAGCTTGACTGAAACATGGCTTCAAGAAGCTGATACAGGAAAATGGAAGGATAAAGTGCTGAGCAGACAGAGAGGATGTAAAGAATGAGTCAAATAACAAACAAAGCAACATTCAACACAAGGGAAAAGTTAAAATACAGAGCAAATAACTGCCTGCAAAACACTAGTGGGGGTAGGGATTAAAGCTCAGTGGAAGAGTTTTCTTGCTTAAAATTAGACACATAAGAACTGCACGTGCAAGGAACACGCTCAACCTTATGCAACTTAATTGGGATCTCCTTTCAATAAGGTGAAAATAGAAATACAACACCGAGATTTAAAAAATTTATTAACATGGTAAAAAGAGCCCTCTGAGATGTAACAGTTGTGGACCTTCATACTGTGGGCACACAGGAGCCCTCTTGCTTAAGAGGAGAGGCCTTTTTTTCCTTTTAATTACCGATTTACACATGATACCCTCACTCCTGCCTTTCCTCCTGCTCAACCCAGGCATATGCTTGATGCCATCTTCATGCCTTCTTAGCCACATGATCCCAACACAGCCAAGTCCCAGATTAATTCTGGATGAAAAGGTAGAGAAGATGAGCATGAGATAAACGTGTATATTGCTTTTCTCAAAAACTCTATCCGTGTCAGTAACTCTCCAGTTGTGAGCAACTTACAACATGTAAATTCACAACACTTTCAACTGCAAGGAACACGTAGGCAAGACTAGTGTAACAAGCCTTGGACATTTTTACTGTGGTACAGTGCTTGGTGAAACTACAGTAGGTCTCCAGGTAGCCATTTAGCAGATGCCAGGGAATTAAATATTTCTCATAAAGACCAGTAAAGGAGCTTGAATCCTCACTGGTACATTGGTGCAGGAGTGGGATTAGCATGCGGAGTCCATTTCAGAAGTCTCACGACAGATTTTTTCAGTGCATCTCACTACTCACTGTCAGAGTTTTCACACGGAAACAGAAGTTCCTTTGAGTTGATCAGGTACTACATGAACAGCTTTGGGAATTGCTTCAAGTATAAAGAGCCATCAAAACATACAAATTATCCTCAGTCCAAGACAGACATGTCATAACTTAATCATCTGGCTAACGTACAGCTCTCATCACCTGATGAAGGACCATAGGCAGGTCCATAAAAAGAGTCCCCCAACAAACATACCCATGCTGTCTGTCATTACAGCCCATATCTCCACAGTTCCCATGGAATAATCACAGTTTCATAATAAGCCCCCACATGGAACACACAGAGAAGGGCTCAAAGAACAGCTGTGATGAAGAGCCAAGGTATTAGGTTTGACTTACACTGAAGATCTGGACCTGCTATGGATGAGGACACCTTAACTATTGCCCTGACAAACTTCAGGATGCCATTAGGCAAAAGAACAAGAAAGTCCCTTCCAGAGGGCAACAGGGGAAAGTTACTTATGAAAACGACTGTGATGGAATTGAAGGAAGAACCAGACTTCTTCCGCTATGTGACTGGAGAGTCAGATCTATCAAAACAAATACACACAAGTATATTAGCAAAATGAATATCTGTTTTATTTTGCTAATAAATGCATCTTGAAAAGCCCTTCCTTTACTACTCCACCCCCACTGGATTGGAAGAGCTACTGTCTAACGTTGGGAGGCATCCAACGTCCACACTGTGAGATAAATTGCAGTAGCAACTCCAAAAGGAAGAACAGAGTCCCTAAACTTAGCTGAAGGAGATGTTTTTAAGCAGTTAGACAGATTAATAGCTTGAGGGGAAAAAAAACCACAACAAACCCCTGACATAGGATGGATCATGACACCATAACAACAGCTATTTAACAGATACAGAAATTGTCTCTGGAGGCTGAGAAAGCATCTGTGTAGAAAATATATTGCCTGAGGCTCTGCCTGTAGACCTCAAAGCTGTAACTGGTCATGGACTATCACAGAGGTTCATGCAGCCATTTGATGTGGGAGGACTGGATGAGGTCATCTGAAACCTGTTATGAACAAGAATGCCTTGACTCTAATGAGTCTAGACTTTTTTCAATGAACTCCATAAATATAAAAGTAGTAAAACACATGGTTTAGGAGCAAGGAAGCAAAGCATACCACTATGTTATTCTCATTGGCTACTGAAGACTGAAAATTGAAGGCAACTTACAGCTTATTCCATCTGCCATAGAGGTGGCTGCCCTAAGAGGAAAGGGAGGTAAAAAGCACAGGAAAACAAGAGGCATTGATGAGGGGGATGACTTTAAGCCTCATAAGCACATACTTCTTGTACTGTAAGAACTTCCTCCCACCCCAACATTTTACTGGGAATACGACTCCTACCCACCTCTGCCATATCACAAGCTCTATTACGTTATACTCACTGGAGGGATCAACCACATTATTCCCACGATTCTTTCAAAGCTGGCTTCTTTTGAATTCTAGTTTCAAGGATGACAAAGTTCCCATGAATTCCTTTAAACAAGGAAATAAGCTCTCCCATAGCTTACATAGGGATCGCATGCCAACCAGCATTACCTCAGCTATAAGATTCCTGTGGCACCACTTGTACCAATACCTACTTGTAAGGCAAGGCAATGGAAGAGCTCTGCTGCCAACAGTAAAGTGGAACAGTAACCTCCACGCAATCTCAGGCAGCAGTAGTGGAGCAAGGACATTGCCAAAAGTTTTGTTCAGAATTCGCGACAAGGAGATCTCTGAAGGAGCCAAGAGAGGGGACAATAGATCCGCTGATGCTAATGCAAAGTGACGAACGGGGCACTTGCCATCAGCCAAGGGCTGCGGAGCTGGATTGGGCAACAGAGAAACAGGCTCAGCATCTTTGCAAGCAAGGATGCAGCATATCCTCTACAGCTACCAAAAGGTCAAAAAACCCCAGGAATGTGTCTGCTGTAGAGCAATAGGTTGTCATTTACACTCAGAGAAGGGTAGCACACAAAAACCAAACCATGGCAGGCTACGCGTTAGTTTGGAGAGAGCTAGAGCCACTTCACAGCACACTGTTCACCTGACACATCAGAGCTTGGAAAACGCTTCAGACAGCACTTGTGTATAGCCAGAGCAGGGTATGCAAATTAACAGCAGCAAAGGCAACTGTTTCTTCTAATCTCACTCATTTTGTATAGAGAGGCCCCTCTTTGTTCTGTTGAGAAAGGCAGGATTTTTTCCTGAGAGCTGTACTGTGTTTTCTAAGATACACAGAATAGCAAAATCAGATGGCCTAGGCAAACAGACAAAGACAGACACCAAGCTCAATAAAGTAAAAATCCCAACTTGATGAAGTACAGATCAAAAATAAAAAGATAAATGTTTTTTCATATATATAAACACTTACTGATCAACAGCAGGTGCCAAAAGCACTATTTAGGATTGGGATTCTTCTTCCCCTACTTCCAAAGATTTGTAAATTGCATCTTTTCAAGTGAAAACCAGCAATGTTAAGTTTTTTTAAAAAATGGTTAAAGCCAGAACACTCAGTGTTCCTTCCTTTCAAAAAGCTTACTATCATTTGCTAAAATTCTTTATCTAGCATATTTGGCACCAAATGATTAAACAGACAATGGAAAACAAAAACCCCACGGTATCAGTATCACATTTCTATCTTCAGAGGCCCATAATTAATCGTAAGAAGTTACTGGGCATCATTAAAGTCCCCTTATTAATGTTTTTAATTAAGATGAAATAATATTTACGTAAGCGGTCATGTTCAGAAAAAAATGGACACTTAACTACGAGGCAGAGTTAGAACAGTTGACTGTGCCAAAGCTTTTCTATTTTCTCTTAATTGGTGCCGAGAGCAGAGAACAATAGCACTGGGACCAATAAGGAATACTGCGGGCCTGCAATTTTAGGTTGAGATTTTCCAAAGGCTCCAAGCAACTAAATCCTACTGAATTTCAATAGGAGTCAGGCACCTAACTCCCTTAGGTACATTTAAAAAGCCTTTAATTGATTTCCTTAGCTCTCTCCTCACTGGAAGTTTCAGCCAAATCCGAACGCAGGCAGTTGAAATTTTTCCACCACCTACAAAAGGCCTCAGATGTCGGTGGTGTAACCTTGCATGTGAAGGCGTGGTCTCAGAGCACTGCTGCCTTAGAACAACTTTCCACACCGTCAGCCCTGCACAAGTCTCTTCATAACACAGATGTCTTTAGCTTTTGAACTTAGTTGCTGATGATATCCACCAGGAATTTACAGGAGTATAATTAACCTGGGCTTGCACATTTAGTTTACGATACTTGTTTTAGTGGGGAGCTCTCCCCCATCACAAAGCATGCTCAAGAACTAAACTTTAAACCCAAAGTATTTGGCAAGAGAAAGGAAGTGTCAACATGCTAACACTGGCGCAAAAATGATTAAACACCCCCCCCACACACACTCCTTTCCGTTTATTTCATGAAACTCTTATTCAGGGCTTCATAAAAGTCTCTAGAAGGAATTCATACAGGTCCCTCTCCTTCAAAGTGAAAAATGCTCTGGCTTCTACCCAGTGCAGCATATGCTTAATTTTATATCTCACTGAATTCAAAAGGACTATTCACCTACTTAAGACTAAGAACAAATACACACAGTTCACAGAGATGCATACTCATTCATTAGTACATACAATATGCTAATATGAGTAGAAAGGAACTGTTACAGACCATTTAAAAAAAGCCAAATTTTCTATATTTTTATATTACAGAGAACCTTTCATATTAACACTATTTACACAGTGGCCACTTTCCCCAATCTGATTATTTTTATCCTGTCAAGTATCTTGTTGCATGCCTTTTATTAAATGACCTTCCTCACTCACTTTTAAAAAAGCTATTTCATATTCACTGAGCAGTTCATAAGTCTTCCCTTTGCTCCACAGCTAACTTTTAATTTATTGGGGGACCTGATGAAGAGACTTTTTTTTTCCAGCTATAAATGACAGGGCAATAAAAGCTATTGTGTCTTCCAGCAAACCCTTAGACTGTCACTGTTACAACACTATTCCTTTCTGAGAGAAAATAAATATCGCACAATATCTCTTACCTGAAAGCAGAGCCACATGACAGGAAGAATCTGGCCATTATCAGCCCAGCTTAACCTGCAATAGCTTCACTTTGTATACTTAAAAGGGAATGTAATGGCAGATTGCATTTTTAAGATGTAACGGCCAAGCTCTGGTCACCTGCTACACAGTTTGGTAGCAACACTTGAAATCTAGTGGTTTCAGACATGCTAATGTACATTTTTTTTTTGTTTGAGGCCACGCTGTGATAGCAGCCTGGAAGCAACAATACATTTTAAAACAGAAATTAGAAAGACTATTGATGAAAAAATATTTTTGTTCCATTGGTTTTGAAAAGCAGAAAATAACTTTAAGCTTTCTGTGAGTATTCATTTTTCAACCTTACTCATTTCTTTTCATTGTATTAGAAAAGGGCAGAAAAAAAAGAGCAAAAAGACTGGTAAAGATGGGAAGCTAGAAACCTCTAGTTTTCAATTATCTTTTACATTAAATCAATGTTTGCTCTTGAAAAATGGTCTTTTTTAATGTATAGAGTTTTTAAACAGAAGATGTATGTCTGCAGAATCATCTGTAGATTTAAGGCATGAAAGGGAATACTTTTTTATTATTAAGCAGAAAATTTAGGAACAACATTTTTCTCTCTAGAAACTTGCAAAACAAGGACTGTAAAAATGTAAGTTTTAATGAAATGAATTTTCCTTTTTTGTTGTTTCTCTCCCCCTGTACGGTCACCAATTGTCCAAGGATATTTACATTCCCACTCTGCAGTAAACCTGACCTCTGAAGCTCTACAAGATCTCTGAGCGTCTTTCTCCTCCAAAGTTGACAGCATTGCACATGCATCATCTCAACCTCACCCACAGCCCAACCGCTCTGACCTACAAAGATTTTTCAACTTAATTAAGGGCTATCCAGAGTCCAAACGAAGAGAAAACATGTCCGCAAGCTGTAGCAATGACCCTTTTCATTCCCTGCGTAGGCAAAAGTCAGGAAGACTGCAAAGGTACAGAAGATCAGACCTTGCCTTGTTATCCAGCTACAGGTTTCTCATAGGGCTTTAAGCAAACCACATACAGTCTTTAACTCTGTTCCCAATCAGAGAAATCCACTACTCTCACCACCCTCACCCACACAAATGCTCCAAGACAACGAGATAGTAGCACTATGTATGGAAATATAGCTGGATATGCACAGCAACATCATGAGGCCCTCACATCTAAATCCCATGAGCTATTACAAGCTATTTTAACAAATTGCTCCTGCAAAAGCAGGTACAGAGTACGCCAAAGAGGAACTCTTTCTGAGGAAGTTCAACTTCTTACCTCTCTTGTGCAGCAAGACATCTCCTCCAAACCCACCCTCCTTCCAAGAAGGGAATTAGAACATGGTACTGCGTGATAGACAGCCTTGTTTGGGATTCTCAGCTCTATCCTTCCAGCTCCTTTACGTGGTTTTCGGCTTTATGGGACCCTCTCTGGGTTGTGATATATGTTCCACAAGTAGGACATTTCCAGAAGAGTGAGAGGGTCACCAAAAACAGGATGTTACCTCTACTTCTACATCTACTCATGTTATCCTCTTTTTCTAGAAGCATCATGTTTTCAAAATTCATCTGCCAAAAGTAAGATTTCTGGCCTGAGCAATGACCATGCTCTTTAATAACAGTTTAACAAGAACTGTATTTCTAGTGGACTAACACTGTTTTCAACCACCTCCAGATAACAAAAGGAAAAAAGAAAAGTTTCTTTTTTTTCCCCAGACTGGCAGGACAGCGTTACGGGATAGAGACGTCAAGTTCTGAAACAAAATCCTACGCAGTTAGAAACGGGGCATGTCCTTTCACACACCTGGGCGACCGCTGCTCAGTTACTGGTATCAGGCTCAGCGTTGATAAGAGTTCAAGTGTCATATTTCTGTTTGACATTCCCATAAACACAACCTGCTTTTGCCTCAGCATACTTGAGCTCTCTCCCAGGCCTGCTCCAGGGAATACGCATCATGCTCTTCCACACAGCTGCAAAAACAGTCACACACTAAACCTGTAGTCCAGGCACTTAATACTCCTCACAGGAAAACACATGTGCTAGTTTAAGCTAATAAAAAACCTCTCAGATGCCATATGTACACAGCACATTCAGTCAGCATTTTACAGTTGCCTCTAAAATTTGCGAAGGAGGAGAGGAAAATTATTTGACATGCAAAATAAACCTAACTGAAGGCAACAAAGTCAGCATTTTCAGCTAAGTGGCAAATACATTTCACATAGTGAAGGCAAGTAGTTTTTTCCCCGTGCCAATTTCCTGCGCTAGTTCCAATCAGCGAGCATTAAACAGTTGCAGCTATCATTCAGCGCATCAGGATTATAGCATACCAAAATGGGAAGTTAATTTATACCAACCAAAGCACATGATTAACTCAGTGCAAACTCTCCCTAGAGCTTTGATAATGTTCCAAACGGACCAAACTAAACTTACATTTGCAAAATGAAGATATAAGCCAGATCTCTCTGAAGTTGCATACCCCATTAACCAAGCTACTGTTATGTGCAAAAACCTCTATTTTTACTTGGATTCATGTTTCTATCAGTTTTGGGTCCAACATAAATAAATGGTGCAACAGAGGCAGCTCTTTGCAGAATTCAAAGTTACGAAAGGAGAACTCCAGCTCTGTGAAACTCCCTTCACTCACTATCACCTTTCCCCTGCTCCCTTTACAAATAAAGGACAAGTGCACTATTCATTGCTGGAAGAAAAAAAATTCTTAAAAAAAACCATGGTCTTCTCAGTGGCAGCTGGTCTGAGCTTCAAGACATCAAATACCTCAGGAAACTAATAGGCATTATATGGAATGAATTTAACAAAAAAACCTCCAAACTGATATTTGGCAGAATTCAGGACCGCTGTACTCCAAAACTCTTTGGAAAAGGAGGGACTTTATAAAACCAATGCCTAAGACATGTCAAGAGTAAACTATAGGCTCTGCAACAGTAGATAGGCTAGCAGACAGCTGATGTAGCAAGCAAAAGACACCCAACCACTCTGTGGAGTGGTACTTAAAGAGAAAAAGAAATAATTGCAACTTAAAGGAAGGGGCACAAGGAGCACGGTCTAGAGACAGATGAGCTTTTTCTGTGCTGAGACATTGTGCAATGCAGGACATATTTAGGATCTACTTGAAAATATACCTTATTAGAACAACCAAAGCACTGGTTATGCATTTTAAATGCATTAACATATGTCATGGTTTAACCCCAGCCAGTAGCCAAGCACCACGTAGCCTCTCACTCACCCCTTCCTCTCCAGTGGGATGGTAAGGAGAATGGAAAAAACCCACCTTGCGGGCTGAGAAAAAGACAGTTTAATAGGATAACAAAGGAAGAGAATAACAACAATAAAGTGATGCACAAATACAATTGCTTACCACATGCAGAAGGGGAACCCCCCCCCCCCCCAAAACTAACCAACCAAAAAAACCCAAATAAACAACCCAATGCCCAGTTTGTTTCCCAGCAGCAATCCCACCTCCCGGCTAGCTTCCCCAGTTCCATCCAGAGCATGACGCTATATGGTAGTGAATATCCCTTTGGCCAGTCTGGGTCAGCTGCCCTGGCTGTGCTCTCCCAGCTTCTTGTTCTGGCAGGGTGTGAGAAGCTGAAAAGTCCTTGACTTAGTGTAGACACTACAACTACCTAGCAACAACTAACATCAGTGTGTTATCAACATTATTGTCATCCCAAATCCAAAACACAGCACTATAGTGGCTACTAGTATTAACTCTATCTCAGCTGAAACCAGGACAACATATCAGAACATCCAACTGGTTGCAGTGGAGCAGGACTTCATATTGCATTACTATTGCACTCATATTTCTAAAGCTTAAGGCATATCTTTTCTTTATGTGAGCTATCTTCCAAGTAATTAATGGTATGATTTTTCCCTCAGAATAGCTGAATTTTCTAGGGCCTTTTCTTTGATCTGAGATTTACTGTTTGCTTAAGTGGGGAATCAAACTAAACGCATCTTTGGAAATGCCCAATTTCCAAACTCTTTTTTCCCCAGTACCTTATGTGATAAAGCAAATGGCAGTCTTACTCCACAGCCAGTTGAATTCTGGCAGTAATTATAAAAACATTTTTGGGGTTTTTTTGTTGTTTTTTTTTTAATAAATGTCAAAAGATCATCCAATTTTTTAGCCTTCCCTTTACATCATCTCTGCAGTTGTTAATACTCACTGTTTCAAAAAGCTGGTTTTAGTATGCCTGTCCTGCTTAAGCCTCTCAAGATCCCATCATGTTAGATGTAAGTTTAGCCTGGACACCAAAGGTCTTACTGCCAAACCAGAGAGCTAACACTACCCACTGGAACCAAAGGTGCTCATCCTACCCGAGAAAATACTTGTTCGGCAATGGAGGAACTAGTAAGAACTGACACTTGTACCAGTTGGCTTAAGAGAAATGAAGCAAGAGGCTACATTCAAGAAAGGTGACTCCTTGCTTTAAAGCTACTCAACTTTAGTATTTACTAACCCAATATGCAAGCCACCACTCTGTGACAAACAACTGAAACGTGACATTTTTCACATCATATCATTACTGAGAGGTGATAGTGTTCCTTCCACTGTAAAATACTCTTTTAAAATGGTATTTTCTCAGTATGTAAAATAAATAGTTATCAGGGTAAATTCTTTTCTAGGTCTAGGGGGGCAGAAAAAAAAAGGGAGTCTTGATGCACAGCAATCAAATACTGACACGAATAGTGCATGTAATGAGTTTAGATTACATCTTTTTTTAATGGATTTACAAAAGGAATAGTATCTCAAGTGAACAAGACCTCTAGAAGTAATTGAATGTCAAAGGTTTTAGCCAACCTTACAGATCTTACAGGAGGAAGAGGCTACTTAAACTGAAGTTCAGTTTGGGTAGTTTTCTAGTTTTCTTAAAGCGTCAGTAAAAGTGGCTAAAATATGGAGAGCAGGGTCAGAGGCCTGTCCTCCTCTGCTGAAGGGAGCAGTTACCAAGGCAGTGAAACCCAACTCACCCTTTTGGCCAGTTCCTCCTCGGTGAATTAAACAAGTGGGTCTGCCACACTCAGATAGATCTGTGTCCTATTTCCAGCTCTGCTAAAAATGGCTTTAATGACAACCTTGTGTTTGCCCTTTCCTGAACACATAACACATTGCACATTTAACTTTGTACAGAAGTGTCAATTGATGTACTGTTCGGGGTGTAATTAATAACAATTACATTACACTAGAAAAGGGACTGCTTTGTGTACAATGTGCATTTCCTCATCAGCTGGATGGCAAAAGGAAACTTATTAAACATGAAAGTATGGTACAGCTGTGTCCCATAACCAGGTATTTGAATATTTATAAGCTATTGCACTTGGGATACCAAAGCTGATGACATGAATGCATGTTTTAATAAGTCCATCAATAAAGCTTTCCTCGTTAGAAATCTGCCCCTAGCATATTACATCAGAGAATTCTGTTATCATGAACCATATTACTTGTCCCAAATGGCATACTGTTTAAGCCAGAAACATTATACCTATTTAAACAGCATGCTTTATGGTACTCAAAAAGTGGTAGAACTCTCTGGTAATACTATCTGTGGTTTCACACCTTTTAAGTAATAGCAATGAATATTTTATGCTATGAAGACATGAAATGTGTTCATCTCGGGTGCTAAATCACTCTGAAAAATGCTACGAAAGCCCTCTTTAAAAATACTTTGTGAATTATTTGCAGGCTGTGGGAATTATCTTTTCAACAAATTTGATTATTTTTATGTTTAAAAAGATAGCAAACAATGGTGGCTGTAGAATAAGCAATCAGTTCTCAGCACAGTTCTCAGTGCAACATTGAGTAGTTACCACCACCTGCGTCCTAGTATTTCTGTGAGAACTCATGTTTGACTGTTTCAATCTTAAGCACAGTATTAGATGTGGATACTTTTTTTTTTTTAACATGGAGAACGGTGAACAAGCTTTGAGGAGAGAAAAAAAAATCTATTGCAAACTAGAGGTATTTGTATACTAACTGGTACTGCACTGATGTTTTCCACGGAAATTCCAGCCGCATTAGTTTTGGCAGCAGTTAAAGACTACTTCTGGAATCCTTAACAACATTCAAGGAGTTCCTTTTAACTTTACTTCATGTTCTGTGGTTCTTTCTACTCTTTAAAGCAGGGAAAGCATTTTTTGGTGGTTTTTTTTTTTTCCAACTTTCAACTTGTTTTACTGTTAAAATAAATACAAAGATAAGTCAGTCAGAATTCAGGCTCAAAGGAACTCCACTGAAGTATTTACTCCTCTTTGAGAGGAGCCGAGAAGCTCCTCTTTTGCTCAGGTTGCACCTCTTACTGCTGCTTAGTACATTGTGCAACTCTGCCTGTGAGCCAACACGATCATAAGACTCAATGATAAAAGAAGCTATTCAGAGTTTTGGCAGGAAGAATACTTCTGACATTTTGTTTCATCTAGATCACAGGATTAGACTTCGGCTCGGGGCTTTAACACTAAGCTGCCTGTGCTACATCACGTAGAGGTGATTTCTGACACCTCTTCCACTGTACATCACTTTATTCTTGAATATTCCCATCCAAGTCAACGGGATGGACCCTTGAAGCAAGCTCCAATCCATAACAACCAAGCACAGTTGAACCTATCTGTTGAAAAGGGAAGATTATGCCCTTACACTACACATATCTAAGTATTGAGCCACATAACCAACGATTATGCTTCTTGAAAGGAAAACACAAACAAAAGCCAGCATGTATCCAGGCATCAAAAATGTAATTGTACCATATTTCAAATACCAGCCAAACTGTTAAAAGCCTATGATGTGACCACATGTGATGTATTTCAAGCATGTTCATAACTACAAAACAATTATACAAACACCATTAGTATTAATACCGATTAACTAATTTAATACTAACTGCCTGGCTAGAAAGCGACTTCATGGAGAATGGCAACTCCAAATACTTGAATAGACTAATTATACATAGCTTTTTTTTTTTTTTTTTATAATTAATGGAGAGGAATAGGCACATACAAAGGGAAATTCATCTCAACTGTCCTAGGCACCTTAAGATGTAATAAACTACACTTTCAGGAGCATCTATCCTTTTCCATGCAGGGAAAGCCTACGTGACTGGCTTATGCTACCTAAAAGCTGCAAAAAACTTCAGAGTCTGCCTAGAAGAACTGCTTTGAATTCTCCAATAAAGTATTCTCAGCTTGGAGCAGTGGTATAAACAGCAGAGGAAATTTACTATTGGTTCTCACTCGAAGGAGAGGATTATGAAGGGTTTCTATGGCTGGTCTCCTTAGAGAGGTCCATGTGATTACCTTGTCTACCTCCAGTTTCCCTCTCAAAACTCCCACATCTACTAGTTGATCTGGACAGATCAGAAGGTCAGGCACGTCAGAGGAGATTTAAACTTCCTGAAAGTGTTGTGAAAATAAGGAGTCTGGCAGAAAATACCCTCTCTACAGACTGATAGAAAAGATTGATCACACTCATTGGGATTCTCTAATCTTTACAAAACATCCAGCTTCAGGAAAACTGAAGTTTCAACAGAAGCCATTCAGCTTCACAAAAACAAACAAAAAAACCCAGAAAGGCAGGCAACCATCCACTTCAAGACCCCCAAAGCCCCCAGCTTAAGTTTTTCTATAATAATATAATTTTTCTATGATTAAGCAGAATTTTTCCTATTGATTCCTGTAACCTATATTTACCACCACCACCCTCCAGAAAAAAGGTGACTAAACACAAATCACTTTTAGAAAGAAATTTGTTGAAACTACAAAACCGAGAGGTTTCTTTTTCAGTATCAAGGACAGTTCACTTGCCATGAAACTCAATATGAAGTTAAGAGTGAAACAGTAAAGACTTCCTCCATGTCCTCTCTACCACCACCTACCCACATACTTCTCCACATTGTTACATGACTGTTTCCAGGTAGGAAAAAAAAAATCTGACACCTAGTTTCAATGGTTTAACTCCAGAGATGTAACTCTTGATTCATCAGAGCATGAGCTCAGCAGAGAAAGCAAAACAATGAATCTTCATTCAGTAAGGAATATGTATTCATCATGTAGTCACTTCTTGAATCAACTCTGATTGATTAAACCTCTTTTATTAACTGATTTCAGTTCATCTGGTTTGTTAACATCTATATAACCCACCTGGGGCCCTCGAACATCTGCTGCCCTTGTCTGACTTGTTTTAGGAAGCTCAAGCCCCTTTGTTTATTATAAGGATTTCTTCGATTTCTGTTGAGACTTTTAGATTCCCCTGATCTTTCTTAAGAACTATGGCAGCTAGCAGTTCTTATTGTCCATATAATCATTTACTGCTGTTGTCCAACCGAGCTGATCATACTTCTCTCATTCACAGATTGGTAGGGGTTGGAGGGGACCTCTAGAGATCACCTAGTCCAACCCCCCCCTGCTTGAGCAGGATCACTTTAAGCATGTTGCACAGGATTGCATCCAGGCAAGTTTTGAGTATCTCCAGAGAAGGATTGCACATCCTCAAACAGAAATCATGGGTAGCACTTCTCAAAGATTGACAGCTCTGCGGGTCTTCCATAAAGGGAGACATACGGTTCAGGCTTATGTCTGTCCACGCATTTTCACTTTCCAGTTCATCGTGGTAACAACCACCCACTGAGTTCAAATATTTACAATCAGGAGTAGGTGTCAGTAGTGGGCAGTGTCAGTGGTAGACAGATCAAGTATTTATTTGTGCCCCACACAATCAGGATGTTGCTCTTGGGCCTCGTCTAAGACACTTGTCTGCATGCATTATACTTACAGAAAAGTTACTGACCACTACATTCATTCATTGGCATATGAAAAATACATAACTATGTCCTCACATGCAAATGGAAAAAAAGTTTCCATTCTTCAATTTCCTCCAAATTTTTTAATGTTACACAGGATAGCATGAGCTGGTAAATTTTATGGTAAACAGAAAAAACAGCACACCCAACCACCATATTCTCAGTATAGTCTCTGCATACCGGATGCTGAATTTGTTCTGCAAAAATCAACTGGGAATTTTCCTGTATTGTACACAAAAAATATGATCTTTCAG
Source organism: Balearica regulorum gibbericeps (assembly GCF_011004875.1). Classification (NCBI taxonomy): domain Eukaryota; kingdom Metazoa; phylum Chordata; class Aves; order Gruiformes; family Gruidae; genus Balearica; species Balearica regulorum. The sequence goes on along the minus strand of NC_046188.1, from coordinate 53,981,099 downwards.
TGATGTTAAATAGTTCAAGACTTTTACACATAATCACCAGTTATTTTGAAGGCTTATTTGTAGCCACATGAGCTGTTCAGAATGTTTTTTTGAAATTAGTCAAGAGTTAATTGACTCAAGATTTTCAGGGTGGGGGGTGAACTTTCTAGAATACAAGCCACAGTATGTTAACACAAGCAGTATCTCACACTATACTGGGCTCCACTAAGATAAAAGGATTAGAGGGTTCACTGTATAATAAAAAGAGCTCATGTAAGCAAAAGAAATAAATATTTACAAAAAGAAAACTGCCTTTAAATTCCTAAAACCCACCCCACACTGAAGAATCACCATCATATTGGACAGAAACATGCCCACAGGGAAGAGCGGGGCATGGGGGAATGAGCACAGGCAATAGCTTTCCTTAAAAAAATATTTATCTAAAAATAATTAGATAATCTTTGACATTTGAAACTGCTGAACCAGTCAGTTCTATTTCATGTTCAGCATCATACTATTAAACTAAGTCAAAAGTTTCTGTGGTTACTATCAGATGAAATGAGCTCATTTCCCCTGAGAACTGGCTACACTGACCAGATGTCTTTAGCCAGCTACTCCCCAGATCGAGCAGGAGAAGCACATGCAATGCCTTCTCTGTTACTATGGAGATGGGTTTTCCCATCCACTATGCAGCCGGGTGTATAGTAGCTACCAGCTGTTGTCTCGACTCGTGCTCCATCAGGAGAGACTGAGGAAAGAAAGTGGGAGACGTAGGACTGAGCTTCTCCCAGCCCTCGACCTCATAAACTTTAACCACAGCATCCAACCCTCAATCTTCTTAACCGCCGCTTGGGTTTGTTGCTATTGTTTAAAGCTGCCTTACAGTGCTTCCTCCGCTGCTTTTACAGCCTCGTAACAGGTCTGCGGCAGCACACAACCACTTGGTATAACATGTTTGTTCACTGGGCTGGAAACTTAAGGCTTCCTCAACTCACACTTCTAGCCCAACATTCCCATGTAAATGGTTTTATGAGCTTAAATCTAAATCTCCAGCAGTAACCCATTTCAGGTTCCTGACATTATTCTCGCTCCATACTTTCAAAGAAAAACTTTGTGGATTAATGGCTCCCTATCCTTCCTGCAAGGCTGGTTAATACCTTCAATTCCCATTGCTTTTTAACTCCTGTGGAACTTTAATCCGTCTCTGACCATGCTGATGAGCTGCAGAGAAACAACACTGGTTAGGATTTTCATTCTTGCATTTTCTTTTTGAATGCAGCCAAGTTCAAATGTCTAATTATAACATTGCAGAGTTAATGATCAATTTAACGAAGGCTTTAGCGTATCTTTGAAGTCATAACAACAAGCCAAAGGGGGGTTTAAAACGTTAACTGCACAGGGAGCCTGCATAGAGAACTTTCTTAGGATTATCTCTCTCACTTAACAAAGTTGAGACATTTCAGAATACTTCCAGCAACCCCGTGGCTTGATCTGGTTGCCACATAGCACAGAGCTCTAGCTGGTGTTTATTTTATAGCTCTGAGCAGAACCAATCATTACCCTATTAATTCAAGCATGTTTAATTCAATGTCCTTCAACTACTCAGTCATGCCTATTTGTAACTTTTAAGCAACTACAGAAAGGTACAGCTTGTCACCACATATATACCTAACAGGCGCTAATCACTAAGGTTAGATATACAATGTAAGTAGGGTATATATTAAGACAGCTACAAGTGATGTTCACTTAAATGCACGATATGCAGCCTATGCTCCTTTTGCTTTAGGCACACTTCTTTCCACTTCGCACACAGGCTGAATTTGCCTTCAGATGTACATAGCTCCTGCTGATGTCAGTGAGATAAATACACATCGGAGGACACGCTCTGACCTGTTTACTTTTTAATCTGACATATGTAGCCACTCATATTTTGTATATATTACGCACCATTGCAATGCTGAATCAGCACATCCAGAAATAACAATAAGGGCATGCTCAGCCTGGAGCAGCACACAGAGAAAGCAAGCTCCTCCTCACTTTCCTTTTAATAGCAATCCTGCCAGTCAGCATCATCAGGCACGCTTTGCAGAGGACTTTTTGTGTCCCCCCTCAGGTATCGGACAAGGGTGAAGGTGAAAGGCATTAACCTCTTGATAAAAGGTTAAGCAAGGAGTCTTAGGACAGCAAAGGCATTATAGATGAGGGGGGCAGCCATTGCTGGTCCTCCAAAGTGAGCTGAGGGGGAAAAACCCAAAACCTCAGGCTGGCCACAAGATCTCCACCAGCACTTTTCCTTTGCACTACACTGAAGAGCGGGGCTGGACGTTTTTCCCCTTTAAAATTACAAGTGAGGGAAACTTCCATAGCAAGAAGCAGAGACAGTCTCTAGAGCCAGGCACTGTCAGAGAAACATTTCACAGGTTTGATCAGTCAATTTAACAGCCGCCCTGTGGCTTGCGCAGTGTGACAGGGCTGTAATGAAGAACTTCTAGGCACATAGGGGCTTATATATGGGGCATTATCAACAATGAAAACGTATATATCTTTTTTCCCCAGCACTGCAGTTATAGACCACAATAATTGTATGATGACATGTAGGATAAGTAGAAGCTGGATAAACTACATCAGTGAAAATCAATGCTTCCTTTCTAAACCAGCCAGTGCAATCAGATTTCCTTTCAGACCTCCTGGGAGATTACATCTTACTGCTTTCTTCATTTAAACCCAACTTCCCTAGACCTTATCTATGTGGCAATTTCCACTTCATGGTAAGTTTCTTCATTACATTCAGGTACTTATCCTTACAGCCCTGCCACAGCAAAGGATTACAGATGCTTGAGTCTAAGGATCACTTAAGCTCTGACAAAATGTAAAGCAATAAAGAAGTGAGAGCAGTCAGCCTGCATCATGCTAAAAAAGGCTTTCAATGACTACCCAAGTACAACACTGCTGCAACAAGATCACGGAGTTGGCTTCCCATTTTGGGGGGAGTTCACTTAAACTCCAAAGAATGCTAGTCTTTCCAGAGATGATCAGGGCACTTATATTCCACAGAAGTAAGGGGATGATTTTTTGTTCTATTTTTAAAGCAATTTTGCTAGAAAAATCACATGATGAAATGGTATTTGGACATTATATCACAACCATCCCTACCACTCTTTCAAAGTGTACAACACAAATACTGTACTGCAACAGCAGTACAGAACTGTGTAGTTACAACTGCATCCAAAAAAAGGGAATGAGGTATCAAATCTGTTTGCTTCTCCACACTTGGAAAGCATAATGACTTTGCTTAAACTGGAAAAACAAGCAAGCTCTTTAGCTCTCCTCAGGACATATAAGACCCTAAAATCAGGGGTTGCTTCCAAGACACAAAATTTTTAGTTGATATAGCTACACAACAGCTACCATTATGCATTATATCCTGAGACAAAGTCTTCACAAGTGTTTCAGTGGTTTAGTAACTCCTATTGTATCTTCCAAAGTGATGTAAGCACTAGGAGGAAAATTTGCACACCTGTAAAGAAAGCTGGACTCTTTAAGCATAAACTGTGCCAGAGAGATGGTGGTGACAGGACATCTGTCAACCGACACTTCTTCACCTACATCAGGGAGATTCACCCATGCTTTTTAGAGATTTTAGAAGCTTATATTCATTTCAGAAATGCAATTAGGCCTGCATTTGTCCCACCTCACTTTCAGCTCTTAGCTGGAAAACCCATGGCTCCATCCATAAATCTGTGCAGGAGAGGGGCACCTCCAGAAACATGCTGAGACTCTAATTTTGACATCTCAGCCTCAGGTTAGATGGCATATGTTCATCTTTGAGCCTCAAGCAAAAGCAGCGCTCAGGTTCCCGAGAGCTATGAAGTACAAATAAAAAACCACCCAAACCAAAAAAGAGCTTTGCCACACTACAGTGAGGTAAACACACTGATTTTCTGCCAGATCCAACAGCAGGGATAAAAGCTCTTCGGTGGACCATAAAAGTCTCATTCTCTTGTATTAAGTTAATCTGAGACCAACAAAAATTTACACCAATGATTCAGACTGTGAACAACTGCAGCAGCAGAGGAGCTGCTGCAGATCACTGTCTCCCACCTCTTATTGGAACAACACTCACCAAGGGGGACAGGCAGGTGAATTTTTGCATCCATTGATCCTAACTCAAAACAGAAACCATCTCATAGATGCTAGCTCAAAGGTTTCTTTTTGAGACAGAACCACCTCAGTACAACGCAGCATCTTACCATTCCTGCTCCTCATTTATGCACCTCAGATTCTGAACACCTAAAAAATTCAGGGAGAGATATTCTTCAGTTTTAGGCATTATGTTTTGTGGTGCAATATATATTGAAAAAGGTGCTATTCCTAGCTTGTCACTTTTTTATGCCAATTTATCAAATGGTTTGTATCTAGCAGGTCATAGTTTTAAGCTTTTGGCACAAGAAAGCTCCTTAACATATTTATATGATGACAAAGGCCTCTCTCTGTTTAAAATCAACAGTTATGTCTTTCTCTGTCAAGAAGGGACACTGTTTTTAATAACAATCACTGCAGACCCTACAAGTGCAAAAGAAGTGGCAGGCACCATGACAGTATCTCACAAATACTAAAGAGAACGACCTGTAGTACAAGGCTCTTACAGCTGCAGTGTTCAACATTTTCCTCCAGAATGTTGCAATGTACAGGTGCTTGAGACAGTATAAATACTAACAAAAGCCAAAATCTTCATCCAAACAGGACTAAGAAGCAAGGTTCAATATACATGAGAGAGGCTAGACAGTATCATCATTTCTCTTAACCTTTTCCGTAATGGCTTGTTTACGTAAATAAATGATGTATTGATTGCCAAATATGTTTAAATGCACTTACTACAAGACATGCACATTGCACTACAATAATTTTTGATTAATCATATCTATGTCTAAACCAGATAGCTATGTAACTTTTAGAATCCACCTGTTTTGATTCATCTAATGCCATGCACTACAGCAAGATAGAAATAAAATGTGTTATTTAAAGCTTTCCATAACAGCACATTTGTCAATGATACTTGATCAAAGCGTTTGCTTTGACTGTGCCATGTTTGTTTAATTACCACTACTGCTTATTTTAGCCCATACTAAAGAGTTCTGAAGAACATAACCTGGGCAGATGCCAGAAGAACGTGGCTTTTAAACATAACCTTATATTCAAAGAGTGAAATCAAGCTCTAACAATATAAGCAAGCAAAATTCTGTCATGTACACAAACCTTTCCTGTGCATTTTTTATCTTTTTTGAAAGATTTAGTGGCAAAACCAGGATTTAAATAGTTTTCCTTATAAATATTTCAGAAGACAGTAGAGAAATTCACGCATGGTCTATTGCAAGAGCTATTTAAACAAATTTAGTTTTAGTTTTACTTCAGTATTTTGATAATCAGAAAATGAAGGATTTCACATCAGAGTAGATTTCACTGACTACTGTGCTTTCTTGAGGTCAAGTCTTTTGGGAGGGGTGGTTTATTGTTTTTGTTTGGTTTTTTTTTTTTACTCCGATTTGATGCGTTTATCTGTTTACCAGAATCACATTCTCACACTTCAAGGTGTTTTATGACTTTATCACATAGCCAGGAATTAATTGCCATCATTTTTCATTTGATAATGGTCATTGATTCTGAGATATTGCTTAGAATAAATATAATATCTTTCTACACTCAGTGTTCTCAATTGCTCTTAACTGTTCTTTCTAAACTGCAGGGTACACTGACACAAACGACTGCAGAATAAGAATCACATGTGATCAAACAACGCACATTCACAGATACACAGACTGTTCTGTGCACATCTACTTAAATTGAAGGGCAAAGAAAAACATTTACAGCAAATAATGAGGTAAAGTCTTTTTACACATTTATTGTGCAGAAAAATGTAAATATATTTCTTTATACTGACTTGGCAGTAATGCTGCTCTGAATCAGTGATGATACTTTTCTGAACCCCAAAGGCCCACAAAAGGCCACAACTTGATTTCAAGTGCACTGAAAAATGTAACAGGTAGGTACCAAACCTGAATCTAAAATCCTGCCCATGTGCAAAGAAGGAATAAGCATCTGTAGCTCACCATTTTAACTTATGAGTGAAACCTTTGTATCGGATAAAGCTTAACAGCAGCACCGCAGGCACTGACGTTTTGGGCTTACAAATGTATTTTCAGGCCTAGTCCATATATATTCCTGGTGCAGCTGGCAGGGAAGATCAAAGCAAAATGCAGCTGAAAATGCCACTTTTCATCTGACTTCAAGGTTTGTCATGTTTCACATCGCTAATAATAAATCTGTCCCTGCCAGCTGAATTAATTACACCACCAGATGAACACAGATTTCACAGGGCAGGACCACTGAATGGTTCAAAACTTGGAAAGGTGCTCCAAATTTCAGGTGGTGACAAACACACAGGAGATTTCCAACCAGCAGCGGTAGTTACCTGTTCAAGATCCTGAGAGCAACCTCTCTAAAGACACCTACATCAAGGCTACTGTTAGCACCACCAGCAGCACTATAGGAAAGGAAATTGAAACAAATACAACCCGTCATTCTTGAAAGCAGCCACTGAAAGATTTTAATGTAGCTGTTCTAGATCAGCCCACTAGCAGTGTCTCTCTCCTTTGCACTCACATTAAAACGATGTTTTGTACAATTCCACTTCACACAGAAGAGGACTTCTGGCAATCCAGGAGTCAAAAGCAAGCTCACAAATATTTTTGTTTCTTCTAGACAAAAACAAATCTCCTCAAACCAGACTGCAAAGAGCAAAGGCCTTTGCAAACATAGTAAATGCCTTCAGCTACTTAAAATACAATGTTTATTTTACTTCAAAGATTTTTAGACTAAATTACCTTAAAGCAAAAAGTGCAAGCAAAACAGTTTGGTCTTTTTTCTTTTCTTTCCCAACCTCTTAAAACATGCTGGTTGGTCTAGACCTACATATCACAGGCTAACATAAATAAGTGCATCTTTCATAAAATTTATTCCACAAACAGGAGCTAGACCACTGGACAGATGCAGTAGCTGTATTTTCAACATTTTGGCATCCTTTTCCACTCCTGTTTCTGTCTCCCTGCACCTTCCTTTTGATCTGGCCCCACCCCAGGAGTCAGTCACCTTCCCTGGTGGGTGGATGTAATGGCACAGCTCAGCTCAGCCAGATTTTTGAGGGAAGTTTCATTCCCTCCCTGCTACTTGATCAAGAGACAGAAGAGGTACTGCTCCGGGCTGAGGTTCCCCTTCACTGGCTCTAGTTGCGCTTTCCAACTTGTAAATTAATACCTAAAATAAGAAACCAATTGACAGAAGAAAACAGAGGGTAGCGCATAAGAAAAGATACCCTATTTATTTGATGGTTCAGATCTCTGTCATTAAGTGCTAACAGGTACTTTGCTACCTACAAAACAGAGCACAGATTTGGAGAAGAGTGTCCTTCAGCCCAGCCCACCTACTGCTTTTATTCTTCAGTACTTAAGTCTCCATATCACATGTGGGGCCAAAGCACCAAGGGGTCCTCATTTACAGCCAGCTCCCAGGCACCACAAGCAGCATATGAAATAGCAGCAGCAATCACAGTAGAACCTTCTTGGGAGTTCACGGGAAGCCCAGGGCGGAGATTCGTGAATTCTTCTCTTGCTCAAGGACAGGCTTGCCTACTTTCCTCCAAGGTCTTCCCCAGCTAGGAAAGCATGAAATACCTACAGGCACATTCCCTGAAAATCCTGACAGCTGTAAAGGTACTAGAGAAGATGGAAGGCAGGTTGCAAATTTTAATAGCATTTACTACATTAACTATTACAGATTTTTCTTTCAAGAACTGACATTGTCAGAGAGGTTGAGAATCCAGCTACAGACTCTTAACACTTTCTCTTAGTCTTTCCTGCAATTACACCTTATCCTTCCATGGAAACATTAGCTTTCATTTTGTAAAACGTTAAAGTAGACTGAAGAACCACAGTTTTAGAATTAGCCCATGAAATAAAAAGCGATATATTCAGACACATGCTCAAGGATAACCCTGCAACTTTCTGCTTTATTATGAATTTTCTGGCTTTTGAGGTAAAAGTTATGAATCTAGTAGTCTAGCACAGTTTAACAAGTGATACAGTTTTCAAAAAAAATTTTTCTCTTGGGAAAAGGCTTGTCTGATGACATTGGCAGCTCTGGCGACTGACCCCTAGGGAAATGGGACAGCCATACAGATGGGAAATAGCTGGGAAGGAGCTACACGGAAGCACTGAAACATTAGACCCTACCTAGTGGCTGAAAACTCAAGTGCAAAGTCCAGATGCTAAAGTCTGAATGTGTTAGGATCATTGTTAGTGAACTGATACTAACTGACAGATTATATTACATAAAGTTCAATTTCTGGCTGCCCACAATGGCTCCTAAGTCAAACAAAGGCCTGACAAGCTACCAACAATAAATAAATCAAAGTAAAAAGCACATTGCTTTGAAACTTTAGCCTTAAAGATGGGAACATTACAGTAAGCTCGTTTGTTAAAAGCACTGCTTGATTTTGACCTAATACTACTTTACTAAAGCAACCGAAAATTATTGATTTCCTGTGTTATGAATTAAGATGAATAAAAACCTAAGAGATTACAAATAAAAAGCCTTCTTTGTTCTGTATATCACTTCCGCTATGCCAGTCAGTCAGATGCCATTGTTTTTCCTCCTGGTCCCATGGCACATGGAAGTTATCTTACTGGGAAACAAAACAAAATGAAAAGAGAGAAACAAAAGTCTTTTCCAAGATTTTTACTGTTTGTTTTCAGTCTTACATCCAAGACTAAGAATAAACAAGAAAAACAGTAGCAGTTTTAAAAAATGCCCCACACTAGTTCAATTTTCATCTCTGTTTTAAAATGTTCACAATTCTTTTGATCCTGAAGCTTCCTGGGATAGAGGCTCAGATTAGTATTTACATAAAAGTGATTAAAAGACATTTTAATTCAAAAAAGCTGAAGCGCTTCATGAGCTGCCTCTTCCACGCAGAGTTTGTTCCAACTCTTAATCAATGATATCTCTACGCAGCTCTGGACCCAATAAATGTTTCTACACTGTCTTGAGCCACAGAATGCTGTAAGTTGTGGGCAGCACCGATCAAGGAAGCCAGAGGAGAACAAAAGGATGGTCCCTACCACCGTGCAAAAGGCAAGCTAGAGTGATCTCTGCTACATCCCTGCCCTCTTGTAGATGGCAGGCAAGGGACACAATGCAAGCAAAGTGATACTGTGCATGGAAGCCTAAATGCACATTCAGAAAGGCAACGTAAGTCACTTGCAACTCAAAAATGGCAGAAGCTGCCCCAAATTTGAATCAACATTGGCTTTCTGTGTGTTTGAATTCTCCACGCCTTGTAGGCTGCTTCAGTTGGAAACAATTTTTAAGATCAAGGTAGGGAAGGAACGACAGAAAATACAGTTCCACGATGAGTGACATCTGCAATTAAGGAATTCTAACACTCAAGAAGTCTGCGTTCCAAGAGGTGACAGAAAAACAGAAATGACAAGAAGTATCTAATCATGTGCTGCACCCCTCATCCAAGCCACTTAGCACTTCTTCCCCCACCTGTGACACCTTTGCACAAAAGGTTTCACTAACAGTCTCCATCATCTTGCTTCAACTCTCCAAAGCAACTAGTCTTTGTAAGTGAAAAAGCTCTAGCTCAACTTCTTCAAATATTAAGGAAAAAACCCTACTAGCAACTTTCTCAATGCCACACCAAATTTAAGAGCAAGGAGAAAGAGACAATTGTTTCAAGGAACAGACAACTCAGAGTGAGGTCATCAGAAAGAAGAGATGTTTCTCCTGCTTGTGTCCTTGTTCTTTCCTTAACAAACTAAGACTATTCATGATGCTGTTCCGCATTTTTATGTCATTCTGCGCTCAAAGAGGCATAGCAGCAGAATCTCCCTCTTCTCATCTGCTATTTTCTGGATGATCACCCTAGCAGATGCAAGTAGCAGTAATCTACATGTTTTAGGAGATCTACAGGAACCATAGTGCTGGGGAGTTCTTATATCAAAAAGACATTAAAATCTAGCCCCCTGTTACCTGACTCTACTTAATGGAGATTTAAAGTGCCAGAGGATATTTGAATTAGCATTGATTCCCTCTCCCTAGTGCAAGCAACACTACAGTGAGAAAAGGACTGAAGGAAAACACCTTACCCTACACAAACACTAGTTTCTTCTTTCCAAATGAAAGTTAATTGCAGACACAAAATCAGAAGAAATCAGCAATTTAGATACAGACCACAGAGCTCATTACATATCTATGAAGATGTGATTTCGTTTTAAAGATAGAAACATCCCTGTACATCAGCCATGAAACAAATGAAGGTGCCTGGGATGTGCAACCTAACAGTCCCTTCTGTCCAAACACTTAGAAACCAGAGTTCGGACGCTTTCCAAAAGCGGAATCAAATCCTGAAACAGCTTTCTCTTAATGGCTTCACTAGCATTTCAGAACCATGGTTTGTTGACCTTGAGAAAGTAAAAATTGACAGGCTGCCTGTTTGTTTTGAGTTTTGTCATTTGATCGAATGGTGACAGTGTGCATTTTTGTGTGACTTGATGCATGGCTGAGCTTCTCACCTCTGACTCTCATTGACCATTAACCTGACATGAGTAATTAAGAAAAGAAAAGGAAATTTCATGTTATCGCTACACTACTCAAAAGCATTTTTCCAACCTGTTAACGTGGAGTTTCCTAGTATGTTACCAAAATATAAAAATAGGGCTTTGTTTATAAAGAGTTACTCATTTTGATTACTGCTGCAAACCTTGTGCTGCTTTTAAGGTCTACAAGATCCCAGATCTATTCCCTCCACCTTACCTCCTGTATCACAAATATATTCCTAAGTGCATACCAGTGGGAAGTTTGACTTCAGTACAGTGCCTCTAATTTTCTTGCATTTATTTCCTTGCAGATGAGATAGCAACTCACGAAGCTTCCTGTTCAGAATTTGGAGTAAGGGAAGAATTTTTTCTTTACATTCTTTTAAGCTGTGTTTGCTTTAAAAAGACAAATGACTCATAGTGGTTAAATATTTAAATATTTCACTAATGAGCTGGATCCTAACATGCAAGTATAAAAAGACATGTCATCATGTCTGGGGGGAAAAAAAAAATATCACACTCGCAGCCAAGCAGCTTTTTTTTATTTATATATTTACATATACACACACGCACTAGGAATCTATAAGTTGATATCTCAGAACTAGTCTACACACATGTTTAGTATTGGTATTCTCTGTAGAGATACGTGGGGTTTGGGGCTTGGCTGTGTTTGGGTTTTTTCCCTTTTTATCAAAATAGTTGCAGTAATTCAAAAGCAAATGCCCTGTTATTGTATTAATAATAACGATGACATAATAGTACAATTATACCCTATGGAACTAGGCTATACCGACGCATGCAACCATGTGCTCATGATCACTTCAAAGTCAGTAAGAGATTGAAGATATTACCACACCCAACTCTTCATTACTGCACCCCTCATCTTGGAGATTACCACCCACAAAGCTGAACAACGGTAACCCATTGTGGAAGTGCTCTTAGCCTTCCGTCCATCTAACCAAATTAGTTTTAACCATCTTGGGTGGTAAACAAAGTTTTCTGGGGCAGCAAGGCACTGCAGCAGACTATGAAAGCAAATGCAGTACAATCTAATTCTAGGCAGAGTAAAATCCCATTGAGGGGCAGCAGTGAAGAGCTAGCAGATGACTGCTTCTTCAGCTTTTCCAGAGAGACATGCTTCTGCAGCCCTATCTACACCCTGTCTGTTCTAGCCGAGCTTGAACAAAACAGCTTTTGTTTGTAGAGACAGCCTAGCTGCCAATTCAAGTTCAATAACTGGGTCTGGATTATAGTAGGCATGCCTAGACCTATAGGATAAAATTAATTTCAGTCAAGTTGGTCTAAATCAGCTGTCAGGCTGATATCCTGCTGTCTTGCAGCAAAACAGATGCAAAGCAAACATGATTTGACTGAATAACGAATTAAGTAGCATTTTAATACAAGAGATGCACAAAGCTAAGTATGTAAAATAAGGGCCAAAATCTCCACTTTCCTATAAAAAAAAAACCTTTCAACTTCTAAATTAAGAAATTAAATGAAAAAATAAATATATATTTTTTTCAGTGTTATGATTGCTGAGGTTCATCACCAGACCTGAACGCATGGAGCAGGCCAAACCTGGGACTTCTGTAAGTTATGTTATTTCTCTGCTTCAGTGCCTGGCTGCACAAGAGGCTACGCACACTTCCTCCCACTCACCTTTTCATCACATCGTCTGTTTGGGCTGCAAGGTCTACGAGGGTAGGAACTATCTTTTAGAGCATGTTGGCCACCTCTACTAGGTGTTGTACTTGATCTTACAGGCAGGGCCCTTTGAATGGGGTGTAAGTAAATAATAATAATATCCTTTCTCAGAAGGATAGCACACAAGTCTGCTTGTAAATTATATTGCAGATAAAAGTTTCCATCATGTTTTTAACCATCAAAAGCTAACAAATCTTACTCTACAGTTCCACAAACACTTTAAGCCAGTACTGCTGCCAAAAGAAGCAATCTCATCTGGCCAAAAAAAAGGTTAGTTTGAACCCATCTGGGTTCTCCAAGGCAGTTTACAACATAGCTGCACAAATGCTTGTGTTGGCACAAGGAATAGAGCAGCAGGACCGTTTCTTCAGGTGGCAGTGCCAGTTTATGCAGGCCGAAACCCATTCTTGAAAGCGCAGCCCAGGTTCTCTGAAGGATTTATCTTACAAAGCCAAGTTAGGGTGGAAAAGCTATGGGTCACCCAATTTTACTCATAAAACTGCTAATACTCACCTCCCAAGAATGCTGCAAGGTTAAGTACATTCGTGTTTGTAAGGTATTACAGAAGTAAGATTAGTAAATATTTAATTTTCTCTCCTCCCTTTTCCCCTGCCCTGGCCACTAAGTATAATTTGTTCTGAGCTTCATATACTAAATCAATGACTTGGAACAGCTCCTAGAAGGTAGCTGTCAAGCTCCCTGTCTGTAGGCCAGATGGAGGTCAGTCATCATACACACGTATTCCAATCTAAAACTGTTCTGCAATGTTGCAGCCAAAACAGCATCTAAATACTTTGTACCCACACTGCTGCAGGGAATTGTGGAATAGTCAGATTACCTCTACAGCAGCCATCCTTTCTCACCTTGATCTGGGGAACAGCTGCAGAGGGATAAAGGACAAGCAAATCAACTCCTTTTGCATGCAGTCCATGTTCAAACGCATCCTGCCAAACTGACAGCAACAACAACGAAAAAGAGTGTTTCTGAAAGGTACCTAATAAGGATGTTAACGGCATGCTGGGGTGTGGGGGGGGAGGTTAACCTCAGTGTCATTAGCATAAGGGAAACACCATCAAAGTAAGGCAGTACATAGCTTGCTTTCACAGATGGTGTGAAAACAGGCATTTTGGTTATTTTGTTAGTTCTTCAAAGTCCTGCTGTTTCCAAGAGCTAATAACAATTCTTAACCCCCCCATCATCTTTGAAATATGCTAATGTTTGATGGGTTAAGTAGAACTACCTGATGTAAACAATACACTAAGGTACAGGTCACTGAAATCAATGAACAATTGGCATAGCTGAGCAGTGCAGAGGTTTTAGGACATCTGTCCCAATGTTTGGACCCTGGAAGCCACTCAGAGAAACCTACAGTATTTACTCCATTGCAGTCTCTGATGCTGTCGCTACCAGGACACATGGGCACTGGTCCTTGTTTGCAGCCAAGGCACAGGACATGCCAGGAATGCAGAACAGAAAACACAGTATGCAGCAGCTCTCTGGGCTATCAAGACTCCTCCAGCAGCTCAGTATAAACACCAAGTTCTAAGCTCTACCACAAAATTAATTTCTTTTATAAGCTGAGATAAAGTGTAAATGCCCATGCTATGTATTATTAGCCACTGAATCAACAGCTCTAAAACTCTTTCACAAGACCTTTCTAATTACTGAGATAAAATAGGACTGGGCCTTGTATTACAACAGGAACAATCCTAGAAACTCTTTGTGCAAGACAAATCTAACAGAACTGATACTTAGTCATACTGATACTTTTCATACTATGAAAATAAATTAGATAAAAATAAAGTTAAAACATTTAATGTGAGATAAATACAACTTGCAGTTACATAAATCAAACTCTCATGTTTCCTAGATTATTCCTAAGTACAAGCAGACACTGTTCAAGAAACCTTTCCTATTATGCCCCAATCCTGTTAATATTTATGAACACAGGAAGCTCCATGATGACTACTCATATGCACAAAGTTAAACATACTGCATAATTGCAAGTCTCATGCCATAAAAACTTCACTTATAAATGTAGAACCTAATTTGGTCACCTATACCCATACACATAAAAACCCCAGCATATAGAGTCTTGACTTTTTTTTTACCCCCATCTCCTAAAACCATGGAAAAATCTCTCAGTAGGGCTGGAGGATCTACTCAATATAAATGAAATCTAGCTAGAATTACTTTTTCTAATAATTGCTAAAAATAGAAATATGTTCTATATACAGAAAAATATATATGTAAAGAAACATACATATAAATATATATTAAGAAATAATAGGGTGATTTCTATACCTTCTTGTTCCTTCTGTGTGCACAAAGTCAGGTATTTGTCACTTTTTTCATAGTGTGGCAAGTTTCTAACAGGATGTTCATTTACTCATTCCCCTTCCAAGAACAGTTAGTGCTCAATGCTGAGATGGTCTTTCCTACCATCAAATGCAGAAGACAAGAAATGAAATAACGAAGTTTTGCAAAAATGAACTCATAGAAGCTTACTTTAGAAGCTGCCAAGAAAAAGAAAGCCACCAAGAAGTCCCCTTGCTTTTGTTTAGCCAGTTAATTGAATCCACTTAATCCAACATCGCAAAATAAAATTCTTAATGTATTCAATTTGTTTACGTTATTTTCTCTTTACTCCTGGAACCTTCTTTCTTCCAAGACGCTGGCACTCACTGCTCTTCCGCACTACAATTACACCACACCTGCAGAGTTTATTCCAGTTTTGCCTACCAAGGGCCACTTAAAGCCATTCAAGAGCCACCAGCTAGTGACAGCTGGCAAACTCAAACCTGTCTCAGTAGTCTATCATACGTAATCAATTGCAAATAGAACTTCAACAGACTCATCCCATTATTTCCTAGCTGATTCCCCCTGGGAAAACAAGCCAGCAAGCTTCCACTTTGAATCATGAAGCTAGTTTTGCCTCTGTCCCTCCCTCCCAACTTCTTCCTTTCCCCTCTCTTTGCATCAGTTCACTGCACTGTTTCAGCTTTTCAGCTTGATATCCGTTATGTTATGTCAGCTGTTACATTACGCGTAAAACAATAGACTCCAGCTGGCTGAGGTCAGATGTGAAACAAGGACCTAACAAAGCCATAGACCCTCCAGTTATACTGAAATTGAGATACACACTGAATGTAGCACTTAATGACAAACTCCTTTCCAGACATTTGGGCAAAGCATAAAGGAAACACCTGTCACTGCAAACATTGCACACTAATCCAGATAAACCCTAAATTTAAAAATCTTTCTTTTCACTACTTGGTTCTACTACGCACCAGTATTTCACAGTTTAAATTTTTTTCCAAGATGGAATTTGTATTACTCTGCTTGTTTACTAAAATATTAAATAGTGAAAAATTGTGTATAATTTCAAAGAAAATATGTTTACCATGTTTCTTTCAGAGTTACCAAGCAAATGCTCTGAGCTTGACATGGATTTACACCCCAGAAAAGTTCAGTCAAATTTTAACCCTTAAGTAGAAAGCTCAAAAAAAGCGAACAAAAGATGTAACAGTGAATAAAACATACTTTTTTCAGTGATGGTATTTTCCTGGACAGAGCTTTGAACAGAATTTACTGGAGTGCTGCTATACTAAAAATAAAGAAACAAAACACCAGTATACTATGTGACTTCTGAGAACAAACACAGGATCTTGACAACAGGTGAACTAACAACAACTCTGGAGGCACATATCCCCCTATTTTTCAAAACACTGCATACAACATAAAAGCAATGTTTTCTGAAGACTGTCATGCTACTGTAATTCACATATGTAAAAGCCAGGAAGCTTGTTCAGCGCAAAAGGACCAGTTGGCACTGTGCTCGTTTCAGTCTTTGGCCAACACCCACACACTGCCAGCAAGGGAGATCACCATGTCAGATCATGTAGGCCACCAAGCAGCCAGCAGACGGCACCGATCTATCACCAGTGGTTCATGCTGCCCTGCAATCTGTCACCAGCTCCACCACAAGCTTGGGGAAGGTCACTCTTCCCGGAGCCTGGCTTAATCTTCAGAGTTTGAGCCCCAACAAATGCTTGGTGCTTCATAGCCATCTCATCCCAATGTACTGTGGAGATAAATGCTAAATCCTGATTACTCACAGTGACTTAGTTGTAGGCTTTATTTTAAATGACAACATTCAGGTATAGAATCATAGAATGGTTTGGGTTGGAAGGGACCCCTTAAAGATCATGTAGTTCCAACCCCCCTGCCATGGGCAGGGACACCCTCCACTACACTACATTGCCCAAAGCCTCATCCAACCTGGTCTTAAACACTTCCAGGGAGGGGGCCTCCACAACCTCTCTGGGCAGCCTGTTCCAGTGCCTCACCACCCTCACAGTAAAGAATTTCTTTCTAACATCTAATCTAAATCGACCCTCCTTCAGCTTGAACCCATTACCCCTTGTCCTGTCACTACACTCCCTGATAAACAGTCCCTCACCAGCTTTCCTGTAGGCCCCCTTCAGGTACTGGTAAGCCGCAATTGGATCTCCCCGGAGCCGCCTCTTCTCCAGGCTGAACAATCCCAACTCTCTCAGCCTGTCCTCATAGGAGAGGTGCTCCAGCCCTCTGATCAGCTTCGTGGCCCTCCTCTGGACTCCCTCCAACAGCTCCATGTCTCTCCTGTACTGGGGCCCCCAGAGCTGGATGCAGTACTCCAGGTGGGGTCTCACAGGAGCGGAGTAGAAGGGCAGGATCACCTCCCTCGACCTGCTGGTCACCCCTCTTCTGATGCAGCCCAGGACACAGTTGGCTTTCTGGGCTGCAAGCGCACACTGCTGGCTCATGTTGAGCTTCTCATCAATCAATACCCCCAAGTCCTTCTCCTTGGGGCTGCTTTCAATCCATTCCTCACCCAGCCTATAGTCGTGCTTGGGATTGCACCGACCCACATGCAGGACCTTGCACTTGGCCTTGCTGAACTTCATGCGGCTCGCACGGGCCCACCTCTCCAGCCTGTCGAGGTCCCTCTGGATGGGATCCCTTCCCTCCAGTGTGTTGACCCCACCACACAGCTTGGTGTCATCAGCAAACTTGCTGAGGGTGCACTCGATCCCCTTGTCCATGTCACCGACAAAAATGTTGAACAGGGCCGGTCCCAGTACCGACCCCTGAGGAACACCACTCATCACCGGTCTCCACTCGGACATTGAGCCGTTTACCACAACTCTTTGAGGGCGACCATCCAGCCAATTCCTTATCCACCATGTGGTCCATCCATCAAATCCATGTCTCTCCAATTTAGAGACAAGGATGTCGTGAGGGACAGTGTCAAATGCCTTGCACAAGTCCAGGCAGACGATGTCAGTTGCCCTTCCCTTATCCACCGACACTGTAACCCCATCATAGAAGGCCCCCAAGTTTGTCAGGCATGATTTGCCCTTAGTGAAGCCGTGTTGGCTGTCACCAATCACCTCCTTATTTTCCATGTGCCTGAGCATAGTCTCCAGGAGGGTCTGCTCCATAATCTTGCCAGGCACGGAGGTGAGACTGTAGTTCCCTAGGTCTTCCTTTTTACCCTTGTTTAAAAAGGGGGTTATGTTCCCCCTCTTCCAGTCGACGGGAACTTCGCCAGACTGCCAGGACTTCTCAAATATGATGGCGAGTGGCCTGGCCACTTCATCCGCCAGTTCCCTCAAGACCCGCGGATGCATGTCATCAGGTTCCATGGACTTGTGCCCTTTCAGGTTCCTTAGATATTCTCAAACCTGATCTTCTCCTACAGTGGGCGGTTCTGCATTCTCCCAGTCCCTGCCTTCTGTGACCTGGGCAGTGTGGCTCAAGGATTTGCCAGTGAAGACTGAGGCAAAGAAGCCGTTGAGTACCTCAGCCTTCTCCATATCCTGGGTAACCAGGTCACCCGTTTCATTCCGGAGGGTACCCACATTTTCCCTTGTCCTCCTTTTATCACTGACATACCTATAGAAGCTTTTCTTGTTGTCCTTAACATCCCTGGCCGGATTTCTTTCTATCAGTACTTTGGCTTTCCTAACCTGCTCCCTGGCTGCTCAGACAGTTTCTCTGTATTCCTCCCAGGCTACCTGCCCTTGCTTCCACCTTCTGTAGGCTTCCTTTTTTTTGTTTGACTTTGCCCAGGAGGTCCGTGTTCATCCATGGGGGCCTCTTGGTGTTGATGTGTATGCCACCACAGAACTCCAGGCACAGAAATCCATTAAGAGAAATATTATTTTTTTTTCATAGTTCTGAGAAAAGGCAGAAATGGAAGTAACCAGTTTTCTGCATCCAAACTTATCTTTATCAAATACACTCTCCAGTGTAGCAAACTGAAATTAGAATTCAAACCCAGAACATTCTGAACCTCCTAGAAAAAAATGCGCGCAATACATGTAAAGAGAGTTTTCTTTTTTATAAAAATCACGGCTTATTCTTATCATATACATCTCAAAGTAATTTTTGATGGCAACTTCAGAGAAGTTTAGCCAAATAAACTTTTTCTTTTTTCCCCACTGAAAAGGAAACATTTAAGACAACAGCAAGAACATACTGGAATAACATAACATGCTGGAAATCTTCCAGTACATTAACAAGTTTAGTATCTATTTCCTTCTCGTCCATGCAAATACTCCTCCAATTCATTTCTCTGAAAGCTTTAATTGTTCTCACGTTTTTCTAAAAGCCATTCACATGACAAGAAATCAGGTAGGCCAAACAGCATGAATTTTGTGGCTACAACCACAAAGTGGCCAGAGTTGTCCCTGGCAGCAACGTTAACACAGCCCTTTTCTTCCACCCTTCTCTCCCAGAATTATTTCTGTTGATTACTTGTTTAAAATTCCCCAAGCCCATGTGAAAAAACATCTCTTTATTAATAGCTCACTTCTTCCAAAAAATATTTTTATCTACTTCAGGACATCATCCAAGGTCTGAATACAGCCACCCCAAATAGGACACAGCATGGTCCAATGCTGCCCTCTACAGATTTTTAAAGTGAAACTATAGCTCCCTTCTACAAGTGTTTGATTTTTAGCGTACATAAAAGGAAAAAGCAGCTCATCTTTCCCTTACTGATCTTAGGCATACTTACCTTTTATCTTACCTCTTCATTCCTTCCTGACATTCCTCTTCAGTTCAGACTATCTACACCAAACAATAACAATGGGCTGGTTTTTTTAAAGCCCATTTCATTAAATTGGTTCAGCTGTCACTACAGATAATCTTGTTTCCACTTTAGCAGCATCTGATTTGACTCCCTCAGATCTGTTCAGAATGTACATAAAGCAGAATTTAAGCTGGACTAAAAGCATATTCAGGCAACCTTCTGAACCAAATTAATTAAAATCCTTTAACATCACATTTACATTAAACAATTCTCCTACATAGACCAGGGGAGTTGACAAGGTACTGCTTTGTGAACAGCTGGAACAAGTTAAGATGTTATTACCAGCAGCATTTTAAACCAAGGCAGCTGATTTTGCAATGAAGCAAATTAGAAGCACTCACCAGTATCTGCCAGCACAGCTCAGCTACAAACATGAGAACCACAGACTGAAGAGCAGTGAGAAACACCTGAGTTCAGATTCAGAGGAAGCTCCTTGTTCCAGCTACTAACTATACTGTCACCTAATTAAAAGGGAGAAGGTAATTTTCATTTCTATTCATGTTTCTGAACCTTTGAATCCTTCACATTTGGCCTTTTAACTACAAACTAAAATGTAGAGAAGGTGACTTGAAATGAAAGCTGAGATTCTCAACTTCAGCTATCAATGGAGTGACAGAAAGGAAATGCTGCAGTGAGCGATTCTCTGGACAGGTGTATCTGCAGATCTAGCAAAGGAAAAGGATTAAAGGGCACAAGTCCACCACGCACAGGTCTTCTACACCAGCTGACCTCACTCTGGGTCAGACCAGGGTACATTGCTACGGCTGCACAGACAAATTTCTTCACACTCTCAGCTACAGTTGTTCTTTAGAGAGAGTCTGTAGACTAGATCAGTCTGTAGAGCTATCACCAGGCATACTTTACAGACATTAATCCCATTTAATTTTTCAAAAGGATGAAAATATACCAATGTTCAGATTGTAAGTCTCTGTCTTGGCTTTCTTAACCAAGGAAGCTAATCAGAAAAAAAAACAAACAAACCAACAAAAAACCCAACCCAAGAACTGGAACCACTTCAAACTATTTGGACCATTTGTTTTCTGTGAAGACCATCTTCAGAATCACAAACTGTAGGTATTTTTCTCTTTCTTTCTCACAAGACCCACAAAACACTCCAGCAAACAAAACCCAAGGCTTATACTCAAAAGATAATATTAAAAGAAGAAATAAAAACTAGATTTCTCCCAAGCCTAGACTCTGTGCCACTTTCTTAAATGTAGGAATAATTTCAATACCAATAACATAAATGTCAACCACCCAAAACTATTACTTATCTTAACTGATAGTCTTTTTAATGTTCAAAAATTGTTTAATCTCTTCAGTGAGAAGTACATTAAAGTAGAAAAGGAACTCAGAAAACAGAAAGCTGGAAAGAGCTTATACTTTCATCATAAAAACATACCCCTCCCTTTTTTTTTTTTTTTTTTTTTTTTTGAATCAATATTGAAATGAGATTCCTACAAGAAAATAGCTTTTTCAGGCACACTGAATATCCCTTGGTTCAGCAGAATATTTAATCCCCTTGGATCAGGCACTTGGATTTTCTTAGATCATGCTGAGATAACAGCATTCTGCTGTGTTCTGGCACCATAAAATCCTTGCTTATGAAAATAAAAGAAAAATATGGCCTCTCTGGGAACATACATCTCTGAATTACTTTTTTCCATAGTTTAAATATTGTAGTCTCAAAATCAATTTTTACACAGATATACCACATTCTCTTTATGAGTCATGGCAAAAGCTCTCCCGCACCACTATTTTAAATGGGCCAAATGTACATAGACCCTTCAAAATGATGATCCTTTCACAGTCTTGGCTCAGACTCCAGTTCATGCTGGGCAAGTGCCAATGAGCAACTGGAGTCAAACCCCTCCAACAGCACCATCTAGTGAAAAAAAAAATAAACACATGCAAATTTAAACAGTTTTCACTGCATTCTGGAAACTAACAAAAGGCTAATTCTCTCCTAATCTCCCATTACAACTGCATTTAGGTATAGCTTTCATCGAGACTCTTTGCCTTGTGAAGTGTGGTGACAAGTAGAGAACGATTCAACAGCTAATTGTAAGCTTTTTGTCTAAAACTGGAACACCGCTTGGAACACATATAAACTTTCCCTTGTTTATTTTTCCAATGTTAAGCTTGTATTTTTCTTATTGTTACGAAAAATAAAAGCATTTTAAAATGCATTAAAATAATTGATAACATAACATCTTCTATTTCCTCCTCTGGTAGCTGGAGGTGATATTCTAAGACAAGCAGTTCCAGAGTAAAAAAGAAATAATTATATATATAATCTCAACAACCTTTTTAGATCTTATTTTCATATAATTGTAATATCTTGCATGACTATATTATTGAAGCATGCAAGTCTTGTTCATGAAAAAGGGCACACACAGCTACCAATTTCACAGGTTTTAAAAAGACTCTGCTGAAGTTGTGTAGGTGCTTAGATCTTTCACAGGGTCACAGCAAGAAACTTTTGGCTATGTGGAGGAAATGGAGTGGTGTAGCTCCTAATTGTGAGTGTTTTCAAGGATCTTGTTCGAATGTTTTTTCAGTCGGGAGGAAGAGATTCTGTACTTTTCCCAATGTGCATCTTCAATGCCATGCAAATCACGAGAGGGCTGTAGAAGGGATTTTGTAACAACAGTAGTTTAGAGATAACATGCACACACACACGTGTGCTTTTACGGTTATTTCATCTCATTTTCAGGATGAATCAGATTTACAGTGCCCATGCAGTTAAGCTCATCTAATCAGACTTGCCCCATGGGACTGTTCAGCTCATCACACCCACATACTAACTCTGAGCACTCATTTCCAGACAATCAGCCTGATAGAGTCATTTCTTGCATTTTCAGACCTCTGATTGCCTGGTCAAAGCCTCTCCTCCCCACCCAAATACAACAAGTCCACAAATCTCAGGTAGGCAAAATTTCAAAGCATGACACTGCACATTTGGTAGCACTAACTATCTCAGACTTATATTTGATGCACCACAAAGCATAATTCATTTAGAGAGAATTCTACCCTACATAGAAAACTACGCTTAAATAAAAGGCAGTCTGCTCTTGGACAAAGCTTCAGTAATTTTCCCTTTGGAACACAGGTAGGGAAAGGCGGACTCAATTTTATAATCTTCAAAAGAAAGAACTAAAGGTCTCTGTGTTACTTTAATTATTTTAATCTCACAGAGCACACACTCAGGCTGTGTAATTCAGGAATGACTTGAGGTCTCATACACTTCAAATTCCACGTAGCCAAAGGTTCCCTCCCTCTCACCATCCCAGTTAAATCCAAGCAGAAAAGCCTTCTTCAAGGTTCCCATACTCCCCCTAGTAGGTTGTTGATCTCCTTTGAGATCTCTCTCACTATTAGTTTGTAAATCAACTTGTTTGCCCTTCTTTGCTCACCTACGACAACAATTAGGTACCTACTTTAATTGTCTGGCTCCAAATAAAAACTATTATTGTGGTATAACTAAAAGTCCCCCTACAAACACAAGAGAAATTAATTCCTACTGCAAAGCAGCAGAGCGCGCTCTCCTAAGCTTTTTAATAAGTCTCCTTACATCACCATTTGGGTTGTAAGCTTGAGCTGTGTTTTTTCCTGTTCTGTTTTTTAATCCCTGTATGCTGTTACACTTTCTTTTACTTCTTTGCATTTTACAGTTTCTCTTCAACCACTCATCTGTGATTAACTCCCCCCTTAAGAATTCAGTTACATCTAATTTTGACAGCTTGTAATGATACATTAGAATGAAAATAAAACCTTAAAATAAGAACAGAATACGAATTTTTTTGGGGTACACACTAACAGGAATCAGATTCTGACATTTCTATGTTTGTTGCAAGGTGCCACAACTCCTTTGAAAGTCCCACCACAACTGGATAACTTGGATCTACTGCTTTGGACTGATGGATCACTGTCATCCCCCTAAGTTTCTTGAAAATTGCCACAGTTAATCTTTTAAGAAAATGTCAGAATATGCCAACACTGAAGAAACAAACAACTGCTGAATTCTCAAGAAATCATGATAGTAGGATTTCAATGTGCATTGGGTTTGCATGGCAAGGTTTTGGTAGCGGGGGGCTACAGGGGTGGCTTCTGTGAGAAGCTGCTAGAAGCTTCCCCTGTGTCTGATAGAGCCAATGCCAGCCGGCTCCAAGATGGACCCGCCCCTGGCCAAGGCCAAGCCAATCAGCGCCTCTGTGATAACATATTTAAGAAGGGAAAAAAACAGTTAGAGAGAGCTTTTGCAGCCAGAGAGAGGAGTGAGAAGATGTAAGAACATCTGCAGACACCAAGGTCAGTGCAGAAGGAGGGGGAGGAGGTGCTCCAGGCACCAGAGCAGAGATCCCCCTGCAGCCCGTGGTGAAGACCATGGTGAAGCAGGCTGTCCCCCTGCAGCCCATGGAGGGAGGATGAGGGGGTGTAGAGATTCCACCTGCAGCCTGTAGAGGACCCCACACCGGAGCAGGTGGAGGCACCCAAAGGAGGCTGTGGCCCTGTGGGAAGCCCATGCTGGAGCAAGCTCCTGGCAGGACCTGTGGATCCGTGGAGAGAGGAGCCCACGCCAGAGCAGGTTTGCTGGCAGGACTTGTGACCCCGTGGGGGACCCACGCTGGAGCAGTTTGCTCCAGAAGGTCTGCACCCCGTGGAGGAGACTCATGTTGGAGAAGTTCATGAAGGACTGTAGCCCATGGGAAGGACTTCATGTTGGAGAAGTTTGTGAAGGACTCTCTCCCGTGAGAGGGACTCCATGCTGGAGCAGGGGAACAATGAGAGGAGTCCTCCCCCTGAGGATGAAGAAGCAGCAGCAGAAACGACGTGTGATGAACTGACCATAACCCCCATTCCCCGTCCCCCTGTGCTGCTGAGGGGGGGTGGAGGTTGAAGCTGAGAGTGAAGTTGAGCCCGGGAAGATGGGAGGGGTGGGGGGAGGTGGTTTAAAATTTGGTTTTATTTCTCATTCCTGTACTCTGTTTTGCTTAGTAATAAATGAGATGAATTTCCTCTCTAAGTTCAGTCTATTTTGCCCATGAAGATTAGTGAGTGATCTCTCCCTGTCCTTATCTCGACCCATAAGCTTTTTGTTACACTTTTTCTCCCCTGTCTAGTGAATGAGGGGAGTGATAGAGCAGCTCTGGTGGGCACCTGGCCTCCAGACAGGGTCAACCCACCACACAATGTTAAAAATTACCTGTAGTTTTACTCATGATATAGAAGAGGAACACTGATTCACACTGCTTAGAAAGCAAGATAATACAGAATAGCATGAACACCCAATGTGTACTGGATATTACATATCTTGTATGTAATCTTGAACGCATTGCATACATATTACACTAATCGTATTACACACATACAGATAATACATACTGCATACAGTATGTACACACAAAATGAGTTCCATGATTTCATGGGGGGGGGGGGAATGAAACATCACTGGTTATGTTGTCACTAGAAGTTGTTTCACTGAAACCACACACTGTGTCCATGTAAAATATTACGACATGTTGCAAAGACAAGTGAGAGATTATCACAAGTGAAATTCATCATAGAAATTGGCAGAAGTATCCACAACTACTAGTTATGGATAACACACACGCAAATTTGTACAAAAAGAAAACCCTAAACCACAAAACAGAAAAGGTACCAGATGCAGAAATACATGTATAGACTCTCTTCGCTGGCAGCTAATTATTATGTTACACCTAGGAGTTCAAATATCTTACAAGTTAGTTAAAAATTTGGGCTACATCTGGCTGGTGACTGGTCACCAACGGTGTTCCTCAGGGTTCAGTTCTAGGGCCAGTTCTGTTCAATGTATTTATCAACAATCTGGATGCAGGAGTTGAATGCACCAGAAGCAAGTTTGCTGATGATCCCAAACTGGGAGGTGCTGTTGACTCTCTCAAGGGACAAGAGTCCTTGCGGGGGGATCTAGATAGATTGGAGCATTGGGCTATGATTAATGGGATGAAATTCAGCAAGTTGAAATGTCAGATTCTGCACCTGGGATGGAGTAATGCTGGGCACAAGTATAAATTGGGAGAGGAGTGGCTGGAGAGCCGCCCTGCAGAAAGGGACCTGGGGGTGCTGGTCGACAGCAGCTCAATACGAGTCAGCAGTGTGCCCTGGCAGGCAAGAGGGCAAACGGCACCCTGGGGTGCATCAAACACAGCGTAACCAGCCAATCGAAAGAGGCAATTGTCCCGCTGTGTTCAGCGTTGGTGCGGCCTCACAATTTAAGAAGGATGCGAAGGTCCTTGAATGCATCCAGAGGAGGGCAGCAAAGCTGGTGAAAGGGCTGGAAGGAATGTCCTGTGAGGAGCAACTGAGGACTCTGGGCTTGTCTAGTTTGGAGAAAAGGAGGCTGAGGGGGGACCTCATGACTCTCTACAGCTTCTTGAGGAGGGGACGTGGAGCAGGAGGTGCTGAGCTCTTCTCCCTGGGATCCAGTGACAGGACAGCGTGGGAATGGTTCAAAGCTGCGCCAGGGGAGGTTTAGACTGGACATGAGGAAGCATTTCTTTACCGAGAGGGTGGTCAGGAAAAGTGGAACAGGCTTCCTAGAGAGGTGGTCGATGCCCCAAGCCTGTTGGTGTTTAAGAGGCACTCGGACAATGCCCTTAATAGTATGCTTTAACTTCTGGTCAGCCCTGAGTTGGTCAGGCAGTTGGACTAGATGATCGTTGTAGGTCCCTTCCAACTGAAATAGTCTATTCTATTCTAAAGCTAATATACCATGCATGAAGATACCTTAAATAGAGATAGTGTGTTTGACACTAAATTTAATATAGTATATTCTTATTCTTAAAGTATTCATATTAGGTATAAAAACTTAGCTTATTGAATAAACTGAAAAAGTTTATTATAATTGATGGGTATTTTAAGTGATCTTTTCCATGTTAATTATGATATAATACGTAACTGATATTACTGGTGCACAGCTACAAGAACTATTTTTAACAAACATTTAAATTGCAAGTTAGCATTTTCTCAATACAGTGACAGTGTTTTCATAAGTAAAATAATGGTTATTTATTTACAAATAGAGAAATCAATGATGTAAGCCCACCACTGAGGTACAACAAATTTATAAATGTTTTGTATGTTTAAAATCATGCCTCTCCAACTTCAAAACTAAGGCTCTTGAATGAAATCTAAGCTGGCAGGACAGTAATACTCTTGGAACATTTCTTGATACATATCTGTTGCACACTAGTGTACTATAAACAAAAGAACTGTTTTCTCTACTGAAGTGACAGTGCGTAAGACAGGTACAGCAAGTTGTCTTAGCCCTAATGTCAAAGAATACACGAGTTTTCCACTTCTGAAAGAAAGTTGGATCTGACATGAACTAAAAGAACTTCCACTTACTTTTTTCTTCCTCCTACAGTCAGGTGTCTGGTCTTCAGTATGGCTTAAAAATGGATTAACCTGAGCAACATGAGGGATTCAACCTTAATTGGAACAGCCTTGTGTGTTGGACACAATATAGATGCCCTCAGTATAGTCCACATAGGGTAAGACTTGGGTTTTGTACTACCATGACTTTTCGTGTTTCTGTGGCTTTACAGATTCATTTTGAAAAAGCACAAAAGCTTTGTCAATTAAACCATAAGGAACATTCTGCTTGATACAGTATTAGCTCAGGAGATCAGAATTTGCACACGAAGAACAAACATGCATCAATCACATTAATGTCCGCATACATACCATCCAAAATAACGTCCCTGTAGCAAGAGCTGCATACTGTTCAATTGTAGAAAGCACGCTGAAGATAAGGCATATCAGCACAATAAGGAAGCTGTAAATAAAAAAAAAAATAATTAAAAACTGTAATGCAGTCTAGTAAGAACCTAGAGGGAGGACAGATAATTATGCCATTACAAATTATCTGTATACGCAGCAATATCATTGGTATTGGATTATCTTAAAACACAGCTGGTAACTGTTGAGTGATCCTGCTTCATGTTGGATTGTTTATTTCTCTTCAGATACTGAGGTTTTGGGTTAGACATTATCAAATAAAACCACATACCAACATTAGCTTTCACCTACCTCTAAGACTTGCTGTTTCCTAGCTCCTCAGGAAAACATCACTCCTTGTTCTTTCCAATTGTAAGGGCTACTACGGCTGAATCACCACCCCCACTACCATTTCAAATATTTCCCTTTTTGCTGTTCCGAATTCTAATAAACTGCAAAGAGAAATCCCAATTAAGCCAGAGCTTAATAGGATCTGCCCACACTGTCTTTTATAAACAATCCCCAAAAAGCCCAAGATAAATAAAATCTGACATTTGGTATCTGAAACACAGCCTAGGACTGATTCCATTTTTAAATAAAATAAAATTTCAAATCAACTATCAGAGAGAGAGTAGGAATATAAGGGTTTGTTCCCTGGTTCCCCCTGCCTGAGTGAGTCCTTTGGGAGGGCATCCTGGTTCCCAAGGTAAGATTTGGGACAGCCAGGGAGTTGCAGCAAATTCAGCCCAAGTGCCTGTCACCCCCAAGAAGCCACTTCCTCCAGCTGGGAAGCAAGGCTGCCTGGCCCTGCAGCCGCGGCCTTCAAACCCCTTCGCTGCACAGCTTCAGCTGTGCCCACCACCCCACAGCACTGCTGCTTGCCTTCAGCCAACATAATGCACTTGGGAAGCAAAACACTGAAGACCCAAACTGGAAGCTATCCACTCCACACTGGGCACAGGCAGCTTCCAGCTCCCAAACAACTGCGTGTTTCTTTTTAAAATATGACATGAGTAATGAAGAAGACAAGACATTCACTTAAACACAGAGACAGTTGTTAGAGATATTTTTCATAAATCTGTTGAGACAAACACCACCTTCACACTCGACAGAAACTCATTGCAAAACCCAGTAACTAAGTCACACCCTCCCTCCTTTACAGATCTTCAAAATGGTTAGTAGTTTTTTTCCTTCAGAAAAACAACAACAAAAGAGAATTGACATAATGAATAAAACTGAACTTAAGAAAAATGAATCCAGGACATCAGTGGCTGCAAATTGGCATGGCACAGTTGGAGTCATCTGGAGCCTTTATCTTTTTTCACTTAAGTGACAACTTCATTGGGTGAATCTTTTGAAAGGCCAAGCGCTCAAGAAAACAACAGTGTGTCAGGATTGACATTATAAGGTAGATTGCCTGATGATCGGTTCAAAATACTGTGCATGTAAGTCCACTGCACACATAGACAAATGATATTGTAAGCACATTACAAAATTGTGGAGAGGACGTTTGTAGGTAACAGGTACAAAAAATTCAATTAGTAAGTGATAACAATTGGAAGTTAATAGGATAGAGATTATCATATATTGACACAAACATACATATGAGAATATACTTTTACCTAGGCAAAGTATAAATATATGGCCATTTGGCCATTCTTAAACAGAAGTAAGGTGCGCAGACAAGAAGACATGGGAAAACAAAGATGAGCCAGTCATTTGAAACATAACATAAATGTTCCCCCAGCATCCAGCCCTATCTACAACATTCCCACAATCGCTTAAAACCGATACAGGAACACAAATGGGTTCAGTTACACAGAGGCAGCTAAGGGTCTCTGGATAAATAAGTCCAACATACACAGAATTACTAGTTCAAACGAGTTGCATGGGATGGTGTAAGCTGCCTCACAACACCTTAAGCAATAACAATTAATACTTATTATATCCCTTAATAGTAGCGGACTTGTTAAAAGTGTAACCCGGCCAATACATGAAACCACAAGAGGGCAGCAAAGCAAGAACTATCCCATTTCTGAACTTTTCCTAAACAAACACAACTACAGAGAACATAGTAAGGATTAAAGGTGAAAGTTTGTGTGCCTAAGTGACAGGAATATAAACTTAGGGTACATTGTTTGCCAAATCTCTTTGCTTGTTACTATCAGAGAAAGCAAAGGCTGACATAAGAACTCCACTGAGTGCCAGTCAGTGCATCACGTACTTTACAGGTTTTCATGCACACGGATGCATTTCAGTCTTACTAATTTTATTTATTTCTTTTTCACCCCCAGAAAAACTCTTGATATTTGTTGTTGTGCTCTTTCTAGGCTGAAGCATGAGACAGCTTCACACCCACAAATACACATTATCCCAAGTGAAACAAAGATGTTTGGTCAGATATTAATGCCAAAGAAACAGGTAAGAAGCAGCAGAGAGATGAGGCCTGCAAGCCCCAGTAGTACAGACCTGCCAGTGGAGCACCACAGGTAGGCTACTAACCCTGTCACACTGGCATCACTATTTTGCTTCAATTGCACATAAGGCACAGATGATCCAAAATTAAGAGATTAAAAAAATACATGGTCCTCTTGTGGCATCAGCCTGCTGTTTGTGTCCTTCCAACACTTTGCTCCTTCCCTGTTTTTGTTTCAGTACTAGTAGATTTCCTCCTCCACTTTTGAAGTCTAAGAAGGGAGTGAGGCACCAGGAAAATGGAAAACAGGAAAAGTTTGCCATCTTTTTTCTTTTTTTGACAGCTACCTTCACATGCAATTTTCACATGCTCAAAATAACCTTATAACTCTTAATATCACTTTACTGTGATCATTATTACTACATTTTCCCAAAAAAGTACTCACCTTGAGAGAGATGCAAAGCATGTAAACTGTTCATCCAACCAGTTAATATCAAACTAATGGGCAACTGAAACCAACTTTACAATAAGAAGCATTAGACAAATTACTAGTAGACAGATGTATCAGTCCTACCCTAATCAACCACATAATTCCAGATAGCTAAGTTAAGAGAGCTTTGGTTCAAAGTAAGCCTCACTTGTATGTCAAAGCTCTGTGGTCAGTGGAAAGACACTGGACCCCTTCAGGGAGCACCTCGTATCCCATGTGAAACAAGTTACAGTGCAAAATGTTTAGTTTTTTCAACTGCTGAGCAGGTGCAGGCTCTATACATGAACATTTAGATTAGACAAACTGAATGTAAGCTATCCAGGGTACATGCTAATCCCAAAACACTTAGACTTCACAGAACAATAGTACTCTTCGCTGGGTTGTAGCCAAGCTACTTTACTGTAACATAACAAGGAGAAAACCACATGACTTAACCAGCCTTGCTTATCTGTCTCACAGTAAAAAAATTAAAAATACCCCAAGTCCCATATATCACTCCGGGACTTAAAAGATGTAAGATAGATGAATGGTTTAACCAGTAACATCAGCCACTCTGGAACACTTTGCTAAGCATACATCCCCCTGCTGATTTCACCAGTTGCACAGGGGGAGCAGAACAAATATTCACCATTGCATCTGCCCTAACGACTCCAGTATATTACCTTTTTCCTCTAAAGGAGAGCCACACAGCAGAACACTGGAATTTCTTTAACTCTAGCAGTCAGAAAAGGCTTAGTGTCTTGGAAAACAGCAATCTTCTCTCTTGAAACCTGTTGCTTGTTTACCTTCTATGCACAAACGTGACCATCTTCAAGAAAGGAAGCAGAGCAACGAGGAATTCAGGCTTTCATCAGCTCTGATCTAACTCTTAGATTGTGGGGCCGAGCAGGCATTAGAGATGAGGTGACAGTGTGTGAAGTCTTTCATACTGCCAGACCTACGTTACAAAGTAGCATCTGCCTGCATGTAGATAAATCACAGATACTGCATCAGTTCATGCTCTCAAAAATACTTAGCTTTGTGGTTAACTCCTATCTAACAGTGATACATTTCTTTTAACTGCAAGAATTTTTCAAGTCTCTGATAATCTCTGTACCTCTGGATGTGAAACCATGAAACCACTCTTAAAGCAGCATGGACACTAACACTTACAAAACAGCAGATAGATTTTCATAGACTCCATTTTCAGTAGACTATTACAAGGTGACCCGTTTCTTCCCAGGCCACCAGCACTGTTTTACTAGAAGCTGGTTTCTGTGGTTGTCTTTTCAACTCAGTTTTTACAGGCACTGCATACCTGGTAGAGTCATACCCAGAAACGGAGCTATGTCAGCATGCAGCCCTCCAGTAATACCTTGAGCTCACGTACATCCAAGCTAATATATAGACTTGGGATGTGTGTCTATGCTATACTACCCATTAAAGACAAAAGTACATATATAGACACAGGTATATATATACTTAGATGAGACAATGTGTGCACAGATGTGTGTATGTGGGCAAACATATAATAAGTAATAAAATTTGGCTTAGTCCATGAAGTCAGCCAGATGATTTAGATACTTTTTTGTCTCAAACGGGTTTGAGAAGTCAGAGCATTTCCAGGAAAGAATCATACAGCTGACAGGTAAACATGACCAGCTAGCATATGCGCTATATTTAGCAATATATATGAGATATATAGCAAATATATTATGAGCTAAAGGTGGATTTAATTCTGACTATTCTAGGATATATTTCAACTTTGAGAACACATATAGTCTTAGGGCTTTTCACTGACCTCAGTGGCAGCTGCAGAAACTTGACACATTATAAGTAGCTATCAGTACTTTGCAGCCTCCAGCCCTGAGCTGCTGCTTTTTTTTTTCCTCCTGTATTTAACTATGGTTTTAGAACATTAGCATGTCTTTTTTGTGGCTTGAAACAACATGTGGAATGATCAAAGGAACAATCTATCACTTACTGATAGATAACAATGCTCATTTAGTAAATGTCACAGGTAGGAGAACTGATAAAGGTTTATAAAATATGTCCAGTGATACGACCAGGAACATTTAAAAAAAACGTACACGAGACAAGCTGGAATTACTTACTCACCAGATTAATACAGTCTCATGCACACACAGCCATTATCACCAAAACCAGTATTAAAATGTGGGTGGATTTTATTCCTTCTCTCAGTGTATCTTACATACTCTCAGTGGGAGTCTTTCCATGAACCTGCAAAGGTTGGCATTAGGCCCTATATTAAGCTGAAACCTCAAAAACATTTAATAGATGAGAAAGGAGATGCAAAGTTCAGCTCAATTCATATAACACCAACTTGAGTTGTAAGCCTCCAGGAAGACAGCCAGTTTTGACTTGTTCAATGTCCCATAAGAGCTGGCTTAAGTCTGCTCTTCACTTTCAAACAACTTTTATTCATTACATTCATCAATCATGAAGGTATCCAACTATCAGTGCCTTTGCATACAGGGAATATTATTTTAGCTTATAACTGTTGGATCTGCACTCTTTTTTTGTCATGAGGTTAATAGCTAGTTGTAGTTCACCCTCCCTGCCTACTGGAGAAAATGACTGAAACTAAAAAATCATAGAATCATAGAATATCCTGAGTTGGAAGGGACCCAGAGGATCAGAGTCCAACTTCCGGCTCCACACAGGACCAGCCAAATCGGAGCATATAACTGAGAGCGCTGTCCAGACGCTTCTTGAACTCAGTCAAGCTCCGTGCTGCGACCACTTCCCTGGGGAGCCTGTTCCAGTGCCCGACCACCCTCTCGGTGAAGAATATTCTGTAAATAAAAACAAAGTCTTTTGGGTCCTTCTATGTCTTTGGTAACATTCTACATAAGCCTCCTTCTTGAGCCTGTGTCTGCACCTTACTTTTGGGCAACTGGACTGTCTTTGAACGTACAGCTTTGTTCAGTGACATGCATGATCAACCACCAACCGTGCAACTTCCTCACCAACCCCCAACTCAGAGGGCGAGATTGGTTTTTTGTTTTGTGCGGCTTTGGTTAGTTGTTTTTTACAGAGTAAACAACAACTTTTTTGCCATTTAACTTTTAATTGTGATAGGTTTCACTGGTAAACAAAGTAATACAAACAAAATTTAACCTCCTCTAAGCATACAGCTTTAAAAGAACTGGAAGTATGACATTGAGAATGAACAACACAAGTGCACAGATTAAATATGGGCAGATTCTTATCTTGATCATCATAATTTGCAAACCATAAGGCTGCTGCATATCCAGTTCATGTTAGTTCATTAAAACATAAGACAGCATCATTATTTCATCTTTCATCTCCATGGCTTACACATACTGACATTTTTCAGATTGTGACCACAAAGGTCAATGGTATCATAAAAGGACATTTTCATGCAGCTTTTCAGGCAATAGAAAGAGTTTCTGCAATGAGGATTTAGACAGACAACTTCAGGTAAGACACACACTGAAGATAGGGGATCACTCTGTCATATTCCATGCCAGAGAAGTAATTCCTTACTTAATTGTCATCAGGAAGATTCTGACAAAAAGCCTGAAAAGGTTTATATTACTACTAACCAACATAAATCCCTAACCACTTCAGGCAGTACTGCAGTCATTTCCATGGTGCAACTAGGTAAACATTCAAACTAACCCATTACTACAGCTAGGCATCAAGTCTTTCTTCTTCTTTCATTCAAGCCATTTTAGGATTGCCTGAGGAAAAAAAGAAATTCTAATAAAAAGCTAGAAGGGGAATAGGTAGAACTTGTCAAATGCAGGACAGCTGACAATAAGAGAGAGGAAAGGACTCTAGATCATAAACAGCATTGCCAGGAAGCTCATACAGGACGGCAATTTATGTTACGGGATCATCATCAAGGTATAGTGTCAAGTACAAATACCAACTGATGCTTTTAAAAGTGAGAAACTCAGATAGGGTTGTTTTTTAAAAAAGAAACAGGATTTCACCATGCAGAGAAACCTTTCATCCTTAACGAAATTCATGCATGTAAATATCCTGTATGTATATCCAGGTCTTACGCTGAACTCTTTAGCAAGCTGAACTGAACTGGAAAGACACTAATTCTGTCATGACTATGAACTATGGGCGCACAATGCCAGTCTACTAATAGAAGACTAAACGAGCATTCAATTATGCAACTGGTGGATGTCAGAGGTCCTCCATTTAAAAAAAAAAAAAAGTGTTTGCTTTTAAGAGAATGGTCTGGTGAAGGTACATGATTAGAATGAATTCATCTTTGCCCATACCTTTGGCCAACTTTGAAATTTTTATTAACACATGGATTTTTCTTCTAAAGTATGGCTGTGAACTATCTAATCCTTGAATGAAAATTGCTTAACAACTGCACTAGCTGTGCTGCCTAACCAGTTCAGCTAACTTGCTTAGGAGAAAATCGTTTAACTTCCAAAAATATATACATTTTAACTTGGGTCAAGATCCATTAAATAGGGGAAAATATGAAAAAAAAAAATCACTGTGGCAAATAGTTAGAAGAGACCAGCAACCTACACAAACTATAGCTGAAAGTGAAACAAGTTGGTTCATTGGTTTTTGCTTGGGTTTTTGTGTTTGGTTTTTTTTTTTTTTTTTTTAAAAAGAGCAACTTAGTCTTGATAAAAAGAGAAAGGTGGGGATTTAAATCTCTGGTCACACAGGCTCTTTGCATGGTTTTCCTCTAAGGATTTGTCTTATCTTTTTCTGTTTTGTTTTTGAGGCAGAGGAAGGAAGGAGGAGTACAGCCCCTTGCCATCATCCAGCCTCTCTGCAGCATGAAGATGCCCAGCAGAAGAGGAAGTATACTTGCATTCATGCAGAGAAGCATGATTCCCTCCAGGAACCAGCTACAACAGTTTCCTGTACAACGCATGCTTCCTCTCCGTTATGTCCTACACAGGTCAAACTAGTAGACAGATCACTATTCTCAGTTGTCACTTGCCATCAAAAAGCCTTCAGCAAAGTGCAAACACTCTGTTTGCGTTAGCTTAGGTCTATCAGATAGAGCTTCCTGTTAATATGTATTTGTTCAAACTGTAAGGCAAAGCACAGTTGGTGCTTCCTGAAGGAAACAATGGCATAATTTTTAACCAGCTCCTTGACTCCTTGTCAAAGAAATACTGTCTTCTAGCTCCTGAGTGAGAAAGTGGTTTCATTGTACAAGAAAGATTGTACAATACAGGGTAGTCTGATACTAAAATAAGAAGAGGACAGCTATACAGCTAATAAGCAAGGCTTCTATCACACTTACATGGCTCTTCTGGGAGATTAGTGTCTGTAAAAATAATTTAAATTATGGGCAGTGTACCAAAGCAGAAAGCACACAATGAATCAAAATTTATTTAGGATACAGCACCAGAATTATTGCAGGAAAGTCCTTTAAGGTCTTGGCAAAGGGTGCAAAATGCAAACCAGACATCAAGATCTTTAAGAGGAAAGGTTAACTGCCCACAAAAAGCAATGTTATTGCATCCTGCAACAAGGTATTGGTTCCTTTGAGAATAGCATGGTTGAACAGGAAAAAGATGACACGTACTGGGTAAGAAGCTTAAAAAAGTATATGCTGCATTTAAAAACAAGTGCGTGACCCAAGAGATGTGAACCAGTAGACTGCAGGAGCTTCAGCAGCGCTTCTCAGATGGTTCATAACAAGCTTCCAATGTGTCTGAGCCATTAACATGAAATCCCAACAAAGCAACGTGACAGCCGCAGAAGGAGTAAGTGCACATGCGCAATGGGAAAGGGTGTCACCCAATACTACAAATGGAAGAATTTTTGCAGTTCTTTTCACATGCACCTCAGGCTTAGCAAGAGAAAAATATGTCATAGTGCTCTGACTTGAAAATCAGAAGAGTACAATGAATATGCTGTAAAACAATGAAAGATTTTCTCTTATTCTTGTGGTTTGACGAAACCTCACAAAGCAGGAGAGAAAGTGTAATTTTAACAGCTTATTTTGCTTGGAATATCTTGTCCTCAGTTTTTGTCACTCCAAAATACCACTAGGAAACCAGTGCAGTCCTGTGTGCTGTCCTCATCCTCTCAGTTCCACATACAGGTTTGCCCAAGTCCTGTAGCAGCCCATCATTCAGTTGCATGTTCCAAAAGACATCCACCGCTGCATATTCGTTGCCTGCAGCTCTAACACACTGCCCACCTCAAGGTGAGCACCAATGCTAAATTCAGCCTATACTTGGTTTTAAGCATGCATGCAGGTATAACCAGAATCACAGCCTTTCTGCTGCCCAGGCCAAGTCACTTGGTGGTGGGCGACACCAGCAAAAGAGCAGGTAACATCCCTCAAAGGATTTGAGACTACATCACCATTACACTGTGCTGCAGTCAGGGTGGACATCTGCCTTATTTTACACAATAGGCATATTTAGCCAAAATCAATCATGAGTTGCAAACAGGGGCTTAGGGCAAATACATCAGTTGCACACCACTGCTGAAAGGAAACCATTTGCTCTTATTGCAACAGAGGATTTTCCTTTTTATCAGTCAATTCTGGATAAGCTTTCATTTTAATGAGAGGGAAAAAAACATAGAAGTATGTTCTAGAAACTGAGGGCCACAATACCAGTAAAATTTGTTTTCTAGGTGGAGTTTTAGACAGTCGGCCTGAGGGCTCACTACATCACTCTGCCACTTTTCTTGTAAAAGCAGGTTCAAGGCAGCAGAGTTTAAAATAATTTAATATCCAAATATTAAGAGAATACTACTAAAATCTCTGAGACTTTGTAAAACCTAGCTTCTGAAAAATTGCCAAGCCTAGGCTATTACTCTGCTTTGCTGTTATCAAACCTAAATTAAATAAATATGTCTAAATAAAATATTGTACTTTTAAGTAAACTTTAAATTACTTTCCCTAAATACACAATATTTCTTTAAAAGAGCAACAATATCTACTCTTAATGGCTTCTCTTGCTTGGGCTGGCTGGACACTATTTTGATAGCTTCATCTGACAAAGTATTTAAGGGCTGTGTGTACTATCCCTCTTTTTCTTTTTTCCTATTTATTTTCATCACAGCAGTACTGCTGCAAATCACTTTCCCTCCCTAATTAAAGACCAAAGGACATTGTATTATGCCTCCTAAAGCATATATATCTTATAATACTGCAGAAAACCCAGATATGGTCAGCTTCTCAGCTCACAAATTGCTTGCTTAGTAACCAGTTTCTGGATATTGCACATAGCCAAGTAAGAAATCTATCTCTACTAGCCAAGTAAGAATCTATCCTACCCCAAAGAAGTAAAACAAGGCAGAAGAAAGGAAACATTATCTCCACACCTAAGGAGAAGGGCACCATCCCACAATGTTGTACAACTGATTTACTAGTGCACATAAACTTGTATACTAATTTTATTGCAGTACAAGTCAGGACTTATGCTTCTATATGTTCTATAAAGAAACACCCACTTTGCTAGTTTACTAAAGAACCTCTACAACAGGAAAACAGTATTGACATTTTTATTTTTAGTTGTGAATAGAGTAAAACAGGGACTAAAAAGCCACAGATAGATAAATATACAAATGGGGAAGAAGTAATCATACCTTCAGCTATGAACCTGGA
The DNA here is from genome assembly GCF_011004875.1 of Balearica regulorum gibbericeps. Lineage (NCBI taxonomy): Eukaryota > Metazoa > Chordata > Aves > Gruiformes > Gruidae > Balearica > Balearica regulorum. Next base: position 53,943,368 of record NC_046188.1, on the reverse strand, counting down.
TTAGATACTTAATTTGATTTATTCCAAATATCACAAAAGTGATACCAGACCTGAGCAACTCTGGCCTACCCCCTTCACCTGATCCTCTAAATGCCTTTCTATGCTCTTTCCTCCTGAAACAACTGTATCTGAAAGGTACTTTCAACAGTGCTGGCAAGTAAGACGAAGACTGTGAGAAAGATCTGGAGCTGGGATAACTACTCTCACTGCTGTTTCCATTCTGATCCTCTGCTTTAATTATCTATAGGTACAGTTGACAGATGCTTTCACAGAAATCAGTAGTGCCCCAAAGAAAACAAAGTAACATTAAAAGAAAATTGTTCAAGAAAATTATAATCTGTTCAGAGGCCTGCATCCAAGTGACAGCACAAAGTGATTTAGTGTCCAAAATACTTAAGTTTCAAAATGTGACTTCAAACTTGTCCCTTCAACTACCAAAGAACTTACTTATAAGAGAAGTTAAGATGAAGTAATCAAACGTGTGAGATGCTTAATATACTGAACCTTACAGGAAGGGCTCTTATTCAGGAATACAGTGGTTCCACATAACATAACAAAAAAATCAACTATTAACTGGACGTACAACCCTGCTGTGCTCACAGTAGTGACCTCACTGCTGAAGCTGACAGACACGCACTTCATTTTTCCTCTTCCACAAACTCCTCTGTAGTTGGAGTTTTAAAAGACTTGCCCACTATAATGATCAGAAGGTTTGGTTACAAAATGCGTATTTTACATTATAAATATTAGTACAGTCCTTTAGACTGTTTTCCCCAACCAGCACCAATTAAAAGCATACTTAATGTAACATTATAGAAGAGAATACATCAGCATGGGTATACCTAATACCACTGCCAGCTTCAGCTTCCCAAACATCATGCCTCCATTCTACAAACCATGAAGCATTTAAACATTTCTGGGAGTTGTCTTTTGATGCTGCAGAAGAAAGAAACCCTGCTTATTTTATAATGAAATCTCAAATTCCCAGTCAGGTAACTTCAGGAACATGGATTTATCAAAATTTATTAACGAAAAAGACACTTGAGAGATAGTAACATTTTGTGGCACATCTGAAGATGGGCCACAGCCTTAGGAAGGGAAAGCTGGCACAGTCCCTTTAAAGTAATGTGTACAACACCACAGGGAGCTGGCAAGTATTTTGCTATATGCATAAATGTTATTTTTCACTTGTAAATGAGGCCTCAGATTCAGAATTCCAATGGATAGCTTTTAAGTACTTTCTTAAGATTCCCAACTTTTGCTGCTAATCCCAAGACCTCCACAGTACAGAAAAAGGTCAGTGCACTCATGTAAACCAGCTCCTTGGGCTATCCATCATACTAGCCATGAAGCAATTAAAAGAAATGAGAAAAAAAAAAGCCTTGCATGGAAACTCCCTCTGAACTTTGTTATGTTCTTCTGTCTCCCTCAACTTAAAAATAAGCTGTATCATTTTAAGGTTATGATTTGACACTATCCTTTAACATATAGTTGGCCCCATCTGAATTTAATTGGACATTGAGCAGTTGATTAAATGCTTGCTGAGTTTGGGCTTCACACAGGGCAGATTCCAGCTCAAAAATGTATCTTCATTGGGAAAAAAATAGGGGAGGTTAGCTACGAAATTTAGTTTAGAATTATTAAGATCTTCCAATAATTCTCATATTCTGATATATCATTGCAAGATAGTATGAAGAAGCAAGGGTGCAGTGCATGGGAGACAGTACACTGCACGGTCTACTATTGCAATATTAACATGGACATAAAATTATTTCTATTATGGCTTACTAAGGCTTTCAAACTATACATAGCAAGTGCTCGCTAACAGTATGGAAGACATTTCTGAAAACAGAGTGATACAAGTCAGAAAAAGGCAAGAAAATATTCAAATTCTTTGGCACACTAATTGACTTGAATAATAAATTAAATTCCAGTTAATTGTTAATGTTGCAAGGCCTAACATTTTATTAAATATATATTCAAGAACTTGCTTCAATTGTATGGAGGAAGGCATGCAGTACATCTGCAACATTAAGATGTCAGAAATATTAAATTTAGGACTAAAAAGAATTCCACCTTATTTAAGTTTTATAAATACCAGAAGTACTAGGGCATTAACCCATAGTGCATATTATTTCAATTCCTGCATATTTCTTTTTAAAGCACCAATATTTCTAAGTATGTATTTAGTTTTATATGTGGTCCTCTGCAACAAATAATGATCACAAACATAAATTTGTAATACATAAAGCTAAGTATCGGGGTGCAAGCCTTTTTATGAGAGGCAGGCCTTGAAGAGCTCTCTCCAGGAAGTCACCATTTCATGGCTAAACTACCAGGAAATATAAAATTGTGACTTTCTGTCAAACTTCAGTGCTCTTGAGATTAAGCTGCCATTTCAAGTGTATGCTTAGAAAGTGTCATTAAAAGGTATTGCTATGATCTGCTAATATATTAAGAACATCCATTTGAGTAACATATGGCCTCATGGCAAAATCACGCTTTAAGATAATATTCTTGGCCCTAAACTATTAGACATTTTAAACAAGTATTAGCAACATTGCAGCAGCATCCAAAACCCTAAGTTGCAGGGTCAAGTTCACCCACCTACGTGACACTGTAGTAGATGTATATCCTTCCACGAGCGTAACTGGCTGCCAGTCACAATATTCCGTAAGATACTCTCTGGTAGCCATTCACTTCATGGTATCTATTAATTCTATCTGTTTAGTTTTCAATCATAGGAATTTATTTTTCTGACCTACATCCTGTGGATTCTGATGGCAATGCGCTAAGGGAAAAAAGCGGAAATGAAAGCTGAAGAGAGAAACACGCCACCATACCTGTCAAGAACACTGAATTTATAGCTTTGCTTTTTAACAAAGATTTGCACGGTTACAGTGAAAGCTATTAAAAGCAGCCTACTATTTTGAAAGCATTTCTGGAAGTGCATCAATTAAACCATTACACTTCACATGCATCAAGTAATCCATAAAATTCTTCTATGTAAGGATCAGATTTCCATATATGTTCATCATCCAGGACCTCAGCCATGACTCTTTTGAATGGATTTTCAACTTAAAGCACTGATCCCTTTTGAACACGTAGTTCCAGTTACAGATCCTAATCGCTTGTGACCACTCAATCTCTGGTGAATTTAGTAAACTAAAAAGTTAGAAGATTCAGAATCCTTATCCCATGCTAATCAATAAATTTTACAATAACTAAAAAGAGGTAAAAATTACCATCTTTAGGACATACTAGTCACCTTGCAAGTCACAAGACAAAGAAAAGAAAATTACAAAGGACAAAAATAGTTGACCTTCCTTTTCAAACTGCAGCTTTAATGAAATATTTACTTATTCCAAAATTATTTTAGCAATAGCCTTGTCCCGATTAAACCACAACTGCATTTTTAATGGAATTTTTCAGAACAGCATAAAGACTTTTTTTTTTTTTTAAAGCTTAAATAGTACCATGCTTCATTTCCTTGAAGTCCACAGGACCAACCGCAGACAGAAGTGTTACTCTTTCTGTTTTATCGATGTCAAAACCCGGCCTGCAATAATTAATACTGTTTTTAAAGACGCAGAGCACTTCAAAAGCTGCAGAAGGCTGAGGAACACCAGTAATGCCAAACAGTAGTAGAAGAAAAGTCAGCAGGACAGCATAAGCCTGAAGGACATGGCTTGATTACGGACATTATTGAAATGGCACCTGTGCCAATGGAGAACACTTTTCTATGCAGTTTCACCTTCGTCAGTACAAACAAAGGCATTGTTCTACTTGGAAAGTCTTTGGCAGCAGATTTGGGAAAATAACAAAGTATCTCTAATGTGCATAGCACATAACATTTGTTTCACAATCTGATGGAGCAGAATTAATTTCTTGACCAGCCGACAGGATATGCTTAATTAAAAAAAAAAGTGGAAGGCAGCTAGCTTAGTACATCTTTTTTTTCTTCTCCAAGCAATTGCCTGGGCAGATTCCTACTCTAGGCAGTGTGCATGTGACTACTGCATGAAGCAACACTGAATGCCAGAAACTGGATACCAGTGCACACCTCTGGCTTTTACCTTTGTTAGATATTATTTTTTTTCTTAATATTTCTTAGATAAATACAGTAGATGGTGACACATATTTTGACTGCTGCACAAAGGGCCACAACCCTTAAAAATATAGGTAAATAAATACCAAGTTTCCCATAAAATAATCACTTTTAGAGAAAAGAGTTATTACAACTGGTCTCAAAAAAATAGCCTAAGGACAACTGATTTATAAACTTCACATTTCCATATTTCCTTTTATATACTGTTTCCCATTGGTCATCAAATACCAAAAGAAAATCTTGCTACTGTGAGATATCCTCACAAATTGTGTTGATATGAACTCTTAATTGGAAAGGGGGGAGCAATTTCACATCGTCCATCTCTGACAGATTTATGGAAGAACAGTATCTTACAACAAAAATATATTCTTTTCATTAGAATTCTGACTCCAGAGCTTCATTTGAGCTCAGAAAAACCTAGCATTGCAAATAAAGTGGGGCACATCAACAAACAAAATATTTGTTTGAGCAGTGAAGTTATAAACTCCCTCAGCAATACACTTTAAAAAAACCTAAAAATACACCATTATTCTGAACAGTGAGAAGCTTCATCTGAAACAGCAATCCCTGAACTTTTAAGTGATCCATGAAGTTTTTATGCCTTGCTCACATTGGCACAGAGGCATGTTTCTCATTCACCTCAGTCACTTAAGCATAAGTTAAAATAGCATTATCACTCCCACAGTAAAGATGACTTCCAGAAACCAGCTCCTTTTTAACTGATAAAAATCACCTGTTTGAAAGATATTTTTTTTTTTCCCCCAACACTGACTCCTTTACATAAAGGTTAATTGTCAGATAGATTGTTGCTGTTCCCTATCGTGATTAAGGGATAGGAGCAGAGGAACAGTTTGGGGATGGCAAGCATCATAAGTGAAGCATTCGTAAGAGTCGGGGGAAAAAAGGTTCAGTGCAGAAAAAAGTCTGTCTGGAGTAACACAGGCACAGGAGAGGTGAGGCTCCTAAGGGAAGACTCCAGCAGATGGCCCCAAAGCAGCAGCGAGTTCTCAGAACAGCTCATGGACATCGAGTGCCATTTCCAGTACTTTCCTGTGCCCACTGCAAAGGCAGCTGAAGTCCTAACTCCAGTTTGGTCTGCTGGTTCTGATGCATTTCAGGAAGTACCCTTGTGTTATTAAAATGAGTGAAAGCTTTATTTTATTTATGCATTTCTTTTTTTAGAACATAAATTAATACACAAAACTAAATCTGGTCAAAGTTGTGATCACTTAAATGGACATTTATTTTTTAAACTTAAGTTTTCTAAGCACATTGTTTCTATTTTTCATCCTTCCCTCTTTCTGCCATTAATTGTAAGAAAAAAGCCTTTTCCCCTCCCTTTTTTCCATCAAAATGGAAATTTTACATTTCAGAGAAAAATAATAATCTACAGCAAGTTTTCTTTTGAGAAAAATGCTTTTATGTTGAAGTGTTTTTCAATGGATATCCTGATTCTGCCCTTCATAACCCATTAAATATCATTTCAATGGGACAAAAATCACATGGTTACAGTGCTGCACAGTTTTTCAAAAGCTTCTTCCATTGTGATTAAAAAAACTTCAAATCATTGTAGAAAGTATTTTAGGCAGACATTTTCCAGTAATAGCAGGTCAGAAAGAGGGCACTGCAGATATTTCATTACATGTCATTACTCACACACTTCCAAGGTTAGTTGTGTCAAAGCCCTTTTAAGAAACTTAGGAATGGTTTCTCCTACATCTAAAAGGCACATGCTCAAAAGCAATGCATTCTGGTTAAAAATGACTGCATTCTAAAATGAGACTTTCAGGTGTCTCATGAAGATGTCTTCCTTACATCTATTCCTTCAGAAAATTCGTTTCATTAATCACAGCTGAAAACCAAACCAGCCTTCCTCTGTGTTCAGGAAGGCATGCCCGGCCCCAGCGCAGCTGTGCTTATTAATGAACTTGCTGTCTAAGAAAATAAAAAGATTAAAAAGAAGTTTCCAATGTTTCCATTTTTTTTTTTTAATGTGACAATGGGATGAAGAGCAGCAGATGCTAGCATATTGTCTGGTTCATCACCTATATATTCTTTAGGCAGACAAGTCTGTCACAGGGTAAAAAAGAACACTGTACAGAGGGGCAATCGCAGCACTGCGCCAGCTAAAACACTGTTCATAAAAATCTTTTAGAAGTCTTGGAAAGCTTCTTCTGGGGGGGGGGGGGGGATTTTTTTTTTTTTTATGTTTACTTAGCCTGGTATTCCTGTTTAAGTTATAGCCACCACCACTTGTTTTATTATTGCTGCACCATGAGAAGGCTTGGAAGAGAATTTTGTTTTCACTATTAACAATCAGCCTGCAGTTCATTAAAAGTGGAAAAAATGATTCATAAAGAGCCATTTGCAGCTTACCTGTCTATCTATAGTAAACACACACACACACTAGTGATTATAGAGAGCCTCAGAGCTACCTAAGCAATTAACATCAAGTAAGGATGACCATCTTTTCCGTGCTTTGCAATATACACTGTGGCAAGATAGGTCTAGTTCTAGGCAATAAATTTGTATTGAGAGATCTCCTCTTCCATGGCCTTCCATACTTAGTATTTTAAAGAAATTCAGTAGTATCTAGTTCTGTTACTCTTTTTCCTAAAATTCCACCACCATCTTATTTGCAAGCTATCATCTAGTCACGTATTAAAGTCTGATACTTCAAAGATATCTTACAAACCAAGAAATTCAAGTTCTGCATAACTTCTATGCCAATATATGTCCTGATCTCAGGCAGTTCCCTTGCTTTTACAGACTGACCTTTACTGAAAGCATACTACATACTATGTATTGGAAGTTTGCAGACACAGAGCATGTTCTTTTGTCAGGTTAACACTGGAAAGAAAAAAAAAATTCTAGCTACTTCCTAAGCACATGTAAACTTCCACTGCAGTGACCTATGTAGCAATTATTGTCTTCATTTGCTAGCAAAGATGAACAGCAGAGAGATTAAGTGACTTGTGCAAGGTCATATAACAAATCTAATGCAGAGCTGAAGATAGATGCCCAAGGACCTGGCTTCTAACAGCAAGTTTCACATAGTTAGATTTCCACATGCTAGCTGGGCCAGCTCTTTGCACCGAGGAAGCCAGCAGGCAGGGGGAGAGCAGCCTCCTGTCTTTGCCCACTGTGGCTTACGTTTCAGTCAGCATCCCCCAGGCATTCACCAATTTCAGAGCAGGCACCACCAAGCCTTGGCACAGACACTTGCAGGGGATAAGGACTGAAACTGCTTTGGCCCCACCAAAGGTTCCCACCCTCATTTTTAACACCCATCTCTGCATTTTCCTTTCCTACAATAACCACCACTGACACTCCCCACAATGCGACCATGATTATAGGCTTTGATGTCCCATCAGAAACAGCTTAACTACTTTGTCATGACAGCTAGGAAGAAACTTGACAAGCTACGTAGGTTTTTAAATAATAAGAAATTTGCATCTTTTGGAAAAGGCTTACAGTCTCGCTTGTAAGCATGAAGCGAAAGTATTTGCTTGATAATTTCACTCAAAGGAATGAAAGCACAAAGCAAAAGTTGATAAGAGTCCCTAAGCTGGCCTTATGACATTGAGAAAATGATAGAGTGGATAAGCTGAAGGCCTTAAAACCCAAAGTCATATAGCTTATATCCGAGACAAATGGAAAGGGAGAGACCACTGGTAATGCTGACAGAACAGTGAAAGGGCAAAATCATCAGACTAAAAAAAAAAAAAAAAAAACCAAAAAACTGTCAAAGATAAAACAAACTAGAAACTCGAATACCAGAAGATATTAACTTCAATGAGTTTTATGTGGCAAAAGGAACACAGAACACCATATCTCTCCTTGCATCTTGTACTGGAAAATGCTCAAGGTATAGACATATGCAAGGACTTAAGAATCAGTGTTGAAGATAAAACCTCATGTTACAAGCTTGAGCATTAGGGAAGAATCAGTGTTTCCCATCAGTATTTGGAAAGATGACTGTGCAGCAATTATAGCCAGGTGATTTTTGCTTACTAAATATTTTGAGATTTAGCTAACAAAGGGCTGAACACACTGTTCTCTGAAGAAGCCTTTTCCATTCCATTAACCTCCCAAATACCAAGGGTATATTACTTTTGCACACACACTACTCAAGTCCATTGTTTGATTCAGGATTTTGTGTAAGCAGACATCTCTACTTACACAGAGACGAAGAGTTGCACCACTACAGCAGACACAGACGCAGATCCCTTTCCACCACTCAGTCTCTGCAGCAAGACAAATCCTCGCATGAGCATTCTGTACTGGGATAAATTAATTTCTACCTATTATAAGGCAGCCAATATATGTTGGGGTTTTTGTTTACTTTTTTTAAACCTATGTGACCTTTTAAATGTTATGATGGACAGGTCTTCCAGTATTTCTATAAGGCCTTAACACTTCAACAGGTTGTTGAACCAATGCAATGAGGAAATGAGCATTTGAACAGTGGTCCAGCTCAAAGAGATAGAGTGCTAAGATCATCAAAGCTGTATGAGGAAGAAGAAAAAATCAAGGGCAGGTGTGAAATATGAAAGGTGTTTTACTTCAAGTAAATGACAGGAAAATTTGGGTTTTCTGATTTTATTTTGGGAGAAAGGGAATAAAGAAGGAGAGAAGCTAAAGAAGTGACTGCAGGTATTTTACCCAAGTCAGCAATAAAGCCATCTCTAATCCAAAGCCAAAGTAATACAAATACAGATTTACCGGTATTTGTGCACATCATACAGATAGAAAGAAAAAGTGGCTGACTTGCAATCATTTCAGTGTATGATAATACAGCATTCTAAGTAGTTGTAACATCACGCAGTACCAATACAGAATAATTAGCCACTGTCTCGTCTTCACTCAGAATGAAGCTTAAGGCTTAGATTCATTGTGTGCTTCAGGATGGAAGGAAAGCAGGATTAAAGACTTTAGCCATACCATTTGTTCCATCAAAGATTAAGCTTTATAAGAAATTACTGTATAGCTCTAAAATCATAGTCCAAATTATGTTAAAGTCAACTTGTATCAGTTCCATGAACCAGAGTTTATGGATCAGTGTTCCAAGTCAAAATTTGTCTTTTCTCTGCTACGCGTCTCCAGCCTTAGAAGGTGAAAGACAGCTTGGTTGCTGGAACTACACAGAGCCCGAAAGGGAAACCACAGCATACCCATATGCAGGCACACACATTTTATATCACATTTCCTTTAGAAGCTGAGGAATTATCTTACTCTCTGAAATTGCAAAATGTTCTTAAAGTTTTATCTCTTGTAGTCTATCACACATCACCACATCACCCTGAACACACTTGATATCACCCATCTTGGAAACTAGACAGGGTCAGGCCCAGTTACTGCTTGGACTAGAGACCGCTTGCAAATACCAGGTGCCACAGGCTCCCAAATCTTGGCTGGAGTTGACACTTGGATGCAATGTCAAGGGCATCCAGAAGAGCTTCTACTGCTACATTAGTAGTAAAAATAAAAGAAGGGAAATACAGGCTTATTGCTGAATGGAGTGGGTGATTTAGTGGCAGCAGAGACAGATAAGGGTAAGGCACTGAATGCCCTCTTTGTCTCTGTCTCCACCAGCAAGGTCTCCCTGACCTCTCTGCTTAGATGCAGAGAGGAGGAAGAAGAGATAAACTACCAGGAAGAAATCAGGATCGAGTAAGGGATGACTTAAGAGAACTCATATACAAGGCCATAGGGCCAGACACGTTGCATCTCAGGGAGCTGAGATGAACTATGTCACTGTCATTTGTTGCTCTGGGAAAGAGGTAGGGTAGAGTCCCCTGACAGCTGGAGAAAGGCAGATATTACACCCATCCTCAAAACAGACAAAAAAAGAATACAGCAGAGACTTTTCTCTATGCAACAGCGAGAGCTGAAAGAGTCACAGCCTACACCACTATTTTCCATGTCCTGCTGTAGCTAAGGCTGCCACAAACTGTAAGCACTCTCATTCAACTCTATTAGAAATTCACCCTCAAAAGCTATATCCACTGAGCCACAGACACAAGGGCAAGAAGCCAACAATGGAGCAATCAGGAAAAAGGAAATCCCTTGCATCACAAGATTCATCTGCCTGAAACCATCTGGAAATTGACTCTTCAGGATATAAAGTTCACAGCATACTTTCTAAAGAAATTCAAGCAAAAAAGATACACAAGTTTCCTGGGCTTTGACCCAGAATAGACTAGAACATCCTTCTCTGTTCGATATAGTTCAGAGGAAGATTTAAGTGAGAGGTAAAAATTTTCCATGCTCAGACAGACAGCCCCTTCCTCATCCTTCTCCAAACAGTTCCGCTTACTCTACTTATTTCCAAAAGGATTAAATCCTGTTGTTTCGTATCTCTGGGGTGATATGGTGAACAACAGAACTCCATGAACCCAAAAATCAGGGAGAAAGATGCAACAGCTACTCCCTTCAAATCAGAGGTTTGAAGAAATACTATGAGTAACTTATCAGCCAGAACACAATCATGAAGACTGTCTGGTAGAGTAAGGGTGCTGGCATTTTGCAATTTCTAACCTTTTTTAGCATGAAAGGTGCAGAGGATTCATAGTGCAAGACTGATGATGCTAGTAGAGTCCCATAAAATCCTAACAATCTTTTCCCATAGGTTTTGGAAGCTGGAAAAAATGACTTTTGTTTCCACTAGCAGAGAACCCTTGCATGAATGAGTCAATTAGATTTAGTATAAGAATAAAGCCATTGGTGCTTTTACCTTTGTCCACAAGCCCAACACAAATATAGCAGGAAGTGATAATCATTCCCCTGTTCTTCCTGTGTGAAACTGTATTTGTCAGTCCTCATCGAGACCAGAAAAGAAAAAATATGCATTAATTTTGTAGGAAATGGCTTGATATTTTCCTTAAGAAAGGCATCATTTGTTGATGGCAACCCATCACAATAGCTGCTACACTGAAATTTAAGAGTAAAAAAAAAAAAAAAAGCTTAAAAATTAAACCTCACTTCAGACCAAAGAAAGTAAGAGTCAGCATAGTGTGCTTTAACCAACAGACCTCACCAAGTGCCTTGAAGGTAAACAGGGCAGACTTGTCAGGCAGTATGCAGGGGTTAAAAAAAATTGCATCAAGACTTTCTTAACTACCAGTTATTCTTCCAGAGAAGATCAGGCTGGTATAGTGTCAGGTCACAAACATTCAAACATGCACCTTTAGCGACAGAAGTTACCAAAAGGTCTTAAACAGTAAGCTTCCAGGGACTGCCTCTCTCATGTTTTGAGGCGCCTCCCCTGCCCCCCCCCCCCCATACACTGTGACCAAATCCTACCCAAGGGATTCAGGGCATTTTCCAAAAAGCTGTGGGATCTAAATCCTGACTCTGTCATGACTTTAAGGGGAAACAGTTGGTGACAATTTTATTTTCTTTCTCCACCATTTTCCAGTCTTCTAAACTCACTTTTCTCCTCTTTCTCCTGCTCTGTCGCTGTTGCAAAGGGAACAAGCAAGCATGGAAAAGTAACTAATTGAAAATATTTTTCATGGCTCACTTTTGGTAATTTTAAAAATAAAGAGAAGCAGAAATTTTCAGAAAGAGAATGTTCAACAGGAGGATGTTGGGAGGTTTGCAGTATGTTTTGAATTTTAAAAAATGCTGTCAGAGAGCTAATTAGAGTTAGGAAGTCTTCAAACCAGGTTTAAAAAATGCAGATATAGTCCAAAGGGGTACCCTCAAATGTTCATTGTTTTGTATCTCTGGAAACAATATCCACTATATCTGGGGAATTAATGGAACTTTTGGACAATCAAAAATAATTCATTTCATTTTGGGTCTTTCACATGCCGTTGTCTATTCAGTCTCTCAAAGTAAACTAACTTCATCACACTTTTGATTCTAGGTGAAATAACCTAATTCTCACATTCATCAGTTCAAAGTGAGTTCCTCTTTTACAGTTCATCAGCTGCAGAGACACTGCACACGCAATGGCTTAGAGAAGAATGGGCTCAAGGACACTACAGATACACCATAGTCACAAACTGAAAAAGACAGCAACCATGGATTACTTCACTGAATACTGTGCAGTTGTAGTAGGCTCTCAGGTTTGCAGATGCAAATGGCAAATAGCTAAGGGCACGCCATACGTATAGGGGCAAAGAGAAAAAAGAAAACCTCCAAGCCCACAGAGCAGTGTAATGCAAGAGCATGTCCATCTGCAGAATGCCACACGTGTTTATACCTCCCAGGTACTTTGACGGCACTCTAACGATCCAGTTTAGATGAGCACACACCACATAACAACCCGTCCTATCACCATGTGCTATTGTTCACACACAAGAGTTCTTCCTAACACCGTTTTAAATACACAACATGGAAACTCTTGACGCAAACGGCCTTTGTTTCTTCTGCAAAAGATTTGTGACATTAACTCATTAACCATAAATATTTAAAGTGCAGCTTGTAACATTGTTTCCCCTAGACCACTACGCTGCTGTTATTAAGGTGCTGCTTTCAAACTTGTGTTTTATCTGAATGGCTTTTTACCAGCGGTTCCCAAATAAGGCAAGGAAGCATGTCCAACACATTCAAGGTCACTGTTTGCATGTCAGATTGCACTGATGGTTATAACTGTTGTGGTTTTCCACCTTGAGAGGACAGGAAACTAAAGGTCTTTTGGGTAATTAAATGCACATGTAGAAACAATAAAATACACCCGTAAAAAGATGAGTGCCAAGCTTATTAACACAGTCTGCTTTGCCAGAAATGGCAGCTAGCTGTAAGTGTTCTTAGACACCTTTTGCCTGATTTTTTTTTTTTTAAGTACTTCAAAGGTGCAAACAATCAATGCCCCTAGAAGCCCCATAGCAAAAAGTAGAAAAAGGACACCTGAAACTGTCAATGTATGACTGTTACCTGCATGCTTTGCATTTTTTTCCTCATTCCTAGAATATTGTGTTTTAGACAACGTAAGATGGCTAATGAAGGCTACCCTTTGTTGTCATTTGTACATAACATTCATAAACAAAAGGTGTTATGAACAGGTTACTCTGAACAACAATCATGCCAAACCAAGCAAAAGAAAGCAGAATCTTTTTGAGTTTATTGGTTTCTCATGTAGCTGTTTTTCCAATACACTATCTCATTATTGCTTTCATTTGAAAAGACACTTATCAACTATGATAAATTATTTACAACCACAGAGGACAATCAGGAAGCACGGGGACTCCACAGGGAGTCTAAGAAAAGAAAATAACTGCAAAAAAGAGGCAGGTGGAGGACTGAAGAGCAACACCACAATATTTGCTAGGGACTGGTGAGATTTCTATGTGTCATCAAGTCCTCTTCTAGGCATCACAGGACAAAAGGCATAACAAGGGACTTGAACAATAAGGTAGCCTTGGGAAGAATACATTTAACACCCCACTTATTTCAAGAAGTTATGAGGAATTGATTATTTGTGATCTCCCCTCAGAAATGTTCTAAATATATTTTAGAAAAAAAACGAGAAAAAGTCTTTCTGTAGTTTTTAGTCTTTCTTGAGAATTTTTTTGTTCTTGTTCATCAGCTGAAAGATACAAGAGTTCAACTTGAATGCATACTCAAGGTTCTTCAAAGAGAGGAACACAAGTGCATACAACTTACCTAAAGATGATTTTCACTTTATTCATGCTGTTGAACAATCTTCCTTTGAATTTTCAATCATTAGTATGCATTTATTTTGAGGTTAAATTGACAGTGCTGAAGAAAAAAATTTCTCATTCCACATTAGGGTTTTAATTAATCATTAAGTACTAATTAATTTCTCATTTGCTTGGTTTGAGGACTCTTAAGATATACTTCTATTATCTTACAATTTCAGTCATCTAATGAAACTGGGGAGTTTTGCGTTCTTAGTTTTTTTTTTTTAATTGTCCTTTTACAAGTGTCACTTGCTTTATTAATATTCGGAAAAGTTCACAATTGCTTGAACTACTATTCCTGGAGGTCTGGATCACGAGACACAGGCTGCTAGTATTTCTACTTGCTTTCCCTTTTCTCTTCCAAAGTGCCCTCCCCCAAAAGAAAAATGGACACTGAAAATAGAGAATAAGATGTAGGCCAAACATAGTTTAGTTTCGCTGGCCCTAGTTTTATATTACTTTAGAGAAATAAAACCAAAAACACTTTCCAACATTTTGAGTCAGTTTTCACCATCAGCAAGACTGTCTTTACAAGAGACTCAACAGGGCATTCTAGTTCTAAGTACCTGAAGAATATATAACCATGGCTATGCAGCCTATATTATTTCAATATAAGTTTTCTTCCTCCTCCAACTTTGTCACCTCAGCTGTTGTAGACCTTGAAACTAGATTTAAACATAACTGTTTCCCATCACCCCAAACAAATAGGAAAAATAAAGTAAGTCTGAAGATTATGCAATGATTGGTAACTTTCAACATCTTAACTGTCAAGATTTAAATCAACAACATTAATGATTTGAGTCCCAGTGCAGCCTGGCAAGAAAAATTAATATGTGGTAGTATCAGAACATTCTAAATATTTAGTGTATACACTATAGAATTCATTAATAATTCTAAAATGTAGGTACTTTCCTGTATCAGCTGTAACACTGAGCAGTGAATACAAAGGTGAGTTTTTTACAGGTATGACTTCTTGTTGTTCTGGGGTTTTTTCTTCGGTATTTTGGGTTTTCCTGTTTTTAAGTTATTCAGGACAGGTTTTCTCCAAACTCCTAAGTGCAGAGATCCCTTTAATTGCCAGAACTGTGTTGTCTAAGTAGCAATGAAAATGGCACCCACAGTTCAAAAAAATCAATTAAAAATCTGTCCATTGCACACAGTGTATTATTTATACTCTAGATACAAAAGTACAGCTTCCTGTAGCAAATGAAATTACTTAAAGTTCATTTGCTATCACCACCTGAAGCTTTGCTGATCCAAAAGCATACCAGAAACTAAACCATTGGCCACCCTGGTTCCCTGGTCCCTGTTTGCATCAGGCACCACAGAGCATACAGCCTTGAGAATGACAGATTCCTGGATCTGATCTTTGCCTCAGCTGATAAGTTCTCAAGTAAAATATTTGGAAAATATCTATGAGTTAACAGTACAACATATACATATTGAGTTCCAAAACCATTTTTAGTTTGACCTAAAAGGAAGCACGTTGTTTTCTTCTGTTTCTGGGCACTTTCTTTCAAACAAAGCAAAAGACAGGTCCACATAAAGACTCTGATACTGTTTACACACAGGAGGAACTTACGATAGTACTACCATCGGTTAAGAGGTTCATACACTGATAGGTGATTTAGGCTGAGGATCTGCAACTGCAATATAGCACTGCAATAATCCACAAGCAAGAACTACACTTCTCATTCAAGTAGCTCAAGAATTTGGAATAAAGTTGTCTTTAGATTTTAAGGTGCAGTGATGCAGACAGCAAAGTATATTTTAGCTTAGAATGTCTTCAAAGTAATGGGAGAGAAGTGAAGATGACGATCAAGCTTATTAAGAGTTTCACTGCAATTAGTTGAAAGTTGTATGCAAATCTATTTGCCAGGTAGCACAGAAATTTACAGCACTAAATTCAAGTTGAGTTAAGGAAACTCTGTGCCAGCCAGCAATAAGTTAGCCATCTTAGCTTCTAAGTACACAATACAGACACTCTATAGCAGTACATACATGATACCCAATTGCCACCAAGTAAATAAACACTGTACTATAGGGACACAGATGTTTTAAAGATATCTGAGACAATGTATAAGCAAAAATTAATGATCGGTTCTGGGCTTCTTTAACGTTGGCAGAATATTTTTCTTGGAGGAGGGGTTAATTTGATTTTTGGGGCCTCTTATTTACTGAAACTTTAGATTTACCAGAGAGATGGTTCCTGTCAGCTGCCTGAAAACCACATAGTAATAGTGGATTCGTAAAAGCCTTTGTCACACACCTGAAATCACAGCTTTTAAAAGGCTCCAGAGCTAGAGGATTATAAGAGAATGCAGACAGCAGTCTTCAGGTGTGGTAGCTCCATTCAACAAGCAGGCTCTCTAAGCTTTTACACCCCTGCCTCAGCCTCTAGCCACACACTAGAACAGGTTCTCTATACTGTGGAAACACGTATCAGGATGGTAAAGAAACAGGGATAAACAAGTACCCCCCAGTATATTGCTGCAGTTATCTGGCCAACAATGTTTGGGAGAGCTTGAAGTGCTCTTTAAAACAAGGATATCTAGACTTAATAAACTTCCTCTTGAGTTAAGTTTTCGTTGTGGTGGCAAAGTTATCTGTTTAACTTCACTGCTTTAGCTGGCATTACACAAACCTCTGCCCCTTCTTCACTCTGCATTTCTCCTCAGCTTTCTATCTCCTCATTTTTCATAAAGTATCATACAATCATAGAACAAACATGCCTTTGCCAGGCACACGCGGAAGACCCACAGGTCAAGAAGATGGAAAACAAATGAGAGTGCATCTCATCAGAGGATAATGTATGAGTACATTCTGAATGAACACTTACCAGTGCCTTTTGATTACTTTTTTTTTTTATATTAATCATTTCAAATATTGCATCACACTGAAATCAGCTAGAGTCCCACCTATGCGGAGAACTAAAACTGAAATACCACAAAAGGAGGGACATGACACACAATTTAAAAAAAAAAAATCACTGGAAGAAAAACAGATTGTCATGCATAACTCCCTGGCAGAACTCAAACTGAGTTATTCAGTAGCCTGGCACCCCCATCCCACCAGCTGGGCTGCAGGCTCCACATTGCCCAGAGATGCAGGCTTCAAGCTCACTGGGCTGGCTCCAGGCAAGGTCCCTTTAATGAACAGGATGTGTCCCAGCACAGATAGCTGTGCTTGAGGCTAGCAAAAAATAAGCAATTATTGTGGAGGTTGTCCTGTGCTACACTTCAGAGGACTCCAGCATGATCCCTGTTATTTATTGTTTGCATTGCCCTAGCACCTAGCAACCTCTACCATGAAGCAGTGTGGTTTGGTGCTAAACACTGCACACACACACACAAAAAAAAAAGATGGCAACCTGACAGAAAAGTTGTTTAAAAGATCAGCTGTGCTCAGATTACAGAACATCTAATATCAGCACAGGACTGAGAAGGTAAAGACTCAGTGCCTTTCAAATGGTGCAAGCATCCAGCCAATAATCTTCAGAATATACACTCAGATATTCATAGCTAGGTGTACCATACCTTCTGCAGAGCTCATATTCCTTGAACTCCCAGCAAATCTCCTGGTTGACAAGACTGGGTATGTAGATGCATTTTTATTACATACTGGGTTAGGGAGAGATTTTACAATCTAGAAACAGTGCATGTATTAAGTACTAAAGGTTGCTCTTCAAAGTTTATGTTGACACCAGAGCTTACAAGCAGTTCAGAAAGCATCTGGTTGTCAAGCTGTTGAAACTATGGAATTGCTGTACTGGTTATTTTATGGTAATTACATAGCAGAGATCCGGCGTCTTTATTAAAAAGCCACTCCCGTTTCATGAGTAACAGGAACTGCTTGCTCCAAACAAAAATGCAAATCCATTCCCTGGCTAGATTCATGAATGCTTAGAAAGATTTTGCCTGAAAGGTAAACATTTGCTGTTTCATGCCAGAAAAATAAAAGCTAACAAATACCAGGAAACAGTAAAAGAAAAATCAAGATGAGAAATGAAAAAATACACACCTCCTATCTGTTTGAGCAAAGGCAGCAGCATAGTAATACTGCCACGGTACTCCTAACTAACAGGCTTGAACTGGTGACCACTTAAAAACTGATTCCAGCTCCTGCTTATGTTTAATCACGCACAGGGAGCCAGCCAGCAGTAGCTTGTCTATGTATTATGCCAGTAGGAGTGTTCCTCTCCATAAGGTAACTAAAGAGACATCAATAGTTCAGCATTTCATAAACCAAGGCAGTTTCAACTATGCAATTCCTCATGCAGGAGAAAAAAGAAAAAACCAAAACCCACACTAAAATCCTGGCAACTGGCAGTCACAAGGAAAAGCAGTTTCCTTCCACTTTAAGCATGGACTGAGTTTAACACCATGTTAAGTAAACAACTGCTCTAGCTTCTCATTGCTGCTTTTTCTAATCTAATACACAACTGCTCTCCCAAAAGTCCAAAGAAGTTGACACACACACACACACGAGAGAAACAAAAATGCTGAAGGAAAAAGAATTTCAAATGAAGACAGATATACATACAAAGAAAGGAAACAGGGAAATTATTTTTGTAGGCTACTTCAGATACCAGACATCAAACCAGCACATTAACAGGCATACACATTTGTAGGAGAGGTAATGGCATCTATTCTCTACATGTACATATGTGGCACCAAAATAAAGATGCCCTTGTTATCACCTCTTTTAGATGCCAACAGGACTGTTCTACACATTATTTTCTTCCTCTTCCCCAATTCATCTACATGTCTTTTGGCAATAGCCAGTTGCAAACAAGTTGCCCATCAAAACAACCAGCTTCCTTGACCATCTCATCAAAAAGGATGAAGCATTAAATGCAAACAGCCACACTCACACTCTTAGAATTGGTTATTTCTGGTCAAGCCTCGTTTAAAGACTTTCAAAGCTGCTACAGAGGGTGAGCAAACACAGTGTTCAAGTCAGTGAGGGACGTTCCAACGTATCTTCCCTAGCCATGTATGAAAATCCCACCTAAATACAACCCTGATTAATCTGGGACACAGCTGCTATTTAAGGAATAGAGCTGAGATCAGTGAAGCAGCTTCCATTGCAGCTACTCTCGCTTAACTACCTGCTGTCAATCTGCTCCTTGGCAGCTGCGATAAAGTACACTTTTTTTCATACCAGCTTCTTGTTTGAAAGTTGCAGTTCTAGAGTAATTTTCAATAAGAAAACCTCTTGGATTTTAGTTTATTTTGTTTAAAAGTAACTCAGATGCACTTTTAATTGCATTTAAAATGCTTGCTTGACATTTCAAAAACCTGCACATCTACGAGTTTCTACTGATCCAGTTGTAGACCCATGTGGAATTTTATGCCTGCTCAAATGCAGCAAGTTGACTTCAAAAAAATGTAAAGACATCTCTCACAGGCAAAGCCATCTACGAACGTTGATGCAACTGTTCAAAGTGACTTTATCTCTGGCTCAGTTCCCTAAAGATGGCATGAATTTTGATTTTAAGTATGTGGGATGAATAAAGGACCATTCAGTGAGCATTAACTTTGAAGTTTCTATTTTTACATAAATGAATAAGCATTAATGCAATGTTTAAAAATGCAATCTAAAAAGATTAGGTAATACAGAACTTCGTTTCAGCAGCAATGCAAAGTAA
Source organism: Balearica regulorum gibbericeps (assembly GCF_011004875.1). Lineage (NCBI taxonomy): Eukaryota > Metazoa > Chordata > Aves > Gruiformes > Gruidae > Balearica > Balearica regulorum. Next base: position 53,923,957 of record NC_046188.1, on the reverse strand, counting down.
TTACAATATAGCAGCATCTATAGTTCAAAAAAACAACTCTAAAATTCAGTATCTTAACATTGCACTATGCACCTCCAGTCTTTCTTTTCTTAGGATTCCAATTTGCATTTCTTTACCTGTTGAATTGCTCAACCTGAATTCTTCCTGAAAACAAAGTATTTCTGTTGAATTTTACATTCAGCAGAATATTACTTGCCAGAAAGATCTAACACACAGCGTAAAACAGAGTTGCTAATACCAGATGACGTTAAACAAACAGCAACTCTCCACTGCCCAGCAATTAAAATTGATAAGAGGCCTGTGTTCTTCAGGATTTCTTTTCAAGTTTAACAGTAAGGTCTGGAATTGCCAGCCACTGAAGGTTTTTATGACTTTGCTTTTTATGAATGCATGGCCTAACAGGAGATAAGAGCTTTTGTGCACTTGGCTGGTGTTTGCCCATGATCGAGACTGTTGACTGGGGGTTTATTGCTGTGAAAGATGCCAACAGCACCCCAAGGACAGACTGGGACATTCCAGCACTTGTCAGAGAGGTGCCAGTTTCTCCCTAAATCAAACACCACTGTGATCTCACAGAGCCACAGCAGTACTGATAACAGCTTTAGACTTGGATGCCAGGGGAGAGAGCAGTCAGATTGTGTTATTCACTATAGCTAGAACAAACAGCCTACAACTTCACTTTAACTTGTGGGTCAGGGAGGAAGAAGGATCAAACTGTATCTATGATTCAGTTGTTGGTCAGTCCCTGATGCCACTGCATTAACACATATCCTGGGGTACTGCAAGCAAAGCGCTCTAAGGTACTACTGCAATATCAGGACAGGGTAAACTCAGAAGTACAGACTGCCTACCTACTTGTATTGTCACATTACCCTAGAGCCATGAATATTCCCACAGTACTAGATGCTGTAAAGACATACAAAGCATGAAGCTTCCTGCCCCAGAAGATTATGCTATAGTACATAGCAGCGATGTCCATCCAGTTAGGCATAGTCACTGCCTCTGTCAGGCTCCGTGCCAACTCTGGTCCCAACACCAGCTAGAATTTTTAGTCCCTACCTACGCTAATAAGCCCTGCCTCTCAGAGGCTTTGCTAGCACAGGCACAACCCTGTACTGTTGTGGCTACTTTTGGGCCAGAACCAACTCGTGTCCTGCCAGTTGGCACAACTGCAGGGTTTGCATATATGTTCCCTCTACCTTCATGCTTAACATAGCCAGCCTGATTTAGCAGTCACAGCTCAGTTATAATCTGCATTCAGGTCTAGGAGAGCAGTGGAGACACGTACATCTTTTAAAACCATCTGGATTTGTATCAAATTGCTTAGAGATATGAAGTGGAATCTCACTGTTTCATTCAAGTCCATTGGGTGTTGATAGAGCTAGTCTCTTCTTCTCCTCTTCTGTAAACAAAGTGATATGAAGCAGCCAGTAAAGCTGCCTCAGACAAGTTGCAAGGAAGAAGTAAATTTAGAGGCAGTGCTTATTCCTTAGTGTCTAGGCTATTTTTCTCCATTTAATTCCATGTATTCAAACTTATTTCAGTTCATTAATATACAGAAGTCACATTTACACTTTGTGAATGAAAGTGTACCTTGTCTGGCTTTCCCATGGCTATTTATCTTCCTTGCATTGCAATAGCACCACTTTCCCCACAAGTATCCTGTAAAAACACTTCATTCTTCCCTACATTTATCATAAGATAAATGGAAGAACAGGGAAAACTGAAGAAACTACTTTCACCACCACGGTCTCTCTTAACTGTATAGGAAGACCACTTATTCAAAGCAGAGCTCAATTACTAAATACCTTTTAAAAGGCATGCTGTATAATACTAGTTTTATTTTATAAGTAGGTGCTAATCTCAGTGGTGCAGGCAAATTTTATTCTGGCTAATCATTTGCTGCCTACAGGGCACTTTACTCCAACTGATTCAATTTCTGCCTTCAGTTCCTGTCCTAAACTCACACAATTTTCCCATGACTGTAGTATTCCACGGCCACTGGTGACTAAAATTTAGCAGAATACAAAGTCTCTTCGACATACCACATGGCTTGAGCATTGGGGAGGGGTGGGAAGGTAAGGAGCAGGCAAAAAAAGACACCATATAAAAAGGACAATGACAATGAAGTCTGCTTAACAAACAGATGTGGTGTTTGAGAGAGAGAGAGACTGCAATTCCAATGAACAAAGCCCTTCATTTTAGCAGCTAGACAGCTTCATCATCAAATTGCATTTGTTGTGGGGGGCAGAGGAAACCAAACATACACATGGCTTTTATTTTCCTAACATCGCAAGACTGCTTTTCTTCCTTCCTTCTGAAACTGCATTTGTCCTGAAGCCAGGTGCAACCAGTACACCTCACAGCTAGTGGCAGTTGATGGATTGATTCTTTTTTTTCCCCTCTAAACAGGTGGCAATTGAAACATGAGGAGCTCATAAAAATATCCCTTTTAACAGAGGAGACATAATTGATAAAAGCAAACAGGAGTCATGACTAAATAATTGTTTAAATATTTAAGATCAGTTGAACTACCATCAAACAGGGTAAAACCCGAGTTTAATCTTATGCCTTGAGTTCCCATTTGTAGAAAAAGAGACAGAATGATGGCCTCAATCTCCATTATAACGATTTTTGCAAAGTGCTTAGTAACACTCAGAGTTATGCACACCTAGGCACACATATAAACACACAATCTGGAACATCATGTAGCTTACTGCACATCAGAGATTTACCTGACAAAGAACCAGAACAAAAATCCATTCTTATTTCTGGATTCAGCTGTGGCAACAGACTTCTATTAAATATCTAGATGACATTTTTGCCTTTGCCTCCCTAAGTTTTCATTGATAAAATTATCAATTCAACATATGCAAGCACTAGTCAAAAATATCTCAAGTTTCAGTGTAGGGAGGAGGAATTACAAAGTTAAAATCCAATTAACATTCTTGCTTTTTTTTTTCTTTAATTGGAACAAAAAAATACTTAAAAAATATTTAGCACATGCATTTGTGGATTTTTTTTTCCCCCCAGAAAAATTTACACAGAAAGAAAAAGAGGTTACTAAGCAGTAATCAGAGCTCTTAGAAATACATAAATTACATGTACAATCCCTCCACTGTAGATATAGAGGCATCTCACCATAAGCTGAGTAACTCCACAGCTTTGTCACATTTGGCAAGTGAGCCCATGTGGTGTTCCTTCTGCTCAGGACACAAGTATATCTTATATAGTCTTGTGAAAGATCTTAACATACTGCGTTAACTCAGACCCTGCAAAGAGATTACTCTGATCTCTTTCAGCTTCACACAAACGACTTTGAGGATTATTGAGAAAGCCTGAGTTTATCTGCCATGGAGCATCACACAAGTGCATGCCACCATATATCTGTGACAACCAGGCAGTACCCAGTAAAAGCAACTTGTGCACATAGATACATCTCAGCTGGAGAAGTACTAGCCACTAGCCAAAGGTCATGTCAATTAACCCTACTGACTGAGCAAGAGACAGGGTGATTTTGTCACCCATTCACCTATTACAACGCAGCTCTTGATGCCTCAAAAATAGTCACAGGCCATGAGGAAACAAGTACTGGTCATAAAATAATCTGCTAGTAAAATGAGACTCAAAGGCTGATAGACAGAGAATGCCCTTCTTATGGATTTTCAAGGCTATGGCTATCACCCATCAGTTGTGGATGAGATCATTCAGCTCTTAAGTCCGAGATGGGTTGACACCTCCTTTCATGACAAAACTAGAAAGTTCTTGCAACAAAACCTGTCAGCCCTGAGATACAGAAGAATCTATTCAACAGCATGCTCAGTTGTGAGTCTATCTCTTACAAAGAGTGGTACCAGAAAAGGGGTGGAAGTAAACACAACACACACACACAAAAAAAAAAAGGAAAAAGATAAGAAAGAGAGGGGAGAGAGAAATAGAGAGAAGCACTCTGGAGAATAACAGAAGTGAAGCAAATTATTTCTGGTAAGTCTGTCCAATACCTAAGCATCTGATATTTGCTATCAAGGATAATAAACTAGGCCATTCTCAAAAAGCTGGGAAACTACTTTGAGATGGAAAAAACCAAAGTAAACAACAGTAGTGAACAATGTAGACCCAGCTTCATGCATGCTACCAGATGGTGGAGAGCTTTAACAATCAAGATGCTCTCTAAACTTCCCCATAGTGAGACCAAGGTATAGATCCACTTCTCACGAGATACCCAAACCACACAAGGTCTGTGCTTCAGCAACAAGGCTGTCACTGCTAAGGATTATGATGCCAGGAGAGTAAACATAAAGGAGACATTTCCTTTGAAACCCTGATACAACTGTCACTTTTCATAGCTATGTGAGAAGAGCCACCCACCATACCCTGCTAGATCTCCATCACTCACTCACTGTTAAATCAGCCTGTAAATTCAGATATGGTGGATTCAACTAACAATCTACGGTACGTAATATTTCATCCCAAAGATCTTTGCCAGGTTCAACAGCAAGATAGAACCACCTGGATGGGAAAGGAGCAGTTCCTGTTACCACAATAGTAATGCATTGAAAAGTCTTAAAATTGGACTCCATACTGCTGTAAGCACCTTGGAAGGATCAATAGAAGCAGCACCTCAACAGCACATATCCTTCATGTATCCATGCAGATAAAGTCCTCAGTGTCAAAGGAATCTGGCCGTCACAGGTAGCACAAAGGCCAGAAAATTACCTGCTGAGATGCCATAGACAGCAGAGAAGGTGGCACCTCTAACAAACCTGTTCTCAAAAAACTCATAGCAGGTTTTGGATTGAACATGAAAGGAGCAAAGGTACTTCAGGGGAAAAAATATAAAGGCTGGGAACAGAAAGAGCACCAACCCTCCCCCTTACACACACACTCCCCAAATGCAAGAAAACTCAAGTGCCACAAGGTTAAGAAACTGCCCAGCTCCCAGGATCTGCACATATTCCTTTCACAGTGTGAATGCAGAATCCTGAACACGTGATGCACAGCAGGATCAATTACACCTCAATGAACCCTGATAAATATTCATCTAGCCTGTGCTTAATGTCTTCTAGGGAGGAGATTCTACAGCCTTTCTAGGTAATGCTATTCATTGCTCCACTACTCCTCCCATGCAACAGGAGAAATTCTGAGTATGCTTTAAAGACCATTACTTTTATCTAATTCATCTGAACATGAAAAACAGACCTTTTTCCTCGTACCTAGGGCAATTTTTTAATTTTTTTTTTTTTTTTAAGACTTCAAATCATCCCCCTTCCACTCTCACACTGCTGTTCTTTATGCTAAGCTATCTTTCTTCAGGTCACAACATCATATTTTCTAGTCCTTGGGTGGCTCTTATTCTCCCCCAGACAGGTTTTTTGGTTTTTTGGTTTTTTTTTCAGTTAGTCTACACCTTTGCTGAAATACAGTACTCACAATTTCCATTTACTATGAACAAACTATGTTCATAAGCAAACAAGTGAAGTATCAAGAATCTAATAAAATATATACACGGCAACATCTGGTTTTCCTCTAGCCACAAACCCTTTTACTCCATCACAGTCTGAAATTAAATCGACAGATTACTGGGTTTTGACCAATCTGTTGACTGCTAAAATATGTTGTATAAACTAACAGATTGATTTCCGCCGCGTGCATAGAAATAGTTTCATTATGTGCTAGGTAGTTTCCAGCAGAATTCCTCAAGAGAAGAATCCCATGGCACTTTGCATACATTATTTCAATAATGATGAACACTGATCATATGCAGATTTCCTGAAATGAATGCTGCTTGTTTGAAGAGAAAGGCATTTGATATAAAACTTTCCTCAGAAAAAAGACTACCTCAGCAGATGCTAACAGCTAGTATCAAAACCTGCTTGAATGTTATCTACCCTATTTTATATAAGAGCTATAAGCCAGTGTCCCTTTACTCTTACAGATACTATCCACTGAAAATTTCCAGAGATTATGCTCTTCTCATAGTACATCACATTTTCACACTGCTCAATTTCTCAGTCTCACTTCAGTGAGACTTGATGAATGTATAATGGTTTATATTAAAGCCAAACAAAAAACCTGCCACAGAAGTCATCAAGAGATAACCTCACTGTTTGACAATCAGAGTGTAACAAGCAATTCACATGCTCAAGAAGGGCTAGCATTAACACAGTACAGCTACAGCCTTGCATTTGCTGCAAAACCTGCAGAATCTGAAAGCCTTGTTTTCTGCCTCATTCTTGTAGCATTTTTCTCATTTTTATGGTTCAAATACATAGCTGTCCAAATAAGATCATGTCATAATAGTAAATAAAAGCTACAAAGAGCTGTCTTAAACAACCGGAACTATAAAGGCACACAACTAACATGCTTGTGTAAGACTTAGATGTCTGTGCCTGTCACACTTTACACACTGTTGAAACAGGGAGCTCACTGTTTAGCACTAGGATGCTGGATGACCTGTTGACATAGAAGACATCAAGTAAGCAGGTTTATTTTGTGTGAAGTGCTGAGATAATCCATTATCAATACTTTCTGGGTCACAGATAAGATAACAGCATACAATCACATGAAGTTTACTTACACTACAGATAAAGCAATACACATTATTACTCATTGTCAGGTTTGACAGCATTTCAGTGTCTTCCAAGACAGGACTGAAAAACAAACAAATCAAATTATCTCAACTAGATCTACTTAGGAAGAATAATAGGAAAAAAAATAAAATTAAGAACTATTTGCTGAAGCTTGTAACAGACAGATAAAGCCTTTGTTCTACAGAATATATAAACATCACTGATTCTTAACACGATCAGCACAGGGCGTTCTCTTTTTTTGAAGCCACAGGATGGAAAAATCTTTCCTCTTGTTTCTGTCCCCTGTCTACATTGCCCTGCACAGATAATTGGGCAAAGGCATTTGAAGGGTGTAAGAATGAGATTAGCAGCAGCAGCTACTTCCTGCATCCATTCTCCTTTGCTCTACTTGTCAACATCCTTACAGGAGATGAGGCACCTTTACTTCAGCTCTGACTTAGACTGTGGTACCCTCAAGGGTTATTGTGAAAAAGAAGAGTCTAGCCAATTCCAGCCTGTTTTCAGGCACAGTTTCGCTGGGAAGGGGATAGCTGCTGCAGGAACAAACATATTCTTGGAAGCTAAATTCTTACTTCACAGAAGGAAGATACTTCACAACAACCGCTGCAGCCTTTGTTGTAGTAAGGATGAGCATGGGTTCTGTAACCTTTGCCATGAGTACCATGACTCTGCTGTTAAACCTATCGTCTTTGGAGAGAATTCAGGGAAGTAACCTGATGAATGATTTACATTCTGTTCTCAAACCGTGACCCAATTTTCTTCCCTATCCAACCCATATAAAATTACACAATATTAACATTGCAATGAAAAAATACTGTTAAAAATTTAAAAACCCCTTAAATGTATCCCCAAGACTGCAAGGAGTACATTTGCAGAGGAGACAAGTGACTTCTGAGTACTGGAGTTACACATATTGAAGCAAGCGCAATCTTCTTGTACCAGTTCAAGACTGCTGCCTGACAGTGAGCAGGTTATCGCAAGTGTGACTGTTCTCTCGTCTAAACAGAGAGGACATGTCTGTGTTCTTGCCCAGCCTAGAACACATGCAAGCAGGGAAGGACAGAGAGGGGACCATTTATTTTTATAAATCTACAACAAAACTACTGGCGAGATGGTGGAAAACCTGGGTATATATGTTATGTAATTTCACATATTTACTACAGGCAAGAGACAACAGCCATGTGGAAAAAGTTCATACAGAATTAGCACTGTAAGATGCTTGGTCTTTCAAAAAAGATACCTTATTTTAAATAAAATCATTTTAACTGAGTTCTATTCATCCTGTGAACAATGTCTGGCAATTAATTTTAATTGCCCTAATTTTGGAGATGTGTATGCAAGTTTTTGTCTTTACTATTTGGTCCTTACCTTTTATCTTTACTAGTTGCTCCCACTGGAAAGTAAGTATCTATTTGCATAGTGAAGCTAAACACATGATGATCATATTTCTTGCAGAATCAAAACAGATACTACTTCAACAAATGTATTATACTTTCCTATTTTTGCAAAAGAAAATGTATGCTCTATTTTTTTCAGAGCACACTAAGAGTAAAGTTAATAGATGATAAACAAGAGTACAACCTGTTAGGATAAACAGATAAATATTTTCTACTATTTCAAGATCTTAGTTCACTAAGAATGGTATATTTCTCATTTGAAATAAGCACTAGTCAAGTTATATAACAAAACATTTACTTTTTAAATAACCCCAGCAGAAAGAGGCACACAAAAGAAAAGGGATTTTGCAGTTAGGAGTAAAACTTTTCAGTTTTCTATTACAAATATGGCAAAACTGTATTGTCAGATCAGATATCATAAGTCCATTGGCATTAGCAAAACATGTGAGATTTATGGTCCTACTGAAAATTTTAACATGGAATCAGAATCAATATTTGCAGAAGCAGAAGAAACTTAAAAGTATGCAGAAACCGTATCCTAGGTTTCTTTTGACTTTGGTTAACATTTTTCATAAAATATTAAAACATCACATTGATTTTGAAGAACATATGAGGAAAACTAAAAAGACCTACTCTAGGTACACTGCTAGGAATATCTAAAGGCCACCTAACCATTTGCAGTATAATTTCCTATTTTCGTTAGTTGATAGCTTTCGAAAGGATAAAATTCCAAGGCCACAGTTTTAGCACTCGATGTATTCCTTGCATAGTCACACACAGAGACACATTCTTTTCTTAAACTCAAAAAGGATTCAGCCAGTTTTGAGAAAATACATGTTCATTAACTTACACAACTGGCAGTTCTAACGCTAACGCAGTCTAGAGTAAAAATTTGCTTTTGGCATAGTGGTTGTCCTAAGCTTTAAGAAATCACTGGCTTCCTCTGTGCCTGCCAGGTTTTTATTGTAATTTTTCCAGATTCCAGGCTTTCTGTTGTAAAGTATGGCTGTTAAGAGAGGAAACTGCCATTTAAGAAATGTGGGACAGTACTTTCGGGGTTTTTTGTGGGTTTTTGTTTAAAAGAAAATGAAAAAAACCACTGAGTACTTGCACTATACCTACACACTTACCCAGGTCCTGCCTTGCACTCTGCACAATTTCTCACAGCTCTTTGAACATACAAAACAGCTGTTACTTTATTATTCTGTACCATGAAGTAGGGAAAAGAGGAAGATGAAACATCCATGTGTCCTCAAAAACTGATCATGCTAGACAAGGGAAAAGTTTGCACCAAGTACCTCTCTAGTCCTCCAGGTGTGCACAAACTGGTGGCCAAATAAAACTACTTGATTTAGAGCAGCTTTAGAATTTCCTATCAAAAAAACCCAAACAAAAAAAAATCACTGTCTAAAAACATACAGTAAAATTAAGTGTGACTACTAAAGCATTGAACGCTCCCTCTGTTATTGAAAATATATATGCACATATGTATTTCCTCGTAGGAGGTAAAATACAGTAGCTACTACCATAGTAGAAGCTTGCGAATACACATGCTCTCCCATTATCATTACTGCTATTACAATGGTTCTCAGAGGCCATTATGCCAGATGAAGCATGACTGTGTGAGGAGAGCTAGTACCTTACCTAAAAACTCAACTAATCTACACATTCTTCTTCTGTAACTCAACTTACCCATCAGGCTTATTTGCAACTGGCAGCTTTCCAATGCATTTGAAGCTTGTGTTGGACCTCTTGGTGGCAGGCAGAAAACACCTTGCCCTCAACAAGACACTATTTTCCATCTGGAACTGAATGAGCAAGTGTTCACAGCTTTTGTGTTCAGCCACTAATGCACATTAAACAATCTATTAACACATAAAATTAATGAGGTACTGCCAAGTTTAAAGTCAGCAAAGCACTGTGCCTGTGCATAGTTCCCTACAGCATATGTTGGCACCGTTGTTTGTAATACATCCAGCACTCAGGCATTTGGAGCTCAGCCTAATTAGTTCGCTGCAATTGAATCTCAACTCTAGCCTTGATTCAACTGCAATGAAAGTTTTGAAAGAGGCCAATCTACGCAGCCTTGCACGTTTTTTTCCCTGGCACTTGAAGAGCCAGGGCAAGGAAGTGTGCCAGAATTGCCCAACCAACCATTTGACAGATACACAGAAATGTGAATACTGCACTTACTGATCCTTAAGATCATTCGTGTGCAACTTTTAAAGGTAGAATAATTCTTTTCCTGGAGGGAAGCAAACACCAGAGAAGGACTTAAAATTTTATACTGGAAGGATGATAGGAAAAGAGAGGCCTACCCCCAGGAAAGCCTGCCCAAATTTAATACATTTATAACTTTCATGTGTGCATTACACAGAACTGTTTCTCCACTGCACACAACTTGTCTCCACTAAGCATTAATATTCAGAAGTTTACAACCTTCTACATCCATCAGTAACTCAAAAACCTAAACATCAATACAATTAGAAAAGCCTTTTTTGCCCCCACAGAACATCCCCCGCTCACAGAGCTTCTGTGTCTGCCTGCAGACCACAGGTCAAGACGAAAAAAAACTTGAGTATCAAGTAGTCGACCATAACATGCTATTCATTTCAGAACAGAAACTGAATATTCATTGTTATTGCTAAAGACAGCATGCCTTCAAAAGGCATTTTAATTAGAAGATACCCAGCTTTTCACCTTTCTTCAACAATCAAAATAGGTTGCCACAATCATTTTCATACAGCAATCATTTAATGCAAGAAATGATGCAAAGATGGTGATTTAGTCAAAGTGACTTCCAGACATTAACTACTAGTGGTTCACATTGAAAGGATCTGGTATCCATTACTGCTTTTCTTTCTGATGACAGTCAATTACTAAGTAAACTTGGATTATTTTTTTTCCCCCACTTTTAGTCAATTATGCAGTTATTAGTATCTGCATTTCTCACCCTGAGAACTTCTGTCCCACCAGGAAAGAGAAATGGGGACCCCTCCTAACCTGTAACTACACTGTCACTCCTGAGGTTGTCTTGGCACAGACTTGGATTGGTCTCAGTGACAGGACAGCCAGACAGTCCTGTGCAAAAATGAAATTTCCATGAAGTTACAGATTGTGAAACATGGCACAAGGCAAGAGCGGGAAGCTGTATACTGGCCAACCCAAACACTGTCTCAATCACACAAGTCCCAAAGAAGCACCTTCATGCAATATTGTAGCTAAGGGGCTAAACTGCGGCATGCAGCAGGGAAGGAAGGAGGAGCAAAACCTGTTAAGTCACATCACCTCACCTGTATCCAAAATTAGCCAAGACTCAAAACTTCAATATCTGGCTGATCAGCAAACAGGGCTGACCCTGCAACAGCAACTCCTAAACATTAGCACAGTCTTACATGTACAACCAGTTACACTAACGGGATAGGCAATAGGTCTTCCCTCCTCTCTGGGAATATGTAAAGTTGGCTTTCCAATCCCTTTTTGTCTCAGATAAAAGTGTTACCAGGCATATTGATAGATATGCAGTGCTAGGTTGCAAAAATGTCCACTCTGCTGCAAATCAAAATGCTAGACTGTGGAGTACAGCTGACGGAGGAAAAAAGCTACAAATATCACCTTGTTTCCACTTAATTTTTCCCAATTGTAGTCCTTGAGCATATGTGCGACCTCAAAGATCTATATAAGCCACTGCACAGCTGTAACACACCATGCTTTTGAAAACACAAAGTGACATGTACTAATAGGCAGATTCCTATCATTACAATTGTATCTAGCATGAAAGGATGGGAGTAATGGGCTCCAGTAATACAAATAAACACTAAATGCTGGTTGCAAGCAACAGGAGTTCATCTAGACATCTAGACAAAAGTAATCTAGAAATAAAACAAACATTTGTTCACATCAGCCTCTACATAAGAAGCATAATCTCTCTCTCTCAAACATGCCAAAATAAGGGGGCCAGTTTGACCTCAACTGAACTACCTCAGTCTTGAAGAGACATAAAAACCCCACAACCTAAACCTGCATCTTCCTGCAATTAACTGCAGCAGAAAGAATATTACTCTGATCAAATTATTTTTCTTTTCTTCCACTTAGAAAAGCCATGCTTATTTTGGAGGATTTAAATCTCCTTTTTAAAACAGAAATAATAATTTGAAAGTCTGACTCCAAGCTACAAAAATCTCTAAACATTCCAATGTTTATGTCCAAAAATATAGTACTTTGTATGTTTTGCCCCTTTTTTCTTTCAGACTGAGTAAACTGAGTGAGCACATGCACACACTAATTATTTTATGGATCTTTTTCCCTCCTCAACAATTTACACACTGAGTATGAACAAGTAGGTTTGGAAGTATGTTTGCAGTACATTTGGAAAAATAACAAAAATGGGATTTTAAGATGGAGTTATGCTTCTTCCTCACAATATTGTATGTAAACAGCACTACGTAAACACTGCACTGCTTTTAGTAATTGATTACTGTAAGTCCCGATACACACACAACTGGAATATTCTGTCTACCCTTGCTTCTTATCTTTGCGTGCACACACATGCAGCCACACTTCTGAGAGTTTGCCTCTTTCTAGACACCCGTCTCCCAAATCTCAACTACCAGCCAGTCCAAGCTTATGTAAACATCTTGGGATTCGAACAAACTCAATGACAATCATTGCTGATTAAACCAAACATATGCAAAGGCAAAGTAAACTGAACCAGGTACACGCATGCAAAGATAAGATACAAGCTGATTATCTTGCATGGCAACAAAGGAGAGCTGCCATACAGGAACAGACCAATGGTCCACTGGTTTCCGAATTGTTCCCTCTGGTATCGGCCAACACCTCAAAGCAAGGAGTCAACATGCAGTGTTCGTTGCCAGAAGTCATTATTTGCCATACTGAGAACAAGAGAAATCACTAGAAAGATCGTAACTTACATTTCTTCAGGTACATGTTAAGATGTTTTATTTTAAACTACTTAAAGAAGGTGAGAAGAAGCTCTTCCCTCACTGACGTGGTTTAGCCAGAACCAGGACACTCACGCACTTAAATCTAAAACAATTTTTTTAAGTATCTGAAGACTTCACTTATTCTTCGCAGTCATTTCCAACACTGGGACACAGTCTCAGGATTTCAGCAAGCCACTATGAGGGCAAAATTTAGGCTTCTTTTGTCCCTCCACCTCTCTTCACATAGCCTGAAAACTTGATTCGTTAAGGCCACAGAACGTTTCACCTCTCAGAGCCACTATCCCAAGGTGCACTACTATGATAAGTGTGATAAGATGCCCTAGCTCCGAAGGTCACTGAGAACAGTGGCACTCGGTCACTTCCTCACCTCTGACAGCCAAGAGGGGTTTGGTGGCTCTGGCAGGACATGTCCAAACATGCAGCCACACCGCAGGGCAAGCTCTTACTTGCAAAATCCAAGTATCCAAGCAACCACCAGCTGTGTTTGCAGAAGCCATGCATGTAAATCTTCAACTGTCAAGCACAATTTACCTGCACCGGTAGAATTAAGTGTATGTATACTATATACTTAATATATTCAAATGAAATTTAATACAACTTCAAACCAAGTCATGTAGCTGAAACAAAAGTTTCTATCACCTCCACTAGTATTTTTAGGCACTTTTTTTCAGTGGTAAATAGCTGATTCCCCATTCCTTCTCCCCAAAGAGACTAGTTCCGCAGCCTATAAAAATCTAGTATAAGTGAGGCACAATAATTCATTTCTTATTCTGCTCACTTGAGATGTTTCTGCTCTTTGCTCTGAGCAAAACAGACAAATCTCAGAAAAGACTTGTGCAGAATTCAATGAATTTAATCAGTGACTGTAATATCCAGTTATCCTGGAAGATTAAAAACATCAACAAGAGAGAAAGAATATACATTTTGTATCCCAGAAAACAGGTATTTCAGCCATCTTTTGAAAGAAATAACAATTCAGAAGTAAACAGGTCATTGGCCTCATCTAGTACAGCGACTGTCTATTGCTGCACAAGATAACCAGACTCCATCCTTTAGATCAAGGGCTACATGAGAGGCTTTGCTGCACACCAAAACATACAGCAATCTAAACAATATGAAACAAACATACCAACATCAAATCTGTGGATTCAGGCTTTGTGTTCAGCTTCCCTTTTCTAAACATTATAATAAAAAAATTAGGAAAATCAGTCCTGAATATAAGTTCTTAGCTGTTAGTATTCTAGATACCACTGACTAAAATTCCTGAGCAGGAAAAGGGTGGGACAAGCAATTAGCAGATGTAGTTTTATCGCTTGATAAACAGTGTTTCAACAACGAGCCAGAGATACAGGTCCAGAGCAAGTTAAATTGACTATTCCAGGAGTTGTTTCTAAATTTAATAATTTCAGCACTAATTAAGAACACAGCCACCCACTCTGCAAAATGTAGAACAGTGCAATAGATAGAAAATGAAGAAGCCCGCAGTGCTCATTGCTCCCATCTTGGCCAGGACCCTCTAGTCAGCTTTGGTCTTTGTGCCCTGATTTAACACCACTCCTGTTCCCTTTCCTTCCCCTCTGAACCTTTAAGATAGTGACCAAGACATCCCAGACAGCTGAAAGCCTCCAGAATAAAGCAGGGGGTAGCCAGTCACAAAGAGGCAACAGGCAAATGGCATCAGTCTCTTAAGCTGATTTTGGCAGGAGAGACAACCATCAAGGTCCTTGCACATCACAAGTAAAACCCAGCTTAGCTCTCTATGAATTTGTATGCTGACAACAAAATAATTGTTACTTCCTCCAGTGGGACAGAAATGCAGGCATGTGTCTTATAACTCTGAGTCCTTTTTGGCTCTGCGGCTTGTCACTTGTAACCAACTGCTTGCAAAAAGCTAGCAAACCGCGTGCAAAAATCAGGTCCCATGACTCCTCCAGAGTAGAGGCTGAGACACAACAGCTCCTCTGGATCAGAAAAAACTGTCTGCTTTGTCAGTTGATATTAGTAACAAAGTTCTGCTTTGAAGCAACTATTAATCTACCAATACTCAGCAGCTGGCTGGCAGGGGTTGTACTCAAAGAAAGCATTCATTCCTTGGCATAGCAGAAAGCAAGCTTCCCAGGAGGTTGCTTTGGGAGCTCAGAAAGCAAGAGTTGGAGAGGTACAGACCAAAGATCAGTAACCTAAAACATTATTTAACAGGCACAAAAAGTGCAGGCTTATCTACCACATAAATAAGGAGAAGTTGGGACGGCTGAGAACAGCACAGACTCAATTCCCTCTGCTGGTGGAAAACAGTGAGGCTGCCTAAAAATACACACATGGTACTTGCAGATTGCATAGCAAGAAACACATGAGGGTGTTAGTACATTCATCTGTCTCTTCAGAGTCCTAACTGAAGTAATTTGCACAATGCTTAGTAAGAAGCTTGAGAATATTTACTGCCACTGTCATTCACCATTGCAACAGAAGAGCTCTTCTGGAAAGAGGGGAAATGCTGGGGCTAATGCTTACACTGTAGGTAAGTATATATTGGGGGGAGAGAGGCAATGACTTCCCATACATATTACAATCTCTTTCCTAAAGTAGAATTACAAAATCTTAATTCTTGCACAGATAGGATTAATCTACACTGCTAATAATTGGGGGGGAAAAAAAGGTTAAAATTCAGGCTAGAATCTTAGGTAAAGGGATCTAACATTTGGGGGGGTGGGGGGGTGGTGTTGGATTTTCCTAGGCCTACTGTTAAGGTTTAGAAAAGATTAGTTAAGATACTGAACACAATTTACCGTCGCTTCTATAAATAATTTGAGATGCTTGAAAAAGGTCAGAAATTATAACAGTTGGCTGCCTAAAACTCCTTTTTAGAAAAAGAAAAAAAAAAAAACTATTCCTGAAAGTGTTTTACATTGATCAACCACAACTATTAGACACTTCATAATTATGGCTATTAGCTGTTATGTCATCAATGGCATTATCATAATGTTAAAGAGAATGGAGCCCACAATTATCTCTAGCAGCTGCACAGAGTCATCTCCCAATTAAATACATTCAGATGACAGCTGTTTTCCCTCCACTAAAATAAAGTTAGTACCACTTACCTGACTACCTAAATACTCTAGAATCCTCAATGGTGGAATATAAGCACACAATCCTGAATTTACTTAAAATAATACTTAGAAATAGAATTTAAAAATCAGAATGCAATAATTAATCATAAAACCTGATTTTTATCAAAGTCTTTTGCCTTAGGATTTTGACCATAAAATACATTACCTCTCACTGTTGTAATAACCATGTATATATGTAGTGTATATATACACATATATGTGTGTTTGTGCATGCATACAATAAACAGACACTACGATTCTGCCTGACCTTATTACCTATATTTAACATAGGCAAATTGCTCAAGGGTCATGCAAGCCTTCCACAACACCTCGATTAAAAAGCACCGATTTCTTCTCACAGAGGCACTCGTTGAGATCCTTGTGCACCACAGGCCTGCCACACGCTGGTTCAGGATGGATGCTGTGCCCACAGTGAATATTATACCCAAAGCAGTTTTCAACTTGCCTGCAGCTAAGCAGCTTTAACATCCTCCAAACATTGTCGTCCTCCTTCCTGTCTAAAAATAACAGCTACGGCATTTGTACCCACTAGGACAAGGAGTTAGAGCAAGGGGCAATAAAAGAGGCAAGGAAAAGGAACATCACCTGTCTCTCATTCTCCTCCAACAGGAGGATAACACACCTATTCAGTCAGAAACAAATGCTGTGCAGTGAGCTGGAAAATCAGGAGTCACTGCATTAAAAACTACTAAAGAATGGACTGTTACCTACTTCATTTCCACACTTAGAATGAACAATTTATTTCAACTCCCATGGTAACTTTCTGAAGAAAATTGCCTGAAATCAGCTCCTGCTCTACCAAATAGCTATACCCAAGAGCTCCTGAACTGAAATACAGCATTTCTGTTTAAAATAAGAGAAACTTTCCCCCGGAGTGTGACTTTTTGTTTGTTTTGCTTCACACCTGTGGGAAAAAAAAAACACCTCAGAAGACTGTATCTGCAAGACGTTCAATGAGCACCGGGCTGGTCTGGAAAGCTCCGTGACTGAGAGGACCGCCGCTCTCCCGCCTCCGTGGCGAGGACGAGCCCTGTGAGGGGAGGGGGGGCACGGGGCAGCGGTCACCTCACACTTCAGGGACGGCGGGCAGGCGTGAGGGGCAGCCACTCGTACCGATGGCCGCTCCGGGAGACGGTTTCTCCGCTCCGGACAGCCGCGGCTCGGCGCAGGCTGACAGGACAGGCCGCTGTAACGGGAGCCCGGCGCGGAGCAGGTGGGCCCGGCAGGCGGCAGGGAGCGGGGCGGGTACTCACACGGTGAAGTGGTACACGAAGCACTTCCAGCCGGTCGGCCGCTCCAAGAAGTTGTAGACCCTGCCCTGGACGCTGCTGCGGCTCAGGAGGGGCTTGCGAAGGCTGTAGATGGAGACGCGGGGGTCGAGGCTGACGGGCGGCCGCGGGCAGTCGGCGCTCACCACCACCACCTCGCTCCTCAGGCGCAGCGGCCGCTCCGGCTCCGGGCTACAGCCCGCCGGCGGCTGCCCGCCCTGGGCGGCGGAGAGTGGGGCGTAGTGGGCGTTGGGGGTACTCTCGGCCAGCTCCAGCGCCGAAGGCTTCTTGCCGAGCGTCATGCTGCCTTTCCTGGGCAGCGACAGCCGGCCCAGGCTCCGGCTTTTCTGCTCGCCCGGGGGGGTGCTGGAGGACATGGCTGGGACAGCTCGGGGAGGCCGGACGGCGCGGCGGTGTCGGGGCTGCGTTGCCTCACGGAGCTGCGGGCTGGCGCCGGGCGCTCTCTCCCGCCGCCGCCGCTGGCTCAGCCCCCTCAGGGGCGGCTCCCGGCCGGGAAAGGTGAGGACAAGCCGCGGCGGGGGCGGACCCGGCCTGCAGCCCCGGTGCCGCCCGCCGGGGGGCGCTGCGCGGCGGCCTCGGGCCGGGAAGTGCGCTACCTCAGGGCGGGAGCCGGGGTGTCCCCTTAGCCTCACCCTCACCCGGCACGTCGCCTCTCGGGCTGCACCTGTCTCAGGGACCTGCCCTAAGCCCCGGAGGACACGGGCTGGGCAGCGAACCCTGGCTCGAGTCTGGACCCCCTCTCCGTGTCAGGCTGCTGTCCTCATTGCTGACCTCGACCTGTTTCATCGGACCCCGTGTCACCAGCATGGCTGCACGGAGGCGGCCTCTTACCTTTGCAAGGCACAGCACGCTGCAGGAGGTGACAGGGTAGGGACCAGGGAGAAGCCTGCCAGCTCCCCAGAAGCCCAGCAGGCTTTCCTGCCTTTTCAGCTCATTTGGCACCTGTGGGGACAAAGTCCTACAGTAAGTGTTTCCCAGGCCTTATGACCTGTTGGTGGCTTGAGCTCCTGGGGTACAACTCCTTATCTCAGATTTAGGACCACCAGAGCCTTCAGGGTCTGCTGTTCCATCCCTTTTTGCAGAATTTCATCATCTGGAAGCAACAGAGCTCTGCTGGACTTGGGATCCTCCAGGAGGCTCTTTTTAATATGAGTAACAAGAATAAAGGCCAGTCCCTGGTCTTACTGTAACATAAGGGAGCAAATAGCTGAGTAATTAGGCAAATTGTAGAACTCAATGAACACAGTTTTGCAGACTTGCAGCCTCTGCAAGTTGGGTCTCACCAACACCAAAAACATCTTGTCTTTGTGGAAGGGTGCGTGTGTTTGGCCATTAATAACAGGTTATTTTAAAGGCTTGGATAACTTTTTTGTGTAGTAGAGTAAGTTATGACTTACTTAACTGTGGTGTGAATCAATTTGTCATGGTAATAAGAGCCTTTTTTGCACCAATTAACAATTTCTATTCCCAGAGCAAAAGAGGAGGGTGCTCTTTGATCTGGAGTGCTGGAGTTTTTTCCTTCTAGCCCAAAATAGAACAGAACTAGTAAGAGCTATGTTGAGTTCATGGTTGATACTGGTACTCGGACAAGAATGTTGTGGGAAGATAAGGTGCTAAATAAAGTTAAACAAAAACAGCCCTGCAGTTCCATTCAAATGTCAGGTGCACATATGGTAGGGGAACTGGACAAGATCCTTCATTAATGAAGACAAGCAAGACTGTAGGCTCTTGTAAAGTACTAATTTACACCCGTGAAGGATCTGGCTGCTTCTTAGGAATACAAAACCAGAAGCGTTAAAAAGAGAATTTGCAAAACTTTTTTCTAAATGAACAACATACTAACCAGGCTTCCCCCCTCCACCAGAGCAAGAAGAACAAACTAGCTTAATCAAAACAGCATTTCAAAGGAAACTTTTCCTGCATCTGGTCAAAATAGAGCCAGGTTTCTCTATTTTGAGAAATTGTTCTTTCTTGCAATAAGCCTGCAAGAAAAATGACTAATGGAAGAAAGAATGTCATTGCTACCCGTGAAGGCTCACTGTTTGAGGACTAGCCTGATAAAGTATTGGTGTTAAAGTTAGCAAATGTGTTTCTTTACGCAAGTGTTCCACTTTATTTTAAAGAAGATCAACATATTGTCTGGATTATACAGGACCTTATCCAGAAACCAGCTGCAAAACATAATTTACAGAGTTCAGCAAAACAAGAGGCTGTATGCTTATATGTACATTATGTTGTTCTTCAAAAACTGTTTTCAAAATCTTTAAAAAATGGCATTATGTTGTTACTCATTAACAAAACAGAGAATAGAAACCCCAATATATCTGAACCTAAGAAAATGGAATTTCTATATTACTTACACAATTTTCTTCCAAAACAAAAGTTAGAGAGGTATTATGTACTTAAATAGCTAAGCAGGGAAGAAAATTGTTAAGAACTAAATTTGATCCTTAGTGTTCAATGAGAAACTGTTCCAAGCAACCAAAGTTTGTTTCAATAATTTTCTCACTGCAAAACAAGAAAAGTCTCAAATATATTCCATACCCCAATATATTGAACTGTTTTTTCAGGACAGAAATATTTCATAAGGTTTTGGGTTGGATCTCTTATGTTGGTTAAACCTTTCAAAGAATCATCACAAATAAAGGATTTTTAAATAGGTAAAATCAGTATTTTTAATGTGTTACTAATGGATGATAATGTTTATTTTATATAGTAAAAATCATTTTGTTCCATGATTCCCAGCTAGTTCATGTTACTGAATGCTAAAACATCTGTCTGGCATAGGTGAAGGCAAGAGCAACTTAAAAGTGTCAAATCAATGACAACTTGTGATGAGAATCCAGGGAATAATTATCTTTAATATATATTAAGTTACCAAACCTATCTATCTGCAGCATTTTTAAGATGAACACTTTAGCATGGTAATGACAATTCCGGTTTTTCCCCTTTATAAGTAGCCATGTCTTGATATTAATCATATTCATTTTACAAAACAGCAGAATTATTAAAGTGGAAGAAGAGAAAAAAATCCAGAGAGTACAGTGTATACATGGAAGGGCTAAAAATGGGAAGAGGAGGCAGATGAGTGTTAAAATATGTTTATGGAGCCAGGTTGCTAGGCTTTGATAATGAAGTGAGTTGGAAAATATGTTGGATAAAGAGAATACAGGTTTAAACATTCAGGTGGAGCTACTACACTGAATTGTTTAAATTCTAAAAAACTAAACAATAGTTTAGTCTACTTTGAGTATTTACAGAACTGTAGCAAAATGAGTAATAACCATGATATTTGTTATTTCCCAGTTTGCAAGTATTGTTTTAAATCTTTATGTCTTTAAGCGGATTTTGATTCTAGAAATAAGATGTGGTAAGTCACTAAAGTATGATGACAATACCCCAATTATGCTGATCCTAAAGCTCCCAATTCTAGTAATTTAATCAGAGCAGGACTAGAAAAACATTTCTGAAAATCCCACCACTGGGCTATAGTAGATCAGAAGTATTTGTACCAGCTTGGGGCTCTGTTCCTGTTATCCTGTACCAAATTATGACCGATATTACACATGCATTGTCAGATATGCTCATTACATGCTATCTTTTCACTGTGTGCCTGCCATAGTATTGTATAAGATCATACTGCTAAATCACTGCTGAATGTTTACAAGCCGGAATTGGTGCAGCCAGTTATAAAGAGACACCTGATCTTTTATGTGATTACTTCCCTGTGGAAGCTAAGACTCAAACAAACAGTAAGTATTTGAGTGTTCTCTGTCTTCTGAAAGCCTTTAACACTTTACGTTGCAATACAGGTTGCACCAGTTCTCCACTGGCATGGAAATCATCTTATTTGCAGTTAGATTACTTTGGGGGATGGTTTTGGTTTGTTTTGGTTTTTAAATGCCATTTTCCATTTCTGTCCAGATATAGTAGGGGACATGTTGAAAAACTTCTTTCACAGTAAATCAAGTCAGTAGAACATTTTAAAAACACAGCCAGTGATGAAGGTAAATGCAACTCAGTACTGAACTGAGAATAAAGTCCTAGATTGTTCATATATTTTCAGATAGCAATAACTGTATGACAATAACTTTTGAAATATTTTCTATCAATAAAAAATTCTGTTCACAGATGTGTGTCATTACTTTAGAAATATTACTATTAAAACAACTGCAAAACAACTAAATACCTAGACCTCAGACTCAAAGAGGATCTTGAAAACACAACAATAACACGTTGAACAAATAAACCTCAGCCTTACGATTCAAAGCAGAAGCAAGGAAAGTGGAAAGAGATAAAAGAGTTCGCTTCATTTTTTAAATCCTGGGAAGACTCTGGCTTGGCCATTTCAGTGGGGAGACGGGGAGATATGTGTAAGTTTTCATCCATTCATCAAGTTGCAATTAAGAACAATTTTCTGAGTACCTGTACATTGTACACCTGTCCATTTTTCATTGGACACCTTAGCAATCTTATTTACCATTCTTTTTAGTTGATCACAATCTATTAATATACAACTGGTATGCTTTTATGCCAGCTTAATTTTAGGTTTTAAATTTAAGCAAAATCTTTGTTACAGGCTCCTGAATACATTAATGCTTCTTATGTACAGACCTAGCAGATTTTCCCTGATGACAGGCATTGCTGGTCAAACAACTTGGTAGCACACCAGTAGAAACTCCAGATATGGAGAAGGTAAATCATTTAAAACTGCAGTATGCCCCAAAAGCCTGACCATTAAGATAAAATTCTTATAATGTGCAGTAATAACTAGTGCCTTGTGGTCCCATAGCTGTATGGCTAGGAAGAATCCACAGGTTAGTTCAGCTCGCTTTTTTCTTCAAGTGAATTTATTCCAGCTTCCTTGATCAGCAAGATCCACATTTACTGTGTCATTGCTCTACCTGTAATTTAGACATCTATTGCTGTCTAGGCTTTCTCTGAGTCAACAAAAGCAGTAGCACCATCAAGAAGTACCAGGGTAAGCATGTCTAGGGAAGGTGACACCTTTGCCATTCATTTGAAAGCACCAGTACAGTGCTGGTAGTTAGGACAAGTGCTGGATAGAAAGACACAGATGTTCATCCTTAAGAATTAGAGATTACAGCAGCCTAGTTGATAGGCAAAGTATGTCCTGGACCAAACACTCAATAAATTGTTTCCTGAAAACTGGATAAAATAGCCTTGTCTCTTCTGAAATGCTGCCTTCAGTGCCAAATTAACTATCTACAGCCAGGATAGGACTTGGAAAAACAAAAAGAAATACACGTTCCTCCTCTTGAAACAAATTAACGAAGCAGGAGCAACTGAACAAGTTAGCAGTTGATCAGTCCAAAGTCAGAGACCCCGTTAATGAATCACTTCATAAAAAGACTAATTGCTGTCAAAAAAGATGCACTTTTAAAAGGTTTTTATGCAATCTGCTCTTCTATCAGTCTCTTTCAAGACAAATGGGGCAGACAGATAACTTTCTATTTAGAAAGTTTAAACCTGCTTTTAATTCTCCACCCTCTTTGTGGTTGGGTTATTTTTAACTGTGGATGCAGTAAGTTTAGGACTCTGGTCAGTAGAGAGAAGTAACATTGCAGAACATAGTAGCATGCACCCGATATTTGGAGTTTGGAGTCTATTGAGTACAACAGCTGACAATCCTGATTAACATTATCTGTTTGAACGCTGTCTTACTCCATAGTTATGTCTATGTTTATAACCTCTTTTTATATCGTTTCATAGGTTTTTAAAGCATATTCATGCTGTTCTGGGAAAGAATGGTATTGTCTACCAATGCTCAGGTTTTAAGTCCTAAAGCAAAGTTTCAAGAAAGGTTCTGAGCACGTATTTAGACTTACAGCACACAAACCATTGTTTTGTTTTCATGTGTTCAAAGTTATACATACATTTAAATGCTCCGCAACTTAAATTTGAACCTTGCAAGGTGAAAAAAAAAAAAAAAGAATTGCTGTTTGTCCATATGTGTTGGTTTTGCGTGGCAAGGTTTTGGTAGCGGGGGGGTTGGCTACAGGGGTGGCTTCTGTGAGAAGCTGCTAGAAGCTTCCCCTGTGTCTGACAGAGCCAATGCCAGCCGGCTCCAAGACGGACCCGCCGCTGGCCAAGGCCAAGCCAATCAGCGCCTCTGGGATAACATATTTAAGAAGGAAACAAACAGAGAGAGCTTTTGCAGCCAGAGAGAGGAGTGAGAAGATGTAAGAAACTCTGCAGACACCAAGGTCAGTGCAGAAGGAGGGGGAGGAGGTGCTCCAGGCGCCGGAGCAAGATTCCCCTGCGGCCCGTGGTGAAGACCGTGGTGAAGCAGGCTGTTCCCCTGCAGCCCATGGAGGAAGGATGAGGGGGTGTAGAGATTCCACCTGCAGCCCGTGGGGAACCCCACACCGGAGCAGGTGGAAGCACCTGAAGGAGGCTGTGGCCCCATGGGAAGCCCGCGCTGGAGCAGTTTGCTCCTGAAGGTCTGCACCCCGTGGGAGAGACTCATGTTGGAGAAGTTCATGAAGGACTGTAGCCCATGGGAAGGACTTCATGTTGGAGAAGTTTGTGAAGGACTGTCTTCCGTGAGAGGGACTCCATGCTGGAGCAGGGGAACGATGAGAGGAGTCCTCCCCCTGAGGATGAAGAAGCAGCAGAAACACCGTGTGATGAACTGACCGTAACCCCCATTCCCCGTCCCCCTGTGCCGCTGGGGGGGGCGGAGGTTGAAGCTGGGAGTGAAGTTGAGCCTGGGAAGATGGGAGGGGTGGGGGGAGGTGTTTTAAGATTTGGTTTTATTTCTCATTCCTGTACTCTGTTTTGCTTAGTAACAAATGAGATGAATTCCCTCTCTAAGTTCAGTCTGTTTTGCTTGTGACGATAATTAGTGAGTGATCTCTCCCTGTCCTTATCTCGACCCATAAGCTTTTTGTTATACTTTTTCTCCCCTGTTTAGTGAATGAGGGGAGTGATAGAGCAGCTCTGGTGGGCACCTGGCCCCCAGCCAGGGTCAACCCACCACACCATAGGATTCTATTGTCTTCAACAAAATGTGTCCAAAAAATAAAAGTTAAAAACCCTTCCAGTTCAGACAGAGCAGGTGTATATCTGCACCAATACTTGGTAAACTCTTATTTTTTCTTGTCAATGAACATTCACTTATATGAAAGGCCAGTTCCAGCCAACTGGATTTTGGGTTATGTCAACAAAGATCCACATTTTTTCTACATTGTTAGCCTGTTCTATTTGCTATTGTTGCTGTTTGACCAAAAGTTTCCAGGTATAACTGATTCTGAAGAACTCAGGTCCTAAATGTTTACTTGTTTATGAGCAGGACTTCTGGGCAGAGCCCTCAAAGGGCTCACTGGCAGTAAGAAAAAAGTAGAGCTAGAAATGTAGCTGAACTGCTTTGGTGCATCACATCTTACAAATGTCCCTCTCAACACTTTTTTCCTGCTCCCAACCTATTTGCAAATCTTGAATAAAGTGTCAGTGGGGAAAAAAAATCTAGAACTTGTGAAGGCCTAGAAGGCCTTGTGAAGAGAGGAGACCTTTAGAAGATCTTGGTTATGATTTCTGACAGCCAGACACACTTGTGCACACATGCATATATATTCTCTCCAGTCTGTTTCAGCAGTTGCCTCTGGTGTCCCATCCTCCCCAGTTCTTTGATGTGGTTAATCATTCAGCAATTTTCATAATTTAAAAAGGATTCTTCTGAGTATCACTCCAAAACAGAAGACTAAAGAGACTGACAAAAAAGCTGCAACATTCATTTTCATCATTAAGGCAGATGTGGTATATTTTAATCTCAGAAGCATGTAAGACTCAACAGGCATTTGATTACTCACATACAGGATGCAGTATGCATATTCTTACACATGCAAAGGTATCTGAGGGCAGAGTGACAAATGGCATTCTTCAAATGAAGACATTGTTACATCATCTTCTTGCATCAAATGAAAATTGTCCCCCTTGCATTAGTCACAAACTCTCTGTTAGACTTAAATCAGTATCAAACAACACTGCTGATTAAGCTGCAAATAAATAACTGAACTTTTGAAATTCTGAAATCCCCCCCAAAATTTTTGCTCTGTAGTTACTTATGGAGGGGACTGTGCTTAATAAAAGGATGTTCTGGTATTTCAGGAAGGGTTTCACTCTTAGCAGTTGAGAAAGAAATCACTAGTTATCACTAAATCTCTTCCTGGTCAAGGAACACTTCCTGCTTCTGACCGTGTTAATCTGTAACATATAATATCCTACTTCACACGTATGGAATGGCTTGAGATAATCATTCTTCTTCAGCAGAGCCCACTTAGCAACCCACTTTTGATGTCAGGAGTCATCAGTCTGCCAGTTAAGCATATCTGTGGTTGAATGTGTCTTTTAATTGCAGGTAGTTCACTAGAAAACTTCAGTCGGAGGTTATACACATGTAATGCAAGGAATATAGTGCTAACTGTGCCAGAAGCAAAGATTTTTCAACCAGTAATTCATCAAAGAGCTTTCGAATGCCCCAAACAAAAAACCGAGCAAACCAACCCCTCCAAATCCCCCCCCAACCTCCCCCCCAACCCAAAACAACAAAGAATAATAGGAAAGGTACTAGCAATGTCTCCTCCCCTGCCACTACACCTTTTCTCAGCAGGTAACCTCTCAATGCAAACAAAATGGAAACTATAAAACTCGGTAGATAGATCACAGGAGACCTTTGCAACAATCAGCTCTACCAAACTGGAATTTCAGGTTGCTTTCATCTCACAAAATAAAGAGTTTTCATTTCACTAGTATCATTCTAACAGGTAAAACTAAACAATGCAACATAATTTAAGGTCTCGCAAAAATTCTTTTAGCCTGTTCCATAATTGGGATTTAATGCCAAATTCTAGTCCCATCCCTGACCTTTTACTAATTGGGTTAATTGCAATTCTTGTCTTTGTGTCCACATCTTCAGTGTCTCAGAAGCACCCTCACTTATATTAGTTTTACAGTAGCTATGCTAAAGCTAAAGCTTGCTGAATTTGCGCTCTGCAGAGCCCGAAAACTTTGTGTGTGAAGAACACCACAACTTCTATAGTATTGCAGAAGTATAAACGGGAACATTAGAGCGCCCTTGTCATCTCCCTGATTGCTTGCCAATTACAAATCAAGTGATCCAAGTGGTAGCATAACCGCTTTTTAGAAAGCACTTGCATTCATAGTGAGGCACTAACCTTTGTTAACTGGGCTATTAAACTGCTGTTAAAATTTGAAGTAAGATGAGGGCTCTGCTAAAGTACCATTCAGTGAAAAACTAAGCTTATTGGTTGCAGACTATCTGAACCACATCCAAATCGTATTCTTCCCAGAAACTCTGAAAAGAGAATAGTTGTAGTTGCTTTGTACTCCTCAAAAGAGCAACGCATAACCTTACTGCTAAATTACAAGTCTCTGGGAAGCAGATGTGCTAACCTCACTAATTCAGTGAAGAGGCAACAACCCTCCAAACTCATATCCTACCAGGAGAAAAGTAGTTGCTTTTTCTTGACAAAATCTATGATATAATTAGTTAATTCATATTTCCTATTATTTCAGAGCTCATTATAAACAAACAATTCGTTTGACCTGCAAAGCTTTTTTTGTTTTTCTTTAAAGACACCTAATACTTCAAAATAGCCTTTTGAAATATTTTTGTATATTCTATTCCTGGAGGTCCCTCTAGTGGCTAAAGTATCAAGTTTATCTGGCCTGGCTTAATAGGCTACAGGCGTTTTGTCTCATTTTTTTGCAGATATTTCTCATAATAGACATAAATACTTTCTTAACATTGATAATTCATCCTTCTAAATAAAAAAGTGAAATAAAAAGATTTGTCACATTAAGAAAAAGGAAAAGTAATTGGCACTTTATGGAAGCTATTTCTTACAATTAGAAAATTATGTGTTACTGCTTGCAAGTCTGCTCAACTTTACCATTCAATCACAGTCACAGTGGTTTTGTATTTTTTCTTTTACAGGTCTATTTTAAGACAAGGGGAGCTAATACCTTATTATCAGAATGTCCATTTGCTGCTCAGAGGAGCTTCTAACTCCTTTTTAGTTTTTCCTCTTTCACCTGACGAGCTCTGCCTACTGTACCACTGTCCTCACTTTCAGCTGCACCCATTTAATAGTAAGTGACCACAGACATGCATGCCTGTTTCCAGCGCAAAGCCAGCTGGTCACAGCCTAACTGGTCCTCAGTGGGACAAGCTGCCTTATTACAATCCCATAAATGGCAACAACAGAATTGTTCATTGAAGTGTTACATTTTAAGCTAGGGAAGAAATAGGACTTTCAAAGTAGCTTATAGAAATCATCCTGGTTTTGAATACAGGACACCTGATACTCTAAAGGAAGGGTGATTCAGTGACTTCTTTTGATGCAACAAAATCCAAAACCACAACTCTTTACTGATCTGGCATAAACTGAGTCATAATATGGTAATTTGATGCAGCTGGGGATCTGACCCTAGCATCTTTTCAGTACTGACTTACATGGTCTTTTCAATACAGAGGGCCTCCAGTTTTCACATGGTATTATAGATTATGCTTAACAGCAAATGAATCTCTTTACTTGTAAAGCAACTCTCTCTCCTGCACTAGTAGTTTAGGACTCCCAAAATGCTGATTGTGGGGTAGAGAACATGAGAATATTTTCTAAGAAAAAGGCTGATGGCTTAGCCCTTGTTTCCCATTGAAAACATGTCTGTGATTTGACTTCTGTTAATAATCTAGTCAAATACTTGAAAGAGAATAGCATAATATTTGACATTTACCATTACAAGCAATGATACATGAAAATTAAATCCTAATGAACTTAGTAGTTTGATGGGTAGTTGTCAATGCAAAAGAAAAAAAAAAACAAAAAAATAGGCTGGACTTTAACTTGATACATTACCAAGATTTGCATAATAAATAATAAGAAATTATCAGAGAGAGCACCAAATTCCTGTAAGTATGTTGAATTTAAGAAAGTATTTTCAGTCCTCCATCAAAGAGGAAAGTTCCAGTCTCTAATCTCAGACTAGAATGACCAGAGTTCAGCTCCCAGTTCTCCCACAGACTTCCTGTGTGACATCTGGTGTGTCATTGTTCTTATTTGTGCCTCAGGTTCTTAATTTCTAAATGAGATAATAGCACTGTCCTCCTTTGTAGCTGTGACGATAAATGCTGTAGCATGTTAAGCACCCAGATTTGCTGGGGAAGAGGAGACACAGCATTAGTCCACTATAAGGTAGGGATGCTTTGGAACACTGTACAAAGTTCTGGTGTGGAAATAGAACTAATAACATTGGGATTTTAAATCAAGACGTGTTTTGAATGGAAACACAAACTTGATTGAATGCTCTAACTGCTGCTGATACCATACAGAGATT
Organism: Balearica regulorum gibbericeps; assembly: GCF_011004875.1. Classification (NCBI taxonomy): domain Eukaryota; kingdom Metazoa; phylum Chordata; class Aves; order Gruiformes; family Gruidae; genus Balearica; species Balearica regulorum. Next base: position 53,895,207 of record NC_046188.1, on the reverse strand, counting down.
CTTCCTCTTCTTTGCATTTGCCGTTGCTGTTCACTTCGCCATGTGAACAAACACGGAAATGGACGTAATCTGGCTTATCAGCCACACAGTAACAGACTTAGTTGTCACTGATAACACTGATCTTTTACGTTACAAGCCAACCATTGTACAAAGAAAAAATAAACACAGTTTATCACCACATCAATGGCTGGGGTTAATAATCGAAGGGGAGAAATGGGAATCTCTTGAGGATGCAGCAACTCAAATATTATGTTAGAAGACACAGTTCAACTCAATGAACATTCAAATGAAAGTTTCACCTTATAGGACAAAGGAATGTAAGTAATAAGTCATTGCACGTACACTGGCAGTGTGAGCAAGACAGTGGAAAGAGCTGAATAAATGTCAGAAATTTTGCAGTAGAGTAAGTGCATTAGACAGCTTACAAAACTTTTAATCTTGAGCATCTGTAAGATAGTAATCAATTATGAATCTCCACACTCAAGCATTATTTCCCTCTTACCAGATTGATGTGAAGGCTGGAAAGCTACCAGGAAGACAGACAGATGCACAGGTTTGATGACTGGTCAGAGTGGCCACCAAACCTTCTTAGAACTGTCCAGAAAAGGTAATGAAACTGTCTAGGAAATGGTTTAATAATAAACACATTTGCTTTGAACAGAAGGGAGAACATGAAAAAAAAAAAAGTTTGCCTGATGGAATACTGCAGTTTAAATAGTACTTAGAAAGATATAAACATTTCAACAGAGAAGACACTTGCAGAAGAATTGTCCAGGAGGGACTGAGATGGTCTTACTCAGGGTCTGGTACAAGAGGAGTTTAGCCTCAGACTCAGTATTGCTCCTTAGTTGTAGATGAAGCTAAACAAACCACTTAGTTCTGTATTAGAGGAGAACTTCTGCTTGGGCTATGACTTTCACACTCTCAGCACCTAGTACTTTTTGACACAACCGTTAGTCAAATCCAGACAAAAATAGCCAGTGCCTTCAACACCATACATTACAATCTGGTTCAGCTTTCAGAGAACGTTTCTTGATTAAGGTCCTGCTTAATTTCAGGGTTTTATACTTCAAGCAACTGTCACTGTTGTAAAAAAGATCAAAGATAAAGGTCTTTTTATGACTGTGATACAATGGAATTTAACACAATTATATTCCTAGAAATATAAGCATTAACAGAAACAAGGATAGTTAAAAAACAGTGACATATGGACGTATGAAGGAAATTTTAAACCAATCCAGAATAATTACACAGGTCATCATGAGAGACACAGAATCTGCTGTTCTCTTGAACAGACAGAATTTGGATATCTGACTGTTTTATATCATTTTATATTCTAACAAAGGGATGTGTCAGAGATATATTTTCTAAAGGTTTTAGGAATAAAGAACAAAGGAATCCAGACTTGTGAAAAGAAGTCCAGAAAGAAATCCAGAAAGGCAAATTTAATTAATACCTATGAAAATAGCAAAATCTGTATTGAGGACACTGAATATTTATGGCAAACATCAACTTATGCTAAAAAACCCCAAAGCCCCAACACAAAAATATAGGAATTATGCCACTTATTTTGACAGTAAAGGACAAAAATATTTGAAGAAAGACATTACTATGATCATGAAAAAGTTGAAAAGCTTGGGCACATCTTTGGCTTCTTCAAAGTAGCTTTGATTCACAGCAGTCAACTGAGCTGCAATAATTTATACCAAATGAGGTCTGTTATATATCAAGAAAGCCCCACAGGCAAGTTACCTAAGAAAGCATGGTGATGCAACATTTGTACTCTTAAATACAGAACAAATCCCTTAAATGAATTAACTTTAAAGGCTGACATGCTGCGCACCAAAATTTGAAGTTATCAGTGAAGATAAGTGGACAGTATTTGTTTGAAAACCTAAATCATTAAGGGAGTGCTGGGACTGCACACATGTGCTCTGGGGAATTCGTTAAAGATTTGTGTAGCTGGGGAAAGCATGTGACTCTTCTCAAAGGGAATGAAGGATTAGTTATTGATGCAGTTACTCAACTTCCAAGTTATTGCAAGGATTTGAAAATTTAATTTAGAAAATACAGTCACAGCTGAAGTCCATTCCTGCTGGTTGTCTGTTTCTGGTAACTCTATGCTCCCCTACTGCCACAGAGAAATGCATATTATTTGCATCTCCATTTGTTTCACAGGGCTTATTTTCATTCCAGAGAAGAGCTATCGATATCATTACACACTAGCAATGTTTACTTTTATTGTCACAGGGACTGGTGTGCCAAGTAATCTGGTAACATCTTCCTCTTCCCGAATAGGAAAAGGGAGCAGCAGCAAATAGCATTGGTAACAATAGCCACCTCAATGCAACTTCACCCTGCGGATGGATGGTCATGCCTGTTGCAAAGGACAGCCAGCAGGTAGGATCACTAACTATACTACGTACATTAAGAGATGTTCATGATTCAACCAAGAAGAGATCATTACTTACTTCACGTTTTCCTTCCCCTTCATCATCTGTGAGTAATCAGCAGTGATATAAAGGTCATTGCTACTCTTTCTTCCTTTTGAACAATGAAGTATATGTAAAACTTCCAGATTTTCTGTATCAGAAATTTCCCAAGCTATTAGTTGCTGTCCTTTGTCTATGTTCTAGATCACTTTCTGTAGTTTTTCTTCTGTTCAGCACTTTGGTTTTCTTACATAAAGAGTAGCTAACTTACTGTATATGTCCTGTTCTGCAATTACACATCAGCAATGTTCTATTATTGTGTTCTCCATTGTTTAGGCAACCTTTTAGCTTACACTGGGAATAACCCTTTGAATCTTCACAGACTCTTGTATCTCGCTGATCCTTGGCTACTATTTTGGTCTGATATTAGCAGACTGCAGAACTATTACAGTCAGGCAGTTGTCTACTATACAGCTGTTTCTGAGACAGCACAGTACAGAGGTGGACCCATGACTTCTACTCTCCTGCACTGTAGATTAATATTCTGTGGGATTCTTCTACAAGCCTCATGAGTTTAGGACATGAGCATCTGCTAATATAACTGTAACACTGTGCTACTCGGTTTTCCTCTTTCATGTGTTTACTATTCTCTCCTCATCCTCAGCCCTTGAGGACAATTCCCAACAGTATCTTGGGACACAGATGATGTCTTCAGGTTTGTGTCTATTTTAATATTTGCTTTTCTAATCTTTTCATGTAATTTTTATTTTAAAAGATTGTATTCAGAACAGCAGATTATCTGAACGTTAGGTGACAGCGTTAGGGTAGAAAAAGCCATCTTTATATGATGGTTTCTGATAAAAGGCAGTCAACTGCCTGTAGACTCTACATTCAGACAGGATCACAGGGAATGCAGCCAGAAATACTGACAAGCCACAGTGTGGCTAATTTGATTCTTCATTAACTCTTTATCTTCATCTGGGAAAGCATGTTCTCCTAGTGAGTTAAAAAAAAAAATCAATAAATAATAAAGGTGAAAGTCATCCTTGTCTTTGGTAAATTCTTTGAACTTTGTGTAATTCTTTTTATTCTAATGGATAGCTCAAGGGAACTGCTCATGTAAATAAAATTAGGTACACATATTCTCAAAGCACTAGATCTATTATCTTCAAAACAGTCTTTTTAAGACCTTCATAGATGTAAACCGAATGTTTGCTAATTAATATCACCCCAGATGAGTATGTAGCCTGCTTCACTTTAATATTATTCTGCATTTTACGCTACATATGTTTTTGTTTCATCAATATTATAATCATAGCCAATGTGGAATAGGACGCAGCATATTGATAGTAATAGTAGAAGTTACGCATTTTAACTTTTTCGGTAGCTGATAATAATTCCATAGAATTCAAGTTTTTAGCTATTTTCATGAGACTTGTGACAAGTGAAAAAATGCCTTTTTAATATTTTCTAGACTTGCATTCTGTAATTAGCTAGAAATTACATGTTCATGTACGTGGGTTTTGTTCTTTTTTTAAACAAATGTAAATAGCACTGTTATATCCTCAATATATAGCTCAACACTCTTGTAATTGTACAAGCTTTACCCCAGCTATGTTCCAATTCAACTTTATAGCAGAAATATTAATAGGAATTCTGTTAAATTTCAAACTTGAGCACCTCTGACAACACAGTAACAACTGAAACGCTATTCTCAGCTCTTGCCTCCTGCATAGCTCCATACTGTGACATAACCTATGAGGAGATGGCTCATGGATCTAGCATCAACTGTGAAACTTTTAACTTCCTGGAATTGGCAGGGTGGCCGATTTAAGCTTCTGTTTGCTTGCCTGAGGAAACCTGTGACAGCACCATAAAGTACACTGTATAAGCATATATCTAGTTTTATTTAACTACTAAGAGCATTTTACTGTATCTTGGTCATATGCGTTACTTGGAGTAATTGGAACTTTTTAAAATCTCTCTTTGTGACAGATAAAAATTCATCACCCCTTTTATATTTAACATGTTAAATATTTCATTGTCTAGATAAGAGCCTTGCCTGGCTAGTGTAACAGTAAGGCATCCCATTAAAGTTGTGATACATTAGAGCACTACAAACCTTGTCCCTGCGTAGCGTCACATATTCAAGATCTGTAGTTACATTGCTACTACGATAAAACAGGAACTTGCACTTCCAGAAACAACAGCATCTCTCTGCTGAAACTGTGAATCTATCCACCTCTCTGTAAAGTTCCATCTATAGAAACTGGATTGCTATAATGGGTTCTTTTTGGTTGTTTTATTCTCACCTCACTGCACCTTGGATCTACCAGTATTGAAACCTCCCCCCTGCCCCCCCCCAAAACCCCAAACCACCTGACATTGTATTATACATTGTAGAAATGGAGGAAAAAAAGCATTTCTTATAATAGCAAGTTTGCTCTGTAATTGCTCTTTTCAGGACCAAATTATGCTGAGTGAGGCAGAAGCCAGTTTAACACAACTCAAAAAGTTTGGCTGTTGAAGAGGAAGACGTATTTCTAGAGTAGTCAGGAGGCATATAAGGCTTAAGGGTTTTGTTGGCTGGTTCGACCGTAAGTTTAAACAGGTCTTGATGAAATACAAACAACAAAAAAATCACTGTCTGCTGTCTAAGAGAAGAAATCTTTTGTTGCATATACCTTGCTTGCAGCCATCTGAGAAGAGTAAAATTAACCTATGATTTACAAATCAGTTTAGTCAGTTATGGTCCAAACCTTTAGAGATGACAGGGAATCTTTATATTCTTGTTCATTCCTTCACTTCCAAGTTCCATCTCAATAAAAAGCAGAGGTTGCAAGCAGGAAAATAAACTGACCAAAGCAACACTTTGAATGTGTATAAACATCAAGTGAAGGGAAGTATCTGTTACTCTGTTTCTCTCCTACAGCATGTTAAACTCTGTCACGCACAGAATTCACCACATTTGAAGATTTACCTCCTGCTTATAACTGGTTATTGCAGTGAGTACACCTGCAAGCGGAACTGCTATAGACACAGGGAAAGCGGGTGCATATGGCAAAGCAACAGATGTTTTTAGTACACAGTGAATTTGACCGACTTGGAACCTCCGTGCCAGCACAGGCCTCTTGTCCATCTGCAGGCAGGGATGGTTTTTTGATGACAAATTAGGTGGCCTTCTATGATGGGGGTACAGCGTTGGTGTACAAGGGAAGGGCAACTGACATCATCTACCTGGACTTGTGCAAGGCATTTGACACTGTCCCTCACGACATCCTTGTCTCTAAATTGGAGAGACATGGATTCGATGGATGGACCACTCGGTGGATAAGGAATTGGCTGGGTGGTTGCCCTCAAAGAGTTGTGGTCAATGGCTCAATGTCCAAGTGGAGACTGGTGACGAGTGGTGTTCCTCAGGGGTCGGTACTGGGACCGGCACTGTTCAGCATCTTTTTGGCGACATGGGATTGCGTGCACCCTCAGCAAGTTTGCTGACGACACCAAGCTGTGTGGTGGGGTCAACACACTGGAGGGAAGGGATCCCATCCAGAGGGACCTCGACAGGCTGGAGAGGTGGGCCCGTGCAAACCACATGAAGTTCAGCAAGGCCAAGTGCAAGGTCCTGCATGTGGGTCGGCACAATCCCAAGCATGACTATAGGCTGGGCGAGGAATGGATTGAAAGCAGCCCCAAGGAGAAGGACTTGGGGGTATTGATTGATGAGAAGCTCAACATGAGCCAGCAGTGTGCGCTTGCAGCCCAGAAAGCCAACCGTGTCCTGGGCTGCATCAGAAGAGGGGTGACCAGCAGGTGGAGGGAGGTGATCCTGCCCTTCTACTCCGCTCCTGTGAGACCCCACCTGGAGTACTGCATCCAGCTCTGGGGGCCCCAGTACAGGAGAGACATGGAGCTGTTGGAGGGAGTCCAGAGGAGGGCCACGAAGCTGATCAGAGGGCTGGAGCACCTCTCCTGTGAGGACAGGCTGAGAGAGTTGGGATTGTTCAGCCTGGAGAAGAGGCGGCTCCGGGAAGATCCAATTGAGGCTTAGCAGTACCTGGAGGGGGCCTACAGGAAAGCTGGTGAGGGACTGTTTATCAGGGAGTGTAGTGACAGGACAAGGGGTAATGGGTTCAAGCTGAAGGAGGGTCGATTTAGATTAGATGTTAGAAAGAAATTCTTTACTGTGAGGGTGGTGAGGCACTGGAACAGGTTGCCCAGAGAGGTTGTGGAGGCCCCCTCCCTGGAAGTGTTTAAGACCAGGTTGGATGAGGCTTTGGGCAATGTAGTGTAGTGGAGGGTGTCCCTGCCCGCAGCAGGGGGGTTGGAACTAGATGATCTTTAAGGTCCCTTCCAACCCAAACCATTCTATGATTCTATGTTCTTGAGTATCCCAAACATGTAAGAATAATTGAGGTCACTCCTTCTCCTATACACTGAAGCAGTCCTTAACAACCTTAGGTCAACCATTTCCATCTATATGCCACATTCAGACACTTTCTTCTGTGCCTTGCAGTGTTACAGTCTCCTCATTCATTTGGATCTGATCTGAACTTATCTATAAGTAACCCGGGGAAGAGTGCCGAAGAGCAAATCAGCAATGATTTGCTGTAACTATGGGTTAAAAATCAATACTATCCAGAGGACAAAAGAAAGGGCAGGCTTCCTTGTAGTGGGTGACAGGCATATATTTAAACTCTAGTGTTGGCAGGGCTTACTATATGCAAGAAATCCAAATTTCTGAAAAAGAGATTTAAAAAATACATCATAGTGCATTCAGTGGGTCTGATTTCTAAATGTGCAACATGGCCCAGTGAACTCGGGTGCATAAGCCCGAGGCTTCCTGAAATTCACAACCACATCCAAATGCAGCTTCAGTTTTATAGTTAACAGAAAAGATAGAGATTCATGTCTTAACAAGGGAAACACTTAGAACAGTTGATGAACAATTTTGCCACTACCACTTTGGCACAATGCACTAAGTTCAAAATTGTGTCTGCAGTTTTATTATATTTAAGAAACAAACCAGACTAAATTATTTTCCTAAGGTCTGGAGTTCTCAAAGTACACCCTGTATATGGTTTATGCAAAAGAGACTCTGAGATTTGAATATACTTCCCCTTCAAGCTTACAACATTTGCCTAAAACATTGAACAAGCTCTTATAAATAGGAGATGATGAAAGCAGTCCCACAAGGAAACACAATGAAGGTTCCCCCCCTCATAAAAATTGCTCTTTTCTGTAAAAGAATGCATGGCTACAGGCATGAAATTGAAAAAAAAAAAAAGTACATGACAAATTTGAACAGAGGTAAAGATTATTTTAGCATAGCTTGTAAAGTAGAATTTGTAAAGATTGGTACTTAGCTTAATACTAGGGGCTAACTCTGTGATGTTAGCTGTTGGCATCAAGAGAAACATTTGTGAATTTTTGCAGATTCTACAAGTATGATATATTAAGATCTTAATAAATGAAAAATACTAGCTGATCTGAGCAAACCCACACTAGATTATTTCAAGCCTTTCCAGTTCCCAAGTGGTAGTCCTTTTTATTTTCTAATACTTCTGCTTTCAGTAGTATTCATTGTGTCATTTGCTTTCAATAGTACTCATTTGCCAGTGTCCACATACAATCCAGCTTCAACTAAAATTTTCAGGTATGGTTTTGTCTGCCTTATCTGAACATTGCCGTTCCTGAAGCACTTGTTTTGAGTTGGAACTATTCCCATGTTCTTGTATTTTCTTTCATGGCTGTGGTTTCACAATACATTATTTTCAGGAGTTTGCGTGTCCTGCTGTAGACCACATTAGTGAACTGATTTTGCTGAAAAATGACCTGGCAAAAATGAGTTCTTTTTAAGTGAACTCAGCCTGATTCACTGTGAGGCCACACAAAGAGTTGTGTTGGCACAGCTTCAAAGTGGGAACAAAGTGGGAACTGCTCTGTGGGAACAGAGCAGTGAAGGTCCAGGAGTATTTGAAACTAGTGTCAGCCTCCCCCCACACCCCATATACAATGTGCTATGTAAGCACAGTCCCTTTATTTTAATCAGGCAGTGCTGCTGTTTTCTCTCATCTGTTTCATCTGCTCCTTCCATTGTTTACTTCACTGATGTCTACATTTCCCTTTTATCACCTCTCTACCCTCTCAGGTTTTCTCCCCAGAATAAATTCAGTTCTATGAAATTCACTGGCTGACATCCGTATGCAAATTTCTGCAAACTCACTAAAAGTACATTATTCAAATAGCCTCTGGTGCTCTGTACTGTGTTAAGCAGATGAAGACGGAAACAAAAAAGACAAAAGTACCAATATTTGCATTAGCATTTTGCACATTCATTTGTTAAAGGCTTGGCACTAACCCTATCGAAACCAAAGCACAATCCACTCTCCTAGAAACTAGTGGGAAGGCTCCTGTGAATACTTGATTTGCCTCCCATACTTGCATCCTGGCGATTACAGGAAGGATCAGGCTCCAGAGGCATACCCTAGAAATGTTAAAACAAAGCCTATGCTGGTTCAGTAACAAGGCTCTCTTCCCACAGGTTTTATAGCTTGTTGTTGATGGGGTTTTTAAAACAATTTTTTCCTCCTCTGACATTTTGTTCTGATTATTAACTACGCACACATACGGTAAAGAGGAATTACTTAAAATAACATTCTATAGCAACTGCTGTTCTATGAAGGAAACTGACAACACTGGTGGTTTTGGAAGCTGCTAGTGGGGCCAATTCACATAAATATATCTCTAACCTTAATCCAAACTTCTATTTTACTAGGCCACTTCTATGCTTCACTTCTTTGTGTGATTTTGCTTCAAGTTCTTTGTTTCTATTAATGTTTGCCCCTGTCTGGCCCTGTGTCTGCAAACTCATAAAATCTCCGGTTAGCGAACACATTCCCAAGGTTGCTGTCAACCTCAAATAGCCTCTCGCTCTCTGTCCTAGTCAAAGTATGGAGAAACCTTCCCATGGGTTATTTGCTGTGTACTTGTTGCATCCCTCCAGCTCTCATCTCTGGCAGTTAATGACTTTTCTTAGCCCTCCTGTCTGAACGTGAGAGAAGTTCAAGTTGCAGTTGTTGTGACAGTCACATTTATTTTGTTCCCTTTTTATATTTGTGCAATTCTCAAAGATTTATTTGCTACAGGCATGACAAAGCCCTATGCAGGGCAGCTGGCCATGATTTCTGCTGTTGTATTTCACCATCCTAGGTCTTTATGCTTTATTTAGCAATCCCTTGGCAATCATGGCAGATGATTCTGCTTTGTCATTTGGCTGTGATGCAGAAACGTTTCATGCATCATTACCAGAATTTCAATGTGCTAATTCCCAACAAACATTTTCCAAAGCTACAACATAAATATAAGCAAGATAATGTGTATAATTGCAGAGAGATGTATATACATCAGTCTCTCACACAGATACGTACGCATTTATTTTCCCTAACAAATACTTCTTTTTGTCTCACATCATATATTTTTATTCCCATGCTGGGTTTAGATATTTTTCCCTTCCTGGATTCTAGTTAATGCCTTGTCATACCTCCCCTTCTCTATTGCATTTATTCTTGATTAAATACTGCTTTTGTTTCTTCACACTTAAACATACACACCAGCTAGAGCCCATCCAATTCATCTTTGGAGCACATGCTGAAATTGAATATGAATTTTGCAGTCTTTGCTCTGCCCTTCACTTCTCCAGTTGTCTTCATTCTGATCCCCTGCATCTGCTTTGTTCTTTATATTTATTATGTTTTAATTCAAAACAGGAATGAAAACACGGCTACTATTGGAAGCAAGTAATTCCATCACACTGTGGCTGGCACTGGCCCAGTAAACTCACTGATGCAATTTTCCTTGAGTGAGTACTTGCACTAAAGTCAGTAAGAGCATTTCCATTAGTAAAGTTACATAAGTGTACGTGTATCTTGAGGATCAGAGCTGCGGACGCATATCCAGCTCTTAGGCTTGCGATAACATGTAGGTTAAGGTCAAGTTCTTTGGGTGACAATATACAGACTCCATCACAATTGAGGACTGCGGCCTGTTGCTTTACTGGCTCCTTAACCATTCATTCTCTCCAAGGAAGTGTTTCTTAGAGTGTGGTTACTATTGTATTCCTGGGCAGCCTTGTTACCATTCTTCCCTTAAGCCCCTTACTTGCTGTCCGAGCCACAGATACGAAGAACACATCTTTCCTATCATCCTTTTGCATTGCTAGCCTATTACATTCTTTTCCCTTCCTGCAGTCCCCTCTATTTTTGGTTACACAATTCTAATTTGCTTAAGCTCTCCTTTTTTAGTGCAAGGTCTGTGTCCTTGTTGCTCCTGCTCAAACGTTCTCCAGCTGGTCCATAATTCCCTTGAAACACGGCAGCCAAACCCAAACAGAGTATTGCAGGTAAAGCTGAACAGCTAAGTGACTTCACACAGGCTATCCATTTATACTGTCCTATACAGCATTTATCTCTTGCAAGAACAGCATAGCATTACTCACTTAATATTTGCTCTGCCTGTAACCCTTAGATCCTTTCAAACAGGACTACAATTTAGCTAATGGTATCCCACTGTTGGAAGCTGATTGTTCCTGCTCAAGCAAAGTTCATTGTAGTCTCCATTGCAGTTTCCTCCTTACTATTCACTTGCATCATTACTGTGAGCCCTCTCTTTTTTTGACCAATAGTTAAGACTCACTTTTCATTGGAATCGCTAGCTCACCCTGCACCAGGAAGGGCACAGTAATTGGTGTAGTTTTCTTTTGCTCCACATGAAAGCTTCCTTTAAAGTTTATAAACCAATGGATTTGTTCCATCTGCCACTGAACCTAAGGGGGAGCTTTGTGACTGATTTAACATCAACAGTACTGGGCCCATTGTATTACTATATTTAATCATTTCACCTACATATTCAAATGTACTCCTTGAGTGGGTGGAAGAATCTGATAGTGATTAAAAGTCAGGGTGTGTCCCAGCCTGCTGATCAGTGTACTAGTATGACGGAGGATTCTTACTACTGCTAAGTCCTGAGAGCTAATGACTACCATACGCCTACTCTCTTAGTCAAACCATTACCCTTGAAGACAACAATTGAGGTCAAGCCATCCTTTGACTGGGCCCGTTTTCACAAGATACGTTTGAAAGGCTCAAATTTGACCTCTCTTCCTTCCATGGACACAGCCTAACCCTGGTTAAAATCTAAAGGAAGGAGGAAACCGACCCACATTCTTGTCACCCATCTGGAGGTGAACCACCTGTCCTTTGTTACCACAGCAGGAAGAAGAGCTGCATATTCGCAGTGGGCTGAGTGGCAGTGACACTAGCTGGAAAGAGCCTCTAGAAAGCCGGGGGAAATAGTGAGAGAAGTTGTAGAGGAAAAGGAGGCTGGGGAGAGAAGGCATAGCAGAGGAGGGGTGAGGAAGCAGAGGAGGAACAACAGTCCAGAAAGGGATGTACATAGGTATTAAAATGTTTCTTTGTGGTTCTGATCTCATCACTTTTTCAGGATCAATTCTTCAGGAAAGAATCTCTGCAGGGGTCCTCCTTGTGGAGTTTCTCTAAAGCCATCACAAGTGTCCCCCTGAAGTTATACCTCCCTGCCAACTTCCTACATCCCAGAAAAATCTAGAATGCCCAAATAAGAAGTTAGGACCATCCAAAATGGAGGACTAAACAGCATTAGGACCTGCAAACTTCATTGTCACAAGCACTGGCTGTACAGTGGTACAATTCTAACAGCTCCTGTTTATGAGGTTAAAGAAATAATGATTCATGAGACTGGCTGACACCTGGAATGATTTAATCAGGCCATCCCTAATGTAAATGACATTGACTCACATTTCCAGATGTAGGTGGAACTGGCAATTGTCTTTTCCTCATAATTGTCTTAACTTGCTTTGCTAGTTAGAAATAGTTTTCTAGGTTATATTTCAAATCTGTTAATCATTAGAGGTACATTCTTTCCATGGATGTTTGTATTTATAGATGGGAACATCTAGGACAGAATTTGACCTACAAACTTAAATATGTAGCAGCAGCCTAGATAGAAAAATCTGTACTCAAGTCTGAACCAGAACTAAAGTAAGATTGCTCTATATACACACATATGTACACAAAATCTAAAATATGAATGCACAGATTGGGCCAGGCAAGATTTTTGTGGCTTTCTCCCCACACCTTATGTATTTCTGATTGCTTGCCTTTAAGTAATCTTTTCATTAAATTTAATACAATGGCATTCTCACAGATAGCTTTAAATATTAGGATAAAAAGAAAGTTGGAATTTTCTAAAAAGTTCCACAGAAAATAGTATATGGAAAGGGAGAAAATTATGGAGTACTGGTCATCACCCATTGGTATTTCATCCAGCTGGGTTTATAGCCTTTGTCTTTGCTTTCCTCCCTACTTTTTCTCTCATTCAAAAAGTGCTTAGACCATGCTCCCCTTTCTGGCTCTCTGCCTATTCTTTCCCAAGGTATGGACTTATTCCAGACCCTTGCAATTAAACAATACTCCGTGATGTTACGGTGATGAAAGCTGACCATCGTTAAGCTGACTGCAGTGGAATGTCATGACTTTGACCACAAAGATTTGACCCAATTACTGTGACCTGACTTGAAATCTAGTACAGCCAGAAGTCTCAAAGCAATAGCCCCTGAAACCACTACAGACTTATGTGAAAGCTGGAACCAAGCAGAACAAGACTGAATTAAATCTAGGAGAGAAGAACTCCAAAAAACTGTAATTATATTACAGTCTGTTAATACATGCTTACTTTGCTTGTTAGAGGACATTGGCCAAGATGTCCACATGCTTTTTAAGAACAGAGGTCTTAATCCAGGAGGAAGTGACAGAGCTGTCTATATCCTCTTTGAATATATATTCAAATATTAGGGCATAAAGCAGTCTGTGTGCTGACTGATCAGTACATAGTAAAGCTCCACTGCAGTGCAAAGTGGTGGTAAGGTTGAAGGTGCAGTGCTTGAATGGATCCACGCAGTGTTCTGCGATTCTGCCCATAACAGTGAGGAGTTACACTGCAGTAGCTGAGACAGCTATAGAGGAAGGTAAGGAAACATTTAATGTGGTGAGCCTTTGCATCTGCAAATCTCATGCAGCAGGTCTTCTTCTGGTGATTTTGTAACATTCATGATATAAGGAATTCCTGTTTCGTTTTTTTCCCCTAATTGTATAGTATCTATAGAGCAGCTTTTAAAATCTTCTTCCCCATCCCTTTAAATACCAAAGGAACGTTTCCTTGCTCCGTTAGCACTGTTGGGTGGAACACTGCACTGATGTGGAACGTTTGCACCTGTACATTACTGCAGTCATACTGAAAGTCCCAGTATTTATTCCTTGGAGGTCAAACAACAGGTAGAATATAAAGCAAGAAAAACTGTCAAGTGACAAATCTCACTAAAAACAAAAAACAAAACAAAAAATAGCAAAAAAATGCAAGCTACTTGGCATTGCTCATTGGCTTTATCTGTAAAAGCTCCGTGCAAAAACTTAGGAAGTATGACTCCATAATAGTCCAGCATCTTGTCTAGTGTAGATTCTCAGGTCCATATAGGGCTACACTATATTCTTGCATGGATACCATTCAGAACCCTGCATAATTTTTGGACTTGTTTTGCCATTCTGTCAGTACCGCTTTTCTGCTCTTGATGCTGGAAGACTTCCTGGCTTGGAACATGAACACCAGGACAGCTGTAGAAGATCATAACAAATTTCCATTTAGCTCTGTATCCCATCACAGACAGCAGCCTGCAGGGGTGCTGAAGAAGTGATATAAGAACAGGATGGAAAAATTAAGTAATACTTCCCAAAATAAGCTCTTAGTCTCTAATATCAAGGTTCAGAGACTGCTTGATAAAAAAAAAAAGGGGGGGGGGGGGGGGGGGGGGGAGAAAAGTAGTGCCCTGTGTAGTGCCAGCAGTTACCAGCTGCCTTCTTCACTTTCCAGACTTATAAAAGCTTGTGATCAAAGCTTCTGCATCTTACCTATTTTTGTCCCCTTCACTGTTGTTCACTACCATTAAGAATCAGAATTCCTAAACTGAAAATCAAATAATGTGCTATTTCTGAAAAAAATTAATTATCCAAATGCAAGAATATTCCTTATAAATCTCAGCAGCTCAGCATCTTTATTTCAAAAGAGAAAAGTCAGGCATAACCACATGATCAAATTTTGCAAGCTAGTATCTACAACTAGACTTAAAATTAACCACTTGGGCCCTATCTATGAGGCCAAATTAACCATCAGCTTACTTTGTAAATTGCTATATATTTGTGTTGGTTTTGCATGGCAAGGTTTTGGTAGCGGGGGGGGCTACAGGGGTGGCTTCTGTGAGAAGCTGCTAGAAGCTTCCCCTGTGCCTGACAGAGCCAATGCCAGCCGGCTCCAAGACGGACCCGCCGCTGGCCAAGGCCAAGCCAATCAGCACCTCTGTGATAACATATTTAAGAAAGAGAAAAACAGTTAGAGAGAGCTTTTGCAGCCAGAGAGAGGAGTGAGAAGATGTAAGAAACTCTGCAGACACCAAGGTCAGTGCAGAAGGAGGGGGAGGAGGTGCTCCAGGCGCCGGAGCAGAGATCCCCCTGCAGCCTGTGGTGAAGACCATGGTGAAGCAGGCTGTCCCCCTGCAGCCCATGGAGGAAGGATGAGGGGGTGTAGAGATTCCACCTGCAGCCCGTGGAGGACCCCACACCAGAGCAGGTGGAGGCACCCAAAGGAGGCTGTGACCCCGTGGGAAGCCCACGCTGGAGCAAGCTCCTGGCAGGACCTGTGGATCCGTGGAGAGAGGAGCCCACGCCAGAGCAGGTTTGCTGACAGGACTTGTGACCCCGTGGGGGACCCCACGCTGGAGCAGTTTGCTCCTGAAGGTCTGCACCCCGTGGAGGAGACTCATGTTGGAGAAGGTCGTGAAGGACTGTCTCCCGTGAGAGGGACCCCACGCTGGAGCAGGGGAATGATGAGAGGAGTCCTCCCCCTGAGGATGAAGAAGCAGCAGAAACACCATGTGATGAACTGACCGTAACCCCCACTCCCCGTCCCCCTGTGCTGCTGAGGGGGGGCGGAGGTTGAAGCTGGGAGTGAAGTTGAGCCTGGGAAGATGGGAGGGGTGGGGGGAGGTGTTTTTAAGATTTGGTTTTATTTCTCATTCCTGTACTCTGTTTTGCTTAGTAATAAATAAGATGAATTCCCTCTCTAAGTTCGGTCTGTTTTGCTCGTGATGATAATTACAGAATGATCTCTCCCTGTCCTTATCTCGACCCGTAAGTTTTTTTTTCATTGTACCTTTTCTCCCCTGTCTAGTGAAAGAGGGGAGTGATAGAGCGGCTCTGGTGGGCACCTGGCCCTCAGCCAGGGTCAACCCACCACAATATTCCAAGTTAATTGCTTGTGTGTAGATATAAATAAGAGTGTGCTATCTAGGACAGTGAAGAATGGTGACTAAATGTACTCTGGAAATTCAGTCCTGAATACTTTTTTTCTAATCAAAAACTTTGTTCTGTCAGCAAGTTCCAGGAAGTGATTTCTGTACTTTAGAATAGTCAAAATGTGTTGTTATGACTCCATATTAACTATTTTTTCCCCAGAATACTGCCTTCTATACTCTTAGGAGATAAAGCTGCATCTCCAGTGGAAAAGTGGACTCAAACAAAAAGGTGGGCTTTGCTGAAAGTACCATTATTGTTAATCCAAAAGAAGATCTTTTAGGCAAGACCTTTAACTGGACTAGTCTGATATCCTAGTGTTCAGAATAAATACTTAATTCTCTCCAGAAGTGACGAGCATGCAAGCAGGGAGCAGACTGAGAACAGCATCTTTAAAGCAATGACCTCCGGCAGAAGTTTGGGCGGGGGCAGAGGGATACACAGGTGTGGAATAGCTGTAGGGGAAACAAGTCATGAGAGGGTCCATAACCACTTTTCAGAGGCAGATCAGAGAAAAAGGTAACTCCTTTCTGTTTCACAGAAAACATAAAAGAAGAGAAGAGAATACAGAGGCAGCAATGGTGAAACAGCCAGGATACAGACTCCCAAGAGACTTTCCAGCCCAAGGGAACAGCTGGAGGGCTTGCTCCCTCTACTGGAGCATCCTAACAGACCCACAAGAGACTTGCTAGTTTGACCCACTTTTAAGTCCACAGCAAATCTCTTGGGCTAGGAAATAAAGATTGATGCAGGGTTGATTACCATTGCTGACTTACTGTCACAAGGACTTTTAAAGTACTGAATACATACTTCAATATGCACATGAAGACAGAGGGCAGAGAGCTATTTCATTGCCTCTTTTCAAAAAGAAACAAAATAGAGCATGCAAGTTGTAATTGCAATTTGAAAAATACAGATTTCATCAGTTCAGTCAAACTGGAACATAGGAAAAGCAACAGACCTTTTCAGTGCCTCATGTAATGCAGAAGAACAACTCTTGTTATATGACCTTTGCTCTAGGACAGATTACTTGCTGTCATTCCTGTAGCCATGGATAGAGAAAAACACCTGCCTTTTTGAACTGTATGTTCTTGTTGAGTACAGCCTGGCCTTAAATACTTTGTCTTATGAAGAAATAGCCTATTCCTACAGCAAACAGAGAGTAAACCTCTCCTAAAGTATCTTCACATGAATACCATGTCATCATTTTGTTATTTAGTGTTCATGTTGGATAACATAAGTCATAGTAGCATGATGCATAACGACATCAAGAAACCATGACTCAGACACTCACTGACACAGCTCTACTCTTGCTTGCAATAGTTTGTGGCTCAGCCTCCTCTTTCTCCCTTGTAGAATTAGGGTTACCTTTGGGCTCTGAGATGCCCCACGTGACTTTGGGCAGATTGCAGGATCTTGCACCTTGCAACTCAGCTTTCTGTCTGCTACGTGAGTGTCAAGAAAGCCTTACTCCTTCATGCCTTTTCATAACTTGTTACATAGCTTTGGTGTGGAATCTGCCTCCTCCTGTATATAATATCCAACATTTGGTACAAACACCTCCAATTTTAGCTGAAACTTATAACCATAACAGTAAAAGAGTAAAATACTTGACTAAAACTCTGCTAGATGTAAATTAATGGCTTTTGTGGCCTCTCCAGTTTAAACAGCTTCTCATTTTCCAGTTTTCTGTCATCTCAGTGAACACCTTGATCTACTGGTGATCACCTTACAAATTCAATGGAGGAAATGGAAACCAAGCTCTGCAGCAGTGACAAAGAGGAAGCTTTCAAAAGAGAGCTACCGTACTGCACAGGAGAAATAGACTTCACAGCTTCTGGGAAGAAACGTGGAAAGGTACAGCACTGAGGAGTTTTAACCCTTTAACACTATTGCTGTTGTTCAGCTGTTACTTCTTAGCATTAAACACAGAGAGTGTAATAGTGAGGGTCGATGTGCCACATGTAGGGACCATGCCTTCCTGAACATGAATGTGATTTAAAATAAGGCCTATTAATATACAGAAATCAATCACTTGAGTTGCACTGACATGCTGCAAGTATAGTTGATCACTTTTTCCTTTTAAAAAAAAAAATCATATGCCCAGATTCCTTCATTTTGCATCATTTCCCTAGTTTGATCTTTCTGCTAAAAATTAATCACTATGGATTTCAACATTTTAAACATACTTTTGAGCCATTTCAAGACTCTCCTGAAAGTTCTCTCTCTCTGTTCTGCTAATATGCAGAGAAGGATGTACATGGACAGACCCACCTCCTCCCTCTTCCCTTGTGTACATTAGTGCTAGCACAGAAGGAATTCCTAGAATCAGAAATCTGCCTTAAGTGGTTTTTTTCATTGTAAAGTATTAAGCACAAAGCCAAAATATATACAGGACAGGAAGAAGCAATAGATTCATGTAACACATCCGTGAAAAACAGACGTGAAGTCAGGCAAATATTTCAGCTAGTGCAGAAACAAGAAACACCTAAGAAATTTCTTGGCTTTGCTACACTGCCATGGAACTGAAGGCACAGAAGAGAGCAATATGTCAGTCTGCAACACAGAATTAACCCATAGAACTGACCCAATTAGTGAGATGACAATTATAGAGAAGCCTGCTAAATTCATCCTAGTATTTAGTTCTCTATCAGGTCTTGCTCAAATTTTTCTTAACCCAGCTGATAAGTTTCCTTCTGCATTCACCATGAACAATATCTCTACTGTATCGTACTGTCCCATTGTTATTCACTAGTTTTTTGTTTTGCTTGTTGAAGTTTATTAAGGTCCCGAGTACCGTTCATCCTGGAATTATATTCGAAGTTATGCTCAACAAATGGAAGCTACCTGCTCCCAATTTGGTTGTCTCTTTAGTAGGGGAAGAAGAAAATTTCCAGATGAAGCCTTGGCTACGGGACACCTTAAAAAAAGGACTTATAAAGGCTGCTCAAAGCACAGGTTAGTGCTTCAGGCTTTAAAGAAGGAATTTATATTCCTACTGGATTCTCACACTTCGCATCCAGTGATCTTTTAATGTCAATGGGCTTGCTCACACAATTGTTTTTGGAAGTTCAAGGCTTTGCTGAATGCCACCTACAGCCTCTATTTAAATGGCTTTGGAAATTAAATTTATTGTATTAGAAATAGCAAAAATAAGTTGTTTCAAACCAAAACCATTCCTGAAGTGTAAAATTACCTGATATTATTCTCTCAGAGATGACACTAGAAAGATAGTATGAGATGGGACCACATACATTTTGGTGCCATACTCTTTGGTGCCATAGCAAAATAATTCTTAAGAGAGTATAGCAATTTGACTTCAACAAGAGTGAATTTAGGTCAAAAATAAGAATTCTTGTTTTCTCCATTCTCACTTTTTAGCTACCAAAGTCTTGTTACAATTTATTTTTTTTTAATTTTTGAAGATTATTTTCTTCAAATCTAAGAGTTGAATAGACTTTGTTAGTAAAACAGCCTATGATTAGACTCAAGTTTAAACAAAAAGACCTTGGTAATGTATAACACAAAATAAGTCAGTCCACTTTCTCCCTGGCTGTTCACATGAATGACAAGAGTAGTGAAAAGCATTTGAAGACAAAACCAAACAAATCAATGTCTGGGAACATGCATGGAAGTGGCTTTCATTTCAGATGTCATTTTTTTCCCCTGTAGCTTTATAAAAATACCAGCAAAATGAAATGAAAATATCTGTAAGCATTTCACAGCAAGCTCTTGGTTTAGCTTCACTGGTCTAGACAAGATTGTAACAGTTTTGGTTTTTGTAATGAAACAGCCCTGTTTTGGTACTTTTGTACCACACGGATACTCTCTATCTCCAGCTGCCTTCTATACTTAAGACTAGGCAGCATAAGATCTCCAGTTCCTTTATGTTACATATTTGAAAAAGGTTGGTTAGCTGTTTGTGTAGGGTTCTCCAAATTCTTTGTCACCATAACAATACTGCTGTAAATCCTACTCTCCTGAAAAATTCACTCTCCAACACACAGGAACAAAAGAGAACACCACATTAGGCAGGTTATGTCCAAACTCTTCTGCTACCAGGTGAGACTGTTTAGTCCTCAGTTCAAGCCAACAACCCATTCCTTTGCTTTTCCTCATGCAACAATCAGACCTGCTTGGTATAGTGATGTTTCTGCTCGTATATAGACAGTAAGTGACTCTAGACTGGACACAGCATTCTTGATGGGTGTATTGACATCAGAGTAAAGATGACAACACTGCATCACACGGTATGTGAAGCATGTTTGGGCATACAATTTCTTCTTGTTTTCCTTATTAAAGTCTTACATACTTTGTATGTATTCTAATTCTAAGAGTTACAGTCCATCAAGACCTGTCTACAGTTTATCTACCTAAAAAAACCCCTTAAATCTAGTACTGCAAGTAATGTTACCTGACATACAAACATGTTCAATTATAAAGAAATTATCTAACCATTTTTAAAAAATAATTTCAGGTGCCTGGATTTTTACTAGTGCTTTACGTGTAGGAATAACAAGACACTTAGTGCAAGCAGTCCGAGATCACGCACTGGCTAGTACTTCATCCAAAGTAAGAGTGATTGCCATAGGAATAACTTCACTCAGAAAAATTCAGCACAGAGACATTCTGGACAATGCAAAGGTATTTTTCACTTATTCTACTCATGAGACAGAATTGTTCAGAAGTAAGCTGCACCTTTACAAAATTTGGAAGTCGTAGGTAGAACCATGTTGATCTAACTTAAAAACAGGAGTGGGGTTTAAAGTGTGCTTTGGAGGAAGACAGAAATAAAGAGCTGAAAGAATTGTCAGACCCTAATGATTCTGTGCCTCGGTATGCTTGACAGCAATTCTGAAAACATCCAGCAGGTGACAGCATTAGACATTAACTCAGCGACCAGAGTAAGGATGAACGTCAGGAAAAAAATCATGCATCATACAGTACCTTTAATATTTTTTTTTCCTTGTCCACTTACTGCAGAAGCATTTACTCCAAGCTATTTCATAAATACTGTAAAAAGTATATTTTCTAGTTTGGAATACAAAATATTTCAAGACCAAGTTTTCTGAAGTAATCATTGAATTGGTGTCTAATATGCAAAAACTTGCTCAACACACCAAGCCAAAACTGCTAGCCATGCAGGATTTCGTATAGTTACTTGAGCTCTAGGGACTTCACAATTCAGGTCAAAGCAAAGTTCTTTGGGGAAGAAAAAAACCAAACCCAAACCCAAACCCCAAACAAAAAGCCTCACCCAATGAAACAGTTGCTGAAGATGTCAAGACAAGTTGATGCTGAATTGACCTGGAGGTGGAGGGCAAAAAAAAAAAAAAAAAAAAAAGCATGATCTTCTTGTCACTGGATATACAGTCAGTCCTAAGCAGAATGTTATAACAATAAAGCAGGTGTGTAATGACAATGAATGACAGTTCCCCTGTGCTATTTTACTTCCCTGCAGAAGCTAAGAAACAAGTGACAAACACAGCCCTTTGAACACACACCTAATTCTTCCCTCAGATAGGCTAGCAACTACCAGCTAGCAGCTGGGAGACTGCCAGACCATATCAGCAATTTATTGCCATTGGGCTTCCCCTTTTTCCATCCTTTTTGCTAAGGACAACTACCTGTGTGCTCTACCAGCTGGGACTCTTTAGCTGGAAGACTTTAACCTATTTGTGTGGCTGAACTGGTCCAAAAGGACCTCAGAGGTAAGAATTCAGTTCATTGCGTTTGTGAATTTTGTTCAGGAAAGTTGCTTTGGCAAATGTAAACTATTTCACCTCCCTCCTAGGCTAAGTGATCAAAATGCAACTGGATCTTTCCCAACCAGCAGCTACAAAACAAGTGCACTAGTCTTTTTGTTGCATTAGATTTTCTTCCCCTTAACTAAAGCCCAAATTCTTTGTCAAGGAATATTTCATGTAGAGCGTTCCTGACCCTATTACTTCTGGCACTGCTTCTACCCAGAAACATTCTGGATTTTATTCAGTAACTTTAGGACAAAGGAACTATAGACAGGGATGTTGATCTAAACCCAGTTCTCTTTATACTTGGCACTAACACAAGCAGCTTGTTGTATAAAATAGAGCTAACAATCCACACTAGCAAGGAGAAAAACAAGCCCTGAAATCAGTGGATCCCTCCCATCTTTTCTGTGTTAATAGTATGCTTTAAACATCATTGAAAGATCACTTCCACATTTTCAGAGAATAAATAGGAAAATTCTCAAGGGCCTTTTTCAATTGGTTGTTGTGCCTCTGGGTCATAATCAAAGGCCAGATCTTTGGCAAGCAGGCTTAATGTTACATGGCAGCAGAATATAGGCACGCCCTCTATCAAAACAAAATTTGAAGGCAAATTAATTGTGTCAAGAAGCTTTCCCCAAAAATCAGAGACAGAGAGGAGAACAGAAATTTGTGCACTTGCTCTTTGCAAAGGACATGCAAATTTACTGCTTTTTTTCCTGGAACAGCCTCTGATGTTCCTGCTCCTCCCAGAGCTGCTGACAGGGAAAGAAGCCATAGGAACATGCCTGATTATAGCCTTTTTCACCTTGCTTTGAAGAAGATTTCTCTTTTCTAGTTTGACTGTATGCAGCTTCATTTCAGAAAGCCACTTAAGGGCATGCTATGCAGTGTGGTCAACTCTTTTACCCGCAGCAAGAAGGAGCTTGTCCTCTGGGTTACTTAATGCTTTCATGCATCAGTACTGCTCCTATGAGCTCCTGGTGATATATTCACTGCCTCTCCAACATCAGCCTTACCCTGGGCTATGGAGAAGAACCTGAATAACCCCTGGGCTGGACTTCCCCCAGGATTCAACTGGGCACCCGCTCTTCCTAGCCAACACTGCCAAAAGCTGAGATTAAAAAAGGCTCTAGATAAGACCTGGCTTTTAAAAACCAGAACATAAATATATCTGCCATACCTTAATGACAACTAGGTTACTTGCATAGTTACACTGCTATATCTAGAAAGGCTTTAACACCTTTCTGTCCACAAAATTAGTGGGAGGAAAATGTACTACAGAGTCACCATGGCCAAGCTGACAGTGTGAGTTTTGTTCATCAACTCAAAGGCCGCAGGAGTTGGAAAAGAGGCATGATAGAAGGAAATTCAGATTTTAAACAATTGCTTTAATCTGGCTTACTTGCAACAGGACAGTGATTATGAAGATGAAAAAGAATAACCAGGCATTTATGGCCTGGCTTGCAGCTAGGAATGATGTATCAAAGTGGATGTGCAACAACGGGAAAGAAAGATTTATTAAGGAAGTAAGGGGAGTTTGAAAAAGTGTGTGTATGAAGATCATACATAGTGCAATCCTTAGAACAAAAGACTATAAGAAGGGTTCTGTTTTACTCAGATGGTGATTTTATGCAAAAATTCATTAATAAATTTTTTCAAGATATAACACCCCTCACCCAAAAATAAAAGGTAAGATTGCACTTTCTAAAGTCTGCCTGTCACTCACTCTTTTAGAATGCAATTTCCACGATGAGAATAACCATTAGACCTCACATAACCCTGTCAGTTAAATAAAGCTGCATTTAAATTGATATGGACATGTAGCAGGCTAACTCATCTACTGGACTAAACACAGACAAAATGCTACTGAAATGAATAGGTTTGCCCCTGTTTATACCAGCTGAGACATTAGGCCTCGGAGACATTACAGGTCCATCCACAATTATTGGGTCTTACAGCCCCTTTCCATTTGTCCAACAAACATTTCCAAAACCTCTGAATGAATGCCTGCGTTCCAGAGATGATGACTGATGTCACTATATTTTGCAGAGCCCAAGAGGAAAACTTCAGGGATTTCAGCTTTCAGTCCTGTCAAATCTGGCACCTTTCGGAAGGAACACATTCTCCTTCTCTACCCTTTTCAAAGAGTCTATTCGAGTGTCTCAAAGGTGGTGTGCTATGTCATGGTGCAGACAACACAAAAATGGAGATGAAGCACATAAAAACATGAACTGTGTTTTGTTGAGAACGCTAACATCTCTCCTCCTCTCTCTAGAATGAAAGTCTTGTATGCTACCAATCAGATGATAATATCCAAGGCCCACTGTATTCCCTGGACCACAACCATTCCCATTTTATTTTGGTGGATCACATAACATCACATGACCCAGATGGAACCACTAAGCTACGTCTCACCTTGGAAAAGTATATTTCAGAACAGCGTACTGGATATGGTGGTAAGTAGACTCTATATAGGCATGCTAACTTGAATAATATTAGTATTACAGCGACACTTGTGGGCCCCTGGCCTTATCAAAGGCAAGTCCAATTCTCAAATTGGACAATCATCTACATCATAGGCAAGATCAAGTAAACACATTTGTCATTATGTAAGTCAGAACTAAGGTGACTTCTGAATTTGAGGAAGCTGCTCTTTGAACCAAAAATCCTGACTTTTATCGCATCTCCTTAAACATAGCTCAAAGCTGATCTTCAAAGCATAGCTGAAATTGCCTTAAAACACAACAAATGGAAAATAAATCCAGCTTTAAGTGCCTTAACCAGTGACTCTAAGAGATGGATATTCATTGTTGTATACTTTTATCCTTTCTCACACACAGGGTCTTGAATTGCTCCTACACTGGAAGAAAAGACTTGTTCCAAAGCCCTCTGAAATATTTTAAGCCATATTTATTGCAGGATAAAATCTTATCCTGGATAAACAATGTAGCATCTAATGGCCATCTAAATCTACGTGACCTTTGTTTATAATGAGAACTGACTATTGGGCAGGCCTCCTACTGCCATTTGTGGAAAGAATTCAGTTGTAGTGCTAATACAATCACTTTTACCTTTCCTTTGTTTCTGTACTACCTGCAGTGCTAGCACAGCTGAAACATAAGGGAGAGCTCACTTATTCGCACTTGCACGCATCAATGGAATATTCAATTACATAGCCCATAGCGTGGTTGCACAGATGTACCTGAGAGCATGAATGCACCCGAAGAATGCTTATCTGGTGATGCAGATAAGAGAGACCACAGGTGGGCTGTAATGGCAGGCTGAGGTTGCAGTGCTGAGAATTAAAAGTAGCCTCCTTCTGCTTGCAAACCAAATCTGACTGAACAAATCTCAGTGGAACAATTTTCTGTCAAAAAATGCTGATCCATTTGACAAATATTTCACTGGAACATACTGAATTCAGTGGTAGTTTCTGTAAACAAAACCAGTATCATTCATTTAAGCTCATTTATATTCAAGCTGAGCAAAGCTATGTGACTTTACTGAAGTAAAACACTTCAATAAGGTCATGCAGAATTTCCCTATTTAAAAAAAAATACCTAGAAGTCATTCAGAGGAAATTTTTGATATGCTGAATATTCTTTGCAGTTAAGGACTTCCCACCTTCCCAACATAAAGTCAGAATCCCACCCCACCTCCGGCTAAATTTTATCTAAATCTACAGTAAATAAAGAATATTTGAATCCATAAACTTATCTTGAGGAACCTGAAGTCACAGAGGTCACTCTTCAAACTAGAACATCACCTTATTGAGGTATGGCAACGCTATACCATTCATTAAAACAAATGAAGTTACTTGCCAATCATGTCCTGGCTACAGCTCAGTTCTACCTTATCTCTGATCCAACAAAGTAGTAAGTGGTGATCTTTACACTGCTCTGGGAGACCTACAAAGGGAAACATCAAAAAATTGTTTGAACCAAATGCCTTTTATCTTCCAGCTGAAAGAGGCATTCATCTCATGATGCTACTGTTTTGATTGAGCTCTTATAGACCAATCTGTAGTCACCTTTGGAGGTCAACATTTACAGTATAAACCATCTAGAAATAAGTGGGGCTCTGTGGGAGGATGGCTAAGGACAGGGATGCCTACATCGTTTCTTCCCCTGCTGCTGTGACATGTTAAATATTTCATTAACATTTCTTTTAAATGTTTAATATTATGTTATTAATAATCACATATTAGACTGTGCTGAATGAAATTTTAACTGTTTAAGCAGAGTCATAAGGAGCATATGGTTCCTATCAACTCATATCTGACCCTAGCTGGTCTACATAGTCAGCCTCTTCATATTCTTAAATCCTCCTTTTATCAGGCTCTTCTCCTAGATTCCACTACACGTTCCTGCACATGCTAGGCACATGCATAACACCTGGGACAAACTGACAGCTTTTCACTTCTAACTGGATCTTAACAATGGTAGCTGCCTCTCTGAAAACCTAACAATCTTGCCTTGCACCCTAATGCAGCTCCATTACTCCACTATCTGATCACCTTGCAGTAAATAAATAAATTTAAAAAGTCAACAGTGCTATGACATACAGACGTGCCAATATCCATATTTCACAGCCAAGGTGTACTGAGGTGAGAACGGACTGGACTGCTTGCCAGGGATCATGCAAGACGTCCAAGGTAAAGGTGCCTTTGTCCTGAACCTTAGGCTAGGACCCTATCTGCTAGGTCACAGTGTTAGTCTCTTCCTTTGCCACTTGTTTCTGCAATTGCCTGCCTTCTGCAGGCTCACCAAACCAGATCATAACAGGAGAAGTATTTTCAAGAAGTCAGAACAAACACAATAGTTTTGTGAAAGCTGTTAACTTTTAAAAAATTAAACCATCTATTTCCCAGGAACGGGTAGCATTGAGATCCCTGTGCTTTGCTTACTGGTAAATGGAGGACCAGGCACACTTGAGGTAAGAAGCTGTTTGCAACTTTATAATAATAAATTAACTCGTGCTAAGTAATTAATGGAAAATTTGGCTGGATGACAAATGTGTATTGGCACTTTACATAAATTCAAAATTTATATCTATACACCATTAAGAACTGAATTCTGTTAAAATTAAATTTGCCAGTATTTGTTTGGGAGAAATATTTCCTTTTGAATAGGCACCAGCTGATCATTAAAGCTTCCATTGCCAGCTCACACAGTGGAACAAGGAATCCAAAACAAGTCCACAGAAGCCAGCTCCAAATCCAGCGAAATAGAAATACTGTGCTATTACTTGAGATCACATACAAAAAGGATTAATCATTCAGTGCTGTCTAGCTTCAGTTTCCAGTCCCTGTATCTTGTCATATCTTTGTCATCTGGACTAAAACACTCACTGTTTAAACTAAGATTATGTCACCTCATGAGAGCTTTCCTTCTAGAAGCTAGATATGGCAGTGTTTTCTATATCTTGGGTGTTGAAAAATCACCTATCACATCCTATAAACCTTCTTTTCAAAGTTTTAGAGAACAAAGTGACTTGGAGACGAAAGGTGACTGGCTGGAGCTGCTCTAAGTTTACATGTGCTGGAAATGGATAACTGATCCCGCTTTTTTTAGAATATCAATTTCTTAAATACAAATTGGATAATACATATCGAGGACTACAACAGTTGTTAAAAAAAATAAAGAATAAAACCCAAGCCTATGCAACAAGTGAATCAATAGTTAGATTCTTAGAGTCTCATTAGCTTCTTGCATGACTCCACAGTAAGAAATAGATTGGCAGGAAATAGTCATTGTTGCAATTATGATGCCATGGCCTCTGCTTTCCTCTCTCAACAACCTGCCTGACTCATTCTAATTGCACAAGTAATAGAATTATCAGCCTTTAACTCTTGTAGCTGCTATGCTTCAGTGTTTTT
Source organism: Balearica regulorum gibbericeps (assembly GCF_011004875.1). Classification (NCBI taxonomy): domain Eukaryota; kingdom Metazoa; phylum Chordata; class Aves; order Gruiformes; family Gruidae; genus Balearica; species Balearica regulorum. Next base: position 53,867,711 of record NC_046188.1, on the reverse strand, counting down.
TTTCTTGTGGCCCAATGTTGTATTCCCACAGGAAAATTCCTGATTTTCAGAAAGTATCACCAGGTTTAGCAGCCAGAAGAGCCTGCTGAGAATTTCTGTATAGTGCTCCTCTTGCACTTGACTATGTTGAAACACAAATGGCAAGGGGAGGGGGGAAAAGTCAGGGACAAAGAAGTTTAATGCATTGTCCAAATCAGGTTACTGATAGCTTAGCTACTCAGTAGATGTATCATGAAAAGAAGTATAGTCAGGGGCCTCTACATGGATAACCTGCTGCAGAATCAGAAAAAATCCTAATAGCTTAGAGGAGTCTGGACTGACTCTATAGCAAATCTGGTTTAGGTACACGTTTATTCCTAGTTTGCAAGAAATCCTTCTTTTGAATAACATTTTCTTTCCATACATTAATTCTAAAAGTGTACTTTTTAAACTACAGAGAATTTGCAGCGGTTTGGAAAATTCTGCTCCCTGGCTTATCTTAGCAGGGTCTGGAGGTACAGCTGACATCTTAGCTGCATTCATGAATGACCCACAGCTTATTACACCAGAAGCTGTTGAAAAGCAATTTAAGGAGAAATTCCCTGCAGAAAGCTTCTTGTGGAAGGACATTCTCCAATGGACAGCAACAGTGAGCTTATATGTTTATATTACATGCATCATGTTCTCAAGCTCTTTCCTACCATTTCTAGCTTTGGAGGTCCATTCAGTACAGGTTTGACAAGCTGCCCAGAAGTTTTGGGTACTGACACTGGTATCATAGAATACCTCTCTAACATTAAAACCAAGTGCTCAGTTGATCATACAAACTACTTTGTCCTGGTGATTCAGCTGAACACTTAGGGCTCTGTCCTTGCTCAATTATTTCCTCAAGTAACAGCCAGCACTCAGAAACACCACAGTCCTTCTGGAGGACACGAAGCATTATTTATACTCCACAGCTGTGGAGCTTGTGCAGCTGTGACAGAAGAGACCTAATTCATGACCTACAGTTGTTAAATGGAAACCTTTTAATTGTGGAGAAGCATGAATAAATTAAAAAGAATGAAAGGTGTTTAGAAATTATCCTATCTAATGTCAGTTATGTGAGTTCTTAAAAAAGACAAAACAGATTTTCCTTACTCCTTGTCTTGAGGCACACTTGCTGTACTTAAACCACTGTGCATAAGTGTTTAAGAAACAAAAAACACTTTGAGATTTTCTTTATGTGAAGATTTAAGAGCACTGTGTGCCTCTGAGATACAACAAGTCCAATCAACCTGACCCACTACTTATTCTTTGCAGTCCCTGTTGTAATCCTTAGCTTTAAAATTTCCATGTATTAATTCCATTAGGGAGAACTTTGCCAGCTGACTAACACAAGGGGATGGAAGGGCATCTAGAAGCAATATTGCCAGATGCTCACAAAGTCTCAGTGCAGCTGCACTGTGAGAAAGAAAAACTCAGTAGAGAAGCAGAATGAAAGAGTACTGTATATATCAATATTTGATGACTTTTACTCAAAGAAGATTTAGAGACTATGCTTCTAAATAAACAACTCTGAGAGCAAAACTTAAATGTCAAAGCAGGAAAAGGTAAAACAAAACCATGGTATGCTGGCCACAGCATGACTATGAGTCAAATAGGAATGTGAGTTAAGGAAAGATCTTTTAATTAAAAGCACTGCTCTGGTTCTCAGGATATCCAAGTTCTGTTCCTCCTATCCTGCTAGGTGATTTTAGAAAAGGCAGTAACTCACTCCTTGTCTTAGCATGCACTTATATATGGGAAACTGATAATGTCTATCTTCTTGCCAAACCTCACCTTTACAATTAGAACATAAGTTTTTGGGAAATATTGTATGGGTGATCTCCACTGGGCTTAGGCATTAATATATAGCAGTAGGACAACGTGTAAAATGATTTTTGTTTTGACTCCCAACAGATTCAGAACATTATTTCACACCAACACCTTCTAACTCTCCACAACTTTGAGCAAGACAGTTCAGAAGAACTAGACACAGTCATTTTAAAAGCTTTAGTAAAAGGTAAGAACAATAAACACAACACAGTGTAATACTGGTCTTATCTGATGACTTCTGTGCCATAAACGTATTTCATTCTTGTCCGGAGCAAGTTCAGTTGGCTGTTGGATTCAAAATTCATTTCGAGATGAAGAATTTTTCTGTTTGCTTATTGACAAATTACTGTGGCAGTTACCATAGCTCATGTAACCTTGCTTTAAACTAATGTTTGCTTTTTAATCTTATGCTACTGTACAGCACTATTTTAATCGCTCCTTTATTTCACTACTTGCTTCTTTTAGTAGTAGAGGTTATAGAAGAACTGAAATATACTGGAGCAGTTATTCCAATTACAAGCCATTAAAAAAACCCAACAAACCAAACAGACTACCAAAAACCAAAACAAACATCCAAACCCTCAAAAAACATAAGTAGACTTGAACTGCTTTAGTTCCAGAAAAAAAATCCATTTCTCCTATTAAAAAAAAAAATCCTACAGACATTTAAACTTAATATTTTAACAGAAAAGTCAGCTAGCAAAAAATAATATTTTTTAATATTAATATTTCCTAAATTAGGAAAACAATCCTGTGAAGGGTTCCTAGTTAAGCACCCCACAGATCTGTAATAGCTGAAGGAAAGCTTGTATTGTTAATCAAATTACCAATACTGTATTAAATTAAACATAACAAGTGTAAAGTACTGAGCTTATTTTCATTTTCTATTTTTGCCAGCCTGTAAAAGTCACAGTCAGGAGGCTCAGGAATATCTGGATGAACTGAAGCTGGCAGTGGCCTGGAATAGAGTGGACATAGCTAAAAGTGAAATATTCAATGGTGACGTCGAGTGGAAGGTACCAGGTCTTATTGCTTTAGAGGACAATCAGTGTCTAATCCAATGTGTTCAGGACACTGCAACATCCTGATAGGCGGCTTCAGTTTTTAACACTACATGCATTCTCCACTAGGAGATTGAGCAGTGGCAGCACGCTTCCTTAGGCTGTTTGTCTTTCTGGTCCCTTACATGACAATGGCTAAAGAGAGGAACAATACAGTGGTCACAGTCTCTTTCTTGAACTCTTTGGGGGCAAGAATCTTCCCCCTCTCCCTTCTGTACAGACCTTTAAAGCAAACAAACCTGAGCTTGCAAAGCAAAAGCAGCATGCAGATATTACTGTTAGAAGATGGTAGGAAGAATGTCACTGTTTCCAACAGCTGTATAAATACCCAGTGCGGTGGGTACCTAACATCACCACAACTACTGCATGCTATTTGTGTTGATGTTTTAACATTAATGCTTACCTAGACATTTTGTCACAGAGAAACGAAGGGAGTTCTACCTCTCTTTCTCGTTGTACCCACTGTTGACCTCGTGGAAGACAAAATGTGCATATCCTCATGTTAAATCTTACCTCCCTGCTCATCCAGCCATGATTACCCCAAGAAACTTTTTTTTTTTTTTATCTCCCCCCTTCATCAATCTAGTCCTGTGACCTGGAAGAAGTGATGATGGATGCTCTGGTCAACGACAAACCAGAATTCGTAAAATTATTTATTGACAATGGGGCTAACATATCTGAATTCCTGACATATAGTCGTCTGCAGAGACTCTACTGTTCCATTTCTCAGAAATGTCTCCTCTATGAGCTTCTACTGAAGAAACACGAAGAAAGCAAGCTGACCTTGGCAGGGCTCACTGGTCAACAGCATAAGGAGCAGAAGGAGATCTGCCCACTCTTCACTCTCAGTGAGGTCTCTAGAGTTCTCAAGGATTTTCTCCATGATGCATGCAAAGGTTTCTATCAAGACCTCAGACATGGAGGCAAGAAGAAATCTGTGAGTTACGACTTTCCATCATCATCCTGCTCCCCCCCAATTTAGAATTTGAAAATTTTAACTAGGTCTAGCCTTTGGGAGTGGGGCAGGGAAAGAAAGGGAAGATGAGAGAAACAGTCACTTCAGTTTCTCATTCCTTTTTTCAGCTCATTACTATTACAGCTAAAATGGTTTGATCTTTTTTTATTTCAAAATTGAAAAGGAAAAGAAAGGAATTTCTAAGATAGACAGGTTGGGATTCCTCTTTCTCCCCCTCTGCAGGTGGGGTTTTATGGAAGGCTTTACTGTACCTTGAACTAGTGCTAAGATACGGCCTCTGTTCAGGATCTGCAGAGGCCCCTGTATCTCATACTCTTCTAGTGCAACTCCCACAGACCATTCCTCATTCTAGCACCTTGCATGTGGAGAACAGTTTGTTGATCTTATTAGCCTCACATGCGTAAGAACAAGCTCAATGAAAGATATATGGGGAATATGAAGAGATAGATTAATGTTTGCTAAGGAGTAATTAGACATAAAAACAGCAGTCTGCATTTCTCCTACAGAACTTCAGGCAGAAGTACTTGAAAGACAATATTTTCTAGGAGGAAGACAAGCAGGCGATGGCCATTTTCAATCCCAGATCTGAAAATGGTAATCTTTGTATGTAAAACTATTCCCAGATTTATACTGTGTAAGGGTAGATTGGATATTCAGTAATGTGCAGTACATGATATTTGACTTTAGATCATTATAGTCTTGTTATTGGGTGACCTAACACACAGCAAGAAATACCATTGCGTGAAGTGGCCCTGGCAAGCACCCTGGCCAACACACAAGGAGAACGTGTGATGGGTACCACTGTGGAATGTCTGTAGTGCACTGTCCGCAACTGTGCAATAGATATATCGTAATTTTTCCATTTTGACAGTGTATTTAACATTGAAACTCGTAAGTACCAAAGTTCCTGCGAGACCATTGGAAATAAGTTTGGACTCATGATTTCAAAACAGAGAGGTATAGATAAATTTCATTAAGATTAGAGTTTTAGACAGACTAAACAATTAAACCTTTTGGTATCTACTCAGTTCTAGTTTCATCTTAAAACTGTTTAAACTAAAAAATAAATTAAAAAAATAAAAAATAAATTCTCACTCAAGAGCTTCAATCGCTCTTGCTTTGAAAAAGCCTAGGTAAATTAATTAGTAGTATGCAAAGCTAAGTTTGAATCTGGATTTCTTTGTTCACAAGGACAGAGAATTTGAGGCAACGCCTCCGAAGTCATTAAGCAGACTCCAGACTCACAAATTTTACAGAAATAAAAACATGCCCCCAAAATCCCACTTACCTTTGTGGGATTTGGCAGTAAGTGAGCTAAAGCCAAGTGCTGATGTAAATAAGGCCCAGTTCAGACACCAGATCACCCTGCCTACCAGCTTTTTTCTTTTAAAAGCTGCTTCCCGTGGCTGCCACCAATGGCTCAATCCCATTATCACTGGCAACAGAAAGAGCATCGCTGTACTGGGAAACCAGTGTCACTGCTGCTAAATTGTGCATCTTATTTCAAGTTAGAAACTAGCGGTTACAAAGAGTGATAAGGCTTTTGGGATATCTTTGTCTCCTGTAAGGTTTTCAATGCAATTCAATTGATTAAATAGTTCACTACAAACTGAAGGAAAAAAAAAAATCACAGAACACCAACATTCCCCCAAAATGCTATTAAAATAAATTTGAACAGAATCCCATAGTTTAAGTGATTAAAAAAATATATCCTCCCTCACAAAAACTTGTTTTATTAAAAAAAAAAATCCACTCTGGCTGCTTCTAGTTAACACAGTAAATTTAAAGGCAGTTTTTAAATATACTTAAAACTCAGAACTCGACCTAAGTTACCATACTTCCTCTGGAGAGTTTTTTTAATCAAATGCTAAAGGAATAAGCAGTGTTCTACTTAAAACACTCCCTGCACGAGAGAGAGGTTTCTCAAAGGAAAGACTAAAAAGAGGGTATTGACGTACTCTATTCTTGTCCTGTACAGGGCCTTGGTGAGATTTATTTCTGTTGAAATAAAATGCCTTTTGTTCCCTTTTCTCTGAAACCACGTCCTCTGTGGCAGTTGAGCAGATTCCAATATAACTGAAGGCAAGCTCAGATTAGTTAATCACAGGTTTGTCTTGTATGATATTACACACCATTGATGAAACCCTGGCCTTAATAAAGTCAATGAGAGCTTTACCATCAACTTCAATGGAGTCACAATTTCATCCAGAATGTTCTCACACATATTGAGTTATATCAGGGACACAAGGGTCCTTTGATTCAGTACAGAATGAACTAATTACCTCTCAGTCCTACAGAAAAGAAAAATCAAAAGAATATGAAGTAGCTGGCAAGGCCAAGAGCAGCTTAGATCATGTCATTTGCATGGAATGAGACTGCAAAGCAGGTTTTAATTTCTACAAACCATATTTCAGGATAAAATGAATACAAAGCAATTACCTGAGCCCCTGGATATGAACCAGAAAAGCGAAAATCCTTGGAGGGATTTGTTTGTATGGGCAGTACTTCAAAACCGGCACAAGATGGCAAACTATTTCTGGGCTATGGTAAGGTTTGATCTGTAGCTGCTTCAGGTGAAATATTGGCATATTTCAAGTATATGAGATGGCTTTTGCTCAACCGTGTAGCTCAGATGACAGATAGGTTTGTTTCTAAAATACAAGACGTGGCATTTATAGGGCCCTTCATCTCTGTGTGTCTCATGCCAGCAGGGGCCAGAGGGCCTGACAGAGCAGGAGGGCAGAGCACCAGCAGGTGTAAATCAGCACGGCCTGGGCCACTGCTGATTAACTTCAGCTGCAGAGTTGGCTCTCCTCTTCCTTGCTGCTGCTGACTACTCTCAATCTCAGGTTTTGTTCCTTCTACAATTGGTCAATTGTTTGGGTTCTAGCACGATTGAGAGGGAAGACGGTGCAATCGAACATCTTTAGCTTACGTGCTGTATGCGCAGGGAGCAACAGCATCACGCTCTCAAAGGCTGAGCTTCAAGCTGGCATAATTGGCTCCTGTTTTACAATCCTCCACAACTGAGGCCCTGTGTGGTGCATCTGGAGTGCAATGCCATAGCTTCCCTCCCCCCCGCTAGAGCCAGACACAGCTATGGGGCTCCATCCCTGACCTTCCAGACGGCTGCGTCTGGCACCGGGGAAGTCATGGGGGGGGGGACAAACTGCAGCACAGCTCTCCAGCCAGTGAGCGTGTGCATGCAGGCACATCTGCACCTTGCAGGGCCTTGTGTTTGTGGCGCTCTATTACCAGGAGGCACGTTTCTCAGCTGTGTGCCACTGTTGTGCCTCTGCCAGCTGTGCTCCCTTCTTTCCCATACATCCTTACGCAGGGTCTCAGCACAGCCACGTTTGAGGTATTTTGGTGCTGTGAGACTGGTTTGCTCTATTTCCATAATGCATTCTTCTCCTTTCAGTCTTTGATTGCTACCCTAAATCAGGCCCCTCTAAGGTCAATCAAACCCAGACGCCTCCAGTCTTTTAAGCCACAAGAACTACCAATATGTGGTTTTCAATTCCCAAATATCACCAAAACTGTCATTTCAATGGACATTTTTTACTTTCAAGTTTGTATTTGAGGGAAGGGTCTTCAAAGATGAGACGTGCATGAATTCAGGGTTGTTTTGATGGGTTTTGTATGTGTGGCGGTTGTTTTTTTAGATGTATTCCTTAGTGAAGTCTCCCCAGTTCAGAAATGCCCTCCAGTGTATGGTAACAGTAGCACCCCTTTCAATTCTACAGGGTCAGGAGGGTGTAGCTTCAGCTCTGGCAGCCTGCAAGATCCTTAAAGAGATGTCCCGCCTGGAGACAGAGACCGAAGTAGCACATATAATGAAAGAGGCCAAATATGAGCAGCTTGCTGTTGGTAAGTAATGGCACCTTTTTAACACCATCAAAAATTTAATAAGTAACTGCCATTGGTAGGCAAGCAAGTGAAAAAAGTACTGTTTCAGTTGTAAAAGGTTAACTGTCATGAATAATTTAACAGCCTTGCAGCACAGGCAGTCCCAAACATTCAAATACCACAGAAGGACTTAAAACCCAATCATTTTGGAAAAAAAATCAGTGTTCCAAGACTGGCCCCTGGGATGCATGGAAGAAATTACTCTCCTGCTGCACACTGGTATTTTAAGTGTCTGATGTTAGTACAAGGTGTGTTACAGCAATGGGCAAGATAGAATAACCAAAACGCTTCCAGGCTCACAGCAGCCTGGTTTTCCTGCAATATCAAGCTTGCTCTGTAAGGGCCACTAGAGCAACAAGTTTTAAGGTTTGTCTTCACTGCTAAAAATAATTTGAGATTACCTCACCCAGAAGAGGTCTAACTGCACTGCAAAACTGCAGCGAGGCTCAGACTGGTTTCGCAGCAGACAAGCCGCCACTCCCTACAGCAGTAAGCATTTAGGCATCTGCAATGCCGGAATGCCAAGCCCTTTCCCTTTTGCCTGATTTAAAAACAGATGTCTGCACAGAAGCTTCCCTGCTGATTGGACTTCAATCTAATCCATACCTGAAGGTAGCACTGCTCTGAGCAGAGGGCTTTAAAGAATGCCACACGTGAAAATGCAGAGGCTCTTTCTCTCCCCTTAGAGCTAGTACATCAAGCAGCTGAAGGCTCATGCAGATGTTGCTACATTATTTATACACAGATCACATATTCCCCTCTTCTCACAGGGCCATTATTATTCACAAAAAATAAAAGTCTGGTTCTCATATAATCACAGAGCTTGAGTAATTTAGTCATGGAATTAGAGGGCCTAATCCAATACACAGAAGCCTGCTCCTTGGCTTTGGTAAGTATTAGATCAGATCCTCAATCTTAATTTCTGGCCTGGATAACACTGTCAATATTAAGAAGAGCGAACATTCTTTAAGAATGATAAATACCACATCAATTGCAAAAGAAGTCTGTATATCAGCTTATTTTAAGTGAACTTGATCCATTCCCCAGCTCTCACAGTGTAACAACAAGGTGTAGGCTGGCCTAGGAAAGGTACTGAGATAAGGAAGTGAATCAGCAGAATGAAAAAGACAAGTCAGATCTTGTGTAATGAGATAACCTTGACTTTCTGGACTGTTTATCCTACTTTTTGAGCTCCAGGACCAGCTTCTCTGGAAACAGAACTATGCCACAAGCCTAGTATTATTTTGTGTCAAATAGCTATGTCTTAAAACCAAGACTACGAGCCAAAGCTGAGGTGCTCCTTTTGTTTAGTCTATTCAAGAGAGTATGGACAGCGTGGCAACTCATCCTTCAAAGTCTAAGAGGATCACCCAAGAGATACAGTTTTTTGCCTAAAGCTTCACATGAGGCAGCTACAGATGAGAGACTGTAACAAATGCTGACATGTTTCCAAGAAGTTTCTGATGCTGTCTGTAGAAGAACTGAGAAAGAAAAATTTCTTCTTAGATCAAACAACAATAAGGAAAAAAAACCCCAAAATCAAACATGTTAGAGGCCCCAGGCTGAGAAGGGAGCATGCAGATAGAAAGAGGCGAGAGAAGTACTGAGAGATTTACTCCATACCTTTCTGCAAACAGTGGAAATTTTAAAATTACCGTAATTTTTTTTTTCACCAAGGAAAATCTATTTCAACTGCCCTCTGCCCCGACACATGTACGCACATGCGTAAAGCCATTGCGAATTATTCTTGTGTCCAGCATCATTCCTCTCTCCCTCCCACCTCCTCTTAGCACTCTCTCAGGCTCTTTTCAACTACTCCAGCCTTGCAGAAGTCTCTGGTGCAGCAAGGAGCATCTGGCAGTGCTCAGGCTTTGCTGCCACCACGCTGCACCCCACACACATCACTCTCTTGCCTTACATTCATTTTTTTCTTTTAAATTAAAAGGTCTGTTTATCTATGTTTCCTTCATTTGGCAGAACTGTTTAGTGAATGCTACCACAACAGCGAGGAGAGAGCGTTTGCTCTGTTGGTGAGGAAAACTCAGTACTGGAGCAAAACCACCTGCCTTCAGCTGGCTACAGAAGCGGATGCAAAGTCTTTCTTTGCACACGATGGTGTCCAGGTAAGTTTTACAGACCCATCCCTCGCCACCTCTACCCCCAGGGCCTTTAAGAATGATATGGGACACAGAAGAGGATAGCACAGCAAATGAACAGCCCCATGAAATGTATTCCCCTAAGAGACATTCTTCAGAGAGGGGACTCTTCCTTCTCCCTAGTGCCATATGAAAAGAACGTTATACCACATCCCTGACAAAGCAACACATTCCCCCTTTCCCCTCCCTTTCATCCAGTTGGCCTGCAGATCAGTGCGCAGAGGAGAAGTTTTAGCCCTTATTCCATCCTATGCTTTTTCTTCCTTCCTTGCTCACAGAGAAGCATCAGGAAAGCACTTTAAATCTGCCTGAGGCATAATGAAGCTGCTCCAAGATGCGAGATAACTCCTTGTTCAGACTCAAGGAAAAGTGCACTGATAAAAGTTAAATCAAATCACTATTCAGCTTTGCCATCACAACCCAAGTTCTCTCCACATACACTAAGCTAAATTAAGAGTGATGGTGCTTTTAGCTCCCAGTGCCTGACTTGCACTTTATTAGTACTACAGATGTTGTTTAATTACACTTGACTTGCTGTTCTTTCCACTGTCCTCTTCGCATACTCAACATCTTGCAGAAGAATGCACAGAGCGCCTGTTTGCTCTGAAGGTGTGCCTGCTCTTTAGGTTTCCAGAGTATTCACTGTCTTAGGAGCTACAGAACATAGGTGCACTTCATTTGCATGTATGTTTTTGTGATGTTAAAGCCATCTCTTGTTTTCCTGACTTTCAGGCCTTCCTGACAAAAATATGGTGGGGAGACATGTCTACAAGCACACAGATCCTGAAGTTAATCTGTGCATTCTGGTGTCCTTTCCTAATCTACACGAACTTAATAGCATTCAGGTACAAACATAACTATTTAGGTGCAAGTAAGGGATGACAAATAAGCCATAAAAAATATCCAGACTCAAAATTTCTCACCGAAGTGACAAAACCAGTAGTATCACCTCAGAATGTCAACAGGACTGCACACTATTAACCAAATGAGTTTTCTGTGGGACTGATTTGTGCATCCTATGCTAATGCCTATTCTGATACTCAAAAGATCAATGCCATGGGTTCACATAGATCACTCCTATTTTGCACTATCCACAGAAAAGCCTGTTGGAATTCTGTCAGCTCCAGATTCTACACAGTAATGTGTAGCATATATCCAGGTATAGCACCATCTGTTTCTAGATTTGGAGATGCCTGTTTCAAACCTCAGTATCTTATCTAGATAAACAGCCATCATAAAGCAGTATTATCAGCCACACGCCTTGATAACCATGAGTCAAGCTTTAAAACACAGGACTGACATGAAATCAATTAAGATTTTCAAATCCAATGTCTTATGAGATCTCTTTGTTAGTCTTCTGCAGGCATAGCTTTGGAGTTTGTAGTTTTCAGCTTTTTGTCACAGTGAAGATGGCTAGAATCTTAGGTTTTCTTAAAAAAAACCCAAAACAAAACAAAAACCCCAACAGACAAACAAACAGACACACAAACAAAAAAACAAAACAAAAAGCAGCCAAGATGCTCAGGCAGTCATAAGAACATCCAAGAACTGAAACTTTAAGAAAATCTCCCTAGATTGTGAGAATCATATACAAATCATTGGCATTATGGAATGACATGCTATTATGAAATACATGTTTCTTAACTATTAAACTACTTAAAAAGCAAGAGGAAAACTTGTTTGGCACTGATGGCTTAAGACTTTCCTTCTGCCAGTATCACTTAAGATGACCTTCTTGTCATAGTGGCTGCCAGATTCACAAATTCAAGTAATTTAATGTGAAATTTTGGCAAAGTTTTCATGGAAAGATTTAAATTATGATTGATAGTCAAAGTAAGCCTTTCCAAATTTGTTCTGTTGAGGACATTTTTTGCCTCCATTCCCTGGAAATGCAAGAGTTGACACCATGTTCCGTACTGCTTCTGGCATTTCCTCTTAATTGCTACTAAGAGTAACCAGGAACAGAGCATTGGAGTATTGCCTTCTAGAACTGACTGAGGGGTTTATTTCTGCTGAAATCCTAAGTAATTTGAGGAGACTGAACATCCTGCTCCATTTTTGTGAGGCATGCCAATTACCACTTCTCTGAATCTTGTGGGTGACTTCAGCCTTCTCCTAACAAATAAACAGAATTTGCAGAGGTAAGGACTAATGCATTATTTGATAGCTTCTCAGTGGAGCAAGTCCGAGATAAGTAGCAGTTCTGTATAAATGCCAATTTAGCACTGAAAAATTGCTAACCATCATCTTTCAACTAATGAGTTTATTTCCTTACAGTGAGGAAAAACAATCAAAGAATGAACCAGAGCCATTTAAAGAACTGGACAGTTTAGATACAGAGAGGACTCTCTTTTTTCCCAAAGACGACGACAGGTAAGTTTAAAACCATTAGTTAATGTAACTTCTGTAACAACAGTCACAGAACAGGACACTTCTTGTGGATTAGTGACCAGCTAATGATCTAAGGTGCAGCTGAAGGAGCAAGAAGGTCATTACTCCTCAGAAAGTGCTGTGCCCTCTGATTACTGCTGTTGTTGCTCTCTAAAAGGAATATAGAAAATAAACAGGGATATATCGCTGTTTTAAGTAGACACAACTTTACTTGTTCTGAGGAGGTAATTTTTACAAAACAAGGAATTGGCTTAATACCTGGGGAATCAGAAAGCATTTCCTGATATTCCCTTCAGCTCGTGATGGCTGATATATGTTGGGTTTAGGAACTAAGTCAGATTGCCGAGCAGAAAGAAGGTTCTCAGCAAAACCTTACATTATTTGAGTGCATCACTACATACTTTCCTACAAAGGCAGCAACAGAAGTACTTGCAAATATCAGTACCTGGGAATTTTATATTAAGTCAGCCTCCCACCATACTAGTGGTCTTCATTTATATTGTAAATGATGGGCCCTGAGGAACCTGAAATACAACAACAAACTCCCAAGTTAGAGGAAGCAGTACATAAACAAGTAACTGAACACAAAGATTTTGTCAGTCGCTCGTGGTCATTCATAGATCTGTAATTCAGAACTCCTGAATCCCACTCTATACCTCTGCCACAGGTGCATCACCAAAACCTGGGAGGCCACAGGGACTTAAGTCAGGATAGGAAGACTTCTGATTAGCACAAAGTCCTCTTAATGGCTAAATAGCCACTTGTATTAAGCATGTGCTTTTCAATGATTTAAAGAGATCTTCAGAACTATGTGAACAACGGTAGCAAGGAAGCTTCCTCTGCAGTATGAAGTGCTGGACCAAGTCAGAGTTATTAGGTTCTATTTTTACCTCTGGCATTTAACTGCCGGTATACTGGAGAAAACCGTTAGTTCTTCTCTCTCCCTCCCTAACCTACAAAATAGGTGTAAAAGCATCTGTCTCTTGGGAGCTATTTGTAAGCAATGTCATAAAGCACTTCCATATCCTGAGTGAAGCATGGTTTGGTCATTACATTGTGCATTCCGATTGCTATTAGCTTAGCAATTTATTTTAACAAAGAGTCTCTCTCCCTTCCAGATCTATTTCAGCATCTTACAGCAAAACTGCAATTGTCTGTTTATGATATTAGCCTGTTACCATGGGAATGTATCTTATGATGTCATAAATTGAGAGGTAGTACAGAATCAGGCACGTAGAAAAGACTGGCTGTGAGAAGAAACTTTTCCTTGTAAGAAATGTATTTAATAATTAGCAAGAATGTCAGGGGAAATTAAAACCCAGTGAAGAGTCATTGTTTATTTTTTGTGAGGTGAAATTGAAAACATACCCTAGTGTGCACATCCTTTGTTGGAGATCACACCTCTCAGAGTCAGAATCACAAAATTAAAGATCCAATAACATCCCTAGTTTACACAGGAGAGCAATTTATGTGGAAACAAAACCTCACACTAAGATCAGATTGCTATCTAATACAGGGAACTTGCATTTTCTGCACAGGATAATTTCCATTGCCAATAGATAGCACTTCATGTTCCAAAACACAGCAAAACCAACTGTAGATGTACAGGTCAAATTTCCCTTCAGTTACCAAAATACTTGCATAATTCCACAATAGTCAAAGACTAATTTAAATAAATTATGAGATCAACCTTTTTGCTAAAAGGCTTCTATGTTACTTTTTCTGCAATTTAATTTAATTGTAAAGGGCAAGTTACCAGTGCTTACAGTTGCATAAAGGACTAAAGTATTTCTTCAGTAGTTCGCTCAGACTTCAGCAAGGAGAGTCAAGAAACACATACTTAGTATGATCCTGCACTTTTGAGACTGGGTCAAAAAGAGGAATTGTTTAAAGTCACAGGAACAACAAGAACTTCTGCATGCAAACACGGCAAGAAATTTTTAGACACAAAATAATTATGAACCAACTCGCAAACTACATTGGCCATTTGCTCTTCTTTCCTATTATTTAGGATGACACAGAGCAATTAGCCCACTTCCCTCTCTCCTTCTGTATTTGCACAGTGTTTGTACTATATGCAGGAACACAATGAAGTTACAAATGAACACAACAAGATTGATACAACAAGAATATGCATTTAAGTCTGATGTAACTTTGTTTTTCAAAACCTTCTTTTCGACTTGAAATATTTCTGCTATAGTAACCTGATTGGTCTGACTTCTACAGCCTTTGTCGTTGCCACCCCCAACATCTACCTGTTACTATCTTACAAAAAGCTTTATATAGAATAATACTGAGCCTATTCCTAGAACTAATTTTAGGAAATCATCACCAAACCTATACTCTTTTTTGTTTTGCAGGGGAAGTGGCAAATTGGAAAAGCAGAGCCCTTCTGAAAACACAGCGTGGGCGACATTCGTGTTTAGTCGGTGGAGAAAATTCTGGAGTGCCCCTGTAACTGTATTTATGGGCAATGTTATAATGTACTTTGCTTTTCTGTTTCTGTTTGCTTCTGTCCTTTTATTGGACTTCAAACCACCTCCACCTGAGGGTCCATCTGCTAAAGAAATTATACTTTACTTCTGGGTTTTTACCCTGGTCTTGGAAGAAATCCGACAGGTCAGTAATCTACAATATCTTAGTAATAACAGAGTAAAACTTGAGGCAATATTTTTAATAGATTTACAATTTGTACAACTGTACAAGCTCAAAGATTTCAAGTATCAGATGCAGTTTTGCACAAAAGAACAATGCAGAACTTACCTCATCCAAACCACTCCACCTCTCTCTCCCAGAGCAAGGTCTTTCTCCACCATATAAACCTGTAGCCCCACCTCTGTTTTTCCATCCTGCTTCAGCCATAGCCAAGTCAAGTGGGCTGCTAAGATTCAGGTATCTCTGATTTCACTCCCCAGAGCTAGATCCTCCCACCAGAAATAATGTAAGTTGGGAGTTGTTTTCTACACCTGGAAACACAGCAGACAACTCTACATCCTTTTAAGAGATTCTTCCCTGCTGGGGACAAGTAAATTAATTCAGATTGTGTTTTTCCTAAAATACTTCTCAACTCAAAAGATTAGCATATCTCTTTTTGGCTTGCTTTTCTTGAAAAACCAAAACAACCCACCTTCTCCATTACTCTCCCAGTTACTGGTTTTGGAACGTCCTCAGCTCAACAACCAAAGTAATGTGCGATCAATGGTGCTAGCGTGTTGCCAACTGTGGGTGCATAAAGCTGTCCTCTTTAAACATGGAAAAGCAGTTATAAACATGGAAAAGCAGTTATAAACATTTACTCTGGAAGAACAAATAGGTGTTCATTATTTAAGCAATAGGGACAGTGAAGGGGATCCCAGTTTGTTACAATTTATTTAAATTATGCAGCAAGGCCATAATCAGAGGAGGACATGGAAAATATTTGGATCAAAGAACATTTCATTATAAACCTGTAAAACATGAAGAGAGCCAGGCTAAAATCCTATTCAGAAACCTGACTCGTAGCACTTTCTGACAATTCCGGTATACAAATGTCAAATCTGTTCATGCTGTATAGACAGCAATGTCTAGAAACTGAACTTTGGAAGTTACTGTAGTGTTTAACAGCCTGAATGCTGACAAAATCTTAAATCTGGCCTCAAAAAATCTTAAGGCTAATATCACAAGAATGAAAAGATTTGATTTTTTCCTTTTTCATCCAACTTTTGTGTTTTAAGACAGTAAACCCAGCTTATGCTTTCAAGCTTTTTTTCCTATTACACTAGGAATTTGGTTTTGCTCTTTGCAATGAAAGAGAAAAGGGTAACAGATATTATGTTAAAACTCACAATGAAATAGTGAAACTTGAAACAGATCAATACCAATGATTATTTCTCTTCCTCAGAGTTTCTATACAGATGAAGACACAAATTTAATGAAAAAATTTAAACTGTATGTGGAGGATAACTGGAATAAATGTGATATGGTGACCATCTTCCTCTTCATAATTGGGGTAACCTGCAGGTATATATCTGTTGCATGTGATGTGGTCAGCATCAGTAGCAAGGGCTACGTATGTAAACTGACAGGAGAGTCTCATGTCCATGTGAGGACAGGCTGTGACATTTACTTTTACAAGCTTTGAGACATGTTTCTGTAGTCAAAGCTTCTAAAATTCTGTGGAATCATAGAAATTGCTCCAGAGACCACAAAAAGACATATTGGTATATTCAAACATGTACAGAAAAGCTCTGCTTTTTTAAATTGTTTTTGGCAATCACTTTTACTCAATGTATAATTTTTTTTTTAAAATAAATCTCATTGAAGCCAAGACAGAAAATACAGTGTCCCTCCATGTTTTGGCTATTTTTCATCAATGTACAGACATTATGTTACAGTCCTCTTACAGGCTTATGCAACCACAGCCCTGAAGCACTTGCCTTTTCCTAACTAGGCTATGCCTGGAAACTGAATATAATATTTGAGAAAATACCTCTCAGCAGTACTTGCTGAGATCTGATATTTCATTTCATGTGTTCTGCAGGATGCTGAACTCGACTTTTCAAGCTGGCCGTACAATACTTGCCATTGATTTTATGGTGTTTACACTTAGACTTATACATATTTTTGCAATTCACAAACAACTTGGACCAAAGATCATAATTGTGGAAAGGATGGTAAGTGTGCAGTCTCTCTTGGATAAATACTCATGTTTTCTGAAAAATGGATAGTAGGAAATCTTCTCTTTACAAAGTAAATCAGTTTATAATCTATATTTTTATATTCTTAAGACTTGTCATTTTGCATATATTCTCTTATTTATCATGAGTATTAGATGGAATAAGTTTGAAATAGATCTTCTAAAGAGCTCTGTAGTAATAAGTTGATCCCAATTTACTAATCCTTTTACCTTACCTAATAATTTAACCTCAGATTTGGCAAAGGAAGAGTAGAGTGTCTTTGACTTACTGCTATTCCTCCTACTTCCTCAGCTGTGTGCTTTCAGAGCAAAGACCTCAGACAGACGACAGGCCACCTGCAGAAGGGCAGGGCATTTACTGAATGACTCCGCTCCGCTTGGGGAAATAGATTATGTTATTTGCAAAAAGTGTGAAAAAAATCTGTGAAAAAGGATAGTTGCAAGTTTCCCACAGGAGTTATTCTTACTTGTATTTTGTAGCTCCAAGTTACAATGAAAACATGTATTAGTACTTTGTGAGCATATGTTGGAAGATGTTGATAAAAGATTTTTATTTATTACCACTCTCCTGCAGGAAATGAGGCATTAGGACTACAGTTACTGTGCTTGGGTATGCGTTGGTATGTTGGAGTAGCTTTTTATTTAGGCATGTTAATCCTCTAGGCCAATTAGCTCATGGTAACTGATTAATAGGAGTTCGTCTAATTGCAAGTGCTATTATAGAATCTACAAATATTTGATATGTGACTCACAGCAGAGCTCAGTAAAAGCCCTACAGTCTAAACAAGCCTATATATTGAATAAACATAACTACCAAGCTATTTGGATTTTCTACAAATGCAATAACTGGAACTCTAACATGACATTTGCTTGGAGTAGCAAAAGGATAAATGGCAAATAAATATTTGTTCTTGAACATTATCTAGCTTACAGCATTAGCAGACTTTTACTGTAGAAGAACAAGTCAGATCTACAGCTCCTAACCCTTCCTTCCTGCACACCAAGATAAACCTGGGCCTTGAAGAAATATGGTGCTATGCCTATTATATGGGCATCTGAAGTCATAGGAGATAACACACAGATTAAGAATATGCAAATAAGAACATAAACAGCAGCCTAGACAAAACCCATAAAACGGGACCTTTCATCTTCCCCACCATCCAAGCCAACAGAATGCCTCGGCTTTGGTAGCTCAATGTTGAACCTTACATCAAATGAAAGAACAGTGAAAGTTGCTTCAGTAAATGATACCTTTTTAAAAGGTTTATCAAGTGCATTCAAGCAAGATCATTTACCTTACCTAAACAGGGGAACAATCCAAGATCGTCTCTTAGTGTCTTTCTCCTTTTTAACCTTGCTACAGAATTGCTGAAACAAGTCAGGTAGCTGCTAAAATGGCAGTTCAATGCCAGAACAATGCCTGTTCACAGAGAGAGTGCAGGTTGGAAAAAAGTATTTCCAGACTTGCCACCACTATCTCTTAACTATGACACCATTACAGTCCTGCAGCATCACTAAATTGTAAATCATTCAGAAAACAAAATAGATTGGTGAAAGTCAGAGAGACATCAACTATGTCTTGCCTGGCTTAGAAACTATGTTTCTTAATAGAACTGCAAGTAACATCCTGGAGGTCTGAAATGCCTATGCGTTTGGGTAACTGCACAATCCAATAATCTAATTGAAACAAAGCTACTGTCCCTAATGAACTCTGTCAGATTAGATGGGAAGAGGATGAAGTGTTCCTCTTCCACCAGGGAAAAATTATTGCACTTGAAATACATATTAGATTTTTTTTTTTTTTAAGTGGTTTAGGATTCAATTACTTCTGCTTCTGTAGAGGAACACAATGTTTAAAAGCAGGAAGTCCTGAAAACAATCCCTCAGATGCATTACTTTTAGCTTGAAAACCCAAGACAGAAGCTACCCGATCCTTACAGCCTTCAGTGTCTGCTGTATCAGTGGTTCAGTATTCATCAATGAGCACCAACTGTTACTAGCATTCACTCCTGCAGCAGAACTCTTGTAATTCACAGTAAAGCAGTTGGTGGTACTGTGAGATCTCAGAGAAAATCTGCATTTAAAAGGTACAATGAGATTCACTTAAAAGATAAAATGTGTTTAATTTTAAAATGTTAGATGATTAAAAAGCAAGGTTTTAATTTTACAAATGTCTTTAGCAAAATGAACTATCGAAGAAAAATGCTGATTACAGGCCAAGAACACTATGATAACAGCAAGGTGAAGAGAGGAATTCTGTGCATGGAACTGTATCCTATTCCACATCCTTTAACCTAAACAAGCTCATAAAGAATTTGAGCCATAATTATTTGAGCCATTTTCATAGAGAAAGACTACCATTCTTTGCCTATGCTGTTAGTCACCTCTCCTTTTCTCCCCTCCCGCTCTCTTTTTTAGATGAAGGATGTTTTCTTCTTTCTATTTTTCTTGAGTGTGTGGCTCATTGCCTATGGTGTGACAACTCAAGCTCTACTTCATCCCGATGACAGCCGAGTGGAATGGATATTCAGAAGGGTGCTTTATCGTCCCTACCTTCAGATATTTGGCCAGATTCCACTGGATGAAATAGACAGTGAGGAAATTTCTTTTCCCCCCTAACTTGGCCATCTTTGAATGCACACTTCTGATTAGAGCATGGAATTCCTTCCCAATATTGTCTTTTTTTTTTTTTTCTCTTTTTTTTTTTAAATCTTTGTCCTGCAGGCCAGAGCTTTCACATTACTATGATATAAATAGTGTATTTGCAAAGAGATAATGTGCATTGTGGAATTACATTAGAGCATAAGGGTTGGCCCTATTTAGACAAGCTGTCTGAAGTATTCACACAAGGATTTGCAGTTTTAAAGGCTGGCATACTTTCTTTCACTTCAATCCATTTCCATTCAGTTTAACCTAGATCCAGATAACCCTGTGTAAACTGAAATAATAGCACCTCCATACATTTTGGCAGTAGCTTAACGTGACAGCGTTAAAGCACTACAGCTCTGCCCATAAGCAAACACTTATGTTTTAGAATAAATATTCCTCTAGAGCATTTATTGACTCTGGAGGTAAAGGTGCCCAAATCAAATAAAGCTAGTAACTGCATATATGCAACATTTCAAACAAAACAAAAATAATCACAAGACACAGAAATACTTGGACGTAAAAGTTCAAAGGCAACATTTCTGATAGGCAAGCAGGTAAAATACATAATACGTATCTCCTAAGAAGTCTGAAGTAATGCCATAGCATTTAGCCAGAATAACAGTGCTAAATGTCAGTGGCAATATTGGAATGGGATTCAAACTTGAGGTAATATAGACAGAATCAAAAAAATCCCACAGACAGAAGCAAACCAGTAAGCATTCTTTCAAGTTCACTCCACTTAGTAAGAAAAAGCATGTTTTAGAAAAGCCAAAAAAGTCTGAATGAGACAAGACAGCCAGGGTGTGGTTCATCTCACTTAATTTTAAATGCCTACAGTGTAAGCAGGCACAGCACAACCAGTCACTCTTATTGCCATTAAAGTAATTAGAGAGAAACAAATATTTCTGGAATAGGATTCATCTCATTTGGAAACAGGTCAGATGTAGAATCATAGAATCTTTAAGGTTGGAAAAGACCTCCAAGATCATCCAGTCCAACCATCAAATGTAACATTCCCTAGAAATGTGTGTTTCTCTCCATTGAGACTCCAAAGGGTGTCTTCACCTGGATAAATAATTGGTTAAAAGAGAAAAATTTAATTAATTACATGGGCAACTTCCAGAAGGGAGTCATTTGTCCTGGGGCCCTCTGGGGCTTATTCTGTTTAACATCTCTATGAAACATACAGAAAAGGAGATGGGTAATGAGGGGGACAAAATTTGCTGACAAAACTACATTACTGGATAGTAAAGACTAAAGCTGACACCTCAGAGTTGCAGAGGACCCTCATGAGTGCTAAATCATCAAATGAAATTCTGTGTAGATAAATGTAAGGTAATGCACTTGGTGAAAGCAGTCCCAGCTGTTGTGAGCTTTGATACAACTGCGTGCTCTGAGGAATACGATCATGGGGTTACCTGTGGCAGTGGGGAAAAGAATTATTAGGGAAAAAATGGAGAACAAAAAGTAAGTAGTATTATGCTACTCTAAATTTGTGGATTTAATTCATAGCTGGAGACAGGATACAGGGTTAGACCTCTAGTCTGATGCAGTAGAACCATTCTTACTAACCTCGGCTGCAAGTTCAGATGTACAAAGTAGTTTAAATTTGGAACGAGGAACTCCACTCCCAGCTTTTACTGAGTCTTCTCCTCTAACACGTGTAAAACTAACACTCCTAGCATGAGGACTGCGAAGGCATGAGTATGTGGGAGAACACAACTGCGAAATACTCAAAGGTGGTGTGACTTTTGGAATTCAAAACTAGTCTAGAAAGGATACAGCCTTTTCAGTACAATCCCCCTTTGCTGAATGTTACTGAAAAGCCAACTGGGACAGCCATCTTGCTACTGAACAAGCAGCCAGGTTCTGGAAGTCTGCGTCGTCCTAGGGTTGCAAACCTCTTGCACATTAAAGCAGTGTCTCTTCATGTACATGACATGGTTACATATTCACAAAGTTAACGACATTGAATATTAATTCACATAGATAATCTTTGAACTGCAAGAATTAGCTCAGTAGCTCAAGCAGTCAAAGAACTGTTCTTTTAGGGTTGAGAGAGTCTCGTATTTACAGTGCTACTAGTTGTCAACAAGGGCAGCACAAACATTACCACAATATTGGGTTTAAGCTTTTAGTGACTGTAAAATATTCAGAACAAATTTATGTTGCTGTTTATATGCAGCCAAGATTAAATCTCATTTTGGTAATCAATACCATCATTGTCCTTGATTTGCATCTTACCAGTGAAAGTACTGAATGTACGCATCCATCCATGTCACTAGTTCTTAAGAAAAGACGTGTAGAGATATTAGTTCAGTTTTTAATTGTATTGAAATAGCTATGAAATGTATTACTTCAAAACTCAGGAACAATTTGGAATTCTTGTCATTCTTTGCTGAAAGTCACAGATTTTGCTCACCACAATGCAAAGCTTTTGTCTCCTCTCTAAGAAATACATGTGGCAGTAGGATTTGTCAAACTATTTTTTTATTTCTCTATCTTCCTTTGCAGCATCACGAATGTATCCCAGGAACTGTACACCTAATCCACTGCAGATTCTGCAGGAGAACTCGTCATCATGTCCTAATAGCTATGCCAACTGGCTTGTCATACTTCTGTTGGTTGTCTTCCTACTAGTCACAAATGTGCTCCTTATGAATCTCCTCATTGCTATGTTCAGGTAAGAGCAATTTCAGTACGTATCAAGACAGAGACTGCAAAGGTTTAACTGAACACCCACATTTACTACGTTGCTGTTGGCTATTCATTTTGGAATACTAATAATAATATTAATGGAATGGAATACTTGGAATACTAATACTAATAATTTTCCTAATGAATATTATTTGGGGATTTATAGGTAGACTTCTGTGATCACATAGTTCTTAAGTTCTCATCATCCTTACTCTAGCCACACTAAAGTAAAGAAGAAATGAAGCCTCTTTTACTGCTAAAAATTCAATTAAACATGTATAGAAGGGTCTGGATCCCTGGCTGTGCTGCAGTACAAGTCTGCAGGTGCAAAGCAGTTGTAAACTTGGCAGACTTAACAGTGGATAATCTGCACGTAGGGGAAATGCTTGATGTCAACACGGCTAATAATGATTCATTTGGTTGAAGAACTGATGTGGCATGTTTGCTGATCTTGCCTGAGTGAAGTGGAATTACCGTTTTTTTAAAAAAACTAATGTAATTTTTAACGTTTGAAGACTGCAACCGCAATTATTTTAGTATCTAAGAATTTGCACAAACTTTAGATTAAATTAACACTACTTGCTGAGCTTGCTGTTCCTTTTTTAAAGTAAATGAGGCTTTAGCTTGTTGTGGTAAAAACAATTACATACTTTTGCCCTCCCCCCCAATTACAGTTACACTTTTCAAGTTGTTCAGGGCAATGCAGACATCTTCTGGAAAATTCAGCGCTACAACCTGATTGTTGAATATTATGGCCGGCCTGCCTTAGCACCACCATTTATCATTATTAACCACATAACTCTGGTTCTCAGAAGAATCTTCAACAAAATGGAACATAGAAGAGAACATCTGGGTGAGTTGTCAAAAAAATTCTAACAACTGGAGACACTGACACTCTCTTAGGTCATGCTGTATAGACAAAACAAAAGAGCAATTAAGATTTCCTTAAGCCAAGAGTCACAATTTATTTTTAACAACGAGTGTCAGGAGAGTACAAGTGAAAAATTAAGGCTTATAATGTATCCTCTACTATAAATGGTTTCCCACAATGCATTTCTTTATGCGCTGTGGTTATTACAACAAAGGGGTTGATATAGAACTGGTTAAAGGGATTTGATTTCTGAAGAGATAACAGTGGAGAGGTTTAATGAACAGTTATTTCATCTGCTCCTGAATTTTAGTAAATATTAAGTATGGACAACCCTAGAAACATACACCAAGTCTAAAAATCTAGTAGGATCAGTGGAATTTCCCAATACAGAGACAGTGAGCATGCTTAGAGAAATGGTGGTCTCTTAAAAGTTATAATTAAAAAGGCAGATGTAATTCACCCAATTACAGAAGGCATTTGGGGACTTTCCCTAGTGATGGCAAACTTGGTACATCTAGTTTAATAGCATCTGATAATAAGCCTATTTACTCCTCACACACAGGCTGACAATGGGCTTTGGAGCAAAACTGTTGTCAGACTGGACCAATGCAGAGCCCTTTGACTAAGCTCCCTTTCAGGCACGCTCCTTCTGGCTATCAAAGCATACTGCTGAAGATTCCTTAAAAAAAGAAAATATCTTTTTTTTTTTCCCTAAGAAAGCAAGTACCTGACTGCTCAGGTTATAGATTCAGCAGTGTTTGGAGCATGCAGCAGATGATCATTTACCAGTCTTCAGGAAGATACAAAATTAGCATGTTACATTCAAAATATTTCTGTGAAATTAAGATCTGTTATTGGCTGGGACACTTGACAACAACAACAACAACACACTTTATACTTCAAGGTGGAGGGATTTATTCACAGTTTGTCCTTCCTATTATAATTGTTCTAATAAAGAAGCTTAGACGATAAAGTACATCTGAACATAAAGCTCTGCTCATTAAATACTTTGGGGCTAAAATATGTCAGAATCCAGTAAAGTTGTAAATGAGTTTAAATGGAACGACCAAAATTGGTCCAAGCTGTTCTTTAGAAAAGTCAGGAGTCACACCCAGCTGCAAAAAGGTCTATTGCCTTCCATCACAAGAAAAAAAAAAAAAAAAACCAACAAAAAACCCCATAGAAAATACTTACTTTACACTACATTTTCATAACATGACACTCCTGCAATGGCAAGACGTCACTTTTCTTTAGCATAGCAGCCTTCCATTACTAGTATAAGAGAAAAAGGAGTAAAATATAATTCTTTTTTTTTTCCCCTACAGAAAGAGATCTTCCAGTTGGCCTAGATCAAAAAATCATAACATGGGAGCTGGTGCAAAAAGAAAATTATCTTGTAAACCTTGAACAAGAAAGAAAAGAAAGCAATGAAGAAAGGCTGAAGGCCACATCTAACAAGTATGTTGTTCTGACCCACAGTAAACATACCTTGCAAGTCTTCAGCTTTGAATGAGATAAACATGCAGGTGCTTGTAAAGGTTATATGACAAGTCCAACTAGGATGCAGTTAGGAAATACACAGGCCATGAAGAAATGTGAGAAGCCAGCATCACTACAGTATTAGAAGAGTTTTTGGCAAAGTACGTAGAGTTACAGACCTGTAAGCTCCATCCAAATCTGCAGTCAAGCTCAATGAAAATCATATTCATGAAGAAATGGTGGAAGAATAGTTCCCTGGCTATGCTGCAGTGCATGCACTTCCTTCCCCTGTAGGAATACAACACAGACTTTTAAATTAGACTTTTGAATAGCTTAGACTTTTGAATGGAAGTTTAAGATATCTTGTATTACCCCCAGCCCACAGATACAGAAGAAAAATTATTTACTGCTTTATGGCAGGAGACTACAGTTTTCCACAAGAAATGAATAATATTGGCTCTAGAATTGTATTTAATTAACTGAGTCTCCATTTAAATACTTCTCTAAAATATCTCCCCACTAGGAATATCACTTAAATTGGTTTAGTATTCTAAAGGAAAAGTCCTAAATTATTAATCAGAGGTTTACTCCTTTACATGAGACACAAAGTAGTTATAGGCAGGGAAAGAAGAAACATCTAAGGCAATACTGAAAGCCAGACAGCAAAGCATTCTTTAAAGAAGCTTTTAACACCTGTTTCAGCTGTTTCCTCTTACAATAAAACTGACTTCAAATAGAGGCACAATGGGTGTGAAAGTTATCATAATAAGAAAGTTCCACAGAAATGTTCTTGTGCTGTTTTCTTTCTGTGCTGTCTTTCAAAACAAACCTCTGTCTGTCTAACTCACAGAATAGTTGGAGACCAGAACAGCTTACGTGAGTATGTTCTTGGAAAACACTCTTCTCCCTATAATCTACATAGACTCTTAATTCATAATTTAGAATTATTACATTGGTTTAAACTTTATTCTCATAAGCAGATTACTGACAAACCCTAGGAATGAGAGCTCAGTTGTTGAGATCAAGCAATAAATATGTGTGCAGCTGCTTCCAAACAGAGGGCACAATTATATTCTTTCCAGCTTTAAAGCTAGAAAGCTTTAAAGACGGTACATTGTAGATTATATTGCAGCTTGGAGGGAAAAAGTAAGAATCAGTCTGGCTTCACAGTATTTCAGGTATAGCAGAGCCAGATACTGGAAAAGGTTCAGATGAACACCACTAAACCCGTAACTTTTTATCTTTGTTCTTAGGTGGTAGCTGTGTGTATTTGAAATCTTATGCAACCCTCTGAAAGCGATTCTTTGAACTTTGCATTGAACCAATCCCAAAATGCATTAGGCTGATCCAGCAGCAGCTTTTTCACACAGACCTGAATGGAGCGTAACCTTTTAGAGGGAAACTTTGAAATAGTAGTTAGGAGAAAGCAGAGAGGGATTTGAGGAGTCTATGGGGAATCAGATGCTAAGAATAAGGAACTGATGGGGGAAGAGGTGAAGGATGCAGAAAGCATGTGGACAATACAACAATTTGGAGGCACTATGGGGAAGTTATTTACACAGTCCCTTTGGACTGCATGGAAAAAGGGATTTGAATGTCAAGCCAGTTTCCAAAAATGAAACCTCATATAAATTTTAAGTGACTCATCTCCCCTGTGCTGATGGAAAATGTTGTGGCCTCAGTTCTCACACCAGGATCAGTTTACATTTGGTACAGGTGGGACATAAGTGGCTGGAGAGACAGAGCTGGACCTAAGGCTCCTTTCTGCTGTCCTTGATTTCCACAGCAGCTGGGGCTCAGTGGCCCTCACTGGCAGCTGAAGACTGCTGTAATCTGTGTGAGGTGTGTGAGAGGGTTCCAGAAGCCCTGCTTTGTTCAATAAATACTTGCAGGAACACCTCAAAAGGGCAAAACTTTAAGGGGGCTCTGGGACGTCTCAGCAGCACAGAACTGCCAGCAAGGGCCCATGGCTCTAGGAAATTACGTGGGGTTTTGTGTTTTAGGGTTTCTTCTGAGGCCTTTTGTTTTTGCTCAGCGTGTCTGCTTTGTTTCAACAGGGTGGATAATTTATCTAAATATTTTAGTGGATTGAAAGAACAAGAAAAGTGGTTTAAAGTTATGGAAGCCCAGGTAAGTAATAGTTTATAGGCATTTATATCAGCTTTAGGATTTCACCATGTTTCTCATTTAATGGTGGTTTGGCAGACCGTATTTAGGGATAAAGGGAAGGAGAAATGGATCTGTATTATGGTTTCACTTTCCTTATTGTTTTCCCTCTGGTGATATACATACGTAAAGAAACATTTCTGACCTCTGGTAGAAATGGGAATACAGCATTTCTTGTGCTCTTTGCTAATCTACTTGAGAAATGTTTACTTCACTAAGGATGCTTCTGGAAGAAAACGCTTCATCTTCCCCCCTCCATTCTCTTCCTTCTCCCAACTTTTTCTTTCTTTAAAACTGTCAACTTTGAAAATACCCATATTCTGTCTGATCTGACCTAGACTAATCACAGAATCTTAAGGTTGGAAAAGACCTCTAACATCATCAAGTCCAACCGTCAACCCAACACCACCATGTCTACTAAACCATGTCCCAAAGTGCCACGTCTACATGTTTTTTTGAACACCAAATCTTCTTGAACATCAGTTTTTCTAATTTTCTTAGATATCACACACCAACTGCTCAAAGGGAAGTGTCTAACATACAAATGTAAAACACAAATAATAGAAGGAAACCATATCTTGAGCTTTTGATGACAAACCCTTGAAATATAAACAAACATCTTTTACACAGTCTGAAAATGCTCAGCATTACCATGTGCTACGTAGCACAACTGTTACTGTTTTCTTTGTCCCTAGAACTCTCCAGTGTAATTTTGGCCTCGCGGAAAGTTCCTTATCTTAATACTCCCATTACAGTTTCCCTCCCTTTTCTTATCCATTTTATGGCTTCCTGAAAAAAGTCATGCTATTCAATGAACAATGTCGACATCAAATACAGGTCCAACAGGAACACACAAGAAATGTTTTAATTAGATTGTGCCAGCTTGAGATAATGCAATATAGTCACAAAAAAAGGGGAAGGTATTTACTACAAATCTTCCTCCAAGACAGTTCAACTATTTCTTTAAATAAATGCGGTATTTCTGATCCTGCTTCAGGCTGCTGCCTAGATTATCTTTCTTGCAAATTTAAGAATGGATAAAGTACTACAAAAATTAGCTGACGTAGAAATCACTACCTATTTTGTAGATTTGCTACTGTACAGCTGTTATCTCCTCAATGGCAGAGGTTTTAACCAAAACCAACCTACTGTGCAACCAACCAGCTCCAACCTATACATGTAAGTATTGAAAACGATCATGAAAATGCTAATTAATACAGCTGAATAATTTAGTTAAAAAAATTGCAAGTGGGAAAAAAAAGATTGGAAAAGAACCACATAAGGAGGTACCTAGAGGTAATGGGAATATGAACAAGGAACAGAATATTCATAATTCTGAATGAAAAAAATACCTTTTGCAAAATATATTTAAAAGCTATGGGGAAGGACTGTCACTTAGTGCGAGTTAGAATGATCTCACACAACTTTAAGCATGAAAATAAGTATCTATTTGCGACAGGGTTTCTCGAGAGGATTGTCTTGGGGGTTTCTTGAGTCAATGAGATGGTACTACCAAAGTATTACCAAACTGTTTAATACAGATATCAATAATCCTTAAAAATAAAAAGTGAGCAAGCCTCCTACTTTGTTTTAATCAACACAGCTCATTTGCCTTCAGAGCTGCTACTATTTCTGTCAGTTAAGAATCATGTCCTGTGTCCCATGGCTCCACTGTCTGGAGTTTAAAACACTAGAGACAGAAACAGACTATTTCTCAGCCACCGCAGGATATCCAACACAATAAAGATTTTGGATATTCTTCTTAATGATGTATTTCAATATTACTATCTATTACTATCTATTACTATCTATTACACAAAAAGCCCTCCAAAATCTACAAGCTAATAGAACAAATATATACTACATAGGAAAAAGAAATAGCTGGAAACTCAGCAAGTTGTGACATGACAAGAGCTCAAGTCACTCAGACTCAAACTAACCTCAAACTTAATTATGCTAGAAGCTTATAAAACATGCTTGTAAATTGCATCATTATCAACATTCCAGTAAGAAAACCCATCCTGTAGCATGTTTCCCTGACATATTAATACTGTAACTGCATAAAAATCAGAAACTTAAATAGCTGGAAAATAAAGAAGAAACCTGTTTTTATCATTTACTGAGCAAATGCAAGGTAATAGAAGCTACAGTATCTTTTTATTGTGGATTTTTCTAAACATTTTAAAGTTTCTTAGGCAATTACTATTATGTGCCCCTTGTCCTAAGGCTTTTAAACAAGCACATGGCTTTTACAATCCTATTAGGTGTGATGAATGCCAACACAGAAGTGCCTTTGCCAGAAAGAAGTGAAAGAGAAGAGCGTGCAGATCAGTCTGACATCATATACATTGATAATTAATTTTTTTGCCCATTTCTTCAGATTAAACCTTTTGTCCTACTGAACTACTGTAGAAGTAAAATCCCAATCTCATGAAGACCTAAGGCCCAGCTCTCATAGCTTTTATGCCAAGCGCTGTCAATGTTTAACATGACTGAGGATTTCCTGGTCCTCCTCCTTCAATTTCTTGGGCTTTCTTCCCTCCTGCTCCTATATCTTGGCCTGTTCTCCAAACTCCATTTCACAAATCAAACTAAAAAACCTTCTCCTGCAGGACAACTCTACCACTGTATTTTCTAAATACAATCTCCCTTCTGTTCTCCAAATACCACACCCTCAATCCATCGTCATCATTGCTAATTTCCACATTTCTCTGTTCAAGGGAGTCTCCCTTTAGAAGGGTGATCATTTACGCACTAAAACCCAAGCCACTTCCTTGGCCAAGAAAGCAAGCCCATATTTCTGCGTTGCTTAGAAAGGAAATCAAGAAATAGTTTCCACAGGAAAGGGCCTGGGATACTGAACTATTCAATCCATACAGTTCCTGGAGTTCTTACAACCCTCAAACAATTGCACTTAGTCTTCTCTTCCCACGCTGGCTTCGAGGTTTTCTTTGCTGGTATTCCTTATTGAGAGCTCCTCACTCATCCCCAGAAACTGGAATTGCATCACACGGTGGCATGCAGTCACTTCCCAAACAGAAAGCAGGTGACCCTCCCACAGCCAGACCCCCAGCCTCCGCTGCTTGCTTTTTTGTTTCAATGCCAGATCATAGCTGCTGTTACAGCAGACTTTGCCTTTACGTATCACACCATGTGGAACACTACATCTATACGTATCAGTTTTCTGATTTCACTTTTCTCTCTCAAAGGTCAGGAAAAAAAATAAAATCACTTAGACTTTAAAGTAAGAATGTGTAGAAAGAATTTTCCTACAAACCAGGGATTTGCACTGTTTGACCTTTTTTTCATTAAAGTTGCATGTACATTTCTGGCATAAAAAAAGCTAGCTGGCTTTATTAGAATTCTGTATGAAAAGATACACCAATTAAATGAATATTACTACTGACTTTAAAAGGAAATTTCTCTGGAATAATATAAACAGCATCAGAAGGGTAGAAGTATGGGGATGTGGTCTTTCGTACTCTGATAAGCTTCAGCTGAACTTAATTTAGTCTATGCATATAACACTGCTTCTATGCAACAAAATATAGGATGCGGAAAAGCTTTCTCTGTTACCAGAGGTGGGGAAAAAAATAATAAACATATCTCAGACCTGATAAAAATACCTTTTCAACATAAGCCTTTTATTGATATTAATCTTGTTATGATGTCTTCATAAAATAGGCATTTGTCCAGTTTATGCAGCTGTGCCCCAGACCTCAGTGACCTCATTAACAGCGATGAAATTTTGGTACTGTCCTACCTGTTCTTTATCCTAGGCAAGCAGAAATTCTAACACCAGTAAGTTTGTACTGAGCTACATTTTTTTGAGGTAAATAATGTAAATCTTACAACCAGCATGCCCCGCTCTTGGCAGCAGCTTCCATTCTGAAATGGCTATTACTTTAATTGTGACTGGCACATTAATTATCCACTGGAAACAACAATTTCAAATGGATAGATTTTGGTTATGTCCCACTCACATATATTGGAACAACCGATGTATTTAGCAATGACCCATTAATTAATGTGCATCAAACTGTATACTGATGAGAAAATACATTCTGCTTTTAAAATTAAAAGGTGAATTTCAAAAGATGGAACAATATTATTCATTTTACATTGCTTTCTGCTTCACGATGCATCTGTTCAAACACAAAGACACTAATGATTTGGGCCTACCAGTCAATTATTGATAAGATGCGGACACCCCCTCAGAGGAAGTAACCTCCTCAAATATCCTTCAGTTTGAACAAGCACAGCCTAGCAAGAAAGATCACAAATTCTGAAGAAGTAATCTTTCACTACATGGTTATAAATACTAACATTTGGGTTAGTTAATTTAGAATACTGGAAAAAAAAATGTCAGTCCAAACTGACCTGAACTAATCTCAGTTTCAAATCATATAACCTTTCAAAGAATTTAATCTTTCAACCTTATTTATAAAATTTAATAACACCCTGTGTGGAAAAACTACTATATTTGACATTCATTACAGTGTGATTCATTGTATGAGGTGACTCATCCTATGAGGTGATTCTCTATATATTGTAAAATGATTGAAAATGTTAAACATGTGAATTTTAGAATCTAAGACTTGAGAGAGAAGTTACAAGCCAGTAAGCTTAAAGTCACATTCTAGAAGATTTTCAAGACAATTCTCAAATCAAATAAGCTGAGTATTTGTTAAAACTCCTATAGCTGCATTAATCAGCATGGTTCCAAGAGATGACAAAAATCAAGCTACAACTGAAAGTTTATTGAATCCCGAAGAACAAAAAAGTATCCAGTTCTGGTATAAATACCTCATTCCCACCAAATCCACAGAGAATCAATGTGGAAGCAGTGCCACCTTGGAAAGGACATACAGAGATGCAGGCCAAGAATCATCACATATCATACCAGTAAGGGGAAAAACTGTTGCCCAACAACAACTGAAGCTGTTGTGAATTCTGACCTACACTCAATGTGGTGAGACTTTGCTGAAGCCATCCTGAGTGTGTCTTCAGCACGATGTATCCAGAGCTGCTGTTCTCCACAGGATACAGTGTTTTTAAAAATCTTTATCATGTAACACTAAATAAGGTAAATATTAAGCCAACCTTAATAAAATAATGGTTTTGCCAGTTCCCACCTGGACCCTCCAAACTCATGATTGGGCACCGTTGTGCTTTCAGTCTTAATGGCAATGAGAAAAATATGTATTAAAAAAATTTTTTTAAAAAAAAAAAATAACGTTTTCCTCCCTGGGACAGGGCCAGGATAAATCACATCTAGTGGAAGACCAGGTTTTATTTTCATTGTTTAAAAATCTCTACATAATGAGCTCATCATCTTTGTTCCAGGATTCTACATGACTTTGGAACAGCTCTAAATTTGGGGGTTAGTAGTAAGCCTTGCAGCCTTTTAGCTAACACATCTTTTTCTTTGGCTACTTTCTTTGCAGCTCCAGAGCAAGCCCCAGGGAGCTGCAAACAAAGCACCCCTTATTCTCTTCTACTAGGGTGCAACTATCCTGTGCCCACAGACTTCTCACAAACAAAAAGTCTGGAGTGTATTTTAGGTAGCTTAATTTCTAACAATATAAGATGTTCTTGGTGGCTACAATGCAAACCATTAGACAAAAAGCTATCACATGGTTTCCAGATCAGAAGAAAAAAAACAGTCAGAGAAAAAGCCAAACGTATCCAAAGACAATACAAGTTCTTGGATGTCTCCAATGTGCTCCATCCTTCAAGACTCTTCCTCCTCCCCTTCGTCATCTACTTTAGGCCGGAAATGTTTCCTATTCTTCTTCTTGCTGCAATGGAATCCAACTGTTTCCACTGATGGCTCTTCACCTGCGCCACTAAACCTTGCACTAAGCTTACCTTCTGTACTCAGGTCCCCTGTCATCATGCACTCCTCCTCCTCCTCCTCTGTTGCCTTTCCGCTTCCACTATCTAAGTGCCCCAGCTCTACCTTATCCTCCTCCCTCAAGTCATCAGTCTTCTTAAGAGATTTTCCTTTCAGATCTGTTCTCATGTGTTTCTTATCACCCTTCCCTGATGCTGTTTTCTTTTCCAGTCCATCAACACCCCTTTTTATTGGTCTGGTGAAGACAATCCTCCCAGCTCCACAGCTGGAAGGGTCCTGGTTGAAGTACGGGGTGTAGCTATCTTGGGTAGCTGAGCTTTGTTCCTCCCCTCTTTTCTTCAAACCCTTTAGAAATTCCATGGCCACTGCCCTGTTAGTCTTGTCGCTAGACTCTGAAACTCCATCTAGGCTGTATTTGGTCCAGCGCTCTGGGTGTGCCACATAGTCTGGCACTGCAAGAGAGGTTTTGGGAGCCTGCACTGGCTTGGTTTGCTTTCCTAGGCCCTCTGGAACTATATTACTTGAAACTGTGGTTGGAGGCAATGGACGCTTAAACCTCCCATCAACAACGTTATCTTCAGGCATCGAGGGCACAGACAACTTGGCCGCCTCTTCCAGGCAATCAAAAATGCTCTGGCTACGGAGAGAGAACGTAGAACTCATGCCCCTCAGATGAAATGGCTGGACAGGAGATCTGTGACTGCTGTTTGAAGAGTCGGGGATCTCCCCTGATCTGTAATCCCCATCATCTACAGATGGCTCCTCAGGAGATATTGTATCAACTTCCGCTTCATCCGCTAACCCCAAATCATCAGAATCAGAATCGCTGAGAGACACTGTGTCTGAGGGCAGAGCTCCTTCGTAGTCTGTGGCACCACCAGCCACTGTCCCCAGAAAGGGTTCACCTGCATCCTGATCTCCCATCTTCGAACTGTCACTCCACTGAGGTCTTTGACGTAGGCCCAGGAACAGCTCCAAACACAGTTTTCCAAATGCCCAGCAAGTTTAGTGCCTAGAATACAAAGGAGCATAAAAATTCAACTGTGAAATAAGAACCAAGTACAAGACTACCATTCTGTGCCATGCAAAATCATTATTACTGCAATATCACAGGCAGTTGTACTTCAGAGATTCCTAAGCAATTTTGCTTGAAATTATTTAAGGAATGAATGTGCATTAAAATTGAAGACTTACACAAGACTCAATACAAGGATGTGAAGTAATTAAAAATAGCATTGCACACCAAATTTCATTAAAGGTTACAGCAGGTCCAATTACTAAAAGATGAGCTTAAAGTTTTTGAGCAAATCAGAATACCCCATAACTGTCTTACATGTCTTCCAAGAGAAAGCAATGACCTCTCCCAATCACACCTTGCATTTATCATACTGTATAAATCCACAAAAAACACATCCTAGTCTCTCACACTTTCTTTTGGCTGATGATCCTTCACTGCATTAGCCAGTTTAGCTCACGTCCCAATAATGATCACATTCTGCCCATTACAAAGGACACTATCACTGATTGAGGCCAGTGGCAGACAAGCCACAAAAATATCAGGGCTACAGTTCCAGGATTGCTTTAAAGTAACATAAAGTACAAGCTCCACTCCTTCCCTGGGCTTAAGCTCTCGTGTCATTAATAGATTCCTGGAATCACAAATGAGCTAACTCAAGAAATCAAACCCACTGGATTAAGAAAACTAATTGCACATGCCGTGCTTGTGCATGGAAACAAGGGGAGGGTGCAGCCAGGGGTCTGCAAGAGCTGGCCCTTCTGTCAATAAAAGACAGCATGATTTGAAGCCTGACTTCCAGTAGTGGCTGAATTACCTGATTCACTCTGCCACCTGCTTGAAGGGAACCTTGCAGAACCAAGGTGGGTGATGATCACACTACTGCTTGCCAGGCAATTAGAAACAGAGCTGGCAAACACACACTTCAGCTCGCAAAAGCATGAAGTACAGAAGCAGTTCTAATATATTGTTAGAATAAGCTCAGCTACCTAATTATAGATTCTTCTGAAATGATAGAGTAAACAGACATGGAAAGTCTGTTAGTCACTCACTTTCTCTTGAGACTGAGTCAGCTTCCCCTCCTGAGGGTCAGTTAAAGCCACCAAAGATCTCAGCACTTCCACCCTAGAAAACAAACATTTCCATCAAGATACTGGAAATGTAGTTTTAGAATGAGTTTTAAAAATAATTCCTTCCCCCTGAATCATCCAAAGCTGCAAAATTGAGTTCTAAATCTGACACAAACTCATGCTAGTATAACAGTCTGCAGATATTCCTGGATTTTTGGCAAGAGAACACCACACAGCCTAATAAGGCAGGCACCGCTGTATTTACTCAGTCTCCACATTCACATTGCCAGCCTTATTCTGTAGAATGGAAGAGAGGTTTTAAAAAAATAAAACTGTAATTTGCATGTGCAGTAAGCCATTACTAAATGAGCAGTATTAAATGCAGCTGAGAAAATATAAAAATAATAGTTCTGCATTGCAAGGACTAAACGTTGCAAAAAAGAGACCATGGATACCACAGAGTTGTGTTTTCTAAGAAAGGTCATATTCACAGTTAGGGCCAGATTTTCATGAGGCGTTAAAACAGAGAAACTTTTGAAGAATTCCACAGACCAAGCGCTGTGTTCCATGCAAAGTCTGTCTGTCTTTAACAAAAGGGATCCATCTGATGGCTGCTTTTGAAAACATTGCCCTCAGTATAACCCCTAAATGGGAAATAATCATCTGAAAATCATACATCCTCCTGCTTAGTTTTATAACATGTGAAAGTAATTACTACAACCCAAAAGAAACACTGATGCGCACATAACTGACTACTAAACGAGCTGTTTTCAGATGGCAGTAGAAGTGTTCATCACAGTCTGTGTATCTGTGCATCTCTCTTCTGAGGGAAGTTACACAAAAAGGAACAATTTTGCTCCTAACGAGATGTTTTAGCCTTAACAGCACTAGTAGCCAAACATACTGACCCTTACAGCACACCAGATAGACTTACAGCTTTGTTATGGTGATGTGATCACAGCACAACTCAGATAGCATGGCGTCCCTCTGGATGGGAAGGTCCCCATTAGACTCTTCCATCCTGGTCTTACTCAGACAAGCTCTGTGCATCCTCCTACAGCCTGCAAGGAAAACAGAGACCCCAGTCACTCCAAAACATGGCCAAGAGCCCGCTCTCATTGCAGAGACAGCACTGCAGCAAAGCCTGCTGGCAATCCCCTGGCAACCGTAGCACAGTCCTTCGGGACGGTGCCCACAGAGGCTGCTAGGCCAAGACAGAGGGCTGCAGCCCCTGGACCCTGACACACACCTCCAGTGGGCACCCACCCCAGGGAGGAGGAAATGACAGAGCCCACGGCCTTGTGCAACATCACAGGTGACCCCACGGCCTCAGCCGTCCTGCCTGCCCACGCAGGGCCCAGTTCCCTTCCCCGGGCCGGGATCCTGTGGATACAACCTCGCTACACGCCTCGCAGGCCTCTGCGCGCGCGGGGGCTGACACCCTCCTCCAGCCCCCACACCCTTCTCCTCAGGACACAGGAGCGCCCGGAGCCTCCTCTCCCGCCGCTCCCGCTCAGCGCCACGCACGGAGGCCGCCACCCCACCACCACCTCCGGGCACACAAACAGCGGGGAAGGGGAAGGGGAAAGGAAGCACTCCATACCCCGACACAGCGCGGGCCCAACACCTCCTCACAGCGGCCGCCCGCCTTTCCCGCCTCTTCCCCCAGCCGACGGCCCCCGCGCGGAGCGCGCTGGGACACTGAGTTCCTACCAGCCGCCTCGGGGCCGCAGCGCGCCGTGGCGGGACTACAACTCCCAGCGGGTAAAGCAGCGCGTAAGGGGCGGGAAGCGGGCGGTGCCTGCCCGTCCCCGCACGGCCTCTCTCCTTTGCGTCCTGGGAGGTGTAGTCACCCGCCTTTCCCCTGCCGGAGGACATTTTGAGAGCCGAGGCGTGGGGAAAATATTACGGACCTGCCGCGAAACGGGGCCGGGCTCTCCCCTCGGCGGGGATGGGGGGACTACAGCTCCCAGGGTCCACCGCGCCGCCCGCTCGCCCGCCATTTTGCAGCCTGTGAGCAGATGGGGGGGTGTCGGCGCTGCCGCTGGTGAGGAGTGTTGTCGGGGTTTACCCGTGCAGCTCGGAGAGCCTGTGGTGCTGGCGACTGGGAATAGCGGCCCTGGTTCCGCCGCCGTGGTGGCTAAGGCGCAATGGTCACCCCTCGGGCTGCCGGGCGCCGGGACGGGGGTGGCGAGGCGGGCAGCGCTACCTTCAACAGTCTGGAAAAAACATGTCAAGCAGAGCTTTTTTTCTCATCAGAAAAACTGGGTTTGGCCACAATGAAACTCAAAAGGAATGTCTTTTGTTGTTTGGGGTTTTTAAATTTGTATTTATTTCTAACCAGAAAACTGCAAGTCACTTGGGGCATAAAAACACTATAAACAAAAACATTTAAAAAAAATTCCATTTTCTGTCCCAGAAAAACATTTTTTTTGTGTGCACGTCGAGAAGTGGAAGTCTGTCTGAAAATGCTTTATTGGTGTTGGCCAAAGATGCCTGATTTTTTGTTTTCCCCCTTCTGCAAAAAGTTCAGATTTTCAGTGGGAATACATTTCCCAAGTGGCTTCGATACTTAGCTTGTTTACCCTGTGTTAAGGAAAAAAGAAAAGGCAAGGTTTGCTGTGCTGGTGGGCTGGGCCAGCATGTGGCCCAACAGTTTGCGGGGCTTGTTTCCACCCTTTCCCATGGCTTGCTATAGGTCTGGCTATAAGCAAAGCTCATCTATGCCATCGTTTTGCAACAGAAGGAGAAAATATGATGTAGCCCCACTTTGTCTGATTGTAGTGGCGCTTTAATTTTCCTCCCAGGCATCCTAACCCTGCTGCATCACCCGTTGTTTGCCGACAGCTGTGCTAGAGGTAAGGCTGTGGCCAAGCAGACTTCACTGGATCCCTTCAAGCAGGGCCTCGCTGTGAGTCACCCGTAACATAAACTGCAGCCACTTCATTTGCATTGTCAGTTTTTAAAATACATACTTTCGCCTGCTGGAGTGTTGCTAACTACAGTAATTTATGAGACGAGGTCTGTGTTTGGAATACATTTGGCAGCAATGATGAGGTTAGCGCAAAATGTCTTATGTTTGGCTGGAGTCTTGCTGTAGTTTTAAAACAGCTCTAGAGGTGCTTCCCTGTTTGGTGATCCTATTTTTTTAATGTATACGTATGTGGTAGTACGGTCACAGGCATTCCAATGGCTTGCGGGCTGGAGGGAGGAAGAGAGGAAAGTAGGAGTCCTCTGGTAGGGGAGCAGGGATGGGTAGGAGGAGGGTAGTAAACAGGCAAAGGGACCCAAGAGTAAACCACCATGGGTGCAGGCTACCAGTGCTTTGTGACACTGTCAGGGTGCTGGGGACACACCTGGCGTGAGCCTCTGAGGGTACGAAGGAGCAGGCAAGAGCATGTGGGAGTAAGCAGTAGCATGCCCCATTTTTTGTAAGGCTGGAGACAAGCAGGGTACGCCATGGACTGGTGCAAATGATGTGCTTTTTTGTTTTGAACCCTGGTTTTAGTGCTAGATTAGGGGTTCAGAGAGGCAGAAGAGGGCTATACCACCTCCATCATCTCCATCACCTGTGGATGTGGGCACCTTCAGAGACAAGCCCCATTCCACCATTTCCAGCAGCTACAAGTTTTCTTTTTTTTTGCCTGGGTGCTGTGTATGTTAACGACCAAGGTCACTAGAAGCTGGCTGTACCCATTTTCTCCTTCCTGTCTTTCTCCAGAAGATTTAGTATCGCACACTGTGGACAACTGGGGACAAGCTGCTTTTTTCTCTGGTGGCTGAGGACAAGACAGTTTGCAGTGGTGGCTATGCTGGTGTATTGGGATTTTTGCTATTGCTTGGCGACAGCTGAAATAAAAATAATGACTCAGACTCTGAAGACAATCAGATGGTAAAGTGTTTTCCCCTTGCTGGCATGAACTAAGGTGAGTTGAAGAGGAGTGGGGGACTGGAAGGCAGATCTGAGCTGCAGCGTGGGACATCATCCAAGCGAGCGGGCCATGTCCAGCGTGCAGGCTCTGAGGGGCCGGCTCCTTCGCAGAGATGGCCCCATGTTTCTGCAGGAAGCCAGCATGTTGGGGCGGTATGTGCAAATGCATACCAGTCTCAGCCCCATTACTGGGCACCTGGTGCTGCTTTCTTGCAAATAAATCTGTCCTCTGGCCCCCATCCGGTAACTGTTTCCGCTGCTCAATGGCCGGCTGCTGCTGCACTCTGAGCCTGAGGTAGGCGCCTGGCAGGGAACACTGGCCAGGTCCCATGGCTATAGGAAACCAGGAGGCGATTCCCTAGCAGCCGCCCAGATCCTGCAAGCCAGACAAAGCAATCAGATGCATTTTCACCATCTCCTGTGTCTGGAAGGAGTATGGGTTAGTCTGTTGTGGCCATGCGCAGCTGACGCTGGAGCCCCTGAGGGCAGGCGGGAAGGGAAAGGAGTATTTTCCTGCAGGCAAAAAGCAAAAGCACAGTAGTGATGACGGCATCCTTCTCACACCAAGCCAGAATGGGTACAGGATGAAGGAAATAATTCGAATTGCTCTCTCCAGTTTGCACGAAGGAAAGCCTACAAATAGCCTTGAAATCCCCCATGGGATGAATTTCCAGAATTCAGTCCTTGACACTGCCTCTTTTCTACACTGAGCTTTGCTTACCTGTTTTATTTTGCACTTTGATTCGGTTCTGGCTCGCCTGCTAGCAGGTTTGATTTATTCCAGTGTTGTTTACCCATGTTGGTACTTTTTCCCCCTAAGGTAACTACATGAAATTGGTTCCTGTGGAGTGAGTTTTAATGCAGGCAGGCTATGGAGGTCTTTATCAACTTGATTCTTCACAGTAACAGTGTCATTGCCAGCTTGGGGAGGACCTGCAGGGAGAACCTGCAATCCCTTTTCTGCTAGAGACACTGCATGTGTGGGAGGGAACTGAACTTATTTAAAAGCAAAATTAATACTTTCTGCAATTATTTGAAATTTTAATAAGAAACAGAAACATTTGGAGGTCTCTGTTCATTTTGACTTAGCTGTACTAAAGAAACCCTTCTCCTAATTCTTGCTTCTCTTTTTTCTTTCCTATCATTGGTCCCAGTGTGCCTAATACTGACAGCAGTAGCGAAGGGCTGAAAGAGGTCGTTAGAACCAGCTGAGGGCCTTGAAGTTAACATTAAGGAAAAAAACCCACAAAACCCTAAAACTCCTCAAACTTCTTGTTAGAACATGACCTGTAGGAGCGTCATTAACCAATACAACTTTGTAGTCAACACAGGGCTTTGCATTTAACACCAGTAACCCTTGCCGGAGGAAATCTTACCAGTTTACTTGCAGCTGGCAGGCAGGGTGTTGCGCATGTGCTGTCTCGCCTGGCCTAAGACCAACACCTCTTTGGTACTCAGCCAAGCTGTGTTCTAACATGAGGGAATGCCCTAGCAAAGCAGGGCCAAGAAACACCGCTTTTTAAAAAGAAAAAGAAAAAAAAAAGTGTGATTAAACTCTTAATTACAAATGTTACTTGCAACCACTGGCAATTGAGCTGGGCCATCTAAAGCCAGTGGAGAAACGCCAGGCGGTCCACATTGGCATTCCTGGCTGCAAAGTTTATGTACCCTCTAACGTATCTGCAAGTGTGAAAACAACATGGGTTTCAGTTATGCAGCAGTTATAGCGGCTGGGAGGTGTTTTCTGTGTGCTCCAGGTCCCTGGGCTTTGAAGTGAAAGCATCAGGCTGCCTGCATTAGGCAAGCTGCCAGAGGCTGCTCACACGGAAACAGCATGTCTTTGTGCCCTCCTGCTTAGGTTATGCCCTGTGCAAGGTAATCTGATGCGCCCCAGGTTGAAGCTGAGAGGAATGGTCAGGCAAAAATACAGATTAACACGCGCCTCTAGTTCAACTGCACAGGTGCTACCAACGGGATTTGGGGTTTCTAGCCTGTGTCTTTATCACTTAATTAAGAGCTGGTCAGGTAGTTAATTGTTTGCCTCTCCTCTTAGGCACCCACCGATGACAGATGTTCCTTCACTGGGGGCTGTATTTCCACTCTCGCCTCCTCTCTGGCGCAGCCACAGCTTCCCAGCCCTACTGCGGCCCTGCTAGTAAATGAGGTTGTTAAAATCATGTTTCTTTTCAGAACAGTCTCCTCTGTTGTCAGCAGCTTGCCCTGGAGCTTAAACTTGCTCCTCTCCCCTCCCTGGAAGGGCCATGCTGCTGTGTCCAGCAAAGGAAACGGCGGTTCAGAGCAGGAATGTGAGCACAGTCACTGTCTAACACATCCTTCATCACTGAGCCTGGCAAGTGGAGCTGGCAGGTGAAGGGAGGGTGCTTTCCTCTGCAGAAACCTCTGCTATAAACACCCCTCGCATGGGAGAGCTAGCTGTTTTTTTCCCCTCCTGTGGGAATATTGCAAATCTTGGTTAGAGCTTAGAAAACCTCTTATTACGGAACGTACACAAGCAATTTATACCTGTTAGTCACAGCTCTCTTAGTAGGAAACAATTAGGCACATTGCTACTTACAACTCAGCCCAAAACAGGCTTAAAAATAGAGCTCACCAAAGCAAAAAACACCTCCAAAACTTCTCATTAGAAACAATCTAGAGTGTTATTTTAAAAAAAAAAAAAAAAAGAAAAAAAAGTTTGGGAGGGGGGAGGAAAAGAATTCCACTGGAAAAAAAATTCCAACTTGTTCTCGCTTAGAAAAATTCAGGCTTGTGTTTTTATTTTGTGAAAATTCTTCGTTCATAAAAAAAGATTCCACATTCATATTCCTAGAAATGGGAAGTCCACAGTAAGGTCTCCAGTGACTTTCCAAGTCCTTTAGACCTCTGGAGAAAAATGTTTGCGATGCATAAGCCAGGGTTGTCGGTGCAATAAGAGAACAAGCGGGTTGCAAGGGGTCCACCCACCCCTTCCCCTCACAGTGGTTTATCCGTGCGGCCTCACATGCTCCTACACAGCAGGACTGCTGTTTTCCAAGAATAACCTGTGTCTTCACTTAACAGCACCTTAAAGGGGCCTGCTTTGCCTTGTCCTCTCTCAGCATCTCAGGTCAAGCACCACATACAACTCTTCTGTTTCGAGCACGTCAAGTGTTAATACTCAGACCTGAGGTCCAGAGGGGACTGACTGCATTTTGCCAAGAAAGGTTTAAGATCCCAGCTATGCTTCCAGGCTGAGCTCCCCAGACACACACCCTGGATGCCAAATATGTGCTGTGCTTCGCCAGTTGTTTTCCACTATCGTTTCTCCCCCGGTTGAACACTAGCCTGAGCCCGACAGTGACTCACATCAGCTTAATCCTAGCTCCAGAGGAGAAATAATGTTATCCCCATCTGGAGCAACAACACAGCACCACAACACAAATGTTTTAAGGCATGAAGCAAAGAGCATGACATTCATGGGAAACCACCTAGAGGGTCAGCTAAGGACTGCATTCCCTGCAGCCCAAATTTTGCTTGAATACAAGAATGAGACAACCCTGTTCCCTCAGAAGACGTGGCAGAAATCTGTACGCGATGGAAAGAAACAAGATCTGCCAACACATCATTAAAAATCCACTAACAAGGGGTTTTGCTTTGTTTCTTTTTTATTGTTTTTGAATATAACTTTTTTCTTTCCAGAAGTCATTATGTCTGACTCCGTTAACATTCAGGTAAACAAGTGACAGAACAACAGATGGGCACGATCTCGTAGCACGGGCACAGCTGCTGAGAGCAGGGCTGGTCTTTCTTTGCAGGAGCTGAACATCACTCTCCCTTGCCCGGCATTCCCTCCCTCTCCGTACCGGCACAGGCGATGGCTGGTGGCCACCGCAGGACATCCGTGCTTCAAACACAGTGAGATGTCCAAGAAAGGGTAGAGAAGGGTAGGCAGTCGGGGATCACAGCGCTGGCCTCCCCCCTCGTGCTCAGCCGGGCTCTCCCCGATGGTGCGGAGGGGCAGGCAGTAGCAGCAGCAGTGGCATTACCAGACCATCCACAAAAATCAGACCAGTCCCCAGCTGGATGGCAGCAGAGGGCATTTTGGGCCATTTTCAGTCACTTCAGGAGAAGCCCCTTGAGTGTGCGCGGTACTGCCACCGCAACCCCCTTATTTTGCAATCCCCCGCAGCTATGCCCTCCCTTCCCTTGGTGGGAGAGGGGGGAACACAAATGCAGCAGCCACTGCTGCTGGTGAGCAACCTTTTTGCCTTCCCTCAGCACCATTCCGGATGCATCCCCAGCCTGCCTGCAGTCCCCCCTCCCAGAAGCTGGAAACCCCCATGCTGTTGAAGCCTGGTTCACAAAGCATCCTGGTGTTAAGGTTAACTGGTTGTAAAATGGCAGCGGTTCATCACACTATGCACACTATGAGAAATGTTTATTAAATTCATTTTTTGTTTCATTTCTTTAAAAAAAAAAAAAAGGCAGAAAGAAGTTAAACACACTGCTTTGTGGCATGCTCCACAGTATGAAACAATCCCAAGCATTCAGTTAAGCTGTCAGCAGCTCTGTTTGACCTTTTGATGCAGTCTTTGAATTTAGACCTGTACAGATGACTCTCCTCTTCCCCACCAGCCTCCCCCTCTCCGCGTTCCCACCTCAGCTCACAGCCATTTTCTCAGTTGTCAGGAGCTCCAGGAGGATGCTTCCCTGGAGAGGGAGGGATTTGTATCTACAGCCCACAATTTCATCCTTAGCTTGTTTTTTGGGAGTGTGGAGGGAGCAGGACAGGCCCATGTTGCACAAACATGCAGGTATGCAGGAGAGGGTCTGAGACAGGGCAGGGGTCCTACCTAGTGCGTTTTTCCCCTTCACCTCAGCCAGCTTTGGGATCAACCAACGGGCAGAAGAGCCCGGTCTTGCAACAGGGTGAGTCCCCTCAGCCTTTCACAGCTCCCCCTCTAGTTTGTTTTAACTCAGGTCCAGCTTCACAGGAGGCTGGACTAGAGGAGACCTAAGTGAGTGGTTTTTTTCCATGAGGGTTTCTCAGCTGCTTCATCATTCTTAAGCATGATGGTTCCTCTCTGTCGCTCTTCTCCCAGGGCTGACCCCTCCTGCTGTGGCCATTGAACATGGGGACTCTCGGTTAGTAACTAAAGTAAACATTACCCTCTCCCTGCAAAACTTCTTCTGCCCCCTCCCACGACCTTCCAGCCCCTGGCTGCTCCTCTCCCGCAGCACCTTTCCCACAGCAGCCACAGGGACAGGAGGTAGTCAGCCGGAGCTCGCCACAGTGACAAGCCACCTCTGAAATGAGCCAGAGAGCAAATCGCAGCCTGTGCGGCACATGGTCTGAGCAAAGATCCTGCTCTTCTTCCTCCCACCGCTGTCGGACTCCCTCTCCGAGTACCACTGTCTCCC
Source organism: Balearica regulorum gibbericeps (assembly GCF_011004875.1). Taxonomy (NCBI): domain Eukaryota; kingdom Metazoa; phylum Chordata; class Aves; order Gruiformes; family Gruidae; genus Balearica; species Balearica regulorum. Next base: position 53,823,572 of record NC_046188.1, on the reverse strand, counting down.
AATTGCTCCTGCCTGGGACAACCCAGACCCCTAAAGCTACAATGTCCAAAGACACATCTGACCTGCACTGAGACCCAGTCCGTCTTCAAACAGAGCTCCAGCTACATACACAGCATCAACTGAATACTGAACAATATCAAAAATACAGTATAAGGAAAGAAAACAGAACTGAAATGCTTAATGGCATATTTATACACATTTATCAACAGTCAACAAAAAAGGCGGCAAGTTACACATCCATTCTGTATGCTAACAATCCCGATGCACGTATATGTAAACACACATGCTTGGTTGATGCATATACATATAGCCACATAACAGAGTAGATGACCTGAAGGAGCTACGCTGGGGAGCAGGGGAAGGGTTTACCTACTGCAAAACTCCATCTCATTCTTGATGTGCACAACGTGGACATTCAGGGCAGTGTTGCTTTAAGGCTATTTCTAAGGCTGAATCTTTTCTTGTCCAACCCCTCAAACTGAAGTTCTGTTGAAGCACTTCGTCCTCTTACCCAGCACAACTTGATATATATATATATATATTTACCTATATACTTTTTAAAGGCCCTATATACTAAAAGGCAGGAAGAGGAAAGGGGGGAGTGGAAGGGGAGAAAAGCCTCTGAATGGATCAGTTTGCCCCAGTGCAGGAATTTCCTATCCCATGCAGTGGACAAGGTACAGTTTAAAATGATTGCAGGTCTCCCTCTCTATCCAATCTGGAGCTCTTTGTTCCAATGAAGGGGGAGAGCAAAATACTTTCAGAAACGGAAATAATTCCTGAAATGGGGAAGGTGATCACTAGTTTCAACTCCTCCCCTTACCTACTTCAAGGTGGCAAAGAGCTGAGAGATACTACCGTTTCCAGCTCAAGTGCCCGTACGGCTAAGGAAAAGGCTTTGCTTAAAAATATATATCTATAGAACTATACATATAGATCATCTTTTTAGAGACATTCTGATTTTATTACATAGCTCCTGGGTCACTCTCTCCCTCTATCTACACGGTAACAAAGTGGCATGCAATGGAAGCCACATACATCGAATTGGCAATCAAATCTTACCAGGTCACAAGAAAGTGTTTCAACTGGTGCAATCTAAAATCTTGAATTCCCTTGCTTTGATAAGCTGATCTCCTGCCGTTGACGTAACTGGAAATGTAAGGTCTTGAAAATAAACTTTTTCTTTTTTTCTTTTTTTTTTTCTTTTTTTTACAAAATCAGGTTATGACAATTTCCCAGCAATGTTACAGTGTGCGACAATATGCTATAAGAAAGATTTCATTGAGAGCAATGCAAAGATGAAATTTTTAAACACGTATGCATATGGCTGGGAACCCCCAAGCGGCATCCTGCAATACATAAATGCAGGATTTCTAAGATTAAGAACTTTTTAAAAAAATTTTTCTTCTTTTTTCCAATGTCATTTGTATGCAAACATTAGCTTAACAGTGGAAACTTAGTACAGAACAAGACTCTCCCAAAAACATACGTCTATAAAGAAACATTGAAGGAGGTTAAAAAATTTGCTTAACTTTCAGTTTGTTATATTTGAAAAACTGGGACTAAATTCACCCCCAGACACTGATCCTTTAATGTAACGAATCAATGGAAATGAGTCAATTTATAAAGTCATAGCCCCAAGGAAAAAAAAAAACCCCAACCACAAAGAGACAAAAAAATCCCCACTCTTCAGAGAATAAAAAAATTTAAGCATGACTTCTATTAAGGATTGATCTAGCGCTGCAAACAGGTCAGAGAGGAACAACACGCCGGCGTCTCCCCCGGGACACATCGCACCCAGGTGACGGGGGCTGTTTCCTCTCCTCTCTCCCAGGCTTCGGGCAATCAGCCAGGGTTCCCTACAGACAGCTTGGAAATGCCAGGGAGTTGGGGTGATGGTAGGAAAAGATGAGGACAAATGAACGAAAACGCTAAACCCTGCTTCAGCATCCAATTACGTATATAAAAAAAGTCGGTGTTGAAAAAGAGAGTAAAAACCAAGGCAAAGTTTTCTGCTAACAGGCTTCAGCCTTCTCCTCTGTACATCTTCCACCAACGTTACTTCTGAGTTATGGGGGGTGGGGAAGGGGGAGGAAGGACTTGATCTCCTGCGACAGCAGCTTTCCCCATCACACAAAACTGATGTGTAACTAACTCAGCCACAAGGATATGGGAAAGTTTTATTTATTAAAAAAAAAAAAAAGTACTTCAAAATAAAAATGGTAAGTACTGTATGGTAATATTGGAAGTATTTATATACATAGTTTTCTTTGTCTTTTGTTGAAATGTCTCCCGGTCGCTTGGTGGCACTTGGGGTCCTCTCTAGCGCCGTCCGCCCTGCTCCCCCCTTCCCCTCCCCGGCTCTCACGGCTCAGTAGACGGAGCTGTTCCTTATGCCACAGCACAGCACCATGCTCAGGATCATTTCGAAGATCTGTCGGGAGACACGGGGCACCAGTGAGGCGCCAACCCATACGACCTGGGAGCTCCCCGTCCCGAGGTCCCCCACTGTGTACACGCTCTCGTGCCAGAGATAAGGGCTGAGATGCTCTGTCTCCACTGCTGGTTTTGTTAGGAGTCGGCCAATTCGAGATAAGATGATGTTCTCCCCTCTCTAGCTGGCAGCGGTGGTGCTATGTTGCAAGGCTGCCAGCTACGCAGCAAATGCTTTGAGATCCCTCTTGCATTACAGCCTAGCCTTTGCGCAGGCGCTGGGTTACCAGCCCACGCCACCCACCGCTCACCGGGGAGCAAACCCACTGGGCAGAGAAAGCAAATCCTTTCCCACTGCAGACCCCAGTGACAAAACACAGCGGCCTGAGAAACAAGCAGTTTTGGAGGCAGTGAGGAGGCTCGACAGTCCTCTGTCCTGGATGGGGTTGCAGGTGCTCCTGTTCTACCACACTTGCCAGGCACCTGCCCTAACGTCCTGACCCCCCAGAGGGACAATGAAGCCATCGGTCTTGCAACATCCCAGAGCAGCTGGGGTGCAGAGGGCTGGTGCCGCACGCTGAGCCGCAGGGGTGTCTGGAGGAAAGGGATGGATCCAGCCCAGATGGAACAGGACAGGGGCACCCCAAGGTGGCTTTTCTCATCCCACAAAAGCAGGACACTGCGCAGTCACACTTACCATGATCACGGCGACCACGATGGCAGCAATGCCGATCAGGTACAGTTTCCCGGAGAACAACTCGTCAATTTTTTTGTGGCAGTTCGTGGTCTGAAGCAGAGAAGCATGCCGGTCAGAGAGCCTGCTTTCCCCTCACCTGTCCCCGGCACCCAGAAAAGCAGGTCTGCTTCATCCTGGTCCCACTCGTGTTCCTGGCTCTAGGACTTCCCACCAGACTTCACCCCTCCGTGCCTGCCAGCCCCCTCAAGCAGGAACAGCAATGGAAGAACTGACAGGAACCTCTGGTATCCCTCTGCACCATCCCCAAATAAATGAAATCTCTACCCTTTATCTGATTCCCAGCTAATCCCCAAATTTCCCTGGCAGCCAGCGTTTCCTTGCAGGAGCCACAGTGAGTGAAGAGCAGCCGTGCCTACCTCAACAATGGTTTTCAGGATGGAGTCCTTCTTTGGGCAGAGGTCGTCTCTCCACAGGGGAGTGATAACTCCTATTGCATGATCAGGACCACAGCAGTCCAGCTACATGGAAAGTGGAAAAAACCCAAACCAAAACACCAGCATTAGCAGACAGCAAACACTAATGCAATGCTCTCCCCACCATTAAACATCCCTGAAGCCACCCAATACTGAGAAGGTATCTTGGAGGGGGAAACAAGGGAGAGGGAATAACACTCCAAATTACATTTTTTTTCTTTCCATGCAATGCAGCTTCTTCCCTACAATAATCCCAGACAGGTCTGGCATTGGTATCCAGAGATTTTGTTTCCTGTTGAGCAGAGGAAGTATTGGGATTGGTTCCTCAGAGCAACATTTTTCTTCCATTGAATTTTACTTAATCAGGGGTGCTGAGGTAAATGAAAAGCAACTTAATTAGAGCTTGGGCCAGACTTCCCAGCACAGCATGAAGGACAGAATATTGAAGAGGGCACAACTCTGTTTCTTGACATATAAGAACAGCAAACTTGACAGGCTAAGACCTGCATGTAGCATCATCTGCTTTAGACGCTGCTTTTCCCATTCATTTTCCTGACCCCCGTTTTTAATTCTCCTTTCTCCCACATTCTCGTTTCCTCTGGCTGCAAGAAAGTCCTATGGAGAGGAGATTTCTACATAGACCTTGGAAAGCAGGCAGCAAAGTCCCAGTGCTGAGAATACATTTGATCCAGTTCACTCCTACGCATCAAAAAAAAAAAATTCCAATGTTGCCTTCATTCCCTGCCCGAGGACTTGTAGTTCAAATTATTTCCTCTGCCTTGGCAGGGAGGAGCAGTTTATGCACGGCAACAGTCGCTCCTCACCACTTACCCACTGACAAACCGCATGCAGAAGTTAAGCGGGTGCAATTCGCAGCACGCAGGATCCTACCCATCACCGGTGGCTTTGGCCAACTGCATGTAGCCTACACAGAGAGTGCAGCAAGACTGCCGATGTCTTACCGTTTCATGAAAGGTCTTCACTACAGCTTTCCCATTGTTCATCTCCGGTTCTGCCATGAGCGCTTGTTGAAACGCTTGATCGTAGAACTGCTTCACATCTTTGGCTATCTAGGAAAGACAGAGGAAAAACTCCCTTTCAGCCAGAGGAGAAGGAGGAAACCCACCCAGCAGATGTGCCTGAAGGGGACAGGTTCCCTCTAATGACACTCACAGGTAGATAAGCAGTATTTAAATAGATTTGGATCCCAATTATTTGCACAGGTGCATGAAAAAAGGCCTGTCTTTCATTGGGCTCAAGTCCCTCCAGCTGTAGTGTGTTAAGAGCAGCAAATACTAAGAACCTCATCCACCAGCCAGTCCATTCCAGCCAATACTATCCAACCGCCCCACAAGCTCTCTCTAGCAGGCAAAGACAGCCAAGGCCTGGAAGGTGAACCACAAGATCTGAGATTTGCTGTTGCACTCAGGGATGCAGAAACTGCTTGTTCTGAACCACCTGCCATGTAGAGACAAAGCCAGCAGGCAACACGCTTCCCGCCAAAGCTGCAGAGGCAGGACACGCTGCCCAAGTCAGGAGGAGGTGGGGCTGGCAAGCAAGGCCATCTGTAGGTACAGGCACTGCAGCTTACTGTCTGGCTCGGAGGGGATAGCGGGAATTTGGGAGAGATTACACGGTGTCTCATTTGGCCAAGAAGCTTAAGTGATTTTAGATGGATGTCAAACTCTCGCTGGGTCCCTATGTGGAGCTGGGCACCCCAGTCCTGTAAATGGTTATACGAGAAGTCTCATCCCTACTCTAGCCCTACCACCTGGGCTGCTAAAGTGCAGCCACCCATGGGGGTCTGCTCCAGAACACAAAAACACCCCCTCGTTTTCAGGGAAACTGGCCTTGTGGTTTCTCCTCTAACACTCTCCAATAATTTGGGAGAGACAGATGAAAGGAGCACGTGCAAGAGAAGCAAAAGAAAAAAAATACAAGCAAGTATGACAGCGAAAATGCTTTCTAGAGCATCTGCTCTTGGCAGTGCAGGCTGGATTAGCACATGAAAAAAGAAACTGCAGCAAGAAGCAGCATTATTTCCATCAGTTATCCCAGCATTTCTCTGTCACTGCTGAAAAAAGTTTGCTTTGGAGGGCGAGGTTCTCCGATCAAACCATTTGAATCTGGTACATGGAAAAAAAGATAAAATAATAATCCTACTTCTTGCGTCCCCATCCTGCATCTAAAGCATCTCCAAGGCAGCAGGCTGAGGGAGAGACTGCCTCCAGCTTCATGGAAGAGCATCCTGTGCCTACATGACAGGAGATGAGTGTCCCCTCAAGGGGCTGCAAACCCAGGAGGAACAGAATCCCCACTGGGAGCAGCTCTCGGCAGCTGGGATCACTCAGCGCTTCCCTCCCAAGATACCCCTGACTGAGGCGAGGAGAAGCAAGCCACCTGCCTCAGGAGCGGGGACTTCCAAACAACCCATTCATCACCAAGGCTGCAAAAGCAGCCGAGGCCAACAGGCTGCCACCGTTCATTTTAAACTGCAAAATTAATTTCAAGTGGCTGAGGTCATTGCTCTTGTATTGCAAGAGCTGCAAATCCGAAACTTTATGCTTTATGCTCTGATGGCCAAGTCCATGGAAAGCGACAGCCATGGGGTCCCTCCTTACTTAGGCTTCACTTTTTTTGGTGTTGGTTCAGTCGCACATGTTGGACTTTTCGGGATTCACGAACTAACATCTGCAGGAGGCACAGCCCCTCTGCAAAGGTTAATTAGCTTGCCAAAGTTTCTAGGGAACAGCACCCTGCCTGCATAATAATATGTTTAGCCACGGAAGAGTTTATTCCGGTGAAGTCATGCTCTGTCCGATGAATGACTACAAGCGTGCTCCCATTCACAGCCGAGCTGGTCATCTGTGGCCTACATGCATGTGAAAGCTGAGCAGGCCACCACTTACTTACACAGCTGGCTTATGTCTCTTAGTAAACACATTTCCTACTCAGCCAGAGAGTCTAACCTTGGCTTCGAGCACAAGCTGTCCCCTTCTCCTCCAAACCCTCAATGCCCAGCCTGCTACTTGCTGCAACATGGCCATGTTTGCCATGCATTCATAGTTTTGCTCTTTCAGACCAAACTCTGCATGTGTGAGAGCACACGTGACCATAGTGAAGGTGAGCAGAAAGGGAAGGGTGAAAAAGCTGCAATTTTCAGTCCTACCCTTTATCTAACCTCCTCCAGCCAGAGGACCTCATCCGAGGAGTCCCTAGCAGGTGCCTGGGACAGACACATGACTTCTACCTCTCATGCGTGCACCGCGTATTGATCAGCAGCAAGCTCAGCCCGGGCAGATGAACAGCCCCAAGCGGGTTATATGATACCGGCAAAGAGCAGGAAGCGTCAAGCGACCCCATTAACGCAGGCTCTCCCTGGACAGCATTGCCTCCCTTCGGGGCCATGCAGCTGGGTTTGTTCTTTGCTCTTTAGCACCCAGGATGTGCAGATGGCTTCCCTTCATGACTTCATCCATGAATCAACTCACACTGCAACTGACAGAGTGGCAGCAAGGAGGAGACCCAAGCGAGACAGGGCTATTTTTATTCCAGACATTGCACTATATACCGTAAGGGGCAGCTACTACCATCAAATGCTCCCATTTAAAGTTCATCAGCCAGGCCCATGAGGAGTTAGGCGACCTGCCCGGATCACACCGCTAATCCAAGCCCCCGTGACTCAGTCTGGGAGCGGCTTACGAGCAAAACAGCTCATGCTGGGATCTGCTGCGGTTCTGCCCCAGCCACCCGGTACCACAAACACAAGTTTCGGAGTCATCTTACTTGGTCTTTGTTGACAAATCCCCAAATTCCAGCTGCGACTTCACAGGCAAACAGGATCACCAGGCAAGTGAAAAACTGCAAAGACAAATCAAGAGAGGGATGCTTAACGTATCTGGCTACAAGCAAAAGCAGCAATTAGGTGGGTAGAGGTGTGGAGCAGCACTGCTGCTGACTGAGGAGAGCAGAGCAAGGTGTTGACTTCAAACCATTTTATCTCTTTTACGCATGCTTAGCCCAAACACATTCTCCTATAACTCATCGGATGCCACCTCATGTCCAGACTTCCCACTGGGACTGCTAAGCGGGGATCAGCAGAGCCTTTCCCACACAGGGACTGGCAGGGAGGAGGATGCCCTGTGCACCACGAGACACATTGTTCCTCTTCAGGCACCTGCAGGACCATCCAGACAAGCTTCTTGCTCTGCCACAGATGCTCCGAGGATGGGAATTGCCAGGGCAGGGTTAAAAGCACATTTCAGCTGCTGAGGAGCTGCGGGGTGTCAGGGTGTGATTTATGGCCAGCTCTCTTGGCATCCACAGCCCTGCAAGACTACTGCAGTTTTTTGCATAAATACCAACACTGATGTTTTCCCACAGTCCCACCCTGTTCATGCAATTCCAGCATTCCCCCTGCTACCCCCACAAAGCCTCCCTCCATCTTTTTGTTCAGATCCCAGGAACGCGTTATGATGGTCAGACTGTTAGACTGGGAACGGGAAGCCATAAAGCTCATACATCAGAGTCAAGTGAGAAGGCACGGACAGGGACGCTCCATACGTGGCCAACGTTACCTCTGCCGACACCACCACCCTCAGTGACTTCTTCCTGGGAAAAGCCCCAAACTGGGAGAGTTGCCATGGGCATAAAGAAGTAAAAGAGGTGAATGCAGTCAGGGGAAGACAAAAGTCATGGTATGGAGTGGGACAATAGCCCCTGGCTCCCAGGCAGTCTCTGTTCCAGACAGATTCAGGACATTTTCTTCAACAACAGAGGAAACGGGAGTTTCCAGAATGATATGATGACCAGGCTCTCGTGCAAGAGCAAAGGGTTATCAGCAAAATGGAAACAGGACTATTGACCTGACAGGAGGAAAGGACTTCCAACACCCTTGTCCAGTCCCTGAACAACCAACTCCTATTTAAACACCTATCTATCACCTGATTCTCCAGGAACATCTTTGGGGGACTGGGTCCCACATCCCCCCAAGGAATCACATCACCCTAAATCACGGGCGCAATGCCACTGTAATTCTCTGGTTAAGCACTAGGGCTCACACTTGCAGTGGTTACCCTCCAGCGAAGGATGGCTCGTTTATCCCAGACATGAAGGTACAACTTCCTGCAGACTCAGTTCTGCAAGATGGCTGCAAAACACCAGAGATGCAGCTTGATGTTCTGGGAACACAGTGGTGTTCCCAGTCGAGTGGTCAGATGCGCCCCAGCCCCTTCCCGGGGAGCAGAGCCCACTCCATGCTGAGCGGCTCCCTCCTGCCTTCCTCGCGTCTTCCTGCTCAGCTTCTGTGTCACCTTTGGCACAGGATTTTGATAGCGTGCAGCTTCCTGGTACTTTCCCCTTTTGCAATAAGCCTATAGTCACACCATCAGCTGGCTGCAGGCGAGGGGAGAGAGGCTGCTTCCCTGCAATACCCTGAGGACACTGCCTGGAAATGTCCTTGGAGCACGGGCGGGAACCTTGGCCTGCGGAAAGTGTCATCACAAAGTGTCTCCAACTTTCTCTTGGCAAGGCAAGGTGTGAGCAAACAAGGGCAGTGCACAGCAGTTAGAGCTGCTAATTTCAGCCAAAGCAGCTGGTTTCCCTGTCAGGCCTCAGGTACCTTGTACCATCTGCCCTTCTAATCCTCTTTCCAACTTCAAGAGGGAGTGAGGGGTAATTCACGTTCTGTAATCGCTTCCGTTAACAAAAAAAAAAAATAATCCAAAGCTGCCAGACCTCGCTACAACAACCCCTGTTGGATTTGTGCACTGGCTCCTCCTATTCTCAGCAGCAGTGATAATGCCTGCAAACTCCTACAGCAGCTCTCGTGCACTGATGTGCAGAACTGCTTTATAAAAGCTGGTGAGAAGCACCCCCTTCTTCTTGGGAAACAAGCAGCATCTGCGGGAGCAAGGGAAAGCAGCTCCATTTCCCTCCATCCCAGCTGAATCCACACCCATGGGTCACTACACCACCACCAAGAATCTTCCAGCCCAATGAAGCCAAATGCTGCAAGGCCCCTCCAATTTTTTAAATTTTTTTTAAGTTTTACCCCCCCCCCCTTTTTTTTTTTGCATCAGGTTTAAAGCTGAACCACATGTGAGAACTTGCTTTAAATAAATGGGTTTCCCTTACCCCCAAGGCAAAGGCTTTTGGTGTGGCTACAGTTTATACAATTAAGCTCATCCCGTGCCAAGAATCCTGAACTGCTGCCTCACATCAAGGACGCCTGTAGCACTTCAGTAATGGATTTTCCAGGATGTACCTAGACGTCCTCACTAAGATATTGTGGGAAATCTTTGCTGTTTCCTTGTCCAAACAGATAAAAATAGTAGATGATCCCTTAAAAGAACTGGAATTGCCACAGGCAGCCTTGAAACAGAGTGGAAGGGGAAGCTGTAGGGGACATCAAGAAAGAAAGAGGGTTTAGTGGGTGCTTGGTAAGACAACCAGATCACAGGGTGGGTAAAAGCATGGGGGGATTTCACATTTAACAGAGAAAATGAATCTCCAAGAATCCTGCTGTTCGCACCTCTTCTGCTACGCTGCTGGCTTCAGCCTCTGTCCTGCATCCAGGCAGGAGCAGGAGCTTGCAGCACGCCTGCCAGCTCAGCCGGCGCTCCAGCAGGCTGGGCAGAGATGCCCGCAGCCAAACCGTGCTGCCTTGCTCAGGTCAGCTAGTTCCCACCTCCGTGCTCATGCATCCTCCTGGCCCCATTCACCGCAAAAGCCTCCAGTGAGGGAGGCATGGCTGCGTGCCGCCCGGCAGGGACATCACGGTGCCAAGCAGCATCCAAAGCTTCGTGCCTCTCACCGTTCCCAGAAGGCACTGAGACTCCTGAATAGCGCCGTAGCATCCCAGGAACCCCACAAACATCATGACAGCTCCGACCGCGATCAGGATGTAGATTCCTGCAAGGGAAAGAGAGAGAGAGGTAAGCACGTTACTGCAGAGCTTTGTACGGCAGCATCGTGGCACCTGGCCGCACATGCGGGCTCCCCATGGCAGCTAATTACGATGTGCATAATTAAGGCCTAGGAGATACAAGTAGAGGTGGCTGCAGACACAGTAGAATGACACGACGTACGCAAGTCAGATCTCAAAGTGTTTGAAGCTGCTAACACCAAAACTTTAAAAACCCCGCATCACCCCCAAAATGAGATCAGAGAGCTCAAGCGGTAAAAGGCAGAGAATGTAGCAGGCAGGGCAAAGGCTTTACGGTGTCCTCAAAGCCGCAGGACGGGAGTTCCCATGGCATACATACTGTTTTAAATATTTAAGCAAAGGAGATGAAAATGATTAGTTAGCATATCTTTTAAAATAAACAATACGGCATATGGTTTAGTTATATTAAACATCATAAAAATATTTATCTGGCTAACATTTCAAAGACAGATGAGCCACAAAACTAACGGAAAAGCACTGCTTAAGCATCTCATTTAATATATTCTGGCTTTTGTTTGTTATAGGGTTTTTCTACAGAGAGGACGACATTTTTTACCTCCAACTTATTAAAATTTGCACAGTCAACTTACTCCATAACTAGTGTCAAAGCTTGGAAACTAGGCATTAGGGGGGCTCAGAAACACAGGAATGAAAAGTTATTCATCCAGGAAACAGAGCTTAACTCAAGGCTTAGGTCTGCTCCTGCTAGTAATCACCATCGTCTCACCAACTGTAAGATTGGTGAGACCATGGTGATGACTCAGTCCAATGCTAGAGCTCAGTTTCCCTTTCCGAAAAACCACAGCTTTCTCCTGGTGTATCCCGTATATTTAGTGCATTTTTGGTTAACTAATACGCTCAAGTATTGTGGTTCTACTACTTTGTAAGTGAATCCTACCTTCCATTCAAAAGAAATTTGACACATGCAGAAAATAATCAAAGAAATAATTACAAATGAGGCAAGCTGCAGTCACCATTTTTAACTGAGAAAGAGGAAAAAGAAATCAGGATGAGAACACACATACACGGGGCATCCCAGTGGTAACAGCAATACAGTGAATCTTGCTAGTGCTCAGGAGACACATCCCTTCAATTAAATGTTTTCCTTTGCTCAGAGTCAAAATGTTTTTATAGTTATTAATCAGTCTGTCAACTCTCCTTTATGAACAGCACTAAAGTGTAAAGAGAGCTCAAGATTAAATCTGCTTGTGCATGCTTGTCATGTTTAAGGTTTTTCTTATCTTTGCAGCTTTTAAACAATCTTCTGATAATTAAAGTGCAAAGTCTAAAGGGTATGCGCTGAGAGCAGAGCCAAGTCAAGGTAAACCGTTCTCTAAAAAAACCAGATACGCAATAACGGTCTCAACTTGTTTAAAATCCCCTTACAAATACATCAAATTTGGGAAAGGGTCAACTTCAGCTCCAGCTTCTTCCCTCTTTAAAACAGAAGCCACCAGCACCCAAACAACGCAAGGGCCAACTCAGCGAGAGGCAGCGACGGAAACGCGGCCCCAGCAGCCCCGGCGCGGGGACCCTCCGGACGGCGTTTCTCACCGGCACCGTGCTCGCACAATGCCTCCCGCTATATTTAGGTGGCGTGGGAGGGAGGAAGCCAGCTGCAGGGGAAGCGCCGGCACAATGGAGCGTGCTGACCCCACAGGAAGCCCCTCGTCACAAAACTCGACGGGCTCCATGGCTGGTGACACCGACATCCTCACAGCAGGGTTGCCAGCAGGAGGAGGGAAGAAAAAAAAAAAAAGCATGAGTTGCACTTCCTGATGTATATTGAGAGGGCTTCAGCAGCACCCCGTGGCCGCAAAAACCCAAAGGGCAGTTGGGTTGCTGAAGCCCCCTACGAGGGGATGGGACACCTCCTTGCTTGAAGGTGCACAGGGAGGGGAAAAACAAGCAGGAGAAACCGCTCAGTAGAGTTTCTTGGAAAGGACAGGCCAGCAGTTAAAGTTCGTGGCCCTGCCTGAGGTAGAATTAGGTAATTTTGCCCCAACAGTTGGAGATGACATAGGGCTGAGGGATCAGCAGTGGCAGCCGGACAGCCAGCCAGTTTGGTGAGCTGCAGGCTGGGGTGTGTGCAGGGGAGAGGGGCCCCAAAGATGCTAGAGGTGACGGAAAGGCAGGAACACATCCTGTAAAATGAAGGCTGGCTGCTGGATGCCTGCCAAGCTCCAGAGAGGCTGATGGAGATGTTCGGACCCTACATAACTGCTGTTTTAAGAAGAACAACACATCAGCAGTGGTCTCTCAAAAAACAGTCACCAGAGTCTGCTAATGTCCAAGAACCAGCCCTCACCGCTCCAGCTGGTACCAGTGATGTTGCTGGTTTAGGTTTCCAACCCAAACTGCATCAGTTTTTTACATCTTACAGCTTTACATCTTGCTTCTTCATTGCAAGTCCCGCTGGGAAAATCAACTTTGCTCATCCCTGTCTGCAGCAGCTTCTGGCTTTTTCTCACGTTAGGTCAGCAGAGAGGAGACAAAGCTGGGTTGAGGGCAAGTCATTTCAATGTCTGAGAAGTCACCATTCATGCTAATCACCTCGGTAAATGGATAACAAGCAGATGCAGCACATCTGGAGACCAAGCAGCATGATGCTGCAGGGACTCCAACGACCAGGTCACTCCCACAGATCGTCAGAAGATTTAATTCTCAGATTAAACACTGAAGACAATTTCCAGGCTGAACAAATATAGCCAGCAGCTCACAGAATCATATTGCAGCTGGAAGGGACCTCAAAAGATCTGGTCTAACCTTTTGTGAGAAACAGGGCCTAGAAGAGAATATCTAGCACCCTGTCCAATTATATCTTGAAAATCTCCAGGGATGGGGACTCTACCACAGCCCTGTGGAGCTTGTTCCAGTGAATCACTGTTCTCACTGTAAAAAAAAGCCTTCCTTATATTGAGATCATCAGGAAAATGTAAGAGCCACTGGCGGCTAGGAAAGAAAGTTTTGCTCTGAAAACAAGGAGATAAAAGCCCAGCGAGAACCTCAACTGATGGAGGAAACTAAGAGGGAACAGAGACACTTGCTGTTTTATAGAAGTCTTCTGGAGGCCTCTGTATTTGCTTCTTGCTGGGATTTGTGCAGCTTCAAAAAAACAAAACCAAACCTGACCTGCTGAACTCCCACCCCAGACAGGCTGTGCAGACCTTGGACAGACAAGCGAGGTCCCGGCTTCCCACTTCTCTACCTGCTCATGCTTCGGCAGCTAACCAAAGCCAGTGCCGCTGGCAAGCAAGCAAACAGCAAGAAGTAAAGGAGGGAAAAAACATGTGCACCGCATGCGGTTTCCTGACCAGAGCTCAGTGGATGTGACCGGTGGGGTGGGAGCAGCAGGAAAGCACAGCCAGGCAGGGGAGAGGGTGGCAATGACTGGCTTGAACTACAAAAAAAAAAAAAAAAAATCACAAAAACCCTGGAAGGCCCTTGGGATAAAGGCCAGCTTCATTCCCAGGCACAAACAAGTGGCCGTTATGGAGTCGCCTTTTGTTACCGAGGGCCAGAGCACTACGGCCTCCTGGGAGGCAACGGAGCGGCATTCTGCTCTGGAGTTTATTTAAAAATGAGCACAAGATATTTAATGCAACAATAGTGTCTTGTACAAAGAATGCTAGCGGTGTTTCTCCATGGAGATGCCATGCTGAAGGCTGCAAAGGCAACCAAAGTGCCCAACCACATGCTTTGGGTGGTGTTTATTTTCCCACACCCATCCTTCCCCTGAAGGGATGGGGCCCGTGGGAGGTCTCTGCCTCCAGACTAGGTGCCAGGCAGCTGGGAGGCTCTTTCACGGCAATCACAACCCAGATGGGAACGACCAAGCCCTTTTCCCAGAAAACAGCCTGACACATCTTAGCTTTCACTCCTGGCAGATGGCAAGGATGACGGCCAGCACGGTTTGGGGCTCCACGCCTGTGAGCGAGGCACCTGTCATCCCCATCCTGAATGGCGCGTTATCCGTCTTAAAGCCAGAGGAGACTTCCCCCAGCCCAAGCCTCCTCACCACTTCAGCATAAGAGATGGGATTAACTCCTGCTAGCCTGTCCTGGGTGGGAAACTCTTCACTGAAGCAGCATCCACTCCTTCAGGGCTCCACCCAAACTGGCACAATTCTGCATGAGCAAGGCTCCATCTGCCTTTCACATGCCACTTCCCAGCTCATTTGTACTGCAGCTTTCTCAGGGGTTTTAAAACAAGAAATGCTGTTTGCCATAAAAAAATAAAATCAGAGAGGTATAAAATGCAAACCGCAGTGCCTACAGTCATGCCGCTCCATCCAACAGCGGCAGGAGATAACCCTGGGAACAGCCAGAGCTGCAGCAACAGGTAGCGTGAGCAAATAATTTCTAGGTGTTCATGGTACCAACGTGCCTCCGTGTCCTTGAGCAACGTCACAGTGTGATTTCTAACCCTACGGCACAGTTCTCAGATAAGGCAGCAGCAAGCACGATTGCTAAAGCTGCCACGTGTACCTACTGGACCGCGAAAGCACTCCATGAGCCACAGGACCTGTATCTTGGAGCTGGGGAAGTCACAGGAGGACTCGCAGGGACAGGTGCTGTCAATATTGCCTGGAGTCCTCTATTTTCCTTTTGAGATGGAGCCTTAAAACAGAGAGCTTTAGGAAAGAGGGCCAACCAGTGTTAGTTTCACCTCCTCATTACAGAGAGATTGAGGGTCCTGTCTGAATTCAAAGCAGGAGCACAGCAACCACGATAGGATCTCTTCACTCAAGAGCATCAGGATGTAATACATCAGAAAAAGAAGCAGGAATGGACCAAACATTGTCCCTCCTTCCCCAATACAACCAGGGCACGTGCAGCTTTGGGCTGCAGGGACCTCCTAAAGCTTTAGCCACATGGAAAGCCCCTGAAGATCAGACCCAGGGGATGGACAGTTGTTGAGCACTTCTCTCTAGATGATGCTAGGTGGGGACGAAAAAAAGCAGCAAGAGGCCAGCTTAGTTCCCAGCTCATGCTGATACCCCCATGGACGGCCCTTTGCCTCCGGGCCAGGTAGGAAGCAGGATGCTCAGTTCTGGGAAGCAGGGAATGGAGGAGAAAGAGGCAGGATTCAGTGTCAGTACTTGCTCTGGCATTAAAGCAGCTATAGCTGGTGCCTGTAGAGTTGTAAAACCCATGTCCTCTTCCCTGCTGAGAAGTCAAAAAACAAGTAAAAAAAAAGTTTAAAAAAAAAGAGGAAATAACGAAAAAACAAAATAAAAGGAGGAACAAGCACAGCAGAGTCCCTCTAAAACAAGCAGAGAACAGTCCAGCCCTCTTCTTTCTGTGCCCCACAAACCCCATCAGAGATGCTGTGCAGCTCCAGGCATGGGCATTCCCGGGCAGCGCCCTACCTCTCCCCCCATTTCGCTCCTCTCCAGCAGCTTTAACTCATTAAGCTAATGGCAGCCAGCTTCTTCCCTCAGGTCACCATGGCAATGTTTCCAAAAGACAAAAAACAAAAAAACCCAAAAAAACCAAACCCCAAATCAAACAACAACAAAAAAACCCCATCAAAAACCTAAACTCCCCAGCACCACATCAAGCTTCCCAGGAAGCTCGGGTGGCTCTCCAAGCCATGCCTGCCCTCCCAATGGGATGTGCTTTAAAAAGGGGCTGAGAGTAGAGGGAAGAGAGATTTTTTGTGTTTACCCTCCCAACAGACCAGGGGAAGACTCTGCACATCAAAGAGTTTTTCAAGTTGCTGAGGGAGGGCGGGCTGCAGTGCCTACCCTGCCATGGGTCCTGGCCTGGAGATGCTGAACACCACAGGGCTTGTCACCAGCCCTACTGCAGGGAAGGGTGGGACCATGGGACGATGCTGGGATGGGGACTCCCATGCCACACCATGAAGCCTGGAAGAGCACCCTCTCTGTACCAAGAAGTCCTGACCATGACGTGCTTCCTTGTGGCTTGGGGACAAGATACAGGCAGGGAGCAGAAAATCCCTCCAGGATGGGGTGGGAGTGGGAAAGGGGTGGCTGCCCCAGCCAGCCAGCGAGGGAGGGTCTCTTGGACATTTTTGTCCAGCTGCCCAGTGGAACTGGCCCAGCAGAGCCAACAGTGCTTTCCTGGAAGTGGAGTGAGAGAGAGGGGGTGGAAAAAGAGAGGGTTTGCTGGAAGACGACAACTGGGAAGCCCCTCCATTCCTCTCCACCTCCTTTCCCAAGAAAAACATCGCTTCTCCCTGGCTGCTAATGACTTCCAGATGGAGCAACAGTGTCGCAAAGCGTGGAGAGCTCTCCTGGGGCTGTGTGGCTCACACAGGGAGATGAAAGGCTGTACATGCTGCCCTTGTCTGCGAGAACAAGGCAAGAAGGAAGCAAAGGACACACCTCTGTCAGCAAAGTGAAGGAGAGAATGGAGAAAACCCCAAACAACGTCCTTGTCTGCACACCCATACCCAAACAGACTCCAGACAGACACGCCACAGTCAGATTTCTTTTCGGAATCGCTGGAAGGAGCCTTTAGTTTCATAACATCAGCGTGCCGGCCAGAGCTGGGAGGAGGTCTACTGCACGTCTCCAGGACCGGGATGGACAACAGTGACACAGCACCCGAGACCCAGAATGGACAAGTCAGCCTATCCTCTGTTGCCCCAGACTACAACGCTTCTGGAGATCTCTACATGGCCTGTGGTCTCTCTCACCCACTGACAGAGCCCAAATCCCACTGGTGGATTTCTTGTGGACTTTGCACGCCTAAACACGTGGCAGGCCTTCAAAGGAAAACTGTCAAAGCTACAGATCTAAACAGCTCTGAAGAGCAAGAAACCACCTTTGGCATATGTCTCTGGTGGCAGAGCCAACAGGACAGGACAAAGGAGGAGGACAACTACATTATTTTTAGTTGCATAGTTCTGAACCCCAAAATAACCCAAAGGCACCAATTCATGGCCTTAAGTCATAACCAATTGTAGTCTGCAGAGTAAATGAATCTCAGGAGCTGGTCTCAATGAAGGTAGACTGAATTACAGTTAAATACAAGTTGCTTTTCTAATAGAAATTGAATTCTACAACAAGAATACAAGAAAAGGATTGTTTGTATTGTCAGCTATATGGTGTAAGCCAGATACTTAGTGGGAAGTATTGACAAAGTGTTTTTCCTCAAAACTACTATTTTTAAAAGACTTCCACCATTATTGAAGGAGTTGATCTGAAAGTGATTAGAGGAAAATCTAGAACCAGTAAATCTCAGCCTTTCTTTTTCTTTAAGTGATTAAATAATTAAATTGCCTTTAACTGTAAATAAGTTTATTTCCAAGAGAGAAAAAAATGCATGTACTTCTATTTAAGAAAACCCCAAATGTATTTTTTTTTTTTAAATAATCCATTTTGCTCACTGTAGTTCAAACTTTTGTTTCCACTCCCAAACATCCAAGTCTGGCCACAGCTTGCATCTCTACTGGGAAACCACTGACAGACAGAGCCTTGAAGAAGTATAGCACGAATGGGTGAGATAAGAACCCTGTGCTGAACTAGCTGTGTGCGTCTGCAAGGATTGCTGCAGCACCTCACGCCAGGACAGAAAGTGGTAAAAACCCACTGGTGTTTTTACAGGAACTAGAGACCAGGATCCTTGGGGTCTTCTCTAGCCCTTTCATAACAAGTTTAGCAAAAGATTTGCTGTTGAGTCTAACCCCACAACATACAGAAGTTGGCACCACCTTTGAAAGGTGCCTAATATTTCTGGAGGGATGGGGTCAAGGATGGGAGTATGAAGAGAAGCCAAGAACTCCCCATTGCTCATGGCAGGTCCGCACCCACTGTAGCACTCCTGGCTTCCAGAGCCTTTGCACCACACCAGAGCTCAGCACAAGCCCCTCTGCAACAAACCCCACATCTCTGAACCCCTGGACATCACTGTTTTGTCTAAGGCAGTCCTGAAAAGGCTAATTAAGAAAAAAGCTGCTGTTACGGATAGAAGAGAGCGCCTCCATGACTGCTTAGCCAACACAAGTCTGTTTGGATGATGTGCTGGGATGCTCTGCACTGCTGGCCACATCTGGGACCCAGGGCAAGAGTGGCCAAAGCATCCTCACATGCCATGGGGAGAGTGGGCAAGCCCTGGGAAGCTCAGGCAGGCGTCCTGATCCCTATGCATGTACACCCTGCCGCTCAGCAGTCCCTCCTCTCTGCAAGGGTCAGACCCCTGAGGCCAGCAAAGCCTCACGACAGAACTTCCACAAATCCTGAGGACACCCATGAAAGCTTGCCAGCGATGGATGCTGCACTTACTTCAAGGACAAGCGCGCAGATGTGATTGCAGTTCAACTCAAACGTGTACTCGTTTGCGAGAAAGACTTCAAAGTATCCCTGTGCTTCTGGCCCCATTTTCTTCCCAGCCCTGTCTGCGTGAAAAGCAGCTTGAGCTCATTTCCAGGGCAGAAATCATTATCCTGGATTGTATTTGTACGGAGCAGGATGGTGAAGAGTCTGTGATTCACCTCATTAGAAAGCCTGCATTCCCATTAGCCAGTCTCCCCTCCAGTGCTACCGCAGCACACTGCTTCGCTGGCACGCTGGCCACGTTAAAATTAGCCCAAAGCCATTGCTGCCCCCAGCTGTGCTCCCTCCTTGCCTCCCAAGGCTTTGCTGCCTGACCTGCTTGGAGCTGGATCCACAGTCATTCTGGTTGCTAGGCAAAAAAACCCCCCAAAAATAAAAAAACCCATGTTGCCTTACTGGTGGGGCAAGGACGGCGGGGAAGGGAAACTGCGGGAGCAGCCTTGGCGGCCAGGTTTAACCCGCCTCCGTGTGTCCATCCAAAACCTTACATGCTTCCCAAGGAGCACTGGTGCCGCCGTGCTCCAGGGAGGGGACACTGCCCATCAGAGGATTTACTAATAAAACATGAAAAAACTAAACAGAAGCAAAACCAACCTCCTCCTCACCCCCAAAGCTACATGGGAAACCGCACCCCAGCTCTGGATGCCTTTGCACTCCTCCTCCCGGCTGGCCCCGCTCCCAGGGCCGAGCTAATTAGAGCCGTGGGTCGCGTCGCCCTGTCACTTGCTGTGAGCGGCTGGACGCAGATTTCCTATTTTGGATCTGGCGGGCGAGAGCAAAGCCGAGACCATCCGGCTGCCGCACTCCACTCCTGGCCGGGTGGCTTCAGGAAATCACAGGAATGGCGGGCAGCAGGGACGAGCACCCGGCCACGCTCCCAGCGCACAGGCAGCCCAGCAAGGGGGGAAATGTGAAATCCAGGGGTGGGGATTTAAGGCAAACAAGAGCCAAAGCTTTTATCCCTGCCCTGCTAAAAGCATTTCACTTGCAGCGGCCATCTCTGAGCATCACGTAACCAAATCCCTGAAGGATGGGGATCCTGGCTTTACCCTGTCACATTATCTTCAGTATCATCCCACCGAGACGGGGCAAAAGCAGTAAATCCAGTGTCACTTGCCTCTTCAGGATCCCCAGGGGCTCTTAAAACCAGTGACACCACAGCACCAACTGATTATGGAGAGATCAGACTGCTCAAGTTTGTACTGGTATCCGCAGAGATGGACCAGGTCAGCCTTTTCCCACAGGTTCCCACAACTTACTGAATCACCGTTTCGTTTTTTCTAAAAATGGTACTTTATGTGTAGGGTCAATAACTATCCAAGATGTAGTTAACTGGTTGTTAGCATACACCTTATCTGTGCCTCTAGCTATCTTGACGGATGTCTTCTGACCCACTATCAACACCTTGCCAGCCTCCAGACACGCAGAGCACTTCAGACAGAGTGTTACGAAAGGGCAAGAGGCAAGGCGGATTTTAGGTTTTTAACTACAAATAAAGCAAATAAATGCATATTAGACCATAAGCCTAGCTCAGATGAAGAGTTAAGTATTTTCCTTTATAGTCACAAAAGCATGAAACTACGGTGCTCCCCCGGTACCGTTTGGTTTTTACAGTGCTGAAGCAGTTAACTGGCCATTTGCTGGAGCATTGGGTCCACAGCCAAAATGGAAGTGCCAAAAGCCAAGACTGCAACAAGTGGTTAGGGGATCAGATGGTTTGCAAGCTGTGCCAAGGAAAAGCCCACAAACAAGAGCTTGTTTAATACCCTCCCAAGCCAGCCCACAAGACAACTTGCTGGATGCGGTGCCAAGGTGCTGGGGGCAGGGGGTGGTGGTGGTACCGCTCGCAGGAAACCCCAGTCCCAGGAGCTCCCTCCTTGCGGGCTGGACGGGTGAGCGGAGGAACAGCTGCCGGTGCCCACAGGGGCTGCAAGGGCGGCTGCCTGTGGCCATCCGGCTGCAGGGGAAGCTGAGAGCAAGGACTGCTCCTCTCCTCCTGCTCCCGTGCATGGCCGGACCCTTCCCTTCCCCAGCAGCTCTCCCCTTCGCCTGCAGCAAACTCTGCAGTGTGGCCCAGAAGAAGCCCAGCCCCTGAATGAGAGCTGCAACCAAGAGACCTGAGCATCAGCTCACCATGGTGAAAACCTGCTGTATTTCTGAGGACAGATTAAGCCCTGCAGCAGGCTGAAGGCAGATAAGCATCACGCCTTGTACCCCGGTTGCTGCCCTGCTCCCCACATCCTCCTTCTCCCACTTCCCCACTGCCATCAAATCCCACACGCTGACCAGCTGTGTTAATTATTTTTCCTCTCCTGTGACACATGGACACCCTGGGAAAACAGACTTTACAAAACAGCTTTAACTTCAGGGCAGGGGAAAGGACACAGAGAGAAACCAGACACACCAAAGCACCACTTTTCCACTCCACCTCCTCACCAAGTACAAACCTCACGGTGCAAGTTTTCCTCCTCTGACAGTTTTTATTGCTTCCCTCTGTCCTGCAGCGACATGGCAAAGCCTGGCCGGCCTTTAAAAGCCTCCTGACAGATCCCGGGACCAGCGCCCCACGCCAGACACCAAAAAGTGATTTGCAAGGGAAAAAAACCTCAGCTCTGAAGGCCAACCCCAGAGAGGTTCCTGCTCCTAAAGCAGGAACATTGTGTGCATGTGTATGTTGGATGCCAGAGGAGAAAAAGCAGGGAGTATCGGGGGGGGGGGGGGGGCAGGAAAAAAAAAAGGAAAAGCAAAAAGAAATCCCAGCTTTCAGACTCCAGAGGGCTGGCTGGGAGAGGCAGCAGCTGAAAGAAATGCTCTGCTATTATTACTGCATGGAAATTACAGCTGCCAGAAGGAATCCAGGCCGATCTGTTGCTGAATATAACTTTAAAAAGACAGCCAGCCTCAAATCATGAGTGTCAGAAAGCCAGCGCGGTGGTGGGACCTGCAGTCCATTCCCCATCATCTTCTAAATAACAAATGCCAAGGACAAAGACAAAACAAAAAGGGGTGAAAGAGCAGAAGATGCCCAACAGGCGGGAGGGGAGGACTCAGCCCCCACACTCCAGGTCCCCCCAGTTTTGGGAGAAATATGTTAACTAGGGAGACATCAGCTGTTGGCCCCCAGAAGGAAGGAGATGTTTGGGCTGATTCCTGGAAAGAGTTTAATTTCTTAAGAGTTCAATTTTAAAAAGAGAAAAGGGAAAACCTACAAAGCAGAAATGCTGTAAATAGAGCTCTGGGTGCGAGGCAGGAGAGGGGAGACAGCAAGAGAGGGAAACCCACTGCTATTTACAGCAGGAGCACCGACTGTAACCAGGCACAGCCAGGGAGAGGGCTCAGGCATGCCGTGTCATGGACAAGCAGGGCAAACCAAAGGAAAACCCTCGCCAGAAGGCAATTTCAGCTACAGGTGAAGACAGGACATCAGATCAGATGGGTCCTTGCCCCGGCAGCTTGCACTCCAAGCCAGCCCCTACCTGGCAGCCAGCCCCTCCTGCAAGCTGCTCCCCCTCATCCATGAGGGATTGTTGGAGAACAGGGCAAAAATAGGGGGTTTAATCTTCCAGCAAGCCAGCATGCTGTCAAATTAATAAAAATCACGCTAAGCTTAACCATAACACACAGAGGCTCCACCTGCCCCTCCTGGAGAACATGAGTCACGAGCTCGCCAAGCTTCACTTTCTACTGCCAGTCGCTCCGTCGGCTACTTTTACATCCCTTTGGATAGGAAACGAGACACGCTTCCAAGAAGTCTCCCCTCTTCCCAAACATATTCCAGGGTAGACCGCAGCAGAGAATGGCACCGGAGAAAACCTGCTATGTCACAACACGTCTCTTTGCACTTTTAGCTGCCGTGACTTTGGATTCTGCGCTTGGGTCACGGCCAACATTTAATGAACGCTTTGATTGGCACGGCAGGGGATATTTTGGGGAGTACAGGGGGAGTGGGAGGTATTCTTAGTCCGACCTGCCTACTGCTCACCCTTTGGACGTGCTGCAGTCCACCCTGGGGCCTGACACCCACGCGGCGACACCAGCATTCCCCCCAGACCTACTTACCGACGTAGAAGGTGTTGGGGGCCTGCTTGTCCCCCAGCTGTAGGTAGAGGATATTCGTCGTCTGCGAGTCATGCCGCAGCCACAGGGCCACTCCTAGGATGATGCCTCCGGCCAGCTGGGGAGAAAGCAGAGGGAAGCAGGCATTACCCACCGCTCCAGCCACAACAGACCCAGGGTGGTGGTTTCCGGGCAGGAGCAGTGCTTGCTTTTCATCTTTCTGCAAATTCTTATTGTGTTGGGTTTGCGTGGCAAGGTTTTGGTAGCGGGGGGGGCTACAGGGGTGGCTTCTGTGAGAAGCTGCTAGAAGCTTCCCCTGTGTCTGACAGAGCCAATGCCAGCCGGCTCCAAGATGGACCCACCGCTGGCCAAGGCCAAGCCAATCAGCGCCTCTGTGATAACATATTTAAGAAAGAGAAAAACAGTTAGAGAGAGCTTTTGCAGCCAGAGAGAGGAGTGAGAAGATGTAAGAAACTCTGCAGACACCAAGGTCAGTGCAGAAGGAGGGGGAGGAGGTGCTCCGGGCACCAGAGCAAGATTCCCCTGCAGCCCGTGGTGAAGACCATGGTGAAGCAGGCTGTTCCCCTGCAGCCCATGGAGGGAGGATGAGGGGGTGTAGAGATTCCACCTGCAGCCCGTGGAGGACCCCACGCCAGAGCAGGTGGAGGCACCCAAAGGAGGCTGTGACCCTGTGGGAAGCCCACGCTGGAGGAAGCTCCTGGCACGACCTGTGGATCCGTGGAGAGAGGAGCCCACGCCAGAGCAGGTTTGCTGACAGGACTTGTGACCCCGTGGGGGACCCACGCTGGAGCAGTTTGCTCCTGAAGGTCTGCACCCCGTGGAGGAGACTCATGTTGGAGCAGTTCGTGAAGGACTGTCTCCCGTGAGAGGGACTCCATGCTGGAGCAGGGGAACAAAGAGAGGAGTCCTCCCCCAAGGATGAAGAAGCAGCAGCAGAAACAACGTGTGATGAACTGACCGTAACCCCCATTCCCCGTCCCCCTGTGCTGCTGAGGCGGGGTGGAGGTCGAAGCCGGGAGTGAAGTTGAGCCCAGGAAGATGGGAGGGGTGGGGGGAGGTGTTTTAAGATTTGATTTTATTTCTCATTCCTGTACTCTGTTTTGCTTAGTAATAAATGAGATGAATTTCCTCTCTAAGTTCAGTCTGTTTTGCCCATGAAGATTAGTGAGTGATCTCTCCCTGTCCTTATCTCGACCCACAAGCTTTTCGTTATACTTTTTCTCCCCTGTCTAGTGAAAGAGGGGAGTGATAGAGCGGCTCTGCTGGGCACCTGGCCCCCAGCCAGGGTCAACCCACCACACTTATTTACTCCTTTCATGTACAAGAACATCCTTCCTAACCATCGTCCCAGCCCTGCAATGTGCTTTACACCCCAAACCATGTGAGCCACATAATCCTCCTGGCTTTACGAGAACACCCCTCGCTCTGGGGATGTGCAAAGCCCTTTCCAGTTCCTGCAGGTGATTTCTTTCCTAAGAACTATTTTATTACTCCATTAAAATGGAAGGCTCAGCCTTACCCAAGAAGCATGAGATGTGCGACTGAGGTTTTTAGGAGAACTTTTCAACAGAAGTTAGGGTCAGCTCCAATTACTCCCTTTTCCCAAGGGGGTGTTATTGCCCCACTTCATTTCTCTGTGAGGTACAAACAGGTTTTGGGGTTTTGTTTGATCTGATGAGAACTGAGTAGGAAGGATGGGGAGACTTTGACTCAGAAAGCAGGGGGGAGCATCAGTTTTTCCCTCTGCCCCCAGTCTCATGTGCACATTACTTTGCATCCAGGGTCAGGCTTCCAATCTAAGGAGACCTAGTGGGACAGAGCTTTCTGCACCCCCAAAAGCTGCTCTGCCTCAGGGGAGACTCGTCCAACCAATGTGACACCAAAAGGCAGTAAAACTGCTAGCCATGCAGAGAAAGAGCAGAGGCATCATGGCTTTAAACTGCTGTCGTGCCTGCTTGCAAGGGATCCACAACGCCTCCAACCTCTCTAAAGCACACTCCTCATGATGTCCACACTTTGACATTTAGCACAGTGTTTAGGAGCATACAGATAACTAAGAAACCACACTCAGTGGGACCTGGTAACATTTCCAGCAGCATCTTTGTGTTATATCCCATTACTCCACACCCCCTCGCCTCCACGGGTCTCAGGGATGTCCCACATCAGGAGAGGACAGACAAAGATTCGCACTGGCTGCCCTCACAGCATTGCTTTGATTAATATCTAGTCTTCTTCCAAGGTGTCCCTTGAGCACAGCAACCCCTGCGGCCATCGCTTCCACTGCTCGGTTCACTGCCTGTTTTATTTCATAACGTGACAGAAAAAGAGAAACCTGAACCCAGCTCCCTGTGGGTGGGCCGTGAGCTGGGACCACGCTCTTCCGCTCCTCCGGCATGTACGGCTTTCCTTAACATCCTAATACAGGATTGAAGCAGAGCAAAGCCTTGGTTCAGGCCATGACACAACCATGCCGCTTTTGGAGGCCACCATGAAGATGCTTGCTGGAGCTGAGCAGCTCTGCAAGCCAACGAGGCTGAAACCACCGCCTTGGCCATGGTGGTTGTGTGGCAGAGCACCCGCACACACGTGTGCAAGCAGACACATGTGACAGAGCTCCCAGGGCAAGGATAAAAAAACACGCTTCAAACACAGGAGGAGGTGTTCTGCCTATAGAGTATCACCCCAGCTTACCGCTGGACTATTTATGTCCAAGTAACGGGTAGTTTTATGACTGACTTCCTCACTGTTTTCTCTTCCAGGGAGGGGTGGGGAATGGCAGCAGAAGACGGGAGTGGATCGGAGGCATTGCAGCGGGGAGGTGTCACTGAGAGGAACTCAAGCCAGAGCATTTCCAGCAGGACTCGCTGTGTTCTCCATGACACACCACCCCCCCCCCCTTTAAAACCATGAGAGAGCGGGGAAAAAATAAACACACGTGTAAAAAATCCCAAACAAACCAAAAACTTTAAGAATTCAATATCATATTTATGAAAGGCTGGAAGCACCTGTTCCAATGCTGATTTAATTTTGAGTGTCCTAAATCTTCAAAGCCATCCATCTTAAAAAAGGGAAGATAACTACCAAGAAGTACAGAAATGAAAACACCATTTTTTTCAAAAGGGTCTGAGTCAGGTCACTACAAGCATGAGAGGCACCATGAAGGTCACATTAAAAAAAAAAAAAAAAAAAAGAAGAAGAGAGAGAGCTTGCTCAGTAGAAGTGGAAAGTCTCCAGTTGTGCAAGCACAGCAGAGCCTCAGTGAATGCACGAGGACTGGGATTTGCAAGACAGGCTGCTGGTGGGAGTCCGGCTTTGCCCCTTGGGAGGTCAGCTGGTGATCTTCCTCCCTGCTTGCTTCTGCAAATCCCAGCCATGAGATTTCTACAGGGGTGCCATCAAACCTGGGGCAAACCCACACAATTTGTGCAAAACGCAGGGCAAGCTGACCTTGGGGCTTTTTCAGTTACTGGAGGGAGAAAATCCCCACCAGCTCCCTGGAAAGGGAGGGAAGATTTTACAAGCCTTTCCCCAATTTGACAGCAAAATAATCAGCTTTTAACACTCTCCCACAGCAACCAATTCAACTTCTCCACCGGCACGGTCCCTCATCCCTCTTGCACTTGGGAGAGTCCAAGGTTCTCCAAACACTCGCTACGGAGCAAAGTCACGAAAGTCAGTCCGTGCTCAAATCCAGCTCCAAATAAGGCAGCTTGTGGCTTCACAGAAAGTTACCCAAATCCAGGCTGGCACGGCTCGTTCATTGTCTGAGGACATAATGAAGCCCGTGTCTATCCTCTCAGGAGGAGGAGAATGCCCCCAAATTAATCAGTGCTACTCTTAAAGTAAAGGTCTCAGTGGCTCCCAGGGGAGGAGAGACCCTGAGGAAGATTGGGGTTTCTGTGCTGGCTGGAAGAGGTGAAGAAAAAACTGCAGCCCTTTCTGGTTTGGTTTTCCCTCTGGAAGGGGCCAATGCTCTGCCCCGGCAGGCTGCCCGCCGTGCCCAGCAGTACCCACCTCAGCACCCCCTGCCACCCGCAGCAAGGCTGGGACAACACCAGTGCGAGGAGAGGCAGCTGCTTTCCTATCAAATTTGCCCCAAAATGCCCAACACAGAGCTGACAGCAGGCTGCAAGCTACCCTCAAAATATTTGTTAATCATTTGGGAGCATCAGCAGACAGGATAAAGCCTCTTCTAACAACTCATCAAAGCCACCGCAGCGGTGAGGTCTGCCTACGGCAGCCAGCTGAACCAATCTCCAGATGTTCCCGGTTTCAGCCCCAACGCGCCCTGGGAACACCCCATGTCTGTCCCTTCTGCACCGCCCCACTCCATTTGCTTTTTTAACAGAGCACAGAGGACCTTTGAAAAGAAGTTTTAATCCAACAGCAGCTGGATTTCTTAAGCAAACGTTGCTTTCTCTTACTAATGAAAACAGGGCTTAGGCTACAATGAGTAACTTTTTCCATGAAAACCATACATCCTTCCACCACCAAGAAGCGCAGAACATAATTAAGGCATCTTTCTTCCCAAAAGAAAGATGACAAGAGGGAGAAAAGCTCATTGGTGCACAGCAGTAACCCTGCCTTCCACTGCACCTTGCCTGGGATAATCTCATTTTTAACACAATTTGTTCCAGATATAAGCTCAGTATTTTCTTCCCTCTCCATCCTACAATCGCTGTTGTTTGCTGACACGAGCTAGAAGAGCTCCAACCACTGATGGCAGCGTCACACTGGTCTCCAGGCTGCACATCCTCATATATTAAATATCCCTTCCCCCCCCCCCCCGTAGGTATCCACGAGCAGGTTATCTCATTGCTCTGTGCTTGCCCAGCTAGTTGGAAACATCTCAGCAGCTGGGGCCATCACTCGTTGCAGATATACCCCCAGTGCCCCAGCACAGCTCTACATTTAAATTTTCGAGGACTGCTTTAATGAAAGCAATAATTTAAGAGCTGCAGCTTCAGCCACGCCAGCACTCCATCACTCTTCAATCTCCATTCCACGAGACGACCTGCCCAGCTGGCCGTTCCCCTGAAGGCTCCTGCAGAGGTGGACGCCACTGAAACAAGCAACTGCTCGGACTCCAACTCAGGGCATCTACATTACTTTCCAGACTTTTAAGCGCTTCTAACTTTCTCGGCTGCTTTTACAGCTTTGCACTTTCCTCTGCTCTTGAGTGTTTTAAGCTCTCATTTTGCTGCCTTCCCCTACCTGTGCTTTCGTATGCCTCTGTTTAAAAAAAAAAGTAAAATCCCACAGACATACCCTCCAAATCCCAAAGGAAAACCACCCCTCTGTGAAAATAACACCTCCTCCATCTTTCCTGCCCCTTCAAAAATCCACTGTGAGCCTAGAAGGGCACCCAGTCCAGGGCACAGGATCCCCACTGCATTGCTAGTGATGCCCAGGACGGGGTCGGTTCCAGAGATCGCGCCCCAAGCAGCTTGCCGGCACAGCAAAGGTGGCACGGCAGACTCCAGTGTTTCCTCTTTACTGCTATTTTCCAGCTTCCAGAGATTTATTGCTTCTTCCAGACAGCCAGATTTTTCCAGCTGGATCCTGCCTGCCCAAGGCTTGCTTTTCGCAGGGACACTGTTCCAGCTTGGCATGGCCAGGGGAAGCCCCCATCGGATGCTGCCTAAGGGAGGGAAAATGCAGACCCCCAGCCCCTCGAGAGGTGCTGGAGTGGTACCCCATGTGATGTGGTATCACTGTCTGAGCATCATGACGATGGCAGCTGTGCAGCCCCGGTTTGCTGCCCTGTCCACTCTGCACATAACGGGGTTCTCTCCTGGATTGTGCCATTTGCCCTAAAATTTCCCAGATCCAGCTGTGGGGCAAGGAACAAATCCATCTTTTATAGCTCAGTCACTCCTCCTCTCCCTGAGAAATTCCCAGGGGTGCAGGGAATGGCCCCGTTCTCCCCTTTAACATGGGGCACCCCATATCTGAGCTGCTCCCCAGACACTCACGTACACCAGGACGTGCACCAGCCCCTGCTCCCTTCCGCTGCCCCCAGCCCTTTTCCTCCTGCTCCCTTCCCTCTGCCCCTCTCCAAAATAGGTTTCCTGGCAGGGAGGAGGAGGAGGAGGAGGAAGTCCTGGATATAGGGTGGCTCGCCAGGCATGTCAAAGCAAAGCAGACATCCTGCAGCCCAAGCCGTCAGAGGAGGGAAGCGGAGGTGCCAGCAGTTTCACAATGCCATATTTTTAGCAGCGCAGCTTCCCACGGCCAGTCCTGTCACCGGGATGCTCCTTCCCAACCTGCTGGAGCCCAAGGGCCAGGAGACGCTGCAAAACCAGCACTGGCGGAGCCCACACCGCAATAACTGTGAAATACCACAGTTGGTAACAAGAAGCAGGACGCTGCCAAAAAAGCCTAATGGTTTTTAGCTGGTTTACGATTCAGGTAGATGATTGAGAAGTGGGCCCGTGCAAACCACATGAAGTTCAGCCAGGCCAAGTGCAAGGTCCTGCATGTGGGTCGGCACAATCCCAAGCATGACTATAGGCTGGGTGAGGGATGGATTGAAAGCAGCCCCAAGGAGAAGGACTTGGGGTATTGATTGATGAGAAGCTCAACATGAGCCGGCAGTGTGCGCTTGCAGCCCAGAAAGCCAACCGTGTCCTGGGCTGCATCAGAAGAGGGGTGACCAGCAGGTCGAGGGAGGTGATCCTGCCCCTTTACTCAGCTCTTGTGAGACCCCACCTGGAGTACTGCATCCAGCTCTGGGGGCCCCAGTACAGGAGAGACATGGAGCTGTTGGAGGGAGTCCAGAGGAGGGCCACGAAGCTGATCAGAGGGCTGGAGCACCTCTCTTATGAGGACAGGCTGAGAGAGTTGGGATTGTTCAGCCTGGAGAACAGGCGGCTCCGGGGAGATCCAATTGAGGCTTACCAGTACCTGAAGGGGGCCTACAGGAAAGATGGTGAGGGACTGTTTATCAGGAAGTGTAGTGACAGGACAAGGGGTAATGGGTTCAAGCTGAAGGAGGGTCAATTTAGATTAGATGTTAGAAAGAAATTCTTTACTGTGAGGGTGGTGAGGCACTGGAACAGGCTGCCCAGAGAGGTTGTGAAGGCCCCATCCCTGGAGGTGTTTAAGATCAGGTTGGATGAGCTTTGGGCAACATGGTCTAGTGGAGGGTGTCCCTGCCTGCAGCAGGGGGATTGGAACTAGATGATCTTTAAGGTCCCTTCCAACCCAAACCATTCTATGATTTGAGATTTTTAACAGGTTTTCACGCTGCACAGGCTTGTGTCTTCCCTTACACCGCGTGGAAGCTGAACCCTTTGAGAGGACAGCACCTGGACCTCTCTCGGGGAGCCCAACTGGGGCTCCCCACAGCTCCTCTCCAGCATAATCTTCAAAGCAGCTGAGATGGAGTAAAACTGGATCCCCCTCCTTTTAGGTGTGCAGAAGGATGAAATGGCTTGCCAAGGCCATGGCATCTTGCTGCACAAGAAGCCCCTCGTACAGCCAGGAATGAATTGCTAATTTGGAGTTGAATGCTTTGATCTCAGGTCATTTGTTGGTCTCCAGGAGGAGCAGCAATATCGTATTTTTCATTATTTACACTGTGCATAATGGAGCATCACTTTGTTGGTGCACCTAGCATGAGTGGGGAAAAAAAAGCGAGGAGCTAGATATTCAGAACTTGATGGAAATTACCTTTGGAAGGGCAATACAAGTCCTTGCAAGAAGTGTGCTAGGACCTTACAGGTTTTGCACTACCATCTCGAGGATGGAGGCAGGCAGAAGTGGAACACATGACTGTTGGTGGCAGACGCACCGGTACAGGCAGTACCGAGCCTGCCCGCACCCTGTACCTCATTTCCTGGAAAGCAGTTGAATTTCATTTCTAAGGCAAATAGGTGTGACCCGCAGAAGTACTGAAAGGGCTCGGCGTGCAATGGGAGGCTGAGAGCAAACAGCAGCCCACGAACCTGGGAATGTTGGTTTGATGCTCTTCATGTTATCATGGCAGGACTTTACGCCAAAAATTCACTTAAAATTTTAAGGTGAGAAGCGCTACAGATCACCCCCTTGCTGCTTGTCAGGGTGGACTGTGGGATGCCCTGGAACACCAACACATCAGGACCCCCGTAAGACTTTTTGAGGGGGTGTAAGAGGGAAAGTGACTTAATTCAGACAAACATGGTTACAGTTTGACAGCCACACAACATAAAAGCTTCTTTGCCAAGCTCGGCAGAGGCACTCGCAAACTGCAGCGATGGACAGGACTCTTCTCGGAAGGTGCAGGCGAGGTCTTTCCTTCTGCGGCGATCGCGCTTGACAGCCACTAAAGGTCAGGCTGAAAGTTTGCAGGCAAGGCCTGCCCAGAAATTGCAGAAAGCACATTCGCGAGGAGCCCCGTGCTCCGCAGGCAGGCGGAGGAAGGCAGCCCGTGCTCTGCTCCCAGCAGCGCAGCCGCTGCCACCTTCCAGCAGCGGCTATTAATAGAGCTGCCAGACCAGGCAAAATTCTCCACTGGTGCCTATAGTTACGAGCCCCACAACACTGCAGGGCTTTTCAAAACAAGCTCCAGAGGAACACTCCCAGAGGAACAGCATACCAGAGGCCAAATAAAGCTTGATGGATGGGAGAAGAGCGGGAATCCGGCACCAAAATCGAGAAGTGGGGTCCTTTGATGGGTAGCACCAAGTCCTTCAGGCTGCTCCCCACCACCACAGCCTGATCTCTGCTACAGATAGAACACTGACATCTACCAGCAGGGTTTAATTGTCCTCAGTGGAGAGGAAAACAATTTCAGATATCGCTTTAAAATTAATTTGGCCCCATACATAAGCATTTAACTACAATGGTAATACAACTGCTTTCCCTTTTTAATAATACAGTTAAAGGCACTTGCACAGTACAGGATCAAAGCGTTTCTCAAGGCATTGTACATGGGTTAATGCTCTTGCAGGAGATGAGCATTATGGTGGTTGATAGAAGAATAACCTCAGGAAAACAGAGCAATATCCCCTCCAGCCACCAGTGACGCTCACTCCTTGCAACTGCAGCCCAGCCCATTAACTGAAATCGGGTACCCCCCGTTAGGCAGCGTGCCCATCTCTTCAGAAGACCCGCTTAAACAACCTTCTGCATGCAGAGGCTTCAGAAGAAGTTTTGTAGGTGATGGTAGGACTGTGTTCACTTGAGAGCCCAGAAACACATCCCAGAGAGCCATTGAACAGTTAAACTTGGGTCCAGGTACTGAGCCTACTAAGAAAACCTCTCCCTTGCCCTTCAAAGACAGGCATTTAACAGCTGCAGGGTCAAAATACATACAAATACATTTGCCTGTACATCATCCCATGACACCAAACCCAAAGTCAGCGGAAGAAGATGCTGGGCCAGTATCACGTCCTCGTTGCTTGCAAGGCTCTCTACGACTCCCAGGGAGACCAATAACCAAACCAAAGCCCGCACTCCGCAGCAGAGCAGCCTGCTAGCCGCTATCACTAATAGCATTTAAACAGCACTCAGTGTAAGCCTGCACCCAAAACAAAACGCACGCTGCTTTATGAGTCCAGGGAGTTATTCCAAACCCGTGCTTCAGAGCCGCATGCTGCGTGAACCACCAGCTCTTCCGTTCTCTGTTTAAACCTGTGAACGGCAGTAACCAGCCACCCTCCTTCTGCACCCCAACTGCACCACATTCCCTCAACACAAGTGAGAAGAAAAAAAAAAAGTTACACAGTGCCTAGAAAATGGCATTAGGAACAAGCTCTTCCTTTTAATTAGACACCTTTCCGGGAGGGCAGTCAGCAGTGCTCTAGGACCTGGAAGGCTGCCACGGGCTGTATTAGCTAATAAGCTGGGCGATCCTTCTCCGAGCAAGCCAATTTCTCCTTGGTTATGTTTAATTACATTTTAAAATAGCTCTCTAGCTTCCTTTGGTCTCCCCAGGGACTCTTTGCAGTGGTGGTCAGTTCAGCCCCATGCGCTGGCCTCTGCTATCAGATTCAGATAATTCAGGAGAGCAGTTGAAGTCCGGCCGTCTACCGAGAGCAAGATGGAGAAGCAGCTCGATCCCACCATGTGCCCAGCCCCGCTCCGGACTGCAGGGTGAACTGGGACTGACAACGCTCCCTCTCGCAGGGCAGGGAAGCAGAGCATCGCCTCGCCACCAGCCACCCCAAGGTTTCAGGACAAGTTTGGAGCACAGTGTTTTGCTAACCAGGTGAGATCCCTAGGCGCTGCCCGTGGATGCCCCCACCGCTTCGGTCAGCGGGTGCCGCTGTGAAACACGCGGGGATCCTTTCCTTCCTGAGATGGGCACCCGTTTGTTTGAGTGGTCCGTGCTGCGGCCACTGCTCCCTCCTCGAGGCTCATCCTGGACTGAGCAGGTAAGCCCAGCAAGCCTGCCATCTTCTTTTCAAAAATGCATGCACAAAGGAAAAACAACCCCCAAAAATAAAATAAAACCGAAACATCTCAGGCAGAGAGGGCTGCCGAGGCACCCCAGGGAGCTGGCAGCAGGGCCGCCTTTTCCTTTTCAACACAACGGCTTTGTGAAACTCCCCTTGCGCTGCCAGGGGAAGGAAAGGGGGGGAGGCAGAGTGGTGTCAGTTTATTTACACTCCAGCAGGGTAGCAGGACTACTTTAAAACCTTATAGGAGGTTTTTTCTTATTTGTTAACACCGTTAAGGCTGAGAATTGCTTCCTTTCTTCCTCTTGGGTGCTGGAGCTAGCTCCCATGAAACACAATGAGGAACCTGACAAACTTCGGGCTCTGCCTCCTGCTTGTTTTCATCAACAGCACCCAACCTCGGCTGTGCAAATGAGAGGCAAATGAGCGCGAGGAGCCCAGCAGCCGTTGCATGCTAACCAGCTGGCAGGACCACAGGGCTGTGAGTGCCCCGTCTCGCACCTCCCTGGGGTCAGAGCTGGGGTCCTGATGCAGCCACCCTGCAGCAAGGGTGCTTAGCATCAAGTCCAGCCTTTAAACACCACCCCAAAAAAGGATCTTCACGCTTCAGTGGCAACCAAGGCATCCCTCCCCAGCTGGGGACACAAGGTTGGCTGCTAACTGCGTTCCCATGGTGGTAAATCTAAAATTCCCCTTGACTACTATTTTAAAAAAAAAAAAAAAACAAAACACAAAAGGGCTTAAAAACTGAAAGACCTGGTGTTCAACCACCCTTCAGTTGGCCAGCCTCGCAGAAAGCATTGTTAATTCTTACAAAGCCGAGGCTCCCCATTTGCACCAAAGGTGGTCCGAGGGGACTGGCCACGGGTGAGCCCACTGTTAGGAGGTGTTTTGGGGAGCCGGTGGGTCCCAGCTCACAGGTACCCCTCCTTGGGAGGAGCTGGAGCATCTCCCACCAACCATCGCAGGGAAGCAGGTGTCAGGCTCCCTTCACAGGGCAGAGCGAGGCACCAGAAGTCCTAACAGGGAAGTTAAATGGACGGGCTAATTCCTCTTGGAAGCAAAATGCCCATTTATAAAAGATCAGCTGTTTTGCAAACACAAACTGGGGTGAGCGAGCTTGCTCAGGAGCAGCAGCTGTGCAGAGCCTCCTGCATCCTTCCTGCCGCCCAGGAGACCCTTCCTCCCTTGCATCTACACCGGCAGCTTCAGTGACAAGAATGGCAGGAAATTAGGACCAGAAGGGAATAAAAAGCACCAGGATAAGCGTGATAACTCGGAAGGAACAACATTTCAAAGAAGACCCGACCCGCCTCCGTCCTGCCATTTTAAGGGTGGAGGAAGAGGTTAAAAAAAAAACAAAAAACCACCAACCCAACAAAAAACCACCAACCCAGGACTGTGCCACATTCATCTTGCAGCTGGCAACACATCAGGTATCAATTAACATTGCTG
This sequence comes from Balearica regulorum gibbericeps, assembly GCF_011004875.1. Lineage (NCBI taxonomy): Eukaryota > Metazoa > Chordata > Aves > Gruiformes > Gruidae > Balearica > Balearica regulorum. Next base: position 53,788,804 of record NC_046188.1, on the reverse strand, counting down.
TTGTCAGAGCTCGTCATCTCTCCCTTGGTCAGTGTTACACCCAGAAACAAGGCGACAAGGCCTGAAATCAGGCTGGACTTGACAGAGCCCGCTCCCACACAGCAGTAAGCCCTACCCCTCCCAGAGGTGGGGAACCCCCCTGCAAGAGCTTCACCACGCACCCCCGGGGAGAAGGCAGAAGCTCCAGCCGGGCAGAGTAGCTCTCAGTGCCGAGGCAGGGTTTGCTCTGGAAGGCATTGCTCCCCTTCCCCACCTCTCCAGCCCTCCTTGCTGTGTTCGCTGCTGCAAGCAAACGTTAAGAAAAACCCCACATTGCTCGTCAACAGAGCAGGGTGTCAAGACAAGGGGTGCATCCTGATCACACAGCCAGTGCGCAGCAAGCGCTGCCTTGCCCCTGCGGGGTGGGGCTGGGCTTGCTTGCGAGAAAAAACAGCGTTTTGAGGAATGGAAAACAGCCTATTTAAAAAATTTAAAAAAGCAGCCTGCTTGGACGCATTTCTTTGCTCCTGGGTGCAGGAGCAGGAAAAGAGCGTTTCTTGCCACGCCAGCCCCTGGCTGCCGGAGGGTGTTTCTAACCGGGACAAACCCAGTTTACAGGGCAAGCAGGATACGCCGCTTTTTGCTAAATTAGCCACATGTCTGGATGGATTATTTCATGAAAAACTTTCTCAGGAAAGGCAACCTCTCCAGCCTAGGTAAAATTTGCATTCTAAAATAACTTCTCAGGCAGCAGAGGCAGCGGTCCCCAGCTCAGGCACAACCCAAGCGCAGGCGTCGAGGCGAGTTCCCGACACAGCGCCAGGGCCATCGAGCCCCGTTCACTCCCGGTGAGCTCTTGGGGCGGCGAGAGCCAAACCAACCCCGGTCGCCCATGTTTTTTGAACATCCTCTCCTCTGCGGTGGACAGCTGGGCCAGCGCCTCTCCTCGCTCCGCCTGGCAGCGTCCCTCCCTTCCTCCTCGGCTGGCTGCGAAACGTTGCTCTCCCCAGCGCAGACCCACAGCAACAGGGGGTTTGGGAGCAGCAGCCCCCGGAGAGGACGCCGACCCACTGGCAGCCCCCCGCCCCACTCCAGATTTGGCCCCCGCGCAGGAGCATGGCATCCCCTACCCTTCCGTGCAGAAAGGATGCATATAAGCATATCTCTATATATCTACATTAAAAATATACAAATAGCTATACATGTGCAAATAAATATACATATATGCATGCACTAAAAAAAAAGAAACAACAATGGATAATCAGCTCCCCCAGCTCCAAAAAAAAAAAAAAAAAAAAAAGGCAATCCCTAAGTCGTATCCCAGGCAGCCAGTCTAATGCTGGGGGGGGGGGGTGACGACGACGGGAAAGAGGTTAAAACCAGGCGCAAGCAGACGAGCCATATTGAAGCCCCGTTAACTGAAAGCGCTGGGGTGGCTCAGCTCCCCTCCCTCCCCGGTGCCCCGGAGCTCACCCAGAAGATGAAGTTGAAGACGAAGAGGAGGTATTTGATGCACTTGGTGCAGCCTTCCACCCCCATGGCGGCGCGGGCGAGGTGGGCGGCAGCGGCGGCGGCTCCCCTCAATCTCTGCGGCCGGCCTGGGGCGGTGGCAGGGACGGAGATACCCCGCCCCGCTCCCCCCTCCGCGCGCCCCGCCCCTCCGCGCGCCCCGCCCCTCCGCACGCCCCGCTCCGGGGCTGGGGGTCCGCACACACGGCCCCCCCCCCAATCCTGGGGCTGTCTGCTTCCCCCCCCCCTTTTTTTTTGTTTTCTTCCTCCCTTTTTTCCTTTTTCCTTCCCCCTTTTCCTTTTATCCTTTTCCTTTCCCCCCTTTTTTTCCGTTTTTCCCCTTTTTCCCTTTTTCTATTATCTTGCCCCTATTTTTTTTTCTTTTTTTCCTCTTTTCTTTTTTCCTCCCCCTTCCCCCTTTATTTTTGGTTTGTTTGTTTTCCCCTTTTCCTCTTCTTTTTCCCACCCACCAGGAGCTGCTCACAACAAAGACTTTCCTACACACAAGTGGCAGCCACAGGGGCAGGTGTTGGGGGGCTGGAGCACCACCAACTCCTAAAACTGACCACCATCCCTTAAACCTCACCCCCGTCCCCTAAACCTCACCAGGAAGCCTGGGGGTATGGGGAGAAACCGCTGTGGATGGGTGCAGGGTGCAGGAGGATTTGTATTTCCAGATACAGAAGTTTTAGGGTGCATCCATGAGGGGACCCCCTCCCCCTCAAAAAAAGAGAAAAGGATTTTTACATTAAAACTCACAGTTTGAAATTCAGAGATGCATTTTCTTATTCGTTTCCCCCTCCTATTTTATCCTAAGCTCTGATCTTCCATAGACTTTTTGCCTAAGCTTGTAGCTCTATTACTGCAAGCAATTGCATCAAGTTCAGTAGAACCACTCAGGAGGTTTTCCCTCGGATATTGGGTCGCATGAGCATCTGGGGGGCTTCAGGGCTGCCCACCAAAGAGACTTGGGTCACACTTGTCAACAGTCCAAGTAAGCCTCACATTATGGCTTAGAAATTTTAGTTAAATTTTAGTTTAAAAAAACCCAAAGCTGTGCAACAGAAGCATGATGAAATTTCCTAGTCTTTTGGCTGAAAGTCACTTTGGCCCACTTGCTCATCTCTGGAAATATAAATTGCTCTCACCCTATGTTATGCTTCCAGCAAACTTATTCACTTCTTCTAGGGGCAGGATAGTAAGTCACATAGCCAGAACATCAGAGGACTTCTGGTAAAGGCAGCAGCTAGCAGCTCCAGCAAAGGTCAGGACCTTCCCGTGCTAAATACGAACTTGGCGCCTGCCTGCAGTGTGGTACGTGGAAACCTGCCCTCTTTCTGCCTGGGCACTTTCCTCTAGCAAAAACATTTCAGGGAGCAGCTTCTGAGCCAAATATTCTCACACTCGAATCTTCCCTGCCATGTATCCTGTAAGCAGGAATGTGCTGTTAGCTAAGCACATATTTCCTACACATGTACACTGAAAATGCATCAACTTGTTCCAAAATCATCCCATTGCTCTCAGGGATGAGTTGCTCCTGGGCTCTGTTGTGTTCATCAAACCCTTCTTTGCCCCTCAGTAACAGACCACGGTGCTCTGCAGCAGTGGGGACCCGGGATGAATAGAAGTTGGCCCCATTCCCCAATTACTTATGCTGAGTACATCCCTGATTGCGGGCTTGCCATGGATGCATAAACCCTTTGTCTCTAAGCCACATTCACTCATCCAGCCTTACCAACGAAGCCGGAGGTTCATGAGGCTATTTATGCATGTAATTGCTATCCCAAATTATCAGTGTGACCCATCTGGTTACAGCAATAGCCATAATCCTGTGTGGCTCCTGCTCATTGATGCAAAGGATAACGGCAGGATCCCAAAGCTGCTCAGTTGCTACATCACAGCATCCCACAACATCTTTTTTTCTGAACCTTCCTCCTTTTCAGCTATAAATATTAAACCAAAAATACCCCTCCTCCCCAAAGAAATGGAGAGGTTGAAGATAGGAGGCTACATGACCCACGGAGCCTCTTGCACATTTAGGTGTCTGTTTCCAGAAAAACTCTTGGAGGCGCCACTTGGAGAGTCTGTGTGAGGGAGAGGAAGGAACCAGCTGCAGACTGAGAGGACCTCCAGCAGCCTTACCGGCTACAAAAGTAAATGACTCTCAAATCAACTTTTGTGCACTGGAGAGCCAGCAATCCCAGCTGCAATCACTGCCACAAAGTTGGCATTGAAACTGCTTCCAGGGAGCTTGGGAAGGCTTTTTTTTTTTTTTTTTTGGTCACTGTTGCTTTGCTTTTCTTGCTTTCTGCCTTTTTTTCCTCTTATGTTGGGAAGTGAAGGAGAACGGAAATTGAGAAATAAACCTTTTCATACCCTCCAAAAATTGTATTAGCAAACAATTGGGTTTGAAGCTAACACAGTCCCATTTCTGGGACTATTTTTGAGGCTGTGTTGGAGCAGGTGCTGCCCAGGGCTCAGGTACAGGTGTGGCTCTGGCAGGGGGGGCAGGGGCACAGGCCCACCATCTACATCAAGAAGCTCCCAGTTACAGGCTAAAGCCTACTGGGTCTAAACTGGGTTCACCCATCTGGCCGTACCAACAAAGTCCTCTCCAAAACTTGGAAGTTGAAAAGGATGTCAAGCTTTGTTCAATTTTTTTTTGTTTTGTTTAAGCAGTTCAGCTGAGTGCATTTGAAAACTTTGACCTTAATGTACAGGAAGGAAAAAAAAACATGACCATGGCACAGTGTCAAGATAACGTATACCATTTCCCAAGATTACGTGTGATTTCAGATATTGTATATTCATTTATCATGCTGTATCACTTGTTGTACAGTCCATAGAGTACCAGAACTGTGTTTCAAAGACTCTCAACAGCTTTATCAGCTCTTTATAAAGTGCTGCTGTATAAATAAGTAAAACTAATTTGCACAAATCAGTGTCACATGCCGGCATCGAGTGTAAGTGCTATGAATGGGGCTGATGATTTCCTTCTTTAGGAGGATGGGCTTGGTTAGAGTGCTCAGCGGTACGCCATGCTAATGCAGAGTCATTTACAGAGCAGCCAGCTGCAGGCAGGTCTGTGAAGAAGCTACCTACCTCCCAAGCCTTGCATCACTGAAAGAAAAAAGTAAACTCCAAAAAAGTTTTTTAAAAAAAAAAGCCTCAAAACCCCAAATTAAAAAAAAAAAATCTCCCTGCCCTCAAGCTGCCATTTGATTTTGCTCTCACAATTGGGTTTGCAGGCAGAGTAAAGCAGCAGAGAGTGGAGGCACTTTCAATGTTTTTCCTCTGTCTGCTGGGCTTGGGTCGTTGGTTGGTTGTTGGGTTTTTTGTTATCTTTTGTGAACCTGTTTATAGAAGTCAGTGTCATGCTTGTGGGTTTTAGCATAGCTGACATCTATGGGTATGACTCACCAGGGTTCCTTAGAGCAGATGTGGCTCCAGCTGCCTCCCAGCCCTGGGTTTAGCAGGCAGTCCCTTACCAGCAGGACTCTACAAGCCCAATCCCCAGGACTTCAAGCCTGCTTCTCCCAAGGAGATGCCTGCCAGGCTTCCAGCAGCTCCACCTTAAAAAAACCTTGTGTTTTATAAAAAATGATGGAGGGGGATGAGGGGAGAGGACAGACCCACTTCCTCCCCACCTCCTACGTAGGCCTGGAGAGCCGGTGACCAGGGTGTGAAACGATTAGCATCAAGGCAGGCTCTAAACACCAAACACCCCGGGTCTCCAGGAGATTTGGGAGAGCAGATGGGAGTCCCTTGTCCGCTGGGGACCGCAGGATGGCTGCTGATGTGGTATTCTGGCTGCGTGGCTTGGGCTCATGTGGCAATTCCCCTGCCCTCCTCACAGTCAGTGCAAAAATCATGGACAAACCACGGGAATAAAATGCATGCCTTTTTGTGGGTGAGGTTCCAGCTAGCTTTTAACCACTGCATCTTATCTTCTGTGGAAAACATGACAGAAATAGCCTGGATTTCCAATTTACCTGTAGTGGTAAAAAACCCAACCAAACCCAACCAAAACAAAAACACAACAGCAGCATCACCAAAAATCTTTAAATAGGACATTTTGGAGATGCATGAAAAGAAGCTCAGAAATTCATGCTATGGGAGGCTAATAGTCCCAAAGCACATAAGAATAACTTGCTAGGCAGCCAACACCACGCAATACTGTTTTTCAAGGCAGGGGCCTGAGCAAGGGCAACCTGCGGGGCACGGACTGGCCTACGGCAGTGGGAAGATTGAGCTCCATTGCCTCAGGAGAGGCCCGCCTGCACCCCTGGGTAGCCAGCCAATGCCTTCATTTTGAGCAGAAACATTAAGAATCTTATCCACATTTCTAAGAGGATATCTCCAGAATATCTTTTCAGTGCCCCAGCAGGAGCACCTGGTGCCTGCCCCTCCAAAAATCCCCGTGCCCAGCTCTGCAAATTCAGCCGAAGCACCACGATAGCCTGGGGGTCGTGTTTACCGCACAGCCTTTTGGCGGGGACGGGGGGGGACGACGCACCAAGCAGAGACCTGTAGCTGCGCCTGAAGTTTCTGTTTCTAATAAATTCAACAAATGGTTCCTGTCTGTGCGGTCTGTCTCTCTGCCATCTTTAAATATTTATGTCAACGTATCTATGGTGATGGGTCAGGTTATATAAAGGGGGGGGGGGGGCAGGGAAGGACAGCATCAGCAAACCTGTGCGGGTTTCCCCATCCAGCCCAGCTGCTCCCTCTTCTCAGCTCAGGCTCTGCTGCTTGCAAGCCCAGAAAGCGAACGTTCATTTTTCTCAGGGCATCAGAGAGGGCCAAGCCACAGCTGGGCTTAGCCGTGCTTTGCGAGATGCTGTGGGGGAGAGCAAGAGCCCAGCCCATCGATGCAGAGAGCTTCTATTGTATAATCAATGTATAATTCATTAGTAGGTGAATAAAGACTGGAATAGCTTATTGCTGATGTAACGGGGCTAAAAAGAAAGCAAGCACGTCCGTGAGCAAGCTGGTGTGCACGGGGTTTAAACAATAGCACTTAGTGATGCCGAGGGGGGAGAGGGAGCATTTTGCCTTGGGAGAGCAAACAACCCAGCCAGCCGGCTGCCAGCGACTCCAGGGAGACTGACGCAGGGATAGGCATCTTCCTGGCAAAACTGCTGGGACTGACCTTTCCTTTTCACTTGCTGGAGTCCTAGGGAATAGCATCTGGTAGACGGGAGGGTATTAGGTGTGGGTGGGCATCTCCAGGCTCAGCTGAAAGTATTCTCCCAAGATGTGCCGATTCCTCACAAGCGAGGGACTGCCCTTTATCTCATGGACTCACCCACAGGTCACAGTCCCTTCGACTCGAGCACACACAGGACTTCCAGCCTGTCCAGGACAGCAGCACAGAAACAGCAGCGACGCCCTGGCCATCTGCCAACCCAGGCGCATCGCCGTTGCTGTTATCAGAATGTTCCTGGGCACAGCAGAGTGAGATGATAAGCAGTACAGCACTACAGTGAGCAGCAAAAGCCAAAAGCAGCCACTAACGAGCACTAGATTCTACTATACAGTAAGGCAAGCAAGCCCCATGGCAAGCACAGGAGCCTGTCAATTAATAGCTAAACAGCTAATACTAAATAGATAATAACAGCTATAAATTCTATCTATCTAGCACATTCCAATCAAACCTGTCATCATCTCAAAGCCTTTGAGCCCCACGTTGGGCACCAAAAAGGACTGTCATGGTTCAGCCCCAGCCAGCAGCTGAGCACCACGCAGCGGCTCGCTCACTCCTCCCCCTCGGGATGGGGGGGAGAATCAGAAGAGTAAGAGTGAGAAAACTCATGGGCTGAGATAAAGACGGTTTAATAGGTAAAGCAAAAGCTGTGCGCGCAAGCAAAGCAAAACAAAGAATTCGTTCACCACTTCCCATGGGCAGGCAGGTGTTCAGCCATCTCCAGGAAAGCAGGGCTCTGTCACACATAACGGTGACTTGGGAAGACAAATGCCATCACTCCAAATGCCGCTGCCCCCTTCCCCAAGCTCCTTATAAACAGGGCATGACATCATACGGTATGGAATATCCCCTTGGTTAGTTGGGGTCAGCTGTCCTGCTTGTGTCCCCTCCCAGCTCCTTGTGCACCCCCAGCCATCCCGCTGGCAGGGCAGTGTGAGAAGCAGCAAAGGCCTTGGCTCTGTGGAAGCACTGCTCAGCAATAGGTCCATATAACAAAAACATCTCTATCTTTTCAACACTGCTTCCAGCACAAATCCAAACATAGCCCCACACTAGCTACTATGAAGAAAATTAACCCTCTCAGCTGAAACCAGGACAGTGTCAAAACATGCACTGCCTGCGTTGTTGCAAAACAGTCTCTGAGGCTGCTCTAGGGCTCTCCCTCCATGCTCTCACAGCCACCCCTACCATCCCACCTGGTGCTACGTCTCCCAGCAGACAGGGTTGATGCTTGCTGCCGGTTGCTCAGCCTTCCAGAAGAGGAGATACACACTTAAGAAAAAAAAAAATCCCTTTTCACCCCAATATAGCATTTTACTAAAAGAGAGAACTGCAAAGACACTTCACGTGAAAGTTGCAGGCCGTGTGCGATCCGACCGTGTATTCAAAGCAGCTTCTGACCTTACCTGCCTTCGGCTGTGCTGGCAGAGATCTCCTGCATGGAGCATCTACCACATCTGGCTGCATTTCTAGAGAATTATATAGCCAGCTGCTTTTGCAAACACGTTGCTTCAGCATCTGGTTAAAAAAAAAAAAAGGCTATTAACTATTTCTTTAAAAAGTATTTCCTATGTCTGCAGCTCAGAAACACAGCTTCACCCTGGCAGAAAATGGCTTCCTTACCACCCCAGCACCGCAAAGGTCCACCCAAATTTGCCAACTTATAAGACTTCAGAAGAACTTGCTCAGCAGTATCTCCTTTAGGAGCATGCTGCAGGCATGAATCAGAGCTGCACAGCAAAGGGGCTATTGAAGGAGGAAGTTATATTTTGATGGCAGTGGGAACTCAGTCAATAGGGCAGGAAATAGCAAAACAGTTTGGAGCCAAGCCAGCACACCACGAGGCTGAAAGATTCCCACTCTGCGCACCACCGAATCCCTCTAGAGAGCCAGTCAACTGCTTAACCTGTGCTTTTCACAAGTGCTCTGAGCTCCTCAGGTTTTTTTCCAGGTACTGAAAAACCCAATTTGCAGAAGCCCTGAGCATCCTCAGCTGCTGTGCAAAGCTATGCCCTGTTCACCTGCAGTTCTGCGCAAGTACGTTGAAAAAGCAGCATCTGGCACTCTCAGAGCAGGCACTGGGAAAGCTCCCCTGGCTTGTAAGCAAGCTGTGGTCAGGCCACCCACAGGCACGCAGTGAGCCCCACATAAAGCCTCAGGGAAAATTAATGTTCACGCTGGAAGTGCAGGACCTGAGCAGTGTGTGGGCAATGAAGGATGGAGAGGAGCACAAAGGTTTCTTGCTGCTGCCAGGGGCTGATGTTCCCCAGCCCCGTAGGTGATCACCTGGCCTTAGGTTACTCCCCCTCCCCATGTCCTCAGATAGAGCTGGGGGTTTGTCTAAAATAAAAGGAAAAGGGTAATACATGTGCACAAGCTAATGCATACCCGTAGAGAGGCCAAACTGTGATTGCCTAGGTGACCTTAGCAGAACTAATTGATAATTGCTGGAGCTTAATTGATAACTAATTGGAGCCAATTCACAATTAAATATCTAACTTTGCACTTTTGGTCTCTCTTTAACAGTTCATTTTTGCTCTTGCCTATGCCTACGTGAATAGGGATTTCTTTCCTACCAGAGTTTGAGTGTTGACATGCTTGTAACAGTCAGCTTCTACTTGTGCAAGCCCCAGGAAGGCTCTGCAGGTGTTTCTGAGCCTGGCTGCTGGCTTTGCATCCCTGCTGCTCAGCTCCATGCTCTTATCCTGACAAAATCTCTCTCTTGCTCTTCTCAACACTGGGTAAATCTCAGCAGCGCTTACAAATAGGTTCCTAGGGTTTTGCTCTGGTTGCATAAGAGCTGTAATTTACCCATAGAGAACAGCAAGTTAGGGACTGGTAAGTGCAAGCATATTGACTGCAGGACAGGGATTTTTTTGTTGGCACAGCTTGACACCTGCCTGCCTCGCAGCTTCCACCCAGCCATCCCTGGGTGCTGCTGTTTCTACAACTGCAAACAAAATGGTAATGCTGCGCTTTTCTGCCACAGATTTCCAAAAACTGAGGAGTAGAAGATATCTGCTTTCCTGCTCCTGAAAATGAGAGGGAGATGCCATCGCAGGGCAGCAGGAGCCCTGCTGCTACACACAGCACGAGCTCTGGTGGAAGAGCGTGTCCAGCCAGGCACTGCTCTGCCACCCGCTCATTAAAGGTGCTGCTCCTTGCAGGGGAACTCCAGCAGTGGGTGAAATGGGAACAAAGATCATGAGATGGCCAGCGTGTACATACGGAGCAAGGTTTGCTTTTTTTAAATTATAGTTTGTTGGAGTATTTTGTACCAAAAAAACCCCCCCTAAACCCCACGGCTGGCTATCAGAGGAAGAAAGAGAACTTCCAGCTCCCTAGGACAAGAAATTGCACACTTCCAGTCTGCTACTTATGGGGAAGAAGAAATGATGACTCTCCAGGTGCATTATCACCTTGTGAGATGGTTTGGTGAAAGTCATGTTCTCATCCCTGCCTCAAGCATCAGAAATCATTACAGAGGTGTGAAAACAGCAGCTACATACGTGCACCTATATGGCCAATGCTGGACAGATGCCTCACTCCTTCTGATGAAGTTTCAGTGATCACAAGTGATTCAAGGGAAATGAGAGCTGGAGGAGGGGGATATGATAGACTTTCAAGTTTCTTTATTATATATATGCTACTCCTGTTCATAATCATCCCTTTACATTTAAAATTGACCTGGGAAGAAGGAGCAACTAAAGCTTTAGCAGTTCTGGTGGTGAAGGTTTAAAAGAGATCTTTTCTACTAGTTGCTGAGGATTAAGCAGGAAACCCACACCAATAACACAGACTCCACTGATTTGCACAATCTCCAATGGTTTTTTTGATATGGCAGAACATCATCAGCTGTCCAGCCAACACAGAGCAGTGGGCAAGACCTGACTATGTAGTGTTTAGCAAGTGAAACCATAGAGATTTCTTTCATATAAATATTCTAGTCTTTATTGCTTAAACAAGTCCTTAAGACTTTTTCCTGCTCCTGCTTGCATTACTCCTTGCGAGGTACCTGCGTGCTGCCCCAGCAGCTGGTTGAGAGTAGGATGAGGCTGATGAGAAGCTCTGTTTCCTCCAAAGAACCAACACTATCCTCTCCCTCTTGGGTGCTAAGGCACGCTGCTGGGACAGGCGAGCACCAGCTGCCTGGGGAATATCTCTTCCCAGCGCTGAAAGAATTACTGAAGGCTCTCCACGATGCAACCCCCTGAGCAATGCAGGCAGCCTCATGCACGGCAGAAAAAGAGAAGGAATGACAGCCTTTTGCAAGAAATTCGTCTTTATTGAAGCAACCATGAGTCACATGAGCTGCCAGCTGGCCTGAGGAATAACAATAGCAGTGGCCTGGACAATAGCAGCTGGAGCTCACAAGGGAGATTGTCTCTCTCCAGAAAGCGAGATACTCAGTAGTGTGTACATATACACACACACACACACACATAAGTGAATCTTTCCCCACTGCTAGAAAGTGGATATGTTGGCAAGTGCGTATCACCACTAAATCCCTGCAAGAGAGAGACGTGTTGGTGACTGCCAAGAGGTAGCTTGAGCAATACTCTGGAGCAGTTTGAACTTGATCCTGCTTCCAGTGAAGTCAATGGTGAAGCCCCGTTGGTTCCAAGGGAGCAGGATGAGGAGCGATAGCCCTTTCCCCTCCCCAACACAATTCTTTCCAGCGCAAGACATTTGCAGCCACGTTAAAATGCTAACCAGGTGCTGTAGTCAGTACTGCTGTTCTTGTACGTGTAGCAGCCTCTGCCTGAGGGCCAGGACCTGTCCTGAACATCAGCATGGAGGTTTCCACGTTTAATCTCAATAAGCAATTCCTACTTACTGTTTTTCTTGGCTAAAAGCCACAACGAAGGAGAGGGGTGAAGGCTGCTGTTGGTTCAACAGACATTTCACACAGCCATATAGTTTACAGCAGGTTTTCCAGCAGATGCTAAATCTAGTGCAATGCTAGGTTTCAGCTCAGAAGTGGCTCTGCCCCCTCGCAACAAGGGCAAAGCACATCAGGGAGCCATCGTTCGAGTGCCGATTTCTCCATGTGATTGAGGCTTTTTAAATTTCTGTTTATTATTGATAAGGTGAAGTAAAGAGGATGTGGGGCTGGACATTGTATTGTTTGACTTGGCTGGAGATCAGTCCCATTCTCTTATAGATTTAAGCTTCGGTCCTGTGTGTATGTGTAATGTCAAAGTCCTTCTGTAATGCACAGCAGCGTGGTGAGTTCATGAAGCTAGATAAACACAGAGATAAGGCTGGAAGTTGAACAAGCCCCTGTGAAATCAGTGTGGCATCAAGCTCTAAGAGGTTGACTAAATCCTAAGAATTAAAAAATAATGGCGTATTGCATTAGCAAGGAGGAATACCAGAGGCATATGTCCTTATGCTGGTCATTTGTTTCAAAGCTCATGCACTACTTTGTGATTTTTTTGCCTGATCTCTACCAAAAGCTCTGAAATCTGGTAATATCTGAAAACAGGGGGCAACTAGTCAATGATTGTTGGATGCCTACATACTTGAGCATGATCAGAAACGTGCCCAAAGTCAATCATTACAAGCATCCAGGCTAGGAGAGCACATTTCCCATCAGCAATGATACACTTTGTGTCCATGTATTTGCTGATAGCACAAGATCGGTCCTGGGCTGTGATCCAAAGCAATCTTCCTAGAAACATTGCATCTTTGCGGGTCACAGGGAACTGCTCGGATGATAGTGCAAGAGAAGTCTGGTTTAACGCTGTGATTTTTGCTGGGCTTTTCTCTCCATTTGTGTCCTAAGGGGCTCTTTGTGTCTTGCTTTCGGAGCTAGAGCCCGTAGGTCCCCAGGCGAGGCGATCTGCATCTCCAAGTCCAGGTGTGTATCTCAGTCCTTGTCTGTTTTCGGCAAAGGTGTGGGACTGCTCTTCTGCAGAGCATTGTCCACTCTGATCGGCTTGGAAATGCGTAACAGCTAGTAGTGCAGGAAGGGGACAAGTGTGACACACGTCCCGCTGCCTGACCCGATGCAACGCCTTCCCGGGGGATTTGGTGAGCGACTTCAGACATCTTCCTGTGCCAAGAGCTGGCTCTACCTGGTAGGGATGCCCAGGCGGCGGGTTTCTACCTCTCTCGCAGGATGTATTTGCCTTTCCGGTCCAGGTTGCTGCTGAAGTGGATGGAGAACCAAAGGAATGAAGTCAGGATCATCCCATAAACCTGAAAGGAAATAAATGAGATGGGCACACAATTACATGCTGAACTGGTTACGATGCTCCATCTGTGCAAATAAGTGATCATAAATGTTGCCTCTTAGTCCGCTTGGTACTTCTGAATTTATGTATTGGAATGTCACATTTTTCTTAAGAGAGCTGTTTTCCAGTAAAATTCCACATGGGAGGAAAAAAATACTCAACACATGGCTAAAACATCTGATTGGAATTAGCACAATATGGCTCAAACCCCATCCTAAAAATACCAAGAAATGAGATGAAACTAGGAAATTCAGATTTCAAATTCCTGCCACAAAACATTCCTCTATGCAAACAAACCTATCTTTCACATGATAATAGCCTTTTGTAAAGATAACATAGGGAGAAAAAAAAAACCCAAACACCAAAATCCACAAACCTCATGTATCGTTTGGAGCAAAAAACCCAACAAAACAAAAAACCCTAACAAAACCCAAACCCCACCCCATGCACATGCACAGTTGTGGACAGTATCCTTCCTCTGTATTGTGATATTCTGCCTGGCATAACACACATCAGGATTTGCACAGGCAATGTATCAAAGGTAAGGCTGCTGTGGGAAGGATAACAAGGGCTGTAACAACTTGCTCTTTCCTAAAAGTCTGCCTTAACATGCAAGCGTCTTTGCTTGCAGCTTGATCTGGGGACACATATGTATTGTTGGCCAAGGGACAGTGACATCAGAGCAGCTATAGCCCTCGTTGCTGCACCTTGCATCCTGCCATCACAACAGCGAACCGTGCAGTGAGATTTCCTCTAGCACGCGCTTCAAAGACAGCTGCCTTATCTGGGTATAGCATCAAGCTGTGTAAAAAAGATACATATAATAAAAACACTCCTGCTTTTATCTGAATATAGGTGTAGTGAAATTCCTCCTATACCCAACAAAAATTAGAAAGTGATACAAAATATTCACACATGACTTCACATCTACAGCTCCATAGCAATCCTAATTTACTACTAGCAGTATAAAATACAAAAGTGTATATTCCTTTGGGTTTTAGTTAGATGGAGAAGAGTCTTCTAACCCATAGTTGTGCCAAGGCAGACACAAGTAGTAAAACAATCTCCAAATACACATTCAGTCAGGAAAGGTTGCCCCACCTGGGAAGCAGCATGGCGATATCACAGCAGACCCTCCCTTCATGGTGAAGAAACTACTCTCCTGGTGTGTACTCTTTTCTGGTGTGCTTTACCACACGTGCAGGGCCCTCGTGTAGAGGTAATTACAGTGATACACCTCTGACAAGCAGTGGGTGGGCATATAAGCAGGCTTGTTTTAATTAGCAATGCTCTCCAGCTCTGAAAGGACCGTCCCCATGCAGCCACTGACCCCCTCACAGCTGAAAGACACGCTCATCTTGCAGCATTTCATTTTTTCTTTTGTTGTCTCCCAAATAAGACTCACAAATTCAGAACAGAGCCTTTCTCCACAAGCCATCCTCTGAAGATGATCCTACCCCTCCTCCATAAGAGCCTCCTTCAAAGATGGTACCTGGGAGCACAGGCAACACGCTCTGCTCCTCTTCTTTACAGCTTGCTCCTTACAAGCCGTGCTTCACCCACCCACCACCCGAGATGCACCTTACCAGGTTCATTAGTGGTCATTAATAGGATGAGACCTTCCCTTTCCACACAGCTCTCCAGCTCCACTGCTGGTGCTCAGGAGCTTTCAAGACTTTCCAGCTCCAGCTGCACAAAGTAACTTCCCAGGCTGAGCTGAGTGGCAGCCAGTGAGCACTGGGCAAGGAGAGGCAGCAAGTTTCCTAAAATATGGAGCTTTCACTGCATCTCCATTTCCACAATTGCTGCTGTCTTCCCACCTGATCCGCAAGCCCTGCACCAGGCGATATGGCCTCTTGCTTGCAGGAGATGTGCAGGCAAACCTAGGTGGATGAAATGCAAATGCTGCTGCAGCCTTCTCCCTGTTCCCTGCTCCCAGCTGCCGTGCCTAGTTTGGGCAGAAAAAACATGCAGCGAGCCTATTCCTGCAGGAAAACCCTGCCATCCATCAGCCTGGCTAAGACAGGTCCTGGCCCTTTCCTAATTTCCACAGTGGAGTCCACCACCACTTGGTTCTCTGCTGCCTCTCCAAAATCACCCAAAATCCTAGCTTCTGAGGGCTAATTTAGGATATGCTTTCCCCAGTGCGGCTTGCCTCTTGGGACCAAAATGTGAAGGAACAGACATAGCTACCATGAAGCCGATGGTGATGCCCAGGAGTGTGGAGACAAAGTCTGTGTGCTTCTTCAGGAAGTCCTGGATCTTCCGCAGGCAGTCCTAGGAGGACAGAGACACACCTTGCAGCACAGCATCATCTCAGTGGGGGGCTTCATCCCCCCCCCGCCCCCGCAACAGCACCTGCCACAACCCCAGATAGAAAGGGAAAGAAGAGGGGGATGCAGCACTGCACAGCTGGGCTACTCCATGGGCAGATCTCCTTTTTTTCTGCTGCTTGCTGCAGCTTGGGAAAACAAACAGCTGCGGTGTATTTTCTATTACTACAACACCCCTACAATTTTCTTGGTATGGTGCATTTTGGACTGAGGGGGATGTATTTGCACACAGGTAAAGGTGGTGACACACAAGCTTTTTTTCTTTCCGCCCACTGGAAAATGGAAAGAGGGAAATGAAAAGATGGAAAAGCAGGGCACACCATAATGCTAAATACGTTCCCCAAAGATACTAATGAACAGCTCAATTTTGCAAGGTGTCGCAAGCATTAATATGCATTAGCCTTAAGCATGCCAGCGGCCCCACGGAAATCCAGGAGGTGTTAGCTAAGAGAGCCATTTCAAGAATGCAAGAGCATGCCCTTGATGAAGTGATTTGCCAAGTGAGGTAAGAGCTCTCAAAGCCAAGAGTGAATGTACTGCAGCTACCAAACGCTGCGGTTCCCTGAGTTGCAAAATGCTTCCTCCCATCCACCATCCGCTCACAACCAGAGGAAATGCAAACCATTAACCAGGAAGGAACAGTCGCCCACATGGTGCCAGGTTTTGTTCTGCTCTCCCTTTCTGCTCTTTGAGCAGAGTTCAACCCTGCTTCAAGACGTAACGTTCCCAGAGGCAGTGCTTTGAAACGCTGCCCCATGGGCTGACACGCGCCTGCACATCACGGCAGCCTGTTAGCACTTGACATCTTTGCTTAACAATGTTTTTGTATAGCTGTAGCAACATGGTTTTGTTTTTCCTAGGGACAACATACATATTGATGCTGGCGACATTAGCTACTTCAGCTGATTTGGCTGCTCCAGTGGAAGAAAAATAATCGTACAATAGATTTGCTCAGGGAATATGATGTCTATGTGGCAGCTTCAGTGCAGAGGCAGTCTAATCCTCGTGGCTTCTCCATCAACCTCATTGAGATACTGCAAAGAGGAAGAACGAAGCATACTTGATGAAGCTACTACTGGGCATCATCATCCTGCTTCACGGGTTTCTCATTTTAATACCTATTTAATGCCTCGGGAAAAAAGAATTACAACAAATTCCACATATGCTGTTAGTGAGACGTTTTAAGCCTCAGAAACTAGTGTCATGTGGAAAAGTCCAACAGTTCCTTTCAGCTCAGATACATGCCTATGACATCTCACACTCTGCACACACAGGAGACAAAGAGAAAGCTGGAGGCAAGTGACAGGCTGCAAACAGAAGCATTTTGAATACTTTGTGGAGCTGCAAAGGAAACCACATCTGCAGGTCTGAGACCTGCTTATCCACTGGGACTCCTCCAGTGAGTCAGATGTCTCCTTACTGAAACAACAAAACCCCAGCAAAACAAACCCCAACCCATAGTAACCCCAAACCATGAAAAAGCCACAATTCTCACTAACAAACACTAGTGAGGTTTTAACCGTTAGCGAGTAGCAGCACACCCCTGCTGTGGGGTGGAAGAAACCTTTCCCTTACCTGTCCCGTGTCGTGCACCTCGCCAGGTGGGCACGTCGTGCGCTCGACATTGGTCGTGTCCCCAAATGGAGAGTGCTTCCCACAGCACAGGAACTGGAAGAGAGGGAGAGGTCTGCCAGCCGCCCGCCGGGGCTCTTCCCTCGCCGCCAGCTGCTGCGGCAGGAGGTGCTGCATGGCGATGGACCACCCTTCCTCCCTGCCACCCCGGGCAGGGCTATACAACCAGGGCTGCAAGGAGCGAAGCACGTAGATGTGCGATCAACAACTGCAGCAATGGAGGTTAAATTCAGAGGAGGTGGATGGATCTGGCCCCAGACTTGCCCACGCTCCTCCAGGACTGCTGCCTGGGGTTGGGGCCAAGCCCTACCACCACAGTCACACCAGCTCTCACAGTGGCTGCTCTGGAAAACCCAGGGATAAACAGACTCATGTTCCTAGTGTTTGTTATAGGCTAGGGGGGTCCCCAGAAACACCCACCGTGAAGCTGGTTTCTTATAGCCAGGGTGAACTGGCCAGATTGGAGCTCTAGCAGAAAGAAAAGAAAAGAAAACGAGTAGAAGGACTGTTTCTCCATCAGTTAAAGTGGCTGAAATAAGCAACTGATGAAGCAGGGTATTGTGCCTGGTTCTCCTTGCCAAGGGGGACTCTGGGTGTGCTGTCCTACAACCCCACAGAGCAAGTACCACCATCGTTGCAGTGAGAAACATTTGCTCTTTTCTGTGTTTTGAGAAGCATGGATGAAAGGCATTTGGAAAGTACTTGTTACAATGACTTAAGAAAACACAGAAGGATGAAGGGAGTTGTGTGGGAGGTGTCTGGAAACATGTGAGCAGAGCTGACCTTCTCGTCCAGCCCTGCTGCATACCATGAACTCACTACCCAAACAAGCCCTGCTGAGTGAGGAAACTGCATCTCTTTTACTCAGCAGGGACTTTGGAGTTTCTCACCGTGGGGGGACATCCTCACTCATTTCCTGTGGCTTTGAGGACAAGCATCTTCCCTGTGCTCTAGGTAGCCACCCTTTCCTACCTACTGCACTATGGAGAAGTCCCCTGCACCAAGAGCATCCTGGGTGGTGGTTTTGGGGAACTTACCAGCAGCCACCATCATTGCAAGAGTCCACGTAGCCTCCAGTCCTCATCAGCCATAGGCTTAGGGGTAGACAGAAATAGAATCATAGAATCATTTAGGTTGGAAAAGACCCTTAAGATCAAGTCCAACCATAAACCTAGTACTACCAAGTCCACCACTAAAGCATGTCCCTAAGCACCACATCTACACAGCTTTTGAATACCAAGAATGGTGACTCAACCACTTCCCTCGGCAGCCTGTTCCAGTGCTTGACAACCCTTTCAGTGAAGAATTTTTTCCTAATATCCAATCTAAACCTCCCCTGGCACAAGTTGAGGCCATTTCCTCTTGTCCTATCGCTCGTTACCTGGGAAGACAGACCAACACCCACCTCACTACTACCTCCCGTCAGGTAGTTGTAGAGTACAATAAGGTCTCCCCTCAGCCTCCTTTTCTCCAGGCTTAACAACCCCAGTTCCCTCAGCTGCTCCTCTAGACCCTTTACCAGCTTCGTTGCTTCTTCTTTGGACACGGTCCAGCACCTCAGTGTCCTTCTTGTAGTGAGGGGCTCAAAACTGAACACAGCACTCAAGGTGTGGCCTCACCAGTGCTGAGTACAGGGGGATGGTCACTTCCCTAGTCCTGCTGGCCACACTATTTCTGATACAAGCCAGGATGCTGTTGGCCTTCTTGGCCACCTGGGCACACTGCTGGCTCATATTCAGCCGGCTGTCAACCAAGACCCCCAGGTCCTTTTCCGCCAGGCAGCTTTCCAGCCACTCTTCCCCAAGCCTGTAGCGTTGCCTGGGGTTGTTGTGACCCAAGTGCAGGACCCAGCACTGAGCCTTGTTGAACCTCATACAATTGGCCCATGGATCCAGCCTGTCCAGACCCTTCTGTAGAGCCTTCCTGCCCTCAAGCAGATCAACACTCCCACCCAAGTCCAAATACTTCTGCTGGACGATATGGAATTTTCCCCCCTCTCTCTACCTGACTGGGAACACCAGAGAGGTGCATATCCACTTTCTCCTACCACGGAGAGGGAGTATGGCCAAGGGCCTGCTGAGACAGAAAACATATATCAACTATGGTATGGAAGCTTTGAAGATAGCCCTTTCCTCCTGTTGATAATCTGGTTGGTCAAACCTAGGAAAGGAAGAGTAGGAAGGGAAGAGAAGACTTTGCAGCAGGCTGGAGGACCTGGTTCCCAAGGGAAAACGTCATGAAGCAGAGCACAAGTGACAGCCCCAGCCTGCTGAAACCATCAGGAAGATACCTCAGAGCAACGTTTTCTGCAAAGGCTGAAAGACAACTTACTGCTTCGTGGATGGCAGTCAGCTCGTGCCTCCTGAAGTTGGAGGCATTCCTCCTCACTTCCTCGTACACAAAATCGTACACATCCATCATGCTGTCTTCCACCTGCAATGAAAGCAGAGATCTGTATGTGCAAACCATTGACTGCAGACATCTCTGGAGGGAAATATGCTCCTCTTGCATCCCCCCAGAAGCTCTCCAGGTATAGCAAGACAAGCAGTGCAGCTATTAAATGACCACCACACAGCAGCAGGAGCTGGTGTATGACCC
The DNA here is from genome assembly GCF_011004875.1 of Balearica regulorum gibbericeps. Classification (NCBI taxonomy): domain Eukaryota; kingdom Metazoa; phylum Chordata; class Aves; order Gruiformes; family Gruidae; genus Balearica; species Balearica regulorum. The sequence continues at coordinate 53,769,308 of NC_046188.1, read as the reverse complement.
ACCATGCACCAAGGGGCACCTATGACATGGTGAGTCCCACAAGAGAGGCTGTGATATGGCATGTGTACCACCTTCTGTTATGCATGGACTCATCAGCACCATGCTGGGGTGTCATCATCTGACAGCTGGAGCTTTTGGCCAGGTTTGGATTTAGTGTCAGAGAAGAACTCATGCTTGTGACCATTGTGCCTCTACATTCCTCTGCCAGGCAGGGATGACATCATCTCCCTGTCCTGATGGAGGTCTGTGAGGACAGGCACACATGACCATGAGGTGCTAAAATACAAAAGCAAGAGGACGTCAGATAGCTGGTGTTGTCCCAGTGACAGAACAGTTCCTTTGCATAGAGCCAAAAAAATAATGGAGTGTTTCAGTGGTGAATCAGACCCTAGATATTTACCAAACATGTGAGAACTCACAGCTTGACAGGTCCCAGCCAACTCCCGCTCGGGTTTCAAAGGAAAGAAATATGACAATTGCCTTCAGTGCCTGGAGTCAAAACTTTATTTCTTCCTTTTGTCTTCCTTCACTTCCCCACCAGCATCGATCCGAGCAGGTCTGCAGGCAGCACTTGGCTTTCAGAAGGGAAAATCAATTGGCAATACAGATGGAGTGGGTGGCCGCATGGGAATGGTCAAGCACTCCTGGAGTGGAGCCATCTCTCAGCGAGGCTTTTCAGCTCAGTCTTAAGGGGCTGAGCTTGGAAATCAGGAGGAAAAAACCCAATGTCACGTGCTCAGGGGTGAAATTAATCAAGGCAATTACAGCCATTACTGCAATATTGCTCTACCCCACCCAGCTGTCCAAAATGAAAACAACTAATGGAGGCTGATAACCAGTGAGGAAGAGAGGGAGGTTGAGAAGATTACTTGTATCTGACTCAGCTCCTTGTCACCAGGAACAGAGTTTAAAGGCTCACATTAGAAGATATTCCATAACTATCAACATGGCATAGAAGTGGAGGGGCTTGAGAGTTTCTCTGTGTTTATTTGCAGGAAAGCTGCCATATCCCCAGGATGCTCCATCACCCATCACGGGTCAACCAGTTGGTGAGGCAGGAGTAATCCAGCTTTAACAAGAGAGGTCTGATGGCGGATGGGGCACAGCTATTCCAAGCCAAGGAAAAAGTCCTCCATAGCAAAGTCTGCGATGTTGAGGTGTCCCACAGAGATGAGGAGGGAGGATGCTCATTTTGTCACCCCCATGTATCAGAGTGCATTGACCGGGATGGACACAGCAGTAGGACAAAACCGCTAGCACACTTGTGCATCATCCTTTCCCTGAGCAAACCTTAAACACCAACAAAAAGCAAAACATCCAAGATATTCTAACTTCTTGTGGGTCACGAAATAACTTTCCAGCAGCACCAATTAAATAAATAGATTCAATAAAAACAGTATCCATTTCCACTGAAGAATTAGATTAAGAATAATGAAAAAAGAATAATCTTTTGACCTCCTCTTGTGGCCTCGTGCTGCTGAGGAAGGGAGCAAGAGTAGAGCAGCTGCCTTCTTAAGCCAAGAGATTATTACCTTTTGAATATCCCAACCTCAGTATAAGATGTGGGAATAAAAACTATTTTGTGTTGTGACAACATACATATGTATCTTAGTAAGATAATGGTGCTGCATGTGCAATTTTTGCCTTTTCAGGATGCTGAGCTTCCCTCCAAAAGGCCTAAATTTGGATGACTGACTTAAAAAAATACTAAAAAATGGTTCAAGCAAGTTGCTAGGTTTAAGCAAGGGTTCAAGGGTTGAGAGCAATCCAGAAGTTTAACTACTTCTAAATGTCTACTGAACATGAAATGTTGGGACAGGTAGTTTTAAGCCCTCTGCCTTGCCTGGGCACATTCCCCAAAAATCTCATGAAAACTGGCAGAAATGTCCTTTGACTGCAGTGGTTTTTGGGCCAGATCTGGCTGTTTACTTTACAACTGTATCCAACTTAAACCAAGGTAAGATGAGATTGTCCAGTGATGTTTCATCTGCAAAGACCATCACAGGCTCCCTAGCAGCAGAGCAGGCTCTGACCATGCCACAAAACCCAATTCACCATGCAGAAAAGTCAATGCTCATTAGTGTTTTGTCCTGATAATAAACCTCAGGGTCCAACTGAGGCTGATGTCCTCCTCAGCAGCTTCTCAGGTGGTCGTTCTGCACTAAGCAACCTAGGAGGAGGGCACGTGAGCTGCCCAGATGTTGGCAGCTGCTGGCTGCTGCCCATAGCCTGCGGCAGCTGCCAGACTGGTGAACTCCTGCTGGCCACATGAAACCATGAGAAGATTGATTTGATCAGGAGAGGTCCTGCCTGACGCAGTGGTGCACGTTTACACTTTCCTCACTATTTTAGGTACCATGCGATGATATTAAACATTGACACTAAGGCTCTTTGAAGGATAAGAGTGGATAGGAAAGAATTGAAGGAACAAGATGCCCATAACAAAATTATGGCGGAAAATTATTCCAACTGTTAGAAAAAATAAGGGAAGAAACCATGAGCAGTCACTGTTTCACAGCCATCTTGACTACAGTGATGGTGATGATGATGAGGGTAATCTCCAGGTGCATAACGACTACTAAAGACTTCAAGTGTACCCTGTTTCTGAGCTTGTTTGTGAGCTGACTTCTCGGTTATTTACTGATTTTTTTTTTTTAATCATTTTGTGAACCAGCCTCCAAGAACTGAAAGCACAAGGGATTAAATGCAAAATGTTTTATAGCAATAATTTCCTTTTAGAATGTGTGTCTGGGCAAGCCTAAGAATATAATTTGCTGATTAGTCGTTCTCAGCATTTCTATCTAGCAATTATATCTAGCATTTATTATCTGAACATGCTATGCAGATCCTAGTAAGGGAATATGAAACTACAAAACCATTTTTTAAAAGAGTGAATTGACTGTAGTTCCTCCACATCATCTTTCTGATCTTAACTAGGATCATTTGATTTTGGAGGGGAAAATTGCTGTCTTCAAACAACGCAGCGGTCTGTTTTCAAATATTATTGCAGAGAGCTTTCTCATTTAAATATTTCAGAGATAAGTATAAAGTACTAAATCTCAGTATTTGTCACTGGCTGTTTCCTTTTGTGCAGAAGACCGTGCCACAGAGCATACAAGAGGTCTAGTTTAATAAGAGGAGACATACAAGAGCAAAAGATTGCACTAATGAACCATCATCTTTGCAACTTTTCTGCCTGGGATGGGGTTATGTTTGTACTTGGAGCTGCAGCCGAGCTCTGAAGCAACAGTCATGCATGGCAGCGTCTATCCAGCCCAAAATGGTGTGCTAACTCTTGCATGCCTAATGATGTAAAAAATAAAATCTGAAAGCATGAGACAAAGTCACCAGGTGGTTTCATGACCTATGCTTACTTGCAACATTATGTTATCCAGCAGATGCAAGTTCATCCTTCTATTTTCCTTTGATCTGGGACATAACACAGTGAAGAGCTAGACTGCAGCAGTGCTTTGTACTCAACTGCCACCCACAACAGGTTCCCATCGTACATTCCACTGACAGGCAATTTTCAGTCCATTGCCTCAAAATAACTTTCTTTTTCTGTTTCTTACACTGGGTGTTGGAGAGAAAAAAATATTACAAATAATCAGGGTGCTTTCTCACACAGTTAAGCAACAGGGTGCCGTTTGAGTGGTTATGCTGATCATGTTAATGACATGCTTCAAGAAAACCACAGCTGTGCCCCATCCTTTAACTCAGACAGTAGTTAGCAACTAATGGACTGATACAGAAAGGAGAAAGTCTGTCTGGGCTTATTTTTGAAAGGTCTTACACTCACCCCACACAAATACATCATTATGGTCAAGTGGATTTTCCTTTTCCTAGTGCTGTGCTGTGACCTGCTGCTGGAGGAGTATTTCTGGACTAAGGTCTCCCTTGCAAGGAGACTGCACCTGCAATGCTCGTCAGTAAAAACCACCAAGAGCTGAAGATGAAGCATCAGCTGGCTTTGGCTTAAGAAAAATCCCCAGGTTAAGCGATATGGGGGTCACACCTTGCAGTCATTCTTTTCCTGGAAGATGCTGGGTGAAATGTTCCAGCTCTAAATTAGTCAAATAATTGCTGCCTCCCATTTCTGTCCGCATGCCTAAATGCAACATTCATTCAGGGATGTTATCGATGGGTCGTTGGATAGAACAAATGGAAAATCACCACTAAGATTGATGCGGCTGACTCCAGCTGACTCAATAGAGTAGCATTTTTCACTTAAAGTAAAAGAAAGAAGGAATTTCGAGATTGTTTATCATCCTCTAAATCCTTTATCCCCCAAGAAGCAGAATTTATGGCTGCAAGAAGGCATTTACTCTAAGCCATTAGTGTTCTTGCCCTTGGCTATTAGAAATTAAAGCAAATTTCAGTCTCACTTCCATCAAGAGAAAAACTGACATTTTTTACTTGGGTTATTTATCAAGGATATTTTTTACCTGTAACTGGATTTGGAACAGAAAGATCAGACAAGGAGGTCAGCCTTCAGTTCCTGATCACTTTGCAAGCCAGAGGTGTCAATGAATCCCTCTCCCGCTGCCAGCAAATACCTGTGCTAGACACTTTGATGTATGTTGGAAAACTAATGTTGACTTGTACCACGAACAGTCTGAGACCTACTCAGTGAGCCATCTTTGCAACAGTCATTGGCCAAAAATCTCTCTGAAGAGCTGGAGCTCAAGGAGAATATAGCGAAAGAAGATGTCAGGATTGTCTCAAAGACAAGCCCACCTCTCTCTTTGCTGATTAACAGGAACGGTCTTGACACGGCAGAAGAGGAAGGCAAGCATGGCAAGCAGAAGGAAGATTCTCCTCTCCTGTGGCTCTTCATGCCTTTGACATACCAAACCAAGCACACATGCTGCAGCCTCAGAAGAAACTGCAGCCTCAGCACTTGATGTTCTTTCAGTGTTGCCAAGAGGGACTACTCACTAGTGTCACTCGGAAATATCCCTTCAGCAGCTGCTACTGCAGACTTCCTCGTTTAGCTATAAACTGCAAGTTAGTTAAGATGTAAAATTGCAATAAAGTGGTTAACTTACTCAAAATCCTTCTTTGTTCCAGTAAGAAAAACACTTCTGCATTTTGCTATCTGCACCTTCCCTTTCCTCCCTGGTGTGCAGGAATGCACGCGTTCACAGCATGGCAGGAAGGCGGCAGGGGGACAGGCAGGGGAGATGCAACTGCTTGGGTTTGGACACAGCAATGATGCAATAGAGATAAAACAGAAGAGGAAAAACTGCTCCGGGTGCCTTAGCCAGGTTGCAGAGTAACTCTCACCACGTGGATCGAGCACATGGTAAGATGGGTTCAACCAGGCCTTCATTGCCATATCTAACACAGCCATTACAACTTTCTGTAACTTTATACTTCCTTAATAGTATGTCAGCTGCCCTCCTCTCCAGCCTTCCTGAAACCAGTCCATCGAGGCTGCAGAAATCCAGCCAGCACTGCAAACCAGAGCGGCCTTTGAAAGTCCCCCATGGAAAACTGCACAAGATAAGAAGGTGCTGCTACCCCTCTGACTGCTGGTGGTTTCTGGAGACAGCTGATGTGAGAAGATCCAGATGAGGCTTTTAGCTAAATGTTTTTTACCTTTTCTTTCCAATATCTACATATAGATATATATTTTAAAAAAATAATATGCACTTCCCCCCACTTTCTGGTATCACAAGAGGACCAGGCGAACCCTGACCATCTTTTGGTCCATCACTGAGGAACTACAGAGGAGAGAAAGCAAAAACCATCTTGGAACAAAAAAGTTCAGGAAAAGTGAAGCCTTACAAAGCTGTTTCTCTCCAGTCCCAGTGCTTCCATCAGGTCCTTGCACAAAACATTAAAAACAGGAGAAAGCGCTGAGCTGTTATACTGCGCACATCCTCCTCCTCATTTCCCATCTCCACACCCCAAAACAACAGCAAAAGTCTAGCTGTATGGGAGCTATACATCCCGCTCAGCCAGCGGGCAGGAGGACACCAGAGCCTCATGCTCTACCAACCCCTAAGGCCACCTCTGCCCTACACGGATGCAGCCAGGAGCATCCCTTTGGGACTGTGCCAGAGCACCAGATGGTTTATAGGGAAGTGCAGAAAACCCAGGCATGCAGTTAATCAACACCAATAAGTTTTCCCCCTAAATCCTCCAGATCTGGGGCTGCACCCCTTGTGAGTGACACCAGTCTCAGTATTTCAGTCCATTTTATAACAGAACTGCAAAACCAACAGGCTGCCACGAGCCGACACCGATCCTTTGTGCTCCCATCATTCAGACATGTGGCCTGGCAATTCATGAACCTCCCAACGTCATGGTCAAATTATCTCAGTCATCCCCCCTCTCTCAACCGCAGTACTTTGAAACCAGTGCCAGGCAAGACTGCTTCCCAACAGAAAATATCAAAAAACATTGAAAACAGTTTTATCTTAAAAAAAGTTGTGTCAGCAATAGAGCTAATCCCAGGGCAGCACTGTTACCTCCGAGCCGGTGGTGGCTGCCCTGCTGCAGTGAGCATGCTACAGCCGCGTGAAGGTTGGACGTGCCACGGTGGCGGTGACCATCCGAGCAGCCTCAGGTACCATGGCTAACGCTGCCGGAGACGGGAGGTCCAGCTAACACTCCGCCACGGAAAGCAGCAGAAATGGGGCCGCGCGGGTTCAGCGTCAGGGCAGCGATAAATTATAAAACTCACGAGTGCAAATGCCTGTGTGGCACATCAGATAAAGGACGGCAGAGTCTCGCTGGGGGGAGCGGGCCGTTATTGTATGATGAGAACATAAACACTAGGAAAGAGTCATGATATTTAAAAGGACTAAGGAAGGGGGAGGGGGTTTCCCCTTTTTTGTTTTTTCCTTAGACTTCAGAGACAGTGAAAAGCTCAGTGCTTACTTTAAAAAGTGATTGTGCCTGGCAGAATAACAAGAGCAGGGGAGACATCAGATTATTCAGTGTTTTGTCAGCCAAATCACTGCTTTTTGAAAGCACTCTTGAAAGACCCTCATGAGCACTACAATCCTGATCCAGACCTACTGAATCAGAAAACAAAAGGAAACTACCTGTATGCTTCAGGTCTGGTTTCAGAAAACACCTGAAGACACCTTCAGCTTGTGTTTAAGTCCCATTAAAATCTCTAGGACTTAAGCCTGCCTTTAAGCGCCGCCTTCAGATGAGACGTACTGGACCCTGTAGGAGTTTGTCCCAACACACACCACTAGCGGGACCAACAGAAACAAACACACCCTGGAAAAACCACAGACTTGGTTTTGCCACTGGAGGACCTCTACAATCCTGCTTAAGAAATTACCTGGGAAGTGCTGGGTCACCCCTCACACACTCACAGAAACAAGCAATGCATGTGCAAGGGCTGATTTTGTGCATGCAAAACCAGGATTTGCCTCTCGGGGAGCCAGGCAACTCTGCGTCTGGCTTTGCAAAGGTGCTGGTGAGGAGGAAGAGCTGCAGACAGGAGAAGACCAGCACTGATCCCATATGCAGGGAAGGAAGCAGAGAAGCTGCTGTTTTCACGAATGGGCTCCAGACGTAGCAATGTGTGTTGTTTAACAGCTGCAACTGTTAATTCCAGCTCTGCACCCCAGGCCCTGTTAGAAAATCACCACCTCAAAAGATACCACCTTGCTCACTAACAAAGCATAAAAAAACTCTGTTTCTCCTTCCCAGTACAAGGAGGGGAGAGCAAACAGGTTCCTTCAAAGAAAGTTTAAAGCAGAACAAGACTGCAGGAGAATCAGAGTGTGCATGAGTGGTTTGTGTTCCTCATCCCATTCGCATGCGGAGCCAAAAGCCACTGCTGAAACCTCCTTTTGAAATCACCCGGCAACTTGAGAGACCATTTGAAAATTAAGAAATCACCGTATCATTGCAGCCAGTGCAAATCCAAGCGACCTCTTCATCCAAAGGACATGGGAAATCCGGCCTTCATGCCAGAAGTACGGGGAACTATTCGCACCAGTTTCAATTTTTCCCCTGAGTTGGGAAATCATAATTTAATACATTTGAAGCTAACATTTACCTGCAAATGAATCTCTAATTAAAAAGCTCGTTCTGTTGCAAAACTTCTTTCATGTTGTGGCAACTGTATTTTTGCCGATCCACCCTGCCATCCTGACCAGGGCTACCGGAAGGATCTCCTAAGCTGCTGCAGAGAAGGGGAACAGCAGAGGATGATGTGACATTGAAACTCCACCAGCCTCTTTCACAATGAGGCCCAGAACAAAACCCCAAACCTTTTTTTGTGTTGGTTAGCAATGGTATCAAAAGTCTTTTATGCTGCAGCTCCAAGGCTGCCCTTTCCTCCAGCTTCTGCAAGTAGGTTTTTAAAGCAGCAGTTAATGGGCGAGAAGAGAAGGAAAGCTGGGGAGGAGGAGGAGGAACCAAAAGCCTTCCTCACCAGCTGTGCCAGATGTGGCATAAGTCTCTCTTACGTCCTTCTCTGCATCCCAGGTCCCAGCTGCGTTGGGCTGCACTGGGAATGACTAAGAGACCTCACCTAAACAGGCAGTAGTTTGTGGTAAAGGAGCTGCCATAAAAATAACTTTGGAAAACAAGACTCAGCTCTTCAGCTTCAGGAATCTGGACTTCCTAATGTGGCTGAAAACCATTTGAAAACCTCATAATTTCTGTGGTTACCACAGGTGTTGCATCAAAGGTGCTCATGTAGAGGTCATCCTCCCTGACCTCTCTTGTACTTCGTTATTCGTTTTGATTGCACCACTGGTGTCGATCCTCAAACAGGTTTGTGATGCTTTCCCACCAAGACCACATTTTGGCCAGACAGCCCATAGGGAGGGCAACCAAACGTGCTCCTCACACTTGTGGAGACCCTTGTCTGCACTAGGTCTGACATGGAAAGGGATCAGCTCTCAAGTGATTTGAGCCAGGCAGAAAAGCACACTAGAGTTTCACAGGGGCTTGGAGTCTAGGCTAGGGTGTTTCTGGAGCTGTGGGCTTGAGGGTGTGATGGGACAGAGGTGAAGGAGGAATGTTTGGCACAGCAAGTGAGGATGGGGCTCAGGAACAAGCTGAGCTAGAAAATACTGAAACATGAATGGCTCAGCACTACTGCTAGCAGGAGAAAAGGTCCTTCAACAACCTCCAGATTACAAATATTTTAATTTCAGATTTTCCTCCGAGCAGCTGACCTGCCCAAAGAAGTCTTCACGCTTCTACAAGTGACAGCAGCACCTTTTCTCTTGGCACCTTTGACTAAGAAGCAAAGTGTGTCTTTGTAAACTGGAGGCTGGCAAGACAGGGAGAGGATCTGGGATATTCCTCTGACTTATTTGTTCTTCCCCATTTTGTTCACCATTTTCTTTGCAGAACCTACCAAGCAAACATACTTTGAGAATGAGTAGTGTATTAGTTCCTCATTAAAAGTACTCTAACACAGACAGATGGATGCAAAGCAGCCTGACAAGATGGCATGGACGAGGCCTGGACCTCACAAAGCCTATTCATTGGCCACACAGATGGGTCAACAGAGCAGGAATAACTGCGTTGCTGAACAGAGGGATAAACCTTTTAGGGTAAAGCACGCTAAACCTCAGATCCATGATTTTTGCATGTCTGGTATATGTTATTTTAAGAATAAAGACAGGTGACATTGAGTTTATCTGTGATGCAGGTAACTTGAAACTAAAACACATGGCATCTGTTTGAAAGAATTTGTTCGGGAGCTACAGAACGTCACAAAAGCAGAAAAGAACGGGAAATGAGTCATATTTTGTTTACAGTGCCCCTGTCTGAAAATATCGAATATTTACAAATATCTCTTCTTTTTCTCCTGTCCTGCATAGCTCCTCTGTAAGAAGTACTATAAACAGGTCTCTAAAGGAATCACAAAGGCAAAAAGGACATCTTGCTTTCATCATGTTCAAACAACATTTCTATCTACTGCCTCTTCAAAATAACCATCAAAACAATTTTTCAACTGAAAATTGGGCTTTTGTATTTTAGATGATTTTCTGCAAGAAGGATCTGCTTTATGAAGGAAATTTAAATTTTTTTTTTTAATTTTTTTTTTTTTTATCAAGAACAGTAAACCACTAATAGCATCTGCCGTGGTTTGGTGCAGGAGGGACCTCCCAGCTCCAGGCTTGCAGAGGGAGGGGAGGGCTCCGCTTTCAGTGCTGCCTGCATTTGGCACCTCGCCCACGGGGAGGGAGAGGACCAGATCTACTGACACCAGCTCCCGGCTGGCATTTCCAAGCTGAACAGGCTGATTTTCTGTCTGGCTTTTCACTGGAAAGTCAATGTATTTTGCATGGGAAAAATGCAAATTTTTGTTTTAGCCATGAACACAAGGGCAGTAGCCCCTCGGTGCTGTCAGAGTCACTGATTCAGGCGTGTGTAATGGGCATGTTCATCCATATTCAGTTTTACATCCCCAAATTCTTTTCCTTTCTTGGTAGGAATTTTTCCCCCCATATCACCACAACTAACTATTTCTGAGAGTACCAACATGCAGTAGCCTGGGGAGGACACCATTTTTAATTTTGCTCTTTACTTTGAGAAAGTCAAACAAATGGCTCTATAATAAGACTTCATGAGTCTTCCCCCTGCTCCATTTGGTTTTCTGTGCCACTGCACTACCTGTCTTTCCGTCCTGGAGGGGCAGTCACATCTGCATTTCTCTCTCACATCTGTATTTCTCTTTCACATCTGCATTTTTCTCACTGGTGAGACAGGTTACGTTTCAAGCAAAACAAAATTTCCATATGTTTTGTAAGTGACACTCCTAATTAAATCTTTCCTCATTTATATTCTGTGTCTCTTCGCATTTTAGGAGGCAGAGAAACCCAAGATGATCTCTAATGGTGTTTTAATTTTTCTGTCTTCAGAAAGACTTTACCCAGAAAGTAAACATTTTACAAAACCCCCTCATTTTGCCTAGTGGAAACTGTTTCGCTTAAAGAAACCCAACCAACTACTAAAGCTAACCATAACACATGGGTGCATTTATGGGCAGGGCACTCAAAGCAAAAAACCAGGAAAATAATTTGAAGTACAACCCGATGTAGTGATTAAGAGATACAAGGAGAAAGTAATTCTTTAAATATTTTCAGCAGAATAAGTTTTGACAGGCACATCCCTGTATTTACCCAATATACAACTTTTTCTTGCAGCCTTTTTACACCCTTCTCCATGTTTGTGGATTAAAAAGTATAACTAAACAGTATATTTGGATAATGCAATTTCACAAGACCAACCAGACAAACTTTCTGTTGCCATTTTTCCTTTTCTATCAATCACAGCTTTTGTTTCAATCTCTCATTCTAAACGTCTGCAGAAGGAGGAAAGCGTGCTCAAGGCCTCCCTTCTGTATTGGACGTGAAACCAAAATTATTTCCATATTTCCAGTGTGAATATAACAAATTTGGAATGTTTTGCCTGAAACCAGGGAAAATACATAGAGAGGCTGCGGAAAGACTCTTTTTCATGGATGTCTCAGCTCTGATGATTGAATCTGCTTCAGCCAGCTAAGTGTAGAGATAAAAGGTGCTGTACCCTCAGCACTCACCCTAATGTTTCCAAGCAGCTGGACAAATTCAAGGTGGAAAAAACCACTGAGAGTATTAAAGGCAAAGGCACCAGCAGGTCCCACCAGCAGGGGCCTGAGCCACAAGCTGTTGGCATCTGAAAAAGCATTGCTTTGTGCTTGTTGGGTTTTTATGCTCCTACCTTGGCCAACAGTGGGTGTGCCTGTCTGAGAGCAGGGACCTTTGGTCTGATCCAGTGTAGCCATCTGTGCGTTTTGAAGGATTTTCAACTACTGTGGCCACTGGTCAGCTCTGGACAAACTTTCTAGAGAAGCAGAACCTTACCCCTCACCTTAACCTTGACTTTGCCTTTTAGACTTCTGCTTCCAGAAGGACTGGATTTTAATTTTTGCACAGGACACTGAACCATTATAGGACAGAGCTTCTTGTCCACAAGAAGTGCAATTGTCCTGGCATAGAATCATAGAATCTTAAGGCTGGAAAAGACCTCTAAGATGATCAGCCACCATGGGTTGAGTCTCTGGGGTTTTGATGGAATTGCACAGAATGAAATCTCATGGCCAGCCTTCTGACACACTGGTCTTTGAGCCCCCACACCATCTGTAACCCTAAAGAGATGAGCTGGCAGCATCAATGCCACCCTAATCCATCGGGATGATGTTTCACATCACTCATACCCTCATTGCTGGCCAGAACATTGCAGGTTGTGGCACGTGCCTGGGGCTGGGGAGGAGGAAAACAGAGATGGGGACTGGCCCTCTGCATGAAACATCTATCAAAGTCCCAAGCACTTATCTGAATTACTGTCAGATAATTTGGATACTTGCCTAAGATATAAGTGCTCTGCTTTCAAAAAAAAGAAGTAATGATTTTTTTTACACTCCTAAATCTCTTACATGAGTGCAGGGATGCAGGAAGGACTGAACAGCAACAAATTCCTCTGAATGTGAAGAGGAATAAATATACAAAAAGCAAATTATGTCAGATTAGGAAAGGGTTAAAAAGAAGTCTAAACTTCTTTAGGCTACTAAATATTAAGTTCAATTGCTGCTTTCCCCAGCGACCTGGCCCCAGGGGCATCCCAGACGTGGGGTAAGGGTACCCACTGCGATGTGCAGGGCTGTCCCTTAGCAACTTTGTATGCCTTGACTCGACCTCCCCAGCACCTTGCATCTCCCACACCATCCATCTACCACAGCACCAACAAGCTCTGGGCTAACAATTCAAGCCCCAGCTTTCTTGCAAATTTGACCGCATGCAATCTCTTTCTGGTCCAGCATGACAGCGACCCAAACCACCATTTTTCACCCTAGCGTTTTTACTGTACCACTGCTGCCTGTTAATAAACACATCTCCTTGGCGTTTCTCCTGGCTGTTGCCAGAGACAACCTGAACAGTCCCAACCTGCCACCACCTTTGAATAGAGGCTCCCAACTGATGTTAGCAGGAATTAGAGCTGGCTGGAAATGAGTTTTGAAAAGTCAAGCATCTCATTTAAAACAAACAAAACAAAACATCCCCTGCAAAAAAAAATAAAAAAAATCCCAAAGCTATTTAAAACAAGACTTGCATTTTGTTTTGCCTTCAGGACAAAGCGTTTGTCCTGCGTGAGGGTTTCCATGGCTTCTCCCTTCAGATGACCCCTTTGGAGAGGCAGCTGATGAAGGCGGCCCCGCTTTTGCAAAGGACGGATGGGACAGAGCATGCATCTGATAGACCTCGGCATGGACAGCTTAATTACCACCAGATGTCCCTTTTATGGGAGAAATAGTTGCTACAAAAAAATAAAATCTCTATCTGATGAGATGCTGGTGGTATTTCCTAGCAGCCGATGCTTACCTCTGTGCTGTGCGTGTATCTCCAGCAGGCAGCTGGGATCAATCCGTAGAAGGCCAGAGCAAAACAGAAAAATCCCTGAGGATAAAGAGGAAAAATCCCATCAGTTACAGCATAGGGAGAAAAATATCCATTTGAAAATACCATCGGGATGTCTTTAATATGCTTGTTTGAGCAAGTTTAGTTAGTTAGAGCTAAACATCCCTTTCTTTTAATATCCCTTATAATGCTGGTTACTTAAAAGAAATTAGATGGACAATAATCTGATTCTCTGTCAGGAGCCCTCTGATTACACTGTGGCAATTTGAAGGGGTTGACCAAAAAAGCACCTGGCAACCTGTGGAGCGGTTAACCTATTCTGCCCAAATTCCCTTTGGGGAAAAAAAAAAAGGGAGAGAAAAACATTATATTTACAGTATGCTCCTCTTCTGCAGCAGGACTGTGCCCCAGAATAGCATCTCCTTACTCACAGGATTCAATCCCCTGGATTTAAAACTCAGTTATTGGTTTCGAAGAGGTGAAAACCCACACGAATAGTCCATAAAGAAGCAAGTAACCGACACGGAGAGCAACCTGCTCTGGAAATGGAGCTGGACTTTACCCTGTTAACAAAGTGGCAGCTGCACGGCCAAGCTGCCTTCCTTAAACCAGCGCCATCCTAGTTAGACAAAAGGAGAACAGAAATATAAGCAAGGCCAGCAGCTGACCCTGAAGTGTCTAAACAATAACGGCAACGACGCAGGAGGCAACTTGACTTTTGTCTTCTTCCCTAGGCTTGCAGAGCTGGAAGTTAGATGCGTTGTCTCTTTATTTGAACAAATCTGATCCCAAAAAAAACCCCTGATGTAAACAGCTCTTGCCTGTTGTGACAGCTGGACCAAAGGATCTTGTTCACATTTTAAAAAAAAAATTATAAAGGAAGGAAAAAAGTGCCTGTAAAGCATTTCAAGGCCAAATGGGCCTTCAAATACGAATCCACAGCTTAATCTTGGAATGGCAAAAGATGATGAATAAGCACCAGTTAAAAATTATTGCCCTTACAAGTTTTTCCGTGAAGCTGTCCCTCTTTCAACACAAAGTTATGTAGTGGGGGAAAATTACCCAACTGACTGCAGCTTATTTTAGATTCTAATTTTTTTCTATGACTGTTTTAATAGTATGATATAGCTGAAATCACTTTAAAAAAATTAAATCTTTCATGAAAGTTTACCAAATTCAAACTTAAGAAGAGGAAGAAAGGCATTGCTGCCACCAATTCTGCTTCGTCACAAAACTTTTGCTTAAAAAGTATGTTGGTTGTTTTTTTAAAAAAAAGCCCCAAACTTCCCCATATGCAGCGAGAAAGGAAAAAGTGTTACTTTAAATCCTGGAAACGAACATGAATAAGCCAAAAAACTGCCTTTTTCTGGTTCTTGTCCATCTGCTGCTTGCTGTGTTTCCCTGCTCACGGCAGGACGATGCCCTGCCCCGGGGCTTTGCTCCAGGAGCAAGACTGCCGTTGGCATTTCCCCCCTCATTCACGGTTGCCTTGTTTCAGGCTCTGCAAAAGACACTTGGGAAAACTCTGGTACGGCTCTTACGAAAAACCTTAAATTATGTATGTCTGATCTCTGCTTTTCTTTTATTTTTTTGGCAGCTGGCTGGCCATATAGGTGGTGAGATCACTTGCTGCCTTGCCAGGAGCTGAAATGGGATAACGGGAGAAATGGGACCCTAAAGGAGAGGAAAGTCTGATCAAATGCTGTCGTGAGAAGGGGGATACAAGTAGCGAAGATGGGGAAGAGCACGCAGGGTGAGACGCCACAGACCAAAGCACGGCAGGACAAGCCCAACCCCAGGCGGGGTGGGCGGTTCAACCCCTGCAGGTACAGCACGAATTGGAGCAGAGAAGAGGTGAGGTTACACGGGCACTTCAGGCTGCTCCTCACAAGGACCGGACCCTGCCTTTTGCACCTCCTCCAACAACTTCCCCTCCAAACAAATAGCATAACAAAGTCAATGTTTTCATCAAAATCAAAGACAAGAACAAAAAGAGAAAATTATGGCAGATGAAAAAAACCAGCACTCATAGCAATGTGAAAGCTCTTCCACACATCGTTCCAGTAAGGGTTTGATTGAGAGGACCCACCGTGAACCTGGAGAATGGGAACAGCAGTGTGCCAGGGCACCACCCAGATTTCTCCCCCTGTGCTCTCCCTTCCTTCCCCCACCAGCTCCAGCACTTACAACACCTCTCTGGGGCCAGAAACCCCAGCAGATTAAAATCCTTCTTCTCATCTTCCTTCCTCAGCTCCACCCCACATCTCAGTCCTTCACCTCCAGCATCGGCTCTCCCTTTGTTTCTGTCTAGCTTTTCTGGGAATACCAAGATGCAGCCCCTTGGGAAGCTCCCCCTCCACCCAGCCAGCGTGGAGAAATTACATGGCTCCGAGAACATCTTATAAATGAATTATAGGCTGCTTTTTCCCTTCCCAGCCAAAAGGCTTTTGGAAGAGCCACTTTCTAATT
Source organism: Balearica regulorum gibbericeps (assembly GCF_011004875.1). Taxonomy (NCBI): domain Eukaryota; kingdom Metazoa; phylum Chordata; class Aves; order Gruiformes; family Gruidae; genus Balearica; species Balearica regulorum. The sequence continues at coordinate 53,753,448 of NC_046188.1, read as the reverse complement.
ACATTAGAAGACATTTGGAGGAAAAAAGAAAAAGGCAATGTGTAGTTTGCATACAAAATGTGGAAGGGTCGAGGCTGGTTCACCATCTCCCAGACCCTTGGAGCTGGCCGCAGGCTGCTGCCTGCTCCCTTTGCAGGAGGCAGCCACATCAGCCCCGTGGAGGGCTGTCACCGGCCAGACATCAATTACTCTTTTATGAATGACCTTGTTTCCAGCCTTGCTGCAAGGAACAATTTGTCTCTGAGAGACTTGGCAGAATCCACAGAAACAGCGTCTTGTCTGTTGGCGGCTGTATCTTTTAATTCACCTTTCTGATGCTTCCCCTTCAGTTAAGGGGGTCCGCTCAGGCAGGGGAGGGATCATTTAGCTCAGACTGGGTTTGGCAGAGCTGCCAAACCCCCGCACACCCAGAGAAGGAGCCAATCTATTCCCTGCTCAGCTCCAGCTGCTTTTAGGTGCTGCTGTGGCCATTGCAAGGGCCAGCTCCCTGCCGGACTTCACAGCTCGGTGTGTGTGTGTGTGTGGGAGCTAATTTCAGATTGCATCCATCAGGTCGCATCCCTCCCTCCCTGACCCAGTTCATCTAAAAGCACATGACGTTTTTCCCTTTCCACATAGCAAACACGAGCCGGTGATCTCAGTCCAAAGGAAGAATCTATCCTCGGCTTCAGCTAAGCGCATCGGCTCTGCCCGTGCCTGCTCCCCGGGGAGCACTGGTGCATGGAAGCCTCGCTCAGGAGTGATGCACCATAAGGGACAGCATGGGAGACAGATTCATTGTGAAAGCAAGATGCTGAAGCGTGCTGCGGTGTTATTGAGGACCCTACACACTTGCCTACAATGATACACCTGAGAACAGTAAAGCAAATGGCCTGTGCTGTGTGCTGGCCCTACCGGCACATCACTCTCAGTGCAAAACTGGGTTATATCAGGCATTCGCTGAGGCTTTTTTCCCACAAAAATTGTTTGAAACCGGTGCTTGGAACAGCTGCTCCATCCTGAACACAAATTTTATTCCAGATGAACGTTTTTCAGACTGGAAAGTTCAGGTGTAAGAATTTCAGCTGGGATGGTCTGATGGGCATATTGCTCCCTGCTTTTTTTCCCCCTCCTGCCTCTCCAGCTGACCAGGTATCAGCACATGGTGCCTTAAACTCCACTGGACCTGGAGTCCTTTGTACGAGCAGTACTAGCACAACTGCACTTTTCCTTCCTTCTCCTCCCCTTCAATAGTGACATGGCATTCAGGGGCCATGAGAGCTGCAGGATGTGTATGTTCAGGACTGACTGCATGATGGACCGCGGATCACCAAAAAGCAGGGCTTGAAGAACTGGAGAACAGTCAATAAGCCTGTCACTACTCTCCCTGTTTAAGAGGAGCTTTGGGGATAATAGTTTGGGATTTTAGAACTTTTTTTTTTTTTAATCTTTAAGTTCTCAGCTACTGTCTAAAACGCAGCTTCCTCGCAAGCCTCAGTGGATGCACAGTGGTGTCTGTCTGGTTTGGTGATGCTGCTAATGCAGCTAAACGATGAGCTCCTGAGATATACATGCTTTAAACAATATTTGACCTGTTCTGGTTTCTAACCACTGTGCACCCATTATCCTTATTAGGAGAGCACCAGTAAGGCCTGCAAAGACCAAGGCCCCTCCTCTGTATACACACAAACCTCCAGATAGCCAGGCAGGGTGAGTACTTATAATTTAAATAGACCAAAAAAAAAAAGTCAGTAGGGAAACCAAGGCACAAGAAAGAGATAGGATCCACCCAACTGGTCAGTGGCCAGGGCAATGCTCCTCTAAGCCCATCTGCATCCTGGCTAGCATTTCCCCAGGGTAGCTGGTTTACCAAGTGGCATTGTGGTGGATTAGCCACATCGATGTAGACATCCCTGGAGCATGGCTTGGTTTCCTATACAGCCACAGATGTCAGGCACCAATACTCTGGTGTCTTCCGTCTTTGATTAAAGAGTGAATTAAATGATCTTCTAAACAAGACACATGCTTTGCAGGGGAGGAAAAGTCCTTTAAAATCAATAGTGGGGGAAGGTGAAAAATCCTCCCTATTAACAAGCAGAAAAAAATGCTACAAGCTGGGAGGCTGCTCACTTCTGCGAGCTGCAGCCCAGTGGGGATCAGCAGGACAGGGTGTGACACCGACGACAAGTTTCAGCGCCCCACAGGGCTGAACCCCACTCCTGCCTGCAATTACTTCTCACTGCAGCCACTGGGGGCGGGCTCTCCCTGCCTGCAGTTCTTGCTTGCAGATCAGAGATTAAATATGAGCCTTGGGAGGGGGTAGGAACTGGTGGGAAAACAAGCAGCGGGCTGACCCTTGCTGTAAGATACTGACAGTTAGAACGGGCGGGGGGCAATTTATAGGACTAAGGAAAGCTTCCCCTATGTGATTTGAGATGCTGATGAGCTGCTTGAAGAAGAGCAGGCAGAGAATAAGGTTGCTGGTGACCAGCTCTTGGGTATTTCCCAGGCCTCCCGTTAATTTCTGAAGGGTTGGGGGCGTGCCACTCCCCCCCCCCCCCCCCCCCCACCGCAATGGCTGCGGTGCCTGCTCCCTTACCCAGTGCGCTTCATCCGCACGTCCCGGGCCGAGTGCCGCGGCCCGGCGGGGAGCGGGGAGCTCACGGGCCCGCGGCCCCCTCCAGCGGCGGAGGCACAGCCGGGCCCGCCGCTCCCGGGGAAGCGCCGCGGTGGAGCGGCCTCTCGCTCGGGTGCGAGCTGCCCCGTCTCTGCTTGCACCCTGCCCTGCACCTTCTCACGCCCTGCGGGCCCCTCACGCTGCCGGAGACGGTGGAAACGGGGCTTAAAGGCGGACAAGGGGCATCCCGTTATCCCCTGCTGAGAGCAGAGCGGGATGGATGTCTCATTGCCACTGCCGCGGGGAAAGCACTCTTCACCCTTCCTCTTCTTCCCACAAGGAAATGATACCATGTCCCCACTGCAATGGTATCAGAGATCCAAAATGAAGATGGCCACCTCCTCCAGAGGACCCAAACTGCGAATGCTAAAGCAAAGTGAGCAGGATGCCCTAGGAGCCACAGAGAAAAGTAAGTAGTTTGGGGTTTCTGCCAGGCAGGGGTTTCTTTGGTGGCCAGAGCTTGGCTGCATTACACCAAACTGGCCAGGCTGGGGGAGTCCATGGGGCGCTGGAGGAAAGGACCTGCTTGTCCTCACCTCCATGGCAAAGGGAAAAGAGAGCAGCATCAGGTGGGCCCCAGAGGAGGACAGCAACGCTGGAGTTTGCTGGATATGTTTTTCTTCAACTATCCCTTCAGGAAACAGCTATAATTTTAACAACCTCTTTTACCTAGTGGCATGTCCCAAACCATACTGCACCTGGAGTAAGGCAGCCAAATAAACATTACTGAGAATTTCAGCCTATTTTCAGGCAGCCCTGACAATCTCCCCTAGCCTGGACATACCCATCTGTTGGTTTAGATGTGGTAATTGCGGGCACACAGTAAAGTATCCTTCAGCAAAAGAGAGGGGACTTATATGTACTCTGCTAGCAGTATTCATGGGAGAGATGAAAACTGTATTGAGAAGATGAAAACATTAATTTCAGTAGGTACTTTGCACTAAGTTTTAAAGGTGGCTGCTTCTCATTTCCACCATGAGTATCGTTTTTCCCAATTACATAGATTAGATAAATCTCTTGAAAGCTAGTTTATGTATGACACCAATGCAATTATTTTATATTAAGCATGGCTTCATGCACAGCAACCTACCTGTTAACTCCTGCCCTTCATCAACACAGACAAACAGGCAGTGAACAGCACTTTTCCTCTCATTCCTCCGGCCCTGAGGCTGGAAGCTGCTCTGTTCAGACTAAGCCCTGTGTGCAGGCTGTGTTTTTAAATACAGCAGAGCTCACAGTCCAGTTTACTAATGCTGGCATGGTCCAGGCCCAAAGAGACACTTCACAGTGGATGATGGAGAGGATGAAAGTGGCATTTCAGGTCTTGTGGTGCCCCTCCACCTTCTCCTTGGAGGCTGAAACTGAGGGTCCAGCCCAAAGCCCCCGTGCCTGCTGCCATGCTTTGTATGCCCCATACCACCACTGTGGTGGATGTTTGCAGTGAGGGGAAAAGGAGGGGGGCTAACTTTGCTGTCACAAGTCTGAGGAACAACACGGGACTCAAAATCACACTGCTAAGGTTTCCCCACACAAACCATGTGGCGACTTGGTGGGAAAAAATACTCTGGGAATTGTCATCACTGCAACTGCTTTGGCAGATAAGCACCTTCCTTTGACCCCACTCTGAAAGCTGCATACACAGCACCTTGGCAAAAGAAACAAGGCGCAAAAGGATGCAGTTCTTAGCTGGAAGCGCTCTGCGAGGTCATGCCTTTTACAAAAATGTTCCCTTGCAGCACAGGGTGGAGCAACAGGACGTCCTTCCCCAGGCATGCATGCTTCCGGGCACGAGGCAAACCAGCCCCCAAGCACCACATTTTAATGGTATCAGCCCAAGGTTACGAAAAGCCCCCCCCAGGCAGTCCCTCCCGATACGCACCATGGCGGTGAGGCACTGCGATTCCCGCACCGTGGCAGCAGAGCTCAGCAGGGCTGCGAGGATCAGGGTCATGCTGAGGCAGATCCCAAAGTAGAAAGCTGGAAGGAAGTCGGACATGGGAGCTGTGGTCAGATACCAAAACTTTAGGGCTGACGGAGGCCTGGTCTGATGCTTTTGCCCAGACAGGGGACAAAAAGTGCATTTTAGGGAGCTGGTCCAAGAGGACCAGGTTGCAGAAGCGAAATAGTTTTGTAATTTATTCAATAACCCCCATCTGCGTATGCTTTGCATGCCTGGCAGGGCTGTAAACCTCTGAGCGGTTCCCACAGCTCCAGCAGAGCGAAGCACCCTAAAAGGGTGTCGGTCCACCCAACAGACCACAAGCTGTCAATTATTTCAGCACTCTGATAAGCATCCTTGCGAATGGGGGGAGCTGATGTGCAGCAGCTGTCCCACGGCTCCTATCGGGACTTTGTGCGCTGCTAATCTGGTGCAACACTCACCCTCTGGTTTCCTCCTGGCTAAGGGAGGGTCACAACCGGTACCCTGGGACAGGGCTCAGCGACCAGAGCGCTGTGAGGGGCTTTGCAACCCTCACTTCAGGGCTAACCATGCAAAGAGTTAACGCTTGCAAGCAAAGCAAGGGACACATCACTGGAGAGGGGTGGTTGGAAAGGGAGAGCCTGCAAGGCTGCATTAAGAGCCAGTCTATATAGCCCCGGGTGTGTGTAAGGAAGGGGGGAGGGCTGTACCTTAGCTTTGGACTAACATAGTTTTTTTACACATGCCTTGTTAAACTGAAATTGAGAACCAGGATCTAGAGAGGGTATGAGCACGTTTAAGCCCAGAGTATAGCTTGGGAAAAGCAGCAGATGTGAGTGCAGCAGAGGCGAGCAGAGTATTTTAGTATCTGGGCTGTTCTCATCTCTTTGCTCTAGCCTTGTACCCAAGACTGTTTATATTTCTCTCCTGTGTTGGGAAAAAACCCTCACATTTTCTCCAAAAACAGGTGTTTCCATGCATTTCTCCTCCGAGCCTCAATTTTCTATGCTCTGCTTCAAGTCCTGTAACAGTCCCTCTCCCCATGCTCCCAGGGCCTTTCCAGCCCAGCTGCACCTTTAGGTCCATCTTTGGCTGAGCCCCTTCCCCGTGCTTTCACTGCAGCACAGGCGTAAGATGGGGAGATGGTGAATAGAGGGACAGGAGCGAAGGCAGCAGCACCTAAGCACTCTGCACTCCCATAGCACCCTTCAGTGCCAGGCAGGCAGGTCTGACACAGAAAAAGGTGCCTGTGGGACTGCGTCAGCCCTAGTGCATCCTCCAAAAGGCAGCCCCTGCCTCCTCCCGTGATGCCTCTGCATTTCCTTTGACTGCTCTGGGGGATTTTGCAGCTCCTGGGTTCACCAAAGGTCTCGGTGGGATGTGACCGTGACATACCTGCATAGTGGATGACCCTGTAGGAGTTGCTCTCCAGGGAGATGTTGCTGATGACGGTGAAATGGAGCCCGTAGTGGGTGACTGTGCTCAGTATGGCAATGGACAACCCCAGCAGCTGGAAAAGAAGGTTTTTAGGAAGGGATTGACAAGGCAGCAGCTGCTGCTGAGCGCACACAAAGCTTTGAGGTGTATCTGGATACTCCTGAGTCCCATGCAGATGCAGAGAGCATGATCTTCCAAAGACCCCAAAATGCACATAAAAGGAAAATCCTGGACACTTAAGCATACTACAGCTCTTTTTCTCTCTTGCATAATAAGCATGCATGACACTGCGCAGCCCACGGTCTCTTGTCCAGCATTTGTGGATGAAATTCCCCACAATGTGAAGAAAGCCCAGAGGATCGATGCTCTTGCAGCACACTCATGCAGTCCCACCCTGCTCTGCACGTGCAGTTACGAGGGCTGCCAGCTTCAAGTGTGCTTTTGGGCTGGGATGATGTTCTCTGCTTTGCTTTTTGCAATGCTAGTCCTGTTGCCTGCTGTTGGCTGTATTTCCTATTGTAGAGTGCAAAGAACTGAGTCTTGTACTGCTCTAATCTGTGCTGGTTTCTGTCTCTGCAATACGCCGCTGGGCTGTCCATGTCTCTGTCCAATTCCCGAGAGCGCTGGTATGCCTAAGGCATGGGGTAACTACCAGCGTGTTACCCTCCGTGCTGCCCAGAGCAAGTCCAGGTGATGGAGAGGGAACATTTCTGATGGCACCTGACTCATGACTGGTGGCAGAGCTGGGACAGAGGCACCAACAGCGGGACAGTTAAAACAGCTCCAGCTCTAGTGTAATGCACCTGGAAAATACAAGATGTGAGGCCGCTCCTAGGTCCCAAAGTTTCAGCGTTTTGTGCCTTTACAATACAGAAACACAAGGCAGCTACCCCTGCGTCAAAAGTGGCAGTCCAGTGTCAACATAATCCGCACTGTATGACATTTTCTTCCAGAGTAGACTAATAGCTTTTGCTGGAGACTTATAGTTTTGGAGATTAAATACATCCAAACCATAGCATTTTCTGCTTATAAATAACCTAATTTGTGGCACCAACTGATCCTTCATGCTGTGTACTACTGCGTATCTCGATCCACGCCCAGCAAAATGCTAAGTGCAACGCCAGTTAGCTCAGATTTCTGAGAAACACCAGTCTAAAATCCTCCTAACAGCAAGAACGTGATTCTTGCCATCCACAGTGGCTGTGCCTTAGCATCTCCTCTAAACACCATTGGTACCAATCCTCCTTTGATTTTCTCCAAATGACATATTCTGCCATTTGGAAGAGAGAACAATGTACAGCCACTACAGCCAGTGGTCCTGAAATGTTGAAATTTGGACAAACTATAAATTTCACGTGTGGTCCGAAATAAGGCATCACCTTTTAATTATACTCTTTCCAAGCCACCAATCCTCTTTGAACTAAATACAGATTATTTTTTTTTTAATTTTTTTTTTAAGCTTGCAAGTTTCGATGAAGTGAAAAGGCAACAAGCACGTACAACTCGAAAACATCCAGGAGAAGTGTTCCCAAATTTCCACCATTTCCCATCAGCTCTAACAGCAGATGTCAAGAAGCTCCCCTTGAATTTGCTTCAAAAGCTGATAAAAAGTATCCCTAGAACTGCTTTCGCTTTGTGGTGTGGATCCACAGGTCTCTCACATACACTTTCATCGAAGCCCTGCAGTTTCCTATCCTCACTGATCCCACCTGCAGCTGACCAACCTCCCAGCGACAAGCATGACTGCAGCAGGTCCATCCTCCCTCTTTTGCTCCAAGGAGACAGAAGCAAATATCTTTTTCCTGAAAACCACTCATTCTGTCAGCACCAGCCTTTCCCTTCTCCTTCAAGGTGGCTGCCGGGTTGTGAAAGAGCTGCAGCGGCGTGACAGCCCTGAGAAAGCAGAAGTCTATCAGCAGAGGGGGGGGGTGATGCGGGCGACTGGTGATAACCACCCAGGGCGCAACGATAACTCAGGCAGTTGACTTTGCTTGTCTTCTGCCCGCGAAAAACAGAACGTGGGAAAACCCGACCCTCTCTGAGCAGGGATGGGAAAGGCAATGGTTTGCCTTCCCCCAGTTCTGCAGAGATTCCCCCAAACTTGCCTGCTCACCATGACACAGAGGCTGGTCACCAGCAGCTGGCACTTGGTGGTCCTCAGTCCCATGGCTGCTTGTCCCCAGCGAGATCTGGCAGTTGGTCCCTCCAGCTCTTGATAAAGCCTGGGTTTCCACCAAAGAGAGGCATGGCCACAGCGGGGCCTCTCGGGAAGTGCAGTCCCCACCACGTGCTGATGCACCTCCTCCTGCCCAATTATTAAATCCTGTTTAGAGCAGCCGCCTTCTGCCTGGGCTTTCAGTGGGCTGCCGTCAGCTCCGACACACAGCCAGCTGGGGAAAGGAGGAAAGGCATACAGAAAAGCAGCCTTCCACAGAGTTTGGAGCACAGCTCCTTAAAAATTTTTTTGAAACTGTTTAATCAAGAGTCAGTATCAAAATAGCCTGGTTTTTGCTTTCACTGGGATCCAGTTTTGCTTAATGAACATTGTCACTAACTGTTTGTTTGTTTTTTTAAAAATTTGCATAAATTGTATCTTGGCAAAAAGTTTAGGAAAATGTTATTTAGAAAAAATAACCTGTTGTTTAAAGAAGACCTCAAAACCTCCAAACAGATCTGCGTAAGAGTCTTCCCTCCTCATTTAAAAACCACCACATGTCAATAAGCTTTGACTGAGACTCTATTAAAACTTTTACTTGTAGATGAGGGAAAAAAAATCCCTCTGGTAGTATTTTATTCAGGAAAATGGCTATATGTAAATATAACCCCCTACTAAGGAGATTCTCCCTGTCCATAGACATTTTGAGTGCCTTAATCATCCCTAGATTCAGAGCTAGACCAGTGGAAAAGAGGTGAAACAGAATAATGGAAAATAGCTGCACTCCCCCCAGGTAGCAAAGAAAGGGGAGAAAAAGGTAAAACCATCCCACATCAGTAGCTGTAGCTACAGGAAAATGACAAAGACGACAAAGGAGGGGAGTGAAAAAAGGAAGGAAGATGCATTTTGTAGAGCAAAGAGAAGCAAGAGAAAGTGAGTTGCACAAAGCCATGTGCACAGGAAAAAGCATGACATGATTTTCTGACTACATCATGAGCTTTCTTGCAAACTTTCTTGCAAAACATCTTGGTTGCAACCTCCTGAGACACCACTGAGACCTGCCACAGCCGTTTCCGAAAAGAGGTGTCCCCCACGGCTCATGAGTCCTTGCCCTGGTGGGGCTCTCTGATGCTCAGCGGGAGACACCGATGTACCCATGTGCACACAGAGCTTCCTACTCCTGCCACCAGCTGGAAACCACCTGAGAAAGACCAACAGCTGGACAGCAGGAAAGGAGAGCAGCGGGAAGAGGACTACAGAGAGAGGGCAACAAGATGGGGAGGTAGCTGATGCCCAGCCACACATGTTCAGGAGCAGGAACCAGACACCAGCCACAGCAGCGCAGACCCCCCAGGAACACGAGTATAGCTGCAAGGTGACCATGTCCACATGGTCCCCACCATGTGCCAGGTGGGAAGTGCTTTATAAAACACTGTGGTGGAGTTAGGACTGCATCCAAATGCAGAACAGTTAGCACCCGTCATTTCTTCTGGCACTACAGGGCAGACGGCTGTGTTGTCACCTGCATTTTCAAGGGGAACGACCACCAAAGGGACACTGGTATAAAGGCAGCAGGGTTGGTCCACAGGTGGAGTTACAAGTTAAATCTGGAAGGGTTGCAAGAAGGTATGAAGCACAGCTCTGCGTGTAAAACCAGTTACAGAAGCCCGACCAAGAGCGATGGTGAGTTAGAAGCGAGGGCACAGCCGTGGTGCACACCGTGAGCACACAGCAAGGGACATGAAAAAAAACATGCAGCCCATCTTCATTTTCCCCTAGACCCCAGTTTCCTTCCCCAGCCTTAAACGCACGCTATCGGAGACCTGCGCAAAGCCAGATCTCACACTAGAGGTCCCCACAGGCCAGCAGAAACCCTTCCCAAATGCTTGGATGATTCAAGTGAGCTCTCTGAAGGGAATAGACAGGCAGTTCCCTTCCCAGCTCCAAAAAAGGTCTCCTCTGTCCGTGCAGGAGCCTCGCGCCTCACTGCAGGACCACCTGAGACTTCACAAAATCATTATCTACACCCCTTGGAAGTGCTCCTAGTCTCTCCACAAAAGATGCTCTACCTCCTTTTGTCTCCATCCATAAAAACAGGCACCTTCACTGCCTCACCAAGCTCTCAAAGCAGGTCTGTATCTTTAAACACCTGGGTTTAAACAGATGTTTCCTCTGTTTTGGTTGCAAATGCCTATTCCTGGTAGTTTGCCCATGTCCTCTGATGCTTCAGGTGCTTCTCTCACCTCCAGTGCTTAGCGCTCTGCCTTTGTGTCTGCTCCCTCAATCACCTGCTCCGGCACTGCGCTGGATTTGGGGGTGGAGGCATTTTCTGCTGTTGCTCTTTCTTTTGTCTTATTCTTTATCCCATATATGTATGGCTTGAAAGATTTCTCTTTGGGGCAGAACATATGTGAATTTCTAACAGCAAAAAATGATAAAGAGCAAAAGAACTTAGTCCCTCCCCCCAAAAGAAAGTCAATAGTAGGAGCATTAGTAGACCCGGGGCATTAAGATGTTGGGCTCTGATTGAGGGAGGCACATTCAGCACATTCAAGAGCACTTCTGAAGTCAGCGCAGGGAGAAGCACGTGTGCTCATCTTGCATGTGGCCATCAAAAGGGGGTCTTTACAACACTTTCTACCGGATTAAATTCCCTCTGAGTGCCCTGTCATTGGCAGACACCTGCCTCGGCAGCTCTCTGCCCAGGGAGCCCTGGCAAGAAGCAGGGTGTCCCCCCGCCCCATCCCTGTGAGAAGAGAGGCAGGGCTGGAGGCACGCCGAGGAACCGTCCTCACAGCTGACGCACAGACTGGATGGCAGTGTGGGTTTTCCAGCAAGACTCGGCCTCCTGCCCACCCTGACGGGTTTTATCAGTTGTTCCCCTTTGCAAGACCACAACTTATCACTCCCAAACGTGGTGTAAAAACCACAGGTGACCACAGCTCCCGCCTGTGGCTTCCTCCCTTATCTCTGGTTATCAGCTGGAGCACAGAAAGAGGGTAGCAAGGCTGAAAATACCCTGGGGAGCCCAGGTGCCCTCTTCTTCTAGCCTTGTGGCAGCTTGCAGCCTTCTGTTAGGCTGTGAAAATACATACCAGCGTCCACAGCTGTATGGGTGTCGGAAGGACGTGCCACCTCATCCAGAAGGAAAGGATTGACTTAAGGGAACAAAGCGAGATCATATTTTTTCCAGAGCTAAAAACTTCCAACTCTCTTCCGAGCTGGAGAGAAATGCTGCCCATGCTGTCGGGTGGATGTCCTAAAAGAGCTGGGGGATTTGATGTGTTAATGCTGCATGGGGTGGACTTGGGAGACTAAACATAAATGGAGGAGAGGAGGCTGAATTTATGCTTTCTTGATGTCCACTTTTCTGGCTTTCGCTCTGTCAGTGCGATGATGCAACAGCAACACCCCAGCCCCAGCTGCTTGAACTCCAGCCATGCAACAGGTAAGAGAAACCTCCCCTCAGCTTTGGGGCGCTGCTATTTGTGCTCCCAAGAAAGTATGGGCTGGAGGCAGGGAGAGGACGTTGCTCCAGGAGGCAAAACTACACCCATCATCCAGGCAGGATAGATCCGTGCCAGGTCCCTGCTGCCTCTCGGGAGCCTCCTCCTTTGCCAGCCCACACCACCATTAGGGAAAATACCTCTCCTCCACGGTAGAAAATAGCTCCAATTTTGGTGCATTTACAAGTGTCACTGGCTCAGCCCATTCGGTCCCTCAGCTACTGCCCGTAACACGGCTATATTCACCCTAGAGCTCGCTCGTAAATAAAACATGCCGACATCAAACCGCACCGGAGCCGTATGAATGACGGGAAGCCGGGGAGACCTCAGAGCCCTCTGCCTTCCCAGGCACATCACAAGGATGCATTGTAAAGGCTGCTTAGCATTCATATAGCACATACACACAATCAAAGCAAAAAAATCAACTTTTAAACCCGGGGCTGTCTCTTTTCAAGAAGTGAAGGAGAGGAGAAAAGGGGGAGGTGCTGGGCTTTGCCAGGCTTCAGATGCACCATACAACTGCACTGTGAATGGAAACAGGGCTGGCTGGAGGCTGCCTTGGAAGAAACAAAACCGGAGAGAAATCATAAAATCTCCAAAGGACTTCTTTATTTATTATTATTTCCAAAGCGCGTCTCAGAAATCCTCCAGTGATTCCCAGGCATTTTGAAATTAATTGTAGGTGAGCAAAAAAAAAAAAGTCAGAAGAGTTATTAAAAAAGTTCATCAAGCCTAAGAAAGATTACATTTGAAAAGAGCATATGCTGAAGACAGGGAGTTCCCTTCAAAGAATAAACTCAAGTAAACTTCTTTCCCCAAAAAAGTGAAACAACTGTACTCATAGCTCTAAAGCACTCCCTGCTACATAAACTAAATTTTTTTTTTCTTTTCCACGTGGTATCTAGTTGGAAACCTTAACTGCCCAAGAACCAGCTGTGCAAGTGAGCGACCCAAACACACAACCTTAGCCCCGCTCCCAGCAAAACCAGCTTCAGCGGAGGCCAGCCTGGCAAGTGGGGATTCACCTGCTCACCAAGAACGGGGCTGCTCGACTGCCCCTCCCTATGTATTTGTGGCATTTGCTCTCTCGAGCCTTATCACGACCTCTATTGCTTCCCACTGAGGTCCAGAAAGTTTTAGCAAAAAAAAAAAAAAAAAAAAAAAGCAGCAGCTCACATCAGCTGCCTGTAACGCATGGGCCACGGCGAGACTGACCCAGCACCTTGTCTGCCGCATTCCTGCTGACGCACCACGCTGGCCAAAGCCATGCGGGGCTGCAAGGTGTCCATGCCAACCATGCGCTTATCACTTTTGCCTTACCTGTGCCAGGAGAGGAGAATTTCTCCTCCGCACCCTCTTGGGACGGGCAGCACATTGCTGGATGCTCTCTCTCCCCAGATTACGATCAGGAAGTTGATTGTGAACATAGACAGTGTTTAATGATGTCTTGTTCTACTGGATCTTACATAGTCATTAACTTTATACAGAGATTTCAAATAAGATTACATTTCTCAGAGTACGAGATGTACCTGCCTTCAGACTATCAGAAAACCAGCTGTATTGTTAAGAAAGCAGTCGCTTTGTGCTGTGCTCAGGCCCAGACCCGACAGCCACATCTGGCTGGAAACACGTGTTGCCATCAGCAGCCCTAAAGCAAATTTGCACAAGTCAAGTCCGTCCCCAAGCTAAGCGTGGAATCACTGGGGCTGGAGGCTTCATACTCTCCCTTGAGATTGGATTTACTGGTGTTTGAGTGGTGCGTTATTAATGAAAAAAAAATTCCCTGTAGCTATTTTTGTATGATAAAAATCCAGTTATTACTCTTGAGTGTAGCTCTTCGATACAGAAGGTTTTCTCTTGAACAGCTTCAAAGACAGCAGCTTCCTCTTTCCTGTGAGAAAGGCTTGCATCAGAAATTAAAGATGAGGTAATAAAAGAACATCAGTATTACTCCATTGCACTAATGCCCCTTCTGCCTAAGCCACTGCTGCTAGTGAGCGCAAGGCAAGCCCCCTGCGCCGAGCAGGCCAGCTTTGCAGATGCTGAAGACAAGTGCCAGCATTATGTGGCTTGAGCTGAGCAAGCGATCCCGTGACCGCTTGTGCACATAAGCATGTTTATGCACGCAAGCATCGCCCCTGCTCTTCCCGGGAACCCACCAGGCGAAATGCTCCCGCCTGCACCACACACCGTGAGCTGCTCCTCTGGGGCCAAACCCTTCAGACAAGCCGCGCGGCTGCTCATGGTTTTTCCCCCAGATCTACGGCATAGCCAAGAATGTCTTGAAAGCCACCAAATATGGGTGCAAAGCCTGATGCGTGCTTGAGCGGGATTTCCAGACATGCGAAGCACTCACAGGCTCCTTCCTGTCACTTCCAGGAATTTCAACCTGGCTGCCTGTGATGCTGCAGCTGGTCTCGCTCCTTCGACCCACTGCCATTGCGACTGATGCCCGAGAAAAATATTTCTCTTCCAATGCAGTAGAGCCTTGCTGCTCCCTAAATACCCCACAGAGGCAGAAAAAAGCCGCCTCCATGTCACATCTACAAATCATGGATGGCTCTTTGTATTACTATTTTTGGCTTAGATGCACCATAGGAGCAGCAGCAGAGTGGTTCAGCATAGCCAAGGGGACGCAGATCCTTACTTTGACACTCAAATTGTGCTGGAGAGCCTCACCGGCACCTACCTGTGTGGTGATGGCTCTGCTGCGGGCATGCACACATCCCTGCCACCAGGTTGCTGCCAGAGACACCAGCTTTGAGCATTTTCCTGGGAAGGGCTTATGTTCCCCGCCAAAAAATGAAGCCCCATAACTGAACTGCCTCAAACCTCCCCATGTGCACACCTCTGGGTGGAGGGAGATGCTGCAGAGGGCAATTAACACTTCTCTTACCCTGATTTATTTGCAACAGCTGCTGCAAACCCTCAAACGGATCAGCACCCTTCACCTTGTGCAGATGGTTACGTTGAGGGGTTGTGTGAATGCCAGCTTGGTGGCTGGTGCAGGGGAGAAGGCAGAAGGGGCCTGAGCTGACCCCACTGAAAGGGTCTGTTGGAGATGTTTTAGCATTATGCTGGTTTTGGGGTTTTCTTTTTTAAAGGCTGGGCAGGAGCAAGGCCCCAAGGACAGCACAGCTTGCAAGCCAAGAGTGGGCTGCAGCCCTTGGGCAGTGGGTGCATGTAGTGCCTCTCCACCCACTCTGCTTATTTAGCAAACCAGCGTGCAAGTTACTTCCCACCACAAGCTCCCGGGGTACCAAGAAGCAGCTCCTTCATCCTTCCCGTCAAATTCAGCTATCTGAAAGCACCTTACCCTGCTGGCCCCCCCGCCCCCCCCCCCCCCCCCCCCCCCCCCCCCCCCCCCGGAGCTGGAAGCAAGGCTTGCTTGATGGAAAGCTAAGTGGGGTTGCTTGCCACGGCAAAAGGAAGCCTGCGTACAACCCCCAAGCCACAAAGGCTTTGCATTTTTCTTCTCCTCTCCATGCCTTTATCCTTGAAAGTCTCATTTAAGCGTGAAAAGCCAGCCTGTAGAGAACGGCCTGCGTAAAACGACTCACGCAACTGCTACACATTTTTATTATGATTTTTTTGTACGCGTACCAGAGTCCCGGCGTGTCCCTTCGCTTTGCCAAACAAACGCCAACCGGCAGCGGGGTGCCCGCGCCGCTCCGACCCCGGTGTTCGATGGCAGGGCTGCTTCCACTCACCGCTCCGCGGGGAAAGCCCCGCGGGGGCAGCCGCGCTCCCGGGGCCGCCGCCGCTCCTCGCCTTCCCCGGCGCTGCCACCCGCCAGGTGCCCGGTTTTGGGGAGGGAATGGCGCGTTTGAAGGGACACGACGCGGGACTGGCACCCCACCAAGGCGCAGGGGGAGCCCCGGCTGCTACTGCTTGCCCGCGCCGGTGTGCGGAGGGAGGCGGGATGAGAGGGGAGCCCCTCCCCCGAGTAATAATAAAAATTAAATTAAAATATTAAAAATACAAAAATAGAAGCGGTGATTAAAGGAAGAAGTTGCAGAACGAGGGAGGGGAACGCACCCCCCTGCCCGCGGGCGGGGCGGCCGCGGAGGGGCAGGGGAAGGGGCGGGGGGGGGGTGCCGGGGCTGGCGGCGCCACGCGCCGGGCGCGCGCGGGGGCGGGGGCGCGCGCGGAGGAGGGCGGGCGGGGGGGCGCGGCGGCGGCGGGCGCGCGTGGCGCGGCATGCGCGGCGCGTGCGGCCAGCGGGGGCTCGCGAGCGGCGGCGGCGCGTTGATAAGGGCCGTCAGGCGGCGGCGGCCGCCGCAGAGGCGCGGAGCGGCGGCGGGAGAGGACGGGGGTGGGGATTAACACCACCACCCCCCCCCCCCCGCGCTGCCCACCCCCTTGCCCCCATTTTTAAATATAGTTTTTCAGAAATATTTTTTTAAATTTTAACATTCTTTTTCGCGCGCTTTCCGCCAGCCGCCGCGGCCGCCCGGCGATGAACGGCGGGGCCCTGCCGTCGCTGCCCCCCGCCGGCCCCCGCGGCCGCCGGCGGCCCGCCTCCCCCGAGCTGCTGCGCTGCAAGCGCCGCCTGGCCTTCGCCGCCCTGCCGGGCACCGGAGCGGCGACGGCGGCCGCCGTGGCCCGTCGTAACGAGCGGGAGCGCAACCGCGTGCGGCTGGTCAACCTGGGCTTCGCCGCCCTCCGCCAGCACGTCCCCCACGGCGCCGCCAGCAAGAAGATGAGCAAGGTGGAGACTCTCCGCTCCGCCGTCGAGTACATCCGCGCCTTGCAGCGGCTCCTCGACGAGCACGACGCCGCCGCCGCCTTCCCCGATAGCCGCGGGCGGGCGGCCGTCGGGGAGGGAGGCGGCGGCTACTCCTCCGCTTCGCCCTCCTTCGCCTCCTCTGTGCCCGGCTCGCCTTGCTCCTCCGAGGAGAGCGGCTACGACGCGGCGCTCAGCCCCGAGGAGCGGGAGCTGCTGGACTTCACCAGCTGGCTCGGGAGCTATTGACCCGGCGGGGAGGTGAGGGGGGAGCCGGAGGGGAGGAGGGTGCCGCTTCTCCCCCATCCCCCGGCGCTCGGGGGAGCGGGGCACGTACCCATCGGGGCTTTTTGCAAATCTCTCCGCAGCCGCCCTCAGCCTGCAGTACCTCAGCGCCCTCGCTCTCCGCAGCAGCCAGCACCCCCCTCCCCCAAACCAAAATACTCCCCCCACACACACACCCCGGCGGGACCCCTCTGGCTGCTTTCCTCGCCGGGTTCACCCGTCGTCTTCAGGCTGTGGAAAGTGCAATGGTGTAAATGACTGGCGGGGCTCTGCTACCTGCTCCGGGGCAGCGGCTCCACCTGCCCGCCGGGAGCTCCCCGGCAGAGAGGAGACCCGAGCGACCCCGCTTCCCCTCACGGCTGCTTTCTGGTGTTGCTTTGGAGGGGGGGGGGGGGGGGGGGGGGGAGAAAAATTAAAACCACTTGATGCTTCCTTGTTTCTGGAGGGGGAGGGAATTTTTTATTATGTCAGATTCTATTTTATATGTAACTTGAACTGCCTATGGGAATATTGGTGTATGAAGACTTATTTTTGTACAAGAAACCTTAGAAAAAAGGGGTGAGGATATGGTTCTATTTTTAGCAAGTCCTATTCCCTTGTTCTTGAACACTGCCAGCTAGAATGTTTTGGGAACGTACACGGTTTAAATAAAAAGGTGGGGTTTTTTTTCTCTCCAAACACTTCAGTATAAGACTGTAAAGTTACATTGTGTCTTGACATCGTGTCTGAGTTTGCTTGGTGTGAAGGTCCACTTCTCTGAAAACTGAAGTTTTTTTTAAAAAAAATATGTATTGAAGGGATTTTTGTATGCACTTGCTAGGATTTCTTAAGTTGTACATATGCAGTTTTTAAAAGAGTATCATATTTTATGTAAATTGACTTTATAAATAAAAATCTATTTATAAATGGCTTCAGTGCTGTAAGATGCATGCATTTGCCAGAAACGCCCAAGGTAACTTCTACCTGAGGGGATGGGAAGAAGGGAGTAATGAGTGGCACAGCAGGGACACAGTTCTCCTGGACCAGGTTTCACATGCAGAGGGGAATAAGGAACAGCACAGCATAACCTCCAGGCTTGCTTTCCCCCCTGCCCCTTCAAGTTTTATGAACTCAGGACTTGATGCAAGTACTGCAGAGATGATGTATGGTGAGATGCAGATGTGTGTAGGAGACAGGGCAGGTTCAGTGCTGAGAACTCCTTTCCTGAGCATGCAGAAGGTGCTGCAGGCAGTGCTGCCCTTGCCTGCAGTGCTGGGAGAGTCGTAGGAAGGTAAGGAGGGAGTGGATATCTGAAGTTTGTTTGTCCTGACAGCTACTCTCTGGAGTTAGGTTGAGGTATCTTCATTCAGGGGAGCAGCATCTGCTGTCAGTGTTGTTATTTAAAACCCACATGTAACCAACAGTATCCCACTCTGACTACTCTAACTTCAGCTGCGTGTACATACACTTCATCTAAGGCAATAAGCAAACATTAATTTCTCCGTAGAAAATACTGTCCGACTGCTAAGCTCTGTTCGTTACTTTTGGGCTAAGGCTGAAGACCTGCTTCAGTGGAGGTGAGCCAGAGGCAAGACAGATTGCTGTGAAACAAAACATAGCAATGATGGTATGAAAAACTACAGCAGAGGCTGTTACTTCCCTTAAAATAGCTCTAGTGAATGTTACTAGTTGAATGGAGCAAAATGGGCTGGCCTATAGAATATGCTGAGCGAACACAAAGCAGAAGGAGTTATTAAAATTGACCTACTTTGCAGGGACTGTATGTATAATCTCTGCTGCATAATAAGTGGGAAGGTAGAAGTTTTCAGGAGTATAATCACTCAGCAGTCCCAAATTCAGTGAGTGTGCTGTAATCCAGATCTGTAAGAATACAAGAATATTCCACATATATGATTCCATTTGAAGTGCAAAGAAAAACCCCATGGGACAAGTGCAGGCTCTAACAGCAAGTAGTATTTAGGAGGCTGCAAGCAAGAGCAATAGTTATCGTGCTTCAAGTTCATTCCCTATCAAAGTTGCTCTAATAAACAGGCCTTCTGAAAGGCCTTGGAAATTGAAGTGCTCAATATATTGTCTGTAAAGGTTTTGCCCTGCGTGGCTCTTCAATAGCCCCACAAGTAGGAGAGAAAGCTGTGAGGGATGGGGGGGGTAACATGGTACCTTTCCCCAGTGGGGGTTTAGGGGCTTCATCCTCACAGTTAGCCTCCAAAGTTCAGTCAGGCATAAACCCATGCAGATTCCCACGTGCTTATTCTCAGTCTAAACCAGCATGCCATCTTTTCCAAGCAATTTAGAAAATCAGGACCGCTGTGTTTATCTGCACAAGTGTCCCATTATGGCAGAGTGCATTTGTTTAGAGTTTTACTACTGCTTGGCAGGGTGTTTGTTTTCCTTAGGAGCACTGATTATTTTTGTATTTCCAAAAGCAATATTTAGCTCAGTCAAGTAACTCTCACACCATCATTACTAGGTTCATCAGCTCACCCAAGATACTGTTACAGCAACATTAAAGCAGCATCAGCTGTAACTGTATTGGCAAGAAGTTAGCTGTAAACAGTTTTCACTTAAGCATTATTAATATATTAGGGGAGAAAAAAGAACTTAGCATCATTAAGTTACCTTAATTCTGTCAGCCAGTATTTCAGTAGAAACTAAATAAGGGGAAAATCAGGAATGTACCATTTACTTTGAAAAAACCCAAGGTGATCATGACTCTTCCAAACACTTGAAGGGAAAGAGGATGCAGGGAGAAGCCTGTTTTAGAAATACAAGATGGACAGAGGGATTTCTTTCCCCAGTCATGGTGACCACAAGTCACTAGCAGATTCTCAGATCAAGCTGCTAAAGAGGCTGTACCAGAGAGAAGGGTATTGAATCATTCTGCCCTTTTAAGAAAGCATTTGGGAGGATGGAAGGTAGGTTCTTTGGCAGTTGCAGAGACAAGCAGGTACCTTCAGCCTAGCCGGCTCACTCCTATTCTCTTTAACTGCAGCCACCTGGAGACTACTTGGACCAAGTTGAGAAGATTCCTGACTATGAAAACTCACACCTAGACCTCTCTGCTCCATTTATGCAAATTAGTGCTAGAGCAAAGACTTGGAGATGAAAGCCCTCTGACCGTGAGACTCACCTGTAAACAGCAGGAGTAACACCAGATCTGCCTTCTCAGCCAGGTGGTTCCCCTGTCTGGACCAGCCACCTCCACATAACAGTGGGACTTTCAGTGTCCAGGTTAGCTGCCATCAGCCAAGGGCTGCCACGGGGGCTTCCGGGAAGCGTGGGTACCTGCCAGATTGCTACCCAAAACACTTGTGGCAGGGATGGGGAAAGTCTCTGATGAGCACATCAGTTCTCTTTAGATGTAAAACTAGAAATTCAGTGCCTAAAATGGAAACTCCCCAGGAAGACACAAACCCAACCCTAAGTACAGGGCTACAGGAGAGTCAGATCCAGGCAGAAGAAATATGCTAAGGAATTCTGAGAATTAAGAAAAAAAGCTGCAGCAAGCTAAGGGTGCCAGGAGGCATAGGCTTGTCAGCATGCAGCTAAAACACTCTTCTGTACACCTCTCATATCTACATCCACCAACGGGTTCCCATTTTCCTGTTCAGCATTTCACAGGTCACAGACATGTCTGATAAAGCAGAAACAAGTTGCAGGATGGTGTCAGAATTAGCTGCCGCTCTCCCTGGGCTGAAAGAGCCCTTCAGTTTTCAACCATGTTCCCTTCCTTTGGTATTTTGAGATGCTCAGGCTGCAGGTTTACTTGTTACCCAAAGCACATGAAGCCCAGTACATGGTAAAAATAGTTCCTTGCAATGCACCATGCATTATCGTACTCTAGTGTTTAAATGATGCTGTCACCCCTCATGGGCAACCTCAGGTTCAGCTCCATGGCTACACTCCTTCCAAATTTCTTCACATGTGACTTAAAAAGTAATTTTGTAGGAAAGAGCTATGCAGCCTGCTTGAAGGTTTGTGCACAAGAAGCACTAGGAAGCGGGCACGAGGGTACCCAACAGCATCTCCACAGCAGGATGGCATCACTCATCCTTCTTGCAGGGCAGGTAGCCGCAGCAGAGCTGCGGCACCACGGGGGTCTCCAGGAGATCCCTGCCTCAGAGCACATTAAGCAGTAAGAATCCAATGGAGAGAGCTTTCTCCTGTTCCTACCACCGCATGATATCACCAGCAAATACCAGCTTTACCACATATCCTACTGCAGAGAACAGCCAATGGTTGGTTTCAATTTATAACAACTCACTTTTACATTAACACCTCGTAAAGATCTTGTTACAGACCAGGCACGGCAGGCAGCAAAGCTAGCTACTGCATATCAGCTTGCTTCTGCCTCCCTTCCCATCTGTGGGGAGCAGCCACCAGGAAAATACTTGTCTTGCCAGCCTTCGGTCTGTGTGGCAAGGCTTTTTGCCTGCCATGGTTTGTGGGCAGATGGCTGTGTGCTTAGTCCTGAGGTCATTTCACACTTTTCATGCAGGTCACAGAATAGCTAGCTAACAGTAACATTTTCAGTCATTTCTTATCTGGACTGGAGGTGGGCCAGGAGCCTGGAAGCATGCATAGCCAAGAGAAAGGCAGCCCCTTGCACAGTCAATGGCGGGCAGAGCTGGCCTGGCTTTGCCCAGTTTGGGCATCGGCCAACAAGGGTTTGGTTTTCTTCTGAGAAACTACTATCAACAAAGCATTAGCCAAAGGTATACATGGGGGTAATGGGACTAACAATACTAAAGCAGCACCAGCTGTAATCACAACTTAATGTTGCACCCCTGAGAGACTATTGGTCAGTATAACAAATAACTTAAAAATCCTGGGGACACCACGAACCCCTAGCTCCATTCGAGCTCTGTGTGCACCTTGGTTCCCAGGAATGGAGGAGCTCTGCCAGGTGCTTTCAGAGCATCCCTTGGGACCTCACCACAGGTTTTCTCAAGCTGATCCCTGGGGCTTGTGCTTTTGAGAAGTGAGCTGCTGCTCCTGTAGCTGAGTGAGGACATGGAGAGGTTTTACACTTACAGTCCTCAGTCTTTTCTATTTTATTTAAGTAATTTCTTCCATCCATTATTTTCCCCATAATAAAGATCTGCTGAGGAAGAGGCTAAAGCTAGTACAGGAGCAGGAGGAATGGCATGGCTAAGGCACTCCCAGTAAGAGGGTCTGCTTTCCTGACCTCTGCTGTCACCATCATCAAGAGGCGAAAATTGAAGGGGAACATCAGCACCCTTAGCTTAGCTAGGGGAAAACAGCGTGTCATTCCTGCTGTATTTTAAATGGGGATTCTGCCCTGGTTTTGAGTGAGACTATGATCAGGCAGAGATCATTGTTGGTATCAGCATAAATAAATATTTTCTGCAGAGTGTTGCCTGCCCCCTCACTCCTGTTGTCACCTCTCTTTTGTCCCAGGGCACAAGGTGGCAGAAGAATAAGTGTCCCACATAAGTCCTAGCATGGCTGGGCTACAGGTGAAGCAGGAGAGATGTTCTCATATACATCCCAGCCAGCTGGATTCACCAGCATTCACACACAATGAGCAAGAAAAACCCAAGACAAGACAGACATTTTATATCTGCCCAAGTTATCAGTGTTGTTTTACAACAGAGAAGAAAAACAGTCACGTAGAGGAACATGGAAATGAAACAGAGAAACAAGTGCAGGAAAGCAGTCAGTTGTAGAAGGTATAATGCATTAAATCAGAGCAAAAAGCACAGATAAATGACAAAGTATTAGGCTGTAACCCACTCTGAACTCTATAAATGCTTCTGTTTGTGAGTAGATGTTAGTCAGATCAGACGTGTGAACAGCAGAAAAGGAGAAACTTCTCATAAGACAATTGTTTAGCTGCAGGGACCAGGGCAGCACTTCAAGCTTTGACCTATGGGCATCCACCTTGCTGCTGGAGAAGCCTCAGTTCTCTTCCCTCTTGATCTTCTTTCATCTCCTGGCCACACCCCCACCACTTAAAGCCTGCAGTACAATAGTTAGCCAGTCACCAGACCCAGTAAATTGTGCTTGCTTTTTAAGTTGTTTGTTTTTGTTTGGTTTTGGTTTTTTTTTAAGGGGAAGAAAAACCAGAGAGAGGCATGATAGCCCCAAGGGGAGTTCTCTCTTAAAGACACTGCCAAAAGAATGACCAATTTGTAAGTGAAATGTTGACACTTTTATAACACAGCTAGTATCTTTCCTTTGAGTGAAGCACTTCAAGATTTAAAAAAAAAAAAGTCACAATATTAAATACTAGGAGGAAGTATTGCAATACCATAACACATTTTCTCTTTCTCTCCATTTCCCGCTTTTACAGACAAAATTCCTTCAAGGTTCCACAAAGGAGCTACAATCCCTTTAGCATAGCTACACACAGAAAGAAACAGGTGAAACCCACTAGGTAAATAAAAATCTAATTTAGAGTATTAATAAATACATCACCCTGTTACCAGCACAAGACTTGCAAAGCCCTCCTCACAGGCTGCTGGCTCACACGCCCCTGACACCAGCCTGCCTTCAGCATGGGCTTGCCTATATATCAAAGGGAAGCCAACTGGTGTCAGTGGAAGCGGTTGCTCTCCTCGGTGAAGCTCCTGCACGCGATTCCCTGCCGAGGAGGCTCTGCACTGGCCGGCCGGCCCCCATCACTGCTTCTCCTTGCCTGGGAGACACCTGGCACCAAAGCAGACCGGGCAATGGAGAACGTGAAACGTGCTTTAAGCAGCTTGAAATTTGCAGCGTGCACTGTGCTTGGGTCCAATGTGAATGGAGGCAAGGATGGGGGCCGGGTCTCGGTGCGCCCTGGCATGGCTCTGTACTCACTGTCTTGCCTGATTCCCCCAAAGCCCCTCTCCGGCAGCCCAGATGACTGTCCCTCAGGCTGCATCCCCACGTGCTGCATGGACCTGGGATGCTGCTGAGATAGTTTATACCCTTTGGTCTTTTGTCTTGCTAGAGGACAGCCAGTAAAGAGGGGTGAGAGCAGAGAGGCTTTTGAAGTGGGGAGACCACAAAGCTCATTTAGGATGCATACACCACCAAAAAAACCCCAACCACCAGACAGTAATGACTTCAAACCAATGCTGACTGGAGTTGAAAACAGTGAGGTACTGGCAGAAAAACTTCTGCCTAAGCCAAGTTCAGACGTGGTATAAGCTGAATTTGATTCTTTTAAATGGTGAAGAGAGCTAATGGTTGCCGGCAGGCAAGTCTTGCCATTAAAAAGAAGTACACAACTTGTTAAAGGGACCTCTGAGCACTATTTCAGGCCCAGCAGAAATCATAACCAACCCCCTCTGTGCAGTAAAACCTGCTAGAGAAAGCAAAGGCAGTGTCCATGTCTGACGCATCTCATGGTGGGTTGGGCCTGAGCTACATGGACAGGACCCTTGGTGGGATCTGAGGTATAGGACGGGGGCCGTGCTTGGTGTGTGTGTGGCAGAAATCACCCAGGGAAGGAGCAGAGAGATGGGCAGGGAGCAGAGGATGAGGGCTTCTTGGGCTGCCCAGGGACACAGACTGGGGCAGGAGGTGAGGCAGGCTGCCTGCTGCGTTTGGGGAAAGAATTGGGGACCGTTCCTTGCAAGTGAACCAAACAGTCACCTGCATTGTGCTGCCATCTTCCATCCCAACTTCTTAGCACCATTGGCCTCGAACCTGATGAAGTAGCATCATCACTGTGTCAGCACACCATTGCATCACTGCATCCTTGTACAGGATATGATAACCAGGTCTTGTGGCTGCTCTCTTCAGCCACTGCTGAGGGCACTGGTACAGAGATAGCAAGGAGCAGCTAAAGCATTGCCAAAGGAGCTCAGCGTAGGCTCCTTCATCCCGCTAGAAAGCCACGCTGCATGGCTGGATTACCCCTGGCTCTGGAGCAAGCTCCTGCATAGCCAGGCAGCGGGTCATGATGCACGCCTGCTTGAACAGAAGCAATCTAAACATCCGTGTAGCTCTTTTCTAGCAAATTGTTATAAGCCAGAAGAGTTCAGGTAAGTGCAAAGTAAATTTCTTGTGTTAGTTTATTCATGCCCATTTAGATTTGTTTTCTTCTATTTTAATAAGAGAAGTGAGTTGAGACATCTATTGGAGAGTTAAAATAATTCACTTCAAGCATTGCTTGTTAGCGCGCGACAAAGCAAGTACTGAACTTCCAACTGAGTTCTGAGCTGAGCATTATGGAAGTTATTGGTTTGCCAGAGCTGATTAAGTTATTTATTGAAAATAAACTAAGTGGAGAATTTATTGCTGCTTTTTTTCCCCTGATAATTTATTGTCTGAATTGAGATTTTTCCATATAGCTTTCTTTCTTCAGTAAAAATGCAGTTGCACTGAGTAAGAAGCATTTTAGAAGTGCAGCATTTGGCTTACAAAATGATCAGTTTTGACAGTTGTTTGGATGGAATGTCTTTGGATTCGAAAATGTTAAACATTTTATTGAAAGGTCAAAAGTTCTGCATGGTCAAAATGTACAACAGACCAATTGTTGAAGCAAAGACTCCACTTTGGGTCAACTTATTTTAAAATTTCAGGAAATTTTCTGGAAATTTTGAAGCACCTCTGAATTATAGCATCAAAGTACAGTGATGACATCTGAGCTACCAAAACAATCCTGGGCTCCGTCTCTATCTTAACAAAGTGCTAGCAAGTCTGTGTTGGAAAAAGTCAGGTGGCCAGCTGAAAAATGGCAGGTTGGAAGAAATAATGCGTGGTGGGGTTTTGGTTTTGTTTGCTTGCCTCATGTATTGACTTGAGACGGTAGACTTGGACCTCCTTCCTTACTGAGGGGCTAGAAATGTCAAGGAGATTCAAGCCAGGAATGAGCCCGGGCATGTGAGGGGCAAGGCCCCAGGCTGCAGCCACCCCCACGGCAAGAGATTGCCCCCAGCAAACCCCATTAGAGCAGCTGGGGGCATCTGTAGAGGCGCGGGTGCATGGGACAGCTTGTCCCCAAACTCCTCCAGCTGTGGGGGTAGCCTCAATGCTCCAGCTTTATGCTCCTAAAGCATCTCAGAGGACAGGGGTCCGTATGGCGTAACAGCCCCAAGCACTCTCTGCCCAGGATTCGGCCCTGTTGTAGGATTTGCAGCCCTCAGCTTGCACTGGGGACCAAAAGAAATATGCTGAGACACAGATGACTTGGCTTGTGTGTATGGAGGGGGTCTCCTTATGGGCTCCCCAGCCCATTTTTCTCCGCTGCTGCCTCCGGTCTTCCCCTTCCCACCACTACTGAAAATTAACTTTGCATCATATATCAACCCACTTTCTTTCTTGATGCTTTCACCACGGGAGAAAGAGCTGGAAGTGGGAGGTGGAGCGGGGGGAGCAAAGGAAAGAAAGAAAATGGAAAAAATGGAAAAAAGTGAGAGGCTGAGGAGTGGGGGAGGAAGGGCTTGAAAGGGCGGGGGGGCATAGGGGCAGGGTGGCCCCCAGCCGCCCGGCATTGTGCCTGGCTCTATCCATCTAAATAAAGGGACCGTCCTGACTTATGTCCCAGCTGGGAGAGGTTTTTTTGCCTTTCGGGTTTAAGTGTGGTCCCCTCCCCCTGTTTGCTCCCCCCTCATCTCCCCCCTTCCCCCTCCCCGCTTTCATCCAGACTGCATCAAAGTGCCCCTGTCTCCCCGGGCCTTTCCACCCCCTCCCCGGAGGCGCAGTGTCCCCTTTTGTGGCCGCCACCCAGGTGACCTTCTCTACTTCCTTTTATCCCCATTTATCCCGTGCCCCTGGGTAAATAAACCCCGGGGCAAGGGGAGGGTGGAAGCTGGGAGGGATAGTGCTTGCGGGGAGAGGGGCAGCCCTGGGGCTGATGTGCCCTTTTGCACCCCCACTTGCCCCAGCGAGGCAGGGGCGGCGCATGCCTGGGGCTGTATCAATCTGCCCAGCACCCTGCAGTGAGCCAGGGGGTGCAGAGAGATTTTCCAGATTTGGCCCCAAAAGAGAGCACATCCCCTTTTCCACCTTGTATAAATGCCCACAGCAGCCAGCTCTGCGGGAGGGGGCAGGTTCGGGTTGGGGTGGCAGGGGGCACTTGTCCATGGGCTTGTGGGCCTTTGAGGAGCAAATATCCAGCTGCAGGCTGCACCAGGGATGTTTGCTGGAGAAAAAAACCCCCACATTTGCTGGTCTGGGTGCAGCAAGAGTCTACCCACATCTCATCCTGCTGTGCCTGTGGGCTGCTTGATTCCCTCCTGGCTTTCCTCCCCCCTGCACTTGTTTCCCTTTTGTTCCTGCTGGTTTATCAATCTTTATTAATCTCCACTTGCTTTGGCAGAGCTCAGTCACCTGCCAGGGCTGTGGCTCTGCACAGGGACTTCGCCTTTGCTGGCTGCAGGGGATGGCACTGCAATGGAGTCCCTTCAGCGAGCACCACAAACAGTCCCACCACTCCTCTTTTTCATCCTCAGGTCACCTGAGAAACAGCCCCCTGTGCGGCCAGCCCCTCGCGTCCCTGCAGGCAGGCAGGCAGGCAGGCAGTGAGGTGGTGCAGGGCACCTCAATTTCCCACGCACCAGGCAGGGATGCGTCTGCCCACAGGGAGATGAACCGGCCGTCCAGAGCGATGGCATAGCATTAGATGTCGCAAAGAAGGTGGTCTCATTCACAAGTGTTTCCCATGTTTTGGGCATTTTTTTTTTTCTCCTAGAACAGGGTTTAAGCATCCATCATGCTGGGCTCTCCTGCATATAAATTTTAAAGCTGGTGAAGGTATTTAGAGATGATGCCCTGGGCCTGGCGTAGCTCTGCCGGAGGAGCGAGAGGCACAGGGGTCTGATCAGTCGAGAGGCAGGACCATGCTCATTGCTGCCAAGCCTGCGTGCCTAGGGCTAAAGCTTTCCATAAATGAAGTAAACCTTTTTCTCCTGGGTGTTTAACAGGCATCAAGACCTCCAAGAGATGGATAACACCTCTTTTTACAGTAAGTGTTTTCTTTTAGAAAACCATAAGCAGCTCTCCGCTTTGAACCCTGTATTTCCCAGCCCTTCCGAGTCCAGCTTGCAACCCTGAGCAGTAACAAATACGCAGAGGCACGATACAGCACTCCAGCTATTAAATCCCAGTAAAAGCCCTTATTCTGCATATTCAATGCTTTCAGGCCTTGACATTCAAGTGGTCGCGCCTCCGCTGAGCTCTGCTCCAGCTGTGCGCGCTGGCTGCCCTGGAAAGGCAGGGCTGGGCTGGGTGCATGAACACCCCCCATCCCCTGAAGCAGATGGGGACATCAGAGTGGGCTTGGGTGGCTAACCCCGACTGAGCAGCTGGCTGGTGTTTCTTCACCATCTTTATTTGTAAAGGGAGAGCTCAGATCCATACGGTGCCTCAGGTTGTCTGAAACAGAGGAGAACTCTCCACCCCAAAGTCCTTGTCTCTGTGTATTTCAGATCCTATTTTGGCTGCCCAAGGTGATACAGTCAGATCCTAAATTAGCCTCTTATAATCTAAATTGAATTTAGACCCAGAAAATCCCCTGCTTTCAGATGTTTCTGGTTACACAATAACCCTGGCTCTCCTCAGAGGAGTGAAATGGCAGGATTTTGAAATTCCTTGTTGGTTCATGTTTGCATATAAATGCTGATTTTATCTTTTCTGTACACAAAGTAAACACAAAGCTGTTTTACAATAATGTTGCCGTTGAAACATGTATCCAGGATGGCAAAACAACCCTGACATGGCCCAAAGACCATGCCTCCCTTCACACAAAGAAGCCGCCCGCTCCAAGATGCCCAGTCCACCCTCATCCCTGTTGATGCAGTTCAACAGGCAGATTTCGTAAGGCAGGAGTAAGATCCAGAAGTAAAGGCGAGGTGGTGACGGTAAAAGATGTTGATTCACCCAGGCTGCCTGAGATGGTGAGCAAGCTTAAGTGCAGGTTCCTGGTGGAGCTGAATTTTTCTGTAGACCCCCGTGAGCCAAGGACCATGCTGGAAGAGCCGAGACCTACTGCAACTGGGCAATGATGGCACTCACTTTAACAGGAACTTATATCTTTTTTTTTTTTTTTAAATGCTGGTCTACACAGGGAATGTAATTCAGATTAAAATAGGGCCTTAAAGTAAGGTAACTCTTGATGATTAACTCTCTGGGGGAAAACTCTTGTGCTAAAAGATGCTCTTTGTGAAAGATCTAAAGGCAGTCATGGTCTGGAGCAAAGACAAAGGAAAGTGCTCCTGGGAGGAGATAAGTGATGTGGAGTAAGTTAATTCAGCATAATTCCTGAATTACAGAGCTCAGAGATGTCTATACTTCAAAAATGACTGTGTCCACAACCTGACAGCCTTAGTTATGGAAAGAATATTTTAAAATCAAAGAAAACCGCATTTTCTGATCATTTCTTCTCTGTCAGTGGATGTTGCAGAAACTCCATTTGAAAGTCAACAGCCGTTGGTGAAAGAGGCGCTCTTGGGTGCAATGGGAGAGGGTAAAAATCCAGCCCAAATATCTCCCTTCAGCCATCTGGGAGTGTGGTATCTACTTTATGTTAGTCATTTGACTAGTCATCTACTTTAATAGCCCACGAGGACAGAGGCATTTTCTGAGAGCAATTCATTCTGCTTGCTGTAGGATGACTATTTGACATGGGATCCACCGCCCCTGGGTGATGCCTGTCCCTCCTGACGGCTGTAGGTGGGTCTGTGGTGAGTAGGTGCATCAGTCGTAGCCAGCTTTAGGTGGTCACGGGTAGATGAGTTGCCTCCTGCCCTATATACCTGAGTGGTCGTGGGGGCTGAAGCACTTCTCCCCATCCAAGAAGTCATCTCTGAAAATACACCTACTCAAGACCAAAGTTCACGGAAGTCCAGGTTGCTGTAGCTTTCAGTGGCCTTTGCATCGCAGCTGAGGCAGTATCAGAAATGGACCCCGCTTCATTGCTGGTGGTCACCATACCTGATCCACAACACAGATCAGACTGAAAAAGCCCACAGCCTCATCCACTGTCCATCAAGCCTTCATCTTTAAATGACACTAAATGCATTCAGCAAAAGCTGGGTAATATGTTTTTCATGTCTTAGCAGTCATACGGAATTCAAATGCTACTGCCTTTGACATTGCAAGAGCAAATCCTGAAAACGTCACACAGCTGTCTAATGGGAAACAATTAAAAAAGTGAACTTGCAGTATATTTATATTAGAAACCACACTTTCCTTCTCATTGCTTTGGACAAGAGGCCAGTTGTTCTGCAGCCCATGTCAGAAGCAATTGCAGTGGGACAAGAAAATCATCCCAAGTCTCCTGGCACAGCTGCTCGAGCACGGTTCATACCTCTGCAGTGGAAAGCACGGCTTGCGTCCATAATGCAGCAGGTTCCATTGCAGTGCGGCAAGCCCCGCCGCAAGCTCTTGCTATCATTTGCAGCCAAGTAGCTGACACTGATACAAATTTCATTACTACAGGCAGAGCCTCAGCCTGTCTAGAAATGTGAGCATCAGCTAGGACCAGAATGAAAGAAAAAGTGTATGAAATTGCCAGGGATGATAGAAAATGCACATGCTGGTATCCTGTCTGTAAATGGAATCACTCACCCACAGAAGCTCCTCATCTGACCTCACTTAGGTGGCTTTTACGTCCTTCATTGTTCCTATAAATACCTCAGATGGTTTTTCAGTCCACAAAGAAGATGGAAATGCTATTAATTACCTTATGGCTGCAAGACAAGCCCACCTTTACCTTGCCCTGAGCCCTCCTCCTTGCCAGAATCCCAAATCCTTATCCCCCCCACTGAAAGCCATGGGCAATTTCAAAGGGCTGGAGAGACCTTCTCCTCTCTGCCTCTGCTTCTGCCCTTTGCATTGCAGGAGGGCACGTATACACCACACAGGGAGTGAAGGGACAGATACACTTTTCTGCCTTTAAAGAAGCCCTACCATATATATTTTCCGAAGGTGAGCAGATGTGGCAGCTGTATGTTTCCCAACCCACGCTGCCTGGGTGTCACTGCTCCTGTCCTGGCACCCTTTGCCTGTCCCCACAGCACATCCCACCCCCCCCCACCCCCCCCCCCCCCCCCCCGCCCCGTGCTCCTGCCTTACCTCCAGCATCTTTGGGCAGTGATTAATGGTCCCCATCAATCAGCCACCGCTGCGATGAATGCGACAGGCAGTTTGCGATTAACCTTGGGGAACCTTGTCCCCCTGCTCTCCCCATCCATCCATCCATCCCCCTCCAGAGCCCCCCCGCTGAGATTATCGGGTGAAATGAGGCGGGATGCGTATGTACAGGGGCCCTGGAGAACAGGTCTTCTGATCTTTTCATATTGAAATGGGGAGGTCTCAATTGCTCCTTTGAAGTTCATTCTGCAGGAGTTAAAAAAAACCCAGACCCCAGTATTTTCCTTCAATAATGCAGGAGGGAACCAGGATTGGGACAGTTGGGGTTAGTGGCAATAGCGGTGCTGAAAGGAGTAGGCTCGCCTGCCTTGTGCAGGATGTGATATTTACTTGGAGAAGAGAAAGTGTAAAACTGTGGGGCAATTACCACAGGGGACAGAGTTTCACTTGACCTCTCCCTGTTTTCCCTCCTGTCTGGGTAGCATCAGGCGATCCTGGCTCTGCTAGTGCTGTACCAACACAGGTGAAATACAGTTCTTGCTTTCCAGAAGTGATGGCAATGATTTTGTAGTTTATTACAATGCCGTTTAATGACTTCAGCCAGAATTGTTCATTCCCATCACTGGAGGAGGGTGGAAAGGAAAGGTGCTCCCATTTCTGCCAGTTCCAAGTGCTTATATTTGGGGTTGCTCAGCTGAACCCAGACCGACATCCTTGCAAACATCAGCGTGGCTTGCCCTGATGCAACATGGTGCAGTGTGCCACTGGGACAGAGGTACTGTACCTATATGAAAACAAGTCTGTGATTTTTTCCAGGTTCCTGGTTAAAATGGAGCCATTGCCCTGAGCTCAGCCCAGCCTCAGCAGCGTGCGAGGGGCTCCCAGGCGCTGCAGCTTGGCACACCATGGCAGGCTGAGGAGGAAAAGGCCGACGAGACCGTTTGAACTACATGTGCACTTAACACCCAGCGTGTTAACACTCTGTGTTAACGCAGGGTATTTTCTACTCAAAAGTGTTCAAGGCCAAAGTATACACCTCTGGGTGAGAGGGTTTGCTCCCCTGTCTGCCTGTGTGGTGGCAGCTTGTTGCTGGGGTTGGCATTTCTCCCGCAGGCAGGGCTGGCGCTTTGGGGTGAGCATCTGATAGGTCACACGCCTCTTGCATCAGCAGGGGAGTATATGAAACAGCCAGCATCTTCAGTAGAGACCAATCCAGGGCTTTAATACCAGGAGGGAAGCTCTGGTGGGAGAGATCATGCTCTGGCAGGTGGGATGCAATTCTTCTTTCCCTCCTCCAACAGTCCTTAGCGCTCTCTCATTTGCTTATAATCACCAAGAGGCTTTGTTGGTAAGAAATAAATCTGCACGTGCTCCCATTAGAGGCCTGTGGGGCCTTTTTTGGTCTGTCCCTTGCTGATAAGTATGCAAATTAATAAACGAACTGCAATTAATAGCCAAATCCCTTTCAAGAAAGTGCCTCATGCTTGAGCATTTCTGAACCGGGTTTTACCAAGTATTTGTCTCTTATTTGAATGGACATTGTGAACATTTTGAACTGTGTTGTTCACATATGTGTGTGTATATATATACATGCAGTCCTGCATGCATGCAAATGTTTGTGTGCCCGGTCAGTGTTTTCAAGCTCAGGAGGATGAAGGCTTGCTTTGCTCGTGGATTTTCGGGGATGCCCCTTGGGTTAGCACCAGTTCAGGGGCTGGCCTCCAGCATTAACCTGTTTCATCTTCTTCTCTGGCCACTCTGACCTTCCTCACCTGGGATGATGGGTGGTTGATGGGTGCCACAGGGCTGTTCCTTGCAGGTAAGTGTTGGGGGGGAGCAGGCTGACACGCTGCCCAAGGAGCCCACCAAAGAGTCTGGAAAAATGAGGCCGAGCTTTGCCACAGCACCCGAGGAGGTGGGGCAAGGTGGGGAGGGTGCACAGCTATTAAGATCTCCCTTCAAATGTTATTAAATAATATTTTGCTGCTGCAGCACGACAGGTGTGGAGGCACAGGCAGGTAAACACAGCCCGGAGCAGGGCAGCCCGCCAAGTCTGTTTCCTTACATAAATCTCTCCACTTCAAGGTATGCAATTAATCCCGGCTCCAGCCTCCGTTCACCACAGACCTTCTTTGTACACATGATGTATTAATCACCAGAAAGGACTTTTGCACCTCTGCTATCGTTCCTGTTTTGCAGACTGCTGCAAAGAATTTCTAGGACCAGCAGAGACCCAAGGACGTGGTGGCAGAAATGGGTTGGCAATGGCATCTCACACCAGACAGACGGAGGACAAGCGTGTGCGCATGTGTGTGTACATGCACATGTGGGTATATGTACCTTTCTGCCATACGATGGTGTGCTGCAGCCCATCTGATGCTGATTTTGCCAGGAGATCCCCTGTTCCACTTTCCCTGGAGACAACGGATGTTAATAAGTAACAGCTCCCCGCCCTACGTTTTACAGGGACGATTACAAGAAGTTCTCATTAAAAAAACAGGAGGACAGCAGATCCCCATCAGGAAGCCTGAGCCTGCAAGAGCCTGCATGTATGTCTGCACCCCTGGTGTACCCAGGTGGCCAGGCGAGCCGCAGCCCTATCTCCTGCATCTCAATGGAGGGTGAGGGCACGGCCGGTGGACTGGTGGGGCCTGTCTGCACCACGCCGGTCCCCAGCACCTCAGTCCCAGCCCCTTTTTGGCAAGCCCAAACCCTTCATGCTGCCCACGGTGAGCTCTGTTGGGAAATGCCTCTGAGGCCATTGCAGTGTCCAGCTTGCACCGAGAGCCCAACGTAGCCAGGCAGCTCAGGTATTAAGATCCCTCTATTTTCCCTTAAGTTCCCCATTTTGCCCTCCACAGTGCATGCTGTGTATGTTTTCCATCTCTTTTTGAACAGCAGCAAGACCCCAGGAATTCCATGCTCATGCAGACCCCGGCGCCAGCCCTGACGGCCCGTCTGGTCCATACTTCCCCAATGAGCCCCGCAGCAGAGCAGGGCATTTCTTGGAGCTGCAAAGCGTTAGGGCGATGGCAGATTGAGGCCAAGCAGCAGACATCTGAGTGCTGGCCTCACTTGTCCGTTTGTCCTGCCACCTTTTCGGCTGCGGATGCTGCCTGAGCTCCTGGCACAGCCATCTCTCGCCTGTCCTCCCCTTCGTTACCTCCTTCCCAATTGCCTTAAGAAGGAGCCTGGGGCCTTGAATTTGCCTGTCTCGCTGTTGGCAGGTATGGCTCTATAAATCTTCACTGCGATGGCAACGGCTGTGGCTCAGATTGGGTCAGTGGGGAGGGATTTGGGGGAAAAGCAGAGGGAGAGGGGAGCAGATGGCCGGTGTAGTTTAGCATGTACCCACAGCGCTCCTATCTCCAAGGCCTCGTAAAGATTACAGATACATTTCTTCAAAGCAGCAGAGATTGGAGCGTGGGGCAGGCAAACACCCACCCTGCTCCTGCGGGGCTGTGCGAGCCCGTGGGGATGCCTTTCCGCCCCATCTGCTTGTGAGGGGTCAAGGTCTGAGCCTTAGCCCCCCCGATAAGTGGGGTGGGAGGGAGCTGCGAGCAAGGCTGGAGCTCCTTGTGTGCTTCTAGCCGCTCAGCTGGGCATTTGGTGCAGAAGGAACCATGTCCGTGGCCGGGAATGCATTTGCATGGAGTGGCTGGGTGGCAGATCTCCCACTCCGGAGACTTTACCCATGTGCTGCTCAGTGCCCCTCAGAAACCTGGCTGGGACCTCTGGGTGAGGACTCGACAGCTAATGCTTGTGGCTCCCCCGCTATACCTGAAGTTTTTGGACATCGCCAGCCAGTGCTTCGTTTCTGCTGGGGAGGCTCTGCAGCCCACAGGTAACCCCCCTGCTCCCGAACCTGCAATGCCCCCCTGCAGCACCATGCTCCTTAGGAGAACCATGTATGGTGTACAAACGTGTGTCCATTCCTCCAGGGGCTGCCAGCTTCTCACTTCAAGCCATGCATTACTTTATGATCCTCTTTCTAAGCTTGCTCACCCAAAAGCTTTCCACTTCTTGTTTTCCTTTGGCTGTAATGCTTGCCCCTGGATGTACTCAGCCTCTATTCCCAGCAAGGTAAAGATAGGTACTGGGCTTCTCTGGCTGCTATTTCTCTTGCTGTAGCCATTCTCTTGGGTGAGAGGCAGTCTGCAAGACTTCAAAGTAATTTGGTAGGAGCTTGAACAAAAAAGAGACTTTCCCATTTGCGCAGCGAAGACTTGCCTGCCCCAGCCACGGAGGGCAAGGCATGGTGCGAAGGCAGAGCACCAACAAAGTAGCCACTCACCCCAAGATAAAGCTGCTGAAGACTGACGTTAATTAAATGAGGAGAATGTTTTTGTTTCAGCATGTTTATTAATTATTATTATGACTATTTACAGTTTATATTGCAGTAATGCCTACAGGTCTGAATTAACAGCGTGGAGTCACTGTGCTGTCCGGTGAGCAAGCACCCGGGCGGGCAGAGTCCCTGCCCTGAAGAGCTTACCCACAGAAACACTGCGAGCTCAACCCAGCTTTTCAATCCAGATCCTGAAAAAACTGTTCTTTGTACCTCGGGGTGCACCCGAACTGCCCTGTTTTAAGCAGCGGGGGACAGAGGTGTGTCTGTGGGTCTCATCCTGAGGACCATGCTGGACCACATCTTCCATGGGACCACCAGTGGGGACCCAGGGTGGGGGAGACCTGCAGAGCTCACAAAGTGGGTGGGAACCAGGCCCAGAAAGGACATTCAGTTACCATGTCACCTATTTTGCAGAGTCACTAGTAGCAAAGGGTTTGTCTCCTCAATGCAATATTTTCTCTCCTAAGGCTATTTTTCACTGGGTTGTGATGCAGAGGCCATGGCAATGGGCAATGGCAATGTGTCTCGGCTCCTGCAGCCTCTGGGGGTTGAAATAGCAATCCCAGAGTTTGGGACATGGCAGAGGCCAGATCTCCTGCTACTCTCTAATTTTCTGGGCATTACTAATTAAATAGGGGGTGTTTCCTCCAGCCGCCATCCATGACCAAGGCAACAGAAGGCAAGCCCTTGCCTGGCACCCTTGAGCTGTGATGGAGAATTACCGTTGAAGTGCAAAGCTCCTGCATTTCTGACCACCTCTTCCCCTGTCTCTCAGCTTCTCAATGAGTTGCTGAGTTGCTGCTATTTAAAAAGCAGGCAACAGCCTTCATGGTGTGCCCAGGACAGCAGAGGGACCCGGAGGGCACTGGCCACTCTTGTCACTGGGGCTATGCAGGCACCTGCAAGTCCTGCAATCGCTGCCCTCCTTGGGGGGCTGCCTGGGTGCTCCCCACCTTCCCCCTACTCTACCAGGGGAAGTTCTCCTGCCCCAGGACCTCTCTCTGTCCCACAGGGTTCTGCCACCCCCTTTGGCTGACTTCAAATCAGAGCCGAGAGGAAAATGTTATCAGCCTGTACCTTGAGTCCCACCAGAATAAAGAGCTGGCAAGCCTTGAGCAATTGTCTAGTGAGGCCATCTTGGAAAAAAAAAAGCCTGAAAATGGGAATTTTCCTGATTTTTGGTGGGTTTTATTTCATTTAAGACTAGGAGGGAGAATACAGCTGTCCCTGTGCCCTGGCTTTTGGATAACATCCTTGCAATTGGGGCACTGCTGGGGAAGGAAAGGGAGCAGATGCTGTGTTAGCTGGGATCTGTGGAGGATGGGGCCAAGGAGGAGCCGCCAGGGCCCCTGGGCATGGCACTGCTGAGCAGCTCTGCGCTGATTCATCGTGCATGTCTGCATCCCTAGGTCCCCTGGTGGGACAGAGCTGATCCCAGCAAGGGGGGCACCCACTGAATCCTGGGCAATAGCTAGGGACCTCAGGTACAAGCGGAGTAAGAGTATGCATGCCCTCTGTCTCATTTGCCTCCCTTTGTCATGCTAATGAAGAATTAGTTATTTTCTTTTGAAGTGTCTCCTTCAGCCCCAAATAAGCCACCTCCTCACCCTGCTCCCCCTCTCCCACCACCTGAGCTTTTCAAGCTAGGCTTCTTGACCCGTGCCCAGCTCTGCACCATGGTCCGGGAGCTGGAAGATCCCTCCTGCTGCCTCCCTTGCGCTACTATCAGGTTCAACCTGTTCAATTAGCGGTGCCCCAGGCACTGCAGGTTCCAGCTTTCTCTTTCTGCTTCACTTAATTTGAACACACGCACCTCTCCCTCCCTCCTCCTCCCTGCTCGCTTTGAGGCCCCGGGCTCTGTGCTGTGAAAGGCATAAGGCAGGGCATCACTTACACACCTGGAATATGTTGCAACAAGCCCAGCAGCCTTTTACAAGGAAGTCTTGGGCCCAGATGATGAGTTAGAAAGTCTTTGCAAAGCCGCCTTTCTTGAGTAAAAAAATACGTAACTAAAGCCCATCCACTGATTTCCATTGCTCCTTGGAGGACTGGTTTTCTGCTGCTGCTTTCTTCTTTTTTTGGGGGGGTTAACATTCCCCTGTGCACACGTGGAGAGCCAGCCAGCCGTGCATGTACACAAACAACATACAGGCGGAGGGAAGGATTAGCTAAACTGCTTGCTTGCTTGTTTTTTTTTCTGGTTTCAGAAGGAAGCCGCTATTGAAACACCAGTTGCTTGCTTGGTTGTGGAAAACCTTGTAATAGGCACTCTCTCACCCCGTCGTGGCACTGGCATGGAGATGCCTGAAGAAGATGCAGAATGGCTGCTCAAAAGCATAGATCTGACTTGCCCAACTGTCCAACCCCAGTGTTAAAGCCTCTGCCTGCGGGGTGCAGCCTGGAGGAGCCCCATGCTCCTGTCGAAGGTGGAGGGAGCTCCCTGAAAAACCTCACACCAACAGCTTCTCCTCCCAGAAAACACCTGAGACCCATGCAAATATGCAAACAGACGGATGTACACACTATATATATATGTATATAATGTACCTCCCCTGGCATTGCTGAGAAGCAGACCCCCGTCCCCATTGCACTGTCACACAGGGCTATGGAGGAGGCTGAGTCTCCTCATTTCCCTCTGCATGGGCAGCACTTTCAGGGCTGGCATGGCTGCTCCTCTCCCCACTGTGACCAGCCCAGGAGCTGGGAGCTGTGACATGGCAGCTGTCTGCCTTGTTATAGCTGCCTTCCTCAATGAGGACCAACATCTTGGTCTGAAGATGAACCTATCTGTTCAGCAAGAAATAGTTCTGCATTGCAACTGTCCCGTTTCAAACCCCAGCTGTCTGCAAAAAGAGGGCGAGGATTGCAAGAGTAAGGCTACATATACGGTGGGCAGGCACCGCTGGCTCCAGCATGAGGAGAGATGCTGTGCCCATACGCAGTGTGTTGGAGTGGCACAGCTCTCACTGTGGGAAATCTGGTGGTGTCAGGGGGAAGCACCACATGCTTTGCATGAGCAATGGGACCTGACAGGCAGCACGCTGCTGCTGCCGGGGGCTTTGCTCTGCCGCGGAGGTGTTTGGGGGCACCAGGTTGAAGGGGGTGACTTTGAGCAATTCCCCACGAAGGCACAGCCCACTGTGCTCTGGGACGAGTAAGAAATGAAACTTAGAGCTAAAAATAAACAAAATAATCGGACCCATGAATTTGCACATTTGGGTGCTGCCCTGTGTTGGCAGGAAGGAACCGTGGCCATTTCCCTGCCTGCAAGCCCAGCCAAGAGCCTTGGCCAAGCAGAAGAACCACTTGCAGCTCACTGGGCAGTTCTTTGCTGGCTGCCTTAGCTGCTGGCTGCCCAATGGCTTGCAGGGCGTCCGCCCTCACTGCCTGGCTGGTTGGAATATTTCTGCCGTGATAAACCTGCCGGAGATGTCAAACCCAGTTCAGCAGGGTAAATGAGACAAAGCGCTACCAAAATCAACAGAGCTAGACCTATTTTTGCTGGCAGAAACGCTGGCTGCTGGGCTAGGACCAACAGCAGCAGCAGAGACGACGACATGACCATAATGAAGTGACAGAAAGTAATTGGGCCTGTCAATTGGAGATGAAGATTTAAACATCTCTTTTGCTAAAGACCCGGCTGCAAATATTATACCAGTCTGTGTAAATCTCCTCTCCACTTCCACTACACCCAGCTGTCCTGCTTACGTGGTGGCAATACATTACAAAACATAAAAGCTTGCATGTTTCATTTTGTGCTAGGCAGTTTCTCCACGTGGTTTCTTAATGCTTTGGGAGTTTATTCTGCAACGTGCCATTTTTCCTACCCATCAACTTAAACAGTTGTTTGCTTGCTTATTTTACAGGCAGAGAAATATTTGGCCAAGCTATACTGCTCCAACAGTTTATCCAGAGCAACTCTTTGTTATTTACCAGAACTTAGCGACTGGGTGGAAAAAGAGTTCAGCCGAGTGGCTGCTGCTTGGGAGCACAAAGGAGGAGCTGAGTAGATGCATATGCCATTCAAGGTCGCCTTCTCCCTGGGTGTTAGTGCTGCTCGCTCGGCATTTTGTGACATACTCCTTCAGCTTCTGGAAGCCCCCCTCTGCACTGCAAGGAAGGGCACAGGCGGCTGCTGAGCAGAGCCACCCCCAGCAAGCGGGGCAAAATTTTGGTGGGGGTGAAGTCGCTAGGAATTTTTAAGACAGATTTCAGTCCTGCCAACTTCTTCTTACCTTTTTTCGAAAAAAAAAAAAAAAAAAAAAAGAGTACACTGTTGCCTTTTGTTTCAATCTTTTGCAACCTTCGAACACTGCCTCAAACCTGTTTCAGCTGCTTTCTGTTTTGAAACGGCAAGAAGACAACCATAAAGTTCTCTATAATCTATCTGTCTCGCCTGGGTGACTCACTCTGAAATGCCATGGGTCTGCAGCGGTGGCTCCGCAGTCCCCGAAGGGGACTCAGAGCGAGGGCCAGGCAAGGGCAGATGGGAGTGAAGGGTGCTCCCGAAGCCTCACCCCCATCCACCCGCTGCCTGGTGGGAGCAATGGATAGAAATGTGCACCCAAGTGAGTGGGTTTGAAAGGCAATAAAAGCTTTTAATGCAGAAACTTGGATGATTTTTGTGTGTGTGTGTGTAAATCCCTCATTTTGCTATACATACCTCTCTGGAAGGTGATACAGCCAGCTATCTAATTTTTCATGCATTTTACCATTAAAAAGGCATGCTTTTAAGAGAGTTTGAAGAAAAGAGGCCATGCTTACTCCATTGACCCCGTGCTATCTCTTTATAAACATTGCTGAAAGATTTTTCTATGGCTGAGATGAGTAACAAAGGCAAGTGAAAGGCTCTGCAGAGCCACAGCTGGGATTTTTCATGCTCCAGGGAGAGATGAGCATCCCGCATCCCCCCGAGGGCTTTGGTTGGAGCTGCCCTGCTTGTTCCCACCTCCTCCTCCTCTCTTTCACCCGGGACAACCCGTGCTGGTGCTCCCAGAGCTGGAGGACAAGGGGGAGAGGAGGAGGATGCCGGTGGAGGCGGGGTGGGGGGGGGGGGGCGGGGGGAAGAGGAGAGGAGGAAGGGCAGGAGGGATGAGGAGGGGGCTGCTGTGTGAGTGCACAGCCAGCAAGAGGAGAAGGGTGGAAGGGGTCCAACAGGCAAGGCAGGGGTCTGCGGCGAAGTGGAGGGGGTGGCAAGCAGCCTCTTTCACATGAAAGCAGCTTTTGAGATGGAAATGGTGGGGTCAGCAGCAGCCCTTGGACAATGGCCTTCTTTGCTCCAGTCCCCGTCAGCCACAAAGAAGTGGGGGGATGCTGCTGGAGGAGCCCCGCTCCACTCTCCTCCGGCCAGGGGCAAAGCGAGGGGCCGAGTCCTGCCGCGGCTCCCCGCTGGTTTGCAGGCTGCAGCCGGGCTTGTCGCCCAGGGCCCGCAGGGCACGAAAACTGTCTGGAAGAATGTTAACAAGATGGGGGGAGGGAAACAAGAGGGGAAAGACAGAAGGAGAAAGAGAAAAGCCAAAAGATTTCAACACAAATAATCTTCAAGGAGTGTTCTGTAAACAAAACAGAGGGCATCACGCCAGGAGCACCTGCCTCTCCGCATTGACATTAATTGTTTGGGGAAGGAGAAGAAAAAAAAATCCTCTTGCCGCGTGTGCGGCCGTGTGCCTGTGCCCGGGCAGTTGCACACCCGGGTCCAGATGCCGGCATGACAGTGCCGGGGAGATGAGCTGGCACAAGGTGTGCGAGCTCATCTGTAGGTGCTGCGGCAAAACCAGCTTTTGCACCCAAACCCATCGGGCGCCAGCCCCACATCCGCTTTGCCTTCCCCCTGCCGCTTCATTCCTGGGTGATGCATGAGGATCTGCGTGCCTTCTAAAGCTCTTGGCCGTTTAAACCTCTTAGTGTCTTGTATCACTCTTGGTTCCCGCTATTGTTTTCTCTCCGTGTACCGTGTGGAATCCCTTGCTGGGTGCTGCCAGGCTCCTGACCTTGCGGCTGTCCTGTCTCACCGAGTTCCTCAGGCACAAGTTTTGTCCTGTTCTGGGGGTGGGTATAGAGGAGCTGGAAGGCTCCTGCACCCACACAAGCAGTGGAGAAGGATTAGACTGTGCATGAACAAGTCCCTAATCATCCGGTTTGGCAATCTCCCTGCAAGCCACCTCATCCCTCTCGGTGGGGAGTTACTCTCTGTGTCTCAAGTGTGTGGGACCTCCGGTGAGCAGCACCACTGCTTGCAGGGGCTAAGGGGGGGGGTGATGCTGTGGCAGCTCTGGTGCCATTTCCCTCTCTCCTTTCCAGACCAAAACCTGTGCCAACCTCAGCTGAAGAGCTCTCCGCCTCTCATGAGCGTGGCTCCACCTAAACCTAATGCTCTCAACCTAAAGCATTGACATACCAGTGCTTGAGTTTTAGGTTGAGACCCTAAGGGCACCAGTTTGCAGTGTCTCCAAGCAACAATAATCTGGGAGCTGCTTCCTCCCATTTAGCCATGAAGGACATCAAGGTACGCAGGGTTATGTGACAGTGGCGGGGATGCGGGTGGGCTGGACACAATGCAGATGCAGATGGGACATGAGGCTGAATCCTTGTCCAGTGCTTGGAGTGTAACTGAGGCTGCCAGAGCTGCCTCCGGGGCACCTCCTGTCTCCCTGCTTACACAAATAACACTTGCCTGAGGCACACAGCAGGCCCAAGCAAAGCAATCGAGAAATCATCTGCTGGTGCTGATGGATTTGTTAGCTGGTGTAAACAGTATATTGGTTTCATCCGAACACCATGGGGCTGATTACAACTTGGTAAAGAGCTTTCCTGGCTATTACATTCAAAGATCTTCCTACAGATGCAGCTAATACCAGTGAAGGGGCTGGCGGCTAATGCCTGTTAGCTGCTGTAGCTTGGAGCTGGACTGCATGACCAAATTTTGCAGGCATTGCTCAATTGCCATGAAACAGCACATCAAAGCCGCTGCATTTCCTCATCTTATGCGTGCAGAAGAGTCTGGGTAGCTTGTGTCACTGGAGACGGCTAACTGTCCTAAATGACTGGTTTGGCAATGCAAGCTGGAAAATGACCAGCCAAGGCCCCAGGGTGTGGAGCAGTTGTTGCAGTGCTTCCTCAGGGGAAGGGAAATCTGCAGCATAATCATATTCATGGTGGCATTGCCCACCTTAAATGAGGGTTATGTGGATGCAGCAGAGTGCAGGGAGGAATGCAGTGCTCTGTTGGTGTTTCATTAGTCTCAGGTTTTGGCATTATCAGGTCTCCAAAGCTGGAAGAGAGCTGCTGGAAGAAAGCACTGCTGAAGTCAAGTGTCTCCTGTCCCTTGCTTTGTTATTTTACACCCAAGCTTTCAGTTTTCTATCTCCAACTTTCTCCTCTTGATAGTTACCCATCCTTACTTGGGACACTTAGACCTCACTTTCTTGGCCTGCTCCTCAGTCTGCCTTAACTTTTTTCTCTCCTGCATAACATCCTCCTCTATGCGTTCTAAAAGCACCTCTCCCTGCCCCATCACCCCTTGTTCAAGGATGGCTGTCCTACCCCACGTGCTGGCACTAGATGCTCCTTAGGGACATGCATGTCCCCAAGCAGTCGTAGACCATGCTTGGGGCTCCCAGCTGACAGCAGGGACCTATGCAGAGCTGTGAGCCGCCCAAAGGATGGGGAAACCTGCAGATTTGGGAGGGGAAAAAAAGAAAGGCCGCCTGTGGCCAAAGCCTTCTTCCCCCCATCCCGCCTGCTCCCAGTTTAACCATTAACAGGCTGGCTGGCCCTGTCAAGACAATGGTCTGTTTGTTTAGTGCTGAGGGAGCTTGTATTGGGGGCCTGGCAGATTTATCAAAGCGGAGTGATTAGCTCTATTAGAGAAGGGATTTGTGTAAACAAAAAGACAGGTGCAAAGAGACGATTCCAGCTGGCAAAGGCTTCACAGAGCTTGAAACATTTCAGTGGCAATAAAACTTCTTCCAGGAAACACGAGTCAGACCAGAGAGAGCATGTGTGTTTTTAACTTATTTGGCTGGCCCTCCCGACTGCTCATCCTCGCTGGCCCAGGTGAGGAGATGTGGCCTTTGGTGTCCCGACATCCCTCGCCGCTCTTCAGGCTTTATCGGTCCCCTCCATCCTGGGCCAGAGGAGGATGGGTTGCAACGCTGGTGCGTGGTAGCATGAGTTCTCCCTTGGGCACATGCCACTTGTCACCCCTTGAGCCACATGATGGACTCCACTTTGCAGTGGGAAGGCTAAACCCCACCCTGCCATCCTTCATGCAGATCTTTCTTCCTTCATACAGGGAGGTCCTCTCCATCCTCACCCCAGCTGCATCCTGCTGGAGTGATGCTGGACCACCATGGTCCTATCAATTGTCAGCAAAGATGTTTGGCATTTGCTTCACCTGTGCAACGTGGCTTGTTACAAGCCTGGTGCCAACCTCTGCAAGAAGGGATGAAGGTTGAACCCCAAAAATGCGCAGACCTCGACCTATCTTGAGAGCTTTCTTTGGAAGCAGAAGGGGAAAGCCCTGCTGACAGCACAAATACCATAAGCTGTTCATTCAAAACACCTTATTTCCTTGCATTTACAAATTTACTGTAATAAATAACCGCTCTGTGAAATTATTACTCAGTTTAGACTACACTGAGACCAGAATAAGCATGCTTTTTATCCCCATTGCCAAAGTGGATAAAGACAAGTGGACAAGAAACACTGCAAAGCAGAGCATGCAGCTCTTCTAGGCCAGCATAGCTGAGCAGGAGCTGAAATTTTGATTATGAAAGATTTTGTGAGTGAAGCAAATCAAAGAAGCAGGAGGAACCTCACCGTGGGCTGAGTTTCTGCTTCTCTGATTTGAGAGCTCGGCAAGTCTGACCCAGTAATGATTCAAAGAAGAGAAATTTGTCACTCCCAGCTGCAGTTCATTGTCATGGCAGAGGATTGCTAACAAAAGTGTAATCTTTTTCTTCTGCAATAATCTTTTCTGCAATAACAGATATGTTTTCTGCTTCCCATGCTACCTGTGTCCTTAAAGGATCTCTTCAAAGGAGCTATACTGATGCTAT
Organism: Balearica regulorum gibbericeps; assembly: GCF_011004875.1. Taxonomy (NCBI): domain Eukaryota; kingdom Metazoa; phylum Chordata; class Aves; order Gruiformes; family Gruidae; genus Balearica; species Balearica regulorum. Next base: position 53,709,306 of record NC_046188.1, on the reverse strand, counting down.
AGCATTTTACTGAGTGTAACATGGATGAAAATGTTTCTTTAGACATGTTATACTGGCTAAGTATGTATTAGCGGTGCTGGCCAAGGGCTGGGTTTGCTGGCTGATTCAGGCCCATATGGTAGCTGAGCACCTACTGAGCTTTTCGAAGCCTACTAGATTATAATCTACATTTTTAAGTACTGACTTGTCTGTGTCTTTATGCACCCAAGTCAACACTTCAGCCCTTAAACCTCTATTGAATGCTCCAAAGGCTTCTAAAGCTTTGTTTTGTGTTTGAGCATATATATAAAGTTTCCTATACGACCCAGTTTTAGAATTTTAAGAAGTCCTTTAAAACATTCTCCCTCCAATTAACCCCAAACCTGGGCAGTTTCCCATTGCATGCGTGTCCTGCTAGGCTGAGGGACAGGCAGGCGCATCCTGGTGCAGGCAGGCTGGAGGGCGGCAGCACTGCCCGCATGGGTGCAGATCCAGTCCCGCTCCCTCCTTGCGGCACTTATGGAAAGGCACCAGCGGCTCGGTTAGGCTGGTGCAATTTGGTGGATGAAACCTTGTCTGCAAAGGGGTGAGTCTGCTGTATTATAAATGCGCTCAAGGCCTCATAATGGGATAGTTTCAGAAAGATCGTGTACTTGCTCTGGCACCCAGTGAAAAATCCAGCCTTACAGGTGGCTCCAGAGACCTCTTTTGCTCACAGGTCACTGGTGCACCAAAAGTCTCCAAGCAAGGTGCCACACTACACCGCCGATCTACTGCACGACCTTTGGGACTTCATTCCACCTTCCCCTGCCTTGGCTTTTTTCTATACTGACAGGGATGGAGGGGTTGATCTCTGTTTGCAAAGAAACTGGAGATCTTTGGGAGAGCGTGCTGTATAAAGAGACTTCATGAGCTATTGCTCTGCTCACAGCTGGCCATGCTCGTAGCTGCATTCTTCAGCTGGTTGGAGGTAGTGTTTATCACCAAAGACAGCTATAAAATAAAGCCCTGGGGCTATGTTTTCAAAAATAGGTGCCTCAAATTTTGTCACAAAATATGCACAACCCAAAAGAGAGCTGTGCAGTAAGCACTGGGCCCTGTGCACACACTACCTGCATTACTCGAGCAGTACATGTTTTGACTGCCCAAAGTCTGACGCCACTTAAAGTTACCCCTTCAGGGTCCAGCTTCTTTCTGAAATGTACAGTTTTGCTGAATGTTACTTTAGTAAGAGATCCAGTGGCTCTCTCACTGCTTCTGTGCCTGTTGCACTTGCTGTATGGATGATGCGCGCGTTTGAGTCCCTGGATGAAAGTGATCATCATTTGTCCTACTGCATTCCCCCCACCCATGGTGACCTCCTAACATCTTGCTCCATGCTATTTCTCTGTTTATGGGATATGTGGGGCTAATAATGGCACCGATGCTAAAAACAACTCTTTAACCCTAAACAGGTCCCAGCATGTGATTTCCCTCTACCAGTTCTGCAGTGGTGCCTTTTGTACCTTCCTTCATGCTCATACTGTTTCACCACCCCTGAGTGCGCATGCCCTCTTTCCTTCTCCCCTTCCATCTTGCTGGTTTGTGACCATTTGCTGTTGTTCATCTCAGCTGAAAACTGAATGGAGAGTAAAGATGTGTGTGTGTGGGAAATCAGAGGTTCAGGCAGTGAGAGCAGAGCTGGTGTCAAATCAAAGCATGGCCTAAGAGCCATGGTGCTCATGCTTTTCAGCTGGCAAACGAGCCTTTCTCCTGATTATAGCTAACATATTTCTTGTAGATGTGTTTCTGTTTTACCAGTATCACATAATTTGCATTGACAATGAGGAGGGTCAGTTCGACTTTGTTTTGGCATTGTATAGCTGTTCAAAACAGAAAGCTCAGAGGCTCTAGTCCTGCATCAGTCTTCAAGGAACAGAGCATATTTCACCCCATTAATGTGAAAGCATCAGTTATTTTCTGCATTCAAATGGCAAAATAGATCCATCAGCATGACAGAACTATCTGAAGGATCTTCATTTATGTCTCTTCCCCAAGGGTCAAATAATAGACATAGGCAAGAATGGGAAGAAAACGGGGCTCATGAAAATTCATGCAATTATTTCTTGGCAAGTCATCACTACCATTTTGCTTTTGGGTCAGGAGGATGTAGAAATGCTGTTGGCTGGGTAGGTACTCCGTGAACCCAGGCTGCCAGCTGCATTGCACACCCCAGCAAGGAGTGTGAGCACAACGCATCATGGTGAAGAAATGGTGTGAATGGCAAACCTGTGATTTCCCCTGGTCTGCACTCCTGGGCTACACTCTCCCAAGGGTGTCTTTTGTTGCATCATCAGTCAAAACTATGGTTTGCACGAAGGCAGGAAGTGAACAGGAGGAAAAGGCAAATGAGATGTTCTCTCTATGGCTTCTCAACAGAAAGGCTCAAGTTTACTCTGCCACGTAATCAAATCCATGCAAATGCTGGGTGTCAGCTGTGTCTAATGGTGGCTGTTTCATAGAAGGACAAGGTGCTGTTTGTTGAAATGTGCAATGCCACCTGTACGTTATAACCTATGGATGACCTACCAGCAACCCCAAGAATTGCAATGCATGTGAAAAGGTGCATTTTGCATTGCCTGGATGTCACAGACACAGTGCTTTGATGAAAGAACAGTGGGAATCCTGTGTGCGGTGCTGGAGGTGAGTCATGGCTGACATTGCTCTGGGTGGACCTGGGCTAGCTGAGAAGATGCCAGTGACCCCGTGCAGCCTGTGCTTGATACCCACTAATGTAAGGTACAGGTTGGTCATGTTTATTCTGAGTGCAACTCACACTGCTACCTCCATCTCTCTGTTCCCCCAAGGGATACACTTTTGGCAGACTGTGTTTGCAAGCAAGCTGGTAGCCTACACTCACAGAGGGCAAGAGATGGGACTAGGGATCACACTGGTCTCTCACTGCCGTCAGAGGGCTCCCAGCCTAGGACATTCCTTGGTCTAGGGCAGCCCTGCTGCAATGCGTTACACGTTTCACCCTCCCCGTGCCAGGCACTAGCACAGCAGTGATTTACACTGTTTCTAGGAACAGAGCAGTGCAAACCTGCAGATGCCTTATTTCTGGGTGCCCTATTTGTATTTTAGCCCTCCTTAGGCAAGAGCGAGCAACAAAGCGGAGTCTGAGCCTGATGCAGCCTCTCTCCTTGAAAGCCATCCCAGTGCTTCCCAGCAGCATTGAAAGGCAGCGAGGCTCCCAGAGCCCTGCACACCTCTCGTCAAGAATATATACCTGTGTGGAGAGATACAAGTGCTTCCTGTTTGGTAAGTAAGTGCTCTCCAGAGCTGATTAGAGCTTGCAGACACCCACAGAAATCCCTGGGAGGATGGAAAGGGAGCTGCCACCTGACCCTCTGCTACTTGGGATTAATTCGTGCTTTGTGGCATGTTTCCCTGACAGAGTGGCAGTGGCCCTGGGGATTCATCCTGCACTTGCTAACCCACTGGCTAGTCCCAGCCCCACTCCTCGTGCAGGCAGAGCTGCTGCCCAGCAGAAGGACCTGCCCGAGGTTGCTCCATGGCCCCCAGTCCTGGGTGTCCATCAGAAAGGATCAGCTGTGATGTATGGGCTGTGGGCGGGTAACACATCAAATTAATACCTTTCTCTTCACTGCCTCAGAGGGGTGAGTGTTTCCTAGCATCCTAATGATGCCATCAGGATTTGCTTTAAGAAAACAAACCTAGCAATGCCAACAACAACAAAACCCAGTGCATGCCTAAGGGAAAACCAACAATGTGGCTCATGTGCCATTGCAGGCTGTGAGAGCCCTTCAAGGACACCCCTAGACCTCACCCACCCCTGGGGACACTTCTGGTCCTCCTTCTGGGAGGACAGCCTGGGTCCCAAAGGGCTGCAGCACTGCAGCTTTGTGATAGAGAGGCATTGGGCTGCTCTGAAACCCTCCTGCCAGGCACTCGGCACCTTTAGGGGCCATGCGAAGACCTGCTCAAGCCGTGATGATTAGGAAGAAAGATTTTAAAAAGAAGATTTGAGCATGTGGGAAGACACAGAAGTTATGAAGGCAAGAAAGGGTTCCCTCGCTATCTTTTATGTGCTGGCTTATGAGTCTGGCTTGGCTGTTCAGATGGTTTGTCGGGGATGAGCATCAGTGATGGCAATGGCCTCTGCTGGTTTTGATAAAACCCTAACTTTAGATCATGAATCTCTAGCCTTGCCTAGGCTTTCCTTTCCCTTGTCTTACTAGGGATAGCTTTGCTTTATTCCTACATATCAGCAGCCAACCTGCAGAGAAAGGTATGTGACAGAAGAGGAGCATTGCAGACTGGTGAACCAAGCTGCGATGGAGGGATAATACTCCTTACGCCAGAGCGCAGCGTGGAGCCTGCCGGTGCAGCAGAGCACAGCTTCTACTTAGAGAGGGCATGTTCCTGAATTTCTCTTCTATGCGATGAAATCTCAGTTATACTCAGTGCTTGGTGCAGATATTGGACTGGAGAGCCAAAGCTGATATGTGGAGGCAGAAGCTCTGGGGCTGAAGGCCACTGGGGAAGAGAATGGCAGGGTCCTGCTGCGCAACAGTGATGGGGGCAGTGGCAACACAGCTCTGATCTTGTGGGTGTACAGGTGTCTGGGTGAAGCCATGGCCCTTGCTGAGGAGCCTCTCCTTGCTGCAGCATGAGTTCTTGGCCAGCTCCCTCATCCTCAGCAACCCAGAAACCCCTGTGGGCCCTTCCACCTCCATCCTTCCATGAATGGTTGTGAGCCCTTCTCATATACACCTGCTGTTGGCTTACCAGCCTTTTTTTGGTTTTTATTTTATTTTATTTTATTTTATTTTATTTTATTTTATTTTATTTTATTTTATTTTATTTTATTTTATTTTATTTTATTTTATTTTATTCCAGGCAGCTCCCCTATGGTTTGGCAGCATCTGCAGTGAACCCTGGCCCATCCCAGGGTTGGAGGGGGTACTGTCTGGCAAGGGCTTTGCTGGGGACCAGCTCCATGTTGCCAGTGGAGCATTCCTCATCCACCCTTTCCATAGAGGCGTGCATGCCTTTTGTTACCTGCCAGGCAAGTGGAGGAACAGGATTGCTCAATTAACATATATGTACCTTGGCAGGGCACCAGCCCGAATCACTGGCTCCACCCTTGCCTTCCCTTCCCCGTAGCCATATCGCTTCCCCCCTCCTTCTTTGACATACCATTCCTCCTTGCTATCTAGGCTAATCTTCATCAGTCATTGCCCTGATGCTCTCCTGCTCTGACATGCTCGGAGTTTCAGTACAATTCCTGCGGCAGGTTGTGTCACGTCCTCTCATGCCGGCTGCTTTACATGGATCCCCGCTGAGGCACCGCACAGCCTTGAGCAAGGCTTCTTCTGTTCACAGTAATTTGGGGCGTCTTTCTTTATTGCTGGCTGTTCAGCTCCCTGGGAGGAGGAGCTGGGGCTTTTGGTTTGCTTTGGAGAGCTGGCTAAAACGCGGCACAGGGCAGAAACCAGCCAGCGTGTTCCAGCTTGAGATCCTGCCTGTGTGATTTAAACACCAAGGGATGCCGATTTGTTATTTCTGGAATGTCAGAGAGTTTCACTTGGGGTGGTTTTTTGTTTGTTTTCCAGAAGGGCCCAACTGATACCCTGTTTATGGCCAGCCCACCGTGTTCTTTGGAGCAAAAGGGGTCTGCTTCCTCAGTGCTCTCTGCCACATCTCCGCTGCTGCAGGAGGTACATCACTTCCCTCGCCAGCCCTGTGTGGAGGCAGTGAGCGGGGCTCTAGCAAGGGAAGGAACTGGTCTGCGCCATTCATTCATTCAGGCACTTCCTATCCTGTCCTGCCCTGTGCTCCTGTGCTCACCTCAATCCGGTCCTCCACCCCTCCCAGGCCACACCAACCCCTTTTCCCATCCTTCACTTGCGCTCTCTGTTTCCATACATCCTTCCCCATTTGCTTCATGTCTTTGGGGGGGTTGTGCTTTATCATGTTAGACGACACCTTGCCTTGTGACCTTGCAACTCAGTTGTACCACCCTCAGCATGACATATAAAGATGTGCTGCTCTTTTTTTGGCCAGGGGTCTGAGATCTCCTCCCTGTCCACTTGAGCCACACCTTGCTAGGGGAGGTGAGTTTTGCAGAGCACCAAACAGTGCATTGCACTAAGGCATTGGTGGAGGGGAAAATACTGATTTTTTTGATTGTGCGGCTGAAGGAAAGTATCTGAGCCAGTATGGGGAGAAGCCTCCCAGGTCTGGAGGACACAGAGGTGAAACATCTTTCAGCAGGGGCTGTGGGAGCAAATCAGGAGGCACACTGAAACTGGACTGGCGTCCCACATCCATGATTGCCATGGCTGCTCGGTTAACATGCAAAAGAGATCACGCTACCTTTGTGTTTACATCTGGTATCGCTTCCCCAGGCAAGTCACAGGGCTGGGCAATGCCCGGTCTGACGGACTATAATCTGCGGTCTTTGTGCTTTGTTATATAGCGGTTACGCGAGCTGATATTGCAGAGTGCTTTGAATACTAACAATGTGTTTGCATGTTATCTTTTGCCCTAAGTAATTGCAATGGACCTCACAGATGAGACATGGTGAGAGAAGGCTGCCCCGGAGAAAGGACGCGCTGCGTGGAGAGGGGTGCAGCCATGGAGATGGGGACCTGTTCTTACCCTTCGGTAAGTTCCCAAAGGATGTTTGGAGGCAAGCTGAGAAATATAATCAAACCAAGTTATAAATATAACAAATGTTATCAGTCCCACTTTAAATTTCCAGGTGTTTCTTTCTTGGTGGTGTTACCGCTGCTGGGTAGTGAATAAACTTCTGTAGGCACCAGAAATCCTCCGACATGAATGACTTTGAGTTTCCCAGATCTGCCCCCTCTCTGACCTGGAGCCATTCTCCCTGTGATCCTTTTAGCTCAGCTGAAACCTTCCGCGTTTACAACCTTTAGTGTTATATCTCACCAACGACATGTAAAACTCCAACCCCATACTGAAGAAGGTAGAGCAGACCCTGAGCCCTGGAGCCCCCGGCTGTCTCACCTGCTCCATCAGGGGAGGAAAGGAGCAGAGCAAGGAGGGAGAGGACATCCCATCCCTGATGGGCAGTCATTTTGTGCCTCCCCCCAGTTATTTCCACCCCAGCAACCAGCAGTTACTATTATTTTAATTAACAATAAATAAGGAAGAAGGAAGTTCTGAATCCAGGCATATAAAAATGCTTGGCCAAAAAGCAGAAAACAGAGAGAAATGAGTTCAAGGAACTAATTTCCTTTCACAGCGACAGTTTTATCCCCTCCTGAAAAGCAAAGGGCAAGAACGAAACATGCCTAGTGCAACCACTAAACCACTAAAAAGGCCAACAAAAATTGGTTGCTTAACAGCTGGTCTTCAAATAAAGGTGGAACAGAGTCGTGCTTGTTGCAGGCCTGTTCCCCTATCTTTGCTAACGATGACTAAGATGTTTGTCACGTGCTAACCCCAGAGCAAGTTATTGCTCTGCATGAGCAACGATGACCCTAAATCTGGTGGTACTTTGCAGTGGTGTCCTTAGACCTGCAGTCCCAAAGCCAGTCTGATGTAGGTGCTTAGCTTAGGCTCACTGAAGCAGCCCTGAAGACCTTTTGGGAGCTGCATCCAGCCTGGGCTGCAATCCTGATGACGAGACCCTGAGAATCCTGCTCCCCTTGTGCCTGCTTGAATTTTGGCCAAACCTGTGTGAGGGGCAGCCAGGCTCTGCCCCGGCACCTCTGCTCCCCCTCTGTGTGTGACTGGCCACTGCCTGGCCCCTAAGAGGATGGGGAGGAGGAGGAGGAGGGCATTAGGCAAATATCCCCGACTTCTTAAGATTCCTGCTTAATGAGCACATTTGCTCAGTACCGCAGTTTTGCCCCTGTATCAGTAATCTTATCAGGCTGAGCCTGCCTCTGCCACCTGCAAGCAGAGATATCAGAGGGGGGGGGCCATAAACCAGTTTGTTTTAAGTTCCTAGGCGCTAAAGTCAAGAACGAGTTTCAAAGTGAACTTATCGTTTTATTTTTGTCATAAAAAAAAAGAAAAGGGATAAAACACGACCGGCTTGCTTTATGATTCACTGATTGCAGATGTTTCCTGTTGGGTGCCTGGGGTGTTCGGCTTTCTGTTTGCCACTACCGAAAGGCGAAGGCGCTTGGCACCCTTTCGGGCACGTCATGCAACTGTTGAGCCACCGAGCCTTGCACGCCGGCTCCCCAGGAGGTGCCAAGTCCTATGGCTTCACCTCTCTACGTGCCTGCGTGCGCACAAAAGGACTTTCGTATCTGTACTCAGGCTAAAACCATGTTTCCAAAAGGAGTCGTAGGAACTCACAGAGCAAAACAAGTTGTGGTAACATGTAACTGCCCACTGCCACTCCAAGTGGGTTTTCTAATATTTTCTGACCAACTGCTCAGACGTCTTGCTCATGTCAGGTCCGGGCTGCGTCCTTACGAGTGAACTGGCAGAGGATTACACTTGACCTCTCCTGTGGGCTCACCGAGTCTTGCAGCCTGGGAGCCCGGACACCGTCCAGCGGTTCGGTGCCGGCCCACTCCTGACTGCGTTTGTCTTTGAGCCTGACCAGGCTTTATCACATCCAGGCACAAACTGATACACTGGCACTATCTTCATCGCTAAAGAACAGAACAAAACATATATCCCTTATTTCTGTAAATACATTCCAAACATGTAAGACCTTGAGTATTTGAAAACAATCTCGACCAATTATGTCATCCCTTAAACAGATGAGAATTCTGCTTTTTTTAAGACAGTTTTGAAGCCCCATCCCTTTTTCAAGTGTTAAGTTGCATCAGACATCTCAGAGATCTGGAATGATAGAAATCCCAGGGAAAACATGTGCTGGACACAGCGCTGGTGACACGAAAAATGTGATTTACCTCTCTTTCAACTGTTTATCTTGTGGATACCAACAGCATCACATCCAGGTATTGCCTGCCTCCCTCATTAAGCATGCCATGCCTGCATCGAAGGAGTGTGGATACGTGGTATATGGAAGCAGGGTGCGTTTCCAGGCATATGTTTGGCTGAGAAGCAAAACTGAGCATCCTCCAGCAAAGCAACACAGCATGCGTATGTGCCCACTGTGTTGCCATCGAGGGCATTGCAGTCTGCACGAGCACAAAAACTCACGTGCTTTAAGCTCTTTAGTGGGGTCTGCCTGAGGATGAGTGGTGGCAGGGGCATGCAAGGCTGGACGATGAAGCAAGGAGGGGATTTTCAGTATCCAGCCCTAACTGCTGGCCTGTGCCTCTGCCTGGACAGGCATGCTAATGCTGAGCTGCCGGGCTGCAGGTACACTGGAGCACTTGCAGCCCCATGGCTTTGCATGCAGAAGTTGCTCACGCAGGTCAGGGTGGGAGATGCCAGCCTGATTTTAGAGATAGGGAAGGAGCCTTTTCGTCTCAGGGATTGCTGTGAGCAGCCTTTACGCATGGGCTCAGGTCTAGGAGCAAACCTGTCAGATGAACACGCTGCTGAACACATCTGAGTTGCCCTCTCAGGGCCGAGACCTGCATCCAAATGCTGACTTGCTGCTATTCTTGAACGGAAAAAATCACAACCTTGAGACAGAAAAATGTGAGGCTCTAAGGGTTGTTTTCCCCCTTCTTTCTCCTTTGCTGAGCCATGAGGATGCAGGGTAGCTGGAGGCGTAGCTTGCTCGGGATCTGTCAGCTCCCCAGCCCTACCCAGTGCTTTAAACAGGATAAACAGGTTATAACATTAACGTTTCAAAACCTGGGGGGGTTCCTTGCACGAGAGAGGTTAATGCAGGGGCACTTCAGGCCCCTGGAGAAGGGGAGGAGATGCTTTCAGGTTTGAAATGCAGATGCAACTTTTCCAAAATCAGAGCTGGCTCACAAGAAAACCAAACCCACTCTCCCCACCCACCTCTCTCCTCCAGCAGCTCTGCAAAGCACTGTACCCTGGCAGGCGGAGGCTCAAAAACACGTTCCCCCAGGCGAGGCTGTATCTCAACCTGATCCAAGCAGCTCTGGCTTGGGTAGCCACTGCCAGCCCGGGGGCCAGGCTTCGTGCACCCGGTTGGGGAGCACTTGGGCATCCAGATGCCAACCAGCTGCAGGGGGAAACTTCCCTCCCCTCCCTGAGCACCACCTGAAACAGCCCAATCCTACCCAAAGATGGATAGCCTTAAATCCAGAGCCTACCAAGATGCTGCTCATCAGGTCTCTGTGCCATTCCACCATCATGGTGGAAGTGATGCTGGAAGCTAATGGGAACAAGTGGGTTTCGGTTTTATTACTCCAACTGCATGTTGGTGTGGGAGGGCTGCGGGCGACCCCCAGGGATGTGAGATGAGGGGCTTGATAGGATCGAGGGGAAAGTGCGTGCCCTGGGAGGCAGGGAGGAAAGCTCTGCCCCTGGGCATGGGGTCTCTTCTGCCCCATGCCCCAAGGACCTTTCACAACCAGCAGTTTATGGATAGTGAGAGGGAGGAAAACTGCTTTTTGGCTGCCCCATGGCCTGGGGAGCCCCTCATCTTGTGCCCTTGCGTCCTCACTGTGGACACTGGAGCACGGCAGGGAGGGGACCCCAAATTCAGGCTGTCCCCATGGCCCCAGGGCAGCACCTGTCACCATAGTACAGAGCTACCCTGGTGGAGGAGCAAGCAGGAGCTGGGTGCCAAAGCACCTCTCTGCAGGGTGCATCTCTGCGCCCACTCTGGCAACCCCAGAGCAATCCACAAAAGAAGCACGTTCTCACTAAAAGACGAGAAAAACCTTGGAGAGCTTGAAAAGTTACTTGTGAGACATTAACTGAACCACAGATTGGGCAACATACCTAGGAGTTACTGTAATGGGACGGATCACTTTGGGGTCTAAAACACCCTCTAAGAGATGCCCGGGAATAGCAGCGTCCAAGCAGCCAGCTGGTGTTAGTGCACAGCCAGTGGCTCAGGAACTGCCTGCACTGCGCTGCCTGCGAGCGAGAGAGGGGAAAAAAACAGCTTTTTGGGACAAGAGTAATCACTAAGCATAAGCATTTTGCAGGCTGCAAGAAGTACTTGATATACTCCAGCAGCACTCACGCTGTACTTTGTTTCCTTAAAACTTCTAGGAGCCTTCCTGTGGGATTTAATATACAATTTTACAAGAGAACACAGTGTTTCCACCGGTTTATTGTGCAAAGGTGCACGGCATCAGGAAAGTGACTGCTGTGCATGGTCCCAGGGCTGTTTGGTGCTGAGGGCACGGGGCGTAGAGTGGGAAACCCCCAGGGACTCCTAACAGGAGTCCCAGAGGCTGGCCACAGCCCTGGGCTCCCTCCCAGCCCCGACACAACTCCAGGACGTCACCTCCTATGTTCAGTGCTGAAAGAGCATTTCTTAGCCAAGAGATGGTGTGGTGGGGAGGGAAGTGCTGTCCATGGGTGTCCCTCAGCTCAGCTCCACCATCCCTGGGTGCGAGATGCCGTGCACTCACCGGCTGAGCATCCTGAGCGGCCTCAGCTGCTCTCGGACTGTCGTGGTGGGAAAGGGCAAGCAGAGATAAAGCTGCCACCCGGCTCGAGCTCCCCTCACTGGCCACGCTCCCCCCTGGCTGACGGGTCCCCAGGCTCTGTGAGGGTGACACCCTGACATTTCCCCTTCTCCTTCTGTCTCTGAGTGTCACTTCTCAGCACAGCCAAGAAGCTGCCAAGCTCCCTGTCCCCCATGGTGCTTCGGAGGGCACCCACCACAGCCGATGAGCAAGTGAGAGAAACGGGGGCAGAGTGGGAGGGGGATGGTGATGACAGTGGTTGGGAACCCCCCACCTGCAAGTGGATCAGGCTTTCACTCCCAGCCATTGTGGGAACTTCCTCATAGATCTCTATATTTTTTTTTAATAAATAATTTCTTTTAGCTTCTGAAGCCCTCCAGTGTCAAGCTGTCATTCTGCTCTTTTAATCATATTTTGTGCCAGTGCTGCTCTCTAGGCGAGTCTGCAAGCTGCTTCCAAGCTCTCTCAACACTTAACCATTTACATCCGGAAAGACATGCTGAGATGCTTTTCTTTTCTGGAAGATGGAACCTTCCCCCTTTCACCTCCCTTTCAGAGGCTGCTGGAGCTGGTGCTATACTTACAGTTTAGTTGCAGCGAGATCCCTCTGAAGGAGTGGGGAGAGCATTTGGAAAAGAAAAGAAAAGAAAAAAGAAAAGAAAAGAAAAGAAAAGAAAAGAAAAGAAAAGAAAAGAAAAGAAAAGAAAAGAAAAGAAAAGAAAAGAAAAGAAAAGAAAAGAAAAGAAAAGAAAAGAAAAGAAAAGAAAAGAAAAGAAAAGAAAAGAAAAGAAAAGAAAAGAAAAGAAAAGAGAAAAGAAAAGAAAAGAAAAGAAAAGAAAAGAAAAGAAAAGAAAAGAAAAGAAAAGAAAAGAAAAGAAAAGAAAAGAAAAGAAAAGAAAAGAAAAAGAAAAGAAAAAAGAAAAGAAAAGAAAAGAAAAGAAAAGAAAAGAAAAGAAAAGAAAAGAAAAGAAAAGAAAAGAAAAGAAAAGAAAAGAAAAGAAAAGAAAAGAAAAGAAAAGAAAAGAAAAGAAAAGAAAAGAAAAGAAAAGAAAAGAAAAGAGAAAAGAAAAGAAAAGTGGTACTCAAGGAAACCCCCTTGTGACACCTTTAGCTCAGATATAGGGCCAAGGGAAGTAAAAAATAAATATTCCCAAATCTTTGCTCTTCTTGGCAGTTCTCCGAAGGAAGACAAAGGGGTGAAATGGTAATGTGGAAGACAAAGTTAAAATGGACTCAGTTACATGCATTTTCTGTTTGGCAGGTTTTTGGTAGCAGTTACCAGAAGCCCCAAGAAGAGGCATCCAGCTCCTGGCATCCCTGTGCTCCTTGAGCTGGGTTTGCTGCTGTGCAAGTCATACATTACCACCAGAAATTGTTGAAGCCCAAAGGTCTGCTGGACAACCTGGATGCATGAGTCCTTCTCAACAAGCCTAGGGGCAGGATGCTATTTTAAGCCAGAAGATGCTTTTACACACAACATCTGCCTGAGCACTCTCCAGAAGTGGCATTTGTGCCAGGGACACCCACCAAAGAGACATATTTAAATGCTGGCAGTACTGCCTCTTTCCAGATGTAAGGTAAGGCAGGTAAGGAGGTGGCCCTGCTGCCCTAGCCTTTTGTGCAAGTGAGCGGCTGGCAGGGCAGCAGAGGAGCCCCCCACTTTGTATATCCACAGACACTCTTGGCAGTGGGTGGAAGGGGGGTGCATATCTGGATCTGGTGGGAAGCAGAGCATCCCACACCAGCGATGCCAATGCTAACCCATTTATGTGCTGCAGAAAGAGGGCTCCCAGGGACTTCAAGGGAGCTGCTGCAGTGCCTGGAAGAGATTTGGTGGGATTTGTACCTCCTTCACCTTCCCCTTCCTTCAGCTACAGCTCTCCTCTGCAGAGAGGTCTGTGCAAGGGGGCACCTCTGAAACAAGAGGTCTTGCTGCATCTGCCTGTCAAAGTCCCGTCCACTCGCTGTAACAGCAGTGACATTTAATGCTCCCTTGCCTTGCAAAGACATCACCTTTGGGTTTCAACCCACCAACTGGTGCTGCAGGAGACCTGCTACAGGCAACTGCCTGTAAAAACTCCTGTGAGATCCAGGATGAGTTTGCAGGGTTGGTAGTTAGATTAAAAATGTTCTCCCTCACAAGAGAAGAATTTGCCCTGTGGCAGATCCCAGCCTCTTGTGCTGCGAGATGCACATGCATCTGGCTATGCAAAATGCAGCTGGGTTGTGTCATTGCTTGGAGCAGTGGCAGGGCTGGGACACATGCCTGGACCCCCAAACCGCCATGCGCTCCCCTGCTGTGCAGCATCGCTACAGCCTCTGCTGCCTTCCCACTTCTTTTACTCGTGCCCCACATTCTTCTCTGTGGACCTGAAAACTGCCTGCCCCTCTGACTCTGAAGTGAACAGGTCCTGTTTACTCTTCATTATAATAATTAATGCTATTACTTTTATTATGGGGCTACCTAGAACCTGCCTTTGAGGGATATATTAGAGGAGATGATGGCTAAACACACAGGATAAGACAGGCTCTGCCCTGCAGACTTGATAGCCAGTGGTGTACATCTTCCTTGACTTGGAAATGTGCTCGTTGTGCTTCTAATTGATTACAAGGGCCAATTTGGTAACACACAGTTGTTGAACGCAGTTTTATGAACTTGTTCCTCTTTTCGGATTCTATTTCCCACTTCCCTGAATGAGCCACAGATAAGACAATCTTGTCAATGCTTGCCCAAGACTTTCCAGACCCGTTTATTCCGGTTTCATTCTGGTCATCCAAAGAAAGCGCTGCTTGGATGAAGATACTCTATGTGCAAACACATATAGCAAGAGCAGAGCAAGGGCAATGGCTATCTTTGGACCCCAGCCTTTTCTACAGCAAACCAAAGCTCCTACATCCAATAAGAGTATTTTTAGTGAGCCCAGAGCTGTGCTAAGGCTCTTTGCCCCATCATCAGAGCCTGACTGCAGCTCCTGAGCACTTTGCTCTCCTGTAGAGAAGATAAAAGAAAGGAGGGTGTGCTGGGGGCAGGAGGAGCAGGGGGTGATGCTGTGGTGGGGACCTCTGGCCTCCCCTCACTGAGGAGCTGTGTGTTCATTAGGCAGAGCCGATGCTATGGGGTGACCATTTGTCCCCTCTCCTGGGTGTGTGACAAGGGAGATGCGTACATCCCAGCAGGCCCTCTGCTCAGCTGAAAAGTCCATGATACCGTCACATTTGTGGCAAACTTGAAGTAGTTTTCCCTTTCTTGCCTCACCTCCTTCCCTCCTGCCGGACCTCCCTGCAAGTCACATCTCACCAAATGGGCTACGCTCCCTCCATAGCTCCAGCAGAAGAAATGCAAAAAGACATGGAGAAGCAGCCTGCAAGACCGGTGAGACTGTGTGCCTGCCAAAAATGACAGCGGGATTTCCTACAATCCTTCAAGCTTAGACTTAGACTGAGAAACGCTGCAACTAGCAAGGAACAGGGCTGTGTGGCACCTTAGCAGGGGCTGAGAAATGCATTGATGAATGAGAAGGGCTCAAAGCCTGCAGCGGTGACGATGTGTGGTGCAGACTGGGGGCATGGCTAGAGCTGACTGCTGGGATTGAAGGCCAAACCTTTAACAGCCTTGAAAACTTTGAAGTGTCTTTAAAAAAACCCCAAACTTTGAAGCCAACGGTAGCCCTGGCGCCTCTGCCAGTGTCCTGGCAGAAAACGTGCCCTCTTGGGCAGATGCATCTGCCCAGTGTGTTTACAAAGCACCGGGCAGTCCCGCTATGTTGGCTGAGGGAGCTGCTGTGGCCACACAGCTCCAAAGAGAGCAGAAACCGGGAATATCCATATTCCAGGCAAAGGCTGCTTTTTCTTGGGGTTCCGAGTGTAAAAGAGTGGGTTGTGAAGGGCTGGGAGCATCAAGAGAGGAGAGGTAGTGCTGGGCATGGCTCATGGCCATCACTAAAGTGTCCTTCGGGGATGTGCCCTGGTCAGGACTGCTCTCCTGCAGCCGGTCAAGGGTAAGGTAGCTGGCCGCATTGAGGCAGCACTAATCTGTGTCAGAACAGCAGGGACAGCCTTATGCAGGGGGACTTTCCTGTGACAGCCAACAGGAAGGGACTAAGGGGCGACTGAGATGTAGACATGGGTGCCCACCTCCTAAGAGCCTGAACTGCTGATTCTCATAGCTCGGTCCCTCAAAGCCAAGGGAAGGGAGGGATCCAGGCTGCCACGATGGGATCCACTGAGTGCCAAAAGCCCCATCTTCCCTTTCAGTGCTAATGGAGTCGTCAACGGGCATCCAGGGAAGGAACTGCTGTAAATCACTGCCCCACTGCCTTCTTGAACAACTTGCCACCTGTGTATCATCCATCTTGCTGCAAGTCCCCACTCATCAGAAACAACAGGAGCCCAGTGCTGGTATAGGGTGCCTGGGGAGGAGGGAGAGCAGAGGGAGAACTGGCTGAATTTTGTTGGAATTTTGGTTAAACTGAATTCAGATCAAAATTCCTCAGAGACTTTAAGGCAGATCATTGGAAACCAGAGATCCTGGTCAACCTCACAAGACTGCCATAGGATTGCCAGTACCTTGTATTATATTTTAGAAGTCCATCACTCTTCAAGTGAGAAACTCATTCCTTGGGTTATTTTCCCTGTGAAAATAATTCTGTAAGCACAAGCTGTGTCCTAGGGCATTTACAGCTTGCAAACTCAAAGGAAAAACCCACCGTCTTTATATCTTGTAGTAAATCATGCAGTGCTTTGGGTGGAGGCTGGTGTGGGCCTGGAAAGGGTCTTTGCAGCTGTACCTTTACACTGATAGCAAGAATAGCTGCAGCTTCCAAACAGGGAGACCCAGACGTTGTAACTCTGCGTGGTGTACCGCTCTCTTAGCAGCAGGGCTCCTCGGTTGTTTGTCATTAGCAAGGCTGGGTGCACGGGGGCGGCATCGCTGCCGCTCAGGAGTGGGTTTGCCTGCGTTCTCTCTCCTCCTTAGACCGACCTGCAGCTCCCTAAAGCACGGGGAAGCGGCAGAGGGATGTGCGGGGGAGGATGCCGGGGCCGCCGGCGGAGCCGCAGCGCCGCCCGGTGCGCTGCTGCCGTACTGCGGCTGTACCGCGGCTGTACGCACCGCTCCGCCCCGCCCGCCCCGGCCCCGGGGGCACCCCGCCGGGCGCTGAGCAAGGCAAGCCTCCGGGACCGCACGTCCCGTAACACCGCTCCCCCCCCTTCGCCTTCCCCAGGGTCGAACAGCCTCGGTGGCAGCAGAGCAGCAGGATCCTCTCTGCCGTGGGGAGGCTGAGGCACGCAGGACGCAGCTCGCCAGCCCTCCGGGATGGGAATGAGACGTCCCAACACTGGGTGCCATGCGGAGGCCGCAAGAGGATAACATCTCCCCTTTGTGCCCCAGTATTTCCCTCCTGCCTGTGCACCGTCTGTCACAAACGCCCCCCTGCCTTTGCCCAGCTGGAAGCGCGTGAGGTCCAGGTGCTGGCGGTGGAGCCCTGAAGCAGAGCACAGACTGCTCGCACAGCAGCCTCGGCCTTGCAACAGGCTGAGGCTACCTAGCAAGGGAAGCAGCCCATAGGCACAGGAGGATTTTAGCAAAGGCCTCCCCACTGCTGGGATGGCACCTTCCAACCTCTGCTCCTTCCCCTGCACCTTGGAGCTCCTCATGGTGCTCTATGAATATCTGGCCAACTCCTTCCTGATAGTCTCAGACATGCAGAGAGCATCCCTATCCTGCAAGGGTCATCTATTTAATCCATTTTCCGTCTTAAAACACACTACACGGAAAACTACAGATCTCTGAGTATTGACCGCACCACCAGTTCATTCCCTGTCTGCAAAGCTTGCCAGCCACCGTAACTTCCTTTCAGACCACTGGTTACGGTATCACAGTGTTGGCCAGAGAAGATGTCATCCTCTTTTTTACCAAGCGTGCTTTGCTTTGGACTAGTTCTCCACAGTTTTTACACTGCACAATTAATTCTTCTCTGCATTTTAACTCCTCATCTCGCTAAACAGAAAAGCTTTCACCCTGTCATTTGGAGTACCTTAAATTAAGACTACGTTATTTGAAAGGGATTTGCCATAGGACTTTCCCAGACCAGCTTGGATGTGCTGCTCCCCACAAGGTGATGGTGCAAGGAAGACCTGCCTGGGGCAGGACCCTGTCTTTTTCCAATAAAAATATCACGTCTTCTTATTTTCCTGCACCTCCCAATGCCGGCTGTCTCCAGTGTCACTGCAAAGTGCAACCAAAAATCTATACTTCTTCAATACCATGTGCATTGCCCAGGAAAGGGCTAATAGCAGAGGCAGACCACTTGAGAAGCCGATCGATAGACCCGCCTGATTTTGACGGTAGGTGTCTTGCAGAGCAAAACACTGTCTAAACCCTCAATTACCGTTCCCTCGCCTCTCTCTGCCTCCTGACGACCGCAGCAGTTAAGCCCTCTTCAGCATCTGTAAGTGGACTGCTGCCTAATAAATGGCTTCAAAATGCCAGCACATCCCTGAGCCACTTCAGGAGGTCACTATTTAATGCTGAAAAGAAATGTGGTGAAGGGGAACTGCCCCATGTCCCCAGTTATAAGGAAAATAGGGAAAATAGGGAAGAAAGGAAAAAGCAGGGTTTAAAAAATACATTAACAGAAACAAGGGGTTTAAGACCTTTTAGAAACAGTTTCAGGTGAAGCCTGTGACCCCATTTTTCACAACAGACAGGTAATTTTTCAAAAGTTACCTAAGCATCAAACTTTTCCAAAAATCAGGTCCAGATCATTTCAAAACAGGTGTCTGAACCAAAGCCTTTTTGGATGGCCTGGGTTTTGACCATGGAGGAAGGGAGCAGAAAGGCTGCAAGTCCTGGCCCACCATGGGGCATGCTTTGTTTTGGAGCTGTTCCCTGTCCCCTGCTGTGGCTTATCCCAGGGCTGCAGGTGGGGATGGGGAGAGAGCAGCAGGCGCCCATCTGCAGAGGGCATTGACAGTTGTCCTGAAGCAAAGCAGGATCCGAACGAAAGGGTAAAACCAAGGGAGAAAGAGGGCGAGCGAACATGCTGTCATGAGGAGACGAGGGACAGGCGGCTTCTGTGGGCTGGGGCTGTGCGTCCAGCTGGAGTCAGCACACTCGGCTTCCTGGAAATTCGGCAGGGGAATGAGATTTCAGGCTCCCTTGTGCCCATCTCCACCCATTAAACAAATGAGTGTTTACTGAAACGAGGAGAGCTGTTCCAAGTCCCTCTTGTTTCAGGAAACCACTTCTTCCTTATGGACATCTCCTCGGAGAAGCGACTGTCAGTGGAGAGGAGGAGAGGAGCAGACCTGAGAGCTGCTGAGGTTTTGCAATCCTGTTTTGACATGTGTGTCCCCCAGGCAGAGCTCGCCTGGTGTGAGGACCCACAGGAGCATCTCTGGGTTTCTGCCTCCTGGTTCAACGCCTGGCTGACCACCAGCAGGCTGCACTGGGGCAGAGGGAAGGCTTTGGGCAAAGGCTAGGAGAGACTTGAACATCAGGCACGTTTACGACCAATTCTTTTTGTGGACGGTGAGTCGTGGCGGAGAAGGAAGCTGAGAGGATGGTTTGGATTTCTCTTCTTCCCGGATGCATCTCTGATTACAGTTCTTTGAGACCTAACAGAGTTTTAATATCACTGACCAAAAGGCAGGGTGGAGATGGCTATGGGACTTTATATCTGCTTTGCATACAAAATATAGGCCCAGTAGGTTTCTAGACCAGCTTTAGCTCCTATTTTAAGGCAAGCTGGCCCTCAGAAAGACATTTCAGGATCAGGACCATCTCACAGACATCTCTGGGCCCCCACTTTTCAAGAAAACACAAGAACTGAGTTTCTTTCAGCCATGCACATGGGAAGTGGGCAGAAATAAAACACTTCTAGTGTCCTGCACAGCTGTGGACCCTGGGAGAAGGGGATCTGCTTTTCAGGTCTTGCTAGCAAGAATAGAAGCCCAGATACTGACCTACCCATGGTCAATCCTACCACCTACAGTGAGATGGGAGAATAACCAAGAGATTATGAGAGCTGGTGAGGCTCCAGTGGGAAACACAACCTGTTTTGCTTACTGCGTGTCAGTGACCTGATGGACATCCATTATGTGAGACAGGCAAGGGAGCAGCACATGGTGTTGTAATTACAGAAGAGCCTTAGAAAGAACATGAATATGACTTTTCATGCTACTATTGGACAGAAATGGAGCATCTCCCTGTTCTAAAACCTCCAAAGCACCTTACAGAGATGAACAAATATCAGCTGTCTTCTGGAGAGGCTCTGGAAGGAGAAGGGGAGCATCAGCCACGTGAGCCACCATTTCTCCCAGTCTGCCTGTGCCAGCAATGGCTGGAGGATGCAGGGTGGGGAGGCTCCCATGTCATGACTCAGCATGGGCCCAGCCTGGAGCTCTGAGTCACTCTGTGTCACAGGCCATCAGGCACGTCACAAGCAGCAACTGGTCGCCCATCACCATGCTCGGTCGGCCCAGCCATCGCTCCATCCCCACAGCTCACAGCTGCCCTGGAGGCATCGGGGACCTGATGACACTGAGCCAGGACCCCTGTGAGTGATCCTGTAGCAACCCTGATGTGTCGTGGCAATTAGAAGAAGGTGGCAAGGTGTCATATTATTGATAAGAGCACAAAGTGGACCTTATATAAAAATTTTCTCATAAAACTGAAAAGTGCATTGACCAGTTCATAGTTGGAGTGAGACAAAGTATTTTTTTTTCTTTTTTTCTTTTTCTTTTTTCTTTTCTTTTTTTTTTTAATTTTGGAGGTTTTTCAGGTGGACATTTCAAGAGGATCTTTTTCAAGAGCTATTATTTTAATGTTTTTTCTTTTCTATTCTCTCCATTGACAATCCCAGCATGGCAGAGTAGTTGAGGTTGGAAGGGATCTCAAGATCGCCTGGTCCAGCTCCCTGCTCAGGCAGAGCAGCTGCATGGGGCTGGGTCCAGCCGGATTCACCAGGACACCGAGGGCCTTCCATGCAAATATCCTTTCCAGCCAGTTGGCCCCCAGTATATACTGGTGCATGGGATTATTCCCCTGCAGGGGCAGGACTTTGCATTGTCACTTGCTGAGGTTCCCATCTGACCACTTCTCCAGCCTGTCAAAGTCCCTCTGAAGGGCACCATGACCACCTGGCCATCCAGTGTGTCACTGGCCAGCTGAGGAATGGAGGCTAACCTCAATTTGAGGCTAACTTTTAAACTCTTCCTGGGCATGAGGACTCCCTTTGGTCCTTTTTGGGGCAGTAGAGGTGACTAAGACCCAAAAGGAGACCAGTGGGAACTACACACAAGGTGTTTTCCATCTTGGGGCATGGACTTCCCTGATAAAGAAGTTCAAAACACATTCTCGCCTGACCAACCCTAAGCTGTAAGAGCTGCTTACACAGAAGGCCTTTCAAATAGATCTGGACCAGGGAAGGATGTTAATTTGGGAAAAGAAGAAGCTAGGAAAGATGCTCTAAGGATCACCCAAGCATCCACACCACCATTATCACGCTGTGCCTAAGCTGCACTGCTTTGATCGTGCTTTGGTGGCTGCCTGCTGCTCTCTAGAAGAGACAATAGTGCCAGGAGAGGAGGTCTTGCGCACAGCTGGTGCACAGCCATACCTCACTGCCGGCTCCCTGAGTTGTGCAGCAAGAGAAGAGCATGCTCTTTCTCTGGAGCTTTATCTCAAGGAACAAAATGGTGAGCAGCATTGGGTTTCAGCCTCAGGTCTCCACTGCCTGGCAACTGCAATTGCCATGGAGACACCGCAGGAGTGGAAACAGGTGCCCCAAGTTGGGGGGAACTAGGAAGTGGAGATCAGGTTTTCTGCCCATCCGAGGTCTGGCATGACCTGCATTACCCTTCCCTGGATGATGTCCCTGAGACCATGGGCTGCCATGCACGGAAGGTCTGGCAATGGGAGGGAGGCTGACGAGGGTGGGATGGTGACCCAAACCAGACAGCGGGGCCACACCAGCTCTGCACCATTTGCTCATTTAAGGTCCCCGAAGGTGTTGGCTTACCCCAGCAGGGATGCAGTCCAAACAGCGCTGGCTCTGATCAAACAAGGGCTTAATGGAGACCTCCTCCAGGCACTACCAGCGCTGAAAAGCAGCCCTGCGTCACAGGGCACGGGGAACAACAGGCAGCTGTCTCTGCACCCGCCCTGCACTGCTTATCGGCAGGGCAGCAGGACCATCTCCATTTAGGGATGTGTTTGCTTAGCCTGACTGCGGCAGTGTGATAGGGGCTGTGGCGAAACATGGGGGCCCCCGCTGCCCCCCGCTGCCAATGTCAGTGCTATGGATGCCCATGTGCACAGGCAGACCCAAACCTCCACCAGGTCCAGCCCACAGCCATGTGCCCATCTTCTCCATGCTTTCAAACATGTCTGCACTGCTTAAATTTGTCCAGTCCACCCCACCCTAAACTCCACCACAGGGCATGGGAGAGCCCCCTTACCACCTCCTAACCCTTCCATCTTTTGGAAAAGCAGAGAAAAATGCTCAGATTTTGCTCAGTCATTTACAAAACCTTGGTGCCAGGGTGAGAAGCTGGTTCTGCACGTGGTGCTGGGATTGCATACCAGCCTCAGCCCTTTCGGCTCCCCCTTGCCCCATCCTCAGCAATTTCTCAGCCAGTTTCAGGAATAAATGGCTGGCTAATGGCAGGGCACTGGACGGGCTGATCTGGCTCAGTGCGTGCCCTAATGACAGGTTATCAGGCACATTGATCCCGCTCCCATTTCTGAGCGCTAGCGAGGAGGCTGCAGCATCCTACAGCCCCCAGAGACTGAGCCCCATGGCAGCCCCCCGGAGCCTGTGTGCCCAGGGGCCACCCTGGGGCATCCTCTGGGACATGGAGGGCTTGGTCAGGATGACCCAAAGGCTTGGGGCAGGTTGCCTGTTTGGTGTTATCAAGAGGGGGACTGATTTTCTGCATTTTGTATGCCCTTTTGAAGCACTGAAATGCAGGGGATCTGATGGGGCATTACTTGCAGTGCTGTCCCTCGTCTGCCAGGTAGTTTCTGAACTGATGGAGAACTTTGATTAGTACATATTCTCCCCTAGTGCTGCCACACTCGTGTCTCTTGGGGATCAAAAAGCGCCCTGAGCTTTCTTTAAGATTCCTTTGTGGACATGCTGCACAGCATACCTACAAAATAAAATCTGTTTTAATATACAGAAAACTACTGTAAGATGCAATACATGGGGACTGGGAGGGATAAGTCGGGTGCAGTTCTGCTGAAGCCAAGGGGATAAGTCCTTTTACACCCAAAGTAGTAAATTTCCCAGTATGTTAAAGTTCATGCTGAAGAAAAACTTGGAAAAGATGACAATCCAGGGAAAGATCCTTGTTTTTTAATCATGGGAGCCTTTGTTCATCCCAGTCACGCCAAACGAGTGACTTGGGAAGCTGAGATTTGGTTGCAGTCTTGAAGAGCTCTGGGTCTGTAACAGCCAAACAAACTGTAGGAAAGTGTTAAACTAACCTTCTGCCATCCCATTATCAAAAAGAAAAGAATAAAAAAGGAGATAATCCTTGTTTAAATATCACAAGCAGCAGCTGAGTCAGTGGGAGCTTTAGACTGGAAATGTCAGGGAGGAATTTAGATTTTCAGAGCAGTTGCTGCTCTGCAATTATCATAAGTCACTTACAAGGACCCCTTGTCTCTCGCTGCCCTCAACTACGCATCTGCAGGGAGGGGGAGCAGAGACAAAACACATGGCCCTACCAGGGACAGATAAGGGAAATGAACACCATCTTACTGAAGGCACAAGGCAAATCCCTTCAGGCTATGGCCAGGCTTCTACCACTGCGTGGGTCAGGCGTAGGCAGGGAGGAAGGGGATGGGGAGCTGGGGGAAGGCAAACCCACAGGAGAGGCAAGGAAGCAATATGAGAAAGAGGAGATTGCTGGAGAAAACCACATGCTGGCTCCCCCCCCTAGAAAGGCATTTATTTGCTTCTGGCAATGTTTTGGAGGTAGGAATGAGAAGGGAGACTGAACAATGAAGATCTGGGGGGTTTTTAGCTGCTGCGTCTGTGGTGCTTCTCCTGTACCAGCACACCTCGTTACCATCTAGCACGTCCCTGATGTAAATTAAATAAGTGAAAGTACTATTAACTCTCCTGAGGCAAACATCGCCTGCACCAACAGGGGAAGGGGGAAGGATGAGCACTCGATACACATAATTTCCATGTTAAGTGATACAGAGACACACATTTTCCTACCTGGTACATGTGGGAAGGCTAAAGACTTCCTCTGCAGGGATGGTGTCTTCTTACCTGGCTTCTCCCACTAAAAACGTGAGGTTTCCAACACCAGTCTTGGCCAGTTCTTGCAAGGTAGAAGGACATCAGCCATGCTGTGCTGGTGGGAGTTGGTAGGGGTCTTCCTGTCTGGGGACAGTAGGTACCCCTGCTCTGGCTTTGTGCTTTGTGAGATGGGTCATCACAGCCATACCTCCTGCACAGCACGTGGGCTGTGCCATCACTGTTAGTCTTGCTCTGTCCTGTCTCTGTGTCTGATGGACACAATCTTCACATGACATACCCGTTCTGGTTAGAACACTTCAAGCAAAGGGGAACACGGCTTTCCCAATGCCCTTGCTCACCATCGCTATTAAAAATGTATGTCCTACTGCTGACTTGAACTTTTCTTCTTTGCCTAACTTTCAGCTACTGATCTTTTTTGTTCTCTTCTCCACTAGATTGAAGGATCTGTATGTGTAGAGGACAGACAGTCCTATCACTGGGAGGATAGGACATGTAATCTCGTAGACCCTGCTTTTCCATCGCATCATCCCAGTAGCTTAATGGCAGAATTACTGAAGTCAGGCATATTGTACCAGTATAGATCACACAGTTTTCTTTCTTTACTTTCCATGACTGTGGATCAATAAAACATTGTTGATATACCTTGAAGATCCAGAAGAGAAGCACAGGGCTTTGATGAGTCATCCTCTTAAGCCCGCTGGGTGGAATGAACCTTGCCATGGGTGATACATTTACATTCATCTTCTAAAAAGAAGAGGAAAATGTTTTCTCATGCTCTTTCCCATGTATTTACTTGATGACTACCTGTTAGGAATAACAGATGAGATCCCAAGCAGATGTGAATCAATAGGAAAGCACTGTGAAATGCTAGTGACAATTTCTAATTTAGAACTGGTTGTGTCTCCATAATAGATTTCATGCATTGAATGCTGAATGCAAAACACCTTTCTGCCTATAAACAGAACGATGAATAAACATTTGTATGAAGTCAATATCATGACATTTTCATAGGTCTGAGACCCTTTGTGTGACGCTTAATGTTAAAATCACATCAGACCTTTTGTTTGACAGACAGATGGTTTTTACCCTCCAGTGCCTGAGGAGAGAGGGAACTGAGTGGGTAAGTCATCGGCAATTTTCTGTTCACGCAGAAGTAGCACTGAGCTGCATTTCACTGGTCCACCTTGCTGACCTGGAGCTGTGGTTACAGAAGATGAGAAAGGAAGTAAGAGGAGGGGGAAGGAGATGTATCTACGTCAAAGAAGTGACATTTTCATGAAAAAAAAGAGTGTCAAACAAACACTGACAAAGCACTGATGGAAAATCCTTGGCCTCTTCTAGCATCATTTGCTTTCATGGCTAGAGCAGAGAGACGTGGATGACCGAGAAACCAAGGGGAATACAACACTCAGGGGAATGTCCCAAGAGCAGATGTGGTGTCCAGATCCGTCCCAGTCACACTGTGCAGCCTACAGTCCTACAGTCACAGGGGACTGGTGGCAATGGGTCAAAGTCCCTTCTGGTCCCATGCCATCAGCTTTGGCTGTGCTAAGACGACATCAACACACTGTGATGTATTTCTAGTCCTTCTGAAAGGGTGATGAGAACTTGCTCTGGATCCCTCACCATGGCTTGTTTTTCTCCGTTTTGATGCTGCTGTGAGTTAGATAAATTATACCTTACTCCATGGTGCAGGTGGATAAGCAAGAAGGTTAAACACATCAGGCCAGACACCGTGGTCACTAGCAGTGAAGAGACTGAGCACCCCAAAGCCCACTTTCAAGAAAAACTTAATACAGTAGGGCTGGGACTTCATGAACTTGTCGATAAAATGGGGACACGCCCTCAACTTTCTCTTTTCATCTAGAGAAAGAGTTGGAGGATCCTGGTCACTGCAAACCTTTTAGTGCTGGGACTTCCAAGGGTGTGGAGAAAAAATAAGCCGTAGCACGAGAACCTTCTCCACACATATTTAGCAATGCAAAGGCCTGGTGGGCAATCAGACTACAGGGGAGAGGACTGAAAGGAGGCAAGAGCCAAACATTTTCATTGATTTCTACATCTGTTGCCCACTATTAACTGGTTCTTTGCAGCTGAAGGTTACAGCAATTGCCAGCCTCGAGGCAGAAGGCAGGAAACGAAGGCAGTGAGTTAAATGACTTGCCCACGGGCATGCAGTGAGCTGTCAGAAAGGCAGCCCCATGTTTTCTGCGCTGGTGGTTGGCAATAGGATTAGTGCCAGACATTTGATTTTTCTTGTCATAATGTTTCTGATGTTTTCAGACAGTTGTTTACCTGTGCAACCTTTTTTTTTTTTTTTTACCAGAAAAGCATATTCACTGTCAAAATCAATGTTCAAAATTTCTGTGCCAGATCTCCATGTGATAATTACTGTTTCTGGAGAGGTTTTCTACCTCTCTGGGAGCTCCTAGACTCCTCATAAGTCTTTCCTCCCTTCTCAAAAGGGTTGCATTTAATTTATTTTTTTTTTTAAAGAAAGCTGACTCCAGGAGCTGAGAGTAAAATATTGGGTATCATAGACATCAATTAAAATCAGAAGGACTGGTAGTGCTGGAGGAGACCTGTTGCAATACATATAGGCTACCTTTCTGCACAAAGGTGACATTCCCTGATGACATTGTTAAAGAAGTTGTCTACGAGTTGAAATACAGTGGGCCAGAAGTGTCAGCAATTAGCTTTACAACCCCACAAGATGGCATGCTCCATGAGACAGTGCATTTTATTCCGCCACCTGCTCCTGACTGTCTGCTTGCTGTCCACATTTCCAAAGAGAAAATTGCTCCTAAGTGCTTCCCCATTTATCTGAGACAAGATGGTTGCTTTGGATTCTGCTGCGGCAGGTGAATAATCAATACAATATTTCTGAATTTTCACTCACGTGTTCCATGTCCATTACCTGAAAGAGAGAGGGATTGCTGCTGCATTTGTTTCCGAAAACTTAGGGCTAAAATCTTGGTTCCTGGGGAGAGGCTGATTTTTTCCTCCAAGCAGCCTCCCTTCCCTCTGAAAACCCTTTCCCCAAACCATTCACTATTTTGCTGGAAATGAAGTTATTTTCCTCTGAAAAGCTGATTGCTGTAAAAACGTCCCAGAATTTCATTTTTCTTGTTGACCAATTAAAGCAGATTTGATGGGTTTTGAGGCATAATTTGAGCAGCATGAGTACAAAATTTTGAATCTGAATGCGGAGATGAGAACAGAGTTGTGAGACCAGCTGGATCCATGCTTCAAAATGGTGGGCAGGAGGTAATTTTTTGTGGGTGATAGGAATATTCTCAGATTTAGCTAAAACCTGACCTGGCCTTCTGAAATGTGAAATCTTGGGTACAGAGGTTTGCATTTAGCTGCTGAGGGTATTGGCCTTGATCCTTAAGTCATTGGTTTGTGTCTGTGGAGCAGATACATTCTGTACACTACA
Organism: Balearica regulorum gibbericeps; assembly: GCF_011004875.1. Lineage (NCBI taxonomy): Eukaryota > Metazoa > Chordata > Aves > Gruiformes > Gruidae > Balearica > Balearica regulorum. The sequence goes on along the minus strand of NC_046188.1, from coordinate 53,682,079 downwards.
CTGTGAAAATGTGCCAACACATACCAAGACAAAAAGGCATTAGAGGAGGTTGCACAGCTCTGCTCCATCTTCTTTAGGAAAGTGTATCTTCAGCTGCTTTTTTTTTTTTAACATACTTGGATTTTTTGATTTTTGCCTTGGGTTTTACCCACTGGCTGGGTAAACAGAGAACAACTCCTGCACCAGGGCTCTTTATGTCCCAGTGATCACCTCTGCAGTGGGGGGAACGGTGGGCCAGGACCCCGCATCTGGCCTGTCCACTGGACCAGGTCTGAAGCTGCTAAATCTCATCTGATCTGGCAGAGTTTTTCTCCCAGGGTGGCAGGAAACATCTCGCTGCCCTTACTGAAGAACTAGCACATCTTTGATGCTTGCAGCCCCCCTTCCCCTGGGCTCGTCAGTTGTGCGAGAGCGTGAGCACAAAAGTCAGTGTTTTCTAGATAATAGGAGGCTGCAAAGTTAAGAGGGAGAAGAGGATTTTAATTATCTTTTTTTTTTTTCTCCTGCCACTGCCCCAGTCCTAGGGAGGCTGCAATGACGTGGAAGCCTGAGGTGTCATTATGGGTTATTAAAATCCTTTGTGGCACTCAGGGAATGGAGCTGTGAAGGGAGAAGAGAAAAAAACATCTCTTGATGGAGTTGGCTAACCCCCCCCGTAATTGCTTCACGTAGCAGACTGTAATTATTCAGGCTGTGGAGGGGAAGAGGGAGGGAGAATGGGTGGGTGGAAGAAAGAGCAACGAGGGGACCTGGGCACCCCACATGGCCATCAGGGTTGCCTGGGCTGCGATGGGAGATGGCAGCTTGCCTTCGCATCAGTGTACACTGACCCTTTCTTTGGCCCTTGGTGGGGCACTCTCATAGTGCAAACCCTGTCCCTGGGCCACCGGAGAGACCCCCACCCTTGCCAGGTTGGGCTGTAAGTGCCTTTGCCACTGATTCACCCTGGGACTTGTATCAAGACCACAGGCCGTTGCATGAACATCTCTCCAACTCCCAGGATGAGGGCTGGTAATTTGGCAGATGGGGTTTTCCTCTTGGTCCCCAAACCCGAGGTGCTCAGCAATGGTGACTATTGAGGATGCACAAAATGACCATGTGGATCCAAAGAAGCCAAAGAAGATATATCTTGCTCTTCTCCCTGCACTGCCAGTCCTGCGTATGGTGGCAGGTGAAATGAGCTTCCCAAGGACCAGCAGAGCTCTGCACCTTAATGCCATTTCTGGATCCTTTATGGGTCTGCTTTACCCTTGAGGGAGGCACAGTCAGAGCTGCCCAGTTTGTGGGCTTTTCTGTCGGGGACTAGTGCAGCGAAGCAGTGTCCAGCAGTGTTTGCTGTTTCTGCTTTATGTCAGATTAATCCCTTAAAACACACAGCTGGATACACATGGGACTCACACATATTCAAGGACAATCATGTGGTTGGAGCGTGAGAAATGAAGCGGTGATGAAGACCCATCCATCTGCTGTATTTCCTTCATAAAGCTTCCTAAAGGCTCCTCTTCCTCATTAGCAAATATGGTAGTTAGTCAAACATGACAAAAGCTGAGACAAGCCTGGCTTGGTTTAACCAAACAGGCTCACGTGCCCCAGAAGTCATGTCTGATAGCAGCAGAAATTAAACATGGACCAAAACAGGTGGTTTATAAAGATGGAGACACGCAAAGAGATGGAAATGTCCAAGCTGTGGGTGGTCTCCAAAAAGGTGGGACTTTGTCTGGGAAGGACACAGGTGGAAAATGTGTTAAGAAGCTTTGCACTGGACTGGCTGGGAAAAAGCAATGCCTGTCCTCTTGCAGTTATGCTGATAACGCTGCTCTGAAGGATGTCCACCTGCTGCCCACCTTCCTGCCCCAAAGGAGAACCGGCTGCCACATGGTTTCTCCCAGCTCACTTCCCACTTCTCCTGTCTCCTCCAGGACAGGAGAGCCAACCTGATTTTTCCACTCTTGTCAGAAGGAGAAAGTCTTACCATCACTTGTGGCAATCTGGAAGTTTTGCCCTTGGTTGCATGGAAAGCAGGACTTTGGCTATGTGGAGTCTCTGTGCTGGAGAGCATTTCTGTACAATGCAGGACTCTCATCACCAGACAGGGATGGGGGGGGGGGTGTGTGTGTCACAGATTAGCAGGGCTTAAAGAAGAAAAGAGTTGTAAGCTTAATTTGTCATCCATATAAAGAAGAAGGATTAAAAATCAAGGGCTTTGGGATGAGTTAACTAAGTGGAAGAACTGACTAGCTTAAATAAAGTATGGGATTTCACAAGGAGAGAAACAATATGTAATGAGACAAAAGGAAAACAGAAAATATATTCAAAGAAATTCCATCTATTCATAAATAGTCTTGAAAACTTTTCTGATGTTATCAGTGCTTTTTAAAACCACTGTTTGTCAGAAGAGCCTTCACATGTGATCTCTGAATATGTTACAGCCTGCAGGAAGGCTGAGTCCCATATTTATTAAAGTACTTTACCAATTTTCCCAATTCTTTACATGAACTGACATTTTAAGGCTATCCTTTCAGCAAATTGATTACAAATTTGGATAACTGGAACTTGCTTTGATGGCTGATTTTAGGTTTATCATCCCTGGCAAATGCTGTTCTAAAGAGACCTTTAAACTAAGTCAGTCACAAAAAAATAAAACGTCTGACAAAATGGTTTCTCTTTCTGATTTTTAGGTAAGAAAACATTATGAAGGAGAAGAGATTCAATTCATTGAATAATCTGAAATTTGTCCTAAAATTGAACTGAAAACCTCAAACAAAAAATGTTGAAATTCCATATTCTACATGCTGTTTTAAAGGTAATGCAATCCAGAAGAGTTCACCCAGAAATAAAAGTTTCTTTGATAAAAATATTCCAATGCAATTCTTGTAACTCTCCTCCTACCCATGTCCCTTTATCCTTCCCAAATGAAATCCCAGTGAAGCTGGCCCAATCTTGGCAAGGACTTTCATTGACAATGCTCATATTGTAGCAGTGTATCACACTAGCAAAGTATCTGAAGAGTTTTAATTAAACATTTCGTGTGTACTTAGCCTGACTATGGCTTTCTGCCCTTAACAGCTTTGCAGCTTCATCCTAGACTATCTAACACCACCACTGCATGAAATGGCCTCGTGTTGCTGTAAAGCTGCAATGGACAACTTCTTCAGCAAAACAAATGGGCAATGGCTGCAAGAGGTGTCTTCTTTGCTTTCTTTTTATGTTTACGTTACTGGCATTAATGGAGTTACAGAATCCCCAGTGAGGGTTCTTCATTGATATATAACACGAACAATTTTGTAGCCTCTTTTGGAGCTGGTTCTTCTTCCTGCCAGTCTTCATAGATTGTCTTCAGATGACCAGAGGTCTTAGTTTGCTTTTAACTCGTATATTTCCAGAAGAGATCTACTTCCTACATACTAGAAAGCACTAACAGCAGATTCAGTCTTCCTAAGACAAGACACTAGTGCAACCTAGGACAGACACCTGCTTGTTTGAAGAAGCTGTTTCTTACAGTCTGACCTACTGCTTCTCTTTAATCCCCCTTATGTCAGAAAGGGTGCCGAAGATAAACTTAAAACCCCATAAAAATCCAAGAATTTTTACCCTTGGTCTCTGGAAAGGACCGGATCTCTTGTGGGGTAAAAATCAGGATGAATTGCTGTGATTGACCTCTGTGGGATTGTCTGGGGTGGGCATCCCTCTTCACACTCTGTGGCTGTGATTGGGGTAAGACAGAAATGTTCCAGCATGGGAATGAGCATCATACTGCTTGAAAGTCCTGTCCATGAAATCCCTGAGAAAAGCCTTGCTTCAAAATAAGCCAGGACAGAACACTGAAACATGAGACAGCATGGATGGCAATCTGTATGAGATCATATCATGAAAAAATTAACTTCAGCAGGACCTGGGCTGTGTTTTAAAGGAATGTTGTCCCAGAGTCATCCCCAAACCCTTTGTTCCCTTAGCCAGGAGGCGATCAATTCCTAAGCAGGTTGGCAAGTCCAGCTGTCAAAGACAGCCATCAGTCCTTAGGTGACAGCGGTCTCTCAGTGGCAGTGCGATCAGCAATGCTGATGATCTTTTGTTCTGTGCTCCTGCTGGAAAAAAACAGGCTCAAAAGGGTTGTGAAAGGGTGCAGCCAGAAGTGAGCACAGCTGGGTCGCCTGGCTAAGGCAGCAGCATGGGAGCGAGCGCTGGCTGGTATCACAGGGTGGTGGTCCCAGCACCCCAGCTTGTTCGGCTACCATGGTCCACCTCAGCCAGTGGCACAAAAAAAGTCAACCGTAGCATTGTGCTAATTTGTATCCCCCAGTAAGGGAGTCCCCAAGGCCACCCCGGCAACCAGGAAGTGACTGAGCCAGCAATGTTTCTCCTTGCCCAGCTGCTGGGCAGTGGGAATGACTCGGGACATGCCCCTAAAATGTTTCCTGAGAAGATCCTGCAACATCGGGCAGCATTCCTCTCCATCAGTTTGGTCGGTTTTTATCTTGTGTTTTGAGCATCCAGGATCTAGCAGAGGGCAAACAGAAGGTTTAGGAGAGTCAGAGGATGAAACTCAAGCAAAAGCAATGGCTGCTCCTGGTGTGTGAGGTGGATGCAGAGGCTGGGGAGAGAGGAGCCCTGATGGCTGCTTAACTCCTTCCTCCAGTTTCCACTGTAATGAACAGCAGGGTGTCCTCCCCACCCACTATAAGAAAAGCTGCTCCACCTGAATTAAAATTATTTTTGGCTCACTACTGCACCAAATCTTTAGCTGCTGCCAACTGCTCACTTCAGCTTCAACTTCTACCAGCCTCTAGCCAGTTGGGTCTTCCCAAGCTGCCTTGGTGGGACTGGCAGCGTTGATCATGCTGTCTGCTCCTCATTGTTTGCAGGAGATGGCAAACATCAAGAGGTTTGCAGCCTCGAGGAGGTCAATGGTATGTTTGTCCTCCAGGGTTTTTGGTACTGCAAAAATCATCAGCACGCTGGTACGAACTCAGCTGTCCCACCGCAGGAAGGATGAGCCACCAACACTAACCAGGTGTCTTCAGCAGATTTCTTCCAAAGTGACGCCGCACTTGGCAAGGTTGTGGGTGAGCTCTCCGGCAATCAGCCAGTGAAACACCACCAGCTTCCCCACCACAGGGATCTGTGCCAGCCGGTGGCCTGTCCCCAGCATGGCAGTGGCTCACACCAAGCAGGACAGTGCATTCCCACAGTGCTTGTTTGGCGTGGGAGACCTGCTGCAAATCCCCTGGGAGGAAAAAGCCACTTTTTCTCATAGCAAAGCAGAGTCCTGGGATGGGTCCTGAGCTGCCACCCACTGTCACAGCCCCACAGGTCCTTGGGCATTTGGTCTCTTCGGAATTACTGCAAGCGGTGCAAAGCCCTTAGGAAGGCAGGATTGAGAGGGGTTTTTTTTCAAGGTTATTTTCTTTAAAACCTTTTTAATCTCTGAGGACTCAAGAGGCCTGATTCTGTAATCCAGCTGTCAGCATTACATGGCCAAACCAAGTCATGAGGTGGTGGGAGAGTACTGAAATGCACAGCGTTTACAGGGGCCAGGCATCGGGAGGTGCATACGTGAGAACAGCATCCAGTCCCACGGCTGCCTTGGGGGAAACAGTGTTATTTTCCTATTCATTTACTGCCTCAATGACAAGGCAAACAAGAGGAAAAAAGAGCTAGAGAGGGCTGAATCTCTTCCTTCCTTTGATTTCATTCTTTCACAGATCAAAATCCTTTCATGCAACTCCCAAGCTGGGAAAGCAAATGTGTCGGACTGAAACACAGTGCGAGAGCAAACTCCATCAAGAAGAAGGAGGGAAAAAAGACAGAGCAGAAATCTTTTGGGCGCAGGCAAACAGGTGGGGGGAGTGTCTGGTCTGCGAAGGCAGGGTGTCTGCAATCTTTGTAACGATTAGATTTAATGGGACAGAAACGTTTCTCTCCTTCACGTCCCCTCCTCCTCTCAGCCGGAGGGGGAGAAAGGAGGGAGGTGGTGATGGGGAGGTGGCGGGGGGAGAGAAGATTTGAAAGAGTCTTTGACGTCAGCCTGCCCTATAAAGAGCTGGCAAGGAGCTGGAAAGCGAAGATCGGAGCTCGTGGAAGAGCAAAGATGCCAACCCCGAACATCTCCACCTCTGCAGCCAAAGGCTTCCGCAGGGCGGTGTCAGAGCTGGACTCCAAGCAAGCTGAGGCCATCATGGTAAGACAACCCTACCCCACTTCTTTCCTCCCCCTCCAAAAACCACAGCCTCTCCCTTAGCTATAGGCAGAGGCAGGCAGGGATAGATGGAGCAACGTTGCCTTTGTGGGAGTTCTTTCATGTAGGTACCTCCAGGCTCCAGGCTGGCAAAGGGGAATTATCCGAACAGTTCTTTTTACATAGTGGTACATGTGAAATACAAACACTTAGGGGGGATGAAAGCTTGAACTAATACAACACGCTCCCCCCCCCCCCCCAACCAAAACCAAGGTGAATAACCCATAGACCTAAGGCAGGAATAACAAGGAATCCCCAGTGTGAAAGGCAATTTGAAAATCTTAATGTTCTCCTGATTTCAAGGCAATAAACTGCAGAGTTTTCACCTGTTCCAGCATAATGAAAAAGTGTGGCTGTTATTTCAGACAACATACGAGGCACAGGCAATTTAATCAGCTTGTTCGCTGCTGCTGTGTCTGCAGTTTCACTTTCTCCCAGCACATCCTTCCCCCAACCCTGGAGGAGCCGGAACAGCTGCTGGCAGCGGGTGCACTGAGAGGGGACCCCCTTGGGATGCTCAGCAGGAGAAAACCCAGGAATTGAGCCTATTTAGGGAGCAGGTGTGTTTGGCAGACATCTGCAGGGTGACTCCAGCAGGTCAGTTATAGGGGTCCCCATTTCCCTCCCCTGCGCCCATTGCCTTTTTCACTCGCTCTCCTCTGTGATGTTCTGACTCAGTAAAATCAGCCCCTACATAGGCAGTGAAAAGAGTTTTGGAGAGTGGAGTGTACTGGAAAGGAAGGGAAACATTTAGGAAATAAGGAGGTAAGCGTGCTTGCTCTAATAAATGGAAATCAGGGAAGGCTTCCCTCTCACACAACCATTTTCATTCTGGCAAAATAATGAATACCTAAGTGGTTCTTGAAAACCTGGTATTTTCTAGGCTGCTCATCAAATCCGTACTTGAGATGCTCATTGCTGTCTGGAGAAGGGGCAAGTGTTTGGTTATTACACACTCTGGGGTGCTGCTTTGTGTTTGATGGGAAACGGGTCACTGAATGAAGGGGCCAGAGGAATTTGGGTTTACCAGTTGTGCTGGCAGGAGCATGGCGGCTTTCTTGAGGTGAGTGGCTTCTCCAGCTTGGGATGAACTAAAACCTCAGACTGTCTTTGCATCCCTTCTTTGAAAGGAAACTCTCATAAAAATAAATAAAACCCCCTCTTAGCCCTGGTAGGATCACTCTGAGAGCGGGCTGCATGAAAGGCTTTGCCCTTTGCTCTCACCTAGCATGGGAGCTCTCCAAAATCCTGTCACTTACTTTGCTGGCTTGTGCCAGGCAAGAGGCATGACTCTGCATTTGTATATGACATTGCATGTCCCTGGCCCTCGTGGTGTTGGTGTGACCATGGGCGATGGGCCACCCAGCCCCTGCTCGCCACTGCACCAGGTCTGGCAGGTCTGAGGTGCTCCCTTGCCATTAACCCCCAGGGACCAGCACCCCGCTGCTGGGGAAACTGTGCAAACTGGGGGGGGAAAAAAGATCTTTGCAATCCCGGAACTCATCTACACCGGCAGGTGTTTTACACGTCACCTGGGCCAGCAAAACATCAAACTCAGACCATGGAAAAAATCTTTTGTTATGTATTTAGTTTTTCTGCTGCTAATAGTTTTTACAAGACACCCTGGCACTGTAGCTGGAGCAGCGTTTGGTTACAAAGCACGCAAGCAGAGCCAGGCAGGAGACAGCCGTTGGAGGCAAACCAGCAGGAAGGAGCGCCCAGGGAAGCTGGGGTGGGACATTACTGTCCCCATGCTGCAGAGAGGGAAATCGGCTTTACAATCCTTCCTGCTTGCTGCAAATAATGAGCCAGGAAAAAAAAAAAAAAAAAACAACAACAAACAAAGTACTTTTACTCAGAGCACGGTATTTTTAATGACACCGCTTAGGCGGGGCACACTGAGCTGCGGCAAATTCAAATAAGGAAAAACAAAGTAACCCTTCATAAGAGGTGAACGACCGTATCAGAGTCAGGCCCCACTTAGGCAAATAAATGCTTTGCAAAATCAAATTAAACTTCTCACTGTAGCTAGATAGGCACTCAGAGAGCTAGTCTGCAAGGCAATTTGGAAACACCACGTAACAGTGCCTTCCGAACAAAGGCAGGCATTTAATACAAGAGATCACTTTGGTTAGTTTATATGCCAGAGTCCTAATTTCCAGCAAAAGGAGGTAATACCCCGATGAGTGTAAATGTGAGGTGCAGAGGAGAGGTTGATGAGATGGGGAGAGCACAGCCAGGGAACCTCTACCCAGCACAGGAGGCAGCAGGCAGGCAGACCCTTCCCAGCGCTCTTCTCCCAAGCAAAATTCAGCCTTTTTCTTTTATATATATATATATATAATTTTTTTTTTTTTAAATTTACCCACCCAAAACATGCCAGCACGGAGCTAAGCAGCTTCCAGGACCCCTCGACAGGGACCGAAACCCCCTTGCTCCTGCCTGCCAGGGGCCACCCAGTCCCAGCACAGGGGTCTGACTGGTCATGGCTGCCTGTCCCGGTGTGGCTTTCCAGTCACACAGGTCTTCTCACTATTTAAACTCCTTCCAGTCAGATTTTAACTTGATTTACAGCCTAAACATGGGACTCTAATTTCCCCCCTGTCCCCTGCTCCACCCCAGAAGTAAAATCCTGCTGCACCTCTGTGCCTCCGGGCACAGTGTGATGAAACATCCTTAGCTAAAGCGCTGCCTGGCTTGGGACCGCTGCAGAGCCCCGTTTCTGTGGCTAGCAGAAGGCTGTTTGCCCTGCTTATTGCAGGCACTTTAAAGTAAACACCCGCTTAGCTTTAAACGTGGTAGCGATATAAAACATACGCTTAAAGCTGAGCACACGCTCACAAGGTTTTAAAAGTTATGCCTCAGGATACTTATGAGATGTCTTCTCTCTTTGGGCATGAATACCGTTGATTTAGACAAGCAGCAATATGTGCTTATTTGTTAGAAGGTGTTTTTCTGTGCCACGAGGAATAAAGGGGATGAAGATCAGCAAATATAATTTCAGAGGGGTATCTTTATTAAAAATGAACCAGATAGAAGTGTGTGGGCTAGCACCTATATGTGCTGCATTTTTCAGGCTGCAAATAAAATGTCAGCTTTACACCGCTAAAGCGTCGAAGAGGATTTTCACAGGAAACATTAGTTACTGATGATGGTCTTTGAAAATCAGAGAGAAAATGGGCTTAGTAGTTGAGCAGGCTGCCTTTTTAAAAGGAAAACATTCTCCAAATTTTCACAAAGTAGGGAAGGAGCTGCTTGGTTAGCATCTGTTTCTTTTCCAGATATTTTCAATGTAATCAGAGGGAAAACTGCAGCCGGTCCCACTCTACCTGCAGGTGCTAGATGGCTTTATGTGCTGCTCCTTCAGTGCTGCCCCAGGTTTCTTTCAGCAAGTTCTGATGGTTTGTCAGCTGAGCTGCCTATAAATGGAAAACTGGTTGTAAAAAGACCGAGAACAAATAAGTTAGTATATGAGTTATTTGTATAACAAAAGAAACAGCAATGATGGAAACAGTTTGTAGCTCACTGAAAATATAAATGAATGACCTAACATAACCCCAGAAACATAGTTGCAGCATTTCAGGTGCAATTCCAAGTAACAGAAATCTGCAGGAGTTTGTTGGGACAAAACAAATCTATAGATCAGTGAGAGGAATTTATTTTCTGGGGTATATGCGTGCAGTTCCAATTAGACTTCAATGGGCAAACATCTATTTAATGTCAGAAGAAAATGTTGTGTTGGATCCTGAAGCGGTTTAGCTAAGCTGCCCTGCTAATACATCTGGAAAGAGTTCATGTTTCCTGGCCAGGCCACTGCTGTGGGCTTCAGCTGTCCCTCATAGTCTATCTTTTCTCAGATGACTTCATTTTTATCTAATGCCTCTCCACTTGAGTTCATCAGACACCTGAAAACTGTGGAAGATTGTTTCTGATTTTTATTTTTTGAAGGATATTGAAAACTGTTGCTAGGGATGGTGAGGGAAGAAGCCCACCCTCTAGTTGTGCTACAAGGATATTTTACACAGATTTTTCCTAAAGCTCCTCATTTCCGATGAGGCTTTGGGCAACGTGGTCTAGTGGAGGGTGTCCCTGCCCGCAGCAGGGGGGTTGGAACTAGATGATCTTTAAGGTCCCTTCCAACCCAAACCATTCTATGATTCTGTGAATTCTAAAGCCTCAGTCTTCATCACCAGATCTTTCTCTACAAAGCCAGGCAAGTCAGTCCAACATTCCCCTTCTTCCTCTGCTGAGATACATCAGTCACTCCTCATCCAGCTACTGGGGATGCCTCTGATTTCCCCTACAGCTCTATCAGAATTGTTATTTATTTCTGCTCTGCCTTCAGTCTCCGCGGTTCATTGGTAGACGTCAAAGCCTCATTGAAGATGCCAGGAAGGAAAGAGAGGCTGCAGCCGCAGCCACCGATGCTGCAGAGTCTACAGAGACCATTGTCTTTGAGGAGAAGGATGGGAGAGCCATGCTGAACCTCTTCTTCATGCTCAAGGGAACTAAGACTTCACCACTGTCCCGTGCACTTAAGGTATTTGAGGTGAGTACCTAACCTGTTGTGTGGGATTCAAGGAACATATTACAGGTTTCCTGACTGTTCTGTGAGAAATACCAGTTCAGTTTACTAAAGAAGACTCAGACTAGGTCTGCCTACTGCAAATTATCAGTTAATTTTCTGATATCCCCACAGTCATGCTTTGCTCATGCCCCAGCGTGGCCTCACTTTCCATCACTAAGAATGAGTCATACCTCTGTCTGGTAGTGCTGTTAAGCCCTGGGCTTAACTTTGCTTAATTACTGCATCCAACCACACAGTTTCACACCTACAATCCATACCCTTGTGGCTTGTAGCATACTCTGACAGCCCCCTCCACTGCCCAGCACTTCAACTTCATGTGCAGGGCTCCGATCCCACATTCAAAGCAAGCTGTGTGCCCTGCATGGCTGTAGACCGAACCCGCCTTACTTGTGGGTCAAGGCTTTGGCAGTCTCTGATTTCAAAATTACCTCCCTCCTTCAGGGATGATTTTGATTTACATGTTAAAGGTTCTGTTGGCTCCCCCCAGATACACACCCTGTATATGGCTTTAATACCAAGGAAAAATGGTAACTAATTGAGCTTTTTCTCCCTAGCCAGCAATATAATATTACATAATCTAGGATCTCAGTACCATGAATGGAAAGACTGAGATAAGTGCTGCCTATTTAAACAGTAATCAAAACACGACCACTTGCATTTATGTACTACATTTTCATCTAGAAGGATTCAAAAGTGTTTTGCAAACATTTTTGAGATATGTTTTATCTACGTTTATATCTATGTTTAAAACATAAAACATCTATGTTTTATGTTTTAATTTCATTGACTTCACCAGTGAGAGGATAATTTCTTCCTATTAATCACTCATGTGGGTGGTAGGGGCCTCTAGAGGTCTCTAGTCCAACCTCCTGCTCGGAGCAGGTCCAGTTACAGCAGGTTGTTTGGGGCTGTGCTTGTTGCATTTTGAATGTCACCAAGGTAGAGATCCCACAGTCTCCTTGGATCCCTTGAGCAGTCTTTGCCTTCATGGGGAAAAACTTTTTGTCTTTTCTTTTTTAAAGTCCTTGCTTCTAGCTTGTGCCCATTGCCTCTTGTCCTGTGTACTTTTCAGGCAAGTCTGGCTCTGTCTTTACACCCTCCCACCAGGAACTAGTAGACAGCGAACCAGTCTCCCCTGCCCCTTCATTTCTTAAGGCTGAACAAATCCAATTTCCTCAGTCTTTCTTCATATAACATTGTGCTCCAGTCCCCTGAGCATCTTGGCAGCCCCCCACTGTACCGGCTACAGCACATCAATGTCTCTTCTACAGGACATGGTACTCCAGATGTGGTCTCCCTCATCCCAGATAGAGAGGAGAAATCACTTCCTTTGACCTGTTGTTTACAGTCTTGCTACTACAATTCAGTATGTGGTTGACCTTTCTCATCGCATGGGCATGCTGCTAGGTCATATATTAATACACATGTTAATTATGTAACACCTTCTTTCCCATGAAATGCACCCACTTCTGGGATAAAAACAGATCACCAGCAACACTATACAGCAAAACCATTACCTAACAGCTGAACACATTCAAAAAGGGTGTTTGGGAGATAAGTATTTCCCTGAAATTGTAGTGCATTCTAGCTATTCATTGCCCATGCAGTACTATCTCTGATAATCTTATGAAAAGTGTTCAAGATCTTCGGCAATTACAAAACATCTTGCATCTCCTCTAAGGGGACTGTAGCAAGAAAAGCTGTTTTCTGGGCAACACATGGGTCTTTTCTCAAGACTGAAAGAATCTGTAAGATAAGCTTGTCAGACAAAAGCCTTGGTGTTGCCATGGTTGGGGTCTCCTTCCTAGAAGTGCACAGATGCCAGATAAGGCATGAAAAATCCATCAGAGTAAAATTTCCAATGCAACAGACTGCTTAGCAGGTATGAAACATAGAAGTGTAGGCTCTTGTACTTGGTAGATTTTATGTTACATTGCATTTAAAGTCTATAATATAAACAATTTTTAAAACAGCAAGCAAGAAGCAGGGGCAGCTTATGTTCAAATATTATTTGTTTCTTCCTGGAGCAATTTACTTGCTGCATCAAGAGCTTTCCTAGTAAAAAAGCACTCTGAGCTTGTCACAGACAGAGGTTTAAATATAATAAAAAGACAAGCATGTCAAGCCACAACAGAGGAAGATTCATTTCCCAGATCCCTCTGGCAATGCAGGTACAAGATATGAAAGCAGACGGACATAATGACATTTGCCTCATCACGAACCAGGCTGCAGGGAAGCTGGTTTCACTCTTCTGTATGTGTTACATGCAGCCAAAGCATAGGTAATGCAATCATGGCTGTCAGATTAATGCAAAGGTATTGATTGTTGAGGGGACAATGTAATAGTGAAGTTGGTAGGTACATTAAAAACCATGGCCATAAATTTGATTTACCTGTGGCATTGCATCTGTTCCTTCTCATCTTTCTGCCTCTGATTAACAAAAGAAATCATGTCCCTTCCTCTACCAAAGATCTTGCTGAGACTTTGGAAAGGTTGGGTCATTGCCCAGGGACTTAGGCTTGTACTGCCAGCTTTCACTGAGCTAAAGAAAATATCCACAAATTTACCAGGGCCCTTTGGAAGACTGTAGACTCCATTTTGTCCCCTTATTCTTTGGGGAAGGTCGGTTCTGATAATGAGCCCAAATGATATCAGTTCTGGTAGCGAGCCCCAAATTAACGCTACTGCAGACTGGGTACGGCTCAGCCCCACCGGTTCAGCACCATGGCCAGCGCCACGCCGCCTGCCCACGTTCGGGCAGCGTCTGCCCCTTCTACGTCATCGCCAACCCCTTCCCCTCCCAACCAGCAAAAAAGCACTTTTGCCTTAAGTGGGAGATTAAAGGAAAGGGTGTCATTTTGCCAAATCAATTTCCCCTCTTGATACGATCTTCTTTGCCACTGTGGAAATCTTCTCTTGATAGTTACCGACCAGCCCCACTGGTTGTCTGTCCCAAAGGAAAAACTGTGGAGTTAGTGGAGAAGTGTGTTTATCCCTGTGGAGGGAAAAAAAAGAAGAAGAAAAAGACAAGAGGGAGTCCATCCCAAATGTATCCATATGGACATCTTTGGGAAGTAGCAGCAGGTATTACAAGTGTTGTTTAATGTTTTTGTTCTTTTCCATGTCCCAAAAGACGTTTGAAGCTAAAATTCACCACCTGGAGACCAGGCTCAGCCGAAAGCCCCGTGAAGGGACTGCTGAACTGGAGTACTTTGTGCGCTGTGAAGTCCATAGCTCTGACCTCAATACTTTCATTAGCTCCATCAAGAGGGTAGCAGAAGACGTGAGGACCACTAAGGAAGACAAATGTAAGGAACTTACAAACTGTTTCACTTTTGCACAGAGGCTGAGCTGTAGAAACAGGGTGGAGATTTTGTTATTCCCAGAAAAAGGGAAGGGCTGCTGTATGCTGAATGTGAGCAGAATTAAAAGACTGTCTCTGGGACGCCTGAATCCTGAAAGCCACTTGCCTCCTTGTCCATGTCTCAACAGACTCCAGAGTCTACAGCCCATTCTTCTGGTGCCACATTGAAAAAAACAGAAATAGGAAATGAAATTTCATGCTTTATTCACACCTCTCCTACAGAGTTCTTCATCCCTACTCCATTGTTTTATATTATAAATTTGGTTTCCTGCCTATGTGTCAGGAACTCTGTACAAGACACTCCCCATGCCATCCTGTTCTGAAGACAGGGTGGTTCTTATTGTAAAATATCCCTAGAGATCTGCAGTGATTGCTTTACAACCAGCTGGACCTTTGGATTTGCTTTTAATGTGAAATCTAGAATCTTTAAGTAAAATCCAATTTTCATCTTCTTGTTTACTTTTGTCACAAAATACTCTGCTGAGAGATGAGCAGGGAAGTAATGAGGTGCAGATCATGGCATTACACCTGATTCTAGGTCAAGAGCATTGAGAGTGTGACTACTACATTGAGAGTAGTGAGACTACTGCCCAGAAGGCATAGCTGTGTCATGTGCTGTTTGTTGTGTGTGTGTATTTGGTATACCAGGTCAGACGTATCTTACTGAACCTCACAACCCCCTCGCAGCAGGGGATGCTTCATCTTCACTTCCACAGACAGTTTTTCTTTCCCTCTCTCCACAGTTCACTGGTTTCCCAGAAAAATCTGTGAATTGGACAAGTGCCACCATTTGGTCACCAAGTTTGACCCTGACTTGGATCTGGACCACCCGGTGAGTTAGTCTCTGTGGGCACATCCTCATGTTGGGGTACTGAGCCTTCCCTCAGAAGCAGGGAGCTGGAGAACATCTATTAGTGCAGCTGATCAGGGAACTGTAGTGCAATCACCACCATGAGAGAAGTTTCTCCAGCCGGTGATGAACTTTGTTGGGTGAGAAATTTTAGTAACTGATTAAAAAAATCCTGTCTCTATTCCTATTTGTCATCACAGGGCTACTCTGACCAAGTATATCGCCAGAGAAGGAAATCGATAGCAGAAATTGCTTTTCATTATAAGCAGTAAGTCTCTTTCCTAACATCTATGCAGGGATAATGTCAATGTATCCTGTTGGGAAGTCATTGTACTACGTGCACAAGATTTCTCTTCTTTTATGTTTTGTCTCCCCATTCAGCCTTGCCAGATCTTTTTGTGTCCCTCTTCTCTCTATGTATTCCAGTCTCTTCTTAATTAAAAAATGTCTGTGGTCATTAATTCACACATTGATAAAGCCAGAATAAACCTCCTGCATAACAAAAGCCAAGTATAATTGCATCAGACCTCAAACTTTATTTTGAAAAGTAGCATCTCTTTTAGAATGACATCTAGTTTCAAGTACTGAAAAAGCTACCACATGCCCAGAAAACTTGTTCCAACGGTTCATTGTCCTGGCTGTGAAAAAAATGTGGGGTTTATTTCAAAACTGAACTTTGGTAGCTTTAACTTTCACCCAGTGGATCATATATGCCTTTCATCTACTAGATTGAATTCTGCTATCAGATTTTTTTTATTTTTTTTTTTTGCTAGGAGGGTATAAACTAAAAGGTTCACCTCCTAACTCTTTCTGATAAATTAAATAGATTCCAGTAATGGTCTCATCATTGTCTTATATAGATTTAAGACTATCTCTTGTACTCCGGCTTAATACTCCTCTTCTGATATATGCAGTGATAGCACTCAGCCTCTTCACTACAACATCAAACAGAGCTCTAATATTCAGCTGGGTTTGTAAAACATTCCCTAGATCCTATTCAATAACACTGTCTTCCACTGTAGCATCTCCTTCCCCAAGCAGGACTTTACATGTAGATTTCTGTAGTGAGCTGTGCTGAAATCAGGCTATGGAAATTTTATGAGTCACCTTCTTGAGCTACGCCTGCAACTGGTGTGATCTCAGAATGGCTTTCTGCTCTGTTAGGTTTCATGTTCTTTGCAGATTTGAAGCCCAGAATATAGACATTGATGGTTTTATCCTGTACTAATACTAAATGCACAGAAAGTCAGTGTGCCAGCAGGAGAGTCCTGAGGGACGCAGGAAGAAATACTGTCCTAAGTTGATGCACCCATTTAAGATGTCTTCTCTCACATCTCATCTGCAGGTTAGCATTTATGAGCCACTGTGTAGCATCCCTTCAGGCTGTTAATGGAAAAGGGACTATGCTTTATCAGCGTAATATGTGAATAGCTCATCTGTTCAAATACAGAACAGAAGGATTTAGGAAATACAATTGCTAATTATGATGCAGAAAAGGCAAAAGTGTCAGTATTCTTTAATTTCCACTTACATAAATGTTAAGATTTTCTTTTTTTCTCTCCTTGATCTAACTGACAATTCCCTTGTTAGCTGCTTTTATTTTCCAGACACTTATTCATTCTTGGAGCTATCAGCCCCCTGAAGTTCAGGCACATGAAATTAACTTATTTTCACACAAAGTTTCATTTTTTTCCAGTGAAAACCATTTTTTCCCCCTGGAAAATATTATGCCTGCTAAGCTTTTGCTCATTCCTTGTTCATTTATAACCTCTGGCTAGACTAATGCTTTTCTCTGTGTCTATGTATTTGTTGCACCTGTACAAATGACCCAGTATTAAGGCTTTGTCTTTCCTGTCATCCCTTTGGTTTAAAGAAGACTGAGCAACTTCATGCAGAGCTTCTCCAAAGTGCTTCCTTCTCAAAGGGAAGAGGAGCCCAGCTTGCGCTCTGCTGCTGTCAGTAATGGTGTGTTTGCCTTGCAGCGGGGACCCAATCCCTCATGTGGACTACACAGCGGAGGAGATTGCTACCTGGTGAGCGCTGATTTAATCTGTGACCTTTATTGGCTTCACCACTAGAAGTTGGGAATCAAAACCTAAATGGTTAGGGTGTGACCTTTTGAAAAATGTATCATCTGGAGTGCAAGCATCCTACTTAATGGCTTCTTATAAAAACCAGTAACTCATTGCATGGCATTTTATGGTAGGGACTGCATTCGGGAGAGCAAGTTACCTCCAAAAGAGTGATGCTCTGTCTCCTCCTGTCTTGGGGCTGCACTGAGAACATTTTCATGCTGCAGCCTCCAGGAGTTTCCTCTCCCCAGAGAGTGAAGTAGGTAATTTGGAGTCCCACTTCTCTGGCTTAGTAGCAGCCTCCAAGCAAAGGGCAGTTATCATAGCTGCAGAAAAAAGTATGACCCCTGTGGTGAATATCTGCATGGTACCTTGCTGGTGTCTCTCAGGAAAACACTTCCTTTGAATATGATTATTTCCAGGAGTGTCGCTGCAGGAGTGTCTCTGAAAACAAGGCCAGCTCATGTGAGCTGAGTACACAGGCTCCTAAACAAGGTCATCTCCTGGTTATATTGACTGTCTTCATTGTGCAACTTCAGAAGCTAACTTACAGGGAATATTTTAATTCCAGTTAATTCCCTTTACACAATCTTCTGACCTTCAAGGTCAGAAATAGGTCTGTGCAGATACAACTGCTGACTTTGCAGGCTCACTTGAATGTGGATCCGTATGTTTACATACCTCTATCAATGCACACAGACATAGACTTAGTGGTGGAAAAAGGCAAAAGAACAAGAAACTTAGAGGTGTGAGTCCTTGATAGCGTATAATCAGAGGACTAGACACATGGCCACTGAACATCTGCTACCTCTCGTCCTGAAGGAAGGAGGTGTACAGCACCCTGAAGAGCCTGTATCCCACCCATGCCTGCAAGGAGTACCTTGAAGCTTTCAATCTACTGGAGAAATTCTGTGGCTACAACGAGAACAACATCCCTCAGCTGGAGGAGGTCTCCCGCTTCCTGAAAGGTGGGTACAAGCCTGGGGAACTCAGAATCAAGGTCTACCAGGGCTCCAGCATGGTGGTGGCAGCTACAGCTGGGAAACATGAAGTCGAAGGAGGAGTGTGTGAGCTGAGATTTGGAAGGAGACCTGGTGGAGGCTTGTGCATTGCCAACAGAGGATGGGTAGACCCCAGGTGGTGGGGACTGCAGTTAAATACAGTGGGCTGCAACTGAAGGTCAACCCCGTACTCAAATGATCACACTGAGTACCTAAAGAGTAGATGTTGCTCCTTAGTAGGAGCAAAAAGATTAGACTTGGCACAGCCGAACCTTTAGTTTCCAGCACTGATGCTTTTGCTGTCCGTGCTGGGAACACGGGACACCAGCACAGCCCATGGGCAATGCACCCCCGCAGAAATGGTATGTGCTGTTTCAGAGAGGACTGGCTTCCAGCTCCGGCCGGTGGCCGGCTTGCTGTCAGCACGGGACTTCCTTGCCAGCCTGGCCTTCCGTGTCTTCCAGTGCACACAGTACATCCGCCATGCGTCCTCGCCCATGCACTCCCCTGAGCCGTGAGTATCCCCCAACCCTGATGGCCTCCCCTGCCCCACCATTCCACCTGGCCAGCAATTAACCTTTCTCCCTAATGGACAAACTGTCCACTCCTAACCACGTTTTTCTCCTTCCCCTTTGGGCATTGGCAGGGATTGCTGTCACGAGCTGCTGGGGCACGTCCCAATGCTGGCCGACAAGACGTTTGCCCAGTTCTCTCAGGTAAGGTGGTCATCTGCTTTCTAACCCCTGAGAGGGCAGGGCACAAGGTGAGAATCCAAACTGAGCCCAGTCTCACCACCTAAACCTTTCTTGTTCTAGGATTTATTTATATTAAAAATGATGTTCAGGAGCCCAAGTGATGGACTGAGAACACTAGTACAGAGTAAAAATGTCAGACCCTGCAGCAAAGTGTTTTTAGTCAGAGCACAATGAAGCCACAGTAGATGCATGGCAGCGCAGGGCAACAATATCTGTTGTCTCAAGGCAATAAAACAGAGCAATCCATGCATAAGGCTCTCAGACCAAATCTGTCCTGACGTTTGCCCCTTCCCTTCTCTTCCCAGGACATTGGGCTGGCATCTCTGGGAGCAACTGACGAAGAAATTGAGAAACTCGCAACGGTAAGTTTTCCTTTTTGCTGGATAGGGGCCACAACCCCTCTAGCAGCACTTCTGCAGTATCAAGGGGACAGGTCCAGCCTGGTCTCCCCAGATTTGCAGGCTCAGAGCCCCCACCCGAGCTGCCCCAGCCCTGCTCTTTCATGATGACTGAGCAGAGTGGAAATCAGTTAAACAGCAGAGCTCGCTTGCACATTAACCCAATTTTCTCGGGCACCAGAGTATCATCAAGCATCGTATTTCTAACGACAGCACTGCTGGGACTCTTTAGGATGGGATTAAATGACATCTGCTTCCTTTGGCAGTCCCTTGGCAGGGTGACCCGTCCGGCTCCAAGGGCACTGAATGGCAGCACCGCACAGCAGCCGGGCACGCAGGGGACCAGCCCAGGGACACAGTTTCCATCTGTCCCAGCATGGCAGCAGCTTAGTTTAGCACTTTTCTCTGGCACCAATGGGTTCAGGGTAAGGAGAGGGGACGAAGTGCCAGGCGCCCATTCATTTAAACAACCCCAGACGCCAGCCATGATGCAAGGGCTCAGGAGTTACAGGGAGATGAAGATGAGGAGCTGTGTCGCCTACGTGGTTTTCTTTCTCCTTTCACAGCTTTACTGGTTTACGGTGGAGTTTGGGCTTTGCAGACAGAACGGGATAGTCAAAGCCTACGGAGCCGGGCTCCTGTCTTCCTATGGGGAGCTCATAGTAAGTCCCAGCACAACTTGTCTCTCTGCTCTAGACCCTATACAGCAAAAAACCTTCTTCCTCTGCACATCTCTAATGACTTTGCCCGATTTGTTCTCCACCTCTGTCTATCACATATGTGCTCTCTGATCCCCTTAATTTCATGCTGGCATTTTCGTGCGGTGTCCATAGCACTCCTTGTCAGATGAACCAGAGGTGAGGGACTTCGACCCTGATGCTGCTGCTGTTCAGCCCTACCAGGACCAGAACTACCAGCCCGTATATTTTGTGTCTGAGAGCTTCAGCGATGCCAAAAGTAAACTGAGGTAGGACTGGGCAGTAAGGGAGACCCAAACAGAGGAAATGAAGTTATAATATATTGAAAAAGGGCTTGACACCATGGCTGCTTTCAGTGCAAGGTCTCAGAAGTACTCTGGAAACTGTTGTCATCTCTTTCAAAGCAAAGTGATTTTCCAGTTTCTACAGGGTCCAAATTCAGTCCCTTGGATTTACCCAAGAGACCCCCAAAAATATGCTGGACACAAGGGTTTGGGTGTGGAAGAGTTGGGTGGAGTGGGAGGCACTCTTGGAGACAAGACTGAGGGAGCGAGAGAAGGGACAAACCTAGCTTGTCTGCCTAGTTCTCATAGGAAGGAGTTACATACTATCTCCAGTTCCCAAGGGGAGGCCAAGCAACATAACAGAGAGCTGGTGGTCCAGGAATTGGGGACCCAAACTACCCACCATGACCCGCTCTGCTTCCTTGCTGCAGAAGGGCCAATTAATTGATACAGGTCAGGTACCAGCTGTCCTTCATGGGAGCATCTTGCCAGCATGTGTCCTTCTGAAATACAGGCTTCTGCATGATGTAAAAGCTTGCTTGCTGGGAGAAAGTTTTAGGAGAGCAGTGAAGAGCTTCTCAAAATGGTGACATTCTCTGAATTTAGGATGCAGAAAGATGTTTGTCTTTTTGAGCAGCTGCTGGGCAACTTACCCATTTATCATTCAACCAGCAAACCCCCCCCAGGCATAGTTAGCAGCTCGTGCACAAACTAAAAAGATTTGCTTGATGGGGATAGATTTATCCATAGAAAAAGAGGAGCTTTTGCTTCCTAAGCTGGTTAACATGGATTAGCAGACCTTAGACAGCATCCCACCAGTGTAACTGGGTTTTCCCATCCCATGGGACTGCAAAGAGAATGAAGTGGGGCAGCTTTACCCACAAACATCTGTTCAAAAGAGCATTTTCTTGGCCATATCCAGAACTGCACACAGGAGGAAAGTTCAGTCCTTTAACATTTGACTAACAGAGGAAAACTTTGCCTATACCATTTTATCTTAGGTTAGGAAAGGGATAGGATGAGATGAAGTATTACACAATGTACATGATTTCGCAGTTCCTGCAAGTGGGGTATTTCATATAAATAACATGGCAAGGACTGCTATATTTCAGCTTCTGCTTTTATTACCCTCACTTGCACTGTTCATACAATCCAGAGTCTAGCTGCTCAAAAACAAGCACCTGGGGAGCCCATCCTCTCAGACACACTAGGCCACTTTAAAAAAACCCCAACTGTGGCCTAATGAGTCATTTCCTTGAATTTAAAAAGGAAAAATACACCACATACACAGCCATGATTAGGCTAGAGGGTTTTGATAGTGACAAGCACTGTAAATTATCCTCTTTAAAGAGCTCAGAGACCACACAGATGTTACTCTATGAAGTGAAAACATTAAAACATCTGGGTTTTTTACAGCTGCCAGCATAGACCTGATTATCAGTGTTATCCCTCAAGAAAAGCCTCTGTTCCCAGAAAGAAAACTTTCCACCACTTTTCTAGGGTGGACACATCCCCCCAGCCCCCTTCCAGGCACCCATGTCATGCTTGTATGCTTCAAAAAGGTGTCAAGTGAACACACCCGTGTTGGAGGGCAAGTTTCTAACCATTAGCAGCTGTGCTACCAGTCGTCACTGTGGCTGACAGCATTAATAAATGAGGTGAGCTGGCCCTTGCCTGGGAGGGCTGGGGATGCTGAAATAAGCTGCATCTTTTTGGAGCTGGACAGTGTGTGCGTATGCAGAAACCCCCTCTGTTTGCACTTGGTTTTGTTTCCCTGCAAGTGCCAGCCTGCGGCTTTGGCCGTGTTGACACTTAGCCCTGTCTGGAGCTGGTGGTGTTTTCTCCAAACCCCGGCAATTCAGGACTAGGTGTTCTCCACGGCATGCAGTACCAGCTGGAAGAGCATCTGGGAAAGGGATGCTGTTCCCCGAGCCCTGCGCCACAGCAGACCCACGGTAGCCACAAGAGGGTAGCCTAAGCTAAGCAATTCAGGAGCGAAAGGGTGACGCTTCAGCAGAGACTGTAGCCATGAGTACCCAAATAGAGATTCCCAGTTCCATACTTACACAGCCACTAAAGAAAAAATCCCCTACCTCGTCAAGTGTACAAATCTTAGTGTTAGAGGTGAACATGAGCAACTTTGGGGAAACCTTACCTTGATTTGTTTCCACTTAACTGTATACTTTTCCATTAGAAAGGTAGCAACAAGGTCTTGCTCTTGAGAGGTGTCAGGCTGATCACTGAGATCTAGACTCCAGTTTGCTTTGGGTACAGTAGTGCAATGTTGCTCAGCCACATGGCTTTG
Source organism: Balearica regulorum gibbericeps (assembly GCF_011004875.1). Classification (NCBI taxonomy): domain Eukaryota; kingdom Metazoa; phylum Chordata; class Aves; order Gruiformes; family Gruidae; genus Balearica; species Balearica regulorum. The sequence continues at coordinate 53,659,529 of NC_046188.1, read as the reverse complement.
GTGATGTTATTCCTATTCCCTGCCCACGCCAGAGCCACTGCATGTCAAATTTATTCTTAATACAGCTTGCAGCTAGTTCCTCTCTCCCCAAGCAGAGATTAGTCAATAAATGAATGTCAGAAAGGATTTAGGATTATAATACTGTAATACCACAGGCTTTCCCTGCAATTAGCTTCTAAATCTCCTTGGCATTTTTGAAAACGAAAAAAAGAAATTGAAGTAGAGCATGCCTGGTGATGGCCATGGAGGTGCACCCTCCCATTTGATGCAAGCCCATGTGTTCAGCCCACAGAAACCCGCAGTCAAACTCATGGTCTGCCTTGCTGAACAAGAGGGATCTCTGCTACTGCTATAGCCCTGTGGAGCTGGAAAGATGGGAAAACAGAGCGTTTGTGCTAACCTAGAAACTCTGCCTAAAGGAGTCATTAACCTGTTGTGGTCTGGGTGAATGGTGATGGGTAGGAGCCAGACTCAGGACTCATCTCTTGTATCAAGCCCTCTGCACCCTTTCCTTGCAGGAGCTACGCGGCACACATCAAGCGTCCCTTCTCGGTGAAATACGAGCCCTACACGCACAGCATCGAGCTCCTGGACAGCCCTCAGACGATCTGTCACTCCCTGGAGAGCGTAAGGGATGAGCTTCACTCGCTGATTAACGCGCTCAATGTTATCAGTTAATACAAGAACTGGGCTCTTTCCTTCCCCTCTTCCCTTGCAGCCCCAAAGCCGCCCACTCTGCCCTCGCCTAGTTCCCGGCTGATAACTCCTACCTGTCTTCGCCAAACATTTGCACCGCTGCCTGTCACCACACGACCCCAACAGCTTTCCACTTTTGTATGTAGGGCCAGCTCGGAGGAGGGCAGAGGGATGGACCCAAGGCCTGCTGGCATTTTAGGTAGCTTTTCTATTGACTGCTGGAAGAGGCTTAACACAGACCAAAAGCATGGCCAAGCATGCAAGACAAAATTGAAGTCAAGAGCTGTATGCTAGGCTCCTGGGTGCAAGGAAGAGGAGAAAAGCTTCTTTATTTAAAAAAAAAAAAAAAAAAAAAAAAAAAAAAAAGAAAAAAAGAGAGAAAATCTATTTTTTGCAGTTTGAGAGAATAAATTGATCTGCTTTTTTAGCCCCAAAGTAACTCCTATAGCAACTTCATGAGGGACCCTCAGTCCCCACCATCTCTTACAGCCTCATTCATTTGAGAAATGCAGAGCTGCTGTAAGAAGCTTTTCTGCCTGAAGCAACCCTATGAGGCTTGAAACTTCAGCTCCCAGCCTCTCCTCAGCTTCTTGCACAGAGGGATGCTTAGGCACAAACCCCCGAGCTGCACCACCCCAACAGGCTGCAATAAGCATCGTAGCTCCCCTGAACCTCTAAATTGACCTAATCCAGGAGTTGCTTCTCTGGCATAGAGCAGCCCTGATCTACCTGCACCGTCCCCAACACAAGCACCACAGAGCAAGCCCTGGCCACCCCAGACCAGAGCGTGGGCACCTCCTTCAAGCCCTCTTTTAAAAGGTCCCACAGCAGGGAGTGCTCAAGAGTCCAGCTGCCATCTGTCACAGCAGATAGCAGTCACAGCTATTGATGTTCCTGTGTGCTGGTGGTCCTGGGCAGCCCCCGCAGCCTCTTGGTGTCCTGAGTTTATTGGTTATTGCAGACTGAGCAGGGCCACTGGTGTCCTTAGTTTGCCAGTCCTTGGGAGGATTTCACATGCTTTCACTTTTCCAGTCTATTACACAGGTACAGCATTGTCTTATTCTTAGATATCCCAATATCACTGTCACCTGATGTAGCTCGGGTGTGACTAATGCTGTTGCTGGCCATTTCTGAGGAAGGTAACATATGGTTAGGATGCTCAAACCCAGTTTCATCCAGCTTTCACGGTAGATATTAATGGCGTGATCTGACCCAAAGCTCTCAGTTTTCCTCCCCCTGCTTTTGCCCTTCTTATCTTCTCGCAGGCTGCCTCATAACTTAGCGGTTTGCTCAGAAGTTTGGCCCAAGGTTATGCAGCTGTGCAGTATCAGAGCTGGGCCTGGGATGTGTGGAGGCAGCTAAACAGCTGTGGGGGACAGCAAAGGGGAGAATTACACATAGTTGTTTGCATGATCAGTTATAACATTTCTGTGTAGACTTTTACCATCCTTATCCACTATATATGATTTTTGTAATTTCCTCTTTAAAGAAATGCAAGGCTAAGCAGTCAAGATTTGGCTATTAGGTGTAAGTATCCTCCAATACTTATATATACCATCACTCTCCAGTGTTACTTCTACTCTCATGGCAGTATGTCATGGCTCAGTCATAATAGTTTACAATCCATTACACTTTATCCCATTTCAGAGCTTCACATACATATACTTAACCTGCGGTTCTCTCAAATTTTAACTACTCAGCTACTGACACCACTTAGTCTCCCACCCGCTTCAATCCTTCCTTTCTGCTTCCTCTCTTATTTGACCCCCCTCCTAAATTCCTCCTAAATTACTTAAAAGGCCATGAAATCAGCGGTTCAACACTAGGACTAGCTGCTTCTCCTCAAGTTGTTCCTCCTTGGAGGATTGTCCCGTAAATGAATAAAACTACTGAGTTCATTCAGTTATTGTAATTTTAGAGCACTTTTTCCAAAACTTCAGATATGATTTCCCAATCTGGGTGGATCCAGATCTTGAGCTGTAACTCTCAAGGCTCCCTTAAGAGCTGCAACAATTTTTAATTTGGGGTCTTAAGTTATTATTATTAGATTAAGTAGCTGGGGCAAGCTAGGCAAGACTAAGGCAAGTTAGGTCATGGGTTAGCGGTCTAGCCATGAAAATCTTATTGGTGACTCCAGTAAAACAGACTAAAATAAAGAAAATAAAGCTCCAAACAGGCAAGATGTAACAATGAAGCCTGTATAGTTAATGCACAGCTTATAGCCTTGTTAGCAATTACAGTTCCATGTTACTGGCCTGCAGGTCTCTGCTCTTCCTGTCCTTTGGTAGACTCCAGCTCTTGGGTTACTGCCCACAAGTGCAGCAAGGATGCTGCAGCGACGCCAGGCTCCTGAGTAGGACTGAGCAGGGAGTCTCCATGGAGGTGTTTGCTTTCTGGTCTGGCCTCAAAACCCATAAATGTCTGAAGGTGGTCGCCTCTAGTTCTCCAAAGCACTTCACAGTCATTATCTGCCTTGTTAAATGTCTAAAATTAATACAATTTATAAAAAGACCCAAGCTATTAATATGGAGTGAAAAACCAAGTTAAAAATCCTTGCAACTGCAGGAGCCCTCAACTCCTCCGCCTTGCCTTGGAGTTTGCATTGCTGCTCCGTGACTCTGTCAGCTGTTGCTTGTTCAAGGAGCTGTAGTAAAATCTGTTGCCCTACAGAAATAGAAAATAAGCAAAACTTGAAGCATAAACCAGCCCCGTTAGTATGCAAGCGTATAAACAGATCTACTGCAGCCACGCAGGAGGTAAACACCACATGGGCTGCACCCCCTTGCTTCCGAGAGATGAGGTTGTGCTGAGGCGTGCTGCAAGTGTGGGGCTCAGGCTGAATGGGCGCCGGAGGTTCCTCTTTGGGGCATTTTCTGTGTCTGTGTTCTTGACAAAGTCATGACAGATTCCAGATTTTTTTTTGGCTCCCTAGGGCGACATCTGAGAAACATGAACCCGTTTGTATTTACCATTGCCCTCATCTATTTAATATATTAGAGGACTTATCCTATTAGTAACATACTAAGTCCCCTTCATTTTGTCTCCAAGTCTTGTTCCTTTTTATCTGATTTCAGATACATTTCTTGGCCCCTTATTTCATAAGCCAATATGAATTGGATTCTTTCTTTCTCATTTTACCTCTTTTTCTCATGTTGCTTCTTCTACCCAAACCTTGTTTTCTTCTTTATCTTGCCATAATATTTTAGGGTCTTCGACACAGGGCCACCAAGGAATGGGCTATCCAAACAAAATATGGTAGGTTTGTAAACCAGTCCCTAACCTGTCACTACTTCTTAAAGCTACTAATATCAAGGTTAACTTTTCAGCCCATCATTTTGGATACTGTCCTACAATTTTCTTTAGTCTATTTTTAATAGTCTAACTCCTTTCTTTCTACCAGTCTGGAGGATTGCAGGTGGTAGGGTATATGCAGTCCTTGCTTAATCCCTGGGTTACTCATTAAGGTTTGAGTTACTTCACTTACAATTCCTCCCTGTCCCCCCCAGCTCCTCATCTCATCGTATCTCAGCTGCTGGTCCATGTTCTTTAACAGCATTTTTACAGTTCCAGCAGCTATATTCCTTTTAGGTGGAAGAGCCTCAACCCATGTTGGAAAGATATTCATGATGACAAAGAGATACTGATACCCTTCTTTAGTTTGTGACAGTTTATCTGGATGATTCTTTTGCAGTATTTGCCAAGGTCCTTGGTTTAGCCAATGCAGTAGAGTTGGCAGCTTTCTTTTACTAGTCCACTTTTGCATCATTGCATACCTTACACAGTTTTTATTTACATCCTCTATTTCTTGCTTCACTTGAGGCCAAATATAAATTCTTTGCACTCTTTTCAGAGTACCCTGTACTCCTTTATGTAACTTCTTATGACAGTCTAAGATAGTTTGCTCTCATTCAGGCGGCCACACTATCCATCCTATCTTCTCTTTTAGCTGATTCCTGGTTGGGGCTGCAGTAAACAACTCTGAGTCAATTTATCTACTTGCTCACTAGATTGTTTCTAAGTATTGCTTTAAGTCTTCACATGTGCTTTAACATCCTTTACATATATTTTATTTCTGCTGTCCCTCTAAGCTTGTAAAATAAACCTGTTTTCTTCATGAGTGTCCCATTATGTGCTTACCATTGCTTTTCTCCCTATCATGCATCCAGTATTTTATTCTATTATCAGCATAGTAGCTATCTGTAAAGGGATATTGTGTAGCGGGGTTTGTATTTTACTGACAGCCTGTAAGCTCCTTGGCATGATCCTTTCTCTAGTTTCCCCACCATTTGTTCCCTCATTCCACTAATAGCAGTATCTTGGATTATTTTTCCTCCTTGTTCAAATTTAGCACTCCTGTGAGTGCACAATACCTTTGGTTTATTACTGGTTTCCTTTAAAAGGATATCCACATTAATACCCTTTTCTTCTCTTTGTGTTTAAGAGCAGAGTATGAGTAGGCAGGGGTACAACTGGACCATCGAGGGGGAAAGCCTCGAAGATTATCATAGCCTAGACTGCTTCTAACCAGGTTTTCACATGGCCAGGGAAATTTTTGTCCAGCCCCTGGAGAGAGGAGGATTCATATGCTACTGGTATCCATTTTCCTTCACTATTTTTCTGTAACAGTATTACTCCCACAGAATCGGCTCATGTTGAAATTCTTACTATGAATAATTTACCTTTGACTTGGAATTTTAGTGCAGCGGCTTTTCAAGCAGCTTCTTTCACGTTAGATGAAGCATCATCTTACTCTTTGTTCCAGCTCCCTTCCTGATTCTTTTTCTGTCATTTCCATAATGCTCTGCTGGTACTAGCAAAGATGGATATGCTGCCATAAGATACTAGCACAGTTATAGATATGCTGCCACAAGAAATTAAATCCTCCCAGCACTCTTCAGAGTTGGGACTGATTAGTGGGAGTCTTTATTTCACAGAAAGCTTAACCTTTCTAGCATCTATTCGTCTTCTTGTTTCACCAGTTCCAATTCCCAAGCAGTTAAGTTGGGGTTGCGTTAATTGTGCCATATTAAAATTTACTTTAAATCCCATTTGGTCTATTAATTCTAAAACTCAGCTTCTTCTCTCTTGTACCTCTTCTTCTGTAGCTGCAGTGCCCCGAATATCATCCACAAAGACAATTTATTTTCTTTGTCTGCCAGATATCATCATTCAAACACTTTCCTAATGCAAGTGTGTGCAGCAGGGCAGGTGCTTGTCCCTGTGGGATGCAAGTAAAAGTATATTGTTTGTCTCTTAATGTGAAAGCAACTCTGTAAATTGTGTCTTCCCCTGCATTTTGCCATCTGGGAGTTTGCTGTGAATCGTGGGGGTGCATTTGTGCCGCTAGCTCTCCTAATTCATCCACTGTCCAAGGAGCCTGAATCAGCCTTAGGGCTGCCAGGGGCAATGGAGATACCTGTGCTCCATTGGAAGTGGGTGGTTGGCACACAGTATCATGCCCTGCTGACATTTGAGCAGCTCCCCATCAGTTCATTAAAGACTCTCCATCTTCCTCAAGCTTATGGACTGATGTTAATGCTGCCAATCGCATCCTGGTCTTACCATTCTGCAGGGCAATTTGATTAAATGCCCATGATGGCATGATTAAATGTTCATCAAGGAGGTGCCCAATGTGCAATGACTAAAAGCTGGTGAAGCACATGCTCTAATCAACTTACTGCTTAATTCCTATATAATTCAAAATTTGAAGCAGTTTCTCTAAGTCCTACACTTCACTCTATTGTTGTGCTTTCCGTGGCTTCATATCTGCAGCTACCTGCCTTAGGGTCACTTTTTTTTTCATTTTAAGTGCTACAGCAGTTTGATCTGCCGTACCTGTCTGTCCCAGGACAGCACTTGCAGTCTTCGTGGGATATGCCGCTATTCTCAACTTCTCTTTCTTTTCCCTTTTGCCCATATCATCCTTGAAATTATCTTCCTCCGATGGCTCCCGATCCAGTTCTCTCCACTTTCTGCAGCTACAGCAGTTATTTTTAATTTTTGCATCCCAATCTGCTTTTGCAAGTGTCTAATTTTAGCTTTGCATTTACTATGATCAGGTCCCTTTTGAGCTCTCCCTTGCTCCAGGGTGAATCACTGCACTATATATGTTAATCCCTATCCTTACTTCTGCAGTTTTTCCTTCTCTTTTTCTAAATTCATCTGATTCTCTAATTGCCATTGTACCTCCTTATTGCCTTTTTGGGCCACTAGATGGTATTCCTTTTCTAAAGACAAACTTATTTCAAGTCACTTGATAGACTCTTTTAAAGCACAATTTTCGCGTTGAAGCAGCTGATACTCTGATGTTGCATTGGCTCAGTCGGCACAAATTATTGCTGCTTCCCGTACCAGTCCCACTAATAGAGGTGGCATATCCTCGAGTCTCCCTTAATCCGCTCTCCCGTATCGGGGAACATTTGGTCTCTATCACCCATCAGCTTCCTGTGGGCTGGAGAGGCGCCCACAGCCCCTGCTGTAATCTCTGATATTGTTGGGATTTCCTGTAACCCTCCAGTATTCCTGTTTTTAGGCTTTTTCCTGAGTCTTTTTAGATTTTTCCCATGCTTTCAATTTCGTCTTAAGGTATCCCTTAAGTATTCTGCACAAGGTTGGTCAGATTTATAGAGCTGCCTTGAACAAGATCACTCAGAAGAAAAGACTTTGAGGATCTACACTTTCACAGCCTCCACCAAAAGATGTTATAAATTCCCTTTTCCTGACAGTGGAGCAGATTTGTAGGATTATGTGGCTGCTCAGAGCTAAGCATGAGCTCATGTCCTTTGGGGTGGGTCATGGTAGCCTTCATGCCATTTCCCCAGACCGCACCAAATGTGGCTGCAAGCTCTATAAAAAGTGACCTGGAGAAAGCCGAGGTGATGGGTCAGCCCAGGTTAAACCCTCCTGTAGATGGAGCGCTGGCGAGGGAGGAAGAAAGGAGAAAAGCCTTCCTCTGAGCCAGGCCCCACCGTACCCTCTGGTATCTGTGTGTCCCAGTGCCTCGCTGAGTGGTTTCTCGCTGTTGTCGCTGCTGCTGTGGGTGGATCTGTCTGTCTGTCTGTCTCTCTGTGTAAAGAAATATGAAACAGAATTATTTTTCATTTTGGAATCGTGCTGCTGCTGACATGGTATTAAGAATTAAAAAATATATATATTTCTGGTCTAGCATCCTGAGTTTGGCTCTTGCATCCTTCTGCTGTCCAGATTCAAGTTGGCCGCCTTGCCCGCAGGCAGTATGCGAATCCAATCTGGGGTGCTTTACGGCGGGAGATCCACACCTGCCGCTCATGCACAATGCTAACTCGGAGGTGGAAAATGGTCCCTTGTTTGCAGACGAGCTGATCTAAGCCTTTCTTTGCCAGGATATTACCGATTGCACAGTTATGCACGGAACAGTAGTTGGGAGGTCTCTTTTAAACAGTAACAGGCTGGGGGGCTTGCCTTCGCTACATGCTTTCTCTCCCAGCATTTCTCACTATTTCTGTTCAGTTCCAGTAGTGCTGGACGTGTAGGAGCGCCAGTGTGTGCATGGTGCCTGGTAACGTAGTCTGGTTTCCATGTAACTAGGCTATGCAACCCCAATCCTAAATGTGTTGAACACCCTTCTAAGAGTAATTAGGGGTGGATCCTGCTTCCTTAAGCACAGGGACTATTTTAGATGACCTAAGGTGTCTGCTGCATCCATGTGGGAGTGGTGAAAGGGATACAGGATGCCCAGGAACTGGAATGCACCCTCCGCCCCGAGACTAGAAGAGATGCCCAAGGCCCCATAAGTGTTTCCTACTCCAGAGTTATCCTTACTTTTAAGGAAACTAATTCCAGACACTGCTGCAAGCTTGGCTTTTTACGTGAAAGCCAGACTCTTTCTCTGGTTAAATCCCTTCCAGAATCACAGACAGAGCTGTATTAATGTATTGCTGGCACAGGTCTGGACCATGCATCCAGGCACCCCAGCACTGTCTGAGAGGGAGTTTCCTAATTTAGGACTTGTAAGGATACCCTGTATCTTCATAGTGCTCGTTAAAGTGTTACAGCTGTAATGAATTCATCTTCATTACATGCTTGGGAGGTAGAGGAGTACTCTTGTCCCTGTAACAGGCTGACAGATAAAAGGAGGCAGAGAATCAGAGAGACTCAGACCAGGCGCAGGGCCTGAAAAGTAATTACATGCCTAAACAGCTTTGGGAAGAAGCATTTAAGTGGCAGATCTGGGGCTTGAACCTCTGTCAGCCCCCTCAGGACCAAATCTTTCTTCTTGTGCTGTGACGGTACAGATCAGAAGAACTCAATTATTTACAAATCCTATAGCTGCAGGTATGTGTGCACATATGCACCGCCCCTCCCCCCGGAGACAGGAACTGATTCGGATAAGACCTGAGCTGTCATTCATACTACTAATCCAGCTCAAATCAGACTTGGGATTTTTTCCCCGGGGACCAGAAAAGGTACTGCATTTTCCACTGCAAAGAATTTGTTTTCAGTTTTCCTACACTTGTTCATTACAGTGTTGGGGAAAACGCTAGGCTTTCTAGGGGAAAGATGATCTTTTTGCCCAATTTTTCTGGCATGGCTGAAAGCAGAAAGTATCTGAAATGTCTTGAAAACTGATCAGGAGATTTTTTGTTGTTGTTGGTTTTTGACTTTTTTAACTGAATAGAGAGGTTTGCAAAGATTAGGTAGGGGATTTAAAACCCTATGTGCCTGCACCCCAGATGTGCTACCACAGCCTTGCAGCACTCTCATTGTGCAGCTGGTAGGTTTGGTGGTGGCGGGTCAATAAATGAGCATTTGGAGATTACACATTTTTCAGACTTGCAAGAGCTGTGATTCAAATGAATGAGGGTTTTCTCGTGTCTCTGTTAACAAATTCACTTTGACAATCTTGTACATGTTGTGTATCACCCAGGAGCAGCTGCAGCATGTGCATGTGTTGACTTTTGTACTGCAAGCCTCCCAACACCGTGTAAGTCCCAACAGGGATGGGACCCACCCAGACTCCTTGTGCATCCCCCAAATCCTCTCCTCCAGAACTGTAGAGGGTTTGGGTCCTGATCTAAATTTCCAGTACGCAGATTCCCATTGCAAAATACTCCCTCCAGCTCCAACCAGCCACTATCACGTGTTTCTGTATGTAATATTCAGAGGTTTAGCTTGGGATGAAGCAACTGGTTTTGAAACTTAAGTGAAACACAGGTTTGAATTAGCCCTGAACAATAGTGATACAAGACCAGACAGGCTCAGTGGTGAGCTCCAGCGCCTGATGGGGTCAAGGCCCATCCTCACTGATTTTTCTGGAGGGATAATAATGCAAAATCCATTTTTTCATTCCAGACATTAGTTCTACTTGGTCTCATTGCGATTATTTTCTCTGGGCACAGCAGGGTGAATTGATCTACAAAATATTTGCAGGGATAGTGAAGGATTAAGTATCTCACACAGATAGTTCAATGCAACAGTTGTTAGCCAGGACGGCAGAGAGAAAAACAGGGTGGGGTAAGGGAGTTGTTCATTTTCCTTCCACTAAGGTCAGCCTTAAATAACTCTCCCACCTCCCTCAGAGGCTGAGACAAGATAATAAGGACAAAAATGTCAGAGCAAAGCATGGGGCCCCTCTATTTACAGCAAAGGCCAAATCGCTAACCAACAGATCGGAGCTTGCTTTCTAAACACCGATAAGCGGCAACTTTGAATTAACAGCCCTGGTTCCTCCGCTGCCGTAAATCAGCCTGACCCCGACTACCCGCAGCACCCCAGTGCCTCCCCCGGGCCAGGGGCTCCCTGGCAGGAGGAGGGGGCTGCAGCGGCAGGCTCACCCCTCCTGGCCCCCAGAGATCCCTGTGCCTGGCTCCAACACCCCCCTGCCTCCCCCTCCCCAGCCCCCTAACACTAACAAGCCTTATCAGTAGGATTTACACCTCCTTGTCTAGGAACCTGTAGGCAAGTCTATGGACCGGTTACTGGTGTGCATCCAAATCCTTAAAGTAGCTTTAAGTGCTCAAAATGATCCACTTACACAGCGGTAATTAATGATATCGAACCTGGGAGTCCCCATGCTCTGGCAGGGGAGATCAGAGCACTCTACAGTGGGGTCCGGCTGAATGCGAGCAGGGAGGGGATCAGCCCTTCTGCAAGTCCTTGCCACCTCCCAGCCCCGACGGAGCATCCTGGGAGTGAGAAATAACCAGCGTAGCTGGCAATAATGCCGCGGAGATGGATGACTGGGAGCAGCCGCCATTCACTAGAGCAATGGTGGGTTGGGTTTTATTCACCGTCGGATGCTGTGTTAGGAAAGGTCCTTTGGCACAGAGCTGTGCCGGTCTGCAAAACACCAATTCCCACACGGGTGATGCTGTGGGAGTGAGGAGGAAAGAGTAAGAAATCACAGCTCCTGTCTTGGGTCCCAACCCAGCTGGAGACATCTGAAGTGCTAAAGCTCAGAGCACCCTGTGAAGGAGAAGAAGCAAGCGGCACTTTCAGATGGCAAGCCACATCTAGAGAAAAGTGGAGCCTCAGGGCAGTGGCACCAGGGCAGCATTAGCCAAAATCTCCAAGAGCACCCTAACAGCAAAACAGGGACTTTTAAAATAAAGTTTATTCTAGAAAACGGAGTCTCTAAGCTTCATATTTAAACTCAGCAGAAAGTGGTACAAGAATGAGTACGTTGTTCCTCAAGCATTGGAAGTGGTTGAGTCACCATCTCTGGACATATTTAAAAGCTGGGTAGATATGGTGCTTAGGGTTTAGCGGTGGACTTGGCAGTGCTAGGTCCTAGGTGGACTTGATGACCTTAAGGGTCTGTTCCAACCTGAACTATTCTATTCTATTCTATTCTGTTCTGTTCTGTTCTGTTCTGTTCTGTTCTATGATTCAATGTCCTCTTACAGTATCACTTGCAGCCCCCAATTTTATCAACAGGGAAACCATGGCAGATGTCCATGGTGCACCTACAGCTGCAGAGATGAGCAGTGGCAGAAAACACAGAAGTATGTGTTTATGACCATTTATTTTCAATTCATGAGACCACTTTACAGCAGAAGACAAATCCAGTCTGATCCAGCAGAAAACATTCCTTCATTTTTTAGTGTTTCTCTCTTTAACCCCTTGCCACCTCAGCTGGTTATAGCACCTATCACTTTCTTCTGTGTCTGCTGCTCTCTGGTGGCCTGCTCATGCTTTCCAGCATCGTGGCCAAGGACCAGATCTTCTTCTTCTTTATTTTACCAAAGGCTTCTCCAGGTCATCCATGCCTTTGTTTTCCAAGTGGTGCCTGTGATGCCACTTGCTGTGGAAGCCGTAGTGGTGGCACCATGAGACTTTAGTGCCTACAGTTGTGGACACTGGAGAAAACTCCCTGATGGACTCAATGGCCCCTCTCGTGGTTGTTTCCTGAGGACCAGGTCAAGATCCTCTAGCTGTTCTTGTGGACCTCTATAACATGAAGGACAGATGTGGTAACAGAGCTGAAAATGTGCATTTTTGGATTGGTGCTGATCAGGCTACCTTTCCAGCGCTTCTCCACTCAGTGGAAGTTATTTGTTACTTTTGTTGTTCATTACTTGTCCTCTAGCAGGGTGTCATCACCTCTTCTAATGTTTCTCTATCTACGCCAAGGATTACTTTTGGGCCATTAATAGCCACAGATTTCATCTTCTCATCATTGATAAACAAACTAATTTGTTCTGCTGCGTCTGCTAATAGCTGTGTCTAGGAACTATTAGCAGCTCTTAGGTACTATTTTCTCCTCTACCTTCTCAAAAAATATGTGGCCAGTAATATTTTAATGGGGTTAAAAGGAGCATACTTGTTTTTTCCATCTGTATTTATAACCTTGCATATGCTCTTCCCAAAGTGAATGGGAAAGATTTGGGGTGATTTACTCTAGAGATCATTCAATTTGGTCTATTTTGCTTGGGTAGCTGTACTTGTATACAGGTTTGAACCTGCAGAGGCTGGGGCGGGGGGGCTTGAGCAAGATGCAGCCAAACCAATTTCCATGGTCCCAGATGGGCTGGGCTGGCCAAAGGTCAGAATTTCTCTGCCGAGAGGTGCGATGTGCTCAGGAGTGGTGACCAGAGGGTTTGGGTTGCAGGAGGCCCTTCTCAGAGCCACAGCACACCTGGGAAAAACCCCTGTCCTCTAATGAAAGCTACTGGCTCTTCAGAGTTGCCCCCCCTGGAGCGTCTTTCTACCAGTGACCTGCATCTCCAGAGGTGCGGATGTAGTCACGACCCTCTCCACTGCTAGCAGCTAACCCAAAGGTGATGGAAACTTATCAGCAACAGACCTGGTTGGTCACACTGGGCTTTAGGTTACACCCTCTGTTTTATGAATCAACCCTTTGTACTCTAAGTGGCAAGATAATGTCCCTGGCTTGGAAGAGCCTGGAAAATTGTGAAATCCTTGGTCTGGCAGGAGCATCTCCCTTGGGTCCGGTGGCTGGCCCCGGATGGGGACAGCTCACATGCCCTGCACCCAGGTGGCCGCCAGGATTAGTTTATAGAAGCGGCTGAGATTACTTGCACCCCAGTGAGTGGCCCCCTTCTCTGCCTCCACAATGCCCCTTTTGAAGCAAGGGCATCTCTCATTGTGTGGCTCCAGATAAGCCGCAGAGCCTCACCCTTTGCTAGAGCAGCGCCCTCTCCCCCTCCAGCCCACAGTGGCTGCCCCACCTACCACATATCTCTGCAGGCATTGCAGGATTTGGTTGCAAGCATTCCCATGATTAAGCACACGCCTGGGTGCCAGGTTCACCTCCCCGCCCTTCGTCTCCTGCCACTGCCACTGGCGGGGCGGCCACACGCTGCCATTCCACGGGTGCTTGGACATGCCAACGGGAGCACAGCTGCTGGAAACCACAGGGAGATGAGGAGCACTGAGGATGACAGCTTCCCAACTCTGCACCACGCCACCGGCTGCTGCTGCACCCTGCACGAGGAGTGGAGCAAAGCCTGGATGGGGCAACTGCTGGGCCCCGCGGTGTCCCCATCTCCCCATGCTGAATGAAAAGCTACACCTCTGTAGCTCAAACAGCCCATGTGCTTGACTGAATCGCCCCAACTACACATCCCCAGCTACTAGTGGACATACTGAGGCACATCCCAGGGGGTGGGCACCCCAAAAGCTGCTCTTGGGGGTGCAGACCCCCCTGGGTGCCTCAGGACCATGTTTCGGCAGGCTGCTGGCACAGCACAGGGGTGCATTGGGAGGTGGCTCCTCCTCTGGGGCTATTTATTTCACAAGCCACCAAATTCACCCTCCATTGAAAAGGAGGCACGCAGTCACCACCGTGTTGCTCTCTGCTCCACTTTTGGGGCAACACATGCCCAGAGACCAGCAGAGCAGCCCCAGCAGTGGCTGCTGAGTGTTAGAGCAGCAGTGGAGATGCGGGTGGTGTTTCGGGGTCCCCGGGTGCTCTCTGAGAACTTGCTTGCCTCCAGACCTGACCTTTGCTGTCAGTAAAACTTGCACAAACTTGTAATTGTTAACTAGTTCCCCCATAGCGGGCTTGTTATTTTTTCAGGACAGGGTTCGAAAATGCTAGACATCTACAGTAGTAAAGATTTTATTGTGCTGGCAACGGACTGTAAAACTTGATTACATGACACCAGGGATTGCCTAAACCTCGTTCCCACTGATGCAACTGCTTAGGGTCGGGGGGATGTGAGTGAGGGAGGTGGCTTTGAGTCACGTCTGGAGGTGGTTTAGCACAAAGGGCAGGAGCCAGGAGCAGCCCGCTCCCACTCAGCTGCTCCCACCCTTCGGCCAAGTGATCCCAATGTGGAGCTGAGGAGCTGGGGGGGTCACAAAACACACGTGTAGCGGAAATGACGGATGAGCGTTTAGCCTGTCGCTGCCTATTGACATGAAAATCATGGGGAAGTTCAACCTGGAAGGAACGAACTGAGATTTTTCTGTAGAAAAAGCTTTTCCATTGAGAAATGGGCTCCCCTGTTGGCTCCTTCTCTCAGCTCACTGCTGACATGGGAGTTTTCCACCTAAGACAAAACTTCCTGCAGTTTATATCCATTTTATATCCATTTATATCACTGCTAGTATTTTTCGTATTCCAAAGGACCATTTATGGTAAGAAATTATAATTTCCAATAAATAATCAAAGTGATCATATTTTGGAAGGGAAAAAAAAAAACATAGTAGGAAACTTTTGCAAAAAAAATTGGACCGTACTGCACTTTGAGCCAGTGTGCTATCTTTTTTCCTTCCAATAAAACTTGTGGCTTATTTCTGTACCCAAACTACAGCAGGCCAGGAGGGATTCCTGAACACTCGGGTACAGTCAGCCCTTCCCCTGCTGGGGCATGCTGCAGAAATACTACAAGCTCTTCAAAGATACCTCCAGGATTTGGTTAGCCAAGAGTAAGAGAAGCAACAGACTAATAATGTGGCACTTCTAACACAAAATGAAAAGCTCAGTGGGGTAAGCTCTGGGGAAGAGGGAAGCCCAGCAGGAAAGCTACCCAGAAGGGACAAGATAGTGGATAGAGGAGCTTCCTTACAAAGTCCCACTGTTAATAAAAAATGGGTTCAGGTGAGTTCAGGTAACGCTCAAAAGTGCAAGAAGGCAAATCCTAAATGGCAAATCTCAGTGTGTGATTAACCTGGGGAACACCCTGCTCCGGAGCCTTTCCAATGCAACCACTGGCCTGAGGTCCATTGACCTCCACGCAGTGTGGTAACCACAGGAAAATGACTGCTAAGGGGATCTGTAGGGTAATTATACAAGTTGTCCCCTTCGTGTGAGATGCCAAGTGGGGGCTGCTTGCTCTGGAGTAAGTGTGAGTGGCACAAGGCTTCTCCTGGCTTTGAAAACCTACTTCAAATGGGCTGAAATGCCAGGTTTTATCCTGTGTAGCTGCTAATTTCCCATCTTCTCCCAGTAGAAAGAAGGTCTGAGTAAGTGAATTCCCTGTACTCGTATCTTGCTGAAACCTGAGACCCTCTTCATGAGTATACCACTAGGTCATTCAAGTACATCCAATATCTTTTTTGAGGGGAAGGGAGACAGAGATAGTGTTACACATTGTGCAGCAATGCTATTAACTGTAGTTGAGCATCACAACTTGGATTTATTAGCAGGAGGCCAAAAGACTTACATGGCAAGGGATGTAACTGATAACCTTGTCTCGCATCCATTTGAGCAAATGAGTCCCTTCCCTGTATGCTCATCAGAGATTTAGCACTTCTCTTGAGCCTTTTTGCAATCGCAGTCATTTAGCAAATATATGATACTTCACACTTAAAGTCGTGACAGGGTCATGGGACTTCCTATCTCCTAGATGCTGATGGATGGAACTGCTTTGGCTACTCAAGAAATCAAGGGTCTGGTTCGAGTCTCAAGGCATTCTGCTGATTTTGGTGAACTTGCTTCCAATTTATACTGTGTACGGAGAATCAAGCTTGTACTAAGTTGAAAAAGCAGAAGAGTTCAAACAGATGAAAATGTCTCCTTTTCAGTGGTGCTGAGCACTTGTAGTCTCAAAATTTAGAGTAATGGGAAGTTTGAAGATCATTTCATCCCCAGTAATTGAAATAGTAGGCCTTTTCAGGCAAGAAAAAAAAACAAAAAAAGTATGCTTTAAGCAGAAAAAAGGTACAAGCATGCTATCCAGAGGTAGCCAAAAAACGGGGAATGTTGTGAAAGAGCGAGCAAGCTAGATCTGTTGCCCAAATCAGACCCATGAAAGCTAGTGGACCACTCCTGGCCCATCATCTCTTATTAAAAGCAAACTTACCAGCCAGAATGGAGGTAATCAGCTATCTCCTGGTTTTCGCTGGGATTTACCAGAGACGTTTCTTGCTTTTGAAGACACAATTTCAGGCAGAGTCCCAGGAAGAAGACCTGAGGTGCTCAGAGCCCTCACCTGCAAATGGCAGAGACTGAGTCTCCGCTCTGCTTAATCCCAAGCAGGAATTTGAAGGGGCGCGTGGCAGATGAAGGAGGGGACCTGCCTTTCAGTGGGCAAAGGGGGAAAGTCTTATTTTTTCACATACAAAATTTCAAATGCTCTAACTCTGGTCCCACACTGAGCTAGGACGGCCATCCAAGGTCTTCTGCAAAATGCAGATGATATTCCTCCCCCAGCCCAAGCTGTGGACGCGTGTCTCTCGCTGTGCACCGTATGGCCAGCAAGTGTGGCCACAGACAGGCTCAGCACAATAATGTGTTTTCCTTCCTCTAACACCTGACGGTAGCATGGTCTCACGACAGCTTGGTCCCATTGCTGCATACTTTCCAAGGTGATATTAATCAAACAGATTAACATGTTTGCCTTTAATTTTACATTTCAGAAACAGCTGTTGAGCCACCTCAATGCCAGCAGTGCCTATTGCCAGCATTAGTGTCATTAGCAATCATTGCAGCTGTAATAGCATCATTATCTCCTGCTAAAAGGGTCACTGATGGCTCAGGACAGAGCTTCAGGGAAGCAAAAACAGGTCGGATGAAATGAGATGGAAACTGCAAACTGTTGCTTCTATCTTAACTTGCATAAAGACCTGTTGATGCTACCTAGAAGGATATTAATGTGCACAAGCAGCAAAAATTTTGGCTGGAGTGTCATCGAGGAGGTGGGGCTTGTGCTAGCTCTTGTGTCACTTGGGCTAATGTGTTGCATATAAATATGGGAAACAGAGAATGGAGATATTACTACCAACCAAGCAGTCTTCAACTCTCAGAGCAAACTTCTCTCCATCTCTTGCTGCCACTTCTTTGGGTAAGTCTGATTGCTGCCCTATTAGCTTCTACCTGTTTTGCAGAGCTGTTTTCTTAAGTTGATGTAGCTGGTGGTGACAAGTGCTGGCTCGCTAGTCCAAGAAAATGAAGTCTCCTCAGGTCTTTGAGCACATTGTGCTGGTTTTGGGCCATCATTGTAAATAACAGCCCCTTTCTGACTTGGCTGAGAGGGTTTTTCCTCTGAAGGGGTCTGCTGATCTCAGCTTTCCTGGGCACGTATACTACAGGGCTCAGTGGGGTGGTTCTTCCAGTCCAGTTTGGCCTTTTGGGGGAAGACAGCAGGGAGGCAAGGACTGATGTGAGCATGTGGATGGAGGTGGACTTCTGGTTATAATCATTAGTCATCTACTGTGACTTGTAACGCCTGATGCAGAAAGCTGTCCTTGCCTGTCAAGTTAGGACCTCTTTAGAAGGTCCATCTGCTACTTTGGTCTTATTTTCATGCCAAAGGAGCTAAAGGACATAAGACGCTTGATGACAACCTATTTGTCCCTCCTAGACCTCCATGTATCTCCTCTGCCTCTCAGCCCTAGGCCTCACCCTGCTCACCATGGCTCTCTGGATCCGATCACTGCCTCTCCTGGCCCTTCTCGCTCTTTCCGGCCCTGGGACCAGCCAGGCAGCTGCCAACCAGCACCTCTGCGGCTCCCACTTGGTGGAGGCTCTCTACCTGGTGTGTGGAGAACGGGGCTTCTTCTACTCCCCCAAAGCCCGACGGGATGTTGAGCGGCCTCTAGGTAAGTCAGGCTGACCTTGAACACAGTCGTATGCTATGCAATGCAAAAGGCAACAATCACCTATCTTTGACAGTGACACCAGGAATGTCCTTGATGGGGAATGCCAGGAATACCTCTAACATACCAACAGCATCACATTGCCAATGAAAAGCTTTTCAGGTAGAAAAGGCAGATGGGAGGGCAGGCAGGGAAAGAGGATTTATGAGGCAAAAGGAATTGTGGCTGAAAGCTCAAACTTGTCTATTTCTTCCTGTGGCCATTACACCAGCCTGGGAGTATTCATAGAAAATAAAGGTGGAAGGAATCCCGGAAGCCTGCTTCTGCCCTAAGACAGGATCAGTTGTCCCATCCTATTCCTGACCCATGCTTGTCTAGGATGTTCATAAAAACCTCCAGTGAGGAAGCTTCTTCTGCCTTCTGAAACTGCCTGTTTCCATGCCCAGCTGACCTTCTTCTTGAGTGTTTCTTCCCAATATCTAACCTGAACATTCCTTGCTGTAAATTATTTCTTGTCTTCATAGTGCACATGGGGAAGAGTCTACTCCTTTCTTCTTTATGGCTGTTTTTCAAAATATTTGCAGACTGTTCCCATGTCTAGTTTTAACCTGCTTTCAGCTAAATCCCCTCTACACCCCTCCACTACCTTCTTAGGTCATATTTTCTAAATCTCTGTCCATGCAAATTGTTCTGTGCTTGGTCCACATCCTCACTGACTGGTGATGCCTGGAGAAGCACACGGGACCCCAGCTGAGGCCATGCCAGTGCCAAGTAGAGTGAGCAAACTAGAAGAATTATATTGCATGTTTTTCACACCATGTTCCTGCCTACACAGGCGGTTTGCCTTTTTCAAAGCAGCACTGCACTGTTGATTGATAGTGATTACTGTCAGCCTTGGATGACTTGGCCCTCCCTTGGGTGGATCAGCAGTCTTTGAAGGACTGCTATCACAGTCAAACCCTTGACCTGGATGCACAACACAGTTTTGGTACCTACCTTGACCGTCTTTCCCATTTCTTAATGAACAAAGTCCCATCTTTTCAGTGTTTCTGTAGTTTCAAAGGTAATTTTTAGTACTAATCTTGCCCTTCAAGAGGCTTGCAATTGCCACAGCTTTATATCATCTCTTTTTTTCATGGTGGTGAAATGCTAGTGGAGCTGCTTTGGTTCTCCTCCTTAGGATTCCTGGACTACTGATGAGTGCAAGGACCGGGAGGCAGGAAGAGATGACAGCCCTACCTGCACACCCTCCATGCCAGGTCACTGCCCCTGGTTCAGCGCTTTGTGTCTGCATGGCAGTGCAGGGGGGATGAGGCAGTCCAGAGAGCTGCCCTTCAACATGGTGTTTGTACCCAGACGGGGCTAGGACCTGTAATACTCCAGCTATAATGCAAGCATGATGTCTCTCCTGGAGATGGGTACCTGCAGTTCGTCTCAGCTTTAGTTCCTCTATGAATCCAGAAAGTACACTCTTTCTCCTGTATTCCAAGCTACTAATAGAGACTTTGATTAGATGCAGAAGAGACCCCTGCCAAATCCCAGTCATTTCAACCCTCTCATTTCAAGATGGACCATTAGTTAACTTCCCCTGACTATGATACGCCTCTCCCACCAGTTATCCTCCCATCACTCGCTAGTTTCACTTGTATCCAATTCCTGCTCCTTCCTCCTACCTCCTTCTCTGGAGATATGCAAAACCCGCCTGGATATGATCCTGTGCAACCTGCTCTAGATGAACTTGCTTTAGCAGGGGGTTGGACTAGATGATCTCCAGAGGTCCCTTCCAACCCCTACCATTCTGTGATTCTGTGTGTGCAACCATCCCGTGAAACAGTTTAAAGGTCTTTGGAAGGTGAAGCAAAGTAATGTCATAGCAGAGGGTTTGCCATGATTTATTTTTAATTTAGTTGCTCCCTTCTCTGATGATTTATTTCTGAAGACCAACAC
Organism: Balearica regulorum gibbericeps; assembly: GCF_011004875.1. Classification (NCBI taxonomy): domain Eukaryota; kingdom Metazoa; phylum Chordata; class Aves; order Gruiformes; family Gruidae; genus Balearica; species Balearica regulorum. The sequence goes on along the minus strand of NC_046188.1, from coordinate 53,639,402 downwards.
GAATAGGTTAGAAGTTTTGTTAGCCACTTTCCTAAATACTGTATTGAGAATTTCATCAGCGCCACCAGTTTGAAAGTATCTGAGGACTTTCTACCTCTTGTTCCAGGGTTTTTTTGCCTAAGCCACCACCTCTTTGTCATACAAGCTAGTTGTGTTTACAGTCTGCTCACAGCTGCCTTGAAGGATGAAGACAACTAAATCACAAAACATTTACGAGCTATTTCCTCTTCTACTTAATGTTGGACTAAACCTTTCCTAATTTTTCCTCCTAGAACACTACCATAATGATATCTTGTTACTCTTGTGCCTCGTTCATTGCATCACACTTTGGGGACTTGGGGATTTTGCATCTCATGCTGTACTTTCATATTGCCCTAGAAACCTCATCTCATTCTCGCTTTCCAGGCATTATCTTTTTCTTGTTAGGGCCTCTTTTCTTCGTAGAGGAAAAATCATTGTCTTATTTGCCATTTTCTGTATTTTCGTTGGGCAACTAAAACCTGAATATTTATGTCCACAAGTTTTCAAGTTCCCACCAGCAAACGAGACATTCTGCTGAGTTTTGTCTGTGTCCAAATGCCTCAATTCATCATTCCTTCTAAAAACTCATCCCCAGCTGTGAACACGGACACACACGAATGCTTTCGCCATCGTCTTGAGGCTCCATCCAGGCAGCCAACAGGAGCAGACTGTTCAGGACCAGCTGGGAAATGCATCCAGCCCCAGGACAATCCCAGTTGTTGCCCCTTGCAATCCCATGGACATCCCAGTTATTTGGCCAGGCTCCCAGAAGAGTGGGTAATTGCTTGGAGGGGGCTGCAGTCCCAAGCCTCATCTCTCTGGAGCAGACCAACCCATTTTATTATCTTATTTACAAGCTGCTTGACCCCAGGGGGTGTGCAGGGTTTCTCTTCATCTCCACATGCCTGCCCCAATAAAGCCCCTGTATCCCCCTGTCCCTCGCACTCCTGATATCTACTCAGCTTGGCTCCTTCTAAGCACCATAGGATTATTTTGGGAGAGGAAACACAGACCCTGAAAGGTGCTGCAAGCCCCATCAACCCAGCGAAACCTTTGCAACTTCCTCCCCATTTTCCAGCCAACTCTGGCTTAAAAATCTGGTGTCTGCAAAGAGGGGATCTCTGCAGGGCTCAGCAGCCAGGGATGATGCTGTGTGATGTCTCACGGCTTATCTTTTTCTTCCCTGGCAGTGAGCAGTCCCTTGCATGGTGAGGTAGGAGAGCTGCCCTTCCAGCAGGAGGAGTTTGAGAAAGTGAAGCGAGGAATCGTTGAGCAATGCTGCCACAACACCTGCTCCCTCTACCAACTGGAAAACTACTGCAACTAGCAGCAAGGCCAGCGGCGGGGAGCTCGCGGACCATGGGCAGAAACACGCACTTACGCTACTGCACCTTCAAAGCAATTGAATAAACGTTGTGGATCTATTCAAAGGACTGCACTGGTTCATGCATCCATGTCTTGGGGAGGGGGCACTGATGATTACTTTAGGGTGTTGTTGTCTGTGCTTGGGTAAGGCAGTTTTAAGAGGTCCTGAAACCACCCATCACATTACACTATCCTTCTGCTGTCCAAATGAACTCCTTGGGAGGGAGGGGGATCACACAGAGCATATACACAGAGCACCCAGTAACCGCGGTGCCTGGGGTGCAAGGAGGAGAGGGCAGAGAGGTTTGAATGAGATTTCTCTTTCTAGGGAAACATTACAGGGGAATATCTGTGGCAATGTCATGCTGATCAGCTTCCTGCAGTTCACAGCCCAAATATAGCAAGGCAGCTGGGAGACTGAACTTCCTCAGCTGCGTAATGGAAACAGTTCAGATTAAGGAAAGAATTAAGTAACCTATTAATTGTACCCAGAAAAATCATGGATGACCACCATGACTAATTTAGAAAGCGTGTCTAGTTCCCCCTTCTGCTTGGTGGAGGCCCAGGCAGAGTTCTTGCTGTGGGACGTGTAGGACAAGTATTTGACAAACCATGTGTGTGTGCAGAAAACAGATTTCATCCAAAAGGAGTTTCGAGTGTATCGGCCAAGAGCTGTGCATTTCAGGGCAGCATCCCTGCTCCTGTTTCTGCAAACCTCTTTCTTGCCCCAAAATCACCACTTTTTGGGAGGAAAAGCTGCCACGGCAATGCCAGCTGGCTGGGGTGGCAGGAAGCATGGGGAAGGGTCATGTCCCCTCTGCTGAAGGACTCCCACGCCAGCGTAGTGGAAGCCATGCAGGAGGTGGTCATGGGACGGGTGCAGCCTGGCAGAGGTGGCAGCAGTGGCTGGGTCTGCATTTTGCTGGTGGCAGATTTTGAAAGCTGATCTGAGAGGAGGCTGTGGTTTTAACAGCCTCTTTTCCCAAACCAGATCTGAGTGCCTCCATCGGAGCCATGCAGATGGAAGCTGCCATCTCATCCCTGCCAGGATTTGTTGCTCTCGTTCCTATGATGAGCACAAACCTGGCAAAACCACTGCAAACTGAAGGGCTGGAAGAGCAGCTGGAGAAGCCGCTGAGAAGAAGACACAGCCATAAAATAGGAAATCAGGAAGCACCAGTGATTCCCCATGGTGACCTTCCATATGGGCTTCCTTGATGCATTCAAGAGCCTGTGACAGGGGCCCCCTCCTGCAGCTGCCACACCAGTGCTCCTCTGGTGGTGCAGCTCCCCCCAACCAGCCTTCCATCCCCCTTCATCACCCCTTCCTCTGGGTCCCACTGAATATTCTCAGCAGCAGAACTTGCAGCTGTGAGAGGCAGCCTTGAGCCAAAATCTTGTGGTTCTGAAGGCACGGCAAGACGTTTGCTGCTTCTGAGCTACTTGGCGCCCACCAAACCTCACAGCATTTAGCTTTGGTGTTTCTGTAAGGTACTCCTTAGAAACAATTCTCCTACCTGTCCTGGTGCCCCATGAGATCAGGACTAGTGTTACTGCAGTAAAAATAGCAGAGCTATTGCTCATGGTAAGGCCACCTTCATATTCAGGCATGCAATGCAGTTCCAGCAATCCCATAAATCCATCTGCCCCAAGGTGATGCCACCCTGAGCCCAAAGGAAGAGGAGAGATGCTGCCACTGGGTCTGCCTGTATGGTCTGGAGGGAAAGCACATCCAACAGAAGTGCTCCCCTCCACAGCTGAAAGCCCAAGGCTTGTTTGAGAAATGTTGCATTTCAGAGATAGCCTACACATGTTCAGCACCCAAGGGACCAGCAGTCACTTTCAGCAAGGTCAAGCCCCTGCAACAGAGCATGGTGGTTCCTGCATCCAGCCCAGAGCTGTTTATCTGCTGGCACTCCTGCCCCGGCAGTGAGGCTTGGGCAAGGACAGCTCTTCAGAGATGCCCAGCTTGTTTCCTACCCTCTGCCATTGTTTGGTTTGCTCGTTTGTTTGTTTGCTTTTTCTGAATGCTCTCAATTAAGACTGGTTGGGAAATTGCAAATGCCACGTTTTTTGCTGGAAAATGTTGATTCATCAAAACCAGCACTTCCCACAGGACTGGACTGGTTTTAGCAAGGCAGGATTTGAAGGGATGAAGGGACATGGGAAGTTCAGGTGCTCACTCTGCGGGCATCAGAGTGGGGATTTCATCCTCTGTGCCTGATTGCCCAAGACCACTGCTAACCGCCAGGCTTTGGGCTACCCCAGGCTGGACTCGTCTCCTTCTGCTGAAAAATCCCAGGAGGTTTCAGCAAACACAGAGTAGGAATTGTTTTGAAATCTTAAGATGGGGCAGGACCATCCTCTCCTACCCAGCTTGAGATGCAGTCTGATATTTTCTTGGCCGGTTTGGATGTTAGGTGAGATGGCGGTCTGGACACACTGGGGGCCCAGCTGGTGATTACCTGGGGCTGGAGCAGAAGAGACAAGGATGAGAAGCAGAAAGGGATCATGATGGCCATTCCTTACATTGCCTTTGTGCCTCCCGGGAAGAGGAGACAGTAGGTCCCTTGGTGAAGAAGGGAGGAGGAGGGAGTGGTGAACACCTAGGGCTGGAAAGGGAGGGATGGCCCCACATCTGTCTTGGGGAACCAGGCAGTCTGAGCTCTCTGCAAAGCACATGCAGCTGCTGTTGCACCTTTCTTCCCCAAAGCAAGAGCTGTCCTGGAGGCATACAGCATATGATGAGCCACGCTGCTCTCTGGGATGTGCAGGAGAAAATACTGTATCAATTTAAAAGCTATAGAAAACCTTAAAAAAAACCCCAAAACCTACCTTTATGAATACAAAGGTCCTTTCTCTTTCCAGAACTGAAAATAACAGCAAGGGCTTGGACAGGGCCAGCTCTTCTCTTTTTAAAAGCTGCGGTAAGGTCAAGGCCAAAGGAGAACAAAGGTACTTTCCCCCCCTTTTTCTGGGACCCCAGGGAAGGAAGTCTGAAGGCAACCCTATGGACTTTCCACGCTGGAGCACATGGCTCCTTGGCTTGCAAACGTGATGCTGCCAGCTCGCTGATCCTGCGCTGCGACAGAGCTGGCAGAGTTAGCCTCCTACCCCACCCAAACCTGAGGATGGGCAACAGCCCAGGATGTCCTTAAATGTGGTCCAGGGTGGCATTTCTTTGCAAGGCTCCCCTCAAATCCCTGTGCACTCGCACAGGCCATTCCTTGCTCTCAGATATGCTTGGGAGATGCCAGATCTTTTGAATTCCTGCAGGAGAAGTGACTCAGGGACAGGGAATGTTGCATCCATTGACCTCCCTCCCCGCTCCCCCTCCTGACTGGCTTTGCATTGTGATCTTTGGGAAGCAAATGCATCCAACCCCCTTTATTCTGACTCAGCAGTTGCTTTGAAGTGATTTTTGCGGTAGCGGTGGGGCATCATGCCCGGCTAAAATATCTTGGCTCTGCTACTCTTGCAACAAACTTCCAAAGGTCTCATGCTAGCGGTGGAGGGCAATTTGAAGAGAATGCAAATAAAGGCTTCGGTTCATTCATGCTGCTTGAATAGAGAATTGAAAGCTGAGCCGCAGAGGGGATTGCAAGACAAATTCTTTGGGCTGCTGAGTTGTTAACACTGCCTAGAAAAGAAAGGACCAAAGTTGCCCCTGTTTCCTGTGTGCGTAAGCCCTTACCCAAAAGGGCTTCATTCCGGTTTTGAGGAAAGGGGAGTGATGTGCATAGGAAAGGGAATGGAGGGGAGATGCTGCGGGGCACCGACTGGCGGGGTCTGCAGTGGCTGGGTGACAGACCATGTCTCCAGGTTGCTGGATGGGCTGCGCTGCTCCAGCTTATCTGGAGAGGAAGGGAAGGCTGCCACTTTCCCGGAGCTAATCCGACTGTATTATTTCCTTTTCCGGGAAGCCATAGATAGAAGACTGCTGTCTATTACCCTTGTAACTCATAGATTTACTCTATATAAGAAATATCCAGACTATACTCCGAGATTTACTTTTTTTTAACCATCTTACCAGCATTTTAGGAAATTCTAAACCTGCTTACAGCCTTATCTGCAGCGTGACTCCTTAATAACTGACTTGCAGCAATGACTTGAGTTGGAAAGCATGCACTGAGCAGATTCAGTGTCAACACCCCAAATTCCCTCTGATTTACGCCAACCTCACCAAAGACACCTATTTTGAACAAAAAATAGCCCTTCTTCCTTCTCCTTTCACCCTGGGCAGGAAGAAAGCTCTAGGTCAGGCTATAAATTGATCTGGAAAGTCATTGCCAGTGCATTGTCTCTGGGTGAATTATTCCTGCGTGCGGCAGGGAGGAAGGAGGCCGTTTTTTTCCGAGCCCAATGCCAGGCTGGCTCTCGCGTCCTCCCCCCCCAGTTCTATTGGGCAGAGCAGGAGTGAGCAGACCTGGGACAATAACGGGAAGTGAAGCAAGCCCATAGGAGCGCACAAGGAAATGATGCGAACCTTAATCCTTTCCCTCCATCCCCAGACGGCTTCAGGACTGGTGGCCGGAGGTTGAGGAAGCATTTGAGCTCCTCCAAAATCGTTTCTGTTATTGAAAGACCTGGCCAAAATATCAAAATATGGCACTTTTTTTTTCCTGCTTGGTAAATGCCAGGATTTCCAGGATGCATGTCCTTGCTCACAGTGAAATTTCCCACAAAATGTTTTCAGATTTTGGAAGAAAATGGATAACGGAAATAAATTTAGCTTTTGATTTCCAGGCTGTTGTCATTTGGGCTTTGTAATGCTGTATTTTGGAGGCGGGGGTATTTTACAGAACTGCCAACCTCTGAAATGTAACTTTTTGTCGGAAAATAACACAGCTTCCTCTTTTCTAATCAGAAAACGGAAAATCAAATATAAATGACACCACCCACCCTACATTGACGATAAACCGTTCTGTGGAAGTTTCAATGGAAAAAATTTCTATGCTTTTTTCCACTTATCAGAAACCTCCTCCACTTTGGAGGCTGGGACCCAGCAGGGTCCTGGCTCTGCAGACGTGCCTGCCAGCAGATCTTGCACACCCAAGTTTCCAGCTTTTCCTACTTGCTATGGAAATGTTGGGGGGGGGGGGAATTTTTAAAACTTATCCCCAATAAATGCCATCTTGGCCCCTGGGTTTCTGCTGATTTCAGTGATGAAAGAGAAATCTTGCTGAAACAGCTTGAGACCTGACCCAAGCCTAGTTAAAAGCACACCCAGGGTGCAAACCGCAGTGTGGTCCTCTCCTGCCTCTGAATTTGTTTTTTCAGTCACTTTTTAAATGTCTGCAAGCTAAACCTGGCCACATTTTTCCAAATGCTGACACCTTGTCCTGAAATAATGAATTCCAATCCCAAACGAGGAAAAAAACCTGACCTCACAAAATTCTGATGGAATGTAGATAGGTTATTTTTCAGACCTCATCCCAGTGCAGGTGTTACAAGGCAGGTATCCAAAGTGCCTCCCTGTGCACCCATGTCCATTTTGGCTCACAGAAGCGTGGGTGCTTTTCAGCAGTGAGGAAGTGGTAGCAGGAAGGTGATGAGGTTGCCCTCTGGCTCATGCAGCTGGGGTGGGGAGGGGGCACCTGGCTCAGCCTGGCTTATGCCAAGGAGGCAGGAGGACCACCAAAGGCTGAAGGCCCTCTTGGAAAGCACTCCTCCAGCAGTTCCTTCGCTCCTGCAAGATCTCTGACCCCACCCCAGGGACATCGAGCGGCACCGAGCACTGACGTCATGCCCATTTTTCCTTTATAGTTTAGACTACAGAGCCCCAATGCCATTCTCAAGATGCTTTCCATTAATCTTTACCCCGTGGAGCCGTTGCTTTGACTGGCCCATTTTGCTGTGCATCCCGTTTAAGAACATAGAACTGGGAGTGACTTTCAAGCCATTTGCCTTGGCCCTTGGTAACCTTGCGTCACTTTGCCTTCTTCATCTCCAAAAAAGCTTTTTACTTCACAATTTCTTCCTTTAGCCTGTGTGCAGCTTTAGTTTCTGGAACCTTTCCTGAGGAATTCATCCTCTCCTGTTGGGCTTCACAGTCCTCACAACCTGGAAAAGATTCTGAGGTTTCACATATCTGTTGAGAGCAAAGCAATTATCCGTGACTCTGTCACCGAAATAGGGCACCACAAAAAATGCTGGGAATCTGTTAAATCTCGATTCCTGTGATGCCTTTCCCTTCTCCTGCAGTCCCAGCTGCTGCCAGGGGATGGAGCACGGGCAGCCCACAGCTGGATCTGGCAGCCCTGCCTGCAGCTGCCTGGCAGCACCATCTAGGGCAGGGCAAGGTGGCACGGGCACCAGGGACCCTCCAAAATAAGGGAGGCGGGGGGGGGGGAGAGATTAATAAATACAGACCATGTAAGATGTTGGAGGAAAAGTCGCTGGAGATGTGATGCTGGAGTGAGACTTTGCACCAAGACCATGGGACTAATGGAGCTGGAGCAGCAAGGAGACAGCTGGAGCACTGCGAGCCAACTGGCTGTCCACCCATGGGCTGCTCTGGATGGTGATGCCAGCCCTCACTGGCACGGCCAGTGACCTGGAGTGATGATGAGTTGGGTTGCTGCTGCTTTTTACTCCGGTCTTTGTTTAAAGGTGGTATTTCTCCAAGGAGGGTTTTGGTTGTGTTTCTGAACCTCCAGGCTCTTGAAGCTGGGACCACCAACCTGGGTCTCACACCCCAGAGCACCCTCACTGCTGGTACAATTACCACCCTGCAGCGCACCTCTCTGCCATATGCTCTGGGGAAACTTTACCTGCCTAGTATTTCCCTGGATGTAGCATGCATCTATGGAGTGTTTTGGGTCAGATGGGCATGTGTTTTCAAGTCAGAAATCCCCTTTTGAGCAGATCTAAGTTTAGGTCCTCAGTAACCTCCTGCCCCAAAGAGCCTGTGCTGTGCAACAAAACCCTGGGCTCTTCTGGCTCACCCTGTCACTGAAGGACTGCCAGAGCATAGATATATATCCTGAGTACAAATATTAATGTTTCAAACAAAGCTGGGATGTCTCCTCACCCAGCATTACCACTGGGCTGGTACTCAAATCACCACTCCCGCCTGCTCACAAAGCATTTCATGGCATCATGGTCCTCCTCCTCGGAGCAGATATTCTGCTGTTGGGGATAGCCATTGCCCCAGCCGACATCTCTTCTCTGCTGGGATGAGGACCTAACAAGGGGTTATGACATGACGTTGTAGCCAGCAGAGGGAGTGCGCAGAGCTTCAGCTGCGGCACGGCCTGGGAACAGCCGGGAAAATGTATTGAACCCGGGCCGGAGCCACAGGGTGCTGAAACAAGGGTTTGCCCTGGCTCAGTCACCAGCCCAGTGATGCTCAGCTGTGAGAGGATGGGGGAATGCATCTGCCACGAACCCCCCTGGAGACCTGGGGTACTGGGTGAGCCAGAGATGAGGATCCCCAGGGAAGGACACAATTGAGTCTCTTAGACTTTGGTCATTTTGCAGCACTTGCTCCAAGCCGTCAAGTGAAATTCCCCGTTAATTCAGTTCTAGGTTTGGGCACTTACAATTGCTTTCCAGCTCAAGTAATTTCTGCAGCTCATTTGTTACAGAATCATTCCTATAGCATTTTATTTCCAAAGCAATTCGTACCTCCATCCCAGCACTAGCTTAGTCCTTGTGCCTCACATCGGCACCGGATCCGGGAGGGACTTGGCAGGCTGGGAGCATTTTAGGCAGAGCTTCATTTGAATTTAGGCCAAACAGAGCAACACACAGCTAATTTGTATCGCTTTAGTGAATTAAAGACTCAACATCTGGCAGTATCTATAACAGCCTCTTATCTTAGGAAAAGGGTCTAAATTATTCTCCATTAAATGCTTCAGTGGTGGGGGGACCTCTCCACTCACGTACAATAATAGAAATATAATTAGTTACCCAAATGCACATTGGCGAAGACTTGTGCCCGGTCCCCTCCTAACTGTGTGAATCCCCCAGGTTTTTAAACGAAGGCTCTTCAAGCACTAATGGGCAATTTTGCAACTTGTGTCTACGCAGATCAGTAACCAGAGAGAGTAATGTAACTAAGTCAGGTGTCTCTGGGATTGAGTTAGGACAAGCCCGTGAGGGGATCCTGATGTGGATGAGATAAATATGCCATTAAATCACTTGCAGAGTGATGTTATGTAGGGAAAGCGGAGCATTGAGTGTTAGGAAGATGTTGCGTATGGTGAGCACAACCACAGGCTGATTAACACCCCTTGCGAGCCTGATAAAAGACAATGGGCCACATTTTCACCGCTAAATACATCAGGGATAAAAGGGAGCTGTGGGAAGAAGCAGAAAAGAACAGCAGGAATGACCTGACCTGCTTGAAACCTGCCTTTCTACCAGAGAGCAAGGAAGCTTGCTGTACTTATCTGAAAAAATGGTTGAGAGAGATTTGGTCACAACCAAGCCATTGGGTGTGAGAAGAGTCCTTATGGTGAACAGTGGCCAAGAGCCTTGCAAGATTTAATGTCTGGAAGGTGAAGTTAAGCCCGTCTGGGCTGGATTGGTGTTTGGTGGGCAAGAGGCAACTACTCAGTGGGACAGTTCAGATGTTGACACAAATACTTGCATTGCTTGAATCAATGGAAGATGAAGCTTGTTCAGTGGGACCTGGTTGCTCGCCCCAGTGCCAGATGCTTGCTCTGGGAGCAGTTGGGTACAATTCTCTCGTCACATGTAGAAAATCCCCCTTCCTCCACTCAAAACTTGTCTGAGACTTCCCATGTGCCTGGTGCTCTTGCTGCTGCCTCAGACCCATTGCCCCTCTTTCTACTTTGTCCCCTGAGGAGAAGGTGGGGGTGGCAGTATTTACACCCTACAAAGAGGGGGTGTGGAAGTGACTGGGAAGTGACACTATTGCTGGGAGGGGCTCCTCTGCAGGGAAAAGCAATACACTGATGAGGGCAGAGACATGAGCAGTGGAGATCTCTGCTGGAAAACTGCCCCATTTTGCAGCCCGTACCCCCTCACAGCCGAGATGTGTCAATGAACCCTGCCACCAACCCACACAGCCTGCTGATGTTACTGTTCCCTTCCCAAAGTGAGGATCAAACGAGGAGAATAAATCCCTGGGAAGGAAAAGAGAGGTCCTTGTTTCCTCCTCCCTGCACTTGCTCTCCAATTAGCCTTCCTCCCAGGTCACGAGAAATCTCATGCAGCTCTGCAGCAGAAGACACACTCTGCCTCACCAACTATGTTGTGTGCTGTTAGCTGGACCCAAGACAGCCTGGTATTTCCAGTCTATAGCTACTCAAAATAAAATCTGAGAGGAAACCCAGCACTTGCTAGTGATGTGGGTGACTCCTTCAAATCCTGAGCCTGTCTCGCTCACAGCAAAGTGGGACTGGCAGGCCTTCAGAAAGGTGGGGTGGAAAAGCTGCGATGGGTTCAGTGAAGGAAGGGAAGAAAAATCAGTGCAAAATGCCTTAAGCAGTGATTTGTTTAGTCTTTTGTTATGGTTAGCTCCAAATCAGCAAGTACAACCAAGCTGTCAGCAAATCCATTTTAGATATGAGCAACCCTCTAAAATTTCCCTCGGTCTATAATATCCTCCACACATGCTAATACAAATTCCCTTTTTGACAACACCTGATGCCTAGTGTAGAAGCAAGAGAAGACTTCATTCCCCAGGGCAGTGGGATCTCTGGGGTGATGCCTTTCCCCTTGGCTACCATGGCATGCCTCTCTAACAAGACCCACACTGCAAACTATTTTATTTGACTATTTCTGATTGCCAAAGCATGTATCCAGACAGTCCAGCAGAGATGTGGGCAGCAGCACATGTGCCCTGCTTGGGCACTCACTGGGGCACAGCGAGGTTCAACACACCAGTGAAGGTCCTGCAGGAAACCTCTCGTGGCAGCAGCAGCGCCAGGGCTGCATGTCAATCATAGAATCATGGAATCACAGAACGGTTTGGGTTGGAAGAGACCTTCAAGATCATCTAGTTCCAACCCCCCTGCCATGGGCAGGGACACACTCCACTAGACCAGGTTGCCCAAAGCCTGTTGTCCCCCAGCTTCATCACAGAGTTGTCCTTCACTGCTCTGTCTGGGATCCCAGCTTGCATGCTTTGCTTTCCCTCCCCAACAAAATCGCAAACCACAGCAGGGTGGCTGCAGAGCCCGGGAACAGACCCTGGGACGATGCCCTGGGGGAAAGTGGTTGTCTGTAGGAGAGACCAGAGCAGCTCACATGATACAAAAAAAAGGCTGTGGTTGGGAGGCTGACTCCCCACAGCCTGTGCTGCGGCAAAGCCAGAGGAGAGGCAGGTGAGGAAGTAGCCGCTGTTTGGGTAAAAGTGTGGCAGCACTGCCTTCCCAGCCAGGTGCTGAACACCAAAGCCAGCTGGAGCATGGCCAGGTTAAACCAAGTGAAGTGCTCACACCCTATGGTCCGTTGTGCCTGGTCCAAGTGGCTCCTGCAGCCTTGCATGGGTATCCTCGTCCTCGCACCACTTCCACCTCCCACCCCACAACAGTGGAGTCCCTCTGCCCGGGGCAGCCGGGTTTGGGATGCTGCTGCCTGCAAGAGAGCTCCATCCTCCCTCTGGGCTTAAGAGCTTGCAATGCTGTCGCTCCAGCAGATGGACTTTTGAAAGCATCACAGGATCAATCCTGGTGCTGGAAACTGGTGGGTAGAGAAAGCCAGGTTGCAGGGGCTGGCATGTTTGGTAACCAGAGCCCACGTGCTGGTGGCAGGGAGAAGAGCAGCCCAGAAGGTGGGAACCACCGCTGAAATCCTCCAAGTGAGTTGGAAACTACTTTGTCTGCCCCAGCCTTCTGTGGTGGCCTCGTGCAAATCATGCAGCCCACTTGCAAGTTAGCACCGTTCCCTGGCTCAGGGATTACCCATCGGCCAGGGCAGACCCTCCAAAGCAATTACTGAAGTTCAAGGGCTGGCTTCCTATTTTATTGTGGGGATCTGGGACTGTTTTCATTCCCAGGACCAAAACCTGGCTCCATGCGTTGCTACCCTGGCAGAATCGTGCCCAGAAAAGCATGCTTAATTTAAAAACCAAGTGCCAACATCCCAAGCCGGTTGTTTAGACTAAATGAAAGGTTTTCAGAAAAAATCAGTCTGACTGAAATTCCACCCCCCTTCCCCAGGAGATTGCTCCCTATCTGGTTGCCTCACGAAGGTGGGAGCAAAGGCTTTGCAGTGAGTCATCTTTTTACTTTGTATACCCCAACAGTGCTATTACTGCTTTCATGTGGGTCTCTGGGAACGGCGAGGGTGGTGGTGGGTGGGAGAAAGCGGCCGTGAAACAGGCATCAGCCACCGGAGGGGTTTTGAGCCCCGATTGCATTGCTGGGTGTGGGGGGGTGGGGGGTGGGTGGATTAGTGAGGCATCCCCACAAATATTGCCCTCCCCAAGACGGTTCTGGTTTTGGGGCAGGACCTGCTATCCTACATGAGTGGGGTCTCAACAAGGGATTAGGATGGAAGCTCTTGAACACCCCGGTGACTCTGGCAAATATGAGATGATGCTCATGCAAGTTAATTAGGAAGTGAGGGCAGTACTCAGCCTGCCCAAATGAGTCTGAAGCTCCTGGGCTGACTCACTGGAAACAGCGAGTTTCACCCAGAAAGGGATACCAAAACGTCTTGTAAGAAACACCAGTTGCAGGGACTCATCCCCTCCGATGACGGGAGCCCTGGAGTGGGACCGAGCAGGTCTGGCTTGGAATCATTCCTCGGCTCCAACATCAAGGTTTCTTGGAGGGAAGGCAACCTTCCTCTTAAAGTCCCTTTTAGGGGTTGCCTACCATCCATTGCTAGATTTCTCTCTGTCCTTATATCACATGCAGAGACAAAGGAATTCATTCTATGTCGGGAAAACATTTTTTTTTTTTCCCTCCTTTGGGTTGGGTTAGTGGAGAAGAGGTTGTTCCAGTCTGGAACCGCTTGTGGTTACTGTGCTTGTTTTGACTAAAAAACACCTGTGTGATCTGTACATATTTGAAATGTTTGCCTTTAATGCAAAAATCTAAACAAAATTCTATGCAACTTCCAGGCAAAAAAAAAAAACAACCTTCTTCTGCATGAAGATCTACCTGGTAGACTGAGATGGCTCAGCAAGAAACCCACCTGGAAGAATAAAAGGTGGAGTGGCATTCAGATTTGAACCAGGGATGCAATTTCCATTACTGTAATTACACTTGCTAATCATTAATCACGTCCAGGTATTTGCATAGCTACAGAGGCTACCGCAGCCACCTCTCATACTAGGTATGCCCTAAACTGGGGACTGCAGTCAAGAGCATTATTTCCACTAATTTTTGTGTTGTCTCACCGAATATTTGTTCATGCAGGTGGTTTAACTACTGTTTGGCTACCGTGGCGTGAGCAGCGTGTCCTTGCACCCAGCTCAGATAAAGGCAGAGGGACCACTGCAGCGTGAGGGAGGGCCATGCATTGCACACAAGCAATGTCCCAGGGATGGAAGAGCCACCTTCAGCTCGTATGGGTCAAGGCATTAGTGGGTTGATCATAGGGGCTGCATCCCACAAGCTTCACCAGGAGCAAACTCACTGAGGATTAGAAGCCCAGCACCATGGGAGGTGGCTGACAGTGCCTATATTCACATATGGATCATGCAGGGAAAGGTTCGTGGGGGGTCTCCCTTGGCCATAGTGATATCTTGCGTTGCAGTTTTCTTTAAACTGTGAGGAAGTTGGATTAGGTGAGGAATTCCACAATTTCTTAGCTTTTCAAATAACATGTCTGCGATATCACCCAGTCTGACTCGCGCTCCCACCTGCCTTGGGAATTTGGTTAACCCTTTGCCTGTTGACTTTGGGGTTTGCACCGGGGCTTCATGGAGGGTCTTTTTTGGAGACTGTTATCTTCAGCTGATGAAGAAACAGGGACTCAAGTGGCGCTGCCAAAATGGTGCCAGAAATAGGAGGCAGCATCTGAATCACCTGCCATTTGGTTCTACCTACTTAGCCAAGCACTTGCTTCCCCCTCAGCACAAAAATACATGTGTGCACACACACACACTCCTGCACGTGCTATGCAGGCATACCACCTGCTGTTTTGAAAAGCTACACGTATTTTTTTTTTTTTTTGGTGGGGGTTACCTTCCTAGTAACTAGTAATTAGCATAGCAGTCCCAAGGGTCCTATCCTGTGAGGTCTCCTGCTCCAGGAGCACTGGGATCTCTACAAAACCCTTGCTTCTCCCACCAGAGCCTTTCTGGAGCACAACTGGCACCATAAAAAATCTTCCCTCCATCACACAGGATCGCATTATACCTGTTATTTGCCCTGTGACACTACTTGGAGATGCCAACCCCATCTACACATCTGTCCTTGAAGGTTAAATAGTGCTGACGGCCAACACAAGACAGTAGAACTGAGGCTGTCGAGGGTGTGTTGTCCTAGGTGGAAAAATGTGCAGGAAGCCCAAAGCTGTCCCCAAGCACCCCTGTCCCTCCACCCACTGTCCCCATGTGAGACACCCTGGGAGCCTCCTGCCAGGACAAACTGGTGACATCCCCAAGCTCAGCCTGGCTGGGACCTGGCTTGGGGCGCAATCCCCATCTTGGCTGCCTCTGCTCTGCCAGTGCTGTGCCACACTATCGCCTCGCTTGGTGGATTTTTCAGCAGTGGAGTATAAACACTTCTAGTGACGTGCACTTAGTGTTAGTTGTTTTGCCAAGTGCTGTTGCCTCCCCTCCTTCGTTATGATTATGAGAGACTGGTTTAAGTGAGAAAATGAATTGTCCGCACCTCCTACCTCCCTGTGGGTGTCCATCACCCATGGCAAGGGCAGCGTGGTGTGGAGGGGATGCTGGCAGCACAGGTGGGCACAGGGTGTCCCTGAGTCACCTGCTGCAGGAGTGGGAATAAGGGGAGGGTGCAAGCAGTGGGGACCTTATTGCAAACTCCTGTATACCCACTGCCAGCCACAGGTATCGAAAGTCCCAGCCCCTAAAGGAACGGGGCAACAGGGGACAGATTTATTCCTGCGCCGAGCTGATGGATGGGGATGCAAACTAGAGGCGAATTAAGTGACTTGCCCAAGGTGACATGTGGATGCAGTGGCCGAGGAAGGCTGCACTCGGGGAACGGGAGCCCTGTGTGAGCCCCGCGCTGCCCCTTCTCTCCACATCCACAGCCACCTGCCTGTGGGACCCCAGCCCCACATCCTCCTTCGGGGTCTTCACTGTTCAGCTCAGACCCGAGGACACCAGTGGCTACCCTGGTAGCTCATTTATCCTGCCCCAAAAGCCCCCAGCCTGAAGGTGTGATAGGGTGGCCCCCACCAGAGCTGGCAATCAGAGGTGGAGACGAGGGTCTCTGATTAGGGGTGAAGCCCTGGCCTGGGGAACATGCTACCACCCAACCCTCTGCCCAAAGACAATGAAAGCTGCAAACAAAGACCCGTTCTGAAGCACAGCAGCAATGCAAAAAAAAAGAAAAAAAAAAAAAAAACAGAGGAAGAAACGCCTGAAAGATACATAGCTGGGATTCCTGAACCCCTCAGAGGTATTCGGGCTTAGCCAACAGGCTCAGGGGTTTTTTTCAAAGCCATTAATTACACAACAGAGATGTATCTGCACCACTCCACCTCTCTGCGGCAAGTAAGTGCCCCGCGTATATTCCCTAAAATACATCACCCTCTGTGCTCGGTGCCGTCACCTCTCTCGGGCATTTGGAAAAATAACCCATTGCACAGTGATATTTCCAGCTGGCTCTTGTGTCTGATTTTCTGCAGAGTTTTGAATGGGCACTCAAAGCATGCACCTCCAAAGGGCACATCTGCAATGCGTGAGCTGCATCAGTAGTGAATGCCGGAGGACGTGGCAGAGGGTTGGAAATACCGCCCTGCTCACCTGGGTAGCTTTGCCGAGTGAGCTGACTGCCGGACAAAGTCAAGGGAAAGCTCTCCAAGAAGCTGCACCAAGGCAAAATCAATGTAAGGACTGCATCCACCTCTGGCACAGCCCATCGCAGGCATTGCCACCAGCCACTAAGCAATGGCTGCTCTCTCGAAGCTGCTGGAGAGGACCTCAGCAACAACTGCTGTGATTTTTTTTTTTTTTTTTTTTTTAAGGAAGAAGAATTATAAAGAGCTCGCCTGCTTTTGCTCATGAATCCAGCAACACACAGCCAGACTGACCAGTTCATACTGATGCTCCCAGGAGCAGGAAAAAACATTTTTAAGGGTGAACCCTGAGTTTTCCAAGTCAGGGCAGAGGGAAGCCACATGGGTGAGGGTGCTGTGCTGGGGGGTGAGACACAGACACCTTTAGAGGGCACAGCATGCTCCTGCTTGGAGGCGGGTGGCATCTCTGCAGCCCACCCTCCCGCTCCTCAGGTCCTCCCCTGGGGACACAAGGATGCCAGCTACTAGCGCTGCCTTCCCAGAGGATCCTCGTGCGGCTGTCCCTGGAAGGACACAGCTATGGGGCACAGCCTGCAGCCCAAAGAGCTTCTAGTCCAAAGGGTTTCCAACCACCTCCTGCAATGCGTTTCATTTGCAAGCTGTTTTTACTCAGAGCTTGCCCCACAGACAGACCCATATTTGCACAATGCTATAAAGAGCCAACTTCATACCCTGGTGCTTGGAAGAACTAATTGTACCTGCTGGAGCTTTTATTGGTCTTTAAATGAGCTTGGACCTCTTCTTCCCCACAACATTCCAGTGAGTATTTTCATGGAAATGCTTTAAAAAAAAATAAATAAGGAAAACAGGAAATGGTGATGTGCTTAGCTGTTAATATAGGCACAGACACATCTTCCTTCTCTGCTACTCTATTTGTTGCACATTTTTTACACAAATAATCAGACAAAACTTGGAGCCTTCCAGGCTCCCTCTGCAATGAACAGAAGCTGGGGAGAGGGCAGGCATTTCTCCTTATCTAACCTATTCCACCCTTCTCAGAAATCCCTTTTGGGAAGCCGTTAGCTGAGCCAGAATACCGCTTTGGCAACCAGGGATGACCAAGAGATGTTCCACAGATAATGGGGAGAAAGGAGACACTTCTCTGCCTTTCTGGGATCATCTGAGATCTTGTGGCCTCCTTCTTTTGGGACATGCTGCAGAAGGCACGCCAACAAGCGGACCCACTGAGTTTCACTTGCTGAACATCATTCATGCTTTTTTTTACCTTGCACTTGGCCGCTGTGACACCTCCCTACCCTGCATCCTCCTTCCTGCAGACTCTTGAGCCAAGCGAGGCTGCTCAAGCTGGAGCTTTTCTCCAGTCACTGGGGACATGGAATTTTTAAAGGTACTACAGGAATACCAAGTCTGTCCAGCCCACAAAAAATGTATAGTTCGTCCTCCATATAAACAGGCATGAAATAGTTATGCCTTTTACCACTGTCACAAATTCCTCTGGCACAGTGCAATATCTTACCGTGGAACAACTTCGTTTTTGCTATGCTCAGCAGCCTCTGGGTCCTCAGAATGCATCTGCCAACACCCCTCCTGAACACCTAAGTCGAACGAGTGCTTCAGCACATTGGTAGACCTGGGCAGGAGTTACTACACTTTCACTCTAAAAATGCCAAAAAACCGTCCTCTGCTGATGCCTAAGGGCATCCTGCTTTTTCCCTGCCTGTATAACAATCCTGCAGCAGAAACCCTCTGGGCTGGGAGCACGGCCCGAAATGCTCTCCCCACCCAGGGGTGCCAGGAGCCTTGAGCAGACCTGCCAGCCTCTGCTCTTGTTTGCTTCTTGTTGACCAGGGGCCCCAGGTGAATTATTTCTCCAACTCTTAGTTCTTTGACTTCAATTTCTCACAGGGACCTTCCATATATCACATCCTCTTTCACCAATGAATCTCTCCTGTTCCAACAGTTTAGTGTGCCCCAGGATCAATATATTTTAGCAGCATGCAAGGACATGGTGTTATTGCCAGGTTCCTGGGTTGTACAAAACAAAAGGTATCGCTTTCTTAAAGCCATTGAAAAACACTCTAGGTCAAGTACAATTATTCCACTGCCATTAAACAGCTGTGTATTAGGACTCTGGCTAATCACTCTGTCCTCCTTTTTTTCCTACGAGAAAAAGATGACTTTTTCTCGTAGTCTTCAATGACAGGAGACCCAAACCCATGTCCCACCCTCACCCCCCTTTTGTCTCATTTTGGACATCTCAACCTGCGGTGGCCAGATCTTTTGGGCATGTCAGTAAAGCAGTCTGATTTCTCCTGGTTGTCCTCACTCTTGACATATGAGACTATAAGGTGCTTTACAAACTGGGGTTACCTTTGCAATGCTGTAGGCACAGCACCTGAACCATGTGCCTCAAATCCCCGTTCTGCTCACCTTGTCATTTGTGGTATAATTGTGAAATTAGTCAAATGAGCATCACAGGGTGCCTTGGTTGGGCTGGGATTAAGTGACCTCTCCCCTCTTTGGATTATAGGTGGAGAGGAAGGGAAAAATCATATAAATGTCCCCTTCCCTGAAGGTATCTGCTTGGCTCTGCTCACCGGCAGCATCACTAACATCCACCCTGGCCTGTGACCACTGCATTTCTGCAGCTATTTACATTCCTCTGCCTTTGCTGAAGCTCACATCCCTGCTTGCAAAGTCCAGGCTGGTCCAAGCTTTCCTGTTCTTCCCCCCTTCCCTGGAAAGCTTTCCGGCCCATCGCCACATGTTGGTGGCCACCCACGAGCAGCTTTGATCAGCTCAGATGGGCAGCGCCGTCAGGGAGCTTTGCAGCCTGCCCAAATGCTTCCATAGCCACTGCAGCAGCAGACGTTTTCCCTTCGAGTCCTGGGCATCCCCTGGTCGTTTCAGGGTGCCTTTCAGATGTTGCTTTTATTTCAGCTCCTACTTTAGATTCATTTAGTTTCATCTCACTTTGGCTGACTTTGCTTTGCGAACGCTGTCCTTGCTCCTTGCAAATTTAATGGAACCCATGACCACGATTTCTCTCCTGAACCACACCAATGACCATGGAGGTCAGACAAATGCAAGACGCGATGGGCTGTTTTTATTGCATTTCCAACAGTTTCAGGTGATGCTCTGCTGCAGCCCCATCCACTTACAAATCAAAATGCTTCCTGGGATGCTGTGTTTCTGCAAGCCCCTTTGCAGTCAGTGCTGTGGTCCAGAGGCCCTCCTCTCTCTCTTTCTGCCTCCCAGTCCTCAGGTTAGCCCTGTCCTTGGCTTTATTGGTCCTCCTCGTGCTCTCCTTCGCAGGCCCTCCTTGCAGGCAATGCCAGGGGCTGGAGTTTGGGGTGGAGGCAGCTATTGTTCCAGCTATCTGCAGTATAATGTTCCTTATGACTGTATTAAATGAAGGGCGGAGGTCACACATCCCTAGTTTAAATTAGGTTTAGGCTGACCTTTAACAATATTACACTCGTGGATTCTCTCATAACTCACCGAATAAACTCCCAGAGGGTTTTACCACCTCCCTCTTTTCTTCCTACTGTAAGGATGCCCGAGGCTTAATGTGCTTCTCACCAATTTCGCTTTGATTTCTAATCCTATCCCCTTCTCCCCTTTCTCCCCCCCCCCCCCCCCCAATACAGATATATTCAGTCCTTTAAAGGTGGGGGGAAAGAACCTGTTCCTTTTCTCTTCTGGGCGACAGCTCTTTCTTTTGTGTCTCTTTCTTCCCTTCCCCGCCCCCCTGCTCTTTCTTGACACAATGCACTATTTATTTGCACTGAAGGATAACTAAGAAGCAATTAAAAGATCAAAAGGCACAAACACAAGTAGATCCAGTGGCAACTTGTGGGGTTTATTTTGCTGCTGCTGCTGCTGCAGCTTCACCAAACTGCTGCCTTGTTTTTCCCCCAGCCGGAGAGACACCTCTCTTACTGGGTTGCCTCTTCCTTGGAGCAGACTTTTTTATGATGGCTATTTTTCACCCCCATTGTTTGCTATTGCAGTTGTTTACTGGAAAATCACTTGTTTTTCTCAGGGAGATTAACCCTCCAAGCTTTCTTTTGTCTACTCTCAGGAGGTCCTTGTGGTGAGCTGGGGGAAGGGAGGGGAGCTGGGCTCCTTCAGCTATTAACAGTAGCTTACAGCCCCGCTTACCCCCCTGCCAAGGTTGGGTCTTCTCCTTTGATGAGGTTTTGCTTTTGCAGTGCGGAAAGGTGGTTACTCTTTGTTAAGGAGACCAGCTCTGCCGAGCGGTTTGCAAGGACTCACGATTGGGATTTACAAAGTCCTGGACATCTAGGAGAAACTCCTAAAGCCAAAGGTAAGCATCGATGGAGATGCTTCTTTTCGGGAGAAGTCTGGAGCCCTGACACATACCGGCAGATGCTCAGTCTCTTTGACAGCCAGGCCACTTCTTTACATGCTTAAACATCGATGTAGGAGCTGAGATATGAAGCCTGTGTTTGAGTCTGGTGCGCACACAACTGCCGCCTTAGCATCTCATCTCTCTCCCACGTGTGCCGATGTTTCGGTTGAAGCCCACAGCCCTGACACCAGGTCTGCTGAGTGGGATACGCAGCGACACAGCCCAGAGGATAACCCAGAGAACAGAAGGATGTTGGGGAGCGAAGGATGTCCAAAGCCTAGTGAGAAAGGCTCACATTGTCTTGGGCGTGTTGAGGGCAATTCCGACTGTTCAGAGCTGCACCAAGCCCCCCATCCTTGAAAGAGGCAAACTTGGAGGAAAAAAAAAAGTTTTCTTTATTGCACATTGCGGTGGGGGCTGCTGCATCCTTGCCCTTTCACGCCACTACCTATGCCTGAGATGGACCAACCTGCTGCCCGATCTCAGGCAGCTCTGCTCCTCTCTGCTCCAAGGAGGGTGCGTGCCTGTGGCGCAACCTGGGCTGCACGCCCCTGCAAGGGTGCAGGCACCTGGGGGCTGCCTGGGGTTGCCTTTGCTGCTGGCAGAAAATGAGCAGCGTCCCTTCTCCTAGGGCAGTCGCTTCCCTGGCGGGGCAGACTTGGCGGGCAGGTTTTTGGGAAAAGGCGAGTTTTGCTTAATGCAGCACAACGCAACTGCCATGCAGCACCGGTGGAGCAGCTGGAGCGCGTTCAGCCTGCGCGCTGCTGTACATGCATGGTGAAGCCTGGGAAAAGTCCCTGTGGCTTAAAGGCAACTAATCTCGCTTGCAGAAGCCCGCAGGAAGCAGAGACGACCTAGTGAGCAGGAACCAGTCCGGGAAGGTGCTCCGCGGGGTGCAAAATCCGAGTGCCGCTGCCCTGTGGAGGGGGAGCGTCCATGCTGTCCACACTTGCACGGGTGGATGCGGGGGACTCGCTTCTGCTGAGGCAGGGGCTTGCCTGCCAGCATTGGGGCGCGTAAAACCGGGCAGGGCTCCGGGGCAGGCGTGCGAGCCCAGGGGGGCCGTGCGGGTGGCACCCCTGAATGCCCGTGCCTTTGCCAGGGAGTCCTGTGGAGCAGTTTGGGGGCAGGCTCGGGGCAAGGCGGATGGCACAGACACCTGTGCCCTGTGTGCACCTAGAGAGCCCCAAAAGTGGGGCAGACGAGGCAGTCTCCCGCTGCCCCCTCTCACCTCCTAGAGCATGGGGCTCGCCATCTGACAGTGAGAGGGGCTCAGGGGGTGCCCCCCCAGCATTTTGGGCTGGGGCTCGAGGAGCAGACCCCCACCTCCTCCCCTCACCTGCGGGGGCGGCGGGGGATGCGCGCAACCCCCCACCCTCCCGAGGCCGGTCGGGTGGATCAAAGCCCCCACCCGGGAGCAGCCCGCGAAGAAACCGTGCGGCAGAAACTTTGTGTCCCCTCTTCCCTCCCCGAGCTGGACTCCGGAGGGTTACGAGGGAGAAGGAGGGAAGAAAGGAAGGGAGGGAGGGAAGAGAGGGGGTTAGACCGCTCTGCAACATTATTGGCTGCGTGGCCGGGCTGGTGCTCGCTGGGGAAGTCAGAGCATGCCCATTGGGGGGGTATAAAAGGGGGGCAGCCAGAGCGCCCTGCCTGTCTCCTCGCTCGTGGGGCAGCCAGCCGGGAGCAGCGGGCAGTCAGGCAGCCGGCCCCTCCGCCCCGGCCAGAGGGACGCAGTCAGTAAACACAAACGTGAGAGCCACCCAAGGGGCAGCCAAAGCAGGAGGAAAGAAGGAAGGGACAAAAAAGAAAAAAAAAAAAAAAAAGAAAAAAAGAGGGGAGAAAACCAGAAAAAAAGAAAAAAAAAAAAAAAGGAAAAGAAAGAAAAGGAAAGCGCTCGCTCGCTCTCTAGAATAACAAAATACCTGATCGTAACAAAATAACATCCTTCAGACAAAATCAAGCAGGGACTTGACATACCAAAAAGGCAAGGCGAGGAGAGCGAGCCAGGGCGCGGGGAAGGCGAGCCAAAGCCGCGATCGCTGCCAGGGCAGGAGAGCAGCATGTCAAGCGCCGGGGCACACACGGATGAGCGCTGCCGGCAGCCTGCCTTCCTCCCCGGCCCGCCGCCGCCGCAAGAAGTTGAGAGTAGCAGCGGCAGCGCCAAGGTAAGCGCCGCTCCGCGCCGCTCCGCGCCGCCCTTCCGCGGGCAGAGGCAGGCGGGTTCTCCCGTGCCGTGCCGTGCCACGCCGGGCAGAGCCGTGCCATGCCGGGCCGGGCCGTGCCGCGCCGGCCCTGCTGCCCGCCGTCCCCACGCGTGTCACTAGAGGGACCCCGAGAGCCGGCCCAGCCGCGGACTGGCGGGGCGGCCCGCTGCGGTGGGGTGCGCGGGGTATCCCCGGGGGGCGCCCCGCGTCCCGGCGGCGGGGATAGCCCGCCGGCTTGCCTCCGCCTGCGGCCCCCCCCCCCCCCCCGGACCTTGAGGGGGAGGGGGGTGGGGATGCCGGCAGCGGGACCGCTTGCGCGCGGTTTGCGCGCCCTTTGCGCGCCCGAGCGGCGGCTGGGAGCCGGCGCGGGGCGGTCCCGCGTGGGGAGCCGCGGAGGGGCGTGCGGGGCCGGCTGGCAGCAGCGCGCCTGTGCGGGCAGCCGGGGCCGTGCGGGGGCCGGGCTGGCCCGGCGGCGGGGCCGGGGCTATGCGAGGTCACGCAGGGCTGCGCGGCCCCTGGCTGCCTGTGGCGCTGCCTCCGCTCCGGGGTTGTTTTGGAAGCGGGGAGACGCTCGTAGCGGCGCGGCGCGGGGAAGGGACAGACAGTTCTCCGGCTTCGGAGACCGGGGAGATTATTAAACTCTCTTCTGCAAAACACTGCGGCGTGTTCGGTCTCGGAGGGATAAAAATACAGAGAGGAAAAACAAGAAAGCAAAGCCAAAATGGAGTGAGAGTTAATGGTTGGCATGCAGCCTTCGACTTCGTGTGATTTTTATTTTTTTTTCCTTCTTCTTCCTTCCCAATTGCTTTTCCCTACAGTAATTGTTTTAAGAGCACAACTTGGAAAGGTTTTGGCACTCTGTTGAGCAGTAGGGAATTGGGGCACATGAGGAAACTCGGATTTAGCGTAACTGTACCAGCAGATGTGGCTGCCTTGCCTCGAGCCAGTGGTACTTCAGCAGCGTTTCTGATACACCAGGTCTCTCTCAGGCAGCGTGGAGCAATCGAGTGTAAAAACAAGGTTTGCGTGGGTGGTTTTAAATAGACACCTCGGGAGAACCGCTGCTTTCAACCCTCGAGTAGAGGCTTCCTATACAAAGTCTGTAGTTTTCTTCCAAATGCTGGGATATGCTTGAGAGGCCAAGGCCTGGTTTTCTTTGGTTTTATTTGTTGTCAGGTTGCGTGTGTGTGTGTGTTTCAGCGTGTTGGGTTTTTTATTCCTCCTCTTGCCTTGATTTAGAGTGGAGTTGAGGAGCCTGGGTCATGGGGTTTTGTGAGGGTGACTTTATGCTAAGGACATCTGGAGGAATAAAACTGACTGACACTTCTGGTTTGAGCTTCACTGAGCTGTTTTGGACCAAACTTGACAATTTTGGTGGGGGTGAATGGGTCAGAGCTGTAAATCTTGCTCCATGTTGTCGACACCCACACAAGTTCACTCAGCCTTTCAAAGGGGCTATCCCAGCTCCTGTGAAAATTCATTAAGGGATAAAAGATTTAACACTGCGGGTCCCCTCCCACTGCCACATGAAATTTGAGAGCCAAAATGTGTCTGCGTGTGTGTCCCAGTGCTTTTTCTGACAGGTGATCCTTTTTGCAGCCCGGCAGGAGGGCTGCTGCTTTGACCAGGCAACCCGGAGGTGTCAGTGCATGTCTTCCCATTGATTCCTACAGGCTTTGGAGCAAGCCTGGCTTGCCTTGTGGAGCACCAGAGAAAAGCATTTCTGTACTTTTCTTTTTTTAAATAAAGCAAACACAGCAGGTGAGGTCTTATTTTTAGAGGGACCGAGGAGTTGGTGTGTTTCCAGCAGTGCGTACAAGCACTGTAAGTGGCCCACCCTCTCCCTGCTTGTGTCCTGGGACTGACCTCTCCGATCCTTCTTTGGGTTGTCTTTGCTTTTAAAGATTGCTGTGTGTCTTAACGGGGCAAAGAGATACCGGCCTCCCTGGACATGTTATCCATGTCCAGGGATATGGATAACCTCTCCTGACATGAGGGGTCAGGAGAGGTGGGGGGCACCAGGGGAAGAAATCCACCTTGGTGTTGCAGCCCTGCTCTGAAATGGTTAAAGCTGCTCTGCCAAGACATAAAGCAAGTTCAACGTGTTGTGGGAATATCACTTGCCAGTAGACTCCAGTCACCACAATTTCTGATTTAACAGCTTAACTTGCTGTTAACTTTCCCTGATATACTCCAGGTTTTGGATGGGAATGCAGAAAGGAGAGAGAAACAATAAAGAAAGGAGTTAAGTGAGGCTACTAAAATGGACTTAAATCCCTTCCCTGGGTCCTGGCAGCTGCCTTTAGAAGAGTTAACCAAGATTGCATTTCCTTTTTTTTATGCAATAAATCAAATGTTTCTGGGCTACATACCAAAATTTGTGCAATACGTTCTTACTCCCCAGTGGGGTGAGTAAATGGTACTGAATACCCCATTCACCTTTTTCAGCTTGATTTTTCCACAGCTACGGTTGTCCTTGCTGCAGCACCGATAGATGTGGGGTGCAGGCAGTGCTCCCCTGCCTGCCCCAGCCCCTGTCCCACAGGCAGAGGAGGCAGGCGTCTCTCCCCTCTTGCAGGATGGGAGGTGGAAAGGTGACCCCCAGCGCAGGGTGGAGTGGGCTGCTGATGGGGACAAGTAGTGAAGACAAAAAAGTGAGGTCTAAAAATAGCAACAGCATTGCCAGCCTCAGCCATATAAATGTCATGCAACCCAGGTGCCAAGAATCAGGAGTTTTTTATTTTTTTCCAGCCTGAGCTAAACAGCAAAACCTGTGGTCCTGTGTCGGTTTTATGCACCTGACAGCTTAATGGTCGAAAGTTTGATTGTTTTGAAACTTGCTTCTTCCAACTTGCGGGTCGGAAATCTCATCCTGTCTTTTAGATGACAAGGGAGGCTCTTCTGCAGCATGGCACATGGCGGCTCCTCTCCGTTTGGCTACTGCTGGGCACCTCCTTCCATTGCCTCTGCCCAAGATCCAGCCCCAGGGTGGCTTTTGGCTGCCAAGGCAACTTCCTTTCCCTGCCAGCCTCCGCTAGCCCTTTGCTACTTGGCACCTCGGGCCGTCGTGGCCCGACGCCTTGCGCAAGGTTGCCCGTGGGCAGGCGTGGCACTCACTTGGCACATGTGAAGTTGGCGCACGCCTGTGTCCTGCCCCTTTGGGAGAGCCGTGCTCGAAACCGGGTCATCACCCTGCTCTCCTGGGGCTGCCCTCTGAGAGGAGTAACGCAGAGACATGCTCAGCATCTCTTGCAGTCAATTATCTGAGTAGTGAAACGTCAGTCTGCCCGCTTTTTTTTTAAAGGGGGGGAGGGTGATGGGGAGGCTGATATGCACAAACTGGTTTTCCCCTTGTGCACACACCGCTGGGTTTGGGCCGATGACTTTTCACTGTGATCCTGTTCAAATGCTGCACTGCTCCACAAAGAAGCAAGATGATTTTTTTTTTTTTTTTCTTTTTGCTGTCCAAATCCAAATTTTGCAGACTGGGCCATCTGTCAATTCCCTCCTACGTTGTTCTGTTCATATTAAATTGTAATGAAGGCCAGACTGAAGAAGGAATTAGGTCAGACAGGAGGTTTAGTCTCCGTTTTTGGGGAGATGTTTGTTGCCCAAGAGAGGCACCGTGGTTTGGTTGGCTCAGCACAAGCCTGGATGCAAGGGATGCCTGAGCTGTCCTCCGAGAATTGGCAACAGGGCCTTGTAGCACATTGTGGCTTCTTGGCCCCTGACTCCTCAGCAGCTGGACAGAAATCATCAATCCAACTGATTCTGCAGCAAATCCTGAAAAAAATCCTTTAATGGCCTCAGGCAGGAGGGTGGCTCTGCTGCAAACCTGCCCTCGGGCTCGCTCCTGGCACACCTCAGCCACTCCGAGAGGACCTTCTCTGTTGGCGTGCCCCCACTGGCGGGGGGCTGCTGAGAGGTTTTTTGGGGTTTCTGGCCATGGGTGCAGCAGCTTGTGCTGCGAAGGGGGAACACGCAGGAGTCCCAAGGCAGCCGGGAGCATCCCACACGCAGCAGCTCGCGTCCAAGCTGGCTCCAGCAGCAACCTGGCTTCGTGCAGGGAAGGGAAGGCGGGGGAAGGCAGGAGAGGGACATGAAGGATGGAGAACAAAACAGACCCTCTCGAGGCAAGGAGAGGCCAGTATTGTCTTCTGATGGCTTGTCTGAGCCTCTCCTGCGCTGAGAAGGCTGCTGCAGGGTGCAGTTCCCAGGATGGTACAGGGAACCTGTGCAACCAAGAAATTCCTCTTGCATCACCCTCTTGCATGCCACATGAGGTCCAAGCTCTCGTTAGGAGGAATTTGGTGCTCAGGTTATTGGGCACCCGGCATGTCTCGCACTGCCATTCCATTGCACATGGTTAAAACCACATCCTGAAGCATTTGAGCTCTCTGTGGGGAGACGTGAGGGGGAATGGCAGCTTGTGTGGCTGATTCAACCTGCTTTGGTAAGAATGAATCTTTTCTGGGTGTAACCTCGCTCCTGGTGGACACGGGACCTTGTCCCTTAGGAAAGCATCCTGCTTACCTCTCACTGCCTTATTCCTGTTACCTCTTGCGTGAGAGAGGCTAATAAAAACTGAAGGGTTTTCCAGCTGTCGGTGTGAATTTACTCCTGTCCCACAGCTGAGGGTTCTGTCCCTGTCCTAATGCTTGGAATAGAAACCAGAAGCAGTGCTCTCCATGTTTCCAGTGGAGAATGAAGGCTCGGAGGTATTCATAGGGCTTTGCCTCCTGATGCTGAGCAGGATTTGGCCATGACAGCTGAAGCCACATGCAACCTGGGAGCCAGCATGGTGCTTGCACCAGGTTGTGGGCTGCGGGTATCCAACCATGCCGTGCTGCCCTTTTTTGGGGAGCAACGCCAGCTCTGACAGCCGTGGTAGGGTGGGTGTGAGCTCTCCTGCATGGGTGCTGCTCATCCCTGCTAAGGAGGAGTAGGAGGGGAGAAGGATCCATTGAAAGGTCATTGGCATGCGCTGCACCGGTGATGGCACCCCCGGAGCCTGTCTGGCCTGGGGTGAAGCCTGGGGGTGAAGCCTGGGGGCTTTTCCTCTGCAGGGTCGGTAGGGCCAAAGAGAGAAGGAAAGGCTTACGGGGTTGGGCTGGGTTGCGGCTCCATCAAGCTGGAGAGAAACTGCAGCACCAGGTAGTAAATAAAGATGCTTTTCGCTTTGCTGCCCGGTTTCTTATTACATGGCTGCTGGAGGGAGCAGGGAGATGTCAAGGTGACAGCGGTGGAAAGGGCTGGTGGTTGATGCATGGGCAAAGGGGGACTTCACTGCATCGCAGACCTCCGTGTTAGACCTGGGTGACATTGTTGAGGCCATCCCTGTCCTCGTGGCTTCCTGGCTGGAGTTATGGGGTGCGTGGGCACCCTACAAGAGCTTGCAGTGGAGGCAGGGAGGGCTGCCAGGGGCTGCCTTGTGCTTGCAGTGCGGGTTGTGCAGGAGCGGGTATTTTCTGAGGAGCGCAAGTTTTTTTCCACAGAAGGTATCAGGTCTCCCCAGCATCAGATATCGCCCTGCTGACAAAACCTTACTCTCCTCTTGCTTTAGAGCATTTCAACCCTTTCTTTCGAGTGGATGTGGAGGGAAAAGCTACATTTGCCACCTGTGCCACCGAGGAAGCCCCTTCGGGGCAACCGTCTCTGGCTTAGGGGAGGCCAGTGCACAGCCTCCTCATTAGCTGTGGCACTCACAGCCAGTGCAAGCCTAACTGGGAGCAGGGGATTATTTGGGTGTCCTGAAGTCCTACGTCAGTCCCTGTGGCAGTGGCACTGGCTGGTGCACATCTGCTGCTCTGGCAATGAGCTGCTGGTGCTACCTGCGCCCCAGGGACATCAGCAATCAGGAGCTGCATGTACAAAAAGAGGAAAAAGGGAAAGTTAAAAAAAAAGGAAAGGGAGCAGGATCATTGCTGTCTTGTTGATTGGAGACCAGGCTGCCAATGCTGCCTCACCAGGGGCATGACTCAGGCAGTGCGGGTGATGCTGAGGTCATGCTGGGGAGGCCCAGTAAACACTTGTTGGCCACTTGATAAAAAAATCAAGGTGAAAAGGTGTTGGTGGCAAAACACTGCAGCTTGGCAGTGTGGCGCCATCACAGCCCGGTGCCATCCCTCTCCTCCTAGTGTAATATAGATCAAAGCACCCAGGTGGGCCGAAGGGACTGGTGCTACTGGAAAACCTGGTCCTGGTCCCATCACTTGCTGGTTTGAGCCCAGTTTGTTCCCAGGGCTGCTGCCTCTCTTGTCCAGAGCCCTGGAGGGGTTTTGCCAGCCTTGCTGGTCTCTGCCAGCACAGGCTGAGCAATGCAATGGGCATCAAAGCTCGTGCGAGGGGATGCCCCCCTCAGCCCACCCAGACCTTGCAGCCTCTGTTTTGGCTTTTCTTGCTTCTGGTCCCTGTCCTCCTGCTGCTCAGAAGAGCTCACGACTTGTAAGCATGGTGCATTTCTAGCAGCGACAATTTGAGCTACGAGTTCGTAAAAAAATTGGTAGCAAGGGTGGCTTTATTGCTGGCAGGACCATAGTGGGGCCCCAGGGGAGCTGGGCTAATTTCCTGGCTGCACTGCAGACTTCCCCTGTGACCTTGGGCGAGTCATTTAATCTATCCTGGGCTTCGGCTCCATCTCCAAGCATCCCGGGGGGGGTGAGGTAATATTCATTAACTGATACAATTCTCGAGTTGCTCAGATACTATGGTGATGAAGGCTGCATGTGAAACCCAGCATCTTAGCTGAGCGTTAGTGAGCAGAGGGGATGCTCTGCTTGAGATTTAGCGTTGCCCCATGCTGGCTGCTATTTTGCTACACTTCTTCTCGTCATTTTGAGCTGACCTGTCTGGCCACTGTCATTATTTGGCTGTAAATATACAGTGATGCTCATCAGTGAGGGACTCTTAATGCCTGGAACCATCTACGGGTTTTGCTTCATCCAGTGAGGCAACAGCACTCTTGCTTTACACCTGCAGAAGCTGACATGGAGGTAAAGCTGTTTGCTGGAGATGAGGCAGGGGAAATCTTTGGGTTAGTTAGCAAACATCCAGGGAGCTTCTTTTGTAATCCTCCACACCGGCTGATACCCCCTTGGCCCTCCTTGGTGATGCCTCAGGCGCATTTCCCGTGGGACCGCTCTGCTCCTGGGGGATGTCTTCTCGGTCCCAGCTCTCATCAGCAAACATGGCTTGTGCAATCAGCCCCTCGATTGCCTGAGCCTCAACTCCCTGGTAGAACCCAACTTTCCTCAAAAGCAGCTCTAGGACAGATTGAAACTTCATTTGTTTCTGCTTTGGAGGAATATGTGTTCAGGTAGGGCATGAAAATCTGTCATCAGAACTGAAAAAAAAAAAAATACCTCCCAATAATCATTTGAATGATTTCCCACGTAAAAGGGGGAAAAATAAAAAATCATGCTGTTGAAAAAACGGGGAATAAAAGCCTTTCAGAGGTAGGCTGAAGTGGGATTTTCCAATGGAAAAACTGCTTCAATGCAAACCTTGTCTGGCTGGAGCAGCTGACTGGCGGGGCAAGTGCGGGAAGCCAGCCTCGCACCAGCGGCCAGCTCAGCGCTGCTGGTCCTTCCCTGCAGCATCCCAACATATCCGGGCATCAAACCCCGGGTGTGCTGTGAGCAGGGGGGCATTGCCCAGGGAAAGTGGCAGAGAGGAGTCTCTTGTGCCATGTTAACGCTGTGCCTCTGTCCCCAGGTGCAGAGGATGTGTGCGGCGAGGCGGATGCTGCTGCTGCTGCTGGCTTTCCTGGCCTACACACTGGATTCGGCCGCGGCGTACGGCACGGCGGAGACCCTCTGCGGCGGGGAGCTGGTGGACACGCTGCAGTTCGTCTGCGGGGACAGGGGCTTCTACTTCAGTAAGTGCCTGGAGGCCGCTGGCGCTGGGCAGGATGCTGCCCCCACCCCATGCCTTGTCTTGGTGGAGGCAGGCTGGGAGGGCAAGGAGGGGTTTCCCAGCCCCGTGCTTTTTGTGATTGCCTTGTATATGGTGGTAGGCCAGGAGAGGAGCGAGAAAAGCAACGTGCTCAGGGTGACATGCACCCACCTCGTGTCGGTTTTGGGGACTGTCTAGTGCCATGGGGAAACTGGGTCCTGCACTTGGTGCTCGAGAAAGTCGAATATCACTGGGGAGCCATAGGTGACTGGCTCACTAGTGATGTGGGCAAGTCATTAAAATAATGAGGATGTCTGCAGCCAGCTCTCTGCTGAGCTTGGGCCCTGGCTTATTTATAAACCTTGCTGCCTAAGTGCTGCATCCTGAGAGCAGGCAGCAAGCTGAGTGCTCCTGCTTTCTGGGCAGGCTTTGCTTGGCTATAGCAGCAGCTTCTAGGGTGCTCACAAAATATGCTTCATGTCCTCCTGGCTACCTGCTGGTGAACCTGTCAAGAGTGATGTCTTACCCTTCTGCAGCGCAGCTAGTGCAAAAAGATGCAGCGTTGCCGTTGTCTGCAGAGTGCAGGTGGCTTCAGGACAGTTGGCTGGAGTGGGTTTTCCACCAGGATGCTTTGGGAGTTTGGACCATTGGCACTAGCAGTACAACGGCTTAGCTGGTAAACGGGGAGGAGGAGGAGTAAACCAGTAGCGGTGGATGCTCAGTAATCTATGGGCAAAGGTACCTCGAGTGTGACGCCTTGTTCTGGTGTTTTGGCCCCCTGCTCTGCCTGGGAGAGGGAAGATCCTGTGTCTTGCTGCCCACTGAGGACTGAACTGCAGAGTGACTGGCTATAGGAAAGATGCAAAGCCAAACAGGGGGGGGAAGGGGATGGAGATACCAGCTGCACATGGTGCCGTGCATTTGGCAGTCTTGCCTCTGCCTTGGAAAAAGGAATTAAAAAGTCACTTTCAAGTAACAGGGTGTGTTTTTGGAGTTATGGAGTCAAGAGCCAGCCTCCCCCTTGTCCCCGTGTGCCTGTGCAGGGAAAGGGGCGCTGCAAAGTTAGGAGACAGCCCTGGATGTGCCTTCCCAACCGGGATGCCCCTTCCCAGCCTGGATGCTCACACAGACTTGGCTGACGCTGCCTGCTGAGGTTGGGCAGGGAGAGGCTCAGGGATCCCACATCCAGCAGCAGCCAGGGTTCGGGCTGTGTACTTCTGGGTGGGCGGTTGGGCTGCAGGTGGCTTTGCAGCTAGCTGGGGGTGATCTCCCTGCCCTGTCCCAGCTGAGCAGCGGGATGTTTTCATGGCCCCCCAGGTGCTGTGGGCAGGTGGCGATTTTGGGGATACCCTGGGCGCACTTCCTTCTTCTCACTGAGCTGAGTGGTGAAGGTTTGCACATCAGCTGCCTTTCCTCTTCTTATATCCCCTTCCACCTTTCCTCCGCCAACGAGCCCCGTGCCAGAGCTCAGCTGAGCTGGCGGGTCTGGGACTGGCCTTACCAGCATGGCAAGGAGGTGAGCTCCTCTCCCACTCTCGCACCTCTTCCTCTCCCTCTACATATAGAGGAGCATCCGTCTCCCCTCCTGTGGTTCTCTTCCCTCCTCCCCCTCTCTAGGGATGAAAGGGAATGGGGCTTTTGTTTTACGGACAAACTGACCTCCTTTCACCTCAAATAACCCAACCACCCAGGCTAATATAAAAACACTTTTGAGGGCAGACAGTTTGCTTGGTGCCAAGTGGCCAGCCTGGGGCTTGCAAGGGGATTCTTGCTTCTCGCTTTTTTTTTTTTTTGTCCTCTCCCATCCCCTCTTTTTCTTTTTGAATATTTCTGGAGAGCCCGGGGATGCCGGGGATGAAGCAAATTCCCCCTAGTCCCATATTTTAGTCCCTTTGGCATCTGGCCAGCCTGTGTTGTGCAGGGCTCAAGATATTTGGGCAAAGGTTCTACTTGATGAAGGGTTTGGACATCACCAGCTTTCCTTGTTTGTTCCCTCTGCCTCCATCAATTTGCCTCATTTAGTGGTTCTCCTGACCATGTTCACCTTCACTCCTAAACCCTCGTGGATACACTATTGTCATCATATAGGCTTGATAGAGCATGGTTATGTTGCACGATCGCAGGTTTACATCTTAAAACTGGGCCTCGGTTTGTCATGAGCACTTCTCAGCATGGGATGTGCAATGTGATGAGCAGCCTGTGCTAACACAGTTATTCGTACGGGAGGTAGATGACTTGGGCAGCCTTGTCCCCCAGGTACAGGTGGATGGGGCTTGTTGCAAGCATCCAACTGGTAATCTTGGAAAAAAACAAGAATGGTATGAAAATCCATTTTCAGTTTTCTGCTGCAGCGGCAATAAGTACTTAAATGATGCTCTGCATTCTTACAAGGGAGCACTTAGCTAGGTGAAGCCTGCTCTGAAATACAGCACTGTTTTCATCCATGCAAATGGATGCAGTGTACCGACATCATTACATCCCCCTGGCATGTGGCAATGGGGAAGTATGCAACCTAGACTGAGGAGGGTGCACCCCCTGGTAACCAGGATGTCCACCTGTCCGCTGGCATGGGGAGCGAGTCCCAGCCCCCAGGTGCCCTTGGAGGCATCATGGCTGGCAGGTGCTTGGGGCTGAGGATGTTGAAGCTGCCTCCGAAAGCCGGGGCTGCAAAAGAGCTGCACCAACATGGACAGGAGCTGGTAGTGCCGGGGTCACCCAGCCACCGGACGCAGGGTGGGCACGGCGATGTGCACCATGCCAGCCCCAAGCCGCATCCCCGGGAGTGCTTGGGCAGGCTGCAGCTAGAGCTGTGCATGCTTTGTCTCCGCCTCTCCGTCATTCCTCTGCTCCGTGACTTTTAAGGCTTTTGGGGCTGGCCCGCAGGTGCCAGCAAGGTAGTGGCATCCCGCTGTGGCTCTGCGGCAGGGTCAGGATCCCCTCTCCCTGCTCCTCAGCACCCACCCCAGGGATGGTGGCGTGGCCCGCAGAGTGATGCTGAGCGCAGCCCGAAGTGAAAAAGCAGGGCGGCTCAAGAGGAAGCCCCAGCCGTGAAGTTGCTGTCATGCAATGCTGGCAGGGAGGGCAGAAGGGGCTGCAGGGGGAGAGGCGTCCGACGTCTCTGTAAACAACAGCTCCTGTTTCCTCCTTTCCAACAGCTGATAAGAATTTAGCTCTTTGCAGCCACTTGTGCTGACGGGGCACATTCTTGCGCGCCCGCCGCTCCTCGAATAATACTAGGAAAAAGCAGGGGGAAAGCACGGTGCCGGGGTGGGGGAGGGCCAGGCTGGGGGCACTGGGACAGGGCCCGGCACTGCACAAAGGCCCCCTTGTTGCTCCCGACATTCCTGCGACAGGGGTGCGGGGCCTGTTTACACCCAAAGTCCCCTTCCACTTGGCTTGCCGTCTGATTGACCGGAGGAGAGGGGACCCGGCCAGGGTGGCACCGGCACTGCGCACTCCTCCGCAGCATCCATCAGGCCCCGGTGAGGGTTGGGGAGCCCACAGCAGTGGGGCGGCGATGCCAGGGAAGGGGGTCTCCTGTCCCCTCGCAGTCACAGTGGTGCCACCTCCTCCAGTGCAGAGGCATAGCTGAACTGCAGGTACACGGCCTCCGGGTTCTCCCAGGAGTGGGACTGGCTTTGCACCACCACTGGGATGCCCAGCTCTCCCTGTTGGGATAGCCCGCTGCTGGACGGGAATAACCCCAGGCAGCTGGAGGGCTTTCATTGCCGGGCTTTGCACCGCCAGGCTTTGCACCACGGGGCTCGGCCCCTCAGCAGAGCTGTGGCAGGTTTTGATGGAGCACAAGTTGAGGAAAACGAGAGCATAGCCATTCATTGAAGGCTGAGAGGAAGCGCATTTCCTCAGGAGGAGGCACGTTTCCTCAGGAGGAGGTGGTCATCGCTGCAATGGGAAGTGGCTCGTGTGCCCCGGCGGTGCTGCAGCCCACTGCCCACACAGCTCTCCCCTGCGGGCAAGGGACAGAGCGGCAAAACCCTCCCTGGGTCTGGCAGTGGCAGTAAAGTGAGATGCCACCCATGGGCAAAAGCCAGGAAATTCAACCTTTAGTCCATGAGTAAATTGTGTTATGGAACAAATGCTTTTCCCAATCCAGGTCAGCAGCAATATTGCTGTTAACCAGAAACATCCTGGTGTCTCTTCTGTGGGTTGTTGACTCTAGGTACTTTCTGGAACTAAATCCCTGCTTGTTATGTTTGCCTATTTTTTTTTCTAAAGTAACTCTTCCATGGGGGATTGTATTGGCATTTGGCGAGATCCGTACGGACAATTATGTAATGGGAAATGTGCCCTATTGGACTGTCGCAGCCAAGCTGGCAGTGACGCCAGCAAGGGGAACAGCACGCAGCAGCTTTATGCAAGAGAGAAGGGGCAGCACGTTGGGGCTGGGGACCGTGCGTGTGCCCGCCAGTTGGGCAGGGACAGCAAGTGGGGAGGAAGGGGCCGTGCCGCCATGGTGGGCCCTGCCGCCACGATGGTCCCTGCTGGGAGCTCGCCCGGGCAGTGCCACACCTGGGCATTCGCAAATGCAAGGCTGTTCGCAGTGTGTTCTGCTGTGATCTCACCGTGCGCTCCCATGCCAGAAAGTGCCCTTGATGGCAAGGCGGTGAAAATGGTCCTGCTTTGCTTGTTGTTTTTTCCTCCCCCCCCTTTCTTTCCAAACAAACACATAGCTGCAAGAGGGCAACTTCTGTTTTCAAGAGGAGACATGTAACCTTTCAAAACCACAACTTCTCCCCAAACCATGCGTGTTGTCACTTGTGCAACCTTCTGTTCAGCAGGAGTGGTGAATGCAGCCCTCTGGGGATGTGCTAGCGAGAGGGGGTGACTTGAATTT
This sequence comes from Balearica regulorum gibbericeps, assembly GCF_011004875.1. Classification (NCBI taxonomy): domain Eukaryota; kingdom Metazoa; phylum Chordata; class Aves; order Gruiformes; family Gruidae; genus Balearica; species Balearica regulorum. The sequence goes on along the minus strand of NC_046188.1, from coordinate 53,603,806 downwards.
TTTCTCTTTTCCTTCCAAACTCTCCTTCTGCCTGTGCTCAGGATGCCTTTCTGAAGCAGCCTAGTGCTTCAGCAACCTGCCGTGCATGCAGGTTTGGCTGCTGGGGTCGATATGTGCTGAGCAGGGGCTGTATGTGGTGCGGGATGTCGGTGGCAGCACAGGTCTCCCATGGACCTCACCGGGTGTCGCATGCCTATAGAAGAATATATGTACCTGGCCCCAGGCTGGCTCCTCTCCTCTGTTTCCCTTGGGTGTTGCCACCTGGTTTGCCAGTGCTGGCATCGCTCGTGCAGGTGCGGGCATCCAAACACACCTGCCCTGCCTTTTTAAAGGGAGGGCCTGATCCAGCATGCTTCTTGGCCATGGGCATTTACATAGAGAAAATTAAAGTCCTATCAGTGCTCTCTTTGCTGAGCCTTTATCAAGAGGGAACCATCCTTCTCACCTTCCGGTGGGGCTGGCTGAAGGTTGCGCCTGAAATTTTTCCAAAGAAAAAGAAAAGGAGGGTGGAGGCGCAGGGGGAATGAATGTGGAAAATAGAGCAATTTAAATGACTCCTGAAGGCGGGCTGCATGGTATGAGTCAGCTGCCCCATCACCCCACGTCCCGATGCCTCGTTTACTCTCATGACCTCAAAGCATGGCAGTGATGTACCAGCATGGAGCAGAGGCCTCCCCTCCAATGGGGGCAGGGCTGATTTTAGCAGAGTGTGGGTGCCGTGCTGCCAGGGGCTTCGCTATTGCAGAGCCATGGTGAGGTACAGTCGTGAGGTTTTTGCATGCCAGCATTGCACGTGCAGGGCTGTGTTGCACACGCGGGGGCTGCATCGCACACACAGGGCCGCATTGCACACATGCACGTTTGCATTGCTCACATGGGCTGCTTTTTCATATGGGGTTGCATTGCATGCACAGAAAATTTCTGCACTTTGCACTTTCTCCCGAGGCATGTTGCGTGGGCACCCAGATGGAGTACCCACTGAGAGAATTGGTCAGCACCTTGTAAGCCAGGACCCTTAAATCTTAACCAAGGCCAAATAGTTGAGTGCCTGCTTCATCTGGAGCACATGGGGATATTGCAGGTCACGCCTGGGGCCAACGTGGACCATTTTGCGTGTTCCTGCAGGCCAGCTGTGAGGTGGGGGCTTGGCCGAGCATGACATGGTGAACAGCACTAGGCATCACGCCTCTGCAGCTCGCTCTCAATTTTTCCCATGCCCAAATTCTCCTGGCCGGGACGTGGTACCAGATCCTGTTTGCAAGCCCTGCTGGTGCTGTCCTCTGCTCCTCTCCCTTGGAGCACCTTGCGCTGGGAAGAGGTGCTCATGGCAGCATGCAGAGCCCCTGCCACAAACCCCACAACAGCACAAGCACATAACATGCTGCATGCAAAAACATGGAGAAAATCCTTTTGTTTCAGGCTGGTTTACATTTTGGAAGTCACAATTCCCAAGCAAATTTGTTTTGCATCAGAAATTCAAATTTGCCCATGTCTTTTATTTCAAGAGGGGGAGGAAAACCGGTAAAACTGATGTAAGCTTTTCCTCTGGAGCGCTTTGGCAGTCATTAAGCAGTGACATGAAATGCACTTGGTTGTTGCTGCACCGGACACGGGCTTTTGCATCCTTCTGCAGGCAGAAACGGGAGAGGAACCCTTATTAAAAGATTAAGTTTAATAGCTATTCTTGGCGGGTGCGGGAGCCTGTATTCTTTCTGCAGCTGTCTCAGAGCTGTCCCATCTGGTAAAATTTAGCCGCCTTGGTTCGCTTCACCTGCCTGAGTGTCGACCCAACGGAGGGAGGTTGGCAGCCGCAACGCCACGCTGCTTCTTTCTAATAAAACTGGCTTGCCAGGATCAACATCGGGGATGGTCGCAGTAATTGGTGCAGTGTTGGCGGACGGGCTGGGCTTGAGCTTCCTCGCTTTAGCTGCGCCCAAAAAGGCCCGCCCATGCTGGAGGTGTAGGAGGGGAATAAATCACCGCCATATAAAGCACCTTTAATTAGTGCTGCGCACATGCAGGGAGCCCTGTTGGTATCAACAACATTTCTCTGGCAAAGCCTTAATAGAATCATAGAATCATAGAATTGTTTAGGTTGGAAAAAACATTTAAGATCAGGAAGTCCAATCATTACCCTCACACTGCCCAAGTCCACCACTAAACCATGTCCCTAAGTGCCACATCCACACAGCTTTTAAATACTCCAGGGATGGTGACTCAACCATTCCCTGGGCAGCCTGTTCCAGTGCTTGACAACCCTTTCAGTGAAGAATTTTTTCCTAATATCCAATCTAAACCTCCTCTGGCACAACTTGAGGCCATTTCCTGTCATCCTATCACTTGTTACTTGGGAGAAGAGACTGACACTGATCTGGCTACAACGTCCTGTCAGGTAGCTGTAGAGAGCGATAAGGTCTCCTCTTAGCCTCCTTTTCTCCAGGCTAAACAACCCCAGTTCCCTCAGCTGCTCCTCATCAGACTTGTGCTCTAGACCCTCCACCAGCTTCGTTGCTTCTTCTTTGGACACGCTGCAGCACCTTAATGTCCTTCTTGTAGTGAGGGGCCCAAAACTGAACACAGCACTCAAGGTGCGGCCTCACCAGTGCCGAGTACACAGGGACAGTCACTTCCCTAGTCCTGCTGGCCACGCTATTTGTGATACAACCCAGGATGCCATTGGTCTTCTTGGCCACCTGGGCACACTGCTGGCTCATATTTAGCCAGTTGTCAACCAGCACACCCAGGTCCTTTTCTGCCAGGCAGCTTTCCAGCCACTCTTCCCCAAGCCTGTAGCGTTGCCTGGGGTTGTTGTGACCCAAGTGCAGGACCCAGCACTGAGCCTTGTTGAACCTCATACAATTGGCCCATGGATCCAGCCTGTCCAGACCCTTCTGTAGAGCCTTCCTGCCCTCAAGCAGATCAACACTCCTGCCCAACTTGGTGTCATCTGCAAACTTACTGAGGGTGCACTTGATCTCCTTGTCCATATCATTGATAAAGACATTAAACAGAACTGACCCCAGTACTGAGCCCTGGGGAGAAATGTGAAACTCAGCTGGTTTTTGGGCACATGTTGGGTGGTTTGGGAGAAGTGCTGCTATTGTTGAAATGCGTGGGACCCACCAGGCTGTGGTGGCTGGTGGAGGGATGCCTGCAAGGGGATGGGTGCCGTGGAGCAGGGAAGAGGGTCCGGTCCACATTGGTGGCTAACGCCTGGGTCTCTGCTGTTGCAGGTAGACCGGTGGGACGAAATAACCGTCGGATCAACCGGGGGATCGTGGAGGAGTGCTGCTTTCGGAGCTGTGATCTGGCTCTGCTGGAAACCTACTGTGCCAAGTCTGTCAAGGTCCGAGCGTGACCTCTCCGCCACCTCCCTGGCAGGCCTGCCGGCGCTCAGCAAGGTAGGGGGGCTGCGCTGGGATGTGGCCCTTCTCTGAAATAAATTGCAAGACAAAAGATGGGAAGACCATGGGTGGGAGATGACAAACCCCCAGCTGCAAGGTCTGCTGCTTCTGCAGAGCCTTTGAGAGATGGCCACCGTTGTCCACACATGCCAAATACCCTACAGAAAGTCAGCTTTCGATAAGGTGGGGAACAAGAGGTGGGCTGCATCATAGAATCTTAGAATAGTTTGGGTTGGAAGGGACCTTTAAAGGTCATCTAGTCAACTCCTCTGTTATGAGCAGGGACATCTTCAACCAGGTCAGGTTGCTCAGAGCCCCGTCCCAACCTGACCTTGAATGTTTCCAGGGATGGGGCAATGTTTCCATGGGATGGCTGGAGCTCAAAGAGGGGAATCCCCATCCAGAGGGCAGGCAGGCCTGCAGAGAGGCTGATGTTGCTATCCCATCCCCTTGCAGGAGAGACTTCCAGAAGCCTCGCACGCCAAGTACTCCAAGTATGATGTGTGGCAGAAGAAGAGCTCCCAGCGGTTGCAGCGGGAAGTGCCTGGCATCCTGCGGGCTCGCCAGTACCGGTGGCAGGCGGAGGGGCTGCAAGCGGCCGAGGAAGCCAAGGCACTGCACCGTCCCCTCATCTCCCTGCCCAGCCAGAGGCCTCCAGTGGCGCGAGCGTCCCCCGAAATGGCTGGCCCCCAGAAATGAACCCTGACCAGCCGTCTCAATTTTGATCTCCCGGGGGAGGGCGGGAGGACTGGCGAGACCCGGCCCTTGAGCCCCTCCATCCCCAGGGCTGGCCAAGCCAAGGAGCGGGGCGGTGGGGCACCCTCACGGCCGCTCTGGCCCCAAACCAAACAACTGACACAGCAAGGAGGGGAATGGCGGCTGGCGGCGGCGAGCAGCGCCACTCCTGCGGCATTGTCCTTTCGGGGTTGGGGGGGGAGGGTATATTTCATTTCCAGGCCTGTTTCGTTCCCCTGCGCCCCCGGTATTTCCAAGCCTGTACTCGCAAAGGGACAGTTTGGCACTTGAACTTTTTGCTGCCGGGCGCTGCGTGACATCCCTGGTGCCAATGCTAGAAGACAAAAGAAAGAGCAAGAGGGAAAAAGGATATGAAGTTAAAATTTTTCTTTAATCTTTTTTTTTCTCGAGAAGAAGAGTCCATTCCGTGTCTTTCTTGACAATAAAGTGGAAAAAAAATAAAATGGGGAGAAATATTGAGGGATATAATTTTTTTTGCCTCATTCCCACCCCACTTTTTTCTTCTTTTTTTTTTTTTCTTATTTTTATAACTTTCTTTTGCACCTTTAAAAGAAAAACGTACCTGAGAAGTTCCGAGGAGCCCCCATCTGCATTGTTGTGTGTGTGCTTCATTACAAGATTCCAAATCGACTTGCACCTTTTTGAAATCATCGATGACATGAGAAAGAGAGGAAGAGGAGAGGGAAAGCAAGAAAGAGAGAAGAAAAAGGAAAGGGGAAAGAAGAAAAAAAAAAAGTGAGCTGATGCTCACTTTAAATGGAGGAGGCGTCTGCATTGCACATTTGCCACGGATTTAGTTGATTTATATATATAATATATTATATAACTTTTTTGGCAAAAAAAGCACTATTTTTATGGGACATTTTGTGTAGTATCTGAAGAGGGATTGTAATGTTTAAAATGTGTTATGGTGCTAAAGTAAGTTGGAAGGAAAAAACCCAGAAATAGCAAGGGAGGGTGGGGAGGGAAGGACAAGATAGCGAATACTGAACTTGAAATTTTAGCTTTTCGTTTTAGGAAAAGTGTGATAAATGTGTTTCTTTTCTCTTCTGAAATATAGCTTGGTCATGACCGTATGAGCTAGTTGGCTGTTACTCATGTACACAGATGCACGCACACACAGAAATACATCAACACGCATCCTTTTTTTTTTAAAAAAAAAAAAAAGAAAAAAAAAAGAAAAAACACCACAATTTAGACTAAAAGGGAACTGTTCTAGAGACAAACTGTTTTGAATGGTGAAGGTGTTGCCAGTTACAACTCGAGGCCCTGCTTCTGCACGGACCCCCGGCGGTGCTTGGCTTCCCGAGCCGCGGGGGACCTACTGCTTCCTCCCCACCCTGATGGCTTGCTCGCACGCCGATGCTCCGGCGAGCGGGCGGGTGGCCAGCCCTCGCCGCCAAGCCCCTGCAGAAGCACCAGCTCCATGCCCCACCATCTCCTTTTTCCCTTCTCTTGCCCCTTTGCATCCTTCTCGCTGGAACCCCCCTCCTTGCCCCGCGCCCCCTGCCCTCCTCCCCTCGCCCCCCTCCCCGGGGCTGCGGAGGAGGAGGAGGAGGGCTGCACCCAGGTGGCTGCAGGGCTAGAACCGCTGCACGGGATGGGGGGAAAGGCAAGTCTCTGGCTTGAGGCTCGGGACTCGGTGAGCGGATGGGTTTGAGAGGTGGGCAGAGGGCTGTAAAATAGGTTGGTTTTAAAATAATATATATTATCTGTCTAGGAACCGTAAAAAGGGGGAATCAATTACATCTCCCTATGATATACTCTCACTTGCTAATAAAATGGGGACACTCTGTTAACAGTTCTGTACTTGCTTTGTCTTATATATCCATACATTTAAAACATAAAAAAAAAAAAGACTACTTGAATTGTATTCTATTTCGTGGTTTGGAGGGGAGGGCTAGGGGGAGTCTTGAGAGGGGGAGGATTTTAATGTATAATCCTTTTGTTTGTTATTACCTTGCAATGTTGAGCCATGAAGCCTTTGTTTAAAAAAAATGGCACTGCAATACACGACAAAGAAAATCCTTTATTTATTTTATTAAATATATATGGAAAAGAATGAAAATTGGTCCAAATTAAAAGGGGGGGGGGGAAGGGAAGTGGGTGGGGTGGCAGAATAAAAACAGAGCAATTGCAAATAATTGACTTTTTTTTTTTCTTTTTCATGTGTCTTTTTCTAAAAGAAACCTAGTTTTTATTTTTTAAAAAGAGGAGTAAAAGCTTTCCTGGATGCTTTGTACCAAAAAAGAAAAAAAATTTAAAAAAAAAAGAAAAAAAAAGAAAATCTGTTAAGCAAATAAATATCCATCCAGAATACGAAGCCTGACTTTTACTTTTTGTTTATTTTTGCTGTTGGGGTGAGAGTTGGGTGGGGAGAAGGCCACGCCAAGTACTACTCTTTGTGGAGGAAGAGTGTGCTGCAGCTCCTCTTTTTGGGGCTCAAACCTGCAAGAAAGGGTGAGGCTCTGTGATGCCCTTAAACATCCCTGAAAACTCAATCCTGTGGTGGATGCCCCCTGAACCCACTGAGATAAATACGTGCCCAGTGATTCTTGGCGAGATTCAGGGATGTTTCCCAGTGGCCGTTGGGATTTGCTTAGCTTCAGCGTTTTACCAGTTTGGGCTGTTCCTGGAGACCTGAACAGAAGCTGAAGATGTGCCAAAGGCAAAAAGGAAAACAATAATGGTTGATCTAGATAAAGTGTCCTGGTAGACAGTTCTTTGGTTTCTCAGGGTAGGCAAGTTTTTAGGGATCCCGATGAGTTGCTTTTCATCACATATAACCATTGTACAGCAGTGCAGATGGGAGGTAAAATGCTGTCGTTCCAGTTTGGTAGTAGAGCAACTGCTGGGCGACAGAGTGCCCAAGCATCCCTAATCCCCCAAATCAGCCAGACACTGCCTGATCTGCACAGTCCCACTGGCATGGTAAGACCTCTGTACTGCTGTGGGGTAAGAGACTTGAGTAAGGACCTCGCTGAGTCCAACCTCCTGCCCCAGATGGCTTGGGGTGGAAAAGATTTTCCACCTCGAAAGTAGAGTCGCTAGTTTAGGCACTTAAAAATATGTATTTTAAACTGCTTTCTTTTAAAATTTTTTTTTTTCTCAGAGTTTTTCCTCCTGAGATTTTTGTGGTTGGTCAAGAGGGTTTTTGTACAGTTGCAGGGCTGGCTGCTTCCTTTGGGCATGTACTTTATCGCAGGTGGAGAAAGGATATGTCTGCCTTCCTGTCCCCATCCAACCATCCACCGCAGACCTTTGGTTTTCTTTGCACTAAAAGGTGTCCCTATGAAGGGGTGAGGACTGACTTCATCACAGCTTCTGGTGGCCGCTGCTGGAAAGTTTGCCTTTGGGAGATTTGGTCCCTTTCTGCTCTTTGCTGTGTAAACCACTATCTTGGGGGACATTTAGACATGACTCAAAACCAAGAAAAACTTCAGCTAAATCCCTGCCTGCCTCCCCTCAGGTAGCAAAGCAGTGGTGCTGGAAGCACCATAAGGGTGATGGTGGTGTTTCAAGCACAGCTCATCTTTAACCCTCCTTTCTGCTTATCCTGTTCTGGGTGACCATGTGGCCAGACAGAGCAGCTCATTTTTTTGGATACTAGGAAACTGTTTAAATGTGCTATCCTGCCTTTTGGTTTGACAAGGACTGTGTTTGCTTGCAAGGAGAGACCCAAGCAGCCACAGGAACTTCTAAGTCTGGTCCTAGCCAGTGGGTGGGAGACTGGGTGAAACTGGACCTTTGCTTCGGCTCAAGTTGCTGCTGCTGCCTGCCAAGCCTCTTTGCAGATTGGCAGATAAGTCACGGGCTTAGCTTGGAAACCCCAGACTGTAGGCTTGAGAACAAACCCAAAATGCCATGTTTTTTTCAGATGGATGGGCAGAATTTACTCCAATTTTTGTTCTGATGCCTCTACACACAGACACAGCTCCCAGGACTTGCTGGATCACAGAAGCATTGGAGGCTGAAGCAGTGACCGGCAGTGCTCCCTAGGGAGGGACAGCTGGCAGGTTTGGGCACTAAACTCACCTCCTCATCCAGTCCTGCTGGTCCACGGCCCTCCACCCACTGCCCTGCTGACATGCAAGAGGGTGGGGAGGCAAAGAGTAATTTCAGCAGAGAAGTCCGAAATGCTGCCTAGAGCCCAGGAATGACTGGGAAAGTCACCCTCTCATTCTAGCCCAGCTCCAGCTCTGGCCCTTGAGTATTATCATGCAGCTCTGCAAGAAGCAAAGGACGCATGTTTTTTTTCATAAAGCATCTCTTCAGAGGGCGTTTTTCCAGTGTCATACACACAGGGATACTGGGAAGGCAAGAGTGTGCAACTTGCTGTATGGAAGCGGCCACAGTCTTTGCAAGATTGTGTAACTCAGCGTCTCTGGCTTTGTCTGGGATATGGGGAGATACAGGGGAAAAAAACCCCACCAACAAATACTTTTCCCTTTTTTTACCCCTTCTACATTATTTCTTAGCTTTTCTTATCCAGAAAGCAGCTGAGCTGTTTCCTAGCTTTCAGATACTGGTGCCATCAGGATGGACTGAGCCTCCAAACTGGCTCCTCTACCTCTGCATCTTGTAGCAACTTCATCCCTTTCATTCTGCCTGCTCTCAAAAGCTCGGTCTTTCAGTGATGCACTAAGTGAAGGGAAGAACTCTGTGTGTTGTTTTTTTTTTCAAATATACCTGATTTCCTTGTTACATGTATTACTGTCCACGGATGTTTTACATGGCTGCGGGGAGGCCTGGGAAACATGTTGATGTGTTGTGGGTTCTCTCGCTGGCGTGCACCCAGCGGTAGGCAAGATTCAGACAGTTTCTGCACCTATTGCACTTTCCATTTGTAATGCAGTACTAATAAAGCAAGGTAGAGCAGTTATAACAACGTTCTGGCATCTGATATCTTTTTTCCCTCCCTCATTTATTTTTTCAAGAGCAGGTGAGCTGTAAAACACCCTGAGGCTGGGGTAGCAAAGCAATTCCATGGCTCCCTGTGCTAGCAAAGGGGAACTCCAGTTTACAAAGACAAACAGACCCCATGTCCTAGGAGGGGTCTGGCATTACAACCAAGGGGCTGTATGTGGCTCTCACCCCCCACAGGGTGCTGAAGGATGCTCTGGCTGTCAGCAGGGAACGCGCTGCAGCAGATGTGACTTCAACCTGCCGGAAAGGCACTGGTCTTCACAGGAATCTTGGCCTCCTTCACTGCTGTGCTCCCAGCTGTGCGTGTCCTGAGGAATGCATTTGCTCATTAAAATTGTGTCAGCATTTCAGAGAGCCCTGCAAGAGTCTCTTTCACTGCCTTCTCCTTCTATCTGCCAATGGTGAACCGAAAGGTGAGGTTTCCAACCTGCCAGGCTCTGGCTCAGCGACCAGCAACAGCCTGGAGGCAAGAAATTTCTGAACTAGGGTTTTTTTTGGCTTGGGCAGTGTGAGAGGTCAAACTTGACACTCAAAATGGGCCTTTCTGGTCTTAAGCCAGCTGCTCGCAGCTCTTGGTTTGGGTTTCCAGGACAGGCACAGCATGCAGCAGTGATCGGAGGTGAGCACCACGGTGGAGCATCCATCTCCATGTGTGTTCTCCAAAGAGCAATATGGCAAGCAGCTTTGGCTGGAAAGCATTAAGCATAGCATGGTGTTGGATGGAAAACAAACACTATTCAAATATCTGAGTAATTCACAGGTAGCAGCAGCAGAGACAAGTGCAGAACTCGTGCTCTGTCACCCACAATAAAATAACCTGCTTCACTTTTCAAAATTATGAGAGAGAAATTCAGCTTGTACTGACTTTTCAAAGCTCTTGCATATATTTCATGGACATGTTTCTGCTTCTTTGTTGGTTAGCTTTAGAAAGAGCACAGCTCACAATTTTAGGACAGTGAGATGAAATAATACCAACAATTACAATGTGAAGCATGGGATTTACATGCTTTTTCATGGGAGAAGTGCTGGGACAGTCTCTTTGCCCCCCCTGTTCTCCCACCAGTTTGTTTAGATGAAGGCCATGCTCCTTCAGTACAAGACCACGTGCTTCAGCTGTATCAAAGTCAAAAGGAAGGCAGTCACTACCTGGGGGTCTTGTTATAAAGCTTTTTATTGCAAATAAACATTATTTTAAAAATTAAATAATTTATTAATAGAGCTCTTCCCCCAAAGCACACAGGTTTCTTCTCTCGTTTCCTCTACTGGCAGGCCAATGGTGTCTATTCACTTCCAGGGGCTAGAAACCATCTCCTAATGACTAGATGAAGCCACCTGTGATGATATCTGTCCTAATGACATCCCTGTCTTTTGTCTTGTCTCCCTGGATGGAGGAACCATCTCCTTCATTTCACCAAGGTGCTAATACAAGCTCTGCCAGAATTTTGGATACAATTTCCTTAAACTCTATGTTAGGAGCACAGGGACCCCTCCAACTTCTAGGACAGAGTATCTCCCCATCATTCTCCCTCACTAAAAAAAAAAAAAAATCACCACAAACAGGAATTTTGGAGATTTGATTTTCCCATCTCAAGCCAGAAGGGCACACCGATAATGGTAATCATTGTTTTCTTCACAGCTGGGGCATAGCTGCAAAGGGAGGGAGGTGATTAAGAGAATATTAAGACTTCATCTTCCAAGAGGTTGTGCTTCTGTTCCTCCTCCCTCTCCCCTCCGTTCCCCATGCTTAGCAAAGAAAGCGGCAGGAGTATTATTTCTCAAGGCCTACACTGACGTCAATACGCAGGGTATTTATTTATGAAATTGAATCTAACAGTGGGGGAGAGAGGAGCGGAGGAAGATGGACGCGCAGAGCTAGCAGCTGCCAAGTTATAACAGAGCAGCAACCTCCCAATATTTTTCTACCCTCTTTCTGGGGGAGGGGTGCAGTGCCCAGAGCTTCGGAGGCCCAGGGAAAGCGAGATGGAAGAGAGGAACAAAAAAGGCAGGCTTAGCATTGAGAGCAGAGGAAAGGTACGGTAAGGAGAGGACCTAAACAAGTTAAATAGGCTGCTTCTGGTGCTGGGATGCTCAGGTTCAGTCCTTACACAGTGAGGGTAGCACTGCAGACACTTGCCTTCAGGCAGGCTCTGACCAGTCTCTAGCAGCCCTTTCCTCTCAATCTCTTTGGTCTTTACACAGATAAATCAGCAGGAAATTCCAGCCCCCAAAATAATTTCTCCTTTTGACACCCCTTCCTTACTCCCTGTTTCAGGCTCAGACAGCAAAACAGCTGTCTGGGAAGCCCAGCACTGAAGTTAACATGAAGATTAAATTGTCCCCTGCAGTCAATGAGAAACAGTTTTCCAGAAGTAGAAATTTTTTCCATTGATGTTACCATGTGCAGAAGCAGAAAGAGATGAAACTCAGAAAGGGAGAGTAGTTTCTTTTCTTTCCCAAGGAGGATACAAGCCCCAGTGCAGAGCATCTCCATGGGGAGGAAAGCCTGAGGAGCCTGAGGAGCACAGATGACCATGACAACATGGTACCTTCAGCTTCAACTCTGACAAGTTTCGAGAGAAGATGCCTTTGACCATCCCTCACCACCTTGGAAGTCATGCATGGAAATTCGCTCCCTTGGGATGGAAGTAGAGAAGGACAGCTTTTGCCTTTCCGAACTACAGCCAGTTAGCATACGATATGGCTGGACAGGGGGAGGAGGGAAAGGAAAACACCCAAGTGAGCATGGAAATCAAATTCCTCCTCCTTAACCCTCTGGGCTCCTCCAGGCTTATTGCTGGAAGCACATAAAGAAAGCCTTTGCTGAACAACTCCTCTCCCAGCCCAAGGGAAGCCCACTGCATAGCACAAGGTGCAGCTGAAGGAGCCCTGCAGATCTCCAGGTCTGTTGTCAAAGCCCCTGCCTTTCCTGGGATTCCCCGGCGGACTCCCCATTGCCACGCACAAAGAGGAGGCGATGCCCTGGATGAATACCTCACTGCAACGGCTTGGTTCCTGCCCTTGCAAACAGCATCAAGGTGTCAGCCAGCCCCAAGCTTATTGTTTCTCCAAAAGAAGGGAAGAGAAACATGTTCTGGAGATCTGTTTACAATTCAGACTATCTCCAGTTATATAATGACACAAGTCTGGCTGCCAGCAAATTGTTGCTCCGAGCCAGGGAAGACAATTAGATCTCCTCTCAGGGCGGCGAGCCTGCACAATGCAGGCTTTGTGCCACCCTACCACCAGCCCCGGCATGCGTGAGGGAGCCTGGTTCACCCGTTGTCTTTGGAGGAAGAGGTGATGTAGAGAAAGGAAAAGCCCCTGGCCACAGAGAGGCAGCACCCACACCTCGGTGGGTGCACCCGAGACGGGACGGGAATCACCTCGGAGGGCTGGGGGGCGCCGAGGATGGAGCTCGTCTGTGAGTGCTTTCCTGTCCTGGCAGCAGAGGGATGACGGTAAATCGGTCGTCGCGCCACAGGGCAGAGACAGCTCTGACCCCTCCGCTGAAAATGGGATGGGAAGTTTCGGTGTTTGGCTTCCTGTGCTTCCTGGTACGCTGACGGATTTAGGCTCTCACTGAAAGTCCTGGCACTGCTTGCAGAGTCAGTGGAAAAAATGTGGTATCTAGAGATGGGAAATACCAAACCCGCTCAGAAATGTGCTCACTTAAAAGGGAAAGGTGGTTTCCGGGTGAACTTGCATTCCTGTCCTCGATGGATGTGGAGGGGAGCAGTGCTTTGGAAAAGCAGAGTCTGGACTGCTGCAATGCAACCTGCAATGAACATTAGCTGGGTCCCGCTCAGAAACATACCCGGGCCACAACACACTTCTAGTTGGTTCATGCCCAAAACTGCACACCTGGGCAAGGAGGAAGGACCAGCCACTGCTGTCCCCTCGGGCTGGGGCACACCATGGAGCTGCATGTGAAGAGCATCTCTCAGCTCTCCTACATGCAACAGCGGCCCTAGTTTCAGCAGGCAATGACACATGGGTGAGGAAAACTGGTCTGAAATAAAACACCTGATGTCATCAACAGCCACAGATTAATTCAGTGAAATTGCTCGTTGCTGCAAGGAGTTAGTGAAAGAAAAACACTGGCAAGAGAATGTTATCTCTGTGGTGAATAAAGGGTATGTGTAGCTGCATTGCACAGGGGAAGTGTTGATAAACATTGCTAAACCCTCATACTTCAGAGGAGCTGAGTGCTGATAGCCTGGGGGACAGAGGAGACTTCTGCTGGCAGCTTGCTATGGCATGGCTGCCCATGCTGAGCACTTTTACCTCATCTTCTGCAGTGTTGCCCCTGGCTTCATGGGAAGCTGTGTGTTTAATTAAATATGTGACTGCTCCAAATCAGTCCAGAGGTTCCTTCCGGCCTGGACAAAAATGCCTCGTAGACTTTTTTCTGTTGAGAGCATGACAAAAGTCCTCATGTTAGTGACACTGGTTGCAAAAGATATGTGTAAATCCACACTGCAGATAAACAGGTGCATCCTACACTTTCAGAGCTGCCTTGGTGTTCATGAAGCACACCTGTTCTGTATGCCCATAATACAGTTTACTCGATGTCCAACCCATCCATGAGGATGTCAGTAAAGCCCTAATGGCAACCATGTACTTGCCTAAGACACAGCACTACCCTCAGCCCAGCCTAGCAAAACCAGTAAAAACAGTTCCCTCTGGAAGTGAGTCATAGTTCTTCATCTTTCGAACCACTTCAAGCAATTTGTCTTGCAGACTTTCTGACTACATTTACATAAAATGCATCCTTCCTTTCTTTCTATTCCTGGTTCCACGCATGGGGTTATTTTAGATGGCGTGCTTGGAGGTCACTGTGACACACACACACACAGACACACACGGCAGAGAGCATGCTATGCTTTCGTTAAGTACTCAGCAACGCTTAATGCAGGTGGCAGGCTCTTGGTTTCCCTGGGCACTCACAATGGATTTACATGCCAGCACAATGAGAGAAAAGGCTAAGCTGCTGGTTGTTGCCAGAAACTCCATGAGTTTGTCTACAAAGTGCAGCCTGTAGACATGAATAACCTCACAAGAACTCTGGAAGTGAAGCTGGGAGTATGGGTTACTGGCAAAGTTGGGGAGGTGTAAGGGAGGATGGGAGCATGAAGAGGCTTCCAGGAATGGCTTGTGCATGGGTACAGCATGGTTAGGAACTGTTCCTCCCTGGGATTTAAGTGCAGGCTATTATTTATATCCCCATAGCTCTGCCAACGTGTGACGCTTGCAGCATTAGAGCTGGAACTCAAGCTCTGTGCAAGCTGGAGGCTTTCATTCACAACTGCAACACACAACAAGACCCTTTGGAGTCTCAGGGCAAGTGAGGCCATACATAAAAATAGACCAAGTCCTTCACAAGTTCCACCTTATGGCTTAATTTCCATTCCAATTAAAACAGGTATCTTCAGGTTGGAAAAGGAATGACTGGGAGGTATATGAGAGAGGTTTCTGAGCTTGTGAGTGGCATGGGAGCAGGCACGGCAGCAGCTTTTGCTGTCCCTTCCTGTACAAGAGCAGGCAGCGTTACGTGAAGTTAGTAGGAGCTGGGCTGAAAAACAAACAGAAGGAGATGGCTCTTCATGCAGCAGGTAGTAGATCTGTGGATCTTCTTACCAAAGGATGTTGTGGATATGAGGAGTTTACATGGATTCAAGGAGAGTTCACAGAAGATAAATCCACTGAGAGTTATTAAATACATAGAAACTGTATCTGCCTCAGGAAGTTCCTGAGCTGAAAATAGTTGGAGCCTGGGAGAGCACTAAGGGGAAGTATTGTATACGTTTGCCCTTGTTGTTACTTCTCTCTAGGCTTCCACTCATGGGCTCTGTTGGGGTCCGGATGTTAGGTTAGACAGGCCTTTGGTCTGACCCAGTGGAGCTGTTTTTATGTCCTTATGTACCTTCATGTTCACGAGGGATGGCTTTATCCTGTTCTTGCGTGGTTACTTCCCAAAGGTCACCCTCTCCAAGCATCCTCACCCACTCTTACGTTCACAACAGCTCAGGCACCGCACATACCTTTTTCCAGGTTGTAGTTGACCAAGTAGCTTAAGATCCTGACTGCTGGTAGACAAATTTGTTGAACAACTTAAGGTTTGTGACACCTGCTTTATACGTCATCCCCAAGTAGTCCATTACTCTGGGGGTTTGATGTTATCAAGTATTTGGCAATATTGATGGTGGACACTGCTACCCCTCTTGCCTCCTTGTTGTCCCATTCATTCCCACCTCAGCAAACAATGCTGAAGCTGTTGTGAACCCAGCAGTTTGCAATAAATTATAATTCTGCTCTGGCCACCAGCTTACCCTCTTGGTTCCAAGTTTGGCTACCGAAATTGGCATCTGTGTTAAAAAATGCTGAAGCTGCTGAAACAGTGCATATCTCAGATGAACTGCTTTGGGACTTTATTCATCCTGCTTGGGATGTGTTTAAAAGGGTTTATTTGTAGTGATAACAGGCAGAGCCTTTCTCACCCCCCCTTCCTTGGAAAACAGTATTTAAAAGATGAGTCTCTGAATAACAACTGAGCAGCCTTGTTAGCCTTCCCTTCACATCTTCCCAGCTGCTCCTTTGAGGTCTCCTGTCCTGGATCTCTCACTATGACTTTGAGAAAATGCTGAAAACCAAGAACGATGATGCCTGAAGGGGGAATTAGGAAAAAATTGTCTGGGGAAAAAAAACCAAAACCAAATGAGAATAGATGTATACCTGGAGCCCATTGATCCTGTTCTCTGCCAAACAGAGGGCAAAGCATGCATGGCTACACCAAGCGCTATCTTCTAAGATAAATACATCAGTTCAAGATTTTAAGGACTTCATAGCAAGCCATCTGTTGCGGAAACAAACCACCTAGCTCTGTTGTAGTTCGAAGCTCGCTGGGGTTGATGATGTCTGATTATCAGCATGTTTGCAGTACTGGAGGGATTACTTAATGCAGAACGATTGCCCTAACTTTGCTATCTCTTTTGTCACACCAACTGTCGATCCCACTGAGGAAGCTTCAAAATTAGCCAAGCACCACCCAGAGATCTCCAAAAGTGGACTGCTGTCGCGACGGGTGGAGTGGGATTTTTGCCTCCGGTGACATTCACATTGTTGATACTCTTACTTTTTGCTGCTGCTCACATAATGGCAGAAGCTATTCTTAGCCATGGGGAACCTAATCTTTAAGAAAAGAAAAAAAACCCCACCCCTCTGTGGGCCATTTCCACAACAATAACTTGTAGCAGGGAGGAAAGAGGGTAGGCCAAAATACGTAGCCCTCTTCACCAAATAAGGACCCTTGTAAAGGCGGCCCGAAGGGCTGCAAGGCTTAGGAAGGACAGGGAGGGCTTTGGAGTGGAAGAGTGAATCAGCACAGCCATCAGGTCACACCCACATGAATAATACCTCTCACTTCCCTTGAATTGTACATTGTGATAAAGACCTAGCTGCCTTTTTTGGTATTCCAGCATCTGCCCGGAAGAGTCAGATGTGAAATTAGGTTTCCTGAACCTTAATAAATTAATTTAGTTTGAACTAAAAATGAGGGCATGTGTACTGTCAGGAGCCATGAGGCCTCAAATGACATGTCTCCCTTTTTATCTTTTTTTTTGTGTGTGCTTAGTGAGTCATTGATTAAACATTGATTAAAATGTGTTTTTTCCAAAATTTTTCCAAAATTTAAAAGTTCGTCACTACAAGTAACCGCACTTACTTTGCTCCATATACTGCAGCAAGTGCACACAAAACCAAAGGTGATGTCCACATTGCAATCTGCTCGGCTTCTTGGGACCCCGTGGAGGCATTTCTGTACCACTGGAGAAATATTCACTCCTTCTTTAGTTGTCCTTGAAGTTTTCTGTTTTAATAGCTGTGCTTGCTCAGAATACATCAGCTCTCCTGACTTCCTTTCTGACCATCTGAAGGAGAAGCCCCTGGATTGTGTTATCCTTCCAGTGTGCCTCATGGCAGGAAAGGTGCAGACTCTGCAACTTATCTACTAATGGATATTACAGCAGAGATCCTGGGTGATAACAGGCAAATTAAGCCAGGGACAAAACTGTACTTGCAGTAGGGAATCACAAAATCCTCATGTTGAAATGTTATGTTTCCCTTCAGAGACCCAGAAGAGGTTTCCCTCTCACAGAGAGGACATGGATGGGAATTTCCATGGTGACTATGAAGACACCACTTTATCTGAAGGTAACTAAAGATAAACTTTTCCATGGAAAAAAAATTCCATGTGACCTGGTGAAGGCTGCTAAGCATCTTGGACAGTCCTTACACTTTTAAGCTCTGTGCTGCCAAAAGAAGCATTTGCAATTTTACCATGAGATTAGCTCTGTCCCTTTAGTGTTACAGATACAGGACTGGCAGGAGAATGCTGTGCCCAATTAAAAATGAACATGTATTACTGCTCGCTTCACTCAGAGGATACTGACTTGAGCTTTTAGGACAAGATATAAGGAGAAAAAGGTGGAAGAAAGGTTGTAGAGATAATAGGGTCACTGAGTGTAGACTAGAGACCGTGCCAAAATTTTCTTCAGGTCCGGAAGCCTTATTGCTTTCCCATCTTAAAATCAACCAGTTCTAGGAATTTTTAAGTCAAAATTGGTGCCAACTCTGATTCATGGACAAGAGTCTATGGCATGATGTCTCTCTGGCATTTCCATATCTCAAATGATATAGAAACTAGTATCTGTGATAGTCTGATGATACCAGACTTAAAATACCAGAAGGAGTCATAAGGCTTGTCACCAATTATTCTGCCATCTCCTTTTTCACCTGTAAATCCCTGCCACATTCAACAGCTCACTGATATGTTTGGGAGTGGACAGAAGGCTCTTTTCCTGCCAAGTGGATTCTCGTAATGTTACAGAAAAAACACAAATCTTGTTTATTCCACCTGCTCTATATTTTTGGAGGTGGCACTGGCTAACCCATTGGGTTTATGGCACAGGTTTTTCTACATTGGTTCTCTGGTTGCAGTCATAAAAACTTCCACTAAGCCACTCCTGTTACGATCAGCACCACCAGTCACCCAGTACCACCTACTCAAGCAAATGGCAGAGCACCAACTAAGGGTGCATCCCAAGTCTTCTCTCAGGGCCATGCGTATGGTTAGATAATGACATCATGTCCTGAGACAGAGCAAACTCAAACCTAATTTTTAATAAATTGTTATTTCACGCTGTTAAGAAATGCACCTCCCCCAGTGCACTGCCACGCTCCATCAACTTACTGCTTCACCCAATTGTAATAAAAGATAAAAGTCCTAGCTCTTGTGCTGCTTGTGGCTTTTGCTGGCCATGGTTATCTCCCCTGGTTTCCCCGCCTCTGACCAATATGTTTTTGTGGTCACCCACAGGCTCAGCTGCTAAGCCCACAGGGGCAAGGTCCCTCCACCTCTGGAAGCCCTGAGCAGACCAAGCCCTGGGGCCACAGCAGGAGGCCCTCTGTGGTACCACACTCATTGCCACCACCTCCTCCTCCTAGCCGGCTGGAAGGAGCCAAGAGTTTCCAGCTCTCTTGTCCTTCTTCCTTCTTAAAGTGGAATTTCAAGGAACTGTGTCAAGTTAACAGTCTGGGACAAAGACCAAAAAAAAATCCCCAACCATCAGGAACCCTGGAATTTCCTAGTGATTGCTGATAGCAGATGAAAGCCGCTGAAGAACAGCATCAATGCTTACGATGATTAATGTTTCTTTCCATGTGAATACTACCGAAGGAGGAGAGCATGTGTGCCTTGAGAGAGCAACATTCCTTTGTCCTGCTCATCTGCCCCTCGAACAGACCTTGTTCTGTTTTTTTAAATCCGAAACTGGCTTGTAAGAAAATAAGTCCTCCCAGCCTCACAGCTTGTGTCACTATTCTAAACCTGTCCTCTGAAGGCTGGTCAAAGTTAAACCGACAATATTTCAGGTCTTCCTCCCCTTTATTCCCCCCTCTGCTAAGTGGACCCCATTTTAATTATTATTTAGGAAAAGACAGCTGCTTCCTGTTTGTATCATTAATTTATTTTGTTTCCTGAAGGGAAGCTTCAGTGAAAAGAATCTGTGGATAGCTGGAACGTCTCACAAAGTATCACTGGTTGCACGGGCCAAGGTTAAATACAATAGCTAGGTTTATTTTTAAATGATTATTATTTTTCTAAGTCCATGCCAAAGCAGAGACTAAAATTCTAGCACACGTAACTAAGCTTTTACAGTAAATTCTGCCTTTCCTACATAACTCCCCAGAAGGGAGACAGGCATTCTTAGTTACAACAAAAGCTAAAACACCAATTTCCCTCCAACTATTATGAAAACCAAGGCCAAAGGGAGACGAGGTGCGGTTCCCTTTCTCCAATTTCTCAAAACCTTGCATTCTGGTGATTTTGATATGCTGAAATCATGCCTAGCCATCATAATAGCTTTCTACAATGAGATGAGTGGCTTGGTGGATGAGGGCTGTGCAGTGGGTTTTGTTTATGCCAACTTTAACAAGAAGTCGTTTGCCGCTGTCTCCTGTAACATCCTTACAGACAAACTGATGAAATATGGATGACATAAAAGGACAGTGAGGTGGCTTGAAAGCTGGCTAAACTGCTGGGATCAAAGGGTTGTGATCAGTGGCATGAAGCCCATCTGGAGGCCAGTCTCTAGTGGTGCACCCCAGGGGCTGATACTGGTGCCAGCACTGTTTAACATCTTCATTAATGACCTGGATGATGGGACTGAGGACACCCTTGGCAAGTTTGCAGGTGATACAAAAATGGGAGGAATGGTTGATAGAGCAGATGCTTGTGGTGCCATTCAGAGGGACCTCAGGAGGCTGGAGGTATGGGTCAACAGAGATCTCACAAAGTTTAAAGGGAAATGTGATGTCCAGAACATGGGGAGGCATAACCTCAGACACCAGTATGAACCAGGGGCTGACCAGATATCTGGAAAGCAGCTCTGCAGAAAAGGACTTTAAGGTCCTGGTGGACAACAAGCTGACCATGAACTAGCAATGTGCCCTCACAGTAAAGGTGCCAAGAGCATCCTGGGCTGCATTAGGAAGAGCATTGCCAGCAGGTCAAGGGAGGTGATCCAACACTGGAGAACTGGGTCCAGTTCTGGGTGCCCCAGTACAAAACACCAGTCTGCTGGATCAAGTCCAACAAGGAGCCCCAAAGATGATTAAGGGATTGCAGCATCTGTCATACAAGGAAGGGTGAGAGAGCACAGACTACTCGGCCCAGAGAAGAGAAGGCTCAGGGGGGATCTTATCACTATGTATAAACATCTGATGGGGGGAGGAAAGATAGAGCCAGACTCTTCCCAGTGATGCCCAGTGGCAGGATGAGAGCCCATGGGCACACGCTGAGAGAAAGGAAATTTTGTTTAAACATTAAAAAAAAAAATTTTTTTTTTTTCTGTGAGGGTGGTTGTACAGTGGCACAGGTTGCCCAGAGAGGTTGTGGAGTCTTCATTCTTGGAGATACTCAAAACCTAACTGGCCAGGGTTTTGGACTTGCTCTAGCCGACACTGCTTGATAGGGGGAGTTGGAATGTATGATCTCATGAAGTGCCTTCCAACCACAGCTACTCTGTGATCTTGTGAACCCAAGACTCTGACAAGAGGACCAGGAGCAAATGAGGTGGCAGAGCTCTTCTGGACTGGCGGTGAGACACAAGTCATACCACTGATACCATCATTGACTATGTGAGGAGCTGTGAGCTCCACCTCACATGCAGTCAGGTTTATTACAGCACTTTCGAAAGTTTTTAACACCATCCATTTCCAAGTCCTCCACTCAGCCCCAGTTCAACTTCTCACTGTTTTGGCAGCCTCATCCTTTCCATTCATTTCAGGCAAGAGGTGCCCACCGGCCCCAGCAGCCTCGCTGCTGTGCAGCCTTCCTGCTGTGAGGAGTTATTTGGCACCAGCGCTATTGACCTTTTCGTGAGATCAAAGATTACAGCAGGTTTTATTTATTGCACATGAAGTGACCCCTCACTCCCCTGGCCTGTTTTTCCTGGTTTCATTTCTTATGGATGGTTCTCTCCTTTACTAGGAGCTTTCACATGCCAAGTTGCTTCGATGGAAACCACTACTTGAGAAAGAAAAATTGTACAACTTTTCTTCTACTCCCTCTTCCTGCACTGAGTATAGCCTAAAATTGAATAATGAGTATTTGTTTCTTTAGAAGAGTATTTAATGCTACGAAGTCAGCCATGAGAGGTAGGATACGTTAAGATATACTCTAAAGAATGGAGTTGTAAAGGCTTAGTAACAAAGCAGGCAAGGTTTTAAATATAGGGAAAGCCACACATTATTCCTTGCACATCCAATGACTAAAACGCCTGAAAGTTCACTGCACCCTTCCCTTGGAAAATAACTTCATCTTGAAGTGGATGCTTAGAGTGGCAAACTTAAAAACTACTGAAAAGCAAACTTTTAACAAAAATACCAGATAACTTATGGTCTAAGCTAACATTGCTGACAGCAAGCTGGTGCAGGATTTTCAGCAGAAGGTGATTGCTGCATATGGGCTTGTGTAGAGAAAGAAAGGTAGGATGAGCAATATGCTTGAGAAGGTATGTCCTCTTATGCCACAGAAACGTGGCACCCTTCAGCTGCACATGATGAGCGGAATGAATGAATGAGTACTGCAACTGCAGGCAGAATTAATTTCTGTCACATCCCAGGAAATGGTTCTTTCCCCAGGAAAGAAATAATATTACAGTGTGCATTAACGAGCATTCAGTGCAGGCAAGAACCGTTGTTTAAAATTGTGATTGAATTTGAGGTTTGTCCCCCCCAGGGCTAACTGCAACCCGCTGACATGGGTTTCCAGCGTTGTCTGCAGTGAGTGCTGGGTCGCTGCTCACGCCCCGCCGGTTAACACATGCAATGCTGCTAAGCAGCTTCCCAACAGCATCTGTGTTGAAGGCTGGGCTCCCACTCCACTGCCGCGGCTGGGTGAGGCAGATCCCTTCAATTATAAAAGACTTGAACTTTCTTTTTATTTGGGAGATGGGTGGGAATCTTTTGATGGTACTGTTTCCTGCTGGAGGGACAGAATTAAGAAGAAAAATAAAACTTTAACCTCTTCACTCAACTATGGAGAAGACAGACTCACCATTGGGCCAGGTTTATTCTGTTGGGAAGCTCAGGCTATTCCCATCCTGGGTATAACACAAGGTCAACAGCAGCAGTCTCCAGGAATATTAATCTTTCACCCCTCAGGCCGTGCCATGGGTAATTAATCACTTGATTGCATAACTTCTTGTAAGACAGGAAAAATAAGCTGCCTTTGCCAGCTTTTTGGACAAGTTATTTCACATACATTTGAACTTTCTTCCAGTACTTGTTGGGTTTTGATTGCAATGAATGAATTGCATGCAAATGCTTTCCCAGCCACAGAGGAGCCAAAGAGCATGGAGGCACGCTGTTTTGGGGGGATCCCTCCGGCTTCCCAACAGGTGGGGGAAGGTACAGCATTTGTCAGAGCACCTCCGTCCGGGGGGGATAGCAGAGCACCACGTTACCCTGCGTTTTACATCTGTATGTAATTGAAAGCAGGATCTGGCCAAGCTGCTGTTGACTCCAGAGAGCTGGAACTTGCTTCAGAGTGGGGAAATCCTGGAGTTTAATCCTAGAAAGTGAAATTTTGTTGTGCTACAATCACCTGGGATGTACTGCTGGGATGGGCCCAGCTGCAGGAGACCTTGAGGCCCTGGAGCTCATGTAAAGCTGCAAGGGGTGTTGAGCCAAGCACATTGCTGGAGTGGCTGAGTATCGGCTAACCCCATCTCCCCAACAGGATGCAGGACTCACTCTTCCTTTCTACAGCTTCATTAAATGGGAGTGAAAAAGCAAAATTTTTCTTTAAAAACATTTTATGTCATATGGGGTAATGAAATGGGAAACAAGGTGCTCGGAAGCTACCTCATGCTCATGTGGACACCAACCAGCCCACTTCCAACCCTGGGTCTCTGACTTCAGGTGGAGGAGAAGGCATCCCTGTGTGCCCTAACACTGGTGCACCCTTCAGCAGCCCTGAGCATCTTGCCACCCCACTGCTGCCTCCCAAAGCACGTGGCAGCTGTCCTTCAGCTCTTTAGATTGCCGCTCTTGAGTGGCTCAGACCACTCTCCCCCAAAGTCATTCAGCCTGAGGCTGGTGGTGATACAAAGGGGATAAAACATGGAAGATGTAATGAGTTAAGTAAATTTTTGAGTCCTAAAGTGACTTGGTGATGCACTGAGAAGGAAGCTGGAAAAAATTTAGTGGCCACAAGAATCAGAACTAGACTGGGCTGATAGATGAAAGTGCCATGTTTTAACAGCTCCTGCAAAAGCATTCAGGAAGCTTGGTTTGAAAGTGTTCCTGCAAAGATCACTTTATCCTTTGGCTCTAGGTAGCCCATTGGTAAAAACTGAGAGAAACATTTCCCAGTATTAAGTGTTTTGAGGTCCTTGCAGGAACGATGCTAACAAAGCGGATGGCTTAGCTATGAAGCGTTACTGCATGTTACAAGTGTTAGGGAACCGGCATGTTGAAATACAATTTTCCAAGGCCACAAGAGTGGAAATTCCGGGAACATGCAGGCATGCTGCACCCACTGCTGTGCAGGGTGATGTTTGCATCTCATCTGCTTAACTTGGTGGCTTCTTGGTGCTCCCCCATGCCAGCTCCCTGTCCCTAAACCTCTCCGGAAAGAAGGAGGCAGAGGGCAGCTCCTCACTTTTCCAGGGCATTGGAGACCTCCAAGAAACTCCCTACACCTTTTTAGCTGATTGCTCTGGCTTATTCTTCGTGAAGTAAAACCATCTATCAAGTGAGCTGTGACGAGAGCTCTGACATCTTCCCAGCCATGCACATTAACATGTGCTCCTCATCGTGCAATGTGTGGCCACAAGCGGCTCATGCTCCATCTGGCCATAGTTAAAGGGCTATCAAGAATAGGTCATCCACATGAATTTCCTCCAAATCTGGTATTGCACCAATGTAATGACATGATGCTGCTGAAATACAGGCAAATTAAAACCAAGGCCAGACGCAGCTATTCCCCAGGTACTGTTCACATGAATGAACAAGATAAAGCCTGGGAAGAAAAGTACAGGAAATGGTTCTATTTACAGCTTGATCACACATCTTCCAAAAGCAACTGAGCCAGCTGGACAACTTACTATCTTCAACCACTCTCCTGATGCAGGATGCTGCCCCTCCAGATTGGTTGGCAACGAACTGAAAGTAGCTTAGAAAGCAACCGCCCAGGCAGTTCAGACAGCATATCAAAAAAGATAACTTCCAACAGACGATGGTGAGACGCAGGTAAGGACAGAATAGAGGGGCTGATGCCTTCAGCCAAAAGGCAAGTAACACAGCAGGCAACTAGATGATTTTGAGGCAGCAGCAGAAGAACCAGTAGGAACCAGTTCACCCAAATATCACATGGCTCACAGACCATGAAGCATTCCAGTTTCCATCTGTGGAAACCCTGCTGCCAGCTCAGTTTCCTGGAAGGCAAATCTGCTTAAACCAAGTTTTAGCTACTCCCATGACAGGCAAGGCAAAACTAGCTTAGGTCAGAACTTAGGAGGCTCAAAGCAACTTTTAAACTTTTTCATGTTCACTTGATCAGTGCAAGAAAGCTTTACCCATCCTCTTCCTTGCTTTATCTACAACTAATGGAGGAGAAGGAAAGAGACACAGCATAGTCTAATCCGTTGGGGGATCGCCTTATCATGAAGCAGCTACAGAGGCTTTGGGACAATAATACGCCATAGATGGGTGCAAATCAGCTATGCTACATTAAAAATAAAGTATTTTTTCAGCAGACTGAATCACGAGACAGCCATTTCAGTTGACACAGTTACAGCACTTGCACTTGGAGCATCCAAGCTGAGCAAGCCAAGGATTGTGTTTTCTTGAGCAAAATTCAAATAGATAGCTGAAGATGTGGTTGCTGGTCACTGCTGGGTAGCACCCTTATCTTGACTCTTGACCAGTGGTGGACATAGGTGGCTTTCAGCAAGGTGTCCACCAGCACCAGGTCCCTGTGCCTCTTCTCCAAGAGGCTAAATGTCAAAGTCCTATGATATGGGTTTGAAGGAACTGCTTTCCTATGGTCAGGAACTATTATATTTTTCCTAGCTGATTGCAAATCTAACATTCTGTTTTGATAAAGTAAAGGTTAAATCACCCTGGATTTTGTACACACTTGTAAGAGTCTGGACATACGAATGTAGGCCGGAATTGTTGAGGACAGCATACTTAGGAAAGCTTCAGGTTGCATAATGTCTGGAGTCTGCAAGTTAATGTGGGACTGCTGCTGCCTCATGCATTACAAATTTTCCTGAGCAACTCTGTGAAGCATTGGTGGGGTAGAGGAAGATTTTGCTTTTCCTATTTACAGAACAGTTTAGCCAATGATGCAACTAAATCAGTGGCTTTGGTGGGACACCTGCTGCCCATAGCAGTGTCCCAGAAATAAAAATATCTCTGGAGGCAATGTTGGAAGTGAGAAGAGAGAGCTGTGAGTGGTCTGTAATGCTTGCTTGTGGCTGAAGATGATGACAAAATGCTGACTTTAACGATTTCCCCCCCCCCCCTCCCTTCTTAGATGGTTGCAAAGAAATTCCAAAGTCCTTAGGTTATTAATGTCTAAATACCTCCCAAACATTTACATTCCTACCTGTTTACTAGGGAATGGAGAAAGAATATCTCAAGATTATTTTGAACGCAGACAACATGAAGTTGGTTATCCCCTATGGAGAACAGTATTTTAGTTGGGTCTTCAGATTGTATTTACCTTCTACTCCTATTTGTTTGTTTTGTTTGAGCTTCTAACAAGTATTTTTCCCATTCATCCTCAGTTCGTCCTAGAATTCTGCCGTTTAGGTGAAGGTTTTGAAACAGAAACTAGGAAGGATGTGAAGACTTATCAGCAACCTGCTAGTACTAGACTGCGTGGCATTTTAAGCGTTTTCCTCTCCCATGGTTTGCACAGAAGTGGAGAAGGGCCTTACGTGGCTGGACAATGAAGAATTCGAGAAAGTGAATGTCCCCATCAAACCAACATGCAAATCATTTAAAAGAGCAAAATAAATAGTTCCTTGAGCAAGACTTTCGAGCACGTTACTATACTAGCAAAGCAGTGTTTGGGTCATGATTGTCATGGCCAGCTTCCTTTCTTCAGGCAAATTTACAGCTGGCAATGGAATTCATGAAGGTAGAAGAGAATTTCCAGGAACCTACGTATCTTTCCAGGGATACCCATTAATTATCTTACCTGCTATATATTCTAAGCCAGACAGTTGAAAATAATAGAAAACAAACCCTCGAGGAACTTTGCTCAAAATCAGCCAGTCACTGTGAAGACGTCAATGCACTAGGCTGGATCGTGAGCTGTGAATTTGGCTGCAGAAGTTCAGGAAACAAGAAGAATCAATATTTTGGCTGGGAAATTTTCAAGTTGCTGGTTTGGTTGGAAACACTGGACATTCAGTTTTTCTGCTAGGTGCCATTAACCCTCTCACCCTTCACATCCCAGTCTGTGCCCATTTGAACTGCAGGCCCCCTGCAAGTTGGATGAGGCACAGCTGTCCAACAGCATGGTGGGTTGGCCAGGGTGCTAGTTTGGCCATGAGGTCATCATTGGTTGTCTCAGGGTCTTTAAGTGACTCTACTGGCTTTGGTGGCATGGTATTCTGCAAAAGAAAATGTAATTAGCCCACCAACCTGACCTTTACAGAGCAGCTGCTTCCTGTCTCCACTGCTGGTTGCTCACTAATGGGCTCCAAAATGAAGAAAAATCCCTGTCTCTTGGCTCAGAGCTTTGGGTATTCATAAAACAAAGTCGGTCATAAAATTGTTGCAATGCCAATCAAAGGGAGCTTAGGATCTAACCATAACCTTGGCACTGTGCTCCCACTGTAACATCCCCCACCACTCCAGGGTGCGGTGCCTTTGCTTCCAGCCCTTCACATGCCAGGAAAAATGGAGGCAAGAAGAGTAAAAAAGGCATTAAACATAGGACAATTGTTGCCATTGCATGACAGCAACCTCACCTCCCTGCTTCTGCGGAGGTGGCGTATGGAGAAGACTTGGGCTGTCCCACAGCCTTTCTTGGATCACTTTGCAGATGGATATATTTTCTGTGGAGTGATACACATGCTTTTCAAGGAGAGAGTTTTTGTTTGCCAAAATGCTTCTGGAGCTTGTGCAAATCTTCCTGTCAACCCAAGAGCTCACATATATGCTCACATTGCTATTCATACCACCTTGCTGTCAACTCAACTCCTCTAGCACCAAGGAGAGCTTGGTGTGCCAGGCTTTCAAACATGAAACCCATCATGAGCAGTCTGTCAGCCAGCAATTCATCTTTGACACAAATGACCATAGGGTTGTCCTATTCAGTCAGTCATCCTGTCATCCTCTGGCTATCAGAGCACAACTAATGTATCTGCAACCACACGTGAAAAAAAAAAAAAGCAGGTTTTAATTCTTTTTGGCACCCACAAAGAGCTGAAAAGTGACCGGAGAAAGAAGAAAACTCCACTTGGTCATTATTTTTTTTTTTTTTTCCTTTTTGCAAACCATGTATTAAAAATGCTTTCCTGCCCAAGGATACTTCATATGAGGGAAAAGTAAAGCTAGGTTACAACTTCTTAAAAATAGGACATAGCATGTTATAATTCCTCCCCTCCCCTCATTACTGTGCAGAGCCACCCCACCCACATGGAACTGCCATCTGACTCACTCCCGTGTCTCGCTTGGAGAAAGGCTTTCCACCAACGGGGGCACCTGGTCAAGAACATGACATTTAGGGTGGTGGTGTCTCTTTACACTTCGAATCATTTTAAATAGCTTTATATCTATGACTACAGGGACCTTCGCATAGGCATTACCAATGGGAGATACATGTTGTCATATCCTTGCAGTAAGTAAAGAGAACAGATCTTCTGGAAAATTAGTCGTCTTGGGCCAAGCTGACTCAATGGCTTGGACAATAAGACATCTCTTCTGTATTGGTTCATTTGCAGTGTTAGCAGTGAGCTACCCTCTGCTATTCTGGGAACACACATTTGACCTCTGTTACAGGGGTTTATTGTCAACATGTGTCCACTGGGAGCCTCAGCAACTTCTCCCATTGTCTATTGTCTTATAAACAGGCTTATAAAAGTCCTGCAGGAAAGCCAATAACGCACCAAAGTGGAAATTGCTGGTAACTCAAAAACTTAACTTCCAACTTCTGTGTCTTGCAGTGGTAGGAGAGGTGAGGCACAGAGGAGGAACATGCAGCTTGCATTCTTTGGTGTCCTTAAGCCTTCATATGTACCTGTGTTGGGATGCAGAGCTGCCACGCTGCTGTGAGCTTGCTCGATGTATGGTGAGGAGGAGTTCACTGATACCACAAAGCACTGTGTGAATTGGGGTTATTGGTCTCCGATGACTTAAAAGGGAAAAAATGAAAAAAAAAAAGAAGGAGAGAGAAAAGCTGGTGGCAAAGAAACTTTACTGACTGACCCTAAAGCAAAGTGTAATTTCCTCGTTACCAAAACTCCCAGTTTGTGGCTGGGCTATTGTAGTAAGTGCAGAAAAGCTGCTTTTTTTTACAGTTAACAGCATTGAAGTCACTCAGCTTAATGCATGAATGTAACAATCCCTTGGGAGCATGCTCACCCACGGGAAGGCAGCATCCTTAGGAAATATCCCAGTCTGACCAGTTTAGTCATCTTCAGTTTCATAACATTCAACCTCCAAACTGTGATGTGCAGAGGCAGAATCCCCTCTGATTTTTTTGAGATGGTCCCACCACTTCCAATTTGCTGCTGTGGCCAGGAAAACAAAGGGCATTTTCAGGCATTTTTGGGAAAGAGGTAGCAGGGAAGGGGACACTGCATCCTTCAACAGCCATCGGTAGGTTCCAGAGCTAACCAGACACCAGCTGGTGGGACACGCTGTGCTACCAACTAGTAGTGCTCAACCAGGGCAAGGGGAAGCCATCAGTGTGACCAGGGCTACACAAGCATGAAAAGAGCAGAATATAAAAAAATACATAGAAAAGAGGAAAACAGAAGGGAAATCCTAAAGAGACAGACAAGCCGCTATGGACCACACCAGTCATTCCTGTTGCATCTCTTCCCACATTCCACCAAGGGTGGCAAGGTCAAGGAATAGTTTTGAGCCTCTCTTTGTATTTTTAATGCACCTGGTGCTCTCCTGCCCTTTGTGAAACCATTGCCACCACCTGAGTGCCATCGATACCGACACACCATCCAATGCTCCAATAAGCACCCACACTGGGTGTGTCCCTGAACCGAGCTCAGTGATGCCATTGTTTGGGATAGTAGGACTGGGGTGCAGTCCTGGGCACCCCTCCCACCTGCACTGTGTCATCTCCACTGTCCTTGAGCTGTTTACTACCCATGGTCAGGCCTTTTTCACCAGGAAAGAAAAGGCTCCTGTCCCAACAGAGACCAATTAAAAGTTGCTCAAGAACCTGCAAAGGTTGCCTTGCCTTGCTCTCTGAAAGCAAAGCAGTTTTAGCCGGAAAAGAGAGAAAAACACCCAACAGCAGCATCAACAACAACAGAAAAAGAACAACCCATGGTGTTTGTTTACAAGAGCACATTCATTGGTGTCTGGAGGGTTGACTCAGTCTAAAATGAAAAGGGGTGGCACCAGGCAAGTTGTGCTGATAAACAAGTCCACCTCCCACCGTGGGGTGGTCTGAAAGCTGGCTTTCCTCACCTCACCAGGCAGCCCCAGCCTCCTCCCTCAACAGACCCTTCCCACCTGCAAAACCTCAGGGAACCATGGCTTTGGGGTACTGATGGGCGAGCAGTTGTCACCCTTCACTGTGCAGCCCCACCATGTGGAGAAGGGTCTTGGTATGAAGAGCTGGGGATAGTGCCTGCATTCCCATGAAGGAAACATGCCCCTGCCCAATTTGCTCCAGAGGGCTGTGCCCCTCCTTGGTGCCTTGCATGCCTGACTGCACGGAGGAGACCTAAGCTGTGCTTGCTTGGCACAGAGCAGAGCAGAAACTCCTGCGAAGCATGCCAGACCTCACCCAACTCTGTTGGCAGATCTTTCACCAACCACAACTGTACAGGCAAGACAGGAAGGTTGTGCTTCAGCTGCTCCTGGTACATAAGGCAACATCATCACACAGTGCACCCTGGTTCAGTGATTAAAGGGACACAGAAAGACCGTCAGGACACATGGCAAGATGAGTACAGCATATATTTAAGTAAGGCTAAATAAAAGCATCTGGGGGCTCCTGAAGTCTCAGAAATAGCATCTGTGATTGACTGTCCATCCCAACATACAGTTGTACTCAAGTACAACTCACCCAGCAGACGTACAATTACTTCTACATTCAAAACACCTCCATAAGATTAACACCCAGGCACTTTATAAAGTGTGTCTTTTAGCTGTGATTAATATCTGAATTTTGGAGTTACTAATGAACTGTTCTTTACTTGTCAAAATACTGTTGCTTCTCAAAAGTGGGACCAACTTCCTTAAATTTGCCAAATGCAGATTTGCCCTGAGCAGTGAAAAGAATCACTTTTAAAGTTGCGGAGTTGTAATGTTGCAGAAAATAATAATCCAATAAAAGGATCGACTCTCTAGAGCCATCAGTATCTTCACACTTCACTGTATGTACAAAGAGAGAAGAATCAGTTTTCTCCCTAAGCCTGGGCAGTGGGAATGTACCTTGTTGATATGCCTTCCTCTAGAAAAATGTCTTCTTCACATCCAGCCCAACAGAAACTGTGTCCTTGTCGTGATACAGGTGAGGAGAAGGGGTACAGGTTTTGGAAGGGAGATATTGCCTGGCTTCAGGACTACTCCCATCTTCATGACCACCACGTCGCCCTCTGGTAAGTGGGTATCCAGCTTTGGTTCTACAACTTCATTATTCAGCTGATCCTCTCTCAGCTCTGATTTTGGTTCTCCTTAAAACTGCTTTGCTATTAAACCATGGAAGTAAAGCAGCCATTTGGACCCTAAAACTTAAAAACCTCAAGAGTCACAAATCTTCCATTTATGCCTTTATTATGTGGTCCAGACACATTTTTCAGGCTTGTAGCATCGTCTGAACCCTGTTTTCCTTTATTTTGCCTCTGAAATTGGCACTGAAGTCTGGTTGCACTATGCAATCAAAAGGTATATTTGTCGCCGCAGCACTACATCTCACATGGAAAATGGTCTCTCTCATTTCTTCCCCCTGTAATTCTCGGAGTGGCTTGGCACTGTCAGGGTCAGGTGCTTAAGAAATGCTGATATATGGCAATTTTTTGTTATTGCATGAAGCTGAAACTTGTTTGCAATGCTGATATAACAGAGGACTACTACTGTGCTTCAACTAAACCTTGGATTTATTAACAGCATGCAGGCTGGGAACGTGAATGGCTGGCAAACCTGCATCCTCTAGCATCTGTAGAAAGACGTTATGAATTAAAAACCCCTTATTCCATTAAGAAATTATTTCAGAAATCCAGAGCACAAGTGGCAAGCGCTGGTTGGCTATCAGCGACGTCAGATGCATGTCAATAATATTACTTAATGAGTTTTCCTTGTCTTTATTCATAAGTTCCATTTCATGCAGCCGTTGCCCCAAAGGGTAATTATTACACTTTTTGGGTGGTTTTGCTCTTTTGGCCTTTGGCCTCATGCCTCAGAAAACCACCCAGGGTATCCAATCTCATAGAAAGGCTTTGTGGCCAGTTGTGCTTTCTGGAGTAAGGTTTTTTTTTTCTCCCCCCCCCCCCCCCCAGCTTAAATAAGCCACGTAAACGTTTCAAAATATCCTTGGTTTCCATCGGTCCTATGACATAATTGCCCACCCCACTGGAGAGCTACGCCCCACGTCGCTGGCCAGCTGAGGAAAACAGCGCTGGTAGGATGCTCATTTTTCTTGGAGGGGAATAACAGATATGAGAGCATGTTTTATGCGAAAGGACGCTTTGGAGCAACTGTTTTACTTAACATTGCATATTTACACAGCTCCAGTGTCTTCAAACATATGACGCAGTTAGGATCCTCAGAGTTGATATTTACCTGTTTTAATACACCTCAGTATATATTTAGGGATTTTTCTGAAGTTGAATGACAGGATTCTTTACTCGTACACTTTCAGTTTGCTTCAAATTTGAAGTTGATTTTTATACCATATTATAACCATATTTATTTAGGTTCCCACATTCTGTCAAAGTCTGTTTACACAAAGAACATTTGTTTTCACTACTGCTTGCGAGGAATGAATATAATAAGTAAGTGCCAAGGGATTTTAAGAAGTTGAGAGAATTAGTATTTGGAAACAATACATTCGACTATTTCTTAGGGGAAGATTCATGGAGCACAGACACGTTCTCCACTAAATCTATCGTGATGAAGTAGTTCTCATGGAGACAAAGCATATCCAGTCTCTTCTCAAGTTTCAAACATTTTATAAAATCAAGAGGGTTTCTGGAAAAAACGACGTCTTTTTTTTTTTTTTTTTTTTTTCCAGAGAAAAATGGATAAAGTAGGTTAAGATAATTTTGCTTGTTGAAATAAAAATCTGGCACTGAAACTAGCGTCCGCGGCTGCCCAACATCATCCCTTTCCATTTGCGCTACTTTGCCCTGATGTGTGCTGAAATAAGAGTTACCACTAAATTATTTGTCAGAGGTTGTTTGTTGTAGCTTTAATGCACCACCATAAATTTCAGCGTATACTAGACCGGGTAATTCTGATTTTAAGACTATCACAAAGCATAATTTAGCTCATTGAATACTGCTCGCAGCTCTGAATAGGGATTTGCTTCAACATTTCTGTGTCTCAGAGGCTGGTGTTACAAAATATCAGGGGTAATTGAAGCTTTGTTTTGCAAATAAGGAAAGGTAAAAAAAAGGGGTCTATCTATGTCTTATTTTGTGGTATTATTTAAAAAATGAACAGAGCAACTGCTTGTAAGGCAATCCTCATCTCATTTTATATTGAGGTGCAGATTGAGTGATGGCTCCCCAAAAATCAGCATTAGCATTACCAGTTGCAAGTGCTGACACATCATCAAAATTCATGTCATTTGATTTTAGATATTATAATACCCTTTACATTTCAAATATTCCTAGGAGATTTACTCTGCTATCTGGAAAATAATGAAGTATGTAATGGGTTATTCCCTTCTTGACTGTGTCCTAACAAGCTAGTAACATGGGGATATTTCTATTGAAGCATTACCAAAAAAAAAAAAAAAAAAAAAAAGATAAGCCCTTTTTACCAAGCAATTGATAGTAGATTTATTCTGATGCAAATATGCAGTTGAAATGATGTATTTAAGCTATGTGAGAATACTGGAGAACACTCCCATATTCTGTGGTCTAGACGAATGTCTTTAAACGTGACTCTATTATACTGTGATACATTTGCATGCCTTCTGTAGGGGAGATGTCAGTTATTTTGTCTTTTAAAGTCCCCAAGCACCAACGAACCAAAAGCTGTTTCTGGAGGTTTGTTGTTAGAAGCTAAGCTCAAATATATTTATGATCCATTTTTTCCCAGTCACCTTAAACATGGCTGTCCATCATGAACCGACGACTTTTTCCTGCAGG
The DNA here is from genome assembly GCF_011004875.1 of Balearica regulorum gibbericeps. Classification (NCBI taxonomy): domain Eukaryota; kingdom Metazoa; phylum Chordata; class Aves; order Gruiformes; family Gruidae; genus Balearica; species Balearica regulorum. The sequence continues at coordinate 53,570,130 of NC_046188.1, read as the reverse complement.
AAAAGCTTTGTGGCAATTACCATTTTCTTTACTGATAGACAGCAAATGGTTTATCTATTTGCCCCATGTCCTGCAGCCCTCTCCTGCCCCATGGTACAGTAATTCCTACCACCCCGTCCGGTACCAGGGTCCCCACTAAAAATGCTTGTAACTTGAATTGCATTGACTGTAAAATGAGAGGTTGCAGAAGACAGGCAATGCCTCCCAATGAAAGCACTTGCAGAAGACTAAATTATGATCTTTTATCCACGTCCTTTCTTGGTTGGAGAAGCAACGTGACTCATCTCTTGCCTTTCCCAGAGCAGCCCCCAAACAGCTGTAATTAGTGTCAGTCTTTACCCATGGAAAAATGAAAGTCATCCCCACTGGGTAGCCTGCAGGAACATAGACGACGCAAAGGATGTTCACAACGTAGGATGGCAACAAGAGACCTCAGCGGCCCAGAGAGAGTCACCAGAGAGAGGGCCAAGTCCCCAAATTTTCCCATTTGAGGTGCACTATGATGTCAAACATCATATTAAATATTCAGTGATCATTTCTATTGCTGGAGGACAGTTTCTCTCTGCACTCAAGAGTTGACCTCTCTCCTAATCAAATTTGCTCAGGCAATAAATTAGTGACAGTGCGCGAGTCTCATATTTTTCATGGATAAAGAACATCATATAAATTTAAAGGGTTTCCTCCTTGACTTGCAGGGTAAGAAGCCAGTCAGTCCTGCTAATGCCTCGGCCAGGGTGTCTTATGAAGCCTGGAGACAAGCTTGCTGCGTCACAGCTGTGCTCTTGCCCTTCTCATCCTGGCTGTTGCTCTGCAGCTGATTTACTCTTCATTTCTGGAAAATGGCTTTTAAGAGGCTGGTGCAGGTATCTCCAATATTTTCTACCACGTATGCAACAAGAGACCCATGAGGTAGGAAGCCTTTCCAGATTGCAGATGGTGCACAGAAAATAATGCAAGTTGCCTGGAGTGTCAACTGAATTGAAACTTGCTGAGTCCCGATCCCTAACCGAAAGTGCTCACCACCGCTCGAAAGCCAGCAGAGAGCCCTGTCATTTCAGCCAAGTCACACAACATATTTGTCTCATGACTAGATTGACATAAGCCCAATTCAGGGATGTTTTTTCCAGGCCACAAGCTGGTGCAAAGCAAATTTAATTGTTCTACGAACAGTCTCCTGCATTTGTTTAGGGTTTGTCATTTCCACAGGCCTCTCGTTAATAACCAAGTACGCAGGACTATTCGTGTAACATTAATAGCCAAAGGGCATTTGTTGGAAGACTTGAAGTGACCGGTCACAGAAAAATCATTTGAAGTCTTTCCATGGGTTAAGCAACGAGCCTGCTGCCTCCATGCAGCTGCTCCGGTTTGCTTTGCTGTTGTGCAGGTTTGCAGAGATGTTGTACCACCCAGGAGCACCTTGCGCTCAAAACTGATGGCCATGCTCAACCACAACAGCCGTGGGAATAAAGTCGGGTGGATGCTGCATGGCTTCCCTGTGGCCCTGGCTCAGGGACTATATTCTGGGAGGTTTCATTAGGAAAGTGCCCAGTGCCAGACAAAGCTCCCGCCACCCTCTCCCAGCCCCTCACACCCATCCCTGCCCTCCCTGATAGCCACGGCCTCTCTCTGCTGCTGTTTATTTATCCTAGCTATAGTGTAAAAGCTATAGAATAAATAGCCTGGGTGGGGGCAAAGAGAAGCACCAGGCTAAAATAAGAAAACTAGTCACAACGAGGAGGGGAGAGAGGCAGACTCCTGCAGATAATAATTCTCAGCATGGCCTAGAATGAGCTAAATCGGGGCCGTCGGGAGGCGTCCCCAGGGGTCTGCACTGCCTGGCACTCCAGGCGTGAAGAGAGGCAGGAGGAGCAGCCCGAGAGCTTGTCTAGCTGGGCAGATCCCGTCCATCACTTTGTTAAAGGGCAAGACCCTTCATTGCCAAAGGTTCTGTGTTAAAAGAGGGAAAGAGATTTGGAAAATCCTCTGGTGGTGTGGGCTCAAACCCTTTGGCATCTGCTTCACTACAGCACCAGCTTTGGGACCTCCAGCAACCCAAAACAGGGCAGCCACAGCAGAGGTGCACATTTTCCTGGGCTCAGCATCCCCACCTCTACCTGCCACCTTTTGGGAGCTGCAACCCTCTCCCCTGAGACGTCTGTCTCTGCAGGGGCTGATCCCAGTTCAATCCCTTGGGTTATTCAGGTAGCAAGCGAAAAAAAGGGCAATAGTGCTTGAGGTGGCAAGGAAGAAGCCGAGGAGAAAGCGTGCTGAGACTGGGGCCGCTCGTGACACTGGTGTTCCTCGAAGTTGGAGGCAGCCACACCTCTTCCCACAGGCGACTGGACCCTGGGGCAGGCAGCGTGCTGCTTCCTGTTATTAGAAAACCTCGGGACGCTCTCGGAACAGATGAGCTTATTAGCGAGCAAGTCAGGAGGAAAGATAAGAGCATTGTCCGGTGCAGCCCCAGTGGTGGGGCAGTAGGCTGAGACTGCCCAACTCATCTCACTTGTGGGCTCACACCCAGGGAGTGGGGGGAAGAGAGGGAGGGGGTGCATGGTGCTGGAATCACCGCGGCTAAGAGTGACGACTATCCAGTTGCATGAATCCATCCAAAATTCCCAAGAATAACAGGAAATCCAGCCACTAATTTTCCGTCTCGCTTGCTTTGGGGCAGGCACGCACCCCGCAAGGCCTGGAGCCGGGGAGCTCTGCAGAGCCTCAGGGCGAGGGACATGCAGATGAGATAACCATGCACTCCTGAGTTGCAAGAGAAGAAAATAATAATGATAATTAAAAAAAAAAGAAGCAGCTGCCCTGGCAGACAATAACAGGGGTGCTGGGCACCCGCACAGCCGCCATGGGGAGGGACGACGGCAGCCCCGTCCCCCCCTGGAGGAGACCGGGGAGGCAGCAAGCACCTTGCTGCTGTTGTGCTCACTCGTGCCCGCTTGTCCCCATGGCCATGCATTATCATCATTTATTCATTCCATGACCTTGAAATCCCTCTCCCTTACCAGAAAAACAACGAAGCCCCGTCAAAAAAGTGGGCTCTGCAAAAGAGAGGGGAAAAAAAAAACCCCCCTAAAAAAAATAATCATGCAGCCTCCCATGTTGCTTGTATTAGGTCAGATGGGAGAACTTATTTAATTAGTGACTTTTATAGGGCTTTATTTTTCGATGCCCAGTGGAGTAGTTAAGATTGGTAATAAGAAAGAAGTCTGGTCCTGCGCCAGCCCTCCTAAGACAATGGTGCAGGGAGGAAAGAGCTGAGCAATATATTTGAATGTTTTCAATGCCTTGGGTTTTTGGGTTTTTTTAAACTTTATTTTTCAGTGCTGTATTCTAAAACCATTTCAAGGGTGTACATGGAGGGAAGGGGAAGGAAATTGTTCGGGGTGGCCCAAGGGGAGGATAATGATGAATAATGGAATGAACTGGGGAAACCACTTCTTGCTCTTGTTTCTCCATGGCTGGGGAAATTTCCCCCAAACAAGACCTGCTTCAGCACAGAAATGATGGCTAGTGGATGGCCAAGTGCCAGATTTTGAATGTAGATGTAGGTGGATGGGTCAGGTGCATAATCACCCTGGATAACTGAGAGGAGGAGGGATAAGGAAAGCACCAGTTCCCACTCTGTTCATGCTACCATCCCTTCTCGTGGCCTGTTTCTGCTGCTCATCCCCATCACGAAAAATACTGCAGGCTTTTTCCTTCCATACTTTTCACGGAAGGAATAGGGAAGGGAGGGGTCAGGTTTACAAATTTCCCACCACGGGACTGTGCATTTCTGAGTACATGAGACTGGCTGCAGATGCTGGGGAGCAGGGCACCTTCCCCAGCGGTCCTGGACCACGCAGCACATGTTCCGAGCAGCTCGGGGCCACTTTCCTGGGATGAAATACAGCACACAGAGAGTATAAACCAAACCAGATGCTGCGTTAGAGATTTTATGGCAGTGGGGTTTTGCTCTCTTCAGGCCCAAGAGCTGTGCTGTCCGCTCATCGCCCATTGATAGGGGAACTTCCAGAGGCTGACGGCAAAGCTCTTCTACGCCAAGTGTTTGAAGGACGTTCATGGGCCACCATCTAAGACAGTAGCCTCACCAGTGGCCAAAAAGCCCCATGCAGCCTGGTTGCTCAGTAGCCAAACTTTGCTGCTTGGGAGGGGAGTCAGCCTGTTTCCTGACAGCAAGAAGAATAATCTAACAGCATTCAATAAATTCCTAGCAAACACAAACAAAAAAAAAAAGCCAAATTAAAAAAAAAAAAGCCCTGTTGAGCTTTGTCCTTTGCAAAATGAAAAATATGGTTGTTTTGCTCCACAGGAGGAGCAGCGAATCAGTTTCAAAATTGACAGCAGATTTGGCCAGATGCCACAGCCCTTTTGGCTTCAGCTTCCTTCCAATAGTCATCCTGCTGCCAATTTGGAGCACACAGGACACAGCTACACACCTGATGATACGCTGAGTAATGGCCTTGGCTTGCAGCTATCTGGTCCATGCAGCAGGGAAGTGGGAGGGTGGCCATTTATCAAAGGCATTCATCTGAGCGGTCGTGGCTTCCCTGCGGCCGTGGCTTGCCAGTGTGGGGGCCAGTGCTGCATCATGTGGGAAGGGATGTAACTGTTGGTACCCAAAGGATGTGCAGTGGTCCCCAGGGTTCAGCAGGTGACTGGTTGCAGAGACACAAGCTCACAAATCACTGATGGATCTACCAGCATCTCATGACTCCAAAGGAACACAAAATAGACATCCTGGCATTTAAAAGTTAGGTGAATTTGTACTTGTAGGGATGGTGTTTGGAGGACGTGCGAAAGTTCATCCTTCTTCTGGACCTGTCCTTGGTGTAGGTGCTTGCATCACTATGAGTTCCTGGGCTGCCCACTGCGATATGCTGACATCCTGCTATTAATGGGTTTCTCCCCTTACCATGTTAGGGATCCTGCTGCAACGTTGGGTGGTTTAGGCTTCCCCCCGAAGTGCGTGCAGCACTTGCTCCCTCCCAGCGCCCAGCCTGCCTCTTGCCGGTGCTTCACAAACCCTTGTCTTCTCCCACCTGCCTCTACCTCCACCCTCACCAACCGTGGCACGGTTGCAAAGCAGCACCCTCAATGCCATTTTCCAGTCCACAGGGGAAAGATTTGCTTGGGAGAGACATGGGAAAATAAGAGCACTGCACTGCCGCAGCAGCTGAGAGGCCAGAAGGGCCCTTGCGCAATGACAGAAACTTTAGGAGCACGTCCTGGTATCTATATGGTTATTTGTATCAGAGCGCTGACAAGAAGGAGCTTTCAGCACCGCAGCTTGGGTGACAATATTTCTTTCCTCACTGCTCCTGACTTGACATCAGCGAGAGAGTTGGGGCTCCACAAGGGCATCATAAGATAGAAAAGACAATTAGAAGAACTTAGAAATGGGAAAGAAAATGTCGTAAAAGTCATTATCAAGCCTTCCCTTCATTCCCTCCACATTTTTCATGGGGAAAAATGTTCCCTCTGCAAAAAGAAATTTGGAAAATTTCCACCTATTCTACTGGCTGCACCCATGAGAGTATTTCTGCCTCTGGCAATAGCTTCTGCTCGAGTCTTGCTGTGCCGATGAGACATACGGCTCCGACGTATGGCTCCAGTATCTTTCCTGAGCAAGGGCTGGTGTGAGCAATACAGCAGGAGGTGCTACAAATAGGCAGAAAGTTTTGCAAAAACACGGAGTGGGAAGAGTGTGCTGTTGCAGCTGAAACCTGTGCTTGCTACATCTAACGCAAACAGTCCTCTGCTTCCAAAATCGCACAAAGCCAGCAGCTAAAATAACTGCTTTTTGACCTTTTTATCTTCTCCCATCTTCCTGAGCCTTGCTATTCTCCTTTTGCCCGCCCCAGCCACCTGCCTTTGTCATTAGCAATAATCAGCAGCAATAAATAGGTGACATTTCATTGCTGTGGAAAGCAGCCTGAGATATTTTGGGCCAAGCCAGACGGGCTGGAGCTCTGCGAGCCCGCTGGCTGGCGAGAAAAGACACTGCTAAAGTCACCTTGCCACCCATTCTGGAATTCCAAGATCTGCTGAGACCAACGTGCCTGTGTGCAGTGGCTAGGTCGGGGATGTCCCAGCTGGAAGCTGGCCGGGCTGGAGTGGAGTTACCACCCGGCAGCAGGTTCTGGATCAGAAAAGAAGGAGAAAAAAACAGAGGCACAGTGGCTGGGAGCATAACCCAAGAATGAAACAGCTCTGGTGGGACTGGTGGAAGGAAAGAGAAGATCTCCACTGGCGGACAGACGCTCGACAGCGGTCTGCGCAGGTCCCTGCAGGACTTGCAGCAGAGGCAACTTGTTGGGTGTCGGGGGCTGAACTGAGATGACCAAGAGGAGAGGGGACCCCAGAGTGGTGGGGAGGATGGCTCACCAGGGTGGTGGGATGATGGTGCTCAGCTCCACAGGAGCTATCTGCAGAGGTACCTTTAAGGCTCTGGGCCTCGCGTGCTTCAGTCACGTTTTAAAAATAGGACAGGAGGCTTCTACATCACTTAGGTATTTTGGAAAATTTTACTCAGCCATTCTGCAGCTCCTGTCAATCCTTCTCAGCGTGGTGCCGAGACGCATACATGGCACATACACAAATAGCATGATTCCCTGGGCCCTCTCAGCCACAGACAGAGACACCTCAGCAGACTTCCCCGGCCCTCCTCCACACCTCAGCAAGAAGGGTTTGGGGGAGTGATGTCTGTGGCTCTCCTGGCAGCAGTGCCCCTGTGTCCCCACGGTATTGAACAGGACACCAAAAAGCCCGCAGCAAGGAGATGCTTTTACCTCCAGAGTGGTGGCGATGCTCGAGGTGCAGCCTCCTCCAGGTCTCCAGGGACACTCCCACCATGGCAGGAGCTGACCCAATGGGGAGCCTCTGAGGTCTTTGCTGCAACCCAGCAGAAAGAAGATGGCCTGTGACATTGTGTGAGTCCCTTCACCTGCCCTGTGGTCACCGCTGGACAGGAGTATCCATGTGTGATCATAGAGAGGTGGATCAGGGCAAGAGCAGTGTCCGGTACACTGCCAAACACAGGGATTTAGCAGTAGGGAAGGATGTTTCCTATTTGGGATTTTCAGATCAGAAAACTCAACAAAGTTCAGCTCAGACAGTCCTATCCAGATTGTAGGGACTGTTTGTTCCCAGTTTTGGCAGGGTCGTGAATGATGCATGAGTAACAGCATCCCTTAATTAGTGTAATATGCTGTACCAGGTTAGAAAGCACTCTGGTTTTGTTTTTCCTCCACGCATGTGTGTGTATTTCTCTTTAAAGGAGAAGGGAACGAACAGAAAACATTGCAGTTGTGTTTTTGTTGGTTGGGGCACAGATGAACCCTGTTCCGATTGGGCTGGTTATGAATCACTGGAGAGCCATATCCACACCAAAGAGCGCTGCAGCCAACCTGATGTCTGCTTGGCAGTTGTACTGAGCGAAAGCTCCTTAGTTATTGTTTTTGCTGCCTGAATCTTAGTGGAATAAAGAGAAAAAAACCCACCCTACCTTTGAATTTATGAGACCGGGTGCATAGGAGGGTGTGCATGTGTGTGCACCTGCGCATGTACACATGTACTGACACACGCACGGTTTGCTTTGACTCTTGGGATAAAGCTCCATCACCAGTTTTATTTTCCTTTGTCTATCTGACTCCCTTTCTTCCCTCCCCTGGCTGTTTTTGTTTGGGGCGTTTGCAACGTGCCCATCACATCCCGGCCATCAGGAATGATGTTTTCATTACTGTGACCACAAAGGACATCGCCTGCCCTCCCACCCTTCCTCCTGCGGTGCATTGCCCCAGCGCTGCTGTACCCAGGAGCTGCTCTGCCAGTCCTCAGCCACTGCCTCAGCCCTTTGCCCATGTGCCACCAGCACCCATCCTCTGCCCTGAGCATCCCTCCTGCTCCCACACCAAGCGGAGCACTGCTGCCTGCCCCGAAATCCTGGGCTTAGCCCCTTCTCCTCTGACTCGTGCTTTTTCCAGGAAGGGATGCCTCAAAATCTCCCTCCTTTTTCTCGTTTCCTCCAGGGCTTGGCGGAGCAACCAGAAAGGTGCCGCCGGACAATGCCGAGCCTTGGCTTGGGTTGGCACCGCCGCCGCTGCTCTTTCCCATGGGACCCCCTCAGCCTCCGCTTGCACGGGGACCAGGGCAGCGAGGGGAAATCGCCAGCACCGAAGGCTGCAGAGCAGAGCGGCACTGGGGTCTCGGACCGGTGCGGAAAGAGAAAGCTCTCTCCCACTGGGTAACCCGGCAGCAACTGCTATTTCAGTAAACATATCATTTTGTGCTCAGTAAACACGCATTCCAGAGGAATGCTCTCATTGTTTTTTTGCTCTGTAATGCATTAATGAAGAAATAAAGTTTAGGTTGTGTAATGGTGACAGCTTGAAGTCATTTTGCCTAGTGTTATTTCTCAGCGAAGGCTCAGCTCTCCCTGGAACGGGAGGGAAAAAAGAAGACCAGATTTTGCTTCAAACTCACCAACATGTGCAAAAAAAATCAAAACATGACAGCAATTAACTCCCCTCCACATGCCCCAATAAAACCACCTCTCTCTCTCACTCAGAGCTTTGTCACGTATGGCGCTGTTTATGGAGGAGACAATACAAAGTGGGTTTATACAAGCCTCTTGTTTTAATTTTTGTTTTATATCCACTGGAACCCTCAAGTAGTGAATTCATTTCCTGATATAGTAAACATTTCTGATGGCCAGGATTCTTTCTCTTTTCCCAAATGAACACAAACCCCTGGTCTAACTTACCAGCAGTGCAGTCTATACAAACAGACCCATCACCTACATTTTCAAAGAATGCATCTTAAGCACGCAGCTAGGAAAATAAACAAACAGCAACACCTTCACGAAAGCCTGGCGGACCCTGTCACAAGCAGGAAGCTTTTCTCCCCAAAATTTGCTCGAGCCCTCAACTGCATGTGGAAAAACTATCAGCTTTTCCCCATATTCAAGGAAACGATCTTATTCTTGCAGTTGCACACCAATGGTTGCCGCCTCGCTGCTAAACGATCTACACAGTCCCTCTGATTTGTGACCCTATTTGCACTATGCAAATGTCTTCTGACAGCTCTCTTTTCCTGTCATTAAAACAAACAATGGTCCCTGTAACCAAAAAGGAAATCAGTAACAGGCGAAAGCTGTTCTCTCTTTTTCTTTCTTTTTTTTTTTTTTTCCTCTGGTTCTGGGACTAACTGTTAGTAATTACCCTGAAATATTCATAAACTTCTTCCTCTCCCAAACTGTTTTACTCATCCTAGTGGTCAACTCAACATGTCTAATATAATTGCTCTTCTAATAGACCTAACAATGAAAAAAAACCCCAAACTCCAATGATTAACCAGGTGAAAAACACCTCCCATCTTTTTTTTATATAGGTATCTCTCTATCCATAAACATATAGACAAAAAAATTATATTGACTGATTTGGGGAGCTTTTAAAGTAATTCCTAGTCTGGCAGGAATAATTTAAATATTGTTCTGACAATGGAGAAACATGAACTAATGAGACATAAGGAGGTACTGTGGCTGGGAGATGATGTGTGTAGGGAGGAAGACACACCTTTCTCTCTAGTCACCTCTCCATTCTCCAAAGCATCCATCCTGTCCTAAACTCCGCATCCAGCCCAAAAAAGTGCATTGCTGGTGGCCATGCCTTCCTAAAGGCAGGTAGGGGACAGCCCCTCCCAGTACACGGATGCTCTGCCTTTGATTTCAGTGGGAAAAGGGCTGCATTCAGAGGCTTCAGGGTACTTAAACACTCCTGGGATTCGCTTCTTTGTCTTTTAAATAATACAGTATACATAATCCTAAACCGGGCCAGTTTTCCTCCCCATCACACAAGCTTTGTGCCTGTAGGGCTCAGCTGAAGTCAATGGTGTTAATGTTGACATAAGACTATGATGACCAAGTGGGAAATCAGTCCCGTAACACTTGATTGTCTTTTGCAAAAATTTTCTAAATGGTCTTAATGGTTTTGTTTGTGGTACGTGTTGCTCACTCCTGATTGTACTTCTGCCAAGTTGTATTTTTAACTGTAAACACTGGCCTCTCAGAAAATTTGAAGTAAAGCAAACCAGAAAAGATGTTCAAAATAACGTTACAACCTAATTTAATTTATCCCTTGGTAATTGCATTTGTAGGAAATGAACAACGCAAACAAAACAGAACCCAAGCCTTTCCAGCCATTGCAATTGCTTTCACATGCGGACGCCTCAGTTACAGCCAGCACATGGTTAAGTCTTGGACTGCGCCAGGAGAAGTGCAATGGGGCGTTTGGAAGCTGCGGGTGTGAGGTGACACCTGCCTTGGGTCCCTGCTTGTAGGTGCCACCTACTGAACGTCCGCCCAGCCGCCCACCTTGGCGAGCCAGCCTGGCCAGCTCTCCCATCACTCTTCCTTTTCCTGCAATTCCCATCTTTAATTTTTCCCATACCAATCGATCCATGCGTTGGTCCTGGAGGAAATATAGCTGGATGATTAGTCACGACAATCAAGTAACCACGCAACTGTAGTCTCTTCTCCTGGCCCCGTTCCAGTAAGATATTTACATGCTCGCCTAATTTTAATCATATGAACCGCTCTGACTAAATCCTGTTGAACTTGGGCATCTGTTTGCAAATGCTGCAGGAACTTTACAGATGTGTTTGACGCACCATTATTACGTGAATGGTTTCTCTGGCCATTTCTGAGTCTTTGGGTTGCTTGTAAACTACGCAGCCTGAATGCAGTTCAAGTATTTTTTATTTCCTTTTTTTTTTTTTTTTTTCATTTGCGCTCTTTTTGGTGAGTTCATGCATGTGTCACTGTTTACCTCCGTCACGTGGCAGAGCTTCTCCGCTTTGATTCGAGGAGTCCCAAACCCACAAGCAGCTCTCAAAACCAGTTATGCAAACCCTTCGCTGCACAGACCTGTGTGAACACAGATTTGCACAAGCATTTGTCCGACGGTTCATATTTACACAAGTATCTGCAGCATGTCCCCATCCCATGAATATTTCAGCAAGTGTTGTTGTACCTGCATGATCGTTTGCCAGAAGCAATCACTAGGAGAACCACTGTCACTGCCAAAATAAACTCATGTTTTTTATTTGAGGGAGGACTTGTAAATAGTATTTTTCTAGCGTTCACCCAGTTCTAAGTGGAACTCCCTGTGTGATGAATGCTGTTTACAGTGCAGCTCTGTTTGTTGTGAAATGGGGAAAAAAAGGCAGTTTCTTGCACTTGCCGGCAGCACGCCAATGCGGTGGAGGAAAGTACAACCCCTCCTGCTGTCACTCTTGCACGAAAAGCCGATGCCCTATTCTCGCTCTACTTCGCACTAAAAGCCCACGTGGATACACAGGATTTTTGTGCTCTCAGAGTGGCAAATTGTAAGAAAGATGAATGGGGAAAGCCCTAAACTATGTAGAGATATTTTCACATTTTCCCTACAAGTCTTGCCGTGGCTCCACCATTCAAAAGGCCATTAATGGAAAGACATGGTACACCCTGCAAGGAATGATGAGCCACATGTGTTAGTAGATTCAAGGGCAGGGAAAGCTCATCCCCAAATAGGGAAAAATGCAGGTAGCAGGTGAATTTCTGAAAAGCAGCTCTTCCTGGACCAGCAGAAAGCTGCGGGGACACAAGGCGCTGAGGAGTGGGGCAGGACCTGGTGCAGCAGGAAGGTGGATCAGAGAGCCAGAAGCCCCATCTCCACTGCTCCGTCTTTCCAGGTAATTGTGGCTTCTCCTGCACACCCCAAGAAACCCACACGTCACGATGATGAAATCACACTTTTCTCCCACAAGGGAAAAGGGAGTATTTTTCTTTCTGCTTTTTCCTGTTTTCACTTTGTTCAGAGTGAAAGGGAACTCTCTTTGCAGGTGGAGCGTAGGAATAGGAGTGTTGTGGTGCCTCTGCAAACACCACGTAGTCCTTCCAAACCCCTGCATCTCCAGCCATTCAAGACCTGATGTTTTCTTCTCGGTATCACCCTCAGGGAGGAGGAAGATATATCTGGAGGTTACTGGTGTGGTTTGGAAAGCTGAAGGGTGTGGAGGATCGTACAGGAACACCAGCTCAGTTAAGGCCAATGCCATTAGAAGTTGAGAGCAACTGGCAGCGCGAATGGCATCACTCCAGATTTCTGAGACCTGAAGCTGCTTTTGCTCCTATGTTTGACACAGCCCCAAGGTTTGATCACTACCCCCCTCAACGCTCATGTCTTAAATGAGAGCTGGGTGCAAGCTGCTACTGCTCCAGGGAGTCCTTTTAGTCCTCAGGCTGGAAAGTAGTCGCCAGCTTTAGAGACACTTTAACCCTCTTTTTCCATTTGAGGTGTCCTCTCTTCACCTTCACTTTTTTGCTCTTTTTTTTTTTTATTCCTGTATTCAAAGCTGATTATTTTGCCCGCTACATTAGCCATTCACCTGTTCCTAAGACTGAGGAATGGCTTAAACACTCTTTTGACACAGTCCCTTGAAAGTGGGTTGCTCTGCTGCGGTCAATGAACATAGCGTGGGAAAAATGCATTAATACTTTCACTGGTAACACTGAGGATGGCTATAAATAAACCCTTCATTACAGTATTTATATATTATTACATCATATAGCCACTTAAAACAGAGAGCAATTGGAAGTGTTGAATAATGTAAGGATAATCGCCGCTACATTAGTTCCACTGTCATTGGCATTATGTATTGCTTGGTGATATTGCCATGCTCGTTGTTTCGCCCAGTGTTGCGTGACATTGGTGGTGACATTAGAGTATCAACGGGCCCTCTGCAAACAACATACAGTACTCTGCACAGCACATGCAGCTCAGTATTATATAATAAGGGTGCTTCACTGGAGAATTTTGGCAGCACATGCTTTTTCCTGACCATTTCATTCAAACTAGGTGTCCATTTCTTGAAGGAAGTTTGCTTTAACGCAACCATCTAAACATGCCCATCATGCAAGCACCCTCATGCATGAAGAAGGGAAGTCTGCATCATGGTGGCCAACCATGCATTTTAGGATTCACCCCATGTTGTGCTGATGAGGCACATTGGGTCCCAGGTGGCTCCTGCTGCTCCAATGCCTTCTCGAGACATAGCTGAGAGATGGTGGGGGCAGGAAACTGAGATGCTCAGAGCTTGTCAAGAAGGCATTTCAGTGGTGAGACTCAAACTCATGTCACCTGAATCCAGTTCTGGAGCATATGGAGGTCTTCCCCCCAAAACAAATCAGATTACTTAAAAGTGCTATGAAATGATACAAAAGTATCATAATTCCTTTGTGTTTTTTGTTGTTGCTGCTCTTCTTCCTTTTTCAGAGGAGGGGAGCGGGTGGATTCATGCTTGGTGTGACCATCCTTAGACCATGGCTGAGTAGCTTTCTTGCTGACTATGGATTTCAATTTCCTCAGTTTTGACAAGCTTCCCTTTAAGGAAGCCCAACTAAACAAAAATCCTTTCTCTTGCCTTGAATGTCTCACTGCTGGTTTTCATGGCAGGGATGCCCATCTCAATTACACTGTGGTCAACAGCGTTCAGTGCCTCATTGATCGTCACTTGTTAAACGAGCTCCTGTGTGGCCTTGAGCACCAAGTTCAGAGGAGGATCTCCACCACAGTGCTTGGAAGGGGCTGCTCCAAAAATCAGTCATTTCAGATGTTGAGAAATCACTTCTCTGAACCTTGTCCTCACATGACATATGACCAATTTCTGCACAAAGATCTGCAGTTGACTTTTATTACAGCTCCGATTTAGCTGCTGCTTTGATTTATCGCAACAATGCACATTCAATATCTTTCTTCTGATCTGGAGGCCAGAAATATAACTCTACTCATATGTTTGTATTCTTAGGACTTGGGATTTCACAGATTCAGAACTCATTCATAGATTCACAGGGTTTAAGGCCAGAAGGAACCATGAGAACATCTGGTATGACTTCCTATATTTCAAAGCCATTCAGTCGCAGCCAATTAGCCCAGTACCGAGCCCAGTAGTTTTGCTGCATCTTCCAGAAAAACATCCGCCTCCGGACATACCAAGATATGGGAATGTGAACATATCAGAAGCTGGAGACTCACCACCTTGACTTTGAAGCTCACATTAGTCTAAAAATGCGCCTTGTTTCTAATACGCTTTTGTTTGGCTTCACATCTAGTGATCAGTTTTGCACCTTTCTCCACTTTATAACTGAGCAGCATTGCCTGGCAAACTATATTTTTCAAACTTTGGTGTTTTGGGGGGGGGGGGTTTTGCCTGACATCTGGACAAAAGGCTGATGTATCAGAAGTATTTCTGAGTCAACTTTACTGCAGTTTTGGCTATTTAAAAACTTTTTGCACTGTTGCTTGCATTATTATTTATTCCTAAATAATACAGAGAAAATTCACTCTGAATAAGGGAACAGAAATATGCCTTTCACAAAATGTTGGTATGAGAACCTCGGATATTTAAAAAATATTTTTCAACATACTTTACTTTAATTTAGAAAAATGAACAGAAATTCAACTTGCTGATGCAAAACACAAACTGACATTTCTTGGTGAAACAAGGCCTGTGACCAGGCTTGCCAATGGGCTTCTGGACACCTCACCCATCTCCCTGCACAGATATGTTGTACATTATTACTCTCTCCCCAACCCCTTTTGATGTGGAGATGGAGACAGAGCTGTGTCTCTCCCCATCAAGCCATATTTGCCAGCTTTGAAATTAGTTGTGCAATCTTATTCTGCATCTTTTCTATTTTTCAGTAGCTATACCATTTGCTGAGACTCCTGATCCTGAAGGGCCTGCTCATTGCTGCAGTTTGTCCTTCTGGCTATGTGTCAAGGACACACTTTTCTCACTGTTGCAAATTTACACCAGAAGCTTTTAGTTTTGGTTTTTTTTCAGTATTATCCTTCCTTCTTTCCAAGTGGGCCGAAATTTTAATGCTACACGAATGGCCTTCTTTAAGAGGCTCATTTCAATTTCATTTTCTGAACTCTATGACTTTCTCCCCTCCATCCAAATGTCATTGGTTTTCATTATTTTTAGTGTACTTAATAAATAATAGCAGTGGAAGAGCTGGGAAAAATCAGATGCTTGTCTCACAAGCATCTCTCTCCATCTTTTGCTGTATATGAAATTCAAGAAACAAAGCTGTTCTTTGGGCTGTGGAATGCAATAGTTGCATGCTGGCAAGCAGAAATGCCAGTGACGTTAGTGGCAGGAATGTGGGTACCACCTAGCTGCCGTGTTCCTAATACTTCTAGCTTTTACCTCTGGGCCTGAAGAGGCACGTCATCCATCTCGCTGGAAGTCATGCTCTGAACTTGTTTTGGAGAGCCGGTGCGTGACTGTAAAGGCTTATAACTAAGGAATCACACGCTGCTGCGTAAAAGCATCCAGGCTGGGGCAGGAGGGACCACTGGCCTCCCAGGCACCCTAAAGTGTGGATGGGGAAGAAAATCATTAATATTAATAGCTCTGGCCTTGGAGGAGCACCCAGGGGCTCAGTCAGTGAGCACGACTCCAGCACGCAAGATGCAGAGCAACCAAGAACACACCCCATTTGCTTGAGGATTGTCATGAGACAAATGAATCTGAACACTGCAGGCATGGCCAGTTACTGCGTGTTCGTAGGCTTCTGGAAATGAGCTATCACTGGGCAGTTCTGTGGGTTCATTTCATCAACTGAGAGTATCCAAATACAAGGCTATGAAAAATGAAATGAGTCTTTGCCTGAGTCTTTGCCATTTTTGCTGGTAGGAGGTGAGCGTTTGGACAGAGGCAGCCTCCCTGCTTGTAAAAAAAAAAAAAAAAGCGGGGGGGGATGTAAAGTCTGTGGCAAAGCCTGTCATTTCTGGAAAATTCTGACTTCCTTCTTGCTGGGTATTTCTACAAATCCATCACTTACGAAATAGTTGCACATCCCACGCTGCTAATATATGATCCCCACATGGCTCCTACCAGTTTTACAGGCAGGGAGCTGGGGTACAAAAGAAAACAAAAAGAGCTGAAGGACTGAGCCACAGGGGAAGCCCCTGGTGAAGGAAGGAGTTAGCCTGCTTTCCCCCAGCCATGCTTACTCTCTCTTCCAGTCTTGCAACAACCATTGGGGAAAAATAGCCAAGCTGGGCAGAGCTGTGACCCGCTCCTGTAGGCTCAGAGGTCTCCAAATGGCAAAAGCATTTTGATGTGGGTGTGCAGGCTCAACCTCTTCTTCATATAAAAAAAAGGCAAAAAGAAAAAACTGTTGCGAGGGAGCCAAAAGAGACTTTTCTTTTTTTATTGGCCCTCTCGCTACTTCTGTGGGAACCCAGAAGTATTGTTTCCAGAAGGCTCAGTCTCTGTCACCCAAGTCTTTGGCATGTTTGGGGACACCCTTACTACTTCCCTTTCCTCCCCTGCAGAAGAGTCCAACACAGCTTTGACCGCAAAGCCCAGGAGGACTTGGAGTTTGTCTGAAACAAAAGAAAAAGATTGCGAAAGGCGGTGGTGTCAAATAATGCTTCCATTTAGTAGGAATTTTGCTCCCCTTGCATTCCCAGGCAGCACCTGCTGTGTGAGGCTCTTGGCCAGCTCCTCTGAGCCTCTGTGGTAAAACAAACAAAAACAGCAGGGAAAAAAATTCCTCTTTATAACGCCTGTTATCCTCAGGCTACCTTCCAACACTGCCTCGCCTCCCCATGTCGACGATACTCTCCAGGGAAACAGGATACTACGGGGCCAGAAAGCCTTGTGCAAATGGGCAGTTGAGCAACGGAAGAGACCTTGTCTTATTGAAAACAATCCTGTTTTCCTTCTCTTCCTTCATGTCTAAATGCAGAAGGGTCCTTATTGATGTCCCAGAAAAAAAAAAAAAAAAAAAAAAGAAAGAAAAAGGAAAAAAAAAAAAAAAAAAACTACACGTTACTTCCATGCAAAAAAGCAATTTGAAATTTTTCTGCATTAGGGGAAAATATGGTTGGTAAGGAAAGGGATGGGCAGTCTGTCTGAAGGGGCTGAGGAACGTGGTCTTCAGAGTTGTTTATAATCCTCTGCTCAACCCTTGTTATCTGCTGTTCATTCTCATGTGCCTTACTGTTTCAGGGTAGTTTTGAAGTCATTTTGTGTTTCAGAGCATGGTGGAACCATCTGTACTGGATGTTGTTCATGTTTATCTGGTGTTTGGCCCAAATGGTCCACCTGCAATTTACCTGCTCAGCCCCTGATGCTGTTGCACCACCAGCTATGCTGCAGCCCTCAGGAAATGGTCTAATCTCTCACGGGGGTTTAACATCTCTCTCACCTCACAGCTCTTTGCCATCCCTGCCTGCTCTGCACACGCTCAGTCAAGAAAGAAAAAGACTTTCAGGACCTTACTTTTGATCCTACCTTTAGGCAACACCTTCTAGATAGCTCTCCCTAGGTCAAA
Source organism: Balearica regulorum gibbericeps (assembly GCF_011004875.1). Classification (NCBI taxonomy): domain Eukaryota; kingdom Metazoa; phylum Chordata; class Aves; order Gruiformes; family Gruidae; genus Balearica; species Balearica regulorum. The sequence continues at coordinate 53,552,729 of NC_046188.1, read as the reverse complement.
TAGCCCTGCATTTGATACGGACAGAGATTCACTGTTGTGATCACCTGGCCTGACCTTCATAGCACATGCTATTGAATAACTGCTGGCATCCAAAGCAGACAAAAGGAACCCATACCCAATGTGCATATCCTTATTTTCTAATGTGCTTGTCGTGGGTTGCTGGAGGCCAGGTGCCTGTGAAAGCCAGGTGCCTGTCCTCCTCAGCTGGACAGGGAAGAGAAAATATAACGAAAGGCTCGTGGGTTGAGAAAAGGGCAGGGAGCTCACTCAGCAATTGCAGTCACAGGCAAAACAGAATCAATTTGGAAAATTAATTTAATTTAGTACCAATCAAATCAAAGTTGAGTAATGAAAAATAAAACCAAATCTTAAAACGCTTTCCCCCCACCACTCCCTTCTTCCCAGGCTTACACTTTACTCCCAATTTTCTCTACCTCCTCCCCTCAGTGGCACAGGGGGATGGGAATGGGGGTTGCAGTCAGTTCATCACACGTTGTCTCTGCCGCTCCTTCCTCCTCAGGGGGAGGACTCCTCACACTCTTCCCCTGCTCCAGCATGGGGTCCCCCACGGGGTCACAAGTCCTGCCAGCAAACCTGCTCTGGCGTGGGCTCCTCTCTCCACGGGTCCACAGGTCCTACCAGGAGCCTGCTCCAGTGCGGGCTTCACACAAGGTCACAGCCTCCTTCAGGTGTCTCCACCTGCTCCGGCATGGGGTCTTCCGTGAGCTGCAGGTGGATATCTGCTCCACCATCAACCTCCATGGGCTGCAGGGGGACAGCCTGCCTCACCACGGTCTTCTCCAGGGGCTGCAGGGGAATCTCTGCTCTGGTGCCTGGAGCACCTCCTCCCCCCACTCCTTCTTCACTGACCTGGGTGTCTGCAGAGTTGTTTCGCTCACACATTCTCACTCCCCTCTCTGGGTACAACTGCTCTTGGTGTTGTACAGGTTGGGTTTTTTCCCCCATCTTAAATACATTATCCCAGAGCCGCTACCACCGTCGCTGATGGGCTTGGTCTTGGCCAGCGGCAGGTCCGTCTTGGAGCCGGCTGGCATTGGCTCTGTTGAACACAGAGAAGCTTCTAGCAGCTTCTCACAGAAGCCACCCCTGTAGCCCCCGTTACCAAAACCTTGCCACGCAAACCCAATACAGTGCTACTAAAACCATCACAGAAGAAATTCAAGTGCCACCCAGACTCTCCATGGTCCAAGAGTGAGGTCTCACTGTCTGAAAGACTCTGCCTCAGGAGATCGATAGTTTCTGTTTCTGAACGCAGTCCCTGTACTTACAACATGAGACATCAGTCTTGTATTGGCCACATCTAGCAGTGGTGATGACAGAGCTGCAGCCTCTTAGACACAGTTATTGTCCACGAAGTTATGGGACAGTTCTTCTGCCCACGTGTAGGTGTCCACTTTAGGATGACATTAATCACTCTGCAAACTTCTCTGTGTTGACTAGACCACCCGTGACTATAATGGGAGTTTGGATGCCTAGCTTATTTGTGAAGACCTACACTGGAGACAGCTGAAATGAGGCAAGATGAGAGGATGCCTCATGTTGGGTCTCTCACTTCTGGACTGAAATCATAGTGGAAATGAGTTAAAAATCAGCACTGAACTGCAGACATAAGTTTTACACTTGATAAGGACATCAGAAAGTGATGGTGAACCGCCTGTGTGAATGCTGAGCCAAACAAGTCATTGGCCTGAAGCAATCTCAACCTTATTCCTGTGACGTTTTGCTGGCACTATTTACTCACATCCTCTTGAACCTCTCTTGCCTTGTTAACACAACCCTAGTGATTTTGGTGCTTGGCGCGTTGTTGACTTAGGAGTTTTATCCATCACCTCATTTTCCGTAGCATTAACACTAGCATTAGCACCGGAATTACCATGAGTGCCACTGCCGAAGAAGGTCCCAAGCCGCCTGCCACAGCCCACTGCTCATGCTCACAGAAGCAAACATCCCACCCTAACGTACGTCCTCCAGCACAGGGACCTTCACTGAGCAACTGCCACCTGGTTGCGATTCCTTCTCCTGACCCCCTTCCTCCCTCTACACCCCTAAACCCAGCCACAGCACGTTGGCTTTGCTCGGCGGCTTTGCAATTACAGGCAACAGTTAGCATTTAACTAGTCAGAATGGTGCAAGGAGCCCGTATAATTACTGCTGGGATTGTGCTGCGTAGGCCCCGTGTAACGAACTCGCCTCAAATAACCCAGCTTGAATGTCAGAGCCCGTGCTGTATTGTGTTTCACATTCTGGCTGTGGGAGCGCTTCCCCAGCAGGAGTCAGGGTAACAAATCCCTTGCTCTCACAGGAGGGCCCCATAAAATGAATGATTCTGGATCTCACGCTCCTGAGGAGGTCTCGGTTACTCCAGCAGTTGCTGCTCATAGCGGGAGCAACTGTAGGGGACAGAGGGTGGGAAGGGTGGTTTGGCAGACTTTGCTGTATCGTTGCCCCTGTGTTAGAGCAGGAAGGAGCACCAGGACCCTGCTCTCCCCTCCAATCTCTACATTTGCATAGATGTTAAGCTCGAAAGAAACCAAAAACCAGTGAGTGTATAAACCCTGAGGCTGAGATTGAATCAAATGCATCCACTTGAAAGCCTGCACAACCGCTGATGATGGGAGCCTCCCAATTCCTCCCGGCTCAGACTTCCCTGCGAGCAGCACCAATGTCAGTACATTTATGGGGTGGCAAAACCTGAGACAGTCCCCCCCTTCCCGTGCTCCACGTGCACTGGGGCCAAAACCCTCCGCTCCCTCCTGGAGTAGCTGGCGGCATCCCCTCTGCCGAGTCCTGCCGCTCGGCAGCCAGCGTGGCCGCCTCTCCATCCATGTCAGAAACCTGAACTCCCCCACTTCTCCTTGGGAGACAGAGGTTGTTCCCTGAACTATCTCCTGTCTCTTGTTATCTTGCTTTCCTTGTCAGCCAGTGAACTGTGAAGCAGCAGCCGAGAGAAAAATGAACTCTGACCTCATTTTTCCCCCCTACAATTAGCCAGAACTGTGCCTTTTATTTTTTTTTTCCTCCCCACTTTTTAAATGATTAATAAGACAATTTGGTCCTTAGCTTCTGCAGTGAGGCGAGTGTGCTGACAAAGCACTGCGATGCCTCTTCCAGGTCACCCGGCAGCAGGCCATGTCTTTATGAAAACATAAAAATTGGAGGGACTTATTTGAGGAATTTGGAGACTGAGACACAGGAATTTCGCCCTTCAGACCCTGGCAATGTCTGCAGTGGTCTCAGAGCCACAGCGACTGCCATGGAAAGGAGTAGCTGCTTAACAGCAACCTGCGAGCTCTGAAAAACAGATATTTTTTTTTTCTTCTTTTGTTATGTTTCTTTTAAATATGCAGCTGCTGCCCTTTGCCTGCTTTATGTGTTGATGGCCTCAGGGTGTGCAGCAAGCTGGATCCAGTGGCAAGACACAGATCTGTAAACACCCTCAATGGCAGTGTACAGGAGGATCCTCACTCCCACTTGCCCTGCACCTGACCATTGCTCTCCCACATGTGCTCATCCCTCTCCTGAGCTTCCTAAGCTCCTGTGGCAGTGAGAAGAAGGGAATTAAGGCCAGGTGGAGTCTCTTCTCTTAGATTGTCCCTCCTATGTCTGTGCCTTCTTCATGCCACCTGATGCATTTGGAGACAGAAGCCCCTGTGCACTTCCAGGCTTTACCAGGTAGGAAGGACTCATGTCACAAGGATGCTCCTGCAGAGGCCGGCCAGAGGTGGGCAGGCAGGGAAAGGATCTTCACCAGAGCAGCCGTAAATGGGCAAAGCACCAGAGAACAGCACGGTTGGGAACAATCCTGCATCACCCCCTGGTTGATTGCTTAACGGCTTGCTTGGCCATCTCCTCTCTGGTCCTTTCAATTAGAAAGCATCGCTTCAGGAGCTGTATTTCACAGTGCTCCCAGCAGACCCCTCCGCATTGCTGGGGCTTGAGAAAGCCAATGCATGCAATACATTTAAGATGTTTTAAAAGTGGATGAGTGCACAAGTGGGGTTTGCCAAGCTGCAGGCTGCTGTCAGGAGGGTAGTGGGATTTTGGCCTTTTTGAAAACATCCTCGGCACATTAGAGAAACAGTCTGCTCTTAGCTGCTGTAGTGGAGTGGCCTGTAGAGTAAAGATGCGATTCATGCCATTTTGTGATGTCCTTGTGTGCTGGCCATGGGTCACTCAGCAGGAGGAGGAAGGCATGCTCTTGGCTGAGGGACAGCGATGACACTGCCAGGGGGACTTGCTGAGTGGAGGAGAAGCCACTGGGTGAGCATGGAGACTCCTCCAGAGCCATGAATGCAATGGCAAACCTTTTATTATACTTCTTGATACCATCCATATGGTTAAATAGATTTCAAGGCTGCAGCACTTGCCTAAAAGAAGTATATTCTGGGGTCAAGGCTCATAGTTTCACTCAAAGACAATCTGCCCCGTAGGTTTTTGGTGGCCTTGGTTTCATCCATTCCGTCCCTAGCCTCTGGGTGACAGGGGCAGGGTTAGCCCGCACAGCCTCTCTCAGACTTTCTGCCCTTTGCGCTGACCAAGTCTGAGGGGGAGTGTTTCCTTGCCCTTTCCAGGAGGTCTCCCTGGCTCTTTCAATCTTTCTCAGAAGAGCTGTTATCTGTCCAGATGTTCATGAGGGGGAGGACTCTAAAAGGAGACTTCTTCATTACCTCCAACAAGCTCTCCCTTTTCTCCGGCAGATGCTTCCCACTCCTCCCACTGCGCAGCTGAGGCAGGGAGAAGGAGATGTCAAAATTCATGGGACTGGTAGATACGGCCTTCGGCATGGCCACGGAAAAGGAAAGAAACAGCAGTTGCTGCTCCTGGACAAGCGCTGTAAAGTGCCAGAGATGTCCCACTAATTCACGTATGCCACTTAATAATTAAAAACTCCCATACAATTGTTTAGCAAATGCTAGTTTTTAGTCATCGTTATGAATTTTTTACTTTAGTACCTCCCAGGAGCAAGTCCGATGAGGCTCCCATCATGCTATGCAATCTGCAAGCAGCCAGGGAGGCTGAATTCCTTTCTCTAGGAGTTGACAGTCCAAATAAACAAGGCAGACAAAGGAGAGGAGGGGAAACAGAAGCTCAGAGGAGGTGAAGTGAGTTGTCCAAGGTCATGCAGCAGGTCAGTGCCAAAGCTGGGAGCAGAACCCATGCTGCCAGCTCCTGCTCTCATGCCCTGTCTCCCCAGGGAAGACCAGGCCAAAATAATTTATGAGACAAAGAACCTCTATCACATTCCTCCTGGCACCATGAAGTTCTTCAGCTTGTGCAAATAAAGCACAGCCAGATAAAGAGGCAACTGGGCACTAGTTATATTTTGGTTTGCTAGGTCTTTGTTTCTTCACATTAGTAATGTTAGAAAAATTCTTTACCAGCTTGAACCCATTGTCTGGACAGAAGTATCAGAGTCAAGGAAGAGCATTGCTTCAGGTCACTGATCTGGAGATCTGGATGGTGGGGTTTGAGATTGGATGGTATCTCCTGGAAGAAAGGTACTGGCCTCCAGCCCCTAAGCCAGCACAGCGTGGACTTGAGATCCCCTGCTGCTGCACACTGGCACTGAGACTACAGTGGAGGTGCGGACAAGCAGCCTAGGCAGCTGCAGGGAGAGAGAGGGGAGAAAGAGCAGTGAGATGAAGTGAGGAACCAGTCATGCTCCATCATGATTTCCCTCTGGAGGGAGAGGAAGAAGCTGATGAGGCTACAACAAGGCATCTTCTGTGAGTGCAACCAGGCAATGCACCGTATCAATGTGGTTTCAGAGCATGGTGGAGGCAGTGTGGCTGCTGCTCACGGGGAGATGATAATGCTGGGACACATCCTGTCTCCCCTGAGAAGTAGGAAAAGCCAGCAAGGAAGCAAAGCAGCATCCTTAGGGATTCACCTCTTCTTTGCCCGGGGCAGAGCTGTTGAATCTGGTGCTCTCTCAATCCCACTGGATCACTGGCATCACTGCTTTCATGTTCCATAATTCATCTTTCAGCTGTTTCTCAGGAAACAGAGGGTCTTGGTGTGCACAGCGCCCATCCAGGTGCACACACCTCACCATCAAAATGGTATCGTCCAGCTGCCTCTTTATGCCTTTAGGTGACAGAGTGTTAGCATAATACTTATATGCTTTTTTCTTTTTTTTTTTTTTTACTGTATTTTACTGAACTCTGGCTGGTTTGTTCTTATACGGTTGTGGTAGGGAGGGAGGACTGGAGGCTTGACTAGGACATCTGATATGCATGTGAGGGGCCATCAAGTTCAGGACTCAAGCCCTTGTCTCCCCTGTGCTATGAGGCAATAACCTTCCTGAAACTAAACTGCCCTCCCTTCCCAGCAACATCATCCTTTAGGGACCACGCTTCTGAGAAGAGCTGCAGCATCACATGAACACATGTTTGGGAAGCTGGAGAAGTGACTATTCTTGTTTGCAGTTGATTAAATGATCTTTTGTTAACAGATGTTAAACACAAGAACTTCCACCTCCACTTCCCTCTTTCCCCCAATTAATTTTCCCGCAGCACAAGGAGGACCTGATCTCAATGGCAGGGCTAGGCAGGTGGAAGCTGCTTAAGCCATCCTGGCTGGCTGAAATGTCACTGGCTGATGTTAATTATCTGCAAAAGGTTCATTATCTCCTGCATAATGTTCTGTTGCTCAGCTGCTTGACTGCTTTAAGAACATGTGCCACCCACACCCTGGGTGGCCCTGATGCCCTCAGATCTCCCTCAGCCCATCTGAGGCTCAGGTGATTCTCAGGGAAAGACAAGGACCACAGCAGCACTTGCAGGAGCATATGGTAGTAAATCAGGGTAGGAACAGGAAAGACAGCCCAAGAGACCCCATTTATGCCATATTAGATATCTTTGCATGGAAGAGCTCTTGTAGCAGCCCATCTTCCCAGCGTTCTGTCCTGTGAACCAGATTGCCTGCCTGACAAAAGAGCAAGAATGAGGAAAAAAAAACCAAAAAAAGAAAAAGAAAGCAGAAAGCTAATTAAGTAAGCATGGCAATTTAGCAAGGGACTCCCAGACAGCCGCAGTGTTGTCCCTGAGGTCAGGTTATCACATGCCACATCTGACTGAGCAGCTGCCACAGCTGTCTAACATCACCTCACCTCTGGTAAAGCTCATCACAAAACCTCTGCCAGCTGCCAAACACAGGCAGTGAAAACTGGCAAGATCTGCTCATTCCATCCTACATCAGGCTTCAAAATGGTGACATCGGTGTGGCCAAGCAATGAAAACTGCTGGGCCCAAATCTACTGTTGGTGTAACTTTGATGTTGGTGCCACCAGACTCAGTAGAGAGCTTTCTGACTGATCACCTGCAAATGAGAGCACTTGAAACTCTTGACCTGGATGTCCACTTGAACCTTGCTCAAATGTGGTTGGTTTTTGTTTTTTGTTTTTTTTTTTTTTTTTTGCCTGGAAATGGTAAGAGTTAACCAGAATCAGAAAGACTGGTTTCTACAGGGTCAGAAATTACTGCTAGACAGCATTCCTCAGGGTATTTCAGTCCCTCTACCTCCAGTCAAATCCCAAAGAGGGCAGAGGAATGCAAAAGTTGAAAAAAATGTTGACTAAACTTTTCAAACTTGACAGAAGGGTCAAGTGTAGTTTGGTTCAAGTCTCAGGCGAAAGCCAGGTATGGGCTTTCATCTACTGGAGGAGGTTCATGCATACCTGTTCTAAACATAAAGTTATGGCCATTGGGTAGGAGGGACAGTGAAGCAGTGGACTCAGCTTAATCCTCCTCAAACATCTGACTTCAACAAGAAAAATACGTGGTTTAGCAAATCTGTCACTCTCAGCAGTTTCAGTTCTGTAAAGTGCTGAGATGTCAGCGGTCGAGCAGGGGCACGAGTTACCTGCCTGCAGCACCGTGCCTAAGCAAGGCCCCCGTGACTCCAGCCACACCATGCATGGGTGCCTGTGGGGCACACAGCCCCACGAGGGCATGAGGCTGGCACAGCTTTATCCTCCTCCGTGCAAGAAGAAGGGCAGGTGCCCAAGGCCAAAGGGCTGCTGTGAGATTCAGGGTGCACTAGAAGGACTTCATGGTGACCTGCCTGCCATGCCAACAAGTCCTCGACTCAAGTCCTTTGTGCTGTTATGAGTTTTTTGTGTGATTTCAGGCAAGTCAGTCAGACCCCATTTTTTAAGAAGTCCTCAGGAGACTGTAGAGATAAATAAAGAGAAAACTAAGGCTCTAAGATACTGTGGAGATGAAGGAAGGATGTCCTCCATGTAAGTACAAAGGATGTGAGTTATGCACAAATACCCATTCACCCATTTCAAGACAAGGCTAAGGGCCCTGCTTGTTCATGTACTTCTGGATTCGCATAAATACCCCTTAACAGGAAAGCAAATGCCACTTACAGATAACCTGAGGTGCTGTTTAAATGGGTGTCTTGAGGAACACAAGCAGGTCTTTGGGGTTGTTTTACCTCCATTATTCACTCTCCCTCCCACTTGAAAGACTTTGAATTGTCCAGAAACAGCAAGCAATGACACAGAGAGAGTTTAACCATTAATAAGGGTGGACAATGGCCAGGGAGGTAGCTAAGTCCTCTGGTTATACCTAACCAGATGGCTTCTTGTCTCTGTGTCATCGAGTTTTGGGGTGGTTTTTTTGAAAGCTGCCTCTGGCTAAAGTCTTTTCAGGAGCTAATGAGCCAGAAGAGAGTCATCTTCCCCATGGGCATGTTTCGAGCATATGGTTCTTGCAAGTTTTCTTGGCTACCACACACAGGAGCGCTGCTGCAATTGGGGTTGTAAATGCTGGCTCTCTGCCGAAGGGCTGCACAGCTTGGAGCAACCCTGGCTCTCCTCTCAGCAGGTCATCAAGGAAGAGCTTGCCTTAGACCTAGGCCAAACCAACTGGTGTTTGGGAAGGGCAACGTCTGACTCAACGCAACATGAGCTTCAGGTGTCATCAGAAAGAGACGTTTCAGGGCTACTATAATGTACATCCAGCTGTCACGGATGAATTCAGTTGAGGGCTGTTGGGGACATAGGCACATTGCAGCATCTCCTCCCATCCTTTGCCTTTGTCTGAATTGGTCCCTCCTGAGAAAAGGACTCAGAGTCCTCACGGCACACAAATGGCTGATCCTTTGGCTGCCTGGCTATGGCTGCACAGGAAGGAGGACAGCCAGCAAAGCTGCTCACAACAAAACTGTCCCTGGGACTCTCCCCATTGCTCAAAGAAATCCATTCAGAAACATCCCAGGATCCATACAGGAACAGTCATTGGCACTAAAAGCTGGGTTTGTTCTTCATTTGTCTGTTTAGGATCCTGTTAGTAAAAGAAGAATAAAAAAGGTGCTCTCACATACACCTGATGGTTTGTGTCTGAGTTGACAGTTGCTATATAATAACAAACAAGTGCAGACAGAGCATCAGATTCATTGATCTAAAAAAAAAAAGAAAGAAAAGTCACAATATCTAACACTTGTCAAAAAGCAGGTATAGGGGTAAGAGGAAGAAGCTGGGCAGCTCTTTTGGGGTTCGCACTAGAAATTAGCATTTTGGGGAGGGGTCAGACTTTGCAGTCAGAGAAGTGACTTTAACCAGTTCGGGTCTGCTGTCTTTCTGCCTCTTGAGTAACATGCAAGCAGCTTTGAACACTGACAAAAACAAGTTTTCACTAAAGTCAGCATTCCCGAGCTCGTGCAAAGCTAAAAGAGGGAACTGCCGGCCAGTTTTTGCTTCTCACACCAGCAAGGCCACCAGCTGAATCCTGACCTCAGCATGTTTTTGGTAGGTGACAGCTTAAAAGCAGGAAGGACAAGCACAGGAATATGAACGCACCAAGAGCCATCTGAATCCTTCTCTCAGATGTGAACTGAAACCCATAATCCACTGTTTCAGAAGTTCCAGCAAAGTTCAGAGCTGTGACACGGTCCATATAGTCTGGAAACTTTTGAATAAACATCCTGACTTCTGAATTACATAGAAGACTGGAAGCAACCTCACTTCTTGCTCAGATACCATGTGAGACTTGCAGCGTTGCCAGGTAGGGGAAAAAAACACCTTGGTTTAACCTATAAACAGTGTGCAACCTGGTAAAGGCAGGAGTCATTCAAAGGAGATATATCTGGGACGTAAAGAAGTTTTGCAGAGGTTCTCTTTATTGACTCTGATCTGTCATGAGGGATGTTTCTGATACTAGCCAAAACCAGTTGCTATGAGAATTGCTTTCCAAATTTTTGAAAACTTTGTTCCCAGTTTTTGTGTGAGCCACAGATCTTCTCCTGTTCTTGTTGGTATTGCTGGACATGGTTGTGTCCTAATGAAGTGATGGCACTTGGGAAGTTGTGCTTTAAATGCAAAGGGCCTGATAGGAATAATCCCAAATTGGGCTCAGAAAGAGGAAGAGTGAGCACGCCATGCTTCATTGATGGACTGGTGGTCTTCCTTTCTCAGGGCCTCATATAAGGCACTTAAGATTCCTGCAAAACCTAGGAAAGGATTTATTAATACAGAAAAGAATCCAAATCTCTTCCCCTCACCACCCCGAAATATGACTGTATTTTAAAAACACTTATCAGCATGGAGACAATCTTCATGCCTTGTGTAAAATCTAGCATTTCCCAAGTGGCATCTGAAAACATGCCCTATTTTTGTCACACAGGTCTCAGCCTGCTTAGCAGCTGGATATTAAGATGACAAGAGTTGTAGCTCTGATCCAGTATGTGCGTATATTGCTATGAAGCACAGCATGAGGGCAAAGAGCCTTGCTGCTTGGTGAATAATCAATAGACTAAGTGGGAAACACTGTTTCCCAATCCTGTGAAAATTTGCAGAATATCAGAGGGGTTTTTTTTTTTCTCTTTCCTGAATCAGGACAAGGCCAGAACTTAGAAAACTTTATCGAAGTGTGAGTTACAATGAATATGTCCAGAGAAGATCAATGGCAGCAAAACATTTCAGTGTTGACCTTTCCCAACTTTTTTATTCCATGTTTACTGTATTTGTAATACTTTACTGAACCCAAAATATTTTCGGTGCAAGATTCCTCAGAGCTGAAACTACTGACAAGAGACTATTTGCATTCCCTGATATCAAAACTCAATTTTTTTTTTCCACAGATAATTTTGCTTTTGAGTAAGTGGCATTTTCAGGTTAAAAAAATGAAACTCATTCAAAGGAAAACTCCTGACCGCATTAAAGAATGAGATCAAACAAGGGCCCCTGTAGCTTGCACACCAAATTAACCTGCAAAGGTTTGTTTCAACATACTCCCCTGGGCAGGAGTAGCTGAGACCAGCTGTAGAGGAGCTGCTTGCGGTGCCTTGTCATCGTCCCTGTGACTCACTCAAGACCCCTGTGGAGGGACCTCAGGGAACTGGGACCCGTTTCTCAGCCAGAGCAGACAGGTTTTGTGTGGCAGAGGGGGAAGCACATGCAAAAGAAAAGGCATATGCCAGCTCCTTCGGACACGGCTCTGCGTGCAGGGCTGTGGCCACTGCTTTGGGATGCGCGAGATCTGCCCCTCCAGCATCTGCCAGCTTCCTGGCAAGTCGCTGTGGGTGGTTCCATCTCCTACACCAGCGTGCCCAGGGAGACTTTCATTTGCCCCCATTCCCTCCACTAGCTGCACTTCAGGACAGGGAGAAGAAGCTGGGGAATGTGCTGAAATACCTCTTTCCCCAAACCGCAATGTTTGCTGCTGCTGTTTGGTCCTAGCTGACAAAATAAAACACAAACAGCGAAACCTTCTCAGCTCGCTTCCTCCCTCTGACCGGGGAATGAGCTCAGCACGTCGCGCCGTCTCAGTCAAATCCCAGAGGAGTAATTTAATCGCATTCCTGCTCCGTTTGCCTCAGTTACCCCACTTGGACGTGTTATGTCTCTGCGCTTCCTGTTGTGGCATCCTCGGCATTCCCCACCGCGCTCCCAGCCGCATTGCTCCTCCGCGTACGTCACTGCCCAGGACTCTTCGCCGGCGCACATGCAAGCTGTCAGAGGCAGTGGGATGCATTCCTGGGATAGATAGGTAAAAGCTTGTTGAGATCTATTCAACCCAGGACTTCTCAACCATGGCAGATTTGGAGGCATGCACGTGTGTGTTTGATTTTTGCTTTGGCACTGTAATGAGAGAAGGGGGCCGGGGGGGGAGTTTAAATTTAGGATCGATTTTAGGGGATGGATGGGACCTACTAAGCAGGTGATTCCCTCCTCGTGAAGTTTGCTGTTGGAAGTTTAGTGAGAGTTTTAGAGCACAAAACTCACGAGTGCTGAAAGCCACTGTAAAAACACCTCCTAATGAGCAAATTAACAACAGATTCCCAGACCTCATCAGCTAGGGTTCTGCATGCGACCCTAAATGATGGAAAAATCTATTTTAAGAATGTTCGGGGAACTTCTCAGGATGTGATTTTTTTTTTTTTTTGTGTGCACAGAATGTAATACTTTGTGCACTGCTGCAAGTACAACTTTTGCTCGGTACCCAGAGTCCAGATACACAAGGCGTTGAAAGACAGTGGGTGGGGGTCTCTTTGGGAAGTGTAAGAGATGAGACTGCCTTTGGAAGCATCCACGTTCAGCCAATATCAAGTGTCTTGCCTCATAGGTGGAAATATATTAAACAGAAAAGGCTTGATTTTGAAGGTCCAACTGATCTGTATTCTTGTCATTGAAATATGTGGGTGAACGAGGGAGTGGTTCATGAGTGATTGGGATAAGAGGTGGGAGATGGTGGAACTAAGGGTATGGGACAGAGTGCAAAGAATACTGTTAATTATGGTATTCTTCGCCCATCTTACTGAAAAAGTCACATAGGCAAAATACATTATTATTATTATTATTATTTTGCAAACTGTCAAATGTTTTTTCCATTAGAATTTCCAAATGTCTTCAAATCTGTTTGCAAAATCTTCATCAGTTGCTGGCTTTTTGCTTTTGTAGTTGCATCTGGTCCTGGAGCCACATCCTGCAGACAGAGCTGAGCTGGTGGGCAGGCTATCTCTTCATCTTGTCCCCACAGAGGACTCTTGTCCCTTCTTTGTGCTGCATGGATGCTGGGAGGTGTAACAACATTGCCTTAGCCTGGACACCCACAGGAGCGTGCTGCATTGCAGGCCACAGAGATGTTCCTTGGGGTCTTTTCCATCACTGCAAACATAGTAAATGGATTTATAAAGTGGGGGAAACAGTCAAATGGAGTGGATAGAGGAGGTCTGTCTTAAACAAGGAGGTGTGGCTCAGCCCTAGCTATCATGAACATCACTGGAGGTAGCCAAGGTCAGGCACGTGAAGATCACCAAAAATATTGGGCAGCAAGCGGGGAGACCCTACTGTTTGGCTCCTCTTCCCTCCCTTCCTGCTCCTGTTTGTACAGTCCCCATAACTACACGCCTACTTTGGCCCGCTGGACTTTGGACTCGTGTGTGTGTTTTGGGCACTGAGTTCAGAGCCCAAAATTAGAAAGAGAATGAAAAGAAAATAATTTTCTGACACAGCTTAGCTGGAAAAAAAGCACTTCTGCTACCCTGCCTGACACCCTGGCTGGGGGGAGCACCCACCAGGTCACAGCCCCCCTGCCCAAGCATGCACCCAGTCTGCCCTGCGAGCATGGGAGTACAAAAGCCCAGGGGGAGCCCTCATTGCAGAGACTATCTGCTTCCAAACACCCCGTATGAAAGCCATCGTCAACACCATACCCTCATCGGCGGGTGTGCCACTGCGTGGTGTGCAGCTACGCCGCCTTGCTTTCTCCAGCTCTCTGCTGCTCACTTCCTGGCTGGTGCTGCTTACTGCTGGCACAGGCACTCCTCACCTAAGAGAGTAATTAAGTATCGCTTCTATGGCAGAGCAGAGAATCAGCCCTACTGTGCATACCGGGAGAAGCAGATCCCAGCTTTGCTCCTAGCCACTCAGAGTACCTGGGAGACCGGGGCGGGGGGGGGGGGGGAAGCAAGCTATGGGTAGGCAGAATAACTGCTCCCAAAACCACTGTAAGATGCTCAGCCTCAGAAATGTGCCAACTTTGACAGTCCCAGCGCTTTAAAGCACGGGATGGGAATGGTTTACCTGTGGCATGAGTTCGCTAGCCTCTGCCGTGCTGCCGGAGCAAAGCTCTGCTGTGTGTGGAGGAGCTGGCCGCAGATGAGGGGGATTTTTGGGAGGGCTGGGGGACCTGGCTTCCAACTAGTTGTCAGGGCTTAAGAGCTGCAGGAGTCATTGCTGAAAACTTCATTCATACCTTGAAAGCATCCTGGTATCTGAGCTGAGCATCAGCCAGCAAGAAGCTGTGCCAAAAGTTGAGCCAGAAAAGGGATTTTTGCAGAAAGGAAGAATCAAATAGATGAGTCTGTCTGTCTATCCCATCTACCTTTTCTAAATGCGCTAGCTCACAGGCACCTGCGGTGCTCACTGAAACCTCCTGGGAACTGGCCACCCCAGGCAGCTCCAGCATTTCTGTCCCCAGCCCTGGGCACGCCAGCTTCGTTTTTGCTGTGGCAACTTCTTAGCACACACTCAGTGCTCAGAGTGCCCTTGGATGGGAGGGCTGGTTTGGGTTTATCAATCACAAGGCTACATGTCTCTTTCTTGTGCAAGCCAAGCTCTCTGGGGCTTCATGAGCCATTTGTTGCTAATAAAGTACCCTCAGTCTCTGACTCAAGCAGCTAGCTCATTTGGGAATAGGGAAGGCTTTTCATTACTGAAGTCCTTCTTGTACCAAAAGGAAAGGACTGCCGTCTCCAGGCAGCACGTGAATAATCCCAGGCAGGCAGAGCCTGGGCTTGGCGGCATGACCTCTGAGGCAGTATCTCTGCAACAGCAAATGCAAAGGCCTCCTCCAGCCCCATTACACAGAGCAGAGATAGTGGGATGGGTCTTTTGTGAGCCCTTGAGGGAACATCCTTGCTGAAACCTTTGAACCTGGATGATTTGGCAGCTGAAGAAATAACTACAGGGCTGCTGGGCGGGAAACGGAGAGCAGACATGGGAGCAGGCAGCATGCACAAGGCTTCATTTTCGCAATGGTGGCAGAAGACTTGCAAGTGCAGAAGGGAATGAAGAAGCCTGGTTGCTGCATTGCTCCCCGTGATGGAGGTGGGAAGCTGTCAAAGGGCTCAGCAGAAGTGTAGCTACTGCTGAGGAGTTCAAACTAGACCCAGCAGTGTGATGAGGCAGAGATCATCCTCCCTTCTCATCTCAACCTGCAAACTCCCAGCAACCAGCTGGGACTGGGGACATGTGCAGATGGAGAAAGCTGTAAGAACTGTATGGACTTTCCTGACCCGGGCTCCAGCAGCCCTGTCTTTCCTCATGTAAAAACTCTAGAAGAGAAAACACGTGGTCACACATTTGTAGTACACAAGTAGCACTGGAGCAATCAGCGTGGAGTTACGGGGAAGGGGAGGGAGGCATAGGCACAGCTTAATCTGAGATTTGTTTCATATGTTCAGTTATTATAAATCTTGAAAGATGCATGTAATGGCCAAATTAGCCTTACCACAGGAGTTTTTGAAAATAATAGGCAGTTCAGAGGTGATGCCAGCTTTACATTAAACATAAACATGTACTGAATATCTATGGCATGAACAGAAGCATCGAGACACTGAGAAGGCAATGTCAAGTCTTCACCCATTAGGGAATTAGAGAATTGAGATGTGTGTTGCGTATCCCTCATTTCAAGTTGCTACGTGCAAGATATGAAAGATTGGATGTGCAGAAGTTGTCAGCCTTTGGGACTGGACCTGGGGCCAGCCAAAGCCATGCTGAAGATGTGTCAAAAACTACAAAAAAGCTAATCAGGAAAATCGAAATTTATATGACTCATGCTAGGTATCAAAATGAGTGGTTACACTTTGCTGATAATCTCTTGGTACCTCATTTCCCCCACTATGAAATTAGAGTGATGATAGTTTACTCTTATCTCACAGGTAAGCCACAAAGATATATTCATTAAAGTCTGGGTAATATTTGTAAAGAATGCAGACATTAGGGTGAGACCATCACAGAAACACCCAGAAACTAAAGCCTAAGTTAAGACAATATTTTCTAAGTGGGAGACATCGATCTTGTGACAATGTTTAGTTACAATGACTTTTATCTCTGCCATGCCAGTCGAGCCCCTTAATCATTGCGTTTGATGGATGCTGGGGCGGCACGGCCGCAATTGCTCATTGTCGGGCTGATAGAGAGGTCACAGGCTTTGCTAAGCTTTGGATCAAAATCCAAAACAGCCCCTGTCACATCTGTCAGGTTTAAAAGAATAATAAATTTACTAATTTAGCGTTGGTGTTGGGTAGTAGCTGGTGCCATCTTTATCTGTTTCTCCTGAGAAAATAAACCCAGCATCACCATCCCCATCGCAGCATGGTGATGCTGCAACATGCTGTTAATCTTCACGTGAGATGAAGGCTTGGGAGGAGGTGAGGGAGGGCATGAGTTTGTGGGATGACTCAAAGGCCCTGCAACACCTCCCTTGCCAGACTAGAGACAGCTTTGTGGAAGTGGCTGGGTGCCCCTGAGCTTTGTGAGGGGTGGTGATGCTGGTGAACCAGACCCTGGGTGCTTGCTGGAGCCTGCCACAGCTGTGGCTCAGTGGCGAGGACACTGTTATTGCAATGACAGAAAAAAAAAGATTTGCTATACTGTGGCTCACCTTCAATCCTTTAAACATTAGTGTGCAGTCTCCAGCATTAAGTAGCCCAGATAGTTCAAGAAAGGTGCCAAAAGTAGGCACAGATTTACCAGCTCTGATACTAGCTGTTAATACCAAAATATAATTATTAAAAAATTCCCTTTCCTAACTTTTGTTAATATTTGCTATTAGGAAGTTGTTGACACCACCATTTCCTACACACACCCCTGTTCCCTTTTGAATCTAGCTGTGTTCCTGGAGGAACCCAAGGTGACTGCTGAACCGCACCAGATCAGAGATGGACAGAGAGGGGTGAGGATGAAGCTGGAGGAGGAGCAGATGGGATGGGGGAGATGGGAGGCTGGGGCCGAAGAGAAGGTACAAGTGCAGCGGAGATGGAGGGAGCACCATGGACTTTATTCTCTGGTTGCGGGAACATCGACATCAAAATCTCTACTTGGATCTGGATTTGTTGACACAAAATTCACTGCCTGAACGTGGGGAGTTGGAAGCAATTTACCTGTTACGTTCCCAGTGCTATCTCAGGAACATAACTCCATGGGCTGGAGCAGTTGTAGTATATCTGCCTGTCTCTTATCTAATGTGTAACCTCCTGGACTGAAAACATAATGTACTGTCTATCCTTTCTGTGATAAAAATAAAGCATATAAAAAAACACACACACACACATACAATCCCAGGCCAAAAATTCCCTTAGGGGAACATACCGTGACTAGATAAGAAGGTACTAGCTGGCACGTAGTTACCTCTTCGCTTCCTAACTGGGACACTCAGGGAAAGGCTGGAGTTGGGGCTGGTGGGGGGCCACAGGAGGAGGGAGGGGGAGAGAGAGAGACGTCATGGAAGGGATGGCAAGGGAAAAAAGTGCTGCGGAGAACGACTCAAGGGAAAAGAAGTCAAAAAGCAGACTGGATTTATTCAAGGCTTTCGTACCCCTGCCAGCCAGCCTTAAAATCCAACTTCTTTTGGACCATGGGCAGCAAACCCTGCTAGCACTGCCCTGAGGGACTGAACAGGGGGTCTTCAAGGCTCAGAGCATCAACTTCTACACAAAATTAAAACAGCTCCTGGAAAGGTCCTGGAGGGCTGGCACGTGTGGCACGTGTGACGCCACACACTACATCTTCCTGGTCCTCTACTCACCCACCTCCTGAAGGTCAATCTTGCTGGTGGCAGCCATCTAGTCTCTTCTGAGGGCTGATTTTTCCATGTCTCCTTTGTCACTGATTCCCTTCAGTGGTCCTGGGCAAATTTCCTCATTGCCCTATTGCAACATCTTCTGCTGAATGACGGGTGTGACTTGCATCACCTCCTGGGCACGTGAGGAGGCTCTGCCACCAGGTCCTGTGAGCTGTGTCCAACACGTCAGAAGCTGGTGGGACTCAGGAAATGCTGAAGAGAGCTTTGAAAAAAAAGTTGGCAGTGAAACAGAAGGGAAACCAGAGGCTCAGCACCTCTACAAACCAAGCTTTGCAGGAGTCCCCAAGCCCAGGTTAGCATCCAGGGTCACCAAACACAAACCCACTGCTCAGTTTTTTATTCACTCTGGGTTCTCTTTGTATATCCAAAGCAATATAATGGACGATGGAGAATTGCAATCGTATTCAATACTTATAGCCAGTATTTACATGGAAGCTTAACAATAGTTAGAGCCACACCAGTCCTTCCCATCAACACCTTCTGCTGGCCCCATGGCTTGGCAACAAGCAAGGCAGCGGCCGTCCCCACACCATGCTCTTATATCTAGCCAAGGTACAACCAAATTCCCCCAAATTCCTCCCTCCCTCAACTCTTCTTGCCCTTAAGCATCTTCAGAAAGCGCAATTCTTAGAAGTCCAGCAGCTTGATTAAATTTTTGCTTTATCTTGGTTTTGGAAATGAGGCGACAGCCTGGGTTCTAGCCTACCTCCGCCCTGACGCTCCCTGTGTGGGGAAGCCAATGGTGCCGGTAACCTGCCAAGGATGCATTTTACAGGCATATGCACAGCTCAGCTGGCAGGAGGCTGCCGACAGCCCAAAAGACCACCAACCATGGGCATGACTCTTTGGAAACATTTTCACAACTATCTGGCTTAGCCAGTAGGGTAAATATGTATTTCCCAAAAGAGGGCATCTCATTTTCTCTTTGATGGATGGGCTCAAGTCTCGAGTCATAATAAAAAATCTAAAATTTGTGGAAAGGCCAAGTACTTTAGAAGAACGTAAAACTTCTTTTTCCTTTAGTCTCTTTGTAGTATTTTTATGAAAATGTTAATTCAAATTTTAAGAACTGTGCTAGGATGAAGTAGCAAAACATTTGGTTCTGAAAATGTCAATATTACATATTTGGACATTTTCTGTGTTTGGTTTTTTTAAAATAAACAAAACAAAACATTGAAATTTATATTGGCTTTGCCAAAAATGTTAGTTCCATCAAAATGACATTTTGCAATGAGAAACTGTTTTATGCTTCCCCCCCTTTGCTATCTGCTTGCACTGAACTCTTCAGAAAAAGTGGCCATCCAGGTTATAGTGGAAACGAACACTTTGTGTGCATGCAGGGGTGTTTGCACATGCAAAAACACCTTTGGTTGTTGGTGCCTGCACGGGAACCACTACATTGGGAAAATGCAGTCCCTGCTCAGGGAGCCTTTGCCGGCAACTTGCTCGGGTTGAGTGAAGGAGTTTGCGGCCATCTCGGGAGATCAATTCAAGCATCCTCTGCCTCGGCCATGTGGACCAGCCTTCCTGAGAGGGAGATGCAGCCATTTACACCTGTGCTGCTGGCTCCAGCGCTGGTGCTAGCCGGGCCCTGCTGATGCCCTGTGATAAAGCCACCCGGCCGGTGGACCCTCAGACAGGGCCAAATCTGCGCTTGCCTTGGGTGCTCTGGCAGGAGGTTGTGAGAAAGGACAGCTCAGGGGCAATCATTAACACAGGTCGCACTGCAAACACCAGTCTTCAGACCATTTGAGTCAGTGAAGCGTACTTCCCATGGGAACTCTTAGTCCTGGCTAACTTGAGGCAGGACCAATTAGAGCAGGCAATAAATACACTTAGCATGCTTAGGAAAATACATCTAAAGCTGTTTATACACATTCCTTTGGACCAGTCAGCAACAAAAATGTCCTTACAGCTGTTCCCTCCTTCCCTTCTTCCCTCTCTCTCTGCTCTGCTTCAAAAATAAAACTTGCTGGCCTCACCAACCCTTGCTGGGTTTACTCCTATCCACTCCCAAGCCCATCAGGTCTCATGTCCCACCAGCCCCTTGACTTGTGAGCTTCCTGCAGAATCCACCCACTGTGTTTCTTCTGGCTCCCCCTGAGGCTTCAGTAAGGAAATAGGAGCCAAGAGGAAAAAGGCTTGCACGTTTCCTTGTGGTGGGGGAGCTGATACCTCATACCAAGTCACCTCCATCACCTCCTTCGTCATCAGGTTGGGCCTTTGCATAGATAGTGCACTTAATCGGTACTAATGGCACATTGACATCCATTGCCAATGCAGTAACAGCCGTGGGGGACCGCTATCTAACAAGGATGATCTCAGGTGATGGGGCCGTGGCCACAGGGACAGTTTGCAGGGAACAGAGAACCCAGATCTCATGTCCCAGACCACTGCCCTACCCACAGGGCTGTTCCTTTTCCTCACTGATACCATGCTTGATTCAATCTGCATGTCGCGTGATCAGTCACATCAGCTACATGGCACTTTTCCCATTTTCCAGGTGGGTGACTGAGCCTTTTATAAGAGGATTCCAACTGAATGGCGTGGTTATGCAGCATTAATAGGGTTTGATCCTAAAGCAAAATCTTCTCACTAAGTTCCACGGTGGACCAAAACTTTGTTTCACCAAAAAAGTGCGGGTCTGTAATTTGGACCAGAAGGATTTTCTCTTCAAAGCCAGGATAAAACCTGAATATGACTAAATTCTCTGTGGAAGAAAAAAAAATATTTTCTTTTCAAATCTAGTCAAGACTGGTTGAACTTATTTACTTTACAATTTATATTACCTAATGCTCCACATTTTTAGAAGTTATTTTAGGATTAAAAAATTAGCACTTTTCATCCTAAAAATGTTTTAAGACATTTTGCAGAACTGCATTCTCCAAAGGAAAAACCACTCTTCCCATGTTTCCCCCACCAGCTCTTTGGCAGTTTTGTACATGGCACAAGAGAGGTGTTGGAGGGAAGCACCAACCGCCCCAGGGTTCACACTAACCAAAACCAACTCATGTGTCCCCTTCCCAGTGCCAGTCACAGGGAAATGGACGCATGAGACTGGAAGAGGACGTAGGAATGTGAAGACCTGCTGGTCAGCTCTACTACTGGCATATTCGGTTGTCATTATCTGGCTTATGGCCCTGTGGCTCTTCTCCTTGTTGGTGCGGTGTGATGGCTGGGGGTCTGCAGCATCATGCCCTCTCCAGCACGCCAGTCTGCAGCTCGCCCTCCGTCTCCCTCTACCTGTGCTGCCGTGTGATGAATCCTGAAGTTACCAGCCAGGAAACAGAGAAGAGGGTGATCAGGCACAGAGAGACATGATGAGATGTGCCTCTCTCCCTGCCCTCTTACTGCTTCAGCTGGTACTCCACATCCCCCTGCTTCCCCTTGCAAAAGCAGCTTGTATGGGGCTATGATAGAGCAAGTATGGAGCAGGAGAGGCACCTACCCTCTTCCTCTCCTACCGGCTTTATAATGACCAGTCTCTTGGAGTCAAGCTACTTCAGAGGTACTGGAGGCCAGAAGACAGCTGATGGGCATGTCTTCTAGGGACAAGGAGCCCTATGGCCAACAGGCTACACAGCACATACAGCCAGGGAGCAGCAGGTATTTTGTTCCTGGAGGCTTGCACCTCCAGAGCAGGGCAGGCAAGAGAGAGAGATGCGTTGTACTGGCAAGGGTCTTTGGTTTCCAAAGCTTTCTCCTACCACTGCAGCTGCTCCCAGAGCGGACGCATTGTTAAAGGACTGGCTGATATTTGCCAACCAAGCTGGAGACAAGCTCAGAGGAAGCCACTAGGTGCTAAAGCCACAGGTCCAAGTTTCTGAAAAGAGCCCTCTGCCAAGCTCAAGGAGGCTGAGCCAGAGCATCTGGCTAAAACACACACACACACACGCACACACACAAAGGCAATTCTCAGAACTGGGCTAGGACAATATTTGCTCAGAATATTTTAAAGCTTAATTCCAGTGATCCCAGTGGCTTTGTGAGCACGTCTCACTAATGGAGCAGTTCCAGGCTTTATCTGATCAACCCTCTCCACCTTCCCTCACGCTTGTACAGCAGAGCAGAGCCTAATGAGCTGGATGTGATGCAATACCTCACTTTCTGGTCCATAAAGTAGGAAGTCCATGGCCTGGATAAAATCAAAGACATGCTCCTGTGTACATGTTTATGACTGGAAGGGTATTGGGACAAGGGTTTGGTGGGAGGGGAAGGCAGGACCAGATGTGCTTGGATGAGCAAGAAAGGATAATTTTGTGGTCAAAATGCAAGACTAGACACCTGTGTTAACTACTTGACTTTGTCACAGATTTCTGTACATCTCAATAGCAAGTGAAGTGAAACGCCCTGTCTGGGTCTGAAGTGGCTAGGATGGTTCCCTCTCCGTTCAGACGTGGTCTCTCAAACACAAAGGTGAAGACTGGTTATGGCTTACATGACCACAGCTAGTCCACACTGGAAGAAGGAAATGGCAACTAGATCAAGGTCTCTGCTGAGAAGAATTGAAGCCACGCAATTCCACCTGTCTTCCAAATAAATAACACCCTTTCTGAAACAATGCTTGAAGGTCATCCAGATGGTAAGACAGACAGGAGACTCTGTCAAGAAAAGAGATCATTTTGTATGTGTCAAGTCAACCAGCAATATAGGACAACTATGGGTCCTAAGGGGATGGCAAGAGGTAACCAACACTGTCCAGAAAAGGAGATGGCAATGTATGCCACAGCAAGCCTTACAGTCATTCTGCAGGAGCACCTTTGTGATAGGAAAGACATTCAGTCACTAGTGAATGTAAGCAAAGAGCAATCTTGCTGGAAAGGTGGGCATTTAGTGAAATCCATGTATTCACAGTGTTTAGTGCCTTTCCTTGAAATTTTTCAATTATTTTTCTTTTATTGAAAATCTGAAAAGCCTCAAAGTGAAAGATCTTCAAGAGCTGAAAACATATCCTTCATTTTCCAATGGAACCTGTAAATTTCCATGGAATAAGTCAATGAAAACAAACATTTTGTCACTCACATCAACATTTTCCAGGGAGGAGGGAGAGAAGGGGAAACATTATTTTTGACAAGGTCTACTGATTGGCAGAGCTCTTTAATAAATAGATCAGGCCAGAGTGCAGGACTCCAGTCCACATGGCAGAACTGCTGGTCCTTGAAAGGCTGATAGAGATCTTGTTGGCTGAGTTTCCCCCTGTGGTTGACAGAGCATTAGCTAAAGACAGGATACAGGCAACCAGTCCTGCTGAGAATGACTGGATGCCAAACCAATGGCTGGCAGGATCTCTAAAGGCTTAATGACAGAACGCAAATGCTCACATAGAGATCTGACCAGCAGAGAATTTGCTAGCTGGGGAACTGCAGGCTAGCCACATACCGTAACACTAGTTTGCTCTCAAGGAGTGAGAAAAAAATAAATAATAAAAAAAAAAAAAAAAAAGAGAAGTTCTGCTCTGCAAATATTTCCAAGGTGGCTATAACCTTCCTCCAAAGAGGCAAATTCAACATTAAACATCAGGAGAATAAATCAGCTGCAGGGACTGGCAAAAGGCTGAGAGTCTAAATTACAGCAAGGTCAAGAGGAAGCAGGGGGCTGCTCAGAGGGAGCCAGAGTGAGAAATTCAGCACATCTGGTAGGTACAAAGCAATGCCCTTCGGGCAAACTCAGCCCCCAGCCCACCCCTACGCAGCGCCTAGAGCTCAGCAGAGGGAACAACACACGCAGAGACCGCTGCGGGGAGGTCCTGTCTGAGGGAAATCTGACTGCAAGAGTGGAGGGGGGAAAACAACAACCAAAAACAAAAAAAAAAAAGAGCAGGTGAATAAATGAGAAGCAGCAGCATTGACGGTGCAGCTCATGCGGCTGCCTGAGCTGCCGGGAGCTGCTGCCTGCGCTGGCTCCGGGGATGCTGTCCTGCTCTGGGGATGCTGTCCTGCTCCAGCGCATGAGCTGGTCACAGCACCTTTCCTTGGCACGGCTGCGCATCCCCTGGCACGGCTAGCTCTGCCACGGACCTCGCGTGAGAACACCGGGGCAGTCATGCGCAGCCTCGTTGTACGGCGCAATGTGCTTCGACAGCCCTCTGCTTCCCAGGGCTCCCAGGGACCTAAAAATCAATGTGGAACATCCTTAAAGCTCCCTAAATGTCTGAGTGGAGCAGGCAGGCCTAAGCATTGGCTCAGAGGAGGAGGGAGTCCAAGCAGATCTCTGGGGAAGAAAATAAAAGAGTAGCATGCAGTCGATTTTCCTGTTGATTTGGAGACACTTGCCAATCAAGTGTCCTTTGGATGTGTAATGGGCAGACTGCAGCCAAAAAAACATATTTACAAGAAAACATCCATAAAAAGAATATAGGCCCTGAATATACATGCAGAGACATAGCATGTAAAGCAAGCAGAAAACCAGGGCAAGGAGCAGGAAAAGTAAGAATAGAAAAGGTTTTGTTGGAGACAAAAGTGGGTCAGGAACTGATGGTGTTTTGGGGGGGGAAGTATGGAGGCACAATTCGCTGGCATTGCAACGCCGAGCCTACCTGGGCTGCGGGGCCACCAGAAGTTCTGCTCCAGACGGTCAGGCTCCCCTGGAAGCATCACTGCTGTCTGCACGCTTCTTGGGAAGCTCTGCTCTGCTCTGCTCTGCTCAGCTGGGCTCTGCTCTGCTCTGCCGGGGTTCAGTCAGGCACCCTCACAGGAAGGCTTCCCAGCACCACGGCACTTTGATTTGATCTTCAGTTTGGATGGTCCCAGACCAATCCCGTGACCTCCATCTGGGTTTAGACTTGAGTTTATCATGACATAAAAAAAAAGATAAATTCAAACATTGATCCCAAAGATGGGGAAATGTTATCAACACTTAGAAGTACTCCATTAACATTTGAATAATTCACAGTATAAGTTCCTTTTAACACTGCATTTATCATTTCTTGCTTGCATTATTTTTGCTGTTATTTATCACTTAGTACTATATCTAAAGAGACTGCCATTTGCAATTTAATGCTAAAGAATGCAGGAAGGGAAATATGCTTCAAGGGGGACATGGATGTGACAGAAAAAAAGAGAACAATAATATATATTCAAGCTGGATTGAATCTGGACTTCTGCTTAATACAGGAGCTTGTACCTGACCGCGGCAAGGAAGGTGCAGGAAACATTGCAGATGGCAGCTCCAGTGTGACCTACCTCTGGGGAAAGCCTTTTCATAGGTCCCAAGAGAGCTGTTTTATGTTTTGTGTCCCTCCCACTGCTCCCAAATGCAGGTGTTGGTACAGTGACAAGCCGCTGTCACCCATGAGGGTGTCGCCCAGCACGGATCAACACCAGGAATGGATGCTTTCTCCCCAGCTCTTCAGCCCAGGTTTGAACTAGTTATTCTCACTGGCATGAGAATAATAGGTATATTTAAATATACAGAAACATATAGGGATAGCTATATATTATTTAAATATGAATATATATATATATATATATAACCTTTTTGTTCAGCTGTAGCTCACACTGCCGACCCCCGCTTAGCCCATTCTGCAGTGACCTACTGAAACAGCGACTCAGGTGATGGCTTCGCTCAAGGGTCTGGAGGAAGAGAGGAGCTGCCGCCAGCCCCCCCCCCCCCCCAGAGCCCCTCCGCACAGAGGGGGGAGCAAGGAGGGAGGCTGAGGCGCTCAGCGCTGCCAAGATGAAGCCAGTCGGGGTCAGAGTCCAGCTCAAAAAGCTTATAAAGAAGCATTTATAAGTTCTCCAGAGTAGATTTAAAGCTGGCTGTGGATGCAGTGACTAAGGCTGCGATCCTCAAAGGTATTTAGGCATTTGATTCTCCAGTCTAGCCAAACCTTTGAGGATCTGGGCTCCAGTGCAAGGGCTGTCTACCTAGACAAGCATGAATAATAGTTTGGGCAAAAGCACCGGCCACGTGGCACTCAGGCCGACCCCCACCAATGGACATGGTCCTAACTAATGGCTTTGATGCTCCAGGCAGGTGGGTCCTAAATCCCCAACACCTCTCTGCATGGGTTTCCTACAAGTCCTGACGTTTGCTCATCTCTGCCTTTGCCAGCCTGGCCGTCCCCCCGACCTTATGTTCCTGTGGCAAGGCGGAGGCTTTGCAGCACTAAAAAGGCAAGGAGCCTTTCTGGGAAGATGGAAAGATACGGGGAAATGTGGAGACTCAGAAAAGACCAGCTCGGTTAAGGGACTCGACCAAGAGCTGCTTTAAGGCAGGATGGTAGGTGCATCTTGGGGATGGGAAGAGCCATTCAAGTACGAAGGCGATGGAAACATTTTAATTAGAAGTGGCTACCACCTCATCTAGTCAAATATACCATTTGGCTAAAGTTGACGCAACCCTGTGGAATATTTCAGCTTCAACCAGTTTTATCAGGAAGCTTTTCTTGGGGAAAAGGAGAGAGACTGACTGATGCTGTTTAGTTGGTGTTTAGGACATTGGCCACGCTTCAAATCCCTGTTCTGCCTGATTCAGAATGATCTCAAAAACCTCTGCGAGCAGAAAAAAATGAGGCTGGGAGGTGATGGTTTAAAAACGCTACATTGGAATGTTTAAAATATGTCAAAACCTTTTCTTTCTTTCTTTTTCTTCTGGATTGTTTTTTTTTTTTCCCTAAATGGGAAATTCATCAAACCTGACACTTCCCATGAAGAGTTCTGGCTCCGACAAATCGGTATATTTGGACACCCCCGACATCCCCCCCTCCACCACCATTTCAGCCAAATATTCTTGGCTGGTTCTAATTATACAGCCATATATTTTTATACACATATACACCCAGTGTGTACACGTGAAGGCTCAGTAATCACGGCTCGGACACGGAGGGAAGTGTTGATAAGACCTTAGCTGCTCCACAACACACAAAAAAGTCTGAGAACAGGTTTTTTCCCTCCTCTCTTCACCTCACCCTCCCAGGAAAAGCCCAGCACCAGGAGCTGGGGACTCTGCAGATGGCAGCCACATGCACTGGCTGGCCAAGCCCCTGTCTCAACATTTCTGCACTTCTCTAGTGCCCTCCTCAGGTTTTGCAGAAGTTCACCTTCCTCCAGACGAGAGGCCGCATCTGGCCCTGCTGTCCCCCTGCCAGGCACCCAGCACCCTTGCAGGAAGGTGTGAATTGGTCCTTTCCACATCCAGCAAGAGGTCAGGGAACCTGGGAAGGTGATGTCCTCAACGACGAAACTCATTGTCAAGAGCTTCAGGCCTTCAGGGTGTGTGCATGATGCTGGAAAAGGGTTCCTGCCTTGAGTCCTGGCATCGCCAGTGGGAGCCGATGGCACCCAGCGCCAGCATCTCTTGGGATGAACCCACGTGTTGAGGGCTGCCTGACAAGGCTGGCAGGAGGCATTACCTGAGCCCAAAGCTGCTGCTGAGGTTTCAGTGGGGCTTCCTACACCACACGTGCTGAGACAGAGCCTCTTGAGGAAGGAGAGTAGGGGAAAGGGTTTTCTCTGCAGATGATGAAATGGTTAAAGTCGAGAGCAAACAGGCCACCCAGCTCTCCCTTTAACCCTCCCGCATCAGGAGAGACCTGAGGGCCAGCCAAATCTACCAGTTCTAGGAAATTATTTTTAAAAAAACAGACACACACACATTGCGGGGGGGAAGACCAATCTATTTTCACAAGAATCTGTCCTTGATTAGAGCAGAAACATGGCAGTGGGGAAAGAACCGATTATTCAGCAGTGAGTTCAGAAGAACAAATTAAAAAAAAAAAAAAAGAGGCATATTTGTTCAGGGTGTGATAGAGAGACTTCCAAAGCGCATGGAGACAATTGGAAATTATGCCTATTGAAGCAGAGGCATTTGCTGCTCAGGGTGAGGAATCAAAAGGCAAGTCCCGGAGAGGCAGGAGGGTGGGGTGGCCACCCCCGGGTGGCCAGTGACAGACAGGCTCGAATGTGTGACCTCTCATAAAATCCTTCCAGAGGGCTTTCACATATTGTGTGGAGCATAAGCTGATTTCCACACAGGGAGTCTTCCAATGAAGATGTCCTTCAGGAGGCGAGGGGAGGAGGCAGCGTAATGAAACCAGCCTGTTTGCCAAGCAGACGCTTCCCCCCACCGAAGGTGGCATGGATGTATAACGGGAAATGTGAAGGGATGGGAAAAAAAGCTGTTGACTGCAATGCCATATAATAAAAAAAAGGACTTCATATGCATTAAATTCAAACTACCCAAACACCAGAGACTTGTGGGAAGGTCAAGGACCCTCACACTCCTGTTTCTTATTGCAGACCAGACCTAGGCAGCCTCTCCTGGCTGGTTCACTAGAGTGCCTCTGGTTAAGAAGCAGTTATCATCTGCCTCAGAGTGACCTGGCCAGAGTTTGAACCAGTCTGAAGAGATATTTATTAACCCTCGCAGTCAGAGATCAATAAATAGCTTCCTCTAGAGCGGGCAAACTGCCTGGAATACAAAAACATGAAACGACCCCACCACCAATCTGCTCTCCCCCTGTCCAATAAAAGGATGCTCTAATTCCCCAACAGACAGCAATTTCTAATTTCTATAGCGTTTCGAAGCCAACTGTAATATTCACATCTAATTACAGGACCCTGGATTGCTGCCACATAGAGTATGGTTGTTAACAACATGATTTCTACACTTCTCTGGGGTCATTTGGAAACTCTGTACTTACACCCTCCCCACCTTCTCTGCTGAGTGTATGCTGGTCACTCAGTCTTACCACGTTGTAAAGGGCAAGGTACATCAATGAGATTTATATGCGGGACAAGAAAGGGCAGATGATGTTCTTCAGGAACAAAGACACACTGCGTTTCATCTCTCCAATCACCTACTCTGCTAGGGTAGAAATAAGGTTAAAAGTGGGGTGAAATAAATGATTAAAAACTGCAGTTTGAGATTTTTTTTTTTTTTTAATTGAAACTTCAGTGGAAGAAACGGTGAAGGTTTACTCAAAAAAAATTTTTTTTTTTTTGACAAAAGTCAAAAACAAAGGGCTGGCATGCTTGGTCTAGAAAGTAAACTGTGGATAAGTGAAAGGTAGAGAAAAGAAAAATGCTTGAACAAATAAGGTGCCACAGGATCTTTTCCATTAGGCTTAGTGAGCAGTTTATATGAATTCACATTGCATTTTGAGATTTCCTAGCCATGCCTTTAAACAAAAAAGTGAAGCTCCTGACTCCAGAACACCCTGAGCTGCAAACCTCTATGGCTGGAGTCTCCACTGGAGACCTGCTTGTCCTCTGCTTCGAAGCTCCCCCGTGCATTTGCTGTTGGCCACGGGTGATTGCTCGGTGTGGACCTTCACACCAAGTCATCCCTAACTTCTTATTTCCCAATCCTTTCCTACATGTCATTATTCTTACTCACTGACTCCAATCTCACATAATTCTGTTTACAAATCTTCCTGGCTGACTGTAAGCTCCTTAACACATCTCCCTCTCCACAATACAATATACTCTATTTTGGAGAAGTTTAAGAGCTCACGCAGGTGGAAACCGTCAGGAATCCTGTTACTCTTCAGAGGTGTGTGACAACATAAGAAAACCCTCCCTGGTAAATCAGATCACAGCTTCTGACAGTCAGTGTTTTAAGATGTATTCAAGCCATAGCTAGAGCTTGGTAGGGAAGACTTTCCCTTTCTCCTAAAAGTTTTTGAAATTTCAACTGATGTTCCACTCCATATCAGAAAGAAAGCTGGGAGGAAATCTCGAATATGTTCACAGACCTTCAGGTGAAAACCAAAACCAAATCAAAACAAAGGAAAAATTGGTACAGATAAAAATAATTTTTAAATAGTCGATTTGGACCTTTCCCTCTTTGTTGAATCTCTTTTCTAGTAAAAATTAAGTTAAATTTTAAAATGAAATATTATTTCAATGTAAAAAAAAACAAACACAAAACCAACCTGCTAATCACTTGGAAAAAAAAAAAAAAGGAAAATGGTTTTAGAAGACTTGCAACCTTTTTGTAAGCTGGAAAACCTGCTTAAACTATCCCCTTTCCCACAAACAATTTCAGTTTGAATATATTTGCCTTCTGTGGCAGAAAAAAACATGCAAAATAAATTTTCCAAGCAGCTCTAGCAATGACTTCATGTCTTTGCAACACTTTTCCAGGTGAGAGATACACCACATTAAAATTCTGACCTTGCCCAACTCCTGAAACCTCTTGGATCTGAGGGTCTCAGTCACCACAAAGAAACTGCGGGACCCAAGAGTGTTGATGGGGAAAGAGAGAGGCCCTGACCTGAACCTGTGCCAGAAGGGAGGCTTACCCCTTCTTTCCTGAAGCTGGCTGGTCCTGCTGCAGAACATGGCCATCAACAAGGGGATGCAGCACAGAGCCAGGAGCCAAAAGTGGCCAGTTGACCGTGAGCAAACATCAAATTCAGCAGGGGCTGAGAGGATGACAGGGGATCCAGGAGATGTGGTGCTTGCCCTCACATTGGCTGTGGTGTACTTTTCCAGTGGATAAATAATGCTGCTTTCTAGCAATTTCCACCAGCTTTCCAGCAGTTTTTTAATCCATGTTCAGTTTTCAATAGGACATCTGACACTTCGTAAATTCTAAAGTTTGATCCATTCAGGGCATAAGGGTTGAGGAGAAGAAAATGGTCGGCAGATAGCGTGCAAACCAGCTGCAGTGTTGATGTAAGGAGGAGGTTGCCAAATAGCTGCTCAGGGATGGGACAGTGCTGTAGCAGTCATTTCTCCTTCAGAAGAGCTGGAAAACGGAGGGAGAACATATCCAAACTTGCACTTGATGGCTTCCAGGATTCATTGGCCCTGACATCTTTTGCCAGAAATAGAGGGAGACATTCTGGAAACCACATCCCCGTTAAAAGGCTACTGCTGTACTACCTCGGCTCCGCTGTGTGCCTCTCCTCCTTTCCACTGCCCCCTCCTCTGCCAAAGACCTATACCCACCTCCTGGCCATTGTTGATGAGGTATCCGCATGCCTTCTCCAGCGCAACCAAAAGTGGCTGGGATCAGGCCAACAATTACCAGAAGAAATTTTGAGGCCAGTTTTACATGGAAGATCAGATTCTGTTACTCTAGCAGCTTCTTTTGGCCATTAAAAATAATCAGGATTTCAGGATCTGACATTTCACTTGCACAACTCTTATTTATGCTAGTGGGACTTGTAGTCCTATGATGAATGCACAACATAGACCTAGTAAAGACTTTTAGAGTGGGTGCTAGAGTGCTCAATCAACTGCCGATCCCGCTGGAGGCAGAATTGCGTGGAAGAGAAAGTGTTTAAAAGACACATTTGGCAAAACCGCCGAATTTGGTGGGGTCATTTTGCATGTTGCCTACTCACTGGAGACCACAATGAAAAACAGAAAAGCTCCCAAAACCTCATAAGAACATAAACGCCATATTACATAAGACCAAATGTCCAAGCAGTGCAGTATTTTGGGTCTGACAGTAGCCGGTAGCGGGTCTGTAGGGAAGGGTGTAAAGAACATGGACAGATATTTGGTTTCTAGGAAACAGCAGTATAGAGACCAAGCAGAAATGGGAGTCCGTGTCCCTTCGAGATATCAGAACATGTTAGGGAACCTCCTCCTACCCTGAAAAAACAAAAAAATCTCACCCACGGAAATGTGCCCAGTGGCAGTGAAGAAACCGTTATAAATGACTTGGAGCCTGACTCCAGCTAACCACGGGGCAAGACATTTCATGTAGCCTGTGCCTCAGTTCCCACCATGAGATAGAGATGTTGCATCACCATGGGACGGAGACAATAAAACCATGTCATGACTGAAAAGTCCTGAGGTGCAAGGGATGAGGACCAGATGGCACAACTCTGGATGGGTAGGCTGTACGGGTGTCCCCTTTCAGTCACTTTTCCTTCAGCATCTGGATTTTAGTCCCAGTGATGTGGAAGCATTGCAAGGATATTGTTCATTACACAAATAACTTGCGATTGCCATCCATTGTACATTATTTCCTCTCCCTTGCTATTTCTTCTTTTTAAGAAAGATAAAAACCACTGCCCTTGTCCAGGCAAGAGAATGACACAAGATTTTCAGCATCCAGTCAAAATGAGCGAATCGTGTTTGCACTCAAGCTGTTATTAATCCAGGGCTGAAACTCTTCCGGAGGAATGATTTGACCGAGAGCTGCCCAGTGGGTAAATTTAGGAAGTTCCTCAAAGCACCTGAGCACATAAAGGGAAAAGACATCTAATAAATGGCTCCCCATGAACATTTCACTCAGCTATAATACCAAATGTGATTAAGTAACACAAGAGCCTAAGCTCTCCCTACCCAGCTCACTGCTTAGTGGGTAACAAGAATTAGGTGCGCTGCAGGTGAGAAAAGAGGATTTTTCATTCTCCCAGCCCTGACTCAGTAAAAACAGGGAATAGGGCTTATACCAGCATATTACACTTAAGCATAATACCCAGGGCATATGGAATGAGCACCAAACCCTGCCCAAATTGCTTCCAAGCTGAATAAGTAAGAGAGGCAAAGGGAGCAGCATTGCCAAGTGAGGAGCTGAGGCACTCACAGGGGTTCAGTGCTTTGAGCAAACTCCAAGGGATATTTGGGAGTCCTGCACCCAGTTCCTTACCATCACGATGGGAACAGTGACCACAAGTGCCCTGCCAGCTGTCTGGTCCCCTGCAGCCATCTACCAAGAACATCTCTGTGGGTGCTGCTGGGTCTACAGACCCCTGCTAGCCCTTTCTCTCTGTGGGAAACCATCGTGACTAAATAAATATATTGATTTGCTCTTGGTGGGGGAAGTTGACCTGTAAACACCTTGCTGATAGATGGGGAGGGATCACAAGGCCTAAAGAGCCAAACTGTTCTCTAAACCATGACCAGTTTGCATCATTGCTAAATCATTTCTCACAAAAGTAAAAGGGGCATTGGTTAAATTCATCCATGCATTAGAGGAATCTCAGCTCTGCCACAGATAAAACAAAGCATCGCTTTCTGGTTTTAGGTGGACTGTTCTAAGCACTCCTAAACTGGCATGCCTCAGCATCCCAAAATGCATCCTCTCTCCTGAGCATGCCAAGGTTAGCAAGCCAACTTTGTGGTGACTGTGCAAGGGAGGAGCAGAGCCCCTGAAAACAACCAGACAATAGTTTCTCTGTCTGAAACTACTGCACTTGGGATCTGAACTTGTGCCTTTGTTGAAGATGCTGTGGAAAATCTCAGTGTATTTGGCTCAATACAGATGAATTAGAAAAAGTCTGAATAGGTATAAGTATAGATAAGGTCAGGCAGTCTAGTGAGGTCTTCCTGGCTTTAAAGGAGGTACAAAGAAACTTAAGAGAACATACTGCTTCCTGTTCCATCTCTCTTGATGGGATATGCTCAGACAGCACCAATATTAGTCTGTACTGGATGCTTTCTTGTGCCTTGTTTCTTGAATTTTCCTTGAGACTCAGTCTGTATGAGCACATATAGCAGCAATTCTGGAACAGGGCAGAGTTAAGGTTATTTTGACAGTGTAGTATAAACCTTTATATTTCCTACTTTTCAGAAGTTTAAATTTGCATTAATTTTTCATATCCTGCTGAGAATTAATCCTCTATGCATTCTGGAACAATATGAGACACCATCAGGCAATGTTAACTTTGTGCTGGAGTTTTTGGCACAAGATGCTGTATTCTCTAATCTATTTGCAAATCAAAAGCCAATGCTTTGCACACTTCAGTGAAAAGCCAGAGGCAGCCTGCCCCACTAGAAAGGTCACCAGATTAGGACTCAAGGGAACTCTTCGAAGTTCTGCCACTGATTTACTGCTCAATCTTGGCCAAGTCATCTCTTTTCTTTGTGCCTCTAGTTTTCCTCCCATTCTTTGTGTTCTCTATTCAGGCTGCAAGTTCTTCAGGGCAGGAGCAGCCCTCTCGTTACGTGCTGGTCCTGTGCCTTGCACCGCAGGCCCCTCGCTCCTAGCTGGAATACAGCTACTAGATGCTACTTCAACACACAGAATTCAGAGCCTTAACAGTTCAAAAGAGTTTGGCTTTCACTCCCAGGTTCTTCAGTCTCTCTTGCTTGCTTCCTTAGCTTAAAGCTTTTCAGAAGAGGTACCAGCCACTAATTGAGTAAGTTCCCACTCAAAGGGTTAAAATAACCAACCTCATTAGATAAAGAGGAGAAAGGTGTAAGAGGAACTCAGATCATATGGCAAACTAGGTACTAGTTAATCAATAGTACTCAAAGGTGAAGGCCATATGGAGGAGCCAGGAATCATTGCACAAGTTAAGCAAAGTTTAGCGAACAGCCAGCCTGACAAAGCAAAGCTTTAACTATTTTCTGTGAAAAGTTCCACCCTTCCTCTAACCTGGGTCTGGAACAGGAACCACATGCACCAATCTTCTCTGTGACTGACTCATGCACTAAGGGGTTCAGTGGAAGTTTTGAGATCAACCCATGGACAATACCTCTTTATTGCCCTGACAGTTCATATACTACGTTATGTATAATTCTCCTATTCACTGGACTCTTGATCCAAACTCTTCTGGTAAAAGGGCTTGTGGGCAGTTTACTTTCTGTCCAATGACTTCATTGCAAAGGATTTTTCTCCTCTGTTGAGCTTGCCATGTGCAAGCTTTCCTTCCTCTTGTTTCCCTCCTCTTGTTTCCCAGTTTCTGGAAATAATTTGTGGTTTGGAAATGGAAATGCCCTCATAGGCTTCAAAGAGCTTAAAGCCTGCCATACCAGATCAGTTCATTGGAATTGGATCCATTTAATCTGCTCTCCTTTTTCCAGCCATGACCAATACCTGGTACTTCAGAAGACAACACAACTTCACAGTGGCAACAGGACACCTCAGCTTTAGAAAGATTCCCTCCTCTGAATGGGTGAGGAGCTGCTAAAGCATCTTTCCCACTTCCACCCTGAACTGCCCCAGATTTTCTGGGAGGGTTCCTCAAGGAATCAACTAAAGGGCAGAGACCCCCCATAAGGATAAAAAGACTTAAGGGGAACAAACTACATCGACACATATCAAAAGAGGGCTTCCCAAAACATAGCACAACAAACACAGCTCAACCCCTTCCAGGACTGGCTTGGCTCCCTTCCCCTGTTCAAAGAAGTTGGCAAGCAAATCTTTATTGTAAGAGACAGAACAGAAGCCGTAGGGGAGGTACTGAAATCTGGGGATAATTCACAAAATCCTGGCCTGTGGTGTAGAAGGAAGCTATCATTTGTACTTCTTTTGTTATTGTTGCTAGATTTAAACAGATATAAGCAACCTATTGATGATCACATCTTGTTTTCAGCTAACATCTTTCCTGGCTGCTTTTAAATTAATGAGAAGCAGGTATAAGCTAGGACAGACATCTTTTTAGCTTGCTCATTCATGTCAAGGTGGTCTTGTGCTTCACAGATATCCTACATACTGCAATAGGATTTTTTGTTCAATAAAGTACAATTTAGTATTACAAAGATACCAGATTTGGTCTCTTAAAAGTCTGCCATTATCCCCAAAGAGCACCACCACCATTCTCCAGGCCTGGTGACTCCATACACTCATGCCTCATCTTTTCCCCATGCCCAACCAGGAGTGGCAAAGCCACATAGTTGGACTTTGCTCTGTCTCTGGAGACTTGGCAGAGAACCATTAGGCAGAGCACCTGCATTCACCTCAATCTGAGACGGGCTTGCATTCCTGCCTGCAATGGGTACACATAACCAAGGGCACCACTCCTGAGGTGAAGGAAACTTCAACCAGAGGACCTCTGCCAGAGGAGACAGTGGAATGTGTGGTGTTACATTGCCACCTTGTGGAGAGCTCCCACTGGAGATGAATGAAGAAAGATGGCCGACTAGCGCGTTGCGGGCCATCATGTGCCACAAGAACCTCTCCCGCTGTTGTGTGCCCATGGCTGGCTAAGCACTTGTGCCCTTGCTGTGCCTGAATGGGCCACTACACATTGCTGTTTCTTCTCCTCCAAGTGGTGAAGCACGGGAGCTCCATGCAAGGCCTGGAGGTCCTACGCATGGGCAACATCAACCAGCTTTAGTGCCTGGATTTGCAGACTTGGTATTAAATTTGAGTATAGATGCAGCCAACGTAAAACAAGAGTCCAGTCCTAGGTCAGCCTTCAGGGAGTAGCAGTCTGTGTTATCTCAGTTGCCATTAGCTCTTGCAGTGCTGCTATCCACAAAAGAGCATAGCTAAGCTCTGTGAATCCAGACCTCCACAAGCTCAAGGAGAGAATGAAGGAAAATGTATTTCCTTTTGTTAAGTGCAGAAGAAGCCTCTAATGGCAATGCTTTTTATATTAAGAAAGGATTAGCATTGTTTATTATTTATTCAGTACTAGAGGAGGTCTGTGACTTTATGGGCCTTTACAATTACAACAAGGAAAAAAAGGGCAAAAGAGAAGTCACAGGTCCCTGCCCCAAGGCCCTTAGCAACAGAAATTAAACATGACAGAGCAAGGCAGGAAAACCCTGAGAAGATGGGATGATGGGTTCCAAGAGCAACAACATATGAAAAGCTTGACACATGGATAACTCCTTATTGCCTGTGCATCACCTTGGAGAACAGTAATGGCTCAGGAGGAGGTAAAATACATTCAACACTGATTAGAGGCAGCAAGCTGTCCTCCCAGGTTGTCCACTGCCAACCCAGTCCTCCGATGAATATCTGCAAGTAAATAAGCATATCCCTCAGATTTGGGAAACGTGGCAGATCACACTTACAAATATCTGAAGTGTGGGCTGAAGTTTTCAAGACCTTGAGAGAGGAACAGTCTTTGATTTCAAGGAACTCTGACACCTCCTCAAAGAAAGTGTCACAGTCTTTGAAATCCAAGATATGGACAACTATGGAGATGCTGGCCAACAACAGGACATGAATGCCAACATCACCTGATCAGAATAAAAGCAGCAAATTTGAGCTCCAGAGGCTTGTGATGGGACTTTTGCTAAAACCCAGTTGCCAGTAAATTTAATGTCTCTTAGAAACAGACCTACAGAGATGTGAAATTGCCCTGGTACTCAGGAGAAGCACAGACTGTTACCCTTCTTTGGACAAAGGTCTATCTTGATAAAGGCAATGGCACTAGCAGAGTATATTTGTTTTTCTCCAAGGCATTGTCGTGGTTTTACCCCAGCCGGCAGCTGAGTACCACGCAGCCGCTCGTTCACTCCCCCCCATCGGGATGGGAAAGAGAATCAGAAGAGTTAAAGTGAGAAAACTCGTGGGTTGAGATAAAGACAGTTTAATAGGTAAAGCAAAAGCCGCGCGCACAAGCAAAAGCAAAACCAGGAATTCATTCACCACTTCCCATGGGCAGGCAGGTGTTCAGCCATCCCCAGGAAAGCAGGGCTCCATCACGCGTAATGGTTACTTGGGAAGACAAACGCCATTGCCCCGAACGCCGCCGCCCCCCCCCTCCTCTTCCTCCAAGCTCCTTATAAACTGAGCATGACGTCATATAGTATGGAATACCCCTTTGGTCAGTTTGGGTCACCTGTCCTGTGTGTGTCTCCTCCCAACTCCTTGTGCACCCCCAGCCATCCCGCTGGCAGGGCAGTGCAAGAAGCAGAAAAGGCCTTGGCCTCGTGTAAACACTGCTCAACAATAAGTCCATAGAACAAAAACATCTCTATATTATCAATGCTGTCTCCAGCACAAATCCAAAACGTATCCCCACACTAGCTACTATGAAGAAAAATCAATCCTCTCAGCTGAAACCAGGACAGGCATATAATTTGATATCTCATGAGATCTTAGTTAAGAAACAAATACTTTGCACTGTGTGGAAATAGTCAGGCATGTATTAGACTTACTTACCAACATGTGTTTCAATGACAACTTTCAACATGGAATTATTAATGGAGAGGCATGATAATGAATGGGGCCATTATTAGTAAGATGCTTTAGAAAACTGGTTTAGCATATTCAGCAACAATCTAGATAACACAAAATCTGAGATAGTGGGATTTGCAAATAGTGTATAAATTACTGAGATAGCAAAGAAGAAAGAGGACAGGCTGGATTAGGGGGGTACAAGAATTAACTGCTCAAATTATCACAATCCAATATGTACATTTTACTAAAGACAAGTGCAATGTATCACACCTGGCAATAAAGGCTGAGGTTCAACCCCACTCATCTCCTGCCCCTAACAGAGGCTTCTAAACTAAGAACCTAGTTGGCCTAGGCTTCCTCTACAGTCAATGAGGAACATAAAAATTAATCACCTCAGAATGAGATCTCAATGAAATGTTTGATGACTAATACGATACTCAGGTGTATAAGAAAGGGATTATCGAGTAGAAACAAGGAAGTGGTTTTGTCCCTGGGTTGGCCACTATTAAAATCATTGGAAGAATTGTATCTTCAGTCTTGGCATCCCCAATTAGGTTAGGAAAGCCAAAGCCCTGACAGAAATTAGTCTGCCCAGGGATGTCAAGGACAACAAGAAAAGCTTCTATAGGTATGTCAGTGATAAAAGGAGGATTAGGGAAAATGTGGGTCCCCTCCGGAATGAAACAGGTGACCTGGTTACCCAGGATATGGAGAAGGCTGAGGTACTCAATGACTTCTTTGCCTCAGTCTTCACTGGCAAATGCTTGAGCCACACTGCCCAGGTCACAGAAGGCAGGGACTGGGAGAATGCAGAACCGCCCACTGTAGGAGAAGATCAGGTTTGAGAATATCTAAGGAACCTGAAAGGGCACAAGTCCATGGGACCTGATGACATGCATCCGCGGGTCTTGAGGGAACTGGCGGATGAAGTGGCCAGGCCACTCCGTCATATTTGAGAAGTCCTGGCAGTCTGGCAAAGTTCCTGCCAACTGGAAGAGGGGGAACATAACCCCCATTTTTAAGAAGGGTAAAAAGGAAGACCCAGGGAACTACAGGCCGGTCAGTCTCACCTCCGTGCCTGGCAAGATTATGGAGCCAGGCCCTCCTGGAGACTATGCTCAGGCACATGGGAAATAAGGAGGTGATTGGTGACAGCCAACACGGCTTCACTAAGGGCAAATCATGCCTGACAAACTTGGTGGCCTTCTATGATGGGGTTACAGTGTCGGTGGATAAGGGAAGGGCAACAGACATCGTCTGCCTGGACTTGTGCAAGGCATTTGACACTGTCCCTCACGACATCCTTGTCTCTAAATTGGAGAGACATGGATTCAATGGATGGACCACTCCATGGATAAGGAATTGGCTGGATGGCTGCACTCAAAGAGTTGTAGTCAATGGCTCAATGTCCAAGTGGAGACCGGTGATGAGTGGCGTTCCTCAGGGATCAGTACTGGGACTGGCACTGTTCAACATCTTTGTCAGCAACATGGACAGTGGGATCAAGTGCACCCTCAGCAAGTTTGCTGACGACACCAAGCTGTGTGGTGGGGTCAACACGCTGGAGGGAAGGGATCCCATCCAGAGGGACCTCAACAGTCTGGAGAGGTGGGCCCGTGCGAACCGCATGAAGTTCAACAGGCCAAGTGCAAGGTCCTGCATGTGGGTTGGTGCAATCCCAAGCACAGCTATAGGCTGGGCGAGGAATGGATTGAAAGCAGCCCCAAGGAGAAGGACTTGGGGGTATTGATTGATGAGAAGCTCAACATGAGCCAGCAGTGTGCGCTTGCAGCCCAGAAAGCCTGGGCTGCATCAAAAGAGGCATGACCAGCAGGTCGAGGGAGGTGATTCTGCCCCTCTACTCTGCTCTTGTGAGACCCCACCTGGAGTACTGCATCCAGTACAGGAGAGACATGGAGCTGTTGGAAAGAGTCCAGAGGAGGGCCACGAAGCTGATCAGAGGGCTGGAGCACCTCTCCTGTGAGGACAGGCTGAGAGAGTTGGGATTGTTCAGCCTGGAGAAAAGGCGGCTCTGGGGAGATCTAATTGAGGCTTACCAGTACCTGAAGGGGGCCGACAGGAAAGATGGTGAGGGACTGTTTATCAGGGAGTGTAGTGACAAGACAAGGGGTTATGGGTTCAAGCTGAAGGAGGGTCGATTTAGATTGGATGTTAGAAAGAAATTCTTTACTGTTAGAGTGGTGAGGCACTGGAACAGGTTGCCCAGAGAGGCTGTGGAGGCCCCATCCCTGGAGGTGTTTAAGACCAGGCTGGATGAGGCTTTGGGCAACATGGTCTAGTGAAGGGTGTCCCTGCCTATGGCAGGGGAGTTGGAACTAGATGATCTTTAAGGTCCCTTCCAACCCAAACCATTCTATGATTCTATGATTCAGGAAGGATACAAACGTCTTAGAGTTCAAAACAAAGCCACAAAAATGATCTTGCAAGAGAAAAGTCTTGCAATGTGATGAGTATAAACCTTTAATCTAATGAGATTAGTCAAAATGTGACTTGATATTTTTTATATGTAGGTACTCTTGCACGGAAAAGATGCCTTACAGACCTTTCAAATCTTTCAGCCAGAGACATGAAAAGATTCAGGAGAAGTCAGGCTGATGTTAGACAAATGCAACTGTGAAGCAGGTTATGACTTCCTTGCTGTGCAAGTTGTTTAATATTAGAGACGTAATGAAATCACAAACAATTTGGAGTTTGTTAGATGCAAATGGACAATTTAGGACTTGGACACATATGATTACATGGGAGCACTTAGGTTTAAGAGCATGTGCTTGGACAGTTATTGCAGAGAAGCTGATGCATGGTAACTCATCATTTTAAGGTAACCTCTTCTTGGATCAATATACTTCATAGAACATTCATTCCATAGC
Source organism: Balearica regulorum gibbericeps (assembly GCF_011004875.1). Lineage (NCBI taxonomy): Eukaryota > Metazoa > Chordata > Aves > Gruiformes > Gruidae > Balearica > Balearica regulorum. The sequence continues at coordinate 53,512,237 of NC_046188.1, read as the reverse complement.
AGCTCCTACAAAAAATTCTGCAACCTAACTATACCTGAGGAGAAAAATACAGAGGGTCACCACAGTCTATTCTTACCTAGAGATCAAAGAAAAAGAAACCTACATTCGAATTAATGGGATATTAGGAAAAGGAAAAAAAACAAACTGCACATCTTTATATCAAAGCAGTAAGAGTCACTTAAGGAAGGTGAGGGTGGACAGCTCCGTTACTCCAGGCTCAGTCTTCTGCACCACAGGAGCTCCATGCTCGCCTGAAAAACCCTCCTGGGCTGCCAAACTTTGATTTGTGATCTTAGATAGCCTCATAAACACTAATGTCTGCCTAAAGAAGCAGCTCTGAGGGATGGGAACTCTCCTTTGTTTGAACCAATGGTCTGGCAAAACCTAAAGGCATTAATTTCAGCAGCAGTTGGCGCATCCTTACAATTACCTCAGCAACAAATGCCAGTTTTACAGGCTTCCCTCTGTTCTTAGCCTGCTTCTTAAGCCTCCCAAGCCCTACAAGCCCTTCCTATTCTCTTCCTCCATGGCTGAGCCTCCAGCTTTTTCCAGATAATCTCTACAAAACAGTTCCACATTCACTACACATAAATCTGTGTGACTCTGCAAGTTGATCATGCGGGGACAACATAAATTAAATGGAATTGAATACCAAGACGACATAGAGGAGATTGTACTTGAGTGTATTATTCATTTCCATATTTAATTCATTACATTTCTCCTCCTTTTTTTTCCTTTTTTTTTTTCCTTCCCCCCCCCCTTCAATTTATACAGAGCTGCAACATATTTTCCAGCCTGCTGTGCTGGAACGCTGCAGTGTCAAGGGACTTTGCGGTTAAATGTAAGACCTTGTTGTCATATTGTGCACTGGGCCTTTGTCCTCAGGAAACCGACAGCTCCAAGTTAGATAACAACTGGTAAATCATCATCTTTGCTAAGCATTTGCAAAGGCAGGTAGCAGGGAGGAGGTTTCTTTAGATCAGGAAAAGAAAGAAATCTCTCTCCTAAGGGATTAAGAACTTCTCTGACCACCCATCTTTGAAGTCTCCTCCTAAATCTTTGTCTTTCCTGATACTGCTATTTCTTGACCTGATTTTCGAGCTGGGTATCTGTCTGGGGGCTCTCAGCAGGGTGTGAAGGACAGAGGAAATGTGGAACAGAAAGAGGAAAAGATGCTTTTTCTGGTGAGGGGAAAAAAAAATAATCCAGAAGCCAATTTAATTTCGTACTTCAGCAATGATCATTCTTTATTCTCTAAGGGTTAAATTTGCCTGGAAAGCCCACAGGAGAAAGCCTACACTGGTTGGTTGAGCAGACCAGATAAGATGACTTAATACAACATGTTTTCTTTTCCAGCTCTGATTCCCATGATTTTGTAATAAGCCAACCTTAAATCAGCTAGTGAAATTTCCCTTCCCTAGTCTCTAACTCTTCTCTAAATTCACCCTCGCCCCTCTGGAATGACCTGAAGTTTTACATCCTCCCCCAATGAGCTGAGAAAGCTGCTGACTTCTCCCCGCTGCCTATGACTCAGTGCTGTGTTCCTCGCACCTCTGCTTCAGCCCTGGGCGGTTTCTACCTCAACCCAGCTGAGGTTCCACTTAAGCACTGGCAACTCTTTTTTCTTATTTTTGTTCATCTGTGTATGAAGTAATACAGTCCCATGGTGGCATGCTGATGTATGTAGAAGAGAAAAACAAAATACTTAATCCTAGCCAGATGAAAGAAAGAAAGAAAAAAACCAACCACCCTGAGTTCCTCCACACTCTTGCTTGGTAAATTTTTCTTCTGAAACCAGCTGTTTGACAGATGGCTTTAAAAGTGAAGTTGTGTTCACTAGTCTTAGATAGGCTAAGGGTCTGTCTGTTTGGTGGGGTTTTTTTTGGTTCAGAAAACTGCAGTGACAACTGGATAGAAATCTCTGCTCTCCAGGTTCACAACTTCACTGTGCAGCAAAAAAACCCACTGCAGTGACATAGGTTGTACTCAGGATACAGCAGTCTGGATCCGGAAGCAGATTAGGATTGGGAGGAGAGGCAAGTCTGAACAGGGCTTTTCAATTGCATTTCCTGCTCTTGAAATGTCCACAGGTTTGACTTTCAGATGGTAGATCAGTAAGAACAAAGATTTCTGTCACCTTAAAAAATTATGTTATCCGCTGAGATCAGTGGTGTTTTTTTTTCTTTTTCAGTATCTCTGATTTTTTTTTTGCCAGTGGAGAAGAGAGAATTGCTAAATCTCCAAACATTTTGCAAGCCAAAAAAATCTAGTTAGATCAGTTGCAATACTTTATTTCAGTAATTCCAGGATGTTCTGCTTTGTTCTTGGGACTTAATTTCACCAGTGTCCCAGGCATTGCCAGTGTCTGTTCTCTGCCCCTTCCATACACTTAGTCAGGCTCCTCACCTTCTTCATAGCCTCCTCCCATTCCTGCATGTCCTCCTAACAGCTTTATTTCTTGCAGAAACTCTAAACAGCCATCTGTCTCCACACCTTCCCTTGGCCACCTTCTCCTCAACAGATTCCCACAATTTTGGTTGAAGGAAGAATTCATCCTAACCATTCATAATACCACCAGCAGCTACCTGCTCCTTTGTACTCTTGGAGGCTGTCCTGCTCCCCACCCCGGTGTCTGTGGTTCACCTGATTAGATCACCAACTACTCAAGGCAGGAATATCAGATTCTTATGTATGCTCAACACACCAAAAGGGCAAGGTCCTGGCCCCAGGGGTAAAGATCCATTAGATTCATATTTCTGCTGAGCACAGTGAGGTGAACCATCACTTGGGTAACAGTAAACCAAGGGGACTGAAAAGAGAGAGGGATGATGCAATTCAGCTCTCATAAGGAGAGAAGGTGACCATATTACTTGTTTTGGCTTCTCCCTTCGTTCAACCTGCCATTCAGTCCTGAAGAAGCACTTTTCTGAATCTGATGCACCTTCTACCCCTTTCTAGTTTTTTCAGGACAAGGGCTGTCTATTATTTTGTGCTTGCATGTCATCTGGCAGTAAATGTCAGTGTAGTACTAGCACTCATCATGGAGACAGGAGGGACAGAGAGCAGGAGAGGGAACAAAGATGCAGAGATAGCACGTGTCTGTGGGATGAAGAATGGACAAGGGTGGAGAAGAGAGAAAAAAAGCAGAACAAAAGCGATGGTGGAAAACTCTCTCAGGACAGCCTGAACAGGTCTGTTTGCACCGTGTCATACAGGGACAGATAAGAGTCGCTGTATGGCGAGCCAATGGCAACTGCTATCCACCAAGGAAAGATGACACCTGGCATGATGGAAGAATACGGATCTGACACGTCTTGGTTCTTCTCTGCTCACAAGACTTTTTAAAATGCAATATATTATTTATTGGCCACTGGAATCAAGAAGACACTGAAGTGAGCCACCCCACACCCACACATTTTCCTTATATCTCCACACTCTGTTTCCAAAACTCACTCATAAGTGTAGAAAGATACTACAAATCACTTTGAGAAAATAATATGACGGTGAAAGAGTTATGACATAAGACCTATTTCTAAATGATATTTATCACACTTTTAAACTCATCATCAGTACTAATAAACAACATATTTTCTTGCTTGCATGCTGTTACAGAGCAAACCTGATCAGCGAATCTTTTTATCCTTTAATTGACCCACATACAGTTCATTGGATGAAAGTCTATCACAGAGCAATACAAACGTTACATGGGATCAGCTGTGCTTAAAGGCTTTGCGAAAGAAGTGTATTTTGCAGGAAGTACTTGAAAGATGAGAAGAAGGTTATTTAGCGTGCAAAGGATTTGCTCCAAAGCCCACTGAAGCTGGTGGAATGACTTTGGTCGATTCCAATGGTCTTTGGATCAGGACCAAGGAGGGAAGAACTAGCGCCAGACATAGAGGGGAACATAAAAGAAGGCAAAAAAAATTGATTCAAATTTAAAATTATGTACAGTGAGAGAAGTCCTAGCCATACTGCAAATTGTTAAAAGGTACTGTTATGGATCTATTGCTCAAATGGCCCGCAGTGGTGAAAGGTCCTAGATCCAAACCTTCTCTGTCACCATGATACATACATTGATACTACAAGTCATAGCACATGTTCCTCAACCAGGAAATAAGGAACCATGCCTCATAAGAAGAAAAATCATCTCCTGCACTTATGAGATGGTGTCTCTACTGAGATAGCCAGTGTGTGCCAGCTGTTGTGGTTTTCATCTGTCCCACTACACTGACATACTTATTTAATACAGACCACTGCCATTAGATGCCAACAGCTGTAGCTAATCGCCCCACGGTTGTTTCTGATGAAGTGCTTTTCAGATCAGAATATGCCAATCCGTCAAGCCCAAGACTTCTGATGGGGGGAGAGAGTTCAACCAGCTCCCTCCAGTTTTAAATTCCACTTTTGTTTTTAAAATTAAACCACTGGTAATAAAAGAGTAAAACACAAAGAAGTCGTCAATATTGAAATCAAATGTTTTAGCTGATGCTAGAGGAAGAAAATTCAGAACCTGAGTTTTCATTTACAAAAATTTTTGAAATTCTGGCTGTTGGCCCAAGTTTTAAACCCAGGTTTGGTTAAAAAAAAAAAAAAATCCTGAAAATGTTCACAGGATAGGAAAGCCGTTTCCTGCCAACTCTATATTGGCTTACAGTTCTGACGCATGCAAGCTGGATTTGAATTAGTAGATTAGGCCCAGATCCAAAAAGGGACCTAGGCACTTAAAGTGGGACTGAGGTATGCGAGTCCCAGACAAAGGTCCTCAGTCCCTGGAAACCACTGAGTTTTCAAAATTAATAATTCTGCCTTGGAGCACACCCCAAAGCACCTCAGCCTTGACAAGCAGCTCTACGCCCACCTCCCTGCCTCACCTCCAGCCAGACCTTCCCAGGTTCCCCTGCAGCGTGCCCACCAGTGCCAGGACCTATTAAATATGCAACAGCAACTCCATTTTCTTCCAAAACACAAACAGAGGAAGAGGTGGTACCACCTTATTGTACAATAGCTCGGCGCTTGGAGCACACACCCAGGCAGAGCTGGTTTCCCTCTCCTGCTTGCCCATGCAGACTCAGCCCCACACCACAGAGGGTACCCTGGCTGAAGCCCTCCCTCTCCTTCCCTTTGCACTTCAGTCCCATGCAAAAAAGATATTCTTGGCCCCAGTTTGCTCTGCCAAGTTTTGTTTAAATACCTGATCTCATTATTTTCAACATGTGAATATACAAAACATTGTCAGAGGGAAAACAGACCCAAAAGCCATATGCTTTCTCTTCAGGAGAGACTTTTGGATTTAAGACATCCCTTTGCCCTCAGCATTGCCTTTTGCCTGTCCCTGTCATCTCCACAATCAGCATTGCCCTTTCTGTTTCCTATCATTCCCCACATTTTGTAAGAGGGGCTCAAGCCCCCAGCTCAGTGGGTCAGGATAAGGCTCTTTGGGTCTCAGCCCTTGCACCCTATGACTGACACAGGGTAGCTTCAGCTCTCCATCACTTTTCCTGGCTGGCAACCCTGGGAAGAGGACACAGCCTGCTGCCAGGCCTTGGAGGCGTGCAGCCCCACTGTGCTGTTATTCTTGCCTGTGCATATACAGAGCAGGGAATTAGGCTTCCTTGTTTACATCTCCTCTTTTCTTTTTATCTTCCCCACCCCCTCCTTTTTCTCCCCCCTTCTTAGTAAAGAATGTTTTTAAAAACAAGTGCCTGCATTTGAGCTGCTGCGAACTCTAGTTTCCTTGGAGAAATGTTTGTGCTTTTTAACTTAAAGAATTTCCGAAACATATAGAAAAGGAATTTCATAAACTGCTCATTGAAAAACATTCCATACATTCCCCGCTCATCCAGAGACACCCGTGTGTGGTCTCTGACAAGGTCAGGTTTGGGGCTACGTAACGGGGACAAAGATTCCAGCACTCAGAAAACAACAGATACCGCAGACCATGGGACGGGGGGGAAAGGACCTCATGACTCCCATTGCTGGAGGCTGGGAGACCACCGGAAAGGCAACAGACAGTAAACACTGTGCGTTATCCCAGGGAGGAAAATCCCAGCAAGAACCTCCTGCATATCAGTTGAGAAAGTGACATCAGGCTCTGCAGTGCTAAGGAATGGAGAAGGGAAGGGAAAAAAAAAAAAAAGAAAAAGAAAAAAAATAAGAAAAAATAGAAAAGAGGAAAACAGGGGTTCCTACTTATTATTACATCTAATAAAGGTGAAGACATTGAAGGAGGTCATTTAGAGTCAGATTGGATGCCTATTGCAAATGGTGGGCAGCCAGATAGGGAGATGATTACAGACGGGTGCTGAGGTGGGAAAAGCACCCTGGTTATATACTGCCTCCTCCTCCCTGTTTTGAAATCAGGGAGGCGCATTTGCCAGCCCTGCCATCCCTTGGGGCACTCTGAAGCTCTAGGAATGAGTGCTCTGCACATCTTCAGTTTACACTGTTTGCAGAAACCATAACGTTATTTCCAAACCAAGTACTCTGAAACACGCCAAAGGCACCATTCCTAATCCACTACGATGGACATGACTCACGGCAGGTCTTAAAACAAAATCATCCAAAGCGAGGAAAAAAAAAGCATCGGGAAATAGTCTCTTGGAGAAAGTACTTCTCTAGTACCTGACAAAATGTCACAATATGTATTTAATTACACGATTTTCCACTAAAGTCTACATGCTAGTATTGATTTCTGAGTTTAGATCAGCTGGAGACATGACAACTCACAGGAGATGTTCTGAGAAAGTCACGTATATAAATAAGCCTGAACTGGAAACCTGCTTTTTGTGGAAATTGGAAAGCAAGTCCACATTGAGACCATCGTTCACGTTGCCCTGCTTATCTCGTGTTACTATGCACATTAGCACAGAGTATATACAACCAGTGGCACTGTAAAATGCAATTGTTCAATTATTTGGTGGGGTATTGCTATTTTCTTAGAGCTCATTAATGACCACAGCAACTGCAGGGCTCACTCAATGCAATTAGGATCCAAACCTTTTCACCTGCTCCTCACGTCACTCGTGTAATTAAGCAAGTCTTTCATCCTCAGCAGTCATCAGTACATTAGAGAGACTTGAACCTAGGCTATGCATTCTTGCTTGGACTAAGCTCCATTCATGAGTGGGGAATAAAACAAGCTTTGGCTGGAGATGTCAGATCTTTAGTCACCTTTGCAAAAGTATCACATTGCAATAAACTGACCACAAACAATAGTCTGTCTAGATTTCTGTAGCAAACCACAAGGAATGAAAAATGGCTGACAACAAATATGCACTCATAATATTAAAGTTGCTAAACCCTTTAAATCTGGGATCCTGAGTCAGGGGAAAAGAAGTGCAAGGAATAATTACAAATACCCAACTTCATCTTGTGCATCATCTTGAATGGATGAAATGGCTGGCACGAATAAAGCTCTGCTAGCAAAGCACGATGGATTGCCCTCACTGCTGCTGAAGATTGTCTCTGCTCTCCTGTTTGTTCTCTCCTAGCTCTTTATAAATTCAATCCAGCTATTAACAATATCCATTAGCTTCTCCAGAAGATTATCTCAGCTTTAGCAACTGGAATGCAGGGATTAGAAAAAAAACCATTCGGTTTTGTTTTTAATAAAAGTATATGTTGATTTAAACTGATGGCTTTTAACATCTGTTGTGCAAGTCTTTGTGGTAATAACCCTCAGAGATTGTTGGAGAGAGAGATCATTTAGTAGGTAATAAACATCAGTGATTTCATTAATAAAATATTCTAGCATAGACATTACAAATGGGATGAAGCAAGGCTTCCACCTGCTTAATAATTGCATTGCTGAGGCTAAAACTCTGGCTGCTGTTGGCAGGGCAGAAGATGCCCTGGTACCTCTCACCCCAACTGTGGGCACAGCTACACCAAGGCACATGCAGTGGAAGAAAAGTTGCATCCGGCACCCATCGGGAAGCTTCTGACTATCACCATATGAGGCACCAATTTCGAAATGCCTTACCAATAAGGGGTTGTCCTTAGTTCCTGACATTGCTGTAACCCAGCTGACAACACTGTCTTGGAGCGCTGGATGCCTGTGAGCTGGAAAACGGTGACACAAATTGAGCAGGGAGTATGGGAAGCTGTTTTGCCAGCTGATGGGTCACTCAAGTGGGTCCAAAGAACCACAGTTCCTGGCAGAAGAGTTGAAAACCTTCTGTAGCAATCTTTTTGTCTTCCTCCATGGGGAGTTTTTGAATGCAATTTCCAGCCAAAGCTAAATTTCTTCTGGAAGTCTTTTTATCGATCATCTGTGTGAGTGTGGAGGGGGGTACCCTCGAGAAACAAGCTTTTCAAACAACAACAACAAAGTTGAAACCTTCAAAGGCAAAATGATAATGAGGTAGGGGAGAGAAGTTATTTCCTAGATGGGCCTATCTTGCAGCCCTTCAGAGAGCCAGACAGAGACTGAGTGATGGGGAAATGCCCCTGCTCACAGGAGGGTACAGGTCCCCGAGCCACCAAGGGCACATCGTGGTGCCTTTTCATACCAGGTCTCCTTTCCCTGCAACATCAAGGATCAGGGCATGAGGGTGGAGTGCTGTGTATTGGGATGCCAACCCATCATGGGACCTAAATCCATCAGTTTAGGCACAGCGAAAGAGGAGCAGTAAGTTTTCTCCCTCTTCTCCCCTTTATCTGCTGGTCAGCAGGAACAAAAGAGCTGGCCGACCTACTCCTGTCCTACCTGAGATATTTGTCCTATCTCAAGTCATCCAAGGGAGTGCTCAATCCCTTTTTTGTACCCTGCTCTCTCCTCAGTGAGAAGGAAGAGGGCTTTGGTGTGCCTTTCTCCAGCCTCGGCACTGCCATAGAGGTCAGCCCTGGACATGCAGCACTGGGGCAGGCTCTACACACCAGGGAGAGGCATGGAGCTGAATGATCCCCTGCGAAAAGCAGATGAAGGGAGCGTGGTTTGGGCCAGAGCATGCTGAATCAAAAGCATCTGAAAGGTTGTCCTCCCCTGTGGCTTTGTGGTGAGCGTAAACATAACAGCTCGGGAAACCCTTTCTGAGCTGTGCTGAAGGATCCCTTTGAGGCTTCCCGCAGCCTTTTCCTCCCCGGCAGCTGGCTGAGCAGAGCCTGCTGATGCTGGCTCCACCACAAGACATTGATTGCTTTCTGGTTTTTTGGGGGCTGGGTTCCCCCCCTTCTTGGTGACCAGGACATAACCCAGGCTCCCCTACAAACCTACGTTTGTGCAGAGGACCTGCTCGGGTCTGCAGGGAGAAGGATCACCTGCCTGCACCTGCAGTGTCTCTGGCTATGGTGTCCAGCCAGAAGGACAGAAGACACTGATCTTTGCTAGGAAAAAAAAGAGCATTACCTAAGATAAATGAAAACAAGTTCGTGTTGAGTGGTAAGACCAAGTAAATGCCTTGGGAAGACAGGACTGTTTACACATTTTCAGATGAGCTAACAGGCCAGCCCAAAGACAGCATTTTCTTGATCTGGAAAATTAGGCAAAAAATACAATTTCTATGACTTCCCTTGAATTACAGTTCTTGTTTGTTTTTACCTGTTACTTGGCACAAGTTCAGCATGTACCATCCCATTTTCTCTCAGTGAAGACAAAGCCAGCTCTTGCCATCAAGGCTACAGCTAGGGAGACGGATTGCTGATTTTCTTTCTTTAATAAGATCTGACAAACTGTCAGTTGTCCCAGCCATTAAGGAAACTGTTACCCAATATGTTTCATGCACTGGGTCTGTGACCCTTTTATCACACAGTGTTCAGAAAGAACATGCTGTCCCTTGACTCAGAGAGGGGTGTTTCGAGGCTGTATCTAAACTGCATGGCAGACTCATGCCATGACGTAGCCTGAGGTCATGGTGATCACAGACATCCAGGACAGAGGACATGGCTGGAGCAAGGCCAGCCCATGTGCACAGGTCTCCTGCTCATGTCCACTAGGATATGTAGAGGAGAAAATGGTGCGTGCCTTGACCCAAAGTCAGGGAGCTGAGGTGCAGTCCCAAATCCACTAGTTAAGACAGATCTGCTCTGGGTACATCATCTACATGCAGCAGCTTCTCAAGGACCACTCATGACCTTACCTCCCTGCCAGTCCTAGCCAAGTTCTGGGCATCCCAGGTGGTCCCACAGAGTGACCATGGCCTTGCTGTGATATTTTCCACTTTCTGTGAACAGGCAGCTTTAACACATAGTGACTAATAGAAATATTCTTTATCTATCAAAGCCAGATCCGTTTGAGGATAGACTCAGTGTTATCCATAAAACTGTCAAGAATTTTTCACAGGTTTTTATCAGGTTTTCTGAGCTGGACAAATCACTCCTGAAGGTTTTAAGGGATGAGACAGGGAGGGGAAATCCCCATTTTTCTGTCTGGCTATAGGGAGTTTTCACATTTCAAGATGTGGGGGAAAATTGCCACCACTTTCAGGAACAACTACAAAAATCAAAGTTAAAAGATGTGATTTTTGTTTGTTGGTTTGGAAGATTGTTTTGATCTCTCTGCAAGACTAAACAATTATTTAGGCATCTAGATCATAAATAAAATGTTGGTAAATATACAGAAGATTACATCATTTGCAACTACTTCTTCCGGTAGCTATCTGCAATGGCAGCTTTTGCCATCCAGGTCCCCGGTTGCTCCTGCAAGCCTCTGCACTCAGCAGCATGGGAAGTAATGGTACAAAATTCAAAGAGATTTGCCATTTTAATATGCCATTGAGAGGGGTCACTGGAATGCACTGTTTCATTTCCTGAATACCCAAGTTGCAACCTAGCTGCTGAGTTTCTTTTTTGATACCTATAACTTAGCAATTTTTGCTTTGTTCCCATTCCCACAGGAGTGACTCTGACCAAAGGAGAGCTGCAGAGAGCCCAAGCAAAGGATGCTGCAGAGAGAATACCCATTGCCCTAGCTGCCCAATGTGTCGGCCTTCACGCTTTGCAGCAAGGAATCTACATCTTGGAAATGCAGAGAGGAGAAGGGAACCAGAACAATGAGGTGAAATGGTGAAAAAGCGGTCAGTCACAATGGGAGATGCACAAAAAAGCCCTTCGCTCTTCCACAGGGATTGGCCAAAGTCCTTTGATCCAATCATGGCTCTAATGAGAAGGATGCCTCAGCTGTCCCCAGGCACACAACACCACTGGTGCTGGTGGACTAAGATACCCACCACAAAAGAGAGAAGGAACCTCAGCAAATAGCAATTGAGGAGGACATACAGTTTTGCTGCTTCTTTTATCTCTTCTTAACAGCCTAATTGGAGTGTAATGAATTTAGGGTTGGTGCTCACTGCCAGACTTGCTTCTTTGATGTGTTTTTGGCCTCTGCACTACAAAAATGTGATGGAAACCAAAACCAAGATATTACACCTCCATAAAGTGTCTCTGGGTTTACCATAAGATTCCGCCGTTTGTGCCAAGTGGCCAAAGCCACTAACAGGCCCCTGCTCGCCAAGATGTTTGGGTAATGAATAAGAAGCAGAGAGAGATGCCACTGTGAATCAGAGTGAGGAATGTGTGCTAACGGCAACAGAGGCGGATCCCAGGCTGTAATGTGGAACAGAAGAGCACTGTGGTTGTGCTCCTCTGTGGCTGCGGCCAGCAGGAGCTGCTGGTGATGTCTGAAAGCCTGCGCTGGCGAGCATTTGGGGAGGGAGGTGGAGTACCAGCAGGGCAGGGACACACTGATGCAGCACTGTGAGCTGGTCATACTGCCAACAGCCAGGTCACTCTTGGGTCTAAGAGTTTTTCCCTACCCTACGTTAACCATTCCTGCCTTAGCTCTTTGCAGCCAAATCTATTTCCCAGATGAGCTTACCATGCCTCTCTTGGCCCTCAGCAGGGCATTGCCACTGGCAAATATTAGCCACTACACGATACGTGTGCCTCCAATGCATGAACTGCCCTAGTGTGAATGGTGCATGCTCAAGAGGCAATCACCACCCGCTGCCTGCCATACCCTCCTGCCCAGGTCACTGTCCTGCCACTGGAGAAGGCAGAGTCAGCAGGATGGGGGTACAAGCTGCAGGCGAGGCTCTGAAAAGCCTTCTCAGGGGACATCCCATCCTGCAGACTGGAGAGGGGTCCCCACCACCTTACTTAGACTCCTCAGGTCTATGATAACCTGCCCTTGAGCACACCTGAAAAACCTGGTGATGCTTAACGATGAAAATATCCAAGGGCCCCATATGCAATTTGCTCTTAAGAGACAGTTAAATTATGGAAGGCTGGTTCTGAAAAGGCTCCGTTAAGTACAGAGGTTTACCTGTTTCTCTTCAAACACTGACTAAACAAGCTCATGTCACATGAACCGATTCACCTACCCCAAAAATCACAGCCCAAAGAAAAATCCAACTGCTTATCTGTTTCCCTGTCTGCAATGATCTTGCTCACGATAAAAAATGATGTGTCTGCTTGGAAAAATCCTGGCCATTGACGGTTCACGTACTTGCAGAATATCCAGGGCTAAATTCCCACCCTATTTAAATCAATACAGCTACATCCATTTTAGGGAAGCTACCCCCAATTGACAGATGCTGGGAACCCGGCCCTGAGTCTGCCTCTTACTAAAGCAGCCCTTACCCTGTGACTGCATGTTTGAGACATGGGCTGATGATAAGATACACTTCTAGTTGAACCCAGCCCTCCTTCAGCAATGATTCACGTTTAAGAGCAGTTAACTAGTACAGCTGTTCTGGACACAAGCCTACCCTCTGCAAGAAAAGTACTTTCTGGAATAGGTGTACATGTGCAGCTTTGCTGGTAAGCAAATTATATACCCAAATACCAAAAACTGTGCTCCCCGAGCCTGACACTAGAGGCAGGAACAAGCCCTCTTTCTGCCTTGCTGTGACTGCTGTCACCATAGCTCTATCAGATGTAAGTGCAGAGCTATTTTCCACCTTGCTCATTACTCAGATGGGAATCAGGGGAGAAAGCAGAGGGGCTGTAACTGAGCCCCTCCGTGCTCTGGATGCCTTAGGTATCCACTACTGTGTGGGTAGCGGTTAGGAGGCTAGTAGTAAATTAGTGACACCTGGGATTAGCAAGGCAGCCCCTGTGACCGAGAGGTGTGCCGGAGTCGCAGTGTCTTCAGGGCAGAGATGCTCTGGGGCTTCCCCTGCCCTGCCAGTTTGGGCTGTAGCTTCGGATGCAGCTTCCGTGATCGGGAAAGCATCCCTATCCTCTCGGTGAAATACGGCTGTGTCAAAGCAAAACGGAAATGGGGCACCGCCTGAATGTTAACCCTGTGGTTCCCCTGAGTCCCACAGGGGACTCAGTGCCCTGTTTGCTGCTCCTGGGGACCGGGGACCATTGCTCAACCAGTGCCATGAGCTCACCAGACCATACATGTGCAAGCAGACATACACAGCTGAAGGGCTGGAACAGCTTCTTCTACTGAACATCTGGACTTACACATATAAACTACTCAACACTCTCGTCCAGAATTACAAAGTCTTTCATATCTTATCTCTCAAAAACCACTTATCAGCCCACGGCTTTCAGACTGCAGTCTCTCCTGTCTGCCAAAGTGGAACCCAGCCATGTAAAAACATGAATAACAGCAGCCCCTCTCTCCTCTCCCACGCTGATGGCTGCAGCTCCTCTGATGGGGGCTTGAACTTCAGGGGCAGCAGGAATAGCTCCATCTACCCTGCTGCTGCAGACTCGTGGAGGAGGTTTAGCAGAGTTTAACCATGGGGCAGTAGCTCACTGGAGCATGAATGCCTCCTTGTATCCCAAGCTGAGGAAGGCAACAAGCTAAATGTATGTATTTATGCTCTGTATTATGATGTTAGACAATAAGGAAGTATTTGTAAGCTAACATTGAGGCGTGTCACCCACGCTGCTGCAGCACTCAGAAGCTTCAGGCATGCCCTGGATCCTCCACGTCCTAGATGCTGTATAAAACATGGGCAAAAAAAGACAGGTTTGTGCCCAAAGATGAACATTTAATAATGGGAACTAGTCTGGATTTTTTGTTAAAGATTTCATTCTAACCCCTTTCATATTCCCCCCCCCTTTTTTTTTAGCTCTAACAAAATGCTTGAGGCAAAGTTTCATTTATGGGTTGTCATTTTGCAACCCTTGTCCAGGAGGAGGGAGAATACCCTCTTTTGTCCTCTTCTGGTTTTCCTCTCCGTTCTGCTTTTAAAGAAAAGAAAGGTGCAGAGGAGGAAGTGCAGGAAGGGCTTTTCAGCTTGTGAGCCATGGAAATACTTCAGGTTTCAGATTCATTTGGCATCAAAACTTCCCCCTCGCCCCCAAACTTTTCAAATCTTTCCACAAAAATTCTGAAACAAAATAGAAATTTCTTCCTCTAAGCTGTAAGAGGTGACATCATTAGACTTCAGCATGGTGCTAAAAACACGTGCATACTGCGGCGTGAGATACCAGTCTAGACATCGCAGTAACAAGAACTGAAGCAGACTAAGGGGGCTCTCAGCGAGCTAAGGGGGCTGGAGCCACATCAGGCAGGAGGTGGATAGGGACGAGGCTGGGAAGAGGAAGGCAGTGATGTTACAGAAGAGGAACACTTAACATAAAACAAGATCATCAATAGCTCCGGACTAGCCTAACTAACGTCGTATTTCTCAGTTGTATGGACTGCACATGGGTCATACAAGTTTTTGTTCAGTCCAAAAGAGGTCTGTCGCAAGAACAACTGTCTCTGCTTGTGTTATGAAACCAAAGTTCAGGCACAAATCTCAGCTGATGGGTCTCATTCCAGCAGCTGATGATACAATCCAGGGAATAAATGTGATCATCAGGCACTGACTGGGAAACAGTGGGAATAAGATCCCTAATAGCGGTGGCAGAAAGAGAGGGTACAGGTGCCTTCCCTTCCCTGAGCATCACCCAAGCCCACATGCACTTTGGCCCCCATCAGCAGTCCTTCTCTGGCAAAAAAAACATGCTTTCAGATGCTGCTGCCAAACCTCAGAAATGTATATTGCTGTTCTGGCTACGTTCAGGAGGAAGGGGAAGGGAAAGCAGTGTGCAATTTTCAACAGTTTCTCCTCAGAGAGGGGCCCCCTAATTTTCTGAAGGGGGCCATGGAGGAGGGGGATAAAGAGAGAGGCTCTGTCCCATTTTAATCCCTTTTCCCAAACGAGTTATACATGGGGAATTCATGATGGAGTTCCCCCTTTGGGCTTTGAGCCTCAAAACATTTCATAACATGCAGAGCCCTTCTGAAACCTTTTGATCACGTCACTTCTGAGGTTGCTGTGTTTATGTGCATAGCTGTGGATGCAGGCAGATGTGCAAGGGAAAGACGGGGAGCAGAGGCATCCAGGTGGGATTCGCAGGACAGCACTGGCAAGGAAAAAAAAGCAATAATCAATAAAACCAAAAAACCAGAGAATGAAACAACTACAGGACAATGACCATTGATGCTACCGAGAGCTCAGCAACATCAACTACAAATGTTCCGTGCCACTGTCAGGACAGAGCTACCTGGAAACTTGCAGCCCGCTATTGGCTTGCTTGACATCAAGCAAGCACCATTAAGCCCCAAGCAGCCGTGCATAGAGATGATTTCCATGACTCCCCAAGAGACTGCAGAGTTTGGGGTTATGGAGCATCTCCCTGCCCTATGTGTTTTGGTTAGAGTACTCCATAGCCTTGAAACCTAAAAGATAACACAAATTGCTACCAGGCTTAAGTCATTTAGGATCCCACAGCTCAGAGTTACTCAGCTGACCTAGAAGAGCAGAAACCTCACCCCAGGTTAATAGGAATGAGGTCTGCAAGCCAAGATCCTCAAAGACACTAGATCCTCTTTGAAATCACTGGTGCTTAGACCTTTCAATAAGTGTCTTCAAGGATCTGGACCAAAACACCAATGCCCTCCCCCCCGCAAATGACGTTAAGGGTCCGAGAAAGTTTACAAAGGTGACTGAGAGCCTCTTTTCATTTCTGGGAGTCTAATCAGGGGTATCAGTGTTTTGGCAAATTTTGCTCTCTGCTGGTTATTAAACCAGAGCTCAACTGGTTTAATTAAAGTTCACAGCAAATCGATTTACTTCCTCCAGTGCCAGTGCTCTGCATGGACATGTTCAAAGGCATTTACCTCCATTTAGCTAAACTTGGTAATTGACTCTTCTAAATGTTTCCACATGGTGCCTTGAATTTTTTTTTTTAACTAAATAAATTTTAAACCAATTTTCGTTACATTGGAGGTTTTGCATGTCCACAAGGCCTGTGGGCCTCTTGGATTTGAAAACTTGGCGTGAAATTCAGCCCAAAATGCCAAGTGCTGAAACCCAATGAAAATGAAACCACTGCAACCTATAGGGGAAGCTGCCTGCCACTCAGCCCTGCCCACAACGAGAACACCTTCCCCGGGGCACCGGTCCTGCATGGGACTGGGGGCTAGGCACAGATGAAACTTCCCTCTGGGCATCGTTGCTGCTCCATCCCAAGCAGGTTCGGGATTTGGCAGTGGTGAGCTCAAATCCTTGGCTGGTGGAACTTGCTTGAAGCATAGCCTGTGGGAAGATCAAAATCCTGATCAGGAGCCTCTTTAAAAGTGTGGCTTCAAAGCTAACTGGAAACCTGGCCCAGGGCTTCTTCCAAACCTGGCCCAGGGCTTTCCTGCAATTCAGCCTGGGTTTGCAAACTTGGCTGGCGTTAGGTTTATTGCACCTAGTTTGGGGCTTTGCTGTGAACATTTTGTGGAGATTCAGCTCTTGAAATTAAATGGGCTCTGTTGTTCAGAGCCTGGACCAGCGTCCCTAACATCCATAAACTCTGCGATGATCTATTTATCTTTGTGTACAAATTAACTGAGGGTCAGATGCTTTATTTTCAAGGGAGAAGTCATTGCTGTGTATTATCTGTAAATCAAAGCATTAAAATCAGATGTATGAATGGATAAGGACTACTTACCGCTACATACTGGAGGGCTTTGACATTTCAAAGCAACCTTTTAAATTGCTGAGGAGCCAGGTTTGTTACAGTCCTGTTTCCCCATCATAGTGTCTATAGTAAGCAAACCTCAGAAGTCTTGTAGAAGCACCCAACACTTGGGATGCTTCGAAGCAGAGGCAGCAGCTTTAAAAGAGACGTTTCTCTTGAAACCAGCAGAGATGAAAATTTTCTGCCTCCTGGTAGGTTTGGGGCAATGAAGAAAACCAACAATACTTTTGGTTTCCCAACACTACTGCTTTTAGTACCTCTAGAACTAGAAAAGAATTGGTTTATTTACTGTTGAACTGCTATTCTTTCCCCCCAAAAAACCCTCAAAAATGGTGACCATTCAAAGCAGAGCCAAGCCAGTTCTTGGCAAAGGTTCAGTGTGGCTCTTATTACTGAGGGGAATGTGGTCATGTTGCTAAGGTAGTGTCCTGGGAGTCAGGCCACTGTTCTTGGCTACCCTAACACCCCACCGTGTAACCCTGGAAAGTCACGTCTCCCCTCCGCGGCTCCACGTTCCTTGCCATCCTGCGCCTCTTGGCTATTTAGGCTGCCAACTTTATGGTCCAAGGTCTGTCTCTTGCTATTCTAGTTACCACCATAATTATGAGAATTTGATACACGCTGCTTTCCAGCACCCCTTCCCGCAGAGCTTCGTTAGAGCAGCTCTGTCTTTGTGAGCAGCAGGGCAGAGATGAGAGTTCAGGCATTTTCTCCATGGAAGTTTCTCACCCCCATCTTGACATATCCCCATACTCGTGCTGCACCTGGGGACGTTGTCATCCTTGTCACCTTTCTCATTCCCCCCAACAACCCTTGGAGTCATTTGCATTTAGTGTGTTTACATGGTTTTCTCCTCATTCACATGTGCGCAGCTGGGACACCATGCCAGCTTCTGCCATCCTTTCCTGGGACATACATATGCTGTAAGGGACAATCTGCCCCCATCACCCACCAAGCACCCCAACATCCAGCCCCTAAGGGACTATGACCCAGAGAAGCACTGTTTAGCAGGGACATCAATGCAAAGGTATACACTTGAAGCAGAAGAAACTTGAGGTTTGTGTCCCAAGGTGCACCTCTATCCCAGCATGCATTTTTCATGACTGCTTTTGTAAGGTGAGGATTTATACCTGACCTTGGAGGGCTGCTGAGCTTGCTGGCAATCCCTTGGACCCTGCAGCCTGACATGCGTCCACCTTTTTGCAAGCAGTACTGTATTGCGTGCACTTACCGGGTCCTTGCTTGACTGAACAGTGTAGCCCAAAGCATGAAGTGAAACTCTGGGTATGACACTAGTGTCTCTTTTTACTGGAGCTAAACCATTGCTGTGCCCGAGGCAGGAGTTTTGCAACAAAGCAGTGCAAAACTACTTTTTCTTCACTGTTTTGCACCAAGGATCCTTAACTCCAGGAGCTACCACACCACTAAGAGTGGGTCCTTCTTCTGCTCCAAAATCTCTCTGGAGGCAGTTCCTCAAGATGCTGTCAGGCAGCAGCATGCTCAGTAATTGCTAAGTCTTATCTCTGGTGTTACAGAAGCCCCAGCTGGGGTCAAAGCCTCCCATGCTGGGCACTGGGTACGCAAACATGAAGGGACGGTCCCTGCATGAAGACCTGTGTGAAGACCTTTCAATCTCAACAGAAGAGCGACGCAAAGGGAAAGAGGTTACATATTAGTGAGATCACCCTGCAGGGAACTGATAGAGCTGGGATTAAAACTTAGAGAGCACCAACTAGCCACCCTGTGCACTGGGGGACTCTGTCTTCATTCCTGTGTGTATATATGTGTGTGTACATTTTACATATGTATCTATATAAAGACTATCTAAACACATGGACATACATGCATGCTAGGTTGGCAAAGACTAAATGTGCACGTCACCACTGCAAGTGGCACATTGTGATTTGCTCTGTGCTACCTGTTAAGTGCTCACAGCCCCCTGCGGAGCACCCCTCCTGATCTTACCTAGCAGGAACTGTGCACCATTTCAACTCCTCCAGGTGAAGCCAGCACAACAAACTGGGACTTCTTAAGGTGCAGGCGGGACGGGCAGACGATCTCACTGAGATACCGTCTATCTCGGCTCCTTCTCAGAGTTTGGCATTGTGTGTTTTATCAACAAATAGCATGTCTTTACTACTGCCAGCCCTGCTGAACCACTGTAGCTGCAGACAAGCAAGCTGTGTTTGCTTCTCTTTCATTTGTCATCAACACAATGGCCAGCCAAGTTCTCATTCCAGCATCTTACTTGTTGGTAACAACAAACACAGGCAAAAAGAGAAAAGCTGAATTTTGGCTGGCTGTGGGAATGAAGAAGCATAGGTCTTCATAGGTAAAGTGAAAAAGCCCCAACATGAAAATTACTGGGGAAAAAGAAGCATAAGAAAGCAAGAGTTTAAACCCAAAAAAGCAGGCTGGTTCAGGTTCTCAGACTCCCCTCTTTTTGCTTTTAGGGATGGTGTTGCATATAAATGCTCTTCTTTCACCAACACACGGCCAAGTCCAGTTTGAATGGCAGCTCCAACAAACACATGGGATTTGCAACCAGTGTTGAAGACATTCACCTGTTTGTTCTCAGAAGTAGTAACCTTTCTCATTCCCACCAGTCTTACTTGTGCCACGCCCCAAAAGATGTGAGGAGGAAGCTTACACCCACATCACTTCCAGGACTGTCCTGAGGTTTGTTGACACTTGCGAAACAAAAGATATTCAGAAAGTAAAGGAAAGCAGGATCACTCCCTCTCCACAGTTACCAGCTCCGATTTTGCTGCTGTCTGACTGCAGGAGAGGAGAAGGCAGTGGGAGAGTCATCAGGAATGTGACATGTTATCATCAGGGACAGGACTGCAGCACAGGTGAGTTAGGCAGCTTCACCCTTGTACCCAAACCACCCAGTGTCCTGCTGCTTTCTCCCCAGACAAGCTGAGGAAGGGCAGTGACAGCTGGCAAAGCTGGTGAAGCACGTGAAGGAAGGGGCAGTTACCTACAGGCTCCTCCGTTCCCCTTATCCCACTTTCCTACTCCTGCACCCTGGCACAATTGTGAGAACAGAGTAGGCACCATGCACCCACCCATGGTGAAGAGTTGATGGACTGGAGAGCTCTGGACCTCGGCAAGAGACAAGACAAAGGAGTGCCTGAGAAAATAAACTTTTCTACCCAGTGCCTGGCCCAAAACATGAAAAAACAAGACAAAAACAAAACACAGGCAGAACGTCTCTCCCTCCCTGGGGTAGCTGTTCTTTGCCAGATGCTTTACCAGGCACAGAAAGGAAAAAGGGCAGACATACGGATTGCTACAGACACAAAAGAGAAAGCACAAACAGCACGCCACAGACACAATCATGCTGCTTAATGTGTTTATCAAGTATTTTAAGGCCAGTGTGAGAATAGAGCATACAGCACAGCATAAGAGTAGAAGAGGGGCTCAGACTTAGGTGACAACTGAACTCGGTCAAAAAGAGATCAAAAACCCCTCTGCACGTGTCTCACTTCCCAAGGGCTGTGCTCAGGGGCCGTTCCAGGTCTGGATCACAGTCCTGCTGTTTACAGGGCAAAGAGCTCAGGGCAGACTGCTACGGGAAAAACGCAAGGAAGGACCAGGACAGACACCACCACCAGTAAGATCTCTGGGCATTAGTAGGTTGCTGAAAGGGAGGAACAGTTTTGAAACATGAGCACAGAGATAAAAATCTATTCTAAGGTGAGGATGAGCTAAATGTGTCAAAGGCCTTTCAGCACAATCTGGGTACATGTAAAACCATCTAAATAGTAAACAGCGCATTTACTACTAATGGCCTCCTAATTTATTTATGGAGCCCCACGGCCTCGCAAATCTCAGTCATCTGCTTTGCACACAAATCACCCTGGCACTGGAGGAGCGGTGCAGGAGCTCTTCTCTGCCCAGACCTTGGTACCTGTTTTTGGAGATAAGTGCTAAATAAGAGAGCCCTGCAAAACACGATAAGGCATACACTTCAAGATGGTCAACTGAAAATACTCATTTCCCAACATGAGGATGTTTCACAAACTTAGCACCTTGGAGCACCTCGAGCAGGGGAAGGAATAGGAAATACAACCACAGAAGCCAACACAATCAACCCCAGGGTTGGGGAATCCCTCCTCACCTACATACACACATATATCCATGTTAGTCAGTGCTATGGCAACTAAGACAACAAAGATATCCTTTTAAAGGCCCTGTGGTAAGGACAAAAAATATTTTGCTATATATATCATTGCCTATTGACGTCACAAAATAATTTGAAATAAACTAACCTTTCACTTTGGATCACGTTGGTCCTTGTTTCTCCTCTGTAGATATTGAAATAATGTTCACGTCACAATGAGCATCTGTTACCTTTCATGGGAAAAAGTAACCAAAGAGAGCTGAGCTAGAAAGTTTTATATCAAGCCTTCTCCCACACCCTCACTGAAGCAACACACAAAAATCCTTTCCTAAAGCCTATGGAGAGCTGTATTCTGAGGTTCTCATTTAGTCATTCCTCAGGCAAAGCCCATGCTGACATCAGAGGGAAATTGCCAATTTTGGTAATTAGTGAAAATTAAGAACCTGAGGTCAGCAGTGACAATTTAATTCAGCTGAGCATCTAAAGAGTTTGCTGGAAAGAGGCAAGCTGACAGAGCTGAATCTGGGCTGGATTGTAAAAATAAAACATTCCATATGAAAGTGATTTTAGGAAGTTTGTTTCCACAGCCAAAAGCTTGCAGATCAGAGTGTCCTACCTCTTGTGAATGCGTTACACCCTGCACTGCGGGCCTTTGACATGACTTGTGCTCTTTGCACTAATATCATCAGTGCAATTATTTTATTAACAGCACTAATAAATTAGCTGCTGCCATACATCAAAGAAAGGTAAATGGATTTAAGAGGCAGAGGAGAAGGTAGGGAGTTTAGAACCTTAGTTTGCACTGGGCTGTATCAACACACCCCTACTGAAGTCAGAGGTCAGCATAATCAAGCACAAATGACACAGTGGGGCATCAGCCCCTCATGGGAACAGGCTGGATGTTGGTGATGGTTCACATGTGTGAGGCATGGGGGCAACTTTGGCATGGGACAGCTCTACAGTTCCTTCCCCAGTGCCCAGAATCAACAAACTCATCATCTCCCATCCCCTGGGTAGCAGGAGGAGGTGAGAAATACACCTCAACTTGCTATGCTCCTACTCAAAATCATCCACTTAGCTCCCCTTGGGAAGATCCACAGGAGCTCTCTCAAGTCCCTTTTGGCTCTGTGAGTTTTTTAGCTGGCTTGAATGATGCTGATCTGCCTGCATGTCCTACCAGAGCCCTGCAGAGTGGGTTGAGATGTTCTCAGAGCATGAGATATGCCATGCTTCTCTCAAAAGCACCATGGATATTTCAAAGCTGCAGAATTTATTAGAGGGGGTTTTTTTGATGGTAAAGCTCTCTTACTCAGTATGGTGAGCTGGAACAGATATAGCAAAGACAATGACTCACTTGAGCATTGTGGGCCGTTATATACTATTAAGTCATCTGCAGTCCCATGGTGAACCCATTTGCAATGTGCTATTACATGGCCACTTGATGTGTTGTGGATTTGGGTCTGTTCACCTCCTCATTTGCCTTTTTTTTTCCCCCCTTTTTTTTCGGTAAGCCAAGGTACAGCCCACAGATAAGAGCTAAGACAATTCAAGCAGGTTTGAATCAGTCTTATGAAGGGGAATCAGCAATCCTATATGTTTTTAGAGGTTTAGAAATTTGCCTTCTCCCATTTTCCCAGGTCACCTGTTTTCCAAAACCTGTGGAATTGCTGCAATTCTCACCTCTCCTGCCCACCTGTCAAATTTCCTGCTAAGCACGGGGAATCAGAGAGCTCAATTTAGTCCTGGGCTATTGAGAAGCACTGACAGTCCACCCAGCAACATGGTGCTTCAGGTAGATACAGCATCCTCATATTACTTAACACCTAATTACAGTGCATTAAGATACACATCTTTTCTCACATCTCCTGTTGTTCCCCAAAGTCTTCTGCAGCCTCTTGTGCCATCAGCAACTTCAGCTCTCCCCTACAAAAACTTCTTGAAGCACTTTGCCTAGAGATTGCCTTCTGTGGCTCAGCCTGCAGGCCTTCACCTTGCAGACTTGCATAAAAGACACAATCAAAGAGCCCCTACTTATTTTTAACTCTTTGTATCATCCAGTCTCACTATATATTTTCTCTCATCACAGAGAAAGACAGGCATCTTTCTGAAGATCTCATCCCTACCTTTCTCTCATCTGCCTATGCCAGCTTAGCAAGACAACATACTAACATTTCTACCAACTATAGTCTTCTTCAGCCCTGATTTGTAGAAGCTCTCAGAGAAGTACCTCTGCCATGTCCTTTTCCCAGAAAACACCTTCCTTTGCTTTCTCCATCTACCCCCACTCCTAACTCCATCCTTCACAGGAGGTCATACAGACATCCAAAAGCCCTTCTTGCTGCTTCTTTCTCCTTTTATTAATGCCAGGTGCTACCCCTTCCCACCACCCTAATCAGGTCCAGATGGGATGTGCCAGGCTCTCAAAGGACCCCTGCACCTACCTTTTCAAAGGGGAGCCACCCTTGTCAAGGGCTGTTATTGCTGCTGGAAGGAGTTGTAGCTGCGACAGGTTTACCTAAAGACTATGCAAGTGCTAGGTGGTTTCTGTACACCAGATCAAGAAGAAAAGGCTCTAGTCAGTGGCTGAACAAAATAGTTGGATGTTTTACCAAGGCTGAAGTACTAAAAATATGGAAAGCTTTTATAGTACTCCATGCTGTACCTGGAAAGCTATAGGATCACTGTGGAAAGAGTCAGACAGGCAGCCTTATGTCTGACAGCTGCTAGTCCTGAGGTGCTTGATCTACTTGGCAGGGAGAAAAGCTAGCTCTGATACCATAGGCCAGAAATCAGAAGAATGCCTTTTTCTCTACCCACAAAGAAGAAACATATAAGTAATATGCTCTAAAGTAGAGATTGTGCAAAAATGGCTGGCCACAGAATAACTTAGAACTGATCTCAAGCTGAAGACTGAAACAGGTTGCTTTGAAGATGCCTGTCAAAGCCCCTGGTTGCAGCCCCAATTGTGGTTAAGATCCAAGAGAAAGAGAAACAGAGAGGGGATATGGGGAGGCATAGGTTGAACAGAGCCATTTGTCAAGAGAATTGAAGTAGAAAGGCAATGTGGAGTTCAAAGACAGCATCTAGAAAAAAAAATAAAAATGGTATGTATAGCTACAAACATGGCCAAAACAAGCCAGAACAAAGACTTGGTGGGAGCAGCACAACCCCTGCCGCACATGGACAGCAGCTCCCTTACGCCGCTGAGTTCCTCCTCAGCTGCAGTGGAGCTTCCTTCCCAGTGAAGTGCTAAGGGAGACAGGTGGGCTTGGGTAGGATGGTGTTGAGAAGCCAACTGTGCATGTAGTTGATAAACATAGTTTGACGCTCTCTCGATCTTGGGAAAATCCAAAATGGGTGGGTTTGGGGAGGTTCTCCTTTTTGGGTGAACCTCCCCAAATCCACCCATTTTGGATTTTTACCCTCTTTAGGGTGAACCTTGGCTTGGCTGTGGATATTTTTGAGGGCTAGTGTGCTGTGGCTTTCTCAGTCCATTGGCTGTACTTTCCCTTATCTTTCTGACTCTAATTCCCAGCATTACAGCAGAGCACTGGCTTGCTCATCTAAAAGAAAATGAGGTTTGTGTTACCTGAATTTGGAAACACTATTAGTTTAGACACCACTGTTCAGAAAACAGTGGCTTCTGCTGGTAAGGGTATTTATTTTAAAGCTGTATGCAGACTAAATGCATGTGTATGTACGAACTGCAGCTGTACCAGGGAAGGGAGTGCTCACTGAAGGACTCGATGATTGTCATGCCCTGGATGAGAAAGCATCAAAGAAATTGAGAAAATAGTTGAGACTTGCCTTCAATAGATAAGATAGCCCTAAACAGAGGATGGATGAGCGCTGAAAGCACGACAGACAGCACACTTAGAAAAGCTCCCCTTGCCTGAAGGAACAAAGGATGGGAATTGGGTAGGTTCAGTCTGGGAACCAAATGAGGAATAGAAGGACTAACTGGCTTCTTGTAAAATAGAAAAAGATGGAGCCCTCTGCTTCTGCATGCTAAAGCATTAAATATGTTAGAGGAGGATTATCCAGAAGCCTTTCAGGATATAGCATATGCTGGTTCTTTTTTTATGCTGGATGTGTCACCAAGGTCTTGGCAGGCTGTGGGGAAAAAACCAGTGTCTATAGGATTTCAGGGTTGTCACAGATCAGTAACTTCAGTTAAGGTCTGTTACAGTCATTCAGAAATGACCCTATCTCTTCTTTCATCTTAGCGATTCCTCTAGTTTCATCCATTTGCTTGCTTTTCTTCTTTGTGTTTGTCTTGCAAAACAAAACACCACTACCATGTTCCTTCGCTGGAGCTTCACCAAGACTGGACCTTCTCAGTGGAGCTTTGCCACATATGTCACAAAGTGACCACGTGGCAACACGATGCTGAGGACCTGACATAAAGGTGAGGCACTTTACTCAGGTTGGTTTATAAGATACGGGTAAAGCTCTGCAGAATCAAGTCCTCCCGGGTGGGTGTCAGTTGAGTTGGCCAGATCTTCAGTGGATATAAATTGTCATAGTTCCATGCAAATCATCTGGAAAATGATACCACAGTTGGCAAGCTGCTAAGTAACAAGTATACCACAGGGCAATGCCAACTAATGCTGGCTGTGGATCTGGTCCATTAGCTGTACTGGTAGTATCAGCTTATGTGAACATATTTGCGGCTCTGGTAAACCTGGAAAAAATGACATTTCCATGGGTTTGATGAGAAGTGAAACATTTGATGCTTTGGTCTCAAATTTTCTGCTGTCTTCCACAAGAAACAAAGGGCAATGTTTCACGAATGGCCTTCTCTTTTTTCCCCCTTTTGGGGCAAATGTAGGAAAATGTGTTATCTGTGGAATTTCAGAACTTGTTCTTTAATGCAAAACACCAAAACCACCAGAAATAACATTCTCCTGGAAAATGTAAGATTTAACTTTACCCTAAGCCAAAATTGCATACTGATTGCTATTCATCATTCTGCTACCCTCCTATGTACTCTATACATCTCCAAAAGCCTTACCGTGGCAAGCAAGGTTCAAGGAGTAGTTGGATGAAGCCACTCTTTCTGAAGCAGGTATTCCCCATGTCTGTGTTCAGAAACATCCTTCCCCAGAAGAGACTGGACAGCTGGTTTTTGTTGATATCCAGTCTCCCAGGACCTTCAGCAAACACATTCAGGAACCTGGATACAGGCTAGGATAACATTTCCTGCCAGACTTGTCAGGATATGACAGGCTTTTTCCAAGTTACCAGTGCGCACATGCAACCTGAAGTCCAAAGCACAACTCCATAGCCCTTGTGCTGTTTGTCGAGCTTGCAACTCACCAAACATATCTGGCTACAAGAGAAACCACCAAAGGATGATGGTCCAGTATTGGATCTTGGGGAAATCCAAAATGTGATCAGCTGCTTCTCCTCATCCTGGTAGTGCAGGTGAGCCTTAGGGCTTTCTCCACCAGCTTCCACCAGCAGGGCTTGTCTTTGTCCCTCTCTCCCTCTACTTCAACATTTTTAAAATGGGAACAGGAGTATCTCCCTCCCTTCAAGGAGACTAGATTAATTAGGGCTCCCTTCCCATGTCTTAAGTCTTATTCACCTTCGTGAAAGGATTCCTACAGCTGTCAGTATAGCTTGAGCCTCAAGGAAGAGCTGTGCACAGCTTTATAGGCGTGCCCTATATCGTCATTATTTACCCTAGGGAGGGTGGTCCTTGCTCAAGGCCTGGCTGCAATAAATAGCGTGGGTACACGTGCTCTGCACAATGGGACACCGCGAAGGTCTGCCAAGGTCCAGCTTATTCAGAGTATATTATCTCAGCTCAGCACTGCACCACCGTATGTCTATCCTCTGGGCTTTAGCACATTTGCAGGGGACTGGAGACCTTCTGCATTGCAATGGGCTCTGTTGTGCTCTTGGTGATCAGCAATGACTGAGGGCAAATCTATGTGTCACTTTGCTCTCTTCTCCTTGTGTTTATTCCTAAGCCAACCAAAACACTCTTCATGCTGGACAGCGAGTCACTTGTGACATGGGACCCTTATTTTTGAGCTAGAGGTGAACTGAAGATATGAGCCTGCCAGATCATCTGTAGAACATGCTGGTGGCAGATGATATATAAACATGTGTTTTCTTATTACTCAAGAAGGGAAAACAGTTGGGAAAGCAAAAGTTTCTTCATTTTTTGCAAAAATTTAAGTTAATGAATGGAAAAAATCAACAAACTTCTGAAATTCTTTTTGATAAACAGGATTTTGTCTTAAAAAAAAAGGGGACTTGGCAGGGCTGAAGGCTGCTACTTTTCATTAGGACAAGATGATGGTATGGCAGGAATGCAGGACAGAGGGGTGCAGATGTGTGAAGGCATTCAGGAAAAGACACCCAGGGATTAGAGAAGTGCCTGTTCCCAAAATGGGTTGATCTGAGGTAAAGGAAACCTTTGGGATAGGAAGATAGTAAACCCCGCTTTTATAGTGGATATAAACAGTTTTACGGTATTTCCACCAAACAGAAGAAAAAAAAAAAAAAAGGTTTCTGCAACACACACATGTTCCCCATTAATTAGGAGGACTGCTGTTAACAACACGTTGCGCCAGAGCTGCCAAGAACTGTCAGACGAAGGACAGGGAAGCCCACGGCGGAGGCTCTGCTGCCTCCTGGGGGGGCTGGCTGCCCAGCCAGCAACCCAGTCCTGGCTCTCTGGCTGGGTCAGCCCCCCACCACGGCAGGGTGGCGGGGGGTATGGCGGGCAGCCGAGCTGGGGGCGAGGCGAAATGCCTGGACAGCCCCTGTTTGAATTCCTCCTCCCTGCCCCACTCCAGCTACAGACATTTTCCACAGAAATCCTGGCTATGTTCACTTTTGGTTGAGACTTTGGGACTATTTTTAGCTTTTTTAAAACCTGCTTAGGGGAGGCGTCTTCTACTTTTATTCACATAAAGGATCTTTATTTTTATATATTAAGGGACACGAAAAGAGGAGGGGAGGCAGGGTGAGGGGAGAGCTGCCTTATGGTTTGATTCAGCTATACAACATCACCACAAATCTACATCCAAGCTGCCTTTCCCCCTTAGCAGGCTCCAAAGATGCACTTTGCTGCAGCAGCGACCACCCCTAGCATCCTGGTTTCCTCCAGCCACCACTGGGACAGAGCACTGAGCACTGGCTCTTAAGCATCTCTCACCTTTGCACCTCCTTGCAGCCACTGGCTGGGACCAGCTTTGTCCTTCTCCTACCAGATCCCCTCTTCTTGACTCCCTCCTGAACTACACCCTTCCTTCAAGTGCCCCGAGCACCGGTTTGGATTCCCTGCTGGACATGACCAAGATTGCACACTGTTATGTAGACACAGGACTGACTCACATCAGGATGAAGGCAGGGTCCTGAATTTTTTTTTTCCTCTTTAAACGGATGTAGGAAATAATGTTGCAACAATGCAGCAAAATTCATCATAGGACCTTGGAGGAAGGGGAGAAAAATCAGCATTTCATTTTAAAATAAAACCGATTTCCCTCACACTTGCATGCTCACGGGCACCAAGACATGTCCAAGCGGCCAGTCCATCAGCAGGCATGAAGACACTTGTCTCCGAGTGGCCAGCCCAGGATCCCTTGCGAGGACGCCAAGGATGAGAGATGCCAGCTATCACGGTCTCCTCATGTCTCCTGGACTTTTTGGAGGTTGGTGATGATGTGCTTGTTTTGGATCTGCCTTTTTGTACTCTTTAGGAGCTGACAGGGATTAGCCTCTCCATCCTGTCCCACCTCAGTGAGTCATCTGCATTTACTCACCGTCCTTTGTCTCCCAATCTGGGCATCCTGAGAAGTTGCATGAAGATGTCCTGAGATCTTCATCACCTGCTAATCAAGAGGCTTTCTTGCAACCCTCCTGCTGCTGCATACACACCAGACACTCCCTTCACCCTCCGTCAGAGCACAGAGCACCTCTACTACAAGTCTCCACAGCAGGAGCAGTCAGAGAGGGGAAAGCTGAAGACCACTGTCCTTTCCAGTAACTGCCCCACAGACGCCCACAAGCCGGTGGCATTTCTGTACAAACTCCAGCCCTCTCGGTGCTGGGATGCAGGGCTCTATGGTTGCATACCTACATTTCACAAACTGGGCCAAGCAAAACATCTAAAGCACAACACTCATCTCTGGTGAAAAGTTTGGGATACAGGGACAATTTGTCGTTCCCACCCTTCCCTTCGAATCCTTACAATGCTGCTGCTGAGAACTGCAACCCTGTGGGTTTGTGAGGCTTTATAGCTGCAATGATGCACATGGCTTTATGCCAAAAAAGCACTGCTGTTAACTAAATACATTCAACATCATGTCTACAAATATCATGTGAGGAAATCCTCATAGCTGTTGTCCAAAGCATTGCTGACTTGTTATTGGAAGGGAAGTCCTTTCAGATTTGCAGCAAAACACCCTGGTCTGGATTTTCAAGAGCACATAGTGATATGAGCGGGTTCCCTCTTACACATCCAAGGCAAGGACATCTGAAGGGCTTTATTTTCAGGTTATGCTAAGAGCACCTTTCTGCTAACAGCTTTCCTTCTAGGCATCTTGAACTACAAGTGGAAAAAGCCACCAGAAGCATAAGGACTCCTGAAGGACTAGAGCAGAATGGACATTTTTTCAAGGGTGTAGGTCAAGAGGAGCCATTTGACAGTGTGAATATAGGACTGCTGGATCTTGGTGCATATTGGGAGATCTCCTTAGACCCACTCTGATCTATGTGAGGAACATTCAGACTGAACTCCAAAAGGGCACCACAGTGCTGTTTTGCAGAACATATACTAAGGGTTTTGGTTAAAATACTTCAGTTTGGGATAGTTCATCTTTTGGAAAACATAAATAATTTCTGTAGAAAGCTGACAATTTTTCTCTTACATACACCTAATCCTTCTATTAAAAAGGTTGGGGGGGGGTTTTGCAGGGAGAAAAAAGCAGCCTATGTGAAAACTTTCAAATATGTCTTGAAATACCCCTTCTAATGACATTTGAAAATCTAATTTACCATTTGGGACACGTTGCAAAAATTGACGATAGTAACAGTTTGACGTCTGTCTTGTTTCAATCCTGCAGGGGGGGAGGGAGGTTTGGCAGAAAGCACTATTGTCATGTGGGAGTCTCAGAAATGAGTTGTCTTCTGGCTAATATTCTTCCACTGCAATGGTAAGTCAAATAGGCTAGTAGCCACGGCAACAGCCCCAAATCCTTAACTATCACTATGGTTATTTCACATCACTTCAGGGCTACCCCAGTTCATACTGCTATCGCTCAAGACATTATTTCATAGTGATTTCATTAAATGAGTGCAATTTGATATATGAATAACACCTGCATTATTTTAACAGGGATCACGCTAACTGCACTTCTGCCTGAAAACGTAGAGAAGTCAAGCTAAAAAATATCAGAGTTTTAAAATAAATACACAGAGACAGGCTATAGTCCATAGGTGCAGAACAGCCATGTGACTTCTCTCCTTTGTCTCACCTATAGTACGTGTCCTCCTAAGGAAGGTATTGGGAAGCAAGTGGGGGCTACAGCATCCTTAACCCCACTCCTCTCATGTACCCTGCAGGGAGGGCTGCCCTGGGTGAGGGTATGGTGCGCGAACAGTCAGCCTGACAAAACGAGAAGCAGCAGCAGGAGTCTGTGGTTCCTCTGTCAGCCCTGCCACCACCTTTTAAAAAACTAACGTTTTCTTAAGTATCATAATTTGATGTACATAATTTGAAGAAGTTACAAACTGCTACCAGCCCTGAACAAACACTTAGTTTAGGAACCCTTCCTGGTGACAAAATGCAAATAAAGGACAGAGGTAACCATGGCCATAGCTGATGGAGTAACTGGACCATGGACAGACAACAGACCAGGAGCAAAATGACAAAACCAGCCCAAGTTTCCAGGCCACCATATTGCAGTGGCTCATCATTGATCTGGTGGAGGCCTAGCATGCTCTACATTGGAGCAAGACAGCAAATCCAAGAGGCTTCCACATAGCACTTCTTGGTGGTGTTTTCAACCAGAGTTTGCTTTCCTGTCTGATGGCACTGATGCCCAAGAAAGCCACGATGCTCCTGAGCTGGTGTTTCATGCCAGCACTGCACAGCTGATTAAACAACAGGAGATTCCTGGTTTGTCTCCTATGTCCATTTGTATTGCCATTTGTTACTCTTTAAAAATGTAGACCAGGTTTCCCAAAGCAACCCTTTGGAGGACCAGGTGTGCCCCTCCACTGTCAAATTACATAATTTGACTGTAAGATCTGGGCCTTCTCTGACCAAGAAGTAGCAAAAAAACCAAACCCCAAAACAAACAAACAAAACACCAACAACAGAGAATAGCAAGTTCAAAAGAGGAGGAACCAGACCCATGTTTCAGAGAATTGAATAATGATGTATTCTGCAAAGTCAAACCCTTTAAAGTGTTTCTGGTTTCAGAAATGTTTTTTAAAACCCCAGTGTTCCTGGTGCTTTCCAGAGTTATCTAAATTCCTTCAAAAGCCCACTCAAGGTTAAAGAATAAAAACAATGTTATTCTAATTGAACAAAGCATTACTTTTTTTTTTTTTTTTTTGTATTATAAGATTGGAAATGCAGTTGTAAAAGAAGAGCTAGAAAACCAGAAAGACTCAAGCATAGAGTTTATCTCATGTTAATCTCCTGCTCTTGTGTCACTTGGGATTTTTTCTGAGGTGTTTCTCCTCCAGAAAGGTGCTTCAAAGCAGCTCCCCAAACCCCCTGTTGTTTCTTTACATTTTGTACTGCTTGAGAATATGCAGGCTAGTGATTTTTCTATCTAAGCTCACCATTTCTTTTAGAAAGTCACAGAAAATGCATCTAGCAGCAATACACACGCATTGCGTGCCTTAAGATCATTTCTGTGTACAAACAATTTCAGTTCAGTTTCAGCTACTGCAATTTCCCCAATAACAACTTCCCATGTTTACATCCATCTGAAACGTTAAAGCTCACTGTGTGGGTTCCTGTTTATTTATCTGTTTGATCGACCTGAACAACCTACCCAAAATATTTTCAAAAAGCTGACTTCTTGGCAACTAGAATGCCAGGGTTTTCAGTATTACTTGTCCTTCTGTCCGTGGCTGCCTAATCTCCCTGCCTGCTCCTTAGTGAAGATGTTAATTCAGAGCAGAGTTGGCAGCGGTCCCCCTGCCACCCCAGGGGGTTCCTCCTAGCAGTATGCAGGCAGTCATTAGTCTCTGACTATAGTCTGTCAGCCAGTCCAAGTCACTGGTCCTTCATACAAGCCAAACGGGGATGTCGCATAGTGCCAAGTCATGCCATAAAATAACAGTAGAAATAACTTACGTTTTAAATCCCCGAGGGCAACTACCACATCAGGGTGGCTGATTAGAAAACAGATGCTATAGCGTAAGGAATGGTACCGGGGTCTCTTGCTTGCACAGGAGTGAAACAGTTTAACACCAAACGAGGACAGAACAAAAGAAGTGCTTTGGCCAGGTTCAGCCTAAGCCATTTTAGGCACCTAACTGATCTGCCTAACTAAGGACTTCATTTAAGTAGAATAATATATCGCCTCAGCTATCAGGAGGTGAGACAGCTGCAGCCAAGGGTAATCTGGATCTTGGTGTGTGTGTCGAACCACTTTCTAAGAGCACCCATCTCTTTTCAGTGACTATAGGGATCCTTGGGCATTTGTGGCATGCGAGAGAAATCCAGGGTGAATGTGCATTAGTCTAGGCATTTTAATGTATTGGGAAAATAACTTGCAGTTAGCACGAGGGCATGCCCATAACCTTCAATGTGCTACTGCTACAAGCAGCATCCCATGGAAAGACACACCCATTGTAAAAGGAATACATGACAGTAAGAGCAAAAAGGGGAAAGAAATGCAACTTGGAAAAAAAAAAAAATTCCAATAAAATAATATTTTCCCCCTCAAATTGAAATATCTTATCATATTTTTTTTAAAGGGAAGCTTTCCCAAAGTGTATAGGGTTTCAAAAGCAAACAGGGTACTCTTGAAAAGGAATTTTCTGGTAGCAAACCATTTCTGTAAAAATGTGTACATAGCTCTCCCAAGGATCAGTATGATCCAGTGCTGTTGGAAATGTTTAGTGGTTATCTGTAGTGAGATGGCAATATTTGGGTTATTTAGACTTCTTACAAATACGGATCATTACAAATAGCTCATTATGGAGCTTATAAAATGAGGTGGTAACTGGATAACTTGACAACAAATTATTTTCACTATATATATATATACTTTCACAATGTATATTGGAAAATGATACATTAAACCATTCACGTCCCCTGAATTCACTGTAATCTCTCAAGGGGGGGAAATCTAGGTTAAGTAATGGGCAACTAAACAAAGACATATGTTCAATGCGCATCACAGATCAGAAAGGCAACGAGACGTTGGAAATCCTGCAACAATAGCTTTTCTCAAGCTGGAGCTGCCAGCCAAAACTGAGAAATGCAGACACTTCTTTTTCTCTGATAAATCCTCTGAAAGATCCACCTCTCATTCTGCTCCACTTAGGCACCAAGTTGCTAGTGTCATGGGGTGCCGGAGGAAGCGTCGCTTTGACTTCTGTACTGCTGTGTGCAGCGCTGGCAGTTCATCCCCGTTCTGCACACCCTGCGCCATGACTCCAGCCATCTGTCTGAGGCTGCTCTGCAAACTGCCAGGTACTCACAGGTGAGAAGGCAGGTGTCTTACCATCTCTGCCAAAATCACTTGGATCGCTTGTGCACGCTGCTCGCCTTTGTAAGGAAAGGGTGCAGAGCTGATCCTTGGAGAAAGAGGGCTCTTGCCGCCTGTGCAGGCAGTACTGTATGCTGATACTAGAGGCAGACACCATCCAGATTGCTAGAAGAGCAATGGGAGAGATGGTTCCTCCAAAAACAACCCAAGCTAATGGAAAACCTCCCAATTTTTTTATCTCCATGCCTTTTTGCAGGGTGCACCTCTGGGTTGCTCATCCGGACAGACGGAGAGCTCCAGAGGGGAGCGGCGCAGGCAGAGGCAGCCGCCTGAGAGGCAGGCTGGGCAGCGGGGGCACACGGCGAGCCAGCCTCGAGATGCATGCGTGGCTCTGGCCCGGCGCTTCGTCTGTGCAGGAGGGGGGCCGGTGGCGGTGGGTGAGCCAAGTCAGAGCATAGCCAAGCGAGAATGTTCTGGCAGCCCTTCCTGGCGGACCGAGCAAAGTTATTTATCACTTTGTGCATTTTCCTTCTCATCTGTGTACAGCCGGCTCCAATGGCTCAGCTTGCGTTTTGCCTTCCAGAGCCAAGCCAGTCCCTTGGCTGTGCTCGGTCTTGGCTGTCCATTCACGCCTTCTGTCTCCTCCAGCTCTGCATGGAGCAGTGCAGGATCCCAAATTAGAGGTAGGTGTCTATAGCCAAGGAAGAGATCGAAGCATCAGCAACCTACATCAATGGCAAAGAGCACATCTCTCCCCCGGATGGGCAAATGCCGTGCTGCCGTTTACTCTGGCTGAGGAGTCGCGTGTGGTTGTTTCTGCTGCTCCCAGGCAGCCTCTGCTGGGGAGCTCCAGCGCCTGCCGGCAGCTACAAGACATTTTCTTTCATTTATTTTAGGGATTGTGCTTTCACACTGATTTTTTCCAAATCGGTGGATGTAACAACAGTGAATTTACAGCAAATTTTTCCAGTTCTAGGGACTCTTTTCCATACTGCTGGTGTATTTTGCCAAAGTGTCTAACATGGGCATCTAAATTGGGCTCGAAAATAATACCAGCTGCGCTCAGATATTATAAGGCTCATGTTTGCTCTTGGTAAGGGCACACCACACTCTTCTGAATACTGAACATTGCAAAAGCAGGTCAATACTAACTCTATTAAGTCTTGCGTCATCAAAGGTCCAGGGTGTAGTCTGTCCTAGGTTCCGTGACTTAGCCTAAAGAGGGCACCCCTGAGTTCAGCTGTCATTCCTCTCCTCCTCCACGCAGTTTTGTCTGGGGCTGACAGGTTCAGCAACAAAGCCTTCTGAGTAAACAGCAAGACCGTGTTTGCCAAAGCTTGGCAAGGTCAATGTACTTAAAGATTTATGGTTTTCTACCGGATGTTGCACTCTGTGAGCTGGTAGATAATCCCCACATACGCAAGGCCAGATCTTGACTACCTTCTAGCCAGCTTGGTCCCAACAGGGCAAAACCTCCCATCGTTTTGGTCAGACACTTTTTCTGATGGAAGGATATGAATCAGAACACAGTGGGGCTGAAGGGGACACCTGGTCTGCAGCGGATTACTAGAAGCACACATGACAACAAAGGGTGTTGAACAGCAGCTTCCCATCATGAGCCCCTAATTTGCACATTCTGAGAACTTTCCAAAATTGGGCTGCAATTTCTCAGATTTGGTCTCTGCCTGAAGGTAGAAGAGGAAGTTGAGTAAAATCCCTTCAGACCTTCTGAAACAAGGAGAGAATGAAAAATTGCATTTTCTTATTGTAATAAAAATTCTAACAATTTTTTCTCTCTGTAAAAGGCCACATCAAACTGCTTGAAATTTGAAGCTTGGTGGGGGTATAAGCTCTCATTATAGACCAGATCCAAAGGAAGCTGAGGTCAACAACTGTGCCTCCCTTGATTTTGCCTGGCTCTGAAGACGACCTGACAGGTAGGCAAACAAATTGTAGAGAAAATCATTTGGAATGTTTGTGCCTATTTTCTACTTGGGAGTTGCCTGGGAACAGGCTGAGATTGTTTGCAATATGTCTTAGGGTTTGGATGTATTCACCAAAGCCCAGCTTTGCTCCATCCTCCTCAATTTTTATTTTAGAACCTTGCTCCATGAATAATCTTCTCAAAGAAATTATCCACCAGCAGAAGAAAGGACATCTTTAGGTAAAGAATTTGTAACTAAATCATTTCTACACCCCTTTTTTTTTTTTTTTATAGCTAGGTCACAAGTGGATGATTTGTCAGGATTATGCATCCTTTATGCATACCCCAGTGTATCTGAGGTCCCGAAAGCCGTTAACCTTTCAGTGCCCTGCAAGGCAGAGTGCTCCTGTGTGGGGAGTTGAGATGCAGCACTGCTGACTTCCCACCCAGCAAAGCCTTTGGTGGGACAGAGGAGTGACCTCCACATCTCTAGCCTCTGGGCCATCCTTTCTCTTGGCATTGGACCTCCACAAGGTCTGTCTTTGTTAAATTCTACTTTAAGTGGTTTAATTCTGTTTTCTTGCTGGAGGAGGATTTAGCAAAATAAACAAAACATCTTACCAATGTGATTTTTCACAATTAATGACAAAACTCTAAAACAGGAAGGTCATTTCTTCGGGAGCAAGACTGGTATTATTTTGAATGAAGGAAAGAGTGCAAAGATCTTGCAATATTTGCAGCAAATGGGTTGTTATGGTGAACATTCCTGTCAACAAGTTCATTAGCTCAGAGATCCACGAGTGAACAGAGACCAAAAAAATATGTTTTAAAATTCAAGAACAGATTAATGGACAATATTTTGCAATCTTTGTCTAGCTCTGCTTCTCACTGAGAATTAGTAACTTTACTCCAGGCCAGATTCAGTCTTACTCATGCAGAGCAGCACCATGTTTTATGAGTAACCCGAGTGATATTTAGGGCTGTTTTTTGGAATAAGATTGGAATCAAAGAAAGACAGTGGGAGGCATGGGCTGAATCACCTTGATTAATAATAAGTGTAAGATTGTTGCTTTTATATGTGTCTATATAAATAAACATAACAGGAATAAGAAAGGATGTCTGGATTGACAGGCATGTGAGGGATATTATAAACATCTTTTTGCAACATACAGCAGACTGCTCTTAACAGAAGAGAACAACACCCAAAAGTTACTTAACATCAGGAAAAGAGGAATTTGCACCTTCAGAAACAATAGAAGATCAGGCCATTTTGTGAGTTTTACTCTCAACAGTTCCGGCTGCCGCCTGTGATATTACATAAGGTACACATGTCTCTTTGTAGAGGTGATGGGTGAAGTTTTCAGAGCTGCCCAAACGCCTTCAAAGTATATGGTCCATTTTCCAAAATAACAGGGTCCTTGGGATTCTAAATCCCACTGAATTTCAGCACTTCTGGGAATGGCTTCATTAGCTTCTACATCAGCATGCGTTTTCCAGTTTGTTATGTTCCCCATTTCATCTCAGGACTCCAGCCATCACCATACATCAATAACGAGATCATCCAAATGTGGTATTAAAAATCAAAAGCACTGCTCTGTCAAAATGCCTCCAAGACCCATCGTGGACTCCTGACGTTACCAGTGAGTGAGAAAGGAACTGATTCAAAGCTTGCTGATGTAAAGGAAAGTCCACTCATTTCTATGGACTTCAGTGGGGCTTGGATCAGGCCCCTGGAAGAATAAGGATGACATAAAAATAACATGACGTCTGCCAGATTCACCAATATGCTCTGATGTTTTGCCCGGCCCAGTGATGCAAAGCAGATGGAGCGTATTGACAATCCTGGCCCACTTCAATCACTTATTCTGTCTCTCGGATTAGTTTTCATCAGGCGTTTTATTCATGGCATAAATACATTTATCTTGTTAGTGCTTCTGCTACAGTATTTCAGAAGAAAGATCACCGCTTTTTAAGCTATATCAGAGGAAAAGTTTCCATATTTTATCACTTGGTGGATATCAATTTTCAACAGGGTTTCTAAGACCCTTATTAGCAAGTCTCTGAATTTTGCTGTACTTCATGTGTGGCTTGTAATTAATTGGGTTTAGCTGTCTTTGTCTGCTGTACTACTTTGGCCCAAGCAGATTGCACAATTGAGCAGTTTCACAGTTGCAGCCTCAAATAAGGCATTAGGACAATTATTCTGCAAAATACAAAGCTTATCTTTAAGCACATGCTTAAATCACATTAAAGCTATTTATCTGTACATTTTGCTGAATTGGTGCCAGAAGATGCATTTAAAAGATACTAGCCCACTGAGAAAATTACCCCACTCTGTCTCTACCCTCTCCTGCCTATTTACTACACAAAAAGAGGCTAAAAATCCATAGGGGAATACTTACACATAAGGAATTTGTGCACTCAGTGTCTCAGAAAACAGAAAAGGCATTGCCCTGTCTAACATTATATGCCAGTAACAAGCAAGAAAGATGTAATACAGGTTGGGCTTTTAGTATGCACAATTATAATAAATATAGGCATTAATACACATTAAAAGTTGCTGAATGACTGAGAACTTCAGTAGATTGGATGATATCCCTCAAAGTGAAATTATCTATATTTGGCTGGTAATTCATTTCTTCTGAGATGTTTTCTGCTTGACTCTGCACATATTCCTCGTTGCAGAAATAATTCGGGTGATTGCTGCCTGACCCTAACCTCAAGCCAGCTAACCAGGGAGCGAGCATTAGCGCTGAAAGGCCAGATCTGAGTTTCCATATTCCCACCAGACACATCTCCACAAAAATGTCCCAGACTACTTGGATAATGGCTGCACTGCTCAGAGCTTGCTCCCTGGCACAAGGACCTGACCCCATTCACACCACGTAAGGGTAGAATTGGCCCTGATGTGAAAGCCATTCTGTACATGTTTGCACCCACATTTCACAGGCATTTCCAGTCCATGTCCTGCTCCTCAGAGTTGAGCGTGGCTTGGTGCATCCTCCCTGGAGGGACAACCTGTTGCCAGCTACAGCACAGACGATCCACAGGTTTTGGCCCACAGTGGCATGTGTGTGACTGCACTTGAGCGCACAAAGAAGTGAGGGACAACATACAAATGCATGAGATCAGACACAACACTCACACACAAGCCTGGGTTACCTCTAAAATGCGTATTTACTTTACAATGATCATTCACATTTTAGAGGTAAAAACTGGACTGTGTGCAGAAAGATGGGTAAGACACTGAGATGGGACATGCCACACACACCTTAGCCAAATGGCTTATAGTGAAACTCTACTCCTAGCTGCAGCAAAGGTCCTGCTGATTTACAAAGGCAAAAATTTAACCCTTTGTATCCAGATTCTCCCTCTGAAGAGAAATGATTACAATACCTGTCATCGCTCTGGACTGTAAACGAATCTGAGGCAGGAACTGTCTCTGAGCACAGCCCCACCACAGTCAAGTCCTAGCCACGGCTGAAGCATTACATATCGTAACTCTTCTTCCTTCAGACTGAATTGCAATTTTGCCATGTCTAATTTTGTCCTATTGGTCCTAACGTTACAGTACTTGGCCTTACTTCCTCTCCCTTTCATTCTGTTTATTCATAGAAAGGAAGAAATGCCACAGGATAATGGTTTCGCGCTGCTACATAAAGGCTGAGTCAAGATATCAGTGGAAAACAAATAGTGAGACAAAGCAGAGATGTTTATTTTCCTGTCCAGGCACAGTGATGCTGACATCATGTCTTATCGCAG
Source organism: Balearica regulorum gibbericeps (assembly GCF_011004875.1). Lineage (NCBI taxonomy): Eukaryota > Metazoa > Chordata > Aves > Gruiformes > Gruidae > Balearica > Balearica regulorum. The sequence goes on along the minus strand of NC_046188.1, from coordinate 53,472,810 downwards.
TGTATTTTAACTCTGCTACACCAGTACCACCACTGAGACCCTATCAACCAGTGGAAGTCCAGTTCCTCAATCTTACGGGCAGATTTGAAAGTCCTAGTCTTTGGTACTTCACACAAGATGCAATGTAGGTGCAGTGAATAAATGGTTGAAATACAATGGAACTGCCCTAAATAGACCAGCAGAGTCCCTTTACTATGTGAGTGAGTAGACCATTAGCAAAGGACCGAGATACATTACTTCCATGTAAGCTAACATCATGGTTACTACCTCTAGGAACTCACCAATTTTGAGGTAATTCAGCTGGGAGAGCGATTTCCCATCTGATCTCCTATAGAAACCTCTCTTCTGGCTTCCACCATGCCTGGCCCACTCCTAGGCACTATGGAGAAACAAGAAAAGCTTCAGGAAAACACTTCGATGTGACAGCTACGCTGCGGTCTCTGCTCAATTTGAAAGCAAGTCCCCAGCCCCAGATTCCTCAATGACTCCTGCTTCATGCCCTGGCCCAGCCTTATTTATGTAGCTTCTTTATTTTTGGAGGCAGAATATATTTTACGTGTTTTACATGACCTCGGGTGAAGCAGCCTCCTCCAAGGTTACCCCATCCAGACAGGACTATAAAACAATTGTCCCTGTTTTCCATGAAGACTCTGCCCAGCAGCAAAAAGCACTATCAGGAGATTATTCAAAAGCTCTCAGAAACAACCACTGGGGTAGATTTAACAGCCAGCGACGTTGAGACGGTAAAACATGTTTGATGGAGCATTTTACACCGCTTTAAATTTGGAATTCCTTGGAGAGCATCTGAGAGTTTTTCAAGAAACACACACAACCCTCATCCCCCATGCAGATACACGTACACACAAAAAGCTCCTTCATTGCACAGGGAGCCAGCATCCTGAGGCTCTGACCTCAGCTCACTCCTCAACTTTATCAATCATGTTATATAATCAGTGCAGACTGAGCAGCATTTGGAAAGTGGGCTGGGTTTTTTCTTTCTTTTCTGTTTTTCTCCCCCCCCCCCCCCCCCCATCTAGGGTATTCGAGGGAGAAAGTCTGTAGCTGGGATGTGGCTTGGGAAAGATCTAATGAGAGCTCTTAGCTCGCTAAAATGAGGTGCTGTGGCAGTATCTTAATTGGAGGTTTAGAGATTTCTTTTCCCTGGGATGGATTCTCAGAATATTTTGAGGTTGTCTCTTTGGAAATGTATAATGAAAAGGTAGTTTTGCCACTTCACAGATTCTTTGCATCCTTGACTCTCAGTAATCAAGTGAAAGCTAAAACCACCAGGCAGGATAAAACCCAAAGGAACAGTCCAAGTTACAACAGCATGAACCAGCAAGATGCTAGGTGTCAGCACATCAGGGTAACACCCCAGCAGGCACAGCTCCCCGAGTCCCACAGCTGGGAGGAGTGAGCCCCACCATCTCCACTTTTACCTCTGGCTCTGCAGCGTTACCAAACCTCCACACTTGCTGGAGGACCCAGCAGCCAAACATCCATTCTCTATCCCCATGACGTTTTCACATGGAAAACTGAAATAAATTAGCTGAAGACGAGATTTTTTGACTAATTTTCACAGCTCACCCTCACTTTGTCCTTCCCCTGCACATCCATTCACAGCCACTCCAAAGTCTTCCCAAGTCTCATCACTCAGCTTTCCCGGCTCTCCATGCTCACGGCTTGGTACAACATTTCCTAGACGCTCTCCCTACACTCTGAAAACTCACTTTGCTTGAAGTCCATGCTCAAGCCTCATCAACGGCAAGGAGACTAATTGCATCCCAGCATTCACTGCTTTATTAACAGCTTTCCCAAACCAGGGACCCCTTTCACTGAGCAAAGTGCTCACAGTTTTAATCTGGTGGCAGCTGCCTTAAATTATGTACTGCTGTATTTCAACCAACTGCAGGTTTATTTCTCTGCTTAGCTCAATCCACCACATGTTAACATGCAAATTAACAACCAATATTTAAAATGTGCCCTCTTCACAAAGCCACTGCTATTACTGTCAGTGTGGGCAGCAAGAGTGATGCTCACTGCAGAGCGATGCAGACCTCTAGCAATCCTGCTTAGATCTTGTAGTTTATTATGCAGTTAGAGATATGTGACTACTGCAGACAAAACAAAATCAGAGCCAAAACTTCACTTAAACTCTCCAAAAATCCAGACCTTTATTATGAGTCAAAGAAGTTCGACTAATTCCATTGATTTTAAACACATTCTTTGTTACTTCCTCTCAGCTGCAAGCAGATACACAGAGGGAAAAACCCTTCTGATATACTTGCAGCCTGACCTAAGTTGTTCTTACACAATTTCCAATTTCTGTTCTGCATCAGAATATATTATCCATGAGCTATCAGCAGGGACAGAACCCAAGACTTCAAGCAATAAAAACCACAGTTTTTTTTTTTAAACTATTGGAGTTACAGGGCTAAAAAATTGGGTAAATCCTTATAGCTTCCTCTAGGTCCTAGAAATTAAAACCTTAACCACTGCAGATACTAATTACTATAGGGAAACACAACATATTTAACAAATAGATTTGGTCACTATATTACATCAATCATCCTTATTACAAATGGGCTTTTCACTCAGGTGACTGGGAGTGGTCCAAGATCATGTATTTGTATAAAACTGGACCCTTAAACCATGCATGAGCCCTGTGAGGTCACACTACTGTCTCCACTTTATAGGTGAGGAAATGCAGCTATACACCTGCAATTACAGTTTGGGATACTTCTCTGGACCAAAGTGATATTTTTACCCTTTCAGTTGAGTTTATTGTCCAAAAGCCCAACAATGTAGCCTTTTTGTTTGGTGTTTCTGATTTCTGTCTTTGCACACTCTTGCTTCCCAGAAGCACCACCTTCACCCCAGCACAGCACCCACCTTGGCAGCAGCTCTGCCTGCACTGGGCCACCAAGTCCGCCGCTGCCATCAGGGAGGTGATGAGCAGTCACCTAGCTGAGAACCTGCTCGGAGTCAGGGGGACCTGAGCCCCTTTCCCATGTCTGCCCCTTCTCTCTCCTGAGTGGCCACCAATGGGACCTCTGTGCTTAGGCTGTATGGACCAGATAGTCCTTCACTTCTCCTGATTTTTGCATTGCCCATCTAGATGACAAACTCTTACCTTCCCCACTTTTGTACAGCAGTGGATGAAATGAAACTTTAATGTCAGCTGGAGCCCCTTGGTGCTATTAATAAAACCAACGATAATAACAAGGGAGGTTTGCAAATTAGCAACCCCTGCTACCCAATTTAGTACAAATCATCGCAGGCTCTTGCCTGCTTAGTGGCTATTTTAATCACCGGTGACTAATGCCTGTGAGGGCTATTCCAGGGTTTGACGTGCCTCAAACACAAGAAAAAAGGGAAATCTTGTGGGGAGAGAAGGGAGAGGAAGAGGGGGAGAGAAGGAATTGGCTGAAGCCAGACGTTCATCACCAAAAAGCGTTCGGCTCATACCACCCATTTCACTGCCATTGCTACTGCATTTGCTGGGGTCACTAGCTAATTCCTCCTCTGAATAACAGCATCATTTCTCTTCTTTTGGTGCAAATCTAAGAAAAACAGTCATGCTCTGGAACACAAACAAAGGCTACCTGTCCCTTCCTTTGTTATGGAAATGGGGGTCAGCCTTTTTATTTTTGAAGGGGACAGAGTAAAGGAGCTGGAATGCTGCTTGGCACACCACCAGAAAGGAAATCTCTGCTTAAATATTTGACGGGAAGAGGAAAAAAAAGAGAGGAGAGGAAACAATGCAAAGGGGGGGTGGGGAGAGGGAACTTTTGTTTCATGTGGAGGAAAAGGGCTGCAAGGCAAACGAAGCCATGGCTTACTTCTGCACCAGCCACTGCTGCGCTTTGCCTTCATGGAGTGAGGTCCTTTCGATCAGACCAGTCCACTTCTTTCTTCCATCCTGGCTTTCTAATGACTAAAGAAGTTTTCCTAGTTGAGAAAAGCTGAATAAAGAGCCACAGAGCACCGAGTCCCTCAGACGAGGCACATGCATTTACCTAAGCCACACTGATCTTTTTTCCTGGAGTGAGTTAAGGTTTACAAGCACTTGCACCCATCTAACATCCAGATCACATCAAGCAGCACTTAGAAAAAAACTTTCTGAAAAAGTTTTGGAAAAAAAAATAAAATTGCAGGGGACAAAAGAGACATTCTTTTGGAGCTAAAGGGTAAGACAATGTTTGATAACATGAGTGACCCAAGTTGGATTTGGCCTACATCATTATTTATCTGAAGGCCATCAGAATAGGAGACCAGGACTTCTGCTTTCCCTGGTGTCCTTCATCTGACCAATCAGCAGCATAAAAGCCCTTTCACTCAGGTCATGCTTGGGTAGAAAGCCATCCCTGAGTACTCAGCACCACTTCCTTCAGTGCCTGCTAATTCCACGACAGCTGAGGAACCCCGTGAACTCTCCAGGACTAAGGTGGTAGAGATGCAGCAAAGTAAAAAGCCTGGCAGACAAATATTGCAAACAGTAAGACAAGAGTCCAAAACAGTGCAGCATACCATTCCTGTCCTTTGAGGGCTAATGTGCAGCATAGCTTTTAAATGGAAGATGGGGGGAGATTGGTTAAAGTACTCCAGTTGGCTTCTCCTCGCTACTACAGCATTGCAAACATGCATATACCTTGAGGCCCTGTAAAATCTTTACATTCACTCAGGTCAGTGCAGGTTTAGTTTTACAACGTTGGAGGTTCCAAACAGGACTGATCATAAACAGCTGCTTCTGGTTTTTACTAAGGGGGAAATCTTTTTGGTTTACTGCTTTTGCGGCTACCGAGTACTAGCACTGGAAAGCTAGTCATCTAAGTTGCCTTGGACCTATTTCTCAAAGTCTCTTTTTTTTTTTTTTAATTTTTTTCAGTACATATTTGTTTACCAATGTGGCTCCAGATTGTTGGCTAAGATTTGTTGACCCCTGGTGTAGCTACAGGAAATATTTCTAAAATGTTCCTTTTCTGAGAAGTCTGCAGCTTAAATAACCATCTCTTTCCATGAGGCTTCTGCATCAGCTAGTTGCACTAGAAGTGCTTTCTCTCTCCTTTCCCTCCTGTCCACTTCCCTGTCCTCCTAAGGCATGTTTTGGAGATAGCGAAGGTATCACCTCTGTAGATGTTGGTAGCTTAGAGCTGTCTCCACCCATTGTGTAAGTCCAACTTTCGCTCTTGCAATTCTTGAGCTGTTTCACTTGGCTCTTCCAGTTGTTACTCCCTGTATATTTTTCCTCAAACAGTAGAGATGACAGGCTGCCTTGTGTACTTGTACTTCACAGATCAGACATGAACTTCCTAATGAGACAAGAGGAGGAACTGGAAGTTCTGTGGGTGGCTGTGGTTGAGAAAGTTCATGCATTCACTGATAATCTCTCCAGGGAAATGTACCCTACAGCTTGTTCTGGCCTGCAACTTGCCAGGTACTCCTGAGTACAGTATCTTCTGTGTTCACTCCATCCTTGGCCAGATTTTCAGAACTCAGTGCACTGAGATGCAGCATTTATGGTTTCATAAAAGGACCCTTTGGAAACCTGGCCTGTATTTGGGTGCAAAGAGGGACTCTTTTGGAAATCTGGTCCTAAAAAGCATGGAGAACACTAGAAAAACTACTTTTGCTTCTTTTGACATGAAGTGTGACTTCTGCAGGTGCTGCAAGCTCTGATTTAGCTGTTTCATCGAGGCCTGTGCTCTGCAAGGTGATGACAAAAACTCAAATTTCCCTTTTTTTTTTGTCATCCAGAGATGCAGGGGTTTCATGTACAGAACTGTATCAAAACCTGGAGGTTCCAGCCCTAACTCAGCTGAACTTTCAAAGCTGCTTGGAAACCTCATTCACATTAAACTTTATGGGAACTGGACATCCAAATTCCCTAGGTGGCTTTGCAAAACACAGCTGTAGCTAATTGCTGTGCAGAAAGGTTTGGGGAAAAGATTTTGATCTAGAAAAGGAAAGAGATTTCAAAGCCAAAAAAGCTTTTGCAACAGATCCTCACATGGTATCAACAGAGCCGATTCTGGGCTACCTCTTCAATGAAGTAAATGGAGCCATTTACAATAGCTTATCCTCTATCTGTAACTCTTCAAGCGCCTGCAGATGTTATAAACTAAGTGGGAGAAAGAATTTATTTTGCAGAGTTTCTAGTAATCCCTGCCACTGCAAACTATGGGGCTGAAAGGTTGAATAAATCAGAACAACTGATGAACAATTCACGCCCTACTCATTCCCACTGAAGAAATTGTCACATTCCATCAGTGAGGCTGGTAAAATCTGTGACCATCTCAACCCTTATCAAGCCTTAATTTCTTCTTCCTGTTTTGGCAATAATTTAACGTTAAAGGTCACAGAGCAAAATGCTCAGAGTCAGGAAGCAGAGGAGTTCTGATTTGATAACAACATTATTTAGCCCCACGAAGCCCCACTTGGTATTTTCTCCTCCTTTGTTCCTTTTCAAGACCACGATCCATCTTCCACAGAAGACAATGGGAGTGTTTCCACTGAATTTAATGAGACTTGGATCAGGCCCTAAATGTCAGTATTACTCTATTGATATTTATGCTGTTGGAAGTATGTCAGAAAATATACAGGATGTGCAGAGTGGCTGAGTGAGCTATGAGAATCATAAATTTTCCTGACATAGTCATTTCTTCACAAATCCTTAACATTTCTAATCTAACCATGGTAATAATAAAATAGCAGGATTCTAACCTTCTCCTCTTACTGTACAAACCTTTCTCCACTGTAATCTGAGTTGGCTCCAGAGCTGAAAAATCATCTGCATTGCAACTCCCTATCTAGTTCAAGTCTAGTCTCTCTCTGACACACATATAAAAAAAAATAAAACTGTTATTTTAGAAGTTGCACATTAAGTGCTCAAAATTAAAAGGCTCTCAAAACCAACAAGCTGTGTGATTTACAGTCTTTAAGGATCTTTAGCTTCGCAGCCTTCAAAGGGGGGACCTGAGGAACTAAACCTGTTATTGCAAGGCCCCCACAAACATGACAAGTGGCAACTGCTCTGAGAAGGTTTCTCCAGGCTGTTTTCCTTGGGGTTTCCTCTCAATGTGAGGAAAGGGCCAAGTTGTGCGGCAACAAGGAGAGCCTGCTAGCTTGCCATGGGAATGCCTGTCACTGCAGGGTGTGTGGCAACCGCAGCGGTCAGACTCTCTTCACACAGCTGCTCCAACCTCCCCATCACTGGAGAAGCGATGGGCAAAACAGTCCCAAAGGCCTGGAATTTCTGTTTCCCTTGAATAAGTCCCCAGACAGTTGGATTCCTCCCTGCCTCGCCGCCCCTTCTCAGCGGGCAGCGCTTGCCTGAGTGGGTGGAGGAATGCGGGCAAGCTCACAGCATAATAGTCAACTGACCACCAGAGCTGTAGAGTAAGGTCACTGGGGAAAAACAGTCATTGAAGAATGCAGCTGAGCTATGCCCAAGCTATGCAGGAGGAGGCTTTGTCTCCTTTGGCATGCTGAGCCTGGCCAGGGCCACAGACAGAATGGCAAAGGGCTGTGAAGCACTGAGAAATAGGCAGGATCTGCTCTAAAAAGATGACCTGGAAGGGATGGCTGCTAGATACGTTTGCAGGGCATCACCTCCTAACCCTGCTTAGCTACCTACAGGTTGGGTCTAGACTGAAGCATAGTGTGAAAGAACACAGAAATTACGTACAAATGAGCTAGGTGGAATATCAAAACATTAATACAGGGTAATTCTGTTGTACTGTTGGAGATATGCTGCTTCCAGGATCCAGATTAACACATTGCACACTTAGAAATACACTCCAAGTCAAGAGGCTGAATCACACCATGGTTGAGGTGGAAATGGAAAGGGACCTCCTGAGGTCATCTTGTTTAATCGCCCTGCTCAAGCAGAGTCACCTAGAGCAGGTTGCCCAGAACAATATAATGAACTTCAAGAGAAAGCTGTTCAATGTGCCCAACTATCTCAAAAAAAAAAAAAAAAAAAATCTAGGAGACTTTCAATGTCCATGAGACACTTGTGCAGTGTCTAGCAGCCACCTCAGGGAAACAGGGACACTGCCACATGTTTGAAGAGCATAGAAGAAATTGAAATACAAGAAAGCTCTCCATAACCTTCTCTCAAGGGTACCAGAAAGAGAACATGAGCACATTTCTATACCCCGGCTTCATATTTCAACCACCTTTATCATCTCTTGAGATCCCCCATTTGTTTCCTCTCTAAATCTTTAGCTCTCCAACCTCCAAAGCACAATCTGAAGAACACACCAGGAGAAGAACGTGGGCTAGGCTGGGAATGGTGGCAACATAGGGAAAGCAACCAGCAAACGTACCTTAGCACATTACTGCATTTCTACCTTGCTGATTAAAACTTGTCCCTCAAATCAGCATCCTTACTTTCAACATTACCAGACTTCACCATCAGGATAGCCAGTTTCCTTCACTCCTCAGCATTCAGCAGCTCAAAGGGTAGATTTCTCCTTATGTGAGTTGAAACATGTACACCAAGCTATTTTTTCCAGGCTCAGCATTATTTGTTGTTTAACTTGCCCTAAGAGTACCTTAGTTTATTAAGTGAGGCAAGGTTTGAAGGCAAAGGTTGTATCTTTTATTGGACCAGCTGATACTGCTGACCTTGCTACAAACCTCTCCTTGCTTACAATCATAGACAATCACAGCTACAGCAACACTTCTAGGACAACTTGACTTATCAAAGCAGTCCCACAGTTCGCTGTGAACAGAAATATCGCACAGATCTTTTCCTTCTGGACCCACAAAACAGATCTATCTACAGAGCCCTGGACTTAGGGAAACGGAAAAGCCACCAAACTGGAGAAAACCACTCTTGCTCTAATCCAATGTCTTACCTCCAACAGTGACCAAGATCAGATGCATCAAAAATGTCAGAAAATCCACACCTGGGTGGATTTTCTTTTGTATCTGGGCAGTGATATGTTCCTAGGGGCAGTTTACTCCTGTAAAGCCAGCAGTCCAGCTTCTCAGCTTGAGCGTATCAATCCAAAACCCCAAATCTGAAGGATCCATTCCTTGAGGGACATTTTTCTCAGGGCAAACATGACAGTCTCAGACCATTTCTCATGTTGCTAAACAGGAGTCTATGCAAAAACAAAAATCTAAGCATTGAGGCTGGGATTTTCATCAAAGCATAACAAATTTCAGACACCAAAACTCTCAAGATGCTGGGCAGCTCACATCAATCCGGTCTCTTTGAAATTCCCACAAAAACAGTTTTTGCAACATTACTTTTAATTTCTGAAAGTATAGCACAGCAATCAGTTCCGCAAAACCTTCAGTCGGGTGTTTTATCACTCTGGTGATGGGTGAAAGGGCAGGAAGCAGAGGGACAGGATGGAATTTGGAGCATGACCCAAGTCCTGTCAGGAGACAGGGGAGGGACGCTTTCCGAAAAAAGAGAAGCTTTGCCATGGGGGAAGTGGGCTGCCTTGCCTCCATATCCTGTGGATCCAAACTTCCCCCGAGCATGACATCTCTTATGAAAATATGCATGCAGACTTCTCCAAACAGCTTCCCGCTCCACTCCGGCAGAAGGGCCAGTTCTTGACAGCCTGAGTTTTTAGCAAAAATAAGTCTACCCCTGCCACTCAGGCTGCGTTACTGCAGTGGAAATAAGGGAAGAATCATGCCTAATGTTATGGTTTGGCTGGAGATTTCCTGTGGAAATCTTTAACAGGAAGAAAATAAAGTGTTTGATGAGACAAGATGTGTCACAGAAAGTATCAGCTCTCCTGACTGCTTGAAACCAAAGATTCGAATAATGGCAAAACCATTGTTCAAATCATCTGGGCATTAAGTTTTTCCTTCTTTCTTCTAGAGAGTCAACATTTCCTTTAGGAGAAGGATCCCAGACCAGTCCTCCTCACTGCATATCTCTTAAAAGATACTGGTGCTTCACAAAAGCAGTCTTTGGTCTTTTTCCTCTCTTTATTTTTTCATGGAAAATTGTAGTTTTATGGATCTCACTTTGGAGCATCTTACAAGAGCTTGACTCAGAAAGCATTAAAAGCCCTTCAGAAGTGTTGGCTAAAACGAAATAAAATTTTGAGAAGTTCTTATGTGACTTGGGTTAGTATTTCAGCTCCTACAACAGTTTATTGCTTATGAAAAATATCATTCTCCTTGAAGTGTTCTATTTAACTAAAACTGCTGTTTTCAGCAAGAATAGTTTGGAATTGTCCATTGTAGCACCAAAGGCCAGACGATTAAGTCAGTCACTTATTTCTCAGTTGTTTTGGAGCCCACTCTCTCTAACCCATTCACCAAGTATTCAACGAACTTCCCTGAAGTCCTTATCAGGCCTGAAATTATAACAAAGCTTTAAATTTGAGGAATTATTGCCCAGTTTTCAAACCTATGTTGAGATGAACTCAACATTTGCAGTCACTCTGGGCCACCAGTAGTTCTTCCAAGCACTTTTTTTGTTGGAAAACATAATATGCTAGGAATTTAAACAAAGGTGATGTATCAGCAAACGACCCTCAGTGTGATCTCATCTCCCAGCCACTCAACATTTGGGAACAGGAATGAAGTTTGTTGCCCTTTAGCAACAGACCAACAAAGCAGACAATAGTTAAAATAGCCATACCATTTGAAACACAAACATATCTTCTCAAATCTGCCACCTCCCTTCCTTTCCCACCCCACAGAAGATAGAAATGGACTATTTGGCATCTAATAAAAGTTCTGTGAGGCAAGAGGGGGGACATGGGCAATCATTTTTGGTTTAGACATGGAGGCAAATAGCACCTAATTTTTCAAGCACTAACTGCAGGAGAGTATCACCAGCATCATAATAAGCTCAGTTACAATCCGAGCAAGCCTTTGGGGAATTCTTACAAGGGCAGCTGGAACCGCATGGCCCCAAGGGCTCTTCCTCAGGAGAAAGCAAGTTCAAAGCCCTCGAGCCTGGATGCAAACCTGGTGTGCAAGCTGGTGACCCAGTTTTGCTCCAGAGCCGGCATTGGATGCTTTAAGCACTTCAGACCAGGGATTGTCTACTATTGTGTATGAGACGGAATGCACCCAAGACAATGGGATCCTGATCTCTGGGCATCTAAGATCTATTGTAATACAAGTAAATAAAAAAATAAAAAATTTCCTGCTGTTTCTGAGACTCTGCTTCCATTTGAACCTGGATAAGTATGGGTCCAGGGAAAAAAATATAAATAAAAAACAAGCAGTAGAACTAATGAAACTGGGTATCCGACATACTTGCTGGGTCCAGGAAGCCTTTCCCATGGCTGAAATTCTTCCTAAGATCTTCTCCCTGTGTGATTTTTCATGTCTAAGTGCTGAGATTCATGCCCATTAGTGAGACGTGTCTCCTCACCAGCTTTAAGTTTCATTATATTTGTAGAAACTAGATTACCCTTGAGATCGCTACCCCCTTCCCTAATTAGGTTGAAACCAGCTAAAGAGTCCTGAGGAAGGAGATGGAGGAACAAGCAGGAGCACAAGCTCATGACACAGAATACATCTGCATAAACCATACTTCCTTAGGAGATCATCTAGAAAAACATACAAAATACTTTCTCAGCTCTTGGATGCTGGAATTAGATCTGGCCTGGTTTGCCTACATCCATCTAGTCAAAGCAGCAGGGTTATGAATGCACCCACTAACGCACAACACAAGAAGTTGTGCCTGGTTATCTCCTTCAGAGAGGGGATCAAGCCCTAAAAGTTCATCTAACTTGGTATCTTGTGCCTAGCAGTGGCCACAATAAACGCCCAAGGAGGAACAAAGTTCAGCAGACATATTCAGTACTTTCCTCAGGTGTCCTCTTCACTTCCAACAATTCTTGCTCAGCAGCTTCTTCAGAAGAATGCAATCTCTACGCACTTAATCTCTATGGATTTCTCTTCGATGAAATTATTCCCTTGAAGTTATGTAAACTTGTAATTCAGAGAAGCTTGCTAGGATATGAAGTTTTGCTGGGTTTGCTGAAGGTGTGGGATAGTTCTGAAATGTAGCTCTTCAGATTGCTCACTTCTGAAGCCTTGGCAAGGAAGCAATGGCTACCATGCAACATCCCAAATCACTCCTGCTCTCCTGCAGTGCACCGGAGAACAACTCACAGGCAGCACGGGGCAAAGTGGTGCTAACAACCCTGAAGCTGGACCAGGCTAGGAAGAATTAAACCTACAAAGTCTTTCAGATACTTGACAATTTATGAAGATAAGAAGAGGTCTTGCCCTTTTACATTTAAGCTCTCTCCCTGGATTAGATAAACTAAACTGGTTAAAAGATTCTCATTGCAGTGCAGGCTGCACCTACAAAGGGTTTTCCTGGCACAACCAAGCTGATCAACGCTGCGACTCCCTGCTGTACTTGAACTCATGTAACCAAGTGAGTAAACCTCTAGAGCGTAGACCTGGCTGCAATTCAGCCAAAAAGCAGACATGAGCTCTGAGCAGGCGACTGAGCACCTACGTTTGCTTTTTGCTTGTTTTCCACAAGCCTTTCCCCAGACAGCGCTCTGACCCAATTCCCACTGAAGTCCACAAAGGCGGCCGACCGGCTTTCGGAGCTGGATGGCACCCAGCGCCTGGCCGAGTGAAATGCTATCCGCTGTCCCACAGCTCCAGGCCTCCTGCCCCTGCAGCTCAAAGCCACCAGGACTTCTACATTTCCCCCCAGCTTAGTGGGATGACCGGTGCCAGCACTGGCACAAACACAGCTGCTCAAATCCGATGTCAACATTCACGCAGGGCGTGATTGCCACCATCCCCTGGCACCCTGACCTCTCCCTCTCAGCCAGCCGCAAGAGCATGCCGCATCTTGTGCCCACAATTTCTTTCCTAAGAAAGCCCCGAGGGGCTTCTTTGGCACATCTCACATTGCTGGTGAGCAGCTCCCTTTGGCTTCCATGTTTACATCCTTGTGGTTGTTAATTTGAGAGAAGCCTTTTATTTTAGACACCTCCCCCCCCGCCTCCAACTCCCTCTGCAGGGGGGGAAAAATGTGACCTTTAGGATTGTTTATACCAATCAACAAGAAGCCCTCGCGCTGCCGGATTCCAAGAAACACGAGACCATCTTGGAGCTTGGAAGAGGGAGGGGAGCACAGGCGAGGAGTGGGAGCAATCAAGGTCAGGAGTTCACAGACAGGATAAAGCAGAAGGGAAGGCAAGCAAGCAGGGTGGCAGGGCATGCGTTCAGAGAGGCAAAGAGAGCTCCAGCAACGATGTGCGGCAGACCAGCCTCACAGCACGGGAAGCCAACATCCCAAGGTGATGCAAGGAACGAGCTGGTTGCGGTGGCCTTGGAGAATGAGGGTGGTCATTTCTTCCTCGCAAATCCATCGCGGGTCTTCTCCCAGCCTCGCAGCATTTCACTGAGGACCAAGAGAGATTCAGGACAAGGATAAATTATTACAGTCCAGTTTTGCACGCCGGTGCCCGCTGTGATGAACAAAGTGGTTTGACAAGACAAGGAGGAAGATGAAAATACTTTCCCACTGTTGAACGCAAAAGTAAATAAGTAAACAGACAAGCATTCAAATCCAGGAATTTCTTTTCATTGCCAGCATCAGCCTTCAAGGGAGTAGTACCACAAATTTTTTCCTACCATTGTACTGAGCCAAATGAGCAAAGGTTGTGGCTTCAGGGATCCAAACTTCAAGTGTCCTCATAGGCAGATGAAGCGCTGGCAGCTCAGGACTGGCACGAAACCCACAGGTGCCTTGTGCACAGAATGCCAGTACCGACAGCTAGGAGGACTCACTTCAAAGGCGGCAACACCATGATCTCAATAGGTCCAATTCCAAGGCATTGAGAGGAGGAAGAAAAAGGGCGAAGGATCAGTAAAAGCCATGGGAGGACAAATGTGGTGGGACAGACAGAGATGCTGTGATAGAGCACACCACTTTTGGGCAGCTGGCCCAGCTCAAGGCAGGGGTTTTCAGGACAGAGGTATGTTTCTTCCTGTGAGTCCTCTCCCTAACCAATGCATTACAGTGGATGTCAAATTCAGCCCCAGGGTACCTGGCACGCAGTCAGGAGTTTGACAATTTCAGTCACTTTTTTGTGGTCAAAGCTCTCTACGAATCTATATATTTACAATTACAGGACTGTGTCTTGTTCTCATTTACATTTATCTTCTCCATTGCGTTACACAATATAACCAGAGGTGGTTTTTGGCATATGCATCGCTTTTATTTTTTATGTTGCCTGCCCATGTATATTATTTATGTCCCATTAGATACATTTGTTTGTTAACTAATAGACCTCAGAAAATATTTTTAATGAAAGACTGTATTTTTTAAACAATCATGTTGCCGCTCCTCTATTAGCACTCGAGGATTAAACAAGACTGAGAGGTTGTTAACTAACAATTGGTTACTGAAACACATGGACTGAGGTTTTTGTCTTCCCATTATTGAGGCTAAAGAAACAACGCTTCTACAACCACACTGCTGTTGCCCAGCTGAGTTCTCATTTCAAGGCACATGCTGAATTTTAAACCACCACATGGATTTCTCACCCATACCTTCAGCAGCATTGCGCATGCTGTGAAGGAGAAAAGCAGATGGATGTCACAGCTGGCTGTGCAGACATCAAAAGTAATTCTCTTTTTAAAATCAATTAGTTAGTTGTTCTTGTTTGGGGTTTATTTTTGTCTTTTTTATTCTTTCTCCTTTATTAAGCAGTGCCACCACTCCAGTTTTTCTGCTGGGTAATGCAGGGCTTTAACAGCATCTGGGATTTGCATGCCAGGACAAGTACCCTGTGCAAGTCCTGCACAGCTGGTGAAGTGATGATTGTACTCACTTTCCTTGCTTGACCAAACTACCAGAAGTCCACTTATGAATACGAGCCTGGAGTACCATTTATAGGCTAATGTCAGGCATGTAATCTCTGATACTTATGTCCATTCATCAGCCAACATGCTGACTGCAATCTGAAATGTGCTTCTGTTTTATTTTTACATTGTCTCATCGATGAAAGAAATTTCCAGGAGAGCGCAAGCTGGCCTACAGAGCCAGCAGTTACTTGTTCTTCCCTGAGTCCTGTTTTCAATATAAGTCCTTGGTTTAGGTTATTGTTTCTCCTTTTTCCTCTTCATTCATTCTAGCATTCCATCTTGCCATGCAATTGGAGCTATTCAACTCAAAGATAAAAAGGATTCATGAAAATGCTCAAAGACCAAGCTGGGTTGCTCACTGACACGGACTCTGTGTCCTCTTTTATATGACTTAGGGAATAGTAGTTCCTCTGAGAAATTATTCTCCATTCAGATCCTCAGGAAATGTGTCCTGATTGGATACAAATGAGAGAAATGAAATGCAGATGATTCCTTTTTGGCTATAGCTCCAAGGGGGCCTATGCAGCATTGACATCTTTGGGTCAGCTACCTTCTAGTTTCTTCTAACTCAAGCATTGTTCCTACCTGCTCACGTTTGCAAGCATCACCCAGGTTTCCTCTGACTATACCACTAAGATGGACAGTGAAAGAAACTAGGCATCTCTGCCTCTCTGGTTTTCAAGGTCTAATTCTGCCAAAAACCTTTGAAAGTCACAGTAACTCAGTTCCAGGAGTCAGCTCATCCTCCCAAATGAAAATGCAGATTCAGCCTGCCTACATATTGCCAAACTCCATGTACGCAGCATTTCCTCTTTGCTGGCACCAGCTCTTTGGCAGTGCCTGTGCAATAAGAAATACCAGGCACAGAGATTTAGCTGGAAATCAGCAGCGATCTTGTGAACTGCCACTTGTGCTTCTCTTGCTATTTTGACTTCTCTCAGAACGTTGGAAAGTCAAAAGGAAACAACATAAAAGGAAAGAACACTCAAAAACCCACAGACATTGACACAGCAAAAATCAGGTTCCTCCTTGTTCCCCAAGATACTAAGATATCAAACCCAAAAACATACTCTCGCTATGTCAAGACAAACATTTAATGGAAAATTTTTATTCTGTTCTATGACGCTTGTCCATCATATCACGAGACAGCACGTACTGCCATCAGAGGAACTACTGTGTCAGAAAGGTCAAATGCTATCTTCTCTTTCATGTGTTACCCTATCCTATTGGCCTCTCTGAGGCCTGAGTCGGTAATCAGGAGGAAACACCAGAAAAACTTCATTGCTGAATGAACTCTTTTGTTCTAAGAACTAGGATGTCCTACTCATGCTCCCCCCTCTATCCAAAAAATGCTAATCTTAAATAAGCTTCCTGAAATAAACCAATCTAAATAGAATATAACTAAATCATAAAAAACCCACCCAAACAAAAACAACAAAACCCCCCACTTTCCCCTCAAATCAGCATAATAATAAAACAATCCCTGAAACAGTTTGAATTTCCCAGAAGCAGAACCAGACAAGGGACTCCATGGACTCCAACATGAAGTTCACCCCACTGTTGAGTTTGAAAGCATTTCGCACAGTGTAAAGATGGATAGTAGCATAAAACTAATGTAGAAGTAGGTAGATCAGCAGCCTGGTCCATGGCCAAAATCTGTTTCCACCCCTGGAAACCCAAAACCGCAAAGGACTGCAAAAAAAATGTAACGATACATCAAAGCTACCTGAAACCTCTCAAGCTCTCTAGCTCAATGATTTTTACAGCCATCAAAGGGGCTCAGAGCTGTACTTTCTTTGTGGCCATACAGTTAAACGTCCAGTCTAGGTAAAAGAGTTTATTATTCATAGGCTATGATGGATATCCTAGCTGCAACCACAACTGTAAAGACACAGTCAGGATTATTTTGAGCATCCATCACCTACCAGGCTTGAGCCTTGTGTCTCATCTGCCACCTAAGTAGGGGATGCAAATCTCATTATAGCCACCAGAGTGAGTCATGTGTTACAACTTCTATGCATGTCCATTACATTCAAGAATAACCTCCCAGTTTCTCCAGACAGAATGGCAGAGATGGATGGAAATCTCTCTTTGATCTGCGGAGTTCTTCCTCTACCTCCAGTTTGTCTCCAATTGCCTCCAAGGTCATGCTGTCAGGACAGGGACAGCATCCCCCCCTTGCATATGAATCTCGTCTCCCCTCCTCCAAAACCACAGTCTACACATGTTTGCTGTTACTTCCATATGTATCCACAACTTGAAAGCAGTGATTTGAGAGGGGGGAAAAAAAAAAAAAAACCAAACAAACCCAACATTTAGAGCCAGCAGAGCTGAGTCCCCCTTCCCCTCCCTTTCCTTCAGCATCTGTCCAGATCATCTACATAGGCAACACTGAACAGTTCTAGGGGTCTCAATAACGCATCATGGAAGCATCTGCACGTGCACAGACTAGAGACACAACACAATGTTGTCTCCTTCTTCTCCTCATTACACTTAAAGCCTCCCTCTCAGCTCACTGCTCAGAATTCACTCCTAGAGATCTTTGGCTAAAGCCCTGCTAACAGATATCTAACAAGAAACCAGTTTGGTGTCGTTCCCCATGCTGGAATGAAACAGATGCCTGCAAAACAATGGAAGCGATGGCACTGACTAGGACTTGATTGCCTTAATAGATGCAACAGCACGTACAACACTAATATATCTTAATCCTACTGTCCTCACTCATGCAACTCTGGCAAAAGGCTCTATCCTGCAGACATCTCTAGCCCTGGGTCTTTCTTCAGTAGCCAGACTGGGGGTCCCTTTCGGTGGCCAGTCATGTGGATTGTGGTGGGTGAGCACACAATGTCACTTCTGTGTGGTACTGCAAGCTTAGAATTTTCCCTTGAAGAAGACAGAAGGAGGAGGGAGAAAGGAGACAGCTTGACTCACACCAACACCTGGAGCATTTGCTCCATAGCCAGAGTGCCATTGACATGAGAAGGGTTCACCCCTGGTTATGGGAGTTGTTCTCAGAGCAGCTCTCTTCCCCATCAGCCGGTGACAGCCCACCCCCTCCACACCCTGTCCTGTGGGAAGTTAATTTAGAAGCCAGCTTTGCCATCTGTGGACTACCCCATGCTGGGAAATCCCTCAGCTGGGGAGATCTGTTGTCTTTCCAGAGTGGCGCAAAGAAATCGGAGCGTGGGAGAGAACATGGACCTAAGAATCCCCCTAAGTCCTTAGTGAATTTCTCCATGCATCCCCCAGACTCCACCTCTTCCACCCAAAGTACCTAAATGTGTCCCTATAGTGATGTCTGCTGTTGACATCAGAGCAGACTTGCAGCAGCACTCCTGCTGCTGCCCTCAGCTGAGTCATGACTCATGAACAAAGGGGATTTTGACCATTATTATTTTATTATTTTCATTATTTCATTCATCATCTTAATTTCCCTCTCTCACTCCTGGCCAAAAGAGAAGGACAGACATACACACATACACACACAAATGAAAAGGGGCAGGGGGGGTGGGGGGGGAAGAATGAAAAAAACGCCAGCATGGTCTACATCTGGAAACTGATTTCCCAACCCCAGAACAAAGAGCTCTAAAATTGTGGCTCCAAGTCTCCTGTTTGTGTTCTCCCATTATGTAAAAAGTCCTATAATAAAATCTAATGGAGAAGCCCAAGAGTCGGCAAGAATTATTTGGAATTTATTAGTGAGTGAGATGTATTCGGAAGTTCTTGTAGAACTGTACATTGGACTTACAAAACTATTAAGTTTGAAAAAGCTGCAGGAATATGACAGTTTTTGGTTCCAGAAAATTTCTCCCTATAGATCAGTCTTGGCTTAAATCACTTCTTTAATCCTAGCTAAACTACTGTGCCATTTCTGTTACTTTCCAGGTTCAGAAATATCACTCTTACCAAAGTTCAGTTCTGTGCAGGGATGGGGAAAAAATAGGGAGACACAAAGAGAATGCTAAGGAGAGAAAAGAGAAGAAACAAATTTTTTAGAATTCATCATTTTTCAGCAAGGGAAACACAGACAAACAGTTCCTAAGAAAGCTTAGGACGTCAGTCATTTTAACAGCAGGAAGTTCCTTAGAAGGGGTTAAAAAAAAAATCTACTACTGACACTTCTAACAGAAAAGGATTTTGCAAGTCAACAGAAACATTCATGTGGGGGGAAAAATTTCAAAAACATTCAGTTTTTAATTTGAAAAACTGTAACCCCATAGCATTTCAATGGAAAAAAAATACATGCATTGTTGAGAAATGGCACAGTGCACCCCACTGGGACAGAAAGAAAAGCATTATTAGTTCAGAATTGTTGAGGAGACGACAATTATTTGAGGGCTTCAAAAGAAGATGCTACTCTGACCTGCTTGATCACATACAGATATGCCCAAGAGCCACATGTACTTCAGCTTCCATTTCCATCTCAGGTCTCCTGAATGGCAGCCCAACACACTGGCACTACATTGGAAGTCAGGGCTCACGTATGGCATGGATTCGCCTTTTAGCTCTGAGCCAAAGTGATCTAGAAAGAGACATCACAACTGGATGTACATGAAGGAGGCCACGTTGTCCAACAGTCTTCTGGTCATAAACCCTACACCCCCCCACCCCTTTGATGTTATTTAGCTGTGCTTATGTTCAGTGTTGAATCATTGGACCTAGCCTTTCATCCGGACCCTTGGGATGTGTTACAGGGATGGAAAGAGAAAGGCACAGCTTAATAACACTTTCCAAGTACAAGGGAGAGGAGATTCTTGGAAAATCAGGTTAAGACCGTCCAAAAAACTTCTTCGAAGAAATGTGGCAAACTGTATTTAGCTAACTATTTATGGTGGAGATGGAAGTTAGACTACCCTTGAAGGCAAGCGGCTGCTGTCCAGACAGAGGTCTTAATCATCATTCCAGTTAGTCACTGAAAACTAAACACATCATAAGTAGGTGGGGGAAAAGGGCTATTTCAAATAAATAGCCTCATTACTCCGCAGGAACTGTCCTATCTCATATATGTTTACCTACATTCATATTTTAAAAGCCAGCATTGAGCCAAATCATGGATCCAGAACTTGAATTCTGAAACCAGTCTTCTTTCTCCATGAGTGGAATTACTCAAAAAAGAACAGAATTGGTCAAAACTTTTTTTTTTAAATGAACAGTGGTTTTTCTTCAAAAGAAAATTAATTTATGAGCGTTTTCTCCCCTCCCTCAAATTTTTCTAGTTTTTCAGTAAAAAAGTAGAAAACAAGAAACTGTTTTTCAGCTTTGTTTGTCTTCATTCTTCCTCTGTTGCCTCCCTTTTCATGGCAAAACAGAATAAAAGCTGATGAGAATGTGAGGGGGGAAAATAAAGAATACTTAAACTAACAAAGTATTTTCATTTATGTCTTAAAACTGGAAGTTCTCAGAGCCATTTTTTGTTGTTTTTCTGAGATGGTTTCAAATTTTTGCCTTGCTTGCATTTTTACTGTCAACAGAAAACGCTATTAGGAGACAATCTGTGTGGCTCCTGCCTCCCTTAACATACCCTGTGAAGCATTCTTGCTATCTGTGGATATGCCCAGCCCTCAAACACAGCCTAGATGTGGTCCAGTGACTCAACACACTGAACACCACATGCTATCTATTTTTCTGTGAAGAATTTTAATACTCCAACACACGACGCAAACTCTCGTTACCAGACCTACCTCTGTTGTACCCTGCCCAGAGCAACGCATCTTTAGCATAAACTCAGCATCAGGCCTCCGCAGTTTGCAGCCTCCTCTCTAAAATCATCATTTCTCTCATTTACAAGCAGCAGAAACACATACTCAGCCAGCTGGTTTCCAGCCCAGAGACCCAAGTTAACCAGCTGAAGACAAGGTCTTGCGTCCCCTCATCACTTTCTTGCACTACTTGTGTCCCTCCCAGGCTGCCTGCTCACCTCAGCATATGGCAGCACTCTCAATTTTACCTCAACTGTTGCAACAGTCAATCCATTTCTCACACTCCAGGTCTTGCAGTCAGGTGAAATGTACAATTTTTATTAATAAAAACGTTTTCTAGCTGTTGTGCTTCCACAGGAAAACTTGGAGATGACACCTGAATGTAGTTAAAGGCTCACAAACCAGGCAGCAGCAAAGAAGTAGGTATTTATTTCAGCCTCGTGATTTTTCATCCAGCACCACAGTTTGTCAAGATTTGACTCATGGTTTTTGAATGTTGTCAAGGCTGGCAATACTGACCATGAACTTTGAGAGGTTTCAACTCAAGCTCGTGACACTGATGCCTTTCAGCGCTGTAAGTAAGTCAAGTCTGTTGTGCATCTCAGCAGGGTACTGTCCCATAGAGACAGTACACATAAGTCCCATATCACCCGCTCTTGTCCAAGCCAGCCCCCTCCCTCGAGGACACATGCAGGGTAGAGCAATCTTCCGTGGGTGCAAAAGCAAGACCCAGTCCTACTTCTCACAGGAATCCATGAGAATTTTTGCCTTTAGCACATTCATAGAGACAGGGTCTTGCCCAAAGCACATACCAAGGGAATGAATCCTCCAGAAATATGAATTCTCTTTGCCTCACACCAAAACATTCATAGTAAGACCAGGCAGCACTCTGCAGCAAAACATTGGCAAGAGGAAA
Source organism: Balearica regulorum gibbericeps (assembly GCF_011004875.1). Lineage (NCBI taxonomy): Eukaryota > Metazoa > Chordata > Aves > Gruiformes > Gruidae > Balearica > Balearica regulorum. The sequence goes on along the minus strand of NC_046188.1, from coordinate 53,451,357 downwards.
CACTAATAAAAAAACTAAGGCACTAAAAAACACCAAGAAAAACCTCCCAGAAGAAACAAACATAGGAAGAATACGCTGCCCATTCAGTGAAAAAAATGCTAACAAATTAGTGCTGTCTCATGATTATACTGAAATATTTACAGGAAGAGAGAACAGAATTTTGGCTGGCAAACACAAAAAGTATCAAAACTATTTTCTATGCAGAGAAAAAGGGGAGATAAAACAGAGAAGAAAAAGTAGGGGAGTGAAGGGAGGGTGAAAGGAAGGGGACAGAAAAGCAGGAGAATATGGATTAAGAAACTGACACAAAAAAAAAAAAAAAAAAAGGGAAGCAAGGGGCAAGAGTGAGACCGGGACAGAGAGCAGACATCACACAGGAAGTAGTGCTGCTCCCTATTTACCTGCTGGTAGCCAGATTCATTGGCATCTCCCTTACGTGACAGACACTCACTCACTTCCACCACAAAAGCAGCTGATTACTAATGGAGGCTGCCAACAGCATGCACAAAGTGTTAGGCTGCCCAATGGGAGAACTAGGGCCAAATGAGTGGAAAGAATATGTCAGTTATCAACTAAATTCATTCTATATTCATGTCATTACAGATAATTACATGAGTTAGTTCCACAGCCTGAACCTTCCTCAGCCAGTAATCCCCATGATTCATGACTGACGGTTACATAACATGGCTGTCAATGACTTCATCATGTTGCATGGAAAATGCTCTCTAGATATGTGCGTGTGCAGTGACTCACTTTGACACCTTGTGTTGACATTGGCAACCTGGGCCAAGCCTGTCAGCAAGATAAAGGCATTTCTTGTGAGGTTTCCAAGCTGTAAGGGTAGGCATTGAACAACAGAGTGCACAGGAGAAGGCAGGAAAAGGTAGCCCTCAATCATGCAGTTCACTTATGCAACAGCCAAGTGCATTGGCACAAGGATATACTCAAAACAATGGCTCTTCTCTGGCAACAGCCAATGACGGTACTAAAGAATGCAAGGCATGTAGTCCATTTTGATGCCATAAGCAAGGAAAACAGAAGAAATACTCTGCACAGGGCTTGAAGACCACAAGGAGGAACATCCCAGGAAGTTCTCAAGAACCAAGACAGGCCTTTCCATTTTCAGAATCAAGAGTCAGCAGAGACAGCAAAGTGCTGCAGAACAGCCTGAATCAGAAGAGGAAACATTATGTAAGATAGCACTCAGACTCATTTGGGAAGAATAAACAAGATATACTGTAAATCCAAGCACAGAAGATACAGGAACTTCAAATGAGGGCCAGACAACAGAGCAGCTCTCAAACCATCTCCACTCTGGAGGCACATAGAAATGGGAGCTGTAAACAGAAGATTAAAAGGATGCTTTCTCCTCTCTGTTGGAGGAACTGGGACTAATAAGGTGTTGATCAGTTTTCCTAACTCCTTCTGCAGTCCTTTGTTAAGTCTTTCAGAAAAATCAAAAATAAAAAAAGGATCTTGGAAGCAGGGTGTAGCATGAGCCCAGTCAGGCATCCTGCATGAAGAAAGGATGATGTACAAAGATGCCCAGAGTGAGCACTAAGGGAAATGTTTCAGGGAAACGTTTTCACTGAGTAATGGTTTTGTATACAGTTGATGAAAACAATCACAGTCCTACTGGTTTTGGTAACTTGATTCTTTCTGGAAGAAGATAAGCATGAGCAGGTAAAAAAATCAAGCCATTTTGTTTTGCTGAAGAAAATCTGAATTTTCTGTTTGAAATAAGATTCTCTGTGTGTATATATATTTTTTTTTTGGTGTTAAGTCTTTATTCCAGAGCTTTGAGTGCTTCATTCAATATGGGGAAAATTAAATCCTTGCAGTTTTCAGTTCAGCAAGGAAGCCAGGAATAAAAAAAAAGGTTTCTAGATTCCTCCCACCTTCCCTGCCATCAGTCATCCACCCAACCCAACCCCAGTGATTTCAAAAGAGGATGCACCCACTTCCCAGGGTGGAAGTTCCAGTTCCTGGAACTGAGGTACCCATAGGAGCCTCTCAATCACAAAAAACTTCTGGCAACTGTGTAAGAGACTGCAGGTAGCACCAAGACCTCTAAGAAACCCAGCGTTAATGCTAAGAAGATAGGAAGAAGCAAGGCCTGTTGTAGCTGTTAGTATTTGCTGCTGCTCTGGTCATATCGCCACAGATGCTCTCCAGCAACGCAAGAGGACAAAGCGATGGAGGACATGCATCTCCTAAATGCGGGTATACAAGGACCCTACTGCTCCTTCATAGGCCTGATATTGGTAGCAGCTGGACTTGCAGTTGTCCTCACCTCATCATGTCATAGCTATGGAGAAATTTTTTTTTCCATCTGACTTTGAACCTTTCCGAGCTGGCCTTGACGCCATGGGGAGAGAAGTTGCAGCTGCTGATCATGGCACCTATTTGTTCACATTTTTCCAAGCTAATGGCAAGCCAAGGGCAATATGTAATCACTTCAAGGAGCCTGAAATGCCACTTTAAGGCTCTCACATCTTCCTAAGGCCAAAAGAGAAGGCATAACAGAGACAGATCTCCCTGCTGTACCCTAGGGAATACTCACAGCAGCCATGCCCACTTCTTCCTACATCCCTCTGGCCCTGCTGCAATAAGTGACACCCATTCACATGCCAGGCAAGCCATGCTGCTGCTCCGCTCCCCTGACTGGAGCTACTTATTACCTTAGATCAATATCAAAAAAAAAAAAAAACAAAACAACAACCAACCCTCTCCCTTGGGTATCATGCAGTACATTCCAGTTCCTCGCCAGTCAGTTTGTGCAGTGTTTTAAATACGTGAAGCGTTATATAAATGCTAACTATTATTATAATGTTCCCCTCCTTCCAGTCAACTCCCCCCACAGACACATTCCCCACCTCCCGTTTTAGCACGTTCACGGCACCAGAAATTACCCTGTTTTCATTTACCCTGCCCTTTGCCATATGATCCCAGCCCTCAGAAGCTTTAAATAGTCTGCATTATTATGAAGGCTTGTTAGAACTTGTCCCTAATCACTCCAGGAATAATCCTTGATGGCTTGTTTCAGACTCTGTGTGTGAATGTCTGTGCAACAACAGGGCTCTGGCTTGCTTAGGTCCCTCCGAGAAGGGGACTTAAAGCTTCATGCCCATTACAGGATGAATGGCACATCATGGGGGCCACACACAGCACTGAACCTGTTGTTGTGTCTGAGTATGCTAAAGGTCTTTTCAGTGAAGACCTGAAATGAAAACCTACATTTCAGAAAAGAACAGGCTGGCCATATTATGCGTTGACAGATGCCAAGCAGCAGAAATCAACCTGCCCTTTAAACACAGGGACACTAAAAATGGTGCAGTCAATGCTTCCCAGAACTGCGCTCATTACAACTGATCACAGGGCTCACACTGTTTGTCTGATGCACAAGAATTCCAGTGTTCAATGCTGAAATATAAGCTCTATCTCTATGAGGTTTACAACCTCTGTTGTCTACCTTATGATGGTGGTAGAGAGAAATATGGTGCTTAATAAACCTGTTTCTCAAAGGCTGACAATCATGATTTCAATGTCATCCATGGGAGAAAATCCAAGGCAAAGATAAATCTGCTTTTCTGGTTTGGGTTCCAGCTGCAAACATAGAGGAAAACAAATCACACAATAGCATGACGACACTGAGACTCATGCCATGTAGGCTGCAACAGTCTCTACCTTGAAGATGGAGTATCAGCTAGAGCGAACATTACCAGACCTTTGTTTACCTGAGGTCACATTAGCCCACCGAAATAAAGCTTCTGATGTTTGGAGATTTTGTATTCATACTATGCATTGACAATATTACCTCACCCATTACATTCTCATGACACCATACGTACCAAAATTATAAGCAAGAAGCAGCTGAGAAACACATGCTAAAATAATACCATGACAAAATGCCTTTGCACCATAGTTCAGCATCCAGTCTGCCCAACCATGTGGCCTTCATGTTTTTGGATGATCTTGGAACATTTTGCTGGGCTTCTCAACATCTCTAGGGCAATAGAGGAGGTATCTGAAGGAACTAAGAAGAGAGGAGGTTTTGGTTCTTGTCTTTCATCTCCCAATCTCTTCACAGTTGTCAAAGAAGAGAAAGACTATACAGTCTTTTGGAATTAGGAGATGCTAGCCATCACATCAGTGGGATGGTTTGGGGATTTTACCTGAGATTACTATCCTGTAGCTTAGTGCTTGGTCAAAAAAAAAAAAAAAAAAAGTAATTTGTAGCACTTTATTTATTATGTGGGCTACCAAGATAAAATCTGTCCTTGACAGAAAAGGAACAAGGAAAGCTGACTAAATGCCTGGGTGGAAAGAGGGCAGCAAATGGAAGGAGGTGCTGTGTGAAGTCATATGGACTGGAACTGAGATAGGAGTTAAGCCCTGAGACACTGGGCAGCAGGGGTGCCCATGGAGTGAGACTACTGAGAGGAATCACAGGCTGCTAAACAAAGACATTTGGAAAAACTTCCAGCCATGCTGGAGAAGGTCCATTTTACTGATGTGGAGTTAGCTCACTCACAGGACTGATTGCCTTCTAATATGGACACAGCAGTCAAAACTATGAAATAACATTAAGAAAATTCTTTAAAGGGAAAATCCTTACACTGCTGTAGTCCATAGAGGATGTTGTAAAGGAAGTTTCATCGTTCTGCACTGCAGACAGCCACACAGAGACATGCAGAGGTGAATTTATCTTATCTATGAGCACCCAGCAAAATCAGTGACAGAGCCAAGCATGGAGGAGCTTTGATATTCTGGTCATGGAGCAAAATGTGGGTGGTCAGTCCCATTTCATGCTTTGCATCCTAGGCTACAAACCTGGTGTTATGGGAGTGGGAATACTCAGACTCTTTAGGAAGTCAGGAATTTGTGCTGTAAAACAAAGGCTCAAACCAAGTTACTGCAGAAGACAGACTTGGATTCCTGATGGGCAGAACCATCCAAGGGCCAGCACTGTCCGCCCTCCTTCAGCAAAGGTGTTGGCAAGCAGGGAAGGAACTCGAGCATGCCCAACACTAAAGCACAAGACACGTTTCTCCAAGGCACAAAGTCAAATTTTGCACAAGGATAAACCCAGAGTGGAGACCAGCACAGCTTGCAGCTGTGTCTCCCCACAGAGACGCAGGCTCCTTGCAATGCTGCAACAAGCGAGCAGTTACAGAAATTGTAGCAGTGACACAGTCAAGAAAATGTTCCTCAACATATGCAAAAAGAACCAAGCCTGAAGAGGAGAGAGAAAAGAGCTACCCATAAAATACACACATACATAAATCTGCGAAAGCAGGTCCTACTTCAAAGCTGGACCTTAAGATGAAAAATATAGTAACAAACAGTCATTCCTAGAGAAGCTCCCCTCAAAGAAGAGCCTGAGGACACTGAGAGCACAGCCTCATTCTAATGGATGTTCAAGTAAACACACAGGGGGGTCCTCACACTATTTCACCATGTTGGACCTCGCTGAGATGTCCAAATTAGAAACTGAGACTCCCTGCAAGCTCCACAGAGGCAGACATTTTTTAAAGGTGATTCAGACCCTGGAGGGTAGAAACCTAGCTCCTGTTCTACTTATGTGGTCCAAACCACTCCCAGAGGTGCCTTCCCTTCTTAGTCCACACTCAGAGTGTAGGCAACCTGATTTGGGCTCCTGTGTTAAATGGCAAATATTAATGACAGCGAATCCCTGAAATCTCTCTGTGGCAAGCATGGTATAAACACAAAGGGAAATGATGAAGAATCTGAGACTGGGAACCTGATGCTGCCTAATAAGCTGGAGTGGCAGAGCTGTGGCAAATGCTACTTTTCTTTATTATTTTTATTTACTTTAGGACTTGGATGAAGTCTGGCACATGCTAAAGATGGAAGGAGAATCAACTTCATCCATCACCAGACATGCATATAAAACAGAGTCCTGTTCTCAATGGGAGAGTAAAAGCTCAGCTAGAACAGATGATAAAATTGGATCTTCTATAGAGGTGCTACAGTGAGAGTATACAATAACTGGAAACAAGAAACAGAAGATTTTACTGAGCTCAAAGACTAAAAGGTGTTCACTAAATCCATGCAAACAGTTATAGGGGTCATAGCTGAATTGGAATTTTAAAAAATAGCATTTTCAATTCTGGATGCATTCTGCCACTGCCACACAGCACGTTAACTATTTAGCCATAGTTAATTATTGTGCTCTTGACAGGCTATCAGCCAGGAAAGCCACATTTTCTTGAAGCATAAAAAAAATACAGGAACAGCAGAGGTAAAATTGCTGAACAGGATTTTGTATGTTGGACATTGTAACACCTTATCAGGCCCCAGATGCATGAGATCAGAAATGCCAGCTGGAACCCACACAGCTTATCTGGGCACTCAGAAGCGTAGGAAGAACAAGAGCCAGAGGAGTTTTATTCTATATGAATCCCTGAATGCTGCCACTGTAGATAAGGAGTGAAGTCCCAGGTCCCGCTAAGTCAATGACAAATCTGAGTTTGACTTCATTTGGGCTGGGATTTCCTGACCAGCATCTAAGGGTAAAAACCATGCTAAGCACAGGAAAAAGGCAGCAGAAACAACTGAAGCCATGCACAGCTCCTGGCTGAATTTGTTTTGAGGTCAGTGTGAACCTACCTACCTTAGATGGGAAAGGTGGCTGGGTTTTTTTGGTTGGTTGGGTTTTGGTTTTGTTGTGGGTTTTTTTTTGGTATATGAGGATGTTTCCCTATGCACAAAGTTACAAAGTTTAACAGCTCACTTGCTGTAAGAGGAAGCTCTTGGCTTCTGGGGCAAGAGCCACACATGACGCGAGTTAGGGAACCATCAAATCCCAGCGGTATGCCAAGAGGAAAGAGCTGTTGGACCACTAACAAATAAGAAAAAAAACCCCAAACAACAAACAAGCAGCAATCTGCCAAAGCAATAGCTAGCCCGCCATCTTACACAAGACACCGGTTTGCTGAAAGGAAGACCAGGGTTCACAGTAGGCTGTGCCAGACTCAGTTTCCTGCAGGTGGAGGATTGCAGCATCACTCATGTGCTGGGGCTTGGGCACCCTGCTCTTGGCCAGGGACATCCCTCTGTCCAGCAGGAGACAGGAGAGGCATTCACAAAGAAATAAGGAGAACCACCTCCCTCTCCTTTGAGGGCATCCAAAATGCTACAGGCTACACTTGCCAATGATAAGACTTAGACCCCAAAGACAAGAGGAGAAACAAAATAGGTACCACACTAAGTATGAGAGTAAAAAACCCACCCTCCATTAAATACTAATATGCTATCTGCTTGGGGGGTCTCCTACTGCTGCATGAGACAACATATAACAAACTTAACCTGCTGTTGGCTCTGGGGCTGCTTTTGAAAATAGTCCAATTTCAAGGGAAGGAGAGGCAAGTACTTTCCCAGTTTCTTCTGCCCGTTTCTCATGGAGTAGCAGACCTTGACTCTCCTGTTGTGGCTGTGATAGAGAGGAGGGAACTCTTAAGGGTGCTGCCTGCATTGCCCATGAGCTATCCCAGTAGAAGCCATGCTGGGGCCAGCAGGAACCTGGGGGACCTCTTTCACCTCTTCCCAACCACCATGGTGACCTTCCAGCCCACCGCAGCCACCTCAACCCAACACCTCCCAGGAAGGGGGTCTCCCCCCACAGCCACATCACAGCTGCCCAGAGGGATGCAGAGCACCCTGGTACCACCAGGAGAGATGGGCAAGAGCTTGTTTTCACCCTTCATCGGTGCCCCCTCTCCCTCATGCCAGGTGTGTGGGCTTTTTACAGTACCAATTAAGCACACGCTGGGGCTGGGGTGGAGGTGCAGCACACGGAGCCCCCGTCTCGCTGCCTCCATGCTGTCACCTTCCATTAAGCAGCTGGCAGCCAGGAGAAGGGGAGGGAAAAAGCCAGCAGCATGTTTGGTTTGCTGTTTTTGTGGGCACTTTACAACTTCAAAGGCTTCCCTCTGGTTCACAGGGGGCAAGGAGCAGAGGTCAGTAGGCACTGTTTGACCTCCCTTTCACCTCCTCCCCAAAAGGGGGAGACGCGCACGCACACACAGAGGAAGAAGAAAAGGCAGACGAGATCCTGGCAAACACTTTTATCCTCTAATCTTTCTTCGCCTTAGTGCTGCAGAGGCTTTGTCCAGCAGACAAAGTGCCCTTCGGAGTCTGACACTTCCAAGCTGGACTCTTCCTCCTCCACCTCCTCTATAAGAAGGAAATAAAGCAAAACAGCAGCACCACAAAACAGAAAAACCCAACAAAACAACCAAACACACGAACAAAAAAGAAATGCTTCTCTTTGGGGCTGGGTTTACTCATTTTTGATTTTGGGTTGGGTTTTCTGGTTGTTTTTGTTGGGTTTTTTTCCCCAGCTAGATATCTATCCATCTATATAGAAGTCCCACGATTGCACATGAGGGAGGGAGAAAACAGGCATGATTGTTCAAGATCCAGCCTGGGAAGTGAAAAATGCATTTTCTTGTCTTTAAAGACAGCATTGTTGTATTTATTTATTTATTTGTAATGGCAAGATCGCTAGCCCTGGGGCACTGAGAAATAAGTTTGAGTTTCAGAAAGCTCTCCACAGCTGGTGATTATATCCCTTGCAGTGTGTACAAAGACATTGAGAAAGCAGCAGAGAAAGTAAACAGTATCACGTCTGGGGATGGAGGGGGAGAGGAGGAGGGGGCAGAGGAGGAGGAGAAGAGAGGCAGATGAAATTTAAACCGGCGACCAGCCCAGCCACCAACTTAAAACAATACAGCGAGAGGAAGCCAAAAAGGAAAGAAAAACAGAGGAGGGGTGTGTGTGGAGACACACTATGTGTGTACACGCGTGCATGTGTGTGTGAGAGAGAGAGAGCGCACATGAAACAAAACAAGAGCAAAGGAAGGGATGAGGTTGCAAGCTGAGGTTTCAGGAGCCATCTCTAGGAGTCCATCACAGAGCAGAACAGCTTGCAGGGGGAAGTTCTGGGGGCACAGTCATCACCCCCAGTGTAAATACATCTACAAACATTTCCAATCAAACTGGCAAAGCATAGTTGTTCACCTCTCTCAAGAACAAGAGGAGGAAAACCACAGCATCTAGAAACAACAGTCCCAGCCTTGTCACCTCCTGGCATCCTCAAAACCAAAAGAGACAACAAAGTGGCAGGCAGATCCAGACCAAGATCTAGTGACTGATGCTCTCTGGGTTGGCACAATACAGACTCAGGCTATGTTTGTCTTTCAGCTGGACCTGGGAATCATGCTCCTACTCAACTCCAGGCAGTTTCATATTAAGCTAGTGCCTTTCTCAAGCATTTTGGTCTGACAGCATGGGAGAGAAAACAGAGTCATGACCAGGTGATGCTCTAGAGCTCCAAATGTTTTATGTATTTACAGCACAGGGCACAAATTAGCTGCAGTTTGGTCCAAGCCTGTACAAGCCCTCCTCACACAGACTGGTCCTGGATGCTGGCTGAGGCTCAACCCTCACCTTCCAGAATAGGCCTGGCTGTGTTAGATCTTCTCTGGTCATGTTGACCGTGATCTCACTGGAATGAGGTTAGTCATCTTAGCACGGGGGAAGGGAGAGGCAAGCTTTTTTGGAACATCCATCCGCCTGGAAAAGGCTAACAAGCCCTCCTTTATAGATGTCTATATGTGGACCTCAGCAGAAACACTGTTGGAAAGTCTGTGGAAAGACAGCGTACCTTAAAAGGACCAGGCCAGCCTGTTCTTTGGGCTGCCCATCCAGCTTTCTGCTACCTTTCACACCAGGAGTCAGGCATCCTGCAGGTTGATTTGTCCTCCAAAGCGCTCCAGCAATCATCATCTCCTCCAAGGAACACCACAAATCTTAAAGCCACAGCTGTAAGCATTAGCAACCATAGCTCTCACCTCACACAGGAGAGCAGCAATGCAGCTACACTTCTGGCTGAGCTTCAGCTTCCTTGGTGGTACTTGATAGGACAGGTTGGTCAAATACCATGAATTCAGAGCACTTACTACTTAGTGTACTGCTTCTTTGAATTAAAGGCCTCCCCAGACAAGCTCTTCTGCTAACCTCACTGGCACAGCCCTTCTCTGACTGGCAGTTAACCCTTCACTGTCTGTCACCAGTTTGGGGAGTGAAGATGCATCATAAACAGAGAGCCATTTGTGCTATACTTTGCAATTTCTACATATGGCCTAGACCAAAACCAGACAAAGCAGACATCATTGATAAATACAGCAAACACCACTGCACTCTACAAAAGATTCCTCAGTTCCCCCCACCTCGAGTCTTATGAAGATTTGGTATGGATACAACTGATCTGGCAGCTTCTCCAAGGGTTTCTTGCTCCCTGCCTCCTTGACACAAGGTGCATTTAAAATCTGCTACCAGAAAAAGTTTCAACTGCTACAAATGATGCTTCAAAGTGCAGGGTGATGATAAACTAGATCCTTAGCACCCCATTGGGAATGGCCAATAGTTTAACATTTCTTGTAGACCTGAGTGACTGATGGTACTGAAATGAGATATCATTTTGTTTCCACCACAGACACTCTACAAATTATGCACTGGTTACTCACAGGTAGCTTTGTGCTTGAATGATGCAGGTTGCAACAGGAGAAAATCTACTTAGATATTAGGAAACAAGAATAATATTTAAGGTTAGTCAAGCACTAGAACAGGTTGTTCAGAGAGGTTATGGGATCTCCATCCTCAGAGAGGCTCAAGATTGGACTGGGCAAGGCCCTGAGCAACCTGAACCCATTTGGCCCTGCTCTGAAAGGGCTTAAACCAGATGACCTCTGGAGGTTCTTTCCAACCTATATTAGTCTGTGATCAGGAAGGCCACGTCAGAACCTGCCCAAGATACATACAGGTACCTCATGTTGAAGTACAAACATCAGCATGGAGGCACCCCTGTTGGGGGGTTTCCAATACAAATATTGCCATGGTTACTTTTTGATTAAAACAAACTCAGTGCTACTTGTCTGCTTCCCAAAGGTAACTATGCAGTCAGGCTGAAATAAGAGATCTGAGTGCATTAAACCTCCAGGTGTTGAGTCTGTGAACCCACAACTACTATATTCGTCACCAACTGCATCCAGACCCTACAGAGGGGGAGTCCAGATGCCTGAACCCAGCAGACCGGTATGTGCAATAGCACATTTCAGGTGTCCCTGCCACCCCAAATGGTCAGAGCTTGGTTTGCAGGTGAAGGACGGGAGCATATTATCAGCCTCCTCTCCCTTCAAACCTTGACTAAAGGCAATCCTACTGTTTAAATGATAACTTCATGCTTACACTAAGAGCAAATTGCTTTGGTTTCAAGCAAGTGGGCCCATATTCACTTTCCTTTCTGGCAGTGCACTGAGGTCTTTTTGTGGGGAGAGAAAAAAAAGTTTTATAGAAAAAGTAGTGTCTTCACCTACCTGGGCACGTGGCTAACATATATAAAGATCACCATCTAGTGGCTTACAGGGAAGATACCATCTGTCATATGTCTGCAAGTCTGATGACCAATAAAGTTATTGTTACAACATATTACAAATGATTCTTGCATTCAGCTCTTAAGCAAGCCAGGCACCTACACAACCACAGACATGGACAAGTTTCTGACCCACAGAAAACTGATGTTCATCCCTTCCCCCAATCAAACACTGGCCCCTTCCCCATCACCCCTACATAGGATTTGGACACATGGTAATGTATTTGCGACTTTAAAGCCCAGAAATTAGGTGTCTAGTGTAAACTAGGCAAACTCCTACGGCAGTTAATACGAGGAGTCAGATACAACCAGAGGCTGACGCATCCCATCCTTTTGAATGGGGAGAAGGCAGATAGGATGAATCCTATTTATGAGATCCCACAGCCTGGAAAAAAAAAAAACTACCATGCAAAAATGAAAGCCTCTGGAAAGCTTGGCCTGCGAGCAGCCAAGATAGCCAACCCTTTTCCATTTGCCTCACTAGAAATCATTCAGGTTGAAATATTCCTGAAATACGCCCCGATGGAAAGACAGATCTACAATTCTAACAAAACCTTTGTTTCATTGAAATAGTCCTGATGAGCTCTACTCCCTGTTCTTTGAGAAAAGATGGGGAGAGTCATCATTATAGGTACCTCTCTGAAACCCCTACTTGTCCCAGGGAGTGTATTACACTAACATGACTGTGATGCCCCTAGTACATGAGCTTGCCCAAGTACTTCTTCAAATCTTTGTGCTGGGCCACATAGACCATCCCTAAAATATCACGTGACCATTTACTTCAGAGACATGTAAAGAGATGAAGTACTACCAGTGCATGGGTCAAACATTGTAGTGGCACTGAATGACACCAGGCAAGGCCAGATTTGAAACTAACAGAGGACACAGTTTAGTTGTAGACTGCATCCTCCAGATACTCCACAGAAGCAACCCACCACATTTTTATCAAACCAATACAGTGTCTTAGTACCAACACCAAATTATATATCTGAAGTGCCATTTTGGTAGACTGTCATGTCATGTTCCGTATTTTCCAGACTGTCAAAACACACAGTGCTTTGCTCTGGGGAGACTCGTACACACTTCTGTACACAAACTCATTTATACTTCACATTTCTAATGGCCTCCTTTAAAGCTTTAAGCATACTGGAAGCCTTAATGCAAGTAGCTGGCATCAGTCAACTGACTTTTTTGCAACACCCAAGATGAAAATCCAGCCACCCGTTACGCAAATCTGTGGTTAGCTGGAGATAAAATAAATCAGAGTTTCAAAATCCATGTTCCTCTGTGAGCATACAAGATAAGGAGACCTGAGATCACTAAGATACAAGAGAAACCAGTTACAGAAGCCACTGAATTTGTATGGCATTCTTCATATCTATTTGTAGCTGACAAAAACATATTATCTATGCTAGTCAGCTAGTCTCCTGTTATAAGCTCCAGAGAAATGAAGTCCTACAGAAGGACGTTATCTTGGACACATAAGTTGGGGCAAACTAACCTCTGGGGGTGCCCATCCCCTTCTTCTTAGAGGGTAGGGAGCCTAGATAAGCAACTTCAAAGACTGAGGTTAGAGAAGAACTCCATGCTTTGAGCTCTGAAAAGGATATGGTGTCTTTTTGTGGTCTTAGGATCCGAACAGCCATCAGCATGAACAAGAAGGCTATGCCACAGTTGATCAGCACTTCTAGTGGCTACAGTGGCCTCCAGTGGGCTTTGCATCCAGCCCAAGCAATGGACAATTTTCCATAGTCTCAGCAATAGCTTTTGTGGGGCTTAAAGGCAGGTCCCCTGCAGACCAGAAGTAAGACTCAACTCAGTAGGCCAAGAAACCACTGCATGCCTTTAGCTAAGTTTGGCTGCTGAAGGGCAGCTCTACTGGAGTGAGGCAAAGAAGTGCTATTTTCCCTCAGGAAAGTTAGCTTTATTTTCTAAAGGTTAATGAGAAATAGAAGAAAATTAGGCTAGCCAAAAGAATGAAAATAAATGGGTTTTTTTCTTCTTCTTTCCCCCTCGTTTTTCAGAAAAATGCATGGCTTTGGTTTTTCTGCAGGCAGTTGCTTCATATCAGTGTACCATGTGGTGACTCAGACATTTTGTTATTATAATCTAAGCCAAAGGGGAGATATATTTTATGAGATCCATGTCTCCCCCTTGTCTATCCATACTGTATGTTTTCCTGAGCAAGGAGAAACACAGTCAAAACTTTGAAGACAGTCCATAGTGTCTTTTGGCAGGTTGTGGACTGCCTTTGCTTTCAGCTAAGAGAAACTCAGGTTTGCAGCAAGCTTACATGCAGCATCAAGGGCAGAATTTGTTTCTAAGTCCTACAAAGCAGCAGTGGCAGATATACCAGTAAAGATTTAGAGCTCCTAACACAAACCTAAAGAGGACTACAAGGAAAGGGGCTTTGGTGAGAGCTAAGCTAATGCATATAGCTTCACAACTGGGGTTCAGTTACCTTTACTCAGCTGACAAGCAATAAAGCATTCAGATGCAGGAACTCCAATGCACTCAAAAGGCATGTCCAGAATAGCCAAGACCACCTGTAAATCAGATTGCTCCTCCTGTATTTCCCCCTCCTAGGAAAACCTTAACTGTGTCTCAGTTGCACACCCAGATAAGAACACCAAAAAACTGGTTATGTGTCCTGAAAAGACTCCATGAAGAGCTGCAAAAACTCTCAGAGATTTGACTGCAATGGCCAAGAGTTTGCCCCAGATCCAACCCTCCAGTGTAAATCCATGGTGAGCGACTACCGTGCAAAACTGATCCACAGCAGGGGAAAAATTTGGCCTCCAGCTGACAAGTTTGTTTCCTAGACACAGGTCCGGCTTTTGAACTCCAAAATCTCTGACCATTGTGAAGCCACCAGGCCCCAGGAGCACATGGAATAAATAGAAGGCTTGAGGTACATCTGGTGGAGCCAGCGGTTTCAGAGGAAACATTTTGACTGTGCTTAAGTGCTGCACAAACAAAAAAGGGTTAACAAACACCCCTCCCTTACACACAGGTGGAATATGAGAGCTTTTTAAGTTTAAAACAATCATCAGATCAGAGGAGACATCTGATGGCTCCAAGTAACAAAGACTTACTCCTTTGAGTCAAGTTATGAGAAGTATTTCCTAAGGGAATGCCATACAAACAGTCTGATCTACTAGATGTTTGTGGCACTCACCACATGCTTTATGTTCCTTCCCAGAGATGATGTTTCTCTGGCACTAAGAGCATCGTTGTTCTCTGCTGCTCAGCCTATTCTGACAGCCCAGATGTATGCAAATAAAAGGAAAGTTCAATTAAAAAAAAAACCTAATCCCAGACTTAGATGCCAGAGTTCTTTGTGGGGAGAGAGGAGAACAAATTCCCATTGCATTTCAGGAGGGCTGGGCATCCCAGCACATATCCACACGGACCAAAGATTTCGGATAAAGAACAAAGGAAAAGTTTTGAATTATTCCAGAGCTCCTTCTACTACCTCACTTCCAGACAGATATGAAGTGACAACACCCTGAAACAAAGCAACACAACCAAGGAGAATATTATCAGATTATTCAGAACAATTCCCATTGTTAGCGACACAGAATTCCTGACATAGAACAACCTAGAATTTGTATCTCAGTAAGTCCTCAAAGCCATTTAACTCTTTCAGTGGTATCCCCTGCACCACCATAACAGAAGGGCTTTATTAAGCAGAAATGTGAAAGGAAAGCATCTCTTAGCGCAACTGGAGACAGACTGAAAGGAGGGAGTAGATGACTTTACTGGATGTAGCACATTCTCCAAGCAAGATCACTATAACCTGAGAGTGAGGAAAAGCCAGCAATTCCAGGCCTGCCAAATTATTCAGGCTTGAATAGGATCCCGTATCGTGACAATGAGTGATAGTATAGAGCTCAAAGACACAAAAAGAAATACTGTATGTTTTAAGTAACTGGCAGGAGCAGATTCCACATTTCAGTGTTTTGGCAGGAGAATACAAGCTTGTTCTGGGACTACTTATTCAAACCCTTCATTGATTTAAAGATACAAAGTATTGCTAATGCAAACTCAACATGAGAAGGATGGTTAGCAAACTTATCAATAATGCTATTTTTTTTCCCTGTCTTTTGCATAAGCACACATATCCACATTTTTTCATCTGCTCAGTTAGAACTAAATTAATGGAAAAAGAACCACTAAGGGACTTCATTTCTTATTTTAAAAGGGCCAAGCACTAAAGTGACATCCTGTGAAGCACTAAGGTGAAGGCTGGCAAACGTGCAAACTTGATGATATCCAAAAGGTGAAGAGCAAGGAAGAGAGCTGCAGCAAAACCAGCCTGTAGCAACCCAGGAGGAGAATGCTTGAAATAACCTAGTTTTGGCAACACCCTTCTCCTGTGCACAAGAGGGGGATTAGAAACATGCTTCTGTGACTTGTGTGCTACTGACCTGTTGAGGAGCAACAGATTTTGAATTCCAGCCAGGACACCTGGACTTCAGCACTATGATACACATTACAAATGAGCACTGATTGACACAAAGAGGGTACATTACCTCATCTCTTTGAAGAACAGTGGCATAAAAACCTAACTTCCCTGGAGACTTCAAGTCAGTGGATGTATTCATGACCTACTTGTCGGTAACACAACAGTCACAGCTGCTAGCTGAACAAGCTTGTAGAGTGGCATGTTTTCTGTTACATCTATTCATTTCTTTGGCATAAGGCATCTTAATGTGTATTTAAAGCCAGTAGATCCTACCTGATTTGGTGCTCAATGCACGTCCTTGAACACCGTCCTCACTCAAAGCTAAACACACACAATCCACAAGAGCTTTAGGTACAGTAGGAAAGTTTCACACCAGCCATTCTCAACCCATCAGTGACTGACTCGGATACACTTGCATACTTGGCGCATGCTCCCTGTTCACCTTCAAAATGGCTTCCAGGAGAAGACGTGATGGACCATAAAACATCACTCAAAGCTGAACCCACAATCCACAAGAGCTTTAAGTACAGTAGGAAAGTTTCACACCAGCCATTCTCAACCCATCAGTGACTGACTTGGATACGCTTGCATATTTGGCGCATGCTCCCTGTTCACCTTCAAAATGGCTTCCAGGAGAAGACGTGATGGACCATAAAACATCAAGCACTCACACCAAGCTCTATCCCAAAGAATCAGTGTGGCTACATAATAATGTTACAAAACAATCACAAGAGATGTAACACTATGAGCTGAGCTCAGGAAAACCCCCAAAAGATGGATTCTCCCAAGAAATGACTCTCCCTTTCCATAATTCTTTACAACATGTTAATGAGCGGGTTGACTATTACTCAAGCATGCAGAAGACACATACACAATAGACACGGATGCACAAGACAGAGGAACAAGCACTTGATCCAAGCCATGGCAGCCAACAGCAACAGCTGCCAAAAGCAGACCAGTCCACTGTGACAGATGTCTTTGTCACACTCCCCTGCTAACAGTTCATGAGAAATTAAGATCTTAATGGAGAGCAGCCAGAGTCACTCTATCTAGCACTGACTCTGGGTCATGTATTTCATTAAAGCAGTTTCTCGAGGAACCAGAAAATGGAGCAGAAAAGAATAGAAATCTCTTAAGAAAGAGTAGTGCAAGTAGTTAAAATACAAAACACGGCACAAATGCATAGCAGACTTCAGACTCACATGAGTTAGATCTTTCTTCACCCAAAATGAGTTGATATGTGAATAAACAATGACAGCAACAGGGACCACAAGACCAAACAGTGACTGGCTAATGGTTCTGTCTAGTATTCTGCCTCGTCACATTATGCATCCTGTTGCAGCAAAGACCTTCCAGACCCCTGGAAGATGCCACAACTGCCACTTTGCAGTGATACATGGGAGACACCTACCTCATCACCCGTTCCTCACAGGAGGCCAGTGTGGACTACCATCCTGGACCCCCTCCCAGAGGGAGGGGTCACATTGTGGTGTGCAGAGCAGGAACAAACTGCTCTCTGTAAGAAGTGCGTTCATCTTAGTATGACCCGATGAGAGACTGTCTGACTTCAAACAGCCACAGCACGTCTGGGGCTCTTACAGCCATTTCAGACGTGGGGCACTGAGTCACACAGCAAACACATACAAACAGGGGATTGAGAACAACTTTTCTGTGCAGCTACAGTAGAGCTGAGGGCCCCACATATTTATAAAATGACTGCTAGCCAGAGAGACTTCTGAGCCTGCCTTGCTGCCTGAGGCTAAGCAATGATTGCAGCACGCAACGTTCAGCCAGCCCCCCCTCAACAGATTCTACGTATGCATCTCTGCTTTCATCTCCCTCCTCATACACTGTAGCTTGAACATTGTCTCCATTCTTAACCACACAACTTGCATATTTGCAAACATCTCTTCATCTTAAGACTACAGATGAGCATATTACTCGAGTCATTAAATCCAGTCTCACTGTATGAACCAGCTACCATATAATCCTCACATTTTTTTTTTTTTAAGGAACAAACAAAAAACCTGATTTTTGGTGTCAATAAGCAATCCCAGAACCTGATTTCTTGACTGTTTAGGAAACTGTTTAAGAATCCTTTTGTCTTGTGCAAACATTCTTCATAGCTAACCAGCACATGCTTTTTCCTTGTGTGTTAAATTAAGCCCAGAAACCTTTCCCCAGCCCTCTCTCCTCACCTGAAGCACAGCTGCAGTGCCCTGTACCTGGGGAACTCCACATCCAAGTGGCTGAGCTAACCTTAATCCAGCCGAGCTAACCTCTCTGAGAAGTTCACTCTTTTGAAATTGATAATCTGAGCTGCAAGGGTTGCTTTATTTAGTCTTCTGTTTCATTTACAAGTTAATCATCTCATGTCACTAGCCCTTCTTAGCTTTCTAGTTTCTGTAACAAAAAGAAGCCGTACCAAAACAGAACAATCTGAAAAAAATAATTCATCAGCTATTTTTGCTTAACAATTTCTTGAGGCTTCTCAATCTACACCTGATAAAACCACCACAATACATCACACGAGTCTGGGGCCTATGGAAGAGCCTCAGTGCTAGAAACATATAGCCAAAATTATTTTAGCCAACACACATCCAGTTTTCATCCATGCTACTCTTACCAGTTTCTTCACATAAGTATAGCAATACTTCTACATACACGGACAAGGTTGCATTCTAACTGATCACATTCAACAATATTTATGTTTCACTTTCGTTTAATCCAGGATGCACACTTGCACAACTAGTATGATTAATCCAAGTTCTTACATTTTGTTACCCAGCTCACAACATTTTATATGGATATACTTTAGCTGTCTCTTACTGATCCAACTCCCAAACAGATTAGGCACTATCTTACCACTAACATATCACCTACTCAAACAAGCATCAATGCTTTCTGCCTCCCACCTACCCACTGATATTTATCCATTACCACATGCTTATATACCTGATTTTCTTTGCCAAAGCTCTAGGTATTTTTCTCTACCTTCAACATCCTAGTTTCTGTGTCCTTATTACTTCTTCAGCTCCATTCTTCAGCTGTCACTGTGGACTATACCTCTCTTCTAACAGGAGATAGTTGCTTTTCTCCTTTTCTTTATTGACATTTATTTTGTTTCTTTAACCTCTTCAGCAAAACCAACCTCTATTTTTAGGTCTCATCCACCAATAATCCCCTTCCTCCATTCTGCTCTCATAGTTATACAAGCACAGGTCCTTTACCCTAAGTGGGCACTTGCCCTTTGTAGTCTCCTGCTTGTTAGGTGAAGTCCATCACACCTGCAGCCTCCTCACCTCTCTAGCACACCAGCTGCAGACAAGTTGTCTCAGCTGCAGCTCCAGCCTTCAAATCTTTTCTCCCATGCTCTCCAGCTGTTCCAGGCTTACATGACATCTGCCAGAAACCCTCAGTAGGATAATATCCATCCACAGCACCTTCCTCCAGTCATGCTCTTGTGCTCCACTGGCCTTTGAACTTTCCCAGTAACCATGACTGTAATCATTGTCTTCCTCTTTTGAAAAGAAAGGTATAGCTAAACCATCCTCTTCTCTACTCCCTACTCCTTTAGCCACAAGCCCTTGATGAGCCCTAGCTAGTCTGCGGTAAAAGACTTTTGCCTGGGTCAGCTCACTCCTTAATTAAGCTCACCTAGGAGCAGAGGTAGTCCCTCAGCAGTAAGGCTGCTGTCAGACAGACCTGTGATAGCCTGGGTATCCCCCCAAACTAGGATTGTCTCCTTGTTCCCAAGAGCAAGTCCCACACAGCTCCCTTCCCAAACATTACACCACTTGTGAACCTGTTTGGTTGGCCCTCGCAGATTGGAGCTTTTTCTACCTCTTAGTGCCACAGAAGGGACAAGTAAAGCTGAGGTTTGCCGGAAAGATGTATGGGAACTTTCAGCCCTTTCTGACAAGGAAATATCTGTTTCATGAGGTGGTCCACAGGCCCTTCTGATTGGGGGAACCAGAGAGTGGCAGTACCCTCTGTGATACAGAGACACCTCCTCTCTGAGGAAACAGGCATAAGTCTGGTGCACACCATGTCTCTACATGGGTTTCAGAGCTGACCCTGTGAATGAATGAGGACAAGTGACACCAGCTCTACCTCCACTAATAGCTCCTGTGTGTGGACCAGAGAATACAACACCATCACCCAGCACAATCATCAGCTCAGAACCCATCCATCATCCAGACTTAGATGGATGTTCTTGTTTACAGGGATGAAGGGAAATGACTGCTTCCGGCTCCATGGTCTTCTTGTCTCATATTCATAATTCAATACTATCATCACAGTCAGTACTTCTTCCTAGTACCTCTAGCTGGAAAAGGAGAAAGCAGATACCCTGGCTCCAGCATGGCCCACCACTGTCAGCAGGCCCCTTCCGAGCAGAGACTTGGTTGAGAGTGGACAGGAGCTTAGACAGCCCTGGTGAAGAGGTAACCACCATGTCCATTGAGTGAAGACCCAGGAAAGAATCCAAGGGGAAGGTTGATGTGATGAAGAGAAGCTCCACAGTACAAAGGTACGTATGTTGATCTGCTCTGTAGGAATATTTCAGTTCTGTCAATCCCAGCATCTTGCACTTCTGAATGCAGCGAAAGGATAAAGAAGCAGGGAAAAAACATAAGAGAAGGCAACGCAGGTGAAGAACTGAATGAATGGAAAGGATACAAGAGAGAACCAGTAATGCTGAAAATGTCAAAGAGAGACTAGCCTCTCAATTCATCACAAAAAATAAATAAATTTTTAAAAGGATGGCAGATCAGAATGAATGTAAGAGTTAACAAAAGCAAGGCAGTTTTTAGGAGGAAGTTCACTACAATGTTGCCATCAATTGGGCACACACAAAAGGTCCGATTCTCCACTGATATTGCTCCATTGACTCAAATACAACTACTAATTTTCACTGCTGATGAGATTATACCTGGCCTTATATCTAGCTACCCCTTCTTATGATCTAAGATTTACTGGCAAAGCTCTGTTGAAGTCAATAGGGCTGTGCTGCTATGCATTCACACAAGGATCCAGCCCAAGTCTTTCCCTCTTTATCTGGAAAATGTAGAAAATATGACACTTTTGATGGTGAAGGGGTGATCTGAGGAAATTTCGCCTTTTCTGGTATGGCTGGGCTATGCCTGTCCTCTTCTCTTCTCTACAACTGGGTAATTGCATTTCAAGTGAAGGCTTTCTAGCCAGCAAAAGGAGGCCCTGCAAAATGAGTTAGAGGAAACCACAAGTTTGACATCAGAGCCAGCATCCTTCTCTGAATCCTCACACCGAGTCTGGCTGTCTGAAAAGCTTTGCTTGAAAAGAAGCACAAGATTTCTTCACATGCATGTGACAACAGCTGCAAATATTTCCCCTTGGTCCATCACGTGCACACAAATCCATGCTCCGTTGAACCCTCAGATATGTGAAAATATAACCCATGTTAATAGATACCACAAACACCCAGGCACTGAGGAAAGCTTGCAAGTCCATAGTACCTCCTTGTGAAAACACATACCCATTTACACATGGAGCTTTCACCTCAGTTGCATCTGGCAGTCCAAACAATGAGCACACACACAGCATCTGTGGACACCAGGCTGGACCGTGACCTCTGTCACAGCATAACTTGCGCTGGCCAGGTAGAACTTTTAGCCTTCTGAGTGGCAGAGGGGTGCACAAATGAGGCTGCTGCTACTGACATAAGAAAGGATTTCGGCTTCTAGCTCTAACAATAGAGGCTTGTCCTTTCAGATCCAGAGGCTCCAGGTTCAGTTCCCACAGATGATCCACCCAGAGTGGTTGTCAGAGCAACCCTGGCCGTAGAGGTAGGGACTTACTGGAAATGACTTTGTAATTATTTCAGCTCACTCACGGGAACGGTCCAAAGTTGTGCATATGCAACCCTCTCCAGAGTGGTGTCGAATGATCTGAAATCCCACCTGGCCACCTATCTGCACGAGCTTTAACGCAGACCACAGCCAGAACCAAATCCTGCATGATGAAGCAAGAAATCTTTCCTTGGCACCTTCTGCATCCTTCCCCCCCCACCCCTCCCCACCCCTGCATTTACTTCTAAGCGAATGCCGTGGTGGTGGAACGTGCCAGCCCGGCGGCATGGATGTTTTATGTTTATCCACGCCAAGGGGAGCTGCCACACATGATCCTCTTCTACCGACATCCAGCCTGTCCGAGTAGGGAGAAAGCTGGTTGACCTCTAGGACTAACCAGCCACTCAACTACCATAAAAATAATAGAAGGAGCTTTGTGAGACAAACCAAGCTGACTTAGGAAACCAATGGACAATCTCTCAAGGGAAAACAAGTGAGTAACAACAAAACCAAAATGATTGGGGTTAAAAATCATTTCAGAAAACACGTAACTGCTAATGCTAGGCATGCTGTGAATCTGTTTACTGTGTATTTTAATCATGTAACTGATCAGTCCACTGTAACATACACCACATGTTAAGACAGATGCAGCAGATATAAAACCAGTCTGATTTCACACAGTAAAAATGTGTACATGCAAACAGAAATATATTAAATGCATCTCATACAAAGCGTTTCTTCTTATCATTTTAAATACATATCCCAATTGTTTTGCCCCGTTTGGAGCCCGCTTGAACATTCTGGGACTGTCCCAAATCCCATAGGGGTCAAGAGCTCACTGACTCCAGTGGGTGTTGGATCAGATCCTACGAGATCAAAATTCCTGTAAGGACTAGTGTTTCAGTGTGGTTGGGTTTGCATTCCATACAGAATACATTGTAGTTACACCTCCTTACTGTGTAACTACAGTGTGACATTAGAGCAAAACAGCTACAAATGTGGACTGGGAACAAATTTAGCAGTCTGGATGATGAGCAACTCCAAAATACAATATAACTGTTGTCCACCTCTACTGAGGCTCCTGTGAAGCATCACCAGTGAATATTCAGTTAGTGTGTTTTGGCCCCTTCTTACCCATTCGAGTCATTAATCATTCATCTTAATTATCTCGGTGGTATTTTGTGCTCCTCCCCCACCCACGCCGCCTGTCTGTTTGTGGTATCCATCTGTTGTTCCTAATCATATAGTTGGACTGCAAGATCTCTGGAGAAAGGGCCATTTACTCATGACGTGTGCACAACACTTCATGCACTCCAACCTCAGCCACCAGTTGAGACCTCACATTATGTCTCAGCACAAATCACAGGAACTAATGATAATAGTCAGATATGCTGCGCATGCATAGACGCACACAGCACATATACCTGCGTGTATATTAGGAATGCACACACATGTGGAAGTCTACTGGAGACAGATATGTCTGCAATTAAGGCAGGTGCCACTGACATCAGGGGAAGGAGGAAAGAGAGGGGCAAGAAGAAAAGTTTCAAATGTGAAATTTTACCTGAACTATCTTCTGCCTGCTCACCCCCTCTAGCTGCACTACACAGTCTTGCAGCACCAAGCAGAGCAGGAGCCACTCACTACAACAGTTACAACACAGTTGCCCAGTGCATGAAAATACCTTTCTGAATTGAACCTACTGCATTATGCACAACTGAGGGGAACACCTAAGGTGTTCTGGGGTCTGGCGACAAACGCACTAACACTTGCATGGACTTCCAAGGGAGCAGGGTTAAGGAAAATGTGCTTTTGCAAAGCTCACCATATGCACTGTGGCACAGAAGCGAACAGCAATGTCAGTGAGACCAAACAAGTCTTCTCTAGCTTTAAGCTACTTGCCATTTCAAAAATTCCTTTTGGTTTGTTGCATATAGTAAAAAATGGCTTGAAATGTTACTGAAATGTATTTCTATGGGATCTGTACCTGAAATGGAACATTTAGCTGGATGTGGCCTGAAATGAATAATTAGACAAAAATTTCCAGAACTAGTTGTCCTCCACTGATACCATTTTCTTCCATGTTTTGCTTGCTGAGATGCACTTCTCCTGCTTTCACATATTCACAAACACACAGATATCAAGGCAGGCAAAGACTAAGTGATCTTCTTTCTTACTCATACTGCAGATCAAACTAAAGCTCACCCATATATCCTCTGCCAAGCCTCAAGACTTAAGTCCAGTCTAATATTTCAAAGCAAAGACAAGCAAAGTTTAGGAGGCACAGAGCATCAACAAAGTTTAAGCCCTTGTGTAAACCTGTGTGCAGCGAAGAGGAGACATTCCCACAGCTAGGACTAGGTGTGCCAGCTCCCTCCAAAATCTCATGCTCCTCATCAGCCATATCTGAGATGCGCATGCTCAGAGCTGGTGGGACAGGCTGTGATTCTGCATTTCAGTCGGGGCTGAGTACCCAGCCAGCACTTGCAGCCCAGTCTGATGGGTCTTCTCCCAGAAAAGGATGTTGAGGCACTCTCCATCACTTGTGGCACCACCTCCCATGGTGGAAAAGATGACTGCAGGATCTGTTGGGAGGGACAAGGAATTGATTCTGTTCCATGAAGAGACTCCCTGCATGTTTTGGGAACAGAGGACTTTACTCTGAAGAGCTGTCATTCTCCCTCCAACACTGAAGTCACTTCAACAGAGATGGACCCAAGAATTGAAAAAAAAAAAAAAAAAAAAAAGGCATCAGGACAAGGCATATACAATGGGTCTGTCTGGTACATTGCTAATGACTATCATCTGGGTACAACAACGATACGATGAGAAACTATTTCTTAATGTACACAGAGCAAAGGAAACCCCTTAAGCAAACATACCAGCAGAACAATTAGACGGTTAATCACAACGTTGGCCATGAGAGGTTTTCTCCATTTTTCCACTTCAAAGGAGCAGTGATTAATAAACAGTGTTGCCTCTTCTGGAAAGATGAGTCAGCCTGCTGCCCATGCTGGGGTTATCCTCACACTGCTGCTGTTCAGAGCATGTGAGTGTTCCCTGGGTAGGAGAAATGCTTCATTTAGTTTGCGGTGCTCCACACCAAATCACACAGCATTGCTCTCCACGGCCTCCTTCCTAGCACTCTCAGGAGCGTGCCATGCATGTGGATGGGTAGGGATTGCCAGGGGGAGTTCTCCCACACAGCGAGTATTCTCCAACTCCAGGTGAGGACAATGGACAAAAAGCCACTGGATAGATCAGAGGAGCTATATGGTACAGTTCAGAGATTTTGCTACCTGTATCCAGCTTTGATCTTGAACAGGAGCAGGTTGAAAGGCATCAGCTATTCACCATGAAATCCACGAGGTGAACTGATCACCTCCTGCATTTTATTCAGATCAGTTAAAGATGTTGTACAGATGTTGGGTAACAAAGTGGACTAGCAAATGGAGAGAGTCCCTCCCTTGGTTATGGCTAGCCCTGAAGGAACTTACCCAGACCTAGAAGGAGGTGAGCTCAAGCAGCTGTGCATGAAGGACACTTTACACAAGTCTCACCTAATACTTCAGAGGGAAAGGTCTGATCATAGAAGTGCTGTGATCACAGAACACAGACAAATCTCACTCTTTCCATCATGAGGACCAAGTGTCAGTCCATGGTCTGTATCAATTTCCACCTTTGTCTCAAGTAAAGGTGGATCCATCTGCGGGGAGGATGACATCAGAAGCCCAGGCAGCAGCAGCAGATGAACACATGGTGTTCCTGCTGCCTGTCTCAGGAGATACACCAAAGAGCTGAGAAATGGAAGGGGAAGCATGCCTGTCCTGGAAGGACCAACAAGTCCATGTGTGTGTTTGTGGGAATTTAACAATGGGTAGAGGTCCCACAAAGTGAACCTTCTTTTACCCTCACATTCCCTTTGCTTTGTGCTCTTACACATGCAGTAGTTACAGAATGTCCTGCCTGGGTTTGGTGATGACTCCCATGTGAGCTATGCCACCTTTGTAAAACTACTTACATGTGTCACTCACTGTCTACGGCGCCAAAGACACAACCACGGAGATGGCACACCATTCTCAGCCCTGTCCCTGCACCATCTGTGCTCAGGGTCCCCACCTGGTCTAATGTGCTCTGCAGGGTGCTGCCAACAAACCAGGTCCTCATCCAGTCTCTCCCACCATGGAACTATCACAATCAGTGGAGAAACACCAATTCACACCAGCTGCAAAATTAGCCTGATGTTTTAACTCACTCTGGTCCTATTTCTACCCACAATAACTGTGAGATAGACATTTGGTATGCTGCAAATTTCCTCCCCGTCTCTGCTACGAGGGCCCTCAGCTCCCAGGGCATTGCTGCCTGAAGTGCACTTGCCTAGCAGTTCCCTGGCTATCCAGAGGACATTGCACTGCAATGACACTTGTTCCCTTCAGCTGCTCTCATTCTCTTAGCAGGGTTTTTCTTTCTCTGCTGGAGCTCCAGGCAGGAAGGAGCAGCCACAGAAGAGCTGGCTTTGCTCAGCAGGGCCTCTGCTCATTTCCTGAGCACTTTTTGACGTGTTCCGTTTGTGACCAAGCTTGGGCTGGGATCCCAGCTGATATTTTAACTTCAGCCTCAAACTTCAGCCACTGTAAATAACTCTGACATGCACTCTGCCTGCATTTTGGTACTTCTGCTTGTGCACGTTGTATTTAAGGGTTGTTTTTTTAAAAGATTTCTTAGCTTTCTCCATGTCAGCTGTCAAGAAGATGGCATCTTGGTGAAACTGCCTGAACCTTGCCGAAGTCTGGAGACACCAGATTGGTTTGACAACTCTGTGCATAATAATAATCACATTCCCTACTTAACGAGACACAGATGAAGCAGTGTGCCATGTTCTAGGAGATGTTTACAGGACAGAGAACATTGGAACAACCACATGGCTTCAAACCAGGGAGGGATCTACATGAGGAACCTGGTTTCAGCAGTCACCAGGACCAGAAACAGCAGTCTGTAAACAAAAAGGATGCAAAAATTCTCTGTTGTGGTAGTCAATAAGAAATTTTACCCACTAAGGCTGCTTATTCCTAAGACTTCTCAGAGTTGGCTTATGCCTTAAGCCATCAGAATTCCTCACTCAGCCTAGCAAAGCACTTACTAAGTATTTATTAAGCTTATGCTTAATTTTACATATGCAGCCAGCTCCAATGGGATCATTAGTTTGTTAAAAGTTTATCGATTCATTGCTTAGAAATCATCTAGGCTGGATTTTGCTTAAGAGAAGCGAGAGAGCTCTTGCACTTTCTTTGTGTGTCTTGTGCTTCTGTCGTGTCTGCTAGACAAGAAGGAATCCTCTCACGTGACACACAGATAGGTACAGACCGCTTGGTCTCAGCCTTTAGGCTCTCCTGTGATGCAGGTGACAACCATAATTGGGAAAACAGCAGTGAAGAGGTTAACAGAGATTGGCCTTCCCCTTGTGACTACTTTTCCTAAGCATTGAAAGGTGGGTTCAACTCTCTGGAGACAAGGACTCTACAGCAAAAAGCCATCAAAAGTGCTGCACACGCCTCTTGTTGGGTGTGATCCATCCCACTGCCTTAACCTTTCATCAGGATTCCTTTCACAGTGTTTAAGAGCTGTACAGACATCTGAGGCCTCCTTCCAGGCTCGCCCTTCTCCTGGAGCTTAATCTGAGGGCAAAGAGGGGAAATTCAAAACAAAGAGTAAACAAAAACAAGCTCTCCGAAGTGTAAGCCACACATTTCTTTGGAAGGTCCTCAGCTAATTTTACTCTGTCTCCTGCTCACTCTGGAATTCCTTTTTTCTTCTTTTTTTCTTCCCTGCCTCAGTAACAAGAAAAACAAAGGAAGTGGGGGGGAGAAAAAAATAACAATTTAAAAAATTTACTCCATCAAGAATTCTTTGTCCTATATCGGGGACCTGCCCAGTTCTGCAACTGTAGAGTCCATGGCCAAGGCAGGGTAGTCTTGTCTCCTACTAGATGCCCATCAGGTGTCTGATGGAAAACCACTTCGAGCATTGCTGCTTGCTCCAGTTTCAGTAGGTAGATCTGTTACTGGATGGCCCAAACCGAAGCCCCAAACATCTGGAGAGTTTGGCTCCAAGTCAAGGTCTGATCTGAGCTATCCTAGAAATTCCAGTTTTGTCTGGCCCAGAAGTTGTTGGCCATCTGCAGAATGGAAATGGGAGTGGAAACCTGTCATCGCAAGATGGGAGGAGTTGGGAGTGAATTCTAGGCAGGCTGCTTTAAGCTCTTCAGGCTGGCTTCCCAGCTGGCAGATATCTAGCTTAGCTGCAAGACAGTCAGTGGAAGCACATGGATTCACACCACCCAAGAATCCAGCCTTCTTCAAAAAAACTCACTGCATTCCAGGGTTTAATGGACAGCTGACAGAAAACTTGACATTTATAAAAATGCGATAGCTCTATGGCTTCAGCTTACGGTGGGAGAACATTACCAGTAGCCATGACAGAACTCCAAGAAGTCCTTCAGCAAGCTCAGATTCTTGACACCTGTATTGCTCGCTTGCCCAGGCACAACATCTGGGAACTCAACCCCTGTTGTGCTTGGTGTGGCTCAAGCAGACAGCAAAAAGATGATCTCCTCCAGAGAGTTTGAAAAACCCAGTTT
Source organism: Balearica regulorum gibbericeps (assembly GCF_011004875.1). Classification (NCBI taxonomy): domain Eukaryota; kingdom Metazoa; phylum Chordata; class Aves; order Gruiformes; family Gruidae; genus Balearica; species Balearica regulorum. The sequence continues at coordinate 53,422,966 of NC_046188.1, read as the reverse complement.
TCAGGACATTTCTTTGTACATCATAAAGAAGCAAAGAAATACACAACCTCTACTCTTCTATCAGTTGTGTTATCTGAGGGTCTATCAGACAGTCTTTGCCCATAGCATTAAACCATTCCCTTATGGGGAATGTGGAGAGGAAAGGAAGGCTTTGGAGGCAACTATTTTTAAGCCAGGACAGTGCTCCATCACACAATGTTGCAGTTTCAGTCAGAGGTCAAATTGTTTTGATGCCACCTTTTTTACATCTCCTGAAGCTTGTGCTGTTCCAGATGAGGCTGTCACAACCTTCATGTCTCCTAGCCCACATTTGTCCAGGATGCGCACGATTATTTGAATGAGGAATCTCTGACACTGAAGAAAAACTCTAAGGTTTGATTTCTTTAAAAAAAACAACACCAAAACAACCAACTATACAAGGTGACTCTCCATATATATTATATTTGTTTGCATAGGTTAAGACATCATTAATGTACAGAGTCAGGAAGAAAAGATGCCTGGCATTGAGCTGTCATTGAAATGAAAAGGCACAGACAGAGCCAGCAGTGTTGAAAATGAAGAGGAATGGAGTGTGCAATGATTTTTTTCTGGGGGTAAAGGGCAAGCCAGCAACATATCAATGCTATTATCGTAGGTCTTACAGGATGTCCTTTACTACATGTTTCTGTGTCAATAGCTTCTTTCAAAGTTTGGTCACCAGCAAAGAGGTGCAACTATTCAGTCTGCCTTAGCATTATATTGCTCATGGATTCTAGAGGAGAGTCCTAACTGAGTCACTTAAAGCAACTAAGCCTTGCAGAAGTTATCATGAGCTGGTTTGCATTACCCCTGGTTCACCATCAGGGAAACTGAGGCAGCAGGAGGTAATACATAACACAGTGGTAGATGAGAAGAGAATGTCTCACCGCAGACTTCCAGTCATTTGGCTCTGCCTACCAAACAATGTTGGCTCCTAGGTAAATAATGGAGCTGTCACACTCAAATGTTATTTTTAAACTGCGGGTATTGAGTTTGGCACTAACACCAGCAAAGCACAGCACGACCAAGGGAGACCTGAGGAACAAGTGCCCTGCACAGATGGAGCTGCTTTGGGGAAACCTTGTTGTTCTGCTACATTTATGCAATTGGTTGAATGGAAGCCCAGACTCCAGCCTATCAGCTGCACAACAGCACAGGGAGAGCCCAAACGAGGAGGACATGGCAGGACAGTGGAGCTGGCTCCACCAGCCACCGCCTCCTCCGCCCCTCTGCCCTGGCCCAAGCCGCGCCAGTCAAATCCATAGGGGGGCAGCAAACCCTTTGCAGTCATGGGACCTTCTTCCCAAAATGATCCTCTCCCAAACTCTGTCCCTGGGCAGCTGGAGACCGCACGCGCACACACACACACACCCCCCAGCACCCTTGGGAAGGTCAGCATGGACTCTACAAGCTCAGGGGAGGAAAGATGGGCCTGAAGAGTCTCTTTGAACATGGGCATGGGCTCAGCGATCCAGCTAGGGGAACATCATGTGTGTAAGCCCATCAGTAGGGCTAGCAGAGCTCTTGGAAAGCAGGTGAGTTGTACAACACACAGCTGGGTTCAGGTATCAAGTTGAAAATGCACACTTCCATGTAAGACTACCAGAACCCTTTTGTGGTTCAATGGATGTGGGCTCACTTTGAAAGATTTGGGCCATACGTAGTCCAAGATGCTTGAGGCTTTTATAATTGCATCAATATGGTAACAATGCAAGGGCAGCCACACCAGCTCCAGAGCAAAGGTCCATCTGCCTCCATACCCAGCTCCCATGGTGACCAACAACAGAAATGGAGGAAACAGCATAAGAAAAGAGCACAAATTGACTTACTCCACCCCAGGACACGCCCCTGCCTCCAGAGGTACACAGCTCCAGCCAACTTTATGGTACCCCATGTCCATACACTTCCTTCTCACAGCTGCAGCTTTGGCACAAAGCAAGCCTACGTTTAAGAAAGGGGCCAGAACTTGGATTTAATCTGTTCATGAAGACAGAGCTCAGATCAGAAGCAGGTGAAACTGTACTACAATGAACACAAGCCCCTTGTGAATTATAACTAATTAGCCCCCAAGTGGCCCTGAATCTCAGGACACAAACTTTGTTTTGAGATCCGTGCTCTCCTCTCAGAGGTCTCTGGTCAAGCATCTCTAGAAACTTGCATTCATGCGATGGAGGGCAGAAAGATACCGTTGTTGCTATCTGTATTGTGGTGGTGCCTAAAGTCCCAGCACAGGCAAGCATTTGCAGATCCAGTACTAAAGGACCGCTGTGCAGAGAAGACCCAACAAAACACTTTGCTACACCCAGTCTCAACAAAACTGAGAGCCAGATTTGCTCTCTGGACAGGCAGGGGAGAACAGACTAGGAAGGCAAACAAGTGACTTACCCAATATCCCACAGGCAGCCAGTGGTGGAGCTGGGATTAGCTCACAGCTTTCCCGACTTCTCCCCTCCCAAGCTCCAGCCACACTATCCCTTTCCTGCTCGATTTTGCTTCTCTCCACCCAGCTGTCTTTACTGAACAGGCTTCCTGCAGTGCCTTTTAGGCAGCTGTCAGGTTTGGATGAGTGTCTCCACTCCATCGAATGGGCTGTCCCCCTCTGCGCTGTCCCTATGTGTGCTGTTAACCCTGATTTCCCACTGAAGTAAATGAGAAAAAAGCCAGACTGATAGCTCCATGGTAGCTGGATGGGAACTCACCTCCCCCCCCTCTACAGGAGACAGTTTTCTCCCCCTTTTCCCCTGTTCACTAACAGTTTTCCTCAGGGACCCTTTTGTATTCAGCTCCTTCCCAGGGGAAAAAAATAAAATTAATAAATTTCTCCTTCTCCCTCTACCCTCTCGGAAAAGAGCTAGGTCCTTTCCTCCCAGCTCCTAATCTCCCTGACATGCTGCAGACACAAGGTTAACCCTAGAGAGTGGTGAACAGGTGACAAATGGGCCCATTCTTATTTCTAGCTGGGGGTGTGGGGGGTGGTGTGGAATAAAAAAAAATGGTCCCACCCATTCCCTCAAGCTGCTCCATCTTAAAACAGACGTTTCCTCTCCCTCAGCCCCTGAGCACGCTCTCTGGTTGCTGCTCACCTCCACTAATAGCATCCCAGACTAAACAACTCTATCCCCCTTTCTGTGGCTCACCTGCCTGCTCTGGCTACTGCCTGCCTGAGCTCAGGGAAGAGACACAGTCGCTACACCAGTTCCTAAGCTGTACTGGGCTCCCAGGGAGGGGAGGAGAAAAAACTCCTGGGAAGTGAAGAGAAAGGAAAGGGGAGAGGCTTTGGGAGCAGGTTAAGAAATGAGCCTGCAGATGCAGGGAGATGCAGCCCTACCAGAAGCCAGGCTTGTCAAAAGACCTTTCCATACTAACACTTGGCAGAGCGGTGCCTACCATCCCCAGATTTATCTCAAACCCTGTGCAGCAGTAACCTACCCAGCCATATCTCCCATCTTCCTTTACCTGACAACAGCACAACATCCTTCCCCCAGGATCCCAAACAGTGATGTTTAAAAGGCCTTCTGTCTGGCCCAGCTGTGCAGATGCCCAGGATGAATGTAGGAACAGAGGGGAAACTGCCTGACCCCGATACGAATGCACCTCGCTCTGTGATTAGTGCTGCATTATGTCAGACTAAATTACTTTCATGGTTGCTTCTGGCCATAAGGATCTAAGCACTGAGGGTAGTGATGGGAATCCATGCAGAAAGCTTGTAAAGCATTTGCCTGTAGATACCTGACTTGCCATTCTCCAAAACTGCACAAGCAGAAAACTGCCCTGAGAAATACTAAAATAACAAGCCTTGAGCTCTGAGGTTCAAATAGCAAAGGTAGGGCTAGATAAAATTTTCCTCGGTGTTGCTGCCCGTGGTGGAGAACAAGGCTAAGCTACCTAGCGGATGAGGTGGGAAACAGCCTCCAAAACTCAACTGCGACAAAACCTGGGGTTGGTTCCAAGAGGAGGGCTGTCTAGAGACCTCCGCAGGAAAGAAAGGTTTATCAAAGTCTTTTCTGTCTATTCCAAAGATGGTTTTGATTAAAGAAGGAATTACCACCAGTTCCCTTCCCTTGCCCCAGTAACACATAACACACCATCCCCATTTCCTTCACTGCCAGTTTGCTCTAATAAAAAGCAGAATTATGCCTGAAAAGCATGTTGCACAAAGATGGACCCGCCAAGCACTCAAATAGATGCATTCGCCAGCAGTCAGTCAGACGCATGCATACACAAATCGCTTGCTTGCCTGTAAACAAGACAGATCGCTTTCTCAGCTGCTGTATATGAATTTCAAGCTGCTGTGGAAGAAACCTCTCTCCTTCTGCGTTTTAGTGCTGTGCGCAAGGTGATCTGGAAGGGCAGACTTGCAGAGCTACCTGCCTTTGCAGACCAAAGCCCTGACACCTCCTGGTGTGTGAAAGCTCTCCACAGATGCCAGTGGTTTTAATTTCAGACTCTAACATTTGAATGGTATTTGCCTGAATGACCACACAGGTCAGCACCAAGCGGAGGTAACCTCACTGACATCCATGTGACACTTGGTAGAGTCACCCCGGTATTAAAACAGACCCCAAATGGTGCGGCAAGACCTTGCCATCATTCAAAGCAGGGTTAGTTAAGTTAAGCACTTAAAATGTCATGCTTCTCAGATGCCAGCTATTTAACACATTTATTAGACAAAGAATTACAAAGCGGCTGAAAGGAAAGTGAGAGATGGTTTCCTCCAGGCCTCTCCTGAGTAACTACCAGCAGAAAAGCTTTGACAGAGTCAGAGAGACAGAGTAAAAGCCCTGACAATAGCCATTTCCACCATGCTACAAGTTTACAGCCCAGGGTACAACTTCTGAAAACCATTCAGCAGCATCTGCCAGGGAGGAGAAGAGACGAATGAATCCTGCTGATTCCAGACCTGGTGCCACTGTAATGCATGGCAGTGAATCAACAAGGCAGAGAACAGCCTCTAAATTATTGGTAGCACTACAGCACATGAACACAGAGCAAGACAGCCAAGTGGCACAAGATCTCCCTTGCGAGGAACACCCGTGCAGGTGGCAGCATGCAGCAGGAAAACTTGGCAGGACAACAGGTACTCCTGCCCCAGCCATCAGAGGGAAAGGCGAGGGCTACGAGCCGTGCATGCTCCCAAGTGCCGCTCCCAGCCCAGAGCGGTTTGTTTTCTCTGGTCACTAATGGGACTAGAGCTGCTTCAGTGATGCAGGAGAGATGCTCCAGGAGTGAACGCCAGCTGAACAGCACAAGGACAGACTCACAGGAGCCGTGTCCTCTTGCTCAGAGCAGCCTGCCAGCTCCTTGTCCCTCAAGTGCCACCAGCAGAGAAGCAGCTGCCCATCACATGGAGGTGGGGACAGTGACTAGAACGGGCAGCGGCTTGCGCATGAGAACAGCGGCGCTAGGCACCACCAAAACCAGCATAAAATAAAGACGCATTGGGCAATTTGCTCTGGTCCACCCTTCTGCCCTGGACCTCATCCCTACAGTAGGCACAGCCCAGCCATGGCCAGCTGGAGGCTAAGGGAGGAAGGTTGGGGCAGCCCAACTGCAGAGGCTGTGGGGAGCCTGGGCAGGCTGACAAACCCGGCACAGCTCTCCCTTCCCTCCCATCCTTTCCAGCTTCTCTTCCCCCACTCCTTCCCCCTCCACACCAGCAAGCATATCTCAGCAGTCAGGAATTGATCAAAGCCCTCCGTTCGGCCAGCTGCCTCTTCTCCTGTGGGACAAGCCCCGAGGCATGTGGCAAAGGGCGTTTTTCCCCTCCAACCCCCCTTTTCAGCAAGCAGGCGGAAACACGGGGTCTTCCTTCTCTTTCATCTCCCAGTTTGCTTTTCCTTGCTCTGGTTCTTAGAGCTTGAAGTTGGTGGATGGTTTGTTACAAGAGATGGAAAACAAGCCATACTGATGCTTTAATAGCTCCATGGCGAGATTCCCTCGTGGAAAGCATGGCTGAACATAATGGGAAGGGGTCTGAGAGGTTTTTTTAATCTAGCTATAAAACATAGGTGAGGGTTATACCCCGGGTTTTATTATATTGCATATAACAAGGGGTGTTCTAGGGAGCAATCTAGGCATTTTATAGGTGCCTGGTTGGTGTCACCAGCTCCACACATCGAAATATCATGAGACGTGTTCAAAACATTGACAGACCAGCTTTAAATAATCACAAGCCCTTTATTATTTAAAACCCCAAAAGACAGACCTTCCTTTCTTTGCCACCTGTTTTTCTGAGGTTTTAAGATTTATGCCATCAAACTCTGCATGTATAAAGGTGGGGTTTGGGGTTTTTTTTTTTTCCAAGCTCAAACTTATAGGTCTCATATAAATCCCGTGACCCCAGAAGCTTAGTCTTTGAAGAAGAAAAAACACCAAATGCAGGAAGATTGCCACAGAATTGACAACCCTGGTTGCTAGCTTCCTTCCCAATAAATTATTTTGCATCTTTCTGACAGCAGGTCACAGGTTGCTCTAATCATACAGCCAAAGCTAACTACAAGGGACAAGCATTTGGGACAAGGTTTTGAAGAGGCACACTCACATAGGTATATCAGAATAACAAAGTCAACATGTTCACCCAAAACTCTATCTGTCCTTCTGCTATTTCAAGCCACACCATGCATGGTAAGATTATGTACACCACATCCATCCTCTTGGTACTTGAGCGTGCCTAATTTCCTCCCAACGTTGCAATTGCACCACTGATAACAGGAGAAATCAGGCTGGACTCTGCTCTCACTCCTGGTAGTGTCCTACCAGACAGCTCCACAAATTGTCCAGCCTTACACTGGTGCAACGAGTGTAAAATCCATTCTGCCCTGGGAAACACTAAACTCCAGGCCACAAACAGGATGCCAGAGTGCCTTAAACAGGATTAAGCATTGTTTGAACTTTGCAGTCCATCTTCAGAAATTTAGAGGCAGAGTGTTGTAACAAGAACCAGACAGCACAAAGCAGCTGGGTGATGCTGTCTTACTCCATAGGTGGAAGATCCTCCCCCCCCCAAACAAAAAGAAACCAACAGGGCACAGAGACACTGCAGTGATACCTAAACTTAGCATCAGCCACAGAAAAGGAAAGAAGCTGTGGCTGGATGTTTGTATTACCCATCGATCCTTGCCTGACTCGCAACCAGGAGTAACTTATAATAAGCTTTAGGCTGCTCTGATATATTCTGGGAGCTGAAGCCAGGTGCAAGGAAGCTAAATAGCCAGCATTTCTTGGCTTTCATTGGGGGAGCAACACAGTAAACATTACAAATCCCCAATGTGGCATACTTTAGGCTTCGCGTACAATGGGCGAAGAGAGCACAACTTAACATTAAGACAGTACATAAAAGGGATCAGCCTTTTGCAAATAGGATGCACCAATTGCTTCTGGCGAGTCCTTTTTCTAGCTGCAAATACTGACCCTGGAACAGCACTCAAATCATCATGCTGGAGCATTAGCAACGAAAAAGTAAAAACACTGAAAAAATTAAGGATAGAAAAGAATAACTTTGCTGACTTTCAAAAAGAAGACAATGAGGGGGTTTTCCCCATGTATTTTCAATTTCCTGAAATGACATACGAAGAAATGGACAACCCAAAGTTTGTTTCAGAAAGCAGAACTGCAGAAGTTATTCATTATCAGTAGGACTGATTGGAAATTCAGCCGCCAGCTTGGTTTTTTCTTCCACTTACAAATTGTTCACAAACTGATCCTAATTTTTCCCAAGTGAATCTACAACTTTCAAAAGTATACCCCTGCGGGTGAGGAAGTCCACAAACGTAATGGGTCAGCACTACCTAACTCCCTTTGACTTCTTTGACTAACTCAGCCTTCACCAGCCCATTGAACAAAACCAGCTGCTCTCTTGCAGTTACTCACATGCTTTCCACTTGGATTTTCACTTTTTGCTATTCAGGGCATGTGACTGCTCATCTGTGCTACATGGTTTGATTCTACAGCTTGACTGGATGACCAAAGGCTTTTAAAATAAGAGACCAAGCAAGGCTGGATGAAGAAGTTACTTACAGTTCACATTTTTTTTGGACAAAACAAGCTTTTGTGCTAAAGTTTGCAAAGACTTTTAGATTCATAAACATTTTCCCTACTGCCCAAAGGTCATTCGCATACTCATAAATAACCAATAATATAACTCTTTGGAGACCAGCAAAGCCAAGTCAAACTGAGAGTTTGCCAACATGTCCACAATACTGTTTATTCCATTAGTGCACCAGACCCTGCACCAGAGCACTTGACTCTGCCCCTTCAAAATGAAATCAAAGAAATGAATAAAATCAAACAGAAATCTAAATCCATCTGAATGAGTCAGAACACCACGTGATGGTTGTCCCCTTGCAGACCACACTGCAGCATGTACTTCCACCAGTCTGTATATGAGAGGTCCAACCATTCAGTCTATAAACCCACTTTATCAGAAACACTAGCATCCTGTCTCAATGGATTTGAGAATTTTTATATATTTTTCAAAGTTTTAATTCAAGCCTTTGCTCCATCAAAACAGCAATGTTACAATATTTCAGAAGCGAGTGGGTTTGATTACAAGCATGCCAAAAGGCAGAGGGAGGGAGATGGTAAAGGGGAACAGCTAAATCTTTTCGCTTTCTCTCCTCTGCATCATTGCGAAATCTTTCTCTAAAACATAAGATTCAAGTCAAGTTGCCATGTTTTAAACAAACCACGGTGTGTTATTGTACTATGCTTCTGAAACGGGGAATATAGGTCAAGAACTTTTGGACCTCTCAGATTTAAGGTATACAAACTCTAGCAGCATTGCTATCTGCATGTTTTCCTTTTCCTTTCTTTTCCCCTCTTTTCTTCTCTTTTTTCTCTCCTCCCCTCCTCCCTCTCCTGCTCTTTTCTCTCCACTCTGTTCCCCCTTCCCTCTCCTTCACTTTCCTTTTCCCTTTCCTTCTCTCTTGTCTCTTCCTTTCTGTTTTTCCTTCCCTTCCTTCTCTTTTTCTCTCTCTTTCCTATCCTAATGCTGGAAAGCAGCTGCAAGCTGCAGCTTCAAATAAAATGCTCTGAAAAGCACCATTATGTTTATCGACACATTTTTTCATTTTTCATTGGGTAGGACACAAAACAAGTATTCAAAAAATGCATATGTGTGTGCAGACAAGCATGCATAAATATATGCATGCACATATACTATGTGAAAACACACGAAAAGCGTGTTTGTGCGCATGTGCTTATGCTTGCTCTTTTTTTTTTTTTTCCTTTTGCAGCATTAGAGAAATTTGCAGGCTGGATGCCACAGGTTGGCTCTGCACATTACAAACCGTGTCAGTATGAATAATAGGGGCAGGCGATTCTGCCAGAGGGTCATGGAACAGCAAGTGCGTAAAAAGGCAAGATTGTCCAAGAAGTACACGCAATATCGGCCAGGGTTTGAAACGCACTGCCAGACAGAGACCAAGATCAACTTGTAGGCTCTAAGGCCAGGAGAAGCACAATGCCCATTTCTGCTGACCTATTGCGAGGGTGTGAATTACAGATTGCCACCCAGGAATCCCAGCAACTCTTCCCAGCAACTGAAAGGACAACAGCACTTAAGCAGGTGTTTAAAGTCAAGCTGTACCTCAGACCTTGTAACAGACTGCTCTTGGTCTCATTGAGCTGGAAGATCAGGGCCAGATCTTCTGCTGATGAAGCCCCCTTGATTTTAACTGTTTGCTGGGTTATCATTTAGACGAAGATCCAGGCATACTGCGGATACCCAATACAGGGGCTAACAGCTGGAAGGGAATGACTTTGTCCTAATAAACAGATGATAGGCTCTTCCTCAGACTTCCAAGGATATTTTTCCTGGAGATCATTTTCTTACGTATCTTTACTCCAACCAGTGAAAGATGAACACACTTCACTCAGTATTTTAAACCACTTGAACAGCATATGTTTGAGAATTCAGCATAAACCTTCTTGGGACCAAAGTTTGCACATGAAAGGCTGGAAAAAGCAGTAGAGAAAAACACCAAGGAAAGGTTAGCACAAGAAATAGAGCAGAGAGAAAAATCCAGATGAAAAAAATACATTCAGTCTATACAGTATTATACCACAAAGGATGTTATATGCCAGGAGCCAGAAGCCCTGTAAGTGCCAAAATCCAGGTAATTCACACAGCAGTAACTGGTTCCCCTGAACATGGCCATTGTGACACAGCCAGTTTTTTCCACAGGACATCCCAGATCATTCTTCCCTGGTCTCCATCCAAGCCTGAATTTTTCTGCCTGTCTCCCACAGCCTGTCCTTGTTCTGCCTCTTTCTGTGCTGCTGCCTCTACAACTGAGTTTCTTGTCCTCTTGGACTTGGTCTTTCTTGAATTTTGAACCTCTGCTTACCACCCTGATATTCCTTGCCCCATCAACAGCCTCAGTTGCTTTCCCATCTCAAATGTGTTCTCCCCATCTCTCAGTCTCACTTTGCCTTCCATCCTTCCAGTTCCTTTCCTTGTATCAGCCTCCTCTTCCCTGCTGGCTTTCAGTAGCATTTCAAGTCCCAGACCTCCTGCCAGTCTTCACTCCCCGCCTTGTCTTCCTGTGCCAGGCTTCTTGTGTCTATCATCTGCTCCCTTTGCTGCCTTCTCCACCACCTTCAGCTCCCAGCATTCCCTCTGCATTTGAAGTCTGGTTGCATGCCTCCTCCCTGCATCCTAGACACCAGCAGAACTGAAGCCACCAAGATTGCAGGAGAGACAGACAGCTTTTTCACCTCCTCCCTAGCATCCCGGTACCATGAGAGTCATTAGGAAGGTTCACAGATGAACCACACTCTATTGCTTTTGGGATAAGTGCCACAACGATGCACTATTTGAGTAGACTCATCAAAGTATTTACCAGACTCTCAGCACTGTGAGGAAACGAAGATATCTTTTTGTTTTTATTTTCTCCAAAACATATAATACAGCTGAAAACAATCAGCTTTTCACAGGAACAACAGCAGGCTCTTCCTCAACCTCAGAGGGTTGAACTCATCTGTCTAAAAATGAGACTACTTTAAACAATTTTTCTAAACTATCGCTGTCATTAACCTCCAGGGTGCAATTCATTTCACTTCTATTAGGTACCTACTTTCAGATGAGCTGATTGAACACCCCCCATCCTTCTCCAGAGAGGATGGAGGAAGCTCAGCTCAGACAAATTACCTGGAATGAATGCCTAATAAACAGCCAGCATTAAAAATGAGGTGAGCTCCAGCTCCCCATGGTTCCTCAGCAACATCTCAAACTCTCATTCAGGAGGAAGAAATCAGGAAAGTGTCTCAGTGAAATGGCACATACAAAAAAATAAATCTTGCTTTTTGTCTTTTTTCAAACACGGAAGAAAAAAATTTGCTTTTTTTCTCCTCATTTCATTCTTGGAAATGGCTGCACCACTTCAGATGACACCATCCCAAGAAAAATCCAGCCTGAGTCACATGTGTGGCACCAAAAATGCCAGTGAGAACAGTTAGAGATTGGCAAAGTCATAAGCAACTGAATACAGGGTCTTATGATAGGAAGTGCTGAACAACTTCCCAAGAGGTACTTCTACACCTAAAGTAGGATACAAGGAGGCAACTCTCCCTTGCCTTGATTGCAAGTGTTCTTCAATGCACAGTATGTCACTTCCATTTCTCTTCAGAGAGCAAAATGTGGCGTGAAGATGGTTGTATCTTCCTTTAAATGACTGTCCCTTTTGAGGAGGGGTGGGAGGGGAAGAGACGAGGAAAGGAGAGTCACTAACAAACTTGGAATTCAGTTAATAAGGAAAAATGTGCCTGAAAAGCAACTTTCCAAAGCCAAGAGCTTCACAGGATTCAACAGTTCTTCCAGTGCTATAGGATACACAGATACATATCACTCACAGTAACATTCTACAGGCTCCAGACTCCGCCACATTAGCGGGCAGGCTTTCCAACAATTAATGAGGGGGCTGTCAAGCGTTTAAAACAGATCACAGCAACTCCTTCCAATGCAGCCTGTAGAGGTGCACAGCACATCTGTGTACCTCAGCATGGGGAAAGGAGTGAGCTTTGTTTCTTGTATGAAACTAAAAGACAGTAAGACCAAGGCAACAACATTCCCCCTACTCCCTTCTGAGCTAAGTCAGTACAATAAGTAATGAAACGCAGCGTTGCAGGCTCACCCCTGCCTTCAGCTTCACTGGGAGAGAAGTTCCAGCCTTAACCCCAGATGCTTCAATGGTGATGGGCTTAGCAGATACTCAGCATTACTTTGCAGCACTTTGGCCCATCAGCAACAGAGGCACTAGCCAGGTGAAGCCATGGGAAACCTACTACTAGAGTCAACACAAAAAAGAAAGAGCAAGAAAGATCCCACTTTGATGCTATTCTGCACATGGAGATGGCACCAGGGATGCCCCAGTAAAACACCAAGACATGGTGGTGAGTCCCATCCATGTCTTCACTGAGTATCCATCTCTTGTTACCAGTAGGAAATGGAAGAGAATAAACTATATATAACCTGGGAAGCCTGCAACATCCTGGGCACTTCTGAATGCCACCAGACAACACCAGAAAGCTTCACACATCCCTCATCAAGCTGAGACAGCCCTGATCTTCAAGAGCAGCTGCCTCTAGCAGCCAAGACAGCTCCCAGCCTTCTTACCCCAACAGCATCAACTGTAATTGGTCTTACTCATTAGGGAGCCCTCCTCTCTAAGAAGGGACACCCAACACCATTACAGGGGAAGCTGAAGAGGCTGGGAAATCCTTAGATGCTGGCTCACAGCAGGTTTGAAACACTTTTGCTTTACAATAACAAGGCAAGTGCAACAGGTGTGTGGCTGAAGGTCTTGAGAGCTGTGTTGGGTGAAAGCAGTAGGTGTCAGAAAGTGGGGGATCCACCAAGAAGACAAGCTCACAACTAGTAAAAAGCTTTGGATATAGCCATTGCCAGGAAACCCCTTTTGAAGGAATAAACCTGTTCTGTTAGCAGCCATCACCTAGCAACCTCGGCTCTATCCTCTGTGGCCACTCCAAAGCGTTCACCTTGGAAGATGTGGCCTTTGACAACCAAAATACCAGACACTTCACATTTTATTGCAAGCCCTCCTGCCTTGGAAAGAGCTGATCAAGGTCCCATTGTGCTCCTGGGCCTGTGAGCTTCAGTACCTCATGCCTGTGGCTTGGTGGTACATAGGTCTGCCTATAGCAGCCACACTCCTCTGCCTTGCCCCCCACTCCCCACAATCCCACAGTCCCCCGGAGGAGCCCTCTGACTCACAGCAGACGCCTTCCCCCCCCCCCCCGCCGCCTCCTCCCCTGCATAGTTTGCTTGCTGACGTCCAGAAAAGGGTTTTTACCTCCTGGAAAACAGACAAAGCAGCTCCCAAGGGCTGCCGGCTGCAAGCACAGGATAACTTGCCATCCCCATCTTGTCAACCAGTGACACAGCTTGAGATGGATTTTTTGGGGTGTGGAATAGGGTGGAAATCAGGCACCGGGATGCTACGGTGATTCTTCAGACAGTGGGGCAAGCTCTTGCAGGCTGTGCCTGGGAGGCACATGCAAGTGCACTTGGTGGGATCTGGGAGCTGACCGACACCACGCAGGCACAGCAAGAGGGTGCCTCTGGATCACAGCCTTCATGGCACCCTCCAGGGCAGCACTGCCCCATTCCCTTCCCAGCTCTGCTGGCCAGTTTGCTCTCTTACTTTGGGAGAGATGCAAAAGGGCTAGATCACCACTACTTTGCTCAAAGACACTATTTGCTCACCCAAGTAAGCCCAAGATCTCCCTTCACCATGCTGTAGGAGTTGCCTGGAAGGCACAAGAGCTGTGCGCTATGTCTATGTCCTACTATTTGACATCTTCAAGCCTTCCAGTCCCAGCTCTGCTCTGTTTTTCACCTCTTCTCCTACATTTCCCTGCAAGGATTTGCCGTTACTCAAGACCCCAAGACCAGGGGGCTGTGGGAAAACCCAACACACTCATTTTGAAAGGAAAGAGCAACATCTTTAAGTCTTTTTTTTTTTTTTTTTTATTTTCTTTTGGTAATCACTCCAAACTCCCCTTTTTATCAGCTCTGGGTCAGAGCCTCCCTACTTCACATTGCTGAAGTCAGGGGACACTCTTCACCTCCCAGAAGCTGTGAAGCTGGTTCCTCACACCCACATTGGGGAAACTTGCCCAGTTGAGTGGACAAACTCCGTAAGGGCAGAACTGTCACAAAGGGCAGGCACTCACTGAGTTTAGCTGCCAAGTTCCATTATGAGTGTCACAGGGGCAGGTCACTGTCCTGAAGATCACCCCTTCGTTCTGTTCCATCAAGAGCATATGATGAGCTGGAGGCAGAAGGAGGTCTCCCCTCATTCCCATGGGGGCTTCATCCCAGTCCCTGCCCTACTACAGGAGCACAGGCTGCACATGAGAGGTTGTTGGGAGAGGACTGACTCCCCAGCCCTGTAGAGTGGGCATCCGTACCACAGGGAGGCTGTCACTCCTCAACAACAACCAGCAAAAAAAAAAAAAATAGGGTAATTTTCCTCCTTCTTCCCCCCCCTTTCCCCCCTCCTTCCAGAAAGTCTTGGTTTCATCCCACTGTGGAACGAAAACAAATGCTCTAAACCACAACATTTTTTACGAACTGGAATTTCTTGCAGTCTAGCCAGCCTTGGTGGATCAATACCAGGCATTTCTTTCCTCCTGCTCTGGCCTTTCCCTTCCAGCCTCCTCCCCGCCGCCCCACTCACCGAGGGGAATAAGGGAGCCAGAGGTGTCAAATGGAGGAGCCGGGAACACTCCAGCTCAGTTTTAAAAGGGACAGAAAAAATACTGGCGTCAGCCGGAGCACCAGGGCAGGCGCTGAGACCTTGTTTTGGATTTTGCAGAGACTGTCCCTGGGGAGAGCTGTCTTTTTTTTTTTCTTTTTTTTTTTTTAAATGCATGGTTTTGTTTGTAAGTTAAAAGTCTCAGGATTTGCAGTCTTTGAAGCGTGGTCAGCCTGCCAGATGGAATTAGTCAGTGCCTTTCGGTCGGAAATCCCAGGCAGATGAAGCAGGATGGAAGGACAGTGTTTTTCTCATTTACCAGGAAACCCTCTGCATCGATCCCCACAAATTCAGCTGCAGTGCTCCCCAGGACCCCAAAAGCAGGCAGGACTGAAGGCAGGAAAGCAAGCAGAGGGCCAAACCTTTCACATGCATAAATCGGTGTGGCATTGCTGAAGTCAATGGCCCCCAAGCAGATTTATACTGCTCAAGATCCAACCCAGATGTTTTTGCTGGTACTTGCCTGAAGCTATACGATGTCAGCGGAGTTTCCTCTGCTTAAAAGCAGTGCTGAATTTGGCTCTCCTTGTCCCTGACTCATACCATCTTTCTGTCTCTTCCCACCATGGCCTCTCTCAAATCTTCCTATTCGTGGACTCCTCAAGGTGAGCACTCTCTCTCCCAGGTGAGCAGCCTCCTTCTCCATGTTCCTGAGTGATTCTTTGCCTTCCTTCACATATGCCCTCATCTCTCCAAGCCCAGGAACCCAAGGGCCATCTTTGAAGCTTTAGCAATCTCTTCTTTTCTTTCTCTCTTTCCTGAGCCCACCCTTCACTGCTCCGCATGCCTCTGCTAAAAGCTTTGGGTCATTCCTCAGGCAGTCCCCTGACAAAATTACACTTGGAGAAGATCCACTTATTTCCACATCATCCAAACCACCGTCCAAGAGGAGAGTTAGTACCGCTTGTTCCAAACATGCAATGTATGGATGACAGCCCATCACAAAAACACCGAGTGGCATCAGTAGATGTGGGAAGAGCTCACAAGTGTTAGACTGGAGCTGACAGCCTCCTTGCAAGAGACCAGTGCTAATCACTCATCAGCTGAGACCTCAACTTCATTTCTCACGAGGGATGGAAGGGGCAGAGAGACTTGCTGTGGAGTTGATGTACGGTAGTGCTATCAAAACAAGTAGTGCTATCAAAGCAACTGCGCAGACCTGTGCACAGAAACAGTCCATTTTACCTCAGACTCTCCAAATCTCTCTCCCTTCTTCAAAAGCCTTGCAGTCTGTAAAGGCAAAGGTCGATGGAGAAGCAGAGAGGGGACATAATCATACTGCAGGTGGGTCCTAGCACCAAGAACCCAGGCTGCACTCTATCACCCTAGAGAGGCAACACTACCCAAGGGGCTAACGGCACAAGTTTGGGAGAGCATTCAAGCACCAGGTGTGAGCCTCAAGACCTGGCCTGAGACACCTGTGGAAATTACTGCTTCAGGATTTTGGCTGAGTCAATAGAGTATAAAATGAGCTCAAAAGGATTTGTAATCCAGATTAATAGGAGCACATGGATAGAAAATAGGAGCACATTAATAGGAAAGATACATGAAGCCCAGCCATCACCTGTGATAATTGCAGGGAGACCAGTGTGCAACCAGACTGAGAAGTGCATGTGCTCAGGTAAGACTGAGCAGGGTGTACCAGTTGCACTAGACTGCAGAGTACTTTGACTGCCAGCTGAAGCTAAAGAGGGATCTTCCTTTGTAATACCATATAACTGACCAGTGAATTGGGCATCCCTTTCCTAGACAGCAACACTACTTTTCACAGAAGAGGCACACCATGGACCTGTCCTACCACACAAACACCCACATTCCTGAGCAGATGGGCAGGGGGGACACAGACACATAACAACCCAGAAATCCTGAAGCAGATGTTCTCTTCCCCCAAATCCTGATGGCAGTCCCTGTAGAGAAGCGCATCTTGCTACCATGTGAACAAGGATACTGCTCATCTCAAATAAGAAAAGCTCAAAATGGTCACAGGGACCTTCTCTACAAAGGATAAGATTTTGCCCACCTTGTCTGAATTTCAGTATCAGTCAATCACCAACAAACATCTCCATTGTTATGCTAGCAGCAGCCAGTCTGTGGGATAAATGCTGGCTATCTGCAGGGTTGAACATCTTCCTTCCAGCTCCTGTCATCTCCCATAGCAGGTCCTCAAAACGCCCTGGCACATCCACAACCACTTGCCCTGTGTTGACTAAATGCAGCTCTAGCCAGCTGAACCCCCACACCACAAAGTCACCTGCACCCCTGAGAAGGTAAAAAACAATGCCAAAGGGCTAGAACCAACTCACAGCCATTGCCAGCACCGTTCTTGCTATTGGCAAACACCACAAAACCCACTAGCAATCAAGACCAGTCAAAGCAAACCAAGCTTATTTCCTCTGCTCAGAATACATGACAACTCAACAGCTCCGTCCACCTTATTCCATCAGGTCTATCCATCAGCCCAAGCTCTGCTGCTTCACTTCCCTGCTCCTCAATGTGCCTTCTCTAGGCCCCTGCTGTGCCATTGCTCAGGCCTGACTAGTTCTGGATCTCCAAATACTGACTCTGACCACAGACAACTGCCTTAGGAAACCTCGATATTTTAAGTAGCGAAAGCAGACCTCCAAAAGAGGCAGCAGCGTGCAGCTGACAGCTGGACTATTTGCTAGTACAGGAGTAGCCTCCAAGGCTTGCTCAACTGAGCAAGCAATGTGTGCTCAGGATGAACAGAGTAGAAGCTGGACTCCCAACCTTTTGACTACATCCATGCTGCTCAGAAAGACATGCCACCATAAAGCACAGCATTTGGCTTTCACCCACCTCACACCTCCCCTCCACCCTGCAGCCTCGCAAACAGCCTGGCCCTGCCCACACAGGGAGTCCACGTGAACACACTGGGGAAAACTATGGCTGGGCAGGGGCTGTCCCTGCAGCCAGCGCAGGGGACCACATGTTTTGCCACTGCAAACAGAAAGGGACCAGGGAGAGCAGCGGTGATTTTATTTACTGGAGATCTGGCCCCTTTATGTACTATTTTGTGTATATTTAAGGGATGCTATGAAGCTGCCAACATGGTCCAGGGCTGGGCAGAATATATGAGTAACCCTGGTTTAGAGGAAGAGGCAACAAAAGAACCTAAGAGAGGTCTGAAACCGGGAAAACAGGCTTGTTTATGAAGCCAGAAAGAGAGTGCAACATATTCCAAGGCCAAGGGAATTTTTCTCGCAACGTTACTTTGCCTTGGCTACCTGGCCACTCTCACATAAACAATGGAGACACACCAAGAAAGCAAGGAGACTTCACAGAGGTTATAAAAATATCACTTGTGCAATTAGACTGAATCAAAACTCATGACTTTCTGGTTGGAAGGAATGCTTGTGTTTCCCCTCTCATTTCTTTTTCTCCTCTAACTTTTTTTTTTCCTCGTAAAAATCTAGATAAACAAAAGCCCTAGGATATTGGATGGTTCCTTGCATATTGTTTCAAAAGCAGAAACAACAACAACAGCAACCACCATGGTGAGGCGGAGTGTCTGCGATTGGCGCTGCGTAGCCCCTGTTTTTCTCTGTTTGCAGGAGCGGTTCTCGCCCTTGCTCTGCCCCACGCGTTTGTCTGCACATCCCGTCCCAGGACATGACGAGGCACTATCATCTTGTTAAGTGCATCCCCGCTTCTCCCACAACCTTGGCACTGCTTTGTCAGTGGGTCACATAAATATCTGCGGCAAATTGGATTTACATTCCTACCTCTCTCCTCAGCTTCAGGGGCGATTCGCTTATTGCCTCCTTATAGACAGATAACTGAAAACAGGAGAGGAGAAAACAGCGCTTTAGACACCCTTGCCTACCATGACTAGTTCATGAACTCTGCAGGGCAGGGACTGCATGCCGCGGTGCACAAGGAGTCCACAGGCCTGCGAGATGCTGCTTGCAATATCACCCCCACACACCCACATTCACGATAGCCACTAACGTTCACACACTTTGTAAAATCCTTTGGATAAAAAGCATGAGTGTTGCCAGCTTTCAGCTTTCAAAAATGTTGTGTGTGGCCCTAGAACAGAATGATATAGGCTTCAAAATAATAAGACTTAACCAACCCAAAAGTATTTGGAGTATTTTTCATCTGTTTTCTCATTTGGAGCCTCGAGGCTTCAAATTTTCAAGTGAAGTTGTTTTCTTCCAGGATCAAGAGAGCTGGAAATGCTAGTTTAAAAAAAATCTAAATAAATAGAAAGCTGAGAATCTCATTCAGCCTCTTGATTCCAGGAGCTCTAATAAAGACCACAAGTCTCAAATAAAATCCACAAACATCACAAGCTTCATGATGATACTCAACAAGAGATGGCAACATTCAGAAGCATGAAATGATAATTCGCACCTCTCTGGATCTGGTTTTATTTTCTTTTTCTCACCTCAGCTCCTGTGGCTATTTTTCTCTTCCTATAGGGACTCTATTTCTGGGCAAACAAAATTAATTCTTATCATAGAGCAGAGGGTGTAATCCTATCTATCTGTCAATTGTTTTTAAAATTCTTTACCCCTGGAAGTTTCATGAAAAACAGTGGTTCAACAGAGGAAAAAACCCCAAGTTACAATCTTAATGAGAAAAGCTGCATCAAGAGTGCTACATTTATTCCTTCTGTTAGTTTGCTACTCCTCAGTCAGCTCTTGTGTGCCCCATGGTTGCTCTCTCCTAAGCCAGCAGATGATGGATATAGGGACACGGGACTGAAGGGCAGACTCCTAGGAAAGGAAGAGACCCTGAGAGGGAGGAACCACAGGCTTAGTACCACCTTTGGGGGCTCAAAACAAAACAGCAGGTTTAGCAGGAAGTGTCAGGGCTCTCAATCCTCCACAGGAGATCTTTTTACTTTTTTTTTTTTCCAGACCATCATATATAAAGAGAAAAAAATCAAAACAACTCACATTTAGAACAAAGACCTTCCTTTCTTTCTCTCATCAGAGCAGCAAAAATTCTTCTCTCTTAGAAAAGGACTTAGGAAAATGGTGATTCCTACCTCCCTTATACATTTGCCCTAAACACACTCTAAGATCATGCTATGTTACGTCACGGCACTTTTGACAGTATACAGAGGCTCACAGGTAAAGGACCCCCACTGAGAGGGACACAGAGCCACACATTTCAGTTGGGTGACTGTATATAGACATATCATCGCTGCCTTCTAGAGGTGAAACCAAGAAAAGATAGCAGGGTGACACACTGTCTCCAACTATTCAAATACAAGCAGCTTTAACTGCTCTCAAAAGGTGTTGATCCAACAAAAACATGAAATAGAAGTCAATGGATCTGAGTGGAAAATATTATAGCAGTCAAATAGGCTGCTCCAATAACACTACCTCTACCCACAGGTATGTTTGAAGGGGATGAGGAGAGAAGGGAGGAAGAGAGAAGGTTCTGTGCTGAATATCTGGGAAGTTTGGGCTTCTTTGGGGGTGAAGGGTTTTTTTTCTGCAGGAATCCCATCCACTACTAGCAAACTGTGCAAGTTCCAGAATGCCAGAGACTGATGGGTGATGGAAATATCCATCATGAACTGCCACAAACAGCCACAAGGCCTTCCCATAAATCACTGCAAACTCAAATTAGGGGCATTAACATATAACAAGGTCATGGCCCAACCATTTCTGAATGATGATGGCAGGGCTGTGATGAGTAAAGTCATGCAGCACCACACCTCGCTGCAGGTTACCTATGCTCACCAACCTCCAGCCAAGAGGCAGCACTCTGGGTAAAACAGTTGCATGCAAAAACTTGTGTTGTTCCACAAACAAATCAGAACGAGTTTTAGGCCTAAAAACTTGGTTTACAGGCTCTCACACTCCAAGGAGCAAAAGAATCAGTTTTGCAACCTGTAGAAGTCTCCCTCTTTCTAATACCCTTGCACAGACATCCACATCAACATCCACAGACAGCCCCCAACGTATGCCATGTGCTTACATGAAGATAGCCAAAGCACAGCTCTACAACAAGCTCCTGGATCCATTGGCCAGCAGAGATGGCTAAGAGACGCTTCACAGGAAGAGAAGCTCTGCTTATGCAGCAAAGAAGCACAGATGCTGTGGCAATGGCATTTTAGCAGGTCAGATCCGAGTCTGAAAAACAACTCCATCTTGCCTTGACCCAGCCTTGCACGGATGGTTAGCAGATCATGAGAGACTTTGTAGTATGAGGCTGCAATAGTCATGCAGCACATCTGCTCTGTTATCTCAACACGTGGACAGCTCCTACTAGTACAATCCATCCCTTATTTTTACATGCACCAAAATACACCGAATTCCTTCCTTCCCCCTTAGAAATCCAGCGCTGGCCTAGCTCCCTGCCTCCCTGTTGGACAGCTCAGTCATGTCGAGTTCATCCCGCCAATGCTGGTGAGACACGAAACCAGATCCTGGGGCTCCACGGCCGAAAGCTGGTCCCCCTCCAGGTCCCTGAGAAATCCTTTGCGGTCACAGAGACGTCACCGCTGAGGTGGGCTCTACCTCAGATGGAGGAGGGCTGCCTCTGGTTGTTATTAGCTGTACTGAGAATTCGAAGGACAAGGAGGCATCAAGCCAGCCTCTACTCCAAAATGCAGTGATCCTACATTTGCAGAACATGCATCTGGCCTTCATTAATTCTTAAATGGTCCAACATGGGTAGAGGAATCGGCGGGGGATGGGGGGGGCAGGAAGGGAACTAACGCACTGCGCACTGAATGGGGCAGTCACGGGGGACATTCACGCAACAGGCTGTTTTGTTTCGAAGATGTTTCTGATCACAGAGCGTCTTATCCAACATGCAGACATCATATCATCAGAAGGACTGCGCATGGGCCTAGGCATGTGCGTGTGACAGACAGCCTCCAGCAAGGGTTTGGCCTTGAAATTTCTCATGTTGGTCATCACAAACATTATGATGATAGTCGGGGGGGGCAGGCCAAGGAAGGACACTGGGAATTCAAGCCATGAAATGATGAGATGGTCTTTCACCCCATCAAAAGGGGGCATCCAAGTTAAGCCTGCTGGCACCCTTTAAGAGCAGATCTCAGAGCATGGGTAGGCTAGAGAAATGAGGTGTCAACATTCACCCTTTCTCTCCACATGGCTGGAGGCATCACCACCTTTGCCCCATGGCCCTGAAAGTAAACGGGTGGATGAGCAAACACATTACAAAGGTCTATGTTTCCTTCAGGGCGGAAGAACATCCCCTGTCTTGAGGACACAGGGGTTGCAGATTGAAAGAGAACTTGAGTCTGGCTCACGAGGATCAGAGTCCATCTGTGAGCACGGCTATGAGTGTACATCGAAGGGTGATTCAGCGTGTATGAATATCCAGATAGGTGGGTCGCTGAGCACGCAGCTGAGTGTACTTGTGTGGGCAGCAAAGCACATGGCAGAACAACAGGGTGCAGGCAGCCTGTGGATAAACAAGTATGTCAGAAGTGAAAGGACACAGGAGGGCATGGGACTTGTTCAGTGGGACAAGTCAAGAGCTGTGCCAACTTCTGTCTTCCATTAAACCTGGGACATCCTATTGCTTTGCTGTGGCATGACAGCATACAGCTAATGGAAGGGGAAGTGGTGAATAGCCTCTGTCTCCTGCGTGGCATCAGATGGAGACATTTGCACTGATTTGGTGCTCAGAAATGGGGCAGACCTTGGGTTGACCTGACCTCTAAATGAGCAGAATGGGAGAGCTGTGGGAAATGACGCTGTAAACAGGAAGGCAAGAGATAAATAAGAGATGGGGAGGAAAGAGATCTATTTAAAGTGACAGTTGCTTTTTAGCTCCATTTTCCCTCTTCTGCTCAGCTAGAAATGAAGGCCCCCACCATTTTCCACTTGCCTGCCAAGACGACATACACTTACCACTTAGAGCTCTCTCCTAGCCAATGCAAAGCTCCCTGCACACTCCTGTTAACACCACTGCTGAGGCTGTCCAGGAAACTGGGGAGAATACATCTACGTGGTCCAAAAACCTGAAGGAGAAGGCTGGGTGCGAGGTTTCCAGCTAGCTTCTGTCTTTAGGTGAGCCAAAGCTGTTATATGCAACATGGCAATGCCCAGTGATGTCCCCTCCACCTCCTCAAGTGGAGGCTGGACAAGATGCTGCACAATCACACAATGTAAGATGATGCCGCCTCCTAAGCATTTAGGGTGGTTAGAAGCAATGAAGCACATCAAGGGGAAGTGACCAACTCAAAGTGATGCAGTGCAGTGCAACAGAGGAGATGAGGGAACAAGTCCTCTTCTAGCTCCATCCAGGGCTTGGTGTCTCTGAGAAATGAACCCTTGCTCAGCATCAGTCCAACCTCAACTTCTGCAAACTCCGATCTGTGCTCCTTAGGGGCATTACTCTGCCCCGGTGGTCTCTGAGATCAGCCTTTAGTTTCTGCAGCCCAAGGAAGCTCTAATTTTAAGTCCCTTTACACAAAGCAAATCTACATTTAGATGTTTGACATCCACAGTTCTATGCTCCCACTCCCAGGTCACAAGCACACACTTCTCCTGTTCTGATGCACTAACAAGAAGTAAAAAAAAAGGAGGCGGGGGGGAAATCTTTTGGTCAGCATAAGTGTTCTTGTTGCATTCTCAGAACTGGATGTTCCCAGACTAGAATGAGATTTTAGCCCTGCAATTTCTGATGACTCCTGTTGGCAACTGCCTTTCCCTTCACTCGGCTCTCCCCTGATCTCTTCCATTAGGGAAGTGGCAGAAGGCTGTGTTCTGCATTTCCGGGGCAAAACACAGAACTAAGAGACTAATTGTCCCAGGACAATTCACTCATAGAAGGGATTGGCCCCATTTATCTGAAGGAAAAAAAAAAAAAAGAAGAAAAGGAAAAAACCACCAATCAACCCAGTTCTGTTACAGAAACCCAGTTAAGTCGACAAGCTAAACAAAATACAATTAGGTTTCCTTTGGCCAGCCTGGAACATATGGTATTCGTCAGCCAGTCGTGTTCCTCTCTCGATTCTGGCAGGAGATAGGTAACTTGTTCCAAGCACTAAGAAAGCTCCTGGAAAGTCATCATGCTGAGCAAACTTTTGGAGGGGGGCTAGCTGGGGATATAATAGCTCACACAGACACAGATTTGACAGCGTTTCTTCCACATTGTTCAGTGCAGCTCTAGGTTACAATGCCTCTGGCTTTAGTACATTCCTGGTTCACATTGTTCCCTATGGTATTGCATCTGTAAGCCCTCATTTGCTAAGCACGCACACAGAGTTCTGGGGTTGAGGGCTCCTACCAAGTAGGCAAAGGTGTGGAAGGAAGAGAGGTTCCTGTGGATTTGGACTCATAAAGAAATCCTAAAAAGGCAAATTGTGTCAATGAGCAGTGCAGCAAGCCCTTATTATGCTACCTTTCTGAGGCAGGCTGAAAACGCCTCCTGCCATCCCAGAGTGGACCGATGAGCACTTCCCCAGCAAGAAATCAGCAACAAGTACCGCAGTGTCATGGAGATCAGTTGCTGCAAAAAGGAACAGCCTCTGAATTTGGTCATCAACCAGAAAACTGCATGAGGAGCCTGGCTCTGCGCTAGGAATATTCTGCTCTGTTGCAGTTTGCAAAGAAGTTAGCAAAGAGCTGATTCACAGAGAAATGAGCCTGTGTTTTAATAGAGGGAACTGGAAACTGTGCTGCAATAGAGTAATATCTGCAGAAGAACTTCACCAGCAAAATCAGTTTTGTCTATAGGACAAGCAAGCTGATAAAGGACTATTGATTTATTCGAGTAACAACAGAGGCTTCAGACTGGAAGTGAGCAGAGTGCTTCCCACCACACATTCTGCGTGGTGAGAAGGCCTGCGTGAGAGTTTCAGCTGCTTTTTGAGTCCACATAGTTCATCCTCATCATTGCCAGGGCTGGTTTGACATGTCTTGCATAGGTTTGCTTGGTGTGCTATAGGCCTTTTTTCAGCAAGGAAGCCAATTTATTCCCTCCAGTGCAGTTACAAGCCAGCACTGCCTCCAAGTTTCTGCACTGCCTTTTATCTTCCCATATACAGTTGGCCTTATTATATATCTGTTCCTCCCCTATCCCTGTTGACGGACAGCCTGGCTGGCTCAGGCAACGGCAGCCTCAGCCTAGTTTTCCTTGGGCAGTGAAAAAGTAGGAAATGCGATTGTAAAGAGGAGCAAGATTTCTTCTGACTGTTCCTGTGCTTTTTGGTCCACCTGCTTGCTGCCAGAACCAGGCTTCCTCCCTTTTTTACATGCTAGGCGCAGTCACTCTTCTTCCTTCATTGCAAAAGACCAGGGTATTTCAATCTCTGGATCGCATGGCTCTTCCGTGACATTCTTGCCACATCAGTAACACTTCAGAATACCTTGACCTTTTTTACCTCCTCCGTGTAATCCTATACCCTTCGTAGCAGGAGGTATTCCCTCACTTCCATTTCCAGCTTTTTGGCATCCAAGACCTGGCTCGGGAAATAGGCTTCTGTATGTCCTCACTGCATCCACCATAGACCTGCTTGTCAGGTTTACCAGCATTAAGTGAATTGGGAAAGCATTTCCCGCTCTTCTGGGTTGCTATTATGAATCAGCAAAACTTGCCGTGATCAACAGCAACGTGGTGGAGCACATCAAGGACTAAAGTGCTTGCAAAAAACCTTTGCATCTGTTTCTATTCCTGGACTACTTAGCCCCATCACATTCAAAACCTCAGCTGCAACACATAGCTCTGATATGGCATTTCTTTGGGGTTACGTGTATGCACTCAGTCAGCTCATCTCTTCGGCACGCTGGCCTATCAGATGTGTTACTCTTGCTCTACCTTAAGATTAATGGGAGAGATTCTCCATTGAGGTTAATGGGCGTAGTACACTGCTTGCGATCATTTTTTGGCACGAGTTGCATTGATGCAGCCAGATGAGCTGCCTGTCCTTCGCAGGGAGGGACCAGCTGAGTTTTGCTTTCTGGAACTGAAGAATCAACTGCAGCTTCATCCTTCGAGAACACCATCCATCACCCACCCAGGAGCTCTGCAGAGTGAGGCAACAGCGCGTCATCATCCCCTCCCTGCAATGTGGAGGCGAGTGTGGTTCGCTTTTGTTCTTACCCACATCACACAGACTTCAGCAGAGCCTGGTCACTGAGGCCCATTCATCTCTTTTGCTCCCAGGTCCTGCTCAGCAGTACCCTACCGGGCTTTCCTCATCCATCACTACTGGCAATTTAATCTCTGTCTCTTGCTGGGCACTTCCTCCCTGCGCCTTTGAATCAGAGTGTTTTTTTCCTCCCTCAAAGGAGCTTATAACATTTACTGCATGGTATTGGAATCTCTGGACTGAACTGAATCATAGTTCAGCAAAATTAGACTGGTTTCATCTTCCTCACAGTAGGAAATTGGACATACTGCAGCTGTCTTTCTGTTTTCCCGTTTAAACCGTCCCATCTTCCTGTGACTCTGTCCTCGGTGGCAGAGTAGCTGAGGCACATGGCTTCCAAAACAGGAGATAAAATGCCTGTTGCCAAAGGTTGCTTGCAAAGCTGTTCAAAGCAAGAAGGGGCTTTAGAAAGTTTCCAATCATTAAGCAGAGTTACAGCATTTGGCTCCTTCCTGCAGTCTCCCAGTATCTCTCATTAACACCGGTTTACTACTGCTCTTCTGGGAGTCAAGAGTGAAATTTCCACTGGCTTCCAGGATGGAGGACGGAGCTTTCTAATGCAAACTCTGTGCAATGTCCCTGTGTGCCCTATTCTGGGCTACGTGACTTCACCGGAGACCACAGCAGACCGCAGCACCCCCTCACTGTGCTGCTTTTAGCACCATAGGACTCCGTGCATTATTTAGGTTTATTTCACATGTCGGAAAGTATCATGCAGTATTTTAAAGGTCTTCAAAACCGTGCAACAGATAAACAAGGAAACCACACATATGCGGAGATCTCAAAGGGCACCGTTATGTTGCCTAAGCCTGTGCCAACAGTTTTCAACCTGCTGTGTATCCAGAATTCTTCCCCTTCCCTGTTAGTTCATTGAAGCCACACAATTTTACGTGAAAGAGCGTAGCGCCAAATATTCAGGGCTGCCCAGCACGGGTTGCCCATTGGCAAGATCCAGAAGGGCATGCTACACAAGCTGCTCTTTCATGCAGAGATCCACATTTCTCTGCGGCGAGCAAGGTTAGCTTTCAAAGACGGGCATGTGCAAACATATGCGTTTGTTTGTTTTCTTCTACCAGCATTACTCAGTAGTATCTGCTACGGGAAAAGCACTTATATTCTGTGAAAACACCTAAGCACAAACATTACATTTATGTACATGAGCAGGAGAATTTGAGAGTCTGTGTTAGCCACTTGTAAATGACTGTGCCCACCTCGTTTTAAAAACTGGCGCAGCATGCGAGTAAATGTAAGCATAATAAAAAATAATAGGAAACAGGCAATAGAATTAAGAGCAGCAGCCAGCTGGGATCTTCTAACCAGTGACATCAAGGGATTGCTGAGGTAATACACTGATGGGTTTTAAATTAACTGTAACCACTCAGGAAAAAGATCTAGGCGTCACTGTGGACAGCTCAATGAAAACATCTGCTCCATGCACAGAGGCCATAAAAAAAAAAAGAAAAAAAAAGAAAAAAAAAGAACCAAAGAACAAAAAAATGTTAGGTTGAATAGGATAAAGAACAATACCAAAAATGTTATAAATGCCACCATATAAATCAATGACACATTCACACTTTGAGAAGTGAGCTGAAGCCTGCTCGCCCTGTTTCAGAGCGGGGATAGCAGGAACAGAGGCCAGAGAAGGATGCCAAAAAATCGTTAGAGGCACAGAAAGGTTTCCAAGGTCGTCAGGAGGAGAGATTAAGGTCCAAATGGTTCAAAATAGCTTGTGCTAGAAGTGTATAAAATGATGAGTGGGAAAGCGAAGGTTTTCCCTTTTGCCCTTTCTCATGCTAAAGAAATAGTGGTCACCTAAAACACTCAAAAAATATTATTACAACAGGAAAAAGAAAACTCGCCAATGTTTTGCAGATTGCCCAGTTAACACATGGTACTTACTGCTGCAAGGTGCCAGGCTGAGAGTTAAGCCCGTGAAGTGGTTTAGGCCCAGCCGGCAGCTGAGTGCCACTTGCCACTGGCTCACCCCTCCCCCGGCGGGATGGGGAGGAGAACGGAAAAACAACGGCAAAGCCTCGAGGGTTGGGATAAGGGCAGTTTACTGGGACAGCAAGGGAGAGGGAAACAATCAACAACAGTGCTGATAACAGATATTCACAATGGGTGATAACAGAGAACAATTTACCCATCCAACGGCTGTCTGGTCCACTCAGCCCCTTCCCGAAACCGCACAGAAACCGCGCTGCGCCCACCCTTGCCCGACTAGCCCCTTTTTATGGTGAGCATGACAACACATGGTATGGAATAGCCCCCGGCCAGCTTGGCTCACCTGTCCTGGCTCCTTGTGAAATTAACTCTATCCTTGCCAGAACCAGGACAGCCGGTATCCAGAGAGGGATCTGCCATCTCTCATCACGCTACCATAACATGAGAATGAATGAAATGTATATGACATGTACATGCCTGTTGGCTCACATGTCTGGGCAGGCACTGAACTCCTGGGGCTAGGAAGAGACGTAGAGTAACCAAAAGCAATGAAGAAAGCCAGGGAGGAAGCTTGTACTGGCAGGACTAGAGGAGAGGTTGAAGGAGAAAAAGGCACCTGGAAGAGGAAAATGCAAAATAAAATACTCATAACCATCTGGAAAAAGATAAGGGAAGTGTGTTGTGCATTTTTCTCCTTCAGTCTCCACATGAGAGAGGGGAAATTAAGATTCTGCTAGGCTGCATCAACGCATGTACCCCAGTCCTGCGGACAAAAGGAGAGTTGGCAAATGCTGGCCACAGGTGAATGTTTACAACTGCAACTGGCTGGGTGTGGACAGACCAGCCAAGCCGTGACGCAGCTGCATCATTCAACACTGTTGTGCCACATTCCAAACAACAGCATCCCAGTCCATCCCCTGGCACCACATCCCCTTCACATCCTGGTTCACTGTTCAAACCTTCAAAATAAACAGGCAACATCTGAACATCCTGCAGATGGGGAAACATCAGGTGGTGGTGCATATCTTCAGTCTACAGTTTGATTTAGGCTGGCATAGAGAAACCAGCTTCAGCGCTTGGCCAGCAAGAAGGGCTGGCCATTTTGAGCAGCATGCAGGAGAAACTATTTTTTCTAGGTTACCCAGAGCCTCTAGCTCCACCATCCAAGAGCCTCACAGTTTTTGAGTGTATCTAATGGGTACAGAGCAGGGTTTCCCTCCACCTCGCACAAACCCATGACAGCACAGAGCAGCAGCAAGTGCCTGCAACTCAGCAGATACCTCTGTTAGGACAAAGCTTGTACATCACTGTGCGCAATCCTAGCAGTTTGCTAACTACAGGGGCCAACAAACCTCTTCAGAAAATGGGCTCTGTGTTTGCTATCAGGGTCAGCCTGAGCTGCACACGGCTCTGACCTCCTTTTCAAGAATGAGCAAGAACAGCAAAAACACCCTTATGGACACTGAAATAGAGCAATTTTTGCTTCGTGTTCAGGGATTTCCCCCAAGTTCTCCCCAGCTGCAGAAACAAGAGCAGTTGGGGCGATACTGTGAACACATTGGAAGCATTAAAGCATGACACTATGCAGCACTTAGCCCCAACCACATGTATTATGGAGCACAAGGCCTCCTGCTCCTCTGTCCGTCAATGTGTCTGTGGGATGTCCACAGCAGGGCTTTCCTCCACTTATGTGGGCCTGGCAGTGGGCTTTTTTGCTCTGCTGTGCATGCCTAGTGGTGTGGATGCCCACCCAGGAACACCACCACCGGCCTGAAGTGGAAACATGTCACCAGGCAAGCCATCATACAGATGTATGGCAGTGGATTTACAAGTATGTGCACATTGAGCAACAGTCCTGGTCCTTGAATGAGACCATTCACCCCCAAAAGGGTGGCTCTTGTCAATCTTTCCCCTTGGAAACAGCAGATGGGTAAGAACTTGCCCTATAGTCGCAGGACAACAGGACCTTTTTCTTCCTTCCCCTCCCATGTACTCACTTCCACCTACCCTTCTCCCAAGAAGCACAGAGCATGACAACCAGAACAAAACCCAACAACAATGATGCAAAACCCCCAAACAACCCCAACAGCTACTCGCACAACCTTCAACATCAAGCTGCCCGCTCCCGGCTTCCCCTCCCAGCCTGGAATGCAGGAGCTCCAGCGCAGCGACCAACAGCACGTATCACCCATTGCCCAAGCCATTCTTCTCCACACCTCCTACTCTTCATCCCACCTGCCCTTCTTCCCCACCACGGGTCTGCCAGTGGGGAACCCCACTACAAACATACCATGCACACAACATAATAAAGCAACAGAGTCTAGTGTTAAGCAGGACTTTTATGTGCAGCCAGCATTTCAAAAGGCACAGTACATGCTGTATGCTCAGTGCCGTCAGACTCCAAGGCTGAATTCTCCAGTGTTTTAGGAAAAAGGTAGGGTGGGAGGAGAGTGTGAGAGGGGGGAACAGACCAAGCTTTGTGGAATTCTTTTTAAGAGTGTATGCATGACTGTATAAAAGGACATTTTTTTCCTGACCTCAAAAAGACAATATTATTTCACACAGACCTATTTCCAAGAGTGGCCAAGCTGTTTCTACATGAACCAGTGCCTGATTGAGGCAGAGGCTGTGAAGGGGAAACCCTCTCTCCAAGTACGACATGGAAATTCCTTGACCTCAGCTGCAAAGCTGATCAACGCGTGCGATGGGCCAATGAAAAAGAAATTAAAATACCAGAGTGGCCAACACAGATGAGGACAGGTGTGTGAGGGAGAACGCACAGCCTGCTTTTTCCAGGCAAAGGGCCTGACAAAAAAAAAAAAATAAAAGGTCACATGCCAGGCAAGGAAGCAGAGGAAAGCAGGGCAAAAGCAAAGGTATCGAGACATTGGTCAGAAAAAGCAAAGACTTAAAATGCCAGGCAAACTGGCATATCTGATTCATACCCTACAGCCTGAAGGTAGAAAGGCAGGGTGAACAGGCATGGGAGGCAGAAAGAAATATTTATTTTAGGCCACGCTATCATTTGGTGTGCTTCATGGAAAAGGTTGTGTGTTCACCATGAGCCCAGACAGAGGCAAATAGGTTCACCATCAGTCTAGACCTGGTAACACCAGGTAGTGACTACACCACAGACCCGTACCCTACTCTAAAGCTGTGTTTGCTTCCTCAGGATGCCACCAGAGAAAACAGCTCCACAGTGAAACTACTTTTCCTGACCAGCATTGAGGACATGCCAAGCTACTGTCTCCAGCAAGAGTCCCACAAACAGGCCACCACTGGATAAAAAGCTGTGTAGCAGCAACTGACCGGTGTTAACTTTGCAAGTCAAGGGAGACAGAGCCCTTTAGTTTCCTTCTTGGAGGACCAGATACCTAGAGTTAATGCATCGGAGCCCTAAAAAAAACACGTGTGACAGGGCTGAACCCTTTGGGTTAGGTGAACCACAGCAGAAAACTGGTGTGTACCATAGCCTCTACGTGGCTGTGTAACAGGACTGAATATGCTATGTGGTGAGGTCACTCAGTGCATATGTGAACTCACGGCACTTCTGTAACATGCCAGATGCGTAGTCTGCTCTCTCACTGGGATAGATGTCAGACAGGAGGGATCTCCCACTGCCAGAATCATTTGTCTTTTTCATGGCCTGCTCCCAAGCTAACAGCAGGAAAGACAACTGCAAGGTCTGGGCCACAGACCTTCCCAAACTCCAAGCAACCTGCATGAAGCAGAACGGCAAATGCAAGAAGCTCTAGTGGCATCCATAGGTCAGTTTAGGTACACACACAGCAACAGGGATGCTACGCTTTGTCAGGGATGTGAGCCTCTTCTTAATGGCTGCAAGCCACAACTACAAGCCTTATTATAACCGTGCCCAGGAGAAGTAACAGCAGTCCGTATACTTCCATTCTTTTCAGAGTCCCAAGAAACTCCACTTAACAAAACCCATTCCGTCCTTACAGGAAGAGTGACGTGCACTGCAGGGAACAATTTTGCTGGTGTTTAGATATTCTGGGTTAAGCATAAAAGCAACCAGGTCCAATGCAAACTAGACCTGTGCTCAGAGACCTAAAATTGGGTCAAAACCCAGCTCATTTTCAATGAGTTCTCAGAAACCCCACTGCTCTGCTGCTCATTAGCTGTAGTTTCAGTTCCTTCTGGGTTTCTCCAGTGAAAGACAAGCCCTTGAAAAACAAGAGTGACATCCAAGGAACTTGGTTCTTACTAAATCTCCAACACAGGCTTTTCAAATGCAACACCTGTTTGGGATATATGGCCTTTCCTATTAGGCATCTTGATGTATCATAGATATCAATCCAGTCTCTCCTTTACTCCCCTGATCACCTGCCCCTCTTCTGCTAACGTCAAACTTTCCAAGGTCCCCCAGTGCTCCTAGTCTAGGACAGAAATGTATTTATTAGGGCAAAATGAACAGAGTGTGTATGAATTAGAAAATGAGTCCAGTCTGTTCAACTAGGGTTGGGCAAGCTTGTTTTGCCTAATTTAGAGGCCATTCAAACATTGTGGGTTTGAACATTACTGCATTAGTGTTTCACTTAGGAAAAACTGTGGGGGGAAAAAAAAAGGTGAAGAGAAGGGGAAAAAAAATCCAATGGAAACATAAATAGCATATAACGTATATGGGGCACCCACTTGTGCCAGCACAGACCTTCTAAGCTCTAACACATCGGACAGACTTCCCTTCAGCTAGAAGCTCCCTTTAACATACTTTAAAAAAAAAAAATCCTGAAGAACCATACAGAGGTGGAACAGGTCAAAAGAGATGGATACGCATGTCAAGGACAGCTGGTCCTAAACCCTGACCTGTCTTCATTTACACTTTGAAATCAAGGTCATGCAGATCGAGAATGGAGAGTTAATTTGCAAAGCTCCAAGCCCCTCAGTCTGCCTTGGGTGAACTGCAACAGCCCTCTGTGTCCACGCACAGGACGTGCTGCAAACTCTCAACAGATCCTGCATTTGGTTAATTAGCTTTATCCATACCTCAGCTGCACTTGGCTGTGTGTAGGACTCCCAACAGCCCAGCTTTCTGGAGATAATTACCATCATTCATTTTACATCCCTCTTTTTCTTCTGTTATGTCTTGGTTGCAACAATTTATGTTTGGGTGACAACTAACAAATTGGGAGCCTCTTCCTCAGACAGGGTAAATAATTCATTTTGGTGACATTGTATCACTGTCCACCAGCTAAAGAATAAGGCCTTTGGGTTCAAAAGTTAACCCTATCTGAGGGGACAGCTGGTTTCTTCCCAAACTGCACCTCAAAAACAGCAGTGGGGAAAGATGTGAGACATCCTTAAAGCAAGGAGTAAAAACAAACAGAGGTCACATGGTAAAAAAGAAAAAAGTGAGCACCAGGGAAGAAACTTAAGGCACTGAGGAACAAGGCTCTCCTCACCAATCTGATCACATTAAACCACCTCCTCTGTCACACATCTCCATTTCAAAATCCAAGAAAGCCACAAGAAACCAGGTGGAAACCCAACTGAGAATAGCCCACCTCCAGAGGCATGTTCTTTCCCCTCATCCCAAAAGCTGCTTTAGGTAAAAACAGAGACAAAACACCAGAGAGATGGGGAGACTGGCAATAGACTCTGCTTACATGCCTGTGAGCAAGATCCAAGGGCAGAGAGCATGGCCTGACTGAGCAGCTCTCCCACCATCAGCATCCTGTAGCCCTCACCATGAGGTCTGCCAGCCCAGGACAGACCTCACTCAGGAACTAACTCCACCTAAACCACCACTCCTTCTGCCTCCCCCCTCACCCCCAAGGCCTTTAAAGCCCCACCACATGGGTGCGTTTATCCCCTGCTCCCATTTACACCTGGGCTACACCCCTCCTCACCAGCAGGTCCCATAAGCTGCACCACTTGGAAGAAACAGGTTGTGTTTTCATCCAAAAACTGCAGATGAGATACCACCATCATGTTACACCATCCTTTCACTGTGGCTCTGGGCCCTTTGTGTCCAGGGTATGCCTTCAAGCGTGATCACACAGATGTCAATGGGGCCGCCCCAGCCCTGCCCTCATCTGCAGTGCAGAGAAAGGTGCTGCTAGCCCTGCATGACGATGACCCCGCACAAGAGGAATCCCTTTTCTTCTCCATACCATCTCTGACTTCCCCCCCACCTAATCTATATTTTTTTTCCGGCCTCGTGTATACTTTCCAGCTCGTTTCCTCTTGCGGTTCTCATTTCCCGCTCCTAGGAGGTGAGCTCATGCGTTTCTCAATTACCAGCCAAAGAAATAGAGAGAGGGAGAAAGCAATCTTATGGAAACAGATGAAGTCATGCCTCTATAATGCCGTATTATGGCTCATGTTCACAGAGCCATGATGCAGGCATCGCTGCCCCCCAACCCTGGCAGGGCAGCCCAGCTTCCCAGTCCCTAATTAAAGTCGTTCTCCTCCTTGCGCCCAGGGAAGACGCTCCACCTACACGCAGGGAGAGCGGAGCGTGTTTGTCTCGCTGGCTTTTCCCTCTCGTCCCCCCTCCACCCCCGCTTTCGATCCTCCCGCCCTTTTGTCCACCCCCAGCAATCCCCACGGATCTTTGACTCATTCACAGCACGCCACTGAGTCAATAGCGAGCCCACAGACCATGTGCAAGGCTCCCAGCGCTGCGCGCTCTGCCTACGGCTATGCGGACGCCGGAGAAGTTACACAAGGGAAATCTAAAGGCAATTAAAAGCATAATACAAGTGGTTGTTTAGAAAAGGTGGTGGGGAGGAGAGAATAAAATTAAAATAAATAAAGGAATGTTTTAACGAGTGCAGCAGTGAAAGCGGGATTAGAGGTGCCTGAATGGCATCTCTATATTTCCCGTATGGAAGGGAGGGCTGCCCAGCGCAACCAGAGCTGACAAAAAAAATTAGCTGGGCCTCAGGCTCGGAGAAACATTTGGCTAGAAAGGAAAGAAGGTAATTGCTGCAAATGGAGACTAATTCAGGAAGCAGCCAGCCCTACATAGGGCTGGTTCTTGTGCTGTTAGAGAGCTACGGATGCTTCATGAACGCTGGGTTGAAGGGTGGAAAAAAGCACAGGGAAATTTTAGGATAAAAACAAAGCAAGACAGAAAGACAGCAAATGTCTCCTTCCCACAGTTCACATGCACTTAGCGTTTCTCTTCCCTCATTCCTCGCTCCCCAAGGATACTTAGGACCTGCTGGGGTTCCTACTCAGCCTCACCTTCATCAGTCTATCCGATGGCCATGGAGGGAGTGAATCTAGCAGGTCCCAAAGCATGGACCATACCCCTCCCTTCCCCCTGCCCCAGGGGAGGAGCGGGCTGGAAGGTGAGGCGCAGGGCACGGAGGATGTGTTTACTCTCATAACACCCCTGTGAGGTGGGTAAGTCATAGCCTCATCTGACAGATGAGGAACAGAGGCAAAGCAAGATTAAAGGATTAGCCCAAGGTCACGCAGGAAAAGTTTGTAGCAGAAGTGGAAATTAAGCCCAGGTCTCTCAGTCCAAAATCAGTGCCTTAAGCACAAGACCAGACTTCCCTCAAGTTGATCAACCTTTTATATTTGATAGTTTGTTTTATTTTCAAACAGAAAACCAGTTTATTTTCTAAACACACATTTTCATAGAAAAGGGAGATGGAGGAACTCATTTCCTGGAGGGAGGAGCTGCTTAAGATCTTATTTATTTCTTTTTAACTTAATTTCTTTTAGGCTTTAGCATTTCTGAGGGAAAAAATGCTGCAGAAATTTCAAAGCACAAGAACACGTTTCTTTTCATTCATAATTCATCACGGGAAATACTTTCCACACGGTTCTGCCCTGCCTCTCTTTGCCTTGCAAATTTTTTAATAGCTTTTCATTATTATCTTTTCATAGCCTCTGCTAGCTTAAAAAGCCCACATCTTCTAAACAGAGACCTTTGTTGGACAATGCTACCATCAGTAAAAACCCATTGATTGGAAAGGTATTTTACAAATTAATACAGGCAACAGATTCATGCCTTGACATATGTAAGCTGCAGGGCCAAATCTGAGTTGGATTTCAGCTGCTGCTGACTGCTCATCCAGTCCCTGCCTGGACCATGCCTCCCTCTGCCACTGGCTCTGAAACTTCCTATTTTCTTCCCTTTATTGTGCTACCAAGCCCAGTCCTTCCCAAAACACATCTCCCGCTTGGCTCTGAAAGACCCTTGGCAGGCAGTCCCACTCCCCTTCATACACAGGCCAGCTGAGGTCCACAGAGGAGCAACTACTTGTCCATGATCAACCAGGATACCAGCAGCAGAGCCAGGGAAAGAAGATGGGTTTCATTAATACAGAGCCTCTCTCCATTTAGACATGTGAAATTCAGCCCTCACAGAGGCCCCTAGGAATTTACCATCACTATTGAAAATGGGAGGTTTTTTACCTCGAGACACTAAGCAGCAAGAAAGTCATATGAAGTGAATGCAATCTCAGGCTGGGATATTTAAAGGTGACTTAAGGATCCAGACACTCGATTCCCATGAAAACAAATGGGAATCAGTAGGCAGAAAAGGGCTGGCTTATATTCATGCCAACCAAATGGTTAAAATTAGCTAGGATCGGTAAAGCATTTTGAAGAAAATGTGGAACACTTATATAAAAGCTGAGTGTTGCTCAGAAACAAAGATCTCTTTTCCTGTAATTGTGTTTAATGATCTTTGAAGAACAAGACGACAATCCACAAGGATGACTACCACCATCACACATGTTCCTGTGACAATGAGGGAATTAGGCTGAAACAAAGACTAATACACTATCCTTACAAGGCAGTTTTCACTCCCAGTTTGCCCCCCCCTTTACTTATTTGCACAAGCAGGCAAACTTCATGTATTAACAAAGCTGAAGTATTTCACCAGCAGAAAAGAAAGCATGTTATAAACTTATGATTGGTATCAGTCTGGCTTATTGCATGTCCTGGAGATACCTAAACACCCACACACAAAAGAGGTTTGGTCCCCTCCCCTGGCCCACAGTACATACCCACCACTCTCCTCTGGGCTGGGGAAAGCTAACCTAAGAGCAGAGCTTCAGCAGCACTGCAAGGGCAGGTCTCAGATCTCTTAACTAACCTTCATGCACTGAAGACTGTGCTATGAGCTCCAACAAAAAAAGCCTTTTTTGACTCAGTCCCAAGGGAGGGCAGTTTATCTCCTCTGGGACAAGCAAGCTCCTTGAGGTTGGCTGAGTTCTGCAACAGTCCAGAGCACCCTGCACTGCCACATGAAAAGCTCACTTACAAATTTTGACTCACCTGATCCTGTGCAGCTTAATTACCAGAGGGTGAGAAACTAAATTTACCAGAATCCCTTGTGCTCACATGCAGGTGGCATAAGGGCAGGGTCCTTCCTCAGCTCAGTTGATTTATTGTGGTCTGTCCCCCACGGTCAATGTTTGTTTTCTTCCTGAGGATATGCTCATGGGGAAAAGGTGCAGAGAGACCTGAATGCACTCGCAGGGCTGCCTGGGAGAGGCTTGGGAGCAGCTGGTCCAGGGAGACAGATGGGTGCTATTTTGCAGGTCAGGTCTGGATCTAGGACAGAAGTACCTGGAAGAAAAGTTCACAGTGCTGGAGCTAGCACTATAAAGGCTGAATGCGGTTTTCACTTCTTTGTCCCAAGTTCTGGGTAAGATGAAGCAAATTCCTGGAAACTGAAGGGTTTGGACACTAGAGTTGTAGACTTGGAAAAATACTACTTCTGGCTACGATGATTTATTTATAGTTGCAATTAAGGACAAAAAGGCTCTTCAGAGAGGGAGGATGAAGTAGAAACAAGGCCAGGCCTAGAAACCTAAGACTATGGGGATTCCCAGTGCAAAATTAATCAGGGGACTGAGTTGTTTTCTATTTATTTTTTTCCTAAACGGTTATCTCTTTGTTTGGCTTATCTGGCCCAGAGCTTTGCAACAACTTCATTTCTGGCCCTTCCTCGTGGGCTTTGGAGCCAGGCCAAAAACTGAACTGAGATTGGGGATGGGTCTCAAACTCACAAGAAGGGCTTGTAAGACCTGAGCCAGAAAGGCCATTCTATACCTTAACACTGGAGCTGTTCTCTGCTTGGCCACAGCACAGGTAGTGATGGCTTTGGGACATGGCAGTGGAAGGAAAGAGCAGAGCCAGAAATCACCATCTATACAGAAGAGTACGAAAGTGTGAGAAGGCAAGAAGGAAACCAAAAGTCCTTGTATCTACAAAAAGAAATAGGCTGTGCATGGTAGGATTCTGTCTGTGCAGGACTTTGATTTACAGCCTGCCAGGGTATATATTATTCCAGCTTCTAAAAGAGTGGGTGTGGTACAAACCCCCAACAACCTTTTGAGCTGGAGCTCTGTAGATGGCTCTTTGTTGCTTTTAGATCCAGTTTTTGACCCTGCAAATATGCCCTGTTGAATAAAAGATCTGGCTCCAGCTACCATGACGTGGATAACAAAGGTGGGGAACTGCAGACCAATTCAGACAGCAAGACAAGTCAAAGGAGGTGCTCTTTGCTGCCCCAGTGGTTAACAACCCCTTGCAACCAAGGCATCCGATCAAGACCTCCAGGCTGGATAGGACCTCCGATCACTGCAGCAATTGGAAAAGTGCTCAAGCAGATCAAAACTAGGGACAATCTTACCCCTGATGAAAGTTTCAGAAAAGCCAGGACAGCTTTACTCCAAGGGACACTGAGGTCACTTCTGTTTGTCCATCCCCCAGTCTGGACTCTCAGGCCTCAACTTCCCTCTCTGGACGGGAGTAAGAGCCCTAGACAGCCTCCTGGGGCACTACCATGTGTAAATGCCTTCAGCTAAAAGTCTGCTACAGGTTCTCCCTTCAACCTGCATTTCCATTGTTTACTTATTACATTCCAGCCTGCAAGAAGAGGCTGCTACTTACTGTTTACACACACTTTCCTCCAAGAGAGGTTTTTGAGTCTGTTGCTGTTGCCTGACTTCCACACTGTGACAAGGAGCAGCACTACACCATCTCTATGCTACTTTTCATGCAACTTTCTCCCCATGCTGTATTTGTGTGACACTCAAACATGCGTGGACTTGTAGCAGCAGTTACTGCTAAACAGGTACAAGAAGCACAGCTAAAAACAATGGCAGAGGTGTAGTACCTCAACCTAAAATGGAGAAGGAGCAGGACTAGATGAACTTTTACTCACAGGATTTAGAGAACTGGCTGAAATAATTAGTAATTACCAATGCCTCTCTTGTCCAGGGTGGCCGAGGTGCACAATAGAGAGAAAAAGCAAACATTATGTCCTAAATTAAGTAAGCTTGTGGACTGCAGAAGGAGGAAAAGTCAGGTTAGCGATGATTCGCAGAAAAACGTCTGAAACATAAATAAATAATGAATAAATACCACAAACTATTCGTAAGCACAGAAGATAACAAAGCAAAGTCTTAGGCTAATATGGATTTAATCAGAAACAAATTGCATCCAACCAAGCTAATATCCCTCTGTGACAGGCCGCGTGGATAGCAGGCCGTTGACGTTACATGACTTGACTTGTAAAGCTTCAGATGCATAACATCCTCATAAGACATCAAATAAATGGTCTCAAATAAACTTTCACATAACAGATGCAAAGCTGACTGGAAATATGATACTTGGACACAAACTATCAATGGGTCACTGGCAAAATGGAGGGATTAACCCAGCGGAGTTGTGTTGTGTTTGTTGTGAGTCCAGCTTTCTTCAAGATTTTCTCTAAGAACCTGGGCCATGAGATAGATTGCACGCTTGTAAAATACACAGCTGCTATGTAGCTGGAAAGGACTGCCTGAAGACAGGTTTGAATTCTGATCTTGGCAAAGTGGAGAAAATGTCTGAAAAAAAAATTGGATCCCATTCAGTTGAGATAAGGATAGGGAAAAACTGCCCACAGTTCCTCAGAAAATTATGGAGGGAGTTGAGGTGGACTACAAGCTGAACACAAGTCAGCTGCATCTCACTGTGCTACACATAAAGGACAAACATTGTCCTGGGTTGAACAAACATGAGTCCACATGTAAACCATGTGGAGTAACCCTTCTGCTCTGGTCAGCATGGCAAGGTCTTAGCTGGAGCGTCCCATCTAGCCTCAGGACAGTGAGCTTCAGAAAAGATGTGCACCAACTGGAAAGTCAGGAGGAAAGCAACAGAAACAATCAAAGGTTTAAAAAAACCTCACCTGCAAGGAGAGCTTTGAACAAACTGGGGTTGTCCATCATAAAAGAGAAACTCATCAGGACACAACAAGAGTCTTCAGAATCCTGAAAGTTTTACCTGCCTTTCTAAGTCCAGGGACTCACCTGCCTTTCTAAGTCCAGGCACTGGACAACCTCTGCAGCCAATAATAAATATGCGCTTTAGGAAAGTATGACGCATGATTGAGGGTGGTCCAGTGGAGACCATGGTGTAAGCAAGAACTTTTGGCCACTGCTTGCAAAGAGCAGGAGCTACTGATACCTTTTGCCTCCAACAGCCCACCAAAGTATGTTGCAATGGAAGGCAGTCTCCGCATCCTGCGAGAGCAGCGGGCAGGAGTGCGTGTGAGACCTTGATTGGAAACAGGCTGCTCCTCACATTTCAGCTCTGCTTCTGGCGATGTGTAAGGACTTCCTCATTCCTAGATGGTCTCTTCATCCCAGATGAGAGAGCTAGTGTCTGGGGAAGACCTTTAGTATTCATTACAAAAATGTTTCCACCCCCTCATTGGTCTCTCCTCACTTCACCAAACCATGTGGACAATCTTATTTTTCAGAAGCACCCACCAGCTATCCCTTGCCTGGCTCCGGCATGCCTGGCTCTGGCACTGCTACTTGAACATCTGACTCAACTCCTACCATCAAAAAGCTTCCATTGATGGAAAGCACTCCACTGGTTTCAGCGGGACCTGAACAGGACCCCAAACAAAGCAACAGTAGCGAAACGTGGTGAACCAATGTCTTCCACAAGTGACTCATCAGATTTGGGAGTAGGGGGAAAATCCTGAAATACAAGTGAAAGAGTGTTATGCTGGACTGGAATCATGCAGGAGGCACAGCAAGACCACCCTGCATTGCTCTCTAGGCTTGGG
Organism: Balearica regulorum gibbericeps; assembly: GCF_011004875.1. Taxonomy (NCBI): domain Eukaryota; kingdom Metazoa; phylum Chordata; class Aves; order Gruiformes; family Gruidae; genus Balearica; species Balearica regulorum. The sequence continues at coordinate 53,382,057 of NC_046188.1, read as the reverse complement.
AGTGATCTCCCCTCCCTAAACGCCCCAAAGAGTGGGGGTAATGTGGCTGCTCTCCTGGGGAAAGGATGAAACGCCGGTCCCTGTTGGAGCTGTGGGTTCCTGTCCCCAGTCACAGTGGATGGAGCATGCCACGCTCCCAGATGGAGGGAGAGAAGTGTCTCCAAAGACGGAGGGAGGGGCATCTCCGGTGCTTACAAAGCCTAGAGGAAGGTCCAGACGATGAGAACAACAAACAGCAACCGAAACCCCGTAGAATATGAAAGGGAGAAATAAGTAAAAGCAGATGGAGTTGTGCCACAGAGGGCTCTTCCCTCGCATTCCTGGCATACCAAGAATGGTCACCTCCCCTGCCCAAATCGTCTCTGTCCTCACTGAACTGGGGAACTCTGCTCCCAGCTCTGTCTGGCAGCCCTCATCCAGAGGGAATGCTAAAGCTCACAGCCCCAACACACACATTACAAACAAACTATTAACCACCTCCCTTGCTCCAAAACAAAGCCAACCACACTGGAGTCCCGGCATGATGAAAGAACACCACAGGTACAAAACTGAATGGATCAAAAACCTTCAAATTTTCATATAGTACTTTGTTGTCTTCATTGTTTTTCCAGGCAGGTTCAAACCTGGCCATACATGTTCTGGTCTAGCCATCAATTTAACTATCACTTAATGCAGAATTCTACTTTGATTCAGTTACGTCAGGGCAAAGACTTACATGAACAGGGTCAGTTTGGCCTGCACCACTTCCTGATTCACCCCCAGAGTACTATGCAGGGATTTAACTGAGATTTTTAACAATAACTTCCACTTAACAAGTGCAAGTTTGTGTATAGGTCAGTCCTAACCAGTGCTTGGTCTGGACTGGAAAGATTTCTGTATGTTGGATACCCTGGCATAGATGTGTTTCTAGTATGAAGACAGCATCTCAAGCACACACAGACCACGTACATACACTCAGAGACTGGTGTTACTTCATCATGACAAGAAATCATATTGCTTTAAAAGCAGCAGCCCAGATAGAGTGGTAGAAGTTTTTTGCACAAACCCTCAGACCTTTCCCTGAAAGCAGGGGCCAGCGGTTACTTCTGAACCAAGACAGCTATGCAACAGTGGCACTGGATGATTTAATTTGTTTTCTGGAAAATGCTGCATTCAAGCCAGGCTGATAAAAATGATCCAGTACTCAAGGCATTTTTGCCATTTGTTAAAAATGCCAAATTGTCCTTCCAGTTAATTTACTAGCATAAAATCCAGTACATTTTAATTCCTGACTAATTAGCAGACATCTTACCAGGCCTGTGCCTTAGGCCTGCTCTGAAGCAGGAAACTAACAGCAATGTCTGGGAAAGACAAACAAAGCCTTTGCAGGTTCGCAGCTGTAGCCATCAAGGAAAGACCTCACCAGCATGAGAAGCTTGGCTGTATCTCACTGGCAGTCTATGAGAGTCCATGAAGAAGCAAGTGGACTCATAAATGTAACCCAACGCAAGTCCTTGGCTAGCAGAAGGTGAGGAAGCTCTGCTGTACGCTGCACAGCCAACGATCAAAGAGATCATTCCCTGGTTGAGCATTCTATATGCACACACAGTGTTTGCAAAGTCCCACCGTTACGATTTGGTAACAGTAGAAAGAATGGCTTCTGAGGGATAAAGACGCAGGCTCAACACAAAACACTAAACGCTCCTGCTTGTCTATTAATCATCTTGCATGGATATCATGGAAATAGAGGCAAAATAATTTTTTGGAGATTTTAGGTGACAATAGCTATGCTTTTCCCAACCACAACTTAACACATGCATTTTACCAAATATCTGGCAAGAATCAATTGGTGTTGTTCCACCATCGTTGGTGCTCATCTCCACTAACCGTCAATACAGGCCAGTGTTTTTATGCAGCTGTCTGCATCCTATGCAAGTAGCTGCCCTAGATTTGACCAAAGCTTTCAAAGTAGGCATGCAGAGAAAGTTCAGGTACGATTTATGGTTATCACGAGGGTGAAGGGAATTGACACTCCCTTCTGATGTTGCTTTCTGCTATGCAGATGTGGTGAAGATGAGACCAAGTGCATCAAGTCTAGCACATACATGTGTCTGGAAGACTGAGCCAAGAAATGGACAGCCCAGGAGAATCACCTTCTGGCCACCAGGGATTCACATACTCAGCTCACAGGAGCACCACTTCCTCACAGAGTCCCTGAGCTGACCCCAAAGAGGCTGGGACATCCAGCCAGCACGATGGAGGCATGTAGAGAGAGACTAGATTATTCTGAAGAGCAAGAGAACCACATCAGCATGGCCTGTGGCCAAGCCCAGCCAGCTTCCTGAGCTGCTTGGCTTGGCTGCAGTATCACACTGACACGACCACATTCCTCCAAGTGCTGGAGCTACCTTGGGCATCTCCACAGGGTGCCGCATCACGCAGGGTAGAGGCGCTCACAGGGATCACAGTCTAAACAGACAGAGGACAGGAAAGGGAAGAGAGACATGGAGTCACTTGCCTGAGGTTACACAGCTGGTCAGCCACAGAGCCAGGTACTGCGCCCAACTCCAGCCTGCTGTCCACTTGACTGCACTGTCAGTCTGCCAGCGGAGAGTTCAATATACAATTTAAGCGGCTTGCACACATATGGTTGCTGGCATGTTGCTCAGGAGGAAGAAGACAACAACAGACCATCTAAGGATAACATAATACTGTATATCAGATAATGCCGAGAGGGGCCCAAGCCAAGTATGCTATTTTTCCTCCTTCAATGGAATTTTCTTGTGTATTCATGCTTTATTCTGAAGATGACATTTGTTTGCCTAGGAGAGGAGATTATTCTGCAGACTATTTTCTTAAAAAAAAAAAAAAAAGAATCTTCCAGATGACTAGAAAAATTTCCTTTTTTTAAAAAAAACAAGACATCAAATGCAAGAAAGGCACACAATGAGAATAAAGTGAATTAACAAAAATAATGGGAAGAAACTTATCCTTAAGGCTTTGTCATGGTTTAGCCCCAGCTGGCAGCGAAGCACCACGTGGCTGCTCTCTCACTCCTCTCCCCCAGGTGGGATGGGGAGGAGAATCAGAGGAAAAAGGTAAAACTCGTGGTCTGGGTTTAAGGACAGTTTAGTGGGACAGCAAAGGAAGAGGAAAATAACACCACCGCCACTTACAAAAGAACATACAAAGTGGGTGATACACAATGCAATTTGCTCACCCCTGGAGCCTGATGCCCAGCCTGTTTTGAGCAGTGACCCCACCTGCCCAGCCAGTCCCCTTTATATACTGAGCCTGACATCATATGGTACAGAATACTCCTTTGGCCAGTTTGAGTCAGCTGTCCCAGCTGTGTCCCATCCTGGCTTCTTGTGAAAATTAACTCTATCCCAGCCAAAAACCAATACAGGCTTGCAGATTAACCCTGCATTTTCTCAGCCATGTTAAATTCATGTATATTTTAATAACCTGGTTCTCTTCTGCATCCAAATACACTTGGCCCTGCCACGGAAGTTCCTGTCACACTTCCCCACTGATAAGGTGAAACCTGAATAGAAACACAGATGAGTCTCACCAATAAGATAAATAAGAAAAAACACAGAAGAGCCTCACCTATAAGATAAACAGCCCTGAGCAGTTTTCATGGGTTTTATGTTTCCAGCCAAGATCATACCTTCTACTCTTTCATCCCCACTGCCTGTTCCCATAGTCACACCACAGAGCAGACACTCACCATGGAGAGATACGTTCATGGAAAAAAAAAAGGAACTTTTCTCTCCTGTGTGTAAGAACAGCCACCCCCACATCATTTCACCAGGGTCATTTGGGCCACCATGCCCACCATTTCCCAGCCTGTAGAGTCCTACTGTATGTTTTAGCACTTTTGGACTGCTAAAGGTTCTTCCAGTAGGACACACTTTCTGCACAGTAAATGGAAACCCGCAGACAATACGTTTACTTTTCTTACCAACCTTTCACCTCAAACTGTAGGTTTTTCAAACACAGGTCAAAAACTGCTTTTCTAGTTCCTCTCCTCCACATCCTTCAAGCAATTTAATCCTATTCATCATGCTTGTCAACTAACTCTGAACCTTGTATAACTTGGCAATTAACTACTATTTTCAGTCTCATCACATTCTCCCCCTAAACCTTAGTATCACAGACTATTTCAAGTTGCAAAGGACCTCTGGAAGGCATCTAGTCCCACCTCCTAGACGAAGCAGGGCCAACTCAGAGCAGGTTACTCTGAACCTTGTCCATTCAAGTGCTGAATATCCCCAAGGATATCAATCCCACACCACCTGTGGGCCCCTATTCATGTGTTCCACAGTCCTCAAAATGATGGTTGGGCTTTTTTTTCCTAATATCCAATAGGAATTGCCCTTTCTGGAACCTGTGTGCATTGCCAGCTGTATCACTGTCCATCTCTGAATCAAACAGCCTGGTTCACCAGCCTCCCATTGGGTACTTCTAACGAGTCTAACTGCTCACACAGCAATTTCAATCTAAACTGAAGACAAAAGTTGAACTTCATCTAGGAAATGAGAGCAGTTCCTTCCATATCAATATTTTTCATTACTTTCAGCAAAGGAAAGCTGAATGCTAGAAGGACAGCGCAAAAGAAATCCTAACCAAAAGTTAGTGAAGTAACTGGGAGTCTTCCCACCATGGTCAGCAAGCTTTAAATTAAATCCAGGAAGTGGACAGATACCACAGTGAGAGGAGGTTTAGAGATGCATTTTCTTAGTGGCTTAAGGCAAACCGTTTTAAAGATTTGTCCCTGCATGCATGGATTGCATAGCAGATCCCTTTTTAATTCCTACTTGCAAAAGCAACAACAAGAATTATCTCTCAGAAATATCATTTGGTACTCAAAGAATGCTTGGCGTAAGTTGGGGAGGATATGGTATAATTTTTCATGAGTAAAAAATGTTTAAGTCATGCTTGAAGTGCAAAATTCAATTCAACTTTAATTAGAGAGGTATCACTAAAGCTCTTATTATGATTTTATAGGCCACGGAGGAGATCAGATCAGATTTTTAAGTTACGCTGAATGGGGCAGAAAAGGCAAAGAACAGATCATACACAGGACGATTCAGCTGATCAACATGCTGCTAATTTGTGTGCTACCATCCTAATTTACCTGATCCAGAGTTGACTGCTCCCTCGTACAGGCAGCAATGCTACTGCACAGGACGGCTTCAAAAGCACTGCTGCCTGGCCTACACTATGCCATGGAGTAAATCTTTGGGAGGAGCTGGGGCATGTTGAGCAAACTCTGCTAGGCTATCAGACCAAGTACGATCAGATATCCTTCCAGCTGCAGCAGCAGCAGCTTTGCTATAGTCTAAGGCTCTTGGTACCTGTGCCTTTTTTTCTCTCCCCAAAATAAAAAAGACACACCTGCATTAGCACAAGTACGCAAATATGCATACATTATCCGCCACAGGCATCACAACAAGCCAGCTCTCCATGATAACGCAGCAGATCAGCTGGCAGAGTGTAACCAAGCAAGTGTAAAACAAGTGAGGTGGTCAGAACTCCAGCAAGTGCAGCCAAGGGAAAGATACAGTAATTATACCACAATGCGCTGTCTGGCTTGTTTTACTGAGATTAGGAAATAATATTTCTGCTTAAAAATAAAGAGCTGGGACCGCAGGGACACAGCCACAGGTATGACATCACTGGTTGACCCCCAGAACACATGCGTTAGAAGGAGACAAGGTTCCACCATTTTTCATTTCTTCTGCCACTTAAGGCAATAACTCATCTCTTGACTCTGGCTGAAGACACGCTATTTTATGGGAACCATAAATCAAGGCACTGTGTGTTTTAAAGGCTGACTGGATTATTTTTTTTAATAAGATTTCTTCTTTGATTAAATAGTTTTATTTTGCAAATGCAAATGAAGAGAACTATCATGTTTGCAGCAAAATGGACAGGTAGTCACAGCAAGCCTTACAATAGACAGTTGTGCACTTTTTTGCATGTATTGAAAGAAGAACTGGAGAATAGGAAAAAAAGAAAAAGAAAGCAGAGAAACGTACGGTAAGCCATAGAAAACAGGAGAAAAATGATGTTACAGAAAATACAAGTCAGAGGAAATATTTGGACAGCCAGAGAAATGTCATCACGCAGTAATGGCATCAGTCTACAAGTGTTTGCAGCAATGTTATACCAGTAGGTGTAACAGTGACCCAGTTAGGCCAGATGACAACAGGAAACCATAACTTGGACAGGCCCCATTAAAAATAGAGAGGTTCATGTCGCACAGACCTATTCTAGATATTCTGGAGTTCTTGACAAGTCAAGCAGCGAAGCAGGCTCCCCCTGGGTCCTGAGCTTCTGGCGACACTGATCAACATGTGATAGGAGGGCTGAAACAAAGATACATGGAAGGGAAGACTGGAACAAATAATAATTTAAAAAAAAAAAAAAAGGCCTTCTGGAAAAACAGAGGTTTACGCAAGGCTTTCCTGAGGAACTTCCCATTGATGCAAATCAAAAGGAAGCCAGGGCCTTAAACAACCCAGCTTGCAATAGTGAGGCCTAAGTCTCTGAGAAGTCCTGACTATGGCTGGCACCTGGAACAGTCAGAGAAAAGCACCCTGGTAAAGTGATTAGCAGTCAACCAGCCCAGCACAAGCTTTGTGGCAGATGGACAATGCTCAGACACTGCTGACATCATAGAAAATAAAAAATATGCCATAAAGGCACGGAGGCAGAAAGGCACAGGGTACACTAAGCCAGAGGCCACCAAAACCACACCTGGAACAGGCAGGAGGTGGGAAAGATCAGACATCTGCAGAACAGCATGTGGCTTTGGGAAGTGCCTGCATAAGTAGACTTTGGACAAGGAGGACAAGAGGTCCACCGAAAGCTGAGCTGCAGCAGGAGCCAAATGCCTGCCAGCCTGAAACACAAGCCAGGATATCAGCCCCTGTTCTCTGTTGTTGCTCTGCAAAGATACCCAAGCCAAGGAGCTATGAAGAACCATGGTGGTGTTCAGATACAGCAGGAGAAAAGAAGGAGATGAAAAGCTCTAATGATGCTCACCAAAGACATGAACTATATTGGGGGAAGGGCAAGCTTGAGTGTGTTGGAAAGAAGTTCTTTTCTATTAATGCTTCTCAAGACACTACATTAAGAGGTGGAATTGTCCACAGGTAAAATCAGGGAATGACAGATTAAAATCCTTCCCTTCATAGTAAGGGCAGACTCCTGGTAGCAGTAGTAGTACTAACCTATGGTTATCTGCAACACTCTCGACAGAAAGGTGTGAGAGGAGATACAAGTAATTTATTTTGCATATAGATCCAACCTGCAGAATTATGTCCACTATCTTTACTTTGAAGAAGCCATCTACAAGGAGAAGACACTGCAGAGCGTTACCATAGCAGGAAGGACAAAAGCTGTTCTATGTTTTCCTTTTGTTATTCCTCCTTTCTCACCACATGCCTTTGCAGTTACTGTTTGCTCAGTAGCAGAATTCCTAGCAAGTGTTGGCAGCGATGTAGATCGGGATGGTTATTCCCACTAAGATTTACTTTGAAAGAAACTAGTCCCCATGCTGGAGTTGCCTCGTTTCATACCGCACTCAGAAGAAGTTATGCATGTTCAACACATTTCCTTGGGAACTGAAGTCTGCAAATTTAGCCACCAAAACAGGTATTAAGGCACCATGCTATCACGCACCAGAGTCAGGAACAGAACTCCGTGCTTTGATCCATCTCACCCATCTAGATCCCATTGCAACATACCACACTTCACAATGCCTTCCTCCCCTCACCACACATCCCATTTTCTGCTTGGTTACATGCTGTGCTCCTACATCCCCTCTCTACATGCTTAGATGAGGAACCAATTAGTTAAAGCAATGCACTGAAGCAATTTAGGCAACTTGTTCACCTAACCCAAGAGACCTGACTAATAAAAGAGAACTAACTGAAAACTTTGAAGACAGACAGACATGTAAGAAAGATCACAGCATTTCTTACCCAACCTTTCTCCTGGGATCAGCCAGTACAGTTGTGAAACATATCAGAATTCTGTTTTCTTCTTTCATTTCCTAAGCTTGTGTCCGAGGGCTTAATTTTTATTGGGATGGTGTTGCAAACAAGCCAGCCAGGGGCTTCAGGAAATGTCTCTACCCCTGATCCTTCACAAGCGAGTCCAAACATCCTCCAGTTGGTCTTCGGAAATTATCTGAAGCAAAGGGGTTCTAACTCTGATGTGGACATGGTTAAAAGCTGTAAGAAGCTCCCTGGGCTGGAATGGCATCTACAGGCTTAACGTATTTACGTTAATCAAGATTCAGTCAAAGGCTTATTGGCACTCTCGGTCTGTGTGCCTGCATTACAAAAAGCAATAGAGATTTCTGGGAAAGTTTAGCCAAGGCGCTAGCATAACTTGCAGCTACAGTACAAAAATACATAAACCATATAAGGTTACATACTTCATTAAATGTTAGCAATATGCTTAAAACTAAAACTATGGCATGCACTTTATATACAATTTTGATTGTCTATAATCCGTGTCAACACAGCTGTGCTACAGACCTCCTAAGTCACTCTTAGCAAGTCCATCTGCTTCACTGAATTGTGTCTAGTTTTCAAATAATGGCAATTTCTTTAACATTTTATGATTCCTGACTATGAAAACTGCCTCTTGCGTGAGCCAGTGTCAAAATCTGACTAATGTTGCAAACTGTGTGGTGCAATGTGATTTTGTTGGCAGTTGGAGAAACATAAAAATGTTCACAAAAGTTTCAAAAAGGAGTCACTGAATAAATCTTTTAATCTCAAGTAGCACGTACTTCATTACATCAGCATTTTTCAAGGAATGTTCCTATTGTCAATGAAAATTAGCTCCAAGAATTTGAAAGCATGAGCACTTAACAAAGGAACCAAAATCCCAGAATTATGGCTTTTGTGTCAAGCATTCTGTAAAAAACCAGACTTCTCAAGAGCAGCCTCTTCTGCCTTACAAATACAAGCTTTTACTACCCCAGTAAGACCAAAGCAGATAATCTTTACAGGAAGATTTTTGATAATTCTCAGTTAAAGAAATGTCATCACACCCATCTGTTTTGCTCTGTACTATATCCATGGAAACTTCAGTGGAAAAGAGAGGATAAAACAAGCTCCCATCATCGGTGACAGGACTAGGTTTGGGACCTTAACTCCCAGGCTAGACTCCCTACATGCTCTACAATAATAAATGCTTATAATGGTGCTCAGGTTTTTTGTATTTTCCTCAACAATAGCTGCTATCCAAGTTATTAAGGAGATTTAACTATACAAAAACTCTGAAAAGCTAGTGATAAGTTGCTTCTGAGCAGAAGAAACATAAATATCAAATTATTAGATCAAAATAATTTTTCATAACTTACTGAATGACAAGCACACTGGCCAATTTTTCCGCCCCAACTTTATTCAAACATTATCATTTGTTTTCAGAATAGTCTAGCAAATCTCAAATTAAACCTGGTTTTCCCAAGAATAGAGAAAAGCTGTAACAGAACATTGCATCAAAGCAGGTTGCAACTTGCCCTATAGAAAAGTCAGCATTTCTCCATAACAACAAGAACTTTAAATAACTCAGTCACACAAGAGCCATGTAGCTGCCACCTCTTAAAAGTACCCTTTATATTACAAACCAAACAGCAAATCTAGCCTATTTGCAGACTCAGCAATAGCTGTGGACGTTTGTCCTGTCTGATATATGAGCAGTGCTGTAGGTATGCTCTCAGAGACAGTCAGTTGCACAAGTTACTGCATACTTTTTGGATTTCACTCTGATCCTTACAGGAAGCCTAGACATTTATACCTTCAGTAGACATCTCAGTTATTATTTCAAGTAAAATGAATAGTATCTGGCCAGCTCACTGCTCAACTGAAAGAACCAAGAAAAGTGATGTGAGTGAGTCAGCAGCTAGGGCTATTGCTCATAAGTGGATATTAAGTTAAACTGAGACCAGTTTAACGCATGCGTGGAGGTCTGTCTTCATGTGCATAGTGGGTTGATCTTCACTGAAAAGGCCTTTCTCCTTGCCAAGGACTAACCTTCAGGATGACCTTCTCCTCTTGGTGTGAAGGCCAAAACAATGCTACAAGGGCTTCACTGCTTGGGAGGAGGTAGTGATACACAGGGACCATCACCCACAGAGCATCTCTGGGGAGAAGGTGTTTCAGTCACCTCTCCGTTCTATCCGCCTCTCCGTTCTCTCCATGTTTCCTTGTCCTAAGGAGAAAGAATCCATTGTTTCATCCTTTCACGCAAAACAATTCCCCCCCCCCCCAGCCCTCCACTTTTCTCCTTCAAAAAAGAGGGAGCAGAGCAGAGGCCCTCTTCTCTCCTCCACCCACCCAGCTCACCGCAGGGAGACATCCCAGCCTCCAAGCTGTGCCATGACCAACCTTGCACTCAGAGAGGAGAGCAAGTTACTCATGCTTGCTTTCTGGCACAGCTGTCAGGTGTGCCAACAGAACCCTTCACTACATCTGCTTCATCACACCCTGACTGCTTTGCAGAGCCAAGCTAGACCAATAAAAAGGGAGAGTTCATGGAAGAAACAATTTAAAAGTCCACTTCTCTTCTGCTCTTCTACTTTTTCCACCCTCCCCTCCCATGGGAATAAATCCATCTACAATTTCCCCCACACTGACACTTTGGATACCCAAGGCAAACATCTAGTCAGCTGGGGAGATCCCTGCATGGCAGCTGCTGTGCGTGGGGAAAACATCAAGCACTCAAATCTATTGCAAGCCATAAAGCCACCTCAACCAAAAGGTTTTTGCAGTTCTCAGAAAGACGATGTACTTGGAGTAACTGGAAAGACCTTGACCTGGATGCAACGGCCCAGTGGTACTGCTCAGGCTGGGATCAGAGAGAGGCAGAGGCAGCGCTCCAAGAGCGCTGTGCTGCAAGCCAAGATACACACTGAGACTTGGGACCTGTTTTAATTATTGTTTCATTTCTTTCACTGCTCAGGAACATGTAACAAGCTGAAATGTGCGTTGTGCCTGTAAACATTTACTTTCTTTTGGTCTTGTGCAATGCTATGTCTCATTCTCTTGGATGGTGCCTGGAATGCAGGAACAGCCATAACATATCGGCCGAGTGACTGTCGACTCAACCATCCGTCTCCAACAGTGACCAGCACAAGCTGCTTCAAAGGAAGTTGCTAGAAACCCCTCATTGGGCAATTGTGGATTAGCTTGCCTCTGAGGGAAGTTTCTTCTTTCTGCCATACAGTTTGTGTTCGACTCATGCCCTAAACATCAGGGAAATTGGCCTGTCAATCCAATAATTATTTTTTTCCCATCCCAATTCATTCACTCAGGGTGCTTTCTACTTGTACATTTGCCAGTTCCTTTTAGTGGAGCACTACACAGGGTTGCACGGGTTATTCGTGCCCTATACGAAGGGCCATGTACCTTGCACAGTCAAGTCATGTGGGGCTGTGGTTGCCGTAAGCCTGATGGTCCACAGACACAGAAATCTGAGTCTGTCTCAGTGTGTTCTTTGCAGATCACAGATGAGCTGTGGCCCTTTGTACCCACAGCCTGCAAGCACAAGGTGTTTGGGGATCCTGCCCCTCTAGCTTGCAAGAACAGTTGTTTTCAAACGACGCAAGTGAAGGGGCATGCACGCCATCAACAACTTGTGATCTTCTCCAGGCCTTCAGCAGAGAAATTATCTCGCAATTTGGCAAACCTCACCAGATGCACAAGAGGCCAGCTGGGGCAACAGCGAAGAGTTGGCTAGTCCGGGAGCACGACGGCCTCCCCCACCCCTCCGGCAAGGCTGTCTGCCTCGCAATGAAAAGGAAGGGAACCTTTGCCCCTTCTTCTCAGTCTGAAGGAGCATCTGCAGGACTGAAACCAATCAAAGCCAGCTGTGAAAAATGAAGAGGGGGAGAAGGCAGGGAAACGCTGATTATTATGACTAGGAAAAACGCTATTAAAAAAAATAAAGAAAAGGGAAAAACTGATCCCATATGGGAGGCAAATGAAATACAAATGCAAAACAGGCCATTACACAGTGTCTGTTGTAAGGCGGCCACATTGGGGGCTGCATTCACGTGTCACGATGCAATGCCCCTGGGACCTCTGGAGATGCTCCTCCACTCTGCGGTGGGGTTAGTGTTACCTTGGAGCATCCCAGGCCACAACCAGCACTGGGGTCATTGATTAGGCAGCCTCTGCAGACTGACCAAGAAGTTATTCAACTCCCCCGCAGACGCACACAGAGAATAACCTCAGGTCTGCCAGACGTAATCATTCCACCAGCTCTTTTCTGCCTCAGCCACTTATTCCAGGCAATTTTGCAGCCGGCCCCTCTTTAAAATAAGTTATTGCCCTCCTCTGATCCCACAGAGTCGCCCACACAGCTGCCCTTTTATCGTTCCCCTTCTCACTCCATACTTCCCCTTCTTCAGCAGATCATCTCCATCACCCGCTTCACCTGCCTACCCAACATGTGCCCTTCAAGCTGTTCTTGAGCTACAGCCAAGCCCCTGCAGCCAGGCTCTCAGGGGCAAAATGTCTTCAAGCAACAAGGAAGACATGGAGTGATTACGTCTGGCATGGAGGACAGCAACATGACTTCCCATGTCTGTGGGCTGTGCTCCCCAGAGATAAAAGACTCTCCAGATCTCAAGGGACAGATGGTTAAAGGGTGGGTGGCTCAGTCTGCCCTGCCCTTGTGATTCTGTCACTGTCAAAGACTCACAATATTTGTGGGTTGTGTTTTTGAGGCCCCTCCCCATATGCGAGTCTCAGTGTCTATTTAAAAGACAAAGAAATTTCTTGCATGCTGTAACAGAGAGAAAACATACAAAAAACTGAACTTCAGAGTTCAAACCACAGAAAGAGAATCCCTTTAAGAAAATCCATAGGAAACCCTCCCATTACAAGCCAATCTCACTTTTTTGGAGTCCAACTCAGCTGTAGTAAAATCCCTACATCTGCTAATGAGGGCAGGAGGAGCTTCTGCCATTCAGAGGCACTGCTCTACAGACATTCCCAAGCCCAGCTTCTTCGCCCACCCTGTGTCAGGGCCCGGGCAACTTGGACCTGCTTTTTGAGAACCATCACATCTCTGGTGTCTGAATTTGGGGGAGAAGAAGGAAGAGAGGGGGCCCCAAAGACACTCCACTTCTCAGTACGAGAGTGTTCCACAACATACCCAGGGCCACAGCCAAATGCATTAGACCGCAGCACTCCCAGATCCTACTCAAGAGTCTTCATAATTCCTTTTCTCAAGCCAAGAAAAACAGAGCAAGCAGAAAACAAATAACAGTGGGCAAGCAGGAGTATTTGTCCCTTACTACAATGGCCTTAAGCAATCAGAGAGGTAGGGCTGATGAACCTTTAATTACTTGTGCAATAATGACCTCTGTTTCCAGCATTCCTTGGCAGGCAGGAAGTGGCTGGAGCAGTCAGGGACCTGTTGTGCTCTTCTCTCCACAGGCTTGAAATCAATACGAAGGCCCCTCACCCAGCTGGTCACAAGTTTCAAGACACACTCCACACAGAGGTTGTTTACAGCTATTAAAAGCAGTGAAAAGAAAATACAATAAAAATAAACAGCTCTTTTACTGAGGAGTTGTTACTGAATGGCATGGCTCTACAGCTCAGGTGTTCAAAGCTCCCATACTTTTTCCAGATAGTTAAAAGAGTGATTAAAAAAAAGCAAATTATGAAATCAGCCTTCAACCTCAATATAATGATATTTTGTGTTGTGTGTCATAATCAACCATAGGGAGAACGGAGGGGGCACTTTTCATTAAGGACCCCTAGATGTTAGCCAGAAAGACAAGTGGGGGCAGAGGAGAGTGATCATCCCTAGGTAATTTCTATGACACAGAACAAAGGTAGAAAGAGAGGTTAAGAAATTGATGCAAGCTCAGCTGAGTACAGTTTGAAGTTAAGTTCACTCTCCTGATTCCCAAGCCACAGAAATGACCTTTCTTTTGCAGGGGGAAAATCAAGATACTCACAACTGACAGCTGAAGAATGCAGAAGGTGCTCTACCTTCCCACAGGGTCTAACACATCTAGATGTACTGCAGCCGAGACAGCTGCCCAGCTTGCCATCTTTCCCAAGCTCCATCTCAGCTGGGATTCTGCAACACGACAGGGGCTGATCCAGAGGTCAGAAAAAGAAACCCTGCAAGAGACAGCTTGCAGGCTATTTTGCTTCCCAAGGAAATAAGTCTCTTCCTATCCCCACCTCCATCTGCTGGAGTCAGCTTGTGCCTTGACGCATGTGGCACTGATGACTTCCCAAAACTCTTGTTCTTTTAATATTACCATTAGCAGTTTGATATCTTGGTTATCCACAGAAACAGCCAGAGTGTGTCTGCATCCAGCAAAGTTCTTGGCCCTGATATTTTGTGGCAAAGAATTGCACAACACTAATCTAACCCAATGTTGAGTGAAAATATTTCTGTGTCAGTTTCTATCTTGCCCTCTTTTTTGTTTAACTGACAGTCTCCACTCACATATATCTGAAAGGGAGGTATTTCTGGATAGCCCATCTCTAATCATGTTGCCTCTCACTCCTCCCTCCTCTAGAATGGATATTTACAGGCTTTTCAGTCTCTTTTCACAAGATGTCTTTTCTTGTTTCCATAACTACAATCACAGCTGGCTCCTGAACTCCCCCCGGCTTTTGGAGTGGCCAAAACAACATGGTGTGTCCCAGTAGTTAAGGGATCCTTTACAACACAGAAGGATGTCCCAGGATTGCTGACCAGCTTTGCTGTTGGTTAAAACAGGAAACATGGAGATAAAAGGAGCAAAATCCCTCTGCTAACTGAAATTTCTCTGTCCTGCTATGCGTTAGGGCAGTACAGAAGAACTGACTTGGGTTAGAAAATAGCTGCTTTGAATACAAGACTGAGGTGATAGGCAGACACGTCAGTTCTCCTCCTCTCTCACAAGTCAAAAAGGGTAAGAAAACTCCAAATGGCAGAACACCACATAGCTCCAAAGTCTGCTCCAGCTGAATTACCCATTGCTTTAATCGGCCATTCCCTTGACCTCCCCCACACTGCCATAAGCTGCCTGCTACATGCCACTGTTCTTGCTGCCCAGAGCCTAGAAGAATGCACATAAAAGAAGTATCCCCAGGGATGTGCCCATCTGTTCATCTAAAGACATTCACCTCCCTTGCACAGCACCCTTAGTTTTCTCCCCACTGTCCTTTTGTAGTTGTTTCAGCATCATAAGACGTGAGGAAGATCTGGCTGGACAAAGCTGCCTCATCCACTGAGATGCCACCAAGCAGAAGTAATGCAGATCTCCACTTCACTTCCTTCTGCTGGATCTCCAGTTGGATCGCAATCACTATTAAGCCCCACTGGGGAAACTGAAGCATTCAGAAGTTGATTGAGTCATCTAAAACAACAAAGAGCAGCAGCAGGCTGCCACACAGCTCTGGAAAAGTCCCCTTTAAAACACTAAATCCCTGGAATGAAGGGCTGCATTGGCTCATCCATGAGAGTATCCTAATGGCACGGATGAATTCTCCCCTAACTTCAGGGCCACTTCATTCAGAAGGGTTAACAGGGAGGTGGTGGGAGAGAGCAGCACCAGCTCCGGTTTGAAAGCAACCTACCAGGAGACGTCCCACAGGCAGAGTGGGGGGCACTGAGGTGTTAGACAGCTACTCAGAGCTTCTTGGGGCGTCTCAGGTCTCCTCATGGTCACCCTGTAGAGATTTGCCTGATCAGCCCTCAACAGTAGGACCCAACTTTGAAGTCCCTGGCCCAGCTACGTCTGCATAAGCAGTAGCAGCATCAGGCCCAACATGCATTGGGCAAAGAAGCAAAAGAAACAGCCCACAAACTCTTTCAGCTCTGTTTCAAAAGGCTTGGAAGTTCCTCCCCTTCTCTTCCCCTAGCCCCTTCCATAAAAGCTTTGCATGCAGAGCAGTGTCTCTCGGGTCCCTCATTCTCTTGAGCAAAGTAAACAGACCTCCCGTGCAGCGACAAATGAACAACAAACAGAGGGGGAAGGAAAAAAAAAAAATCTCGCTGCCAACTTGGAGATTTTTTTTTTCAGCATGTTTAATTTTTTTAAAAAATTAAAATGTGCAAGCTATGCCCCAAGGGTGACCCTACACAAAGCTTTCTGGCAGCTCCAATGTCCTCCATTCCCCCCTCACATCACTACAGACACCCCATCTTTCGCCATGCTCTTCTCCTGACACACACGCGCACATACGGAGCCCTAAGAATCCTGGCACCCAGACGGCTTTTTCTTTTTCAAGCATGCCAAAACAAGCTAAGCTCCTAAATCCCTTTTAGAATCTGGCCTTGTGTGGAAATCTGTTTGCCTCCATCCTATGTTTATTTTCTTTTGTTTTCAGGTTTGTTAGCCCAAGGGCAAATGTTGTTCCTAGCACCAGTTTTGGGGTTGGGTTTTGGGTGGGTTTTTTTTTGGTATTTATCTTTCAATCAAGTGTTCCTCCTTGCGAGGATAAACAGGATGTTTAGAGACTCTGGGTATGACGACCAGTCTTTGACAGCTGTTGTGACACACCACACACTGGGTTTGCCATGTGTGCAAGCACTGGCACAGCTCGATCTGCAGCAGGCTCTCTTCATTTGAGGAGATCTACTATTTGACCTAACAGGCTTCCGGCAGCTCTATGTTTCCAGCATAGGCTCACAGGAACATGCCACACGATCCAGAACAACTCCATGGCCTCTCCCTCCACTGAGGAGGATATCACCTGCCTACCCCACAGCTTGTTTCACTTCCTTGGCTACACTAAACTATGCTCTGCCTCTGAGAAATCTTTCTTTTCCAGGTACATATAGACAGACAACAGTTGAAATACTTCTAAACCGCACTGATTTAACAGAGGGAATTTCCCAAGCCTTTTTTTAGGAAAGGAAGTTTTCCAAGCCTTGAATCACTGACATTGGTCTGACTCCTAAACCAAGAACTTTGGAAAATGAAACATAGATAGCACTGAGGGCCAGATCCCAAGGACGACCTACCTACCTAGAATACTGTGTGTGGCCTCAAGATGCTCTCTAAAGTTCCAGTTACCATTGAAGAAAATGCAGTGCCTAATTCTGCACTGCCCAAATTCTCCAAACTTTTAATCACTTTTCATTTGCAACATTTATTAACAGCTGAAGGCAGGAGAAGTTAAGAGACTGATAATTAGTCCTAGTTTGTAATTAAAAACAGTTAGTTTTGCACCAGGCCCTAGTTACTGTGTTCTCAGGCGACAGAGTAAGTGGCTGTGGGGTATCTCCCGAATTTTGTAAGCTGGGTGTGTCCGCAATGGCAGCGCTCACTTTGATAAGCTGTACTATACACAAAGAGCTAAATTCTGTCCAAACAACCATAAATCACTCTAAAAGAAATGGCGCAGCCAGGATGTCATCTTAGCTGGTCTAAAACCTTTTGCATTTAAAGAAAATAATATTTATAAAAATTACCTCTCTTTTCTACAAACACATGATTACTAAGCAGCAACACTCAGTTTTCTCCATTACAACCACTTTAAGAAATTCACAGGACAGATGACAACGTGTTGCTGACTTTCACGCTGTTTGGGCCCAGCTTATCCAAGGAAACTTACTTCGTCCTGCGCTGCCTGTCAAGTTCAAGCCTTGAAATCCACTCCAGGTAACACTCAACCACAAGCTTCTGGACTACGCACAGAAACTACGGCATGAAGTTTTATGGTCTGTGTTATTCAGGAGGTCAAAAGGGATTATCACAATGTTCCTTTTTAGCTGTGGTACCTACGAGCCTTGGCATATAAGCCACCCTGGAAAGCCATTCTCAGACAACTGTTTTAAATTGGACTCTGAGCAGTCCTTGAACTCTACTTCAGGAGAAAGCAGCACTGTCAAGATAACGGTTTTACAGCTTTCAGTCCTCCTAGCAAAAATAGTGCTTGCTTTGTGTACCTCGCCCTGTTTCACACACTAAGCAGACATCCTCTATCCAACCCCTACCACCCTCTGCAAGCCATTCCACAAACATACCAGAGCTGAAAATTCAAATAAGTAAAATAATTTTCCTGGGAAAAAAAATCCAACTTTAATATAATTGGGATAACCTGGACAGATTGGGAACTCTCCAGCAATGAAAACATTTTTTACATCAAAATGGCCTTGGATAAAAGTAAGCAAAATTTTCCTACTGGCTTTCCCTTGCATAAAGCAGGAATATTTGCTAAATCGATTAGAATATGTCTTTTCTGGAATCTACTGCAAGGTTGTACTTACTTCTTTCCTATCATTTATTTTATTTAGCCTTTCTTCTCCTCTTAACCACCAGTAGACTGAGAAACAGGGAATAATGCCCAGGACTGCAAAACTGGCCACTGATCTGCAGGCAATTCTTAAATCTTTGACATTGTGTGGTTTACACACAGAAGATGAAGCTACCACAGCTTTGTGTCTAACCACTCACCAGTGAGCTGCACTATATGCCTTCCTACTTCAACGCAACTGTCAAGACAAACATTTGCACTCTCTGAGATCACGTGGCAAGGCTCAGGTGACAAGTGGTTACAAGACACAGTCATTTTGTCAACTGCAGACACCCACACGTTTTTATGTGATCCACTTCAACCAACAAGGAACCTGTTCCTAGCACCCAACTGAGCAGGACTTGAAGCACAAAACTCCTTTCAAAGCTGTTAATGCTAGGAAAGCCGCTGTACATAGTCACTTCACTGTCTCTGCAACTCTATTCTGGCTTGTTTTAAAAAATAATAAATACAAGCATAAAAAACCCAATTGCGTGTTCCCTCTGAAGTATACTGGTGCTGCTGGGACAAAACTCATCGTAGCTGGATGCCTTTCTCCACTACAGTGGCCGATGCAGTCAATTGCGCATCCACTGACTGTTCCAGCACGTTACTCTCTTTGGGGGGTTGCACACATTCAGAGGGGAAAGAAACTGTGTTCAACGACTCCTTTCCACGTCAGAGAAGACAGCAGCTGCAGAGCTGTGCACGCCAAGTGCGGGACCTGGCTTCTCCTGCACCACAGTGATCAGCCTGTTCAACCAAGTCATTACTTTTGTCCTTGGAGAAGTTATTCACACGTATATCCAAATCCTTGGCCCACAGGTATGGCTGCTGACATAGCCAAGGACAGCTTGACACTTCTGATAGCAGGACTAGATGTGACCTCACAGGATCTGCCAATCCCTTGCATCACCCAAAATAAACATCAGGATGTGCTGGAAGGAGCACAGTTTAGCGAACAAAACTACGTAATTCTGAGTCCTTGTCCCAGTTTCACCACTCATTTGCTGTACTTCTCTTTGGTACGTGATATAATCTTTGCCTTCATATTCATGTATCATTTCTGTTACCTTCTAGCCTGTACAGTTTGAGGATTTGTAAAAGATCATATTAAGTACTGGCACTTCTTCAGAAACACAGGCCAGCAAGGGACTGGGAAAGACTCGACATCTTTTTATTGCCCACTTCCAGGGCAATCAGGAGCATTAAAGCAAAGCAACGGTGGGTCAAGGGCTTTGAATTTTCTTTTTTAATCTTACCTTAATTTCACAGGAATACTATTTTATAGGTAGCTGGTAACATTGCTCTCTCAAGCAGCTTGAGTATCTGCCCAAATCTGCTTGCAGCAACTTCATGTAGATAAGGGTATTCTCGTGTCTCTATTTCTTCCCTTTTGTGCCACTCCAGACAGAAACCTGTCTTGAACATGAGCTAGAAATTAATCCCCTATGGAGAAATCACAGAGTAGCAAAGCACGGTAGACCTACCCAGGGGCTTTTGATACGCACTCAGCCTAGAGCATATTTGGGACTGCAAATAAACTCCTCTCAGCTTGAGTCCTCAATGCCACTACAGAAGCTGGCGACTCCAACTTCTCCTGAGGACCATAACAGGGAAGGCAGAGAGGCTGATGGTTAATATATCTCTTGCTGTTACACCTAACACATGGAATACAGCCTCAATTATCCAGAACTATCACATACCTGACTGTTTGCTTGCTCAAGGCTGACCAACCAGTTAGGAAGATACATGGCAGCACTAGATGAATTCTTTTCATTTTATCTTCACCATGGTGAAGAAAATGGAGTTACCTATATTGGAGGTAACCACAAAGCAAAGTGAAGAAAAAATAGCAAACTCCGTAACATTATACTGTGGGAACAAAGCCCCAGCCCCGATATGGATCAGCTCCACACTGAGCTGGGATTTTGAGAAACAGCCCCTTTTAAAAAATACATTAAAAAAAGGAGGGGGTGGTACAGAGCCAGCATACAGCAGAGGAGAGACCCTTGCATCTAGACAAATTCAGTCGTCCTACTTTAAAACTGCAGGCCAGCTCCTGATTTAACCTGGAGTTTTACATGTCACTACAAAACTCGGGAAGTGTTGGCTTTGCAGATATGCCAAACATTAGAACTGTTTTCAGTGAACTCAGTATTTTTCCACATCTACTATTGTAACTCCGCTGGCAGGCTAGGAGTAGCAAATCCTCCCTTATCTCCCTCCTCTCTGAAAGCATCTCTCTGTTTAAGCACCAGCTAACTTAGATCATCATGCACAATCCCCCTTGGAAAATGGACAAAGGGGGGGTGGGAGAGTCACTGGGGCTGTAAGCAACAAACCACAGACAGAGATGGACTGTTGTGCAGAAGGGAAGTAGCAAGGGGAAAGAGGCAACTAATGAACAGAAAGGGGTGCGTAAAATCCTACTTGGACTGCCTCTCTGGGGAACAGCTGTTTCCTTGTAAACATCTTGCTAGCTGTCCAAACAAGTTCAGACACAAAACAATAAAGGAGAGCACCCGGGTAGAAGCGTGCAAGGCATGGGCTCATTCACTACCCTGCCAATTGCTCCAAGTGGCAGAATTCAAAAGCCAGGGAAATGTTAGCCATACGTTTAACCCTGCATGCGCTGGTGTTAAAGCCAATGGCCTGCAGAAACACATCCTTCGCTACCTGTGGTAAAGTCCTTCCTAGTCCTCCTTTTCCCCTGCTGTTTCTGACACAACAGCAGAGCACATTACTTGACAAAGAGGAAATATCTCATCAAAGCAAGGAGAAACAGCCACAGAGCCAAGAAACATAAAACCTGAACGTGGCAGCCCTGAAGGCCTAGAAAAGTTCTACCACTGCCCTGGCATCAGCAACTTGGAAGTAGAGGGAGTTGCACCAGAGAGTCTTTTTATTAGTCCTGAGCACAAAACAGCCTACACTGACAGAAGCATTTCTATACCAGTGCAACCATCTACACACAGGACTCTTGCCAGGACTGCAAGGTAGCTGCAGACAGGGGAAGGAATACTAGCTCAGCCATGACAGTAAACGTTTCTAGGGCAGGCTGGCCACAGAAGGCAAGTACCTGCACAGCACAACAGCAGGCACAGACTGTACACCCCCTTTGTCTGTTCCTTGATGCTTCTGGGGATCAGACTCACTGATCACAAGCCTAGCCAATAAACCCTGTCTCCAAAATGCCACACAATCGTCAACAAAGAAGTGCAATCAGATCACACGCACATCTCCAGGAAAGGAGGGGGTCATTTGCAAGGAAGGCAATTCACAGGATAGGAGTACACCATAACTGGCAATAAGGGAACTCAACGTCCTAAGCCTCTAGTCAAGTTATCTACACCTTCATGTCCGCCTCTGACTGACCTATCTTGACTTCACACATTCTATTCAATGCAAACTACACTTGTCCTGGGAAATGAAATGCCTCCTACTTCGACTCAAAACAACCCATAGAAGCAGGAAGAAGGTAAGCACAATGACACTCTCAGTCAGAAACAACAACAAGCAATTCCACATTTTAGAACTAGACCACAAGTCCACAGGAAAGACCTGATGCAGTCAGATTTATTTTACCTTTTTATTTCTTTAGGGCCATTTTGTTGTAGTCGTGCACAAACAGCCAGAAGAGAGACACACTACCAAGGACTGCTCAAGAATAAACATTCGGTCATTACAAGAAGGGAAGAGTGCAAGTTCTGCTGATCAAAATCCCTCTGAGCCTAAAGAAAGGCAGCTGGCTTGTTGCATCAAAGTCCAAACCAATCGGGGACTCCACCTCGTCTGGGGTCACCTTTCTGTCTCTGCTTCTCTCTCTCCATATATTTATCCTTGAAGTCATCAAAAGAGTGAGCTTCTGCGTCTTGTTCTTTCTCTGGAAATAGGTTGGGAAACCGAAAGGTTTGTCCTTGGCCCTAAAGAGAAAACAAATGGTCAGAGAGACATTCCAGCCTTTCTGCAGTCGCTATGATGCATATACTTAAAATGAAAGACCACCCTGAAGTTTCAGCTAGCGCAAAATGGTACCTCTTACCTCCCAAGACCTCTTTCCACCCCTCTCCCCAAGATAAATATATATCCTTCCCCTGCAAAAATGCTAACTTTCGGCCTTTCCTCTTTTGCATATTAATTAAGACACCGACATCTTTTTTTACAGATAAATGGTCATGAGATGGACACCTCTTCAAAGATTTTGAACCAGCTAAAAGATGTTGTATGAGTCATACAGTAAAAACAAGATGAGCAAACTAAGTGATTTTGTTAAAGTAACACCACTGGGGAAATACATGGTGGGGCAGGCATTCATTATGTTAACACTCAGGATATGGATAGTGGTTATAGTTGTTTAGATCTCACCTATAGGTAAGAGATAACAGTCCTAGCAGCTATTACTGTAGGGTGTAATGTGGGAATACGGCATAATAGATAGTAGAGGTCTCTTATCAACAGGAATAAAGACTATAGCGTGAAACAATTACAGTGGAAACAATCCGTCTAATACATCACTGATGAGATTAAAGTGATTACATCTGCACCAGTCATTCTGCCTAACAGACAAGTCCTTTCAGTGAAACATCATCATCAGATCTGTGTCTCCCACTTGGAAAATAAATATTTGCTTGGTCTCTGTTTTTTATCTAACAGCAGGAAACTATTATTCTGTGGAAATGTTCTTTCCCATTAACATTATCTACTTACTTTTTAGTGGTGTTCGCACTAAGCACAACTTCATTAAACTCAACAATATCAGCCCTTCCATTCCATATGGGACTCTGCATAATAAAACTCATAACTGATAGCTCGTAAGTCTAAAATTATTCTCCAAAATACTTACAAACTTTACCATACATTAACTTCTTTGGCAGAATACCACATACAGAAATCTCAACAAAGGATTTAATTGCTTCAGATAAAAACAGGGTGATTTTGGTGTTTTTTTTTTCAGATTACCCATTCTTTACATTTGTGCAATAAATGTAATCAAACAAGAGGCCCAGTTCTGAAATGGTTCCACAAAGGACATTAAAGGAGCCTTCCACAACACAGCTACCTATACTACATTTTGGGATCAGAAATGTGACATAATTAAATCAAAAAAAAACCCGTCACCATGCTCCTGACCCAGCTGAATGTGTGCTATGTTCCATTTAGCCATATACGCTCAACCTGATAATTTACAGGTGTGAAAGAATTTAAACCTCAAGCATACACTTTGAAAAGAAAAAAACATGACTTATGCCTGTTGAGCTTATCCAGACTAGAATCTAGGAAATATCAACTCATATACAGCAATGCTCCGGTTGTTTTTGTAGTGCATATTTCTTGGGGGTTTCCTAAGAGCCTGACCATACTACAAAAACAAGGGAGCGGCTGTGTATATTGCTCTGTCCTCGATTCTAGCCTGGATAAGATCAACTGGAAAAAATCAAGGTTTTCCTTTCCACAGTGTACACTCTGGGGTTTCAACTCTTTTTGTACCTTTAAATTACCAACAGGTATGCTTATAATAGCTGTCCTATGACAATTAAAGCATAGTTCCATTTCAAGCCACAGAAACTGGCCTTATCAATGTCCTTGAGCAATCCCAACGCTGTAGCTTACTGAAACTCTTCCTGTAGTAGGATCAGCAGCAAGCACCCCTGAGGCCAAGTGCTGCCCAAGATTTTAACACACTGAAGCATTTGGAAAAGTATTTGTTTATATTACAAAAAAAATTACTGTGCTTTAACTGCACTGCAGGTGGGTCACTCAGCCCCATGGTACCTACAGAACAGACAGGGCTGATTCTAAGGACCTGTCTGCCCCAGACGGGAAGCCATTTTAGTTAAGCAAGTCAGAAAACAATTCAGGCTAACATGGTAGGCATACCACCTACACTGAAAATTTGAGAACTATTTATATTGGTAACAGTGTAGTAAGGGACTGTTCTTGTTATGCAGCACTTCCATTCTGGTGTGCTTCCAGCACCAGTGCACTTCCCTTATTGGAGAATGAAGGAAAACTGTCCCTAAAGCATACTAACAACATCCATGGTAATTCACTAAGCATTGCAAAACAGTTATTATTTTTAAAAGAGGGAAAAAAAAAACCAAAAAAAGATATGCACAGAGGCTGTAGCGAAACCAGACAAACCTTTCAAAGGTTTATCAAAGTGCTCACAGTTCCCATTTCAAGGCTGGTGAAAGTCAAATATTGAGCTGGAAATGTCAATCTGTATCTGGAGTCTTTTAATAAATCAAAATCAGCACAGACAAGTTGGCTCTTTCCAGCCCTTGTTTTGTGAAGAAATTCTGATTTTGGCTGGCAGCCAGACATGATTCGAAACAGCCAAGACATTACACCCTGAGAACTGAAGGTTGATAAATCTTAAGTAACAATACTATGCAGTAACACTGCACTGTAAGACTCTGAAGTGATGAAAGCTGTATGAAAAATAGCTGTTGTGCATGCTCAGTAGCTAGTTTTCAGAAGAAGCCTGTATCGTGGGTATTTCAAAATTTCAAAAATACCAAAAGGTATCAACTTACACAAAGGATTGTGAGTCTGTCCAGGCATCTTTACATTTAGTTCATCTTCCACAAGCTGCCAGAGGCTACTGAGGTTCAAGCACACATGCCACCTTTTCAAAAAAATGCCTACCAAAGGAATGGAGGGATCATCACTCCTTTACGCAGTGCTGCTTTTTCTTATACTTTTTCTTTGTAAAAGTTTTCCCTTCTATACAGAAACTGTTTGACAACCATATGATAAACACATCCTCAGAATTAAATCCTAACCAAAATAAAGCAAACAACTAAATTTCTACCAAATTCAACAAGATTTTATCTGGTTTGCAAACTGCTAGAACATGAAATGCTGGCATATTCAACCTTGTATTTGTTTACTGTTTTACCTTTTGCAAGCCATTTAATCAAGGTCATCCTTTTAATTACTAAATTATTGACATTCACATAAGCTGAAATGGGCTCTAAGAAGGCTAGGGCTTGGTCCTCCTTTAGAGCTTCTGCTAGCATAATTACCTCAGAAGCACAAAGAAAGGAGAAAAGAATATCTTCCTACCTGGCATAGCCATGCTAAAAGAAAACCCTGTAAAAAAGACAGACACTGGCAAAAAAATAATTTTGCTCAGATAATTTAGTCTGTCTTGGAACTGGATGCTGCACTGCCAGGAAAAGAACTTTTTCACCAATGTGAGGTGATACACTGATACTCTGGAGTTTGTCAGGATAAGCCCTACCACCACATGCTCTTAGATATAAGTGAGCCCTTATAATGCTAAAAAAATATAAAAAAAATAAGAGCAAACAAAGCAAGTCAGAGATGCACTATTAAAACACCTAAAAATAAAGGCAATGTGATGATTTTATGCATTGCTATTCTCAATTTAGGGTCTTCCCAGAAACCTCCCTTTTTCCTACGAATTCTAAGATTATGTACAAGTGAGATGTGTGGTCCAGTGTTTAGATTACAGAAATGGGAGCCATTAAACTTCTATTCCTACGCAACTCTAATCCTCGCTTCAGCATTACCCAAATGTAAAACTGATTTATATACAAGGTCTTATGAGGATTCATTTGTTACATGCTAACATCCTTCAAGATAAAAAGTGACCTAAGCATCAAACATGTATTTTCCCCTTAGATTTCAAGCCTTTTTCGTTAGAAAGGCTAAACACACACCTTGTTCTCTGAGTTTGTAGGAGTTATCACATGGAGTGGTACAAATTGCCTCCATTCATTTTAATGAGAGGTTGAGTGACCGTAATTAGGCCTATGAAGTCAAGTGTTAGCCTTTCCACTGCTGAGCCTCATGTCAGAAAATTGCTGGAAGGATTATCTAGCATAAACTCACTTATACTTCTCTGACCTTTGCGTCCCTTGAAAAGTTTAGGAATGGAAGGTCAGCACAGATATCATTATGTAGGAATGACGCAGCAAACACTGATCATGTAAACAACTGTGAGATCTTCTGATTATTTAGATAATTGAAGCACTTACTACTGTCCTTCAGAATTAGGAGAATAGTGATGTTTATAGTATTGTTAACTAAAAAAAAATGTTGGACTCCCAACAGCACGGGATTTGGTCCAGCAGTAGCAGCAAATGCAGCTAAGTTTAATATTCCAGTGCATTCAAATGACTCTCTTACTATTGCAGTGTTAACATCTGCCTACTATTCAGCAGTAACATCTGATGGTAAAACGTATGGCAAAACAGCAAGGAAAGCAATTTCAAAAATCCACACAGGAATGACACAGTGCACGGAGCATCCAAGTTTCCTCTGAATTCACTACATGTCAAAAGAAAACTGCTGTCACATCTGATGTGTAAATGGGTTAATTACTATGAATGTACTGGATGCTCTAAACAGGGTTTGAGGAGAAAGTATTTGCAAAAATGTTCCCACCGGTGCCATCATTCATGCAGTTAAATAGGTGTTAGTCCTAATGTTGACAAGGTCAGACTCCTTTTTACAGCCATCTCCATTAGATTTCTCAAAACAGGTTTAATTAAAAATAGGTCTGGATTCCAGAGGCTTGTCTACAGTTGTGCTCCCACGGGTACTAACACCTGTTGAGCTAAACCAGTGAGAACACTGAAGGAGGAGGAGGGGATGTTGTTGGTTTTGGTTTTTTTAATTTCCCTAATGTTGATGCAACTGTAAAATTTCCCACCGGCTTTCTTTTTTTTTTTTTTAAAATAACATTAGGATAATTATAACTATACTGGAGTAACGAGAAAAGTTGCTGTATTATATTCATTTTATCTACTCCGCAAAGATATATAGCTTTGTTTTTAATTAAAAAAAAAAAAAAAAAACCAACAGTGAGAAAAAGTAGCATTTGATACCTAGGGTTGTAAGTCTCTGGCTTAAACCTTTCTCACCACATTCCAAAAGAGGAAAAAAGGCAGGCAGGATCTGGAATGGCAAGATATTGTTGATCCACAGCCTTCTATGATTTGAGGTATTTTTTTAGTGTGAAAATATTATGCTTGGACAGATCAGGTATTCGTCCAGTTACAGCCTGAGAATAAAGTAAACAGCTCCGAATCTCCAAGAAATAGTATTTGGAAAAGAAAGGACAACAATTCTTACATGTGGAACAGCTGGGGCACTAATCTGACACCTAAGGGTATGTTGACTATGACTTCATACACCTTCCACCTTTGAGACACTTGCAGGAAGTTAATGGATATGTATATTGCGCTGGGACACATAAGGTGATGTTTTATGAAGCAAGGAAACATAACTGGTCATAAGAATATACTCAATTTCATTCAGGTAAACCACACCACAGCTGCTACCAAGTCATGCTGGAAAGAGCAATACTTCCACCTAGTGGGCAATACAAGATCAACCCAAGACCTTCCAAAAATGCATCCTTTTTTTTCCAGTCATAAGCAGTTTTAACTTGAAACTGGATTAATGAGAGAAAACACAGCTGGTAAAAATGGTGGGAAAGCCCAGCTACTCTAACTCACGGCAGATGCAAACTAATTCTCATGCAAATAAGGATTTTACAGTGGTTACCAAAGATTTTCCTAAATTAGATATTAACAATGGACTGCATGGGGCCTGTTATGGCCTGAATCATACAGGCAAAACCTTCAGTTTCACAAATGACACTGTTTTTCTGGCCTCACTCACTCTTTAAAGCTAGTGTGAACAAAGAACGGGGTGCTCATTGTCTGAGACACCAGAGCTAGTGATGAAAAGCAAAGAACAAAAGGAAAAAGAAAGAAAAAAGGACAGACAAACCTAAATGTTAAAGGAATTAACAGACACCAACAACAACAGAAAAAAAGATAGCAAAGAGACTAGGAATGAGGTGAGGGGGAAATGCACAGACCAAGCTCCACTGACAGAAATTTAGTAAGTGGTCAGCATTCCCTCACTTGGGACGAAGTACAAACACCACAAGGTGGTCCCCTGACCCCATTCATGGGTCAGATGGAAAATATGGCATTCTTTAAAAACTTATGATGATACAGTACAGGACAACGCAGCAGGGGACGCTTGCTGTGTGATGTACCAAGAGTAGTCCTCAGCCACAGTATCATGGGGCTCTGTGCAGGCTAATTTGCCCAGCAGACGAAACGAAAGGCTGGATGAATGACCAGAGTTACTGCTGTCCAACTGCCTCCAGTGCCAAGCTAGTTTGAGTAATTCTCCTCTCCACCATGGAGCTGCCCTTAAGGTAATGGCAATTATTCTAGGTTCAGAGGTTTGATGTGAAATAAATGCACAAAGGCACTGCCTTATATGAGTGGCTTGCTCCACAGAACAGCAGCATTTTGCTTCCCACTCATTGCCCCAGAGTAGTTGCAAACTACCTCCTTCTCAACTCAGCAGACAAAAGAAACAAGGCAGCATTAAATACAGTGAAATAAAATTGGAGAACTGACCACAGTTCACTAAAGATCCATGTCTGCTTCAGTCTTGGGAAACGAGTTTCTAAAAGCAAAGAAGTTACTAGCAAGAGGCCATGACAATGGAAAGTGCTTGCTTACCTACCAGGGAACAACACTCAGAGAAAGCAACTTGTAAGGTATATCATCACTCCTAGCATTCAATTCTTCAGCTGTGTTCTTAATGAATTGTTCATACCTGATCTCTCTCAGACAAAAACCTAGCACAGACAATCCAGGAGGGAGAATTTGCCCACCAAAGCAGAGGCTCTTCCTTGAAAAATGAATGTGGTTTTTAGCCATTGTAATGTAAAATCCTCATGGAGATGAGGTTGCCTTTAACTTCAGCACAGTAAAGCAAGGTTAGTCCTCATTTAAATAAAACTGTTACCTTTAAAAGACTAGTATAATGTACAATATTAGTAGAAAGTAAGGGCTCTAGAAAAGCACACTTTCCTCACTTTTCTTTCCACTCCCGGTCCCAGAAGGCGCTTACAGAAAAATTTCTAAGCACATTTAAACTCCGAAAAATTAGAACCCATCAGATTTCCCGTTGTCTGTGCCTCTTGAGTTTGACCCCAAGTCCATACACAGTCTTATGCAGTCTTTAAGATCACACAGTGTTCAGCCCACACTGAATCCTTGTCCCAGGATGGAGTAACACTGAGGTTGTGTTGCCAACAGCAATTTTGAGTTTATGGTTTTACAACCATAAACAGCATTCCTTTAATGTAATTTTGGTATGTGAAGGGGTTTTCTGTCACTGGTTACATTTCTTTTTTGCACAGAGACAGGTAAACCCAAGAGAAGTCTAAACTATAATATGCTTCTGTTATGAAAGAAATTCATAAGAACATGAAGCTCCTTTTCCACTGGGCAACCAACATACGTTTCAGAACCAATTTTAGCCACAAAGCATGCTTGCTAGACATGACTAAAAGCTCTCCAAGGAACATGCCTTAGTCTTCTCTGAAATCCAAAAAGCTTTAATAAGAAGTTCTGTACCTTTACAATATATACTTTCACTTACTGTACATTTCAGCAATCAACCACACAAGTCGTGAACCTTTCAGCACACAGAGTACATGGTCAGCATGAAACTCACTGGCAAAGCAGCACCATATGACATCAGACCATAACTTATATACAGACCTCAAACAAATATGGGACTTGAAAACTAACCATTTGAATTTGATTTTTAGACTAAGTCATTTAAATCTCTTTATACATTAAGGAAAATGTCATTATTAGAGGATTGGAAGAAACATTCAGCCAATTGGACAATTCAGGGAACATTACTTCTAGCTTAGCTGATTAACAGTCCCTCTTTCCCCACATGTATCCATGTTAACTCACCAGCTGTACATAGGCGACCTTGTAATCTGGCTTCTTCACTCGCTGATTCTTGTGATTCCTCTTGTTGTTTGCACCTGCAGAAATGAAGAGAATCCCACCTTTTACTTCCCAGGACTTCCAAGTTCCCCAAAGCAAGGCCAAGCTGAAGGAGAGACTTCACTAGTACTGATTTATTGTTAAGAGGATTACTCTTTCTTCAGTACCAACACAATATCACAATTACTAAAATGTACTGAAATTAGTAGATACTACTCCCCTCAAGCAGGGAACTGAGGCATCACCAGACTCAGGCTGCTGACACCTTTGTGCCTTCACGTCACACACACAAAGTTTGCAAAGAAGCACAGAGGTAAGCCTCCTGAGTAGGGGGCCAGGAGTGATAAACTGTCCTCCCCATATCAACAGCTTCAGGAAGACAAGGAGGAAATGGCCACTAAGCAGCTTCAAACTTGTCAATTTTTACTACCCAGCTAATGAACTGCATCTACTGTTTATACAGTAGGAAATCACACTCCACAGCCAAAAACAGCAAAGTACCTTGACCTTGTGCAAGTATGCTGGTCACAACTGAGTGGGAAGTTAAATTTATTCAGTTAGGCAGACATTAAAGCTTTCAAATTATTAGATACTCTAACCCCCCTTTCCTCTTTTATCCCTGAATATATACATTCTACCATCACTTCCATTAGCAGTGGAGGATGAAATGGTTATAAAGACAAGCATGAATATTTTTCAGTGCTGTTTGGAACTGCATGTGTTTGGTATTTAAGGCTTTATTTAATTCTATTTTTCACATAATGATATTACAGATGATCTTTCTGTTTTCGTTTTCTTCTTTTATATGTTCTGAGTTTTACAACCTTATTTTGAAGCTTTTTCTTTCATTCTCCATTTTTCACTATTACAGTTCTTTTTTCCTATCCCTATTATAAAATCATCATTGCTCTTACCATTATAAACACATCAATCAATTCCTTTGCTAGAGTCTCTGCATGAAAAAAGAACAACTCAGCCAAAGACATCCTAACCAACAAGTAACTCTCCATTTGATTAATGCACTCCCTGGTGATCAAAAAGGTAAATAACATGAAAATTACATTCCTGACTTTGCACCACATCCAAACTGCAGTCAGAGAAGTTCTGGGGAAGATTTGTATGTAAATAAAGTCACCTTTACATGGCTTTATATAAACTCACCTTTATCATTTAGCTTATCTCAGTTAGAGGTGGGTCCCTTTGCTCCAAGTCAGAGTTCAGCATAACTTAAACTGGCAATGGTTTTGGGTTTTTTTTTTTTTTTTCTTTTTCTCTTTGGTTGGTTTTATACTGTTTTTTTTGTTTGGGGTATTTTTTTAGGGTTGACACAGGGGAGAAACACCATGAGTGGAAGCATAGAAGTCTGTAGCAGCCATGTGGTAACAACAGGTGATGAAAAATTGAAAGTTTGTCACTGTGTTTTTCTGACATTATCTACTAGTCTAATAGAATATTTTTTCAATGCTCTACAAACTTTGCCTTTTGTTAGACCGTAACACCTCCTCTGTGTGCATGCCAGGTAATCTCAACTCTTTTTTTTTTTTTTTAAAGGCTATAGCTGAAATTACTAATTTTATGAAAACACATGAAGCAGTTCCTTCTCAAGTGAGACACCCACTGGTCTTCATGGAGAAATGGTACCAACTACAAAAGCATACAGAACAAGCTAGATAACTGTCAAGATGATGAGGCTTTTTAAATTCAAGTTTTTCTTTTTAAAACTAAACTTATGTCATAATCTAATCAAAGCATTCCAATATGAAGTGGTGCATATTCATTTGAAGGGACAAATAAACAAGTAAGCTGACAGATGTCACCAGCTAAGTACCTGGAACCACAATTTTTTGAAATCTAATGGACATTTTGAGAGGAAAAGTCTATTCTGGCTGCACAGGGATGTATTAATCCCTTTGGATTACTCAACTGCACTTACCATACTGTATCCTGGTCCTCACAGCAGCTACTGGCACATTGTATATTTTTTCAAGGTAATTCTTGATATCCACTTTTGTCATTCTAGGCAATACAAAAATATTTTGGGGAAAGAAAAAAAGTATAAAGATTTAAAACAAAATAAACCAGAGCCAGAGTATTTATAGACTGGTTGATACTCTGGAATAAACACATCATCTTCTTTTACCAAGACAGCTTTACTGCACAAAAGTATAAAGTCAACATAGATCACACACTGCTACAGCAATTCATTATCCATGAACTGTAACAATGACAAATATTTTATCCTCTGCAGTCTCATACTGTCAAAACCTCAGATATATTCTGCATTCAGCAGGAGTGGGTAGGCTTTCTCACTGCCCAAGCTGAGAATCCTCTCTGATCTGAACAGCACTTTCTCATCTTTTCAGGACCTGCCACAGACTCGCTGGCTTTAGCGTGTGCAGCCAGATCAGTGAGGATGAAAGTCCTGACAAACACCTGGCCATTGTCTCGTTTTCTCTGGATCATTGTCATAAGCACTTCCTTCTTCCCAAGCCTGTCCTTGGGCAGGCTGAGCCTCACTAACAGGAAGAGGAGCCAAGCAAAGCTCATACTTCAATTAGTGCCCTCACAGTCCTCTAAAAGGTCTCCCCGATGCAGGAGACCCCCAGCCAAAGGGCACTCTATCTGGCATTTCAGCTTCCCACCCCTCAGCTAACCAGACAAGCTGCAGCCCAGAAGGACGCGACAAGAGGCAGTGTGCCGGGACGTGTGACACCAGCGACGGGGGGGGTGGGGGGGTGCGGTGCTCTAGAAGCGGCGGGGGCCTCTCTGCACCCCCGGGTGGCGCTGGGCCCCTTCCGCGGCAGGGCAAGCCCAGACCCGCGACGGCTCCCGCTGCGGGGAGCCATGCCGTGCCCTGCTCCCGCCGCCCTCGCACTCACTCCATAGAGACGCGGAACTGGACGGTGTCCTCGGGCTGCGGCACGCCGGGCCGCACCGCCAGCATGAAGAAGTTGGGCCGGAAGATGCGCAGCTGCGGGCCGCCCAGCTGGAACAGGGGGTACCTGCGGGAAGACGCCGCCGATGACTGACTGACCGACCGACTGACGGACGAACCAGCATCCCCCCACCGTCGACCCGAGCCGAGCCCGCCCGCCTGCCCCCGGCGCGGCCCTGCCCGCTCACACGGCCTTCCTGACGCCCGTCGCCATGGCCGAGGCCCGGCCCGGAAGCGGCGCAACGCGGGAGCGGCTCCCGGCAGGGCGGTGGCGGCAGCTCCCGCCCCCTGCTGGCGCGGAGGAGCGCCGGGGGGGTCTGACCGCTCACCCCGGCACCGCCTCCGCGCGGCTGCCCCACACAACCACAGCCCGCCCCGGGGCCTGGCCACGCCCTGGGCCCATTCGGGGGCGGGGGAGACGCCTTGAGGCAGGGGAGAGTTCCCCAGAGAAGCCGCAAGTCCAAGGGGTGGGGGTGGGAGGGTGAGGAAGCACCTGCAAAATGGCGTCTCAGTGGGAATTTGCAGCCGTGGCTGCTTTTCACGCAGTCTGTTCCTCATGGTTACAGGAGTGAGGTGATTCTCCTCTACTCCACTGTAGTGAGACCCCAGCAGGTGTGCTGCATCCAGGTTGGGGGTCCCCAGCACAAGACAGATGTGGATCTGTTAGGATGGGTCCAGAGGAGTGCCACAAAATGGTGGGAGGGCTGGGACACAGATCCTGTGAGGAAAGGCAGAGAGCGTTAGGGTTCTTCAGCCCGGAGAAGAGAAGGCTCCAGGGAGACCTTATTGTGGCCTTTCAATATATAAAGGGAGCATATAAGAAAGGCGGAGAGAGACTTTTTATAAGCCTATCAGGACAGGACAAGAAGCAACAGCTTTAAACTGAAAGAGAGTAGGTTTAGATTGGACGTAAGGAAGAAACTTTTTACGATAAGGGTGGTAGGACACTGTATCAGGTTGCCCAGAGAAGCTGTGGATGCCCCATCACACTGGAAGAGTTTAGGCCAGGTTGGATGGGGCTTTGAACAACCTGATGTAGTGAAAAATGTTCCTGCCCATGACAGGGGGCTTGGGCAGGATGATCTTTGAAGGTCCCTTCCCATCTAAACCACTCTTACAAATCTATGATGCCACAGCATGCGCTAACAGAGAGCCACAGTGTGAACGTAGGCACCAGAAACACCCAGAAGTTTGGAAACATGGGGGAGAACCACCCTCCCTGGTGGGCTTCCCTCCAACAGGGCATTTCAAGGGTTGGCAAAGACAACGGGCCCTACAGAACAGGTCACATGCCAAATGTAGTAACAGTCACTTCTGTTTTGACATCTACACTCAGTTAACCAAGTAATTCACACTTCAGTATTGGCTTTAATATTATATGTAGGTTAACTGCCTCAATAAACATTTTAATGTAATATTTGAATGAATCATTCTCTATGACTTGTCTGCATTTAAGAAATACTGTGTGCTGAAAACTACCACTTCTATGGATTTGTTCCTTCATTCCCGATTCTTTGATTCCCTTCATCACTCAAACTTTTAAGTTAATTTCAACTACATTTGGCATCCAGATTATGAGTTCCCCCAGAACAGAGTCGGCTTTTGCTATCTGCCTGTATGGTGGCTGTAAAACAGACTTCTGATCCTGGCTCTTTGTTGATGATGCTGAGCCTCATTCTCAGGTGTAGAGCTAGATCAAATGATATTAAATAAGGATTTGGACCACCTCTCAAACCTTTGCAAAATGGTATGACATTAAATAAAATACGAAACACCATTCCAGAGAGCTGTCATTGGAGTAGGTACTGGTCGTGCTTTATTTACAAAATCCAGAGATTTGTACACAGCAATCTACAGGAGAGCATAGGACTGGTATCAGAAGGATAAAGGAAACACTCAGCAGGAATTGAAGATGCCAGCAAGGAGTCATCACAGTTTCACAGGGAACCTGCTTCTTTTTGACTGAGGAAGCCACCAGACCCCTCCAGGAAGAAAAAGAAGAAAAGCAGCAGCAATAGCCAACCCAGGCTGATGTTGCGATTTTTGTTATCATTGATATGTGGGAACACAAGTGATTGGTGAAGGAAGAAAGAGGATACCAGCAGGGTTTCGGCATGCCACTAAGGGCCATCCTGCCTGGTTCTTTACTTCCAGCGCCCGCCAACCTTGCCCTTGGCTCCTGCCTTCTTGCTGCTACAATACAAAAGGAAAGAAAAATATGTTAGCATGATGGAAGCGGTGGGGCTCTGTGACCACTGTGCATTTCTGACTCTCAGATTAGGATCGAGCTGCTTTCACTTCTCACATGTTGGGCACACCTGCCATAGAGCACATCCTGAGAAAAATATTGTTGATATTGTGGAAAGAGATTCCTCCTCAGGCTCTTAGTGAAAGGCCAGGATTTGCATGCCTGAAAGAGGTTGACCCTCCCAGATTCCTGCATTATCAGGACAGAAGTCCAGGTGGTCTCAAAACTGAATGACAGGCCTAGCCAGCCACTGACTTGATGTTTCCTGAATTCAGATCCGCTATGATCTGGATTTTAGGATTGAGACCTGTTTCTGGAGAAAATTTCCTCATTATCAGGGAGCTCTAGTCAAATTCCCCAGATGCTCTAGTCATCTAGTAGCAGAGGCAAAAAAGCTGAGCAATAATTTAAATACAGCTAAAAATTGCTTTGCTCTAGCAAAGGCAGAGTGGCTTTTGACTTATATCATGAGAGCAAGAGCCTCCAAAAACAGTCCAAACAACTTTTTAGGCCTCCCCTCATATCAGTATCCCCATCTTGTGTGTGAGCAGTTCAGCTACACTCCCCACGCAAAGCACCTGAGGCAACTCTTTCCAAATAGTATCTTCTTGCGCACAGAAGGACAATCCTGCATGCAAGCCACTTACCTTCTGACTGAGAAGCAGGCACGCCTGGAGTCAGAGAGGGGCCAGGCATGAAGTTAGTTGGGTTAGATTCTGCACCGGTTCCCGTAGGCAGCACCTTGGCTTTTGGGGCTCGGCACACCACCAAACCTTTCCATCTCACACACATGATGGTGAGGCTGCTTCTTGAACCAAAGCACATGCAAACTGGGGGGTAGCTCTTTGACATGGCAGAGCATGGGGTTGGGGGCCAAGCACAAGGTGGTGAGGCCTTGCTATCAGCAGAGAGGCCTTCTTCAGAACCACTGGCTCCTCCAGGGAGCAGAAAAAAATGTGGATGACACATCTGGGGAGATTCTTGTGGTGCTGCCCCATGGATTGGTTCAAGAGCAGTAGCCATATTTACAGAAGGACGTAGCACAGTGACACAGACGTACACATAGTGGATACTTTACCTTTTGACCAAGTTAGACTTGGTCTATTTGAAAAATTGACCTTTTACATGAGAGAGAGCAGAGCGTTTTCTGCCTATCTTAAATTCATCTCAGTGTCCCTTTTGCCAGCCTCTCCGACGGTTCAAAACCCAGTATAGAAACTGCGTAGCTCCTCAAATGAAGGCAGAGTCCTTTTATCTCTGTAAGCGCCTGTGATGTTTGATGTTATGCCTAACCTTTAGAGTGTGCTTAAGGAGACTTAATAAAGTCTGAAGCAAAAGGATCACTTGATCCTTGTATAACACGTTAGCAGACATTGCTTTGGAATGATACAGTCTATCAGGAATAGAAATTTAAGTACACAGACATCTCACGAGCTGTGGGCTTCTCAGTGCAACCTTTTCAAATGATGTCCTGAGAGAGTATCATGTATTTTGGGGGAACAAACATGCAGTAATGGTACTGCCTGTTGTGGGTGATGTGGTAGTGCCCCTCAGAAGAGCAGCAACACCCAGACAAACCATGGCATCCTTCTGCAGCTGCACATTCTGCTCAGGTTTATCAGCCTACAGCTCTGTACAGAAAATACCACGGGAAGGTCAAGCCTTATGTTTGGCATCTACAGACAGCTGAGCCCCCAGTGTACATTCATGTGATAAGGCAGGGTGGCTTGGGGAAGTGGGAAGGTAGTGTGTGGTCACTGCTTTCATTCAAAGATGTCACCAAAGACTGCCACTTCATGCCTGGCATGACTTTGCTAAGAAGATGCAGAAGCACAGTGAAGATCAAATCCCTCCATTGCAGAGCTCTTCTCCCTTGCTTCCCTGTGTCTGTTAGTTTTCTACATCCCTAGCCCCATGCTTTCTCTAGGCCTGGTCTCTCATAAGTTCACTGTAAACACCTAGAATGGTTAAAGATATAAGAGTCAAAAAATCTGAAGAAATAGAGGTCTTGTGGGGAAGGAAAGTGGGAGACGTGATGAGTGAAAAGAACTCACAACAGTAATCCCATGATGTTAGTCTTGTTACACACCATTCCTTATAATCTTAGCAACCACTTGTTTACCCTTCGTAAACAAGGGTTGTATTCCCTCAAGTATTCAAAGCACCTCAGTCAGGTGTTTGAAAACCTCAGCAATAAGCAGATGGAAATTTTGCAGGCATGGTGTGAAGAAACATGATTTTTTCTTGTTAGCTGTTAACGTTCACTTCAGTTTCCCCTTCATTTTCTCAATGTGAGACAAGATGGGAGTTGCCCTTCCATCTCTAGCCTCATTTCATTGCAACAAGAAAATGATGGTGTTGAGGCTGAAGTGACTACTTTGAACACTGAGAAGATATCCCCAAGCCAGGAGCTAGGAAGGGGATATAGGTACTTACTGCTTCTGAGCCTGATCGATCCGGTTCCTGAGGGTGACAATCTGCAAACAACATATATGACCAAGGTTTTTAGAGATAAAGAAACCTTGCTCCTTCACAGAGAAGGGGAGTTTTACCTGCTGAAGTGCTGGAAGCAGGTGCCTATGGAAGGAATCCTTTGAAATAAAAGCTCACCCTTGCTTGAAGGAGAGAAATGTTGCTCCTTGGCAATAAATCTGCAAGCCAATTTCATATGTCAAGGGAAAGAAGAGCTAGAATTTTATAACCTTTATTAAAAGAGTTCCTATGTATACCAGTTAATCTCCTGTGAACTCACATGTCAAACTGCAGGCAAGTGAACTGGAATGAATGTCACCCTGGCCAGTTGAAAAGCTCTTGCATGCCCCCATCCACCTTTATGTGTCAGCTTCACCTTTTCACTCTTCCCCTACTCCTACACATTCAGAAGTGTGTAAGCTCAAAGAGCTTCCGTGGACTTTGGATGGGTACCTCAAGAATGGAAGGTTGATCACACATTCTGCTGGAGCACCTTTGTTGGTTGGGAGAACAGGATGTGAGAAGCTTACAGCTGTCACCACCTTCCCAGCCACTCATTTAATAAGAGAAGACAACTTTTAAAGGGGCCAAAGAAGAACACATTCAAGGAGAGCTTGAGCAACCACAGAGGAAAAAGTTGGATTTGGGGCTCTGAACACCTTCCCAAGCTCTGTTGATGACTGCAAGCCACTGTCTGTGTGAGAGTCTGTCCTACAAGACGGAGCATCTCTTTGTTTAGCCATAGGTAAACTGCATATTTCCACCTGATGCATGGGACAGCAAACACCTACCTTGCACAGGATGAGCATGTTATGGCCTGACTTAGAACCTCAGTCCTGGCCTATAGCCTTGGACTCACTACTGAAAACCTGGGACTCTTCCAGGTACTGGAAAAGCCCACCGGAACTAGGGTGTCATAGAGGGCCCTCTTTTGTCCCTTTGCCTTCTCATCTGTAACTGAGTCAAGCTTCTGCCTAATTTTCCAGCCTTGGAAAAAGGCACTTGCCAAGACATATGCTTTGCTCTGCTTTTGGTGTAATTCAAAGTTCACTGGTTCTGCAGGTACAAGAACTGATGACCCAACATTTGAATATTTGAAGTGACACTTGATATTCCCCACATCGGAAACAAAAAAAAAAGAAGTCGTACATTAGGTTGGCCCAACAATGGGTATTTCCTGGCTCATGTCTTTCCATGACAAACAAAAACAAAATAAGAAACTGAAACATTAGCGGGAACAGGACAACACAAGGAAGGAAAAATCAGCACATCAGCTACTTTTGTACTTACTCATGGAAGTTTTAAAATCTACAGCAGCTGTTTAAATTATTTTTTGCAACTATTATTTTTCCCAAGTGTGGAGGAGAACCGGCTGTCTTCAGTTTGACCCAAGGACTTAAGACTTACCTTCACTGATAACCTTGTGATAGTGACTATAACACTCATTCACCAATGAAGCACCAAAGAGCAATAGACACTAGAGCTAAAGAACAGCTCAACTCCTGTGTGTCCCAGTTCCTTCCTTTGTCTCTCCCTTGCATCCTTGCTTGTGTCTCTTTCATTCCCTTTGCTGTGTTCACTTACCTTTCTCCTCACTTTTTTCCTGCTATCATCTTTCCTTTTTTTCTTCCACTTTTCTTCTCCCAGCTCAGCTGTGCATTTTTCTTCTGTTTTGCTCATTCTTTGTGCTTTTTCTCCTTGCTTTTCAGCAGCAGCCACCCATCTCTTTGTTTACGCAGAAGTTCCATTACCATAGCATGTATGTCTCCCCTGGCACTGCCTTAATTCCTCTTGTTCCACCCCCAGTTGACCTGTTATCCTTAAGGTAGTCCTCTCCAATATTTTGCATCTGGATAAGCATGTGGTGACAAGATGGAGAATCTTTCCAAACACCATACCCTTCTTTTCTGTGGAGTGCAAGCTATTACACATGCATCCCTAAGCTTCTGCACGTATCCCAGGTACTTCAGGATGACTCGCCCATGCACATAATACCAGAGGTTTGGATAGGGAATTATTTTAGAGATGATCTGAGTGGGTTGCATGCTCTGATCTTTAGCCACATCCCTGTTGGACCCCAACTCTTTTCCTAAATTACCGCTTCATCTCTTTTCAAGGAATGAAAGGGGAGAGAAAAAGGAAGTGAAGGGAGAGACACAAGATCCAGTTTTCTCTTTTCTCTCTGCACTTGGAGCCAAGTGCCAGTTACTGTCTGGCACCTGGCCTCTGACCATGCGACAGGCTCATGCATTTGGTAGCCTTTGCTGCTGCTGTTACACAGGCAAGTTCATTGTACTTACAACTTGGAAAGCTCCTGCAGCCTGCAACGCATTGTTAAAATCTAAGAGAGATTGAGATAGTTACATTGGTGTTGCTCATTCACTGTCAGCATGTGCCAGTGTGATTGGGAATTAAAAGCAGAGCCAGACAGAAAGATATCTAGTAAGATTTCTCAGCCACTGAAACCTTAGGTACGTGAGTGCAGCCCTGTCCTGTGGCTGTGAAAGAAAACACATCCACTTTGTGTTACCATATGACACTTCAGTCAAGTGCTCCTGTCTGGAGACAGTTTTCAGTGACTCTAGAGAGCTCAGTCCACAGGGAATCTGTCTGGGATGGGAATAAAACTTACAACATTCAAGTGTGAAATCAAAGATGGGTTTAAAAATATTACTTTGCAATGGAGATGAGCGAATTCAGTTACTGAATTTTCAGGCCACAGTTACCTGTAGATGACAAAAAATGAACGAGGTGTGTTTGGGCAGAGGGTGGAGGGTCTCTCCTTTCTCTTGGGATTGCCTTTCCATGGGGCACTGAGAACCTTAAGAGCGGTCTAGCCAATTTCAGCCTAAAATGTGAAACCCAGTCCAAGCATGTATGTTAGGGGAACGCGGTTCCAAGTGTCTTGCTGCTTAAATATTGCAAAAGGGCATTGGAGACCCAAATGGTGTCACCACATGTCTTTTGCCAGAGAAGTCACAGAGATTTTTACATTTTGGACCAAGTGCCATTAGCAAAATGGCTTCTGAACTCACCTCATATTTTTTCCTCTTGATCTGCTCTGTAAAGTCATACTTTTCAGTCTCCAGCTGGTATAACCAGTCCCACAGTTCCTTAGCCTTGTCCCTGTGTGTTTATTGGGAAAGCAAGATGGGAGAAACACATCATATCATGTATTTTCTGCTGTTTTCACATCACTAGTAATGAGGCTTTTTACGTTTTATTTAATGCAATTCACACATCTTCCTGCAAACCTTTTCCATCCTCTGAAAGCTACTTACCATTTTCAAGGTCACATTTTTCTCACCTTCTAACCCGAGTACCTTTTAGGCTTGCACTCTTCTATGTGTCACACACAAACATATTTCCTACAGATTTAATTTCCCCCCTAACTCTTAATGAAAGAAAAGAGACCAGGGGAATCAGACGAGAAGGAAGGAGGACTCTGAAGGCCACCCAGATGAGCAGAGCAGTTGCTGTTGTGCAATCATCTCATCTGTTTCAGGGCTGAGGTGAGCCAACCCCATCTTTCAATCACGTGTAAACTCCCAACATGTGGAGTCCAGACTATCACCTGATGACTGCTCTGCACCAGAGCTCTCAGCTCACAGGCCTCCAGCCTCCATGGAGACCTTAGCAGCTCAACTCACCCCTGGAAATGCTGCAGATACCAATCTGTACGTTTGTTCAACTAATCTCAGAGCTGGGTTTAAAGTTTGTACATAGTCCCATAAATGACTTACCCTAATTAGCAGGATAGGCTAATGTAGCTATGCCAGGAGCATCGCTAGATGGCTACCAAACCATTTCAACAGTTCCTCATATCCCCATTTCCCATCCATTCTCCAGATGAAGGAAGGGTACAACTTAACATTGCCTCGTGATGAATTTCAAGAAAGGCCCTCTCTTCTACCTCATTTTTTCACTAGAGAAGGCTCCAGGACAGTAAATCCAAATTTCAGTGGGTTACATTCAGTAAGTTAGGATAAGCATGTTACCTCAGCTTGTCTTCATTAAGGTGGTCAATGTTCAAGGGCTTGCGCCTCTCTGCCAGGACCTTCTTCTTCGTCTCTCTAGCTGTTTGCTTCTTCCCTCTCTTCTGATCAGCCTGTTTTCAGAGCATCAATTAACATCAGACTGCAGACATTCAGGCTGAATGAAATTATTTCAGTGACAGAGCATGTAAGACAAGCTGCTAGGGATCCGGAAGAAGGAAAGGTGAGCTGTTTTCTCAACTTGTAATAAAGACTTCCCAGCCAGCCCC
The DNA here is from genome assembly GCF_011004875.1 of Balearica regulorum gibbericeps. Lineage (NCBI taxonomy): Eukaryota > Metazoa > Chordata > Aves > Gruiformes > Gruidae > Balearica > Balearica regulorum. Next base: position 53,340,056 of record NC_046188.1, on the reverse strand, counting down.
ATGGTTTAATGCTTCCATATTTCTTCCACTGATCCATGCTTTTTACCTTAGCCAGATAGCTACTGTATGTGGCACCCATGGAGGACAAAGCCTTCTTCTTCTTGAGATCATCCTCAGCTTTTCTCTTGGCATCTTCTTCCTCTCTCCGTGCCTTTTCCTCCTGTGGAGTGTGACACACAAAAGCGAGTTACTCTAGAGGAGACTCTCAGCTTCCCTAGCAGTCAGTGTCACTGCAGGGAACGTGATCAGATAAGCATGTTGATAAGAATTGGCAACTCCTGTTTCCTGCCCGTGCTTTGAGAGGGTCATCATTTCTTCTCTGGACTGAGACAGGCAGAACCTGTAGTTTTTTTCTCTCTAGAGATCTCCTCCAATTTGATGCTGAGACAGAGAGATGCAAAGACACTTACCGCAAGCCTTGCCTGACGCTCCTTCTCCTTCTCAGCCCGGATTCTCTGTTGCTCTGCTCTTTCAGCTCTGCGCTTCTCCTGCAAGAGGCAGTGGGAGAGACATTGAGTTCATCATTGTGGGATTATCTACCTTCAGCGTTACGCCCCACCACCAAGACCTTTGGTTTGTAGAGAGTGAGAAACCTACTCCCATGCCAGAATATGCAGAAGGGTCTTATGTGCAATTCCCAGATGTAAAATGAGAGGCTGAGAAAGGGGACAGATATGGGAAGAAGTCATTTGGTGGTGACTTCAGCAGTCACTTCTGTACATGTCAATACAGCTTTCTGCCAAACTCTGACAGTGGACTGATGGATTCAACTTCACATCTACAGAGGATCTCTCAATCTAGTACAGGGAAATAGCAGTACAAGGACTCACAATCCTCTCCTTGAGGGCAACCAGCTCTTCCTCTTCCTTTCTTCTGGCTTCAAAGTGGCTGTCAATCAAGGCTTGTAGTTCAATCAGGTCTTTGTTCTGCCTTTTCTTTTGGATGTCCTAGAAGAGCAGGAAAATGCATTAAGCCAGCCCATATTGCTCTAGGAGCATGCCCTGGACATTCCCAGCACCCTGCCTACACAGAGAAACAAAAGCAGAAAGTGTCTGCAGATATCCATGGAAATCTATGGGATTATCTTAAATGGCTGTTGATGCAGGTCAGAGACAGTCAGAGACTCATCCAGGTGACAGTCAGGAGCCCAGAAGGGAACAGAATCCACATCTCTCATTCCCCTACACCGTATTTTATCCCTGGCTTTGCTTAGCTGCCTCCTCTTCACTTCAGGATATGAATCTTACCTAGAAAATATTCCTGCATTTTTGGGCAAAGCAGATATTTCTGTGGAGATTTTCAACATCAGAGTTTTGTCATTTTTCTATCAACTTTCTAGGAAAGTATTTGGATGTCTATTATTAAAATTCTGTTGTCATTTTAGGTAGTGTTTCTCAGCAACGGATGAGTATAGGCCTGCTTTATTTCAACCTGCAACTTTCAAACCAATTAGAACATTGGGACAGGGGATCTGAGAGCTCCTAAAACACTTCCTTTCTCCTTGCTTCATATATTGGCTTCAGAGATTCAAGGATCAAAAAAAGAAATACATGAATTAACATTTTATCTTAGTCACATTAGCAACAAATGTATCTAGAGAGTTTCAAGGAGCAGAGTATTTCAGTTTTTCACTGAAAAGAGGCAGCAAAGCATCTTTACTTTTGTCCTTGACTTTATCCTCAGCAGTATCCAATACAGGAGGAGTTATGTGGCTTTGCAGACATGTGCATGGCTCAGGTACAGACAGACAAACACAGTCTCAGGAATACTTACATCAAAATCTACTTTCTCACCCTCCGGTATTTTAGGAGCAGTTAGTCTGCAGAGAGTCAAAAACAAAAACAAAACAAAACAAAAAAAGGATTTTAATTTTAAAGAGCAGGCAGCTTTTTTTTTTCTGCCCTGCCCTCAGGAACAACGCTGACAAGGAGAAATGTTGATGGAGATACAGAGGGGTGAAACAGCAAGTCAATGGAAAACTACTCCAGAATAACACTAAGGACCATTGTCCTTCATGGAAGCTCATGCAGTGCAGGGAGTTACCCCTAAAAACCCTTTTCATTCTCAAAGCCTATGGTCATTCCCTACCACAGAAAGACGATAGCCCACAAGGCTGTCGGCACAGTGCTGCACACTCCTTTCTGGGCAGGTGGTGGAATGGGAAGGGAAGGTGCTGGGACCCAGAGCCAGATGGTCCATAGGAAACCTTACTTAAGCTGAATTCAGCCCAGCCCAATGTTTGCCATCCTTCCTACTGTCAGCAGTCCTGGATGGATGGGTAGTTTCCCAGCCACAGCTTCTCACAAAGGATTTAGTGCTGAGCTGCCTATATCTTGCAGTACTGTGAGATGACTGTATCTTGGACAGTTTACGAGTCTGTCTGACTCTGTCAGAAACTGGTCTTAAAATCCTGGCCAGTAACTACTGCTGAGGCATCCTGGGGCAGAAGCAGAGATCCTGGAAAGGCATGCAGGAACAGCTGCGTGTTGCCTGAGAGAGGGTTGGATAAAGGCTTCTAGTGGCCACTTGCCTAATAGACAATCTAAGGGCTTCTGCTAGATCAGAAAAATGATCCCAGGGTTTTGAAACTCCCTGCCCCTCATACTTACTTTATTCTGGGCTTCTCCTCTGTATTTGGAAACATGGAGCGAAACAGGAAGGGAAAAAGAGGGAGAACAGTTAGAACAACAGAGATCATGCCAGCTGCTAAAGTGAAAGGAGGAAAGGAAAATTTAATCTTAGGGGAAACATCCCAGAGAAACTGGTTAAATCTCTAGCACTTCCAAAAGAAATACACACATTCACACACCCCTTTTGCTAGGAGTGAATCTGTTTTTACCCTTGAAACAGAATTTGGCAGAAAAGAATCAAGAGACTGTATAAAAGTCCCAAATGTAGCATCTGGAAGGCAATGGTTTCAAGTAAATGCAACATTATTTTTCTCAAACCATCCTGACCATAGCTCTAAGGAGGACAGCTGGGCTGGAGGGTAGAAGAAAGTGTTGCCTTTTTCAATCAGTACTTCTTTCACTAAAGTTAACCTGAATTCACAGTCATGTCGATGATAACTAGGCTTTGCCAGTTTTGCTCAACTGCCTTTACATGGAGGGCAGGAGAGAAAAAACTTCATGACGCATTTTCTCCAGGTTCATTGACTCCCAAGATAGCTTAGGGCACATGTCCCTGAGATACCTTGGTGCCACGGGGAAGATGCTTATTCTTCTGCAGTGTGCGGTGCTCCTCAAACCCAGCTTGAAAAGGCCATCCTCTCTTAGCGAGCATCCTCTCCTGTTGAGGTACATGCAAAATTCCCGTGGGTGTTAATAGGAATGGTCTTTGCATCTCCAGGAGAGGTATAATGCCCTGATAGGCAGGCTAAACTGTCACAGAGACTGTCAACTTGGGCCCTCTGGCAGTCAGAAGTATTCCCCTACAAGTGACCTTTCCCTGGCTCTCAGAAATGTGCTGCTTTCTGAGTTACTTGCTTAACATTTGTGCTTGTGATCAATTCCCTTCCCTGCTATGCATTTTAAACTTCAGTTATTAACTGCAGTGTAATGCCAGTAAGTTCAGCACTGTTATTCTCACAAACAGAAGTACATTAAACCTATGTGTTTTTTCTGGCCCAGTCTCACAGGGACCCGGGTTGACTTTCATAACCACATGCTACATTTGAACTTTCAGAGATGCTTCTGGATACTGCATTACAAGACTCTCCCTGTTTTGCTTTGGTGGGAAGAACTAAGGTAAAAAACTCACAGCCTATTCAATCTGGTAAAAACAACCAGCTTCGTAAAGTAAAAGTAAAAACAGCCTCCCTCAGGAATGGGTGCACAAGCCCTGCTATCCGTATCATGATACAGAAAGCTATTATATTATATTTTTTCAAATGCCTATTTGCATCCTGTTTTGGGACTGATAGAGGGAATTGGGAATAGTAAATGGAACAGGGTAGGATAAAATAAAATGAAATGTTATAAGAGGAAGAAAATAACAAAAACTGATACTGGAAAATATTTAGTGGAGACATCAGTTGCAAGGATGTTGGATAATAGAAGAATTGAGGAAGTGGCCGGAAATGGGTTATTGAGATAATTAAGAGAAAAGACATGAGAGATCAGAAACCAACTTTTCCTTTCTCTCACACTTTCCGATACCGATTTCAGTAATGAAATTTTGGGGGGTAGACTTTTCTCAATTACTGCAAGAACACTGTCTACCAAAACATATCTCAGTTGAGGCCTCAAGATGCTAGAGCAACGCTAATAAAATAAACCGTAATTAGAAAAGTGTTTTAGAGCACTCGTATAAAGGAAGCCACAAATCGCTCCTCAAGAAAAATACTATTAGCCAACAGGGTGCTTCTACATTTCTCCAGTTATTTTTTCAGTTGTTTTGCTTTTCAAATTGCCAGTGAGCTTCTTAACACCTTAATTAAATCATCTGGGTTTTTTTTATCTGGAGAGAGGAAAAGTAATCACGATTAACCAGCCCATCAGGGATGTTATTCACACAGGATTCCCTTCCCTCCTGACATACACAGATAATTTTCAGAAACATTCCTGTTTAGCTTAAAGCTGCCAATTAGTAACATTTTAGAGGGGGAGGGGAAGTAGGCAGGAAATGACTGGATTTGTTTGTTGACCTTGGTTGTCAGGATCGACACCTGTCTGTCAATGACTGTGAATTTGGTTTCAGCTGCCACCAAATCAGCACTTTAAACTTAAACCAACAAACTATTGTAAAAATAAAAAGAAAAATTAAGGTTAGTTGTTCCTGAAATTGTAGTTAGAATATTTAAAGGTACCTCCAGAAAACCAGAAAAGGGGATAACAAGGAAATAGGAACCTTTATTAAATAACAAACAGTAATAAATCAGTCTTTTGCAGTGCATGACCCAGCATGGTCCATACTCTATGCACCAAAAGCAGCCCAGGGATATGATTTATTTTGAAATGCCCCTTCTTTGAAGACACCAAGTCAAGGAACTGGGCCAAAATTTGTTGACAAGCAGGAATTGTCATAGCAAATTCCTGTTCCTGTGGTGGATTTTGACTGACATTCTGGTCATTCTGCCCATGAACCATGGGGCTGTTACAAAATCCCCACATACAACCCTGCCAAAAGAAGGCAAGAGCCACTGGAAATCCAATTTCACTGCCCTGGTGATTAGAGAGTCTCTGAGTTTCTGGTTTCCAAAAGGGTTAGCGCAGGGAGAGTACACACCACCATAAATACAACCTCACTTTCTCCTGCCCAATCTATGAGATATTCACACACTGCTCCCCCTTTCTGTGAATCCATCTGAACTGCCTTTACTTCATTCAGAAATCCCTAAACACCCTCCCTTAATCCCACTTCTCAGAAGCAACATCTCTAACTCACAGTGTGTCCTTGGAAAAAAAAAATCAATATGCTATTAAAAATGAAAGAGAGAGAAAAAGGAGAGAAAGGCGCTCAGAAATGTCCTCAGGGTATTTTCCTATATAAGAAAAAATCCTGAAAAGCGAGCAAGAAAATTAAAACAAAACGAACCAAAAAAAAATATCTACAAAACCAAAACAAAACAAGACAACAGAAAATGCAGGATGGTTTCAAGTGGCATTGGGCTTCGTCTTTGGAAACAGCTGGCCAGGTGTTCTAGGGGTTGAGGCAGTCAGAACACAACTGAGCTACTTCAAAAGCCTGTAAAAGTCCATGAGAGACTTTCTACACATTTCAAATGGTTTTGAATTTGGCCCAGGGGCCTTAAGTTATCTTGCCCTCATACAACAGCAAAACTGACCCTGCATACATTCAGTTTTGGTCCTTTTACATGAGTCTTGTCCCCACTGATGTGCTCAAGCACCCACTCAACCAAATCCAGAGCAAGCTTCTAGAGCTTGGTTTTCACCACAGGCTTCTCGGTACAACAGTGACCCCCCAAGGGTGATTGGATATGCACATTAAGCAATTCTTTGCCGCAGAGATGTTTTGGCCCACTTCCTGAGTTTAAAATCAAGTGAGGAACAAAAAAAAATACAGAAAAAAAAGAGATGTTAGAAAGATGACTTTGTTGTCCTAAGACAACACTGAGCTACCATCATAGTATTCGCCTTCTTCATCAGCTGTAGGTTGAAGGATGAAAGAAAAGAGAAGCAGCACAGTAGTCAATCCACAATCAATGCGGTTCTCCTAATAGCAATTGTCCCCGCTCTCTCCCTGCTACGCTGGGAACCTCACACTCTCCGGAGATCGAACAAGAAGAACAAATGCCTTTTTGGTGATTTGATTTGGCAAACATACAGCCCTTTTCTCCATGTTCATCCAAAGTCATCCGGAGACACCATTTCCCTCCCATGCTCTCTTTGCTCTTGAATGAGGTCAGTGTTTAACACTGTTTCCCCAGCACTGAAAGAGAAAAAGGGTGGGAGTCCGTAGATGCATCACATACCTTCTTCAGGGGCTTCCTCTGCTGGTGTCATGGTACAAGCAGTGATGGAAAGACAGGAAATAGGAAAAAAAAAAACCAGAACAGATATTTAAAACTCTTGGAAGCCTGAGAAAGAGACCAGGAAATGCATGAAGGGGAGGAAAAATAAAGGAATTAGTGAATTAAGGCAAGGAGAAAAGGTATCTGGAGAGGCTGTCAGTTAACGATGCTATAAGGTTAAAGTAGTAGTAAGCATGGAGATTAAAGGAGAAAAGGTCTGCAAGTGATCATTGTGGTTAATATTTGTTTCTCTTGTTTTGTTCTCTTCTACCAACCCAAGACTCCTGTTCTCGGCTCTCACGCACACACACGCACACGCACACTCTTGTATTGCAACTAGGTGGAGTAAATCAGAAGTCATGTCACATACCTGGCTCATGAACTTCAGGTGTGAAGTGTCATGGACAAGGTGCGATGGAAAATAAGAGAATGAGAACGAGAAACCTGTTATTTCACACACCAAAAGAGCTTTTGAGCCAAAGGGGAGGAAGGGCAGAGAGGAAAAGGGGAGAGGGGCACAAAGTTAAGAAGTAAATCTAAGGTAAAATAAATTAATTACATTTGAAATAGCATATGAACAGAAGTCACAGGACAGGAAAGGAATTCAGTCAGGTGAAATAGGCAGATTTATGATAATAGTGCAGCGCTTAAAGAAAAAATTATGAGCATTATATGACATAAAGCACAACCTGACAGCACAGCGTACCAGGGTTTACCTTGATTTGAAATATGCACATGAACATAGTCAGCAGTCTCAAAGCACTATTAGATCCGCCCTTTGCTACAGTGGTATTTCAGACATTTGAAATAAACACAATGTGGTTCGGCAACCTACTGAAATACCTGCTGTCACTCATCATTGATGTGCAACTAACTTCCAAAGAAGTTTGGTTCTCTTTTCTAGATCTATGGCTAAGGCCATTTTCTTCCTTGATGACAACTTGGATATCTATATAAGTCTACTACTGTTCTTCACATCCATTTGCAACGTAGAATTACAAATGGACTACGTCATAGGAAGAAAAGGTTCATTTAAAGTCTGTGCAGGTCTACCTTTCATTCTTCTGGGGTTTTTTTGGCAAAGTAAGAATTGATCAGCAATGTGGATTTGTGGGGCAGATTTTGCTTTTCAGCCATACACACACTACTGAATATTTTGCAAAGTAGGCATAAAAATAATGCAAAATCTCACAGTATTTGTATTTCCTGTGTACAGTCAATGGGTCAAATTCTGCCCCAAGATTTGAACCAAAGCTTTCTCTATAGGAAGAAACATTCATTCTCGTATCACAGTGCAGAATTTAACCCATTTCACTAGGACACTTTTTGCTGAGCTACTTTTTCATGATAGTGGATGTGTTCACCTAGTTTTTTAGTAAAATTTTCATGCAACAAGTAAGTTTCCTCCTACTTAGTGCTGATTACATTTTACTGAGGAAAAAAAAATATCTAAAAACCCAACAATCCCAAAAGCATGCAAGTTACAAGATATCATTAACAGATAGGTTGTTATCTCCTGTCACCTTGTATTTGGTTCCCACACACACTGTCCCAGCAGACAGACACCGGGGAGTTTAGAAGTTAAATCACATACCTGGAGGGGGGGCTTCATTTAGTAAGAAGTGTCAGGGGGGAAACATAGGAAAGGAAGATAAAAGAATTAGAAATAAGTTATTCAGGAAGGGATCACCTCAAACTTTGGTAAGACCAGGTTGAAGGAATATCATTTGCAGACTAGGTTATAGGTATACAGTGTTAATAAGAGTGGAAAAGGAAAGTAATTACAGTGGGGTGTGAAGTAGACAGGAGGGGATGCCATAGAAATGAAAGATAAAAGGAATTTGAATGTTGATGCAACAATTGCAATAATTTAAATCATGCAAATATATAAACAGTGGGCAATTGTAGTAACACTGGTGGTCCTTAAATCTGAAAGAAAACATGCCCAAGTAGAGAGTTTTACAAGTGTGCAGTGTAACATATGTTCCAGCTATGCCCATGCCCTTTTAGCTGGTGGAGCAGGTGTGGGGATACAAGAGTTACTAAGGCTTTAAGTATATCTCTGTGTTTGCATCTGAAGCTCCACCACCTAAGATGTGGCCTCCACTCGCAAATGTGAGTTCAGCTCTGCAGAACTGGAAATATTCGGGTCTACACAGGGCTTGTCTCTCCTGCAAAGGAGTAGAAACTGCTCGAGCCTGTGTGCCGGGATCCTGCTGCAGGCGATGTCTGCGAGCATAAGCAGCTCGTGTTTCTGCAGCTTGGGTACCTGCTCTCTGCCCTGGCTGTGGTATAGTCACAGCCCTAAAAGTTTTCAGGGGCACTGAAATATTTCTTCTAAGCTTCTTGGAAGGTGACTCTTCAGTTACAAACAATAATTATACTTGTTTCCTATAAGGAAAATAAATTTCAGGGAATTGTAAGAATGGATTGATTCTTCATGACTAGTTTTCTTCAACATCTTCAAATTCCTATGTACAGGAATGCTTCAAATTAATACATAGGAATTTAGATGACACATATATGTGCTTGGTTAGATGGAAAGTGTCAGCCAAGGAAAAAAAAGGAATTAGAGGAAGAATCACACAACAGCACCAACTCTGAATTTGTGCAGGCCAAGGCTGTGAGTTAGAAGATGCATTAGACAAAGACAGTATTAATAACAGAGAAACTAAATAATCATACAGGGATGTAAAAGCTGAGACAGTCTCCCTCTGACGTAAGTTTTCTTTAAAGCTTGTTATATTTACATCTTCTTTATAAACTTTACTTTTTGTTATGCTTTATGTTACAGAGGGAAAAGAAAACATGGGGAGACTGTAGGTATGGCTTTATTGTTAATCAGATTATGTTAATACCTGGTGTTTCGCACAAATTTCAAGCTCATTTGTATGTCAGAGCTTGAGACCAACACTCAAGTAGTGAGTAGCAATTCAATAAATACCAGGGGAAAGAGGTACAGAGGCAAGCAAAGCAGCTGGGATGGTAGCAATGACCTTTAACTTGTGCAAACCAAGGTCAGAAAAATCTTAGGAGCAGATAACAGACAAGGATGAATATGATTAAAAGGAGAAGGACGTGAAACGAGAAGCAGCGAGAACAGGAGGGAAATAAGAAGCAGCACACAGATGGATGTTGAAGTGTTAAGTCATGCGAAAATCAGTCAGACAGCTTTCACCTCACTTGCTTCAACCCTGTCAAGAGTACAGATCTCGGCTAAACTAAGAGGCTGGTCTCCCTCTGTGGACAGCAGAGTGAAATAGCTGGGATGGGCGGCTGCTGAGATGTGACTGTTTTTTATTAAAGCTACTCCAAATGGCATAGAATCATTTTCACAGGCAGTTTAGAGGACACTGCAAGTTCAGTTTCTGCTTTTCCAGATAATAAACATTATAACATTCCCGTATGCGGTGTAAGGACGGCTCTGAGTCCAGTCAATGGCTATTATTACAGCTTATACATTCAGATATTTGTTTACAAAAATGTTATTACATTTTTCATGCAACAGTTAGCTCTTATCTTCATTATTACGCATCACAGAGCAGAGGAAATTATTACTGGTGGAAGGTGTAAGGAAGCTGCAAGTTACAGTTTATCATTAATACTTTATTTCTATCTTTTTTCTTCCACCATCTTTGAATTCCTGAGTATAATATTAGAGTTACTGGTATCATTTTCCAACAGAAACCATAGTTTCAATTAAATTTCAGTATTCAAAACTCATGTGGAATTAGCTAAGATTTTGGTAAAAAAAAAAAGAAATTGTTTCACAACCATAAAAGGTTGCATAGATCTTAACATCTCTAGAACAAAACCTTTTCATTTTTCGCCTTGTGACAATCTCTCGTTCCAGATTTGTTCTTGCATTACACTATATGTACACCCCATATAATCCATAAAGTCAATGCTTCAGAAGCATCTAAACCAGAATTTTCCTTTCAAAGTTTGGAAATCTTCCACTGATGAAAGATGAAAAAAAAAATATGTTGGAACAAAATGTGTTGTTTCAACTAAATAAACCCAATAATTGTCAATAGCTGCCAAACAAGGCGTCCTGTTTTTTTTTTTATTGTTTGTTTGAAAAGTTTCCATTTTGTCCCAATTCAGAGCACGACCCAATTGTAGAATTGCCAAGCGCAATTGAATTTCCAGCACACAATAACCCTTCAGATTGACGCAGAGGAATTCAGAAGTCACATACCTGGTTCATGGACTTCTTTAAGAGGGAAGTAGCAGGGAAGGAGATGCAAAGAAAGATCAGAGAATTAGAGCAAGAAACAGGATGATTAAAAAAACCTTATACTTTTTTAGCCAGGGTAGAGGGGTTAAAGGGATAAAAACCATTAATAAGATTAAAACAGAAATAGAGGGCATATATGGATGTCAATTAGAAAATCACGAGGAGGAAAGAGCGAAAGTTGGGAGATAAAAGATGCAGATGACTAACATATATATACATGTTATAAATCAAGTGCCATTGGTAGCCTTTGGTTGATGAAAATATTTACCTGTATTTAAATCAAGTCCATTACCCACAGGTTCGAATGTGTGAAAAGGGTATAGACAACCTGTTCTTATTCATGTGCATAGAAATCCCAGCCTCTGCGGAAAACCAATGGGCTCGGAAGAACTGCCATTGATTTCCTTAGTGTCCAGGATTTCACCACTGGTGTGTAGGACTGCACACCGGTGTGGGGAGGTGAGTACGAGCATGTTACTGCTCTCCAGCCTGCAGGCTAAAGTACCTGATGAAACCCTAGCTGGACATGCAGAGAGGGGGGCAGAAGGGCAATTGAAAGGTAAATGGGTTTGGGCTGGCAGGCTGTTGCTTTAATAAGCATGACCTACTATTTTGCTAATCACGCAGATTGTCTTACCAGATCTGGACTTTAATTCATGTTATAAGATCAAGCAAAAATGCAACCATGCTACCCTTGTTTTTGCATAATGCACATTAACCCAGAAAAATACCAATAGTTGTGGGCAAAGCATGCAACTACATCTTTTCTCTGAATTGGCATTTTCTGCAAATACACTGCAACCAAAATGATGTCACTCGGTCCAATCCTCAGCCCAACGGAAAACTATGTATGACGCGGTCTCACTCGTTGCTCATGACTTCAGTCGCAAGTCCTTCCACATCAGCATACATTGCTGCAAAAGCGAGTTTTGTCTCTGCGCAGTGGTGGGGGGACAGGAGGAGGAGGTGTGTGCGACCAAGGGATGTAGGATTGCCCCGGGGCACGGCTGTCCCACCTCCAGCCTCTGTGCACGGCGCAGAGGAAATGCTTTTGGGAACACTATCCCCGTACCAACTGGTATCCATACCAATAGCCTGTCAGAGAAATCAGAGCGCAGGGGAATATATAAGCAATGCCCAGCCTGTGTTTCAGGCATTGCTTTCAAAGCAGCGGTTAGTACTTATTACTCATCACGCTGTTTATCCTGCAAGAGCGAAGCAGCCGCCAGTGAACATGCAGAGGATGGTTTTGCATCCTCTCCTCTTCAACCACCTCCAGAATTCCTGCACATGTTACCACTTTGGACAGAAACAGAGGAATTTGCAGGTCATGGCACATACCTTCCTCATGAGCTTTAGTGGGTGGGAAGAGTCACAGAGCAAAATGCAAAAGAAGACAAGAGCATTAGAAACATCAGAACAACCTTTCACTTGTACAAAGTGGAGGGGGAGGGAAAGCCTGAGAGTATATTGCAAGGAAATAAAGTGAATATGGATACTGGATACGAAAAGCACTACTGGAATTGAGGGCACAAATGGTCTGAGATATTAGAAACATAAAGGGGTTTTAAATTACATTTGTCTTATATGCACATTCCTGCAGTCCTGCATAAAGCCTGGAGCAACATGCCACTTCACAACCCTGGTGCTCGCCCAAGTGGATTTACAACCTGAAGCCAGCATGTATTTGGTGCCACATGGCTGCACGTTCTACCATGAGACAGTGGCCTAGAAACTCCTTTGCATGAAGAAGAAAACTGTCTTTCATCATTTGCAAAGCTAAAGCATCAAAATATCACCAGTTGCTTTATACAACAGGGTTTAAACTGAAAAAAGGGCATGTGGAAAGGCTACTGTAAGAACATCAGCGCGGTAAAGGAGGGCAAATCCTCTCCTAGCTTCAGTGTCAGCAGCTGCTGTAGCAGCAGACTGATCACGGGCACATCCACACGTTGTCCAGAAGCCTGACCCACCCCAAATGTTCCAAAATAAGCCTCCCAGGGAGACCCAACCAGGCTCAGAGCGAAGGATTTTCAATCTTCATCCTTTTAAGAGGTTTACATTTCCCAGCAGATTTCATACTTTTTTTTACATGCAACAATTACCACATAGCATTGCCACTGCATTCAGTGTCAAGACAGAACATGAAGGGAGTACAAAAAAAAAAAAAAAAACAACTGGTGGCAAGTTTTATTCTATGTTAACAAGCCTATTTTTAACTCCTGTTTCCTTTTACCATCTTATGGCTTACTGGCTAAACCAGAGCTTACTTTGAAAGACAGGAATTCAGGAATCATGTCACATACCTTCCTCCTGAGGTTCTTTAAGTGGGAAGAGCCACAGGACAGGATGCAAAGGAACATTAGGAGAAACACATTATTACATAGGCTGATATTACACAGGCTGAAAACTCTTTTAAGCCAGGGGGAAAAGTTTTATCCCAGTAAAGGATGCAGTAATGGCCAGGAGGGGAAGGAATTTGAAGCATGAACCAACTGAAGCATGTAAAAGGAACAGGGAAAAATATATTGGAGAGGGAAAAATCTAACAATCAAATAATACATGCTGGATTTTCCCTCTAATTCCAGTTTTATAGGAACAATCTCCTGCCATTGCCTGGATGGGTTTTATGGTGAGCTCTGCACACGGCAGGAGAGGCTGGGTTACCACCGACTGTCTGCTGGACCTTACACCGAGACCATTCCCGTGTGTGTGAGCCTGCGGCAGAGCTGGTGACGGAGAAGCGGTGGAAAGCAAAGACAACAGAAGCGATAAGGCAAAGTAACTGGGTCCTGCTCCTCTCGCACCACCCTTGAATCCCCCCCCGCCGCCAAGGAGACGGCGGGGAGCAATTCAGAAGGCAATGGCACATACCTGTTTCGTGAGCTTCATCAGGTGGGATGTGGTGGGGAGCAAGAGCAACGAGATGGAAAATGAGAACAGTTAGATTAAAGGGTGTGTGAATGCAACAGAAGGGTCTACAAAAACACAGAGGGTATGAAATAGAGAAACAGAGGAGGAGATGAAGTGGAGACAGGCAACCAAAGCATGCACAGGTACAAGAAATGTAAAACCTTCAGGAGCTGGATGCTGTAAAAACCCTGCAAACCTCTCAGAGCGGGTCTCCCATGGTTTATAGTTTAACCTATAAACAGGTTTACCCTTGTTTCAAATGTGCCCGTAGCACAAAGCTTTGCAAATGCGGAACCAACACACCCTTTGGCTCCTCCCACCCGGAGCACCACATCCCAGACCTCTCAAGTGCAAAGGGTGGGTTTCTGTTCCATTCCCTCTTCTGCCCTGCCTGTCCCACTTCGCAAATGCCACGTGCAATGCAGGGAGCCTGCTGGTGTTACTTGCCAGCGTCTGCATAGATATGATTAATAAGATCTGCGTTCTGCAGTATTATTATTCATATTATATATAATATTATATATTATAGTCTATAAACTTATAATATATACAATATACTATATATAATATTACATATTATAGAATATGTACTATGTAATATATGGCTACACATATACCTTACCACAGATGGATTTTTGATTTCAAAATCCATCTGATCATTATCTGCCAAGCTACGTAGGAGAAACCAGTTGACATCTGATAGAAACCTTTATAGCCAGACCCCAGTTATTCCCCAGCGGGCGTTACAAGCACCTGGGGCTAAAAATCAGCCTCAGAGCCTGCTGTGGCTTGGATGAGGGGATGGTACCCGCATTTCCCCTGCCGCTCCCTCCCCGAAACCCCAAGTGGAGGTGTCTGCACAGATATGTGAGAATATGGGGCACCCTTGGTGCAACGTGTGCAAGGGACAAGAAAAGCCCTCTGCCTGCAGATCGTCTGTCCCAGCATCTTTTTCTTGCCTCTTGTTTTCTTCTACCACCTTGCAAAACTGAGGCGCGCATCAGCACTGAGCCCTGCTGTGGGAAAGAGGGGGGCTGAGAAGCTGTTTCACGTACCTTCTTCTTGAGCCTCTTCTGTGGGTGGGAAACGGCAGCAAAGAGAATGGAAGGAGAAAATTAAAACAAGAAATATCTTATTGGAACATTCTTGAGGTTTGCCAAGCTCCCAGGCCGTTATGGGTAAGAATACACGATGATGGAATTACAGGGTGAGAGAGAATTAAAAATAACATTTTAATGAGCATATTATGGGGTTATAAATGTTACTGAAATATGGGAATGTGACCACAAATGAAAAACACATTAAAAAAAGCATCCATTATTTTATTCTTTAGTAGACCTGGCTGAAATTTCCTAAAACTGACAGTCAGTGAATTTTTAATCAAAAATAAAATGGCTGCATTTCTTGTTTTTTTAAAAATCTTTTTCTCAAATGGTGAAAAATTTTCACCAATATTTATCATTTTTTGAAATTTCAAAGAAATTAATTCCTGAATTTCAAAAGATGGATATAAACATTGCAGAGTGTTCCCTTCCCTTTTAAAAAAATCTAAACTTCAGGAGAGAAAGGATGGGTCTTGACACCACTGTGACCAAAAAAAAGGCAAGCAGTTCAATAGAAATGGTAGGTCAAAACCAAATATATATAGCTTTGTTTCTATATACATATATGCGTATACATACACACACACACACACACGTGTGTGTATATATATGAAGTGTATATATGTGTGTGTATATTATATATATTATATTGTTTTTTATATATGCATGTATTTATATATAAAAATGGTTTGGTTTAGTTTTTTGAACCAAAAAAATGGGCCCAATTTCCTACCAGCTCAATAAGTGACATCAATGTCCATCATTACATTGATGTCTATGGCTGAGGACCAAGTCATGGCCACTGGGTGTGAACTGTTTGCTCTGGATTTCTTCTCACACATTCTTCCTCCACATTGAGAGAGAAAGAAAGCAGAAGCCATGTCACATACCTTCTTCCTGAGCTGCAGGTGGCAAGTGTCATGGAACAAGAAGCAACAGCAAGCAGGAAAATGAAAACAGAAAACTGTTAGAAACTGGTATGGAGGTGAGCTCAGGCCTGGAGAAAAATGTGGTTAGAAAGTGATGGAGAGAAGTTATATGGAAAGGAAATGGATTACTTTGGAAGATAACACAAAGGTCAGGCAAAAGTGGAGAGCAAGAAGATACACCTCACAGGAGATGGTCATGCAGATTAAAAAAATAGGAAGTGACCTGCCTATTAATTTCATATTAATCATTAAATTAATATTAATCATTTGGGTTTCCAAAAGGAGACAGTTAGGGAAGGAAGGAGAAAGGCAAGAAGAAATGCTTCTCCTTTTAGGAAGGCTTGTCTGTAGGAGCAACACCCTTTGCTTACTCTTTGGACATTTGACAAGGCATGAAGGATGGAGCATGAATACCACCTTCATCTCCCTGGCTCTGCCCCTCTGGGCAGGACTGGAGACATGATGATGACTGAAGGCACCTCTACAACTCATTTGGCATCTCTGTTTTGGGTTTTTTTGAGCCCTCGATCCACTTGGAAGCAATGCTGGTGGAATTAGAGACATAAAGATAACATACCTTAGGGCAGGAACTACCCTGAGCATGGCCACAGCCGCACCTCTGTTCCCACCACCACTAGTGAGAATTAGCCAGTTGCAGCAATTTGGGGCAATCCATGACCAAAATAAACCTGCTCTGTATAAAATGCCCAAGATGGACATTTCTGCACAGGGGCATGTCTCTCTCTCAGAGCTGGTCTCATACCTTCCACATGCAAATATTCCACCTTCCAGTAAAGGGTTTCACTGTTGAGCTCTTAGAAGATGTCTTGGACACTAAGGGCAAATCCTGGGAGAAAGCCCAGAGTTTGGCCCTCGCCTCTGTCCCAGACACCCTGGGAAAACGGAGGATGACAACCAGCAGCTACGCTTGCCTGAACTGAAGCCAACGTGTCAAAAGTGCCCAGCAAAGACACCAATACATCTTCTAAATTTTCCTCTTCCTGCTGCCTACAAAAGCTGAAACAACTCGGGTAAGAAAGGCATTTCATGCTCCATCTTTCCAGATCTGTGCTCTGTCTCTCGTGGCTTGTCAAATCACCTTTTGCCAGCTAAAAGCGTATTAAAAAACTTCATCTTTGCCAGTCGGTTCTCTGCCTCCTCTTTAACCATCCTCAGCAGTGCCTTGTCGGGCGCTCCTCAGGAGCTGGGCAACCTGCTCTTCTTTTCAAAGCTTAAACTCAATACACGGACACTGCCAAAACGAGAACGGCAGGATTTCACCAATGATACGTTGTGCGGGCTCTGCACTGGTCCCTGCTCTACAACATGCTGAGTTTATGGACAGGTTAGCTCCCAGCTTTACAGCCGTCCCCTATGCCTCATACAAATACTGGATTTCATGTGATGCGAAGGCTTGGCACATCATGGCCCCAACTTGGCTGGTTTTATGGTTTCCGACTGATTTACCGATCAAGTGTTTCAGATCACCTTTAGTGGCAAGCGCCAAAGAGAAGGGTGAAATACAGACAAGAAAAAAGCAGGACCAAGAATCAAAGAAAAATAAATTACATTCCAAGGATTTTTGTTACCTTCTTCTTCGTATTCCTCTGCATTGAAATAGGGGAAAGGAAAAAAAAGCAGACAAATCAACCATCAGCTTTGACACATTGGTAGGACGTTACCCATGGCAGAGCCCGTTGCGCTCACAGGGATGCCGGGCAAGATGGGGCCTCTGAGAGGCCACTTCCAAGTCAGCCAGTAAAATAGTAAATAAAATTACTTTGAGAAAAAAGAGGAGGTATAAAAGGGGAGGAGAGCAATTTATATTGAATTTTTTCTTGGGCAATGGGAACTCAGGTATACATGTGGGTTAGAAGGGAAGAGGTGGCAGAGAGGGCCTCCCTCTGCATATTAGAAAAAACAGCAAAGAAAACAAATCTGTTCATTTCTATGTATATCACTTGTATATACTATGAGTTTCTATGCTTTAAACCAGAAAATATTATGTATACAAAAGTTGCAAAATAAATTGCCAGCAGATGGCAGTGCCCCTACAAAAAACAGCAGCATCCCCCACAACCAGGACACCAATTTGGGGCTACAAGTAGTGCAAAATCACCAGAAGCTGGTGACAGTCAGACACAGACACGCAAAAAAAGAGACTTCAAGTTTGTCTAACCGTACCAGCACTTTTTGTTAAAATATCAAGAATGGGCAGAAAGGAGAAGACACACATGGCCAGCAAATGCTGCAGTCTTGCAAGGAAGCAATTAGAGACAGATTTAAGACTTACCCTCTCCTTGCTCCCTGTGAGAGAGGAAAAAAGGTTATTGAAACTAGATAAATATTCCTTCCACTCCATATTATTGACAAGCTTTAAATCATATACTGAAGCAACCCAATGCAGTGTTGTTTAAAGACTGTTGTTTCTTCTTTCCCCCAGTCTCCATCTACTCTTCTGGGAGCCATTTGGGTTTAACATTAGTGAAGTGACTGGGTTTGGGTTTTATTCTGAATAGTGTTCCTCATTCTGATTGTGCATATGGATCCATACCCAGGAATAATCCTGCTGCCACAGGGCTACAACATGATACCTACACATAAGGGCTGTGCAGAGGCTGATGAAGCTGGACCTCAGCCCCAGTGTGCCAGGTGAGCCAGCCTGTAGCCGATGGCCCACACCAACCCAGGCATGCTACAGGCTCCCTGAACCCTAGGGCTGTCTAAGAAAAAATTGGGATAAGCCAGATGCTGTTCAATGTTTATCCTGTGGCTGTAGCAACATCAGTCTTGCAGTCTGTTCCCATTCCTTGCCCCTACTCACCAGCCTCTCCTGCTCTGCCATCACTTGCATGAAAACCAAAGCCCAGAGCAGCCCTGGGTCCAGACCCTAAACAAGGGAGGTGTTAGAGATTGCTTGAAAAAGGTACTAAATCTCATCTTTGGAAAAAAATTTTTAAGAGCAGGCTAGACAAAATGACACAGGTTGAGCTGAGCCTGCCTTGTAGCAGAGAGGGGACTAAGTGACCACTGCAGGTCAGTCCATGATGCGGCTGATCCTACGATTGCCCTAAATCTCCCCTCCGTACCTACTGATGCATAAATGTCAAATGACCCCATTGGATTTGGTCGCATTACTCTAGATTTGTTAAACCAGGGCAGAAAGTGGCTAGCTGCACTGCATGTTTGATTGCCCCTCCTCCAGGTGCAGTGCCAGGGCCATGGAGGACAGGCTGAGCTGGGTGGAGGTGTTTGGAGGGCATCCCGTGTTGGACAGGGAGGGTGTCAGGTGAACTTTGATGGACCCTTTGACACCCAAAATCCAAGATGCCCCTTCCCCACTGCCTCGGGGAGCTTCGGGCCATGCACAGAGCAGCACCCAGCCTCTCCTCCCCGCAGGATGCCTTTGCTGCACTGCGTGGAGCCAAGCTGAACAGACGAACATGCAGGCGGCTTTCTCTCTACTTACACTTCCTCGGTATCAGACATGTTGGCAGTGAGTTTCTAGATAAAAGATGAAAAGAAGGGGAAAAAAGGGGTGGGGGAAGAAGGTGTTATTACTGGGAGCATCTCCTAGAAAATGCCAAGGCAGGAGCAGATGGGTTGACATCTGAGGACAAAAAAAAGCCAGGCACCTGCTTTCCCACACAGCAGCCAATGCCCCCCCCCCCAACACTGCCATTTTGGGGGCAGCACAGACCTTTGCCAGCCAGGTCAGAGGAGAGGAGAAGGGAAGAGGAAAAGATTATCTGGAAAGACATGCTCCCTCAATCTGGCTTTAAGTTACAAAACCTCCAAAGCTCATGGACATGGGTGTCCTGTCGCACCTATCTGACACTTCCATCGCTCCAGCAAGATCAGAGAAATTTTTCCTTCTGTTTCACTACTGCAAGCTCCAAAGCATTAGTCAGAGCTAAAAAAAAGAAGTAACTGAAACTACCAGTGTACCCAGAGAAAACTATTTGTCAGCACCCAAAAGTGCCTTAAGTAGTAGTGTCTAGCTTATACAGCTGATGAATGAATGAACAATTATCTGTTGATTAGTTTAGGATGAGAACTGGCCAAATGCCTGGTTAGGCAATTCCTATTGGTATAACCAGCTGTATTTATTACAACCAATCCTCGCGCTGCAGGGCAGAAGTGAACCCACCCACAGCACTGTCGTGGCTTGCATTTCTGCACAGCCTGAGTCAGGGCTGCGTACAGGGAGAGCTGCAGCCGGGGAAGCGCGAGGGCTGGATTCGGCCACTCTGCTGATCTTTGCTGGACCCCAAATATGTGTATCGGAACCTCAGCCGGAGTCAGAGGGAGCAACGCTGCTATTTGAGGAGCATCATGGTAACATTGCACACTGTACCAGGTTTGGTGATGGCAGCAGTGCAATGCTATGGTTCTCCTAAAAGCATCAGCTGCCCTGAGGCCGAGGGGAGAAAGTGGGGAAGGGGTCCTGAAACTTCCTCCAAATCTGCAGTGGGTCTTAAATTAGAAAGCCAGGCTCCTCCTTGCTGGGAAACCCTAACCATGATTTTCATGACTTCATTACTCAGCTGATATATGAGAGATGTCTTGAAGGAGCAGGTGGGCTGACTTAGGTTCAAAAGGAACAACTGCAGCTCAGCAGCTTTCTATTTCAGAGGAAGGCAGTAATCCCATAGGCTCCAACCCTGCCCTATAAGGGATCTTCTCCATTCCCCAGTAATGACCCTGGGCACCACGTGTTAACACCAACAACATTTAAAATCCCCATGTTCTAAGCAGCAATAAACAGCCAGCATTTTTTCTTCTAGTTCCTCATTTATCCTCTTTCTGAAATTCAGCATTGCCCTGGAAGTAGTGCCAGCAACGGCTGTGTTATGACCTGATCTGAGTAGCTGGACAGAGGATCATCTGCTGCTAGGACACATGAGATTTGGGTTCAGTGATCTCTTGGTCCCAGGCTGCTTTTAACTTGGTAACTGTGATTGTCCCCCCCTGCAGTGCAACAGCCACTCCAAGGAGTACTTTGGGGACTCTAACCCCACCGGGCAGAAGAAATCTGGGAAGAATTTCATGTTTGGGAGGAATTTCAGCTCTTCAAAAGGTTTTTCTGGTGCATCAATTCCTGCTGCTTCTCCTGTTACTTATTTGGATGCTACAACACCTCTGGTCTCTCTCCCCTGGTCTTTTTTAACTAGATGATCAAATCTTCAGGATAAAGACTTCCACTTGCTATCTGTGCAGTGGCTAGCAGTATAACAGGTTTGCAATCTCATTTCAGCCTCCAAAAGTTATTCAAGGTATTAGTAATAATGCTTGGCAGTATGTTGGTTTATGCAGCGGGACAGCAGAGCTTCTCCTGGCTCCTGGCAAAAGCCCATAGAGGGAACTTGCCACATGCTCAGCTGTTGGCTTCTTCCAAAACACATGATCTCTAAAGACTCAGGGCAATGGCCAGTCCTCCCACAGATTCTGCCTTTAATTTATAAACCCAGATTTCCTTCTTCCCAAGGCGGAGGGGAAAAAAGAGGACTTTTAAAGGGCTTTGGTCTAAAGTCTTCTTCCCTCTCACTCCAGTGGCATGAAGAGTAATACTGCTCAATGCTAGACAAGAAATCAGCTCGAAAGCCCTGCACATACATACAGAGAACAAACGTCTGTTGGGTGTAGGATAGGCACGCAATGCAATGCATGCTGTTCTTTCCAAGGCAATTGAAGTCAATGGGAGTCTTTGCAGTCAGGCTTTCCATTAACAGTTATTGGAATGAGCTCATCTAGTCTCCAATTTAGCTCTAAGGACATCTTGCCGAGGGTTGTCACATTGCCTGTTCCCCTACACCCTTCCATATTTGTTAATCCAAGCGCTGCAAATGTGAATGGGATTTCGCATGGCATCTGTCCGTGTGCTATAAAAGCCGAGCAAGAATGCCAGCATCCCTGACACCGTAAGACCCCAACCCTGAGGGGTTTTCTGGGCCCCAGATAAAATGAATTAATAACAAGTGCATTGGCAGACTCTGTGCAGAGATGAACCAGATGCAGAAACCCCACAGGCTAGGACAGCGGGGGACAAAAAAAAAAATCCAGGGGGAGGTACGGATTTCAGCCTTGCAAGGGGCAAACATTCAGCCAGGTTTGGTTGCTTTGTCAGGAGGAGCTGGCATTTAAGGCTGTAGCTGACTGCCACTGCCCTGGCTGGAAAGCCAAAAAGGTCTCGCCTCAAGAAGAACAAGGTGTCTGTCCACTTCATGGCATTCAAAAGCCATCTGGTCCCTTGAAGCCAGGGGCAAAACACAGACCATCATAGCAACAGCCACCTGAGACAAGAAAGGCTCTTTGATGCCCAGAACTGTCCATGTAGCTAACTCTGTCATCAAAGCAGCCAACAAAACCAAACCATATTTACATCCAAAAGGCAATAAAGAAAGCAATCCACTAAGAGCAGTATTTTTTGCCATTAGGATTAAGTTCGCTGAAGGTAATGGAGAGTCTCCAGCTGGCTCGGGATTACCCTTCAGTGAAAATTACTTTACACACAGCAAATGCAGCCTAAGATTAAGGCTGTTAGCACCTTAAGGCAATAACTGGGTTCTGTTTGTACAGTGGCAGAAAAATGGGGTCTGGTCTTGACTGAGGTTTAAGGATGTAATAAAATCAATTAGTTAATACTGCCCACTATTTGGAAGGAAATCAAAATACATGGGGAAATTTTGCCAGACCAAAAACTTCTTGCCTGCTCCCACCCCTTAAAGACAAAAGCAAAGCTTATTTTCTGCATTTTGTTCAAGCTAAGCGGGTCACAGCTGGAAGGACAAATACCGCGATCCTCTTCAGCCTCAGGTGGGCAGGAACACCACGTCCCTTTTGGCCCCAAATGCTCCTGCCCTTGGCTGAAAGAGCAGAGCCAGCACATCCCAAGAAGCTTCTTAGCAGCTGAGAATGCACCCGGGAGGGGGAATGGGCTGCCTTGCACCTCCGGGCCATCCCTGGAAATAACCCGCCTGTCAGTCATCCCCTCCCAAGCCAGGCCATACAAGGGAGGCAAGGTAGCAAGAGCCGAACAGAAAGGGGGGAGGACAGACATGGCCATGCACGGGCAATGGGACCTGGCAGGGACAGCTATCAGGCGAGGACTAGCAGTACGATCCACCAAGCACCACATGGCCATGCTTTCCCAGCAGGAGCCGCTGCAAGCCCACTGCATCTATTTTTTTATATACATACATACATATTTTTTAAAAATATGTATTGTATTATATATAATACATCTATTAAATAAAGATATACATATATTTTTCTATATAAAAAGTATATACAGATATTTTTAAAAATATATCTTCTGTCCCTCTTCCTCCTCCCTTTATTTCTGAACTGTTTGGCAGTTTCCAGCAGAAAATTTTTCTCTCCCTGGGGGCTGCAGACCGAAGAGGCCACCACAGCACTGCTGCTCAAACCAGGTGGCAGGACACAAGCGCTCCACCGTCACAAAGCAAAATCCCTATTCCCTGCCCCAAAATGTGCCCTTTATCCTTGCCTTCAGGGTGCTATGATCTGTCAAATCCCTGCATGGGGTTTGCTAGGAACAACAAGGCTGAGACAGAGGACTAAAAGTCAATCACCACATTTAGCTTTTAGCCCCTGCCTTTCCCCTGCTCTTGCACCCACAAGGAACATCTGCCTGCCCCAGCAATCTCCTACAGCCTCGCTGGAGCTCCCCCATGCCAGTGACATGGCTCCCACCCAAATCGCTGGCATCAAAACCACTTGTGCTGGCGACACTCCTGCCTTTGCAGGATACCCCCCCAACAGCAAGGAGCTCTGCCCCATGGGGCAGCTGCAGCTGGTGGGGGCTATGCACCCCCACACAAAGCAGGGGATTCACCTGCACTAGGTGGTTATGCCAGCAAAGTGCAGAGGTTTCAAGCCATGCATGCAGTGAGCATCCCATCACCGCTCTGAATTTATCCCTCTCCTCCTACCTCTCTGTGTGCACAGGGGGATTCTCTCCCAGTTTTTTTCTTTTCCGTGGGAGGGGGCAGTTTTCCACAATGACATTCATGTTTCTCAGGTCTCCCTCTAGCCCCACACCCAGCAGCCCTCCTTGTCTGCTGGCAGCTCCCTGATGGTCCTTCCCTTCATCCCTCCCACCTCGACCATCCCTTTCTCTGGGTGCCAGGGGAGAGAAGATCAGCACTTCTTCCTGCTGCTGGATCGAGCTTTCCCAAATGCCCCAAGAGGTGCCACTTCATTCCCAGCCCCAGGCTTGGTTTTGGAAGGGTCTTTTCACCCACCACTGGTCCTTGAGAGTTCACAGCACTCAAATCTCTGCGTGACATGAGCTTCAAGCGATATCCAGCAAAAGCCAGGAAGGAAAGGTTCCTTTTCCTTAGGATCCTGTGCTGGATCTTGGATCCTGAGGACCCTAACCCTCCCCTGATCCTGCTCCATTCAAAGCAAGTCTCAGCCCCTTTGTGGTTTTACCCTCCCCGGCAGCATCCCTCTCCAGGGCTCCCACTTACCTGGGTGGAACAGAGAGAAGCGCTGAGCTCCCTGCTGAAGGAGACAGGCAGGCTGGGATCTGCGAGCAACCCAAGGTGATGCAGCTCTCAACTTATAGTGACATTTGATCGTCTGGAGGAGCCGATTGGCCCTAGACCCCCTGCACTGGGCAGGAAAGGAAGCAGGGTTGGGGGGGTGGGGAGCAAGGGAAGGGGGAAAAAAAGGTCATACCATGTATAGGAGCAGCTGGAGGAATTGCACAGATGATGCTAAGATGGGAGGGACATGTTTGGAGGAAAAAAACCCAACCCTCCAGGGCTTATGTTTCTATATTTACAACCCCACCAGGCAGGCAGAGCTTAAAGAGGGGTATCTGAGGCAAAGGCACCTTGGAAACAAATTGTGGGGCCCCCGCAGCTCAGTGGTGCGTGGTCGCTGCTTAAACCCTGGTTGTGGCACCCTGGGTTTTGCAATCTCAACACACAGCAGCAGCCTCTGCTCTCCAGGCCAGGCAGGAGCTCTTCCCTGCTGCCCCTCTACATGTAAAAGGCTTCGGTTGCGCTGCAGGGTTAGAGCTTGCAGAAAGCTTAGGGACCTTCTGCTGCTCAGCGCTCTTTGAAACAAGTGGGGGCATGTGAGAAGTCAGAAGTACGTAGCACACGTGTCGCATGAGTGTTTGTGCGTGGTTGGTGCGTGGCACGCACCCACCTCTTGCTAAGGCTTCCAGAGCTCTGCCCACACATCAAAGCTCGAGAAGACCTGGAATGAAAAGCAAGAGAGCAGGAATGCAGCAAGAGAGCTTGTCTGACCCCAAGCCACACTCAGAGCCCTTCTTAGCATGATGCAAAAACATTATTTAAGTAACAACATCTTAGAGAGGGCAAACCCCAGATGGCTGGACCCCACCTGGGATCCTCTAGATACCCAGAGGGGTTTTGCCACCCAAGCACCTACGGCAGTTGCGCGGCTATGCCGGCAGAGGATTGCAGTGCCTCAGACAACCCTCCAGCTCAGAGTTTCCATTTCACTGAACCTCGCAGGCTTCAGGTCCCCATCCCCTCCCTCCTGTCCCTCTCCCTTTGGCAGGGTTCCCCGGTGGTGCAGAGCATGCCCTCCAGTGTGTCTGGCAGCTCCAGCACCCCCTTTCTCCCAGCCTGTAGGAGCAGAGAAAACCTTTAGGAGCTGCAGGGTAGGCGATATTTTTGGCCCAGGTCACGGATCGATTCCTGCCCACTCTTTCCCTGCCACTTGCAGGGAAGGGTCCCCAACCAAGGATGTAGAGACGAGCTTTTAAAGCTGTGGAGCAGGAGCACAGCGCTGCAGCCTCTCATTCACCAGGTAACATGCATGAGCCAAAATCCCCTTTCCAGCTTCTATTTTCTGGCTGTCTGACAGCTTATCCCCTTGCCTCTCTCCTGCAACCCAGCTCGAGCAATGCTTTTGTAACTCATTAGGTGGGAGGGGGACAGTGCATACATCCTCAGCACCCTGGCTTCGGCCAGGAGGAGTTTGCCATGTGGGGAAGCCGATGTGGGTACCCCATGCTTCCACGGAGAGTGGCACCTGCATGGGGACGTGCAGCCAGACCAGGTATTATGGCCTCCACTTCCCCACCCCAGCTCCACTGAAAGCACTAACGCAGCAAACTAGCCTTCATGCTGCATTTTCAGCACCATCAAGCATTTTTGCAGTCTTCACTGCCTCATTTTCCTCGCGCACTGCACCAGGGGCACATCTGCAAGAAATACTGTATTTGCCCAAACTGGCAGCAGAGCGGGGATGTGTGGGAGTGGAGTCCCCCAGCTGCGTCTCCTTTTATGTTTGCCATGGACCCAGTTTGGCAATGGTATTCACCAGCCTCCTTCGCCTGCCTGCTGGTTATAGATGGTCCCTGCTGCTGATGGGGCATCACAACTCAGATGTCCTACACCCAGGACTGGTTAAAAAGGAAACCTGTGTGTGCAAATGCATGTGAAGCCTGGACTTACAGCGGGGCAGCTCTCAGCAGATGCAAGGCTGAATGCTTCTGTGGTCCCGTCTGGCCTGTTTGCTGCCAGTTGGTTGGCAGGAGCAACATGAGCATCTTGCGGGGTTGCACAGCCTCTGCCAGAGTGGTGCTGCTTGTGCACCAGTGTCAGCGAAGCTCTCCACATCACTCAGATTCCTCTCTAAGCATCTTGACAAATGTGATGTTGATGCAGACTATGGGAGGGACAGGTAATCAGATGTTTCTACCTGCTGCAGCTCTATTTTCAAATAGACAAGATGCAAACATTGCTCCCTGCAGCATTCTCTTAGTTCCTGTACTAAGAGAGTACATCTCTGTGCTCAGCTCAGTTCCTGATCTGGTCACATTGGGCCACTGCTCCAGACAATGTCCGTCTTTACATTATACATCATGTCTATGCTCCATCTTACCCGTCACCACTCGCTGCGAGCATGGCCCCTTTTCTTAGTGCTGTCCCAAAGGATGTGTGTGCATCCTATGGGCTGCCTCTGTCAGAGTGCTCAAGTCCATGTTGCGCATCTTGTCTCCAGTCCCAGCATGATCTGGTTCCCTTTTCCCACAGGACCAAGGGGATCTGCTCCATCCCTCTGGAAGAGGGCTTATCTGATGCACATGTCCTCCTTTTGCTCTACTATCATCTGGTTCACAACCAATAATCGTTCCCCACAGCCCACTCCATGTTTGCCCTTTCTTTTCTTTGTGGGTCTCTCTATCCTCTTTGGCACGTTAACTAATCTTCTCAAATATTTGTTTCATTCATCTGGTCCTTATTTCACCTCTTGATGCCATTGCACACCAGCTTCATTCACAGCCTGCAACATTTTCATCATCAGCTTTGCCTCTCTTTACAGTAGATTGTCCTAAGATATATTTTTGTGCTGTCTTGACAACATCTCTTCTCCCTGCATCAGCAGCAAGGTGCACTTGCACTTGTCTTCGAGCTGCTGCAGCGCAGCCACGCCAGCCTAGAGAGCAAGCAAACCAGCACCAACTACCTTGTGCTCTCTCCTCATTGGATGGACTAGATGAGAGACAGATGATCCCAGCTGTGGCAGCATTTCTTCCAAAAGCTGTAAGATTTTGTTAGATGAGGGTGTGGTGAGCATCTGTCTTTGGAGAAGCCCCTCTCACCAGCTGCCAGGTTAGAAGGCAGCACCAAAGTCAAAAAGAGCATGCATGCATGCAGGTCACAGACATGAACCAGGGTCTCAAACTGCATAAAGTCCCTCCACCTGCTGACCTGAAGCCAGAGCCTGGCATGCTTTTACAGTGACAGCATCTCCACCTGGGAGAGGATACAGCAATCCAGCATTCCTTCTTGAATAGGAACTAGAGGCTGGGGCAGAGATCTAGGGAAGTTTCCACTAGGTAACCTACCCCAATGTCTCATTTCTTTTCGGTAGGTAAGAGCACTCAGATGAGCCACAGGAAGATACGGCATAGCAGGGCCACTAGCAGCGGAGCTGTGATCAGGCCTTCTCATCTTTTCTGGCTGTTGGCTCACCTATTGCAGCAGCCAGTGCACTTGGCTGGAGATGCCTTTAAATACAGTATTCACACATTACCCCCAATAATTTTACAAATTGCGTAAAGATGAGTACTTTGGCCAAATACTTGTCTTTTTTTTTTTTTAAACCCTTACCCCCCATGCTCACTGCACACCAGTCAGTGGGCAGCATTTCCATGGATCGCTGCCTCCTACGGCTGGATGGCACCCAGCCAGCAAGCTGAAAAAGCACTGTAAAAGTGCATCTAAAAACCTCTGCAGCCCTGGAAGTCTGAAATCCTACCTGCAGCTTCACGTTCATTAAAGACTACAGAGTTCACAAATAAAATCCGCTACATCCTTCCCATAAAACAGGTGCTCTTTCACAACCCAGGAGAGATCTAACTCCTGAAAAGAAACAGTACCTATCCCTTATTCACCAACTGCTGACCAACACTGAGCAAACTGATCTAATACCGAAGAGGATCCTGCTTTGGCACGCCAAGTTGGGCCAGAGGACCTCCTGAGGTCCTTCCTTACCCAAACTTGCCCGTGACCACACACTTACACCTTCATGCTAGAGCTACAGAGAAACTTCCACTGATACCTTCTTTCATCCGACAATGGTTAAGTTATCCAAAGTGAAATTGTTTGCCAAAAAAATGTGTTTTACTTGAGTTGTTCCATCATTCACAGTCTGAATTTTTCTTCTTCTCCCCCCCCCCCCCCCAAAGTCATATTTGAATGCTTTCAAAACAACATCTTTTGATTTTCTTTGCATGCTACAGCTATTCTGGTTTTGGTGTGTTTGTCCACTTATACAGACATCAGCACTGAAACACTTGAAGTTATCCATGAACACGTGTTGATGAGCTGACTGGGGAAGGGTGGGGACGTGTTTTTCTGTTTTGTGACACTTTCAGTTATAAACCTTTTACCATGATTTAGGGCAGGCAGGAAATGGGAATCACAGAAGCCATTTGGGATGGAAAATTAAATTCTTATCCAGTTCCCCACCACCACCCTTTCTTCTCTTTATCCACTCCAGAGAAAGGGTTTCTGCAGTGGGGTTTAATCAGCAGTTCAAGGTTATAGTAGATGCCCTACGTTCACCAAAACACTGTTTCCAATTTAACTGAAGCAGTTGCCAATAAAAAGGCAGATCAGATAGTGACTAAGTAAGTAAGTGCACTCAGAGAAAGGACAGAATATATACATAATTAATTATTTTCTGTTCCTGGGTAAAATCCAATGACCTGTTTTATGCAGCCAGTCAAGCAGAGATCAGAATAGCCTTAAACTTTAAAATCAGCTCCTCTAAGTATCAGCAGACTGCTGCCATTTTACTGGCAATGACAGGATCCTGAGGAATCTGAAACACAACTCAAACAAGCGGAGCAAAGACCATGCTTCCTCCCCAGCTCCTCTAATACCCCTGCTTGGCATTTGGGCTCAAGATCTTAGTCCTCAGCTTGTCTCTCCCTCCCCCAGCTAGAAGAGACCTGGTGCGGTGCTTGCCATGCACAGCAGTGCATCTCTTGCAGCAGCCGCTCAGATACAGGGGAGAGCAAGTATTCACCGGGTGCGGGTTCAACTACCTCAGTCCTGGGGGGTGGCTGGGGAACTTCAGGGTGCCAACACCTTCTCCTGATGGGGCTCCATGACATCTCAGAGGTTCAGAGGCATAAAAAGGAGAATAAAGGGCAACAAACAAGTTTTCCTCTTCTTACCTAATTACCCATGTACGCCTCCATCCACCTACCGGATACTGCTCCTCTCCTCCTTGCATCTGGAGGAAGGGAGTCCATCAGCGCCTCTGTGGAAGACTCCAGTGTGTCATTCTTTCTGTCACATTCAGTCAATAGGAGAACCTGCCCCCATCTTATCCCCTCTTAGCCTATAAGAGCAGAAACTCTACATGTTTGCATAAGAAATGGGAGGGATCTGAACACCTCCTACTTGAGCATCAGATGCAAGGATAAGCCAGCCTTGTGCATCATTCACACAGTGCATGGTGTAAATGCACTCATTAGGCTGGTGTGGTTTCAGAGGTGATGGGGGCAGAGCAGAGTACAACATGTCCTTGGGCATTTTTAAATTCTGTTGAAATTTTCCTATTCATAATGGCTTTTTCCTAAGTTTCCAGTTGGGTTGGCTCTGGTTGTTATTGTCTGGGTTTTTTCCCCAGCAACATTTTCAGTGTTAGAGACACATAAAGTCACTAGTGGTCCTAAAAGACAATGCAATTTTTGAGTTGTTAAAGTCATCAGTGTAAGAGGAATTAGTTGCATTAGCGTATTTGCAAAGGATTGAGCACCTACTGTCCCCTGCCCCCACCAATTCCTTCCAGAGGTCAGCGCTGGTCTAAGGACCAGCGTGTCCTGCAGAGCCAAGTGCGATCTCATCAGTCATCAGGGAGACAGAGAGGGAGAAAACAAATGGAGGGCTTGCCTCTGACACTAACCCAAAGATGCATCCGCATCCCTTCCATGAGAACTGGCCTCATCAGACAGGCCACATCTCTGATGGCTGCAGGAAACGCTTTGCTATCTTGATCTGTGACAGAGCGACTCAAAGTCAGATTAGAGATACCTTACTGCACAGGGTCAATGAGCAACAAGGCTTAGCAGGGTGGTTCTGGAGAAGAAGCAAGAATTTGCTTCAGAGTTGGCGTGCTGGCATAGCTCACCAGCATTCCAAAAGCCAGGTGGAACAGACCAAGCTTAACCTGGGTGTAAAGCTGCTTTGGAGATCTCCAGAGAGACTGCTCTTGCATACCCCCATCTCCCTGTGAGCATGCTTAACTTACCAGCTGCCTTCGCACCCACACTGAAAGGCTCCTGAAAGGCTATGAAAAAGCAAAGCCCAAACTGTGATGAGGGCTGGAAAAGCGGATGAAATACCCCGGGGCCAAGAAGCAGTAAATAACTGCATGGTGTTTGGGCAGCTCACACATTTGGCCAGGGCAAAGGCGGGTATTGGTGCCATCCTTAACAGTCTCAGCCCCGATCTTCAAGTCAAACTGCATGCAAACCCTCAACCAAAATTCACCAAACCAATCAACTGCAACCCCCCTCTACTCCCAGCGCAGCATTTTCCACGCTTGCATGCTTTGCATATAGCGTGTCCCTCTCCAGGAAGAAGCAGAGCCAGAGCCAGAATTTGCACTCTTCCTCTCTGGGGACAGTAACAATTGCAGCACAGCTCCAAATTTGCATTTTGCAACCCTGAGTTTTGCAAAACAGTAAATCTGACTGGCAAACTTGAAAAACTGGTTTCATTGCCTGGAGCAACTCTGCTAGAATATCTGTCCTGGCAACATCACCATCATTTGCCCTTCATGTCCCCAGTACTTTCAATGCGGAACTTTGCAGGGCCAAAGCTGGGAGCATGTAATGGTGTTACTCAATAGCCCTTCTTCAGGTTAATTTTAGCTGATGGAACTTTTCATGCTTTCAAAAAGGAGTCACTTTATTTTTGAGAAACCTCTTGTACTTTGTACTTACATTGGCTACTGTAAATACTCTTTTCCATCTGATGTTTCGAACACACCTACAGGGCTCTAAAAATCGCAAGAAAACCACACCTGAAATGATCTTAAAGGAACGATGACCTGTTAATTTTGTAAACCAAACCGAGTAACATGATGCACCCAACATGCAAGTGATTGCAGATGGAAACAAATCACACATCAGTAAGTACTGAATTTTGCCTTTCTTCAGTTAATATTGATTCCTGATTTTTGTGGTAGACTGTTGCTCCATCACTCAGCTGTTTGCTTTGGGAGATGTGCTTGCTCTGTCTGCTTTAGACAACTAAGACACAATCTCTGTGAGATTCAGGAGATCCTCCTTGGAAACCCTAGATCTGGGCTAGATGTCTCACTGAAGATAAGGGATCAGGCTGGATAACTGGAGACATAGGACATAGCCAGGGGCTCATCCTCAGGCTATTTACACCTAAATGGATGAGACAGAGCATATGAAGCCTAAGCAGCAGAATAGGAGCCAGGTCCAGTGGATGGAGCTGCTGTTTCGGGCTGTCCCCAGAGGAGGTGATCAAGGCAGGAGACCAGCCAAGGTGCTCACAGCAGCCACCCACAGCCTCTCTGCAACCTTGGGGAAGGACTACCTATACCAATACCTACCAACCAAACACCTTGCTGCCGTCATGCTTTAAAATGCTTGCTCATATAAATTCCAAAGACATTTTCTCCTTACTTTGCTTCAACCTCCCTCCCTGTTCTTCCCATCACCCTGAAAAGCCCCAAGCCCATGATCTTTTTTCCTATTTGTTTGAAGGATGAAGAGTGCATGTCTTTAGCATTGCTAAATCACTATTACTTAGAGTTCTTGTGAAGAGATTAAGCACTTTCTGAAATTTATGATCTAAATCAAATTATTGCACTGCAACCAAAACCCTCAGGAGACTCAATGCAAAATCACAGGGAAATCACTTGTGGCCTCTCTCATCATCATCATCAGGATTCCTTATAACAGGCCCATAATTTCTGAAGCAAATCCTAGCTCCAATTGCACTTCTTGTCACTGTCAGATCCATTCTTTACCTGCTTTAAAATATATATATATATATCACATAGCATTAGCAGAAGTGTGTTGAGCTGGCAAGAGTCACCAACAGACCAACCCCAGAGCCTTGCTCAGTAGCGTATCAGCTGTCACCTCATTATTTATAGCCACCCCGCTCTTTCAGCTTGTTTATTTTCCTTCCCTAAGGTGGTGGTGGCAGGAGGGGAAGCTCTGACATTCAGGCCCAGGTGTCTCCGAGTCTGACATTTCCTTCAAAGAGCAGAAACTGCAGACACATTTCAACGAAGAAAGTCATTTGGAAACTTTAGACCCTCATGTCCAACAGGTCAGTGGAGGCCCAGAGCAGAGCTGCAAGCAAGGGTTGAGCAGATCTGTTCATTAGCCAGCTCATGTACATAAGGATGGTCATAAAAATGAGCCTATAATTATTTTATACCTGTAAAGAGAACCAGATAGAGTCTAGCCCCCAGTCTCAAGGCAGAACAAGTGCTATATAAAGACACAACATTCAAAACAGACTCGAGTTTTCCATCAGCTATGTTTTCCCCAAGTTTAAATAATGCTATTTTATGGCCTGTAGGAAATAGGCATTGCAGTGATTGTGGGACATGTTCCTCAATCCCATCTCACATACACTCATGTAGAATCACCTGTTAAAGCTTGCTCAGAAAAAAGGCAGCCCTGAAGCCTGCTATGGAAAGCTAAGCAGACCATTTCAGTATTACCATAGCCCCCAAAAGATTCATTTAAGAGTGGATGCTGTACAAAAGGACATTCCCCTTCTGCATAATCTAAGCATACAGGGAAAACAGAAATTGGAGAGAACCAACACCTCGAGATGTGCCTCAAGGTCAGAGCACTGAGAGCCCACATGGAGTTCAAGCCCCTCTCTTCAGGCACCATTGGCTTGCTTTGGGGGTGTTAATTTGGGATAGCACAACAGGACAGGGAACACAGGCATTCAAGCAATACAGGGACCAGGAAAGCATTGTTTTTCTCCACCAGTCCTGCAGCAAGACACTCTCAATGTCTGTTTTCCCTTGTTAAAGTGCAATGGTCCCAGGAGAAGATAAAGCTAAAGTCTTATAATGAGTCTCAGAGATGCCAAAACTGCAAAAAAAATATGAGTTTGATATTGTGAAAAATGAATGTAAGACAGACAGGGAGTAGTCAGCTACTGAATAAGACCAGTAACTGCTATAGAGACACACAGCCTGCTCTCCTTTACTCAGCCGAGCAAGATGAGTCCCCAGAAGCACTCTCCACATCCCTAGGGGAGCGGAGGTCCCAGCAACACGCACAGGAGGTGGCAATGCTTTCTTCTGAAGTGAACAACAAAACCAGCCACAACACCCTGTACTTGCTGCTGAAGGGAGAAAGGAGCATTCATTCCCTCTTGGCATCACCCAAGATACATACCCAGAGCACCTGGGCTGCAGCATCCCTTTTTTTTTTTTCGGGTGTGCGTGTGTGTGCATGTCTTTCACCATTATGGTAACCCCACTACAACTCCCCACCATGTTACTTTGGAAGGAGAAACAGCACATTGTAAAATTAATTTAATTGTGGAAAAAATTTCACCTGGCAGATATAGCTACCTCATAAAGAGCTACACACATCTGCTCCACGCCAGGTCTTTCCCCAGTTCCTCACCACCACTAGAGTGGTCTGGTCTCCCTGGAGAGTTTCCACTTAACCTGCTCACTTCTGTGCTGCAGCCAGAACCTGAATTACCACAGTTGTTTCTGTTGAAACCACATCTAGGTCCACATGGGCTTTAAGTGGGGAAAATATGCCCTGCAAATTAACCCTCCTTAGAGAAGGAATCTCACGCAAGCAGCCTTTGGAGCCTTTTCAACACTCTCCAAGCTGACAGGGCACAGGAATACTAACAAAAAAATGTTTCTGGCCATCCTGTCTACCAGCCAACTGCAGAACAGAGCTGAAACAAGTTGGTGCAATCAGGTTGCACACGTGCAACAACACAGTAGCACTGCTTTCACCTCATGCCAGGACATCTCTATACAGCCCATTGCTACTGCTGGGGCCTCACTTAAGAATCCCACCATGGCAGAGAAAGGGCTGAAGATGGGGCCAGATGGCGTCCGTGTTCCCCAGTGTTTTTGAGGAACACAGGCTCCTTGAACTCCTACCTCCAGGAAGAGCTGAAGAAGAGGATGGAGAGGACAAGAGTATCGATAAGCAGAAAGATGACAGCAAGAAGTGATATCTGAAAAGTTTTCTGTTCCAAACACTTTAGAAAAGCATAGGTAAGGACAGCACAAACTATTTGAAACTATGTCTCTACACCACAGAAGTGTTACTACTTGGAAGATCACCTCCATAAAAAGATTTTTTTTCCTTAGATGGTTCCAGACAGTGTAGTCAGCTCAGAGTGCTGCATTCCTGTACTGAGAATTATATCGACTTCATCTCAGCTGTATAAGCAGACTATAGAGAATTTTTTATTTTTTTTTTTTATAGCTGACACATCACCAGTGATTTTGGTTGAAGGCTGTGATGCCGCTCAGGTCTATTAGTCAGGAAGCTAAGCTCCCTGTTTCTCCTAGCAGATCACTCCATAGGAAGTGTTCTGCATGCTGCTCCATCTTTCACCAAATACTGCTCATTCCCATTTTACAGTCAATTACCCCCAACAACAATGAAGATGACAAGGATGTCCTAGATAGGGCAGGCACACAGAAAGCCCTTTTCCCCGCAAACATCAAGCTCCTTTTCTTCTTGTTGCTCAGCCTGATGTTTCTTCTCCTCCATTTTCCACTCCAGCAGTAGAGCTGCAAGGTCTTCAAAAAACAACTTTGCTGCAGGAACTCCTACATCAACAAAATCCTCAGAGTTGCCATCATTACATCTTCCTCAAATTTTATTAAATGCTTACAAAAAAAAAAAATATCCAGGACACAGTAAATTTAAGCAGAAAGCAAACTGATGCCGGAAGAGAGAGAAGCTGCCCTCCCTCCAGGAGAGCAGAAACAAGTTGCAAAATTATGTTGACATGGGAAGAGGGCAGGAATAAGACTTTAAAGAAGGGTTGGGGAACATGCTAACACCATGAAGTATGACGACGTGGGAGAGCTCAGAAACAGCCCCGAGAGCTGACTTACAGATCTCAGGTCCAAGGCCAGAGTGCCACTCTTTAGGGGCTCAGTTTCCCCATGCTCACAGCAAGCCTTGACCTCCCCAAACAACTCATTTGGATGCCTTTTCACTGAGGCAGCTTCCAGCTTAAGAGAAGCAGACGTTTCCCAGATATCCTGTCTACCTCCAGGATACCTCAATGTGTCCACCACCTCTGACATTCAAAAGAAGGGTTTCAATCATTGGCACTGGAGCCCACAGGTTAGAGAACAAGCAAATCACCTTCCCAAAGAAGGGAGATAATGCCAGTGATCAGCACTCCTCACCTGGGAAAGGAAACCTCTAACCCATTTTAGACAGGGAAAGGAAGGCAGCAGCAATCTGAAACAAAGCTACTATTGTCACTGTCAAGATGGAAAAGTGGTAGGAACATTTTGGCATGGGTTTGTAATTGTGATTAAAGGATGATTTGGAAACTAAAAAAAAAAAGCAGGACTAAGTTGAATGTGATTTGATGTACACAGGGTAAATTGAAGTCCCTCAAAGCAGATGTTGTAGAGGGACACAGGCTGCATTGTGAACAGGGGAAGACTTTACCCACAGCTGGCACCAAGAGGGTGACAAATAGTCCTTGCCACCTCCTCACCCTCAGGATCTGCCCATAGCCCTCTTTTCAAACACTGATCCTTTTACCAGGTTTCTGTTGAGCTTCCTCTCTCCCACCACCCAGCTACTAAGAGCCACAAAAGTAGAAATTCTTCATCATGTAGCAAAAGCCCTGCCAGCACAGCAGGGCAGCAAATCCCTTTCTTCCAACACTTGAGAAAAGAGACGGAGAGAGGGAGCAGAGCCATAATGTCCCATCTCCATAGCAGAGCCAGATAATAAAAAAAAAGCCAAAGAGTCACATAGAAGGTTAAAACAGGGGTGGGTTTTGCCTGCTGATCTAGTTGCTTTGACCCAACCAGAGGCAGCATAGGGTATTGCCCACACCCTGAGAGGAGTCAGGCTGTACCGAAGCAGACTGACATCAGACAGGAGGAGAAGAGAAACATCCTTCAATTATCTTCTGTGGGGCAGAGGAAATAGTGGCATTCAGGGTTGCATCAAGCCAGGACCAAACTCATCTGCAAGACAAGAAAACAACAAGTTTATGCATACCGCTTGGCCTGCCACAAGTGATACCCTGGGCTGTACAGGGGCAGCATCTTGCCTAGCAATTACACGTGGTTTTCTCCCACCCATTTCTACAAAGCCCTGTCAATCAGCCCATAAAGCTTCGGTGCTGCAGGACAGCCAACCGCGCTATGTGCCCACGGCAGAGCAGATGCCGAGGGCTGCATGCCCAGCAGAGGTCACGACTGCCCAGGCAGAGGGAGGAGATTAGCAGGTTTTCTTCAAGCCCAAGAAAGCCACTAAAGCGGAGTGTTCCTACAGCCCCCAGCAGCCACAGCTCTCCGCTCAGGACCATCTGTGGCGGTATCGGGTTCCTGCAGCTCTCGATGTGCTCCGCATGTGACAGCTGGTGCAGCCGAGGGACTCCAGCACGCAAATGACTTTTCCATCATGTGATAAATGACTCCTCCATGCTGACACTCGCCCCACCATTCCCAGTTTGGGGTTGATTGCAGATGGAGCGGAGTCTGGGAGAAGAACAGTTGGGGTCCAAGACTGGGTGACCTCCCCTCCACCCACAGGCACTCAACAAGCACCAGGGAAACTTAACCCTCTGAAAGCCTTTTGACTCAGCTTCTAGCTCAGTTTCCTTCCAGCTTATCACAAACCCATCCAAGTTTCTCAGGCAGTATTTTACCTGTGGCCCTGGGTTTTCAGCTCTGGCCTTTCCACTGGCAATAAAGCAAGTCTGTCTGTCCCTTTGCTTTTGCTTCACTACATAGCAAGGGGGGAGGACACTCACAAATCTTGCTTGTTACAGAATTTCTCCAGAGCACACGAAGCTCTGAAGGAGACTCAAAGCCAAGCATGACAGGGAAGGCAAATAAATTAAGAGCTGATTTCTTTTGCTGTCTCTTAGCATCTCTCCACCTTACTAGTCAAACACACAGACTCTGGCACAGTCACATGCCATGGAAGTTACCACCCACAAGGTCTCCAAGACCCACAGCACAGCAGGTTTCAAGTCAGATGGGATGCTGAGATAGTAGCAAGAGTGATTTTAAGAGCACAGGCTATTGTAAGAGACCACAAATCTTGAGGTTATAGGGCACAAAGCAGCCTCTAACTTTGGGAACAGAAGGGAAGTTTTCCTGGTACATGCAGATCATATCTAAACTTCCCACTCCAAGAACCCCTAATGCCCTCCTCAGTAGGACCTGGCAGTTTGCAGCAGATCCCAGGCAAGATCCTGCTCTGACCCATGTGGGAAGCTGCCTTTCTCTGGGGTACAGCAGTCCACAGGACAAGGAAAACGCTCAAAGAGATGATCAGTAGTTGGGAAGTGCACTGCCCTGCCTCTTTAGCATTCCCAACAAAACTGAAGCAGGTCAGCCTTATAATTCTGG
The DNA here is from genome assembly GCF_011004875.1 of Balearica regulorum gibbericeps. Taxonomy (NCBI): domain Eukaryota; kingdom Metazoa; phylum Chordata; class Aves; order Gruiformes; family Gruidae; genus Balearica; species Balearica regulorum. Next base: position 53,302,259 of record NC_046188.1, on the reverse strand, counting down.
TTTACCAGTGCTGCTAGACCACAGCTCATCTTGTAGTACAGGCTGTCCATGGGACCACATTACACAGGGGCAGATGAAATCATTCCACAATCAATCTTAACATCAGACACATGTGCTAGCTTACCTTGCAGCAGATAAAAATCACCCAAGCAATTACCAATTCCTATACAAACAGAACCAGAGTAGCATTGCACAAGAGCAAGTATGCACCTCTCCAACTGAGATGTTTTGTCTTTCTGACCCAAAATAATCTAGAATATCCACAGGGCGGGGGAGGAGAGCAGGTATATGATGAAGGAATGGGCTCTCAGCCTTTTTTTGGGCCAGTGCAGTTTCTAAGAGTAGCTCTTGGAATAGAGCAAGTCCTAATCCCAGCCTTGTGCCTAAGGCACAAAGCTGATAAGCCACTGGGAATGTCCAACAGTTGTCACCTCCAGCTGGCATAAATCCCCTGCCAAAACAGTGGGAGGTTTCTCATGCCTGCAGCCGAAATAAATGCATCAGTTGGTAGCAGTGTACCACTTGCTAGACACTGCCCAGACTCTCCCCACCACAGCTTCTGCTCTGGAGGACAGTTTGTCCACCATGGTGAGGGCCAGACCTTGAAGGCTTTGTGCCCCACATGCAACCTCTTCAGTGCTTTCATTTGTTGCTGGGTTGGTTTTTTTTTGTTTTGTTTGGGGTTTGGTTTTTTGTTTGGTTTTTTTTGACGAGTCATCCTTCTTACCCCCATCCACAACCAGTTTTGAAGATATACCACCTGACTGCTCAGTACAGATCAGCTTCCTGGCCTGGTGCTGACAGCAGCACTGCAAGCCCAAGACAACACTGGGCACTCAAACGCAAATAGCTGTTCTGTGCTTTCGAGAGTTTTATTCAGGATAATTTTCCCTCACAGTAGGTATTACACCACACTCCTACCCTAACCAAAGTGGGTTGGGAGCCACCAGGAACCAAGCAGAGCACATGCAATAGCCCCTCTGGGCAACCCTGACATCGCTCCACCTCCTCTTCCTTGTTTCAGGATGCTCAATTGCATCCAGCAGTAGGGATTAAGGGGCTCAGTGATTTATGTCTCATTTCATAGCAAAACTCAGCAACTCAGTGTTAAGTGAGAGCCAGGGCAGAGTCAGATTTCTTTTTGGGGGCTGCCAAAGAGTCATGGCAGGTCAGAGCTGGGTACTTGGTGTTCCCCAGCCTTGCTCAGAAAGAGAAAGAGGAGAACTGAGACTAGTTTTATCTTTCTATCCCCAAAACACTGCAGGAAATCTCCTCTTCTTTCTAGTGAGCACTAGTCAGATGGTGGCGAGTTAGCCACAGAGAGCAGGAAAAGCAGTTGTGCATCCCCCCCCAGGAGCAGCACAGTGTTGACTAAAGGAGATCCAGCTGCAATTGCCATTAGGGATAAGACCCAACTCAGACCACAACCCATTTCTGTTTCACTGAAGAACGGGTGATACAGGGAGAACAGTGGCAATGCTTCCCAAGGAAAAGAGAAAACTAGATTTTATCTTAAATGCAGAAAAAGAAGGTTGCCACTGTCCTTGATGCAGCAAAGAAACACCAGTTAGTGTTGTGACAAAGCACTTTCTCATCAGATAAACGCAGCTTTTAAGTCCTGTGTTTCACATGGATGTATTTTTGCCAGCTAAAATCAATCAAGACTAATGTTGACTTTGACTCAAATGACACATAGCTGTCCTGTTGTACATAACATTTTATCAGAGTATTAATAACTGGAATTTGGAAAGCCATGAAACATTCCTGATTTGTGCCTCTGGAGAATGTTTCAAAGCTTCAAAATTTCAGACCTGCTTTGTTTCTCTTGACATTTCCTTCCAAATCCTGTTAGGACTTGCCAAGACACAAATGTCTGGGGTCCCAGGGAGCTCTCACTGGATTTTGCACTAATCACCAGCAGCAGGAGGGCTCCAGGTTTGGCAATACAGCTTCACCCCAGTACACCTCTTGCCCTGCCACACCATCTTCAAGACTGGCTGAGGCTACCTTGGGAGACTAAGGAAACTAAGACTGATGCTCTTCTCCCACAGTACTGACTCCATACTCATAGCTTTTGGAGAGAGGAAGAGGAGGCCTTATATATGAATACTTCAAAATCTAGCCCAGGGCTAAGCCCACACCAACTCTAAGCTTTGTGTTTTCTTCCAGGAGATGACAATGCTGATAACAGTATCATCCTCCATCCAGCCTGCTCCCATCCACCACCATCTTTCTCCCCCTCCCACCCTACCAAAGCCTGGGAAGGACAACTTGCGGCTGCAGCGGCTGCTGAAGAAGGCAGCCAAGAAAAACGCTGTCCTAGCTTCAGAGCAAGCCAAGTCCTTTCGGTCCAGCCTCTCACCTGTGAATGAGGCCAGCTCTGACCTAGAGCACAATGAAAGCACTCCCCCAGCAGAGACCCCCAAAATCGCAGCACCCTCCTCTGCCAGCCTCCCAACCCACCTCTCCATCAAGCCCATCACCCACCGTGTCCCCTCCCCTTTCCGAAAGGGCAAGCCTTTCACGCTGAAGGTCACTGAGCAGAGGCGCATTGCTGAACACCTCAGGCTCACAACCTCCTCAGCCATGCCCATGCTACACAAGCCAGTTGCTCCTGAGACTCCACAGCAGCCTGAAGGCACGGACACCCACCTTCCCTCTCCAGGCAACCTTTCCATAAGTGTTTTCCCCAAGCCTCCTCCTTCCAGTACACCCAATAAAGAAAGGGCACCAGAGGTTACCTATGTCACGAAGGTGCACACTTATTTCCACAGTGTCAAGCCACCCAGGGCTAAGATGCCCATGTCAAATCAGACCCAAGCAACCATCAGCCATGATGACAGAAGGCCTTCTTCTCCAGCAGCTGAAACAAGCCACTCTGAACCATCTCCAGGGCAGATACCCCCCCTGCCTGATGATAGCAAGGACACAGCTCCCACACTGCAGCCTCCTTTCCTTTCTGCTGCAGATGCAGAGCCCCCTAAGGAGCCCGAGCCTCCTCCTACTGAAGAGTCCATCAAGGCCCCTTCACCCAAGCCCAGCATCTCCAATGCCCATGCCAATAAGCCTACAATCCATGGAAATGACATGGAAATATCTGGATCAGAGAGAGCTCCTGAATTACCCAAGCAAGATGGCGACATCCTCACACCATCAATACCTAGCACTCCTTGGAAGCAAGCACACCCAGAGACAGCAACCCCAGCACAAGCTGACCGTATGGGGGCCACCTCCACAGACACCAAGGCAGAACATGTCATTCAACCTCAATTGACCCCCAGCTTACCAAACACCAGCGCTCTCAAAGCTGAGCCAGCAGTACCATCAGCAGAAGCAGCAAGACCTCCTGGGGCCAATGCTAGTGGCTGGCATCGCCTCAGGAAGCACTTGATAGTGCAGCCAGAAGCACCCAACTTCCCAGAGCCCGAGCCTGAAAAACTGGGACAGGAGGAAGGGAGCAAGGAGGGCAGCTCTCAAGCAGCCATCAGTGAAGACCACAGGCTGTTTAAATCAAGGGCCACAAGAATGTGGGATGCTATTTTATACCAGATGACAGTCAAAGAAAGGAAGCAGCAAGCAGAAGAGAAGAAGCTGCGGAAGGAAGAAAGCTTCTTTCTTCCCCACCGCTTACCCCTCCTTCTACATAAGCCACGCTTCGACGCCCGGAAACTGAAGGAGCTGGCTGCCAAACCCATGACAAAGATTACTACCGTGTTTGAGGTGGCCCGGTTTAGACCCAAAGTGGCTGAGGAGCACACCAAGAGCTTTAACAGAATGGCATCAGGATGGTCAGTCAACTGAAGCCAGGCTGCTCCACTAGGAGGTTTCTACAGGGCACCAAGGAAAAGAACACCTATGTCTAGGTTAGCTGCCTGACAGACCCAAGTGCAAGGAAAAAAAATAAAATTAACTAAAACCCCGCCAAGACAGCAGCCTCATGCTGTGGGTTTAAGGGTTACTCTCCATATGTATAGAAGCTTAAATGCATAACATACCACATCCACAGGTCATGAGCCAGGAAAACAAACATGCACTTGTTTTGAAAAGAGCCCACAACAAGCAGTGTATGCAGTAATATGGGGAAGAGAGGGGAGGCACATTGAAGACAACAAATTGCATGTAGAAAAAGCCCAGTTTAGAGGAGGATGGTGGAATATGAGTTTATTTTATTGTGTTTATTTAAGCCCAAGAGAAATCCTAGAAATAAAAAGTTGTAGATGCAACAACATGAAGGAATCTGGGTTGCTCCTCATCTCCTCTAGGAATTCTCAGAAACTGAACTCTAAGAGAGTACACATCTCTGGCTTCTCCACTAAAAGTGCTGTGGAGGGCACCTCACACCCATCCACTGACAACAAGGTGGAAACTCATCCTTTCACCCAAGGCACAGACAAGGGACAAGTATAAGATATCCATCCTGCTCTCACATAGCAGTTCCCCTGCCTAAAACACTGGGCATCATTTGATGTCCTCCTAGGTAAGTCTACTAAATTGTAGCACACAAAAGACTAACTTTGCTGCAGTAATCAAGTTCTGTAATGTATTTTACAGTGCTTTTTTTAAGTACAGCTAGGGGTTAGTGTTTTCATGATAACCAGCAAGAGCCTGCTTCAGTATGTGGCTATCAAACTGTGTATTTAATAAGGTGCTGTTTTCTGGGTGTCCCTGCTAACCGCATGCAGTCTTGTTTTCAGAGGCAACATCATATAGTTGCATACCTACTGGTGCTTGATGTCCTGGAAAAAAAAGGTATTTAAAACAAAATCCCCAACTGTCCATCCACAGAGACAACTGTGCTTTCCAACATTACAGTCACTCTTTGCATCTCCATCACCACCAAGCTTATGATCATGGAAGCTGGAGATCAGCTATTTCTGTTTCTCAAAGGACTTTGTCATATGCTGGGATATTCCTACACAGCTAATATAGAATTGCTATGTTTAGTCCAAATAGGAAACTCAATACACAGCTCTACATTCTCTTCATGTGCAGAGGATATGGAGCTGACCAGTTTCCCCAAGCCAAACTGCAAACAGACTTAGAAACAAAACCAAGAGCCCCTTTTGCCTTTTGAAGTCTTTCAATTTTTCAATAATGCTATCAGAAGAGCTCAGTTATAATCAACCCATCACTGAAGTTTTCACTTTGCTGGTCTTATCCTTTGTTTGGTAACCCCTTCCCTATTCCAAGGGAAAAAAAAAAATGAGAAGGAAGAATAGTCCAAGTACTTAAAGTTTGGATTTTTCCATCCCTCCAGTTTTCCAGGAAAAAGCTGAAAAGAGGTAGGTTGGAAATGCATGAGAAATCACAAGTGGATCCCAGGTAAGTCTTCGCAGGATAATTCAACATGCTGCAAGAGAAGGCTACACAGAAAGATCCACACAGCAACACAAAAATCAAAAAGAGTGCAGCTTAAAACATGTAGAATGCCTAATGCAGACAAAGATGACCTTACCACACAGCAATAAAGAGGCATCTTACTGTAGCACAGATAGTTGGATGCCTATGCACAAGAATCTGCATTCACAAGATCCACAGCATTACTGTGAAGCAGAACAGCCAATATTGATTACACTCGGGATACTAAATTAATCTGGCCAGAGAAGATAGTTTCAGAAGCAATCGTGTTTTAATCCACTTTGTCCTGCACAAGGATGACCACCCAGAACAAACCAGCGACTCTCACACACGGCCCTGAGGAAAGGCTTGTGTCTTGCATCTGCTGGACTTCCCACCAGGCTGCATCCACAACCCAGCCTCACTGCACAGGGACAGAGGATCACCAGTGGACAGAGCAACGCCCACAGAGGGAAGCAGAAGGCAGGTCTAGCTGCATGGTTTAGCCCTTCTGCCCCAAGAGCAAAGGGCAGAAGCATGCAGCTGGCACAGTGAGTCCTGCAGAGACAGACCCTGGCATGAGAGCATTGCAGAGAGAACAGATGCCTGGAGGCAAGGGGAGATTTCCACCAGCAGTTCTGTGTTGGGAGCCATTGCAGCATGTCCCAGCTTGAGCAGCCATGCTGAGCGAGGGAATGGGAATGCAGCTGGACACAGAGTTTCGTTATTTTTCAATGTCAAACAGCCTCAGGCTGTTGTTAAGAGCCCAAATGGCCACTTACAGAAACCCTCTTGCTCTGCAGCCTGCTCAGAGGTCCTTCAGCTCAGGAAGGACAAAAAACCTGTATCTGTACTCAAGGGACTAGAAAGCTGATAAGATGGTGTTGAGCGAGTGACACGGGGGTAAGCCAGAGGGGTTTGGGAGCAAAAAGGCAGCCATGAAGGGATCCAGCAGAAGGGAAAAAAGGATGAACATAGTTTGGGGGGGGGGGTGGGGGGGGGGGGGTGGGGGGTGGAGTGTAGATGGGGAGCAGGGACCTCTCAGCATACAAAACAGCCAACTAAAAACCCCAATAACAGAAAGAAGTCAAGATCCTCCAAGCTATGGCAGTCATTTTGCTGTTCACAGTCAAAAAACCTTCCTTGTGAACGAGCCCACAGGGCAACAGTGCTGTGCAGTGGTTGTTTGGAGTACTGGGTGGATCCTAGAGGACATCCCATGATGATCACAGGCCTTTCAAGAAAGGATGCTAGAAAAAGATCAGAGCTGAGGGCACTTTCTGCTTGCAGAAGCTCAGGTAGGGCAAACAAAACCTGTTGACAACCTAGCAAAACCTGTTTGCTATAAAGAATTGAAGCTCAGTAGGATCCCACCTGGTGTATCAAAACAGACTTCAGGAAGAAGAAGAGGACTTAATAAAGAGGAGACCTTAACATAGGTTTCTGAAAGCCACATGCAGAGAAGTTGAGAATACAAGTCTGGTGGGCTCCTTCTTCTTTACATCTAAAATCACAGCTTTGGGGAGGCTTGGGTTTGTACTGCTGCCCATCTGAAAGTGGCATTCAAGAGAGCTTTTCTTCTAAATGAGCACCACAAAAGGAGGAGGAAAAAAACCCAAACAAAACAATATGCTACACTCAGAAGCTAGCTCCTTGAGGGGGAAAAAAAAAAAGAACGAACACAGCCCCCAGAAGAATTCAGAAACAAAAGGTGTTTTGTAGCAGAGCTATTTATAAGTTTGGCTATGAAATAAAGCTTCTTTTTTATAGTAGGAAAAAAGAGAATGAGCTTGTTTTCACCCCGACAACTTCCTCTCCTCTCACAGTGCCAGATGCTGCCCGGTTGGATCCGGCCAGTTATCACCTCCCTCTATGCCGTTCCCCTTTACTGCTGCAACCCTCTACTATCATCCACTCAAGATAACACCAGAATATCTATTAACATAAACACAATACGAGCATGAGATTCAAAGACCATTTCAAGAGGGCACAGAGACAGCAATCCAGTTCTGCCGTCCCCCTTGCTACATGTCAGAGGATGGTCCTTTCTGCTCTGTTAGTCTACCCAGCACAGCAGATGTTCATGTCCTCCCTACCACAGCCCTATTATGGACTGGTTCCAAGAGGTTACTGAAATCATTAAAAGTTTTTCCCCTGATTAATTCAGTAAATTCAGGAGTTAGACCCCAGAAGCATCTGAATTTCAGGAGTACATGAGCTCCCATGCTCAGCCAGAATGGTCTCCAGCTATCTACTTCTCCTTGCAACATAAGAGAGCATTAGAAAAAACAGCAGATAGACTGTTCCTTTGAACTAGCAAACGCATCTTCACCCAAACACCAGTAGCTAAGGGACTTAACCTGCAGATTAAACTTGCACAGGTAACCAGCTTCCTAGCAGCATCAGAAAGTCAAAGACCAAAACAAACCCCCACTGCGTACCCACTCCCTTCCAACTCAGAAAGCCAGGTGTTGCCCAGAAGCAAGGCTCCAGCTGTTACCATACAGTACCTTCCAACTCACCCAAAGCGGGGCTGGCAGAAATAACCCCAACATGCTGCCAGAACAGCGTCAGGAGTTTGTTACACAGTGCAAGGTTATACCCCACCTACCTGGTTAACGAGTTCTCCAGGCATGCTACTGCTCTGCAGCTTCATCTATCAACACCTTCTTGTACTGGCCATGGCCTGTTGCAACAAATTTATACTTTTTGCCAGAAGGAGTGGACTGAGCAGGAGAGAAAGAAAGAGCCAAAGTCAGCATTCTTCTCCCTCAAATAGGCAGTCAAGATCAAATAACTGAAGCCAGCAGAGCATGTGATACAGTTGTCTAATCCCAAAGAGTTTGGAGACAGCCTACTCTGTACTCCCTCCTTGGCCCTTCCACTTAAATGATTTGTGCAGACTGGCCACCACTTTCTATAAGTGCAAGGTAACACATCAAGCATGGGATGTGTAATAGGAAAGGGAAGATGCAGTGCCAGGCATCACAAGGGATGGCTTGTCCAAGAGCCCCAGCACCCCAAGGTGGAGTTGGTTTCACCCATGGCAAGACCCAGTTTCCATTTACCACATAGTGGCAGTAGTACTGATCCAGGAACAGACAAGATACTTTGGCCTTCCTCTTCCAGCCTGTACAGTTCGAGCAGCAGCTGCTTGCTGTATTTTAATAGGCATTCCCACAAACATACCAGTAGGCAGAAAATCATAAGTATTGACACTATCTTAGGTTCAGTTCCACTTAATTTTGTATGTTTTCTTTGCTCTCAAGCTTAAAAAGCATAACAAGAGCAAAGTAACTAACACTTGCAGTTCAATTTTAGCCTAGAAGGCTGGGGCTCCCGACCCATGGCCTGAGAATAACATGCTATTCAAGAGACCCTTCAGTATTACTGGTTATAAAATGAATTTTGCCCCCATTTTTACTAGGGCTGAAGCAATAGCAGCTCACTGTTAGGAAGACCTCTTAGGTATGCAATTGCATTTATAGATACAAGCAGCCCCTGTCTCTGCAGAACATCACCTTCTCAATTCTTCCAACCCAGCTAAGAGCTCTTCTTTTTCACAGCAGAGCAAGTGCTTTTGTACTTGCACAGATACTAACTCACCTTGATGTTGGTCTCAGGTTTGGGATTGCCCTTCTGTTCCCAAAGGCTTCTTTTACTCACGATGTCTCCAGCCACAATATCCTGAAAAGATGATGTTCTCATTACCCTTCACTTCTAACACTGCTGAACATGCCTTTGTTCACATCCCTTTCAAACCCACACATCTGATCTCCTTTTTTTTATTTATAATATCTCATCATCTGACCTATGACAGCTGCAGCTAAAACCCATGACTGTGAAAACTTCTTCCTGCTCCCAGTATATCCTATGTTTTCCTCTCTCTCTCTTTTCAAGAAGAGCCTGGATCAGAGATCCAAGATATTTATTTTCTTAAGTTTGTTAACTATTTAAGACATGTTAACATCAAGGCTTTTTTTATGTGGAAGGAATTTTGCTCACATAAACACAGATTTGCAACCCATATGTTACAGCCTTGCTCACAATGACCAGAAAGTGAAATTGAGAGCAATATATAACATTCTCTGCATTTTCCAATTTTACAAGATTTATCATCTTGGTACTAGATCCAACTTTGTACTCAACAACTGGAGCTCAGTCCTAGCCCCTGCAGAAGACATACACATTTTCCACACCAGCTGAATCTATTCCCATTTCAAAGCAGAGCCTCGACTACCATCACAGAGGCTTTCCTAGCTGTACCACCAAGGTACAATTCAGGACCCTAGCACAGATGAAGCAAAGCTCTGAGGTACAAGGCCTTGCACGCTGATGAAGGAGATTGGATCTCTGATATAGATGCCTTTAGAGCTGGGCATCACCAGTGAGCCATGCCAACAGGCTAATGCAAGTGTAATGCAAGTTGTGCTCAGAGGCCAGCTCCTCTTCTCTTGCACAAGCACAGCAAGTCCTGCAAGAGCCATACCTTACAGGGTGAGGACTTTACGGCAGACTGAGCTGCAACCTCTCCAGTCTCCCAGAGGCTTTTTGTGCTGGCTACCATCATGCTCGTGGTGGGAAGGTCAAGAGAGGGCTGCCGGACAGGTTTTGGAGCCTTCGTGGATGTCTGGAAAAGAAATGGAGAAAGATCACTTTCAGGGAAAGTCTGCTGCCTTCCCCCCGCCCCCCCCGTAATTGGAGGTCCTCAGGGATGAGGGGTTGTAAAAGGAGACTTGTAGGGTCTTGCTAGTTCCTGCCAGATGCTCTCACCCTTTAAGCAAGAAACACAAGGAAACAAGGATGGGGCAGCTTGCTAAAGAAACCTACTTTATGCTGTGAAGGGAGATAGAGACAGGATAAAGGGTTGCTCCCATTCAAGGGGAAAATGATTCAGTTGTTGCCTCCCAGATGGTGAGGCTGAGAGGCATGATGGGAGAGCAACACCTGGCAAAGAGGGCTCCTTGCAGGGTGGGGACAGAGAGACACACAGCAGCCCACCTCAATAGCCTGTGTGTACTGCTCCAGCCTGTCATCAATCTTCGACACAGGGAGGGGAGGCTGCGTCTTCTTTATGCTGTTGCTGAGAAGCAAGAGGAGGATTAAGGTGACCCCCTGTACCTCGGGCAGAAGGAAGGACTCTGAGGGCCACAGGCAGCCTGTCGCTCCTGCCCATACACACAGGAGGATCCTCTGGCATCCTCTGTTTGGAGGAAGGGACCCTGCTTTACCCCAATGCCCACATCAACCCTAGAGATACCTTTTCTTTATTGAGCGGTTCAGTGACTCGGTTCTGTCCGTGATCTAAAGTAGGAGAGAGAAGACAAAGGTATTACTTTTCTCCATGGACCCCAGATGGACATAGGTCACCTTGGCTGACCACAGCTCAAACATTTCTCTTTCCTGCTCCCTCACCCAGATTTTGGTTAGAAATGCCTCACTCAGTCCCATGTTCCAACACCGAGCATCCCTTTTCCTTCTCCTTTCCAAGACAGGTGAGCAGAATCCCAACCAAAAGCACCAGTGCACAGTAGCAGCCCAACCAGTTTCAGGGGCAAACCAACAACATGCAGCTTGACTGTCAGCTGAAACAGCAACTAAGACCAGATACCTGGTCCTTGAGCAGGGAAAATTTCTCAGACACTTGGTTTCCCAGCCAGACACAAGAGAGAAAGTGACAAGCGTGGAAAGACAAGGTGGAAAACTAGAGGCGCTGCCAGCCACATCTGCAAAAGAGGAGCCAAGCACAAGAGGAGCACAGGCATGAGTTACATCGCAACTTATCCACACCAGAGAAGCACACAGACAGGGCAAGTCAACACATGGAGCCACTTGCAAGGCAGCCCTTCAGGTCAAACCATCATGAAAGACAGTTTTGCACGAGAGGTTCCTGTGCAAGAACTCTTTGGCCAAGACAGGAAGACAAGCAAACACTACACAACCACTGAATAAAGGAAAGCTGAAATGTTGCTAAACCTCACAGCTCTTCTGTGCCCCAGAATACAAGATCACCAAGAGAAAAATCACTTTCAAATCAAAGGGGAGGCTATTTCTTAACAGCAGCTCCCACAGAGCCAAGAAGCAGCAACCAAGTAACAAGGGGTCTTCTCTCCCCATATACTGCTGCCTGTGCCATGGGAAACATCACCTACCAACTTAGTAGATAAAAAGCAGCACTAAGTGCTCATTTTAAGACACTTTCAAGATGCTGGTGCTAAGTTTTAGCTAAGCAGAAGACAAGACAGCATCACAGAGAGGACACATTTAACAGCTGTGCCCAAGAGGACAAAGCCCATTAGAGAAGAGCACAACCACCACCAAACAGTGCAACCCTAACTGAGATGTACTAGGGAGAGTCACTCTGCGGGGTCCCAACACAGCAGCATGACAGAGATCCCTCCAGCCAGCAATTTCTGCTGAGCAGGCTGTCCAGCTCCTGCCAGCTTGCTCCTTTGCTCAGTGTTGGAGGAACCGATGCTTGCCTGAGCCGTGAGAGAGATTCAGAGATTGGGTTGCCCATCCCTCTGGGACATTGATGGGCAGGCTGGCACCTCATGGGGCATAAGAGCACCTGAAAGGGGAATCAGCTAGATCCCTGCCCATGTCTCAGCTTCTCAACCACAAGTAGATAAGATATCAATAGGAAAAAATCTTGCCAACCCTGCAAGAGAGATGCTGTGCAGGTGCAAACCACCCACAGGTGCTTCCAAAAGGTCATGAAAGAGCATCAAGTTAAACACAGAGGGGCCTAGAAACAAACTGTAGGTGACAGTAGATCTTAGCATGACAGTCTAGGTGGGAACAAACTTTTCCTAAGCTATTTGGAGTCCACCTCCCTCTGCCCTGTATGGCAATTCTCTGCAGTGAGAGTCGTGCATTTCTCAGGCCCCAAACACTTTCTAAAGACCAGAAGAAACCAGTTTCTCACTCAGCCAACCTCAAAACTCAGAGCTCACAAGCAGCCTGGGACAAAAAAGGGGCTTGTACAAGGCTTCCCCGCTGCCACCACACATCTATTTCAGCCCCCAGGCCACACTAGCCCTCTGAATCCCAAACACCCCATCACACTGCATCCCAACATCTGCCTGCCCCAGATGTGTACCAGGCCTCTACCTGCCACAGCTGCAGGGGAGCTCACCACCCACTGCAGATGCTCTTGTCTTTCCACTGCAAACAGTCTGTCTGCTGACTGATCCCATGCCAAAACACCTTCTTGGTGGTCAATGTGTTTAATTCTTAGTGTTCACATAAAGCCCTGCTAGCTAGGGTGTAAAGAGCCTCCTTCCTTTGGAAGGATCCCAAGCTCATATTTTTCCTGAACAGCTTTACATTTGGGTTTGTGTATTGGTGAGCTCTGACATCACCGTCATAAACCACAGACACTATATTTCTAAACCTTTCCCTGGGCTAATCCTAACAGCAGCAGTTAAGCTCAGGTCAGGAAGCTATATGTGTTTTGGGGTTGTAACAACGAGAGTTTCAGCACATAAAAGACACTGGAAGTGTTTCCCACATTTCCCCACTGGTCCCACTCCAGGGATATGCTTTGGCCACCCTCACCCCACTCTTCAGATCTAACATTAGGACATGGCCTGCATCCAAACCCACCCTTTCTCCCCTCTCTATTTGATTTTTAAAAGGCTTCTCCATAAAAAGCAAGAATCTGATGGTTGTAGATGATGAAACCTTTCTCTTACAATCTATTTACTGGTGCAAGAGGAAGTGCTCATACAATCCTCCCCATCCAGGAAATATTGACTAAGCATCAAATAGCAGAGATATAAATGCAAAAAAGCAAAGATAATACCAGATTAAGAGGCTACCCAGGCTCCTCATCATTTTCCTCACTGCTATAATCAACAAGCTTAGGGCTTACAAAGACAAAAAGCCATTTGCTACAGAAACCACTTATCTGTAGCTATTGTATTTAAAAGCACATGCATAGAACTGAGGATTTGTAGCAAATGCAACAGAAGTCATGAGAAGCAATTCAGGTGGTGTTAAAAATGGAAGTTTCACAAGAGCATGAATGCAGACATGCGATTGGGAAGGACACAATGCTTCAGAGATCAGGAATCCCAGTTTGTTTAAAAAACTTAAGTCATACTTTTATTCTAAGTAAGATAGGGAAATTCCAGTGCTTCAAGTTTTGGGGGAGTTTTGGGGAAGGGAAATTTCATTTTCTGATTAAATTAATGTGTCATCTTTGACCAAATTCACAAGTTTAAAGCACAGACATCTTTCTCAGTATTACAATATTCCCTGGAGTCCTCAGTGAGCTTTAGACATGTATGGTGATTGGCAAAATATACACAGAGACAGTTACAGCCTCCAACAGCTCAAGCAGGCAAAGCAGGAGGAGAGGAGGCTGACAACAAAGGAAGACAAAGGAAACATCCAGTGACTTGTCCCAGCCTGCAGCAGGAGTGGGATAACAGGATTCACACCCTATGTTACTGCAAGCCCTGGGTCATCTTTCTATATCATTAATTAGGTGCTCTATTGCGATAGCTGCCATCACCTCCAAAGGGACCCCAGGAACACAAACCTTCATGGAGCACACTGCGGTGTGGTCAGAGCACAGCTCCTCCTCTTCCAGGCTGGCAGGGCTTGGGGCCTTCTGGCGTTTTTCTGGTGTTTCTTCTTCTTCTTCATTTCTCCTTCTCTTCTTTTCCTGAGTGCAGAAAATGAACAAGCCAGGAAGTGAGCTGGTCAAAGTGCTTACTATGCAACAAAAGTGTTTCTTCTCCTGTCTCCTAGGCTTCCTGCTTTAAACTAAACACATACACGAGCACAGAAGCTTTGAGTTCATATCATCTAATTTTGAAACATCCAGGAAGAATGTGTTAATTTGGGGGCGGGGGGGGGGGGGGGGGGGGGGGGCGCGCCAAAATCTGAGAAATTTTGCAGGTTCAAGTTTCCAAAATGATGTGGAAAGGGATCCTTGCATCAGTTAATAAAGATTTTTTTTACCACTATTGAAATAGGAAAATGAATTTCTCATTTAGAGGCCACAAGGAGAGAGAGCAGCTGCCTTTAGAATAAAGGGCTAGAAAGAGTCACATACACAGTTCAAATTCAAAAAGCATACTAGCCTCAGCAAGTCAAAATCCATGTACAACATAAGATATTTGCAGCTCAGCCACCCTAACGGACTTCCACACCACTCAAGTTCCAGCTTTGTCTCTCTTGTTTACCAGGAATTACACCTCATCAGAAGAGCAAAGAAAGAAAACATCAGCAAGGAACAATGCAAGATTTAGAGATACATCAAGCCAAAGTACTCCAAAGTAGTGATAAAGGCTGAGGAGAGAAAAAACACGCAGTAAAATTTAGATTTGAGTTCTTCTGAAGAGCTACTCACTGCCCACAAAACCACAGGAGAAATAGTAGCACTTTCCTTCTTGGTATTGTAAGAACATGACTAAACCACCACAAGCTCTGGGAACAAGCACACCACCCTCACAAAAGGGCAGAGGCTGCCTGCAGTGAGCCCAGGAAGGAACATAGGCAAGAGTGGTACCAGCCCCAGGTTATGCCATGACAGCTTGTCTATGGGGGCTCAACACCCAGCAGCGTAAGCAGCAATGGTGAGCTGAGTTCTTGGAGAGCAGCCCCCAGCTCCAGCTCTCCCACTAGCCCTGTGGGGAGAAGGTCAGATCCTCCTGATCCCACCTCTTGCTCAGCTCTCTCCTCTTCATCCTGCTCTTGGACCCGTTCTTGCTCTTGGCACAGCCTCTCTTCCTCCCCAGTAACCACATTCTCCTCCTGGATCTCCTCCAGGCTTTCCCGATCCAGCTGGATGTGCTCCAGTTTGACTTCAGCTTCCCTCACACCACTGTCCTCTTCTTCATATGACTGTCGTGGAGACCTAGAGGTGGGGGAGAGAGGTCAAAGAAGGAAAACACATTGTTATAAGCCTACAGACACCATCAGGTGCCTCAGACCTCTAGAAGTCAAATTTTATCACTCCCCAAAGCCTAGAACTTGCTGGGTGTTTTACACCACGGCTCACAGCCACTTCCACGGTCCCATCCAGTTCCAGTCACCCAGATATTAACAGCAGTCACATCACACTCCCACACTTTGAATACCCAAGGCACAGCTCAACTAAGAGTTGTGGCAGAGCTGAAGGTATCTGCACCTTTCTAGCCTCATTGCAGGCAAGACCTGCAGGAAAGTGGAGATCAGACAGACCTGAACACTGAGTCCTGGCCTTTGCATGGATCCCAAGTAGAGAGGACACTACCACCATGATGTGGTGCTGGCTCACCTCTGCTCTGCTACAGCCAAAACCCCAGCACAGTCAGCGTGTTCTGTGATCCTGGTGCACAAACACTGACACGCTGCCACTGCCCCTATTGATCCTAGCATTAACTCAATGCGGAGCACCAAACACAGCCTTCCTCTTCCTTAACTCATCTTCCATGTTAACAGAGCCTCTTGCTGGAGGAGGATCCAATCAATGACACATGAACACGCTTCCCAAAATCCCCCTTTTCCCTAGCTGAAACTAAACTGCAGGGCAAGGCTGCACAACCACTTGCATGGGGTTTGGGTTTTGTTTGCAAAGCACAGTGTTTTGCAGGCAATGCTATGTCCACACCTCACCCTGTGCCCCAGTTTTACCCACCAGAATAAATGACACCTCTACTCATGTCACAGCCCAGCACAAACTCCAACAAAGGAGTCCCAAAGCAGCCAGGGTCACCCCTTGGCTCAGGTTTAAAAAACCACAGTGGGCTTTGTACAAGAGGATTCCTCCAGGTCTCTAAGGCTGCAGACAGGAGACCCAGGAGTATGTTTAAGCAATCGGCTTTGTAAAGCAGAACAGCCCATGCCTTTGGGCACAGAGTGGGTGAGAGCACATAACCCCAGAGCTCTCACTGGCTCACAGCTGTGCACCAAGATGTTATTGCCATCTTACTTTCCCCAGCCAGATAATAGCTTTCTCCTCCTGCCCATTTCTTAGAAAATCATCTGGCTTGTGACAGCAACACTAGAGAGCTGGCTAGCAGGAAATTGCCAAAGCACACAGCTGATTCACCATTTCTGCCTTACCAGCCAGCACCAAAATGTGAAAAAAGGTCAAGCTATGCTTTTCCACATAACTTCCTGTTGCTGGGAAGGACAGCCACCGTCCAGCCCTCTCAACTGACCACACAGCGGAAAAGCTGATGCGTATGCTGGCTTGCTAGCTTGCTACTGATACATCCTCAACTAGTTTCTCTTAAACAGAATACCAGCAATACCTCCAGCTAAAGTGCAAGCTTCTATTAAAACTTTAGGCCAGCAGATATGATGCAGACTATAGGATGCCTTTCCCACCACAGCAATTTTGTATGGGAGGCAGCTAGTCTGACCCAGCTCCCACCCTCTTGCATGCAGCTGACAGCTACAGGGGCATGGATCTCCTCCCACAAAGTGGGGAGCCAGAACCAAAAAGAAAACATGCCTTAGCACCGAGACCCTCAGGGGATGCACAATCTGTTTTAGCTCTATCCAAGGGAGAGCAACTATCTCCATCACCTCAGTCGTAGCCACCACCTAAACATCCTTCACATGAAAAACCAGGGTTTGCTCCATATTCGGTTAAGCAGGAGAGAGGGGAGTTAGGAAGCCCTGGTCCCAGCACTGCTTGTCCCTGCACAGGGCACCCCAGCCAGACACACAGCCTACCTGAGCTCACACCGCACGCCAAGCCTGTCCTTTGGGTGAGGCAGGTAAGCAAGGAGGAAGGGAAAAGCAACTGAAGGGACTTTACAGGGCACAGCCACCTGCTAGGAAGCAAGGCCAGCTTTTGCAAAAAAAGCCCACTCCCAATAAGCCCACAGGGCCTGAACCCCTTCAGCTGCCTCTCCCAGCCAGCCTCCAGCCAAAAGTCCCCCTACAACCGCTGCCTTTAAAGCACCTCCCCTCTCTGATGGGCTTCACCTGCCACAGGTGCCACCTCCCCTGCTCAGCACCCTCCTGCCCTGCTACAGAACAAACACAAGCATCACATAAAAACCCAAGGAGCAATTTCTGGAAAGAATAATGCAACCCTTCCAGCTAATTCTCTTTTGAAGGCCAAGAAGGGGATAGCAGCAGCCTTCCTCTCTGGACAAGCTCTTTGCAAGGGGGGCAGAAAAAGAAGCAGCGTGCTGGAAAGCAGATGGGGCTGATTTCTAATTGCTCTCACAGATGTGATAATCAGTGCCACAGTGAGGTGCTCGAGTGATGCTTGTGGGGTTGGGGCTGCAACGGTACAGCTTGCAGAGTGGTTTAGCTACAGTGTTTGGAAAAAAGTAAGGAAGAGGCAAGCTCTAGTTATTTGTTTGGCAGTAAATATTAATCTTAGGCATTTTTTCAGTCTCAAGGGGTAAAGAAGAGGCTGTGTTATCACAGGGTAAAATTCCTTATAAAATCAGGCTGCTGAGAGTACTGAGTCACAGAGTTCACATGCAGGTAGACAAAGCCCAGAGGAAGTAGTTAAGGCAGGAGTTTGGTTCAGCTCAGCAAGAGGAGAATGATGGGAGATGGGGACTAAACAGCCGGCACACAAGCACTTCTCAGAGTCTTTGCTGCCTGTTTTCCCCTGCTTAAAGAGGAGTCAAGCACAAGGTGGGCTGGGTCCATAACACCCACTATGCTGCCATGAGCCAGGAAGCAGCAATAACTTAGAACAGCTTTTTAGGCTGGCCTGGATTATGTTAAGAGGCCGTTTCAGCCCCTGCAGCAGCTCAGGTGGCTTAAATCCGCTGTTGTCACTCCTCCAAACCCAGGCGTCCTGGCAGGCTGCCATCGCTTGGAGTGCAAAGCTCAATCCAAACATCCCCAAAGCCAGGGGCAGTCCGTGAGCCCAAATGGCAGGCAGAGAGCATCTGTCCCAGCAGTGCGGGACCCATCCTGCCCCTCCTCAGGGACAGTACTTTTGCTGGCACGGTGTCCTACCCACCTCTGTTTGCGCTGCTCAAGCTTCTGGGACCAGTCACTGAACCCCTCATCCTCCTCCAGCTCCGAAGTCCCGGATGGTTTAAAGTCATAGCTGAAACATAGCAAGAAGGAAAATAAGGATGAGAGATGCAAAAAAACCCAAACCTGGCCTGAAAGAGCCTCAGTGTGATATTGTCCTTCTCTCCCTTCAGGTACTGCATCTTCTTTCCTCTGACTGCTCCAAATCCCACTTATCCCACCATTACAAGAAAGACGCCTTTGCCACATGCTTAGGAGCACCCTTGTACAAAGGGGGTCTCTCGGGGCATCACTGCGAGATGAAGAAGAAGAAGGAGCAGCTCCGTGTCTCTGGCAGGAGCACCCTGCTGCCAGCCTGGTCTCTGGGGCAGCACATGGGCGAGCATAAGACAAGCAGCACATCAAAACCAAAAAGTCCATGGTATTCTTCTGCACCGGAGCTGGCCATAGCTTGTTTGGACCAGAGGTGTTTCAAATGCAGTTGCTGCTTGTCCTATGCTTGTACATAGCCCCATACAAAAGGAATCAGCAGGAGCTGGACCAGGAACAGCTCACTGGATGAGGAAGGCATGAAGATCCAAAGATTAGGACACTGGCTCAAGTTCTGGGTTGGATCCTCACGTTCCCCCACACCTTTGAGCCAGTCACATGCACTTGCATGACTGCTCTACTGCTGTATGGGAGCCACAGCCCTCCCAGGGTGCACAGCTGCTGGCACCAGATGCAGGCTGGCCATGCATGAGGATTGTTGGGTTTTTTTGTATTTCTTTCCTTGCATTCACAAGGAGAATTGCCTCCCGGGCAGGGGTCCAAGATGGGTGGCCACGTTGTAAGCATCGGCCTGAGGAAGTGGCTTCACAGATGGTTTTGGGGTGCAGGGCAGTCACATCATCTGGGAATGGGAATTAGCATGTGGGACCCACAGGTTAGTTTAAAACTCAGAGATTCAAAATATGTAATAAATGTGGATAAGTCTTTTCTTTGCCTTTCTGGGCTCTTGGATGCTTCGTGTCCTCCATGACCCTGGTGGCTTGAAATATGAGGCATTTCTTTGAGATTTGGGAGTCTCATATTGAACTGACTGCAGGAGCTGAGGGTTTACAAAAAACACATGCCCTCACCAGGCAGGGTAGCAAGAGGTGCGCACTGAAAACGGCTGCTCAGCCATAAGTTTGAGCACAGCCCAGCTCCTGCCACACTTCAGCATCCCCTTAGACTGCTGAGCACAACACCGTGTTTGGTCTAGGACATCACAACCCAGGCTTGGTTATTTTCCGCTGCACTTCTAGCAGTAGCTTGTGATTGCCTCAGGACAACGCTCAGGAAATTTGATGTAGAGCCAGGATGGGACCACGGATCTGCTGTGTCCCACGTCAGGGCTTCAGGTGAGCTGCAGCATTGATGATGCCCGAGGCAGCATCACTCCAGTATTTGTGGCCCCGACCACAAATGTGTGCTCAGGCTATCAGAAAAGCTCCCAGGGAGCAGGTGAGACTGGCCAAATGCTGTTTGCAAACTGGTCGCTTCCCTGTGCCCCTCTGCAAACCCAGCCCCTGGGGAAGCACCAAGCCAGCACAGCCCCATCAGCACAGCCTAAGCTGATGTCCAACCCTCTGGTTCCCAAGGCTATGTGTGTCTTTTCTGCAAAGTAGCCATTTTGGGGGTTATTTCTCTCTTTTTTTAAGGGGGGAAGGGAGTAGAGGAGGTTCACTTTGTCCTTTTGGTGCAAGGGAAATGCCAAGGGCGGGTTTGCACAAACAGCAGAGACATGGATGAGATGAGTCCCAGCACAGGAAGAGCTGAGGGAAGGAGGGGGCAGTGTTTACACAAGAGAGAGTAAAGCTTTTCAGAAGATTAATAGCCAGGGCTGACCCCGGCTGCATGAGCAAGCCCAGGTGGCTTTCAGCAGCTGCAAAAGAAACCAGGGGATAGCCAGAGAAGAAACATCCCTCCCGGTAAAGCCTTGCCCATGAGCTGAAGCATCACGGAACAGGGAGCAAACCCCCTCATTTTAGGAGTTCTTCTTGTCATTGCCCCCCTTTGCAGATGTTTAAGCACTCAATTATATTTGGGCACTGCCAACGGTCCCGTGGGGTCAGCAGTGTGTCTGCCCACGGGACCGGAGCCTGCAAGCTGGGTTACTGGGGCTGCTGCACGCTGCTCTGTGCCTGAGGCTGCTCCCAGCATCTCCTGGTAAAGCAGAGACCAGAGATCTTGTCAGACATTTTAAAGACTTTTGAGAATTATTTACCAGCCCCTGTGTGAAGGGGGGTTGGCAAAACTAACAATTATTATTACTTTCCAGATCTTCTGTTTGCTTTTAGGGCAGACTGCAGTGGGTTTGTCTGCAGAATATCACGGGGTGTATTTCCACAAAAGATGTTTAAGCTTCTTTGCAGTACTTTTAGACACACACACACACACACACACACAAACAAGTCCTGAATAATTTTGGAAGTATTTGAGAAAAAAACCCGATCTTTTCATGGAAAAAATAGATTTTTATAATAGCTTTTGCTATTTTCCCAGTAAAATGAAGCTGCTGCTTCTCTCTGACTGTAATCCCAAATCCTGCCACCACTTTTCCATTGTGTTTAAAATATTCAGAAATAAGTTAAACACAGAAATAGTGGGAAGACTAAGGTCTTTAAGACAGAGTTTGGCAACTCAGAGTGCAGACAGGTTTTTGTGCTGGCCAAAATACTGCACAGTACCTGGGCTGCTGAACTGTGGAGACAGGGAGGCTGTGGTGGGGTGCTGAGGTGGGATGCTGGGGACATGACTGACAGCAGATTAGCTCAGGAGGTATTTATGGAGATGCTGAGCTATTTCCATTTAGGACCTGCCCCATTAAAGCATCAAGTTAACTTGAACCCTCGGAGCTGTGAACTGCACCAGCTCAGGATATGCTCTGTGCTCCCCACTGCTGGGGCAGCATTCTCCAAGGGAGGAGTGGGGAGCCTGGCCGGGAGAGGTGATTGCTCGCTCAGTCGCCAGCGCCATAGGCTGCCCGGGGCCGCATGTCACATCCTCAGGCATATGTCTGTCTTCACACTTACCAGGAATTTCCATTCGTTTCGGCATAGGATGATTCACAAGGTAAAATTTAACCAGGAACTGAAATCCCTAGCGATGGGGATTCCCTGCCTGAGCTCAGCCTTACCCAAGCTGTCCTAGTTTAAACTCTCAGGGCAATAAAACACCCTGCCTCCAACCAAAAAAAAAAAAAAAAAAAAAAAAAAAGCAAAGCAGGGATTCTGGCTTTTTCTGCCCAAATTAGAAACACATTATTTGTTAGTCTGGGTTAAATCCCCCAACCCAAACTTATTAGGGAACTTCACCATCTCCCAAACCACCCAGAACAATAGAGACACCCGCTCCATGAATGCAGGAGGGTTTTGCTGCAAGAAGAGAGTGTGTTGCTGAAGGATTTATCCACAGGTATTTCTTACTGGTTTTCCTGTGCCAGATCCGCGCTCTCCAAGCAGGAGCTGGTGCCATTCAAACCCTCTTCTGCCTGGGATCTCAGCTGCTTCTCCCGCTCCCGCCGCCGCCGCTCTCTTGCTGCTTCCTCCTCGTCTTCCACGCTCCACTGCGCTGTCAGCCTGCCAAGCCAGAGGGAAAACCCATCCTTAACACCATCAGGCAGTGCCTGTAAAACCTGGCAATACCTGCCCCTGAGGTGCCTGGGCTCCCCCCTGACAAGTGGGGGTCTCCTGCAGAGGAATGCTGCCACCATCAGTGGTAGTCTTCAAAGCAACATCCCTGCCTCCATCAGCGCGGCTCTGCAGTGAGACCGACCAATGTGCAAGGATAAGGTGGGACACATGGACTGGGAGAGAGATGAAGGAGAGTCTTTCCCCCCTGCCCTGAGGAAGATGTGGTGTGTATCCCCCTCTTCCCGGACCAGCCACCAATGGGGAAGCACCATTTCCTGCAAAGCAGCTTTGCACCCCAGGAGGGGTTTAAAGGGTCATGCAGTGCTGAAAGAAATCCTACACCTTCATCGCAAGCTTTGGCCCAGGGCAGGTGAGATCTGCACCCTGGGAGCGAGTTTCCTTAAGCAGCTGAGCTGCTCCTGCCTGACCAGGAGCAGAGAGAACAGCAGTGGAGGGCAGTGACTGTGCCCTACTCTGCCCTGCCGTGCTTCCTTCCTGCCTCCCCTGAGGAGAAGAAAAACCTGCCCTGGCTTCTCCCAGACATCTCAGCTGCTGGATATTAACACCTCTGTCAGCAGAATGGCCTCTCACATCTCCAAGGGAAGCGATAAGGCAGCTGCCACATTCCTCTCTGGTGATAACACTGGTCTGCACACAGGATTGGCTCCTGCTCCACCACCGGCGGCACCAGCCAGGATGCAGGCAGAAAGGGACACATGGTGGTGGCAGGGTCACAGCTAACCCAAAGAGCCTGCAATGGCCAGAGCAGGGCAGGTATGACTTGTGGTACCCAGGGCTGATGCCGGGGCAGATGCTGGAGCAGATGCTGGTGCTCACTCACCTCACTCACCCCTGGCTTGGCCAGATCATGGAGGCTGTTTCACCTGCCATTTGCAAGTCCTATTTACAGATATGCTCTTGCACAAGGCACGCACATGAGAGTTGGGAAGGCGACCTCCCGCCAGCAGCAGGACCCAGCCTGACTTGTGACTCCCCAACCCATTCAGGCACACCCCAAGGACTGCAGTCCCTATAGGATGAACCTGCGCAGTAGGAGATGTGGTATGACATCAGTTTCAAGTGGGGCAAAGAACTTGTGGAAAGGAAAAGCGGGGAACCACCCCCCCCCCAAAAGAAAAAAACCCAAAAATACCTTAGTCGAGACTTGTTTCAGCCCAGTTTGAGTGAACAAGGGGCAGGTTTCAGCCAACCTCACACATGCCACTCTGCCAGCCTGCCTGGCTTTGCCCACAACCTGAACTATGAACTGTGTGAGAAGGCCTCACTTCACCAAGGGCCTCACTGAGATGCTGTTTTCATTCGAGGTTCAGGACAGTTCCCCCCTGTACTGGCAAAGGAAGGGGGGAAAAAATGGGATTGAGACATTTTGTTCAAGAAAAATTTGGCTTTTGGCTTTTCTAATTACACTATGAATCTTGTCAACCTTTCCAGGGAAGACTCGTTCAGAGCCTATTTCACTCTGTGGCACCGTTAGGACGGCCATGCGTAGCCCCAGTAGCATCCCTCCATGGAGCGGTCCCACCACCACCCTGGCGGGAAGCTGGGAGTGACCCCACATCCTTGCCCTCCCAAACTCCCATGTCCCCCGAGGCAGCAGAGCTGGGATGCAGAGCCAGATGGAAACAGGTCACCCATCCCCACGCAGCCCACAGAGGAGCAGGGAACAAAGCAGATCCCGGACTCAGCCAAAAGACCGCTCTGCTGCCACGTAATAATTACTGCCTGCCTTATTTTGGGTGGAGTCTTTTTGCAAGCAGCAAATTCAGCCGCCCTTTCCCCTTCTCCCCTCTTGTCATCCCTTGCCACCTTGCTCTCCGTGGGGAACAAAGTGGACCCGGACCAAAACCCTGGCTCCCCTCCTCCCTTCCCTACTCATCCCACACTCCTATTTATTGTTTTCCCCCAGGTTCCCATAGAAACCCTTGTCTGTGGGCCTGGCAGGAAGCCACCGTGTTGTTGTGTTTGTTTTTTTTTAATATATAAATGAAGTCATTCATTAAACTCTGCCATGATCTCCCTTCCTTGTTCGACAGCTCCAGATAGTCTCTGATCCAGAAAAGCTCTTAACCCCCGCTCGCCCAAATCGCCCCAGTTAGGAGAAGCAAGGTCAACATCTATGCCAGAACAAATTACATTTCAATTTAAATCCTTCCCCAGCTCCTCAGGAAGCCACTGCACAGGCAGCACTGCACCAAGCCCCCAGCGTGGCTGGGGTACCCAGGGGACCCCAGAGGGGGGTCCCCTCCAAACCACGCGAGCTTTCCACGGTGCGAGAGCAATGTTGGTTGGCAGCCCTCTCCCTTTCCCAGTTGGATGTGACTAACTCTCTCCCCATGACCTCACCGGCTCGCTATTCTGTCCCTGCATCCTCCAGATGGGCTGAGGACAGCACTGGGGGCGACCGTTTTCGGGAGAAGGATTTGTCTGCAAAAGCAGGGAAATGTCTTTCCCAGCTCCCTTGGCCACAGAGCAAACCGGCCTCCGAGTTGCCTGCTGCCGTGCTGGGCTCAGACCCACTGAGCATTGCGGCAGGGCTGTGGTGCTGGGAGCTCCGAACCTGCTCCTCTCAAGAATAAGGGCTTCGGATAAAGCCCCCACCGAGCCCCCACTCACCCTGGGTTCAGAAATATCACCGCCCTCCAGCAAACACCTAAACTCAGTTTACTAGCAGATTCAGAGCTCGTTCTCATGATCAAAGAGGCAGAGCAAGGTTTAATAAGCGATGCTTTGGGGTTCAGTAGTCACACTGACAAGCAGAGGGAAAAGGACGAATCCTTTTTTGACTGACCTAGCAGCACAAATATTTGTCTTCAGTGAAAAACAAACAAAAAAGCCCCAACAAACAAATGAGAAACTAAACCTTGTCAAAGTCCTTGCGTTTGGGTCAGCTACAAGGGTTTGTTGGACCGCAAGCTGAATGTGCCATTTCAATTTCGACAAGCCCAAGCCTTCATCAGTGTGAGGAGGAGGTCAGCTGGTAAATTGCCTTTCAAAGCAAAAAGGTGGAAAGATTTAATTTCCAAACAGTTCCATTTTCTAAGAAGAGGCCATGGTCTCCCATTTGCTCTAATTGCTCACAATCACACTCAGTAACTCGATGTGCACAGCTCACAGTAGTATTGCACAACCATCTTTCCCATTTCTAGAAATAATTACCCAGCGCTTCAGGATCGGGCTGATACCGCATACCTCTGCCGTCAGCTCTGGCCAGCACTTTCCCAGGTCTGTCCCAGGCTGGAGAAGTTTTGGGAAGAACCAGGCTCATAGCTGCCAGTGGGACTGAGAGCTCCCCACTTCATTTCAGCCAGCACAGGACAGGGAAAAGGAAAGCAAGAAGACTTGAAGCTTGAAGACTTCCAAGATGAGCTACAGCATGCTACACTCCTGCATGCAGTCACCTGCCTGGATAGAGGGGGTTTCCTGCAAGGTGAAGGGAAATTCACACCCTCACGCAAACATTAGGGGGACCGGAGAAGGAAGGGAGGATGGAGAGACTGCTTTGCTGCCATGGCAGCCAGGAGCTGCAGGCAAGGCTTGCTCCAGCAAGACCTCATTGTGGCGCCGGGTCATTTCTCTTATGCAGTCCCTGCATCTCTGCCAATAGCTTATGGAGGTCTTGGTTTGGGGTGAAATGCTCTTTGTGGAAGGGGTTTTGTCTCCTCCTGAGGAGATCCTGCAGGTGTAGGGAGGGGCTGAAAGCACCTCAGTTCAGCTTTGGCCACAAAGTCACAGCTTGCCAAGCATCTGGGATGCTCAGACTTCTACTCTGACCGGGGCTGGCTGCCCATTTCCAATCCAGCTCTTGACTTCACCTCCCTCCAGACCCCCAGCCAAGGGAGGGGGTTTATTTCCATTTGCCCTACAAAACACCTCCTCCTCCCGCAGAATGATACAGGCTGCGCCATTCCACATGGCCATGAACGCCCGCTCCAGACAAGCTAGCGTTGCTGGAAAGGTCACACTTCCTTTGGGCAATTCCTCACCGGCACTTGAGGAGATTATAACATTCAAGCAAGGGAAATTTCTGGCACCAGATGAGCTGCATTTAAGGGAAACGCTGCAGACTCGAGGAGTCTTTTGCACAGCCGACGGCTCAAAGGAAGCTTTGCTGGCCCAAACCCAATCTTCAGCACTAAAGCTAATTCCAGAAAGGAAAATGAAATGCCTCCCAGAGGCTTTGGACCTTGCAGACCTGTGCCAGAAAAACCCAGGAACCCTCTACCCAGCACATTGGACATTCCTGTCTCCTGAGCTCGCCCGGGTATCAGGCCAGGACTGTGTTGACTTTGGTCGCTGCTTGTGTTGGGTAGGCTGCCCCCTCAGAGCCAGGTTCACGGGAGAAGAGGTTTTGGGAACAGGGTTTAGGAGGACCCATGCGCAACCCCTGGCAGGAAGGATGCTGTTTCCCAGAGGGTATATAGCCCGTCGACCCAGTGCAAATCCTATTGCCATCAAGAGCAAAGTTCCTATGATCTGCAAAAGCAACAGTGTCCGCCACCACTGAAAACATCACCCGCAAGAGATGGGGCTGCATGAACTAGAAAAGAACTGGGAAGGGTACCCAGCATCCCCTGGCATTCATCCCGTTGGCCTCTCTGTTGGGGTTAGGGAAAAGGGAGATGCCAGAAACCTGTGCAAGGGACCTTCCCCTTCCCACGTAGTCCATCGCAACCTCATCACGGTGCCAGATACAATACTGGTGCCCTGCTGCCCATCAGGGAGAGAGATCCCTCAGCACATTCAGGGTAACACGCTCCCTCTGCCATCCAGCAACCAGCTACCAAAGCTGGCTAAGCAACATAAACCAGAATACAACCTAGGACTGTCAATGAGTTCATCCTGCTGCCGAGCAAAGCTGCCAGGCTTTATTTCATATTGCATTTATCACTCGTTTATAAAGGGCCTGGACATGATTGGCAGGGGTACTGAGATGTGCAGCTCATCCTGTCACATGAAATAGAAAAGGACATCCGCAAAAGGCTACAATGGAGCAACTCCCTCACCCACTTGACCTTCCACCAACAAATTAATCACTTATTAATCTCTTATAAATGGCATATAATGGATCTGTGTGGCTGAGTCAAGTATGCTGAAATAGCCAGATAATGCCTCCACTCACGTCATTCAGGACAACTGGTGTC
Source organism: Balearica regulorum gibbericeps (assembly GCF_011004875.1). Lineage (NCBI taxonomy): Eukaryota > Metazoa > Chordata > Aves > Gruiformes > Gruidae > Balearica > Balearica regulorum. The sequence goes on along the minus strand of NC_046188.1, from coordinate 53,275,147 downwards.
AGGCCACCACAGAAGTCATGACCAAGGACATTTGCATGAAACGCATGGTCATGCTGCCATGGGTCAGTTTCTCTCCATCCCTCCCAACCACATATGCCCTGGCTTAAAGCAGTGTCCCAGGGGATGCCACACACCACAGGCATCTCAGCCCTTTCCAAAGATCCCTCTAAGACCCGGATTTACCTCCACGTATCAAGATACCTTCAAAAACCTGTCCCTAAGCCCAAGTGCTTGTCCAAGATCACCACAAAGCCAGGAAGATGTAGGGAACAGAGCAGAAGTCCAGGTGGCATCTCGACCCCCTGATCACGGCTCTGCCAAGAGGCTGCTGCTGCTGAATGCCAGCAACCATGACTATTGACAGCAGGGACATGGGCTGGCAAAGCATCTACAATGCAGCCATCATCGAGTCAAACGGCAGGCAACAGTTGTGCTTCCTGATGGACAGGCTTCTGTGACTTAGGAGTATCGTGGCTTGATAGCAGAGACTACATACAGCTGGGTAATCATCCCACTGGATAAGGAAGGGGGTGTGGATAGTGGTACGATACAGGGCAACTGGGAGAAGAAATAAAAATTATTATGCTATAGCCCAGAGTTTATTGCAGCCTAGTCTCAGGGGATATGGTTACCCTAGCTCTAAAAGATCGGCTTGTCAGTCAAAGGCAGACAGAGATGCTGCACAAGCCTCTCCCTCCCATACATTCATGTAATTCCTCAGCTGCATTGCTCTGTTCAGAGTCCAGGCTACAGAGTTTGAATAAGAAGGGGGGCGGGGGGGAAGAGGAAAAAAAAATGTGTACATGCGCTTCACCCTCAGCCTTTTTCTCATACCAAGCTTCCCCACCCCACCCGTAGCTGCGCCGTCTCAGCCACATCTCCCTGTTCTTCCTATAAATCACCACTCGCCTTCAAGATGCAAATAGCAGGGTAGAGCTGCTTCACACCCGGGGTGGCTGCAGATCCTGTGCCCACCAACCCGCTGGAGCTGGGGGGTGCGGAAAGGCATCACGCATGAGGCGATAAGGACACGCCAAGGCGTCTGAACAGAACATGATATGGCCCAAACTTTCATCAAGCAGACATGAAAGAAAAACCACATGCAGCACAGCAGAGACATATCTCCCTCTTAAAAACACCTCTTCTTTTTTAAAAGAATCTTAGGCTTTCTCCACAAAAGCACATCTCATTTCTGCCCAAAGAAGGATGTGCAGTTGTGCAGCCATGCATCCACATGTGCCAGGTATAAAATTCTGCCTGGTTTAGCCTTCATTAAATTCCCTGCAGAGATTGACCTGTCACTGTGGCGTGATGGGCAGGGAAAGCCCCAAGATGGTAATTTACAGCTTCCACAAGCAAAACAAGAGACATTTGAGAAATGTGGTGGCAAATGGCAGGAGCAGACCTCGGAGGAGGGGTGTCAGCAGGGCTGGACCTTCAGCATAAGCCTCATCTGTCCCCTCCTGCCTCTCACAGGACAGTGGCTCCAGAAAGGCACATGGGATGGTCTACGCTTCCAGATGCCGTGGCTGACACACAGGCCACTCATAGAGGCACGAGGCAACCGATGGGAACGACTACTTTTTATTATTATTGGTTTTAATCATGGCAGACACAATCCCAGCGAATCCCTTACAAGATGATGGATTGCACCCCCAGGACCATGGGTCCTTAGCAGACAGATAGACTGGTGTGGTAATGTATTAACATCACCGGTCAGGAATTTGGTGGGGGGGAGGAAAGGGCTGGAGTTCGAGCCCTGCCAGCAGTCCACGATATTCAGTAGGTGTGAGAAATTGGTGCCGCGTTCAACCTTGAACCACGGCCCTTTCTCACGGTCTCTCCATCTCAGCCCTAAGGTTCAAGAAATCGGAGTTTTTTTCTAAAAAGCAGGAAGTCTGGTCTCTGTTTTCGCAAGGGAAAAGCACGCCAGAGGAGAAAATAAGACTTGTCAGAGAGGTTCAGACTGGCTTACCCAACTTTTGTATTTTATTTTTCCCCTCTCTCTGAGTGAAGCAAGCCTTTGCAGCCTCCCTGCCTTGGCTACAGTCAGCCACGCTCAGGCTGGAGAACAAGTCTGAGCCTAGAGAGGCGAGCAATAGCCTCAGATGTGCTGCAAGCCCAGGATTAAGAGTGAGATTCATATCAGGCATGCTGCTTTTTATAGCACCACTGGCTTGGCCACGAGTCCTTCATTCTGCAGCCCTCAAGGTGACACAGTTCCCCCCCGACCCCTGCAGCCCCCAGCAGCAGGAGGGAGTTTGCTACCCGAGCACTGGCAGGAGGCAGCAGGAGGCCGTGGGAACACGCTGCTCCACTCCCTGGGAGCGTTGAGGCTCTTTTCATTTATGGCCATCACTGATGAGTTGTGCTGCAACAGGAACCGGAGTCAGCAGCAAGCCCTTGGTCCCTGCTGCGCTAAGGCAGTGTATCTTCATGAGAAAAAACAATCTTTGCCCCAAAATACTGATTGCAACTCCCATGCAATTGAACGAGTGAAGTCATACCAATGGTGAGAGAAGGAAAAAGAGTCTGGAAGCTGAAAATTTGTTCTCACACACCATCCCAGCTGGAAAGACTCAGACCAGCATCTCCGTCCATTGCCCTTTCCAACTGAACCGTGCTCAGACACGTGTGGTGGTCCTTCTCCACCTCACCAGAGGATGAGGATAACCTGTGGCTGCAGCCACAGGGGCTCAGAGGCTCGCTACAGCTCCCCAAAATTTCCATGGGCTCAAGTTCAGGCCCTAGATATCCAATTGCTTGAGAGCAGGTAGAAGTCTGAGACAAGCAAGGCTAAAAGCAAACAAAACCCATCATCTGGCTTCTGGGAAAAGTCAACAGTAGGTGGAATGCTCCCGATGAAACAAGCCCCAGGGCTGGGAAAATCTGGGAATGGATCCACAAGGTACTCAAAGGGGATGGATGAGCCGCTGCCACTGGAGAGAGGATGAGCTGCTCTCCTTGGGGTGAAAGCAGAGGGTGGGCATCCCGCAAGGCACCCAGGGATGAGGTGCCCACCGTGCACCACCTTGGCCCCTTACCCCCACCCTGCCCCATGGCTTCAAAGCTCCGGGTCCCTCCTGGCTTGCAAAATGTGGTGACATCGCTCTGCAAGCAGCTGGCATCACTGAGCGTGCTGGGATGTGGAAAGCCTCCAGGCACGCCCTGCCGGCACCGGGTGATCAGTCTGGCCCAAAGGGCTCTCCCAGCCTCTCCTTCCCACCAGCAGTGCCTGGTCTCCTCTCCCTTCCCATCCGCCCTCCGCTCATAGGGCTCAAAAAGGTGCCCATCAGCTCTGCCCTGGCCCTGGTGACAGAATGCAGGAGGATGAAAAAAAATGCCACTAATAAAAACATGAAAACAGGGAGGGTTCAGGAAGGGGAGCACTGTGGTGGGTAAGCCCTGCAGGGACCATAGGCTCCTCATGAAAGGCTCAGGCAGCCTTGCAAAGTATGAATTGCAGTGATGAAGGCCCCGTGTCCCCCACTGTCCCCACACCAGCATCCCTCCCTCCTCTGCCCATGCAGCAGCACTGCTACTGGCTCCTTCCTGCACATTCATTTTCCCTGTCTCCCCCTGAAGAGCTGCCCCACTTCACAGCAAGCTTTCCTCACTCCCCGTACCTATCCACAACCCAGGGAGGTGGAGTAAAGAGATGCTGCAATAGCCCTGGGAGGCAGTAACCACTACCTCTTGGGCAACAAACCTGTCCTGGCATCAACCACCTCCCCCCCCCCAAAAAAAACCCCCACCATTCTGCCCCTTCAAAGCACCATCCAGCCCCTCCAGGCACTTCAAACTTCTTGTTCCCAGCTCAGCACTTGGGAGGTCAAGACAGAAATACTGGAGTAGCATCTTCCCTGCTGAGACACATCCTGGCAAGCTCCAGGAAATGTTGCATGCAGGCAGAAAGGAAGGCATCCCACAGAGGTGGGCAAAGCCCCTGGATCCCCATCAAACTAATATTACACTCATGACATACACCAAAATTCAAGGAGTTCAGGGAATTTTAAAGCTACCCCTAATGCTGGGGGACTCTGAGCATTGCCAGGGCATTGCTCAATGATGCAGCAGCATGTTGCAGGGAGATGGAAGGGGCTGTGCAGCTGCCTTGCAGGCACCAGGACCACGAGTGCTGGCATTGGCTGGAGGCGGAAAGCATCTCATCATGTATGGCGGGCCAAAATACAGGGGCATGCAAGCATGATTTCAGATCTCATGGTTTGGCTTCCCGTGTTAATTGACTCCACGGAAGATAAAGAAGCAAAAAGTCCCATCCTACAGAGGAAATAATTAGGTTTATCACCCGATCTAATTTTCTGACTCATTTTCTTCCCCAGAGCTTTTCCATCCTCAAGAATCAGTCCCCCTTCCCCACAGCATTATTTGCACTTCAGACTCTGGCATTGCAGAGACATGTAATTATAGCTACTCGTTTATTCGTTGCCTGTGCAGCAGCCATGCTTTGGAGCCCCCGTCCTGGGCCAGGTCCCCTGTTGTGCTAGGAAGTGTGCAAGCAGCGTGCAAGAAAACTGTCCTTTCTCCCCAAGAACAGATCACAGCTCACTTCCCAATGACACCCGGGATTCACCCACATGCTTGATAAAAACCAAACCAGCTGAGACAAGAGCGGCAGCTCTTCTAACACACATCCATCCATACTCATGCTTCACCCCACATCTGCACACCCTAGGCAGGCACCAACAGCCCGGCTATGGGGAGGCGACTGCAGCACACCACCACAGCTCTTAGTGGGAGCAGTGTCAACCGAGAGGCACGATAATCCAGTTTTGAGGAGCGGCACAGCTGATTTACAGAGAGGCTGATTTGTAGGTTAATTAAACAGCCATATTCTTTTGTGAAACACTCGAGGCTCAATAGAGGGAGAGTAAAATTCCAGCAGGAGCAGATAACGAACTGAATGAATCGACATGACAGGCACTGGATCCCTATCTTATTTATAGAAATTCATTAGAAGGATAAGGAAAAATAGATTGTGATAACAAGATAAAGTGGCTCATGTTTGGAGAGGGCTTTAAAAAACACAGAGTCTTGCAGGCATGTGAGGGATCACTGCTGTTAACGTGCTACAAAGGGAAAAATCTTTCCCCAGAGATATCCCGATGGAGACACTACACCAGACTGGACGAGGGGAGTGCCCGGGCATGGGGCAAAGGAAGGGAGGTAGATAGCCCTGCATTCTTCCCTATCCCTTTCCCAGGTAAGTACTCAGCCACTTGTGCTCTGTGGTCCAAGGCATAAGCCTGGGCTCTTTTCAGCCCCCAACCTTTCAGATGTAAATGGCACACTCCGCAAAGCCACCAGTGTCCAGCTGCTGGCAGCCAGCAAGGAAGAAGAGGGGCTAATCTTTCCAGCCCACCCCTAGGCTGGGAAAAAGGTGAAGGATATTTCCCAGAGTGCTGACTCAGCACTTCAGCCTGTGGTGCCTCTGACATGGTCCACTGTTCTTGAACACACCAACCCATCACAAAACCCGGCATACACTAAACCTGTCAGCACAGTCCATGGAAAAGCCATTTCAACGCAAATTTGGCTCCCGGGACCGATGTTCAGATGATGGCAGCCAGGCACTCCTGCTCCCCACATGGGCATGGGCTGCTTTGTCTGAAATGCTGGGGGTTTGCCTCAAGCACAAGGCTGGATGCTTAAGCACTGGGACTCAGCTCTTCACCCCCAAATCCACAAGACTTTCACACTGGTTTCTGCTCAGGATCCCTTAACGCAGCTGTAGGACAGCCTGGCAAGCAGCTCCCTTGGCTGAGCGACGATCAGAGAAGGTAATTCCCTGCTTATCCCTGCTGATGTTCTGCAGCAGAAGCAGCCGGGTAAATCTTTGCATCACACTGAAATCCCCAGTGCTCGTGAATGTTTTCACTCTTGTGCTCCAGGTCACCAATGCACTTGGGCACATCAGAAGAGCCTAGGATCTACGCAGCATAACCACTCTGCCTGCAGTCACCTTGGGACAGATAAAAGCAGAGCACAGCGATCTTGACAGCAATATATCTTCAAGCCAGCAGCCTCAAGTCATTCACTGATTGAAGGAGCTTGTGCCTGCACCCGGGCAGGCAGGACTTGCAGAGCCAGCCCCATGGTCAGGCTTAGGAGGGAAACTGCTCTGGGAGAAAATACGACTGCAAAACAGGCTGGGCTGTGCATGGAGCAGATCCTGCCTATTCTCCTGTTGACTTCTGTGAGCGTTAGTGGGGTTATTTGGATGTAAACCATGGATGAAATCCCTCACGCATCTTCACAGCCCACCTCCCACCTTGTCTGTAAGCAGGACTGGAGAACACAGCCACAAAGCCAAACCTCAGCCAGATTAAGCGTAATAAGTCCACACAGGACAAATGTCATCCCAGCATTCCACTGGCAAAAGCCCCTGTGAGTCCAAAAGGGCACCAAAAGTCCCTTATCCACAGGAGGAACTTGGAGTCACCATTAAGGACAGGAAAACACCTCTGGCTTGGTTGGTGCCAAGGACAGCTCTTTGGACCCCCCTTTTCTGTGTATGAGGCACACGTGTCTCCCCCCTCATCTGCCATCCTGCAAAATAAGTTGCCGCACAACTGTGCACAGGTGATTCCCACCCCGGTTCATTTGCCTGTCCCTCCTCAGTACCACCTGGCCCCAAATCTGAGCCCACCCTTGCCCGCTGCACGCCCACACAGAGGTTTCCATACCCCTCACCAGCCCCTGACCAAGCCCTGTTCTGAAACAGATATCTGTAACCAAGATCCCAGTCCCTCTGGGCTGAGACCAGGGAAAGAGTGCAACGGATCAAACAGGAGATGAACACAGAGGAGTCAGCTCCTCCTGCCCACTTGCCATCCCAGGGGTCCGTGCAACCAGTGGGAGCTTTTCTGCCAACTCTCCTGGGTCCAGAGTGGAGAAGGCAGGAGGGACTGGATGGCTGTAGGAGGCAGTTTCCCTTCCAAGAAAAGAAACTCATTCAATGGGTGAGGTTTAGAGGCTGTGTTAACAGCCAGGGAAATCCCAAGCTGCCTGGAAAACACCTGTCCAAATAACTCCCATGCCCCCACCTGTAGAAGACATCTTCTACATCCCAGCTGGAGACCAGCAGGCAGCGGCAAGCACAAGGGAGCCAAGAGGTGCCCAAGATGCCTGATGTGAGTCCAATGCTCCCCAGTTCCATCTCTCACTCATTCAGCTGCTAAATTAAATAGAGGTGAGGAGTGTGTCTCCTCTGCCTGGTCAGAGCCATCAGCATGGCACAGAATAAGCTCCCCAAGCACTGACAGCCAGAGGAGGATCCTGGAGACCCACAGAGGAAGGCAGCATTTCCAGCCCCCACTGAAAAGCAGAGTGACCACATGGAAGGGAATCCCAGCGCCAGCAGACAATGTAGTCGTCCTCCCCGGCTCAGCCCCCGCTGATAAACGGGAATAAACCCAATTGAACCGTCCACATCCCTGCCCTGGCAATTATACTCTGAGAGAAAGGTTTAAAGCACTACTGCAATTAATTAAATCATAAGAGCAATGTCAGCTCGCAGCCCTGGGAGGATCTGGCCCTTTACAGATCTCTCAATTGAAAATGCACATCACAGCATGCCCAGCATACGTTTCCTACAAAAAAAACCAAACCAAAACAACAACAACAACAAAAAAAAAAACCCCCAAACCTTTTTCTAGGCAGAAGCCTTCAGCCCTCAGGGGAGACAAAAAGACACATACAGAGACACTGGGAGGGCGGTGTGGAAATCAGCCGGCTCAGGTGAGTGTCACAGTACAGTTGTGCTCAGTTATTTCAGTCGTGTGCTCCTGGAAAAGCCATCAGTAAGTTCAAATCTGCTTTTCTCATATTGCTTTTGGGGAGGAGGGGGGTATCTATTTTCCTTCCTTCCAATGCACCGCGTCTGCTGGAGAACCGGGGTAAGGAAGAAATTCAGCTGATTTAAAGGGACACGAAGATGGTCGATCTGGAATACATTTCCTTTCTTCCCCTCGCTACTCCCCACCCACGACCCGCGGACAGAGGCGCGCCCCTGCGGGCAGCAGGAGCCGTGTCCCCCCGCGGGCAGGTGGGCTCTCACCTGATGAGGTTCTGCAGGCCCTGCTTGCTGGAGTTCCTCCTCAGGATCGCGCTGGTCATGGTGACCACGGCTGAGTGGCGAACAGGGTCCCGGCTGCCGCCCCCTTCCCCAGCGCCGCAGGCAGCTGCCCGCCTGCCCGCCCGGCGCTGCGCGCTCCCGCGTCCCCCCTCTCCGCCTTCAGGAAGTTCTGCAGCTGGTTTCCTTTTGTTTCTGCTAGCCCCCCCTGCTCCACACCCCCGGCTTGTCTTCTCCACCTCTACCTCCTCCTCCTCCTCTGCCTCGTGGAAGTGTCACGGGAGAACCTCTCGGAGCGCAGCCGGCGGCGGGTCCCGCAGTACAAAGCCCGGCGCTCCCCACTCCCCAGCGAGGGGGGCTTCTCCCTCGCCCTCCTCAGCTTTAACCCTCTTCTCTCCCTCCTTCACCTTCTCCAGCCCCCTCCTCCTTCCTTTATTCAATTCCTCCCCCCCCCCCCCCCCCCCCCCATATTTCCCCCCTCACTCTTTTTTCTACCTTTACCACTGCTTTCCTGATTACACAAAGCAACTTGGGAGCATAAACCCAGGCTGGCAACTTGCGCTCAGAGGGCTGTAAATCACTCCAGATCCACTCACAGCAGAAGTCTTCCACAAAGGGCTCACCTCCAAACGGTACCCGAACGCCCAGAGGTGACCCAAGAGCCAGATTAATGCTAGTGGGGCTTTGTGCTGTGAAGCGACGTGCCAGAGAAAAGCGTTCTCCTGGGATGGAGACAGCAGCTGGATTCTGGGGGAGGCCAGTGGGCTGCAGCCCCGGGCAGGCAAGCAGGACACAACCTGCTTCTGCTCGCAAACCTCCCCCTCACTTGCTCAAGTGACCGAATCTCCCGTGCCTCAGTTTTCCCAGCCATCAAATTGGGCAAGAGCAAAAAAATCTGGCTTGCCTCCATGAAACACTAATATTTCAGGAGATTAAAGAAGTGTTTGATGAAGGACTAACAACATTGCCACCTGCTAAAACAAAATGCCCGTCTGCTATGCATTCAGATGAGTGCTCTTCATGCTACCATGAGAGCAGTCTTGGAAAAAAAAACAGTCTTTTTTCCATAACCTGCATCTCCTGGTCCATGTGTGCCTTTTTGGGGGAAGAGATCTTCTGCTATGCGGGAGGAGTTATGATGGGACCACCCAGCTTAGACCTTCACCTTCCTTCTGCTTTGGGTCTCTCTCATCTTATTTACACATTTCCTTTCAATCACTTCTGCAGAAGTATTTCTTGCTGCCTGGTATGCTGAAATGGAGAAGTTGCCCATGAAATACACCCAGAAATCTCAATAAAAAGGAAGTGCATTAAAGCCAGATCAGAAGGAAGCGTCTGCCCTCCTCCCCACTGTCTCTTCATTTCAAAACACTTAATTTTTTTTCTGCAGATATTTACTAAGCATCCCCTAGGTGATCAGGAACAGCAAAAAACCACTAAGCACAGATATTGGTGCTGGCCTCACTCTGTGGGCTGCTTAGATGCTGTCACACTGGGGTTTTTTCTTTCTAAATTTGGTGAGAAGATGCAAGAGATCCACCACAAAAGTTCTCTGTTGCTCATAAAGAGCCTGTCCCAGCCCTGCAAGTACTTACAGGAATAATTAGATTTAAGCATATGAACACTCTTACTGACTTCACAGCAATTGCCCACAGAGTTGAAATGAAGTATGCAGCTACAGGGTTTTCTTTCTGAAGAGAATCAGTCCGAACCCGCCAGTGACTTCCATGGTCCAATCCGGCCAAGGATGCAAGATGGAGGAGCCCCAGCAGGTAGAGATGCAGCTAGCAGCCATGGGCCAGCAACAACTAGGGGCTGAATAAAATCACAGCAGCACTCTTATTTCAGGCAGAGATACCGAGCGATCCGCAGGGAGCTGAGGAGGGGCAGGGAGGAATGCAGCCACTGTTACCAGAAGACGGCAGGAACTTGCTGGGTATGGGGAGGGGAAGAGGCAATGGCACGCCACTACCTACTGGAGGCAAGATCCTCTGTGTAAATGGGCAGGGGGAGAAGCTGTTGATGGCCCCAGCAAGAGACCTTTGCCTTGACACCAGAGTTTGTCCCCTGGCAGATGTCAGCGTGAGCTCCTCCTCTTGCAAGCACTTGGCAGGCTTCTACCCCAAGCTCAGGACTGATTGCCTCTCAGAGACGGAGGCCTTCAATGAACAGGGTGGATAAAAACCCTGCTGGGTGATGAAATCCAGGACCAGAGAGAGGTCACAACATTAGCTCTTACTGGCCTAAGGTGCTAAGATTGTTTGGAAACAGCAGAAGTGAAGCAGTGAGGAAAGTAGTCCCTACGTCTCAACAGGCTGAGCTCTGCATTGCTCCCGGGGAGAGAAATTCCTAGTACTGAACTCCGCCTGGAAAATCCTTCTGCCTTCACAAGGTGGCTGTGCTACTTGACCTCTGGGAAAGGTTTCCTGCCCTTTTCCCTGGCTTTCATCTTTAAGACAGACAGCAGATACAACAAGAAAACTTATCCTTCCTCCAGCATCAGGAGGGTCCTGCAGGACCACAGGGAGAGGACAGCAGAGCAGGACCCTCTTTCTAAACTCACAGCTTGCAAGAAGGAGGGAACTGTGCACTCTCAGAGACACATTGACAGGGCAGCTATCCCAGTCTCAGTGAGGCAGGGAGCATTTAAACCCACTATTCAAAAGCACAAAGGCTGGGCCTAAGGGACCACAGAGAAAGAGCGATGCAGGAGAAATCCCACACCATCACTCCACAGAACAGAGGCGCCTTCTGTCCCCTCTCCTCCCTCGCTTGCTGCCGAGCCCAGGTGCATCAGTCTGACTCATACCATGCAGTCAAGAACAGTAAGGTCAGCATCAGTCCCACAGCTGCTTGTATCCTTTCACAGAAACAAACCTCCTGGTCCCACCAGGAAGCGGGTAGAAGTACAGCGGACACAGGAAGAAAAACAGAGTTAATGAATCTGTTATTTTTTTGGCACAGTTTAAGCTAGAAGAACCACCATATATCCCTGCAGCAAAACCACACCCTGCTAAAGAGCAGAGATGTCCACAGCACCCAGAAGCATGCTGCAGGGCACCAGAGAGCTTCCCAGAGCTCTTCCCAGCAGCAGGGGAAGCAGAGAAGGTGAGACGCGGGGAGGGAGCAAGTCTGGCTCCATTGCTGCAGGAAGGAGGGGGGGAGTCCCAGAGAGATAGGGCAGCACCAGTTCCCGTTAATTACACAATCACTCTGCTATGTAGGACTAGTTGCAAAATCAGTTGGAGGCTAACACATGGCCTAGGAAAAAAAGAAACAAAAAGACTCTAGTCCTGCTAGCAAAGAAATGCAGCTCAAGCGATTTTTCTCCAGTGTTGCTGGGATGCAAAACACTGTCAGCATAAGCGCCAATGTACAGTCGCTTCGAGGACCAGTCCTTTATAGGTGCCATCAGCTGCCAGCATGGTTTCCAGAGGTCCATGTCAGTGGTGGGATCCCACCCAGAGAAGATCACAGAATCATTGAATGGTTTGGGTTTGAAGAGACCTTATAGATCATCCAGTTCCAACCCCCCTGCCATGGGCAGGGACACCCTCCACTAGAAAGATGTTCTCACAGAAACAGCCCTGCCTCTTCAGCAAGGACTAAGGAGCCCTGTCTCAGCTGGAGACCCTGCACTTCCACTAGCAGCCCTTCTAGGACGATAGAGTATATAGGGGTCTCTCTGTTTTGCCTTTTAAGTGATGCATCCTTCCCTCTGCCATCCCAAACCTCTCCCCCTACCCTGACATCTCCCCAACCTCTCTTCACCAGGCACATGCAACCCCCACTTTGAAACCATCCTGGCAGACATCAGCACTTCCCCAGCCCCCTGGGACCCCCAGTTCAGTGAGAGGGGCACACCAGTTGGTATGTCAGCTGTGTAGATGCTGTGGTTTACACATTAGCCTGACGGATAGGGTTTGCCCATCTCACCTTCATCCCTAATTCCCAGTTAGCACAGTCCCACTTACTCTGCCAGCACTCACTTTTGGGCAGCCAAATACAGAGGCCAAAATAGGCAGCCAGAGATAATCCCAAGGAAATAGGGTGTCTAGCAGCCAAAAGCAGCACATTGTCTCCTTCACACCAGAACAGCTCGTTACAACTCCAGAAGTATGCTGTCAGGAGGGCAGGGCATCTCATCTGTGCAATTAGCTTGGGGTGCAGGGGATGGAGTCTAGTCGCAACAATGCTTCCTGGCAAGCCTTCCTCTGCCCTGGCCATGAGTCAGGAGGGAACGTTTCCAAGCCAATGTGTGACCCCATGGGTGTTCAGGGAGGGGGTGCTGTAGGCGGGAGCTGTCTTGGCTCAGAGCTTTTGCCTGGCCCACACGCTCAGAGGAGCACCATGAAGAACATGTATAATTGTGGGTTGGGTCCAAAAAGTCAACAAACACCGTATCATACTAAGTCAGAAGTCTTGGCTTGGGATCAATGATGACTTTCTTCCTATGGCATCCAAAGAGGCAGAAATGAGAGGGAGAGGAAGCTGGGTCTAGAAGGAGCATCCTTCTTCCTTCACCCCACTGCTACACCTCACCCTCACGCAGAGTGGAGGAGGGACCCTCCCTGTGGGGCACTTCATGGGTACATCCATAAAGCTAAAATCCCAACAGTTTGCTTCATCTCCCAGTGAGGGGGGAGACACAAATAGAGAGAGATACCACCTGAGCAGTTAGCTACCATCCGGTTTTACAGACCAGGGCCAAGGCCAAGTGACTCAGCCAAACCCTGGAGCAGTGCAGCTGGTCCAGCACATCGAGCCAGCGTGGTTACTGCAGCGTGCACCATATCTATCTATTAGGCTAAATCAACAAAGTCATTGGGAAAGAGACAGGAAGACAAAACAATGGCTGCAGATAAGACACTCCCAGCCCACACAGGAGGGTCATTACAGGACAAGAGGAGAACTATGGGCCCCAAGGAGACCAGCTCCATCTCCTTGGGATGCCTTTCCACCACAGGGCCAAGAAGCAGGACAAAGGACTCCAGCCAGGATGAATAAGCCATAGGCAACTGCTGCCAAGAGGCTGTCCCCCCACCAGCAGACACTATAGGAAATGTCTAAAAAAGGCCTTCTAACAGCATCACATTGCCTGGTCACTGGTCTTTGGTCATCGAGGTTTGGAAAGCTGCTGAATGAATTTGAATGTCCATTTAAAATAAATGGAGTGGCCTTTGCTTTGGCTAGGTGGATTAGATGTACACTGGGCAGCTGAAGACACCTTCAGACATCTCCCATGTTTAGCATGAGGGGTGCAACCAGTAATAGAGATACCTCCTTCTTTCACCAAGTGGCATCTGTGTGATGTGTTTAAGCATCACCCAAAGCCAAGCAACATATTTTGTTGATAGGCTTATAGGATAGTACTGCTGTGTGAGCACAGCCCTGTGCCCAAGCCATGCTGCTCAGCTGACCAGCACAGTTTTCAGGAAGTGAAATACAGTTTCTTATTATGTCATCCGCAGCTGGCTCGAGGCTCTGATGTAGCACTGTATTGTGCAACGCAAGCAATTTTAGCAACCATTAATCCCTGCCTCACATTGCGAGGCCGGTTACTCCAGCTGGGGTCAGGGTAGACTAATGGATAAGAAGGAACTCCCAAGCATCATCTGACAGTTCCTGCTCCCAAGCTATACCCTCACTTCAAGCTGCACCTTGTCCTGGGGAAAGGCATCTAATGTCAGCTTGCCAATATCCACCCATGCCTCCCTCACTGAGCTGGGCAAAAGATTGGAGCTGTTATGACAGGGTAGGCAAAAGTATCGTCATGTATCCAAAATGCCTGAAGACCAACGTGTGCCTCCATCAAGGGGGAGAATAGTCATTAATGCTCCAAAATGAGGCGCAACGAAAAGTTAAGATGAGCCTTTCCGCACAGGAAAATAGCAACTGGAGTGGAAAAGCAGCAGAAGAGACAAATGCCACCCCAAGGAAGGAGAAGCCCCACCAGAGCAGGAGTGCACCGCCTGTATAGCACATTAGTCTGTCCTTGAGGACAGCTCAGCTCAGACACACTGCTGTCAGCTCCTGTTACGTAAAGCTAAGTGACAACAGCAAGGAGGCACTTATTTTAAAAGGAAATAATTATTGCCATCAATTTTATTGGGGGAGAACTTTGCCCCTCCCAAATGGCTGGCAGTTGTGATTGTTTGGGGTCTGTCAATAGTTCAGGGTTCATCGATGCTGATAGCTCTGGAGCAAGCTTTCGCTGGAAAGGAAACTGCTTTTGCAGCAGAAAAACATGTGCATGCACAAGCACAGAAGAAGAGATCATATTTTCCAAACTGTCTGGCAAGGGCTTGATAAACGACATTGCACATACTGTCTATTTAGCTGCAGCAAGTAACAGATACCTAGAACTGGGAGAGAGGCTTCTTGGTAATGCAGAATTAATCCTTAGAAAAGGATCTATTTTCAAAATGAGCACGTAAGTGAAAGAACCAAAGACCTCCAGCTGATGCAAACTGGCACAGCTTTATGGCAGACAGTGGGATGGTGCTGATGTACACTAGCAAAAGCATTTGGGCCTACATGTCCGTACAATAGCAAGAGAAATCCAAATAAACCGAGCGCCAAATAAATCGAGTCTTGCACATCTCAGACCAGTTGCTCCCAGGTGGCTCCACATCTTTAGACCACTGGGTGCAAGTCACCAATCAAGCTAATAATAGAAACCTACTGACTGCCATTTCCATTCATTAATAAATCCAGCTGGGTTTGCTCATATATTTTCCTCTTTACCCATGTATTCTCTGGACAGCTAGAAGACACACCAGGCTGGTATGAACAACCAGTGCTCCTTTGAGATAGGGTGAACCCAAGTGACTCCTGGGATGAACGGTCATCCCATCTGACTCAAGATGGAGCTATCAGCATCAGCTCTGCTGCCAGCCCCAGCAGCCCATCCCAGGAGTGACTTGTTTAAAGCAGCAAATAACAGAAGATATTTCATCCTGCCTTGCTGCAAATTCTCCTGCAGATGACAGGGGCTGCCAGCCTCCCTGCTCGGGCATTGCCTGGGCTGTGGTGGAGCCCCCACAAAGCTGCTGCAGACCTGCCCGTGAGAAAGACAATTCCGAGTGCCGAAACCTGGGATTAAGACACTCCAGCAGCTGCCTCACACATCTGGTGTGCGTTAGGACTGATACACTGGCAAGGAAAATACACACAGGCTCCAAGCAGGGCTGGTTAACCCATTTGTGACTGAGCCTCTGTGGAGCACCTAGACAGGCTGAGGACTGTGAGATACCTGGCCAAGCCTCAGGAGACCTTGGCTCAAATCTCAGCAGTGGCTTGTGCTTCCTAGGTGATATTAGGAAATCAGGGAGCAATTCAGGTGCCTAAACATAAGTGTCAAGTGCCACTGAGGATGGCTTGGGTTACCTAAGATACCTTCCAAGGCCTGGCAAGAGGTGGGTCCAACAGGAAACCACCTCTTCTGGGTACCCAATCCAGTGGCCGAGTCTTACAGTTAGGACATCTCTTCCCCTTCCTAATCATCTCAGCCTCAGCTGACTGGCCTTGCAGTAGAGATAACCTGTCCTCTTTTCCATGAGGCAGTAGGCCATTGGGATTGCCACAGAGCACCCACCACGGTGACACCCTGACCTTGGTTGGGCGCTGTAGGTGCTGCTGTAGTACCAATCATACTGTAGTCACGCCATGCAGGACAGCTGCCTTCCCAGCATGTGCAGCACCTCCTAGGACATATTTTTGACCCATATACTAGATGACCATGATCCAGAATACAACCTGGGTAAAGAGGGCCCTGAGTCCTATCATACAAATAGACCCTTTCATTGGTGTACATCCTCAAGTTTTCTCCTTATGAAGGGCTTGAGGAGAACAGAGCCACCCTATGAGAACCCATTCCTCATGCCTCTGGCTTCAAAGAATGCCAGACCACCTCCTCAGTGAGCCCAAAAACTCAGCTTGATGAGGAGCTTTATGGACTTATATTAGGGAAACAGGAACTGCAGCTACAGGAGGTCAAAGCTCCTGCGCAAGTTGAGCGCTGCCTTGGGCAGAGCAGAGCCTTCCCTCGCCTGCGCCGGGCGAGCGGGCACCATCCTTGCTAGACAGGCTCAGGTAGCTGGACTGTACTGAAAGCGCTGCACGTGGAGGATGAAGTGAGAGCAGCACATCCTTGCAGCATTTCCTCCTAGCTCCTCAAGACCACAGCAGGTTTGCACTGTCAGTCAGAGCCAGATTACAGTCCCAGGAGCCTGGCAGCCACCAGTCTCCTTTGGACCCTGGACAACTACTTTCTTCAGGCCAGGACTCCCACCTCTGCAAAGAAAAAGCTGTTCCTGATGAGAATGCGACACTGACAAGGCCTCGGAGCACCTCCCAGCCAGGCGGTCTGCCCAGATGCAAGTCAGCATCCCGATGGAGGCAGCAGCCAGGCTGCATGAATGCCTCGCTGGGAGCAAGCCCAGCTCTGGAGAGAGCACTGAGGTAGCAAGGACCCCGCTCAGCCACTGCACAGACTCTGCAGCCGGGCACGTGGGTCACAGGTTGATGGATGTGAAGGGGGGATGCAGGCAGAGCATCAGCCAGGGCTGGGTTAGTGGGGTCAGTGGGGGTCAGAGCAGAGGGGCCCAGGATCCCCAGGGCATGCTGAGGTTAACCACTTTGCTGCTGTGGAGACAGCCATGATACCTTCTACCCTTCCAGTTACTGCTAGAAAAAGCACTTTCAGATTTTGGGAAAGGCCTGAAATCCCCTGAAGCAGCATACCATAGAAAACCCACGTGTCCAGGGAGGATGCCCAGACCAGGGGGGTGGAAAAAACTCCCTCTTTCCTTCCTTCTTCCCACACCATCCCTCCACACACCTTGCACATCTCTAGGCTTAACTCAGCCGTGCCCATGGAGCAGCACTTAAACTGTTTCAGGTGCAGTAAACCTGGGAAAGACATGCAGCTTAACCCCCATGGGCAGCACGGCTGAATCAGACCCTGAGCTGTGCCCACTCTCCATCTTCAGGACACCACCCTGTCCCAAAGTGCCATCATATCCCCTGACAGCAGCTCTCCCTTGGGAACATTTCCACCCTGGGGGGATGCCCACCTGCTCCATGCAAGTGGTAAAGCCCTGCCATGCCCCAAACTCTGCCTGGACATCTCCGCTTTCCTCATTGTTGCAGATTTATCGGTGCTGACAGACAAATCAGGCAGAGCAGAGCTCGCCCCCTTGTGGGGTGCAGCCAGGGGATACCTGGGCCCCCCCCAATCAGAGGAATTGGGTACCCCAGAGGTGCAGGCTGGGCTGTACCTCTGCTCCACTTCCTCCAGAGGAGCAGGAGCCCCAGCTCCACCTCAACCAGCAAAAGTGCTTTTTCACCCCGCTCCAGCAATGCTGGTCTGGCAAAACCTCCTCTTAGCAGATCCCAGAATGGCCCCTGGGACAGCCAGCCCAGCCTGCCTCACAGCCAGGTCTCTCCAAAATCCAGGGGCAAAGGGATTCCCACAGGCTTCAGAGCCACACTTCACCCCAAGAATTTTAAAAATACCAGCAGAGACACTTCTGTGGTTTAAAAAAAGTAAAATTCAAATAAAGGCTGCAGGGCAATCCTCTACTTTAATACATGGCTCCAAACCCACAGCTTTACATTGCAAAATTAGCTCAGAGGCAGG
This sequence comes from Balearica regulorum gibbericeps, assembly GCF_011004875.1. Taxonomy (NCBI): domain Eukaryota; kingdom Metazoa; phylum Chordata; class Aves; order Gruiformes; family Gruidae; genus Balearica; species Balearica regulorum. The sequence goes on along the minus strand of NC_046188.1, from coordinate 53,257,409 downwards.
GCAAGGCAAGGCAAGGCAGGATTTTTATTTTTTTTTTTCCCCACAAGGAGAAAGGGGCAGTGAAGGCACCTGATACCTCCCTATAATTAGAGACAGTTCCTTATCCCTGATGCCACTGCCAGGGCACCTATATCCAATTTGGAAATGCTAAAGTGTTGCCCAGCGTCATTAAATTATCCATCTGGCCCTCCCCTATTCATTTCCCTACTATTTTTCCACTTTAATGAGCCCAGCTGGGTCAAACTGTGACCTGTTACTCCTGAGCAGGGATCAGCCATCCCTCCATCCCTCCATCCCTCCCCCAAGGAATCCAGTGTGCCAAGGGGTCCAAAGACTCTCTACATATCAGTTTTCCCAGACAACCTCCTTCCAACCATGGGTATACTTAGCAACAGCAGTCATCCTAGCAAGGGCCCTCGAGACTCCCCTAAGGATCTGGAGAATTCAAGACAGCTGAGGATAGATATGGCAAAGAAAAGCCTGGGGCTTGCAAGCGCAGCAGAGCCTCTCCCTGGGCAGTGACCATACATGGGCTGCCAAGGGCTCCCTGCAGCTTACAGGGTGGGAAGCTCCAGAAGGAAGGAGATGGGGGAGTCTGGGAGAAACCGATTTCTCATCTCAGATCCCATAGGTGAGAGAAACCTGCCTTGTGAGCCATGCTCCTGCTCAGGTGCAAATATCCTGCAGGGCACAGCCCAAGCCGTCGGTGTGTGCGCAGCCATGGGGGCAGCAACTAAGGTCAGGGGCTGCCTGAAGCCTCCAGAGCTCTATAGAGAGTGCTCTGAATAACAGACCCAATATATGTTGGGTTACCTAGCCATGGTGTAAGGTAGGCTTCCCCCACACCTCGGGCTCCAGCCTCCCACTGTCAAGGCAGGAGGGTTGGCTCTGTCATCCTGCACCATGTTGTCCCATCAGGGCAGGACAACCCAAGCAGCCACCTCCCCAGAGCCCACCCCATCTTCTCACTTCTTTTGGGAAGGCTTCACATTAGGCTTACACCACAGTGGTTTCCTATATAGCAATTCCAGTTCATGGAAGGGAGCATAACACCAGTTTGGTTTAGGTGGTATTACACTGGCATCAGGAAGACTTTTCCAGCATGTCCCCATTTGTACAGGAAAACAGAATAAACTATGTCCAAATTAGGATTTCTAGGATATTTTCTAATGCAAGCTCCTCTTCTCTATACACTGGGCACAGTTAAATAGATAAGGTTCATTGTTTAAGCAAACCCAGCACTTTTTTCTCCCCATATCTCCTCACTGTGCTTTTACACCAGGGAGCCTTGGGATTTACTTTCCTGGCAGCTCCAACACAAGACTCACTGCTCACATCTCAAGTACGCCTTAAGCTGCCTTAAGAGCACTGTCTTGACTCCATCCATACACAGGTCACCTTGAAAAGAGCTTTGTCCTCCAGAAGAGGAGATCAGAGAGCTGAGCTAGCCCTGGGGTGTGAACAGGTAGCCCCAAACAGCAAGCAAACACTTCCTCCATTTTGGGAGTGGAAATCACCAGAGACTAGCAAACGTTTAAATAGCACAAGTAGAAGCAGGAGAAGTTTAGAGCTGCACATGAAACTATTACACAAGTCGGGAGGGAAAGTAATTCTCTGTATTTTAAAAACAAAAAGGAAGTTACTTTTGCTCGCTACTTCTTTTCCAACAAGTTTCATATTTCATTAAAATGCTAAAATACAGCTAGGGAGGAAGGGCTGTGCCACCCTGCCGTCAGTATTCATATACACGTTTTTTTAAACAAGTTTCTAAAGGCTATAAGGATTGGAGTGTGTACAGAACAGACCGCTCCAGAGAGCCTCTTATTTAGCTGAAACTCCAGGAGGAAACAGGAGGAAACAAGCTGACCCTGCCTCACCAGCAGCCCCCGCCACCTCGCCCTGGCTGTGCCGCAGCAAGAGAGGGGCAGGAAGGCTCAGTTACCTCCAGCTGCCCCCAGCTGAGCGTGTCGTAGAGGCACGGCCAGGCTGGAGTGATGCTGGGAATCCTATAGACCACGCTGAGAAACCCCTGTGCTCCCCTAGCAGCCACGGCTTCCACTTTGTTTCAGCAGAAAGTCATGCATGGAGCCTTCCAGCGCCTTTTGAAGCTTCCAGTCAAGTCTTCAGCCAAGGCTAATTGCTGTCAGGTGTCAGCCAAGACACTTACTGCAACCGTTAGTGACAGGAGATGACACACCTTTCTCCTCTCATTGTCACTCAAGGGTTGGGTTTTTTTTTTCCTATCAATATTAACCGCCCGGCTTTCAGAAGCCTCGGGGAGAAATGCTAATGCAAGCTTTGAAGCTGTAGAAGAAAAATCAGGCAACCCCCAAGGTCCCTGGATGCTCAGCCTGAATCCAGTCCAAATCTGAGTACTTCTGAGTGATATACCTCAGCTGAACTTCTCTGTCTGCCTCCACCACAGACAGATGTGGTCTCTGCTACTGATCTGCCTCCTTTTAACCCCCACGTTGGAGCAAACAGACCCCAAACTTTACAATCTCTGCTGATAAAACAACAAAGCAGAACAGAGGCACAGGGAGGTGTAAAAACCTTACAGCAACTAGCTTGAAACATTGCCGGGTTAATTTGGTTAGAGACATAGGGGACACAGCAATAAATAGACATGCCCAGCAATTGCTGCAAGGAGAGGAGGCAGCTGATCTCCACCCACTGGTCTTAAAGATAGGGCTGATTTCAACTGCAGAGCAGGTCTAGGTTGCTAGACACCTTGCTGAGCTTGCCTGCTGCTAGAGCTGTGGTTCCCCACTTGATCAAACTCCTTTCCAAAGGCTTTGGAGTTCAAAGGAGATGAGACCTTTAGGGAGTCTAAGTCTCTCCCTAGCTGGAGGAGCTTCTCAAAAGCCTGCCAGAGCATCTGACCCATTTCAGTCTTATGGGTCATCATTGTTTTGGCCGTGCATCCTCCTTTCCCACCATCATCCCTCCCAGTTTCTCAGCCTCCCACTTTCCTAGGACCAGAAGGCAGCCGTGCTGTTGAGCTACCTAGTCCCCAGACCTCACCTCTCGTTCTCCCCAGGGGATTCATCTCCCACTTGGTTGACACCTTCCGCACCCTCCTGGCACCCCTCTGAGTCAGACATCTTCTTCCCTGGTCGGCACAGCAGCCTCACAGACAGCTCTGGTGCAAGGGTGCCTCTGCTGTTTCACTTTTCCTGTGCTCGGCAGAAGTGAGCTGTGCCGGAAACTTCACAGGCTATGGGGTTGGGGGGATGGGAGAGGAGCAAAGGGAAGGCAAATTTGGGGGTTTTTTTGTTTGTTTTTTAAAAACCATTGGGACTATTTTAAGGTTTTGCTTCTGCCAGCAGCTCAAAATCAGAAAGTGCTAGGCTAACCCAAAGGGAAAGCAGGGGCCATGGACATCCCCACCATGGCAGGGAGAGGTGTGACCCATCGCTCCCCCAGCTGCCCATGCCACTTTGGGGACAGACAGCGTCTCTAAACCACAGCACACTGTAGTGCACCAGGTACCAGGGTGCTGCCGCAGGAGCTGCTGAAGTTGTCCTGACCTGATGTCTCTCAAAGCCTGCTGGACCCAAAGGATCTGCTTCTGCCCTGCAGTCATCACCCCTCACCTCCCTTGGCAGCTCTTCTTCCCCATGGCTTCTCACTGTTGTGACCTTGGGTGGAGGTTCTGCCCCCAAGGGTTGGACTCTTATACCTTTGTCTCTTCACCACCAGTGAAGGACATGGCCAGGAGCTGGTGGTACAGCCTGGCGGGAGGATGCCAGCAGAGCATGGTGGCATGGCCTCACCCTTTCCTCCCCATGACAAGAGGGCATGAGCATCCCTAGCTTCTGTAGGAGGACCAACAGCAGAGAGGTTCCCCATCCCAACAGCACAGCCCCTGCAAAAGCCTCCCCATCCCCACCAGGACCCCCACAGTAGGTGCAGACTCTGCTGGAACCATGGCAACATCCGCCTCTCCCGCCAAAGCTTTATTTACACCGCTGCTGCCAGGACGCAGCTCTTCGCAAAACCAGAGAGAAACAGCACCCAGTTGGTGCCCTTGAGCCCAGGGGGACAGTGGGGACAGGAGGGAGCAGAGGACGGGTGTGGAGAGGCAGATGCTTAGGACTCGCCAGCCTCAAACATCTTCTTCCTGCCCTCCATGCCAGACTTCTCCTCGATGTTCTTCCTCCAGTCACCGACATCGCGGAGGTCCTTCTCCTGGAGGAGGGATGGGCGCATGGGTGCAAGCAGTGCCCCCTGGGGTGAGAATCCACCCGGGCAGGGCCCTTCACCCATCCACCCATGGAAAACCCTGTGTCAGCTGGAGGAACCCAGTTTCACCCATGCTATACATCTTTTTGGGCTGCACCCTCCTTTTTCAATGTCATGGGTGCCAGAGGAGGAAATATTAAGCAGAGAAAGGCTCACTCTCAACCCTGTCTATCACACAGGGAAGCATAGCCCCCCAAAAATGAGGGCCAACTCCTGTATGGGCATGCGGGAGAGGGAACGAGTACCTTCTCAGTGTCTTCCTTCTTGACTTGCTTCAGGTTGGCTCGGAGGTCCATGCAGACCTTGTGCTTGGAGCCCAGCAGGGCCCGCAGCATCGCATCAGCAGACATGCGCACCCTGCGCAGGGGTGGCCTCTTGAACTTGCCCCGCAGGTCAAAGAGCTTCTGGTTCAAGTCTTCCAGCTGCGGAGGGATGAAATGGGGGCGGAGCAGAGAGAGAGTGGGGCACGGGTTTCGTGAGACTGACCCAAGCAGCATGGGGAGACACGAAGAATGGGCTGGAGACTTCCCTGAGGGATGGCTCCAGCAGAAACTCACCTCCTTGCTAGTCTTCTGTAGCTTCACCTCTGTGTCATACCTCTCCTCATCCACTGACTCTATCTTGGCATGAAGCTTTTTGCACAGCTCCTGGAGGGAAGAGCAGAGAGGGATGTTGACTGCTAGGACCCACACACGTGATTCCTCTCTCCTGACTGCTCTAGCTCTGAAAGACCAGATTGGGTCAAAAACAGATGGTGAAGGGTGGCTTGCAGGCCAGCTCCTGGCCTCCGTGCTACCAGCTTCATGCAAATGCTGCCCCAACACATTATTAGAAAAACAACTTTCCTGCCAGCCAGACCTTTTTTTTTTTTTTCTCCAGAGAGACCCCAGCTGTCTCTCAAGCCAATTCCACAACCAGCCAGCTCCAGGGTGCCCACAGATGAGAAGGGGGTCAAGATGGGAAGGACAATCTAGATCCACCAGGCTGACTGATGGAGCCAAATCCTTTCTGCTCCAGCACAGTGAAAGCATTAAGGAAGTCTTTACCTGAAGTTCCTGCATGGATCCTGGGAGCGACAGAGGAGGGCAATGCTCTGCCAGGTAGTTTTGCTTTTCCACTTCCTTAGCAGCTGCTTCTCTTTCTATTTCAGTGGCAGCAAGCTGGAGCATAGCACTCTGGAAGGCAGAAAAGATGGTCAGCATGGAGTGGAGGGAAGGGAGGAGGGCATGGGGGGTTGGCAAGGGAGGGAGAGCCCTGACAGAGAGGCAGCTTGGGGAGCTCCCCATCAATACCAGTGTCTCCAAGAAAGGGATACTGGTGGGGACCCAGTGAGCAGTGGGGAAGGGTGTGGTGGCCCCCAAGTTGTGCATCGTGACCTCTTTTAGGAGGGAGAGTGCCAAGAGCTGGCTGGCTCAGGATGGGAGATGGGATAGCGGGGACACACCTCGCCCAGCCCCAGCAGTGCACGTACCTTCAGGTGTTGCCGGCGGGCAGTGGCTGCCCTCCTTTTTTTCTGTAAGTGGGAGGAACAAGAGAAAAGCAGGTTATTGGGCACCTGTTCTCCTTTCCATTCCCCTTCCCCATACAACCCCGCAGTCTGCCAAGGACCTGCAGTCACGTCAGGGAGCTGGCTCCAGCCAGGATGTACTGCTTGACACACAGCTGGTCCCCAAACCAGTGGCACTCAAAGAGGCTCGCTGCTGAACCCAGCTTTGCCAACCTCAGGTAGCTAAAACCTACAAAGTGCCCCAGGCAAAGATAATAAGGGTGATGAACTTGAAGATGTGCATATAACTTCAAACTTGATTTCTCGGGACTTTCAGCTTTTCCTCTAATTTCCTCTTTGCTCAGGCATGAGTTCTGCATTGCACTCAACCACCCTGATGCCCCTGAGCACTCGGGAGGTGTGAGGTGTCTTTCTGAGCAGTCCCTGACACACACGGTGAGAAGGATGGCCAGGCAGGTGAAAACATAAAGGCTGCGTAATTTCTGGAGCTGAAAGACCCAGCACAGGTGATGCTGTGAGAAACAGCAACCCCTTTTGCAGCTCTTCCCCAGCCTGGCAATTATGGGTATTTTGATGTGCTGCGTTAGGGCACTGGGGAGGCAGGTCAAGGGCTGGGGGGGTTCATCACAGCTGGAGGACAGACACAACCACGGGGTCTGCAGGGCTGGAGGCTGCTCTGGCCAGGAGAGGTGGAGGGCCACAAGGCAGCAGCTGCAAAACGCAAACTAGCTCCCCCTTCCCTGGGATGGCAGGTGAGCCTGGAAGGCCAAACCTGCATTTCTGTACCCATGATGTGCTGGAACACCAGCAACAGATCCTCTATTTATAAAAGAAGCCACAACCATGATGTGCCACTGCATCGCAGCTGTTTCCTCAGCATTTTGCCCGGAAGACTAAGCACGGCTGAGTGTGGCTGGGGCAAGGGAAGTGCACCCTGGCATCTGATATGCTGTGGTGAGGGAGAAAAAGCAGTGTTTGGGTGTGTGTCTGTGCTGCATAGAGGAGGAAGTGGATAAGGATCTGCAGAGCAAAATCTAACAAAATCTGACTTGTTTTGCATATGCAAATAGTGCTAAGGCCCTCCTGACAGGACTGAAGTGCTCTGCAGAGGAAATGCATCCAGCTCAGAGACGCAGCGCACCATTAACCGACAGGACTTTGCTCATATGAATCTTGCCATGGGCCATGAGAGAACAGATCCCTTGAGCGCTGTTAGTCCAGGGCTTACTCTCCATCTGAAAACTGGTACCTTAGCAAAGAGTACCCTCCCAGCCTTCCCTGGGGGCACTGGGTTTGATGGGGAATCAAGGCACCTGTTGGACATCATCACCATATTGTGGAGTTTCTATGTGTCCCTGAAATCCTCTTTTCTCTTGGTGAAGACAAGCTTGAGCTTGTTGTGTTTTGGACGTATGGGGAGGTGCCAAGCAGAGCTGCAGGATGGAGCAACTTGCTAAGAGGAGACACAGAGTGACAAAGCCATGCACAACTCTCCCCACACCTTCCCTTGTGTTTCCCCAGCCACTCGCAGGCTTCACGCCCAGCCCTGCTCTAGCTCTGCCAGAAGCCAGGGAGAACTTGCTAAGGATGCAACCTCCACCCTGCTCAGGCTGCTCTGGATCCAGGGGTCACCAGATCGCCTTTGAGAAGCGATTTGGCAGTGCTCGGTGAGGTGAAAACGAGGGGCTAGGTGTGGCTAAGGACGAGAGGATGCTCAGCCAAGGGGCTGGGTGGTGGATGGGTGATGGAGGAGAGGTGGCTCTGGACCACTGCCTTCCCAGCACCATCTCGTGGCCGGCTGGGGAAACGGGAAAGGAGGGAAAAAAGCATCTGACTCCAAGCCAGGAGGCAGAAAAGACCTTCAAAATGGATTTTTTTTTTTTTTTTCTGTTTCCCATCTCTACCGGAAAGAGTCAGCAAGAAAGTCTTGCCATGAACCGTTCTTACACACACAGACCCAGCAACTGCTTTTCCTAAGGACAAACGGTGAAGCCAGGATTGATGCCATGAGCATTGCTAAAGGAAAAGACCCAGCAAGACACACTTACCTCTTCACTGTTCAGCATGAGCAGGTGGACAAGGAAGGGAAGGAAGAGGAAGGGGAGAAAAAGGCAGTTAGCATCCTAATAAGAAACAAGCAGGGAAATCTTAACGAGCATAAAAAGTTGGCGGTTGAAAAAAAGTTTTTAAATGCCAACAACATATTAGAGACAGAAAAATGGGAACTTACTCAGACATCTTGCTTTAGATGGTTGTGAGCCTGCAATGAAAACCAAGGAAAAAAGAAAAAAAAGAGTCACAATTATTCATGCTGGTGGTGACTTTCTTGGGTTTAAAAAAAAAGCAAGATGCCTCTAGAAAGAAAAAAAAAAAAAAAAAAAAAGAGGAACAGGTTTGTTCTTATTTCCCAACTTCTCCAAATTTTCATCATATGGGGAACTAGGCCACAGTTTATGGACAAGAGCCAGACACGTACCTACTCACAGCCATACAAACCTCAGCATCTGGGGACTTCTGGCCCAGCACTATTTGGTCTGGTCACAAAAAGAGATTTTTTGACAGTAATTCCTGGAGGCATCTTTCTTGTTTGACCCCCAGAAAACCATTTTATGCAATGAAGGAAGAAGAGGAAAAAGCTATTTTCAGTTTACAGCTTCACTTTGCCATGTGGTCTTGCCCCACTCCATGAACAAGAAATATCCCAGAGCCTGCGGAGGGTTGGGACACCCTGGGAACGGAGCCAGGCAGTGACCTCAGGTGACAAGGAAGGACTTCAGAGGATGCTGCTGTAAGTATATGCATCCATTACATGGGGCAGGGGAGCCTGTTCCAACAACCTCAGCACAGATGACATAGAGTGGGGTTGAAAGTTGCTGTTGAGTTGGTAAAGGCACAGTTTCGCCAGGTAATTCCTCACATTTCCTTTAAGCGGAAATTTTCTATGTGCAATGCAGAATATTAGGGAAGAGATGGAAGAGCACCTTTGTTTTGCTGTAAATTATTTCCCCGTAAGTGGAATTTTACTTTTCTAGCAGGACAATATCTCCTGCTTGTATCTCCTAATGGAAGGATGCAGGAGTGTCAGCCGAGCCCAAACTAAGCTAGTCCTTTGCAGAGCAGGCAGGGCCCCAAAACACAGCCAGGTGCAGACCAGGGAGGCTCTGTTGGGAGGTGAAGCGTTAACGGGGGCTCATGCCCGAGGGAGGAGGCACAGCTTGCAGGGCCAAGGAAACTTTATCCTGGAAAATGTGCAGGCCCAACACATTATTTGGATGGGGGGGGGGAGGTGGAGGAAAGTGCTTCTAAAAATGGTCAGGGAGCTGCAGAAGGAGCTGCAGCTGTCTCCTCGGACGGCAGCCTTTCCCCAGTGCCAGCCCCCGTGACTCAGGGAGGTCGGGGTGATGTGAAGCAAAAGCCACCGCAGGTGGCTGGGCTACAGCTGAGGGACAGGGCGGCCGAGGAACGCCAGCTATTTTTACTTGCATCCCTGCCCCGTGCCCGCACCCACTCACTTCGGCAGCAGCGATGCTCTGAGTGCTGAGGAAGCGAGGGGAGAACGCCAGGCTGCGGCTCGCTACTGCAACATGGGCTTTAAATCACCTGTTCTTGGCGGTGGGTTGGGGGGGGAGGCAGACAACAGTAAATTTGGATGCCATGCCTGTCTGAAAGTGTTTTTGGGGAGGAAAGCGCTGCAAAGACAGAGTTGGATGTAAGTAAGGAGCATCACCAAGTTACTGCAGGCAAGGATCCCACATCCTATGGCCCTGGGGATGTCGGCGTTAGGGAGTCTGTGGCTCCGCTTGCCCTTGCCACTGAAGCTGGAGAGCAAAACCAACCAGAGGAGGGGAAGGCATGAAACCAAAGAGAAAGAAGGTCACTGGAAAAGACAGAGGGAGACTTTCCGATGCACAGACCCTCTCCAACAGGCAAAGGATGGAGAAGGTTTTATTAGCACCCCCATTTCTCCCAGCAGGTCACCCCCACCTGGCATTTATCTCCCTAAAACTCAGGTGAGTGAATCTGCCCCCCCATCACCCCCTAAGAGCAAGCTGGGTCATTAAGAGACATGCAAAATGGCTCACCCGAGTCTGGAGGAGAAAATCAGAGTCCCACTGGCCGGACAGGACTGACTGGCAAGCCACAGGCAGCTGGTTGAGTAAGGAGGTATAAAAGGGCTTCTCGGGTGGCTCAGCAGAAAATCCACCTTCTCTTTAAGGGCATGGAGACCTTCTCAGACCAATGATGTGCAAGAGTCCCTTGTGCACCTCCCTTGGCTGGGGCAGGCCAGACAGGCAGCCCCGGAGGACAGGGCAGCCACCAGGGACAGAGGGGTGGGGAGGGGGAGGACATCTTCTACCCATGGAGTGGGTGGAGTGGGTAGAGTCACCCCGGAGGAGCCGGGGAGGTGCTTTTCCTCCGGAGTGCTGAGGAGGGAGCCTTCCCCCCTCCTCTTCATCCCACCAACCAGCCACACTAGATACCGCTTCAAGGTTGTGGGGAGTCCTGGCTCCCTGCATACAGCCATCCATCTGCAAGGCCTCTAATAAAATTTCCCCTCGGAGACACAGAGTGGCTTATCCATGGACAAGGGCACAGCTCCACTCGCCTCCAAGGGTGTGGGAGCAGCTCTGCCCTTCAGCAACGAAAAGGGGAAAGAGCCTGGACCCCACAATCCACCACCAATAGCACGTGCAAGAGCAATCCCTGAGCAAGCCATCCATCACTAGCATGCTCTTTTAACATCACTTACCACACGGGAAACATTTGCAGCTCCTCCCTGTGTGAAATATTTCAACACAACTAAGTTTTTTTTAAAAAAACCAACCTGTGGAGCTGCTGCAGGCAGCCCCAAGGCTCACTGCAGCGTGGGGGCTGGGGAGAGGCAGCAGAGCATCGGGGACCAGGCACCACACTACCAGCAAGAAAGGTATTTCACCCCCATGGGATGCCCCAGACCCATATCTCCGTGGGTCCGAAGGAGAGGCAGGTGGAAATATAGTTGGAAATACTCACCAGCCCCAGTCACAGCACATGTAGTCCGTGTGTGTATCCCATGGAGACAGGAGCCCAAACAGCTCCTGCCCTCCTCCCCCAGCCCAGGCGCTCCCCTTTCAGCCAGGGTTTTTTAGGCTGATTCAGACATAGCCCTGACAATATTTTCCAGGTGCCTCTCAGAAGTTACACAGATAGCAGCAAATCCACTGCTGCAGGCTTCCTGTTTCACCACCTTTAGCATCGTGCAAGTAATGCTGCAGATGCCGGCGCAGGAAGAGCAAGTCCTTGAGACAGGGCTGGTGTCTTGCAGGGGTTTGCCCCCGTAGCAGGTGGAGGAGGGAGATACCCCTAGTGTGGGCAAGGCTGGGTCCACTCAGTTTTCTCCCTCTGAAACGTGAAGAGGTAGATGGTTTGGGTAGCGAACATCTCGGTGTTGATGTATGCTGGCCTGTAAATCTGAGATACCCCCTTGCAAATCCACTGTGAGACTCCTGGAAATGCACAGCAAAGGTGCAGTTCAGCAGAGGTTTTGGCTGGTTTTGCCCTCATCTGGGCTCCCATGCAACGGCTGTGGGTCAGCACCTAGTGAAGGACCTGGGCTTGGGAAGAGCTGTAACGAGGATCAGCCCCATCTAACCCTCCTCCTCGCCCACCTCCTGCACGTGCATGTCACCAGGGCAGTGAGCTCTAATGGAGTCAGGGGTCTGCAGCTCCAGGCAGATCTAGAAAACACTGAGGTTAAACCCTAGCAGCTTCTGCTCCCCTAGGCGCATCCCTCACTGCAGCTGCTGAGGAAGACTCATTGGTAGAGGCATCACTGCACGCATCTCCCATCTGGAATTCAGCAAAAACCAGTTTGGCAGGAGGAATGTCTGCTTGTCCCAGCTAAAGCCGGTTTCTCAGAAAATGAAAAAACAGAGACAAAAGTAAGCACGCCTGCAGACAGAGAGCAGCCACTCTCAACAGCCAAGAACAGAAATCACCCATTCAGGGACAGCTTATCCGCTTCACTTCTCAGTGACAACTCCATAAGCCATGGTTGACTCTAAAGTTAAACCAACTCTTTATTATTCTTTCCAAAGTCTCTACAGCCATTTTCTTTAGCTCCCTATGCAGCTACACACATTCCAGCCCCTGCTGGCCCACCAGTACTCCAAAGAACAGCTCAACTATTGGTGGAGGGATCAAATCTGGGAGGCTTATCCATTCAAAAATTCCCACAGCCGAGGAGTTTCCTTCAGCCCTGTGAAATAAAGGCTTTCTGAACCTCCTGGAGTCCAGGCATGCTGCACAGCAAAAGAGATTTGCTCCAAGTTCAAGGTTTTGGTTATCAACTTGTGATTGGGAAATGTTGGCCTGAAACAGCTGAATAAAGAAGTTCAAAGAAAGAAGCGCTATGACCAAAATTTTGGCTAAAAGAGATGTGTCTGTAAGATATGGAAGGAGTGGATGGTGAGATGTGGTAATAGGGTGAGCAGAAGGTCAAGCCTCCGAGTCTGTGTAAGGCTTTCCCAGGAGGTTAAGCTGTAGGGCAGCTCTCCAAAAAAAAAAAAAAAAAAAAAAAAAAAAAAAAAAAAAAAAAAAAAAGACCCCAGTCCTAGCATGTCATGAGGGAGAAACCCAGTGCAAACCAGGAAGAACAGAAAACCAAAACCATCCTAAAGTAGGAGCTATGGTTAACATTAAGAAAGACAGAGGTTTCCAGAGGAAGTAGTGTAAGTGTTTGAGTGATGAATGAACAAGTGCCTTGCAGAAAACCTCAAGGAAGACATAAGAAAGCTCCAGGCAAGTCCTTCAGAGAGATGCTTGGCACTGTGAATATGAATTATGAGTGAGGGTATTGCACAGGGGCCACAATTGGACACACTGTTCACACTTGGGTACCTTTCCTGTGGAGCAGATGACTTTGTTCCCTTCCTTTGTTCCCCTCCACTCATGCTAGAGGAATGCACCATGAGTATGGCCCACTATTCCCAGAGCACTTTCACCAACTTGTGAGGCCAGACAGGGAAGAGGTGACATGTACAGGAGGTTCTGTCCTATGATTTAGAGAATCTCACTGGCACTGGCACCTCCAGGGAACCACCATGCATTGGAAGGACTAGGCTGATGAATCCATGCAAGCTGTCCCTCATGGCCATCTCCTACACCCTTACAGTTTGCCTCCTCTTCAACATCCTACAAGCATCAAGCGGACAGGCACTATGGAGTGACATGATACCAGATGACACTATGTCTTATTTCCAAGGATGACACTGTTAGCAGAAACAAGCTTTCTGCGCAGCAGCAGTTGAGCTCCTGGTAAAAGCTCAGGCAGGACTGCTGAGCGAACCAGTGTCTGATTTCCCTTTGCTTTCCCAAAATCACATCAGACTGAAGCAAAGCACATGGCTCCCATCCTGCCCAGATGCCCTCCCTCCAGTGTATCCCTAAAAGAGCTCCCCATCCTCTACTCCTGCCAACGCCAGTCTCTAGGAACTCTAGGAAGGCCATTGCCTCTGCATCTTGTGCCAGTGCTGTCCTACATACCCCACAGCTACAGTCACCTCATCCACCCATGAGATGCAGTAAAGGCTTTGGATGCTGCCAAGCAACATGGCCACCCTGTCCATTTAGCTCCATGCCACCTTCCTTGACAGGGAGTGCTTCAGGCATGTGATGTTGATGCCCCCAGGCTGCAGGGACATCTCCAAACCCACCAGCAGGTCCTGATGACACTCCTGGATGTTCAGTGGGTACCACGCCCTCATGAACTCGTAGGCTGCCAGCAGCCTCATGCTGTGCTTTATCATCAGGTACAGAATGGCACAAGTAGAACCTAGAGAGTAACCATCCCTGCAGTGGATGAGTACGCGCTTCCCTTTCTCCAGCGAGGCTTCAATGCACTCATTGATGTCCCGGAAGCAGGGCTGCCCCATTTCGTGATGATCCCCATGGAGTGGAGCCTGGATGTCGACCTTGAGGTGTGACCAGCTGTGCCTGAACCCTCCCCGGCGGCATGTACAGGGGATGACGCTCAAGCTCAGGTCACTGGGCAGGCTGCTCATGTCGAGTATGCTGTCAATGTTGTTTGTGCACAGCGCCCGCCCACTGTAGGCAGCGCTGAGGTTCCCCAGGTAGATGCAGTCAGTTATCTGAGCAATGATGGGTCCTGTGAAAGGGGAAAATGCAGGCTCTCCCGATTTCAGACCAGTGGGCTCCTCAGGATGTGGGTTGTTCTTCCAACTCCCTTTGAGGGATTTCTTGGAGCTGGCATGGGGCACGGAGCTGGAATCAGGCTTGGAGCTCCATAACAGCAGTGAGAAGAGGGAGAAGCAGCTGGAGATCTTGGCCTTGGAAGAGGAGTCTGCTGGACAAGGTAGAGGACAAGCAAAGGTGGGACGGGATCTGAGGGGACAAGAATGGGGTGCCCGCACCAGGAACCCCATGCTGTGGGCTGCCCCTCCACTCTTAGCCTCTTCCATCTGCAAAAAAAACCAGGAAAGGACTGGTGAGACAGCAGAAACTCAGGTCTCCAGCTGCATGAGCAAAGAGACATGAGCTGGCAGCTGGCTTTGCCCACAACAGTGCTTGGAGACACTAAAGGCCCTGAAGGCCTTGCACATCACCAGCCCAAATACCCAGCCACCCTGTTCCCCTGGGACAGGCACAAGCACGCTATAAAGGCTCACCTGGACCCGCAGACTGCTCTGCCAGTCCTGGGGTGCTGGCTTGCTGGAGCAGTCATCCCCTCCTGCTGAAGGCACTAAGCAGAGTGATTGGTGTGTCCTGCCGGGCTGTGCACCTACGCACACCACATCCCCACCCTTCTCTTCATGTGCTTCACTTTTACTCATCACCAGGTTTGGACAAGAGCCTGTAGGAACAGAACAACTCCATACGGACACGCACAAATACTCACACGCAGGTGCTTTCAATATAAAACCTGGCCTTGAAGAGAAACAAGGTATTTTAATGATCCCTTCTACTCTCCGGTGTGGGCTGCTGGAGGGGTTTGCAACTCATTGCAAGCTGGAGCCAGGAGGAAGGACGGTGTTTCAAACTGAAAATGTGAAGGGCAGCTGCAGGGAAGGGGCAAATAAAAGAAGACCCCTCTGGGTGAAGCCTCTTCTGACCACAGCAGCACCTGAGGGCTTCAGTCTCCAGCGATGGAGAGGCTGGAGAGCCAGGGTGAGGATCGCTCAGTTCCCAGCTCAGCCTCAGGCACAGGTCTCACTCCTCACAGGAGCTTTTCCCACTTCCACCCAGGACACTTGGACCAGAAGGTGCCTCAGACCCTGCCACAGCCCAGCCCCTTCTCCACAGCCCCAGGCTGAGTTGGCAGGCCCTCCAAAAAGCCAACAGCTGACTTCTCTGCCCAACGGTGGCCTGTGCCCAGGCCTTGAGCAGCTGAGGTGATCCCTCCGGCATTCCCACCGAGCCTGCCCCTGGATAGTATTACTGCAGTGACCTGACACCTGATCACAGTCCTTCGTCTGTCTGCACACCCTCCAACCCTCCTAAAGACCAGGACACGACCCAGAACGTGTCTGGAGAACATGCTGAGACCTCTGTGTGCTCAAATGAGGACAGTTGCAACATGTTGTTGCTCTCCAAAGGTCTTTCAGGCTCTCTGTGCCAAAACGAAGTAGCAGTGAGAACACTGTGTTAGTAAAAAAAAAGTAATAAAGCATAAAGCTTTTCTCTCCCCAAGGTCAGCAACTGCCCTACAAACCCGTGGCTATGTAGGGAATGATTCTCCAATTCTCCAGAAATTATCCATTTCAAGCTCACCGGCTTTTTGCAAGTGCTGCATGACCCCAGACACCACATTTTATAAAAATGCTGGGAGCTGCAAAGACCCTCAGCAGCCTCACATACCTGCACAACACTGAGCGCCACAGGAGAAGACAGCTGCAAGGGGATGGGCCTCTGGAAGGTCTTCTGGAGATGCTTCGCAATCAGGCCTGGAAAGGGAGAGGATGAGCTCAGACTAGGAGAGGACTGAACCAGGAAAACTCAATACCATCCCCCATGCTGCTTACTTCAGGGTATATCTGAGACAAGAATTTTCCCCTACAGAGCCAGACCCGAGTTTAGCACATACCCGTAAGTCAGGGTTGCTGTGGGATGAGTACAACCAAAACAGAGAGACCTTCAGAAGATTTTGTTTCTGGCCTTTGCATATATGAAGATGTCCTTTGTCACATCCAGAGTAAAGTTCCCCACCAGATTTTTATAACACCAAGGACAAGTGTTTTAACTGGGCTGTCTTAAGTGATGCCTTTCATGGCAAAATTCACGCTCCTATGTCAAAAGTGCTCTGACTTATGTAAGTTAAGAGGAAAATGCTCTCCATCCAGGGCAAACCCAGATGCCAACTGGCCAGAGCCTCCACCTGAGCCAGCCACCTCCTTCACAGGTGATGAGGAGAACTGGCTCTTCCAAGGGTGCAACTCTTCTCAATCTAAGCAAATTATGAATGTTTGACTACTCGAAGTGCCCATTTCCCACAGAGGGCTAGCTGCTCCCAGATAACTGGCTCAACAGGGACACCCGCAATGTCCATGTTTATGACAAGGGTGATGAAACCCTCGTTAGCAAACCTACCATCTTCCCAGACATTGCTCACAGGACTTAAAATAAGATATGGGTTGAGGTGTTTGCAGGTCAAGACCTCATTTCAGCTCAGTTGAACTCCTATTCCTAATTGACTTTGTGCTTGTTTCTGCTCAAATTGAACTGCAATAAGTGCCGGGGGGGGGGGGTTTCTTCACCTTTGTGTGAAGATAGCAAGGCTGGTTGAGAAATCCCCATCTTACTGACATGTAGCAAGTCATCACAGATAGGCATCTACTCACCCGTAACAGCAATCTTCTTTGGAGGACATCTTTTGCCTGGCAACATGACAGCAATGAAATCCTTGTGCTGCTTCTCCTCTGGCTCCATCCTGCTGAGACCTGAAATATGGAGAAATGGGGGTTTTAGGGTTTTTAGATCTGCTCACAAAGTTCAAATGGAAAGAGCCATCAAGGAGCATCTTTGCACACCGTTATCAGTCCTGTTCCTCAGATGGGACTGTTTGGGGCAGGAGGCTGCTACCCCACAAGGAAAACCCTCCTCCCTTCCTGTCCACAGCAGTGAGAGGTGCACCGGGATGTAAAGTGGTCCTAAACACACCTCTGTGTCACCGGACTGATCCAGAAACAAAACAAGCCCAGTCTGGGGCAGGAACAGTCCCAATGTGAAAGTCCCAGCAGCAGTCAGAGCAGGGGCAAGCGGGCAGAGAAAAGGTGGCTGAGAAAAGAGGTAGGGGGCAGGGGATGGGGGGAGGAAAAAGGGGGGGGAAAGAGTAGGAAAAAGGAGATAGGGAAAGGAGTAGAGATAAGGGTAGGGATAGGGGCTGGACTTGTTGCCTTTCTCTGAGAAACCAAAAGTCACATCCACAGCAGAGTCAGCCAGGGCAGAGGAGGAAGCAATCACCCCGCAAGGCAGCGGCACACCATCCCACAGCCACCCCACCGGCTCCCAGCTTCAGCACAAAGCCCCGGTCCCCTCCCTCCCGTGCACCTTCCCAGAGACCCCAGCACCCAGGCACCTCTCCCCTCCACCCCTTTCCCACCGGCGCCCATCGGGGGACTCCCCTAGCACCCCTTCCCAGCACCCCCCCTTTCCCACCGGAGTTTCCCAGAGGCTGCCAGCCGTCCCTCCCATCCCGCATCGCGCAGGACCCTGCAGCAAAGCCCCCCCCCCCCCCCCCCGCCGCGGTGCGTTACCGTAGGCGAGTGCAGGGTGCCAGGGCCGGCGGGTGCCCCCCCGTCTCCCCAAGACGGCCCTCCCTGGGGAGCCGGCAGCAGGGCAGCGTGCCGGGCAGCCTGGGAGATGTAGTGCCATTGCAAGCGTGGCCCGGGGCTCCCCGAGAGCGAGCGGCACACGGCGGGGCTCCGCGACGGAGGCGGCGGGGGGGAAGGCTGGCTGCAGCCGCCTCCCTCCCCTCCTCTGCTCCGGCCGGGGGTACCGGCTTTACTCCCACCCGCCTTGCACCGGCAGCGTCCCACGGCGGACCCCGGGCTGGCTGCCGGGACCCCCGCTCCTTTGCAAGAGCCTCGAACAAAAGCCAACCCTTCTTTCGCTGTGCTTCTGGATTTTAAGCCTGGAGGCATCGTTGTCTCATGGGTTGGTTTTTTTTTCCTCCCTCTGCAGCTACAAAGGATAAAAATGTGTTTTAAAAGACAAAGCTGCAAACCTGCATAAGACTTCGCCAATCCAGGAGCTGGGACATTTGAAAAGAAACTGTTGCGTGGCAAAGTACATGTTTCACCATAAAATTGTGAGATATAATGATGCTAGTTATTGAATATTTATAAAACAGGCACGCTTGCTCCTTGTGAGAAAAGCTTAGATACTTTCCAGCTCTCAAAAACTGTGAGACTAGCCAAAAAATCTGCGGCTGGAAGACAGCCAGCACATACCCAGGCTGAATGATGACAGCCCGTAATCATTTTTGTCTCATGGCAGATGACTGGCAACAAGCATGTATAAGGTGCAGCCTTCTCCTGGTGCAGCTCTTCTGTTTGATTGCCTGAAGTGCAGGGATAAAAATCATAAAAAATCACTGAACAAGGGAATAATTTGCTTTGGAGGTCAGAAGTCTTGGATCTGGATGTAAATAATTGAGATTATCAATCTTAATGGCAAACACCTCGATTTTCAGTACTTCTTGTCTCTCCTTAACAGACCTCTGCCTGGCCAAAACCCTGCTTTTTGCCTTGCCACCATCCTGCAAAGCTGCTAATTAAATGCAGAGGGACTGTCCCTTGCCTGAAGCAGAGGAACAAACTCCCCACCTGCCACCCAGACACCTCACACCATGCAGACTGGCTTTGGATACCTGCTTTTGCCCCCCCTTAACCCTCCAGCAAAACCCCCTTTGCCCCTGTGATGCAGGATCAGGCAGGCTCCTGCCTCCTGGAAAAAGCCATGTGAACACCTCCAGCATCGCTGCCCGGGTGTCAACTGTCTATGCAGCAATGGGAACGGGCTTGCACCAGAGCATCACAGCTTTCTGTCCCTCTCACACACACGCTCCATCTCCAGAAGAAGAAATCTTGTCTGGTGAGGCTCTGTGGGGGCCACAGACCAGATGACACAGAGACCAGCTTGGAGCACGTATCTGCCCTGCCCTCTAGACGCAGACAGGGGAATCCAGCACAGGCACAAGCTGAGGAGGATTTGGTTTCCCCCTCCTTTAATTTCTCGTTGCATCTTCCACTGGGGAATCCTCCTGCTGCAGGACTTCCAAGTATATGAGGAGCATTGTTTGGGCAGGAGATGCTTGGACATCTGGCCTTAGTGGGTGCAGGACAACTGGCCTTGCCAAGGCCACAGGGAGGTGAAAAGGAGATGTTTGCACACGAGATGGGGCTGTCCACCTTCCCATGAACAGGCTCCTGAGCGGGCTGCATTCACTTTGGGTGAAATAAGGCGTGAAACGAAGCCCAGCTCCGCCAGCCCTGTTTCAAACAGCTGCTGGCAGATTCAGAAAGGATCCTGCTGGAGGAGGAGAGCACTCAAAGCCTTGTTGAAAGAGCATGAGGCAGGTTGAGAGGGGAAAGCAAAGATAGAGGAAGAAAGCAGCTTTCGTGGTGCATTAAAAACTGGAGCTGGGTGGAGATCATCCCCACCTGCTCACCTCTCCCTCTTGAGCAAACAAATCAGCTTGCTGAGTTTTACAGCACCAAGGCTCAGCCTAGGCTGCCTGGAGCTGGCCCAGCCGGTCACTCACTCCCAGGGTCCCCAGCTTCCCCCAAAAAGCACCACAGGCTTCCCTCACTGCCTTGGCTCACCCAGGACTGTGCCAGTGATTTAGGCTCTTAGCAGGGCCAAAGCTGGACAGAGGAACAGTGGGCAGAGTGGTATTGGGGGCAACGTTTCTCAGGGAGGGGATGTCCCTGCACCTTCTTCAGCCACATCCATTTTGGGACTAATATGCACATGCTTTTATGCCCAGCCCCATAAATTATACAGTGAACCTCAAGGCCACAACTTCAAAAAAGGGGGCTGGAAAAAGCACACACACACAAACAAGAAATGCCTCTTCCCAACACCTCCAAAAGCCCTTCTGGGTCCTGCATGGCCCTAGATCACCACACAGCATCACCAAAACCAACCTGGCAATGGATTCCGGATCCCAAACCCAATTCAGAGATGTTCCCTTCTGCACAACCCGTTCCAACCTGATTTAAGGCTGAGACTGAAGGCTGAGACTTTGCAGCATGCCTTTACAAGTCTTTTCTCAGGGGACTGATTTCCTCTTCCATCTCATTAGCAGCCACCAGCAGATGCTGTTTCCCCAGCAGAAGCTACACTCGACTTGTTACAGCCATCTTAAAACCACCCTGTTATTTCTTCCCTCATCACAGACACAGCAAAGCCTGGAGAATATTTATCAAGAAGCAGATGCAGCAGCTTTATATAGTTAATCCCAGGTCATTAATCTCTATCAAGAGTTTTCATGATCTTCCTCAGCTTCACCACGTTTGTTTAACTCTCAGACGGTCACTCTGTGGAGCTCTGGGTAATTGCAGATTAACTGCTTTTCAATATTAATGGCTCCTCATTAATGCGCTGGGCTCCCTCCCCTCCAGAGCCTGGGCAATAGCTATTATTATTATACTTTCTTTTCATCCTTTGGGACTAAATACAATGATACAAGCCCAAATCTTCCACGTGCCATGGCTGCTTTGTAGCAGAATTATTTCAGAGCAAGGGCGATCACCTTCTCCAAGCAAATGCAGCAAGCTTCCTCCCACAGATGGCTCAGAGGAGCGGCTCCCAAGCCACCCCAAACTGCAGTGTACTGAAGGATGGGTAGGGACAGTGGCACCTCTCCTCATCCTTCTAGCATCCCTCCCTAGGAGGGATCTTTACCCATGTAGTCCCTATGCCAAGGCCACACGAAGCTGGGCAGGGCAGGACCTGTGGCCATAAAAACCTCCCAGATTCCATGAAACGTGCCCAGAAGTGATGTAAGGGCTGCAACCCAGCCTTCATCAGGGATCTCATCATGGCATGAAAGCAAGAGCCTCAGCCCCTCCACCCTGGCAGCACCTCCAGGTACCAGGGCTGCAAACCTTCCTGCACCAGCACAGCAGAACCACATGGGGTGGACAGAGCCAGCACTGTGCTGCCTCATCTGCATGCTCTGTGGGGATGGTCACTGGCAAGTCCCATCCTCTGAGGCACATCTTGGGATGCACGAGTCAGCACGGGCTGGGAGCAGGCTAAGAGCAGAGCCATGTGGACAACCAATGGCTGATTTTGCTGTCTCATTTAGCCTCTAGCCAGGATGCAGAGCATGCTTATTGGACAGGCACTGAAGAGCTAGTCTTGAATGTCTGACACCTTCCTCACCAGCTCGTCCTCTTTGTCTCCCCTGAAGCCTCGTAGGGTGCTTCAAGATCTTGGTCTTGTTTAAAAGCCTTCCCAGAACATGTAAGGCCTTCCTACGAACTCATCTCTTGCCGAGTTATTCACAGCCAAAGAAACTGCCCACCCCATGCTGCCAGCACATCCTCTGCTTTAAAAATATCACCAGACTCAGTGTTTTTGCATGAGCTTGAAGCTTTGTGTGTATTCGTCCCCCCAGCCCTTGAGCGGCTGGATGAGCTGGCTCCTGTGCCCATGCCATCCCCTCCAGCATCCTCTGCTCCGCATCCAGCCTTGTTCAGGGTGCCAAGCGCCCGCTCCAGGCATTACACAGGGCATGAGCTGCACCAGCAGCCAGATCATCTCTTGGCCAAAAAAGAGCACCGAGTCCCCTATCTGCTGACACTGAGCTGGACCGACACGTCCAGATGCTGCTCAGCAGAAGCCGCTCGCCCCTCCACAAGCCCTCCATCCTCCCCTCCAGGTGGTGGAGTCCCCCAACTATCTGGGGGGCAGGGGCAGCTTGAGGTGGGACTTCAGCCCCAGGGCTTTGTCGACCACGTCCGGGGGCTGCAGGCTGTGCCACTGGGCGAGGGGCCGGCGCGGGTTGGACAGCATGTCGGACCAGTGCCGCAGCTGGTTGCCCGTGGCCCGGCAGCCCAGGAAGAGTTTGCCAATGGGCTCGTTCTTGGTCACTTTGTCGTGATCCCAGACGGAGATGACCACGTCCACGTTCTGGGGAAGGGAGCAATGACATAGGAAAGAGGTTCAGTGGGAGGGGGCTCACCGCAGTAGGGACCAGCTCAGCCCTGGGCACTGCAGGGAAACCCACCTGGATCTGATTGAAAGGCACGTCAAAAACAAACATCTCATTGAAGTAAGGTCTTAAGGTGTTTTTCTTCACGCTTGTTGTCTTCTTCTTCCATTTCTTCCTGTTCAGGATGAGATGTACCTTAACAAAAGGATCTGAGGAGACAGAGGACATGGTTGGCACAAGTGACAGTTTTCATTGAGATCAGCCATGAAACAAACTCCCTGGGCCATTCTCAAGCAGAGCATGGCATCCTGCTTGTCACTCCTCGTGGTGAGCATCCACCTCTCTTCCCCTGCCAGCCACCCCCAGAGCTCACCTCCTCCTGCCACGAGCTGCCTGCACCATCCAGCCATGACATCTCCTCCTGGGAGATATCTCCAGCTCTGCCCAAAGCTGGAGTATCTGTGCTGGGGAAGGCTAGGAGCCAGCCAAAGGCTGAATATGGTGGTGAGAGAGAGGAGCAGGTCTCTGCACCAAGAGCTTTCAAGGCCTTGCAGCTCTGGGTGCCATCATTAAGGCCTGGGCAGGGGTAGGGAGATCTGAGCATAAGCAGTCCCTGCTGACCTGAGAGTCCATGGGAGTCCATTCGCTTCAGTTTCTTGGCTTCCAGGATGAGCACTGTTAGCTTGCCGGTGCTGGGGACATAGCGCAGCGAGAAGCAGATCTCCCCCAGCTGTTCTTCCTGATGGAGAGATGCCAGTGATGAGCACCAGGCTGAGGAGCCTGCTCACCTGAGGCTGGAGCATGATGCTGGACTCGGGTTTCTCAGGTGTCCCTCACCCTCATACTTGCCCCCAAGGTCCTGCTTCTTGACGTGGTGGTAAGCAAAGCAAAAGCAACATCACATCCCTCCTGGCAGAGTTTCCCACCCACCAGGACCAACCTCCACTTTACTGGCCACTGCCAGGTTGCTCCACTGCTCAATGACATGCTGCAGGCTGACACTGGCCAGGGGTAGGCGGACCTCACCGATGATGTCATGCTTGGTGAAGCGGTTGAAGTCATAGATCTGCATCACCAGCGTGGATTCAGGCACCTCTGCCTGGGGTACCTGCAGGAAAGGACCTGAAAGCCTGGACTCACTCCTCAGTGGCAGCCCTGCCCCATGGGACAGGGCAGCAGACATGATAACAGATCTTTCTGTCTGACACTTCCCAATCCCAGTTGCAAAGGCATCTCCCTGCCTGGAGAGGTTTATGCATGGGACACGGTGCCCATTCAATGCTCTTGATGGGACCACAAAACCTTCATCAGCTATAGTGTCCTACCTGGAAAGTGAAGCTCTCGTTGAAGATGGGGTTCAAGGTCTTGCGATAAACTTTGGTCTCGTACTTTTTCTTCGTATCAGATGTTAGGTAGACGATCACATATGGATCAGATGTGCCTCCACTGTCCATGGCCTTTAGCTCGGCTGCCTGCTTCACACCAACTTTCAGCTTAAAAGGAGCGATACACAAGGTCACTAGGTGGAGAGGATAGAGCCAGATGACTGAGGGTTCAGTGGAAAGCAAGCAAGTGCAGCAGGGAGGATGCCTCCACGCCTCGTGGGCATTAGAGCCGACAGGCTGTGGGCAGTGGAGGAGGTGCAAGAGGGTATGGCCCACCTCAGTCGGCAGCAAGGAGGGACCACACAAGAGCAAAGCCTTTTCCCTGCTGTGCCATAGCCACAAGCATCCCCACCTCCTGCGCGCAGAAGTTGTACTCCAGGGAGTACTGCAGCTTTCCTCGTCCCGTCTGCTCCATGCCCTGCTCCAGGTCCTCCATCTCAGGCTGGACCTGCAGAAGAGAGCGGCACTATCCCTCAGGACGTGCTCAGCCACATCCCCAGCCGTGCCATGTTCCCACCACCCCCAGGACCAGGCAGTGCGGCAGCAAATCTCTCAGGGAGGAGGAAGGTGGGGGAGAGGGGAAAGCACAACGCACGAGGCTAGCCGTGGTGGAGCCACTGACAGCGCACAAGCTGACTCTCTCCTTCTTCTTGGACTTCTTCTTGCCACAGCAGCACCTGATGATGCAGATGAGGAAGAGGAGGAGGAGAATGGCCACTGCCACAGCGATGAGCGCCCATTTGGGTACTGGTGTGATGTTCAGGGAGCAGAGATGGATGGAAGAGTTAAACCCAAGCAAAAACATGTAGAATGCATTTAAACCTCTTCCTGGTGCTTCAGCGTTAAGGAGTTGTACTTTCAAAATTGCCCCTATAACCCTGGAGAGGCCCCACGCAGGGAGGCTGCGGCTAGAGACCATACCCCAAACAGGCAGCAAGGACGCCCTGTGCTCCCAGAGTGCCACAGTACCACTCTGCAGCATCTCCACCCTGACAGACCCCGCTGGAAAAAGGGATTTGGAGGGAGGAAGATGTGGAGATGAAGCTTCAGAGTCTGGGAACCCCCCTGGATAATGCTGCCCAAGAGAGCGGGGCAAGCACCACCATACTCACATGGGATCTGGCTAAGCCAGCCGCCCAGGAAGCCTGGCTGAGCCGTGGTGGCGATGGCCGTGGGGCTGCTGGGGAGCAGGGAGGCCATCGCCTGGCCTTTCCTGGCTGCCACCGCCGTGACTACGCTGGGGTGACCTGGAGACGCAAGCAAAAATAACAGGGTGGGGATTTCCTGTCCAGTAGCACATGCTGGTGGCCCAGGGCTCTAATGAGAGCAAACACAATTAAAACATAGAACCCAAGCATTTAGGGCTTGGCCACTTTGGCAACGAGGCGTGAAACAGGAGGGAACCACAGGCAGAGAGGGCTCTGTGCCAGCCAGCCCCTTTGCCTATGGGCTTTTCATTTGTATCGTTGCAAGCCTGCCTTCGGAAAGCAGAGGGAGGGGGGGATGAATTAGGGAGTTTTAGCTTATTTTTGAGAAGAGGAATCACCTGGCTGTAGGGGGAATAAAAACAAGAGCTGTTTTATACTGGCTCCTCCCTGGCCAGGAAGCAGAGCTTGCCAAGGATTTGCCCAGCCCCAGGCAAGCCCCACCATTAGCCAACACCCTTTTTTGGCTATTTTTGCCTCTCTCACAGGACTGAGGAACAAGAGGATTTGCTCTTGGGCTTCCAGCGAGCCTGGTGTCCATGTTGCAGGTGGAAGTGGAGATGGTGGTACCACAAGCTGGGGTCATGCTGGCTCGGAAACATGACCCACGCACATGGCAACATTGATGCAGCTTAAGGGAAGGCTTCAAATTTAAAGCAGAAAGGTTTTTCACTACTGCTCTCCCCATAGCAAGCCCCTTATTCTAGCATGAACACTTCCTTGTAGCCAAAACTTCCTTCTTCCTTCCTTTTGGATGAGGAGCGGCAGCAGGAGAGGTGTGCCAGGAGCTGGGCTGCATGGCGAGCGAGTCTGCAGCCATCACAGTGTGCGGCACCCGGCCCCGGTGCCATGACTGTGGCTGGCAGGTGTGTGCCTGTTTGCTGCCGCAGCTGCCTGCCCCACGTCTGAGCAGGTCCCTGCTCAAGCAGCAAATGCCACCTTGCTCTGCCTACGCTCTGCCCACCCTCCAGGGCCATGGCTCCTTGCACAGAGATCTTCCTGGGGAGTCACATCACTGCGCTTCCCTCTGCTGAGCCCGCGAAGCCAGCAGGAGCCTTTAATTTTTCCAGCAGTGGGCTTTGCCACATGCAGGCATAGGGCTGGAGGGACTTGAGAATTGCTGTCATTGCTGCGGCATCATCGCTGGGGCAATGAGGTGCAGAATAAGTGACTTGCCCAGGGCCACCTGGGCCATCATCTGTGCCATTGGACACCTGAGCTCCGCTCACAGCTTCGCTGCCAGTTTAACGACCAGTTTCTCCTGTCCCCTCACATAGAAATCAGTAGCCGGTGACATGCCTGTGATATTTAGGAGGTGCCAGGCTGCGGCTTTGGGCTGTGGCTGTGGGTAGACATGACAGTGCAGGCACTCACCCAGCACAGAATTAGGTGTCTCAGCACTTTCTCCCTGCCAGACCTCCATGGGCTATGTCACATTAGTCTGACATTGGCCCTGGTTTAAAAAAAACCTCATCCCCGTCCCACAGGGTGACCTGAGCTGCTGTTTTGGGTACAATGGGGGCAGCCCTGCTGCAGTCTGGGAGAGGCAGTGAAGTCTCGGTGGGCTCTGCAGGGACCATCGAGCATCCCTGCTCCTGGAAAAGGGGTTGGGGGAGCCCTGCTTCTTGCTCCCACCCTGTGCTGACTGGGGTCCCGAAACCAGACTTACCGATGCGTGTCCTTCCCAGGTTCAGTCTCCCTTCACTGCTGTGTGGGCTCCTGGCCCAGCCACCACATGTGGCAGGGGCATACTGCAGGGTGAGACGGGACCCTGCGAGGCACAAGGGCCAAGAGTGCAGCGGGGTGGTGGCTGCACACTACAGCCAAAACAGGAAAGTCTGCTTTGCCAGCCCAGCAACCGGGCGGCCCCAGCAGCTCCGTCAGCCCCACCTCGCCGCTGACCCAAGCGGTGCTCACACAGGTGAAAAGCCAGCAGGGAACTCCCTGCCGGACCAGGAAGCAAAACCTGCCCTCCTGCCTGCAAGAAGCTGGTGGGCAGCACTGCCTGGCTCTGTGCCCTGGCAAATTCACTTCTCCAAGTTACCCCTGCAGCAATGCTGGGCTGCACTGCATGGCTGCAGGGACTTAGTACAAGGGGATGGATGCGTGCAAGGGGATGGGTGCGTGCAAGGGGACGGGTGCATGGCTACATCCATCTCTGGTGAGCTCTGCACTTGGGGATCCCAGTTCGTTGGCCCACTGGGGCATGCAGTGGTTTAATGCACCATGCGAGGGCCCAGGAAATGCATGCTGCAGTGGGCGTGAACAGGGATGCTCCGCTCCAATGCAGCAGGGAGGACAGACAGGGTGAGGGGATGCTGCTTGGGTGGCTCCATCTCCCAGTGCCAACAGGAGCAGCACCAGGCACATGGCCAGGAGCGATTTCACCGGCATCCCTGCCGCATGAAATTTATGTTTGCACACTTCTTCCCTTGCTGCCAATTCAGCAAAGTCAGCCCAAAACCTGCCTTGTCACCACAGAAATTTGGGGTGGTGCCGGAAGCAGTGATACTACTGGTGCCCAATGGCTGACGGGGACATGGGGGTAGAGGCCCTGGAAACCAGACCCGTCCCACCTCTGCCTGGCCACCCTGGCACACTGGTCCTGCCAGGTTTTCACATGGCGACCAAGGTGTTGCCACAGCGGGCACCTGGCCATGGGAGAGGTGCCAGGGCTACCCCTCGGCCATCCAAAACGCTGTCCCACTCGCAAGTGCCCTGCACTCTTGCTACTCAGAGAAGCATCATCTCCAGGAGCAGGAGATGCGGCGGGAACAATGCTGCAGCAAACCTCTGGGAGGGAAACATAGATACCAAAACACTTTTCGCTCTAAACTGGCAGTTCCAGAGGATGCATAGGAGAAATGTGTAGGTGGGACAGGGGAAAAAGGGAAAATGCCCAATAAAATCAGTCAGGGAAAGGGGGTTTGCATATGCATGCTAAAAGCTGAGCTTATCAGTAGCCTTTTTGACAGGCTGTTTGCTAAAGACAAGCATTTCAGTGAAGCCAAGCTGCGCAGGACACCGGTTGCAGCCTGCGCTTTGGGAAGAGATTTGGTGATGTTGGTGATAACCTGGTGCCACACAGGGGGACAGCTGCTTGGCCTTAACGCAGGTGAGTTTGGTCTCCTTTGGCAGGAGCCAGGCTGGGGAGGATGCTGCTCTGGACCGTCGTGCAGCAGCAGGGCAGGGAGGTGCCCCATCTGGGCAAGGGAGAAGCTGCAGGATGGCAGCCGCCCCTCTGTGTGAGCCCCCCCGCCCAAAATCTCACTGTTGAGCAGAAAGGGGGTGTTGAAATACTGCACCCAGCATGAGCCTTGCAGGGCTGGGTGCTGCACAGCCTGTCCAGGGGAACAAGGTCCCAGCCCCAAAGTCGCTCCTGCTTGGGGCGGTGCGTAACAAGCAGCTTCCAGAGAAGAAGGGAAAAAGGACCAAAAAATGTTACAGTAAAATTGCAAATGTGATGAGCCCCCGCTGCACACTGCCAGCCCTTCTCCCAGCTGTCTGCATCTGCCTGCATACACTGCAAGCCACTCTTGAACAGGTACCCCTATATTTTCGGTCAAAACCACAACCATTATGTATTCAAATGCTGGAAAATGAGAGGTCTGGAGGCACGCTATAAATACCCCGGCTACAAAAATAGACATCACAGCAGTGATTGTGGGCAGCGAGTGGCGACTGAGCACAAGCTCCGAAGGAGCCCAAAAAGCAGGACCGGGTCTCAGCCCCATCCCCAGAGCGTGGCCATGGCCGAGGCCAGGCCCAGGCGGCCGCGAGTCGTCTGTGCGGCGCCGGCTGAGAAACGCAGCCTGGCCCGGGCACGACGCCAGCCCACCCAGCTGCCTACAAATCCCAGCACGCCAGGGAGCTGAGCTGCACCCCAGCCTGGTTCCTGCCTGCTTCCTGCCGGCACGGGGAGGGGGAAATATAAACAGCAGCATCTTGGGCAAAGTTTGGATGCTGTCACTGGACGGGCTGCGCCAGGGAGCAGAGGCAGCACTCGCGGTGAGTTTGGGGTTTTCTCTCTGGCAAAATCCTGTCTGTGTGCAGTGGGGTAATACCTGCCGTGTGCTGCGCAGCTGTATATGAGCTGCAGGGACCAGCAAGCATCCACCTGAAATGCTTTCCTGTGTGCCTGGCATTGTGTGCATGGGGGGTGCTCGCAGTGGAGATGTGTGCATGTGCATATACACATATCTGTATGTAAACAATACCGCAGTTATTAGAGGCAGGTAGATGGAAAGAGGAAGTCAGATTTGGTTTGCGGCACTTGGAAGAACAGAGCAGAAATTAGAGGTGTTCTCCGTCCAGGAAGGGCTGCTCAGCTCCGTGTCCCCTCACTTGATTTTCACTTTCAGAAAAGTACTTGCTGAAATTCTGTCAGAGGAAAGCTTCTCCCCGCTCAGCTGGGCTGGTGGTTGCCACCCTCTGCCCTGCTCTCTGGGAGGAGACCCCTTCCCAGCATGGGGTGTGGGTGGAGGAAGCAGAGGGATGCTCAGCATCTCCTAGCTTTCCAGGCACCCCCTGGCTGGGGGAGCAGCCCTGCCAGCAGGGCTTTCCACCCTGGGGGGCAGTCAGGGGGTGCACTTGCAAGCACTGAGCCTCCCATGACAAGGCTCAGGCTCTCAGAGCTGGCATCAGCCAAGCGCATTTCCTACCAGCCCAGGCAACACTTTGGAGTCCCTGAATAATAAAAATTAATTAAAGAAAATTGCGGCAAAAGAAGGGTCTCCCTGGAGACCCTGACTTGCCCTTTACACTGTGTGCTGGCTTTGGTCTATGCTTGCACAGCCCCCAACCCAGTAATCAGGTAGGGCATGAAGTGGTGCATGAGGTTTTAACCCCCTTGCCATTCCCAGCACATCTGTGTAGAGCAGTCATTGCTGCCTCTGCTCTCCAGAGAAACCCTGCAGCACACTTGTAGGAGCTTCTGGGTGGAAATAACCCCCATGGGATCCTCCTTGGTGGGAATGGGAACAGTTCCCATCCCACAGGCTGAATCCTAAAAGTCCACTTGTAACACTGACTAGTGCATAGAACTGAAGTGTACAGCATGGTGGTTACAGAAACCACAGGACCTGGGTGTACAAAAATAAATGAGATTTATGATGCAGCTGCTAGGCACAGGCAGACCATGTAACCCCCCCAGGACTTTCATGTGCCAGACAGATGGGTTAGCACAGCCTGCACCAAGACCTTCAGTGTAGGGGCTGGCCGGCTCACAGGGCTGCGGAGGAGCAGACCAGCCCCATCAGAGGGGTCCCATCCTGCACCCAAGCCACACCACACATCTCTACCTACTCAGACCTTTTACAGCTGCAAATGAGCTGTTCATGCAGGGAAATTGCTTATTTGTGGATACAAATTCACCACTCAAGCAAAAGTAGTAAGAAAGGCAATAAGGATGTGAACTAGAAGCCTACCCATAAGATCTGACCTATTTTGGCTTTTAAAGACAGACTTTTCTAGGAAAAGAGCTCCACAACTGCTTTCAGCAGTTAACCCCAGAGGAAAAAAAAAACCCCAAAACTAAAAAAACCAAACAAAAACAACAACACAAAAAACCCCAACAGTGATCTGTGGTTGGAAAGCCACTTTTCCATCATATTTAATTGGAACTATGAGACCAAGTTTTCTCAGAGCAGAACTATTGTCAGCAGAAGCAGGTTCATTTGGGCTGCTCCACTTGGTGGATAAGTTGTCCACTCTTTCCCCTCTCTAGATTGGCTGTATTATAATGTATCAGTTTATTTTTTCTTTCTTATGTAATATATCAGTGTATTTTTTTTCTTTGAAGCTGAAAGCCGAAGATGGCACAACCTGAAAGCACAGTCATAAACACCGAAGTGAAACAGGTAAAAGGTTGTTCATTACAAAACACGCATCCTGTATTTCTAAAGCAAGTTTTGAAATGCCACCGCAGGAGATGACACACCACAACTTGGAGCTGTGGTGGCCTGAATTGCTTGTGCCCAGGTTTCAGCAGAAGTGGCCTGTCCCAGGGCTGCTGGGCACCTGGTCCCGGTGAGGTCCATATGATTTCTGCATGGGAAGAGGTTGCAGGGCTGAACCTCCAGTTGCATGGACAAGATGGGTACATTTGCTCACATTTAAATTTTGGAGCAGCCAGGGAGAAAGCAGCAGCTTCTGTACAGATATAGAGACTTTACTAGACTCTCCAGAACAGACACAAGTGAAGGGTAAAACCTCCAGTATGTGCAGAATAACCCAGCAGTGCACAGCTCAGCACAAACAGGTGACCATGGCTGTGCTGTGCCCACAAATGGCAAAATTATGAGTGTGAGCTGTCCTCAAAGCATATGGCACTTACCAGACAGCTTAGGGTTTCACTACCACCTGCCCCATCCTTGGCCTGAAGATGAAGATTTGGCTTGGTACCTCTTCTCCAAAGGCCTTCTGGCATCAGGAACCATGACGCATGGGTGATGCCTCCAACACCCAGCCCCACCACCCTGGTTGGTGGAGACCTGTGTCCCCCTGCTCACCGCACCTCCCCAAGTTCCTTCTTTGTTGTCTCCCAACCCCTCTTTCTTCTTTGTCCTGCAGAAAGACCCCAGCAAGGCACTGGTCATTGCGGTGACCACCAGAGCCATCTTCAACCTGGAGGAGGAGCACAAGCTCTACCTGGAGAAGGGCAAGGACGAGTACACAAGGCACCAGCAGGCCAACCAGGACAAGCCCCTGCCACCAGGCACAGCCTTTGCCTTCATCCAGGTGAGCCCCACGGCTGGCTAGGGTCACATGCAGACACTCGCAGGATGGGGTGAAAGCTCAGCTTTCCCAGCTTTAGGTCTCAACTCCCATCAGGAGGTGCAGATATGCCTTGTCCTGGCCTCTTGGCCTCATCACAGGGCATTGAGACATGTGTTCCTCACCAGTCCCACATGTCCACCTCCTCCCTGGTTGGGGTGTCCTGCTCCCTGCCCTTCTGGCGATGGCTTTTGCAAGATGTTTTCTCTCTCTGGTTCTCCATAACATGCTAGCCTTGCCATAGCTGATAGATACAGCTCAAACCACTAGCCTTAACTGCAAAAGAGCCCCGGCAAAGCCATTGCCATCATGCCCCTCCAAAAGAGTCTCATCTTCCCCTTGCAGGCAGTGCAGTATGTGAACAAGAAGATTCTAGAGAGCAACCCCTCAGAGAAGGACCTCTTTGACATCCTGGTGCTCTCCAACAACAGCCCAGAGAGCAGTGTGCGCATCATCAACAGCGCCAAGCACTACGGTAAGTGGGGACCCCATCCCCAAGGGTGCCTGCTTCCCCCAGGAGGTTGAGAAGCAGATAAGGCACCACAGTGGAGCATCAGTGGCAAATACAGAGCCAGGGGATACAAGGAAAAGGGATTATTTTGGAAACAAGCCCAATTCCTGCAGCCCCATGCAGCTTGTCCAGGGTACCAGAGCACCCCCAGGGTGCATGTTCCTTGGCAGAGCCCGGCTCCCTTCAGCCATATCCTTCACACCAGGGCGTCTGGCAGCATTTTGCACAGCCTTGGCATACTCAAGCAGCTACTAAGAAACAGAGTTCTAAAAAAAAAAAAAAAAGCTAAATCCCAGAGTGCTGTCAGGAAGGCTCATTTAAGGGAGGGATGAAGGGAATATTTAACTGCACTCTGCAGTTTTGTAGGAGCAACAGGGCAAGAAGATGCAGCAAGAACAGACTTTCCACACAGTACTCGGAAATGAATTGCCCCGAGCTCTTCTGCAAAGCATGCCGAGACCCGGGGAGGGGGGGTTGGGGAGGCTGCAAGGAGGATGTTTCCCCATAACAGACTTTGCTCACATCCCTTGACCCGAAGGCCTGGAGATCTCCAAGTTCTGCTTCGTCAGTGACGAGGACTCCACACAGTACCTGAAGTCCCATGGGGTCAAGCTCTTCCTCTCAGCTGACAGGACAGATGTCTGCAATGCCCTCCGGAGAGGTGCGTTCTCCCCTCTATCCCACCACACTTTTCCCAAGCAGCTCAGTACCAAGAGGCAACGCCAGAGCTCGTGCTCTCACAGGGGCAAGGGGGTGAATGGCACATTGATTACCAGTACAGTCCTGAACAGATTAATCTCTTCTGTCCCCACTAGTAGTCTGCAAATACACCAGGGTTTCTCAGATGCCTTCACAAGTCACTGAGTACTTTATGCATAATTCTGGCCATAGGTCTGCCATGGGCTGGTCATTCCCTGCCTGACATTTAAGCCTTCCTATCCAAAGATGCTGCCCATGGCTGCTCCCTGAGTCAGTGAGAGCGCACCAGCAATTCCCAGGGCTTTGTGAGGATGCTACAGAAATTTGCTTTCTTGGTACAAGCAGAGTTACCATGTGCTCAGTGATAGATGTAAGCACATGCTTGACCTGGATCAGAGGGAGTGCAGTCTCCCCAACAGCTTTAATGGGGTTAATCGCCTCCTTATTAATTTGCTTGGCTATGAGCACATCAGCAGGCCAAGGTCCTTCAAGGTCAGGAGCAAATCATCTGCAGCCTGGGCTTTCCTTCGCTACACAGCACATTCCTGGAGCCTCCTTGAAGAGCATCATTGCTCTGACAAGTGCCTCTCATCTGGGGGACAGGGTCCACAGATGAGGGTGGGCAGGGACCAGCTTGTAGGAAGAGACCTGTAATTAAGCCAATTACCCCAATCAAGTGTAGGTGCCAGTCCCTATTACTCACAGCATGCAGTGCTAAATCTGGGCATTAAAGCCAGGCTTGGCAGGGTAAGTGAGGCCCAGGAGCAGGGCTGCTCCTGGCTACATAACTACCCATCATCTCTTAGCAGACCTCACTATCTCTCCAGACATCAGCCTCCAATCAGCAGTGCTTTCATGTCCATCCCGATGGGGGAGAACACAGCCCTAGAAAGGCTGGGCTGACCCCCACAGAAAGCCCCCTGTCTTGGAGACCCCAGCATTGCGGTGTGGGACAGGGCCACAGCAGATGCTCAGGGAGGAGCTGGCCGTGCACGAGCTGCCCCCAGGAGGGGGCGTCCCTCCTGACACCCACTTTGCTCTGTCTCGCAGGGGTCTCGGCAGCGCTTGTCTTCCAGCAGGAGGTGCAGGCCCCCAGCACCCTGCTCCGCGTGGTGTTCGACGGGGATGCTGTGCTCTTCTCCGATGAGACGGACCAGGTCTTCCGGGAGCAAGGGCTGGAGGGGGCAGTGCAGTATGAGCGGGTGATGGAGGCTGTACCCCTGGGAGAGGTGAGCAAGCCATCTCACTTTCATGGGCACCCACAGGCTCTGCAGCCACCATGAGCATCTCTCCCGCTAGGGCTTTGCCCTCAGTAGCCAAAAAAACCCACACAAATCCTTACAGGTTCCCTTTGCATCCACCATTCGGTCCCTGATGTGGGCCTGATCTGGAGTTCCACTGGAGATGGATCTGGCCTGATGCTTCCTTATAAGTGAGCATCAGCTCCCAAATATCCAGGGTTGCGGTTACCCGCGTCGTCACCTTTTGTAGGCTGGGACTTCTTGCTGTGCAAGTCCCTGCAGGACTCGGACCCACAGGCACTGCCCAGTGGGATGTACATTCCTGGTCACTTTGGGATTAGGATGAGTGCCACAATGTTCACCTTCCTCCCAGGCACCCCAGTGCACAGCACCAGTCCCAGCACTGCCCAGTCCTGCACCTCACAGGCATCCCTGTGCTCTGCAGAGCCCTGAGAAGCCCGGGAAGAGGAACGAGTGGCTTGTACAGGCAGAGTAGACATCTCCTTATTTCTCACCAGCTCCCAAGTATCTTGCTGTGCTTCCAGGGTCCCCTGAAGGCTTTTGCCATGCACCTTGGGAAAATGCGCAAGAAGTTCAGCCAGGAAGAATCCCCAATCCGCACCTACCTGGTGACTGCCCGCAGTGGCCGGGACATGGGCATCCGAGCCATCAGGACACTCCGGGAATGGGGTCTGGCCATCGACGAGGCTTTCTTCATGGATGGGGCTCCCAAGGGCCCCATCCTCACCCAGATCCAGCCCCACATTTTCTTTGACGATGGGCTTCATAACATCCAGGGGGCTCAAAATGTGGGTGTACCCTCTGCTTGGGTCCCCTCCTGCTGCTGATGGGCTGCAGGGCAGCAGTCCTCCCTCCCAGCAGCACAAGGGACTGGGCCAGTTGAAGGCAAACCTTCTGGTAGAGAGGGAAGGATTTTGTAACCTGCAGCAAGCAAACCTCAAGGAAAGGGGATGAGAGCATTGCATGAGAGCATGGACTACCAGGCAAAACTTGATGCTCATTTCTGCTCCTGATATGAAGTCCTTTAGGTCTTAGGATAAAGCCAGGAGATGCAACTGCTCCAGGAAGGAAGGACACCTTTGCTGTGACACTGAGGACTACCACCTACCTGACCTGTAGGACCTGGGGACTTTTCTTTTCTGTAAAGAAATAAATGAAGCTATTGCCACACACATGAGCTAAAGGAAGCACGAAACCAAGCACTAAAAATGCTAACTTTGGCTGTGCTCAGTCTCCAAGATTTATTCCCAGGATCTCTGCCCAAAGGAAGCCTTCAAGACCCTGCCTCACCAGAATCACTCAGCTTGGTTTCATGAGGAGGCTGATGTGCTAGCAAGTCCTTCAGGCAGCTCCAGCCAAACTGAGCAGAGAGAGAAAGACTTCAAAGCTGTAAAGGACCTACAAACTGTTTAGAAATGGGTGACCAGGTTGAAGAAAGAAAGCCCAAGCAAGCTATTCCCCCTTATAGAAGAGATTATAGCACAAGACATCTTGCCTTAGGTGTGCAGGCTGCTCACAGAGTGCCCTTAGGAGACCCAGAGCTGTAGGACACTCAGCTCCTGGAGCTGCAGGAGATGGGCCAGTGACAAGACTGCAACCCAGCTCTGGGACTCATCCAGGAGATGGACCGCCAGGAGAGGGCACTGGAGATGAGCTGCCTACAGGACAAGCCATGCAGGAGCCAGGGCTGCAGACCAGCACCGCAGGAGCCAGGGCAGGACTGGGTGCCTGGGCCTGAGCTTAAATGGGTCTCCAGGTCTGTGGGTGGAGAGCATGGGTGGGGGTCCTCAGTGTGGCTGCTCAGGGCAGATGGGGTCCGTGGGTGTGCTCAGGACTCTGCCCGGCACCAAGTCAACCCCCACACTCCGTGCAGGAATGCCTCTCCTCTGGCAATTTGGACTCTGCTCCTAATTTTCCTGGGGAGCAAGCAGCCCCCCAAGATTGATTCGCAGGTTTCTTTCCCCAGGGCTGGATGTGAGTGGTTGCCACTAGAGACCACTGTGCTGCCTGGGGACACGGTACCCCAAATCCCTGGTAGCTCCCCAGAACAGCCTCATAAAAAAATACAAACTGGCTGCTCAGGGCAGTGCCAGCTGGGTGGCAGCAGGATTATGGACAGAGGAGATAAAGATGACAGTGGCTCAGGTTTTTTTAATCTTGGCATAATCAGAAAGTAATTTTTTTAAAGGCTTCACAAGCATCGCTCTCACCAATGCTTTTTCCCCCCAATAACTAAATAAATGAGCATCCCTGTGTGAGCGCTTGTGCCTCACTCCCATGTTCAGCAGTGTGGAAGGAGGACTGGGATAACTCATTGCTACTTTACAGACATTCAGTTCTTTTATCTGGTCTTATACGTGTGCATCAAGATGGGTTAAATACACATTGGATTGGGCTTTGGGTTAGGCCCCTGAACATCTTGCATCCGTGTCCCCAAGCCCACTCCTACTGCCTCTACCCTGGGCTTGGAGGCTCTGCACATCTTGCATTAGCAAGGAGAGCTGCTGGTCCCACTGTGCCACCGGCATAAGTCCTGCCCCTGTCACTGTGGCCACCATGTGGGTGCAAACTCAGGGCTGCCAGGGCAGGGCAGGGGTGCCTGTGTGCAGGGCTTCGGTAGGAAGCCACCTCCAAAGATGCAAAGCCTGGCAGGGTCTATGCACCAGCAGTCTGGCCCCTGGCCCTTTTGCTCAGTCCAGATGCTGAAATTAGATGTTTCGAGGTAGCAGCATCAACAACATCAGCTACTCATCATTCGCTAATAATGCTAAGCACTCGTCAGCCTCAATCACTGAGCAAACATTAATTATGGGATGCTCAAAACATGCCCAGTAAGCAGGTACAGATGTTCATCCCACTTTTATGCAGGTTGGATATCACGGAGCTTGGTGCAGGGGTGTGGCAATGGTGGTCCTGGACATCCTCTGCCGCTCTGACCCATTGCCTTTGCTGATGCCTGGATGGCACCGGCAGGACCTAGTCAATGCCTTGGGTGAAGGGGAATTAGCTGAGTCAAGGGTGGTGGGGACAGACCCACGTGAGCTGTCACAGGGCACGAGTTGCTGAGGCAGGGGGAAAGTGCCATGTGCCTTCCTCCAGCACCGTCAGCACGGCAGGGCATGACAGGGCAAAACGTGCCCAAAATGGGAAAAAAGGAAGGAAACTCAGGGTTTGCGGGGTTGCATCATATGGGAACAAATGCAGCTGCTTCAGGCCATGGCTCAAACATGTAGCATCAAAACTGCCCTTTACTGCCCTGCTCCAAAGATGTGGTATCAAAAACTGCCCTTTTCTGTCGTGCTCCGAAGGTGGAGCATCAAAAACACCCTCCAGCAAGGACTGCTGCAGCTTCAACCCCTGCTGCAAGAACAAACTTCTTGTTTCTGCCTTAGAGGCATCTGTAGTAAGTTCATTAATGCTTGAGATGCTCCTCAGGTCTTGGCTTTCTGAGGCATTTTAATCTTCCTCCTTCAAGGGGCTGCTGGTGCCCAGGGGTCTCCAGCTGCTGCTACATCCCAAAGGGGGTTTAGCTGCTGGGACTGGTCATGGGATGCTTCTCTGATATCAGGTTTTGGGGGCCAGGGCAAGGCAGGAGCAGGTCACACTGCTGTGCCACCCACAGGGACAGGCTTCCTTTGAGTCCTGATGTGTTTCACACCTTTCCATTCTAGGAAAAGAAATGAAGGGGTGCAAAGGGGGTTCCAAGGACCTGCACTTGATTCTGGCCCTTTCTTTCCAGCAACCCTGTCCTGCCCCAGCCAAAGCTGCCTGGTGTCGGGGTCCCCCCTGGCACTGACCCACCGCTGCTTGGGATGCCCCAGGATACCACAGGGAGAGAAGCCGGCTGCCTCCTCCGCTGAGCCCAGCCTTGCCAGCAGTGCTGAACAAGCGGCCCTTGTTTCGGGTTCCAGGGATTGGAGGCTGCAGCTGGCTGGCCCCAAGGAGTTTGCAGGAGACCTTTGCCCAGGGGCGTGCCCTTAAATCCCCACTCATTGCTCCAGTCAATTTAGGGTTGCAATGCTAAACACCCCCAACAACTTAGCGCTATGAGAGAGAAAGGAATTTTTTTTATGAAATGGTGGCCTTGCAAGGAGGGAAGATTGGCAGGTATTTAGCTGCTAACAGACATCTGCATTGGCAGTGTCCAAGCAGTTCGGCTTTATTGACTCCTGGCTGTAGTGGGAGGGGATGCTGGAGGCTGCAGAACCCAGGCACAGCTGCAGTGTCCATCCAGGATGCTCCCACACCTCCCTCCACCCGTAACCTACAAGTGCCTTCAGCTGCGAAAACAGGGCAAAGCATCTTCATGTTTTTGACCATAACCCTAACCTTAAGCCACCCTGGTGACAGAGGTCCTTGGGAAACACTCAGGGGTTTGCAGCCAGAGAGGCTGAGATGCCAAGTCTCACATTGCAAATAATTATTAACAGGGTGTTTTGGGTGCAGAAGCTCAGAGAGAGGGTGTGCAAAGCCACACTGTGTTTGCCGACGTGCTTAAATGTGGGTTCAAGATCTTAACCCCATGCAGGCACATGGGAAAATGCTGGCTGCAGTGGCAAGTGAACCTGGAGCTTAGGAGAAAGGTGACAACAAATAGGTAGGAATTAAGAACCTTCATGGGCATATTCACACAGCAGCAACCCTCCTAGGAGGTCAGGATTGATTCACCAAATCACCGGTGGAAGCTGTGTGGTTGCTCCCACTCCAAGGACACACATTGCAATTTTAAGCCAATCCTTGGGTCGCCATGGGGTGTTGACCTCATCTTTCTGAGCCCACTCTCCTCCCAGGACCAGAAGGCTCAATTGGTGCTTTGTCACATGGAGAGGTGGTTGCACAAATGATGGTCTTCTCAGGGCATCTTTGGCTGGAAATTCAAGGAAATAATTAAATGGTATCTAGTGTTGGCAAAGAAAATGAGATGGATGGCATGCTTGGATGTGGCTGAAGGCACGTCTCTGCATCATGCATGGAAACCCCACCAGCAAGCCGATACCCCCCTGCCCCAAGCTGGGCTTGCGCTGCCCCAGGGACCACAACAAGGACTGCTAAAGGCAGGCGACAAGGTGAGTCGGGTCCCGGTGTTCCCCATCACATCCTGGCGTGGGAGGCGATGAATCAATGCCATCGTTGCCGCTTACCACCTCATCCCGTCAGCCGCCGGTCACGCTGCCTGCTGCCAACGCCTGCCAGGGTTGTTGTTGCCCATCCCCGGCAATTTCAGCCTGCTGCAAAATAACTTGGGTGAGGCAAACACCACGAGATGCCTGCCCCGAGGAGTGGACAGGGCTAGCAGCTGGGGTGAGGCAGGTGCCCTCCTCCCTGAAGTGGGTGCCAGGCACGTCCCCAGCCGCGGGGGAGGATGGGCTGGGGGATGCGGAAGGACGTCGGACACCAAGCGGGGTCAGGTGCTGGCAGGTGGAGTGGGGGCAGCGGGGATTTGGGCAGGGCCACGGAGTGTGTGGGATATGGGGACAGGCGATGCTGAGTTTGGCAGCAGCCCGGTGAGGTGAGGCAGTATACAAGCAAACCCAAGTGAAGACACCAAGGCAGCTCACAGACTTAAAGACCATAAGCATTTTGCTGCATAAAGCCTTTTTTTTTTTTATAAATAGCTAGAAGAAAGACTGGAAGAGCAAGGTCTGATGGAGGAGGTCCACTGGGGTGAAAGCACCCCATGTTCAAAGGCTACTGCAAACAGCCCTGATGGGGATGGAGCCATGCTCAGGGCTCCTGCCCCTTGTGACACCCCGCCATGCCGCCCAGCCGTGCCACCCAGCCACCAGCAAGCTACTCTCACCCACCACTGGGATCAGGGTTTGTGGCATGAGAGACACCAAGGGAACAATTACCACCCTAAGCCTTTTGAAACTCCACTTAGCATCTCCCCAAGGTCACTGCAGCCCATGCTGGCAGCCAAAAAGTGTTTAAGCAGGCTGCTGGCCAGCTCTGCCTCCAAACCAGCCCCAGCAAGCCAGCACGGGTGGACTGGGGATTGCCACAGCCCGTGATGCCCAGGACATCTCCCACAGCGCTGGGACATAGTGGCCAGGGCCTGGATGAGTCCCTTTGCTGTGCCCAGTGCAACCTGTCCTCCGCTCCTAGGTTTCCCATCAGCTAGAGGTGCTACTAAAGCCCCTTTGGGTTTCCTTTTGTGGGTGTCACCCAGAAAAAGGGTGTAATTTGGGACGTGCCGGTGCTGCTGGAAAACACGCCCTCACCTTGTGAATTGTATGTCAATTCAGGAAACGGCGTTGGGAGTGGGTGAGGTCCTGGCACCCTGCCGGGAAAAAGTTAGCACCGCTTTGCTCGAGGGCTCAGGGCTGGTGAATCAGGCTCTGCTAATTAGCTGCATCCAGCAGCTTTGCACTGGCACCGGGACCTTGAGTTGGAGTCAGGGTGTTTGCAACCAGACCTGCCCAGGCTTGTGTGCCTATAGGCTCTGCTCAGCTCAGACTGAGGAATAGTCTTCTTTTTTCCTTTAGCAACTAGCTGTGAAATCCTGAACGCATTTTTCTGAATTTGAGGAAGACATTCGTCCTCTGGAAATCCCACTTGCAGCTTTGCATTTGACACCTCTTCGCCAAAAAAGTCAGCATTTCTGAACTGAAGCTTTCCTTGCCCTTTAGGTCATTGCAGTTCAGGGCATTGGCTACTGCTGTGATAAATAAATTTAAAAAAAAAATATCAAGGAAAGGGCAAAGGCAAACGCATAGCCATATGTAAGGAGAAAGAGGCCACCCTAGCATCCCTGCCAGAGTGCTGCCAGACTGCAAATGCTAGAGCCCCCCCAAAAAATAAAGAGCTTGAAACTAAGTACCATCAGGTCCCTGGCCATGCAGCAAAGGGCAGGTAGAACACCCTGGCATCACCCATGGAGGGGACCCCAATCTCCTGGGGCTGGGGTTGGGGTGCTCCTCCCTGCAGGAGCTGCTGGGGCTGAGTCATTCGACCCCCCCCCTTGTGAATCCTCTCCAGCAGGGATCAAGGTTGTGAAAGCGTGGCCCGCTCCCAGGGGTGCGTCACCCCACGCCCACGGCCATGGCTGCCGGGGATGGCACTCCGGCTCACTCCCTGGAGCCGGGAATGCGGGGGGCAGGGGAGACAAACCAGCAAGAGAGGGGGTTCATCCACCATGCCGAAAATAGGAGTGAGAAGGGACAGGTCCCTCGTCCATCTTTCGCACATCTCTGCCTACACCAGACGCCTCAGCCATGGCACTCTGGGTCTTGCTCTGCAAACAAGGAAAAATGCATAAAAATGCCCAAGCCCAGGCTCATGCCAATCTATCTTTTGGAGATAACATCGTGCAACTCTCATGGTCCCAGCCCGTAAATACGCAGACGTGCTCCCAGGTCCTGGTTAAACATGCCTGCTGCACCTCTCGAGGCCTTGACATCACAGCAAGCATCCCACAGAGGTGCTGAGGGAGCCCAAATGCAGAAATCTTGGCTCCTTGCTGGGCCCACTGGTCTGCCAGTGCACAGGCACAGTGGAGTCGGCTCCAAAACCGCTAGTGTCATGGGCTAGAGTCAAATTAAACACACGGGGGGTAAGCCTCCCCCCAGTCCCTTCCAATCCTGCAAACACCCAGAAGAGGATCAGTATTGTAACATTTTCTGACACAGCCCCGTCCTCCCTTTTTCCCAATAAACCACTGGGAAGTGTCCAGGCTCACCAGTGTGATGCACATACGAGTTGCTTAGAGAAGCACATCTAAAAGCAGCAACCCTCCCGCATTGGTGCGAGAGCAGCTCCGGACGCAGACACAAGCCCTGCTACCACGAAGCCCAAGCAAAGGCTCGTTCATAACAGCTTTGCTAACAGCAAAGCTTGCCCTTAATCCCATGGAATTAAAAAGAACAGACACAGACTGGGTCCGGACTGCTTGACCCTGCTGAAAGACTTTGCTCTGCACTGCGTGATGGTAGAGGGCTAGCATGGCGTGCAACCCTCACCAGCCCATCCCTGCACGCTGGAGCCCGCTCCATAGCCGTGGGATGCTGGGAGAGACTGGCCGGACTGGAAATGCTCGCAGAGGAACTGCTGTAGGCACCTCAGCCCGAGGGCTAAGTATGCATTGCCTGACTGGCTACGGTTTTGTGACCACTTCAAAGAGGAGGGAGGAGGGCTGGTACCTCGCCGGTTCCACCGCAGGCTCTAAGAGAGCCTGGGAGGATATAGGGGAGCCCCAGGCCTGGCGTCAGGACCGTCCTTTTTGTCTGCAAAGCACATCTGCAAGGGGGTTTAGAGCCCTTGGGGAGGGTGGGTTTGCTTGGGTGGGTCAGTGGTTGGGTTAGTTTATGTCTGACCCACTCCTGCTCACAGGCACTCAGCACCAGGGCTGCCGGTACCCAGGGGGACAAGAGGAGGATACCCCCGAACTAGAGCCCACGGCAGCAGCGACACTTTTGGGGTCAGGCTACAGATGCTTGGGACCCGCCATGCCTTGGCCCTGTGCCTGAAGAGAGCTGTGCGGGGTTTTGCTGAGTCACGCAGCGCCGCAGGGCCAGGAGGGTGCCGGGTTTTGCTGACTCAGGGTCAGTGGCATTCGCCTTGACCACGCGCCTGCGGGGGCAGGAGGGAAGCAGGGGCTGGCCGAAATAACGGGACCCAGCGGGCTCAGCCAATGCCTCCAGCCATTGCTCTGGAAAACCTCATCCCAACGGGCGCTATGTCCCACAGGGAGGCGGCAGGTTTCCCGATACCCCCGACTCCAACGAGGCATGGCAGTTTGGAGAGCTAGTGTGACGAGAGGCAGCCCAAGGGGAGGAGTAACCCCTAAAAACACTTGGCACGGACCACAGTCAGGGGTCAGCAGGCACAGACCCGGGGCAGTGGGATGCTGCATGAGGCTGTGGGAGGATGGGAAAGGCTCAGGGAGGCAGGGTGGGAGGAAATGGCATGAGGGAGGTGCCAGCAACATGAACCAGCGATTTTCCAGAAGTTGCATGAACATGAAGGAGGTGAGCGAGGGACAAGGATCCCACCACGAAGCCAGGGGTCCCCCACTCCACCAGTGACGACCTCGTCCCACAGATAGCTGCTTTCCCATCCCCCAGGCTGGGCACAAGCAGGAGCAGAAAACAAACACCCTAGCCCTCAGGACTTGGAAAGGAAAGCATCTGTAAATCCTATTTTATTTATTTTTTTTTCCAGCTGGTCTCGTGACTCTGTAAGAGCTCGGTCGGGGCAAACTGGGCAGAGATTAGCTCTGTCCATCACCTCCCAGGCCGGTGGGGTGGCACCTCTGAGCTCTGCCGTGACACCCAATGGTGGCAAAGAGCCCGTCCCCGCTCTCCCCAATGCTTGGCCCTGTATTCGGGGGGGGGTCAGACCTCAGGGTCTGCTGGTGGCCAGTGCCCCCCCCAGGCTCTGCCCAGCACCAGCATCATCCCTGATGGCTGTAGGTGTCCCAGTACCGACACAGTGGCATTTCGAGGAGGGGTGTATCTGGCTTGGCACCTCCCCAAACAAACTATGGTCCAGTATATGCCCACCTCCTCCCAAAACCCCCATCCTGGAGGGATGAGTCTCCCCGAACTGGGAGTGTCCTGGGGCCAGGGAGAAGCATGGGGCTGGTGACTGCCACGGCCCCCCTGGCCGGGGGGGTGCTGCCATCCCTGTGGGCCCAGCTGCAAAATTAAACCCTACTGGTGACAGCGGGTGGGCGGCTGAGGTCCAGGAGCAGCCATGGGCTTCTGGCAGGATGAGCCCTCGCCAGGGCTGGGGGTGGGGGGGGCATAGGGGGGCTGCGCTTGGCAGGGTTTCGGGGTGCTGATGACTGGGGACTGCCCCCCGCACCCCGCCCCAAGGAAGAGAGAAAAGCCAGAAAACCTGGAACAAAATAAAGCCAACAAAAAGGAAGGTGAAGACACAACAAAATTGAGCACGCGCGGCCGCTCGGGCGCCTCGTGATGTATTTAATGGTGTTTATTCCCCTTTTCCCGGAGGCTGAGTCACTGCCCCAGGCGCCGGGGCTCAGGCCCGGGGAGCGGGGGGGGGGGGGGGGGGGGGGGCGCGTGAGGCGGCGGCGGCAGCAGCCCCGGCCCCGCACCCCGCGCGAGCCCCGCCCCGCGCCGGCCCGCCCTCACGTGACCGCCAGCTGCAATTTAGCCCGTCAGCTGACTCGAAAGATCCCTGGAGAGGGGCCGCCGCTCCTACAAAAACAGGGACGGCGGCCGGGTGCGGCGTTGCGGCCTTCTGGTGGTGAGACCCTCTGGCCTGTGTCTTCCCCCCCACAGCCACCGCCACCACCATAGCCGCCATGGGGCCTCGCGGCCTCCTCCTGCTGCTCGCCCTGGCAGGGCCCTGCGCGGCCCTCATCAGGTGAGCCATGGGGGGGTCCCTCGGGGTCTGGCTGAGCCCCTCGGGTGGGGATGGGGCGGGACGCATGGGGCATCCACGTGACCTTTGGAGTCCTCATGCAGGCACCCCACATGGTTCTGCTCCCCCTTTCCATTAAAGCAGAGGGGAGAAGGGCTGAGATGCCCCCCATAAATGGGGGCTCAAAATTGATGTCCTGCCTATGCAAGGGTCTTGCCCCAGCTTCCCCTGTCCCCAGTGACCTTTCACAGGCACCTGCCATCTTCCCCTCCACCCGTTGTCTGGCTTTGTGAGAAGTGCTGAGCATGGCACTGTGAGGAGCCCGATGCTGGCAGGTCCCCTGGTTTTGGTGGAGCTATACTGCCTCCCTCCCCACGGGGACTGCCCCCACACACACTAACAGGTGAGCATTCATTCTCCCCTCACAGGATCCCCCTGACGAA
The DNA here is from genome assembly GCF_011004875.1 of Balearica regulorum gibbericeps. Classification (NCBI taxonomy): domain Eukaryota; kingdom Metazoa; phylum Chordata; class Aves; order Gruiformes; family Gruidae; genus Balearica; species Balearica regulorum. Next base: position 53,212,893 of record NC_046188.1, on the reverse strand, counting down.
ATTCCCCTCCATGCGACGGGTCCTGAATGAGGTGGGCAGCGAGATCCCAGACATGAATGCCCTCACCCAGCTCCTCAAGTTCAAGCTGGGCTTTGCTGACCTGGCTGAGCCCACCCCAGAGATCCTGAAGAACTACATGGATGTGAGTAACTCCCCTCCCACCGATCACCCCCCTGCTGTGTCAGACCCTAGCATGATGCTGGCTGGGTGGCCATCACTTCTAGGGGTACCTGTCCTGTGGGTGTGGTGGGACATGCCAACCTCACTGTCCTACCACACCAGGAAGGAGGGAGAGATTCCTATAGGAGAGATTCATACACCCTTATGGCTTGGTGGGTGGTTGCTGGAAGTTGCTTCTTATCACTGCTAAACTAAAAATACTAATAATTATTAAAAAACCCTCTACTACATGAGCAGGAACTTTTCAGCTCACGTGACCTATTTTCTTTCCCTTCTGTCACTATTTAACAATTGTAAATAGGGATCTGTTCACTTGCAGTCCTTCCTAACATCTTCTGGCTTATTTGGGGTCTACTTTCTACAACACAGGGGCATAAAAATCATGCTCCGCTCCTTGGGGTGTTTGGATGTAAAAGAATGAGTGTGGGCCAGGGGAAGAGGACTTGGACTGGGCACCAGCTTTCTGTGGGACTGGTGATGCAGGACCCTTCCTCTCACTAGCTGTCATCTTCTGCATGGCCTTGGGAAAAGCCACCCTGCACCTCCACCTTCTTATCGGCAGCTTAGAGAGCAAAGGGACCTTCATGGTGGAAGCAGCAATAAATGGAGAAGCCAGATAAAGGACATGAAGTTTGCCCTTGCCCAGTTACCAGACACGTGTAGTGTTTCCTATGTCTGGGTTCCCCACCAGGTACCCTTGTAGTTCTTCAGGAGGTGGGATATGAGCACCGGCTGGCAGAATAAAGCTGGCACCAGATATTTGGGTGCTAATTCAGGATATTTCCCCCTGCTCCCCTTCCCCAGGGGTTCTTGTCACCTAGCCAGCGCTGTCCTGCCGGGACTGTGCTGGGAAGGGCCACTGGTGTTTTAATCAGCAGTGTTGAAAGCCAAGGCGCTTTCAGCAGTTGCACCACGGCGTTGTCACTTGTGACTGCAGCTTGGGCTGCCACTTGGAAGGACTCTGCTCCCTTGTCACAGGGGGACCAGCCCAACCTGCGGTGGGAGATAACGGGTCCCTCCCAACCTGGCTAAAAATGCTCTTGCTGCTGGAGGATCTGTTGGGATGAAATGCACAGCTTCCCCTATGCTGCCCTGTATGATCCTCACCTGGGACCCCTTGTGGGTCTGTGTATGTGATGTACAGGGCCTCTATACTGGGGGTTAGTTTTCAAGCCCCAGGAATAATTATCAAATCACTGGAAGCAAGTGCTGCCTCCCCATTATGGCTAATTGCAATGGATTATTAATTACTCAGTGAGCAACCCCTGCAAACTAAGTGCACAGGAGGTGAGCATTTTTGCTAATCCTGTTTTGTCCATCCCTTATCCCCTTAATTAAGTACCTGAGGGGTTTGGAAAGGCCACAGGCTGACTTCCCTTGCTAGCAGCCATCTCTCCAGGGCCCTGATTCAGCAGCTTGCCAAGCACGACATGGCTGCCTGTCCCTTTGGGAGGGCTGGGGAAAAATGGGTCCATCCAGGACCTGCTGAGCATTCCCTATTCATTCTTTCCTCTCTGGATAGAGGGATGCCTTGCAAACATCTCAGCCACCCAGGTTTCTTCCAGACCCAGCAGAGATGCACTTGCAGGGCAGAGGGGTATCCATTGGATACCTGTGCTGCAGGGACTTGTTGCAAACTCTCACCTCACAGGCCTAAATCCCTCTCTGGCAGTGTTGCTGATGCCCTTCTCTCCCAGCAGCTCTTCCAAAGTCTTCTGATGCCCACAGCTGAACATCTTATTCCTTCCCACCCCAGGGGTTCACCAGCCTGCACTGAAAGCCCCTAGCAGCTCTACCTCCACCTGTGGTGGGCAGAGCTGCTGCTTGCTGCAGCTCACAGTTCCTCTGCAAACTTGCCAGCAAAGTAGCTTCCCAGCCAGTTTCAGCTTTCAATAACACAGGTGTTTTGCTTGGCTTCCTCCCATTTTTTTTCCTCTTCTGTATAGTGAACAGCATGCTGGCTTGCAGACCTTCACCCTTGTCTTCTGCCCTGTGTACCTGCCCCAGAAGTCCTCCTCTGCAAGCACCTGTCTTGCTTCTCCCCAATTTATCCTTTTCATACCTGCTGTAAGGAGATGTGAATACCAAAGGGGAGCCTCCCTTCCAGAGGACAGAGTCTGGGAGCCCGTCACTGCCAAAAATGAGAGGGTAGCAGTGTCTAAATAAGAAGCCAGTCCCCTTTTTTGATCCTGAGAGACTTTTTTTTTGGTCTTTAATCCCCACTTTTAGTAAGTTGCCTCTGCTCACAGCTCCCTTTTCCTCCTTTGCAGGCCCAGTATTATGGTGAGATCGGCATCGGGACCCCCCCACAGAAGTTCACTGTGGTCTTTGACACTGGCTCCTCCAACCTCTGGGTGCCATCTGTGCACTGTCACCTCCTGGACATTGCCTGCTGTAAGTGTCACCAGTGCCAGCTGTGGCTTGGCAGCTTCTCCTTCCCTGCACAATGCAAATCCTGGCATTGCAAGAGGAGAAACTGACAGCAGTGTGAAAGGGCTTGTCAGAGGCTGATGGGCTCTTGGGGTCAGAGCTGGAAATAGGATCCCAAACTCCTGCATCCAGCCTTCATTACTCCCTTCCTGTTTTTTCCTCTGTCTCCCACGCACAGCTCCAATCCTTCCCCAGTAGCCTCAGCCCTGCAGCTGGGGAGCAGCATCACAGGTTGTGATATTTCTCCCCAAATTATAGACTGACACTGCTGTTGCCCCATTGTGCAAGGCTGGTGGAAAAAAAAAATCAACCTCTTGCCAGATCTGATACAACTGTCCTAGTTTCTGGTTTATTGCTGCATGGAGCATGTGCCTGCATGTTTATGGATTTATAATTAACGAAAGCCAGGTAGGCACGAGGAGATGAGAATGTCTTAGGCACTACAAGGTTTTTTGCTTTGTGGCATTCCTATGCAATAAACCTCCACAGTTGAAGGTTTCCAACCCAGCAATGGCAAAATGCCATTTAAAAGCCACTGGCTGTGCTGCTTGAGCAGAGAAACCTGTGGAGCCAACAAATGCAACCATGAAAGGTGGTGCACAGTGCTTGTTGGGGGTAGGGAGGAAATTTGGTCGTCTTCTATGGCCCTGTAGTGCCCAGAGAGGAGACAGACCACCTTCTTGCATATGTGAAATGAGATTTAGGACCCTGGTAGGGTGATGAGGTCCAGACCTGGTCTGTTCTGGGGGTCCCTGATCTCTAGCAGGGAGCTGGTTTCTCAAGGCAGCAGTGCAGGAGTTGCTGGGACCAAAGAGCTGGTTTTACAAGTATGCAATAAGCGTAACCTCCTGCCAGACTGGGATCCAGACAGCCCTGCCAGGGAAGTCCCTGTATAGCGTGTCGGTTTCTGTAGGGCTCGGCTGGTTTGCCCTCAGCTGCTGTCTACCCCGCTCAGCAAGCAGCCATGGAGCCAGGCTGGTTGAGCTCACTGCCACGTGCTGCTGCCCAACTCGTGACTCAGGAGGAATCTGCATGGGAGGAATCTGCCCAGCCATAAAACCAGGGGTATCTTTCCTTCAAGGGGAAAAGCAGCTTGGACTAGGGGAAAGCCCTTCTGCTCTGCAAACAAAAGAGTACTTTGAGCCCTCTCTGTGCAAAAAACAACTGTATAAAAAAATTCCAGCTAGTCTTAGTAAAAGGAAAAGATAAATCCATAAAGTGAAAATGTTCATGCCCAGCCTGGTTCCCCATGGTATGGGGAACATGTTTTGCTGTGCTATCTAATGCACCCTGACACACCAGCCGCGTAGTTTCTAGGCTGTTAATACCTGGTGGTCAAATCCAATTTAACAGCCAAATAGGATCAGCCCACCTAATTCCCCAGATGTTGGAAATGCTTTGTTAAGCAATCCAGGCTTGGCAAATGCTGTGTCCAGGCCCACCTTCATGTTGTTTAGTGTCTGGATGAGCTGGGCAGCATGGGGTTAGGTATCAAGGAGCATTGTTGATGTATGTCTCCCTGTGTCCATCTCCCTGGCTGCAGTGCTGCACCACAAGTACGATGCCTCCAAATCCAGCACCTACGTGGAGAACGGCACAGAGTTTGCCATCCACTATGGGACGGGGAGCCTCTCTGGGTACCTCAGCCAGGACACTGTCACGGTGAGTAACAACTGCCCTTGTCCTGAGCCGCCCCAGCCTGCTTTCCATAGAACACTCAAAGCCATTTGATTTCAACAGGTCTTGCTTCTTGAGTGTCCTACTTGTATTGAGTATGTTTCAATGCCATGTTTCCAAGTGCTTTGAAACAAGGTGGTGGTGATGATGACTGAGAAGGTGACAATGACCAAGGCAGGCAGAGAAGAGGGAAGGTATTAATCAGCAGGTCAGCAGGCTAGGAGTGTGGACTGTGTGAATGGTGCTTTGCAAACATGGTCTCTGGCCACCCCTCTGACCCTCTTTCCCCCAAGCCTGGAAATTTCCCAACCCAAGTGCACACCAGCCCCTCTGTGCAGGCTGCTGGTGGTGCCCAGCTTGTTCCTGGCTGATAACCACATGGTAGTGGACATCCATGGAGGAGCTGCCCAAACACTGAGCAAAATGGGCTCTTTGCAGCCCCGTCCTGGTCTGGTGTCAAGGATGGTGCTTATGTTTGCAAAGGTTGTGTAATGCTGGGGGACTTCCCCAGCAGCATTCAGGGCCCAGCCTGAGGTAGCCACATTGCTGGTGGTTGCTTCCCATAATTTCCTCTTCAGCAAGCCAGGGCTGAGCTTCCTGCCCTGCAAAGGGTGGGTGCCTTTTGTGACTGCCTCCCAGGTACAGGTGCTCGTGGGAGTTTGCCAGCTGCTGAACATCAGTGATGTACATGCTCCCAGATTGCTTGCTCTCCTGGCAGGGATAAGAGCATGTGTTTGCTTTGCAGTGGGGAGACAAAGCAAGAGTTTTGAATAAGCACATAAATCTAGGGATTTGGGGTATTGTGTTAGGTTCACCTGAAAATTATTGACCTACCAATTTCATTGGGATCAAGAGGAGACCACAGTGGGAGTTTCATGCAAGGAGCACTCTTTAGCCTGTCCTTATAGCAGGAAAATTTCAGGCTAGTCTGGAAGCACCAGCCATTGCTTCTGCGCTGCATCCAAAGATGCCAGCAGCTCAGGCTGGGTGCAGGACCCTCTTTGGGGGAGAGAGCTTTTGATGGGCTCAGTGAACCCTGAAAATCAGTGCAGAAAAGGCTTTGGGGGAGAGCCCCAGAGGGTTGCCAGCAGTTCTGCACCTCTGGTTTTGTTCTCTGCCTTCTGCAGCCCACCAAACTTTGGGACTGTTTCAGTTTTGTTTCATGCTATTTATTTCCTGTGTCCCTTGGTTCACTTAGAAACACCCTGCCACAAAAAAAACCCTGCCCATCTGAGCCTTCCTGTGGCTCTTGCCAAATGAAGGCACCCTGCATGTAGCATTAATGGATTCTCTTGTGTTAGGTTTGCAAAATACAGACAGAGCAGGTGGAGGCATCTGTGCTTGCTCCAGTAATGGAGCAGGGCAGTGAGGCAAACAGCAAACTTTATTGTCCTGTGAAAGTGTGGGCTGGTTTAAGCACTTTCCGGCTTAATGCAGGGGCTGAAGTGAGTCAGAAGGAAAATTGCAGCTTTTTCTTTTTTTTTGTTTGTAATTATCACCCTAATGCCTGCTTGCTAATTAGCTCTCCACTTTCCAGCAGCTCAGAGAAAGGATTTTGTGCCTGAGCTTGTTTGGGAAGTGGGGATGGCTCTTGGCAGCCAGCACGGCTTGTAGCATTTGGTTTCTCTCTGGGCAGAATCAAGAGAAACATCTTGTGTGGAGTCTGAGCAGCGTCATGCTTGCAGTACACAGGGCAACTCAGAGGTCAGGGACCTTCAGCTTGGACACTAAAATGCTTCCTCTGATGCACAACAGCCTGTAGGCAAGCTCCCACTTGGGTGTAATCTGGAAATACAGATGTTGAAACCACCTTCAGGGTGACCCTCCTCTGGCTCCAGCTGTCCCCATGGGTGGAAGCAGTCACAGCAGCCTGTGGTAGCACTGACATATGACTGAAAAATGCTGGTTGGCAGGTGGTCCAGAGTCCTTCAGCCATGAATTTTTTTAGAGAGTGTGACAAGCTCACGTTGAACATCCTCTCTTTCTGTAGAGGAATGATGCCTTGTAGTACCACACCCCTTGGTGCTGCTTGCCCTCCAAAGAGCAATGGGTTCAGCCAGCCCTCTGGTGCTCAGGCATCTTGGCGCTTTATCACAGCCCAACCTTGAGATGTCCTTCAAGGACAGCAGAGGAAGCATTGCCGGCTATGGGGCATGAGGTCTCACGGGGCTGCCATGCAGGTACAGCACACAGGAGATGTCCCTCCCTGCCTCTCCCCTGTGCCTCTGCAGGGGGGAGCCCTGAGCCCCAGTGCCAAACCATGCTACAGAGACAGTAGTCTGCCTTCACTGTCTGGCAGTTGCCTGCTCAGCTGAGGCTGCTAACAAGGAGGCTGGGTGAGCTGCAGGGTGCTGACACCTGTCTGCAAAGTGCTGGAGGGTGGCCACCATGCAGCCATCCACTGGTAATGATTTTTGGTCGCTTCCTGTCTGGGTGAGAGCCAGCTGAGGGATGGAGACAAAGGATCTGTCACCTGGAGCCAGCACTCTGCTAAAGATGCTCTTGGGTTTCAGTCCTACTGAGGACCGAGTGTAGGCAGGGTCTGCTGAGACCGTACCACCGGACAGATATCTGCCTCCTCTTGGGATGTGCAACCAGGACAATAGTCAAACCTGACACTCAGTTTTATCAGTCCATTACACTCTAATATTTTTTAAGTGGAACCCTTATTGAACTCTCTGAGCTGTGCCCAGTGGTGGAGCGGTGGCTTTTGTAAACCTGCAGCATACAACTGGCACACTTGCCGTGTGTCAGCAAGCGGATGCATTGCTGTGAGCTGTTTTGCCCCACATCCTGCTCTGTGGCTTTTAGCTTTTGCAAGGCTCGATCGCCCTTTCCTAGTGCAAGCCTCTGATACCATTAAAGCAAAAACTGCCTGTCCCAGCCTTGCACTGTTTAACCCTGGGGGGATATTAGTAATTTACAAGGATCGTTATCTGCCATCAGGTAGGAGAGGCCAGCTTTTTAGTCCAGCCCAGTTCACTACAGGGCTGCTAGCTGCAGGCTGAGAAGCTGAAATTGTCCTAGCACAGATGCTAAAATTGCCTGTGGTCAGCCAGAAGCTTGAAAACCTCCTGAACTGTTAGAGCCAGGAGCCAGCAGACACGTTCTGCTCCCTGTCAGCAGAGCTATCCTGCTTTCTGTGATTTCCTTCTTTCTGGGGATCTGCCCTTGCAGGGTGTTTCAGCTTTCTGGGGGAAATGCCAGTCCTTCTTGTGGCTGGCAAGAGAGGTGACCTTTTGCATTCTCAGTATTCCACTTGCTATTTTTGTGTTCTGGGCTCAACCTTGCTTTCCTGGCTGGGTCTTCTCCCCTCCCATGGGAGGTCTCTGCAGGCTGGTGGGTCTGCTGGGAGGTACAGCAATATCCCGGGGATGTTTCTGACATAAGGGAGATCACAGGGGTTGCTGGCAGAGGTGAGAGATTTGTGCTTCCAACTGCAGATGGGTGCAGAGCCTGAGGAGTTAGGACATGGAGATCACTTAGATGATGTCCATGGTGGAGAAGAGGTTTAAAAGCACAGCACAAGAGCTTTTCAGACTGGGAGGAAAGGATGAAGTAGGTGATAGGGAAAGGGATGTAGGGGTGATAAAGTGATATAGGACCCTCTGTGCAAACAGGAGGAGCTGCAAAATGGCATGGCCAGTGCTGGGACCCAGCAAAAGGCTGGAAGTGCTGAGGTGGGCAAAGAGCAAAAGGGGGCGTCTGCCCATAGGGGTGTGCTGGGCTTTGCAGGGACCCAGGAGGTGCCACTGTGTGGCCAGAGTGACCTGTGTCCCCCTGAGGAGGACGGCACCAGGGTGTCTGGTTTCTGCAGCTTCCTTCAAATGTAAGGGTGAAAGCGGGCAGGAGTGCGGCAGCGTGTTGAGGGATGTGCTACAGCGTGTGTCCAGTGAGATCCTGTTTCCACACTGATCCCCCGAGACAGTTTTCTTTACAGTCTGCTTTTTCCCTTCCTTCCCCATCTCCCCTCAGCTTGGTAACTTGAAAATCAAGAACCAGATCTTTGGGGAGGCTGTGAAGCAGCCAGGCATCACGTTCATTGCTGCCAAGTTTGACGGCATCCTGGGCATGGCGTTCCCGAGGATCTCTGTGGACAAGGTCACCCCTTTCTTCGATAACATCATGCAACAGAAGCTGATTGAGAAAAACATCTTCTCCTTCTACCTGAACAGGTAGTGTTGGGTTTGGTAGCGCACCTCTGGCAAGCCCAGCTGGGCATTTCTCTATGCCTCCCCATAGCACCTCTTGTCATGTGCCAGTTTACGCCCTGGCCAGCACTGTTACGGAGGTCTCAGCAAGGTCTTCTTGCTGGAGCAGTCAGGCCAAAATCTCTGTTTACTGCTTTGAAGTAAGAAGGGAAGTAGAAATGCAGCCATTTTACTGATAAAAAGCTGCATAGATCTGCTGCCAGACTTCTTAACTGATGAAGAGCAGAGGATGCTTCCAGAGGAAGAAGAAACAAAAATAAACAGGGTTGTGATCATGAAATTGCACGCTGCTAGGCAGTCCCCATTGGAGGAGTAAACACAGCCCCAGTCTGTTGCCACAATTCTCAAGCCACATGGCCACCACCATGTCACGTCCTAGGCAAGCATGCCCCCCACCAGTCATCACTAATGATGTGGCTAATACTCCCTCATGCCCCAGGAAGTCCTCCTGTGAGGCTCCCAGTGCCTTCCCACCTACTGCTGCTCCCCCCAGGACACCCCATCATCCTCCTGGCACTGCAGGGGGCACTCTGAACTACTTCAGCCCAAAAAGTAGCACACCAGGAGCAGGAAAGGCAGGGAGCGCTGCTGCTGTCCGCTCAAGCGCCAGCCCTCCCCCATCACCATATTTCTTCCCATCTGCTTGGCAGTGAGCTTTTATCTGACAGTAACCTTGAGGATTCGACTCCAAGGCTGCTGGCTGGCACAGAGTCGGGTGCAGATAACCTATGCTGCATCAGCCATGTCCAGCCCTGCACAGGTGCTTGTTACAAGCTGATTATTAGGAGGGTCCCTGTGCCAGTACTCAGTTCCTCTTTGCTGTCCCCCTTCTCTGCAGCGAGTTTCTTCAGGTGTCTGTGCGAAAGTATGAGGCAAAAAGCTGCAGCTGGGCCAAAATATTCCCATTTCCCCACCCCAGCCTATCTCACAGTATCTGTCTTTATATTGACATATTATAGCACAATGTAAGTAATCTGTTTCCAGTGCTGTTAATGCCATGCTTCACCCCCAAGAACCCCAGCATATGTTTTGGGGGCACACAGAGGGGGTTGTTCTCACCCTGCCCTTGATGTTCATGGATTTGGGTTGGTTGTTGTTTTTTGGTTTTTTTCAGAGACCCCAGCGCTCAGCCCGGTGGTGAGCTGCTCCTGGGAGGGACTGACCCCAAGTATTACAGCGGCGACTTCAGCTGGGTCAATGTCACGCGCAAGGCCTACTGGCAGGTCCACATGGATGCGTAAGTCCCCCCCTCTACCCAAATACATGTGTGGGGGCACATGTGCAGACAGCTCACACCTGGGTTGGGCTGAGACCCTCCCCGAAAGGGAATCATCCTCTATCCCTGCAACACAGCCATGCCAAAAAAAAAAAGCAGATTAAAATCCCACCCTAAGGCTGGGTCATTTGTCGCTGGAAGGCGAGGAGAGGCAGAAAACAGCAGGAGATGTTCTGCAAAATCCTTTCCTCTTGTTTACAGTTTGGCCCTTGCAAACACCTGCTGCGCCCTTGTGAATCGGGGAGAAAAGCTGGTGTGTCCACCTTGCAGGCAGGGCGAGCTCCATAGATTAAACCCTGGCGTTGCTCAGCTCTCAGCAAGGCCTGAGCTGTGTGGCTCACTTGCACACAGCTCCAGAGGAGCAGGATGAGGCCCCAGGAAGCCAGCCCTTGACTGAAGGGCACGGTGCGGCAATCAGCACGCATTGTTGGAGGCAGAGGGGGGAGGAGAGCAGGCTGAGCTGCCGGCCTGCCAGCCCTGTGGTCTATTCTGAGCTCTCCCATGTGATGGGAACTTAAAAGCAGCCTGTGATCAGAGTGCGTCCTTTTCCTGGGGATTGCATCCCTCCCCAGCTCAGGGTTTTAGTTCTCATCTTCCCCCAGCCCTGCCACGTTGGCAAAGCGTGGCAGACCCTTGGCTAGGAGGCTTTATCTGTCCGTGCCACTGTGAAATGCAATGCGGGTGAGGAAGCCAAGCAGTTCCTACCTTGCCTCACCGATCTACATGAACCCCCTCAGCCATCACACCACCCCTTCAACGCTTTGCTTTTTGCAGTAGCACAGGTCATATGAGTCCCTAATGCCTCGCCCTTAGCTTGCTCATGTGCCCATTAGTCATGGTGTTTAGCAGGCAGGGTATGCAGGCAGCAGTCCGGGCTGCCTGCAGAAATGCAGTAATGCACCAAGGCACCTGCTCAGTTGGGAGCAGGCGAGGGCCCTGTGGAGAGCCAGGGGTTCTGTGCACTAAGTTGGTGCTGCATCAGGGTTTCTGAGCATGTGTCCTTCCTGGGCATCTGTCACAGCCCTTCCTTGCATGCCTGTGTGCTTCCCAGGCTTGACCATCTTCAACTGTTTGCCTACTGCTGCCCGCAGCCTTTGCTGGGAGGCCCTCTAAGGGTTGTCTTCTGTCTGGGCATCTCTCCCCAGGGTGGACGTTGCCAACGGGCTGACTCTGTGCAAAGGGGGCTGCGAGGCCATTGTGGACACAGGAACCTCGCTCATCACTGGCCCCACCAAGGAAGTGAAGGAGCTGCAGACGGCCATTGGGGCAAAACCACTCATCAAAGGCCAGGTTGGGAAAGTGGGAGTCCATGGCCATCATGTAATCTGTGCTGATGCCCTGCTTTGCACCCAAATGCTTCTAGAGACCCGGGTCTTCTCGTCCCTCTGCTCTCCATTCCCAGGCTGTGCTCCTGGAAAAGCCCCTGGCATAGCAGGGACCCCTCAGTCTTTTGACCTCACGTAGCATTCGATGCCCTGCTCGTGCTCTTGGTAGAGGGCACAGTCCCGTGAACTTCAGGAGGCTTTGGGTCACCCCTGCTGCCCATCTCTGGGAGGCAAAGGAGAAGGGGTGCAAGTTGCAGCTGAGCCCAAGGACTGACATTAATGTGAGTCCAGAGGCACTTTATATTTAATGCAAATGACAACACTTCCCTGCCAACTTTTTAACTATCTTAGCTAATCTTACAAGATCATCCCTCTTCCCTGAAATTGTGGAGGGACAGGGATTATAAGGACCTTGTAGAAAGGATGCTCTGCTCTGAAACCCCTCCCAAATCAGAGCCATGAGCACTCATAGGGCTTTTATGCAGTGTGGGGAGACCCCATGCTGCAGCAACTGGCTTAGACCTGCCACCCTTGCCAAGACTCGCCAATGTTAAACTGCCTTTGTCTATTCATCACACCACGCGTCCCTGTCTGTGTCTGTAGGCTGTATCGAGCCACGTCTCCCCCTCCTGTGGCAGAGGTAAGACCCCAGCCCTGCTGCATCAGGTGCAGAGCCAAAAAAAGAGTGAACCCAGCACCCTTTGGCTCCGTCCCTATCTCTAAAACCCTCTGGCCCCTCAGCTTGCAGCCCTGGGTGGGGAGCAGCCTGCTTATCCCAGCTCAAGGGGGATATGAGCAGTTCTTAGGGAAAACCACAGCAAAGACATGATTGTGTCTGGGGGAGACCATGCCCTTTCCTGAGGACATGGGAGCTGCCATCTAAGTCTAAAGCCTTTACCATTTCTGTTTCAGTACGTGATCCCCTGCGATAAGGTGTCGTCTCTGCCTGTCGTCACACTAACACTAGGAGGGAAGCCCTACCAGCTCTCTGGAGAGCAGTATGTCTTCAAGGTGCGTCCAGGCAACTTTTGCTTTCTCTATTCAAACCTTAACCATGAAATCCAAAAATGCAAGAGCAGCAAAGGCAAGGCTGGAGCTGGCACTTGGAGAAAAGTCTGAAAGGTTGGGGTGATGGGGTGGTGGTGCTGGCTGATGGACTCAGGCAACCTCACCAAAGTCCTGCAGTAACAAGACCCCCTGCGTGATCACGCTCATGAGGGATGGCAGGATGGGAGAGGAAGGGCAGGCAGGCTGTTGCACTGCTTTGTACAAACATTTTGCCCTTTTTCTGCTGGATTCTGATGCCATGAGGCCAGCCTTGTCATAGCAGAGGCCACCAGCCTGGCATTTAAGCCATCACAGTCAACTTGCAAGGACCATCTTGTGTAGAATTTTGACAACAGCTCTAATTCAGAGTTGCATGGGCTGGGAGGTTTATGGGCACGTGCAGCTTTACTTGATGCTTTGCTGCGTAAGGGCTCTGGGAGGGGGAGCTGGGTTTTGGAGCTGTGGGAGAGGCAGGTTGGGAGTCTTGCAAGCTGTGGATCTCAGGCTGGGAGAAGCACAGCCAGTGTTGGCAGGTGTTACTGCCAAGCCGGTGAGGTTGAGGAAAGAGGAGGACCTCCTTGGACTGAAGCTCTCACTCTTTTTTCTAGGTTTCTGTACAAGGAGAGACCATCTGCCTGAGCGGCTTTTCAGGCCTGGACATCCCACCCCCCGGGGGCCCTCTCTGGATCCTGGGAGATGTCTTCATCGGTCCCTACTACACTGTCTTTGACCGTGATAACGACTCTGTTGGCTTTGCCAAATGTGTCTAAGCGCCTGACCCCCACTGCCTCTGCCACACACACACTTACATGCACCGGAGCCATAGAGAAAGACTACCGGGATTAGAAACCCAGTGAGTGGAAAGAAGGAAAAAAAAAAAGAGATGAAACTAGATTTAAAATTATATGGAAAATAGTCATTAGTGCCCTGCTAACTACTTTTTCCCCTCTGTTGAGTAAGTGGTGCTGGGAGGTCTCTAGTTGACAACTCCAGCTGGATTAGCCCCTTGCTTTACTGCTAGGTCTTCCAGTATTTGTTTTTAAGAATGATTCTCAGAGCTGAACAAGGCCCTAATGTCTTCCAGCCTTGGTCTTCCTGGGGGGACAGCTGGCTGGAGCCACCCCCTGGTGCCTCTGTTCCTGCAGAGAAGCTGTCTGGCTGCTCTTGGGTTTGGGCTTCTGCACTGGTTGAGGGGGATGGGGAAGGCTGTCCAGCATGTTATTTATTTCTTGCTTTTTCACTGAAGTGGGGGAGCGGGACGCGGGAGAGTCTGTCTTCATCACCCCTCTGTGACAGGTTGAGGCAGTGACTGCTAGGTCATTTCTCAATGGGTTTGTGCTGGCTTAGTCCTAAGAGAGCACATCCCAGGCTGGAGCGACAGGGAGTTGCAGTAGTGTGCCCAAGTGTTGAGTTTCAGAGCCCAAGGGCTTTGGTGGTGTGTTTTGTGTTGTGACTGCACTAGTGAGAATGCTGGAGGCATGATGTCTGTGTGCCTGACCTAACAAAGCAGAGATTCACTGGGGGGGCTCCAGCCAGTGGGACTGTTCGGGGAGTAAGAATGTAAAGGGGGTCAAGATAGGATTTAATAGAGGTCACTTGAATTCATGGCCACCAAGGCCCAGCTTTCTGCTGAGCAAAGTCACTTGACACAGTGTCTCTTGAGTTTGGTGAACTCAGGTTCCCCAAACTGCAGATCTTCCCAACTTCATCTGCAGCAAGTGAGTTGAGAATAATGTTTCCTAAAGTAACTAAATGATCTACAAGCAGAAATCACAGTGATAAAATCTGTAGGTATTTGTCAGCCACTTAAGACCTTTTGGAAACATTATTTGCAGCATTTTGAACTGCCCAAAACTCAAGAGACAGTTGGCAGAGCCAGCAAGCCTCCCAGGCAGGAGGGTGCTGTGGCAGCTGCTGGACTTGTATTTGCTTTCCCTGGTGCCCCATCCTGAACCCAACTGCCTTTAACACCCTCCTTACCTGCTTTCCACCGTACTAATGCTGGTGAGAGCTCTGTTCATGTCCACCCTGTGTTGCAGACACAGTGGGGAACAATCCTGCTTTGGGGAGATTGCAGCTGATTTAGCTGTGCTCGCAGATCCTCCTGGAGAGCTGAGATCTGTGCATATGGAGCTGCTCACTTCACTGGGCTGGCGTCAGTAGGCAAACAGTGGTGGAGCTGGGAGGATGATAAAGTGAGTTTTAAGCAGTACTAGAAAGCTTAGACTGCCAAGATTCCCAGCTTGTGCTGGGAGTAAAAGACTCTTGGCTTTCCCAGTGCACTGGATCAGGTCCTGAAGTTAGGGAGTGGCAGCAGGTGAGGGGCAAAGCTGAGGGTGGCAAGAGGACCAGATCAGCACCGGCCTTGACAGCAGACCAGGCAGAACAGATGGTAAAATCCTGGCTTCCCAAAATTCACTGATAATACTGCCAGCAGTACTGGTGGGGCCAAGGAAGTTCCTGAGTTTTTGTGCAGTGGGTCAATAGATGGTTATGCCCAGTGAAATGCATATACATCATCCCAAATACTGAATTCACCACGAGCATCAGGGACGCGGGTGGGGAAGAGGTCCCGAGGTGAGCTGTGGGAGGACAGTGAGCACATAGCCTGCAGATGTCCCCTGTCCTCACCCACTGCAGCCGATCAGTTTAGCTTTATAACTGTGCCTCATGCCTTGGAGGGTGGTGGCATGGGCAGTGGGGACAGGCCTGGCCACACTTCTGATGTGCGTATTGTCCCCTGCAACCCTGGATGCAACAAAAGCTTGCAACTCCCAAAGCTTGCTTCTGCCTGCTCGTAGTCTTCACTTGCAACCCTGCCTCTGGACACCTAAGGACATCTGTTGCAGACTGGCTAAAGAACAGTAGTTTGTTACCAAAAAAATAAATTGTGAATAGATACTCCAAAATCAGCAGATATTCAGCACCTCCCCAGAGAGCCCTGATTTCACACCAATTAAAGTGTCCAGAGCTCCTCCAGGTCCTGCTACATCGTTTCCCAGCTGTAGGCTTTTTCCAGTGTGGCGAGACAGACACAACCTCTTGGGTACCTGCAAATAAGACCTGATGCAGAGGGGAAGCCTGGCATGGACCTGGCGGCAAGTTTTGAATGTCTTTGGCATCAGATTTAAGCGGGACATGCAGCACAGCCACAGAACAAGCTGTCGGGATGTGGTTCTGCTGGGCATGTAAGGTCTTATGCTGTCTGTGTCATAGCCTGTGTGGTAGCCCAGGGCTGGGCTGGTGTCTGTGCTTGGGCAGAAACGATGCCCAGAGTGTCATACCTTAGGATAGGCTGGAGGAGTGGTTCATTGTAGTCTTCCCTGAATGGGTCTCCTCCCCGTGTTCTTTTATTTGCATTTTTAAACTGAACTCTAACTGTGTGACTATTTGGGGGTTTTTTTAATCTAATTTGCTGTCAGAGTTACTGTCTCATCATAGAAAATTGAAAAAAAATACAGTATTTCCCCCTCCCTTAACTCTGAGAGTGGTCTTTCCTTAACCAGTTTGAGATGCTGAACTCTTTCTCAGTGTCCAGAGACTGTGTTTCCCTAACCTATTGGCTCAGTAGGTCTGATTGTTCACTCGGGTAGACCCAAATACGTTTCATCCTTCTCTTCCCCCTACTAAGGAAATGTGCTGGGAGCCTGTTGGGTTTGTCTTTTTCAGTGTATTAAAACATAACCCAACCTCTTCAGGATGACATGACACTTGCTATCCTGACCCAGCACCACCGGGGTGGCAGGCCCTCCCAGCATCTCTCCTAGCCTACAGCCTTCTCCTGGGGCCACATTTCTCTGGCTGAGTGTTGCCAAGGGTAGTCCTCCAACAGGGTACTCGAGCTGTCCCCTGGTCCTCTGGGCCAGATAGAACAAGCTCCTGCTTGACTTGGGACGTAAAGTGGTCCTGTAGCAGCCAAAGTGGGACTCCAGTTTCTAAGTCCAGCCTAAAACCCACTAGCATGTGAAGTTTATGTTCCCAGAGCCCGGTGATGAACAACACAGGTTTGGTGGGTTTTGTTTTTTTTTTTAAATGTTGGAAAAAGCTATCCCTATTGCCTGGCTGGCTGATTTTTAGTCCTAGCACTGCTGTACAGGAGCTGGAGACTCTGATGCAGAATGAAGGCCCCATGTGCCAGGTGGAAGATAAGAGCTAATCCCTACTTAGAAGAAAGCATCTACATAAGCAAGACAGATGCAGCCAAGTCCCATCCCATTTTCTGAGCGTAGATCTAAGCACACAGCTTAACTGAGTTCCCCACTGGCATGTCCCAAGCCTCTGTTCCCCCAGGATGCCTTAATACCCCAATCAGCTGTTCTCCTAAAGAGATGGATTTAACCCAAAAGGCCTGGCTGGGTCCTGAAAACCAATCATGCAGCCCACTGTTCCTCAATAGCCCGAGGGGACAAGTCATCTGCTGCCAAATATTTATCGATGGGAATACAAGGGTGTTGTTTCTGCAGGGGGGATTGTCCCTAAGCCTTTAATCGTGCTGTGAGTGCTGAATGTTACGTCTCAGCGGAAACAATCCCAGGCTTGATCTTGGCCAAGAGCTGGAGAAGCCAGGAGCCAGGATTGTCCAGCCATGCTTTTCCAGCAGGGAGCAGAGCACACCCCACCCTGCGAGCAGCCTGCATGCGGCCTCACGTTACCTTGCCCAGCAAACCCTCGGGTTTGTGCCAGCGCCCCCATTTACTGCACCGTCTCTGCAGAACTCCATGCACATGAAAATTTGATAGCTCACTCTGTATTAAATGTCTCCACTGATGCAAAGATAACATTTTTCATTACACGTCCCCTTGAGTAGTAGGGTGCTTGGCTCTGACACTCAGGGCTGTCCTCATGGGCCTGATCCTTCTCCACCTGACTCCGCTCTAGATCTGATGAGGGCTTTGCCAAAAGCCCACTTAGACAGGGACCTGCCCAAGGAGAGGGAGGATGAGACCCCTTGTTTATGGAGATGACTGGCTCATCTTGTTGGCGCAGCAATTTGTGGCTTTGGGAAACTATTTTTGCTCACCATCGGTGACGAAGAACGTTGTTTTGGGGGCTGGTGGCTTTTTCTGCTCTTTCTTGGATTTATTTTTAGGTTCCTTTGAGAGGGAAAAGCAAAGCGCAGATTGAAAACTTAGAGGACAGGAGACAGAAATCAAGGGAGAGCGGGGAGATAGGATTTACCCCTCAAAGTCTCAGGCTACCTTACTAGTTATGTGGTTTAGCAACCCATTGAGGAATTTTATAATGGGAATAGGAAGGACCATTCAGGAGGTTGTGGGCTTTCTCTTTCAGAAAAAATCAGAGGCAGGTCCTGCTAATGGTTTTCTGGAGAGCTGGAGTAGGATTTGAGATGGAAGACATTCTCACGGGTTTTACAGCACTTGATTATGTTACAGCCCACATGTCTTTAACACGATTACAGGAGAATTGCTTTGGGGCAGGAAACATCCTTCTGTTCTGTTCATGCCATGCTTAGCACAAGGGGATGCGGGCCTTGATGCCACAGTAATACAGGCGATTATTCATACTCATCCCAGCTTTTCTTTGAAAGAAAAGTGATCCTAGACCTTATGATTGAGGACTTCCACACATGACCTTTAAAGACTCCCAGAAAATAGGAGAAGTGTTAAAATAATGCAGAGTATTGACGGGGTTTTATTCTCTGTGTCATTTTTTAAGCCAGTTTCCTAACTTTGAAGGGTCACATGAATAGTTTTTGAACCGGTGATGCTGCTTATATGCCGTTGTGGTCCATGGTAATAAACCTCTCACTGCTCACACTTGGCATTGAGAAAGATCATGAATTACCAACCCAAAGACCCAAAAGTGCTCTGCAAACTATAGGATTGCTAAGATACCCAAAGAGAAAAAAAACAGCCATTCAACCTCCCTGACCTTTCAATCGTATTCACCCCAGGGAATGAGCCCACCTCTGTTGATTGCACAATCCCCTACACCACCTTGCTGTCTCCTCTTGAATCCTCCAGACCCCTGCTTTGACCTTTTTCTCTGTTCACCCTCCATCCCTGCCTGACGTTAAGAAGAGGAGCAGTCCTACCTACCTACATGACTTTCCCCAGACGAATGAACAGCAGGCTCATCCATAGCTCCTACAGCAGACAGCAATCTGTATCCAGGGGGTTTTGTTGCTCCTCCTGAGCCTGAGGGAAGGGTACTCTGCACAGCTGCAGGTTGCCCAGGTTTGTCCAAGCCCTCCAGAAAAGCTGACGACAGCTGGCTGCAGCTCTGCCTCTCCTGCAAATATTTTAATCCCACAGGAACATCATTCTCACCCCAGTGCTGCTTTTGCTCTTTAGCAGCTTCTTGGAGAGAGAGAGACCTGGGTCTCGTCACAGTCAGTTGTAGCACTAATAAAACCCTCTTTACTTTGGCAGGACCCAACACCACTCTGGCAGCGATAAATCCCAAACCAAAGGGCAGTATGTCCTTTTTTAACCAGTGCAGGCGCCTTCAGATGGATTAAACTGGCCTCGTGAAACCTGGACCCCCTCCAGCCTGGGAGCACTGTGGCTGCATGAGAAGTCCCCTTGCATCACACCAGCCCATGGGGATGAACATGAGGTGTGTCCCCCTACACAGGAGCCAAACCTGCCTGTGAACAGCTGAGTGAATTACCATCCTTATTTCTTAGCTCAGCACTTTGCAGGTAGACTTAAGGCATTTCCAGAGGATTTCCCTTTCCCTGCAGGTACTGCTCACACAAACTTTTGTTTTACCTAGCCTGTTTCCAGTACTCTGGGATTTCTCTGCTCCCCTTCCCCAGCACCACAGCTGAACTGGCTGCTGCTTCAAGACCACCTGCACTGGGCCAGGCTCTGCCCCTGCAGGGTGACACAGCCTGTCCTCATGGTGTCACCCTTCCTGCGCCATGGCTACATCCTCCCAAATGACCTGCAAGCTGTCCCTGCATGGCACCCGCTGCTCTCTGGCATCACATCCCTGGAGGGACGCTGCCACAACACCCTAGAATCAGGTTTCCGTGCAGCTCCCAGGGCAGTTGACAATGGGAGTCAGCAAGCACTTCCTTGATCCTGTGCCAAGCCCTGGCATGGCCAGATCCTCCTGGGCTTGTCCATCCTTCGTGACAATCCCACCTCCCTCCCCTAAAGCAGCCACACACCCTGTGTCCTGCTGCTGGGGTGCTCCCGCCCTGCCCACACTGGGATTTGCTCAGTGCTGGCAGGATTTATCACCCCACATGCAGGATTTATCCCCTTTCCATCCATCTCCCACAACCGGAGCACTTTTTCCCTCCATCACGCTGCATCGCCACCACCTCCCTTCACCACACTGTCCCCATCATCCCCACACACGCCTGCCACATTTGCTTTGGGTTTTCATCCCGGGCCCATGGGAGCGAACCCAGGCTGCAGCAAGTCCTTGCTGCAGAGGTCTCTCTGAGTGATGCTGGGAAGAGTCGGGCCGAGCATCCCCTCCGGATGGCTGGGGAAGCCTCTCGGCCGGCCCGGGAGATGCCCTTCTCCAGCGGGTTGCTACCAGGATGCTCCAAGCAGGAGGTGACGTCCGTGGGGGGGACACGAGGAGAAGGGCTGAGATAGATAGGTTCTCCTGCGTGGAGCATGTTTATGAGGAGAAGGGCTGCAGGTTGACCATCCCAGCCCCTAACTCTCCCCCCTACCCACCCCCAGCCCATGGGTGCCCCCCCCCCCCCCGCCCTCCCCTCCTCCCGCAACTCCAGTGCCGAGGAAGCCGAGCCGGAGGCAGTGCTGAGCCGGATATGCCGCGACTCCCCGCATCCCTCCTTGTGAGTATCCCTCGCTCCTCCTGATGCCTTCGGAGGAAACGGATGGACGGTCGGACGGGCAGCCAGAGGTGGACTAGTCTCTCCTATTTGCAAAGCTGGGGTGGGGGGGACCTCTTCCCACATTCCCTTCCCCATCCTGTCTTCACCCCCTCTTCCCCCTCCTCCTTCTCTCCGGCCACGATATTCTCCCCCCCGCAAAAAAAAGGGGGCGTGGGGAGACGACCTGCTGGCGGGTGGAAGAAATCGGGAAATGCAATCCCGTCTGGAATCCCGCAGAGATGAGGACTCAGCCAAAAAAAAAAAAAAAAAAAAAAAAGCCCCCCTCCAAATAAAACCCCCAGGAGGGAGGGAGGGCGAGGGGCCGGGCTGCTCTGCCGCACCGGGAGACCCGCTCCGCCCGCAGCCCCGCAGCCGAACGACCCGCTCCCATCCCGGCATGGGACAGAAAACAGAAGGCCCCGACAGACAGACAGACCGACAGGCGGGCAGAGAGGGCTGCGGGGGGATGCAGCGCGGCTAGCTGGCAACTCTCCTGGGCGCACACACACACACACACACCCGGCTCCTCCCACGTGTTTTTTTCTGCTTTTATTTGTTTCCTTCTTTATTTTCTTTTTTTTTTTTTAATTTATTTCCCCACTCGTGACTCGGGCGCGGGTCACGCAGGACAGCGGGCGCGGGGGGGGGGGGAGAACGAGGGAGGGGGGAGGGATGCTGCCCGCTGCTGCCCGCTGCTGCCCGCTGCTGCCCGCTCCTCTGCCCCCCGCCGCGGGGCCGGGGCCGGCGGCAGCTCCGTGCCGAGGCAGCGGCTTCGTGGTTCCCCGGTGTAGCGGTGCTCCCTCCTCCCCCTCCTGCCTGCCCTCCTCTCCTCCCTCTCTCCTCTGCCCAGTCCCTCACTCCTCTCCCCGCTCTCTCCTCTGTCTCTTGGTCCCTCTCTCTCTCCTGCCTTCCCCCCCCCATCTCCCCTTTTCTGCTCCTTCCTCCCCTTTTCCTTCTCCCCCCCCACCCCCTGCCTCTCCATCCCCTCACCCCCATTTTTCCCGGGGGGGCTTTCGCTTTGCCAGGGCAGAGCGCGGTGACACCGCGGCAGCCACCACGGAGAGGACACAGGATCCCCCCCTGGGCCCGCCATGCCCCTTTGAGGGGGTGGCCTGGACCCCAAGACCCCCTCAGGGCCCCCCGCAGGGCTGCTTCACCTGCATTGCCAAGCCCCCAGCTCTCCGGCAAGCTTCGCCGGTTCTGTCTCCTTCTTCTGCCGTTTATCTCATGGAGACCAAAAGCTGCAAAGGGGACAGCCTGCAGCCAGCGGTCCCGTGCAAGCACTCAGTGGAGAAGAAGACGATGACCAACCCCACCACAGTCATCGAAATCTACCCCGACACCACTGAGGTGAATGACTACTATCTCTGGTCCATCTTCAACTTCGTATACCTCAACTTCTGCTGCCTCGGCTTCATCGCCTTGGCCTATTCATTGAAAGTGAGTACTGAGCGCGAGGCACAGGGGTGGCTGGAAGGCGGGGGGGGGCATTTGGGGCTTGCTGTTGGTGTAAATCATATCTTTGTCACCCAAATGAGAGGTTGCACCCGACGGGGAGAGCCGAGGTGTGTTTTGGAGCTGGGAATGTTGCTTCAGGTGGGGAAGAGGCACTTCGACTTTCTCTGGTAGCCTCGGAGGCTCCTTTGTACCATGGTGGCAGGGTGACAGGCAGGGAACGCAGGGCTGGTTCGGCTCATGCTGTGCCCACAGGCACCCTGGCACTTGGTCCCTTCTTTAGGATCCTGTTGGTTAGAGATCTTGCCAGGGTAGGATCCGGCAGTGTCGGGTGGACAGGCAGAAGCAGTAAGAAGCAGCCGGCCAGTGTCAGCCAGTGCCTGGCAAGTTGCGAGGTGCAGAGACTGCCAAGGTGCAGGCAGTCCTGCCTGGTTCCTTCTTGCCCTCTCCCTAATTAAAACACCAGAGCTGGTGGCCAGCTGCACAGACACCACCTCCACTCCCATACCCCCCCACCCCGAGCCCTATAAATCCCAAGGCAAGCCCTGGAGACCTGCCAGCATCACGGGAACAAGCCCTGGGTAGCTGAGGAGGAGGAAGAGAGTGCAGGGGGGCTTTGCACAGCATTGGGGCTGGGGGGTAATAGAGCTGTGTTGATGGAGAGGGCGATGGCATGGAGCACAGCCGGTGAAGGGTACAGGACTGGGTTACTCCCAGTAGCTGCAGGGGAGAGCAGCCCAGCAGGGATGGTGCCCGGCAGTTGCAGAGAGAGAGGGGTCTGGGCTGCCCTTCCTTTCCCTGCCTGCCAGCCTCAAAACTAACTGAATGGATGTGCAGAGAGCCTGGGGGCGGCTGGGTGGCCCCCGCAGAGGAGCTAGCTGATTTGTTTTGGCAGGCAGCATTTAGAGGAAGGCCAGGGCACAGACAGGCTTCATCACAGAAACAGATCAATTAACCCCATCCAGCTCCCGTGAGCTGGGCTGCAAGTGCCCAGCACTGCAAGGAGGCTGCTCCTGAGCCCGTCAGGGTCTCCAGCAGAAAGGCTTGGAGTCAAGTCCGTGGACCGATGCGCTGGGCTCGCCCAGCACTGGCACCTTGGTGTCTGCCTCAGTTTCCCCCTACCCTGAGGTGGGCAATGAGCACCCATCCACCACCCATGCAGCAGGCTTCACTGCTGCCTGGGTGAGGCATTTAATAGCTTAAATCATGCAGGGGCTGAGCATCACCACAAGCAGGACTGACCCAAGGGCAAATCTGGGCAGTGGCAGCCTAACATGAGTGGGAGGGAGGGAGGGTGGGAGTCCCTTAACACCCCCACTCATTTAGCCAACAAAGGAAAAACCTGGCTTCTTCCTATTTTTTTATGTCCTTGCTTGTCTGAATTTGACTTTAATGATCAGCGCCTTTCCCATGCAAGAGGCACAGTCACAGTGGGCTAAGAAAGGATTTCACATCATGGGGACACAGCAGTAGCTACAGCCGGTATCTGGGTAGATGCAGTCCCTCAGCTGCAGCCAGTAGTGGGGGCAGGACAGCCTGAGGACCAGGCTGACCTATCCTGAGGGGACAGGATGGAGTAGGGTCTGCCACCGACAGCGTTTTTAAAGGCTGGACCCTTCACTATTCTTGCACTGAGCTGGAAGGAAGGGCAAAGCCCAGAAGTAACTCGGGGCCAGTGCCTCGTGCTGGGGCAAAGGTGTGGGCTCAGCATCCAGCTGCAAAGGTCTAGAGGACATAAACTCCAGTCCGAAAAAAAGAAGCGGTGGCGAGGGAAGGCAAATGGACAAATATGCTCCAAATCAGGGGAAGAAAAATAGAAGATGGCTGTCAAAAACCAGCCTTGACTTTTAGACTGCAAGGCAGTAGCCGATCAGATGTAGTGGTGGTACCCAAACAGATGCAGAGCTGAGCAGGTAGACATAACTGCTCTGGTCTTGGGGCTCCCCAGTGGCTGTAACTGTGTGGCAGGGGGAAAACAGAAACAAAAGGTCCCTCAGAGACACAGGACAGGGCTAGCAAGTGGCTGAAGGGATGGCGAATGCCCTCACAGGCTGCTGTTGGGATGGGTGGTGGGAGGCAATGCGGATGCTGGGGCAGTAGCAGAAGGTCTGTCCTGGAGAAGACCACTGGGATGTTAAGAAAGACGGGATCCTTCTTTACTCACAGCTACTGCAGAGACCTTCACAACATCCTGGCCAGGCTGGATGTCATTTCTCCAGAAACCTCTTGTTTTCATCTCTTTTACAGTCAATAAGGTTTTTTCCAGAAGTTCAGAGGGAGCAGGAAGAAAGGAATGCCCTGGGGACAGATGTCCCTTAAATAGACTTCTCTTGTTCCTCTGCAATTTAATGTAAGGACAATTTAGCAGCAGATAACTTAAATCCCAGCCTTTCTAGGATGTCTGTGCTCTGCAGAGACTGAGTAAGGTGCTGTGGGAGGGAGAGGAGAGGAACAGCACCTTCCTCTCCCTGACCCCACTCTGGGAGCTCTGACAGCAGAGCCCTCGGCCAGTGGAGCACAGGTTTCCTGGCTGAAGGGCCATCAGGGTACTGATGGCATTAAACAGTTCCCAGGTTATGGTTTTTCCATTTTCTTTAAATAATTGAAGCATCTAGCAACCTTAGGAATCATCATTTTCATTATCAGAAATAGCATTTTCAGTACCCTGCCATAAATATCATCTGCTTTTGCCAGATTCATACCATTAATAAAGCAGTAGCTCCTTCGTGCCCCAAGTCCATGAGCTGTTTCATTACGGACCTTAGCACATCCTTAGCATTTCCACCAGTTTCAGCAGCACAATGGCCACACTGGAAGCCAGATGTATGCTTAGCTACACTTGAATATTACCGTAAAGCTGTCTCCTTCCCCATGCCCACTTTTATTGGTTTCAGTCACAGCTGCGGAAACAGTACCTCCATGTCGGCCTGGCCTTTTGTACACGAGCTGCAGCCTTCTAGACTGCTTTGTGAAGGGAAATGCTAGTTCCTGGTGATCACTAAAAAATGCCAAAAACCCACCCGGCACCAAAGAATTTATGCTCTTACTCAAAGAAACACATGAATTCAGGTGAGGGCAAAGACTGTGACATCCAAGCCAAGTACTCTGTGACAGACACCCCAGCCAAGCGCTCTGAGTAACAGTGTGACAGCATGCCTCGTCTTTACTTACACCCATAGCAGGCCGGATCCTCAGCAGATACCACTAGCTGGGCTGCAACAAAGTTGCACCAACTCACGTATCCCTCTGCGGGTTATGTCTAGCATCTCATGCTTCTCAAGGTCAGCCTCTCGGAGTACAAGCAACGCGGTCGCATGTAAGCATGCACTGGTGCTGGGGAAGAAGAGATAAGCAGCAAGACCAGGGAAGTTAGAAACCCTGAAGTAACCTTAACCCCATCCCAGCACAGATGCGAGGATCGCTCTAATGGCAATGCTTTGGATTCAATTGGTTTTCATCAAGAGCAAATGCCATGGCCCAATATTCGGCAGCCCCCTCCCCTCCTCTGTCCCAGCTCCAAGTGGTAATTAACGATGCATCTGTGCCTGGTGGCAGGAGATCTCACTTCAGTTGTTAGGAGGTCCATCTCCGGAGACCGTGAGGGTGAGCCAAGTCCTTCTCAGTACCCATTACGCCATGAGGAGGTATATCAGAGGAGCTGGGATCTGAGACGAGTTGCGGTACGGATGCCACGTCCTGTCTGTATAGAGAGCTCTTTACCTTCCTTTCTTGCTGTGTGCTGACCTTCCCCATTTTGAGTGGAAGCGGACCAGCACAAATCCGTAACTATTTATTAACCCCAAGAAGCAGAGAGGCTGCAGCACCTGACCTCTCAGGCAGGCTCTCATCCTGCTTCTCAGGAGGAGCAATGGTTTACAGAGGTGGGTGAAATGCAGAGGCGACAGCCCCGTGACACCGGTGCCAGCGTGGTAGAAGTACACCAGCTGGAGAGCTCTTGACCGATTCACAGAGCAAATAAATCCAAGGATCCCCTCCAGAGCTCCTTATGTGTAGGGATGCAGAACTCTGCACAGAAATGGGTTTATACACAACCAGCTGTAAGCTGCACGCTAAAAGCTGGGCTGCCTTAAATGCAGCCTCATTAGGCTCATTATCAACAAACCATTCGTCTCCTCCTGCAAGCTGAGGCAGCGCTTTATACCCACACAGCAAGTTCCCTGGTCCCAAAAACAAGAGGACTCGAGCCCCAGAGCAGACAAGAGGGCAGGTGGCTGCTGGGGAAGGGACTGGGAAGGAGTGGGATGGCAGGGGTCAAGGGGAGTGCTTGGAGAGGAAGCTGAAGGCAAAGCCCCAAAGGGAGGAAGGGCAGGAGCTGGTGGTCAGAGGGAGGAAAGAAAGAGCCCTTAGCCACTGGCACACTGGAGGTGTTGGAGGACAAGGTGAGCAGCAGGGAGGCAACAGACAAGCAGAATGGAGGGAAAGGCCACCACTGGCTTTTGCTGGTGGGAGAGGGGAGGAGGAACGTTTGCATGTTAAACCACAAAAGTGGGCTGTGTTTTGTTGAACGCTGGGCATGAAAGAGGAAAGGAAATTTATAAGTTGTCAAGCCACATCAGAAATATGCTTTGCCTTGTCCAGCGTGGGATCTCCAAAAGGGTCACCATGCAGTGCTTTGGGGTGCCTGGGGAAACCCTGCTGTCAGTAGATGCAGGATAATTATCCTTACACACCTGTCATCTCAGTGCAAAGCAGGGCCAAAAATCCCCAAATAATTTTAGGCAAGGTGGGAAGGGTCAAAGTGACAATGAGAAAAGAGTCTGTGACTAAGGAAACACACTTGGGTTTGGGAAGGTTCAGCCTTGTGACCTTGGAGACCTGTACCCCCCATGCCTTACCTCCTTGGCTGTAGAAGGAAGCAGCTTCCAGGCCTCCCAGAAGCTTGTGCACCGGCTGCCAGCACGTTATGGCAATGGTGGCTGCAGGAGCGGGAAAACAGGAACAGCTGAGGCTGCGCTGTGAGAAAGACACTGCCATCTCCTTAAGGACAGAACAGGGAAGGAGCCAAAACATGTATGTGTGCTCCAGGAGAGCCCCTCCTCCAGAGCCTGGCTAGGATGCTGCAGCAGGATGTTGAAGGGAGATGTCTGTGAGCGCCTGGGGACGCAAGGCGGGACAGGAGGAGGTGAGGCCACCCTGGAGAGATGCAGGAGGCCAGGGCTGCAAGTGGTTTGGAAGGAGAAACACATTTTCATTGTGCTTGTGTGCCACAGGGGCCCTGGAACTTATCTGGCGCTTGGAGGTTCCGTTGCAATATAAATGATAATGGATAATAAAGGATGATTTGTGTTAGGGTGACCACTGAAGCCATAGGCGTATGGGGAAATAATGAGGGAAGCGAGGAAGGGGACCAAGGACTCAGTGAGGATGAGGGATCTAGGCAACCAAGGCCAGAGCAGCCATAGGAGAGCTAGGGAAGGGAAAGGGCAGGGAAAGGGCAGGGGGCTGCCGGAGATGGGGAATGCAGGCAGAGCCCTGTGTGCTGCAGGGGTTGGCAGGAGTGGGTGGGCGGGACTGGCCAGAGGGGCAGGGAGAAGAGGCAGCTGGGTGCCCTTTGGCAGGAGTCGAAGGTGGCTGTCCCTATCATCGTTTGGGCCCAAACAGCAGGAAAGAGAAGAGATGGGAAGGACAAAAGAAAGGAACTGGGAGGAAATGGTGGCGCTGGGGAGCGGGCAGCCCCAGGCGCCCCTTGCTAGAGATGTTGAGGAGCAGCAGGACTGGAGCAGGGACAGAGGGAGAACCACAGGCAAGTCAAGGGCAGGCATGGCTGAAGCAGGCGTGGGAAAGAGCTAAAGTGTCGGTCAAGAGGGCGAGCTGGTGTCAGGTGGGAGAGGCTGCTGGGAGCACTGGGAGAGGGCTGGGCATGGAAATTGGGGCAGCAGGGCACCCCAGGGAAAGGAGAAGCAGGAGGCAAGGAGTGGGGGAGACCTCCTGGGGCCAAAAGGCACTGGCCCCACAAAGGCAAAGCAAGTGGCTCAGCGGCAGTAGGGTTGCAGAGCTTGCCGGTCTGCTGGAGAAACCTCTGCCTGGCAAACACCGACAGCAGACACCAGCTTGCCTGTGGTGACAAGTGACCTCTCCAAGACACAGCTGGGTTACAGCGGAGGAAGGGGCAAAAGGCATTTGCTCTGCGCAGGGTTTGCCTCCGGCAGCCCCACCGCTGGGAAGAGGAAAGAGTGTGAAAGCTTCAAAGAGCCTGCCAGAAGCAGCGGGCAGGATTTCTGGCCTGAATTCCGTGCCCCTGGGGCTCTGGCTGCAGGGACCTCCGTGCTTTTTACCAATGGGTGAGGAAATGCTGGCTGCCTGGTGCTGCTGCAGCCGGGGTTTTTTGGGAGGATGCTAAACCTACCAAATAATTTCAAAGGTGAGTCATCCCAGACACGCAGCTGACACAAAAAGGGGTGCAGGTTCCCAGGCTGCCAGATTTCTGCCTTCCTAGAAGTCACGTCCACTGCTGGGAGCACCAGCCAAGCGTGCCACAGAGCCACATGCAGTTTGTGACTCTCCCCTGTCCGCGCTCTCAGAAGGGTGCCCTGAAGCTGTTGAGCACTCAGCAGCGTGGTGATGGGTGGATGGCCCCAGCTCCAGCTGCAGGCTTCCGGGAGCGGGGCACAACAGAGGCCGAGGACATGGCACCACAGGATTTAATATGAGGAGGAAAACGGATCTCTCATTCTTGCCTCTGTGCCTACCAGCGCGGGCTCCGGCAGGCCTCATGCCAGCAGCAGCCTCCTTCCCTGTAGTTCAGGATTAATGAAGAGCAGGGGGTGCTTGTGCAGAGAAGTCCTCACTGGTGTGACAGAGGAGGGGACATATTGCTTGAGGGTCTAGGACGTGGTTTTGGAGGCCCTGTGAACCACCGTGGTTCAGTGGAAATGAGGGGTTCAGCAACCCTTCCCCATATCCAGCAAGTTGCAGGCTTTCAGGACAGCTCTGTGGGTAAGCACTGCAGGTGGGAGAGAAAAAAAGTCACTAAGACGTGGTCTGAATCCATCACAGAGTCTTTTTTGAAAGCTTCTGGTCGATAAAAACCTTTTAATATTTCTAGGTAGGACTCAGGAGCTGGTTTTCGCAGCCTGCCACGGACATCTAGCGTTCAGCCAGCAGTGCCTTCATGGTGCTCATGCTGCCTGCAGCAAAGGCAGGCTGCAAAGGAAACACAGCCCCACAGCCTGCAACCTTCCGGTCATAAAGTAGGCAGTGAAGCAAGCACTGCTATGGCGTGCCAGCCCTTGCATACCCTGCTTGAATATGGGAAAGGGAAGAGGGGTAAAGTCTCCTGGTATTTTCGTCCCACATTCTCATGGCTCCAGATGCCAGGGTCTGCTGAGTGCTGGCTGACAGTGTGGTTTGGGGACCAGGACACATCCCTGATAGGAAGGGATGAAGCCTGACCGCTCGTCTACTGGGCTTAAACTGCAGAGCTGCTGCTGGCAGGTCGTGCCATCGGCTGCCTGGCTGTGCCATCTGCTGCCTGCATGTGCTATGCACTGCCTGGCTGTGCCATCTGCTGCCTGACAAAGCCGTTGCTGCCTGGCGGTGCCATCGCTGCCTGCCAGTGGTATTCGTTGCCTGGCAATGCCATCTGCTGCCTGGTAGTGCCATGCACTGCCTGGCTGTGCCATTCACTGCCCTGTAGTGCCATCACTGCCTTGCACTGCCATGCGCTGCCTGGTAATGCCATCGCTGCCTGCTAGTGGCGTTGCTGCCTTGCAGTGCCATCTGCTGCCTGCTAGTGCCGTCGCTGCCTGCTAGTGCCATCGCTGCCTAGCTGTGCCATCACTGCCTGGCAGCCTGGAGGAGGTGGGAACAAGCCAGTGACATGGACATGTACAATCCTTACTCACGGCAGAGCTGTCCCAAGGCAAGCCCATGAAAGTCCCAGCCCGCAGGATAATGAAGAGAGCAGACCGTGCTGTCAGGATTGAAAACTGCCAGTGGCAGAGACGCTACATGAGCTGCATAAGACCTGCAAAAGGAACTCATTAACCCAGGACTGCTTAATATGCTGGAGGCTCGTGCGCAGCCCTGGAGCTGCAGTAGGATGCCGTGCCAGGTTTCACCCGCTCAGCCCCTCAGTGCAGATGGAGGCATGGGGATGCACACCAAAACCACAACCAACCTTCTTGTTCATGGGCCGGGTGAGCCAAAGTCCAGTGAGGGCCAGGGGGCTGCAACACAGTAGGAAGAATGCTTTAGTGCCCATGTGCATGGGGTGAACGATGTTCCCCTGTGCACCCTCAGGCTCAAAATAGCACTGCCCCACTCTAGGGGGCACAGGGACCTGGTTTGCCTGGTTGGTAACAGCAACGGGTCACTCTTCCGGGTCTTCTCCACTCCCAGGGGTTTCCAGCCCACAGTCATTACAGTGCTTGCCTTTGCAAGCTCAACCCATTACAGAGCTAGGGTGCAAACCTCACCTCGGAGTGTTTTACAGCACCCCAAGTGTTCAAATGCAAGAGGCACAGCCCAGTCCTTGTCCACTGCACAGGTACCCTACCGTGTGGGTGTTGCTTGAAACAAGTTATGTCTTTTTCTACATCTCCCAAATTTTTTTTAATTTTTTTCTTTTGGTCTTAGGTCCGGGATAAGAAACTCCTCAATGACTTAAATGGAGCAGTCGAAGATGCCAAGACAGCCCGGCTTTTTAACATCACCAGCTCAGCCCTTGCAACCTTCTGTATCATCCTCATCTTCATCTTCCTGCGATACCCCCTCACTGACTACTAGAGTGAGGCCAACAGCAGTGGCTGCCGCCAAAATGCCTCTATGCCAGAAGTGTCTGCAGTTATTTCTTGTAGCAAGGACGCAAAAAAACCCCACACCGCTCCACCTTGATTGCAAAAAAAAAAAAAAAGCCAATTAAATACCTAAATAAAAATTATATGAGTTGATCAGCCCAGCTGAACATATCCTTCCTGCCCCCAAACAGTTTGTGAACTGCTGTAGGAAAGGGTCTTATTCTTACACATGTACAGAGATAAAAATAGACCAATAAATATTTATTTTATGGCCAGCAAACTGTGTGACAAGAAGGTACAAAGCTGAGAGTGATGCACACCTGGCAGCAGAAAGCTGAGCTCTGGGGAGCAGCGGGGTCCTGCCGAGCAGGAGGTGTGTGCAGTGATGGATGGTGACCATGGCAGGGCTGGCTCACAACATATCAGACTGCCCCACCACCCCCCAACATAATGGGGTTTCTTTTCCTCTTACCAGTGGAGTTTCATCCACTGGTTCAAACAACTCCCAAACCCTGGAGAGCTGAGGGTGTTAGGAAGTTTGTGCTAGGGACCCCCAAATCCTCCAGAGAAAACCCAAAGCGTTAAAGGGCAGGTTTCTCCTCAGGATCTCCCGGCAACGCTAAGAAGGAAGGCACCTTCTGGAGAACTCACCTAAGCCCCCTAAACCAAGTGCTACTGTATTTCTGTAAACAGTCAATAAAGATACCTCTGATATCTGATGCTGCTGGGTTAATTCCTTCCTTAGGAGGGCCGGGCCCCTGGTCCCTACGGGCTGGCAAGAGAAAATGCTAATGTCACCAGCGGCTGCTTGGGAGAGATTTAAAGCAGGAATGAGGGATGCTGCTGCAGGTTGGGGCCACATGCAGCCACGAAAGAGGGCGCAGATCCAGATTTAAGAGCAGAGACCTCAACAGCTCCCGTGATGGTCAATCAATCGCAAGCAAGAAAGTGCAGCCAAGTGGGCAGGTCCCCCCTCCCCTGCTAGGACTAACATTGGAGATAGAAATAAATCACTGCAGTCTGAACCTGCTGCTCCCACAACACTTCCCAGGGTCATTATCAAGAGGCAGATTTCAGAGACACTGTGCATTTGCCACTGAACAAGGCAGGAGCTCGGAGCCCTTCCCGATAGCGGCCTGCAGCTGCCTGTGGTGCTGCAAATCAACACGCCTTGACTTGAAAATACCACAAATGAATGGCAAGACCAGGACTAAATTACAGCTTTTCAGCTCCTCTGACCCTTCATCTCATCTCATATGCTGCAGCTGCCTCATCTTTTTCCAGATGTAAGATGACCTTGTGCCAAGGGAGACTTATCACTGCAGACCAGCCATGGACCTGGGAGGAGGTGCCCACCATGAAAATGAAGGTGCAGCAAGAGATGGGGAAGGCAGACAGACCATCGTGGGATGCTTCATCCTCTGCTGAATGCATGGTTAACTCAACATGCTGTCTCTGGGCTGTGCTCAGTGAGGGCCGTGCCGTAGTGAGCTGTGGGGAAAGACCATGAGGATGCTTCCCTAAAAGCCTCATGAGATGTCACTTCCTTCCTGCCCAGGTGTCCATGCCTTAACCCCAGCCTAGGCTTAATTTATGGGGGAAGCTACAGACAGAAGGACCCGCAGTCCTACCTGCTCCCCACTCGCTGGAGGGCATTTCCATACCAGACCAGATCAGGGGTCTGTTTTGCCCTGAAGCGTCTGCCTGCAGTGCAGTACATGGTGCCCTGGGAAGTATCTCAACCATGAACTGCTCTATGATCACTCATCCAGAGGTCAAGACTTCCCAACCTCCCTTGGTTACTTCTTACTCTCTTCCCTGAAGCAAGATCTGAGGGGTCGTAGCCATCGGCATTTCCATCCTAACGTATCTAGGGGCTGTATCGAGTCCTTGTCCTTGGCAGGGGAATGAGGTGGCCTGTCACAATGACAATGCCTCCAAAGAGGGTGCAGCCAAAATGACTTGCGTTGCAGCCACCCTGAGGTGCCACCTGATAATTGGAGCAAATTAAAGCTTGCTGGGATGGTGCTAGTTTAGGCAAGACACGGACTAGCCACCCCAAAATCCTCTGAGGGTTATGAGGAGCAAAGAAGTGAGGTTGCATCACCTTTCCCCCCTGCCCCCGTACCTACACCAAGCTCATGCTGGCCATTCCCAAGGTCTTGGCTTGATATTCTTCACCATCCAGGTGCCCATCATACCTCTCAAGTTTTGCAGTACAAACACAAGCCCAGCAGGATGAGGCGATAACTCATGCAGGGTGACCCCACCTGCAGTGCCAGTGGCTCAAAGCTGCAGGTTAGGTCACTGCGGGACCAATGTGCCTAGCACCTCTTGCAATAACAAGTTTCTCTATGAGCTGGGACTTGCTGGAGCCATGTTGCAAGTGCTTTGCACTCAGAGACACCCCCCCCAAGTCTTTGAAATCTTGCAGGTGTGGTGCCACCATCCCCATCTCCCGTGCCACATGGGAGAGAGCTGCCCTGCTTGGCATGCAGGCACGGGGCTGCTCAGATAAAGGCAGAGCTGACACAAAATTTGAAGTGACCCAAAGCTAGCCTTTTCTACATTTAACAAGTGTGACAAATGAGTTACCATCATCCCTTCCCCTGACAGACCATCTTATCTGCAGGAAAATGGATGCTGGTTTAATGAACCAGAGGGAATATTGAACTGACTCTGCAACATTTTTGCATGCATAAACCATCAGGGATGGAGAGGGTGGGCTATTATTAGTAACCATCATGTTTATTATTTGTTGCCCACGTTGGAGAAGGTGTGAACGCTGAAATCGCTGTGCTGCAGCAGGTCAGAGGTCCACCCAGAGCTGCCTCAGGCAAGAACAGGGTAGTGGAGGAGGATGCAGTGACCCCCTTGCTGGAGGATGGGATGATAGACCCCAGGCAGATGCTCAGCTCCATCACAGCTCTTGCCTCTGCTCCACCCGTGGCCCTGGGCTGGGAGCAGCAAATCCCCTGTGCTCCCCCCTCCTCTCTCTTAGTGCCCCCCCATTCATTTTAATGGATCCTCTCCAAAATCATGGCAGTGGGAAAGCACGCCCTACATGGTGAAAATGAGGGGGGGGAACATAGATTTCCAAACTTGCTTAGAAAAAAAAGAAGTGATTTACTCATGCAGAGGTCTTCCAAGCGCAGCAGCATCAAGGTGCTTAGCTTTCATTTCATCTTACCAGTGTCAGGGAACCCCAAACTGAGACAGCAAAACTGCATCCCCGTATACTGGCAGGCAGGTACATCCCAGATTGCGCTGACTGTGCTGTTAAGTGAGAGAGAGAACTTTTTTTTTTTTTCATTTTGAGGGAACAAGCAGCAGCCAAATCCAACAGGTCCTCTAATTGCCTTTTTTTTTTTAATTTTGCAAGAAAATTCTGGAAGTTCAGGTTTTGCCAAGGCTGACACCCAGTGCAGCAGAAGGCAGGCTTTCAAGGGTTGCTTCTCTGCCTTTTCACTTCTGCCACTCACAACGCGCTCTCCAAATCACACCTTTTTTTGGCTGCGAAGTCACAGTCCCTGCTGCACTCAGCGGTGGGAAGGAAAACCGAGAGGAGGTGGTGGAAGAGAGGAACAGCCAAACACTGCTTGAGAAGCATCTTTTGAGATGGAGAAAGAAATGACGGTCATGTTGCCATGTAGAGATTTAATTGTGTTCCTTCAGGAAACTGAGCTTGACAGCTTGATGAGGATTTCTTTTTCCTTTTCTTTAACTCGAGGGGAGAAATGGGGGGGGGGGGGGGGGGGTGTGATTGTTCACTTTTAGTCGACGTGGTGAGATTGTGCCTAAAATACTGCTGCGGGTTTTGTGCCCCTGGTACATGAAAGGCGTTTGGGGTGAGCATGAGGAAAGGCCACCGAGACTGGTGAGGGGTGCGCTTGCCCGGGGAGATGCTGCGGGAGCGGGGCTCATTCAGCCCGGCAATGAAATGGTTTCGGGGGAACCCTCACGGCAGCCCCAGCACCTGGGGAGGAGGTCACGGAGGGAGGGAGAGCTGGAGCTGCCCAGCGAGGAGCCGTGCTGCGGGAGGCAGGCAGAGGGCCCCCTAACACCGCTCCACCGCAGCCGACAGCCCGCCGCCGCGCCGCCCATCTCCACGGCCTCTGGGCAGGCCAGGAGGCTTCGGGCCTCTTACCTCTTGCAGGGAGCAGGGGGTCCATCCCCAGCCCAAGCTCACCGCCGTGGAGATATGAGCCCCCACGCAGGGCAAGCACTGGCTTGTGCAAGAAGCAGTTGTGGTGTGAGTGGCTTCTGCACCCTAAAACCAGCCAGGAGCAGGTAGAGGCAAGGTGACAGACCCAGCACCCCTGCAGGGATGTGCCCCTTTGCCCCCAGGATGCGTGCATCACGCGAGGGCCTGAGCGCCGGTACACATTTACCCTCCACACTGGCAGGAGAGGTGGCCGGGGGCCAAGCAGTACCAGGGGCGGGTGTCAGGCCTGCGCGTGAGCAAACCCACCACTCTTACACAAGCCTCAGTGCTCACCCGTGGCTCTGCACCAGCTGCCACGCAGGGCTCAGTGATGCCATTCCTGTGCAAATGCTGCCAAGCCAGTTTGCAGACAGCAGCGCAACAAATCCCAGCTGGGGTAAACTGGTTTGGGTTTGGTCAGTAAATGCGACCCCACATCCCTCCTACATCTAGGGGCTGGTGGTAATAAACATGATGAGCTGGAGCTAATTCAGGTAATAATCTTCCGGTCCAGAGCCAGCATCCGCCAGTTCCCACGCCAGGGGTGAGCTGCCAGGCATGCAGGCAAAGCATGGTGAGTCAGGGCTGGAGCAGCCCTGAGCGTGGATACCCAAATTAAGTGAGAGAGACGTGCAAACGGCACCTTCTGTTCTTCTGCGGGGTGTGCAAGCCACCAGCAAAAACCTGACATTGAGCTGTAGCATCATAACCCCGCTTCCCATGTGCTCCATGGGCCAGGAGGGACAGTCACGGTGCTGGCTCTGGCCTCTCTTCCCAGCCACGTGCTGATGTCCTGGGTGAATTTACCAAAGTCCCTTCACCTCTGTGTTTTCCCGTCCAATACTGTCTCATTGGTTGTTGGCTTCTCAGAGCCAACTGCAACCTTGCTTAGTGCCACCAAGTCCTGGACTTGCTTGGGACCTTGGCACCACTGGCATCCTGCGACCAGTACAATTGCAGCAGTGCTCAGATATGGTCAGCAGACACAGGGGAAGAGCAGGGTGCTGATGGAGCTGCCTCTTCACTCCCCTCCATCCCTGGCCACTGACAGGCCTGTGCAGGGTACGTGCGGCAGGTTGGACAGTGAAGAGCGCCTGGCTCTGCAGGCAGACCGAGGCGGTGCGCTGTCCTGCTGGAGGGAGGAGGGGGAGGCACAGATGGCAGCAGATGCTCTCATCAGTGAAAATGATCGAAGCAAAACACAAAACAAAAAAACCCTAGCAACTGGTGAGCAGCCTAACAAAAACCAGCAAGGGATAGAGAAAAAGGGTCCAGACCTGATGGACCCTTGCACAGAGCTTAACTCCGTGCTGCCTTCTGGCCCGGGGTAATGTTTTTCCTATCCCCAATCACATACGGAGAAGAAAGACCATGCCTTGCCCTAGAGTGCTAGGCAGTGATTATTTTTTAAGACTTGGATATACTGAAACAAAACTTCAATGTCTCTCCCCTTCCCCTGTCCCTGTTGTCTCTCTCCTCCCCCTCCCACTGCCTTCAGAGGAGTGAATATGACCCCGGATGGCTTCTAGGCACACCAGAGCCACTCGCCTACCCTCGCTGCCCAGGGAAAAAGCCGTGTGCATGCCAACATGGCACGCTCTTTCAGCACTGGGGGCAGAGGAGCTGGCATGCTTCCTGCACCTGAGGGGTGTTACTGTGAAGCCTCTGCGTGGCTTAGCTGCTAACCAGCGGCCTTGGCTCCTCTGGCGTGATCACTTCATGCCGGTGCAAAGGTCCTGGTTCTCTGCCCCTCCTATCGCCTGACTTTGACCCATCATACTGGTACTCAGCGGCCGTGCCCTGTGTTTGGCACATCTCTATGCTCCTGCCCAGCTTTTCCCAGACACGTCCAGAGCAGACAGAATTTATTCAATGTATGATAGGGTTTTTTTCCCTTTTTCCCTTTGGCAGGAATGCCTCGCGACACAGTCGGAGCCACAGAATGAATGTTTCTGCAGCATGCACTGAGCTGAATGGCACAGCACACAGCCCTCCAGCCTGCTACTTCTGCAATTAATTGCATGGTAGCTGCTTTGGCGAGGTGCATGCGCAGCTCCGCGCCCTGCAAGTGCTGAGCCACACTGCACACAGGCAGATATTTCTACTGGAGAAATGGAGACAGATCCAGGGCAGCCCCCTGTGTGAGATACTAGGCTGCCTGGAGATGCTGTGAATGCCTTTTGCCTGCTCAAGCACAGCAGCTCTCTTCTCTCTGTTCCTTTGCAGGAGGAAGGTGGCATGCTGGGATCCACTGGGAATCTGCTGGGCTCCACCCCAGCCGCAGAGTGGGAGAGCTGGAGACTCAGCTCCCAGGGAGCACGCGGGCAGGAGCCAAAGAGGGTCGCGATGCCCTTCCCATGGTGGGATGCATAGTTCACCACAGTCAATATGTTTCTTTACAAAACAGGGTGATATGGAGCCTGGCAAACCCCTTTCTCCAGCACCTTGCCATGCTCCTCTCCAGGATGCTGTGGCGAGGGTGACAGGCACACGTGTGGCAGAAACAACTGCGCTTGGCAGAAGCGGAGCCATGTCAGCCCGAGGGTCAACTCTGGCTTCAGCCATCAGCACAGTTTTGAGGTGCCAATACTCCCTGCGGTGGGAACACACTGCCTGGCGCCGCAGCCAGTGCTGCCAACTTGGAGGTGCAGGGAGGCTGGCTCAGCTGGTGGTGCAAGGAACTGCATCTGAGCATGAGGCAAGGTTAAAAAAAAAATTATTCAGACATTTAAAGTAATTGCAGGTTGGCGAAAAGTCTCTCCTTTTTGATGGATAAGTTGGTTTGGCAGCAGTTTCTTTTTCCTAGTTTTAGTTTCCTTCATGATCAGGTTCCGATTTTAATCCCTGTAGGATGCAGGAGGCTCTGCTGTGCTCTTCTACGCTTGGTCTGCCAGGGCAATTAGGGGGTCTGGAAAACATTTTAGCAAGAACTATTACGTGTACGAGTGTAACTCACATTCGAAACACGTAGCTGGGATGCAAACCATCTTCAGACGCATCTGAAATCTGGGAAAGATGAAAAAATAGAGCGGTGCAAATTATTTTTTAAGTGCTATTTACCTGAAATAAAGCACTTCCCTTTAGCAATAAGCAACTCGCTGCATAATTTTTGCTCCATTCATGAT
Source organism: Balearica regulorum gibbericeps (assembly GCF_011004875.1). NCBI lineage: Eukaryota > Metazoa > Chordata > Aves > Gruiformes > Gruidae > Balearica > Balearica regulorum. The sequence goes on along the minus strand of NC_046188.1, from coordinate 53,175,382 downwards.
GGTTGTGGGGATGCAAGCCCCAGGGCTGAGACAGTAGATTCACATCTGGTAGATGGGAGCTTAGAGCGCGAGGCTGCTTTGTTCTGCCTGCCTGACCATAACAGCATTGCCCTGGCTCTCCCCGCTTAATTTCTCCTGGGGAAAATAAGGATGCTGCTTCCCTGGTCAGCGTGCCCAAGCCACCCGGAGCTGACTGTGCGTTCTCGCAGCACTGCCTTCACTTAGGCTGGCTGCTCTCTTCCATGTAGCCACGGGTCCGCACCCGAATGCCAGAATTTCAGGTTGAACGGGATTGGGATCTAAATGGGGTTAGCTCCCGGCTTCAGGAGGCAGGTGAGGTTTTGCAAGCCTCCGTTGCCACCTGCTCCCAGCCCTGTGATCCTAGGAGCAGTTTAACAGCAGTGAATCATTTGTTTTGGTTTCTCCCCACCAGGCGCTTGGCTGCAGTGCCTCACACAGAAGCAGTGGGCGTGGGAGAGATGCATGGCTCGTGGGCTGGAGCCTCTCCCCCTGGCCATGAGAACCAGTGTCCCATCGGTCCTGGCCCCACTGGAGCATCTCCTCCCATTTGCTGCCATTATGGATTTTGCATGGGTCAAATCTCCCATGTCCCCATCAGCCAGGGATGCACCAGGGGGTCGGTGGGGTGGCTGAGGAGAGCTTGCCAGAGATGAAGGCTCAAGAGGGAGCTCATCTTGGCCTCTTGCTAGAATGAACAGTCCAAGGCAGGTGTCTGGCAGTCCCTCAGAACACCCCATCCTCTGTCCCTTCCTTGTCACTTCTCCATCCCTCACCTCCCACCAGTTCGGCATTCTCCCACCTCCTTCCTCACGCTCCTCCCTTGCACCAAGCCGCCGGTCAGCCGGGGAGCAATCTTCCCGACAGCCCATTCGGGACACGCATCTGGCAGCAGCATGCCAAGCCCAGGGTTGGAAATGTTGATTTTAACTAGGGTTTGAAAAGAAACTGATGAAATCCTCTTCTTTCAGCAGGCTTCGAGAGCTCGTGGCTCTTTGCCTAGATAAGATAATAGTTTTTATGAGGAAGCTTTGGGATTTTCAAACTCATTCTTTTCCCTTCATTTTTTTTCTATTTTACCCCTGAAAAGAGGTGTTGGGTAGGGGAGGAAACCGCCCTAAGGTGAAGCAAGAGAAGACTTTCTCAGAGTTTCCCTGGCTGGGGTGCTCCACAGGGCTGTGAGGAGGGAGCTGGACAGGAAAACCAGCAGGAAAGGCAGAATGGAAGAAAGACCCCAGGTTCATTCCAGCCATGCCGGGCACGCTCCTGCTTCCACTCCCACCGGGACCAAGTGCTCCAGAGACACTAGAGGAGCAAGCGCCCATGCTACCCCAGCATCTCTCTGCCTATTACACTAACTGGGCTGAAATCCGTGCTGTTGAGGTGGAGTAGCCCCGGTTTTGCAAAAGTTTCCCTGCTGACAGCTTTGGGTGAGCTGATTTTCTGCGGCAGGAGAAGGCTATAAACTCAGCACTGCTTATACAATTGGGAGAGTGAGATTTTTTTTAGCATCCCAGGGTTTTATACCTCTGGTGGTCTACAAGAAATGAACTTTCTGGGAAAGACTTTATTGCCAGTAACTGTGGGACCTTAACACTCTTCTTGAACAAGCTGCCGGCTGCATGTTCGGAGAGATGAGAGTTAATTTTAAAACATCCGGCATCTGTATCGGCGGGGAGGAAGGTTCCCTTGACTTTCTAAGCACCAGCAAAACCTAAGCTTCTAAACTGTAATCCCTCTCTAAGCTGGAGCTGCCAGGCCAGGGCCAAGGACAGAGAAAAACCCCTGCTGCGTTAGCCAAACCAGCCACACAGCTCTTCGGTGCCACTGTGGTGGGATGGAGATGAGCCCACCCTGTCCAGCCAGAAGCCAACCCGTGGGCCAGGCTCCCCCTGAACCCCTCAACTTTTGGGCCACTCTTTGCCATACCAGCCTCCAAGACCACGCTGCGTTTACATCTCTCCTTCACCAGCTTGTGTGCTTCAGAGTGAGCCAGCCCTGCGGAGCCATGCCGGCAGCACCCCACTACTCCAAGTTCAGCAACAGGGTGTTTGAGGTGGGCAGAGCTGGCACGCAAACTGCAGGCAGGGTGCACCGACAGGCAGGGGGGGTGGCCCTGCCTGCAGGAGAGCTCCAGGCTCAGCGTTGCCCGGTTCAGGCCAGAAGGGCAGCCCAGGAGCCATCTATGAACCAAAACTACGTGAAAGCACATTTTTTGCCAGGAGCAGCACAGCAGCGGAGGTGTCCCCTGGGAACCTCAGTGGCAAGGAGGGTCACCCCCAAAAAAGCCCACCGGGGCTCAGGCCACTCTCTCCGCGGGGTAACCCATCTCCCTGCGAGGGCATCACCCAAAACCTCCAGGCGCGGGAGTCCCCCGCGCAGCTCAGAGCTGGGCAGGGCTGGGGCTGCCCGGGATGTGCGCAGGCAGCGCGAGCTCTAGGGAAGCGGGCAGCGGCGCTGCGCGGAGCTGCGCCGGGGCCGCGCAAGTCCCCCGGAGCACCGCACGGCCGGGCTGGGAAGGGAGGGGGGAGGAGCAGCACCCGCTCCCTCCGCGCCGCTCCGCGCCCGCGGGGCTGACGTCACCCTGTCCCTGCGCCGCCCGCGCTGATTGGCTGCAGGTGACGTCAACGCTTGTCTTTTTTTTTCCTTTTTTTTTCCTCCCCCCCCGCCCCCCCCGCTCCGTTCCCGAGGCATGACCTCATCGCCGGCGCATTCCCGGCGGCGCGCGGAGCGGCGCGGAGCAGCGCGGAGCAGCGCGGAGCGGGTCCCCCCCCCCCGCCCGCCGCGGCATGCGGGCCCTGCGGCGCCGGCAGCGGCCGCGCCAGCGGACAGCCCGCGGAGCGGCGCGGCCATCCGCGCCCGCCGCGCCGGGTCAGTGCATCCCCTATAGATGTCTATAAGCGCCGGGTCTGTGCGCCCCGCGGGGGAAGGGCGGGTTGGGGGGCGCGGCGCGGTGCAATGCGCCCGCATGTGCGGAGCGGAGCCGGCATCGCGCCCAGCGCCAGTGGACAGCGCGAAAATATATACCTATGTATGTACGTGTATATAGGTATATGTAGATACAGGGCTTTGGGGGTTTAAGGAGAGTTGGATTATTCTTGTGCAAGGAAAAGCGGGGGGGGGGGATGCTGAGGCTGGGGAGGGAGCAGCCCTGCAGCGGGCTGCGCCGTGGGGATGGGGGGGGGTGGGCTGGCGCTCCGCGGCCGCGCATGTCGGGGACGCTGCGCTTGTTTTCGGGGGGGGGGGGGCAGTTTGAAAATCCCACCCTGCCTTCACGGTGCGCGTTTGCCGGACGGTGGTGGAGCAGGTGAGGAGGGGGATTGGGAAGCTCCGGGGACTACCCGCTGTCCTGCTGGGCCGGGGGCCGCTTATGGAGGGCTTTTCTTTTGGGGACTGAGGAATGGTGTTTGAGGAACCGGTGTTAACAGCGCTGTGGTTTTTCTGATGATGAAAGAGGTTGGAGTGTCGCCCTGTGTCCTTGACGTTTAAACGGAGCCGGCATGTGTTCATCAGCGGGGGTTTTCATGCAACACTTCACTGCTGCGGCTCCAAAGGCGCTGCTAGCGATTAATGAGTTAAGCTGCCCGTTTCAAATAATCCCCTCCACCTCCCCTAATGTGCACGGACCGATTGATCACCGCCCCTCAATTATTATTTGGTGATAAATGTTGCTTTCTGTGCTGAGCGTTGGTTGTTTTTAAAGATTCCTGTTTGTTTCCCTTATTGATAATGAAGTTCCTTCTCCTTCCTGCTCCCCCCTCCCTTTTCTCCTCCCCCAGAATTAAATTCCTGAGCAACAGCAAAAGCTGATGTCAGTGCTTCAGCTTGCATTGGGGGAGCTCTGTGCACAGGTCAGTAATTTGCGGTTTCGTTAGAAGGCAGGACGCGGTGCAGTGCTGTTTTGTTAAGGATATTTGGATTTTTCTGGGCACGGATGCATTTATCCTTCATATTGCGGTAGTTATCAACAGCTCGCTGGTGGGAGCTGGGCGCTGCATAAGCATGTGTGGAAGAGACTGTCCCTGTTCCAAGCAGCTAGCGATGACAAATGCATTGGGAATAGTTGCTGGAGGTTTCGGTCTCCTTCTAATTTGGGGTATAAAGACAGACACCCCCCAGGAGACGGTTAGGGTGCCCAAGATACCCTGAACAGGTAGCACTGAGGATTGCGCCTGGCAGTCCAGGGGCCATGTTAACCTTGAAAGCAGCTTGCCTGTGGAGCGGTGTTTAATGTTTGCTTGCATTGTCTCATCCTCCTGCGCTAAGGCGAAAGGCTAGGGGCACAGCTGCCTACGCACCCAAACACGGCTGCGGAGAGCTTTGTTTTCGGAAGGACTCAATGCATGGGAATTGGTGCTTATGGGTTTGGCCTTACCTCTGTCAGACGGGGTTTGCTCGTGCTGTCGGAGGGCATCCGTGCCGGGAGCTCTCTCTGCAGAAGAGGTTTGTTGGGGGTTTGGGTCTGGCTGACGGTTCCTGTGCTTGCTTTGGTTTTGCTTGTAACGGTTCCCAAAATGAAATATTGTGCAGCACCAAGAAAACCCTCCTGGCCATAGCTGGAAGTATTTGGAATTTTAAAATGCCTGCAAGGGCTTTGCAGGTGTCTTGTCCCCAATTTTGCCTGGCACAGCCACGCTGGCGGAGCCCGTACGTGTAGGACTGTCTGAATGGCTGGGACCAGAGAGGACAGTTGGGCGCGTGAGCAGCAGATGGATGCCCAAATGCCTCTTTGTGATAGCAATAGGCAGAAATTCCTACCCTCAGCCCATCGGCAACACACTTGAGCAGCACAAACCTGGGGCTGGAGGGTCTCAGAGCTGAGATGGCAGCATCTCACACCAAAAGGCTTTTAACAGATTTGCCCCCTGTGGTTTTCAGTTGTCCCTGCCTTGACGCAAGGTAGGGAATAGAGAAGGAAAACCTGGATCAAGCATTGCTGTTTGAGATCCAGCCTCAGCTAGGCTTGGGAGAGCTGACCAAAGTGGGCAGAGTGCTTAAGAGTGTTCGCTGGGTGCTCTGCATGGAGATACTGCACTGTGTTTGTCTGTGGAGTGTGTTTTTGCTGGGTGCCAGGCACCTTGCTGAGAAAGCCACTGAGGTGCCTTTGGAGAACTTAAATTCACGTAAAATTAAGTGCAACGCCAGTACCACTACCAAAACATCCCCGAGGGCTAGGTAGGACTTTGCAGTAGTGTCTGTCCCATTCTGCCAGATTGGATCTTGGGAGATGGGAGAAAACTAGCTTCTCCCCCTGCAGCCGTTTCCTCCCAAAAAGACTTCCCCAAAGGCTGGAAACCCATTGTGGCTCAGGATTTCTGAAATTACTTCTCTTGGCATGAATATGAGCGAGTCCCCACTCCATTCCTACCCCTTAGCTCTGCGCCAGCTGCTTTAATCTATGCAAGAGATAGGGAGTGTGTTATAGGTGCTTCTCTTTAGATTTGCTTCGTTGCCTTTAAGTGAGGCTGCTCTTAGGGATCAGAGGTTAGTTTATCCAGTGCGCAGCTTGGCTCCCAAAGCCCTCGGCGCAGGCAGGTGCAGAGCATGTTAACACTATCAGGGATGGAAGGAGGAAAAGGAGGTGCTCCAGTGCTTGGCAGCCTTCACTTATGGTGTGGGCTTGTAGGATGCTGCTGTGATACTGAAACAGCACTGGCAAACTGAATCTTGTAGGGAAGGAGGTGATAAAGAGAAAGAGCTTGAGGTTGCTCACTCCTCTTTGTCTGGTAGGACAGCTGGGAGGTTGCACTAGGAGAGTTTGCAGACCTTTTTGCCCACCACCGTGGGTTTAATGGCAGTGTTAAGGGGGAAATGGCTGCAGAAACACCCAGGTGCTCCCAGTCCTCCAAGTGCAGCCACTGGGTCGCACCGTTCTTTTTCTTGCTGCTATGCAGAGAAACTCCTGCAGCCAGACTGGCAATGCCGTCATCCTGTGGGGAAAGCTTCAACATGCTCCTCTGCATCCCCATGCCCTCTGGGTTTAAAAACCTGTTTTTCAAGCTTTACATTTCTTCTCTGAAGATACACCTGTCCCACCTGATGCCAAGTGGGAAGGAGGCACCTGACGTAATTATGGGCAGGCTTGGGGAAGGGTGGTGAGTGGTCTGGGAGCATTCATCAGATAAGAAGCTAAAATAAGTTCTCCGCTCAAGATTTCTTCAAGTTTGCTCAGGAGACCTGGGCATACTTTGTGTGCAGGCTTATTACACAGCCAAGGGAATGTGAGGGGGGTTAAAACTGACCATGCCAAGATGCTCTGCACTAATGTTATCAGGGGCTGCCCTCAAAGCCAGGCAGAGCTTGCAATGTGATTAGTGGCAGTGCAGGTTCCTGTGGGGATGGCGGGTGGTGTATTGCACCCTGATGATGGCCTGATGGCTTTGCCTGCTCCTCTGGTGGAGTGGGAGACCATGGTATGTGGATGTCTCACATCCCCATGGGAGAGATGCTCTGTCAGATGTGGGCCAGCAGCTGAGAACATGGTGGGAGATACTAAGCTCTGGCTGCAGCAGGAGCCTTGGTTGCCCCTTCTCCTCTTTAGCATGAATTCATGGAAAGGAGAACAAGCTCTTATCTCTTCCTCTTCCAAGAGCTCTTTGTAGATTTTTTACCCCAAGCCTTTGGGTCAATGCTGTCCAAGAGGCTCCTTTCAACCATCTCTGCTTCGCGCAAGAAGAGTAAGATTAAGGGAGAGCCATGCTGGGGGGCCATGCGCTGCAGACTGCCACGGCTCCTGTAGGATGGCTTGCTCCATCTCTCTGCTATTTGGCTCTTCTTCTGAGGTTTTCTAGACCCAGCTGGACAACATAATCTAGGCTGGTGTGCAGGGGGCTTCTTCCTGTGCTTTGCCCAAAGCTTCTGTGGGGTTTTTGCTGCTCTGGACCTCCAGTTTCCAAAAGTGACAGGTAGTGTCTGTTGGTGTGATGCCTTGAAAGGATTGGTATTTCAGAAGATAGGTGCAGTGGTAGCCCAGGCTGGGATTGGAGGAGAACCTGGAGAAGCTCACTGGAAGCTGGTCGAGTATGTAGAGAGTCTCCTAGTGCAAACAGGGAGCAATAACAGCACAGAAATTCAGGGATTGTGTTGCATGAAGGTGAAATAAGTGATGCATTTTGCACTAACTTAAATTAAAAGCATCCCAGCAACCTATCTGGGGCTGAAAATCCTTCCTTGATGCCCTCTTCCCACTCCTCTTATGCTTTTTTCCATGTCGTTTGTTATGCATGGAAAGCCCTCATGGTTCCTGTTTGCCTACCCCAATGTATGCATGCATGACTTGTCTACCTTCGTTGTACCTTTTTTAAACCAAGCCTTCAGGTTTCTTGGGGCAGAGACCTTGCGTACTTCAGGATTTTTTCCAGAGCCCTTCAGGGTGCTCTAGCAATTTGCAAAAGAGGCTCTCCGTGTAGCATTTCTGCATGCTGAGTTATGGGGAGCATAATTTCTGAGCCTACTGATGACTGGGAACAAGTCATTTGGTGACCAGAAGGACAAGACAATCTGTTGTGATGTTGACATTAGCTCTCCTTTAAGGGAGAGATGATCATCTGAGGTCTCTTCCAACCTAAATTATTCTATGACTATTCCATAAATACCCACCATCCTGCTTGTCCCAGGCTTTTGCAAAATACCTGTTATTAGTGATGGTGAGGGGACATGAAACGAGGTGGACCACTGCTTTGATCCTGTATGGAGATTCCAATGACAGCATGACCCTGGCATCCTCCCCTCCACAGCACGCATCCTCCAGCCCTGCTAATGATGCAGTGCGTCTTTCCGGTTCATCTCTGCCTACCCGTGTTACTCATCCAGCATATAGGTGCATGGTGTGCCCGCATACACAGCTTTTCATCTTGCCTTTTTTCTTATTTTTGATAGGGGATTTAATTCTTTGAGGAGTGCTGCTGTCTAAAGCTAGCACATGGTAATTCAGCTGATGCAGCAGAAGCTCTAGTAGAAATTTCAGTCTGTTTATTAGGTGATTGCAGGGCTTTTTTCATCAAGCAAGTCCAGCCCTTCCCACGCATTAAATCTGCGTCTGCTTAAATCACACATCTCCCATTGAAATCCAGCCTCTCCTGGGTAACACCAGGCAGTCTTTGCTCCAGACAAAGAGGGTCCATCCGTCTCTGGGACATGCTGTTGAAAAGAAGCAACCAAGAAGCATCTACAGCATCCAATTGTTTTTGCATTGCCTCTTACAACCCTCATTTCCAAGCTTGCAATGGCAGCCTGGTCCTCCTTGAGCTGTAGCTTGAGTGGAGTTATTCATGCCATCTTCATCTGCCTTGGCCGGCAGCCCTGTGTGGGGAGTGGATGGGCGCAGTCTGAGCCTCACTTGGCACTTGAGGCTGTTGAGTAGAGGGCTGATGCGGAGAGGGTGCCAGCACTGCTGACTTGTGAGCTAGCCTGTGAAAAAACACATTAACCACTTTGCTGCTGTCAGTGGACCTTGCAGAGATGTCCCCAGCAGCTTGGCTAGCCCAGCAGGGCTGAGACCCAGAAGCCAAGCCAGCCTGGAGCTCTCCTTTACACCTTACCGGCCACTCGCCACAGGTTTGGCTTTTCTGGTGGAAAGTCAGAAGGACACAGCAGGACAGGAAGGTGACCATGAGGGACAAGCCTCCAGCCGAAACTGAGCTGAGGCTGTCTGAATTATTCTGTGGGGTGGTGCAGGGGCAAAATGCCTCCTGCACACGGAGCAAAGTTGACAGCTGCAAAAAACCCGAATGCAAATCTCTGACTGGGCAGAATCTCCCCAGACACATCCTTTTGTAAAGCACTTGCATTGTACCATTAAAAATAGATCGGCGTGTTCTCCGCTTGCTTGCTGAATGCTGGTGCCTGTAATTCTGTGTCATCCTCGCAATCCCTTCTGCTTTGAGCTTGGCTGCCTCTTTGTCTGGCACCTGAGCAAGGTTCATTCAGCAGTAACTGATACAAAGATAAGTGTGAGCTCTGTCAGAGTCTGGCAGGACAGGCAGGAAGGTGAGGAGGACTGAACTGATCTTACTTAGCTGGGGGGTCAACCAGCAGCCCTAAAGGGGCAAGGCTTGGTGTGATCACCCATGCTTTCTGTTGTGTGATGCAGAAGCAGGGATGAGCAAGACCTGCTGGCATGGAAATGAGTTGGCGGATGTTGAAGCTCTGGGTGGATGCCATGATATGTCTCTGGATGGGTTTTTTTTTACCTGGGCTTAAAAATATATATATTTCATGCTTCAGTGTCTGCCTGGGGTTGGTGAGGGGAATATTGATACTTGTTTACCCCAGTGAATGAGTTCATCTAGTTGGCCACCCACAACAGCAATGATGATACAGGTTAAGAGAGAAGGCCCATATTACAAAATGTTGCAATACCCAGCTCTCAGTAAAGAGGCTAGGCGGTAGAATTTTATAAACAAAGAATTGTGGCATCTGACCAGCAAGCTGTGGCTCTGCATTGTCAATGGGCATGTGCTTGTCCAGGGTGGTAGGGATGGAGGAGGACCTGCTAAACACTTTGACTTCCATGTCACCTCAGATTAACCAAACCAAACCACCTGGTAATGAATCACAGCCCCCAAGGGAAAAGGAGAGAGTGGGGCAGGAACATCACCTTGGGCTTTGCCTGTTTTGTGTGTTTTTTCTAGATAAAGGTAACCCCTTGAAACCTGGAGTTGGTGCCTCATCATGGCTGTGATCAGAGGTAGAGCCTGAGCTGACAAGTGCTAATTCATCCCCAAAACTGTGAGCAATTTAGCTACTGTGTGCATATAGGAAACTTAGCAAGCCTTGAACCAGGTCAGAAAAGCCTTGCAAAGCCTATGTTACTGCCCTGGAGGATGTCTCATCCCATGGAAAACCAGTGTAACCCCTTGCATTTTAGTTGAATTCTGGGTTTGCTAAGGAGGGCCAGAGTTTCAGCAGGCGTAGGGTGTCGTAACTGTGGACATTGGCCTCTGCTGGCTGGAGACCTGTGCTGGGACCAGCACCTCAGTTCGCACCAGTTATCGTCAGAAGCTGCGTAAAAGCTGCCAGGAGGCAGCAGCATCATTGTTCTTCAGTGAGGTCAGGGGTCCTATTTGCCATTTAAGTATGGGAGACTAATGACGCCGTGCTGGGTGGGTGCCAGCGGACTGCCCCTGTGTTTGCTAGGTGCTTGCTTCACCAGCCGTGGCCTCACCCATGACTGTCGCTGGCGCTCTGCTGAGGTGGACAAACTCATGTCACTTGGGGTTGTCCTTAAGAAGTGAAATGCTGGCATATTATCTGCAGCCTTGAAGAACCACAGCTTAATCCTGTGCTTTCTTTCACTTAGCATGTAGGTGTTGCGGGAAAATAGTGCACAGGTCCTGGAGACCCTTTCTCCAGGAGACTGCAAATGCACCCAGCAGGTATTTATGGTGTCTGGTGTCCTAGGATGAGAGAGCCAGACCAGCCCTGCAGAAGTATCTAACTGCATACCTTTCTGGGCTGCCTCTGTCTGCTCTTGTTGCAAAAAGGCAAACAAACTACTGGAGATCCCCAAGATAAGCCTGCTGGGCTCATGGGGTCATGCAGCAAATGATGGGAATATCAGGCAGTGGGCAGAAAGGGCCCTTGAAGCATCAGTAGGACTAGATTTCCCTTCTCCGATATAACATGTCCTCTGTGATGTGTGCCAAGCTGCTGAAAGCACCTTCTGCTTTCATCTCTGAGATGAGAGCCTGGCCAGCTTTCGGTTTGGCAGGGTGAGGATAGAAATGGGATAGCTTTGGTATTAGAAAGCAGCTTGCTTGGGGGCACCATCCTCAGCATGGGCAAAGGCAGCAATTAAATGGCTGGCTGGTCATGGATAACCTTTGGTCTTGGCTTTTGTAGACTTTAAAATGAAAGCTTGTGTTTATACTAAGGGGAAAACCATATAAATCACCTTAAATGCACAATTCTAAGAGGACAAGATGCTCTAGACTGCAGCTAAATTCCCTTCCCTGCTGTCCCTGTTGGCTTTTCCTGGCCAGATCTCCAGACTGACCACGATGGCTGCAGTCAGAAAGTGTTCTGGGAATGGCCAGTATACAAATCCTTAAATGCACCTGGGTTGCTTTGGTGGAAGCAGGCTAGGAGACAATTGCATTTGCAGTCATAGCCCATCCAAAGCTGCTGGCACAACATAAGGTGGTGGGAGGGGATAAGGGACCCCTTCACTTGGCTCAACTACAACCAGAAGCGCTGGTCTGCCTTGCGGGGTGAGGGGTGCCTGGGAAAGACTCCCTTGCATCTGGGTACTACTTGTCCCCTTTCCTTTCATCCCTGTGTTCCTGTCTGTGTCTTGAGCACGAGCAGCCCCTGAGCTGCCCCATGCCACCAGCCACCCCCATGCCAGTGCTGCCGCATGCCTCCGCATCGTGTCCCTCGTCCGGTGTGAATGCACCATTCTGGCACTTTGCTGAATGACATCCTGGTCCTTCAGCCACATCCTCTGGTGGACAACACCTTCTGAACTGAGGGTTGCAGGTGCGGAGGGGAAATAGGAGGCACAGTGGGTGCTGCTCAGGCGCATGGTGCTCTCCGCAGGGCTCCCCACCATGCTGCTTCCAGCCTATGGGAACTGAAAGGAGACTGCGGCATAGAAAGGAGGAGGGGAAAAAATTTAAAAAAAACCTCATGAGATCAGCAAGCAGCTGGGCCTGAAACCCTGGCAAAGGTGCAGTGGCTGCCTCCTGGGGAAGTGCTGTGGGAAGAAGGGGAGGCTGCCCCTTTCCAAAGCCCTCCCTGCGCGGAGGGGTTGTGCAGGGGCTCTTGTCCCAGGGGAAGGATGCCTGCAGTGTGGAGGGAGCTGAGATGGGGATGTGAGATCAGTGTGGATGAGGCTGGGGGGGGGGGGGGGGAAGTCCTCTGTCTGCCCTGGGAAAACCCCCTGTGGGTCTCAGGGGGTTAGAGCAAAGCAGCGGACCACACTGCCATCTCCCCTACATCTTCATACACATAGGGCTCGGGACATGTTGTTCCTTCCCATCCTTGAGATTCACCAGGAAAAGGTGGACCAGCAGACTTTGAGTCTGGGGTAGTGGATGTGGTTAGTGGTGTTTCCCAGCCTCATTTTAAGGAGCAAAAGGGAAAAAAAAAACAAACCTCACTCCATTTTTCCGTTGTCAAGCAGAGAAATCTTTTGTGCTGCCTTTTAAAGGGATCTTGAGTAGCTGCTAAGAAATCATCAGTGGTTACATCACCTCCAAAGCAGCTACTGCAGGCACCTGACAGCTTTGTCCCACTGCCACCCTGGGGGATCATTAGTGCTCCAAATTCCTCGCCCTTGGAGACAGCCTGCATCCCTTGCTGGGAGGGAGAAGCTGCTACACGGTTTATGCTGCTGTGAGTGGCAGAATGGGATCAGTAGATGGGCTGAGGTTCACAGCAGATGGCATAGAGCAGGGTGACACATCCTGGAGTTTCCTAACCCCATCCCATTTGCTAAGCTGGGTTCATCAGCCCATGCAGGACCCGAGCATCTTTCAGGGAGTAAGCCGAAGGTGCTGCAGTAGCATCGCCTCGGGCCGGAAATGCAGCCGTTGCCTGGCAGCTGCGGGTTTCCAGGGAAACCAGAGGTGCTAACTTGTTAATGAGCCCCACGTCCCTGATTGCTGCTGCAAAATAATAATAATTAGTAATAGGCCCGTGATTTAGGAATCCCTCAAACAGCATGAGCCTGCTGAGGGGAGTTCGCTAAGTGCCGGAGCACTTGAAAGAACTGAGAGGATGGGGAGGAAAAATGGGTGGAGGGCTTGGCAAAAGTGCTATGTTTTACATCTTAATAAGTGTCTGGAGAGCTGGGGACCAGTGGGGTACTGTCAGTGTCCCAGGGGTAAGCCTGGGGCTGGTGGCAAGGCTGACCTGGATGGATGGAGGAGCCCTGGCCAGGCAGCATCTCACTGCAGGGCTCAGAGGACGTGGATATTTGCCCAGGTGGCCTGCGGGGGGAAAAGCCAGATCATTTAGCTCAGTGCTGCTGGGTCCCCAGTGGAGATGGCAGTTCTTTGGGAACGGCTGCTTTCCTGGGTTACTGAGGACAAACAAGCAGACATTTCTCTGTGATGCTCTTATCCCATGGTAAATTCAGGGTAGAGATGCCACCAGAAGAACGTGCTCCTGGGATGAGCATCACAGGGAGCATGCTGTAGATCCAGTCTCACTTAGGTGATGGAAATGTGTTCATGGGGTCACAGCTGCTTCTCACAGCAAAGCTGGCCTCCCCTAGGCAGCGAGAGGAGCATCTCCTCAACTGGACTGTGTGTGGAGGGTAGAGCTCTTCAGGGCACAACTACTAGCTTGGTACAAAGAGTGGACATGCTGGTTAGTGAGGTGTATGGTTGCTACAGAGACATGGTGGCATTCCAGTTGATGTCTCCAGTACAAGAGAAACCAGATCTACACCCTCCCCATACCACATCTCTCAGCTGGAGGCCTTGTGCAAGATGAGAAATTGAGGGAAGTGGCCTCCACCTCCATGACCTGTGTTGGGCCAGCACAGGGATGAGTTCCCATAGTCCACTGTGCCACACAGATAGACTCAGGCTAGGGCGTGTTTCAGGTTTTCTTGCTCTCTTGACTGGCCTGACCAGACGAGGGTCACAGCCAGGTTGAACACTTGCCCTTAGCCCAACTTGTCATGCACATCTCTGTCACACTCATGATTCGTGTGGCCAGCACCCCTCACCTGACATGCACGTCCATGGAGGTGCCACTGGGGACAGAGTCCCAATAAGTGGGCAATTGGCCCAGCCTGTGTGCTAAGCTCTGCCTGTCTTTCTGTCCCTCAGCTGCAGCATGGCCTCTCCTGCTTGGCTGTCCCCATTCAGCTAAGCCATGTGCCCATCTCCTCATTACAGGCACTCCAGGGAGAGGTGGGATTAAAGGATTATGGTAATGTTCTTCAGGAACACTCAAGAAGATTAAGATGGTTTTAATAAACTGATAAGAGAGGGACACAGCTATGTTTCTGAAACCCTAATTTAGGTTCCAGGTTAACCTTTTCCCCTGGTCTCCTGTCACCATGGTGAGAAGATCTCTTACTTCAGCAATGCTCCATAGTTATGCTCATTTCTTCCATTTTCCGTTTGACCTATCTGAGCAGAAGCAGAAAGACCTCTTCCTTCCTTCCCAGGTAGGGAGGCGTTAGAGCTTGTTCTTCTTAGACACCATCTCACACACAGCCTGTGAGGTACTGTGAAGGTCTTGTAGGCTCTGCTGGTACCTGGGGTACCTGTTAGCTGGGGACGAACCCACCGCCTCTCAGTCTGGCTTCAAAACATCCTGTGGTTGCTCACACAGAGTGTCTCATCTGCCTTTGACGTGGCTGGGCATACTCTTAGAGAAGTCCCTGTGCCTTGGGTCTAATGTCAAGGTTACAGCTCCCTATGACCGTGCTCAGTCAGTCATCTCCATCCCCCATAAAGGCTCACAGAAAGAGAGGCACAATGAGCCTACCTTCCCTTGCCTTCCGCCACATCTTTTGGGTGGAGCTGGGAGTGGGACCTGGCTGATATGCCACCAGGTCCACCTGGGTGTGCTGGAACAGATGTTTATCCAGTTGTTCTGGGGGGGGGCAGCTATTAGCTGAGCTGGGAAGCCCCTCTTCTGTCTTCTCCAGTCTCCCACCGAAGGTCCCAGTCATCTGCCAGAACTTCATGCATGAAAGTCTCTTCTGAACAGTTTTCTCTCAGAGTGGTTAGGCAATCAAGGATCTGTTATCTTTCCCAGACCCCTCTATTTGTGTCCGAGACCCCTGAAGTTTACCCCTTGCTCATTATCTGAAGAGCAGATACTCTGTTTTCTCCAGAGGAATGGTGCAATGTGTCCCCCCACGTCAGATCACTCCTTCCTCCCACTTCAGTCTTTCACTGTCATCCCTCTGCCGAGGTATTGTCCCCACCTTTTTTGTCTGTAGACTCTCTCCATTCCCTTTTTATTTCTTGGATGTAATTGGAAGAGCCAAGAAGAATTCGCAGCCTGGTATCCTGATGGGGAAGGGAGGCAGAAAGTGATTTGGGGAGTGGGGTGTGAAAGGAAGACGAAGGGGAAAAGCTGGCTAATTTGCATCCTTTCTGAGTGCCCTGGCTCTATAGCCAAGGTACAGCAGGGGGCCTTCTGGCAAGGCGGTAGCAACGTAATGAGGTGTGTCATATCGCAGCAGGAGCCAGCCTCGCTCCCCCTCAGACCCCCTAATTAGAACTGTTTCAATTTTTAAGCCCTCCTGGAGGAGTGCTGGGGGAGGTGGGGGGAGCAGGGTTCCTGTGGCGGGGGGACCGCCAGCCGCCCACCGAGGGGGCAGCTCTAATTGGAGTTGCTGCAAGGAGCTGCAGAGTGATACAAGCTCGCCGTGGGGCCAGGGACAGCAATGCCGTAGTGCTGCGGGACTGCCAAAATGCTTTGTGCCAGGAGGGTCCATCACTATTGCAGCTTTTAGGGGATTTTCTCCCCCCTCCCCTCCCAACTTCAATTTACACATTGTCAGAGGCAGCAGGGGTGTGATACAGGGGCAGGAGAGGAATGCACATCCTACTGAGGCCTCAGATTGAGAGCTTGAATTCTGAGGCTGAAGGCTGGGACATCTACCCCCTGCTTTGGGAGGCAGGTCTGGTAGCCCAGGGAAGTTGGGGCTGTTAATGCTGGGGTCATGAGCCACAGTAAATGCTGGAATCCCCATCCTCATATTCTGTGGCTTTCCATCCTTCTCCTGCGAGCTGGCTGTGTCCTCCAGGTTTGGTGACTAGTAACTGAGGTCCCTGTCATTTCACCCCATAGCGTGTCCTACCCAAGCATTTCCTTTGTGTCTTGAGCTGCCATTGCGGTAGGTGCCTGCACCACAGGGGCTTTGGGAGTAGGAGCTTCCAAGAACTGCTGGCTTACTCGGATCAGGATGACTCGTAAGCCTGCTCTAGTCCATGGACCAAATCCTGGCCCTACAGAAGTCAATGAAAATCTTTACTCTGGCCTTTTCAGACATGGTATTCATAGTCCTCCTAATTCAGATGCATTAAAGCTTCCATGGAACAGCTTGTGGGTTCTCTCTAAAACACCGTCTGGCAGGGACAAGAAGAGCCTGGTAATAGCCCAGACTTATTTTCTGAATGACTGCAGCAGCATTAAAACCTAATGCCATTAAAACATGCCTGCAATGACGTGTGCCATTAAAACCTAAGACGACAGCCTGAGCTGAATGGCCCCCAGCTTGCCTATTGCTCTTGCAGACCCCATGGGCTGGGTGTAGAGAAAGCTCATTCTTCTGGTAGCACTTCAGAGAGCACCTGCTCAGCTCCTAAGATGGAGCCCAGATAACGTACCCCGGTATATGAACCCCCTTTCAAAGTCTGTGCGATTTAGATGCTGGAAAGCAGTAGCCGTTTTGGGGCCATCTTGATCCAAGTACAGCTTCCCAGGGCCTCTACCCTAATGCCTGGCCTGTTTCTTGAAGGCAGGAGTGAAGGTCAACTCGACTTCTTGGCTTCCAAGAGAGATCATCTTCTCCTGACTTGCCAGGAGGCAAGCTGGCAAGATACCTATGAGCAGGCTCTGATAAAAAGGCAGGTGAAATCCAGCGTGAAGTGATGGACATGCGTGAGAAAACCTGATTTGGTGGTGTGCTTGATGGGCCCCAAACTAGCTATTACCATGCAGCAGCAAAACCTTAGAGCTGAGCTAAGCTGCTTCTGTGAAACCATTAGCTCTGTGCTCAGCAGAGGTCAGAAAAAGCAAATTGATTGCAAGGAGCTGTTGGGCTGAGAACAGGGAAAGGAGGAGACATCTTGCCCCATGCAGGTCCCTGGTGTGCCTGCCTCTCAAACATGGTGTGTTGGAGCTGGCCAGGGTGACGAAAGGCATCTGTGCAACAGGCAGCTCTGTAGATGCTCTGACATGAAAGGCTCCTAAAAGGGGTCTAAATGAGGTGAGAACCATTGGGAAGGTGATTAGGGAATGGGCATGCATGGCCTCTTCCAGTGCAAGTAGTAAGGGTCACCCAGAGGAGCCATTGGTTAGCAGACTTGGAGCAAACCAGGGAAGGACTTCTTCACTGTAGCTGGCAAACTGTTCTCCCTGCCACTGGCCTCTGTGCCTGTTTAAAGCTGACATGGCTTCAAAAAGCAATTAGACAAATTAATGGCAGAAAGCTCCACTGAGGGCTATTAAATACAAAGAGAAAACCTCTGGCTTGGGCACCTCTGGAGCCACAGATGCCCATGGGCTGGGAGAACATACCTAGAAAGTGTAGCTTGTTGCACTCTTACGCTCTTCTGAAGGCCAAGCCCTTGGGGACTTGGCCCAAGGTGAATGTCATGTCCTGCCCAGCTGACCGGTCATCTTCTCCTTTCCTCTCTTTCCAGGTTCAGCACAATGAATTGGCATCCTGGGTGTTAGCAGTGTGAGGAGACCAGGACAGGTGCTGCCCTGCTTACCCCTTACCCCCTTGCTCATTCCCCTTGGGGGAGACGGGTGCTGGCGTTCCTGCCCTGCCCTTCCACCCCTTGCCCCCACCCCTTGCACTCATCATAGAGGGGACGGGCCCGTTATGGCTGGGGACAGGCTCCCTCGCAAGGTGATGGACCCAAAGAAGCTGGCCAGCCTCCTGAGGAACGGAGCGGAGGGCACCCTAGTCATCGACAGCCGCTCCTTCGTGGAGTACAACTCCTGGCATGTCCTCAGCTCCGTCAACATCTGCTGCTCCAAGCTCGTCAAGAGGAGGCTCCAGCAGGACAAGGTTTCCATCACGGAGCTCATCCAGCCTGCCTCCAAGATGAAGGTAGGGTATCTAGTAGGGTATCTGGCAGATGCTCGCACCCTCTTCTCCGGTAGAAAGGGGCAGGGTGGGAGTGGGATGCAGGCTGGCCTAAGGGCCGGTCTGTGCCTGGTGTGTGCATCCTCCTCCTCCATCCCTTGACCCCAGTATCTGCCCACATCTCTGGCACCCTTTGGAGAGCTGGAGCATGAGCTCATGTGGCCACAGGGCTGTCCTCACGAACCTGTTCGTTGCCCCCACCCCAGTGACGTGGCTCCCTGCTCCAGCAGCCCTCCCCAGGCAAGTCTAACAGGTATATCAGCCTTAGGACTTGTCCTACGCCAGCAAACAACCCCCAAAAGCCTTCCTGGAGCTGTAAGCTTAATCCCCTGCTAAAAACTCTTCCCCTCCCCTCTGTCATCTCTAACTCCATTCAGGGACATGTAATCCTCCTCCCCTGTGACGCCAGAAGCTCTTATCCGGTGTCACGGCGTATTATCTCTCCCAGGCTCCTCTCTCTATCGCTCCTGGTTAAATAATAGAGGTGGCTCTGAGCCACGGAGCTGGGCTGGAGGCCCGGCCAGAACAGCCCCAGGTGCCCCGGCGGTGCCATCGGCCGGGTCCTGCCCTCCGCCGGGATGCTGCCGGAGGGCTGCGCCGGTGGGCGCCGGGCCGCGGGCCGGGCCGGAGGGTGGTTTGCCGTCGCAGCCCGCTCTCCCGCCGGCTCGCTTTTACCGTTCCCCCCCTCCCGCCTTGTAATTTTATGGCAAAGCGAGGGTAATTCAGGCGATTAATCAAATGCTGGGCCCAGCTGGAGCCATCTGCGGCGTGTCCCCCCCTCCTCCCGCCGCCCCGCGGAGCCACCGCCGCCCGCATTGGCTGTCGGTGACATCACCCCGCCGGGATCAAGGGGGCTCGCGGCGCGGGGGGGCGGCCTCGCGCCAATCTGCTGCGGTGATGCTCCGGGCTGGGCGATTTGGAGGGGATTGCAGAGACTGATTCCTGAACGGCTTTAACTGCTCTTAAAGCCCCGGGAGAATAAAGCAGAATAATCAGTTTTTCGCAAGCTAGGAGGGAGCGCGGTGCGGCCGCCCTCCTCCCGGCGAGGGTCACCTCTGCAGTGGCCGCCGTCACGTGGAGCGGCAGCAGCAGCAGCAGCAAAAGCGGTGCGCAAGGGGGAGGAAGGAGGATGACGGGGAAGGGGGAAGCATGGAAGAGTTAACGTCAGCTGATGCCGTCTGCCTGCAAACCTGCAGCTCGGCAGCCGCAGAGGAGCAGTGGCTCTCAAAGGGGTCGGCTGGTCCGTCCTGGCGGTCCCTGCTCTGTCCCCATAGAAGGAGCAATCGCCTCCTCCCCGCTCCTGGATCATTGCGCAATGGTCCAGGTACCAGCTGGGGACGTGATTATAACCAGGGATGCTAGGGGGGCGGAGGAGAGGCGTTGCCACCGTCTTCAATTCACGGCTTTTCTCTTCCTCTCCTCTCCTCTCCTCTCCTCTCCTCTCCTCTCCTCTCCTCTCCTCTGAAATCTCTCCCGACGCATCCGCGGGCAGGAGGCAGCGTGTCCCCACGCCCGCTCTGCGCAGCCCCTGCCGTGCTCGCCGCTTTGCGCGCTGGCTCTCCCAGTACACGCACCCCGGGAATTAATTAAGCCTCAGGGCACCCCTGTGAGGTTAAGCCACTTGCCCTGGGAAGCTGGAGGGGGAGACTGGGGGTGGTGGGGGAGTGTCACAGCCGTATCCTCATCTGGCATGAAGCAGGGGTGGTGGCCGTGGCTCGGTGTGTCCAAGCCTTTTCATGCCTGCATCTGCGAGTTTGCATTTTGGGGTGGTGAACTTTCCTCTCCCCCTTTCTTCTTCCCCCACGCCTCCGATTTCAGCCACTTGGGTCGTGGCCGTGTTTTGGGATCCCCAGAAATCAATGTGGTCTGCTGCCTCGAGGTGCACAGACCCTCAGAGAGGGATGCTGAAAACTGGTTTAGACCTCCGTTACTCCCATATCGTTTCCCTGCCCTCCACCTGCAATCGCTGGCCAACCGCCCCCCCCCCCCCCCCCCCGCCCCGGCCCTGCTCTGCCCCTGGCTCCCCGCACCGGGGCTGGGGGAGGTGGGTGGGGCGAAGCGGGGGGGGACGGGGGGCACGGCTGGCGTTGGGAGCAGATGGCAGGAAGGGTGACATCAGTGGTGCGATTGTCCGGCCCCATTATTCCTCCTGACGGGCCTCCCGCCCTCCTCCCGCTTCCTGCTCCCGGCCGGCCGGGGCTGCCGAGACAAAGGCAGCGACGCGGAGCTGCCCGGACGGGGAAAGGGCAGCCCTCAGCCTCCGCCTCGTCCCGCTCCTCCTCGCCTGCCCAGTGAAGGAGAGCTCGACCTGCGCGTCCCGGCTCTGCGATGGCCCGGGTGGCCATTGCCTTTTGGGGAAAGGTGCAGGGGCTGATAGAGAGCAAAGCTTTTGGGGACCCCTCCTGGCTCTCCCCTCCGCTCCTCCAGCGTGCGCGAGTGCAGGGGGGATGAGAGCATTTGTCTACAGTGCTCGCACCCCTCTTTTCCATGCGGCTGTTAAGGAAGCGTACCATTAACGGTGCTTCTGGGTGCTGCGGTTAGGAGCAACGCTGTGGGATAACAGCAGCTCCTGGCTCTTGGTGCAAGGAAAGGAAAGGACCATTTGGTGTGAAAGAAGAAATGGGGAGAATAAAAATCCCTTTGTTTTTTCAATGAAATGTGGCTATGATTGGGGGCATAGCTAAGCCACCGCTCCCCGAGCCCCATTATGCACCGCATCCCACTGGGCGCATGTATCTTCCCATGGTGCCCAGGTGGAAAACTGCAGCAGCTTTTTATTTTCCAATTAGCAATAGTCTCCCTCTGCACAAAAATGGTACCAATGTACTGCTCTGGTTTTGTTTTTGAACCCTTGTCCCAATACTAACAATAATAAATTCTCCCAATAATAAATTCCAATAACAACTGGAATAATTCAGCTCCTTGGTACGGTTTCGGGGGCAGAGGTTATGGGAAATTCCTGCTTGGGGTTTTTACTAGCATTTCTTGAGGGAAATGTTGAAAATTTCACTTCTTCAAGATCCCCCTGGAAAGTCTTCCCACCTCTTGACCTCTTTTCACTTCCTGAAATGTAGCTATCTCAGAGTAGCTATAATTGCGGTTTGAGGCATGACAAGGGTCTCTTCGGGCGATGGGAATATTTATTTATTTGCATTAGGAGCATGGCTCTGCAAGCAGCTGTTTTGCTTGAGGGAAAGCCGGGGCTTATTTTTGAGCCATGTGCCTGGCTGTTCTTTATGTTGATGGAAGCCCTGTTATTTCAGTGGGGTGAATCACTGTATTTTGAAACAATATGTGACTGAGATGTTGGTAGTAATTGGGATAATAAGAATAGCTTGCTCTTATCTTAGCCCGGATCACCTATAGAGCATCATCATCCCTGCTTGGCAGCCGGGGAGAGGTGGAGCAGGGACCTAAACTGCATTGAACCACCCCGTGCCCGGGGTGAATATCCATAAGCGAGTTACCTCCAGCCAGAGCTGGGGAGGGTGATGGGGAGCACTGGGCTTGGCACGAAGGTGATGTATGGTCTCAGCCGGGGTTTGGTTGGAGCTGTTGGCTGGGTGGTCCGTGCTCTGGGCTGGCCATCTTCCCCAGCTGAGATGCTTGTGGGGAGGATGTTTGTCCTTGCGGAGGTGCCCTGGGGCACCTCCAGTGCTGGGGTGGGCCAACAGCTTTTCAAAGGCATTCACAGATTTGCAAACCCCACTCAACATCTACTTGGGGCCAAAAGACTTGCTGTGCCTTGGCCCCGCTGCCCCTTCTGGGCTGGATTTGTGGGCCTTTTCTGGAGGGTGATGCCTTGGGGTTTGGTTACTTCAGCAGTCTTGGGATAATATACAACCCCCATGAGTGAGCTCCCACCATGGAGGTGCTGCTTCTTGGAGGGACTCCTCTGTTGTCAGCCATGCCCATTCCCTGGCAGAGGCAGGAATCTGGCCCTTCAGCTTTACTCTCCTCCCTGGCCCCAATTAGCTCTTAACCTCCGTATATTTAAGACCAGAGATCGGGCTGTGCCTTCCCCTGCATATCAGGACTGCATGAGGTTAAGGGGAGATCTGTGGACCCAATTAAACATCTCCCTCTCATTTCCCTTTGTGTCAAGGAGCAGACATGCCAGTGTAGGCTCCTTGTGTGCTCCACGAGGGCTCCTCAGGACCATCCTGAAGGCATCCTCAC
Organism: Balearica regulorum gibbericeps; assembly: GCF_011004875.1. Lineage (NCBI taxonomy): Eukaryota > Metazoa > Chordata > Aves > Gruiformes > Gruidae > Balearica > Balearica regulorum. Next base: position 53,153,391 of record NC_046188.1, on the reverse strand, counting down.
CCCAGCAAGTGGGGTATTTATTTTCTGCAGCCAGGCCATGCAAGGCCAGCGCTTGTTTGGCATTTACATTGAGTGAAACCTTATAACTTTAATAAGATGTAAACTGTGTCGCACATCTCTGCCGTCGCTCAGCAACCCTGCAGTAATGGCCCAAACAAAGCCTCCCCATGCAGAGGGAACACTAAATCCTATTGTGGGATAATTCTGCTTGGCCAGAGCTGGTGGTATCTCCCTTGCAGCCACCCTGGCTGAGTCTGCACAGCTGGGATGAGCCCCTGCCCCAACGCAGCTTGGTCCCTGCCTCACCGTGCTTTTAGGGGAGATGCTTTCACTGGTGTAGGGCTTCAGGTTGGGGACTGGGTTTTCAGGATGTGCTAATGACATGCTAGGGGGGCTTGAAGGGATAGTGGCCCTGCTAAGGACTAGTGGGCTCCCGGCTCTGAGATGGCTTGGCAGCCACCATGTTTCCCTCCAGCTGCGCTTGAGATGGCTTCCTGTGAAAGTCCTGCTTCAGGGCTAGCTGAGGAAGAGATGCTGGGGTAGATCCTCAGCTGGCTTACCCCCAGGTGGCTTCAGTCATTTTTCAGTGTCTTATTTTAAAATTCCTGCATCCTTTTCTTTTCCTTCTCATTCTGCCGCTGCCTTTTCATCCCTCCTGTCATCCCACTGACCTGCAGGGCCAGTTTTGCTCTCCAGTGCCCAGTGCCGGGCTGGGGACAGGTGGCTCCTTTGAGCTCCCTGCTTCCTATTACAGAGCTGTGTGTGGTGCCCCGGCAGGGATTTCTGTCAGTGCGGGGCCATCCTTCCGCTGCGGCGAGGAGACATGATGAGCTCAGCTAAATTGGTGCACCCTGCAGTTTTATTTGGATGATGCTCACGTTGCCGAGCAGGGAAGCACCTGCAGCAGGGTGTGAAAGCAGCATTAATATCGACAGCAACCCCGAGCGAATCTCCTCGAATTTGTAAGACAAGGCATGGCAGTAAGACTGCAAAAGGTGGCAGGTGTCCATGAGTGGTTCCTAGTTCAAATGGTCTCCTAAAGAGATTTTGGAGAGGGCCAGGCAGGGGGTGGATGATGGGCAGCTCCAACACAAGCCAGAGGAGAGAGCTGGCCCTGGTGTACAGACCCTCCCTCCCTGCCCACCACTGCCTCCTCCTCCTCCCTCAGGGTGATGAATGTGCCTTATCCTGCCGGCTGGGAGGGCAGTCACTTGCAAGGTAGGCATATGCCATCCACCCAGCTATTCAGCAGATGCACTGAGCCATGCCTCTGTGAGGATTTTTATCTTCTTTTAATGCATGGGCCTTTAGGTAGGTGCAGGAACAGCCAGCTGTGACTTGAGTGCTCTTGCTGCAATCCAGCCATCACCAGGCATGGGGGGACTCCTGCCTGCAGACAGCTGCCTGCCTGTGGGGTACCTCACCATCTCACCTGCCCCGGAGACCCTGCAGCAGCAGCAGGGCTGGATGCTCTTTGTGGCACATAAAGTCATGTGAAGAGCAGCCCCAGAGCTCCTTTCCCTCTCCCCAGCACATCTCTGTAGTGTGCAAATCCCCCCATGCATTACAAAAGGAAGAAAGAGCATCCCCCTGAGCATCGACCAAGATAAAGAAGAAATTTTCCCTGTCTTTCAGCCCTCAGGGGTCATCTGCAGGAGGTTTGGGTTGAGCTTCCAGAGGGGTAGTATCTACAGAGGTGTTACTGTGCTGGCATGGTGTTTCCAGGCTGAGCCCTGAAGAGCTGTTGCTCCAGCCCCGCTTGCTCCAGCCACAGCTCAGGGGTTGTGCTGGGAGCATCCCTGCCTGCAGAACCTCCCCTAAATCCCTGTGACACCAGCCAGGCTGCAGAGGAGTATCTGAGGGCAAAGGTTGGGTGAGAAGGAGGTGGTGGAAGAAGTCGCAGCAACTTCTGGGACGCGGTTAAGTAATGGCAAGCCAAGAGTGGGCGATGGGGAGGAGTGACCCTATTTTGGGTAGGATGCTGAAAAGCGCTCGCAGTTGATGGGGCTGCTCTGATGGGCGTCTGTGCTGACATACTCCTCATAGCTGTGGAGCAGAATCCCAGCCTGGCTGGACCCTTCGTTTGGTGAGTGAAGCTGGCTTGTGGGGACAGTGTGGAGCTGGGGTCTCCTGCTTGTGTGATCGCTAAATTCAACTATGCTTCCTGTGGTGGTGTGGGCAGCAGCATCCTCAGCGCTCAGCCTATTTCTCTGACAGCCGGTTTTTGCCGTTCCCCTGCAGGTGGAGGCGGAGGAGCACCAGGACGTGGTGGTCTACGACCAGAGCACGCGGGACGTGACCGGCTTGGCTGCCGACAGCTTCCTCTCCATCCTCCTGGGCAAACTGGACAGCTGTTTCCACAGCGTCTCTGTCCTCACAGGTAGGAGCCCTGCGTTAGTGCTTCCCTTGGTGCTCATGCCCTTAGTCTGGAGTTATGGGGCTGTGGCCACATGTGTCCATCTGCACCTGCTTTCCTGGTCACCGGTGGCTGTGGCATCAGTGGGCAGCTCCACACGTGGACTGAGGAGGCTCAACCCACACCGGCATTGCTGGGTCCCCCCAGTGCATTCATTCCTAGCACCATCCGACTCCCTCCCACTGCGCATGTCAGCCAGAGTGAATGAGAGGGCAGGATACGGAGGGGCCGTGGTGTCACGGATCCAGCCACCCAAAAGCTGCCCTTCGTTCCCCCATCCTGGCACTGTTTCATCCCCAGTAAATGTGCCAAGGGCCGGACCTGGTTTGGGCACTCTGTTCCCTCTCACTGCTGTTAAAGGGAGAGCAGGAGAGGAAATCCATGGATGTGCTGGGAAGGGGAAGAAGAGCAGGGGCAGAGGGTCATCACTGGGTGAGTCAGGGTCTGCTGGGGATGATGGTGTCCGGGCACGGGTGCACAGGCAGGAGGAGGCACGCATTGCCGTAATTACAGCCTTTCTGCAGAGCAAAATGTAAGGCAGGTGACAGATGAATGAAACACTCCAACCCAGCAGAGAGGAGGAGAAAGAGGCAGTGAACTGCCGAAGGGAGGGTTAAAGCTGCCTTTAATTCCCCATGGCTGGGACAGCCGGGCATCTGCCTGGCTGTCTGCCCACCTCTGAGATTTCTGCCCACAGAGGGGTGGGCAGGCACTGCCCCCACAGCCCCCAATCCCACTGAGCTCAGCCAGGGTCATAGATAGTGCCAAAAGCATGGAGATGGGAATCATCTCCGTTCACAAAGCCCATCCTCGTCCTGCGGTGATTTGGTACTGCTTTGGAGCTGAGGTGGAGAGTACCAACCTCTGTGTCCCTGGGGCATCGCAGGGATGGATGGAGCAGCCATCCCTGCAAACCCAGCAGTGTGACAAACCCTGGGAAGGAGTAGTTGTGACGGGGAAGGTGGCACAAGCAAGCAGCATTCAGGGAGCTTTGCCCATGCACAGCATGGGTAAGTGCTGTTGAATCGGAGTGGCTGCATTGTGATGTGGAGAAAAGAGCAGACAAATAGTAGGAATAAACCCCCCAGTTCGAGGGTTTCAAAAGCAAGCAGGGACTACATGAAATCACGTTAAAGCTAATTAGCATGGCCTGGGTTGCAGGAGCTCTGCTGAGGACAGTGCTGGAGGATGCTACTGTGAGCTTGCTACGGCAGCCCCCGTTCGCCCCAGCGGCCGCGCCGGCAGCTCCAAGGTCATTGCGGCATAAACAAGGGCAGAGCTTGGCACGCGGTTCAGGAGAAGGAGAAGACGGATTCGGTCACATCTGGGCAGGAACCTGTTTAGTCACTGGGATGGGTCAGGAAACAGCCTCTGTGGCGTGACCCCGGCACCCCCCAACCCACCGCTGCTTTCCCAGGGCCAAGTGAGGGGCAGTGCCGTGTGCTGGCTGCAAGCCCTCCACCCTGAGTCCTCCTGGAGCAGGGATGGGGCTGGATGAGATGGCCCTGAAAGCCCTGGAACCTTCCCCTCCCTGGGAAAGCGAGGGGAGGCTTCGGGGTTCCCTGTAGTACTGGTGCACCCCAGTGGCATGCATGGCATGTCCCATGCTGGGTGGGTGCTGGCGACCTGCCCCTCTCCCCCCGGCTCCTGGCCATGAGCATTTCCATTGCTGAGCCCCCCACGAGCAAACCTGCACCCTGCTTGGGTGTACACATCCTCCATCTTCAGAGTGGCCATTTCTATCTCCCTGGGCTGCAGGAGCCCAGACCCCCAAGCCAGGATGTGGCTGTGCTAGGCGCCAAGCAAAGCTTAAACCTCCCTAATAAAAATGCTGCAGGGCTGCAGCCTAATGGGCAACACGGGCTGCCAGCAGGTGGAAAAAACGGGAACCAAAATGTAGAACACTGGGTCATGGCGGCGGCATTTTACATGGAAATTGTTACTGGAAGCGGCTGTGGAGAGCATCCGGGGGAGGCTGGGCATGCTTGCCGACACGCGCAGCTTCCTCCTGCCTGCAGTGTGGGCGGCAGCCGGGTTCTTTTAGAGGCAGCTCTTGGGAGGTCTGAGGGGGGGAATGTGCGGGCTGGGCCTGATTCTGATCCCTCGCCCTGGTGGGGTTTAACCCCTCGGTCTGTTCGCTCTGGGCTCGGGCATCTTGTCCTGCCCCAACCCATCCCGTGTCCCAGAAGAGGTGCCTCTGTCCTCCCTGGAGGTGGCTTGTGACCCCAGCAGGGAGTCGGGCTGCCAAGGGCTGCCAAAATCTCAGGGTCCTGCCCTGAAATCTCAGCCTGTCCCTAAGTGGATGTCAGCAACCCAAGGAACCCTGTCCTGAGGGTCCCCAAACTTGTGTGTCACCCCTACACATCCCCAAAACCTCCCAAGCCCCTGTGTGCTCCCCAGCTCTCCTCAGCCCCTGCAGATGTTTCTCCAGGCGTGATGCACGTCCATGCCTCAGTGTCCCCATCTTGTGCAAATGCCGTGCTTGGCCATTCTGCTCACCTCCAACTCATCGTCCTTCAGACCCTCAGAGCAGCTGGTGGAGGCTGATGGGCAAGGACAGGGGAGCTGGGGGTGGCAAGAGCAACCATGGGGACCCCTCAAGGGTTAACAGCCCAGAAGCAGCGATTCCAGCGGGCTGGGAAGGAGGAATCTGAGTCAATTATTCCCAGTCTTGGAAATCATCAGCTTCTCTTCTTTTTTCCTTTTTTTTTTTTTTTTAATTGTGTAAGTATAAATAGTGTTGCTTGCTGCCCTCCATCCGTGGGAGCAGAAAGCCTGTTGATTTATATGGTTTTCCTGACATCACATGAAGTGGTGGAAAACTGAATGGAGCCAACATTTTTCCTGCATTACGTAATACCCCCTCCCTCCCAGCCCAGCTCTGCTATTCCTGCAGGAGCCTGACTGTTCTTTAACCTTTGTTTACTTCAGCACAAACCCTTGCTTTTTTTTCCTTTTTTTTAATATATTTTTTGCCTTTTTTTTTCTTTTTTTTTCTTTTGTTCCCCCTCCCCCCCTTCTTCTTCCCCCTTTGCAAAATCTTGCTTGGTTTTTATCAACAGCCATTATCTGTTTATGAAGCAGCAGCAGCAGCAGTCTGGCTCCATCACTCCCTGATGGCTCCCGCTTGCCAGCTCTTGTATTGGAGCCCAGCCAGAGCCGTAGCGTAGTGCTGAGCTCCTGGGTGCTGAGCTTCACCAGCTCCTCTCCATTTATCCAGCTGCAGCGGAGGGTGGGCAGATCTTCCTTTGCTCCCATTCAGCAGCTAAAAGCGATAGCCGAGGGCTTGGGATGCTCATCCAGATAACGCTCAGGCATGCATCCTGTGCTTACTCCTGGTCCTTGGGCCGAGCACCGGGCTCATCTCCCCTGCGCCCAACGCTGTATATGCCAGCTGGAGACCAAACTGGGGTGGCAGTGTGACCAGCAGCAGTGGTCCCCACAGCCCCAAGCGCTGGGGTTGGGACCCTCCTTGCAGAGCAGAGGCTCTGTTCCTCTTTTCATTGCAGTTTCATGTGCTGGGGGAGCTTTATCGTTGCGATATCGTGCTCTGACCTGAAACAGGCCCCTCGCTTGCTTTCTGAACTCAAGTCATGAGCTTTTCATCTGGCTCCGGAGCACAAGTGAGATCATCTTCAGCTCCCCCCCCCCCATACCAATTCTTCAAGGAATGTTTAAATTTTCCAGTCCTGTTCTTTCTAAATTTGGAGTGTCTGTTTACTCCCAGGATTCGGAAAGAATGTAACAATATCATCAGCAAGAAATCCCTCCCAGCCCTCCGCTCGCCATCCTCCTCCTCGGCGAGCGGGCTGGCCTGAGCAGCGCTGGCTGTGACCCAGGTCCTCTCCAGCCCGGTGGTGTCGTGGCCAGCCGGCACAGCCGGGGAGAGTTGTAATTGCACGGCAGCGGTGATCGGGAGGGGGCTGAGATTTGGGGGATTTTGGGGGAATCTACCAAAGGCAGGTGACTTCAGAGCAGACAAAATGAAGTAGCGAAAAAGGAGAGGGGATTTCCATTGCAGGAGCTGACTTGGGCTGCCCAGGCATGAGTGGGTTCAGCACTGGCTGGAATTATTTTAGAAACAAGGATTCAGGGACAGATGATTTTAATAAAATATAAAAGAAAAAGCACCTGGCTTGGGGTTTTTTTGCTGCATAGGAACAGTCCTAAAAGGAGGTTAAACATCAGGGCAGCTGAATGTGACTTTGCTCATCCTTGACTGAAAATACCACGATGCTTTTGCATGTCTTGTTGGTGAGAAGTCACATGCCAACATCACATCTCCCTTGCTGCCTGCTCCTCTTGAAACATGTTGGGCTGGAGCTGTTTTAGAGGAAAAGAGAAGATGAATGAAAAAAGCCGAGCTAGGCAGGTGCAAAAGCAGCATATAGGCAGGGCAGAGCAGACGGGTCTTACTTTTAGTCAGAGTCCCAGAGGCTGAAGACAGCCTGTGCATCCAAAAGGCAGCAAAAATACAAATGAATCTGCAAAGCTTGTCATGGCTGATGCTGAAGCTAAAAGCTTAGCAGGATCCAGAACCAGGATCGAGGTATCTTTACAAACCAAATGTAAGAAAAAAACAGTCTAAAACCTAAGAAAGAAAACACCCTGAACACCCACACTTTGGCTGTCAGTCAGAAACTGTCTGATGGGAGTGGGGAAGCAGGACCCCACTGCAGCAGGTTATTTGATAGTCACCTTCCTTATTGCCCACTTTGGACAGCATCACAAGTTCATCTGATGTCTTTGGTACGTGAGCGTGTCTCCTGGGGACACAGCACGTGCAGGATGCACTAGGTGGTGGACTTTGTCCTCTGATTCCAGCAGAGCCTCTGCTTGGTACACAGGCCTGAAGATGCATGGCTAGGTCAAGCATTAGAGCTATTTCAGGTACCCTCAGACTGCAAGGTCTAAGAGTACTTGTGTACTTATTAGCGTGAATCCATCAGATGTACCCACAAGTTTTTTTTCTGAAGTCTAATTACTACTCTGAATCTCCCACAAGCACCTCTGCCCACCCATGGACATCTCCATCCCATAGCTGTGATGAACCAAAAGCAGCAGATCCTCAGCTGGCAGGAGTGTGGGTATGAGGGTATGAATAAGAAGTGCACAGGGGTGGGATGAGACAGGAAAGAGTGCTCGTGTGGGACTTTCAATTTCTTGATGCTCCCAGATTTGGGAGTTTTGAAGAAGCAGCTTTGCAGACAATATGAATGGGGATCCTGGTTGTTCTTCATCTACAAACTCCCCGCCTGATGCTCGGTAACAGAAGAAGGGCAAGAAGTGCTGCGAAGGGGGTTACGCCCAGCTTTTCTCAGGCCATAGGTGGTGGGGTGCAGGGGGATTACCGGCGGTGATGCTTTTCTTTTCACTCTCCAGAGGGCTGGAGGTGGGGCTCTGTTGCCAGCCTAGTGGGAGAGCCGCTTTTTAAAAATCATAGCATTGGCATCTGCCACTTGAAGTTGGACTTCAAATGGTAACATCAAGGTTTGTGATTTTTACAGTCCTGGAGGTTTAGGTAACCAAACCTCCCTCCCTCTTGCGCAAAACATCCCTGGGTCCGTGGCACTGCAGAAGTTGCTTTCTTTCCTGCAGCAAAGCTGTCTGGGACCACTTTGGCCAGGGCAGGACCATGTTTTCTCACCCTCTAGCCCCCATCCAGTGTGTGCTGGCATCCAAGCCTGGCCATCCAGCCTGGCGGTGGCCCTAGGGAGTGCTCTCAGGCCCCACAGCCCAAGGCGCAGTGTCTGGGTAAGGTGCCCTGTTCTCACCCTCTGCCATGATGGGAGATGCCTGGGAGGGTTTCAGCCTTGGCGGGACCGGCGGCTGCATCCCTGGGAGGGGTTAAGCCAGGTCATGTATGTGCGAGCTGATTGTATTCCAGACCTATGCTCTAAACCTCCCTGTTTAGCAACACTGTCGTCAGACAACTTGTTTTCCTGATTCTATAATTACCCCAAGGAGCTTTCCCTCCCCCTCCGGCTGCGTTTTTAACCATGGGACCCAGAAAAGGCGAGTGAAAGGGCCGAAGGCGGAGAAGGATGGAGGAGAAGGGGCTTAGGGAAGAGCAGCCGTCTGACTGCGAAGACTTACAAAACCACCATGTAATTTTGTTTCTCATTTCTGGAAAGCCAACAGGAGGAAGGCAACTTCCCCAGTAAGAGTTCCCGATGGGCAGGAGCCACTGCCCAGTTATGGTTTCCTTCCTTTTGAGAAACCTGCCTCCTCTCATCCGCCTCCCCTTTTCCCTGGGCCTGCACTACACGCTTGCGAAAGGTCGGCACTGGCAATTATTATGAGGTCCCGGTGCTGAGTGGAAAGAGGAACTGCTGGCTGCTGCCCAGCTGGGCTCGTGCCAGGCTATAGGTACTGTCACGAAGTGTATGTAGGTGCTGAACAGGGGCTCATTCTGCTCCCCTGCCCTTGCAGGCAGGTTGTGTGAGTCTCTCCAACCCGTTGCAGTAGATGTTTTTCCAATGAGTGCTGTGGCAATAAGAGTGAAGCGGGGCTGGCAAGGCTGGGCATCTCTCCCCAGGTGATGTGCCTCTGCTTCCTAAATAGGGGCTGGAGGCAGGACGGGCAACAGCCTGGCCAGGAGGAGCATCCAGGGAAAGGGGCTGAGGGGCAGTAGCTGATATGTGGGATGTATTTCTGCACTGTGGACATTGCCTTTCATCTTTCTACTTGCCAGCTCCCCCTTGCCCCAACACTAGCTCCCAACCTGGTCCTGGCAAAGGGGTGAAGAAGATGGGGAGGGAGTGGGGAGGAGGATGCTGCCTGGGGAATGGTGGCTGCAGGTGGCATCTCCATGTGGCTGGACCTCACACTGGTGGAAGAAGGAGGTTGCTGACTACCTGTGCTCACTTGTCTTTTGCTGAGGGTCAGAGGGATGTGGGACACTGGTGAGTCTCCTGCATCAAGGGCTGCTTCGTGGTGTCATGGAAGGACATGACAGCTGCTTCGTGGCTCGCCAGCTGAGGCTCCCAGCAGCCCTGAACCAGTCCAAACACATCCTGATGGAACCTGCCAGTACGGAAATAATGTGCCGTGGGCTCTTGCAAGCCGGAGGGAGTCAGGCAACTGGAGGGCAGCGAAGGAAGGCAAATGCATGCTTGTGCACCGCTGGGTCGGGGGAAGGTTGATGATCGCACCCCCTAATTCACCACATGCTCCCTGCAGCATCCCCCTCTGCTAGCACAGAGCAGCTAGCTAGCCACTTCCCCTGCATGACCCAGTGATGGTTTCCACCCCAGCAGAGCCCCAAGCACAGCTGGTGGAGCAGGTTGCAGCCAAAATCACCCAGCAGCACAGGTAGAGCACCACCAGTCCAGTGGTGGTGGGACATGGAGGCATCTCCATTGCTGGGAATCGTTGGCACTGGCCACCAGCATCATACACCCTCCCTTGTAGATACTGAGGTGGCAAATGTGGGGGACCACAGACCCCCTAGGGAGCTGCTGTAGGAGCCACTTCCCAAGCATACCCCTAGGGGAAGGCTGATCCTCTCCCTTCCAGCCTAGTTGGAGCACATTTTGAATTTTATCCAACCTCTGACCCACATCTGATAATAATCAGACCATATTTGTTACAACAACAAAGCTCGTTAGGAGGCTGGCTCCACTCAGGGTTGAGGGGGAGGGGAGAGCAACTTAGTTATGCTAATGACCTCATCTCATGTGATGTCATTCAAAGGAAAAACACTGAAGTCACTCACATATGCTCAGCCTGGGGTTTTCAGCCTGTAAAGCTTCAGATTTTCAAAGGCACAATACATGCCCCCCCCCCCCCCCCCCCCCCGCTTACTATAATCTGAATGATTTGTCTGGAGGCCTGGGCTCAGACCAATAAACTCGTAAGGAGCTGTGTGGAGACGTATTAAGGAGTCCCACGAGTAGGAGGGGGGGACGACATGTAATTCTCTCCTCCAGGACAAATACAAAGAAGAAGGGTGCATCTCCTTCAGATCACAGCCCTGCTCTGCCGGGACTGGGCCGATAACTGCATCTGACGTGGCTGTGCGCAGGTGTGAGCAGCCCAGCGCCAGCCCATTTCCCCACCAGCTGTTGGGGCCCATTCACCTCCAGCTGTTTGAAACCACTCCAGGATGAGCATCCCTCCTGGGTGATGCTCTCGATGGAGACATCAAGAGGAAAGATGAGCTGGTGGTTCGGGACCTGCCGTCTGGTCCCCAGCTCTGCCCTGAAGCAGAGAACTTATTTAATATTTTGTGCCTCAGTTTCCCCCCTTGGGAAACTGAAATCGTGGCATTGCTCTTCCTGGCGCTGGGGTTCAGAGTTAAACATCCCCCAGGGGATGCACGTTGATCCCACCAGGAGCAGCTGTGGGGTGCCCGTCGCCAGCCGGGGGGCAGCAGGGAGCAGGGATGGAGAGCGGTGCCGCATCCCCGCTTCCGCGCGGGGGTTTCCTGGCTGATGCTGAAATGAGGTGCGGACATTAGCTTCCTCCCTCCAAGTCCCTGTCCCCAAATTAACTCCTCGGGGCCAAATCCGGCGTGGTGCAGCGATCCATCTCCCGCCGCGGCCGCTCGCTGCGGGGGGCCTCAGGCGGGCGAGAAAATCGCAGTTGCGCCTTTAAGCAGGGAGCGAAGCATATGTCAGGCCCGGCGTTCTCCTGCGTGTCTGTGTGCTGAGTAAGGAATGCGGTCGCATGCCTGACCCGTTAGCTATGAGCGCGCTATGAGCGCGGCGGTGGATGGATCAGCAGGGCTGTTGCTCATGGGCTGAGCTCATTCAGGCTGGAGCGGGAGCCGCGCACGCAGGGAGCGAGAGGCGAGGAGGAGGGCGGCCGGGGAAAGGGAGCTGCGCCGGGCTCCCTTACCTCGCTCGATCTTATTTTTTTTTTTAAATCCTTTTTATTTTTTCAGCCTGAAGGCTGGAGCCGGGAGAGGCTGGCGGTGCTCTGCCGTGGGGGTGGCTTTTTGGGGTTTTTTAGTATTTTGTTTGCCCGGCAGTTGTTGTTTTGCTAAGGCAGGAGGTGCCCCCGCGAGCCGCAGCCCAGCTGCCTGGATGCCCGTGGATGTAATGATTGCTCCCTCCGAGGACCAGTTCTGGACAGACATGCGCGAGGGGCAGATGAAGCTGAAAATAAGGGTGCGGAGGATGAAGGAGAGCAGGGATATGAGAGGTTTGTCAGCCGTCGGGCTCCTTTCCTTCCGATGGGGACGGAGGGGGAAGAGGGGTCTGCTCAGAGCCCTTTTGCCCGGGGGACGCAGATCGCCTTTGCCGGCGGGGAGCGGAGCGCGATGGCTGGCGATACAAAGAGCGCAGTCAGCTGGCGAGCGGGGCGATGGAGGCGAGCGGAGAGCGTGCGGAGGGGGAGCGATCACCAGTTCCCGGCCACGGGCAATGTGCGGAAGCGGTTGCGGAGGCAGCTAGCCTGGTCCTGCAGGCAGCAGCAGGAAAGGAGCTGCGCGGAGCGGGCAGCTCCTTCGGGCAGGTGAGAGGCTGCCTGCAGCGGGCAGGGGCATCTGCAGCTGTCCCGGCGTTAGGGAGCTTTCCCACCTGGTGCGGAGTCCAGTGAGGCTGCCTGGCCGGTGGAGACCGCTCCGGGGTCCCCTGAACCCTTCTCCATCCAGGCAACTTTGGCGAGAGCGCGGACGGAGCGGAGGAGGGAAGGAGGAAGGCTGCGGGAGCCAGGCCAGGCTCTGCCGCCGGCATCTCTGCTCCCTCGGGCGCCGGTTTGGAGGGGTCATCGAGTCTGCGGGCATCCGCGCCCCGGGCAAAGGGGAGTGCGCGGCGGGGAAAGGACAAGCGAGGGCGTCGAGGTGTGCAAGGAACAATCGGCTGAAAGAGCGCTGCGCTGCTGCCCGCAGCCAGGCAGCTGCCCGACGGAGCCATTTCGCTTTGCTAGCACCGTTGCTGCCTGCCCATCTTCGGGGGGATTTCTTTCAGAAAGGGGGTTTGCAGTGTTTCCCCCCCCCCCCCCCCCCCCCCCCGGTGCCAGGGTGAAGGGCAAACGGAGGAAGGGGCTAATAACTGGAGCAGCTTAAAAATATGCCGAGCCTGGAATGACCTAGATTACCAAAGGGTTGAATCAAGAAACTTCCCCTCCATCACCACTTAAAATGGGAGCCTGCTAAAAGTGCCTGACAGGTTTTTGTGGCATGAAGCACATAACCCAGTGATGGTGTCATTAGTAATAAGTCACTCCTGGAAATGACACATTTTTCTTTACTTAGAACGAGTAATACTGATCCAAAGCAAGCACAGTCACTGGAGGCAAATCAAGCCCAGCAGCTTGGGGAGCATGTCTGTGGTTGTGTGGGTGGAGGGCTTACTTTCTGCTGCTTTTCCTTTTTTTTTTTTTTTTTTTTTTAAGGACATTTTATGCTTGTTTGGGAGAACGGGAGCAGGGTCTGGGACCAACCTGCAAGGCCAGGGAAGGCTGGTGCGGGTTGGGAGGCAGCAGGGCAATGTAGCAGCAGATGGGCAGAGGCTGTTTGGGGTGACCGTTGGAGAAATGGGGAATTCACACAAATCCATAACAGGGCTGATTCATTGGCTTTCTTATTCCCACTGCTGGGGGGGGGGGGAGAGAAAAAAAAAAGGAGCCAGTAGTGGGGTGATGAAATGTGGTGCTGAGTGAAGGGAGGGTGAAACCCAGGCTGGGGGAGAGCACAGGGGCTGGGCAGGGGGATGCAGGGGGTACAGGGGACTAGGCAAGCACTGGACTTCTCTCTTCAATGCACTGAGATGGGTGGAAGTAAAAGGACATCAGCCAGGAGAGAGTTGGCCAGGCTTCAGAGCACCAGGATTTCACCCAAGCAGGTGGGGAGGGCATGCAAGCAAGCGGGCTGCCTGCATTGGGCATCGCTGGCAGAGCTGGGGAAAAGCAAAGCTGCAGTGCCAAGAGGGGAACAGTGAGGATGGAGGAAGGGGGAAAACCCAGAAATGTCCCAGGCAGTGGGAAGCGCTGACAAAGCCCCAGAGCTTCCTGGAGTGCAGTGAGTAAGGGTGGCAGTAAGCAGTGTTTCATCACGCCGCCCAGCTTAGCTGCTGGCACCAACAGGCTCCCACCAAGCACGAGAGCCAGGGAGATGGCGTTTTGCAAAGAGGGATTTTCCCAGCGACTCTGGGGGTTGACATGCAGTGTGCCTGGCCCCTCCACTTTCCTTCCTTCAATCCAATCTGCCACAGAGATGCTTGGCCAAATGCTCGAGCTCATTGCCCAGCAAAGGCTGAGCACGATGCAGGCAAGTGTTGGGGTTCTGTAGGTCCCCCCACTCTCTTCAGCTCCTGCCATGCCTCGATTCAGCGAGATGGTTTAACATTGGGGATGGATGTATCAGGACACTGGGAGCAGCATGTCCCCAGAGGGCTGGGGTGATGAGGAGGGCACATCCAGGCACTGTCCTGGCCACCGAGCTGGCACCGCAGCAGAGGAGCCGTGCTGGAGTGGTGGCTGCTTCAGCAGCAGCCGAGGTGCGTGCTCGCTTGCATGCCCCGCTGCCCCTCGCCACGTGCCGCCCTGGCAGCAGCTCCCAGCCACCGCAGGCATTTTAATGAGAACCGGGCAGAGCTCAGCCTCTCAGCCCCCTCAGCTGCTAGGAGCTTTAGGGGGGCAGAGGGTCTCCAGTATGAGCAAAGGCACAAAACCCACCAGTGGGGCTGCAGGCTGCCGGAAAAGCTCCAGCACCTGCACAGGGAACCGGTATCTGAGTAGCTCCAGCTGCCGCTCTTTAGCACTCATTATAGGAGCAATGAGGGTGGGCTATAAACCACCTCTTTAATACCCCCATAGGTCTCCTGCCAGCTCCTGGTGTGAGAGCTGGGGGTGAAGAGGTAGGGTGTGGTGGCTGCTGGCCCAGGGACAGTCTGCAGTTCCAGCTGTGCCTGTTCCCCTCCTCCTTGCTGCCACAGACTGATGGCGCAGCAGGGTGACATGTCACCTCTTCTTCCCTGTTTCCAGCTGGGGGGCTTTTTGGATGTGCTCCACCATGCACATGTGAGGCTGGTGAACAGGACATGTCTCTGCTGCTCGGTGTGTCTCGGGGCAGGGGGGAGGGGGCATTTAGGAGACTCATGGGCCTGGGGATGTTCCAGAGGCACATGGCTCTCCTGAAGAGTGTTTTTGGGGTGAGGCAGGTGCCCTGGGCAGCCCTTTTGTGGCTTCTTGCAGTTGGCAGGGTGCAGCATCAAGACCAGAGCTGTTGAGTTGTTTCAAGGGACTCTAAAAGAGAGAAGTCCGTGGGGCTGGAGATGAGTGGGCAGTCAGCAGCTGTGAGATGTCAGAGGGTTTTCAAGCCCCCATAATTTCCCTGTTTCCACTTTACGCCTCCAGCCTAGGAAGGTGGCCTCAGTGCAAGGAGGGATGCAGGCAGCAGCAGGGAGCTGGAATAGCCCTGCTTAATGTGCCCCATACCTCTTCTTTTATCCCCAGAAGCATCTCCCGTAATGTCCTATGCAGTTACAATCCCAATGGATTGTAAATCCCCAAAGCTGGGGCTTACCGCCAGGAGGAAAACTATGCCACACTGCATCCCTGTCCCTAGCCAGGACTTTGTCACCTTCTGTGTCACCCTCCCTCCACCACTGCTACCCTGCCTTGGCCCTTGGCAAAGAGGGGAGCAGGGCAAGTTGCAGGTGATGAGTGATGTCTGAGATGTTGTCAGTGACCCAACCATGAGCTGGATGTCCCCAGAGACCGCTTGAAGGTGACAGGCAAGGCAGCAGGGCAGTCCCCAGGTGTAGCAGGGTCCCAGCTCGGTAGTCTTAACACCTCTGTTCTTTCACCTTCTGATCTCCTTCCATGCCCATCAGCCTGGTGCCAGCACTGGGGCTTTTTGTTCATTTTGGTTATAGCCATCTCATGGTCTTACACAGCCACTGGTACAGAGAGAGACTGACAAAGGGGCTCTTCACTGTGCAGTTTGCTGCTCAAGGGGAAAAGTCGCAGGGTTCCCCGACAATTGCAGCAGTGCTGGTACCACAGGGGCTTATTCAAAGATGCTACTGACATTCCCCCCCCCCAGGCTGATGGATAGGCTTGGGAAGGATTCCCAGGCTGGCCGCTTTCCCTCTGCGGTGTCTGTTCTCCCAACAAATCGTTTCACTGGGAGGTTGTCGTAGATGTTCAGCTGGAAAACGTGCAGAGGGGAGGGCCTGGGAAAGATGGTGTTGGGGCAGAAGTTACAGGATTTTTCTCTTTCCTCTGTTTGCCGCAGGGCCATGCAGAGCAGGCCTGGGAGCTGGCCCGAAGGGGTCTCTGCAGGGCAGAGCCAGAGGTGGAAAGGAGGGTCAGCACCCCATGAGTGAAGCCTGGGATGGAGAAAGAAAATGAGGTTTCAGTTGTTGCACTCTTCTGGCACTTAATTGCTGCAAGACCCCATGTCTTGGTTTGCCTCTTCTGGGGAGGTGATAACGCTCCCCTCCCTCCTGAAAGCTGCGTTTCTTTTCAGCCTCACTTTGAGCTGGACACCACTAAGGGTTTTTGTGTCTCTGGGGGCATTGCTGAATGAACCCCCCAAAGCTGGGGCTGGAATTTCACTGCCCAGCCCTCCTAGAGACCTACCTGATGCTGGTTCTTGGCTCCTCCTTCCTCCATCTTCAGTAGGAGTAGTGAAGGAGTCCCCACTTCTAGCCTAGTTCCTTGTGCCCAAACATCCCCCATCTCCTCCTGGGCCCCACCTCTGCCTCAGGTAATTGCAGGAGGCAGGAAGACACTGGGTTTTCCAGGGAATGGTTTTAAGAGCTCTCAGGAGTGCTGGAGCCATGTGCAGCACATGGGGCTGTGCCGCGCAGGGACCAGCTCCTCGCCAGAGATCCTCAAGCACCCACTCCACACCATATACAAATCCTTCCTGAGCTTAATTCCCCACATGCCAAGAGAAATGGTGCTCCTGGCACCAGCACTGTGCATAAAAGAGGAAAGACTAGAAAGACGTAGTGCTGCCCTGGATCCTCACCCCGTGGGGCTCTGCTGCTCTCTCCCAGCAAAAGCTGGGATCCATGGCCCCGGGTATGGAGCGGGGAAAGCCCAGGTATCGGTTGGAGCCCAGCCAGGGACATTCACTGCCTTTGGGATTGTTTTGAAGAGCTGCTTTGCTTTCTAAAAATGAAAGGCATGCTAAAGCAGCTGGCATGGGGTGGGGTGAGCGTTGCTTTGAGATTGGGATGGCGTCAGGTACCCGGCCCCATCTCTGGGGTCTCCCCCAAGCCTGGGCTGCCCTCAGCAGCTGCAAGCATGGGGGAAATGAGGACAGGCGGGATGGGAGCAAGCCCAGGCTCCCTGACACAGGGTTGAGGTTTTGCTTGGGACAAGTGGGGCAAGCTATGGGCATCATTTCAGGTGCCAGCATCCTCCAGTTGCTGGCAGCATGCTGTGGTAGGCACTGCAGCTGAGGGTGCTGTTGCCACTCTCTGCAAACATCCCCACCTGCTTCACAGCAGCCTTTGCCCCTGCCTGGACTTCCCCGGACAGGGCTGGCAGAGGATCTGCTGCCGGGCGAGTGCTGGCGGAGGCGGGCAAGGGGAAGAGAGCAGCATGCCCCGACCTGCTTTAGCTATGAGATCACCCCGCGCTCCTGGCTATTAAAGAGAGATACAAAGCCATACACAGCCCTGGGCAGCTCTTGATAGGCATGAGTGAGCACAAGAGGCTGGGGACCAGAGCAGGCACCAATCCCCAGGGCTGCGCTTGCATGCACCCTGCTCCCCAAAAATGTGCCAGGTTCATTTGAAAAAATTCCCATGTTGTTTTGCACAAGTCCAGGGGTCAAATCTGTGCCCCACTTGACCCTGTGCACTGCAGGCTTCCCTGGGGGCAGCTGAAGGAAACCCTTCCCACAGGTTTTCTGCTTGAGCATCCCACAGGCATCAGCAGCATGTGCTCAAGCATGAGGCGAAGCAGGGAGGTCACACGTGTCCACACAGGGCTCTGGCCAGTGATTTACGCTCCTTGGCAATGGGGACACAGCACAGGGATGAGCAGTAACCAGAGCTGTACTGCACCTGTGCTGGGCCTCCTGCTTTTGCTCTGATTTAATATCCCAGTTGAGAGGTGATGTCATTTTGGAGGGAACCAGAGAAAAGGAAATGCTAGAGAAGATAAGGTGCTTTAACTCTACCCCTCCCAGCTTGGCTGGGTTTTGAAGCTGGAGCTGTGTTAGCTGCCAGCCAGGAAAACATAAGAGAGGGGAGGAAAGAGGTTGGTTGGAGGATACCTCCCTCTTGGGGCAGTGGGAGCTGATACCAGGAGCTGCTGAGATGGAGGGTGATGGAGGACCTTGGATGTTCCTAGGTGGTGTGAGCACGATTGTGTGTGCTGCTCTGGCCACTCCATCACCTTCACCTCCCAAAGATGTGGGGTGGGTTTTCTGCATCACCAGTCATACCCTGCCAGAGCCTGGGTGCCACGCCAGCAGCCAGGGAGGTGCTCCAGGAGGGTCAGCAGAAATGCTGGCAAGATGCTGGAGAAGGTAAATTGAGAATGTGCCAAGGCTGCCCTGCTTCTGAAGGGGAGAGAGACTGACTGGAAAGGTCATTACCAAAAGCTCATTAAAAGGTCTTGTTTAGCTGTGGAGATGAGCCGGGGATTCCCATAGTGCTGAGTCCAGAGACCTGGACTTTCAGAAGGATCTTGTGGGGGCATCCTGGTCCCTCTGACAGTCACAGGTGGTCAAGCCCCAAAGTTTTCTGCCCTTTGGGTGATGTCAAGCTGCATCTGCTCATTCACATGACTGGGAAAACCTCAAGGGAGACTGGTTGGGCTGATATGACCCAAAGTCCTCTCTGTTTCACCAAGCTGCTGCCCAGATGTCCTCAGGTGGAGGGGAGTAAGGTTGGGCCACCACTAGCCAGACCCAGCTCTACACCGGAGAACAGGATCGGTGAGCAAGAGCAAATCAGGATCACCAGTGGCCTTACACAACCGTGCAGGACATACAACAGCACTGTGGGTTTTCCAGCTCCACGAGCTGCCCACCATGCAGGCAAGGCAACGCTTGCTGCCCTGCTCAAGTCAGTACTCTTGTCACTTGAGCTAAGGGACTGGCTTTCAGGCAGGCTTATTCACATTTAGACATGCTTTTGACTGTGCCAGACACTGTGGCAATAGCTGTGACAGATGGCACCTACTGAAGCCCCAGCTGGGGGTTTTCTCTCAATATCGGGCTTCGAGATTCTCAAGCTGGGTATGACTGCCCAGCAGCTTGGTGCAGTAAATGGATGCTGCTTGCTGTCACACTCAGGTCAGAACTTGAAAAACAGCAATGGCCTGCAGGTACCAATGTGCCAGTCCAGTCCAGTGTGGCGGAAATCATGGGCTGGCATGGTGGGCAGAGGGAGCATCTGTCAGAAACCGCAATATGTAAGTGTAGCTGTTGTGGCAAGTTTTGGGCTGACCTCCCCAACCCAAGGAGCTTTGCACCTCAGCAGGCTTACTTGTTGTCATCCTGCCCTGGTGGGTTTAACTATCAAGAAGTGACCCTGGTTGTCCTCAGAGTAGTAGGCAGTCAAGAAAAAGACTGTCTCTTCCTGCCGTTTGTCTGAATGAAGAGCAGGAGGGTGTGCGGGATGCCTAACATCCAGCTGCAGCAAGAAAAATCAGACCCAGGTCTCCATCCCTTTCTCCGTGTGCGTGGCACAGTCATCACAACATGTCTGCGCTAGTTAGCGATGGCTGGTGGCTTTTTGCTCTGCAAGGCTCTGTTCTCAGTGTTGCAGGGTTATCACCATTGGGTCCCCAGCCTGGGGCTTGGGGTGCCAGGTACTGATGGTCTCAGCCTCGCTGCCACGAGCTCAATGTCCCCATTTTCTCCACAGGAGGCTTTGCCACCTTCTCGTCCTGCTTCCCGGGGCTCTGCGAGGGGAAACCAGCTGCCATCCTGCCCATGAGCATCTCCCAGCCATGCTTGCCAGTGGCCAACGTCGGCCCCACACGCATCCTGCCGCATCTCTACCTGGGCTCCCAGAAAGACGTCCTGAACAAGGTTACGGCCCTATTTAGGGGACACATCTGCCTGTCCCATCTTGGACCCCAGCCATGCAGAGAGGTGAGGGCATTAAGGACGTCTTCTCCTGCCCAGGTGGGAGGACCACCCATGGTCAGTCTGGCCCTACCAGGAGGCTGAAGGCAGGGAGTTCATAGGCAGAGCCTGGCAGAGCCGGGAAGAGTGGTCACAGGATGAGTCCTCTTATATTGATGAGCTTAGGGCTGGTCAAACTCTTCCCAAGAGCCCGTAGTGAACTCAGGGACAGGAGGAGCAACAGCCAGGAAAACGCCTGGGCTTGGAAGAGGAGTTACCACAGCTGGAGGGAGGTGTGGAACAGAAAGCCAGCTTTGCACCCACCTGCCTAGCCAGCCATGTTGCCAGATAACACCAATTTCAGCAACGCTGTGATCCCCTTGGGAGTTAGAGAGAGTGGGAGCAAGCTTAGGGTATTCAGTCACTCAGTGTGGGGATGGGCAGCTGTGGCCAGGGGCAGAGGCTTGGGCTGTCCAGGATGCCCAAAAATGCAAAAATGAGCAAAGTTTTGCTGTGAGGAGAGAGGAGAAAAGAGGTACAGTGCTCTTTTAAAGGTGCTGGAAGGGCTGTGATGTCACTCCAGGGAAGGAATTTTGTTTAAAGGAAAATAACAGCAAGAAGAAAGAAAGAAAGAAGAGGAATTGCAGTTAAATGCCACTGGGCGCCTGCCTACCGCGGGCAGGAGGGAGCCAGCCAGGCGTCCTCGCCGGGGGCAGGCGAGGGGGGAGAGGGACCACGATGCCAGAAGGGGGTGGAGACAGAAAGGAGGGAGAGAGAAATTATATACAGGGAGTAGAAGGAAATGAAAGATGAAAAATGCCAAGAATGTAAGCCCGGGAGCTGGGCTGGCTCCACCGAGCTGAGGCTGGGCTCCGCAGAGCCTGCTGGGGTGGGCAGGAACTGGCCGCTGGAGAGCCAGGGCCAAAATCCTGGTGCAGTCTCCTGTGGAGCCAACATCAGGCAGGGAAATGGATGGTTTCCTTTCCTTTCTGCCTCCTCAGAGGGTTTTGTTCATCTTTTGGAGCTGTGTTTTCTGCCATCCCCACAATGTGGCCAAAAGATGCTATATTCATAGGCAGCACGGGTCAAGTGTGGAGGCCGCACATGGGTGATGCTTCTCTTCTCCAGCACGTTGCAAGAGGGAGAACCCACATGGTAGCTCCACACACTCTGACATGTGGAAGGACTCTTTTATCTCCATGTTTTCTCCTCCTGTTTAATTCTGGATCTTGCCTGGAATGCTGCAGACCAGGCATTGAGACCCAGCAGCTGGCACAGATGTTCCCCCATGTTTTATAACCATCCTGCCCCCAGTTGTACAGGTGATACCTAATCTGATGAGACTGGGAAAGAGACAGGGGTCAGATGAGCCATAAATTTGGTGTCAGCACCACATACGGGTGAAGTTGGCTGTAGCCCTGGGAGGGAAGAATGATGCAGCAGTACACACCCAGCAAGCCAGTTCCCTGATGGATGATTTATGGGTCAAACCTCACCCCCTCATTGCAGTTTTTCATCTGACCCTATTTACTTAAGGTGTCTCTTGTGCCATTGCATTTATTGAGTCAGAAATATGGGCAGTGATGGTGGCCATTGAGTGACCAAAGCAGAAAAGTCACAGAAAACAAGTCCAGGTTCGCTCCAGTGTCAGAAAGAGGGAAGAGATGGTTCCCCTCACCACGTGCCCTATGTCCCAGCACAAGAGCATATGTTTACAGTGAACAACTAACAAATCTGTAAGAACTCCTGATGTGTTTCTGAGGGGTGTGGGAGCAAAGATAAGGGTTGACATTGGTTAACATAGGGTGCTACCAACGACTTGCCCCACTCTGTTGGTGAGATGCCTCCTCTCTCCCTCAGCTGATACTTTCAAAGCTTTCAGCCAGAGTTTTTGCTGATTTTCTTTCTTGTGTTTTCCTATTCCTCTCATACTGGGCTTCTTCGGTTTTCCCCTCTGGGACCCCCTTCTAGGTGTCTTTGGTCTTACTTACTTTTACTTGGACCAAAGATCTGCTGAGGTTCAAAACTGTGTCATCTAAATTGACATAACCTTCTCATCTGGTTGCTGGTGTACTACCATCAACTAGGTCAAGGCAGCAATGGGAGACCCACAGGAGAAAATACTGGGATGGGAAAAGGCAGGGAGTGCATGGTAAGGCAGGTCTTCAGCACTCGCTGCTGGCTGAACTCAGATGATCATTCAATCGCTTCTTTCCCACCAGGACTTGATGACGCAGAACGGGATAAGCTATGTCCTCAATGCAAGCAATTCCTGTCCCAAGCCAGACTTCATCTGTGATAGTCACTTCATGCGCATTCCTGTCAATGACAACTACTGTGAGAAGCTGCTTCCCTGGCTGGACAAGTCTATTGAATTCATTGGTGAGCTTTCATTACAATAGTTGCAGACCCTCCAGTTCTCAGCCTTCAAAACCTGAACTCTTCTGTCCTCCATGGTCTTACTCCTAGCAACCCTTGTTCTTTCACACAAAGGGGTTCAGGGTTGGGGAGCGAGGCCAGAGTCATCTTGCTCACCATCTCTGACCACATTGATGCTTTTCTCTTTGTTTCCTCTATGGTACTCCAGACAAGGCCAAGGTGTCCAGCTGCCAGGTGATTGTGCACTGCTTGGCCGGGATCTCCCGATCGGCCACCATTGCCATCGCCTACATCATGAAGACCATGGGTATGTCATCAGATGATGCTTACAGGTGAGTTTTCCCCAGAGGGCAGGGAGGGGTATACTTCATTCCAGGGAAGGAAAGGAGGCTGAGCCCAGAAGGAGAGGGCGGGAGCTCCTTGAAGCTCTATCTTGCCTTGACTGAGTCCTGGTAAAAGCAAACCAAATCTCCCTTCATAGAGTGCATGCAATGAGAAATGGTTGTGAGCAGTAAAATGGCAGAGGGGAGGCAGTCCCAGCTCTACCCCTGGGGCATCCTGAGGCCCCATGGTTCCCCAAGACCCCTTTCGTCAGAGGGTCTGGTCAGAAGGTCCTGGACGATGCCTCTTCTCCCCAAAGAGTCTGAGAGAATAGGGGTGACCCGCTGAAGGACGAAGTGCCTACCGGGGATGTCTGTGCCTCTCTGCAGGTTCGTTAAGGATCGTCGCCCATCTATCTCACCCAACTTCAATTTCCTGGGCCAGCTCCTGGAGTACGAGAGGAGCCTGAAGCTCCTCAAGGCCCTGAAGTCAAAGGGCGACCGGGGCGAGGGGGACACGCAGCAGGACCCAGCAGAGGCAGCTGAGGGCAGTCAGCACCCCCCACCACCTACCTCAGAGAAGGCAGAGGAGGTGCCAAGAGGCTCCGGCTCGGTGTCACCCCACAGCGATCCCGAGCGGCAAGGTGGGACCCCGAAGGTCCTGTCACCCACCACCCTGCAGCAGGGGCTCAACGGCTTGCACCTCTCCTCCGAGCGCATCCAGGACACCAACCGCCTGAAACGCTCCTTCTCCCTGGACATAAAGTCTGCTTACTCCCCCGGCCTGCGGCAGGACCCCCCTGGACCTCCTGGCCCTGGGGACGCCCCCAAACTCTGCAAGCTAGACAGCCCCTCGGGCCCTGGTGGCCTTGGCCCCTTCTCCCCAGGGGCGGACAGCCCCGACCGGCCAAGCGGGCCTGACCTCCTGCTGGAGGCCAAGGTGAGGCAGCGGCGGAAGCACCGGCACCCAGCAGGCTCGCCGGCCCACGGGCTCAGCCTCAATGTTGGCGGGGCCTGCACCACACGCAAGAGCCCCGGCGCCGAGGACGGGCTGCCACCGCGGCTCGGCCAGCCGGCTGCTGCTCCTGGCGCCACCACCACCACCGCCGCCTGGAGTGGGGTGCACCTGGAGTCCCCCAGCACCCCCTCCGGCGAGGCTAGCTGGTACTTCGGCATGGACTCCGGTAGCACTGGCAGTAACGGCGGCAGCCTGTTCACCGGTGCCGGCCCGTATCCACCACCTTTCGGCTGTGGCGGGGTGGTGGGCGGCTGTGAGATCAGACTGAGGGACAAGGCGCGGGCCGAGCCACGGGACGGGCGGCACAGCTGGCATGAGGAGGCTGGCGCCGAGAAGCAGTTCAAGCGGAGGAGCTGCCAGATGGAGTTCGAGGAGACCATGTCTGAGGGCAGGGCCCGAGAAGAGCTGGGCAAAATTGGCAAACAGTCCAGCTTTTCGGGCAGCATGGAGATCATTGAGGTGTCCTGACATCCACCCGGGGTGCCTGGAGAGCTGGGACAGGGATGGGGTGGGGGAATATTTAAGCTGGGGGAGAGGGGAGGGGGGTGGCAGGGTTGGAGGGGGAGTATTTATACCTGCGTGTGCATTTTCGGGCACGCACGCGCTGAAACCGAAGCAAAGGCAGATGAGTCTTTCCAGAGTCGGGAAACGTAATGGTGGATGCTTAGTGTCCCGCCTGCACCTGCCATGGTCCTTTCCCCACATCCCCAGGGGGTTCCAACCCTCAGAGACCCGCGCTCAAAATTTGGGCATAAAATCTGAGCAGGAAGGGGCAGGGGTCCCAATTTTGGCTGCAGGGATGGGGAACAGCGCCTGTGGGGCGACCATGGCCACCCCTTCCCTGCACCCCGGTGCACTAAGCATGCTCCCCCATGTTTCTCTGGCTAAGTATCCTAAAAATGCTGCACTGGAGCAGCCCTATACATATATAAATATATATTATATATAATATAAAGAAAAAAATGAAAACACACACACAAAGGAAAAGGTAAATGGTTTTACTGCAATTTTTATTGAGACGTAAATAATATTTCAATTTTTTTGTTTTGTTTTTAATTTATTGAAGTTGTTCATTCTGGCAATGATTTGCAGACAATGTGGGGCGGTACTTCAAGCTCTGTTTTTACTGTGTATGGTATTTAAATCTGAAATACGAGTTTCTAAGCAATATCTGAGGCCTGTGGCTCCTTCTATAGCTCATGTCAATGACAAAGATTTTCCCCCCCTTCCCTCCGGGCACAGCGACAAGGGGACAGGAAACTCTTCTGGGCACTTTTTCTAGAAATGAACAAGCAAACAAGCAAACCGTAAAACTTTCTTACAACACAAACTGAGCCAGAAAACTCTCTTCTGGAAGCTGCTGCCACTTCTTCACCCCTTGGTCTCTGTTTGCTTCTCCTAATCCCCATCCCAGCCATCATCCCACCCCAGCCATTGTCCCCATCCTGGCCATCACCCATCCTAGCCGTGCCCCCCTCCCCTCCCCTGGGCTGTCCATGCTCGCTGGAGAGGGCAAGGAGGGAGTCACCTGAAGCGGAGGGAAGGGTACTGGGTGTCACTTCTGGCTGTGCAGGGAAGGTATCGGAAGCTGCCGCAGTGGAGGCAGGGTGGGGAGGCTGGTAGTAGTTGGGATTTCTTGTCGGGGGTTGTCTTGGCTGCCTGCCCCAGCTCCTTGGCTCCCCCTCACCTCAGCCACTTTATTTGGGAAGTATGGGCACCATTTTCCCTTTGGGGTTGGTGGTTTTTTAGGCTTCCCCAATCCTTCACTTCAGATCCAAGAAACTCACGGGGGTACCTTCGCAGGTGCCAGGACTTCCCTGGCCCTGTTCCCCTCCGGGCCAGCTCCTCACCTTCCAGTGGGGATAAGCCAGCCAGACATGAAGCTCTGCAAGCACACGGGGCACAAACGACTTCTTTTCAGAGGCGTTTGGCTGCTTCCCCCCATCCCGCTGGGGAGCCAAGCTCTTGCCCCCGAACCCCAATGTCAGGCTTGCTAAGAAGCTGCTTTCTGGACCTGTAGGCACTGAACTGCCTCCACTGCAAAGCACATCTCTCCGTGCGGCTGTCTTTGCTTTCTCCCTCGTCTCGCGCTAGTTTGCAAAGCTAATACCTCAGGGGTCTCCGTTCGTGCGTGTCTGTGTCCTGTGTCATCCTTGGAGTCATGTTCTTTTCTTTTTTGGGTCCACATGGTTTCTCTCCCTTTCCCTTGTTCCTCCTCTCGTCGTTCATTTCTATCTTTAAATCAAACTACACATGACAAAACCGAATTATCTCAGGTTTAAAACTGAACACAAAGCAGAGGCATGAGGAGCTGCAATCATGCAAGGAGGGGTTGCTTCCCCAACCACCTCTCTGTCTGCAGTCGAGGCCAGTCTCCCCGGAGGCTCCTCAATCTCTTCAGGCCGGCTTTAGTTTTTCTGGTTTTCCATGGGGCCATTTGGTGAGATGTTTGGGACCTCCACATGCTTGTGTCTGGTTCCCCAAGGTGTGGTGGGGAGGAATGGGGGTGGCTAGAGAGCCAGGGACCACCTGCCTCTCTCCTCACATTGCTTTTGATGAGGGCGAGAGATCTCATAGTCAACCCTCAAAAGCCCACCACCAGCCATCATTGCCTCCAGCAACCATCTCAAACCAGCTCGGTGTTGCCAACGTGAACATTTCTCCCTTCTGTCCGTGAAAGGGTGATGACACTATTTTCTAAGCTCCCTTTTTAGATTCCAGTAAGCATTTGGGTCCATCCTGTGAGCTGGGCAGCTATACAGGAGCTGCACTTGCAGCAGGGTCTCCTGAGAGGGCATCAATGTCAAGTCCAAGGAGGGAGGGAAAAAGGCTTTGTCCTCCCTCCAGTAAGCACCCTGAGCCCAGGGCTAGTGTTGCCTGCCTCCTGCCCAGGCAGCACTGCTGGTCCCCCTTCCGCTCCTGCTGCCATCAGTGGTGGCATCTCTTCCCAAGCATGCCAGGGGTCATCGCCTCTGGATCTCTGCTCCATATCACTCAGTTCCTGCCCATCCCGTAGTCCTCCAGCATTGGAGGTGCCAGCACAGATCAACTGAGCTCAGGTCAGGCAAGTTGCTGGCAGGAGCTGGTTAGGTGTAGCTTTGGGCAATGGAGAGGGAGCTAGATGACTTCCCAAGGGATTTAATAAAAAGAGAACAACAGATTGGCACAGCCAGTTGGGGAGATGAAGACAAGGCACTAGTGAGCTCTCATGTAACTCATCTTGTTAGCTGACGTAGTGCGTTACGAGCGCAAAAAGCAGCTGGAGTAAGTCAGAAAGGAGAGGGCACATGTTGCAAATGAAACTCTGAATGTCTGCAAAGAGGTGCATATGTGATTTGCTTTTTTCATCTCCATTCTGCCATCCCCTGGGTGCTCCTCAGCCTTTTTTGAGACTTTAGGCACTATGGACTCCTCTCTCCTCTAAAACCAGAGCAAAGAGAAGTAGATTTTAAGATTAGTAGATCATAGCTGCCAAGAGACATTCATGACCCACCTCTGCAGCCTTATTTTGACGTACTTCACGTTCTACCTTCCACGTTATGTTAGGCATATACACTAGAAGCCCTTTCATGTGCAATATTTTAAGGCTATGTCCAGAAAATACGCCTTGATGGAGCAGCCCTGCCTGAGTGTCTCCTGCCAGTGCTGACCCAAAGCCATCAGGGTCACCAAGTGGCTTGCAATTAACTTAAATGACTTTTTAAAACCAGGCTCTGTCTAACAACAGACCACTTTGTTCATGAATCAGAGAGCTGTGAGTTGTCACAAGGATGGATATGCCGGCTGGTAGCCCTCCCCATCATCTGTCAGCCAAGTCTTTTTAGGGCCTCTCACAGCCAGATGACCCAACCCAAAGCCTCACTGGAACCAAAAATCATCTTTCCATTCCTATCTGATGAGGGTGTGTTCACTAGTAGGGACCCACAGTGGCAGAAGTGTGAGCAGAGGAGAGGAAAGGTCTCTCCTTTCAAGGGAGGAACCAACAAAGCTGTTGAGTGCCCAATGGTCATGGCAGCAGTAATGGCTCGGCTTTCCACCATACAAAGGACAAAGCAAACCATAGCTTTCCTTCATGCTAGAAGGGACATTGCGCCCTTCCCTCCAGCTCCTGCCTGTCCCCAGGGCTGAGCGCCTCAGCCACATCCTTCCCAGCCACCTTTTGGGGGACTGAGTGAAGCTGGCAGGTCGGCAATACTGAGCCAGAGGCTTGGGTGGGAGCAGGCTCGTCCCTGGCCTTGGCAGCAGTGTCCCTGGCCCCTGCTGCCTTCCCGGCTGTCTCTTTGTCTGCTTGTTTCTTTGGACGTCCATCCCCATTACATTTGCCCCTTAGGAGACAATGCCCCCCAGAATCCCCTCCTGCTGTCCCCTTCCCCCTCCCATCCTTAATACTAATGATAATAAGCTATCAGTGTTGTCATTGCAATCTATGAATGATAGATTTGAGTATTTATGATTATTATTATTATTATGATTATTATGGTTATGATTCTGTACTTTGCTTCTTACTCTTTGTATGTTGCTCTTTGTTTCTCTGTTGTGAATAAACTCAAGGCCCCATCACACCTTCTCTCTGCTCAGCGCAGCCCAGCTGAGGCTGCACTATGTACAGCTCCCAGCTGTCCCAAGCCCCAGGAAGCAAACCCTTGTCAGAGGAGCTGCAGGATGGTGCTTCCTAAAGGTACAAAGACACTCAAACCCAGGGCAGATCCATTCTCTTAACTCTTCCCTTCCTGCAGCTCCTCTCCCACATACAGGCGCCTGCTTATGTTTGCAAGAGGCAGGAACCCACTGGCACCAAGAACAGAGGATTAAATGGCAAAAGCTTAAAGCTTTTGTAACAGCTTTAAGGAGCTTTAAGGCCAGGCATTCAGCTCATGGAGTCAGCTCCCTCCAGGTTGTGGTCCTCTCATCTTCTTCTGCTGGCTGCGCCTAGAGGCTGCATCTTCACCCGCAGGGGCTTCTTGCTCTGCCATCACAGTTGCTTTGCAAAGCTCCCCCCTGCTCAACCAAGCCCGTGCACTGGCACCTCATTTTAGCCAGGTGCCCTGGGCTTTCTTGGCTTGAGTGTCCTCCTTTTGCCAGTGAGCTCCCCCTGCCCGGGGACAGCACAGCCTGGGGAGGACATGTGGCCGGTGCGAGAGCAAGCTCAGAGATGTGAGCCACCTCCAGTACCTGGAGGGTTTCAGAAAGGGGCTGGGATTGGCTCCCAACATGGGACTGGACTGATAAATTGGGGTGTCATAACCAGAGAGTCCGGTGCTGCTTTTTTGCACCCATTGCCTGGGCTCCTTGTACAACCTGGAGGCTTCCAGATGACTAAGGTGAAGGCAGAAACATCAGGGGAAGGGAAGAGGAACCCCATCTGCACCACAGTACGAAACACTTTCTGTACTGTGCCAGCCCCATGAAAAGTCATTTTAATTTGCAGTGTTTAACACCACCCTTCTCCAAGCAGCCTGGACACAGTCTCTTGTCTCTGTTGCGAATTTGCTTTGCCATGGGTTGTGGTCCTTCTCATCATGCTGTGCTGAACTCATTTCCGAGGTTGCTCTGAGACCGCACCGGAGAGCAGAGAGCTCAGGTCTCACCCCTCTCTTGGGGGACCCTGGCAGACCCCCATTGGGGTCCCGGTCCGGCGTCACCCTTCCTACCTCACCTGCCTTTGGGGCAGCCATGGACAGGGAGGGAGCAGGCAGGTCCCAGCCACGCTGGGGCTGAGCCTCCTCAGCTTCCACCTCCATCCCTGCAGGAACAGGCCCTTCCTCAGCAAGCACAACACGGGGAGGGGGTCTGCACCCACCCTGGCATACCTGGGGACTCCCGAGCAGGGAAGAGAGGCTCTGGCCACCAGCCCCACCATGCTCCTTTCCTTGCTGCCTGTTCAGCCAGCACCGGCGTCGGACCCAGGGAGACACCCTGCCCCTGCCTCGTCTTTATTTATTTATTACTGGAGGCTGTAAACAGCAGTGCTTTTCTACCCTCTACTTTCTTTTCCTTTCTTTTGTATTTTGGAACAATGTGTTGTAATAAATACCCAAATAGGTGTTTTAACAGCTGGTGTCAGCCTTGGTTTTTGAGGGTCAGACCTTCTCAGGGTGGGGCTGGAGGGTACTCTTTGCAGGTTTGGGGCAGGCCATGGATCTTTGGCTGCATTGATGGGGGCCAGAGCCAGTGGAGAGCTGGACACAGAGCCAGACCTGGACACACAGCCAGACCTATGCCTATGTATATGGCCCACCAGCTGGAACCTGCAGCTGGACTAATTCAAAGCAGAAATAAGACTCATGGCTGAGGGAGTAAGGGGATAAAAATTAATTGGGGCATTCATGGGCCCAAGGACTGCAAACAGCCATGCTAGAGGTTTCTGATGGTCCAGTGTGGGATTTGCGGCTCTGAAGCTGTAGGCAGGGACCTGAGCAGCCACTTTGTTGTGGAAAGGACTGGCCAGGTCCTGCTCCAGATAGATAGCTTTATACAAGTGTAGGGGATAGCACAGATTGCAAAGCTAAAGAGCACAAAGGCATGGAGTGTTTGTATTGAAACACATTCTGTTATTAATAATAATTATTATTACCAATTTTTTTTGCCTCCCAGCTATGCTCTGCTCCCACCTCCCTCCTGGCATGGTGGCAGCATGAAGCTGCACACTTGCTGCACACTACAGCTAAATCCTATAAACATCCCTCTGATACCCCCATGGCCAACTGAGCTGTCGCCTCTTCCCCACAACAGCAGCTGTGCTGTGCTCAGGGGGCAGCCAGCGAGCACCAACCAGCAGCCCTGTTTCAGCTGGACTGTGCTCAAGTGGAGGCTGGTGGAAGCATTTCCCTGCTCCCCCCTGCAGCAGGTTTGCTTTGGAAGGAGGAGAAAGCATGAGCAAGCTCCCTGCAGCTCTGGCTCCAGAAAGCCGCAGCACTTAATTGACTTAAACACAGAAGGGACATCCATCCCCACGGCTGTTTTCCACAGACCGGGATAAATCCCCTGGTCTTTTATAAATCCACTCCCCTCATCCAGCTGCAATTGCCGAGTCTTTTGTAAAGCCTCTCAAAACTATTGCCATTATCTGCTGCTGGGGCAGAAATTATACTGCCTGGTGTGAAGCTTCAGCCTCCTGCTCGGCTGACCCCACTAACAGCTTCAGAGGGGCTGTTTGCCTGCTCTCCTCTCTCAACCACTCTTTGCCATGCATGACATGGAAAGAGAAAATTATTTAATACAGAAATATGAGCATTGCTCCCATCTCCCTCCCCATTTACCTGCTCCTGGCTTCGTTTTTCCAAAGCCGCTGCCCTGGGGAAGATGCTACAGCAGAGTCCCCAGGGCTGATGTCTCATGTTGCTGCTTAACAGGCAAACCTATATTCCCTTGTGTTTTAGAGAAAATTCCCTCTGGGCCAGGGTACCACTGGGCCGTTGGGTTACCGGCAGCGATGCCCATGTGGGAGGGGACCCAGGTGATGCTGCAGGGTGTCTACTCTTATCTGGAGCTACAAGTATGCGGAGGCTCTGTCCCCTGGCAGAGGCACCCATGGCTGCACACCTGGCACAGCTTCCTCCCCCTGCCCCGGTGCGGAGGTTGCCTCTCCTCCTCCTCCTTGTGGTTTGCACGGCAGAAACCACTACTGCAACAAGAAACCCAGGAACGTCCTTTTTCCAGCTCTTGGGCTTTTATTGACTCAGAATGGCTGCCAAGCCTATAAATAAATGTTCCTTGGGCTAAATATAGCAGCCACTGAAACAGGCTGCCGGCTATTTATTTAGCTTGTGGCCTCTTTGAAAGCTTGCCAGTCCGTACTGCCTCTACCTTCACGCCATCCCACCCCAGGCTGCGGCCACCCACCACGGGGGCATGGCTGAGTCAGCATTGGGAGAGGGAATCACAAAAAGTCAGCCCTGTCTCCACAGGGCTGGAGAGCCAGGGTGGCAGGGTCCAGCAGCTGGAGGAGCTTTGGTCCCCTGTACCCCTGTCCAGAGAGCTGGGGTGTCCCCAGGAGGGACATTTTTCTGGAGTGATCAGACAGGGACTGAGCCAGCCACAAGCCAGTTTCCTGGGAGGACTTGGGACCTTTCTCCAGCATGGAAAAGAGAATTTGTCATCTCCCACAGGCATTAGGTGGCGCGCATCGCTTTTCCACACTTTGCAGGACTGAAATACTGCTGTTGTACAGAGATGCTATGTGTCAGGACCCTGAGGGCACCTGGGGGCATAAATTCACCCCCACCCCTGCACCCCTGCTTGACTCAGGACACTGACATCTGTACCCCAAGCCGTGCTGTGGCTGTGACCTGGACTCTGGCCACGGCTGCCGGGTGGACCTCAGGCAATGCTGCAGCTGTGTCCCCTGCTGCTCTAGACCCCACTTCATTGCATGTCTGGGAGATGCCATTTGCCACATCGGTGAGATGAGCCCTTATTAGGGGACCATACTCTGAGACCCTCCATGGGACACATGTTACTCCAGAGCCCTGTTGGTTGTACATCAATGCAAGAAGGGATGGTCTTCACCTCTCCAACACTGATGGAAAGCGAGGTGAGGACTGCTCTTGTGCTGCTGACACTGCCCTACACCCTGAACCTAACAGAAATAGGATGCTGCTTACCTTGGGCTGTGACAACTTCATTGCAGTTCCATGCCAGGGAAGGGAAAAAGCCCATCACTCTTTGCAAAACCACATTCACTCCTGCAGCAATCCAAGACATTAATAATGCTTAGCACTTACAGGGAGTTTTGCTAAACATGAGCTAATCCTTACAACACCCATGGGAAAGAGAAAAGTAATTATTGTTATTGGGCTTGATTTTTTCTTTCCCATGTACCCCTGCAGATGGGGATCAGCTCAACCAAATCCAAAGAGCTCTGGGAATCAGAGGAGAATCCCACTTGCCTCAGCTTTTACAAATAGGAAACCTGGAGCAAAAATGACAGGTTATTCGCCAAAGGCCACCCAGGAAGGCAGAGTTGGAGCCAAACTAGTGCATGGGGGAAATCATGCCCCCCCCAGTCATACTCCTACGCCACCAGGGTATAACTCCCCAATTGATAGGGTAATTCTGGTCCCCTTGCGGGTCCTCATCTGTGGGATGCCAGAGGGATGCGGATGCTTTGTATCGCTGCTTACCTTCCTCTCCACAATGCGACTTCACAAGGTGGTGAGATACCCTGCTCTCAGTGGCAGTAGATGCAGACAGGGCTGGTGAACATATTGGTTTGGAGTACTACTACAGTGAGTCCCAAAATTCCCACCCATGACCCCCATTCTGGAATCACAGCCCTGGACCTGCTGCCACATGTGGTTGACCCCACCAGCTCCCAGCTGCTGGGCAAGCAGCCCCAGTTGCTGTGGCCAGTGCAGCACTGGCAGCAGTTTTAGGGTGTTCTCTAAAACCAGCAATGCTCCCTGGCCACACTATTCTCTTCAGCTGAAACCTGTGCACTTAGTGTCTGAGTGGAAATACCGTCTGTCGGCAGTACCCAGATGATGTCATTCAGTTTTCCAGGCTTCTGGGCTGAGCCAGCAGCTTGAGCCAGTATGACTGGAGATGCTTTATTTAGAAGGATCCCAAGCGCAACTGAGCCCACGCCTTCATGGTACCCCTCTGCCACTTCCCTTCCCTGCTGATGCAACCCTGGTTGCAGCAGGGATGTCAGGCTGCCTTGAAGGAGGTTGCTCTTGGGAAGTTCAAAGTGGGACCCTGCGGGGCAGGTGGGTAGGGCAGATGCTTCAGGGGACAGTTGAGGCCAATGCTTGGTCTGTGCTGCCCGCTGTCCCCAGGACTGGGGAACTTCCAGATCCCTCTGGGCAACGCACACAGCCAAGGAGCACCCATCTCCACAGGTGCCTTTTCCCTCCCTCCAGCTCCCTGAGAAACTCAGCCTGAGCTGTGGTAGCAGCCACCCTCCTCATCCTCATGCTTGCTATCTCCAGGCTGGATTACTGCAGCCAAGCTTCAGGCTGGCTATGGGGGCTTTTTAGTTGGAAAGCAAGTGTTTTTCCTCATTGACACCCCTTAACCTGCCTCCTCTCCCTCAGCAGCATCTCCTGACGGGCGAGTGGCTAAGAATAGCCCTGCCGCAGGCTCCAGGCTGGTGCTGTTTGCTCAGTGACTCAGAGCTGGCCGGGCAGGCACTTACTGAAAGGGCCCCATTACTCATCCGTCTGCATTGCCCCCAGGATGGGGTTTGTGTCTCTCGCTCGCCTCTCCTTTAAAGATGCTTTATTTATTTCTTTTTAATAAAGCTGCCATCCACAAAGAGAAGTAATTATCCTGCTGTGGATTTACCACTAAATACATGTGCCCCGACCCAAAATGCTGCAACCCCCATCGATCACACTGGCAGCCCCTCAGTATTGCTCCTGCTCACTGCCCTGCCAAAAGGGAGCCGTGTAGGCAGGAGCAGGGCAAGAGAAAACGCCTCCCAAAATCACATTTCATGGCACCAGGGTAAGCATGCAAACAAAAATCCTCTCCTCCAGAAACCATCCATGTTGAATGCCAGCATGGATCTGGCTGTGCCCAAATCCAATTGGCCCCTCGGATGCCCACAGCATGACCCAGCTGCTCCCATCTCACCCACAGCCCACACTAATTGCAATCCCCCCTCCTCTCTGCAGAGTGTCTCATTGCCCAGTGGGTGCTGCAGTGTCTGCAAAACACCTTGATGAATTAAAACAGGCCTCCATGTTAAAAAGTGGCTGCATTTCCAAACAACAAAAAGGCACCATCTTCCCCATCTGGTTTGTTCCCCTGAGGCACTCTCTGAGTCACACCAGTCATGCTGGGAACAGAGCTGCATCCTGACGGGTGCACATCTGTGTTTGCAAGGCACTGCCATGCCAGCACTGCCACTTCCGGAGGAGGACTTGGCTCCTCTGCCTGCCCCGTTGCTGCAGGGACAGTCACTCGGGATGTGGCAAGCAGTGTGCTGGCAGCAGAGCTGGAGGAGGTGCATTGGGATGGCATTTTCTTCTGCTGCTGCTGCTTCAGCCCCGTAGTCCCCCTCTTTTGTTGTTCTTCAGGCTCTTCTTCCACCTCTTCCAACACTGCTGCATCATGGCATCACTCTTCAAACCTCCTGTAATTAGAGGGCTCCTTACTCCAGCCTGAGATGCTTCACAGCACCAAGAGGGCTACCTGAGAGCAGACACAGCCCCCACACTGGGGCACACTTGGGGTACCCCAAGCCAGCTCTGGTTTGTGTCTTGCAGAGGCGTGTGTTGGGTACAAATACATCCACCGTGCATGGAAGCTGGCAGCCATTCTCCCTGGTCTCTACATAACAGCTGCTAAGGGCCTGATACTGCACCGCTAATGCTGGGTGAGTCTTTCCATCCATACAGGATGAGAAGGTCCCCAGTGCCTCTCTTGCAAAGCCCTGCACAGGAAAGCCAGAGGCTCATGCCTCGGAGGAGATGGTATCCCCAGCTCCACATCAACCAGCTCAGCCAAGGCCGACAGCAGCCAGGGATGCAAGACAGAGGGAAGCGGGAGCCTGGACATCTGGCTGTGGGCTGGAAATGAAGCCCCTGCATGCCCTGGTAAACACATATTTGTATACTCCCTCGGTCCCAGTGATCTCCCCTCAGTGTCAACCCGTGGGACTACTTGGCTGGACATGATGCCATAGGAGAGCAGGACCACACTGCCAGGCTTTCTCCCATCTTGCAGACCTCACTGCTAAGGGCTGCCAAGCAGCTGGTGGCAACCCCAGGAACTGAGGGCACAGCAAGGCCAGGCCATGCTGGAGGAGGCAACGAGGCATTGGTGGCCCAAACCAGAGCTTTGTGGGACATCTTTCCCTGGCACCTGCCTCAAGGCCGGGCTCTGAGCAGAGCTGGAGTGAAGCCCTTGAGATGTGTCTGGAGCAAAAGCCGCGCCCTGGCCCCGCAGCGCCCCGCAGCCCTGGCAGCACCTGGCCGGCAGCGAGGCATGCGAGCAACCTCTAGTGGCAGCTCCCGGCGGCTCGGGAGCTCTTTAAACTACCAAAATTTTTTCTGTGCAACACCAGGCGATGGCAAAGGAAGTTTACCCTCATTTCATGTCCTTCGGGAGCGCTTGGGGCGATGCTCCGTGCCGGACGAACCCCATTTTGCAAGAGTGCTGAAGAACCGCTGCAGGTTTTTGGTATGAAGAGGAGGAGGAGGAGGAAGTGGAGGAAGAGGAGGAGGAGGAGGGAGGGCCAACGGCTGCTCATACATCTTGTTGGGCAGATGCAGGACAAAAGTCTGAAGGGCAAAGCTGTCTGCAAGGCAGCAGCCCACGGTGGGAGGGGGGCTCCACAGCCTAGCTCTGGAGCCACCAGGCTGTGTGGCATGAGGAAGGGCAGATGCCCACCTCTGTGCTTCAGTATTGACATCTTTTGCACCTTACAGGTGTACATTACTGCATAAGAGCAAGGCCATGCTGGCCCTCCTGCAGCCTGGCTGGGAGGGACACATCAGCTCTGGTGTCCGCAGCGTCCAGCTGCCATCATATCTCCAGCACACCCGCCACACACGGTACTGGGGAAGGGCTCCATGTGGTCCTAAGAGCCACCACATCTGTCCTGCTTAATTCACTTGAACTATCACATGGTTCAAGTCTTTTGCATCTCTAAAGCCACTGGGGATTGGATTTGGTTTAGGGCATTGGCAAACTCAAGGCACCAAGTGTTGGGCTGCTGACAGGTGGCTATAAGATGCTACAGTCCTCTCCACTTCTAGGATACCCTGCTCTGCACCCCAAAACTCCCTTACTGACATCCCAGCCTGTCATCTTCATCAGCAAGTCAGTGACAGGTCCCCACTGCCTTCCAGACTGTGTGTCCCATCTGTGACCCACGTGTGCGGTCCCCAGCCCCAGGAGCTGAGAGAAGCTCAGCAGCAATCCTTTCTGGCTCAGCCCGTCATTTCATTGTGTGCAGGAATGTTGCTTCCTTCAGCCTGGCTTCAAGGCTTGGCTTCAGCTTTGCCCTGGCATCCCCCAGGCACAGCGCAGTGATGAAGCGTCTGCATTCAGGCCGAGGGAGCCTCCGCACAGCCGCTGCTCAGCAGACTTGGTGGTGCCCCGAGTGAGGGACAGATGGCCTCGTCTCCAGTCAGGGAGCATTAACCTTCCCCCACGAGAGACACTCCTCAGACCTTGCTGATGCCAAGCAAAAGT
This sequence comes from Balearica regulorum gibbericeps, assembly GCF_011004875.1. Classification (NCBI taxonomy): domain Eukaryota; kingdom Metazoa; phylum Chordata; class Aves; order Gruiformes; family Gruidae; genus Balearica; species Balearica regulorum. The sequence continues at coordinate 53,117,128 of NC_046188.1, read as the reverse complement.
ACATCATAAAGTCGAAGTGCTGCCGGGGCTGCCTCTCCCTGCCCTGCTTTCCCTGTTAATTTCTGCACAGGCCATCCATTAGGGACAAGGGCCAGGACGTGCAGGAGATGCTCCCATCAAGCACCTGGCATGCCCTGCCTCTCACTCACTACAAACCTCTGGGACAGACTGTCACAGATGACCAGGATATTTTGGTCATGCAGCTTCTGAGAAAATGCCCAGGTACCCAGGGCTTTGTGCCACCTATCCCTGCTGCAGGGTGAGCCCCGAGAGCCATGGCTTCTGCCCTGGGTGCTGCACTGAGAGGTGGGCACAGAGAGTACGGACAAGTCAGAGATGGGAGAAGAGCAATTTCCTTCAGGGTGAAAGCACTGGCTGATTAAGTGGTGCCCAGGCGGGCTGCAGCTGAGGCTGTAATGTCACTTTCTGCCCTCCTCTCCCCGCTTGGCCCCAGTCCTCTGGGTCACACAGGGTTCCTGAAGTGCTTTCAACTCTGAGGAGTTTGCTTAGTTGTGGGAACCTAAGAAAAAAAGGAAAATTCAGTATTCCTCTGCAAATCCTGTTCACCATGCTCCCCTGGCTCCCCATGCTGCAGCACTGGGTGCAAGACTGGGGAGGCAAACCCCGCCAGACAAAGAAGGAGCAGGTAGCGAACAGGAATAGCTGAGGCTTAGGTGCCTGATGGACTCCCGATTGTAACTGACTTCACCCCAGTCCCTTGCACCCTTCCACAACCAGGCAATTGAGTGCCCAGCAGGGCAGTAGTGGGAGTACAGAGATCTCTCAGGAAGCAGAATAACCTCTTCGGGTAGGGGAAGCCTCCTTCTTTGGAGTATTTTTATATCAGAATGGGTTAAAGGGAACGCAGCCAGCAAGATAATCTGGATCACTGCAAGCAGTCGTCTAACTCAGATAACCTCTGTGGTTTCACCAGCTCCACTGCGTATTTGATAGTACCCAGATAAAGACCAAGTCTTGATCCCCCTCCTCACCAAAAAAATGGTCCATGCAGAGAGAATTAATGAAAAAGGATCTTCCTGCTGCCTCCTCCACCAGACAGCACTGCTGACAGAGCCACAGAAATGATATCAAGCCTTTCTCCAATGCGGACTAGCTGCCCTTGGCTCTCGCACCCACCAAAGCTATCAGCAATGAGCTCACTCCTCTATTATCGCTGATCTGGGGAGTCTGGAGTCTCTCGGAAGCATGGCTATTGATCCATGCCTCTTACACATGCCCCTCGGGCCTTTGGTTTCAGGAAATCTCTTTGCCTCTCCTCTCCTTGTCTCTCCTCCACAGACTCCAGGAATGGTTGTCTGAGGGTCCTTAGAGCTGGGAGTTAATGGAAAAGCAACCAGGACTGCGGTGAGAAGGATGGGCGGTTAGCCTGGCCAGCACCGCCTGTTTGCTGTGGCTGACTGCATGCTCTATTCATCCTCTCCATCTTCCTCAGTGGAGGAAGGGGAGGATTTTTCCCCCAGGTTAAGGTTGCAGGTTAAGGGAGGGAAAGCCTGGTGCCTTACATGGGAACCAGTCTTACATGGTCTCTGCTCACCCATGGCATGGACTTTCTGAAGGGCCTGTGCCCATGGCAGCACCCTCTTCTTCCTCTCTCACGTTTGCAGATCTGTCAGCATGACTTGTGCCAACCGGTAAACAGGCAACAGCATCTCTGTGCAAACTCACCTCAGCGGCACAAGCAGATAAGCCTGTTAGTCTGCCAAGGAGCACTCAGTTATGGTAATGATCAACTCAGCAGCATCCTGCTACCCCTCAAAGGACAATCCTGCACCCTTTGGGCCTCTTCTCCCATCTGTTCAGGTCCACCTTGCCCAAGCAACCAGGTGGCAGGGTGAGGAACCATGCTGGGCAGCTGGGGAATCCAAAAAGACTGGTGGAGCTACAGCCAGAAACCACATCATCTGCTCTGGGCTCCTTTCCTAGGTATGAAGCAAACAACTTGGTGCCTGGCCCCTTATAAAATGGGCTCCCTCACTCCCCCCACATCCCCAGGAAGACTTTCAGGTGCCTGGGTGCACTTCATAAATGACTAATGAGCCATTGCAAACATTAGCACTAGTGCTGGCTGCCAGAAGCAGACCAGGATCAATCCCTCCCTTGCATCTATCAGCTCCACCCAGGAAGCAGATTTGCCTTTGACAACAGCCAGATTGAGAAACAGGCAGAGAAACAGGCGCCCAGTGCCCTGACCAGGCAAGGTCTGAGGCGGCAGCCCAGGGGAAGGAGTGACCATCGGAAGAGGGAGGAAAACCCACGTCTTGCTACAGCCACCATCACAGAGCTCCTCCAGAGAGGGGGATTTGGTGGTGATTGTGTTTTTCCCTGGAGGTGGGTTATGGCTAGAAGGGAGAAATCTCTCTTTTTTTGGGTGAGTTTGTGGACAACAGAGCCTTGGAGCCTGTGGATGCCCTGAGGAAACATCCATACTCAGCCAGAGCCCTAGTGTGCCCAGCACAGGGGTTTTAATCTCTTCCTTTAAAAACTGCTCATGCAGCCCCCCATTTGCAGATGGAACACACACCTTGGAGCAGAGGCCTGGTCTCATGAAAAGACCAATGGGTGCACTTCCATATCCCCATGAAGATAATCTCCAAGGAGTTGTTTCAGCTGGTTTAATGTACATGAATGATGGTCCTACAGAACAACATTTCTTTTAGGTGATGACTCAGTCATGGCACCATTTGATCCCCACACATCTGAGGAAAGTGCCCTGGGCAAAGCTTTCTGACCCTCACCCTACCCTCCCGGATTTCATGTAGTAGCACGTTACCCTGCGCAGGGACCAGAATTTAGCTGACTCCTTGCACTTACTACCATTGTGGGCATGAGAATCAGAGGAGAAAGAGGACAGGTCGTCTCCCTAAGGCTGCAAAGTAGACATGGAATAAACCTGACCTTCGTTTACAGCATTTGCTAGAGAAATCAACACTTCCTATACATAGAAAAAAATCAATGAAATGCCACTTACCAAAAGAACCCCCATTGGTCTGAACCACTTGCCTCAACAGAGCCTCACATGGCCACCCATGCACCCCAAATCTTCAGCGCCTCCAGCAGGAGCTCAGCCTTCCCTTCTCCAGGCTTCTTTGGCAGGGTTTTTTCATTTCTACCAGCACACTAGTTCTGGCATTATGCACTCTGCCTGGAGCTGGTTCTGGGGAGCTTCAGCAGCACACTATATTTTTCCCAGTTGCACCCTGCAAGTTGGCTGTTGCTCACCTGCCTTTCCCATGTACCTGTTCCAGAGGTGCTCCAGGAGCCAAGTGAGGAATGGGAGAATGTTCCCACCACGCAGGTCAAACCAGCCCACCTCTCACCACTTCTGACCCCCTCCAAAAGCCTCCTTCTCTCTCCAGCAAGACCACTACATCTGTGCCTAGCTAGAAACCGTGTTACTGGTGGGGAATAGCTTTCGCACGAATCTTCCCCCGCCGAGTCCACCTCCAGGAGCAAAGAGCTTTTACTGCTTGCTTTTCCTACGGCCATCAGATGGTGCCATTGAGTCTTCTTGGGATGTGAAGGCCCGAGGACAGCAGGCTGGCACCAGGGATCACACCGGCGTCTTGCTCCAACTCACAGACAAGGAATAGAGCTTTATTGCCCAGTTCCAAATTCGACAAAACAAAGAGATTTTTCTAGCATAGGTGTTGGTAAAGTAAAGCAAATGTGGGATTTCTGCTGCTACAAAATACATTAACAAGCACCTGTGTCACCATTTTTTCTGGTTTTTGCACTTGCAAGACTTGCAAGACTAGCTATCTTCTTGCAGCTGGACTCCAGTGATATCAACTGATAGCAGCACAGGAGCACCCTCAATTTCCACCTCCTTAAAAAAAACCAAACCAACAAACAAAACAAAAAAGAGATGTGTTCACTGCTGGAAAGATTTAGAGAACATGAACTGAGTTCACGCAGCAGGGCCAGAAATGAAAGACAGCAGCAGCGTTAGCGAAAGCTCCCTTTCCGTCCACAAAAGCGTTGAGGGACACAGGGTTTGCCCTCCTCAGACAGTCCTAGAGAGCAGGCAGCACACTGCCTGATGCTCAGGGGTGACTGTGTGCCCTCTGCATCACGCTGCCTCTTCCCCTTTTTTTTTTAGCACAGAGTGCACCATACAGAGTAGAGGCTTGTGCATCAAGGCATGCTGCTGGCGATGTGCTCATCACATTTGACATCTCCCCTCCAGATGTGGGGCCAGGACTTCCAGGGCTTTGGTATTAATAATTCTCTTTGGGGTGTTTTGCAATGACCAGAGCCTGGCACAGGCAGCCCTGTTGTCCAGCTGAGGCCTCTACCTGGCATTGCAAGTATGCATGAATAATAACTGATTAGTGCTTTTCCTGGGTTGGTTTTCAGTTTAATTGTGCAAGACGAAAGAGGAGAAAAGTGCTAGCAAGGTGAGGAAGGAGGGAGAGGAGAAATAATTGCAATTGCATTTAGTCAGTGATAAGAATGGCTGCTGAGCTGAGCTGGGTGGTTTCCGAGCATGGTGGGAGACAGCTTCAATTTCATAGCATAATCTTTCCTGTGCCCTTAAAATAACTTCTCCCTGCCCCCAGGGTGTCACAGGAGCTGCAGAGCAATGTGTGCCCCTTCCCTGCGCAGCTCCACGCTGCTCAGTGCTCAGTTATCATCCGGGGGCTGTTTTGAGAGCGTCATTGTCACACATGTCACGCCAAGGCACTGAGTCCCAGCTGAGAGGGCTGGAGCAGAAAAGCAGGGGATGCTTTGCAGACCCAGACCTGTGGTCTCCCAGGGAAGGCAGCAGGCTGGGGAAAGCTAGATGTCTGAGCTCCTCCTTGGTGACTGGCAAAAGACCAGCTTCCCAAAACTGCTCTGCAGAGATGGGACCTCTTTATTATTGGGGCTAATTGCTCATGTGAGATGTATTTACAGAAGCAACTGTTTGTGCAGAGCACAGCAGACAAACAGACTCCTGTTCTGCCAGGCACCCTTTGTAATCGGTGGGGGCTGGGAACACTTTAATGCAGCCATCAGAGGCCGCATTTGTACCGCAGGCACAAACCCTGCGCTGTGCTGGACATCGCCAGTGGGATGCTGAGCCCTTGTCCCACTCCCCAACCTCAGCAGGGGTGGAGGTGCAAGGTAGCTGGCCAGATCCAGCCCACTGCTCACTCTCACCCATGTTACGTGAGCAAGCTGAGGGCACACAGCTTGCTCCCAGCTGGGCATGCAGGGCCCGCAAAGCAAACCCTTGGGTTTGTGATCCTGGCACATGAGTGTCACTGTCATCCCATGCCTTGCAAATCCAGGGCTGCTTTCATTTGGGCATAGTGTTTAAGGCCAGGCTGGATGAGGCTTTGGGCAATCTGATCTAGTGGAAGGTGTTCCTGCCCATGGCAGGGGGGTTGGAACTAGATGGTCTTTGAGGTCCCTTCCAACCCAAATCATTCTATGATTCTATGATACGGCTGTGCGGGGCAAACTCTGCCCTGCATGAGAAATGCCCCATGCATGTGCAGATGGACTGCCCATCTCCTTGCTCTGCAGGAGATGCAACACAGACTCTGAGGTCACTTCAGAGGTTATACGGTGAGCTGCTTTATTTGTAGTTGTACCAGAGGGAAAGACACGCCAGAAAGTTGTTCTTTGCCTTTGCAAATAATATCAAGCACTGGTTAAAAGCATTCAGAACTCTGAAAAACAGACTTCTTGCTGCCTGCTGTTTTTTTTCGAGGTGGAGGCCTAGGGGGAGTTTTGCCATCTGGGAGAGAGATGCAGCATTAGAAAAATAATTCAAACAATTTCCAGCACTGTATCCATCTTTCTGCAAAACCAGTGGGGATGGGCAAACCCTGGCTTCCAGTTATGTGCAACACCTTTTGTTTGCAGGTAGCCAGCCTACAAGCCAACCACACTGAGTGGGCATTCCTCTCCAAACTTAAAAATATATCTCCTGTTTCTCACCCTATGCCCTTTTATCCACCCTGACACAGACAGCAGGATAAGATACACTCGGGGAAGAGCTTATCAGTAAGGAAAAGCAGCACCAACTACAACTGAGCTGGTGTGTGTCTCCTGCTTCCCCTTTCCGAGGGGCCATTCAGATTGGCTAGTGCTGGTCAGGCGAAATGAGAGTGTGGGTTTGGTTATAGCCTGTCCACAACGATGCAGTATCACCAGCACTGGGACAAAAGGAAACGCACACTCATCCAGCTCACAGAGCTCTCCAACATGCATGGGTCATCCCAGGCGTACCGACCCCATGGGTGGCCATCAGTGTTTCCTAAGCCTTGCAGCTGAAACTAAAACTTTCTTGGCTACTATTCAATTCACTTTGGCATAATTTTTGTATTCCCCACTTGGAAAACCAGAGAAATCCACCTAATTTTGAGCACTCATAAGCAATGAAGGTTTCTGAGCATTTACATATGGTCTTTCACAAGATTTTTGACGCAGAGGGAAGTATTTCTTTCATTTTTCAGATGTGGAAGCTGAGGCGTGAGGCAGGCATTGCTCAGTAATACCTAATTAGCAGGGGAAAAAATAAAAACCAGTCACCACCAGTCTCGTGCTTTAACATCCATTCATAAGTCGTTGTCTAAAAGAGGAAATGCCTAATACTGCTATTCTGCTGTGAATGGGAGAGAGAGACTGAACTTTGCTCAGCATCCTTGGAAATGCAGACCCCCAAGGACAGATTTTTCAGCCCTCCTCCCTGAAGCTTCAGCCCTCTCTCAGACACCTGAATACAAGCCGTATTTCCCAGTTAGTTCAGGACCCAAAATACCTTTTTTTTTTTTTTTTTTCCTATCTGGTCCTCGGCAGGATTGATTACCTTGTTGCAAGACTATCTCTAAAATGTCTTACTATTACTGGCAGCAATCAATATTTATAACCACTCACAGTGTTTATTTATAAAAAAATCAAATGTTCCAACCAAGAAAAGATGCTGTTATTAATATCCAGCATGATTAATAATCACATTCGGAGTTGCAGGCAGGCCCACGCTGTCAGACTCATGCACTTTTTCACATTAGCTTTTTCTAATGGCTCTGCAGGAATTTGAACCGTAAATATGTTTCATGCACAGGGACAAAGACGTTTTGTCTCAGGGAAGGAGTGTGTGGATGTTTTTGACTTAAAGAGCCAGTGCCACATTCAGAGCTTCACAAATACACCATTTTGATCCCAAGCCCATCAGTTTGCCACATCTTCCCAGTGAGGGTGTATCTCCTCCTGTTGCTGAAGACCCAAATCTGAGCAGCAGATTTGCAGCTTGCTGAAAAATGTTACACCCCCTCTGTGTCATGGCAGCCATCACCTGCTCTGCTTCTCTGCCACCCACTGGAAATACCCCAGCCAGGCAAATGGGTTCACACCTCTCTGCCTGCTGAGGCTTCTCAGCTGCTCAGGGTAAGATGAGCTCCATGGGAATGGTGTTGCCTCAAATCAAGAGAAGGAAAACTCATACAGCCCTGAGCAATGCTTTTTCATCTTTCATCCGTTCCTTCAGCGCTACCAAAGCCATGGAGAGAAGAGGGAACATGCAAAGCTGTTGTCAAGGTATCAGATATGAGGCTGCTCAGCCCTCTCACCAAATATTAGGTGGTGAAGGAGGGACAGGTGTCTCTGATGCAATAAGCCAGTAAGGGAGCAAAGTTCACTCCCGCTCCTTAGCGCTTGGCGGTGCAAGGCGAGGTTTGCCCACCTGTGCGTTGCACTTTTCCTGCTGCAGGAGGTAACAACAATAAAATCAGAGGCAGTAAACGGACAGAGTTGCAGAGAGACCTGTGCCTTGATTACTTCCTCATAGCTGCTTGTCCTCTGTGGCACTGCTTTATTACCAGATTGGCATAGCAAGTTAACTGAAAAGACAATACTAAAATCAGCTATATATGATAGATGTTGTCTGCACTGCTATCAAACATCCTGTTTTGCACAAATCTGGTTATAAGAACCATGGAAGGGAAAAGTATGGAAAGAAACCTTCAGGCTTGCTATTCCAAGGCAGCTCTCAGCCAGCACTGAGCCAGTCTTGGTACCGCAGCGTCTCTCTTCAGGGGTTATGGGGCCTGGAAGAGCCCTCCGATAGACTGGGACAACCCTCAGGTCCATGCTATCTTGTACTTCAGCTTTTATACTGAGGTCTGCAGAGCTTTACACAACTGCCAAATCTTCATGCAAGAGGTTTGTCTGCCCCAGCTCTTGTGGTCTGGTCTGCATGAGTTCCCCCCCAGCCTCCCATCAGTTCCTGAGAAAAGCTCTGGTGCTGCTGAGGAGCACCTGGGAACAAAGCCACCCTAGGCCTGGAGGCCAGGAGGAGCAGGACATGGACTTTTTCTGGGTTGTCTTGTGCCAGCCAGGCCAGGAGATATGGGTGGCAGAACAAGGAGGGGAGGAGCGAGTGAACACAGTATTCCTTGCAGTGCACCACAGGCCAAAAGATTTACATTCCAGATCCCGCAAGCCCGCAGGGCACATTGTGGCCTTTCTGCCCAGACTGTCTGGCAATAATCTTGCATTTTAAATCCTGTTAGACACAAGTAAGCTGTGGGACAGTAATCCAGGGAAGAGTCAGCGCAAAACCCTCCAACGTCAAGCATTATAAACCTCCCCGATCCTCTGCGCTTCCTACCACATCTGTATGCCAAGAACCGTCTCTTGTTAAGCACCTTATATTCATGTCCTACAGGGTCTTTCAAGCCTGTTGGCCTGAACAAGGAGCACCCCTTCTTTATGCACGTGCATAGGGCTTAGCACAAAAGAGCCCCACAGCCTGCCAGGCTTGCTTTTGTCAAACAGATAATCCCTGTGATGCATTTTTAGAGGGTTTAGAAACAGAAGGGGAGTTGCAGGACAACCACTGGAGACTGCTTTTAGATTGGCACATCCTTTGCTCTTCAGAGCTGCTCATGGAGGGATCTGACTGAATGGGGATGAATGTGAAACGCTCAGTCTGCCAGAGGGACTTCTGGGGTTTCCAGCAGCTAAGGGGAGAAGGTAAAAAGCAGTAGGTGTAATGTCAATTTGACAGTGGAAAAAAATTATTAAACAATCACCCTAGGTGAGATATAGATAAATGCCTTGTGCTATTGGAAGGTACAATACGAAAGATTAATAAAAGAGATGTTCGTTGTCAGGGTTTTTTTTGCACCTGTAATTCTCCTAATGCCAAGTGCTGTATATTTTTCTTGATACAATCAAGAGCAAAACAACTAATCTGACATGACAGAGTCATTGTATCAGAAGTCATCTTAATGTAGGAAAAATAAGGGTTAAGACTGTGCAAAGTATATGCCGCCTCAAGTATCCTCAATAGTATGTTCTGAAACTGTAGTAACCAGGATAGGATCTCTCAATGGACCAAGGATTTAGAACAATAGGACCGTTCAAGGTATTCCTTCCTTATTGTAAGTGTATATAAAATATATCTAGCCTTGGAACAGTATCAAGGAATAGCATATTCTCAGCTAACGTGTCTTGTTTTTAATACTAAAATGTACACCCCTTTGCGCCTAATCCGCGTGCTAATTAGGAGACCTCCCCAGCCGTTTGAAACAAAGTAAAATGCACAGGTATGATGAGGGTGAGTGAAAGGTGGGTAAGGAAGTTTAAGAACAGTGATCAGCTACATTTTGTTGCTATAAAAAAGGCATGCTTGATGCATTCAGTGTGCTGGCTGGTGTTAGGTGCCTGGCGTCCTATTCTGCGCAGAACTGAAATAAAACAAATATCTCGACCCTGTGTGTTGATTTGCTCTATGCAAACCAGGTGAAGAACCCAGATTTGGGACAACAGTGTTGGTGACCCAGATGGGACAGCCATAAGGGCTTGCCCAGATCATCTTGCCAACCCTGGTGGCAGAGAAAGGATCAGACAGGACTCTAGCGTGCATTGACCAATTCAATCGGGGACTCCTCTGGGTCTCCTTCGGCGCTGGGTCGGTGAGTGACTCAAAGGTGCAACACTCAAGAGAGGTATTTGTGCAATGGTGAAAGGGGGGCGAATTCCTGGATTGGTGAGTATTATATTTAATTACTTCCACAGAATAAAGCCACATGTAGATGTTTGGTAACAGGGGAAAAAGTTACCTTTGCTGACAAATTGAGGAAATAAGGTGTGAGCTGAGTGTCCACCAGAGGTACGAGTTATGGGAACAAGCCAATCCACGATCCCTCCCTGTGGCCCTTTAGGATGCATCCTGAAAATTTGGAATAAATTTGGAGGTGATCCAATGACTAAAGACAAAATGAAGAGATATTGTAATCAGTAATGGCCAAATTACAAACTAGTGATGGTAAACGGTGGCTGGAAAAAAAAGGTGGACTGAGAGGAAGAGGAGATTTTGGTGAAAGGGGTGGTTATGGAGGATGATGTAGAGATACAGGAGCTCAAAGGGGCCCTCTTCTGGGCCTAAACCAATGTGCCATGTGCAGACAGGAAGGACACTGGAGAAATGAGTGTTCCGACAGGGAAGGAAAGAATAGGTTAGAGGAAATTAATATTATGATGCTGCAAGATTCAGAAACTGAATGAAGGAGACTGGAGGAAGATATTAAGGCATCCCCAGCAGATCCCCTGGTTCCAGTGAAGCTGGGGAATCAGATTATAGATTTTTTGATAGATAGCAGAGCTACTCACTCAGTAGTGACTAGCTGTAAGGGACCTTGAAGTAAAACCACCATACCAATTGTTGGGGCAACAGGAAAGAGAACTTTGTGGCCATTCTTAGAACCTATGGAATGTACGATTGGAGGTACTAAAATGACTCATGAGTTTCTATACATGCTAGAATGTCCCCTTCCACTGTTAAGACAAGATTTACTGTGTAAATTAAATGCTCAAGTAACCTCTGAGAACTCTGTACAGTTGCACATGCCTCAAGAAATGGCATGGAAGGCTCAAATCTGCTTACTGGAGGATAAGACCTTGGAAGAACCTGAAGATAATATCCCAGACATGGTATTAAACATGGTAATTCCTTTGGTGTGGGCCTTGAAGAAACCAGGTAAAGCAAAGAACGTGATTCCCATTAAAACGGAACTCGAACCTGGGGGAAGCCCAGTGAGGGTAAATCAATACCCTATTAGATTGGAAGCACGCAAAGGATTGGAACCCTTGATAAATAATTTCATGCAATATGGATTGCTTAGAGAATGTCAATCTGAATTTAATACTTCTGTTTTACCAGTAAGGAAGCCTCATTCTCAAGAGTATAGATTAGTACAAGATTTAAGAGCTATAAATCAAATAACTGTGGACATACATCCTACTGTACCAAACCCTTACATTTTGCTAGCCTCAGTACCTGAAACAAATGCTTATTTTACTGTTTTGGACTTAAAAGATGCTTTCTTTTGTATCCCAGTGGACGAACAAAGCCAAACAATCTTCACCTTTGAATGGGAGCGTCCCACAACGGACAGAAAAGTGCAGCTGTGTTGGACTGTACTTCCCTAAGGATTCAAAACCAGCCCTACCCTGTTTGGTAATGTGTTGGCGAGAGAGTTGGAACAATGGCAAAGTGATAATAATAATGTGACTATGTTGCAATATGTAGATGACATTAATAGGAGCCGACATCGAAAAAAACTGTCTAGAGGCAACAGTTAGTCTGCTAAATTATCTGGGATTGACAGGATATAGAGTTTCCCAGAAAAAGGCTCAGATAGCAAAAGAGAGATTTTGATACCTGGGCTTTGAGATATCAAAAGGACAAAGGGAGCTTGGAATAGAAAGAGAAGAGGCTATATGCTGGATTGCAGTGCTGAAAACTAAAGACAACTAAGAGGGTTTTTTGGGAATGGCTGGGTGTTGTCACATTTGGATCTCAAATTTTGGACTAATAGCTAAACTGCTATACAATGCTATTAAGGGACCAGGAGAACTGTTGGAATGGACTCCAGAGTGCTGAAAGGGCTTTGAGGAGATAAAGAAGAAACTAACGGAAGTTCCGATTTTAGGCCTACCCAACATGACAAAGCCTTTCCAATTATACATGCATGAAAGGTAGTATGTAGCCTTAGGAGTAATGACTCAAAGACTTGGAAGCTGGAAAAGACCAGTGGCTTACTTTTCAAAACAACTCGATGAAGTAAGCAAAGGATGGCCTGCATGCCTTAGAGCTGTAGCTGCTGCTGTTTTATTAAACCGGAAAGCCCGAAAGCTCACCTTGGGACAACCTATAACTGTATTGGTCCCTCATGTGGTAATAAATGATAAAGGACACCACTGGATTTCTCTAAGTTGATTGGCAAAATATCAAACCATTTTAATAGATCAAGAAGATGTGCCTCTGAGCATGGTGTCTACCCTAAATCCAGCTATTCATTATTGCCCATAGCTGAACAAGAACTTCCACAACATGATTGTCTGGCCACAATTGAACAAGTTTATGCCAGCAGACCAGATTTAAAAGATGTACCATTGAAAAATGTGGACTTGAAATTATATACAGATGGTAGCAGCTTTATGCATAATGGGGAAAGAAAAGCAGGATACGCAGTGTTAACCCTCTGGAAAGAAGGGTTAAACTGTTGCCCTGAAGCACCTCGGCACAAGAGGCAGAAATTATCGTGTTGACCAGGGCTCTTGAAATAGAGAAAAACCTAAGAGTCTATATATATAGACTCTAAATATGCTTTTGGAGTTTTACATGCACATGAAGCCATCTGGAAAGAACAGGGATTACTAAATTCACAGGGAGGTGGTATAAAATACGGACAAGAAATCTTAAAGTTACTACATGCAGAGCCAAAAAAAGTAGCAATAATTCACAGTAAGGCCCACCAGAAAAGACAAGGAGAAATAATTAAGGGAAACAGAAAAGCTGACATGGCAGCCAAGAAGGTTGCTTTACATGACCATGTAATCGGAGACCTGATACCTAGTACAGAAACCGACTTAAAACCTCCCAGTACTCTGAGAAGAAAGATCGATTGGCAGAAATGTTAAAGCGTTCAAAGAATGCAGAAGGATGGTAGATAACTCTGAATCAGCAGGTTCTCACTACAGCCAGAATGACAGAAACCCTCCTTAAGAAGTTTCATGAAGAAGCTCTCATGGGAGCAGATGCTATGATAAGCAGTGTTAAAACATATGCCATAGGACCAAAAATGCAGAAAAATGCAGATGTAATAGTAACAAGATGCCAAACTTGTGCAAATAACCCCAAAATATAAAGGAAACCTCCTGCAGGTGACAAAAGGGGAATAACCCCTGAGGAGCACTGGCAGATAGATTTCTCCAAGTTACCAAAATGTAGGCAACAAATATCTACTTGTTTTGGTAGATACCTTTTCAGGATGGCCGGAAGCCTTCCCTTGCCACTCCAATCAGGCTAGAGAGGTTGTTAAAGCACTGTTGAAGGAAATAATCCCTAGGTTTGGAATTCCTGAGGGGCTATCTTTGGGCAATGGGCCTCATTTTTTTTCAGAAGCAGCCCAAGGAGTATCAAAGTTTCTTCAATTTAAGCGGGATTTGCACACCCCCTGGAGACCACAGTCTAGTGAAAAGGTGGAAAAAATGAACCAAATCCTTAAGAGGCAGATTTTGAAATTGTGTCAGGAAACCCAGCTTAAGTGGATAGATGTTTTACCAATTGCCTTGATGAGAGTTAGAATCACTCCGTAAGGGAAAGAATGTGTCTTTTTGAAATATTATATGGGAAACCTTATCCAGTTAAAAACATAGAAACTCAAAGTGACCAAATCCATGTTAAAGGAGAAAGAATGTTAAGGAATTATTTGCTGTCTCTTTCACACATTTTATAATTTTTACACAGGTGTCTCAATCAGTGAGCTTCTTTGCCCCTGGATATGCCAGTACACAACTTTCAACCTGGAGACTTGGTTTATATTCGAACCTGGAAAGATAAGCTGCTGAAGGAGAAGTGGAAAGGACCTTACATACTCCTGCTGACCACCTGTACCGCTGTAAAAGTGAAAAGAATCAGTTCTTGGGTCCACTACACAAGTCAAACCAGCCCCTCTGCCAGAATCTGAAGATGAGTGGAGAGCCATCCTAGTGGGACCATTAGACTGCACTGTTGCACAATCATGTTGAAAAATGAGAGGTTACATATCCTTGCTTTCTTTACAAATTGCAGGATCAACTATGTTTTTCCAGCAATGGGATCAACCAAAGAATGTATGGGAGAATTTAGCTGAGAACATTATAAATACCACTTTCTTTTGCTTAGCAGATGGAATTTCTGTAGAAGTGTTTACCTCCTGTTTGTTATGAACACCAACACCTCCCCCCTCTTTTGAAAAATTATACAATGCTGAAATCCTTTGACATTAATGTAACCTAGAGTAGTATATATAGTTGGGGAAAACTTACAAAAATATGTGATAAGGGAATGCTTAGAGTAAAAGTGAGAGGCATGTTCCCTGCAGAAAGCTGTGTATGGTTCATAAATTGTGCCTTACCTACAAAATGTGAGAATTTATCTTGCTTTGAACCCCCTTTGAAGTATAATAGAACTGAGCTAGCAAGCTATGCCTGGTCCCATATGAAACTCCCCTTAGGATGGTTCCTCCTCTGTGGAAAGAGAGCTTACTCGTATATTCCTGCTAATGTGACTGCAGAACCATGTTCTATAGGAAGATTGACATCCTGGCTTCCCAGTAAGAAAAGTCTTCAAGAAAAGATAGATAAAAGACAGAAAAGACAAGCTCAAATTTTGTCCCCAAATTGTGACTCACAAGTAACTCCTTGGAGCCCGAGTGAAATGAAGGCTGCAGCAGTCTTAATGCTGGGAGTAGGAGTAGCCATGAACTATCATACAATAAAGAGAATCACCTGTGCATTGGTCAAAAACATAAACTATACTTCCCAGACTCTAGCAGCTTTGAGCAAAGAAATGGCTCAGATTACAGAAGTTACATTAGAAAATAGAGTGGCTATCAATTATTTGCTTTTAAGACACAACCATGGATGTGAGGAATTCAAAGGAATGTGTTGTTTCAACTTAACAGATAATTCTCAAATAATAGAAGAAGATATAGAAAAATTAAAATATTTGGCCTCAAATTTTAAAGAGCAAGAAGGATTGGATTTTTTTGTGGTTAACATCCTGGTTACCTAATCTGAATTGGCAAAAACAGTTATTCTTGATAGCTATGCTCATACTGATTATATTTCTGTTAAGTTGTTGTATGATCCAATGCCTGCCAATATGGACGGATTTAGGTAAAACTATATTAAGGACTAGAAAACCCCAACAAATTATGATGACAAAATTGGAAGATAACCTATTCTTGAAGCAAATTGAACAAAAAGAATTGGAGAATAAAATTTTTGAAAGATATAGAGTGGGACATATGGGACATATGAAATATGTCCGTTAAGTCTCAAAGGGGGGATTTGATGTAGGAAAAATAAGGGTTAAGACTGTGCAAAGTATATGCCGCCTCAAGTATCCTCAATAGTATGTTCTGAAACTGTAGTAACCAGGATAGGATCTCTCAATGGACCAAGGATTTAGAACAATAGGACCGTTCAAGGTATTCCTTCCTTATTGTAAATGTATATAAAATATATCTAGCCTTGGAACAGTATCAAGGAATAGCGTATTCTCAGCTAACGTGTCTTGTTTTTAATACTAAAATGTACACCCCTTTGCGCCTAATCCGCGTGCTAATTAGGAGACCTCCCCAGCCGTTTGAAACAAAGTAAAATGCACAGGTATGATGAGGGTGAGTGAAAGGTGGGTAAGGAAGTTTAAGAACAGTGATCAGCTACATTTTGTTGCTATAAAAAAGGCATGCTTGATGCATTCAGTGTGCTGGCTGGTGTTAGGTGCCTGGCGTCCTATTCTGCGCAGAACTGAAATAAAACAAATATCTCGACCCTGTGTGTTGATTTGCTCTATGCACACCGGGTGAAGAACCCAGATTTGGGACAACAATCTCTCCTTTAAAACATGTGTCATATGACTAAACACCCTACTCCTGGTACAATGCACCCCATAGTCAAATTGGATGGAGATCATCCTCAAATGCCCTGCCAAAAATACTCCTAACAAAGGGCAACTAGAAAACATAATTCAAATGAGGGACATCTGTTCTCAAATGTTTGCAGATAATGACTGGATCAAGTGGCTGCATAAAGAATAATTATTTTCTGCAGATGGTTTGATCTGTTATTTTAAACATTGTAAAAAAAATCCTTGTCCCAGCCACTCAGTAAAGTATACGGGGTTTTGCTGCAAGAGACCCCTCTCCTATCCCCTGTTACGTTTTCTAAATGCAAAGATAACTAAAACTACAAAAAATCAGAAGACAAAATGTAGGTGTTAAACCTACACAGACAATAGTTTGAACACAGACAACATACATTTTCAAGTTCTGGTCTTCCATTTCTTATATTACACTGCTGGGTAGCCAAGTAATTATCCGGGTGAAATTTTGTTTCAGGAGAAAGGCGAAATAAAGCCGTTATGTGTCGATTTCAGAGGGAAGGTCAGTTCCAAAAATGATGGTGCAATACAGTTTTTAATATACAATAATTCTACCACCTTTCCTCAAGATAGAGGGATACAAAACAACCACAACCAAGACACATTCTTATTAAATTACCCCTGTGACATCCCTTTGCAATGCATTACTACCCCCAGGATAAATTGCTGTTGGAGTCAGTGTTGATGGCTGGAGACTAACCCATCCTCCCTGAAGGAGCAGGACTACAGGTGGGTGCTGGTGGGATGAGGGGCCCTGGGGACCCCCACACCCACAGCACCTGGCATGGCGGGGTGGAGGATGCAGGGCAGGGGAGGAGGAGGATGGCTCCAACAGCCTCTGAAAGACTGTCCTTCCCTCAGAAAGCTGGTGAAGGCAGGGAGTCCAATGAAGTAACCATCACTCTTCCATAACACAAATAGTTTTTAATTAATACAGGTGCCCAAAGCATGCGATCTGCCTCTGTAACCATTTCCACCGAGGCAGGTGCTGCTGATGGGGGAAATCAGTGAAGAGGATATCCACCCTGTCTCACATAGCCTTTGGAAATGCCTCGATGATTTGCATGGAAAGGATTTCTCTATGAAACTGTTAGGATCATTTACATCTCAAAGAGGTGCATATCAGGCTGTCTGTGGGTGTGGGCAGGTAGTCTCCCAGTTTTTGTGGAGCTAGTAGTTAATTGACTAATTTTGCAATTAGAGGAACTGAGAAAGGAAAGATTTTGAGTCAAAGAGGAGATTCTGAAGCACAAGGTGCAACCAGAAGCAGAAAGGATGAGGCAAGTGAGGGACACAGCCAGCCTGTGTTCCATGCTCAAGGCTCCAGGGCTCTGCCAAAATGGGTGAGAGAGCAGTGGTCTGCATGCTGGAGTGGCTTGGGTCAATACCTGGTGGTCCTGTGGGAGCTCCAGGCTTTCATCACCCTTACAAGTTAACGCATTTTGTTTTGCACGTAGGGCAATGTAACCACCCCGGTGTTGCCTCAGGGGCCTTATATGGAGCTCCCCTCCGGGGGCCTGTGGCATAGCAAGAACTGAAGCGCTGAGGCCCAGTCCTGGACAGTGAAATCCCCCCCAGAAGGGCATAAGTAACACTGAAGGGCCCCAGCGCGGGGACTAACACCGCTCAGCCGGGAGGAAGTCCCTCGAGGGGCCCCGCTCCCCTCCGCCCCTGAGAATCCCGGACGTGCCCGTTCCCCTCAGGCCTTGAGAGCGTTAACGGCCGCGTTCGAACTACATTTCCCAGCGTGCCCCAGGAGGCGGGGGGCCGCTTCCGGGTTGGCGGCTGGTGGCCGCCAGCGCCGTGTGTTTACTTCCGGCCGCCCCAGTGCGCGAGTGTCAGGCTGAGGAGGGGACCCGGCGCAGCCTGGCGGCTGCCCCGCCCGCACCGCCCAGCCGGAGCCGGGCAGCGGGGGGAGGGAGCGAGCGAGCGAGGGAGGAGCCCGACCCCCGCGGTGGCGGCACCCATGAGCGGGCGGTGAGCGGGGAGTCGGCGGCCGCGGGAGCTTCCCGGCGCGGCGGGACCCAATCATGGACTGGCTCATGGGGTGAGTGGGGCCCCTTCTTCCCCCGCGGGCCGGCACCCGCCGGAGCGGCTCCCAGCTCGGCAGGCTTCCCCGCTCCCAGGCAGCCCGGAGCCGTTGGAGGAGTCGTTGGGGGTGCGAGGGCGAACCGTTGGGCGCGTGAGGGGCGTCCGCCGAGCCGGGAGGCGCCGGCCGCCCTGTCGGGTGCGGGGCGCCCCGCGGGCGGCGCAAATGACTAATCAGTTATTCGCCGTGGAGGTGGCAAGCGGTGTGTTCACGTCCTGCCGTGACAGGGAGAGGAAGCGTTAGAGAAGGCGGCTGGACCACATAGAGGCGAGCTTCTCTGGGTGTAGCCGGCTGCGCTTGAGGGGAGGAAGAGGTGCAGGGGAACCCTTGCCTTGTCCCAAGCGGTCGCTCTCTGAAAAAGTAACTTTTCATTCCTTTTTTTCCCCGGGTGTATAAGAAGGCCAGTCGTTGCAGGTCTGCGTGTTTCCCACCAAGACAGTGTGGGACTAGTACATCTGCAACTGAACGTCACTAAACTGAAAGGCTTGCCAAGGTTTAAATGGCTTTCTGTGGACAGGAAGAAGAGACCTCGGCAGAGATTAAAGCCAAATCGGAGCCACGCCAGGGGGCTTGGATAGCCTGGGATTAATAGTGCTAATTACACGCACAGAAGGTAGCGCTTTGCTGCTGGTTTTAGGTCTGAAAATCTCAGTGCAGGAGAGGGAGATACAGTTGATCGGAGTGACCTGGTGTGCCACCAGTATCCCAAGCAAGAGCGGGATAAACTCGGTTACTTCTTGCATGAATTCTGCCTGCGACCTGCACTCAGGTGAACTGTGAATAATTATGCTTCAAAATCGCATGAGCAGTTGGTTTATGCTTCAGCAAAACCAGTATTGCAGTGATAACTTGCTGCCCTTAGTTTCTTCTGTACAGTAGTTTGATCCGGTTCCTGAATGTGATCTTCACCATCTAGGTTGCCTCCTCTTCTAATGTGATGTGCCTAGAATACAAAATACTTTGTCGCAGTTGCTAGATATAGTGTAATAGAAAGATCACTCATATGTGTGTTGACTTTTGTCTGCAGCTGAACTGTTTGCTGGTGAAAGAATGGCACTTGTTACTTACTTTCAAACTAGATGTGGCTGACTATTGAGCCAGTTGTCAGTACCATTTATGTTTTACTGTAGGTTTGACCTCTCAATTTGATGGAGCGAATGCTGAATATCTGTGAGGTAGATACTGATGGCTGGGTTTTCCTCCAGCAGGTTGAGCTGTGGAAATACAGTATTTGTGGCAGGTGAAGGGGTCTATATGCCATGTACTGCCACACTTGTGTCTTGTAAGTCAGAGGGCTGCACTCTGTTATTGCATGATCTTAATGAAAATATAAATGACAAGCTTGTTTTGATTTGTTTCATTACCATCACAAAGCACTGTTATATTTACTTGTAAAAGTAAAAGCAAAAGCTGAAGTGTCAAAGTGCCACTGTAATTACAAAAAAAGTCAAACCCAAGACTTAAGCAAGGCATTTGGATGACTCAAAATGCCTCATTTACACGGTTGTACTTACTGTGTGTGAATTATGTTGTAAAGCAGAAAAGAACCAAGGTTTGTTTTAGCCAAACCCTCAATATGTTAAAATACTGGTGTTCTATTGAAAAATATTTTGGGCTTTTTGAAGTTGCAATGAAAAAATTGGCATTTGTTCTGCACTTCTTACCCGGGGTGGGTGGATCCGTCCACGTGTGGGAAAAGACTGTTTTCCCCCTTGTAACGGGAATGGAGTCATTTGAATGGAGTCATTTGTGTGTTACTCGCTTGTTCTCGGCTATTTCCTGATATGTTTCTCGCCTGACCAAACCCAGTATTGTCCCACTGATGCTCTTAATGTTTTCTCCTTTAAAACTTTGTGAGTTCTATTTGTGTGAATTTTGGAGTGGGTTATGGCAGGAAGGGAGAGCATTGATATTTTGAAAGGGGAAGAGGTAGAAGGCCTGAGGGACTCTTTCTTATTCTGTCCAAGTTATGGCTGCTGTTAGCAACTATGTGTACAAATGAAAACATCCTTCTTGCTGTTTGAGAAAGAAACTGAGGACATTTGTCTGCCAGGGCAGAAGTTTAGGTAATGTCACTTGCTCGGCTTTTCTTTCAGTGAAAACTTCAGCTGTTTGGGTCTCTTGTGTGAGAAGGGAAGGGCTGCAGAAAAACCTGCAGAAATAGTAGGAAAACAGGTCACTCCCAGTAACTCATCAGTTTGTGTCCATGTCTTGTTGTGCCTCTGGAGAGCAAATTGTGTTGGTCTGCTTCTTGGTATTGTCACTCTTTCCTGAATGAATGTCACTGCTAGTAAAAGTCCTGTGATCTTTCTTATTCCTAACTGCTTTGGTAATGTGATGGTTTGCAGTTGCAGTTTTCCATGCGCTTGTTCACAAGAACCCTTCTTGTGTGTCTCATGTTATCAGCTGTGCTTTCTTAATGTTTTGGTATGAGAAACACTCTCTGTGTTTTAACTTTGTCTTGCTGAGAAACTAACCTTCAAGTGCAAGTGTGTTAAATTAGGCAGCAGTTACAGTAACTTCTGTTCTAGATCTCTACCCTTCAAGCGCGTGTCACATTTATCCAGTAGATGATTTAGAGTGGGATCTGCTTTATTCCTTGATGGTCCTCCCCTTTGCTTGTGGTGTCTTGGAAAGTGGGGGGAAGAGTAAGTTCTAATCATACCACAAAGGGCAGCAGCCCAAGTGTCTCTGATCGCCTCAGAGTGCTTAACGTACAAAAAACAGAAGCCGAAGCTTATAAACAATAGTGAATTTATTACGGATTAACAAATGGCTATAGGCTTATGTGGTCATACAGTAAAACTTCTCTGGGTGCTGCCTTCTGTTCAGTTAAGTGCTGCAAAGTCCAGTCCCAGAGAAAAACGCTGAAAAAAACTGAAAAGAGCTGCTGGCATGTTACAGTTCTCAGTTTGGCACCAAAATAAACCCAGTCTTTTCTGTAGTTGGTTGGTATCTTTTACCCTTCTACTGAATGTAGCCTTGATGTCAATACTCGTGAAAGACTGTGGTTTCTTTGGTGCATTTTCTCCATCAAAAATAAATACCATTTTGAGCTTTTTTTGTTGTACAGAGGATATACTTTCAGTGCAATTTTGAGTAGAGATCAGCGTTGCTTAACTGCTTTGCTCACCATCATCTGACAGAGATCTACATTACCCTCTTTGGAAGTGATTCCAAACTTTTGTGTTACACATAACATTGATCTGCGCTTGAAGTTCAAAGTAGCAACAAAGACAGGCATTGTTCCCTCAGTTATGAAACTTTTTCTTTTTAGTTTGTTTCAAAATTCATAATTAAAAAGGAATAAAATGTATTAATAGCATTGGTAAACCTGACATGGCATCAGTTGTTTTTAATCTTCAACTACGATGTCTGATGCTGTTAACACATTTTTTCGTAATAGAGGAGGATTGTGAACTGTTATGTAAAAAGGGGAGACAGAAACAAACTATTTAACCAACAATTACCTGTTAAACACAAAACATTATTTGGGGCTAGATGATACTAAAAACTTTGTGGTTTAGCAGGTTAATGGACTATGCTGATTGAAACTAAGAAAACCGTGACAGTTTAACATAGTTGTGATGGCAAAACACATCTGTAGATCCATCTTGAACTGGGAAAAAACCCTACCTCTGCAGAGATAACCTGGATTTTTGTATAGGCTACTTGAAAAGCCTTCAATATGTAGATCAGCCCTATAAAAAGGGACCCTTAGTGACGGAAATGGGGTTGGTTGTGGCATCTTTCACTTTTTCCTTTGCAAGAAAGCTTCTGTTTCCATAAACGAATGGCATTCTCTCTTGACTCTTACTTGAATGCCTCTGAGCACAAGAAAAACTCTGCATCCTCAAGCAGTGAAATGCTACCTCTAAACTCTTCAATGAAGATTATTTTTTGTTGACTATGTATCAGTATTTTCTCTGCAGCAGAGTACTACTGTGCAGGACAGGATTCCAGGATCAGTGTAAGCATCTCATACTTCTGAGCTGCAGCATCCACTCCTTTCACAGGCACTTCTGGTACCAGTAAAATGTCAGTGTCCTCATCCTTGCGATTTGGTTTCACTGTGGTACTAAGGACTCTTTTTTTCCAAGGGGAAGACTGCAGCGTGTAGCAGCTTGTTAAAAATAAAATTTTAGATGTAAAACTTCTGTTGTGTAATAAAACTTTTTTATTCTGGACGGTGGCGTGTCTAGCTCTTGAAGGAGGGAATAAGAAATAAGTTGTGGGAGCATGCTAACTTTACACAAGTGTATTATCTCTCTGTCTTTCTGTGCCTTATGGTGACTTGACAAAGATTCACAGCTACTTCTCCCAGACTTTAATTAGTGTAAGTGGAGTAAAAGAGAAGGGGCTGTGTGCAATAGGAATTCCTCCTATCTTTAGTTTTGAAGTTGTAGGTCTTGCTATCCGTACTGTCATACCATCTACTGCTCATTATCTGTTCTTTCGTACGTTGCCCTGGTGAGTTGGAAAGGAGGGCCTAAAAATGATTGAAGGCTATCCTTTTCTCATATCCCACATCTTCAGCTCTGAGGACAGTTAGAATAGCAATGGCCTAGAAAGACCAGGAAAATACAGATAGGTGAAGAAAGAAGCAAACTCCTGATCAGAATATTTGTGCCTGAAGACAGCACAGACAGGTGCTCTGTGATCTGCAAGATAGAGCAAGTGGCTACAGCTGTAAACTGAAGAATATCTAATTCAATGTAATAGCCTTCACACTTGCAAGTTTTATTTTGTGATGTCAATCCATTATAAACACCACATATATATGCTGCCTTGCATAGTCTTTGTCCGACCAGGATAGGTAGTTGGAAAGTATGATGCATTAAGACAGCATTGTAACTGTGCAAATTCAGTTTATGCTATACCAATGCTTTTTAATGAACAGTGCAAGAGGACTTCTCTAGATCTGCACACTGCTAGATTTGTCTAGTGCAGAAGGCCTGTGTCATGCATTTATTTTATTTAGCTATAACTGTCAGGAGCTTAAAATAAAGCTAGCAGTTTTTCTACTTGTTTTGGATATAGGATTTTGCCACATTATTCCTGTAGTGACTTTTGAAGGCTAGAAGTAACACACACTGCTCTTTTGTTGTCTTCCATTCTGCATCTATGGAAGTGTCTTTAAGAAATTTCCCCATAAGGCCTTAAGACAATGTCCAGTTCAAGATACGCTATGGTGAAATATGAGTAATGTTGTTATGTAGAGAAGTCTTAGCCTTGAGCTAGAACAGCTAAGGACTAAATGTGAAAAAAAACACACTAGTGTTCTAGTTCTGAGTCAGTAAAAAGCCAATATGCTATTTTTTCAGCTGTTAGACTAAATCTTTGTTGCTTTTGAACGGGATGCATTATCATAGAATATTTCAAGTTGGAAGGGACCCATAAGGATCATCAAGTCCATTAATCATAAGGAATGCATCTTGTAGTGGGAACAGTGAGAAATCATGCAGCATGCCTAGCTGTCAGCTTGGCTGGTGCGTAAGACAGTTGAACCAAGAAGAGTACTGCTGTCTTTTCCTAGCAGACCTTTGTATAAAAAGGTAGCTAATGATTTTTATTCTAGATACTGTTTGCAACTTCCTAATCATAGCAAATATTTCTATAAAAAGGAAGAAAGGAAGAACACTGGAAGTTCTTCAGCTGCTGTAACCATAAGGAATGCTTTTCCCTTTCTTCCCTTCAGTCATCTTCAGTGAAGAAAGTCTCCTGCCTTTATAAGGCAGTCTTCCCCCTAGAAACTCTGCAGCAACCTCTCACTTTTCAGAGCTTGCACAGTGTGTATATTTGTTCTGGTTTTTAACTGACCTCACAACAGGTGTTTCCCTTGCATTACATTCCCTGCAAATTCTTGGCTTCACAGGCCATTTTCCCTACTTTGAGGGAGCTGAAAATAACTCAGAACTGGTAAACCAGGCACGTTCAGTCCCATTGGGCAGGGAAATATTCACATGTTCCTTATTTAATTCTATTTATAGGTGTAGCATTAAGTATGGAGTCCCAGGTTGTTCTCCCCAGATAAATCTAGGTCTGTGTGAGCCACTTGCATTCAGTTCACTGCTTGCTTATGAGACATCAGTATTATTTCATACGTTTATCAGACATGAGCAGTACCTCTGCTAAACCAGAAGTTAGCTGTGAAAACTAGTATGACATAGTCCACAGGTAAAAGAATATCTCCATTAAATATTAACTTGTAATATTCATTCGTATAGTAGTGGAAGGGTGCTGTTAGTTTGAAATGTCTGTTTCCAGTGCTATCGTAGTTGTAGAAAAATATGTCAGGACTGGACAAGAGCAATTTAAACTTTTCAGCCATTGTTTCCTTATGTCTCTCTGGTTCTGAAAGTGCTTGGTTATATTACTGAGATTGTCGCTGTTAAGGCTTTTCTGCTGTAATGTAAAACAAAAAGCCCAAAAAACTGCAGAGCCTTGCCCCCTGAAGTGTCTTGGTATAGTTAATTATTGATTTATTGGAGAAAATGCCAAATAAATCCTACATTTTGAAACCTGTGTTACTTTAGCAAACCACAGAATTTGTATCAGGCAGTAACTTTCCTTTGGTCAGTACAATGCACGTGAATAGTGATTTGTTCTTATGAGAGCATTCTTTTTCCAACAAGGATTTTATTGAGGGGCAGGAGGAGTAGATCAATCTCAAGGTCCCTAAAGTAAAATGAATTATTACTTTCCTTAAAGAATTAAACATTCTAAAAGTGTAGCAATACTCCTTCCTTGTGCCTCTCTGCATGTTACCTTCTTTTCCTTTGTGCTTTTCAGTATTCAGGAAGGCTGATATGTTAAGATGCTCATCTGACTGAAAACTAATTATTTTTTTTTGCCTTTTTTTTCCTCTCCTAATGTTAGTTTTCAGCTAAATGAGTTCCTGCAGCCTGTTTGTGTAGCTGCATGAATAATGTTAATAGTACTATGGAGCTGGTGAGAATAGAAAGCTTAGGGAACATTCTTTTTGGTGGCAGCAAGGACTTAAATCAATTGAATGTAATCATGTAGTAATGTGATTATTAGTGCTAATTACTCTGCAAATAATTAGTGATTTTCTGTTGATGTATCCTTTGGCTTGAGCTGTTTGGAAGGACTCCAGAATATCTGAAAATAGGAGATGCTATGACTGGGTTGGTAATGGAGCAGGTAATGGCCTCAGAGCACTGTCAGAGTTGCTGTCCTACTGTGTTACATTCAGTTTGACTAAACTATAAATATACTCATAGTGAACTGGATATTTATGAATAAATCAGAATTTATAATTTGGTCTAAATCAGGTTTCATCTACCTGAGAAAAGTGCTGGCTCTGTCGTGGTGTGAATGTGAAGGTAGCTGGTATTATAGATGCCTGGCTGAATCCAGCAGTCTGATTCAAGAACGTTTTCAGGAAGCTTGGTTCATGCATGATGGCCTGCATAGCTTTGCCATATTTCACTGGCAGTTCCCATCTGTTACATCTACTGGATGTAGGCCCAGAGCAAGCATACTTGAAAGAGTAAAATTAATAAGACTCTGCAATTTTTAGATAGCTGTGTATACAAGTTTGAACTCAGTGTTGTAAGATCTGCATATTCTGCAATCATTGCTGACCTATTAAACAACTTTAATGTGTGTCTCTGCTAGTGGAATGCTATTGAAGTAATCTTGGGCCATCATTTTAACCCATGTTTTAGCCTTCTACAAACAGTGATAACGTTGTGAAACTTACTTGCTAGGTTCAGTTTCTATATGCCCTCCTTAGCGATTTTTCCATCCATCTTATTATGCAATAAAAAAATAAAATTATACTGTCTTTCACTGTACTAAGCTTTATAATGAATAAATGTCATTTTTTAAAAAAAATTATTCTTGCAGTCATATGGTTTATAATATTACTGGAGACTGTTATATCAGTGAGGCTACTTAAGGAAGAACTGTTGCTTCATGACTTTGTTCCAGCACTTCAAATAGTTGCATTCTTAGGAGCTTCCCTGCTCCTGAGACAATGTGCAATAATTTTAAATAATTTAATTTTGGCATTAGAATGATGAGTGTAACTGTCAATGGCTGAACAGCAGTACTATAATTTTAGCATTTGGAGGTGAAAAAATGGCAGTTTTGTCTGAAGTTAGTTTCCTTTTATTCTGCCAGCCAAGAGAAACTGATCAGGGTGCAAGTTCTTCACACAATCCACAAAGCTCGGTTTTTGACTGTGGGAAAAAAAGCATTGAACACACATTTAAAAAAATAATAAAAAAATATAATGAGAATTTAGATACAATTTTCAAGGCCTTGAAGAATGTCAGAAATTAAACTGGAATCAAGACAGGAATGACTGTCATAGATCAAATTCCTTCTTACTCTGGACATTCAAAGAGTAAATCCATTTAGCTAGAACATAGGCATGCAGAAAACTTTATTTTTAACAAGTGTCTTATGGGCTTTGGTACTTAAGGCAAAGTCAAAATGATCCAGGTCCTGTAACTCAAGCTATTCAGAATATATCTGCATGCCTTTTTTTCCTTCTTTCTTCACTGTTCAGGTTAGAAAGGTGTTCATTGAATATTTTTATCATCAGTGTTCAGTGACTAGATCACTGCTGTCGCTTCTCTACACTGAAATGTCTTCTCAGGTAAAACACAGAATTTGTGTGAAACAGGTTGCATAGAGGTGATCTTGAGACTGATTTTTTTTTTTTTTCTTTTTAGCTACTTCATTTTACAACCTTAAAGTTCCTTCAGTCTGAGATTTCCTAATTTAGAGAACTTCTTTCTTTTGTATGGTTCTTTATAAAGCAGCAGGGAGCCGTTCAGGAACGGCTTTGTTCCATACAGTGTATCTTAACAGGTTATGCAAAACTGGACAGAGATGTTTTTTTTTACAAGGAGGTGTTTTGTGTCTACTTTGCAGATGGGCTCAGGTTACAGAGTTAACTCTGTGGTTTCAAGTTTGTGTCAGGTGTGATAAATGATAAATACCTTTCTTTTCAGTCTTCTCTCTGATGATATCCAAGTCTTGCTGGATTGTCATGTCTAATAAAATGTTAGTGTGTGACTGCTGTCCATCGGGTATCAAAAGGGACTAAGTTTGTAGTGAGGGCTTTTATTTGACCAACGGATGTACCTGGGGAAGAAATAAAAAGCTTCTGGTCATACTTGTATCTCTTGTTTATGTTAATAGACTGTCTTGAACAAAACCATGTGGGTACTACAGCTCCATGTCAGCTGGACAAATCTCACCTGCTGATTTGACAGGGCACTGGT
Organism: Balearica regulorum gibbericeps; assembly: GCF_011004875.1. NCBI lineage: Eukaryota > Metazoa > Chordata > Aves > Gruiformes > Gruidae > Balearica > Balearica regulorum. The sequence goes on along the minus strand of NC_046188.1, from coordinate 53,089,830 downwards.
ACCTTTCTAAGGAGCAGACCAGCCTCCATTCAAAAAGCCATGGGTGGGCACTGGCCTTGCTATTTAAGGTTATCTGAATCTTTTCCAGGAAAGGAAAGAGATTAGAAATGTGCTTGCTCGTTCTGGTCTAGGGTATCCAGATCCTCAGATACACCTATTCCCCTCCGATGTTGTCTTTTCTTTTGTTCTGTGAGCCAGCTGTTCTTGGTTTGTTTGTAATTTCTGGTTGGGGTTCATGTTGGTAACCTGCAGTTTTGACATATTTCTGGGTCTTGTCTGTGTCTCTTTTTTTGTTGTAGATAGATAGTGCCATTTTTTGAATTAGCTGATTTTTGAGGTTTGGAAGAAGTCTGACTGGTAAGAGATGAACAGAAGAAATAGCAGAGGGGATACTTCAGCCTAATGACTATAGCTGGTTTTTTGTTCAATTCTAGTCTCAATCTTGGAAAGTAGAGAGGTGCCCCTCTGCTGCTTGATTTTTTTCTGGGCAGTAGGGAGTACTGTTTCTTCTGCACAGTATTCCTGGATGGGCATCTAACAGTAGCTGTTCTTATTGTGTCCCTTCCTCACTGGATTATTGTGGTACTATTGGTTGTGAGCAGTTTTTGAAGACTAACCTGAAATTTCAGGTTTTTTCGGATGTATTTATTAATGTTTCTTATTAGGCATATGCTAGGCTTTTACCATGTGGCATAGCACAGGTTTTAGCTTTGAGTTATGGGTGCTATTCAAAATGCTGAATTTGGTGATTTGCATTCTTATAACTCCAGAGCGTCTGTAATGAGATTGTCTCTCTTGCCCCACCCTGCTGAATATGAAGGTACTGGCTCGAGTCACTTGAGCTTGTTGAGACTTGAGCTGGTGGAGTAAAGTGCTATGAAAACTCATCTTTGAAAGGGGAGATTCTGTATTAATGCTTGTGATGCAGAACTAGGTATTTAGCTGCAAGTTTATAGGCAATGTGCTTGGCTTTTTAAATGGTGCCCTTTCTGTTTCAGCGCAGTACTATAAGGTGGTGGGTTTTGTTTGTTTTTTAAAGTGTTTATAAGTGTTTTCCAGGCTTGTTTCAGGCAGGACATGCCCAGTCATCCACTAAAATTTAGGTAGCTGTTGCTATATGCGGTATAACTTTCCACATGGGCAAAATATTATTTATGTGTTCAGACTTGCATTTTCTCATTATTGTTAATAGAATCAATGCTTTTGTTTAAATCAAGTTCATCTTGGTTTTAGGTAGAGTGACAACTTACTAGGCTGACTGGTTGGGAATACTTGAAATTAGTCACCTTGTTAATGGAGAAAGATTTTCTGCAGTTCATGAAACACATGCAGTGTAATTATCCACTACCTTGCAGGACAAAATCACTTGTTGGCTTGGTTTTTATAAGTAAATAAAATAAGAAATATTCTTGCTTAGTAGATCTATTAAATTCTCATGTTTAAGCATTTTATTCTGAAAAATGGGCTATTTTTTATTCTCTAGTTGGCAAAAATTTTTTGAGAAGGAAGTAACTTTATAATAAAGGCAGACTCATTTCAACACGTTGGTTCTACTTGTTTAGGGTGTGTCAACTATCCGCAGTATTTCTGAGCTAAGCCAAAAATGTAAAATAAAAGGGTGTTAAATATTTCTGTGGGCATCACGAATTAAGCTAGCATGAAGGTTGCTTAACTTGTGAATGACAACTTCCATGAAGGTTTTAATGTGTATTAACAGACACTACTCAAATTCATTCTTTTAACTTGATTTGACTTCCTGTGTAGAAAAGCATTCTTGCAATGACAAACTACTAGTAAAGTTTTGTTGGTTTTTTTTTTTAAACAAACCTGAGAGTAGACTAAGAGAGATCACCAGCCTTATGGTCCCCAGTGTTAAGAACAGCCATTGCTGTTAAAGCAAGCAGATAGAATTTGAGCAAAGAGGAAGTGAACATAGGAAGAAGGAAGGTGCTTATACATTTAATAAAACTTTGTTAGCACATACATTATAATTTCCCATTTGGGTATAATAAAGGAAGAATAATTATTTTCCATTCTTACTGAGATCTTGATATTTTTTAAAATACTGCACACAATAGTATCTTACATAGAATCACTGTTTGTAATTGAACTGTAGCTGTCAAAACAAATGCACGAAGAACTTAAATCCGGGGAATTCCAGTACATGCCTGACCTAAAGGAGTAATTTATTGTTCATCTAGATAAACGTCTGTGGCCTGATTTGTCACACATGCACATTTTGCAAATAAACGCCTGCAACATGCCACCCATGTATCACAGTATGCTGTCTTGCTCTCTGTTGTGACTTTTCAGTTGCCTGTGGCTGCAAACATTATCACCTGCCCTCTAATCCCTAGGCCAATAGTTCGTGTCCCATAGGTTTTATATAATATTTTCTTCTGGACTTAGCATGCTTCTATAAGGTGTAGATGTGGTTTGTTTGGGTCTGTGACTTTACAAAGGTTCTAGTCCTAGTTATGCCAAAAATCAGTGTATGCAATTTGATGGTATTATGAGTCAGGCCAAAAGATACTACTGATCAGTCTTGAGCACTAACATGGAGAAACACTGTCTTCTGAATGATGTGAGATTTGAACTTGAGGGCACCTAACTACCAGATCAGTTTGCCCTTTGTGGACTACATGGTACCCGAATGGGAAGGAACCTTTGCTTTCTGGAGGGCTTGATTTGATAGTGCGATGGAAAAGGAAATATGATTGGGCTGAAATGTGCAACTTTGTGCAAAATTGTGTTCTCTGCCATTTCCTTTGAAACTATAGTTTGGTAACTGCTTTGTGTTTGCAGCTCTTATTATGTCAATCAAGTAGTAGTCAAGCTGGATGTTGGGTAAACGAGCTATGAAAAAGTACACGCTTGGATGAGGTCAGATGGTGGTGTAACCAGGTAGCCAGACTGCACATGCAAATCAAATCCACCCAGAGTGTTTTATTCCTAGTAAAGTGCAATGTGAAGATGTACTTTTTTTCCCCTATTCATCTTAATTCTGTGATCCACTATCCTAAATCTTATACTTTTTAAAAATGGCATACAAAGTTTTACTAGCTATATGGAGGGAGAGTTAATTTCGCCTGTTTGGTATTGCTGACCAACAATGAAGTAAATCTGGTCTGTATTAGGTAAAATAAGAGGGGTAATGCATCCTGGCTGTGTGTTTTGGATGAAAAAATATCTCATCATATGAAAGGATGTTGCCAAGATGAAATTTCTAAGAGTCTAACTGAAATTGACTGTCCCCTTATCCTTTTGCTAGTATATGCCCAAGTATATGGACTTTTTACATGCAAAAAAACCAGCTGGGGCAGGACCAAACAGCAGTGGGAACAACTAATCCACATCCGATCCATGTTCCCACTGAAAGTAACAATGTGGCTGCTTACAGGAACTATCCTAGTCGCTTGTTTCCCTAAGATCCCTGGAGACTAGCAATGTAGGTGGAGTGCACAGGACATGAAGGAAAAATATTGTGAGAGAAACCGGTCCAAAAAGGAGTCTAATCTCCAAGGAAGACAATGGTTATCATATAGCCATGGGCTACTCATTAACTCAGGGTTGCTAAAACAAATATTATTCTAGAGTGACAGCCAGCTACTAACATGAAACTGTTACTTTTAACTCTCGTATTGGATTTGCTTCTTTGTGAGAATTTTTTGGAGTTTGGTAGCAAAATGACAATGTGAGTATCACAGCAGGCAATGTCTCAGACATCCAAAGAAAGAATGAATTCTCCAATATGCTCTTGTTACAAAATCAAAACCAGAAGAACTTCAGATTAACTAGGTTTCAATAAATACTTGTTCTGCTTCATATGTAGAAAAGCAACAGCAAGTTCAAAAATGGGGGGAGAATAAGGCAAAAGTGGGTTTAAAGACAGTTGACTTGCCAGCATACTTTTACAATAAAGCACAATTTTGGTGTCTTATGTAACAATAGAAGATTGGAGTACTAATAAATAGGAAGAATTTTTGTATACAGCCCATAGTTGAGCTATGGGGTTTAAATTGTATGATTCACTAAGGTAAATAATAAAGTTCTGTAAAGATCAACCACATCAGCAAGAATACTAGCTAGGGTAATACTGGTTTTCAGTCCATGCATCAAAGCTGAGTTTTCAGAGCCAGGAAGAAATTTCTCTTGGGATATGGTATTGGGCAATTAGCTGCATTTCCAGAGATTTATGGAGTCTTCTGAATCGCTTCAGTGTTGGCATCAGAAATGGAATATTGGGCTTGGTAGGCTGTTGTTTTGCATTATGCATGGTCCCATGATGTGGAGGTAGATATCCAGAACATATTTACATAACAGCGCAGTAAAGCTTAATCCTTTCTTCTATTTGCAAATACCTCCCCTTTCAAAGTCCAGTAAGGTGAAATACTTCATAAAAACCTGATTGTTATAGAGGGACAAAAATATAACTCCCTTTTAAAATAATTTTTTGTAACACTCATTTCCAGTATCTGTTTCTTCATACAAAAGTACTATATCTATTAGTTGATGATTCGATTTTAAATTTGGAAAACTTTAAGAAGTACTAATGTGATGCTTTTCATCCTGATTTTTAAGTCAGGGCTATTTGTTTATTTGCACCTCTGTGATATGTCTTACAGAAAGATTAAGAAGTTGATATCTCTTCTTCCTTGTTTAAATTAATACTTTTTGGACTAAGGTTAAGTTTTTCAGACTTATTATTCATGAAATCAGATGTCTTAGTAGCATCTTTCATTCTTGTATTTGTTTAGAGGCCCTGAATTACAGCATCTGGCTCCTAAGGATAAAGTCACTCTTTTTCTGGTATTTACTGTTCCCTATTGTTGAAATGTCACCTTTGGGACTGTCATTAGACATGTGCTAATGCTTGTAGTAACTTTTAATGATAATAATGATTGATAATGCAATGATAATGAGGGAAAAAGGCAAAATAGTGTTCTTCGTTTATTAGTAGCTTCCTAGAGGTGAAAATACACCAGCTTTTTTCTTTCTTCCCCAGAAAGAAGTAAGAATTAAGATGGAGTCTATTTTAACATCAGCAAGAACAGAATGTAAATTTGAAAAAAGGACCACTTTGTTATATATATGAGTTTTGTTATTGATCTACTGTTGTTTTTCTAATCTCTACTTGCTTGGTTTTTTATTATAGCTCTTTCTCAAAAACAAATAGCTACTTGGATTGGAGATGTGTTTTCAGACATGCCGGATGGTACATTGGCCTTGGTCATCTTGAATCTGCAGTGTGACCTGAACAGTTTAAATACTTAAAACTTGCACACTCCTCTTGGCTATTCTGAGTTGAAGCTTCTGAAGTTTTAATAAACTTTTGTTACAATTGGAAGGGTTGGTTTCAGTCTATGATATTTTTAAAAAATATTTTTGGAAAAGCAATTCCAATGTTAATGTTTAAGCACAGTTTGCTAATTATAATCTTTCAGTAGGAATTACTTTAGCATCTGGAAATATGAAACAAAAAGATAATAGATTGAAGGTGCTTTCCCTAAATGTAATTGCCACTTAAAATTATGTAAATGCTCAAGTGAATTTTCTTTCCCCCCCCAAATGCTAATGGTGAGGATCCTTGATATAAAAGAATAGTCATTACTTTTTTTGTCTCATTAGGTGAGCACTTGTTGTGTGTTTGGTTTTTTTGGGTTTTTTTTTTTTTTGCATATGCACAAGAGAGATCTCAGCATGTGATCTAAATACACTTTGTATTTTTAAATTTTTATGGTTAGTAACATGCTAGCTTAATAATCCTAGCTTTACTTATGTAGTATAAATACAGAGGAAGAGTCTTGATCAGGAGACATATAAATAGTATCTAAGTATGTAGATGAAGAAAATATGATTGTTGGGTACTGCAAGGAGTAATATATAACCAAGCCATTTAAAAAAGCTGATCAGTTGAATGCTACTTCTGGTGTGTTGGTATTATGCTGAAAATAAATCAGGTTTGTGTGGTGACTGGAAATGACCTTTTTATGTTCCTTGGAACTGTTTTCACTTTCAGACTTTTGAAAACCCACTGCTCTTCCCTGGCTTTGTTCTTTAATACTTTTTAAATCAACTTGTTACAAAGCCATTGTGTACATGTTATTGTCAACGTAGATTTTATGAGAATTTGCACTGGTTTAGCTAACTCAGTTCAAAAGATAAGTATGACAGCATCCAGCATTTGAGTGTTGTACCTCAGCTCTTCCTGGTGAGATTCCATTTCTTTAAAAATACAGTAGAACTTGACGTGCTCGGATATTAGATTCTCCAAAATCTCTTGGAGGAGATTAAGTGCTTTATCATCTAAAAGATGACCTCATCATATGCCAAGGGAGCTAATGAGGCTGTAGCAGCTCTTATGAGCCTTTAGTATGAAAAGTTGTGCAGATTTTATGAATCCTTTATCCTTCTTCCTCTAGAAAGTATACGTTTCACTAAAACAAGTCAATGAAGAAGTTGCTGATAAATTCTTTGGATAATTTTGAAAATAGTTCACATATGGGAGTGGAAGGGAAACAAAGAAAAGTTAAAAATACAGTGTCTGCTTCCTCAGTTGCGCTGTGGCAGCAACATGTTTATAACCTCCATGATAGACTTCAATATGACACATCTTGTTGAAAGAAAAGCTAAATGGATTTTTAGCATTGCTGTATCAAAGCAGGAGATTCCCTTTTTATAGGGGAAAACTATTGCTTTCTATTGCTCCAATTTCTCCCTCCAGTAAACTTAATGAGGACAGCATTTTTCTTGCTACACCTTGCAATATTAAAAAACAGAGCTGATGCATGCATGAACTAGGAACGTTTCTGAAGACTGGTTTTCTTAAAACAAGTAATGACATTGGTATTTTATGTTGATCCATGTCAGACTACAGCTGTGAGTGTTCTCAGTGTTTTGGGTGCTGCAGTAAATCGTGTCCAAAAATTGGAATGATTGTCCATATGCCATGGTAGCCTCTGCTTGCTTTATTTCTCATTACCTTACCTATGAGGGAGATATTTTTACTCGGTATCTGACAAGTGAATACAAATTTCTTTCCTGTGTGTCATTGTCATAGCTTCTTTGTCATAGCTTGATATTATGAGAACAAAAGAAAGCTGGAGATCCTGGTGAGAATGTTAGAGAGGGATTAACAGAGCCTTGTAGCTATGGAGTTAAGCTGGGCTTCTGTTTTCACTGCCAATGACATCTTGATTTATGCATACTGGAGATGTTTTTAAACACAGAAGCAATAGGAAATAAGACAGTTTGCTTCTAGCCTGTGTTTCCTGCAGGGCTTCTTGGCTTTGCCTTCCGGTTAGACAACAGCATTCGGCACATAATCTTCTTGTTCCATCCTCTTATTGCTGTTTGTTTTACCGGTTATGTAAAGCTCCAGGCTTGAATCTGTTTTCCCCTTGCACAAATTTTCCTTGAAGATGTAAGCTGGGAATGTGCATGCAAAAAGCTCTTGTGCACATCCTGTTTTCAAATTATGTTATTTCCTTCAGTCTTGCGCTCCTACTGAGAATGTGGCTTGAAGGGTGTCTTGTGCTTGTGTCTGACAAAGTTGGTAAATGCTAAGGATAGAAGTCCATATGTTCATAAGTAGTGTAAGAGTTGAACAACTAGCAAGGTTGTTTTAACTAATGGATGGATTTGTAGCTTTTTTAGAAGTATTTAGCAATGATACAGATATCTAAGTAGTCTAAATTGTGGTTTGTTTGTGTTTTTTTTCCTCAGGGTCCATATTGAGAAAAAATAGTCTGGTAGCAGTTTGAATATTCACACTGTCATTATGGAACAGTATAACCACAGATGAACTTGCACAAATACTGAAAGCAGCAGCCTGGAACAGAAATAGAAACTTCTCCCTTCCTACTGCTTGCTTTATTTCAAATGTGCAGATTGCTGAGGTAAGCAAGCCTGCAAAGTTGAGATGAGTTAGCCGTAAGGTAACCGTTAACTACTGTGAAACAAACCTTCTTCCATTACCAAGCACTTCTGAGTGGCCTGTTGCTGGTCACTTGCTAAAAGGTGACATAATTTGCAATTATAATAGTGTTAACAGTCTATTCCTGATATGCTGAAATACTTTTGAGGATTTCAGCATATGCTCACTAGAAATATATTCATATGATTTTGCTTATGGGTTTAATACAAAACCAGAACGATCGGTGGAAATTAAGTATTACAAAAGGAGAAGCTTTTACAATGTATGGAAGAGTTTTACTAGGAAGATGACTGGTGTTAACCTCTAGCCCTCTCTCAGTGGTCTTTGGTATTAAATTGCTAATACAAGGTACTGATTAGGATCTTTCTATTCAGTGAAAGAGTATTGCTTCATCTTCTGCAGGCTACTGTAAAACAACCTCTTAACCTAATGTACTTACAGTGTTGATTAATAAGTAAAATGTGCCTTCATCTATGTAAAAACCCATATGAACGTGGAAGCTTTCCTGGTCCTTTAAGTGCTCTAAAACAATAAGACTTTTTGCTACAGATAGAGAATTTAACTGTAATACTGCACTATGGATTTCATCATTCAGCCTTTCCATGGTGTTTGTGTCACTCATTTCTAATACTGTATGTAGAATTTGTACTGTACTATCTAGAAACTGTGATATCTCTTGGTTTTGAGTTATGCTAAAATTTAGATAATTTTTTATTTCAACAGTGAATAAATTTGCCATTTCATAACACATAGGTTTTTGTCTAATTTCCTTATTTTTTTCTATTATTTCTCCTATTGAGAATATTTTGCATCCTTATATAGGAGAAATGGTGCTAATGTTTATTTTGTCATATAATGAATAAATCTGGTTTGGAAAGTTCTTCTCCCTAATTCCTATCTTTAAAGTCTTTGTTACAGTTCTAATTAGTAGGTATTAGCATATGTATCAAAATGCAGAATGTGCAAGTACTATTTGGAATATTAAATGCTAGGTTTAGCTCATCATTTTGTATCATTTGGATTTATTTTGAACAAAACATTAGCACACTGAAATATCAAAACTATATAAAATTATGGCGTAAACCCAACATCAATAAAAATCCTATACGTGGCTTTTCCTCTCCAAGTATCCATGCAGCTGGGCGAAAAAAGAGCAATATAACAAATGTGCTGCTACTCTTCATGACTGAGACTGCAGAAGGTAAATGTGGAATTATCAATGTGGAGTTCAAAAGATAAAAACATTAAAGTCCTTTTATAGTATTGAAAAGGAGGAAATGGGGTGGATTACTTTGAAGAGAAGGAGAATTTTCCTCTTCAGGCAAAACAAGCATGTATTTGTTTTGCCAGTTGCAATAATGTGCCACGCAACACAAATGAATGTCGGTACTACATACATAATAACCACAGCCATAGGGCTAGAAGGGCAGGCCTCAGCCCCAGTGAGCTCTGGCTCAACATTAGGAGTTGCTCCCAATCACTTCTACTGTGATCCTTCCTCTGTTTTGAAAAACTCCTCTTCTGGAGAAGGTGAGAAGAGACGTATTGACTGCTGTGGAACTTTGAGCTTTGGGCAACCTAGTCTAGTGGAGGGTGTCCCTGCCTGTGGCAGGAGGGTTGGAATTAGATGATGTTTGAGGTCCCTTCCGACCCAAACCATTCTATGATTCTTAATTGTGTTAGACTTGGCATAAACATCTCGTGTTTTGTACCTTGTTCTGCTCACTATGCACTGCGTATGTTGATGTTTTTCTTTTTTTCTGTCCTGATACTTATACCTTTTTCTCTCTCCGAAGAGTATTTTTAGCAACAACTGAAGGATATGCAAATGTGATCCTGAAGAATTTTATGTGGACCTGACCTTTAAATATACAGATTTACAAGGAGCAGGTCTTTATAAAATGTACCACAGTATCCCGCAACAAAAAAATCTTGGTATCACACAAAGACTACGTATTTTATGCCATAGTTCCTAGAGCACTTTGGGCCAACTGGACTGCCATGAGAAGTACTCTTTTCTCACCACTCCAGCTGTTTATTCCCCTCTCCTTGCCAACTTAAGTGCTTGAGGGATCTCATTAGGAATTGGATCCTGCTAGTGATGCAGGTTAAAACTAATGGAAAGAAAAGAACATTTTAGTTTAACTGGGATCAGTTTCTGATCTAATTCACTGTACTGCTGCACTAATAGCTCTGCATAGGAGAGGTACAGAGGGAATTGAGAAATCAGAAGTAATGGAAGGGCAATGGCATCAACTCTAATAGTGGTAGAGACAGTTTACGGGCTTAATGTATTTGTGGAACTGTGACATTAGGTGCTATGGTCTCTCTCAAACTCATTATGTACTAGACAAGATGAAACATGTTTTTTTTCTTTTCTATAAAATGGGCTAAATCCATTTTCGACTAAGTAATATGTACTCTTAATTGTTCAAATGTCTGTAAAGTTGTTCCTCTCGTTTGCTATAACTATGGATCCAGAGGTGTCACTATGACAGAATATGCTTCTGTTTGGAGGAAGACAAATGACTTCAAATCTGATGACAAAGTATAATCAGTCAGGATGGCAAAATCAGGCTGCCCTGGTAAACAGAAGAGTAGAGGGGCCAGGGCAATTGCAGAGACAAGCTGCATATCAGCTTGCCAGGTACCATGTTTAATTGCTGCACATCTTGTGAGGGTTTGTGGTCATGGTTTGTACATGTGTGGGTTTTGTTTTTTTTTTTTTTGGGAAAATGCTGATTAGGTTGATATGTTTTAACAGATGCTTTAGGACAACTTTCCATAAATGTAGTTTTTAGCTGAGATTTAGCCTTTCTAACTTGATTATCATTGTTGGAAGAATAACTTGTACAACAGCTTATTTTCTGCTAAAATTAGACTAGCTCTCTTTTATATTCAAGTTACTTTGCTACAGCAAAGTGAATGCAAATCAGACTCATTCTGTATAATTTTTTTTTGTGTTCTGTCACCCTCTATGGTAATAGCCAGCAAAAAGCTCTACTCCAAGTTATGTCACTCTTGCTATTTTTTTTGTGATGACATAACTCCCAAACGGGATGCTGTATATCCTGGGGACAGGAATGGATTCCCTTTGCGGGTAGTCAGATATAATCTTTTGGTAAAGGACTGACTTTGATAAAACACATTGCCTGTTGCTGGAAGCAACTGTTATGCATGAAATCCTATTGAATATGCAATTATAGAAGAATAATAGTAAATGTCCTCTCTTTCTCTTAGTGCCACAGATGAGAAACTTGTGCTGGTCAGGGGACCAAAGAGAAGTTAAGAAGTAGGATGTGCATCACATACTGTCTATTGCCACACGCTCCTAGCCAGATGTTTTGTCATGTGAAAATCCAGCATGTAACTTACAAAACAAAAATACACTTTAATATGAAATGACATGAAGTTCTGGACTAAAATCAGTTATAACAGAACGTTCTTAATTCGCTTTCTTTGCAAGTTGTTCTTTGTTTTGTGTGTGACTCACTGAAGATGACTGTATTTTGTTCAATGTGAAGTTACCTAGCTACTGTTAGAGTACATTCATTCTTGTGATTCAGTTAACTCTAAAAATTTCTTATTTTGTGCACTTTTTTCCAGTAATATTTGTGTTTCCAGGATGCAAGGGGCAGTGTGTCAATTCACTTGTTACAGGACCAAGTGTGCTGTGCTCAGATGCAGTGCTTTAGAGGTCTCCAGTGTATTGTGAAACGCAGCCATGTAGGTTTATCAGGAGCAGCTGTTTTTGTTCTGTGGACGGATCCATCTGGGGTGGAGGGGGGAGAGAGAGAGCTGGTGGCTTTTAGTGATTAGATGGTGACAGTTTTGCTTGGGAAGAGTACCAAGTTTTAGCAGGAGCTACTGTAACAGAGAGAGGAGATGAAAAAGGTTGGTGAAAAACCCACAAGTTCTACTAATCTTTTTGTGTCAGAAGATGCCTTCAGGATTTGGTATCTGCATGTGGGTCTAATCGCAGCCTTGATTAGAGGAGTGCCTAACACTTCCTACTTCAGTAAAGAACTGTCTGAGCTGTTACAGATGACATTTGGACATACAAGGCCTAGATGAGGAGTCAGAGCAGCTGTGTCCTTGTGCAGGCGAGAGGGAGGCTGTCTGGTTTATTGGATTACTTCTTGTCAGATCATGGCAATGCATGCTTCTTAAATCCCTTGGGGTAGGGAGGGAGTATTGAAGAAGGGATGGCTTATTTTAGGTAAACTGATTTAGACAGCAGTCCATTTTCTTCTTCATTTTCTGCTGAGAAATGTGGGAACATTTCATGAAATGGTAACGTTCAATCTTTGAAATGGTTCATGTCTGGTGTGCTATTTTGTGGGCAGAAGCTGCATGGCAGGTATGAGCTGGGCAGAGGGCCTACAGCAGCTTGATTAGTTTCTGTGCCTTTTGTTTAACTTCAGGAAGTGGTGGGTGAGTGCTTGCTTTTGATGCTATTCCTTCTCTCCTGCTTCTCCTCTCATCCTTTTTCCTATGCTTATGCTGATTAAGGGTTGGCAGTAAGCATTCATTCAGCTTACTGCTTCCTTTGTATTAAAGGGTAACTGTGAAATCTTTCCATAGTGAAAGAGCAATGAAAGATTGCTGGGTTTAATTCTTGGCTGTTGGAACCTCATGTATTTGGAGAAAGTGATACGGGTTTTGAGGGATCTTCAGTGCTCTTGTAGTCTACTATAGAGTTATTACTATGCTCAGGTCTTCTGTCCGTTCTTTAATATATGAAGCAAACACTTTGCTCTCCAACTGAGCAGAAGGGACTTGAGAATAATGCCTTTCAAACAAGTGCCATATTTTGGTTGATTATCTTCATCTTGGAAGGGACAGCCCTGCTCCTGCATGTCAGATTGTAGTTCTGTTCTGTCTCTTGCTGTGCTTGGAGAACTTGTAATTACTACACAGGAATGGATTCCTCTTTCTCAGAGAGGAAGGTCTCCTGTTTTTTCAGCTTAGACCCTGCTGATACAGCACTGGCTGATATGAGAAGTGGGAGAGTGATAGATGTATTTTGGGACCATAAATTAGACATAAGAGGCAAATGAGCAAATACAATCTCTTCAGAGGAAAACATGTAATGTTTGAACTGCACACTAGACATAGAAGAACTGTGTTGTAAATGACTAAGAACTTGTCCTGTGCATATATATATATATACACACACTCTATATGGCCATGACAGTCAACTTGGTGTCCAGAGTTTTGCAAGTGATAGATACAGCTGGAGTTCTTAATCTTGTCTTTTAAGCATAATGTGTGCTTTCATGAAAATGCTTTTAAGTAGCATTTTTCACTCCCTCAGAGCACAGTCACACAAAAAGGCTGATTTAGGCTGTGGTGTCACTGAGAAAAAGGAGAATTGTATTTTCCTGAATCAGTTCTGCCACTAGCAGGATATTGCTGCTTTGATGAGTTTGTCATCTTTAGGAGACTGTAAGATGCTGCACCAACAATTTGTGTCTGCACTCAATGAATGGGAGACAAGAACTTTGTGAGAGGGAGAGAATTAATGCCTGTATGGTGCATGCACTTGGGTGATTCTTTAACAAAAAATTTCGTTGGAAAATTTGGAAGAAATATTTTGAATGAGTGATCTGTGTGGATTTGAGCATTTAGGAGAGATGTGCTAGACACAGCTCTCACCTGTTTCCTAAAATCAAGGCTTACAAAGTCATGTAGTTTAATTGTAAACTTTACAGGTTTTTTTCCTCCTCGCTGTAGCCTGCTCTGGTCAGTGTAATTGGGAACATTTTACAATGGTAATGAACTTGGCAAGAGAAGCGCTCTTTGCCTGCTGCCAGAGTAAAGCAAATAAACAAATAAGGAAAACAAAAGAAGATTCCTCCCTGTCCCCTCGGCGGGCTGCAGGAGCGGCTGGCACCGCTGGCCATGCTGGTGGAAGGGTGGAATGTCCTGCCGTGCGTTCCATGCAGATGGCCTGGACCCCGGCCACCTCAGCAGAGCAGAAAATACCACACTCTCAGCCATGCCACTTGTGATTTAATTGGAACCGAAGCTAACTTCAAAAAGTAGTGCATCATCAATTAAAACTGTTTTTCTGTGTTTCCAAAAATTACACAATGATTTTGGTCTCCTCTTGTTTGCTGAGGAGAAACTGAATTCTTCCATCAGACAAATGTTAGTGGGATCTTCATCTTAAGGATAACGTCTTTCCTTTTTGGGGCACCTTGCTGCTAACAAAGTCCCAGTATCCCCATCTGAAGACAGTAATTTTCCTGTAGTCACTTCTCCTGATTATCAGCAAAATACTGGCCTTCTGCTTTCAAGAATGGTGAAATAATGCTTCCTGTGTAGCAAATACTAGTGCTGTTGCTCAGGAGCATTTGAGACAGGTGGTTGTACTTCCATGCTGATTTATATATATAGTTGTGATGATCAGTACTAACTCCTGATAAAACAAAAGCGAATAGACTCTTGCACTGTTGCAGAAACTTGCACTCTCAAACTCTGAACTGGGGTCTGAATATTTTATGTATTAAGATTGACTGCAGAAGAAATGTGGTGCAGAAGAAATTGCAAGACTAGGTACTCATCTGAGCTTATCTTGCATTTTGCTGTCTTTAGCACTGACTACAGTAACAGCTTCTTACCATTAATAGAATCTGCAGGTAGCATGAGAGAGGAATGGCACTGCTTTCCTGTAGCTTACGTATTGTTTGCTCAGTCGCCATTAAGGAAGCAAAACACCGTAACATTAATTGAAGGATACAATAATGATGCTTTCTAGTTATTTAGCAGACAAAATATGACACCGTTAAGGAAGTAAACACCCTGTCCTTAATTGAAGAATATGATAATGATGCTTTGTAGGCGTTTAGTAGGCAAAATCTGTGATTAGTGTCACGTATTGTTTTAGAATCTGGAGAAGGAATAGCTACTGTTTGTGGGATTAAATAATTTTAGGAAGAACATGGAAAATTACTTCACCTAATTCTACAATGCAGTCTTTACACTGTGAAACGCAGGCTTGTAGTTCAATGCTTCCTGATGTTCAGTAAGAAATTGTTCCTCACAACTGGTGGAGGTATAAAAGGTGAGGTATGGCTTCCACTAAGTGTTTAATGACTGGGATAACAGTGCTGTTAGAAGAACTAACTTCAAGTAGTCTTGTTTCCAGCAAAATATTTCAAGAATGCTATGCAAATACATATATTAGAATAACAAAGCACAAATCAGATTGTCTTGTTAGAGGCCAATGGCAGTTTAAGGCCAATGCTACCTAGACAGCTATTGAAAGCCTTGTGAAACAGGGACGCACACCATCTGCATACCCCAAGTGCAAGAATGCAGAGGGAAAAATGGAACTCCCCAGTATTCTTTGGCTTGCAGGATTGCACTGTGGCCTGATGAGGGGTTCATGGGGACTGTGCAGCTGTGAAAGAACCTAACTGTAAGCTGGCGGCATTTCCTTGTGATGAAAACGCCCAGCAACTGTTGGATGAGTGTCTTTTGTTGCCCTACCAGAGTTTAATCCAAGTTTGAGTATCACACCATGGACCTGTTTGAAAACCTTGCCTTGCATTGGGGCGTTTTACGTACAGATGAGTGCATGGTAGTTACCGCTGCATTATTTTCACACTGAAAATGAAAATGCAAAAAACCAGCTCCAAAACCAGCAGTACATTATAAGATTTGATGTGTTGCTTTTCCAATACTTGTACTTTGACCTGCAGCTCTTAAATTCTTACTGACAACATTTTACAAACCTTTGAGACTGTTGTACAGATCAGTTTGTTTCACTTGTATAATTAAACCACGTTTATGTAAAAGTTTCATGCGAATACTAGGCCTCTAATTTACTATGAAATGATTTTTGCTCAGTTTAACATTGCTTTCAGATACAAACAAGAGAACAAATTACTTGCAGTGCCAGATAAATGTGTACTTGGCTGTCTGATGAAAAACTTTTTCATTTTTTTCTTCTGTATATATTTCATAATGTCTGTTGTTCTAAAATGTCCAAAGGCAATTACCAAAACCAAATCAATGCTGGATAATTATAACAGAAATGTACTGCCTGGAGCCGCTTATTCTAATATCACCTTCCTGCTAACTACAATTAGAGGAAAAAAATTACATTAGTCACTTGAAAATGGCAGCAATCCCTGTTTTAACAAGTCTTGTAGATTTTTCCACTTTTCTCAGCATCCCTTTGCCTGTTCAGTCAAGCTTAAGAGAGAAATCTGCAAGTACACAGTGCATTGTGTTGTGAATTGCTGTTTCTTCATTAGCCAGCATAATTCACCAGGATTGCAATTATGGTGCTGTGAATTCTGTTCACTAATGAATTTTAGGTTCTGTTTAGTTTAAGTATTCTTCTTAATGATGAATCAGTTTATTTCTTGCCTGAGTTGCTTTGAGGAACAGCTGTACACCTACTCCACCAAGGTCCTCCAGGAGAAACTAGTCTCTGAGCTCTCTTCTTTGGGCAGGACCTGATGGCTGTGTGGGCATGGTAGCTGATAGCTTCAAAATTAGGTGACACCCATGGAGCAGATGAAGCTGCTGTGGCCAGTGCAAGCTTCATCCAGCAGGCCATGGAAGACCAGTGGTAGTGGGGCTGTCTGATTACTTTAAAGGTATCCTCAAGGAGTAGAGATGTTTCAGCTTTTTGTGTGACAATTTAGCAAGTGCTACCTGGTATTTTTCTGCATGGGCAAATCTCTGAACTTTGCTTTTAAAGGTAAAAGAAATAGAGAAATACTATTCTTAAACACAAATGTAACAACGTGCACTGCAGCAGTTAACTAGAAAACAAGAGCATGTGTACAGGGAGGTAGGATACTCCCTTCAGTTAAGCGCTGGGAGGTGTTTGTGCACAAGTGTGCATGTGTATTTGAGAGTACATAGGCTGCTCCAAAACATGCTATAGTTTTCAATAATATCTTGCATAATAAAGCTTACCAGTTCATTTTCTCGACAAACTAGTGTCTAAGTTCTTGAAATAACTCACCCATGTGAATAAATAAAAGAGGAAGTATTTCACAACAGTATTTTCATCAGGGTTTTGTTATAAAAATGAGTAAAATAAGAAGTAACAAAGTAACCTCAAATATGAAAGGTTTGGGTTTGGTGTTTTTTAGTTCTTAAGTGCAGGTTCCCTCTTTCAACCCTGTTCTTAAATAACTGAAAATAGAAAAAAAATGGAGAAATAGTTCATATTCAAAACATACACAGTCTCCAAAGTAATTTCCAAAGCTGCTAGATCCTCAGATGAAGTGAGAGGGTGAGATATGGAGTAATATTGCTAAAAGAGAAGGATGGCTTTTTTTTCACAGCCTCAAATGACTGTTCTTCCAGCCCCCCATTCTCATTAGCTATTTGGTTGCCTTTGGGTATTGTAATGCATCAGGGCCAGAGAGCACTATGAAAGAGAAATGGGGAGCACTGTTGGTGCCAAAGTGCTCTCTGACTGCAGGTAACTGGTGATTTGCAGAGTAGAAAACATATGCAGACAGTATTCCAGCAATCTGGGGCATATCTGTTGTTGGGGAAATACTGAATAAGAAAAGTAACGAAGTATTTTGTAGAATATTGGATAGTATTTAACTACTTTGTTCAGCATAACTCAAAAATCCCCACAAACATTGGTGTTCCTGGATGTCATAGAATTCATGGTCGTAGAGCCTGAATCAGGTACAAAGCAGGTATCACATAGGTGGCAGAAAATGCAATCTGCATTTGATTATGCTGAGCATGTATCGTAGACCTATCACAGAGAAATGAATGTGAAAAGTTATCTAGATCTCCACCTTCACTGAATCCTTGAAGAACCTTTTCTGATGAGGATGATAAAATACTTCTAAACTTGTTCCTTGCAATTAAATTTCCTTACATTTTCAGAGGGAGGGAGGAAGAGAATTCTGCTGTGTCCATATTGTTACAAATATTTGCTAGGAGAATTTACTGAGAAATGTTGGTGAACGTGGAATAATAGACTCTTTTTAGAAGTGGAGCTGTTCTTGTGGTGACTATCTGGGTTTCGGATTTTCTTGCTGTGGCTACAGAGTGCTCGTCTAGGACTTTTAAGAGATCTGGATGTTTATTTTGAATTTGGCCATTAGCATGCTAGGTGACTTCAGACATGTCTCTCCAGTTCCTTTTTGTCTTTAATTTCCTATCTCTAAAATGATTAACTCCAAAGTAAGTTGTTGAGATCTGCTGGTAAAATTAATTTTAAGAGAGTTGGTTATGGGTATATTCTTGAGATATTTAGTCTCCATCTTATTAAGCTAGTAAGAGGGCTGGAACTTTGGTGGGTATGATAAATATCTAGATAGAAGGACAAATGAGCTTTTTTCTTTTTTTCTCTCAGGATGACTTTTGCATTAACACAGACTGCGGTACCAGAAAAATACAACACACATTTAATGTTAGGAAAGTGATGCTGCCAGTAACTCCAGACTGTGGTTGAATTTCATATTGTGTGTCTTCCCTCCCCAGTGTAAGACCGGACTACGTAGGTTGCAGTTTATTTTCAATGGGTCAGTATGGATGTAGTTATCTATATAAGCTTTGCTCTCACATTGATTTTGGGGAAGCTTTGTGGGTGTTGGTTCTGCAGTGATTGCTAGCACACCACTTAAGTGATGGCTAATAACCTACATTTACCATTGTAGCAGCACGGTTGTAGGTCTGAAGAAGGAGCAGTAGTCAGAAGAAAAAGTTAGTTTTCAGCTGCTAGAAAGAATCTTCCGAATCACACCAAAAGTATGTTTTAAAAGTGGCTATTCTGTGTACATTTTGTGCTCTTCAGTCTAACAGGGAAATTTTTGCTTGGGTAATAGCCTAATTTGTAGAAGCAATATTGTACACAGTGAAGAATCCAAGCGCTCTTGGATTCCAGCTAAATGGCAAAATTAACATCAAACCATTTGAAGAAACAAGCTGAAGTTTCTATACTATACAGATATATGAGTTTCTGAAAAATTATACTTTATAAATGGAATCGTTTCCCTGAAATAGCAAAAATCTGACTTTTTTTCTAAGCCATGCTGTCAAAAATGCTTATATTTTGATTAACTGGATAATAAGAAATAACTGAACTGCTGTAGCCCATGAAATAAGTGATAGTGAGGATGATGTTTTGAAACAATTATTTCAATTCAGCTTGGCTTGTTTATAGATTTAGAAAAGTAAGCAAGAGTTGGCAATAGAGGTACTGTTGTATTTTGTTTCTAAGTTATCTGTGAAACACTACCAGGAATTTAAGATACATCTGGCTTTACAATAAGCTGAATGAGTTCTGGAAGCATTTACAGTTGAAAGCTCTAAACAGTGTTTGAGTACTTCACTTTTTCAGGGTAGATAAATCTCCTCCTTGTACCACATTTTCAAGGGAGTCTCTGAAAAAGGCAGTGATGCAGCAGGTTTGTCAAAAAGGCGTACTTTACCGTTCTGGGTGGTTTTCTTGCCTAAAATATCGCCAGGCCTGAGTCAGAGGGAAGGAAATGTGACACTCAGGTCCTGTGGCTTCAGCTTAAATATCCATCTATGTTGTTGCTTGGGCTTTGAATTTCTTATTGTTGCTTTAGTGGTAACATGATAACTATGAACACACACATTTTTCACTAATAATTTTTCCACAGTGGTCTGGGACATGCTTATCTGACAAGATGAGTATAATAGCAAACACCATATTTAAAATTAGTTTAAGTTACTTGTGTTTGATTATCTTTGGAAAACGTAGTACCGTCATTTTCATTAAAACCCCCTACATCTTCACTATCAGCTTTTAAATCTGTAACACATTTGCCTGTTAGATAATATATGATTTAAATGTATTGTACCTGACTGAGGGTTTTCAAAGGCAAATTTCCTCTGCTGTGGACTACTGCATCTTCACATTTTTTTGCAGTCCCTGAGAAGGTAATCTTTCTTTGAAAGATTCTAGTATCTAAACAAGTGGTTTCCTTCAGAAAGGAAAGTGATTTCAGATGGAGAACTTTCTTAAAGAGGAAGACTACCACTAGGATTAAGGATCTCAAGTATTCATTCATCTCTTCCTGACCTATAGATTAATTGTGGGTTTGTTTTTTTTTTTCATTTAAACCCATCTTTCTGCTTGTGAAATAAGAATAACTATTGATGTATGAGGCACATCTCATAACACCATGAGATTTCTGTGAGAGAACCTTTATGAAGGGGAAATTCTCGGAGACCTTTATGAAGGGGAAACTCTTCTCTCACCTTTTGCTTTGCTGCTGCCCTGTCTTTAAGCTGCTGCCCTAAATTGACAGCTATGCAGAGCTGTATAGCTTCTTAAGCTTAGTAAGTTATAAATGGTATTCCTCATAATGACCTTGGGAGGTGAATATTGTGTTTCCCTGGCATACATAGAGAAGATGGAGAGTGGTGTGCTTTGGGTCTCTTAGTGACATATTTCCAAAGGAACATTGTGCAGCCTCAAGCAAATCAAGAAGATACATGTTTACATGGCTTCTGTTGCAAGTATAATTCTGGAAGTGTAATGAGAATGAGAGGAAGTGGAGGACTTCCTGCATTAGTTTTTGTGGCTCTGTGAAGGGGCTCTCTAAACTGCAGCTGTGTTGCACAACTGATAAAAGTTATGTTAGGCTCGGATAAGTCTCTTTTGAGATGGGAACTAATATACCTCTTGCATGCACCATGGTTAAATTTTTATTAACCTGGAAGTTAGAACAACAGTAATAATGACTGAGCATGCTACTTGTCTCTGTATTTTACCTTAAGTCTATTACTTTCTCATGAAATGTACTAATGCTAGACGGAGTCCTTAAAATATGATTCACCCTTTTGGAAAAGCTTTCACAGTAAACTAATTACTTAGCATGTGAGTAAAGTGTCTGCATAAGGTGGGAGAAATGAAAAGGTAATGGGTGCCTTTAACATAGTGGTGATATATCCCCGTTACAGGTCTCTAGGCTAGAAAGGGAGAAATACTAAATGGGAAAGGATTCATCTTATTTGGGAAAAGCTCAGGATATATGTGGTGTGCTAAAGGGAGGATAGTTAGTTAAATTCCTTTCTGAAACATCCAAACTACTTTTATCTGATTTTTAGATTTTTAGATTGCACTTAATGCTATGCTGGATGAGACTACCTGATTAATGATTGTATTTGACTCCTGCACTATGGGTTTATAAATGGAATCAATGAAACGTTACTAAACGTATTTTATTGTTTTTTTTATGATGACTATTAAAGTGTTAATCATGTTTATCTGTTCAATATTTTGTTTTACAATATCTTTACAGTGGCTTTGCTGAGTGTTTTTCTATTTACTCAACTTACAGTGTTAGTTTCTTTTTCAACTTGTAAGTTTGCCTGTATGACTTTTTTTTATTAAGGTCTGGGACCTTGATGAACTTTACTATAGGGTTGAAGGGTGATTTTGAGGCCAGTATGTGAGACGTTTATTTAAGGTGTAAGGAGAAATTAAGACTATTTCTCTTCTGCCTTTGACTTCTGGGCTTTTGTGGAGGTGTGCTTTTGTGCCCTGCACATAGCAGGGGAAGTGCTTTGGAAAGTGCTTTTTTTATATCTATGGATGAGAAGTATTATTGTGCTGGTCAGTGAGAGAGCTTTTCAGAAACAGTAAAGCATGCCAGATTTAATTAGCTCAGCCTTGCTGTCTGACACTGATTTTCTTTTTTTTTTTCTTTTGAGTGTTCATAATGATCACTCAAATGAAATAATTTACAGAATCAAATATACTGTAGTCACGTTAGGGAAGAAAAAACAGGTGAAAATGGCTTCTTGCTTCTGGGTATTTTTTTATCAGAGAAAAGAATACCTTCTGAAAATCAACTTGATTTTCCTGTCATTGTGCTGTACTGCAGGTGTGGATATCCTGTATTAAACCAGGCAAACTAGAACAGTACTGGTTCCTAGCAACCCAAAGGGTGTGTGTTTGCCTCCGATAAGTGCAGGATGTTTAACATCACATAGTCAAAGATAATTGAGGAGTCTTCTACTTTCAATGCAGAATAAGATGGATTAGGTCATTCTCTGTTAAGGATATAATGCTGACATTGCCAGTTAGCTAGACACAAAAGATCTTATGATGAGATACTGATCTTGTGTTTTAGGTTACTGTAAAAAAACCCAGAAAACTCTTCAAAAACAGAGACCAAAGACAAGGATGGCAGTCACAGTATAAAAGCTGGTCCATTACATAACATTAGTAAGAAAAGCAGCAAGGACAGCTGAATTTGCAGAGTCTGGCTGCTTCCCTGTGTGCAATGCTGTAGATAATGCAGGAAATAATTAATATAAATGTGCATTCAAAAGAATGCTTAAATTTTGCAAGTACATAAAAAGGCTGGACATTTTAAATTTTTCATATTCATTGCAGGGCACATATTACCTTTTTGTGTGTGTGTGTTGATGTCTTTCCCAACAGTTTTACCCAGAGAACCAAAGCATAGTTTTCCTTAAGAAGCTCATTCGGGAGCTCACCCTTCCCCACAGGCTGTATCAGGTGGGAAAACTAAGCTTGCTTGCTATCAGTTCTTTGGCTGGCTTTAAGTTCTTAGTTATTTTATATATATAGGTGTGAAAGTTCAAAACATGGACTAGTTTGCCTGTTCAACTCCATGTGTTCGAATTGTTCTCTAGCATTGGGCGAGGACAATGTTCCAGAATATATCAGTCTTTTCAAGCTTCATATAAAAAAAATCTCAAAGGTCAGACAGAGTAAGCGTGCCAAGGAGAAAAATGTTTTATTTCTATACATTCATATATAAGTAATAAATTGAGAAATATTTTCCATTATTTTTACCATCATTTCTGTTTATTGCATCAATATTACTTTCCAAGGAAGTGACTGAAACCAGCATTTAATATTTTCTCCAGATAGTTTTCTTTAGGAAACTTGTTCTGATTGGCTATTTTAAATTGTAGTAGTCAGGTTTTGTCACAGTATTACAAACAAGGGTTTGGTGGGGTTTTTTTAACTGTTTAACCTCCTTTGCTGGAATGGTATTTGGTTCACATCTACTTCCTTTTTTTTTTTTTTTTTAATAGTTGAGAGCTGCAGGCACCATAAGTATAACTGCATTTTGTATGAAATCTACGGCAAGGAGTATCAGTCAGGATACTGGCAACAGAATTATTTGATGCCTTTGGTTACTAAATATATGAAACTGATCTAACACATAGACAGACTCATCAGTGAGGCTCATGTAATCTGTCATTGGAGTCCACACTTCTAACCTGACTTGCTTTTTAGCATGTAGAAGAGGCCTACATGGATTAAAGGCCATGGTATGTGTATTGCTGTCAGAGTGCATCATTATGGCAAATCGAAGCATTGTGTTCTGTGGCCTCAGTTTCTATGGGTTGTAATGTCTGTGAAAGTTGGAGATGAATAAACTTGTTTTGGTTTATTATCGTAAGCTGAAATGGGCATAAATTTCTTTTGGTTCTGAGCTTTCTGCCCAGTTCTAGTACTGCGGGTGAATTATCTGCCCGGAATACTCTTCTTGTAATCATATCATGCATGTAGTTCTCTGTATAGCATGGCAGCCTGAGTCCAGCCTTATTTTTATGAAGTTTTGTTGTATTAACTATTCTCAATGAAGAGGATGTGCTGAAAAGTGTATTCATAATATGCTTCTGTTGACAGACAGCTCTCCTGTGGTTCCTTGGAGGGATCTTTGGATTTTAATGAATTTTTATTCTGTAGAATGATAAATCTTATTGAAGTTGCGGATTTAAAAAAATATGTCAGTTCATCCTAGCCCTTTCATGCGATGGATCCTTTTCTTAAGCTTGTAGACTAAGTGGTTCAGCAGGCATAGTATCTCCCAGGCAAAGAAACGAAGCATATGGCAGCTGAAGTAAGAGTGATAAAGCATGGTGAGGCTGCCAAGCATAAAGATACTGCTGTAGTGACAAAGCATGTGGCAGCACTGGGGGCTTTCAGAGTGATAATCTAGCTGCGATACTTTTGATTTCTAAGGAAGAAATTGCTAGAAACATGATGCAGTTTTATCTCAACAAGACTGACTTGGACGAGGCTAGGTGTCTTGTTGTTTCTACTGTTACAGGAGCAATTTGGCTGTATCTGGTTTTTAAAGTGTTATATATAGGCTTTTCTTTTAAAAAAAAATAAATTACAAAAGATGCTTCTTTTCTCAGCTTCAGTGTGTTCCTTCAGTTCTGTGGTAATGAGGTGTACCTTTCCATCAGTGAAATGTGGTGTGTCTATTCTTGAATGCAGTGATTAATGCTGCATGTAAACTATTCCAAACCACCACATCTGATATTTGCAGACAAGAGTAGCTGAAGCAAGGTAGGGGGCAAAAGGAGATGGTTCAGTGAAAATTGATAGTTGAAGATGAGTAACCTTTTAGACAGGTTCATATGGGGTCAGAGTGAAAACAGGGGCTTTCAAACTTTTATGTGTTAGATATCATTTTTAGACTGAAGCTTTGGTTTCATGAAGAAGAATTATCAAAGCTTACTTTAAACAAGGAATTTTCACATGCCATTGATGACAGATACATTTGCTTTGACATGCCATTTTTTTAAGGTCTTCACTTCATTGTTAATACAAAAATGGGCTTTTGGCCCCCCATCCATACATAGTGTTTTTATTATCAGTGACTTTGGTCCTGCTCCATGAACGATAAAAGTTAAGATGTGTTTCTATGTTTTGGAATAAAGGCTGTTTTAGTGAGATTTTTTAAAAAATCAAGATTTGATAGTTTCATTTTAAAAGATCGTATGTGGAAAGGTGAAGTAAATTCGTTCAGGTTATGTACTCGGGTATATATAATCTCTTCTGTTGGTTTTAATATCTATTAGTAAATTTAATGTTGTTCTTCTGGGCTCTTTTTGGGTAACAGCCACCAACAGTGACAAGTATAGAGGACTTCGTAGGGGCTGTGAACTTTTTTTTTTTTTAGTAAAAGGCTACCTTTTTTTAATTATTAAAAGGGGTAACTAGGATCTGCCTTAAACACCTAGGAGGTGTTCAATTATTTTCTTTAAAAGAGAAGGTCTATCCTTCCCACAGAAGCATTGTGTGAAGTAAGAGGTCATTCAGAGTTGGAGCTAGTATAGCTTAGAGAACAGGAAGAACAAAATATTCAGTGTTATTTAAAAAAACACACTACTTCTAATGTGTGGAGTTCAATAGGCACTCTAAGAAACATATTTGAAGGGTACTATGCAGCAACGGATCAAGTCCTCCTCTCCTTGCCAGTTGAGTAATCTCTCTTTATTTTTTTCTGATATGATCATTGCTGGAAAGTGAAATGGAAACTAGACTCTGGATTACTGTATATGACATGAACGGTCACTGTCTTTTTGGGGAAGGGGACCTGACAGCCAGCTTCGCAAGGCATGCGGGCAGCGGGCTCCCTCTGCAGCCGGTTAATGCCGGTGCTTCTGGAGGAGGTCGTGCACTGTGGTAAGGTTGGGGTGTTTTGGTTTATTTTGATGGAATGGAGTCAGCCCCCAGCTATGGAAACTTGCTGAAGTGCACACAATGTCCTCACAGCGATTATGAAAATCTTCTGGTGGCTTTTGCCAGTTGGGGATTTAGGGCTGAGATACAGGCTTTCCCAGCTCCTGGGCAGCAGAAAACTGATGTGCTTCTGAAGTGATGTGCTTTCCTCTGTTTTGAGTGGAATGCTTACATCTTTTCTACAGGTTCAAAGACATTTCATTCAACCAGTTCAAATTTTGTGCTCCTTAATGTTCCAAGCCAACATATTGTTTAGAAAATTATGTTGCTAAAAGTATGCCACTTTCAGATTTTGTACAGTATTTCAATTCTTAAGTTATTCAGAGTTTCAGGTTGTTATGAATGTCTAAATATCAAAGTGGAGCAACTGATGGAAAATAGAAACATTGCAAGGTTTATATTGGAGAAAGTAATGTGATTACTGTTAGTAATCAATTACTAATTATGACATATTTATTAATTCAAAGTATTGAATCAATATGGATATACATTCTTTAAGTATCTTGGATTTACTACACAAGAACATCTCATGATACTTGTATTGACTGGTGTACTGCAGATGACAGGAAAATTTTAAATTCATTTTGCTGGGATTACTTTTGAACACCTCACTTTGTTTTTTTTTTTTATTTGCTTATCTGCCTTTATGTTGCTAAAATCATAAGCTGCATCTGCAGTGCTTTAGTGCAGCAGCTCTTTGATTTCTGGAATCTGTCTGTGCTGCATGGTATTATAGTATGTAAACTAAGAAACTTATCTGTGTGGCCCTCATGGGGAAGAAACAGCAGGAAAAAAACATGATAAAGCAGAACCCTGAATATTGTAAAGGCTTACAGACAAGAAGGAAAACCAAGGAAAAATGAGGTATATAAATGAAGCAGCAAGATAGAATGGTGGAAAAGTTGCTACAATTTTCATGTTCAGGCTCTTCTTTCAGTAGAGGGCAGTACTGGTTCAATTTTCTTTTAAAGTCATAGGCAGCATATGGTTATGCTATGCTGTTCTCAATACAAGCTTTTAAGAATGGTTGAATGCAGACATGGAGTTGAGTTTGTAATAGATGGCTGGAGGAGGATTGTGAACAGCTTTCAGAATACCCATGTTAAATTGCAGTCAACATAGTATCACAAGAGGAAATTCTGTTAGTCATTTATCTATTCTTAATGGCAAGGTTGCTATAATCTTTGGTTGTCTGCCCACTGCCCAGATAAATCTGTCTGTTATTCCCTGTTTTCCTGCTTATGACTAGAGTAAGTTCAGTGCACAAGAGCCAGCAAACGTGGTGAAAGCAAGACCTGCTCTGGACTGCTGTGGGTGCTATCTGCTGCTTCAATCAATGCAGGATGCCTATTCTATTGCCACAAAAGAAAACCAGCTTTTCACTTCGTTGGTAATCCCCCACTGCTAATTTTTCTACTGGGGTGGAATGCATTTAAGAGGCTGTCTTACTGTATCACTGATGACAAAGTGTAAATGTCAAACACGTTATTAATTGTAAGCTCTGTGTGAATTCCTCTTCCCTCTGGAGCCTATTTGTATATTATAGGCATCTTCCACAAGATGGAGCTTTAAGGCTCTGCAGCTGGGAATTTTTCCCTCTTGACTAATAAGCAGAAAGATGAATGGAGTTTATGAAATCTCTTAAAACAGGTATAAAATGAACATTTCAATGGGTTTATTTTCTTTTTTTTTTCAAGAAAGTGGGTGGGTTTTATTAACAACAACAGACTCAGCAGATACTTTGGATTCTTTAATATGTCTGAGGCACTGGAATTGTTTTAAAAGAAGAAAGGGAGGATTGGAAAAAATAGTTGTCATTACTTATTTATTCTTTGGAATTACTTTTTCTTTGCTTCCAAACTGACTTGAAAGGTAGGCAGAACTAGATAGAGAAAAGCATTATCAAAATGCTTGCTAAATCTTCATTTATTGGGAGGAGGTTTTTTTAAACAGTCCTACCCTAAAAGAAGAGGAGGAAACTTTAGATAACAGCTATTCTGATAGATAAAAGAAAGGCAGAAAGCATTTACTTTTCTTTTGCACAGCTGTCTTTTCAAGAATGAGCTATGTATACCCTTTCTCTAGAAGAGGACCTTTTTATGTTTTTCACTCTGCCTGCCAGAAGTTGCATCTTGCTGAATTCTGCAAAAGTGCTACCAATATTTCAGGCCGTGTTTCAGTAATCGGTTATCTTGTTCTTCTTTGAGTATCTGAACTGTGTTTTATTCCATTGCCATCTTGTCGGAAATCCCCTGCTGTTAATTTTGTTGGAATGGAATTCATCATCTGCTCACTGTGCTGCTGCTGGTAAGACAATTTTATACATTAACTAGCACAGACGTGTGTGGACATGAAGTGGTACTGTGCAGACATAAACTGGGAAAGAGCTTAGCTGGAGAGGGGGAAGAAGGACTAGGTGGGGGCTGCCAGCAGGGAGGGAGAAACTAAAGGCTTGAGTGTCTTTCCTGTCCGGCTTTTCTGCCTCATGCTAGCCTTTTCTGGTGATAACAAATATTAGTAGTGTATGTTTGCCACATCTCTCTGTACAAACCAAAACTTGAGGATAGAAGCAGTTTACTGAGGACTCTTTACAAGTACCCTTTCCCTTTCACCTGTCAGTAAACTCCTATGTTACTCTCAATATGTTTAGACTTTATTAGTACTTTCTGCAGGGTCTGTGTTATCACTTTGTGCTTGACTTGAGGAGTTACAGGTGAAGGTTGTGAAACATTGTTTCAGAGTAAATTATTTGTGTTATTTTTTCATGCTTTGCAGGTGGTGTGCTAGTAAGCAAGAGATAAGAAGTTATGATTTTTCATTCTGTGGCTCGGGGGTCTCCCTAGGTTAACAAGTAGGACCTTAAGAACTTGGAACAGAAACCACATATCAGAAATCTGCCACCTCCCTTATCTAATGTTGCTACCCCCCTAGCTGATGGTCCTCTCCAGTTTTAGGCACAGAAAATAGTGTATGGCAAATACAATAAAAAGCAGTTGTTCTTTATGCTTGATAACAATGAGTCTCTCTGCACAGATCCACTACTACTGATTTCTATGCTTCATGTAGGCCAGTGGCTGAATCAGTCTGTAATGATGCCGTATCTTACTGGATCTGCTGCAGATCCAAGTTAAGAACTCTTCTTCAAACTTCAGTTTTCCTCAGATGCTATCACAGTCTTGACATGTTAAGAACTGTCTACGTTTATTTTTCTTTTGGTTCCACCTCTTATTTTTTTCAATAATTTTTTTCGTGCAGTATGTCAAAGTA
Organism: Balearica regulorum gibbericeps; assembly: GCF_011004875.1. Classification (NCBI taxonomy): domain Eukaryota; kingdom Metazoa; phylum Chordata; class Aves; order Gruiformes; family Gruidae; genus Balearica; species Balearica regulorum. The sequence continues at coordinate 53,061,136 of NC_046188.1, read as the reverse complement.
TCAGATTGTTACTAGCTGAGCATGTATGTGTTGGTACAGAAGATGTGGTAGACCATTTGGACAGTTTTATGAAGAGCCCTTCCCTGTAATAGAACGTTAAGTTGGATTTCTGAGCCACAACCTCAAAATAGATATTTGACTTGCAAAAAAATGAAGTAATATGAGCAGGGTGTTGGAGTAAGCTTGAAATCATGTTTTTTTCCCCCGAGATCTTATGGGACATTTGGTCGTGTATGGGCAACAATTCTTGCCCTTCCCTCCCACTGCTTCTGCCAACATGGATGTCCAGTTTCCAAGGACTCTCAAAGTACTCCACCCCTTCTGTTTCCTAGCACCAGCAGAAAATACCTTTCTTTTCTGAAAGCAATAGCAGTACCAATTCCTTAAAAATATTGTAGATGCAAGCTTTTGCATAATCCTTAAGTTTTGTAACAGTGGTTCTACAGCAGTCAGTTCCAAACTCCAATGACTGTCTATAGACTTGGATAAAGAATTACTCATTTCCCACACAGCTTTACAGAAACAGTGATTTTGACAGGGAGTTTCAGGGTGAGTGGAGATAACAGAGTTAAGGGTACTGAGAGTATATTTACTAGGGGTAAATATTTATTTTCTATATTACACAGGCCAATGCCCTATTGACAAAAACAGCCTCAGCAGACAGTTCAGAGGCACTCCTCTGTTGGTAACAGAATACGGTTGTCTCAGAGCAAAGATTTTCTTAGCACTTATTAGCCAAAAGATCATAGTTGCTTTATTTAAACAAACTTTGGTATGAAGATATCAAAATAACAACTTAAACCAGATGCTTCCAGGGAATACACATGAAGAGGGGCTAAATGTAGTCTAACCACCCTTAGAGAGCAGAATAGGCAGTTGGCGACTATTTAGCTGGATTACCTTATGGTCCTTTTTCTCTGCAAGTGCTATTTTCAGAATAGAATGTAAATGAAATGCAGTGTAGCCATTTATTTAGCTTCAAATCAGTGTGAAAAATCCTTCACGGTTTACAAAGAGAAAAGCGATAGTGAGTTTTTAGGATGATAGTGGAAAATGTCATGACTGGGAAGATAGATGCTGTCTATAATAAAGCTGCCTGTGGCTTCAGCAACTGCTTTTTTCAAATTTACTAATCTATAGGATTACTGTCCTATCTTCTCTATGGTTATCTTGCATTATTTTTCATGCTGCTAGTAGACCTAGATGCTCATAAAACTGAGAGACTTGCAATACAAACTTTACCCTTTTGTTCCTGCTTTTAGTGTGCTCTTGTGCTGGGCTGTGATACAGTTGCTATTAGAGTTGTTCATGCTGAATTCCAAGATAACTGCTGTGATGCAAGGAGAATGGTCATTACACATTAAGTACTAGACTGATCTTAGCTTTAAAACCAGAATTGAAAACAGGTATGTGGAAGTAATGCTTAAGTTCCAAGGTAGCAACCTCTTGTATCTACCACTACTGTGCCAAAAATAGTGCAAAATTATTAGTCTATTCATTTACTCCTAAGTCTGTTACAGCTTAGCTGTAACTGCTGGACAAAGCATATGCACTTCCTATCCTACTTTAAAAGCAGCAACATGTAGAATTTAACAGATAAAGCAGTTGTCATCTCCATTAATTGTAATATATGTTCCTTTGTATTTGCTCTTTTGCTCTGTTAGCGTATCCTGACAGATGATTGTCTTTTCAGGTATTACCACAGTCATTGTCTTTTCCCCTTCATTTAGCTTCAGTCACTTTGCTCCCTTGGCCTTCTTTGTGTACTTAAATTCTGTATCTTCTTCTCAGTTTTCTTCAAAGCATGACTAATTGCATGAGTTTTAAAAGGATTGTCATCTCTCTTTTTTTCATTCTGCACTCTTATACTCTTAGAAAGTTTTTCAGACACTTGCTGGCTAGGGAGCCAACCAGGGAAAGGTCAGCATGAAAGCTCAGCGCCAAGGATATCAGATGGCATGGCTTTAGATCAGAGGCCAAACATCTCACACGATACTTGCTGGATTTTGATCCACTTTCTGTTAACCACCCTTACAAGGCTCTAGCTTTTGTCTAAGTGTTTGGTTAATAAACCATTTACTTTCCTTAAAGAGAGTCCATCTTTCCAGTGATAAGGGGATAGATAGGTGTCTCTGATCATAATGGGGTGGTTTATTGTGTCTCCTTATGTTGCACTGACTCTATAGCCGATACTTAGTTTTCTATGATTGTTAGTACCTGGCTCACTCCACCTATGATTTATTAGCTAGTTCATATTAGCTAAGGTTTATAGGTGGTCTATAACTGATTTCAATTTTAAATAACATAATTTCTGGATCAGATTTGCAGTTGGTGGAATTGGGTGATGTTCTAGTAGTAGCCAGCCATTGGTTGGGGATGTAGAAATTGAATTTAAATTTTTGAAGCTACACCTTTTTTAATCTGTTGAGAAGCTAAATAAGGGAAGAATCTCAATTAGACAATACCAAATGTTTCTGGGAGGAGCTATGGCTATCATCATGCAGTTAGTGTATTACCCTGACAAGCAAATAGATCACACTCCTTAAATAAAAGAAGTTACCTGAAAAGGATTTGAACTATTTGAAATTAGTTATAAATTTCTGATGAACCTCTCTGAAAAAAGATTGGTTTCTAACAATGTACAAATGTTAAGGAAAATAAAAAATCTGGTCAGGGTATCAAATATAGCTTGCTTATAGCATTTGCTTTTCAAACTATCCCATAAAGGAGTGGTGAATTTTCTTCAAGATATTTCTTGTATGATTTCTTGGTCTCAAAAAGAGACTAAAGATATCCTCCCACAGGCAATGTTATGACAAATGTAAATGATAAAAGGGACAGAAGGAGATAGTTGACTAACTTTTCACATCAATGCTAAGCCTAAAAAGAACAAGAATTCGACTGAAAAAACACCATCACAAGTGTGATAGTGGCACTCAGTGCATAATATTGCCTCCAGATTGTGTTGCTTTTCCCACCAAGGAAGAAGGAATTTTTTTTAAATTAACCTTCAAATGACAAGGCCATGTTTTGCTTAATTTCCCCATCACTGTTCTGATCATTTTCTTTGAGATGCTGGATTTTTAAAGGTCTACCTGAAAATGGGACGTTTCCTGTGCTACTGCAACTTCTCTGTAACTTCTCCTTTCCTACCACAGTTAGATTTTACTGAAGTTCTGTAATTCGTTCTTGCAGTTCATTTCCTAAATTAATCTTTCTAGCCAAGCTCTACATTAGAGTCTTCCTGATAGCTCTGGTCTTTAAATGGGGAACTGGCCTTGCTAACTGCATTTGATTTCAGAATAGTTTATGCCTAAATATATTCTACTCTGAAGCATCTAGCTTTATTTCAGATTTAGACCCTTTTGGGTCTTGGAAGTATTGTTTCATTTATATATATAATAATATATAATTAAGTAATGTCATAGCCTTTAGTATGGAGTTAAAGGAATCCTGAATAAATTTTACTGAAACACATGAAACCGTTGTTCAGTGAAGCTTCAGTTGGAAGCTTTTTTTTTTTTTCATTTTTCTACTTACTTTGGCAAAACGTTGACTTTCTCAAACAAGACATAGAAGTCATTCTCTGAGGCCTGTACGTGAATGCATAGCGTTGGTGATAACACTGTGCTGGCCTTTAAGGACTAGTTATGCAGGAGGGCCATAGTCTGAAAATAGTTCATTGTAGGGTGATAGTTCTGACTGAATTTGAGTATGTAAACTACTGTGTTTCTGTCACATTTCAGAAACCCCTTGCAGATGACAGGACTGAAACCTATCACCTACCTCTTTCTTCTGCATCTGGTTGTCTGTTACAGCGTTAAGACCCCTTTCCTTTGGCCTTTTTATTGGCTTTCTGCAGCTTTGTAGGGAGTAGATTGTATAAAGCATGCCCCTGGAAAGCAGAGGCTGTTAAAAGGTTTAAGACAAATTTGTTTGAAGACAAAGAGGGCATTGAGGAAAACGGTGGAGAGGGATTGAAGGGCTTTTGCCGTGCAACAGAGCCTTGTCTGTGCAAGACTCAGCCTGCCTCTAAGTTCCAGCAGGCTGCTGAGAAGCAGGCCAAGAAAAGACTCTCCAAGACCCTGTTCCCTTCATCTGAAGTCTGCCATCTGGACAGAGGATGGCTAGAGGGTTCCTGGAACATATAGAAAGGAATCTTGAGGGCTGAAAATAAATGCCAGTGGAGACAGGAAGTGTCTGAGACGTAGGAGGATTGGAGGAGGGGAGCTGCTTAGCGTCACTGCTCTGTAGGTCACAGTACTGCTAAGGATGAGAGGCAGATAAGGAGAGCCTCTGTGCTGCACTCGGAGGTGCACAGACTTTCCTCCGAGGCCTAAGTCCCCCTCCATTTAGCGCTTTATGTGTGTGAGGGCATTTTAGTTTGTTACAGCGATTCATCTGAATGACTTGGATCTTTTCCTCTTGTAGGATGGGGTGCTTAAATTTGTAGCTCTTGGCATACTAGGCATTTTGAAATAGAAAAGGTTTATGGAAAGATAGAATGATGCCAGCTGGTCTTAAATTTTATCTTGATGCTACCATATTTGAGTTGTCACAAAGCTGTGTGCTACTTCAGCGTGGTGTTTAGTGGGTCTGTTGCAGTCAGATCAGATGATGTTATGAGGGGACTATGCTACCCGCAATGATTTTTCTCATGTAGTAAAGCCAATGAGCTGAGATACTTTATTACTTTAGTGTGCTTTAATAAGTGGTATAATACTGGAGAACAATATTCTTCCTTTGTGGGTTATGAGAGTGGCATGGTCTTTGTACTGTTCTCAGAATGGAAATGTCAGCTAATCACACCACCCATCTTTGCATCCTATAAGAGCCTCTTAAACGTCCAGAGAAACCTTCAGTGAAAATTCTTTGCATCACCTGTTGTGCATTTTTAAGGATAACCAGCCAGTTAATGGTGAATGGTTTTGCTTTGTGTGCTGTCCTGTAAGAATTAAATTGAAAAGAGGTAAGTTTTCATTTCTCAAGATATTTCAAAGAATGTGGTCATGAAGCAGCTCCTTCCTATTAGTGAGCTTTTCAATGCACACAATAAATGACTCTTCACAAGATTTCGGGGCCATTATCATCTAAAGAATGCTCTTAGAAGGCCAAGACATTGATTCTAGAGAAAGTTAGACTATTTTCCTTCACTTAATATTTCTGAAAAATGAAAATGAAAAATGAGAGCATCCTCAAATGTTTACTATATTTCCCATGTGAAGGTGGTGGTACATTTCTTATTACTGACCTTGGAAGTGGAGTGTGCGTTAAGTGGCAGCACTGCCTGCTAGAACTAAGTGGTAGCAGAAGCTCTTTTTCTGGGTGAGTGGAGACTTCCAGAGCAATTGTTTTATCAGGTACGTGCACTGGCAGCTGCCTTGGTGAGATCACCACAGATAGTTTATTGTTTGATTAAAACTTAATGGGGTAATGAGGGCATGATACCCAAGAGTAGAAGGCACAGGTTTGGAATGAGGATCATGTCAATAAAGTAATAGTAATTTTCAGGTTCCTCACTGTGCTTGTTTGGTAAATTAGCCTGCTAGCCTAGGATTATGTAGCTGAAAGACCATATATTTAGCCAACAGAAATCTTAGTCTAGAAATTCTAATTTACACATGGATCAATAACTCCGAATTTGAAAACCATATGAATATTATAAACTTCATGTAATGGAAAAAGTAGATCCTTCCACAGAGACATCTTTAGTGCTTGAAGTTTTTGTCTTGTCCTTTCCTTCTAAATGACTCGATATATAATCACTTACAGTGTATCAGTAAGGACTGTAATTATTTCAGAGGCTTTGCACACAGCTACCATTTGAATCTGTAATTAGGGGAAGTGCAGGTTATTTGTGCTCAGGTTAAATTGTTCTGCAGGATGTATTTCAAACTCCATAGCACAGAGTATAGCTGCATAGTGTTGCAAAGTGAAATACCAATTTACAGGCTTAAATGCATCTTTCTCTTCAAGAAGTAAATAGTGGATAACATGATCTCTGTGCTAGCTCATTACCTTACGTACTATTTTTGTTAAAAAGAAATCCTTAAATGTTTTAGGGGTGAATAGTGGTAAGCTGGATTCTTTGATAAGTTTGAGGAGTGTGGCATGTTCTTTTCTTTTGCAAGCTTTTTCTCGAATTTCATCACTCCTTTCATATAGCAGTAGCTTGCCAGAATTTCAGTAGTTTGTCAGAGTTTAAATGAGTCATCACTGATTCTTTGCTGAAAGTCGTATTTTTTCCTATTGTGCATATCTTTCGTTGTTGTTGTAAATGCCAGAATTTTAGATTGCTGTTGCTTCAGCAGCAGTAACTTCAGAAATTTTGTAACCTTTCTTGGCTTGTGGTGTGTGTAACTGGAGCACAGTGCAAGATGACAACATAGAGAGGGCAAATCTTTAGATATGAGGAAAGAGCACAGATGTGATTTAGTATAATTTTAAGCCAGGCTTGAAAAAAATCCTGTCGTTTCAAGAAGCTTGTTGGGTTCACATCAGTGTTTTTCACCTTTCTGTCATGAGAAAATACATGTTTTTCACCTTTCTGTCATGAGAAAATACACGGAAAAGACTTTTAAAACTGAATCTTTTTGCGCTATCTATAGAGAAGGACAAAACATAGCTTAAAGATTACGACAATTAAGTGTTTCAAATGTGCTTAGTCAAAACTTACTATGGTTGCTCTTTGAGCACTTGCTGTTGCACTTTCATGAAGTCTGTGAGATTTGTCATGAAGTTTTTGAGGAGCAAAATAATGGGATTTTGTTAAAATACCTGCAGGTGAAAGGTGGAATTTTATGTAAAAAGATTAACATAAAAACACATGCTTTCCTTATAGCACATTATTGCTTTATGCCTGACCCACAGGATGAACTATTTCTTTGTTGTAATGGATTCTTTGCAATAGCAGGGTTGCTAGTCAGTGATACACATAAGGGAAGCAATTGTTTTTTCTGTGATTGTGCCAGAACATGTGCACTGCGAGTGAAAGACAAGGAAAAGATGTCCTTGAAAATAAGCTTGATTCTAGTGTGTGTGGGGGAAAACTTTGTACTATGTGGACTTGAAATTGTTTTGGTCAATATTGTAATCAAAAATGGTGACCCGTATTGACAAATGTCCAAGTGTTGCAGTGACATTCCCTAAATCTGGTCATGAGCATAAAATACTGATCACTCTTTGGGAGATGGGGGAAACTGAGAGAGGCAGAGATGTAAAAGGGGTGAGGCAAGGACTCTGGCCCTGGATTTATAGTGTTATGTAGGTACTTGCATAATCGTTTATTTGGCACTTGCAACTTCAGAGGCAGAGATAAGGCATCTCACTTAATTATCCAAATTCTTTGGTATATATTGGTACTTCAGTGCAGTGTATAAGAAAAATTCAATGCTGTTTAAAAAAGAAAAAAAAAAGTTGCTAATTTGCAACAAAGCTTTATAAAAACTGTTATGTCTGGTATTGGACCAAAACTGACTTGTGCCCTGGTAATGATTCATAGAAAACTCAAGAGCCTTGGTTTTTTACCACTTATGAAGAATAAAGCTTTTCATCACTTAAACTGGGTATGTTTTTAAAGGTTAACAGCAAAAGTACAATAATACCCCTTTCTACCTTTGACTGCTCTGAGCTGAGCTTTATCTTATTTCATGGCAGTGTAGTGAGGGTTTTGTTGTTTTTGGTTTTTTTTTTTTTTTCTAAAACAAGGAGATAATCCATTATTGTACTAGGACGTACTAGGATTATCTGGTGGTGTATATCAACAGAGTATAAATTTTTATTGGGAAAGGGAAGCATAACACAAGTGCAATATTAACTAAGCTGGATGAGTTGGTAGAAGAGACTTGTGGGGAAAGAGTACACTATATGAGATACGTACCCTTAGATATGCTTGAAGGAAAACCAAAAGTATTTGACCATCATATGGGCACGTATGGGTGTATATGGGGCTAAACTGATGATGGTTAAAATCTTCCAGGAACACTCAAGAGCCTTTCAAATGAAAGGGTGATAGCACCTGAAAAACATGATGGTTTTGAGGCAACTCTAAGCTGTTATACAAAGTTTTGTGACTTCATTAATTTGGCAGTTAGTATTTCCAATTTAAACCGAGTCACTTCTTGGCTTTTTCAGTTTTCAGCCAAAACCTGGTTCTCTCATCTAACCTGGGTCTTCACAGCAAGATTAGTAACCCCCCTTAAGTTGTCCTTCTTCTAGGCAGTGGCACAGTAAAAGGATAAAAATTCTGGTGGTAGCTTAAATATTCTGGTTTAACGTTGAGTTACTTGACCTTTTGCCAGAAAGAAAATGTTTCATTGCCAAAATAGGATTATTTTGCTTTGTTCACCTGTTGGCTACTGAAGTAGTATATTGCCATATCTCTGAAGGCATTTAAGATCAGCTTTCTAGACTAAACACTTCTATGACATAAGACTTAATATAGGGATGGGATAAATTATGTGAGAAGTTAGGGATTGCATTGGATTGTAGGTTTTCCTGTTGCATAAGCTAGATTGACTACTTCTGAATAAACCAGAAATGTGGCCAGGCAGCAGTTGTGCAAAGTTTGGATGAAATTTAGTGGTGGGTGTACATTTTTTTTAATTTCTGACTTGAGAATGGTAGCATATAAAGTAAGAATCTAGTAATTTGGCTTTACCTACAATTTTGCCTTTAGACTTGAGCTCCCTGTTCAAGAAAAATGTTTAGAGAAAGTATGTGTGTGTGCACAGATGAGAGAACGAAGGGCGGTTATTCAGAACTGAAATGCAGTTCTCATGTAAGATGTATTTTGAAAGGGATGAGGCATAAGCAGTGAGGTTTGAATTGAGAGCTGGGGACTTCTCAATTATGTTATTTCTTCATTTGGTGCTTGGCTTTACATGAGTCACTTAAACTCATAAAACCCTAGACTTTGTATCTTTTCAGTTTCTGGCTGTCCAAGTGCTTCCTGAAGTGTCATTATTGCCATTTTACGCTTTGGGAAAAGGAGATACCAAAGTGGAAGACATGAGCTAACCTGTAGATGTAGCAGATTCTTCATCCCTGGCCTTAAACCGTTTAAACATTGGGGAGTCTAGCATTTATACCTACCAGCTCTCTGATATTGAAGGTCTGGTATTCTGGGCTTACTGGGGTTTTACTTCACATTCACTGTTGTGCCTTAGCTAATACAGTGAAAATGCACAGTACAAATAGTACCCTGCGTGTCTTATCCTGGGTAATGTAGAAAGACAGAAACAGCAGTGGAATTTTGATTCTGTTTCCAAAATGTGTTTCTTTTTATCTGTTCCACTTTATAGCCATTTCCTCCTGGGTTTTTCCAATCTAATGACTGTTAAGAATCACTGAGATGACACAGGTTGCAGGCATTGAGGGCTTTTTTCTAAAATGCGATAAGAATTTTCAAAAGTACTATATAAATATTAGTTAATGTTCTGATGCCCCCAAAGATGAGGTCCAGACTCTGACTGGGATGAAGTATTCTTGCCTTTGCTTGAAGGACAGATGACTAGGGTGATCCCTGGGATTAGTCTACAAGTACTTTTTTTTGTTGTTGTTGAACAAAAAGGTCTTGCAAAAATGTGAATAGCAGCAGCTAAAGTAAAATTTGGCAAGGGCTTTGTTAGGATCACCTAAAAAGCCAGTGTTCAGATGCTTTATGTTGCTGCCTTTGCCATTGACAATGCATGGTATTTTTCATTCTGCACTTAATTTCAGAGGAGCAATTTCATTATGTGCGTTATTTTTGCAGATTATTGTGTAATTAATATTGTATTTATTTGTTTTGAGATAGTCAATTAATTTTCTTCTCACTGAATGTATATCATATAAACCATGTCTGATAAGTGACTCTACAAGTGCAGGATGATAATTTTTATGATCAGACTTTATTCTGAAATGTTCAATCTTCCACTATTCTCTTTATTTCATACCAGTCAGCAAGTGATGGATTAGATTAAAGCTTCTGATTATAGTTGTCTTCCCGTTACATATGTGTTTGGCTTTACAGGCTTTTTTTGCTAATTTTTGGTGTCCTACTGTCTCACCCCCACTACTCACAAGCCTCATTTCCCACATGTAATCCCTTTGATCAAAGCCAACTATATTCTATGGGTGTCTGTTTCTTTAGATTTGTACTGGATACTGAATTGCAGAGAGCTGATCAGTGTTTCCTTTCCCAAGTATAAGCATTTTTGCACAGATCCTTCAGACCCAACTGAATTAGGAACTGCAAAAGAACAGTTTAGCGGCTGGCAGATTTCTTATCTTTTGCAGGTGTAAACGTTAAACTTATAAAGCAAATAACTTTCTTAGATTTATAATATTTGACAAGAAGAATCTGCATCAGCAATCTGAATTTGGGATTTAAGTGAATTTCCTTTGTGCTAGTGCGAGAGGAGCATTCTAGAGTCCCATCAGTCCATGCAGTGGCAAGAATAGTAATGGAAGAGATGAATGAATCTTGGAGGACGCTGGGGAGGATGTGCAAGGGCAAGCTTATCATCAAGTTTAAAAGGAGATTCAGAGAGTAAGGGCCTGACACTTTTCATTTGTTTCAAATTCAAAATATTTTAATGACAAAGCACATCTTTGTTGTATATCTTACTACCTGTTGTACTCACTAACCTATATATGGCATGCAGCCTGTCTTATAACACTTTATAGCCTTATTATCTGATTGTATTTCCTGATACCTCTTGTTTTTAATTATTTATTCTGTATTTGACCAAAATTACAACCCTTTTTTTAACATTTTAAGAATTTTCCTTCCTTTGTTAAAGGAAACAAAAGTTTTACTTGTGGGATACTAGTTTTCTGTGTTGGAATCTGGGTACCATTTCATTGTTATTAATAAAAGCAATCTAGTTTTAAACTTTTTAGTAGAAAAATTGCTTGTAGCTTTTAGCACCTTAGTGTGAGACCACTTAGCAAAATTAAAAAAAGGAAAAAGAGGAACAGCAAGTTGTGCAGTGGAAAACTTAACTACTTTTTCTTTCTGTTTGTTTTATAGGCTTTAGGGATTTGTATGTGCCTGATTATGTGTAGTTAATTTTAGCTAAAGTCTCTTTCTCAGCAATTTCTCTCCTGTTCTCCCTGTCTGGTACTCCCAGACTTCTCCTGGATTGTATCATTAGCTAAATTTTGCAGCAGAGACTTTTATACGGACTGAGACTTCTTGGGTGGGGCATTTTGGTAAGTCATACAGTTGTTTCCTGTTCTTGGACTGAAGGGGCAGTGCCTCTCTAAATTACCTGCTTGCTGCTCTTGCCAAGAACATCAATCTTCTCTTACTATTTATTATGTTACTTTATGAGCCCTCCTTTGAGATGGACAAAGTTTGGGGGGCTGATCTGAATGGGGGTCTTCATGCTCTACCGCCATTTACCACAGTTGTGTAAATAACTGTTGTCCATGTGGCTGGTCTTAACGCCCATCTGTGTGAAGCAGGGTAACTTTCACCTCTCACTGAGAAATCTATTTTGTCACAGTACTTTGTTAACCCTGCATAAGGACCTCTATTTAACACCAAAACGAATTATTATGCCTAGTTGTCGCTGTTTTTCAAATCGAGAAATCATTTAAGTTAAGTTTAAAAATAATGCAGTTGAGCACTGTGAAGTCTGATACAAAACTTGCATTACGCTAACTCTTGGACAGCCCTTCCAAAGAGCAATCTGTCCATGTTCATTCGCTCCAAACCTACCTCCAGGAAACAGCCCAAAGTGGGGGATCAAAGCAGGCAGTGTGCCAAAGATTTGTGGTTTAGACAGTCTGGCACACGCTGAAAGCTTGGTCTTTCCTGTACTAAGCCATGGGCAGATGTCCATTAAGAATGATTAGGCAAAATTTATATAAAGGCCTTGTAAAACGTTGTGTGGTTTGGGCTTTTTGGTTGTGTTCCACCCCCCATCCTCTTACTTGAGAAGTTTTGTGTGGGTGTGTATTTTTTTCTAAATTTATAAACCCTGGCTTTTGCCCTTCTCCGGTAGAGACTGCTCACCCACCCTTTTCCGTTTCCAGGCGGATTGCTTTTCTGTTATTTCAGTTCTGTAACTTTCTCCAACACTGTCCTGTTTTGCTTATGAAGAGCTTGCAATAACCCTTTCAGTGCTGCTGTCATCTTTGCCTTAAATCAGGACTGGCTGTTGTATTAATTAAAAAACCAAAAAAACCTCAAAAAAATCTTCTCTTACAAAGCAAACTAAAGACTTCTCGTGTTACGGCTTTCTGTTTGCATATAGGGAATGTGATATGGCTTTCATTTGTATATTGACCATTGTAGTGTCCACACACAGGGTTTTTTTTCTTCTCTTCAATACTAAGCCAAAAACCCACTGAAATAAATGCTATTTCTTTACAGCTTTGGCAAAAAAAAATCCCTTCAGCTCTGAAGCTGAGGCAGCACTATCTTCATGTGCAGAATGAATTAGCAGAATTTGGGGAAAATATTTATTTCCAACTATGTCTCAGAGTCAATTTTCCTGTTGTTCTGTTCCTCTCTTACTTTTTCATTCCCTATCCAGCAATGATTGATATTGACCTATAAGCTCCTTGTTTCTCTAATATCAGTGTTTAAATTAAGTCTGAATTAGCCAAGTAGTTAAGTGGAAGTAAAGTGAACCTGACCTACCCACTGTTTGGAGCCCTGTGTGATATATTAACTAATACAAAGTGCTGTTAAGTGTATAATCAGACCAGAACAGTAGACTCAAATTTGTTTCTTCTAACAATTCAGTGTTTCATTGATTAGCTTGGGAATTAACTGGGCCAGCCCGTAAGTGCAAGTTATGATGCAAGATGGTAGAAAACAAGGTAAAGCATTAGGTAGTGGGTATTTTCCAGAAGAAAGGGAGTAAATTGTTCTTTTCAATAGTGGGACGAATTCAAATAGATTTTTCAAAAACATTGGAGAGAATGGGTCATGGATACATGTATAAAATAACACTAAATGCTGTAGAAGTAACTTTAACATTTGTCAAAAAGGCATGGCTCTGGAAAATAGGGTGCATATGGGCACACTGTCTCCTCTCTTTCCTGACCAGAGGTGGAGAACTGAGGTTGCTACTGAGTGTTTATTTTTAGATGTAGAAAGATCATTCATATGCAAAACTCCCCGTGGATGAATAATTAAGGTCTGAGTGTACTGTAAGTCTTTCCAAGTAGTAGAGGACTAGCTATTCTCTTGAGTACTGAGCTTTTTACTTAACATGTATGTTTCCTTGTTAAATGGAGGGGTTTTTTAATAGTAATTCAAACAGAGATCTTCTAAAGCTGTTTTCAAAGAGCAGAATGGCTGGGAGACGGTTGAAAATGGTAAATCATCCATACTAATTTCTCTTATCTAAAGAACTGTACTTTGAGCTAACATCCAGAATAACTGGGCCAAATGGTCCTCTTGAAATTCCCCTCAGAAACAGAGCGGTAATTGGATGAATGTTTAGTCTGGGAACAGATAATCCATGCTGAAGTTTATGGATTCTGCTTGGGTAAAGGAATATAAGAGAAGCGGGCTGTAAGAATGCTTTATTTGTCAGAAGGGATCTTAAGGAGACATAAAGATGTTTTCCTTCCTCCCATGTGTTTTCTCCACAGTAATGATGATTCAGCTTGTGTATGCGCTCTGGAATGCGTACGCGTAGGGAGAGAGAGAAGAAAAGGATTTCTTTAGGTGCAGCTAATTGAAAAGACTGTAAGAGATAATGTGTATAGCGTATTGTCTCAACATAGAGTTGCTTACTGCTGCTAGTTTATCGTCTTTATTTTCATGTTGACTAAAAATAAGAGGTTTTTTATCTTTTGTTAACCAAACACATTTCTCCAGAAGACCTCTCTGAAGCAAGAATTAATTGTTTCTGAAGCAGTTGTGTTGGCAAGTAGGCTTTCGCTGTGTTTCTGTGGTAAGGTCTTTTGTCCATGATAGCATTTTGGGATCCCAGCATCAATGTGGCTGGCTCTGGCTCCTATTGGACAGTTTATATTTAGTTACTGGTTTCCTATAATAGTTTTCAGATGGAGATGTAAAAGAACACATACCCTTGTGCTGCTGTAATCCCAGAAAGAGCTTGGGGAAGTGAAAAAGAAAAAAAGCATTGATGTCTTTCAGCAGAAGTGGAGTTTGGAAAAAACAGCAGTTGCTTGCAGCAACAGAATGTTGAAATTTATTTTTAAGAAATTAGGTAGCCAGTAAAATCAAAATGCTTAGAAAATCAGTGGGTACACCACTTAGATTTCGCATCCAGAAAAGAGTTTAAAAAAAGCTGTGGAAAGGTTTGCTTTTCTGAAATTACAAAAATTCTGATTCTTCAGTTTACAATAGTATTAACTAATAGTCATCAGACACCACCTCATGATAGCTCCTGTGTTCCCTATTGCTGGTGCACTTCCAGTGCAAATTAGTAGATATGTAAAAAAAACCCAGTGTCATATATGCTTTCGTTATACTGTGAGATGCATCTTTTCAGTGGGGAATGATTTATTTAAATTAAAACTGGAAATGTAACAGATTTACTCTTCAGTCTGGGTTTAAGACCCACGTCTCCAGAAACTTTTCCCCAGAAATCTGCTTCCAAGAAGAAAACTGAGTTCAAGTTTTCATTTGATTCTGGGTTTGCAGAGCTTTTAGAAATGATTTTTATGTAAAATTTTTGATTTATTAGCTTTAACTATTTTTTCTTCTCTGAACTATTAACCAAATAAATCATTCTAATTTTCTTTGTTAAGATTCCAAGAATATGTCTCTGCTTTATCCGGCACTGGTAGATAGCTGCCTGCAGGGACCAAACCTCTAGCTCTTCTGTGGCCATAGTGAATCTTCACCCACCCCTGAGGGACAGCTGGAAGAATCAGGCCCTGGTGCCAGCCAGCATGTAGGTAGGATCTTTGCAAAGTTGATAGTTGAGAGGAACATGAAGTATAATTCTTTCCCATGATGTATATGATAAAAGCAGAGTGCTGCTACCACTGTGGTGGTAATGTGTTGGACTTGTTTGCAGTCCTGGCCAGTATAACCGATTTTGAGGGGGCAGGAAATCTAAAGCATGCTGTAGTCTGGTTTAACTTGAGCTAGTTTGCCTTATGTGGTTACACAGCAGAATTTTCATTCCAGTTAGTAATAGAAGAAGATCATAGAAAGCTCAGGGATGAGAGACCTGTGGAGGTCCCCTAGTCAGTCCCCAGCTCTGGAGCAAGATTATCTCAAAGGACTGCAATAATGGAGATTCTGTAATCTGTTCCTGTACTTACAAAACAAACAAAAACCCAACCAAACAAAAAAATTCTAATACTAACCTGGCTTGTTTCTTGGTTACTTCAAGTCCCTTTGCGATGAATAAGGCAGGAAGAACATTTTGTTTCCTTTCTCTTTACAGCAGTGTTCTGCATTCTGGGAAGGTGTTATGTAGTTTTCATCCCTCACTTTTCTCATCTGTGAGATAACTAATATTCTTCTTCGTGCTCCCTGGGCTCCAGCTAATCCTACATTTGTCCTCAACTAGGGTGCCAAGGGTTGGGCATGATACTCCAGATGAGGCCTGATAGATACCGAGAATTACTTTCTGTCTTGCAAACACAGCGTATTTGTACAGCTCAGTCTTATTGCCTTTTATCAACAGTACAACGTTGTTGATCTTTTCAGCCTGTAATTCACTGTAACCCTTTTTTCTCTCAACATTTGTGCTTTAATTAGTCTCTATACAGGTATACTTGATTACACCTAACTGTATAAACTCAGGCATCTAGAAAGAAACTAAGCAATTCTCCTATTTTTTAGGCTGTTTTTCTATAGCTGTTAAATTTTCAGATGAAAAATCTGAAAGAATAATGCAAAGATAGGATCAAGATGAAAACTGAGCTTGAAAAACACTGACTTCAGACATTTGGGCCATTAAAATACAGAATAATGTTGTACTCAGGCCCAGAGTTCTGTGGGACCCTACCCATTGCTTCCCTCTGTTCAGGTAGTGAATATTCAATCTTTATATTTGGCTAGCATGCAATCTTCCCTTTATCCTAGTTTCACCTAGGCCACAAGTGGCAGTCATTTCAACATTCATTGTTAAAAATGTTTTTCACATGATAAATTACTTGACTCAGTGTCAACTTGCTCAGTAAATGTCTCCAGTTATCTGGAGTAATTTTTGCTTTGTGTGGTAGATTTGCCCCTCTGGCCCAGACATTAGGCTGTGCAGCTGTTTAGTTCACAGCTCTCAGGGAATGGTAGGGTGAATAGAAAGGGAAGGAAAACAGCCTCATAGGAGAGAGACAGCGCAACCGAGTGATTTATGCAGGGCAGGCTGCCCAGGACTGGACTGCTAGAGGATATTTTACTCTGCAGCGTTCGAGCGTGACTTTAGATCTGCTTGTTTTTAACTTGTTACAAGGAAAATAAACCTCTTAATTGTGTGTCCCTTTCCACATGTGTAGTTTCCAACTTGATGTTAAAGGGAGAAAAAAACCTGAAAAACTCTGAGTATTTGTTATTTAGGGCTTCTTGTTTAGTTGCCTTGTGCTCTGAGGGTAGTGCTGAATACTTGAGCGATAGTCACAGCAGGGCTCTTGAGAAGGAGGGAATAGATCTGAAGCTGCTTTCAGACTAATTGGAAGAGCAGCTCGCCAATAAAATAAGGCGGTCTGCAAGATTAGTTAAGGTATTTTATAAAAACCCCTTCTCCATGCCTTTTTGCTACTTTTCTTAGGTGGGCTCCAAGATTTTGTTGGAGGTGTGTTGGGGAGATTTTACACCTCCAAACTCTTGTTTGGCTGCAGGCAGTTTCCTCTGGGCTTCCTGCTAAGTGGCTTTGGTGGCGGTTTCGCATTGTTCCTCACTGATGACTCAGAGAAACAGGAAAGAGATCCCCTGGTGAACAAAAAGCGCAACCACCAAACAGGTGCCTGTAGTCAAGTCTAGCAGAGGACAAACCACCTCATTCTGGATTTTTTCCTAAGATTCTTATCTGCAAGTATGAGACTCAAGAGGAATGGTTCATACACACTGAACGGGTAAGAAAGAGGCTGCATCCTCTTTTGAATCTTCATCATTAAGACGGTGTAAAAACGGAAGCATTTATTTTTCTTTCTAGTGATGGGGTACGTGAAATAATGACCAAGTCTTTTGTCTCAAAAAGAGCCGAGGATTACAGCATATGAAATATGCAGCTGATTTAGCTTGCTTTCTTCTGCATTTTGTTAGATCTGCTTTTAACGCTTGTGCATTTGGTGGGGCAGGTGCAGGTTAGAGTTGTCTGTGTGTTAACGTGAGGTGGATCTGCTCAGTGAAACCACCAAAGTATTAGGAACTGTGTGATTCCCAAAGACATGCCTGTGTTGATTATTTAAAGCAATTGCCAGCAAACACCCCATGCTTTTGACATGAACAAGAGCTAAACTCAATAAATGTGACGCTCCCTGATAGGGATTACAAGTGACCTTAAATTTAGTCAGTCTATAAAATTAAAGTAGTTCCAAGTACTTAAAACTACTCTGAGTTAGTTTACTAATTTTGTGGGTTTTAAAAATACTGGGTTTTTTTCTTTTTGATTGTTGTTAAATCCTCTCAGTAACAGAGAATATACCATTACTGTAAAGAAAATAACTAAGTAGATATTCCTTGTTTAAGGAATCATTTTGTAATAATTGAAAATAGAGAATTTTCAGGTGAAAGTGTGTTTTTTATAATTGCATTTGATTTCATTAAAGCAGATTCTTGTATGTTTTCACATGATGACATATATTTACTTCTCAGCACAACATACCTGAAGAGGACTTGTACTTCCACGGCACTGTGTTAACTGTTTATTAGTTTGCCTTGACAAATGAAGTTGTTAGACTTGAGTGTCATTTTTGCTACTTTTAACCTTCGGTACTGAGTAAGCATTGTGATAAGTGCTTCATGGTGCAGTTGGCTTAGTGCTGCATTCCTGAAAAGCCCAGATATATTTCAGAGTACAATTGTGTAGATTAGCCCAAAACTTCCCTAGTTGCTTTAAACTCATGGTCCACTGAGCACTTGATTGGCAATCTCTGCACGAGAGAGGCATGTAACAGTGCAAGCAAATCAGATAGGAAATACTTTGGCAGTGTTATTCAACTGGTCTGCACTGGCTTGCACGATGCCACTTAGAATGATCCTTTGCTTTGCCAGCATATGTTTAAATTTGATTTTAAAAAAATTGTAAAATTAGATTTGCATTAGGTTTTTTTCAGTGGCAAAGTAAATGGATGCTAACATCTTCCTGGCTTATCCTTAACTTTTTTTATGTAACTGTAATAAAAATACCATTATCTGACTGCATACAGAATCAAACAGAACTGCAAGTTACTATCTTACAGTATTTGGTTTTAAGCTGTAAGATGAGTATGTCACTCAATGGGATTCAGTTTGCAATAGATAGAGGTTAAGAATATATTAGTATTAACTTTGGGGTTTTTGGCAGAGGTTTTTGACCCTTTGAGACATTATCTTAATTTACAGAGTTGATTAAGAAATGGTGCTGAAATGCAAAATGTAACGGATATTGCTTATGTTAAAGGATTTTTTTTTAGATTTTAGTTACGGGAAGCACAATCTTTAATTGATTTCAAGTTTATTAAAAATGAATGTATGATATAGAACTTCAGGGGAAAAAGTTGTGCAAGATTACCCTGTGCATCTCTTCTGCCTTGTTCTAACTTGCAAGATGCTGCATAATGATTTTAAGGAATTTCACTTGTGGCCCAGTGCATACCTGGCATTACATTTTATGGCAAGCATTTAACTGGAAGTGTTGTATTACAGTGAGTAAAACCAGTGGCACCCAAATGCTTGTATAAAAAAGAAGCTTCAGCTATGAGTTTGTGGGAGACTCCAATATTATCTGATTCTAACATGCTGATCTGCTTAGGTCTATTAAACAACAGATGCTGAGGAGTGAATTTATCTAATTAAATTCCTTTTATGTTTATCTCTTGCCTAGATGGTTTAATAATGCAAGGTAATGGAAAAAGAGCTTCAAGTATGTTTTCCTGTTTAGCCTAAACTTTTGGCATGTCAGCAGAAAGGCTTGTTTTGATCTTTAGGGGTTTTTATTTGGGACATCGTGTTCCACTTGTCAGGTGGAGCAGCACCCTGTCGTGCAGGTCACTTCAGGAGAGGGGAGCTCATTGGGGTGGAATGTTGTAGGGCAAATACAAATGCTGCTGCAGCAGATACCTGTACATGGCGAGGACATGGTTACTGCAGGATTACTATTTACAGTGTAGTGCATGAAAACAGAATTTCTCTTATTTAAAAAAAAAGTGGTTTGTACAGCCAAACATGAGTATCTTGAGATAATCAGTATGTTCAGAGATGTAACTGCACAGTGTGGTGATAAACTTCTCAAGTATACTCTGAATCAGACAAGGTGGTGTTATGCTAAATGCTTAGTAATGTTAAAACATAGAAGCTGTGCATCAAGAGCAATAGGAGGGAATTCTTTACATCAAACGTCACTTTGTTTGGCACCTTCCTGCTGTATCAAATCTTATTTTGTAAACTGGACCTATTGAATTTGCAGGAAGTTCACATTAAAGGGTGGAACTTAGCATTTGTGAAGAAGAGTTCTGTTTAAACCCTCAACTTTTAAAAAGAAATTGCAACTTCTTGTTCTCCTTACACACTGTATTCAGATGTTCTTAAATAGTAAATAAACCATGCCTAATTCATTAAGTTATGGCAGATTGGTTTATCAAGCTCTAGATAGTGTTTCTGGTTTAGGTGACGCTGGTATCTTGAATGAGGCAACCTAAAAGGGTGATCAGAGAAGCCCAATCTCTAGGATACAGGGGTTATGTGAAGACCCTTACATCTTTTGCATAAAGATGCTCACTTTCCCTTTTGATAGTTCTGTCTTTGACATCATAAGGTACTCCCCAAAACTGCAGATATTCAATCCAGTTTTCAGGAAAATCTTGATTCTTGTTTTTAATTTTGCTTGTGAACAAGAAACTGTAGCAAGAGTCATCACAATAAGAAGTTGGTTTTTTTTTTTCTTTGGGTATGATTTGGTCAGGCTCTGATTGCACTTGTAAACTCATAAAAGGAGAAGGAAGACTGCAAGGGGAACTAAGATACTTGAAAATGTTTTCAAACCTAGTATCAGCAGAAAGCTCCCTCTGCCTAGCCTTTGTCCTGTTCCCTTGTACATCAGTTGATACTAGTGTAAGAACTGTACATATATAAACTGGAAACACATGTAAAATCCAGAGTTCCATTTAGAAACAGTGATTTATAGTTATTATTTGAACAGGTCTCACTGGACATGGGCATGTTTGCTCTTGCTTTTTGAAGTGGGTAATGGTTACACATTTGTGAAGACAGAGGGAGCTGGTGCTGAGATTCACCAGAGGACACTGAGTTAGGAGACCTACTTTTATCTTGCTGAGACTGAGGTAGAAATCTTACCTGCCAACATGTCTTTAACGGTGTTAAGTCAGCTTTGCTGTTATGTGCTAACCTGCAGTGTGCTGATGATATTTCTTTGCATTGCAAAGTTTCTTTTTATAAATGATCTCTTTTGAAGGTCATCTGACTTGGGAGATATCCCTTTATTTGCTTGATGTTGTGTTTATTGACAACGAAAAATGCATGGGCACTGTAATCATTTCAGCATCATTTTTTTCTGTTTGTGAATGCTATTTTTTTTGGGTCTTGTCCCCTTAGCATTTGGAATTACTGATAGTCCATATCAGTCTTTGCACACTAGTTAAAGGTCAAGTACTAAATATGTTTATTACACATCTACTTCCTCTTTTTCTCCTAATGACTTAAGCTTAAGGAAGGGTGTAAATCCAAACATGCATTTCATAAGATAGGACCGTAACCCACTCAAAACAAATATGCAGCTTGAACTTTGGTGTAATCTAAGCTTCCTGTGTCTTTTAAAACCATAATGTATGGGCTTACACATTCCTATAACCTTTGTAGTGGTGCAGACAGAACCGTGTCCATGCTGGTTTACCTTCACAATGGCTGTGCTCACTATAGGAGAGCTTTGCTGCAGTGTAAATAGATCGTGCAATTGTAGAAGTGAAGAGCTCCTTTGGACAGCTGGCAACGTGCTGACCTTGTGTCAAGTCTCAAAGGATATACCAATAAACAGTCTGCTAGGTAAAGTTGCACCTGGATTGGGATTTCTGATGACCCTGGTCAGCGAGCCACATGATGGCGCATCATTCTTTCCTGCTTGGTCTAGCAATTTTGACAAGGCCGTGCAGTGTACACTTGGTCTGCAAGATCTTCTATATTGGTGCAGGTTTAGAAACTTGACAACTGTCTGAAGATGACTGTTAAAACTAAGCAATGATCTCTAACTCCTGCATTGCCGCCATCTCTGACTCATGGTAATAAAAACTGAGCAGCATGCACAGGAGGCTATTTGTTGAGACAAATACGTAGCACAAAGTAAAATGTTTACATGTTAATTAAATAGTTTTTGTCTTCTCATTATTACTATACTCGACACTGCACTGCTGAATAACTACTCTGTGGCATGGAAAATGTAGTATTTGCAGCTAGCATCTCAGTCAGGGCCTGTGCTGCTGAGGAGCACTTGCTCAACCTTCTTGAAAAGTTTGCGTTCAACTTGTGATGTCGGTGTTTCAACTGAGAATTCAAATAGTTTGACATGTCCCTTTTCCTGCCCAGTGCTGCCCTCGGCCATTCTGAAAATGCTCTTAGAGTTCTGCTCTGCACAGAGATGCTTTTTTTTGCTGCATTCATCTCAGGACTATGTGTATATGAAGGTGATTATATATAATCAAAGGCAGAAGTAACCCGATGTCTTGAAACAAATTCAAGTTGGATGGGGACAAAATACTTAAGAATATCTTAATGATTAATGGATGCTCAACTGACACTGATAAAATATTGTTGGCCTGAAGATCCGTTTCCTCTGCTCCAAGCCACTGGTTTAAACTAATGAGTCTTGATTTTGAGCCAAGCACTGAAATTGAAAAAGAGTTTATTTTTCTTGTGTGCTTCCATCTTGTACTGACGCAAAGCAAGCCAAGGAGAAAAAGTAGTATCTTATGTTTGTTTTGCCCAAAAAAGTAGAAATTGGAAAGAGCATAGTAAGTCTGCTTCAGAGGGCTTTTTTTATTAAGCATTGTTGCAACTGCAGGAAAAATAGCATTAAGGCATGTGACAAGCACCTCATGAAAGCCTATTGAAATAGCTCATCTGGCAGACAGAAGTAGTATGAACACCCAAATATCTTATCTGAGGAGAAGCAGCTGTTTGAACCGCTTTACAATCCTGCCAAATTACCACAGTTTCTGTCATGAAAAAGGGAAAAATCTAAGAGTAGTAATACAGACTGTTATCCTTGGAAAGCACAGCACAGATTTATCAGATTAAGGCAAAAAATGTAGATTATCCACTTCAGTTTTTGTTGGATCGGGAATCCATTTTTGGAGAGTCTTCTTTAGAGTGCTTTATGGTGTCAAAAATATAAGCAAAGATGCAATATGCTAGCATTGCTGACTGAACTCTGC
This sequence comes from Balearica regulorum gibbericeps, assembly GCF_011004875.1. NCBI lineage: Eukaryota > Metazoa > Chordata > Aves > Gruiformes > Gruidae > Balearica > Balearica regulorum. The sequence goes on along the minus strand of NC_046188.1, from coordinate 53,038,624 downwards.
CTGACTCGAGGTGATCTTAGTACTTTCTTGGTCAGCTGTAGCTCTTTGTGCTCATTTCTAACTTAGTTACAGGTTTGCCCTTCCATTTTCTGAAGCTGACACTGATTTTCAATCAGTATGGTTCAGTTACAAAGTGAGGTGGCTTCTCATGTGTCATTAAAATGCCCCTCATTTTGTTATTTTGTTGTGGAGGAGAAGGGCTATTGCAGTGTGTGCAGGAATGACAATTCAGTAGTGTACTTGGATGTAGACTGAGATCTGAGGACATTCTGACTGCTAGGTGTATATAAGGGGAGAAGAACATCTGAAGACAAGCAAAATGTTGCAAATGTTCTCATTCACAAACAGGAGAAGTTTCCTTTATAAAATACGTTCCCCTAAGTCTCCTACTCCACTCCTCTGCATCCTGTGTTTGCCTTCACATTACTGCTTGGTGACATAGCCAAATGATCAGGATGGGATTTCAACCTAGCACCTTTCCCCACATGCAGCAAGCAGTGGAGCCAGGAAGGACTGCTAGCAGTTTGTGACCACAGTTGCGTGCTCTATGCCTTGGAGGTTCGTTAGTCCAAGTTCTGGTTGCTGTGCTGTTCCCAGTGCTCTGCCTGAGAGCGACCCCTCTTACCTTACTTACTGTTGGCTTTGCACTAGGAACTGTGGAGAGGGGTATGGAGCTATCAAAATCTGGAGGAGGACGGTGACGATGAACACAAGGGTCTTCAAAGCAAGCAGTAGGGCTGATGGTAGTCTCACTGTCATCGTCTGGTGACAAGAACTTATAATTTGCAGCAATTTGCACCACTTTTTGGCATTATTTATGTATCCTGGGTAGTCCTGCTACTGTCCACCTTACATGAGAAGGTGACAGTATGTTTGCCAAGTAGAGGGAGATGGAAATATGGTACAAAATACTGAACACCTTCTAGAATTGTAATTCTGAATCTTTTGAGTTAATCATCACCTTCAGGAATGGTGTTTCTTTTACGAAGATTGTGGTTATTATTTTTGTAACTGTTCTCTATACTCAGCCTGGCTGTTCTGGTAGCATTTGTCCTACAACACAAGATTTATGATCTCACGTGTGTTTTGTTTGGGATTTTTTTGCATTGTGTGAGCAGGCAAAAGTAGTTTAAGCATTTTTATATTCATTAACAATGTATGCGTAAAGATTTAAACTGTAAGCCTTATATGGGGAAAGTATTATAAGCATAATGGTTCTAAATAGAAGATTTAATTAGAACTCATACTGTGAGTCATTGTTGTTATATTAATAGAGCTGTTCCCAAATATGGATTTGGAACTGGGCCTTCTTCATGGTGAATGCTGCAGATGACTTACAGAAAATAAGTATTTAAATATAAAGTGTTTTTTGGGGGTAACCTCTTGATCAGCCAGTTAATCAGATCAGTGGAGCATATAGTGTAGAATAATCTTGTAATGCAATTCTGAAACTTTAGCAATTTATGGCAGATGATATTTTAGTCAGAAAAAATCTTTGTTGTTTTTATGTGAAAAAGTGGTTAAGAAATAAAAATCTCAGGCTGTGAAATAGAAAGATGCTCATTTTAATGGATACTCTTTAAACTGGCCTGTTTAGTTAGTCTCCTACCCTTTGGAAATATTTAAATCAAAGAATAACCCACAGGAATATATGTTCATTCTTATAGTTTGTGCAGCTACCAGTAACTCTTCACAAATATTTTGTTAATCTCTACTAGAAGCAAAGATTTAATTTAGAATCACAGAATGTGCTGTTGCAGGTTGTGTGTCTGTGTGTGTATTCTTCTCATTTTTCTTTTCCTCCCCCTGTAGTGTATATATTTACTTACCGGAAATGTCTCACCTCTTGATATAAAACAATGTTGTGGCAGAAGTTCAAGGAAACTGTCATCCTTGCCTTTATGCAGAATCTCAAGTGGTGATAAATGCTCATATTAGGATTTGAGTGTTACAAAGATGATGTTCCATTAACAACCTGGGGCCAGAACAAAGAACAACAAAACAATTCAGACACAACTTTTTTTTTTTTTTTGGCACCTTCTATGCCACCTCCCTCCCCCAAGTAAATTGCATTGCGGAGTATTTAGTGTGTTCAGGGCTTATAATGAAGGTAGTATGTATGCAGGCTAGGAAGTGCCCACTAAAAGTAGCCATATAATTTCTCTGTTGTACACCAGAACTATTAACATCCCAATTTATAGCTCATTAATAATTAGGGGCAGTAAATTAACTCTAAACTTTTCCACCAGTTACTGTGAATTGCAAATTCAGTAGCTTGATGTGCAATGAACAGTTTATTTCTTCCTCCTAAGATGCTCTGAGGACTAGAGCTTTTTAATGGATTATTACTGTGAAAGTAATGAACAAATGTATTAAATATAGCCAGTTAAAAAGCTTTTTTCCGTGACTTCAAGCTTTCAGTTAAAATAGAATGGGAGCTTGTTTTCTTGCCTTACCCGCTTTTAAACCATACCTACAATAATGATGATGTAAATTGAGGTTTCTTTCCTCATAGCTGTATTGAGGGGACTCTTGATTATGGTCCACTCTAAAGCTAAAACAAAAAAATATAGCAAAACCTGTTAATGATTTTTTTTAAATCTGCCATTTCCAAAGCTCTGTCCTGCCTGTGAGGCAGGATGAACCAGCACTTTGCTTAGTGCTGCTAGCTCAGCTGAAAGAAAATTTGAGTTCTTTAACTTATTCTATGTGGGAGAGAACAGCAGCAATGCCAATGGATGCAAAAGATAAGGAAGCATCGTGTTTTGGCAGGAAAGATCCTAATGCTGAGCGTTAGGTAGCTGACAGCACCACACTGACTTTATGTGCATGTCAGATTTTATTGGCTTGGGAGCTTTATTTCAGGGCAGTCATGCAGCTACATTACTCAAAGGTGTTGAACCTATTCTTTTTGAAGACAAGTCTTTGCTTTCCCAGTCAGTTTTAATTACAAGTACATTCTTGACATAGTAACATAGCAGTTTTCTGAGGGGAATTTAATAATTTTTTCATTATAATTTGATTTCATGGAGCTTGTTAGTGGATTTTTGTAATGAATGATGGCTCATAGAACACTCTGAAGAACTACGTTGACTACATATTTAAATATTTTTATGAGGTTAAACACTGTGTTTTATAATATGCTCAGGACTCTCACTGCACTTAAGATTGTTAATTTTTTTATTTTTTTTTTTAGCTCTAAAAGACTGTTCAGTCTGACCTTGACAAGCACAAATTAAAGTAGTTATTCAGGAACTGAAAGAAATCAGATTTTTTGCAGGTTCATTCTATTTTTTCACTAAAATAATTTCTCAGTGGTTGAAATATCGCTTTTTGAGACAGATTGACTCCCATCTAGTTTAGCATTTTAATACTAAGCAGTTTGGATGTTAGACGCTTTCTGTGAAGGTGGATAACATACCAAACTTAGCGTGTGATGCAGTCAAGTGGGGAAAGATCACTTTAGAGGAGACCAGTTGGAGCTCTGCACTGCATCTTAGCTTGCACAACACCAGTGTAAGGCATCTCTGGAGTTACCAGGCATTTACTGTGCAGCTTAGATTTTACATAAAATCAAGCACGTTGCCAAAGGAGCATTTCTTTTATTTGCGTTGATTGTACTGATCATTCATGTCATGAGACCTTTCTTTTTGTGTTTCAGGATATGGTTTAAACAAAACCTGCTGTTTTCAAAACACATTTTTCTAGGTCTATAACACCTATGTGCATTCACTTTGGTTTCTCTCCTGTTGTCTGACATAGAAGGGACTGGGCAGATTTATGTAGGGGCTTGTTTTAGAGAAGGTTTTGCGATCAGAAAATTGTATTTTAATAGCTTTCTGTAGCCATTTCCAAGCCACAGGGTATGGAATGCCTTGAACTCTGAAACCAATGTCGATGCCTTTCTGAGGTGACCTGGAAGCCAGGAGCATTGGAGCAGTGCAGTAAGAACTGTTAGGTGCAGGACCCTGCGCTGTAATGCCGGAGGAGGTTGCCTGTGCTGCGAGTGGTTTGTTTCTTGCAGAGCTTGCCTGCCCCAAATTCCTGGCCAGTCCCCTTTCTAGCGTGGGAGCCAACCACATGGTGTGTTCCTTGCCACTGGCCTCGCAAGTGGATCCAAGGCTCAAGAGATAGAGAAGAAAAGGTAGGCAGCTGTGGTAAAGAGCAAAGCGATAGAGCCTGTTGTCTTCGGCTAACAAGATGGAAAACTAGCTGGGCTGTCTTTTTGTGTTTGGAGACTCTTGGAATGGGTAGAGAGCTGGGGATTTTGGCATGTGGGAAAAGGAGGGGGAGTGACAGAGGGGATGTGTCAGGGTACATGCATGGACTGCACTGGCATGAGCTGGAAGTCATGGTATATATGCTATGATGGAGGAGTATATGATACAGGCATATTATGCAAATTTATGTTGGAGGCACATGCTACAGAAAATAAAAATGTGATTTAAACCATTTTGAGAGCTGCTGATTAATATCACTCCATGAACATTAGAGCTTTTTTAATGTAGGGACCATAAACTCTGAAAGAGCTGGATATTGAGCACATTCCAGGGTTTTTTCCCTGCAAGGTAACCAATTTGGGATCTAAATTAGATAAAAGTTAATGTTTTTACCAAATTCTGCCATCCCTGTGTGATGAAAAGCTTTTAAAAAGCTCTAAGCCTAGAATGAATTTATAGCGTGTTACAAAGAATAATCTCATGCAAAATTTAGCATTTTAAAAGTGGGCGAGGACATCCCATATAAAAACAAAAGGCAAACTTTATATATGTTCTTGGTACCCACTGAGGATAGGTGATTATGATTGTATTCCTTCAGTGTCTCCTGTATCATTCACAGCTGCTCCTATGATTCAACTTTTCAATTTTTTTCCTAAGGTTGGGTTGTTTGAGGTTTTTTGGGTTTTTTTTCCCCATGAACAATGGCTGGAAAGGCCTTCTACAATATGTATATAAAATAGGTTCTGGATTTCTGATGTAGATGGTCATAGAAACATTCAGACTCTGGCTAGTGGTAAAAAAGGTCAGATACATAACTTCTGGATTTAGTAAGTTATTTTAGGAATTTTTTTGGAGTAGTTCATACATAGGTAGTTTCAAAACAGCATCTCAGGATTTTTTTTCAGTGGAGAGCCTTCTTTGTGTTCATACTATTTTTTTCCCTGTTATTAGTTTTTAATATAAGATCCTGAAATACATATGATCAACAAGATCTGTCCTTCCAGACATACAAGGTACAGTTATCAAGTGACTGATATTTGTAGAAAACCCACATACTTTTCTGTCCTAATGACTTTCCATGCCTCCCCCTGCCCCCGAGCTAAAGACAATATTGCTATTAGCTTATGGTTTCTGAAGTGGAGGTGTAGAATTTTTCGCATGCTCTAGGGAGCTATATTCTGCACTTGAAACAGTATAGTCTCATTTATAAAATAGGGATAAAAATGTCTAGCCACTTTATAAGGAGCTTAAGAACTAAGTAACTTGTACAGTTATTTTAAAAGTTGTATTTCTTTGCATTTGTTGCCTTTATGTAAAGGTAAATAAAGTCTATGCAAGGGTCTAACCACCTGAAAACTCAGGTAAAAATAACAGTTTTACATTTATGGGTAAGTCTGCATGAAATATAAATACATTTGAAAACAGCGGCACTGGGGTGAGTAAATATTACTAAGCCCAGCCATCCTGTCGCTTACCTTAGAATAATTACTGGTCTGCATTTGAAGAACAAATCTTAATGTTGCCAAACTCCACCTTTTTCCTGCTCAGTCTGTAGAGTCTTTATAAGAATCTATTTCCTGTTTCCCAGACAAGGGAGGGGAAAAATGTGTTTTCTCCTTGTTCTGAAAAACAAAAGACAGGCAGTGACTACATACTCGCATCAGCTGCCAGCCTAAATGTGAGTGTGCAAACAGCTGAAGGCTACAGCGAGTTCCTTAGTTGGACCCTTGGCAAAACAGCTCATTGCTATTGCAGTCCATCTCATCCGGACTTACCCTCAGAGCTTTATGAGAGGGAGAAACTGGCTGAAAGGTGATAAAAAGAGCTGGACCTGTAGTTTTTATTATGTTACTTTGATCCAATCTTTGAAGCATAGAAAATTTGTCAATATCTTCCCCCTTTCCTTGCAAGATTTCTTCCCAAACCCCTTATTTGCTGTTTTATGGATTAATTTTTGTCACAGGTTATTAAACTTTGAAGAGTGAGTTTTGCAAGGAACAGAGGATACAGTGGCAGGGAGGGAAGGTGTGCTTAAGCCACTTAGAAAGTAATTGTAGCCCTTTCTGCAATGCTAATCAATTTGTAACAACAGTAAAAACATACATGATAAGAACGACAGAATGATTTTTTTCTTTTGACTTAAAGGGATATCAGTGTAGGTGTGGCAGCTGATGGCTACTCCAGTTCTGTCCATTATTATGTGAAGAAGATTAGCTCCAGCCTTTTTCTACCTTAAACTTTGAACATTATTCATATTTGTGCATCCTGATTTAAATTAGTACAAATTGGGACTGCTGTGTTTTAAAGTGAACTCCACTAGTACAGATTACAAAAATAAATTTTACTTTCATAGAGGCAGTTTCAAACATGTTAGAGTTCACGTCTCCTCTTTATGCTCTCCTTTTAAGGAAAAAACTCATAGTTTTGCTGTCTGTGGGAGAAATTTGCAGTCAATAATGCAGTACGTGATCAGTAGTGGAATAGCAATAGAATCATAGAATGGTTTGGGTTGGAAGGGACCTCAAAGATCATCTAGTTCCAACCCCCCTGCCATGGGCAGAACCCCCCAGATACAGGACAAGTAGTAATTTGTCACGGTGTATTACAGAGGTCTATGAATCAGTAACAGCTCTCCTAAAAATGGTTCAAGAACACTAAAAGCAAGGTTTTGTGTTTTTTCAGAAAGTGGTTCTGGAATTATCAATTCCCTTTTCTCTGTTATGCTCTGGAAAGGAGTTAGGCTGTGTGTAAGTTTGCTACTTTTGCTGTATCCATCAGCTTGCACTCTGACAGTAGTGGCTCTGAAGGGAGAGAGTTTCTTAATGTTTCAGAGAAATTTAGTGGACTGAATAAATAAATTGAACTTTTTGATATTTTACATGCATTGAAAATCTAGATAGATTAATAACCTTTCAACTTCACTGCCATGACACTGTCAATAGGAAATAAGAAGTGTGAATTTACACTTCTGTATGTGCAGGGTAGTTATTCATACTAGAGAGCAGATTTATTATGATAAAATATGATAATGATGAAGCAGTTTCTGTGTTACAAACTATATTGCAATACAAGTTAAATATTTTCATTGTCATGGTCTTGAAAAATAATTGCAGTTTGTCTGTTCCCCTGTAAGTACATATTGGAATACGGCAATGCAACTTCAAAATAGATCTATCTCTGAGGATTAAAAAGGTATTTATAAACAAAGTGTTTCTTTAAGAGCATACTTCATCTCATCCTTAGGAGAGTAATTCCCTATTAGCCCAAAATACATCCTTCAAGCTTCATACGCACTTCAAGATTCAGACATAATGCTCAGACTTGGTTTTCTTTATTGTTATTGCTTAGAGTAATCCTTCAAAGGGTGGCCAGAAACCTGCAAGACTGGGAGGAGATTATTGTTTTCTGGTAAACTACAACTGTGGTCCTTGAGCTGTTTTCTGACGTGTGAGTACGTGATGACCAGCTCCACTTGGATTGCCCCTCTCAAGTCTCAGGTCTGAGTCCCCTATTTCTCCAAGTGTTTTCCTGTGTTCTGGAGCACTTCTGACTTCCTCCTACAGTGATATTTAACACCATGTCCTGGCAGCGTGGAACAATGGAACAAGTGTAATTTTTCTCTGTATACAGTCTTATCACTGTCATTTATGGGAACTGATGTGGTTACACACATTGGGCATTGTTCTTTGCTAGTGCATGTATGAAGCTATTAGCAAAAGCACACCATTCAATGGTACGGCTAAGCTAGTACAGTGGCAAACATCCCCTGAAAGGGACTTTCTATCCCTAGCAGGGTTTCTGCTGTTTCTCTTATATATCCAGTGACTCTGAAATTGCTCCATGGTGAGCTGCATCGCAGGATTAAGCTAGTAAGATATGAATGCTATGAAAATGCAGCATTTCCAGTTGATTTGGGCAGGCAGGAATGAATGGGAATAATGCCTTCTCAGGAAGCTAAGCTGATAGAGTGGCGTAGCTGTGTCACTGAAGGATGCCCTCAGAGGATTTCAGAAGATCCTAGTGGCATTTTGTTTTGGTAGACTACTAAAGAACACTGCTTAGAGGGGCTGATGACCTTTATTTGTTGACTGTATAAGCACTATTTAAATATTCATTTACTGTAAATGGGTTTTTTAGAAATTAAAAAATTTCAGTCTCAAAGTTTTAGAGTATCTGAATGTCAATCTAGTTTGGTTTCTCTGTATCCATTCAGCCAATTTTTGAACAACATTCAGCTTTTGGATTATCTTTGTATTTGCACAGAGCAGACATTTGTTGCCTTCATGGAAATGCAAGGCTGTTTGTGAAAGGTTACACAAGTAGAACAAATGCCAAGCTGCTGATCTGTTTCTCATTGCCAGTCTGTTTTTCTTAAGCAACAATCTGCTAATAGAAGTTGTGGTACAAAAGCAGATGTGTGCAGTACAGGAAGACAATCTGGCTTCCTTTGCATGGTTAGAGAGCATAGGCTTTCAAGTTTTGTTGGAAGTTGATTAACTGGAATTAGAAATGAGGCAGTAAATGAAGCCCCAAAGAGGCTAAACTGCAGCTTTCACTTTTAGTAGAGGTGTAACATGTTGAAGCTGGGAAATGTCTGCAAGTTTTGACTTGCATAGTGGCAATCTGTTAGGCCTTGGGTTTCTCATCCATCAGGCAACCCAACAATTCTTGAAATATATGGAGCATGTTTATGGAAAGGGTGAGGGTGGGTAATGTTTTTCAGCGAGTTCAGGTATGGATGGATATATTGTCTCTGAGTTCTGTACATTAAAAGTAGCATCGTTAAAGCAAGACAAAGGACAGTATTGAGGGAGTCAGGGGCACAACTTGTTTTGGAATCTCTCATTGCTGCTCTCTGAATATGATCCTTGTAAAGCATGGGAGGAGGCATTTGCTCTTTCTGAGTATAAGGGAGGAGAATGAGGAAGGCCTTGGAGACAGCGGGCAGTAAAGTGGAACTGAGCAGCTTTCCACACTAGTGGTCATATTAGCAGATGATAAGACAAACTCACTCAGGTTTTAGGCTGTATCATCTTCCCCGCTCCTTTCTACACAGTCCCTTGGGTCAGATAATTTGACTCGAATCAATACTGCTCTTTGCTCAAGGGTATTCAAGAATTACAGTGGAAGCAATGCAGTGATAAGGAGCTAATTTTATGTGGAAGAGGACATAACGTTTTTGTCATATGCTCTTTATTTGTTTCTTGCAACCTAATTTTGAATGATCATGCTGTGGCTTCCCCCCTCCATGGATGCAAGTGAGAAAGAGAAGAAAATGGATTACAAGAAAAACAAGTTGTGTTGTTTTTTTTTTCCCCCCTCCTTGAAGTTTTTAATTGAAAGTAGTGCAACCTGTGTGGGATGAAATGATGCTAATTGTTACTGAGCTGATGAAATATCTATAAAACAAGGGCTGTATTATATTTATAGCTCTTCTGTCTGGAGAATGTAAATAAACTGATGATTTTCTAGACTTTTCTTTCCTTAATGAGTACTAGCATTCTTTCTGTTGTCTTAGGATGCAAATATTCTCTGAATTTCTAAATGTTAGAAACTTAAACATTTTAAACTTGCAACATTATTAAATGAAAAATGATGCTTAATATGTTGGGGAATGAAGATCCAGATAAAGTTCTCTGTGCTTGTTCATCCCTATTAAGACTTTAAGAACAGCTCCAGATCTTTTGATCGGTTGTGCTTACATTATCTTGAGTAGGCACTTGGATCCTTTCTAAATTAGAAAGGCAGAAAAGACCTGCAGTATTTAAAGACTGAAAAAAGATTTCTAATAATGAGACATAAGGAGATTTTTTTTTTCAGTTTCTCAGGAGGTCAAGAGGTGAATATAATATCTAGCTAATGAAGTTACAAAAAGGGAGGAAGAAAGCAGCTATAATCTAACAGAGAGGATAATGATCATAACTGGAAACAAATGGATGTTAAGGCTAGGAGATTTCAAATATGCAAAGGACGTGCAGTTTGACAATGGACGTGATCAGCCATGGAAACAAATTACTGAGCAAAAAACCAGATTTTTCTTTCTTGTCAGATCATAGAATCATAGAATGGTTTGGGTTGGAAGGGACCACAAACATCAGCTAGTTCCAAGGGAACTAGTACTAGTTCCCTTCTGCAGGCAGGGACACCCTCCACTAGACCAGGTTGCCCAAAGCCTCATCCAACCTGGTCTTAAACACCTCCAGGGATGGGGCCTCCACAACCTCTCTGGGCAACCTGTTCCAGTGCCTCACCACTCTAACAGTAAAGAATTTCTTTCTAACATCTAATCTAAATCAACCCTCCTTCAGCTTAAACCCATTACCTCTTGGACTGTCACTACACTCCCTGATAAACAGTCCCTGACCATCTTTCCTGTAGGCCCCCTCCAGGTACTGCTAAGCTGCAATTAGATCTCCCCAGAGCCTTCTTTTCTCCAGGCTGAACAATCCCAATTCTCTCAGCCTGTCCTCATAGGAGAGGTGCTCCAGCCCTCTGATCAGCTTCGTGGCCCTCCTCTGGACTCTTTCCAACAGCTCCATGTCTCTCCTGTACTGGGCCCCCAGAGCTGGATGCAGTACTCCAAGTGGGGTCTCACGAGAGCGGAGTAGAGGGGCAGGATCACCTCCCTCGACCTGCTGGTCATGCCTCTCTTGATGCAGCCCAGGTTGGCTTTCTAGGCTGCAAGCGCACACCTGCCGGCTCATGTTGAGCTTCTTGTCCACCAGCACCCCCAAGACCTTCTCCTTGGGGCTACTTTCAATCCATTCCTTGCCCAGTCTATAGTTGTGCTTGGGTTATGCCAACCCATGTGCAGGACCTTGCACTTGGCCTTGTTGAACTTCATGTGGTTCTCACGGGCCCACCTCTCCAGCCTGTCGAGGTCCCTCTGGATGGGATCCCTTCCCTCCAGCATGTCGACCACACCACACAGCTTGTTATTGTCAGCAAACTTGCTTTCTGGAAGGTGTGACTTTCTGGAAGGTGTGCTTTAGGCTAATTAAGCTTTAGGTTCACTATAGGGATAACTAGGTGGAAGGCAGACAAAAACTGAAGGCTGGTTCTGACCCCAGAGCCTACCGCTCTGGTTACTGTGGTGTGCTGGCATATAGTGTACCCGAGCATCTCTGGTCTGGTAGCTGGTTCTGTGGCCCGCACCTAATTGCCCCTCCTTCCCTGAGGGCCCCTGGCAAGGAGCTCTGTAGACAGGCAGCCACCCTGCCTTGGCTGCTGTCTTCTGTGGGCTGCCCAGCAGGAGGCAGGTGGTTGCCATGTCCCCTGCACGTGCAGTGTCTTTGATTTGTGCAATCCCAGTAAATCAGGCTCTTCAGGGAAGCGTTGGGTAGGTACTGTGGTGTATGAGTCTAGTGTGCCACTGGAGGAAATGTGAATCACCTGGTGGAAAAGTTGGGCGTTACCCATGTGTGTTTTGTCTCTGCTCCAAATGTCTTCTGGCATTGTTGGTTGGGCTATGAAGAAGTTTTTGAGAGTACATCTGCACTGGAAGACAGTCAAGTGTAGTTATAGACAAAATATGTGGGTTTTTTTACCAGTATAGCTTGTTTTACTTGGACAGCTCGGGGGCATGGGTGAGGGGTGGACTTGTAAAATGCGTGTGCAAAGCACAGGTTTCATGGAAGTGCTGTGTTTACAGTAGCAGCCACTCTCTGCTAGCAGGCTGTATTTGTGTAGGGAACATATCTTCTCGGATCAAAAAAGCGCACATTTTCATTGTAAAATAATTAGAATATGTAAGCTATGAAAACCATAGTGGGGACACAACTATTTAGTTTATCTACAAGGTTAAAACAGATGAAGTCAACCCCAGGAAGGGGTGTGCAATGTTGATTGTACCTGCCTGGCAGATCTTGTCTCTATGTAAATTTTAAGCTGTGATAATGATTGCATATTTTGTCTTGTCTTGAAAACTACTGTCCCCCAACAAACCATTATTGGTGAAGACAAAGCAGTAGTCATACAAGGTGAAAGATAAGAGGAGCTGTACATTGCTTTTTAAACAGCCAGTTGGAGAAGGTATAAATCAGCATGGATTCAGCTGTTAGCTGCAGGTAAAGTTTTATCTGAGGCGGCTTGTTTCCTGAAGGACTTACTGAATCCTCAGATGGTGAAACACAATTTCTTGTCCATTTTCTTTTGGTGTTGGAAGTAAACAGTCTGTCTTTAGTGCTCGCCCCTGCCCTAGACCTTCCCTCCTCCATTCAGGCAGACCAGGAGGACCTGATGGGCTGCCGTGCCGAGGGCTGTCGAGAGGCCTGGGATTGCAGGGCGATGGATGTCTGTCACTGCTCAGCTGATTGATAGCAGGGCCTCGATTCTCCACGATATTATTTCTGTGTCTGTTTTATGTTTTGCACTCAAACTGTGATGGATATGGATATTGACTTCAATTACATGGATTTTTACCAGTTTCTTTATATATTTGGTCATAGAAAAAGGCAAGTAGAAAGATACTTTGTACAAGAACTGCTAGTCAATGGGCATACAAGCAGTACTGCTAGCAGTATAGTGGTCAGGTTGCAAATATGCATAAACACTTGTATATGCAAACAAAGCAAAACCTGATTTGTGGGATAAAATATTTTATTACTTTCAGAAACAACAGTAGCAGTGTGTTTTGAATGTTGTCTTATTAAAAGCAACAACTGTACTTTTTTATGGTAAAAGGATGCTTTTCAAAATTTGCATTTAGTTGGCCATGTGTTCATTGTATAAATGTAGAGCATGTATTGGGACAAAAATTAAGATTTTCTTCTACCCTGTAGAACTAAAATACTATGCACTCATTCCCTCTCCTCCCTGGCCCTCTGAGGAAGCTGCATCATATTGATCATGATTCTCAGAGATTAATATCCAATCTTTTAATTTCCAGTTTAATATAGTACTTGAACACATGCATAAGTTATTTTGAAGCCTATCAGTTTTATATGCATATCTAACAGCATAGTTGGATTGGGAAGACTGGAACTGGATCCTTAACAGCATTTGTATGTTCTTGTAGATTTAGCACTGAGCTTGTAGTAGAGCAGCAGGGAACAGAATCTGTATGTATTTTACCATCCTCCAGCCAAAGAAATGAAAAACTGAATTCTGAAGTATAATCAGAAGCTCGAATATGGAGTGCAAGTTGATATACCAAAGTTAGTTTTTGAGAGCTTAATTTCTTCTTAGCTGTTCTGTGTCTGTCTTTAATGTGACTATTGCTCAGGTGTGATTACCTTGAGCTGGCTGACTCTTTGACAAAGATTTGTGCAAGTAAAATGATATAAAGCTTCATCTGTCTAGAAGAATTTTGCATGGTTCATATTTCTGGCCAACCTATGGAAGAGCTTGTAGAGTTTAGATGATATTTTCAATAATCTGCTATGTTTTGTTCCCAGTGCTTCTGGTTAAAGTGTGCAAACTAGAAATACATCTTATTTCTTCATTTGTCAGATGTGCAGCTATTCATTTTATGAAAACATCAGGAGAAACTCCTCGACAATCCATTTTCTGTTGAATACACAATTAGAAATGAATTCTTTTACTGAAGTTTTAAGGATATTTTGCAATCAGCATGCCAATTTTTTAATTCCTGTTTTTTGGTCTCATCTTACAGAAAGTTAAGGCAACTGCAGTAAAGACAAGGGAAGAATAATAGTGAAGAAAGCTGAAGGAGAAAAGTTAATACCTGTTTCATAACACTAACAAAAATAAAGCTACTGAAATGAAAAATAACTGTTCCTTTACTAAAGTAAAAACAATTAAAAGATTGATGGTGCTGCCCATGTGTGGGTGTGTACGTGTTTATGTAATGTGGGAAAAATTTTCTAACAAACTAAGAATAGTGGTTAAATGTTTGTCCTCTTGCTAGTATCCCAGTCATGATGCAATTCTCAGCAAGACGTACTATAATTGTACAGGGAAGTTGCTATTTGCATAGTGGAACACAATGTGTTTTCCCTAGTTTCAAACCATTTTTAGAGCAGAACGTCAAAAGAGAAAGATTCACGTACTGCGCATTGGAGCATATTTCCTTGATGGATATAATGCATCTTCAAAGTGCAAAAGTAGCTCAAGATGCAGGATGAATATATATTCTAGTATTTGCTTTTACCTCCCCAATAAGAAACTTTGAACAATGCTAAAATACTTCAGGTAGTGCGTATCACTGAATTGAGATAAAATTTAATATATAAAATTTGATAGATGTTCATCTTGCTTTAGAGAGAGGTTCAATTTCACTCGCACCTCAGAGGTAGTAGTGGCAGGGTTGGACTTTTGAGAAGTCTGGAGTTGTCCTTCCCCTCCTTCTGTTATCACACAGTATTTGTCTCTCCTCTAGTGTTTGCCTGCCTGTGCAGTCTCACAGTAACACTGCAACTTCAAGGCCTTTGCCCACTCATAAAGCAATTTTCATCAACCATTTGAAAAAAGATGTCTTTGCCATGTTCATGGAAATGGTATTTCTCAGTAGCTAAGTAGGAATTGTAATAGTATTACATTATCACCCATTGATCCTAGTCTCAGTACATACTGATGTGAACAAAGTCCTGAAAGCAACTAGTTTAGAAGTATGGAAAACAAGGCATGCAAAATGTAGATTATAGTTTTGTTTTGTTTTTTTTTTTTTTTTACTGTGGAATTGCGTAGAGACTTATTTAGCAAAGTTCATGCAGAATAGTCTTGGTAGACACAGTAATATCCCCTCTCATGCACCTTAAGTGCGACTTTTTTGTTCTTGAGAGCAGGCAAAGCTAAGTTTCTGATTGCATTACTAAAACGTGACAAATGGCAATCTTGTATAACCAGAATGGCAAAACTCTTCTGTCAGCCAGCGCTTTTCTTTGTTTCCTAGTAAATAAACATCCATTCAAGAGCTGTAATGGACTGTGGGGGAAAAGGTATAAATCTAGCCATAGAACAAATTCTATGCAAAATAAAGATTTTAAGCAAGACAGCATCACAAAAGCTTTATATACAGCATCTGTGCTTAATGGTGTCATGTCTTTTTTTCTCCATGATTGGCTTAAACTCAGGGCATTTCCATTGTGCATTCTAACATTTCTTTTGTCCTTGATCAGATGAGATTTGGGTTCATAGAAGTTTATTTTATGGTGTTTCTCTCTCAAGGTGTAATCCATGACTGCCTCTTAACCAGGGTTTACAGCAGTGCCAGTGTGTCACAGTAAATAAAAATACCTGTGTCCTGTAAAGCAATAATCTAGCCATAATTTGGAAGGCAGTTCTGTCATAAGTAGACCTTCTCATGGCCTCTGTATGCTACCAGGAGGGGCTTTTTTAAAAAATTTCTCCCAAATATTCTGAGCCTAAAAAGGAAACTTCTGATGGTTTGAGATAATTCAAGTAGCTATGTTTTATATTATTTTTGTATAGAGAATCATAGAATGGCTTGGGTTGGAATGGACCTTAAAGATCATCTAGTTCCAACCCCCCTGCCATGGGCAGGGACACCCTCCACTAGACCAGGTTGCCCAAAGCTCCATCCAACCTGGTCTTAAACACTTCCAGGGATGGGGCCTTCACAACCTCTCTGGGCAGCCTGTTCCAGTGCCTCACCACCCTCACAGTAAAGAATTTCTTCCTAATATCTAATCTAAATCTTCCCTATCTGTACGTACATAAGTGTATGTCCTACATGCAGCCGAACTTTCTCACAAGCACAACTGGCAAGTGCGAAGACCCAAGACAGTGCTGCTGTGAGAATGTGATGAGTTCTTATGTGTAACATCTTGACTATAACCAAGTGTCGAGAATTGTCCTATAAAATGTCAAGGTTTTTCCCCAGTAAATTTACAAATCTCTCATACTGAAAAAGAACTGTTAGTGTTTTTAAGTGGCTCAAAATGCTTAATCAGTGGTATGTTAGGTTTGAGGATTCCTCAAAGGCAAGATCTTCATGCTTTTACTTCCACGACTGCTTGAAACACAGCCCTGTAACATCGGCAGAGGTGAGTCCGTGTGCCAAACCACTTGTTAGTGTCTTTCTGTAGCCCTGTGTCCAGCTCCAGTGCATGCCTTGACGTGCACTCTGACCAAACAGGTTTTACTTCAGAGCTGTGAAGTGGCCCCTCCTCTGGGCTAAGCTGCTGCAATGCAAACAGTATTTATACAGCTTTGCAAGGCTGAACAACTGCTGGAAAATTTTTCATCTGTTTCATAAATTTGAACTATTTCACGTTTTAAGTTAGGTACTTTTTGGCGTTGTTTGCATGGCAGAAACTGTTACTGGCCTCCTGTCCCTCTGATCTGTGCTGGGCCTGCGAGGTATTAAGAAACCAAATTAGCTGGGATGCAACGTGTGTTTTGAGTTGTATATGGAATGCAAATGTGCATTGGTCTGGGTGTGAACCAAGTTAATCTTGTGACTTCTGGATTTTGTGGTCCTGCTCTTTAGAAGTAGTAGCTAAGGAATTATTCTGTAAGTGCCAGGAATTACAATGAATAGTTTCCCCTGTTTAATCTTACATAATGTAAACTGTGTGTGTTATATTTTGTAATGCATGCCTGAAGAAAAATCTCTTAGAATAAATTTCATGCTTACTTCATGATTTTTTCCCTCATGCTGTCATCTAAACGTGATGTTACCAGATAAAATCATTTGCTGTACTGAAAGCAAGCCATTCTTAGCACTAAGGAGGAGGGAAACTTGTATTTCGTTAGTGGCTTTCCATCTGTCTGGGAAAACTCTGCAAGTACACTCCCAGCATCTGTCCTTTTTCCTTCTATGTCTTTCCCACCCAAGTGTAGATAGTCCTGACCAATAACAGTGTGGACACAGATACCCTCCTTTCCTGTGCTGATTACACCTTTGACTCCTTAGTCTAGAGTTTTGTGCCAATTTGCAACTAGAGTTTTGTTTTCCATGCCATATTTACCTAAGCCTGTGAAAACAGTAGTTGTGTTGTAAAACTTACAGGGAGAGTTCTGTATATATGTGGCAAGTAGCTCCGAATATGTTAAACAATCCCTGGGGAGAACTTCTTAGCGAAGTTTTAGGAGTTTTACCTCTTTATATGAAGCCTGAGGTCCAGCGGATTTGGAGGAGGGAAGGAAAAGAACAGGAGTCTTTCATTTTAGCTTTTCTGTATGAAATGCGTATTGCACTTATGCTTCCCTGGAGTGCAGCCTAGTTAAACTTCAAAATTAGGGCAAGAAAAAAAAAAAAGAATGGTGGAATGCAAGATGAAATTCTCACTTCTGTTATCTCTAGGAAGGAGCTAACAGTGGCTGCAATGGTATAAATTAAGCATTTCAATCTTTACAGTACACTGTGAGCACCCCATGCAGCCTATCAGCAGGTACTCTGCTTAAAAAGACTTCTTTCTCTGACTTAATCTGAGACACACATGTGTCGAAAGACATCCTTTTCAGCACTCAGAATGATAAATGTATTAGCTTCACTGCACATCTTTACTTGTTTATGTTTTCTTCTCTCATCTCCCACTGAAAGAAAAAAAGGGATTTTGTCCTCTTGGAGATAGATGTTGCCTGTCACTTGAGCTTTATTATCACCTGGAGCTATTGCTAGGCTTTTGTCCAGCAAACTTTGTCTGTATGGAAGACAGTTTTATGAGGGTGATAGATTTGAGCTGTTTATTTGCAAATATTTTCCAGTTTATTGTTCCTTTATATAGTAGTGCCAAGCATATTGTTTTGCAAACTAGAAAGAGGAAAACTCTCTGCCTCCTGAGGCTGCGTCATTGCGATGTTTTATTATTTTGGAATAAACTATGTAAGAAAGGTACCGTGTAGGGACTACTTCATTTGTCACTGAAATGGGGTGCTATATAATGGTATACAACAGCTTAATAAAGAAAGCAAAGAACCTTTTCAGTTGAAAGCAGGAGAAACTTTAAGCAGAATGTGATGATCTTGGAACTTGACTGGGATTCAGCATAATAACTTTTAAAAACAAATTATTTTTTTTACAGTGGTAAGTTTGCAGGGATAGTACAGACTAAGATATAAATCTCATATTTCTCTCCAACTCCATGACAATTCATTGACTCAGAATCTACTTGCCACAAACTTGCCTAGAACAGCCGCTCAAGAAACAAGTGTTTTGCCAGTGTGTGTTTTGCAGAGGGCTTCTGTCACTTGAGGTGGGTTGACTGAGGAGGACCGATTGGAATGCAGATGGTAAAAATCAACTCTGCCTTCTATTTCACATCACTTCTCTGTGTAGTGTCTTGAGTGTCACCATCCCATCCTTTCTTAATAGTTCTTGGGTACTTGTTCAGTGCTGTAGAGTTGAATATCTCCTGCTGAGCTGCTGCTGTTGCTGCTTCCTTCAACACATTCATGTTCTTCCGCTCTCATCCATACACACTTTTTAATGCACCTGGCTTAACTTGACATTTCAGGGTATTTCAGAATAATAGATGTGCCTACACATGTGCCAGATACACAGTACCTTTTAGGTCACGATTTCTCTGTTTGGTACATAAAACTGCATTCACTTTCTTTTTTTTTTTAAGTTAAGTGATACTTGATGAACCTTGGTTCTTCTCATTTTCTGCATCCTTTCCAACATGCCATAATATAAACTCTTCGGAGTTCTTGGTGAAGTTTTTTGAGGTACTTTGCTGTTCTTGCTGCAGTTGATTATTTCTCACATTATAGATTAGGTGAGAATATTGTGTACCATTTTTTTCTCTGCTTATTGCAGATCCTCTCCCCCAGTACTGTTGAAGCCAAAGGTGGTGGTTGCAGGATAGACACTGAGGTGCTGTTACCAGAGCTTTCAATAAAGTAGCAAATGTACGCACCTTGTTACTTACAAATGTACTGCTTTTAAGCTCAATCTTTTCTGCACAAACTTTCTGCAATGTGTGTGGCCACTGTTGATCAGGCTTGTATGATGGCACTCTGTCATCAGGAAGACCGATTTTTCGTGCCATTATCTCAAGAGTGGAGCTGAAAGTATACCCTTGAAATCTTTTATCATCCCCTTCACTATGATCACCTCTGAACTACTTTTTGAGACTGACACAACTTTTGACTTCAGTCCGTCTTCTCTCCAAAATTCATGCCTTTACTGTCTATATGGAACAGAGCTGCTCATGCCATCTTCGCTGCTGTGTGAGGATGACAAAATGGAGAGCAAATATAATCTCAGTGTAAATATTGCTTAGAGGCAAGCTAAAGGATAAAACATTTTCATTGCTAATTTTAAGTGGTTCCAGAAAATTGGGGATGCACTGTGAGGTAACTGGAAAGAGTACTTGGCTAGGTGGTAGCATGCCCTGCTAAGTTAAACAAAAGGACTAATTAGCTAGTAAAATTGAAACATTGTATACCAGGCAGGGATACACAATAAACTTCAGTTTAATTTAAACCAAAACTTTACAATATGATGTCACAAGACCTCATTTCTCTACATATAAATGCTGAATTGTACCTGAATCAAAATAATGGTTAGGATTCCCTCCCCCCCCAACATTGTTTGCTTGTGTGGGTTGATATGACTTGCTTTCTTTGCCAAACCTCTGGTTACTAGTATACGTCCATGGTGGCTGCTTTACACTTAATTTTTATGGAACCCTAAAAGAGGCAAATAAATATGTAACTGTGTAACTGCTGCTTATAACATCATTATAAATACAAAGCATTATTCATAAAATTTATAAATACCATTCCTTGGCTTGGTGGTTGGGATCAATGTAGAAAACTTTCCATCAGTGTACTGTAAGCACGTACAGTCATGTGTAAGTGGTGGGAAATGGGGCTCCCCTCTTCCCACCGTACCTCTGTGCCACTGGTGATGTTACTGTTTTGCTGATGTGTCTGTAGGACCCATCCAAGTCAATAAACCTGTTGGTAGGTCAATTCACAGATATTTCTGTTAACATTTTTGCGATGATTTCCATACACAACTCCGTGATCTTTCAAGCCTGGCTAGTGGGTAATGGGTATGGTAGAAGCACTTTGCCACTGCTGAAGCACACTTGTGCTAACGTCGGATCCAACAGTTGTTACATGCAGAGGATGTTGAGGAAGCAAGTGAAAAGAAGCTACCGATGGATTTAAATAGGCAGGATATTGGATGGCTGTAAGACACTTCCTCAAGAAAGTGCAGATACGTATCCTTCAGATTATGCATATGCAGAGATCAGACCACTAGCTGTTTTCAAATAAATACATTGCTTTTAGGTTGAGTACTGCTCTTTCTGCATGCAGCAGCTTTGAAGTAAACCTGTCTGTGTCTGCACACGTGCTCTAAATCTTGTTAAAGTGTGAGAATCTGTATTGCAAATGTGCTTTAAATTACTTATGTTGATGCCATATAAATAAAGTGTATGTGCTTAAGTTGTGCTTCCTATAATAACCTTGTTTCATTTGTATTATTTTGGAGCATTTAAAATTGACTTTGAGATGCTGGGTTTTCCCACAATTTGCATAAAATCCAGTACTACAGGTAAACTGTAGCATGCAGCTGATCCGAAAAGGGGATACTGCATAAATGACAGAAAACAGATAGGTGGAGGAAAGACTGCTGTGGAGATGCATGGTTGGGGAAAGGGAAAGCAAAGTGCCGGTTTGATGGAGACGCTGACTGAGAGGTGGGTCATTTATCTGGGTCGTAGTAAAAAGACACCAAATTTTAAAACTTTATTTCAGTTGATCTATCAATTTTAACAGCAGAATATCAGTTCCTAACCTGTGTGAGATTGTTGAAGCTCCATCTCTGAAGAGCAAACGTTTAGCTGTCAGTGTCACAGACAGGCCAGTTTTCCTAATACAACTGTAACACCACAGAGCTGTATTTATTTTGGTTTGACCCCTGGATTTTTCTTTAATTTACTTTGGATAGACAGACTTTTATTAAAACTTAAGCTGCTTTATATCACAGGCTTGTTGTTTTTAGGGTGTTTTTTTAACAAACAAGATTCTCTCTGTGCAGATTCCACTGGTGAACGAAATGAGGGCAACTGCCCTCTTGGCAGATGTCTTTCCTCTATTTGCCAGGACTGTTGCTTTTTAATATTACTGTGACAAGTTGCTGTTACTTGGGCAAAAGATTGAGCCAGCATCAGGTTTTTCAAGGGTTGGATAACCTGTATGAAGCACCGGGCAGCAGAGTGGAAAGCTGATCTGTGTTCAACTGCAGGCTTCCTGCATGCTATCATGAAGTCATTAAAACTCCATCTTAAGTGGATTGCTTGGAGAGTAGGAATAAAAATACCTCCTGTTTCACAAGGATATGGAGGCCTAACTTGGACATGCAACTTAAAGTGTGTAATTGACAAATGCTGCTGCTTGGGTAGGTGCTTTGGGACTGAGAATAGCCCATTATTCCTCTAAGCTGCATCACGTGGCTGTGGTTTCTTGGGTTTGTGCAAACAGCAGCGGCGTTCCCACCCACTTTGACCAAGTGATGCCGAGTTGGTGACAGCAGCAATGGTATGATTTGTGCTACGTTTAATTCAAGGAGTCTGTTGGCCTTCTGTTTACAGGGGAAGATGCCTGTTTAGTAAACAAACTGGAGTGCTTAGTGATACCTGTCTGGGGAACTGCCCCTTCCAACTGCAGCTCGTGTTGCAGATGTACCTAAAACGGCAAACGCACTGTTTTCTCCAAGATGTCACAGATCGGGTTTTAGTGTGTCAGAATAAGTGATGTCCTCAGGGCTTTGTGTTCTAGGTCATGTCATGCCATAGCCATCATGGTTTTTGTTATGATTTGGCTCTAAATGCTACATCAGCAGGCTGTGAGCACAGCTGCCTGTCCAAAAGATGTGTGGAGGGGTGGTTACATGGCATGGCTAAGGAGCTGCGTGAATAGTGCCTTTCTAAAGTTTGTTAGGAAAACATGGCAAAATGGTTTCTCTGTGTAGAACTGCTGATGTGTCACAACAGACCTCGCGTTTAGGGGTGCTGCTTAATCACTTGTCCTCTGAGGATATTACCAAAGCACCTGCTCTGGTCATAATGGCAAGGTGTCTCTTGCTGTTTATGATTTTACTGTTCTTCATCCTTCTTCTGTTTAAACCCCTCTGATAAAGGTCTTGATGTCATTGCTGGGCTGATACTCACTATGTAAGACTGTTTCTGGCAGAATGTATCTAGCTCTGCTCTTGGGCTAGCCCGTGCCCTTATTTGTCACAGAGTCCTGAGAACAATGCAAAGCCTTGCTCATTATTCCCATTTCTCACCAGGAGTCCAGCGTGGCCCCATTACGGATGGGGCCTGTACTGCAGAAAGCAACAGCAGCGTGTTTGCCCCGTGTCCTGCAGCATCTCTGTCTTAGCAAATCTACTTTGTCGTGCTTACTCTTTGGCTGCCAAAACAAGTGAGAGAGGATTTTACGGTGGTGCTTCTGTTGGACAGTGCTGCATTGGTGGACTCTAGAGCCGGCTCCGGGGTGCTTCCTCCCTCCTGCCCCGCCGGTTGCAGACCTGCTACAGCCCCGCAACTCCTCGCAGCATTTTTCAGAAATGTATTGTAAAGCCCTGCCCGGCGCCCAGGGCCGAGGCAGGAGAGGGTTGCATAACCCGTCCCCGGCCCCACCGCCTGTCCGGGGCGGCGCGGCCGAAGCCTCGGCGGATCCCGGGGGCGGTGCCCTGGCCCCATGCCGCGGCCTTCTCCGGCCTGAAAGGGCCGATTCAGGGGCAGCGCCGGGCGGGGCGGGGCGGGCGGGTGGAGGAGCCGCGGCGGCCGCCCGCTCCCAGCGCCGCTGCCCATTGGCGGCGCTGGGCGGGGGCCGGGGCGCTCGGCGGGGGCGGGCGGCGGAGAGCCCGGGCCGGGCCGTGCCGTGCCCACCGGCGTTTCCCCCGCTCCGCTCGGCTGCGCCGCGCTCCTCCCGCCGTACCATGGTTGGGGATCACTGCAGCCTCCCCGGTGAACGGCCCGTCCTCGCCCAGAGTCCCAAACCCGGATTAAGCTGCAAAATGGTCCTGCAGGCGGTCGGCAAAGTGCTGCGGTAAGGACGAGTCCGCCGGTGGCGGCAGGGTGGCTGCTCCGTGGGGCTCCCGTGGGCGAATGCGTGTGCGTGGACGGGGGCTTCCCCCCAGCAACGTATGTACGGCCCTGAGAGGAGTGAGAAGGGAGCTGGAGCTGAAGTTAAAAATCTGGCCCGGGTGCCTTGTTCTGCTCAGCCCCTCTCGTGTCTGCAGGAGGGAGGCTGCATTTGGCTGCCTCTGGATCTTGTGTAGCAGTCTGGGAGGGTGGAAGTTGGAATAGCAATAGCTGCTTGGAGAGAAACATTTGTCTACCCGTAATACTGCAGTCAAATTTTGTTTGCGCTCCCCAAGAACTAAATTTTCCAGAACGTAAGCAGATAGTGAAGGTCCTGGCTTTCCTGAATAAGGAGTCTGACCAAGATGCTGCATATGCTTTGGCATGTTTTCTACAGAAATGTTGTAAGATGAGGGGAAAAAATTGCTCATGTAGCTCAGAAGGACTTGTGTGAACACTGAGACGTGTATGACTACTGAGACCAAAACCAGACTCTTTGGCAAAGGATGTACAGTAATTTGATTCGGAGGAGTTCTGACCCGTTCTGGTTTGCAAGGAAAAACGTCATCACAAATATTAGGATTAGCAGCCTTGCTCTTCAACAACTACAGCTTTTTATTTTCGTTAAGTGTGTTCAGATATTTTTCTGGGATCTATGAAGAATGGCATTGCTGCTCCAAAAAGGAGCCTTGCTCCTCCAGCATAACTTTATTTGGTAAGCTTTCATTTGTTCCTGTTTCCTACTCTCTGTTGCCAATTGTTAAGTATTTGTCAACAGAAACATTATCCCTCTCTTCCTCTGTTGACTCATGTCTCTTCTCTTCCCAGGTGAGTTTAGGGGAGCCATTTATTAAAGCAGTGATCCCAAAGCGGCTGAGCTCTGGCTGCGACTTAAAACTAAAGTTCACTGGGCTTAAAGTAGGCTTGGTGAGAAGAACTGCTTAGAGTTGCTCTTAAAGAAGTGCTGTAGTGCACTACTTTTTGTGGTTTTGTCGTGGTTTGCCCTCCCCCCCCCCCCCCCCCCCCCCCCCCAAACAAACCAACCAAAAAACCTCCCAAAAACTTTCCTGTAAAAAATGTGAGTTTAAGGAATTCAGGTTTCTTTGTCAGCTTTTTAACAAGTTTAACGTCCTTTCTTTGCATTCTTGGGGGGTGGCGTGTCTATAATTCAATATGGTATTACACAGCTGGTCATATCATAAAATCCTTTGGCCAGCGGCTTGCTATTCATGCTGTGAACCTTTTGAAGTTTTTGGTAGCTGTTCTATTGGCAGCACTCCCAGATGTAAATAGATGGGTGCCTCTGTAGGGAAGAATTGCCAAACCTTTTGTTCAGCATCTATGGCAGTTTATTTTAAAGTATAGGTAACTTCCTGTGACTTAGCAACGAAACATATATTTTTATGATTTGTTCAGTGCATGCTTTTGAAAAAGTATAACATAACTTCTTCCTTTCTCCTCCAACTGGAGTACGTGCAGAAATTGTGCCTAATTTTATTTGCTTTTTCTCCCTCTGAGGTTTATTTTCTACATGTACTATAGAACTGTTGTGAAAGCAGGAAAAAGTTGTTGTCATACATGAAATATTTTGGGCTCGGGAATAAATACCAAACCTTTGTTTTGCTGAGCTCTTACTAGATGGGAATGATTACTATTTTGTAATAGAGGGTTTTTTTAATGTGTCTTTTCATTCTGGGTTATCACCTTTTGCACTCAGAGAGAAATGTGAAGTCACAAAAACTTTTCGATGCTAGATTGGTTCTTTTATTTCTCTTCTTGAATATATTCAGATGCCTTATCTGACCTTACGTGTGTTGCTTCATCTTGCTTTTTTTTTGTTTTTGTTCTGTAAAACATAAACTCATCCTATTCTGCAAAGAGCTGAGATAGTGTAAGAGCACAGGTACTAGCTAGGAGCCTAGGCAAATACTAAGTCCAATTGAAGTTTCCTTATTGTAGAAATTGGGTATTAGTGCTTAAGAAAGTGTGAGCCTGGTGATGGTGAAAAGGAAGTGCATGGGACCTCACTTGGTGGCTGGTTGGTGACAGCTGTGGTGGGATTGCTTTGAACATAGGCACTCGCAGCTGAGCTTTGTCCACTTTATTGTTGGTGAAGAACAAGGAGCTTAAAGATGTGATTGAATGCAGAGGTGCAATGCCAGCCCAAGACAGAGTGACCAGCTCACTTGTTTGTGCTTATGTTGTAGTCATATGAAGTTAAATGAGATGAATCCCACATTACTGTAATGGTTTACTATCTGTTTCAGAGTAAGCGTAGGACAAAGGGTATCACATACCACTTTTAAGCCTGTCCATCTGAAACACTGCTGATTTGCGTTTTCTGTGGTCTGTACAGAAGACAAATCAACACTAAACTTTGGATGAAGTAATTTTTCTTTTGTTGATCAGGCTTACAAATGGCTTGGTGATAAGATCAAAGGATATCTTACTTGTGCATAGCCCAGTGTTATGAGCAGCCTATTGCATTTTAGGCTTTTTTTCTCAAGCATAACAGAGAACCATCATCATCACCAATCCCTCCGCAGGCTGCTAAGGACTTGCAGAAGTTCACAATGGACAAGCGATAGAGTGCCCGTCTTCTTTCTAAAATGCCCTCCATTTCTTCTCTCTCTTGGTTGTGAATTACAAAGTTCCAGTACGATACTTAATCAGTATGATTTTCCTCCATAGCAAATTTGTTGTACATTATTTATATTTTATAAGTAACTCACTCTCTTGAAGCTTTTAACATGCAAGTTGTTTTCATTAGTCAGTCCGAGTCCTCCTAGCTGCTGGGTGCCAAATAGTGAATGTGTCCCACACTAGTAATAACAGCTGCCAAAGGAAAAATCAGTACAGGGAGGAAACAAGGGAAGCGTGAGGAAGCAAAAAGGCTTCACAAGAAGCAGCAGCAACCCTGAAAACCTGAGAGGAGTTTAAAAGAGCGTGGGGAAAGACAACTGAACCAGAAAGGGGAAAAAAATGTAACAAAAGCAACAGATGTGCTCTTAGCCTTTCTAATTAATTTTTTATGAAAGCTACTGTTAGGTTTATTACTCCTTTAAATTATTAGTGATTCAGCTATGAAGAACTCTGGAGATGCTTGTGTCTTTCATCATATGGGTTAGTAAACTGTGTTTAACACTTCATGGATGGGACCAAGACTACACACTTGTAATGATTAAAAAAATTAAAATACCATTAGAAAAGTGTCACGTCCCCTTTAAATTAATCATAGCACAGCTGAGATGAAGTTATGTCTATTCCTTAGCACAGTGTTTAATTAGGGCTTTCGTTTCACTTCAGATGTTTTTGAAATATGTTAATCTCCTTTTTCCCCTCTCCTGTAATGAATTGTGTCATTATTTAGCCCATGGTTAGGGAGGGAAAAAACCAAAATGGATGCTGTTTTTCTGTTGTTGTTTTGTTTTCTACAAGTTGGTGGTTTGGGAGGGAGGTAGTAGGGTAAAGGGAAAAAAGAACAGTGTAAAAACTTGGAATCTTATTCTACTTTTTAACATTATTTAGTTGCTCAAGTTTTTTGTGAAGCAGCAGATTACTGTTAGCTTCCTTGCAGAGGTGTGCTTTTTACTGGCCTCAAGTCACACAAGTGGAAGCAAGGCTCAGGTACATGAGAGATCTCCCTTCTTTGGTCCAAGCGAATAACTGAGCTGGCCATAGGCATTCTTCAGAGCCACGTGGTTGATGACTTGAGGACAGTGTGTTCACTGCCTGTGCCTAGTGCTTGAATCTTGATTTCAGATGCTTGAGTGCAGCTCAGAACTGCAGCGTGTTTGCTGTGCCGTGGCACTTTGAGTCCTGCGCAGGTGATCTTTCAGAGACCGCTCCCCATGCAGCTTCGTTGTCAGTGCGTTTCTTTTTAAGTCTCCAGTGAAACAAAGTCCCCCTGTTCCCTATTAGTTGACTAATTATTGCTGTTATAGTGTCAGGAAAGAGGAATGATGTGGGCTACAGAGTTGTGATATTGTGTAATGACTTCTGATAAAGTACAGTGTGGCTTTTATGTACACATAGTCCAGAATGAATGTGGGAATAGATAACTTAAAATTCCTCTTTCTCATAAAAGCCTCCCTTCTTAGAGCAATGTGCAGGGATTGATTTGGATACCAACCAAAAAATAAAACCACCAACCCCACTGTTTTTTGCTAGGTGTGGCATTGGCTTTACAAACAGAGTGGGATTTTTACAGGTTCTTTTCAAGAATGTAGTAATTTGTCTTCAGTGATAGGGTGATAATGATTACTTCAGTCAGATAAATTAGCAAGTTTGTGTTCGCATCCTGGATGGTGCCATATGTTTTTTACATCCAGCACTTATAAATTTTTGAAAAATTAAATTCCTATCTATTCCTCAAATAATTCATAGCAAGACCAGAAAGAAACAAGATTAATTTGACATTGGATTCTATTTTTTTAAGTGATCATGCAAAGTCATTTTAAATGTGTTCATGAAATGAATTGATCAGACTAAAACAAATAGTTAAAAATTTCAATCCTGTTTTATCCTAATTTAGGTAGAAACATTTTTTCAATAATTTAGTCTGGTCTATAGTATTAGAAAGTAATTAGGAAGAGTCTTGTTTAACATTAGTTAATCTGATTAATGCAGAAGTCTGGGGACAGGCAGAAGAGAAGGGAGGGAGGGCAGTGCTGCAGGGAAGGGGCCTATAGGCAAAATGCTCTTCAGAACCATGTCAGCTATTTTTATCCTGTTCTTTTTCTTTCTCCCTCCCACAACTTCTTATTGTACCAAAATAGTTCAAAATGTTTATGGTTCAGGGCAGCTGACAGCACTAATTGTCATGCTGTGTCTTGCTGAGTATTTCTGTAACAGGAGCTGATTCCTTGTTTGATTACAGCCTTTTGGGGACACTCATGAGCTACTCGGAAAGGACCAATGGCACTATGGGCCAGTAACATCTTGTGCTTTGGCAAGGTGTGACCGGGCAGTAGCGGCTTTGCAGTGCGTATGAAAGCACAGCTGTGCTTGTAGAGGTTGCTCTTTGACATGAGTGTCCTGTCCTCAGGACAGAGCAGGTTGCAGTGGAGGTAAGCCTGGTGGACTCATCTGGCTGGGACATGCACTCTGGAGGGGCGGCTCTCCCTACTTGTGCAGGTGGGTGTTCTCCAGCATACACAGGTAGCAAAGTCTCTTCTGCACTTGCAGTGCTCTGCTTGATGTTCAGCCCCACTATGAGGTGTCAGATACTTCTGTCAAAGCCATTTAACAACCTGGTCTTCTCCTGAAGCTCAGGACTTGATGCTGTGTCTCACTAGTGGTCCAGTGAACCATGCACTCCTCCATTTCTTTGGGATAGTCGCTCGTTTGTTCACTTGTATTTGCCACAGGAGTGTCATGACCGTGGTGTGTTTGACAGTTGGTGAACTGTTTACAATATATTAACAATGAAGAAGCCTGTGTCTGTCTTCAGAGGGATTTACAACATTGAGCTGTATTTTGGTTATGTGTTCTACATTCTGTGAAGTGATAGCCAGAGGGAGAGGACTGCTAAAATTCTTCTGTGTTGAAATAACCCTGCAAGGTGTCTCCAGAGCTAGTATAGGAGGGGCACCTGTCCCAAGGTTTAACAGCATTTTCTTCTGTTTTAATAATATTTTTTTCTGAAGATCCCTCCTGGACACTTTAAGAAGAAGAGATTTGATTGTAATTTCAAACTTCTGAAATTATTCACCCTTCTTTTATCTTGTTTCCTTGGTATGCATCTGTTTCATTACAGGATTTGCTCCTGATCTTAGCTGCTTGTTTCTGCCTGGAAGATGATTTCACTTCATATACGTGCAAAGTATGAGCACGCAACATTCATCCTTCTGGGAGTTTACTACAATTCCTAGTTTGCCTCTTTGCTTCCTGTGTTGTAATAGCTCATTTTTCTGGTGCTGCTCTTTATGCAGAAAATATCTATTTCACACTCAATTTCTATCCGCTGTTCTCTGGTATCTCAAACCATCTGTGCACCCCCAGGTCTCTACCAAGTAGGTTTGTAGGGAAAAAAAAAAAAATCCTCTATAGGAGAAAAAAAAAATCCTCTGTAAAAGAGCTTTTTTCTTTCCATTCTTGATGATCTTTGCTGAAGAGAATGTGATCTCCCACTGATTGTTGCCCTGTCTCTAAGATGGCTAAGACATAATGTATCTGTTCCCCTATCTTACATCTTTCTCTGGGACTACACCAGAACTGAGTTTGGTAAAGTCTTCTTTTGTTGAGGGCGATTTTCTAATCCTTTTTCTTAATCCCTGGTTCTGTGGGGCTCAACAAAATTGTAACTAAGGCTTCAGCAAATTGCTGTTAGAGAAGATGAGATGTTGTTTTTCTTTTAAGAGCTGCCACCACCTAGTCTCTGGATGTATGGATTAACCCTTTCTTCCAGCTTTCTGAAGGAAAAAACCCCACGTCTTGGAGTTAATGGAGTCCATTAACACTGGAGCAAGGTTGTTTGAGCTTGTCAGAAAATGCTCTGTTAATTTTCCAAGTTCATTTCTGTCTGATACTGAAATAGCTTTAGAAGTGCTTTTGCTTGGACAGCAGGGACTGGTTATAGCAGATGCTCCCCAGGTGAAAGGAACACTGTGGATGTCTGTGTAATTCCCTTTATTTTTAAAAAAGGAAGAATCAGCAGTGAGCGCAGCTGTCCTCAGAAAGGTGGATAGTGACAGAGTATTAAAACTCTTAGGACAGTTTAATACCTGAAAAAATAATCCTGGCATACCATACAAAGTACACGAAGTTAATGAAGAAAGAAGGCTTGGGCTTCGTGGTGATCTATGAAAATTCATAAACAGGAAAGATGACATGAGGTGCCCTTGATCTCCAGACACCAGATCTGTTCTTCAGTCCAATGTGGCCACAAATCCCAGATTCAGAACACCAAAGCCTTACAGGGATAAGTGCTGACAATCAGCAGGATGCGTTTGGCAAGACAGGGGAAAGGAAATTGTGATAAACTAGGTTTTGCTGATTCTTCATTATACAAAGTCCTCAGTTTTGATGCGACTGCCTTATTTCTTCAGAACAAACCTGTGCAGGGAAAAGATAAAGCTGGGGTCTTGCGACCACCAACTGTGTGGAACAGAGGGGAAACTGTATTCTGTCTCAATGGAAATATTCATTTTTCTGTTGTTTTCAGCATACAAACCTTTTTTTTTTCATGTCTAGGTACATCATTCAAATACATAAAAAAAATTGGTTTTTTTTAAATGCACACATCTTATGTAGTAGTCAAGCTAACTAATCTCTTAAATTATTTCAGTTACAAGCTTTTTGAGAAGGATTCCTGTTGTTTTTTGAAGTAGAGACTTAAATACTGAGAAGTAACTGGATCATCCAACAATGATAGTAAACTACTCCCTCAAGAGAGACTTCTTCACTGGTTAGGGACCATTTTTCATTTCTTCACAGTGAAAATACTAGTGCAGCTATGCACGACTGGTGTGGTTACATCTCTGCAAAACCAGTACGAACTGTCAGTTGCTGCCAGGAATTGAAACAGGGCCTCTTAGCTGAGTGATGCAGGCTGTGTTTCAAGAGAGTTAGCTGGTCATAACCATCCCTTGTTTTGAGGTCTGATGTTGGGTTGAAAAGCTAGTGTAAAAGTGTGACTTCACGTTGTGTTTTGAGGAAGAATGTTAGATGTTAGTCTCTGCTTGTGTGAACTGATTAATTGCAAATCCACATGAACAGTTAAAGATATTGCTTGTCATTTGCACGTGCAGCCAAGGGAATGAAACAAATTCAGCACACTACTGTGCATCTAATTTTAATATTTATTTTTGAAAAATTGCTAGTCATCCTTAACCAATTTCTTGGCCATGCTTTCAGTATTTAATTAAAAGAATGAATTTATTTCAGCAAGCCCTTGGAGGTAACACTACAAGTTTGAATATATCTATGTTTTTGGGGTTTTCTGATTGCTAATGGATCAGTATGCATCTCTAAAGGTGCTACTTAATCTTTTCAGTCTCCCTCGGTGTTTTCAGAAAAGTAATAAATTAGGGTTGGGAATCACTGCTGTCTCATGAGCTAATTAACAGTGGCTGATCTAACTGTACCAGTAATTAAACTATTATCCACCCTACTATTTTTTCAGTCATTCAAATATTCTTTACTTTGACCCATGATTCCATAAATAGATTTTTCTTCTTCTGTTGTACAGAAAGCAAAAATTTAATGTGCTGATTTCTAGGAAATACTGAAACAGCTGTGTGTTATTGATGACAAAACTGAACAAAGAGCATTGCATCATTCTGTTGCAAAGTTTAAAAATTAACTAGGTGGTGAGAGTAGTGAATGTTTTGTACATATCATTTGTTAATGAAAATTACCTAATTAAGATAACGCTTTGATTCCTTTTATCTTCAACTCTCTTATCCTGTGAGGAGGAGACATGGTTTGTGCCTTCTAACTATGGATTTCACGTTTTTTTGCTTAATGAGATAGATTATACTAAGACTGAAAGGCACCATTTCTCATCACAGGATCTAATGCCAGGAGAAGTAGTACTTCCCGGAACTAACTTTGGCTTAAATTAAAGCCAAAATATTAAGAAAAGATCAAGTTTTGATCTTCAAAGTTGCTATTGAGAGAGACCTGACCTTGACCCATGGTCATTTCTTGTAAATAAACATCCTTCCTAATTAAAATACTGTAGTTAATCTAAAGTATAAGGGATGAGTTTTTATGGAGCTGGATACAGTGGATGAAAATTTCAGGTGGGGCTGCTTCTTCACCTTGGTATTTCTTTGCCCAACCTGTTCAATAACTAATGACTGGGTAGGTAATTGAATTCCTCACAGCTGTGTGTCTCAATGCAACAAGATGCACATGTGTGTGCTAGTACAAATGCTTTAAAAGTGAGTTTACAGGTGCAGGCATGCAAAATTGCATATGAATAGTGAAAACAACTCAGTTTATTCCCATGCTATATATCTAATGGAGTTTATATTGTTTACTGAACTACAAAAAGGCTAAGATGTTTGAAGTAGCTTTGTTGTTACCCATGTCTCTGTGTACTCGCAGTTCTGGTGTGCCCTAGCACTTTTCTGTCCTATTAAACCACACTTTTTAGATGTAAACCAGACTCTGTTTATGTGAAGGATTCAGCTGTTGAAGTCCTGCCTCCTGTGTGACTACATATAGATGACGTTTTCAAAGGTGGAACTGTAGTAGCAAGGCAGGTGATGAATTTGTTTTCACTTTTTTCGAACAAAAATAACTAACCCTTCCAATGCCAGACACTTTTTGTGCCTAATTAATTTGCCCAGTCCTGCCAGAAGTAAAAAAGACAGTCCTTTACTGTTTCTTGCCTCTGGGGACCTGAGGAGAGAGACAACAACTATGACTGAGCTCAGCTGCAAGCTGACATGTTGCACCATGTTGAAAAATATTTACCTATTGAGAGCACAGACTCTTGGAGTGAGTATTCTCATTAACTGTTTGGGGACTGTCATGCAGTCCATACTGCCTTTCCTACAGCTCAGTATAATTATAAAATACATTTTTAAACATTTTTATAGACTTAAAAGTTGAGCATTGTAAAATTCAAATTACATTAGACATTATATGTACCTGCCCTCCAAAACAGTATGCGAGTAACGTGGTGAGCTTGACCTGCATATCTAACACGTTTCCTTTGTTGCAGGTTTTCTTTAGGCTACAGTAGTACTTAAAACTAGTTAGTACTGTTAGATAAATGTTTTTCATTGTACAAAGAGAGCTTGCAAGGCAAAAAGGCAGTGAGGAAACTAAAACACTTTTTACAAACAGATGTGTCTGTTCCCTGGTAGTCTCTGAGCAGAGTAGACTGTCTGCGTTTGTATATCTTGGGCTATATAGCAAGAAGTCTGACTGCTGAAGCCAGGTTGCCATGGTGAAATAATTCCCAGTAATTAAAGCACAGTTCTATCCTGAAAAGCAACTCTGTGCAAGCTACGTTGTGAAATCCCACATTTATGAGGCCATGAGGTTTCCAAATCAAATTTGCTTGGTTTAGAAATAAAAAGTTAGCTTTGCAATCTGCCAGCTCTACAAACTTCATAGGGGCTGGATGATAACAAACAGTGTCTTCAGTGGTTTATGTGCTCTGGTGGTGAACTCCCCCCCTGCAAAGGTGGACCAAAGTGTACTGCATGTGCTCTTTTAGAAAGGTAACAGGGCTGTGTCAGAATAACCAGCATGAGCAGTTGCTGTCAGAACTTGAATTTAATCATGATGCAGAAGTCAAAATAACTCTTAAGTGTGTTCCAGTAAAAGATTACAGGATAATAAATAAATCACTGCATAAGTTAATAGACTGAATAGGTCTGAAAACACACAGGGAATAGATACATTAATTAAGAAGTTTCTGTGGTTTTACTACAGTACGTTTATATTTTCTTTCAATCTGCAGAGTCTAAAGACCTTCAAAGAGAGATACGGACTTTTTTGCAAATTATGTTCTTTTCAGTTTTTCCTTGTTCTTTGCAAGCAGTTTTTCTGGCCACAAATCACGTGTTGGAAGAACACATTCTTCTGAGTATTATAATAATAAACCTGACAGGCCTATATTTACCTTCCCTGATGTGAAAAAGGTATTAAGAGCCACCCTAAAGCTCACTTGCTTTCAAATCTTGGTGGAGATCACTTGATCTCATGACTCTGTAGTGTGGGAGATCTCCCCACTGCAGCATCTGTAACAGCACCAGGGTTATTTTTCTCCTTCGAGCCACTTTTCTCCTTCGCCTGTGTGTTTTAATTAAAGAAATTTAAGGTGTACTATACATCTCTGGACTGAGATGTTTTCTAGTATAGAGAAAAAACTATTTATCTCTGCTGACTTTAAAAGGTCCTTAAGAGAGCCAATTCAGATATTAACATTTACATATGCAGATATCCGTGGCTAGGGGAAACGAATCCTGTTCATGCTGTCTAGCTGCAGTATGGGAGTATATTTAGCAATGGAGGATGATGAGGAAGCATTTGTGCTGCTAGAATACAAATGTCATTTTTCCTCTAAGGGAGGCAAGGATACAGGAGCATCCTTATCTTGGTGTTATGTATGGGCCTGATGAGTTTGGAGCAAGTGCGCCTGGGGACTAAAATGACCTGCATGTTAACAAGACAAACCCCAGAATACAGAACTCCAGCCTGTATTTTCAGCTGATGAACTGATGAATGGCTGGGCAGAGATGCCCTGGAGAGTCAGCATGGCAAGGCCTCTCCTGTCGCTTTGTGCCCTGCCAGGGTCTGCTCTAAGAGTACCGTTCCAGGGGAGGAAGAGTTGCAAGCAGGGGAGAATATACTATGAGACACCTTCTCAAGCAGGGATTTGCCCTCTTTTCTGTTCAGTTTCGGGCTTCCTTCGTCAGACAGCCAGAGCTTGCCTACAATTGGAGACTTAAAAACAAGCCCAAGAACCACCACCCCATGTCTGTCACAGGACTTGGGCACCTATGATGCAGTGTTCTCCTGTGTGGGTTGTTCTAAGAATGGGATAAATTCATTGTTGCAACACTGTTAATCTATGACCTACTGAATCTTACTACAGACCTAATTTGGTTCCACATAGAGCTCTTGAAAATAAACATTAGGAAAGATTTGTGTCCTTTTTCTTTCCCAATCTGAAAATTACCAAAAATCTCGACTGTAGTAAATAGCTTAGGAAAAGAATCTTGCTGAGGCTTCATGTTGGCACCTCGCGGTTTGGATATGAGGGCTTTTGGGTACGATGGTAAAGGAGAACATTTCAAAGTGAAACACAACAGAGTATTTGCTTGAGTAAGGTAACTTTCTTTTTCTAATAGTGAATGGTTTATTTTAAATTGCATCACTGGCTCCTAGAAATAAATAATCTATTTGTCCCCCATATGACATCACTTCCCTCATGTTCCTAGGGCTCCGTCTCACTCAGCCCCTCCCAAGTGTGTTCACTGGAGGGGAACCTGAACCAGTGTAAGGATTGTACAGTCAGAAGACCTTCCTCAAAAGCAGCAGAGAGGCTGGATACCTCCTGTCAGTCTAGGGGAGGAGTTCTGGCAGGTGCGCTCAGAGAAGAAAGGAAACTCTAGTCCAGCATGTTTTACCACAAGAATGTACTGTGTGTGTTTTTGTAGCACTAACTGAGCTATTCACATGCCTGGCCTTGCCTTGATAGCCATTCTTACCAGAGCTGCATCAAAGAGAAGATGGGGGATGCTGAGCAGAAGAGAAGGAGCAGCAGTAGTACCTGGACACCAGCAACTACCTGGGAGTTTCAGCACTGTACTTTGAAAGGCAGTTAATATACAGCTGACACACCTCTATGGGCAAACCTTGAGCTAGCGCTGGGATGTGACATGCAAGGGAAGAGAGAAGGAGGGAGAGAAGTAGAATCATAGAATAATTTAGGTTGGAAAAAACCTTTAAGATCATTGAGTCCAACTGTAAGCCTAGCACTGCCAAGTCCACCACTAAACCGTGGCCCTAAGCACCACATCTACACAGCTTTTAAATACCTCCAAGGATGGTGACTCAACCAGTTCCCTGGGCAGCCTGTTCTCATGCTTGACAACCCTTTTTGTGAAGAAATTTTGCCTAACACCCAATCTAAATCTTTCCTGGCACAACCTGAGGCCATTTCCTCTTGTCTTATCACTTGTTACCTGGGAAAAGAGCCTGACACCCACCTTGCTACAACCTCCTTTCTCCAGGCTAAACAATCCCAGTTCTCTCAGCCACTCCTCATAAGACTTGTTCTCAAGACCCTTCACCAGTAGGTGGGTGGGGAGTCCTACAAAAGGGAACAGAAAGGCCTGATGTACCAGAGGAATACTATGTGCAGGTGCCCCGTGTTCTCCTTGCTTTGCCAGCAGCACCCACTGGAACTCAGTTTGGCCCTACATAATGTGTTGGGCTTTCTGTTGAGAAGCAACATTACAAAATAATGTTATGGCACTTGTCATCCTTAACATGCCTGCCATGCCTTGGCACCGACTGTTTACAGCAGAGCATCCGGAGGCCAAGCAAAGATTCCCTTTTAAGGCAAAGAGCCACTATGAGAATCCAGAAGAAAAAGTTTCCCTGGCATGTAGGGTACATTCTTCTTTCCTCCTCCTCTTAAATAAACTATTAGTAACTTTTAAAAACAGAACAAAAATGAAGAAGCAGGGCCAGAAATGCTGCCAAAGACATTTTATTCTGCCTAGCCTAACCTGTGCAGCGGCTAAGCCCTGGAGCTAACCCAGGGCAGGAGAGGGGAAGAATGAAACTGAGGTCAGAGGGGTCTGTCAGAGACCTGGGGTGAGAGGAAATCGGAATGGAGACTGTCTTAAAAAGCTTAGTCTCCTTCCCTTCCCTAGTCTGACCACAACAATCTGTGAACAATTGTATTGTGTGCTGCACTGGGATTTGGGCTTGCTTTCCAATACCTTACAGAACTTCCCTTCCCATGCTGATGTTCTTTTCTTCTCTTTCCCAATCCTGAACATGTACATGTATGTCCAGGATTTGTGTTCTGGGTGTGCTGTCAGACAGCGTTTTCAGCTAAGACTTAGCAGTTAAAACAGGTTAAAACAGGACATGGGATTGCAGAAATATCTCCTTATCTTCTACGGTTTTAGAGAGAGACATGCAAATATTGTCCCTTGCTTTTTCTCCAAGGAAGGGCAACTCTACTGATGTTCAATGAAACTTATTCCCCTTTTCTTGCCTGCTATACAAATAAAGATGCTGAATTACCAAGAAGTGATTTTTAAGCTGACTAGCACCTCTAACCTTCCAGACGTTTTACTTAACTGAGGAGAAAAGACTGTGGGCTGCTGGGGTAGGAAACCGGACAGCCTTCAAAAGTTTGTTCCTGTCCTGTAAAAACTGGAGTACCTGCTTCTTCACTGTTCTTGGTGGGAGTTTGTCACTGGGACTCATAAATTCTAGCTCATAAAACTGTTTCCTTCCTGCTGTGAATGTGTTCAGGATTCCCATGCTTACACAGAACACTTCTTACTAGAAATTAACTGATAACTTCTTTCCAGTAAAGTGCCACAGAAAAACCAGAAAGGTAACAAGTACATCTGTGAGCAGCTAACCTGTTTTTCCTTACAAAGCTGTAGCCTTCTGTGGATGGCTGAAATCTTTGGGTTTTTTCCCCTCTGCAGAGGGACTACATTAGACAGAGAGAGCTTGCATATTAAAATTTT
Source organism: Balearica regulorum gibbericeps (assembly GCF_011004875.1). NCBI lineage: Eukaryota > Metazoa > Chordata > Aves > Gruiformes > Gruidae > Balearica > Balearica regulorum. The sequence goes on along the minus strand of NC_046188.1, from coordinate 53,001,244 downwards.
TTACCTTAATGTGTTTTATCCCATCTTCTGTTCCACCCACTTCCCATTTGACTCTTCACCCAAAGAAGGGAAGAGGAGAGAAGCTAAAATGAAAATGATCAGTATACTTTTGTTTTGAATTATAAACCCTTTTTCACTGGAAAATATAAAAACATGAAAGTGTTCATAAAGATTGGCCTAAAAGACACTGTTAAAATGTTGGCTTACTGCCTCTCTAATTCTGTGTTGGCTTATGTTTTAAGAAGCTAACCCCCATCCTCAGATTACCAAGAAAGTAGGTTTTGGCAGGAGTACTTCACTCTGTAATGGAGGATATTTTAAAACATGACACTTGAAAAAGTTACAGGATGAAAATCAAAGGCCAAGAGAGTTTGATATATCTGGTAGTTCGGTAATGTAGAGGTACACTTGGGTGAGGTGGGCTATGATATTGCTGTTGGAGACTGTAAGTTTTCCACAGAAATGTTTTAGTTGGGAATGCACCATTTCAACCCCAAAATCTTCCAGATTGTGAACTATACAAATTATGAAGTGCAAATTAGATTACTTGAAAATAACCCTCAAAATGAAAGTGACTGTCCTGGTTCTGGCTAGGATAGAGTTAATTTTCAGAAGAAGCCACGACAGGTGAGCCAAGCGGCCAGGGGCTATTCCATACCATGAGACGTCATGCTCACCATAAAAGGGGGCTAGTCGGGGAGGGGCTGAGCTTCCGGTTGGTCTGTTATCACCCAATGTGAATATCTGTTATCAGCACTGTTGTTGATTGTTTCCCTCTCCCTTGCTGTCCCAGTAAACTGCCCTTATCCCAACCCTCGAGGCTTTGCCGTTGTTTTTCTGTTCTCCTCCCCATCCTGCCGGGGGAGGGGTGAGCCAGCGTCAGCGTCGTGGTGCTTGGCTGCTGGCTGGGGCTAAACCACGTCAGTGACTTTTAAAATACCATTTGATAACGTTTCTGAGGGCATCTTCCTTAAAATAGATTTTTCTTTTTGTGCCACCTTTGCATGCATTGCTTTTACTCTCCTCTCACCAGCACTGACTGAACGCATCACAGCTGGATTGTCACAGCCAAGACATGCTCTCTTCTTAATTTGCTGGGGATTGCTGGGATTATACCAGTTAACTGCGGGTAAGAAATAGGGTCAGTTACTAAAAAAAATAAGTATTATTAATCACAAAATAAGCATCTTTGTCCTCTAAGGTTCATAATCAATGCTGTTTTTCATCCCCACAAACTTGAGATTGCTTGTGAGTTTTAATGTTTGCAAACAGGGAGACAAATTAGCTGTGTAAGGCCTGTTAGACCTGTTCTGTCAATTTTCAAATGGAAATCAGTGTGTTTGAGACTTGGTTGGAACCTGAAACTGGTGTGTGATCCAGAGGGCACAAAGTGATGGAGTTTTGCCTGCAGCTCTGCTCCTCACCACTATAGGGTTGGTTTTTTTAATAAACTTTTCAACTTTCTAAAGTTACTCATATTTGGTACTAGAACCACTTTAATATGCCACATTAAAAAGAGAAAAGCCACTGATTACTTGTATTTAAAACAGAAAAAATAAGCAGCCACTCACCCCAAGGGTAGTTAGTTGGTTGTGAAAGGTAGGAGATGGTGATTGAAGCATCATCATTTGTCCTTGAAGAGGTTTCTGTTTCAGAGGTAGTGTAAAAAAACTACACAGCTTGCTGGAGACAGCAAGAAATTATTATAGCTGTGCTGGTTCCCTCTGGAAAAAAGGAATCCTGAATTGGTAGAGATAATCCTAAATTGCATGATCAGTTTAGGGAAGTTTGATGTTTAATGAATCACTAGTATTCCCTCTGTGTGATCAACCTTGTAATAAATCAGACTCTCATGACCAAAACCATGGATACCTGGTACAATTCCAAAGTGATGGGAACTACATCAGGTTATGAAGCATGTCCACATACTTCATACTTCTTCAGCTAAATGAGATTGCTTCACATGTGCTTCTTTCCAAACAAACCGTATCAGTTTTAACTGAAGCACATCTTTAGTATCTGTACCATGAATAAACTTTGAACCTTACAGCCAGTTTCTGCGGTGAAATGCGAATAATACTCTCCTTGTATGGTTTTAAAACTAAATTAATACCTGGATGGTGCTTTGAAGATGCTCCAAAGTGTGGGTTTTTGTAAACTGAGAAACTACTGGGCATCTGATCAAGAAGGAAATGAGAGAGAGAGAGAGATTAGAGGAGTATCTTTATTAACTGAGATGGGATAAGAAAACAAGCTGGGAAATTGGCAGTTTTACTTGATCTTAACAAAGCAGTTAGACCAGTGAAAAAAATCATCACAGCCCAGTGGGCCTGTCACTTGGTAGAGTGTCTTATATATCTCTTTCTCCAGTGAAATCCAGGCAAACTTCCAGCTGCTGTGTTTTCTCAGCTGAACACAAGGCTGAGTATGGAAGCCCTGCTAGAAACATCAGTGAACATATTGTCTCTCGCTGGAGCCAGTTTGCTAAAGCTTCTTCTACGACTTTAGATGAGCAACCTCTCTTCTGCCATGTCCCATCACTTCTCCCTCTCTGAAGCTTACTCGTGGGTGTGACTTGGCCTGTGGCATCATATTCAATTGAGTGCCTAAAACCAAACACACACAAACCTATCCTGGGAGTTATCTAAAGAATTAGTTTGTACTCTGGTTTGCCTGTCAATAAAAGCTGCTGAGTGCTGTCTCCTTGGATTCCCTAAAGATGTTTCCTTCCTTAATTAGTAGTTAAGCATTGATAGACAGGTTTTGGTCTGACCTCTTCACAGACCTTCACCAAACTGCTGTGTAACAGCTATTCTTCCAGCTGCTTTGGAGATACAGTTGATCTGACATGGACATGTTAAGGCTCGTTTAGCAGAATTCTCTTCTATTTTAAGAAAGACACAGGTAAACATGAATCAGGACTTTGGTTTGCTTTAGGGTGCCTATAGCAGCGTTTTGAAAGTTTTCCAGTAAATAAACATCTACAGGTGATAGATTTTGGTGTCTCCTGAATAGAACAGTAAAACTGTACTGTTCTTGTCACTTTTCCTTTCATTGAAAACAGGCTGAATGAGCTGTTGCTGAATGTGCTGCTTTATGCTCACTGCTATAGTCTTCACTTATAAGGGTGTTCTGGGACATCTCAAAAATGGCTATGCACAATTGTTCATGTTTGTGTACTTTAAACATAAAATGAAAAATTGAAGAAGGCATCTTGAACGTGAACAGCTTACAACAAAGGAAATAACAGATGCTTTGCTTTGCATATTTGGAGTTGGTTCCAGGTAGATGCTGTTTTCTTACAAAGTCTTTGAAACAACAGTCAACTTGGAGGTAGGGGATAGAGGAGAGCAGAAGGAAGCAAGCTAACTTCTAAACTTTAGACTGTTTGATGCTTGTGATTGTGAATGTGTGAGCTTTGGTTTATCCAGTATTTATCTAGAACTATCATTTGTTGATTCTTAATCATATGCAATCATGTTTCTAAAACTGTTTTCTCTGTACTGCTCCATGTTCCAGCTTTGTAAGCCTGTAAAGAAAATGCCTTAGTATTGACAGTTTCCAAACTAAACCCACAGTTTTACAGCCTAGACTGAGCATGACGCAATTAATACGATTAAGTCTTGACTTCATCACCTAAGTTCTGCCTAAGTTAGGGAAGATGTGTGGTCCTGTTCAAAACTTGACATTTTTAAGACTGGAATTTTTTTTTAGTTTGTACTTAGAACATTTGGGCCATGTAGTATCCCAACTGCACTGCATGCAGGTTTCAGTGCTGTGAATAAACCCTTTGATATCAGTGATTATGAGCATTTTGCAGGTTCAGTGATGATACCCATGAGTCAGGTTCTTTTTTAAACTGAGCCAAAGCGATATATTTAATGTTGATTTTTTGTTTCTTGAAATGGGGAGAAGATGCTGAAGTGAGAATGAGGTACATACTATACATTTCTATTCGCTGGAAGGCTTGCCTCAGCCTCATATGTCTGGCTTCCTTCTGTGGTTTCCCTCCACAGCCTGGCTCTGTGACAGACTGTCTTAGACCTCTTCGTCTTTCTCTCCCCTCCGCCTCCTCCTCCTCTCAGAAGACTGCTCTTAGCTGACGTGGCACAGCCCTAACATGAGGCCCTTGGTTTAAGTATCCTGAAGTAAAGCAAAGACACAAATTCTGTTCTGTCCGAACTTTCTCACTGATAACTTTTCTCCCCAAGTGTGGTTAATGTGGTTTGTTGAACCAGTCTCTTAAGTTGAAGGTATTTTCTGTATGATTGTTACTGGAACGATAATTTTCTTTAAAAAAATGAACTTAACCTTGAATGCCTGAATCCTGCCCCTGGCTCCACTCCACACACACCCCCCAACCCAACCCAAAACCCACTAAACCCCAACCAGCTGAAAAAACCTCTAAAGAGTACCTTCTGAATAGACCTTAATATCATCTGTCAGAGGCCCAGCAGGTATGAAAGCACTGTACGGAGCATGCCAGGCCTGGTTTCAGCATTGTAGGAGTAAGGTAGCCTGTGCTGGGAATTAAGCAAATCAGTGGCTTGGAGTATTTTTTACTAGCTCAGGGCCAAGTGCATAGTTTCAACTGGATTTATGCGTTGACTGTCAGGGTAAGGTCGTTTCAAGTCTTAACATGGTATTCCTGCAAAAGGAAGAGGTCAAACATGTTGCTTCATCTGCTATAAAGTCAGATTACATACTATCAAATGAGACTGTTGTTTTATGCCATTACATTTTCCTTGAATATAATCTCAAGTTCTGTGAAAATCTGAAGTCTCAGGCTCAAACACAAACTAAGTATATCCTTCATAGCTTATTTAAATCCCTTTAAGGCCCTCCTTGCAGTTCTTGCTTTCATGGACTTTTCTTTCTTATCTGTAGCTTATTTTTACATAGTGAAGTTCAAACGAGATCTAGCAAATGTAAGGGTTTGAAGAAAAGGTTAGCTGATAACCAGAAGCTGTTGGTCTTACTGTGCAACCCCTCTGTATTAAGAGCCTTGTGCTGCGGAACATCTGACTTTGCATGTCCTAAAACATCCCTTTGTGGAGCAGCTATGAGAATTAGTCCAGGTTACTTCCTTAAATAAACATAAGGGACAAATCTTGCAGGCTTCATTTGAATTGGAATGCACTGCTGTGGAAAAAGGAGATGGCAGGGAATGTGCAAGAGTAGCTATGTGCTAAATTCATCTTCACATATACTGGCTTTAGTTTATTCTCATACTGTATTTGTATTCTTTAAAAGGATATTCTGTCTCCCAGGTGTCGTCTCTCTAACCACAAAATCCACCTTTCTCATTAACATATGGAAATAAAGCGTGACCATCTTTATTGGTAGGGAAAACTACCAGAAACCTTATAGAGAGCTTTCTGCACATCTGTGGTTTGTAAATACATTGTGAGGGTGTAAGTGTATATTGTGCTGCTGTCAGTAAGTTTTCCTTGATTTTTCCTTGATGGTGTCCATCCTAAAGTCTTAAAGTCGCTCTAGTCTTAATTTACTGGTTAGAGAGAAATATGACAAGACTCAGTGCAGGTTCAAGACAGTAAGCAGTGGCAGTGCTGGTGACCAAGTTGTAGTAAGTTATGGCATTCCTTTCTTGTGACAGGCGAGTCTTGGTATCTCCCTACTGCAGTGCTGACGATGTGGACGATGATTCATTCTGAAAATGCGTTTAATGAATAGATCAGTAAAGAGCCCATAAAGAGAGAAAACTGAATATTCATACTTTCTTTGGGGAAAGCACTGATATTTCAGACACCATTCCAGGAAAGATGTGCATCCCATCCTCACAGCAAAAATCAAACCTCGCAGGTATCTCAGACAGGGGCACAGCTGGAAGATTATTCAAAGTGTGTCAAGAGTCAGAACACAAGCTCAATTTCCTTTGGATGGGATCTCGATGAGATTCAACAGCAAACTTAATGCAGTCACCTGCAAAGGTGGGCTTATCTTGGTTTTTTAGATCCTAAAAAAACCCAAAAACCAAACCCTCTTTAATGAAGAAAACCTGACATTAAAGAATCCTGGCACCTCCTCCTTGTATTCATGTGATAGTGCACAGCAAGTATTGCCTTACTGCACTTGTCCCTCACCATTTAATAGATCTGTCTCTGCTTAGGTGGATTTTTTAACTCTAGAAACACATGGGTATGCAGCTGTTTGACCTCATAGCCTAAAAGACCAAAGTGTTGACCTGCTGTTCTTCCTCAGAAGTCCTTACTGAACCCCCGGCCCAGGAATACGGGTTGGGTTGAGAGTCTAGTTTGAGGATGTTAAAAGCAGAGTGGGAGGGAAACTCTAGTGATTGTAACAAACACTTTAGAAATGGGAGATGAAAAGTCATAATATGCCATGGAGATAAATACATTTTATGGAATGTGGTTTGTCTGCTTTTATAAATCCAAATGGAAGGTTATTTCATAATGCGTTGGATTTTAAAGGATTTTCAGAAAAAAAAATGAACTCTGATCTTTCTGGCTCAAGTATCCCACGAGTTGAGAAAGCAGGTGTTCTTGTAGTTACCAGTGCTTCTAGCTGGAGTCACAGATGCTCACTTCCAGAGGGCTTCTGGTATCTTGGAGTATGTAGGGCTGGAGTACCGAGGAATGCTGTAGCTCTGAATGAGCAGTGCCGGCACACTGTGTGGAAAGAGCTTTTTTCCAATGGAGAGCTATGTTCTTGGAGCAGTCTGCTTTTACTGTCCCTCAAATGCCCATTCTGCAGGTGACAGTTAACTGTATGATACAGCAGATTGTTAGTGTACTCGCATTAGCGTAGCTCCTTTGGGCACAGTGCCATCCTGCTGTCATGACTGTTCATAGGCATAGAGGGAGACTGTCGCTCTCCCAGTCATTTGCAATCTGAACTGACAAAAGGGCAATGGAGATGGACCAGCTCACTCTTGAGTTTCTTAATGCCATTCAAAACTTCCAATGTTACTTGAAAACAAGTACTGAGTTCAAATATACTTTTTAAGAAACTATCTTTTGCTTTAATTAAAAAAAAAATAAGGTAAGGGGAGGGAAGGCAGGAGGAGCAGTGTAAACACAAATACAGGAGTTTGGATAAACCAGCTTTCAGGTTTTTGTAGCTGTTCATCAATAGTAAAGGTAACCTTTCTTCTCACTTTTTAATCTCTTGCAGGAAGTCCAAGGGAAAGCCAAATGGTAAAAAGCCAGCACCAGAAGAGAAGAAACTGTACCTAGAGCCAGAATATACAAAATCCAGAATTACTGACTTCGAATTTAAGGAGCTAGTGATGTTACCACGAGAAATAGACCTCAACGAGTGGCTAGCCAGCAACAGTGAGTCTTGTGATCGTACAGCTCTGAGCTTACTGTCCACACCCAAGAATTCACTCACTCATGCACTCAGAGTACATTCATTCACTCTGTTTCTTTTTACTGTTTTCAGTGCTTAGAAAAACACTCAATGACTATTTATGCTTACTACATACTGCATGTCATTATACCTTGAATAGTAATTAAGCTGTACTAGTTTTCATGTTGCTTTTTTTTAAAAGGAGATATGTCTTGTGAACTATTAACACTGATTTCTTGCCACTGTACATTTTAAGTCTTCAAGAGAACTTCTTTAAGACTTCAAAAGAACATAGCAAATTGTTTGCCTTCAGCTTGTAGTAGAGTATTCTACTGTAAAGGTGAGGCTGATGACGGAGATACTTTCCAGTCTTGCTGCTTAGTGAGTAATAAGAGCTGATGCATCATGGTGCTTTCATCTTAAAGCAAGAGCTTTCATTCTGTGTACCTCTTTGTTTTGCAGTTCATCATTAGACTCATTTAGCTAAATCATGTTTAAATTTGTATGCAAGCTTAAGACTGAGGTTACTTCACTTGCCCTATTTAAATAATTGTCTGGAGGATTACCAGTGTTTGAAACTACTTTACATCTGAATTTCTTTCCTTTGTGTTTATTTTTCAGCAACAACTTTCTTTCATCACATCAACTTACAGTATAGTACAATCTCAGAATTCTGTACAGGAGAGTCATGTCAGACCATGGCAGTGTGCAATACGTAAGTCGATATTTACAATTACAGGGTTTCCATGAAGTCTTCAGAGCTGCTTGGGGGATGATACTGGTATTAGATGGCTACAGGCAAGTGTTTTACAGCAGATATCTACTTGGTGAGAATGTGCAGCTGTACATCCTCTTCTCTCCCCTCAGCAGTGAAGGGTGGTGGAAATCTGTTTTTGTGGAGGACTAGAAGGACAAGAATGTTTGACTGTTCTGAGCTGGTTTTATAAGGTCAGATCAGAGAGGCAAATTACCGTGTATGCAGCTTGGGGGGAGAGGAAAAGAAGAGCAAGACAAAACTGTCCTTACTGGTAACAGTGCTGGGATTCCACAGAAGGCCGGGGAGGATAAAGGAATTGCGAAAACCTCAGAGGGTGCTTTTGACAGCTGGAATGCTGACAGAGCAGCAGGCTGCTGATGGATAACCTCTAGCCTGACTTGAGCCACTGGCTCTCTGCTCAAGCCCCTGGGCACAGAGGACACAAGTGGCAGCTTTGCAAAGAGTAAGGAAAACGTTTTGGTTTGGCACTTTCCCCCTGCAGGACTTAGTAGACTTTTTTTAACATTGACTAGCTGTCACTTATGAAAGAAAGCTTTGTAGTTTTACTGTACATGGTGAATATAAGAAAAAGTTACCATAAACTCCTGCTCTTGATTAGCACAGTCCAACATGATGGAATATGAGATCCAGTTGAGTATGAATAAGCCTGTTGTGTTGTGGGGTTTTTTTCTCCAGCACATGTGTTGATAGTCCTTTTCTTTCCTCCTCTTGCATTTCCTGGGGTTAATTTAGTTGAGATGGCTTTTAAAACAGAAGACTGAGCAGTTAATGTTATAGTACATCAAACAAACATCCCAGGGAATGTATGGAACAGAACCAGAGCAATGTATTCTATCTCTGACAATAATTACGTAGTGCTTAGAAAGCAATCCTTGCTTAATGCACTGGGCTATCTTGTACACTTGAAATTAATATCAGGGGCTTTCTTTGAGAGCACTCTGAAGAATGCAAAGTGTATGGAGGATATTCTTGCATGTAGAAGTTGTAAAGATAACCATCAGTAGAGAATTAAAGGCCATGCTAGGGACTTTGAGAATAGGCTGGAACACAAAGTAATAAATCTCTGCTGGACCCAGATTTTATCAAAAGGAGACAGCATGTCTCTAAATGAGAAATGGTGATCAGTAAGATGAGTGTTTTTTTAACTTCGCTCCCAAGGTTTCTTGTGTTTTAATTCCTGATGTAGCACTGGCTGTCCAAAGGACTGAGCTTAACAGGTTATCCACTTGGCTGATGGGAAATAGTGGCTAAAAGGAGGTGGTGGTAGGGAACCTACGTAAGTGTTGCTCCATTCCACTCTAGTGAGTCTTAAACAAGAGTTCTCTGTAAGCAGTTTATGCTGCAGAATAAAGAAAGGAAGTGCCTGTAGGCAGCTCCAGCTGCAGTCTATATTTTTAGTGGCGAGGACCAATAGCAGAATGTTCCTAGCCTTTGTTTTGGAAAACTGAAAAATTGCACTATTTGGGAATAACAGGAAGCATGTCTACACTTGGGTGAAGCACTTGAAACGGTTTGTGTTCAGCTAAATCATAACAACTTAAGTATCTTCCTGTACTTGGGGGCAGATGACTGATTCATGTTTGCAAACTGTAGGCTGCATATTTCATTCTTCTATCAAGTGTGCAGGTCTATGAAAAAACCACAGAGGTGAGATCACCTAGTTTCACACCTCAATACAGTTCAGCTTTGAAGGCCCTGTTCATAATTGCATTCTGCAAATACCTCCAGTGACAATTTTCAATAATCCTTATGTTCTGCCTTTCCTTGCTCTTCCCTTTTGGAAGAGAGATGCCTAAATGGAACGTGGACAACTGCCTCAAAGATTCTCATTTGTTCATATCCAATTATGACTATGATAAAACTGTATGTTGCTTCCCTGAACTACTACTTTTTTTTCTTTTTTTTTTTTTTTAAATCTTACCCTAACAAAGTAAGGTAAAGGACACGCTTATCGTGTTGGAGAAATACCAGTTGATATGATTTATTTTGCCTCTGACCTGTCTCCAGTATTTAAAGAGTGTCACCTAAACATTAGAGTTGGTTGCTGATTAACCTGACGGACACTCCAGATTTCACCTTCTGTGGCTGTGATCTGTTTGTTCAGGTACTTTGGAATAAAATAGCATCTACCTCTATTAGATTGCCACAGAATCACAGTACCTTGGAATAAGGGTGCAGTTTGCCATTTTTTCAGTGCTGATTTCTTAAGTAGTTCAGTATGAAGGTCTGTATTCTGTTCCTCTTTTATGCTTTCCCTGTCCAGTTCTTTACGGCGTGTTTTGTATCACACCATTATGGTCATACCTAAGGAAGGCTTTTTGTATTTATGGTTGAGGTGTTGAAGACACAGAGTTACTCTCAGCAACTACTGAGAACAGGTTGCTTGTCAAGTTACTTTGCATTCAAATGTACTGCAAATACTCAATCCTAAGTTTAGATGATTTCCTGGCAAAATAAACACCAGTTGCAGTGAAATATTTGAGGTAAGGATTTAACATCTCAGAGAAGCTCCAACCAAGTGACAAACTGCAGACAGATGCAGCTTTCAGGCCTGTCAGATACATGAGATAGCACAGCCATCTGTGCACAATGAAGAGGAGAATTTCTGCTTAGGTTCACTAAGAGACATCTGACCAAAACTTAAGTCTCCTTGTAGAACAGATGGAAGCATTTGCTGGCAAGGTGGGATAATGCAGAGAGAAATACCAGAATGGCCAGTTATCCAAAAAATTTAATGAGGGTGGCATGAATATAACTTTGGGAATTACTTAATTTTGCTCATTAATATGTTTATCGCTTTTTGTAAAGCTGTTACTATACTTTTAACACAGTGTTTACTATTTAGATTTAGTATGCTTTATAGCTTATTACTACACAAACTAGCTTTAAAGCACCATGAGCTGTAAACTGTTTCTTTAGCTGACATTTGGGCAAAACTTCTCAAAAGTGCTGAAGTGAGTGGAGTAACTAAGAGCCTGTCAGTGCTGTTCATGAGGCTGAGATTACAAAACTCCTGAGGCAGAAATCAAGGATGAATGCAAACTTTTAGGCAGCCCACAGATAAGAGTGAAAGGTCTCATTTCAGTCCAGTGAAACCCCTTGATTGATAATTCCTTGTCACTCATTTTTTATAATCTTACAATCTCCTTTCTCATGTCTGCCTTGCCTTTAGTATCTCTGCATATGGAGGGTTACTTCCTTCTAGAAATCTTAACTCAAACTTGCACGTTTTGCATTTTCTTATATTTTAGGTTCCCTGAGCTGTATGCTTCTTCATGGTGGCTCTTTTCTCTTTTTTTTCCCCCATCTAGCATTGCTTTGCCCCTACCAAACCATCAATGCTATTCCAAGTTGCTGACAAGTGCTATGCTACTGCCCTTGCATTTGATACAATTTGCTATCCTGCTTTCCTCATAACCTGTCTTTTGGTATTTCTAGCAGGACTGTCTCTCCTTCCTTTCCAGACCATGTAATCTCCACAGCATTTGCATTTCCCTCCTTCCAGCAGCTTTTCTTATATATTGATGTAACTTCCGTTCTGCCTTGGCTTCTATGTCATCAACACAAACCCAGAATGTTTTAAAGGAAAAGGGATAAAATATGAACATATATTAAGATGCAGCACTGTGACTTCATACGCGTTATACTTTATTATTTGCATCATAGGCTTTTCTCTGTTAAACTCATAGTCATTTCTCCCTGGGATTTAGAATGGAGCTGTAAATTCCTCCTGCTCTCCGTACTGGGGAAGTTTAAATCTGCCAGAATTTTACATAGGAAATAAAGTAATCAAAATCTGTATCATGTGAGCACTTTTTGGAAAAGTGTCTTTAAGTGTCATCTTCTTGCCCTTTCTGCTTCCCATCCATTGCCTAATACGGGACTGTACTGTCACAATGCCAGTGGTGGAATGCAGTCAGGCTTCTGTGCCCAGCCGAGCCCTTCGATGGCCCCAACCTGCTGCCTATCTTGTTAACTGAGATAACTCCAGCATGGGTGGGAGCTGCATGCCAGGTGCGAGACGCTCGTGGCATGGGAGAGGCTCCTCTCTTCCTCCGAGACCTATGACGACTCTGTTCACAGCACTTGGATCATGAGTAAGACACATGATTCCAATGGACAGGACAATCCTTGTTGTTATCCTCTGAATGATTCTTCTTTTAAATTCCTATTTTGCATAATTAGCCTAATTTTCAAGGAAATACAAAAAGAGAATGCAGCAGGATATTACAGCAGATTTATTGACTTATATTTTCATGTAAGTGAACTTGTACAGTTGCCAAACTGTTACTTTTAACTAAAATCCAATTATTCATTTTTGTGCCTAAAGGCAACTCTAAACTATGCTTTCTATCTTGCAGTTGAGGATTTCTGCAGCATGAGAAAACTGCTGAGGTACAGCCAGTCCAGTCTGCTTCTGCTCTTGGCAACAAGCATTGTCTTAAGACTCAAAATAAGTCCAAGATGCCTAGAACTGTCTTGCTGCTCCTTGCTGCAGGACTAGACAAATGAGGTGGCTTGTGTTTGTGCACTACATTGCATAATTCCTTATATGTGTATTGTATAAAGGAAGTAAGCAGTGATGAAGAACACAGTCCACGCCTAAGGGCCCAAATGCTAGTTTTGATGCCTGACATAGCTCTAAGAAGGGCTTTTAATTCCTGCTGGTTTCATCCACTTGCTCACCTTTTTATGCCCTTTTGCAGTCAAGCCTGCTCTCTCTAGTAAACGAGAGTGACCAAGCACCACATGCTGAAAATGAGCTGAAAGAAAAATTCTAAACCTTAAGTGTCTGCAGAACTAGTTTCCAGTTGCCTTTCCTTCTTCTCAATGTTTGAACTGCTCTACTTATTTCTGCAGCTTCCTTTTGTTTTTGTATGGCTTCGGGCATGAACAGTGTCGTTAGTGTCTTCACCTCACCGCCCTCAGGTCTCTGAAGAATCTTTTAGGGCAATGAAAACACAATATCAATTAAAAATTTTCATTTGCTACTTAACATTTTTTAGTTGCTTCAGACTGTTCTGCTGGTGATTGTACATAAAACTTCACTTCCCAAGTGGTATGTATAGATCCTTCCAGTTCAATGCAGTCTAGTCCTGTTAGGCACAGAAAAAACATTTACTCTTTAATGTTTATCTTCCATGCCCCGCAAAAAAAAGGTGTCCAAAGGTGGCTAAACGTCACACTGAAGTGATATTTTTTACTAGGGTTACAATGAGGCTCATTTAGTGATTTGTGTGAGGAATGTCAGATAACAGATCGTTACCCAACAGCAGCAGAGTTGGAGCTAAACAGGCACAAAAAATGGTACCCTGGCTTTGTGGGCTCATGTTGGGTGAGGTGTCTTTCTGACCAAGTTCTGATGCTGAAACTGCTTCCAACCTTGGCTCCAAAGGCAGCCTGCAAACTCACCTGTGTTCTGGGGAGACCAATACAATGGATTTATTATCAGTCCCGTAATGATATAGGGACTGTGGCTGGAGCTTCAACTGGTTGAAAGAAGAGTTCAGGAACTGGAACCCAAGACACCACTAATGTGACAGGAAAAAAATAGTAAAGAAAATTTTAAAAGTGTTTTGCCAAAGTCCTTATCTGTAAAACATTTCTCACTGTGTGTGCCTAATGTGATGGATAGCTGCTTCTGGTAACAGAAGTGTTTTAATTAACCATGACTTAAAAAAAAATAAGATAATGGAACAAACCTTCAGTGCTTTTGTAGCCTTCAGATTCCTCGGTCAGGTGAGGGATGGCTGCAGTTAATCAGGATGATTACGGCAAACTGATTGAATTATGGTTGCTCTTTGAAGAACCAGGCAATATGCTAATGTCTCCTGTTCCGTAATATACAACAGGATTATTCACCAATGACAAGAGTTAAATGTAAATTCAGATGTTTTGGGGGGGATCTTTAACCAAAGAAGCAGAGTTCTAAGGCATACTGGTAGTGATGTGGTGCAGAAGGGTCCTGAAAACTTTCCCCTGACTGGATTTTGGAACCGGATTTGTAGCACTTAAAAATGCTGCCAGTACTGTAGAGCACCAGCTTGAAAAAGCCAGTGTTTTGGAGCCACCTTCTGTCTGTTTGATAATATTACAGTATAGACTACTTCATGTTTTGTGATGTTAAGCATCAGAAGAACACTGATTTATCACTGTGCTTAGTTACATAATATTCTCCTGTACAGTTCTATAGACTGTAAGTAAACCCTCAGTCCATCATTGATAGGGAATTATCACTGCCTCAGTAGAGCTCCTCTCCCTGAAGATTTGTCAGCAGGCTTTCTGTGCTTGGTACTACTACTAAATTGATAGGGAGAAACAAAATTGTCTAACAGAAATTCAAGGTTTTTGATGTAGAAAGATACCCTGAAGTGAATCTCTTCTGTAGCAGCTATGATATAGTTTGGTAATGTTGCAGTTGTTGTTTTATGTTATTGTTTAGACACTAACCTCTTACTTGAGTTGAGCTGAGGAGCCAAGGTATAACGTGGCGACACTGTCAATTCTCTCTACAGACAGTACTACTGGTATGATGAGCGGGGAAAGAAGATCAAGTGCACTGCTCCTCAGTATGTTGACTTCGTCATGAGTTCGGTGCAGAAGCTAGTGACAGATGAGGACGTCTTTCCAACAAAATACGGTATGTCTGCTTGCAGACAGGTGTTTCCTGTGGTTCTTTGTAGATGCCGTAACTAAGGTAAAAGTTGGCATTCAGCATATGTATTAACACCAGACAGCTTTCTCACTTGTTTGTTTGGTGTTTAGTTTTGGTTTGTGTTTTTTTTTAAAGGGAGATTTTAAGTTTGGTTCATTCTTGCAGTAAGAAAGACTTGCACTGTTGGCATATGAACTGGGGTGAAAGGCTGAGCCCCTTACTCCTGCCCCCTTGCCTTATATTTCATCATGGGTACATCTTTTTCTTCAAGGATTTTTGAGATCTTCTAGCCTGTATTCGGAGAGCATAAAAATTTGAAAACTGTCAGCATGTATGTGTTCAATACAGCCTGCTGCTAGTAAAATTTAACCTTGTTGTTGTTTTACTATTTCCTCTAGAGTCCCGATGCATTAAGGTGGAAATAAATTGGATTGGCAGGAACGTGGCTTGTCTTCCTTGCCCAACCAGGCCTTGTCTCACAGATTGTTTGCAGTCTCCCTTCCCTTCCACATTAAATAATAATGTGATTTTTAAGAATTGAAAAGCAATAGGAAAGTAACTCAAATTTGCATCCTAAAAAGATTGCTACATGCGATGCCTTTGGTAAAGAGGAAAAAAAGAGATCTGAAGTTATGGTGGGTGGGCTTAATCACGACTAAAAGCAGTTGGGGTCTTGAGCCCCTTCAACAGGTAACTGGGGAACTAGGACATTACAATATAGCAAACATTAAGCTAGTAGCCTTTGCTTACAACAAGCATCTTGATCTGGAAAGAGGCAGTGATGTGTAAGCCAGCTGCAGTTGAGGGGTTTTTTTTTAATATTCTTGTTCAAGGGCAAGGAGGGCCTTTCATGCCCCTTTCATGCACATGGATTTGTCTGTGTGGCCAAGGTGCACTTTAGACCAGTAATACCCTTCGTATTGTACATCACACACAGGATGGCAGGTGTTGCTTTTTTGCTTGCCTCAGTTTCACTTTCAGTTTTACCAAAGGAGTTAACCAATAATCATCTTTTACTATGCAGGCACAGTATTGCTCCAGCAAGCACAATTTCAGCTGCACCTGATAGAAGGCACCCAATATTTCCTTCCATTTCTTTTCCCATTTGATAGAATTTCAACAATGAAATGAGGGAAGTCGTTATTAGTCAAACTGCTGCACACTACCAAGGCCTGTGTACCTTAGCTTCCATTTCAGGATCTGTGAATTGGTCTTCCAAGCACTATGTACTTCCAGGGGAAAAATCTGCTAGTCCTGGAAAAACTAGATAAGGACCCAGAAGAACCTCTCATCATTTTTACAGCCACTAACAAAAAATATTGTGGATTTAACGAATGATTGCACCTGATTTTTGAACCCTTACAGTTTACAACTTAACTTCAAATGAAAATGCTTAAACCCTCCTTAGATTCTTCCCCTGAATTCCTGTAAAAAGAACAAGATGAGAGGATGATAGAGGCTCCATAAGTTGTCTGCTGTATAAGGATGATAGAGGGCCCATAAGTTGTCTGCTGTATAAGTTGGGCTAGCTGCTCTTACCCACAGCTCAGCCCAAACAAATGCTGCTGTGGGGCTGAAGGTGAGCAGCTGGAGCTATCATGGTGTTTCTCTGTCTTCCTTTCAGGCAAGGAATTCCCAAACTCATTTGAGTCCCTAGTGAAGAAGATCTGCAAGTACCTGTTCCACGTGCTGGCCCATATCTACTCCTCACACTTTAAGGAGACTTTGGCACTGGAGCTGCACGGACATTTAAACACACTCTACACACACTTTATCCTATTCATCAGGGAGTTCAACCTCGTGGACCCTAAAGAGACCACCATCATGGACGACCTCACAGAGGTCCTCTGCAGCAGCAGTGGGAGCAGCAGTAATGGGAGCGGCAATGGGAGCAGCAACAGTGCAGGGGCACAGAACCATGTGAAAGAGAGATGAGCCCTCCTACTGCATCAAAACTAACATTAAAAACGATATTATATATTCTGTATGTATGTGTATGTATACATTCAGATATACATACAGACATATACAGCAATGAAAGCTGAAAGAAATCATGCTGCCACCACAGGACGCGTAGTCGTATGGGACTGTATGGAGCTTTGGTTTAATACGCCACCTGGCGAGAAGTTGCACCAATTTTATTTTATTTTCTGTCCACTCCTCCTTTTACCTATTCAGATGGATGATGAGTGCTGTTTTTAGAGAAGAGCCAAGCTTGAGAGTGGGGCCGCTCTTGGTTTTTTTGGTTGGGCTTGTTTTTGTTTGGTTGGCTGGTTTTTTGTTTTTCTTTCTTTGGTCTTGAGTGCAAGCCCTTTGTCTTTCTAGGATGGTGGTCCTGCCATTTAAAAAAATATCTATTATATTATAAGAAGTGACTTTTACTTTGAAGCGGCTTAAAATGCAGGTTTGTTTGGGTTTGGTTTTTTTGGGGGGTGTGGGGGTGGTTTTTTGGTTTGGTTTTACATAGACTGCCCCTTACCCTGCCCAAAACTGCCCAGTTGTGTGCATCTTGCCCTTTGTTAGCTTGGAATGGGAAGAAACTCTGGGCTTGACTAGAGTAGCAACCAGGGGCTTGCTATGTGCTGAAAGTGGTCATGATTCTCCAGTTGTCCCATCTACCTGGTCACAACAGGTCAACATGCAAGAAGATCCACAAGCCTTTCTGCTTATTGCTCCTACAACTTATATACTCTTTTCTCTGCTCCCCTGCCCCCTCTTTTCCCAGGCACACCTCTACAAATAAAAAGAGAAAGATCACTGGAGTCCAAAACCCATGTGCAAGAGCCACCACCATTTGCTTCCCATTGAACAGAGGCCCGGGGAGGGGGGAGAAGGGTACATTGAGTCAGTCACCGCCTGTGCTAGAAAGATGGCTGTTGGCATAAAATTATATTGTTGGCTTATTTTAGTTCATCTGTTCTATAATAATAAAAACAAATCTATCAGCCATAAGCTTTGTTTTTGTGTTTGCAGCGTCAAAAGTCAGTGGAATCCACCCATATAGCTTCCCTTGGACCACTGAATGCTGTTGGCCCTGCTGTCAACCAGCTTTATAAATAATTGTTTGTCTTCCACCCTGTAATCTTGCATTTATACTCAATTCCTTGCTCTTTCTGGCAGTGCTAGGAACCTCCTCCCCAGGTAATCTGAAGACAAGCACTCCGAAGATAAGCAACACTTGGAAAGGAGCAAGTTTCCTGTTTGTACAGACTTAAATCCTGCAAATGCAGTGGGCTCCTGGGTATTTTGCAGCAAATATTGTATCACAGTGTCTGTGGGTCCAGTATTGTATCAATATTGAATCTGGACAGCAATATTACTCTTTCCTTCACATTTCCACTGAATTCTTGCAGTCAGCATTCCAGTTGGGAAAATGCCAAATTTTGCTTGCAATTGTGTTTCTATCAAATCTGTGGCAGTCTCTGAGAATTGTTTGTTACTGATTTTGGTCATTAGCCTGAGGTATATACATCATCAATAACTAACTATGAAGATTTTCCTGAATGAGGTCTGTAACTGTACTAACAGTCAGTAGAGAGAAGGAGAGCAAGTGCAAAGAAAAAAGAGAAGGAAAAGCACAAGCAAGTGGGGAAAAAAGAAGCATGAGCTAGAAAGGAGGAAAAGAGAGAAACAGCACAGGCACGAAAAAAGCTTGTGAAGTGTACAAGAGCAAGAACAGATGAAGAAAAATGTGCAAGTGAAAAAAACAGCAAGAAGGCATGAGCACAGGAGAAGGGAAACGGAGGAGCAAGTGAAGGAAAATGATCTCAAACTTTGTAAGCCCAGACTTGTCCTGTGTTGTTGGTACCTTGAGAACCTGCAGGCAACTGTGCTGGTGTCTCGCTGACCTGCTCGTCTGGGTGCTGTTAACACAGGCTGTTCAAGAGCACTCCGTCCCCACTACGGCCTTCATATCCAGATGACTAATCCCCACTCAGTCTCCAGTCATGCTGATGCAAGCCTTTCCGTTACAGTTCCCTACGCTCACATCTGAAGGGAAAGCCAGAGGTCAGCAGAAGCTATCAGAGCAGTGCCATTTGTAAGGCCCCTGTGCTACTTGCAATGAGAGCATACACTAGAGTTCAAGGTAAGAAAATAACAGCAAGGACAACGCCCCAAACCCAAGTATTTCTAGGAATTTATTATCTACTTGTAAAATGTATTTGCAGTCTTAATTCTAAAAGACCATTTAGAAGTGATACACATTTGGGAAAGGTTTGACTTGTACAAGAGGCAGTTCAACTCTCTATGAAAAGACTTAGCTACTGCTCTTAAGTTTCAGACCACAGCACAGTCATACCTACATCAAATGCAAGGGTGACTGTACCTTAGCTTCCTACGAGGTTCTGTCAGTTCTCCTATGGGAAGTCTGGGAACCCATGCGTTGATGCAAAGCAGCATACCATTAATTCAGCTACCAGGAGAACAGGGAAGCACCACGTTACCTCTAGAAGAGCCTGCTACTCTGCAGACATTTGATATTCCTGAAGGCACAGATGCTTCATCTAGCAGGGTAATCTTTTTATATTTTACAAGCAGTTAACAAGAACACAAATAATGAATCCTATTTTAGTGTAGCCCATCTTGTTGGGTTTAGCAGTGGGAATAAGGAAAACACTGAAATAGTGCCAACACTAATGTTCTTCTTGTCAGGAGTAAATGTTACTGTAAAGCTCAGCCTCAAGGCATCCAAGCATGTTTCTGAGGTTACTGAATTATGTTGTAGTAACATTAGATACAGAAGTGCCACTAAGTCTTCAAACTCTGCTTGGTTGATGCCACTGAAGCCTGTCAGTGACCTTCCATACTTGCAGCATGTCACTGACTACCCACACTGTAAGCATGGAGCCTGAATCTCCCTGTATCTAAAACACAGGCTTAGGTCTTCTAACACTGCGGAAATTGTCATATTGCTGTTTTAAATGTTTTTTTGTAAATTGTCAGAACAACAGAGGCAACTTGATTATGCAACTTTCAACATGCCCCTCCTCCCCACCCCGCCTGCCCTAAAGATCATGAGGTATCATACCATTGTTTAAGGGTTGCTAACTAACTAAAGCAAAATCCACAAAACACCCCAGAAAAATAACTGCTAGAAGACAAACAGTGCTAGAAGACACCTTTTGGCCTATCTACACATACAGACACACCCCCCCATGCACCCACACACCCTCCCCCAGCATACATGCTGCCTTTTGCAGGCCTTGCCTTGTCAAACTCTCAACTTTACATCTGCTATTGCAAAATCACGAACCAACTTTCAGGCCTAAACCCATGGCAATGAGCACAAGCTGTCACAGGGCTAAAGTCTTTCCCTTACAACCAACAAAAAAAAAATCATAGGTATGTTTTGTAGGATTGTGTTCCTGACATTTGGTAATCTGGACACGAGTGATGTGCTGAGGAGCTGAGGTTGCATAAATTTAGAGTAATGAGGGTGAAATGTTACAGCAAGCTGAAACTTCCCCCCTGCATTTTTGTCCATTATCAGTAAGACTTTGAGGTTGCAGTGTCCTGAAGAAATCCAAGCATAAGCACATTTAAATAAAAACAGGAGAAAAAATTTCTTCCTAGATGCTGTCTGGAATAAATACTAGCAGCAGGTAAGCCTGTTACATGGGCTACCTCTGGCCATTCACAGGAATGGAACGCAGGAACGGGACACAGAACTGTGCCACCAAGTCTTTCGCACAGAGAAACAACTGCCTTTAGCTTTGACCTCAAGGCAGTGAAGCCCTGTAGAGATCAGAGGACCAGCTTCACCCCAAGCTGGTCCTAAGAAAGGTCCTGAAGTGGCAAGCTGTAAATTGAATCAGACATCTACTTCAGCCCAGCAAAATCAGAGCTATGCCCTTCTTTCTTGCCCGAGAACTGCAGAAAGTTATCAAGTACGAGATCCCATAGAGGACACTCATTTTATATATGAATAACAACCTTTTAACCAAGAATTTTAAGAAAATCAACCTTGCTTCTTATGGAAGACTCTTCTGACAAACAGATCTGAGGAGGGAGAAAGATGTGTTCTGGCCAAACTCTGCATACCAAGGTGCTCCAGGAAGTGATCAGGGGCTAAAAGTGGATGCTGTCAGGTAACAACTACCTCCTGCACATTAGCAGAAGACTAAAAGACTCTTACAGAAACAAGCAATCCCATAATAGAACAAACTAACTTCATGAGCGCTTACTAAGTATGCTGATCTCATACAAAGCCACGCTTCATCAAGCAAGCCCCTACTCTCAGCCCTGTCACGTAACTTGTCCCAGCGAACTCTTAGCTCACTGCTTCAGCTGTTAACAGAAAGACTCGAATCCAGAAATCTCTTCCATTACCTAAACTGAGGACAGAGGAATAGCTTGTTGTTTTACTCTGTTCAAACCTACTAAACAAATGAAACCAATGGTTGTGTCTCTAGCACAAATGGCAACACCAGTTTAAATCTAGTTCTCATGCCCAGGTGCTGGCAGTAGTTACAGCACAGACTTCAGTACAGCGAAGTTATCCGTGCTGCTGCAGCGATGCTAGTGCCTGAATACAGCCTCAGTACCTGAGGGATTTAAAGCCAGATCTGGTATTTTTACATGATATAGCTGTATGGAGCACACACAAATCCCACTATTCTCAATGGAACAGATCATATAAAGTGAGAAAAACAGCTGGCAAAAACTCCTCAGTGTGCTAATGAGGGTCTCCATTCTTTTCATGGACAGAAGAACTGTTCTGGTTGTGACAACTGACATGAACAGTTACGGCTTTTCAAAGCTGGGTTAACATGTGACTCAGAAAACAGAAATTGTTATGGCCAAGCACTCAGATGAGAGAACATTCAGAGCGCTTTGTCTAGTTAACAAAGGAAAAAAAACCCCTAGCCTTAGTTCATCATCTGCTAATTATATCTTAAAAAAAAGAGGCATTAAAATACTCTGACACTTTTCCATATAGCAGTGCAGATAGACAGATTCTTTCACAAAGTTGTGCAGGGTTCCTTACAGAAAACTCTTCCTTCTTTTAATGGTCTCTGGGATAATTCAAAAGAAAGGGTACAAAAAGCCTGGGTGCAACAGCCTTTCTGCTCAGTGGAGAGCAACCATCTGCAACATCATCAGCTCAGATAGATACAGAAAGGTCAAATGCCCACCTCACCAAAGGACTTCCAGCTTCTGTGAAACCAACTACTTCACCTGACATCAGAAAGGCTTAGAAGACACTTGCCCCAAAGCAAATACTGCCTTCAAGGATTGCAAAAGGAAACTTAAAAAGAAAACAAACGGGTCCTTGGCACCAGTCACTAGTTTAACTACCACAATGAACCAATGAAATGGTACAAGGTTCCCCCAGAAGGGCTTTCATGCGGGTGTAGAAGGAATTGAAGGTGAATCCTCAGTCTGATTAAAAAAGGCTGCGCAGCTCTTCCAGCAACCGCATACTCGTTAGATTGCATAAGGCCACACAGATGTTACAAAGTCCTGTTCTGCTTCTTTCTGCATGGACTGAATTCCTTTAGCAAAGATTTATGCTTGAAAGCTCTATTTCCAAGCAGACGAGATTTCCTAAATTACTTTTCTCCCCCCCCCCCCCCCCAATTGCACCTGACCAAGTATCAAACACAAAAAACTGACTTCCATAGGATTCATTCCCAAAATAATCTCAAGGAATAGTCTTTCTGTTCCTAAGCATCAATGCTTATGGAGTAGTTTGGGTAGAAGAGCTAACTCTCTCATATAAAGTCTGGTAGACAATGAAATAGCTATTAATTCATCCCAATTCTGTCTTGGCCAACCTGGGGTTTTTTCATTTAGTTTTATTGCAAGTTAATGCTAGCGTCTTCACTGTCTCTGCCATGACAGAGAGGCAGACAGTATGCCTGGTTTCAGATGACTAAATGTAAGGGATAATTTTACTTTGCAAAGTGGAACTACTTTTAATTTTCTGTAACAGATTTGGGGACCCTGGTATTGCAGACAGGCAGAATACTTATATCTGCCTATTAAAATTATTTACTTTTATGAATAAGGAGAACCTTGTGCTTGGCTCCACTTAAAAAGGATATTCCAGAACAGAACTCTGTGTCCTTTTCAGCCAGATTTACTGACACTCAACAATTTAGGAAGGTTAATTTGAATCCTTGTGGCTACAAAAACCTGTCTCAGCAGGAATGAATATGAGAAGTAGAAGACAAATTGTGCCTAAGGACCAGCTGTACCCACACCCACTGCAGGAGAACTGTGAAAACTTTTGCTACTTTAAGAACATTTTCAAGAGCACACAAAGTAATAATAAATGCCTTTGAATAATCTTATCAGTTTAAAAACTGTTTTAAACTGGCTTAAATGATATCTACAGAACTGAGCGTCACTATCCCAGCATGTGCAAAGGACTGCAGCTTGGACAGGTAGTTCCTAGCAAATCTTAAAATGAGATGTGCATCAAGACCTCAATATTATTCATCATTGTAAATTCATTCTTTGTTATACCAGTGACACTCACGGTCTGCAGAATGGCAAAGAACCAATACTTCCTTGAATTTGCACCTACTGACCCAATAAGGTTTGTGCAGGAAGTAAGTCCCTCATTTCACTCCCAAGATGGATGACATTAGGAAGTAGATAGCAGAAAGGTAGACAAGCACTGCAAACCAACATTTGTCAGTATCCCCTTGCCAAACAGAAATCGCAGTTTGAAGCCAAGACACTTGGGAAGAATCAGATGAAATCTACAGAGCAAAAGAAAGCAGACACACAATTCCCAGCTGGACAGGTAAGGCTCCTTCCACATGAGATTTTCAACTACAAGGCCAATACTTGAATTCAGGGCTTAAGCCAGATCAGTTCAAGCTTACACAAAGCTCAGCACCAAGGCACCAGAAGACAGCAGAGTGTCACCTGAATCGCAATTGCAAACAATTCTGCAATGGATGTTCAGCACAGAGATACAGGGCACGTTTGTATCCTGCACACCCAGACACAAACTCCCGCTTGCATGCTGTGACAGACTGAAGGTCAGAAGCCATGCTTATGACATGCTGCAGGAAAGAACAGGAGACGCTTAGGGAATGATCGGTACCTGCCCTGCTCCAAATCAAGCAGAGCTGAGTGTGAACCTCCTTGTTGAGCAACTACTGGGCTACCTGGCAAAGGGAACCATCCTGTGTTGTGCGTGCAGATAAGGTAGCTCCAGTGGAGCCACTGAAGTGGGAACATGCATTTTGCAGACCTTCACGGAAACACAGCCTGAGATAGGCTGTAACTGCTGTTTGCCACTCGCAGTCTCACTTACCTTTTGTGTTAGGGGCCAAATCAGAACTGGCAGGAACCCATGGGTGCCGTTAGGACTGGATAAGACCCGAGTGCTGGTTTTGCGGACTCCCATCAGCATCTGGCTGAGAGCTGGTCTGACATCTTCACACAGATGTTCATGGACTATCATGAAGATCAGGTACCCTGGAATCACCTTTAATCTGCCTACATCAAACCACTAGGCTGAATTTAGTAACAAGATGGCAACCCTGTGAATGAAGTTAATCTTGTGGCATAACCACCGCTTAAATGTGAAAGCACAACAAATACTCCAATCCATCAAGGAATTTTGATTGGATTAGAAGCCCTCTGTGCTTCATTATAATCTCCCTGATGAAGGCAAAAAGTGAAACTACAGCTGGAGAAGAGAGATTAAAAAACTCATTACAGCAGCTTAATTATCTGTTATTACTGGATTAACATTCATTTCTGATCCAGGTGCTCCTCAGATAAATATCTCAGGTGATTTATAAGAGCGTCATTTTATTTTGCAGTGGAAGACTTCTGGCCCATGAAATGAAAACATGGGCTTATTTAAAGCCAGATATCCAAAATGAAGCAAGTTTAACTCCATCTGCCTGTCCCCTTTTCTTGCCTACCCCAAACTTTTGAACTGCTGGCTGATTTCAACTAACCTGGAAGACAGGTAGGAGTCTCAAACCGATTAGAAAGTTTTTTACAAGTTTTGCAGAAACAAGCAACCATTGGAAGGGGAGAGAGAGCCTGTAAATGAATGGCTAAGTTTCCTGAGCAAGGAAAAAATTGCAACCTGTGCTCCCATGTTAGTAGATGCCAAAGAACTTGCACAAGAACACACACTTATAAATAAGCACCCAAACAGAAAAGGACAGAAGGGCTCAGAATTGACCATCAATCACAAATTGTACAAATCTAGCTTCTGAAATGTGGGCACTTGTTTCACTGTTTGCACAACTGTGACAGTCTGCGTGATCCAGACTTTCTCTGCAGTCTCTCAGTTTGCAGATACCATGCTGGATCTTAGTGCTATACCCCAAGAAAGAGAAGAAATGCCAAAACAACTTTTCTTTCATTATCAAAGAAAGAAATATAGCATTTACATCTGAAAAGAGCTAATCTAAAGAAGTGATGTGCTAAGAAATGAAAGAACCTGTCTTTAGGGACAGGCCACTGAGGAGCTGTGCAGACCTGCTCACTGGAACATGCTGTTGCCAGTTTAAGATCTGGATTCAAGCTCTAGCCCAAGCCGCAGAGTTGCTATAAGCAACTGAGGGAATCACTGAATTGCTCTTCATCTCAGTTCTTGAATCTGCATAATGTGGACAACAGATACCTCTTTTCCTTCTTCTTGTCTATCACACCTACATGGGCAAAGTTGTTCCTTGCTGCACTATCAAAGAATGTCGCAGAGCAGACTCAGCTTTCATTTACCACTGAAATAAGCCTCAACAGTATGCTGCACTATTTATCTGTCCAGGCTCCTGTGATAGAGGGCTCTACTTGACCCTTCCCTTTGAGAAGGACTAGGTTATACATGGTCCTTCCCATCATGCAAACTGCCTCTGATGTTTAGCTGTGTCCCTGTCACACCAAGACTGAACACTGTCATGTCTCTGTAAAGCTGTGTAGAAGCTACACAGGCTAGAGAGAGGCATATCCACACTTCTCTCTCCTCCTCTCCTGCCTCTGCACAGCACAACTGACAGCAGAAACATGGTACAGCTTGTAAAAGTCTTTAAGAAGCAGAGAGAAAAGACAGCGTCTCTGCTACCAGTCCTCTCTGGGGAAGGTCCTGTGTTCTAGACATTGTTCTTCTCCATAGTAGCTAATTAGAAGGGCATTGTACAAGGCCCAGCACAAAGCACTGTAGCACAATTGATCCTCAGCTACTTCACATAGCATCTAATGGCCGACACCATATTCTGCCTCTCTACAGGATTTTTGCGTGCTACAAAGGCCATCTGTTTCTCCACCTCTTTTGTGGAGAGCGGAGCAGCAGCAGCAGCTGTGGAAGCAACAGGTGAACTGGGAAGTTTATGCAAAACACATCAGTAACATGGTGTCTGTATTGCAAGTGACATCATGACACTTGGTTCAACCCATTACCACTCACACATCAAAGGTTGTAATAACCTTTCACGCTGGACATGACCAGTGCTGATCTATAGCTTCTGGCTGACTCCATCCTACTGCAGCCCATCTCTCCCGGAGATGGAGCAGGCAAGTGCAAGCAGACACTGCACAGGAGCACAGCCTGGAGCGAACTAAACAGAGACCAAGCACAAACTACACACACGGCTCAGCAAGTAGGTAGCCCTTTCCATTACAGGACAGTATAACTTCAGGAGACAAAAGCGCTCTGTCTGCCTTTCACAAATGAGATTGGCTGCAATCCTCTTCATTCTGGCTACAGATGCTGTCACGCTGTCCTCTTTCTTCCCTTTTTCTAAAGCAAATTTGCAGTGCAACTCCACTGAAATTAGAGATCAGAGTTGCATCTGCTTTCACAGCTCTGTATGATCCCATAGCCCACAGACTTCCAAACGTATCTGGCAGAACTACTTTTAGAACTACTTTTTTTAATAAATGGCTGTAGCTGGCCCTTGGTTGGGTCACTAATGAAAACCAAGCCCTCATGTGCAAGCAACATGATTAAAAACTAGAGCTAGTGCATCAAACTTAATTAAAACTGCACTTAAACAAAGAACTTTTCTAAAGGTTTTCATTCTTCTCCACTATAACATGCTCAGGGCAGACCATCATATAAACTGAGCTGAAGTTTACTGGTTTAAAGCAAGCCCACTTTCATTTAGGAGACTCTTCATTTCAGGGTCAGAAGGGAACACTGCAAGTCACTGCTCTGTACTCCCAGGTATCGCAAGCAGCAACAGTCCCAAAGAATCCTGTATTTTGCAACAGTGTTGAGGGAATTCTCCCTGAGCAACACCATTTTGTTTTCTGCTTGAAGTTGACAACTAAGCCAAAACCCAAACATTTTCCCTGGAACTATTTGATAATCCAACAGCTATGTCTACTGCAGTACTCTCAACTGAACTGAGCACGCAACACAGCAAAAGGAAAGAACAGCGAGCAGAAGTGGAACCTTCAGCCAGAATTATTGCTAATCCAAGGTCAGATCTACACATAGTTTAACCCAATGAGTCCAATGGCCTTGTACAAATTTATTCCAGCTGAAGCAACAACTGTCAGTCTGTCTTGACATATTTCTTCCTAAGTAAGTTCTCTATGTCTTACTGCCACTGCCATGTTGATTTGACCAACTAAATCTACTCAGTCTTTTCTAATGCATAAACCACACACATTATTGGTCCTCTTTTAAATATGAAGCAATACAAATGTGATTCCTCCTTCCCTCAATGTTGATTTGTGTCTCAATTGCCTGAATTGCCACACACAGCTCCCTTTTGGGGCAGTGGCTGTGGGAAAGTCTGTACTGCTACTTCCTATGACCACTTGTTTCTAGGACGGGCCAGAAACGCACACACCGTCTCCATGTGCTCCTTAAAAGGATGGCCTAACCCTAGCCTAAGACTGTGTTTTTCACTGCCTCCTTTAAACCATTACCCCAGCTGATACACCTCCCCAGTGCAAGAGAGGTGTAGCATGCTGTATGGGCATGCACCCTGCAGAACATGCTGAGTCAGGGGAACTTGTCTGCACGCTGGTAAGAAGAGGCTGCAGAGACAGAGACTGCATTCCTGCTGCATAGCAGGATCGAGGCCAAGCCAGAGCACAGCATGGCTTGGCTGTGGATTGCGCAGGCATGGCAAGATCTATCAAATCAAAGTCTCTCCTCGTAATCATCCTCTTCTCTCTCACTGACTTACAGATCAGGCATACCTGATTTCAGGCACTACAAGCACTACAACAACACGGGATTTTCAGAGGGTTTGAGGATTGCTTAACTATGCTCCCACAGAACAGCAGGAGGAAATTAAACTTAAAAATCTCAGCCACACCTGAACTAACCACTAGAACCATTTCCTTTATGC
Source organism: Balearica regulorum gibbericeps (assembly GCF_011004875.1). NCBI lineage: Eukaryota > Metazoa > Chordata > Aves > Gruiformes > Gruidae > Balearica > Balearica regulorum. The sequence continues at coordinate 52,973,193 of NC_046188.1, read as the reverse complement.
AAGGCAAGGTGCTGCAAGTTCAAAGTTGTTGGAAATCCAAATAGTTCTCTCACACCACCTGACACCTAAACAAGAACTGGTGTACCATCACCACTCTCAATGACTCAACTCTTAAGTGAGGATACTGCACGGTAAGTACACAGAGCACTGTGGAACAGGACAGCTTATAGCCATGCCACCTTAAATCCTAATGGTATCAGAAGAATCTTTATCAGAGAACTTGGTAGTTCGTTCTTTACCTTTGTGCCACCTTATTTGCTGCCAGGACACAAACTTTATGTATGCCAGGATTTTACAGGGAACAAGAAGGAGAAGACCACTGGGTGCTCAGACTTGTATACACCCCTGCTGACCCATGCTCCCATTTGGTATAGGCTCCTTATTTTAAATTGTCCTAGGGTAAAATGAAAGACTGATTAAAATTTACTGAACCAAGGAGGAAGACACCTCCAAGCCAGGGAGTACCTCTTGTGCTGCCTCAAATAATACACAGAAACTTCAGCTTATGGGAAGTCTGAAGCAGTAGTGAGCGAATCAGTCCTGCATCGCACGGTGCTACTTGAAGCACCCACAGATAAGCTGGCTTGGGTACTGGATCCAGTTGAACTCCGTTAGCCGGGAGCTGTGTCAGCTAAGATAGCTCAACCACTTCTACACCCAAACTGGCTCATTCGCAGCAAGTGCAGGCATCGCTAATCAGAGGGTTGTTTCCAGCCTCTCCGCAGAGCCGCGTCTGCACTCTCTGCTTTTGGCACCTATGGGAAAAGCAGCAAGCTGCCTGTTCCTACTGCAAGAAAAGGAGCTATCAGACTCACCACAAGGTTTACTGTCAGAAGCTCAGGCTTGCTTCTTCATTGCTTAGTACAGCGATAAGAAATAAGAGATATTTTGCAATATTTATTATTTGGATAACAGCAGCATTTAAAGGATGCATCAACGCCAATGCCAAACATCATTCCCAGACTAAGTCGTAATCCTTCTGCTGAAGGCCTTACAGACCAGCTGACAAGACAGTTGAAGGAGACAACATATAGAGAAAGATGATAGAAACAAAAACGATGAAGCAGCCTGGCCAAAATCACCAAGCTTATCAATTTTAGGCAAAAAACACATCTCAGCTCTCCCACAGGCCACCTCCATCAACTGTACACTCTGCATTGTCAAGTATCACAGAATACGTGCACTACAAACACTGTCCCTAAAAAAAGTACACACTTACCAGCATTCTTTTATCAGAAACATAATAAGCACAATCTCTCTCTCTCTGAGAGGCAGAAACTCAGGGGACTGGCCCTCCAGCTCCATCCCCACAGCAGGACTTGCTGTCCAAGAGGACCCACAGTCCTGCAGGTGCGTTTCTGGCGCTGGCAGAGGGGCTGCTGTGCTATCCCCAGAGCTCCCAGCACACGACTGCTCACACCGCTACGTAACAGGATGAAGCCTCAAGGGCTGCTCCTACTGCCTTCTCTTGCTGTTAAACCAAAGGACATCTCACTAATGTATACCTTGTCAAGATGCGGAGGATAGCATCTACCCAGTCAGCAACTGCTGAGTCATTATTTGTAAATGAATGATAATCAGGAAAAGCAGAGAATCAGGGAAAGCAGACAAAATGCAGTATAATGGCTGAGGAAAAAATTGGGTGAGTGGGTGTGTATAACATAATCTTGTGCTGGAAAGTCACTTATGTGATATGCCATGTTAATATCAACGTACAGAGCAGGGTTACCCTGGTAAGCAAAACACACGCTAAGCAGGGCACTGACATAACCAGAACCAAAGACCCTGGCTTCCCAAAGGGGTGTCAGCACTCTGCACAAGAGCACAACAAGCCTGCCCCATGTGTGCTCCCCTGGGCGTGCTACCAGCACTGGGATGGTAGCCTCCATAGGTCACCCCTCCCAGCGCAGAAGACAGGAAAGGATCTGCCACTTCATGGGTGAAAAACACAATTGCAGAAGAAAAAAATGCACAGGGAACCTAATGGAGCAGCAAAGAGATCCCATTTTGGCCAGGTCTCACCACCTTGGCTGAGGCAATACTTCAGTCTCAAAGTGAGCACTGACTCCTCCACCATTGACTCTGAGCATAGTCACTTGCAGCACTAAACTAAATCTAAATATAGAAACAAGGAAAATAGCACCATGGACCTTTACCTCCTTCTTTGAATACAATTCTTAATTCAGCCAATACAGGTCTCTGTCAGATGTGGCTGCTGGAGCCCTCCCATGGCTGTTACACCCAAGAGTAGTGCTGCTAGCACGAGGACAACCACCAGCTCTGATGTCAGGCAGACTGCACAGAGTCTATTTTACAGCTGGAAGTTATTACCTATAGAGCCTACAGACACACTTAGCAGGTTATACATTCAACGCAAGGCAAGGGACAGAGAAGAGTGTTGTGCTCGCTCTCTCTCAGATGCAACCTCAGCAGGGCAAGAGGCATCCTTCTTTACTGCTCTTATCTAGCCCAATTAAAATTTCAGTCATCCCCTCTGTAAAGTGCTGACAAAGCAGTCATTGCTGTGCCATCCAAGTATCTGGCAAATAAACACCTTCACATTGAATGGTTAAGGTTAATTGTTATTTGAATCTACATTTGGATTCCCTATAGGAGAATAAACTTCAGAAATTTAAGACCAGGACATGACCAAGCCACATCATGTGCCACAGACCCCTGTCCAGGGTCACTCCAGAGACATTTCTGAGCTCTCTCTGTGCAAGCAAGGAATGTGCTGGACTCTCACATGAAGTATAACAGCACCTAAATAGCTAGCATTGAGACGTCCATCAGGAGCCAGCAACTTCAGGGACCCACGGCAAACTTGCTGTTCCAGACAAAACATCAACTTCCCATTCAACGCCCAATTTCTGCTCTTCAACTGCAGTAAAACAGGAATAATCTAAACCAAATTACCTACTACTTATACCACGCTTTTAACCGTGGTCCTCAGAGCTCTTTGCAAAGGAGGTGCTGCTGCCTTCCTCAGCTTCTTTATCTCTGCAATGGCAAGAAAGGGGAGTTGCCCGCTGCCCCACAGCATGCAAAAGCCAAAGTCAGGACACATTGTAGTTGCAGCCCAACCCTCTTTTCACCATCCTACACAGAGGCGCTTCTGCGGAAAGGTATCACAGTCCATCAAGACACCGGCCTAAAGCTCGGTAGACAGGGACCAGATTTTGGAACCAGACTTTAGTCCCAAGGCTTTTTGTGGTTTGTTTTTTTTTTTTTTTTTAAGCTGTTCTGTAAACACAAGCTTTACCTAGTCCACATCCATTTCTGCTCCCATTGTGCAACTCCGTGCTAAAATTGAAGGCTTTTCTTGGGCAGAGAGAAACAACTTCCTACACCGCATTTATGCACAAGAGAATAGACCAGGAACCCTATACGAATTGGACCTCATGAGCACTCCCATAAAGTGATGTGAGGTCTTAGTCAGGACTCCATCCATAACGCAGTCCTAAAAATGGCTTTTCACATACCTAACGTATGTAGCTCCAATACATTCCTTGATATGTTCTTTACCTAATTGTGAACAGCATGATTCAATAAACTGTATCAGAACCATGGAAGTAATTAGCTTCAGACAGGAGAGAAATCACTATTCCACTGTACTATTTATATAAATAACAAGACTTGACCGAGCCAATTAGCATGAACAGCATAATACTGGAATCTAATTCCACGTAACTCCAGCGTGCACATCCTGCTATTGAATCAGGAGTGCTTTGTTTCAGCTTAGTTTCATCCATTCTGAAACCTGGTTTTACTTTAAGAATGAGGATGCCCCACAGAGGAACTATCCAGAACAGACACTGCAATTTGAAGCCACTGTCAATCTGAATACTTTTCAAGAGTATATGAGACTTTATTGTAAAACACAGCTGCTTTTTCTGACAGTTCTAGCTGGAAGCACTTCCTAATACCAAAGCTTGCTACTTCCCTAGACCAAGATGTTGTCTTTCTATTCCGGACAGCATGCAGAGAAACGTGCCATACCACCAGGGCTGGACCAGTACTGCCTTCTAGTTCCAGGTATGTCCATGGAGATAATGCTCAGCAGAAGCACAAAAGCCACAACAAAGAGCAGGTCAGTTAGAAGCTGAGGAGCACAGAAATAAATTTCTCTCCTCTCCCCAGCAGTTGTTTCTGGAACAGGCTGTCCAGAGAGGTTGTGTAGTGTCCACCTTGGAGACACTGAGAACCCAACTGGACTGAGCAGTGAGCAACCTGTTTTGAGCACGTTTCCAGAGGTCCCTTCCAACCTCAACTGTTGTGTAGCTCTGTGACCCACCCTGTGCCCAGGCAGAGGCCCCTGACTATGCCAGCTACAAAAACATTCACCCTGACTGCAAGCAAACTCTTCCTTCTGCTAATGCTGTTGATGAAAGCTTGTGTCTTCTCTGACCTTGAAGCTGTGTTATCTGCTTTGGCTGTGAGAAGGCGATAATAGCTCCTGACAATGGCAAGAGTCAGCTCTGAGGCAGAGCAGGAAATCCCATTTCTCAAGCCCTTCAAAGCCTGCCAGCCTGCCTGGCACAGTTTCTCTCAGCAGCACTCAGTAAGATTACAGCACTAAAAATAACCCACACGGTAAATTGTGCATTTAGAAGAAGAAAGGATTTGCCCTCGATGTGGGTTTCCCTTCCACTTCTGGCCTCAAGTATCCCCAGACAGTTGAACTGCTAGGGTTTTGTTCTCCAAATTAAACAGGAGCTGCAGCTGTTGAAGTGGTTTTAAATAAAATAAGAAGATTAAGCGGTACCACAAAGAGCTAAGATACTTTCCAGTTTTTAAACAAGTGTCTCTCTCTCTCCCCTCCCTGTGGTTTTCTATAATAAGAAACTCTGAGCTAAATCTGCTTCCTTACCAAAACATTCTGCCCTTCTATCACGAGCTCACGTACAATTGGTTGTACACAACTGAAATGAAGCAAAGGTAGAGAGACCAGTCCTGCAGACTTCCATATGGAAGACAATCCCTGTGCGCATTCTGCCGCAGTATTCAAGAAAATGCCCAAGCCTGTTGGATTAAACACACTGCCTGAATCAGCAGGAAGAAAGGCGTACCTCATAACAGTAGGCACCAGAATTAGCTCTACCTGGAGGCCTTAAGCAAGTTTTGCTGTCTTTACAAACACTAGTCTTTGCCTATGCCTAGCATGAACCATTAAAGCTCATTTATATCAGATCGCTTTCATTAAAGCGAATCCGACTACTGAGGAAATTTTCATGCATCACTTGCAAGGCTTTTGTGATTTGCATTAGTGCTCTCAAACACAAGTGACTTCCTTCTCAGCCCCCAAACAGACTGTAGACTGACATGTGGCAATGAGAATTACCTTCATGACTACCGGCTCAGCTGCTCATTTGATGCACATACACAATTTATTGCTTATATAGCACATGTCAGGTACTGGCTCAATTAACAACAGTTCACCTTGAGCACAAATACATTTTTCATGTATGTGTATATCTAAGCAAAGTTAATATCCACATGTGCACAGACAAACTAAAGTCTTGTACATGCCTTGTCTTCAATTTACACTCGGAAGGTCATATGCTGTGTTGGTTTACCCAGACAAAATCAGAAAGATGAATGTTAAACACAGTAAGTTTTTTAGGTACTGAGTCCAAGGGGCTGGGCTCTCCAAGAGAACCAGAACCACAGCAAATGAAGGACAGGTGTCACAGGTCATGGCATCTCAGCAGCCATCACCTGGTAGGGGGTTTGGACAAGGACAATAGCCCCCATCTGACAGCAGAGATAATCCAACTACCTCAACTACAGAGGCATACCAAAAATCCTCCGCTGCATTTACTACTTGCCTTCAGATTTAAGCTACAAAATAGGAAAGGCGTTTTGTAGAGAAACTCAACTCACTCAGAAGCACAGTCCCTCCTATGCACTACAGATGATAATACAGCATCATGTAGCTAGAGACTGTGTTACAACATGGCCAAACAAGAAGGCAGAGTAAATGTGGGTAGCCCCTAAGCATGAGGTCCTTCACTTTGCAAACTCAGTATTTTCTTCTTATAGCTTTTGGATACCATAGCTTTTGAGGACCCTAACTGTGAAAACTACTACAAGTTTATGAACATTTCTGAAAACATAGGAAGAGAGAGAGAAAAACAGATATAGAAGAAGCATACACCTGCTGCCATATTGCCGTTAAATCCCATTCCCCTGTATTACATTCCAGCCCAGCACATCCTTTCACTTTCAGAGCTGCAAATGATACACAGTTCTGGGTTTCCAGTGTTACAGAGACCAAACCCTGCAGCACTTGTGATTCCCCTCATCTTTTGATATTTGTCAACTCTCCACTCCCCTCATGCTTCTGCTCCTCCCTCTCCTTTGGTTTTAACAGACCAATAAATCCCCAAAGACCTTAAAAACACTCTTTTTCCTAGATAAGAGTGTATTTTGTATGAATAACATGCATGACATTGAAGTGATTGCACTCCTGTCCCCCTTTGTGCCCCTCCAGCACAAACACCGTTGGGACCTCCAGTGCATCTGTGTCCCTCTTGCATCCCCTGTGGATGCCATCTGCAGTGCAAGCTGCACTCCAACAGGTGCTGACATGAACACCAACCCTCAGAGACACTGCCTGCCAGAACCACTACCTCCCAGAAAACGGTCTGCTACAGCTGAGTCTCGCACCCTGCTGAGACCCTACTGCATCAGGGATGTCCTTGTGAGGCACCTCCTCTGTCACACCTGCCTGGAAAGCCTCAGAGCTTTATCAACATCTGCACGACCCCAACACAGAGCTCCAGAGGCTGATGCACACATCTGTGGAAGATACCCCAGGCCACAACCATTCCCATGACACCCCTGAAAGATGATAGCTACTGTGATGATCCTAGTATCTCTGATGCACCCTTTTCCTACTAGTGTACACACCCTCCCTGCATGATGCTATTCACAGGACGGCCCAGTGGGACAGGTTGCTACCCACAAGCCTGTGAAACAAATCCCTGGGGAGCTACTCCAGCTGCACCCCGCAGAGATGGGCTACAGCCTCAAATGGTGGCAGCAACAACAGGGAGGCAGTGGGGTGGTGACTATTCCTCTCACTTACTCCAACAGGGCCTGCAAAAGGACACCACAGCTTGCCCTCGTAGGGTGGCAGCCGCCGGGGGCCTGCCTGTCACGGTGGAAGGTTTAACGGGTCGTGCCAACCAGCCCCAGCCCGGCCGGCCTCGCCTCGTAGCGGCTCCCCCCGCGGCCGGGGCGGCACCACAGAACCTTCCAGACCCAACCTCGCCGCGATGCTCTCCCCGCGCGCCCGGGGAGAGAGCTGCCCCGGGCCGGGCCGGGTCGGGCCCGCCTCGCCAACCGCCCCACTCTGTCCCGCGGGCCCTATCTGCTTCGCTCAGCTGTCCTCCAGCGGGCCGGGCCCCGGGAGCAGCCGCCGCTGTTGCTGCCCGCCTCCCTCCGCCTCCAGCCACTCGCCAACGGCCACCGCACGCCCGGGATCCCCCTTCCTCCCTCCCCGGGCGACGCCCCCCCCCGGCTGCCCCCGCAGGCGGGAGACCCGGCCTGTTTTGGGGCTGCTCTGCCGGGGCTTTCCACAGTGTGGCTGAGAGGGGACACTGCCAGAGGCGGCTGGGATGCGGGGAACGCCGCGGCCAGGGACTCGAACACCCACGGGGATGGTGCCGCAGACCTGCTGTGGGCTCAGGCCTGCCACGTTTACCCCAGCTGCGCAGGGAAGCACCTACACACATCTCGGTTTCTCTTGGGCCAAACCTCTGAGCCCAAGACACAAATTGCCAGGCTCTTGTGGTAACCTGGAAGAAGTTATAAACGCAGTGTAAAGGTGGACACCCAAAAGCCGAGAGAGATGTGTGACAAGCCAACAGCCACATGAACCGACCGACCTGCCAGCCAAAAAACACTTAAACCCAATGCAAGCCGGGGACATACCTGATAAGCTTTTTCAAATGTATGTGACTGAGAGTGTTTCAGGCAGGGAAGGTGGAGAAATCCTTCCTACGCTAAATCTGGAAGCAACGTGAGAAGCTCAGGTTAGAGATGAGAATAGCAGCAATAGTTTTTGGTACAGTGGTTTCCATCCAGATCAGATCTAGGGGGTGTGTCTTTTCTCTGTAATTTGGATTCATCTTTTTTAACATGTTACTGTGGAAAACCAGGCCTACAGGATTGAGCCGTCCTTGCTGTTTGCCTGTACATGGCGTGTCTATGCTGTGTGGGTGGAGTACGCCGGGCGCAGAGCGACAGACCCCAACGCTGCGAGGAGACAATGTTAGTTCCATGGCCGGGAGGATGCTGCCTTACGTGCTGGCCATCTTCAGCAACTTTGGTATAAAAAGTCGTGACATGGTACTTACTGGGTCTGGCAGTGGCGAGAAGTTCATTTTCATGGACATAAACAGCACACTCAACAGCTAGTATCTTTACTGAATGAATTTATTGGTTTTTGAACTAAAGTTGCTCACAGTTATTTAACAAGGGATACATCAGATTTTTTTTGTCCATTTTAAACCATTAAATAATGTCAGTTTGTGTCTGTATATGTGTGTGTGCGCGCGTGTGTGTCTTCAAAGTACAAAATAGGAAGGATAACAAGAGGTATTGCTTTCATTTATTCTTATATCTTGTGTAAGTAATCCCCTTCCTGCTTGTACCACATGGGTTTTGCTGATATAGGTATTTTTAAATTATTATTATTATTTTGTATTGAAATCCCAGCCTTTTGTAGAGGTACAATGTAACAGAAGCATCAAAATCTATACACAAGGAAAGAGAAAAGAGGGAAAAGAAGGACGGGGGTGATGGGAGGGGAGCTCGGAGGAGAAGTAGAGAGAGGGCGGAGGCAGGAAAGACAACGAAAGCAAAAGAGACTAATTTACAGCAATGTCATGCAATTAAAACTGCCCCCCTCTCCTGCACCCTTGCCTCCCCCCCTCCCCAGTCATCACCCCCTGGTGTCTGACATGCACACAGCAATACGAGAGAGAAAAGTTTAAGAATAGGGAAAATAAATAAATAAATAAAACAATAAAATAAAATAAATCCTTCCCATTTGGGGGAATGGGGAAACAGGGCAAAAGTCAAAGGTCTTTGCCCCAGTTGTGTCTTTAAAAATTCTTTTTAATCTTCAAACCTATGTACAAGTAAAACTGGTCCAAGAAGGGGAAAAATGATTAAAAAAAACCCAAACCAACAACGACAACAACAACAAAAAAGAACTCATCCAACATTATCATTAAAAAAAAAATCTTGCGATACAACATACACCCATAGGAACCCAACGAGCAGCAATCGAAGGTCATAAAAGAGCTGAACACTAATGCTAAGCCTACATTCTTAAAATCTCAGTCAAGAAGTACTTCTCACTGTGTTTTGTCTTCCACGCGTAAAACCATGTTTGTTTTTTTTTTTTAGTTTGTTTAACCTTTGAGCTTGGGCCAGAATAAGTTACACTTGGTCACATAACTCCTGAGGAGGAGGAAAAAAGGCAGCAATTCTTCTTTCTCAAAGTCACAAGATGAACACTCACGGGGTTTCTGTGTCTTTTTTCCCCCTCCTCCCCAAAATAAATAAGAATCAATGTTGCCTCTACACAATTATTAAACAGAAGATATATCTAACAGCTTATTTTTTTTAAATATATATATATGTATATATAAATAACCAAGACCTAATAACTGAAACAAACAAAAAAAAAGGTCCCCATCCACCCAATCCCACCCTCCTCCCCTTCAAAAACAAAACAAAACAAAACAAAACCTTTATAAAAATATCTTGCAGTAATTTTTAAAGTTTACAGTAGCTTCGTGATTAAGTCTCCCATTGCCCTGACTCCACCTTGTCTTGCTCTGATGAACTAAGTGCCAGTGATTTGCACACACACACACACAGGAAATAAAACCCAAGAGAAGTCTCTTTTCTTCCTCCTCTTCATCTTCTTTTTTTTCTTTTTTTTTCTTTTTTTCTCTTTTTTTTTAGAAAAAAATCACCCAAGCCAACAAATGAAAGTGGTAACTTAAAGAAATAATAATACTGATATCAATGCAGCACTAGCAACACAACAATTGCCTCTAAATGCAGGGTGTGGTGGAGGATCCAGCTGGCTGAAGAAGGTCCCAGCGCGGTGGCACAGTGGCAGGGAGTTGACAGGTGGGGAGGAAGGTGTCGAAGGAGGAGCAGCAGTAGCAGCAGCGGCAACAGTGCCTGGTGGCGGGAGAGACAGTCCTTGGCAGAGTCTTGTCCCTCTTCTTTGCTACCAGAAGTTGCCTTTTCCCTAAGTTTTAATGTTTTGTTTGTACGTGTTTATTCATTGAACCCCCTCTCCCTCCTAAGTTTACTCCTTTCCCCTTCCAGCAGGTCAAAAAGCAAAATGATATAGTATAAAAAAAACCAATTGTTTTGTATATATATGTATGTATGTATGTGTATTTATATATAAATATACACACATATATACATGTATATATATAAAAAAAGGGGCAAAAGAAAAAGAAAAGGTGGTGGGGAGAAAAAGAAGGTTAAGAAAATCACGTGATGAAGCTCCCCAATATTGTCTTGGTTCAACGCTTAGTTTTGAGTTGCTCCTGGCTGGTTTCTGATGAGAATGCGCTCTGGATTCATGAAACACTGCGCTCCCGCTACACCCTTCTCCTTCCCTGCACCCTCCCCCTCCGGGCTGAGTTCACCTGCGCGGACAGAAGTTGCCAAAGGTAAAGGTTTCACTCCAAGAATTTGCAACCTCCTTTCAGCTCAGATTCTGCAATCCCATAACTGAGCAGATCTCTCTTGTGGAGCACCAAAAAAGAAAAAAAGAGGGGGGGGGGGGAAAGCAAAGCGTGCATTGGGGAGGTGTTTGGGGAGAAGTGGGGGAGAAACCCACTTCCTGAAGGGAGAGGGGAGGCTGGGAACCTCAAACAGGACTGGTCCTTGGACAGTCTACATCGGTTGCCTTCCGTCAACAAGTGTCCGCAGAGCACAGAAGGTGAAGCCGTGGCTGACATGTTAACTTTTCGGGATAATTCCTGGTAGCAGAGCGGAAACAAGTGGTGTCGTCAGAAACACAGAGAGAGCATGAACAGAACAAGAAACAAAACAAAAGAAAACGAAAAATAATAATAATAATAAAAAAAAAACCCCAAAAAATCAGGAAGGAGGAAAAAAGCAAAACATTCAAAAAAAGGGAGGAAAAAAAAAATCAATCAAAAAACCACAACCCAAGATCTGGTGAACTGGGTTTGTCATCTGTGCTACCTTTTCTTTTCTTTCTTTTCTTTTCATTCTTTCATTTGTTTGTTTTTGTGTTTGTTTCTGAGATATATATTATATATCATATATAAATATATATATGTATATATATACAGTCATTCCTTCATACAAAATTTGTCTATAGACAGTTTTGTACTGTTGTGGCAAGGTATATACATCCTTCTAGTTTAGAGGCTAGCTTGCTAAGGAATATTCTTTCATTCTTTCTTGCTTTTTTGTTTTTGTTTTTTCTAAGTTATTTAATTTTTTTATGTGTTTATTTAAGGTTGGTCTTGTAGGCCGACTGATGAGACCATCTTTGCCTTGTCTTTGCCAGCAGGGTACTTATTGTCTCCTCTAGACCCATAGTCATTAGAACCGGAATCGCTCCGCTTGCTGTTTGCGCTATGCTTGGTTGGCGTGCCGGGGGGATGGCTCACCTGCCCGTTCTTCTCGTCTGAAAAAAGTTGTTTAATTACGTCAAAGAAGTTGTTACTCAATGGGCTGCCTGGGTACACAAAACAGAGGAGACAAAAAAAGAAAGAAAGAAAGAAGGAAGAAAAAAAAAAAACGAGAGGGAAAGAGAGAGAAAAAGAGGAGAGAGAGAGAGAGAACAAACAAACAAATGAACAATGGGGTTTTTAACGAGAAGAACATGATGAGGAGATCCAGAGCCACGTGCGTGGGGGTGTGTGGGGGATGAAGACAATGAGTAGGAAGAGGAAGAGTGTTTAGGATGGGACACCTACAGAAATAAAGATGCTGGGAGCATAAAGCACCTAGGGGGAAGGTCCTAGTTTTCTCCTGAGTGGGGAGCATTACTGTCTCACCTAGCAGTAGGACACAGTACTGTGTGCCTGAAACAGTTCAGTCTATTACTTGGAGTCACTGGGCCACTCTGCACTGAAATGTCAGTGAATGTAATGCTGGATACAGGCAAATCCCATCTTACTGCTGCTGTTACAAACACAGGGTATTTGTATGTCATCGCCAATTGATGCTTTGCTTTGTGGCCTTGCTAAGCTCTCTGGCTACACCGGGCATTAGGCTCTCTTTGCTTGCCTTTTCTTTCTTTCTGAGTATCTCCTTGCTCACCTTTCAGTCACTAAGCACAAAGCACCTGAGTGCTCCATGGGAAGCAGCTGAAAAACGAGCTACGACTGACATGAGTATTGCCATCTGCATGTGTGGTTTGTGGCTTCTACTTGCAAGCTTCTAAGTACCTTTGGATGTTTCTTACAACAGGTACCTGGAAATGAAGGTGCTGAATGCATTGCGGAAGCAGGCTGTCATGCATCTAACTATTTCTGGGACCTACCAGGGTCAAGAACTACTTCCTCATTGTCCTGAATTTATGTTCTCTCTACAATACAGCCTCCATGACACTGACATTCACTCCAGTGGAGTTAGGAGCCAGAAAGAGGTGTAGGGTTGCGTGCTAGTAGAACAGGTACCTCATTATGCCAGCCACCAGAGCAGGTTGCAGTATTAACATGGGTCGGGCACAGTGCACATGAATACAATCTTTCACGCCATTTGGAACTCCAAGCAGCAGGGTTGTGTGCTGTTAATCTCCTCCTGTGTCAGAGGATGTGTAGAAGGCCATACCTGAGGAAAGGCTCTGGGATGCTACTGAGGGAAAGGGACCAGCTACTCCTGGAAATGTAGCCTTTTCCGGGCATTTCTAGTCCCTCTTAATTCTCTTGGATTAGGGGATTAATCCTGATCAGACATAGGAGGGATCACAGTAAATTCTCTGAACATGGATATTGAAGGTGTTTTTTATCTAACATACACTGTGGAGGTGATGCCTGTTTGTGAATATTAAACCCCCATGATGCTTTTCTCAATATTGGTACTGTTGGCTCCAATGTTCTAACAAATCCAAATCATTTATATCACACCCAGCTCCCAGAAAGAAATGGGCTCCTTGAATCTGCCTTCCAATGCTGTGGTATGCTGTGAAGAGTGGAACCTTTCATCCCTGAGTTGGGAACATTCAGTTGGGAGCAAAGGGGTTTCTTCATAGCAGAGATTGCCATTTATCCACAGTTGGTGGACAATGGTAATATTATATTGGTGGCTTGGTAATATTATTTTTCCCTTCACTTTCATTACAAACATAAGCAAAACAGTTACTACAACAGGCAAGTACTTTCTGTGCATGGTAGCATGGCTGAAGAACTTGTTGAGTGCTTTCTTATTCTCCAATGGAAAATGCTAGACAGACATCAACTGCTTTTACACAAAGAAAGAGGAAATACATAGTATTTGTGCCCTGCAAAACTGAATGTGTTACTGATTTTTTCCTGCCCCATGCTAACCAGCAACCCAGGTAGTTGCTTTCCTCTGCATGTGTACAGGCATTGAGAAAAATCAAATGGCTGGCATATACAGTGAAGGATCTTGGTCTTGTTAATCTAATTCATTCCTTGTCTTCCTCTACTTGCTGCTTTGTGGTTAACTTACTGCTGGCTCTGGTTCTGTCTGTGCATTGAGTTACACCAATGCCACAAGCAAATGGCTGTTAGTTTCTGGAAGGACATCATTCACCTAACTGACTGAAGCCTTAGAGATGGGCCCAAACAAACAGCCAAAGCACATATCCCAATTTCTGGCTAAGAAGAGAAGGGCTATCAAACTCTCAGTCATTTTGGGGTCAGACCTCTGTGAGCTCCACCTGCTTCCTTCCACATGAATGCAGATGCTTTGGAAGGGCAACATCTGTTTCCCATCTATGACTTCTCTCTCAGAGATTTCCCTAAGCCTTCCTAAAACTGTTCTAGGTTTGTGGGTCATGCTCTGCTCAGACTCAATTCTATCTGCTCAGATGCATTTCTACTTCTTTTAGGTGGATACTCTTTTTCAATGAAAAGAAAGAAAAAAGAAAGCAAACACTCAGCCTTGAATGCAGGAATGTGGGCAGATCTGCTTCTTATGTGGCTTTGGACCCCTCATCTTCATAAGCAAATGGAGTCAGCAGAGAGAATGAAAAAGAGCACTGAAAAAAATGCTGGAGAGGGAAAGACTGCTAGGTTGGGAGAAAAGGGGAGGGCAATATCTCTAGTTATTCAGCTGAGCAGTTTATTCAACAAGCTTAGAGGGAAAGAAGAGGGCAGAGTAAGCAGGGCTCTGCAGGAATCGGGGAAGTTTTTTGTTTTCATGTAGACAGGAACAGTAGACAAAAGTACAACTTGCAAGAATGGAGCAATAAAACATTTTAAAAATTGTATTTATATATCTTGTATTTGCTGAGTCCTGATACAGGATTTTTAATCTTCCTATTAAAATATGCAGCCCCTGTTTCATCCACCCTTTCTCCTCCCCATTCCCTACTGGCTTTCAAGTGCCTGGAGATTTATTGCAGTGTAAGTATTTAATAGTCTGCTTTTCTTTGCCAGTATCACTACTGGATTCTTTACAATCAGCATTTTCAGGTAAAATTTTAATGGGAGGCAAGAAATCCTTAGGGATGTTTAAAGAGAGCTACTGAAATATAAAATAGGCCATTTCACTAACCCTTTCCTTCCTTTGCCTTTTGTGGTATCTGGACTTGTAATTAAATACTAAGTAATAATGCTCTCTTATCCTGCAGTCAAGAAAGAACTGATCCTACACTAAGCAATACAATCACTGCATTGATGTTGTCTACATGACAGCTTGTTAGCCCACTCTTGGGCTGGTCTAAATATTGGTCTTTGGATAGACAAAGCGTCCTCACATTTTTCTCAGGAGATATGTGAACATGGGTCAGCTATGCTGGAAGCATGAAAACGGTGTGTGGTGTTGCTCCTCTTAGTTCTCAGTTCCCTTTGGGCTTATACATTCAGTAAAACAAGACTTGAAAATGCTGGTGATGATGGATTAGAATAGCTTTTTCAGCAATCTTCCACTCCTAGCATGCAGTGCAAAATGTGTGATAGGCCCTTACACCTCTAAGTCCATATGGGGGCATCAGAAAGGCTGCCTCTCTTATTTCAGAAAGTGAGATGACATCCCATTTCCTCTGGACAGGGATGGAGGTTTGGCTCACTGATTCTTCAAAACTTCCCTGGTGTTTCACACATCTGTAACTAAGGTCTTCTTTCCCCTTGAGAGCAAATGTTCATCAGCACAGAGCAAAGAAGGCGTGAAGGGTAGCAAGGGTGAGAAATTGTGAGAAGGGTCAGAGGCAGAAGGGGAGGTTCAGAGCATTAGGTTAAAATCTGTTAGGAGGAGATGGATATGTCCATTTTTGAGTTAGATCAAGGAGCTGTATGCTGCAAGATGTGGAGGGGGAATGAGTTTGAAAACAAGCACTGAAGCTTATGGAAGGGTCATGTCTTGAAGGGATCATAGAGGAATATATTTCTGGAGAAGGCATTGGTTTGTGGCACCTGTGTGCAGTACTGTCACGGCCAAATATGAAAGAACTCAACACTGTGAATGCATTTGAATATAACAGGCACTAAAAGGAAGGAGACAGACACAAAAATGTAAAAGGAGGCTGGGCAAGTGGACTGTATCAACCCTCACAGTCCTCAGTATTTCATCTGCTGTTCTTAGGCAGTCTGTCTGACATTGACCTAGCCCCACTCGTGTCGCAGGTTTGAGAAGCAAAGTGGAAGTGGATAAATCTGGTAAGAGAGGAAAGAGAAAATGAGGTGATTCACTCCAGGCACCAGAAGTGCCACCAGGAAAGGATGCACCTTGCAAAGACCCTGTTCTGACCTTGCAAAAACTCTGCCCTGACCTTGCAAAGACCCTCAGAGTTGTCCATGGACAAAAACAGGAGGTGGTGAACAAGCAGCTTCAGGACAAGCCTGGAGGCTTCAGTCACTGATTAGAGCCTGCTGTTTTGTAAAATTTTAAGACAGGCAGATAAGGACTTCATCCTGTTTTCATTGAAGCAAATAGCAACATTCCCATTGACTTAACGGAAGCAAACCCTGAGGCTCTTCCTTCTCCTGTGAAACCATCTCTCTCAAGTCTATGTATTAATGCATTAATCCTTGCGGTGCTGACAAAACCAATATACCATCTGTGGGATTACCCTCTGCCTTTCCTTTCTGTATAGCTGAGAAATTTGGGGTTTCTACATTTCTAGCTTAGGCTTTGGGAGAAGGTAAATGGGAAAAGATAGGTCTCCACTGGAAACAGAGACCCCCTTTGTCAACCTGACTTCCCATATTCCTTCCCCTGTTGCTTTAACATCCTTTCTGACTGTCTTCTGCCTGCCTTTGCTACTGAGGTTTTCTTCCTAATTCATTCCTTTCTCTTTAACCCCTTGTCTTTTTCATCCCTAGCTTGCTCTGTATTTCGATAGCAGCTGTGGTTTCAGTGAATCATGTAAAAAAATCCAACTCCTTTCACATAAAGCATTGAAAAACTCCCTTGATGGGTGATAATCCATTCCCTTTCAAACCCATTTTGCTACTTTGACAGAGTTCTAGCTTTCTTTGTTAAGACTAGGCATTTTTTGCCTGTTTGCTTGGTTTCTGTTGGCAGAGTCCCTTCTGCCTTTGAAAACAGAAGACGTAAAATATAGAACCCACTCCAAGAGTATATGCAGTGCAAGAGATGACAGAAAGATAAAAGTGGCCTATTCCTCTTTGTTTAGTTGTAACATCCTGTAGGGGTCTTCCTCCAGACTGAAGAGCCCCTAGCCTAGGCATTGTACAAATACAAATCAGAGAGATGCCTCAACGAGCTCACTGACTACTAAAGAAGGCTACAGAAAGAATTTTTTGCTCATTTAATGGTTGGATGTGTGAGGCTTCCCTCTAGACTGGAGAAGGGTGACAGAAAGGCCATTGCAATGTCTTTCTGGAGGCCAGAACTTCCTCCTAGTCTATGAACCCATTCTAGGCCACTTGAAGTTAGGTGAAGAAACTGCAAAAATCCCAAAACTCATACTTCTCTAAAAATATAGGAAGTCAGGAAAGCATTTCAAAAGACATGGATGGGTTTTTTTACTGGATTTATAAATTGTCACAAAAGATTGACCAGAACAAGTTTTCCCATTTATTTTTTTCCCCCAGTTAGTTACCTAATGGGACAGTTGTTTTGATTTCATTTCAGTTTAGGACTAGGAAATGGAGACAGACAGTCCACAGAACAACTCCAGTTTCTTAGCAGGACACCTGAATTACAACTGGGAGAGATGACTTCTAAAGGTAAGAACAGAGCTTATTGTCCAGAGTCCTTACACTCTGCCAGTAAAAATGCCAGCTGAAAACAGTGTTTGCAGAAACAGACTGCTGGTAGGAAATACTCACGCACTGTTAGCACAAGTGTCCGTGCCACCAGCAGAAGATGGGAACTTTCAATTGCTACAAACCTGGGCAGATCTGAAAAAAACAACCTTACATTTAAATGCTCTATAACCCATCCTTGTTCTAACTCCTCTAAAACATCTCATCTTCTCTGCAGGAGGGTAGCTCAGTATTTGTGACTAGCCAGATGCATCCAGATGGCCATTCTGCCTCTATCTTGCACATTTTCTCTCTCTCTCATACACACACAGAGAAGCTGAGACCCAGTTCAGCCTCTCCTGTCACAGACAATATAACTGAGACAGGTAGCTCTTGGGTAACGAGTTAGAGAACGGTGAACACAGGCAGCAGAGACCCAAATAGATGAGGCATATTTCCTTACTGTTTCCTTCTGCAGAGCTCAGGCAAGAGTAATTAATTAGAAAACAAATATGTCCATTACTGACGAGTAATAGCTCTGGCCAATCCAGCACCACCATGTAACATTCAAAAAGAAACATGATGACGGAGAGGAGGGAATCATACATTCATTTGGACAGCTGGTGGCACTGAAAGAGCAGGCAAGGATAGTGGTGGGAAGAAGAGATGCCAGGTTCTGTTGTGGAATCACGCTGTTCTGGCAAATTGGCTGGTAAAGGACTCTGCCCAAGAATTCTTTGTATCTGGCTGTTCTTTTACAAAGATCTGCCTGCACAAGTGTGTGCTGAGAGGGGAAGCTGAAGACCTACATTCGTAAAGCCACAGCAGATGATAGTATTGCTGCTTCATTCCAATTTTTTGTCTATAAAAATGTCAGAAATATATTGGCACTTAATATGATTTTGTCCTTTCCTGCCAGATGGATGTTCGAATATGATCTTACGGGTTTTAAGTTCTCTGATCTGTTCCTAAGGAGAGAAGTGACCTGTGTATGCTAGTGAAATGTTGCCTCCTCCTTTCCTCTGAATCAATCCCTTTAAAATATGATTTAATCTTCCAGGGAGGCCATCTCAAATTTAGCTTAGTACAGCAAGCAAATATTCACATGGAGTATCCTGAAGCACTGCCTGCCATAAATAAAGTACTGTGATCTTAATTAAGAGAGCGATATCTGTATTTTCTGCATTAGATATTATTACAGAGAAAGAGGAAAAGATCTTGTGCTGGACAGTAAAAATCTAGCCATAGCTGTCAAAACAGGATCTGACATGTACCAAATAGTTCAATACATCTGGATTCATCTTTAGTACCAAGTCGCTGTTTTCGTTGCTACCTCCTTCTACAGTGCAAAAACATGAGTCATGAATTGAAAAAGCAATGTCTCCCCAACACAACACTAGAATGAAGAGATATGACTGGAATGTGGGGGGGAGTCAGCCATCCATTTGGACAGCAAAGGATACTAGATGAATCGGCAAGGATAACTGGGAAGCCTGGCTTGAACTCTGGAAAATCTGACTTCTCTTACTTATTGTGATCCACTCATTATGAATGAATATGTGATCTTTCTTCCTTTTTTCTCTCATTTGGCTCACAATTTAGACAGAAGAATCAGCCATGCTCAGAAAGACCAGTAGCCAGCACATTTTTCAGAAATGCTAATTAAAAAAATATTGTTCTGACTACCTCACAGTGTAACAGTGGTGAGAAAAGCTTTTCAGCTGGGAGGGCAGCATATATTTTTTCCCTGCAGGTTTCGACATCAGTGTTTCTGCCATCAGTTATGACTTTACGAACGCAAATCACCAACCTGCTCTTCTATCAAAAAGCTACTTCGTGAGAAGCACGATTACTCTAATTAATGCCAATATGGATCAGGATCATTTCCAAGAGCACCAAATGCAATGTTTGCTGCTGCTAGTAACACCAACAGTCTCTTAGATCAGCACTCACAAAACTATATGCTGCAATTGCAACCCAAATATGATGCAACCTGTTTTAAACTACAAAATGTCTCCTGATTTCTCAAGTTGCTTGGGATGCTATTGACATGGGCTTTCATCTATATGAATCAAACGCTGATTGCAAGGAGCTATGAAGAGAAGCCTTTACTGCAGTGCAGTTGCTCTGTGCAAAGAGGATGATTGGCCATGGGGGACAAGGTCAGATGGCTCTGCATAGGACGCTATCTCAAATCCTAAACACTGGAGGCAAGAGATTTGAGTGAGATACATTGGAAAGATATGAAAGGCAAGTGGATTTGCTGTGCTTCTGCTTTGATCAGGTCATTTTGGTGATAGCCACTGATACACACAAGGATCCGTAAAGTTTTTTGTTTAACTCTGGTGCCAGGAATCAAGGTATTGAATTGTAAGCAGGAACATAGGATGTTTAAGAATAAACACAAGGTCTTCTGGCCAGCCTGTTGTTACAGAGTTATGGTCTAGGACTTTGCAGGAACATGTGTCTGTGCAGTGCCTAACAACGATAGCATGACTGGAGCTGCACTAGTTACACATACTAACATTTTCCTCCTATCATCACCCAGTTGCATTGAAGTGCCACTGATGTAACTGAAGACTTTCTTGAGAGTCATGAGGGATGGAGAGCAACAAGCAAAGATTGCCTTGCTTGGAAATAAAATTCAGCCCCAGACAGCACCAGTGTGGAGACTGGAAAGTTTACAGGCTTCCTGGTGTTTCTCAGAAGGTAAAATCAAGAATAAGGCAGGCTTTTCAGAGTTTTCTGCCAGCAGCCAGCACTTGGTGAAACATACTTACCAGGGATTCCACAAAACTGGGGATGACTGGGAAGGGGAGCTATCAAAGGCTATACACCAGCTTTATTACTGAGTCAACCACCCAAAGAAATTCTCATCTCATTATATAAAGGACTTAAAATCATTAAAGTTTGTAAAGACAGACTCTTTTCTGAAGAAGGACTACTGAAATGCCACTGTGGGCTTCTGTGTGGTGTATATCAATGGCTCCAGATCCAATGTGCTCAATCTACAATGATACTTGCTTTCTAATTCCCAGCTTCGTGGTTGAAACTGGAGGGCTTTCCAGTTTGTGTATTGCCTTTTTTTTTTTTTTAATGGAAAGGCTCTGCAGAATCTATTAGAACTTCGTTGTCAATTATACTACCTATTCTTCAGTGAGATAGACATAAATACCAGATTAGATTGTAGGAAACCATCTCAATCCTGCCTCAAAAGAAACAGAATCCAGCTCATTCTTTTACAGCTGTGTTGATTTTATAAGGCTTAACAGCATCATCTAAAGTGGTAAAGCTTATTTGTCATGAAACTGATTTGGCTTTGAATATATGCAAGGAATAGATCAGCTAAGTTAGAAGGTAGCACTCCTATAGGCAGTTTTCAGTTTACAGCTGCATTTTAAATATAAAGGTTTTCATTTTTACAAGGTAAATTTGATCTTATGAACAGATATGAAAGACTTCATGGAAACCAGTTTAGTCTTTCTGACAATAGAAATACCCATTCCCCTGCTCAAATGGGAGGAAACATAAAATAAAATATTCCACCCCGATGTGCATTTCAACTTTATTATAAGCCAAATTATTTTCTTCTGTTGTGAAATACTAAGAGGTTGCAGCAGTTTTCTAGTGTGCACAGGTAGGGTTGATACAGCAGCTGTTATGTCATTTGGATACTGGCAGCTCCTATGACATACCCTTGCTGTTCAACATTAACTTGTTTTTCAATGCCAATGGCTATATGCAAAATCACTTCTCAGATTGATGACCACTGCTAGCAGAAGATAAGATAACATTTAAATGACTAAATAAATTTGCTTTGCTCTTAATTACAACATTCAATGGTTTATAGTGGGTGAAAAGATATTCCTCATTCCCACCAGAGCTTTCACATGGCTGAGCCAGGCGTAAAGCATCTGATTACCTCTTTCTGCTCCAGTGTTAACTCTTTTGCAAAAATGACCTCCCCCCCGTGCTCACTTTCAGAATATGGAACAATGATGAGGTCAAAAAAACACATAGTATAGTTGTTCTCACACTATTTGTGTTACTAGATGAACATTGTGTCAACTTCACAGGGGGTTCCCTGTCCTCAAAGTCCTAGAGGACATTTGCGGATAGTAGGCTAAAGGCTGGTATCATTCCCTCTCGCTCCCTTGTCTAAATTGTAGGTGAGCTCTCCTGTGCACAAAATAGCTCTTCACTTATATAGGATGGTGCAATTCATTCAGCATGGTGCAGTCACCACTGCTTATGTTGTGTGTGAGCACACCAAGAGGAATATGATTTAAAGGAAGAAGCTCCATTAAACCCTTATAACCCATCTTTTCTCTTCTCTGGATATATATGTGTGTTCTGCTTGTGCTGTAACTGTCACAAAATAGTCTCCCTGCTGGCCTTCACCTTGTCCTCTTTGTCCGTTGTTGGACTGATGCTGACACTGTGACAGCTGGAGGGCCTGCCTGAACTGGGAGTGAGCAGTAATGCTCTCTACCTAGAGAACAGAGTACTGGCTGGTTATCTGTATAGCTCAATTAACTTGCAAGCAATGAGTAGAATCAGCATTTCAATATTTTTGCATGATGTGAATGCGAGATCCAGGCAAGAAACAAAGGCTTGAGGGAGAAGAGGGATTTGCTCTCTGATGCCTTCACGAAGAAGCTGGAGGTCTGCCTAAAACTTAAATGAGTCTTCATGAGAAGATCAGAAATGGTACAACCCAGAAAGCTCAAGTAAAAAATCAAACAAGCTCCTTTCAGGGTGAAGGAAAAACTCCCACCAGCAAAGCTGCATCTTAAGGGAAAGAGATCATCTGAAATACAGGAAACAGGCCAAATTCTGCCTGAGTTACACATGCATAAACCTAATATTACCTCCACCCTGACAATGTTCCTTTGTTGTTACAGACTCCACAACAACTTCTGAACAACTTTCCTCAGTTTATGAAGAGATGACGCAGGAGTTGCAGGTCTAGCTGGAGAGCGGTACTAGCTCAGTGATCACTTCCTCAACAGCTTGTGTTCCCTTTCACAGAGATATCTGAATTCAACCTAGATACCAGAATGGAAATCTAAAGAGAACAGAGTTCTCTTGTGCTGAACCTTTCTGTACAAGATAAAAATAATAAGACACAAACCTCTCTTAAAGTATTTCGGTATTTCCACTATTGTATTTGGAGGAGTCAGTAGGGGCACAGGTAATGAAAGAAAGAATACAGTCTATGTGTGCACAGAGGGAAGGCAAGGGACAAGTTAACCAAAATTCGTGGAACCCCAAGCAAGTTGAGCTGCAATTTTTGCAGGAAACTTTTTTTCCTCATTCCTAGCAAAATTCTGAATTTCCAGTAGGTTCACTACTCCTCCAGCTAAAGACACAACATCCTTCCCCAAGACCAGACTGGAATTATGATAATTTACACTAGCTGTGTCTGACAGATAATATGCAGTGTGTCTTATGGAAGATTTAAAAGGGTCTTACCGCAAGGCTATCTGGGGAAGAAGGGAGTGGATGCAAAAGGGAATTAAATAATATAGCAATCCTGTCTCAATAAATAGCAGGAAACCAAGGGAGACAGCAGCTAGCAGGGCAGCATTCAGCTTCACTGCAGAGAAGGGCCTGAAGAATCATGAATCAATGGCAGCAAGTAAACAAAAGGGGGGGGGGGAAACAGGAAAGAAAAAGAAAATCACTGGCCTGGGTTACAGTGAGGGGAATCTCAAGTGCAACACTGCACACTTGTGCTATGAAGGGGAAAGCCATGGTGGAGCCTGTGCATCTGTGCATGGGTAGGGAGGAACACAATAAGGGGTATGTGCTTGTGTCCACCGGGTAAGTGAAAGACATAGTGGGCTGTTACGGGGTGGGTGGTCTTGTAAAGAGCATGGGAGAGCAGGGATAGGGAAGGGGAACAGGTGGAAGGGACAGGACGGCGCATTATTATGTTGCTCAGCAGGGGCTGGGGAAGGAGAAAAGGCAGAAGGGAAGGAAGTTCTTACCACATTTGGAAAGTCTGCCAGTCATCAACTCCATACAGTTAGTGGTGTCTGGATCATAGAACGGAAAGAGGAGGGAGGGAGGGAAAAACATAAAAAAAGGTTTCCATACCTCTGTGCATGAAGTAGTAACTTAGCACATTATTACCTGAAGCAGGAAACATATACATATCTTGGTCTTTATACAACCCAGGCCAAATTCTGCCACCCACTGTATGCCAGTGCAAACCTGGCCCTGTGACTGACAGTGGACGCTGCTTCAGTCCTGCTGCTTCCGCTCACCTCCATTATAGGTATTTATGAGATGTGGGCAATATTCTGCCACCACATTAGCAAACTAAAAGCCTTGAATACATTGTTTCACCTGGCCAGCTTTGCAAGTTAGCCTGCAACAGCCAGGAAATGCCCAGCCAGCTGATCTATGTACATCAAAAACCCGGACAGAGAGAGGAAATGCAGCACTGTGTTCTTGGACATGGAATGAGAAGGCTACTTACACAGCTCAGAAACATCTTTTAGACCCCAAACAATATCCAAGTTCTAAACATAACTGTCTCTCTCATTCATGTGTAGTCTCTTACTCATCTTGCTTTCAACATCACTATTTGCAGGCAATAGAATTACTTCTGGAAAGGGTGGCAGAATCTGGCCCTAAGACATTACTGTCCACTTTGTGTATAGCTCCCATTGCCACAGCCTCTCAGTGCTCCTTACTCAGGTGCAATATGCAGAAGGAGCTCTACATTTCAGCTTTAAAGCAGAAAGGACCAGCCCAGCTGGACACTTCCATGTGGAACATGCTGGCAGCCAGATCTGCTGCTGTCAGCCAGGATTCCCTTGCATTTGGGATCTAAATCATTGGGTCCATGAGTGCCGGGCAATGTAGAGCACTCACTGCTGAGCAAGTGGCTAACAGTTAATGCACTCAGTTCAGTCTCAGATCTCCTCTTGCCTGGCCTCTTGATGAACACTTGGGTATTCAAGAAACAGGCTTCCTGGAAACATGTACACATATGCTGAAAACCCCTAACTGTTAGGAAGCTCTACCTACTCCCTGTATGCTGAAAAGTCCGCAGGAGAGAGGGAAGGATAATTTCTCAGCATTCCGCTCCTTAAATACTGAAAAAAGTAATTTCAAAAAAGGGGGAAAGGGTACTGGATATGCTTGGGTAAGCTGAACGCATGCTAGTAGAGCATGTATAGGTATGTTCTCTGATGCAGCCAGACCTGTGCTGCATAGATCATCTGGGAAAGCATGGAGTAGAGAGGGCAGGTGCTTGTTCCAGTGACACTGGTCAAAGCATCTAAGCAGCAGTTATATGCTCTCCCATCCCCAACATTAGAGGTGGGCTGGCAGAGGTCAATGGGAGATGATACCCATGGAAGGTCTCTCAGAAAGGCACAAGATGAGAGAAAGAGAAAGGGGAAAAAGAAAGGAGGTGAAGGAGAAGACAGGATTCAAGAACTGGAACAAGGTATCACAGGTGTCAGAGAGGCCAGGAGTTTACCTGCCTTTGAAATTCTTTGGCAAGTCTGACTGAGTGAAAGCAGATTAAGCTCCCAAAATACGTTTCTCCCTGAAGATGCCTATCAGGTTTAAGAAGTGCCTACAGCTGCTGATTGAGCCAACGACCAGAAGTCACAGTCACAAATTTGTATCTTTTTTTTTTCTTTAATAACTTAGAGAAGTTTGTTGTCTCATGCCTTTTAGTGGTTCCTGTCCAGCCCCCTCTGAGTCAACTACACCTTGTTGTAATGCAGTGTAATACAGATCTATAGTGGCATTGCTCAGAGCATTCACCCAATCATTAGCAGAACTTATGCTTTGAAAAAACATGTAAGAGCAGGGTAAGTCTCAAAGATGACTGAAAGATTGTTTCTGACTTCCACCTCCAACAGCTGGAATTTTCTTCTCAAGCATATCCATACTGACTGGCCACATAGTAACTAGCAGTCTGGAAACAAAAAAGGTAGTAATTGGATAATGTCACAGTAGGTAAACATTGTGACTCGTTTACTAAGACTCTCCTGAAATTGGTATTTCTGTTTCCTTGTTAATTTTAACAAATTAAAAATAATGTCTCCTTAAGTTAATACTTCAGAATACTGTCTTTTTTCTAAGAAGTCACCTGCAGTCAGCATAGCTCTTTTTAGTATTTCATTTAAAGCTAATTGTGTAAAAGGTCTACATACATTAATCGTGTGATTAGACTACAAACTGACAGATCTTCAACAGGAAAAAAGGATTGTAACACAGGCTTTTTGACAGCGTAACATCTTGGGCTCTGTACCCCATTTTGTTCATAAAAATCTAAATTTGCAGGTTATAGAATTGGTTTTGATGGACAGGGAAAAACACAACCCCTTTTTTGAAATATAAGACCGTGGAAAAATGTCAAAGGAACACTAATAAAACCTCTACTTTGTCTTTCTTAAAACTTTTACACACAATTAAAATTTGCATTCTGTGTATTGTCATGGCCAGTCCCAGCAACTGCACAGGATTGTATTTTTAATGTCTTTCCATGACACCAGCAGGTTGTTTTCCCCCCATTTCTAAGGCATAGCAAACATGAGCACACCAGAAACAGTAGCTCATACTGCATCACTTGAAAGACTAACAGAGTTAAAATGCCTTCAGCTTCTCTGTTATAGTAATTACTTTAATACTTCTTTCATTTCCATCATATTGTAACATCTGCTTTAGTAAATATATGATAAAATATTTCATAATTTTAAAGTAGAATTTTCATTCTAATCAGAAAGCCTTAGATTCTTGACAGTCAGCTTCTGCTCATGGATAATAATCCATAACCATGACTGTGGGATCCAAGTGTTATGTGAGGTGAATAAAGCCAGGGTCCAAAGGCCTTTAGCTGTCTGAGAAGCAATGATGGGTCATGTTACTGCATTTTTAATGTGTGCTGTTTAGTTTTTTAATTAAAGCATAGTGGCAGTGTCAGATCTCAGTTCTTCTGATGATAAGGCAACTCCTTATTTCATAGAGATTGCTGGCAGTCAGTCACGCTTTGGATTTGACCAAGACTCTTCATAAATGACACTCAGTTCAGTTCATTAACAGATGGCAAATGCTTTGGTTAAAATAAGAGCTTCCTTCAAAAGGCCAAACAAGCTCTGAATCCATTAAAAAATGCTAGTGTTCTGCTGAATTTTCTTTCCTGATTTTCTTTTTTCTTAAATTTCTGTGTTTCTATCCTACATAAATTTCACAATCAAGCTGCCTGGTTTGGGATGCTACTGACATCACTGAGACTGAGACTTGTCCCAGCCCAGGAAATCTCACCCAAACAGCTGCTCCTCTGAGATCTCCAAATCCAGGGCCAGATCCCAGAAAGCACTGAGCATCTCCTGCCAGATGCTCATAGTCCCCATTAAACATTTTCATTAGGGGAGACGATGTCAAGGGAGCCACCAGTTCCTCTGGTCCAAGGCGGTTATCATTTAGATTGGAATTCCCCAGTGTTTGGGTGCTTATTTGAAATTCACTGTCTCCTATCAAAACTCTGGAGAGCTTGGACTTTTTTCTACATGCTTTATTTTGGGACTACTCAGTTAATGAAGTTTTAATGAAGTCTGTTCAGCAATAACGCTAAAGCTGTTTAACAAAAAAATAGTGCTCTGTCAATCCAACCAGGCATTACATGGCACCTTTTGTAGGTGGGAACCATGATAGCAAGATGAATTGCTTGCCCCAGACACTACAAGAGAGGTAACACATAAAGGATCACACAAGAATGCAGGAAAGAAGGTAAACCTGGGACCTGGATGAGCCCTGGATAAAATTGACTTGCAGTCCAATTCCAAACTGGCATTCGCATAGCCCCATTTCAAGTCTGCAGCTGGAAGCTTACCTTGCAAAGCATTTCATTTCCTCCTGACACTCTTTTCTGTCTTGATGATAAAATCCTTCCCACATTTGGAAACCGTAAGTTTCTTACTAATTTTTTGTAGCAAATTAGTCAACATACAGCTCTTGTGAGCCATAAAGATGAACACCCAGAATTCACAAATCAATACTCTAGCAAATTTTTTTGGGTGACATGAATATGTTTTGCTTTTTCAGACGTACACCAGCACAATAAGGCAGCTTGGGTGCATATACAGACGATACACACAATGAGCAAGAATTCACACTGCCCTATTTTGAAGCTGGATATGGTCTCTAAACACTTGTTTACGCTGATGAAAGGCATTTCCAGCAGTAACACTGAGATGCTCTGAACTTTGAGATGCTAATGGTTAAAATCTGACATGAAGCCAATAAATATTAAAAAGAAATAGAAAACCTATTACTAAGAAGTTATAAAGGCTATTTAGTATTGCTGATTGCCCAGAACATGGGAAAATGGGAAAGGATAAGAATGTTCTGCACCCTACACTTAAAACCAAAGCCCAAAGAGGCAAGAAAATATTAGGGAAATAAAAATTGATACCCTGTGAATGATCACAGATGGCTTTTGCATGTCCCTATTCACCAGCTGTTTCTATTACTCTTTTGTGCAAAGGCATTGGAGGAAAACAGATTATGATTTAATGGAAAGAGTATTGGGCTGAAATAAAGGCAGAAATCTGAGATATTTTCTTCCACGGAGAGAGATCTTTCATCCCACCAAAAGGCAGTCCTGCCCAGGCATTACCTAAGTAGAGATTCTGAGTATAAGGCGCGTGGCTGGAGCCATACGTGGACGAGAAGCAAGGCCAGCTGCTCTCATAGACAGCGATACTCACTCTTGATCCAAAAGCAACTGTCCTTTCATGGCCTCGCTGAGCTTAATGGATTTTGTGATACCAGTAACAAGAACACATGGACAGCTATTCTGGTTCAGATCAAAGACCAAAACCATCCAGTGCTCTGCCTCCATCAGCAGCCACACATAGATATGCAAGAGTGTAACAGCAGGCCAAGCACACAGAACACTTCCTCCTAACACTACCTCACTCTCTCACAACTTTCAGGTCAGAGATTTCCTCAGCCTGCTGCAGTTTCTCAGTTTAGCAATCCTCATGAAGATTTCTATTCCAGGGAGTTGTCCAGCCTCCCTGTGAGTAAGGAGTAGTCAGGGGAAGATGAGCATCTGCAAGCTCCTTGCATTCAGAACGTGCTTCAGCAGCGAGTTCCACAGGTCTTACATTACATGAAGACACACCTTCCAATATTTTTTGGTACATGGCTTCCACTAGTTTCATATGATGGCCTCTAGTTCTTTCATTGGGAATTAAAAATGAATCAATCCCTAGCTACTTGTTCTATGCCAGTAAAGAGCCTGTAGACCTTGTCTCAGCAGTTATACCACAGAGTATTTAATGTCCTGAAACATTAAGATAGAAGGCTGATATGTTACACTAAATTTGGCCAACTGGACAGTGGATTTTGGAAGTATTACATTAGCTTTTGGGATAGATTTCATTTATTTACACACTTATTCAGGTAAGGGAGGGAAGCTATTTTCCTGCTTCAGAGTATGTCAGAAGAAATAAGCAGTCAGTCTAAGGAAGAAAAAAAATGGAAGTGAATGGAAGGATATCCAGGGGAAGGGAGATTACAAGGTGCTCAAGTGTGACACAGAAACACATCTGCCTAAATCAGGTACATATCAGGCTCACATACACACACACACGCACAGATGCATGGGCAACACAACATCTACAACACTGTTGTAAGCTGGAGGAAATGAGAAAGAGGAAAGTGCGTTCTGAAACCCAGGCAAGCCGGCTTAGTGGGCTGGCATGCTGCATAACAGGTCAAAGAGGGGCAGGAGAGAGAATGACTATCAGTGCCATATGCTTATTAGGTCTTGTTGGTCTGCTTTATACTGTGCTCATTGAATCTTCCCCTTCAGCAGGTCTCACTTTACATGCATGCACCTTTCACAGATGGTTTTCATCATACCACCATAATGGCATTGGAAAGGCAGGGGAAACAACGACACAGAGGATATGTCTGCACACAATGAGCTAGGAAAATCTCCAGTGTTGCCCAGTATTACTGGTCAGAGCCAGCAGTATCCTCAGAGCCATGGAGGAGGACAGTGAAAGTGAACCATTCTCATTCTGTTGCAGCAGTGGACTGCCTACAGAGTATCCTCAAACCATGAACCTGAATAGGAGTTCAACCACTACAATTCCTATGAGGTGTTCAGGGCTGGGAATATGGGAAAAGAAGAGAAAAGGAGAAGAATTTGCCTTGTTTCTAGTAAGAAAGGCTGAGTAATTCCATGGCAATTTCTAAGGAAGCTCTTGCACGCATCTTCCCAACCACAGCCACCCAGCTAAGCAAGGTGCTGAATGTGAACTCTTGCTGTCCCTTTGTCCCTTAATTTCCCCTTACTCTCTCACTGGCTGGGGATGTGAACCACAGGGCCTCCCTACTTTGATGCACAGGTTGTCTCGTCTTGGTAACAATCATTTTTTCCTCCCTTCCTTTTCTCTTTTCCTTGTAGTCTGCTCCAACCTAAATTTTTCAGGTTGCATTAGTTCCCTCTTTTTCAAGAGATTTGCATATTCCTGATTAGGTCAGGTGATATGATACAGGATAGTTTGGCACCCTGTCTCTGGTGAGCTGTCTTGCCTGGGTAACTCCCTGGCCAAGGGAATTCTAATTTTTAAGTTTCAAGGGACAATTCATTTTGTTTTTGCTCCACATGGATTTATCCATTCCACTCTGGTGTTAAAGATCAGGCTGGGTTTTCCCTGCTAGAATGACATGCTCTCATGTAGCTTTAGGCAGTAGAAAGAGATTCTGTGTCTATAATATGATTTCTCTGTTTCAGAACCAGACCAAAACTGTAAGTCAGACACACTTCTCACAGCACAGTTTGCCCTAAACATCTTCCTGAGGCTTAGTCAGATGAATGGGTTTTATTCCTGCTATAATACGACTTTCTTAGGGAGACATCCCGCTTCACATGCAAGTGTGCAACAGGGTCCAAGTCCTTCTACAGAGCCTCAGTAGCTAGCAGACACTAGGGTGAAGAAGTTAAGAGAGATCACCACGTTATTTACTTTTTTAACAGTTTTTTTCCTCACCAGCAGGCAAGGGTACTATTCTTTCCCTCAGAAACAAGGAACACTTGAACATTGTTCATGCAGCAGGGGTAATATCAACTAGACTCAAAGGATGCTTTTCTATCTGATTCCCCTCACTCCCACTTGGCCCCAGCATTTTCCAAGAAGAAGGGCTGGCAGAAATTTCTAAATTTCTGGTTGCTTCCTTGAGTTTGATTTAATTTCAAAAGTCCAGACAGCAAAATCCTGAATCAACCCTAGTTCTAGTATCCTCACCTTTCCTGTTTCCTAACAGAATAACCCATGTGCTGGGCACCCTTGAAATCCAGCAACCTCTTTGTCTTCTTCCTGCAGCCTCTGCTCTATGCCTTGCCTCCTATTTCTTCCCTGTATCTGTACATTCTTTCTACTTCTCCCCATTTTTCCTTCCTTGAAGCACTCCCAATAGCTAAGCTTTCTTAAGTTTTCAGTTTTCACTTTCTTCCTTTGTTCTGTCCTTTTAAAGGATAGAAGAGTTAAGGCTGATATTTTTTTTATGTGTGTGTCACCACTAGTGTTCAGCGTGAACATCTGCTTCATAACGGTGGGATAAGGCCAGTTTCTGTATTATCAATTCAGGCTGCCTGCAGATTCAGACTGATGTCACTGCATGGGGTCATGTGCCTTAAGGCCTTCTTTACTACGATTAGGAATTTAAATTTATTTTAAAAACAGATAAAATGTAGTTTCTGCAGAACCTTAGTATATGATTTGTGCTACCACAGTATTGGGCCAAGAATTTGACCACACTACTGGAAACAGCCACCTTCTGACCATCTGAAAATGCTGCTGTTAGTGGCTAAGTTAAAAGTAGCTCTGAACTTTGTTCTGGGACCCTCTGAAGGTGGATGTTTCTAAAGCATGCCTGAAGGGTTTGAAAATCAGGTATCTTCTAGAGCATGTCCCTATTCTGGGAGATTTTGGAGCTGGAGAAAATGTGGAAGATCTATTGATGATGCAGCTTTTGATGGAGAAGTGGGCAAATGGCTCTTTGGGCGGGAGGAGGGTAGAAGCTGTTGGACTGGGGAATGCGCTGGGAGCACTGGAGTGGGAATGAGAGAGGGAGGAGTAGGGTGGGTGCGGGGAGTTACTGCTCTGTCTGAATGGAGCTCGTTTCTTGCTGTAATCAGAGGGATGGCCTCCCTCAGCCTTCTGGTACTGAGAGGCACTTCACCTTCCTGTCCCTGCTGAAGCAAGGTGCTCAACAGTAGAAACTACTTACCTGATAACTGCTGCACTGAAGGCTGGTCATGTGTGCTTAACAACTGTGCCTGAATGGTTTCTACTACCCTCTTAAAACGACGGCTTGGACCTGTGAGGAGAGAAAAGGCACAAATGGCTGTGAGAGGAGCAGGAGCCGAATCCTCATACAACCCAGGCTGGAGGGGAAGGATCACAAGCATCTTCCCTTCAGTCTTGTCCCCAAGAGCGTACTGACCGTGTATCTGCCCTTCAGCCAAAGGTATGGCTTTGAGGAACTATTATGCAGTCCCCTTGTTAATAGGGACTGTGGTGTACTGGACTTAGGAGGAAGGATGGCTTCTGGGTTCCTTTTGTAAAGACAGAAAAAGTGGGGGGTTTTATTTGTTTGTCTGTTTGTTTTAACCTCGGGGTGGGGGGTGTGTGTGCATGTGGCCACCCAGAAGAAAAGCGTGATTGCACGTTTCTGTCAGAAGGAAGAAACCAGTGGCCTCACAGTGCCCAGCTGTGACACTGAGACTTTTAAGTGAAACAAGGAGACAGTACAGGGAGCTACTTCAAATCTGATGCATAGAGCATCCATTTTAGCACTAATCGTGGTCACAACTTAACATCTTTGGGAATCTCTTTTCCTCCAAGCATTTCCATCACTACCAACACCATTTTTCTTCCTGATGTCCTCCTTGCCCTCGCTGAATTTTCCCCTGGCACAGCTCTCTTTGCAGGCCTCTATATCAGCAAGGACAAAGCCAGCTTGCACCCATTTTACAGCTTTTCCATGGTTACCTGATAAGAGTGTGAAAGTGACAGAATAGATCCCGTTCTCCTTCTGTGCCTCTCCCCCTTCTGTGTATGTTATGTCCACCTGGAACTTCACTGGCTTCTGGAAGACAGCAGGACCTCCTGTGGACTTATATTCTGCACGGAAACTTGTCTGTGAGATGACACTGTGACTGAGGCTTGGAATCTGAAACAGGTCAGTAGAAGGACATAGTAGAACCAGAGCACAAAAGGAACAAAATTGCAAAATTCCATTTAGAACAATGCACATTTCCAGAGTGGATATTTGCTGGATTTGCTTCTGGACTTGAATTTGTAATGTACAGTGTGTTCTTGTGAAATCAGTAAGAGTGTAGGTTGCTTGGCACTGCAGAAGAATGCACTGCTCCTTACGGGATTGACCTAAATTTAAAGGTTGAATATTGGTGGAATACCCAGCATGCTTATAAATTTACACATGTTGCACAACTTCATACACTCAGTCTTTCTTTTCCTACTCATCTACCAGTTTTGAGAAGTGCCTTCTGCTGAGTGAAAACAGATATTAAGGGAGGGGCAGAAAAGTCAGTGGGATACAAGACTGGATATAATAAAACACGTGAGTAGCCTGGTATGATCTCACAGCTCATCCTGTTTTGAGCAGACCTCCTGAAGTCCTTTCCACCCTCAATTGTTTGGTGATTCTATGATATCAAATA
This sequence comes from Balearica regulorum gibbericeps, assembly GCF_011004875.1. Taxonomy (NCBI): domain Eukaryota; kingdom Metazoa; phylum Chordata; class Aves; order Gruiformes; family Gruidae; genus Balearica; species Balearica regulorum. The sequence continues at coordinate 52,940,037 of NC_046188.1, read as the reverse complement.
GACATCAGGACATGGAGCAGACACTTAGACAAGTGCCTGGGATATCCACGGGGAAAGCATGCCTGCAAATAACTTACCCAAACAACAACTCATAAATATGTAAAAGAACTTTGAGAAGCTTTCTGGTATCATCCAATATCTGTACATTCAGACCTATGGTAGAATTTCATAAGTGTCTAATTTTTAAGCAGCTACCATTCACAGTTCCTGCCAAAATTTAACATACTCACATTCTATTTATTGCTTCATAAAGGACCAGATTTAAAAAAACCCCGAACAATTCAAATCACTCGGAAATCTGGCCTCTAATTTAGGAGGAAAAATGAAGATGAGTTCTTTGAGAAGCTGACCTTAAGGACTTACTTAGCAGGCTGTGAAAATGCATTTAAGTTTAAAGTTGGCTGTAAGAGACACAAATCACTACACAAATCACTACATTACACCTCAACCCACATGTGTGGGGTATGCACAGGATCACCAATATAGACAGTAGTGCACACTACACCACAATATAAACCCACAAGCACAGCTCAATGATGAAACTGATATAGTAACATGGCTGCTTCAAACCAATCTGAGACGGATACCAGTGTCTGATGCATGCTACTATACTGCACTTGCTCCTTGAATGCCTGTACAGTTAAAAGGATTATGGCTGGTTTTTTGGAAGAAATTCATTGCAGCATCATAAAGACTAAAAAAGAGTGCAGTATTTTGTTGAAAACAGTATCAATTCCACAAATGATATAAGAAATTAAGTCTCCTTCTCTTAATTCTATTGAAAAAAAGTCTAATTATGTTGTCAACTACCTTGAATTGAAAAATCTCTCAAATTAACTTTACTGTGCTGACTTTTTCTTCATTGGTACTTCTAGATAGTGAGAATAAGGGCTTTCTATAGGAAAAAAATGACAATTTCCCTCTGCTTTCCTAAACTGCAACAACTGATACTTCAGTCACCAGAGGAAGTTATCCTCCTTTCTGCCATACAGCATTGAAGAGGAGAATTGAAGTAACAAATGCAGATGTGAAACAGTATTTTTGTCTGCCTAAAGTGGTGGAGGGCATACCCAGCAGAGGGAGACCCAATCTGATGCCCAGACAGCGACTGTAAGGTTAGTTTGACAAAGCAGCAAATTGCTGTCTTGATACTGCACCAGCAGTCTGCTCTGAGTGCAGTGATATTCCAAGCATGGCAACCTGGAGACCCTGCCAAGAAGGCTGAAATATTTTCTCACCTTAGAGAGTATTATCTACAGTTAGAAATTCAGACAGAGTACAATGGAGGCCTGAAATCAACAGGCCATGTAAATTAAATCCACAGAGGATGCATTTGAATGAGCAGAAACCCTGCTCAGTAACATATGGCACAAGGAGTCCTGGACCTAACCAGTGAGCAATGCCTCCAAGAGGCAGCTGGGGTGACTTACCGAGAGGAAAGCGTGGACAATATCAGCCTTAATGGAGCTTAGTGGTTTGTCCTTAATGACCACAAAAATCTGTTCTTCTTTCTCCAGGTTGATGAAGTTACCAAACCAGGATTTTTTGGCAAGTCTGATGTGATGAAAAGAAAGAGATGGTTCAGAATATTGAGCACTATTTTTTACACACCCCCAGCTAGAAAACACACAAGGAAGTTTTGATGACACTCCAGATGTGATACTATTACTAATAGTAAGTGGAAAACAGTGTCAGAGAACATCCACAACAACATTTCACTTAGTGAAAACTGTTAAAATGATGGACCACACAGTGTTAGTCTGGCAGCATGTGTGACCAACAATGAAAAGTCAGGAGCAATGGTAACTCTTTTGACTGAGCCAATATACCAATTAATACTGCATATATAAAGCACTTATAAGCCAGGGGACACAATTCCGGTTTGTCTCCAGGGATCTCTCCATTTCTTGTGACAATATGCAGATGCTGGTAACACAGAGTTAAATCTCTGTGTTCCTTCCCGCCCAAATTCAACCCATTTGGTGTTCTAGGACACGGCAAGTTCCTTTTCTGAAGGTGTCCTGTTGGGCTGACAGTACAATCGCAGGATCTTGCTTTTAAAAGCGAGCTGTAGGACCTCCAATCTGTCAGTGAGTGAAATCCACTCCTACACAGAGGGCCAGGACAAAGACTGTCCCATTCATTAGTCCCATTCAGGGACTATATGAGTGAACTCTGGCCATCCTGCAAAGGAATGAATTTTCAGTACTAAGAAGATATCAACACCATGCAAAACACAGTTCAGGCTTTTCACTGACAGCAGTCCAACTTCATAGTTCCTTTCAGCATCAGATGGTGGTTTCATCATAAAATGAAATTGCTCTGTTTTTTCACACTGATCATATCAGCAAATGTTTGAATTTGCTTATTGTTTCACCATCTCAATGCACTTCATTGACATTCCCTTTTAAGTTAAACAGGCTGAAGGAAAAATGCAAGGACATGAATGTTATTGGAGGACACTACCTAGAACCTGAAGGTAGCACTCTGACAGGTGTGGTTTTGAGGGGAGAGAAGATGCTGCCAGCCACGAGATACAGCCAAAAAATTGCTGGACCAACCTAAACCCAGGGAAAATTTCACTGAAATCAGCCATAGTTTAGTAGGGAAGAATTTAGCATGAAAATGTCAGAAATGAAAAGACCTGCCACCAAGAGACTGCAGGTTTTTTCCTGCACAGGATACTTTATAATGCCATGACAAGTCTAGTTTGCAGTATGGTAAGCAATAGGCTTTCACTTGTTTTGGTGGACATTCACCACTCAGTGAAAGAAGACAACCTCTCCAAACACGGAGAACCATCTACAAAAAGGATTACTATACATCAGCTTTCCAGCAAAGCAATAAACAGCTGGAAAGAGTTATTAGTAGATCCACTTTCTGTGGCAAAGACTCAGACTGAGGCAGAATGAGGAAGGGTAGATGCTAGGAGAGAGAGGAGCAAACTAGGAAACTAATTTGAAGTCCAGACCGTCGGGATGAAGAACAAAGCTTGCCCTCAGCAGCGTCCAGCAATTTGCACGTATTTCCCATTCCAGAGTGCTCCATGAATCACGTAATTGTCGTCTCACTGCCCGTTTAATGCATACAGCAGAAAGACCACAACTGGAAGAAAGCTCAGCTGTGCAAATAATCATTTGCTTCTAGTTACTGCAGGCAACCAAAAATAAGAGTACAGAAAGATTCACTTGCAATTTGGTAAACCAGTGCCCCCCACTCAATTACAGTGGGCTGGAAAACCATCACTCCCTAAAATATTCATAGGCAGCTGTAACTAAGCCACTGAGCCAGAGATTAGCATAGGGAGCAGTAAAGAGAAAGGGCCTCTCATTTAAATGGGTCGTTAAGGAGCCAGGGTTAGAGTGTGAAAGGAAATTACATACTAATTAGCTCATGTGTCTCACACACACCATAACAACTCTGCAAGCCCCTGGAGAGTTGGGGCAATAGCTCCTTGCATGTAAAGGGTCTATGCTCATTAGTAAATTAGCACCTGGTTATCCATCTAAAATGGCTGGTTGTCTTAGGCTTGTATGTATCATAATCTGAACTAGGGTTGGCTATATGGACTCCAGGGTCCCAGTGTACGTCACACATGGAAGTTGGGCCTGGAAAAAAGTGTACAGATTTAATTGCAGGTCTTCCATGTTAAAATATGGGTTTTCATTTTTGTATTTTCATTGATGGTTTTGTTTGCCCTTCATTTATAGGTCTCTTAACAAGCACAAGTTAAAAGTGCCCCAGAACATAGGGAGGTTTTCTCCTGTTCAGCTTGGAAACTTGGGCTCTGTTCTTCGACAAGGTTATCACCAGTAATACTGACTCTGGAAGATTCACTGATAGTCTGGGCTACGCTCCAGCTTGTAAATCACTGGAATTCACTAAATAATTTTGCTGGTGTCGCATAAAATGGAATAGATGCCAGTGGCCTTTCCTGTTTCTGGAATGAACAGAATCAAGACATAGCACACATGTACTAGCTTTTCTTCCCTGGAATCAGCAGAACTAGCTGTGCTTATACACCCGGGGAATACGCCCACTGAAGAAGAGGGGGCAGCTTTGGAGTAAAACAACTGTCCTCTTAGAGGGTGTTAAGTGTTGTTAACTTGGGTTAAAATGGGTATGAATCAAGGATCTTCAGCACTCTGAATGAGGTGCTCTAGCATCTCACAAGATCAGGCTGTAAGCAGTAGAAAATTATACTTAAAATTAACAATCTTGTCTTGTCATGGCAAACCTCCTAAGGGGGAGGGAGATAGGAGATATGCATGGGAAGCTGGGCATGTAGATTACTCTAGGGAATCTAATCAGATGTCCAGCTGATGAAAAAGCAAATAGATTAGCATGAAAATGGAGGCTGGTTCACACTGAATTTCTCACTGCTGTAAGGTTCCTTTTCCTACTTTTGGAGAGCCTTACTGTTTTCCCTATCTGTCCCTGAGTGCATGGATCTGTAACCTCCAGAGGTTTACCTGCTTGGCATGAATAACAGCATTTCTACTCAAGCAAATGGAGCTTTGCAGGTTTAAAGCAGCTGGAGCTATGTCTCTTTAAATAGCATCCCTAACACATTTTCTAGGACTTTTTCATATGAGAAAGAATAGCATTACCCAGACATGTCAAAGTGTATTACCTAATCATAAGGTTTGCTAAATGAATGGCAGTCATTAAAGAATGCTGTACCAGAGCAAGGACATGTATTTTTATTGCTCAACCCATGAGGTCAATACAGCTCTTGATAAGGATATCTTATTTTTTACAGAAAGGAAGAAAATACTAGGAAAAAATAAGACATGTGGAAGTGGGCACTGAGCAATAAGACATCCATCGTTAAAATATAATCCAGTTCATTATTTTTTATTACTTTTATTATGTTTACTGCAGGGTGCAGCCCAATTGAACTCATTAATTTGACAATTATACAGAAAAAGAAAAAAGGGCCTTAGGCTTTGACTTGCATCCAAACTGCCTCAAATGTCAGGCACTACTTCTCTATACCAGCTTTTAAAGAGTGAGTGGGAAGAAGAGAAGGCAATAAATTAAGAGAAAAACTTACGCTAACATATATGCGAGAAGAGATTTAATGCTGAAGATTTTTCTGCTTTAACGGCCTTAAAAACATTTGAGATGAGAGTATTGATATTGCTTTGATAAGAATGCATTCATTTTATGAAATACTCTCATGTCTCTCTATTAGTAAATGCTCCAAAGTGTTGAAAGCACAATTTATTCCATTTTTACTCCTGGACTTCTTTTACTAACCTTTACTATTCCCTACTTCTCCCTCTCCTGAAGTCTTTATCCCTCTCCATTCTGCAGCATTAGATACAGAGTGCCCATCTTATACCAGATAAATGCCAGGTCTGGGGAAAGTTGTTAAGTCAATACCATTGTCACCAATTACAAAAGTTTGGGCCCAAAATTTCCATCTATGACTCATGAATATTTCACACAAGTGTCTTGACAAAAGATCAAATTGCCTTGGTTGGCAGGGTAAGTCTATGGGCACTGGGTGCACAAACACAAGCTGTGAAAATAAAAAGGAGTAATTTGGCATCTGTTGCATATATTAGGAAGCGTTTGGAACAGCACTCTCTGGCAGGGACTTCCAAACCTGCCATGCAGTGACGCACATTTGTGCAGTGAAATGGTTGAAATGTACACTGACTTTTAGGAATGAGTCTGGTGAATATGAAACAGCTTCTGCATGTCCCAGTGCTGCTGCCCAGAATTAACACTGTGTTTACTATCGCAGCCAAAAATTCCTGTGAATTTTCTTAGCAGAGGCTTCTGCATGTTATCCTGAGGATGCAAACTCTCCTGTACTAAGAGGAAGACTTTTTAGTGCATAGTTAGTGCCAGTGTAAGCTATTGATTATCCTCTCCACTCCCTAAGAGTGATCTGCTTGACAACCAAATGAAAGAAGAGAGAAGGAACATCTTACAAATCTAGTAAATTCAGCAAGCCATGAGAAAATTGAGAAGTGGGTCCATGTGAACCTCATCAGGTTCAATAAGGCCAAGTGCAAGGTCCTGCACCTGGGTCAGGGCAATCTCTGATATTATTACAGGCTGGGGGATAAAGGGATTGAGAGCAGCCCTGTGTAGAAGGACTTGGGGGTAATGGTGGATGTAAAGCTTAACATGAGCTGGCAATGTGTACTTGCGGTCTGGAAAGCCAACCATATCCTGGGCTGCATCAAATGAAGCATGGCCAACAGGTTGAGGGAGGTGAGTCTCCCTCTCTACTCCACTCTGGTGAGACTCCACTTGGAGTACTGTGTCCAGCTCTGGAGCCCTCAGCACAAGAAAGGTGTGGACCTGTTGAAGCAAGTCCAGAGGAGGGCCACAAAAATGATCAGATGGATGGAGCACCTCTCCTGTGAAGAAAGGCTGAAATAGTTGGGGTTGTTCAGCCTGGAGAAGAGAAGGTTCTGGGGAGACTTTATTGCAGCATTTCTGTACTTAAAATGGGGCCTATAAGAAAGATGGGGACAAACTTTTTAGCAGGGCCTGTTGTGACAGGACAAGGGGTAATGGTTTTAAACTAAAAGAGGGTAGATTTAGACTACATATAAGGAAGAAATGTTTTACAATGAGGGTGGTAAAGCACTGGAGAGGTTGCAGATGTTTCCATCCCTGGAAACATTCAAGGTCGGGTTGGATGGGGCTCCAAGCAAGCTGATCTAGTTGAAGATGTCCCTACTCATTGCAGGGGGGTTGGACTAGACGACCTTTAAAAGTCCCTTCCAACCCAAACAGTTCTATGATTTTGTGATTCTAAAATGAGGTGGTTACTGTGAGACTCTTTCATTGCCTGCTGACCCCATTGCCATTACTGAGGTATAAATTTTATCCAGGGTCCTTAGCAGAAGAACCATTTCACATTTCTATCCCACTCACAGGATAACAGGTTATAATCAGATACCAATCCAGAACAGGAATATACCACCCTGTGATATTCAGGCAAGGAAATGACATTGGTATGTGGTGGGGAAAAAAGTAGTGAACTGCCAAATTACTTACTCTGGGGATGATTCCGGGGTTAAATTAGACATCTCCTCTGGTGTAGGTACTGTCCGTGCATGCACAGCCAAAGAGAAGGAGGGAGAAAAGAAATTGATGATTCAGTACACCTTCTGTTTTCTGCTTGTATACCAATGAAACCATTCCAGCATTACACCCTCTTGCATTTGCCCACTGCCTCTGCAGAGTAGTTCTGACATTAACATTGGTCGTATGTCTCTAGATCACTGTATCTAATCAAGTGCTGCATTTCAAGGCTCATCTCAACCTTCACTAAATCATTATGTAATCTTGCACTGGCTTCAATGGTTTCTGGTTCAGACCCAAATACTCTGCTAATTTGATTGCTTTACAATTGCTTCAAAGTCCAGTTGGATGCAGCTCAGTCACTGCTGCAATTCTCCGCAGTTCTCAGAGACAATGTCCCTGACCATCACAGTTCAAAAACCTAACTCTTCCATGGCTGTAATCCTCTCCCATGGGATCACATCTCAGTACTCTGTAAAACCACAGGGTGTTGGGATAGCTGCTGACGACATCTGAGGATAATGCATGTGACTTTGGGTGCCCTTTACCTGAATGCAAAAAGCCACCTGGAGCTTGAAGAAGAAAATTTTGCACATCTCAACACTCTAGAGACTCTGAAAACTGAAATAGGCCAGCAGATACAAAACCACTGATTGTATTAAGGAGATTTTTACACCAATTACCAAAGGAGGTAAAAAAAGCATTAATGAAGATCAAACAAGCTGTGCTTCAGAAGGACAATTTCAGCCTATTGCCACTGGCTATCTTTTCTCAGTAGAAGGCTCAGCCTGTGACTACAGAGAGGCAGTGGAGTACAGCCGTAGGCAAAATAGCAGAGCTCTAGGTTCACTAACAAAACAAGTGGACAAGCAGAAGATAAAATCTCCTTGTGTTCTAAGAGCCACAACAGGGATAGTAAGAGTTGTGTGGCTGGAGTGTGAAGAGGGCTCAGGAGATGGTGTTGGAGCAGGTGCAGTGGCATGAGTGAGCCTGCTCACACGTGCCTTGGGTTAGGGCTAGCTGGTGCTATCACTCTCATTTTCAATACCAATATTCAGTCCTCAGTACATGAAATATGCAGAGCCACAGAGAGGTATCAACTTGCTGCTGAATGTCTGCCCAAATCATAACCATCCAGTACATTTGGGTGAGTACTCACCTTGCAATTTCCGGCGATGGAAGCGAGGAGACCCAAGGAAACTATTCTTGATTGAGTTGAGCCGTGTCCTCCATGGCATTCCTCCAATGCTGGGGCTGGATGGTGGTGTTGGGTTGGGTGTGCCTGCTGGGCTCTCCTTTGGCGTATGGACAGGTGTCCCCTTGGGGGTAGGGAGGGGACTTCCCCTTGGAGAGGGGTGAGGGGTGACCTGTATGATGGGGATAGATTTGGTGCTTGGGTCAGTACTAGAAGGGAGCAATCTAACAGGAGACATAGGGTTGGTCTGCACTTTAGGAACAGCCAGCTGTGGGTTAAAGCTGGCAAGCAGGCGAGCGGCCCTGAGCATTCTGCACAGGGGTGTTTCTGGGAAGAGGGGGCGCTGGTATTGCTGGTAGGGAGTGGGTTGGATTTAGTAGACTGGAGTGGGGTTTTTTTCGGCAATTTGCTCTTGGATGGCAAAGTCTGCGTCTTTGGGTTGGGCTGAAGTGCGGCTTTGGTTGGAGTACATGTCCAGGCCTGGAGGCGGTCCTACAAGCATCAGGGTCCAAGGAGACTTGGGTCGGGAGAGAAAGGGAGGTCGGAGGTCTGAGGGGGGATGAAAGAACTTTCTGATATGCTACGAGACAGACGCAGAGTGTCCATGCACATCAAAACAGTGAAATACGCATAGAGCGGGCGAGCAGAGAAAGGAAAGTCCGAATAAAAATCCATCCAAGGTCACAAAGATGCACCATGTCACGACGGACGACACAAGAGATGGAGGTGAAGGGGTAGTGGGGGGGAGGGATTTTGCAAAGAAACAAAAACGAACAAACAAACAAAAACAAAAAAAAGACATGCAGTTAGCTGGGAACACAGCATAATCAACAACAGCAGCAGCGGCAGCAGCTAAGAACAACAGTGTCATAACAGCTTCATTCATATTAACCAACCACGTGTCAGCAAAGGAAAACAACAGAAAGAAAACCAAAGGAAAAGTAAAAAAAAACCAAACAAAACCAACAAAATGAAAGAAAGTAACCAAGAAAAAAGAAGAGAGAAATGCCATCTCTCTGGGATTGTTCTGATTGCCCTGCAGTGAGAGAAGCACAAATGCTGTAGGGAGGTGGAGGAAGGGGAAGAAGAACCACTCAAGCCACAGACAAATTGAGATGTGCCAAGAATGGGACCACCTTTTTCAGCTCCAAGTGCCCATATGCAAACCCAGCAGAGAGATGAAACTCAAAACAGGTGTGTGATACATACGGAGTGGTAGGCGATACACATAGGTTACTGCACACACCAGTCAGAACCTCTTTCCTTCCTCTTTACCCCTGACTCTGGCTAATGCACACCCCAGTTGCAGACACCCATTGCAGAAAGAGGGGGAAAAGGGAGAGTGATGCCACATGGGCATACAGTCTCCTCCCCTGGCCTGGAAGGTTAAACCGCTCAGCATTCACTTGGAGGCTTCAGAGCACACACCACCATGAGAAAAATATGAACTCAGGTTGGTGTTTGATTTGTAAACAGCTACAGCAAAAACGTCAGAGGCCCGGCAAATTTGTTTATCTGGGAAGAGATGATACTTCCCATCAGACTTTATGCTTCTCCTGCGACATCCCTCATTGCATTGCAGGACAGCTTGGTAATTGGAATTTTTGGCATAAAGTCACAGCAGTATTTGGCATTAAGTCCCAATTCTATGGAGGGGGTGGGGTGAGCCATTGTTTTGAAAGACACAGCTTAAAAAGAAAAAGACAATCAAAGTTCATAATCCATCACTGAGTTATCAAAATGGGATTATGAATTTTTTTTCCCAGACAAGAACATTTGCATGTTAGAGGCATTTTGGGAAACCATTCATATGTCGACAGCAAACAGCAATACACAGACATGGGAGGATAGAAGCCTTTTAAAGGAATATTAGCAAGCTAAAAATCACATTTAAAACAAAATTAATGTCCTTACAAAACATTGCTGTTAACACCTTAGATTACAAGTACTGGCAGAATTGTCAAAATAGAAATCACTACTCAAGATCTTTAGCTTTGGTCTGCACTCAGATTCTGATTTCTGTAAATAATTACCTATTATAAATTATTTATCACCATTATTATCCATTCTTAACAACCAAAAGCTGTAACCAAGCACTGTCCAGATATACCATGTACAGGTAAACATGCCTCAAATTTCAGTCCCAGGTAGGCACACTGCCTAGTGAGTTTACCTTCTGGGTTTGATGGATTAGCACAATGTTGCCATATTTAAAAAATGCAGAAATGTATTTCAGACTTAATTCCTAAAATCAAAGTTTTGTAATTACTTTAAAGAACTTAGGGTTAGGCCACCAAAATTAAAAGAAAAATCACTACATCAAAACATTTGTATTTGGATTGTAAAGTTAAACTATAGTTTGCCAAGTTGGTAAATTCTGATCACCAAAAGGGAAAAAGATGAGGAAAGTGGTTAATTTATGGAAGTCAGTATCAGTATCTGACTATTAACCATTTGCAAATGACACCAATGGATAAAGGTCAAAGACTGTTGATTGCAAATGTTTCCTTGCAATTTTTGTATCTTATGTATACGATGGTTTGAGAAACAAATTTGAAAGAAATAAAGTCAAATTCAACTCCCACTTAAGCCATTAAGAATCTGAAGGGGCACCCTTAATTACCACATTTTTAATAATTAAATAAAGAACAAAATTAGGTCTATATTTCAGCTGGTACAATGGGGAACACCATTAGCAAGATCTTGTAAGATTTAAGAACTCTAGTTGCTCTCAAATTCAGTTACTCATAGAACTGAACCTAAGCAGCACATACAGCGAAATGTGTATTTGCTTTTTAAAATATGTTTTCTTTCAACAATCTAAGGTACTAATAGAAGTAAGGACATTTAAAAAAATGATTTTTATTCCAACATTTCCTTCTAAGCCTCAAATTTGACCTGCCTTAATTTTGTTATGATCTGCTAAAAATGCCATCTGGTTGCTAAATCCCTTTGAAGACTATTTAATCAACTGCCTATTAAGTAATAATGGTAAGATACAGCAACTACGGAACAGATCTTGTCATCCTTATTCCTTGATGTAGTCCCACTGAGATGTCAGAAACTGATCCCAAGAGATTAATTAATAAGATCAAGCTTTAGGTTTGCTGCACTGGATGCTTATTTGTGCACAAAATCGTTTCCATGCTCTTTTTCAGTATATTTTGCAGTGGCATAAGAGTTCTCAGACCTCTGCTTCGTTCCACTGACATGCAGGAGTCCCAGTGCAGAAACAAGGAAATGGATCTTCACTGGTTCCTGGCACATTAAAAATGCAGAGAAGACCACAAACCCATTTATGCCAGTTGCAAAACAGGGTGACAATTGATAGGAACCCAGAATATGTTTCAGAAAAGAGTTCAATCAAGCAAGGTGCTGGATGGTTTGTTAGCCTATAAACTTGCACCCGACAGTGTGTCTTTATGCATAAGAATTATACACAATATTACTGGGCAATTATAAATTTAAATACTTGGAATATTGATGTTATCTTCATATACCTAAGTGTAGATCCATAGGTGTATCCGTACTCTAACACATGGAATATATCAATTTCCAGTGGGGGATGGCATCTTCTCATGAAGTCATGAAAAGTAGGTAGAAATTGTCCAAAGACTCTGGGCCAGACCATTAGGTAACACAGATTGCCACAGCCCTACAGACTTCTTGATAAGGTCTAGAATTTTGTAAGGACTGCAGTCTTGAAATGACTAAGCTGACCTTGTCAGACACTAGAAATACTCTTATCCCTAAAGAGGTTACCAAGGAGAGGGAGGCCTCTGTCATTGCACTTACAAACTGTAATGCCTTTGCAACAGATGTAGTATCAAGCACGTTTTGTACTAGTTGAGTATCAGTACTAGCTGAGTATCGGTATTTAGTTGACTGTATATTGAATGAGGGCATGTGAAAGTACCTTATTTATAGGGGTCTGAGTGTTCTCTCATCTTAATTAGTCAACTTCCTACTTTCCTTTTAAATTTGCTGTCCCTCAAATTTGTATAATTTATTTTCTCTGACTTTCTAATACAATCTATTTCGAGGCAAAGAGATTGAACGTAGCTGTGAAATGGTTCCTGGTATTTGGTCTAAAACCACGCCGTATACAGACCTCAGCTGGATATTGCAGTGTTTAGTCATAGCAACGTTATTCTATGTGCTTATGAGACTGAAAAAGGGCTGGGGCACACTGAGATCCCTGCTAACAGTGCAGGGAACATGTATGAGAAATTCTTTGCTTGCATTTGTAAATAACATTTCCCTCACCACTCATGAATATTTACAAGCTGCCAAAGAAAGACAAATCATCCCAGCTAAGAGCCACAGCTCTGCAGCAACAGATGTTGAAAAGCATCAAGCATGTGTGAGTGAATTGGACCAACAGATCTCGAAGCATCACCACTTACCCTTGGACTGCTGAGAGGACTGGTGGAGAGCCCAGACGACGCTCCGCTGATTGACCGAGACCTGAATGGACACAATAAGGAAAACAGCCCTCAGAAAACTTGGACAAGTAATAACCCTGCACACCAGCCACCACAGGCACAGGCATGAAGTGAGGAGGAGGAGGGAGGCTGTCACTGGAAAAGCACATGACTCTTTCCTTTCACTACTGCCACAGTTTTCAGTTGTCCCACCCTCAAAACAAAGAAATGCTGTTGCTCAGGGACAATACTATAATCCCTTTTCATTAAGGGAGTTGCTACCTTCTTTTTGGTCATCAAGCACATGGAAGCTACTATGTCTAACCTATGCAAGCTGAACTCCTGCATTCAAAAAGGACTGTCAAGACATTCATGTTGGTGCTGTGAATTCTTTTCTGCATAGTGCTGGTGGACACAGAATGAGATGTTCTCTGTCACAAGCAACATGGAAAAGCACTGTGTGTACAAGGCACAAAGGTAGGGGATTCTGCCACATAGTAAGAAAAAACCCCAAGTCTCCATGACCCAGGCACACAATCATTTCCTATGTGATGAGTTCCCACTGAAGTCAAAGCTCACATTGGCTTAACCCCTTCCAGCTTCTCACTGATGGATTTTACATCTCTGCTCTCCAGTAAGATTTCTGCTGTTGCATTAAACAAGCCAGGTCTTCTCAATGGATAACGAGTTCTGCTGTTGTTGATGACTTTACTAATATCAAGATAATGGCCCAGGTGCCCTCAAAAAGAGGTTAGCCAAGGGAGAATAAACTGTCCTTCTATTTGCTGACAAGTTCACCTATACTGTAATGCTCTTACGCTCTCCAGCAAAGGCCATCTATGAAAACATGAGCTGTAGACAATAAATGTACAAATGTGCTATCCTAAATAGGCTGAAAGGGCAGACAGGCCAAATGCACAAACATTTCAGCAGCAGAACTTTCCAGGAGGAGGGCTGCCCAGCAGGATAAAAAAACCCTCTGTGTGACTGTAAATGAGTAAGCCCCAGAGGCAGCTGCTTTCTATTCTTTTTAAATAGAAAGTTGTCTTGAAGACTGAAACATCTTATAAGAAAGGACTTGGCTAAGAACCTAGTTGTTCAACAACCACCACGCAACATGGCAATATAGCAAACCTACCAATGTTTCACCTATAGCAAGAGCCATGAAAGCAATTACTTGCCTTCAGGTAACAAACATGAAAAGGTGAAATCCTGTAGATGCCTGGAAAACAGAGTGCTTGTGTGTATGCGTATACACATATCTATGTGTGTGTGTACACATTTATATATTTAAAACTGATAGAGGTCAGATAGTTAATGTCAGCTCATACATAAAGAGAATATAAAACAAATTTAGACCATAAACTGTCTCAGTTTACTCTCTTCTACTGTTATAAAAAATAAAACAAAATAATCAGTTTCTAAAATGGTCTTGTAGACATGTATTACTAAATAAATTTGTGTAGTAGAATTATTAAAAAATATGTGAACTGCAAAAGAGGAAATACTTCCAAGGAAAGAGCGAGCTACAACTGAACACAATGGCAGGTCCTGTTCTATTTGTATCCTCTGCAGAAACTACTCAGTGATGGTTTTCTTTGTATCTCATTGCAGTTTTTCCATCACTGTAAGTAGGTGAAACCCAGAAGCCCAGTCTCAGCATGCTTTTTTGCCAGATTAAATCTAAATTTGCACCATGAAAATCTGGGGTGCTCATTCTATGCAGAAATTCCCCACTTATGTTTTCCCTTGTACGCTGCTGCAGTCTGCCTATCATAGTGCAGCAGTCAAAAACTAGCAGCTCAGTCTTGGCATTTTTTTGTGCTAGATTAAACCTAAATTTGTACCATCAAGATCTGGGGCACTCATAAAGGTTTATGCAAAGTAATTTTTAGGGGAGAACTGTCTGCTCCACTTTTGAAAGGCTATTTTATGTGCCTCTCCTATAACTGAAGTAGCTGAATGCATCACAGATGTGTCATGCATATGGAAAGTCCATTTAGTTAAAATCTTCCTTGCATGAGCCATCAAGAAAAGCTTCTTCCAAACCATAAATTACAAAAGGAGCCTATACGTTATCTTGGAAAAATGTGGAAGGCATTTAGGTGCCCAGAGATGCAGTTAAACACCTACTTAGGAGTTAAACTCCCACTAGGAGCTGTTCCCACCAATTGTGGTGGGAAAGTCCTCTCTGACACTCACCTGAATTCCAGGATACTTGATTAAAAGTTCCAATCTGCTATTTCCTCTTTGCAATGGAGTGTTTCCAACAGTCCTGAATTCTCCCCTCCCAACCCCGTTGCCTCCTATTTTTTTACAAAAATGATCACACGCATGGAGGGCAAACCACAGTGGGCCCCACCTCCCAAATCCCAGTTCCTTATTAGAAGCAATATTTGAAAAAGAGTTGTTGTGTACTGTGTTTTCATCCAGCCTAGGAGCCTGAGGTAGGGGACAGAAGAAAGAGTTAGTGTGAAATCCTCCTGGAAATGCATTCAGTATCCACATGATTGCTATCGAACAAGCTTTATTTCTGGTGCTGATTTACATGCAAAATATGCAAGAAGTAAAGTAGGCCCTATAGCAAGTTTTAGTTTGTCCACACTGGAAATCGTATATAGGAGCAGCAGAAAGAGTTTAAAGAATCCTGGGTTAATTTTAAGTGTTGGGGTGAAAAGAGAGCTGTACATTTTCAAAACTTTTCCCCTTTAATAAAGATTGCTGGTATAGGATATGACATCCAGACTGAGGAGATGTTCCTTGCATCTTCTTCAGTTTAATAAATCTCCCGTAATTTATCTTTACAAATGGGATATAGTTCCCAAGCTAGCTATAAAAACTCAGTACAGTGGCAGGTTCTATGCTCCAGTACAAAAATGCCAAAAGCAAAACTGACAGATTTGTCCTTCCCATCAAGATTATCTTAGCTGGGAAATGCTAGAATTCAGTTTAAAAAAAACCAAAACAACCCACATGCACTGCTCCTGTATCTCAGAGTCAGGTGGACAGAACTGGGACAGGACCAAAAGAAAGTAATGAAAATGTTGCATTATGCTGAAATGCTGTAATGAAAGAACAGAAAGAATTTAAATTTTTATCCCTCTCACCAGAAAATCAAAGTATGAGGCCCTACAGGCAGCACATTAGTATGGCAGACCCTGGATGATCTTATGTGTAGAAAGAGGAGAAAAATATGATATCTTCTTATCTCTATGGCTATGAACTAAGTTTATTTAGTGAAAAATATCTATTAGTGAGTAACCTCCTAAGGTTACAGGCATTAAAAGTCTTTGGAAGTATTAAATCTATAATTATTCCAA
Organism: Balearica regulorum gibbericeps; assembly: GCF_011004875.1. Classification (NCBI taxonomy): domain Eukaryota; kingdom Metazoa; phylum Chordata; class Aves; order Gruiformes; family Gruidae; genus Balearica; species Balearica regulorum. The sequence goes on along the minus strand of NC_046188.1, from coordinate 52,924,045 downwards.
TAACTTAATACTAAATGCAACAATCTAGGAAATGATGAACATTGTGTGTGACTCATTGTTAATGCAGTTGCTCAGATAAAGAGCATTCCCTGAAACACAATTGCCAGATTTAGAGACACAAGAAGAGATTCTTTAGTTCTTCTCAAAGTGACACTGTTGTTTTGCCAAGCCTGGAGGGAAGAATTGAAAAAAAAAAAACCAACCCCACAACACATAAGGGAGCTAGACCTAAGGTTTAGGGGGGGAGAAGATGTAGAGGACACTCTAAACATAAGGTGGGCACTGAGACCACTGCAGGCTATTCCTCCCATCTCATAGATTGACAATAATCTGGAATCTCCTAAGATATGAAAGAGAGAGGCCAAGGGCTGAAACAAAATGTGCATGTATGGGCTGTAGTTTGTAGGTGTGATGATTTTATACATTATTCAATCTATTTGATACTTCAAAGTATCAAAGTAAAAAGGTCCTTTGTTTTAAAGTAATTTTTCACTCATTTTAGACAGCTGCTGTCAAAGGGGAAGCCACGTGAGGCCCAATTCATATTAGACCAGTGGTCTCTTACAGGTGAAATTGAGGAGCTGGATTCCAGTTTCCAGCTGCTTTCGGAAAACTGCAGAATTTCTTGAGAGCTGTAAGAGGTGAAGGGCCGAAGCCTCACACTGCTGAGGTGAAGGCAGAGAGAAGTACAACAAGGAAAAGCACAGCTGACCTGGTAACCGTACTACACATACAGCACATGTACAGAGCACCTCCACATAGCCCTTCATTCTGATTGATTTTCAAGTGGTTTAAACAGTGCACCTGCTAGTACCCACCAGTAGACTATAAAGGCTTCACAGCCAACATTAAACATTTGGGTCAGATTTGATATTTGCTGCTGCTTTGAATTTTCCTTACAATCAAAGGGTAGTTGGGTACCTTGTTGAAGTCCCAGCAGAACTTGCTCTCATAGCACAGTTTTACCAGGATGCTGAATACAGCCTCTTAGCTGGTCAAGCTGGAGCCATGCTTCCAAGAAGGGGAGCCTGCAGCATGCATGCAGCGTGCACTAATGCATCAGACTTGTGTCCCTGGGTGAAATGCCTTAGAAATTTTGAACTGGTTTGATTCCATGTGTAGTTTTGAAAGTCATTCCCCAAATATCCAGCCAACCTGTTATGTGCTTCAAGCATAAATTGGGTGGAATTTGATACTCCTCTTTGCTTGGTCACTCAAATAAAACAAAAATTTTCTAAACTGTATTTCAGGGTATAAGACCCCTGAAAATGACCTGAATTAGTATGCAATAGGTGAGCAGTCAGGCATTGTGTGTTACAACATTTCATCATTATTACTCTTGGGTGTCCAAAAGATACAAACTGTGCTTCCTTGCTCCCTGATCTGGGGAGTATGAATAGAATACCTTTGACAATCCACTGTCTTACAGTCCCAACCATGCAAATAATACTAACAACTATAACACTTCTTACTTGGAATACTTATGCTTGAGTCAGAAGGTCTACTCATGGTAATAACCGTTTGTAAGATGAAGCCTTACAAAGAGTACAGAGAGAGGACTGCAGGTGTTGATAACACACCTCTTCTTCCTTTCAGCGCACACAGAGGGTGATGTTAAGCAGCACCACCTTCCTTAATTAGCCAATTATACTAACGTTCCATTTATAAGTGGTTAAGAAAGAATTAATAAATAGTAAAGCACGCTACAAACATAAGAAGTAAACATTACCAGTGCTAATTAGCTTTCTCAATATGTACCCTCTCAAATAAGCTTTTGCTGTAGTCTGTAGTGATCTATTACAATGTTTTTATTAAATCATTTATTAATAAAATATTCTCCTTCTGTTAAGTATTTATAAATGGAACTTTAATTTGAAGCGTGACTGCATTCCTAGTTGTACCTATGTCCTCTTTATTGAAAATAAAGAGCTTTGAAGATATATCTGTCTCTAGGGCCATCTGTTCAACTCTTAAGAAAACATATACTAAAAAGAAAGGGAATACCCAGCATTTTTTTAATAACACGGATGGGATTCAGCTTCATCTTAAAAGAAAAACAAAAAAAAGAAAAACGATAAATTAGGATCAAAATTAACTGGAGGGTACAGATACAAACAGCACTAAATGGAGAAGGGGGATTAATTCTCACATGGTGTCCTGGCACCTGCATAGTGTCTGAGGATAGTTCTCTGTGCCCACAGACATTGAAACAGAGAGACAAACAAGAGAACAAAAAAGAACCCAAAAGTAAATTATATGGAGTGTGACTCCAACATAAAAGCACACAAAAGCACCACAAATGCTTCTTCCCACATCTCTCTCTCTCTCCCTGCCTCATTCACTGAACTGTATCAGCCTGTATTGTATTTGTAAAGTGCAAATGAAAAGTTTCTCTACAAGATGCAACAGGTCCCACAACAGGAATAATCCAAAACTAGAGCTTACCCCAACGGATCAGCACTCGCCATCCTCGGAAAGGGAAAATGAAGAGAGAGGGAGAGAGAGAAAGAAAGAGAGAGGGATGTGGAGGCAGGTGGAGAGAAGAGTAGGAAAAGCAGAGTGAAATACTGTTTGGAGAACTGAACGGTCATAATTATTGCCACTTGTGCCTATGTCTTCAGAGACCAGGAACACTAGGGGGACAGTTTCATTTACAAGAAAAATAACTTTTGTCCTGTACACAACATTGCAGACACATCCAACTTTGGCACTGGGGAATATGGAGAGGGACATACTAAGGCTGTAAAAAAAATTTCCAAGCCAAATCCCAATTACAGCAGTCAGCAGAGCCATGGGGTTCATATTTCATGCTGCATTTCTTTTCTGCCTCTTACATAAGGCACAGTTATATCAGACCGTTATCAAGAAAATTGTTCTTTTTGTCCCCAGTTTGCTCAGTGTAGCGTCCCTCTGTCCCCCAAGCTGGCCTGGTAAGAAGTACTTTTTTTGCCATGAATGAACTGTGAAACGTATTGGTTATTAAAGCATGCATTTCTGAGCCAGCTTGGGAGCCCAGGGTACAAGATTGTAGCTCAAGCTGTGAATCTGCTTTGATACTGGCTTATTAGTCATGATGGTCTTATAGTCAGGAATTCAGATCAGCTAGAACATAACCAGCTCAGCAACCCGGCACTTATCTCTGTGGATGCCATCTTGTGCTCCAGGATCTCATTTTTCATTTAAAATAAATTCAGTCTCTGGGTCTTAAAGGTTGCAAAGAAAATCTTTCAAATGTGAATGGAGAATAAATCAATGCTGTGCTGAAAAGAGTCTGAAACAGCAGCTCTAAAAGCATAATGAATCTCTGGCATGTTGACTTTGAAGCCTAGCAACAATCAAAAACTTCAGTATTCTTAATTTTTCACTACTAACTAAAGCATTCAAAATTAAAAAGAATAGGTTATTAACTTTTCAGGGGTGCAGATAAGCAAACTCAGGAAAGTGTTCACCATCTTTTCACATTAACAAAGATTAGATTAGAAATAAAAATAAACCTGGTGTGTTATTAGGCCAAATTATTTTCAACTTGGATGCAGCACTTTTTTGTCCTCTCTGTCTCTTTCTCTCTCTCATTCTCTCTATTTTCAATAACAGGCTCCCAAGCTGCCAGAGCTACCTCTGGCTGGGTGAGGAAAATCCATTCTCCACAAGACGGTCACCAACAGAAATGCCAAATTTAATATATGCCCAGTAGATTTCACAGTTTACTGCTCAGTGCAACTAGCCATGCTTCCAGTTACATCAACATTGCAAATGCTGGGCTGGGCAATGCAAGGCGGTTTTGAGAAAAGTTGAAATTAAAACATAGAATAGAAAGAAAAAGCTGTTGTGCTACGCACTGATAGAGAAGTGGAAAGAAGCATTACAGTAAGTTCTTTTTCATGTGTTTGAATGACACTCCATTTGTATTTCATCCTGGAGTGCAAATTTGGGTAAGATCTAATTCATGTATATACAAATACGTATGTAGGCATGTATTTAGGGACAAACACTGTCCTCAATTGCACCCATACAAATCTATCTACAGTGATGTAACTGAGAAGAGTAAATTGATACCCATTGTATATTGGAATGTGTATGTATATTTGTACAGAAAACACACCCATATTCATACATGCAGAATATTAAAATGTAAATAGAATGGGTGCAAGAAGGTTGATTAATTTTTCTTTCAAGTCATTTTCCCAACAGGGAAGGCACTGAAGAGGTTAACAAAAAGAATGGAAAGCAAATTGACAATAGGGAAAAGGAGGAGGGAAATGAGGTTTAAAAAAAATGAACAATCCCAGGACACAATAGACCCAGAAGCGCAGACATGTGCATTCCCTACAATACTGAAGCAAGTGAACTACGGAGCTGCAGCAACCCAGATACAGAAGAAGAGAAGCACTGAAAGAGGGGGTGAAAGAGAAAGTCAGAAAGAAAGAAAAAGAAAAAGAAAGGGACAGTGGCCTCAGCTACTAAGACAACCATGTGCATCTAGAGGGAAGGGACCCTTAAAGATGCAGTATTCCTTTAAAAAAGACATTATAAAGTTGGATAATTAAACACTGGCCAAAAATTTAATGGCCACCATGATTAGCTGGCTCCGTTTTGCTGGGGTTCTCTTTGCTGCCTATCCCTTTCTTTCATGTGGCTGTGCGCAGATCCAGAATCCAGGTCCTCTCACCTTCCCACCACTGAGTTCCTTCATCCTAACTCTTAGAAGTGGGAGGGAGGTAAGACCATAGTGAATGTGATCCTCCAAAAATCCGCCTTGTCCTTCAACGAGAAGGACCCTGAGTGATCCTCGTGCAGTGCCCTCCTCTTGTTCTCCTGTACTCTGAAAAATATCACCTCTGAGAGGGAACATTAAATGCCCATGTGTACTTAAAAAATTCCCCCAGCGGTTACTAAAGGGTCATTTCCTCTGCTCCTAACACAACTGTAGCAGCTGCTAGAGAAGGACAGAGGTGCTGGGAATATTTGGTGAAAGACTCTTCTCCTGACACAGATAAAATTTCTGCACTTGTCTTGCTGGAACGACTCTTAATTGCTGTGGAAAAGCTCGTCTTTGGAGTAGTTTCAGACTAACTTTTAATGCAAGAAGTGCCACATGTTCAAGAACAGAACTTACGTATAGGGGGAATCAGAGTAACAGGAATTTCCATGTCTATGGCAACAGTCCAGGAAAGCCCAGCCACTACAGACTGTATAACCACTACTTCTTCATGGCTGTGAAACTTAGAGATTTCTAACAGTTCGCATCCAATGCTTGATCCTATCTTGGCATCTTAAAGAGGGTGCTTTACACACCATGTGAGGCACAATCTCTCCTGCAGATGCACCATGTTCTTCATTGTGGCAGGTTCAAGACCTGAAACACTGCCCACAAAGGACTGCCTCAATCTGCAAAAGGCCAAAACAGGGGCTGTCCCTCACACATCCTACAAGTCTCCTGAGACTTAAAGGCCACATTTACCTAAGCTTTCTATTGAAAGGGGAAATGGAAAGAAGAATGGTTTGCCAAGTCCATAGGTTCCTTTAAGGAATCCACTGCTTCCCCCCTTTTGAATCCCCCTCCTAACCTTTGGGTAAGCTAAGTGTTTGTCCAAAATGTATAAGGATTACATTTTGATGAAGAATTATCCATTGGGAGGCCAGTTTTTAACATTAGAGAAAAAGTCTCTTCCTCTGAGACTGACATTTTAGAAACAACGTGTCCACTAAAAGCCTTCCAAAAGTCTAAACTTCTTTTTTGTTCATAGACCCACCTGACTCCACTTAAACTCCCTAGATCTGGTGGCCTGCATGTCTTCCATTGTGCCTCTATTCACGGTTGGGAGTTACCCTTTTTGTTATTCTTCACCATCTGTCACTTGAACTGCTAGATTGGAATCATCCTCCAAAAACTCTTTGATCATCTTTTCCTCTTCTGTTCTCTGGTACAGCTAGGGTAGTCTTAAGGAGTTTGTCTCTTACCTACAGGCACTTAATATTTTGCTCTGTCAGAAAAGATTTGCAAAGTTTCCTACCATTGTTGTTACTGACTCAGTTGTGCTGCTGTTTCTAGTGCTGGGAGTGCATTTTCCTAGTGTTTTATATTCCAATCCTTCCCACAGCAGTCTTAGCAAATATGTCTTTTACCCTGGGCATCCTCACTCATGGCAGAACTGAACCAGAAGTAGCAGTAGGATGAAATTTTAGTGGGGAAAACATTGATAGAGTCACAGGCTGCACTGGGGATAGCCCCAAATGAATGGTACTGTACAAAAATATATGTGGTGTGGGGCTGTAAATATCCCACCCTTTTTGTTTCTCTCTAAAGAGAGAACAGCTATGTCCCCACACAGAGAAGGTAAGTACTGCATCTTTAAGGTCTCAGCAGTGAGGTAGAGGAGAGGAACATATTGTCAGTGTTTATACCTTTCTTCTTTGTTGAATTTGGGATTGGCTTCAGAGATATCCAGGCTTTTACTGAACATTGTTTTACTATGGCAGGAACAAAGCGAGAAAACAGAGTTACTAGTGTGGACATTTATAAAAGTGAGTCACCTGAAGCAATGCGGGACACCCAGCCCCCCAAACCCATCCTCCCCTTTTTAAGCAATGCTCTGAAAAAACCTTTCTTTTACTTTCCAACTATGGCTCAAGCCTACACAGTGCTGAAGTTCATTACCTACCCCTGACTTCTGAGGTCTAAGATGACTTCCCCATACATACTTGTAAACCCTGCTCTCCTTTATCCAATTGAAAATCCAGGTACCATCTACTTTCTCACATTGTGCAGGGAAAATAGAACATGCCTGAAGGCACAAAGTGCAAAGCGCTCATTACTCAGACTTTTCTAGAAGACCTCAACACCAAGCACAGTCTGGGAAAAGGTTAAAATCAGACCATAGAGCCTCTTAAGAGGAACAGTAATCCATTTTGTATTCCAATTTGTAGGGTCCATTACCACTTACTCCCAACTCCCTTCCCTATACTCAGTGTATAGAGAAATGTCCTTCTTTATCATCTTGGGTCTGAATCCCTGAAGCTTAGAAGCAGAATTCCCTATGCTTTGCTAAAGGGACAGCTCTCTGTAATATCTTTCACTGGTAATATGCTTCATTGTTTCACTGAACACTGCTTCCTAATGTCAGCTGATCTTTCATGCAAGCTATCCACTTCAATAACCAGAAGAAAATGAATAGTTAATGAAGCTCATTTTAGAAGAGTTTTTGGACTCTCACAGCAGAGCTGCTGAAAATTTCTGGCATATCCCCAAGGGATTCTAGCTCCCATGGAATTCTTCCTAGTCTGTGTGATTTTGGCACAAGGTTCAAATTAGCTGGTGTTAAACTGAGCTCAGAACCCACCTCTTTTCTTTTGACATTTCAATGAAATATCAGATGGTCTGAGAGGTGTGGATACTACAACAGCAGAAGCAATTCAGATGTAATTATGAACCCATTTAGTTGACAACTAGCAGAGAAAATCAAGAATTAACAAAACTTAGTCACCAGCTTTAGGGTGGCTGGTGTTTGTGCATACTAACTTTGCCATATACAAAGAACCAATGGAGACCACTTGGAGAGGTCAGCACAAGCATTTCAAGGAGTCTGTAAGCTCAACAAGCAGCCTTTGTGCTGAGTTCCCCTCCTCCATTATCCAAAACTAAGTCACTGATGGACTATGTTTTTCACTTAAAACTTTCTCAGCCTGTAGGGTTGTAGGCTGCGAAGTTTCAAATCTCAATGGAAAGATACGCCCTTAAACAAGCCAAGACCAGACACTTGTAGGGTCCCCACATGGTTACCAAAAGCACAGCTCATCATACAGACACATAAGCCAGAGGTTATAACATAAATCCCCTTTATGCAAGCAAACATCTGCCTCCTACAGGGAAAGATGGCAATAGGACTATATCACAAGACACATGGGTGTGTTCTGCCCACTGGTTAGATGAGTATTTCTGCCAGCTCAAGAAAGAAGCAATGGCTCTGTGTTTCTGGATGTTTACACAACTCATCTGTGTCTAAATTGGAGACCTGTTTCCGTGGTCCACCTCCCTGTCTTCCCAGGATTGTAGGATAAAAGTACTGAATAGTCATCTCTTGAGACCAAAAAATGTCACTCTTAAAAAAGCATCCACCTCTGGGATCTAAGCCCTACTGCTGTAAAATCCACTGTCAGTGGTGATTTCATGGAATATAATATGTGACTAGCCATTAAAAATCCCCCACTCTTGGTGGAAGGCACTTGTCATTTTGTTACTGACTGTTCTGACAGATGGTGCCCCATCAGCAATGCATCGTCCCCAGACAATCCCCATGCAGTAGTGTTCGTTAAGGAAGCCAGTTCATGTTATAAATGACTGTGCTGCCAGCAACAGACAATGTGCCACTGTCATCTGTGGGTGTGGATGGTATGAATTACAGAAGCTCACACGTGGAGTAAAATAACAACTTCCCTTTAACCCCTTCCAAAATAAGCACTACGAAGCCCATCATCATCAATCATAGTGTTATTACATCCCTTTCTCCACCCTTAATCACACCTTTACGTCCAGCCTTGAGTTGTGGTATGCATTGCCCTGTATCTCTTTTGTGCCTGGCAGGTTTCGCTTCCTCCTTAAACCAAAGCCTTGCTTTACTGATACGTAGCCTGGATATGTCTCTCCTCTGAACTCATCTCAGACCTTTTGACTTATATTGTTTCCTCACATGCAGAATTGAGTGAGACATTTAAAAGCAAAATAAATAGTCTGGACAGCAAGACACAGCTTTGCCTCTTCAGACTTTTGAATCCAAAGTCAAAGCTGAGAGCTGGAAGAGAAGGTTTCAGCTCTCAGAAAACTTCAGGGTCAACCTAACACGTCCTATCTGCTCCACCCAGTTGGACATTTACTGTAAACAGCTGCAGAGTACTGCAACTCACAGGCAGCCTTGGGGTGGAGAAAAGTGATTCACCTCTGCCTGGCTCTGGGAGCTTCATGGCCCATGCATCTACCAGGTGCATGATTAAACATTTCAAGCTGAATAAGGAGCGAGCAACTGCTTGTCAGTGTTCGGTTCATCCTTATCACTTTGAGGCCCAAGAGGAACACTGAGCACACCGTGTCCTGAACACTTCCTTGGCCCAGACCTCGCATCAAAGCAAACCACATACTCAAGACAGGTTTCCAACCTACACTACAATGAAAAATCTCTATGGAGTGTATCTCAAGACCACATATCCAGTCTGAAATAAGTCCTAGCAGATTCTGGAAATCACCACTTCTTCCTCACTGTAGACAGAACTGTAATAGTTGCCAGTAAAACTTTCCAGCAATTTTAGGGGCCTCTGGACATGAAATTATTTCATGTCTTTGCCCAGTTCTCAGTCAGCAAAGAGAGTTTCTGGGCACAGCAGGCTCTTTTTGAGCAGATCTTAACAGATGAACAAAAAAAATCATTTCATAAAGCTGAAATAGAAGTTACAGCATCATCAGCATATATATATAGATGTGAAGTGTTCTTTTATATTGATTGATGTGTAGAAGTGTGAATCCAAATGCACGTGCTTCCCTTAGGCTAGTCATAGGGACTGAGGAAGCAACTTCCGTGGTTCACATAAGTAAACTTCCACAGTTCACTTACTCTCCCAGAACCTGCCTTGAGGAGACATAATTTTCCTCTGCTGTTCCTGCTAAGACCAACATTTTCTTTGATAGAAAAGACGCAAAATTATACATATTCCATCACTTTACAGGCATGTGGTAATTTATGTGAGCCAGATGCATGCTGGCTCTGACAGCACATTTTAGAGGCATCTACAGATGCCTGGACAGGCCTCTCCAGATTCAAGCTGTTCTGATGACATGGAGGTGGGGTTCATCTCATTTAAATTTGGGTGCCCAAAAGCTAGGCACCTAATTCAAGATAGTCATCTAAATTCCTGTTGTAGGTTATGGAGACAGAGTGGAACAACCAGAGGGTAATTTATCCCATTTAAGATTGTTGGAACAGAGGACATACGCATCTGAGACCTTCCAAAGCCCTCATCTGCCTCCATTGCCTACAGTGACAGCCTGTATCACAAGCTTAGACTGAATGCCTATGTTCTCAACAATTAAAAAGAGGTGAGATGAATCTTGCCCAGAGGACGTAGTGGTTTCTTAAGCAATAGCAGCAAGCAAACAGAACCCTTAAGCCCCTGGCAGGACTTCTGGTCCTGCGTGCACAAGCACTGCTGGCTGCCAGATCATGTTGCAAATGTGCTTGGAAGTTGTAATGAGTGCTGGTGCAAATAGAAAAGCTCCACAGCTCCTTTGTATGTATAACATAAAAGGGGACAGCAAACCCAGACAGGCAGGACTCCTGGGTAAAGGAGAGACCCACCTCTGTCCGTGTTGTGCCATTTCAATAGCTCTGCGAGCAGGGACTGGGGAGCCGCCATCTGTCACACTGAGAACCTCCATCGACTTCCTTTCTGGCCGCCGCTTCCCATGCCTGTTCAGCATTGGGGAGTCCACACGCTTCCTGGGGGGATCTTTATGAAAAGAAAACGCCGTCAGCTGAATTCGGCTGTGACTTACCTCACAGGTTGGTTAAATCCTCTCTCAACAATCTCACTTTCACACCTCCCATACAGAGACAGGCATCTTCGTGACAGAGATGATCATTTGCAGTCTCTCCCTTCTTCCAAATTTGCAAACATTAAGACATAAGTTGCAATCTATCTACAGAGAGAAGGAGCATTGCTACTGCCCTGAATGTACGAGCACTGTAAAATAAAGGTACAACGATAGCATAGCTTGCAGAAATTACCTTACAAAGCTGATAAGAGTAACAACAAGATGACGGCATAGGCTATAGCACAAGCTGTTAGCCAGAGTATAAGCCATCTAGAGATCCTGTATATGTACTCGGGTTGCTAGAGCTTGCCTTCAATGTCCCTGCTAGCTAGATTAAATGTGACACAGAGACATGAGTACATTCTGAACTCAGAATTGCATTCTCCTCTGAAAACATATCCTTTTTTTGCATCTTTAAGATTAGATTTCAGGTTTTCCTCACTGCTTTATATTTTTCCTCCTTTGGCATTACAAATTAAACATACTTGTCTACCTGAGACGAATCTCCAATGAGAGCTACTAAAATTTATCTGAGAAGTCACTGTACAGCTTTTACTGCTATAGTAACCCAAGTGCTTTACACTTTTTATGGTGTAACATTTCTATGAGATATTGAAGTGCTACTTTCACTTTGCAGAGTGAAAACTGAGGTACAAGAATGAGATATTTAAAGGCAATTCATTCCTAAAGGTGCTGACAAACATTTACGGAGGTTCTGAGGTACACCTGAATTGCTCTGAAAAGTCTTTAGATACCAAACCACACTGCAGAAAGTGCTCCTAGGTGACTTGCCAAACCATACACACCTCTATGGTGAAGCAGGGAACCACATGCAGACCTGCTGAGATGTTTTATTACTAACATCTCTCATGGCATCAAAACAGTAAAAAGGAAGGCAGAAAAAAATACAGAAGGATTTTCTTTTCTTTGGTTGGACTATTTCAGTTCCCTGCTTCTATTTATAGACACATTTTTAATTTTAGTGGAGGGTGACCACCTGTAAAGAAAGCACCCTTCACCCCTGCAGTTAGAAAGAAGCTCACAGTGCCCAGCCCCTAAGGCTTCTTCCTCTGCCAGGATTCCTTTGTAAAACCAGTAATATTGCATTTGACAATCTACCTCTACTGCCTAGTCTGACGGTATTATTTTTATTATCCTGCCCCCCCTCCCCGCCCCCAATCACATTTTTTAGAACAAGATTCCTTTAAGGCAGGGCTTATTCTTGAAACAATGAGCATGATCAAAGATGGCTCAAATGCAAATGGACTAGTGATAACAACTGACCCCATTACTGTTTAACCCAAGTATTCTTTGTATGAATAATAATAATGTTCCTGTTAAAAATTAATTTGATAAAAAGCAGTTGTATCTCACTCCATTTCAAACTACGACCAGTTATAAAAAGGTAGTAGAAAATATTAATAGAGGCATTGACCTCCCAATCAGAAAAAATATATAGTGCATAAGGTTGAGGGAAAAACAAATGGAGGTAAACCTAATAAAGCATTTATACTGGGTGGCTTCAGCTGCACATACGTAAGTGGCCAAAAGTAAGTGGGGACAAGGTTTAGATATTTCAAACTCCTGCTTCTTCAAAGAAATTCAAATAATGAGAAAGGATTCATCCCACAGGACAAGTGCTGGTATCAGAAGTGTGACTAGAGCCGAGTAACACACACAACAACAGTGTAATTATGTTTGGTATCAACAACAGAGAGTTGATACAAGTTATGCAGAGGGATATCAGACATTAGAAAGGAAGGAGGAGGAGTGCAGCTTAAAAGAACAGAAAGGAAGAAGAAGGAAGATGAAGAAAGTAGCTAATGTCAAAAGAACAGAGATGAATAAGCTCAGACTGCACCAATGTTAGTTAATAATAGTCTAAACAAGAAAGATGGAAAAAGGCAAGAAAAACATTTTATGAACAGATATTTTAAACGGCAATTTGATCCAAGCATATTCAAAACAGATGACTTCAGCAAATGGAAATTCAGCTGAGTGACACTTAAAAAAGTGACAAGACAAATATAAGGTGGACATTAAAAGATAGTGAAGAAGAAATTTGAAGAGGAATTAGCTTGAATAACAGTATTTTGTACAGTCATCAAAAAGCTTGAGAGGACAGTAGCCAGAGGGACTATGAGGGAATCAACAGAACAATTAAGAAGGAGAAGGATATTGCTAACAAGCTAAATGGTTCTTTTATATGAGTCCTTGCTGCTCAAGATGCTGGAAGATTTTGATTTCCAATCTATATTTTGAACTATCAAAGACAGAGACTAAGCAAAAAGAGCAGGTTGTGAGACACACCTATCAATTCAACAACAGCAATTCACAAAAGTTTGATGGAAAATACATCCAGAAGCTTGCATGAATGTGGTTGAGCTTCCAATAAAGGTATTTGATTCCTCCTTAAAATTGGCTACAATCCTACATTATACATAACTGAGGGTAGCAAGTATTGTAGATATTTTTTAAAAGGGTCTGAGTAAGAAACGACAGGGCACCTAGTCTGTCATCACTGTCAAGTCTAAAGATACTAAAGAAATAGTTAAATACACAGCCATCCTCCCATGAAGACTAAAGTGGTGTCATATAAAAGCAGTAGAAGATTTTGCAGAAGCACAGGAATTAAAAACAGGAAAACCTCCAGTGTTTGCCCTTCTTTTCTTGACTCTCTGGAAATATTTCACATGGGGAAAAAAAATCAAGTCCTAGTCTGGATCTGTGGTAGTTTTGAGGATGCATTTTACTTTTATCTCATATCAGAAAAGTGAAGCCATTCTTAAGGGTTTTTACAGAGGAAAAGAGAACTGTATAGGTAATGATCCAAGGCATTCATCTGGAAGGTGGGAAATAAAGGTTCAACTTCTGAGTTTAGATGCCCATAGGCACCTATATCCTATATGCCTATTCTGGCCCAATCTCTTGTTCTCTGGATTATTAAGCAACTCCACCCAACAAAAGTCTTTTCCTCAATGAGACATTAATTGACATTTATTGAGAAGTTTCTTATTTCAGTGTTTCCAAGTAAAGAAAATGAAGCTGAATTCAAAAGATGGTGAAAGCGCCCTTCCCTGGCCCTTTGAGAAGGCTTCATGTAGCTGAAACAGACAAAAGGGACACCAGAAGAGAGTGCTAGTCTGAGCTGGCCCTGTTTTTACCTGCATCCATCCTTTCTGAGACCTAATGTGCAAAGAAAGAGGAAAAAGCAAAATACTGAGATGCCTTTTTTTTTTTTTTGGCAAGATCTCTGGCAATGAACAACTCTAATGAATGTGGTTTCTTCAAGCTGCTATTATTAAATCTGTTACTTTTTCTCTGCTCTTCCTTATTTGTGCAAGGCCGTTGCTAATGGCTAATGATGAGATATTAATCAGAAGCATGACTGCTCTTAATTAAACCTTGCCCCATGTTCTCAGAGATACTGCTGGGAACAGAGGAGGCAGAAAGCCCCTGTGGAAGAGGAAATACAACCTACAAACACTCAAAGAATAATGCTCAAAGAGTCTAAAATGTGCCGATGAGGCACAGTACATTCAGAGTAGTGTTTCCCTGTTGGGGAACACTTTCACTCCTTGAACTAAAAAAAAATACAAGAACGGAGCATAGTATTTCAGTTCAAACCAAGAAATACTTTGGCATGTGGAAGAGACATATCATGTATTTAGGGCACAGCTACATATTCACTTACGTGCTGGATATAAAGATTCTAGAGTCACCTTGTTTCTTTTCCTATGACAAAAGCATTTCTAAAACAAGATAATGGTGTCCTTACATGGCAGGATAATCTGACTCAAAAGCTGATTAGTAAAGTGCTAGATGACAAACTGCACTGAGCAAGGGGCTTTTGACTACAGGACCCGCAGCTGGCACATCAACCTATCTTCATGAGGATCCCTGCTAACAGGCTCTCTGTAGCTCCATTCAAGTAAGAATGTAAAAATTATTGAGTTGACTAAGGATTTCCATCTCTTCTCCCAGAAGAGATTTCCCTGCAAAATTATAGAGCCTGAAGCCTGGAACTAGCATAAGGTAATAATTCAATGGAGTATTAACAAACTTATAGTTCCATATACCACTGTCGACTTGGGAGATTGCAGGCTTTCCAGTGAAAATAAAGACCACTTTGCTTCTAGCCTTCAAAGTGCTGAAACACAGTAACTGAAAATCACAATGCTACTATGTAAAAATGCTATTTCAGGTCATTGATAGAAGTGAATAATCCTTTATTAGTTAAACTTTTGTCACTCTGCACAGCAAGGATCATTTATATAGTTAGTTCCCTAGGGAAGAATTTTTCCTGTTGTCTAGACTAGTGAAGTCCGTGGCAATCAGCAGTGCCCTAAAACACTAATAAACAATTCTTTAGGAATAAAGTGGTACCACAAAAGCTTTATAAGATATATAATCTTACTGCATATTAAGCTTTTAAAATCTTTCTAAGATAGTCTAAAAGCACGGCAGTTTGATGTATGTACTATAAACAGGTAAGTGATATTACTCATACTTTCAATAGTGTATGTATTTACCTGCAGAAAAGAGAATGTGTACATATATAACTTCATAGGGACACAATGCTACACAGTCTTACTAGCTCAAGTCCAGAAGCACCATTTCTGCAACAATGCATGTAGATTAGTAATTAGAAAATTCTGTCACTAGACTACACTGCTTCTATAGTAACCTCATCTGCTCGCATAGAGCCGGCTTGTGGGTCCACGTGATATTTTTAAAGATCTAGTTCAAGACCAACTTGGATGTTTCTGTGCTGTGAGACATACATGTCTTAAAAAATGAAGCCTTCAAATTTAACCACAGAACAGACCTGTCTACCTCAGGCTGAGGATTGTCACTAGTGCTATCCACTGTTTCAGTGGGAAGGTAACAGTGATGCTAGGATTTGGGTATATATTTGTAAAAAAAAAAAAGGTGAAGAGGAACTAGTTGAGATCGGTTCATGGTGACAGACATCATATCTGTAGTACCTATTTCATTTCTAGGGGGAAGATCCTCATCTTCATGGCTAGGATACCTCTCCTTCCGGTCAAGCAGAAGAAAATAAATCATTTTCTCTTGGTTTTCTCTGAAAAAAAAAAAAAACAACTTTAAATTTGAAAAGAACATCAACATGTACATAAATTCTTTTCATCAAACAGTTATTCTAAATAAGCTGGAAATGGTCATGTACCTGCTAGCTAGACACACAACCCACAAAGCTTTTGAGAACCTTGCTGTCTCCAACAAGCAGCTAGTGAGGAAAGGAAATACAATTCCCATGTTAAACACACAGAATGGGCACAGGACAGATGAGGTAACGTCTCCTTAGGAAGTCCAAACCAAGAGTGGCAGCAAGACAAGTCTCCTGAGCCCCTAAGTGCTCTTTCCACTACATGTCCCTCTTAACACTCAGGAAATACACCATCTCTCAGCCATAAGCTTGAAATAAATAAAAATTTGCCAGCAAAGGCATATCCAACACAAATAACAGCAATGATACCTCCCCATCTGGACTGTATGGCCCATCTTTTCATGAAGTGACCTTGCCTGGCAGCAAGGGAAGACACAGCACCATGGCTCTATTGCTGGTCAAGCTGTGAGCTTCTGACACATGGTGCAAGAAAGGCTCAGTGCTTGCTCCCAACACCTCACTAGCAAATGAGCAGCCAGAGGGTGAGAAATTGCTACTGACCCCTCACAGCAAGAGACATGTTAAAGTGATCTCTACCTCGCCCCAGGTTTATAAGCATCCCAGCCCATGGACACCCAACTGATATGAAGACTAAGTGCTTACTCTTCTGATAACAAGTCCTGTAAGAGTTTATTTCGGTCACGGAAGCAGCCTAATGAGTGCATGCTATCTAACACGTCTGGATCAATATCCTCCAAGGAAGGGAGAGAACGAATCTGCACCTTTCGAGGAATTGGTTGCTCTGGTTCTGGCTCGTTCTTACCCCCTCTGCAGAGGAAAGAAGATGAGAGAAAGGGGGCAGGGAAAGGAGGAGAGAAAAGAAGCATGAGTCACAAATGAACCTGTACTCTGAAACACAGCCTGCATCAACAGATGGAAATACCTTGTTAAATTCCCACTGAGAGACCAGAGCTCGCAACCAGATACTCTCTTCAGGAGAAACTGCCATGAAGGCTAAGAGTGACCAGCACCTTGTGGATTTGGGTCTTTCATAAGAAATGTCTGCGTTCAGCCAGAAAGGCAGTAGGAACTTCACTTACCAGTGCCCTCATAATTTAAGCAGCTGTTCAGCATCCTAATGTCAAACATTTATAGAACACTACATGGTTTTAGAGATGCTCTCATCAGCAGGCCAGACCACAGGCTAGCAGGCTGAAAAGTGCAAGCTGAATGATTCTGTTTCAAAGAAGGAGCTGTGAACAAACCATCACTGTTTTTCTCCAATTCTGATTACAACAGGCACTGCAGCAGTTTCTTTCTTTAAAGCTTCCAATGTAATTAAGAGACCTCAGTGTTCAGGTCCCCACTTGACACACTTTAAAGGGTTTTAGGGGAAACCAGGCTATTAATACACCCGAATATGACAGTCTCTGCTCCTCTTCAGATGTGCATATTTGAGCACTGTGGCCCAAGTGTGATACCTGAGGTCGGTGGCAGACCTAGGAATGCATCCCTAGTATTAGAGCATATTACTCTTTTAAAAGTAGTTAACACAAGCTTTCTGCATAATTATGTCATCCCATTCACTCGATGCAGGAAACATTGATTATTTGTTGCAATTAAAGGTCCTAATTGTAAGAAACAGGTCAAGGTGTTAAGCTATCTATAACCAACTGAATGATACATATTGCAGAATGAATATCCTTCGATTTTGTTTAGGCAGGCAGGGAGCAATTTACATAAACTCTATCCACCCAAAGAGGTGGGTTTGGTGGTGGTGGTATTTTGGTTGGAGAAGCTGCCTACCCTGAATCTTCACTATTTCTCAATGGATGCTTTGTGCAATGTTGAGGTTTTCCTACTGTGTGGGTGAGGTCCTTCCTTTCCTTTGTGTGATGTAAACGTGTGATTGTTGGGTCCAGGCTCCCAGGGTGGGCAACAGGCATCAGAAATATTTAAACTGCATCAGCTGTCAGCGTTTGCTGTTTATGGGGCTGTGTTTGGGCAAAAGATTCTTCCTTTTGATGTTGGCAGAAATAAGGTGAACACAACTTGTGAACTTACTTGCACAGCTTCAAATGCTCTGAGCCCAGATGTGAGCTATCCAAGTATCTACACAGAAAAGGGAGCTCCAATTCAAATGCCCCTAATTTTTCTTGGGTAGGTTAGAAAGCAACTCAGGTAGGATCATACACATGAGCTCAAGATCTAAGCTGGTGTACCAAAAAGAGAGCCAATACAGATTATCTCCTCCAAGATAAGAAGGCAATACTAAGTCATTGCAGCCAGGGCTCTGATGCTAGGACAGGACAGTTACATGCTACACCTTAATCACAGGAGATTGCTGAGTGCTACTTGCAATTTATTTTTAAGCAAGTTGAAATGCAGTTGTGAGGCATCTGCTCTGCTAACCATGTTTGTGGGACATCACTTCTTACAAAAAGACTCCCTGGAAATTTTCATTTGATCTTCTTTTGAAGCGGTGAAAATGTATCCTGCTCTTCCTGGATACGTGTCATGCAGTGAGACTCTGGTTTCATTTACATGGGTCATGACAACATCGAATGTGTCAGAATATACAGGACAGAGAAACAATCTGCTCCTTGGGAGTCATTCTTGTGTGTCAAACCTCTAAAACACAGCTTCTGATACACCCTTGGAGTCTCGCAGAAGTGCCTATGTCTTCTGCAATGACACTATAGCCCTAAATTTAAGGGATAGATTCAAAAACCCTTGCTCAACTAAAGAAATATCTTAATTCTTGAGTGCCCTGTTTTTAAAAGGTAGCTACTCCTATCTCTCAGGATCAGGCTCTAGCTCTCAGCAGGTAATAAGCAATGATTAGATCATAACCTTGCACTATTAAAGCAAGTGACGACCTTGTCATCAAGATAAATTCTTGCAGGATGGACCTCTGAACAGCAGCTGAGTTTTCTGGTTTTTAATGATCTGCACTTCACTTTGTAAAAGTATTGACTTAATTAATTGTTCATTATGCCACAAGCAGATGTCCTTACGGTAATTTAAAGACATTACAAAGAATTATTGTTTTTGAAAATTTCCAGAAAATCTGGGTTTCCTACTAGTTGCCCTATTCTATAGCAGAATATCACCTGCAAGCTTTTGTATCAATCAGCATGGGAGCCATTTCTAGAGAGCACAGCTTGTCATCTTCTGTGCACTGAAAAGTGGCTTTTCCTTACGCCCTGTACCTGGTCAGCTTCAGACATAGTCAGGAATTTTCACACCTCCTCATCAGGTACAAGCAAAACCTGCAAAGAGGTGTCTCGCCATTTGGTAACACAATTCAGTGCTTCGGGAAATGAAAATCACTGGGTCTGGGCTGTGATTGGCATGACTGTATTGCCTGTTCCATTCTCAGTCTAGCAGAGAGTGACAAATTTGTTGCATTTCAGCCCACGTAGACATCAAACAATGTCACATGATGAATACTGCAAATCACGTATATTTTTTTAAAGGCCCACATAAATGTAATTGCTGCTTTAAAACCCATCCTCTTTTGTGAGGATCGGTGCATACAATGGCTGTGATTCCAGACCAGGGCAGACTTTTTCAGTCTCTCCATGAAATTCCCTTGAGAATATCACCGAGATGCACATTTGCATCAGTGCAAAGCAAAGCAGAACCGGTACATTTATTCTTTTTCTGATTTTAGTAAATTTGGTACCTTCACAATTAGGGCAACAACTCAGTGTTACAGGAGTAGGTATTTACCATTGCAGCTAATTTTATTTGCTCTGTTGCTTTATTAAAAAATGTGAAAATAACTGCTATCTATTTGCTGATTTATGATAACCTGCACTTGAGGTAAAAATAAATTATTTCAATTAAACAGGCTTAAAAAACGTCATTGAATTAATTTGGGTGGGAGAGCAAGAAGAACTGGAGATTGGTGATGAAAGGTTTCTCTTTGGTTTCTTTTTTCCTTTTTTTAGGCTTGTGAATCATGATTTCAACTTTCAAGACCTCTTTCTCTGTCTGCATAGTCTGCAATTAAATCTTTTCCTCAGTTTTACAGTAGCCTTAATATTTATTTGAAGAATTAAGTGAAATCACTTATATGTTCTGAGTACAACTTTCAGGTGAGTAACCTATAGATGACAAAGAATGAAGATTTTACATAGAATAGTAGTGTTACATGAAATAAAGAAAAAATGAAAGATGTGAGCAAAACAGCCGTAGAGCAAAACAGTTATAACTCCTCCTTCTCTGTCAGCATCAGTATTTTCAGGCAAAATGAACGCAAAGAGGCTGTGAAACATTGCCAGATGAAAGTAGTTGAGTTTTGGAGGTGGCAGGGTTATTCACAGACTAAATTTAGCCAAAGGAGGTTAACCTCCTTAGGTCAATCCATGGCCAGTATAGAGAAAATGAGAGACTCATTAAAGAAGCTATTTTGAGCAGAAGCTTTGTTTTAGGCAATCTGAACAGACTTCTGGAAGAGCCTTTCTTTCTCTGCATTGACTGCATTGGGAGTCTAGAGGAGATTTGCTTTTGCAAAACTCTATTTCTACTTCTGAAAACAGCCTCAGATGCTCTTTCCATTGGGGTAAAAAACTGTTTACTGTGTCAATCATCAGAGAGTCTGTCCTTCACTGAGAAGTACATGAAAATATTTAAATGCTTATGTCTGGAAAGGAAAAAAATCTTCAAATTCTAAATCTAGAATAAAGTCATAAAATAACACCTGCCTAATTGTGCATGTGAGCCAAGGACAACAGTCCTCTGACATGTGAAAACTTCCAGGCCAAAATCTTGAGGAGGGTTAGAATAATAATAAAAGTGATCAATGACATTTCATTTTATTTCCTATTCCAGTTCTGATCAAAGCACAGAGAAAGTCAGCTGATTTCACTCCATGAAGAAACAGAGGGGATCAGCTGTCCAGTTTGATGTAAACAGCATTTACTTCTGGAACTGCTAATAAGACATTATAGGAGGGGTATTTCAGAGATTACAATTAGAGATTCCCCCTTCCATTTCTCCTACATTTATCCATGAGAGTTTTAAAAAAAAAAACAAACCTGCAGCAAACAACACTCCAGTCGTCCTTTGGTTTAAAAAGTTGCCATGTCAGCTGGTAACTGTAGAGAACATGAAAAAGCCACGGGCAGAGTGCTGCCACCATTTCAGGTGAACTAATTAAAACCCATGTTATTCAACAAACTGTTGCATGCCCTCATGTCCTGTCGAAGACAGGTAAATCCAGAAGTGAACATTGCCCATAAGATAGAATTAGAGAAAACAAAACAAATCCAACAAAGGTTGGTTGGTTGTTTTTTTCCTGGTGACAGGCTAAAATATCAGTTCCTATCATCATCAAGTATTTCCCAAGAGCAATGACAGGATTATGAAGGCAGGACTTTCCTTATCATTCACCTGTGGAACCTGTAGGTATGCTGACCCTGAGAGGCATGCATCAAAGCATCATTTCTGTATTTAATATGTGAAGAATTCTCCTTAGTTTGATTAGGTTATTATCAGTATATTAAAAAAAAGTTATTTACTTAGGTTTCTTGAAATACTATCAAGGCTACACAAAGTGCAAGGTCACTTTTAAAAGCCATCAATCTTCCTTATACCCAAACCACTAGACAGGTGTGTACTTTCCTCACAGACCTCCTGTTTGACTGTCAAGACTGCTGCTTTCAATCAAGTCACAAAACTACTCTCACATCAACAGGTTACAAAGTCAGAAGCAGCCTCTTAGCTTGCTGCGAAGAAGTAGGGATTATGACAGAAAAGCTCTTGTTCACAGGTGCTTATCAATATCATCATTTTTGTTTCTACTTCAGAGAAAAGCCAAGATGCCAAGAAGGAACAAACGAAAGCTTTCTTGTCAAGAAGCTATTACAAGGGATTGTCTGTAGCACTTGGGCAGCAAACTAAATATGGCTGTTGGGGGTTTTTTGCTGATCACTTGCAGGTATCTTTTGAACACAGCAAGTTGCTGTACTGAATGTCTTATTTCAAACAATTGTTAGTCACTGTATAAAAAGTTCCTGGCTTGATATATACATAGATGAAATTATATGAGTAGCAAAAGGTAAAAACAACATTAGATGCCTTTCTGTCCTCTGTCCCTTTCTCCATCTGTGTGAAAGCTGCTTTCAAATTCCAGTCTTCTCTTCAGGGATCACTAGAACATCAGCTCCTGTAACAGAACCAATAATGAATGCATGCAAAAGTGAATTTAAAAAGTTCCACTTACATATACCATATGTGTTTCTGAATATGTTCTAGCTGTAAAGGAAAAGAAAACAAGGAATTAGTGCTGTAAAACAGAAAAGGTAACTCTACAAGACATCCCCATTCAAGGTTTATTCAACTAAGTCCAACATTCCAGAGCTGGATCTGTGCAAACAACAGAACTTTACGCTGCATAAAGAGCATGCTCATCCTCACCCACCCCACTGGAAATGAGACTATAATTCTAGACATAAGGAATCAATCAGGAGCAAATTCCAGAAAAATGCATAAGTACAAGGCTTCACAGGCAAATGTTCTGGCAATTTATGTTTTTCCCTTCCTAAGCCTTTCCCCTCTATAATCTAACTGAAGCTAACAAACTGCTCCTTTTTGTATCTGCTTTTTTTTTTTGGAAAAAAAGAGCGAGAGAGAAGGAAATAGAAACAAGTTCAAACAGATAATGTGAATAAACAAAATAAATTGTGCATGTGAGATATGACCTTCTGCCAGGACCCGTTCTTGATTGGCTTCATATCTATCATTAAAATCTAAAAATCAAGTAGAATAAGGTTCTATGTCAAAAGAATACCATTTACTGTTCCAGCACCTGAATACCAGACTGCAAATTTCTTTTACTTCCCTCTTTCTTGTTTCACACATGAGCATTTTAGTATGCAATGAAGCACTGATCAAAGCTGAACAATGGCTTTGTCCACCTATGGAAGATCCCAACAAATGTTACACAATGACCATGTTTTCCACAAGCATGGGGAAAAAGACAGTAACACTGTTTTTTGAAGATAAATTCTTAACAGTAGAGATAACAAACTGTTCATACGACATCCTTACAGCAGAACCTTCCTAATCTGCTTTTTTGAAGCATCATCACAGTAGAAAAGAACTTTTCATAGATACCCAGGGATTATTCATTATGCAGACAACATTTCTCGTATTGCTCATTATGAAGCACCTTTGTACGTGCAGAACAATATGCACACTCACTGCACACAGGCTTGTGTTTGTGCAACACGCAGGTGAGAGGCAGGGAAGAGCTGGAAGGAAACTCAAGTGCTAACAGCTATAAGATGAAATCACAGACCCATTAAACTGGTCAGGAAGAATGGAGACAGCTGTCCTGCTCTTATTACTTTCCACTTCAATTCCAGAATAATGAGAATCAGAGAAAAAAAAAAAAAAAAGAGGAGCGGACAAACAACAAAATCTCAAGAGAGAGAAAGTAGGTGTTTGCCACAGAGAGCAAGGAATCAGAGATCTCTGCGCTATGGAACAACAGCTCCGTGCCTCGGAAACCAGAAAGTTCTGAGGTTGGCTCTATATGAGATAATTTTTTAAGTGAGACAGGGCTTTTCCTGAAAACAAAGACACAAGGGAAAGCATGACAGGAAGCTGGAGGGATCAGTATGAGAGACAAACAGCCTACTTTAAAACCAAGACTGTATCAACACTACAATCAGAGATGCAGCTGGTACTTGTACATCTAGCTGTCTTCTAACCAGCCCAAGTGCTGTGAGCACCACTGCACCCCAGCATACATATCCACAGGCTCAGGCAGACTTGCACGGCTTCCTGCTGTGGCCTCAGCTCTGCCAGAATAATTCCCCTTCATCACAATTCCCCTTGCATTAGGTATTTGTTTCATCTCTGCACTATTAAGAGAAAGGTGTAGTATTCCTGACACACTGCCATCTCCCCCGACCAGCTTAACTCAAGGAGATACGATCCACATTACGGGTGTTCCCCTAACAGCCTGGAAACACAGCCCTCTTCCTCCTGGTTGTTCTCAAGCTGAGGTACAAACATAGAACAAAGGAAGAGCCTATTTTGTGCAGTTTCCATGGGACAGGATTTTAGCATAAATACTTATCAGCCCACAGTACTGCAAGGATCTGCTCAGGAGTGTACTCTACTTCCTTTGCTTGGTAAACCACCCTACGAGATGCACATCTACTCATTATTTCATACACACCACACGGAGGGTTAGAGACATTAATGATTTCAGACAAGATGCAGATGATACAGCTAAGCGATGTCCAAGCCTCTTTCATGCTTGCTTCTCCTGCTGCATTTTCTGTCTCCATGGGTCACATTGTTCTTTTGTGCCTGTGATATGCAGAAATGCCATGGCGAAGCAGACAACAGCACTTCTTTTTCTGAGTTAGAGAGGGGGAAGAAAGGAGGGTTACCAGTTCATGTCTTAGTCACAGAACCTCTGGGCTTCTTCAGAGAAGATGTCAAAGTGAAATCCCTTCTGCCCATCCCTGCTGACCAACCTCCTTCAAGCTAATGAACCCACAGCATTTTTCTGAAAGAGATGCCCCCTAGCACCTTAATATATATTCAAAGGTGTATGAGAGCTGTCATGGCTGCTGTTTACCTACACATCTGCCATTCAATCCACATCAAAACCATTGCTGTGAAGTACACTGGGATATCCCAGATATGAAAACTATTCTATGAAACCAATTTCTATTCTGATTCAAACGTAATTTCATTGAAATGTTATTACAAGTGTGCTTGCTGCTGCCAACATCTTCACTGATTTTTTAAAGGTAATTAATTAATGCTTTGTTGCTTTTCATCTGCACTAAAGTGACAGGAGGGTTATGGGAGGGCGATTGGTTTTGACAACAAGAAGTCTGTATGCTTTTTACTATGCAATGCAGGGGAGGGAGATACACAGTGGGAGCTAATCTCACTGCTTCTGCCTTCATTTAAACACAATGTTTAAATGCATTTACGTGATGAAGGCATTTAACAACCCTTCCCACAGGGTTCTTGCTGTTTGCATGAGTTTGCCAAATTTAATGCCATTTTATGGAAGTTGTAAAAAAGCTGCTTCCTCATCTCTCCTAGCCACCGCAGGCAATTGTGTCATGACGCCATCTCTGAAACAACAAAACATGCTCAGATCCGTTGCAAATGCACAGTCAGAGAGGCTAAAATGCTGTAATGGAAGGAGAGGGGGAATTCCTTTATCATGGTTTTGCATAAAAATACTTCCTATATATATATAACTTGTATACTAATGTAGCACCTAGGACCCCCACTCACAGATGAGAGACCCACTGTGATACAGAGCTGTACAAGCTCATCAGAAAAAGAGGTTTCCTCCCCCAAGGAACTTACATCTGAATTCTAAGGCAGGGAACAACAGATGGAGACAGACAGGCAGATGGAAAACAAGACAGCACTGTCTACATCCTCAGCACTGATCTCAGCAGAGTGGCTGCCAAGCTAAAACGTTCTGACCTGAAGAAAAACTTTCTGAAAGTCTATGGATATGGATGAGGGCTTCTGGGCTTGAACTAATGTCAAATTTCAAACTTTCCTGTCCAGAAAGGGAACAGTGTCAAACCCATCTATGCACTAAATTGACCCACATCTCAGATTAATCTTCTTCACTCAGAAGATCCTTTAATTTGAGCTTTAAACCTACTGCATAATGTCAAGATAGAGGCTTTTCCTGACCAAAGGATTCAAGCTGGCAGTGCAAATAGAACTGGTAAAACAGTTATCTGTGTCAGTAGTAGCAGCCATACCATAGACCAGCCTCCAGAGACCTTGACAAGGGCAAGGTATCACTGTGCTACATGCACGGTGCACAAATAGGCCCTTGACAGCCAAAAGCTTACACCCTAAACACATCAACTGGACAATTACCTCCATTCTACAGGTGGTGAAGTGAGAAAATTTAAATGATGTGATAGGCACCTTACATAAGACCTTTTAGAAAAATGAACAAGGAATCAGGTGAGCTTCTTCTTGTTCATTTTTTTAAGATTCTTTAGATGCTGTGTTCCATCATTAGCATACATTAGACCCAAGAAAAAACAAAAACAAACAGAAAGCAGAGAGAAGATTCTGAAAATGTGTGTAACTTAAGTTGGATAATATCCAGGGACAGGTATTTCAGACTATGTGGACACCCAACATGGAAGACAAGTCATTGGAATAAAATGTCAACATTGGAACAATAACAGCATTATCAGAATAGCTTATTCTGCAATTTCTGCCCTGATCCACCTTGCTCTATAGACAAAGTTTCGATAATGCTCATCCATCTTTAAAAGGAAAGCGGACCAAAAGCTCCCTACTCTCCCCTTTTGCCTTTGTGTTTCTGTAGAAGAAAGTATCAGCTGAGAATGCAAATGGATTCCACTACAGGAGCTGTAATTCTCCGCTGTAGCGATGCTGAATCATTTGAAACCTCCAAGGGAAAAAAAAATTCACTTTCTGAAGAGCACATAACTAAAAGAAACCTCATCCTGCAGTACTGCAGGCACCGAGAACACTCATTCTCTTCCATAAACCTTCTCAAACTTAAAACTAGTTCACTTTTCCCTCCTGACACTACTCCTACTAGAAAGTGGTCCCAGAACCCCACTAATATGTCTAAAATGCTCCTTCTAATTTCTAGCCTACTTTCATGTAAGGCCAGTTGACATATATTTGTTTTTGTGCCAGTATCTTCCTTTAGTTTAAATAATCCTTCTATCCCTAGTAATTACCTTGGATGAATATGCAGACGACCAGCACAAGCTTTCTCAGTCATCACCTGCGTAGACTACGTGGAGTTCTTTTAGGCTGCGTTATTCCGACAGACTCTCTCAAATACTGGACCACCTTAGTATTCATTCTTTCTTTGATTTCATCTTTCATGAATATTGGTGGTCAGAACTATCACGACCAGCAGCTAGGATCAACTTTTGTAGTCTACTGAAAGAAAAACATGGATTCTTTTCTTTTAAAGCATGTTTAGTAAAATAGGCCCAGTAAAGGTCAAGGATGTCCCACTAACCATACCTGAGGCTATGTAATATACGGTGAGCGTGAACAATGTTCCACTAAGACATAATAAAGCCTTCTTTCCATAAATGAATCCTATACAAAGAAAGATAATGCCTATTTCTTAAGGCAGGAAAGGGCCAGCAACAGTAATTCTGAGTACCCTCCTCTCCATCAATCCTCTCAAGCTCTAACACTGAAGCCGAATGATGACGGTTAAACATGAATGCTAGTTCTGTTTTTGTTGATCATTTTAACAGATGGACTGGGGAAGGTGTGGGTGTGCTGTGAAATGGCAATTACTGCAGGGAGGGAAATGCATTTGGATGAAAAGGAAGAGATACACATCAAATAAAGGAACAAAGCAGAGACGGGAAGGGAAAAATGAAAGAAAAAAAAAGATTTAGTGCCCTTATATTTCACTATATTTTTCTGCTGAATTCACCAGTGAGATATTGAGCAAATGATCAGTAATGGTAACAGCTACATCTGTACTTATTGTACCCAAGCCACAATTTCACTCACATCTTTGTATAAATATCAAATTGATTCAAGTGAGATATTTTCTAGGAATAGAGGCTTCCAAATAAACCCATATTTATACCATTTTTCACAGGACACAGCTAAAATAGAATTCAGATCTCTCCTCAAAATGAACTATATATTCCCAGCTCCTGTATGGTAAACAAAGAGCTCCCTTTTGCCTGGCAATCTAAGCAACCAGCATCTTAACAGCATAGAAGTGTGACAGCAGCAGGGACAGCAAACCGAGAGACCCTAAAATAATGAAAATAAGATTGCAGCTAATAACAAAGAGCTGTCCTTTTTTCCTCCTGGCTCTCAGTTCTTGAGTATGTTTTATTTCAAATTCTTATTCACAATTCACTGGTTAGTGCTTGTCAATAACTATCTGATCTGTTTTTTTTTCCCCTCCCTAAGGAAATAAGAGCTTAATTTTGATCAAGAAAAGGAGGGGTGGTGGTGTCATGCTGGGACTTTGATTTACCTTAACTGTTTTCTCTCTTATACATGTATATTCTCTGCTGTATTGTACGATTCAACACATTTAGGGACTATGCTCTATGGAAAAACTCAGAACAATCTGACGAAGATCTAATATCTGATGAACTACTCCCTGGCATACTAAAACCATTGGCACTAAGATTTTTCAGAACCCCCCCCCCCCCCAACAGAAAACCTGTTATGTCTACACTATGGAAAGGAAACTAAGCAAGAGAGGGACTTGGTCATGAAGAACAGCTGTCTCATGGTATAGCCCTAACCTCTGCAGTGCTCTTCCCATGAAGATACTTGGGAAAATATTCTTTCTTTCTTTAAAAATCCATTTTAAAAAGGCCTTTTAAATGGCCTAACTTTTTTTTTCCAATCAGTGCTACTTAAGTACTGCAAATGTGATGGCTGCTGGGTTTGCAGAAGTAGAGATACAAGTAATAGCATGAAGAAGCTTTCACCTACATCACCAAATAGAGCATGACCTGGTTTTGTAATGAATGAAAGAAAAACCCAACTGCAGCTGTCAGGTAACACAGTAAAGAGAGTTGTGAAGGGAGTTTCAGTTCACTCCTTAGCAGACAGGTGTCTGCATCCCAAAAGCACCGTCACAGCTGGCACAGACTGATGCTTGTTAGCAATCTCAGCAGAGAGGCCAAGCAGTGATCTAAGAGTTTATTTATAAATATTTTAGCAGACTGAAGAACCAGGAGGAGTTTTAAATTTACATTTCTTTATACATACTCCCACTCAGAATCTGTGAGCTTAGTAAATCTGTATAAAATCATCACCACAGCCTGACAATAGGATTTACAAGGGCAATGTACCCATAAAGGCAGAAGCCTCCACTGACAAGCAGGCAACCTTGCTTTCCAAAATGATTTTAATTGCTAATTTTTTTTTAATTCCCCAAAACATTAGCACAGCGTTAATGAAGGATACAATCACTACACAGTGCTCACCCTTGCAGGGTCTCTGCTGTAGTGATGGGATATATCCTAGATGTAAAGACTCAGTGCCGAATACCAGAAGCTCAACACTGTGGGCCTAATCGTGCACAGGACCACAGGGCACATGATGAAAGAGCGGACTGGAAGACACTTGCCCTGAAGGCTGCTCAAGGATAATGCAGAGCAAATGCAGGACAGAATACAATGCAGGTTGCGTAGCACGAATTGAGAAGCCATCACTTTTGTCAGAAATGTAAGAAACGCACACTCTGTTTAATAGCAAAGCTTCAAGTAACAGTCCTAACAGTTTTGACCTTCAAACAGTTATATCCTGTCCCTGACAAAGTGGTGTACCAGCCAGGAGAGCCAGACAACTCAGATGGACTTCAAAATGTGCTAATGGGTCAGTAGCACTGTGATGATGTTATGAGGGATTTCTTCTAAATGTCCACTGTTACATATGAAGGAGAATTATGAGGCTAGAGAATAGACACAAAGGTAATATGTTCTCATGATTCAAAAGAGAAGGCAACTAACTTCTTCCCAAAGACTCCACCAACTCCACTCATTATTTGCTCAGGAGGAAACACACAGGACTGGCAGTAAATCAACAAGTTACCTTAGTTATTCAACTGTAACCGCAACAAGGTGACAAATGAAGCCTTGCTCACATGACTCGCAGCAAACACCTTCTTACCGTGAGACGTTTCGAGGCATCCACTTCAATCATCCCCCGCAAAAGGTTCTGACAGTCCGGGGGGATAAAATGTGGCATGTGAAACACTCCACGTTTCACCTTCTCCAACAGTTGCCGCAAGTTGTCGTCATCAAAAGGCAGAGCACCCTGCAGGGACGTGACAGAGTGGTGGATGGCAGAGATGAGCGAAAGGGAATTGGAGAGGGCAAAAGGAGAAAAGCCAGGATAAACATGGTGAGAGAATGGAAAAGAGGAAGTCAGCTCATAATGAATAATAAGTGAAAAAAAACTTTTTATCAATTGAAAATAAATAGTATCTTAGTGCTGCTGTATTTTCTCCAACATAGGAAACAAAAGTGAGGACATCATAGTTTTTTATGAGACCTTTAATTAGAAAATGACTACCAGTATAAAACATAATATGAAAATATGAAATTGCCTTTCCAGGCAAATTCACCAAAGATGCATGGATTCACTTAAATTCAGCTTGAGCTTTTGATCTGCTGGTATTCCTCTTGGGCATACTTTCACAGCAGCAATGTTTATCGTCTCCTTATTTTTAATCTTCCTGAGACACATTTATTGCAGACATTGAAAAGAAGGTGAACAGCATTTGAGAGACTTTCAGTAAAGAACATCCTCTTTCTGATGGAGCAGTGAAATGACACAGCTGAAAGAAACCCTAACCAACACTAGCCTTTGGAAGCAGCAGACATTCTACCTGTTTAATATACTCCATCCAGTTCCCATGCTGTGGTCAGGTCATCAGTTCCTATTGCTTCCCTAACGTAGCTCACTTACATGAATGGCTTGAGGTTTTTTAGCTGAAATTACATTTTGAACAGATTATCAGCTTGCCACAAAAAGCAATGAAAGACCTGTCCTTGCTGCAAGGACAAAATGGGAAAAAAGTTGTTCAAATCTTTACGATAACTCCACCGACTGAAGCTGAAACCCTTTTATAGCAAGTCTGCACCTTCCCAGATATTCTCACTTCCTTCTTTCACTGCCTAATTCTAGTAGGTGCTGAGCTTCCTTGATTTCCAGGATGGTTTGTGGGAAGCTGCAAGCTGTCAGCTGCTGTGATAATGAAGCTTTAAGTTGTCAATTCTGGCACTGCTCTTACTACAGCGAGTAGTGCATCTGTATAAGCAATCTTGTGTCTATGGTTTATGGAGACCAACAGCTGCATTTCCAGAAGCTTTAGAAAGCCCACCTGAGGGCAACCACTACTGGGCACCATTTACTGTTGTTTGTTCATTCAAGCGGCCTTGCAGAGACCGTCTCCCTGTCTTCTGTAACCTATCATCTCCTGAGTTACCTACTCTTTTCTTAACCATTCCAGACTTAAAGGAAAATCAATTCTGATAGTTCAGTACTTTGGCTAACGCAATTTAAGCCACGATGAAGTCAGCAAGGCTGCTTTGTGGCATTTCCTGAAGGTAACAACTACAGCTGTTTTATTACTTCCACCTGCTATTATAGCTTCAGACTTTTTGTAGGGTTTGTCCTGACATAATTAACTGGAGGGCTCTGCACTCTCCATCAATAATAGACTTATTTCAATTGTTTTGCAGGCTCATGTATATATGTACAAACAGATGAAGATACAGCAACAGAGACACAGCAAATCTTGACAGAGAATCCCCCTGAAAATGAAAAGCCCACTCCTACAAATCCTAACCATCTTGACATATTCTCTCTTCTATTTTTACAAACACAAGAAGTTATATTAAGAGCTCATTATACAGTTCTATTTTATCAGCCATGAAAATAGCTGCTCAGGAGCAAGAGATGACCAGGTGATATCTAGTGAGATATAGTTAAAATTGTTTGCTTGCAACATCAAGATAAAAAATCTAAAACTTCAAAAATGTCAGTGAATTGTAATGACTGAAAAGAAAAAAAGAGTAAGATCCATTAAGGTGAGTTAAAGCATCATACTGAGATTACTTCAAGGTATTTTGGTTTGGGCTCTTAAAAAAATATCAGCATATGTTTTGAAACAAAAATCCTTTAAAATTTTCAAGTATTTTAAACAAAAATAACGTGCAGAATATAACTCATCTGATTGTACACTGTACAAGTGCTTTTGTCAAAATAAAATATTTAAGTGAAGTAATTAGGTCTACTAATAAATGTACGAGGACATCAAAATTCAACTTCAGGCTTGTTATTTTTAGAATTATAGATGATCATCTTAACTATTATAGATATAAAAAACTTAACACACTTATAAAATCTATTCTCATATACCATATTCAATCTGCACAAGGTATATGCTCATATGAACATAAACTACGTTTTCCTACATTATACTACGGAAATTGATAACAAATGCCAAGCCTATTTGCCTTCAGCTGGATATCCAATTGTTTAGGAGTATTACATTACCACTGCAAATCACTATAAATTCCACAGAGAATTGAAACTTTGATTGAAAGAAGGATAAATTACAAGATACCACATTTTGAATACTAAAGAAAGTATTACTGAGCCAGATGGAAACTAATTTAAACTTTGTACTACTGGCTTACATATTCCTAAGTGTACCAAATTAAAATGTAGCTCAATACTTGCATGAAACAAAATTGTTGCACTCAAATCTTCTCTTGATAAAACACGACAGTTAATGTATGCATATATGTACTGGAACACATATATACATACAGCAGAAAAAAACCCCACTTCCCAAACCCAGCCATATTTTGATCCTGTGAAGGACAACTTATTTGACACTCTGTATCCTGGAGTTGTAACCCTGCACATCCTTTCCAGTCAAAAAGTGTGCTGCAATATCGCAACACAGAGAAAAGCATTTATGGAGACAAGTTTTTGACGCTTGTCTATGCTCTCCTGTGCAGGGCAGCAGCATTTCAAAAAAGCAGTGAAATATTCCTCATGCTTTTCCTTCAGGACCGATGTAGAAATAAGAGGAAAGCATGCAACCAAGAAATACAAAAATAGTGGAACTAAAAAAACCCATCTGTACATGATGTCAATAGAATCGCCATTAAATACAGCAGCACTTTTGGATTTTTCTTTTCTTTTTAAAGGGTAGCGCAAGGAAGATGACTCACCACTAGCAACGCAAATAAAATGACTCCACAGCTCCAGACGTCTGCTTTCCTTCCATCATATTTTTCTCCCTGCGCAGCAATGACACAGAGGTTCAAAAGACTGCTCACTAGTAAATGAATTAATTATCCTTGAAGAACAAGAGAGGGGAGAATGGGAAACCCCACATTTCAATTCAGCCACCTGCTTCCCAAGGTGGCCTTCCCAACCAGGAGGCCATGAAACAGCCCATTAATTGAATTTTTATGAACATCAGTTTACAGTCTTATCTGGGATCTGCGAGAATAGGCTCAGAAGTGGGGAGTCGGGCAGGAATGGTCGACAACTCACAAATTTTTAGACCTGGCACTTAAACAGTGTCAGAGGTGCATTAAGGATGTCAAGAAGGTGTTTTTCTCTTCCCTGGCTCTTCAGGGAGCTTGTCACCAGTCACATTATTTGCAATCTTGTAGTACTGTCTGGGCAGTCTCTTCTGTATGCTTCCTGCTTGGCTTTACATTAAAGATATGCTTTAAAAGAGGGGAATCTTGGCCACTGAAATCTTGGATACTCATTTTCAGAGGACAAAGGGAGAGTAGAGGGAAAGGATAGTTCGTATTGTTTAATGGAAACCAACATCACTGACAGCCAACCCTGGCTCTTCTACTGAAATGACAGCTACATCAGAGACAGGAAAGCATAGGGGACTACATCCCCTGAGTGGAAAGATCAAGTTAAACGAGGCTACTGTATTTCTGTCTGATCACATGGCACAAAGGGTACTGTGAGAATAACACACGATCATTCAGGGCTGAGCCAAACAAACAATATCGTAGTTATGTTTCTTGTGTCCTTTCCAATGCTATCTGCCTTGGACAGATTTCCTGTACAGAGGGTCTATCTGCATACTTGCAACAAGTGACACTTTAAAAAATGTATTTATACACACTAATGTTAACCAACTTACCCGGATAACTTCAGGGCAAGCATAATGTGGTGATCTGAAACACAAAACACAGTCAAATGAGCATGTAACAAACAGCCTGGTATTTATGGATTAAATGTTTAGCAGAATCATGATTGGCTCACTTATACAGAACGCAAGGGTGCAAAGCCAGCACTTTTTTACCTTACCTCAGTGAGAACACATTTCTAAGAAACACAGAAAATGGTCGAGAACTAGCATAATTCAAAATTCTACAGCCCTATTATGAATTTCTTAAAAGTGAGGAAGGAAGAGAAGACCAAGCATATTCTGTGACTATATAGTATTCCAGCCCTCTAATCCCACCCTTCAACTCAACCTTCTATCTAATTAGAAGGAAGACCTATGTTGGGTAGCCTTTTATAAGAAAAAAGACAGAACAGTATTTTCAGATGAAACACATGCATTCCCAAACCATGTGTGTTGGGTTTGCGTGGCAAGGTTTTGGTAGCAGGGGGGGCTACAGGGGTGGCTTCTGCAAGAAGCTGCTAGAAGCTTCCCCTGTGTCTGATAGAGCCAATGCCAGCCGGCTCCAAGACGGACCCACCGCTGGCCAAGGCCAAGCCAATCAGCGCCTCTGTGATGACATATTTAAGAAAGAGAAAAACAGTTAAAGAGAGCTTTTGCAGCCAGAGAGAGGAGTGAGAAGATGTAAGAAACTCTGCAGACACCAAGGTCAGTGCAGAAGGAGGGGGAGGAGGTGCTCCAGGCGCCGGAGCAGAGATCCCCCTGCAGCCCGTGGTGAAGACCATGGTGAAGCAGGCTGTTCCCCTGCAGCCCATGGAGGAAGGATGAGGGGGTGTAGCGATTCCACCTGCAGCCCGTGGAGGACCCCACGCCGGAGCAGGTGGAGGCACCCGAAGGAGGCTGTGGCCCTGTGGGAAGCCTGCACTGGAGCAAGCTCCTGGCAGGACCTGTGGATCCGTGGAGAGAGGAGCCCACGCCAGAGCAGGTTTGCTGGCAGGACTTGTGACCCTGTGGGGGACGCCACGCTGGAGCAGTTTGTTCCTGAAGGTCTGCACCCCGTGGAGGAGACCCACGCTGGAGCAGTTCGTGAAGGACTGTAGCCTGTGGGAGGGACTCCATGCTGGAGCAGGGGAACAAAGAGAGGAGTCCCGAGGATGAAGAAGTGGCAGAAACAATGTGTGATGAACTGACCATAACCCCCACTCCCCATCCCCCTGTGCCGCTGAGGGGGGCGGAGGTTGAAGCAGGGAGTGAAGTTGAGCCCAGGAAGATGGGAGGGGTGGGGGGAGGTGTTTTAAGATTTGATTTTATTTCTCATTCCTCTACTCTGTTTTGCTTAGTAATAAATTAGATGAATTCCCGCTCTAAGTTCAGTCTGTTTTGCTCGTGATGATAATTAGTGAGTGATCTCTCCCTGTCCTTATCTCGACCCATAAGATTTTCATTGTACTTTTTCTCCCTTGTCTAGTGAATGAAGGGAGTGATAGAGCGGCTCTGGTGGGCACCTGGCCCCCAGACAGGGTCAACCCACCATACCATGTATTTGCATCTCTTCTGCTAAGATTGCTCTCAATTACTGCAGCAGACACAAAAGCTGCCGATACATGATTTCAACATGCATTTTTTTTCTTTAAAAAAACTAAGAAGGATGGACAGTAGTACTATTACCTAGTGAGTTAATATATTCTTTTTGCATCCTTCTACCCATACATCTCTGGTTTGATTCCTAGCTGAGAATAGTTAATTACTTCAACTTGCCAGGTAATAATTTTAATTCCTAAAGATTATAGCCACAGCTATTTATTTTATAGCCTTCATTAAAGTAACTTGACAAGTAAAAGGGATGCAAACTGCCTGAGACCTGTGTGCAAATCATACTATTGTTTATACTGACACCTCCCAGCAGTCCCTGAGCCTGTCTTAATTTGTGCATTTGTTTCTCGTGACAAATGCAATCATGGCTGGGCAATACCTGTGTCACAAAGTAATGAGCAAAACAGAAGCACAGTGAGGTTAGCTTTCCGCTAGGACGCTACATTAATGCCCAGTGAGACAGCTTATTAATTGAATTTCCATACATGCCACACTTATCTTATGGCAAAATACCATCCCATAGACATGGAATTTGGTATCACAGCTTTTATCAGACCATGATAAGAAACTCAGGGTACACTTGGGACTGCAGCTACCTTGACAGCAAAGCTTAAGCGAGGAGAAAGAAATGCAATTGATCCCTCACAAACTTTAGTAAAGGTGGAATTCAGAAGTTTAGTACGATATTTAGGAGGTTATCACAGGTATTCTAACCAGGTCTAACTGCTCAGTAGTGGTCCCAAGTGTCTTAATTTAGACTGGATTTTATAAACCTCGATTCGAGAGTCAAAACAAATAATGAAAACCAGAGCCTTCCCTCAGAGAGCTGGCCAGAGTTGGCCCTTGGGAGACCAAAAAGAATGGACTTGTGCCTAGGACAGACTACCTGGGCTCTCTTGGCAGCTCTGTCACTGGCAGCCATATGGACATGGACAAGGTTACTTAATGTTTTTAAAAGCTGCAGCTGGCCACAGTTTGAAAAAGGCAACCAGAACCTCATCATGAGTCTACTCTTCTGACTAAAACCAGAGCAATGCCACCACAGCTTCCATATCTCACAAAAGTTTGCATGAATGAATTCACCAGGATTTGTATGAAGCTTTAACCTTTTAGGGTAAAAGCTTCTACAGTACAAAGAGCATGATGGCAACAATAAAGAAATAAAGCTAAAGCAGTCAGTAATGTTAATAAAATTGTTGCTTCTTTACTTAGTGGGACTGATTTGGGGGACTTGCAGCATATTGCTGGCCACTGCTGGAGAGAAAGTGAGGCCAGAGTGAGACACTGAATATATGTACGTGTTCCCAAACCTCCAACGTATATTGTTCCCTATGAATTTGCTTCTCTACACCTGTTATTTTTAATACCCCAAAGCCTTAACCACTAAACAGTCATGTCACTGGACTAATGCATGATTTTACAAGCTTTTAGAAGACAAGTTAAATTATTCTTGTGAGAATGCTTGACCAGTGGTGTTGTCTTTTTTTCATATCACAAAAATGGTGTGTAGTGTACAGGCCATCCTTAAGGTACACACAAATCAGAATTAAGGAGTAGCACCAGAATTGGGACTGCAACTCAGGACCAGACAAGCACAGCCAACCAGTGCTAGATTGCTTAGCAAAACAGTGAAAGAGGTCATGATGGGAGCTGTAGGGAAGGTAGTAATGTAACTATAATTTGGAAGAAAACATGGTAGCAAAACGAGTCTAGGAATTACATCAGATCATGGCCATTCACTCAGTTTAGTCACCTCAGAAGAGAAAGACCAGTTCTAAGATGTTCTGTATAAGTGAGTTGCATTAGGTTTATTGGAATACCTACAGGGGACAACAAAGGAGTGAAGATTCAATCTAGGTAACTGTTGAGCTCCTGTCACTTAGTGTGTCTGAGTTTCTCAGTCTTGCATGCATTTTAGTTTGTCAGGTGTGATGCTACCATTGCCTTTCCTACAGAAGGTGAGTCATGAAGACACACAGTACATTAAATGGCTACTATAGGTGGTGTCTGTGGCTGAGCTAGAAACTTAAGCCAGACCTCTCAAAACCTGCATGGTATCCACACAGTTAAGCATCATCCTTCAGCACAATACTTTTTGGGTGGCCATGCCATCTGGGGTGCACTGGAAGAGTCAGTATCTCAATGTGCAGAGTGCTTCTGAGTTTTCATTTGTATATGATGACTCCAACAAAGATTTCAGAACTCTTAATTGCGGATGCTGTGCAAAGCAACCACCGTGACAGCTTCCTGTACTAGCATCATTGAAAAGAAGAATCTAAGTGTTGTGAAGAACCAAAGATATTTACGTACCTATTTACGTGTCTCATTAGCAAATGCTCTTAAAGCATTTACCTCCCTGAGGTCAGCTGGAGTGCAGTAGAACCTGCTAGCTGTCTTACAAAGCACCACTGAAATTCTGCTAAAATCTAGGAGAATGGGTGGAGAAAATGCTATAATAAATCCTTCGAACAAGTTGGATTGATTTGATCATTCAACAGCTGCACTGCAACCGCCCAGAGAGCACAGGTTTCTGATATAGCCGTTCTGAATTCTTGCTAGCATACACTAGCTAGATATCTATAGCATTATTGTGGCTAACAGCTCTAAAAGGGATCCTCTGGCCAGCCAGAATCCGTAGAAAACTCATTTCTATGCTGCCGATCACAGAGAAACTTCAACTGCTTTAAAGAGAAAACTCAGATTTAATCAAAAATCTATTTATCTTTCTACAGAGTCATGAATATTTCTTTGGCTCTTATCACTAATTATTCAATATACGTGTGTCAAGAGTGACGTTCCCTGCCTCTTCCCCTAGGCCATCTCCTCATCGTTCAGCTACATCTCTGTGCAGCAAAAGCCACAATCTGCCCTTGATAACAAATAAGTATATCATTCAGCAAGATCAAGAAGCAGTTGCTGCCTGAGGGTAGTGCTGCAAAAAAAGCATCGATGTTGGCAGTGTTTATTTCAAGGGTGATGTTGATTTTCCCAGGCTAGTCTGCCTGGGGCAGGAAGGGCTCTCTGAATGGTCATTCACAGCTATGACTCTAGAACACAGTAATCTTAAGGATCCTGAGGACCTTAGCAAAGCATTTATGTGGGATTTCAACCACAGGAAATAAGCCAGAGTGCAATGGTGAAATCCAGGACAGCCCTGGACAGGTAAGTCAGGCATTCAGAAAGAAATGCATATATCCTTGATGTATCTATCCTGAATTTCATCTGAGAAACTAGAAAAGTAGTTCTTGATCTGTGCACATCAAGATAGAGTGCAGCTACAGTAGATCTGAGACAACCTGGGCCATATCTTCAGTGTGGATGTAATGTGCCTGTGACCTACAGATCTCATTATTGTAGATATGAGAGACCTGCATTGTGCACACACAAATTGACTGCCTATGTATGGTTTACCTAGGAACATACAGTAACTGCTTTTCCAGAGAAGCAGCTGGTTGATCAAGAAGCACAGGGAAAGCTGTTCTGTGTGATGCTACTCCACAGCGTGACAAATCATGTGTTACACTGCATGATGGGTTCCCAGGTCCCATCAAAGATGAGTGTTCATGCCCAGGACATTTGGTCCTCTGCCTTAAGATGGTACTATTTGGGGAAGAAAATAAAAGCTCCTTTGAGTGCCATTCTTCAGGCCTCACAGCTGGAGGCAGAGTTTCCACAGAGAGGGAGGAACAAGAAGTCACCTTCCCTCTGTTTTTCTTATGCATGAAGTTACCTTGATACAGGAGGTTGTACAGGTGCACTGAAGTCCTCCCATGTCTAGCTGTTTTTGCTGTTGCTTGGATGCTAGAGTCCCTTCTTCGCCCCCTGTTAATCACTGTCTCCAAGCTAGCTTTCAGAGACAGAAGCTACCCACTAGCACAAAAGGCTGCCTGTGCTTTTCCCTCACGCTGGGTAGTAAAGAGCTGAGATGAAGGGGAACACCAGAGGAGTAACAAAATAGATAAAGGGAATTTTTCAGGAGAAGAACATATGTTAGAGCATCCTGAGTGGAGAAAACGACAGCCACAGATCACACAGGAAAGTAAGACAGGGAGAGACTGAAGAAACAGTTCCAGTAGCAGTGGGTAGTTAAGGCTGCAGTGAAGGCAGCAGCTGTAGGTAAGGCTGTAACTAAGGTAGTAGCAGTAGTTAAGGCTGAGCACTATTTTGCCATTAAAGCTTCAACTCAGTCATTTAGCTTTATATGAGAAAACTCAGCATCTAGTCCTCAGCCATCTTACAGCTGTTTATTCCCCAAGCAAAATTACATTTTTGGGGGAATCTGCAAATCAGTTCATTAAGTAATGTATCAGTTCAAATTATTAAGACTTGGAATCTTTAAGAGATCTTAATTTAAAAAATGAAACAGACTCCTGTATTAAAAAGGCATAAAGATTGCAAAGTTAAGTATTCAAAAGTGAAGAATTGCTAAAATAAAGCTTGAAGAAGTTACACTGTACTTTTGGTAGGTCAGGGTGGGGTGGTGGATATGCTGTTGCCTCTGTTTTACTTGTGGCCAAAGTTGGAAAGTCTGTAGCAATGTGAGGGAAGTTTAATGTCATGAAGGACAAGCTTGTGATAGAGGCAGCTGATTGACATACTGGAGAATCAAATTCTCCCTCTGCCCCTGCCATAAAATCCTTCTGTGAAGGAAAATGAACAGGTGCCTTAAACTGAGATGTTCACAGGTAATTATGAGTTGCAGGTTCCCCAGTTTTCAAAATCACAGTGTGACACATCCGACGTTTGATTTACAGTACTTATAAGCACATGGAGCAGCAGCTGCAGTGGGTAGGCACACTGCTCTCCAAGTCAAAGAGCTGTTATCAAGCACTGAGTATTCTGAGATATTAGGCCCCAGATTATCCAAGTGCACGCTCCGAACTGATTTGTAATTTTAAGTTTCATTTTGCAGAATCACTGGTCCTGATATAAATGGAGATAACCAGATCAATGTGGCAAACATAATATGAAAACAGTATAATTAATATTTGTAAACCTAAGGTACTATGATGAAAATTCTACCTAAAGTTCATAGCAAGGCTTGAATGCAGTGAGCAGAAATTATGAATGAATCCATAAAATGAATGAGGAAAAATCAAACATTAAATAGCTGTTTATTCAAAAAACCACACCATTCAAACACCAAATGAGGCAAAGACTTGTTAGAAAAAAACCTGTGCAAGCTCATCATTAATGGCCACATTCTAATGTGCATGGGCTAAATTAATGTTACACTGGCAACCTGAAGAATAGCACATCTTAAACTCTCAGTGCTTGATTTTGCAGACTTAAAGATCTTTTAACATACCTTGGGAGGTATTATAGGCGAGGCTGGTATTAATGGTTATTCATAAGGTTGTCTGGTATGTTCCTTTATAATCGTCATTTTAAGTTGCTTATGACTTACCATCAACTTAATGATTTTCCTTTTTTGTCTGCCTGAGACTGGTTTCATGTTTCTGTGTGCATGCGTGTTCTGTATGGGCGAAAACATTTCCACTATCTAAGTCTAATCTAAATTGTTTTTTCCCATCATAAAAGGAAAATTTCTAGTATCCTCAGCTGCAAAGGGAAAACTTGAATATTTGTTTGCATTCTCTCAAAAAAATTATTCAAACTGCCACTAGAAAACTGCAGTTTGCATTTACTAGCAGAAACTCTCTAGAGCATCATGATCAAAATTGTACCTGCACTGGTAACACTTCACAGAACAATTTTTCTACCTGAAACTGATACTATGAGCTCCTGTGGCTGGGATGATCACAAGGTATCAAACTTTAAAACAAAGTGAGTGCAAACTCAATGGGAAATAGATCTAGGACTGACAGCAACTGACTGGAACAACCAGGTAGGGGAAACTAGAGCTGGAACCTAGTGGAAAAGAGAAAAGGATCTGGGATTTGGGGCCAAATATGGAGCAGAAATGACTGGGAGAAGTTGGTAAGACTAGAGTGCACATCAGGGAAGGAGATGGGAATAGAATGTTGGGAATGGACGCTCTTGATGAGATGGGATAAAAAGTACTAATTCTGGCATTTCCAATTTTAAGAGCCTAAATTTGCAACCCTAACAATTACTGGATGTAGGACACTTGCATATGCTTTAGACAACATGCACCCATTTATTATAAAGGAGAAAGAATATGTGCAGCATCATGTCTTGTCATTAAAATCACAAATGGTGCTTGGACACTGAGGTATGTGGCAACTGAGTATCATTCTTCTGAATTATCTGCTCGTCACAGGCATGCTGATAGACCAAATACAGATGTAAGGGAATCAGGAGCTAGATGATCTCTGCTAGCATTTCTAACAAACACAGTGCATTGGCTGTTATAAATACCCTGAGCTCAAAAAGAGTCAGTAATCAATCCCTTTTTTTTTTTTTTTTTTTTTTTTTTGGTAGATCCAGGCAATCTGTGGGTCTGCAAAGCATTGCTAGGAATTGCTAGGGGGAGCTGAGGGCAGAGGAATTGACTGTAGGGAGCTTGGAAGCTGCTGTTTCCATTACACCACTGCAAGGCTTTCTTTTGGTCTCAATAAAATCATAATCAGCATCGCTCTTCCCACATATACACACCTTTCTGGATGAGGCCAAGGATTCCCTATGAGACACCAATATGGGGGGAACTGTTGCATACAGTCAGTTAATTGTGGGGCTGTCAGCAACGGTGTCAGTCTCCATACTGACTGCCTCTGCAGAAATCGAGTCTGGCGCTGGAGCGAGCTACATTTACATGTCAGCTCTGTCCTACCTCTTGGTTGGGATAGGGAGATTTGGGGGCAGGCAGCACAGAGACTAGCACTGCTGTGGATTCTCGGTCACCTGGCAGCCTGCAGCAATCTCTATCCAGTAGGATTCAGTGTTTTGAAGCTCTGATGAGTGAAACGGAGAGAAGTGAAGAGATGGCAAAAATTTACTTTGTCAGGTTTCTGTAAGGAGCAATGGTGAATTAGGAAGGATCTTTACAAACTCCCAAGAATTGTAACTCAACAGTATCCTCTTTCAATTCTTCATTTTAGCTACAAGCCCTCTTAGTTCAAGAAAAGGGAACAAGGTCAAGGGAATGCCCTAACCCTTCCTACTTTTCCAAGACTCCTATAGAAATGACTGCAATTCATGGTCAGAGCAACTTGGGTACTGCAATGACTTGTTAAGATGGAGAATTGAAGCACAGAAAGGTAATGCATCTTGTCCAAGACCACCCTGAATGCCTTCAGCAGAGACAGAAATCAAGCTTAGATCACCTGGGTCCGAGTCCTGAGGTTTATCCATAAGGCACTCACTCTTCTTGCCTAGTGACAATTCAGGATAGATTGGAC
Organism: Balearica regulorum gibbericeps; assembly: GCF_011004875.1. Classification (NCBI taxonomy): domain Eukaryota; kingdom Metazoa; phylum Chordata; class Aves; order Gruiformes; family Gruidae; genus Balearica; species Balearica regulorum. The sequence goes on along the minus strand of NC_046188.1, from coordinate 52,881,737 downwards.
AATATCTACCATTCTGAAACACTGCAAGGCAGCATGCTGGGAAGAACTGCTGTGAAAAGGGACAGGGGAATGTCTCTGCGTGCCATTGCCTGGATGGGTAAAGAGGAGAAAGAGCCAAACAGATCTAAAATAATAGAAGCAGCATCCTGCTTCCTTCCTTGTCTGCTGTTTGCTCACAGACCTCCCCTGCTCTTGGAGGAATGCAGAGACTCATTGTGTTACTTTGGCATTTCAAGGACCATCTCTCCATGGTCCTTGCTGTGCAATTTCTGCAGTAAACAGAATTATTCCTGCAGACTCTACACACAGCTCCTCTTCCCCTCAAGGGTCTAAAGACAGATGTTTAAAACTACGACTTATTCCTCTGTGCTGCTATGCAGAATTTGCGCAATATACGTTTCCAGTAATGAGGATTCATTACAATCAATGCCAAAAGTGAAGTCTGTCAGTGACAAATTATGTCAACGCAACAGCAAGTCCATCCTTACCTCCCTCTCCTACACAAACACAATTGGGTTGAACTTTTATTGTTTTCCCCAGGTAGCCATCAGGGCTACAGAAAACTGTGCAATCTAAGGAGTAGCTTCCAGAAAACATTGACTCTGAGGTATGCAATACGGCATACTTCAGGCTATGTGACTATCTTCACGAGGCCAGTCAAGGCTCTGTGGTGATCTAAAGCCTACCCAAACTTTGGACTAAACTTAGCAGTTCACTTGTGACAGCAAAGAAGTTTTGACTGCACTCTAACCGCTCTGCTGTACTGACAAAGTTAGCTGCATCACACAGCTCAACCCCATCTGATCCTCCCACTCTGACTGACAGAAATACCTGGAGACTCCTTGCGTGACTGTCAATGAAAATGTTACAGTTTCATCTCATTATCAGTGTTCACAGCACAGATAAAACCATTCTGGAAATTAACTTCCGGGTGCACAGAAGAGCATCTCATTAAAACTCAGTATTTCAGCCATGATTCACTCTGTTTTGTTCCTTTTCATGCTGGCTGAAAGAACCAACCACAAGGGTAGGTAAAACTGCTGCCTTGAAAAGCTCTGAGGTTGGTTACTGTGTGTGCTCCAAGGGAAAGGGAGTCATAACTAGGTTGCCTTTCTTTGTGAACAGTGTGACATATTGTTATTCCTTCCTTCCTTCCTTCCTCCCTTCACCCCTCAAACCAGAGAGATCACAAGACACCAGTATCAGCCATGCTGGGCTCCAGGCCAGGAGAATTAATGAAGTGGTGTAATAGCTCACACGGAGGTCTAGTGATTGGCACCACACTTAAAATGCATCTGCAAGGCAGGAGATCATAGTGTTGCTGCTGTGTTCTGTTTATTATAGGCATGTCTCTTCCGTTCCATTGATTTCTTTATTAGCGCGTTTTAAGGCCTCAATGTGGGGGCTGGCTCTGCTTGAAGCATAGAGGTTTGAATTCCAGCACAGCTTATGGAAAGGAAGTTTCCCTTTGAGACTCTAGACCTGGAAGACAGAGCCCGGTGCTAACAAGAACAGGAACCCTACCGAGAGGTTCCTGAGGAGTTTCAAAAATCCTTCAGGATCATGTAAGACTGGGTTTTTTATACTTCCTCTTGTTTTTTTCATGGAAGGAAGGGGGGGAATTTTATCTAAAGGGTATAGAGGCTTTGTGGTAACTGCATGGAGGACTTCATTTCCTAATCTAGAGGGGAGGTTTGAAAGCAGCTGCAAGCAACATATGTGCAGACTCTTAGCTCCTTGCTTTTCATCAGTGCTGTTAAGAGGTCAAATCTTGACTTGACACAGACAGGAAGGAACGGGTGGGTCTCTGTGCTCACCAACCAGCATTTGATCGCATCATGAACTTCAAATACTTTTGCTATCCATTATTCATGACTTGGAAAGCAGAGCTGCACAGCTCAGGACTGAGAGGCCGTGGCTGGGCTGTGCAGGGAACCAGAATGGCTCCACATCTACCCTGAATTGCCTTGGCTCAGAGCACGGACTGAAAAAACATGGACTGTAAGCGGCTGAGCATGGGGCTGAGCTGGAGTCATCAGATTCACAGTACCAAAGGCCAGGAAGAGTAGGTCTGTACAGGAGGAGGTGGAAATCTGCTGGTACTGTCTACAACTCCAGTTGCTGAGCTTGCCGTTATAACAAATTCAGACACAGCTAAAAGCTGGCGTAGTGCTGCCAGGCTGCAGCAGCTCAATGCAGCTGCTGCCCTTGCCACAGCTCACTGGGCAGCCCCCTGCACAGTCAACATGGCACCAAGCCATAGCTGGGTGGGGCTAGGGGAGCACTATCCAGTGGTGCCCGCAGAGGTGATGGTGATAAGAGGGCATTGGCCCCTGAGAGCACATCCTGTCCCTGACCAGGCAGCCGGGCTTTGCTCAGCTGTTGGGCTTATTGCTGGCTCCCTTGGAAATTCCTAGAAAGTTCTTGCTGGCAACTGAATTGCCATGGAAATGTTCTTAGATTGCCCCTGCAATATTCCTCCAAGCAGTCTCCTTTGTATCTGCACTCATGCCCTGCTTGCAATTGCAAAGGACCCTGCTGCCTCCCTGTCAATCCTGCATGTAAGCCGAAATGAAGCAGTGTGGAGTATGAACAGGAAGAGCTGCAAGGAAGCAGCCTAATCAGGACACGCAAATGCCATTTCAGATCCCCTAGGTTCAGGTTTTTTCCCTCCCCTAATATTTTTAAAGTCTCTTAAAACAGTCAACACTACTGCTTTCAGTTCCCAAAAATTATACAGCAAATGAAAGCAAACACACATCAGCATATGCAGACAAATACAAACCTGAAAGCCTTGATTTTTATATCCATATGTGTCACCTACAGAGGCCTGCTTTTCACTGTAAAGCACTTAAAAACCCTTCTTTTAGCTATCTTATACACTACATGCATCATATCAATTTATTATCTTGAAGGGAAATAACAATGCACGGTGTAAGTCTGCAGGTCTTTATTGAAACCCTTACCATAGACAACTTTTATGTCTGGAATCTACCACTGATTTTTGCAATATGTTCTAACACTCACCCACAACTGGTTTCTAACAAGCTGTCCCCAACCTGCAGCGATGCCATCCCAAAGTCTGCTATCCGGATGTTGTTCTTCTCATCCAGCAGCAGGTTTTCTGGTTTTAAGTCCCTGTGGCTGTAAAGAGAGAAACGAAATGTGCTTTAAGTTATCCACAACAGCTTTACCACTCCAAAACTTGTTCTTTATCCAGCATAGCATCCAAACGGTTTTATTTTAATTGAATTAATTTTTTTTTTTCCCGCCCCAGGCAGGAGAACACACATATCCAAGACCCAATCTTTGCAATACTCTAGACTGTATCCCTCATGCCCACTCCTCATGAATGCAAGGCTTGAGCCTGCAGCGCCGTGACAGGAAATGAACGTCTTCAACTTCCAGTGATACCAACACAATCTGAGGGAGAGACTGAGGGTAACAGGTAGGAGGAGAATTTCAGCTTGGATTTAGGGCTGATATACTCCATCATATGCCAGTCCGTTAAGGTAGGAGGCAACACCATCAATATATTGTCAACAACAGGAAACAAAATGAGTGATATCTAGACAAAAAAACATCCTTGGTGTAAATGCTACTGCAAAGAGCCCCTATTAGGAGTTGCTTACATACGCATATGGCTTTGAAATAATTTTGGGTAATTAACTCTGATGGAGAAATCCTTTCAACCCAGCACTGCTTATAACTGTGGGTGCCAGCAGTGGGAAGGAAGAGAGAGGATTCCTTCCTTTTCATCAAAGCTCGATTCTTTTATTATTTGGCAACATGGAAAGCGCCAGGCAGCCATGATCTTCAGGATGGCAACTCCTGCTTTAAATCAAAGGTATCATATATTGACTAATTTATTGATCCCTATTACTCACAGCCAACGCCACTGTGCACCCGTGGCAGTTTTTTAGTACTCAAGTGCTTTTGTACAACTATTACTTTTACTTGATTTTATATCCAAAGACAAATTCTTGCACAAAATTTGTGATGACTTTGCTTTCTTTTTTCTTTTTATTTGCAACTCTTGAAGAGTCACATAGATGAGAGAAGCATTTTAGAGACTAAAAAAGATGATCTTTTCTTGTTTTTGCTTATGAGTAGGCAAAATGAGTCTTTGAGGTCTTGCTAATAGAAGGTCCAAATACGAGCACTCAAATCTTGCAGGCAGAACGGTCAGCTTCGGTGCCCAGTCAGAACACAAACCTGTGGAAAATGGCCAGCTGACAACACATGTGAGTGTCAGGCAAACAACAGTCATTTGCAACAATGGTTCACTAAAACCAGTCACCCTGACCAGAAACTGAAGTCAGCAAAAGAACCAGCATTAGGATAGTCTAGTCCAGTGACACCCATAAAGGAAGGCAGCCTTATCTTCATGCCATTTCCTCTTCACTTTTTAAGACATTCCTCTCGCATTCCTCATACACACAAGTGCAATTCTACCTCTATACCACTGTAAAGAAGGACAGTCTCTACCCTCTCAGAGAAACACAAGAGGCATGACAATGTCTTGGAAATGATCTCCTCTGATCTGAAGAGAAGTCTGGAATGATCAGTTAGAGAACACTTGTAAATAATGCAGGTCAATTCTATGCAAAACCAGAGCACACTGTAATAGGACACCTGGGGAGTGTAACAGATATTTCAGAAGGAGACTTCTAGCAAAGTAGTGCCCTTTGAAAGCAGGTTGTGTTGGGTTGGTGTGGCAAGGTTTTGGTAGGGGGGGGGGCTACAGGGGTGGCTTCTGTGAGAAGCTGCTAGAAGCTTCCCCTGTGTCTGATAGAGCCAATGCCAGCCGGCTCCAAGACGGACCCACTGCTGGCCAAGGCCAAGCCAATCAGCACCTCTGTGATAACATATTTAACAAGGAAAAACAAACAGCTAGAGAGAGCTTTTGCAGCCAGAGAGAGGAGTGAGAAGATGTAAGAAACTCTGCAGACACCAAGGTCAGTGCAGAAGGAGGGGGAGGAGGTGCTCCAGGCGCCGGAGCAGAGATCCCCCTGCAGCCCGTGGTGAAGACCATGGTGAAGCAGGCTGTTCCCCTGCAGCCCATGGAGGAAGGATGAGGGGGTGTAGAGATTCCACCTGCAGCCCATGGAGGACCCCACGCCGGAGCAGGTGGAGGCACCCGAAGGAGGCTGTGGCCCTGTGGGAAGCCTGCACTGGAGCAAGCTCCTGGCAGGACCTGTGGACCCGTGGAGAGAGGAGCCCAAGCCAGAGCAGGTTTGCTGGCAGGACTTGTGACCCTGTGGGGGACCCACGCTGGAGCAGTTTGCTCCTGAAGGTCTGCACCCCGTGGGAGAGACCCACGTTGGAGCAGTTCGTGAAGGACTGTTCTCCGTGAGAGGGACCCCACGCTGGAGCAGGGGAACGATGAGAGGAGTCCTCCCCCTGAGGATGAAGAAGTGGCAGAAACAATGTGTGATGAACTGACAACCCCCATTCCCCGTCCCCCTGTGCTGCTGAGGGGGGGTGGAGGTTGAAGCCGGGAGTGAAGTTGAGCCCAGGAAGATGGGAGGGGTGGGGGGAGGTGTTTTAAGATTTGGTTTTATTTCTCATTCCTCTACTCTGTTTTGCTTAGTAATAAATTAGATGAATTCCCGCTCTAAGTTCAGTCTGTTTTGCTCGTGACGATAATTAGTGAGTGATCTCTCCCTGTCCTTATCTCGACCCATAAGATTTTCATTGCACTTTTTCTCCCCTGTCTAGTGAATGAAGGGAGTGATAGAGCGGCTCTGGTGGGCACCTGGCCCCCAGCCAGGGTTAACCCACCACACAGGTACTGGTCATTTACCTTATCACTGAGTCCTATGGCTCCTCCCCTCTCATTTTTTAAAAAGCATAAAATGTGGTCTCCATTCTTGTATAAACATGATGAATCCTGTGTGTTAAAGTGGCCTTCTTAACCATGGGCAAACAATCCTGTAGATAATGGAGCAGCATGATTCAGATTTGTGCGTATTTTCATCTGCCAAAGCAAAAGGTGCTTTATCAAATCTATCTTTCTCAGAGAAATCAAAGTTTTGAGATAACTGGAGACAGAAGACTTATTAGCCATATAATAACTATCAAGATACTCATATCTACTTGACAAAAAAGCAGAAGAGTGACAAGGAAATGTTCCAGAGGCAGTGATTTACCAGTTACTGGCCAGGAAAAGAACCCTTGAATGCCATCATCAAGGACAGCAGTCCTGGACAACGGCAAGATTGTCAACATCTGCCAAATCTGAACATGCTCCAGCCCCAGCAGTGAAATGAAGAGCCCACAGTCCTAAGGCAAGCTGGACACTAATGAGACAGTAGTGTGTGATTTAATCTTTCCTCCAGCAGACATCCTGGACAGTTCTCATCTTACAACTGGTTTAATTAACGTGGTGCTGGGAAGACCTCATCTGACTTGGGGGATGCCATGAAGTTCTCCTGTCTGAGGACTAGGGTTCAGCGTCAAGTAACAGCTCCCTGTAAAGCGAGCAGTGCTTGTTTGATGTTATAAACCAAGAAACTTCCCCACAGCTCAAGTTGAGTGCATGTCCTTCTACTGTGAGTGTTTTTTCAGTAGTTATGGTTGTTTTTCAGTCTTGGCGACTGGTCCTGGCTGACTGCTTAACAGATATGTGGTGTAGAAGTGGAGGGTGCTGCTGCCCGTGCCTGTTCCACTGTTTGTGCACTGGCTGGTATCATTCATACATGTTCAGTCTATTGCAGGCATACTGCTGACATGTGCCTTCTGTACCTAAAAATTGAAATTCTTTCCTTATCCTAAAATTCTGTAGTTTTTTTAGAGAGAACTTGAAGGAACAATCAAGGCAGAGCAATGACCTAAGCACAGGACATCCATAAGCATTTCTCCAGCCTGGATGCATGCTCACTACAAAATATTTCATGTTACTTCAGGAAAACAGTGCAGCTAAAGGAAATGCAAGAATGCTCCCCTTCCATGCCTCAAAGCTACCAGCCTTAGCAGAGCTGCTGCAGGCCCTGGCTGGAGCAGAATGTATGTGAACCTTGAACCAGCCCCACTCCCAGACCACTGAGAGGCAGTGAAAGGGAAGGGACGACACCTTTGAAAATGAGTACAGTACTCATTGGTGGAAAAGATTCTCCTTCTCCCCATTTCATCCCATGTTCTCATCAGCTGGGATCCACAACACAGTTTTAGGCCTGGGGGTTTAGGGAGAATCAAGTGGGAAAACGAAGTTCCTATAAAGGGGCAAATACATTCAGAGGTTTTTTTTGGAGAGCCACTGCAAGAGAGAGAGGAAAAAGGGGGTGCCACCATCCACATTCCAAACGTGGAGTAAGCTTACCTCACTGTGCTGTACAAGGCTTTTCCATGAATTCCAGTCTACATGGGCTGATGGCAGACTTTAGGCAGAGGTTCTGACCCACTGCCTAGAGAGCATTTCGAAAGCCTTAAGTTAGGACCTGGGGATTCATGGGACTGGGATAGTATGTGTGAAAGGAAATCTGGAGTGGCAACAGACCTTAAAGCTTTTTTTCTTTCTTCTCCAGACACTCACCAAAATAAAACCAAGAAAAAATTATCAGCTCTTCACTATGGCCCACTGAGCAGAGAGAAGACTGTGGACTCTGTTGAGAATCGTTACGTTTATTGCTGACTGGACCCTAATATACAAGAACTGTCATATGGTATTTTGGCATCTCTCTGACCCTTCTCCATCCCTCTTTCAACACAGTCCCTAGTGCCTAGTATGGATGGTTAGCATAGGAATTTCATGGCAGCCTGAGTATTTTTTTTTGTATTGTGGCAGCACTCTTCCCAGAGATCAGGGTGCCACTGGGAACAGGCAGTGCTTGCACATTCAACCCCAAGAGAATTTTATGCCCCAATGAAAATTTTCTTCTAGCTGGAACATTTCTCTGCTATCCATCTTCCAACCACTTTGAATTTGTTGAGGCAGCATCCTGGGGATAGAAGTCAGGCCAGGAGTCTGCACCAGAGTGGCAGAACCAGCATCACTGCCACTGGGAATGAGACTTCCTCACTGCATTTGCATTTCCCATCTTTCTATTGCCAGCTTTTCAAATGCCAGAAGGAATGGAGAGGAACATATGGGAATAGGGAAGGCTTGTTATAATTTACCTAAGAGCCCAGCAGCCCGGACGGCCTCATGCATTCATATTTGGAAAGAATTGTCTTGTGCCAAAATGAAACAAAACAAAACAAAACAAAAATCCCACTGTATGTGGTAATTACTTGGCAGTAATGGAACGTTGCAGAGTAAATGCATTTAATTTGGTCCCATTCCAGCTGATCTCTCTGGCTCTCCATGTCTTATATGACCGCATCAACTCCTCTCCCTGCAGGTGAACAGAAGACTTGTTACCCTTTTGTTGTTCTAAAGGCTCTAAAGCTGTAGGGTGTTTATTATACGGCTGGAAAATCAGAAGAGAAGCAAGCAGCTTCTTTAGTGACAAACACAGCAAACTCTCCAGTTGAGCCCTGCATATGCTGAGAAAGACTATGAAAGAGAAATGCAGCACTGCAGAATTCAGTGTAACCCTGATCCAGGGTGGCCACAGACTCCCAGAGCTCCTCAACCAAGACAATGGAGCAAGAAGTTAGCACCAGGAGCCTGAATAGAGCAGGCTTTTGAGAGGGGAGTGAGTGAAAGGGAGCCATTCAAGAAGCCATGACAGGGGAAGCACACACTGTCAGACTATCCGCAACATCCCTTTTTTACAGATTACAACAAAGGCTTTGCAATTCCCTTGCAGCACAAGATGGATACAGAGAGAGGTCTGAAAAAATTGTCCCAGGGAAATGGGCACACTTCTTTGAGGTGGTGCATAGAAAATGAAAGGCAAACATATGTGTTAACATGTTCCAGCTTCCCACTTACACACTGACCACGCTTGCTTTCTAGTCGCTCCCAGAGATGCTATTCAGATAGCTCCTCTAGCTCCCTCCCGTTGCCTTTCTAGTCCATCCTCCTGCTCTGGGAATATTCCCGTATCTGTACTGCAGGCAACTGCAGCATACATAAAAAAGAGAAGTAAAACACTCTCTCCCTGTCACCCAGGCTTGGCAGAAGATTTTTGGTGTAGCGACAGACTCCAGATCTTTAATTCAAAGCAGCTATGTCACCTGGCACAAGATGATGAACTAACCCATTATTTTAAAGTGATTTTTGAGCTGAAATATTCATATCAGTTTCTATGACAACTCATTGTAGGTCACAGATTTCTAACCCAAGAAAACTCCTAATTGGAATAGTTGCAGGTCATTTGTACTAATCAAATTGTTGGCTGCTTTGCAATGCTTTTCTTACTGACCCCAAACTCCCAGAAGGGCCAGACCACAGAATAATTGTTCTGCAGTACACCTCTTAAAAGTGCCCGATATGATGCAAATAATTTATCAGTAATAATTAATAGTATGAGAAGCCATATTTTTAATTTTCTTGAGCAGAAAAAAATCTTTCATCTTATTTTCTCTTGGTTCTGCAAATCAGATCTGAATGTGTAACTTATATCTACCTACAGAAGAATCTTTGTTTAGAACCATGGTTGCTATGCTCAAATTTAGTAAGTTTTCACAGAATTCAGCAGAACAAGTAAATATAGTTATAGCTAGGAAAAAAGGACAACTATAAACATATCAGAAGACCTGGAGAAGGTTTTGTATGCATAAAAACTTTCTTTTAACAATTATTTCCATTGATCTATTAAAATATATTGCTCTTCCCTACCAACCTTGCCTCAAAACATATATTAATGTATTTCAAAGCCAGAACAGACCGTCAGGTCTGATCACCACTGCTGTACTTGACAGAGAATGTTACCTGATTATGCTTACAATAAGACTATGCCATTTTTGAGTTTCCAGTGGCTTATATAAAGAAGCAAACTTACAAAAATACATGTCCTCTGACTTTAGCTGAGCTGGTAACTTTGCCTTTGGCATTGTAGCTGCTGTACTTGATGGGTTTTCTCCACTTCCCTGTACAAGGGAAATCTGAAAATTCCTCACTGTTTTACAGTGAGTCTCAATCACAGATCTGAAACTCCTGGATTCAGGCAATGATTGGTGAATCTCAGCTCTCAACAGGGGAAAAAGGTACCTTCCTGACTTCTGATGGTCTGAAAGAAAACTTCAAAACCCAAAGAATCAAGGACCAGAAACCTCCCCGCCCCACCAAGAAACCAACCTTATTAAATTCCACAATTTCTAGACCAGTTTCATATTTGGAGTCCTTGAGTCATGATTTCAAACTGTCCAGCTGCTGCAGGCTTAAGTGTTCAACAGACCATCCCTGCAGAACACCATAGCGCGCTCCTGATAAATGAAGCAAGGCAGAGCAGGAGTCACTAGAAGGGTTGCACTCTCTGACAGAACATGGCACCTGGCATTCTTCAGCTTTCTCTGTTTCTTGAAGACACCCCAGATTTCTCCCTAAAAGCATGCTTCCTTTACTGACAGTGCTCTGCAGCTCCTGCCTCCAGGAATATACTAGAGATTTTGGCACTAGTGCTGTGAATTCTTGAAGCGTTATTCTATAATGAGCCTTTTCCCCCCACTGCACTGACGGGGAGAATACAAGGCAAAGTCAAACAAAGCTCTTATTCATTGCCTCAGCCCTCTAAGTCACACACCCCCATGCCTACGCATGCACACACAGACACACTTCAGCAAGAGCCTTGTGCGTACTCAAGCAGGCACAGCCCCAGGCAATGAAAGGAGAAAGGGCCCTCATAATTGTCATTTATCAATATTCATAAAGAACCTGCCTTAACCCCCTCTTGTGCGTGCTTGGGAAAAAAACACAAAATGAAACCTAACCAAAATAAAAATAAAATGAAATAATCATCTTTCTGCTCATTACCACAGGGGATTTCCTCTCAATGTCACCACTGCCCTGTGCAGTAATTGGCATTATCTGTTATCTCTGAAGCCATAATAAGGTTTGCCACAGGGCATTTTCTGTAATCATATTTTTATTTGTCAGCTTGTGAGATACAGACACCAAATATGAGCTTGACCAAAGCAAAAACCCAACACACACAAAATATGCATGCCACCAATCCCAGCTCTTGCCGATGATGTCACACGCAGCCAATGAGGTGCCCGCCAGCTCTCCTCGCCCAGCTCCCACCCTCTGTTGGTGCTGCAGCATTCCCTCGCTCGAGATAAAAGAGACTCTTCCTGAGGAAAGCATGGATTTGCGACCTGCCCCAATACATGCTCCTACATTGTTTCCGACAGAAAATACAGCTAGCACTGAATTAGCTGAGAGCTCTCCCACAGTATGGAGGCAGGATATTCAAAAGTGACTACTGATTTCAGGCATCCAGCTGAGACATCTTAAAGGCCCTGAATTTAGGAGAGCAGACACCTAGCATTAGGTGAATGACAGCTTAGGAAAAAAAACATCAGTTATGCCCAAAGAAAACTTCCTAAGCTAGGATGGTCTTACACTGATGTCCAAGGAAGTCCAGGTTCCTCTGCCACTTCTTGCACCACTGCTGAGAGCATCTGCTCCGGGCACTGCAGCATGGTGCTAGCAGAGGAAGCTAGCAGAGGAAGAGCTGGAAGCAGAAGCAATAATGCTGCATCACTGAGCTAACTGCTCTGCTTGCCAGCTCAGGCAAAGCAGCAAAGTAACAGAGACACACTGCTTGCAGGATCCTATGTAATACTTCTGCACGGTGCTGTCTGTTCGCACCCATAGTTCGCACCATAGCCTCTGGGTCCCTAGCGCAGCACAGTACTATGTACACAGAAAAGTCCTTAGAGAACCCCACAGTGGGTTACCTATAAGCTTTGCCCCGTGGCCAACCTGTACCACAAAATCCCATACGTGACTGCACCTCAGAGTGAGATACATCAAATCTTCCCCACTATTTCATTAAATAAAATAGGAACAGAAAGCCTATACTTTTTTAAAACAACACACAGACTCAAGCTCCAAGCCTATTCTGCTTCCTTGTCTGAGCTGCTTGTTTGAAAACACATCTCAGACACAGGCGATCTCTCCACACAGTAGCAGCAGAAGCCTTTTACTGATGGGAGGATTGGGGAATCCTTTCTGATTCTTTGATCTGGGAATCCTGGTGCATCAAGACATTTTGAGTAGTGAAAGCTGAATGTGGTTACATACTGCTGTGAAAGTAAGCCACAGATATTTCACAATGTTTTGGGAGGTACAGGAAGAAGACAGGACAATGATATGGGGCTGGGGACACCAGGCTATCAATCTACTCTGCCAGTAGGTTAGAAGCACCCACATTGAGTCATTAACCAAAGCAGAAGCCTTCATTTTTCAATGTGGTCATAACTGGATAAACTGGCTGATGAGATGATTTGTCATTTCACTGCCCCACGACAGGACAAGGTCAGGCTTCATTGCTTAGGAAAGCACATTAACTTTTACACTCACACACATGCACACACATATATTTATGCATGCGCTGGTTTTCAAAAAAGGTTTAATGATAACTGTCCAGAATACAACACAGAGTCTAATATAACACAGACCACACAAGTCTCAGCATGACCTGGAGGGAGGGAGAGCTTATGATTTACTGCTAACTTATTCAGCACTAGATGCTAGTTGAGTGGGAGTTGGCAAGGAGACAGGGGATTTACTTCTAAACAAGACTACTGCCCACAATTCAATAAGTTTAACAGAGGAAAATGGATTTCTCAAGAGAGACATGCACTCTGCCTTGGAAATTCCACATATTGTTAAACCTGCAGAAGTGCTTGTCTGTCTGACAGCCTCACCATGATCCTCATTCAGTTTATTAAAGTCTGCCATATCAAGAAGTATCCATCACCATCAGCCCAAAGGACTAGTATATATGTGTATACATGCATGCTTTTGTAGAAAATTCTATCCCAACGGAGATTCATATTCCTCTGGAATATTCATTTGGAAGAGTAAATAATTTCTTTTCAGTTGTACTTAAACATTTTTGAGTCTTCTTGGATTGGGTCTCTAAGTGTTAAGCCGAGTAGGGAACAGAAACATATATGTATGCAGTCCACCAGTGGTTACACTGCCCAGTGTACATAAAAAATAACAGGTGTACAACCTACCAAGGATTATCCTGATTATAAGGTCATGATCACTCAACCCAGTTCATTAGCAGGGAGAAAAAATTGTGGAATTCACAGAATAAAACTTGTCAGAGATCTCTGCCAACAGAGAAAACTTAGATCCTCTACTTAGGGCATGCAACCTACTCTTGGTTCCTCTGGGAATTTCCCTGACTATTGTAACCCTGCCTGCGCCAGGTAGGCATTGTCTTGAGGACCTTCTCACCCAGATCCACCACCTTTGAACTGGCTCTTCTGCTAACAGTATACTCTTATTAATATATCCTCAAGAAAGGCTCTTATTTCCCTTTCCATTTATTAGAAATATGCTCTCTTCCAGATTAATATTTCCTGTTGAAATGAGTCAGATATATAGAGGGAGTGGGCTAGAAGAGCAAGTTGCATATTCAGGCATCCATTTTTCCTGTGGCCATTTATGCTGCGGACGTCTGGTTTCCAAGTTCTCAGCACAAAACTGCAGGTACAGAAAATCACTGTATGGTTACTGAGAAGTAACCACACAGTGGTTATGCAAATCCATCTACTAGAGCATCCATCAGTGGCCCTCGGCTTCCTGGAGGGGGGGGATCTATGGCTGTCTGCGGCTATGGAGAAGCAGCCACGCAGACATAATGTAAATGGTCTCCCCCAGCCAATCTAACTGCAAGGAGCTGCATTTCTGAGAAATAAGCAGGTAGTTATGGGTCAGCAGCTATACAAAAACTCTGTGCTCAGATTGATTATAATAACTTGATTCCAGTATAATTTCAATTACCTAAACTTGATGAAGATGAAGGAGAAACTGGTTCAATTTAAAATATCACCTGAAAGCACAGGTTAAACTGCACTTGATGGTTAAATCATATGATGGAGTTAGTGAGTATCAATAGCAGTCAGATCAAGGAAATTCTTCCCTAATGGAAAGTAAATTAAAGGCAACAGTGACTCAAATGCCCAGAAGGGACTCAGTGAAGGTTGCCAAAAGCCAGCAGGTTTCCAAAAACTGAAGGAAGCCGTAAAATGACTTTGCTGTATATGTAATTGTCCTGAGTTTCTTCAGGGATTCATTTTGATATAGTGTATGTAATTCTCAGTTATTAGCAAGTGCCCCAAGAATGATGGAAATTAAACTGCTTTTCCTTGGTGGTTTTGGTTTTCCCAGTTAAAGCATTCCCTGTGAATGAGTTCTCCTCCAGTGAGAAATGATGGACAATCTTCTCCATGGAAAGCCTATCTGTGACTGGCATGCTGTCTCATAGACAGCCAAGAATTAAAAAATACATTAGCATTTTACACTTTTAGAACTTTGCAACATCAGCTACTTAACAGTAAGTAAAAATATCAAGAAATAAGATCCCTTTATTCTGTGCTTTTATGTAACAGGTAACTCCCATTGGAAATGGCTGTACTCACCATATTGAATGACTATGGCAGAAGTCTAAAGCAGAGATGATTTGTCGGAAGAACTTCCTGGCTTCTTTTGGTGTCAATCTTCCCTTTTTTACGAGATAGTCAAAGAGCTCCCCACCTGACACGTGTTCTAGCACCAAATACCTAGAAAATAACAAAACCAAGATTTTGTAAGGACATTATCATACTAACCCCCTTACAATCACAGAGTTATATACAAACACCTCTATTTACATGCAATCAAGGAGAACACTTCTGGAAAGTACAGTGGAAGAGAATCAGAATTTTAAAATTAGGAGTGATTAATATTTTTAACAGGTGTTCTACAAACTTCAGACATGCCACTGTTGGATTCAGTGTTCAATATAATAATAGTGAGAGATAATCCGGAAGCCAAAAATGACTCACAAAACCAGGAGAGGAAGAAGAGAATAATCAGGTATAAGCTTTCACAGCAGCTCTTAAAGCTACTGTGGAGTGAGACTGTGTACTAGGAAGCCTCAGCTCCCCTAACCAAGCTGACCGTTCCTTTACAAAACAGCTGTGGCAAAGCTGTACTCACATACTGCTCTGTCTTGGACACCTGAGAACCAGACATATGTCAATAAACTAGAGGGAATTAAAAGAAACAAAAGAAGGTGGATGGTTTAAATTATGAAAAAAGATAAAAAGAATTCCGTGTGTGCAGCCTACGTAAGGGCTTCAGCTTTTGCTGCTGAACAGCAGTGATTTGCTGGAGTAACTGACCCTCCCTTGCAACTCACATGTGAAAAATGTGGCACTGAGTGAATAAATGTGGCACAATGGGGACCTAGGAGCAAGAGAGGAAACCCCAGATCTCACATAGCACTCCCGGCATTCATAGAGAGAAGAGTGAAATCTTCTGGAAGAAAAGGACTTGCCATGGATGGACTGTCTTGTTGTTGTAAGTAGGGACAATGAAAGGCAGCCAAGCAGAGGAAAACTTAGTATAAATTTCCAGAAATGTTGCCTAATAGTGGGAATGAAATAGTTTCCCTAGGGAAGTGGCAGCAACACTGTCAACTGAACCATTCAAAAATAAACTAGATACAATATGGACTAAGCAATAGAATTTTATTGGCAAGAGGATTGCTTGAAACCTCCATGGACTTTTTCCATGTCTGTTGTGATTTTGTGCTCTACTGTTTCCTTGCTTGTTGGCCCAGCATATACTATTCTAATACAGATTAAGGAAATTACACAGTGAGATTATTTATTCAGAATCTGAAATGACAAGTATAAACAAATTATTATTATTATTACTACTGAAAAATCACTTTTGCTCTTTGGCTCTGCTAGTTGGTTTAAACTCTGTAAGAGAGGTAGAAACCTGTACTCCTCCCTTACTGCCTAACTTCTTTGAGTGAGTTTTGGGGTTGTACAGCAAGGCATGTGATCTGAAAGGTGGTTTCTGCAAAGCAACAACAGAAGGGTGAATAGGGCATTCAAACCTTTGGCAGTTTGTTTCAGACACATCACCAGAAAACTTGCAAACAAGCATTAGGTATTTTTCCCAATTTTGAGTGTACTTCTCTTGTCCCCTCCTCCCAACAGCACAGTAGACCAGGCTGAACTGTATGTGCAGTATGATCCCCATCTCGCAAGGCTTTGCTTTACTGCAAGCTAGTTGTATTACCAGTATTAATCCAAGTCTTCAAATTTGAGTGGACCATGAAAATAATTAAACCAGGATACTGTCTTTTCTGTACCTCAAGCAGCATAATCTCAGAGGAAATTTCTGAATTTGAAATGGAAAGAGGAGAAGATTACTATAAATTTAGGGGCTTAATTTTTCCTGTTTTCAATGTTTTCAAAAAGATGGAACAGTAGAATGAGTAAAAGCTGTTGTGAGGCAAGTAAAATTGGCTTAATGATAATGGCATTAGCCTTGACGTTGCAAAAGTGGGACCTGAGCTCCTGGTCCATCATCAGCTCCCGTGCGACTTCCATGTGTCAGCTCCCAGCTAGTGCAAGGAGAAAGCATTTCCCTGCCTCACAGAAATACAGCAGAGAATGCAGTAAGAAACGGACATTAATATTGTATGCCAGTTAAGTAAGTAGTACAAAAGCACAAAAAAGTGGACAACAAAATGTAATTCTAAACTTTAGGGAATTAAAATAGTATTTTCTGCAATTTTTATCAAAATAGAAAGTTACAAGAAATATGGTAATATTGACCTTTTTTTCATTAAAATAAGTAAAAAAGAGAAAAATCTTGACTTGAAAATCACATTTGGAATATGTGGGTTATCTTCTCTCTGAGAAGAGATGAGTAGTTACCAGACTGTCTACGGAGCACACCTTGGTAATATGGAGATCACCATTTATCCACATTACACTTTTTGAGCAAGACATTGAACCACTCAGAAGAAAGCCGATATGCAGTAGCCATGGGTACTGGGGCGTCCACATTTCCAAGTCCCACTCCTCCCCTTCCAAGCCTTGGCTAGCAGACACTCTGGTAAGAGGGTTTGCTATATAATTCATTCTACCTCTCATACTAGAGACAGATCTGGCTAACTATCCCATATGGCAAACACAAGCCTGGCACAGAATCAATCCTAAAATTCTCCTTGACAGCTCCTTCTCTCACTGTGCCCATCAGAAGCTGGATACAGCAGTGCATCTTGCCCCCAAAATTCGAACTGATAGCTGCTTTCTTTTCCTGGGAGGTGTTTTACAAAGATGATTGCAGTTACAGGCATACAGAACACCCTCCACACTGGTTTCAAATGCACAGTTTTTTGAAAATTACAGACCCAGCATTTCTGTCACCCACAGCAGGAACTGCAAAGCAATTTATTTTCATCAACTTCATCTTATTAAAAACACTCAACAAAAATGCACTGATATGTTGTATGAAAAATAAAACAAATTGAAAGACAGGGAGCATTTACAAGGTTATTCATTTTTGCTTGCCACCTAGAAGCACCAGACATAATAATGGAAATGATCAGGGGAGAACATTTGAAAAAGATTTCTGCCTATGATGAGTCAAGGGACAGAGAAGCACAGCGACAATGTATTCTGATCTGACAAAGCCCCCAACGTGACAGGAGTGAGAAGGACAACAAACGCACTCCCCAGTGGTCAAGTGCAAGAAATAAATGCTGCAGGGATCATTCCACAAGTACTACGTGGTTATGTTGCAGCTAGGATTTCTGAGTTCACATTTGCAGCTGGTCACTTGCCAACCCTATTCCCTCCAGTATGATGCGGGTTTTTTTTAGGATAGCCCCCAACTAAGAGATTTTAGATTAAACAAGGGCACAATTCAGCACCTGCCTCCATCTCTGTGCAAGCCAATGTTTTGATGGCGCATTACATGGCACAGTAGTAGTACACATGTTATTTCTAAATAGGCCAACGAGAGGGGTTTAAACATTTCCAAGTGTTGCACAAGTTCTAGCTATCACTGTATGGCTTACACAATCCCCACTAAATGCTGTATATCCGTATCTATCCATCTATCTGTGTATGTGTGTCTGACTCCATAAATGAAGAGAATACACACTCTGAAAAGCCAAACTGAAAAAGCCAAGGAAAGAAAGAGCATTATTCCAGAGGCTGGAGAATAAGGCATATAGACACTACATGTTTCTTGAATCTGTGGCACAGAAGAGAATCTAGATCTCCTGAATCCAGATCAGCATCTAAAATCCTTTACTTTAGCAAAGTGCTATAGGATTGGAATTATGCCAATGCCAACTCATGGAGGATCTAGAAGGTAAATAACACATAGCTTGTAGGGGAGAAAAACACTAAGAAGTTTTCCTGAGTTTCCCTTTCCCTTTTATATTTCCCAGATATGACAGGTTCTCATCTCACTATAGTACTACTTTTCCCATTTATTCTAAGCAAGTGAGCAAATTCTAAAAATCCCAGAACAGTAACCAGAACTAGTCTCCTATTACATTTGGTGATGAAAAGTAACTTAGTGGTGAATGAAGCTTTTTTAAAAAATCCTGTCTATGTAATTTTGACAGCATCAGCCTTCCCACTGTAAAAACACAGAAAACCCTGCTCTTTAATAGCCATTGCAAGGAGGTTCAAGGAGAGGAAAGACCCAGCCTCTGGCTGACAGCACACACACTACCTGCCGCGATAATACAGAAAGTAGCTATATTAGGACAAAAGACTCTGTAAGAGCACTTAGCTCTCACATCTTGGATGCTCTGCACACACACAAACTTTTCTAATCCTTGCATTTCACATGAGAGAAGCATTACAAGTATTAACCTCCTGTTCTTTACTGATAGGGAACTGCGAAGCAAGGTGACTTGCCCAGGGTTACAGTCACCCAATATCAGAGCTGGGATCAGCACCTGTGGTCCCTTATGCCTTCTACTCCATGCTGTCCCCACCATCAATTTCCTCTCTGCTTGCTAGGACACTCAAAAAGCAAGAAAACATCAGGCTTCTGCAATTCAACATGAAACCAAGTGCATGTAGTGTTAAAAACAAATTCTTGATGACTTGTTTTCCTCATTAGATATATTATTTAAGAGGTTGCAAAAATTTTCATAGGCCACAGCTTGCTTTCATAAAGACACCAAGGTCCACATTTTGCATGATATCTCATGTCCCTGCTACAAGCCAAGACACAAAACAAAAACATCTCTGGTTAAGTTTCAGAGCTTGAAGGAGACAAGACTTTGGTCTTTAAATACAAAGAAGCTGAATGCTTAATACAAGAATAATTTTCTCTATTGGAGAGGAGTAGAGAGATTGTGTGCAGCAGCATTCTGTCTATTCCCTTTGCCATTTTTCCATCCGCAGCCCATCATCACCACCCCCTACAATAAAAACTAATAAGTTCCTAACCTCAAATCACTCACTACGTATTATATATCAGAGACATCCATGCAGCTTATAAAAGCAAGTTTAAAATAATCCTAGGCTCTTTTATCTCTTCCTTTTTGTTTCTTTTTATTTACTCTTTCAGGAATCAAAACAATAAAGAAGTAATAACCAAAACAACAATATAGCAAAGGAGGGATGATTTCTGCATGTGAAAGAGATAGACTAGCCAAGATGAACGTGGAGAAATGTAGCCTTAAACTATCTTTGTGCCCCTCAGATTCTGGCTCCACCAGGAACCAGCAGAGACTCCAGAGCTCTCTAATTCACAGTAGCCTCCCCATGGCTGTCTGTGGTTTGTTCTGTAGCTTAGACTGGAAATTTAAGAAAAAAGCACTGTGCCTCTCCTCCTCATTACCCCAACTTGCTTGCATTCTGGGGATCACAAGATGTGACAGACCATCAGTTTCATATCATTCCTGCATCCTTCAAGTCTTTTCAGTCTTTTCCAAATCCTGCATGTCAGTAGGACTCCTATAAACACAGAGGATGGACCATTTTCCCCTAGGAATGATCTATAAATATCCAATGATCAACAACAATTTTCTCTATAATCACCACATTTTTTGGTTGTATCCAACTATACTAACAACCTGACAGGGCTGTGAGGATTTATGATGCCAATACCAGATATCAAAAAAAAAAAAAAAAAGCTGTGACTTTTGTCCCAAAACACCCCAAAAAATGACAACATTTAGACACTCAGATAAAAATCAGTACAGTTTTCTTCCTTTTCTCCTGAATAAACTAAAATGTTGGTTTTCATCTCTAATGTCTTTGGTTGTCCTATCATCAGCTCAAACACAAGGCTAAACCAGAACTCTTAGGCTCACCACTCCATTCCTCACCACTTCTTTCTCTATCCCTAGGGACAATACTGCTTGTTTGATTATGATTCAGGCTTGTAGTGTGGGTGTTACCTTCGACTTCAGCTTTCTTCAGGTCCCTACAACCTGGTTTTACTGGTATCTTTTAGATGTTTTCCTTGTTACACCTCTAAGATAATAGTTTTCCTATCCACCCACATTTCATGTCTAATTTTAGCTAGATATCTTGTATCTAAATCAATTCCTCATCATCTCTTTCACTTTGATAAATACATTCTTGCCTCACTGCTGGCAATTCAAAATAGATACCAGATCATCACTGCAATATCATTTTCTTAGCTTTCCACTTTGACCACTCCTTCCATGCCTCCATCATCTCCTTTTTCTATACTATAACTAACATGCATTAGCTGTCTTCACTTCTAGATACCTTGCAGCCCCTTCTGTAACCAATCTAGGATCTCTTTCTTGGCCTTTGAGGTTGACTTCTGTCTCTGACCAGTGTCCAAAGCCAGGTTCCACCATCCACTTGTTAAATATCCAGGCAAACAATTCTGTGCTCTCACACCACCCCCCTACACTGGGGAAAGTATCATTGCTAACGACAGAGCTACATCATAATTTTTCTTCAGCTCCTTCCTGAAGACCATTCTTTGCTGTGATGCTTGACAACAGCTTGGACTTCCCTATTACACGGTTTCCAACAGTTGCTTTGTGTTTTGGATTGTAAGCTGAGTAGGGCATAGGCTGTGTTTTTGTTCCATTCTTGTCCAGTGCCAGCACAGCAAAGTCTTCTCCATGACCAGATTGTCTTTGTGCTACAATACTATGAAGACACCACTTAAAACAGCAACGAGGACACTTTTGGTGATGATTTCTCCTTCCCATCTGGTGGGCTATGCTGCAACTCACTAAAGGGTGCTCTTGCCTAAGCCCTAGGGAGCTTTGAGGAATAACCCACAGAGCTCTCACTGAGCAAGGCAGCTACATGCTACCTCCAAAGCAGGACTGTAACAAAAGAAACAGGCTGGCTCTGAGCAATGCCTGGAAAAATGCTGTTAAAAAAGACTAACTTGCACATTGAACACCACGACCATGCATTACCAAATATTTATGGCAAAATAACAAAAAAACCCCAAACCCAAACAAACACACCAGTTATGATCTGTAAAGAACGAAAAGCTGTCTTTGAACCATTAGCGAGAATGGTGTGAAATACTACAATTCTTGCCAGATGGGATTGCCCGCAGCGGCCCATCACTGTACATCCCAGTGTGGGTATGCAGCTCCTGTTTTCTCAGCCTTACAGATGAAGACAATTTACAAGACATTCATAGCTACACAAATTAGGTCCTCTGGGGCAATACAAATGTATTTATTATTATAAAAGCGTTAAATGAATAGAGATATTTAGATGAAAGCCTATACTGAAACACAAAGTATTTCAGGTAAGTATTACAAATGCAAAAAAAAAAAAAAAGAGTAACAAGAAATACTCTCTGGTGCTCTAGGAGGGGTAGTCAATTCACACAGCTTCTTGTTTTGGTCAGGCAATAGAAGGTTTGTTCATCATGCAATTAGCTGTCTGTTAGGGAAACAGTTAATAATCAGTTTTTTATTAAATGGTACGATATTTACACTCATGATGCACAACTCTGCTTAAACCTAAACAGGTAGGTTGGTCTCTATATAAGCCTGAATGTACCACTGGGTTCCATCACACAACAGTGGGTGATGTTCTAGGACTTCTACTCTGCCAGAAGTTAGACTGGATATTCGTATAGCACTGGCCAGCTTTTAAGGTGCACAACTTCAGGCGTGCCCTCTGGTAAGATGCAAAACCCAGATACAGTTATATAGAAAGAGATACACACAAAGACAAGCAAAATCAGGAGTCCCTGCTTGCTGCTTCTATGCTCAAGAGTTTACCATTTTGTGATGCCTGTGGGTAAGACATTTCATGAAATGACCACACCTACTCAGAAGCTCAACTACTCTGTTTGATCACTTAAAAGTTCATTATTTGATGAAAATCATGAGCATAATCCTAAAACTGGGGTACATAGCATGGACCAAGACACTTTGGAGTTGATGCAGATGTCTAAGCAATTATTGAGGCCAGGGACACAAGTCAGGTTGGAATCTCCTTTATAAAGACAGATACATCTTCACCTCTTTTCTGTCCCTAAGCTTATTAGTGCCCACACCTGTAAAAACCTGTTGAAGCTTGTCCACAGAATCAAACAGAGATAGAAACAGCTCAAAGACAAATGGCATGTGCTAGGCACTGCCACCGATCTTGATGGACTCTGAACCATCTTGCAGTAACCCACAATCTCTGGCAGATTATTCACGAGAAACTAACTACTTTTGATCAATTCAACTAAGAGCTAGAGAACTCATTACATTTCAAAAGCTCTGGTGAATCAGCAAGGGATCTGTCTGGAACGGCAGACTGCCAAAGAAAAGCCTCCAGAAGAAAAAGGTCTTGGCAATTATTCTTCCATGCTACCATCCTACTTGCAAAATGTTCTTGAATACATGTATATGAATGGACATATATGTAGCAGGGAAGAGGTTAAAGGCTGCCCAGCCCAGACTGACATGTTGTAGTGCTTTGATGGCTTTTTCACTGCACTGTTTTCTATTGATTAAATAATCTCTATCAGATATTAAGCCCCTTGTTATTGGTGCAGCCTATAAATTATTCAGAAGTTGTATAAATTCTTATGGCAGGTATGAATTTTTAAACCCTAATTTGGCACCAGGCCAGGAACTCTATTTTTTTTTATTTATTTTTTCCTCACCTGCAAGAAAATATGCATGTGTTAGATTTTTTTTTCCCAAAAGACAATCTTAAATCTAGTCTTCTTGTTTGAATGGAGGTTGTATTTGATTGCTCATTACATTTGGACATGAACAGGTTGTGGCTTTTGGGGAAAAGAGAGGTAGTAGGAGATTACACTGTTGTGCTCTGTACCTTTGATTTATTGGGGACGAAAGGTGTTTTGGGCAGTGCCTTCATGATGTGTAGTCGTGCATGCCAAGGCACTGTAGCAGCCATCCTATTTAGGCACACGATATGGAATGAATCCAGCCAGAGGGATCCTCAGCACAGGACAGGCAGAGCTGAGACAACACCCATCAACTCACTGCTGCAATTCTGCTAGTGACCATATACTTTGGGGTTTTATTCTTCAGAGCTAAGTGACCTTTCTTTTAACAACTAGGGCCCAGACACACACAATGTTGCCCACCGAAGTCTGAAAGAGAAATTAGGCACGTAAACATAGTGTGGCTCTGGAGCTACACCTCCCCTGAACCTTTGCTCACGTCACAGGATTGCTCCACTATGGGCCTGTTTTCTCCCAAGCCCAGCATCATGGCCTGGATGGTATGCAAGCCCACGTCAGGCAGTGAGCAGCAGACACAGTCAGGCTTTTCGGTAGAGCTTATTAAGACCATGTTGCACAGGGTGTGGTGTTAATCATCACCACCACCTCCCTCCTGCAAGCAGTGACACCTGTCCTTGGCACAGCACCCCCTCCCCTTCCCCTGGCCTCCAGCCAGCTCCTCATCTCCAGGGCCACCCTTGACTCAAAACCTCACGTGCTCTGGCTCCACTCCTACAGCTGACTGGCTTTCCTTTGGCTATGCGCGATTGTAATTCACGACAGTAGTAAAACAAGTCAACAGCAGAAGAAAAGGTGTCAAAGTAGCTGGTTATGAATATTTCTCTTAATGCTAATCAAGGCTCAGGTGGAACATCATTTTGTCTTCCAGTTCTGTTCTGTTTTCTTTTCCTGTATCCACAGCATCTGACACCCCACAGCCAGACCACCAAGAAGCACACCTACCACAAAATTAATTTTCAGCGCCCTCCTTCTGCCTTTAGATGTGTTTCTCCACCAGTAGATTGAATGTCAAAGTCCTGGGCTACCAATAACAGAAGAACATGCAGAACCCTTTTTTCTCTTTCTTGCATCCTCTGGCACCTCACAATTAGTTTTCAACAAAAATAAACAGAATTACAGGAAAACCCTGCAGGAGAGGACTGGCAGCATGAATGCCTCTGCAGACACCACCAGAGCTGTAAGTCTTTGACTCCTGCTGTCAGCTGATCTTGTATAAGCCAGAAACGTGAGTTGTGAAGCGGTAGGAGGACATTTTAATTTTGTTATCTGGCTCACTGGGAAGCACCTTTACCTCTGAAATCAGGAGGTGGTGTGTTGTGTACATTACAATGAGGCTTGGGCACTTGCCCAGCGATAGCACTGTACTGCTGAATGATGAGAAAGGGACTTGTGCTTGGAAAAAGAGCTGATGAATGCATGGTGCATTTCAGAGACAATATTCTGATGTCCACTCCTTCTCTCAAAGGTTGTTTAAAATGGTGATCAAGTTGGTCAACATAGAGTTTTAAAATAAATGCTCCCACAAAATTTGAAAATTGGAAATCTTAAGTGTGAAGATTTGAAAATTAATTGATATAAAACTATACATATATATATACAGATATCTGTATGCACCTATAAATTGAAATTTACAGATATATATGCACAGACACTGATGGAAAGCAAATCGAGAAATATAGTATAAACGTCTTAAAGAAAAGGGCATGGAGTGGTCCTACAATGTCTTTATTCTGTCTCATTTCTACTCCCTGCCAAACCCCTGATAATTTAAACTAAATAGCTAATCAAATGAGATCAAACAGATAATGCCACCCCTGTTGGGAGCTCTGCAGCAAAACTGTATCAGTCAGCTTTATCCCCTTTGGAAAGGGAAGGTCCATTTCCTGTGGACTATATGATGACACTTAGGTTGCCATGCTAACAGTTCCTCCAACAGTGGGACAATTGCTTTTCTAAGATCAAAAGGAAAGCTGAATTTACTGCATAAAATGCAGTAAATGTACGTATCAGAGATTTAAGAATAAAGCATAAGATTGCTTCCTAGAAAAAATCCAAGCCAACCACTTCATTCATGAAGGACTGGGTTTTGCGTGTTTCTCTTATTTAATCCTCAACAAGTCTGTTAAAGAGAAACTCCTGCTCATTCACAGTTGTAGTGCTGCTAACAGTGTACAAACTCCGTCTTCCCCTCCAGTTGCTACACAAACTCTATCTAGGGCCAATTCAGGAAAAATGTTTTCTATACATAGCACAGAAAAAAATAAAGGACCATCACCCAGGTTCACACAGTTCATTTGCACACAGAAAGCATATGGCCAAAGGAGTGTTTCGCCTCCGATATGCCTTACACAACACATCAAAACTGTGTTACCAGCTTTTGTTATCCCCTTGCTCGTTCGCATAGTTTGTTTACATTTCCCTAAAATTCCTGACTGTCTGAACTTGGTTAGTCAAAATGACTGGTGCACACACAAATTTTGGTAGCTCATTGATCATTCCCCATTATGAACCAGCAGTATAAGTTCTTGAACAACTCTGGGCTTACCCCATACCAGACTACTTTAACTCATTCTTGACCTTTAAAATGGGAGGATGATTCCCCTTTCCTGGCTGTTTTGTCTATTAATATTGTATGATGGGGGAGAGAGAGGCCTAGATTGTCTATAGCTATTTCTAAATTACCTATGGCCATCAGTGTGATTATACAACAAATACAAAATAATTCAACTGTCAGTAATATTGCTAGTTTAGCCAACATAATGTATATCTCAGGTGGTATATCAGCACACATACGGAGAGCTACAGTGTAGCTATGTTTTTCCCTATGCACCTAGAACTGTAGTCCACAGTCTTACTAAACAAGACAACTCAAAATGCTGGATAAAGAGCTGGAAGTCTTAGAGCTCACCACCATCTCCATATCTCCAACCATCTTGGTAAAACAAAAAAAACAGAAAAGGACTGCTAGGCTAACACACATACCCTCACAGATTTTTATTATTACTTTTTAAAACTCATTTTCAGTGTTAAATAAACTGTGGAAAAAGGATTTGATTCATGGTCA
The DNA here is from genome assembly GCF_011004875.1 of Balearica regulorum gibbericeps. Classification (NCBI taxonomy): domain Eukaryota; kingdom Metazoa; phylum Chordata; class Aves; order Gruiformes; family Gruidae; genus Balearica; species Balearica regulorum. The sequence continues at coordinate 52,855,563 of NC_046188.1, read as the reverse complement.
CATTAGGAATCTACTCAACCAAAGCCCCTTGTCACAAATTAAATCATAAACCAAAAGTCAAATATGATTTGTGAAATTAACATTTATCGAGGAAATACTCCCCAGTGCTCCATCGTGATTAGTCTCTGGCATCTGAAATATCACCCATAATTCACGAGCTCCTCTGAAACCATGCCACTGCCGTTACTGCTGAGATGGCACGCGTGATGGAAAGGTGCTGCCACAACCAGAGAGCAATCCCTTTTTTGATGCCAGTGAGAATTAGAGGTCAATGTGTCTTATTATTTGGGAAAGTACATGTATACACACCTCTCCGCCCCCAGACACTTGTAACACTTCACCCCTCCACAGGCACTCTCTTCCACCTCTTAGATTTATCCAAGGCCACAGCTGATTCTAATTTTGAACACGGAGGCTTGGCAGAAGCTCTGCATTGTGCCCTTTCTTTAAAATAGTGACTAATAAAAAATGAAACATAATTAACAGTCATTGGCTCTTTCACAGAGTCAGTGTCTCTCAGCAGAAGGATTCAGTGCCTTTGCGGGGAGATGTGAACAGCTCAATCCTACAGGCAGAGGAGCTACAGCACAAAGAAGACTTAGTGATTGCTAAAGGTTAAATGGTCACTGGCAAGTACTCTTCAGAGCCCAACATTTTTTTAGAAAACAAGATACTCAGATGTAGCTTAAAGATATGGGATGCTTCCCTTTTCAAGTTGACTTTCGGCAGGAAGATATTTTCCTGACAAGGAATGCAGTCATATTTTGGAAATCTTGGGGTAAGACCATCCCCACTGCTCTGAGCACTACATATTTTTCATATGGAGCAAAACAGCCCCCAAAGTCTTCCGAGGTAAAGGAAAGGTCAGCTCAGCTGCTGGCTTCACAGGCATTCAGGGCAAGAAGAAAGCTTCAGCACCTTTACAACCCATCCCTGCACTCCACGCGATGATCGTGGCCTTTCTTCTTCGTGTATTCACATATTGTTTCCACTGCTCAAGTACACTACACCTACCTGGAACACATCTGCTGTGTGCTCTGTTTATGCAAATGTGCATGTGTTTATGTGTGTTATACTTGAGATTACACAACATACAACTAAACAAGGATCGCAAAGAAGAATATTCCCTCTCTCTTAACCAAAAGAAAGCCTGAGGTCTCATCCTACCTCCCTTTAAACCAGAATACAGAGGAATGTGCTTTTAGAAACGGTGCGTCCCTTTTCAGGATTAAAGGAGAACTTACTGGCTGTAAAGCCTCATTCCCTTTTACTACCCTTCTCCTGCATGCAGAGCACGCTGCATTAGATCTGGGCCTCTGTCCTCAGCTGGGGCAAACTGGGCTTAATGGAGCTGTGACCATTTATGCCACTGAGGATAGAGCACTCGGCATGCAGCTCAGAGAACATCTGAGCCAGCCTCCACCCAGCGCCTGCAACAAGCTCACTCTGGCAACCACATTTCACCATGGATGGCAGGCTCTGCCCCAAAGGAGGATGGGGAATCCAAAAGAAATTACTGCCTGCTCTACTAAGCTAACCCTTAGGCACAGAGGCCTCACTCCTCGGAACAGGAATTCACTGCTCCAGTAACAAGACTAGCTGAATAGCCCACAAGGGATTGTTACATCCATTCAACACACTTTCCTTGGGTAAACAGTCATTCCCTTCTTGTGTTGTGACATTAAGGAGAGGTCACCAATGGATCGTGGTTTTTAAAAATAGTTTAATTTTTTTTTTAAACCACTCTCTTCTACTTGCAATAACCTGTTAAAAAGCTGAAAATAACACTGAGTTCCCTACTGGGTTGCCCTTTTCCATTTGGAGACCATTGATTTTTTTTCCTGTTGTGCCAAGATTAATGTGGCCTGTTTTTTTTGACAACAGATTCAACATATCTAGTGCCCTGTCAAGCTAAAATGACTCTGTCTGTGGACAACATCCCTGTCTGGCACTGGCAATGATGTGAAAAAAAATAATTAAAAAAGGCTTTGCTACTTAACTATTACTGCAGAACCATCAGGAGATTTCAGCAGCCCTTAAAACCAAAAATTGTTATTGATGGGGCAAATTTAAAATATTGTTAGTGAGAGTCGAGGGTTTCAATGAAAACTATTAGGCAAGGGAGGTTATCCAAATTATCCACTCTAACAGTCTGTTACAGTTTTGATTCAAAATGGTTCCAGGTACAATACAATGGTTACAGGTACAAACATTCCTCCCCTTTTGCTGTTTCCTAGAAAATGGTTTGTCTTCTCTCCTCCATTTTAAGCAGGAAAAGAAACAGCATTTAAGTAAAGTACAGAGAAGGCAGCACTTTTTACAAGGTCATGTAGTGATAGGACAAAGGGTAATGACGTTAAGGTGAATGAGGGTAGATTTAGATTAGGTAAGGAAGAAATTCTTTGCTGTGAGGTAGGTGAGGCACTGGAACAAGTTGCCCAGAGAAGTTGTGGATGACCCCTCCCTGGAAGTGTTCAAGACCAGGTTGGATGGGGCTTTGGGCAACCTGGTCTAGTGGAGGGTGTCCCTGTCCATGGCAGGGGGGTTGGAACTAGATGATCGTTAACGTCCCTTCCAACCTAAACCATTCTATGATTCTATGATAAGAAAATGAGAAAAGCCAAGGAAATAAGGAGTGTTCCTTCCTCATCCAAGTACCAGATATCACACAGACACCAGCTGAGGGTGAAAATACACCTGCTCCATTCTTTTAGAAATGTTACCAAGTTGCAACACTCTCATGTCCCTCCCTTCTTTCCTCCTTCCCTTCCCCTTTCTCCGTCAAAAGCCAGTAATACCTACAAATATTTTTTATTTTCATAAACATCATGCAGCTTTAAAACGTGGGGATGTTCTATCAACTTCAGGATGGCTATTTCCCGCTCCACCTGGAAGAAACAAAAAGAAATAGAGAAGATTAGAAGGTTGGTCTTAGAATACATTAGATATCGTCACATATTTTCTTCCCATTTATCCATTTTCCACTCCTCTTTATATGCAGAGGATATGGCAACTTCTAACAATGTATCACATTAGCACTCATATAATTTAAGAAAAATTTGATTTATTCAGCCTCAGCACTCCCTGCCCTGCAGAACAGAAAACAAGCAAAATTTCAAGGTTGAAAGAAGTGTCCCTAATCTACCAAAGGGAATTAGCTGTAGGAGTTACATGAGCATTCAAGGCTGTTCCTGCCTCACAATCCAAAGCCAATGACATATTCTTAAAGTACAGAAACTCTAAGATGTCACCTCAGGCTCTCCTGACCTCTCACAGGCACAGGTGTGGCCATGCCGCACTACATATTGCATACTCAATTAATATTAGAAGTCCCCATCCTGAAGAACTTGCAGTGTACGCAGGGGAGACAAAGAGCGGAAGACAGACAGCAATGTGATTTTATAGCTGCAGAACTGAGGCACAGAAAAGGAAAGAAATATAAAAAGTACAAGGCACAACAAGAAATTAAACCCAATTACTGGAGACACAGTGTTCAGAGCCTTAAGCATAAGACTGCTTTCTCTCAATTCCCAATCTGTCCGAGAACGGCTACTTCCAAGAGCATGTCTTCAACATGCAGTTAACAAGTTGTGACTAAGTCGCTGTAATTAGTGCAATCCCTGTTCTCACGCAAAATTCCTATCATGACTGCCGTGGTGCTTTTCACTTGAATTTACTAAGGGTATCCATTAGAGATGGAGCCAGTGCAATTCCTCAGCTGCTAGCAAAATTGCTCTGTGCTGCTCGAAGCCACACTGTAACCGCTCTGATTTGACCTAGGCTAACTTGAAGGGAATTAATGTAGCACTGTGGAGACTGTAGATTACTGAAATAAACTGCAGCAAGATGCAGTCTAAGCATTGCACAGTTGGGCATGACAAATTTCTAGGAATCCACCAAGGCAGGAAAAAGACCTAAAGAAGCAAACAAGGACAACTAGGTAGGTTTTTTCCCAGTCCTTCAAATAAGTGATTGTCCTGGAGCTGCTATGCTAACAAAAAAACCTCATGACCAAACTACAAAACCATCCCATAACATCTCCCCCGCAAGGATCAGATAAGTAATTAGGGACTTGCCCCAGTATACTTTTAGTTCTTGATGCCCTTTAATTTCCTGAGATATCATCCTCTGCTAAGTCTGAACACAGACAACTTTTCCTGAATGCCAGTAAGATACTTGGCAGGAAATTAGAAAGTGGTAGTTTTCCAGCACTATGCAAAGAAGTAGGATTTCCCAGCATGTTGGTTATCACTCCAGATCTCTCTTCCTCTACATCACCACACAACAACAGCAAAAGCAACTCTTGCACCACATTAACCTTGGCCTTCCTTGTGTATCAGGATAGAGGAAAGGGTGTTTGCATATGTATCAGTCTTAGTCTTTCAAAGACACTTATTCCTCTCTGCAGAGTCAAAAGTCATCCGACACTTGGGATCTCTGGAAATAGGTCCTTCACAGAAGTGAGGAAGAGAAAAGTGTATCAGGAAGCTCTAATGGAATCAAGTGTGCACGTGCACATGCATGTAATTGTTTATGTATGCAGTTCAGCACTGCCAGAACTGCTATGAATTCAGTGATACACAGTGCTTGATGATGACAGCTCTGTAGGTGTAACTTATTCATGACCAGCACTTAGATGAAAGCCACTTACACAAACAGGAAACAGAAGTTGGGTAGATTTCAACCGTGCAGTTATTCCATGAAAAAAAACCAGGGACAGAGCTAGTTTATTCCACTTTTGTCTCCCCTCCAGAAAGACCTGTTACTCTTTTTTCTTACAAGATATGCACTGGTATTTGCAGAGGGCTTGTTCAGCCCTGTAATTGATAAAGTTGGATTTGCTTCAAGAATGAGGAAAAACAAAACAGAAGAAGCACCCACTTCCATAACATTCTTCCAACAGTGCTGAGGTTCACCGTCAGCACCATGTACCACAGCTGCTCAGAAACTGGAATTCCAACAAAGTTCCCTTTGGAAGAGGGAGACCAGGTCTTTCATGGGCAATGTGACCATTGCACTAGCAATGGCAGGGATCATCCAACCCCATTCTCCCTCTGGGGGTATATCCTGCCTGCGAAAGATGAAATTCCCTGCAGATGGGCTAACTGCATTGGAGATTCAATTCTGAAAAATTTCTTGGTGAGTGCGGTGGCAATGTATGTTCAGACCAAATGAGTGATGGATGGCAGCATCCAGTCAGGGTCCTGCTTGGTTACTGTCCTAAAGTATGAGAAGAGGCAGTGATTGGAGGAGGGAATTCAGTTACAGCACTGCATGGTCTATGTTTGATAAGAGAAAATCAGACTGGAAAGTAAATATCTACTTATTACCAACAGATGTATGTTAGGAACCGATTAAAAAGAAATAACCTGAGTTACTTTACTTTCATCATTTTAAGTTTGTGAGAGTGGAAGGTTCTGTGAATATTTTTAACTTCCTGTGAACTAAATCCTGAGAGGAAATACAGTTTCAGAGGTCTTGATTTCAACCCTCGGTATGCAGAAAGCATCCAACTTGATGTGCCTGGCAGCATTTCACCACAATGTATTCAGTTCAGTGGTGTGTTCCACCATTCCAGCACAGGCAGCAGTCAGCTTTCCACAGTCTGCTACCTCTTCTAGCTACAAACCAAGGACAAAACTAATCTACTCATCTCAGGAAGACTTTGTATAATCCTTCAGTGCAACAGGGCCTTATGAAGGAAAAGTGTCATTACTGTACTTTTCATAGCCCAGGCTTTGGCCCGTGTAGAGGAGCAAGACACTAATGGCTGTATTACTTCAAGAACTAGAGATTCCCAACTCTCTAAATGGCAATCTGATAAAGATCATCCTCAAAAATCTTATGGCACTGTCCTGCATCTTTTCCCTTCCAATGAAAAACAACAGTTCACAAAAATAAGCAATGGACCACCTTCTCAAAGTTACTACTGCAGTCATTACTAATGGGTGACTCTCCTGGATCCTATTCATTTTTTATATCCCCCCAGAGAAGCCCGTAATTGATATGGGTTGGATACAGACTGTAGATCTCAATAGTGATTTTACTGATGCATGGCTCAGGAGGACCTAGTAGTCACCATGTCATTAGCAAAGGAGAGGTATCTGAACTCACTGGCAAAATAAAAGCGGCCTGAAATAGCACACAGCTTTGCCTTCTTCCCCAGAGCTTTGCCAGCCCTTGGCATGCCTTTTTCGCGCATCCCTGTGCTTGCAAGCCACTGAGTGCTGTCCAGCTCGGAGCTGGCAAGGACAGGGGAATGGAGAAACCCTGCAGGGGTGTTTGCTTTAATGCAGATGCAATTATCAGAAAACAGGCCAAGCTCAGAATAGCCTGTCTAGGGAGGCTCAGAGTCTGTGGTAAACAGGAAACATGGAGAAACATTTGCATAATAGTTAAAAGAGAAAGGAAAAAAGTGAAGCTTTCCGTCATACAAACACCAGGTCACATCACAGGGTCCCAACTACAGCCTGAGTTGCCTCATACCACGGAGGTTACTGACTGCAGCACTCCAGCACCTTGGAGCTGGGGGAAAGCTGTGAAAGGCTGTGCAAGGCAAACGGAGACACATTGCTAACTTGTAACTTTGCAGGTGCCAGTTAGAGGTTTTAAAAATCTATGCAGGAGGCTGATTTGACAGGATGCTCCAGCAATTCAGCTAACGACAAAATGCAACATGGCGGAACACGACCCTTAGAGGAATAACGCAAAACTCTGGTTCCCTCTTCTCTACTTCACCTTCCTCCCTGAGAGGAAATCACATCTCTTTGGTTTAGGTCCATCTCATCAGCACAGTCTTCACTGGAGAAAAGTGCTCTGCTCTCTTACTTTCTGACTCACAGACACATGGGGTGCTAGTTCACCTGGAAGGCAAGGAGGGCAGGTTGAGGGAGCCTGAAGGTTTGTCTCAGTGATGAAGAAAGTTTCCTTTTCTCTTGTATTCATTTGCTCAACAACAATTGGGTCACCCATCACCCATGTAGTGCTGTGAGAACTTGAAAAATGAAGTGGACAGCTGTCTCATATTACCAGACTGTATTTTATCTACCAAATCTGTGCAAGCACTATGAAATGGTCCTTAATAGCAGTGCTTCTAAAAGAACATCTACACCCAAAAAGCCAGGGAACAGCAGATGACATTTCTCCTCAGAGGCTTTGAAGTTCACCAGCAGCACATCATGAATTTCTCTCTTTCTCCATTGACATCAGTGGCTCCCATATTCCTCAAAACACTGGCCTGAGAAAGAAGCCCTGCAGGCTGCAAATGTATTGTGCTGTTTTTCCTACTCAGAGCAAATGGTGGAGGAGGCATGGGGATGGTAGGTTTTCATGTGAAAATCAGTCTCTGTAATGTTGACTCTGCTTTGCTTTGAAGTAACTAATGAAGTATTTTTCAGAACTCATGGCTGTCCCTCAGTTACTAGAAACTCAACCTGGACATGAACTTGCACTGAGTTCAGAACTATGTAGACTCAGGATGCACATCAAAGGATGCAGAGATTTGGATGCTCATCTAACTCCTCAGGCTAGAACTCAGGTTGGAAACCTTGTACCAAAGTAGCTACTTTCTCCAATGGCTGGCCTGCTGTGCTGTAATTTGCATTTCCATGAGGAGAGAACAGAAAGCAGAAAGTAAATCACTGTGATAGTTTACTGAGTTGAAGTGGCAAACCCAAAGGTATTGGATTGGAAGAAACTCTGGAAAGTCTGCATTCCTGCTGTAACAGAAATATCCCAGGAACACACCCTGGGATTTTATTAATTTGGTACTTTTGCATCCATGGGATGCATATGGGACTGAAAATTAAAAATGGTAAAAAATTACTGGCTTTGGTAAAGACCATCTAGGTCACCTGTTCACTCTTTCCCATAATCACAGAATAAATAGGCTACTCTTGAAGTCAGAAGAGAACAGCATTAAAGCAGAAATGGCATTATGCGACAAGTAACTGTAGGCCCAGTATACCCTGTAGGGTCACTGCTGTGGGGATATCATTCTTCCAAACAAACTTAAGCCATTACCAAATCAAAGCAATACCACATTATACCCGTTGCATCCTTAATTTCAATGGGAACATAAATAGAGTAGAAGTGGAAAAAAAATCAGGTTTTAAATGATTAAACATTAAAATATCTTCCTCTGCAGCTCAGAATTTACTTGATTTTTCACTTAAAATGGCCTTTCATTACATTTATCCAAAAATTCTTCAGTGGGCCATTATGGAAGCAAATGGAGAACCACAGAAGTTGTCCATCTATGGAGAGTGTTTCCTGCTCCTATTCTAGCCATTAGCTTCACATTTCTGAATAAGTCAGATTCAAAATGTATTGAAGTCAACAAATAGCATCAATTGACTTAAGTGGGCTTTGAATCAGACCTTCTAATGATCATTAAGTGTTATCTGGAAGAAATCTTCTATTACACAATTTTGACTAATTAAATGCTTTAACATGAATTCAGGTTTTCTGCTAAGTACTAGTAATTACAAGAAGATTCTATAAAAAGTATATAAATGAGGGGAGAAACTAGACTTAGATCTCCACAGAATCAGGCAGCTAGACAATGTTGTACAAAATACCTACAACAAACAGACAAAATTACTGGAAAGCTGAGCAATTCCTCATTTTATTGAAAGCTGTATTATGGGCTCATTCCACCACAATTTTTGTTTGCATGTGTGCTTCTCAAAGCTATTTCCCCATAAATGAAAATGAAAATAAGTATGTGTGAGAAGCAAGCGAGATGCATATTTGATGTTAAAATTTGCATGTGCAAATTTCTATACCATGAAGAGATAGGAGAGATTTATTTTCCACAAACTATTATTATAACAGAATGTCAGTTTCTACTTGCCTTTATTGAAACAAGTATTTTTCCATAGTCTCTTCAAAACTGCAACTCTAAAGCTCCACTGAATTTCAAAATTTGGCATAAAGTCTGAGGGTACGAAGTCAGCTGAACAGATACTGTGAGAATTTACTTGGAAATCTTTTCTGCTGGTGCCAATGCACCTCCACAACAGGCGAGGACTCCTGGCCTGGCCTGGCATATTGATTCCAAGATTTTGAAGCAATGGGGTTTGAATCCTACAGGTGATCTAGCCATGAAAAATCCTACCCAGGAACTTCATGGTTTAACTTGGCAGTTAACACCTGCAACATTCCTCGGTGCTCTGCCATAGGCTTCCAAGTAAATATGGCACTTAGACTTGTCTGCACCGTATGCTTCTTTAAGAAGCATCAGGGCTTAATGCAAGAGACACTGATGGGAGCTGACAAGGAGTGGATTTATTCATTCAGCACTTGAGATTATCTGCTGCCCGGTAGTACACAGCTAACAAGCGACTGATGTGCAAGTCTCTGCCAGCAGTCAGCAGAATTGGCCCCTTACACCGGAAGGCAAATAGCCTCCCTGTGCCTCCTGTCACCTTCGGTGAGTGCCGCATCCTGGCTGCCATCACCGAGTAGTGCAGGACACAGGACACAAACCAACAGCCACTCTGCAGGAGAAATAACCTGACCTTTGACTTGCCTTTCTTTTTCTCTCCTTATCCTGGGTTTTAATGTTAATGCGCACTGTGCTTTCTTTGACCTGAAGCAGAATGTTTGCACAGCTGTTTTGGGCTTTTTGCTAGGGGAAAAAAAACTAACTCACATGCAGCCAGCCCAGTGTTTATGAGAAACCTGCCACCCCAAATCAGCAGCCACAGCCAAGCCTGTGTGAACACTGATATATGCTGCTCCAAAGCAGCATGCTCAGTCCCTCTCATGTGAGCAGCCCTCCCTGCCATGCAGGACCTGCAGTGCTCAACCCAAACTTAGAAATTTAATCTAGACCCCCCAAGCAATGCTGTAGGCAGTACTCACCTGCAGCTTATTCCCCCTGAAGGACCAACAAACTTATGCCTGTCTCATTTCAGGGATGTCTATGTTTAAGAACATACTGTGCAGGAGCACAGGAAAGAAGCACAACTCCTAACTCATTTTCCCCCAGGGGAAGTTACTTCTACTGAAGGTAGAAGGTATATTCAAGAACATTTAATGCCTTGTGAGCTGCTATGCTCAGCTACGGAAAAACACTCACTACACACAGAGGAGAAACAAGCTGCAAAATTGAGGGGTACAGAGATTTCAAATAATACAAGTGCAGAGCTCCTTATATTATTTGAGAAATTATAGACTTAATATGGGCAGTACCAAACACAGCATTGGAATGTCTGAGCCAAAGAGTGGGTGGAGGATGCAGGAGATGCTGAATCCCATTAAGGGAACATGGGCAAGCACAAAGGAGGGGGTATAGCACAGCACAGCGTAACATTCTGCCAAAAATGTAGTGTAGAGCTTCTGAGAGCATTGGTTGAGGATATGATAAGGCAGAGGGGTTCCCAAGAGCATCCAAAAAAGGGACTGAGACAGTGAAGCGATGCTCACAGCACCATGGACTCGATCCCCAAGGGAGTCCACCATCAGTAGGAAGAGAAGTTTAAAAGCACAGTTTTGGAAAAGCTTCAAAGGATAAATTCTACACCACTTTCTGTGTGTCTCAGCTAGCCTCTTTCCCTCTCTTCCTCTTTTTCTCCATTAGTCACACTGGCCTTGTTTAGCTCTTTGGCATCGTCTTACACAAATGTCCTTTCCACTTTCTCCCTAATTCTCTTCCAGAAGCAATCAATAGGATTGCTGCTGTTTCCTTCTCTACATCTTTCCTTAATGGCCATCTCTGGTTCCCTAAGAAATAAGGCAGTAAAAAAATGCTCCAGGAGCAGGCAGAAAAAGCTGTAGCTTTGCAGAGACTGGAGGCAGAATGCCAGACTCCATCCCTGCCTTGCCCCCTCCATAACAAGCCTAATGACATTAATCATTTAAAAGCGTGGAAAACAGATAATATGATTTTTGTTATTCTAATATATTCTCCTGTCCTTCACGTTTGGGTGCACCTTGACTCTTCAGATGGATATTTGTATGTACTTGTGTATTAAGATCTTGTTTCAGCTGAGTTAATAAACTCAGCAAGCAAGATAGAAATGGTTGGTATCTAGAAGGGATTCTCCATCCTGATAGTCCCTCACCGTTGGCAGTGACGGAAGCAGAGACTGAAGCAACCTACAGCTCTCCCCTTTGTTTCCATTTTCTAGATATGCTGTTGAAGCACAACTGCACCTCCCAGAGGGACACAGTGCCTGACAAACAGCAGCATGGACCTCATCCAGGAACTGTGAAAAGGCCAAGGCCAACACAGACTCACGAAGTTCATGTTTGTACTTCGCTTTGCAATAAAGAGCAAGCCTTGTGGGGAGGCCTGGCAGCTGAAAGAGCAAGCCTTGTGGGGAGGCCTGGCAGCTGCAGGCAGAGGAATCAGCAGCTGACTTGCTGCCCAACAGTGGAGCCAGTGGCTGCGTACTCAGGAAGGCTAAGCAACCCTTCAGCCCAGCTCTTCTACCGCAGCGTGTCGGCAACAGTTTCTGCCGCACTGCAGTATGAACAGCGGCTCATGCCTGATGTGCACCAGCTCTCCATTAGCACTTCTATGTTCATCTCATCCTAGGGACACTGATCCCAAGAACTACTTATTCTTATCCGTGATGTTGAAATTAGTCCGGTTTGTCCACAAAATAAGCTCTCTGAGCACAGACTCTGTCTGAGGAACGCACTTGTTCAGTGTCTCTCTATAATGACATGACCATAACTGGTGTATCTCTATAATGACATGAACCACCACTTCTGTTCCAAACATCCCTTCCCACTCATCTATATTCAGGATTATAACTTTTTAATGCAGACCCACCTCAACCGCAAGCATGTCTTCTCATATCTTACAAGACAGGAGTGAACAGCATGGGAAATCAGCAGTGACCTCTCAATATCTTCATCTCTGGGCTGGTTCTAGCCAACAGCAGATGGGCTCAAAGCCAGTTACTCTCAGCTCTTTGGTGACTCACACAGCAAAATTAGCTGTACAGACTCAGCCTCAGTCCCAGGTCAGGAATAAATGATTGGTGGACATTTAAATGGCTATTGTAAAACTGTCCTCTCTTTCAACTACTGCACATCAGTGCTGAGAAAAGACACAAGCTTTCAAGATGATGCTAGTCCTGATGCAACAGCTTTGTCTGTGGTGCCTGCCACTTCTTCCTTTGGCATCAGGGATGCAGCAAGGATAGCAACACTGGCTGGGAGCTTTCCATTGGCTTTTAATCTGCAAAAGGATGGCTAATTAAGGCAGGAATTGTAGTATAAAGCAAGAAGCAGAAAGAGAGAGGAGAAGAAGAAACAAAACTGTATATTTTGCCTCAGTCTTGAGGCTGCCAGTGCTCACTCCCTGTCTCTCCTCAGGTTCAGCCTGCAACAGAAGACATTACAGCAAGACTTGTACTCCCCTCAGTGAAGACAACGTCTTCCTCTGTTTTGTACAAGCAACAGAAGCAGCAGAAAATTAGTCGATTGCTGCCATCAGCATCCAGGATCTCTCACAGCTGGGAGTTAAGAGATCAAAGACAGCAATGAAGGAACATTTTGTTTCTCAGTTATTTTATCTCTGCTCTTCTCATATCCTTCCCATCGCACACCAATCCCTTATTGCTGGAGGTGCTGATGACATCTTGCAGCCTATCAACATCAATATCAGGATCAAGAAACCTCTTGGCAAGGGAGGTTCCTTTTCCACATTGCCCAAACCTCCTTGAGAAAGGAGGGCTCAGACATCTCTGGCCATGTCTTTCAAGAAGGGTCCAGCATATTGTCTGGAGCTGAATACAATTGTTTTCCACATCTTCATTATATTTTTCAATACATTATTCAGTCTGGTCGGACTTTCAGAAGTACTTAGCATTGGCCTATCTCTTTATCTCAAAGTTCATGGGATTCTTACAACTAAATGAGACTAGAGTCAGCCAGCAATTAATGGCAAATTCCACCTTTTAGTTCTAAGTCCCTAGAGACGGGTCATGTAATATGAGGCCTGCCTCAATATTTATGAATCTACGCCTTACACATTACTTCCCATATCCTGCAGTATTTCTGAGCCTTTCTGAGTCCTAACAGTGAATTCTTCAGCTTCACCACACTACACCCTAGCCAAAAGCATTCTCTATCCTAAACCAGATCATCTTTTCCACATAGTGACAATCACTTCTGCAGTATAGAAAACTTCTCCCTTGAATTACCTGTGTCATTCCAAGGCAACCTATATGTTTATGACAAGTGGTATACCGCAGTGCAGATGTACCCACCAACACAGTCTCCATTGTATGGAGACCAGGAAGAGCAAAGAAAGCATTTTAAACTTGAGGAAGGTGGTATTTATTTCTGAAGGTGTTGTTGCAGGTCGTGTGTCCTCAGAATAGTCATCTTTAAGTGCCATTGTTTACTTGAGTCTCTTCCCATTCCTTTGTATCTGCCCTACGTAACACATCTAATACAGAGTTCAAAGCTATTTGGCTTCCGATGAAAAGCAAAGACAGGATGCAGCACTTTCTTATGTCAGGTGATAATACATCACTAAAGAAAGTGCTAATGACTCAAAAATTACATAGAGAAAGCAACAGGAAAGTTCTAATGATAAGCAAATTAGCTTAATTCTCTGAAAAGAATGGACTTGGCTGGACATGCTTACTCTAGCTATTCCTGAAAGCGGCAGTGCAAGCATTGCAAAACCAGAAGAAAACCAGAAAATTTGGGTTCACTTAAATCATACCATCTTAGGCCAGTACACCTTGCGATGCTTTGGCACATATACAGGCATCATCCTTTCACAATCTAATTCAAAATCCCTTGCACTTGCCAAATACTTATGATAACACTTGCATGTGCAGATTTAAAAGTGCTCACGAACAATTTGTTAAGAAGATGGCAGGCTAAATTTGAAATGGACAGCTGGGTTAGATGTATCCCCCTCCCCCCCCCAACTTTTCAGCATTTTCTGCCAGAGATCACATTCATCTGTCAGCTGACCCTTGTTCCCAGATATTTGGAACATGCAAAAAACAACCTGTGAATCGGGGAGTTTTCCAAGATTCAGCAATATCGTCACAACAGAGTTTTGGAATGAAACGGCAAGGGATGCTGTTCATGTCATCCTATCTCTGCAGAAAATAAAACCAATTACATCCTTTATAGGCAACATAATTAGCTCCCTTCCTTCCAATGGAGAAAGCCTTTTCCTCCATGAAAAGCTTATACTGCCTCCCACGCAAACATGGGAGTGACAAAAACCCCACCAAAATCTTGCTGAGGCGGATGCCATGCTGAGGAAACCCAGCAGTAACCTCAGACAGGAGGCAACAGTGCCCGTGCTGCGAGGTTCACATGTTGAATCCTGACTTATGCAAACGTATTAGGGAGGAAAGTACTGCAGAGATGCTCTCCTTGCACCATACAGAACTCAGTGAGTTTGGATGTAACACCTCAAGATATTTAGGGGCAGCTGATCATTACATTAACATATGTATGATGGCAGGGATTAGAGTGCATCCTACTGCTGTATAATATGGATTTGTGTGTGGGTCAGAAGTTTCATTTGTATATTGCCTCCTACCCATAAGCTCATTCCTCCACCAAACTAGAAATAAATCCTATTTACAGTCTCTCCTCTGAGTAGGAAATGTGCAGTCCAGGTAAAGCATTTGCCTTCTGTGCTTTGTTGCTAGACACCACGGGACAGCAGGGCAGCACTTTCTTTTAGTTGCTCTATGCTGGACGTGTTTTGCCAGGCCCAAGGAGCCAAGATGAACTAAAGATTTCTGCAAAGCATCCTTGCAGGGTACTCAGGAAACCTCTATGGAAGTTTGCCCTAAGCCCGTCTCACATTTTGTTTGCCAGAGGAACACAGTAACATTGACAAGTCCCTTTTGTTTCTGAGAGTCCTAAAATTATTGCTGGGTGCTGTTCAGTGAGAAAGGCTGGGACAGCAGCTGTTAAGGAATTGGGTGATTTTAGGAGGCCAGCCTTCTTCTCTGCAGAGATCTACATAAGTGTTAAACAGAGTTGAGGCAATTTTCTCTCCCTTGGTAACAGCCTTACTCCATCCCAAGTGGATGACTTGAGGGTTATCTAGAGTTTTTTCATGTCCATTGGCATCATTCTGCTGCCTGCATATTCCTGTATTTAGAGTAGGTAATGTTACGCATCCAAACTGGGAGCCTGCTCTTTATTTTGGAGTGCGTTCCTTACGCCACCACAGAAACCACTCAAGAACAACCACATTCTGTGAAATCCTAGGGACTGTGAGAACCTTTTTCTGACTATTCCTCTTTTGGGTTTGCACTCTTATGCTTGCTAACATTTCTAAATCCTTAATCTTTTCTGCTCTGTACTACTTTTTTTCTGAGGCAGAAGTGATTTTCCTTGCAATTTTCCAGACCTTTTCTGCGTTCCCTTCAGGGTGGCTGGGACATGAACTTGGAGAAAATAGTTTATTTCCATTTCAACAAAGTGTTTAAAAGTGCATGCTTTAGTCTGCACTACTGCAATACAGTCTATGGTCTACCTGCAAGCAACAGAAAGACAGAAAGAAGGTAAGGAAAAAATTACCTTGTAACTTCTAGCAAACCTGTAAGAGAGTAACATATTTAGTTTTCGAAGCTCTCAGTAGCCAATGCGAATGTTTCTGGTGGCCGACCAGGAAGTGGGGATAGTCCTTACTTCTGACCAATTAAACATGCATTTTGCAGAGCTACTTTTTTGATGAGATTCTTTTGGACATGTCTTCATTTACCCAGGGAGCTAGGCACTGTCATCCCTCTTCCTTCTGTGGGAACAGTGACCTGTTTGAGAAACCTGAGATGTCTCCACAGGGTACAATTTAGCACTCTCCAGGCATACCAAGATCCCTGAAGCGCTGTTGTGTCTCTCTGATCCCTTATCTTGCTCGTGATCTGCAAATGATCAGTCACTTAAAGCCCACAGGAGAGGAGGTTGCTGCCTACCTACTGAAGGCCTGAGTTTGTCAGTTCTATCATCAAACAAATGAGCAGAAGCTTCACTTAAGGAAAATATACACAAGCATACAGCTCTGATACACTCTCATTAAGGAAATATGAAGCAGTTCTTTAGATGTGAAACAGGAAATAAGCAAAAGATGAAAAAAACAAAGCAAACAGCCCTCCCTTAAAAGTGGTAAGAATATTTTCAAATAAGACAACATTCCTTGTAGAGGGAAAGGAAATGACCTCTCCTTGATCTGAACTGTAATGGCTCTTCCTCATCCTTTTCCATGATATGTGTGCATATTCTCCAAGGCTCCAGATGGGAGTCAGCACCTCCTCTGTTCGGGTTTTCAGCGGGATCACTCTGCTGATGATCTCCTTTAGACCTAAGGATTCACTTAACCACCCAGATTGCAGAAGGCTTCCTTCTTCTGGGAGAAGTTTCTGATGTTGCAAGTGAACCCAGGAGCTCAGAGGTGAAAAAGGACTGAAAGAATCTACAAAGGGTTTACATGAATGAATGAGTTTGTTTTTCAAATTTAGGCCAGAAGCAGCCCGCCCAACCTAATTTTTTCTCCCTCATACTGTTTATTCAACCAAAAGGATTTTCAGACAACCTGAGGGGATTGCCTTCATGGGTGAGTGTGCATTTTACCAGAAGTCCTATTTGGCAGAATGACTTTTATTATAAGCATTTTGGTTCTGTTGTCCCTGCTGCATGCTGCTTTTCTTGGCCTTCTGGCTGTCTCTAAGTCCTGTGCAAACTTCCCTTTTCACAATGCACCAGGGATCTAGCAGATGCATAGACTATGTAGTCGAACAATCATTTTATGCCTCAAGCACTGCCAAACAGTTTATTGTGCAGCTTAGGAGGGCATACATATATACTGTTGTTCTGCTACAGAAAACCAGGGTGCCTTTCTAGAAACGCCCTCATTTTGCTCAAAAACACCACCTGCATTGTGCAGGAGTGATCCTAAAACAGCAGAACAAATTCGGCCAGGGGTTAAAATAGGATTTGTATTTTATTTTTAACCTAGGCTGGAGAATTCCCTTCTTTCCTTTTTCTCTTCCCCTTATGACACCTCTTTAAATAGAGTTGCTTTTCCAGCCCCAAACCCACCTAATGCCAAGGGGTCAAGCTACGTTTCTCAAGTCCTTTGTTCACCAGAGCAGTATGGGAGCATGAGATAAGTCTTTGTCGAAGCCACCAACGATTAAGACATCAGCACCACTAAGAGCTGCTGCTTTCTGTGCAGTCAGCTCTCTGTAAGCCACCCCCAGTCCTCTGCCATATCTGAGTGGCCCGCCTCTCCCTGGGGGATCCCCACAGCCAGCTCTGCAAGGAGGCTTGTGCTCTGCTCCTCACATCCAGCCTGCCGGCTCATTAATCATTCGGGATGCGACTGCTACTGCCACTGCTGCAGACACCTAAAGACTGAGGATGTTGTCTCCTCCTTTCTACGCAAGGCTTCTCTCCCTTCCCCAACTGCTTTTAAAGGGAAACATCCTTTTTTTTTTTTTTTTTTTTTTCATGCTATGACAGAGGAATATAGGTTCTGACCTTAAAATCAGGAAAAAGAATTGTACTGCAGTCCTCACGGTGGCTGTGGCTGGCTCTCTGTTACACTGACAGCAGAGTCAGTGCATTAAAATGTATGCATGGAAGCAACCTCCCATGCAAAGGCCATTGTAGTCGTTGCAGAGTTGGACTAAAGACTCTGTGCCAGTTTCCCACCCAGATGTGTGAGGGACACAAGAAAGTGCCAGCTGGTGGGTGAAGCATAGCTGCTATTCTCCTTCAATCCCTGGAGTACAAAACTACGGGGAACAAAACAGAAGTCAGAGCATTTGTGAGGCTACTCTTACTCTTAGAGACAGGCATCTTTACTCCCTCTAATGCAGCAGAGAGACTTAAGAAAGCAGGCAATGCCCTTCAAGCCACCGATAAACAGAACTGCTTGGCAAAATGCAGTATATAATACCAAAAAGGAAGTCCTCTTTCAGTAATGTTTTTTTTCAAACTAAAGATCAGTCCGCAGCCAGAACAGGACTGTCAAGCATTTCCAAAATGTAAGGCACGTTCCCATTTTTCAATGAATCAACAGAAAAATGAGGGAGCTGCACATGACCTGATGTGCTGGTACAAAGCAGATGCAGTGATGTCAGAGCTCCTACTCCCTCTGCAGCACTGGCTGAGCACAAACAGAACAACCCTTTCACTGTCACAGATTACCCTTACAATGTGGGTATTTTGTCCTGCAGGACAAATAGAGAGAAGCAAGAATCCAAGGAGAAATGAAGAAAACTGCTTTCCACAGACTCTTAGGGCAGCTCTGATGCACTCAGGGCGCTGCTTCTACCTTCACATCTGACTTACTTTGCCAATACAATACCTCCACTCAAACCCAGTGAGAAAGGATTTAATGTTTCTTTAGTGTAACTTCCACCTGCATCAATTTCTTTCCCTTCAGTGACCAATCCCTCATGCCCAGACCAGCTCTGGGAGTGAGTGGGCACAAGGTGGTCTCTTAAAAAATGATCATCATCCTTTTTGTATTTTGTTCCTTTGTCCTTTCCAAGCAATTTTTCTTTGGGACCCTAGAATAAGCAGTCACTTCAGAACAGTGTCACTATCACATGGATAGTGACAGGACCTGCAGGACACATGTGATTGGGCAGGCTGCATTAGAAAGTATTGGCATTGATCACCTCACTGGCATATCTTCCTCACTGGGGACTGCTGTCAATCATTGTACAGCAGCCTCCCGGTGCTAGCATAACGGGTCAGGCCCTTGATACCTGCTAGCATCCTTTTCACTCCCAAGAAAAATATTCTTCGAATTGGAGCACAGGGGGGTTTGTTACATTAGGATTAAAGAGCCTCTTCTTAAATGAGGGGTTTGGGGTTTTTTTCCAAAAGTGCAGTCATTTTAATTCTAAAAAAATCACCACTGAGAAAAACTAAAAAGCTTTCTGTAATACCTGCTTACTGTTAGTATTTGTTTCCCTCTGGGAATTCAGGTACTGCCACTGGGAGCTTCATCAGATGCTGACAACTCCCCTCATCAGGAATCCCCTTACAGAAGGATGTTTTCCCTCTGGCAGCTCTCCTGCGGGTGGCAGCAGCAGGTAATGCCCACATTTTCAAAAAGTTCAGTAATTTTGGGTTCTCTGCACTTAAGCACTCTAGAGACAGATTTTCAAATGCTGAACTACCTGCAGCTAAGATTTTAAAAAGAATCCTCTGTCCAATTAAGCACAATATAAAAATTGGACTTTCAAGTTGCTCGGACACTATAGTTGATTTGGTCTAATGAAAATCTGGCCTAATAATGGAAGTTCAGCCCCTTTGAAAAGTCTAGGCCTGAGCCCTAAATTTTGGAGGTGCTGAGAAGCTTCTGCGGGGTCCCACCAGAGGTGGGAGTAGTCGGTCTCATTACAGCAAATGTCTTCTACATATTCCTCAAGAAAAGCACCCCAAATACTGGGACACATCCATACTGTTTGCCACAAATACACATTTAAAACAGAGAGAATATTAAGATGAAATAAAAGGTGCAATACCTTTTATTGCCTGTATATACATAGTTCCATACTTGAATCTGAATGAGGTCTGCATCCAAACCCACCTTTGGCATATCTCTAAACAAAATGATAACTGCCCAAAACCTGGAGGTTTCATGGGGTGGGGTTAAAGTTGGAATGATTATCTGAAATGATATCCAAAGGAAGCCATAAAGCTGTCTAAGGATCTCTTAGTTTGGATTCACTGAGTCTGGAAAGACTCTGGCAAACCTCTCTGGGAAATATGGCATTAATACTGGCTTGCTCTGACAGGTTATACAAGGGATGGTGTGAGGCTGAGATGCTGATTTGGGGATTCAGAAAGTCTAGCTTTACTGTTTAATTTTCTTGATAGCTTCTTTTGCCCTGGATAGGTTACTTAATCTATCTGTACCTTAGTTCAGTATATAGAGAACGGAGACAGTAAGATACTTCACTTTTCCCACATTTTTCTGCCCTTTTACATCCATTGCCTGTTTAGACTGTAAATGCTTCAGGTCAGAGCTTGTCCCTTACTTTGTTTTTAAATACAGCTACAGTACCTAGTAGGCCAGAACACATGCTAAGACACACACTCTGACAAACACAGACAAAAATAATGTTTCAAATGTCACCACTAACTCAACTTACAGCCTGCAGAGAATGAAGCGGTGGGGGGAGAAGTCTGCAATATGTCATATGGAGCAAAATGTAAGTTCAAAGCATGCAGTCATGGATGAGCACCTGATTGCGGTTGGTGCTGGTGCTCTTCTCTACTGTCCTGGCTCCACGCAAGGAATCAGGAGTCAGCAACTGTCCTCATGTAAGTCAGAAGCAAGCAGAGACACCACACACCATCTGAGCACAGGAAAATACAGTGTCTTATAAGCTGGGAGGGAGGGGCAGACGGCATTACAGGTAGACTAGAAATAACAGAGCAAGCTTCATGCTGAAAAGCAGGGAATCTTTGTCATGACAACAGAGTGAGCTGTTAAACTATACAACGTGCGCAGGGAATGTAAAGAGAGGCAGTATTCTGGGTCTCCTGCTCTCAGCAGGGAGGAACTGGCAGGACTGCAGCAGTGAATGATGGTTTATTTTTAACAACAGTTTCTAAAGCAGGAGCTGGTGATTTTGTTTGTTTGTCACTTCTTATTTCATCCAGTGCTCTAGATGAATACTAGCTCCTTTTGCAAGATTATTTATTTATTTATTATTGTTTCTCCTTGAAGCAGGGACGGCAAATGCTGTGATAAGTAGACTGAAAGGTTCACTTAGTTTCAGCTGCAGTTTCCTTAAGTGCTGTGTCCCCTGCTGAACTGCCGTTTTGTAACACTGTGGAGGTGGAGCATGCTTTGGGGATACTCCACAGTTCTCCTCTTGCCTCCACCACACCACAAAAGAGCCATTTTTTGTCTCCCTTCCCCTCACCCTTCCTTTCCTGTAAGGGGACAAGAACCACCAAGGAAAAATGATGTACCATCACCTTCTTTTTAGGCCTTTTTGCACCAACCAAAATCTTGCAAATCTAAAGCATTAACTAAGCAGTTTTGTGCTTCGCTCCTGCCCCATGTCCTTCAGGGCGTGTGAACACAGCTTGCTGCAGACTAACAAACCACACAGCAAATGCTTCACATTGTGGACTAATGTCGGGGGAGCAGAGGATCTAGAGCTGCAGCTCAGTGGTCTGAGGAAAAAGCTCTGCCAGTTGTGCCCCTTAATAATGGGCAGTGAGCATAGAGGGCAAGCGTGACTAGGTAGGAGAAAAGAGGCTATCTAGGGAATCATGCAACACGAGTGCTGGGCTTTGCAGTCCATAATAGGGGTGAGTCAGACTGAATTGCTGTGCTGCTATTTTGGTTACAGTAGATGCTAATTCAGCTGGTCAGGTAAAGCGTGCTTTTAGGAGGCAAACACAAGCAAGCATACTGAGGCTCTGGGACTTTTCCAGGCTTCATAGCTGTTCTGCCTATTCTAAAGGGAAGAAGCACTTGTGATATGCAAATCCACAGCAGGGTCTGGGATACCAACCTCCTTCAGAGTTTGCTGGGGTGGAGGATTGCCATGGTTTTACCCCAGCCAGCATCTAAGCACTACACAGCTGTTTGCTCGTTCGCTCCCTCCCCTGGTGGGACGGGGGAGAGAATCCGAAGAGTGAAAGTGAGAAAACTCATGAGTTGAGATAAAGGCAGTTTAACAGGTAAAGCAAAAGCCACATGTGCAAACAGAGCAAGACAAGGAATTCGTTCACCACGTCCCATGGGCAGGCAGGTGGTCAGTCATCTCCAGGAAAGCAGGGCTCCATCACGCGTAACGGTTACTTGGGAAGACAAACGCCCTTACTCCAAACGCCACTGCCCCTCCTTCCTTCCTCTTCCCCAAGGTCCTTATATGCTGAGCATGACGTCATATGGTACGGAATATCCCTTTGGTCAGTTTGGATCCGCTGTCCTGGCTGTGTCCCCTCTCAACTCCTTGTGCAAGCCATCCCGCTGGCAGAGTGGTGTGAGAAGCAGAAAAGGCCTTGGCTCTGTGTAAGCGCTGCTCAGCAATAACTAAAACATCTCTATAGAACAAAAACATTTCTATATTATCAACACTGTTTTCAGCACAAATCCCAAACATAGCCCCATACTAGCTACTCTGAAGAAAATTAACTCTATCTCAGCTGAAGCCAAGACTCTGAGCTCTCTGGCAGATTAGTGGGGCAGTTTATTCTGAGGCAGCTGGAGGCACTGTGGCGTGGAAGGTCTCAGTTTTGAGCAGGCACTTTTCACCAGCTTCATAAAATGAAGTACGTGGAAACGTTTAAAAGATTGATTTCAAAAGAGGGAATAAAACATTGGGACAGAACGACACTGCTCCCTACCCTGCTTCTTAAGTACCCAGCAGGATTTGAGGGTTTTCTTTAAAGGATAAAGTGCCCAACCTAAAGCCTACTACTACCAACTCAAAAGATACTGACACTGGACATCACCAGATCAGGACCTTGGAACCTTTTGGACTTGCACTGACACACCTGCAAACTCTCAGCCGATCTTTCTTCATGAAGGAGAGGTAGAGAGGTAGGAAAGAGGGATGAGACTCGGTGCCTCCCCTTTCTTGAGGGGACAGTTGACATGCAGGGAGGACCAGGCAGTCCTCTGGGTGCTGGTGCATGAGGTAGAACAGTCACGGCTCTTCCCTTAGTAGCTACACAGGCCTGCAGTGCTGACAGTAACAACAGCTTGTTGTCAGCTAACGAAGCAGCTACGACGATGGCAGTGCGCTGAAAACAGACCCAGGCAGAGGCAGAATGCCATTTTGGGGTTATTTTATTCTGACTGGAACCATGCTCCAGCCCACTGGGAGCCAACCCTTTCACCGAGCTTTCTGGAGGGAGCAAAGGAGCGGAGGTGAGATTCTCAGCCGAGACATCAGAGCCAAGCTGTTCTCTGAACCACTCTTTGTTGCTGTCTATTCGCAAGCCTGCAGCCTCCGCTCCCTCCTCCCCTTCCCAAAAATAAAGCTCCATGATGTAAAAACATTCCTTTGGGGCTGGAGGTGGAAAAACTAGGACACCACAGTTCGGAAAACGCTCAGCACTCCATGAAATATTCACTATCAACTGAAACAGGTTTACCCAGAGGAGGGTATGATGAAGAGGGAATGGGGAATCAATTTCACTGTCCTATGGCTTGTTATTCTGGCTGCTTCTTCTCTTCTTCAAATAAGCTAAGCTTTTCAAAAGCTTCTGTCTGACCCAATTCTCATTCCCTCACTTTTCACTCCTTCTATCCCTCCTGTTTTAAGAGCAAATCAACATGCATCCTGAAGGCATCCTTGCCCAATCCTAAATACCGCTCCTCTCCAGAACAGGGCTAATAATGTAACAATGCATCAGAGAGAGAAAGAGAGCGCATGTGCAGCTGAGCGATCCATCATTTGTACACCAGGGGGATGGCAAAGCACTGTACCAGAGTCCTACTGGATTCAGGCAGCAGAAACCTGCCACAGGTGTGCAAATTGCAGTGAGCATGCTCACACCACAGTCACTTTGCCCAGTGTTGGCTCTGCGCTGGCTAGCATCCACGCCTGTAAAGGGCCTTCCCGTTCCCTTCGCAGAAACAGCAAGAACAAAACAAAGGTTACAAGAACAGCTATTTCTTTCCTCTCTGCTCTTCAAATGTTGCACTTCAGTATTGTGAGTGAATCAAAATACTTGCCTCTATAACTGACTACCAAGTTTTTTGCACTGGTTTTTGCTCCATGCAAATGACAGGAAGAAGCCTGGAAAACATGGAAAGCAGGAGAAAAGGCTCTGGTGCTGTATCGGCCTCGTGTTCGCGTTCTACCTGCTGCAGTTATAGGTTTCAGCACGGCCCTAGCCCGAAGCAAAATTGACTGCGTGACTTCGTGTCCAGGCAAACGGGAGATTCAGCCACATCACCAGAGATACAGCATCCCAAGCGATAATGAGGTGTTCAGGTAGTGCAATGGCAAAATGGAGAAGATCAGGAGAGGTGATGAAAGGGATGACACGAACTAAATCTGTGGTTCCCTGTGGGCATCCCAGGATGGGAGATCCAGGCAAAGCTGAAATGCCCAGGCAGAGCTGCAAGTGAGGAAGATGACATTTGTCTGCCTGGGATACAACCCTCAAATTCTCATAATGCCTAAAAGGAACTTAACCCCCGCTCAAGATTTGCAGCACTCAGTGCATTCAGACAACACATATGGGAAATCACACATTTAATTTCTTTTCAATGAGCTCTCACAGAGAATGGGCTTATACGCAAAGCCCAGCTCCCATACATCGACAGCTTAAAAAAAACCCCTACAACTGAAAGCTAGTCTGCCATGCATACATTTTCCGCTCAACCAAACCCCAAACACATTTTATCAAACAAAGGAGCTCTTTAAATGATCACCTGCTCCAAAGGGCATTTTCCTAATGGCAAAGACCATGTGCACTCAATACTTGTTCCACAACAAGTGAACAAGGAGCTGTATCATCCCACGAAAACAGGGACACCACAGGGAAGCTATGCTCATCTCGCTTGACGCACAGTACCTTCTCCTACCCTCACAGCTGGAGCTGCTTTGCTTGCTTATGTCGTACACTAGATGGGATAACCCAGTGCATCCCTCTGAGACCTCTGAGCGAGCACAATGGGCCTAAAGCTACAGCCACACAGAGCAGCAGTATGTGTAACCTGAGTGTGAAAAGTCAGTCCCAAATTTACCAATGCCATACAAAAACTAGGATTTATTCACTCAGCTGAGTCTGGTCTTATAATTTAATTCTTTGTGCTGATAATTTTTTTAACATATTTATCAATTATCATTTTATTACTCATATTTTGCTAAGGTCCCATTTAACATGATGCCTTTGTTTTGATGCCTGTAAGTACAAAAATAGACAGTTCTAGCCTTACTGCGACTGGGAAAGCAGTTAGAGGCAGAACTTAGACTAGGAATCTGGCTAGTCTAAGATTTCCCAACAGATGCCAGCAGCCACTGCTTATGGAAACACTCTAACAAAGAGAGCCACTAAGGAGTGAGTCTTCCCTGTTAATTTACCTCCTTCAGCTTCTGGCAATCAGGAAGGACCACTTGACCTGGAACATCTATCCAACCGGCTCTCTTTAAGTCTTGAACCTATACAGACTTTAGGGTCCCATTATTTTGCAGTTTCATTATGTAGTTTTTGTTCATATTAAACCCCCTAACTCAATCATTTAATTAATTTCCCACTCATTCTGGCAGGCCATTCCCTAATCACTTCTCAGAACCAATGTTCTCATGATAGGCCCATGGTCAACAGTAGCCAGGACTCAGATTTTGAAGAGTATTTGGGAAATTAGATAAAGGCTACCTCCCAGTACCCATTTTTTATCTTCTTCCCAGGAGTTCACTCACTTCAAGAATTCCACTTACTAAAGCAGCAGTGTTTTCTGCTCTGTTAACCGAAACTACACAATAAATGATTGTATATGTTTGTCTTTCTTTTTTCTCTGTAAGGACAAAGAAATCTTTTTTCCATTCATTAATGGGAAGTTCCTAAATGATAATGCATTAGCTCTCTTCACTGATACTTTTCTAGGGAAGTAATCATTGGAAAGAAAAGAAGATTCTGTAATCAGTAGCAGATTAATGGCGTGAATGGATAGATAACAGGTAAATGCTGTGCCTAGTTGAGATGGAGGAAAAGGACTGATGGAGAAAAGTC
Organism: Balearica regulorum gibbericeps; assembly: GCF_011004875.1. Taxonomy (NCBI): domain Eukaryota; kingdom Metazoa; phylum Chordata; class Aves; order Gruiformes; family Gruidae; genus Balearica; species Balearica regulorum. The sequence goes on along the minus strand of NC_046188.1, from coordinate 52,829,883 downwards.
ACAGATGTGCTCATATTTATACCAGTGAATTAAGTTGTTAAATATTTATTACCTGCAATACTCTGCAATAAAGATCTAGTTCTTTTTACTACCTGCTGCTTGTATTTGCTTTTAGGAATAAAGTTGACCTTTATGATCTGAACATTTGCTTTTTTACTTTAATTAAAATACACGAGAACAGTTTTTAAAGGGGTGCTCCATTTGAAAAAGGTCAGTTCTATGTTGTACCCCTAGAGGGCTGCAGCGGGAGGTGCTATCGGTGATCGCATCAAGGAACACCACCAACTGAATAGCAATAGTGTATTTGAGGAATTGCACATCTTCTGCTGTACAGGCAGACCTCTTCAGACTAGGCTTCTCACCAGGGGATGGTGTATTTGCTCTCTATACAATGTCAGGAATATGAAGAAGTCACATGGACACTGTTCCATTCAAAATTACAGTCTCTGCTGGATGTAAACAAGCAAAGCCTTACTACCTGCATGAACCACTATGCAGATTGGTTCTGGTGGCTTCTACAAGAAAAATCAAGAATGCTCCTGGGGGTTTACAAATTGCTTAAAGAGACACTGTCTAATTCCTACATACTCTGCAGGGCTTATTAAAATCCTCCAGGAGACAGCCACAAGCACAATTAGAGCTGGGTCCAGTAGCACACAGCTGCATCCTGTGATAAGCAGGGGATTGAGTGCATGGCAACACAATTTGACTCAGCCAAAACGGCTGTCAGAGGGACTGATCATCACTATCTTCCATTCTACTTGTGGTATGCTGTCACTGTGCTGGCAGCAACAAACTTCATAGGGAATAAGCACACCTGGGACAGGGCAGAATTTGGCAGGCACCTGGAACTCAGCAGATGTCAGGTGTTTTATATAGCATGCATTTTCCCTGGAAAATCAGTCCATTTGGACAAATATTTACTGACATAAATGGAGACACCAGCCCTGCTCTCTCCCACCTGCTAGCTGCATTATTTGGGAAGGCTTGGCCACCATTTATTTATGAGAAATCATCTTTGAGAGAGGATCTACACCCTTTTGCCTGTAAGCAGGAATCATCACTGCATGTTCCTTCAGTCACAGCTGGTGGTTTGCCTTCATCCATTGACAGCAGTCACAGAGGCCAAGCTGAGCTGCCTGTCTTGAATTTAGGGCTCTATGACATTTCACTATTCAAGATTCCCCAAAGTCTTTTGGGCCCTTGTGCAGCCTAAAACCACAAGAGTTTGGGGCTTCTGGGGCAGAAACAAGAAAGGGGAAGGTGACCAGAAGAAAAATCAGTCTCAGGGAAGATTTCAATGGATTGATGAAGCTTCATTTGACTTACATGAGCCACACCAGACCTGCGTCTCTTAGACACTGGGCTCCTTCTCCTCTGTAGTGCCAATGTCATTTTTCCAGGTAAGGAAGAACACATTAAATGTGAATAATGGCAGGGTATTGCTGACTGATTCCTTCCACATGAAAGAGTTCTGCCATCACCTAATAATATTTTAAGTAATACCTGAGAAGGATCTGAAGTGAAAAGAGTTTGTTTGCTGTTTAACTTTGGGTTAGCAACTTGTACCTCCCTACAAACTGGGAACAATAATACTTAATTTACAGGACTGTGATATAGTTTCATTCATGAATTCTTCATGGGATTCTGGTGGAGATTCATTCACGATTTTTTGCAAAGCACTGTGAAACTCTGTTGAAAAGCAGTGCTTATACAATGTGATACAGGGGAAAGGCATTACAGCAGGAGCAAGAAGACCTGGTGTCTTCTCTATCTCCACCATTTACCTTGCATGTGATGCCAGGTATATCACTTCACTTGCTTTATCCTTTAATTGACTATTGAGATGATTAATTTTTGGAGTAAGGATTGCCTATTCCTATATGTTTGTACAATACCACATTCACGTTTCAGCTAAATAACACAAATAATAATTTCAAAGACTATCATCTATGCTGTAGCATTCTGTTCATGTATTTTAGACAGAAAAGATACTGGATTAGTTAAGTGTCAATCAGAAATATAGAAGGCCAGCCCCTCTGCAGCTGCCCAAGGAGAGCTCTGGAGATAAATAGCTCAGCTATTTCTAACTGGCAGTTATTGTTCTATAGGATTATTAATGCCTGCTGCAAACTTGGCTTCCAGTGGGTGCCTTCTCTGGGATCAGTGGGTGTTCACAAAGCTTTTCCTTTGCAAAAGGTGTTAACAGCACTGCTTACAAGCAATATCCCCAGTGTCTGTATTGTCATGGGGATTTCTGCAGATGGCTCACAGTGATGACTGTTAGTAATTTATTACTGTTCTTTGCTCTTCTTCCTTCTTTTCCCTCTATGCAGGCTCCTTCTAACATTGGGTCTCCTTTCCCTTTATCTGTAGCAGAAAACCTACAAGAAGCCTTGGCAAAGGGGGGATGCTAGTCCAAATGAGATGGACAGAGCACCTCACACAGATGCACAGCTCAGGGGCAAGCGACAGCACAGCCTTAAGTCAAATACATCAGCCCTGCATTAGATAAACTGGCAGCCAGCTGCCAAGATAAAGCACCTGCTTCTGAATTCAGCAATGTCAATTGTCACAAAGTTAAAAAGGGAGGGAGGGATGAGAGTGGGAGTGGCACGAGCTGGTGAACACATGCAGGTGAACCAAATTGAACAGATGAAAAAAGAAGACAAGGACAATACATGCTAAACAATCTCCACTACTGCGAGCTCTGTCCTGCTGACCTTGGCCAATGATTAATGTTACTTTAGAGCACATTCGAGTCTGCTCTTAACATGAATCCCTCTGGACTGGAACTGGGAAAAATGTCACTCAGACTGTATGGGGGAATCTGTGAGGAGTGGAACGAATCTTTATTGCCATTTAAATAATTTTGTTTCTGGCTGAAGTTCATGTCTGAATTTCATTCTGTGCAACTTTCTTTCTCTGGACTAGATTTCACACCTCTCTATCGCAAAAACAAATGGCAGATCCAGTCGGTCATGCTCTTTGAAGAAAGTGGAAGAAAACAAGGGCGGAGAGAGGAGCTGTTCAAACATGCAAGATCTTTCCTTATCTGTTACTCTTCCTGACAGGTTAAGATGCATCTACCAAGCTATTTGCAAGATGCAAAGAGCTCATATCTTAATTTACCAGAAAAATTTGCATAGTACAAGTTCATAGTACAATAGGAAATTCAGGACTTCAGTGAGAGAACTGGGAAGGACTGTGGTTGGCTGGTAAAGGGCAGCCTGGAGCTACAGGACTGAAGTTACGGAGAGGTTCCTGCCCCAGAGCCTGATGCAAGGCTACAAGAGAAGCTGTTTGAAGGCAATTTGTGCATCTCTGGACTATGATGTGTCTAGCTCTAGCTAAATTACAAGCCAATTAAATCTGTTGGAATATTTCAAAGGAAATAGCAGTCACTGGGTCTGAAACTTATTCTTTTTACTTGCTTTTCTTCCTGAGATTTACTTTCACATATTTACAGTTGTAGCATCTACTCACTTCTCCCCTCCTTTCCTTTCTTCCCATTGATAAGTAAATCATAGAGAATGGAGTCTATTGAGTTCTGCCCAATATGTTTCTAATTCATCTCAGTCTCTCAATATTCCAGCAAAATTAGGGATGCCCCAACCAAGGAAGATCAGATCTTTAAGGAATACAGCAAGAAAAAGCATCCCAGCATGAGCATAGCAGTCATTCACTAAACTCTAGTCACAGCTGGCCACTACCTCCCATGCAAACATGGCATGTGCCTGGCCTAAGACAAAATCTGAGTGCTTTTCTCTAGGGAGCACTGCCATCAATTTCTCTCACCATTCTTTACGTGCACCTGGGCACCAGCTATTTACACCAGTTGGCACTTCCAGTCATCCAAATACTTCACATAATTCATAAGCCTAAAGCAGCAAACACCCACCTTACTGCCATTTATATCTTTCCCCAGGAGAACTCAGCTCAGACACAGCATTAAGGTTTCTGCTTTTTACCCAATTTTCCAGCTGGGTTAACTGAGGCATGTCGGGGTCAAGTGACTCGCCCAGGGCCACACAGTCAGCTGCTAGCCAGCACTGCATCCCTGGCACCGCCAGTCCCGCAGACATTTGCTCCAGCCACTGGACCATGAGGCTTCCCTTTGAATTGTCATATGGCGCATACAACACCTACAGGCCAGAGGAGTCTTTGTCTTTCAGCGAGAAGAGGCGCAGGAAGGGAAGGAAGTGAGCAAGAGGCAGTGTGGTGGGGACGTAGCTGTAATGAGGGCAGGCGCAGGTGTGGGAATTCTCATCCAGGAGACAAACAGCTGCTCTTGGTGACAGACAGAGCCTATAACTAATTACCTTTAATAAGAATGACACTTAAGTATGCATCTGAGCCTTGGACAAGCAGATTCACCTAGCTTGCTAAAGATACGCCTTTCACAGCCCCAGAAAACAGTATGCATCAATGGGAAATTGGGTTTAGACTGTGCTGGGGACCCTTCAAATGGCAGACCTCAGTTGACAGGAAAAGCAGTTCCCATGGAGAAGAGAGAGAGGTAGAAACGGCATCACGCTGCAGATATGGGCTTTATTAGCAAAAGGGATATCGGAACAGAAAACTTCACAGATTGTGCTCAGAAACTTTTCCTGCCTTTCAGGAGAAGCCCAGCTAAATACATTCTCCATTTATTTAAAATACATAGAGCAAAATGTGTCAAATAGGAGGAAGGGTGGTGACACAAATTAAAGCCAAACCTGCTCTGCTCCAAGCAGCACTCCCCCACACTTTATTCACTCTCCCTGAGCTCCACAACAGATTACAGGAAATAGCCTATTCTCTCCTTAGGATAAATAACCTTGTGGCCCAAAACCAAGAGTAGATTTACTAAGGGTTGTAATTGCAACTGCAGTGCTAACCCTTACCTTCATCTGATTAGTACCTGCCAGTGTGCCTTCTGTGCTCCCAGGAACATGATGTAGTTGCAATCACATGGTTGCACTTACTATGAAATGGGAATGTGGTAAGATCATGCTCTGAAAATTATCATAAAAAGGGCACTCATTTGCAATTGGTAGTGTTTACACTCCTGTACCTTTGAATTTGCCTTTGATTTCTAATGGGGCTGGATTTACGTTTGCAAAGCAGGTTTCATTCTCCTCTAGAATTTACACGGCAAGACACCTTCCCTTCCTATCTACATGTCTAGTTCCTTCTCTACACAAGAAAGAAAATTTTAAAAGAAATAAGTATTCTCAAATTGCTCTGCACAGGGAGTGAACTAAAACCTGTCTTTTCCCATTCTGCAGAAGTTTGAAAGGGTATTAAATTCTGTGACCAAAACCAAATTCTTGGTCCAGAATGAGATGTTCTACACATGGAGCTAGTTCTGAGGTGCTGCAAGAAGCTCATGTTTCAACAGCTATTCCAGCTAGTTTCCTTATCTACACAAGTCCTTTAGGTAACCTCACGAAATTTCAAACAGGCCACAAGAGAAATACTATTCTTGCCTCCCACTGTGCCACACCAGTGATTAAAATATAGACCCCAAGAGTCAAGACTCCAAAGAGGTGTCTTTTTTGACCTTCAGAAAGGTCAAACCCCCCCCCCCCCCCCCCCCCCCCCCGCTCTTCCCAAAATCAGCCACCACTGAGGACCATAACAAGTTTAGGCTGCTAGCACCTCCCTCTTACCTTCATTGGTCTGTCATCTCTGCTTGCATCCCTGTAGCCACTTTTTACTCCTTCTTTTAGTCCTTCAGCAAAATCAACACAAGTGAGCCCTACACCTCAGCCACTCCCATTCACTGTCCAGCATATCAATTCAAACCACAGATAATGGTAGCTAATGTGCCTGACAGACCTTCTCTTCTACCAGCTCTGCAATGGGAACAGTAATGAGCAGTAAGGGGATGTTAATATCTTAAACCACTGCAGCTGTTTGCTTAGTGATGCAGGAGACCAGAGTCCCTGGGGCCACTTGATGGGAACAGTGAAGAGTAGGCTCTGACTGTTATCTGGTAAACTGTATTATCAGTAAAAAAATCTGGAGATCATTTATTTTCTCCCACACTCAGCCTCTCTGTCTTGAGCAGAATATCCTTAAAAAACATACGTTGATTTAACACATTATGGATCCATGAGAGAAAGAGAAGAGCTGAGAAGCAGAAGTTTAAGATATCATGGCAAAGCCAAACGCCACCAGAAAGCCTGTGATTGCAAAAGAGGTCTTAGTTACTTCTAAGCTGCACAGTCCATGAGCTATGAGGGAAAGCTTCCAGTCCTTCCTCCTGATCGCTAACCCCATCCTTCACACTACAAGGCTATTTCTGCATCTTCAGTCATTATTTTACTCAGTGTTGGCTGCTAAACAGTTAAAATAAAAGAAACAATTAAAAAGAAGCAAGACCAGGGTTATGATGTAGAGGTTTAGATCAGCAAGATGGGACACTGGTGCTTTGGCAACAACCTCTGCCTCAATGCATTACAGCACCTCTGACTACTCATTTATATATGCCTTGCTCCGCTGTTGTAACAGAGGTACAACCTCTGTTGGAGTAAATTGTACTGAGAGTGGAAGTGGATTCTCCATGACATAGACAGGAATGTGGTATTGCCACTACAATCATGTGCTCTACAGTAGCCTTTCCATCTTCACCAAGCTTGTGCATGCTTCTAGTTCCTGCTTTTTATTTGTTTGGCTGGGTTTTTTTTGTTATGAGATACTTTTGAGTCAGTGACACATACCATTATTATTATATAGGAATAAGGTAGTCAAGCAATGCCTGTACAGAACCTACTCGTCACTTTGTTCACTAAGTCTGTGCCCTTTTCTGTCCAGTCTTTCTATATACCCCCAGGCAAAGATGTTTTCTCATTGTCCGAGGGACTGCATTATATTCCGTGAATACCCACTACTTATGTGAGAAGAGGGGCATATACTTTTCATTATTTACCATGACAACCTCTTCTCCTGCCTTCTTTAAAAAGTTACAGTCAGCTAATGAGAGGGTAACCCATGTAACCAAGATAACAAGGGGCACAAACTAGAAACAGTGAATATAAACCAGCAACTAATATGAATGGTTTTCCTGATAACAGGTTTCTGAAAAATTACTTAATCCCAAATGAGTCACTGAAATACTGACAAACAGATTCATGGAAGCTTCAGTAAGTTCACAAACTAGCATAGAATCATAGAATCACAGAATGGTTTGGGTTGGAAGGGACCTCAAACATCATCTAGTTCCAACCCCCCCTGCCATGGGCAGGGACACCCTCCACTAGACCACGTTGCCCAAAGCCTCATCCAACCTGGCCTTAAACACTTCCAGGGAGGGGGCATCCACAACCTCTCTGGGCAACCTGTTCCAGTGCCTCACCACTCTAACAGTAAAGCATTTCTAACATCCAATCTAAAGTGACCCTCCTTCAGCTTAAACCCATTACCCCTTGTCCTGTCACTACACTCCCTGATAAACAGTCCCTGACCATCTTTCCTGTCGGCCCCCTTCAGGTACTGGTAAGCCTCAATTAGATCTCCGTGGAGCCTTCTTTTCTCCAGGCTGAACAATCCCAACTCTCTCAGCCTGTCCTCACAGGAGAGGTGCTCCAGCCCTCTGATCAGCTTCGTGGCCCTCCTCTGGACTCTTTCCAACAGCTCCATGTCTCTCCTGTACTGGGCCCCCAGAGCTGGATGCAGTACTCCAGGTGGGGTCTTACAAGAGCGGAGTAGAGGGGCATCCTGATCATGAAGTCAGAAGCAGAAAACAGACCTAAATTTACTGTCAAATTCATCTGAAATTAATATCATAACCAAATTTGCTGAGGAATATACTTCAGGGAACTCTGCATTTAGGTCAGTGGGAAAGACAAGATACTAAAAAGGCATTTCCCATTTCACAGTTCTTCTGTCACCAGCACAACTTAAAGCCATGGGTGTATCTATCCCACCTAAATACTACAGAGGATATATTACAAACAATACATTGCTTTTGTTATATCTCACTGATTGCCAAGCAAGGAGGAGATTCTGTTGTACACAGCCCTCTAATACCAGGCACTAGATCTCTAAAATGAAGATGGAAACCAGAAAGGGAAGTCTCACCGAGGGAAAGCAGAAATGCATTTCCTGGAAGCTGGGTGCTGGCAGGAAGGGTCCTCGGCAGTGCATTCAGACTGCGCACAATAACTTGGAGCATGTAACCAGCTGCAGTGATTTATAGGCTAGCACAGCAATGGGTGCAGATGACAGTTGTGCTGATAGAGGCAGAAAAACTCCTGAAAATGAGATGCCAGCCAGTACACAGCAAAAGGCAGATGAAGGCCCCTAAGGTGCTTCAGATTGGAAATTACATCCTCCTCTGCTGCATGAATAATTGTTTGACTTCCATTAGGAATCCTCTCCATTTCTATCACAGTTTCGTTGATGTACAAACAATTCTTTTTTTTAAAACATGGATAGTTCCTCTCTCCCCTAATGTAAAGGGTCTTGGTTTACCCTTGGTGTCAAGACACAAAGTATCTTCTGCCTGCTGGTCCTAAAGTCAAGAAAAGACAGTTAACAGTAATAAAATGGAGTAGTAGACACAGCTCAAACAGAACCAAAATGCTTTGGAAATCAGCTCCTTCTCATGTCTAATATTTTCACTGGCAACAGAGTTTCTAGCTCAAGAGCTCAAAGCACAGTATTTTCAGAAAAGCAGATTTTAGTTCCTAAGGTTCCTTGAAATTAAGACAGGTAAAATTTCTGTGGACAGTCTGCAAGCAGTGAGGCAAAGACTACAAAGAATCTAAGTCAGAAGCTTGGAGCACACTCATTCAACTGATCAGTAATTTTTAATGCCATCTATTTAGGTACTCGGCTATGAGATACATTGGCATCTCCCAAGATCAGTTAGCCTTGAGCATTTGAGGACAAATGACCTATTTAAGGAGGCAACACTGTGATTCTGTGTTGAAGCAGAGCACTTCTAAAAGTGACTACTATATTTGAACCTGCAATCTAAGACCTCATCAAAGAAGGTAGTTCCTGGAATGGGTGACCAAAACATAAGACTCAACAACTTCTGCAGATATGCCAGGCTTTCAAGGCTGAACTCAATGGAGAAAGGTATACTTCCATCTGAGATTGTTCCCCATTGAACTCGAGGCTACAAGTGGATAAAAGATAGTCCACCTTATTTTGCTCACTTGTTGTGGCTGGAGATGACATGTAGGTAAGAAAAGAGGGAGCACAGGGCTCTCTAGAGAGACTTCCTACCTTCAGTACATTTCTTTTTACTGTCAGCTACTGTGGCATAGAGCCGGCCACCACGATAAGGGCCAATGCCATAATGCATATACAGTTAAGAATTGTTAGTGTGTCTTTGAACTGACTATAAAGTCCACTTGCATGGAAAGATGGCAGTATGCGGCTGGATTCTCATCCCAGGCTTTACTTTCTGCTTCTGCGTTGCAGTTCATGGCTATCGTGGCTAATCCAAAGACATTAGAAATTCACTACAAATAAACTTATTTTTCTTTGTAGGTACTGACAGAAAGAGATGAGTACTGCAAGACTTCCTCTGATACCTATCGGAGCTGAACTTACTGCCTAATTATTTTATTCCTGCCCATGTCAATGGGATTAAAACTTCTGCCTAAGCACAGGAATGGATTTTTAAAATTCTGAAAACAATTATTAGAATACATTTCCAAAGCTCCAAATGATAGCGAAACACAGGTGCTAAGAAGAATCATTCACTACTAACAAGTCAAACTTTATTCAAACTTCAGAGGGACTACAAACGCTGCTTTTATAGGAACATTTTTTCAACAGAGGCCAAGTAAAAAAATAAATGACAACTAACCATCAACATCATGTGTTCACTCAGCGTAGCCAGAATGAAATAGATAGAAAGAAATTAAAAATAAATTTCAATACTATAAATTAAAAGATGACACAGAAGGTATGCAAATTGCATGCCACAAGGTCTTGTTTTTTGTTTACAAAGAATGTGTTTTCAGTTTGATGGAGAGGCATCATTATGGGGGGAATCTGAGGCATTTTGAATAGCAGAAGCACTCATTAAGAATTCATTTTTAACAGGAAGACTGAAAAAAAAATTAAAATTAATGAGCAAGATGAAGTGGGGGGGAACTTTGAAGATGACAGCTTCTTGCTAAAAAAAGACACACTTGATATTAATCACAAGCAGTTCACATACATGCATTACCCCTAACTCTGCTGTCACAATCTCCAGGACTAATTCACAGCTGCTTTGTGTTCACTTTGTGTCAGGCTACTTGGCAAAACAGGCAAAGCACTGTGTGGACCCTCAGACACGGTGGTAATACAGATGACGAATAAATCACCAGGTAAAGGACATGGCATAGCCTGTTTAAACCTAGGTCATTTAATACTCCTGCAGTGGCAACTATGGGAGACCCTCAGGAAGAGGTACAATTACAGTCTATACCAAAAGCTCAAACGGACTACAGCAGTTTGAGTAGGAAAAGCACAAGTACTCTTGCTGCACCACTATCATGTATTTTCTGTAAAGAAATGACATTTATCTGGGCCAATTTGTAGCTGACATACTAAACACTACAGCACCTTTTAAGTCTCTTCAACAATCTGCCTGGTTTAGGACCTCATGATCTAGACATCTGAGAGATTTTCTCAAACATCCTTACCCATCCCTTAGTCTTAAAAGGAGGAAAAAAACACACACAGAGGCTAGACTGCTTAACTGATGCATAACAACACACAAATTTTAGAATTCAGTGTTGCACAACCATAAATTTATTCTTCAATACCCTCATACAGTAAAATAAAGTCGTGATTACTCCTCCTGTAAAAAATTTTGTTTGCTTCTTTTCAATGTTCATATTCTTGAGGAAGGGTTTTGGGGAGTGGGCTCTGGTTCAGGCTTGCTAGAAAAAGTCATCATTACAAACAGAAGATGCAGGCAAGCCTTTGCTCCCTCTAGATCTCTTTGTTTAGATTAAAAAACCTGAACTTTCTCAGAATTTAGTGAGCTGTGGATCAGGCCTAGATAAAGCCTAAGCTCATTTGGAGAACTAAGAAATTTCCATGCTGGGCAGAGATACCTCAGCTAGCTCCAAACAAGCTGCCTAATGAGCCCAAGCTGAGTGCTGCCCTGATAGGGCTATAATGTTTCTGTCCCCATATGGGCACATTCAGAGCTAACTTAGGTGTCTCTGCATGACCCTGTATTGCATCATGTAGACATACTCTAGCTGCTTTGTTGCTTTCCTTTTGAAATTATAGCCACAGCAACAGAACAGGCAGTTTACAATTATAGGATTATTTCTTATTAATATTTGCCCCTTTAAGGTTTGGCATCTTCAACAACCATATATGAAAATGGGTTGAAAAGACTGCATGAAAATTCTCCTTTAGGACTCAGCTGACCCAAATACACAGTTCTCTTGCTCTGAATTCCCCTATACAGTGCAGGGAGACAAACTGCTCTGTTTTCTCCCTCTCTCCTTTTTTTTCTTTCGTTCCATAATGCTGCATTGCAGGACCAAATTTTCTGATTATCATGCAGTATGTTATTTTGATTGTCCTTTCCCCAAATTAAATGATTCTGGTACTCTCAGGACAATCAGGAAAGATCTGTCTTCTGCTCTGAGGGGGTATGTAGTACCTTTCTGTAATAGGTGATCTTAAAAGCATACGTACAGTCAGAAAAGTAGTTGCACTTCAGGACGCTGCCAACATGACTATATCAGACAGTGGCATGACAACATGTGACTAAAAAAGCCATGACCACAGAAACTCCTACCCTTGATGCAGTGACAGTATGAAAATACCATTTTCACTGGTTTACCTTGCCTTGCAGAGGGTGAGGGTAACTAGTAAGGCTGTATTCCCAGCAGCAGTGCTGTGCTGGTATTGCATAAGCATTTTGACAGTGCGGTTGGCACAGCTTTCAAAAAAAAGCAACCTCTCCTCTCGCTCCCTATTGTGTATTCATAAACAATTCTGTATAGCCAAATGACACAAACAAAGTTTTAACACTTTCATCATCCTTGCAGAGTAAGCACAGCCATTACAGAAGGAGTAATATCTACTTTGGTTCCTGTATCATCAATAAAGCAAATCAACTAACCTTCAGGTGTAGAATCTTAACCTTCAGGTATCTTTACCATCTAAGTGAGTTTCTGAAACTAGCAATTAGAAAATTCTTTCTTCTCACTTGCAAGCTTGGACATATTTGATCTACAAGCCACAGAAAGAAAAAACAAACAGGAAAACCTAAAATACTATTGGTTTTTACAGACACATTTAGAAGCAGAGTCATACTGCAAAACTGGCTCTTTCAGCTCCTCAGGAAACCTGCAAAAGCATTTAACTGCAAGAACATTCAAGGTCAAAGGCAAGCTCTTCTTGGAGATAAGTTGCCTTCTAGCTATAGTGCTAAACTCTGCAAAGTAGAGCCTGTATTGCAGATGAGATGACTGGGAGATCCTTAAATCAAATAGCAAGCTCTATGAACAATGTACGTAAATAAGCTTTATTGAGCCCTGTGTCTGAAATTCACACACAACAGGAAAATTGGAACAGGAAAGCTAGTCATTGCTCTGCTTCAATGAATTGCTGTACATCAGCACCAAGCCTACTCTTCTCATTTCAGAAAAGTACACTTGCTCTAGCTTCCAAGACCCAAAGCAGCTAAGAGATAGGAAAGCACAGAAGCCCACATCAGTATACAAAAGGAGGAAAAGGCAGCACCAGTTACAGTTTACTTCCACCAAGCTAACTCTTTGCTGGCTCCTCATTGCAAGAGCTTTACCAAAATGCTAGATGAACATGAGGAGAACAGTCCTTAACACTGCAGATACTGCGCATGTATCCATGTGATTCTGGCTGAAACTCCTGAAGTCCCTTTTCAGCATGTTTCAGGATCAGTAAAAAGGCAGAAGATATCTGAGAGGTAAGAGCTTTGAGGTCTCCAAAGTGCTGGGCCGATGTCTCACAGCAGTGTAGGGTACTGCTCCTTCTCCAGCTCGAGCTCAGGACTCCACCAAAACAGAAAGTACTATCCTACAATAACATAAAGCATGGCTGTAGACAGTGGAAAGCTCTGCAGATAAAAAACCCAACCACCTGTTTTTAGTACCTGCTTTGTAAAGTGTTCCTGTGAAAAGATGTATTGGGCCAGACTGCAAGTTATGCAACCTGCAGTTACTCAGCTGTTGACTGGCTTCAGCTGAAAACATCCACAGCAGAGGCTTCCCAAGTTACTTAATGCTGTGCAGAAACAGAGCCCTGGGATGCAACAGAATGGAAGAAGGGACCCATCTGAGGTTAGTAAATGAGGAGGGAAACAACAAATTTAAGAAAATTAACTACAGGTAAATGAATGGCAATAAAACCTGGGAAGACCGTAGTTTTCCACAACACTGGGAGTCTTAGCTGAGATGGGACTGCTGCATGAAGCCCAAGAAGGAAAAAAAGCTTCTGATAGTCACTCACAGTATTTCTGACACTGTTGTGATGTGAAGAACTACTTGGAAAGCCTGATCTGTTATTTGCACAAAAAAAGAGTAAGGCTAGCAGAAAAGCATGAAACAGTCTGTCAATTGAGTATATCATTTGTTCAACTTGTAATGGAAGGAGAATGAAAAGAAAAATCATGGAAATTAGCTATGAATGTGCTATGAGACTATAACCAGAGGCCAAGGTGAGACAGGGAGGAGATTTTTTCCTGTTTCTCATGGAGATATGAATATTGTAACAAAGCCATTTCAACTTGTCTGGCATCTTTCTCTCCAAAATCAAGGCAAAAAGCAGTCTCATCGTGAAACATGTATGGTCTTCCCACCAGCAGCTCCAAGTTTTCTGAAGTAACAAATAGTTTATAATGCTGCAGCCTAGGAGTCCTAACATGCAAACAGAAAACTGGCTCCATTTTCCACTCATGCTAATTCATCATCATAGGCAGTAATAAAGAAAAGAAATGCATTTGCACTTAAGACAAGTTTGATTGCAGGACTGGGGAAATCCAAAAGCATGGAAGAGAAAGTGACACAGAGCATAAGGTTCAGAGGCTAAACTGTTCCAGGAAGAAGAAAGTTTAGCCTTTGTCTGTGATTAAGTGGTTGATTCTGCAAAGCCAGGCAGGTATCAAGAACTGGTTAATTGAGGGCAAGAGAGAGTAAAAAGTGAAAACAGAGCAGTCAAGGGGAGAAAAACAGCTGCCACAAAGTCTGTTTTCTAGTTACCATTTGAAGGTAAATATACTTTTCAACTAACCTATTCTGTGGATCTAATTCCCTGGAAGTGCTCGGAATCCACTAATACTATTGCCTTGTATGTTCATTAGTTGATGGGTCTGTACCTATGTACTGTCATTTCAGATTTTCTACCTAATAAAAAATGAAATAACACAGCAGCAACGAAAGCATTGTATGCATATATTTACTCATCCCTCATAGCAGATGGCCAGTCAACATCTCAAAGCAAGTGCTAGATTTATCAGGATGTATGTTAACAGCAAAGAGGAATTAAAGGCAGGTTCCTATACAAAGAGGGGAAACCTGCTGCCTTAGGTTTTGCAGTTGTGGACAGCTGAAGGACAACAGCCCCTCTGATAAAATAACGTGATCTTTGCCGCCTCCAAAGTTTGCTTCTCACAAGGCAGCCACACCTCCTCCTCAAGAACTGAAGCTATATAGATAGCATCAGGTGTAATATGCTGGGTATGTTTCATAGTGCAGTATATTTTGCAAGTCAAGGTACTGTCCATATTACCTGCATACTGCTTTTTCAAAGGCATCATTTCTAAAGTATACATACACATTTACAAACAACTGATTAAAATTTACTCCAGTTCCACTCTGGTTTTCTGATCTATATATTTTTGTGACTGCACTGAACCAGCAGATCCCCTGGGTGAATTTAAATCTATGGGGAAAAGACTAACTCTCCAACCCATGCAGTCCATGCCCTTTGGTGCTTTGGGTGAGACGTCAAGATCCCACAGAAACCTCTCTGTTTCTTCTCACATCACTGTGGCACACACAGAGAGGGAGGTGCCCAGAAGCAAAGAACATTTAACATAATAACTCAGATGGGTGGTCAGCAGTTTAAACCAGCCACTTGATGTTATTATAATGAGGATTCAGTCTAACAGTTGCTCTGCATGCACAGAAATCCCCTCCGTCCCCAGGAAATCGCTTAAAAATAAAAAGAACAAAAATCAAATCATCTGTTTGAGGAGGTTGTGGCTTGGAAAATGCACATAATGGGTGGAGCAAAAATGCCCATGGATGAGTAAAAATTATTTCTCATAGCAAGAGGATCAAGGAGCCTCTGAGCTTTATCTCAGGGATGACACAGTATAAATAACACTCCAGGACCACATTCAGACCTGTAGAAAATAGCTGCAGTTCTGCTGAATCCAACAGGAGTAGAATCCTCTTAGGATAGCTCTGAGCTTAGGCCAGTATGTTTTATACACATTTTGAGCCACAGTAATCTTGCTCGAAAACGAATGAGTTATTTCCATAATGTTTAGCAGAACTACATCATATGCCACTGTGGTGGGCTGACCCTGGCTGGGAGCCAGATGCCCACCAGAGCCGCTCTATCACTCTCCTCCTTAACTAGGTGGGAGAAAAGGTATAACGAAAGGCTTGTGGGTTGAGATAAGGACAGGGAGAGATCACTCACTAATTATCATCATGAGCAAAACAGACTGAACTGAGAGAGGAAATTCATCTCATTTATTACTAAGCAAAACAGAGTAGAGGAACGAGAAATAAAATCAATTCTTAAAACACCTCCCCCCACCCCTCCCATCTTCCCGGGCTCAACTTCACTCCCGGCTTCAGCCTCTGCCCCCATCAGCAGCAGAGGGGGACGGGGAATGGGGGTTATGGTCAGTTCATCACACGTTGTTTCTGCCATTTCTTCATCCTCAGGGGGAGGACTCCTCTCATCATTCCCCTGCTCCAGCATGGAGTCCCTCTCACGGGAGACAGTCCTTCATGAACTGCTCCAGCGTGGGTCTCTCCCACGGGGTGCAGACCTTCAGGAACAAACTGCTCCAGCGTGGCGTCCCCCACAGGGTCACAAGTCCTGCCAGCAAACCTGCTCTGGCGTGGGCTCCTCTCTCCACGGATCCACAGGTCCTGCCAGGAACTTGCTCCAGCATGGGCTTCCCACGGGGTCACAGCCTCCTTCAGGTGTCTCCACCTGCTCCGGCGTGGGGTCCTCCACGGGCTGCAGGTGGAATCTCTACACCCCCTCATCCTCCCTCCATGGGCTGCAGGGGAACAGCCTGCTTCACCATGGTCTTCACCACGGGCTGCAGGGGGATCTCT
Source organism: Balearica regulorum gibbericeps (assembly GCF_011004875.1). Lineage (NCBI taxonomy): Eukaryota > Metazoa > Chordata > Aves > Gruiformes > Gruidae > Balearica > Balearica regulorum. Next base: position 52,813,582 of record NC_046188.1, on the reverse strand, counting down.
GCTCCGGCGCCTGGAGCACCTCCTCCCCCTCCTTCTGCACTGACCTTGGTGTCTGCAGAGTTTCTTACATCTTCTCACTCCTCTCTCTGGCTGCAAAAGCTCTCTCTAGCTGTTTTTTTTCCTTCTTAAATATGTTATCACAGAGGTGCTGATTGGCTTGGCCTTGGCCAGCGGTGGGTCCATCTTGGAGCCGGCTGGCATTGGCTCTATCAGACACAGGGGAAGCTTCTAGCAGCTTCTTGCAGAAGCCACCCCTGTAGCCCCCCCTGCTACCAAAACCTTGCCATGCAAACACAACACACACTTTCTCACTGGGCAATGAATACTTGTTCTGTATTGTCTACTAAATCAATTAAAACATTCCCATCCAGCATCAATACATTCTGATGCATATAGGAGCAACCTTGATCCTTCAACTACTACGTCATTAGCTTCCTGAATCTCATAAGCAAAACTAATTCATTAAAACATATGTTCAGGAATATGCCTGGCCTATAAAACCCTGAAACACGTTCTTAATTTCTACAGGGTTTACGTACAAGTTTTAAGCTTACGATATCTAAACATCTATATATGCATTAAATCCATCAAGACATAACCTTTTTGCAGGCCCTGAATTCTTCAATTCTGCTCAGATCTCTCACTTCTCCTGTTACATTGTGTGCTGCAGGTCTAGGTATTCATAGTGCTGATCAAAAGAATAATGCTTAAACTGTTGATATACACTGGTTGAAATGTTATAACTTTAAAATTCATATCTGCATATGTAAATAAAGGAGATGATGATTATGACTGGCTAATAACAGCATTTTCTTTAAATAAGGCTGTTAAATTCTGTATTCAGTCACACTGAAGTTCGCAGAGCGGGTATCAGACCATTAGACATGATGGCAGGATTTGTGGCATCTTATTTCAGGGTAAGAATGCACACAAAATAGAGCCTGGTTTTGTTCAAGTTCCATAAGCTTTTGAAAAAAAGGTAAACGAACAGCACTTAAGGCATATGGGTATTAGCAGACCACAGCTAAAGGTTGATCTCAGGTCTGAGGATACAGAACTACCGGAAGGGTTATAACTACGGTAGCTGTAAAGAAGAACAGCTGAGAGGTAGTCTGAAGAGAGGTACACAGAGGATCCAGAATCAAAACAGGAGAAGAAAAATGTATTTGCAGTAGTAGCAGACAGTTATAGCAACGGGGAGGAAAAAATTAAGTATGATATGAATGGTATTGCTGTTCAAAAGATGTATAAACATACAGGGAGAGAAACCAAGCATCTCTAAATGGATCTGCACCTGGAAAACAAGTGGAAGAGAAATAGAAACTGTAATGAAAGGGACAGCTAGAGAGATGATATCAGAAGATGGAGGTCAAGCCTCTATGAGAGCCAGCAATTTGAGAGAGTGAGAAATGAAATAGCCAGAAATAACTAAGACCTCCTTAGAAGTACAGTGAAGGTATGTCAATATGTTCATTATTTTGTCTATTATCTACTAGTTGTTTCTCCAACTATAGTTACAGAACTTTATATTTAAAATTTGATTTATATCTAACACTTAAATCGCAGAAATTCCATGATCAGTTCCTTTATTCCAGCCCAGTGCATTTATGACCCCACTTCCAGTGTTCCCTCCTACAGATCACTGAGATCTCCCCTCAAGATTCCTGGCAGGCTCTAAGAAATCATTCCTCCTTTGCCTGCTAATGTGGTTGCTCTCCTGTTCGTATTCAGACCACAGACAAGATGTGATCATTACCATGAGTTCCTTTAGGCTGCTTAAGCTTCAGAGTCCCCTCTAAAGCAGCCTTTGAACCAGAGTCCTAAACCCTCTTCATGCTACTGCTATAATGTTTATTTTCACCTGCTGAGACCCCTGTTCTTTGTATGCTAATCTGTTGAATCTCAGTTTTACTCATCAATTTTGTTTCTGCTGCCCCTTTTCATACTAAATTTTGCTGACATGGCTCTTAATTTCACTGATTGTTTGTTCCTAACGTGAGGTTGCAGGATTCATACTGTTTCCACAGTTCTCCGAGGCATTATGTTTTTCTTCCAACTCCTATAGAATTTTAATTGTTCTAAGTCTTTACTCAATGACTGACAGAACTTTTGTCATTACTGAATGCAATAGCCATGATAGCTGGTCAATCTCTCTCCTTATATCTGCACTGGGGTTCAGGTTAGACATTAGGGATGAATTAAATCACTAGGAGTGTAATGTAGCACTGGAACAGAATGTCCAGAGAAGCTGATGAATGTCAATCCTTTAAGGTTCAAAACCAAGCTAGACAAAGCCATGGCTGACACATGTCAACAGCAGTCCTTGTTTGAGTGGGAGAAAGGACTACATAAACCCTCAGAGGTCCCTTCCAACCCTTATTTCTATGATTCTACACATTTGTCCAATATTTCACTCCTGTATCCTGTAACAATCTGGCTATCTTAGATTTCTTCATCTTTTGTATTTTCTCTCTTCCTCAAGCAGTATGTCATCAGCTCCAGTCTTGACATTTGAGAGTCCAAACGGTGGTTCAATTCATATAGTGATGCATCTGCAGCCAAAGGGATGCAGAGAGACATGGAATCATTGGTATCTGCCAAAAAATGGGTGCCAGGTGGCAGGATGGGTCAATAAACTATATGCCTTCTTGGTACACAAGTAGCAAGTACTCAGCACTGAGCAGATACTATGTCCTCACTCAGTGATAACTGGTGCCGCTCTCTCCTAAATACTAAGTAAAGCAGTTTTCAGCAGTGCTTTTACCTAAAAGTGTTCTCACCGCTATCGGCCTTGCTGAGCCATGCTGGAGGGCAAGGGCACTTTCTCTCCCAAAAATGAAGGCTTTAAGGTTAACAAACCTCTGAGGGTTTTTTTTTACTGTTATAGGCAGTATTTAGATATGTTTCTACCTGTTGCTGGACTTCCATGTCACTTCCTGAGAAATACATCTTTTTATTTTGCTAGGCTACTGGGCAGGGCCCAGATGCCTTGTCTCCTCTATTAGGGATATACTGGTACTATAGAACAATCAAATCTACAATGTGCACTGCACTGCTGCCCAGAAGGGGTTTGCTACTCTTAGGTATCCCCACAAGACTACTCCCTAACCCAAGTTCCTCTGTGGCTCCTAAACTCACAACTTACACCCCTCTATGAAAAAGAAGTGAAAACACGACCCCAGATGACTGAGAGAACAGCTGTTGGCACTCTGTCCTGTATTCAATGATCTTACCCATTTGTTCTTAAGTAAATGTTATTATTTTCTGGATTTGACAAATCAGGGATTGATTTAAGAGGTGGAAATGAGGATAAAATGAATCCGTAATACATAGAGGATAATATGCATTCTCTTACTGAGTGCGTCTTTCCTTTCTGCTTTGAAAGTACTGCAGTGGATGGTGAGGGACAACAGGAGGTTAGCAAAGGACAGAAGGGATTTAGGAAGGAAATACAGGGACAGCTGAGGGAGCAGGAGTGAAGAGAGGAAATTTATCAAAGAAAAGCGATAAGAACATTAGACCAAGGGGATTTATTTCAGGGTATTAGGAAGGAAATATAAGAAGAAAAATATCTAAAACCAACTTTATGCTAAAGTATTTCACAGCTGGGGGGAATTATTCTGCCTCTATTAACAGCAAGTTCTTTCTGCTGGACCATCTCCACATGCACGAATCCAGACATGCACACCAGATTTTTTTCCATGGAGCAATAGTAAGTTCCAGTCTATTACAAGGATCCATGGTGACAGGTTTCTGACAGACAGTGTGACCAGACTTCCATAACACCGTAAAATGTAATCTATTAGCAATTCTTATAGGACAACTATATGTGTATATTGTGACTGCTGAAAATCTGCTTCAGGTACAATGGAAAAAACTAGTAACATAATCCCCATCTCGTGGTACATTTGTTATGACAGATTTTGCATATTCTGGTGACTCTTCTTCATTTTAGATCTTCTAGCCTGGGTTACTTAGTTATATAGAGCTGTACAGAAGCGTACAACAAGCTATTAGGGACTGGAAGAATAAGCTAAAATACATACCCTATTAAAAGCCAGGAGCATTCTTTATGAACAGACTTGGGATGAAAGTAGGTGTTGCAGTGTTGTTTACACAGGTTGCTATTATTTATTTCCTGTAGTTAGGCCTGCATCTGAGAGATACAGATGATAAAGAATGTTTCTGTCTCCTGGAGCAACAGGAAACCTAAAAGCAGAAAAAACCACAGAGCTGCACTCTGTTGTGTTACACCTTACACCAGTGACATTTCCTCACCACTTCTCTACTGAATGTACAGAAGAAGAAGTACTTGTGAGAGCTGCAAGTGATATATGCCAGGAACAAGTGATCATGTTTCTCAGGCAAGATCCTTCTTCTTGAGTGTTGACAGCTGTTCGCCCCTGCCTTACCAAAATGTTCTAAACCAAGATTTTGAATGTGTTAATTTTAGCATAATCTGGAGCATCAGTCCCAAATTTCCAGAAAGGACAAAGATTTTGGATGCCTTACTGAGTTTTCACCGAGCATTCTTAAAAAAGCCAGCCTGCACCCTAAAACTTCTTGCCAATTTCAAAAATCCCTATTTCTACCAGGGGCAATGCATAACATAACAGAGATGTTACTGAGCAATCGTTACACACTGGGAGACTGCAACAGATGCAGAAGTTCAAGATTAAACTCCATCTCTCCTTCCCTATGGTTTGTAGAGAATTAAGGTAACATCTCCATTATCCGGCACAGCACAAAGCCATTGCTGCTATCTCCCCAGGCAGCTGCAGAGCATACTATATTATATTACACCGCAAGGTTCAGGAATACCAGGTGTTCTGACAAAGCACTGACTGTTTTTCCCACATTGGAGCAAAATCAACCATGCCGTGAGAGCAATTTTGTCACTGTGTGGTAGCTGGACCACTAGAGTATGGGCTTGAGTTCTCTTAGTATTGTCGCACCTGGAAGATTCTCTTGGAGTTGGAAAAGAAACATCATTTTGAACTAAAATTCTGGAGTCCCCTCTATGTGTGGTGTGTCCATCCAAGGAAGGACAGCAGGGGAATGCAAACAATGGTTTATTGCTATAGGAGCACTCTTCATGAACAGACCATCATGTTAAATAAATGCTGACTGTGGATTCGGCATCTCAGGATGCCAGGAGGCAAGGCAGCAAGTTCAAAGATAGCACCTGGAAAAAGAGGAAATGCCCAAATACCTAAAAACTTACCACAAGAGAGATCAACATGCTCTAACAGCAGCAAAGCAAAACCATGGCATATTGTACACAGCTCCATCTGACAGCTCTGGAACTAACAGTTAATTGCACTGGGACTGAGGCTTCCCATATTTTTCCTAAATTTGTGCCAACTACTTAATAGCACAAACTGCAGGGATAGACCGAGTGAGGCCTGGTTTACACTTAACAAATGATAGCAAAATGTTCATGTTGGATAGAAGAACGCAATACAAACAAAAAGAGACTGGATCCCCTAACTGACAGTGCAATGCCAGCCCTTGGCTCTCAGTTGTACTAGTTAAATATCCATTAGGTGACACATTTTGTCTGAGCTTGGAAACTCATAAGCTATATGGGCCTAAGAAATGCTTCTTAACAGAGAGGTACTGCTGGTGTACAAGGCACCACCCAGTTGTTTCAGCAAAAATTTAAGATAATCTTTGAACAAAGTCTTTGCTCAAATGGCTTGCCTGCTATATACAGGGATGGACTACATCCCTTAATTGGGATGGATCAGTATATTGATGTTTATGGTGCTTATTCTACAGGATAGATGCAGGGTCAAATACCTGAGCCAATTCTGGTCTCAGTCAATCTGCTTAAGGATTGATGTCCCATTACTGCTAGAGCTCTTCTGATGTAATGCTGGTTCTTTTTCCAGGAGCAAAGAAAAAAGACTAAAAGGTTTCCAGACAAGGTTTTGGAATGTGAAATACAAACCAATGTAAAATGGAGTCAGAAATCTTTTCATCTGCAACCCAGAAAAAAACAGAAAAGAAAACATACAACAACGTAAACCACACTTGCCAAGTTACCCTTGGTCCTTAATGAAATCACCCTGCAAAGCACATGCTGTGTTGCAGTGCTGAGATCTCAGCACCTTCCTCCTCCTAAACTGTTTATAAGCTTTTGCAATGACACTGAGCAAACATGGGCATGGTAGAATCATGAAAACAGGATATAATAGTCTCCAAAGAAACCAGAGTACATCCTGGCACTACGCACCTTCATTCAATTCCAGCATGGGTGGTGGGTGAGGAATGATTTACAAAATCCTATGCTGTTGCTCTGGTGCTTATAGATATGGGTTTCAAATGGTTCGGTCAATATTGCATTCACACTGCTGACTGCATCTGAGTTTCACTCTGAGTTTTGCTCTCAGTCCAGGAAGAAAATTTGTGAGCAAAGAAAATTATTTTTTAAAAGGAGCTGCATAACTTAAAAATATCTCTGTAGTTCAGGTCAGAAAACATGCTCTCTTTTTTTCATAGAATCATTGAATAGCCTGGGTTGGAAGGGACCTTAAAGATCATCTAGTTCCAACCACCTGACATGAACGGGGACACCCTCTGCTAGACCAGGTTGCCCAAAGCCCCATCCAACCTGGCCTTGAACACTTCCAGGGAGGAAGTATCCACAATTTCACTGGGCAACCTGTTCTAGTGCCTCACTGCCCTCACAGAGAAGAATTTTTCCTAGTATCTAATATAAATCTACCCTCCTTCAGCTTAAAAGATTTGGGAAATGATTTTACCCATAATCTAAAATCCATTTCCTATCTGTAAATGTGGCCAATTCTACCTATGGCTCAACCAAAACTGACTCTCCTGTGGCATCCTCTATTCTCTGCAGCCTGGGATAGGTTTCATCCTCTACCTCTTCAGACTGCTAATTAACCACAGAACAGAGCTGGTTGAAGCGCTGCTAGAAAAAGTCAATTAAAAGAGATTTTAGCTTTTTTATGCTTTTTAGCATTTTTCATCAACCTTCAGTGAGTCAGGAAAAAAAAAAAAAAAAGAAGTAAAGTTTTGAATGTACCAAAGAGCCTGCAGCTCCAGATTGAAAAACTAATCTTGCCAGACCCATGGTTCACATCTGGAGTTTATTAATAGAGTCTCTCTGCTACAGAGACCATCCAGGCTAGGGGAGTCTGAAGTTTCAGGTTCCCAGACCAACTGGGTATCCATCCAGCCAGAAATTCTGGAAATACTATGGGATCTGACCAGAGGTTACCAGCTCTGGATGCCAGTCTCAAGATTTTCACACTCCACACCCCAACGCAACAAGATTGAACCTGGAAGCTAACCTTCACCTGGGGTTCCCCTTGCCTTTCCAGGTAACTCCTACTGGTATCCTTCCCAGGAAACTGAGCATCAAGCCTGACAACAGCTGAGGACCTCAGTACTTTCTGCCACTCCCCCATGCAGCAATGCTTTGTAGGGGATGCTGGGTCTGCCCCACAGCTGTGGACTCTTGGAACCTGTCTCAAGACTTCCTACATCTTGGCTTGATAAGCAAGGGCTCTGAGGCAATGGGAGTCCCTGCAGAGGCAGGGCTTTCAGGGTCTCTGCTTTGGAGATGGCAAGCAGGACTCCCTAACAGCTTGCTACAAATCCAGAGAGAGTTCAAAAGAAACCTAATCTTTGATATATTGTGAGTTCAGTGAGCCAAAGTTATTTCAGAGAAAACATTTTAGTGAATCAGCATCTCTTGATAAAACTAAGCTCTAGCAAAGAAAGAGGAGAATTCCTAGAAGCTTCAGTAGAAAAAGCAACGTGAAGTCAAACTATGGTCTGTCCACCCCAAATGCAAGCCTGGTGCAATTACAGTGGAAACGGTTAAAGAGAACGCTGAACAGAAAGGGGTTTACAGGCTAATTATTGACAGCAGCTTCACAGGTGGATGAGGACTGGATGGCAGAGCACAGTTAGACATCTCAATCTCCAGGAGCAGTTATTTCCCTACCCAGGCATTCTGGTTAAGATCCAGTGAAATTAATGGAAAAAGCATTCCTTGACTTCATCTAGCTCTGGCCAGGGCTCATGAGGGACATTTATTGCTGTACGACTAAGGCAATGCACAAGGATGGTAGACTGTCTGTGTCTGTGTGTTTGCGTACACAGGGCTGTGGGTAGAATATGTTTGGTACAATAGAGGTTTGAGCCAGACTGCTGTAATACGAGTCTGCAGAATTAAAATTAGGATGGAAAAAATAGGGCCAATTACTTTTATAGCTTGCCCAAAAGCCTCAATTGATCATACTAACTTTAGAAAGCAAAAGGCACTGTGCACACTTGACAGGTTTGTTCCTCTGACAGGTACATCATGTGCTCGTGATTCCTGTTTAATTTCCTTCCTTAAGAATACCTCAAACTGTGTTCCTTGTGGGTGTGGTGGAAAGTGGAGGCAGAGAGTGATTCTTCTCTGAAGGAAAATACAATTACCCAACTTCTTTAACTGCTCAAACAGATGACAAGTGAACAGGCTCTCAATGCTCCCCACCAGCTCCAGTTTAAAACAAAACACTCTGCTTTATACATTCAGTAACAGATCCCTACTCCGAAACTCCCTATAGCAGAAGGGAGCCAGGGGAAAAAAAAGCCCTTTTTATTTTCCTCGGTTTTTTTCCTATTGCAAGGTGCTTTCTTATCTCTTTGAACTCAGAAGAGAGACTTGCACACATGAAGCTGTGTGTGCTAACTGGGTTGCTACTGGAATACAAACTAGGGTCACAGAGGTGGGGGGTGAGTGTGTGTTTGTGCACTCATGTTCTTTGTTGAGTGCCAATCATTCCTGCAGTTTGTTCACCACCTACGCACTGTCAAACATACACACAGACACATGCACTCTTCTAATCTGCTCTCTTCCAGTGCTAAAAGCAGACAGGCATGTGGTAATTCTCCAGGTTAAAGATAAAGCACAAAGAGGGTGAGAGTGTGTGTTTTTAACAAGTGCACGCAGTGAATGTGCAAGGGACAATCCGTGTAAGAATGAACATCCTCATTTGTACAGTGCACCCTGCATGTTCAACAGCAAGTAAAAATATGAGTATTAGGAGTACATACATGTTTTGAGGAGATGTAATTTCCTTTATCCTTTCATCTTTTTTTTTGCCATGAATACTAGGTCCTCTGGGTTATTCTCCTCTCACGGCAATATGTCAATCAATCAGAATAATAATAGATGAGTACCAGCAAGTTAGCACAGTGTTTCTTAATCAGGGAGTCCTGGAAAGTTTGACAAATGCTTTAAAACCTTTCATTTGGGACTTCTCTTTAAAAAATACTTTCCCTCCAGTTTGCTATTTTTAATATGACCATCTCCAAAATCTTGTGTGCCAGTATCCTAGATAAATCTAAACACATTTCACTGGTAAAACCACATGGTCTCGCTTCTTTGTTCATTTGTGCCCAATGGCAGGGGCATTCAGCAGCAGCTCAACACCATTTCCACTGCAATCAACAGTAAATCTCCTAAATGTTGCGGCTGGAAAACAATTAGGCTACTATTGAATACCTCAAGAAAAAATTCTGATTTGGTGAAATTCAGGTTTGGCATTGGTGAGTTTGGCTTTGCTAATGTCAGGGAAACTGCCCTTGTTATGATCAGAGCTGAATGTGAAACAAGTAATACTATTCAATATGTTTCTGTCTTTGTCTCAGATTTAGCTTCTTGCCAACACTGTTCTGATATTCTGGTAATGATTTCTGTAGACCAGGCCTCCAGACAGCAGCTAAGGACAGCTAGGTCAGCCAATATCACAGTCTTTTGTTTGAAAAGTCTGAAAATGAGGTATTCGAAAGATGCTGCTCTCAGGTATTCCCTTCTTTAACTTCATTTGGGAGAGCCTAAATTTCTTCTTCTGCAGATACCTTGCATAAGTGCCTCTCTTTATACTCCAGAGATAAGTGACTTTTTACAGATTTCAAGTGTGTGATTAGAAAATCACAGCTGCATGAATTTTAAGGCCAGAGAGGCTGTTGCATTAATCTAGTCAGAGCTAATGCATAGCATGGATCAGGAAAACGACTACTTCCTGCTGCAAGTCCAGGAGCTGAAGCTGAACTAGGATCTAGGTTTTAGAAAAACAGCAGTTTAAGATGAAGTTTAATAGTCTTTCAGGGGAAAAACTCACCAGAGCTTTGGATGGCTTGTTCCAATTAGCAATGTCATCCAGCGGTCAAATAGGCCTAGTATTTCTACATCTAATCTGTCTACCTACAGCTTACAACTACTAGTTTCCAACAAGCTTTTTGCCCCCAAGACTGTAATATCCTCTATTATCAAATGCCTATCCTCCTGATCAGTATATATAGACCATAATTAAGTTATGTCTTAATGTTCTCTTTAATAAAATAGGTAGATTGAGTCCCTTGAGTCTCTCAGAAAACATGAGCTCTGATTGTTTACTTACTCTTTCAGATACTTTCCGAATTGTGCCACTTTCTAAACTTTTTCCTTGAAGAATGGGCACCTCAACCAGAAATACTGCATTTCAGCAGTTTTTGCCACAAAACAATGACAGCTATTACATGACTTTCTGTAGCAAAAGGGGAAAAGACAGAGAAAAAAAGGAAGAAATCACAGAATGGGGAAGAAAGAAGAATGAAAGGCGTTAAAAAGAGGCAAAATAACAACTGAAAGAAAGGAAGGAAAAACTCAAAGTAGGAAAAGGTAGTAAAGAAATAAGTAGCTATTGTAATAGAAGCTCAGGAAGAAGCAGGTGATGACAAAAAGACCATGCAAAGCGCTGCCTATTTACAAATATGCTTTCCTAAGTTATCTTGGCAGTTCCAAGAGGCTGATACTCGATCTCTCTGCTCAATTATTTCAGACAATCAGTGATCCCCAACAGTCATCATTGCATAATTCTCCCTGCTTAAGAACAAACACTACACCTTCACAGAATCTTTCGGAAGCAGGACTCATTAGCACCGCATGGCACTAAAACAACAAACCAACCTTCCCAAAACCCACTACCCACGTTTCAATTGAGCTGCACAAGAGAAACATGGAAGGGACTGTCTTTTCCCATCCTCCACCCTGGAAATACCCGCCTCGCTTCAAGGCCAGCACTGGAGGACTTGGTCAGAAGAAACAAAAGGCACATACACACAAAGCACACATGGAGCTCTGGGCTCCAGTAATCAAGCCTGGGACATCTGTGGCTTTCACCAGGATGCCTGCGTGTTCAAGTAATTAGTCCAAGGCCAGCTGTCCCCTTCTCCCTCTTCACCCTTTATGCTCCCATTGCTTCTACTACCACTGCCTGTCCAAAGAGTATTTTGTCTGATGGATGACTGAAAGAGTAGCTTTTTTGTTGTTGTTGTTTGGAAGGAGGGAGTGGAAGAGAACCGGTGAGGTTGTAAAGAGGAAGGGGCTCTTCTGAGTACGTCTCATAAGACACCTCAATGTTTCAAAGCAAGCTTTTGCCACATCAGAGGAAAGATTTGCTTTAACCTTTATATTCTGAAGTTATAAACTCCAAACTCTTCAGCTGGTACTGAAAATGCAACCATCAATAGTGAACCTGCCTGTTCAGGAAAGCTTACTGCTTTATGGACACATTCAGCTCTTGTATTCTGGGCCTAATTTCCCTCTCGGCGATCCAGAAGTAATTCAGGGAAATTAATGAACCCTATCTCAATCTCAAGATGCTCCCTATAACACACTCCTTTCTGAAATCTTTCTGCCAATTTGTGCTAGGGCAAGCTAGAGGTACTGTGGGAGGCAGGTCTCCACATCCCTGGGGGTTACCACAGTGCCGCTGAAGAAACCTCGCTGAAACTTTTACCAATTGTGTGAAAGCAGGAGTGAGAACAGAACTAGGCCTTCTGTTCTCATCTGTGAAATTACATTTGTAGCTTTGCCCCAAAACCAGGCTCCCAAACATGCCCAAGTTGGAGCTGGGAAAGGAACACTGCTCCTCAGCCTGTGTTTAGCAATTACGGGCACGACAAAGCAAAAGGCTCTGCATGTGCACTGAGCAGTCCTGTCCTTTGACAGGGCAGCAAGCGCTTGGATGATACATTTACTGCAGCTTGCGCTGCATCGTGCCTGCCCGTGTATCATCTCCATAGCAGCAGTTCTACTAATTGAGACCAGCTGCTTCAATTCCAAATTCTTCTCTCCAGAAATATCGATACTACGACGTTATGATTAGAAAGCACTTTACCAAATGCCTCTCAATTCTGCACAGCTTAGATGAAGAGCAGCTGCAGAAAGAAGGGACAGTTCCCTGAACATACAGAATAAAACACTGCAAAACCACTGGAGAAATGAAGGCTATAAGAAGCAAGTCAAAATAGAATAATGATGGCAGAGAAAGCAGCCTGCCGTATATGCGTGTGCTTGTCATTTTAGATGTTGAAAGGACTGTGAGCAGACTTCTTCCTTATGCTCTAGGATAAATGGTCACAGCACTGCAGTGTTACAGCTTCATGCAGCAGGTGTACGTATTTATCAGACCAGTTTTTCTGTCCAAAGATGGATTAAAGCAAAATCCATCAATCTGGGCCTGGCCTGAGAGAGTAGCTGTGGTCTTGAATCATTTGGCTCCAGGGACTGTTCTGCACAGCCTACTGGCAAAGAGAGTAACTGGAACTGATAAGCTAGTGGGAAGATTTGCAAAGTAGGAATGCCACCACACCACCACAACTTGGCTTCACTGTTGGCAGTTTCCCTGCGGCTGCTGACTCCGTGCAGCAAGCTGTCAGCTGGATGCTTGGCAATGGTCGCACTGGGATTGCCAAAAGCTGCAAGCATTTTTCTCCCCCCCTTTGGCCAGGCTGGTTTAAGCTGGCTAACAGTACAGTCAATTACAAATTAACTTATAAGTTTCAGGCCCTGTCTGTGACCATCAGACACAGGGCATTCCTGAAAAGACATCTGGTTAGTAAGTTTATGCAAGAACTGGGCAACCCACTTTAATCCCATCTGTGGTTCCAACCTCCTGAGCACAGTGAACAGAATCCTTGAAAGAGAAAATCTCATCAAGAATGGTCTGAAAAATTAGAATCACGATACAATGTGTGGTTTCCTCCTGAAAAAGATGCTGCACAATCTTACAGAAAACATGGCGTGCTTCAGCTGTGTAAACAAGGGTGTAAACACACCGTTTCACTATTCAGATTTCATACTACAACCGAGGTAATGCAACAAAACTAAAGCTGAGAGATCACTTTGCTATGCTAAGTGCTTTGCCTCCTACTCTGAAAATCAATGAGGTAAATGAAATATGTTATACAGATACCAGACAGTGTCTCTCAGAACACAAAAAGCTCATGTTTTTAAAAAATATTCCTACTATGTTACTCTGGAAAATATTCAAAGTGTTTAGAGTCTCATTCACATTTTACCATTTATACACTTTGTTTGCTTTCATTATGTTCCATTTATCCGCTGAATCTCCCTTTAAAGTTGCAGTTTTCTTACCTATTTCACTTTCTAATTTGTGGTCTATATTAGAAGACTGTTTGAATCCTGCAGCAGAGGGAATACTTCAATGAAATTCCAAAAAGGTAATCTGAACACATTACAATTGAATATAAACTTTAAGAATCCTTCTCTGAAAAATATAAACTTACATCATATGCATAACATTCACTGACTGCATACTCTTTTAATCTCCATTTTTCTTCTGCTACTAGTAAGGTTGCTATACTTACTTGCACTGGAAAACAGTTGACAAAGAAGTACATATAAGAAATAGCCATGTAAAGATATACGCTCCATGTGCTTAAAGGAAAGTTACCTCAATAAAACTGCATGCAGATCTGTTAGCATCATTTGCAGGTGACAGCTAGATGGAATTCTGTTGATTGCAGTGCAGTTGTGTTCCCTCCCATCAAGCTGAATTTAGCCTTTCTAGTCACCAAATCACATGAATAAACTTTTATGCATATATTCATTTTATTTTTAGGTTTCCGAGATCAATCAATGACACTCATATAAGGAAACTGATATTACAAGGCTAGGTAAAAAACGAATTAAGCTCTTCTGAACACTACGGTCATTGGGACCATCAGGACAGACACTTAGATGGTTTCCAATGGCACAGCTTGGTGAATTGTTAACAGAATTACAACAGCTTTTAACAGTCATGGACCTTGGCGCATCAGATCGTAATGAACCCATGCAGCAGAGCAAGCAGTAGGAGTATTCAAACAACAGCTTCGCCAGCCTCTCTTAAATCTCTTCCTACTGACATTTGTACACCTCAGTCTGCAATGTACTGTAACTATTATGCACTGCTGCACCGGTGGAAGTCAGATGCCCAACACACATCTGCCCCACGAGAGAAGCAACAACTCTGCAGCTGACCGTTTATTTTGTTCACAAAGCACAGGCATACTCCCATTTAATTTCAGCCGCCCTAGCCTCCCCCATAACTAAATTATTGTTATTATGCTCTGCATAATCCTAGTACTGACAGGGATGTTTGTTATACATAATTAAAGATATTAATTTTGCATGGAACAGAAGACACAGAGCCAAGAACTTAATTTTTTTTAAAGTCTCCCATTAGAAAATTACCTTCATTAGCACCGACTCGCTGAGCTTCTCTCTGTTGACAATTTTTATCGCGACCTTCTGACACGTGACACAGTGAACCCCCAACTTCACAAGCCCTGCAGGAGAAACAGAGCAAAACAGAAAGGAAGAATTGGTTAGAGATAGTCGCCACTGAGAATTCTGCTATTAGTATGCCACCCAGCAGTTGGTAACTTACACGCAAACAAATTTCCACTGGTCTCTCCTCCAGTCAGATAAGGTGAGTAATGAAGACACTGCAGCCCACATTGTGACCATTTGGCAGTGAGGCTGCCAACATCCTTAATGCTGCTGCAGTTTCTGCCATTAAAGCTGTATTTTTGAAGAAGCACTGTATTCCAGCTCTCACCACTACCAGTAAGAAGTAAACCTCTGCCAATTTAACCACACTAGGCTAAGGGCTTTTGCAGACACCTGACATCAGCAAAAGCTCAGAAATCAACAAAATTAGATGGTCAAATTTCTGCAGCGTAGACATGGCCTCTACATTTTTCTAGTTCTTTCCAAAGTTTTCCTGATCATAATAAAAAGGTACTTAGTTATGCTTTCCTTTACTGTTTTAATTTACTCAGCTGTATAAAGTTAACACTGTGATGAGCACCATTGTGGCATGGAGGAACATCAACATATACTGATACAATTTAAGTTCTTCTTATTTGTTATTATTTACTATATCATTGTCCTAAATTAACTTAGAGTGCTGTTAAATGATTACATTGGAAAAAGGAAATGGATACCCCTGAGAGGATCAGGATGTCTGACCTATCACCAAAATATGGAAAAAAACTCCAAGAATTAAAAGAAAGAGGCAAGTAACATATACAAAGCATTATCTATCTTCTACAAAATTTTGACCTAAATCTGCTGACTTGCATGAAAGTACATTTAGATATCTCCCACAAGTGAGTTTAAGATAGTCCCCTGAGCTCTCTATCATCATTAAGAAAAGTTGTACCTGGAACAATTGTACTTTGTCGGTCTATTCACATGAGATCTTGTGCACATGCAGCACAACACCTGATAGGCTGGATCCCATTCCACTCCACACACAGTATGCCAAATTGCCATTTATTTTAATTCAGTTGTAACAGAAGTAAGAAGTGGCACCTCCCCGGCGTCACTTAGACCTGCTGGGCTTCGCAGAGCATTTATGAGCAATGGCATCGCATAGTAAGAAAAAGTCTAGCTCAGCTCGCAGCTCCTAGGTTGGGTTGCAGCTAAGATCCTGACCCCATCCCCTGATGCAAACCACAAAGCCAAACACGTTGATTTATCTGCAAATTGAACACAACAGATCTGCAGTCCAGCAAAACAATGAACACAGGACTTCACACTTCTTATGGAAGGATGAATATAGTCTATTACCTTACTACGAACTGTCCCCAGTGAAGTGAACTGGAGTTTTATCCTGCAAATACTTGTCCATCTTTTTGCTACACAGTTATTCCTAAATTTGGCATCGTTAATCACAGGATATTATGTTGAGAAATAAACTCCCAACTCACTTTCAGTCACATCTCTTTTATGGCGTGTTCAAGTGTTCTGGATATTTCTAGTCTCATAATTTCTCAGTCTCATCTGGTTAAATGCTGACATCCTTACTTTCAGCCATGACATAAACAAGTCACAAAAATTAAGAATGCTGCGCACTGACAAATCCATTTGAAACTGTGTATAGCAATAGCCTGTCCTCTGCCTGAAGCGGCCGAGAAGCACAGCTGGGGGAAGATGCTGTGATGTCCGACCAAACCTCACTCTTATGTCTGAATTTTGTCTAATCAATGAATTTATAATAATACCCATAGTACTACTGGCTCTATGATCACATTCATAGCAGCTGCAGCCTTACTTATGCTTCTTCTCTGTGGCTTTGTTCTGTGCTTGGATAGTGGCTACTTGGCAGCACTTTGTTGAAAGCATGCACAGTTTCGATCTGTGCCGATTGCTTCCTTCCTGCTTCCAGCACAAATCACAGCTCTACATCACTCCTACAGCACAACCGCACCACTCTTTACATTGCTCTTAGTTACACTTTCAAAGCTCAGCAGAACTTCTGGCTCAGTCCTTTATATCTAGACCCCCAGGATCTGTGGCACAGTGCCATACTGTAACATGCTGCAGACGAATTATTTTGAGAGGTCAATAAAGGTGACAAACAACTGCTCTCTGTAACTGGTCCTTCACCCCAAAGGAAATATAAAGGCTTCTGGTATCTCACATTTCAGGGTTTGACTTCAAATGTTGTTGCACCCAAATCAAAACATCTGTCCCACTGAACTTGGCTGATCTGTAAATTATTTTTCCTTTGTCCTCCCTGAAGCACCCTGTCATTGGGTCACAGAAGGGTTTTAACCATGAACTTCTGGGACACCGCCATCCTGTACCGGCAATCTTCAAAGCATCCTCTGTCCTTCTGGCTACTAACCTACCACATAAAATCAAAAAATAAGATGAAACCATTCTGTTTACTCTGATAAAAAAAGTTTATCAACTGTTAGAAGCCACTACATGCCTTGCAAAAATCACATTGATACTGAATCACATCACTGATTTTATATTGAATTAATTTCATCAACCTCAAGAAATCATTCCTGATTTATACCACAGTACCAGAGGACAGAATGAGAAAACACATGTGAGATTTGATGCATTTTTCCTCTTCTCCTGATTCACATTTTAAAAAGCAAGAAAAAAAAAAAGCACTATCATTGCAGTCTGTTTTGTGGAGATAGAACTTTAAGACAACCCTCTGAATAGACCAAGACAGCACTTTTTACTGTACTAAATTCACTGCATGTAATTTTAGGATAAAAATAAAACATGTCACTCTGCCTTGCCTCCTTTGCCCTCCCTTAGCCACCTCCTTTTGACATTTGCATGCCAGCCTAAGAAAACCCTCTTAGTAAGTCCATCTATAGGGTAAGGCCTTCCTGCTACTACGATGAAATCCTAATGGAGCTTGGGCAGGAAGGGCTTGTAGTCAGGACTTCTGTTTCTGTCCTGTAATTCCAGTCTAGTGTATAACTACTCAGAGATGACTTACATGGGGATTTGAACTCCTGTGGGCTTCTGATGCTTAGGAAGCCCTTTTACGGGTACAGAGAACATAAACAATTCAAGATGCATTATATATCTGCATAATGACAGGCCCTTTGAAAGAATAAGCAGCAACTGTGTGAGTAAACTGCTGAGCTATTATTGAAATGGAAGTGGCAGAAATGGCCACTTAGAAACAAATCTCCAAGGTACTTTTGCAGGGTTGTGGAAGAGGCTATGGATCTTCCAGTTTTTCCTCTCCTGTATACACAGCTGTTAACAAGCACCTTGAATCTACAGCAAACCTCCAATACAAATGTGTCAATAAGTTAGGTACTTACTTGTAAAGCTTATCTATACATTCAGGCCAGCACAGGTACCTGTGTGGTCCCCAAAGGAAAACAAACAAGGCTGCAGCTAAGAGGATATTTTGCACTGGCTTGGCTTAAAGCACGTCTGCCAGGCAACAAATAGAGTTTGAACTTGTCAGATTCATGACTAATTAACCCCTCAAATGCAGGCAAGTAATCTTCACGATTGCTAAAGTTAACCTGGGTCTGTCCTGGCAGAAAATCTAAGATGCTGTGAGAATAAAGCACTTCAAATTTCCCCCAACCACCCACACAGCTGTCACACACGCTCACTCCTCTGGGCACACTTCAGATTTCCATCCATAGGTGGTTCCTCTGGGCACTGACATGCTGCCACTTTCAAATAGGCTGTTACATCCTACAAGCTGTGAACACTGGGCTGCTTTTGATCTTAGCCACTGAACTGCACCAGAACCAGCCCTATAATTTCAGGTTGGGGAGTAAAGAAGAAAACATGAACAAGCGGAAAAGCAAGGTGATGTGTAAGCTAACATTGTCTTTTCACTTATAATTAAAAGCCATGAATTGAAAACCAATGAACATGAGGAGCCCTGGGTGACACCAGGGGAAGATGCCATTCAAGGAAGAAGAGCAAAAGGAAGCGTACAGGCCTGACACAGCCTAATGCTGCACTGACCTGCTAACAACCATGCCTGTGCATTTTGCTGCTGGTGAACTCCCACTCTAAGGATGCTTAAAGATACACAGATCTTTTCTGAAAAGGACAGGAGCTTGTGTGATGAGCAAGGGACAGATTTAGATCAGCTGCACAGCCCATCCTGAACCAGTACAGAGAGGAATCCTTTATTTTACCCAGGAAGAATGTACTATGGGGATGGAGAAAGAAAAGCTTCCTCCAGCTGAGACAATATATTCACTGTGAATCCCTGATCGCAGAAAGTCATGTCTGTGGCCTATATTGTAACTGGCAGTCACCTCCATGACTTTTCAGCCAAGGACAGGATTTCAGAAAAAGCTGATTTACTTTTGCCTTGCATTTTGTATAGCAATTTTCTCTAACACAGACTGAATAAAACACTAAGAGTTCGGCGCTGGTGCTACTTCATAACCACTTTACAGTGTAAATAGCAGCATGAGGGAACACAACTGTGGATAGTAACACCTTACTAATGATCTTGTTATTACAATTCTTCATTAGAGAAAGAAACATTCTGGGAACAAGAACTGCTTTTTTTTTTTTTTTTTTTTTCAATCCTATCCAAACTTGGAGTCTGCCAAAGACACCGACCTGAAACAAATCATCATTTTGAGAGAGACTAATAAATAATGAAACAACATTGTTGTTTACATACAGCACTTAGGTGTACTCATTGTTAATGAATAACATTCCCACAGTCGCTCAGAAATGTTAAAACACAAGTAACACATTATCTTGAATTTTAACCATAAGGCCAGTAACTACTTCAAGAAATGGAATGAAAAGTAAGTACATTTGCTACATTTAATACATATGATTTTTCCAATGGTAAATGGAGGTCTTTCATTTTCTTTTGAAATAAAACCAACCCAATGCCCTGTTTGTAACTTGATAAATTTCTGTAGTAGGGAAACTAGCCACTGATTTCAGAAGATCATCTGCATGTCTTATGTTGCTTGCTCTTCATTTCACTTCAGAGTGCATTGTCAAAAGACTTCTTAAAAAATCTGAGCGGAAAGCCCTGGTCTGGCCAGTAGTATCTATTTTGGCTGGATGAGCAATTAACAGAATGTCTAGAGAGAAATATCACTCCTCTTTTAACTTGAGTTAGCTAATTGCCAATTAATTCAAGTCAATGAATACTCTGCAAATGTTAATGTAGGCACTGCAGGACACAAATGTGGTTTTCTTCAGGGCTCAGACTAGTACTGGTAACAAACTATCTGGATTAAAGGAGGACCAAAAATCTTGGGCTGAACAAACCAAACTACACTGTTTTTGAAAGAGCTTAGTGTGTGTTCACCATTGCTACGTCTGAGGTTTGTATATACGATCTTTATATACAAGTAACGTAATTTATCCCCACAAATTGGAGGTTGCTGTTGTAAATCTTAAAAGTATTTATGGATGTTCATTCCTCAAAACTACATGCACTACCATTTGCAAGATCTGCAAACCTTCAAGGATGCCATTTTAGAAAATCAACCTTTAAAGCAAAAAGCATTAATACAAATCAAGTGGGGCATAGGACAATGCTTAAAATGTAATATTCTTGCTCTTTATTCTCAACAGTTATCTTCATAAACACTGTATTTTCAATTAAGGTTAAATCAGTTCAGTTACAGTATCTAACAGCTGACTGCAACAAAGTTGCTTTAGATCTACAACAGTGAAAAACAGATTAAACTTTGGCCCACAGCAACATGATTTCCATAGCCGTAAAATAAGGATAATAACACTTACCTTGCAAGGGCTGTAGAGGATTAACTGATTAATCCTTGCAAAGAATGTTGGAAAGGGATCTAAACTCTATGCAAGTTTTACATATTACAACCAGGAAAACTGCATCTTAAATACAATCTGGAAAGAAAAGTCTAGATAATTTCTTATCAATAGCTTCCATTTCATTTCCAAATTCTTCTAGCGCATAGATTTCTGGTGTCCTACAATATTCTTAGATGCAAAGAACTTTGTTACCGAGCTTCCTACTTACAGAAACCAATAATTGCCCTTAATTACTCAGTCTTCTCATTGAACAGATGTTTATTTTTCTATAGCAATTGTTATCTCTAATTATTGACTTTAAAACAAACAGAGCCTTATATCAAGTGACGGGCAAATTATACGGTATCAATTTATAATAGCATATGGGGAAAGGAGGTATAGGGTTGTCTAGAAATCTAAAAGGATGAGGATGGAGATACCCAGATTGGTAATGAAATAATTTGACCATGGGCTCTTCTACAAAGAAGATTCCAGTGCAAAAAGGCTGTTCTGAAGGCTCATGCAATAACTGTTTCTAAATTGAATAAACTGTAATTACAGTAGGACTAAAGCTGGTGTTCAAATGCTCAGCAGGAGCATGGAAGGAGATGTTCATGAGTGCCAGGATTCATGTGCCTCAGCTCAGAGCACACGGAAGCTGCACACTAAATTGCTATAGCCTAGATTTATTCTTCTGAGCTACGAGCACTGTCAAATGTACGCTGGCTCAGCCAGCTGAAGGGACATACTCCTAAGCTCAGAGATTGGTAAGAACAATGCATCAGCTCAGATGTGACTGGATCCACATGCCTGATATTGGAGAACAAGAGACACAGACATGTATATATATATACACAGCAGCTCACCAGGAGCAGGTTTTACACTGTATGCCTCAGAGATTACAGTAGCATCATCCTCCAAGCTCAGCAAGATCAAAACACACAGAACCAACATCACCTCTATTGATTTTTATCTTGGTCTCTTTCTTAGAATATTTCATAAATCAATACTTCTCAGAAACCCTTTGTGCCCCCTTAATATAGGAAAGAATGTGACTGTTGAGTCCTTTTGACACGCTCTTTCCCATCTTACCACACACACTCATGTGTCTAAAGAGGCCCCCCCGGGGAACCAGGACACAAACCTTGATGGGCACACTGGATGCTGCTTTTGTAAAATGCCATTATTTCATCAGCCAAACTCTAACAAACTCTTGAAGTCCTCTGGGATCTATCAGCAGCTTGTGATGTCTAGTGGGCGGAGCTCCTATTTCAGATCAAGTCTTTGTTCCCACATAAAAACACTTGGGAGACTAAGCTTTGCTGCCACGGGAGAAGTGCAGACTTCAGCCTCCAACATGTACACCTGAGAGTATTTGGGAAGCACCCCCATCCCTGCAGACAGGGAAAGAGAAAAGTAGTTTCATTGTTTTCAAATGAAAAAATAAATTAAAATATAACAGATCTTTTCATTTTCCCTTTTTTTACATCGCTGGATGGGTATTGGGAAAACTCTGCTTTTGCCCACAAGTCTCCTAGTCAAAAGCTTTTCTTTCCATGAGCTGTACATCTCCTTGAAAAACTCTTTTTGAGGAATGCTGAGATCCATGTCCCCCCTTCAGACTTCCTTAATCCTTTGTCAAGAGATGACCAAAGATGGCCATTTTCAGGTACAGCAGGAAGCCGGCAGAGCTCTGTCTATCCTGCCTAATATATCTTTTAGAAAACATGTCACTATAACTAGTTAACATCTGGGTAATGAGCCACAACATGCCCGCTTGGTCCAGTGATCTATTGAGAAGGGCTGATGCACTAACAAGGAGGGAACACCGCACAGCAGAGAAAGAGGAGGTGAGGAAGGAAGAGGGGAAACAGCAGATAAACTGCTCTTCACGTGTGCTTTTAGCTGATGTTAATCCAATTTTCTACAGTCATTTCTTACATGTCCCCTTCCTCACCACACCTTTCCACCCTCCCTCTATCAGGAAGTCCTTACACCCTTTTGACCCTCCCATCAGCCAAGACTGTTTCAGCTAGGTTATATGTATATTAAGAACTTAATTAAAAAGGGGGGTTACTATGGAAAACCTTTGTACAGAAGACAAAGGTCACGCTCTTCACAAGATTAGGCTCACCACAGAACACTTCATCTACCCAGCTCAGTGCTGATACAGCTTACTTTGCCCTCTGACATCTCTTAATCACTCACTGACAGATTCCTAACAGGATTTTCACTGACTGCCGATACGCTGCACTTCAGACTCAAGAAGTTGATTTGGATTAACAATGCTTGCACCCATGCTATGAACAAGGCCTCAAAACAGCAAGTCACAAGCACATGCAGCATATGTCAATTACCATGAATTCCAGAAGGGCTTGTTGTTGTATGGGATACGGCCCATACACAGCCAGGGGAGAAATGTGTTGGATAGCCACTGCATATATTATTCTACAGCTACAGATTTTTGATTTTCCAATGACAAACTGTTCTCTACCCAGTAGAACTAATAAGGGCTGATGTTTTACAGATCCACACCCTAAATTTAATTTCACTGTCCACCATAAAACCCTGTATTCTTCTCATGTTCCCTAATGAGATCTCCAGTCCCATCCCAACAGGTCCTCACTCATGTATGGACATCCTACTTTCCCCCCACCCTGTCATAACACCTACAATTTCCTCCCATACCTCTACTCCCGTCGTCTCTAGCTTCTTATGTCTCCTGCAGTAACACTCTCCACAGTTTTACTCACTTGTCCTGTGGTTCACCTAATACTTACATAGTTTCCTTCCACATAGCTCATTCTCTCTTTTCTCCTATGTAGATGACAACAAATGCTGTGGCTAGTCCAGACCTGTGAGCACACTGTCTTGTTGGTCAACCTGCATCTACCAAACAGAATGTCTAACACCTAAGTTGCACTTGTATTTCCCTCAGATTTGGTTCTCCTGTACTCAGTCAACAGCATCCAAAGCAGTTTGAAAGGACTTCATTATCTTTGAAAGATTTTTGAGACTGTGAGATTTTTATGTTAACGTCATTCCATTTCTTTACATGGAGATACTCCCACCATGCATTATCATGTGAAACAAGGTTAATACAGACACTTTGCACGTCTAACTGTCCATGTACCCTACATCTCCAACAACTTTGGATCCCACTGGCCAACATCAACTAAATTCAACAGTGAGCCCTCAGTAACAGGTTCCACAAAATTCAGCAGCTGGCAGATAGACCTTGTAAGTCACCCCAATACAGGAAAGGTAAGGATACAGATTAGCCTTCAGTCATTCAGTCTGGCTAAGAGGAAATGCCTTGCTGGTCAGTCAGCATGAGGATAAACTCCTGAGCAGAGTCCATTTGCACTGCCTTGGCTGCAGGCTGGACAAGAGGACAGGGGAGGGGGATGGAGAGGGGGTGGCCCTGAGGCTATTGGAGGGACAAGAGGTCGGGGGAAGGTCTGGGGACTCATAACAGCAGATTCACAGGCCTGCAGAACACAGATCCATAGGATGAAATGGAAGTAAATAATTTTAATA
Organism: Balearica regulorum gibbericeps; assembly: GCF_011004875.1. NCBI lineage: Eukaryota > Metazoa > Chordata > Aves > Gruiformes > Gruidae > Balearica > Balearica regulorum. The sequence continues at coordinate 52,789,647 of NC_046188.1, read as the reverse complement.
AGATTCTGGTATTTTCACATGACTCCTACAGCCCTGCACATGGGCCTAGGTAGTCTCAATTTGAGCAAATGCTTTAAGTGCTTCCTGTCCTCCACAGTGGATTGTGGGCATTATAAAACAATATCAGATCTCATGATGCAATTATACAGACTGCTTTTCCCATTTTGCAATATGTTCCTCTGTAAAAAGTGTAGGAAATACTACATCTTCTTACTCCGGCTTAGGACAATGGGAAGAAAGACCATTTGAAAACTGATTTCTGGCTTAAAAAAAGCAAAAAGTCACAGCAAAAGAATTAAAGGCCAGAGGAATTAGACTATTACCATTTTAATGAACAGTAACAGGCATATTAAAAAAACAATTTTCAAAAGTATTTCCTTTAACATGAGAATAATGGCTCAGGTCACAGCATGGAGCTGAAGGCATTTATCGACTTCTACACTGAGAAGAACAGGAGCTGCCTGCTCGTGTAGTACAAACTTCTCTACAACTGGTTCACTATGTTCCTTACAGGGAGAGAAAAGCAGGGGGTCATATTCAATACACGGTTACAAAAAAGGCCCAAGCACCTCATTAATTTAAGGTAAGGTTTACAAGAAACAATGTAATACCTAGAGAGCACAGTGCTGTGTCTCTGCAAAAAAGAAAGAAAATAAAGTGAATTTAATTTCCTTTCAAAAGAAAGGTGGTTGGATAAATACAAACATGTACACCACAACCTACCTTCTGATACCCAGGCTTCATCATTTGGAAATTCATACCAGAGTGGCTGAGGCTAAGTATGTCTTGAAATAAGAGTTCAATTTCAAACTCAGGCAGGAACCAGTGATTATAAAAAGACAGCAGCATGAAAACTGTGCTGTCAACACACATCTTTGTGTCATGCTTCTGTTTCAGGTTTTCTGTACAACAACCCCTGCCTGGGGTGCTGGAAGATCCCACAGTGAATTTTCTCTTCTGTAAGAGTTCACCGGGGAGGATGATGAACAACCCCATGGGTCTCTTCGAAAGCCCACTGAAGTTAATGCAAAGTCTCATCTGTTTCAGGAATTTGCAGACCAATTTCTTCATCAGCAGCTTACGGCTATTCAAACCTTGCTTCCTCTAGTGAGTGTTGCTGTAGAGAATGAGATGGAAGTGCTGAACAATCTGGCTGTAGAAGACCTTACAGTTATGCCAGAACTAGCTGTTCTGAACAATTACCAAAGTATACAACTCCCTGTATATGTAACTATCACTAAGGTAAAACAAATCTACAGGCATTGTTATTCTCAAATCTACACCACCTTTTACTGCACCACTCCCCCACATAACAAAGGGTTCTGCCTTTACTCAGACTGGTAATTTCTTAGTATCAGCATAAAATCCTTAAATTAGGCTCCCCACAAACACTAACTAGTTCAAGGCCAGAGCCACAATAAAGAAGGGTAAAGAGTGGATGAGTTTTCTAGATGTCAACAGAGAATCTCATCCCCAGAGTTCTTCCTCCAATTGCTTTCCATTCTATTAATAATTGTATTTCTTGGCCTCATACAGTTAGCATGAAGTGTCAGAAGACTCAGGAAGGTTCAATCAAAAAAAATCACCTTAAGAAGGAGGACAACTTTTAAGCCTGGACAAGTACATAGAAATAAGCAAAAGATCAATAATCAGCTTCTCCCTACAAGCTACAAAGTCTGTGCGAAAGTTAAAAATACCATCCCTCAAGAATGACACTCCCACATGAGGATCCAGTTTTCCCTGCACATACACTAGTGTGATCCCATTGGCTTCCTTGGAATTATTCCCAATTCCCACTGACCAAGAAGTGCCGCAGCCTTCCCAGCCTCTCCAAGGAGGTGATACAACGCAGCGCAGTCTACAAACAACAGCCACAGAGGAGCTCAGTGTTGACTCAGAGCCGCTCACGCTCAGAAGAGGCAGCAGCTCAGAAATAATTGAGATTGCTGTGCCCATTCAGTGTCCCGACATACACAAGGGAAAAACATGCTAAGATAATACCCAGCAATAATGGCATTAGACAAACCACGTATCACCTTCTGCAAAGCCACTTGCCTTAAGGGATACTGCCTATAAAGAGCACAAGAAAATACTGTCTTGTCCTTATGAACATTACACACCCTTATATTCTTTGGCTTTGTTATTATGAGCTCCTAAGTGACTAGAAACTGCTGTGACATTCTTTAATCATACTGCAGGGTCAGGCCACTTGCACATTAAGGCTATGGCAAAGTTGCATAGGGTGGCGTACGTAAGAGTCTCTCCTGAACACAAGAATCATCATCAGCTGAATAGCATTTATCTGGCAGGACAGGTATCCCACAGAAACATTATTTGTCTGTGACCTCTATGCTTAAGACACTAGAGGTTAGAGGTTGCAGTCCAAATCTTTTTAGGGGAATAATTTAAAAAACTCTCAGCAAGGATGGAAAAAGACTTTCAAAAGAGAATCAGGAACTCTAGCAAAGGACAAATATAGAAAAGCCTCAGTCTTCAGAGATGGAAAGTCCAACTCTGGTAACTCAGTCTGCAAACAAGCATGGTTCAGTCAGTTGGACAAACAAAACCAGCAGGGGAAACACCGTGAGCTGGACATGTAATGTTACAAAATGGTTCAATGGCCCTGCGACAAGCACAGGATCTGCTTCCTGACATCCAGCCCAGGTCAATGAGGCCTCCTGCACAAGCAGACTAGCTACATGTATTAGAAACAGGAGTGCCTGAAAGCACGTTTACTGTGTATCTTACACAGTAGAGAGTGTAGCAGATTCAGCCCCACAGATTTCGGCTGCAGAAGGACTTGCCCTAAGTTTCCTGAAGGACCATTTTTACTTGCAGATACAAGACTTTAAAAGCCCTTAAAGATCTCTTCCCTTCCCTTTCACTGGGACAGAAGCCCCAGCAAGCTCCAGGAGACAGAGAATCACAGAAAGAGAAGCTTAATTCTCAGATAAGGTTTGTCTAAACAGAGGCTTATATTCGCAGTTGCAGTTGAGAAAACCAGAACGGAGAAAGAGCAAAGATGCTCCCCTCTGGTCAGATTAAAGGGAATTAAAGCAAATCAAAGCAAATCTGTGGTCTTGCGTGATTACAAGTTGTCAAATATGAAGGAGAATCCCTCTGCCCACAGCATCAACTGTAAATCCCACTAACAACTACATGAAGAAGCCTAAAATAAAGGTTCTTTTGAAAACCTTTGTCTCTCTTCTCTGCAGTGTACTCAAAATCCACCTCTGCAGCTGTATGTGAATGTTGCTGCGTACTGTACCTAATACTGTACTGGGAAGAGAAGGTGCCTCCTGAAAATGCAGAGGCAACCAGGTGAGTGAATACTAGAGCAGGAACATCCAGACTGCACTTGGTGGCAGTGCACTGGAAACAGCATAAAGCAAATCAGGGCAGCAGATGGCCAGTTATTTAGCAACAGGGTTAAAGAAACAAATCAAGTCTTCTCTCAACATGCTGTCTGATTTGTGCTAGTGGTCAAGAATCCACTGGTGAGAAGAAAAGAAAAAAAAAATCTAGAATCTACTGTTGGTTACAGAGTCACAGAATCACAGTGGCTGGGAGGGACCTCTCAAGATCATCTAGTCCAAGCCCCTGCTCAATCAGGGCCAGCTGCAGCAGGCTGCCAAAGGCCATGTCCAGTTGGGTTTTGAGTATCTTCACAGATGGCGGCTCCACAACCTCTCTGGCTACCTCTTCCATTGTTTGATTGCCCTTACAGTAAAAAAGTGTTTTCTTGTGTTCAGACTGAATTGTGTCTTAATCTGTGCCCACTGCCTCTTGACCTGTCAGTGGGCACTACTGAAAAGAGCCAGCTCCCTCTTCGTTCCCTCCCATCAGGTATTTATGCACATTGATGAGAAACCCTTGAGCTTTTTCACCAGGCTGAACAGTCCCAGCTCTTCTCTTACAAAAGATGCTTCAGTCCCTTAATCTTTGTGGCCGTATCCTGGATTCACTCCAGTAGGTCCATATGTTTCTTGTACTGAGGAGCCCAGAACTAGATGCAGTTCTCCAGTTGTGGCCTCATCAGTGCTGAGCAGAGAGGAAGGATCACTTCCCTCGATCTAGTCAATCCTGCAGCCCAGGATACTCTTGGCTGCCTTTGCTACAAGCATGCACAGTTGGCTTATGATCAGCTTGTTGTCCAGCAGGACCTCAAGGTCCTTCTCTACAGATCTGCCTTCCAGCTGGTTGGTCCCCTGCATGCACTGGTGCCTGAAGTTACTCCTCCCCAAGTGCAGGACTTGGCATTTCCCCTTGCTGAACTCTCTGATGTTCCTGCTCACCCAGTTCTCCAGTATGTCCAAGTACCTTTGGATGGCAGCACAACCATCTGGTGTATCAGCCATTCCTCCGGGTTTTGGTCTCAAAAATACAATGTATTGAATTTGGTTCATTCAGTGGTTTCCTTCTGTTCAGTCTCTACAGGTATTAATGAGCAAAAATGACTTTCAGAGTGTTTTAATGATATTTACTAAAACAACAATGCTTCTTTGCAGCAGTTTTAAAGAATGTTATCTAAATTACTCTAATTCTTCATGTTTTCTATGTGTTTTATCCCAATAGAAAAACTTTCCCCTAAAGTTTTCTAGCTGGTACAAGGCAACCCAAAGAAAACTAAACCAGAAGCTGTACAACAAAGAGGGAGTGCGAAAGAAAGGTGTGAACGAGCTGTTTGTTTCTTGTCAGCCATGCCACAGTCCATTCACAGGAGTCCTCCTATAAGCAAAGACCTTACTGGCGCAAGGATAACTTCACATGCTCCTGGTTTGACTAAAGGCAATGCTATGAGTGGGCCACTGCTGTGGTAAATTCATGATTCTATTAGCTGGACATGTGAAACAAGACTTCTCCTTCCTCACCCCAACCTTCCTCCTGATTCTTTCAGTTTACATGCCCTCACAAGACACCCAGCCATACAAATTGCTCTTTTCTACTTCCCACGCAGCAAGAAAGAACCACTGCTGGACTGAGTATTAAGTTGTTGACAGTAACGATAGCTTACCCCTTCTCTATCCCAGTGAAGTTTATCTGCTAACTTTATCCGTATCTCAAACACTCCCAATCAATAATTTTTTTTTTAATTGCTAAAAGGAAGAAGAGTAGCAATACATGTAATTGGAGCTGAGACTTCCTCCTCCAAAGATCTGGCTTTAAAGTCTGGTTGGTCTCATTCTAATTCCAAGTGGGGATGGCCACTTGCTGCATATCCCAGTGCATCACAGTGTTATCCAGAGCCCAGAAATGTCAGGTGAGCAGTGAGGTACACTGGGAAATCAGCAGAGAGCTCTGTATAGTGTTTGCCTAGAGGTACCTCACATGCTGTCGTAACTGTTCAAAACAAATTATTTTAAAATCTTTTTTTTCCTTTATGTTTTATTTATATTTTTAAATGAAACCAGCACATCTGGACAATAAATTATGATTTTAAATTTTTTTATGAATTTAATTTCACTTCAATTTCCAAACCAAACTGAAGTTGATGCAAAGTACCTATAAAGAATACATGTCCATCTACAGTGAGTAGAAAATGCCAGTCATCAATGAATAACATAGCACAAAATTTTAAAGAAAGGAGCAAATAAATGCACATTAATTACATTATGACTCCAGTGAATGGGCAGTGGTAAAGAATATCTTCCTAACCACAGAAAAGAAATACTATATTTGGTGTAAAGAGAATTTTTTTGCAAATCAACATACCTGGACGGCCACCAACTTGAAAATCAACCTTTCTTTAGAAAAATAGCTAAAATATACAAATGACAAATAAGCATGGAATCATAAATGAAATCAAGGTTTTGCCCTTGCTGATTTAAACCATAATATAAAACCATGATTTAAATTGCCTTGATTTAAATATAAATTATGTAAATTCATCAACCCTGCTCTTCAGATAAAAAGTTTTTTCACAGCTAGGAGATCAGCCCCATGTCAGAACCTAACAAAAGTGCAAACAAGAGCACATTGCTGCAGCCAAACTCTACCTCCTCAGCGGCATCCTTGCCACTTCTGCTCTTAATGTACTGGCATCTAGAGCCTTGCTTCATGGTTCGAGGTTTGTGTTTTCTAATCTGCTGTTGAATGCGGGAACTCAGCTGTTCACAATGGGGAAACAGGGGTGCTACGGGAAGTATGTCAGTACTTGAGGTGGGTTCCAGTTTTAAGCAGGGCTTAATCTTGAAGCCAAAGTTAGAGAACTATCAACAAAGTGATGGAGCTATGAGGTGAACCAGGTAGAACCAACGCTAACCAAGAAGCAAAGAAATATTCATATTTACATATATATAGGAATTTGCACTCTCTCTTCTGCCCACATATGAGCAAACAAAGCATGAGGTAATTAATATCCAGGCTGCTATTGGGAAAGCCCAACTTTTAACACAATGACACATTTAACACACAAGAATAGGATGCTGCAGAAAATAATTGTTTTCTCCGGTCTTTTTCAAGCCTCACAAACATATTTGAAGACTATGGAGAAAATTATTTTTAAAGAGAAAATACATAACAGAACACAGAATTAATTATATGAATGAGAGCCCTATGGAATTACTATTGCTGTTTACATTGGAAGACTAAACCCCAGACTAGGACTCTACTGTGATAAACATCACACATACACAAAAGACATGCTAGACTCTGCCTCGGGGTAGATGGTTATGATCCAAACAGATAAGGCAGTCAAAGGGTACACCTAATTATACACTATTTCTCTGTTTGAAGATAAAGACTTTAGGCATGAAGAAATTGGTTAACTTGCTGAAGGTCACACAAAAACCCTGTTGCAGAGCTGGAAACCAAGCACATGTCATAATCACATTTTAAGTTGGTGGGAGTAGGTAAAAGCAAGAAAACCATTGTTGATGTATTTTCAACTACAAACTATATTCTAGAGAAGAAATCATTGGCCAATAGACCATTTTTATTAAATTCCAGATAAACCTCACACTCACCTCCCGCTACAGCAGTGTAAAAGGAGAGTAATTCCATTTGTGCCACTAGATTTGCTCCTGACTTACAGCAGAAAAATGTGAGAGGAAGAGTGGGGTGCTTCCAATGTTATACATGAATGCATAAATTTGGTGAGAGAGCTTTCAAATTTCATTAAATGGATCATAAACCAACAGTAATGAAATTGCAACATTGTACTTCAGATAGGAGAAAGGATACTGATTTCTAGAAGCAATGAGAGAAGAACAGAAAAAAACATGAAGGAAAATCTCTCTCCTCTCACCTTATCATTTTACTCACTCTGCTCTAAGAAAAGGACGGGTCTGTAGCAAAATGACAGGCAGCATCGTTAGACCAAGCTGTTCAAACGAGAAGGGTTAAGCTGGTTGAAAGACTGTTAGGGAGGGATGCGATAATCATCCAGTTCCCATACCATGATCCTACCGGCAGCAGCAGAATGGCTGCCACAGCTCGGTTTCTGCTTGTTTAGATTGGTTGAGTGTCCGCTCAACTCGGCAGCAGGGCTAAGGCAGGTTTATTGTGCTGTGCGTGCTCTGTGACAAGGAGGGCTGACGGAGATGATAAGTGCCGCTCTGCAGAGCGGCAGGAGTACCAACTGGCACATGCAGGGACGTACAGTACAATAATCTCCCATCTGCACGATATAGCTTTGAATCCCTTCCTTTACAGCTCAATAGGTGCATCTGTTGCCCCTCTGCTAATCCTCAACATTGTTTAAAATGCAGATCAGTGGAGATCATGCTTTTTCTTTCCCATTACAGACCACAGCCTAATAAAAGAGCTTTAATCACACAGACAATATTCTATCTCTTGCAGGGTCTGTTGCCTCATTCTTTCCTCTTTGCCTTTGTTTGGAAGCCAGATCTTTGTCAGGCACTAGCAGCAGCAGAATATAATTTTGCAGTGCAAGGTTTGAAGCCAGTCAAAGAGACTATAACCTTTCCCAAAACTGTAGCATTACAATTAGAAGACTGTGACTGCAAAAGGTAAACAGCAGGGAACTCAGGTCATAGGAACCTCCTGAGAAGATGCATCCTAAACCCCTGGATACGTTGCGTGATTTTAAATGTAAAAAGCAGCATCAGCAGACTTCCTTACTTGTCTTTGTCTCCCTAGCACTAATGCACCATGACATTTTTTTAGATGTCAGAAAGTACAAGAGCGACAGAGGAAAGCTATGATTGGTTATGTGACTGTAGGCTGAGAAATATAACTTCATTTTTTTCACGTAAAGAACATATACAGGAACATACGGATGTGTAAATGCTAACCTGGAATAACTAGCTCTTTCCAGGCAATTCTATGGCCAAATGAATGACCCAATAAGCTGGAAAGCTGTTCTTGCTGTGACGAGAGGGAGATCGTGCGAGTTATCATTTTAAAAATAAGACCGTAAGATCCACTGTAGTTAAGCCCTGATCCAGCTCTGAATTTTCTGAGGAAGAAGTGACATCCCAGAGTCCTTCCTTCTATGGCTATTGCCATCAGCGCTTTTCAGAGGGAAGGACTAGCCTGGAATTCTCCTTATATATGTTTATCCTCAAATTAATTTTCTTCTCTAGCAACCTCAGTTCCTCTAAATAGCTGCACAGCATAATACAACAAATCTTGTCTCTCCCTGTATCTGTAAACTGGAGCAAGAAAGATACGCAAACCATTTACTTCACTGATCGACATATGGTGGAGACGAAGGCAAAAGAATCCTTCCTGTGTCCTTACATTCCAAGAAACACGCTCATGGCATGATGATAAAACATAGCACAGCACTTCCCCTACCACAAGGAGCAAGATAAATACTGAAGGAGTAAAAAAGACACACAAGGGATGTGGCTAAGAGGGATGTACTCCCTGCCATTAATACTTCTTGAATCACCAGATCCTCAAGAGACCAACTGAGGACAACTCATTGCTTGTAAGATTTCCAGATGCTATTTGGAGCTTGGCAAGCCCCAGACTTTCACTTGCTGAAATACTAGCTGCTCTGCAGGGACTCTCTGCTGTAGCAGAGCCAACTGGGCATCACAGAGGGTCTTGAATGGTATGAACCTATGGGCAGACAGAGACCAAAACAGTTTAAGCCAGTCCTCACCACAAATAAATATGCTCTGTTCATTTATGAAGCCTAGACAGGTGATGTGCTAGCCACTGACTTTCTAGACAGGGGGAAACCCAACATGTTCTGCCCGACTTACACATCTGTACAGAAATTGTTGAAAGCAGCAGTCCCATCCTTCAGAGCCTCTTTTATTTGAACTCAGGGGAGTCCCTAACAGTAACTCTGCGTCTGTTAGATTTGCTGATCAAGGACAGCCCAGCACGTGGTCCTCTTCTGCCAGTTGCCATCGTAGCAATTAAAGGGGAAAAGACTATGGGATGAGTCATTTCATCAGTGCACAAATGCATATATTATTTGTCTCATTATGTAGACACAATGTGATTTTCAATTAGCTGTCCAACGGTATGATCGAACACAAGATACTTTAATTATGTATTTCATGGACATGCTTCAAGGGTGCTGTTTCAATCTCAAAATAATTAGCTGCATGCACAGGCAACTTAGAGAGTTCCAGAGGGCCTGTGGTTACTTTCCTTTTTAAAGATACAGAAGAGTTATTTCAGTTTCCTGAAGTGCAAAGGCCTCCCGGTTACAAGATACCGCACCTAATGTATCTGTCCAGAATTACAGGTGCCTGTGCAGGCATATATGGTTGGGTTCCTAAAGAAACATGGAAAGAGGTCAATAGTGGCGATATGATATACTTCAGAAGAAGCCCTCTGTGAATATTAGGTCTTTCAAGGAAGTCTTTGATGAAGCATCACAGGATGCACACACCCCTCCACACAGACTACCCGAACCAAATCCAGGAAAGCAGAAGTGAAGCAGGGCCGAAGACGGCAAAAGGTGGGGAAAGGCTGGAAATGAACCAGCGAAGCTGAGTCACATTCATTTCTCTCACTGAGCAGCAGTGCTGACCTACAGTAGCAGTGTCTCATTTGGTGTTTGTATAAGCAGTAGTAAATTACTACCTCCTGGTGAAAAAGGCAAGGAAGATGCTATGAAACAAGTTTTCTCCAATTAACAAAGCTTTCTAGGACCACTTATACGCTGTCCCCTCCTAATGAGAGCACCCAAAGTCATAATCCAGTTCTCCTCTATAATTAACACCTGTAATTACCAGTATACAACACTATGCCTTAACGAACAGCACTACTCAGAACATCAAACATTTATATCTGCACTTTTGTGCATATTAGATGCAAAGCATGCAAGTTTCATAGCAAAAAAACTGGGTTTTTTTCATATAGGAATATCAGATTTCCGTTTCAACTGCTGGCTAAAGTATCTGAATACTCCTAACAGAGATTAGAGAGAAGGTTGAATTCCGGCAACCCTACACAAGTATATCTGAATCTGAATTGGCTACCTTGTTATAAATAGCAATGTCTTGAAGGACCCCACCTGCCAATGGTCTCTACCAAGGTGATCAGATGTCATATACCGCAACGTATCTAGAATTTTTTTCTTAAACATCTATTGCAGAGTTGCTGAAAATAGTGCCAAAAGGAATTAGGAGCATTAACTGAAAGGGGAAAAATGGCAAGTATAAATGTTGCCAGAGGATATTTATTGTTCCCACAACCAGAATGCCATCTTACATCTCTCCCAAGAAACAGTCAACTTTTACACTAACTCCCCAATAACTCAATTATCTGTGTCAATGTCAAGGCAGGGTTCTGCCCCTTCACATTCTTTGTCATATATATTTATCTTCTCCTACATCACAGCAGTCCTGCTGGCCTTAGGAAAGAGATTCCTTGGTAGAAATGAGGCCTCACAGGAAAACAAGGCAAAGATTTTGATCATAGAGGCATCCTGATTTTGATCATAGATGCATAGAGGCATCTTTTGTAATTAAGGGGTTTGGTTGTTTTTCCTGTAGGTATTTATAAGAGGTTGATTTGTTTGTTTGTGAAGTGAAGCTACTAAGCTTCAGGGAATAATTTAAAAAATTGTTACTCCTTCAAATTTAAAGAGATTTTTCCACCGCTGAGTTCTCTGTAAATTATCATGTAGGGAATGGAAGGAGGTAGCATGTACTGTCAGAACACGCAAGATGGTGAGGAGTACCACACAGCCGAAAACTAAAATTTCTCAGTGCAGCCCTGCTCTCTGCCAGCAGGATTAGCTGGGTGATGTTCAGCAGCAGTGAAAACGTCAGTGAATCTTACTGACATCACATTCCTGTTTCCATGGAGGATGGGTGGTGAAGACATGTATTAAAGCAGAGAAAAAATTGTTTAGCAACCCCAAAATTTGTACAGGGTTGTGTATTGTAGTTTCACATACACTTTAAACTCACACTAAGCTAACACTAATGCTACGAGCAGCAGTTCAGTCTTCTCATGTCACCTGTGTTTTCTTGGCCTGATGCAGGTAAAAGTGCATCCAGAAAGGAAAAAAAAAAGGGGGTTTAAGTAACCCAGGCCTGTACTCAAACCAAGCACACAGAACCACCACACAACCTGCAGTGGAAGAGAGGTCACTTCCCCTAACAGCAATGCCAGTTTAGCCACATTGACGTGTAGATACACAATGCTACAAGTATAACTCCAGAATGTCCAAATTCAATTCCTTTCTCTGTTAAAAACTCCCTTCACACCACTGACCAATCACTTTTTTCCCAAGCCTCAATTCCCCATCAGTGACACGAGGCAATGTTATTTCCTTTGTTCCTTCCAACTACTTAGAGCATAGGGGCTTTAGCACCAGGGCAAGAGGTTGGTACAATCTGTACAGCAACAAGTACAACACAGCTCCAATTCTGACCCAAGAGTGTAGGCACTGTTGTATTACAATTAAGACACAACAATAAAAGGAGAGCTGACAGCTGTGCCTCTTCATAACTGAAGGCCATAGTAGCTCCATGAATGTGATACTAGTTCTTTTGGAATACGGCTGAGATGAGCTGTGTCTTGCATGTTTTGATCTGGTGTCAAATAAGAGAAGGCACTTTTTCTGGACTATGGTTGACAACAAATGGGAAGAAGACTGTTAAGGCACAGGATGGGAACTCAAAAGACCTATATTCCCAACCTTATGGAAACTGTCCTGTGGGACCAGTTATTTAAGTGCGTCAGTCAACATGGACATAAGTACGTCAAGGTCTTTTTGAATCTGGGTCTCAGTCTTCCTATGCCTTAGGTTAACATTACCAATGGAAAAACACAACGTGGTGGGTTGACCCTGGCTGGATACCAGGTGCCCAGCAAGGCCATTCTATCACCTCCCTCCTCAGCTGGAGAGGGGAGAGAAAATATAATGAAAGGCTCATGGGTCAAGATAAGGGCAGGGAGATTGCTCAGCAATTACCATCATGGGCAAAACAGCCTCCACTCGGGAAAATTAATTTAATTCATAACCAATCAAATCAGAGTCAAGCAATGAAAAATAAACCCAAAACTTAAAAACACCTTCCCCCCACTCCTTCCTGCTTCCCAGGCTTGACTTTACTCCCAGTTTTCTCTGCCTCTTCCTTTTAGCGGCACAAGGGGATGGGGAATTGGGGTTGCGGCCAGTTCATCATACGTTGTCTCTGCCACTCCTTCCTCCTCAGAGGGAGGACTCCTCACACTCTTCCCCTGCTCCAGCGTGGGGTCCTCCCTCCGCAGGGCCACAGGTCCTGCCACAAGTCTGCTCCAGTGCAGGCTTCCCACGAGGTCACAGCCTCCTTTGGGTGCATCCATCTGCCGTGGCGTGGGGCCCTCCACGAGCTGCAGGTGGATATCTGCTCCACCATCAACCTCCATGGGCTGCACAGGGACAGCCTACCTGACCATGGTCTTCTCCATGGGAGAAGGTGCTTCTCCTGGAGCACCTCCTGCACCCTCCTTCTTCACTGACCTTGGTGTCTGCAGAGTTGTTTCACTCACACATTCTCACTCCCCTCTCTGGCTACAACGACTCTTGGTGTTGTACGGGGTGGGGGACAGTTTCCCTTCTTAAATACATTATCCCAGAGGCAATACCACCGTCGTCGATGGGCTCGGCCTTGGCCAGTGGCAGGTCCATCTTGGAGCCAGCTGGCATTGGCTCTGTTGGACACGGGGGAAGCTTCTTAGCAGCTTCTCACAGAAGCCACCCCTGCAGCACCGTCCTACCAGAACCATGCCACACAAAAGCAATACAACCTACCACACAGAAATACTAAGGATTAATGTGCTTAGGTTGGTAAAGTGTGAAAAGTACTTCTAAGGTGTTTTTGTAAAGGCTCCTTTTCTTCCTCCTCAGAACCGAGCAAGAAATACAATTTTCTGAACTTGCTATTTCTAACTATTCTACACTGGCATGTAGATGTACAGAACCCATCAATTCTCACTGACCAGTCCACACTTGTAACACGTCCGCCCCAAATTCATATTTCAATCTTTACATAACACATCACACCCTCCAGAATGTAGCATGCCCCTTAACACTAAAGCGGGTCAAATTGAGTAAGCATTCGGGTTTCTTCTTGCAAAATTTATACCTTCACTTAAGCAAGTTACTATTCTTCTCTTTCAAACTCACAGAGGTATATCTAGATTAAATATGGCTACATCAGGTCTAATCATACATATGCCAATTGTAATTACTTATAATTGCTGGATTGTTTGCTTTAGTGATTTCTTTTCAAAGTTGCTTCTTAAAAATAAACGTGTATTTCATAAAAAGGCAGTTAGTCTGTGCTGGCTAGCATGTATGAGCACGTACCACCATGAGACCAAAAAAAAAAAGTTTTCTTCCTTTATTCTTCAGACACAGCTCTGAGTTCCTTAGCTACATAAACATAACCACAGTGTGCAACTTAATATGACAGCAAATGTTCTTGTCGTTTGTCCTTAACCATATATTCTTCTTTTCCATATTAGAAGTCCTTCCCCATCATATTAGAAAATTGGCAAACAATTCCTTTCCAGACAGCATACCAGAATTTCCGGCTATGTATCGAAGGACGTATCAGCCTTCATAACCTACGTATTTATGTTGGTGACACTGACAGCAGTAAAACAAATGAGTTCAAGTAAATAAACAAAGTAGATGTGACTGAAAAAATACATAATCTGATCTGGGTTAAGAGCACATGAAAAACGAGAAGGCTAATGGTGATTAGTGGAACTACTTATGAGTTAAATTAGGACAAAGAAGGACTACAACCACCCTTCATAAGAAATTGAGAACATTGACAGTACCATCCCACTGCTTGACTAGTCGGTAACTCATCTCCCAAGTGGAAGAAAACTATGCCAAAGATTTTATCCAACTGAGAGAGTCAAAGGGCTAAAAGGTGCATATATTCCATTCACTTACAGAATGGGAAATATATTTTTAGACTTATGCTTCCTACTGTTCAGTCTACATATTAATTTTAAGCTTATTTTGAATTTAAAAAAATCCCAGGGAAATACGTTTCAGTCTACAAAGCAGAAAGGCATCACCAATTAATAACTGGGATCCCTTTACTGGAGACAGTCAAGCTCTAAGCTTTCTGTGAAGTTTACGGAGTACATGCATACACAAAAAAGATTATGCAAACAAAAAAACATCAGATTATGCAAACAAAAATTACTCTGCTACACACAGGATCATGTTAGTCTTTGTTACAGCCATGCAGCAAGCTAAACCCAACTCTCACCAAATTAAAAAAACAGATTTCATCATTTTTGAGCTGTTGAGGGAGGTTCTATGGCTACACACACATAACCCATCTCAACCAACTTGCAAACACAGGTCTAAAGGCATTTGCCCCTAAGCATTTACCCTAGCATGATTTTCACCAGAGCTGCTATCAAACAATAAGGGCCAAAATATGGTATGAATTGCAGCAGTGTAAAGCAAGAATAACTCCAATCACTCCAGTCAGGTTTATGCAAGTTTGCAGAAGAGCACTGAACCTATTCAAAGACTATCTACAGTATCGTGGGTTTCCATATTTCTTCCCAGTGATTTTCACATCAAATTTTTCAGTGTATAATGGTAAAAATGGCATACATGTGACATCCTTGTATCATTATCAATGGTCTTCATTTTCGGGAAAGTTTTGGGGAAGGTTCTCTGGCTTCTGAGCATCCAAGTAATTTGTCTCTCCAATTTTAGGTCTCTAAAGTAGACAGAATGGTTTCTTATTGACTAAGTGAGGGTAAAAATCTTAACTGTCCATGCCTACTGTTTCAAGTCTGAGGTACCATAAAGTTTTGATGACAAGGTCCTAATGAAAGTAGGTGCAGTTGTTCATAAACTGGTTTCTTAATGGGCCCCAAAGCATACTACTGAGCTCATAGTTATGGGGTCAAACACTCTTTCATGCAGGACTTCCCTTCATTAAGCCATTCCTGTAGTATGGGCTGTCATATTCAAAGACCTTTAAGAATTAGGGTAAGTCTTCTCCACTGACTTCAACAGCATCTGGCCTTGCGGAAGGAATGAGGTCCTTGCAGTGAAGTGTCTCAGCCCAGTAGATCTGTCTCAAATCTGTCAAAATCAGACAGGACTCGAGAATTTTATCAGGATCCAGCACAGACAACACCTTGAGTGCAAGCTAGAGGAACCCAAGGTAAGATACACTACTTAGTAAATCACTGGGCATTGAGAATCTAAATTGCCACAGAAGAGACTTAGCATTTCCTCACTGAGGCATCCTGTCTAGATTTCAGAAAGCAGAATTCAGCCCGGATCCATCTGATTTTGCTGAGACAATAAACAACCTCACATGATGAACAGCACTTGAAAACAAGCATTAAGTGACAGCACCTTTAAAAAATAAAATAAAAAGAGTTGAATTTTCCACTTCTAACCAAGTTTGCTGATGGAGGTTACCCTCAAAGACAGTATCACACCTGAATCATTTCACTGTTCTAGCTACCATCTAATTCTCCATCAATTCTCTCATTTCAGCCCAGTTTAACACAATGTTTACATCCAAAAAAATGAAAGAAAAAATATTTAAATCTCTGGCAATGTCCTACTTGTCAAGATTGAGGAATGACTGCTAAAAATGAAAGTAACTTAGGTGAGCTCCATTTGATCTGCGTATCATACCATACAAGCATTGCTAAATCTCTCTATGTACAATTCAAGGAAATCACACTGGTGGGAAACCTCCCCTTCAGGCAAACACAGCTAAAAGACTTCAGTAGAACTCAGCATCTTTTGGCCAGTCTACCAAGCTCAATGTTTTCTGTACAAAAGCACCTAAATAATAAAAGCCAGTGAATAGGCAGCTATGAAAACAGTTGCCATACTGAAGAGCAAGAAAAATGGTATCTCTTTGAATAAAAGTTATTTTTGTCTAAAAAGAGGATGTTCTTTCTCTTTTGCCTCCCAGCCTCCTCCCAAATATGATGACAAAGATGAATGGGAACTGCAGTATACGAAAGTGTCTACAATGACTTGAGTTTTGCAGGTGGAGAAGCAAGACTGAGAAACAAGGGTCAAATCACTACATCATTTACTTGAATCAAACATCAGATTAAAAATTCTCTTTCTGGACTTAGTACCTAGAAACCCTAATATGAAGTAGAGGTGATGGGCAATTGCAGATCAGTGTTCTCAATCTTCTCCCTATTCTGATCTGTTGTTAACAAAAAATGACCAGGGGTCTCCTATCCACCGATGAATAAATGTGAGCTTAACTCAGCAATATACTTAACCAAATTTCAATCAATGGTACTAAGAAATAAGCAGTCCTTTAAAAGAATAGAATGCTTTTCTAATGCTTTTCTAAAATCGGAACAAAGAAGGAGATCTATAGCTAGCGATGGACAATACATTTCAGTCAAGATTATTTTTCACAATCCAATGTGCCGATTTGGTAACAATAAGATATTTTCAAATTTGCATCATTCTGCCAAAGAGTTCAGAACATTATTTAAAACAATAAATTGAAAAACATGTTCTTTCTGAAATCTATTTTTACATATCTTTTTGCCCAGAACATGCTCGTCAATGCCACTGACTTCTCACAAAAATGTTTTAAAGTGTCTAATTTTACTGCTTTTCCATTATTTTTGCTTTCTGCTCTGCTTGTTGAGCCTAAAGAATAGCAGATGTGCAGGGAAAAAAATAATCTATGTTGCTAGTACAGTGATAAAATAAAACCAACTCAAATAGAGGGCGCTTTTTTTTTTTTACCCTACAACATGCAATAGGATTAACATTCTCCCTAGAAAGATGGACTTTTCTTCTAGGTCACAGGGCTATCTGACCCAAATTTGACTCAAAACCAAACCTTCCGACTCTTGACCAGCTCACAATAAAGTAGCGGAAAACATCTAGGTCACATAATCCTGTCTCATCCAATTTGGATGCAGTTCTTCCAAGGACATAAATTCATTACAGACAGATTGTAAACAAACATATACACACACAAGAAAAAATACGCAGACAGATTCTGCCGGCTCACCCTGCATATATATGACTACTTGACCCAGAAACCAAAGGTATCGCCATCTAGTCACTGGGTTAGAGTCATTCACCTACATAACCAATTAAACAAATTTAGCCTTTCTGCCACCTTACAGAAAGTTGCACAGCATTTCAGGGGAGATTGTGGTTGCCTCCTATTTGTTACTGAAAGTTATCCCTAAGAAACCAAGCTGTCTTACAATGAATTATTGTTTCATCCTCCTGAGAACCCCACTGGATTCCTGGGAACTCTCTTGAAGTATGATGCTCAGCAAGCAGTACTGGAGACATCAGCATCAGCTCTGGATTATTTCTGAGAGATTTTTAATCACTCCACAGAGAATAATTTGCAGCAAGTTCTAGATACACAATACACAAAACACAGACATCAGTTGTGATTATTTTAAGATCTCCTATAAAAGAGTAATTTTCTTCCCCTAATCAGTGCTTCTGAAAGCACTGCTTTCAGAATTAGAAGGGCTTAAGGAAATGTCTGGGCCTTTGGACCTCTCACAGAAAGCTCTAACTTTGTGAAGTAGGAAACAATGCCATGGTAGGAATTTAAAAGTACTTTCTATCTTTTTTTCTCTTAGTCACCTATGCCTTGCCCAAGACACAAACTGTAAAAAACGCCGAGCTAGAAGACGACGTCAACCAAAAAAGAATACAGATCAGGTTTTCTTCTTGCAACTTCCAACCAAAATCACTTTGCATACTTGGGTAGTTGCAACTGTAAGCGTACTTTTATATTACTGATATGTTCATTAAATTGCCTCTGTGCCAGGGCTCCCAGGTACCCCTGATCCAACCACTGCATCATGCACAGCTCTGCTGTGTTAGAACATCTTATACAGATTACTGAATTTGCTGGTTCGTAATTTTCTGTCATCACTACAATCAGAGACACAAAATAACTAATCGGGCATACACAGCACTCTTGCTCATGCTGCTGTCTAGCACAATTAATTACCTGTGCCAGGTTTAGAAAAGTTGATCATCCCACTGTTCCCTGTCCCACAGGAAGCCTATCACTCAGTAAATAATTCTGAACAAACACACAGGAAGTATGTTAAGTAAATGTTCTGTGGTTCTATACACAGTTCATTCATGATTAAAAAAAAAAAAAAAGAAAAAAGTGAAAAGCAAAGCTCATAAATACATCTACACTAGTTTAAAGGCCAAGAAATAATTTAATTGAAGAGAAATAGATGTATTTCCTTAGCATATGCACTATTTTCTTATATTTCCTGTAGAAAATTCCTGAAACCTGCAAGTACTGATGTTTATTCAATCCAACTTATATTTTGTTATCCAAAACAAACTCCACTTCTCTGCCATATGCTCAAGGAGCACAGGGAATCCTACATTGCCAAAATTAGATGTTCATCCGTTGTTGCAATAAGTCTGAGATATCACAGGATGCATTCCCATCTGCTTTTGAATTTTGCTTCATCTAGCAAGGCTAATAAATTCCCCGATTCTTTTGCCCCATCAGTTCCCTTAGGAGCCGTATGCGTGTCAAATCCAACCTGGCCAGCTTTTTCTGTCCACAAAGACAGTACAGAGCAGCAGGGGCATAAGGATGGATAGAAGCACCCGAGTTACTTGATGAGAAGACAACTCACATTGCAGCATTCTCAGTCCTAGTCAGAAACACAGAGAACATGCCTCAGACGGATGATGCTGGGGATAGTGGGTCCCTGCAGGCTCCAGTAACTTTAAGATTGGACTGTACCATTAGGACCCCTTTGTGTTAAGGACAGCATTGGTTGAACCACTTCGGGAACAGGCCGATGAATCAGCCTTGATTAAGAGAATAACTACTGTTTTCCCAATTCCCCCTGCTCTGACATGAAAAACTAGAAATTCACATCAAGTACAGTGACCTTTTCCCTGTAAGCTCATGGTTGGGGCACAGATCATATTTTCCTTCTCTGTATGGGCAGTGCATAAGACCTCCAGGCATTTAAAAGAATGCCTGTCTGCTAGGTGCAAAATTAAAAATATAGTTTCTATTTCAAAGAAGCTCATAGCCTGAGTTTCACATCTCAGTTGCTTGCTTTCTTACACATGAAAAAATATACATGTGTATATAATTGTGCTATTTGTCTTCACTTGTGTATCACAAGACAGATTCAGGTTTGCTGGATTTAACCCAAAAAAGATTTTAAAAATCTAAGATAAAGTAATGAACACAGGAGAGTCCATAACATTCAAAGGAACTCTTCAAAATGCATTTTTTGTATGCTTTCCTAAATTTAATTAAAAATAAAATAAATGCATAATTTGCTTTTTCTTTACAGTAATTAATACACTGGGGTCTTAAGGACCTTTATTATCACTGTGGGAATTTATGTTTGTGGTAGCAGTGTTGTTCTTTTTTCCCCTTCAAAAAGATATTCACAAATCAGAGGAGAAACTCTTTGAAGTGTGCGGTAGGGACTACTTCTGCCCACTCCTTATGCATAACTCTTCTAACATGATCTGACCGAGATGCAGTTTTCCCCCTCCAGCCGTCAGCAGCATGAATCTTGCATCAGTCAGATGTAGAGGATCTCACAGCCCAGCACCTTAGATCTACCAGAGTAAGAGATGATAGAATTGAAGCTCTCTAGGGGGCCTCAGTAATTTTGAGCACCACTGCAGCCTCCCTGCATCACAGGTAGCTGAAAGCAGAGTTCAGTCCCTCACGTAATTTGACTATGACACATCACAGGCCTTTTCTGGACATGAGATACATACACATAAACTAAGCTGGCAGCAAAAAGGTGGGGAGGGGATGAATAATTTTGCAAAAATTTTCAATTTAACTTTCATTGTAAATAATCTAGTTCAGAGACAGAAGCTATTCAGACCTGGATGGCACTTTGTATTAGCCACTGAAACTGGGTGGCAAAGGAATCCAAATAAATTATTCAGGTATACAAACACAGACATGTGGAAAAACAGAGGTGGAAAGTCATTTCTGGAAACAATGCTAATCACCTCAAATGCAAATTTTAAAGTTCATGAGTGACAGGCACTTTAAGATCTGAGACCCTGGCCCCAGCAAAGGCAGAAAGCATTCAGGCCCTGATCCAGCAAAACATCTAGGCATGTGTTTACCCAGGAGCACATGCAAACCCATGGCCATGAAATAACGCAAGTGAGCCTTTGATCCCTCAATGCTTCTGAAGTCAGCAGAACGCAACACTACAACATTAACTGGGATGATTTGGGGCAATCAGTACAAGATACCACTTCTGATTTGATTTTATGAACTGTCCTGCATTTCTTGTGCCAGAGAGATGACGAGTGGCATTTGTATGTGTACTCTGGACAGAGTGATGGCTTCAGTTTAAATGAAAGGAATTTCCTCAGAACAAGAGAACTGGTCATCAGTGCTCAGTTTTAAAAACTAAGAGGGATTCACACAGGAAAAGGAAGTGCAGATAAATCTGAGAGGCAAAGGGGCATGATTTCCTAACTTGGTTCAGAAGGGTTACGTGTGTGAGAGTATTTTTACTGTTTTGTCTATCCCTTACTATCTATTTTGTTCTGATTAAATGTGACTGGTTTTGAGTCTTTCACAAAGTCTGTTCCTTAGACCGTCACATGTCCTTTGAGGAGTGAACTAGAATCAAGTCCCTCCACAGGTGGAGGTCTGAGATCATGTGCTTAAAGAACCTGGAGAACATGGTGAAGTTAAGCTAACATAAGCATGCTACATATGCACATCGGGATGGTAAGAAACCTTCAGCCTATCTCATTGTTCCTCATTCTCCATTTCCATCTAGCAAATCCAGGGGACCCTCTTCCCATTTGAAGACAGACAAGGAAGAGCCCCAAAGCAGCATCAGGGCCGAATGGAGTTTCTGTGTTTATGGCCCTTCTGGACAACCATGAAGAAAAGAAAAGAAAGGGGAAAAAAACAAAAGGTCGGAAAAAAAGTAGTAGCTTAGTCTGCATTATTTCTCTTGCAACGCCTTTTCCACACCATGCAAAAACCCCTTCCCATGAAGACAAAACTCTTCTACTGGCAGAACAGTTCTTCTTTCTACTGTGCCTCTTATCATCCAAAATGGTGAGCACTGCTTCTGTGCAAACAATTTTATAAAAAGCATTGTTGGATCAACCACATCTGGATTGTTCTGGATCTGAACGCAGACCTTGCCATACCCAGGCCAGTATCTTAACTTCAGTTCTCCCACATTAGTTGTAAGGACACTTCAGAAAACAGGAGCAGAAATAAATGTGTGTTAAGAGGAGGAAAGAATGGATTGTCTTATAAAGCTCCTGTGCAGTTCTTGTAGCTCCTGTAGGACACAACAGCAGCTCTCCCAAACAGACATTTGAAATCTTGGATTCCTGTATCCTGATCAGCAATTACGATTTGCAATCCCAAATTATTTTTTGCTTGTCCTTGGGCTATTTGACAATGAAGTATGAAGCAGGAAGACAGAAGCTGAGTTCTCATGAGCCAGGTTAGTGCTCCAGGGCTGAGGGTAGCAGAAAGTAGTTTTGACAAGCTAGCCATGCAAATATTCTGTGCCAGTCGTTGAGCAAGTATCTCTGTGCTGCTCTCCTGTGTCACTGTCACAGAGACTGATGCATTGTGACAACTTTCATATCCACAGTTAAACTAAACTCATTTCAATCGTGCTGTAAACCAAACAGAATTAACAACAAACTCCCAACACTTTAGCAACATAAATACTAACAGTTTAGAGAAGGAAAACATTTACAAGCAAATCCAGATAGCCATCAAAGTATGAATCCCAAAGTTGTCTGTTTACCCACACTAAGCCCCGTGGAGTCCTCATCAGTGCAGCACAGCTTTAACCTACCTTTCTGTATGTGCATCCTACCTGGCCGACACAAAGTGAAGGTAAAATGCTGCAGAACTTTACCATAGGTTACAACTAAATAGGATCAGGGACATTAAATATACCTACAGTACCTAACATAACACAGCCCTGCCTTCTCCCTATGATGATTAGACATCATTATATCATAAAAAACTACTGTAGCAGTCAACTACAAACAGGAATAAGAATCCTGCATCAACTATATCAGTTTTCATTCTATAATTAGCCATGAACAGTTTAAATAAAATCCTGATTAATTAACATTTGCCAGAGGACCTCATCTCTCTGTGCTTTTCCAGCCAACACTGAAATCATATAGGTGTTAGATGGAGAACAAAATAGGCCAATTGGGTGACACTTCCTCACAGGACAGAACATCATTATGGACAAAAAAACCCAAACAGAAATAAGGGTCACAGTAGCTCAAAATCACGTACAGAGAGTAGAGGCCACATCACAGCCTCTCTGGTTTCCACCCAAGGTCCCTTTGGGTGAATGAAGTTGTAAAAGATTCATACTCTGAATTTTCTGCACTTCTCCAAGTCCTGGCCATTACATTTAGGCATGGAAAGAACAGCTATAGTTCTCACAGCCTTACACACTTTACACACTGTGTTTCAAGCAGCGGAGGCACATGCTACTTCTGGAAGGTCAGCATGGAGACTCAGTTGGATCCTCTGCCCTTCAGAGGTTAGGCTGAAAGCCACTGTCACCATTTCACTCTGTGTCAGAGGGCAGATAACCGTCACAGCCAGAAATCAGGCAGGCTCCCTCCCCGTGTCTATTAGTGACAGGCACTTAACTCCATTTCATTCAAAATGGGAAACAACCTGATCCTATGGCTTTTCACTTGAAATGTTAACACACTGCTTACAGCAATGATGTCAACATCCTCAGTAGTGAGACAGAAATGTAAGGAGGCCAGAGCCACAGAAGAAAGTTTCCAAAGGAAGTAGTATTTCTCATTATTATATTAATGTTTTATTTACTTTCCAGTTTTTACTAATGGGAAATCAAAATGCTGACAGAAGAACTAACTGCGACAAAGTTTGAATTGCTGGGGCCTTTCCATTCTGAGCTTATAAACATCCAAAGTGTGGTGAAAAGATATCCCTTATCAAACACACAACAAGGAAAAGTCTTCATAACATCACAGGTTTCCATCTACAGTTCTCCTAGGAGGACATGAGGGAGCCAACAGCAGTGGGCACTGTGAAAGCCTGCCTTGACTCACTGTGCAATATCTGTTTGTACAGATAGACTGATACTCACTGTCCAATATCCTGTTTATATAGAAAAAATGCTACCCTAGCAGCAGCAGTCTTATTATTTATACTATAGAGATGAGAAGACAAATCACAAATGCATAAACTATTAGGGCAGACAAGAAAATATTTTACACTCAGTAGTAAATTCTTCCTAGCCCAACAGCTTACCTTTTCAGCAGGTGTAAAAAGCAGAAAGTTTCAAATGGAACAAAGATGTACGATAGGTACTATTCAAGGAAAGAAAGGAGAGGGATGAAGACCAACAATTTCCAGTTATATTAACCCCCTTCTGCTTCAAGGATCTTTATTTTAAACTGTTGAGGTGTATTAGAAAGCTCCAGCTTGGTTTCCCATTACATTCTCCCTGTGTCATTGCACCTAATAACACAGAAGGCTTTAGAAATGTTTCTGCTTTCATTATTTTCTCCTACTGGATGCCTAGTAGTTTAATAACTTTATCATTTTACAGTTATTTGTATTCAAAATAATCTGTAAATCAAATTCAAATATAACAGCACAAAGTGGGGGCAGAGAAAAATAATTATTTAGTATGGTCTGGAGTAATAACTCAGTTTAATGTGATAGAATTTGGCATAAGAAAATGTAGGTTAAGTACCAGAAACCATTTCATAACAGCAAGATCAATCAGCCTAAAAAACCAACCTCTCCACAGAACAAGTAGCATCCTTTCCACTTACTTTTGAAACAGGACAGACGACGGCAGCAGAGCATATAACATAAGGAACCACCTGCGAAAGGAAGGTGACCTAAAACAATTTCCATTTCTATCCTCTTGGAGCGATCCACAAGCCAAAAGGAGAAAACCCTTGTGGGAACACATTATATCCCACCTCAACCAACTGGAAAGCCAGACAGCCAAGGCCAACCATTGGCGAACCAACACTCATGGAACCCTAATTAAAGATCCTGTATTTTATTTTGCTCTGTTCCTGCTTTTTAGGACTCCATCTGGGAAACTGCCCAGGCCATGAACAGATTTAAGGAACTGATCCAAATTTACTGAAATTACAGATGTTTACTCATACATTCATCTTAAGCTTGTTTCTGACTTCTATGCCAAATAGAGACAAACTTGTTGTGGTCTCCTGAATTCGGGCTCTTCTGTATAAAAAGCTTACAGAATGAACAACTTACTATACATATACATGTAATACACACACATATATATAATTAAATTATACGCATTTATTATTCATTTATTATTAAATGATATATCATTTATTTGTTGTAGGTGCCATGTGCTGTTTTCTGATTCATTGAAGGAAGGTGTTTACTAAAAACATTCTTTTTTTCAAACTCTAGAATTTCATTAAATAAGTAAAAACATGTCTAAATGAAGAAGAATACAATGTAGTGGTCTGTCAGAGTAAAATAATATTGTACTGTGGGTGCAAATCTGTTTATTTAAATTCATCAACAGATTTTAATTAATTCCACAATAGCCATATGAATTTTCACCTTCATTTCACAGGTCAGAAGACTCAGGCTCAGAGAGATTAGATGCCTTGCCCAAGCCCATACTCTAAAGCTAGCAACAAAGATTCATGTATGGTTAGGAGTGCATCTAATTTATTTCTATCTACGTTTTTATTACACTCAGGAGCATACTATTTCAGTTCTTTACAGTATTCGCAATCAATAAATCCTCGTATTTTTCCTGTCAGAAGGGATTTGTGACTTTCACCATTACAGAAGCCGAGATATGAAGATACAAAGGTATATGCTGACTTGGCCAAAGCAAGTTGCCCAGGGGAATCAATGCCTGAGGCAAGAACAGAATCTGGACCCCCTGAGTCCCAGCGCTTACCTTCATGTTCTTCCTTTCCCATGAAATTTCTTTCTTTCTTTCTTTTTCTTTCACTCCCTTTTTCTCTCTTAAGTGGGTTGGCCTAGTGATCACTAAGATTTTCTTGCAGATTCTCTAACTATACTTTTCACCAAAAAGGCATCCATTATGTACAAGAAGAATGAAATCAAATCATCATCATCTGATAAAATTGTGCAAGAATGGTCTTGATTCATAAGACAACACCACCAGAAAGGGGATAGAGGGGATGCTACAGCCAAAATACAACTCCACAGGCCATCAGCAGAACAAACCAACATGCTGAAGTTTTCTCTCTTACCACTGTAACACACTGGATTATTTTCTCTTGTTAACAGCCATGCCTTGTAGTTACTGAATTGCTTTGTAACTGACGCAGCAGGGACAGGTAAGAGGTAATTCAAGACCTGTTTCCAAGCGGTTTATGTAGGCCTGTCATTCCACATGGCCACTTTCTACAGTTCAAGGGGAAATGAAACCTGGGCTACCAAGTTTTGCATGACTCATGCATTTCATATCACCAAGTGTTGCATGTATAACAAACCCCTGAATCTAGCTGACTTGCATTCCTACAGCTTCTTTTCATTTGTCTTGTAGGGTAAGCAGAGAAAACTCTGACAGACAGACTCAGGGAAGTCTGCTCACTACTGCAGAGTGCCTCAGACACCTCTGGGTATTAAAGTACGGAGCAAGAAAATTGCTACGCAATATTAAAACTTGACGCTTTTTGCCAATTTTTTTTCTTTTAAGCCTTTTACTCCAGCAAATAGCTCACAGAACGCCAAACTGTTTGATGTTTTAGGGTTGCAATGTATATCCTACGGCACAAGCTGGGCTTAGGGAACTAGCTACAGCTTTACTCGGCACAGTAATCAACCTTAAGTAACTTCATGCTGTAATGATGGCACAGAAATAGCATTAAGATGTGGCCAGAGGTGCATTTTCCTAACTGCTGATGAAGGGAGAAAGGCAGGCCCACAGCCAGCTTCCAGAAATGCCCACAGGAACGGCTATACATCACATTCTCAGAAATAGTCAGGTTATGGGATGCACAGCTGGCAGTGCGGGAATGAACCACCCTCTCATATCTCTCTTTAAACACATCACCCCTAGTCCTCCCAATCACCTTCTCAGTGTGGGGAAAGGCAAGAAACTGCTACTTCTCTGCTGTTTTAAACTTGCACCATCACAAGCGTTTCACAAAGCTGTAAGTGACAATGCAGTGGTGAGCAGTCCCTGAAACATCACGGCATGCTTTCAAGTTATACCTTGCCCTATAATTTGGTCTCTCTCTGTTCTCACAGTTAATTGTACAAGAGGTAACTCAGCAGTTGGCATCCACCACAGACCATCTTACCAGTAACTCCATTGCCAATTTGCAAGCAACATGAGTTGAGCAGCCACAGTCCTTCACTCTGTAATCAACTGGTACAACACTCCTAAATGAAAATCTGACATCACCAACAGGCAAAACTCACCGACAAGTTTTGCATGAGGAAAGAGAGATGAAGTAACATGACCTGCAATAGAAATGGACTTCAAAAAACTTTTTAATAAATCAGCATTTAAAAAACATGGGTTTTTTTTTATGCTAGCACAACGGTAAATTTAAGTAGGGATGTGAATTTGGAGATCTCTCAGTCACAAGGTAAAAGAGTTGGTACACTGCACTGGAAATTCTTATCTTGGCATAAAGAAAACCCCCAAACCTAATTGCACCTTGCTTTCAGGACCTGTACATGGTCAACTTTTAGCAGCAATGGGCATTACAGTTTCTGAGTATTCCATAATTAAAGAAAAAACAAAATGAAGCATAACATCCACATTTTGTACTTGTTTAGTATCCTCCTTTGAAACAGAAGCTTTAACCAGTAATTTTCTTTCTTCATTTTTAATCTATGGTCATTTGGCCAAAAATTAATAATTTTCTTTTAATCACTGGCATAAACTCTGAATAACTATATATTTTCAAAATTACTACTTTGATTGGTAGCTAAGCTGCTCTCATGCTGCGAGTCTCTATTGATGGTTAGCTACCAGCTCTAATTGTGCGCTACAGATGAGGGCAAGATACCAAACTCTTTTACTGCTATGATGCCTGATGGGCTGAAGCTCACTTATGACATGAGGAGTTTATTTGTAATGCAATATTTTTATTACACATTTCCAAACCACAAAACAATTTAACTATGAAACTGTCATGATAAGAAACCTGTATTTTTAAAATTGCTTTCTGCTACAACCATCACATTACATTATCAAAATGGAAAAACTATTAAGATTAAATTATGCTTTACCATTTACTTGCTGCTAGTTGATTATTTATCGTTTTTCTCCCTCAATTTAGACAATGGAAATAGGCAGCCACATTCATGTTTATATCATATTAAATTTTAAGCATTATGCTTGTATTTCCAGTTGTGCAGAGAAACACTTAGACTAAAATCTTTCAAATTCTTCCAATTCTGTGTAACTTCCACCTGTTTCTAGATGCATGAAAAAATATGTCCAAGGTTATTGCAGATTTATTTAAATTCTTACTATGGAAGGTCGATCTTGCATTTGATTGTACAATAGAAAGTCTGGTGGTTAAGAAACAGGAATAGAGCTTTGAAGATCTCGTTCTGAAGGTCTTTTTACTTTCTTTGATACTATGGCCAAGTAGGTAATTTTGTGGTGCTTCAGTTGCCCATGTACACAGGAGGGTTATTTTTCTTTCCTCAGCTCCCCTGTTTGTTCTCAGAATGTTCATGACAAACTTCATGGGACAATGATCACCTCTCATTTTACATTAAATGGTTCTAATTGGGTGTCTCCAGGTTCCGTATATTGTAAATGTATCAACAGGTGTAAACACCTTTTCTTACATAAGCCTAACAGTGCTCCAAAAATTCTTACACATGAACAATTCTTTGTAAAAATCTATCCCAAAACTTTAATTCCCTAAAATCTATAAAAAATTAAATTCTCATGAAATCCTAAGCAAACAGTTATCAACTTAGAAGTTATTTAAGCACCACTTGCCTCTCTCTCACATGTTACCAGACTCCCACTTCCAATGTCAAAATAATACTGCAAATCTCAGGATTTTAAGTAATGCACAAGACTTTTTCTATGGGTTGGTTTTTTTTTTTTTTGCTTTCATGTTCTACATCTTCCAAGCTTGAAAGTTGATGCCTAAAATCAAGGGAGAATAGAGCTGTACTTGTGACATCAGCCAGATGATTGGTGATTTGTTTAAATCATTGTCATTGCAGAACAAAATATCTACCCTATGGTATACTAGCACTTACAAGCTAAAATTAGGATTTTTCTTCCTTTCACTGAAGGGAAAACACTCTTCCAATGTCTTAAAAATAGATAAAAACCACAAATTCACCTTTTTGCTGAGAAGAATAATAAAATTCCAGGACATCAAAGCATTTATTCTGGCTTGGCTGAAGCCACAGAGACTACAGATTCAGAATTACAATGCCAACTCAAGCATAACCATAATGAAAACCTATAATAATTAGATGCATTCAATCCAGAAAAGATAAAAATGGCAAAGCATGATGTAGACAGAGAAACATTCTGAAAGGTAACCAAGAAAAAAAAAACCAACAAACAAATGAAGGATTATTCTTGTTTGTAAAGAATCTATTCCAGCGAGAAATTGAACCATGACCCATGAATCCAAGAGAGGTGAAGGAACCTATTGAACTAAGATAAATGTGCTTTTTTTTCCTCGCAAGAGATCTATCTGAGACCTGTAAACAAGAGAGTAGGAACAAAAGCTTCATATATGATCAGACTCCTTTTTAAACCTTACAGATTTATTATCCAAGTACTGTCTAGACCAGTCATTGCTTTTCTTTTGTAACTAACAGAAACCAGAGATGCTCAAACCAGTCTCGTTCGGTCAAACACTCCTCTGCTCTTGCCTTTCACTTGCAGCAGCCTTCACCTCTCAAGCACCAACATCCCAGCAGACAACAAATGCGCAGTAGAGTCTAGCCTCTAAAGACCAGCCATAGCATTTTTTTTCAGTACTGAGACAAGGCAGATTTGTAAGTGTGTAATCTAACTGCATGAAGTTCTTTGATCTGAAATTCTGTTAGGTCAAACTATTTTACTCTTCTCCATCTGCTCCTTGCCTCTTTCTATTTATTCAATGACAAACTTATTTGTAAAAGGAAAAATTTTGCCAAGCTTTAGTAGGTACTAAGACCTCATTCAGTAAAGCATTTAGGTACAGTCCATATACCAAGCCTCTACTTAGCTGTCCTGTTACATGAATATTTCAAGTTACAGAATAATAACCTATAGAGAACTAGACCAGATCTTTCACATACATTCCCCAATTTAAAGAAGGCGTGCTCCATCCCAGAGGTGATGGTGGCAAGCACATATGGGGACAGGGCTTCCTATGCACTTTTACTCCTAGCCTCTTCTAGCTCAGCAATTGAAGCAACTTCCACACATACGCAAAACCCCCAATACAAAAAGTTGTACCAGAGGCAGTGCAGAAGAACTACTTACTCATTCCTGCACATGTGTATGACTGCGCAGCACCAGGTAAGATCTGTCTCTCGGCAATTTTCAAATGCATTAACAGAAAGAAAAGGTGTTCATCTTCCTTCAAAATTACAATTCTAACATTTTCTGAGTTAGTCAAACCCTTTCATGGGAAAGAAAAAGGAAAAAACAATCATGCAAATAAATTACCATTTCTATTTTTAAGAAAACCAAGTTTCTCACCTATGCAGACCCCTACTTCTTGGCAGAAAGCAAATACGGAGACTTCAGCTTGAAAGGTATTGTTCTGGGAAAGTTGTAAATGACAGAGAATATAAGGTTGCCGATGAAAATGCCATCTCAACCTTAAATATAGCATTGCTACAGCACGACTATAATGAAATGATAAAGTGGCTGCTGGCTGCAGAGAGACAGAGGATTGAGTCAGGTAGAAATGACATACACGAAAAGTCATTTCTTTGCTATTCAAAGATTTGAAAAAAGACCAAAAGCATTATTTCCCCACATGAAAGAATTTTGTCCCTGCATAATAAATTTCAGAAGGAAAATGTCAATACTGTGAGCATTTAATGCAGCCTCCAGATTTTATTTAAAAAGAATGGGATTAAGTGTTTGTATGGCAGGTTTGCGAGAGTAGGAACCATGGAGATTTACTATTTACTCGCAGGCTGGATGTAGCACATCATTAACAACGCTCACCATTTTTGATCCCAGAACTGTTAGCATGCCAATATTAATATGGTAAAACGCAGCAGGATATAGACACTGTCATTAGCACTATTAGACATGCTACATGCACTAATAAAGAATTGTTGCTTTCTCCACTGCAAAGCTGCCTTTGCTCACCATACAGCTGTGTGACATATTTCCAGGCTTTTGTCTCATTTTTGCTTCCTCATATTTAAAAATTTCCATTCCCAGTGCTTTGGGTATATATGTTGGATTTTTTTTTTTTTTTTTTTTTTAATTTGGGGTTTCTTTTTTTGTTTTATAGTTTTTTACATTAAGACCAACAGTTGAGGCTGGAAAGTAGCAAAGAGAACTTAATGGAAATAAGAAACAACATAGTAGATTAGTGGTGATTGCTTGTAATATAGGCCTATAGGCCTCCCTAGTCAAAGATGATGCTTCCAGAGAGCATTAGAAAGACTTTCCTCACTTGAAAAAGGACCCAAAACACACTTCTCGACAAGTGAAAGAAGAGAACGTGCAGTGTCAGAATCCTCCTGCAATTCAATATTAGCAAACACACCCCTCCAATCTGCCCTCCTGAAGCTGTGAATCCTGACTTGCATTGTAATTGAACCCTCAAGAACTCTATTGCTACAGGCCTTTTGCTGTATAAATGCTCGATTATTTACAAAAAATTCCAGTTGAAACATTGCAGTGCTTGCACACCATGGGGAGCACAGAAAAGTCAAATGGACTACAGTGCGTCAGCCTGCTCTTAAGCGGTGGGAGAAGAAGAGCAGATAATTGCACAAGAGCCTAGGGACTCTGCCACTTCAGCAGACCAAGCACTCACGTCCACCGCAGCAGCTACCAGCATGGCCCTATTTAACTCGCAAACTTCTTTTTCTCCTGACTCTGAGGAACTTAAAACTGCTTCATACTAAACTACACAAGGGCTTAACAAAAAGTATTGCATTATTTCATAGTCACACAAGACTATTTTGAGAATGTTTGCTATCCTGCCACCAGTTCAGAGGACTCAGAAAGCTTAGGTAATGGGAGATTACCAATGGCATAATCTTGCTGCTCCTTTCATATGGGTGTTCAGTGACAGAGCTGTTCTCAATGGTTCTGCAAAGATGCATAGCTATTGTTATCCCAGTGCTAGTTTTCTTTTCAGCTCTTGGTGGGAAGACTCATGATGTCTTTCCCACCTTTTTCTGGAGCTGAAAAAAAATGGTTTTCTTCTTTATTCCTCTACTCATGTTTTCAGAGGTTTTTCCCAGTGGGTTTCCACGTCTAAAACAGAATGCTTGAAAAATTTGGATAAAATGTTACCCTTCACTACAGGTAACATTTCAGTTACCCCCTAGCCATCACATCAGAGGAAAAGGATCTGAAACAAACATACAGCTTTTAGGTTGCATCAGTAATGAAAAGAAGCAAGCAAGACATTTTAGTTCAAGCAAATCAGCAGAAAAACATTGCCGAGAAGATACTTTAAAGTATGTTACTAAGGACATCTTGATCTTCCTATTTTTAGGATACTTAAAGCACAAGTTTCCCTCAAAATGATCTAGCATATCTTCAAATTTTAATAAATTTGATAGGTTAGTATTATAAATTAACAATGAACAGTAAAGAAATAAGAGTGAATAGTACAGATAATGTTCAAAATCATGTAAGAAAAGATGGTAAATAAGATTTTAGAATAGTTTTCCAATAGCACTGGTGTGCACAAACAACCAACTAAACAGCTGTTGAACTCAAGCTGGATAAAATTTTGTAAAATCACATTGTTGTCTGAAAAAGCAGAGGAATAACCAGTTGCTAGAAGATTCCTTTCAATGCTTTGTTTTAAGCTATGACAGTTAATGACTGTGGGTCCTGTAAAAACAGTAAAGTTGAAAACATAATTGTCTCTTTGCCCTGCAAGGGCTATACTGAAAAAATTCTAGAGGAATGTCTGTGATGATAACCAGAACTCAGGTTTAATTCTCTCCAGATGTTGACATTCTCCCAAGACAGGCATTTTCTGGATTTTTGCTGAAAATCATCAATAGATATGTATATTATCCACCTACCTGTTCAGCTACTTTGAGCTTAAAACAGGCTGGGTCTGCATCCTTTAAGGTGAAGGACAAGGCATTCATTAATTACACTGGGTAGAAAAACATGTCTTTGTCAGGAAAATTCTAGAGCGCATATAATTAATATCAGCATAAATATATGAAGAGAGACAGACACAAAGAAAACCCAAATGAAAAGGGTAACAGAATTTATGATCCCATCAGCTCCACGCGCAGACAGAAGACAGCACCAGGCAAGGGCACAGTGCCGGCTCAGGGATGAATTGAGTTACTCCCGTGCTTCAAACCAGTGTGAATAGAAACCTACATATAAATGCTGCTGGTTATAAACTTATTTGCAAATGCAATATTTTGATGCCAAAATCATTAACGTCCTAAAATCCAAGTCACTGGGCTCTTAGGAAACATATAGGAGCTGGGATTCACTACTACTTTATGAGTATCTTATTTAACTTGCTTGACACACAAACCTCTTTTCCATAGGCAACAAGGGATGAGACAGCGAGGGCTGTTATTTTTAGATGTATTTGCTTGATTATAGAAAACTCTTTTTTTTCTTGTGTTTTCCTCTGGAAAAGAAAGGGAACTGAAAGCTACAGAGAAAGAAAACTCCTAGTCCATCACTCTTCTTGGGTAGTTATTGTAAAATCCAGCTTCCAAAATTAGGAAGCAAAAGGTCAAAACTGGAACCTTGTTTTTGCATGTCAGAAATTCACAATAATTGACTGAGATAAAAGACTCAAACTCGTCACCATTAACAGCTTCTGGGAGATGTGAGCAAGAGTGAGTGTAAAAAATCCAACTGAACTTGTTTTACGATATGATGCTTTGAGGACTATTAAAAGTATTGCTAATCATTCTGCACATAGACAGGAAGTAATAGGAAAGCAAGATCATTCTGTGGTGGAAGAAATAAGGTTAAAAACTGAAATGTTTTAAGCAACAATGGGACATCAAGAAGCAGGATACATTAGCTCAAGCCTTGATCCTGTGCAGCTTCCCTCCATCCCTCATTTATCCATTCAGGCAACCTGAAAAACACATCACTCTAAGATGCTCTGCTGGAAGCACAAGTAAAGTACTTTTAAAAGAAAAGTAGTACAGGACTGTACTTGGTTGTAATGAACTAGACTGTCTGAGGCAAACTGACTGTTGCTGTTATTCCACTACTTCAGTTCATCTACTCCACAGTAAATTAAACCTATTATGGGGAGAAATAGAGCACAGGATGATACTAAATGCTACTATCAACAGCTGACCCTTGAATAATAAGGCATCCAAATAACCTGCTTGGAATATCCATATCCACTTCATACAGTCAGTTTTATCTCCTGGAGCCAAATAACTCATCAACAGTAGGATTGTGGGGTTTGGTTGGTTGGTTGGTTTTAAGTTTTGGTTTCAGTTGTGTAACATAAATGTTAGCCAAGCAATTTCTAATAACTGAAAAGACTAAGTCTTGAATGGCAAATATTGTGTTTTTCAGTAGAATATAACCATTACATTCTTCAAACAGGGGAAAAACTTCAACAGAAAATTAACGGTGGAAATAAATGTTTTATCCTGCTGCTTGCCAAATCTTAAAGAACATAATTAATCACAGAGCAATTGCTAATGTGAGTGAACTTGCCAACTTATATGAACATAGATAGAAAGGTATCACAAAGAACTTAGGTCTGAACATTACAAACTCCTACCTTTATACCCCACTACAAGGCATATTGGTATTGAGGGACGTTCACTGCAGCAATGACCAAGCTGAACTTATGAAAGAAAAATAATTGTTGTCTGCAATCAGCAAGTTGTTCTCGTAGTCACAGAAATTTCTTCCTCCTTCAAAGGCTTTCTTTTCTTTCTTTTCCCAGACTTACCAGGATCGCTTTACAAACCTGCAATTCTCTATTGCATTAAACCCAAGGAAGTCTGTTCCTGGAAAGGTACAGATCATTGCTTCTTTGTTTTCCATTAAAAGAAGATGAAACCAAACTGTGCTCATTCAAGTGTGTGGAATGGGAGAGTATAAAATTAAGGCAGAAAACACAACACCTCCCACTCTTTAGAGTTGGTAAGGTTCCTGATACAGCTCTTTTATACTTACTATCTTTCAAACGAACACTTGTTCTGAAGTTAGCTTTTTTCTTTTTTCTTTTTTTTTCTTTTCCCCTGGTAAGAAGCCCTGAGGCTTCTAAACACCAGTGCAACACAACCTCTGTCTCTGACCCCAACATCACATGGTCAGAAAGTCATCTTGTTTTCCTTATAGTTTAATAAAAATGAATTTGTTAAGATCTAGAAATAAGCACAAAATCTAGACACATTGCCTGTTAGTGGCTGCAGTAGTTGACATCTTGACTAATATTGCAAAGGCAATGTTTGGCAGATTTAATCATGACCCTAGACTCAAGGGGCAACAGAGGTGTGAATAAAAGTAGTTGAGACCATAGTTCATTCCACCAGTTAGGCCATGACCAGCTGATAAAGATGATCACAACTTTTTCTTGACCCCAGTAGAAGGTTTTCATGTATCATGAAATCCTGCTGCGCCATTCTTGCATAGAGAGCAATTCTAGGGAAAACAATAACATTAGCTACTCTTAAACAGAAGTTTCTCTCTCTGATGTTTCTATCCTCCATTTACTTAATTAACCTGGTATATCTTATTACCTTGTTCTTCAATAATATAAAGTACTGAGATGCTACAGCACCCCACAGCTGTTGTTTGACTTGAATCAAACCTGACATAGGAATAGGTGCTACCATAGAATCAAAGTCGTAATGATTCAGCAGTTCTCTAGTCCCAGCCCGCAATACTAGGAATTCAGCTTTAATTTTTCAGAAGTGTGCATCTGTTTTCGCACTGCTTAAAACCTGAAAATATTATTGAATGTACACAAAGTTCCTTTGATTTATAGTCTGTTCAAAACTACAAATGTCGAAAAAGTTACATGAAGTATGTGTCAGTAAGGATCTGATGCTACAATGTCCAGAGACATTAATAGGAGAGTTTCCACACACTTAGTTCAGGGATAAGTCCTGAAACACACTGGTGTCTGTTGAAAAGTGACAAATCTATCTAGTTGCTAGAAAAAGCCACAACGCTTCAGTGCAGCAGCACAGACATGGAATCAACACTTAATAAAAAAGAAAAAAAGTGTTAGACGCTACACAAGAGGAGTTTTTTCATAGGAAGCTAGAGGCCATCCATACACATTCAAAAGTATTTGGATATTATTTGACCTGTGCCACAGAATGCTGAAAGTTGCTTCTGGTCCATCATTTACGATACATAATGCCAAAACATCTCCTCCATTCTGCATAGTGAAATGAAAGTACAATACGCCCTACTCAAACATTCTCTGTTTTCTAACAGCGTGAGAGAAGAAAAACCAAGAAGATAATTAAAAACTGGAATAAAAATAATATAAAAAGCTGTGTAGGGCCTGAATCAATGTGCAACTTCAAATGTAGCATTAATTTGAGGAGGAGAGAGATCTAAAGGAAATGCAATTATGAATAAATAAAACCAAGTACTCACCCCACTTGCTACTTGTAGATGGGGAAAGGATGCTGCTATACTACATCCTGATTCACTACTGTTTATATAATTACTTGGGGGTTGAATCTTTGCAGCGGTCTTCCAATATGTACTGCTCAGGATATGCAGCACATTAGGAGACAGAGAGAATGAAGAGTTCTTAATGTATGATGGGGCTTTAGAAAAGTCATGGAGGAAGGGCACATGTTTTCACCACAGACTCAGCTCTGTTGTTTCCCAACCCTGCTACTGGTTCATCCAGCAGTTAAGGAGTGTCCCACGTTAGCAGCACTGGCATTGCAAAACGCATCAGACCACAGCAGGGCATGAGAAGACTTCGGCACCAGGGAAAAGGTAACTGCCGCCCAGGTCTGACACTGCAGCAGCTACACACCTTCACCTGGTCCACCCGCTGCCAGCGTGCAGAACATGGGGAGTCAGAGCTCAGCAAGGCTGCCTGCCAGGTACCAGCTCTGCCATTATTAGTACAGAGATAGACGTCTGGTGACTGACAAGGAGCCACTGATCCTAAACATTTTGTGTTAAGTCATTCATCTTCTTTTACTCTCTTCTGCTAAACAGCACCAGCTTCCAAAGCTTAACCCAGGTTTGCCAGCCTGCTTTGCACCCAAGGCAATGTATGTAGCACTTAAGAGCCCGACCAGCAGTTTGGAAGTGCTGATATCAGTGGAAACTAAAATTCAGGCTCCAGTGCTTGACAGTGACAGCACCTCCTTGAGAAGTTTATGTATCGATGCCTTCAAAATTGCTGCTGTCCCTTTCACTTTTGGTTGCTCATGCCCCAGCCAGCCTTGGAATAAGGGGTGCTCTTAACAGTAGTCTCAAAACTCTAAGATTAATGAAAGCTAGGAGCAAACATGAAGGAGAAGTGATATATTCAGACCCACTTGTTTCACTCAGCCAACACAAAGGAGCTAGACTGTATGAGTAAATATATCTTGAAGTCTTAATCTAATAACTTCAACAGTCATCTAGAAAGATAAGGAAATCCTGACTAGGGTAATCTAGCAAATTCCCTAAACCTAACAGGAGAAAAATGCCCTCCCTATACAGTTCATAGGAAAGAGATATGGACTCACAAAACTGAAACTGGCACCTATTTATTCTTACCTGTTGAATTCTCTACACTTGCACAATGCCTCTTGTGATGAAAGGCATGAAAACCAGAACACAGAAAACTAATATGTTTGGCAGCAATCCCATGAAGTACTTTATTCCCATTTAACACAAAAATGAGGCCCTGGTTTCTCTCGGAAGAGAAATCAGAACTGACACCTTTGTGTCTTCTCCCCAACTATCTTCTAGCATGAGCAGCAAGATGGAACATGCAGCCCATAAAGAATGTTATGAAATAAGATGAAACACCAGAAAAGTAGGGGAAGACAATCTACAGCTCTCCTTGCAAGAGGATGTAGTATTCCCCCCTTCTACTTTCCATGAAAAGCAAGTAAACATTTCATGACATTTACAACTCTTCTTCTATGCCAAACAGCTGAGTGAAATAACAATAATCAGCATATACACATAACCAAAATAAAATGCTAAAATAAATGTCCAACACAAACTGAAACAAAAAAAAAATGAAAATATGCTAAAACAACTTTAAAAAATTTATTCAATGGAAATCCAGTGGACATGAAATTGGATGCAATAGTTTGCAGAAAGACTAAACAGGAACAAAAAACCCCTTCTGAATCATGAAAATGAACAAGGTAACACACTTCAGAAGTGTTGCATGATCTCTGATGGCATTTTCTGATGATGTTGAACAAAGAGCAATCCTGCATTGCAGAGAAAAGAAGTTGTGCTCATTAACAAAATTTCAGGAAACAAATTCCTACACCAGGTCCTTTTGTTAAGATTTCTGTGGTTATTAATTGTTTATTGCTGATTCCAATGAAGCCAATTTCCACTACTGAAATGAGTAAAAATCTGCCTATGTCAGGCCTTGCAGAAGTGTTCAGGCTCTGTGTCGATGGGTAACCTTATTAAAATATATACAAATAACCTGAAAAAAATTAATAAAGGTCTAGACTTACACAGGTTCTTCAAAATAAATCAACTGAAGTATTTATGTTTTTCTCTCTTCCTGAACTGTCTTTAATCATACAATAGAATACTGAATATGTTTCCTATAAAAAATGATGCTTGAATTTATTCACAATACAGATTTTGCACTGCGCATTATCAAGATAGCAAAAATGATTGAGCAATCAATACAGTATCTCATGCAATTCTCATAACTAAACAAGAAAAACTCACCAAAAAAAAAAACAAGAAAAAAAAGCTCACAAAACAAACTGAAATGACAGCCTAGTGACCAATTCACTTTTTGCAGTAGTCGACAGCTAGCAAATCTCAAGCTCCTAAGCAAGAACAGAAAATACTGACAAAAGGTCCTACACACACACACAGATTGTTGCCCATACACAGGAATATTTGTGAGCACTTCCCTGCTCTCCATTTCACTCCTGTTCTTTGTTTTTATTCTAGAATTTCCACTAAGTTCCAGCTCACAGAGTATGTGTAGCAGAGGAGATCGAGCCCACAACCCATGGCATCATATAGGAAAGCTCCCTAGCATCTCAAGTGCTTGATCTCAACAGGAGGAGAAGCCAAAGAAGGAGTATAATGAGTATAAACGGACCATTGCAATTTATAGCCTGTTTTAATAATTAAATGCTGGGTGTGCTATTAGCATCTTCTCTACATCCCCACCCACAGGTTCTTTAATCATCCAACATCAGGGAACTTGTATTTCAAGGTATTTGTTCTCAGTGCTTCAGGGCATAAAATGTTACCCTGTCCTGCAGTGCAACTACAGTCCTTGTTTCTTCAGTGTGAAGAAGTTCTTTTTGTGTTGCTGTTGGGGGGTTGGGTTTTTGTATTTTTAAAGAAGAATCTTTCCATCTGGCCATACATGCAGGAAAGAGGAGAGCTCACAGTTCTTTGCAAAAGGAAATAAGAGACATGAGCAAACAATACTGATACAGAAAGGGGAATACAGCCAAGAGAGACACGCAGTTCTGACCCTCCAGAGTAAAACAGGCAATGGCCATTTGACAAGCAAAATTCATTGCTCCAGAGAGATGAAAAGTGGTTCAGAGAAACATATTTCATTACCTTCAAGGCTATCAATGACCACTTCCCAAACAAGAAAATCATCAGCTTAATTAGGCTCCTCCAGCAATCTTAAAAATGAGACTATCCGTTCTCCACCCACCCTTTGCAGGAGACACTTAAAGCACTTTCTGAGAGTCTGACAATGAAGGTGTTTGGCCTTGCAAGGCTTGCAACACAGCAAGAAGCCATCTGCAGCCCAGGAAGTCACAGGGCAGAGCCTGATTAGCAATTCCGTGCAGGTTTCCTATCTTCTATCACCATTCTCCCCTCCCCCACTGCATCCCCTAGCGAGATCAGTTCCATATTCAAAGCAGCCTGGGGTCTTCAAGCAGAGAAATGTGCATGATTTGTACTTGGCATTAAAGCAGGGAAAGAACTCCAAAATTATAGCAGCTGCATCCAGCCCCTGAGACAGCCTAGACCGATAAGGGATTCAGAGGGTCGCATAATTCATTTCACCTGCAGCAGTAGCATCAGGGGAGGTTAAATATGTCACTCCATCACAGTGAGGCAATGGGTTGGGGGAAGCCTTCATCATTCATCCTGTCAGCTCTGCATCTCCCTTCACCTCACATCAGCAGGGGAAAATGGGGAAGATTTTCTATAAGCATATGAACAACACAGTGGGGGACATGATGACCTTATGAGTTTCCCCTTCTAATTTGTGAATTAGTTGTCAACACCTGCCCTGCTCCACCAGCTCCCCTCCCTGCACTCCATCTTTCTCCCAGTACAAAGGGCCGGATCCTGCAATACAAACTCCAGTATGTGAGCTCGGTGCTGTCCTGGGACCACACATGCAAATGACATTGCAGAAAGGTCAGTGTTGCAGGATGAGATGCCCCGTCCAAATACAGCCAACCACATTCAAACAGCATAGGGACTTTGCTCCAGGACATGCACATCTCTCTTATTTGGCTTGTTATTCTCTTGTTATTTTTACATTTGTTCAAACATTTTATTGATTCTTGTCAGTCTGAGGGCCTGGTCTTTCATACAGAAAATTTTCTAAGCAGATCTTCTCCACAGTCATATTTCCACCAATGCTACTCTTTGTTGCATTATTTGCCAGAGTTCAACTGTGAGCACTTCAGGAGAGGATGCCTATATTCACATACCACACAAGTTCATGGATATTTGCACTCATGTACAATAAGTAACAGCTTGCCTGTGACAGGGTCTTTGGGAGTGTAGTGACCTCACCTCAGGATTTTCTCTTGAGAATTCAGCTTTTGAGGTATTTCTGTGACATGTCAGTTGTCCATGATCATTGTGCAATACATGCAGAAATGACACCAAACGGAAGAAAGAATAAAGGCAACATCTAAATTTGCTGAGAAGATGCCATGTCTTAAGCCGTGCCATCACAAAGATCCGTTTGATACATAGCACAGATCATCTTCCTTTAAAAAATAAAGGTGTTGAATTTTGTTCAATAGCTTATTTCATAAATGACAGAGTAAACCACAGAAGGACTTTGTTAAGAAAACACAAGCATTTAGATGTTTCAATTTCTGGCATAAATAAGTACATAGAAAAGCACCAAATTTCCTGACAGCCTTTAGAAATTAAGAGGAATATTTTCATTTTGAATATGTAATTCAAGCACAGCAAAACCAGAGAGGGTCAAATGAACTAAGTGGAAAATTAAATATTATTAATATTCCAAGATTAAAGAACAGTAAGCTTGCAAGTTTTAAACAACTTTTTTCCTTTCTGTCCTATCCTGGACATACAGGGCTTTATAAACAAATCAAAATATTAAGAGATATGCTCAAGCAATTTCCGTACCTACAATTTTAAATCTCCCAGCATTCGTGAAAAATTAAGAGCTTGTTCTGTTTCACTCCAGAAGCTACACTCCTAAGGAAAGAACTAGTCCATTAGCCTCCTGCAGAAAAATTCAGCACAAGGCATTTTTTGATGTCTTGACAAAGATAAAATGCAGTCTCATTTGGTGCTTTTAAATTTAAAAAAAGATGTTTCAAGAAGTTGTTTTTTCATGCCTTAAGGCTACATCTTTGACTGGTTCTCACCGTATTTTCTCCCCTGGCTTGAGTTGCTAAACTCAGTAGCCGTGGGTCTCTGGCAATCTGTTCTGCTCTGCCACTGGTGCTACTCCAAACACTACAGACACCTGAAGGATAAAGAGAGGGTCTATAATCAAATGCATGCTGGGAAAAAGGTTTTTTGCTTCTGCCAGCTACCTACAGCTCATGAGCACATATTCATAAACAAAATGATACATCAGCAGGTGAGTAATTCAAAGCACTCTTTACTTCTCAACATATTTTTCACAATGAGACTACAGAGCAGTAGGCAACCTGAGCCTGATTACCAGCAGAGTAAGTTTAAAACAGATAGACAGAGGGAAGAATAAAACGCCTAGCTACTTCGTCCTTCAGAAACTATTTCAGCCAAGGGCTGGACTGGTGCTCTTGTTTATGACACCAGTTTTGCTCAGTGTCTATGACTCACAGCTGGCAGTTGTTCGCTGAATTCCAATAGGATTTTCACAAGGCCAACATGGAAAATGAGCTTACATCTGTTTCATGGCATATATACCTTTAGAGGGTCCAGACAGGCAAACAATGACGTTAGCCATATTATAAACCTACTTCACAACGTGGGATGATTTTCACTCTCTTTCAGAAAAGCTTACATTACATTCCAGAAACATACATGGCAGCCCAGGACTCAGCTATGTACAGCACAGCAGTCACCAATTGCTAAATCATAGTAAATGGCATGAACGGAAGCATCATCTGTCAGCCATGCTCTTTAAGCAACAGTCTTGCCTATGTATTTTATACTACCAAGGACTCAGTAGCACCAAGTACCATACTTCAAGAAGGTTTTGGGTCAATTAGAATGAATTCAAAGGAGTATAAAAGAATCATAAAAGACGTTTAAAAGGTTTTAAATTGCAGCAGGAAAGTTTCAGTCCAGGAAAACTTTTCTAATGATGAGATCAGTTAAATACTGGAAAAGTTACAGAATCTCCATGCTTGGGAGGTCTTTCAGAACGAGCTAGGCAAACTCCGCCAGGGATGGTGTGGATAAAGGATGCAACAGCTATCTCTTGAGGTCCCTCTCAGACTTCCTACGAAACCTCTAACAGCTGACCTCTGCAAGGTCTATGATGGAAAGCAGAAAAATGGTGTGGATTGGAAGTTCTGAGCAGTGACCGAACGTAATATCCTTGACCTTAATTTGCACTTCCAGGCCTTCTTTCACAAGCACTTAAGTTTAAGACATTTAGAATTGCACTGCTTTCATTCTGATTCAAATTGAATAGAAAAATTGTAACCAACCAAATCCAAAGTAGCTGATGAACAATGACCATACATACATGTCAGGGATCAAGCCTTTTTTTCCTGTTATTCATTGGAAGTGCTCAACCATGTAATTCCTTGGAGCACAGCATGCACTACTAGTGCTGTCCTACAGCCTCACCTCTGCTGCCAGGACTGACTTTATTATTCTCCACCAAGCACCCCAAATGACACTGTTTTCACACCTTGCAAGTATCCCCTTGACAGACTGGAAAAAATCCAAAGAAAAATCCCATTATATGCAACAACTGTGGCTACAGTCTATTCAGGATTCCAGAGCACATGCACACCTACAGTCCTGAGCATTCCTGAAAATCCCAGGCTAAAACCATACAGTAGTAGCAATAGGTATCATTTATGTCGTTAAGAGGATCTCACTATGCAAGCTGCAGTATAAAGGATGAAAAGGACAGGCCATTGACTTTAACAGTTTAGAACTGAATCACAAAACAAATTAAAATAAGAGACTTGGATAGAGACTGGGAGGGAAGATGAAAATAAGGGTAAGGTTATCTAGATCAGCTAATCACAATCAACTGGATGTTTTATTTTTCACAAGGAGCATGAATAAATAAATACCATTAGCAATCCCTAGTCTGCTGCTAAACCTAGCCATCATTAGCAAGCTGATTGCTTCCAGATACTAAACAGGACTCAGTCTTAAGGATGTCTTACAGGAGAGGAGATGATGTCAGGTGAGCAACTAAGCATAAAGGACACTGTGCCATAGGCAGTGAAGACACAGATAAACACAGTGATGGGGAGGCAGAAAGGGAAGAGAAGAGACTGAAGGAGGAAAGCTAAGGGGTTCTGAAGGTGAGAACCAGAAGCTTGAATTTAATATGGTAAAAAAGCAGAGTAACTGAAAGAATCAAAGAGACTGTGACATGATCAGAGTTACAAGCAAGGAAATGGGGGGGGGGGGGGAATCAGAGCTATGATTTTAACAATGCAGGCAGATACTTGGAGTTAAGCTTGCAGCTGAAAGAAGCTATTCCTCAGAGTTTAGCTACCTGGATCTGCCTAATTGCATTCTCCAATGAGAAACACTGGGCATTTTAAAGAAGTTCCCTATGTCAGCATCATCTCACCACCTTAAGAAGCCTTTAGAAAGGCAAAACTTTCAATCTAAAATTGGTGGTAGGCAGATTAGAAGAGCTAGTAGAGAGTTACTGACTTCAGGGCCATTGTCTTTGGGTACTTTCTTTGTTCAAAAAATCTGAAAAATTCAATCAACAAACTTACATGCGAAGAACTGTTTCAAAAAGTTATACATAAAGATGATATGGGAAACAAAATGCCTTTTACTCCAACTTGTGATCTTTCAACTACATTAAATGCCTTCTTGTTTTTAAGTGATGGAGTATGAATAACAGCTAGAAGCAGCAGACAAACATTGGTTTCTCTCCTGTAACACAAACT
Source organism: Balearica regulorum gibbericeps (assembly GCF_011004875.1). Lineage (NCBI taxonomy): Eukaryota > Metazoa > Chordata > Aves > Gruiformes > Gruidae > Balearica > Balearica regulorum. The sequence goes on along the minus strand of NC_046188.1, from coordinate 52,745,545 downwards.
TGCCAAGAAAACAGTTCCATCAGTACCCAATCCACTAAGTGCACAGAAATCACAAGAACTGTTACGTTGAATTTTGCAAAAATAGGCAAGTGCCATCGACACCAAAGATTGACATAAAAGGGAAAAATTACCTGGAATAATCTCTCAACAGAAATTATTATAAGACGAAGTCCAGTGAGGTCTGTCTGTTTCTGATTGCCTCTCCTGTTTTGATGGCACTTGCATCTTCATTTTAAAACTATTTACTGTACTATATACTATTTAACGTGGGTGCAGTAGAACCCCAAGTTTCAGACTTGGTGTGTTAAAAGAAACTACAAGCCCTTATCAAATGCTGTAAAATTCCTGTGGGAAAAACACCACCACTATTTCAACAGGTGTAGAATAGCTTTCTGAGTCATTGCTTATGCACACTAGAGTAACCTCCATTGTGCTAAGGTTTCTGGAATGCAAACCACTGCCCACCAACTTCTTAACTAGTTGTTAACTCAGCTAAACTGTTCTCACTTGGGAGAGTTTGTCAATCACTAAATTAAAACTGCCTTCAGCAGAAACACCACTCCTTCTCTCCCAACCCAAGAAAGCAAAGCAAAACGTTCAGAAAGGTAAAAGAAATCCAAGAGAGGGTGACCAATGTGAGTTTTGCTCTTTTATCTCAGAAGCACCGTGCTTGATGCATTTGATGAAGTGAGGCAAACTTACCATTAACAGCTCAGTGATTTTAAGTGTCTTGTCTAAGTATGTGTCTGGGACTGCTGGATAGCATCTCTTATTTATTTGTTTTTAAAACTCTCTCTTTCTTTTTTCTGAAGCTCATCTCTGAATGTCATGCTCACAATCATCCACGTATCCAACCATGACCATGGATCTTCTGCACTGAGTGGTTGTTCAGCCTCCTTTAACACTGCTGATAGGATGGCATTTAAACAAAATACCAAAAAAAAAATATCAGTGCACACGAGCTGAGAGAGATTCCAACAATGAACCAGCCAGCTCATCCGTACAACCCAAGGCAACAACCCTGCGAACATATTCTTCTTGCTTTTCTCAAGAAGGACAGTAAATGCAAGATACTGGACAGTCACCAGGAAACAATTATTTTAATCCCATCATGCAAACTTTTTATTATCACTGTTCTCACCTAGGTACATACACACACATTCACAGGAAAACAAAGTCTACAATTGTTTTTGCAGTAAAGAAAATTAAGGACCCAGCATGAAATTATCAGCTGCAGCCTGGAGAGACACAACAGGAAGTTTTGCACGGTCCCAAATTTTAGGCAGTATCTGATGGAGAAAAGAAGTGAAGTTCCTTGTTCTGTGGGAAGCAGCAGGCTGCTCAAAGCCCACTGGGGATGATGACCAGACTCAGATAGCCCAGTCCATGCTGCTATAAGATAGGAGAATGCAACTACAGCAGAAAAGTTGTGCTCAGTGTGACTTCACTCCTTCCAACAGTTGAACTAGATGGATTAAAGCCAGCTTGGTTAAGCCTGCTTGCACTACAGCCTTACTGCAGATTTCAGTGTGTGCAAGACTCAAAGACAGGAAGAAGAAATGTAAGGATTGAGGACTAGCAGAGCAGAAGAATGCAAAAACCAGAAGAGCTGGAGCCACAATGCAGCTGCATACAGCTTTAGAAGTAAGTGTATGAAACATGGACTACTTGTAGAAGAAGAAAGAATACCAGAGGGCTATGGTTGATCTGGATAAACAAAATCTGAGAGGTATATGAAAAAAATTAAGTGAATTGATGCATTTTGGAAAGACAGGGCAGGGGGTGAATGAAATAGGCTAGAGGACAGGACTGAAGAAATTTGGTTGTTATACACATTATAGTTTAACAGCATCAGAATAGAATGGATAAGCTGTGGAAACACAGCGAAGTCAAGAGCAAACCTGAAAACAAATGCAGCAGCTGTTAGAGTAGGGGGAAAAAAAAGAAAGTTATTCATTATGATAGAGAAGACCAGCCTCTGTTTTTCATGCTTAAAAAGAGGTGAGAATTTTGTAATGGGATTATTGACATGTCCATGTAGTAGTGCTTACTGCTACCAACCATAACTATAAAAGGGTAGAAAGTTTGCAATAGAAAGGGTAGAAAGGAGAATCAATGGTAAAATTTCAGTGAATGAAAAATTTCTAGTATGTAACTTCCTATCCTGCACACAGCATCCCTAGGCTTCCATTTGGTGCCAGTTCCTACCCTAAAGATTAAAAACTAGATTCTGGGGTTTTGTACTGCTGTGACCTTCACAAACAGAGACTATCACTTGAGACAGAGTATGCATCAGAACCACAGTTCCCTCCTATCCTGGTGAAAAAGAAAGACAAAACTAGGTCTCATCCTCTCCCCACAGGGGTTATACAGATGCACATTGTGCTGTTGAAGAATGTGCCCCTGAACCCACTGCCCTCATGATTCATCAGAGAGTGCAATAGACGTTGTCCTTGACCTCCTATCAGTGACCTGCACCCTGCATGTCCAGCCTACTGTGTAAGGACTCCAAAGCACTAGAAGAAATCACTTTTCAGAAAGGGCTGTTCAAGCAGGGCAGTCCATCACAAGTCTATTTGAATCTGTGGAATTAAAAATGAGAGAAAATATCATATATTATTATACCACTAGATGTAAAGAGTGCCCCTCAGCTTCAAAATACAAGCATACAAGTATCTAGAAGCATTTGACTGAATTGTCAGTCCCACTGTAGTGCCAATGGTGATTATCATTTGTTCCTCCACCATATTACCCTTAACAAGACCTCATGGGTTCTCATGGCAATGCAGGCTGGCATGAAAAGGCTGAACCTGACAGGAAGTCCTCTAAACTGGCACAGCATCGGACAGAGCATTAGCTTTTCAGCCTGAGTTGCCTCAGTAGCCCCCAAAATGTACTGCAGCACATAGCCTTCCATGAGCATGATTCTGAGTAGATTAATTCATCTAAATGTATTTCATCTCTAGTTTCCCTGAATCAATGCCTGACTTGCACTACAACTCCCAAATTCAAGAAACAAAAAGCCATTTGTAGGGAGCATAGCAGCAATGACATCTCAAGAGGTTATTCAGTAGCTTCTTGCTACACAGCAAACTCTAGTTACATAAAGATTTTAATTCTTGTCTTGTGCCTATTGACTGCAAACTACAGCCCAATATGTACCTGTGATCAAACAGATGTGCATTTGACTCAAAGTTGAGATGTTACACAAGAACCATCAATTTCAAAAAGGACAAGACCTGAGCTTGACATTCTGACAAAAGAGTCAAAACCATTTCTCTGTTTCTGTCCCTCATGCACTCAAGAGTGAGTCTATTCTATTTGAAGTTCTCTGAAAAGCTCTTCATTATGTTTGGCTTATATATGCCAGCAGTTTCACTTCAAGGAGACGCCTTCTAATTCTGGCTTTAATATAATTTCCTGCTATTCTACAGGTGTGTGAAATAGAAGGACTAGTGATATCTTGCCTGTGTTTCATATCATTAGAAGTACTGGCTATCAAAATTAAGTGAAATCTTAAAGAGATATCCCAACTACAAAATCCATTCTACCTCAATCCAGTACCTTGATATATTTTTGGTAATCTACATAATTTCTTTACAGCCCTGACACAGGAGCAGGTTACAGTATCAGTGCTGGACACCTGAGTCTGCATTGGAAGTAGTCCTCCAGAAGGACTATAGAAGCCAGAGCTTAAAACTGCTTGAACACTGCAGTGAAAGGGTCTGCCTTGGTCTCAGTAATGAAAAAGGGTGGCAGATGTCAGGAAGCAACTGCAAAAATCATTTATTTCTTATAGGCCGCATGGAGCTATTGATGTTCCTAATCTACAAAGCTCTCCTTACTAAAACAAAATGCCATGGAATATGGTTTCTGCCTTCTGCACACACAAGTTAGAACAGGCAAAATGTAGTTTAAAGGATTTTAACTGTTCTCTGAAGTGTTATTCTGAATCACATTTCAGCTCTATTCATGCCTACTTCAAAACTCTTGCTTATTTTTCTTCCATCTCCTCCTTTATTTTCCCAAAGCCCCTGGAAACATAAAATTAAGTGTAATAAAATATCCATACCTATTAACCAACCAAAAAAAAGTTCTTTTTGTCTGGGATTTGGATTTTGATGAACTAGAGCCTTCCACGACCTTCACTTTGATGTCTCCAGAAACATCAAAAGATCAGGCTTGTTATGAAGATCATTAGTGCGGCCTGAAGATGTTTAATACTCCAGCAAATACAGAAAATACAACATAGAATCCCCCAATGGACTTTGCCTTGTTTTTATTCCTTCTTTTTTAATTTTGTTTTCAAATCTGTTTTGCATTTCTCATTCTGAGCCACTTACCTCTCTCCCGTTCTGCCCCATCCTCTCATTAATTCACCAGAAGAGCTTTCTAGTGCCAACCTATTCCTGCTTCCTGAGGGGAATTTCATACACTCCTTTCTTCCCTACCATGACATAACGTACGGCAGTTCTGCAAGTGCTCACTGACATATACAGAAACATGGCATATCTTCTCAGTTACTCTGCTGAAATGAGTCAGAAGAGGTTTGGGGTTTAAGCCTTTGTTGTTCTTTTTTTTAATAAAGGTATAATTTTCATAAAAGATTTGAAGGGGAAATGAGGGAAAAAAAGTAGAACTTGAAATCCTCCAGACGAAAAAGCATCAAACCTGTGGTGCTTCATCTATTAATTTTGGGAAATCTGCTTCTAAACCACATTTTAATGACAACCATTAATTTAGACCAAAGAGAAAGTTAATACATGAACAAAATACACTGAGGTTACTTCACTGGTGGTCCTTTGATATGAAATGCATTATCCATAGATCAAGTCCTCAGCAGTTCAAACCAGACATGCACTTACAAAGACTGTTGTTATTGCTACAAAATATAGGAAGTTCTCATGACACTTGACTCTGCACTTTTTCCCAGAGATGGTGTGATTATTTCACCATCCATGTACAATAACAAGGGGCTTTCAGCATATAAACTTCCCTATGAGACTCCATAGACTAAGTAGATCTACCGCATAAAAATCTTGTAGCTAGGTTCCTCTCTAGGTCACCACTAGGTATCTCTGTAGCCAGTACAAATGTTGTGACAGAGACTGAAATGTCCTTTCAAACCAAAGGCTCTTGCTTCAGCTCTTCCAGGGCTCCATACTTCTCTCTGGGTAAGCACCTGAGCACCGGCAAGCTAACTGGTTTCTTTTTCTGAAACTGCCACTTTTTGCTGAGCAGGCAGCACCTTATGCACAAAAGCATGGAGAAAGGCCCAATGATGCCAACTAAACTGTATGTATTTTAATTTAAAACGTTGGCATCAGACTGAGCTTGCAGTTCGATGATCACTGTTGTACTCTCTATCAACTATAAGAATCAAGCAATACACTTTGAGGACTGGTCAAGCAGAGAGATTTATTCCAACACTGTCAGGCTTCCTTTATTGCAAGCAACATCATTATAAAAATATCACTGCATGAAAGGATCTACCAGTGACAAAAGCTGTGCAGACTAACTCTGCTCTGCTGTCCTTGATTAAACAGTCTCATGTAATCTTCTGAAAGAACTAATGCCTTCTGTACTCCTTTGCCATGAACAATGTATTTCATCTGATTCTCTTCTATAAAGTTATCAACATCTATTCAGCTATAACATGCACATTTGTATAAGGCTATAACTGCTTAAAGGAGAAAAACAGAACAGGTTATCACATATCAAGCTAGACTTCACAGAAGTATAGAAAAGGATGATGATGAATAAGCAAATGGATTCAAGTCCTAACTTACAGATTTTGTGAGCTGCAATGTCTCACTGTTCTGTCTAGACCTAGTGTTGCTATATTTACATAAACTAATGAAAGTATGACTGTAGCACAGTCCCCACTGCCACATGCTCATTACCCCACAAGCCCCAGCAGGTATGTTGAGGTTGGCATGGACATACTAGCGCTGCAAACATACTAGTCATTGTCTACATCAATACAACTCGGTCACGAAAGCAGAAATCCTGAAATATCTGAAAACTAAATGCTTTCTTTTCCATCTTTTGTTATAGAAACCTTGGATTCAAATTTGCCATAGGAAACAATTCAAATGCATTTGGAAGGCACTGACCTGCAGCCTGGAAGATGTGTACATATCATAGAATGGTGTGGGTTGGAAGAGACCTTTAAAGGTCATCTAGTCCAATATCCTCTCAAAGATAGATAGATAGGTCGATCATCTTTCCCAGAGAAGCATTATATACTTTAGTGTGAGTACTCATTATTGCTACAGAGCAGAAAGGCACAGATCAGATAATGAGGAGGGATTTTGCAGGTCCAGGGGGCAGTACACATTTGACAGAACCGCATGCAGAGAAACTTGCAAAGTAGTTGCCCGCAGTACTATAAGTCTGACCTTGCAAAGACCTACAGTAAATATTTTTCACTTGGAATTATCCCTCAGACAACAAAATTCAACCACCATGCTTTAAAAAGTACAAAAGGAAAGACGTATGGGACAGAATTTTTATTAAGTGACTAGAGGAAATGATTACTGCAGAATCCATCTCTGTGACATGCTTTTAATAGGAGAGCAGCCATGACTGGTAGCTTCCAGAAGCACTGTATTGTTATAGGTGTAGCTCTCTAATATAAATAGATCACTTTATAATGTGTCTGCACTCTGCCCTTTAAGGACTGTGTTCTTCCTACTATTTGATACACTCAGTTTAATAGCACATTGTCCAGACTTGCTGAGGAACTGGAAGACTGCCATTCTTCACACGCTGCACAGATACTTTTGGCTGACAGAGCAGGCAGTAGTGCTGCTCTACTGCTCAAGAGGATGGGCCAAATTCAGAGCTTTTTTAGGCTGAGGTACATAGTCTGTTGATCTCTGTGGAGTCATATGCCTGCATCCTGGAATCTGGGAAAGAGCCTGGGTACACAACAGCTTCAAGAACAATGCTGAGAGATACTTATCCACCCCAATACCAAACTGAAAGTATCAGGAAAGGGCTATACAATTGGCTGAGCTGTTTGTGACAGTGGTTAAGAAGGTACGTATCCAAGCTACAGTTACTTTTTAACCTTCTGGTTTCATACAGCAACATGGCACTGTCAGTAGGCACAGGATGCTAGACTTGAGACCTAAGTTTTATTCATGCTTCTGTCAGTGGCCTGCTGCATCATCTTTGTAACTCACTTCCCCTCCATAATTTAGTTCCTCTGTCTGCAGAATGAAATTAACAGTATTTGCTTTCCATATTGAATGCTTTGAGAACTACCTTTTACAGTTGCTACATAAAAGCATTACTATTAAAGTCATTGTTCTCAGTATATTTAGGAACTCTCTGTGTGCAGTGCTGAAGCACAGTTCTAATATCAGCAGGATATTAGAAGAACTGTTGTCTCCCTGGAACAGCTTTAATGAGCTACTGGAAGTAGTTCAGTACATGTTTCTACTGCCACAGTGCTGTATAACTTGCCCATACATCAGTCTTGGAATATTTACCTTCTTTTCTCTGAACTCTCTTGGCTGCTAAGATACAAAGGCTATTCATATGACTGGCAACGTGCCAGCATGAAAATCTGTGCAGCCTAACAACTTCCTACAAGACGTGTGAAGATAAGGTGACATAGAGACAATAGGAGGCAAATTAAATTCCCCAAACTCCATCTTTCTGGGAACTGGAAATTAAAGAATTAAGGTTTTGTTGTGTGATCTCTTTCCAGATCAAAGACTACATGGACAAATAGAGGGGACAGGTCCCTATTTCATTCTTCATTACCGGTTGTCATAGCTTGATGAAAAGATTAAGCAGTAAGAATAGCAAAGATTGTTACTATAATATTCTGAAATTTGGATTATGCTAAAGCAATTATTTAAAACTGCAACAACTAGTGAGGCCTGTTACAAAAAGCGAACACTTCTGTGATGATGCTGCATTTCCATTAAAGAGAGAAAATACTCTTTCCTGTGTCCCTATGCCCCTACAACGATTTGACACTGCAGGAATGTTTAACGCAAAGTGGGCACTTAGAGAATCTGTGAAAGGGTACAGGAAGTTCTCAGTCCATTCTAAGAAATCCCAGATAAAAACAATCTAAGAGACTTCCTCCTGTGTTACCACATGCAAGGAACAAAATTTCCACCTATGATAGACCTCCACAGTTTTTTCATCCAAACACCTTACTGACAGTACTTTTGGATAGATTTCCAGCTCTTGACATCTCACAGAGTTTCTATTTATACATTTCCACCACGTAAACACACATGTGTATGAATACACCCTCAAGCAAGATAAACGGTTGGTTGCTATGTCAACAGCACCTAACCAGGAGGGAGAAACAGGTACCAAAGGGCAGAGGGGAGGCAGAAGAGATGATTAGCAACTTCCTCCTCTGAATGCATCTGTGGTGGAACTGTTTACTTATAAGACTCAGGAATGAAACAACAAACCTTTCATTAGTATTCAAAGCCATGTGAAACCCGAAGATGTCTTTGCAAAGCCTGTCAGTACTAACTAACCATCTGCATCTGCACTAGGAACAGAACACGCAGACATGAGAAGGGGAAACACAAATGGGATCCTTTATGCTGGAGCCTGCAGAGGGAAAGAAAGGGAGACAGAGGCATGTCTCCCCTGTGAGATGGTTGCAAAGACCAATTCAAAGGCAGTGTGCCTACAGGTTCCCTCCCTCTAAAACTAAACTGCAGGGGATTCTTGAATGTAAACAAAAATCCATCCTTCCAAACTGTTCAAACACCACTAGCAGAGAGGAAGCACAAAAAAGGTGCAAAATAAACACCCAAAAGAAATGGAAATCACCTTAAGGAAACCTAACTGAAAAGCATAGGCAAGAGGTAAGTGGTTGAGGCAAAACCACCAACTTCAGAGAAATTATACCAGCTTAGACCAGCTGTGACACAGACCTAGGGGTGGAGAGATTGTATAGTTAGACTGGAATAGACTAATAGCATGCTTTATGGGGTGGGGAAAAACACAAAGTGAAAGATGGGAATATTTTGGGTAATGTTGTTTCCCCCAGAAGTCTCTCTAGTCTAGTCCCTCTTACCCTAGGATTTGCATTTGACACTGTCCCCCACAACATCCTTGTCTCTAAATTGGAGAGACATGGATTCGATGGATGGATCACTTGGTGGATAAGGAATTGGCTGGGTGGTCGCACTCAAAGAGCTGTGGTCAACGGCTCAATGTCCAAGTGGAGAACGGTGATGAGCGGTGTTCCTCAGGGGTCAGTACTGGGACCGGCCCTGTTCAACATCTTTGTCAGCGACATGGACAGCGGGATCGAGTGCACCCTCAGCAAGTTTGCTGATGACACCAAGCTGTGTGGTGGGGTCGACACGCTGGAGCGAAGGGATCCCATCCAGAGGGACCTCGACAGGCTGGAGAGGTGGGCCCGTGCGAACCGCATGAAGTTCAACAAGGCCAAGCGCAAGGTCCTGCACGTGGGTCGGCGCAATCCCAAGCACGACTAGAGGCTGGGCGAGGAATGGATTGAAAGCAGCCCCGAGGAGAAGGACTTGGGGGTATTGATTGATGAGAAGCTCAACATGAGCCGGCAGTGTGTGCTTGCAGCCCAGAAAGCCAACCGTGTCCTGGGCTGTATCAACAGAGGGGTGACCAGCAGGTCGAGGGAGGTGATCCTGCCCCTCTACTCCGCTCTCGTGAGACCCCACCTGGAGTACTGCATCCAGCTCTGGGGGGCCCAGTACAGGAGAGACATGGAGTTGGAAAGAGTCCAGAGGAGGGCCACGAAGCTGATCAGAGGGCTGGAGCACCTCTCCTGTGAGGACAGGCTGAGAGAGTTGGGATTGTTCAGCCTGGAGAAAAGAAGGCTCCACGGAGATCTAATTGCGGCTTTCCAGTACCTGAAGGGGCCTACAGGAAAGATGGTTAGGGACTGTTTATCAGGGAGTGTAGTGACAGGACAAGGGGTAATGGGTTCAAGCTGAAGGAGGGTCACTTTAGATCGGATGTTAGAAAGAAATTCTTTACTGTTAGAGTGGTGAGGCACCGGAACAGGTTGCCTAGAGAGGTTGTGGATGCCCCATCCCTGGAAGTGTTTAAGGCCAGGTTGGATGAGGCTTTGGGCAACCTGGTCTAGTGGAGGGTGTCCCTGCCTGCAGCAGGGGGGGTTGGAACTAGATGATGTTTGAGGTCCCTTCCAACCCAAACCATTCTATGATTCTATGATTTAAACTTTCTGCTCTTCCATTTGTAATCTGGAGAATGTAATATCTTTTTAAAACTCTTCCAAAACTACAGATAAAAAAGCTAATGTAAGTGTAAAGAATTATTATTGTGGCTGTTATTGAGGATACTGTAAGCTCCCCTGCTGAGTTGCTAGCAAAAGAGATCCTGTTCTTAACTCCAGTTAAGACTTTGTGCTTGGGCTTTGGTCTCTAGCTATTTTTACACAAAATATGATGCAACGCACTATCTGCAACCTAAGGAGAACCACAATTATATTACGATTTCTTGGAAAACAGATCCTTAACTAATCACAGTAACTATTATCTGAAAATAAGAGAAAATTCACTCCAAGCTACAGACTTGGGTCACCCATACAATCCTGTTACCATGTGACAATGCAACACCATCATAATTAGTGGATTCACACAAGCATTAACAGGATTAACATACTGGTTTATCAGCCACTGTGCACACAATTCCCTAGACAACAAAGCTTTCCCATCACTGGGATGAAGCATGGCAATTATTTAGCTGTGCCGCAATACAACATGGTCATTTAAAAAGTGGGATCAAAGGCTACTACATGCAGGAAACTCTGAGGGAGGGAGTCTGACCGGGCAGAACAGATTATCTTTGGACACTGAAGTTAGTAACCGAACAGCAATGTTACACTACCTTTTGATGCCCACGAATAGACAGTGCCTCAGTTCGACCTGTCATTTAAAGTACTGTGGGTCCTGTATCAGATGTCACGCTGAATCTCTGTAAAAAGTGCTGCCTTCTGATTCAGTGACCCCACCCCCAAAGCAGAGTTTTCTTTGATGATAGATATACTAAGCCACTGCTGACCTCAACCAACCTCACTCAATACACAAATTTTAAAATCTGAGGTTGGTAGCTCTCTTAAAAAGGACCACGATATTTTAAACATTAAAATGCCACCAGAATCCAAAGCCATCCCACCACAGATCTCATCCAAGGACAACTGCCAACAAAGGGAGGACTCCTATACTGTTCAAAAGGATTTTAGGTAAGCTCCATGCCAGTAAAGCATGGCTGATAGTGAAAGTAAGATTCCATTTCCTATATATAATCACTACCAGGAGCCTGCTTGGTGCACTTGATTTCACCTCATCTCTGTCCTAAACTTATACCTCTCCAGCCTCTCCACACCACGCAGACAGCTTTTTTCCACTCCTGTGCCCTTGCACCTAGTAGCTCTCTCCCTAAGCCCCAAGAAAAGGCATTCCCTTCTTTATGAGCTCAAATCCCTGCCAGCAGCAGCATCTACTGGAAGAGCTCAAAGAATCACTGTCTTCCTGGATCCAGCTCTTTGGAGGGGCAGGAATGGAGTTGGTGAGGTAGGTTAAGCAAAGAAAAGGTGAGAGCAGTCAAGTAAGGACAGGAAAAACTGAGTGAAACAGAGATGGCAGCAGTATCTGATGAAAACCAAGGGAAAAAACCCAGTAAATTGGGGAAGGGAGGGAAAGAAATCCTGAGACAATGAGATATCAAAGAATATGGGAGAAAAAACATGCAAGAACTGAGCTGGTAAGCAGAGGAAAAATAGAGCAAATGTTATTATGCTAGGCTTCCTCACATTTAATATCCAACTACTGGAAAGGAATCTAAGGCTGCTTCCCAGGGTTTCATTCCTAACCCCGCCTGTATAAGCTACATACATGTGCTAATGAGGTTTTTATGGTTTAAATGATTTCTTTTAGAGCAAAATCAAGAATACTACTTATTGGGTTATAGTTACCTCTGCTTACTGATCTAGTAACTTGAATAAATATTCTCAAAAAACACCCAACCAAAATCCCAGAAAGCCGCGCAGATCAGTAATTCAGCTTCGTATGCGCTAGAGCAAACCGCCTCCCAACCCAGCAAGCTACAGTATACATCAATCAGTTTTGTCAATTGAAAACTGACAGAACTGCAAACTCTTAGTGCTTAGGACGGTAGGGAAAATACCAGGATTCAACTGACACATTGTTCCAGGGTTGTGACAGTAAACCAAGTACCAGCATAGCTAGATTTCAGTAGCTTCTGGGGGTTAGGTTTCCAGGTCACAGGGGCTGCTCACCTGGCATTTGCTCGACTTTCCAAGGGGCAGCACAGAGAAATAAAAGTGGGTATTTTGACTCTGAATGCCTTGTTAATAATTTTCAGGTAGCAATAACTACTTATGTCATACTACATCTCAGGGTTTAACACTGGGGTTTTGGAAAGTAAGAACTACAAAGCTGAAGTGATTCTTTCCCTTTGCATGATATAAAGTAGCAAGTGGAGAGCCAGCATCAGCAGATTTAAATAACAAATTCAGGTCAGCTATAGCAATTTTAATTTATGTTCAAAAATTTACAATTAAGGTTGGGAACTGGGTCCTGTAGTGTGAATTATTACTACATTTTCCCAGGTTCTCAGAAGAAAGATGAGGACAGGTGTCAGAAGATTTTTTTTCACCTGACCATTAACTGTGGATAATCAGGCTGTTATCTAGTTTATACTCACATCTACTATTAAGGTTCAGTATGGCTGGGTACAAAACCTGGAATTATTGTTTCCTTTTGGAAGGTACAAAGATGTAATTTGTTGTGGTGGGCTGACCCTGTCTGGGGTCCAGGTGCCCACCAGAGCCGCTCTATCACTCCCTTCATTCACTAGACAGGGGAGAAAAAGTGCAATGAAAATCTTATGGGTCGAGATAAGGACAGGGAGAGATCACTCACTAATTATCATCATGAGCAAAACAGACCGAACTTAGAGCAGGAATTAATCTAATTTATTACTAAGCAAAACAGAGTAGAGGAATGAGAAATAAAATCAAATCTTAAACCACCTCCCCCCACCCCTCCCATCTTCCCGGGCTCAACTTCACCCCCGGCTTCAACCTCTGCCCCCATCAGCAGCACAGGGGGATGGGGAATGGTCAGTTCATCACACGTTGTTTCTGCCATTTCTTCATCCTCAGGGGGAGGACTCCTCTCATCATTCCCCTGCTCCAACATGGAGTCCCTCTCACGGGAGACAGTCCTTCACGAACTGCTCCAGCGTGAATCTCTCCCACGGGCTACAGTCCTTCACGAACTGCTCCAGCGTGGGTCTCTCCCACGGGGTGCAGACCTTCAGGAGCAAACTGCTCCAGCGTGGGTCCCCCACAGGGTCACAAGTCCTGCCAGCAAACCTGCTCTGGCGTGGGCTCCTCTCTCCACGGGTCCACAGGTCCTGCCAGGAACTTGCTCCAGCATGGACTTCCCACAGGGCCACAGCCTCCTTCAGGTGTCTCCACCTGCTCCAGCATGGGGTCCTCCACGGGCTGCAGGTGGAATCTCTACACCCCCTCATCTTTCCTCCATGGGCTACAGGGGAACAGCCTGCTTCACCATGGTCTTCACCACGGGCTGCAGGGGGATCTCTGCTCCGGCGCCTGGAGCACCTCCTCCCCCTCCTTCTGCACTGACCTTGGTGTCTGCAGAGTTTCTTACATCTTCTCACTCCTCTCTCTGGCTGCAAAAGCTCTCTCTAGCTGTTTTTTTTTCCTTCTTAAATATGTTATCACAGAGGCGCTGATTGGCTTGGCCTTGGCCAGCAGTGGGTCCGTCTTGTAGCTGGCTGGCATTGGCTCTATCAGACACAGAGGAAGCTTCTAGCAGCTTCTCACAGAAGCCACCCCTGTAGCCCCCCCCCCCCCCCCGCTACCAAAACCTTGCCATGCAAACCCAACACATTTGTATATCACAATTTGAACATTGGAGCACTAGTTGTTACCTAGTTTATACTGATATCAGGGTGGAAAGGTCTGAAAATTTCCCTAAGACCCATATATTTTTTTTTGTTAAGTTTTTTATAGTAAACTGAGGATTAATGTCATTTACATATTTTTATCCTAGTTTTTAGGCATCAAAGTATTTTTTCTATAAATTCAAGACTAGAGTTAGAGTCAGGGAGCAAGCCAGCAGTGGTCAGAATGTCTAACCTGTTGCTTTACTTTGCAAACATCAGATAAAAGATTTCCACTAGGATGACTGAATTTTCATATGGTACTTGATTCCAGGATGCAATAAGGATGTCCTACTCTACAAAATTAATTCAACATTAAAGTGCTAGATAGTTAAAATTGATACAGGTTCATTGATGGCATGCCTGAAATCAAAGAAAAGATATTAGTTCACATAATTCATTTCTGTGTTTTCAAATCCGTGGATCTTTGTTCAAGCTTTATTTTGTCCATTACAGGGGGTGATTTTTAAATATTTTATTCTTATCATAATATTGTATAGAATGATCTTCACTTTTTTTTCTGCTCAAGACATGCCTGGAATAGGATAATGACAAATGTCCCTTTCAGATATTGCAATGAAGCTACAGAAAGGTGACAAGCAGGAGTGAAACAGGGGTGCCAGAAAAGACTGAAGCAAAAAAAAAGACTATGTGACTCTAACCACTGCTTCTGTAGGCGTTGAGAAATTCAGTTCTGCACAAAACTACAGGAGTGCTCTAAGCTATTTCAACTGGCTTTGGACATTAATGGATAATGGGGGAGAGGACAGCACAGCAATTTTCTAATTCCTTTATATACCAAACCACGTCAAAATATTTGAAGGGTGGGGGTGGGGTGGGAGGATCCTGAAAAATAAGGAAACTTGAACTCTAGGCAACTTATGAACAGAACAGAAAATGAATAAAAAATGCTCTGAAAGTGAATGAGGTCATACGCTTTGAAACACCAATTAAAGTCTTCAAAAGCTAAAACAATGGTGTTCTGCTAAGTGCTAATCCTTCTATTGAAGAGGAAGAAGGCTGAGGGATAAGACTGTTTAAATTATTAATATGACCCCATGCTAGTCTGTTTCATTGGAACAATGAGATGAATTATAGTGAGGGCAATGTTATTTTAAATTACTCTCCGCAAGGTGTGGAGCACTTACTCATTTCCCATGGGCTGATGTTTACATGTGTTCATGCATTCCTCCCATACGCCTCCTGCATATATGTATTGATCTAACTCAAAAATATTTCATATGTCCAAAATAAAAAGTTAATTACTGAAAGAGCAGATTTACCCAAGAAAAAATAATCTTTTTCCTGGAATAGCTTTGTTACAAAAAGGCTAGAGCTCATAAGCCCTCAAGGCAAAGCCCTGTATGACAGGAGACAATGAACTGCCATGAAGGATGGCTTAGTGAATGAGACATAGAGTTAGGATTCAGGACACCTGGGTTCAAGCCCTCTTCAGTTAATGATTCTCTGTGTGACTTTGAACAAGTTGCTTAATTTATTACATCTTTTAGTTTCTTCTTTGTGTAATACAGATAATAGCTTCCCATGTCACAGAGTGGGGAGTGTAAAATCTAATAATTCAATGATTCCAAAGCAATCAGATGCCATGAACACTATTAATTATTGTCAATTTTGTTATGTTAAAGAGGCTTGGAAGTGCTAAATTACTCTTACAGAAACATTGCCCTGGGTATGCAATGTCTGTCACAACCTCTACCAACATGCTTTAGATTCCTCACTACTACTTCTGCAAGCATCTCTCCAAACCCCAGAAAAAGTCTTCTGGGAAGGACAAAATGCAGGCTGAAATTCTTGAGATTTGTATTGATGCAGGTGAAACGATGATAAAGTCCAAATCTATTTCCATCCTGAAACATTAGGAAAGGGCACTTATACTACTGACAAAGGATCAAATACTAAATAACAGCAACCACTGCTAGATGCGGTACGCTATGCGTCTGACTACAAACTGAGGCTAAATGACAGAGTGTATTTCCTCCTCCAGTTGCTATTTAAGTTAAGACAATACTCTGAGCAATGAAAATAAATTATATTAAGCACAGACTGGGTCTCATGGGATGTGCATTCCTCTTCTGCCATTAGGTTTCTAGATGACTTCAGGCAAGTCACCAATCTTTCACACCAGCACACTGCTCAGATCATCTCCCACCTTTACCACCCAAAAAGAATAACAATATTTAAAGTACTTTGTCTTGCAGACAGGAATACACAAAGCACAACTATTTGAACCCCACAATAAACCCTGACATCCAGCTTTTTCTACATCTATCATACAAGCTGACTGCAACACAGATGAACACTCCCCGTCAGCTTGGTTCCCCTTGAGCTGACTCCACTTCCAAGAAAATTAGCTTTGCTGGCCCTATCTCTTCAAAAAACAGTAAACAGTTGCAATAAAAGAAAAAGTTGTATGACCTGAGGGAAGAAATAGCTGATAAAGCAGTACATACGTGCAGTACATATTCCCTTGGAACTATGCACGCTAGAAATAATAATTTCTAAATGAAATATAGTAACTTTTCAACCAAAACACTCAATTACAAACGCAGAAGACAGCCCATGCAAATGCCTGCATTCATGCACCACTGCTTGGGCAGAGCAATGACAGATCTTACACACACATCCTCCATCGTATCGTAGAAACACGTGGTTAGATATGCTTTAAATCAGGTCCCACAGTTGTTCCTGGAAACATCTGGATGGTCGCATTCAAAGAGTTGTGGTCAACGGCTCAATGTCCAAGTGGAGAACGGTGATGAGCGGTGTTCCTCAGGGGTCGGTACTGGGACCGGCACTGTTCAACATCTTTGTCAGCGACATGGACAGCGGGATCGAGTGCACCCTCAGCAAGTTTGCCAATGACACCAAGCTGTGTGGTGGGGTCGACACGCTGGAGGGAAGGGATCCCATCCAGAGGGACCTCGACAGGCTGGAGAGGTGGGCCCGTGCGAACCGCATGAAGTTCAACAAGGCCAAGCGCAAGGTCCTGCACGTGGGTCGGCGCAATCCCAAGCACGACTAGAGGCTGGGCGAGGAATGGATTGAAAGCAGCCCCGAGGAGAAGGACTTGGGGGTATTGATTGATGAGAAGCTCAACATGAGCCGGCAGTGTGCGCTTGCAGCCCAGAAAGCCAACCGTGTCCTGGGCTGCATCAACAGAGGGGTGACCAGCAGGTCGAGGGAGGTGATCCTGCCCCTCTACTCCGCTCTCGTGAGACCCCACCTGGAGTACTGCATCCAGCTCTGGGGGGCCCAGTACAGGAGAGACATGGAGCTGTTGGAGCGAGTCCAGAGGAGGGCCACGAAGCTGATCAGGGGGCTGGAGCACCTCTCCTGTGAGGACAGGCTGAGAGAGTTGGGATTGTTCAGCCTGGAGAAAAGAAGGCTCCACGGAGATCTAATTGTGGCTTTCCAGTACCTGAAGGGGCCTACAGGAAAGATGGTTAGGGACTGTTTATCAGGGAGTGTAGTGACAGGACAAGGGGTAATGGGTTCAAGCTGAAGGAGGGTCGATTTAGATCGGATGTTAGAAAGAAATTCTTTACTGTTAGAGTGGTGAGGCACTGGAACAGGTTGCCTAGAGAGGTTGTGGATGCCCCATCCCTGGAAGTGTTTAAGGCCAGGTTGGATGAGGCTTTGGGCAACGTGGTCTAGTGGAGGGTGTCCCTGCCCATGGCAGGGGGGTTGGAACTAGATGGTCTCTTCCAACCCAAATCATTCTATGATTCCATGATCTACAGACTCCCAAGATGGGGAAGGTCCAGGAAGCATCACTGCTGCTATTACACAGCTCAACATATTTTAATACATTTTCTTTTGCTCTTCTTCAGTCTTTCAGCTGCCAGCACATAATGCAAAGATCAAAACCAGCAATAGGCAGGCTGGGACTATACCTTTGACAACAGTGAAAGGGCAGCTCAGCTAGGAACCATCCTGCGTAACTATTCTGCCCAGCTTTCTTTCACAGAAGCACACATATGTGTGTCTGTGTGCGTGCATGCGTAAAAAACCCAGATTTATTTATTTGATTTTACAGCTTTTGCCAGTGCAGCACATATAGCTGCATAGCTTACTTCTTTTGCCAGAACACATATTGGCATTCTAGTGCTCCAAGCACTTTCCTTATGATAGCTTTTACTTTTTTTTACAGTAGAATGAGTGTTAAGGTCTGATTCACATTCTGTACATAAAACATAATGTTCTCACCATTCCTCATCCTAACCAGTGGAGATCAGAAATTTGCAACTTTTTTGTTTGTTTTCATCTGTACATCTCTGTTCTATCACTATTTCTCCCTTCATCTCAACCTAAAAGAAAACTCTAAAACAATAGATATTAGCTACAGAAAAACATGATTATTTATCAGTTTCCAAGTCTGGGTACCAAAAATAGTAAACATCTTCAAAATGCAAAATATTGAAGCAAAGTATTTGCTTTAATTTATCTTTTAATATTTAAAAGAAACACATTTCTAAAATATTCACAGTAAGTTTTTGCAACCTCTTCTTTCGCTCTTTCATTATTATTTGTACTTTTACAAACCCTGAATATCTGCCAGTGCAAAAATATGAGGTTTTAAAACTCATTTCATGGACTGAAAGGTACCTCTCAAATCATCATAGACTGTTCTCCCAATCTCCCCCGACAACAGGGGCCCGTGATTCAATACACTAGGGACTGCACCAACTCTAAGAATAAAAGATTAAAAGAAAAAATTTCCACTGAACTATAAAATAGTGTCAGAAAAATAACAAAGTGTTTAATTATTTTGTTGCCATTTATTCCCCCAAACACTCAAACACGTTCCAAATTGTCCCTGAACCAAGTATGACTCCTATGCTTGTGGGGTGGCTGGGAACAGGGCAGTCCACAGCAGCAGCTGCTGAGACAGCCATGGCAGCTACAGACAACTTTCCAACTATGAAGTTCCGCTCCCCACAGATCACCGTGCTGCATCTTGAGAGAAATGAGTCCTGACTGAAGAGTTCAGACGTGCACACAAGCATGCGCAGGCCTCACACACCACTCACCTAAAGCCATGCTTCTTTGCACTCAAGTGAAATCTCAACAGGGCTGCTCTCTCCAGCTCAACAACAGCAGAATTCTTCTCCTCTACCTCCTTGCCACCTCCGTAATCACTGCTTTAAGGCAGCATCTGCCTTTAAGAATAGTTTTGGGTTTTTTTATGCATATCCGCCAAAACTGGCACCTACTTAAGAACACACAATAAATACCCAAGATAATACTTCAGCAGGGGACCTGAAATCCAAGGCTTGCATAGGATAGAGGCATTCTGTACAAGAGACATCACTATTCAGATTACAGATCTGTATTTTAATAAAATATAAAGTTAGAATCCTGACTGGGTTTTGTTCATATGTGTTTTTCTCAAGCATCATGGCCTAATGTTAGCATGCAAGATTCAAGGTATCTTTATAATGTCTCTCCTACTATTTACCCTGGTTCCTCTTTTGTCCTGAAACCTTGGGTAGAGCTAATGGGACTTTAATAACCACTGCTTTACATTACTTGGTAAAGTGGTTTCTGATAGAGATTAGAAACTTCTCCTTGAGAAAGATCACGGAAGTGTTCTGTGGATCTGTACGAAGCAACGCCAAGCTCTTTTCCGCACCTACAGGTGTGAGCTTCATTCACTACAAGATTTATGGCAAAATACTGGAAAACAGGCTGGCATCAAGCAAGAACACATATTTTGAAAAAGATTCCTCCAATTCTTCCGATTTTTTTTTAATCCATTATGCATTTTGTCCTCCCCCTCCAAACCCTCGCAACGACACATTTGAGTAGATGCTCTCAAGCAAATAAATTTAGGTTCTTAGTCTCAATTTTCACTTGTGTAAAGCAATAAAGGATTTGGACTGATTTCTGAACTGAGAATTTCTGGTTTGAAAGAAAAGCTGGCTACAGTTGACTACATTTCCTGCTTGACTAAGATAACATCCTAGAAAGCACTGACAGCGAGCACCCTTAAATAATGCATTTCAGTCTGTACCCAGATCTCTCACTGCAGCTGCACATGTGAAATGCAGTACAAGGGCAAAGCACATGTCACATATGCAGGAAAGGCCTGTCATTTCCAACTATTTAAGGTATGACAGTGAAACTGAAGATGGACCACGCACCTGAATGCTGTTCAACAATGCAAAATACAAATCAGCAAAGTGCAGTGTGGTTCCAGTAACACAAGAAAACTTCCACTTGCTTTAAATCATCTCAAGCAATGCTATTCAGTTGAACCATCTTTCCCACTCCATATTCATTAATTACTACTTTCACACTAAACACTCTGTCTCTTTTGGGCAACAATTTTCTTAAGCAGATAATACTCACATTAAATCCACCAGTTCAAAAAGGAGCATTTTACCGAACAAGCCATGAATTTCATTTTACTTTTCTGCCACTAGTATGTCAGAAACTCTATGTCGCCTTTAATAAACTTCTCCAAATGAACACACTGATAACTGAACAACATGACGTTTCTAACAGTGAGAAGGCAGAAAAACAGAAGCAATTACATTAAGGGGGAGGGGGAAAAGCAGGCTGGAAGTATCTTGCTTCAAGTAAAATCTTGTTAAGTTAGGATCTTGCACTCTTCTCAGGGAAAAAGAGGACTCAGAGTGGCCATGTGTCAAATTCCCTATTCCACTCTTAATGAGACCATCCTGATAATACAGAACAGCACTGAAGTGTGAACCAAGTGGTACATCACCATCTGAAGGGCTAGAAAAAATAGCGTAAAGAAGTGAAAATGATAAAGGTACTTGTTTAAGATACTTTGGTAACATTCTCACTCAACAGATGTGCTTGCAAGTTAATGGGAAAAAATGCATTCATACTGAAAAGAAGTGTAACAAAAGGAATCTGCCACTTTCACAGAATGGAAAATTCTAAGTTGAGCTCTTCTCATCTTTTTGGTCACAGATATTCTCTGCTCCTTCATATTCTCTTTTATACCAGCAAAAATAGAAAAGCAAATCTAAAGAATAAAAAAAAAAAAAGAAAAAAGAGAGTGACAAGTTTGCCACAGAGCATAAGAGAAAATATCACAAGTAAAAACAAAACAAAAACAAAATAAAAACTTTGGGAATAAATGGAACTAAATCAAAGTAGGTATTTTCAGCTGGTTGGTTTTTTTCATTGCCATTTCCTGTGTTTCAATCAGCTCTAATCCTTGGCTGGAGAATTCAATGGAGCTATGTCAATTTATATTTGCTAAGGATTTGGCACATCAAATTAAGTATTTCCCAGTGTGATCATCTCTCTAAGTTAAGTAATTAAAACATTTCATGCAAATAGGGACAGAATCTATATTTCAGTTTCTTGACTGATCCCAGCACAGCCAAACGGGCTCCAATTTTGTAAAATGAGATGAATTGGAACATTTATTTGTACACTGAGCACTCAAATGCCATACCCATGGTGCCTAGATACTTTTATATGCTACATATACCCCCTGAAAATACAATGGGAAGCACTAACTTAATTCATAACTGTGTCTGCTTTTATAAAGTCATGTAAACATCTAATTAAGCAGCCCTATACCTTTTTTCTAAGACACTGCAGATTATAGAATACAAAAGTCCAGACTAAATCTGTACAATATAACCAGATATAACACTTTCCTCCATAGGATTCTTTTTTTTTTTTTTCTGCCTGATATTTAAAAGCAACTTCCATTGTGGGAAGAGAATTACAACAGCACAAGAGGTGATATGGCTGGTACCTTGATTACCACCAGTCAGCTGTACTTCAGTGGACTGACATGATTAACTGAAGCAGAGTTGAATTTCACTGGAAAGAGAAAAAGGGTGGGGGAAGCAAATGGACATTTCCAATTTTCATTCTATCTTTGCTTGCTTTGACTCTGACATGAGTGTCATTAAAGCTATATGAAGAAAGTTTTAAATTGTATTTAAGACCATCTCTAACCACTGGATATACTCATGCATTCTTGCCTAGAACAGAAACTTTGTTTCTTTGTCAAACTCACTGAACAAATTACAAAGGGAAAATCCATTACAGATTTGATTTTTTTTTTTTTTTTTACTGTATTATGTGAAACATGTTGCCAAGCTTTGCTTTGATAAAAGAAGAGAAATGTCAATTTGGGTCTGAAAAAGAAAGTGGAGAATTATTTAAAAGGAAAATTAGTAGAACACCTGTTTGTGTTTCATCCTAAGCCATAGGAATCAACAGAATTCTCTTCTTCGTTTGACCAGTGCAGCCCTGGATCCAGTCTTTTAAGAGATGGATCTTTGATGAACATTATACATTCCATCTTTGTTGCTAGAATCCAATCTTGCTCTGTCCTCTTACCTGTCAAAAAGTAAGCTTTTACAAAACAACTATTTAGGCACTCCAAAACAAGGAAATTATAATGAGACAGAAAAAACTCCTCCTAAAGGTGACTGGAAAGATGCAGAACAAAATGGTAACAAGCATAAAGAAAATCATCATAAAAATGACAGGGATGGAAGAAAAATTAAAGAATCTGTAATTTTTCTTATGAAAGAAAAAAATAATCTGCATCTGACAGCCAGTTAACAAGTATTTCTACTGCAGTTCATGCTGGTGGCAATTTATTTTCCCAGTGTGTCCTCTCGGTTTTAATAACTTGATGTCTCAAAAGGTTTTCTTATTCTACCCCATGTGTCACCGCAAACTCTGGCAAACTGACCACAGGAACCTGGTAAAACAATATCAGGACATTCAGAAGCTCAAAATAACATGGAGAAAATAACTTTTAGAAACTCAGTCAAGGATTACAAATTATAGGAATGGTTAAGACAGAAGAATGCATTCCTTGCCCCAAAATGTAGGGAAAAAACCCAAACCATCAGGTCACTCAAAACAGCATCTCCAGTCTAGAGAGTCCCTGACCTCTTGCTGTTCAGGTAAGAGATTTGAGGCCAGAAAGAACCATTCTAATTACCTTGTCCAATCTCCTGCATAACAAGCCTGCAAACTGTGATCAAGACTACAGACTACATAATTTAAAA
This sequence comes from Balearica regulorum gibbericeps, assembly GCF_011004875.1. Lineage (NCBI taxonomy): Eukaryota > Metazoa > Chordata > Aves > Gruiformes > Gruidae > Balearica > Balearica regulorum. The sequence goes on along the minus strand of NC_046188.1, from coordinate 52,722,512 downwards.
GATATCCAGTCTTCATTTATGAGAGGGAAACTCCTCCTTATCAATTTGTACCATTGATAAAATATCATAACTGTAAAAAGAAATAAAAACTGCACCCTATTGATAGTTCACGATTGTCTGACTCTTCTCATGCCTTTGGCAAGTTCACCAGTAAGACAGAACAAAGATAACCAGCACACCTGTCCTAGCCACAGGAACTGGTTTATTATAAAAATGTGGCAAAATGAAAACTTTCACCCAAATTCCTCTAACTATTGGTGATCAATACTAAATGAGACCTGAATTCATACTCAAAACAAAATATAAAATATTGCTTACTCTTTGGGCTAGTTTCTAGGAGGAACAGAAGGCGGCTTGAGATAGCTGAGATAGGACAAGACCGCTCCTGCTCAGTTTACAGTGGGAAGAATTCTGCTGATGTTGCCCACACTCCAGGGACGCCACTGATGTTCCCAAAGCGTGTGGCAGAGTGTGCCTCAGCACTCATCTAACTGCAGAGCCAGTAAGTAACTGCCACCCATCCCAGGCTTGCGACACTAAAACCTCTGTACTTTGCTTTGAAAAATTATTTTGAATATTCATCTTCAAGGAAGGAAGGAGGAAAACCCAAGACTGATCAAAGACACTGCACACTGTTTGGACTGCTCCCGTCCACTCAAAGTAAATCATTTATAGAGATAACCTGGTTCCAGTTCCTCAGGGATCTTTACTGTGCAGACCTGACAAATGAAATAAGCCCCTAAATGCCTACACAATTTACCAAAGATAGTGTTCATTTATCACGCTACTGCTATAGAAATAGATTGGTTGAATTTTAAATCTACAAAAGGGTCTTTTTATATGCCTTTGTGATTGAACTCATTTACATATGGAAATACACGTTCAGAGCGCATAAAAATAAGACACTGAGTTAGGGCCCCTCTGAAAATCTGGCCATGGCATGCAATTATACCTCTCACACATAAACTACGTCATGCTGTTCAAACACTCACCGGTAAAGTCAGTGTAGACACTGAGAGCTAACCCCAAGGCAGAACAGCAGGACAGAATTTGCCTTTATGCACTCCACATAAATCCTGTAGTTTTATAATCTTCCAGCATCTTTCAGAGATGCTGGCAACCAAGTCAGTGAAAAGAACAGTCAGAAGACAGCTGAGAGAGGACACTGGCATCACTGCATATTCTACAGTGAAAAGCAAATTAGGAGACAGAGTGATATGAAGAAAAAGGAACCATGTAAACCACAGCAGGGAGGCAGAAGAAGACACAGCTGTATTTCAGAGAGAAACAAGAGACTAGAAATGCACATCATCAGAAAAATACTGTATTTTGTGGTGAAAAAAGGAGATTGAGGAGGAAAGGGCTGGATTCATTAGTTTATTCCCTCCTTTGTCACTGATACACTTTCATCTCCAGTTTTGATCCCACTGCCCTGTGTCACAGCATACCCACCAATAATGGATGCAAGGTCTGAATTTCAGAATTGCTTAGCACTGTAACTCCAAATTCAGGCAGCAGGTGCTACAGGTATTCAAATGCTCTGGGGGGGAAAAAAAAAGAAAGAAAAAAAAAGAAACCAGGTCTCTAATGCTTATCTAACCTTGCTGGGATGTTGTGAGGATTAATTAACTAATGCCTGTAAAACGTTTAGAGATTCTCAGATAAAATGCTGTAGATGTCAGAACAATAATTTAAATCAAGCGTCATGTAATCGCTGAATGTGTTTTGGGGAAAAGACCGTGCTTGCAAATTACAAAGAAACAGTAAGTTGGCTGAAAGTAAAGAGGAAAAGTAAACAATCAAATGCTAGAGAATTTGTTTCAGCAATAAGAAGAAAGAAAAGCAGAACTATTAAGCTGAAGAGCTGAAAAAGAAGACTTAGCATGTTTAAAAAATGTAAAACATTCTCCCCAGCTTTTGAAGTCAAAGTTCAGTGAAAATTAGAGGAATAAGACTTTTGTGGGAAACAGACCTTATTTGCCATCATGGCACACAAGCAAGACAAAAGCAGGACCACAAGAGATGACAGCAGCACCAGCTGCCCACCACTCCCACCCCCGCCCCCTTCCACACACACCCGCACGCACACACATAGATTGCCATCTTTCACCCGATTAATCCTCTCCCAGGACAGATTAATGCTTATCTGCTCAATATCCATCTGCTTTGTGATTTCAGTAGATTGTAACCAATCCCAAGGCCTTATCAGCGCCTCTTCCCCCCACAGGCAGATGGGAAAAGATGGAAATCATCGTGTTCTGTTAGCAATGGCAGTGACAACAGGCTAACACAGCTGCCTCTTTCCCTTGTTTCCTCATTCAGGCTCCGCAGCACAGAAAGATTGCAGTATGGAAATACAGGCAAAGCCACCTTCTCCCTCTGCTTGCTATTCACCTGAATTAATGAGTTTAGAGAGGACAGCAAATGCTAAATGCTCCTTCCAAAACAGGTTTAATACAGGAGCATTACTGTCCCTGCCCCAGCTAAAAGATCGGAATGGATTACAGAGACAGGAAGCAGAAAGGAAAGCCTTGAACTATTAAGATTTAGGCATTTCAGACATCTGTGGATGTGCAGTACAGAAACCAGTAAACAGAACTGCTACAGCAGTATGCTATTCTCTGACCATCCACTCTTGTGCGTGAAACAACGCAGACCCATCCTCTGGACATCCCTACCTGAAGGTTTCTTTCTCCAGCTCTTCCGGGCTGCATCCACCTTTTAATTCAAAACAGTTACAAAGTGGGAAAATGATACAAGTTGCACCGTTATTTGCAAAGGAAACACATCTTCAGCTGTACACCCAAACAGAACTATGGCCTTTACCTTCACACAAAAGAAAGACTGATTTCTGCCCTTCCATGCTTCTCGGCCTTTTGTGTTCAGTCTCTAGAAAGAGTAATGATTTTATTTGCAGAAATCTAAAGAAGGGAAATGAAGAGACATACACATTTTTAAAGGAACACCATCACATTAAAAATCTCACTGATGTTTAAAAATTTCTTACTCAGTATTGCTTGAAGTTATACCCCAGACTCCAATAACCAAAAGATACACGACAAATGTGAAGGTGAAAGAAAACATTATCTTTTTGTTCATGATTTATTTTCCCTTCACTGTTAGAGGGTCCTGTAAGTTCTCCTAGTAGTGTGTATTCTTCTCATGTTTCTCTTTATTCATAGGAGCCTAGACAAGTACCTTAAACTATACTTCCATTAAAATGTTAGTTGGGCAAGATAAATCCCACTCTAGAATTAATAAAGTGGTTTAAGTATCTGAGTAAAATTACACAACCTGATCAAATTTTGAATACTGAATACTTGCATCAAATTGTTCACAATCCACAGACAAAGCAATGATCCTTAAAGTACAACACAACAAACAAATTCCTACTGAATATTGTTTGGCTGTCCACTGGCAACTAATTAACAGAAACGTCTATAATCGAGCACAGACATAGCAATATTTAAAACCTACATAAATATATTCTTAGTCAGTGAATAAAGATCTCAAATCCAGCAGGATGTGTAAGCCTGAAGTCATACCTGGCACCTCTTCCTGGAAACAGGACAAGTTTTCTAATTTGAAGGAGAAGTGGTTAAGCAAACCACTACAGAGACAAAACATATATTTATACAGGATCTATCTGAGCAAATCCCAAAGCACTTTTCAAAAGGTGAATATTAGACTATTTTTTTCTATTATTAAAATACACTGTCTTTTATGGTGAAATGTGATAGCTGTTTCCTAAAATAGGGCAATAGTACAAAACTACTTAAGACACAGAGTGAAAAGCATAGTATTTAAGTAGATGGGGAGAAGAAATTAACAGAGAGAAAAACCACAATTTCCCAACATGGAATTCTGCCCAGAAAACTGGGTCTAAAATTTCATCTTTCATTAAATGAGTCAATGGGCTCTTTAATAACTCCAAGTAGGTGAGACCTCATCTCTAGATACACAAAAATTCAGTGGTAAATGTGCTATTTGAAAACAATCCAAACAAAAACAAACAAAGAGAACACAATTGAACACTGTACATAAGAGCAGACATGCACTGTCTGAAGAGGTAAAAGAGAACATAAGAATATATTACATTGTTTCTAAAAATGTCTTCTGGATACATACAGAAAAGCTCTTTTCCCAAAAGGTCACCTGCATTCTGCACCCCAACAGCAAAGCTCACAAAATATAAGAAACATTATGTTTTCAATAATGTAGAAGGTCATTGTATAACAGGTCAACAATTCATTAACTCTCCTGTGACAGTCTATTGTTCCAGTACCTTATGAACTGAGGTAGTAGTTGGCTGGAACAGTGTAATAGGGTATGATACTGACCTTATACTGTTCTTCTAATAAATATGGACTCCTCCTTGTCATTGCTAGGGTAAAGGAGTGCCTTACAATCTTTAATATAATTATGCTTACAATAAACAGCAAATAATATTTACTCACTCTTCCACAGCTGAGGAATGAGGTGTTTTAGGCAGCTGAATCTCACTGTTTTCCAAGGGTGATAGATACTTCAATGTCTTTCAAGGTCTGAGATTTTGTGAATAAGAGGAGATATTTAAAAAATAAAATAAAAACAAAAAAAAAAAATCACAAAATGATCTGCTGGAGACCAAGGAGCACACATCCTATCTACTGGTGCGGCTCTCACCTGCTTCCTACCAGCCAGTGAGAGCAAAAGGATGACCACTAAGGAAATGAAAAATAAGTTCAAAGACCTCTCTCGAATTCTGCATTGTGCGTAATATTTTGCAGCACAAGTCATGAAGGAAGGAATCCTATGAAATCTAGTCTCAGGGTGACTTTACTTCATGTGACATGGTGTACAAAGGGAGGAAGAGGGAGTTATAAATTATTCACCATGGAAGAAAGCCAAGCTAGACATTGTCTATGTGTCTAGGAAGAACTTAACCCTAATGGTAATTCTGTGAAAGAATCTAGATCCCCTGTATGAATAAAGAAGCTGTGCGTGGGGCTTGTCTTGATTTAGAAAAAACATTTTGGTCTTGCCCTCTTTGTGAGTGCTGACCAGCTTCTGTTCTGAGATGAAATCAAGTGCAGCTCCCTAAAACATCAGGCTAAAAAAAAAACCAACCCAAAAGTACAGCTCTAATGGGAGCTATGAGAGTTTGTATTCCTGCCTAACATCTTCCCTCTATCACAGAGAGGGAAAACAGTCTCACAGTGGGGCACTGCTGTTCTCAGAAGCCCAGGTATACATTATGAATGACTGATTTAAGGAGTCTCAGCAGAGGACATCCTCTACAACAACATAGCTAGGTAACCTCTTCACTCTATTAACATTTCCACTGTTCCCCACTTCAAAGCTTGTAAAACAACCATAAATATTGAGTAAACATATTAATACCTTTTCAAAACAGCCTGAAAAAGGCTTTGATTTGTTAGGATGCAAGAGGAATGATTAAGCTTTAACTCTTGACAACTATTTTTAAATCATGTTAAAAAAAAAAGATTGACTTGAAAGATGAAAACTACTTATCTAGAGATCAGTTTTCTAGGCTACAATGCTCGGTGCTGGCCAGCATATCCCATTGCTTTAAGGAAGTGTCCTAGCCTTTTCACAGTTTAAAAAATTTAGTTTCTGATGTAATTTTGGCAATGCGCATTTCAGGCACTTGCAGGTTATGATCAAGTTATGTCATGTTATGATCAGATTATGTCAGGTTGACATGTAAATATCCTGACTGCTTTTGCTTACTAGCTTGCTAGTAAACAAATCTACTGAAATTTTTTTTCCACCCTACAGTCAAGCTTTAGTTACGGAGAATTATCAGCATGTCAGCTCTATGTAGGCATACTGGAACACCTTTAACATCATCTGCCCATATTATCTTATTTTTGTTAGTTAGTTTAAAATTTTCAGAAACATGGTTGATGGATTTTTTTACCCTACTTTACTGGATAAAGTTCCACATTTCTATCAATGGTCTCACTAAAAGCCACATGACATGGTCTAACATGGTCCCTGTCTAACTTTACCTTGCCTTGTTTGTGTCATATGGAAAGACCTCCCAGCTACAGATTCAGATGCTCCAATCCAGTATGAGCAAGCAGACAGTGTCTAGAAAATAATCTAGACCATGTCTAGAAAATAATCCTGTGGTGGAAGTCATTTCACACCTTCAGCGAGTTCTTTTGATTTGTTTCTCACACTGTATGTTCTCCTTGCCCTGTTAATGGACTGCGTTCAGGCAATGCTCATGCAGCATAATATGGCTGAAATACTGAAGTTCTTCATTACAAATTTTAGTATCTGCATGACCCATCTGGAATAAGAACTTCAAATCTCCTCAGTGCACTTCAGACTCTCCAGAGAACCTTGTAAAGACAGTGGTCAGTGCTGTAAGGAAGCAGTGGCTTGAGTTAGGATCACACTTGCCTTCTGTAATAGTGTCTTCCCCTCCCAGCTGTATCTTCAGTCATCTTGATTGACATATCTTCCTCAATGATATCTTATTCAAGACACACTGTAACTACTGTTCCACAAATACCTGACATCTGGCAAAAGTTAATCCATGCCTTCTTGTCAAGCCTCTGCCTATTCTGCATCTTTCATCTCCTTTCCTCACTCTTCCTTTCTTCCATTCCATCTTGTATAGCACAGTTTGTTAACAGTACAGCTAGTTATCACACATTGGGTTCTTCCCCCTTCTCTGTTCTCTTAATAAGCATCTCAAAATGTAACCAGCCTAGCAAAGACTTCTAACTTCAGTAACTACAAACACTGAGGTTACTTACATATGTCTGTTGCCTCAATTTGTATCTTTAGTCTGTCATCTCCTCACCACCTTTGTCCGTCACATTCAACTTACCACCTCTTTACACAGCTAATAATACTACGCGTGAGAAACAGCACTACTCTCTATTCTCATTTTCAATTCATGCAAGATGTACAGTCTGGTGCACTGCAGGATTATTCAAGTCTTCCTGGTCACAAGACTGTCCTGATTACAGATTCTACGAACTGGGCACCTGTCAAATTTCAACAGCCATCAAACTAAGACTTTCTCTTGTTTTTCAAAAAGCAAAGATTTTTCAGATGACAAACTTTATATAATTATATTGTGAGTCAAGGTGCTTTAGGTCTTTTCTTCTACTAGATACTATATTGAGCATTACTTGGTGGCTTTGTCTACTGGGATCCCTGCTCTTGCTGATTTCACACTGTTTTTTTGGCATAGAAATCGAGCTATAGGCATTGGTCCATATTTCCTACTCTCTCTGAGAACGGTTTGTGCTCTTCCATCTGCTCGTCTGACTGGATGGATGTCTAGGAATAGTAATGGTTCTGACTCCTTTGCCCACATCCTCATATTTTAAGATTTCACTGGTGAGAAATGATGCCATTTTGCACTATTTGTTTCACAAAGAGCTACGTCAAGGATAGGGTCAAAAATGGCAAGGCAGCAGCTGGCTAGTCTCTTCAGGAGTTTGGCTGTACTATTTCCTTCCTCTTCTCAGAAAGTGCTGAATGTAGATTTTTACTTCCACAGGGAAGGACCTGATAATCCCCTGGTGGGCAATACCATCTGTCTGTTCAGGAACACATCCTTACATCAGAGATATGCAGAATGATATGATTCCTAATGAGTTCTGGGCTCCACAGGGCCCTCACCACTGGGCATCCACCCCATGGGGAGTGATCACACTTATAGTCACTGCCTTATCTTCTAGTAGTAAAACAATTTAAAGTACTTGAGTCTGTTCCCGTTCACTGAAGTCAATGGGGTGGTAGTGATCTACACCAATTGAGGTATGTGCTAGTTTATTTCTAGACCAATGCAGAATTGGGCCCCAAACAGCAAGTCCTTGAGGAGTCTTTTTGGAGAACTGCCATTCTAATATAGTTCACGGAGTCAGGAGTCAGAGCTTGGAGAAGCCCAGAAAAGAGGTAGAGTAAGGAGGGGGAAAGAAGGTTAACATTCTGCAATGGCAGCTACTAAATCTACCAATGAATGTTTTCAAGTGTATATTTAATTGATATTCTTACATGCATCCAGCTAAAACACTTACTACTTAACTCCATTAGGACTTCTGGTTTACAGAATTATATTATATGGAAAGATGAAACAGGTAAAATTCAGAGCTAATAGAATAAGTCATTTCTGCCTTCCCACCTTTCCTCCTGTCTACACGTGACAACATAGTTCTTGTTTGTCTGTTGCAGTACGTCGCATGTCACCCTTAGGATATTTTGAGTAATTTTTAGAGAGGAGACATAAACTTTCCTTTGCCACAGAGCACGGACATGAAGTGTTGTTTAGCTCATCCATGGGGAAAAGTAATCAATAAATATATTACCATAAAAATATTACAAAGGTCTAATCACTAGAACTTCCAAAGTACAAACCACAGGCAAGTTTGGACCAGTAAAGGCTTTTTACATAGCTGGCAAAAGAGCTGTTTAATATCGGCCATCCTTGACAGAACTAAATGAGAGTCAAATCTGCATCACTGGAGTCTCTCTGAGCAGGGCCTCAATGAGGCAAGTCCTGGAGCTGTTAGCCAGATTACTATTGTGATTACTCTGCATTGCAATGAGAAGCTGTATCAGGGACAGCAGGTCAGCAGGACCATAGTAAGCTTCCATTTTCAAGGGTGATGGGAGAGGGAACACAGCCCAACTTTAAGGAATAGCTGCATTCAGCAGCCTTTCCAACTTCTTCATAGTAAATAGGGAGGCAAAATCAAGGCTTTTTTAGTGGTCTATATAAATATAATGTGAACAAATAAACAAAGTAGCAAAAGCCTCTAACTTTTCTCATTGCTTATTCAAGGCAGAGATAACTAGCTTTTCCATCTCTTCTAAGATATATAACCTTAATTCTGTATTCCTTCTTTTCCCATTTGTTCTTTCTTTTAATGTTTTACAAGCAATTACTGACACGCACTTGTAACTGGACAGCTACAATGGATGTGCCTAAAAAAGTGTCAGGGATTTGACTGAATGACCTTGGGATCTACCAGTCAGTGAGTCCTCTCTTAATCAGACTAACGTCCACTGTCCCACTGAAGGAAGTCCCAGCACCACAGCATGCTAATGTTTTCAATAGGAAAAAAATAAAAATGAAAATCACATTTCTGCAAAAGTGGTAGGTTCACAGTCCAATGGTTAGCACACATCTGTTTAGGCTTCAAAGTATAGGAAAGGGTAAGATTCTTCCACCCACTGAATTCCCAGAGGATTGATGCTCCTCTTCTCAGTGCTACAGTAGGAGATGGAAATACGATTTCCATCAGATCAAGAGATGGGGTCAACAGGACTACAAGGTTAGAAAAAAGGACCAACATTTCTTGCTCTTAGCTGTTAGAAGCAGCAATTTAAACTTGCACACTGTAATACTAGATGCATCCACAAGACTTAACAACAAAATTGCTTTATTCAATCAAAAAAATTTTTTCCTACTTTCTATGACTACCACAAGTTCTACATTCTCAACCATTCTTCTTCTTAGGGAGGTTGTTGGGGGATGTTTGAGTATTGGGACAAGTGCTCATGCTGCCATAATGCTGACTTGCAGTCATTTTAGTGGAAGAATTACAGTGTTGCCACAACAAAGTTGTAATCCCAGCAGTCCCAAGGTATATTTATGATAGGGAAAAAATAACACATAGATAAAATCTTGTTATCAGCTAGTAACAATTACTACCACTCCTCCAAAAAGGAGCTGTTCGTGTTTATTTATCTGTCCACCTTTTCCACAAATACTGTTGCTCAACAGTTGTATTTTGTTGTAAATAATAAAGAGAAATTTACTGTAACTCTCTTCCTTGAAACAAATGTTTTCTAAATACACACACAATGCATGGGGGGAAAAGGCAAGTGGAGAAGAGAGAAAAGATGCACTAACTTTTCACACTGCTATGGTCATGGCAATCTTGAATTGGAAAAGCAGTTAACACTGTGAAAGCCTTCTGCCACCTGACACTAGTCACTACAGTGCAGTACTTGCGCAACACGGGATTTGCACAAAAGGGAACAGAGCGGAGTGGCAACATGAGGAACAAACATACAACTCATTTTCAAAATATGTTCAGTAGCAATGAACTTCACTGATACAAGCTTCAGCTCAAAATCTGGAAAGCCCCAGCCCCTGCTGCTATGATCAGTGCTGAGTTGTCTGCCTGCACGAAAATGAAGCCAGGGCTTGATGCTGCAGACCCACGGGAAGCTAAGTGCTACTGTGTAAAATTGCTTTGCAATGCACGTGTCCTGCTCAAAGCCGACTCTGCTCCCTGCACCTTGAGCATCAGAAGGGATTTAATTTCCCTGCAAGGGCCCACAAGAAATGAACAATACAATGTGCACAGTGGGCATAATCCTTGACTCTTGTTGACGCCACACAGAAATCCATTCTGTCTTCTTCTAATCCTTGCGCACAGCCGAAGCTTGCATGATGAAGCTGAAGGGACAGGAGCTATTTATAGCCTTTAATTTCATCCTGCATCAGTGGATTTTCAGGCAAAGGAAACAGAGCTTTTAGCTTGTCTCCCTTTTTAACCTGTTCAGTGCTCACAGCTTGGAGAAGTCAAAATAGTTTTATTTCAGGGTCATTTAGTGGTTTCAAGGAAATAAATATCCAAAAATAGGTCAAGAATGCTAATGGTTCGAACCCGCTATTTACTCACAGGACAGGAGCAATGCAGGGTTTCCCACTGCTGACCCTACAGTTCTGCAGATGCAGTGTAACAAGGGAATGTACGCAAAGCAATGTAGATCATCACAGTTTCGAGGGCTATGCAGGCAAGCTGCAAACAGAAGGGTGTACCTATCCCCTCTACCCTGCTTGGTCCTCAATTCCCATTTTCTGGTTGGTTTTCCATTTTGCTCCTTGCAGCTGTAAAGTCAGTGTTTCTCTCCTGCTCCATTGGCATTCCTTTTAATGTGGCTGCACCATCACAGCAGATGAGCTTCATGCAGGTACACAAAGCAGAGAGCTGCCTGAATGAGACAACAGAGCTCCAGAGGGACTGGAGCCTCTTAAGGCCCCTAATCCACAAGGCATGCAACACTAGCCTCTTGCAAACAGACCTGAGCGAACAACTTGGAACAACTAAGATATTTCACAAAGTTCACACTTATCTGCATCCTGTAATTTTTACAAGTTTATTGACTACTCACTGGGTTTTCTCATTATTTTTGATTCCTGTGATTTGACATTCCAAATCTAGGATGTGATCTGTTTTGCTTTGTTAGGCATGACTACATCAGAAACAGGAATCATTTCTTTCTTCCCATGTGCAGGGGAGTAAATTTTTTGAACATATTTCTGCTAAAAGCTGTTGCTGAACATGAATTTGTCTCATCTTTGTCTGCAAGCACCCATTCCAGTACAACTCAATAGCCTAATGTGTGTTTATAAAGCATATGCAAAAAAACCTAAAACAAACACCAGGGAGAAAATGAAAAAAGATGACATATAGGTAATAAAATCACATGGTTAAACTGAGTAACATGTTGATTTAGCCATATAAGTTAATACTGATAGAAATAAGTAGCATATCTACCCCAATGATCACTCTGCATAGCCATCGCTGGTTTGCTACTTCCATGCAATTGATCTGGAAACAGAGTTAGCAGAGGGGTGCCCGATAACTACGTGAGTTTAAGGAGCAGGCTTTGACATGTCTGAAAGTACAATGACAGTCAAATAGTCTAGCTGAACTATTTACGTAGTGGATGGAAATCCCAAACTAGCACTGAGCTAATGCATGAAAAACAAAAAACAAACAAACAGTAACAGAAACTAAATCATGAGGCAAACCCAGGCAGTACAAATCCTTTCAGCAGAAGACTAGAGCAGCACAACATCACAATGAGTGACATGCAGAAACAAACAAACAAAAAAACCAGAGGTAGGAAACAGGTGTGCAGTAAACTAGTTGTTGTTCTGCATTTCAGCTACAAGACCAGACCAGTGCTTTTCTAAAATAAAAATAAAAATTCACCACAAAAAAACCCAAACCTGGAGACGAGTCTTTTGGACCTCATGTCCTATACTGAAAATATTTTCAAAGCTTTGTTGTGTTTTACTTTTTATTTTTTTCCAGCCAAGAGCGTGGGAGGTAATTCTAACATCTGAAAAATACCAATACATCCTTTGTTCTTTTCCTCCTTCTCCCTTTGTACTTCCTCTCTCCTTGATCTCCTCTTAATTTCTGAAGAGCCTCAGTGGGGGAAATACTTTAATTTTAAAACTAAACTTACTAAGCCAAATGACTGAGGGTATAAACCACTGCAGCTCCACTGAAGTCCACAAAATTTTACCAATTTCTATCAAGTATGTTATTCTTTTTTTTTTTCCCCTCACTTTCGTAAGTTTTGAATCAAATCTCTTTTACTGAGGATTACAAACTCAACTCTTATTTCCTACCCCAATGCTAATATTCACACCGGGTTAAGATTTTTTTTTTTATCAGTTTAAGAAAATTAAGCACCCTATGGCCATTGCTATTCAATAAGAACTGATACTTACTCCCTCAGGAGCTTAAAAAAAATCCCATAGGTAGTCAAATCCTTCTCTCAATTACACTGGTAAAGAAGCAGAGTTATTCAGAGAGGTTCTGTAGACATGTCACAGATGCAGTGAGTAAAGATTTAATTTCTGGAGAGCAATACGTATAATATAACTTTCCTGACCTGCAACATTTGAGGAAGTATTGATCAGATTAAACTACTGGACTGGAAATGAGAGGATTTTGAAGGGAGATACATGCATACATGCACATATAAATATAAAGCTATATAAAAATATATCATCTTTACAGTTACAATACTATATTATATAAATGGACAGCATTTCCCCAGCAAATAGCAACGTACCTCAATGCAGCTGTTCTGACATTTAGTTAACTTGGAACATAGGGTTTATATGAAAGAAGTCTTGTGGATCGCTCATCCACTCCACCCAAATGCAGACTGCTGTGATTCCTACATATTCCTTACCACCTGGCCCTCAAATAGAGCATTTGTTTATACATCAAATAAACAAAGCAAGGAGCCCCATGAATCCATGGAAGAAAAATTGTTCTAATACAGAAGAAAGCCCAGAGGGATGAACCTGTTTGAGAAGGGGGGAGTGAGATTAATATATATATATTCCATGACCAGACTAGCAAAAATAAATAAAAAACAATTTTATGAGAGCTTTTCTAAGTTTGCTGTTAACTCTTGTGTGAAAGAGCCAATAAAATTTAGATAAAAGTGTAGGCTTTAATAAAAAATGCCCTCTCTCCTCATCTACCTGCCCTATTAATCTAGCCTTTTCTCTCCTGCCTGATCTCCTAAAAGGTCATAATCTTCTAGTTGCGACATCAGTGTCTGTTGCTGTGGGGAATGGTTGGCAATATCACTAATACAGGATTATGGTCAGCATGTTGCCGTGTGTGCCAAAGCAAGCACACAGATGTGGGGAATGATTCTGAGCTGCATCTAAATGCTTACTTCTATTCAAGCTCCCCACTGTAATAACAGACCACATAGGGTTGTGGAGCAGCTCTGCAGGGAGATGGTGCTTCCCTGCAGGACTAGCCATCCCACCAGCACTGATTCCACACAGGCAGCTGAAATTCTGCATGGTTTCTCCATCCAATCTCTTTTCAGAAGCAAGTTTGGAAAGCTGGGCTGGCTGTCCTTGTTGCAAGGGCTCCTGAGGGTCTGGTTCCAAGTCTCTTCCCAGCCCCTTCTTCATCATTACCCTTCTTTTCCTATCCAGTATCTGCATACCTGAAAACAGACGGATTCTATGAAAGCCACTCCTTCCTTATTTAACAGACTATGTCCATAGCTTCACTGACACATTTATAGAACAAGATATTGAGAGGGAACAGAACAAAGTAGTTTTCTGACAGAGAATAAGAACCACTGAGTTCAGTATCCAAAACTGAACAGTTTAGCCTGGCAGATCTAGCCTGAAGATTTTTGCATAAAACCAGAGTAAACCTCAGCAACATCCAGAGTTTCAGCACACAAACACTAAGTGAATCTCTGTCAGCATAATGCTTTCAAATGCATTATATCTCTGACATGAACACAGCATCCACTTCTGAAAGAGATGCCACTTGAATTCAAACCTTCCTGCCACATAAAACCCCATACAAATGTGACAAGTTTCACTATGGGATCTCAGATTGTACGTACAACTGACAAATGCACAATTGCCTTCCAGTTTTAGAAGTATAAATAGCGGGTCACGTATGCATTGGAAACTACCCCTAAAACTAAAATCCACTTTCAAAAATCATCCACTGTTCAACCTTGAACAGATCCAGTTATTGCCACTGCAATTCTCTCTCCACTTCCAACAATTTTTATTTTCAAGTAATTTTAGGCATACATAAGACCTAACAAGAATCATCCCAAAAGTAATTTCCTGCTCTCGTCCATAGCCCTTCAAGGAATATTCTCCTTGCCAGGTATTTATTTATACAGTTGGTTATGAATGAGTAATGATAGTAACACAAGATACATTTGGGACACTACAGACCAAATCTTCATTAAGTGGAGAAACACAAGTAGGCAAAACGAAGAGCAAATTCTTGCACACTCCACAGTTCAGAATGGCTTCACAATCTATGCTCCAAGATGCTGTCTTTTTGTCTGTTACCGTAAACCTTTCCAACATAATGAACAATTAAAAGCAGCTAGATTACATGGTATGTCACATTACTGACCAGAAAACAGAGGTTTATATCATCTGCCCATTTCTCTCTTTTATTACTGTAGCATTGCTGACCTCAGTCACCTCCTGAGTGTTACTCCCATTTAACCTACTCTCTACAGTTTGGAGACAAAAGGAGTAATGACACATAGCTTAAAACAGAAGGCATCAACAATGCCAGCAGTGTAGTCCACTTGGGAACTGCAGCAATACCACTTTGTAACCGCACCTTCACCAGTAACTACACCGTGTCTGAAAAGGGTGTTTCTCAGGTTTTTCACAATAGTGTGCTCCTTGGCACAGAGCAAGCATGGGAAAACTTAATCCCAAAGATGACACATCTCACCAGTTTGTGGAAGTGTGGTAAGAATGAAGACTTGATTTGCAATGCTGCATGTGACCAACACTCATTGCAATCCGTCTTTATCTTCTTTTCTGAAGATGCTCACTGAAGAACAGCATTAGTCCTCAGAGTTGCCAGAGGAGGAAAAAAATTAAAAAGTGGATAGACTTTCAGTGGTAGGGCATATCTGAACTTACATTTGCTGTGGAGTAGTATGCGTAGTATGCGTACTAAAGAATTCAGCCTGAAGTCAGTTAAGCCTCCAATTAGTTTGTGTAGTATCTAAGTACGATGCCAGTAAGAGAGGAATATGTTATCAAGAGAATTAGCAAGACAATTAGCTCAAAAACTATTTAGGGAAAATAGCATTTCTCTTCTCTAAGAACGATTTTATCTTGTTGATAGTGCATGTCAGCTTTTCATCAAAAGCCCCTTCCCCATTTTATCATGCTACATACCAAGAAAAGCCAAAAATATCACAGATTGTAATTTCAACTATTTACAGCATAGCTGATTGCACAAAAACCCGCATGTGTATCCTGCACATCTGCCACCATCCTGCAGGCAACAGAAGAAAAAGAAAAAAGAAGAAAAAAAGGATCCAAGACCCAAGATATGCAACAAGATTTCCAGCATGTGAGCTGCAGTGATGTATTTGCAACACAGCATCACAGCTACAAGCAGCCCTATAGGGGCACAAGCAGATGGCTTGATATTATTCTCCAGACCTTGGATTGCCAAGTGTTAATAGGGTTGTAAATCACTGCTGTAAAAAATCAGAGACTGGAAATGTAAATGTGTGGTTTTATTTCTCTATCAAAATGTGCATGGTTTATCTATATTGCTATCCATTGTATAAATATTTTCTTCTTCAAGAAGTTCTTCATCTATTGTTTTGGCTCCACAACTGGCCGGCCTCCAGTAGTCCAGAGTAGTAGTACTTGGTTGTAGTTATTAGTCAGAAACATAAGTCATACTTCAGGGGGAAGAGACTAGAGATTGATTTAAATTCTCTAAATGTTGCATGAAACAGTTCAAGATCACCTCACCTCTCAAATTGTCATGATCCTATGAGATATCTTTCCTTGAAATATAGTAGAGAAAATGTTACTTTCTCTCTACTTCTCAAAACAATGAAATCTCTTTCTAACCCCTAAAATCTTCACTGCTTATACAACAGTCCAGGTTATAACTAACTGCAGACTCCCCCCACTGCCAAATAGCACTTTGCTACCTTGTCTTTGCCTGCTCCAAAAACCACTGAAGGCAGTAAAACACTATCTGTTGAGATCAATGGCTGTCGATCGGGATTTGTAGATTCCAGAGAAGATGTACCCAAGTTCAGATCTGGTATTTTACTTCAGTTTTTCCCCAAGATTAATTCAAATCACCGAATCAGAAAGGTTTTAGATAATATTGATGTTAATCGGGGAGGCGAGGGACTCGGCACTGAATAATTATGCTTAAGTATCCTACTAAAAGATGAATTATTCCATCTCTATATTGTTATAAAACAGAGGATAGAATGCAAAATGATTGATTTCAATAGGTGCTGCTGGTAATATTTCACCATTGAAAATTTGAAACTATAGAAATAAATTTTTTTCCAAGTAAATTATATATAAAAGTTAACACGATGCAAAATTCTAATACATGGAACAACAAACGACCTAAAAAGAGAACTTGACCACAGACTGAGCAAACTTTTGAAGTGCAAAGGGGAGAGAAACACTACCTCTACACAGCTAGAAAGATGACTATTATTTAACACAGGAAAAATGAGACCCAAATTCAGATTTCCTGTAACTGTTGATAAAGATGTTCCAAAGATATATTACCTTTCTCTTTTTATTTCCACTTCCTTGCCAAGAGGTATAAATGTCACCTTCACTTCCTTCCCTGTCTACACAAGGTCAGTGAGCTTTACACCCTTCTTCCTGGGATGACTCCAAACATGCCTGTTCAGCACACTGCCACACAGAGACTATTGATCTCTGCAGTTGTACTAAAGTCAAAGAGCTAGCAGAAATCCCATTGTTGCAAGAAGGTGCTATGGGCTGATGACAGCCCTCTAGAAAAGAGTTAGCTGGTGAAGACTGCTCGACTAGAGGAACATAGGCAGGAAAAATATCTGAAAGTCTGATTATGGAAGGGGTTTAGAGAAACATTGATCAGAAGAATTTTGGGAAAGAATGATGCAAAACAAAAATGCATACTGGTTTGGTGGTGATCAAATTCAAAGGAAAGAGACTGATAAACAATTCAGTCAACATCCGCCTTGTCTCCAGGTTAGGCCAACAAAGGACAAGAATGCCTGTATTTCAGTATGGATATTCTAACAAGCTTTAAGCATGAGCCTCTCAAAAATGCTTGAATGCCTCCAAAGAACAGAAAATGATAATGTTATAAGGCCAAATGATAAGCTTCTAGTAGCCAGTACTTAAATCTGTTTCTCCTTATTAGCAAATTGTTTTTTGTAAGTCTAATAACTTAGAGTCACCAAGATTTAAAGTACTAGCCTTGAATGAAAGATGTTGAAAGATATTCTTTGCTATCAAATCTATAGACAGACTTAAAATTTAGCCTAGTTTTTAATTCTCACTGATACGCCAAACAAGACAATTAAAGTATTCTTGCAGATAAAGCAGTTTTCTTAACAATCGGAACAGACACCAAAATCTCCAGTCAGTACATAGCCACTTCATTGGCACATTCAGCTTAGGAGTTAGGAACAATTGCTTACTTCAATTTTACCTAGCTTAGTCCTTGTCTTTTTCAGAAAAGTTAACAATTAAATGATTAATCTAAATTAAACACATTTATTGTGTTGCATAATAAACTCAGAGTAAAGACGAAGAGATCCCTACAGAAGAAAATACAAGAATCATTGACATTTAGAATCACCAGCACTATGTTTCACTGAAATCAATGTAAGCACGAATCTAGGAGAATTGTTCAATGAATCACTAAGTGAACGGATAGATAAAGCTTCTCAACAAAACATTCAGGGCCTCCATAACAATACAGCACCCTAATTTTCAGTTTAATAAACAAGGAGAACAGGCGAAATATAAGAGCTGTAGGTAAGTTTAGGTTAGGAATGAAAGGAAAATTTAGATTTTTCTCATTGTCACAACAAAAAGACAGCTCAAACCTGACTTATTGCTTGCTTTCTTGCATGGATGACATTGTGATATTAAACAATAGCCAAGTGTATCATGTTGCACTTTGAATTGGGCCTACCCAATTGCATTAAAATTCTGGTTCAGAAAATTTAAGAATAGATTTATAATCCATCCTAAATTGACTAGAGAAACCCCATCAAAGTTAAAACCAGAGGCTTTGATATAGCTCTACTAATAAGAGCACAACAGCAATAGTAGTCCTGTGTCAGATAGCAAACATGACATTTTTCAGAAGCGGAGAAGTAAATGAGCGGGCACATCCGTGCTTGCCTGAGCAGACAGGCTGGCACATACACAAAGACACAAATCTATCCTTGTGCCAGCAGTCACAGCTTTGTCTTCCCGTGGAAGTTACACCCACTTATGCTGATTTGCTCTGTAGATACTTTTAGAACCAGATCAACCTCTGCAAATCCATAGAACCTTACTAAAACCCAGTGAAGCAGTGCCAGTTTGCAGCAGAGGAGAATCTGAATCTTGCTGTACCTTTGGAGGCTGTTTGACTGAAGGGTTTTACGAGGGAGGGAATTCCTTTTCTTTCAGCTTATTTAAATGACCTGCAGTTACTATGGTTACTCTTAAGGCATTTGAAATCTGCCTGCATGATGCAATTGGTGAAATGACAAGGCACAAAAATTGATGTTCTTGTGAAACAGACTGTTCACCCAGGACAGAAAACCAAAGGTGGTAAATAGCTGATGCTTGACGATCTCATATTTAGCCCATTCCCTCCACCTCAAACACTTTCATTGCTATCAAATTAGCATTTCCACTGTAGCACTCTTGGTGACATAGGGCACAAGTGCTTTTGTTTCAACAAAGCCCACTGTGTTAAGTTCACTCCACTGAGGCTTTAGAAAATAGAGAAATGTCATTCAAAGAGCAAGAAACAATGAGCTATTATCTCTCTCATTTTTCTGGCCTATGTATCAGACAGGGAGTAAGAAAATCTTGTTTCTTTAACAAATTATGTCATAAACTGCAAAAGAGGCTGCAAACACTCTCCTTTCTCCTTCTGCTACGGCTGCATTAGCTGAGTGTTAAGGACACTTTCTCTGAGTGTTTGTGTTTGCCCATGTTCCCCCATATGCCATATCAAAATACTGCAAGCAGCACTGTAACAAAAGCCATGTTAAGCTGTAATGAGTTAATGAACAGAATATGGGAATACAGAAGCAGCCACTCATCTCTCTCCAGCACAGCTATTTATACAAACACCAGTGTTGACATATTCAGCCCAATAAAACCTGTTATTTTAATAATGTAGAAAGTGTTGGTGTAACTTTTTTTTTTCACTTGCATTTTAATTCACTAACCTGCCCCAGGCTGACTACTCAATAACTTACCATTTCTTCTTCATCCTTAGTCTGGTACCATCTGTGACAACAAAACAAAAAAAGGTGGAGGGAGAAGGAAATGTTTGTTAAATAAAGTCTAAATGATGGATTCAGATAGATGTTTTCCATTCCTAAAAGGAACCGAAGCGTTACTTTTCCAAACTACAAGCTTACAGTACTGATTTCAATAAACACAAACCAAACGCAAAACAGAAAGCCAGTCCTTCTTCTTTTATTTAGCAACTAAGAACTAGGTTGAGGATGCCCACGTTTTGCCCTGTAGCAGAGGCTGACATGATGACACCTCCAGTAAAGGCAGGGAATTGCTATTTCAGGCCCTGATCCTACCTACAACACTGATGCCCCTGAGAGCTGGGCCACTGACTTCACAGGTCTAAGAATCAAGACTTTAGGTATCAGCACAGTTGCTACATACCACAGAAGAAATACCAGCTGAAGGTTTCTGGCAGCAAGGGACACTGAAGTTCATGGTTAAAAGCTATTTACTTGGCCTTCTAAAGCTTTCACTTTTGATATGGCCTCTCAAGAGCTGTGTCATGTGTTAGTGATTGCAAATAGATTTATAATCAATAAGGTATCCACTGTCCCCTCAAACATAAACTAAAATTTTAGAACGAAACCAAAGATCTTTGAATGGATTCTCAAAAGAGAGAGGATTCTATGTTAAGTTGCATGTAAATAAAAATCATGCCATCTCTAGGATTCAGAAGCTGCACTCCAAATGACAGGTGATCCCTTTTGACTCATCATCTCCAATACACGTCCTTAGTTCACCAAACACCTTTTTTATCTGATACTTTCAGCTTTAACAGCTGTTTCTTGCTAAATCTACTTTAGTTACCACCTCTAAAATTATCTACTTATGTCAACATTGTTTTAGAGCTTTGTTTGTAAAATCTCTTTCTAGACCACTATGCTTACAGGACCTGTTCCTTTTTTACAGCACCTACATCAACAGCAGTAGCAAGGCCAGAATCCATGGACAAAAGCCTTCTGCTCCAGCAGTCTCTGCAGTGCCAAGAAACATTTGTACTATTCAGTTTCATCAGATATGTACAGCTGCGTATAAAGAAAAGTAAAATGCACTCCAGCCAAGCCTTTGGACTGCAGATTTGGGAGGTAACAACATTCTGAACTAGGCAGCAAAGCATCAACCATATCCTTAGACATGTCTCCCACTCCTAATGATTTGCAAGGCCCCAAACCCTTCACATGCTTAATGCAGGGACCTTCATCTCTACATATGCAGGTCATGTAAACACAGGAAGGAGGGCTAAATGAAGGCGCCCTAAACACTTCTTCAAGCTTTTGCATAGCACGCTGTAGTGTTAAGCAGCAGCAGGAGTATGAATACCCTGGATGTACAGCAGCTGTTTGTGTTTCAGCAGGCAGAAGATGGCTGGCTAAGCTACAGAATAAGCAGCAGGAATCCTTGCTCTGCCAGTCCAGTCTTACCTTATTGAAAAGGAGATGAGGAGGAACTCTCTCTATTCCCTGTGCCCTCCAGGTTACTGCAATGTGAAGCTTGCACTCAGCACTTCACAGCCTGAGTGATTCTACTCTGGAGGGCAGCTGGCCAAATGACAGTCCAGAAAGATAAAGAAATGTGCAGGGAAACCATCACAGAATGAAATCCTGTTTCTAATTTAAAAAAAAAAAAAAAGAAAAAAGGTATATTAAACAACTGTTAAGTCACTCTCTTGCACTAAGGGTCTCACTGTGATTCTCTGCATTTGTATTTCCTCTGGCTTACAAGAGTTGAAGTCATTCTTTGGTACAAAAATAGGAATTGTACTTCCCAAAGGACCTGGCAAACCACCATTGTAAACGCAAGAAGTATCTTTGATCACACAAGTTTTAGCTACCGCATAATCTCTCATGTATTCTAGTCTATAAATCCTGCCATCCAGTCCTACAGGCTCTTCCTCAAAACTTACGTTAGAGCATCTGGAAAAATTGGGGAGAGAGGGGGATGGGGGGAGACAGAAAAATTCCCATTTGAAAATACACTCTGGAACACCATTTCAGCAGCTATCAAACAGCAGAATTAATAGAGAGCTGATTTAGGGGAGATATTTCCAAAGGATTAGAAGAAAAATTTCCAGCTTTCCTAAGAACTATTTGGTAATTTGAGAGCTAAAGATGCCACTTTTGCAACCCAGATGAGCAGTATCACTGTTATACTTTAGCTTCGAGGTTTCCTTCACAGCAGTTTTATGGCTAGGGCTCCAGGATACAATGGAAAGGCCACAGCAGTCACTGAAAAAAACTGAACCCATTCATACAAGGTTCATACAAGGCGCTGGAAATCAAATGACTGATTTGATTTCCAAATTTTCCAGCCATCAAACAGAATGCTTCAGAGGGGTTTGCACCAGTTAACCTGAATACTGTTGCTGCCAAGTTGTATATATACTGTTCTCAACCTGTAAGAAGAGTGGATAACCTATCATATCAGATCTACTTCTAATGAAACATTTTTTTAAAAATAAGAAATTGTACACCACTGGAGTCACCAGAATGGCAAATAGCTCTGTGTTCTGTTTGCTTCTTTCCTTGTAGTTATTTTTAAAATTTAAGTAATATTTCTGCCCACAGGCCAGGTGCTTTCATCTCATGGTCCACAAATCTCTACTCATGTGCTGCTTATGTGCTTCTCAGATTTACCTTAACTCTGCCAAAACTTATGTTGGCACATACAGAAGTTAAACTCACATAGTGACTACAAGTTTAAGTCCAAGATTAGCAAGCATTTCACTGACATTACTGACAAATAAGACACAACTGTTCCTGCAAATTCTCTCATTTTCGTGGAGTTATGTCAGCAGAGAACATTTTAGTATTATCCTCAAAATGAGAGAGCAAAGGACACTGACTCATTAAAAGGTAGGGTGTGGATATAGAAGGGAACTGGCAAATCCACCCAAACAAAAAAATTCAAGATTTTGATAACAATTCCATCACTCGTTTATCTCAATTGCCCAAAGGCCTCATCCCAAATACAATTACATTATGAGTACTCGCTTCTATTTCCATATCTCAATTAACGAGAGTCTCGTGAAGCTGGGGCATGCTTCCATGCTAAAACTCACCAGTTGTTAGATGCTGTTAGAAACCTGACAATATCTGAATTTGAACATTGTACTGCAGCAGTTCTGGAAAGACTTTGAAAGCAAAGGTTCTTTTCATCCCTTTCTTAGAAAGCCTTATATTTTATTAAAATCCCTCTGGACTAAAACATATATCATAAGTATAGATTATAACACATATGTTTACATGATACATACAAAACAGATATCCATAACTTATCTAAAATTACATGAGTTCCCTAATATTACACCACAGGTGCAGAAGAAATGACCGTGCATGGAGCACCAAAGACTTTATGGAAATACAATAATTACAAATGAAAATCAAAGCATTGCTTAATATTTCATCTTTTCTTCTGATTCAGAGTAAGAGAGATCAAACCCCATCCCTCCACATATGCGTGTATAGGCACATGCAGACACTTTTGCTCGCCTGTCAATAATAGAGATATGTCGGAAGAAGGGTCCTTCAGTACTCTGACAGCTTTGACAGCCACTGTCATTACAGCTTATCAAAAAGAGGACATAGCATGATACCAGTATGTTAAAATCCCTTCCTCACTTCTGCCCTTTCCTTGACATTTCTTATTGTTTGCTGCCAACACTCCTTTACACTGTAGTATTATCACTGACATACATCATTTCAGAGTAAAATTTATAACAAATTAAAGACCTCGAATTAATAGATGACAGAAGACAGCAGGGAAGCATGAGCTTCATAAAAGCACAAAATTCACTAAAGGTCACATCCACTGTCTGAAGAAGTCAAAACTATATTTCCAATGAATTAAAATCTTACGAGTCTGGATGAAACCCTAAAATTATAATAGGAAACATATTTCATTAAGAGACCACTTAAGAACATCATCACCCATTCCGGGATTAATTTGAAAGGTCTTTATTTTAAAAGAAACTTTATGGTACAACTAGTTTTACTAGTAAGTTGGATGGTCCCTTTGAGAGACTTTGCCTTGCAGTTTACCCAAGGATGAAGCTGCAATGACAGAAGCTACAGAGAAACCACAAGCTGGGTAGATTTGTGTTTATAGCAGCTAGAAAAGTGTGGTGGGTTGACCCTGGCTGAGGGCCAGGTGCCCACCAGAGCCGCTCTATCACTCCCCTCTTTCATTAGACAGGGGAGAAAAGGTACAATGGAAAAAACTTATGGGTCGAGATAAGGACAGGGAGAGATCATTCTCTACTTATCACCACGAGCAAAACAGACCGAACTTAGAGAGGGAATTCACGTTATTTATTACTAAGCAAAACAGAGTAGAGGAATGAGAAACAAAACCAAATCTTAAAACACCTCCCCCCACCCCTCCCATCTTCCCGGGCTCAACTTCACCCCCAGCTTCAACCTCCACTCCCCCCAGCAGCAGAGGGGGATGGGGAATGGGGGTTACGGTCAGTTCATCACGCGGTATTTCTGCCGCTTCTTCATCCTCAGGGGGAGGACTCCTCTCATCGTTCCCCTGCTCCAGCGTGGGGTCCATCTCATGGGAGACAGTCCTTCATGACCTTCTCCAACGTGAGTCTCCTCCACGGGGTGCAGACCTTCAGGAGCAAACTGCTCCAGCGTGGGTCCCCCACAGGGTCACAAGTCCTGCCAGCAAACCTGCTCTGGCGTGGGCTCCTCTCTCCACGGATCCACAGGTCCTGCCAGGAACTTGCTCCAGCGCGGGCTTCCCACAGGGCCACAGCCTCCTTCAGGTGTCTCCACCTGCTCCGACGTGGGGTCCTCCACGGGCTGCAGGTGGAATCGCTACACCCCCTCATCCTCCCTCCAGGGGCTGCAGGGGGACAGCCTGCTTCACCATGGTCTTCACCACGGGCTGCAGGGGAATCTTGCTCCGGCGCCTGGAGCACCTCCTGCCCCTCCTTCTGCACTGACCTTGGTGTCTGCAGAGTTTCTTACATCTTCTCACTCCTCTCTCTGGCTGCAAAAGCGCTCTCTAACTGTTTTTTCTCTTTCTTAAATATGTCATCACAGAGGCATTGATTGGCTTGGCCTTGGCCAGCGGTGGGTCCGTCTTGTAGCCGGCTGGCATTGGCTCTGTCAGGCACAGGGGAAGCTTCTAGCAGCTTCTCACAGAAGCCACCCCTGTAGCCCCCCCTGCTACCAACACCTTGCCATGCAAAACCAACACAAAAAGTCTTAACAAGGGAAACAGTACTTTTCACAACTTCAACGCAGAGCTTTTCTGGTTTTGGTTTTAAGTCTGGTTTGATCGGAATTTATCTTTTAATTCCCCCTTAATTCTAGCTCCAGCCCTGCCTTTTTTTTGCTGAGTATAAATGAAGACCTAGAAAGGATCCGTATTTGAGGGCCCATGCATATCTTTGGTGAAAAGGAATAAACAAGCATTAACTACTTAATTTGGCACCAAATACTATCTTTATCTCCACAGCAAATCAAGCTATATGTGAGTTGGAATAAGAACCACTGTCTGCATCATCCCACTGGCTGTTTTGATGACACCAGTTCTACTTCATCTCTAGCAGGGTTAGCTACCAACTTTTTAGTCCAAGCCTGAAAATGAAGAATTGCTGACTTTTTAGGGACATGTATAATACACATTAACTTACCTGAAATGTAGACACAGATACCTAGCCGTTAGCCCAGAAAAGAAAGCAGCACTCAGATGTCGACAAGGAGTAGGTAGGAAAGGTGAGAGCATCCCTGGTGGCGTCATCTACATCACACACTGAACTACTCAACTGCACAATGGTCCATGAACTAGCGACAAGACAGAACTAATAAATTACCCTGAAGGTTTGACTCTTAGTTTATATGCAACTTTAGGAATTTTTAAATTTATTTTGAGCAATTCTTGGTCCTGTCTACTAGAAGCTGTTTTAACAAAAAATCTAAAGAATGTCCTTATTTATTCTATTCTCCCAAAACAATTAGTTTGGTGGGGGGGTTGGTTTTGGGGGTTTTTGTTGTTTGTTTTGGGGGGTGGGGGGTGTATTTTTTTAAACATTTTTTTTTCAGGCCAAAATATACCCCCAAAGTGCTGTTTATTCTTCATTTCCCTTCCAAAAACCACAGAGCTGTTCCAACATACAACTCTGACAGAGCTTTGTCTCCTCAATGAAAAACAAATAATCTAACTGAACTTGGTGCCAATTTGGTTGGTGGCAACCTTTTACCATGTGAATACAGTCTTTGAAAGGATCAGAATAAAAGTGGAGACCAATCTTGATTCTTTCTTTATAATTATATGCAGAGTTAAATCTATGTTGATAGACTCTCCATAGCATAGAAGGATACAGTAAAGCTAACATGAAGTTTCATGCTTAAAGATACACAGCTTTTGCTGGGGTTACTGGGTTAGGATTCCCAAGACTCAACATACTGCCATCTCTAGAACTCCTCTTCTGCATCATACGCATATGGGGGGTACAGAGCAATGAATGCATCCAGAGCAGGGAGGGGCATTTCTGCTGGATACTGGCAGAGAAAAAAAAGCTTTGGAGATCTCCTGTTCCCAAAGGACTTTAAAGTAAATTAATCAGCTTCAATAAAATAGGAAAGATCCTGGAAACAATTTAACTCCAGATGTTATTTCAGGTCTGACAACATAGTCTTCTTGCTCAACAGACTTTATAAATTACAGTGATAGTCAGGTGACAGGATGAAGCTCTCATCTCTTACCAGTAAGGTGCCCAAAATCTGCAAAACTGGCTGCCACCTCTTCAGCAAAGGTTTTTTTTTTACTATTTGTTGTGACTAAAAATTCAAATTGGGTTCAATGACAATACTGTAAGTGAAAATCATTAGCATTTCTACCCAAGGCTTCTAATTTATAATGTCACTAACTTTCTTCTATGCCATGAACTTTATTTATACTTTGCTTACTGTGATCTGATCAATGGGAAATAAATGGACATTTCATTAAGAACTATGTGGATGTGTGAAGTTGTGCACTTAAAAAAAATTAATAAAAAAAAAATAAAGCTTGTGAGAGTTATTTGAAATTCAGATTAGCACACACATTAAATTAAATTGGGTCTCTTAAACTAGCCCCAGGGATCTTTTCCCACCTCACATGAAACAGAGAGGTAGAACAGCTTTCAACTCTGACATGGGACCCATTTGCTCCAGCAATGAACAAACTTAAACACATTGGAAGACTAAAGGTAGGAGAAACTCATACATTATTTGCTATAAATCTCAAATATACTTGGGCATTAAGTTCCACCAAAATTTTATTTGATAGATAGTGTTCAGTAAGAAAAAAATCTACTTTCTAGTCCACATATGATACTAAAGCCAATCTGGCACACACTTCCCTCATAAAATAATTGTAGGATTTGGTCATTAAAACACTATACTGAGACGCAGAAATCTGGAGTTTAACTCACAGCTATGTCACAGACTTAGTTGGCAAGTCTGAGATGTCATTTAATTCCTTTGTGATCAACATATTCAATTGAGTTTATTATTATTTTCTTTATCATATCTGTTTGGGATAAAAACATTTATGCACTTATTGAATCTAGAAAAATAGGGCTTGAATCACATTTCTATCCCCACAGTGCCTCTTGTCATATTGAGTTCTGATGTCAGTTCTTCACCATGGGAAGTCAGCTGGGAAAGGAAGCAGTGGCTAAAAAAAAACCCCACATCTGCAAAAGTCCCTCTATGAAACCAGTTAAAAACTGGCTGCCCTATCAATAAGAAAGGGATATACTCAGGACTGCTGAAAAATTCCCTAATGTAATCCATCCCTGCAGCCAAATAAGGTAAAATTCACGGTGCCAGCACCATGTACCTAATGTAATTCACTAAGTGCTCCTAGAATGGAAGTTTTGTAAGACCTGAAGGCCTGGAGTCCATCAAGTGATACACCAGTCATCAAGCAGTGAGACAACAAACCAATAAGCAGCAAGAAAAGCACATAATGTCAACCAGCCATCCAAAAAGTTTTGCTTCCTTCCTGACCTATGACAGTGCAGAAGATTACAGCATGAGAAGATATTAATTCTCCAAAACTACCATAAAGGCAAAACAAAGAGAATCCTAATGCTTTGATTCTGCATGAGCTTGGTTCCAACTACAAGAATTGCATTAATGCCTTCGATATTCACATAAACATTGCACTAATTTCCATAGGGATGGCTCTTTTCCAGGGATGTTAACCAGCTGGCTGATCACAAAACAAGTAGGACCATAAGAAAAAGAAGTGATGAAGCCAGGTTTCCTATGGGTTTGTGTGCTAGTTGGTCTCCAATGAGGTGCAAACCTGAACTTAAAATTTTAAGTCACAATTTTCACAACAGACATTTTTCACTTGTAGTCTGTAGTGCCCAGTAAAGGTTATACCTGTGATGCTGTTTTCTCAGTAAAGCACTAAGGGCATCCGCTCTCCTGCACTGTGGAGGCTGTTACCTTTCTTGTCATATTTGGATTAAACTGGCCAATAGGTCCACAGCTAGAAGGGGAAAAAATGGAAGACAACCAAGGATGGTAAAATTTTTCACAATCACATAGGCCTTGATCCTTCCCTCATGAAGCTAGGTTTAGGATGCCATGAAGTAAACTTGTAGGTTTTTTAGCCTAGTAATCTTAACCCTTTTCATAAAGCCTCCAAAGTTCCCAAAGATGGTTCAATAAATCGAGATACATATACAAAGTGAAAGTGGAAAATAAACAGCAGAGAGAGATGGTGGGAAAGGAGAGACAAATATAAGCACAGAATTATTGCTCTGTACTATTTCTGCTTCAGTCTGCTAACCTTTCTCTCTCTGCCCTCCACTTCCCTTTAGTTACTCACCATGAAATAAGTCTTTTAATTGCTATGTAACTAAGGCCATCTTTCTGGCAGATTGACTGAGAAGGCCAAGCTGGTGTCTAGGGATTACAGACCCTTTGGTGACAGTTTTAATTTTGGTCAGAGTAGTAGAGTCAATAAATCATTCTCACAGAAGTTGTTACTGACCCTCAGCAAGCCCTGGGAGGAAAAATGCAATCTCTATTCACTAGGAAATAAAGACTTGTTAATTTCTATTTTAATTTTTTTAAGCTTCAGATACAGAAAAAAGTAAAAGAAAAAAAAAAAGAAAGAAAAAGATATAAGTTCAAGAAAGGCAGGCAGTGCAAAGCCCAGCCTTCAGTGATCAAGTGGAGGAGAATATTTATTAAATTCTGTTGCTTGACAGCCCTAGTACTGATTCAGCTGGAGCAGAGCTGCATTACCAGTATTTTAGGATACTGACCCAAACCTCAAGAAGGCAGTAACATACAACCAGTCTTCTTGCATTGTTCTCATGGGTTTTGTTTTTTTCTTGACAATATATGAGTTTCCATTGATCAAATTAACTTTTTCTTTTTCCAGATATAGACATTTTTGTCTTTAGAGAATTTTAAATTTTTTTTCTGTAATTAGCTATGTCATTATTATTTTAATAATAATGTGCTAATTGATACTAGGTAAGGCATTCTTTCAGAGAATGCAAATAAATACTAGTTTGTCACATGATTCTCCCCCACATTTCTCTTTGTGGTCTTTGGTGACAGTGGCTGTTACACCTCCAGCCTGCTTTACATCCACATTTACACTGTGGAACTTCACCAACCTCTGTCAGACTGTATTTCTAACTGATGCAACATGTCAAGTTTCAAACTTCTTTTTGTTTTTTAATGAGGTTTTAAAGTGATGCTTTCCATCAAAAAAGGGAATTTATTTGGAATCCCCAAGATGTCAGAAAGGCAGGAAGTGAAGGATTAATGACCACACAGTTTTAAGGAAGTGCTGAAGGGAATTTAACCCCATCCTTTGAACACAACAGGCTAACACTTACCCTTTTTTGCATTCAGGAGGCTGAAAATGTGCACCACAATAAGAGCATGTATTTCATACATACATGCTACACAAATCTGAAGTTAATGGTCTTCTGGTGAAAACACGTAATCACTAGACTGTGAACTCTTCGTACCTTTCATGACAGCACTATTTGACAAGCAGCAGCTGGCAATTGCCTTCTACAGGCAATTCTGCCTTACTGTACCTGTATAAAATGCTATAGTACAGTACCTCTGTACAATTAAGTTGCAGTGACGTGGTTTAGCCCCAGCTGGTAGCTAAGTGCCACGCGCTGCTCGCTTACCCCTCCCCCGGCAGGATGGGGAGGAGAACAGAAAAACAACGGCAAAGCCTTGTGGGTTGGGATAAGGGCAGTTTACTGGGACAGCAAGGGAGAGGGAAACAATCAACAACAGTGCTGATAACAGATATTCACAATGGGTGATAACAGAGAACAATTTACCGATCAACCGGTCCCGGAGCTGCGCCTAGCCCGCCCCTGCCCGACTAGCCCCCATTTAGGGTAAGCATGACGTCACATGGTATGGAATAGCCCCCGGCCAGCTTGGCTCACCTGTCCTGGCTCCTTGGGAAATTAACTCTATCCTTGCCAGAACCAGGACATTATCCACCCCTTATTCCACACCATCTACGTCATGTCCAGATTATTTTACAGATCATGTTGCCTTACTCTATGGCCTATCACTCTAAAATGTCTGTCGAGTTCATTTAGGCCATGGCTTTGGGTTCCATCTGCCATTACAGTCTCTCAGAGCAGGAACAATGGTGCGTGCTACTGGATTGTTGCATGCTGCATCCAGAGTTTTCACAGCCGGTGTGTCTGGTATGGTCCATGCTCACAGTCTGGATGTCAAAGATGTGATTTTCGATAAAGTTTCTGGGCACCAGTTGAAGGCAGTTCTAGTTCCATCATCGTGGCACTTTGTTCTGTTTCAAAGTCCATCCTTCATTAGTTTTGGGTGATTCTTATGGTCATACCATTGATACAGTATTTCGCTATTAACATAATGCAACTTAATTTATTGGCTATTTTCACACAAAATCAAATCCCCTTGGGGTACACACTGTGCTTCCCCATCTTTTCTCATCACCCACCAAGTGCACCCTGGTCCCTGAGCAAAAGCAATCCCGCAGATGGGCTGGCCTTTGCCTGAAGCAGGGATAACCCAAACTGTTTTACCCAACATATTTTTCATGCGCACTACAGGAACTTTATCTCCTTCCACTGGGCGTGGTAATTTTGATTGGGCAGAGCCAGCTCGATTGGCAGATCCCCTAGTGTTAACTAACCAGGTGGCCTTTGCTAATTGTGTGTCCCAGTGTTTGAGGGTCCCACCACCCATTGCTCTCAGGGTAGTTTTTAGCAGTCCATTGTACCTTGAAATTTTCCCAGAGGCTGGTGCATGGTAGGGGATGTGATACACCCACTCAATACCATGCTCTTCGGCCCAGGTGTCTATGAGGTTGTTCCGAAAATGAGTTCCGTTGTCTGACTCAGTTCTCTCTGGGGTGCCATATCGTCACAGGACTTGCTTTTCTAGACCCAGAATAGTGTTCCGGGCAGTGGCATGGGGCACAGGATATGTTTCCAGCCATCCAGTGGTTGCTTCCACCATTGTAAGAACATAACGCTTGCCTTGGCGGGTTTGTGGGAACGTGATGTAGTCGATTTGCCATGCTTCCCCATATTCATATTTCAACCATCAGCCTCCATACCACAGAGGCTTTACCCGCTTGGCTTGCTTGATTGCGGCGCATGTTTCACATTGATGGATGACCTGTGAGATGGCATCCATGCTCAAGTCCACCCCTCGATCACGGGCCCATCTGTATGTCGCTTCTCTTCCTTGATGGCCTGAGGTGTCATGGGCCCACCGAGCTAGAAATAATTCACCCTTACGCTGCCAGTCCAAATCCGCCTGAGCCACTTCAATCTTGGCGGCCTGATCCACCTGCTGGTTGTTCTGATGTTCCTCAGTGGCCCGACTCTTGGGTACGTGGGCATCTACGTGACGTACCTTTACAACTAGCTTCTCTAGCCGGGCAGCAATATCTTGCCACAATGGGGCAACCCAGATGGGTTTGCCTCTGTGTTGCCAGTTGCTCCGCTTCCACTGCTGTAACCACCCCCACAGGGCATTGGCCACCATCCATGAGTCGGTATAGAGGTACAGTGTTGGCCACTTTTCTCTTTCAGCAATATCTAAAGCCACCTGGATGGCTTTCACCTCTGCAAACTGGCTCGATTCATCTTCTCCTTCAGCAGCTTCTGCAACTCGCCGTGTAAGACTCCATACAGCGGCCTTCCACCTTCGACACTTTCCCACAACGCGACAGGACCCATCAGTGAAGAGGGCATATGGCTTCTCATCTTCTGTTAGTTTATTATATGGTGGGGCTTCTTCAGCACATGTCACCTCCTCCTCTGGCGACATTCCGAAATCTTTCCCTTCTGGCCAGTCTGTGATCACTTCCAGAATTCCTGGACAACTGAGGCTTCCTATCCAAGCCCACTGTGTAATCAGCGCAACCCACTTACTCCACGTAGCATCGGTTGCATGATGTGTAGAAGGAGCCCTCTCTTTCAACACCCAGCCCAGCACTGGCAGTCAGGGTGCCAAGAGGAGCTGTGCTTCAGTTCCAATAACCTCCAAAGCAGATTGAACCTCTTCATATGCTGCCAATATCTCCTTTTCCGTTGGAGTGTAGCAGGCCTCGGATCCTCTGTATCCCCGACTCCAAAACCCCAGGGGTCGACCTCGAGTCTCCCCTGGTGCTTTCTGCCAGAGACTCCAGGTAGGGCCATTCTCCCCGGCTGCGGTGTACAGCACATTTTTTACATCTGGTCCTGCCCAGACTGCCCCAACAGCTACGGCATGAACTATTTCTTGTTTAATTTGTTCAAAAGCTTGTCGTTGCTCAGGGCCCCATTTGAAATCAGTCTTCTTCTGGGTTACATGGTAGAGAGGGCTTACTATCAGACCGTAATTCTGAATGTGCACTCTCCAGAAACCCACAACGCCTAAGAAGGCCTGTGTCTCCTTTTTGTTGGTTGGTGGGGACATGGCTGCTATTTTGTTGATAATATCCATAGGAATCCTGACACCGCCCATCATGCCACCTTATGCCTAAAAACTGGATTTCCTGCGCAGGCCCCTTCACCTTACTTTGTTTTATGGCAAAGCCAGCCTGCAGCAGGATTTGGATTATTTTCTTCCCTTTCTCAGAAACTTCCTCTGCTGAGTTGCCCCATACAATGATGTCATCAATGTACTGCAGGTGCTCTGGGGCTTCACCCTTTTCCAGTGCAGTCTGGATCAGTCCATGGCAAATGGTGGGGCTGTGTTTCCACCCCTGGGGCAGTCAATTCCAGCTGTACTGGACGCCCCTCCAAGTGAAGGCAAACTGCGGCCTGCACTCTGCTGCCAAAGGGATTGAGAAAAATGCATTAGCGATATCAATTGTGGCATACCATTTGGCTTCCTTTGACTCCAGTTCATAATGAAGTTCCAGCATATCTGGCACAGCAGCACTCATCGGCGGTGTGACTTCATTCAGGCCATGATAGTCTACTGTCAGCCTCCACTCTCCATTGGACTTCCGCACTGGCCATATGGGACTGTTAAAGGGTGAGTGGGTTCTGCTGATCACTCCCTGACCCTCCAGTTGACGAATTAACTTGTGGATGGGAACCAGGGAGTCTCTGTTGGTGCAGTATTGCTGCCAGTGCACAGTTGTGGTAGCAATTGGCACCTGTTGCTCTTCAACCTTCAGCAACCCTACAACAGAAGGGTCCTCCAACAGACCAGGCAAACTAGACAATGGTTCAATTTCCTCCGCTTCCAAGGCAGCTATTCCAAAAGCCCACCAGTACCCTTCTGGGTCTTTGAAATACCTCTTCCGGAGGTAGTCTATGCCCAGGATGCACGGAGCCTCTGCCCCAGTCACAATGGGCTGCTTTTGCCACTCATTCCCAGTTAGACTTACTTCAGCCTCCAACAGAGTCAACTGTTGGGATCCCCCCGTCACACCAGAAATAGATATCGGTTCCACCCCTTCGTAGCTCGATGGCATTAGGGTACACTGTGCACCCGTGTCCACTAGGGCTTTGTACTCCTGTGGGTTCGATGTGCCAGGCCATCGGATCCACACAGTCCAATAAACCCTATTGTCCCTTTCCTCCACCTGGCTGGAGGCAGGGCCCCTCTAATCCTGCTTGTCATAGTCACTACTCACGTCTTGCAAAAAGGACTTAGAAGTCCCTTCAAGAGGATCAGAAGTGCGATCTGGCCTTTCACTTTGTCTGGGGGGCTGCCTGGTGGAAACTGGAGCAGCATTCTTTGTGGAAGAGTCCCTTTTTACAGCTGTCTTGCCTTGTAGCTCATGTACGCGTGCCCACAGGGTTGAGGTAGGCTTCCCATCCCATTTCCTCATGTCTTCTCCATGGTCACGCAAGTAAAACCACAGGACACCTCGTGGTGTGTATGCTCTATATCCCCTCTCCGGAGCAGAAAAACGCTTACTCCTAACAGCTGAAATATGGGTCTGTGCAGGTGGGGAGTAAGATATATCCTCTTTGAGTTGCCGGACATCCTGGGACAGTTTCTCCACAGCCGAGACGAGGGAGGAAGAAAGGCTCTCTTCATACTGCCGGAGTCGGCCAGCCACTTCATCCACTGTGGGTGCCTCTTCACTCTTCCAGTCAATTACTGCCAGTGAGTTGGCGTACGATGATGGTGCACTTCGCACAAATTTTCGCCACATGGGTCGGGTACATTGGACTTCATCGGGGCCTGTGGGCAACTGTGCGTTGTCTGGATCATAATAAACCATCTCCCGCACAGCTAATTCCCTCAGATATTGGATACCTCTCTCCATGGTGGTCCACTTGCCTGGCTGACATACGACATCTTCGCTGAAAGGATACCTTTCCCTCACACTTGACAGGAGTCGCCTCCAGAGGCTGAAGGCCTGTGCCTTCTTCCCAATTGCCTTGTCAATGCCCCCTTCCCTAGACAAGGATCCCAGCTGCTTGGCCTCCCTGCCCTCCAGTTCCAGGCTACTGGCCCCGTTATCCCAGCAGCAGAGCAGCCAGGTAATAATGTGCTCCCCTGGAAGGCGGCTGAAATCTTTCTGCATATCTCACAGCTCACTCAGGGACAGAGATCGGGTGATCACTTCTGGTTCTGGCTCTTCTTCTCGTTCTCGTGATGGTCCCGGTTCATCATCATCTCTTACTAAGTGAACTGATTTCCTTGTGTATTTCTTTTTGTGTATAGGGGCGACTGATACTGGTATGGGTTGATCTTTTGGCTCGGCTACAGTGCCTGTTGTGGAGGTTTGGGCAGCTGCAGTGCCTGTTGCAGGGGCTTGGGCAGCTGCGGTGCCTGTGGGTCTGCTCTCTCCCTCTGGATGGTGCTGTCTACTATCAAGCAGTGTTTGATAGATTGTGGCCAGGGCCCAGCACCGTGCAGTAAGTTGTGTCTCCTTAGAATCCCCACAGCATTTTCCTTTCAAATATTCTACCATTTTATCAGGGTCTTGCAGACGTTCGGGAGAGAAGCTCCAAACCATTGGGGGTGAAAAGGTCTCTAGATACCCGCCCATACTCTCCCACATGCCATGCCAGCCCTGACCATTCAGCCTTGGAGAAGATCCCTGGGTGGTACTCTTGAAAAAATTTTTGCTAACCCTGAACAGGACTTGGAAAGCATGCAGGAGACCTAGCAATAGGAATATACTGACCTGAACATTCCAAGGGTATTCAAAATTCTCAAAAATTGTTGTAACCAACCAAAAGGGAAAAGAGGACGTGAAAGAGTGGGAGAAGGTATCCCCCCCGTCTTCCCCATAGATTGGGTCCAATTATCAGAATTAATCAATTCTGAAAGATATTGACCGAGGTACGGGCCTGACCAAAATGCTACATACATGTACCAGCTCAGACTCATGACTGTCAATGATGTCTTATCATAAGTCATTATCACACAATACAACAATATGAGAACAGGAACCCCTCTCCCAGAGGTGATAAACAGCACAGCAGGGATTACACAGAGTAAACACGGGTTTACAAACCAGAGCCATGTGACCAAACAGAACATCATTATGACCAGCGACTATTTCAATAACATTATAAATGCTTGTAACAATTTTGCTTTAACACACTTGGGTCAGACTTGTTATCACAACCCCTCAAGCCCCACGTTGGGCGCCAAAAAGGACTGAAGTGGTTTAGCCCCAGCCAGTAGCTAAGTGCTACGTGCCGCTTGCTCGCCCCTCCCCCGGCGGGATGGGGAGGAGAACAGAAAAACAAAGGCAAAGCCTCGTGGGTTGGGATAAGGGCAGTTTACTGGGACAGCAAGGGAGAGGGAAACAATCAACAACAGTGCTGATAACAGATATTCACAATGGGTGATAACAGAGAACAATTTACCGATCCAACGAACCAACCGGAAGCTCAACCTGGCTCAACCGGTCCCGGAGCCGCGCCTAACCCGCCCCTGCCCGACTAGCCCCCTTTTAGGGTAAGCATGACGTCACATGGTATGGAATAGCCCCCGGCCAGCTTGGCTCACCTGTCCTGGCTCCTTGGGAAATTAACTCTATCCTTGCCAGAACCAGGACATACAGGTGTCTAAACCAGGTGGCTAAACCAGGTCAACAGGTATTCTAGTTTTTGCAGCATGGATAAAACACACTTTTCATCAACAGGTAGGCTAGTAAAGTTTCCACTGCCAAGCAAAGTATTCTCAAGATGCTATCGTCTTAATGCCATGATGACAAGACTCCTTTAGAAATATCAGTAAGTAGATAAGCAATGTTTTGTCACACATATAAAAACTAATGTGTTCTGACATAGTTTCATACCTACATGGTATTTATTTTAGATGGTTGTCTCTAACCTTCTCTTCGGCCAATAGAATTTTAGACCTGACTTCACTGGAAACAGGAACAAAGATCCAAAAGGACTTTTGTATGATGTCAGGAAAAACTGAAGTGAGGAGGATTCTCAGCACACAAGTTAGCTATAAAGGACAAATGCAGCAGCTAACAGCAGTTATTGCTGTAATCCGACATTGTTTTACTTGAGAGAAAGATTACTTCTCCACTGCACATGGCATATCTAAAAAAAATTACAGTGGTGTGTCCAAGTCACAGCAGAGATAAAGAAAACAAACCTGGTAGATACATGCTTTATTATTGCTTCACTTCATCATCGACTAGAACACCAAAAAATCAATAAGAATCCTATACGATCACATCCACCATAATAAAATACGTGGCTTACATATATCAAATCCTAACAAGTGTGCTTGCATGCTCAGTGGAGAATATCACTTCATAAAATAATCCAGGAGACAGCTAAAAAACAAAAAAGGGTGTATAAGGAAGCGATGAAACTGAATGATGTATCCAGAAGATAAAGAGATAACAATAAGAACTCTTCATCAATATACTGGACTTCACAGGCCAATGTTTTTATACATTATTCTACATCTCAATTAACTTCACACATCCAAAGTGCCATATGCATTTTTGTCTATGCTAGAATCAGCGGACTGAAGTGACTAGTGTCTATTTCTGTCCCTCTAATCCATTCATTTCCTTAAAGGAACAGCCCATGTTTGAGTCTTGATTGTCTTCTCTGTAAGGAGAAGGAGCACACTGCATCACAGTTCCTGCTTCAAGAATTGCCTTGGGAAGTGCAGCTCCCTGGAGTGGAAATTTTACGTAAAACCTCTGTCTAGTTTTAAAGTCCTGCTAGTCTCCAATCATTCACATAAGACATGCAAACAAGTCAGGTTCTCTTATACGATTCAGGTTAAGGAAATACATGGCATAAAACCTAGAGTTTGCCACAATGCTTTTCAGTTATTCTGGTTTGCCACAGTACCAATAATTTTATCATTGCCCTATATAACATGAATTTAAATTTACCTGAAGAAGGGATTTCTTCATTATTTGAAGGTAGATTTTTGACAATGTTTTTCCTTTGTCATCTACCTGGACTTGTGCAAGGCATTTGACACTGTCCCGCACGACAACCTTGTCTCTAAATTAGAGAGACATGGATTCGATGGATGGATCACTTGGTGGATAAGGAATTGGCTGGGTGGTCGCACTCAAAGAGCTGTGGTCAACGGCTCAATGTCCAAGTGGAGAATGGTGATGAGCGGTGTTCCTCAGGGGTCGGTACTGGGACTGGCCCTGTTCAACATCTTTGTAGGCGACATGGACAGTGGGATCGAGTGCACCCTCAGCAAGTTTACCAATGACACCAAGCTGTGTGGTGGGGTCGACACACTGGAGGGAAGGGATCCCATCCAGAGGGACCTCGACAGGCTGGAGAGGTGGGCCCGTGCGAACCGCATGAAGTTCAACAAGGCCAAGCGCAAGGTCCTGCACGTGGGTCGGCGCAATCCCAAGCACGACTAGAGGCTGGGCGAGGAACGGATTGAAAGCAGCCCCGAGGAGAAGGACTTGGGGGTATTGATTGATGAGAAGCTCAACATGAGCCGGCAGTGTGCGCTTGCAGCCCAGAAAGCCAACCGTGTCCTGGGCTGCATCAACAGAGGGGTGACCAGCAGGTCGAGGGAGGTGATCCTGCCCCTCTACTCTGCTCTTGTGAGACCCCACCTGGAGTACTGTGTCCAGCTCTGGGGGCCCCAGTACAGGAGAGCCATGGAGCTGTTGGAAAGAGTCCAGAGGAGGGCCACGAAGCTGATCAGAGGGCTGGAGCACCTCTCCTGTGAGGACAGGCTGAGAGAGTTGGGATTGTTCAGCCTGGAGAAAAGAAGGCTCTGGGGAGATCTAATTGAGGCTTACCAGTACCTGAAGGGGGCCGACAGGAAAGATGGTCAGGGACTGTTTATCAGGGAGTGTAGTGACAGGACAAGAGGTAATGGGTTCAAGCTGAAGGAGGGTCGATTTAGATGAGATGTTAGAAAGAAATTCTTTACTGTTAGAGTGGTGAGGCACTGGAACAGGTTGCCTAGAGAGGTTGTGGATGCCCCATCCCTGGAGGTGTTTAAGACCAGGTTGGATGAGGCTTTGGGCAACGTGGTCTAGTGGAGGGTGTCCCTGCCCGCAGCAGGGGGGTTGGAACTAGATGATCTTTAAGGTCCCTTCCAACCCAAACCATTCTATGATTCTATGTTAAAGTCTAGTATTCTAGCCCAGGATCAGTCTCGAGTGGTTATCTGTAATCGCCTCCAGATTTAGCTTCTCCTGACCTCCAGTAAGCAAGCCAAGATATTAAAGAACTGCATCAATTTGAAAATCACATTACCCCAGAAATGTTAAAAAGTTATTCCTGTAATTAGTAAGATTATTGACCAGGAGACAGCAGACAAGATATGTTTTGTTTGTGATTTTAAAATTTGTTTTATTGCCTTTCATTCTTCAGTTCATTTGTTTGGCAACCTTCTCTGTATACACAACTACACCAGCTTCCTTGGTAGCGTGTATCCTTTCCTAGACATCAGAAAATCATTTAATAAACAGTACCAGAATAACTGAGACAGAAGACATTTCAGCAAGAGACATAATGAAGAAAAACAAAAAGAAAGAATAGGCCTGAGAATGAATTGTCTTGGTATTGTGGCTTGTGTATCTTTCTAAAAGACTTCGCATAAGAGAGAAAAAAATTCTAAAAGTTCTACAGTTAAAATGCCCTTTACTACTATATTGTTTTCCTAATCAGTTAAAATGCAAATTCAAAGTGAGAGCGCCCCTTGAATGTTCACCTATTTCAATTTCCTTGATCTTGGCTACTGCCTATTACTCCAGATTGCTTTTACAACATCCTTTCATTGAGCTTTCTTTTCACTGCTGTCTTGTAAGGCCAGAGAGACTTCTCAAATCAATTCTCAGTGCACCTCAATCAATTTCTGAAGCTCACCATGTCAAGGGAGCAACCTTTTTTGAGGCTAGAGCCAGTCTTATGAGTATCTAAAACACTGCATTAAATTTATTCTGTAATTCAGTGTCAGGCTTTAAACCTAGTGCAGACAGTAGCTATAACATATACTTGTAAAAACAGAAAGTAGGGTATAAACTTGCATTACAGGTATTATAGCACACATTTGACACAACAGTTCCCTTCTATTGTGAAAACAACAATGGGATAGTCCCAATTTCTCAGCAAGATCTTGACATTTGGGCTTAACTCCTCACAAAGCACAAGCCTGTGAATTAGTTTCACATCACAGAAATAGGACTTGAACCTTTGATAATGGTATTTAAAGATAAAGAATAAAACCCACGGGTTTCTTGGATTCAGGGCAAGATTTCAAAGTCCAGAGGATTAACTAGTGTACCCAGGAAGACAACCTTGTTTCTGTCACTGAAAAAGGGGGAACGACATATAATTTATTAACAAAAGAAGTCTACAGAAACTCACAAGTGCTGCATCTCTGTGAGGATCTCCTAAAATCTGTACTGGGCATATTCACATCTCATTCAGGAACTCTGGCCTCCAAGGAGCAAGCTAGCAGAGGCTATTAGTCCCACTCTCACAGTTCTCATCTCCCCAGTAAGAAGAGCAAACGATGATGATTTAGTTTCCTCTTGAAAAACACTACTTTCTAAGTGTCTAGTCTGCAGGTGCTCGCTCCTGAATATGGTATTATTCATTCTCTACTTTTCTCAACAGAAGTCATATTTTTGCCAGATTTACTATAACACTCTCAATGGGTCAGAAAATGCATCATTTGCCTCTTTCCTAGAGCACTTAATTGTAAGATCCAGTAGTCCTTCCCCACTTACTACCACCACAAAAGTATCATTCCTATATCCAATAAACAAACAACTCCTGAACAGAAACTTTAATTACACAGCAGCTTTGAAATATCTCTCTACTCTGCACAGATTTAATTTTCTTAAATGTGCTGCTCACTACTAATTTCATGTGGACAAACCAGCACCTTCTTATTACTGTCATGTTATTACAAAATAAGTTGAGGGTCTGTAAACATAGCAAATAACTCCTGGTTTGTGCTCAAATTTTGGATACTATTCATAAGTGACATGCCTCAAAACAATATTTAATTAAAAATACTTAAGAACAGAACAGAAAGACTTTGGGAAAGCAGAAAAAACAAGGTGTCACATTTACCTATTCCTAATGTTTGCAGTTCAGTTTAACGCAAATACAGTAGTTCTTCCTTTCCAAGAGCTCCAAATTCTCCTTCCCCACTAATAAATAAATTAGTAGTTCCTAAATTCTAAGTTTTCTTTCAGCTTTTTATGGTAGGTGAATGTGTTTAGTTATATACCTAGAT
Organism: Balearica regulorum gibbericeps; assembly: GCF_011004875.1. NCBI lineage: Eukaryota > Metazoa > Chordata > Aves > Gruiformes > Gruidae > Balearica > Balearica regulorum. The sequence goes on along the minus strand of NC_046188.1, from coordinate 52,681,724 downwards.
TTTGCGTGTGTGCATTGAAATATACAAATATGTACACATATATTTATACTTATGCTCTTATCTACACAAAAGAGTGAAACAGGGAAAGAGGCACATGGATAAAGACCTCTTATTTCCTCCGTACACATTTCTAGCACCAGGCTCAAATGCAATGAAAACTGAGCTTCTGAAAAATGGCTGGGATGAAATGTCAGTGTAAAGTTTGATGCCTGCATAACAGAGCACACTGTCCTGGTTTCAGCAGGCATAGAATTAATTTTCTTACTAGCAGCTGGTATAGTGCTGTGGTTTGTATTTTGGATGAGAATAATGTTGCTAACACACTTATGGTTTTAGTTGTTGCCAAGCAGTCAAGAACTTTTCAGCTTCCCATACTGGCCTGCCAACGAGAAGGCGGGGGGCTCCCAAGAAGCTGGGAGGGGACACAGCCACGGCAGCTGATCCAAACTGACCAAAGGGATATTGCATACCATATGACGTCATGCTCAGTATATAACTGGGGGTTGGCCAGTAGGCAGGGCAGCTCAGGAACTTGCTGAGCATCAGCTTTGGTTGGTGAGCAATTGCGCTGTTCATCACTTGTTTTGTATATTCTTTTATCATTATTATCATCATCTTCTTCCTTTTCTGTCCTATTAAACTGTCTTTACCTCAATCCATGAGTTTTACCTTTTTTTTTTTTTTTTTGATACTCTCCCCCATCCTGCTGCGAGAGGGGGTGTGAGCAAAAGGCTGTGTGGTGGTTGTAGCTGCTGGCCAGGTTAAACCATGACATAGAGCCCGAAAAGAACTGTGACCACAATGGAGCCATTTTCTCCCCACTCTCCAACCCAAAAAAGCTTTTGCTTCTTGTTGAAGATGACACCGAAAACCCCAGCTACCTTGGGAAGAGTTTTCCCCTTCTTTTTTAAAAGGTGCTGTAATGGCAGGTCAGTCTGACCAAAGGATTCTGCTTTGGAATAAAAACAAGAGGAGCCTTTTCAGGTTCTTCTTGTTCAATAGCTCAGCTGGAGTCACATCATGGTAAGTTGTAATCCCACCACAGCACAATATCAAAAAAGAGACGGAAAACCCATAGACTTGGTAAAGCTTTGCAGATAAAACTCTGGTGCTGCATGAAATGTGCCTTAAAACACATCTTTGAATCCATTTTCAAATAATGCCCCATTTTAATGGTAAGAGAGATTATACTGATCTACCTCAAACATAGCAAAACATAAAAGCCCACTTCTAGTCAAATATAAGGGTATATCTAAGGGTGCATCGTCACATCTCTGCCGTAGAGCACAACAATCACTACTTCCTAACATTCATGTTTCCTTGAAGAGACGTATCACTAAAGAGTCTCCACTTCCCATTTCAAAAACTTCTCACAGTTTGTAAGCAGCCAGAGAGGCTACATTTCACAAAAACTGAGGACAGCTAAATTATAATGATATTTATTTTAATACATCTTTTTACACAAGTGACATCATTTCTCCTGCTAAGCTTCACACTTTACTTGGATCTCAGTAGATTAAGTCCCTTGAAGTAGGCTTATACACAGAGAAGAACTACTGATTCTTTTTATACAGGAGAATAGTTACATTGGTTTGTCAACAGCCTCCCTAACACCGTAGGGTTGTTTTCTAAGTTATGGTGGGGAGACAATCAATGCAGAGTGAAAGAATACCTTCTTCCTCTTAAGGCAGTTTATACTGACACCAGTCATTGGCTATAGTTTTCTCCTGTCTCTATGTTGGTAAACTCCAAACCCAAACAGGCTGAGAGGATAACTGCAGTGAAAATGCAGATAATGGAGGGTAATATATTGGAGCTGAAAGAGTTCGTCAGCCCATGCAGGCAGGAAAAGAAATTAAGAGGCCACTCCTGGCCAGAAGTGACATAGATACAGTGCAGAACAAAAACATCCATTTCTTCCCCCTTTCACTCACCAAGCAACTATTCAGCAAAGCAGGCAGCCACATTACTATCTTTTTATTATAGTTAGCAATGTGAGTCTTTGAAGAAATCTTACGGCAAACTCTAGTTAACATGAAAGAATTTACTTCCAGCAACAGTTTTGGCTCTCCTGCTGCCCACCCTGCTGCTCCTGTTTTTGCACAAAGAAGGGATCATGCATAAAGGAATATGTCTAGAAAAGCACATGGAGTGCTGTTGGCTTGTCCCTTTAATGGTCTGTGTCACAATACCACAAATGCAAGGGGACACAAAAAGCAGGAAAACCAGTGGCTAAGAAGGTGAATTGAGGAAGCAGAGTCATACTTCTCACTCCAGGCACACAGCACTACTTCCATTCCATAGATGCTGGTTGGCTTAACCTCAAAACTCCTAACCTCCTTCCAAACTATGCCACATCCACCTCCCTCTATCTCTCTGTTTCAATACTTATAAATATGCTAGGATTTTAACTCATGCAGTCACTCAAACATTTCTGCAGGCACTAAGATTTCAGGCAACATCAACATACATAATATTGCAGTTATATTAATTTAGAAAAACAGGAGAGTCACAGTGGGACAAAATTGTAGTGCTCAAAAAAAAAGTAAAAAAAAATTAGAGAGTTCCCAAAACACCTCCTAGAACGAAGAACTGCAACTTTTATCCATGTTCAGTATTCACTATGCACAAAATCCTGAAGAATTCATGTTTAAGCACCACACACCTCAAGGATCCCAGAATCAGGCCCAGGAGGATATGCAAAGGTAGCAACTTCCATTTTTCACACGCAATTACAGTCTTGGGTATTTTAAAAGAAGCAAACACAGAACAGACAGAGATCTTTTTGTATGCAAAAAGGCATACAGAGAGGTGAAAATACGCAATGCCAATCAACAGTTACTGCAGATCTACAGAATTATTTCTGAACATTTTAGCGAGCAAACATATTCAAAGCAACATAGGCATATCAGAATTTCACTGAAGGCCAGTCCTGTGGTGTATTGCTTGCTGTGGTCTTATAAGCACACAGAAATCCAGTAATCTAAGTGGCATTCTAGACATAATAAGGTCCTCCCACAACCAAAAGGGACTGCATAATTCAGGACTAATTTTAGAAGTTGCATACATCAAAGTAGGGAGTGTGGGGGAGACGACTGAAAATACACACCACAAAAGTTAACTTTCCTTTAAACAAGTGCATTATACCTAAAGTGCCATAAATGTATTTAGTGTTTTACAAAAAAATTTGTAATTCCCCTGTCTCTAGGAGTTTATGTTGCAGGTTCAATAAGGTGATAATACTCCTTAGAAATGTTAAATTTACTATAGCTATTTTAAGAAGTAAAGAAGCCTTAGAAAGCAAGACTATAGAATAGAACCTTGCAATGATTCAAAATATAATAACATTTAAATGCTTCTTGGCATAGCTGAAGGCACTTATATTCCAGTAAAAATAAAAAATAGTTAGCACTTCACCAAGTGTCTAAAAGCTCTTTAAAAATTCAATGCTGCATATGCAATAGGCATTTCGATTGTCATCCACAACAGAAATGTTATTGTATATGAAGCAGTACCTGACAGCTATTAAATAACATATGACATTATACAACAATTTGTTTTGGTTTGTTTATTTTTAAGGACAGAATTGACAGAAATTTGAATCACAATTACAAAACCAAAACCAAGGGTTTTGAGCAAAAATCCACAGAATGCTTTTGTCCACTGACATCCATAAACAGTGGGCTTTCAAGGTGAAACAATGCACCAAAAATTGTCAAATGAGAAATAATTTAGAAGGAAAGGAGGAAGGAAGCAGACAGGTATTGAGAAGATAATCTGAAAGTCAGATACTCAGCCAAGACATTTATATGTCACATTGCTAAGTCTACAGGAGACAGCCAACCACAAACCAGATGCAGGTCTCCAATCTTACTACTAGCAGTAGTAACAAGTGTATTTATTCTTGTGGTTCCTAAAGGTTAACTAAAAACTGGTTACAGTGTCTGTTTACAGTGCTAGGCACTCTGGAAGTACAGAAATATAGCTGGGATCTCTCCCAAAGTCTAACAGGAGAAGACAGTAAGCATGACAGAAGAAAGGCTGAAGATGCACACAATGAGCAGGGCAAGTGCTTGTAACCTGAAACTGGACAGTTTGAGGAATGCTTGCGTGTGTATGTACTTTGAAGAAGATATCTAACCACAAAGCCAAGGGAAGGGAGGAGTCTGGAACAAGGTGATATAATGAGAGGACAGGATTGAGGAAGAGAAACTGGGATAAGTTTTGAGCACATCGCCATTGAGCACAGGGCAGCAAACGCCTCGGCCAGAAGCACAGGCTGCTCTCTGCTGTGCCGCTTTTGCAGCTGTTAGTAGCAGCTGGTGTGTCTGTCTGGTTGCTCCCTGAAGTTGTTTCCTCAGGCCACAGAGCCAGGTTGTGAGGGGAGGAGGCACAACCATGGTCCTAGTGCTACCTACGCAGCCATGTCCTGGGGCTGCAAGTCCCACAAAGAGACTGGTGACACAGTCCAGTTGAGCCTGTGTTTGACTCCGCCTGGAGTCTTTCATCTGGTTCCAGTCACTCCATTCCCAAAAGAGATATTGGCACAACTTGAACGATATCAATTATGGAAAATAATATCTGCTTGGAAGACTGTTTTGCAGATATTTAGAATTAAACAAAAAAAGACTAGATATTCACAGCATGCCTAATAGGGAATAAAGAAAGAAATGCTAAAAAAAAAAATAGAAATATAGGAAAGCATACGCACCACTGATGGAAAGGAATTATTTACTGCAGTAAATGCAAGCATGAATGACAGTTGAGAGAAAGAAAAAAAAAGAAAGAAGAATGTGGCAATGCAGACAACTATAACATCTAGGAAAGAAACAGAAATCCTGCAACAGTATCCAGAGGAAAAGAACAAAGTTCCAATATTCAAAATTATGAAAAACAAGTGTAGGCCAAAAAAAGTTTAAATAACTAAAACAAACGTCTCAGTGTACAATACATAGCAATACTCCAATGTTGCCTGGATAACATAAGGCAGGTTCTCTCACACCTATTTGCTAATTACAATTTGATTGAAAATAAGAGCATTGCAGACTACACAAATGCAACTGAACACCAGTATTTGCTAAGACCTTAAGTTAATCCCTCCTCCCCCTTACAAATAAAGTTGTTGAATAATGTCAGAACTTCAAAATATCTACATACAGTAAACTGAAGCACACAAAAATATGCTTACATTTCAAAGTTTAGAACACAACTCGAAGAGGAAAAATGGTACTATTACCGCTACTACTATTATATTACTTCAAAGTTCCTAATTTGATGCTTCCCAACACACTGCAAGTTTATAATGTTCCTTTAAATGGGCAGATTTTCAAAGAGAATTCATGGTATAGACCCTATAACTTACCTCAACATCATTATTTATTTCTTTTATAGCGTAGCTTGATTAAATACTTGGAAGATTAAAAAAGAAAGAGAAGATTAAATCAAACTCTGTAGCATACAGGGTGATACTAGCAAACTTTTTTCCTGACATAATGAGATCATACCATTAAGGCTCCACTGCCTGCAACTTACAAGTCATTTTCTTGCTTTATGGGATATAGTCCTTCATTCATACACACACTCCATTATGCTTTATAGATAATGTACATAGGAAACTAAGTGGAAGAAATTGCAATAAGCATTTCACACAACATAATGGAATGGATATATGATATAGGGGAGACTCAGCATGGATGAAGAAATCCGTTTATCAGGCCCTCCACGGTATTCCAGCTATTTATGCAAAGTTTAAGCATCACTATCTGGTGAAGGGAGGAAGAAGGGAGAGGATTCACAGAGGAACAAGGTTATTCATTTGCTTTAGTAAGCCTGTGTGATAAACCTTTACTCACATTCCTTACACCCATAACTTTCAAAGACTTCACTGAGACTCTAGGCTCTCTTTCGAAGTTTAACTAACAGTAAGAATGACGTGGTCGATGCCATTACTACATAATATTGTAAAGGTGCAGGACAGAACTGGGAACAGCAGTGTGAAATTTTTAAAGGATACATTTACATGGATGCAAAGATATATTACCATTACAAATTCCACAATCCTGTTAGAGTTCTCTTTACTGTCAGCTGTCCAGAACTCCAAATCCAAATTCTACTGCTGAGTAATAAATAAGGAAACATCCTCTCTGGAACAATACATGCTATTCAGCTTTTCTCATCATGGGAGAGGTTTAATCCAAATCAAACCGGTCCCTCCACTGAATTTAATAAGATCTGGACCAGGCTTCTGGAATTTAACTTAATCTCACAGGCTTAGCTAAGGCAAGAGTCACTAAAATTTAAAGACTGAACCTGCCTTTGTGTGTGAGTTATTACTCAAGGGATGTTTTCCTGGCAAATTAGGATTGTGAAGTTGGTGTGTCTTCCATCGGACATTCATTTCCACTACAGTTCCCAAGTCTTCAGTCTGTAAATTTCAAAGAGGTCTTCAGTATTGAAAAAATTTGTGGGAATGAAGGGAATCCACAAGTGAAGAACAGAACCCTAAGACCTGTTTTACCTGACCAGAACAACTTCACCAGCAGACAGCACGACACACAGACATTCCCACTTTTCACTATACTTCTCTCAGTAACGTTCTGGTCAAACCTCTGTAAGAAAACTTTCAAAGCAATGGCAAAACATGGCAGATTGTTTGGAAACCAGATTAAGCGTATTATTCTCAAGAGGGCTTCACAACTTACAGAAAAGAGCGCTTCTTAAGCACTGACTGCCAGCATCTCTGGTTTTAATAGAATCATAGAATTGTTTTGGTTAGAAAAGACCTCTAAGATTATCAAGTCCAACAGTTAACCTAGCGCTGTCAAGTCCACCACTAAACCATGTCCCTAAACACCACATCTACATGGCTTTTGAATACCTCACGGATGGTAAATCAACCACTTCCCTGGGCAGCTTGTTCCAGTGATTGACAACCCTTTCAGTGAATAATTTTTTCCTAATATCCAATCTAAACCTCCGCTGGTGCAATTTGAGGCCATTTCCTCTTCTCCTATCACTTGTTACTTGGAAAAAGAGACCAACACCCACCTGGCTGCAACCTCCTTTCAGGTAGTTGTAGACAGCGATAAGGTCTCCCCTCAGCCTTCTTTTCTTCAGGCTAAACAACCCCAGTTCCCTCAGCTGCTCCTCATAAGACTTGTGCTCTAGACCCTTCAACAGCTTTGTCATTGTTCTTTGGACACGCTTCAGCACCTCAATATCTTTCTTGCAGTGAGGGGCCCAAAACTGAACGAAGTATTCAAGATGTGGCCTCACCAGTGCTGAGTACAGGGGGTCGATCACTTCCCTAGTCCTGCTGGCCACACTATTTCTGATACAAGCAAGGATGCCATTGGCATCAACCAACATCCCCAAAACCAATACCTGGTTTATGACCTTCACAGTCACTCTGACACGTTACCTTATTATGCCATCCAGTATCCAAAACATGGGCATATCTTCTACGTAGAACTTGTTCTTGCATTCACTGAGGAGTTTTGCTACCAATAAACAGCACTAGTTTATGAGCCTCTTTAATCACTAGTTGCTCTCCACAGTTCTTTTTATAAATGTTGTAAAGTACAGACAAGTTTAAGAAAATTACTTATGTCAACAGTGCCTCTCCGCCATGCTCAGGTTTTCAATTGCAACTCATTAATACAGTACACTCCAATAATAAAAAAATAATTAGACAGACACTGTCAACAATAGAACACACATCTATTAATAAGTACTGAACCCTCCAAACCTCTTGCAACCTCAAAATTTTCTGTTAAGTGAAGCATTCAAAAGGACAACAAAGGTTATTGCACATAGAGGATCTCCAGAAAAAATAGCTCCTTCACTACAAAAAAAAAAAAAAACAACAAACCAAAAATCAACCCTTTCATTGGTTTCTTGATTGTTGGTGTGGGGTGTGGTGGCATGGAGGACCTTCAGGTAGCTAGACTGAATTCACATACATAGTAACAACCATGAGTAGCACTCAGAAACAACAAAAACTCTCAAAAGATGATTCCAGCTTCAAATTATGTGTATCTCCATTTATAAACATTGACACAAAACACAGGGAAAGAAGGATGCTAGATGCAAAAAAACAGGTACATATATAAGCAAAAGTTAAGAAGAGATACATAGAACAAATTAAAAACCTTGAATAATACAGTGATAATACCGTACACTGGTATATATTCCTTTTGGAGTAAAGAGATGCTCTATTTCATGAAAATAAGTCTTTTAAAAGCAAAGAAATTGCCTTAAAATTGCACACTCCATGACTTTGATCTTTTTATCACTTATATAAGGATGCCAGATTTGGGGGCAAATTAATTGTCCTGACTTGAATGCCATTTACTGAAATTTACTGAACAAGTCTGCACAATTTGTGAGCCCTAAGAATTAATCTGAATGTCCTGTTAATACATAAACTTACAAACGGAAGGCTTCCCAGAAGAGCCAAGGGGAATACCACTCAGCATGAAGATGACTATCACAAGGTCTCCTATTTTTTGTAATAGGTCCAGCACGAATTACCATGTTTGGTTCCTCAGAAATAATCTGCAAATTCAACACACACGCAATCACCCATAGCATGGATTGGGTCTGTAGGAACAGAGTGGAGACTACCTGCACACAAAGACTTACTCCTCTACTCCATCCTTTCTCTCCACTACAAAATAAAGGGAAACCACTCTGAGTTTGGTGTGTGAAGTCACACTATTCACAGTATAACCCTAACAGATAAACAAAGAGAAAAGAGATCTGATCAGTGATATGGGGAAAAAATTACTACAAACAGACTGAGTATTTATGATGCTATGCCAGAACTGTGAACAGGCCAACTTCTGTCACAACAAAAATCATGTCCTACAGACTTGCATCTCTCAGGAAACTGCTCCCTTGTCAAATAGCCTTCGTGCAGTGCTGCAGTGCTGAAGATCATGTCTTATCTGACACAGCCTCAGAGGCTAGCAAAAAGAGCAAATCTGGGACCAAAAATTCTGCTTCCACACCAGCTGGCTCATAACTGATTGCTTACACTCCAATGTCTGTACCAACTTCTTGTTTTAAGTTCTGCTCACTTTAATTTTGCCTTTTCCCAAATATTTTCTCTTTCAATCTCTGGTTCTCTCTTAGATATTGTATAAAGCAAACCAAAACACCCTATTAACGTGGCATCAATAATTCCAAAAGTCTTGTTAAAGCCCCTCCATACGTCATAAAAGAAAGTATTTACCAGGCCTTCTAAAGACTGAATAACGCAGGGTGTTAAGCCATCTGTGAAAGATGTGACAATTTAAAATTTATTCACTAGCATAGCAAGAAAAAAAAAAACCCATCAGATTGCCAAGCCTTTGTGTCTTTACATATTGTGAGATTTCCAACACAAATAATTTCTTTGTTTTCCCATCACCAGGCACTAAAGGATTAGATATGACATATTTTGTTCAGGGATCTTACCTTACTTATTACTTACTACCTTACTTAGTTAAAAAAAAAAAAAAGAGAGAGAGAGAGAAAGAGAAACATATTGCTACTAAATATGGCTGAATTAAAAATAGAAGTTGTCTCTGTTTCTTGAGGGACCGGGGGCGTAGAAGCATAAAAAAACCCCAAACTACTCTAAGATGTTACTTACAAAAAACAGGAATGAAGCAAAAAATTTAGAGCAATCCCAAAAAGCTGCAAGAGTTGCACCCCCTACTATCCTCAGTTCAAAATACCTTTATCTAAACAAAGGACAGAACCTCACATAGTTCCTCATCACATATTTACTTTCTACAGCTCCCACATCAGCTGCCACCAACCCACAAATCCGATCCAAAACCATTTGGATTGAGACAGCCTTCTCATCTTAATAGCATTTCCTAAATAATTACTAATCTGTAGTTACCCTTATTGTGTATGTCTATAGTTCACACCAATCTGTAGTCCACTCACAGGTAATGCCTTTTGCCCTCTCTCCTTCTGAGAGGGCTGGTATGTTCTTACTCAACACCTTTGATTATTTTAAAATATTCAAATCTGATATGCTACCTTAACTCATTTTAAAGAAAAGCAGCATGTTACAACAGCTGACCTGCTTGCCAGTTAACACAGCAGTACTATTCCTTCCTTAAGGAGAAAGAAAAAAATAAAACAGATCATTAAAGCATCTGTTAGATACTAATAGATATTTAATAGACAGATTAGATGTCTAATAGATGTCTAATAGATTAGATCACTTAATAGACTACAGTTACAGTGGTGGCATATACCACAAAAGGAAAAAGAATTTTTAGGAGGATTAAAACATCCCCAAAATTACATACAGCAAGGGTAATCTGAAATAACATAGCAGATTATCCAAATAGCAAGAAAGTATTTATGGTATTTAGGCAAGAATAAACAGCTCTAGAGACACTTATAAAACAACAGTTTTTAATAGTCTGCATTTGTTTTGAATAATTAGAATTAAAAAATAGGGATATTTTTAAAGAGTGAAATACAACTTCTGTGGGGATTCACAAGCATTGTTTCAAGGATCGCTTTTGGAGAACTCAGTATTGAGCAAGATCCATTTCAAAAATACCACTAAATCTCATTTCTACTGGTTAGACATCAAAATCACCATCTCTGCAAGAAACGTTACAGATCTCAGGGTCTCGATGGCTTTCCACAGTCACCTATAATTGCTGTAAGCAAGCTTTTACACCTAGGGCTGCAACTCCTAAATCCTTCTCTACAGCAAATCAGAGTTTCTCCCCCATTTTCACTTTAAAATTTTTTTTTAAATTATATATAAATAGGAAGTCAAAACAATGCCCCTGCAAACCTCCTAAACATGACAGTGCAGATTATTTTATGCTTCCCAATCCCACCCCCCAGGGAATTATTTTAGTAATAAAGATATGCTACATAGAATATCTAACTCCAGCAGATTTAGTCTTGATGGCAAGGCTTAACTAAAGAAGAATAAAACCCTGGACAAAATAGCAAAACACAGACAAATCTTTCAGAGCAGTACTTGGTCACAGAAAAGTTAGCTTTATTTGTGTGAAATGCAATTACCAGAAACTCACATGAAACCAGTTATACTGGATAAATGCATCAGTTTTCAGTGTAGTCACTAAAGTCTCACTGTGTGACTGACATAGAAATCTCACTTTGCATATGAACAGGAAGACACAGGCGGGGCTCCAGTATTCAGATTTCACTGAAGGAGATGCAGAGATCAGAACAGGAGACAGATTCAGGCAGTGGAGGCTGGATTCCTGTTTCCTACAGTTACTCTGTGTGATGTGCATCAGGTTAGCCTAGACTTACATTTACAAGTAAACTGATGCAACAGGAATAGATCACTAGACTGAAGGAGTAAATGCAGAGTCCCTGACATCTACACTATGCAGACAATTAAGGCATTTTATTTCACTATAGTCAGTACCCTGAAACAACTGTCACCAACACACAAATGGTTTGCAGCTCTCTGCAGGATCAGACATTGGTTCAGACCCTCTAAAACCCCATTAACAGTTGTAAAATGGTCTTAAGCAATACTTCCTTTATGCCTGAATATTTTAAGATTATCGAAGGAAAAGTGCTAATCAGTCCTGTGGTCACATGTGTATGGTTATGTTTAATATTATTCTATCTTCTAATAACAGTTAAGTGGTCGGTAGGAACAAATGTGAACATTTGTAGTAAGACCATGACTTTTTAAACATGCATGCCCTCAAGAAAAATCAGCATGTATGCGTTCAGATCATTTACATACAAGAATTACATCAAAAGGTCAGTTGGCTTTCTACTTCAGAGAAAACCTTCAGTATGAAAAAAGCTTTCGCATCCTTGCATACACATAAACCCAAACAAATCACTCCCAAACAAAATTTCCATGCCAGGGAAAGCTTATGGTTCCAGAGCCTGATCTTATAATTGGGGCCTTCAGTAAACTAAAGAGGGAGATGCCCAATTTCACAGACCAGTCATGGTGAAGTGAGAGAAATTTCACAGTATTATTCTGAAAACAAGGAGCAAAGGGAGAGAGGTTTGGTGGACTATTTTATTTTTCAAATCTACTAATACGCATAGTGCTGATTTTTTTCTGCAGATGTTTTAAGGTGCAGCTGAAGGGAGCACAAAATAAAATAACCTTGTGGCTGCAGAAGCACATAGCAACTAGGTGACTTCTTTGGGGACATAAGAATTGCCATACTAAATTAGGCCCATGGTCCAATCTGACAACAGCCAGTCTACCAATCAGAACAAGGAACTAGAAACACATATTCACTGTATTCTTCTTGATCCCCCCATATTTGGCTTTGTCCTGTCACCCATTATTTCAGCATCTGAACACATTCCATTTCTTCTGTATATGCTACCAACATAAATCTCTTGGAGACTTCAAGGATGCAACAGATAAAAGTGGTATATGTGTTTTTCATTAAAGAGGATAGAGGGCTAAGTGATATTGTGAACGCTATGGTGGTAGAAAAGCTTTAGGAAAGCAGAAAGATTTTGCAACCCTTCCTACGAATAGTTACACTGGATTTGTATAATCTCCATGAATCTGTCCCACAGCCAGATATACAGATGAAAAAATTTCTTTAGTATTTTGTTCCAGGTTTTGTCAACTCCAATTTGCCAGAGAAGAATAGATACAGGCTGCTCTATAAACCTTACCCTGCAACAGCGTAACAGAGATCTGTCCTATCTGTCCCTGTTAACAACTGGAACAGGGCAAAGATCTTGTAAACCCAGTGAAGCACTTGAACACATCCGTGTAGCCTATAAAGTGGGGAGAGACAACATTGCTTTGCATTGGCAAGAACTTAAGCACACATTCACTTTCCTCAAACACAGCACATATTCCTGTAAGACAAGAAGGCTCTAACAAATGATGGAGTTTCTTGGGCCAAAAGCAACTCCCCACCTCCCCATCCCAAATGTCACAGAAGTCGACTGCTTTGCCTGATTCCAGTGCAAACTTCCATCCTTGTGATCAGGAATATCCCTTAGCCGTACTGCTTTACGGTGTCAGTATTCAGTACTAAGGTAAGTGTATTGGTTTTAAGGCAACTGTTTGGGTGGGGCTTTTTTAATTTGTTTAGGTTTTTTTGTTCTGTTTCGGGGGATTTTTTTGAAGATGAACAAGCCCAACCACCACAAGGAGCATTGGCAGTGAAGATGCCAAGAAACAGATTTCATATTTCATATGTTTCCTGCCAAAGTATATTTGCATACTATGCCTTCCACAGCTGACTTGGAACTACAAAGATCTCTTCTCTATGACCTTTCAAAGTTTGATTGCTACTTCCCATATGAAAGCACAACAGGAAGCCAGGATCCTTGTGACAGTTCTTGAAGACACTGGCAAACCTGCACATTGAAACCCTGCATCAGTGGGAAACTGCTACAGGCCCACAGTTACAATAGCAACATTGACATTTGGAAGATCTTCATGAAGAGTTTCTTCTTCCTAATTATTGACAGGAACTGTGGTGGTTTGGTTTTTAATAATTTTTTCTGTAGCTAGCCAAAACCTGAAACCGCAACCACCAAGCCTCAAAGGGTAAGTCAGAAATATTTAAGTGGGAAGAGATGATTTTTGAAAACTCTCCCCACTCATCTCCAAATTTCCATGTTATCCCTATAGTTTCTTGGAGTCTCCAGTGGAAAACTACATGTTTGAATACAATAAAGTGTCACAGCCAAGAGCAACTGCTGATCTTCCTTCACAAAAAAATCATGAATTACATCTGGACACTATCCAACAGGCACAACTCCCAACCTTTAGTAAGTAGAATGAAGCTTGTATACACCCCTTCTTACTCTGTTACAGATAGTGGGCACTCCTAACTAATCCCAGCACCTTTCCTAAGGACCACTTTCTTCTTAGATCCAACATGATACAATCAGATAAACTAAGCAGTTACTGCCTTGGAAAACTCTGCCTGAATACCTGGCGAGATGGGTCAGGTGCTCACATCAAACTGCCAGCATGTACCTGCTGTTTGGTAAAAAGTATGTTATGTGAGCAGCACAAGTAAAGAAGCCTGCGCTCCCACAGGTATTCAGTTCATACCAGATTCTTTGGTTTCTAAAAGGGGCAAGCTCACATCAGACTTTTCTGTAGTTAAGCCATGTGAAGCTTGATACCTAGCAAAGGCTGAGCTTCCACTACAGTATTTCCCTTAAATGGAGCACCAACCTGGCTTCTTTCCTCTGTTTTCAACGAACTTTTAGAAATTCAGGATTTTTAACATTACTACCTCTCTGTGCAACTAGCCACACATTTATAACTTAGAGGCACACAGAAAGCCCTATTTCTTATACTGAATTACAGGAAAGTATTTTGGAGATGTCACAGAAGTCCTGGACCAAGTATTCATCCTGGACCAAATACTACAAGTACGCTAACCAACCCAAACATTGCAAGTGACAGGAACAAGATGACAGGAAGGGAAATTTTGAAACCCACAGTATTATACTGGGGGGAGAAGCAGCTGAAGTGCTATTTATACTAGGGTAGCAACAGACATTTCCCAGATGTCACTATCATTACAAGTTTTTGCTTACGCACCACTAGGAGACAACAAATTTTTATCACAGGCACAATCATCTTGCTTCAGCAGCACAAGAGATTAATTTGATCCAACACTAACACAGCTCATGCTAAGGTTACAGCAATAATAGGCAGCTATTCCAGTCAACAGTGAGTATCATCCATGCCCTTTAAGGTGCAAATCTTCAGCACTGACATCCCAAAATGTTACATTGACTGATAAAGCCTCTCAAATGCCAATGCATAAACAACATAAATTGAATGCTGTACTGTCAACAGAGTGATACTAAATAGGGTGTGTAATTAAGCAGTGCGCAAGTGCACTAACACTAAAAGTATTCCTGAACTGTTCCTTTCCAACACTGACTTATTCCATTTATTAAAGACACCGCAAAATAATCTTTCTGCTCTATAAAAACATGAACATGGCTAACAGTCCTAATTTGTTAAATATCTAGGAAAGCAGTGGCTCTGTAAAATTTAGGACAGATCCACTCAAACGCTCAACAGCTAGCAGCTACTACTAGCTAATTCAACTTCCCCACACCCTGCTAAATAGTTGTTGTATCCTATTGACTCACCCTGTTTCTCCAGATACCTACAGAGTGCTAAATAGAGGGGGGTTGGGTTTGGGTTGTTTGGGGTTTTTTTGTTTGTTTTGGATTCTCTTTTACTGGATCTCCACACACTCTGGGGAGCTGAAATAAAAACTCCTATCGTTGTGCTCTACATCTCAAAGCTGTTCTGGGAACTTTGGACAAACATCTACACTAACTGCCATGAAAATGAAGATGAATTGCAGAATTCTGCTCTCCATTTCTCTGTCAGTAACCTTTCATCTTCAATAACAAGTAAAGGAAGCGGACAAAAGTAGGGAGAGGGAAGAGGGAGGAAAGAAGCTTTTTACAGATAGAGAACTCTTCTGAAGGATCCAAAATTAAAGAAAACCTGCCTTCCTGCAGACAAAACCACCAGTACACTACTCGGTCAAAGGTGTGATTTGTAAGTCTCCAGCATCATGACTAGTGCAAGGTGCAAAACAAGAGCCAGAAAGGATTCATTACCTTCTTTCTTAGAGTCATTTTCCTCCATCCATTTCAATATTATTTGTGTTATGACATTATAAAAGCTTCAGCAAAGATCAAGTTTTCTTTCCTCTAGTCACTAAGAAAACAGACAAGCAAGAGAAAGGAAGCTTGATTTACTTTCATTTTACATAGTGGAAGCTAAGACACACAGAATGATGGACAAGTCCAAGCAACACAACTTGCTGAAGAGACAGAAACCTGAATGTAGATCTCCTGAAAGAAGCAAAAGAAAGGCTGCATTTCCTACCTCATTTTGCTGCAGGGAGTAAAAAGAATTTTGAAAAAGCAAGAAACATTTTTGTCAGTCTACGGATACTACATGTACACTAGAAAGAAATTATTTCTTTGGTCACCACAGATCTCACTTTCAAGTAAAAAGTCAAGAGTTTTTTGGTTTGTATGGTTGGTTTTAGTTTGTTGGACAGCTGTTGGGAAGTGGAGGGAACAAGTAAGGAGGAGAACAAAATTAAATCCATTTCAGTTCAGAAAATTGAGAATTCAGTTCTTCTTGAATGAGGATTGAAAATAGAGACTTTTTTGTCCTGTCCCAATCTATCTCTGCTTCTGCAAAGCTAAGCAACTGCAGTTCAGATATAACTATGCTTAAGTGCAATGCTCAAGATAGCTTTAATTGCAAATAAAGTTCAATTAAATGATAGAGAGAGATAAGTACATTAGGGGAAGAAAAAAAAACCAAGATGCCTCCATTTCCTACCACTTCCTAATGTACAACCATTACTGAGATATCAACTGGTGATATTACACAAAGCTTTAAGCAATCTATCTGCTTTCTGAAAAGCTGCTTGAGAATGGTCTTGGTTTTGACTGCACACCTAGAAAAAATGCTCAAAGTGTTCAGGTAATTACCTGTCCTATTGCCCTTCCCATGTGGACATTCTCCAACATCAGGTGTTTTTTGAAATATAAAAATCTGCAACCATGAAAAGTGATTATTTCAGAAAACTTGTAAGGTAGTCTAAAGGTAGGGTAAAACAGAAACCTTATGGGGAAACAGGATTTTTTTATTCAAGACTGCCTCATCATGGAAGAATGCTCAGTTTTGTGGATACAACGCTGCAAAGGAACTAAAAATCTATGACACAATCCAAACACTTTCAGTAGGCTTTAGATCAAATCTCCAGATAATGTTCCTAATTCCATCACCAATTTCTGTGTATCTTTCAGCAGCTCAATCTCTCCAGTTTCCCCACTTGCTAAATATGAATAATTACATGCACTTTATGTGAGTGCTATTATGAAACTAAGACTAACGTTTCTAAAGCGCTTTGAGATCTTCGAGTAGAAGTTGCTATAGAAACATACCTAGTGTATTATTAATTGTGATTAAGAAACTGAAAATGTAATGACTAAGTATTCATGCACGGAGCAGGAAACCCTTTTCTGAACTCAGTATAGTCTCATATACACTTGTATTCATGTAAGATATATGTGATCCACTGGTGATATGTTAAAGTGCGAGTCTGTTGCAGTAAACTAAATACTATAAACTACAGTACTCCGGTTATACTCAGAACATTCAAGCTCTACTAACCTGCCTTTTGCTCAAAAAAAGACCTATCAGACACATACTACTGATCTCTCTCTATCACTTTTTATCAAAGTAGCCATCACTAAGAACTGTTTTAAGTACCAATTACGGTTGACATTTCTATATAGAAAATTGATCACTGTAAGACAGGGTTACTCTTATCTTTCATTTCAGTACATGGATGGACCCAAGACTGCAGTCGTTAACGCTCAGAACTCTTAGTGCTGTACTGAAGAGCTGAAATTAAAAACATCTCCATTGCCACTAATAGCTGCCAGTTTATTCACAGGACGAAAACTCTCAGATTATAACAGAATGGATACGATGACATTCAACTGTATTTGGCAGCAAACTCAAAGAGCAAGAGAAGCAAAGCAGAGAGGAAAATCATAGAGACAAGATTCAAACTGTATTCTGCCATTTTTATAAGTACTGGGCACTTATGTTCTGATAATTACAGAGCATTTTTCAATTTTCACATTAGCAATCCCACATATGGGTGCGGTAGATGAGTACAGCTTTCTTATACATATGGAAAACTGATGCTGAGACACATCAGGCACAATTTTCAAGGTCTATTATTTTCATTTATTTAATTTTAGGTACAAGTGCTCAAAACACAATCAAATTGAACATTAATGGGATATGATATGAACTCCTGTGCCTGAAGGTTGTTAAAATGTCAAAGTAAATTAACAGCAGAGAGAAGAATAAAACCCCATATCTAACTTTCTAGATCTTTATTCCAGTTATCTTCCTTGCTTCCTTGGCTTGGACGCTGAAGTCCCAATTAGACCGTGAACACTGGAACGGCTGCACAGACAACAAACTTAAATGGTTAAATATAGCTTTGTATTAAGATTCCCCCCTACTAGCTCAGATACTAGCACATCACAATGAAAAGCTATCAACACCAAACTAGGAATAGATAAACCAAATCAGAAATTAGAATGCACACAGTCCTGCTCCTAACAAAGCCAATGACAGAAGATGCCACTTCATTCCAGAAGAACAGCAAATGACCAAATAATTACACAATTTATGTTCACCATATTGCTTTAGATATTTTTGGCTAACCTTTTCTAGCTTAAAACCCAATTATTTTTCTCTCCAAGACTGAAAGTATATACCACAATACTCCTTAGACACTTTAAAAAAACCCAAACCCATCAGACTTGCAAAATTACCTTGCAATGCCAGATCCCACATAAGTGACAGGTTCACGCTAACAATTAGAGTTTGTTGAAAAATAGGTGCATTTTCTTGGCTAAACATGGATTTGAGAGCTGTAGATTCTACGTATAGTAGAAGAGCTAGCTACTAATATTACATATATGACAAAACTTCCAGCCTTCTCCCTGGTAACTATGTCCCTTTATATTATGTAAACATGGTATATCTCAATACTAACAGCATTTATTATACAGCTACTGTGAAACTGCACACCGTACTTTTATCTGTTAGATAACAGCTTCTTCCTACATTATTTAAATTAGAAATGAAATAGGCTTTCATATTTACAATAAAGAAAAAGAATTCCCAACACAATTGCAGACATTTTAAAAGTAAAGCAAATTTGGAACAATTTAATATTTTATTCTTTCCCTTTATTTGGAAGTAACTTTTAAAGTCATGTATTGAAAAGCTGCATCTAACCAAATGGAAGTTTTACCTAACTTTTTGAGACCTGACAATGGGATAGAAGTTTTGTAAAAAGACAGGGTCATAAATTATCTGATCAGTAAGGCTGACAACAAAAACTTATTGGCATCCCTGGTTCAGCCATTATAATTAGTATAAAAATAAAAAAGTTAATCTCTAATACATTGCAGCTATATGTGTTGTACTACCATAAAACAGGGGAAGGGGGCTTCTGCATAGCTAGAGAAGCAATGGTAATTAGCAGAATGCTTTTTCTGGTTCACTAATTAAAATAACAGTGTTCTAAAAGATGGTGTCCCATATGGAACTGCAAAAGGTTTTCCAAGAAGTGAACAGAAAACTGGCATACAACACTCAGCATCTTTCCAAAAAGAGTTTAAATGTTTTTGGTATCTTTTTGTTTTGGTTGTTTTTCATTTTTGTTTGGCTGTTTTTTTGTTGGTTTTGTTGGGCATTTTTTAGGTAGGGGTGTTTTGTTTGGTTTTGTGGGGTGGTTGTGTTGTTTTCATTTTGTTTTTTTTAAGTTTTTGAAGGCTTTCATTATGTATGTACGAGTATAAAAATTTAAAATTTTCCAGCTGCACTTTTTGTGTAGCAAAGACCCCCTAAAGTCTTTGTATTATTGTGACCAAAACCAGACAGAATGCAATCTTAGCTAACCCACTCCTCTAGGCAACACGCTACATCTATAAATCAGCTGTCTATCCCTGCCCCCCTACAGATCAATATTGCAAGCAACTATCTAGGGAGTAGCAGGGAAGCCAAGCTGGTGACCATGTTCAAACACTCCAATAGGTTATTGAACAGTGGTGTTAGGTGCCACAGTCCAGTAAATCAGTTATGTTTCCCCCTATGTAAACCAGAGCGCTTCAGAGTGGTTCATCAGGAAAACAACAGTATGAGGCTGCTTTCATGTCACCTTGCTTCAGAAGGAACTACTCAAAGGTCAGCAAATCAGAGAAGCAAAAGTCAAAACAAAAAAGGGAGACAAAAAAAGGAAGTTAAGTTACCAGCATATGATGTGTAGATGGGAAAGAATATCAAATCCTTCTCAAATAAATGCTCTCTATGGTCTCTTACCAGTTTTTTAGACAGTAAGACACTGTCCTTACAAGAGCAAAATAACAAAAATTCTCTCCTTTTTTCTAGAATGCAAGTATCAATTGCTTTAGTTATTCATTCAGTCACACAAGAACCGTCAGAAAAATATGAGAAGAAAGGGGACAAACATTGCAACTTAGGCTGCTGAGCCAGAGAGGGCAGTAATGAAAGATTTGATAGCACTACTATCAATAACTGATAAAAATATATTTCAGTTTCATTCATAAGACATAATCCAGACCCTAATACAGTCACGTGGGAAATTTTTTACAGAATTCAGCTGGGTCCAGATCAGGTTCAGGGTGATGTAGATCAAGGATGCATTCCCTAATCACAGAGCATGCTGGGCACCACCTGCAAATCACTGGCTAGACTGAACTTCCAGTGACCTCACTGCAAACAGCAGATACCCAGAACCCCATAAAGCCATCTCCTATGCACAGAGCTGATGAAAAAGTCTTAACAGAATGAAGCTATGAATCAACTTTGACTCATAAAACATATCTTGCACATCATAAAGATAAGGAAAACACCCCTTTGGCATGTCTGATGCTACATGACCCTTCCTTCCTTCTAAAAAAAGTAAGCGGAGCTAAAGAAACAGTAAAACCTTCCAGTACTTCACTGTTTCAAACTCCCCTGCAGAAGCCTGGTGAACCTCGCTGGCCTTACAGTAGTTTTACAGGTTTGTGCTCCCATTTCCTCTGATTTGGCTCAATCTAATGCACAGGCAGTGCTGCTTAATGCTCTGCGAGAGGCTTTCGGTTCTTGCTTAACAAAGCTTTCCTCCCACACGTCATATGTATTCAGGCTACAGTCTGTTTATCTAATATCTCCCTCTTCCTCTCTCCCCCTCCCCCTCCTTTCCACCCCCTCGCCCCCAAAAGAGAATAACCATAATGTGCCTATCGCTTGCAGAAACAGACAGCTCAGCTCCCCCTTGCCATCTGGTCATACTTTGGTCTCTCAGCTGTCGTCAACATACGAATCCCGTTGTTTTGACTAGTGGGGTCCCAAGGAACAAGCAACAGTGCAGATTGCAGGGAATCAGGATGCCCTTTTCTCTCTTACTTAAACCAAAGAGCAACCCACATAATTAGAAAGTGAAAGAGTGTTTGTGAAATGCAGAGAAGGCACAATCCTTCTACCTTTGCTTATGTGATGGGGATCCTGCCAGCCACACCAGGCTATTCTATAACTCAGCAAATTAATACATTTACATACCGACTTCTAAACACATTTTGCTGCCTTCATCACCAGCATGTGACCATCCCATCCTGCTTACTCCTCAACCTTTTACCTCTTTAAAAACAAAAAATAAAAATCATGTTCCCACAAAAGGCAAAGGTAACTATATAAACCCTTAATCCATAAGAATTTAACTTCCAAAGACAGAAGATTTTAAAAGATAATTCAAAGTTTGTACTGATTGGTAGAATGGGTGGGGAGGAGATTAAAAAAAAAAGGAAAAAAGAAACACAGTGACTTAGCTTATAAAATACAGACATTTCTGCAAGAGGGAAATGATTAATATTACTTCTAGGCTAGAACAGCATTAGAAGTTTATGATGTATGTTGATGATAAAATCAAAATGCAAATTTTTTTTCAGTCCAAACAACCAAAGTTGGTTCATCACCGCACGTGCTTGAAACGTAGCAGAAGCAGCTGGCTCTGAACCATTCGGCAGCATTAAGGAACACGACCGCACTCAGGTCTCAGCAAAATAACTGGCTCGTGCACCCTCTCTTGCCAAAATAGAGTCAGTGAAACTCCTAACAAGTATCTGAATCTTTCCATGACGATTCTTCGGCGGGTTCAGAACCCAGCATCTGAGGACTGCAACAAGGAAAAACAAAATGAATCTTTATGCTTGGATTGGGAAGAAGGCATAACTTAGAAATATGCATTTAAAAACCCCCATTGGTGTCTTAGTAGTAAGTTTGAAAGACTG
Organism: Balearica regulorum gibbericeps; assembly: GCF_011004875.1. Taxonomy (NCBI): domain Eukaryota; kingdom Metazoa; phylum Chordata; class Aves; order Gruiformes; family Gruidae; genus Balearica; species Balearica regulorum. The sequence goes on along the minus strand of NC_046188.1, from coordinate 52,659,830 downwards.
CTGCCTTTCCATTACTCATTTGGAACAGCTCTGTGAAAGCTTCCTAAGATCTGTTTCTGAATCATATACGTTTCAAAATTCAGGTTTTATGCAAACAAAGTTGCTGTTCTCCCATTGTATCACTAAAATTATTCACCTTGTGATGTTTTATTCAAGTAGGAGTGCGTCTTGTGTTCCAGCAATTCAACATGTGCAGGTTCATTAGTCTAGCAACTGCTATATAGTTCAACCTTTGTCTGTGAGTATGATAAAAGGTATTATATCACAAAACATATACAAATAGAGAAATGAAGCAAAAAGATAATTTTAAACTATCTTTGCATAAAACACTCCATTTTCTCTCATGTAGCATATAGACAGGAAGATACCATGAAGCTTTGCCAGAATAGCAGCTGGATGGCACAAAGTCTCCCTCCAAAGTTGCAGTACCCTTTGTCTTTCTCACACCTACACCTAGACAACTGAAGGTGTCATCACAAATAGCTCTTTGTCAGCTTTCAGGATTCAAAATGTGGTCAGAATTCAACTTTTAACAAGTAACATCATAAGACCTGCATTTTGCATCTATTTTGTGGCAGGTATCTGCCTACCTGAGCACAATTACATTAGCTGCAAGTCAAGAGCAGCACAGGTCTCAGCATTGCTTGGGTGTTTTTTTGATCCACGTTCTTAAGGTTCTGGGCAAGTTTATCCTGCACGGGTCTGTAATGTCATTGCTTCACTCTATAGGTTGTTGACCTAGTAAGATGAAAGACAGTTTAAGGATGCCTACAGATTGCAGTCATAGCTCCTATGGCATGGCAGATGTATTGTACATTTCAGAAAAAGCACTAAAATTTCTGGGAGTGAAAAGGCAATGGAGACTACAGGAAGGGAAGCAAGCTTAAAAATGGTTTGGAGGGGTTTTTTGTTGGGGCTTTTTTTTTTTTTTCCAGATTGCTCCAATATATTAGCAGGGTAGCAGACAAAAAAAAATAAAATACTACCACTGGCCATATGGTACCTGTTTTAGAACTCAGATGAATTCACTGAACAACTGTCACAACCACTACGAGTTAAAACATGGAAACTTAAAAACCATATCGAGTATTATCATCTCCTTCACTAAGTAAGTGCAACAAACAACATGTAGCACAAACATAGGTATCTTCTGAATTCGAAATACTGCCCAAGGGTGCCTGAGGGCTGGTGTAATTTACAACAGCCCAGAGTTCTGGCGAGTTCCCACCATAGATCAGCCTGGCACTGAAAGAAGTCATGCCATCAAACATGCTGCCCATGCAGGGGCCAGTTCTACAGCCAAAGGGCATGCCCTGCTCTATATTCAGCAAGATTCCCTAACGCACCTACATTTAATTTCCCACAAGAAACATTTACAATGCCCTTCCCTAGTATAGCAGAATGACCTTTAATTCACACAAAACATATTTATGTATACTTACATCCATTTATATACAACATATTATATCTCACTATAATATTTTTCAGAGGGTTTTTCTTAATCTATGCTGGTTTATGATTAGCCGTAAATCCCCTAGGATTTTTTGATCTAAATTAAATACACCACAAGTCTGACAGGAACACTCCATCTCCTTATAGATAAACCAGCATGTAACCCCACTTCTTATCTGCCCAGTACAGCAGCCCCTCCCAACCTTATGTGTAATCAGAAAAATATATTTCTTATCTGTACAAAGTCAAGCGTCTGACAAGGCTCTTCCCCTTTCAAATGTCACCATCATTCCAGTCACCTTTTTCTCTCTCCCTCCCCCTGCCCCTTCTCATTTACTAGGGAAGCATTCTCTCAAAAACTGTTGTGACCCAAAATTATATACGTGGGTAGCACTGTCCTCTGCTTTTAGTGGTTCCCCATTTTCTCGCCAGCACCCAATAGCAATGCACAATAAAGAACCCTCAGTCATTCTGGCTACTAGGCTAATCTGTGGGTGGCAACAATAACACAGCATAGCTGGCTATCTTCACAGAATCTCCTCATAGTAATCAAGATACTCAGGTTCTTCATTAAGACATCCTTAAATAAGCAGCCTAATATGCCTCTCAGACTGCTTTGGTATAAACCAACATTTTACTGCAGGGGGTAGAAAAAACATTTATTTCCAATGGAACTCATAACATGAAAATTTAATATCAAAGCATTGCATGCCATTCAGAATGACTGGAAGGCTATTCTCAAAATACACCAAGTATCAAAATGTGTAAACCAAGCTACTTGTCAGTCCTAAAAATAAGAGGAGCAAAATTGGGCTCATCCTGCTTCAGAGACTGTGGTGCATTTGGCAAAGCACTAATGGAAACTTTGCTTTTCCAGCTGGCTTCATGACACCTGGCTCAGATGAGGTAAGTGGGAAGGGGGAGAGGATTCCAGTTTCCAAAACCGCCTTTAACCATTCAGGATGACAATTCATCACATGTTTTTGAGCACTCGGAAGACTTTCTCACCCAGCTGTAACTTAGTGCAAGTGAACATAATTTGTATGTAACACACAATAGTTCTATAATACCTAACTTCACTGCAAGACAGCCCCCACTCTTTTTAATCCCTTTTCTTCCACCCCTTAGTCTCTACAGCAGTTATTAAAAAATGACAGTAACGAAAATTCAGATATCACAATGATTAATATCTACATAATGGAAGACTGTTGGTTGGGCAGTTTGGGACACTCAAGGTTAGACACCGTTGAAAGGTATTTTCAAGTAAGAACATGTTTTCCAGGAGCAATATACTATGTTACAGCCTGCATAGCCAAAGTCACAAAATAGACTTGCCAGTAAGTAATATTTCACAGAGGGGATGTCTGTATCCCTTTTTTACAAACAAAATGATATTAAGTGTAGAGATCCAATCATCAAGCCTGTTTGCAGAAAATATGACTGTGTTAGTGATAAACTTATCATCCTCACTGCTGCACAGGCCAACACAGAGCTCAGATGACCCCTGTGGAAGCACATCTTCCCTAGTTAGATTATTGTGAGATTGTTGCTTTAAAGCAAATTGCAGGGTGAGGACACTTCTGCTATACAACTCAGATCCAGGTTTGATGACAGCCCGATATACTGCAGCAACTAGCAGCTTTGAGATCTTTACGAGATTGTCAGAGACACATCAGTAGACCTTTAAGGACTATTTTGCAGAGTCATTCTGAACTAAGAGCTAATGGTATGCATTCGTCTCCTGTGATAGCTCTTTTATAACTGGCTGATGAGAATCAGCTGCAAAGGAGGGAGATGATTTTATGTCTCATTAATTTTGAAATTTTGAAGAATTTTTTTAATACCAAGCAAATCAATAATCTGAGTATTATGCCTTTCTTCTCCTTTCTTTTCATCCTTACAGATATTCTCAGCTGTGCCATAATTTGGATACAATTCTTTATCATTTAGTCTGAATACCTAGATGCATCATAGTTTATCATTGCTGTTAAAACCAATTTTCTTCATTTTGTATCCTTTCACAAACTCAGAAGTTTTTGGAGGTTTCATGAGGAAATTCAGAATTTAAAGCTTGCGTCACTTTTGCACTGCAACTGCTAGAATTAGGCTACAAACAGTATCTGTGAGTATTTGTAGTCTCTCTCAACATATAGAGATATGCAGATATATAAATACACATCTACCCTATGTATAGAAAAATATTTCATAGATGAGAGGCTTTTAAAGCATTGAAAGACAATGTTAAAAGCCATTTCAAGTTTATTAAGTGTTTTAATACGTTCAGCTTAGAAAATGCTGGACAGTTCCTTTTGTTTGCCAGAAGGAATGATTTACCACTCTCACATGGGTTTCCTGTAACAAAAAATATCTATATAGATGGGTTAATTCCTTAGGATCAAGAATATAACTGGAGAATTTGGAGTTGAACAAATGCAATGCAACCTATCACTGTGCTAAGTATCCATAAATTGTATGTATGGTGTCACTCTGTACATTTAGGTCGGTTTTAAAGAAATATGAGTATACAATTATGCTCATTATAAGTATTAATGCTCTGTATATATTCAACATAGACTGACAAACAGAAACAGAAGTCTGACTAAAGGATGCATTGCCTGTGAAAAATGGTGAAAAACTTTTGTGTTCTGCTGGGCACTAAGAACAGCTGTTGCAATTCAGAAACAATTATTACTGAATAATGTCTTGCAATAAAAGCTTTATGATAATATCTGTAGCTTGACAAAGGCACAACAAAGGATTTAGCATACACATACAATTTTCTAATGCATTTTTCAGAGTACTGGCACTCCTGTTTCAAAATGTGAAATGAGACAGTGAAGAAAGTTAGCTTATAATTATGAGTTATTTGTATTATGGAAATATTTAGTAGAGGAGGGCGTCAATATGCAAAAGCATTGTTTTTTTTTTTATATATATATATGTTTTGCGAGAATAAAAGAAAATACATTTCTTATTTAAATTACTTTTTTTGGCCTCTGGCAGTACTTAATATCCATGAAGTTTAATATTCAGAATGCGGATTTCTTAGGGTAGCAACTGCTCAGCCAGGATGAAACTCCCTAAGAGGGTAGCTCCCAAGGTATTTACATAATATGAAAACAGTAACTACAATCATCAGATATTTATCTCAGCTTAATGAATTAATTCTAGATCTCTGCTGCTTGCACAGATGAGAAAACGGGAAATGTTCACGAATGATCTGAGAAATGAAGAAGTAATGACTTACACTATCAGCCTGTGTCAGAGATCATCTTTTACAATTATAATCATGTATGCATGATGCAATATGATTTGCTATGACTTTTCTATACATTGCATAAAGTTGATAGGAATTTTATTATAATCACATTACAGAACTGTGCTCTAGCCATGTTAAAAACAGATATCCAATTGTTCAGTTCCTGATATTCCCAGAATACCAAATAACTACTTCAGAAAAGGTTATATACATCCAACGAAAGAGAGAATTGGCCTCAGGGCTGTAACAGACTTCAGTATTACCATTTCAACATGGCTTGCTCCTATCTAGAGAGGTGCAAAAATAAAGTTGCCCAGAATGGCAAAAATATAAGAAAGTCCGCATCTGCCAGGGGAAGCATGACTTCTCAGCCTCACATAATTTTTCTCCACATATTTGCTTTTTCTTTTCAAGGTAGCTATCGCTCCTGATGCATGACATATGGAAAAAAGTAGAATCTCTCCCCTGGCTATCCAAACTGCATGGGAGTGTAGCTTGATTTTTAGGAATCTTCATAGACTTCCTCCGCCACTTAAACTGAAGTGAAAAAGAAAGTCAATCTGCCTTCCACCAACCCCTGCCATGATAACAAATAAATGCTACCACTGCAGGAAGCGATAAGGGTCTCAATTCAAGAATTAAATGTAATTACAAGTTTTGCAGTTGCTCCCATAGACTTCAGACAACGCAGTCAACATGAGCAGCAAGCCTGTGTTTTGTCCTGTGGTATTTCTAAAGAAAGAATGATCCCTCGTAAAGACGTAAGTGTCAGATTGGAAGGGGCATTCTGATGGCTCCATCGGACTCACAATGCCATGAAGAAAGAAGGCTTTACAGGAATCTGAGTAGTATTTATGCAACAAAAAGAGAATTAACTAGAAAGAGTAAATAAAGATCCTATAGTGGTATAAAACATCAAAAAACAAGTAGATGTAACTGAAGAAGATTTTTGAAGACTCAAAAGTTATTTAGACACTATAAAACTTTAAAAACTGGGGTAAGGAAACTGAAGAGCAGGACTATCATTCTCAGAAAGTTCTTTCTGTATTAACTCTCTTCTGTGAAAGGAGCATCCACTGCAGCACTGTAAGTGCATACTGTACCGACAGAAGCCAAATCAGATTAGCTTAAAACAGTAAACTGGTCAGGAGATTCTCACCTATCAGCATTCTTAAATGACAACAGGTTAGTTATTTTGAATCTTATGTTCTCTCTCATGTTGTCGTCAAACCCCACACCCAAAGAAGCCAAGCAACATGACGTATTCTACTCTGTCAGTAAGGCTTCTGGATAAGATCTACAAAGATAGAGAGGCCTAAACTATAACTTTTCAATCTCACATCAAGAGTTAGAGATTTAAATGGCAATACTTAGCATTTTTAACTAGACTCCATGTATTTTTCACCATTGTAAAATACTAGTTGTCATAGCCACTTCCTTCTTCAGATTACAACGCTAAACTATAGAGACGCGCATAGCAGAATGGTAAATAAGAACATGTGCTACAGCTGATCACATCACCAGCAGTTTAAATCAAACAAAGATGCAAATTAATCTCCCAACACAAGACTGAGTACAGAAGAGAACAGAAGGGAAACTTCTAGAAAAAAGAAAAAAACTGTAATTTCCCATTTTGTATCATCATAAACAAATTGTTTTCAAGAGAAGGGTTATTCTTGAACGGAACGTCTGATTCAGACAACTTTCCATACCACACAAGGAGACAGCACACCTTTGCTTTGAAAAACAGATCATCATCACTGAAACTACACACAAGTCTGTCTTGAAGATCAGCTTCTCTGTTGTGGCTTACCTGTACTTAGAGAAGAAAATAAGCCACACAGAGAAGTCAACTACAGCTCCCTTCCTGTGATAATCAAACTGTGATAACGTAGGCAAGAGCAGGAATTGTTCTCACACATGTCACTGAATCTCTGGGGGATCTTGTATTAGTGAATGACTGGCATGGTAGAGCTCTGCTTCAGCACATTTTTTCATTCTACAACACACAATACTGGGTCAACATGAATAGCAAGGCCTGCACAGGAGCCACCTCCAGTAGTGAGACACCACTACTGGAAGCAGAGACTTCTCACTACCACCAGGAATTTCCTGCTGACCAAAAAGAATTGGAATCAGACTACTTCACACCAAACCCAGCAGAGAACTAAGTGTTCTGATGATGCTTTAGACCCTTCTCACTCAGGAAGAAAAAGGAGTGGTGAAACGCTGAAGGTCTTCCTGATTCATAGCTTCACTAAGTCTTAGGGGTAGAACCAGTAGGTCCAACATGACATGCAGGAAAGGTTTCTTTAATAACAGCTATGCTTCAGGCAAGATGTGACCCTTGCAGAAAAATAAATTAATAAATAAAATCAGTTTTAACACTTTTCCTGAGCTTATTTGCTGTATATAGTCCTTACACTGGCCACCTCTTTCCACTTCACCAGCCACCCATCACATTCCTGTATGGCACCCCAGTGAAGACGGGAGGCGTTCTCTAGAAGCAACAGCCTTTTCAGCCCTTGCAAAGTCCAGAAGCCCAACTCTGACACATAACAAAGAACTGTATTTCAGTTAATGTGGCAACTACAAGAGAGTGGCTTCAAGCCTCTGATAAGGAGTTTGCATTGGTGGGAACTCATTTCAAAGTTGAAGAATGATCAGGACAAAGCTTCACAGTGCAATACTGGAAAATAACTGTAAGTTAAATCACAATCTCATTATAAGTGAATGCATCATTTAAAATACCAAGCCCTTTAGATGTTGTTTTTCCAACCTTAAATCTCTAGATAGAAAATAGTATTCCCAAGCATTTGCATGTAATCCAGATGTTGCTGTTCTCCACTACTGAATCTACATCACAATCCTCAGTTCTGATGGCACGACCATTCCCCCTCAGTAACTGATTGTGATGTTGGTGCAAATGAGCATGACCTGTTTTAGAAAGCTGGAGTTGTTGATTTTGGAAACTGAAATGCAACTTTCACTTGGCTCCCCATCTAGCACCATAAATAAAAGTTAATATAAAAAGGTAACTATAAGTAAGACAAACTTATCTAGAATAGCTTAAGACATGAACGATTTACTGAGTCCAGAAGTTTGTTTGCAAGGTTCTAAACTGGCTTCCTACCAGACTTCTTGCAGTTCTGTTGCCATATACTGCCCACAACTGAGTCAAGTACCAGCATAGCCTGTAGACTGTTCTAAGCAGCATACACAAACAGCTATTTCCTTCCAGCATCAATTTTTCCTTATTCTCTAGAAAGATACATCCGTTTTTATTTTCTCCCTAAACATGACAAGGGGATAAAGAGGGTGCAGGAGCCTCAGACACAGCACTTACCAGTTTTGTGCTGTTTCACCAGAATGTTTAACTCATGGTGACATGCAGGATAGGCAAAGGCATTCTGATATGCAAGGTCATTCCTGAACCACAAATATTATTTTCAAGAGCCTTGAAATCCCTAAAATGTCATGTCAGAAGGCATCTGTCACTAGTTAATAGGAGCTGTATATTGTTATTTAAAGGTCTTGGTTTTTTCCTCCCTCCCCGCAATTTCGCAAAGATTAAAAAATAAAGGCTAATAAATAAATCAAAACAATGTACACAATGCCCAGGGTGGGCAGGGGGTAAACAGACTAAGCCATGCCTCAAATAAATCCTGAAGCCAGCAAAAACAAATGGGAGAGAAAGAAGGAGGTTGCTCATTAAATAATTATGGGTTTTAGTCTAAATTGCTAAGTAAAAGAGCCACTGCATGTTTAGCAGATGCTACTGTGTAAAACTAAATCCACTAAGATATAAGAAAGTTCCTCTCTTTTTCTCCCTGCTCTACTTCATAAGCAAGATTTCCATGATCAGACAAGCATCCACTGAACAGCTGGGCACAGTTTGCCAATTTTACAGCAATCAGTGATCACTGAACCCATCAAGTTCTCTTCCCAAACCAGAAGCACCAAAATAATAATAATAAGCTTGCAGGGATGAAAAAAATCTTCCATCTGTTCACATTTTACACCCTGTACACTCCAGTTTTATTTCATTTGGGTATTTTTTGGAAGTAGGAAGAAGAATCATCTTTACAGCTTTATATTTTCCTCCCTTATTTGGGGGATATGGAGAAACATTTTATTTGGTCTGACAATTTATTGATATTTTTGGTGACCAACAGAAAGGCAAATCAGGCACCAGCAAATCTTGTCATATGATACGCTATACTTCAAAAAAAAAGTCTCCATCTTTTATAGAACCCTGAGTCTTCAACTTTCAAAGTATTTTGTGTAAGGAACATTATCAACATTATAGGTCACAAAACAGAAGAAACAAGTCTCAAAATCAGAGATAACTAAAGAAATCAAACCTCCTATGCTTGACTCCAGTCATTTGCTCACCTACTTAGAAAATCTTTAATGAAACAGCAAAGAAGAAATTGATTTTCCTTTTAATAAAAACCAAAAGAATAGATGGGCATCAATCAGTCACTTCTTCAAAATTCCACAATGTTTTAGGTTTTGGGGGAACATTTATGGACTTGCTTTGAAAAAAAGCTATGTTACAAATAGAAGGAATGACAGGAAAATAAACCCCCACAAATCTCTTAACACCTGGATACACTAGTTGTGACCTTTTCAATCTCAAGATATCTCAAGTATCCAGCAGATTGCTACTTCCGTATTTCCCCTATGGTCACACTAAGATAAATCACCATGATACATCAAGTTTGTGGTGCACATTCTAGATACAGCGTCAACACTTAACTTAGTTCTGAAGGGGTTAATAGGGAAATTTGATCCTTTATATTGCCCTAGGAAATACACAGTACATCCCTGATTAATGTGACAGAATGCATCAGTTCATAAAGGGTGAAACTCACCCTTGCACATTAGGCTAGCCTTGTATTATCAATGTATTACTTAAGTCCCACTTAAGGACTTAAAACAACAAAATACCAAAGCTTGGTGAATAGACAGCATGACTATAGAAGAAATTCAGTGCATAATAGAAAGAATATTGTGAACTAGTAATATACATTTCTGACTCCCAAGTTAACTGCAGTCATTCAAGAAAAGACTTACCGTTACTTCGGATAGAATAATAAAAACATCAACTCAATGTGCAGAGGTAATCAAAAGTGACAACAAAATGTTGAACAATGAAATCAAAAATTATACTTGAGAATGAGATAATGCCAATGTATAAATCAATGACACACCCTCAGTTGAAATACTGACCTGGAAAATGCATAGCAGAAATAGGTAACAGTAAGAGACCAGCAGCAAAAACAGTGAGTGCATGAGGATCATATCAGGGTAGAATGAAAATACACAGATTGCCAGTTTTGAAGACCTGAGTAACAAGAGACATACTAAATAACGTTAGGCAAACACAGAATGATGAAAGGTATAAACATGATATATTAACAATGCCCTCTTTTCTTAATACGAGGATGTGCATTATCTCAATAAAGTAAAAGGAAAGAAAGTTTTAAATGGAGAAGGAAGTAAAAGGAGAAAAAGGATTTCGATGCTCCTTTTCATTCATTTAGGGGTTTGTAGAATATACAATCACATACATCTTAAACAGATGGATATTGGGAATAGAGTCATATCCCTATATTAGAATTAAAACAAACCAATAGATAAGCTTTGACACATTCAGATAGAAGGCAATTACTAAACAACAGATACTGAGGTCAAAAAAACCCTAATCCCACTGTTGGTGATTCTGAAGTCAGCTGCTGCAACATTTCTAAAACTGTCCACTGAACAACATCTACTACACCATACTGTAACAAGAGAGAACACTGGTCTGATATAAAAACCACTCTTTTATTGTAACATTCCTGTTGTGTCAATGAAGAACTAAGCTGTCTAAAACTGATAGCATTGTAGAGATAACCAAGACACTTTCAAATTAGCAAATTCAGGTATCAGCCTGACTCATTACAACAGTCTGAAGCCTTCCTTCTTGCCTGACTAGTAACTGCAGAGTAGACATACACAAAGTTGAACTAAGCTGATGTTTGGGCTTGACAGTGCCAAATGGCATGAGATTTTGGACAACATCCAAAATTGATCTAAAAGGTCCTTTATAGTTTTGCATCTTACTCAGATGAAAAGTAAGTATGTGGTTGTGTTCAGTTCTGGAACAAAAAGCACTTTTCCTACAAGCATACTCCTGAAATTCAAATATGTTTAGACCTCAGATTTTTAAATTTTACCTGAAACTAACAGTATCTCTGCTTAATTGTGTATGTTTCACCTATATGACTACTTATCAATTGGTATTAATGCAGAATTAACTACTTGTAGACTTTCTAATGAAAAGGAAAGGAAATACAGAAATTACGAAGTCTGATGTGGAGCAAGCTAAGTACTAGGAAGCAACCAACTGAGTAAATCTCAAATGAATTATTATTCTTACTTTCTCAAGGATTTAACTCCAGCAAGGAATTGAACTAGTGACCTCCCCCTTCCTTACCACCTCCTGCTGCCAACATTGGATAAAATAAACCTAGTCATATAGATTTTTATCAAGATCTCTTGAGAGAGAAAGAAGTCATTTCTGGACTAGAGGTCAAGCATAAGAATTTTAAGCCCAAAGGTCAATTTCCTAAGAGAATTGTAAGTACTTGTGGATAGCTTAGAACAGAGGCAATATCCAAGCTGTGGATATTATATCAACATAGAAATACAGCTGCTATAAATTCAGAGATCATTTACTTATAGAAAGAAAGTAAGAAAAAAGCTAAAGATTACTCATAGGCTTTTTCAAAGAGAGAAACAAATACACATCTCTTTGCAGAGAGGGTGTGCTATCCAAATAAAGCTGTAGACACCAAAGCCTTTCATAATGTGTGCGGTTTTGTATTTCTCTCAAGTAGACAATGTTTGAAAATAGAGAATCCAACATCTAGACCCTTGCCCGAATTTAAAATTCACAGTTTCTGCCCTTATATAGAAGGTCAAATCCATAAGTCAGTCCAGCAGCATGGAGTCCAAGGCTTTTAACCAAATAGCACCAGCTGAGGATCTAGTCCATAGTCACAGAACCTGACCTTTCTTTCAGTTACACTGGATAAAATAAATTAACTACAGTTAAGGTGATGGGATACAAATTCACACTGTTTCTGGAGTAATACATGATTAAACTGTGTTTTCAGTGCAGCAGTGTAAATCTAAAGTAAGACTCGATAGCTTCAGAACCATCACGTCATTTTTACAACACATAAGCAAAGCACCAATTTGCCTGTGGAAAGAGGCAGATTCTGGGCTTCTTCATGATCTCACATGTCCCACTTTTACAGCCTGTCATTACACTGAATACCCTTCCGTTTTTCATAATGGTGACTGAGTTTACAGTCATTCATACTCCACGGTGCTGAGCTTGCAAAGCAGTATGGATCACGATCTTTCCATTCCCTTTGAAATCCAAGTCTGGATTGCTCCAGCTTGTTTTTCAATAGAGCAGGTTTTTTTCAAATGCTACAGTTCGATTTTACAGTGCTGCTGGCAAGGCTGGGAATCAAGCTAAATCCAGATGCATCCAGCAGGGAAAGTTGCCACAGGGAGAGTGAAAAATCAAAGGGTGAGCAGTAAGATGATCCTATACCACTGACTTGCTGAATGCCAAAGAATAAAGGTTTAATATAGCATCAGAGAAATAAGAAAACCAGATGAGTTACTTCCAATACTGTCAATAGTTGTTACCGTGAGAGTCAGAGATGGGGTTTTTTGGAAACGCAAAACTGGAAGAAAAAACTGCTGCTGCATATGCATTGCTTCTTAGTCACTCACATTTCAATTACTAAATGCTTCTTTTCAGCAGTGTATGTCATTTTAAATAAGCCTCACAGCTGACAGTAAGAGAATGCATCAGGGGTGGGGGTTTTTTTGTACAGCTCATAATCAAATTGTATTTGACTAATATTTGTATCTATACTCTTTAATGCTTACGGTCTAATCTTTGCTGAAGTTGTTTAGTCTGCATGTAATTCAGGAGCAGCAACTACAAAATATTCTCACTTAAAACAGCTTCCTGGCAGCACGCATTTGCTGACTTCAGTATGATGCCTCTTACATGGACATATGGAAGACAGTAAGGTCCATAGTAGGACATTATACTGCTCTGTGTGTCAAAGTGCTGTAAATCCAAAGAAATGTCAATGAAGCACTGGAGATGCACTAGGAAAAGAAAAAAAAAAAAAAACCACCACCAAGTGTAGCAAGAACAAAAATCTGACCCATCACTGTGTGAGATTTTTCTTGTAAAACAATCTCTGAACAAAATACAAATCTGGTACAAATCTGATGACCAGAAAGAAGTTTAGACTCTCATGTAAAACAGCTCATTATAACCAGGGGAAAGAAAAAACTCCAGGACAACAGTGTGTCAGTTTAAAACCAATATTTAAATACTATTTTGTATACGAATTGGCTCACATTACACAACTTCCAAAATGTGGTGAAATAGCACATCTATGCAACTTCACAGCAGGACAAACATTAGGATGATAAAAATTGCAAAGGTCACATTACCAAATGCATCCAGGAACAAAAACAGAGCCAGTAAGAGGGCAAATGAATTTTAAAAATTTTCCTTTCAAATCTCAGTACTCTGCAGGTTAGAAAATAACAAGAAATCAAAGAAAACGTGCATTTGAAACAGGCTACTGACACTATAATCATAGCTGCTCTTCTGTTAAGGTTAGGGAATAAAGTTGGAGATTTAATTCCTGCTAGGATACATGTACAGCTACACTAGGATCAAACCAAAAGTCTTACCAAGTTCAACACCCTACCTCCAGCAGTGGCCATAAACCACTTGAATTTTTAGGCCAGAAACAAACATAATTTGAGATTTTCACTAGAACTATTTAGAATAATCAAGATGGGGGGAGGTACCTTGCTTTTCTAGTTGAAATATGACTCACTTCCACCTCATCCCCAGTCTAGTAACTTTTTTTTTTTTTCTTTAAAGCTTTGAACTGCTACAGGCTTGTGGCAAAACAGGGTAAATTCAGTTTTTAAAAAAGTGAATTCCCTTATCCTGGCTTTTGCATTGTTATAATTTTTATGGATTTGGTTTAAAAGTTTGTAAACGTCTCCAGTGAATGGTAGAAAGTTGTTTTGCTTAGGTCTCTCAGTGCCAATCTGACAAGTATGTTTAGGAAAAAGGATATGAAAGGCCCAAGGTCTTTTTTTTTTTTTTTTTTAAGCCGTGTCTGAGCAGGCAATAATCCATTTTTATTCTGCCTCCAAAAAGTGACCAGCAACCTACTGCAGTACGTTACAACGTTGTGTGTTTTAAATCACAAACAAATAAGCAAAAATAAAATCATGTTTTGGAGACTGTGGGTTACTCAACAACCAGCAATGCTTTGACCTCTACTACAATTCTCCATTTTTTTTATGTTTAAAAAAATAGCTCTAAGATGACAAAAGTTCTGAATCTTTAACATTTAAAGATGCCAAATCCCCCCTTTGCTCATCTTATTTTTATGCCAACATATGTCCACTCAGTTCAGTGAATTTTCTCCCAAATTTACTTCTTTACAATTAAGAGCAGGAAAATCTCAAGTAAGCTTTCACTTTCAAGATCAGTGACAGGCTAAGTGGGCAGGGGGTGGGGAATTTTCTTCTTTCAAGCTTCCCCCTTTCATTTCATTTCCTTTTCACCCTATGTTAAGTGCAAGAATTGAAAGTCAGAAGTTGACACTATCTCTTTAATATATAAGCTATGTGCATGAGATGTTCCTTGCACAGATCAGACTCTGACCCCACACTGTGCAAGTGTATCCAAGGCTGGATACTGCCTTCATAATTGAGGCAAACTTGGCAAAAAGAGTCAAGACTTATACCCCATAATTATCATGGCTGAAACAATACTTTTGCATCAAATGTCTTTGCTGGTATAAATGTCTCTTGATAATTGTTAGCAATTATATCACAATGGAACACAGGAAGTTCCATCTCAATATGAGGAAAAAACTTCACTCTGAGGGTGACAGAGCACTGGAACAGGCTACCCACAGAGGCTGTGGAGTCTCCTTCTCCAGAGATACTCAAAACTCACCTGGACATGATCCTGTGCAACATGCTCTAGGTGATCCTGCTTTAGCAGGGAGCTTGGACTAGATGATCTCCAGAGGTCCCTTCCAACCCCTACAATTCTGTGATTCTGTAAATGACCTAAAGTATTGTCCAGTGAGGCCACAAATTTGTAGTATCTGCTGTCCACAGTATGAAGTTCAACCTAATACTGGTAAGGGATCATATGCTACAACTACTGCCTATCATTTGAAGTAACAGAATTTATTCTGTATCTTTATGCTTTTTATTTATCAATCCCATTAGCCTTATTTAAAACAAATAAATAAAAACCAAAACAAAAACCACACAAACCTAGTCAGTAACTTTTGTTTCACTTTACAGACACACAGTAGGTTTCACACATCAGTCAAAAATCAGTGCATTTTAAAACAAATAATTCTAACTGGAATTATTTGCCCTAAAACCTGAAACTGTAGAAATTACTACTTCTGTGCAGCTTCAGTTATTTAAAAGCTTGCCTTTTCCTTTTTTTTCTTTTTTTTTTTTTTTGTTAAATACAAACTTCAGGCTTCAATCATAACAAAATTGTAAGTCTTCCTACAAAGACAGAGTATTTATGCAGTAATGTAGTTGCAGATACAGCATGATTTTGACATTTACGATAGTCCTGGAAAGGGAACAAGCCAAATGGATCTCTGGCACAGCTTTAATAATTTCAAAAAACATTTGCATGTAACTCTGCCTTGCCATCTCAAAAATAGTAAGGAGTAATATTTATCTACTTTCTGAACTCCTATTTTTACCTTCCAGTACTTAACTTAATACTTCAAAACAGGTCTTAATTGGGACTCAACTGATAGCTAAGTCTCATACTAGCAAAAGGGTAAATTTCACTCCTAGGGCACTGATGAGAAGAGTCTCCTTCCCCGTTAGCTGAAATATTTTTTCCAGGCAGTAACTTGCAATATAACTATTATTAACACCCATATAACAGACTAGTAAGGTCATCCCTTTAAAAAATTCTTTGATATTTCAAGTTTATCAACAGCCTCCTCAGAAATGTCTGCATTCCTAACAATTCAGCCAGTCTTTAGAATAACCCATTAGCCTCACCACCCACTTCACACTGACCTATACCCTTTCCAGGCAATAGTTCTCAAAGCTGAAACTTACAGAAATAGCATTTGGTAAATATCATTTTGCCAAATAAGACTGTTGGTATTATCAGTTGGGTTCATTTATTAACCTTGCTTTGCCTTTTACATTCCACTTCCAAATTTAGGTGGGGGTTGTGATGAGGTAGGATTGGAAACGAAGAGAGAGGAGATATGGGACTATGTGGCAGCTTAATTTGAGACATTTTTAAAAGCATCTGTTATCAGTCTGTCAGAATTTCCAAAGATTACTTTTAATAAAAAAAAAAGAAAGAAAGAAAAAAACCCCCACACCACCAGAGGGCTACTGCCTGCAGGAAAATGAAACTGGTGCATTTTAACGCTGCAGTATAATTCTGCCAGCTCCACGGGAGCATAAATAAAAGTGATCAAGTTATAAATCTTTTGTAAGTAGAACACAGCATCATACAAACATAGTTTTACTCAGTGACATCTTGTTTGAGATATCAGGGACAAATGTCCCTAAGGAAAGAAGCAACAAAAGTCAGCATAGCCAAAAATTGCCAAAATGGGAACATCAAAGCAATTTTTCTATTTTATTAGATAGTTAAAACAACTTTAGTTTTAAATTGCAGCCACAGACATTTCAGCATTTATGTATCAACATTACAGTAATCAAAAGGAGAAGCTATGGAAGACAAAAACAGCATGAAAAGGTATCATCACCTGGACAGACCAGGCTGTATAGTCTGTTCTATCCTCAGGAGATGAAAATCCATGGAAGTACATTAAACAAAATGAAGCTAGTAAAAATGAAAACTAGCATAAATAAATATATAATCACTAGGCCTAAATAATAGGGTTATCCCAGGCCTTTCCATGCTGCTTTATTTCTAAAAAAGTTATCAATACTAGCTGGGTAATCCTGTCAGCCCCAGAAGGGAAGTCAAGCATTATCTTAGTTTTACAGGAGGGCATTGTCCTGGTTCTGGCGAGGATAGAGTTAATTTCCCAAGGAGCCAGGACAGGTGACCCAAGCTGGCTGGGGGCTATTCCATACCATGTGACATCATGCCGACCATAAAAGGGGGCTAGTCAGGGAGGTAGCTCCAGGACAGGCTGAGTGTCCAGTCAGTCAGTCAGTTGGATGGGTAAATTGTTCTCTGTTACCACCCATTGTGAATATCTGTTATCAGCACTGTTGTTGATTGTTTCCCTCTCCCTTGCTGTCCCAGTAAACTGCCCTTATCCCAACCCACGAGGCTTTGCCGTTGTTTTTCTGTTCTCCTCCCCATCCTGCCAGGGGAGGGGTGAGCACCACGTGGTGTTCAGCTGCTGGCTGCAGCTAAACCATGTCAGGTATCATAAAAAACCCTCAAAAAACCAAAACCAACAAACAAACAAACAAACAAACCCCAACACATAAATTCACTTGCTACACAGGCTCCACCCCAAGTCAATGGCTGAGCCTGTTGGGTCCAGTGAATACTACAGAGGTATTGTTTCTGCATAATCTACCTTATAACTGCACAATGACATGAATAGAGCCTTTTTTGTACACGTCTCTACTACTCTTCCCCAAGTAGTGACCCAGCTAGGACCCTGTAGCATTTCAGAGACCATGAGAGTAGCTGTGTGACTAGCAAGTCGAGGGAGGTGATTCTGCCCCTCTACTCTGCTCTTCTGAGACCCCGCCTGGAGTACTGTGTTCAGCTTTGGGGCCCGCAACATAAGGAGGACATGGCGCTGTTGGAGCGAGTCCAGAGGAGGGCCACGAAGATGCTCAGAGGGCTGGAGCACCTCTCCTGTGAGGACAGGCTCAGAGAGTTGGCGTTTTTCCAGCCTGGGGAAGAGAAGGCTCTGAGGAGACCTTAGAGCAGACTTCCAGTACCTAAAGGGGGCCTACAAGAAAGCTGGAGAGGGACCATTTACAAGGGCATGTAACGATAGGACAAGGGGTAATGGCCTTAAGCTGAAGGAGGGTAGATTTAGATTAGATATTAGGAAGTAATTCTTTACTGTGAGGGTGATGAGGCACTGGAACAGGTTGCCCAGAGAAGTTGTGTAAGTGTTCAAGGCCAGGTTGGATGAGGCTTTGGGCAACGTGGTCTAGTGGAGGGTGTCCCTGTCCATGGCAGGAGGGTTGGAACTAGATGATCTTTAAGGTCCCTTCTAACCCAAACCATTCTATGATTCCATCAAATAGGACCCAATCTTTTGAGAAGTTGAGTACCTTTTTTAATCCAACAGACCTTGGGAGTACAGAATAATCTTTCACATCAGAATTAGAACTCTACACGATCAAGCACAAGGTTGGTGTTTTGCATACACAAAAAAACCCAACCCTGAAATTAAGTTATACATACACAAAGTGCACAATGCATTACGTATATAAATGTTTAGCTTATCCACATCTGACATACCATATTGATTTGTAGCTAAAGCAGGGTTTATTAAGAGAGCAAAACAAAAGGCACAACTGGTACAAATAAATTATCAGGCAAAGATGGGAAAGACTGGACTTCTACACAGGGCAAGTTTCTCGGTTGCTCTGGTACACTTCTCCAACCCTTACACAGCCTGCACTACCCTATTTTCACTGCTGCTTGTGGCAGGAGATAATAGTGTTACCCATCAGTGCTAGAGTTCCACCTCTGATTTTAAGGCAGACATACTCTTTGATCATGATCTTTTGCCTTGCCATATTTTCAAGTCCCACCATTTCAATGAGGATAAAAAGGCCTATGACACACGGATTTCTTCCCTCTGGTGGACTCTTCAGAAATGTGTAGTAGAGAAGTAGACACTTGAACAGTAAATATGATGTTAAGTTTGCTATTCTAATCCTTTTTATGAATTCTTGAGAAGCAGTCCACAGGCCACTTGGTTCCACAGAGCCACAGGCACCAAAACAATGAAAATAAATAAGCATTGGTAGAGCTAGACAAGCTCTCGGCTGTAACTGATTCAGTGGTGATAAGAGTAATGGCGATAACAGCATTACAACACAGATCCAGAAACCATGCCTATTTTTGCACCATTTCCTCTGAGCAGGAAGAGCCACCTGGTAACAAGATGGCAACTGTCCCAACCATGCTAGCAGTCTGGCTGTTGCTTGCCCTAGCAAAGATACAGTAATGATAAAGGTAAGGACATTTTCTACATCCTGAAGCTTAATGCAAACTGGTCAGATGATTTCAGTATATGTATGTGTGGAATACTAGAGAAGAATTACTGCTAAAAGTATTAAAACATTTGCTTGTCTTAATTTGTCTGTTAGCTGAGCAGACAGACTTCTGCTTTAAGAATGCAAGATAGTAATTTGTAAAATGCTGGGCCTGTATTTTCAGTTTGAATTGAATTCACTTACAGCACCATTCCACTTTGTGCTCTAATTTGCTTGAATATTCACTGCGGAGGAGATGTATTCCTAGGCTGCTCTTAATTAGAACACTGCCAGAGGTCTGCCTCTGCTGCCATCAATGAGAAGCTGCTCATGGGTCAAATTCCGCTCTCAGATAAACTCAGCAAGGCCTTGAAGTCACTGAGACTGCATAGATGTAACTGAGTGGGGAATTTGACTAAGTAATGTTTTCAGCACAATCAGGAAACAACCAGAAGCAAGAGATGTGATTTCACAAATATGAGCAATGAAATAAACCACAGACCCAGAAGAAAAGCAGCATGGGACAAAACCCAGAAAGACTAGGACAGATATTTCTTTGTTGTCAATGATTACTGATTTTAATCAAGCTTTACTGATGTATAGGAGTGGGAAGTTTGGGAAAAAGTGTAGATTAACTAGTTTCAAATGCTAATGAGAAACTGTTTAAGGCTAGTGCTCATAAAGTATTATGGATCTTAAAAGCTGTGCCACTCATAGCCATGTCTTTTCAACAAAACAAATGCCCGTGTTTAATAGGGCTATAGCGCTTCTGTCATTGCCAAGTTCTAATATAATACTTGCCTTTGTCTTTGGTGATGATTTTTGTACAGACAGGCATTGCAAACACACAAACAGCTCTCAGTCTTCCTCTCAGCTTTCTGCAGGAAAGGACTACTTCAAATACTGCCACTGTACCAAAATGGATACATCTGGAAAGGAAAATACAGAGAGGGCTCCCTTCTTCTCACACTCCCCAATCACTGAGCTCAGCTCGTAAACAGAAAGGACCAAGTACTAGCTTCCACCCTCCCTGCTTAGCACTGCTCCAGCAGCAGCAAGTAGGCAGGAATCCAGCCTATCAAGCTGGCTGGGGATTCCCCCAGTATTAGGGAATCATAATGTGGTTTAGCACCACTTTTTCCTCCCAATTTTGGT
This sequence comes from Balearica regulorum gibbericeps, assembly GCF_011004875.1. Taxonomy (NCBI): domain Eukaryota; kingdom Metazoa; phylum Chordata; class Aves; order Gruiformes; family Gruidae; genus Balearica; species Balearica regulorum. The sequence goes on along the minus strand of NC_046188.1, from coordinate 52,639,627 downwards.
GGAAGAGTCTTAACCAAGGTGAGGGCAATATTTGAAGAGTAGCTGTATTCCACTAATCCCCATCTGCCATAGCGGCATCTTCAAAACCAAATGCAGATTAGAGAAGCTGTGCTGTTTAGGACAGCTTTGCTTTAGCCTAATTTCTTAAGGAAACAAAATTTAAATGTTCAGGCTGTCTGTCTGTAATTCCCCCATAACACCATAGATTAGAAAGTTACAAGCAACTTTGAAAGAGCAAGGGAAGTCTCGAAGATTCTACAAATTTCATGGAAAGTGCTGAGTGTCTGGGGAAATAAGAAATTCAAACTATTGCTCCCACAATGGAAAAAGTAATTGTGATTTAATCTTTAATGTATTCCAAGAGAAAGAAAAAGGATGGACAGGCAGCAGAGATGGTTCCAAATGAGCTGCAAACACTGTCTTCACCTAGCACAAGTGACAAGGATATATAGAGAGAGCAGGAGGAGGAGGGAAATATGGGATACAAAACTGGAGGAAACAATGTTCCTTAGTTTCACAGTTCACTGAACAAGTTATGGTTTAGTTGCACAGGATAACTCAGAATAGCAGAACAGTTGAGGTTGGATGTGATCTCTGCAGATCATCTAGTCCAACGCCCTTGGTCAAAGCAGAGTCAACTAGAGCAGGCTCCTCAAGGCTGCACCTGATCTTTATATAAATCTATATATTTTGAATATATGCAAGGATGGAGACTTCACACCACCTCTAGGCAATCTGTGCCAGGTTCAACCCACCCTCACAGAGGAGAAGCTTCTTCTGTATTTAAATGGAATCTCCTATACACACACAAAGGTGCAAGATTAGTGCTTCAGCATGAAAGGAATTACATGCAGATGATGTAACATAAATTATCTTTCCTCTCAGTTCACAACTTAGGCAAGACACATGAAATGTGGAAGACAAAACATATGCAAGAGAAAATAATTGTCCAAGGACAGACAGTGCATCAGTGTTAATTTCCCAAAGATACTGCATCTGTATAAGAAGTGGGAGAAAACACTGTAAGTACCTTATTTTTCAGTCTACCATGACCATACAGTTTAAAAAAAACCCCTCTAACAATAATATATGCTTATTTAGAGATACTCTAAGAAAATAGCCTATTTCTACCAGCTCTTCTAGCAGTAACCATCAACCTATTTAAATAGGGCTGAAGTGATTAAGGAGCTCAGTCTTGGAACTGTAACATCCTCAAAAGTTTTCTGAGAATACCCTGCTAAAGTCTTCATTAATTTGCTGTATATCACAGCTGTAGAACAAACCAAAATACCTGTCTAGCATCTTCTAGGTTAAGATGCCAATCCTTGAACCAGTTTCCAGTTTGAAGAGGCAAGGTAACTTCAAAAGTTAAAAAACAAAGAAACAAACAAAAAAACCCCAAACCAAAAACCCCCATCAAACCAAAAAAAAGATAACCGGAACTTCAAAATCAAAACCACAGACCAATCCTGTACCTGCTGATAGCAGGTCATCTCAGCTTGACAGCCAAGCTACTCACAATTTACAACCTCAAAATAAGATGAGAGCTTTAGAATAGAATATTGGAAAAGATTAAGAGATTCTAGTAAAGTAAAAAAATTTGAGTCAATTCCATTCCTTAATCTTGGGGACAGGTCACCATTACTAAAAGGAATTCCCACAGTGACTGAATGAAACTTACCTAGGGTGAATGGCTGGCAGGAGTAACCTAACCCTCACCTGGCAAACAGCAAAAGACATGAGAAATTTTTAAACATCCCATATAGTGCATTTCATACCACAAGGGTTTGGATTATTAAGTCTTCTTTTTCTATTTTAACTTGTATTTTAATTCAACTGCAATAAAACAGTAGTCTTAGCAAAGTCTTGCGCTAGCTTAGCACAGACTTAACCAGAGCAGGACACAGTTTTTTTAAAAATAATTTTTTAAAAAAAAAAAAAAAAAAGGAAAACATACATCACCAGCTCATGTTTAGCTGCAAATATGTTATTGCTGGTCCCTCTTCCTCATAAATTATATTACCACAGGGCAGATGAGCCAACATTATGAACCTGGGCTATGATATACTTCATTCTGGACCAAAGCAACAAAACAATCACTTTTCCAAGAAGAGCATCTGTGTAGGAATGTCATGTCTACATTGTTAGCCACATATAAAATAATTAAGAAAAAGAGTGAAATAAGATAAAGACCCAAACAATTCCATCAGCATTCCCTGCTGGGTCAGCATGAAGACCTGGTATATGGAAAAAAAGGAGGTGATTGGTGGCAGCCAACACTTCACTAAGGGCAAATCGTGCCTGACAGCCCTGGTGGCCTTCTATGGCCAGCGTCGGTGGATAAAGGAAGGGCAACTGACGCCATCTACCTGGACTTGTGCAAGGCATTTGATACTGTCCCGCACAACATCCTTGTCTCTAAATTGGAGAGACATGGATTCGATGGATGGACCACTTGGTGGATAAGGAATTGGCTGGGTGGTCGCACTCAAAGAGTTGTGGTCAACGGCTCAATGTCCAAGTGGAGAACGGTGATGAGCGGTGTTCCTCAGGGGTCGGTACTGGGACCGGCACTGTTCAACATCTTTGTCAGCGACATGGACAGCGGGATCGAGTGCACCCTCAGCAAGTTTGCCGACGACACCAAGCTGTGTGGTGGGGTCGACACACTGGAGGGAAGGGATCCCATCCAGAGGGACCTCGACAGGCTGGAGAGGTGGGCCCGTGCGAACCGCATGAAGTTCAACAAGGCCAAGCGCAAGGTCCTGCACGTGGGTCGGCGCAATCCCAAGCACGACTAGAGGCTGGGCGAGGAACGGATTGAAAGCAGCCCCGAGGAGAAGGACTTGGGGGTATTGATTGATGAGAAGCTCAACATGAGCTGGCAGTGTGCGCTTGCAGCCCAGAAAGCCAACCGTGTCCTGGGCTGCATCAACAGAGGGGTGACCAGCAGGTCGAGGGAGGTGATCCTGCCCCTCTACTCTGCTCTCGTGAGACCCCACCTGGAGTACTGTGTCCAGCTCTGGGGGCCCCAGTACAGGAGAGCCATGGAGCTGTTGGAAAGAGTCCAGAGGAGGGCCACGAAGCTGATCAGAGGGCTGGAGCACCTCTCCTGTGAGGACAGGCTGAGAGAGTTGGGATTGTTCAGCCTGGAGAAAAGAAGGCTCTGGGGAGATCTAATTGAGGCTTACCAGTACCTGAAGGGGGCCGACAGGAAAGATGGTCAGGGACTGTTTATCAGGGAGTGTAGTGACAGGACAAGGGGTAATGGGTTCAAGCTGAAGGAGGGTCACTTTAGATCGGATGTTAGAAAGAAATTCTTTACTGTTAGAGGGGTGAGGTACCGGAACAGGTTGCCCAGAGAGGTTGTGGATGCCCCATCCCTGGAGGTGTTTAAGACCAGGCTGGATGAGGCTTTGGGCAACGTGGTCTAGTGGAGGGTGTCCCTGCCCGCAGCAGGGGGGTTGGAACTAGATGATCTTTAAGGTCCCTTCCAACCCAAACCATTCTATGATTCTATGATTCTACCTTCTCATCTGCAGCTGAAGGACTGCTGTTCAAGCTTTGGAAGACTGAAACTTACAGTTCTAAGAGTAGGCTTTTGATAGACAGTAAAAAATTAACACATTTTTAGTCCAGACCAGTTTGCTTCTCTCAGAAACCAGCTCCTCCATTATTTTTGTTCCAGTCAATAGTGCTTTTCATAGCTAAATGACAAGGGCAGTCAGCTTATGGCATGTAAGGCTGAACACACAGAGGAATGACACTGCAAAAGCAGAGCTTGTTAATACATATGTAAGGTAGACATTATTAAAAAAAAATATACATTATCACACTGATTTTTTTCCTCCCACATTAAGCATATAATGCAAAAGATAGCAAATCAAAATTGCAAGAGCCTCAGGATATAGAGTATGTTGTTTTGTAAGTAGAAGCAAGCAGCCAGAGAAGCACTTACTAAATGGATGCCTGAACAGTTTTCCATATTTTTTTTTAAAGTTAAGCACTTCACTGTAAATATTATCATGCCTGTAATTCCCACAGAGTTGGAACACTAAAACAAAAAAACAAAAAACGGAAGTACTTGCACACCCTAAGCCACTTGATGCTCATTTCTCTCCTCAATTCCCCCCTGTACCTTGCATTAACCCATTGACTGCCAAATCTTGGTGCAAAGCTTTTACCAGCAATAATGTCCTTTTGTCAGTAACCGGCAAGTTATCTACTGTTTTTCCAAACTCCTTAATTATCAAATCACTGATTATCAATGGGTGGATGTTAGATGATAAGAAAATGAAGAGCAGTCTGTTATCAGTGGTAAGCTACACAAGGAGTGGTCACGCAGTCTAACCTCTGTCCTTCCACCTCCTCAAATTAAAAATGTTTATTTGAACAAGAAATTAAAAAAATACTTCTTTTCCTCTGAAGTATGCAATAATCTTTATGCAAGAAAGCCAGAGTAGGAACAGTGAAAGTCTAGAAGGCAGAAACTGCCTGGTACATCCATGGGGAGCAAAACAGTAAGCTCAGCCAATAGAACTTTATGAAGGAGTTTTTTAGGGCAGTTTTAAGGCTACTTTAATTTATGTCAGTTGACAATGATCTCTGTGGCCTTCAGGAAATAATAAAATAATTTTCTCAAAATAAAACTGAGAGTGTTGACAACTCAAGATAAATATTCTGTTCTACCCACTCCAGCCCTGAGTAACTATCCATCAGCTACCTGCACCAGCCTGAAGGCTATTCGGCACTACTATGAAGGCAACAGTACCATTTGTAACAGAACATACCTAGATTTGCTTATATTTAAACACCACCATTTACCTTCTTTTTCCATATTGCTCTTTATACTCAGTCTCACAACACTTCCCTTGATTATCCTTTAAAAACTGTATCCCAAGCTCACTGCAAAAGAAACCGTATATTCCTATTTACGCAGTCCACAGAACAAAACGATCTCATAGGCATCGCTGCCACAAATGTCACATTCAAGGAAAAAATTGCTTACAGCTACATCAATAGTGAGTAATACACTTTTATGAAAGGAACCAATAAAATTTCCTCTGTTCCACCTAAATTCCATTTAAATCCAATTTTCATAAGCTGTGAAGCAATGAAAAAAAAACTTCTGGGTGGATTTTTTGCATGGTTTTTACCAGAATTTAAAGAAATAAAGGAATTAATAAAAGTGTTATTCTACATTTAATTTTGGATAGGGATATAAGTCAAATGGAACTGGATGAACACTATTAATAAGCTCTGAAAGTAGGCATTTGAAATTAGGTGTGATTTGGTCACATTTGTGTATCTTTTAAAAACAACGTTCCGGAAAGCTTTGCATCTTCCAGGCGAGGGTGCTCATGGGAATCATGTCCAAACTGTCTAGGAAAACTAAATTTTCTGTTTCCACTTGCAAACATTTATGTTGGAAATGCTCACCCAACTACCCAAGTAGAATGTAACACCCTTATGCAATATATCTGACAGACTACATTCAAGAGTATAATTCAATCTTCGAATACTGTTTAAGTGCAACCAATCCATAAGTGAGGTAAAGACAGTTGGGGAAAGGAGATAAAAATAGTTGTTTTTGTAATAGTTGTAAATATCTGAAACAAATAAGGACTTAAAGGAAATCACTCTGCACTTACAGACACTGCAGATGAAGATGGTTCACATTAAGAACACTTTACAACAAATTATTCATGTTACTCTACAGTATGGATGTTTTGTAGAAAAACAGTACTGTTTATGCATGAACTGAAAATGGAACAATCTCCTCATATTCCATAAGCAGAATGAACAGCATTATTGACTGGTATTGCTAAACATCTTGGGTTTGTTTAAAACAAACAGAAGATTTCTTTGAGATATTTCTTAATAGAACAATCCACAACAAACAAAAAAAATCCACCTGTACCTATTTATCATGGGCTAGATGATCTTCCTACTGAAGTCAGCTCAACATTTGAAGAGAAGCACTCCTTGAGCATTCATTTATTCTTTACTCTACCTTCACAGGACTCTACATCCAGGCTTCCACCCCTTCTTATTTTGACTATTTCCCCATGTGCATAATACATTCTTCATGCAATGTCTCTTACTTCAGAGGGCATTACTTCCAAATTATTTCCTTTCAAATCTGTTCTGAAAGCTAGAATTCTTTCACCACCTACGTTTGTTCTATATTACCTACCCACTAATTTTGAGGTGGATATCAACATTTATTGCCATTGCAATTACTGTTTAACTCTCTACAGTATACAATATTAAAGACTTCCCAAAATATGTATGGAGTAAATTTACAGTACACTGAAAAATATTGCAATGCTGGAGAATCCAAAACATACACTGGCTGCTCCACTCAATTTACAAAAGGAATTGTAAGAACCCACTTAAAATGCTACATTTGCTCTTCTCATGGAATCACAGGTTTTCTAGAGATCAGAAAGAATATCTCTCAGGAGGTAAATTCTATTGAGAAGCTTTTTTAATTTCTCTAACCTCTCTCATCATTCTAATGCAATCCTTCCCACTGTAGCAGCACAAAATGACATTAGAGCAGTGATAGAAAGTAGAAAAGTGTTCAAGCAGGGCAAGAACTCTATTTGTGAAATCACTACTTCCATAGCTCCTGCTGATGTCTGAAACGTAGGTATATAAATAGTCATATAGTTGTACTCATTTGGCAGTATCTGAATTTTAACAACTCTTGGGTGAGAAAGCTTACTGTGCTTTACAAAAACAATCATTCAGAGCCTGCTCCCATTTCAAAAAGTTCATAATAATTTTGCTACTGATATTGGGGTAAAAGACTAATGGTGTGCCTCTACAAAGTTTGCAGAAGGATGGAAGCTAGAAATCATTTTCACTATAGTTAGCAAACATGAATTTGCTTTAATTAAAGAGTGAAAGTCATAAAAGGTATATATGAACCTTGCAGTTCAGACATGCAGCATGGTAATACTAGTTTACTTCAGTCAGTAATGGAGGCAAACAATACTGTTGAACAGTCAGATGAAAAGTATATAAACTTAAGAAAGACCAAATCTCTCAAAACTCGCAACCATTACTTGAAAATGCTTTAAGTCTAAGTCACTATGACATAACCTTTCTTGGCAAAAATCTCATTCTTAAGACCTCTACTGCCCACAATATTGCTTGCAATATTTATTTCTATGATTACTAAGTAACCATTTAAGTCTTCACAGACTATCATAACAAAAGGTATGGATTCGCTGCTCTGAAAGAAACCTTTTTAAGGAACAAAAAATACATATATGAAAGCATTAATAGAATATATACTGGGTTTTTGTTTGTTTGTTTAAAAAGACCATGGGGAGAACTACAATGATTTACACCTCTATAAAGATATATTCGCCTAGACAGCTAAATGGAATAAGGCTGTACTCTTTAGATTCTCTCTAGATCCAACACACTGGATCAGAAAAAAAATATTATAGCAGTATGAATGAAAAGGATATACTTTGTTTAGCCTACTTACCGAAAGAAACCAGGCTTCTGAGATCACATTGTCTACCAAACACTCCTCGAATAGCTCTGAAGCTTTCAATTTCAACCAAATTTGACAGAGACAAATAAAAAAACTAACAAATTTCAGTTTCTGCTGGTGTCATGGTAACAGGTGGTTAAGGCTGTAAAGAAACATCCTGTTTAAGCTGTCACTGAATAAAAGGCTCTTAAATTTGCTAAGACCCAAATTTAATGATTTCTGTTCTTACATAACCCAATAGCACACTGCTGTACACCTCACTGACGGCTCATGTATAATTAACATGTTATACACCAAAATAGCTGCAAGTTATATGGTATACAATGCAGAAAAGGGACTCCCTACGCTTTCTGTGAAGGTCAAAGTGTCATGAGTTTCAAGCAGGATTCTTTGTCTTGAATGTCTGCAGAACTGGGCTTAAAACAGAATGAACAAGACAAAAATGGATCAGCAGCATTAAGTTTTTCATCAAGTTTGTCTCAAAATGAATGGGGTAACTCCCACTTAGAGCCAAAGTCTTATTGCTTGTAGACAGAGTAGCAGTTTGGAAATTTCAAGTAGACACTGAATTGGTGCCATAGCAAACAATGATGCTGAAGCCTATACAGTGACTGTCAAATGGAAACACAAGGAAACCCTCTGAAACGCTGAAGCCCTTCACAAGAAATACTTCAGTTCTTCATCTTTGGACTCATTAATAAATATTAACTACAGTCAATCTGAATTACTCTTCAGAATTTCAAGGGTGAAATAGGGGTTAAAGAGGCCAAAAGAAACACATGAACAAAGATATCTGTGGTATTAAAGAAAAAAAAAAAGCAAAGAATATACAAGAAGCTGATTTCACACAGAATTAGTGGCAAATGGAGAAAAGCCTCTGTTTGATCTAAAATATGATCAGGTATGAATGGGGTTTCTCAAGGCACACTGTTTCCATGTGTGTTATTGTAACATGACACACATCCTTTGCTCATTACTGTTAATTACAATGAAAACCTCCTATAATTAACTGTAGAAGAATGTATCAATGCAGCTTAGATAAATCAACCTTTCCTCACACACCCGTATATATATAGTAATGATCTTTTACACTGACAGTTCTGTAAAACAATTTTGATTACAAGGTTATGCTCCTTCTTGTATTCTTGCAAAATCATTCAAATACAGATTCCATGAGCTATTCCTCCAGCTGCAGTCAACAAGAGGTGCTCTGAATTCAACCTATTACAAAAGCAAACCATCTTACTACAGTACTCAAATTATACATTAAATTTGTATGCTACATTATTAAAAATAATTTTCCTTCATTCCTCTATCATTCCTACTACCAGCAAAGAGCTAAGCACAGACATTTTTCAGCACTGCCCTGCGTAGCCCTTTTCCAACTTCTCCAACTAAGAGGCCCTAATCCTCTCTTTGTGGCCTAAGTCACCCTCAGCACGCTTGACGCACCAGGACAAATTTTGCATATCCGATTTTGAATTCTAATCAACACTTTCAACAATGGTTGTTACCCACCAATTTCAACTGAAGGCTCTTCTGTGTCAGTTTTGCCCACCCACAGGCAGATGTCACTAGGTTCCACTAATGTCCCAGGTACGGCAACTGGATTTCTTTGCAGGGACCAGTAAGCTGCTGTTGGTAAACACTTTTTTTCAGCTATTAAGGTGGCAATCAGTGACAAGTTCACAGACAGAAAGCCAGTGAGAGTTCTACTCACCATAAAGTTCTCCCTCCATGGCACTCTTTCTAAGTCTGCCCTGAACGATGAGCCCATGCTCCTTCCCAAAACCTTTCTTTCGATCTCAGAAAAAGCAGGTAAGAGTGGTTAATACATTTATATAATACTAATGTATCTGGGAGCAAAGCTAGACTTTAATTAAAGCCAAGAATCTTTTATTCAAAATAAAAATGACGGATATGAAGATCACTGCAAAATGGATAGGACTTTGCAACACAACTTACGCTTTCTTTCTATTCATCATTACATTTATGCCAGCTTTTATTTCTTACTCTTCTCCCTCCCCTTGGAAAAAAAAAAATATTCCAAGCCATCACGTCCTAATCTTCCAAGCTTTAAAGTCAAGCTCTAAAAGAATGATTACAACCACTATTTTCTTCAGCCATATGCCACTGCAACCCAAATTCAAAGTTACACACCATGACAACATACTATAGGCCCTCATACTGTGCTTGTTGTCCTCTTCCTAAAATGCTGTAGGTTGCCTGCTTACCCTCCAAAACAAGCAGGATGAGGACTAGCTACGTACCACACACCGTTCATGCAATTCTGCATGCTCCCAAATGTGATTAGCACAGAAAATGCGAGAAGACCAGAAGGCATCTTTCCATATTTAGCCATGTATGTTTAATACCAAGTTAGATTTCACCTCAGTGCATTATTCCGTTAATCAAGGGCAGGTATAGCAATGAAGGCATAGACTGACATCAGCTACTTTTAAGATTTCTCTTCCTCTTCCCCCCACCTCCAGCTTCTATGACACCACGCATTGTGCATTTTATGTGCATTCATGTGTGCAAACAGCAGAGACTTATCTATAAAGATCAGTTATACGGTAAAACTGCAAAAGGAAACTTTCACCCTTGTCCAGCTGGTTGAATAACTGCAGAGGCCAACAGCAGCAAGCCTCTAAATACATCCCCTTCTTCTCCCTCCACCCCCGTCTCTAATCACTTAGGAGGAAGATAGGAAGATTAGCAGAGAGGAAAAAAATAACCAAAGCTGCAGATAACCCTTTAGGACCACAATGTCAGGGTATGAAACATGGAGCAAAAGGTTAATGCAGCTGTATTTTCAGGAATCTCAGACACAATTGTATTTAAAGGGGAGGGAGGGGTGCTGAGAAGATGAGAGAGAGAAAAAAGGAAATGGTGATGAAGACAAAAATGAATTTGTCATCTACAGCTAGCTCTTTGATCACCTGGAATATCCAGAAAAGGATTACCAGCAGAAATAGGGCAGTTTTATTACCAATACACTGCAATTTTTCATAGAGTATTTTCATTATCATAATCAGAACAGATTTTAGTAAGAATACAGCTGCAGAAGTAAGGGCTTATTGAGCTATGCAAATAATAAAGGTGGTAACCAAAACAGTGACAGAGGGCTACCTTTAGCAGCAGATACACTTAAGAGATGTGAAAAAAAAAAAAAAAGAAATATAAATAAAAGTCACTTTCACTAGAAGACAATGTCATCTTCACCCATGTCTCTGAACGGTTGCTATGGGGTTGTGAAGAGGAGGGGAAGGACGGAGGGGGGGTGGTTATAATCAATCATCTCAGAAAAGCATTGCTTCTTACAGAGAAAGATCTGGATTTTGACTGTGTCCCTAAGAAAATTGCGGACTGCAGAGCTGCTGCCACGCAGGGCAGTGAGGAAGCAGGCAGAGCAGAGGCAGCAGCTGGGGATGGAAACGCCTATTAAATCCTTTAGACAACAGATGGGCAAAGCTCGGCTGGGTTATAAAAAAAAAAAAAAATACACCACAATGCATCATGTTTTATTGTCCCACCATAATGAACAACACTTAACACCCACATGCCCAGAGAAGCCCCCCTATGGCTGATCTTCCCCTTTCCCTAAATTATAATCGCAAGTCTCAATCCACTTTTGGGGGGTTTCCAACCCAATGAATTTGCCAGATGCCATTGCTTATTGCACCTGTTAGTAAAAAAAAAAAATAAATCAAAAAAAAATTAAATAAGGAAGACATTTGTGCTTCTTTTTAAGGCTTTTTCTTCCAATTAATGCTCCCCTGCCCTTGAAGTGAATATACTATCCTAGCAAGCAACAGTAAGTCCAGATCTTGAACGCATTTAGGGGATCTAATTGTGTCATGGAGGGCAGAAGCACCTGCTCTCTGCTAATTCCCTCCAGTCAGTTTCCTCTTTTTAATATTTCTTACCATTGTTCCATTCAGGAAAATCTGCTGAGGGTGAGTTTCATAAACAAGCTTTAAGAAAAATAATTAAATAACTTCCCCTCCCCCTCCAATCCCTCCTACAAAAACACAGCATAGCCAGAATGAATTCTCCTACCGATCCTCTATTTTTCTTTTATTTCAGACTCTACCCACAAAAATCACCAGCCCATCCACCCATATTTGCTAAATACCCACAGCAGTCAGTGCCACAGACATACTGTACATATTTCCACCCCCCCCAACTGCACCTTAAGGACTACACCCTTTTCAATCATGATGTCATGAAATACTGCTGGTGACTCCCCCACTACCACCACCACCACCTCCTTGGTACTACAGGCTGTGAACCCTTCATTTCAATACAATTTGATTAAAAAGAAAATGCTCCTAAGTAGGGCAGTGAAAAAATAGATGTGAGAATTCACCACCAGCAGATCATCTATTTTTTCCTCTGCATGCACTCTGGCTGTCATCAGAACAACACCCATTAGCAGGAGTAATGAACATAAAGCATCCTGGGCTTTTAAAAAAAAAAAAAAAAGAAAAAGAAAAAAGGTAGGAAATAGAGAATTAAAATGAAAACTAAAAATAAATAAAGGCAAAAATCCCCACTGAATATTATCTCCACTAAAACAGCAAATGGGAAAACCTGAACCCTCAAATATCCCATCCCCAACACCTCACTGGCTGCTACAGCACCTTCCCCCTAGCGCCGGTGCTGCTGCAAAAGAACCAACCTGTCTGTCCTTTTCCTAGGGTTTTCTCCAAACGATAGGGTCCAACATATTGTGCATGTTGAGCTCCGCTGCCTTCTTTCCCTGTTGATGTCATTTCTACCTGGATCTGTAATTCTGCAATGTGTATGTGCTGATGAGCTGGAATTTCTCTCTGCAGTTCTTTAAATTCCCACTTTGCAGCTGTGCAAGCAAAGCACTCTTTTCCTTTGCTTTAGTCCACTTGGTTGCAGATTTTTCTCTTCCTCCTCCTTCTCTTTTCTCTCTCTCACGTGCTTGTTTTCTCGCTGGGTCTGCCTGGGACGCTGATGGACGAAGGAGTTATTTTAACGCTCAAAGAGGGGATCTATGATCCAAGCCCAAGGAGCATGATGCTGGTGATCCGAGCTCCGCACGCCTTGTTCTCTCTAGGAGCTGTTCAAGGGAGAGCCAAAGCTAGAGCAGCGGAAGAGCTGGGGCCCGCAGCTGTGATTGACATTAAAAGCAGCCAATCCCCGCGTCTCCCACCTCCTTCTCCCCTCCTCCTTCCACTACCTTTTCCATCAGCAGCAGTTACTGCCTCTGCTTGCTACAGAGCATTATGATCAATGGCAACAGTAAACACCTAAGTTTATCAGTCTATTGATAAGGCACAATTAAATATAGTTTAACGTGTATATTATTTGAAGACCCAAACATACACTTTTTTTTCTTCTTAATTATACTCCACTATGCAGCTGTACTTCCAGAGTATTAAAGAAGGGCTGAGATTGTGGCAGGAAATAGGGAAGGAAAAAAAAAAACCTACTTCTGAAAATGAGCTTGAGAAATTCATTGATTCTGTTTGATTCTGGAGGACCTACATCTTCTGCAGGTTTTACCCTTTAAAGGAGGAGGAGAGGAGAAAAGAGAAAAAAGATAGGGGAAAAAAACCCCAAACCGGGCCAATCCTGTAACCACTGAACTCCATGACAGACCTGCTTTTGAGTTTGATAGGAGCAAATAGACTTCAGGTCCTTAGATAAACAGACCAAAAATAGCATAGCCACTATCTTAATTAAAAACATAGCAGAAAATCCAGGGATTAGATGGTAATAGGAACTGATTTCCAAATCCACAGGCCCCTTACTGGCAGCATAAGAAAACTTCCACTGTTTTTGTGCAAGTACTTATGCCTGTTTTTAACCTTCAGAGCTTAAGGAGTTGAATGAAATAAAAGATTTTGCAGATAGGCTTGTGCCAAGCTTGAAGCATATGTACTTTCTGGATTCAGGACCATACAACAATTTCAACCAAATTCCAAGGCTATCAAGCTGAAACTATTACCACATACAAGTTGTATTTTTACCTTCTCTTCTCTGCTCCACTCCAGACAGAAAACTCGTCAAGATATTCTTACAAATTGCAACAGAGACAGAACGCACAAGGATTCTTCAGTCAGGCAGGGAAGCCTTGACAAGCCTGTAAAAGAAAGGGAGAGTAAGGAGAAGGCAAAACTTAAGAAGCCTTATCATTATCTGTTGCTCATTGAGAGAAAACAGGTTTGTTCAGGTTTTTTCAAAGAGCAAAATTTACCTTTTTTAATACCTGTATATACAGACAGCAGCTCCTCACGTAAATTGGAATAAAACCGGAAATTGACTCTTTACCTGTATCATAGACAACACAACTCTACCCAACTGATTGCAGAGGAGTAACAAGATGAGGAGGTGGGAGGAAACCAGGCCAGCGGACTGAAACCTTAAACCCATGAGAAGGCATCCTCCTGTATCCTCAGGAAACAAAACCCCAACACTTGCTTTGACCTTCCCCTGCTTTGCTCTTTATGGTTCATCTTTACTCAGTTCCAGATTGTGCCACTGCAACAACTTGTCAGCAAACTCCAAAACACCCCAAACTGCCCCCATTCCTCTGCTTCCCCCTGCAGATCTCACTGTGTGTGACCACCCACTGACTGCTCCTCTGCTGAGGAGAGGGCTGCCTCTACAGTTTTTCCAACGGCAACCTCTGCCCTCTTCAGCACCCACAGGTATTCAGTTTCTTCCTCTACTAAACTCACCTCCAGATTACCATTTCTCCAAGCTCTGTACCGCAAATCTTTCATTAAGCATTGTTCTTCCCCCACGTTACCACAAGCCCAACATCTGTTCCTTTTTCATCCTTTCTACCCCTCACAGTCCCACCCCTCTCCCCTCAGAGCCCCGGTGAGTTGCCCCACACACCTGACCCCGCAGTCCCTCACCGAGCAGGGAGACGAGGCAGTTGGGGAAAATGACGCTAACAAATGACGCCAGGGGTGCTTCCCACCCCTCTGTCCCGCAGCCCCCGGCGGAGCCGCAGGACCGGAGGGGGGAGGAGAGAGGAGGCAGCGGGCCCTGCTGGCAGCCGCGGCGACATGGTGGCGGCGCGGCACCGCTCTTCCCGCCAAAAGTGGTGAGTGGGGATATAGGGCTGGGCGGGGAGACTGCATGGAGTTCCCCTGTGGAGGGGTATAGGGTAGGCTGTCAAGACCGACGGCTAAATGGGCAGCTGACGGGGCTACGAGACCGGCCCCGCGGCCGACGGGTGAGGCACAGCCTGCCCGTGGTACGAAGCAAACCTGCACCAGGTGTGGCACAGGACTTGGACCTGGCAGCACTGACAGACTGGAGGGCTCAAAAACCTGATGACAAGTCCCAGAAACCAGGATGGATTCAACAGGATCTGGTACATCTTGTGACATGGTTGAAAAAATGTCTCTGAAACTTGAGGCAGAAGGCACCTTCCACACACACCATCCCTCAGGAGCCCTCCTTTTCATATGGCTTACGAGCCAGGAAGGGGCTGTGCCAGGTGAGACACCATGGCAGGAGAAACACTCTCCTGGCTGGGCTTTTGGCTGCAGAAATCAACTGCTGGGAGGAATAAAAAATAGAATCATAGAATGGTTTGGGTTGGAAGGGACCTTAAAGATCATCTAGTTCCAACCCCCCTGCTGCGGGCAGGGACACCCTCCACTAGACCACGTTGCCCAAAGCCTCATCCAGCCTGGTCTTAAACACCTCCAGGGATGGGGCATCCACAACCTCTCTGGGCAACCTGTTCCGGTACCTCACCCCTCTAACAGTAAAGAATTTCTTTCTAACATCCGATCTAAAGTGACCCTCCTTCAGCTTGAACCCATTACCCCTTGTCCTGTCACTACACTCCCTGATAAACAGTCCCTGACCATCTTTCCTGTCGGCCCCCTTCAGGTACTGGTAAGCCTCAATTAGATCTCCCCAGAGCCTTCTTTTCTCCAGGCTGAACAATCCCAACTCTCTCAGCCTGTCCTCACAGGAGAGGTGCTCCAGCCCTCTGATCAGCTTCGTGGCCCTCCTCTGGACTCTTTCCAACAGCTCCATGGCTCTCCTGTACTGGGGCCCCCAGAGCTGGACACAGTACTCCAGGTGGGGTCTCACAAGAGCAGAGTAGAGGGGCAGGATCACCTCCCTCGACCTGCTGGTCACCCCTCTGTTGATGCAGCCCAGGACACGATTGGCTTTCTGGGCTGCAAGCGCACACTGCCGGCTCATGTTGAGCTTCTCATCAATCAATACCCCCAAGTCCTTCTCCTCGGGGCTGCTTTCAATCCGTTCCTTGCCCAGCCTCTAGTCGTGCTTGGGATTGCGCCGACCCACGTGCAGGACCTTGCGCTTGGCCTTGCTGAACTTCACGTGGTTCGCACGGGCCCACCTCTCCAGCCTGTCGAGGTCCCTCTGGATGGGATCCCTTCCCTCCAGTGTGTCGACCCCACCACACAGCTTGGTGTCATTGGCAAACTTGCTGAGGGTGCACTCGATGTGTCGTGTTTTCAGACCTTTAACTCCCCTTTAGATGTCAAGTGATGCTATTAATAGAAAGATGATCAATCAGACAATATTGTCCATCCAAGACCCAACTTGTGCATTTTACAGTTTGCATCTGTTGGACATTGGGGAAAAGGAGTTACAGAGCCATGGATGTTACGCATCCCCACCTTCTGCCATAAAATGTATGTCAGTGTCACGGCTGGAATAAGATCAAAAAACTTGGTAAAGCTCATATGATCCTGACTGGAAGATGGGTGAGTTTAAAAACAAAAAAAAAATCCACAAAAACCACACACACACGTGCACACAAAAAAACCCCATAACTAGTTTTGACTCTCATTTTGTTATTTGTTATTTTGATTCCATAGGAATATTCTGTATGGCCTATTACAACAATTTTGACCTTCCATCCTAAACTCTTTTTGAAAAAATATTTGGACACTTCTTGATTCCTGAATAATCAAATGCTGTTTATTTTATTTGTTCATATAGAGCAAAATCCCATTTATCTGTACCCCTTTGATCTGAGACTCACTCCTTTGAATCTAGGTTATGTCCCCCCGGTGTGAATTACTTATACGATAACTCCCTCAATTATTTCAAGCCCTGTTTATCCAAATGTTTTGATGTTCCAAGAGTATTTTGAATAAACAGGGCTCTGCTGTCATTGGATATATCAGATATCTCTGGGGATGCATATAGGATGATTTCCCCTGACCTTATTCTGTATCATCTTGTGCTTAAATGAAGAGGCAGTGTAAACTTAAGTGTATAATTAGTATATTGGCACCATCTTCAGTACTTTTATTTCTTCTCTCATTAATTATTTTTCTTTCATTGTTCTCAGTAAAGGACTAAATCCCAGAAATTTCATTCAAGAAGGACTCAACTTCGATGCCAGCAAAAGTTTTGCTTGAGTAAGGAGTGAATAAAAAAAATTAATGATCTAGAATTTTGCTCAGTTTTATCATACTTCTGAAACAAAGCAAAGCACAATTATTTGCATTTTTTGGCATTTTTCACCATCTCCCATTGACACTAGCTTGTGTCTAATGAAAGTCCTTGTGTTCACTTGTTTTCTTAGATGCTTGCCATAGCGTTTCTTCTTATTCCCATGAGAGTCTTAAGGGTCAATATGGATCATGAAATGATGCAAGAAGCTAGAGAAAAAAACAGGTCCATGAGGACATTTTATTAAATATTTTTCACTTATCCACTTGAATGTATTTGTGGAGTTAATAATAAAAAAAAATTAAAAAGGAAGCATAAGGCTTTTACAAAAAGTCACCAATAGACTTGTGCAATTAGCATAGAATGAATCCACAGTCGTCTTATGGTAAGAAGAATTCATATAATGTAGGAGTTTGTATCCAATTAGAATAACCTAATAGCTAATACCAATGATAAGGACCTATTAAAGATAAACAGAACAAAAATATTCAGTATTTGCAATATCAGAATCCATTATCACATCCTGAATTACATGTTCTATCCACACGCCTATGGACACATGACACCCCTTTGATAGGTGGTACTGGGAATAAAATATTTTGTAAATTAACTTCATTATATAGATACTCCATAATAAACTGAGCCAGGTAACTGAGGGACATTTAGGCATCAATAGTGTTGTCATACTGATAATATCTATATTGAGGATAATGATATCAGTCTGCAACATCTCAAAACATGTGCTAATAGTCTAAAATTGAGAATTTGTCCCCTTTGCGTTCGGTATCTACCATCTTCTTAAGAAGCTGAGGTAGACCCTAAGAAAAGAAAGATGCGATTTCAGTAAGTGAATGGTGTTTCAAATTCTTAGAACACCCTCAGAGTTCACTTTTTCTACTAGCCAGCAAGTGCTGAGTAACTTGAACTATTTCCCATTGGTTACTGGAAGACAGTGCTTCCACAAAGACTCCCACTTTAGCAGCTCCTAAACTAGTCCACATCGCTCAGCAGAGGTATACCATGATAGTATTTGGATAGCCACTTTGGAGACTTTTCTGTTGTTGTTGTTGGTACTGTTATTATTTAGCTATTATCAGGATCCTTAGCATTCTATATCTTCTAGTACCTCATTTTTAAGGTTCACTCAGAAAAATGAACTGTTAGCTCGTCATCTACATGTCACCCTTGTTTCAGACTGGATTACGGTAGAAGCTTGTAAAATGTTTAATAACAAAATAGATAACTGCTTTCACGGTATTACTTCCTCTGGACTTTGTTTATCCCTTTGGAAATATTAATATCCTTTTCTCAAGCCTGCTGCTGTCATTACCTGTGCCTCACAGAACTGTTAAACTATTAAGAAACAAAAAGCTCCTTCCAGCTTAATAAGACAATGTGAAAACCTCTGCGTGAAGTTTTTTCCATACACTGAGCTTTGTATTTCATAAAAATATGAATACTCCATACAGACACATTCATAGGTTCAATGTGTGAAGCTTTGCACTGGGTCTTGATGGAAACCAAACTTGAAAGCAATCAGACACCTTAGGGTGAGGATGGATCTGTGGTAACTGACCTGTCCTTGAGGTACAAGAGACCAAAAGGATGTCTGTCTTGGGTTGCCAGGGTGTCCACCTACCCTAATATCATATCTCCAACGGTGCCTGTAAGTACAAATTTAGGGAAGAATAAGTCCAGGGCAAGTGTATCTGATTCTTCCCTGCAGTACTCTCTCAGGATCCGATTGTCTTCAGCTTAGGGACTTTCTGAGGTAGATGTTGTTTCTGTGTATGCTGTAGTCCTCAACAGATTTCTTTTTCTGTCTTGTTTTTGTCTTCCCTTAAAAACTTGACACCATGACAGATTGCCAGCTATCTCTTCAGATTATCATAGAATCATAGAACGGTTTGGGTTGGAAGGGACCTTAACGATCACCTAGTTCCAACACCCCTGCCATGGGCAGGGACACCCTCCACTAGACCAGGTTGCCCTAAGCCCCATCCAACCTGGCCTTAAACACTTCCAGGGAGGGGTCATCCACATGTTCTCTGGGCAACCTGTTCCAGTGCCTCACCACCCTCTCGGTAAAGAATTTCTTCCTAATATCTAATCTAAATCTACCCCCTTTCAGTTTAAACCCATTACCCCTCATCCTATCACTACCTGCCCTTGTAAACAGTCCCTCTCCTGCTTTCTT
This sequence comes from Balearica regulorum gibbericeps, assembly GCF_011004875.1. Classification (NCBI taxonomy): domain Eukaryota; kingdom Metazoa; phylum Chordata; class Aves; order Gruiformes; family Gruidae; genus Balearica; species Balearica regulorum. The sequence continues at coordinate 52,620,476 of NC_046188.1, read as the reverse complement.
GTAGGCCCCCTTTAGGTACTGGAAGGCCACTATAAGGTCTCCCCAGAGCCTTCTCTTCTCCGGGCTGAACAACCCCAACTCTCTCAGCCTGACTTCACAGAAGAGGTGCTCCAGCCCTCTGATCATCTTCATGATCCTCCTCTGGACTCACTCCATCAGGTCCATGTCTTTATTATGTGCATATTTATTATTTATTATGTGCATACTTCTCAGAAGACAGTGAATCCTTGAGACAAGTAACATCCATTGGTCAATGCTCAAGAACTCTAGAAAGTAAAGAAAATTATGAGTGAGGGACTGTTCTTGAAATCCTGCAGCTGTATGGAGCACTTCCAGCTGCAAGGTGACTGCTCAGGAAGCCTAGAATCAGTAGAGCTGAGAGACCAGAGAATTTGGTGCTTAAGACCTAGAAAACAGCTATGTGAAAATAGAAACACAGTTTCTGGCTGTACTTTTCTCTTGTAGAGCAATTCCATCCATTGAGCTTCTGCCATAAAATGCGCATGCAGCCTGATCACAAGCTGGTGGACTATATCGTAACGAAGTTAAGCATGTGTTAGCAGCTATCATGGATGTTTTATGCAGACTCTAACAATATGCAGTGAAGTTGTATGATGTCAAATACACTGAATAAAGCAATTTTTCTAGATTTTGTCACAGATCATTCAGTGAAACATTCAGTCAACAACCTAGAATATCCCTGCATTTCTCTGCAGAGATTTCAAGTAGCCTAAAAAGTTTTGACCAGGATCAACAAGTTAAAATATTCATTCTCTACACCACAGGGCAACTTTTGCCAGAGAAATTAAGAGGTACAGTTTGAGTTAGACATGTACTACCTATCTATATAGGTGGACACACAATTCCTGGACAGACACTCAGAGCACTCACGTGAATAGGCAGCACTGATGGCCTTGTCCTGCTCCCCTCTCTCGCTGAGCAGGAAGAAAGTCCATTAGTGAGAATACATATACATATATATTTATATATATACACACAAGGTGGATACCTCCAGCAACTGGACCCATATAGTCAGTCTGCCCAGTAGCTGGCCCCTGGATCCCAGTCTGCTCAGCTGATGGCACGTGCACATACAAGCCAGTGAGGCTGACACCTCCACTTCCCCGCACCTCCCCTGTGCTCTCATCCCTAGACATGCACAGGTACTCTCACACCTGGAGCTGGCCCTTACAGACCCCCTCACCCCCTTGCTCCCAGATCACTTCAGCTACTCGCCAGCTGCTTTGGCTTCATCTTTGCTAGCAATCACATGCTCACTCGCACACCCACACTCAATCAGTCACTGCACCACAGTTACCCAGGCCCTCCAGCCTGTGATCTGTCTCCAGTTGCTGAACTCGCACCCCCATACACATATGCGCACAGAAGAGAGACCCCTCACCCAGGAAAGAATTATAAAAGAGTTTAGTAAGAACACATGACAGGCTGTGCTGATCAGGCACAGAGCATAGCTAGACAGGCATTCTGACTAGCCAATTATGTATATGCAGCTGGCCCTTTTTATTTGCTTACCTCTCTATTTTCCCAAACCTGTCCCTCCCCAAATCACCTAAACCTCTCCCTTTCTTTACCTTTGGTTCCTCCCCTAAACACCCCCTAATTAGTCCTGTGCAATCTGGAACTGCTTTTCCCTTGCATCTCATAATGTGTCCCACACCTAGACAGGGAGCCCTTTAGTCTGAAAGCTGATTGGAGAGTCCTTGATTTGGGTTCCTGACAGCCCTTGTGCCCCTATGCTCATCTGGGCTTGTGCTGATGGCTCCTGTGATGGGCCTGGGAGTAGGCCAGCAGGGTATTATTTAGACACCTCCCTCCTGTTATCATCTCTCTGAGCTCCTTCGTGGGCTTTTATCACACAAGTTAGCATTGTAAATGTTATGCTGTTGGATAATTTTCTTTTAACTACAAGAAGCACTTGGTTTCTTGGTTACAATTGTCTGCCATTCCTACTGCAGGGAGGATTACAGAAATGACCCTCAGACAGGAATTGTCTTCTGGAAGTGTGCCATATCTCTTGGAAGATAAGGCATAGCTGGCATTTGACACTTAGAGTTCACAGATTTGTAGCGATTTAGCACCCCCTGTGAATTTGAGGAGAGGACATCTAGCCCTAGGTTCCCACAAAACATTAGAAGAAGAGTTAGAGGTAAAGACAGGCCAGCGGCAGGCAATGGCAAAATGATAAAAGGTCCCCTGCTCTATAAAAATACACTATCACAGGTATTTGGTAAAAGAGCAAAGAGATTGATGAGGTGAAAAAGTGGGACTTTGCTCTTTGTATTCACAGCAGTCTCACAGAAAACAAAAGGCATTACTCAAAAACAACAAAAAAGACTGCCAAACTAAGCAGTAGGCAAACAGAACAAAGGAGCCAAGAACCTGAGGCCACTATGCACCAGTGAGCAATCTATATCTATTCATCAAATTGCCACACATAACAGTGGCAAGTGCAAAAGATAAGCTTTTAGGAAGACAGATCACATGAGGTAGTTCCTGACTTAGAACAGTAGTTGGGATGAAGACTGCAAGGCAGGTGTAGGTTAGCAACAGCCAGCACATCTGGCAGCGGAATCAAGCATAAAGCAATAGGAAACGTTTCATCTGATGAAAGAAAGTAAAGAACTGAAGAACAATTTGAGGGGTCAACAGGACATTGATCATCAAAGGAAAGAAACTACAGGATTCTTCTACCACCAGTTGCACAGGCAAGAAGGGAGAGGCTGTTCTGAAGACTTGCATACTGAAGTCTATTAATTGGTGCAAGTGGTTGCTTATACTGGTCAAAAATACTGATTTTATATCACAAAGGAAAACCAACATAATTTCCCTTAAAATGTATTTCCTAACTACACCAATCATTTGTTCATTTGGAAAAAAACAAAACAACAAAACACAAAAAACATACACTGAAATGCTAACACCTTCCTCAGTAAATTATTTTCTTCAGAGCCTTTCTGCTCAGTGACAAAGAGGCCCAACACATTCAGAGTGGGAGCACCAGATACTAGATGCAATATTTATTAGATATTAGAGCAATATTACTAGATACTAGAACAATATTTAGACAATTGAGCTATGCTAATGCTGCTAACATACAAGTACAATGAGTATTTATCAAAAACTGAAAAATCCAGCTCAAAAATCCATAAGGTATTGAACAGGGCAGTCCAGAATACTAAAGGCTGAAGCACTTTCCCTGCATCCCCAAAGAGCAAAGAATTGTAGGAGGCGATTTCAGACTCTCTAAAACTTATGTTTTAATGAGTTTTCTTTTTTTAAAAAAGTAAAGGAAGTTCTGAAGTTTCTGTAGAACCACTCAAGCACCAGAAGGTCACGGTTCCTAGCTCCATAGGTGATTCAGCTTTTCAGAGAAAACGCCAGCCTGTTGGGAAAGCCTCTAGCAAAATAAAACAATACGCAGATGAAAGTTACGAGGATGACCGAAAGGTGAACAGCAAAGTGCTTTTTAAATCCCCACCTGCTGGCTATATAAAAAGCTGAAACAAACTATAGCATTGTAATCATTAAATGATTCAGCTGGAACAGGAAGAAAGTGTTATGAACTGGTTGAATAAACAAACTTTGGAAAACAGGATTCTGTCCTCTTATACGGGTTTTGCTTTTGATTTACTGCATGAGCTTGGGCAAGTCACTCTGACCAAGAATTGCCATACTGAGTTTATGTGTCACAGATATTTGCCAGTCCCCTGGCAGAGGCCCAGTTACCAAAAAGTACAGACCCCCTGCCTCCCTAAACATTGGTCCTATTAAAATAAGCTAAAAATAGGCAGCCCAAACGTGAGATGTCTAAAATCCCATTATTGCCCTTAGCTTCCTTTTCTTTGTTTCATTCCTTCAGAAAATATTTCCAACCCACCTGCTCTTTATGATATCCTTGGAGATCCTTAAAAAGTCTGAGATTCTTGAACAGTTGTATCAGAAATGCATTCTTTGCATATTAGTTTTTTTCACCTGCCTAGAAATGAGACTGTAACAAACACTCCAACAGCAGAACTGAAGGATCGTCTTTCTTTAATATGTTTTCAACAGTTTTCAACAGTTTTCAACTTTTCAACAGTTTTGCTGAAATGCTGGGACACAACTGCTCTGAAGAATGGTCTGGGAACCCCATGGGAGTAGCAGCACATACATTAGCATGAGTGCCTTCTTCAAATTTCTCCTGCCAAGGCAAAAGTTATTCTTTCAGAAAAGCAGTAAATCAGATCACCTGCTCTTTTTTTTCACTGTGGTTAGTAGGTCACATACACTTGAGGACAGATTGTGCCCTCTAGGCATGGACTTGCCTCAGATACAGTACAGTGTGTACCATAAAAGGAGAGTCCCAGAAGGCTTTTTTCTTCCGCTGCATTTTCCACCATGATCTTTTTACATCTTTCCATTTCAGGAAATGCTAAGAAAATGGCCTTGATAGAGAAAATGTTGTTTTTTTGAGGGCTTCATAAGAGCAAAATTCCAAATGCCGTCTTTATTCTTTATACACCTAAATGTAAGAAAATGTCTATCCAGTGATTCACTATTAAAACATCAGATAAAAGCCTATGGAATTTCCACAGTTTGTAATCACCTGGGAGACTTTCCTTTCCTCCTCCTCTTTTCTTTGCACAGCCCCTGAGATGGAGTTTGTTGATTTCAGAGTCGCAAATCTGTAAAACACAAAATTAAAAGAAATCCTGAAATGTTAGCTAAATCTACAGTGTTAGTTATGGCAAGGTAGAAAAAAGTCTCAAGGGCTTCTCTCATGACAAGACTTGCATGACACTTGTTAATAAAGAAAAAAACAATTTTCAATTCAATGTATGCCATCATCAGCTCATACACATAGCTCCCATTAATATTGATGAAAATTACATGGATGCACTGATGGGACAGTAGACCCTTGGTCAAGTTAAAAGTGTCTGCAGGAAAAGAGTAACAAAATAATAGTGTCTGTACAATGTATCTTTTTTCCCAATGCTCCAAAAGATGTTTTTAAATCCCCTAACTCAACAGCAGTTTTATGCTTTTTTACTGATTGGAATTTTCAAACCCCAAGTTATTTCATTAGATAATACCACCAGTATTTAAAATGTCACACTCAAACTGCATTTCCCAGTGTGAAAGCTGAACACCAGTGCCCGAAGGAAAGTTTTATAGCATCGATTAACTGTAATCATTTGTAGAACTGACAAAGCTGCGTAAAAGGTTTATTCTGACTTTTAGATGTGAGTATTGTGCATCATTTTTATAACATGCAAGCCAACAATGATGTACTTTGTTATTGCAGGTCAGAACAACTTCACCCCAGCAGATAAATCACAGAGACTGACATTAGCAGTCCCAGAACTTGCAAGATAACAGGATGAGAGAGGCCACAGAAGAGGTATTTTACTGGGTTTTCCATTTATCCCACTGTCCTGGCTTTGACTGAGATAGAGTTAATTTTCTTTCTAGTAGCTGGTATAGTGCTCTCTTTTGGATTTAGTATGAGAATAATAATGATAACACACTGATGTTTTTAGTTGTTGCTAGGTAGTTGTAGTGTCTACACTAAGTCAGGGACTTTCCAGCTTCTCACACCCTGCCAGGTGCACAAGGAGCTGGGAGAGCACAGCCAGGACAGCTGATCCAGACTGGCTGAAGGGATATTCCCTGCCATAGAACATCATGCTCCAGATATAACTGGGGAAGCTAGCCGGGAGGTAGATTCATTGCTCAGAAACCAACAGGGCATCAAGGTTGGGTTTTGTCCTTTTGCATGTGGTGAGCAATTGCATTTGTGCATCACTTGTATTATTGTTATTATTGTTATTCTCTTCCTTTGTTATCCTGTTAAACTGTCTTTATCTCAACCCACAAGTGTTTTTTTCCATTCTCCTCTCCATCCCCTTGAGGTGAGGAAATGGCTGCATGGTGCTTAATTACCGGCTGGGATTTAACCATGACAGTCCCTTTTTGGCACCCAATGTGGGGCTTGAAGGGTTGAGATAATGACAGATATGACCAGACCATGTTAAAACAAATTTGTTATAAGCATTTATTGTATGAGTTTAATCATCACTGATCACAATGTTGTTTTATTTGTTCACAGAGTTGTTCCTGGAGTTTGTTATGTAACATCTTACTTGCTGGTTATCAAAGTTTATGTGAGGTTTGTCACTTCTGGGCATTGGATAAAGGTTATTGCTCTGCTCTTTGGTGTAGTACTGGCTTATGTTATGATAAAATCATTGATGATCAGACTAGTTTTGTATTTGTATTCAGTGGCGGCTGAAGCTGTGTTTGGCGGCAGCAGAGTGACAGCAATGGCTTCATCTCCATACTTTGGGAGCCATCTGTCAGAAGCTATTAATAATTATACTTTTTACTTTTTCTCCTAAGAGAGCCAATATGTGAGGGAGACACCTTCTTTCACCTTCCCATTCTTCTCCAGGCTAATTACAACAGCTCTTGAGAATGTTGAGTATCCTTGGGATGTTCAGACCAGCATGTTTGTATTGCTAGGTCTCTTGAATGTGGTTCAGTTCTTGTTTAGGGATAAACAACTATTTAAGAATACCACCCAGAGAGCATCCCCTGCAACAGGTGCTGTGGCTACTCCAGCCCCCACAAGAGGCACTGCGGTTACTCCAACTCCTGCACCAAGAATTGTAGCTACTCAAAACCTGGTGACATGCACTGTGGCAAGACATTGCTGCTCGGCTAGAGAACCTAATTGTAAAAGTACGTCATGTAGATGCCCACTTACCTAAGAGTCGGGCCACTGAAGAACGTCAAAACAACCAGCAGTTGGATCAGGCTGCTAAGATTAAGTGGCTCATGTAGATTTGGACTGGCAACATAAGGGTGAATTATTTATAGCTTGGTGGGCCCATGACACCTCAGGTCATCAAGGAAGGGATGCAACATATAGGTGGGCTTGTGATCAAGGAGTGGACTTAAGCATGGACGCTATTGCACAGGTTATCCATGAATGTGAAATATGCACTGCGATCAAGCAAGCCAATTGGTTAAAGCCTCTGTGGTGTGGAGGGCAATGGCTAAAATATAAATATGGACAGGCCTCGCAGATCAATTATATCACACTCCCACAAACCCCCCAAGGCAAGCACTGTGTATTTACGCTGATGGAAGCAACCACCGGATGGCTGGAAACATATCCCGTGCCCTATGCCACCACCCAGAACACTATCCTGGGCCTTGAAAAGCAAGTCCTGTGGCAACATGGCACCCAAGAAAGAATTGAGTCAGACAACAGGACTCATTTCCGAAACCGCCTCATAGACACCTGGGCCAATGACCATGGCACTGAGTGGGTGTATCACATCCCCTGTCATGCATCAGCCTCTGGGAAAATCAAACAATACAATATATTGTTAAAGACTACACTGAGAGCAATGGGTGGTGGGACCTTCAAACATTGGGATGCACATCTAGCAAAGGCCACCTGGGTAGTTAACTCTAAGAGATCTACCAATCGAGCTGGCCCTGCCCAATCAAAACTGCCATGTACTGTAGAAGGGGATAAATTCCCCATAGTGCACAGGAAGAATATGTTAGGGAGACAGTCTGGGTTACTCCTGCCTCAGGCAAAGGCAAACCCATCCTATGGGTCTGCTTTTACTCAAGGACCTGGCTGCACTTGGTGGGTAATGCAGAAGGATGGGTTTAAGCCACGACACCCACTTCTATTAAGAAAAAAAAAAAAATACCTAAAATGAAGAACACACAGCTTACATGGAAAGAAATACTAGTGAAACAGGCCTGAACTGGAATGGTAGAAGTAAGCAAAATACCAGTAATGAACTTAGATGGAATAGTGTCATATGTCTCTTGAAAGTCCAAAGACCAGGTCCTGAGCAACTATAAAGAGACTTTTAAAAATGTACCAAGTGAACAAACATCAGTGGTGGTAAAGTCAAGACCTGGCCTTAACACTGTTTCCATTCTGGTGGACATTTTTAGAAAAAAAGAACACATTTTTTAAAAATGGAATTCCAGCTGTATGTATGTTGTTCATGTCAGCATTTACAGATTAATAGATTTTATGTTACAATTTGATGTAGAGATCAAAACCTAAGAGCTGTATTTTAGAAAGTACTGGTCAAACATAAGTATGTGACAATCACTCTCCCTGTGATGACTCTCCCCAGGTTACAAAGACAGACATGTGGTACAGAGAGATAAAATAAATTACCCAGCATCGTTTGAGAAGCCTACAACTTAAACAGGTTGAAAACAAGTTTGGAATCTCAATTCAGCAGCCACAAGGCAGAGTTTTTTTCTTTGTTTCTTGCCAAAAGCCATGAAATCTTTGGACACTCAAAAGCAAAAAAAAACCCCTAAAATACTTTCTGCTAAAGCTTAGCAACTTAGTATGTTTCATGAAGTCCATCTGATTATCAAGCTGACTATCTCACAGGAGACAAGTAGAAACAATTTGCTTGTAAAACAGAGAGAACCGTGAAGAGTTGAAAACCAAAAGGGTCTTGTTCCCATTATAGCAATAATTTTGCTATCAGTAACAACAGTTGAAGGTACTTCTTACTCACAGGCGCTCTGGATAGACCTTTAGGTGGCATAAACGGAAACAGGGACACACAGAGTAAGACAGATGAGAGCAAGATATATAAAGACAGGAAAAGATTTAGGTCTGTGGACAAACTATACTGAATCCTACTGGTTGAGAGATCCTTCTGCAAAATGTACTGTTTATATATATGGCAGACTTCTGGCTACCTTTTTGACAGCAAGTCAGTCCTGTGTGAAGCTAAGTCAGATGTCTGTGTACCAAGATCACTTAAAAACTTTCCACCCCACCTGTAGAGATTTGGATAATTACAAGTCAAAAACTTCTTGCCCTCTCATGCAGAAATCACGCTAGTAGGTCTGCCAGCGTTAGTAACGGTACGATGCATTTAAGCTATTCCCATCTTCCCATACAACTGTGGAAAATAATGGCAAATAGTGGAAAAACTTTTGTGTTCTGTATTGTCTAAGGCAAAGTCTTAAAAACAAATATAGACACCACTAACTTCAAACATGGAATTTCATAGATGGCTCTCCTAGCTAGCCAATAATTCTTGATTTCACAGATTCACAGTAGTAAATGATTGTCTATACAGTGATACATGTATGAGGGCTCAATACACATTGGTGAGGCCTGGCACCTCCTCTCTGCACACCAGATTTCCTTTCACATTTTACTCCATTCTCCTATTCATAAGGCACCTAGTGCAAATGTATGTTACTACCCTCTAGTTGTCAACGTGGCAAAGTTAAAAGTCCTTTTAAAGACAGCTCCAGTAAGGGGTCCTAATCTCAGGTTGCACTCAGGTCTTGCAGCTAATACTATTGAGATCCACCCCAAAAATTCATTTGTCTGACAGAATTGAAGCCCGTAAGCATGTGAACATATCCATTACATGCATGTGGGTTCTCCTAGCCTGCAGGGGTAGGTTGGGTACAGTGGAGTTACAGGTAATAACTTTAATGCTGAAACAGGCCACAAAGTTCTCTTTGCTTGCATCTGTGGCTCCCCAGAGAATGGAGCCCCTGTGAATGGCATCTTCAAAATTCTGCTGGGTCCTCTCTGTTGATTCCTTAGGTGTTTGCACAACAAATCTGTATGGCTGCAACTAATCATAACTCACTGTCAATCACTTTTCAGCATTGGCAGCAGTCATTTTCTATTATCAGTTCTAACTCCTTTAAGTATTAGTGTAATATATAGCATGGCATAAATACTGTAGGGGTCTGGAAGTATAAACAGACAAGCTCAGATCTTCAGCGAGTGTAAGTTAGTATCAGTACCACTGACCTCATGGATTAAGGTGTTTGAAGTGAAATCTTATTAAGCTTCTTTTGCCTTTTCACTAAAAGAAATGCCCCTGTCTAGTGAACTTCCAGCTTTCTGTTTACGCAAAGCTGCCAGTAAATCAACACACTTGTTTCTTAATTTTTTAAAATTTTAATGGCTATTACCTGCAGTTCCCTGAAACAGCACATTTAAACCTCCTTTGAATAGGAATTGGTTAATCACGTGAAAACACACTACAAAAGACTTGAACAGAGCTTTTTTGACTGGATTAATGCCAAAGCTATAAACCAATATCTTGGTGCTGAAAACTATAAACAACTACATGTGGCTTTGGATTGCATCTGAAGAACAATTTGTATGGTTTATTCTGCATAAATGTACATCTGGTGACAACAGAAAACATGGTGCATAAACAGGCACAGCCAGGGTTACAGACCATAAACTCAGGTAATCACTGGCCTTTTCTATATTGAAGCTTTTCTGGTTCCCTCTAACAGCCACACTACACTTGTACAAAAAAGCACTAACAGAGCCTTCTAGGGCAGATGGGAATCAAAAGCTGCTAACAAATTGGCTTCACTACTTTGGGGAGGAATGGGTAAAGGCTATGGGACAGAAAAGCATCTGTGGGCTCTCTCACTTCCCTTCAACTCCTATTATCTGCAAGTAAAAAGATTTTAGCTTTCTCTGTCACTGTCACTGTGGCAACCATGGTTCCCTCAACTGTGCAATGCAGCCTAGTAGCCTCCAAGTTTGTGAAACCAAAGGGGAAGTATCCCTTTCAGCCTGCCAGAGCCACAATGTGGTTGGCCACATGGGACAAAGAACCAAAGTAAGAAATAATCACTGGAAAATGATTGCAGTAAAACAATTTTTACGCTGTGGTATCCATTTCCAGTAGTAGAAAAAGAAGTCTCTCTGTAAAATGCACCTCATGAGTTCCCATTGCTGACGATGATATTTTTTTCCATAGAAATACAGAAGCACCAATTTCTGAGGAACTTGGATTGCTATGGAACTAAAACATTCTGCTTACAATGCATAAAGGCATTTCATGGGGAGTTCTGTACTGCAGAAGTCAGAGTGCAGGATGAAGATATAGAGTTTTTAAACAAGTTGCATTGAGGTGTTTCGTTTCTTTTTTTTTCTCCAAACCAGCCTCTAGTTTTGAATAATTAAAATTAAAGTGATACCATTAATTTTCAAAAGAAGTAATCTGTTATTATTAGGTCTGATGCAGCTTTAGCTCAGAACAGAGAGGTGCAATTAGCATACCGCGGAGAGTCTGATGTTTGAGCTGTAGGTGGTGGTGTTGCTTTATGGGAGTTTAAGTTCAGTGGGGATGGACTGCTGAAAAGGACAGAAATAGAGGCAAATTAGGGTAGGTAATGTGGCCTTCAGCTGCCTGATAATAGTCACCTTTCCTTCATCCTCAGTTGCTCACACAATGTCTTTTAGAAAATGTGAGGAAATGTGGAAGTCTTACGTTTCAACATCATTTAGGAACAGAGGTAGAATAGCAATGCAAACATAAGTGGACAGATGCCAGTCAAATAATGGGACAGGTTTTCTTTATCAATACAGTGCTTAATTCTTTTCATCATTTTCCCTTTGTTATTTTAACTCATTCTTCAGTTATGTGGTGTCTTAGATTTCAAAGTACATTTCACAGTAGCCTTGTTTTTAGTTTCAGTCAACATATATGCAATTTGTCTTGCAGGCGGAGTCTAATCTAACACCCAGTAGAGATAATTGACTTGAGTGAGTTTTGCATATGCAAATTGATTTAGTGTTTGTATACAAATTGAGGAATTAAACCTTACATCTCTATGAACTGATGGAGCCACTGTTCCCATATACAGAAATTTTGACTTAACTTGTGGATTAGAACTTGTCTGCAAAAACATCTGTCGCACTTCATTAGTAACTTACTCTCAGTTACAGCACCATATTCCCACTGATTTCCAATGGCAGAAAGAAGACAAGCACTGAGGCTTCTGTTTTTGCTGCATGAAAAAATTACATTTTCAGCTCCGGTCCATAAACTGGTACCAAAGTGGCTTCCTTCTGGGGAGTCAAACTGACAGAGACACAGGGATATTGTCATTCTCTTCAATGTAGCTGCTGCCAGGTGCCTGTCAGTAAAGCTCTTCTACCCAACCGTCACTTGTGGGCAGACCTGTGGCCAACAAGTCAGTGATGGACAGGAAGAACAGCCCTAGTTCTTCCCTGCAGCTGTCTCTATGAAACCATTCACATTATGTAAAAAACCCTCACCAAAACCCCAAATAATGAAAAGTGGTATTTGGGACCTGTGGCATGTGAGCAAGGGACTTTTTCAACAGCCACTGAGATTTGGCAATGGGCTGGTGTCTCCCTGCAGCCTTAGAGACTGAGGCATGGTCCATCTCTTTGCTCAACACAGCAACTTAGCTACAAGGGCATGAGACAGAGTGAGCGGAGTCTTTGCAAAGATTTGCATATGGAAGATACACTATGAAAAGAGTGAAGAGAAAGCAGGGAATACATAAAGCAAACTGGAGTCCCTTGGTCTTTCTAGAAAGGATGTCACATTCACCATGCTTTTGGCTAAAGGCACCTTAAGGAGCAACAGCCCGAGAAGGGTGAAGTTAGACAAAAATTTTGAGGATGAAAAAGTGCTCAGGATCCAGAGAGTCACAGGCACAAACTCAGTCATGCATTTATGTGCAAGCTTCGAATTAAGTAGCTGGAGTGCTTACTAAGAGCACAGGGACACTACTTTGACGTCACTCTTGGGACATTCAATTCAGACACAGTGCTTAACCTATGTTTTTCCTCCTCCAATGTGCTTGGAGGAAGCCTGCATTGCTCCCAAGTCTTCTGGGGATATAGAAAAGAGAATATTAGGATATTGGTATTAGGAGATGTCAGTCTCTTAGGCTGTAGTTTTGTTTTTCTTCCCTGGTGACAGAGCTTTCTGTGTCCTCCTGGCAGACACTATTCAGCTTAATCATCGCTTAAACTGCCAGTTCCTTACTCTCATGAGTCTTCATGCCAGCTAACAGTTTTAGAGTTGCTTGCCCTGATCAGACTAAGACATTCAGACCTCTTCTTCATTTTGCTTTGCTTGATCTCCACAAATGCTGACACATGCTAACTTAACTCAAGCTTGTCGCTAACCTAAATAATCGTAACAATTCCTAACCTCCATTTAATGTCTTCAAAGAGGGGATTTTGGTAGTTTTTTGCTATCTGAAAAGTTGGATGTATCTGTGTTATTTGTCATGAAGGTCATTCAAGTCCAATTCAAAAGTGTCACAAATGACAGATTTCTGGTTGGACGCTCTTTTTAATGAATTTAATTTAATCTACTTACTGGATTTACTTGTAAGTTACTAGAAAATTCACTCAGAGCTTACATGCTGTAAGTTTGGAGATGATACCTGGAGTCTTTTTACATACTGCATAGAGGCTGATTATTTTTTTTTTAAAAAGCAATATTTTGGAATTGTATTCAGCAGTAGTTTTGATGGTTTTCGTATGTATAGCACTAACTTCATTGCTAAGGTTACAAAACCAGATAGCTTTGGAGTTGGGAAGTTCCTGAGTTTAAGCTGATTTTAAGTGCAACAAAGTCTCATGTCAGGATTTTTTTTTCAGGTGACCATACCTCTTTTAGTGCAAGAGTGTTTAATTTTAGCTAACAAAAATTAATTTCTTTATCATTGCTAACTGTTTGCTTAGCAGATCTTACTTATTTACTGAATATTAATCAAATCCTTATAAAAAGACAATTATCCATTTCCCTGTGGGTTTTCCTATGGCAGTCATCACTGTAGTATGCCAGTACTTCACATTTTTTTCCCCACAACATTCTCGTTAGACTAGTTATTTTTATTCACATTTTCCAGATGGAAATTGAGATGGAGTGATTTAGATGCAAATTGTTTATTCGCTTTGTGTTGGGCATTATAAATTAAATAGTTCTAATTGATGCTAATTTTAGCTGCAAATTCTCAGCACATCTGATCAGATACTTAAGGAGTAGGAAGCAATTAATGAACCCCTGTCAAATATGTGACTTCTTAATCTTGCAACATGTTATCTGAGGACTATCACAGTGGCAGGGAAAGAATACGGTTTCCAAGGGTATCAGTGATTACCTTAAGCAGGACCTCATCCACTCCTCTTGACATCCCCAGCCCCATTTGCTACTCACCTTCCAGCCTTGGCAACAAATGGGGGAGTATCATGTGGAACCAAGAAACAGCCATGAAATTCAAACTGGCATATGTCAAGAGAATGGAAGAATTGGTATTTAGTTGTAAAGAGCTGAGAGGGATTACTTATTAAAGTTACTAAAAACAGACAGACTCCTTAACTGCCCACTTCATTCATGTGCTATCAACAGCTGCATTGCCAAAAAGGGGCCAAATCTCTGCTTGAATTGGTATACAATGCCCTTTGAAACAGATGCATTGATTTATGCTTCATTTGGTCTTTTGCTGACAGTAAGAACCTGGCCCAGGAATACTCAACTCCTGACTGTCATCACACCCTCTGAGGACTACTGAACGCACAGGAAGAAAATGGCTTGTGTTAATGCTCTGTGGTTAACTGGAGAAGAGAGATGGAGCAATGTTGCTGTGTTGCCAGGATAATAGAAACCATAAATCTGTGAAAACTAGGAAAGCTCTAAATAAAACAAACACAAATTAAACTAAACTAAAGAAACACAAGTATTGTAATGGCGGAGGGGTGTGGGCTGCTTGTTTTCTATTTTCCCTGCAAATTCACAAAAAAAGAATTGATGAAGAAAGGAATTGTGGCAAAAGAAAATGGGCATAAAAAACATGGGACTGTGCATACTTCTCTGCTTGTTTATGGTTTACATCAAAACCTAGTATCGTTTATACTCAAGTGAGAGGTGTCTTACTATTCCATGGATTTTTAGTATGACTGTCTTTGTATTTACTTGTTTAATGAAATATGGATCTTGAGACCTTTGCAGTGCTCCTTCTTCTGAAGAAACTGTGTGAAGTGGAAGGTGAATATGCTCAACCATGTAATGGGATTTTTTTTTGCTTTAATTATTTTTTTTTTAGTTTTTAAAAATCATAAGTATATTACATCCCAAACATTACATGAAAGACAACATGTGGAGGTGCAAGTAGTCATAATAAAAAGCTCTTTAAATGAAAGTAATGGAAAAATATTGAACAATTATGCAAAGCACTCAAATTTTATCTAGTTCATTGCATGGAGATTATACTTCCACAACTCACTCTGCTTTATGAAAATGTTAGTATTCTATACAGCAGTTGTCAACATTTAACTAGCTTGGATTTTGTGTAAGGGCTTTTTCTATGGGTGTTAATTTTAATAGGTCTGATCTAGAGCCACTGAAACTAATTTTTTCAGGTGACAATGGCACTAGAAGAGTGCCTCTTCCCCAAAAGCACTAAGTACATAGCAGTAATTAAATGGATATAAGTTCATAAAAGCCCCTGTGCAAGAGGAGACACATGCCATGCTGTTCATTCCTACCCTATGAAATACAGATACATGTAATTTGTAGTAAAATTGCAGTGACCAATTCCTTTCTCTTTTAAAAAATACAGATTTAATCCAAATATCTCCAGCCCTTACCCCATCCCTGTGAAAAGCATTCTATCTGTGACCTCTTTGATTTATAGTTAGAGAATTCCCACTGAAGCACCCCTAGAAATCTGAGCCAGGACAGTTGCAAAGAAATCAAGAGGCAGTCCCTCTGGTAACCATATCCCATAAATTTAGGGATTTACAGGTTGATCCTAGTATTTTAAACTCCATTTAGAAACCTAGTGGCAGCTGCTACAAACCCAGAAATATTGGTGTAATAATAATTTCGTCATGATGCCGCTTTGAAAATTGGTCATAGAATTGTTCCTCAGCTTAAGTTTCCCAGGGGTGTTAAGATAAAGTGTAATGCAGCTAAGTAATCTTGAAGTGATAGAAGTAGGGATTACTCTGGCAGGGATTACCTCTGGAAGAGTCACATTCTTCTCACCAGATACAGATGAGAATATTGATAATAAATCTGACTGAGAAAAGCTTTAGCATCCTTCTGTTTTATCTAAGCAGTAGAATTCAGCTGACATCTTTCCAAGCTAATGAGGCAATCATATAGGACACTTTTGTGATGGCTGTGCAGCACTAGGGAATCTAGTCCAGTCTTCAGCTGGCATAAATCACCTCTGTTATCTCCTTACTAAATTGGCAAGTACTGTCATTCCCAAAGCCTCCAACAGCTTCAGGAATGAAACTGCCATCCCTAACTTTATATGTCTGTTTCAGGACAAAATGAAAGTGCTTCTCTTAATGCCTAAAAATCCCCTGTCCTCACTCTGCTCATTATTACAATGTCTTGAAATTCAGCCAGAATGCTTAAGTAACTGAAGAATAATCTCCAGAGATTAAGAGATCTGCAACAAAAACAATAAATAAGTGATCACTAGAGTAGGGGGCTTTGTGACTCTTCTTTTGCTTATATAAGTCCCTAGAAGCTTCACAGAAGTTACAGCAGCAGAAGAATCAAATGACAAGAGCATCCAGCCCTACAATTATTGCTAATTACATCTTTAAAAGGAGGATTTTCCAATGTGAAAGAGGAATTTGAAAGTGTAGGGAAAGGCTTGTATGAGTTTTCTCACAAAAGGCTCTTGTCCTTACCTGTTGATCTGCTTTTGCATCAGTTTTTGTGGTTTGTTTTTTTTTTACCTTAGTGACCTACTCTCATCTCTTATGGGGAAAAGATTTGAGGTTAGACTTTTTACTAGACCTCTGTAAAAGCTAGAAATGATGGACACATGTTTATAAAACTGCATAGAGGACATATAGACTTTTCTTTCTCGTAGACTGAAAGGTTCTTCCTGTTCAGGTTTCATCAAGTGTTTAACATACAGCTCCAGAGATAACTGCACTATCTCTATAGACAGGCAATTGTTTTCCCGTTTCTTGGCAGTCAGTCATTTCACTATTGTGCTGGGCTGAGCAGACACATAGGTCTTGGATTTGCCCATGCCAGAGATTGAATCACATTTAAGTGGCACTGCAATTATAACATTTTCTTCTCTTCCCCCTTCTCAGCTTCCAGATTTGCTTCCTACACAGCCTTCTTTAGCTTCCAAAGTCTGCTAATTCCTTGCTTCGGTTTTAACTAGCCCAGCTCAAAGCATCCTCCTTTCCATAACATGTTTCTTTCCTAAGCTAACAGATATTTTTTCCCCTCTGGATCTTTTTCAGTCTTCATTCTCTGTCTATCATGGCTTTCAGTCAGTCTGCCTGATAAATTCTCTCTCACTGTGCTCCCAAAAACCTGGCTTTTGATCCAGTGTTCAGCCATTTCACCTCTGGGCTTCCAGTCCTGTGAGTTGGAAGGTAGAGCAATAAAGCAAGCACAAGTAAGACTAATCCCTGAAATGGACTAGGTAATTCTCCTTCTTATTGTCCCTCAAGGCAAACACATTGGCATTTTGAGTTAAGTTAAATTCTGGCTATATAAAAAGAAGCTGAAGCTTACCTATAAAGTTTCTAATGGCTTGCACTGAGATTCTCTCAGAGGGCAAAAACTGTGGCAGAACTTGCTGCAAATTCACAGTAAATTTCTCTGGGTAATGGCAGGGAAATCATTCTTCCTCTGTATAAGCAAATCTTACTGTGCTCAGGCACTCTGAGGAAAGCTATTAATCTTGGGCCTGATCCATTTTATACTAGTGTAAATCAGAAAGAAATCCCCTGAAGTCACAGGGGTAACAATAATGCATTAAAAAATCTTTCATTATTACTAAGGCCAGGAACCCTGTTATGAAAATAGGGACTAAGCCTCTGCCTCTCCACACACTTGGCATTTCTAAACTTGCTAACATGAGGAGCAATGTGATCTACCAGGCAGAACACAGAAATAAGAGCTGGGAGGCCTTCCTGGCTCTGACAGTGACATATTAAGTGACAATAAGCAGATCATTTTACTTTTGCAAGCCAACACTTCCCCTTTCACCTTTGGTGTTGCTGGTCTGTAAATTCTTTGGTCTCAACAGGACCTTCTAAGTATTGTCATAATGTAAGTAATAACAAACTGACCCTTGCAAAGACCAATTCTGAAAGAAAATTAAATGGGATTTACATACACTGAAGTTACTTAAGAATCATGGAAATAACATATCAAAGTATTGTTTATTAGCACTAGGATTACAGAACTCCAGAGCAATGAGGCTGTTTTGTTACCCTAAGACTCATTTGTCACCGTCACAATGTTTTCTTAAGATGACAAGAGATCAGTCTGTCTAACTTGCAATTAGGGATTAAAAAAAAAGCTTGACAAAAGGATCTGACCTTAATTAAAAAAATTAACACTGTGACAAAAAGCAAACGAAGTGCATTTTCAGTTTAATTAAAATGCCACAATTACAATGTAAATAATTGTGTTTTATTAATCATCAGCATTCAAGCTTGAGACTGGAGCAATACTAATGATAATTAAGTTGCTGGTGCTGAGTATGGTGCCTTAATAATTACATAGTAGTTAATACAGGATGCTAACTAAACCTGGGAAGTTCTGCATAGCAATTATGTTATCTAAGGCTGCTAATTAGTTATGCTAATTTAGAATTACTTTAGTTTCCCGTGTAGACTGGGCTTGTTAAACTGCAAGTCCCCAATGTCACTTCTGTCATATGCAACGGAACTGGTGCTCTCTTTCCACTGAAGTTTACACAATGATGTTTCACATCATCAAAGTGGTCTCTAAGGGAGACAGGTCCTACAGAATCTTACACTGTATTTGTTAGTTATTTGTCTGGCATGAGCAGGTAGCAGAATGCTTATAGCTCCAGATGCTTAATCATTACAAGGATTCCCTTCTGATTGTTAATGTCAAGGTGGAGTCCACTTTTTAAAGTCATTCTTATGAGTCCTATTTTACAGACAGAAAAAACAAGGTTATTTTAAGGGGTACGAAGAGAATGAGGACAAGAAACTAAACTGGCCCAGAGATAGACCAGACACAGAATAAAAAAGTAACTCCTGCTTGCAGTCATAATATTGAGGACTGTGTTTTAAGGTCTGGACTCCTGAGTCAAGATATGGACAAGGAGCTGTGAAGCCTGAAATGCTGAATCAGTTGAGCTGAATGTAGTATAAAGTAGACATTGCAAATATCTTGAGTGCACAAGGTCTCAAAGGTAAAAAGGAATTGAGAAAATACCCTGCAAAGGAAAGTGAACTGGTCAAAAGGCCCCACTTGTTAATTTAAAATTCTCCAGAAATATAGAAATCAAATGGAGGAAGATTAATGAGTACTTTCCCTGCGTCTGCAAGGAATGGCTGTCAAAAAAAGGAAGACAGAGGTGCAGCTGACTTTCAGGTAAACCTCAAGTGGCTGGGAGTCAGAAACCTAATGTCCTCATCTCCTTTTACCACCCCACAACAGGGTGGTTGCCCCCCCCATTTGAGAATGGGGGACATTTCTTCTTCACACCATCCCATTAGGTGGTTGCAGATAGCCATAAAATCTCCTCTTTGCCTTCTCTTCCTAAGACTAAAAACCCAGTTCCCTCAGCCTTTCCTAATAGCTTTTATGTATATACATGCTAAGGTCCACAAGGGCATTTTGGTCAACCCACTCAACTCAAATCACCTAAATGCCTTTATGCATCGTGGCCTGATTTCTGAACACCAGACAATCTCCTCTTTGTTTCTTAAAGAAGTAAGCTGCTTTGTCCCTTTTGTGGAGTAGCTTACACCCACTGGAGGCAAAACCTTCTTTGCCTGATCTTTCCATTCCCTGCCTTTTTGATCTTAATAGGGAGAAATACATACTTCCTATGTATTCACGTGATGATTTAAGGGATAGGGGGCAACGGCAACAAGTTCCTGCATGACGCAGCAGGTGAGTCTCCTCCATGACTACCTCACCTTCCCAAGTGCCCTTGCATAATATGTACAAGGCTCTGCAAGTGGAACCAAACAATGACGAGGATGATGGTTCATCTAGGCTGGAGGTGTCACCAAGGTTAAGTTGGCCTATGCACTCTGTCAAAACCACTCCATAAAGAAAAAACGATGAGTTGTTGTCATAGGAGACGCTCTTTTGAGGGGAACTGAAGGCCCAGTTAGCCAACCTGACCCAGTTCTTAGGGAAGTCTGCTGCCTCCCTGGGGCCTGGGTTGAAGATGTGATGAGGAAACTTCCTACCCTGGTACAGCCCTTGGATTATTATCCACTATTGCTTTTTCATGTAGGCAGCAATGAAGTTGCAACAGGAAGTCCAGGGGTGATCAAGAGAGACTTCAGGGCCTTGGAATAACTGGTTAAGGGATCAGGAGTAATAGTGTTCTCCTCTATCCTTCCAGCTGCAGGGAGTGATGAGGGAAGAAACAAGAAGACCCAGCAGATGGTAACTGGCTGCAAGACTGGTGTCACCAGGAGAATTTTGGGGGTTTTGATCACGTGTCGGTCTACACAACACCAGGCCTGTGGGCGACAGTCGGGGTACACCTGTCTCAAAGCGGGAAAGGATCTTTATGCAGGAGTTGGCAGGGCTCATTGAAAGAGCTTTAAACGAGATTTGAAGGGGGAAAGGGATAAAACCAGGCTCACCAGGGATAAGCATCACATCAATGTCTGAGAGAGAGTGTGCTAGCAAGGTCCTTTGGTCTGCTCCATGATGTGCTGAGTATACTGGAGCATGGTTGAAATGCTTCCATCCTTTATTGAATGTGGGAGGAAAGATAGTAATAAAGGATGAGGAAAATGCTGAGGTATTTAATGCCTTCTTTGCCTCAATCTTTACTAGTAAGACCAGTTGTTCTTGGGGTACCCAGCCCCCTGAGCTGGAAGACAGGGAGCAGAAGGAAGCCCCCTTAATCAAAGGGGGGTGATCTGCTACACCACTTAGACACACACAAATCTATGGGGCCAGATGGGAACCACCCAAGGGTACCGAGGGATCTGGTGGAAGTATCACCAAGCCACTTTCCATCATTTATCAGCAGTCCTAGCTAACCAGGAAGGTCCCAGTTGACTGGAGGTTAGCCAATGTGACGCCCATCTACAAGAAAGGCCAGAAGGAGGATGCAGGGAACTACAGGCCTGTCAGTCTGACCTCGGGGCTGGGGAAGGTTATGGAGCAGATCATCTTCAGTGCCATCACACGGCACATACAGGACAACAAGGTGATCAGGCCCAGTCAGCACGGGTTCATGAAAGGCAGGTCCTGCTTGACCAACCTGGTCTCCTTCTATGACAAGATGACCCACTTAGTGGATGAGGGAAAGGCTGTGGATGTTGTTTACCTAGACTTCAGTAAAGCCTTTGACACCGTTTCCCACAGCATTGTCCTGGAGAAACTGGCTCCTCATGGCTTGGACAGGCGTACTCTTTGCTGGGTAAAAAACTTGGCTGGATGGTCGGGCCCAAAGAGTTGTGGTGAATGGAGCGAAATCCAGTTGGCAGCCGGTCACAAGCGGTGTTGCCCAGGGCTCAGTACTGGGGCCAGTTCTCTTTAAAATCTTTATCAATGATCTGGACGAGGGGATCGAGCGCACCCTCAGTAAGTTTGCAGGTGACACCAAGCTGGGCAGGAGTGTTGATCTGCTTGAGGGCAGGAAGGCTCTACAGAGGGATCTGGACAGGCTGGGCCAGGGCCAGCTGTAAGACATTCAACCAGGCTCAGTGCTGGGTCCTGCACTTGGGTCACAACAACCCCAGGCAACGCTACAGGCTTGGGGAAGAGTGGCTGGAAAACTGCCTGGCGGAAAAGGACCTGGGGGTCTTGGTTGACAGCCAACTGAATATGAGCTGGCAGTGTGCCCAGGTGGCCAAGAAGGCCAATGGCATCCTGGGTTGTATCAGAAATAGCGTGGCCAGCAGGACTAGGGAAGTGATTGTCCCCCTGTACTCAGCACTGGTGAGGCTGCACCTCGAATACTGTGTTCAGTTTTGGTCTCCTCACTACAAGAAGGATATTGAGGTACTGCACCACGTCCAAAGAAGGTTGACGAAGCTGGTTTTCTAGCAGATGTTCATCTTCTATGTTGACTGCTTCCTTATATTGTGAGGATAAGTTTATAACTAATGTTCAAACATGTTGCCCTGAGCTTGTTTGAAAAGGCACTGTGGCTATGGGGAATCTCCAGAGACGAAGAAACAAAACAGAAGAATGCCTCCATCTTCACTCAGCCTTTATGCATGCAGGAGCTATTTTTAATATTACAAATTAATACATATGGGGAAACAAATCCTCTCAGGAACAGAGCATCAGCAGCATCTGAGACTGAAAGATGCAGAGAAGCAGGACTGGCAGCTCTAAGGGCTCTATTCCCCCAGGCAAAGCAGCAAATCTCCCATGTGGCATCACCCACATATCTTTACTGGACAGTTAGCTGTCCCTAATGTTTTGCTGCACTTGCTAGTCCCATTGATAGGGCTGGCCTTGTAAAGAAGTTAAATACATCAGAATAGCTCAGTGACGCTCTATCCCACAACTAGCAGTTCCTTCACAGCTCAGAGCCCTGCTTATCAGATTTTGAAGGTGTAGCTGTTTTTACTTACTTTTTTTTCCTTGATGACTTTACTAGATTTTGATTTAGGCCTGAAGTTCATAATTTGTGTCTGTATATTTTCATAAAACATCTGATTGAGGACCAAATTCTGCTCCATTTACTCCTATATAATACAATTCAAAAGTGTTACATGGGAATGGATTAATTTAGTTCCATGTAGGGACTTTAGTTTAGGACCTCATTATGAACTTTGGGATCCACATAGGAAGTCATCAGGTCTACAAAATAATGGTTTTTATCTTCCTCAGAAACATACTTTAGTGGAGATGTGAAACTTAATTCTGCTATTGTCTTAGATTTTTTCCTAAGCTTGTTTTTCACAGAAGCAAAATGTTTTTCAAGGAGCAAACACTATTCAGAGAAGCAGACTTCTGTTTTCTGTGGACAACTTTTCACAGTTATGGATAACTCCAGAGGCATTGAGACCACTCATTCAAGCTGCTCAGTAATTTTTATTACCCTTGTTTTACAGAACACACAGCTATCAAGACAGACTGAGAAATTTGCATATGCTGTCCTATACAAAAAACACTCCTTGCATGTAGCCGGTAACATCCTTTGCAGTATCACAAAGCATTTTGTAAGCATAAGCTACTTACATCACCCCACAACGAGTATCTCAACTGCAAAATCACAAAAAAGGAAACCCAGAAGGTTTAAGTAACTTGGATAACAGGAAGTTTGTGGTTGAGACATAGACTCTAGAAATCTTTACCAAGTTCCTCCTGCTCTAATTACTGGGCTGCACTTCTGGAGGGATTCTTCCCTGAGGCATTGCTGCTTTACAACCACTCTCCCGGCTCTCTGCTGCAGACCATCCCGTCCCTGTCTGAGTTTGGTTATTTTCATTGACTGTGGCACTGTCAGCAGAGGCAGTTCATCTCTTTGTTCTGCATGTACAAGCATGAGGGTCTCTTTTAGGGAACTATCACATACTGCTTGCTAGCTTAATGTGTACCACCATAGATATAAGCACTTCTATCCAGGAAATTTTGAGGTGAGCCACTTAACAAGCTGCCTCTGCATGGGAGCTTTGTCTAGAAAGCTGGAATGCAAAACACTCCAAGGCCTGAACTTCCTCTGACAGATGAGCTGTTTCCAAATTCTTTTTATATACCACAAGGTAAGAGCAACTAGCACAGTTCAGCTGATGTGCAGCAAGGTCATGCCTGGCTTGTTTCAGTATCTTCAGCTCTAAAGTCCCAGCAAAGCATGCATTGGGCCATTTTCAAAATTTGAGCTTTTGTCTGAAGACGGGTCAGCCTGCATCTGCTTCCCCTTCAAATCTCCCCCAAAGTACAGACATCTGGACTTTTTCAAAGGCATGGAAGGCAATTTGGCATGCAAAATCTTCCCCACAAACCCTTAGAAATACAGACCCTTGTGCTCATGCTGTTCTCCATGTGCTAAAGTAAGTGGAATTACACCACTGTAAGACAGAAGTGAGGGGAGGAAATGGCCCCGTGAGAGACCCTTCTGGATAGCAATGGTGAAAATGAAGCCGTTCATCATCATACAGCACAGTGATGAGAATCCGCTGCCGGGCTAATAAATACTCTGATCCAGCATGGTATAGATGTGCAACCAGATGTGTTCTTGTCTGCAGGGGCAGCAGAGGGATTTCAAGGTCTGCAGTGGGTCTGCTGGAGACAGAGGAATTACTAACAATGCTAGCAATTTGAATAGTTAAATTGATGAGGGGCTCAAGGAAAATGTCAGTAAATTAGAAATCATTAGAGGCATTTTGAAAAGCGTTAAGGTTGAGAATTTTGTTAAAGGATGTGTTTAGTACAAAGATGACTGAACCCTGTTAGAAATGAAAAGACATTTTGTAATATCACTTGACTGAAAGAACAAGGGCATACATATGTCTGTAAGTACACACACACACTCACATTCACACACACTGGCAAGCTTTTAAAAGAGCAAAGTTTCAGACAAACAAAATGTGAGCAAGGATTTGAACAGGATGGGGAGCTGAAACAGAAGCTTTTAATTGCTTCCTGATTGCTTGGGTCGAGTGTTGAATATGATAAAAGGGAAAGCAATACAACATGATTTTCTGTTTGATTCTCCCTCCTGCTGTTCTCTGAATGGAAGTTGTGAAGCACTGAGGGTGGTAGGGGAGATGGGTCTGGAGAAAGGAGAGAAAGAAAAGGCTTCTCAAGATTTTCTACTTTTGTGCATGAAGAGTTTGAAATATTGTAAAACCAATTTTAGGAGAAATGCACTGCTGTATTGTCTGAATGTAATAAATAATTTTTTTACCATAATCAGCAGAAATCATCCATCTCTATAATGTTTTCTAACCTCTTGATTAGCACAAAGTTAATTTGGTGCTTATCAGTCCAAAGCAAGGGGAGCATGAAATTAACTTAGGGCCAAATCTTCATTTCCTTCCTTCGCCAACTTCCTTTTGACATAAACAGTAATTTTGTTGAATAAGGAATAAATTTTAAATATATGAGGACTTATGATTTCACCTATTATGGAGTATTTCCATGTTATTCAACATGGCATTTTTCTTTTGTGCATTTTATTCCTCCCTCCCACCAAAACCTTCTGAATACTCCCTTAAATACAGCAGGTCCAGTTTGGCTCTGGTGTAACTCTCAGGCTTTCCAGCTTCCTTTCAAATAGAAAATCAGAAATTTTGACTTCCATTCTAGTAATACCAATAGATGAATTGATGTTGAATGTAGATATTTCTTTTCCACTTTTATGCCAAGCCACAGTGGTCCAAGGAGTACCTTCTTTTGGTTTTGAAGGCTGAATCTTTTTGTCCTCCTCAAATTGTAACATTTCCACGCTGCTGTCTACAAGAGTTTGTCTTTCTTTCCTGCATCAGTATACAACACAGGCAGAGGAGGCTTCACTTCTGAAACAGCTACATGGAGTCTTCAAGAAGCAGCCTGAAGCCATGTGAGGAGGATTTTTCAGTGATTTTTACTCTCCTTAGTCTCCCTTGGGTTTTGTGCAACTGGTGGAGCGCCACTGTAGCAAACATTAGCTATGATGAACGACTCCTGTATGGGTTAAAATAAGTTGGGACATAACCTTATGTCCTCCTAACAAGTTTTTCCTTCCGCAGAAATTCATTGCATATTTCTGAATCTCCTTCTCTCTTCCCCCACTTTTTTTGCTTCTTAGTGAAGTGTGTTTTAAAGGGACATTGTTCAAAGATATTTTAATAGAAGTGAGCCACTCTCCACGCAGAGATGCTGCATGTCCCAAAGTTATTAAAAGCAATAAGGACTTTGCATACTGAAAATGAGGCTAACAAGTTCGTACTTCACAATGCAAAATATAACACAATCTTTCTTGCCGCTATTGCTTTTTCTCCCCCTGTTTTTCCTACAAGATTAGTGGATGCTCCCATTCAAGACACATTTTAAAAGGGCAGTTTTTTTGAGGCCATGTGGAATTGCCTTTCTTGATACACCTGATATCCCTACAGAAATGTAATTTGTAGCATGGGGCTTTGTAATTTCATGCTAGAACAGCATAAAATGGAAGAATAACTCATCCAGAAGGAGAGGTTTATATAACAGTAGTGAAGGAGAATCAGCAGAGACAGTGAAGATCCTTTGGAAAGTCATGTTGCTTGCTCTGCTGTGCCATATACCCGCTAATTGGTTTCAAACAACAGGGAGATACAATGCCAACAAGTGGAAGAAAAGAGAGGGAGGAAAAAGCTTGGTATTAATACAGCTCACCTAAATCCACTCAGACAAAAAGGTATATTGCAGCTGAATAAAATCCTCCTGTATTGCCCAGGCTCCATCTCATGAATGCCTGCTTTTCCTTCTCCTTCTCCTTTCCTTTTCTTTTCCATAGCATTACAGACTGACAAAAAACCCCAGTATCTTTGGCATCATTGGTGCAGTTCAGCCGTTGAGAATGAAGAATGAGACATTTGGTGCAGGGACGCATGCAGCCCATTACAAGTCATGCCAAACAGGAGCAGTACAGTTGAGTGCTGGGAGAGGCACAACACACCACATTAAGGATTTGATGTGAAAGTGTGCTGAGTTAATGGAAGCTGTGGGCTCTGCCCCAGAAAAGACACTCATTAGCAAAGCAAAAGAACTGCTGACACTGACACACTGAAGAAATTTTGAAGGTTGATGAGCTGGATTGGGAAACCTCATTAATTATTCCAACACATGGATGCTCTAAAGGTGCCACAGATCTCCGCTGGAGAATACAGTAGACAGCCCTATACAGCCCACTTTGGTTGTCCTGGTATTGGAGTATGTGAGGATGGGACTAGTGTGAGAACAGCAACAACAGTGCTGTATACAGCTATTCTAGGCTGCTCCTTATCTTTAAAATAGCCACAGTAGAGGGACAGATAAAATAGAGAAAAGGGTGCACTACCACAAGCTCAGGCTGGAGAAAAACCAAGGAGGAGAATTGGCATAGATAGGAGCAGGAGATGGGTAGGAGAGCCAAGGAGAGGTAGAGGAGGCTCTGCTGCAAGAATGATCCCCCAGGTCTTTGTTCACCCTACCATTTTTTGTATCCAGTATGAATTCTCCCTGCTGCTGCTAATGGTACGGGGATTGTTGTTTTATTGATCTGTCCACCATGATTTCCACGTTTGCTTCCTAAATGGTTACTGTTATCTAAGAATCTGGTGTACAATTCAGCTGGAATTGCTCTAACATGCAGTACTTCTTATCTATCAAAAATGTACTTATCATTACATCATCTGTGTACTTTTTAAATTTCTTAGTTTTCATGATACTACGGAATGCTATGATGTCATCTAAAAATGGAGTCACTTCACTGTTCATAACAGTTCTCTGAACATTCATTCAGTAAATATACCAAAAGCATCAGTCCTAGCATGGTGGCTTTCACCACTCTTGGTTAATACTTAACTGTTTTGAAAAATGATGTATTTCTGCTCACTGTTTAACTCTTAACTAATTTCTAATGAAGGTAATTTACCCTAAAGCTCTTAATTTTCTTAATAACACCTTCTGATATTTTTTTATCACAACATCTTGCAAGCTGTGGCCACCCAGTGGGAGCAGTTAGGAACCATGGGATTGTGACATCAGCGCTATGTCATGCTTGGGCAGGCTGGAAGCTCTGAGAGCATGGCAGCATCCTGCCACCCTGGCCATGCTTTTTCCCTCCAACATGAAAACCTCTGGTTAAGAAACTATCATCTTTGACAAATGAAAACTTACAAAACCAAAGATGGCACCTCAGAGAAACAGTAGCAGAGCTGGATATTGAAAATCGGAATTTACTGAAAGAAAGTGAGGATTTGAAGGATGGGTACAGGTGACTGCAGGCCAGTGCAAACTGTTTGAGGACATTAGTAGGAGACCTACACAGAGAAGTGGATGATGCTAAGGACATGCTGAAAGATAAAGAAAATGAAATCAAACAATTAGAACTGCAGAATAAAAATTTGAATGAAATCAATGAACAACTGAAGGCAGAGATCATGGAAATATCCTGCCAGATTTCTGCATACTGGACTAATAAAATGTATAAAAAGATAGATATATTAGAAGTGCGGAATATGTTTGAAAATGAGAGGCATTTGGAATGCTTGCAAATGAGACTGGAATTGAAGGAGAAACTGTATGAGCAAGAAAAGCTCCAAACCCACCAGTTAAGGAATGTATTAGAAGAACTTGACAAGCTGAGGGAAGTTCAGAGGAATTGCATTGTGCAGATGAAAGGACAACTAGAAGAATTAGCTGAGGAAGCTGCACTTTTGGCAGTAGTGAAAGAGAACAAATCCTGGGCGCGTTGCTCCTTACTGCATAAGTCTGCTGAAGCCAAACTGCTGGAGGATTCTTTCCCTTTGCTTAAAACCCAAAATTTCTTCTCTTATATTTGGAATATCTTAAGCTCTTGCTGTTAGTAATGGTTTGCTTTGGACTTCTCAGTTACTATTTTATCAGCAAGAACATTCCACTATTGTTTAGTGGCAGTATATCTGATATACCAGTGCAAATCTTGTACCCATACTTTATTTATAAAAATGAAGGACTATTACCATTTTAAGAATAGTTATAAAGGCTCTGCAGAGCTGCCCACATCAATTTAGTAATCTCCCCTTGTACTGGTTTTGGCTATGATAGAGTTAAATTTCTTTGCAGTAGTATGGTGCTACATTCTGGATTTGTGATTGTGGTGGGTTGACCCTGTCTGGGGGCCAGGTGCCCACCAGAGCCGCTCTATCACTCCCCTCATTCACTAGACAAGGGAGAAAAAGTGTAATGAAAATCTTATGGGTCGAGATAAGGACAGGGAGAGATCACTCACTAATTATCATCACGAACAAAACAGACCAAACTTAGAGAGGGAATTCATCTCATTTATTACTAAGCCAAACAGAGTAGAGGAATGAGAAATAAAATCAATTCTTAAAACACCTCCCCCCACCCCTCCCATCTTCCCGGGCTCAACTTCACCCCCGGCTTCAACCTCTGCCCCCATCAGCAGCACAGGGGGATGGGGAATGGTCAGTTCATCACACGTTGTTTCTGCCGTTTCTTCATCCTCAGGGGGAGGACTCCTCTCATCGTTCCCCTGCTCCAGCATGGAGTCCCTCTCACGGGAGACAGTCCTTCACGAACTGCTCCAACGTGAATCTCTCCCACGGGCTACAGTCCTTCACGAACTGCTCCAGCGTGGGTCTCTCCCATGGGGCGCAGACCTCCAGGAGCAGACTGCTTCAGCGTGGGTCCCCCACAGGGTCACAAGTCCTGCCAGCAAACCTGCTCTGGCGTGGGCTCCTCTCTCCACGAGTCCACAGGTCCTGCCAGGAGCTTGCTCCAGCATGGGCTTCCCACAGGGCCACAGCCTCCTTCGGGTGTCTCCACCTGCTCCGGCGTGGGGTCCTCCACGGGCTGCAGGTGGAATCTCTACACCCCCTCATCCTTCCTCCATGGGCTGCAGGGGGACAAGCCTGCTTCACCATGGTCTTCACCACGGGCTGCAGGGGGATCTCTGCTCCGGTGCCTGGAGCACCTCCTCCCCCTCCTTCTGCACTGACCTTGGTGTCTGCAGAGTTTCTTACATCTTCTCACTCCTCTCTCTGGCTGCAAAGCTCTCTCTAGCTGTTTTTCTCTTTCTTAAATATGTTATCACAGAGGCGCTGATTGGCTTGGCCTTGGCCAGCGGTGGGTCCATCTTGGAGCCGGCTGGCATTGGCTCTATCAGACACAGGGGAAGCTTCTAGCAGCTTCTCACAGAAGCCACCCCTGTAGCCCCCCCTGCTACCAAAACCTTGCCACGCAAACCCAACACAGTGATTAAAACAATGTTGATGACACCAGGATGTTTTAGTTATTGCTGAGCATGCTTATGAGTCAAGGCCTTTTCTGCTTCTCACCCCACCCCACCATCAAGTAGGCTGGGGGTGCACAAGAAGGGGAGGGGACAAAGCTGGGACAGCTGACCCCAACTGACCAAAGGGATATGCCATACCATATGACGTCATGCTGAGCAACAATAAAACTGGGGGGGCGAGTGTAGGTTGGAATGAGCTGCCGTTGCTCAGGGACTGGCTGGGCATTGGTCAGTTGGTGGTGAACAAGTCTTTTCCTTTGCATCACTTGTTTTTCTTGATTTTGTTGTGTTGTGGGGTTTTCCCCCTCTCTTTGTACCCCCTCCCCCATTTTTTGTTTTAGTTATTAAACTCTCTTTATCTCAATGCACAAATTTTCCCACTTTTACCCTGCTGATTCTACCCCTAATCCTGCTGGGGGAAGTGAGCAAGCAGCTGTGTGGTGCTGAGCTGCCTACTGGCGTTAAACCGTGACACCCCTTCTGTGCGTTAATACATGAGTTCATGTGGGTTTTTCTTAGAAATCAAGTAAACTTTAGGCTCTGAGCATAGGGATTTTTTTTAAATTAGATTGTTAACTGTGAATATATTTTATAGTAGATAGCTGCATGTAGTAAAAACCCAACAGGGAACTTCACTGCCTCAGGCACAGGAGACAAAAACCCTGCAGTTTGTACTAACCTGACTGAGAGTGGTCAATGTGCAGTACTTGATCCTGGAATACACTTCCCTACTAGACTGCTAGCCTCTAAGTGTTTTCACCTATGGTTCACATTGCAGGGTATATCTTTTCTCCAGACTTTGAGGAAGAGCATGGAGGAATTTAAAGATGTGGGAGGGTTTAGTATGCTAGTTGAGGCTGGTTAAGAAGGGCTTTCATTAGTGGACATTAATTCAGGCAGTGCATGTTTACATTTGGCTAAAACCTTTTGTTTGTGCATCTAGAGACAATAGACACAGGAACTTTTAAGATACAAATAAATACATGCCATTTTGTGGATGGAAAGTTAAATCCTAAAGACCAACATGGCAGCTGGCCAAATGGTAATCATGCTGAGCCCTCAGAATCATCCCTGACATTTATGCACAAAGCAGGTAGATGAAGCTTGCCAGTCAGGAGCTAGCAAACAAACAGTTCACTGAACAAATATGATACAGGGAAAAAGACAGTGAAGGGAAAGCGCTGATTCCAGGACATCATTTTCACTGTAGCTTGTAGCAGTGGCAGTGGAGAAAAATCCCAGAGATGAAAAGCCTAGAACAACTGCTTAATCTCCTTCGTGCCTGTCCTGTGTGACAAGTCACCCTTTGAAATCAGTCTAGAGGAGGAAAGTTTGAGCATAAAGAGATTGGGCAACGCTCAGAGGTAAGGTGAAGTCAGAACAAAGAAAGTTTCTATTTAAGATGCTGAACTGTGACTCAGAGGAACTAAATTTTCTTCCTGCATCCTTCCTCCTTTTCCTCTGGCAAGTCACTTAATCTCTCTGTATCTTGGTTCCCCAGCTGAATAATGAGGCAAGTAATATTAAATACTGTGTTTCTTTTCATACGTGAGACCATTTGTTTGTTTGTTTTAAACTAGAATAATTTTACAGAACTGAGGGAGCAAATGATAAATAGTTGAAAGAGCAAAGTGGAGGCGGCAAAAGAGGAGTTGTCACAAAGGCTGAGGGTGGGAATCTTTTACCCTGGATCAACATCAGTCAGAACAGTTTATGTACATATAAAAATGGTTTAATCAGAGAAAAATACCTGGTACAGTTAGGACCCAATCTAAATAGAAACCATTAAGTGCTATTGTTATTGGATAATACTAATAATGAGAGGTGAACTGCATGTAAGGGGGTATTTGTGCCAAGGTAGTCTGAACTGTATTACCTGGCAATTCATTGACAATTGTACCTGTGCAAAGCCAGACTGATGTTACTTAATTCTTGTTGTCCAGCGCCACGGGTAGAGCTGTGAGAAAAACAAATGTTCAGTGGGGTCAAAGTTAAAAAGGAAACATGGTCACAAAGAAAGGGTTCCAGAAATATGTCCTGAGAAGAGTCACAGAAGAGAACTCCGCAATGAGGTAGGTAGCTTTGTTGCCCTCATTTTTCAACAGATCTTCTCAACCACCTTTCAACTGCTGTCCTGTATGCATAACACACATGAAATCTGAGGGTGGCCTACATAAAACTTTAGAGGCCTCTGTAGAAGCCAGTGGCAGCATTACAGCTTGCAAATGTATTTACAGGATAAAATTGTTATTTCACGTAACACATAAATATATGGTGAATTCTGCACAGAGAAAAAACAAATATCTCTGGTTTTGATAAACTGTTTCAATAGCAGTATTTACAGGTCATAGAAAACCAAGGTTTTTCTGTTAAACCAGGGATAAACAACCAGAGTGCGGCAAAAAAATCACCTATGCAGCACTATCCTTTCTACAATTTGCAGTCTTTATGAATGATGTTTAGGAGGCTCAGATAATCCTATGATGTTTCTGCCTTTCCCATCTTTATTTTAGGAAAAAAAAAAAAAAAGAAAAAAAGAAAAAATTATGTGCTTGTTTATCACAAAAAAAGCAAAGTCATATTTTTAATTCACACATTTTTCATGTTCTGAATATAGCTGGAGGGCTGAATTCCTGCAGGGGAAATCTGTACAATTACAGTCAGGTGACAACACCTTTGCATTGAAGATATCGTATGTGCCAGAAAGTGCTATGTGATGCTATAAACAGCAGAAGGGACGCTGAGCAAGAAGTGACTTGAAACAGGTATGTGAGCATATGTGTTATACAGATACGCTATATCTATGTGTTATACAAACTTTTGCTTTCTTTACAGTTTATCATAACTTCAGTTAAAACCACACAGCAATAATTCATTGCTTTTAAAAAGCAGTTTTCTTAATCTGAAAACTTTACATACAAAGATGATGAAAACTAGCTTTTTTTACCTGCCTTATTTAATTTTCACACTTTTATTTGATTCATTACTTTTTCTGGCATTCATTCTTTCCAAGTGCATTCTTGCAGACAACTTGAGGTGTATATGAGGTCTCATGAGGGTTCATATGCACACATACTTCTGCAGTTGTTACCCTAACTAGAAGACCATTGTATGTTAACATGTTAGTGATCTACAGAACAGTTAACCTGAGAAGGTGCAGCCTCGTGTTGTGCTGTACATTCAGCTCGGTATTCGGGCCTGGGTTGTGTTGCACATATCCTTTGGCCACAGGGGAAACCTAGCCTGCTAATTGTAATGAAGGAGTCTGTTGGCAGCTCCCGTGTGTCACCAGTGATTACACCACCTGTATGTCCTGTATCTTAAAAGACACTTCCATTTTTCTAAGTCTTTCTCCCGTGTTTCAGAAGATAGAAAGGAATGAAGCACACTCTCTAAATATTGGGTTTTGTAAATTCTTCCTGTAAATTACAGTATGTATATTACATATTGCAGTAAGTGCTGAAGACCTTGACCAAAAGGACCTTTTGTGTTAAACACCTGGTGCATGTTTATTGGCACAGAGATCTTGCCCTTGAGCATGCAGAATTGTAACAGGCAACAAATTTGTTAATATCGCCTTGTTTGGGAGTGGAGAGGCAATGTGGCGACATCAAGTTACTTATTGAGATCATAGAGTCTATGGAAACTTCAGCAAGCCTAACAAGATGAATATTGCTCTTCTGTTTAAAGCAGCTAGCTTTAAACACAAGACAATTCCTCATTAGAACTCTCCTTTGTATGGAGAAAATGAATTTTCTTCCTCATTCAGATACTTGTGCGACTGAACACTAAGGTGACACCTTGTATGGTGACACCTAATGATCTGTGAACACAAGTAGGAGTCAGGAAATGCTTGAAATATTTAGCTACAGATGTAGACTCATCCAGTCCAGATGTTTGAGAACTCTGAAGCTACAACTGACTCAGTATCTAATTGCTTTTCCTCAGCACTGTCCCTAGTACCCTAACAACTCTGAGGTTGTTGGAAGAAACCTGCTAAAAAGTTGCAAAACGTGCTGCATTGCCAGAGGTGCTACACTCCTGCAGCTGCTATTGACTTCCCTGAGGTAAGGCAGCTCTGCAGAGAAGCAAAACCACTGCCCCTCCCTGGACAGAGCTCCAAACTCTCTTTGTACATCAGTGCTGACTTTAAAGGAGGCCGAGGATCTGACCACAAAGAAACCAAAGCCAGTGCACATAAAAATCGTTTCACTGCAGGCACCAAGTGTATTTCTCTGCAACTTACCCCGTTCCCCATAACCCGCCACATTCAGCAAGAAAGGCTCTGGAGTTAAGATGGAAATAGTAAATCAGGCTATTGTAATATTTGAAAATAATCTTTTCCAAAGGGAATATAGGTTAGGGACTTTAAAAAGATGGGACTTCAGAGCTGACAAGTGTATCTAGTGTGTCATTGTGGTAATGAAGTTAGCTCTGCACTGTTTGGAAAACAGCAAATTTCCTTGCAAGGTTTGTGATTAAACATCTAACAGAAAATAATGATTTCCTTGCAGGCACTTAGCACCAAATATAAAGACACAGAGAGAGAGCCAACCAGAGAAAGAACCTGCTAAATATCACTATTGAAAGCCACTGTTGTCATAGAGTCCTCATAATATTCACTGTTAATTATAAAAACTAGTATCTATAAAATTGAAGTGCCCAGTGGGAGAAAGTATGACACTTGTGCAATTCCTTCTGCCTTCAATCCTTCTACGCACAAAAAAATTGGTGCTTATTCTGTAAAAAACAGCAGTTGACAAGAGGAGAGAGATAGCATCTTGATTTGCATGTATATCTTGTTACTGAGGAGGAGCAACAAATCAGTTAAATTGCAAAGGAGAAAAACCGTGTTTTGCGCATATAAGCAAAGATTTCTATAATGAACTTGAGTAAGCAGAAGAGCAATGTTTGTTTGCCTGGGAATGAAGTGGGAAAGAAAGAATTTCTGCCCGTTACTATGAATGTGGGGAAGTTTACCTGAACCAGCGGGAAATGTTTGTTATGTTGAGCAGAGATTCACATTTGCACTACTTATGCCTACACAAAATATTAGATCAAATGGGAAACATATGAACAAATTGACCATGAAGTATTTGGATGACATCTGAAAAAAGTTTGGGCTTGTTAGCATTACTCTAAAATAATATCCTTAACTACTTGAAGGAAGTTGTCACTTATTCCTGTATCATTTCACTCTTATTTTTCATTGTTTCTCTCATTCCGTGTCTTAATTTATATTTTAGTGAGTAGACAAAATCAATTCCTTCATTTTTCTACATATTTATTTTCTTTTCTGAGAAAAAAGAAAAAGAAAAAAAAAAGGACAGGACAGGACAGGAAAGGAAAGGGAATAGAGACAAGAGAAAAGAAGAAGAAAAGGAAAATAGAAAAGAGCAAGCAAAAAATGGAACAAATACATGGAAAATCATACAGCACATGAACAGGATTCCTACAATATCTACTCACAGATTGGCACAGTACTAGGTACATATATGGATATCACAATTGAGAATGCTGCATGTCCTCCTTCTGTGAGACTGGAGTGCGAAAATCTAAGTTGCCTTAGTCTTTATTTTCAAATAAGGACTTCTGAATTCTGTCTTTTTAAAAATGAGGCAGCAGGGAATTCTCCTATTTGAAAAATAATCTAGATCAAAAAGGATAATCTGATTCAATAAAAAGATGTGAAAATTTCATTTGCTAGGCTCTCTCTAGAGAAGAGGAGCAGCTTCATTTTAAATAAACATGTCAATTTATTCACAATTACTGTGGGTAGGTACTTTTGCCAATCAAACGTAACAGGTATGCATTGTAGAACAACTTCAGGAGGAGTTGAGAGGATACAACTCTGAAAAAAAACAGTTCACCACACTTAGGCAAGAATAATGAACTGCAAAAACATAAGGCAAGGAAGGACAAGCTAAGTAACAGCACGACAGAAAAAGATTTGGATGTTAACATAGATCATAGGCTGAACAGGAGTAAACAATGTTATACTGCTGTAAAAAAGGCAAACCCTTATTGCAATTTATAGCCAGTGTTATCACGTACAAAACATTTAGTAATTCTTCAGCTCTCCTTGGAACTGTCTGTGCCCCAGCTGGGATGCTGCGTACAATTTAAATCCTTTGAGGAAGGTACGGTCCTATTAGGAAAAAAACAGAGGAAGACAACAATAATTATCACACTTCATAAAAGTATACTTACAAGGAAAGGCTGAAGGAATTGGGTTTAGACTGACATTCATCTGAACAGCTGAACTTCGGAGAAAAGAAAACTAAGAGGTAAAACAATAGCAGTTTTCAAATACATGAAATGTAATGTTGGTGAGAGGAACAAGCTGTTTTCTGTGTCTATTATGGACAGGACAGAGACATTTTGCTCTCATAACTGCTCATCTATTTTGAAGTGCTGTCTGAAAATCGACATGTTACCCACATAACACTAAATACAGTCTTTGCACTGCTACAATTTTCCTGATGCATTAAAAATACACTTAAGAAATACAATTCGGGAAAAGCATGGCGGAACTGGAGAAAAGGGAAAAAATCTTCTTATGATTGTTGATTGCTCTCCTCCTTTGAAGCAGCTGCTGTCTGAAATCGTTTTCAAAGAAGGTTCTCCTCACCTCTGTGCTGAATGAACTTACAGAAAAACCTGGCACAAGCTTGATTTGAAATGAAATAACTCCTATTTTGGAGTGGACTGTGTTATGAAGATGTAGTTAGAAAATAAATAATGATTCAGCTCTAACTTTCCATTTTGTCCTTATTAAGTTGCTCAACCAGGTGTTGAAGCCAATACAATTTGCTTTTCCTCTGTTGGAAAGCTATTTTGAGTGCAGCGTGACTGAAGAACAGCCACTTATTAGCTGCTCAGCAATGCTCTTGGCTTTTCTGCTAGAATCCCCCGCAATTGCTCGAACAACACTTTTGCCAATACTCATCTAGCTCAATCAGTAGCTGTAACGCTGGGGTATGGAATTATGCGGTGGTTGCAATGGTGGTAAGTTGCCTGCTGTTTAACATCTCTGTTTCATAGCCTGGTGTCAGGAGGGATGCAATGCTGATTTTGAGCTTCAGTTTGTATTGTATTCTTTCTCTCTTCAGTGTATCCAACTGAATTCCCTTGTAGTTTCAGTGCAGTATTACCCTGGCTGACATTCCTGGGTAATGCTGTTGTGTGCTGTTACAGAGTTGCCATGTTTCATGCTGGAGCTGTCTTTCCTTCCTGATGAGGGATGTAATCCTTCTGCATCCCAACTGGTCTGCAAGGATTAATTAAAGCTTGCAGTGCACTGCGAGTACCTTGCATCCTATTGAAGTGGAAATTACTGTGTTACAGCCAGTCTGAATGCCATCTGGGATTTCCATGTTATTGTTCAGCTCTGTTGTACATCATGAAGCTTGAGCTGGTACCATGAACAAAAGATTAGCATTGCATCATGTTGTTGTGTGTCTGGTGCTGTGTCCAGCACCTATATAAGGCCACATACATCCTGAGGAGCTGTGCTCGGCACACTGGGATTCCAAAGGCTTTTCTGTAGCTTGAAGCCTGCAACGCCCATTTCCTTTTTCTGCATTTCCACTCTGGCATGGGCTGGATCCACAGAGCAGTGGACCCCTTTGGTCTTATCCGCTGTCACCCTTGCCTGCTATGAACTTCAAGTCAGCTTTGGGAGACTGCACAAGAAATGATGGCAGAACTGGGCTCTGCATTTTGCAAAAGATGGTTTTCCTCATGGAACAGAATTTACCTTTGTGTGGCATCTGAAGTCCTATGGGGATATGGCGGAAAGGGCTGATCTTGCCTGAGACCCAAGCCAGTGATGTAAGCAAATCATAGCCATTCCACAATATTCTTGTATGCTTGTAACACCTACAAAACTCAACCCAAAACCTGTTTTGCTAGTTCACTGTGAGATCCTTCTTCAATCTCTGCAGGGCCAGCTGAGTATCTCTGAACTAAACAGATCAAATTTATGCACCAACTTTAGTTCAGCTAAGAGGGCGTTTTAAAACACATTCCTGTGACTTCACTGTCTGAGTAAGCCACAATAAACAAACAGGGTTTAAATGACTGTGGTAACTCTCCCAATATCATGACAGATAATCATTGACAGAAAAAAATGGCATAAAATGTAACTACCCAATTCACTTGTGAGCTTTCCCTGGGAAACAGATCAGCTAACAAACAGTTTGAAGTTCACTTCCTAACTAAAGGATTTTATTATTTGTCTTACCTAAATAAACTGGGAGGCCTAACCTTCCTAAAAGGACACTATTAAAGAGGTACAAATGTAGTCCTCTTACCACACTAATTACTGCTGTTTACATTTTTATAGATCTGACAGATTTCGGTTTTAGAGTTGGACCCCAATGCTGAGTGCTAAATAAATATCTACCAAAAGTTAGACACTATCCCACTGAGCTTTGTGTTCCGTCACTCCCCCTATAGCATCAGACTCTCCTCAACCTTTGAGGTGTCCCTTCTTTCTTCTTTTGTGAACAAGCACAAAATTAATTTGGGCAGGAATTGTGCTGTAACTGTTCTTCAGTGAGGACGGCATCACGTGCATTACTCTCCTTCTCCCCATGAGACATTAGTTTCTGTTTTTATGAAGAAAAGCATAGGTGGTATCTGTACTTTCAGATTCTGGAGCCAGCCTAGGGAGCAATGCCTATTTGATAATTTTCAAGCAACCACATTATGTGGACGTATATTTATTTGTCTCCACACATCTCCAACCTCCTGTCCAATTTTAATCAATTTTTACTTATGTCTTCAGAGATGTCAAACTTTTAGAAATTTCATAAAAACAGTCAACTGGTTACAGAAAATAAACCGTATTAGTGACCCCATCAGGCAAAGGTTTCAGCAAAGGTAATGGTTACCTTTGGCATTTGGCCTGGTATTGGGGAAGCAGCATGGAGAGCTCAGAAACATGTGTTGCCTCTTACCCAGCCAGTAGCTGGGAGGAAGCAGATAAGGTTATAAAAAAAGTGAGCAGAAAGGTCCAGGTGAAATTTCAAGGAATAGGGGGCTTATGACAAATCTGTAGGAAGCAGAGTTAAATAGAAAAATTTAAGAGATAAAACAGAGTGTCAAAGCAAAAGAGAGGCTGAAGAGGAGATGCAAAAGGGGTAGAAGTGTTTAGGAAAGAACAGATAGGGGCAATGGAAAAAAGGGGCAGATTTGGGTAGGGGAAATTCTGGGAGGGACAAATGAAGAACTGGGAGGAACAGAGAAGAGACTGGGAATCAGAATGAAAGAATGATACAGGAGAAACTGACATCTAAATTTTTATTACAAGATAAATGCAATTTATTGTCATTATAGCTTCTTTAATTACCTTTCAGCCTTTTTTTAATGATGCCCATATGTTGCTAATAACAGGGGTTTATGACTTTTGTTCTCTCACCTTTCCCATGGCTTACATTCCCACTTTAATTACCACATTGACATCAGATGCCTCGCCTAATGTTTTTGCACCAGTACTCCCTATTTGTGGTGATATCGCACTTAGGGAAACAAAGCCACCTGTCTCTCCTCGTCGAAGGCTACTTGCTGTTCTTGTGGATGTCCACCAGATGGCAAAGCCGGTATTTTTGTGGAGTTTCCCGGCGACCTTCAGATACTGATTTATCCTAAGGAGAGTGGGGGCTTGCTTAACAACAGATCCTTTACTGCATAGATTAAAAATAAGTGATTAGATTCTGTGTGGATTTCCCAGGAATAATAATAAAACACAAAAATAAAAGATGCGGTTAGAACATGGTGGTGCTGTCAGGAAGGC
The DNA here is from genome assembly GCF_011004875.1 of Balearica regulorum gibbericeps. Classification (NCBI taxonomy): domain Eukaryota; kingdom Metazoa; phylum Chordata; class Aves; order Gruiformes; family Gruidae; genus Balearica; species Balearica regulorum. The sequence goes on along the minus strand of NC_046188.1, from coordinate 52,580,932 downwards.
CACAATGTTCACACTGCATGCATATCTCCGTATGAGGAAAACAAATCTCAAGAATCTGAGTTAATATTACTATTTTCTTCTGTTGACATAAACTTTATAGAAACACTAATGTTTTCTCATCTCTACTCTCTTTGAAGTTGTTGTGACTAGACCACATCTCAGAATGACATTGACGGTAAGTAAAACTGTAACTGCCCATGACTTACCTGAAACTAATTTCCTAGCTCGTGTGGCTATACATATAAGAATAGCAATGAGGCTTGTTAATAGTCTTTTCTCTCCAACCTGCCCTCATGATGTCAAGATTGTAATTATGGAGATAAGCACTGATCTTCTTCCGTTACCTTTAGGGTTTTACTTACTGTTTTAACCATGGTGGCTCAAGAAACTTCTATGATTTAATCATTGAAATTCCATTGTACATATATACAGTACAAAGAAATGGAGAGTTTCCTGAAAGAGGCTACATCTTTTTAGCATTTATTATAAACTAATGTAACTGCATCAGTACACAAGCTTTGTACAGACAGGGCACATATCCGACATTGTAAGAGATGAATGTTCTTAATCACTGAGCTTAATTTTACATTGCATTGCCCCTTCATATAGTGCACCATCTCTGCTGCAAGGCCTATACAAGAGGCAATGAAAAAAATCTAGTCCCTTTAACTTCCTCCAAGAAACTTAACTCTTTCTCCCTGCAACCCCCCCCCCCCCCCCAATGTCAAGAGACTGTTTAGAGACAAACTAAGGAAAAAAGAAGGGTGTGAATTTGCCATTCCTTTCAAAGAAAAATCCATGCCTTTTGGGGTTTAGCTTCTTTTCTAATGGTAGGAACAAGGGAAGGATGATTTGCTTCTTTAATGGTTTTGTAGGTTGACCTGAATTCTGCTTCCAGCAGAGGAACCATACTCAGGGGTAAGAAAGAACGTTACAGCCTTTCTCTTCAGCTGGCTGGTTGACTTTCAGCTGGCATCAACTGTATTCATTCAATGGCTCCCAATCAGTTATATCCTGTAGTACTCATTTTTCAGAGTATCAAGACACAAGTAAAAAGATGAGGCCATTCCCACTCCATGATGCTAGGGTAGCGTAGAAAAAAAAGCTGGTGCTATATTTGGAGCGTTCCTAATTGCACTGTTCTATTTCCAGCTGCAAAAATCTGCGCTAGAATTTTAATTAAGGGCTAAATTCATGCAGCAGATCCTAACAACAGGAAAGAGTTATGTTAGTTAAATAGGCTTTGAAATGATCAGATTTTATCTCCCAGAGCAGCACTCGGATTAAGCTGCTTTTGATCTTTTGGAAAGGGCTGCTATTGCTCAGCAAGCTGAAGGAGGTCACAGTCTCCGCTTTGGAAAACCACTAACACCGGGCCAGTTGTCCAAAGAACAGGTCGGGCAAATCAAAAAGTCGTTTCCTTACAGACCTCGCACCTACTGGCAGAAAGCCCACGGGAAACGCTCCACGAACTCCCACGCAAAACCCCGCTTCGTCTCCGGGTGGGAGGGGGCAGTTTACCTCAAGCCGGCGGAGGAAATCGCCTCCCGCCCCAAGATTTCGGCCCCGAGCTCTCGTACCCGCCCCGGCTCCTCCCTAGCGCCGCGGCGCCCCCTAGCGACTGCGGCGCCCACCCCGCAGCGCTCCGCTCCGTTGCGGCGGCCGCAGAGCAGAAGCGCGCATGCTCCAGAATGGCTCCGGTCTTCCCTCTCCCTCCCCTCCCGGTAGGTCGATAGGCGCATGCGCAAGAAGGAGCTGCGTTTCCTTCCTTCTTCCTTGGCGCATGCGCACGGCGCGGCTTTGGAAACCGCCAGAAGGGGCGGGGGAGGAATGCGTTGCTGCAGGCACGCCTGACGCTGGGGGGCGGGGCCGGGGTCAGCTGACTCGGGAGCCTCTCGCTGAGTGACGGTTAGCAGTGGCCGTTGGAGCAGTAACGGTAGCGACGGCGGCGGTTGTTTGGCGGGGCGGAAGGAAGGGTCTCGGCCCGGGGAGGTGCTATGGCGACCACCGTCACTACTCAGCGGGGCCCGGTGAGTGCTGCCGGTGAGGATCAGCCGCAGGGGCCTCTGAAGGTTGTCTCCTGTTAATTCTTGCGACCGCCCCGCGTTGGGCTGGTGAGGCCCAGCTTGGACCCTTCTGGGCTTCGGCTTCTGATAGACGTCTCTCTCCTCCTCGGCTCGGCTTTTGCCAGTGGGCCTCCGTGGAAGGGTGACTCACCGTTCTTGTCTCCCTCCCTTCCCCCGCTCGCGGCCCGTGGCAGAAAGGAGAGAAAAGACCTCTCTTCTCCAGACTACCGTGATACGGGGAGAGGGGGCGGGGGAAGGAAAGTCTGCCTTTTCTCATGATTCTCCGCCTTGTGAAGAGGCTTTGGGAAACGGGAGGGGAAACTCCCGCCTATCTGCGTGTAGGGCTTGAAGAGGCTATTCTGCCCGTTCTTTGTCTAAGGGCCTTCCAAAGGAGCGAAAGGTTTTAACTAAACCAAAGTTAAACCTCTTTGCTTTGAAGCAGAGTAGAGCTTTCTGTTTTCATGGTTGGGCAGGGCAGATTCAGGTAGCAGTCTCTGAAATTGCCACCTGAAAGCTGGAACGAGAGATGTGCTGAAAGATGCATTCAGTGGTAGTATGTAGGCATTTGTGTTGGGGAGGAGGAACTGAGCAGTCCTAAAACCAAATTAACAGTCTTCTGGGAGTTAGTGTTGATAGCTTATTGGGAATGTGTTACTGTCTAGTTTTGCCCTGGAATATCTTGTCCCACACTGGGCTGTTCTACTGTGTTATGTATAACTCTGTGGTATAACATCAGGTCTCGATTGATGCGCTGTTACTGTCTGTTCCGCCTGTCTGGAAGGATCTGGTAGTAATTGACAGTATGATGTTGCTCTGCAGTTGAAGTAAGATTTTCTTAAACAATCAATTTAAACTGCTGTATTTTATTTCCTTGAAACAGGTACTTTTTTGTGTGTCTGTGCAGCCTTGATGAAAGATCAGAGGAGTGAATTATTAAACTGCTAATCTTGAAAAGCTGCATCACTGTCTGTTGTTCTCTCATGACAGTAATGTTATATGATCATCAATTTAATTCCTTAAAATTACTTATTTGTCTGGTCTTCCAGAATAGATTCCTTCTACAACAGATTGTTATGATGGTTCTGTTGTTGAAATAAAAGTTTTAAGTGGAGAATTAAGGTAAAAAAGTTAATTAAATTTTTTTGTTGTCTCTTGGTGGTGTCATGAAATGATGACTGCTGTTGTGTTTGATCTCTGGTGAATTAGGTAGTTGTTATCCCCAAAGGCTTGGTGTTTGAGAGTTGATGGTGTGATTGCACCCAGAGAAAATTCTGTCAATATGTAACAGATTTTACTCAAAATAATGTAAATACCTGAAAAATATAGTCACTGTTTGTTTAAAAGTAACTTCACTTCTAGTTATCCTTTAGTTTATGTTTGGAGAAGGTGGGGAAAGTTGAGGGGTTTGATGTGGGAGTAGGGATAGAAGGAATTGGTAACAAACTAAGTGGTTTGGCTGAAGCTGAACAGTAGGCCTGATTGTAGTCCTGATTTGTGGAGAGAAGAAATTGTGTAAATATTTCTATCTCTGAAATGGAGTGGCATTTCTTTTTGAGAGTTTTACTTGTCTGTGGTGCTAAACACCTTGTTGGTATTGAGTAGGGTACTTTCAATATCTGCTTGTTTTAGTTTGGTGAAATCCTCTTTCTGGGTTGAGATAATACTTTAGAGAGAACCTTCTTGGACATGTCTATAATCCTGCGGATGTTTGAATGTCATAACTGCCTGGTCTTTCTTAAATGTTTTAAAGGAACTGCATCTCAATGCTTAGAATGTTATTATTCTAGATTCTTATTCTTCTAGATACCTTATTTTAGAATTACCTAGATACTCCTGTATAATCTCTTGGTAATCTTTTGTTACTTAAAATTGATTAAAGCCTGACAAATGGAAAGGTGTATGATGATTTATCTTGTACAACTTTGATTTTCTGGTTTTTTGGGGTTGTTTTTTTTTTTCCTTGAATGTTCCTAACATTGTGCACGCTCTTCTTCCTTCTCTTAACCACTTCAAAGATTTGAATGTTTTCAAATGAATTAATAAATTATGGAATAGTAAGCTGCTGTTAACAGGTGAGGATGTTGATATGGTACGTGCCAGCCTTTCTTAATTCTCTCTAGAGCGGAAGATAGAATTCTACTTGTTTCTATATATACAACTGCATTACAAATGAATAGCCACTAAATGGTGCTAAAGGATTGGGAAATATTTTCTATTTAGTGCTGCAGAGAACAGTTCTGTGTCTCACTGAACAGGCAAGAAAATTTTCAAGGTTGTTTCATACAGGTGAGAAAATAAAATATGCTACTATACTCTTGCCAGTCTTGTTCTTATACCTGTGCTTTCTAGTTTGTGATGTTGCTTATTTTGTAATTAAAATTTCTGATTGCTGTTTAGTTTTTCAGATTAAACGGAACTGCAACTCATCCTGTCTGTTACTGGCAAATATTCTGCTAGAATATAGATTTCTCTCGCTATTTTCAGCATGTTATGGAATTAGTGTGTTTTTGTATTTTGTGATCTTTTGAGAACAAAACAGCTTTTGAAATCTAAATTACCGCTGAATATATAAGGACTGCTAAATGATACTTTTTCCAAGTGAGAGAAATTAATAAACAGTTTGATCAGGCTTCAGGTTTAGTCTGAGACACCAAACCCTTACATTTGTGATTCCTTAGCTAGCCAAGCACACCCAAAATTAATCTCCGTGTTTATTCACCATGATGGCAAATATGTCAGGTCCTCCAAAATTAGTTCAACTACCAAGATAGGACTATTTAGATTTCTGCTCATAATTTCTCTAATAATTGCTACTCTGATGACTGAAAATCTTCTAGTGGGCAGGCTAAATTTATGATTACTTCTCTTTTCTTGTCCTAATACTGTCATTTAACTACGTAAGTCTTGTTGTCTCTGATTTTACTTGGAAGTATTTTCTTGAGACTCTTCAAAGCTTTGATATCTTTTTCTGAACAAATGTGACAAAGAAGCAATGTCCAGTATTGATATAAGCTATGTTGTCACACAAGCAATTTTGAATACAAAGTCACATCACCAGAATAATTGCATTAATAATTCTGGGCATAATTGAATATTTTATTAGATATTTTGTTTCTTATTACAATGTGGATATATGTAGTATTAAAATCCTGGTCTGCAAAGGTGGACATTTCATAAAGACACATTGTTGCAATCAATTTGGGTTTCAGAAGTTGTTTAAAAAGTTGAGGATGTAAGATGTCATTGAGCATTTCTAAGCAAAATGTGAATTAATTTTTAAGTGCTGTGATCTGATTTCTGGAGCCTGTTTCTTTTGACAGAAAATGTTGAGGGCAGCATTTGTAATACTTTGAAGTTCTTGCTCTCTAACAGGTAAGTGCATTAAGGCACTAAGTGACTTATTTTCTGTTGCGTCCAATGGCATTTTCTTTTAACCAAGAGTTGGAGGAAAAAAAGATCTGTATTGGTATGTCTAGTGGTAGAGTAGAAAAGCAATCAGAAGTCTGTTCCTGAAATTGATGGCAATTATCCTTCTCCTTAATGCTAATCAGAATGTGAATTCATGGGTTTCCTTATTTTGAGCTGTTTATATGGCTTTTCCCAATGTTATTTCTCTGTTATGTTGAGTGCAGACCAAATCCCTGTAGCTCAAATATGCTATAAATGCTTATTGAATTTGACATGCCTATGGACATTCATTCTATCCTTAATTTTTAACTCATGTTTGTATACAATAGTTCTTGCTATACTTAGCAGGAATTCAAATTATTGTTTTAGTGAAGAAGGGAATCTTTTTTGACTGTAATCAAATGGTTCGTATTAAGGTGGTGACTAGAATCATAAAGCCTTTACAGGTAGACATATGGAAGCAATAGAATTGACAAAGTATATGGGAAATTTCTGGTAACAGGAAAAAGTCATAAGAACGAGAGAAGAAATGTCTGGTACTTTGCAGTCCATGACTTTTTTTTTTTTTGGTGACATTTTAAAAAAACAATACAAAAAAACCCCCAAAACAGAAAACCAAACAGCAAAAATATGTAAATGTAATAAACTTAATAATTGTTATATTCTTTCCTTTGTCCATTTCTAAATTGAAATTCTGAAGTAGAGCCTTTGACTACAATTCTACAGGAGTTTAGCTGGGGATGTGTCATGCTATAATGTGAGTTCTATAGAATCATAGAACAGGTCAGGTTAGAAGGGATGTCAGGAAGCCATGTAGTCCAATCTTTTGCTGAAAACATGGCCAATTTTTAATTCAGACTAGGTTGCTCAGTACTTTGTCCAGCAGGATCTTCAAAACCTCTAAGGTGAGAGGTTTTGCAATCTTCCTGGGCAACTTATTCCTATCTGTGGTTGTCCCTATGGTGATATTTCCCACGTGCCCTGCCTTCGCCGCCCCCTCCCCCCCCCCCTTATCTCATGTCAAACCTCCCCTGTTTCAGTTTGACAATTGAGGTCTCCTGTCTTCTTGCCTTGGCTCTCAGAAGAGAACCTGTCTCTCTTTTTGTAATGACCTCCTCGTAGATACTGGAAAGCTGCTACAAGGTGCATCCTAACTTCAGCTCTAAACAAATCTTCAGCCTGTCCTCACAAGTCTTGTCTTACAGCCTTTTTCATGGGCCATCTTGATGGATTTTTGCTGGGCTCACTGAAGTTTATCATTTTTCATGTACTGTTGGGCCCCAAACTGGGTGCAATATTCCAGATGTGGTCTAATGAGTGCTGAGTAAAGGGAAACAATTGCTTTCCTCAGCCTACTGGTCAGGCTTTTGTTGATACAGTGTAGTATGCTGTTAGGCTTTATTGTTTCAAGAGTGCTCTGCTCATTCAGGTTTAGTTTGCTCTCCACCAGGACCTACATGTTTTTCTTTGTAGAGCTGCAGCCCTGCCAGTTGTTCTCTAGTCTGTACCAGTGCCAGGGATTTTTCTGTCCAAAGTACAGGACTTTGCACTTGTTGAATTTCATTAGATTCCTGCCAGTGAATTCTGTGTCTCTGGTTGTTGGTCTTGTCATTTCCGCCCTGCCCACCCCCCGCCCGCCCCCCCCAATTTGGTCTCATTCTCAAAACTGATAAGGATACATTCTCTCTTCACCTCTGGTTATTGATAAGGAAGAATGTTAGACACATAAGTTAGTCTCAGCTCAGACCTCTGAGAAACTTTGCTTTTAACCAGTCTCCAGTGTCATTAACCACTGAACTTCAACTTCTGAGCTCAGTGACCCAGACAGTTTTTCATCCATCTGGTGGTCCATTTGGATTGTAATGACCCAGTTTTAATACTTAACCGCTCTCTCCTTGTTCACAGATTTTAAGAAATTTATTGTAGAAGGCAGTTGGTCTCATTAGCCCTTTTTTTCTTTTAAAGCCTTGGTAAAGATTGGCTATCCCTATTCCCGTATTTTTTTTTTTTTCCTCCTTCATGTGCCTAGAAGTGGCTTCCAGAAGGACTTGCTCTATTAATTTCTTAGCAACGAAAGTGAAGGTGACCTGCCTGTGGTTCCTCAGATCATCCTTCTTGCCCTTTTGAAAGCTGGGTGTGAGATTTGCCTTTCTCCAGTTATAGGGAACTTCCTCTAATCTCCATGACCTTTCAAAGGTGATAGAGAGTAGCCTTGAAAAAAACATCAAACTAGCTCTTTCAGGACCTCTGGATGCATCCTATCTGGTCCTGATTTTTTCTTTAGCATGCAAAACATAGAATGACAGTTCAAAATTCTCTCTCACTCATTCTTTTTTAAAAACAGTAAAACCATTTAAAGGAGAATGGTTAGAACTTTTTTGAGTAGCTAGGTGTTTAAAGGTCTTTATCATGAAACTTGAAACCTAGTATCAGAGTTTCTTGGTAATTGCTAGCGTGGAAACCTTAGTTAGGGTTCCCTGAGTGTCTCAGCATATGGTTCTCTAAGCTGGGGCATTTGTGGTTGTCCTTGGCTCCGCGTTCCCTTTCCCTCCCTTATGTAGGTACCAGTATTCACGTGATCAGGTAGCGAGGTAAAGGTCCTGATGACTTCCCTTCCTTTTCCCTTTACCTCCAACCCTTGTTTCATTTTCTTCTGATGAGCCCTCTGCACTAGCATACTTTACAATTGCCTTAGCACCATTTAATATTGCACAAGAAGTGATGGTGAAAAGAAACAGGAAGGTGAGACTGAGACAGCCCAGTCCTGAATTAGCTTGAATAGCTGTAGAACATCACACTTCCTTGAATTTGAAGAAATTGAGATATAATTTTTATACCTGCAGCATTTCATTTTGAAGTTCCTCAAAACTAGCTCTTAAGTGGTTTCAGCAGATAGAAAGGGCAGTATTATTCTGTTTCTAGATGATTTGCATGTTTCCATGCAATGTTGTCAATAAAAGTTTATTAGGAAGTAATTACAAGACAGGCTTTTTTTTTTTATGAATGCTTGCTCAACATTTGTCTTCTGAATTGTAGTTCTATCATTACACTGTCATATTGCTATCTTGCTTGAAAAGACAGTTCTAGTAAAATTCAAATGTTAAATGGAATTAATTTTTTACTCCACAGTTAATAGCAGAGCAGGTTTGAATTTCATTTTCTTCCTTAAATGTTGTTCCAGTAGATGGAAGTACATTCGTTTTAAAGTGGGTGTTGAGTAGGATCAATGATACAAGCTTGTCACTTACATTCTCCTTGCTTTAAAAATAAATTGTGGTTGAATCCTGGTTATGTAAGTTTATATTTTTGATTCAGGTTTGGAGGTGGCAGTTATGTGCCTGCTTTTAAGTGCTTTGAGGAAGACATAAATTAGCCTGTTTTCTTTACAGATAAAAAGACCGCACACTACTGATTTGTCTCCATCGATATGGAATTGAGTGGTAATTAGCATAAGAACTTACTGAGTAGTGTATTTTCCTCAATAAGCATCTCTCCTAGATATTTTACTGAACGTATCACCAGGACTTGTGTACCAGATCTCAGTCAGAGCTGAACATTTCAGATGAGAGCACATGCATCTCCTGTTCTCCACCCCTCCTTTTGGAGGGGTTTGGCACTCGGATCTTTTGAGAATTCAGTTACGCTAGCTGTTTTCAGTTTCTGTATATGTCTGTTCTGCAACTCCAGGATAAGAATGTGGCTATGTGTAAGATACCTGAATGACCTAAAAGCAGTTTAGACGTAAGAAAACTTTGGTCTCCCTTACAGATTTTGTTTGTCCCTTTTGGACCTCAATACAGAGACTATTTAATATATTTTATTTTGAAGCAGTTTTTGGGTGACTTAAAATTTAGAAAGTGAAAGATAGCATTAGACTTCTTGTTGTGAATGAATTAACCTTTCCAATGTCCGTATTAAGATGGTGGAGACAAAATATGCTATCCTGTTTTCTAAGAAGTTGACAGAGGGAGCTTGCATGTATAGGAATGTAATTTCAGGGCTGCACCCACCACTTCTGATGATGGGAAATCTTTATGATATCTATTCTTAGAGATGCTAATAATACCAGATTTGACACTTCCTGGAGGTCAAGGGTTGGAGGGGACCTGCTGTGTGGTAAATGCCACTGCCTTGCTAATTCTGGTGCCATTTCAAATCTTTCCTAAATGGATTATGTTAAACTAACTCCTTTTTTTATAACATGTATTCTAATGAGAGGGCTGTTACAAGACCCTGTCTAATTTCCAGGCTAACTGAAATAAATAAGGTTTCTTTTAATATTAGCACTATCTTTTAGCTTAGTCTTCTCCCTCTCTGCCCCCTTTTTTCCTCCCACTTTTTAAAATTTAAGCTACTTAGGATCTTAATTGTAAAATTTTAAGATGCTTGTAAGCAAAACTGATTCCTTCTCCCTCTCTCCTAATAGCCTAGCAGCAGGCATTCAGTACTTTCTCCTTAGCTTTTCTGATAAACTTCCTTTCTGATATGTAACACCTACTGTTGCCAGGATCCTGAGGCTTTCAGATAGCAATAGTCATACAAAATGTGATTTGGCAAGAGATGCAATTTCTAGCTCCAAGATGCAATCTTGACATGCTGTCTACTCTTCAAAAGCTATGTCCTAGAGGCCTGTTCACTTCTTAAATTATGTTCTGTAGGCATGCATCTGCCAGATATACAACTGAGTAATCTTGCCTGGGATTGCAACATAAGAAATTGCACTGTCTTTTGTCTTGATTATGTATTGTTCTGTATTAAACATGTAAGCAACTCTATAGACAACAAAAATGAGTATAGCTTAATTATGAATATTCTGTGCCTCTTTATTTGCCTTTTAAAATTTATTATAGTATACTTGTTATTTTAATGTGATGATCTCTCTAAATGTGTTACTGATAATGTTCACTGAGCGTTTAAAACCTAGAAACAGCCTGAGCTGTTGAATTGACAGTAATAGGATTAAAGTAATAGGTAGAAACTTTCCCTTCTTTTACCGTAAAGCTAACAGAAAATACATGGTGACTGCTGATTCATATTGGCACATGTGATGGAGTGCCTCTAGTATTTTTCTACTTTGAATTTTTCTTCATGGTTCTTTCTTGTCATAGACCAGACTTTGAATTCTTCCATTTTTGTTTTGAGTATGATGGGATTTTGTCTCCAAATTGTCCCCAAGGTTAGTTGCAGGCTGGAATATTGGAAAAGCTTTAGGCATCTTTGTTATTGCATTGGTTTCAGCAGGGATAGAGTTAATTTTCTTCCTAGTAGCTGGTATAGTGCTGTGTTTTTGATTTAGGATGAGAGTAATGTTGATAACACATTGATGTTTTTAGTTGTTGCCAAACAGTCAAGGACTTTTCAGCTTCTCATACTGACCTGCCAAAGAGAAGGTAGGAGGTCCCCAAGAAGCTGGGAGGGGACACAGACAGAACAGATGACCCAAACTGGCCAAAGGGACATGCCATGTGATGTCATGCTCAGTATATAATTGAGAGGTGGGCTGGGAGGCAGCTTGGCTCAAACTAGCTGAGCATTGGCTTTGGTTGGTGAGCAATTGTGCTGTGTATCACTTGTTTTGTATATGCTACTATTATTATTATTATTTATTGTCTTCTCTCCTATTAAACTGTCTTTATCTCAACCCACAAGTTTTCCCTCTTTTTCCTCTTCAGTTCTCTCCCTTGTTCCACTGGGGGAGCAGGGAGGGAATGAACGAATGGCTGTGTGGTTGTTTTAGCTGCCTCCTGGTATATACTATGATGGTTATGTGTAAGGATTCTTAGTTATGTTGAAGGATTTGGTTGTTAGGAAGCATTGTGTTTATGATCTGTCTTGACAGTGACTGTGAAAGTGACCCTTTCTAATGTAAGCAGTGTGCTATGTCTTGTCACAGGAATGATTGGATGTAACATGAGTGATGAGTAAGTGAAAGAGCTGGGTGCCATCAGATGTCATATGTGAATGGGATGTAAAACTTGGTAGCTCTGATTTTTGTATGGACTACTTAAATGTTTAGGTGCAGAGCAGCCTTAGTTCTCTACGTCCTAATTTTTTTCCAGAGGCTTAAGTTGGAAAACAGTATTTTTGAAAGTAAATATGAGAACATGCTCTACATGAGTTTGTGGTTTTGTCATTTAATTAGTTCTTTGTTCACGCTGTCAAAACTAAACTAAATTCTGCTAAATGTTTTTGCTAAGCTTTTGTTTGATTTATAGTCTTCTCTCTTTTTCATTATGAAGGTGGAAGACTTAAGTTTGAAGGTTTTTTTTCTTTTTCTTTTCTTTTTTAAGGTATTTGTCGGTGAGCTTCCTCAAGATTTTCTTCGCATTACCCCAACCCAGCAGCAACAGCAAATCCAGCTGGATGCCCAGGCAGCTCAGCAGCTACAGTATGGAGGACCAATGGGTACAGTAGGCAGACTCAGCATTACTGTAGTACAGGTATACATTGCACCATCTTTGTACAATTAAGTAATTGTAATTCATACAATTAATCTGTTTTGATCGGTGGCCACAAGAAGATTGTGTTGGAATCTGAGTTAGTAAAGTACTTGTATGCAAGGAACGAGTAGTTTTTCAAGTTTTTTTACCTTCATGTTTGTGTCCAGTTTCATAGCTGCATGGTGCAGCAATTTCCTGTAAACCTTGCTATTATAGCACATAATCAAATAAACTTATGAGTTTTTTTTACAGTGAGCAGATTTCTCTGAAAACTTCTGTTAAGGCTTCCTGTAGAAACAGTTAATATTGGAATACATTAGTAATTTTGAGAATATTATAGGGAACTGTAGTTGCCTTCCATATTTTTCCATAAGTGACTGCTCTGTTCCATCCTCATTTCCTCCAGTGCATTTGCTGTTTTTCCTAGTGCTATCTGCTGCTTTTTTTATTAATCACAAGGGCATAGTCCTAGCTCCTTATTTTCTACTTCCTCTTTTCCCTTATTATCCTTTATCTCTTGGTGGTACTGTATTACTGCATTCATTATGCATAAGATTTCAGGTTTTAAAACTTGTCTGTCTTAACACAGTTCTTTTTATCTACATCAGCATACCAGATGTCCTTCATATTAACTTAACACACCTCATCTATTTACAAGTGCTGTTTCTAAGTCATTCTCTAAAAACATACCAAAGAATTTGCCTCAAATTTAGCACCAGGCCTGGAATAGTACCCACATGGTTACAGCTCCCATGGTGAGGTCCTTATTGGGGAGTAAACCTATATGGGGTCTCTCGGGGAAAAGAGGCACTGATCCTTCTTTTCTATGTCTCTCACTGGTCAGTTTGCTCCTTCACAGCCAATATCCTTCCTTCGAAAACTGGGGGTAATGCTTTTTCAAAGCTTATTACTTCTAAGGTCTAGATGTTTGAACTAGTTCATTGCATTCAGTTGCAGCCCTCTTTCTAGTTCCGATGAGTTTCCTGACCTGTGTTCAGAGAGTGTAAGACTGGAAGCTTCTTCTGCAACTTTGAATGGCAGAAAAATGTTACCGCTTTTAGAACATGAAGGAGCTTTAGTATATTTTTTTTCCAGAGCTAGGAATAGATGATTCAGGTTAAGCCTCAGGCCTATAATGAAACAAAACATTTATCAAACATGCCATATGCCTTTCAAGTCTCTAGCAGTTTCTAGCAACTTGTATGCTACTCCATAGTTGTTCATCTTTGGCTGTTTGCTTGGACAGCTTAGAGTGCTTTTTGTCACAGGATGTTGAGCCAATCAGTATTGATGGTAGAAGTTCCTGGAGCAGATAAGGGGGCAGACAGTACAGTATTCAAGAAAGCGTTGTGCATCTCGCTTTGAGTGGCTATGTACAGAAGCATCCAGGTTCCTGTTTGGATGGGTGAACTGATGGAATGGATACTGGTCCTTTATTAGGTTCAATCCTTGTTTATTTTTAGGTGCTTGTGCAGACAAGAAAAATATATTTATCTTGCTTGAAGAATAAAACCTAATGGCTGTTCTTGAATGCCATGTCTCTAAGTAACCACTTGTTATAAAATCACAGGATAGTTGAGGTTAGAGGGGACCTCTGGAGTTTTAGTCCAAACCTCATCTCACAGGTTTGTCCCTTAAAGATTAGAGAGGATGTTATATACAAGGAAAGGCTGATAGAGCTGGGGGAACGGTCTTCAGTGGAATCTTATCAATAGTGATCTCTGCCATCAGGTATTTGTGAAGAAGACAACTAGGCTCTTTTCAGTGCTACCTAGAGGAAAGACAGGAGGCTTAATGAGCACAAATTGAAATACAGCAAACTATTTAAATGTATGAAAACCTTTTTTTACTATGAGAGTTGACAAACTTCAGGTTGCCCAAAGGGGTTGTGGAGCTTCCATCCATGGAGACACTCAGAACCAGCCTGAGCATTTGACGCTGCTTTGAGTGGGGAGCTTGGATTACGCAATCTCTAGAGGTCCCATCCAACCTCAGCCATCCTATGGTACTGTGAAACCCTTAATTGTGTGTAGTGGCCCTTTGCTGGACTCGTATGACCATGTCTTCTATTGGGTAGTCCAGAACTAAAGAGAAAAGTATTCTGGATATGGCCCCCCCAGTGCTGAGTAGAAGGGATCCTCTTCCTTGACCAGCTAGCTGTGCTTTTCCTAATGCAGCCCTGGCTGCTGTCTGTCATCTTTGCCGTAAGGGTGCGTTGCTGGCTTATCTCCAACTTCGTGTCCACCAAGGCCCCCAGGGGCCCACGGCCTATAGTTTTGCATGTGGTTATTCCTCAGGGGCAGAACGTTGCATTTTCATGTGTTGAATTTTGAGATTTCTGTCTGTGTACTTCTCTAGCCTGTCAAGGTCCCTCTGAATGGCAGTACAACCTTGTGGTGTCCCAAGAGATAATGTTCTGTACCTGTCTGGGAGTTTATGCAAGAATGCCGTGGGGAATCTTGGCTGCCGATTGAGGCATGTGACGTTTTGGATAGGAGACTTACCACAGCATATTTAACCTGTGGAACATGAAAAGCTTGTTGAAGTCTTCTGTATTTAAATATGTGTTGATGAAGTATATAGAGCAGCATGCCTTAATTCTGTTACTAACAAACTGGTGGAAGATCAGAAACTGGTTTTGGGAAGGTATTTTACTACTGTTTGTTGTTCTTGCAGATATATAGGAATGGTGGTGAGTTTGTCTAAGCACCATTGATTGTGTTTTCTTAAATTACTAGTCAGACAATTTACATGCTCTTTTTTCTTTTGGTGAAGTTTTATGATAAACTACTTTGTCTCAGGACTTCAGAGTCTAGAGAGTGCCTAATTTAGGTGCCAGCTTTCCTGCTTTAATTGTTAAGCCCACATTTACAAGAAACCGTTTGAGACCTTTCTCACCAGCTCTAATGTATGAATTACTGAACCAGCATGTGCCTTGGAGAAAAGGGCTTTCCAGGCCAGAGCTGCAGCCATTGTGACTAAATCTTATGCAAGTCTCAACTGTTCCAGTTCTTTAAATGCCCTGTAGATGGGAGGCATCCTAGGCACCATATTTTGTCACTTGTCTTACTATTAAAAGAACTATAGGCTGCTTAGTACACGTCAGAGAAACAGCATGTCCAAAAAGTCTGATTTCTACTTTGGCATAGCTATGCAAAAGTACTCAGTGTTGTCTTCGGGACTGTCATCAACTTGTTTTGTTCTATTCCTCAGCAAAAAGTATGTTGGATATCTTCTGATTCTATAGACCGTCTATTTTTATAATAATGTAGAACTTAAGATGACCACTGAATTAAATAATATCAAATGCACACACTAAATTAAGTAA
This sequence comes from Balearica regulorum gibbericeps, assembly GCF_011004875.1. Classification (NCBI taxonomy): domain Eukaryota; kingdom Metazoa; phylum Chordata; class Aves; order Gruiformes; family Gruidae; genus Balearica; species Balearica regulorum. Next base: position 52,565,690 of record NC_046188.1, on the reverse strand, counting down.
GTTTTTTTTAATCACTTTGAAAAGTATGATCTACTAGTTTTTACCTCAATTGAACTGCTTTTGCAGCTTGTGTTTTTATATTGTGTCATATTTTTGAAGCTACTGGATTTCTGTATTTCATCATTTAAAAGTGCTTTGGTGAAAAAGGATGGGCTACCTATCACATTAAGTTTATGATTGCGTATTGGAGAGCAGATACCAAGGCAAAAATTGAACTGATTACTATTTTCTTGTAATCATGTCTCTTTGGGTTTGGTATGAAGTAAATTTAGTGGTAATAAAGATGTTTTTCTACAACAGACAGGTTAAAAAGAGATTCCAAGATCTCCCAGATATTTAATGGTGTCATGGGCTTATGTTTTCATCTGCTGTTTTTCTTGACTGGTTTTTTTTTTTCCCCTTCCTATGTGCCTTATAATTGAATCTAGTCCTTTGTTCAGTATTTGATTCTCTTTGTGAACTAATAGTAATTCACTTCTCAAGCTAATGTAAATATTATACACTTACAGACTTTCTTTTCTTTCCAGGCAAAATTGGCAAAGAACTATGGAATGACCCGCATGGATCCATATTGTCGAATACGTCTGGGATATGCTGTGTATGAAACTCCAACAGCACATAATGGAGCCAAGAACCCCCGCTGGAACAAAGTTATTCAGTGCACTGTTCCTCCGGGTGTGGACTCTTTTTATCTAGAGATATTTGATGAGGTCAGAACTGCTATATGATTCCCCCCACCTTCTGTTTGAACTGAGGTTTGGGTAAAATCTTGCAAAAAAAGGATTGACTTACCAAAGGCTGTTTCTTAGCTGCACAATCTGGGAGATGATGAAACTTTTCAGAATCCCAAGAGCAGCAGTGCATAAGGCTTCACTCTCCCAAGAATGTCAGAGCTGTTACTTTTCCTTTGTTAGCTGATAAGGGGCATTAGCAAGGAAGAGAAGCAAAAATGTCTGAGTGGTGTTCAAGCTCCTCTTTGCTATCAGAATGCCCTGCAGCCTTATGTTCTGTACTGTCCCTGTTTGTATAATACTGTTTTACTCAGAAATTCTTCTGAGTGTTATTCTAATCCAGGAGGAGCTTGGAAGCTTTCCCAAGCTAAGAAACGCTGAGAATAAAACAGTCAGATATAGACTGTGTGTAGTCACTAGGATTTATTAGCAGAAACTAAGAGGCTACAAGTGAGGTTAAAGTCCCTTGTTTGCCCCCCCCCCCCGCCTTTTTTTTTTCTTTTCTTTCTGCCTCTCTTACTGTGTGTGGTAAAACTTGATGCTGCAGCAGCTGTGTGGTCGTCATATAAGTGAGGCTTTTGGATGCTATTTTGTGGGCTTAGTTGATTGGTTGAAGTGTCTGTTTCTAGAAGTGTTCTGCTTCAGGTTTTTGATTTCTTATTATTAAATATCAGCAGTCAGTCTATATTTTCACTTACAGCATCATTCATCCTTGTTGGAAAGGAGATGGCTAAAATATTTACCAACAATTTAGTAGTTTCAAAAGGAATAACTTAAAAATAAAACTGGCAAAATGAAATTGTATAAAACTGAAGGAAGTGTTAGTCAAGAATAATTTTAAGTTTGGGGTTTTTTGGTTTTAGCAGACAATTAACTTAATAATATATTTTTAAATTATATTCCAGCGGGCCTTTTCAATGGATGACCGCATTGCTTGGACACACATTACAATTCCTGAGTCTCTGAAACAAGGAAATGTGGAGGATGAATGGTATAGCCTGAGTGGAAGGCAGGGTGATGACAAGGAAGGAATGATTAATCTGGTTATGTCGTACACGGTAAGCCAAGTTTGGGGTGGGAAAAGGAAGGGAGAGAAGCTTCTTGGGTAGTGGGAGGGAGATGTTTTAGATTAAAGTAGAAGTATTTCCATTGCACCTTACTGGGAGTTTGTATGTGTCAGTATTTAAAATAATTATACTTAACTTCGGGAATAGCAGTCAAAAATGTTAGGTAAGGCAGTAAATACTTTTTGGTGAGGTGGTAAATGTATATTTATCTGGTTTTGCAATTACAAAAATTCAACTTATTCTTGTGCTAATAAAAGTATAAAAAAGAAATCCTCAGTCAAATGGTCCATTGTTATTTCTAGTTTAAAAATTTAAAAAAGCTTAGTGGAATCTTACAATTATTTTTTTCCCCTAAATCTTCAGAATTTCATGTCAATTTAAAAGCAAAAATAATGGAAACTCTGTCTTAGGTCTTGCTTGGATAGTTTGAATGCTCTTTGTGATGACTTTGTTTTTTTACTTCCATTCTTGTTCATTTGGTGCTCCTGGTCATGAACTGCTGACCTACACTGGTCCGTTTAGCAGCTCATGGAATATTTATTCATCTGTCACCTTTGTCTTAAGTAGCTGTTGGATAGCAATATGCAGTCCTGAATGCTTCCTATTGCGCATGTACATCATCAAAAGTTTTTGTTGAGTGCCCAACTGGGAAAAGATGTTCCCTGCTGTTTGAAGTTCACATTCTGATCCACATCTGAACCCCTAGGAGAAATGAGTCTATAATTAACCTTTAAAACTGTCTCCCCATGAATGTACTGTACATAGAATCTGACCTTTTAATATTTTTCTAGGATCCACAGGAATTGCGGTAGTAAAAGGGAATGAAGTTAAATCGCTATTTTGTTTAAAGTGCTGGTTTACCTCAAAAATAATTGATTTGAACTAAAATTTGCTTCTAGGAGCACTATATTGCTTTTAATAAAATTCAAGTTTGCTCTAAGATTTAATTTACGATGAATATCTTGCATATTTATTTCAGAATACTAAGGCATGAAAGCTGATTCAATCCATATTTTAAAATAATTTGCTTCAGTGACAAAATTAATCAAACTGTTTCATAAGGCTAGTTGACATGACGTGTTTATATTGATTTTCAGGCATATTAATTGCCTTTTAAAAGGATGGTAGTTCAGTTAATTTGCCAGAGGTTTTGTTTAATATAGATTAGCACTTACATAGTCATATCGAACATGGATTTGCAATGTGAAAATTTATTTGCAAATACTGTTTTGATTGTTACTGGTTTAGGGTTTTTTTTTCTATTTCTTGAGTAGTTCTAATCTGTTCTAACCCCTGCTTTTTGTGTCAAGTCTTTGCCAGCTGCCATGATGATGCAGCCCCAGCCAGTGGTCCTGATGCCCACTGTATATCAGCAAGGAGTTGGATATGTGCCTATAGCAGGTATGTTTTCTGTCCTTGAAGACTCTTAAAACTTTCACATGAAGGGTTTTACAGAAATAATTACCAAGTTTCTGCTGGTTTTTGGATGGAAGCTGTAAATGACTTTGTCCTTAACTACTTTTCCCATGATAGATTTTTGGGAGGAGAAGAGTGAGCGAATTAAGTGTAGGTCTGCTTTCAGACCCCCTGTGTGGGTTTGATTAAATGGATTAAAATGACTATCAAGTTGGAACAAGTATCTTGAAGGCTTCTCTCTTTGAATATTTATTTTAGACTTACACTTAGTTATTCAGTAACCTGACGTATCTAGCAGACTGCAGTCTAATGTGTGCTTATTTAAATGGTGGCAATCCGTGTGTGAAACTGTTCAGACTTGAGAAAGTGCACCAAATGACTTGTGCTGTCAGAACTGCAACTTAAGTAGCTTGTAAAGAGGTTGACTCTTCTGTGGTCTTTGAAGATGCTTTGTTGGAAACTTGCTATGCAGCACGTGAACTGTAGCACAGTGAATGAAAAATGTGAGGGAGCTCTGAGACAGTTACATAAATACATCAAGAAGAGCTAAAGCATGTAGCTTCAGTTCTCTTGGTCTGTGTAACGCAAGTTTTGGACTGGTATAGAAAGATGTGTTAACTTAGGTATTACAATTTTTCTGTCAAAGATGAAAAAATTAAAGTATGTAAATGAGCTTGAATTTGCCCTACTTAGATAACTGATAAGTAAAGTTCAGTTGGGTTTTTTTGTGTGTTTCACTTACAATGAACTGGAGCTTTTAAGAGCTGTATGAACACATTCAGTAATATGTGTACTTTCTAGGGAAAGTAAGGTATAAATTTACATATTTTGAATTTCTTTGCATATAAGTGTATGAATGAGTGATAGAGTGCGTGAGACATAATTGTAGTACTAAGGACTGACAAAACAGATTTTTTTTTTTTTTTAAACTTAATTCCTGATTGAATTTAAAATTTCATTCTCTGTAAAAACAAACCTCCTCAACAGAAGACAGGATATGTAACTTAAAGAATCATACCTCCTGTTTCATTTTTATAGAGTTCAGTTAGAGCAAAACATGGAAAAGTTTGGTTACATACTTGATTCCCAGACAAAAACATGCCATTTGCTTAATTTAAAGTGGTTTTATCTCTATAGCTTAATTCTCAGGATTTAAGTCTTGCTTGCTTTGCCAATGAACTAGTTTCAACTTGTGTGTACATCCTGAAGTGTGATTCCATTGTGGTAAGCCAGACTTCTGTGTAGCTTTTCTGTATTTGAATTACATGCCATATCTTTTTTGCTTGTAGGTTCATCACATCCCTATCTACTGAAGCAGTTAGTGAACCTCATGCATAGTTATCTTGTGTATGGTTAAAAGAAAAAACAATAGCTGGGGTAGTACATAGCAATGTAGTAGGAGGTGCTATAGAATTTCTCGAACAGATCAAAATGAGAATATTCATATTGCAAAATTACTGCGCTAGCCAGAGTACAAATGTAGAAATGAGAAGAGATTAGTTTCAGATATAGCTGAAACTAGATATAGAACTGAACAGGTAAAACCGATACTAGACCTTCAAAGTTGAAAAACAAGTACAGTGGTGTTTATCTTTTGTGTTCTGTAAATTTTGTATTTATCTTGAGAATATTTTTCAGTAGTACTTATTAAATCTACTTGGGCAAGTGAAGAAATAACTAATATTTAACAGATGATAGTAATGCCTTCTGTTTTAGCATATAAGAATTTGCCTTTATGTAACAATTTTATTGATCTGTATGTTGGAGCATTGCCCTTCTGCAAAGATCCAGTGTGTTTGTTTTAATTATTGCTATGATAATGTTCTGTATTAAAAATTCTTCCTGATTCTATGACTTGTATTTTTAAAGCATTGCAAAGTCCCACCTCTCAATTCAAACTTTTGTTCTGGGAACGCTTGACTGTATTTTCTTGACTTTATAAATGTCAAATTTCTTACAAGACACCTTTAACTTATTTTTTTATACTTTTGATATTTTTTTAACATTACTGTGCTTTGTGTTTGCTGTTCTAGAATTTCTGTGGGCACCATCAAAATTTCTCAAAGCACTGTGAGTTTTACAGCTTTTGCCTATTCACTAATCAATGACCCACTCACAATAATTAGATGGATGATTAGGTTTTGACTTTGAAGCTGACTTGACTTCAGAATACTTTTATTGTTTCATACATTTAATTGTATGGCTTAATAAAAGTAATTTCAAATTATAAAAGGAAGCAATAGTGCATCTTGGAAGATGTGGAGTATTGTCAGAATGTTTCCTATATATTGAACTAGATGCACCTCCTGGATTCTGTAAACTCTTTCAGAAAGGTGCATGCAAACTACTGTTCTTCCCTGCCTAGCTGAATTGATTGTATCTTCTGGGGAAACTCTGTTGGTACACTTTCTTTGGAATACAGTACAGGGTTTCCTCTCTTCTTGAGGCTGCTTCACAAAGGGCAATGATAGGACATCAGTATGCTCCACAGGAATATGTCTGCCTTCTTCCTGTCTTCTTAGATCAATTTTTTTACTTATCCAGTTAAATGAGTGTAGTCAACAAGCAAATTTTGTTTCCTTCAGAAGGGTGGAAGAACAGCATTGAATAGTTTATTACATCTGAAATAGAAGAGATTCTGCTGCTGAGTAAAACTGTTAGAATCTAAGTCTTAACTATGATGGAAATATAGTGGGTGAACTAAAATGCTTATCCATACAGTTTAACAGTTATTAACTGTCCAAAATAGTTGTGCTTTAAAGAGAGATTCTGTTAAGTCAAATTTAGCTATGTCACAAAGGCCATGCTGTTTTTTCTGTAACAGAAAATTTCTGTTCCAAACTTCGTATATGTAACTAACCTTCTAATTAAGGTCGAAGCAACTAATTCCTCTCACACTTACTCTGTTGTAGAAGCTGAGGTAAATAGCAGTAGCAAGCAGTTAGTCACTGTGGTAGGCGAACGAAGCTTGAAATCCTAACACAAGTAATGCCCTTTTCACCACATTTGATGGTGATGTTACAGAGCTGTGATGAGAGCAGAAGCGGCCTTAGAATATTCTTGCACCATGTTAATTAATTTCAGAGGTTTTTAAAACTTCTGACAATAGTGCTAGTTGCTACAAACTGTAGTTGCCATAGATGATATATCTATGGATTGAGTTTGGGAAAATTTGAACTTGTCAATCCTATTGCTCTTCTAAAAGTTGAGTTTATCTACCATATCTCTCTTCCTGTTTCTTTTTCTAAAGATTATTTAATTTAGGCTGTAGAATATTGTGCTATACTAGTTGCTTACAGTCCAAGCTGATCGTGTGTCAAAGCCAATAAGCTAAAGAAGTTAGTTCTGTAAGCAAGCTATATTTCTTATCAGCTAACTGTTCGTGGGATAAATAGGAAATCTTTGTACTTATAAACACCTGTGTAAAAACTAGGTTAAAACCCCATGTGTTTGAGCCCTGTCAGAATCCAGAATATCATTTTTCATTGAGGCAAAGTTGTGTGTATATGTACATTACTCCTTTAGGTGTCTGTGTTGTGTTTCATGGGTTAGCTTCTGATGTTATTGGTATTTGTTCAGAAAACCATGTATGTATGTTGTCCTTTGTGGGCTATAAAATATAATCCTTGCTGCAAACACCTAGTGACTTATTTTGAAAATATTTCCTCTAACTGTTACTTCTGTAAAAACAGCACATTTAGGAAACTTGTTCAGAGTGCTGAAGCAAATTACTTGGGAGACCGAATCCTTATCAGCGTTTGGTTTTTTATATAGGCAGTTAAGGTTTTGCCCAATTGCCTCAGTTTATCCAACTTTCACCTGTGGAAGCTAAATGATCTGTTTCCTTTTAAAAATAGATTAATATTTCTTTCCCATGTCTTATTCCTTTCCCCTTGCCCCTTCATTTTCACCTGTCTTTAGGGCTTGAGTACTTTGCTCTGGGTAAGTTTCCAAGCTCTTTTTTCACTCCCATCCTCATTGACTCAAGAGTCTTTGCATGAACTCATGTAAACAGCTTTATTTGTTACAGCAGACTGTATCACAAGGTATTGCCGCTTGGATGTCACAATAGAACAATTTAATGCATCTCCTGGAAATTGTTGAACCCCCTCTAACCTCTTGGAAAGTCTTTAAAGGCATTTGCTCAGCTTCAAGCTATAGTGATTGAAGTAATTGGTGATAATGGTGTTGATGGATAAAACGTGATGTTAATATTCTTCTGAAACTGTTGTGTGTCAGTGAGCTATTCTATGTGATAGTACTGGTTTCCTAGAAGAGAAACTTTAATCTTGGAGTTGTTCTGCTATTGCAGGGTTTGGGGAAAAGCAGGTAATGTCATGACTTTTTGTACACTTGAAAGCGAAGAACTCAGTCCTGCAAAGACAACAGCCTGCCAATTGCCTTCTGTGAAGATGGTAAGATGACATAGAAATGCCATCTTCAAATAACCCTTTTTTTCATCAGTGTGTATCTTTCATGCATATCTGCTTTAGATCCATGTCAAGTTAAGCATCTGACTAGAACTCTAAAGGCAAATTATGTTACAGGAAATAAAATTTCCTTCAATTTAGACTTACTTTACTATGACACCTTTGATTTTTGAACTGTGCAAAGATATTGTGACTTCCTTAATTTTGATAAAAGTATTGGTCTTCAATCAAGGATGTTCAGAAAATTCTAGAACTGCTCCTTGTGAGAAAACGTCACTCCTTGATGCTCTCAGTTTCAGAAAGATGCTGTAAATAAAACTGATGTGGTTGTCACAATGCATTTGGTTTATTCAGAGCAGTGGAATTGTAGAATTTTTCTGTGTGTCCATACCCCCAACTTTTCTAGTAGTTTGCAAAGAAGCAACATCTAAAAAAAAAAAGAATGAAATGATGGCATGCATATTTTAGCACTGATTTTTCTTCTGAAGCAAATATTAAGACCCATTTGTGGTTTTTTTTGGTTTTTTTTTTTTTTTTAAAAATTGATACTGATTTCTTCCTTTAAATGAAAGCATTTGTGCTGAGAAGGTTCCGAAGTTTACTCTGAAAGGGTCTGTGCATGGGACAATAATAACGAGTTAAGAAATTAAACATAAGGGCACTTGACTGAACAAGAAAATAAAAAGTGTGTGATGCCTTGTGTGCAGTTAAAAAAGTTTACCCTGTTAATTCTGCTTTGACGCTTCCATTGCTGCTTGTAACAATCGACTTGTTATTGTACATACTCGTTTCATGTATTGGAATGTCACTGCTTATGCCAGCATGTTTGCCATTGCCATTTCACTGAACTGGAAAACAGTGCTCCATTCTTCTGATTTATAGCACCTAATATCTGAGAGCAACACAGGAGTGTGCAGTTCCATTGATAGTGGATTCTTAAGTGGTTTAGTTTCAGTTTTCACCTGTTAGTGAAATGAGTTGCTTGACATGTAAAGCAGCTTTTTGCTGAACATTGATAATTTTGAAGTTTATTATAACTCTCTCTAATGACTGCATATATATATATATGTATATTTGCAAAGTTTTAGTGCATAGTTCTTTATGCTTAAGTCTTCCTTACTCTTTGTAAATCAGAAATTATGAATGCTTTTAGCCTGAGTGCAGAGCAAAGCAAAAAAACAAGGAACTATTTAAATTGGTATTCGTATAGCTTGAATGTTGAGTTTTGTGAAAAGCAAGCATTTATTATGGAGGTATTTATTAAAAATCACTGTGATGCTAACTTCCATTTGTATACAGTGTAGTTGTAGACAGCATAAGCTAATTCTAGAACTGTAAGAGCTGAGAAAATGGATTTTGAAAATTACTAGTGAAAAACAATACTATAAAGAAATTTCTTGTCTCCAAAATTGAATATATAGATTGAAAATGCTTTTTGAATACTGCCTGTACAGATGTCTGGCTTCATAATTATCGTGTTTTTATGAAAACAGTAAGAAAAACTGTAGGCTAGTCTTTATTTATTTATTTATTTAGACACTGACAAGGCACTGAAACTTTTTTGGTAAGCTCTAGAATGCTGTGGTACTTGAAGTGAGCCTTGTGTTTGATTTGGATTAATGTTTTAAACTGACATCCTGTATGGACAGTTCCTACACAACTTAAACTGATAGTTGGATAATCTTAGAATGTTGATGACATACTTCTAACACAAGCTTCCTAATATTTTTCAGTAAAACATAATTTCTATTGCTCTTTTCTTTCAAGTACTTTGCAACTTTTATTTTTTGAGGCCATACATCTTTGTTCACCTCTTGTAAATGCCTAGAATGTTTGTAGGAAGCATGAGGAATGAGTTGAGGCTTGTTGAAGCTATAGAAGAGGCAGTCTGAAATGCTGCTGGATATGATTATTGGGTAAAGTGTATTTGTAGTGTTGGTGAGGACTTCACAGTGGTCTGCCTCTAGGGTGCACATATGGTCTGATTTGTCATATATTCAAACACATAGTGTCAGACAGGATGCCAGGGACTATGGTCCAAATGGCATAAGAAGCTCTAGAGCTAAAATTTAAGTCATTGAGGAAGAGGTGATATCCGTGGTAGTGGTGTGATGCAGATGGCTGTGCAGAGACATGGTTCCAGTGTGTAGGTAATAAATTTATGGTGAGAGGGACATTTCTTTAGTTGCCAGCATGAACCATTTCAAATAGATGCAACCTGTACATTAGACTTAAAGCATCTAGGTTCCTTTCTCCTGCTAATAAAACTTCAGATGATTACAAGGGGAATTGTAAAATCAAAATTGGAGAACGTTGATCAGTATGGAAGTGCTTACAATTCAGTAATGTATACCTTCCGATAGGACAGAAGTCCAACTTGAGGAAAGAAATAGCGAAGAGTACATTAGATAAAATCACAGTTGTAATGCACACAGTCAAACTATATTCAGTTACGGTACCTTGTCAGCCACAGTTGATGTAAGTTAAGATGGATTTAGCTGATCCAACCTTGAATATGAATTTTAATATAGCATTTTTAATGCTGATAAAAAAAGATAATCACAGAGATGCTAAAATATTTGTGCAAGTTAGCGAGCATAGACGTTTCTGATTTAATAGTTACAGGTTAAAGAAAATTTTGAAGAGACAAGGTAAGTATTGAAATTGCTCCTTGCTATTTTTTTTAGATGTTAAGTCTGAATAGAAGTAGCATGATACAGTTGCAATATATTTGATCACTTATGTACTTTAGTTATTATGCTAAGAGAGATGAGGCTGCAAAGAGGCACACTTGAAAACTTTGTTGGTTGTAGATCTTTATATTGTTATACTTTTGAGCAGTTAGAATTCAGTAGGGGACAAGCAGCTTTTGATCTACTCCTGAGTAATACATGAAACCTTGTTCAAAAAGTTTCTTATTTTGAAGGTGCATAATAGTGGTGATGCAAATAGTTCATCCTTTGTTTAACTTAAGGTAAAAAAAAAGCGGTTAGCTGCTCAAAGTAAATGCATGCCCAAAAAAACCCCACAAAAACCACCACCAAAAACAACCTCCCAAAGAAACTCCTACTCTTGGAGAATCCTAAAAAATTCTCTGCTGTAGAGTAGGTTTCTGCCAAAAAATAATTGGTAATAAGGTTGGGTAACAAATAAAATGTGTAAGGAGTTGAGAAATATTTATTTTTAAAAAGCAGAGAACCTAGAATCATTTAGGAGATTAACTTACTGTAATGATATAAGTATGTAAGGGAGTACAAAAAAACCCAGTTGGAACATGAAACCATAACAGGGGGAAGAAGAAAGTGTTTGATTTTGTCCTTAGGAAGGAATGCTTTTTTTAATGGAGAAGGAGCCTCGGATTATAATTTTAGAGTTTAACAGTAGTTGTTAAGATGATTGGTAAGAAAATGCAGGTAAGATAACATTTATTCCCAGTTTTGTATTTTGGATTTTTTTTACCAAATGCAGTTTGTAACCTATTGCTCAATTAGCTCTGCTTTCAGAGGACTGGAGGATAGCAAACTGATTTTTTTTAAATCTTTTTTTTTTTAAAAACAGTTCTAAAGTAACTTTTCCCTATTGCATAAACTGGTTAAAACCTATGGAGATTAGAATGAGCTGATTTAAAACAACTAACTAGGTAAACTTTAGGAGGAGGTGACATGGTTATGTAGGGAAAGCTTATATTTTAGAAATTCTAGGTGTATAAGTATGTGGGTAGGAATGATGTGGTCTGTGTGTATCACCTTGCCAGCTGCATTTTGAAAATGTTATTTGCTAACTACTCTTCCTATCATATGATATTCTGATACAATAAAAGTCCTCTTGTGATTAAATAGCTATTTTGAAAAGCTGATGAACAGATAGAAGTGGGAATGGTGGGAAGCCTTTAGTGGGGTGCATTGTATTTTTAAAAAACTAATGAAGGGAAGGGGACTAATAGACAATTTGTCGAAACAAAACCTCCTAGCAATTTTTTAAGTGTCTCTGCTACAGGTTGCAGAAGGATCCCATTATAGTAAATGGGAAATAAAATCGCATATTAAGGCTGGTGTTAAAGTATTATCTGTAAAGAAGAATCTTAACTAATACGTATTTGGTCTCTACTACGCATAGAGATACTGGAATTACTGTAGACAGTTCTATGAAGCTACCAGGTGAATAGTGTTTGAAACAGTGGATAAAATGCTTGAAAGCAAATAGGGAACAAATACAAAAACTTTATCATGCTGCTGTATGAAGCGGTGCCATGTTTGCATCTAGATGCGGGTAGTTCTCCTCAGCCTACCTTAGAAACAGTACATCAGAACTGGAAAAGTAACACACAAAGGTGTGGGACCAAGATAATCAGGGGTCTGATGCTACTTAAAAAGTTAAATATGCCATTTTCAGAAGTGATAACAAAAGGCTCTAGATGTATACTATACCTGGTTTCAGTTTTATAAAAACAAATGGTAGCTCTTTCAGCAATGGATCTATGTTTAATTAATGGTAAAAGTTGTTAAGGGACAAGGATGACAAGGGACTTTTGACTAGTAATTTCTCTTAGCAGGAATTAGAAAACTAATTTTCTAAAACTGTCTTTATAAACTGACAGTGCTTTAATTTTACACAGACCTACAAGAAGTTCATGCAAAATGTCAGATTAATTTTGTTCTCTGACAGAGGAACAGGGAAAAGCAGTCTATACTCCTATAGGCAAAAGGGGAATTGCTCTTTTGCCACTTTGTGGCTTTGCAGGCTGAACTGGATGGAACTTTAACCAGGGAAAAATATCTGCGTAAAATCTGCTTATGAGTATGGTCTAGTCTCCTAGTGGATCTAAGTACTTTGCTTTCCTTTGAATGCAATGGAGATTGCATTCAATGAATTTCTAAATACCAGCTATGTATATTGCTGATGTAAAACCATCTTTTTCATCACAACATAAATACAGTAGGAACTAAAATATAATGGGAGCGGGGGGAAAAAACCCCACACCTCTCTGTGGTGCACTTAATGTTGACTGGTGATTCATGTGTAAACCTAGTTAATGCAAGTTGTACCTAAATTTGAGCTGTACCTGTTGCCATACTGTAGTTTACTGCTTCTGATACATAACTTGGGCAGAGAACCTGTTCCAGACAAATGTATTCTAATTGCAGAGATTATACCTAGGCTGTTGCAATCTTTTGTTTTTTCTGGACTATGTGTTAAAGTAAAATAAAACGCAGAAGTTGGTGGGTTGGGGTGATTCATGAGCTGCTTTCTTCAAAATTTTTTTTTAATTTTTTTTTCCCCACTCATGTATACTTTGATTTTTTTTTTTTTTTTTCCTTCTTCTGTTTTTTGCCTGCAGGGATGCCTGCTGTCTGTAATCCAGGCATGGTACCTGTGGCAATACCACCTCCTGCAGTCAACCCTCAGCACCTGTGTAATGAAGAGGACCTGAAATCTATCCAGGACATGTTTCCCAACATGGACAGGGAAGTAATCCGCTCAGTGCTAGAAGCTCAGAGGGGGAACAAAGATGCAGCTATCAACTCCTTGCTTCAGATGGCTGAAGAATCATAGATTCCCGCTTCCTGCTTAGTCCCCATCCTCGATGCCACTTATTTTTACTTGCCAAGCCAGGGATTTAGCTAGAGGAAGAATTTCCCAGCAGCTTTCTGTTAGCACATCCTGTGTGAAAGATTATACCCCTTTTCTCCTTGGACATTTGAATCTTTTTCACTTTCTTTCTCAATCTGTACATACTCAATTTAGCTTATGTCCTACAATATAGCATTGCAGCAACTTTATTATCAGCTGGGCCCTGTGTGGCTATATTCTGATGGGGTGGGGAGTAATGCTTCTTATTTTCCTTCCTCTCTCCCTTTTCATAAACTTGTTCTTACTAAGTAACTCTATGCAGTAGAATATTTACTACTGTTTGTTAGATTGAAAAAGAAATTTCCATGGAGGGCTTACTCTTTAAACATAACTGATTTGTTAAAGTATTTAGGTTTCATCAAGCAGCCTATTTCTGCCAGAAATTAAAAGAAAACCCTTTCCTTGTCCTGTGGTGTTTAGTTATTGCTGTGATATATTCAACTGTTTCTGATTGAAGATTTTTAATTTAATAAGATAAATTTCTTAGGTTGCACTGTTGGTATTTGTAATCTTCTATTCAATCTAGTCATTGGGCATCAAAGCAATATATTATCTGGTGTGCATTTAGGGCTTTATCCTCTCATATAGTATAGTTGTATATCTGTAAAATCTTAACAGGTAACTTTTAACTCGTACAGTATGTATTGCTGTAGCAGAGAAAAGGACTGAACCCTAATGTACTCTCACAGTTAATTACACTCTACTATTTCTGCATTCCCATGGCTATTTCAAAGGATAAGTGCAGAGGGAAAGATTTTTTTTACCTGGAGAATTACAGAAGCCATAAACAATTATTTAAAGTGTTGTCTTACATTAAAAAGCAAAAATCTATGATTTTGTTACAAGGCTTCATTCCTTACACCTATATTTCAGCAAAATTATTGTTTTATTTTAGTGAAAAAACTATTGTATTTTTTCCTGTAATCTGAAATAAGCAGTGCAAAAAGTAGCTTCAGAATCTTTGAATGGCATTATCTGATGCTCAGTGACTTGTTAGACTACGGTTGCTGGAGTCAATTTATTATTTGATGCAGATGGAAATAAATTCTTTGTGAGAGAAAATGTAACATATCGGAGTTATAGTCTGATCCTCAGAGGAGGTTGGGGGTTGCTTGTATTTATTGTTAGTGTTATTTTTTTCAGATAACAGTTCATTTTGAAGCTGCAGAATCTTACAGTATGCATGTTACACTTGTTGGATAAATTTCTGCAGTGTCTGTTTTTGTAAATGGTAAAGTAATGCACTTTAAATAGTATGCACCAGTTTATTTTTCCAGTGATGTGCAATGTTGCTGTTTTATCTTTTTAATATTTGATTTCAAATACTTTCTACAATAGCCATAGATCTCTGTATTTTCAAGAGCTGGAATGAATGTGCATTTGAAATCTAGGCTCTTGAGTGATTTGTGAGAACATTAAAGCCAGGTTTGGAATAGGGAAAAGGGACCCGTATTCTCTTGTTCCCCGTACTTTGTTTCATGTCCCGCACTTAATATATTGCTCTTTATTATCTGCTGAAAAGCTGATTTTTTTTTAATATTTTTTTTTTCTCCCCACCTATGTTCAAGAAGCCTTTAGGTAGCACTGGCAGTAGAGCATGAATATTTGGGTTTTTATGATTAAAAGTGATAGTGAAACTTTTAAAATACAGCACCAAAAATCATACCAGTTTCTGACCTTTTAAAGCTGTCTTTTCGTAATGTATGATTTTAAGTTTTGTTATGAATCCCTTACCATCTGAAATTTACCATGGAAAGCATGACTGTCTTTATACATCCTCCAACTGGTTTTTCAATAATGAGATTCAAGGCTGAGGATTCTGTGTGCTTTAGTTGTAGAGTCACCACATTTTTATTTTCTAAAATAAAACGGGTGTTCTTCGAGAAACTAGTTTTGCCCCTTCCCTACAATCATGGTAAATTTTGTGATTGAGTAGACATAGAGGCGTTTAGTCTTTATAGCACAGTGATTTGTGACATGGTAAATCTTGGTAAGGATTTAATGCTTAGATATCTCCAGGAAGTGTCCCTTGCTCTAAGTTTTACACAGATAGCATGAATTGCTAGGGATGGAACAATTCAGGGAAAAATGTATATATTTAAATTTTTATATTAAAACGTTGGGATCCATAATACAGCTTTTTATAAAAGCAAGTGGTCATGGTTCAACTTAATGGCTGGTAAATTGTACTGCATCCTATTACAGCTCAATTCAGGCACAGAATAAACACCTTTCAATCCCAACCACCAGGAGGGGTAAGTGTGAATGTTAGATTATCCAGGTTTATTCATAAACTAGCCTCTGTGCCTCTGAGGGAGGCTCCTGTTCTTAGAAATTTTTTGTTTGTTTTATTCTAGGTAAATGTTATGCAAAACAGAGTAGATGTATGAGTTGAAGGTGGGATACGTAGGAGCAGTATGGCCAGTAGATGGATTTCAGCATGTTATACTAAAATACTGCTCTGGGGATTTTTTTTTGTCTTGATTTAATTAAGTATTATAGCTGAAACTCTTATGTCAAGATGTGCTACTTGATCTTGTTAAAAAGAACAAAAGACTCATCATGCTTTTTAGTATACATATCCTCTCAGTCAAACTATTCATTATCAGGTTTGAATTGGAGAGAGATGAAAAAAGGCAGGGAGTGTTTAGTTATTCTAGGGTCTGTGAAATTAAGGTATTGGAACTGAAAGTCTATTTCTTTATTTAAAACAAATAAATTGTCACTCATGACTGTAGCTTTTGACAAAATGCTAATGGGATAATACTGTGTTTGCTGCTGCTCTTCTGCTTAACAGCTTCAAGCAGCTTGCAGCCAAAGCCAGCTGTGTAAGACTGGCATCTGCTTGAACGTTAGTGCTCTTAGTACTGGTTTGAGTCCTACCAAGAGCCTAAACTTGGTAAAGGTAGGAACATTTTTTGTCTAGCTAGATCCTTGCTACTTTCTTCTCTACTGCTCTTTGCATCTGCTGATGGTACTGAATGTTTGGGGTTTTTTTTCCCCTTATAAGTGTTATTGCTTGTTTGGTTGATATGTAATACCATACAGAGGATGTTTTTTGCTGTAATAATTCTGAAGACATTGTTTCTCTGTATTGGGGTCCAGTGTCCAAATGTGTTTCTTGCACTCTAAAGTACATTAACTTTTTCATTCTAATTTAATAAATGTATCATCTAAATGAAAGTGTATTATGTTTCTGTTGGAGGGTACCACAGTTTGAATCTTTGTCTATAGACTGATCTAGAATTCAAGTATCACTGTCTTTTATCAGCCTCGTGCATTAGTTAAGTTACACTGGTTCTTCATGTGATCATCTGGTGGGACTAGTACAGTAAACGCTCAAAAGTATTTTAAGCATTCATCTCTAGGTAGATGCCTGCTTCTAACTCTTTCACCTTCTAGGTAGATGCCTGCTACTTTCTCAAGAAAATCTTACAGTATTGCAGGTCTAGAAGACAGAATGAGGCAGAAGTGAGGTTGCATTGTTTGAAGGACGACGTTGGAGGGTAAGGGAGGAGGGAAGAACAGTGTGGGTATGGAGGAAAAGCTCTGGAGTGTGAAGGGATTGAGAACTCTCTAGATGAGTGGTGTCCAAGAGTTCTGATATTGACCTTGTAATGTGCTGTTTTAGTTACAGTAAGAACTGGCTTTATCTGCTAGTATGTAATTAATGAACTTTGAACATTTAGTTTCGATAGCATTCTTTTTAATTCTATGATTGACTACAAAGCTATCTGAGGTCCTCTTTCTCATTTAACAGCATTGCTATGCTCAGTGATTATTAATCAACTGCTAGTCTGTAGTATTAGTACTATTATCAAGCTAACATTTTGGCTTTTACTGTCCAGTTTATAGTGTGTTTTTTATTGGGAGTTAATTTTTTTCAACAAGTGATAGTTGAGAGGAATCTTTCACAACTGAATTTCCTTTGATTTATTTCCTTGATGTACTTAGTAGCTACTATGAAATGAAATTGTGTTCAAATTGTGCTTTATTCTAGCCCTTGAGTGTCAGTTTCTATCCCAATTTATGTTCTACAGCTTACAGTTTGCTTTCACATTTCTTCAGTGTACTGTGAGAGATAAAAAGTGAGAATGAATTTACTTAAATGTTGGCATTCTTGTGGCTGCTAAAGCATCTATTTTGCATTTTAATATTTATTAGCTCTTTTCATTTCACTGGTAATCAGTGATTATGTGTGGGAATGTAAAGAGTAATCAGTGTACTTTGAATTATTAAAACATTTAAGTACATCAATGAGAGCAGGGCCTCTAGGAAAAAATGCAAGTATGTATTTTCTTAAGTAAGGAAAATGAAAATCCATATTAATAATCTTCTCTGCGGTTTTAAGTTGTAGCCTACTGAAGACTTCAACTTTCTCTGCTAGATCTTCAGGAAGCTTGTTTAGAAGCACAAGTTGATCTATTTTCATACTGCAGAATATTTTAGAAGGACTTTATTTACTATTTTGGAAAAAATATAATTTTGTAAGAACAAATAGACTATACTTATGGTATACAATAACTTTTGAAGTAAAATCTGCATATGGATGGGAAAAGTAAATTTGTGGAAAGCAAGTAGATAGTTCTCCTAAATGTGGAAATACAATGGAAGTATTCAAAGAATTCACTTTAAACGTGTTTTTAAATCATTAAGTGTGCTAATCTGCAATGTGAAGCAGACTACATTCAAATGGACGACCTTTTTAATTTTAATGCACTTATCATTGGAAGAGAATGAAGGATGATTCAATTTATGTTAAAATTATCTCCAATTATAAAATAACTACAGTGAGTGAAAAATTACACTTAACTGATCTTCCATGTCTGTGCTGTCCATGTTTCTTTATGGATTATATTCAGGATCTTGGCACTGTATCACAAGACAATGTTTTCCTACCTTAAATGACTAATTCCTGTAATAGTAATCAGCTTAATGTGGAGCATTCAGGTTGATTTGAAATGCTTATTGGTATTTTAAAAAGGAATCACTAAGTAATTATAAAAGTGCGCATAGTGGGGGGAATGGCAACAAGTTCCTGCGCGGCGCAGCAGATGAGTCTCCTCCGTGACTACCTCACTTTCCCAGATGCCCTTGCATAATAGATATGAGGCTCTGCAAGTGGAACCAAACAACGACAAGGACAGTGGTTCGTCTAGGTTGGAGGTATTGCTGAGGTTAAGTTGGTCTAGGCCCTGCGTCAAAACCACTTCCGTAAAAGAAGATGGGTCATTGTCATAGGAGACTCTTCTAAGGGGAAGAGAAGGCCCAGTTTGCTGACCTGACCCACTTCTTAGGGAAGTCTGCTGACTCCCTGGGGCCTGGGTTGAAGATGTGATGAGGAAACTTCCTACCATGGTACGGCCCTTGGATTATTATCCACTATTGCTTTTTCATGTAGACAGCAATGAAGTTGCAACAAGAAGTCCAGGGGTGATCAAGAGAGACTTCACGGCCTTGGGATGACTGGTTAAAGGATCCAAGAGCACAGGTAGTGTTCTCCTCTATCCTTCCAGTTGCAGGGAGTGATGAGGGAAGAAACAAGAAGACCCAGCAGATGGTAACTGGCTGCAAGACTGGTGTCACCAGGGGGTTTTGATCACGTGTCGGTCTACACAACACCAGGCCTGTGGGCGACAGTCGGGGTACACCTGTCTCAAAGCGGGAAAGGATCTTTGTGCAGGAGTTGGCAGGGCTCATTGAAAGAGCTTTAAACGAGATTTGAAGGGGGAAAGGGATAAAACCAGGCTCACCAGGGATAAGCATCACATCAATGTCTGAGAGAGAGTGTGCTAGCAAGGTCCTTTGGTCTGCTCCATGATGTGCTGAGTACACTGGAGTGCATTTGAAATGTCTTTATACTAATGCACACAGCATGAGGACTAAACAAGAGAAGCTAGAAGCTTTGGCCCAGTCCCAGAGCTACAACGTCATTAAATGAAACATGGTGGGATGTATCCTGAGTCAGGTGTGCCATGGTGGATGGTTACAGGCTCCTCAGGAGGGATAGACAGGGCAGGTGAGGCATGGGGGTGTAGCTGTATGGAAGGGAGGGGTTAGATTATACAGCACTTACCATTAGGGATGATGTGGTTGACAGCCTCTGGGTAAGGATGAAGGGGGAAAGCAAATAAAGCGGATGATGTTGTGGGAGCCTACTATTGACTGCCCATCCGGGACACCACCAGCAATTATTCTACATGAATTAAGGGGTATTTAGACCAGCTGCCCTTGTCCTTAAGAGCAATTTTAACTTCCTAGATGTCAACTGGGAATAGCATATAGTGGACACAAACATGTCCAGGAAGTTCCTGAAGTATGTTGAAGATAATTTCTTGGTGTAGGTACTAAGGGAGCTGACTAGGAAAGGTGCCCTGCTAGATTTGTTGTTTATAATCGGAGAGGGACTCATGGGCAAAGTAGTGATTGGTGGCTGCCTTGGTCACAGTGACCACGAAGTAGTTGAGTTTAAAATCATTGGCAATAGAAGAAAAACTGCCAGCAAGACTTTGACCCTGGATACGGTAAAAGCAGACTTCAGGCTGCTGAAGGAGCCACTTAGGTCCCCTGGGAATCTGCTTTTGAAGGTATTGGAGTCCATGAATGCTGGTCACTTTTTAAGAGCCATCTCTTAAGAGCACAGGAGCAGGCAATTCCAAAGTGTCAGAAGTCAAGTAAGCAGGGCAGAAGGCGGGCTTGGCTGAGCAGGGATCTTCTGGAACTTGGGCGGAAAAGGAAAGTATACAGACATTGGAAGCAAGGACAGGTGACGTGGGAGGACTACAGAGATGCTGTTTGCACTGTAGGGAGAAAATTAATGTGGCCAAAGCTTGATTAGAGTTCAAGCTGACCAGAACTGTGAAAGACCACAAAAAGGGCTTTATTAAATATGTTAACAGCAAAAGGAGGAGGATCAGAGATTATAAGATTGGTCTGTTGCTTGATGAGGTTGGTCACCTCACAAACAGGGTTGTAGGCAAAGTGGAGATGTTTAATGCTGCCTTTGCCTCTGTCTTTAACACAGATGAATGGCCCTGTGATGCCCAGAGCCCTGTGTTGGAAGACTGTGACTAGAGGGGATGATAAGCTCCCACCCGACTCTGAACTTGTTCGAGACTTGCTGCTCCAGCTGGTTGTGCATAAATCTATGGGGCCTAATGGCATTCAGCCCACGGTACTGATGGATCTGTCTGATGTTATTGTGGAATCTCTCTCCATTATTTTTCAATGGTCTTGGGTGTTTGGAGAAGTCTCAGTTGACCTGAAGCTAGCAAATGTCCCAGTTTTCAAAAAGGGAAAGAAGGAAAACACTAGTAATTACAGGTCTGTCAGTCTCACTTCAGTGCCTGGTAAAATCATGGAGAAGTTTATTCTGGGAGATATTAAAAAACAGCTGAGACGATGCAGTCATTGGTCACAGTCAATACATGTTCATGAGGGGAAACTCCTGCTTAAACTAATTTAATTTCCTTATGACAAGGTCAACCATCTGTCTGACCAAGGGAAGCCAGTAGATGTGTGGTTTTGGGATTTTAGCAAAGCTTTTGATATTGTCTGTCAGAGTACCCTTCTGGACAAAATGTCCAGCATACAGCTAGACAAGTCCATAATACATTGGGTGAACAATTGGCTGACAGGTCAGGCTCAAAGAGTTATAATAAATGGGGTTACATCAGCCAGCCACCAGTGGGACTCCCCAGGGCTCAATTTTAGGGCCAGTGCTCTTTGATGTTTTTATAAAGAATCTGAGTGCAGGAGCTGAATGTACATTAAGTTTGCTGATGATACTCCCTCGAGAGTAGAGAGGCCTTATAGAGAGATCTAGATAGACTAGAGAGTTGGGCAATCACAAGAGAGTTGGGCAATTTAACAAGAGCAGGTGCCAGATTCTGCACCTGGGATGGGGTAATCCTGGTTATACATTCAAACTGGGGGACAAGAGGCTGCAGAGCGGCCCCGCAGAAAGACGTGGGGGTTTGGGTTGATGGCAAGCTGAAGATAAGTCTACAGTGTGCCCTGGCAGACTAAAGGTCCAACTGTGTCCTGGGGTACATCGTAGAATCATAGAATGGCTTGAGTTGGAAGGGACCTTAAAGATCATCTGTTTCCAACCTCCCTGCCATGGGCAGGGACACCCTCCACAAGATGAGGTTGCTGAAAGCCCCATCCAACCTGGCCTTGAACACTTCTGGGGATGGGGCAGCCACAACTTCCCTGGACAACCTGTTCCAGTACCTCACCACCCTCATGGTAAAGAATTTCTTTCTAATATCTAATCTAAATTTACCCTCCTTCACCTTAAAGCCATTACCCCTTGTCCTATCACTACAAGTAATTGTAAAAAAATCCCTCTCCGGCTTTCTCGTAGGCCCCCTTGAGGTACTGAATGAAAGGCTGCTATAAGGTCTTCCCCAGAGCTCTTCTCCAGGCTAAACAAGCCCAACTCTCTCAGCCTGTTCTCATAGGAGAGGTGCTCCAGCCCTCTGATCATCTTTGTGGCACTCCTCTGGGCTTGCTCCAACAGGTCCATGTCCTTCTTATGTTGGGGGCCCCAACATCTGTTGGGGAGCATCAAGCACAGTATAGCTTGAGACCAGTGACTATCCTGCTTTACACTGTACTAGTATGACCCTACCTGACGTACTGTCTGCAGTTTTGGGCACCTCAATATAAGGAGGATGGACATCAGACTGTAAAGAAATTTTTCCTAATATCCAATCTAAATTTCCCTCGGTGCAACTTGAGGTCGTTTCCTCTTGTCCTAGTGCTTGTTACCTGGGAGAAGATACCACCAGCCACCTGGCTACAACCTCCTTTCAGGTATTTGTAGAGAGTGATAAGGTCTCCCCTCAGCCTCCTTTTCTCCAGACTAACCAACCCCAGTTCCCTCAGCCTTTGTTCTCTGGACCCTTCATCAGCTTCGTTGCCCTTCTTTGGACATGCTCCAGAACCACAATATCTTTCTTGTAGTGAGGGGCCCAAAACTGAACACAGTATTCGAGGTGCGGCCTCACCAGTGCTGAGTACAGGGGGACGATCACTTCCCTAGTCCTGCTGGCCCCACTAATTCTGATACAAGCCAGGATGCCGTTGGCCTTCTTGGCCACCTGGGCACACTGCTGGCTCATATTCAGCCGGATGTTGACCAACACCCCCAGGTCCTTTTCTGCCAGGCAGCTTTCCAGCCACTCTTCCCCAAGCCTGTAGCGTTGCCTGGGGTTGTTGTGACCCAAGTGCAGGACCCAGCACTGAGCCTGGTTGAATGTCTTACAGCTGGCCCTGGCCCAGCCTGTCCAGATCCCTCTGTAGAGCCTTCCTGCCCTCAAGCAGATCAACACTCCTGCCCAGCTTGGTGTCACCTGCAAACTTACTGAGGGTGCGCTCGATCCCCTCGTCCAGATCATTGATAAAGATTTTAAAGAGAACTGGCCCCAGTACTGAGCCCTGGGCAACACCGCTTGTGACCGGCTGCCAACTGGATTTCGCTCCATTCACCACAACTCTTTGGGCCCGACCATCCAGCCAAGTTTTTTACCCAGCAAAGAGTACGCCTGTCCAAGCCATGAGGAGCCAGTTTCTCCAGGACAATGCTGTGGGAAACGGTGTCAAAGGCTTTACTGAAGTCTAGGTAAACAACATCCACAGCCTTTCCCTCATCCACTAAGTGGGTCATCTTGTCATAGAAGGAGACCAGGTTGGTCAAGCAGGACCTGCCTTTCATGAACCCGTGCTGACTGGGCCTGATCACCTTGTTGTCCTGTATGTGCCGTGTGATGGCACTGAAGATGATCTGCTCCATAACCTTCCCCAGCCCCGAGGTCAGACTGACAGGCTTGTAGTTCCCTGCATCCTCCTTCTGGCCCTTCTTGTAGATGGGCGTCACATTGGCTAACCTCCAGTCAACTGGGACCTTCCTGGTTAGCTAGGACTGCTGATAAATGATGGAAAGTGCCTTGGTGAGCACTGGTGCCAGCTCCCTCAGTACCCTTGGGTGGCTCCCATCCGGTCCTATAGACTTGTGTGTGTTTAAGTGGTGTAGCAGGTCACTAACCATTTCCCCTTTGATTAAGGGGGCTTCATTCTGCTCTCTGTCCCTGTCTTCCAGCTCAAGGGGCTGGGTACCCAGAGAACAACTGGTCTACTATTAAGGACTGGAGCAAAGAAGGCATTAAGTATCTCAGCATTTTCCTTATCCTTTGTCACTATGTTTCCTCACACATCTGAGAAAGGATGGAGATTATCCTTAGCCCTCCTTTTGTTTTTAATGTATTTATAGAAACATCTTTTGTTGTCTTTTCAGGCATTACCCAGGTTAAATTATAGTTGGGCTTTGGCCCTTCTAACTTTCTCCCTGCATAGCCTATCAACATCCTTGTTGTCCTCCTAAGTTGCCTGCCCCTTCTTCCAGAGGCCATAAACTCTCTTTTTCTTCCTGAGTTCCAGTCAAAGATCTCTGTTCAGCCAGGCTGGTCTTCTTCCCTGCCGGCTTGTCTTTCAGCATATGGGGATGGCCTGCTTCTTCACCTTTAAGATTTCCTTTTTGAAGAATGTCTGGCCTTCCTGGACTCCTTTGCCCTTCAGGATTGCCTGCCAAGGGACTCTGTCAACCAGGCTCCTA
Source organism: Balearica regulorum gibbericeps (assembly GCF_011004875.1). Classification (NCBI taxonomy): domain Eukaryota; kingdom Metazoa; phylum Chordata; class Aves; order Gruiformes; family Gruidae; genus Balearica; species Balearica regulorum. The sequence goes on along the minus strand of NC_046188.1, from coordinate 52,541,797 downwards.
AACAGTCCAAAGTCTGCCCTCTGGAAGTTCTAGGTAGCAGTACTGCTGACCCCCCTCCTTACCTCTACGAGAATCAAAAAGTCTATCATTTCATGATTGCTGTGCCCAAGACAGCCTTCAACCATCACATCACCCACAAGTCCTTCTCTGTTCATGAACAACAGGTCCAGCAGGCGCCTTCCCTACTTGGCTCACTCACCAGCTCTGTTACGAAGTTTCTTCCACAAATGTTTCTAATGAATTTAACATGATCTGTGTCTTAACTATTGAAATATAGCAGAAGTGCTAAAACGTACCTCAGAAATGGCTCAGCCCATTGAGCTAATCTGAATATTTTTACATTGAAAGTAATCCATTACTGCTGTCTTCAGTGGGGGGAACAAAGTAAACAGTGAAAGCAGCTGGGAAAATCAAGGGAGCTTGATTAGTGTTGTGCTATAATCAGCTGCCAACAAACAGCATGACCATAAGGACTATGTTGTGACTATCTCTGTATAAACAATCACAAAGTTGCTGTGATACTAGATGTTAGAACACAACTTTTTTGTTTTTCTTTGACTGTCACTTTTATGTTTTAAATAAAAATGCTTGGTTTTGCTATTATGTGAGTTGGGTTGGATGGGGCGAAGGAAGCTTATGCAAAAGAAATTCTCAATGTTTTTTTACTGGAGGCAAAATCCAATTAAGAATCTCTAACTCCTCTAGAGAGGAAAAGGCAGAGATTTTAGAAAGAGGAGTAAGTAAAAATGGATTCAAGGTCTGCAATACCTTAATTTTTAGCTTCTAATCTAGTGTATCTATGTTTTTGTAACAAAAATAAATGGAGTATGATTGGTCATTTAAAGGAGGTCGGCATACTGTGTTAATGGTCCCTTCTGACACTGTGTAGAAAGGAGGTATTCTGTAGTTTGTGGCCAAGTCCTTCATAAAGTTTTAGATTCCCCAAAATCATGAAAATGTCAGGGCTCTCTGATACTCATACATCAGGCAAGCACACACCTCCTATTTTCAGGATTACAGTAAGTGAACTTTTATATACTTCTGTTAGCTACTGGTGCAGTATTTGGGGAGCCTAATAAGCCAAAGCAGTCACTTATCCTCCTGTTGGCAACATAATCTTGAAGCTCAGGAAATGAAAGTATGAAAACAGGAGATATAAAAGTAACGGTATCCATAAGGATGTTCTGGTATAACTTGTTGCCAGGAAGCATGTTGCCTCTTAGGGAGTAGAATCTCTGCTCTCTTAATGGATGGAACTGTGTTACATGTAATGGCAAAATTAACAATGCAGAAATTCCATGTGTTGGGAGACAAGTAGGTGACATGAATGAACACATTAAACTCCTTAGACATAAATTTATTATATTAAAAACATGGGAAGCGCTATCAAAATTCACTAGAGGAAGGGAGGTAAGAGAGGTGAATGAAAGTCAGAAGTCAAAATCAATGAAATAGCTCCTTAAATCACTGCTTGGAGGTGCTGTTTCAAAACAGGAGGAAACAGGAAAAGTTACACTGAAAGGTGAGGAGGAAAGATAAATGTTGGTGTAAAGGAAGAGGTATTTATCTTGTTGTTTAGTATTTCTGTATCACGCAAATTTTTCAAAATATGCTTAAGACTTAGGGGAAGTTTGATAAATAGGCACCCACTGTTCTGTATTAACCAAAATAATTTGGAGCTATTGTTTCCCAGTTAACAAGGTAATTGTTTTCATCTAATCTTTCAAATTACTTTCAGTCTATTTGGCTGCTTTCCAGTACTCCACCTGATTGAATGTTGTTGGTATTTTCTGTTTTGGAAAGCCTAGGGCAAGCATAGGTTATTAATTTGGATTGGGAGGTAAAGGACCCTGCATGTGAATTTTGTACAGATATCTTATCCGGTTTAGTGTGTTCAGTGATATTAAACTCTGTCCAACTAATGAACCCAGGGTATGTATTATAGATATTAATTTAAAACTTAACAAATGTTTTTATGCAGTTAAGTATTACAGTTCCACAAATGCACTGACTTCTACAGAACAGCAGCATAATATTCATATTTGCCCAGTTGATATTATCAGACAATAAACCCTGTAAATGGTTTTGTTTACAATGGGACATTTTATTCAAGGAGCTGTGTAAGAGTCTCAGTACGGTCAACAGATTTGTTTTATGTCGACGCATCAATGAAATCCACTAACCTGGGTAGTTTCACTGTATATATGCATATTACTAGATAACATCCCCTAATGCAGTAGTCCCTGTAACTGACTAGTTAGTGGAATAGAAAAATGAGCATTCTATAGAAAAATGAGCATTCTATTTCCTGATGTAGGTAAATGCTTTTCTAGAGTATTTTTTAGTGAAGCATTAGTATATTTGATTATTGTAAATATCATAGGATGAAAAGTCAGCACTTTCTCATTAATTTGATACCCCATGGAAATGACAGGAAAGAGCTCAGGATTGATTTTATATTATACTCTGTTTCTTGTTTTAAATATTTTTTTTATTAATCTGTAGTTCTGTGACTGAGACTATTTTGCTGCTCTGACTGTACATTTAATATATTTGGAAATTTTACTATAAAATTAAGGCATACATGCATTTTATCATTTCAAGTTCTAAGAAGCTTGTTATAGTACACAATAGCTAGATATATTTTAACATAAATGTTAACTTCTTGTGTATCAAACAAATGTATGTCTTCATGATTTCCCATTTAGCTAATTTCTCTGCTTTAAAGTAATTACTAGAGGTTCTTTGACTTGTACGGTATTTGCTTCAAAGAGAAATGATGAATCTACAGTCTTATCTCGTTCTGAATTCAGTTTACTTAAAGTGCAAATCCCCTGGGTTTTCTTCTGTGTAGGCTTGAGCGAAAAAATGTAAAAAAATAGATTTCCCGTAAAAAAATAAAAAATGGAAGCTGTATTTTAAGGAGAACAGAGAAAACTAAGTGGTTTCTAGCATTTTGCAGTGGACTGGTTTTCAAAGAAAACAAAACAAAATAACCCAAGCCCCAAAAACCCCACTGATCAAGATTCTCTTCTAAACAGTGAATTATGGTGCTGATTTTTATTCTTTTTTCACGAATGCAATACATGATCACTGCGGATCGCAAGGGCGTTGTCAAATTAAACTCATAGGTAACTGATCAGCTACCTGGAAATAATGTGGTGATCAGCTTTGAGAAATAGCCTCTACATTTTCCATAATTAGGGAATTTAAAATAAAAAAATAAGTTTACATGCTAATATAATTGATCTATGATGGCTGAACATGTTCTGCAAGGCTTAATGTTTCCAAAATAATTAAGGGAAGAGTTCGTGATTTAGTTTTCTTTAGAGAAGTGAATAACGACCGTTAGAGGGCAGTTTAAGACTTAAAGTGGAATGTACTGGTAACAAGTTAATGCAGTACTTAAAACACCTGAGGAAAACCTGCAGACCAGAAAATGTTAGGGAAGCTTTGTAACTGGTGAACATGGTATTAAATACTCTGAGTATAGGGGCTAGGGAGGAAGGGGGAGACGTGCGCAGATTTCATTGGCTTCAGTCTGAACTCAAAGACAATTTTAGAAGTGTTTACAGATGTATGTTTGTTATACAGTACCTAAGTGCCACTGGGTTTTTGCACTCTGCCCCCTGACCTATCAGCTCTGCAGGCATCAGTTTGTCTAGCTTGGAGTAACATTGTTAGCTCTGCGTTATAACGCCAGGCCTAATGTGGCTGCCATACGTGAATGCCTCTCGCTCAGGAAGCCCTCCTACAGCCAGCAGTGCTGTTTTTTCACTGCGGTGCAGTTCTAGATCCCATCAGGCTCTCGCTGTTCTTGCGCTGCTGTGCTGAAAGTGCCAAACCCTCTGGAAACCAGAGACATGGGAAAGCTGTGCTGAAGCTGTCAAACTGCTTGACCCACTGGTCACTCTGTTCAGGACTGTTTGGATGTCTCCCCATAGCGATACCTGGTGTTCAGGGTCTGAGGATGCAGTGGTGAAATTGTAAAACTGGTGTTGTGCAGCACGTCTGGCTTCAGCCCAGGTGAATTCCCCATGAAAAGTGACTTACTACTGGGTCAGAGAAGGTGCAGGGAGTGGTCCAGCTGTCTGCTCCACCGTCATAGCCAGTAACCCTGCCTGGAGCCTGTGTTCCTGCTGTGGGACAGGCAAACCGTGGCTAGTCCAGAGATGAATGGTGTTCAGCAATAGAACACGAAGCTTACAAACCTTCCTACTTCTCCCCACTGGTTAATCTTAATATGATATCGGGTCATGCCTGTGAAGAACAATAGATAGGGCTCTACTGATTCCATTCAAGGATTTTCACTTCTAAATAAGCATGTATAAAATGTGCAATTATTTGATCAAACAGTTCCTCCTTTATTTTTCAGCCAAGCCTTCAGGGCAGATTTTAGGCTTTGTATTATAACAGCTACTGATAAGGTAAATGCTCCAAACAGTTCAGGTAAACATGATGAACTACTGTGGGAAAAGGCAGCCAAATTTCTCACTAGTGTAAATCCATTCAAAGTCTCTTAGATAGCACAGGAAACAAATGCACAGTTTAAAAACATATCCTGAACTTATTTGCAAATATTGTTAAAATTATGGGCAGGACAATTTTCTGATTTTTACCAAGTTCATTGACTTCACCTTCAACTAATTAGAGCTTTCATTCATATATAGACCACCTTGGCAACTAGAATTCAATGAGCAAACGAGAGGGTTTTTTAATCTCTGTACCTTTTATGCCAATGAGCAGACCTGTTTAGACGTGGTTGAGGGAATTTAACCTCACCCGGGAAAAGGGGTTTGAGAGTGTTTTCATTCCCAAAGGCTCCTAGAGAGTATACCCATATGAGTTAGAAAACTCCCTGATGCCAATGGACTCTGTCATTTAGATAATGAAGATGGGTATCAAACAGTCACCAGCCATCAAAATGGAAAAATGCTGAAAGTTTTATTGATCAAATAAGAGACAAAATGAACAAGAAAACCATCTTCTCCCTGTCACTGTGATGTCTGTTAGGATTGTTACATCCATAAAAGCGATACGCAATAAAGCTTTCTCTAGGCACAAGAGTTAAGTGCAATGTAGCTATGATGTTTTCTAGTTTTGTTTTTTAGAGACCCCTTAAGACTTTTTTTCCAAAATGTCAGTTTTGTGATGGAAACATATTTGAATGGAAACATATTTCCTTATTTCTATAATTTACACAAAGGTATTTTACACAGTCTTCTATTTTTACCCTTGAATATTGTATCACTTAAACCACACCAAGATTTAATTATTTGACTTTTATTTTTTTTTTACAAGTAAGAAAAGAGAAAAGGTGGTAAGAGAAACTGATGTAAGATCTGTTGCAGAAGGAACACAAGTTATTCTTGGGAAAACATGATTCCAGCTTCCCTAGGGTCTCTGCTTTCTTTTTCCAATGATCATCTCTTTCTTCTGCTGATTTTCCATTGGGAACTATACGCTAGAGATTGTTTCAATTGGGAGTCATATGACGCAGGGGTTTTTGAAGTGCATGCATTCATACACTGGCATTGTTCCACGTAGACATAGTTATAATTTATGCTTGTACCATTCTGGCAAGTCAGGGTCACCTCTCTTGTTTGGCTGCTGGAATCCTGGCAGCAACTACAATCACGTTGCATCTGGTTTGCTTCAAAAGAATACCTGTGTTCCGCCAGGAAAATAAAATACATCTTCTCATTAAAAGCTGACACACAGAAACCCCTCAGTAACCCCTCAGTTTTGGAGTTTATTGAGGGGTGGGGGTTTTTTTACATACTCTCTTCCTCCCTCCCACACTCACTTATGAATGTGATTTTAATTACCTGTCTCTTCAACATTGAAACTGTTCTTGCTTCCATTGAGTCTGATTCCACTCAATGGCATCATATAAATACATTAACTTTGTTGCTATTCTGTGATCATGGAATCATGTAGGTTGGAAAAGACCTTTAAGATCATCAAGTCTGCCACGTCCACCAGTAAACCATATCCCTAAGCACCACATCTACACAGCTTTTAAATACCTCCAGGGATGGTGACTCAACCACTTCCCTGGGCAGGGAAGAAATTTTTCCTAATATCCAATCTAAATTTCCCTCGGTGCAACTTGAGGTCGTTTCCTCTTGTCCTAGTGCTTGTTACCTGGGAGAAGATACAACCAGCCACCTGGCTACAACCTCCTTTCAGGTATTTGTAGAGAGTGATAAGGTCTCCCCTCAGCCTCCTTTTCTCCAGACTAACCAACCCCAGTTCCCTCAGCCTTTGTTCTCTGGACCCTTCATCAGCTTCGTTGCCCTTCTTTGGACATGCTCCAGAACCACAATATCTTTCTTGTAGTGAGGGGCCCAAAACTGAACACAGTATTCGAGGTGCGGCCTCACCAGTGCTGAGTACAGGGGGACGATCACTTCCCTAGTCCTGCTGGCCCCACTAATTCTGATACAAGCCAGGATGCCGTTGGCCTTCTTGGCCACCTGGGCACACTGCTGGCTCATATTCAGCCGGATGTTGACCAACACCCCCAGGTCCTTTTCTGCCAGGCAGCTTTCCAGCCACTCTTCCCCAAGCCTGTAGCGTTGCCTGGGGTTGTTGTGACCCAAGTGCAGGACCCAGCACTGAGCCTGGTTGAATGTCTTACAGCTGGCCCTGGCCCAGCCTGTCCAGATCCCTCTGTAGAGCCTTCCTGCCCTCAAGCAGATCAACACTCCTGCCCAGCTTGGTGTCACCTGCAAACTTACTGAGGGTGCGCTCGATCCCCTCGTCCAGATCATTGATAAAGATTTTAAAGAGAACTGGCCCCAGTACTGAGCCCTGGGCAACACCGCTTGTGACCGGCTGCCAACTGGATTTCGCTCCATTCACCACAACTCTTTGGGCCCAACCATCCAGCCAAGTTTTTTACCCAGCAAAGAGTACGCCTGTCCAAGCCATGAGGAGCCAGTTTCTCCAGGACAATGCTGTGGGAAACGGTGTCAAAGGCTTTACTGAAGTCTAGGTAAACAACATCCACAGCCTTTCCCTCATCCACTAAGTGGGTCATCTTGTCATAGAAGGAGACCAGGTTGGTCAAGCAGGACCTGCCTTTCATGAACCCGTGCTGACTGGGCCTGATCACCTTGTTGTCCTGTATGTGCCGTGTGATGGCACTGAAGATGATCTGCTCCATAACCTTCCCCGGCCCCGAGGTCAGACTGACAGGCTTGTAGTTCCCTGCATCCTCCTTCTGGCCCTTCTTGTAGATGGGCGTCACATTGGCTAACCTCCAGTCAACTGGGACCTTCCTGGTTAGCTAGGACTGCTGATAAATGATGGAAAGTGCCTTGGTGAGCACTGGTGCCAGCTCCCTCAGTACCCTTGGGTGATTGATTAGCTTGAGAGACCACTATAAATGGAGTATAAATGAGGTCATAGAGATGCTAAATTAAGTTTTTGGAACTTACACTGAGGAGCCAGGACAAGTTCCTTCACAATATGCCAGCTCAACAGCTTCAGAAGATTCACAGTCACCATGGCGGATCACAGTTTTTTTGCTGTAAGGTTTGCAGTTTGTAGCTTCATAAAAAGAGGAGGAAAAAAATGTTTACTTCAAATGTCTGTTTCACAACTAAATGAATGCTAAAACAATTTCAAAGCGCATGAGGTCTCATCATTGAGAATCTGCAGTATGAGACAGTGGGGGGACAGATACTGTGTAATATATCTGAAGTTTTCAGATTATTCTTTGATCTCAGCTGTACAGTGTCTTTGGAAGATAATGCAAAGGCTTGAGCACTGGTGGTTTGAATTGTGGTATTCAGTATCAGGAAAATGAATTTGCTTTTTTCTTTTGAATAAATAGTGTAACACACGGTCTTGATAAATAGAATAAGTGAAAAGTGAGGGAGTGAAGAATCCTTCCAGGCACTCAAAGACAGTTAGAAGTTGAACACAGCGCTGTTCAAGCAGAAAACATGAACACAGCATTACTTACGTTTGCATATTTTGCAGCAGCCATCGGGAGTAGTCTCTGCTTCATCCTTTGCAAAAGTAAAGAAGGAGGATTTGTATTAATGCACAGATGAGAATAACAAGTATAAATATGAGTTAGCATTACTGGTATTGGGCAGAAGGCTCCTCTTGTGATGAAGACTGAATGAAACCATGCATGACTTACTGTCCCCACCATAGAAGTCTTGAATCCTCCTGTAAAAATACTAGGCTTTGCTTCTTACTAAGGTTACAGCAAGATTAATTTAATTCTTAAGACATTCCTGCAACTTTACTGAAAGTGATTTGTCATATTCTTCCTTGCCCACCCCCTTGTTCTTTTGAACTGCATTATTTGATGAAGAATTGATTAAAACTTACAGGATCACACTCTCCTGGGTTGTACTCAGGACATACTTTTTTAGTTTGGACTGCAACAAATTGATCTTCAATTTTTTCACATTTGTAATGGCTGCAGTGATCTAGTGGCAGGATCTCATCAACCTAAGATTTTATAAGAAAAGAAAACTTTTTTTTTTTCATTGTGATCAGGTATAGTATGATTACTTCAAAAATGTCTAAGCTAATTAAGTTCTCGCACCTCAAAGATTCTCAGGTGCTTCTGAACTTCTTCCAAGTGGCAAAAAGTAAAATTTTGCAAACTGTGGCTAGCTTGAAAGTTTAAATCCTGGATCTGAGCACTCAGACCACAAATTAGAAACCATTGCTCAGTTAACCACACATACCAAGTATTTGTTATTTCAAGAAGCGTTCAATTCAGAAAACTGGTGTGGTGTTTTTAAAGTAATTTCAGTGTTCATTAATTTTTTACTAGTAAGGGACATGAGTTGACTTTTAGCTGTTCTAACCTGTATTGGCTAATAGAGAGATCTGAAAATGAAAGGAATACTTACATTGAGCATGTGAACAGTGTTATTACTTAGTTTTATTATGCAAGCTACTTCAATACACTTCCCACAGCACTCTCCATCCTCAATCATATATTGATGACCCTACTCACAAGGAGATGAAAGAGAAAGCATATTGAGTTTGTGATGGAGAATTCTAGTCTTCCTATAATTGAGGGTTGACTGGGCAGCCTAAAGAATCTGAACTCACCAGTGGGCAAGATGTTTCACATTGAACTTTTTCACAATGCACAATATTTGCCTTAGTCACTGGATCTTTCTCAGAACTGCAGGTACATTTCTTACATGAATTGATTACTGTTGACATTCCAACCTGGAAGACAGAAAAAAAAAAAATCAAATGGCAATATTTTCTATATAAAGTATAGGCAGAATTGAAAGCATTGCTGAGAACCATTAAGGTTGCTGAAATGCAAGTGCGACTGAGTTGTTCAGCTCTCTTTGAACATAAAGTTGTTTTGCTTTATGCCTTGCAAGAAAGCACACATTAGGAGGAAATTAAACAAAGCAATAGAAAAGAGAAAAGTAAATTAATAAAATGCAGGTAAGACTGGTTTGTACTGCCTCATTATTTTACCACCTTTTCAATACTCCATTTAAGAATGTTTTTTTCTCTGTAAGTCATGTTCAGTGATTATAAAACAATTATAATTTACAAATGGAGATTAAAATAATTGGATACATATGCAGATACATAAGCAAAGATACAAGTTTATATATGGATTTTAGTTTAAAGTTTGACTAAATGACCTAAGTACCAATTTTAGCAAAAGATCTAGCTATCAATTAAAACAAAAATCCTAGCTGTATTTTTGAAGGCTCTCTGGGCTTATTTCAAAGCCCAGAGTTTGGGGTATTCATCAGCTCATTTGGAAAATTCATTAATTCTAGAAGTGGGAGAGAGATTAAAAAACAAAGTACATCACTAAAAGTGGTACACTCTTGTTATATGCTACATGTTGAGGAACTCTTCGGTGACAATTTTGGTTTTGACATTAGAAAAAAAATAACTTCCAGTTAAGGGCTAGAGATAAAAAAAAAACATGTACTGGGAAAAGAACTTTCTCAAAGGCTTATTTTGGTAGAAAGGGTGTACATTTCACTTCCAACAATATACCACTATAAGCATAACATTCTCACCGTGTAAATTGTACCATTAATCACACAGATGTCATGTAGTGGTTCTGAAAAACAAAACAAAAAAATACTTCCAGAGTAAACTCAAATTGTGAGACTTCCTGAGAAGTCAAGATTTTATCAAGTTTTGTTAGTAACACAGAGATTATGGAAAACTTCAATTCAATCCCCTCTGCAGGCTTAGACCTCATATTTAGTATAGCTGGATGCTTAAGTAAAGTTTCGTCTTTGAAATTAGCTAGAAGTGTTGAGGAGGAATGGCTTCAAACTTGAGCTATGCATGAAAAATCCCCTTTATGCCCTTCTGATATCAGGTTCACTTCAAATTAAATTAGTTGTTTCCTCTTTGAACACTAGAAGTTCAGTAACCTTCAAAGATGCTTTTGTCATCGATTCTTTATGACCTCTCAGAACATGGCTTGGATGGAAGATTAACTCTGAGTGCAAAAGAGGTATTCTTACCGTGGTAATATAAATAATATGACAACATGTCAGACCTCATTCATGTCTTTCTCAGAACTACTTCAAATTTGTCTGTTCCTTTGTTTAGACATTCCTGTTTTGGGCTTTATTGATGGCTCCCTTTTTCTTTTCATTCTTTTGTATAAATATATGTGTATAAAAATATATGTATACAAAAAATTGTGTATATACATAAATATAGAACTGTTGGATTTTTAAATTTTCATGAGCAGTCAACAACAGTATAAGTGTAATTATTATTTTTCATACATTGACAATTCAGTTACTGCTTACAATTAATTTTGTATTATTGCTTCATGTTACTTGCCTTTGTAGTTAACTGTTAAGCTTTCTGCCGGCTTATTCTTATGTTTATGCATCTTAGTTTAGCTACAGTTAGGCTAATGTTAATGTGCTCCAATGTAACATTAATAATATTGAATAAAATACATTAATAACCTTTATGATTACAGATACAGAGATAGTTGAGCTCCACAGACCACTTGAAGATTTGAAGTATTATCCTGCTCTCCCACCCATTCAAATTCTCTTCGTAAACTTCATTGAAAATAACATTTTGTTCTTAAATAAACTTCTAATGCATATTTAGCCAAAAATTGATGTATGTTCACTGAGCCAGAACAATTTAAGGAAGGTTTTGCTGTTATTCTGATACTTGAAGAACCTTAGACATTAACAGAAGTGCAAATGTAATTTACCAGAGTGTGTAGCCTTGTATTTATATATGTATTTTTAATACTTACGGCATTCAAATGTAGGACAACATGGGTCTTTTGGTGGTACTACAGGCATGGAAACAAATCCTAGGTCACAAATTGGTGTCTGAACTGTTTCACATAGGAGCGGCTGGCATTGTACAGTAGCAGTGAGGGGGTCACAGACACACTTCTGGCATTCACTTATCCAATTATCTCCAGGCTGAAAATATGCAAATGATTTATTCTTAAGTACTCTCTCACCCTAGTTGTTCCATTTCAACTCAAGATAGACTCTCAAAATTGATAGGGAGCTCAGATTAGAGTTTTCTTCGCATATGATTTCAGGCCTTATGAGCAGGCAAGCTGAGAACAATCACAGAATTTTCTTCTGTGTAGAAATAATGAGATTTTTAACACTTTGGTAGCTCATCTACTTATTTCTATTACATTTAAATGTCTTTTATGAAAAAAAAGAGTGGTATTAGTGAGTGTTTCCATCTCCAGATTACTTTAAAACCCTGGTAATGCCAGGTTGAAGAACTGTGTGCTATCAGGTCATTTGTAACACGACCAACTTTGTTATTGAAATACATACAAGTTGATTTGAATTGGCTATTACAGGACAGAAATTGGGCTGGTTTTGAAATGGTGATATATTAGAAAATAATGAGGGGAACCACCTTTCGTGGAGGATTGACATCAGTACAGTTTCTTTCTATTGAAGTTGTGAGGGATGTTGCTGTCGTTGGTAAGACAGAAGAAAATACATGTTCTGTGGATGAGGCGGCTTGTGTTGTAGTTTCTGAGGTGACTGAAGTGAAAGGAGTTGTCGAAGGACATGGCCCTTGGAATGGGTCAATTTCGCATTCCTTACTGCAAAGTGCATAAAAATTACAGCCAGCCCTATCTGTTCTGTTGTATACCACTTCACCTGTAGAGGAAAATTGGAGGAGAAATTAAAAGACCAATGAAAATACTTAGGGGAAAAAACCAAGAAAATATTGTGAAAATATAAAGTGTATTCATGTATAAAAAGTTCTATGTTTAGATGATTTTAAGTAGTTATCTTTAATTAAATAGAATATTAAGAGTTTATATTGCTTCTGAAAATTTTAATAACCATAAAATAAGACACTTACCAGGAGAAAAAAAGTTACCAAACACGTGACAAAAGCATGGAGTTGTTCTGCTTGATGTAATATAGGTACTTGCTTCTGTTGTGACAAGTGTGCTGGGGGAAGAGCTGAAGATTGCAGAAGTGCTTGTTGTAACATGACTTGACTGTGATGTACCATTCGTAGCTACTGTTGAGCAAAAGACATACTTTAGTTAGCAGCACAGGATTTTGTTCTCATAATTTTAACATATTGGAGAGGACTGTTCAACATTATGGCAAATCAAGCCAACATTATTGTTGCATTCAACTACTTGACCTACTGCTAAGCTAAGCGGAGATTATGGAAATCTTTTACCTGTACTTTGAATATTGTCAGGGATTTGGCAAATCTTATGACATTTAGCTCTAGTGTTTTCGAAAGTTTCAAAGTCACCACTGTCTCCGTCGAGCTCAAAATAAGTAATATAAAACTATGGGGTCCACTCACACACGTGTCTAAGGCAGATACTAGTAGAAGAGGTACAGATAGATGGAAAAGTGCTTTAAGTGTTGGAAGAAATAGGGATGACAGTAGAAGAAGTCACAGAAAACAATGATACCAATGTTTTTCTATTGAAATAGTTCTTTGTAATATTTCCAGGGGTTGATAATGACATACCTGGGCTGCTTGTGGTGCTGAAACTTCTGGGAATAACAGTGGTGGCAGTACTTTGTCCAGTAAAAGAAACAGATGTTGGAAGAGTACCCATACGGCCTGTGGTGGTTGTAATTCCTGACAGGGGGATAGTGGAGACAGTAATGGATGATGTTGGAGGCTGTGTTGCCACAGTGGAGGTTTCTGCTGGAGGAGACGTGACTGCAGATGTTGTGGTGCTTCCTGTGGTGGTCCTGGAGGTGCTGGCAGTGCTACTGGCTGAGGTGGGCCCTGTTGGTGTGGGTGGGATGATGGTTGTTCCTTCTGTTGGTGGAGGAGAGGTCCTGGAGGTGCTGGCTCTGCTGGTGGTACTGATGACAGTTGTGCCTTGTGTTGGCAGTGCAGTGGTACTGGGGCCAACCGTGGTGCCAACGGTGGTTCTTATTTTTGGTTCGATGGCAGTGGAGGCGGTTGTGGGTGATGTTGGAGGCTGTGTTGCCACAGTGGAGGTTTCTGCTGGAGGAGACGTGACTGCAGATGTTGTGGTGCTTCCTGTTGTGGTCCTGGAGATGCTGGTACTGCTGGCTGCTGAGGTTGGTACTGTTGGTGTGGATGTGGTGATGGTGGTTGTTGATTCTGTCAGATGGGGAGAGGTCTTGGTGGTGCTGGCCGTGCTGGTGGTAGCGATAATGGTTGTGCCTTGTGTTGGTGGGGCTGTTGTCCTGAGGACAGCTGTGGTGCCAGCAGTGGTTGTTATTGGTGGCGGTGGGAGAGTGGAGGCCGTAGTTGGTGGTGGTTGTGTTTCGGTTTCTACTGTGGAGGTTTCTGCAAGAGGCACTGATGTGGAGGATCCTGCTGTGCTTCCTGGGGGTGCTGATGTTGTCTGGCAGTGTTTACGATCACAGCACAGCACCTTGATCTCATAGTTGAAGCACATAGGGTACTTTTTGATCTGATCTTTATTTTTGCACACAAGCCCAGTTTCAAGGCTGCACTGAAAAATCTGTCCCAGCTTTTGTGGACTCCTTTGAGGGTAATCTTTCGCACGACAATTGATGTCTTGTGGCTCGTCGCACAGTGTGTATCCAGCTGCTCGGATATTTGCAAATGTCTCTATGTCTCCATTTTCACTACCAGAGCTAGGGGAATGTAGATCAAACCACTGCGTCCAGGCACACTGCTGCTGGCAGCTGCTTGTGGTCTTGGAGGTGCTAGTAGTGATGGTGGCTGCTGAGGTAGGCCCTGTTGGTGTGGGTGGGATGATGGTTGTTCCTTCTGTTGGTGGAGGAGAGGTCCTGGAGGTGCTGGCTCTGCTGGTGGTACTGATGACAGTTGTGCCTTGTGTTGGTGGTGCAGTGGTACTGGGGCCAACCGTGGTGCCAACGGTGGTTCTTAATTTTGTTTCATTGGCAGTGGAGGCGGTTGTGGGTGATGTTGGAGGCTGTGTTGCCACAGTGGAGGTTTCTGCTGGAGGAGACGTGACTGCAGATGTTGTGGTGCTTCCTGCGGTGGTCCTGGAGGTGCTGGCAGTGCTACTGGCTGAGGTGGGCCCTGTTGGTGTGGGTGGGATGATGGTTGTTCCTTCTGTTGGTGGAGGAGAGGTCCTGGAGGTGCTGGCTCTGCTGGTGGTACTGATGATAGTTTTGCCTTGTGTTGGTGGTGCAGTGGTACTGGGGCCAACCGTGGTGCCAACGGTGGTTCTTAATTTTGTTTCATTGGCAGTGGAGGCGGTTGTGGGTGATGTTGGAGGCTGTGTTGCCACAGTGGAGGTTTCTGCTGGAGGAGACGTGACTGCAGATGTTGTCGTGCTTCCTGCGGTGGTCCTGGAGGTGCTGGCAGTGCTACTGGCTGAGGTGGGCCCTGTTGGTGTGGGTGGGATGATGGTTGTTCCTTCTGTTGGTGGAGGAGAAGTCCTGGAGGTGCTGGCTCTGCTGGTGGTACTGATGACGGTTGTGCCTTGTGTTGGTGGTGCAGTGGTACTGGGGCCAACCGTGGTGCCAACGGTGGTTCTTAATTTTGTTTCATTGGCAGTGGAGGCGGTTGTGGGTGATGTTGGAGGCTGTGTTGCCACAGTGGAGGTTTCTGCTGGAGGAGACGTGACTGCAGATGTTGTGGTGCTTCCTGCGGTGGTCCTGGAGGTGCTGGCAGTGCTACTGGCTGAGGTGGGCCCTGTTGGTGTGGGTGGGATGATGGTTGTTCCTTCTGTTGGTGGAGGAGAAGTCCTGGAGGTGCTGGCTCTGCTGGTGGTACTGATGATAGTTGTGCCTTGTGTTGGTGGTGCAGTGGTACTGGGGCCAACCGTGGTGCCAACGGTGGTTCTTAATTTTGTTTCATTGGCAGTGGAGGCGGTTGTGGGTGATGTTGGAGGCTGTGTTGCCACAGTGGAGGTTTCTGCTGGAGGAGACGTGACTGCAGATGTTGTGGTGCTTCCTGCGGTGGTCCTGGAGGTGCTGGCAGTGCTACTGGCTGAGGTGGGCCCTGTTGGTGTGGGTGGGATGATGGTTGTTCCTTCTGTTGGCGGAGGAGAGGTCCTGGAGGTGCTGGCTCTGCTGGTGGTACTGATGACGGTTGTGCCTTGTGTTGGTGGTGCAGTGGTACTGGGGCCAACCGTGGTGCCAACGGTGGTTCTTAATTTTGTTTCATTGGCAGTGGAGGCGGTTGTGGGTGATGTTGGAGGCTGTGTTGCCACAGTGGAGGTTTCTGCTGGAGGAGACGTGACTGCAGATGTTGTGGTGCTTCCTGCGGTGGTCCTGGAGGTGCTGGCAGTGCTACTGGCTGAGGTGGGCCCTGTTGGTGTGGGTGGGATGATGGTTGTTCCTTCTGTTGGCGGAGGAGAGGTCCTGGAGGTGCTGGCTCTGCTGGTGGTACTGATGACGGTTGTGCCTTGTGTTGGTGGTGCAGTGGTACTGGGGCCAACCGTGGTGCCAATGGTGGTTCTTAATTTTGTTTCATTGGCAGTGGAGGCGGTTGTGGGTGATGTTGGAGGCTGTGTTGCCACAGTGGAGGTTTCTGCTGGAGGAGACGTGACTGCAGATGTTGTGGTGCTTCCTGTTGTGGTCCTGGAGGTGCTGGCAGTGCTACTGGCTGAGGTGGGCCCTGTTGGTGTGGGTGGGATGATGGTTGTTCCTTCTGTTGGTGGAGGAGAAGTCCTGGAGGTGCTGGCTCTGCTGGTGGTACTGATGATAGTTGTGCCTTGTGTTGGTGGTGCAGTGGTACTGGGGCCAACCGTGGTGCCAACGGTGGTTCTTAATTTTGTTTCATTGGCAGTGGAGGCGGTTGTGGGTGATGTTGGAGGCTGTGTTGCCACAGTGGAGGTTTCTGCTGGAGGAGACGTGACTGCAGATGTTGTGGTGCTTCCTGTGGTGGTCCTGGAGGTGCTGGCAGTGCTACTGGCTGAGGTGGGCCCTGTTGGTGTGGGTGGGATGATGGTTGTTCCTTCTGTTGGTGGAGGAGAGGTCCTGGAGGTGCTGGCTCTGCTGGTGGTACTGATGACAGTTGTGCCTTGTGTTGGCAGTGCAGTGGTACTGGGGCCAACCGTGGTGCCAACGGTGGTTCTTATTTTTGGTTCGATGGCAGTGGAGGCGGTTGTGGGTGATGTTGGAGGCTGTGTTGCCACAGTGGAGGTTTCTGCTGGAGGAGACGTGACTGCAGATGTTGTGGTGCTTCCTGTTGTGGTCCTGGAGATGCTGGTACTGCTGGCTGCTGAGGTTGGTACTGTTGGTGTGGATGTGGTGATGGTGGTTGTTGATTCTGTCAGATGGGGAGAGGTCTTGGTGGTGCTGGCCGTGCTGGTGGTAGCGATAATGGTTGTGCCTTGTGTTGGTGGGGCTGTTGTCCTGAGGACAGCTGTGGTGCCAGCAGTGGTTGTTATTGGTGGCGGTGGGAGAGTGGAGGCCGTAGTTGGTGGTGGTTGTGTTTCGGTTTCTACTGTGGAGGTTTCTGCAAGAGGCACTGATGTGGAGGATCCTGCTGTGCTTCCTGGGGGTGCTGATGTTGTCTGGCAGTGTTTACGATCACAGCACAGCACCTTGATCTCATAGTTGAAGCACATAGGGTACTTTTTGATCTGATCTTTATTTTTGCACACAAGCCCAGTTTCAAGGCTGCACTGAAAAATCTGTCCCAGCTTTTGTGGACTCCTTTGAGGGTAATCTTTCGCACGACAATTGATGTCTTGTGGCTCGTCGCACAGTGTGTATCCAGCTGCTCGGATATTTGCAAATGTCTCTATGTCTCCATTTTCACTACCAGAGCTAGGGGAATGTAGATCAAACCACTGCGTCCAGGCACACTGCTGCTGGCAGCTGCTTGTGGTCTTGGAGGTGCTAGTAGTGATGGTGGCTGCTGAGGTAGGCCCTGTTGGTGTGGGTGGGATGATGGTTGTTCCTTCTGTTGGTGGAGGAGAGGTCCTGGAGGTGCTGGCTCTGCTGGTGGTACTGATGACAGTTGTGCCTTGTGTTGGTGGTGCAGTGGTACTGGGGCCAACCGTGGTGCCAACGGTGGTTCTTAATTTTGTTTCATTGGCAGTGGAGGCGGTTGTGGGTGATGTTGGAGGCTGTGTTGCCACAGTGGAGGTTTCTGCTGGAGGAGACGTGACTGCAGATGTTGTGGTGCTTCCTGCGGTGGTCCTGGAGGTGCTGGCAGTGCTACTGGCTGAGGTGGGCCCTGTTGGTGTGGGTGGGATGATGGTTGTTCCTTCTGTTGGTGGAGGAGAGGTCCTGGAGGTGCTGGCTCTGCTGGTGGTACTGATGATAGTTTTGCCTTGTGTTGGTGGTGCAGTGGTACTGGGGCCAACCGTGGTGCCAACGGTGGTTCTTAATTTTGTTTCATTGGCAGTGGAGGCGGTTGTGGGTGATGTTGGAGGCTGTGTTGCCACAGTGGAGGTTTCTGCTGGAGGAGACGTGACTGCAGATGTTGTCGTGCTTCCTGCGGTGGTCCTGGAGGTGCTGGCAGTGCTACTGGCTGAGGTGGGCCCTGTTGGTGTGGGTGGGATGATGGTTGTTCCTTCTGTTGGTGGAGGAGAAGTCCTGGAGGTGCTGGCTCTGCTGGTGGTACTGATGACGGTTGTGCCTTGTGTTGGTGGTGCAGTGGTACTGGGGCCAACCGTGGTGCCAACGGTGGTTCTTAATTTTGTTTCATTGGCAGTGGAGGCGGTTGTGGGTGATGTTGGAGGCTGTGTTGCCACAGTGGAGGTTTCTGCTGGAGGAGACGTGACTGCAGATGTTGTGGTGCTTCCTGCGGTGGTCCTGGAGGTGCTGGCAGTGCTACTGGCTGAGGTGGGCCCTGTTGGTGTGGGTGGGATGATGGTTGTTCCTTCTGTTGGTGGAGGAGAAGTCCTGGAGGTGCTGGCTCTGCTGGTGGTACTGATGATAGTTGTGCCTTGTGTTGGTGGTGCAGTGGTACTGGGGCCAACCGTGGTGCCAACGGTGGTTCTTAATTTTGTTTCATTGGCAGTGGAGGCGGTTGTGGGTGATGTTGGAGGCTGTGTTGCCACAGTGGAGGTTTCTGCTGGAGGAGACGTGACTGCAGATGTTGTGGTGCTTCCTGCGGTGGTCCTGGAGGTGCTGGCAGTGCTACTGGCTGAGGTGGGCCCTGTTGGTGTGGGTGGGATGATGGTTGTTCCTTCTGTTGGCGGAGGAGAGGTCCTGGAGGTGCTGGCTCTGCTGGTGGTACTGATGACGGTTGTGCCTTGTGTTGGTGGTGCAGTGGTACTGGGGCCAACCGTGGTGCCAACGGTGGTTCTTAATTTTGTTTCATTGGCAGTGGAGGCGGTTGTGGGTGATGTTGGAGGCTGTGTTGCCACAGTGGAGGTTTCTGCTGGAGGAGACGTGACTGCAGATGTTGTGGTGCTTCCTGCGGTGGTCCTGGAGGTGCTGGCAGTGCTACTGGCTGAGGTGGGCCCTGTTGGTGTGGGTGGGATGATGGTTGTTCCTTCTGTTGGCGGAGGAGAGGTCCTGGAGGTGCTGGCTCTGCTGGTGGTACTGATGACGGTTGTGCCTTGTGTTGGTGGTGCAGTGGTACTGGGGCCAACCGTGGTGCCAATGGTGGTTCTTAATTTTGTTTCATTGGCAGTGGAGGCGGTTGTGGGTGATGTTGGAGGCTGTGTTGCCACAGTGGAGGTTTCTGCTGGAGGAGACGTGACTGCAGATGTTGTGGTGCTTCCTGTTGTGGTCCTGGAGGTGCTGGCAGTGCTACTGGCTGAGGTGGGCCCTGTTGGTGTGGGTGGGATGATGGTTGTTCCTTCTGTTGGTGGAGGAGAAGTCCTGGAGGTGCTGGCTCTGCTGGTGGTACTGATGATAGTTGTGCCTTGTGTTGGTGGTGCAGTGGTACTGGGGCCAACCGTGGTGCCAACGGTGGTTCTTAATTTTGTTTCATTGGCAGTGGAGGCGGTTGTGGGTGATGTTGGAGGCTGTGTTGCCACAGTGGAGGTTTCTGCTGGAGGAGACGTGACTGCAGATGTTGTGGTGCTTCCTGCGGTGGTCCTGGAGGTGCTGGCAGTGCTACTGGCTGAGGTGGGCCCTGTTGGTGTGGGTGGGATGATGGTTGTTCCTTCTGTTGGTGGAGGAGAAGTCCTGGAGGTGCTGGCTCTGCTGGTGGTACTGATGACGGTTGTGCCTTGTGTTGGTGGTGCAGTGGTACTGGGGCCAACCGTGGTGCCAACGGTGGTTCTTATTTTTGTTTCAATGGCAGTGGAGGCGGTTGTGGGTGATGTTGGAGGCTGTGTTGCCACAGTGGAGGTTTCTGCTGGAGGAGACGTGACTGCAGATGTTGTGGTGCTTCCTGCGGTGGTCCTGGAGGTGCTGGCAGTGCTACTGGCTGAGGTGGGCCCTGTTGGTGTGGGTGGGATGATGGTTGTTCCTTCTGTTGGTGGAGGAGAGGTCCTGGAGGTGCTGGCTCTGCTGGTGGTACTGATGACGGTTGTGCCTTGTGTTGGTGGTGCAGTGGTACTGGGGCCAACCGTGGTGCCAACGGTGGTTCTTATTTTTGTTTCAATGGCAGTGGAGGCGGTTGTGGGTGATGTTGGAGGCTGTGTTGCCACAGTGGAGGTTTCTGCTGGAGGAGACGTGACTGCAGATGTTGTGGTGCTTCCTGCGGTGGTCCTGGAGGTGCTGGCAGTGCTACTGGCTGAAGTGGGCCCTGTTGGTGTGGGTGGGATGATGGTTGTTCCTTCTGTTGGTGGAGGAGAGGTCCTGGAGGTGCTGGCTCTGCTGGTGGTACTGATGATAGTTGTGCCTTGTGTTGGTGGTGCAGTGGTACTGGGGCCAACCGTGGTGCCAACGGTGGTTCTTATTTTTGGTTCGATGGCAGTGGAGGCGGTTGTGGGTGATGTTGGAGGCTGTGTTGCCACAGTGGAGGTTTCTGCTGGAGGAGACGTGACTGCAGATGTTGTGGTGCTTCCTGTTGTGGTCCTGGAGATGCTGGTACTGCTGGCTGCTGAGGTTGGTACTGTTGGTGTGGATGTGGTGATGGTGGTTGTTGATTCTGTCAGATGGGGAGAGGTCTTGGTGGTGCTGGCCGTGCTGGTGGTAGCGATAATGGTTGTGCCTTGTGTTGGTGGGGCTGTTGTCCTGAGGACAGCTGTGGTGCCAGCAGTGGTTGTTATTGGTGGCGGTGGGAGAGTGGAGGCCGTAGTTGGTGGTGGTTGTGTTTCGGTTTCTACTGTGGAGGTTTCTGCAAGAGGCACTGATGTGGAGGATCCTGCTGTGCTTCCTGGGGGTGCTGATGTTGTCTGGCAGTGTTTACGATCACAGCACAGCACCTTGATCTCATAGTTGAAGCACATAGGGTACTTTTTGATCTGATCTTTATTTTTGCACACAAGCCCAGTTTCAAGGCTGCACTGAAAAATCTGTCCCAGCTTTTGTGGACTCCTTTGAGGGTAATCTTTCGCACGACAATTGATGTCTTGTGGCTCGTCGCACAGTGTGTATCCAGCTGCTCGGATATTTGCAAATGTCTCTATGTCTCCATTTTCACTACCAGAGCTAGGGGAATGTAGATCAAACCACTGCGTCCAGGCACACTGCTGCTGGCAGCTGCTTGTGGTCTTGGAGGTGCTAGTAGTGATGGTGGCTGCTGAGGTAGGCCCTGTTGGTGTGGGTGGGATGATGGTTGTTCCTTCTGTTGGTGGAGGAGAGGTCCTGGAGGTGCTGGCTCTGCTGGTGGTACTGATGACAGTTGTGCCTTGTGTTGGTGGTGCAGTGGTACTGGGGCCAACCGTGGTGCCAACGGTGGTTCTTAATTTTGTTTCATTGGCAGTGGAGGCGGTTGTGGGTGATGTTGGAGGCTGTGTTGCCACAGTGGAGGTTTCTGCTGGAGGAGACGTGACTGCAGATGTTGTGGTGCTTCCTGCGGTGGTCCTGGAGGTGCTGGCAGTGCTACTGGCTGAGGTGGGCCCTGTTGGTGTGGGTGGGATGATGGTTGTTCCTTCTGTTGTCGGAGGAGAGGTCCTGGAGGTGCTGGCTCTGCTGGTGGTACTGATGATGGTTGTGCCTTGTGTTGGTGGTGCAGTGGTACTGGGGCCAACCGTGGTGCCAACGGTGGTTCTTATTTTTGGTTCGATGGCAGTGGAGGCGGTTGTGGGTGATGTTGGAGGCTGTGTTGCCACAGTGGAGGTTTCTGCTGGAGGAGACGTGACTGCAGATGTTGTGGTGCTTCCTGCGGTGGTCCTGGAGCTGCTGGCAGTGCTACTGGCTGAGGTGGGCCCTGTTGGTGTGGGTGGGATGATGGTTGTTCCTTCTGTTGGCGGAGGAGAGGTCCTGGAGGTGCTGGCTCTGCTGGTGGTACTGATGACGGTTGTGCCTTGTGTTGGTGGTGCAGTGGTACTGGGGCCAACCGTGGTGCCAATGGTGGTTCTTAATTTTGTTTCATTGGCAGTGGAGGCGGTTGTGGGTGATGTTGGAGGCTGTGTTGCCACAGTGGAGGTTTCTGCTGGAGGAGACGTGACTGCAGATGTTGTGGTGCTTCCTGCGGTGGTCCTGGAGGTGCTGGCAGTGCTACTGGCTGAAGTGGGCCCTGTTGGTGTGGGTGGGATGATGGTTGTTCCTTCTGTTGGTGGAGGAGAGGTCCTGGAGGTGCTGGCTCTGCTGGTGGTACTGATGACGATTGTGCCTTGTGTTGGCGGTGCAGTGGTACTGGGGCCAACCGTGGTGCCAACGGTGGTTCTTAATTTTGTTTCGATGGCAGTGGAGGCGGTTGTGGGTGATGTTGGAGGCTGTGTTGCCACAGTGGAGGTTTCTGCTGGAGGAGACGTGACTGCAGATGTTGTGGTGCTTCCTGTTGTGGTCCTGGAGATGCTGGTACTGCTGGCTGCTGAGGTTGGTACTGTTGGTGTGGATGTGGTGATGGTGGTTGTTGATTCTGTCAGATGGGGAGAGGTCTTGGTGGTGCTGGCCGTGCTGGTGGTAGCGATAATGGTTGTGCCTTGTGTTGGTGGGGCTGTTGTCCTGAGGACAGCTGTGGTGCCAGCAGTGGTTGTTATTGGTGGCGGTGGGAGAGTGGAGGCCGTAGTTGGTGGTGGTTGTGTTTCGGTTTCTACTGTGGAGGTTTCTGCAAGAGGCACTGATGTGGAGGATCCTGCTGTGCTTCCTGGGGGTGCTGATGTTGTCTGGCAGTGTTTACGATCACAGCACAGCACCTTGATCTCATAGTTGAAGCACATAGGGTACTTTTTGATCTGATCTTTATTTTTGCACACAAGCCCAGTTTCAAGGCTGCACTGAAAAATCTGTCCCAGCTTTTGTGGACTCCTTTGAGGGTAATCTTTCGCACGACAATTGATGTCTTGTGGCTCGTCGCACAGTGTGTATCCAGCTGCTCGGATATTTGCAAATGTCTCTATGTCTCCATTTTCACTACCAGAGCTAGGGGAATGTAGATCAAACCACTGCGTCCAGGCACACTGCTGCTGGCAGCTGCTTGTGGTCTTGGAGGTGCTAGTAGTGATGGTGGCTGCTGAGGTAGGCCCTGTTGGTGTGGGTGGGATGATGGTTGTTCCTTCTGTTGGTGGAGGAGAGGTCCTGGAGGTGCTGGCTCTGCTGGTGGTACTGATGACAGTTGTGCCTTGTGTTGGTGGTGCAGTGGTACTGGGGCCAACCGTGGTGCCAACGGTGGTTCTTAATTTTGTTTCATTGGCAGTGGAGGCGGTTGTGGGTGATGTTGGAGGCTGTGTTGCCACAGTGGAGGTTTCTGCTGGAGGAGACGTGACTGCAGATGTTGTGGTGCTTCCTGCGGTGGTCCTGGAGGTGCTGGCAGTGCTACTGGCTGAGGTGGGCCCTGTTGGTGTGGGTGGGATGATGGTTGTTCCTTCTGTTGGCGGAGGAGAGGTCCTGGAGGTGCTGGCTCTGCTGGTGGTACTGATGACGGTTGTGCCTTGTGTTGGTGGTGCAGTGGTACTGGGGCCAACCGTGGTGCCAACGGTGGTTCTTAATTTTGTTTCATTGGCAGTGGAGGCGGTTGTGGGTGATGTTGGAGGCTGTGTTGCCACAGTGGAGGTTTCTGCTGGAGGAGACGTGACTGCAGATGTTGTGGTGCTTCCTGCGGTGGTCCTGGAGCTGCTGGCAGTGCTACTGGCTGAGGTGGGCCCTGTTGGTGTGGGTGGGATGATGGTTGTTCCTTCTGTTGGCGGAGGAGAGGTCCTGGAGGTGCTGGCTCTGCTGGTGGTACTGATGACGGTTGTGCCTTGTGTTGGTGGTGCAGTGGTACTGGGGCCAACCGTGGTGCCAACGGTGGTTCTTATTTTTGTTTCATTGGCAGTGGAGGCGGTTGTGGGTGATGTTGGAGGCTGTGTTGCCACAGTGGAGGTTTCTGCTGGAGGAGACGTGACTGCAGATGTTGTGGTGCTTCCTGCGGTGGTCCTGGAGGTGCTGGCAGTGCTACTGGCTGAGGTGGGCCCTGTTGGTGTGGGTGGGATGATGGTTGTTCCTTCTGTTGGTGGAGGAGAGGTCCTGGAGGTGCCTGTACTGTTGGCTGTTGAGGTTGGCATTGTTGGTGTAGGTGTGGTGATGGTGGTTGTGCCTGGTATGAGAGGGGGAGACGTCCTGGAGGTCCTTGTACTGGTGGTGGTAGGTTTGATGATTGTGCTTTGTGTTGGTGGGGCTGTTGTCCTGAGGTTAGCTGTGGTGCCAACAGCAGTTGTCATTGCTGGCGTTGGGGGCGTGGAGGCAGTAGTGGGTGAAGCTAGTGTTTTGGTTGCCACGTTTGTGTTTTCTGCTGGAAGGGACGTGCTCTGGTATCCTGTTGTTGAGACTTGTCGTGTCTTTGCTGTAACTGACGTTTCAGTTAGAGGAGTTGTGCTTTCTCTGGCTTTTGTTGGTATTGTAGGTACTTCAGTTTTTTGCGCTTCAGTTTCTTTTTTTTGTGTTGTTGGTTTTATTTTCGTCTGTAATGTAACTGGTGTTGATTTTAGAGCAGTAGTTGTGAATTCTGTGGTTCTTGGTGCTGTAGTTTGAATTTCTGAACATGGCATGTAGCTGCAGCATGATATTCTGATTTCGTAATTATAGCAGTGCTTGGATTGTTGGTCTTTGTTTTTGCATATTAATCCTTCACTTTGACTACATTGTACTGTTTGGTTAAGATTGTCTATTTCTGTATCTGGGTGTTCTTTGGCTCTGCATTGAACACTGTTTGGATTTTTACACACACTGTATCCTTTACCTCTGAGGTTTTCAAATGTTTCATAATCTCCACTGTCCTCTTTGTTTTCAGGCTGTGTGCCATCATACCATTCTGACCACACACATACATTCTTCACACATACAGTTGTCACTGGTGTTGCAGTCGACATTTCTGTAATTAAAAGGAGGAAATTAAGTCTTGCCTGTTCATATTAAAGAAAGTGTCAGGAAAAACTTATTAATCTTTCATACATTTTAATGTTGGAAGTAATATATGTTAATGTACTATTTTAATTTTAATGAACTTGTTTTGACAGTCTTGAATATAATTTCTAAAGTAGGTTTTGATCTCATGTCTGTATTATGGTACTTTATGTGACATTTATTAAAAAATTCTAGTTAAATATAGCTGATATGATATCCTTTGTGTGGAATGTCAATACAGAGGATAATGAGAATTCATGATTGCTATAGTATAAGAGGAAATTTTATTCTCCTTGGTATTACGTCTGTACGTATTTACACTTAACTGCATAACCACACTGGCTTTAAAATATTTTTACAGGCTAATGACTTTTCTACTTATTTTAATATCATAACATGTAATATATTTATAACTATAAAATATACAATTGACACATCTGATTTATATATAATATATAATATATTATATTATAGATTATTATATAATTATATTGTAATATAGAATATGCATATAAAATATATATTAAATATGTAATATAATAAGTATTTTCTACTTATTTTCATAAGATTTATTTTCATGTTCTTAGCATTATGAAGATAACCATGTGGAATATATACCACTTTCTTCATATGAATGAACCTAATAGAAGACCTAAAGCTGAATATTTAGTTCTTGCTGTAGTATTGTATGATTTTGTGGAAATATTTCTCGCATATTCTCAGGATTACATGGTCACTATAATGAGTTAACTGCAAGAATAATGTAGAAGTGTACTGCAGGACTAGAAAGAAATTGTTGATTTGGTTATTAAATATAATTAAGAAAGTTTCCAAAGAATGATTTTAAATAATTGAGCGTTCCCTCAAACTAGATTTTTTATCTTCAATTTGCACTGATGTGGTCAGTAATTTTAAAAATGGCATCAATTATCTTTTCTGTTTTCAGACGTTTGTTTAGTACTGCTGGTTTTTGTTTGCAAGGAAATGAGGACAGTCTCCAGGATGCAATGATTAACAAGGTCTATTAATTTTTCCCCTGGAAAAAACATGGTGAAACAGCGGAGACTGAATTTATAAGAAATGCTGTACTCATTTCTACCATTGATTATGGTTGTCTTTAGCAACTGAAGCTGCCAGATGAATTGGTGGCTCCAGCAGAAGTCAATAATTTCAAGTATAATTATATGCCATTAACTAATGTAAAGGTCCTCCCTTTCAGATAATTTTCTGTCCCTTCCAGAGATTTTTTAGCTATTTTAAAGAGTATTCACGCATACCTGAGGCAGTAGTTATGGGCTGACTTGTAGAAAATGTAAACGGGGGTGTTGTAAAAATGCCACATTTAAAGATATTTCTGTTTATTGTTCCATTGACGTCGCATGTTGCACTGAAACACCATCCAGTTCCATCTGTGGTGTTGTAGATGAGTTCACCATATTTATAGCTGTTCCCTTCATAAATGCAATGGCATGCTGTAATTCAGAATAAGTTTATTGTCAGGCATCTATGAAAAGATAATAACCAATATTTCATTTTCTTAATAATTCTTCTTAGCTCTCTTACCTTTATCATCAAACTTGCACTGTAAACCTTCTGATGTGCATTCACTGAAATAAAAAACATAAAAAACCACATATTTTTTGATTATGAGGTAATTTTATTATTCATCTTTCTCCCAGATAGTAGCATCAAAAGACAGAACAGTTTATTTGTACTTTTTCCTTGGGTGTCCAGTTCATGTTGGCTTCTTTTTTGCCATTTTCCAAAATCTTTCTTTATATTAAATCCAAAGTTATAAATAGAAGTGAAGATAAATATGCAAAGCTACAGGTAGAAGTCTTAAGGAAGACTTTCCTTCTTTCCTCATCACTTTACTTGCATTGGCAATGTTTTTGTATTAAAAAGTAGGCTAAAAAGGGAAAGAATCTAAATACTACAAGCAGTATAAGAATATAATAAAATCCTTGGAAGAAGACCCCTATTAGATATCTATACTCCTGGAACAATATTTTTCCTGCCATAGGAATGGGAAATAGAGAATGCCTGGTTATAAAAGACTTACTGTTCTTGTATCTTTATGCCGAGGATTTACAACATAATCAGGAACAAATTCAACAGAACATAAAATCACGTAAGAATTTCTTATTACTAATGTAGTAAGAAAACTAGCATTACATAGTAAGGCATTATTTTTACAAAGGCAGCATAAACTAGTCCTGTTATGTAACAGGAACATGCAATTTCCCACTGCTGTTTTGATCATTCTTCCTTGTACACAATTAGGCTGGTATGTTACGTCTTACCATAGAAGACATTCATCCCGTCTATATATCTTTCCATCTTCATTATCATAACAGTCACAGAGACTGACGCACTTCATCTGATCCTCGTGAAAATATGGCTTGTCTAGTGGGCAGTTAGGGTAGCAGCCTGAAAGAAAAGGGCGTATAGAAGGTAGAAAAGGTGAGAATAAGATACAGTCAGCAAAAGTTTTATTTGTGCAGAACATGGTTTTAGTAGTCATATTTTTTTACTAGTAATTTTTTTCCAATAATTTTAGGAAGTAATGCAGAGTACTAGCATCAGCAGAGCCCACCCACAAAGACTAGAGTTGTTTTTAACTCCAATTTCCATACTCTGCCTCCATTCATGTGAATGCAATGATGTTGAAGAGAATTGAATGGTGCAAATGCAGCTGATGGGGGGAAATACACTCCATTAAAGACCATTAAAATATACTAAAATGTACCCACTTAAAGGTACTTGCAGCTCTTTTTACCTTCTAAACCTGGCAAGTTATGGAGGCATTTTCCACTTGGGTTCCTACAGGTCTTCATACAGGAGACTCCACAAGGCTTATAGTGCCATTCACATTCCCCTTCTTGATTGTAGTAATCACAAAACAGTGCTAAGAAGAAACAGAAATTTTGATATATTCAGAAAAAGAAAAAAAGAGGGTTTTGGCTCATGACTGTTCATCATATCCCTGCAATGCTGCTTGAACAGTCTTCAAAACCATGAGTGAACAGGTGAAATTGTGTGACCATCAAAACAGCTTAGTGTAAAAAGTCTACACAGTGAGATTATAATGCACATATCTAAGATACCCAGAGTGTGTGTTCAAGACATCACCAACACACTGTACATTTAACTACACTCTCAGAAGAAGTGTTTATGACATAAAACTCACGACAGACTGATGGGGTTCTCCAGGCTATGCAGACACCAACTTCACTACATGCTTGAGCATAGGCAGCAACTGCTGTACAAAAGCAATCACAATCTCCTCCAGTGTCACATGCACAAGCATCTGTCACACATGCTTGGTAATATTTTGCTGGTTCAACCTGTTATCAAAAAGAACGATAATACTATGCATCCTGCATTCTAAATTCTTTCTTAGCTTTGCTAGGGTAATTTTCTTAAAATTGTAATATTTCAGAAGAAAGGCCTACATCATTAATTAATTTTTCTTTTTTTATATACACTGTTATATAACACCACAATTGATGCCAGATGATACATCCAAATCACTTTTTGACAGATTTTAGACACCCAGACTTGTATCCTAGTGGAAGATTAGATTCATGTTCCCAAGCAATATTAGGCAACTGCACTTGAAGGTCTCTGCCAGTGGAAAGAACTAAGGTAATAGGAAGAGTTACTCTGCATTGTTTGTGTCTGATAAAGTCTATGCTGATACTTCATTACCATGTTATTATTTCATTGAACTTGTGTTCTGTACATGGTATATGAGAACTTTTATTCAATTCACACTACAAGAAACTATATAGTAATCATGACATTATTCTTCTTTTGTAATAGGTCAGTATTTCCTATGAACTAAATGTCCTTTTATTTCTTACAGGTAGGGACTATAAATCTGTTCCTTTGAGTAGGATTCAGATCGAAGTTTTCCTGACACAATTCAAAGTGAAACATGCTAATGAATTAGGCATGCATGTTAAAATGTATGAGGATAGCAGCTTCAATAATGCACAGACCTACTCTTCACACAGTAAACTTCTGTCCTGGTAATACCTGAGAGTGACAGGCAGCAAAGATGTTGCTGTTGATGATGCTACACTGCTTCTCTGACCAGGACTTTCGATAAGGGTTGGTAGAACATGGGTCCTTTATACTGTAAGCATCAGGACATGTAGAGGATACTTTCCAGCTGTTTCCAAACTCTAGGACATTCTCTACCACAGACTGACTCCTTGTAGTAAAGTCATTGATGCCATTGCCATCATAATTTCCACAGAGACCACAGATCTGGCTCTGCAAAAGGAAATATAAATAAATAAACAAATAAACAAATAAACAAATAAATAAATAATGTGAGAAAACTTGAAACCACATCTAAGACTGAAAGAATACTTGAAATTCAGCTCTTAGAATCATGCTATTCCATTCTAACATTCCTGAACATCTTCATCCTTTGTTTCCTCAGCAACAGAACATGACCACTAAGGCTAGAAGGATACTTCTGTTGACTTTTCTTCTTTTAAATCTGAACAATAAAACCATATTTGTCATTATAACTTTCTGTCTTTCAGGTATGTCTTTAACAAGGAAATGAGGACTCACAGTTAGCCAATTAAGGTTTTCATTGTATATTTTATACAATAGATGTACATATAAAAAACAGCCTTACGAAGTTGTCATGAATGCTACCAGTACAGCCACATATAGTCTACTCATTGAGTCTTTACTGTTATGACTGCTCACAGGTATCAAAAGAAATGATATTTTCCTTGCACATCCAGAGACATCCCTCATTCTAAATTTATGGATCTGTAAAACTGTGATAGGCTACAATAACAGATGCTATGCTTTCTCTATGAATCTAAGGTGCATACTTTCCATATTATTACTATTTTTGTAAAGTGCCAGTGGGTGAGGCAGCAAAAGAAGCTATGATACTGAAATAAATTTGTATATCTAGTTCTCAATTACACTTAATTTATATACCTGATTGAAATGTCACTGTGGTATACAATAAGATAGCAAATTCCTCATTTACTACAGTTTTTAGTACTTATATGTCATAAGCTAGGAGAAGGACTATGACATCAGGAATACATTTTTCTTATCACCTGTGTAGATATATGCTTGAAAAATACATGGTAGCACTTTACAAAAGGCTTTCCCTTACTGTATTTCACTTCCTTGTTCTTCAAGTATGATAATTTGATTTGAGTGTCAATGAGAACTGGAAATGATGGATTACTTTCAAGATCAAGACTACTCAATTGATTTCTACACATGTAGCTATGTAATTTCAATAAGGTCTGATAACCTTTACTAAGGATCAGTGGGTAATTTTAAAGTCAAGTCCAAAAAAGCAGTTTGCCAACTCAAGCTCTGTCAGGCCAAATAGGCACTGAAAGCTGCCTTTAGAGCTCAGAACAGCAACAGGATGATGACATGCTTCCTGAGGCACCAGAGGAATGAAAAACAACATGGGATGTCCTGCAGGAATGCTGGAGACATCACCTGTTTAGGATCTTGGCAGGGTTTCAACAAAATTCACACCCAGTCCGAATCTGGACTAATTGCCATTTAACTGCTAGTTTCGCACCTTAAAATCAGGGCTGAGCTTGATGAAGATGCTGGTTTTCTTGTCCCACATGAGGATCAGTCCGCTTGTGGTCTCAATTACCAAGTACATACCCATATAGCGGACTGTGTATGGCACCTCATCATTTTGTCCTCTCTTTACAACACTGAAATGCTCCTCATAAAGTATCAGTTCATAGCTCTGAAACAGGAGGAAAAGGTGATTAGAAATTAACTCAATAGCTGCAGCTGTGCTCTTAAACATGTTTTTCTGCTTTTAATACTACTACAAATAATTTATATAATGAAAACAAATAATCCAAACGCAATAAATCAAAACTACGTAGTTCAAATCTTAGGTTCCTGGAGCTGTGGTAAAAAGGTATTTCAGATGGTGGAAGTCAAAAAAGGGTGTTTGGGTAGTCATGGAAAAACTACAATGCACAGAATAAAATAATCTGCTGACATGATAGGCTAAATTTCTGCTAAAGACAGTTTTCCTTTAGATCTGTAGTTTGCCCAAGAGTGGTATAAGTGAGGGTGGGAAATGGAAAAGACAGAAAGCTGGGAAGCACTACCAAATATTTCACTTGAATCTTATTTAAGCTTAATTTACAAGTTGATTAGCTTTTTAAAATATTTTTCCAACTTCCTTGAAGCAATGGATACCTAGGCTTCTCCTAAGCCCTAAACAGACACAGAAAAAAACTGGTCTGTTTGCGAAACCTTCTTACCTCTAAGAAAACTTTGATAGATTTCGAGCAAGTTGTCCCAGTGTTGCCACAGGGAATATTTTCAGTGATAACCCTGAAGGTCCCATTGGCTGTGCCACTCTTCCCACAGTGGTCCTGCATAGAGAATAACATTTAAAAATATATTATTTTTGTAGACACGATCAAGGTTACATCTCATTTACTATTGCTAATTATCAGTACCTGGACTAGTGTGTATTCACAGTTTCCATTGAAGCTGAATCTTTTGTCATCAAAGGTATTGTAATGACCATCTCCATAAACAGTACAAGTGCCCAGACATTGATCTTTGGTGCATTCCCACTTCCTATTCTTGCATACACTAGGAATGAGAATAAAACATTTCAGTAGTAAAACAACTCACTGTTTTGTGTAGACATATCCCAACAACTCGGTATTTGTTTGGCAACTCATCTCTGGTAAATGTTATACTGATTCTGGAGTTACAATAGTCTTTTACATTTTTCATGTAAAGAATGAAAGCAAAGTTCTGTTCTGGTCCTCTGAGTGCATTAACTGCAAGATAGGATAATGCTTAATGAACACTGTAGTCCCAAAGATTTCCTCTAATTCAGTGCTTTGGCCATCTGCCTACATCAGAAGAAAACCTGCTCATAATATTTAATCCAAAACTAAAAGATCCATCAACTGATGAAATGTGCAAATTAAATCTTTCCTCACTGCTGTACTATTTAAGATCTTTGGAAAGGCAAAGGATGGAACCAGGAATGCTACTTGCAAAGAAATATTTACCAGGTGTTACAGTCAACGTTGATCTTTTCCCCAGGCTGATACATGGCTTCATTGTGAATACATGGACATTCCTCTTCAGGAATACAACTACCATTCCCATCTAACACAAGCCCAGCTGGGCACACGCAGCCAGATACACATTGCATGCTATACTGGAAAAGTCAAGAGGAAGATATAATTTCAGAATGAAATAATCACAATAGAAAAAGGAAGAATAAATTCTCATAAAGTGTGTATGGTCTTATTGCTGCTCAGCTCAAATGAGAGAGGACTATGCAGTACTTATAGGACAATGGAACAAAAAGGTAGTCATTAGGCATTGATTTAATAGAATATAAATATGTTAAAGATAACGGTTTTATGTATGCCAATCCTGATTGCTCTGCTGGAGTCTGTGAAATTTGAAATACCTTAATCTTAAGTCTTACTCTGTGTTAGCTGAAGAAGCCTTGCATTTTGTAGTGTGTGATTTGTGATTGAATGGAGCTTTAACTAGAAAATAAGTAATATTTTTTTCTGTTTGGTTGAGTTACATTGAAATCTCTTTATCTCATATGGTACTTATTTGTGAAATGTACCTACCATGTACCTAAGTGGAGTAATATAATTAGATGTGCAAGAAGTTCACAACTGCATCATGGTATGAGAAAGAATGATTTCTCCTAGCCAGTTTACAGCCAGTAATATTCTCCTAAAGAAGTAAAACGTGGGCAGAGCCCTAGATATTTTCACTACTAATTACTGTTACCTGCAGTAGCTGAAGAAAGATAGACACTGATCTTATTAATTAAATTGGATGTTATTTTACTATATTTTGGTCTAAGGGTCCCATTGTTAATGCTTCATAACATAGTTTTAGGCTTTTGCTACAAGAACAAAGTATCTGTGTTGTAGATTTGGAGTAGATCAGATAGATCAATTACTTTAGCACCAGGATCACAGACAAAACCTGGAAGCACAGTTTCATCCAGCCATGTCCCACTTACACACTGCAAATCCAGAGTCTGGCAACTTTTTTGACATTCTGCTCCAATTGTTCCTGCAGAGATGTTTCTACAGTCAAAGTAGACCATGGGAGGTTCACAGACTAGAGGAAGGAAAGAAGTGAGAGCAGTAAGACATGGCACAGTGTTTATCCCACAGCTGTAGCTATTAAAGCTTTCTAGAAATTCTTTGGAAATTGCTTATTTCAGTTGGTCGGGACTGCTGTACCTATTCAATCTGCTAAATAGATTCACTTCAGACCACTGAATTCCCAGAAAAAAAACCCTACAGTATTTCAGAAAAAAATCTTTATGAAAAAGAGGTCATATCATTAATCTAGGTTCACTCCTATCTTTTATGATCACTGTTGCACTATAACTAAATGAGAAATATTTCTATTATTTAAAAATCCATTAAGAAAAATCAGTTCTATCAACTATTTCTGTCCAAAACCTGGCACGGAAAAAAGATAAGTGGAAGTATTTTTTTCTACCTGGAGTTGGATTGGGTGCTCCAATGCAATTTAGTCTTCCCTGGATGCAAGTGCTGTAAGAGAGGGAAAAACATATTTCCTTTTTTCCTCTCAAACCACGTATTGAGATTGAGAGCTACTTCCTTTTTATCAAGTTTCAAAATTTTTGAAGGAATTCCAGAATGCTGCTTTGCAGTCTCAGGAAAGAATTTCTCTCAATACCACTACCAGTGCTGGTTTCATATGATATCCATTATTGCTTAACAGGAAAAATCATAGGTTAAAATGAGTATATGTCTCTGCTTCTTACTTTCTCATAAGATCTCTCCTTGCTGGAATTGTCATAATTTTATGCTTGAAAAATCATGGAATTATATAGAAAATGCACCTAAATGCAATTGTTCTATCAATCTGGAAATATCATAGAATCATAGAATAATGTAGGTTGGAAAAGGCCCTGAAGGTCATCGAGTCCGAGTGTTAACACTGCCAAGTCCACCACTAAACCATGTCCCTAAGCACCACATCTACACAGCTTTTAAATACCTCCAGGGATGGTAACTCAACCACTTGCCTGGGCAGCCTGTTCTAGTGCTTGACAACCCTTTCAGTAAAGAAATTTTTCCAAAAATATCCACTCTAAACCTCCCCTGCTGCAACTTGAGGTCACTTCCTCTTGTCCTATTGCTTGTTACCTGGGAGAAGAGACCAACACTCACCTCACTACAACCTCCTTTCAGGTATTTGTAGAGAGTGATAAGGTCTCCCCTCAGCCTCCTTTTCTCCAGACTAACCAACCCCAGTTCCCTCAGCCTTTGTTCTCTGGACCCTTCATCAGCTTCGTTGCCCTTCTTTGGACATGCTCCAGAACCACAATATCTTTCTTGTAGTGAGGGGCCCAAAACTGAACACAGTATTCGAGGTGCGGCCTCACCAGTGCTGAGTACAGGGGGACGATCACTTCCCTAGTCCTGCTGGCCCCACTAATTCTGATACAAGCCAGGATGCCGTTGGCCTTCTTGGCCACCTGGGCACACTGCTGGCTCATATTCAGCCGGATGTTGACCAACACCCCCAGGTCCTTTTCTGCCAGGCAGCTTTCCAGCCACTCTTCCCCAAGCCTGTAGCGTTGCCTGGGGTTGTTGTGACCCAAGTGCAGGACCCAGCACTGAGCCTGGTTGAATGTCTTACAGCTGGCCCTGGCCCAGCCTGTCCAGATCCCTCTGTAGAGCCTTCCTGCCCTCAAGCAGATCAACACTCCTGCCCAGCTTGGTGTCACCTGCAAACTTACTGAGGGTGCGCTCGATCCCCTCGTCCAGATCATTGATAAAGATTTTAAAGAGAACTGGCCCCAGTACTGAGCCCTGGGCAACACCGCTTGTGACCGGCTGCCAACTGGATTTCGCTCCATTCACCACAACTCTTTGGGCCCGACCATCCAGCCAAGTTTTTTACCCAGCAAAGAGTACGCCTGTCCAAGCCATGAGGAGCCAGTTTCTCCAGGACAATGCTGTGGGAAACGGTGTCAAAGGCTTTACTGAAGTCTAGGTAAACAACATCCACAGCCTTTCCCTCATCCACTAAGTGGGTCATCTTGTCATAGAAGGAGACCAGGTTGGTCAAGCAGGACCTGCCTTTCATGAACCCGTGCTGACTGGGCCTGATCACCTTGTTGTCCTGTATGTGCCGTGTGATGGCACTGAAGATGATCTGCTCCATAA
This sequence comes from Balearica regulorum gibbericeps, assembly GCF_011004875.1. Classification (NCBI taxonomy): domain Eukaryota; kingdom Metazoa; phylum Chordata; class Aves; order Gruiformes; family Gruidae; genus Balearica; species Balearica regulorum. The sequence continues at coordinate 52,506,762 of NC_046188.1, read as the reverse complement.
CCTTCCCCGGCCCCGAGGTCAGACTGACAGGCTTGTAGTTCCCTGCATCCTCCTTCTGGCCCTTCTTGTAGATGGGCGTCACATTGGCTAACCTCCAGTCAACTGGGACCTTCCTGGTTAGCTAGGACTGCTGATAAATGATGGAAAGTGCCTTGGTGAGCACTGGTGCCAGCTCCCTCAGTACCCTTGGGTGGCTCCCATCCGGTCCTATAGACTTGTGTGTGTTTGTGGTATAGCAGGTTGCTAACCATTTCCCATTGGATTATGGGGGGTTCATTTTGCTCCCCATCCCTGTCTTCCAGCTCAGGGAAATATGTACCACTCTTAAAAGTTGAAAATAAGAGAGATGAAAAATAAGAGAGTTGAAAATCCAGACCTGGATGTAGTACTCCAGGTGGGGTTTCACAAGAGTGGAGTAGAGGGGCAGAATCACCTCCCTCGACCTGCTGATCACACTTCTTTGATGCAGCTCAGGATGTGGTTGGCTTTCTGGGCTGCAAGAGCACACTGCTGGGTCACATTGAGATTTTCATCGATCAATATGCCCAAGTCCTTCTCCTCCTCTGCTTTCAATCCATTCTCCCACCCAGCCTGTAGTTACGCTTGGGATTGCACCAACCCACATGCAGGATCTTGCACTTGGCCTTATTGATCTTCATGCGGTTTGCATGGGCCCACCTCTCAAGCCTATCAAGGTCCCTCTGGATGGCATCCCTTCCCTCCAGCATGTCAACCACACCACACAGTTTGGTGGTGTTGGCAAATTTGCTGAGGGTGCACTTGATCCCGCTGTCCATGTCACCAACAAAGATGTTAAACAGTGCCAGTTTCAGTACCAACCCCTGAGGGATGCCACTCATTACCCCACTTGAACATTGAGCTGTTGACCACAACTCTTTGAGTGCGATCATCCAGCCAATTCCTTATCTGTTGAGTGGTCCATCCATCAAATCCATGTCTTTCCAACTTAGAGACAAGGATGCCATGGGGGGCAGTGTCAAATGCTTTGCACAAGTCCAGGTACCTTGTCCACCAACTCTGTAACCCCATCATAGAAGGTCACCAGTCATGATTTGCCCTTAGGGAAGCCATATTGGTTGTTCACCAATCACCTCCCGTAAAATACATATACTATTGCTTGAGTGTTTTGCAGAAGATTCACTTACCATGCAAGCCCATTTTCATGGGCAACTTCTCCAAATGGTATGGGAGATCCTCTGTAGTAGCAGGGGCATTCATTAGCAGGCACACAGTTGCCCCTCTCATCCATGTAGGTTCCATTTAAGCAGGTGCAGCCATCAACTGGGACAAACTTAATGTTGCATGTGACATCAGGCTCACTCAGAGACCGACAGGTGGGTTGACAGGAAGTGATGGTATAGCTGTAGCTCAGTGATTTGGGACATGAGATGGTGTATTTTGCTTGAGAGAGGAAAATAGAATAGGTTTGTTAATTCCAGATGGTAATTTCTGGTGGGGAAAAAAGAAACTATAGGCAGTAGAAATAACATGTAAACAATACGGTACACCTCTGCCTATGTTGCATCTTTCATGTAAATGTATTTCTGAATACTTCCAGAGTTAGACCTGAAAAGCTACTGAATACTGTGGAATAATAAATGATGTATGCAAAGAAGAGAATAGTTTTTCAAATGAAATTTCAGAAAGAAACCTCCATTTGGTGCTGCCTTTCATTGCGAAGACTTCTAAACCTTTTGAAGTACAAGCTACAATGTGTCCCTGAATGTATACTGGTATGCTGAAAGCGGAACTACTGGATCAGTGGAAGCTGGTGTGCTGCAAGTGCTCTGGTTAGTATTACTAGTACAGTTATTCTAATATGTCACATTTTCTCTACAATAACTTGTGATACATAAAGCTGTAGTGAAATTCAAAGTTGCACAGAAATAGGTGGAGGCACTTCCATAAGAGTTTTCCTAAAAAAGCTATGGCTCCCATCTATTCATATTCACTCTTGCTAGCAGTGGATTGATTCTAAGGGAACAGCAGAGAATTACTTCCAGGAGTGCACTTAGCAAAATCCCTACCTCAACACTTACTATATTTGTCTTAAAATCAGTATAAAATAGTCTCTAATCAGCAGTTTTTATTCACGTGTGTTCTTAGGAAAGGGGATAGTTAGGAGTACTTACAGCAGACATCAGTCCTCCATCCATGCAGCTGGATTCCTTTTGCAGCACAAGCTCTCACATAGGAAGACAGGGCTGCACAGAGACAATCCTCACTATTTTCACAGTTACATGTGTCAAACATGCAGTTCTAAGAATGCAGAGAAAATAAAAGTCTCAGCACTGGTAATATTTTTAGTCTAAGAAAAAAAAAAAAGAACACTATCTTTCTGGTCTTACATGCTAATCCTTCAGATATGCTCACACATAGACAACACTAACATAGCTTTATCACTTTCCAGTCTTTGCCTAATTTTCCTGGCAGAGGAGAATGAAGGTAACAGAAATTCAGTCAATTTCTGCAGTTATTATTAGGAAATAGTGGTCTTAAAGTCTGTCATACATTTAACGGCTTCATGTTCCCCTGAACCATATTTACAAATATACTGCACAATAGCATACAAAGCTCTATTTACAGTACTTAGTCTAGACACATTATTTCACTAGTGTCCATACCTGGATGATTCATAATGAGAAGAAAGACTGGCAACACACTGATAGCAGAATGATGACAACTAGCTAATGGGCTTTCTGTGCCAAATAGTTATTAATGACATATGAGGCTGATAAGACAGCATTTCACTGATATTCAAACAATCAGTTGAAATGCATTTACATACACTTCCTATTATATGTATATATCCATTCAGGAGCAAATAGCTGCCCTTTCATTTGCAAGGAAGTCAGAATCTTGAAGCCAAGACTGACAATTGAAATAAGGTAATGTTACAACATAAACAGAAACACATGTTGAAAGAAGGAAGTGCAGCAGTACAGAAATGAAAATACAGGCATTGCGTAAGACGAGACATGTCTGGAACAGTCCTTTTCTAGTAGCTAGTTGTAATGATCCTATTCCTATTGTTTCCAAAGGGAAAAACAGTCTAACAAAGTACCATGTGGTAAACAGAGGGATTCACGGCATAGTGACAATCAGCAAAAGGTCCTTTGCTGTCAGTTAGTAGTCCACACCAATGCTGAGCATATTTTTCTGTGAAGAGAACAAACAATACAAAGGCACATTACTCTTTGTATTTCATTAGTCACAAAACCACACTGCCCTGGTCTATGAAGCCAGTTCTGAAATTACATCAAATCTGTCCTTTTCCTGCCTTTTTTTCATTTAGCTTGTGGGCTAAGGTTCCTAAAACCAAAAAGGAGGACTTGCTGAAGGGGATAACTAAAAGATTTCCAAAGATACTCCTGCAATCCACTTCTCTGACACCAAGCTGTCAGCTTAGACATTCTCTGTGTTTTCGATGACCATGCAGTTAACCTTCACTTATGTTTCTATGACTCTTTCTTTACTTTTTTACTTATCCCTAGTGCTTTCATTTTGAATATTTGTTTCTGATTTCAGATGTATGTTTTTACCAAATACATGTCATTATTCTCTTATCTTTGCTTTCCAATGAATGTGTTTTCCTTAGGACTGAGCAAAAAGAAACCTAGAAAAAATTCTAAGAAGCACGCACCGTTATCAATGCTGAGTGCACAAGGGTTTTCAAATCTGTGCTGGATATTAGGGCATGTAGCTTGAGTTTTCCATGTATTAGCAAATGCTGTTGCTGTTCCTTCAATTATTCCACTTATGACCTGGAAGTCGTCAGTTTGGATATTATTGAAATTTCCACAAAGACCTGTTGAAAAGCAGTGAAAAGCTTATACTGCTCATACTAGACCAAAGACATTAAGCAAGCTGTTCTTATATTTCATTCACTTACCACAGGTCTGGTCTTTGAAAACAGGATCCAGTCGCACAAACACTTGCATGATTGGTATGATTTGGATTTCAAGGTGGACACCAAAGTTTGTCTGTATGATGATGAAAAATGATGATGGTCTGAACACGGTGGCATTAGCTACAGATGAAAAACAGAATGATTGCTTTCTGAATGAGGTCGAATGCTGGAAACAGTGCATCATTATAATATTCTTGAATTTCTGTCACTGTTTCTGAGGTGAAATAAAGCCAATCTTTATGAAAATGGATCAGAAATATAGATCAAAATCTACAGTTCAGAATTTGTTGTTAACTTTATTTGCTGTCTCAAAATTAAGCAATTGGAGATTACTCCTTCCAAGAGAATAAGAAGGAAAAACTTTATAGCACTGAGTGTTAAAAAGAATTTCATTTTTTTTCCCCATAAGCTTGTACAGCATACATTGGAGCCCTCACTCTGCTGGAGTGGGAAACTGAGCAGATCTGGAGGTCAGGGATATCACATAGAATCATTACTTATTGTGACGGTGAGCAAAAATCTAATTTGTCTGAGGAAGTGTGAGCACGGTGGTGGTAAGTTAAAAAAAAAAAAAAGGAAGAGGTAGAAAAGGTGAACAGATGTCTTCTGTGTTCAATTTTTGGCAGTGAGAAAGAAGTAAACTTTAGAGTGACCAAATCAGGAAAGTGTAAATGCTGTTTGCTGCTGTTTGAACTCTTGCCTGTGCTTGTACTGCCTCCCATTTCTGTATGGCACCAAACTTCCCACTTGACTTCAAAACTTCCTGTGTGGCTCAGGAAATAGGTGTGAACATGCAGGTTACGAACAACTCAGAGTCCTTTTATCTTTCATAGTTCAAGAAAATAAGCAAGGGTGGAGCTGAAATTCTGAGATTATTGCTCATGGACTGTTAGAGAAAAAAATACCTGCTGAGATGGGCAGCTGAGTGTAGATCGAATTCACAAACACACCACCATCAGGTTTGACTTCGATGAGCTGATAAGGAAGAGGAACAAGAGGTAACTGTGTGAAGGACAGCTATAGTCCAAAGAATAATAATGGTGATGACTCCAGTGATATTAATTAAAAAGATATTAAATAAAAAAGGTAGGGTTTTTTCTATTTCAGGTCCTCCTTCTTTCCACTTTGTACACTTTACTAATTTTCCCTGACATAAAAAAAATATTTTAAAGGTACTTTCTCAACTCCTTAGAGAATTACATCATCTTGGTTTCTTTGACCACATCTTTGTGATGAATTACATCCATTACTGTTGTACTTGTAGTTTCTAACCTAAAAGCTCATGTTTTTTCCATCTAATTGCAGAGAAAATAGCTTTCTTCTGCTTTGTGAGTATAAAGTTTTTCTTAATGAACCTGCACAAAGCCAGATTTATGGCTGACCTGATTTTCATAACAAAATAAATTTCTTTTCACTTGATTAAAAATAACATGTACTTATCACATATGCTGACCATTTGAGAAAGAAATGCAGCTCCCTGACTAAAGCCTAGCTTCTTTGCTCCCCATATATTTAATAGTTGTTTCCTCATGCTTATTTTGCATTCTTACAGTTTGTCCTTTATTCATGTTGAGGGTCACTGTCTTTAAGCATGTCTCAGTGTCTGTTAGGCCACATTTGCGTAGTTCTACCAGGATGGTGAATGTTTCGTGTTTACAGTCCTGAAAAAAAATGCCAACAGATATTTAATGGAAGGCTAATTACAGAAACTTTCCCTGTAAAATTTTCTCTCAACTCTGAAAAAATATTTCTGTTTCTGGAGAAGATCCAGACTTTCCCAACTCCTAGGCCTTCTTTGGCCTAGGATTCCATTTTGCCTTTTGTAATGATTAGGAATGATGAGACAATTAGAATCTGGTTTTGTATTTTATTGATGATATCCATATTTGGAGTTTTTATTCATGTCCACTTCTAATGCTTGGTTCAATTCTACCTTATCTCTCATCTTTCTGTAGCTGGTATCAATGCTAGACAAAAATTTCACATAAAACATTTTTCAGGAGAACAGTAACATACAGCTTTGGGTTTTTTTACTGAATTGTGCAGGTGGGGAAAAAGAAAAGCAAATAACAAACAGAAAAAGCCCTTAAAAGATCAAAACATTTCACTTGCACATTTCTGGAATTAAATATTTTTATTATAATTAACTTTTAATTTTTCTATTTCTTTTGACTTATTTTTAAATCTGTTTTAAAAATGTTCAAAACCTAAATGAAATATATCAGCTGACTTGAACTGTTTTTCTGTATTTGAACTTCCCAGAAATGAAATAAAAACATTAGACTTATAAATTCAAATTATTATTTTGTTTTCAGAACTGTTAGTGTAATTTTTCAGATTTTTACCATTTGACCCAATACCGTATAATACAGTAATATGGCAAAAATTAAGCAACTCTGTAAGAAAGCTGGATTAATCACAGTGAAGAATGTAGACTAAGCAAGTTCTTAAAAAAGGCAATGCTCTTCAGCAATTACTACATCGCTGAACTGGAAATTCCCCAGTAAGCACCATATACTGTTGCATGACATTCTAATAGTTAACTGATTATTATCATTTTACAGAATCACATATCATTTTACAGAATCATAGAATGGTTTGGGTTGGAAGGGACCTCAAAGATCATCTAGTTCCAACCCCCCCTGTCATGGGCAGGGACACCCTCCACTAGACTAGGTTGCCCAAAGCCTCATCCAACCTGGCCTTGAACACTTCCACAATTTGAATGAAAGCATATGGTCTAGTAAACATCTGGCTAAGTGAGAGGCAAGTTAACATCTGTATGTCAAAAGAAGTAAGTTTCAAAAGTGTTGATTGAGATCATCTTTTCTTTCTATAAAAGTCATAACTGATTCTCACCTTAGAAAGGACGTAAGTGCAGTCTCCATGGTGATCATAATGCTTTTTATCATATGTGGAAATGTGTGAACCTCCCTCTACTGAACATATTCCTGGGCATGACATGTCTTGGCAACTCCACTGGCCTCCATTGCAGGTACTGGAAGAGAGAGAATAAAGTTAGCTGAAATTAGTAACAGTGGTCCAGAGTAAAAGAAATTACAGTGACATTAGGTTCAGCTATTTTGCTACTGTTTTTCCCTTCAAGCTGTAGCCTGGCACACAGTAAATCTACGCTTAAGACTTTCCAAAACATTGTGAATATGTGTAAAAGGAATGACTCTGGTATGCATTTACTTTGTTTATTTAATTGTTTTCCTTCTTTGAACAGGTGAACCCTCCAGCAACAGGTATTGGATGAGTAATTACTTGGTTTTTTGCAGTTAACACAATAACAAATTAAAATGTCTTCTGTTTTTTTATACAAACCTATCAGAAACTAAAAGAAATGGAACTCCACATCTACTGATGCAAAGCGTATCTGTTTTCTAAGGTGAGGTGGTTAGTGCACAGGTACAGGATTAATAATTGTGAAATTGAGGTTCTATTGTGTCATCCTTTGCTTTCTCCAGAGAAAATAAATATTTGCATATACATAAATGACTGCAACTTCATTCTCCTTAGAGAAGTCCAAATGTTTGAACAAAATAAATGAAGAGGAAGCATTTTAATTGATTGGTGAGAAATCTAAACATTGTAAGTCATTGCTTTGATCACCTTGAGCTAGAGTGCAAAGCTAGTTATGGCTGTTGCTAAACAAAACAAAGAATGTTCTTTAGGGATATTTTGGAACTGTAGCAGTCAGTTAAATAAACATATCAATTACCAATGATGCAATTGCATATAATAAACCATTAAACTCGTTAAATATATGAGAGGAAATAGTAAGTTAGGAAAGTAACAAAAGTTACCAGGAATGGCACTGCTCTGAAAAAGAAGTTCCTGTTGTGAAGGTGTTGCCATTGTAAACACAGGAGCACTGCTGTTGGGGAATGCAGCCAGAATTGTTGATGTCATCAAATACAGTTCCTAGATTAAAAAAAAAAAAAAAAGAAAACCTTGATCAATTAAATAGGCATTTCCTATATATTATTTTTGTTTGTTACAAATCCTAAATATCATCTTGGAGACAGATCTGCAGCTGTTGTGAATGGACATACCTGAGGACGGTAGGACTATGCCAATTTGCACAGTGAAGGATTCAACCTTGTATTCTTAAATTCCACCTGCTTTGAAAGAGGGGCTTATTTCAGCACAGGTGGCTTGTTGAGAGAATGGTCTCGATCTGTTTGCTGTTCTGCTTTCCTTCTTTCTGAATATTGCACATGTATTGGCAATTAATTCAGGTATCTTTTCTCAGCTGAGACACGACAAATGATTGTCACATGCAGCTGTGCAAAATGCAAATACGGGAGGCTTAAACTGCATAGAACCTGCCCAAATCCTACAGGGAATCTGTTGTTGTTCCTTGAGATCAGAGATGTGAGTACATAAGAACTTGCCTGGGGGGCAGAAACAACCATCCATACAGTGTTCTTCACAAAACTGAGATCGTTCAGGATTGGTGCATGTGTCAGCACAGGGTGAGCTGCACTCCTGGTACTGCATGTTGTAAGGACACTTCTTGGCTGAAATTTTAAAGAGATTTTTTTTTTAGTCAAAAGTATTTCTAGTTAACTGTGTATGAAAATACTTATATTCATTTAAGTTTTTCAGTTAGATGTAAACCCACACTAAACTGCAGATCCATCATCAGCTCTCAAAATTTGCAAATTTAGTCACCCAGATCCATATTTTATAGCGATGTTTTCCAGGAATGTCTGGTGCTGAACAGGCTCAATGACTGGATTTCTGAGGACAGCAAGGTAATGACTCCACAAAATCATCAAGGCCTGTGTTTCTACTGAAGGCATCCTTCACAGGAACATCTATATTGCTAGTTAAATGTAAGGCTTAAGTTCCTATAGCTTTAGTATATTTGCATTTTTCAGATACCATTGGAAGGGCAAATAGTACCTCATGGGGTTTTGGAGCAAATGCTGGTGACAGTATCAACAGCTACACCCCATAATCTAGTATGTGTTTAATTCACTGCAAATCTCTATGAAGTTTACAGTGGTGCAAACTGCTCGCTACCAAGCAAGAGGAGCTAAATAAGTGCTTAACCAGCCAAATACCTGTGAAGATCCAGTTAATAATTGAGAATAAAAAATGCTGGAGCCACCATGGGAAAACAGGAATACAAGCAAGCAACTATATGTCATTCCTTCTCCTTCTTTCTCCTTATTTTCTTCCTTTACTTCCAGTTAATTTCTTCCTTTACTTCCTTTATGTCCCACTTAATTAAATAACACTTTGACTCTCAATTAGAGTATTCATGTAAGTATCTGATAGTGTTTAATCCAGTTTGCATTAAAACCCTTAGCTCTTTTGCTGAAGTCTTCAATGCTGGAACTTCTACATCAGAACCCTCTGGAGAATACAATCTTGAATGGCCTATAATTTCTCATGCATCCTTGGTATCATTTGAGAGCTTGTTTGTTAATTACTGAGCACAAAGTGAGGCTATCTCCAGTGATACTTACGGCACAGTTTTGAGGTTCTCCAGTTCAGAGGATGCCCACCAGCATGAGCACACTGCCGGGAGTATTCAGCAAAGGTGTCACAGATACATGAGGCATTTTTAGACTCTTCAGAGCGGCACAAGTCATCTTGGCAAGCCATAATGTACTCTCGAACATCAACTAGGTCATTACACTCCGCAAATGCAGAGCTGGTCAATGTTTTCTGGCATATGTCATCCTTAGAAGAAAAAAAAAATTAAACAATTTCCAGAAAATAGAAAGGAGCAATTTTTTTTTGTATTGTTACTTTGTATAATTATTCTTTGATAGAATCTTATATTCCTCTTTAAGTTGCTGTTGCCTGAGGGATTTTCCTGTTGATCCCTCTGAAGCTGCAGAAGGGTATAGATAAATTTGAAAGAAAAAATAATAGTCAGAAGCTCCTTACAAAATTATCAGTGCAATTATCTGGCAGGGTAGAAGTGAAGTCTTCACAGTGTTCAGTTGGCCCATCCATTTTCTGCATATTCCCAAACTGTAAGGCTGTCATCTGAATATCTGTGTAAAATAAGTTTAATAATGAAGGTTGAGTTTTTTTGTTCAATGCAACTGCCTGTTACCTTTTTCTTCTCTCAAGAATTCTACTCAAGACTGGCCAAGGCAGTTAGTTCCCTTAAGTCTTTAAATTTAATCATCATCCCATCCAAAGGAAGCACTACATCTCACTGTCTCAATTTACCTTGCACAGCATCCTGGAAAAAGTAAACATTATAAAATAATTCTCAGCCTATTATATCTAGATGCAAACTAAGATTTTTACCAGAAAAATAACAAACTGTTTTCAGATTATATTGAGCCCATGCAGGGAAGAGAGAAAAGAATCTAAACAGGGCTTTGGACAATGGAGATGGCTGTGAGACAAGGTTTAGGAAAAAAGCTCTAGCTGGGAATAGATAGAATGATGAAGATAAGATCTTACAAAGACTATGCAATTTAGCAGGCAAATTTGGATATACCAATTTTAAGACAGAACTGAAACAATAAATATACTGACTACAGTTGCCTTTTATTTAATTGAATATACTTCTATATTTATTTATGTTATTAGTGAAAAACATTTTTATGGGGTTAGCTGGCTAGGTACATATGGCATACAAGAAATACGCTATCAGTTGTTAGCACCAATACTATATTTATACTTAAAGAATTAAATTACATTATCTGATGTCTGTACTACATATTTATCAATGGAGATTGAATCATATCTTCCGGGTAAATCATTTAATAGGACAGGAAAGAAGAATGCTGATGATGTTAGACTTAAAATAATACAAAAAAAACATGTTGGAAACTCCAGAAACCAATTTTTATTATCTAAAAAACTTACTGTTTGAATAGAACTCATTGTAAATTGGAAAGCCATTGAAGTCTCCACAAAGTCCACAGGTCTGATTGGCATATTTCTCATTCAATTCCAGCTAAAATGATGGACAGTACATTGATAGAAGTTAGTATAAATATTCTAAAATTTATGCAAGACCACTGAAAGCACCTGTGTAATTTTATTTAGCAATCTAATTCAAACCTGGGGGACAGAATGAAGAGTTGGCTTGGATTTTATTTACAATGCAGAGTCCAAGCTATTGATACTATTGACGCAGACTTAAGTTTTTACTGTAATACCTAGATTGCTCTCACCCTTTTTCTCTCTATTCATTCTTCAGAAAGAAAACCATATCCACAGCAAAAATGAAGTCCTAAGACAGTGAAATTCTACTAGAAAATGATATTTGAACAGTTAAGTAGGTCTTATAACAATGCCAAGATGTTAATGATATAATGGAAGTGATTTTTCACCCTATTTTAGGGAGATGTCTGCTATCCACTAGAAGTAAATCCATGTAATTTTTTTTTAGGACTACCTGGAGGCAAACCTATTTTTATTAAGAAAGAATTGCTCAACAGTATGAGATGGGAAGGGCAACTGTAACCCCCTAAACAGACAAGGACTGGCCTAATCAAAGATTAACTCTGAAGGTGTAGACATATCCAGGAGCAGTTCTTACCAGAATACTGTCATCTTCATTCCACATTAACACAATACCCATTTTGCTAGCAACTTTCACATAAATGCTACTTTTCTCTATCGTAATTCCAGATTGGCTGTACGGCAGTTGAACTCTGGGAAAAGGCAGAAAGAATGCTAGGTATTTTCTGATCCAGATGTTTGATAAAGAGAAAAAAAAAAAAAGCTTGTGGTATCCAGCATCTATAGGGATACTAAAATAATGCAGTTGTGTGGAAAGAAAAGCGATTAAAAAAAATAACATGCCACAACATCATCAAATATGGATCTGAATTTGTATCCAACGTCTCAGGATTTTTCATCCAAATTTTAATTTTGAGGTAATCTTTAAGGGAAGGATTGATTTACTAAGAAAGCAATTATTAGCAGCTTACACATTATTTATATTGGTAAAATTGTCAGATTTATTGAAGAACACATAATTTCCTCCCACACACACACCCCAAATGCACCAAAGTACTTGGCAAATTTGAAAATAAGGTCTCTGGTTACAAAATAAGTGTTACAAATAAACTTACCTGTTGCTGTTAATCATAACGACATCCTTTGTTAGTTCAGCAGCTACACCTTCAAGTTTCATGGTGATACGGTTGATTGTTGGAGCATTTTCCACCATTACGCGCCTAATCTGGATGTTGAAATCTTCATAGGGAGTATTGCAGTGGGATGCAAAAACGTAATTACACAGCCCAGGAAAGGAGAATATGTCTCCATCAAAGGTCTTGAAGTGGAAGTTGCCCCATGTGCTGCACACACGGCCATTGTGAGCAGGATTGGAAGCTGTGAATTAAAACTAGCTGTAAAAAAAATGACTTAAAATTCCCAGCCGTAACATGGTGAAAATCAACTTGTCCAAGGCTTCATTTTATCATTGAATAGTTTTCATCTGCCTTCCTTCATTTGTTACTTTCTGTCCATCTATCCATTATAAAACTGTATTCATTCTTCACTCATATCTGTTACTCATCTTATATACCCCTATAAATGGTTATAGTTATGTTCAGCTAGAGCTTTATTAGTTGTCCACATTTCAGCTAACAGTTTAATATTATGTTTCTTAACCACCCTCTTTCTCCTCTTAATAATCCATGACTTCCTTTACCAGTGCCTCTCCCTTAGATTCCTCTGTCTACATTCCCTAATATTGAAAACTTATTGAATACATTTCCTTTACTTACGTGTTATTACTGGATTTGTCAACATTGGCTGGATGATGTTCACCTTAGATAAAACTGTAGCAGAAGCTAGAAAAAAAGTAAGAAAGAAAACAAAAACTAGTGTAACAATACCAAAATTTGCATCTAAAATTGACCTAGAAAGGACTAGAAAATTAATATTGCAGATCCAATGAAACAATGTTAAGCCTACTCTATATTACACAGGGCAAAGATCAGGTTAAAAGTGTGTACAGTTAAATCATAAGAAATTGCTTTCAACTCTGTTGATCTACATTTTCTACCTTTTAATTTTGACCCTTTTATGAAACTCTGTACAGTGTTAGGGGAGGCAGAAATTCACGGCTCTGCATATTAGAGTGCTTCAGACACATCGAACAATACAAAGGGTAAGCTGTACTAAATTAGCCTGCTACTACAAAAGCATAGTTGCCTTCTCATTACACCTCCTCTTTCTAAGGAGAAAATAAAAACTTATTCCCTTTGCTCTCTCTTTAGTATTTTTCTGTTAAGGGGCTGAAAACCCTTAGAAATTACCACAAAGCCATTGTACAGGGTGATCACAAATCATTACATGGTAAAAATCAACGAAGTTGGGTTGCCATCCTGATTTCCCAATATCAGCTGCTAATTTTACAGCTTGCCAAAGTGGTCTCATTTCCTTGTTTATAAGGAACCAAACATCCTGCATGTATATTCCACTTTTTGATTTTATATATACATATTCATGCACATATGCACACAGCCTCTACAAACACACCTCTGTTTTCTTAGTTACCTATTATTATACAAATATAACCATGCTGTGTGTGTTTACTAACTGGTATCTAATAAAGATATTATAATTCTTATCTAGAGAGGGACTTATTAATACACATTTATCTTTATTTGACATTACGAGTAATGTGCTAAGGAGGTTTTTTAAGCATTTTTATTATTTAGTAGAGATGTAGCAAATAAATACAAATACAAATACACAGTATAAATTAACATACTGTTTTGTTTCTGTTGAACAACCTCAGTGTATGTGCTTCCTGTTTCCTGTTGGATTTCAATCTGGGCTCCTGTGAAGAAAAAAATAGAAAACATATTAAGTACAAAAACCTGTATCTGAACTTTTAAAGCAAAGCATTTAGATAGGATCAAAGGACTCAGATACATCTCTGTAAAACAAAGGGGAGTCCTTTATCACATCAGAAAAAATGAAACAGGCCCCCCAAAAAAGTAAAATGTAATTATAGAAAGAGACTTTCTATTACAAATACAGAGTTTGAAATCCAAATAACATTTCATGTATATCTGCTTTCTCTGTTTCCCTTAAAACTCACTACTAGGGATTCTAATAACTGGATTACAGCCCTTATTTCACTGCTGCACTAAATCTCACTATTATGTGAAACAATTACAGGAAGAATTCACAAAATATAAAAGAGTCATTTATTCAAAATTGCTGTGTAGTAGCTAGGTAATAATAAGAAAAGGCACAGAACTGGTTAAAAGAAACAAGAGACTTAGGGCTTGATCCAGTAATGGCTACAGATATTTATATGCCAGTTTCTTTAGTGCCTAAGCACAGGGCCTTCTGGAGCAGATCTAAAACCTCATTCAGGGATCTAGATGTGCTTTACAGCTGGATGCAAGAAGTTACCTCTGAGTGATAAAACAAGGGCCCATAGCCTGAGAAGTAACCAAAAGAACCAGGCTTCCTGTTCTACCCCTCTTCTCACTCTGAGATGGTTCAAATTCACATCTTCTCTGCAGAAAACCTTAAGCATCATACTGTAAGTCTACTTGACCAAGGGTTCTTGCTACCCCACCTGAAGCTGAGACATGATGCTGACAACAGTGGGACAGTGACAAAGGAAGAAAAAATAGGCTATGATCATGTGACCACATGATTAGGGCACTCAGCTACATCAAAACTGTCCTATTTTTGTGCTTTGTTTTCAGGATTATTTTTGTACCTCCAGTTAAATGGTTACTGGATCAGCTACATGAATTATCTTTCAGATGAGTTCTCTCTATCATGACTCCCTAAGTTTTTAATTCCTTTTCATGCATGGCCCAGCAATACCATACCAGAGGATGTACTGGCAAAGACTTTTGAGAGATGACAAATATTGACCTGAACACTCTCATGCCTGGAAAAAGACCGACCCTGAGCTCCTAGGTTGGTGCTCTAAGCTCTTGTCTTTTATAAGTAAATATGGCAGGCATTTTCTGTAAAAGAAAAATGGCTACAACTTTATTTTGTGAAGGACCAAATCCTGTCAGCATGTGATAACTGTGCTTGGAACATGTTGACTAGCATGTACCTATAACCTGCCAAGTCTAAATCCTCAAAGTGATGAAGGTGATGATCAAGATGATGAAATTACTAATATCTGAATCCTGACCAGGATTATGTGAATGAGCACTCTAGGTGTCTAGAGAATTTCTCTGTCAAGTCAAGTCAAATTAAGACCCCTTTTTCCTTATACAATAGGTGGGAAGAGTTCACTGATTCAGAACTGGATCCATAAGACCCATCTCACTGTAACAGGGAGCCACATTGGTGGAAGAGGGGGAAATGCTGAAGTCAGGGGTGTGTCATGAACCTTTGGTACTTACGTTCCTTGCTGAGCATTTCCTCCACTTAAGAACCTCAGTCCAGATACCTCCATGAAAGCTGGACAACTACCTTTGCCTTAAAAATAACTGGATCAGGAGCACCTTTTTAAAAAATTATTTTTTTATGTAACTTCTGGCTGTGTCCACCATGTAAGCAGATTGAGTACTTGATCTCAGAGTTGAAGGATGCCTGTCTGAAGGGATTCAAGCCCCCTCTTGAAGAGGTCTTCAAGAGACTGCTGGCTTTGGAGGAGAGGGTTCTGGGCAGCCTCGCCATATCTAGAAGTTGCTGCAGTATTCGCAGCTTCTTTCAGCCCTAAGCTTTTAATTCTTTTCTCATTTAATTTTATGCGTGACCACTAGTAATGTAGAAAGAAGTAATTTAGGACAGAGTTTAACCATTTTCCATTTCCTGTTAGTCTTTCAGTATCACAGATAATATCATTATATAAATACATCCATATAGTTATAACTGATACTGATAGGTGAGACAAATGCCTCTGTAAGTCTCAATAATAGGCCAGAATTTGCTCTCACCCAACAGGCATCTCAGCTGGCATAGAATCATAGAATGTTTGTTTATTCTAGCATGAGAACATTTCTAACAGAGCAAAATAGTATATACATGTATTTTGGTCTGTTAATTTTTCTCAAGGAAACAGCAGGAGCTTTTGGTTTTTTATCAAATACATCATTCTGAAGGAAATTATAGCTGCATTGGTTTATTTAGCAATTGCACAATGCCACGTTGTTGACCATTATAAAAATAAGCATCTCTCAGTTGTAAAAATAGTCAAGATAATTTACTATTTGATAATTTGGGAACTGACCTAATTATTAATATTTCTGGATGCACCTTGCTAAGTCTATATCCGGCTGCCAATCCACATATGCAATTGTTGTTACAATTAATTTATAAAAGTTAGTATTTGACCAAAATATAAAGTCAGGCACAGAATGTTTCTGGAGATGGCATGGGACTGGGCCAAGATTCTTTAGTCATAGAGGACATCTGAAAATATTTTCCGCAGAGTGTGATTCAAATAAAGAGGAGTTTGCTGGACACTGTTTAACCGTTACTCATTTTCTCAAAGGAATTTATCAGATTAGCATTGCACAGTACACATAACTCTTGTTCAATGAATGGCTGAAGACCAGGTTGGATGAGGCTTTGGGCAACATGCTCTAGTGGAGGGTGTCCCTGCCCGCAGCCAGGGGGGTTGGAACTAGATGATCTTTGAGGTCCCTTCCAACCCAAACCATTCTATGATTTTATGATTCCATGCTTTTAACTGACATTGTGTAACTCCAAACATAAGCTTCTACTCTGAGTGACTGTTGTATTTTGTGCTTAAATCAACTTGCCGGTATTTTAGTGTTTATTTCACAAACTATAAAGTAGCCTAAAATTATATTTGCACTTGTCAATGTCTTGAAAATGATATGCAAGATAAATTTACATTGGCAATCTGAAGATTTAAAAATGTTAGCTGACAGGACAGTAATTACCGTACATGAATGGGACTGACTTAGCAAGCTTGTAATGCTTGTAATGCAAGTAATTTCTATTTGAGTGGTCCTATTGACTTAATAGGGCTACTCATACTAATAAAAGCTTCCAAGACCAGGCCTGATGGATGTAATATTGACAGGAGGAAAAAAAAACCCATACAAAATGGTGGATTGCATGTGTCAGATAAATCTCCCAATCCTGCTCACACTCAATATCAGTAATTTCTATAAATATTTTGCATAGGGTATTATCAATGCACAGTTAGTTACTGAAAATCATTGCCACATGAATAGTCCCTTCTAGTCTCTTTTGCAAAAGAATTTGCAAGAAATCTTGAGGAATCTGGTATTAGCTCTTGGTAGGTGACAAGATACTGGAAAAGATTGACCAGTGGACTGATCTAGCAATTAGAAAATGTAGTGGTTTAGATTTCATAAAAACCATAACATTTATAATGAATCCTAATACAAAATGTATCAGGAATAAGGCATAAGTGATACTGACATTTTTAAGATATGAATAATGGTTCTTTTTTATTTGATCATGAACGCTACCTTCCAAATGTAGTTATATGCAGTATTTTGTGGTAATATTAAATTAAAACAGTCCAGTTAATAGGCAGACATTAAATATTTAAAGAAAATTGAAAAAAGATATAAAGAAATCTTGTTTAAATGCAACCATCTCTTAAGTGAAACAATAAAATCAGTACAGTTGTTTAAAATATATTACTATATGTAAACAGAGTATTTTTTTCTTTTCCCAATTAAAACAAACAAACAAACAAACAAACAAACAATTTCTTACCTATCTGATGGATATAGCAAACTGCTAACAGGAAAGCCCAGTCTGTTACCCATAACCCCCTGCCAAACCCCATCTTGAGTGGAGTCTGGCACAAGGATGTGGGGTCTGAAGTTGGTCAGGAGGAGTAGTTCACCTGTGCTCTGTCAGTCTTATATAGTAGGTGACTTTGGCTTCAGTCCCAGATTGATTCAGATAGTCTAGAAAGGTGGGGTTGGGGGGATTTTAGCAAATGAACAGGTAAACAGAGGATGCTCTTCCTTCCTCAGACACTGGCCAATGGTATTTGCATTTTGGGAGGAGTATATACATATACATACGTATATTTTGTTAAGGTTCAGTCTAATAAAGAAACATAACATGATTGCAAATAAAACACAAGTCCTCCTCCACAAATAACAGGTCCTGGAACAAATGTAATTTGGTGTTACTTTACAGTTATGCAGATGGCATGCAAGTAACTATTCTAGGTTTTTCAATACTACAACTGATGCCAGGCAGCTCCTTGGCAAAAAAACCTACCCTGCTGATTTCTGAAGTCTGAGGAGGTGTGGAGTAATTCATATGTGGGGACCCAGCAATAGGAAGTCACTCTGTGCCTCTTGGGGCAGCTAATTTTCTTGTAAAATAACAGACTAATAACCTTGAAGGGTCCTGCACTCTAACACGATCACACTGAGTGTATGCCATGGAAACCCTTCTGTGTGGCACTGACAAGCATTAGGCACCTATCTAAGGAACATTAAGCCAGCTTCACCTAGACTACATTTATTAGAGATGGACTTAAACCTTAATATCTAATTCTCTGCATAATCTGATTTTACCTTCTCATAGAAAATATCAGGAGTAATTTCAGACAGACAGCTTTACACCAGCTTTGTAGGAGAAAAAAGTATTAGATTGATTATGGCCTGTGACCATAATCACATTGTTTCAGTATCATTCTGTGTAATTCCATTCACACCCATGGAGTTATGAGGACTACAAATTAGAGAAACAGCAATGAATCAGGCCTATAAGGCTTGCCAGGAAATGTTTAACATTTTTTTTCCTGAACATTGGCTTTTTGCAGTTCTACTGGATTATCATTTCAAAAGCAGGAATGAATGTATACTTCAATAAACACAGACAGCATTGCTACTTCATATCACTTTATCCTTCTTTTTTAGTTTGGCTTTGAAGATAGGTAGGATGAATTGCTCTGGGCAGATTTCTGTCCCTTTCCAAGGACAATAGACCTTAATTTAATATGGTAAAAGATGGACAAAAATGTTCACAGTTAGTGAAACCATTCTTTTCAAACTGCTATGTTTGGCAAAAAGATGCACAGTCCAGCACTTGGTATATACATAACATTTGCCCTCAGTTCATCTTCGGCCTCCTGCCAGTTTACAAGAATAAAGTAGCTAATGGAAAGATCTTCATCATAAGAAATGGAATGAGAGCTGCTCTCAGTGGGAGATTTAGCAAGAGGCACCTGGGAGATATAACTGGGGTGGGAGAGCCACAGGAGAAGGGGGAAAGAAAAAAAAAAAGATGTATACTAGGATGTGTAGAGATGCAGAATGGACTTTCTTTGTGTGAAATGGGACAGTATTATCTTCTGCACGTCTAGTAAGATTCAGTTCAGCAGTTTCTACTGATGTTTGTCATTTCTACTGAAGCAGGGGAAGGAGACAAAGTTGGGAAGGTGTTCCACTTGTAAAATGTGATCACAGCTGGATGCCTAATTCCCTTGCAGTCTTATCAAAATTCTACCCTGCAATTATATTTTTTAAAATATTTCCATAAAAGAATAGGAGACTATAATACAATGTTCTATTCAGGTATTACTGAACTGAACTGTGTCTTTTTTTTTTCAATTTATTTCAGTGCAGCCCTTATTTCCACTTTTGTTTAGCACTGAATATATTAGATCCTCACTCATTTAATATTATAGAATAAACAAAAAAGAATTCCTTTATGAAGACGTTTGGACTGACATCAGTGGTAGCTTACTATGGCAAGGTTGGGGTACTTAAGTCAACACACTGGCCTGCTACAGCATGAAACACATTCCCTGTCAAAATATCCAGGATGTTTACTGAAGTTACATCTACATAATCAGTAGTAAGCTGTTTACACACCCTAGATCTATATCTTCATGCTTCAGCAGACCAGGTGAAAAGACTGGATTTCCTGCCTATAGAGCATTGTTTTATTCTGTGCCATTATTCATAAATTCATCTGTACATAGAGAAGGCAAATGATATCTTGTTTACATGACCAGTTAGCTGTATTAAATAAATATACACTAGTCTCACTTAAGCAATTAAACAAGCCACCCAACAAACTAGGCTTTCAGCAACTAATGAGCATATACCTTTAGCAATGGGCTACATGTGATGGTCAGAATTAGCAGAGCTTACTTCCCTTCTTAGCTACACCCACCTCTGCAAGATGGGAATAACAGAATGCCAGGATCATTTTGTGTTACTTTAAAACATTTGGAGAGAACTTTTCGTTTCCCATTGGGTATAATAGAGCAAGGGACTACTGGTAAAGGGAGGAGCTTTCTGAGGGGGCAATTAGTGTTTTTGATACTCATCTGTTGAAGGTGAGGTGGGTGTCTGTACCTAGGATGACTAGGTGTGTTAGTGGGTTCAAAGCTATTTTTCCCTGTCCTGTCTCATAATGGAGTTTTTGCTAAGCAGAGTATCAAACACTTCCTTCTTCTTGTAAGATAGTTTTTAGTTTTAACTTGTTATAACTCTTTGTGGCTAGAACAATGTATGTCAAGCTTGAATATGCTACTTCAATAACCATGTACCAGTACACAGTATTTATATAGCTGTTGTGAAGGTTGTCCCAGTTGTATTTGAAGGTGTTTTTCAAAAGACGTTACTTAAATATTTTCCTCAAAACTTTACATATTCTGGACTTGTTATGATTGCTACTGCTGAGACTGAAATTTTTGATCTCCAGGGAGCAGTGACATTCAAATTATGTTCCAGTTCTCAGCTTGCCCAACCATAGAGGCTCTTTCTTTTCCTTCCTCTCCACCACAAGGAGTGGGTGAAATTCATAATAACAAAACCGGTACAGAAGAAATTCAGATCACTCTGTTAGAATGCTTATGAAATTTTGAAAATTATCAGGCTGAGATTTTACTGATTACCAGGGGAATCACATCTGTAGATGGGTGGTATCACAAAAACCAGAAGGGTTTAAGTAAACATGTTCATTGGTCATGTGGGTGGTTGCTCCAAGTGGTTCTGGTAGATTAAAAATAAGTAGTTGGAGGACTTTTGAATTTCCCGGATGGTACACTGAAAAAAAGGAGTAAGATATCCTCTTCACTTGTACGAGGGGAAAGAAACCTCAGAAGCAAATTTTGAAGTATTTTAGTAACAGAAACTTAAGCAGCTGTCTTTATTGTTAATGTACACCCGGAATCCACTAAGGGACCACAGTTTTGGTATTGCCTGGCACTGAAACAAAACACTTTTGTTTGCAGCAGGGAATGTTCAGGGAGATGTTGAAGGCATTTTTGTTTCTTTCCTGTGTTTTTGTCAGTTTTTCTCAGTTATAATGCTGTGTGAAACCCAGAAGCTTATCTTGGGATCTCAGCATAAAATAACATGAAAATTAATTTAGAGATAGATCTGTAGAGTTGATATAGACCAACTCATTTTATAAGAGGTTATTGGAAATTAATTACAACAGCCAAGGATCTGGCCAACAAATATTCTTCTGACTCATATTTTGATCTTGCATCTAAAATCTATACCAATGGATTTGTCACTAAAAGTTCCTCTTGTAGCAGTAAATCCAATATGTGTTGTTTGACCCATAATTCTGACAATGGATATAATCTCTCCAATTTTACCTTTACTTCTTGCATAGAAGTAGGGATAAAATTTGAGACATTGGTTATACCAATTTAATGTAAAATTTCCAATGCCAGATAAAATGTGGATATTGTATATACTATAAATAATTACAACCTGAAAGTAGATCATATAATATGAGGGTGGTAAAGGCAAGTGTTCAGAAGTTAGGAAATGGTAGTATTAAGACTATTAATGAAACCAAAATTCATCTGCCTTCCATGTTTAAATTACAACTCCACCAGTGTTCAGAACTTCTACCTCCTCACAATGTGATCAAAGAATATTGAGACCTGGGTAAAGCTGCATTGTGCTTCAGATCTGTGAAGTCTTTGCTTGTCATGTGAACTGGGAAAATGAATGAATAATTGGAGTGGTCAGAGAAGAGAATATTTATTGTGGTGTGGAAAGTAATGTAAAGCAATGACAGTCTGCAATTAATGTAAACCAAGTTGGTATTAACTTAAGCAGAGGATCTGGCACACCCTTTCCACCTAGCTCTGTAGAGGTTTAATTGCGCTCGTTGGCTTGTCCTGCTCATGCTTTTCTCACTTTTCTCCGATACTCTCCACTGTTCTTTTCTTCCATACGTCTACAAGTGACTCACCAGGGTATTGCTTTCCAGCCCTACCGAGGGATTCACTCTCACTCACCACCCTTTTTCCAATGGCCTGTTAACTTCCCTCTGCTAAATACATGCACTGCCACTGTGGAAGAAAATGGTGGACACACTCTGGCCATAGATTCCTTCCCCTGGTTTTTGGAATAGATGATGTAGTATGTTTTTTATTTAGTATAACATGTCACACCACTTGAGAAATCTCAGAGAGGTTTCTCCACAGAAAACAAAGCTGTGCACAGCCTCACAGTGAAAAGAATGTTGAGAGAGTGTTAAAGTCTTACAGTGAATGGCAGAAAAGCTCTGTGTTGTATATGGTGGTTATTGCTTTCTAGTTTGTTACAGTAACTTTAGAACTGGTTATGCAAGGTACTATGGAATGTGGAAGAAAACTCTGGCTATCGAAATTAGATTATCTAATTGGAAAACATGTGAGAGCTAGGAGTAGTGAAGGTTAGAAGAAATGAAGTAACTTGCCTCCTTTGGCAGTGGCATTAGTCATAGTTCCTTAATTACAGAGTGACACCTCAAGTGTACAGTGGTGCTGTCTTCCCTTTTCTTGATTCTGTTTTAAAGGATTTGGAAGAGCATTCTAGAACCGGTATCTTGAACTGTTGACAGTCAAGGAAGAGCAGAGCTCTTTTTCTGTTCACCTTAACTAAGAGGAATGAAAGATGGAAAAAAAAAACCAAACCCCACCAAAAACCCTCATGTCTAATACCTTGGCAACAATGAGTTTTGCACATTTCAGATTGAATTATTGAAATGTGATCATTTGTGATTTTCAAATGTAATAGCCCTTCTTAAGTGCATAGCTTGCTTGACTTCTACGTGGTCAGTACACAACCCAGGTGAGCTCAACACCTTCTTTCTCATTGTGATTCTTGCTCCTGGATAGTGTGAGTACTCACCTGTGCTGGCTGAACCATTTTTTAATCTAATTTATCTAATTTTATCCTTTAAAAATATCTGGAAAAACTTTTAATAGCTTTGCTGCCAAAAAGCTGCCATGCCTTGTCTTATCTCAGTATTTTTGATTGTTGGGTACTATTATTTTTTAAGCTGGGAAAATGCATATATGTACGTGGTGAATTATTTTTACCAGGTTTATTGCCCTTAGGTTCATTGTGCACTTAATTCAGCTGAAAGCGTAACTTTTCCATTGTACATGCTATCTGAAAACTCAGCTGGTAGATTTTTCACCTTCAGTATTTGCTTGGTTCTCACAGTGTTAGGATGGTGTTTATAGCTCTCATTTGGTTTGTCTCACTGAATTTTAGTTTTGTTTTCCTTTTCTGCTGAGTATGTCTTTCTGTACTAATATTACCACTGATGCTTTGTTATCTGTTTGGCATTCACTATTGAGACACTATGCTTTTGCCTTGCCTCTGCATCTTTTCTTCATTTCATAAATTGCTTATTCTGTGGGATACTAACAACATACATGAGTCAAATCTGGCCTTTTGACTCCTTGGTGGGAGATTTAGATATAGTCCATTTTTTTCCTTTGTTTTTCTTCTCCACAAGCTTGGCATAATTTTTTTCTCCTGCCCCAGTAATTACATGCAGCCCCTCATTCTAATGATCCTTTTTTTCCAAAGCACTCTCAAGTTTTCATTTGCATTTCTCTGCCTACTTCAGAATCTGCCGTTGAACACATTTTGGTGTATTTTTCCTTGTATTGTGAGGCTTTCTCAGTGATACTTAATGAGTCATTTCTGCATCTGTTCTACAAAAAACTGTTCAGATTTGAGTATGCTCACTAGTGCTGCACGTATCCTCAATGCTTGACAGACTAAATTTATGCCCATATTGGTAGGTAACTTTAAGTTCAGTCTGAAGACTCTATGTGGGGGCCAGGATCTAAGTTTAACTTCTGTCTGCAGTGCTGACTGTGTTTAGAGACTGAGCTGAACTTCTGCCTAAGGAGTCAACCTTATAATCCCTTATCTCTTTGCCCTATTCTTCAGATTAATGGAAGTTACCTGGTATCCATCCTGAGTACACAAACAGCAATGCAACAAATAAGTCTTCAGTTTATGGCTCTTCTGCTCCCTCTTCCCCTCTCTATCCCCAACAGAGAGTATGAGACAAAGCTACAAGTTGAGAAAAGTCTTACGCAGACTAAGTCCTGGAATAGCAAAATTTGCAAATAAAAGCTCTATGTAGATAGTTTTGTTGTGGGTTACCAAGTGTGCAGCAGAGTTTATCTGTTTTGGGATGGCTGATGCTAATGGTCGGTGAAGATGACCACAGTGGTGCGTCCTGCTGCTCTCCTCTGTGACATCCTGTTCTACCCCATTAGTTAAGATGCGGTTCCCAAGAAATTCAAACCCACCTAAAGCAGAGCTGCTGCTATCTCCTTTTCCCCTGCACTGGCTACACATGTCCACTTGCTACAGTCTTGGCACTCTTATGAACCACACAGTGAACCAGGTCAGCGAATGACCTGGCTCCAAAATTTCATTGCCCTGTTGTGCAAGATTATCCATCATGAATATAATTATTTTCTAAAATTTTGACAATTATAGAAATAGATCATTTTTGTGGTTTATGATGTATTGTTTCTCCAAATTCATGAGTACATGAACTGAAAACACACCTTTTATAGAAAACATATTTGTGGCTTGAAATTTTTGGAGGGAGTTGCTAGAACTTCATACAAGCCCTCCTTGTCTTCTTGTAGCACATCTAGAGGCAGCAGGAGCACCTGTAAGCCTTATCCCCTTCTTACTAATTCTGTTTCAGTCTTTCTTTTCCTTACTCATTCCTATTTCAATTTCAGAGCTCCTCTTTAATGTTCAAAAATCACCATGAGATTGTTAAATGTGCTTCTGTCTGCACAGAGACAGGGAATCTGTGTTCTAGTTTAATTCCTTTTGATATATATAGTCATCTTTCATCAAATGCTTCCTAAAAGTAGGATTTTATGAATCCCTTGGCATTGTCCTGTACGTAAGATATCACAAGGGCTGCCACACCCATGGGGGAGAGGGGCTGTGAGCTGTGTAGCTGTGGCTATATTACCCTGTTAACAATGCTCTCTGTATGTTATCTGTCAAAACACCAGTAAGGACTAGACATTCAAAACACAGTCCAGCCTGGTGGTGAGAACAGCACCTGTTCTCTGAGTATGTTCTACAGTCAGCAAACAGAATAAGAGAGGCAAAGAATGGATGTTAATTTGGTGTTATTTCTCTTGCCCCAGTCTAATCAGACAAAGAAGCTAGGCAGGAATAGGTATAAGCAAGCTTCTGCTTTCCACAGACTGCAGCATCATCCTTCATTTTAAAACCAAGCAAGAATTATGGGATAGCAAAGTATTGCCTGCGATTGCTGAGGCAGGTAAAGCAGTTTAATTGAGCTTCAAACCTCTTGCAACTCATTCAAAGTACTTAGGAAACAAAAGCTCCGTATTTTTGCTTTTGTCTGAGTATGAACATGGGTATGATACATCTCACAGTAAGAATCTTGATGTTTCTCTGACTGCACTGTTTGACTGCTTCTAGTTGCAACAAAAGGTTTCAGAGTAATAGAGCTGTATTAAATACTGTTATTCTTTTACTGCTGAGGTGAATTTTAAGTATTGTTCCTTACAAACAGAAAGAACATGCAAAGCAACTTGCACTTGGTTCAAATTAATTGCCATTTTGCATATGGTATTTGAGGGCCAGTCAAAGCAGAATGTTGATGGATCTCATGCAGTGAGGCTTTGCTCTGGGAGAGGCTGCAAGTCACCTTTTCTGTTTGTTATTTGCACATCATAATCTTTTGGCGTATGCACATCTATACATGCTACTCTGCTAGTTTACCTTAATGAATGTATTGCAACTGCTGAAGGAGATGATCTTGATAGCTGTAAGGGCGTTTGTTTCTTCACTTCTAGTTTGAAATTCCAAAAGAGAATTTGAAATGAACCATGCTTTATTTCTTCTCATTTCTGTGGCATACATTTGTAAAGAAGAAGGGAGTCTCCACAACTTTAGCAATTTTATTTCATTCAAACTCAACTGTATTTTAGGACCACATTCAATAATGGTACTGACTGATCTGTAGAAACATTGCAAAGAACAGTAAAAACTATTCTTACAGTTTTCTGAACACAATGAGCAAGATTCTGATCCTATTTACATTCTTGTATGTCATAGCCAAAGGTACTCGGGTACCTGCAGATAGTGTGGTATTAAAGTGGCTTAATGAAGGCAGGAGGTTATATAATGCTGAAGAGGTGGTCTGAGATCCTGAAGGTCATCATCCAAATACCTGCCCATCACAGGCTCTTTATGAAACTCATGTCACTGCACATAGGATCTCTTAAATTGTGGGTTAAGGTATGAACTGTTTGGATCCTATGTAGGAACAGTAGACTTTAACATGAAAACCAGTCCCCGGGAATAAAAATGTTGCTGCCGTCTCATTGCTGAGCTTGTTGATTCTGTCAGAAAACAGCAGGCAATGGGGTACACACTGCTGTGAATTTTCTCCATCACTCTATTTTTCCTTTGCTAACATGTTTCCATGTGGCTCAGCTGTGTACTCTACAGCAGCCCTCACTTCTGTCCCTAAATCTT
This sequence comes from Balearica regulorum gibbericeps, assembly GCF_011004875.1. Classification (NCBI taxonomy): domain Eukaryota; kingdom Metazoa; phylum Chordata; class Aves; order Gruiformes; family Gruidae; genus Balearica; species Balearica regulorum. Next base: position 52,480,122 of record NC_046188.1, on the reverse strand, counting down.
CAATCTCACTATTACCCACAGGCAGCAAATAGCCACCTCTGCAACTCCAAGCTGTCTGTACTCACCTAAATGTCCTACCAAATGGCCTTCCAACTTCCTTTTAAACTTAACCTGTGCTGCCTGCAAAAACACTGTACTCCAGTATTCACCCTGCCTATTGCTTCATAATAGAGCTGCTTTCTGACCCTTTATGGAAATAAGATCCTTGGACATATGCTTGCCATGTACTCCTGAAGCAGCCTCTCTTCTCACTCACTGTTTCTGGTTGCAGAAGCATGTCTTGCACTTCTGAAAAGGAGAAGTGGAGAGGGGTATAATATAGGTATAAAGAAGAAGAAATATTGGGAAAGGAATTGGAGAAGCAGAAGTACAATTGTGTTCCATAAAGACATGTCTTCCAGCTCTGATAACAATTCCCAGTTGCAGCTTATTATAGCTCAAGTAACTACTCCAACCTGTTAACTCTATCCTTTTGATAGCATCTAAGTCATGAGTAAATATCAAAGTAGCTTATTAAATAGCATTGCATATAGAAGTGCTTGAAATTTCCCATCATAATGAAAAAGGGAGGATACAGATGTTTTCATTACATGTTTCTTAGGGTATCCCATACCCATACTATCCTGAAATAGTGTAGCTCACTGTCTATGTAGAACATAATATTTAAGTTCATATACCCAGTGCTTAGGACTAAGATGAAATATTTTAACAACCTGTCAAACTCTCCCAACCCATCTGTTGCTGGGATAGGCAAAGCAGTTGAACTGAGTTTCAAACCACTTGCAACTCATTCAAAGTACTTAGGAAACAAAAGCTGGGTATTTTTGCTTTTGTCTGAGTATGAACGGGGATAAGACACAATTCACAGTAAGAATCTTGATGTATATTGCCATAAATCTTTTTAGAAAAGATATCAAAATAAATTGGCTCTAATTCAAAATCGAAGTAGCAATGGGATAGTTAACAGGAATCTGGTGGGTCTATGGTCTTTTCCAGAAGTGGCTATGGCAGTTTGCTGAGTCACAGAATCACAGACTGGTAGGGGTTGGAAGGGACCTCTGGAGATCATCCAGTCCAACCCCCTGCTAAAGCAGGATCACCTAAAGTAAGTTGCACAGGATTGCATCCAGATGGCTTTTGAATATCTCCAGATATTCAACTCCACAACCTCTCTGGGCAACCTGTTCCAGTGGTCTGTCACCCTCAGGGTAAAGAAGTTTTTCCTTATATTGAGATGGAACTTCCTATGTTCCAGTTTGTGACCATTGCCCCTTGTGCTGTTGCTGGGCACTGCTGAAAAAGAGTCTGGCCCCATCCTCTAGACATCCACCCTTTAGTTATTTATAAGTATTGATTAGATCCCCTCTCAGTTTTCTCTTCTCCAGACTAAATAGATACAGCGCTCTCAGTCTTTCCTCATATGAGAGATGCTCCAGTCCCCTACTCATCTTTGTAGCCCTCCGCTGTCTCCAGTAGTTCCCTGTCTGTCTTGAACTGGGGAGCCTAGAACTGGACACAGTCAGGAGTCCTTGGATTTATTTTCCACTTTATGATTTCCTTGTGGAATGTCAGTGTGCAAAATTCCTCTGTGTGCCTGATTTCCCTTCTATCTTTTGCCTGGATAAAGTAATTTTATTATAAATGTCTCAAGAAGGAACTAACAAATTCTACATTTACATACTAGTATGATAGGAACTTGATACTGGTTGCTACTGGAGTAAAAAACCCCTAATTATTGAAAATTGCTAATTAAAAACACTAACCATTTTTCTCAGATTTTGATGTGCAGAGGGTAGGAATAGGCTCTTTCACCTGTAATGACTTTGTTATATCTTGGCACTAGGAGCAAATTAAAGTATCTTTCAGGCTGTCTGAATCTGAGCAAAGGAACTAGTCCTCTCTTGTGGCAGTCGTGGAAGCAGTGTTTCACCTTCTGCTTTGACTGTATTGAGTAATGCTCAGATGAAGCCAAACATCAGCTCTGCCATATCCTTCCATACATGGAGGCATATGCAATGCCTTATGTCTATTCTTTCTGGTTCACAGATCAGTATCACAGCAGCCTTGAGTTTGGTACAGTGGTTCTGTGACATTTCAAACAATAATTTCCAAGTGACATTTAAAGATTCAAGCCACAAACTTGGACAACTCAAGGACTTTCTGGGCACATTTTATACACTTGGGAGATAAATTAACTTATTTTCTGCTCCCTTTCAAGTTGATAAGGAGTTTTTCCATTGTATTCAGTTTGAACACAACCACGTCAATTGTGAGGGAACCTTCTGAGACTCCTGTATATAATATAATGTATCGATGGATTAACATCAGACACACCTTAATTGTGAAGGCTAAGATGGTCTCAACCACAGAGCACACTGTACATACACCCTCGACCATCCAGTGGGTTTTCCCATTTTGTGCTACTTTGCTCCTAAGTGAAGCAACATCCTGTATATATCAAGATCAAAGACAAGTAAGACTTTGGGAAAGAATTTCCAGTTTGACCACTTATGAAAGAACTGAATGAGCTCATTCTGTACATCGGAGACATTAGCTGTACCTAGGAAGACATCTGAGTCTAGAATTATCTGCTAGGATATTTGTGGATCAAAACCATATAAAAGTTCTGAATGGAGCAAAACGTTTGCTATGTTATATTTTGAAATCAAGGAGAGGAGAAAGAACAGAACGTCAGGAAACTCTCACAGTTGTTCTTTTAGGCGTACCTGCTAATTAGTCACCGTTCTAGCTAATATTTGCTCATAAAGAGAAAGGAATGTAAGTATTTTTATGCATGTAATTTAGTCAGTTCTACACCAAAACTTATTTAAAAAATCATTTTCCTCAGACCTTTTTTATTCAATGGTCTTTGAACGTTAACGTGGGAAAGTTGTTCCTGTGGGCTTTACAGGCAGGAAGATTATCTGAACTGATTTAGTGAAGAACACCTTGGGAAAAGAACTGCCTTCAGATGTTTTTTTCTGTGGTCCAGAGACCCAGATAATGAAAGTGATGACAAAGATATATGCAAATTAATATTTTTCTTAAATTATACTAATTTGCTATTATGTAAAATGTAATAATTTGCACTTGTATTTTAGTGATTAACCTTAGATATCCTCTATTCTTCACAGTTGGGTAAGAATTTAATATATGTAGAACATTATTCACCTCCCAGTGAAATCAATGAAGAAACTTCTATGAAAGCTCATACAAATTTTCTTAATCCTTTAATAATATATACTTTGATAATTAATCCATCCTTTCACATGCTGGCTTACTAAGAGGGCAAAATGCTTCCTATCCCAAGGCAATGAATGTATAATGCAGAATTGTGGAAGCTGAATGACTGCGTATCTACTGACATGAATTACTTATCTTGAACCATCAGTTATACATTAGCTAGAACATGACCCAATCTAGTTTTCATGTGTTCCTGAATCTTATCTTATAGCACTGCTACATGTGATTATACAACATTTTCCATGCTAAGACCCTCTTTCCAATTGCTATGACTTTGTCAAGTTTTTAATCATTTAGTTGACATTTTACAGACTTTTGATCTACTTGTGCCAAGTATTTTTGGAAGGAGGTTAAAATATCTCAGTCAGAATGATCCAGCTGTTCAGAATGTGGCAAGAGAATAAATTGCTTGATATATTATTTAACAAATCAATGTGTTGCAACATAAGGGAATTTGCGAGGATCTTGCTTCTGTTTAAAAAGCATGTCTTGACAACTACACTTGAAAAGCAAAACACTATTAGAATTTACTGGAATTCAAGTTGTTCATACAACTGCTGATGCCATCCTAGGGTGTTACATTTAGCTGAGAGACCCTGGTATTACTGTTGTGTGGTAAAGCATTTAACAGATGGCAAATCAAACTCTTAGCCTTTCTGTAACTGAACAGAAAAGTAAACTAGATACTGGGAAACAAAATCAAACCTTTCTGATAAATACGTGTTTTCTTTGCTAATATGTTGGAGGGTTTTTTTCCAACACTAACATAGGACAAGAACAGTAGGTAAGTTGGCGTTGGTTTTACCCAGATGAGAACTACTTCCACTCTGTTTGTCTAGTTTAAGAATGACCACAGTAGATGAGACGAAATGTCTATCCAACCCAATACCCTATCTGTGGCAGTGGCCAACATAGCATGTCAAAGAAACAGTTGAGCAAGCACAAAGTGATAACTCTGAAGAGTACCCTCCTATACTCCACAAATATGTGGCTCAGAGAATCCTGATGTGATGCCTTTGGGTTCACTATCTCTATGGCTTTGCTGTTGTTATTGTTGTTTTTGTTGTTGTTATTAAGTTAAAAGGGCATAATGGATCATGGTTGCAGTCAGTATGGAGAAGAAGCAAACTTAAAATAGAAGTTAAAAGGCCTTGAAGACTGACCAGTATCATTCTCTTCATGACTTTCTGTTGCAGCTCAGCTGTTGCCAGCAGGTGAGCTTCCTCTTCATTGCCCCTTTTCTTTTTGCCCTTTGCTGTTGCTGCTACTGGACTACAAGTGTGACAGCTTCCTCTTAGAGAAGCCAAAGGGAGATGGAAAGTAGAGCACTGACTGGGAGAGAGGGGAGAGGAAGAAAGTGGGACTTGGGGATCATAAAGAGAAAATATCTTAAAGAAAGTGGGGATCATAAAGAAAGAATGAATGAGGAGACAGAATGCAGAGAGGTGTCAGAGGGAAGTGGGTACGTATGGATGACTGAGGAAGCTGAGAATGTGTGAGGTAGTAAGTGAAAAAATGAATGGGAAAATATAACTATTTGTACCTCCAGATCCTGGAGGTAAGCTGAATTAAACACAACTAAAGATACTGGCTAGCCTTTGTGACTGAAAGAGTTAACTTGGTATAAAGAATTCTTTTCTGTACTGTTCTGGGCAAGCCATGGAAAGGACGTCATGCTTCTGAATTTTATTTGCCTTGGAGGTGGTGCGCGGACATCCTTGTATCTCAGTCTCCTTTAAATGACATTGCTTGCTGGAGTTTAAGAAAAGTTTCTGTACCTAGTCAGCTTTGATCCCTCCCCTTTGTCTGATGACTACTGTTCTCTCATAGTGTTCATCACTATGAATACTGTTCTAAAACTAGCAGAGCAAGGGCCACACTATTGCAGAAATAACTAGCAAAATCCCAGTTTCAAGCAGTTGTCTGTTTCCTTTAAGCTTCAGAAATAGCATAGGTAACCTTAGATGCCTATTGCTGTTCTCTCTCTCCTCATTTCCGTGTCTTTATACTACCTTTTATCTCTAAGAATTCTCACATTTCATGTTTGTACAGCACAGTAGAGAGTAATTCTATGCCTCTCTACTACAAGCACCACGATGGCTTAATAAATATCTAGATAATAATAGGACAATGCAGAGAGATGTAACCAAAATGAAACTCTAAGCTAGTTTGGCAAAGCATGTATGTGCATATTGCAAAGAATTGATTCAGACGATAGTATATTATAGTGCCTAGCACAGGAAAATCCTGGTCCATGTGAGTGGGGTTCTTAGCTGTTAGGGTAACATTAATGCCAAAGCAAGCGTTTGGTATATTCTGAAATGCATATGCTCTTAAACTACCTTTCTGAATAAGTATATGGAATGGAACTGGGCATTGAGTGGAATCTGACTTTACAGACATAAATAATCCCAGTTGTGCCAACACAGCTATTCATGAGTTTAGAGTTTCATAAATTCTCAAGAATGTTGCTGAATTGACAGCTAAGAACCAGTACCCTACAACCTCAAAATGGAAATGTTCTTAATGAAATGCAATCAGAAAACTGGAAAAAAACAACAGACGGGGGAGGGGGAGGGGGGGAAATCAGAGGGAGAGACAGTAGACAGACATTTCCTTGCTACTCATTCCCTCCTATAAAGGAATGTTACTCCTGCTGCTGCATGAATTTTACAGAAATATTTCAACCAAAACTCTCAGTCCTTGTTCTGTGTTCCTGTAGCCTTCACATAGATTCCAAACAGTGTGTCTTGATTACTTATATCGATCTTTTCATCAGAGAGTACATTTTTAATGAGGATTTACTTTATCTACCAGCAATTATTTTACAAGGCTCTGATCTGTCAGCATGTGTATTGTGTTGGGGTAGAGCCAAGACCACACCTCAAGGACATTATTAGGCATAATGTTGAAGGTAATACAACTCATCCACAATGGCAGTCTCTGTCTGACTGTTTGCTCTGTATGGATTCAGTTTGTGTGACGCCTGTTAAATATCTAAGCCTTTGTCAAAATGAATAAGAGATTTATTATCAGGGATAAAATGACAACTACTCTCAACCTTTGTAGAACTCAAGCGCAAAGCAGTTTTTCCAGTTAGAAGGAGGACTTTGTCCACTACCAGCAACTAATGGTGTCACACGCATGGGTAGAAGTGGAGGACCTTGAAACAACCTACCACGAAACCAGATTCAGTAAAACAAGCAATCATCACCACCCCAAACACACCAATGTTAATACCAGAGGGACCAATCTTTTCTGCTGGGAACAATCCCTCAAGACCTAGGAGCTTTGCTGGGATATGCTTACAGGTAAAATACTGACTGCTTGTTTGGCATTTGTCTACATGGTTGTTGCATATGTATGTATCTTACATGCAGTGTGGCGACATGTAAATATAACACTACAGTATGCTCTATTTGAAGTTAAAAAACAATGTTGCATCAGTACAGCTAGTGGGAGTGAGTCCTACAAGTCCTTTCTACATCTAGAAACATATATATATTACAGTAATACTATTACATTCTAATTATTTAGAATGTCTACAGTGGAATAGAAGTACATGGAGAAAGCAAGCCTTTAAACATATTGTTAAAAAAATGCAGGATTTTTCTTCAAGTGTCAATGATGCAAATGTTTTCCTGAAGCTGATTGTGGGCCAAATTCTGTCCTGACTGTGCAAATCTAGTCCTCCTGGATTTGGCTGAATGGGCTAGGAGAGTACGATTTGGCTGGATTTTACCACTTCCTTAGGTTGACTTATCCAAGAAATAACTCTCTGATGGCAAAATATTTAGTAACCTTTGTTTGAAGCTGACTGAAGGGCTTCTGTGCCAAAAAGCTTGCCTAATTTTTCTAATTATGCCAGCTCAGCCAATACAAAATTATCTCTACCTACAAACCTTATATTACCTATCACCTTCATTTGAGAGAGGAGGCAGCTGGATAGACTTTGGAGAAATAATGGTACAAGTAGGTCCGGACTGATTACTGAAAATAAGAGGAATGAATTTGATTGAAATAGCAAACAACAATAGACAACAAATCAGGACTTTCCCTGTAGATCCTTTCCCCTTTGGGATCCTTGTGCACTAACCACAGAAAGTATCTTAACGTGAGAGTTCATATATATATACATATGTGTGTGTGTGTGTGTGTATATATATCTCTCTCTCTCAACGCAGATTGCCTAAGACAGCTGAAATATCTGAGTCACATCCAAGATGACACACAGCTTTTTGGGAGAAAGGAATGAAATAACCTCAAGCAAAACACTCAGTTTGCTATTGTATTGCACAAAAGCTTAAATTCGACAAGATAGACCAATGATCTTCTATGCAACTGCTCAGAGGTGAATAAATCAAATGCACAGCTGTGAAACTTCCTGTGTGATTCTGAAAGTAGGTAGCTGTATTTCTTGAAGACTAATAACATAGTTTCTTCAGAAAAGGGAAAGCTTATGTATCTATCTCATTTAAAGTATAAATGTACATTATTATTTAGAAAAATAATATGCTTAAAATCAGTATTTTGAAACTTTAAGAAAATACATACATCAGTAAACAGAATGAAAGTCAGTAGCCTATATCATGAAACAGAAGAAATGCAATATAATCATCAGTACAAATATGCATTAAGTTGCATGATACAATGGATATTAAGAATGAAACAAAGAATAAATAACAAGACAGATATAGCCTTAAGAAATATAAGGAAAGATAGAATTGCTTTTTTAGTAAGGTGGCAAACAGGCTGCCCTTGCATACATTTTGCTGTTTCTTTGTAAGCAACCTGTTTGATCTTGATCTACTTCTGCCATCAAGATACCTGAGTTCACTGGTATGACACATCAGATTCTCAGCAGTGCCAGAAAACAGTTTGGCACACCTTACGGAGAGGAATATGTACAGCTTTGAGTCTTTCCTATGTTGTCCCGACTCAGTCCATTGCCTGAAGGCCCTGTGAACAGAGCAGAAATGTGCACCAGGCAGAGATAGCGAAGTATCTGCTAAGGCACACAGATGGCTGTAAAATGCAGTACCTATGCAACTTTGTTGTGCCAGACAACCAGGATCAACCACCAAAACTTGCTGATAAAAACAAAGAGTTTGGGAAAAGGACATACTTTTAAAAAAACAGCTGGAGACATTTTTCTCTCTCTTATCTTTTAACCTGTAAAGAAGCTAAAACCGTATCAAATCCCAGTGACGTTAGAAAGTGGACTTCATGGAGAATGGTGGGGTAGCTTGCTTTGTTCACCTGCCATGATGCATGCTTTGCCACAGAGGATATAGGAGGGAGCCATGGCATTGCCATGCCCTGGCTGCAGGGACTGAGGGAGGCTGGCCCTGGGGCTGCAGCAGGGCCAGGGCAGCCCTACTGGGGCCTGGGGTGTATTGGGGGGCAGTTTGCCACCAGTGCTTTTCCACCCTTTACACATAATCATGTGTAACATGAGTATGAGTTAACAGGTTACCTTGCTGAGGCAGATTAGCTTGTGCTCCACCAAGACATTTTGGAGTAGAAAGTCTGATTTTTGTTTGTGGTGCCTGCTTGCACAAGGGGATGGGGTTGTTCTGCCCCAAATTCCTGTCAGAAGAAAAAAAAAAGGGAAAAAAAAAAAAAGAAAGAAAAAAGAAGGAAAAAAGTAAAGGGGGAAAAAAAAGTCCCAGGCCTTTCAGGAAAACTTGTCAAGTCCTCTCAGAACAGGTTTTCCGAAGAGGTTAGAGTACCATGCTGCAGGTACATACCTTGCTGCCTTTCTCCTGAAGAAGTTGTGATGATGGTGAATTGCCATCCCTGGAGCTGCAGGCACCCTGCGTGTGTGGTACGGGGTGCTGCCTGGGTGGTGCCAGTCACCCCTCTGTCCAGGGGCCTGTGCTGAAGAAACTATGCCCGGCAGCCCCTGCGAAGGGCTGCACTTTCTCTGGAAGGCAACACCTTGCGTTCAGACAGATATCATCAGCCCCAGTGGCTTTACCCAGCCTCGATGACAGCCAGGGAGCGTGGCATACCTAAGGAGGCCACCTTAGCTGCCAGCTACCCAGGAGCAAGGTGTTTCCTGCTGCTGCCAGCCGACATTCTGCAGTGGCCCTGTAAGTTTAAGATGGCGTACCTGAAGGCCACCTGGGGAAGGGGGTCCTCTCTCTGTTGTATTTCTCAATATTTCTCAGGAGGACACTCCTGGATCTCAGTGAATTTTGGGTTAGGCCCTGGGAAGGACACAACCTCCTTCTGCCCAGCTCTTCACAGCTCCTGTACTGCCACCTTTTTGCAGCATTACCTTCAATGTTTTGTGACAGCCATGGTGGTGTTTTGAGTTGGAAAAGCTCTCTGAAGGCAGTCAGTGGTTGTTTCTCTCCTCCCTTCAGAAATGCTCTTACATCATGGATGACCAGGTTGTGGCACATTCAGATAAATTTGTTTCATCCTGTACTGTTTACTCTGAGCCCTTGTAAAAGGAGTTTTCAGAGTATGTGGGGCACAGTGTGGTTTGATTTTTTTTATTATTTAATGGCATTTGTGACTAAATTATGTATGAGAAATTATTTGTAATGCATTGCATTAATTCTATCTTTGATATAAGCTTTTAAAAAACACAGTTTCCAGGATTGAAGGAATTTGCTACCAGGAGGCTTTATTATGGGCAGTTTCCGAATGCCTAGTTTGGCCATGTCGCCAGATCAGATTAATCTCAAATCACTTAAAGGGAATTGACAACTTGAAAAAATAAACCTGCCTTTAGAAAGATGGCCCCTTTTTTATCATTGCTACCATAATTGCAAGAAAGATCATAATCCTCATGCTCTGCTTTGTGTTTGATTCCCAGCATACAAAGGCCTGATGCTCCTGTCACATGTGCAAGACAAATCATGGAATAACATCAGTGTGACCATACCACAATGAGTGAACCAAGGTAGGAGAAAGTCTCTGTCTCTTTCTGGTAACTTTTGTCTATTTATTTATTTCTAACCCTTGTGTGTTCCTCACAGGTGCTTCCTCAATTGGGTAAAAGTGAGGTGTGCTTGCTGAGTGTGTTGGTTTTGCGTGGCAAGGTTTTGGTAGCGGGGTGGGGGGGCTACAGGGGTGGCTTCTGTGAGAAGCTGCTAGAAGCTTCCCCTGTGTCTGATAGAGCCAATGCCAGCCGGCTCCAAGACGGACCCGCCGCTGGCCAAGGCCAAGCCAATCAGCACCTCTGTGATAACATATTTAAGAAAGAGAAAAACAGAGAGCGCTTTTGCAGCCAGAGAGAGGAGTGAGAAGATGTAAGAACATCTGCAGACACCAAGGTCAGTGCAGAAGGAGGGGGAGGAGGTGCTCCAGGCGCCGGAGCAAGATTCCCCTGCAGCCCGTGGTGAAGACCATGGTGAAGCAGGCTGTCCCCCTGCAGCCCCTGGAGGGAGGATGAGGGGGTGTAGCGATTCCACCTGCAGCCCGTGGAAGACCCCACGCCGGAGCAGGTGGAGACACCTGAAGGAGGCTGTGGCCCTGTGGGAAGCCCGCGCTGGAGCAAGCTCCTGGCAGGACCTGTGGATCCGTGGAGAGAGGAGCCCACGCCAGAGCAGGTTTGCTGGCAGGACTTGTGACCCCGTGGGGGACCCACGCTGGAGCAGTTTGCTCCTGAAGGTCTGCACCCCGTGGAGGAGACTCACGTTGGAGAAGTTCATGAAGGACTGTCTCCCGTGAGAGGGACCCCACGCTGGAGCGGGGGAATGATGAGTCCTCCCCCTGAGGATGAAGAAGCGGCAGAAACACCGTGTGATGAACTGACCATAACCCCCACTCCCCATCCCCCTGTGCCACTGAGGGGGGCGGAGGTTGAAGCCGGGAGTGAAGTTGAGCCCGGGAAGATGGGAGGGGTGGGGGGAGGTGTTTTTAAGATTTGGTTTTATTTCTCATTCCTCTACTCTGTTTTGCTTAGTAATAAATAAGATGAATTCCCTCTCTAAGTTCAGTCTGTTTTGCTTGTGATGATAATTAGAGAATGATCTCTCCTTGTCCTTATCTCGACCCGTAAGTTTTTTTTTCCATTGTACCTTTCCTCCCCTGTATAATGAAAGAGGGGAGTGATAGAGCGGCTCTGGTGGGCACCTGGCCCTCAGCCAGGGTCAACCCACCACACTGAGGCATTTGAGATGTTTGGTAATTCTTTCAGTTGGGGTGGATGAACTGTAGAAAAGAGTCTCCAAGCCATTTTTATAGTTTCCTGAAAGTCTCAGAGATTAGTCATAGCGCATATTTGTATTTTCCTGTAAGGTAAATTGAGATCCTGCTAATATCATGTCCACTGTAGTTACATCAGTGTAATGCTGACAGGTTTCTCTTGGGGCACAGGCTAGCTTTGATGGCCTTGTGGCTTAGGATTGCTGTTTCGTGTGAATTTCTGCTTTGGAAGCATAAAAATGGCTCCTTTCATACTGAGACAGAAGAGCTCATGAGTTTTGTGAGGTTCGCAGGAGTTGAGCAGACTTGAGCTATTCTTCACCCTGTCCCTGTGGTGTACTCCGAGCCTGGAGAGCTGAGAAGGGGCGGATTAGAGTAGATCATGTAGTCTTTTCATCAACTGAAGTCTTCCTTGTGCCAAATAAGTGGCTGATGATTTAAATCAATTTTATAGTGTAGTTGTGTCACAGGAGAACTTTTAAGAGTTTAAGTATAAGCAAAGGTTTGACCCAGATTTTTTTGCACAAATAAAACTGGGCATTTAACATATAAAGGCTATCTGTAAGATCAAGTATTCCCATGAGATGCACATTTTTATTGTGTTCCCTCTGCTACTTGGGTTTTTTGGTGATCCCACAGAAGTCTCCTCTCTTTTCCAGGGTGTGAATCAGCAGTGACTGTGCTGATTTTACACAGATACAACTGAGACCTTGGTCACCCACTGCTATGGAAGGGCTTCCTTTCATGGATGAGTTCTTGCATTGGTGAAAAGGCACATATGAACCTGGTCTGATGGCTGACTGAAGTTCATACGCTTTTTGGTGACAGTCTCCCTTTTCCCTCAAGGCCACTGTTCCTCTCGCAAAGATAGTGACATAGAGGAATTATTCAGGAAAGAATTTAAGACCAGCTCTAATAAATCAGTGATAAGCTGACATGGTAAGGGGCTATTCTTTGTTTATGTAAAAAGCCAGATTTTGTGAATTTTCTGCTAAATGTTTGTATTCTGCTGGAAAGCTTGCTTCAGAGGTGCCTTTTCTTCAGGACCTCCAGCTTGCTAGGTTGAAACAAAATTGCAGGCTACTCTTTTTTCTGGTTTTCTCTGCACTAACAGGCTGTGTCTGTGAAGCCTCTGGTGCTAACCATTTCAGACTGAAGATAAATGGGAGGTAAGACTGTTGATGAGTTTGTTCTATACATACCTTTGCTGGTCTTTACACATAAACACACACATGTATATATAAATATAGACTCTATAACCATGTAATATACATTTATGGTGACTAACAAACTTTTTTTTGCTTTTATAAAAGCTCAGAGTATATTGAAAATCTGAGAGTGGTTTAGGTTGAAAAATTACTTCTGATGGAATCTCAACTGAGATTAGACTGTTGAAATACTGGACATGAAAATCCTGTCTAGGATTACTGAGGGTTGTATTATATTGATCCCATAGCTTCCTTGCTAAAGGTAAAGGTTTTTTACATGTCCCTGTTAGATCAAGTGTATTGTGATAACTTATCTATTATGAATGCTATGCAACTGCACCTTGCCATGAGGTATGTGATTCAGTATTGTTTTGCTTTATCTTCAATCAACACAAATATAGCACAATTATAATGCTCATTTCCTGTAAAATAGCAGATATCTGAATAATGGACCTGAATTTCCATTAAAATTAGGTCATAAAGCATGAAAGCATTAATAGCAGAGCAAGTGATAGAACTGAGTCACGTAGAATAATTTCATTCTCCAGAATACAGAGCAACCACCAACTAATGTGAAGAGGAAAGTTCTGCTGTGGCATGAGGCCATTCCATGATGGTGTTTATTATGCTTTTTCCGCAGATTCTATGTAACTTACTGTCATATTTTGTCTGCCGGTTCTTATATTGTGCCTGTATTGCAGTTGGCAGTCATGTGCCTCAGGAGGTGTGACATTGAGCAATGTGATAAAGCTCACTTTTGGCCTCAAACCTCTCCAGAGATCAGCTAAAGTGGAATGAGAGGTTTGACGGGCTCCTTGCTGAATGAGGGAACAGCTGCAGAGTCCACATCTGATATTTACCAAAACTTAGGCCAGTTCCAAATTTGCCTTGGAATCAGGCTCCCCTCAAATATTTCTGGCATTTATTTTTCTGAAGTCAGGGTAAACCAGTAACAGCCATGGGGATATACTTGCAGTTAGACTGGTGCAAGTGCAGAAGCAATGGTTTAGTTTCAGAATTGGTTACTAGACTCATACAGTTGTCTACAGCATTTTGTGAGACTTAGTGACTGAGATGTCTATATTTGCTCGTGTTTAATGGCTCCATTTTTTGACTGCCTGGACAGCCTCTGCTTTCTTAAAACAGAGGGAGCCAAAGTGGGATTTTATTTGCAAGCATGCATCTCCTGTAACAGCAGGAGAGGAGTTAGCAGACAGAGTAAGTTTCTGTCTATTTAAAAGATTCCAAGTATATGAATAATTGTTAGTAACAAAAATTATTGTAACAGTGCAAACTGCTGGTTCCTTATAACCAAACTGTAGTTATAAATAAGAGTTATAATGAATGCCTAAAGAAATCTGAGACTCAAGAAGGACGATAATTTTTGAAAATGTAAGGAGCAAAAGAAAATGTGACAGTCATGAGCACTGCATCAGTTGCAAAAATGTACTTTCCGTGCATTTATAATTGTTTTATTATTACATTGATAATGTTCAAATTGAACTAGTCTCCTGTTTGATTATAAAACTCTGTTTTAATTTGGCTGCTTGCAAGAGAGCTGCTCTTTTTTGCAATGAAGAGGAAAAAAGCTCCCTTCTTTGAGTTAGGTTTTGCTGTTATCAAGTGTGGTTTCCATTTTGAGTTGTCTTTTGTCAACCCTGCTCCTGGGTTGTGCCACAAACAATCCTAAGCCTTTCCATAGCTGTTTTCAGAACATGATGTGGCTTAAAAGCTGTCTGTTATGCTTTAACAGTCACATGAATTACTTGAAGTGGACTCTTAGACAGTAAATCTGAATAGACATACAATTCCAGGCTATATTTTATATGTTACTCATAATTACAAAGCATAGTTGAAAAGTGATATTAGTGATTTGTTATTTAGACTGCAGAGTTTTAAAATGCTGTGTGAAAAGGGGGAAAAAATAAGCTAGTCATGCAGTAGTTAGGCTACTTTACAGGAGTCCTGAGTGGGGAGCAAGTGTACAAATGCCCAAGGAAGGAATTCTGACAGCCAATATTGAAATTAGACCCAAACCTTTGAATGTTTTTTTTTTTTTTTTTACAGCTGGAATAAATTCTGACCTAAGTGAATGATTTCTCTGCTACCATTTATTTGTGTTCCAAAGATGATCATATAAGAAAAGAAAAAAATAATTAAGTGATGTATAAACAAGTCTTGGTATGTTATGTGGAATGGATACCTGTAGATTCAAGAGTAAGTTAAGAGCAAAGTTTGTCTTAATGATTTGAAAGTAAGGCAATAGTTATTATGTGGCTTACTTCAAAGTGCCTTGAAAGAAACCTTTTTGACAGAAAACTTTTTCATATAGGCTTGTAAACTGTAAGCCTAGAGCCCTCTAGTGTTAGCGTTGGTGGAATATATGTTAATTATCTACACTAGTATTAATTCAGTGTGACCCGCACAATATTCTGACCTGTGTCAATAAAGAACTATCAAGCCAATCACTTTATTCCACCTGTTTATTGACTTTATTATTTATCTACTGTTTAAAAAAAATTGGTGATTTATTTTTGAGATATATAACTGATCTCATTCATCCCAGTTTTTAGAAAGGTTTACTTTGGAGCTATTGCCCAGTCTGTGTCAGCAATAACTCATAGCAAAAATAAGTCCTATGTAAAGGAAAATTTAGGAAGCCTGTAAGGCTGGTCTACTACATCCACTGCTCTCTCAGCTTGGTTTCATCAAAGTTCATTCTTCCTTAATCTGGGTGATTCTTAGTGTTAATACTGTTGTTATGGCATATAGCAATCATATTAGTGATGACATGCAGTATTATCTAGTAATTAACATCATACAATTTAAATCATTGGCTGTTGTCACCGAAAATCAAATCCCCTTGAGGTACACATCAGACTTCCCCATCCTTCCTCATTACCCACCAACTGCACCTAGGTCCTTGAGCAAAAGTAATCCTATGGATGGGTTTGCGTTTGTTTGAGTCAGGAGTAACCCAGAATGTCTTCCCTAACATATTCTTTATGTGCACTATGGGGAATTGATCTCCTTCTACAGAATGTAAAAGTTTTGACTTGGCAGGGCCAGCTCAATTGGTAGATCCCCTAGTGTTAACTGACCAGGTAGCCTTTGCTAAATGTGTCTCCCAGTGTTTGAGGGCCTCACCACCCGTTGCTCTCAGTGTAGTCTTTAAGAATCCATTGTATCATTTGATTTTCCCAGAGGCTGGTGCATGGTGGGGGATGCGATACACCCACTCAATGCCATGCTCTTTGGCCCAGATGTCTATGAGGTTATTTTGGCATTGAGTCTCGTTGTCTGACTCAATTTGTCTTCTCATTCTCCTCCCCATCCTGCCAGGGGTGAGGGGGTGTGAGCAAGTTGAGGGGGGTGAGCGAGTGGCTGTGTGGTGCTCAGCTGCCAGCTGGGGCTGAACCATGACAATGCCTTTGTAAAAAGTCCCTCTCCAGATTTTCTGTAGGCACTCTTTAGGTATTGGAAGGCTGCAATAAGGCCTCCCTGGAGCCTTCTCTTCTCCAGGCTGAACAAGCCCAACTCTCTCAGCCTGTCTTCATAGGAGGGGTGCTGCACCCCTCTGATCATCTTCATGGCCCTCCTCTGGACTCGCTCCAACAGGTCCATGTCCTTCTTATGCTGGGGGCCCCAGAGCTGGATGCAGTACTCCAGGTGGGATCTCACGAGATCAGAGCAGAAGGGAGGAATCATCTCCCTCGACCTGCTGGTCATGCCTCTTTTGATGCAGCCCAGGATGTGGTTGGCTTTCTGGGCTGCATAGATGCATTGCCAGCTCATGTTGAGCTTTTCATCAACCAACATCCTCAAGTCTTTCTCCTCCGGGCTGCTGTCAATCCATTCTCTGCCTAGCCTGTAGTTGTGCTTAGGGTTGCCCTGACCCATGTGTAGGACCTTGCACTTGTCCTTGTTGACCTTCATGCGGTTTGCACGGCTCCACCTCTCAAGCCTGTCAAGGTCCCTCTGGACAGCATCCCTTCCCTCCACCATGGGGTGCTTTTGCCACTCATTCCCAGTTAGGTTTACTTCAGCCTCCAGTACAGTCAGCTGTTGGAATCCCCCTGTCACTCCAGGAACAGATGGGTTTTGCCCCTTCATAGCTTGATGGCATTGGGGTACACTGTGCACCAGTGTCCACTAGAGCCTTATATTCTTGTGGATCTGATGTGCCAGGCCATTAAATTCACACAGTCCAGTAAAACCAGTTCCTTTCCTCCACCTGGCTGGAGGCAGGGCCCCTCTAATCCTGGTCATAGTCTTTGTTACTCAATCCTTGTAAAAATGGATTAGAAGTCCCTTCAGGAGGATCAGAAGTAAGATCAACTCTTCTAATCTGTCTGAGGAACTGCTCGCTGGAAACTAGAGTGGCATTTTTCCTAGAAGAATCCCCTTTTGTGATTGTTTTTCCTTGCAACTCATGTACTTGTGCTTCTAGGGTCGAGGTATGTTTTCCATCCCACTTCCTCATGTCCTCTCTGTGGTCACACAGGTAAAACCATAGATTGCCTCTATATCCCCTCTCTCAAGTAGAGGAACACTTACTCCTAATAGCTGAAATACTAGTCCATATAGGACCTATCCTCTTTGAGTTGCTGGACCTCCTGGGACGGTTACTCCACAGCCAAGACAAGGGAGGAAGAGAAACTGTCTTCATATTGCTGGAGTCAGTCAGCCACTTCATCCACTGGTGGTGCCTCTTTGCCTTCCCAGTCCATTACTGCCGATGAGTTGGCATATGACAATGGTGCATTTTGTACAAACTTCCACCACATGGGTTGTATGCATTGGACTTCATCTGGATTTGTGGGTAATTACACGTTGTCTGGGTCATAATAAACCATCTCCCAGATGGCTAATTCCCTCAGCTACTGGATACCTCTGTCCATGGTGGTCCATTTGCCTGGATGACATACAACATCTTCCTTGAAGGGATACCTTTCTTTCATGCCTGACAGAAGTTGCCTTCAGAGGCTGAGGGCTTGTGCCTTTTTTCCAATCACTTTGTCAATGCCCCCTTCTTAGACAGGGATCTCAGATGCTTGGCTTCCCTACCCTCTAATTCCAAGCTACTGGCCCCATTATCCCAGCATCAGAGCAGCCAGGTGACAATGTGTGCACCTGGACAAAAGCTGAAAGCTTTTCGCATATCTCACAGCTCACTTGGGGACAGGGATCAGGTGATTACCTCTGGTTCTGCCTCTTCCTCCTGTTCTCATGATGACCCTGGTTCACCTTCATCCCTCACTAAGTGAGCTGATTTTTTTGTGTATTTCTTCTTCTGTATAGGGGTGACTGATACCAGCATGGGTTGGTTCTTTGGTTCAGGTGCAGTGCCTGTTGCTGGGGTTGGAGTGGCTGTGGTGCCCCTGTCATAGGGGTTGGAGTAGCCGCAATGCCTGTCATTTGGTTGTCAGATCCAGAGACCTTCTTTTCCCCTTGAGGGTACTGAATAGTGTTGAGCAGGGCTTGGTAGGCATCGGCCAGGCCCCAGCATGTTGCAGTGTCTTGTGTCTCTCTGGAATTGCCAGGGTGACAGCATACTATTTCCAAATATTTTAATAATTTTTCAGGATTCTGCAATTGTTCAAGGGTGAAGTTCCAAAACACTGGAGGTGCCCACTGTTCTAGGTACTTGTCTATACTATCCTACACACCCTGACACTCATAACTATCCAAACTTGGGGCAGATCGCTGGGTGGTATTCTTACATAGTTGTTTAACCCTCAACAAGACCTGAACCACATTTAGGTCACCTAGCCATAGAAGCATGCTGGTCTGAACATCCCAAAGGTATTCAAAATTCTCAAGAACTGTTGTAACTAGACTGAAGGAGAAAGGGGAGGTGAAGGTGAAAGTATTTCCCCCTGTCTCCTCCCTAGATCAGTTCTCTGGAGAAGAGATAGAGTGTGATTATTAATAATTCCTAGGAGGTAGTGCCGGAGGTACGGAAATGACATCAATGCTGAATATATATTTCAAATCATTGTCATGGCCAATAATATTATCTTATCATAAACATGTAGTACACAGTGCAGCAAAAGGAAGAACCTCATTCCAGAGGTGATAAACAGCACTGTAGGGAATAGATAATGCAAGTAAGGAATTAATTTACACAACCATGCAAACAAATAATAAACCATTGTGACCAGTGACTGTTAAACTAATATAATGAATGATTACAACAAATTTGTTTTAACATGCTCTGGTCAGATTTGTCATTATCTCAACCCTCTGACCCTCATGTTGAGTGCCAAAAAGGACTGTCGTGGTTTAACCCCCAACAGTAACTAAGCACCATGCAGCTGCTTGCTCACTCCCCCAGTGGGATGAGGAGAATGGAAAAAAACCCCAAACCCCTCTTGGGTTGAGATAAAGACAACTTAATAGGATAACAGAGTAAGATGATGATGATGATAATAGTAATAGTATACTGCATATATATATATATATATACACACACACAAATGATGCACAAATGCAATTGCTCATCACCTGCAGAGAAAAAAACAACAAACAAAACCCAATGCCCAGCCTGTTTCTGAGCAGTGATCCTGCCTCCCAGCTAGCTTCCACGCTTATATACTGAGCATGACGTCATATGGTATGGAATATCCCTTTGGACAGTCTGTGTCAGCTGTCCCAGCTGTTTCCTCTTCCAACGTCTTATGCACTTCCAGCCGACTTGCTGGCAGGGTGGTGTGAGGAGCAGAAAAGGCCTTGACTCTGTGTAAGCACTGCTCAGCAGTAATGAAAACATCTCTGTATTATCAACACTGGGTTTTTTTTCACAAACTGAAAACATAGCCCCATACTAGGTACTATGAAGAAAATTAAGTCTATCCCAGCCAAAACTAGCACACTGTCCAATCCTTTGCTTCTCTTCGCTCTTTTTTTTTTTTTCCTTCTTATGCCACCAAACTCTAGGCTGGTCTTGGCCTCTGCTGTCCCTGTGATTATCACCTCTCAGTCTTCCCATGTGCCACATGTTATGCGTCTCTCATTCCCTTCTCCCTCATCATATTATTTTTTCCTCTTTCAGTGAGTTGTATGAAGTGGCTGGTAGCACAGACTTAATACACACAGTTTTCCAGGGAAGAGTGTAGCTGCTGGGGTGCTGAGATACAGGCTTTGCATGGAAAAACAACTAATGATCTTTAAGCAACATACAGGGAATCTGTTATTTCAGTGGGTTAACTGTGGACAAGGTGCTGCTGTGGACCAAAGTGGTGCATAATAATTGATTTTATATTATAGACAATCTCTTTTCCCTTCTGCAGAATGAGTGGGAGAAGAATAACTTCCTAGCTTGCCTGGGAAGGCCAGAGAATCCGTCACTCACCAAACCAGTCATGAATTCGGTAGTAGCGCTACATTGGGAAGCCTGGTGGGTTAGGTGGAAAGAAGGGAACAGAGCAATACACTACCTAGTGCCTTATAGGGAAGCAGAAGAGCCTAAGGACTGGAAAAAACAGACAGTGAAGTAACAATTTGTCAACAGGAAGCTGGGAGGAGGTAGGGATTTTTGCCCGCAGGAAGTGCGATGTTACTAGTGATCCTCAGGGAGAAGTCAGTGCTAACCTCTGAGTGGGGGAGTGTATGGGTTGTTACTGTTCTGTGAAAGAAAAAACAGAAAGCAGGCTAAGCTGCTGCAGGGCACCTGCACCTATGTTGTTATCCTGTTACTCCCTGTTCTGAGCTGCCCAAACTGTAGGCTGGGAGAAAGGTCATCACCTTTAATTTTTTGCTGTTCCCTTTACTAGAGCGGTCATTTGTAAATCGTGTAAAACATGCTGCTTGGCGTTACACAATCTACAGTCAGATCTGTGGTGGCTGGTTCGAAGTATAGCGTAACTAAAGTTGCATAGTAACCTGTCAAAACTTGTAGATTTACAACAGTACAATTTCAGGTTTTAGATTTATGTGTATTGTAGTGGGCTCTAAAATATGAGACTAACTGATCTGGAATACTTTGGATAGTTTTGGTCTGTCAGGTAAAGATCTTTCAGATCTGCAAAATATGTACAGACTCAAAGGTGTGCTTGCTTACTGGAAGCTCACTAATTGATAGCATCTGAAATGGTGTACTTGGAACACTTTCAGTATTTGCTTTTGGGTGCCTTTCATTCAAAGCTCTATAGGAGGTTAGGTACCACAGTCTAGATTGACATTTGACCTGGAGCTATTGAGAAATGGCTGTAGTAGGATGGGAAACAAATATTTAGCAACTCTCATGTGAGGGATTCAGTGAAAAGTCAAAGAAGACATGCTGTAAAATGCTTAAAATTTATTAATCATCATTACTTTTTTTCATATGGAACAAAAATAAAACAATATTTCAAAACAAAATAGAAGAAGAAAATATACCACACCCAGATAACATCACTAAGACTAAAAAATGGGATGCCATTAATTCTGAAAGGAATGACCCAACAAATCAATTTTCAAAAAACAAAATAAATAGCACTGGTTCAACTTTTAAAAGTTTTCTAGGAAAGAATTTACATATATTATTATTATTATTATTATTATTATCATCTTTTGTTTACAAAAATCCTTCATATGCCCCTGTTGGCAAAAAAAAAAAAATATATATATATATATATATATACTTCTTCTGTAAACAGTTAACCACAAACAAAAAAAATTCCATGTTTTCATACAGTTACTATGCTGATGATGTTATGTAAACAAAGAGTAGTGTGCAGCAGCTTCTCATGACAGGATTTCTTTCTTTTTCTCATGAGAATATATAGGGAAATATGCCCATCGTAAATTGTTCAAAATATTGAAGTTTATAGTTTTGAGAAGGCATGGCTTTCTGCAGACCAAGTTTTCCTTAATGCAAAAAGAAAAATAAAGAAACAGAGAGGTACAGTTTTCCTTGGGTTTTATTTATTTGTTTGTCTTCTGGACTTTAGCTTTTCATTTGTCTCAATGAACTGGAATGAAGTTGTTATAAAAAAGGTCAGTCTGCATCAATGGAAATATTAGATATTGTCAAGTGTCTATATTACGCCACCACAGGCAAGCTTCAAGCCAGAAAAGAATGTTGTTCTCATAATAGACTTTGTGCAAGTGTAAATCCAGCTCTCAGTCTTATGGTACAGCACTTCTCAGAAAACAAACAAACTAACAGAAAATGTCAAAATGACCTTATGGTGTACCTCTCAGGACGTAAAAGCAAAACCATGAAAAACAATGGGACATCTATTGGTAGTGAAAACTGAGATAACATAGACAGACATATTGAGTTTGTATGCAGAAAATATCATCTGTTCATCCACAATTTTAGCTGCTTTTGACACTTTTGTATTATTTCAAAGGTTTTTTTAGTCTTATGTTCAACCCTTATGTCTGAATTAGAACTCTCTAGTTCTAATTTCAGACATTCACTTGTTCCTGAGAGGCCTTTTTCTGGTTTATTGTCTGTTGGGTGCTGGCTTGGGGAATGCACTCAGTGCTCACACAGCTGCATTTCTCCACATAGGTGTATGAGTGATCAAGGTAGGTTCCATCACTGCATGTCAGAGTCACCTTTCTCTGGCTGGTCTTGACTTCCTGACAACATGAGCATTTATGTTCCATTGTGTTTGCCTCTAGAGAATATCTGATTGCAAAACCAACAAAAAAGAAAGATTCAGAAATTATGTGAGAAATACCATTGCCCCTCCCACCCATTACGAAATATAACCAGAAGTTGTGTGCTTGCATGTGGGACTATCGCTCAATATTACCATTCTTACAGTATTTTAGTGAAATATAAGTTGCTCCTCATTGTAAAAATGGATGGATCTAGCTCTTCATTAAGGCACAGAAAAAGTAATTGAATTAATCCAGATCACATATTAAGCCAGTCCAAAATAGGAGAATAGTGAGAAACAAATAACCCTCACTTTTACATGGGCAAAATCAAAACTCGGGTCTATTCACTATGACACTGAACAAACTGTTAAAACATTGTGAGTCTTGAGGTAATTAAGCTAGTACAACATCAAGTCTGTTAAAAATTCTAGTTAGCACAATGGAAACAGCTGATGACTGGGTGGATGTTGGACATACTGGAAAATCACTTGCAATTTGCTTTATGTAAGCAGTGTAAAGAGTAGAAGACAAGAGACAGACCATAATTATCTTTTACACCATTTACCGTGAGTAAGCGTCACAGCTGCCTTCACAGTATGTCATCTCAACAGGTGCAGGAGATACACATCCATGATATTTGATGACAGCAGTAGTATTGTGTTTCATACAACCTGAGGTTGTAACAAACCAAGGAAAAATAGGTTAAAGTATATGTACATATAAATAGATACCAAAGTATGATAGACAGTTTGTAGTAGAAAACTGAGATGGATGGAGCTGAAATAGGAAGTTAGGTCACAGTGCATTTCTCTTTTAATTGCTAAGGGCCAAATTCTTGCTGCTTGTGTTATCAATGAATGAAAAATTCCCTTTTGCTTATGCAACTTTGGTGCAGGATACAGAAATAAAGAGCAGTACTATGGCAATTGCTCAATGCACAGCCACCTCCTACAACTTGCTTCACTTTCTTACCTGAAGAGAATTTATCTGTGGAAGTTGGAGAAGAGTCATAATCCTCTCCCTCCCACCAAAAGGCTAACATTTAGCAGTAGGGGGTGGGAAAGTTCAACATACACATGTTTTCCAAGGCCCTAAAGTGCATGCTGGAATTGTTCTGTTCCTTTCTTTGTCCCCCTGTTTCCTTTCTCACCCCAGTGTGAGGCAGTGGTCCCATACTGTTCACCTCTTCTGTCTATGCATCTACCATGCAAGATGGACTAATATACCTCCTAAGTCACATATTATCATTACTTACTCTTCAGTTTTACTGGGCACTCTTTACAGCAGCCATCGTCAGATAGCTTGATGTCGTCCTTGAGTGGGAAAACAAAAAACAGGTAACTCAGGTTTCATATCTGCATACTAAAACAGAGACTTTCCCTGCTGCCTAAGTTGCTCTGGTACCAGAAAGTTCTTTGTATTGACATGGAATCTAATTTCAAGCAAGGCTAAATATTGAGGGCAGATAACTACTTCAATTCAATATTAATAAGAGTTCTTAAAAGCTGACATTGAGGGGGACTGGAACTGCTTTGCCGTCATCAGAGTTCAGTAGTAAAATTTCAGAAATAAGCTTGCAGCACATGTGGGATATTTTGAGTGATCAAAGGCAGTACAAGTGAAGCATTATGTCAGACAGGGTAACACAATTAATGAAATAACTGAATCCCCAGATGTGTGGGGCTGATTCTAATCTACCCTGAGCTGTATTAAGTAGAATGATGTTGTGAACTGAAGTCGCTTATTTTCCTTCACTTTTGCTCTCAATAAGTGAATTCTAAAAAGGCATTTATAATCTTAAATAATTTAGGAATAAAAATCCCATTATTTTTCAATAAGATTCTTGCCTCTCTAGGTCATCTGACACTTTTAGGAATCCAGAACATTATGCTATACCTTTTTCTCTAGTGCCCAGTCCTCAATGAGGATTGATATATCACCCATTTTAATTTTGATTTGCTTTTCTGAAATGAAATGTGATGGGGACCAAATTCAGAGAGGATAAAATGAGAGCTACATCCTATGTGATGCTTCTGCTAGGTATTTTCCTTGGACACCATGATCCTTCTGTCACTGGTGTTGGCCACTGCAACATTTTCAAACATGAGAAGAGTACTTACTGGATCACAGTCATCGGGGTTAAAGGGAGAACAGCTTTTCTGTAAGACAACTTGAATGAACTGGTCATCATATTTTTCACATGTGTGAACTGTACAGTTATCACCAGGTGCGTTCCAGAATTCTCCAACCTGAAAGCAGTTAAAATTAAAGTGAATAAAAATCTTCTTACATAAAAATGAAACAAACAAACAAGAAATCCCAGTGTCTTATCATTGCTACCTACTGCGATTTGATTATTCTGTACAATTTTCTTGAATTTCAGCTGATAGTTACTTGTCATATTATCATACTGCTGTAAGTCTTCTTCATTAAACAAGTGAGGAGGCTGTATTTTTATCTGGATATGAACATGCTTCTGTGCAAAGAGGATAAATATATCTACTCATTTGGAAAGATTAATTCATGTTTCAATGGTTTTGTAATCAGAATTTATGGCTATGTCCATTCAGATACATGGCAGAATTTCTGCTGGCTTCACTGACTCATCCTGTTGTAAAGCTCTCAGCTAATTTGTGATTGGCTGTTTGGAGCAGAAATCTGCCTCCACAGATAAAATTATCCTTTGAGCAAAATGGGTGCTATATTTTCAGAGCTGAAGGCAAATAATGGTCCATTGCTTTCAGCTATGTATTCTTCTATGTTGATTTCTGAAAGCCATTGTTCAATATTACAATTGCTTCCAGGAGTTTTAGTTAGAACTAGAGTTTCATGGTTCAAGGTACTGTTAAAACTGTGTGAGACATTCCATTCCCTGCCTGAATGAGCCTTTGTCTAACATGAGAAAAGATGCAGTAAATAAAAGTGACAAAGTCAAGGAGAGGAAAGAGTGAAAAGACTAGCAGAGTTCACCAAAAATAAATTAAACCAGGGATAGTTACTTGGAGCACACGTGTAATGTTTTCTCCCACAGTCACTATACAAGCCGCTGCCTTGCACATGCCACAGCACTGTCCAGGTTCCTTTGTATACTTATAACCCTGTTTTGAAAAAAATAGAGAGGAAATAACATTGAGTTAGCACATTGCCCTAATAGAGAGGAAATAACATTGAGTTAGCACATTGGCCTTAACTGGTACATATTTGAGCTGAGTGGGTTAGGAATTACTGACAGCAAAATAGCACTCACTGCTGGGCAGTATGTGTCACAGATAACAGGCTCGCACTTGATGGTAGCATGGTGAAGGCTTGAGTAAGAGGATTCAGAGCAGGTGCATTCTTCACAGGGACCTGATGGAATGACAGCTCCAGGCTAGGGGAAGTCAGAAAAAAAGTCATTATTAGTCATTAAAAGCAAGTTACTTTGTGTAGGTATGCCACAGACAATACAAAGCTGAACTATGTATGGGCTAAACTATCCTTAAATACAATTTTGATTGTTTTGTTTAAGCAGAGTTTCTATTGTTGGTAATATCCATTTTGAAATTAAATTCTGATAATGCAAAAAGGAGAGCAGAAAATGCTTTTGCTTGTAGGGAGGCTCTTGATATGCTGACCTTGATTAAATAATTAATAATGTTTTATCTCAGGCCTTTCTGCAAAATATGGTCCATGACAGGAATCTCAAAAACATTACATTGTGAACCTGTGAAGGTGTATTTTTATAATGAGTTACTCTATGTACTTACTGCATAGTAGGTTTCATTGACTACACAGCCATGTCCTGTAAAGAAGGAAGATAGATGGTGTTATGGAGGTGTAAGTTTTAAGAAGCAGAAGTATGTGAAAAAACTGCTGCTTTGTTGGCTTTGTTGTGTGATAACACAGATAATTTTCATTTTTCTCTTTTAAGGTTTTTGTATTCATAAATTTAGAAAAATATAGCTGTGAATAACACATGTTAACAAGAAAGTGCATAGTACTTACTGCATTCAAAGGTAGGACAGCATTTTCCAGGCTGCATTACTGTGATTACTTCTTGTCCCTCTAAGCACTGGGGTGTGACCTCAGGGCAGAGGCTAGTGTTGCAGTCTGTTTAATGTAAGAGAACATAGAAAATAATGAACTCAGAATTTTTAAATGAAAGTAATTTTTGTTTTACATTAACTTCAGAAGTTTTCCCATCGGGCAAATCTGTTGTTTCCACAAGCTAGTTTCATGACTAATTCAGTGTATTTGCTAAGCTATTTTTAAAGTGAACAGGCTTTTCCATAACCTTTGCAAAACAAAGCATTGACTGAGAAGAAGAGAGTGGTGATTGCTGGAAAGAGATACTTCCAAAGAGAAATTTGTACCAATTGGGAAATGTGATGACTCTCAGAGGTTCAGGAACTTTCTTAAGCAATTTTCAAATGTTCAAGACTTGTTTTTAAGTTACTTTTTATATACTGGTCTTTCAAACAGAAAATGCTTTGAATAGTTTTTGAATATTTTTTCAGGTGGTGACAGCATAGAAGGATAAATTATAGGAGATTTCCAGTTACTTTTCTGTGTCTTACTATGTAAAATCTTTTAATCTTTAAATTTGTTCTCTTCAGGCATCTAGTAAATGCTCTGCTAGAAGGTCCTAAGAAGTGGGATGAGGGAGAAAAGCATTATGAAATCAATGCAAATTATTAAATAACTGAGACATTATTGCTGTAGTTCCCCAAAAGGAATATAGTATATTCCCCATGATAAAGAACTAAAACAGTACTTACAGCACTCAGTCCTGGTACAGCATGGATCTTCTGGTATCTGTATCTGAACAGGTATGTAACCTGGTTCACCGCAGAATACTTGCTGCATCAGAGAACATTTGTGTTTGCTACAGTGCACTTGAAGAGTATTTTTGTCACAGACGCATTCCTGGCAATCTTTTGTCCATTTTTCTCCTGGCTATACAAAAAAGAAAAAGAAAAAAATGAATAAAAAAATTATATGTAAATTCAAACCAAAATCATTATATTTGTTTCTAGTTGACTTATTCATGGATACAGTGACACCTGATTACATCAGCCTTTTCATATTTCTAGTATCTTTAGATATTATAAGAAACCCTCAAACTGAAGCTAATTAGGGGAAGATTACTGGAGGCCACTAAAGGTTCTGAGCATGTTCAAACCACTATTACTTTCTATTTATTAGTAGTGTAAGTATGAGGGATACAAGATGTCTAAAGGAGAAGTGAATGAGCATGCATTTTTTAATAGGAAACTATCATACAACATTTGCACATTAGGTTACAGAGAGAAATTTCTGTAATTTGTGTGCAGCTGAGGAACTAAGAACACAGACTATCAACATCAGCAACAAGTAAACCTTGTTATCTGTCTGTCCCTTCATCTCTAGTAACTTTAGCAAGCCAAATTTGTGGAAATAAAAGAAGCACATATGCCAAAGTTCCATTACTACCATCTATCTCCTTCTTTCTCTTCTCTTTCTCTTTCTTTCTCTCTTTCTCTTTCTCTTTCTCTTTCTCTTTCTCTTTCTCTTTCTCTTTCTCTTTCTCTTTCTCTTTCTCTTTCTCTTTCTCTTTCTCTTTCTCTTTCTCTTTCTCTTTCTCTTTCTCTCTTTCTCTCTTTCTCTCTCTCTCTCTTTTTTTTTTTCCCCAGTGTGTGAGGTGATGGTTATTGAAAGAATATCCCATCACTTACTGTTAAATTTCTTAGAGAGTAATGTGGTTTCTGCTCTGGCACTTATTTTTAAGACTAAAGGGAAACAAACATTTGAAAAAAACCTAGTCTCCCCCAATCTAAGCAAAACTTTGTTTTTATGAAACATTAAATACACTCTTGCTTCATTTGTCTGTGTTTGATGAACCACATCGATTGTGATACTCACCCATCTGGTTGCTCCATTTGGTTCCCTACAAGCTGGAAAGAAAAAACAAACAAACAAACCACACTCATGAATGGAGATTTACACCACTGAAAACTGACATAAAGGAGTAAATTTGTGCAGTTTCAAATAGAAATATTGTGAAGATAAAACTGACAAGAAAATAAATATGCAGACTAGCTCATCTGAAATGTAGAATTCTACCATTTTGGTAGGTCTCATGTAAGGAAGGAAGATGGAAAAAAGGTAATATTGATTATTATTCGATTTTTAGGTGGGGAGACTGAAGGAGCTTAAAGAGGCTGATTTGCCCATGATCTGACCATGTAGAACATGGCAGTAAAACACAGGCCTCTTGACTATCAGTCCTGTTCTCTATTTTTTCCCCAAATTAGCTACAAATGACTTACAGCATTCAGAGACACAAATGTTGCTGTCTTCACTCATGAGTGTCTTTCCTTCAGGACAGAAACATCCTTCAGTTACTCCATAACCAGGAAGCTCAACCAAGCTAGAATGGGAGGAATGTATGTATTTGAGTACAACATTTTTGCAGTAAAGCAGGAGAGACAGCAGCATATGTGGAAGGTTGCCATGTCAGATACAAGGGAGACAAAAGAATTTACATTTTCTGAAGTGCAACAGGAAGTGGATATTCATAGAGCTGATTGATATTTATAAATCTTGAATAAATTATCCAAATTCACAAGACATTTCATTGTGAAGTAATTAATTTTCTAAGGAAAGTAGATAGGTAAAAATAGAAAAAAAGAAAAATATAAGCAGTTGTTTTAGGGTGGTTTTTTTCTTTCCATACCTTGGGTCACAGGTAGGAGGATTAATGGGCCCACATGGGCTATATATCGTGGTTGCTGGACAGTTGTATGCTGTACGGAAAAAGAAGAAAAAAGATCAAAAATTGTCAGTAGATGCATTTTTGCAGCAAAAGTGACTACAGCTTTGCCTTCTTTATCTGTGGCTTCTGTGAGTAAGAACATCACTGTATTTTTGTAGATAGTAGTCAAGTGTTAGACATAAGATGTGTTTACTGAATAAAACACTAATTATTACCATTTCTCACACATATTTTTGAGTTCTGCAATACTTACGGCATGTATTGTTGGTCTTTCCTCTCCAGTCAATGCAGACACCTCTAGCAGCACACTCTGTAGCATATATCTCCAAACTGGAACACTGCATGGATTCATTGGCTATGCGACATCCATCAAAAACACAGCCTTTGAAAAACGGTTCTGGTGGTATCACGGCATGGCATTCTGCAAAAATCCTGCAGATAGAAAAGAAACCAAACCCCTTTTATGTTAAGCAGTTATTATATAAAACCCAGCAATTCTCAGTTAATGGCACGTGACTTCCTGCTTCAGGAAAGAATGTATTACAAGAAATAAAACCTTAAGAATGGCCAGTAATCTGCATATAGATTCAGGAAAGGAAATGTTAGGAAATGTGAAGCTCCACTTTTTTTCTAAAGAGGCTAAAGGTCATATTGTTTCTGTATGTGTACACAAGTTTTCATCAGTCTGACACCAGAAATTTAATGAAAAAGGAAACTGCATCAGACTGAGGAAAAAGGGACAATAAAAGTAGCTGAGAGATAGAAAAATTGCACAATACAATAGCTCATAACTTATTAGACACTACAGCAAGTACATGTAAGAGGGTCTTTATAAGTGACTCAGCTGAAAAAAAGCTTTTGTCAGAGCTCACATAAATATAGGAAATACTGCAGGAAAGAAGCCTTTGTGCTTTTGGAGCTCCATGTTTTCAATGAAATGTACAAAGAATGAAGGATGCTTTTTGGCTGAGATGTTTCTGTCTGCCCTGTTAACCTGGTTCGTAATCAGGTTCTTTATGGTTGGTACTGAAGGTCCGCTTCAAATTTAGAGTTCAGTCTTTACTTAACAGTGCAACTAAGCGTGAATGAGCATACCCTGGGAGGCAGGGAGGGAGAAAGATTATGTAAATCTGTGTGGTTGCAATGCAGGGAGTATGGATATTAGTGCTTGCTGCATCCCTGTTTTTGTGACTTCACCTCTCCTTGCTCAGTTATCTTCGGCATGCAAGTCATTAAAGAAGAGCTGTTGCTTTTGCAAAGACCTTTTACTGTATATATCCAGTCATTACGCAGACTTTTTCAGCTACTATGACATGCTAGGGCTATAGTTCTTACTCTTCTTGTAAGATACTGAGACAGTTTTGTCTAGAAAGAGTGAATTAATTCAGTCTTTTCTTACTCGCTCCAAATAAGCTTGCAGAGACGAGGTGTTTCACAGTGAGGCTTTGGTGAAGGTGTGGTTACAACTGGTGGTATTGGTACTCCATGGCATGACTCGTTGCTACCAACAATCCAGTGATGAGCCATTTGGGGACAGGAAGAAATGATCTTACCACTTGGTAAACGGCATTCATCTAATTTATTATTTGTACATGTTCCTGGAAGAGACAAGCTATGTAAATCTCAAAAGCCAGATCAGAGATGCACAATACATTGTTGTGCTGATATCACATTTAGACGTGGTGTGCTCATAAAAAACATATGGTACCTTGCTTCGTAGGGAGTGCTTTCTTTACAGTTATATAAACTTCAGTTTAGGTTAGGGAAAAACAAACAAACCTAAAACCCCAGCCCCAAAGAAAAAAACCAGGTTGCTGAAATATTGAGCTTCTGATCCTACAGAAGCTGAACAGCAGAGCTGTTTTCATTTCCATTTTACTGCTGTTTAAAAATTTCTGCCAATCATGAGACTGCACAGCCAGAGTGAGGAAAGAGTCCCACCTCCAATTAGTGCATCTGTCTTACCGCACTGTCCTTCGGTGTTGTTGCCAAATTTGCTGTATGGGAGTTTCACAGAGAAAATCAGCCCACTAAAGGTGATGGTTGCACCAATCTCTTGTATTTCAACAATCATGTTGATGCCAAGTGTGGAGAAAGAAATGCCATCTTTTTTGAAGCCTGGTTTGACAATCTTTTTGTTGAAGTACATCTGAATGCAGGGTTAAAAAAACCACAACTTCAGAATAAGCACTGCTTCTGCCTGATTGTTTTAAATAATGCATTTTCTAATCTTCATAATTATACATAATTCCATATTGTTGTGCATCATAGCCAATGCCCATTGGTATTGCAGTAACAACATATATATGCATTAATATCTCAGCTTGTATTGCTGTATTGCTACAGTGTGATAATAATCTAAGTGGCCTCTATGTACCATGTTTGTGCAGATTGTGTGCTAATGCACAGTATTCTAAATCTAAGTATTTTCTTTGCCTCATTGTTTATTGTAAACATTTTTAATATGAAAATGAGTGGTAGTTTTCTGTAGCTACCAAAATATTCCTGCCATTATTATGTAATAACTTTGCTGTGAAATCACACTATTCCTATACTACATATTGCTCGTCATTGGAAGAGTTGTCCAAACTCAAAATGAAGTCAAGTGTCCCTTGTGCCAGTTTTATGTAGCAGTCAGATTCATTCGTTAATCTAAGCTGTTCCATTTGCAGCCTGTATCTTATATGAGCTAATGAAGGTTGACATATGCTTAATAACATTTTGTCAGGAATTATTCTGCAATTTTCTTCTCATTGAATTGGGATAAAGTAAGAGTTAAAACTGTCAGTTATTGTTTTCTTTCACAGGGAATCACTGGACTAATTGTTTCAGCATGCCTTTCTGACTGTAGGTAAGGAGAACTTGGCATGGCTCAGTAGGGGGGCAGTGCATATTGAGACAAACTTTTCCTCCCACATCTTTGAGTTCTCTGATCAACTAATAAATTCTCCAGTGTAACAGTGGGACTGACTTAGTTTTCACTGGCTTGCCAGCACTAGTTTAGGATCATGAAGGTGAAGTAACACCCCCAGTCACCCTTTTCTTTACCTCTCTTCCCAGCAGGAAATTGGAGGGGGAATCACGTCATGGCTCTGTTTGGTGCCTGAAGTTCCCTATGCAGAGGAAGGAGTCCCTAGTCATTCAGCTGATAAGGGATACATACCTATCTTCACCATGAGAGAAGAATTATGCTTGTGATTTGCATTCATGTTTCACATTCATTATGTGTTTGTTTACATAAGTGAATGGCACAGTGTACTAGTTTTCATGAAACATGAATCAAGTGTAAGTATTCTGCCTTCTGTATCAGCTGTATAGTGTTATTTAGACATACACACACATGCATGTAATATATTAATATCTGCATAGTGCTAGGCTGTTTCTGATGTTTTGTTCTTAGAAACTGGTGTAATCCTTTTTCCCTAGTGATACCCTCTGCCCTCATCACCTCTATGATATGATATTCGAACAGACTGTATTTCAAATGAGAATCAGTAAGGCCTATGGACATTATTTCTTTTTTTCAAAAATAAAAAATGGTTATTTTACCACATTGGTCATCACACCATTCATGAGTTTACGGGTCAGCACCACTTCTGCAGATTTGTAGAAAATAATAATGGATTTAGGGCAGGAAAGTCCATCTTTTGCATCACAGTAATAATTGTCAATATAAACACGGAAGTTGTCATATTTAGGTACAATCTGTTTCACCAGGACGTAAGTGCAATTTTCAAGGAAAGTATAGTAGGTTCCATCAAAAGTAATATAATGAGGATCACCCCATCCACTGCACACACCTGACAGAGAGAAAATATTTAGAAGATTAACATGAAAATTAATGTAGAAGAAAGAATTTAGAAACTGAAGTGAATTTACTACAATTTAGAGCAACCATGAGAAGACAAAATGCCCATATAATCTGTACAGTTTTGCTTTTTTCAAAAAAGGTTATTACTTAATCTACTGGTGCTTACATTGACATTCATAATGGTAACAGCAGCCATTTTCATCAGGGACCAGTATTGGTGGATATTTGTTCGCACAGGTAATTTCCTTTACAGGTGGGCAATGTGTTGGAATTACTTCTACCTTGTTGTCTCCCTTACAGATGAGTTCTGTACAGTTGGATAATTTGTATCTTTGTCCAGGCTGCAAAATGAACAAAAACTGCTGTCACAGGAGTTTGCAAACAGATATGAACTTTACTCATATTTTCAGTTTAATAGTATATTGTTTACAGTAATGGTGGTGTTGGAAAGAAAATTAATGTGTTATTTCTCTTCAATTTCTGACCATGATATGGAGGATCAGAAACTGTTGTTTTCCAAATATGAAGCAAAGACTAAAATAAAAATCTTCATTGACAGTACAAGGTTGCCAGTATTCTACACATTTTTTTCTTATGCTACAAGGAGGTGGGAACCTTAATTCCGGCTATTTCTTCTGCATGAGGAGATCATCTGCAGTTTGGGGGGATACTTCTTAGGTCAAGGGAACAGACCTTTGCACTAGCTATATAATCTGTACTTCACTATCACAACAGTTTACCCCTATTAAAAAAAAAAAAAAAAAAAAAAAAAAAGAATGGCTACAAAAGCACAAGTAAGAGGGCAGGACAACAGAAAAATATACAAGCCTCCACAGTAGCTTAAATTTTTCTGTATGGTGAAGAAACAAAATGCACAAGAAAACTTCCTCTATTATTTCATTAGGAGGGTTTGTTATTTATGCAATGCAGTTCATCAGAAAGTGTTTTACTAGCACTAAAATAATTAGAAAAGATTATTGTAGCTTGCTATCTCAATATGAAAAAAAATTATGAAGGCACAGAGAAATTTTATGTCATATATACTGCCTATCACTAGCAACAAGTATTCTGGCAATCTGCAAAAATACGGTTTAAAAACTGCAATCTGTTCCTTTATGGTCTGAACCTAACATTGATGTTATTTCAATGATCATAACACAGAAATTACATACCTGTAGAGGAGGGTAAGTACTAGAAACACAACCATGAAAAGGAACTCTTCCAGAAGTGGTAGGCACAGGAACTGATGTTACAGTAGACCATTCAGGGGAAGTACTGGGTAGAGGAGTAGTAACGTTACAATCGACACTGTGTCGTTCAACCGTACATGTTGCACTACAGATGGCATAAAATCTGCATCCATCACTATCCATTTGGTTGTAAATCAAATCACCTGCAGAAAAAATGAAAACCACAAGAAGATACAAGGAAAAAAGGATTATAAAATTTTCAAAATAATTCAACAAGGCAATATATAATTTCCAATAAAAAGTTGTAAACATATTAAAAAGAAAATTAAGGAGAATGTCATGAAAAATGAACACAAAAAATTAAATACGAGGTATATAGACACGAAGAAATCAGGTAAACTAACCAGGTGAAAAAATAGAATCGCCAATTTTACAGAAGCATGGTGTTGATACAGGAGTAGAAGAAGTGGTGGTGCAGCAAGGTACAGAGGTGGTAGAAGTGGTGGTAAGGCTGGTGGTGGGCAAGGTGGTGCTCCCTGGGCAGTTGTAGTTAGGGCTGCAGCAGAGGACACGGATCTTGTAGTTGAGGCACATCTTCAATTTGCCCGTCTGGTCTTCGTTCTTGCACACCAGTCCAAAGTGGACGTCGCACTGCACGACCTGTCCGACGTATTGGATGGAAACCTCGGGGTAGTCCTCCGCCCGGCACTCGATTTCCTTGGGCCGTTGACAGATTTCCTTCCCGGCGGCCCGGATGTGCTGGTAGGTTTCAAAGTCTCCCTGGCTGGGCCCCGAGGAGGGGAAGTCGACATCAAACCATTCGCTCCAGGAGCAGACCTCGGGTTCACAGCGGGTAGTGGACTGGGTGGTGGGGGACGTGATGGCGGGAGTGGGTCTGGTCGTTGTTGGCGTGAGAGTGGTGGTGGTGGTAGTGTAGGTTTGCGATGTGGTTTCTGAGGAGGTGGGCAGCGTGGTGGGGGTGTAGAACGTGGAGGTGGAGGTCGTGACCGTGGTGGGCGTTGTGGTGGTGCCGGTGCCGGTCGACGTGGGGGAGGTGATGGTGGTGGGGCTGGTGGTGGGCAAGGTGGTGCTCCCTGGGCAGTTGTAGTTAGGGCTGCAGCAGAGGACGCGGATCTTGTAGTTGAGGCACATCTTCAATTTGCCTGTCTGGTCTTCGTTCTTGCACACCAGTCCAAAGTGGACGTCGCACTGCACGACCTGTCCGACGTATTGGATGGAAACCTCGGGGTAGTCCTCCGCCCGGCACTCGATTTCCTTGGGCCGTTGACAGATTTCCTTCCCGGCGGCCCGGATGTGCTGGTAGGTTTCAAAGTCTCCCTGGCTGGGCCCCGAGGAGGGGAAGTCGACATCAAACCATTCGCTCCAGGAGCAGACCTCGGGTTCACAGCGGGTAGTGGACTGGGTGGTGGGGGACGTGATGGCGGGAGTGGGTCTGGTCGTTGTTGGCGTGAGAGTGGTGGTGGTGGTAGTGTAGGTTTGCGATGTGGTTTCTGAGGAGGTGGGCCGCGTGGTGGGGGTGTAGAACGTGGAGGTGGAGGTCGTGACCGTGGTGGGCGTTGTGGTGGTGCCGGTGCCGGTCGACGTGGGGGAGGTGATGGTGGTGGGGCTGGTGGTGGGCAAGGTGGTGCTCCCTGGGCAGTTGTAGTTAGGGCTGCAGCAGAGGACGCGGATCTTGTAGTTGAGGCACATCTTCAATTTGCCCGTCTGGTCTTCGTTCTTGCACACCAGTCCAAAGTGGACGTCGCACTGCACGACCTGTCCGACGTATTGGATGGAAACCTCGGGGTAGTCCTCCGCCCGGCACTCGATTTCCTTGGGCCGTTGACAGATTTCCTTCCCGGCGGCCCGGATGTGCTGGTAGGTTTCAAAGTCTCCCTGGCTGGGCCCCGAGGAGGGGAAGTCGACATCAAACCATTCGCTCCAGGAGCAGACCTCGGGTTCACAGCGGGTAGTGGACTGGGTGGTGGGGGACGTGATGGCGGGAGTGGGTCTGGTCGTTGTTGGCGTGAGAGTGGTGGTGGTGGTAGTGTAGGTTTGCGATGTGGTTTCTGAGGAGGTGGGCAGCGTGGTGGGGGTGTAGAACGTGGAGGTGGAGGTCGTGACCGTGGTGGGCGTTGTGGTGGTGCCGGTGCCGGTCGACGTGGGGGAGGTGATGGTGGTGGGGCTGGTGGTGGGCAAGGTGGTGCTCCCTGGGCAGTTGTAGTTAGGGCTGCAGCAGAGGACGCGGATCTTGTAGTTGAGGCACATCTTCAATTTGCCCGTCTGGTCTTCGTTCTTGCACACCAGTCCAAAGTGGACGTCGCACTGCACGACCTGTCCGACGTATTGGATGGAAACCTCGGGGTAGTCCTCCGCCCGGCACTCGATTTCCTTGGGCCGTTGACAGATTTCCTTCCCGGCGGCCCGGATGTGCTGGTAGGTTTCAAAGTCTCCCTGGCTGGGCCCCGAGGAGGGGAAGTCGACATCAAACCATTCGCTCCAGGAGCAGACCTCGGGTTCACAGCGGGTAGTGGACTGGGTGGTGGGGGACGTGATGGCGGGAGTGGGTCTGGTCGTTGTTGGCGTGAGAGTGGTGGTGGTGGTAGTGTAGGTTTGCGATGTGGTTACTGAGGAGGTGGGCAGCGTGGTGGGGGTGTAGAACGTGGAGGTGGAGGTCGTGACCGTGGTGGGCGTTGTGGTGGTGCCGGTGCCGGTCGACGTGGGGGAGGTGATGGTGGTGGGGCTGGTGGTGGGCAAGGTGGTGCTCCCTGGGCAGTTGTAGTTAGGGCTGCAGCAGAGGACGCGGATCTTGTAGTTGAGGCACATCTTCAATTTGCCCGTCTGGTCTTCGTTCTTGCACACCAGTCCAAAGTGGACGTCGCACTGCACGACCTGTCCGACGTATTGGATGGAAACCTCGGGGTAGTCCTCCGCCCGGCACTCGATTTCCTTGGGCCGTTGACAGATTTCCTTCCCGGCGGCCCGGATGTGCTGGTAGGTTTCAAAGTCTCCCTGGCTGGGCCCCGAGGAGGGGAAGTCGACATCAAACCATTCGCTCCAGGAGCAGACCTCGGGTTCACAGCGGGTAGTGGACTGGGTGGTGGGGGACGTGATGGCGGGAGTGGGTCTGGTCGTTGTTGGCGTGAGAGTGGTGGTGGTGGTAGTGTAGGTTTGCGATGTGGTTTCTGAGGAGGTGGGCCGCGTGGTGGGGGTGTAGAACGTGGAGGTGGAGGTCGTGACCGTGGTGGGCGTTGTGGTGGTGCCGGTGCCGGTCGACGTGGGGGAGGTGATGGTGGTGGGGCTGGTGGTGGGCAAGGTGGTGCTCCCTGGGCAGTTGTAGTTAGGGCTGCAGCAGAGGACGCGGATCTTGTAGTTGAGGCACATCTTCAATTTGCCCGTCTGGTCTTCGTTCTTGCACACCAGTCCAAAGTGGACGTCGCACTGCACGACCTGTCCGACGTATTGGATGGAAACCTCGGGGTAGTCCTCCGCCCGGCACTCGATTTCCTTGGGCCGTTGACAGATTTCCTTCCCGGCGGCCCGGATGTGCTGGTAGGTTTCAAAGTCTCCCTGGCTGGGCCCCGAGGAGGGGAAGTCGACATCAAACCATTCGCTCCAGGAGCAGACCTCGGGTTCACAGCGGGTAGTGGACTGGGTGGTGGGGGACGTGATGGCGGGAGTGGGTCTGGTCGTTGTTGGCGTGAGAGTGGTGGTGGTGGTAGTGTAGGTTTGCGATGTGGTTTCTGAGGAGGTGGGCCGCGTGGTGGGGGTGTAGAACGTGGAGGTGGAGGTCGTGACCGTGGTGGGCGTTGTGGTGGTGCCGGTGCCGGTCGACGTGGGGGAGGTGATGGTGGTGGGGCTGGTGGTGGGCAAGGTGGTGCTCCCTGGGCAGTTGTAGTTAGGGCTGCAGCAGAGGACGCGGATCTTGTAGTTGAGGCACATCTTCAATTTGCCCGTCTGGTCTTCGTTCTTGCACACCAGTCCAAAGTGGACGTCGCACTGCACGACCTGTCCGACGTATTGGATGGAAACCTCGGGGTAGTCCTCCGCCCGGCACTCGATTTCCTTGGGCCGTTGACAGATTTCCTTCCCGGCGGCCCGGATGTGCTGGTAGGTTTCAAAGTCTCCCTGGCTGGGCCCCGAGGAGGGGAAGTCGACATCAAACCATTCGCTCCAGGAGCAGACCTCGGGTTCACAGCGGGTAGTGGACTGGGTGGTGGGGGACGTGATGGCGGGAGTGGGTCTGGTCGTTGTTGGCGTGAGAGTGGTGGTGGTGGTAGTGTAGGTTTGCGATGTGGTTTCTGAGGAGGTGGGCCGCGTGGTGGGGGTGTAGAACGTGGAGGTGGAGGTCGTGACCGTGGTGGGCGTTGTGGTGGTGCCGGTGCCGGTCGACGTGGGGGAGGTGATGGTGGTGGGGCTGGTGGTGGGCAAGGTGGTGCTCCCTGGGCAGTTGTAGTTAGGGCTGCAGCAGAGGACGCGGATCTTGTAGTTGAGGCACATCTTCAATTTGCCCGTCTGGTCTTCGTTCTTGCACACCAGTCCAAAGTGGACGTCGCACTGCACGACCTGTCCGACGTATTGGATGGAAACCTCGGGGTAGTCCTCCGCCCGGCACTCGATTTCCTTGGGCCGTTGACAGATTTCCTTCCCGGCGGCCCGGATGTGCTGGTAGGTTTCAAAGTCTCCCTGGCTGGGCCCCGAGGAGGGGAAGTCGACATCAAACCATTCGCTCCAGGAGCAGACCTCGGGTTCACAGCGGGTAGTGGACTGGGTGGTGGGGGACGTGATGGCGGGAGTGGGTCTGGTCGTTGTTGGCGTGAGAGTGGTGGTGGTGGTAGTGTAGGTTTGCGATGTGGTTTCTGAGGAGGTGGGCCGCGTGGTGGGGGTGTAGAACGTGGAGGTGGAGGTCGTGACCGTGGTGGGCGTTGTGGTGGTGCCGGTGCCGGTCGACGTGGGGGAGGTGATGGTGGTGGGGCTGGTGGTGGGCAAGGTGGTGCTCCCTGGGCAGTTGTAGTTAGGGCTGCAGCAGAGGACGCGGATCTTGTAGTTGAGGCACATCTTCAATTTGCCCGTCTGGTCTTCGTTCTTGCACACCAGTCCAAAGTGGACGTCGCACTGCACGACCTGTCCGACGTATTGGATGGAAACCTCGGGGTAGTCCTCCGCCCGGCACTCGATTTCCTTGGGCCGTTGACAGATTTCCTTCCCGGCGGCCCGGATGTGCTGGTAGGTTTCAAAGTCTCCCTGGCTGGGCCCCGAGGAGGGGAAGTCGACATCAAACCATTCGCTCCAGGAGCAGACCTCGGGTTCACAGCGGGTAGTGGACTGGGTGGTGGGGGACGTGATGGCGGGAGTGGGTCTGGTCGTTGTTGGCGTGAGAGTGGTGGTGGTGGTAGTGTAGGTTTGCGATGTGGTTTCTGAGGAGGTGGGCCGCGTGGTGGGGGTGTAGAACGTGGAGGTGGAGGTCGTGACCGTGGTGGGCGTTGTGGTGGTGCCGGTGCCGGTCGACGTGGGGGAGGTGATGGTGGTGGGGCTGGTGGTGGGCAAGGTGGTGCTCCCTGGGCAGTTGTAGTTAGGGCTGCAGCAGAGGACGCGGATCTTGTAGTTGAGGCACATCTTCAATTTGCCCGTCTGGTCTTCGTTCTTGCACACCAGTCCAAAGTGGACGTCGCACTGCACGACCTGTCCGACGTATTGGATGGAAACCTCGGGGTAGTCCTCCGCCCGGCACTCGATTTCCTTGGGCCGTTGACAGATTTCCTTCCCGGCGGCCCGGATGTGCTGGTAGGTTTCAAAGTCTCCCTGGCTGGGCCCCGAGGAGGGGAAGTCGACATCAAACCATTCGCTCCAGGAGCAGACCTCGGGTTCACAGCGGGTAGTGGACTGGGTGGTGGGGGACGTGATGGCGGGAGTGGGTCTGGTCGTTGTTGGCGTGAGAGTGGTGGTGGTGGTAGTGTAGGTTTGCGATGTGGTTTCTGAGGAGGTGGGCCGCGTGGTGGGGGTGTAGAACGTGGAGGTGGAGGTCGTGACCGTGGTGGGCGTTGTGGTGGTGCCGGTGCCGGTCGACGTGGGGGAGGTGATGGTGGTGGGGCTGGTGGTGGGCAAGGTGGTGCTCCCTGGGCAGTTGTAGTTAGGGCTGCAGCAGAGGACGCGGATCTTGTAGTTGAGGCACATCTTCAATTTGCCCGTCTGGTCTTCGTTCTTGCACACCAGTCCAAAGTGGACGTCGCACTGCACGACCTGTCCGACGTATTGGATGGAAACCTCGGGGTAGTCCTCCGCCCGGCACTCGATTTCCTTGGGCCGTTGACAGATTTCCTTCCCGGCGGCCCGGATGTGCTGGTAGGTTTCAAAGTCTCCCTGGCTGGGCCCCGAGGAGGGGAAGTCGACATCAAACCATTCGCTCCAGGAGCAGACCTCGGGTTCACAGCGGGTAGTGGACTGGGTGGTGGGGGACGTGATGGCGGGAGTGGGTCTGGTCGTTGTTGGCGTGAGAGTGGTGGTGGTGGTAGTGTAGGTTTGCGATGTGGTTTCTGAGGAGGTGGGCAGCGTGGTGGGGGTGTAGAACGTGGAGGTGGAGGTCGTGACCGTGGTGGGCGTTGTGGTGGTGCCGGTGCCGGTCGACGTGGGGGAGGTGATGGTGGTGGGGCTGGTGGTGGGCAAGGTGGTGCTCCCTGGGCAGTTGTAGTTAGGGCTGCAGCAGAGGACGCGGATCTTGTAGTTGAGGCACATCTTCAATTTGCCCGTCTGGTCTTCGTTCTTGCACACCAGTCCAAAGTGGACGTCGCACTGCACGACCTGTCCGACGTATTGGATGGAAACCTCGGGGTAGTCCTCCGCCCGGCACTCGATTTCCTTGGGCCGTTGACAGATTTCCTTCCCGGCGGCCCGGATGTGCTGGTAGGTTTCAAAGTCTCCCTGGCTGGGCCCCGAGGAGGGGAAGTCGACATCAAACCATTCGCTCCAGGAGCAGACCTCGGGTTCACAGCGGGTAGTGGACTGGGTGGTGGGGGACGTGATGGCGGGAGTGGGTCTGGTCGTTGTTGGCGTGAGAGTGGTGGTGGTGGTAGTGTAGGTTTGCGATGTGGTTTCTGAGGAGGTGGGCAGCGTGGTGGGGGTGTAGAACGTGGAGGTGGAGGTCGTGACCGTGGTGGGCGTTGTGGTGGTGCCGGTGCCGGTCGACGTGGGGGAGGTGATGGTGGTGGGGCTGGTGGTGGGCAAGGTGGTGCTCCCTGGGCAGTTGTAGTTAGGGCTGCAGCAGAGGACGCGGATCTTGTAGTTGAGGCACATCTTCAATTTGCCCGTCTGGTCTTCGTTCTTGCACACCAGTCCAAAGTGGACGTCGCACTGCACGACCTGTCCGACGTATTGGATGGAAACCTCGGGGTAGTCCTCCGCCCGGCACTCGATTTCCTTGGGCCGTTGACAGATTTCCTTCCCGGCGGCCCGGATGTGCTGGTAGGTTTCAAAGTCTCCCTGGCTGGGCCCCGAGGAGGGGAAGTCGACATCAAACCATTCGCTCCAGGAGCAGACCTCGGGTTCACAGCGGGTAGTGGACTGGGTGGTGGGGGACGTGATGGCGGGAGTGGGTCTGGTCGTTGTTGGCGTGAGAGTGGTGGTGGTGGTAGTGTAGGTTTGCGATGTGGTTTCTGAGGAGGTGGGCAGCGTGGTGGGGGTGTAGAACGTGGAGGTGGAGGTCGTGACCGTGGTGGGCGTTGTGGTGGTGCCGGTGCCGGTCGACGTGGGGGAGGTGATGGTGGTGGGGCTGGTGGTGGGCAAGGTGGTGCTCCCTGGGCAGTTGTAGTTAGGGCTGCAGCAGAGGACGCGGATCTTGTAGTTGAGGCACATCTTCAATTTGCCCGTCTGGTCTTCGTTCTTGCACACCAGTCCAAAGTTGACGTCGCACTGCACGACCTGTCCGACGTATTGGATGGAAACCTCGGGGTAGTCCTCCGCCCGGCACTCGATTTCCTTGGGCCGTTGACAGATTTCCTTCCCGGCGGCCCGGATGTGCTGGTAGGTTTCAAAGTCTCCCTGGCTGGGCCCCGAGGAGGGGAAGTCGACATCAAACCATTCGCTCCAGGAGCAGACCTCGGGTTCACAGCGGGTAGTGGACTGGGTGGTGGGGGACGTGATGGCGGGAGTGGGTCTGGTCGTTGT
Organism: Balearica regulorum gibbericeps; assembly: GCF_011004875.1. Lineage (NCBI taxonomy): Eukaryota > Metazoa > Chordata > Aves > Gruiformes > Gruidae > Balearica > Balearica regulorum. Next base: position 52,438,017 of record NC_046188.1, on the reverse strand, counting down.
TGGCGTGAGAGTGGTGGTGGTGGTAGTGTAGGTTTGCGATGTGGTTACTGAGGAGGTGGGCAGCGTGGTGGGGGTGTAGAACGTGGAGGTGGAGGTCGTGACCGTGGTGGGCGTTGTGGTGGTGCCGGTGCCGGTCGACGTGGGGGAGGTGATGGTGGTGGGGCTGGTGGTGGGCAAGGTGGTGCTCCCTGGGCAGTTGTAGTTAGGGCTGCAGCAGAGGACGCGGATCTTGTAGTTGAGGCACATCTTCAATTTGCCCGTCTGGTCTTCGTTCTTGCACACCAGTCCAAAGTGGACGTCGCACTGCACGACCTGTCCGACGTATTGGATGGAAACCTCGGGGTAGTCCTCCGCCCGGCACTCGATTTCCTTGGGCCGTTGACAGATTTCCTTCCCGGCGGCCCGGATGTGCTGGTAGGTTTCAAAGTCTCCCTGGCTGGGCCCCGAGGAGGGGAAGTCGACATCAAACCATTCGCTCCAGGAGCAGACCTCGGGTTCACAGCGGGTAGTGGACTGGGTGGTGGGGGACGTGATGGCGGGAGTGGGTCTGGTCGTTGTTGGCGTGAGAGTGGTGGTGGTGGTAGTGTAGGTTTGCGATGTGGTTTCTGAGGAGGTGGGCAGCGTGGTGGGGGTGTAGAACGTGGAGGTGGAGGTCGTGACCGTGGTGGGCGTTGTGGTGGTGCCGGTGCCGGTCGACGTGGGGGAGGTGATGGTGGTGGGGCTGGTGGTGGGCAAGGTGGTGCTCCCTGGGCAGTTGTAGTTAGGGCTGCAGCAGAGGACGCGGATCTTGTAGTTGAGGCACATCTTCAATTTGCCCGTCTGGTCTTCGTTCTTGCACACCAGTCCAAAGTGGACGTCGCACTGCACGACCTGTCCGACGTATTGGATGGAAACCTCGGGGTAGTCCTCCGCCCGGCACTCGATTTCCTTGGGCCGTTGACAGATTTCCTTCCCGGCGGCCCGGATGTGCTGGTAGGTTTCAAAGTCTCCCTGGCTGGGCCCCGAGGAGGGGAAGTCGACATCAAACCATTCGCTCCAGGAGCAGACCTCGGGTTCACAGCGGGTAGTGGACTGGGTGGTGGGGGACGTGATGGCGGGAGTGGGTCTGGTCGTTGTTGGCGTGAGAGTGGTGGTGGTGGTAGTGTAGGTTTGCGATGTGGTTTCTGAGGAGGTGGGCAGCGTGGTGGGGGTGTAGAACGTGGAGGTGGAGGTCGTGACCGTGGTGGGCGTTGTGGTGGTGCCGGTGCCGGTCGACGTGGGGGAGGTGATGGTGGTGGGGCTGGTGGTGGGCAAGGTGGTGCTCCCTGGGCAGTTGTAGTTAGGGCTGCAGCAGAGGACGCGGATCTTGTAGTTGAGGCACATCTTCAATTTGCCCGTCTGGTCTTCGTTCTTGCACACCAGTCCAAAGCGGACGTCGCACTGCACGACCTGTCCGACGTATTGGATGGAAACCTCGGGGTAGTCCTCCGCCCGGCACTCGATTTCCTTGGGCCGTTGACAGATTTCCTTCCCGGCGGCCCGGATGTGCTGGTAGGTTTCAAAGTCTCCCTGGCTGGGCCCCGAGGAGGGGAAGTCGACATCAAACCATTCGCTCCAGGAGCAGACCTCGGGTTCACAGCGGGTAGTGGACTGGGTGGTGGGGGACGTGATGGCGGGAGTGGGTCTGGTCGTTGTTGGCGTGAGAGTGGTGGTGGTGGTAGTGTAGGTTTGCGATGTGGTTTCTGAGGAGGTGGGCAGCGTGGTGGGGGTGTAGAACGTGGAGGTGGAGGTCGTGACCGTGGTGGGCGTTGTGGTGGTGCCGGTGCCGGTCGACGTGGGGGAGGTGATGGTGGTGGGGCTGGTGGTGGGCAAGGTGGTGCTCCCTGGGCAGTTGTAGTTAGGGCTGCAGCAGAGGACGCGGATCTTGTAGTTGAGGCACATCTTCAATTTGCCCGTCTGGTCTTCGTTCTTGCACACCAGTCCAAAGTGGACGTCGCACTGCACGACCTGTCCGACGTATTGGATGGAAACCTCGGGGTAGTCCTCCGCCCGGCACTCGATTTCCTTGGGCCGTTGACAGATTTCCTTCCCGGCGGCCCGGATGTGCTGGTAGGTTTCAAAGTCTCCCTGGCTGGGCCCCGAGGAGGGGAAGTCGACATCAAACCATTCGCTCCAGGAGCAGACCTCGGGTTCACAGCGGGTAGTGGACTGGGTGGTGGGGGACGTGATGGCGGGAGTGGGTCTGGTCGTTGTTGGCGTGAGAGTGGTGGTGGTGGTAGTGTAGGTTTGCGATGTGGTTTCTGAGGAGGTGGGCAGCGTGGTGGGGGTGTAGAACGTGGAGGTGGAGGTCGTGACCGTGGTGGGCGTTGTGGTGGTGCCGGTGCCGGTTGACGTGGGGGAGGTGATGGTGGTGGGGCTGGTGGTGGGCAAGGTGGTGCTCCCTGGGCAGTTGTAGTTAGGGCTGCAGCAGAGGACGCGGATCTTGTAGTTGAGGCACATCTTCAATTTGCCCGTCTGGTCTTCGTTCTTGCACACCAGTCCAAAGTGGACGTCGCACTGCACGACCTGTCCGACGTATTGGATGGAAACCTCGGGGTAGTCCTCCGCCCGGCACTCGATTTCCTTGGGCCGTTGACAGATTTCCTTCCCGGCGGCCCGGATGTGCTGGTAGGTTTCAAAGTCTCCCTGGCTGGGCCCCGAGGAGGGGAAGTCGACATCAAACCATTCGCTCCAGGAGCAGACCTCGGGTTCACAGCGGGTAGTGGACTGGGTGGTGGGGGACGTGATGGCGGGAGTGGGTCTGGTCGTTGTTGGCGTGAGAGTGGTGGTGGTGGTAGTGTAGGTTTGCGATGTGGTTTCTGAGGAGGTGGGCAGCGTGGTGGGGGTGTAGAACGTGGAGGTGGAGGTCGTGACTGTGGTGGGCGTTGTGGTGGTGCCGGTGCCGGTCGACGTGGGGGAGGTGATGGTGGTGGGGCTGGTGGTGGGCAAGGTGGTGCTCCCTGGGCAGTTGTAGTTAGGGCTGCAGCAGAGGACGCGGATCTTGTAGTTGAGGCACATCTTCAATTTGCCCATCTGGTCTTCGTTCTTGCACACCAGTCCAAAGTGGACGTCGCACTGCACGACCTGTCCGACGTATTGGATGGAAACCTCGGGGTAGTCCTCCGCCCGGCACTCGATTTCCTTGGGCCGTTGACAGATTTCCTTCCCGGCGGCCCGGATGTGCTGGTAGGTTTCAAAGTCTCCCTGGCTGGGCCCCGAGGAGGGGAAGTCGACATCAAACCATTCGCTCCAGGAGCAGACCTCGGGTTCACAGCGGGTAGTGGACTGGGTGGTGGGGGACGTGATGGCGGGAGTGGGTCTGGTCGTTGTTGGCGTGAGAGTGGTGGTGGTGGTAGTGTAGGTTTGCGATGTGGTTTCTGAGGAGGTGGGCAGCGTGGTGGGGGTGTAGAACGTGGAGGTGGAGGTCGTGACCATGGTGGGCGTTGTGGTGGTGCCGGTGCCGGTCGACGTGGGGGAGGTGATGGTGGTGGGGCTGGTGGTGGGCAAGGTGGTGCTCCCTGGGCAGTTGTAGTTAGGGCTGCAGCAGAGGACGCGGATCTTGTAGTTGAGGCACATCTTCAATTTGCCCGTCTGGTCTTCGTTCTTGCACACCAGTCCAAAGTGGACGTCGCACTGCACGACCTGTCCGACGTATTGGATGGAAACCTCGGGGTAGTCCTCCGCCCGGCACTCGATTTCCTTGGGCCGTTGACAGATTTCCTTCCCGGCGGCCCGGATGTGCTGGTAGGTTTCAAAGTCTCCCTGGCTGGGCCCCGAGGAGGGGAAGTCGACATCAAACCATTCGCTCCAGGAGCAGACCTCGGGTTCACAGCGGGTAGTGGACTGGGTGGTGGGGGACGTGATGGCGGGAGTGGGTCTGGTCGTTGTTGGTATGGTTGGCCTTGAGAATGTTGTGGTCATTGTTTCAGTTTGGCTGGTTGTTATTGGTAGTGTTGTAGTTCTTGTATGAATATATTCTGTTTCTGGTCGAGCTGTCGGTACTGTTGTTGTCTTATGTTTAGTTTGTATGTGTGGTGTGGTCGGTACTTCTGTGGATGACGTACTTTGGATTGTTGAAAAAATCTGTGTTGGTTTTGTTATTTTTGTAGTTGTATGGGGCGCTGTAGTTGACTGGCATGGTACTGTTATATCTGTACAGCATTTAAATCTTAGTTTATAGTTATAGCAAATTGGTGGTAGTTGGTCTTTATTGTAGCATTTCAACCCTTCTTCTGTATTACATGTTATGTGTTGCTCCAGGAGCGGATATGGTGTATTTGGGAACCTTACTGCTCTGCATTCAACATCCTTTCTGTTATCACAGACTTTGTATCCCTTATTTTTAATGTTCTGAATTGTATCAAAATCTCCATCATTGTATCCAGACCCGGGATAACTGACATCGTACCACATCGACCAGTAACATTCTTCTTTTATGCAAAGAGGAATTGTTGAAGATGTTGTGACAGGTGTTGTCAGTTCAGTTGTGACTGTTGTTTTTTCAGTAGTGGATTTGAATGGTGTACTTGCAGAAGTTGTAGTAACTGGTGATGTTGCAGTGGTTGAAAATGATGTAGTTTCTTCAGTGGGACTTGATGTTTCTGTGCTTTTAGGCGCAGTTGTGATCAGTGTTGACGTGCTAAAATGTGTTGTGGAAGAGCATGGTACAAAAACACAGCATAAGATTCTGATTTCATAATTGTTGCACATTGTTGAAATTTGATCTTTGTTGTAACATATAAGACCAGCTGTTGTACTGCATTCTACTTTTTGGCCAAGGTCTTCCAGTGGTACATTAGGGAATTTCTCTGCTCTGCATTGAACAGCCCGTGGAGCTTTACAGACTTCATAACCTTTGGCTCTCAAATCATCAAAGGTTTCAAAATCTCCACCATCGTAGCCAGGGGTTTGCAGACTCCCATCATACCATTCTGACCACTCACAGACTTCATGAACACATACTGATGTAGTTGGTGACACTGTGAAAGAGAAAAAGAAGAGGCCACAAAACTTAGAATAAATTCCTGTAGATATTCTCTTTTTATTACATTAAATGGGCTGAAAAATTTCCTAGGTGGTGGGTCATTTGATTGCATTGTGAATCTGCAGTGTATTCAGTTTAGTGTACTTACTTACAATTTGATATGAAGTAGAACAGAAAATCCATCACCCAGCAATTCAATGTACTGACGTGCTTGGAACTGTCACTTCCCAAGATAATGCCAATTATTTTTTACATAGTGCTGAAAGAAGTCTCAGGCATAATTTATACACATTGGAGAAAAAATTTCTCACTTTTTTTTTTTTGCATTTGATTCAGTGTAATTGGTTGATTTCTATCTTGTTTCAATATTTATTAGTCTCTCTGGAAAGTCAAAACCCAGATTCAAATCCAGTGGAAAGAATAACATTTCTTCTATGCATCAAGATTCATAGGTACTTTTTTCTTCCAAATGAGTTGACTCCTCATGTAGTATGCTGCATTGTATTTGCTTCTCCATTTGAAGTAAAAGATGTCTAATGCAGCATTATTAGCACCCCTACACTTTGTACTTTAGCTCTGGTCTTAAGAAACCATTTATTAGTTGGAGAGCAATCCATGAGCTTTTGCAGGTGAATTCTCATTGTGAAATGGCTGGAAAATGGCTAATGAATTCCAGCAGTGCTGATGATTTCTGTGATTTCAAAACTTGGAGTTCTAAATTTTATGTTGAATACTTATTTCATTAAACAACATGTGCCCATAGTAATTAGAGCTTACCAAACTGAAGAATGCTGTACAGAAATTCTAGAAATGAAAATTTCAGTATCTCAGTGCCAATATCTGAGCAATCCACTTAGTACTGTAATTACAGATACCATGAACCCTACTAGGAATTCTACAGAATGTAATCATTCTGTAATTTAATAGGAAAAAAAATGAATCATTCATTCAATAAAGATTATTCCAGTATAGAAATAGTTACAATTACAGATAATAAATCTGATACTGTTTTTTTAATTGTTCACTATGAAGAGAAACAAAATAATAGTATCAAAACAGTGCGCAGTGGTTTCCATTTTGGTGTTTCAGAAGTCGTTTTATTTTCTGTGTTTATCTACTTGTATTAGTTTGGTTACCAATTAGTGACTGAAACCAAATGAGACTTAGTGTCATTTATTTTGAGGTTGTATTAATTCATTTATGTTGTGAGTGTGGGCATGGTTGTGTAGCTATATTTTACTCACTGATGAACAGAATACACTCTTATGGGCTATAAAGGACGTACCTGTGGAAGTAGTGGCAGGTGGCATAGTGCTGAAGTGAAACGTTGTTGCTGTTGTGGGTGACGTTGACATTGGACATTCATAGACAACCCTTTGAAGTGTTCCATTGGGACCGCAGGTTGCAACAATACATCCTCCTGTACCATCTGTAGTATTGTAGATCACATCTTTATAGTGGTATTTCTGTCCCTCATAAATGCAGACACATTCTGTAAATCAAAAGAGTGTGTTATTCCTTGGTATCCGAAACACAGAGCCGTGTACCTCAAATGCATCCTATTCAGATAAAACCAACATTGTCAACATACCATATTCATCATATTTGCATATTTTGCCATGATTTGTGCATTCACTGGAAAAGAGAAAAAAGGAGATCATGAATGTGAATAAATTGGTTCATGACATCATTTTATTGTTTCAATTTTTTCTGTTGATTCTTTGCTATTCATTGTGTTTAAATGTAGAAAGTTCCTGTCTTCTCTGAGTTAGATACTCAGTTCTGCTGTACAAATTCAGATTAGGTAGGATCACTCAGTTTTCTGGCAAGAAAGGCAACTCTTCTATGCCAGCATACTAAACATGTAGTATCCTTATTAGTGCTTTTGCAGGCTGGGCAAAGATGTGGGGAGGGGTGATTAGAAATGTTCTTATCTCCCTGATACGTACACTTATTTTTTGGAAGGGAAAGTGCAGTAAATGTATCATTTGAGAAAGGATGACTGTATCATAGAATCATGGAATCAGAATTGTTTTGGTTGGAAAAGACCTTTAAGGTCATCAAGTCCAACCAAACTCCAATCATGAATATTGAAGTTGTCCACACAGAATTTCCATCAGACCTCCAAAAGATGCAAGAATGCATTAGTTTATCTATTATCTGTTAAGAACTGAATCTTGATATATTTATTTACAGTGACTAAGGGCATCTGTACACTGAAGAAACTTAAGTAAATATAGACATGTATTTAACAGGTTAGGTTTAGTCCTAAAGCTGTCTATGAACTGCAAAACATGCCATGAAATTTGGGTTAGCTCAGATGGATTTCCTGCTAAGCTCTCTGCCATTCTGGCTGCGCTGCTTACAGTATTCAAGTGTAACTACTTTAAAGGTATCTTAGGACAGGTGTTAGCTGCTTCACAACTGGTTCTGCTAAATCTGTGCTATTTGATAGAAGGGTTAGCAACACTTGTCCCACCATGTCATCAATTCTAATAGAATGTGTGGGAATACTTGCTGACTGTTGCAAATATGCAAGTACTAGTGCAATAACAGAAACAAGCTCAAAACAATGAAGGTTAGTTGCCTACTAACTTCCCAATAATTTAACATAATGATTTTAGGGATATCACTAAAAACTCTGAGACTATTGCTATATTATTATTTTAATTTTGTTTTACTTAATAATGATAATAAAATAATAATTTTAAAGTACTTTAATAAGAATACAGAATAAGTAGTAAATTAATCTCTCTATGGTTAAATGTTTCACCATGTCATCATTTAAGTTCCTGGGAACAGAAGAAAATTAGACTTTATTCAGCAGCCTATGACTGGCCTAGTTCCTATTGGCAAACAAAAAACTTAATGCATGATGAATTATGTTCCATAACTTTAAACTCAACTTTAAAAATCTTTACTAATCCTACCATGATTGACAATTCTGCTGTGAAGGCATCTGCATTCCTGGTTTGTAATTTTTTCCATTTTCATAACAACCACAATTAGAAACACAAGTCATGGTTTCTTCATCAAAATAGGACTTATTCTTTGGACAGTGTGGATAGCAGCCTGCAATAAAAAATGACAGTTATGTTGACGCTAGGCCTTTCACAAGTAGAAGTAACTCTATACTCTGCTTATATCTGCTTTCCTCAAATTATGCCATATGTTAAGTGGAATTTCAGACTCTGTTACTGCTCTTCCTTTGACTGCACATTAAGCTTGGGAGCATTTCGTCCTCATCTTCACTCCAAACAAGTTCATGATCCACTAGGGAATAAGATACTAACTAGAAAAATCTCTTCTTATAATTTCTAATATAAACATGTTGTATACTGAGTAATATAAATTTTGTTAGTCATATTGCATTTTAGCTTTTTCTAAGTAGAATGAGATATGCATAATTATGTTTACCTTCCAAACCTCTCAACTCATGAAGGCAGTTCCCGCTTGGATTATTGCAGGTCTTCATACAAGGGGCTCCACATGGCTTGTAGTGCCACTCGCATTCCCCTTGTGGATTGTAGTAATCACAGAACAGAGCTAGAGGAAGGAGAAATTACAGATAAAGACCTTCTTTGATCTTTTTGCTCTACAGTCTTCCAGTTTTGCTGGGTAAAATCCCATGTGATCAGCATAATCACATAGGTGGTGAACACTATATTGTTTTATTTCTAATTTAATACAATGGTTACGCTTCTACCACATTTTGACACCAATAAAGTTATAAAGCATAGAACAGTTACACATTAAGCATGAAAAATCAATTAATTGAATTGATTTTAACTAGTATTAACTAATATTTATTTACACTGAGCCTGGTGTAGACAGGTGGGAATGTAATATTATAATATAGTTCACCAGTTGTGTATCATGATTGACAAGCAAATCAGACACTAATGACACCACTGGCAAATTTACTATCAATGGCTTCATTTTAACAAGATAGATTGGCTTCCAGTGATTTACCCAATGCTTTGTGATTTTTTTGCTGTCTTTAGAATACAGCAATGCCTCTTACAAATACAATTTTATCCTTCTTTCTTTGTTGGTTCCACTTATTTTTCTTTTTTTCTTCTCTGTTTTCTTTCCCTCTGGACCCCTTCAAAAAGTAATAGAATGAGACTCACGACAAATAGATGGGGTTCTCCATGAAATGCAGATGTCCATCTCATTGCACGCTTGAGCATAGGCAGCTACTGCTGTACAGAAACATTCACAGTCTCCTCCAGTGTCGCAGGCACAAGCATCATCCACACATGCTTGATAGTATTCATTTGGTTCAACCTGTTGGAGAAAACATTTGAATTTTCATGCACTTGTCCTCTTTGAAAAGGCATTCACTGTCCTAAAAAAGCTGAATAAAATACCTGGAACTAACAACTCTGTATGTGTGAGAAAGATAAGAAAGGAAGACACCATGAGAATGCTTTGAAAAATCAAGAAGAAAATGTAGAAAAAAGCTAACTGGAAAAAAAAGAAAACATAGAAAAAAGCTACTAATATGTCATAATGCTAAGAACAATTTGATGTAGAAGATACATTTGGAGAAAGAATACTGTTACATTACTACAAGCTAGCACACAGTCATATATACCAGGTGGCTGATATTTATATTAGTAGAAAATGATGCCTTTAGAAAATATACATATCCCGAGATTTATCTGTGATTGTCCCTTCTATTAAAAAAACCCCAATTATCAATTTCTTTGGTGTACTAGTTCAAGGCACAAGCTGAGAATATGAAAGTGAAGATTCTATGCAATCTCCTTGGAACTTGATCTGACTTCACTTTGTCAAGCATGACAAAGTGTGTTGTAGTGTATTTTTCAGCTATCCCACATAAAAATTAATGTAATTTCTGGCTCAAGAGAATGTAAGACTGACGTTTTTGTCTCACCTGGGAGTGACACTTTGCAAACACTTCACTGGTAATGATACTGCATTGCTTCTGTGCCCAGGCTTTCCTGTATGGGTTTGCAGTGCATGGATCCTTGGTACGATTGGCATTTGGGCAACTAGAAGACACTTTCCAGCTATTGGCAAACTCCAGCACATTTCCTACCACTGACTGACTGCGAGTAGTGAAGTCATTATTTCCATTGCCATCATAGTTTCCACAAAGTCCACAGACATGTCCCTGCATGGGGATAAACACAAAATGAAAAAGATCAGTAAGGTACAGTTTCTCAGTATCTGTGAGTAACACACCTCAGGATGAATCTTATTTAAGATTATCTGGGCCTCTTCAGTAACAGTCCTAGACATAATAAATACCTTTCATGAAGAGATGACTCTAACGTTGTTAGGAAGGATAAGCATAGGACTCATGTTTTTTGTTCTTAATATTGAGCTAATTAGTTTTATGTAATCCTGAACATACCTCTTCAGTGAGGGCTTTTCATGAAGAAAGCTACTGATGTAGATGCTGTTACTAAATAACATAATTTAAGGAAAATGTGTAGTATACAATCTAAGTCAACAGTACAAGGATAATAATATGCAATCACTGCTCTTTCAATCTTCTAGTTACAGTCTAAATTTCTATTTTTTTTTAATTTGAGAGATAACATGAATATGTTTCAGGAAGCATTTTATCCAGGGTTTGGATTTTTAAATTTACCTGAAAGCTGGGACTAAGTTTGATGAATATACTGGTTTTCTTGTCCCACATGAGTATCAGGCCAACAGTAGTGTCAACCACCAGGTAGATGCCCATGGAACGGATTTGGAATGGCATTTTTCCTCCAGGTGTCCTCTGGATGACATCAGAGTGTCCATCACTGAGTACCAGCTCATAGTTCTAGGACAGGAAAAAAAAAGTTAGATGCCAATTTAAAAAGTCACCTATTGGGTACAGTTTTATATATCACCAGTAACTGTTATTGAAATAATAACTCTATTATCATCAAAATTATTCTATTCAACAACCTCATGTTAAGCAATTTTTCTTTAGAATTCCCTCCTTTGCTTTCTCTAGCAGAGAGCAGAATCGTTGGCAGTGAGCAAAGAAGTGTAGTAACATTTTCACTGTCTTCACAATGCAGTCCATCTGGGACAGCTTGTTCCATCCTTCTGGCACATAGGCCCGAGGTACAACTTATTAAAGAAAATACTTACCCCCAGGAAAACTTTAATAGACTTAGAGCAGGTGGTTCCTGTAGTGCCACATGGAATGTTCTCAGTGATGACTCTGAAGGTTCCCTGATTCATACCATGTTGACCACAGTAGTTCTGAAATGGGAATAATATTCAATGTTAACTATGTTACATGGTCATACGTTAAATGCAAGGTACTTCAATAGTGCAAAAATCTGTGAAGGACTCTGTTACCTGGACCAGAACATATTCACAGTCTCCTTCAAAATCAAAGCGTTTGCCATCAAAGGTGGTGTAATGCCCATCTCCATAAACAGAACAGGTTTCCAGGCAAGGTTCCTCAGAGCAGTGCCATTTTCTGTTTCTACATGTGCTACATAAGACAAAAAGCACTCAAAATATAAAAACCAGATATACACATGATATAGCTATACATACATTCCTGCATGTACATCAATCTGATTTTAAAATGTGTTAAGCCTATAATGACAAAATAAGATTTGCTTATTCTCAGAAATGCAGCATAGCTCAAGAGCCTTTGGGAATTACCCAAAGACTGTGTTACTTCATGATGTCATGAATAATTTGGGTTAGAAAATACTTTAAATCTTTCAAATTTCCAAATCATGTTGGATGTATTGAAATGTAGGGATTGCTTGCAAGGAAAAATGCTTTCTTGACTTGAATGAGTATGACAACAAACCACATTGTTCTCCTGACCACTTGTGTGCTGTGTGCCATTGTAAAAAACAGACAGAGCTTGCTTTTTACCTATTAAGTGGATTGTCTTATGTAGGATTCCTTCCTATAAATCTGAAATGCTTTAATTCACCTAGAGCTTAAACTATTCCCTTTCAGATGCTTAAAAATAATATTTTTCAATATGCTCTTACCAGTTGTTACAGCCAACTCTGATTGATTCTCCTGGACTGTAGGAATTCCCATTGTGAATGCATGGACAGTATTCTGGAGCTATACAGCCGCCTTTGCCATCTAACACTTGGTTATGAGGACATACACAGCCAGAAACACAGTGGGTTCTGTACTATAAGGACCATACAGAAAACATGACTTGAAACATTTCCCTGATGCAGCTCGTAATTGTAAAAGAGATGTGGTTTAACATGCTTTCAACTGGCTATAAAGAGTTCTGTACTTACACATTCCATATCTAGAGTCTGACAGCTCTTCTGGCATCCCGCTCCTACAACATCTGCAGTGGCATTGCCACAGTCAATATAGACCATGGGAGGTACGCAGACTGAAAGAGAGAAAAACCATGAGAAATGTGAGATCAACCATGTATTTATACCTTTGTTTTTCCTTAATGTAGACTGAAGGGGGAAAAAAAAAAAAGACTCCTTTGTGAGATATGTGTACCTTAATATAATGTATTTGACCAGAAAGAGAAACTGAATATTGTATTGAAGTCACGCTCATCTGTTTTTTGTGGTTATGCTTGGACTACTCATAGAAATTAATGTCGTTAGCTCCATGAAACACTTCCTTTCAGAAAACAAAACACACCAAAAAACAAACCAAGAAAACAAAGATCTTGGTTTACTTTGTATTTTTTTTAGGCTTTTAGTACTTTTATTTTATTTAAAATGTGGACAGTTTTCTCCTCATGTTCAGTGAGGTGACCAAGTATTCTTTTCCCCTGGGTAACCCAGGGGGTTATAACTTGTTTCAGCCATCTATAAGGTAAGACAGTGTTTCTTTCTATTTGGGAATATCCTCTACATTACATAAGTCATCAGTTCATTTTCTTGTTTGATTTCAGACTTGTACAATTTGCACCATTATGAAAAAAAAAAAAAAAGAGAGAACTGAAAAGGGTGAAAATGGAAAGGGAGAGTTAAAGAAAATCTTAAGTGATATGTTACCTGGTTCAGGTTTCTCTCCAATGCAGCTCAGCTTTCCATAGGTACAAGTGCTATAAAAAAAAAAAGAGAATGGATATGGTTTTGCTTTTCCTTGTTAAGTTTCAGCTTGTTTCCTAATGAATTTGAAATAATGAAATATTACTGTATGATAAAACAGAGAAAATGTGTCCTTTATCAGAATAGTTTGTACTATTCAAAAATATTTTATATTAGAACAGACCAAAATACAAGTATATTCTATAGAAAGACAGGTTTGCTCTGCCCATTTGCCTGGTTAAAAACTGTCCTTCAGAATAGTTCAGATTCCATTCATAGTGGGAATAATGTGTAACAGGATTATTAAGCATCTTTCACCATGGAACAAATCTTTTACAGTCATGGATAAGAAAAGTATGTATGGTGGTGAATGAGTGAATGGCTGGGTGGGAGTTTGGCTGTTAGCCAAGGCTAACCCACCACAGTATGGTTTGTTGAATTACTGTAGTAGTCTAAGTACAGTCTTCCAAACATGGATAGCCCTAACAATTTTTAGCGATCTGTCATTTTTTGTATTGAAATTATTAGAGAGAGAAATGCATTTGATTTGAATAGATTGCATAATGTATATATGGTTTTGTGATTGCCTATATCCAATATCATTCTTTTGTTTACAAATCTCTTACCAGACAACACCATTATCATGAATAACTTCTCCAGAAGACAGAGGCATTCCTTTGTAGTAACAAGGACAGCTAGAAGCAGGCACACATTTGCCACTTTCATCCATGTAGGTTCCATTTATGCAGGTGCAGCCATCAACTGGGACAAACTTAATGCTGCATGTGACATCAGGCTCACTCAGAGACCGACAGGTGGGTTGACAGGAATCGACATTGTAAGTGTACTTCAAGGATTTCGGACACAAGGTGGTGTATTTTGCTTGAGAGTAAAAAGATGAGTTACATTTGTAGTTCATTTAGGAATCAATGTAGGTATAAATGCAGTGTTTGATGGAAAGTATATATGGTAAACATGGCAATGTACGTACATGTGCTTTAATCATATCCTTGATAGTGTAATTTTTTTGTACTGCTAGAGCAGAATTTTCCCCTATAAACATGTCAGAAATACAAGTATTTTGTCCAGATTAAAAAAGAAAACAGTTCAATTATATTAATGAGTAATGTGTTTTTTCTTCATTGCTATTTTTATATTTTTTTGTCGAAGAAAATTGAGAAATGCCCTATTTATTTTATTCCTATTGCAAGGGTATTGAGGTCCATGCTGCTTCTGCTGGTTCTGGGCAAGTAATCTAGCAAAACCTCTTTTTTATATTGCTCCCTGCTTACTGCTTGTCTTTTATGGTATTCTCTTCCTCCTCAAATTCTTGAAAGTCAATGCTATACTTAAAACAATTTAACACAATTTACTGTGGGAATCCCTGAGAGCTGCTGTGAGGGACCTTCTGGATGATCATTTTCAAGAGGCAAAGGGATGTAAAACTTACTGCAAGCTTTGCTCCTCCATCCAGGTAGGAGAACTCCTTTAGCAGCACAGGCCCTGACATAGCTGGAAAGGGCAGCACACATGCAGTCCTCACTCTTCTCACAGTTACATGTGTCAAACATGCAGTTCTGGGGACAGAGGATGACATATGATCATCAGATTGTCACGTCAAAGTCATAGTGCTCTATACTTTTTAGAATGTCATGTTCATTAGAGCTAAAAGTGAGTGTTATCCATATGCATAAGTAAACATATGCCTGTTTTTCACTTGAAGATTTCATGGAACACTTTCAAAAAAGATTCTTTGCAAGGAGAGAGAGTAAGTAGAGGTCCACAATTTTAAACTATTTTTTCTTTTTCTTGTCCTTTTTTTACGTTTTTCAGGTGTTGGTAGGTTTCCCAACTACTTCCAGTTTGTAGCCACTGTGCCATATATACTTAGAACAAGTAGAGGGTATTTGATGCCACCCAACTTCTAAGGCTTAGGCTTAGGAACTTGGGCTATCCACATCAGAGAAAAGAAGAAAACAAGAAGTCATTTAAAGTGTTGCTATGCCAGGCAAGGTCACTATAATGTTGTCATACCAGAAGATGTTTGTTGAATATAATCTTAGAGATTTCCAAAATCGGGGAGACTTTGTAAAGTCCCCAGGCAGTCTGTTCCAGGGCTTCATCGCCTTGAATTCCTGGAACATTTTGTTCACATCTTATCTAAATCTCTTTGCTGCTTCTTACACATATTTCTTGCCTTGTCCTTGGATATATGCAAAAGCCTTCTGAGAGTAGTTCAGAGCAGTAAGCAAAGTGGTGGTTAAGATTCTGACTAAAGCTTTCCTTATATCTCAGAATGGACGGCTTTTGTCCTTTGACCTGATAAGGAGTTCAGAGAGTCCAAGCTCCTAGCTTAGGCATTTAGGTTAGTACCTAAAAATATGGGCAGCAGGAATACACCTGTAAGTTTATCCATCTGGGAATGGAAGGAAAGATACCTTTGCAAAGGAGTGATTATTCTGATGTGTAGATAAAAATGAACCTTTGGCTTGAAAAGAACTGTCATGAATGCAACTCCTCCCAATCAGCAAGTTACTCTCTCAGGTGTTAGTATCAGATATCTGAGTCTTTCTCTTTTAAATGGGAAAAAGTTAAGAGCCAAGTACCTTCTGGTAAACTTCTGGATTCACTGTTGAGTGACATTCAGCAAAAGGTCCCGTGGTATCAGAGAGCAGTCCACACCAGTGCTGAGCATACTGGTCTGTGAATTGAAAATATGGTAAGAATTTCTATTGTACTTCATTGTCTAAACTCTTGTCTCAATGTAACTATACTTCCTTCAGGGAAATTGCAGAAGCTTAACTTTACAATAGAATTCAGCTCTGCATTTGCTGAAACACAATCTTTCACTTCATCTATACAGAAATACAAAATCTTCATAAACTGAATGCTCTTAATTCATGGTAGTTGTCATGGAATAAACTAAGACATCCCTAGCTGAATTTTGAAAATACATGATTCACATTGTGAATTAAAAATACGTGACTTCATCTCAGAAAACAGAAGAGTGGCTTTTGAATGCTCAAAATTTACATATTTCATTGCCTGAAATGGAGCCTGAGAGCTATGAAGCTCTGAATTGCAAGTCCAGTCCTCAGTTTAACAGTGGAAGGACCACACTGAGTCTAACCTTCAGTGGGGCTATGCACAGCTTTTTTCCTGTATGACAATCAGTCCTTTCCAGGAATGGATCCTTGATATGCCTGTGTGGTTCCAGTTTCCCTTAAGTAACTTAGCAAAAACACTTGCTTTCTTTATCCAGAGGAATATTTTTTAAGCTCCAAAATGTTATCCTAGTTATTATTTATTAATTGAAGACTTCTAGTGTCAACTGACGGAAATAGTGTGTGTGCAAATGGGCCACTGTTATTTTGGCTAAATGCTTGGTGGCTGATCAGCTTATTCCTTCTTTCTGTCTTAAAAGAGGATAGAGGAGGTTCCTACACGCTGAGCTTACCATTTTGTATGCTGACAGTGCAGGGATTCTCAAATGTGTTTTTGGCATCAGGACAATCAGCCCTAGTTTTCCAAGTATTGCCAAAGGCAGCTGAAGTGCCCTCTATGACACCACTGGTGGTTTTGAAATCATCTGTCTGCATGTCATTGAAGTTACCACAGAGACCTAAAAGGAAGTAGATGAGCTGTGAAAGTCTCATACAGAATGAAGCATACTGAAGGCAGTTGTTATGATAAGGTCACTTACCACAGGTCTGCCCTTTATGTGATGGGTCTAAGTCTATAAAAAGTTGCATGAGGGGCACAAGCTGAACCTGTAGCTGAAGACCAAAGGTTGTTTGCAGAATGATGAAGAAAGATGATGATCTGAAGATGGTGACATTCGCTAGGGACATAAGAATAAGAGAGTATAATTTCATATGAGATGAGTAGTTGAAATAACTATTCATTATATAGAGGGATTCTACAGCTGTGTTTGATATGATCCTAACTTCTGAAGAACTGGAGGAAAAATGATCCATATAGGATTTCAAATCGAGCACCAAAACAGGCTGTCTTTACCCTAAACAATAAATGTATAAAACCCCTCCACTTTCTGTCAGGTGTTTTAAAATAAGGGAAAGAACACACATTTTTGTTGCTATTTAAAGGACCAACTTTGCTTGCTGAAAATTATATAGCATGATTTAGTGGTAGACTCCAACATGGACCTATTCTGTCCTTTCATGATTTGTTTTCTGTTCATGCGCAGTAGTATCTGAGAAGAACTGGCATGAGAGAAACTCTCCAGTGATGAATGTGCACCAAGCAAAGGGACAGAGGGAACACAGGGAACTAAACAACTTGAGATATTGGAATTCTGTTGCACATCAGAATTTTTCTTTCCTCTCTTATGGCAATGTTTGGATCTGGAAGTGTGCAATGATACTATTTGCTTGAATTGAATCTCCATTTAATTAGATATTGCTAAAATTAGACAATTTTGCTAAAATTGTAAGAGTTGAATAGGCAAACACTCTTACTTTAAAAATGAGAGACTATGCTCTATTCGAGTGCCTTGGATTTGCTGCAGTGTAATCAAAGGTAGAATTTGGCTTTAGATTAATCAACGTAATAACATTTTAAAATCCAAACCGAGAAACATCACAGAAGTCTTCCAAAGGAACTTACCTGCAGAAAATGGCAGCTGTGTGTAGATCATGTTCACAAATACACTGCCAGAAGGCTGGATCACAATATTCTGTCCACAAGAAAAGGCAATGATTAACAAGCATATTTAGGAAAGGTAAAACACTTTCCAAATGTTTGCTATCAGGATAAAGGAAAAATGTGGGGGATACTGTGGTGATGTTCTGATTCCTATACTATTTTTTTAATCTTTATTACTGTGGTGCATTGACTGTCAAAAGAAACAAGCCAAAGATAACTAAATGACAGAAAACTACTAGGATCTTGGCTTACTGTATCTACTTTATTCTTAATTTTTCTTTGAACAATGTTCATATGAGATAAAACAAAAAAAATCAGTGCAGTTTTCCTGTATTGTGCTGTTATGTTTTATTTGCAAACTACTTGTCTATTAGGCTTTGAAAACATCCCCGCAGAATGTTGTCTACGTTTGCTACTTACAGTTTGTCCTCCACTTAGGCTGACAGCTATACCCTTGAGGCATGTCTCAGTGTCAGTCAGACCACACTTGTGGATATCTCCCAGAACAGTGAATTCATTGCTGTCACAGAGCTAGAAGAAGAAACCAAAATATAATGTTAAAAGGATTTGTGATATTAAGATATTGTTATTAACATAAGGTTCACACTCAAATGGCATTCTTGTAAATTGAGTCTTTTAAAATATTTTTTATTCCTTTTCTTCCTGCTCATATGTTCTTACATATAAGTATACAGTCACCAAATAAGCTGGCATTCATGCAGTCTGAACAGTGGAAGCTATACATTACTTCTGACATTCAAGGGCAAGTTAGACATATCAAGCTGAGCATTAAAACTTCCTAGTGTTTAGGTAATACTAATTTAATATGCTAGAGAATAAGAAAGAAGTATGCTTTTCTTGCCCATTTGTTATGGTGTTTACCTGGGAGAGGGGAGAAATTGTTTCCAGTCTCTTCTGCATTGAATACCTTATCAAAGAACCTGGTGATATGGACATTCTTTTAACAGATAGGAAAATGCATTTAAATATCCTCTCATAGGAGAAAATTAAGTTAAATCACTATTCACTAAGCTACTGAATAAAGGCAAAAGTCAGTTTTTGTCTTGGTTCTGATTTTCATTGGACTGTGTTCTGTGAGCATGTGTGATTCAAAGTGTGCCTAATGGCCAAGACATTACAGGGAAACACACAGAAGGCTGTGATTCTGAACATGTCTTATTACTTTCTTGGCATGATGAAGATTAAATTTAGGACAGATGAGATGCAGAATTACAGCCACCTGGAAATTTAATGTTAAAATTGTGGTCTTTTTGACCTTTTGTGTCCAAATTTAGGGATTTTCTGTACCACCAGAGTCTCTGAGAATCTAATTTTATGTGTTGGTGCCAAAAGGGGAGTTTAACATGTAAGTTTGATCTATGCTCCCGTTGTGGTTTGAGCCCAGTGCTTGTGAATCTCATCAAATAGTTTCATTGATTTAGACTAATCTATTTCTAAATTACCTCATTCTAGCTTATTTCTAAGTTTTACAGTTCTCTTTCTTGGTAACATTCAGTTTGAGCTTTTTGAAAACAGATTTTATTGAATATGAAGTCTTTATGAAAATTGTTTATATCACTCATCCAATACAAATAAACAACAAATATACCTAGGATTCTGAAATCTGCAAATCTGTAGCCATTATTTTAGATATATCTACTCAGAATTCAGACCCTATTAATCTAACATCTGCAGTAAATCTTAAGTATTTTTGTAAGTCATCAATTCTAATTCAGGTTTTAGAATACATGTATGACTTCTTGACTTCTTAGCTTTTTGCTTTTAAATTCTAGACTCTTCTGTGTTTCCTGGGAAAGACTATTTGGAAGGTTGAACATCTTAATAACTCCTCTCCCATGAATACTGTATAATAATAATAATAATTCCATTACGAATACTGTGAATCAGTCATTGAACTATATTAACTATGACAAAAAGGACAGTACCAAAGGACATAATAAGCATTGCTCAGAAAGAAGTAGTTATAAAACACCAGACAGGCAATATTTAATTAAAAAATTAATGGGAAGCATGGAGATTGTTTCATAGAACCTAAAAACTCAGTGCAATTCTTAAACAATGATCAAAGAACACAAAACTACGACAGTATGGGGTTTTTGTTAGTATAACCCTAACAGAAAGCCCCCTGAAATCCATTTAAGGCTCAATGTTTCAGAAAGTTGATGTGATTGCCAGTAGTTTTAATTAAACAAAATTATACATAATAAAAAAATTGCCTTTAACATATTGCTTTAACAAGGATTGTGATTCATTTTTACCTTGGTGAGGACATAGCTACAGTCTCCAAAGAAAGAATAATATTTCTCATCAAATGTTGAAATGTGGGAGCCTCCTTCAATACTGCAAGTCCCAGGGCATGACTGGGTAACACAAGACCATTCCCCTCCAGCACAGGTACTGAAATGAAGAGGGCATTCAGTAACCTTGGGTAATGCAAGTGCAAATGAAATAAGAAACAATAAGGGCATTGATGCCTTAATTTTCCTCTTGAAGCATTGATCATACTGTCAAAGAAACCAATATTGATTTGAAATCTCAGAACAAGTATGGGGCAGGCACATTTATATTAGTGATAATTTTTTTATATATTGCTGTTCATTTCCAGTCTTTGGACAGAATTCAGTTCAGGTGAACCTGGCATCCATGCTGCTGCATATGAAGGATTGTCCTTCATCTCCATTAGCATGGCTCAAGATTCAAACATGCTAAGTAT
Source organism: Balearica regulorum gibbericeps (assembly GCF_011004875.1). Lineage (NCBI taxonomy): Eukaryota > Metazoa > Chordata > Aves > Gruiformes > Gruidae > Balearica > Balearica regulorum. The sequence continues at coordinate 52,417,592 of NC_046188.1, read as the reverse complement.
ATCTTGGAAAATAACATGCGTGTTTGTGGTTCTTGCATTCATAGATAGGTAGGTACATTTGAATACACTTATGCAATAATACTTCAGTAATTATAGTGATATTGAAAAAATATATATCATATCTGTCAAACATGCCTCTCAAATGTTATCTCCCACTCTGTCTAATGCAACGTGTCCCTAAATGTTACATCCTCCATAGTATTTACATGAGCACCCTGGTATTATATTGTAGTGCTGCAAAGATGTAGCACAGTAATTCACATTTTTAAACACCTCTGGTATTTGAATTTGATTGTTTCCTTTAATTGATTGGTCTTGAAATTAGAGTACCTATATCTAAACTCAGATTTTTGCTTCCAAGAATGAGGAGAAAACAGAGATGTAAGTATCCTCTAAAAATGTGTAATCAAGGAACATCAGTTGATAAGTATTTCTTAATTTCTTTTTAAGGGGAAATTAGTAATTTTTCCCTGTCTTAAAAATGTTCAGGTAATGGACCTAAAAAAAGAAGTATGAGAAAGAGAGTATGTTACCATGATCTGCATTTAGATGAGAAGGAGGCACCAGGAGCATAAGTTTCACCTTCATAGGTACAGTGGCATTCTTTACGGGGAATGCAGCCATCACCATTAATGTCATCAAATACCGTTCCTAGTGAAAGAAATGGTCTGTTACTCGTTCTGTGCACTGTGGAACCTGCTTTTGTACACATACCTGGCAGATGCCTGAAAGCATGTTTCATTTCTTCTGTATTACACAGAAAATGAATAGAGAGTACTTTAAAATAATAGGATGCCAGCTATGTAGGGATTGAAGGGTAATATTCCATTGCAGCCTACCTAAAATCTTATGGTAATCCAAAGAGACGTCTAGGGAAGTACCTTTCTGTTATGGACTTCATTAGATTGGAATTAGGATTAAAATTAGTAGATAATGAGATGAAATGGGTGAACCATTTGAAAGACTGTCCAGGGACATATTTGTACAGTAAATATTTTTATACACAAAGGCAGAGAATTATCTAATGGAAGTCAATGCTATCACACAAACAAGCGATGGTGAATTCTGTGAGACATCATGGAGGATGGGCAGAAGAGCTGCAAGAGGTGAAGATCCTACCATGTAGTCACTCATAACAGCCGCAATTCTCAGCCCCAGAAGTAAGCGTGCACAAAGAGAACACATTTGCATTGTTTGTCTTGTACTGATATTCAGCTCTCGTATAATTCTCTGAAGTGACAGATTTTACACGTTGCCTAGAGCTCCTTGTTTAAACACACAGCACTGGACATGAAGGGTTTGGTAATCTGGGAAACCAAGTGCAGCTTTGCGAATACCAGGAGTTATCATTGTGGGCAAAATGTAATTAAACATTACATACTTCCTGTGAACTGAATATGGATGCTGAGAATAGAAGACTTCCTCTTATAGTTAGGAGCAAAGTATCTTATTCTCAGTTCAGTTATTATGTACACATCTCGTTTGTTGTTTAAAAGGGTTTTTTTAGTAATCTGAATAGAAATGGTGCATGTATCAAGGAAGAAATTTAGTTATTACTTTGACAATAATAACAGCAATGATGTGATGAGAATGATACAGAGTAGGAAAGTTGTTAAATGAGTACAAGTGAGTGCTCTAGTGGTTTTGACTATGATAAAAGGGTGGGAAATAAGCTTACCTGGAGGGCAGACGCAGCCATCTGTACAATGATCTTCACAAAGCGCAGATCGTTCTGGGTTGCTACACGTGTCAGAGCAGGGGGAGCCACACTCCTGGTATTGCATGTTGAAAGGACACAATTTGGCTGAAAGTAGAAAGAGTATTATAATGCTGATTTTTTCCTTTGAAATGTTGAGAAAACAGTATTTGCAATTTGGGATGTTTTCTGTCAAGATATAATGAGGAATCCTGATCCAAGTGGAGGGTGCAACATTTTAGACTTTCTGATATACATTAAAAACCCTTAGTAAGGCAAAATCCCCTAAACTTCCATATTCTCAAAGTTTTGATTATGCTTAGGTTAAAATGAATTTCATGAAAATTACATGTGCCTTTAAACAGCTGTCATCTTCAGGAAAAGATTTCACATATTTGAAGTTTACTAGATATGGGTAGTAAGCACAGGTGAAACTTCTTTCCTGAGATACTTACGACACAGTTCTGAGGTTCTCCAGTTCAGAGGCTGTCCACCTGCATGAGCACACTGCCGGGAGTATTCAGCAAAGGTATTGCACATGCAGAAGTCAGCCATAGAGCTATCACAGTGGCATAGGTCTTGTATGCAAGTTTCAATGTAGTCCTGAACATTCACAAGTGCATTACAGCTTGTGAATGCTTTACTGGTTAATACTGTCTCACAAATAGAAGCCTAGGAGGAAAAATAAAGGAGGTAAAACAATAGTGTTTAGAAAATATGAAACCAATTATTTAAGGCATGTAGCAAAACAAATCAAATGTCTAACGTTAGCCATAAGCAGATGTTTAGGGAAAAGTATGACAATAGGACAAGTACACATGGAACTCCTTTGATTAACTCCCTTATCTTCCCATATCTTGAGTTACTTTCAGCTCAGGTGACTTCCCAAGCATTGTACAGTTTCTTTGTATTAAGACATCCTCAGTGAATTTTTCTTTCATGAAAATATCCAGTCTTCTCTTGGAAGGTGAATGAGACTTTTGAGCATTCACTTTAGCAAAGAATAAAAATTAAATCTAGACAAATTTTCTTTCCAGACCTATGGTTGAGTCATATTCATGCTATACTTTTTCCAGTTCTAAAAAATTTTCAGTAAAGACAGGAAGAATGTATTTTACACTGACAAAACAAATTTTGAGAGGTTCTTACAAATTCAGATGAGCAGTTCACTAGAACAGCAGGAAGAACAGGATCAGCACACTGCTCTGTGGGTCCATCCATCTTCTGCCTGTTCCCAAACTGTATGGGAGTCAGTTTTGTCTCTGTAAAAAGAGACAATTTTAATATTATTATTAATATTAGAATAATATTTACTGGTTTACTGGCTTTTGCATGGAGGTATTTTCTTTTGTGACACTGTATCTGCTCTAACATGAACAGTGACTGCCAAATAATATCACTATAATATCAAAGACAAAAGGAGATGAAGAAGGTATACAAAGAACTGGATGCTAACTATTGAAAACAAGTAGAAAGTTGTATGTTGCAAGTCTTAAAAGATCTAACTGTGATCAAAGCAGCCTAACACATCTCAAAATCCTGACTGTATACATAACTGACGTCATAGAAATACATAAAGAAGTATCACTAGTTTTGCAGTTAATATGACCCACAACTTATGTTACAGTATACTGCTAAAAGAAAGAAAAACAAAACGGCAATATTTAATAATGCTTTTTATTACTTACTCTCTGAAATAAATTCATTGTTAATTGGAATTCCATTGAAATCCCCACAAAGTCCACAAGTTTGATTGGCATATTTCTTATCTAGTTCCACCTAAAAGAAATAAGGAAAGAGAGCTTAGGTTCATAGTGATGCAGCCTTGACGGTTAGGAACACAGCCTACATCAATATTGCTTATATACTCGAAATTTGACATGTGTATCTGTGCAGACTGTGTCATGTGGTAACAAGGTAGGCACCATTGGGAAGGTCAGTGACCACCAAGAAAAACTTAGTCTTATTCTAGCCCTGGGGCTATGAACATCATCAGCACATTGCCAGGTCTGGAATCTTCACTGTGAGGTCAGGATGTTACAATTTAGGGTCTATTGATCCTGAGCTGAGCTGGTGGGAAAAAATTAGAAATTAGGAGAAGACTGGAAGACAGAACAATATACTAAAAATGGACACAAATCCAAAAGTAACTAATGCTTGCCTGGTTGATTAAGACTGCAAAGATGTAAACAGACTATTTTCAAAATACAGGCTTTCTGCCATGTTTTGGATGTTTTCTTACCAGGAGGGCATCCTCTTCATTCCAAAGGAAGGTCAGTCCTAATTTGGCAGAAACTTTCATATAACTATTGCTTCTCTCTATTGAGACTCCCATGTGGCTGTAGGGCATCTGAACCCTGGGGAAAGATCACCATAACTGAGCGGGGGTAGAGACGTTGAATATCCACATTCATATCCTTCCTCCTTCTCTTTGAGAAGCTTCAATGTGCATAGGTGAGGGAACTAGTCAGAACAGTAACAAAATACAGACAATGCAAGTTTTTAACATTTTGGCTGTTTCCTATGCAATTACTTCTCATTCTACAAATGGATCAGCCTTGCTTTCCCTGCTGTTCCTTTTGACTATCTGTTAATGGTATTTTGCTAGGTAAAATGTTGGCATGTGTCTTTGCTTGTACTGTTCAAAAAAAGCACTGGTAGGTTCTGTTTTGCAGGCAGTATGCTTCAGGGTATTGCTATTTACTCCTTAAAGCCCTTGATAATAAAGGCATAGACCCTTTAGACTTTCTGTGACATAAGTGCCATTCACAAAGGTGTACCCAAGATAACCATTAGTCTAGCTCACTGTACATAGCTGCTATAATACACAACTCACTGTGGGACAGCTGCCCAAATATTTACCCAACCTTTTGGACAGGTTTCACACCATATGCCAATAGGTACATAGGTAGCAAGTTTCCAGACTAGCTCATTTTAAATGAGCACAGGTACTAGCTGCAGTCACTTCCTAACCGAATACTGTGCAGTGCAAGGACAAAAGCTGTCAAAAATTCCTCTCAAGGATCCTGTTCTGGTAAAATTAATAGGAAGTAGAAACTCGAAGGGTGTAAAAACCTAACACTTTGACTGAATCCAGCTTACAGACTCAATTGTAAATATACATACACAATTGTAACATCTGGGCAGCAGCTAGGATATAGCTCATCTGAACAAAATGGACTGAGGGATAATCTCCAGAAGTGGCACTTAGCTCACTGTCAGGACCTCTTATTTTTGTTGATACTTCAGGAAGAACCTGAGCCCTCCAGCTGCTTGGGAGCAATGTGAGATCAGATGAGAGAAAGGCATGCTTGCTCAAAGAGCCCTCTGGGAGCAAAAGCAGTTACAAGTTATGAACATACGATTTGCCATCAAGCAGGACAGAGCCGCGGGTCAGTTCAATCACTGCTCCTTCCAGCTTCATGATGACATGAGTGATCATGGTAGCATTTTTCACCATTGTTCGTCTAATCTGGATGTTGAAGTCCTCATAGGGAGATTTGCAGTTGGATGCAAAGATGTAATTGCAGACCCCAGGGAAATAAAAGATGTCCCCATCAAAGGTCTTGAAGTGGAAGTTACCCCATGTGCTGCACACACGGCCATTGTGAGAGGGGTTGCCAGCTGTGGATTCAAAATAAGCAGTAAAAATTTTCTGTAATTTGCTGTAGATACCCTCCATTTAATTGCTTTTCCCCTTTTATTTCTTTCACTCTGTCCAAAAAGGCCATATTCTGTTTTCCTTCTTGTCAAGCTATTTGTTTATTGATCTATTATTTATTTAGTTCACTTACCTTTTGTGTTTAATCTGTTTTGCATAGGGATATAGGGCCTAAGATCGGAAGAGACCTCCTGGGTCACTATGTCCAATGCTCTGGCTCTGCTGACAGCCATATTCTATAAATCCTTTTCTAAATGTATGAAGTTCTAAAGTTTCACCATAAAATCAGTTTAAAGTTAGTTTAAAACTAGCTAAGTACTCCTACTAGGGAAGGCCACTCAGAGCCACACCCTTTGGATGGCAGGAAGACTTTCGCCAGCCTCTGCCAAAATGTATCCCTGTCTTATGTATGCCAGGTTGTTCTTGTCCAGTACTACACTTCACCTTGAAGCGTTCCACCTCCCTGCTCCTCCTCCCACCCATTATAGAAATCACTTATCTCTTTTCAGTCTTCATTTCCTTACAGGAAGGCTCTCCTATCTCTTTGATTATCCTTACAGTCCCTCTCTGTGTCTCTTCCAGATTTACACTCAGGCTGCTTGAACACAGCTAGTCAGAATTCTACACTATATCCTAGATAAGGTGTCTCACCAGAGCTTTGAACACATTAATATTTCACGCGCTTTACTGGAAAACCTATATATATATATATATTTTTTTTTTTTTTTTAACAGCTGCATCACCTTCACAAAATGCAGGCTGAGTACTGGGGTTCCATTTACATTATCCTTGTTACCTGATGAACTGACTACTTTTCTTGTTCATTTTTTATTTTATGATGCTAAAGGATCTTACACATTTTATTTAATCTCTTCAATCACTCCATGCTTTACCTGTGTGATCAACAAGAACACAAATATCTGAGCCATGACATTTATTTAACTTACCCTTTACTTTCAGTGGGTTTTGAAAAGGTGGAATGATTGTCACTTCTTGGGATTTCGAAGCTGGTGGAAAATCTAAGGCGGGGGGGAAATGATCAAGTTTAATCTCATTAGAAGTCCTAAAAAATGGGTAGGAATTGTCTAGTCTCTTTAGTGATTAACATTTCCCACTACTACTTACACTCCAGGGGGAAGTTTTCACAAGGTTTTATTGGTGGTTTTTATATAGTGCTCTGCATTCTGTCTTTCTATATATTTCACTAACAGCCAAATCCCAAAGACCATGCTCTTTGGCCGTAGATCTGAACTCAAAAGCAGCAATCTAATACTTAGAGCACAGTATTGTAACAGCAATGCAGAAAAAGCAGTGCTGATGTCTGTGTCTGAACCTTTGCCTCTCAGTACACTTAGGAGCAGAAAGTTACTGAAGAATATTAGAAGCTGAAGATGAGAAGCAGGAGCTGGGTTTTTTTCTGAAGCTCATGTCTTTGTGCTGAGACATGCACTTTTGCAGAACCAACTCTAAGCTGATTTTTCTAAAAAGCAGTTTAAATTCTGTGAAACTTCAATCATGTGCTTTTCATGCAAAGACTTGTATTGGTAGGATCCACAACTAAATTTTCCATGTCAAAATCCAACATTTTCTCTTTGGATCCAGCAATGAAAAGGATAGAATACTTAGAGAACTTGCAATGTGATTTTCTTAACATAAGAGTCTGAGGAATTGATGCAGTTTCTCCCTTGAAAGTATCAAAATTGTAGAATTTGATGACATCCAAACTGTGGATTGTGCAGTATCAGCCATTGACTTCTTAGGCCAAGAAAACTTCAGTAAGACAAATACATGTTTTAGAAAGACAATCTCATTTAGTCTTGATGTAAGGATTTTAAGGGAAAGCACACATATTACCTTCCTTGACAGTCTATTCCAGTAATTAAATGCACTATTATTAAATAATTTGTGGTACACTTCCAGTTTGGGTTTATCACCATTTTAATTGCCAGCTAGTGACCTCACAAATTGCAGATTGCAGGGCAGTCTTAATGATTAATTGTTTCAGCCTGTCATCACTAATATACCAGTCAGTGTTGTATCCTTCCACCCTTATTTTGCTCCGTAATGTTATGTGTCATGCATGATCTTGTAGTGCTTAATTATTCTAATGTTTAAGGTAGTTACAGTTTTCTTATTCTCTCACAAGAGATGCAGTCATCTTGACACAGCATAAAAAATGTATCTTTTATTACTTATTATCAAGTACCTTGGTGATATGTATACACACACCTCTTCTGTAAATACACTTTTAGATAGAAGGTATGTACCTTTCATGAAGTTAAAGATTAGATAACTGTATCATATCAGTAGACCAGATCCACTGGGCCAGTTTAGAGCAGTCAAAGGTTGACTGGGAATTGGATATATTGTACAGAGGATTTCTCTCTCTCCTGGTTTTTTGGATTTTTTTGTTGTTTTTTTGGGGGTAGAAGGGGCAGGGGCAGGGGAAGTATGTTCTAGTTAGGAATAAGAAGATTCTAGTAATCTTATTATTTATCAGTTTAATTTGGGACAAAATCTTAGAAATAGATCAGCATAGAAATACTTACGTTTTGGTCGCTGCAGGATGGATGGAGAAACATAGTTTGATTTTGTTTGTTGTTCATCATCCTGGGCTTGAACTGCATCAAAAACAGTGGAGGAGAAAAATGTTAATATCTAATTTTCTTGGGTTCTCTCATCATTTCTCAATTATATCTGCTTAAACATGCAACAGTCATTATATCAAAAATCAGTAAAGCTGTGTTCATGTACAGTAAGTTAGATTTGCACCAGGACCTGTGCTACACGCAACCATGGTGGCCATGTACCACTCCTTGAGCTTTATTTTTTTTTTCCTAATGAATTACTACAGTGAAGCCATCAGAAACATGCCTGTGATTCTGATAATTTGAGCAGATCCTTATTCTGTTATTATCACAGTACCCCTGGATGCCTTTGTAAGCTTTTCAGACAAAGGACTTAATTTTCTTAGTTTTTATGCTCACTGTGTGCTTTTAGCATCAGTAAAACTCTTTGTCTAGCCCGAGGGCTTTAAAAATAGGTCCCTGCTGTACAGGAAGAATTCATTTTAGAGCTACAGGACTGATGTCTGTCTTCTCTTACTGAAAGCCAAAGTTGCTCTGTATTTTACGGTTTCAAGCACTTTTTGTAATAAGCAGCAGAAGGAAAACAAACCCACAAGCCACACAGAAAGAAATAGATCTTTCCCATAGAAACATTTATGACTGTTGATTTTACCCCAAAGCAAAACTTTTTTTTTCCAGTGAAGAAACCATTTCTCATTCCATTCCACTGCAGCATCAGAATAGGAATACACACAAAATCTACAAGGGCCAGAGGGACTTTTAATGCACTGCTTAGTGACAGAGGGCAGGTTGCAGGGGCGGGGAAAATGGAAAAGGCAGGCTCACCCTGTGCTGCATCCCACAATAAGGGCAGTCCGTGGCTAGCACCGCTAGAGGGGCTAACGCTGAGATCAGAGCTGCAGGGAGCTCTGTAAGTCCCTTTTTGCAGCAGCTGGGGGTCTGCAGCTGGTGTTGGAAGGACACAGTGTGACCCTTTTAAAGATAATGAACCATTCAGTGCTTCTAGGCTCCTATTCTCCACTACCTAACCTCAGAGAACTTGTAGCTTCTCTCTCCATGCACTGTATGGGTCCAGCACTCTGCCTCGTGCCATATGCATCACAGATTCCTGTTTCCATTGCACTATGTGGAATGCTACAGCTAGTCTTTTGATGGGTTATTCTTTGACAGTACCACTTTTTAACATAAATTAGTGTGGAATTACATGGAAGTAGGAAAAAGTAAAATAATACAACAGGATCTGCATCTGAGATCGAAATGCACCAAAACCTAACATTGTTACATTAAACTTTAAGGGAAATGAACAGGTGAAGTGCATGTAAAAAAAGATTTCCATTCATCTGTGAGTATTAAGTTCCATCTTAGAATATTTAAGGCAACTCCATTTGTTTTCACCCCATCAAAAGCCAACCCTGTGCTGTAAGCTTTTATGCAACCTCATGTGCAAGAATAGATGAACTTTAAAAATCTGTTGTCCAATATTTTTCAAGCAAACTCCCTCCTTTATTCAATACTGTATCATCAACACATAAAACAAATAAAATCTGTAATAATTCATGCATACAGACTCCACTGATTTTTCTCCTTCCTACAGACACTTTTGCACCTTTTGCTTTGTGCATTTAGAAATGCTGTACCACCTTGAAGTGGACATCAAAAGCTTAATGCCAGTCTTGAGGCATTTTGGTAGAAATATGAGTTCTGAGCAAGGTCCACTGAATTCAAGGGAGCTATTCCAGATTTCGACTGGAGAAAATAGGATGAGAGCATGGACTACAATATAAATTTTCAAGACAGTTAATTTCCTCTTCTTAGAAAGGAAAGTATTTATAACAGAAAAGAAAATATTACATAAAGGTAACATGTTCATTAGATTCATGAAGCCAAGGAAAAAAGTTTCAAACTCAGAAGCAAGTTATAAATTCTTTAAAACAGTAAAAATGCCAAGCAAGTGAATCTTCCTACCTTTGATCTGTACGGAAGCAAGAGCCAGTATTGATATCCATAGTGGTATTCGCGTCCCACCACCTGTGCCCATCTTCTGGAAGTCCGGTAGAAACTACCGAACAACCTGCCTCTGAGGAAATACCTGTCTGCTCCTGAGTCTTATATAGTGAGAGAGTAGGTTTTGGCTCAGTTCCCAGATTGTTTCACAAGGTTCTTAAAAGGTGGGGCTTCAGACATTTTTGTTTTCCTTTGCAGGTGCACAGGTAAATAGAGGATGCTCTGACTTTCCCTCAGGTATTTGCACTTTAGGAGGAGACTTCTTTCTACAGGTCTTTTTGATGAAATGTCAAAAAGTGAGCAGGAAGAATTTTTGCTTAGGCTTAGTCTTCCCAGATTGTTATATACTATGAGATAAATACAATTTAAGGGACTTCTGAGTGACTTTTGAGCAGGAGCTTGGAATGAATGGATTCACTTTTTTTTAAATTTTCCTCCTTATGGTAAATAATGGCAACTTAACTTCTCAAAAAACCCAAGGAAGTTCTGTCTGACATGGATTTTTTAATGAATTTGCACCTGTCTATGTAGCTACTTTGCCTGTGAAAATGGAGAAATCGGATTCTATCTAAGGTCAGCATTTATCCACAGGCCAGGGACAACACAGGGCTACGCAGTGAAAATCCTTCAGCACTGGACAGTTGGTAATAAGGACCTTTCCTTGAGGTCGTCGTCTTCTCACATGGGCAGTTTTAGTGCTACTTCAGCTGTTTCCCTTCTGAGTAAACATGATTTCACCATAACAAGTTAGATTGATTTTACCTACAACAAAAAAATATCAGTTTTCTTAGTGATTGCTGTTCCTAGAGACACAAAAAGACTGATTTGCAAGAATGTCCTTTGGAATGTTCCTTATCTTAGAAACAATGAGACAGTGAACAATGTTTTGTGAATATGTTAATATATTTATTTACAGCTATATTACTTTGGTGAATTAACCTTTTATAATGTTTTACCCTGGGGTGCAGAGAAATGGTCTTTCAGTAGGAGGGTGCATCCCATAATACCACATAGGATCAAGCAATTCCTGCAAAGCAGAAGGTACTGGGATGGTCTCCATATTTTCTGGCAGGAGGACAAGACGTAATTAGGATTTAAACTGGAAAAGAAGTTTAGGTTAGAAACTGGGGGAAAAAAACCTTTTTGCAAGGATGGTGGAGTACTCATATAGGTTGCCCAAGACGACTGTTGAATTTTCATCACTGGTGCTTTTTAAGAACAGATTAGACAAACACCTACCTGTGAATGGTGTAAGTGTGGTTGATAGAGCCCTGGTGCACAGGAATAGACTAAAAGGCCATTTGAGATTCTTTCAAACATATTTTTTTATTATTTTTTCTGAAAGATAATATGTGTTCTCTCTGTCGGAGCCGTTATATTTGAGGAAGTAACTTCAACATAAAGAGAGAAATAAAAGGCACAATTTTTTTCCCTAAGTGATAAACAGAAGCAAGAAAAGATGATGTCTTTCCTGAACTTTTTAAAAGTACAATGGGCTATTAATATTTAGATAAAAGTGACATAACTAAATAAAATTGGAAGTGTTGAGGAAAAGAATTGGTCGATTTCAGTCACGGGTTATACCTCTGGCAACTTCATTGACATATAAGTGTGTAGAATTTACCTAGTATTATTTAAATGAGGAAAAGAAGATCTCTACAAGATACTTGTATATACAGAAATACATACAGTGAAAAATTAAGGGAAATGTTATCACCTCTAACAGTTATTATCAAAGTTCTAGGATGAAGATCTAAAAAAGAAATATTGTAACAGTAACACATATAAACTTATTAAGTGATTCTGTTGGTGAGAAGAAAAATATGCTTTATGAATCATTACTTTGCTTACCACTGAAAAATCAATTCATATCAACAGTTGCTATGCTATGGTTTCACATACACAGGTTAACATTTCCTGCATGTTCAGGGAAGTATTATGACCTCTCAGAGATCCCATTTTGGTCACTACTGATGATTCCCTTTGTATGACCGTCACAAATTAGGCTGAAACTGGTTTACAGTTAAATTTAAGCCCTTTGACTGAGCTTTAGGACACCATCAAAAGTGATTACCTATATCTGCATTTTTGGCTGAGTCTCAAATCTCTTATATGTCATTATCTATATACTCCTAAGTGGTTACTTCATTGATTAATCCTCTTGCAATGTTAACTTCCATTATCTTGTGCTGATTCTTTTAAAAAATTGTTATAAAATGTGTCAGAGTATATGAGGCTTGCAAAAAAAATTCCAAATATTTATAATTAATATTTATAATTAATTTAGTAGTATCACTAATTATTCAAGGCAAAAATTAATCTTCAAATTATATTTCACCTCCTTTCAGTCAATACAGGTGACACGGGAGTATATTTTTTTAAGATTCATTTGGAGTAATTAATTGTAATTGTTTATGATAAAAATCAGTGTACAGTTGACTGCATAAGCAGAAGCATTAATATATTAGAAAAATTTATTGATATACGGATTTTTTATTTTTTTTTAACAAAGAGATAAAAGATTCTGACATTGCATTTGATCTGAAAACCCTGACACTTCTTTCTATAGCTTCTCTTTCTTTTTCACAGGATCATATTCCTACTCTCTGCATCTGCAATATTAAATTGAATGAAACATTTCAGTAAAAGAGTTGTTAGCATTTTCAGATCCATTCTTTTTAATCCCACATAATCAAATGCTCCATGGTGATCATGTTATTCATGTATCTTACTCATGATTTCTGAATCTGGTTCTTCCTAACAAGAAACGAGACCTTCATATATTATTTTCATACATTCTGTCTGTAGAATGCAAATCAAATGTCATTGCAAATTTGGTTAACTTTTGGGTACAGTAATGGTTGAAATAAGTGTCTCCATTTATATTTCTAAGAGATAGAATGATGTACTCATAGAGACATGCAGAAGGTGTCTAGTCCACCTAGTGCTATATTGGAGTCGCTTCCTTTTGAGGGAAGGATGAAACCATTTGTAATTGATAGAAACTATGGCATTTCCTCTGTGCCAGTGCTAAAATACAAGTTAACAAGTATCTGTTGGACTTTTCTCTGGCTGGTCATTTGTCTACTTCTAAGGTCGAGTTTAAGGTCCAGAATTGGTGCTGGGACATTAGGCTTTGCCTTCAGCTGAAGTACCATTCTGATTGTCCCTAAATTTTGATCTGTGTAGATTCAAATCCATGGTTTTTATCTGAAAGACTCCATGGAAAAATGAAGCAACTGATCAGTTTCTACTCAAAAGTTGTTAATTAACTTTTTAGGTGTTATCTTAATTATTTGAAGATGAACTGCATCTCAAACAGTTGCAGTAGGTATTTTGTAGTATGATATGATATAGTACACCTAAAGTAAAGCTATAGTTAAAGACTAAAATAGGGATAAAACTCTTTTTATGTCCTTTACTAGGTCTTAGTCAAACATGGTGCCATTGATCCATCCCTTTACTTCCAAATGCTTAGATAAAACTCATTGATTGAATGAGATTTGAACAGAGATGTGAAATCCTGTTTCATTAACATGAGCAGTTCTGCTGCTGTTTTTTAGTGTGTAAGTTGTAGATGACCAAGTACATAATGCTTTGATCTCCATTGCAGCCTCTATGCTTTACTGTAAAACAGGTAATGGGTAATATGATTAGGATCTATTTCTGGTTTTATTTCTATTGTCTGTTCATTTCAAAGCTTCCAGTGCCATTTAGAAGAACCCAAGCAAAGCATAACAAGTTAAATCAGGAATTGCAGTCAGTCACAGAACATCTTACAGTACTGTATTAAGACATTCCACCTATGCAGCTAGCAAAGAGACCTCATTTTATAAGTATTGCATGTCAAATGTACCCATGTTCTTATATTAACCAAGTTCCTTTCCTGGGAAAGATCTGAAATGTCATGAGTGGTGTGGACTGGGTCAAGTGGACAATAGTATTAGTATTAGCACAATAATGTGAGATTACCACAAGTTCCCAGAGTAACCCTGCACTGGTATGTGGTGTTTCCTCTGTAATAAAACATTCAGGAGTTGAACAGCATTGTTTTAGCCCATGCCTTCCTTCACACCTTTTCCACAATTCCAGTGCCAAATTTCAGGTTGTCATTCCCAGGATTTTTGCATACAGAATAACCCTTCTCATGACTGGCTGCTTCTGCCATCTGTTTCTTTGCTTCAGATCTACCTGCAATCAATGCTGGTTTGCATTCCTCTCTTCCTCTTCTTCCTCTAGTGTACTTTATCTTCTTGACATACCCCATTGAAGACAACTTGAGATCTGGGTTTTTTTCAGAGTATTTGGCGTTACACACAATGTTATTTGTTCAGAGTGTGGCTCCCATGGGTTTCAGCAGTAACTGAATGCTCAGCACTTCTGCATGTTCAGTCTCAGTGTTTCAGCTGATTGTCCAGAAAATTAAGAATGCACAGTTAAAAACCACAATTATAATTTGATATAAATATTTTAACTGGTATCACAAATGAACTTTGTGGCACTCAAGCGGCTTGATGATATTGCCCTTGCTCTTTTCAGCATTTCCCTCATTCCTCAGTCACTTCAAATTTAAGTTCTGCAACAAACAAATAAATAAACAAAGCAGGAGTTCTTAAAGACAGTTTTACTGGAAAGATCCCTGCAATGCTCTAAGAGAAGGTTCTGCAGAAAAAATAATGTGCATCCTGTTCATACACATGAGGTGTATGAACACAGGGAAGAGAAAGGTTTCCATGTTGTCTGAACACGTCCAGTATATCTCTGTGTATAAAGGGGATAAACACTTAAGCCTCTTTATAGCTTGTAAACACAGACACCGCCACTGTGCATACTAATATTTGCAATTGGTATTATAGAGTAAAAAATTGATGTAAAAAACTTGAGGACATATTTACATTGTGCAGTGGTGCGTGTTGCAGAGATCCCTCTGCTAGCAACAGCCAAGGTAAATTTATAATAGGAAATAGTGTCACCACATTGATATGAAATTGCAGCTAAGAGAATTTGCCTGTCTCTGAGACACTGACACCGCAACATTGTGTTTGGCATCTGAACTGTTCTCTCTATCCAGAGCTATGCTGTGCCATACGGTCATAGCAGCACTGCCTCAAGCCAGCTGAAAGCTGGACTCTGTTATGCAGCACCATAGTGCCCCAAAAATCAAAACCCAGTCTTTACAAGCAATTGGTAAGGATTTGCAGGTTCAGAGAAATAAATGGTACAATTAGTAAAAAAAGCAGGTGAAACTGAATGCTAAGCTGAGCAGTATATCTAAACCCTCAAAGGCACCTGTTAGGGATGCACAACATGAAAAAAATCTACATGTGAGAATACTCTGGTGGACATCATTCTGCTGAATGACATTCAGATACATTTGTAATAATCTGAACAACAGACTGTGTAAGAAGTGGACTTCTAAATTATATATATAATGTTATATAATATGTTACATATATTATATATATAAAATATACGTTTTATATATATATATTATATGTATATTATTACCAGTAGCGAGTTTTGTCAGAAATCCTATTATTAGTGGAAGTTGTATAGTTCGTCCTCCACTGGACCCTTTCAAATATACCCTTAGTTTAAATCTGTAGCAGACTTTCTTTATCCAAAAAGTGCATGGAAAATATAACCAAATACATGTAAACAAAGACAAACATGGAGAAAGAAACAAAATTCTTTAGTTATGTATGATTCAAGAGTCTGAGAAATTAATTAAGTTTATAGCTGTGGTATAAAAGTTAGCAGAGACCTCTTTAGTATTTCAATTCAAATATTGCCATTCATTTTAATAATTAAAGTTTCAGTTATGTCATCCTCCTTGAGGATGGGGGGAGGGGTATGCGTGTTGAATCTCTATTGTAAAATAACATTTAAAAGTTCATTTTCTATATTTAGCACTTCAGTTTACAAACTTAGATAACAGTACAGCAGAAAGACTTAAAACTAGTGGAAGATGTTGTTCAAAATACAGGAAAGTACAAATTGACCACAAATTAATTTCACACAGAAATTTGGATAATGTTTGTAAAAGCATCAAAAGATCACCATCAGTTCTGCAAGACCTTATTGCAGTAGCAGGGATCAGGACCATAAGTACTTTGAAGACAGTCCTTATGTTCACTCATGTGTTGTGCTTTGGATTAACATTGTCTTCATCAATTGTTTTATTTTTAGTATAGCAAATTTTATGCAAAGCTTCTATTTACTTTTATAAAATATTACTACGTTTTCAAGGTCAAAACATTAGAAGCTATTGATGTTAAGACCATCAGTGCAGTTTCCTGGGATGTTTTTAAATCCCATGAGTGAAATATTATGGTTTTTAGAGGGTTTTTGCTTTTTTTTTTTTTTTTTTTTTGACAGAGTTTAAATAATGAGCATCTCTTCAGTAATTTGTTAAATTATTTTCAAATATGTGTCCTAACACTTTTTAACCATGTGTTATTCAAACCTTACTCTGAATATAGACTCACCAATTTCCTCATTTATTTTTCTGTGGTGCCCATCACTGGAGTACCTGAGAAGTTCATCAATAATAATGTATTGCTTTTGAAAATATGTTTGGAAATATTTGGAGTTTTTTATCTTTGTTTTACACATTGCTAGATGAGGAACAGAACAGTTATGAGTATCTGGTAATTTGAGTGAAAAGTCTAACACTCCTAGGATTGATTTTTCAAAGTACTGAGCTTTATTTTGGTAATGTGCATGCATAGAGTGTAGACTTCAGGTAGAACTGTGAAGGTCCTACAGCTGAGATGCTGAGGTTTCCAGCACGTCATCTAGAAGAAAACAAATCACTAACTGTGAAAATTGCAGTTTAAACAAAATGTGCAGCATTGAAAAAGAACTATTCAAATTGAGGGATAAATTGAATCCATTTCAACATAGAATTATAGAATCATAGAATGGTTTGGGTTGGAAGGGACCTTAACAATCATCTAGTTTCAACCCTCCTGCCATGGGCAGGGACACCCTCCACTAGACCAGGTTGTCCTAAGCCCCATCCAACCTGCCCTTGAACACTTCCAGGGAGGGGGCATTCACAACATCTCTGGGCAACCTGTTCCCGTGCTTCACCACCCTCTCGGTAAAGAATTTCTTCCTAATATCTAATCTAAATCTAGCCCCTTTCAGTTTAAAACCATTACCCCTTGTCCTATCACTACTCATCCTTGTAAACGGTCCCTCTCCAGATTTCTTGTAGGCCCCCTTGAGGGAAGGCTGCTCTAAGGTCTCCCTGGAGCCTTCTCTTCTCCAGGCTGAACAACCCCAACTCTCTCAGCCTGTCTTCATAGGAGGGGTGCTCCAGCCCTCTGATCATCTTTGTGGCCCTCTTCTGGACCCACTCCAACAGCTCTGTGTCCTTCTTACGTTGACATCTGCCACATTGACTCCACAACAGACAAATTCTCCAGGCAACGAGAGAGAGGACTGTGGACAACCACCAAACTCACAACATGCTCTCATTCAACCCTAAATCCGGGTTCACCCTCCCTACAGCAGGTGCTTGATGTGCACTAGTGAAATAGAAACCCAGTGGAAAACAGCAGGATCCAATCATATACTTAGAGATTGCGTAATACCGCATACGCACAAAGATGGCACATTATGACTTCGGATAGCCCGCACTCATTACTCACGTAAGTAATCCTTCCTCGTTGAGTCTGAGCGGGTAGAGGAGAACTTCTCATGAGAAATTTTCTTTCTCGGGGCTCTATGTTGTAAGTTATCATAGACGGTGGTTTTTAGATATATCCTCTAAATATGCATCACGGAGGTGACTAATTGGTCCGCATAGTTTGTTAAGCTGAGCTGTCAGCCTCCTTATCATTTTGGAATGCTGAAGTATGATATAAAAAAAGAATGCTGTCAAACTTGAGCTGCTAGACTTGTACTGTATTGAACATTCAATACGTCAGTGGATGAATTGTCTGTTAACCTCTTTTATAGTCAGTTTTCAGCTTTATTGATCTGAAAACTATGAAAATCCTTATCTGCTTTGATCTGTTGCTGCAAGTGACTGAAAACTGGTGTTGCATGTTCATGTTTTGTACATAAGAACTGTATTCAGTGAAATTTCTTCCCTTGGCCTGAAATGACTGCCAGAGTTATGGATGAGTAGAAGATGATTCTGCTCCTTTCTATTGTCATAATCATGCAAACTTTATCAATGGCAGTTCTACTGTCAAACAGTTTTCAGTAGGATTATGATGTTGTAAGCTGGTAGTGATTCCTGTAGCCATTGTCTAATTTTGACAGAGTCCATCTTCTAACTCTGCAGATCCTTTGAGTGTTAACAATATTTGTGACTAAATGAAGGCAGCATCTGCATTATTAGTAATAAAGTGAACAGAGAGAATCCAACATAGACTTCAGATTTGAAGCAGATTTTGGTGAACTGCTGATTAGGAAAGTAAGACTAACTTATAAACTGTTTGTAGTCACCCTAGAAATCAAAATAATGATATTTCTAGATTCCCTGTCAAATTCGCCTAGTTTTCATAACAAAAATGATATCGAAGTACTTAATTTCTAGAGAATTGATTTGCCTTTTTATTTGCTTCTCTAGGTTTTCAAACACTTGATCTTCTTCTGTATCTCACCTGTCTCTTGATACAGTGGCCATTGTGGTAAGGTGGAATACATGGAATATTTTTTTTGTCAAAGTTTATCTTCCTGATACTTTTGACCTACATTATGTTATCTTAAGACTTATTCTGTATGTGTTTAGTTCTGATACAAGCCCTGTTGTTGAATAAAGTCAAGTAATTTTATGGAGAGCAAGCTTTTGACTGTTGACTCAAACTAACCTCAAGACTGTTGTCCATTCCCCTCTTAGTAAAATAGGAATGTTGTTATGGTTTCTGGAAAGTGTTTTGGACACTACAGACAGAAAACACTGCATTAGAGCAAATAAGATATGCAATAATAAATGCATCAAATGCAGATCTGAACTGACAATCCTACAATCTCTATGCAGTGGATGCTGAAGAGATCTGAAGAAAGCTTGTCCATTGTAGAATTAATTAGACGATCATGAAAATGGCTTCAAAACATATTTCTGTAAAAGGCTGACTTTTTTTTGGAAATTGAAAGTGAAGTAGGGTTTCTTGTTGAAGTTTATCTCAGATTAATATTGACACAAAGGGTTGTCTTCCATTGTTAGCCTTATCAATGCAATAACAGTTTTGATAGAGAAAATGTCATGAAATGAGGAGACATTTTTTCTGTCTTTGCCAGAAGAAACAAATAAATTAGTCTACTACAATCCTTAGAAAGAAACAGAAAAATTTGACATATGTTTCATAGCAGACAGTGAGGTCTTAAGCTTTCCGAAACAAGTACAATCCAGAAGGCTGTCCATCTCCATTTTCTGTTTCAGTCCAACAAGAAGAGGAACAGGAAAAGTAAGTTTGCTTTTATGGTGTGGATCCTGCAGTTTTGGAACTCCTTTGTATGCTCATTTGTTCTCTCTGAATCATTCTTGCAAACAGGTGGGGAGCGCTTTCTTTTCTTACAGGTTTTGGATTGAATTCAAGACTCCAGGAAACTCAAGCCTCTTATGCTGGTGTACTTTCAAAGTAGTTCAGCATAACAGTTGAGCTGCGCAGAAGTAAACCTGCATATGAGTTCCATGCTCTTTCAAACAACTTCTAGTACATTTCAAGATGCAAAGATTTAAAGCCATCAGAGATCATTGTGATCGTTTTTGTTGAACCAGACCTCCTCTATAACCTAGACTGCACTCTCATACATTTTTTTACCCTTAACTTTTTTCATGTAACTTACCAATTTACATTTGATTTAGGGCAAAGCATTTAGGCAAACGTCCCCTCTTGGCTCAGAGATTCCCAATGACAGAGAATTGTCTGCATCTGTTGATTAGCTGTTCTAGTTGTTGTATACTCAACATTGCTAAATGACAGTCTTATTTTCCTAAGGGAAGAGTCAAGGGGAGGAAGCATACATACATCAGCAGCTGAAGCATTGTTCAGCTGAGCACTAAGTCAGTTTACCAAAAGATCGATGTTAAAATTTGACTAAAATAGGTTTGACTGCCCTGTTTTTCATGGACAGTTTCAGCTCACAGGAATTCAGTCCAGTTTTATCCCACACCAAGTGAAGGTGGATCAGATCAAGACAAAATACTGCCTGTAGCTAAAAAAAAATGAAAGAAGCCATTCACTGTGTTAGGAATCTACCATTCACTGTGTTTGGGTTGCATGTAACCAAAGGTGTTTTGACCACTTTGGAGCTGTACAATGATCACTTCAGCATACTCTTAGGCTTTGTGGTGTATTTCAACTTTGCTGTAACTGCTGTGTATCGAAAAGCTTAAATGATTTTATGTTTTGTCTTACAATTTGTATAATGCTTAGTAATTACTGAGCTATTTATGCACATTACGGCTCGAAGCTCCATCAAACTAGACCCCTGTTTGAACCAGCTTGTCTCACATGAATTCATTGTATTTACACTGATTAAGCTAGCTGAGGAAATACAAGATGTTTTCTTACTGCAATTACTTTCCCCTGTAGTGTTTCCAAGCTGAACTTATACATATTAGTAAGAATTCCTAATGCAAATTTTGTACTTTTTCCTCTCATGCAGTAGCCTAGATTCTTAGGTAGTAAAAACATGTTTCAGTGTATCTGACCTATAAAATTTTCTGATATTCAATTAAACTTTGCCCACTGAAAGATTCCTTTGCAGATATTCACAAAACTTACTATGCTGTTCTCAAATCCAAAAGCAAAATCTTTGCTCAGCTTGCCCTCAAGTCTACAGGAAGTAATGATTATCTCTGTGTTGTGCAATACATTAAATTCAGTCGTCCTGAGAGATGATCCACCTTGATAAGCAGTCTTCTTTGAGATCTGCTTTTCCACTAGAAAAGCTAGGGGAAAAATTCCATGGACTTGGAATATGAGTCTTTTTAACTTGTAAAGTGCAAAACTAGGGGGTTTTGTGTGTTTGTCGTAAGTAAAAATAGATACGCGCAGTTGTCTTCTAGCTTTGAAGTTTATTAGAGGCATTGAAGGGATGGTGATTTGTGCTGGTTTCCACCTTGGTAAATAAAGGTATAGGGGTAGAAACACCTGAGAAATCTGGTCAGAGCCAGAATTGTAAATGAATAGGTAAATAAATGGGTCTAAGGACACTTTCCCTATGTAAAGAGCAATGACTGTTTTACACCACACAGTTCCAACATACAAGATTAGCCAGGACAAATCCCATTAAAATCTTAAATACACAACAAGCGTATCCACTGTCTAGGGTAGTGTATAACAAAGCTCAGTATTTAATAACACAGGATGGCAGGTTAAGTACTAAGAATGGAGGCCAGAGCTATGGCATTGATGATGATTTTAAGTGCTCATACTCGGGGTGCATGAGTTCAATCACTCTTCCCTTTGCCATTCCCTGAAAATAAGGCACTTAAAACTCATAGCCACATTTCATACTGTGAAAACAGTATTTGTTGAAATACTGGAAGTCTGAAACAGTGCTTCTGTTGGCAAACTTCTTGAGATGTGCCTATTCAAACCAGGGAAGAAATTGTGTGATACACAGTATTGGAGAAACAGCTCCAGATAAAGATCACCTCTGCATTGCTTTTTCTCTTCATTCCAGTTACCACAAAGAATAAAACTACCATTGATGGAAGTTCTGCCACAGAATGTGACCCAGCAGGCATGCAGAGAATTTTCTTGTGTCCCTCTCATGGGAATTTTGGGAGATAAAGGAAGAAAAGTGGAAGGAATGATTGTTGTTAGTAGAATCTTGTAGAGTGGTAATGTTGCATCTTAAGCTCTGACCACAATAACAAAAGAGATTTGCTTATGGCATGCTGTTTCTTCAAGGTATTGCAAAACTGGTTAAGATGAGCTAAAAGACCACCTTCTGGAAATACAATTGAGAGGGGTTGAGCTGAACTGAAGGTGTTATGAACAGACTTCTTCCTTAATGCGTCACTACCATAACCTGCAAGTAACATCTTTAAGCTTAAAGAGAAGGCTTACCTCTATCATTAATGATGTATTTAGAGAATTATGCAGCTATCCAGCTTACTGGCAATTGCTTCTCATATCCCCAACACTTTGGATCTCACTAGTATATCCTTGACTGCTTTATCTGAAGACAGCTGTAAGTCTGATGGTGATTCCTTATGCTCTACTATTGCCAACAGGAAATGTAATCATTGTAAGAACCACTGGTAGTTACAGGTTAAAGTTGAAGTCTGATTTAAAATATCTCTAATAAGGATGAAGCTGCAGTATAAATTCCTGGCACCTTGCATACATAGGGTTGTGCAGCAGTGCTCTGGAAGCTCTGGAGTTTCAAACTTACCCAATGGTAAACAGAGAATAACTGAATGGAACTACTATGGTGCTATTTTACTAACATGCTAACTGGAAATTATAGCAAAATTATAAAATATATTTTTTAGCAAAATTATAGAATTATAGCAAATTATATACAGTTTATCTGGATAATTTTGATGCCAATTATTTTTTCCAGAGTACTTGTTGCGCATCCAAGGTTGGTATCATCAAGAAATGCCATTATCCAAATCATGAATGAAACACTAAATGGATCTATATCCAGAACAGGTACCAATTTACATGTTCATACAAAGAACTAGTATTTGTGATATTAGTACCACATATACTAATGATGTGCTATATTAGTTTAATAAATAATAATTATAGAATTCCTATCTTAGCAATTTCCCATTCTGTTAGTTATTAGTGCAGAATCTGTGCGGTTTGAACATGTCAGTATTTTCTATTGGAATGAAGAGCAGATTCTTATCATAACAGTATTTTTTAACAAAATATTTAGCAAGTACACAGCCATAGAGAATGCACAGCACTGCCAAAAGGTTGTTCTCTTTGGTGCCAAAACACTAAATGAACAACTTCAAGCCAAGCATCTGTGAAAACAAAGACCAGCCTGTTCAAGCCATTATCTAGGAGAACAAGAACAACAACAAAGAATGCCATTTGTTGGTTGGTTTACACCCAGAAATGTATGTCTAATACTAAGCTGTGCTGTGCAGACAGGTATCTGAAAGGAAATTTCTCATGTTCAGTAAGAACAAAATACAGAACTCCCGCTTTATTTTATTCCAGATAAATACCAAGCTTTCTCTTGATAGTGACCATACAGACCATAACCATACAGGTCCCAAATCTGGAACTCTTATTCAGCCAAAATTTCACATGTCAAGCACTACAAGGTTATATCTATTTGTTTCTGCAATGACTGCAAAAAAGGAAATTGCAATTTTACCTGAAGTTGTGTCCTGGTTAATTTAATGTAAATAAAATAATTTATTCCTGGTGGATGTCGTGGAGCAACAAGGAGTTTAAATGTACTGAGCTGAATATCTCAGCCAGCCAGCGCATATACTAAGCATGCCAGTTTACATATGGCTTCTGGGGGTGTCAGACAGCATCTTTTACATAATAGAAGAGACAAATGTTACTGTATCTGTCGCAGGTCCTTGGAAACGACCCTGAGCATCAGCACAGGCTTTGTTCCGGACTGACTAAACAGAGAGCAATGCATCTGAAAGGTCATGTTCTAGTTGATAGCTATGGTGCAACAAGAGCAGGAAATAAACAGAATCCTTGGACATCTGTCTTGCCACTGCACATGCCCCAGGTTCTTTCCATAATGACATTCACTTGCAGATCAACACATTTCAGTCAGGAAATTTAACTCCATTTTGAACTGAAACACTGTGGACAGGTTAAACCCTGGATCATGAAGTGTATTCTGTCTTTATCTGTAGTAAAATCTACTGTTGAAGTAATCAAATATGTTGACCCTATAGTCCTTGTAATTAATTATATCAAACATCTGTGCCATTATCCCATGACTTCTGATTGTTTGCTTGGCTGTTTGAGAACATGACTACTTGCAGTGTGTGACTTCCTGTTGACAAGATCGTGCATTTTCATTGCTTGGAAAGTAGTACTTTAAATTCAGAAAACACTCTGATGCTGTCCCAGTGAAATTCAGTCCAAATCAAGCCTTGTTCCAAGTCCCATTTTCCATGTGTTTGGTAGAGATTTGGCTGATGAGGCCTGACTATGTCTCCTAGCAGGGCTGCCTAGGGAGGCAGCAAGACTCTCTGCAACTGCAGAGTCTCTCTTTGCTGCTCTGCTGTACTGGCAAGGAGTGAAGTAGGGATTCGAGGAGTAAAGCTTGTGTGAGAATAGAGTGATGACGCTGACGGAGTTCGATCTGGGCAGTTTGGATGAAACAGACTCCTTTTGTGGCACAAAGGGGAAAAAGGCCATTTTTCTAGTTGGTAGGGTCAGAAAATGAGGGAGGAATGTTTTGAGCCTTCTCACCATAACTCATTTCATTTTCAAATATCACTTAAAGAGGAAATTATGCATTCACATGAACTTAATGATCGATGATTGTGGCTAGAGTTGCTTATTCTATAATTATTTGTTTCAATTAACAGCTTCCAGATCACCTATTTGTATCTGCCATCTTTAAGAGTTATAGAATATTTGTCTACTTTTATTTGTTTAAGTTTCCATATTTACTCAAGGTGCCAGCTGGGAAGTGGCTTTTGGTAAGTACAGAAAATAACACCTTCCTTATCATGGAAAAAAATTTAAGTCACATTTCTAACATGATTCTTACATTGGAAAAATGGGTCAAAGTGGTGCTCTCCACACTATAATGCCATCTTGGGATCAGATGGGAAAGTCATGTTTAATGCTGTTGGAGCGGGAAACAGGATTCACCAGTAAGATCCAGCTCAAAAGAAGCAGAGGAGCCTGGCAGAGATTTTCAAGGCAAAAGGTGAATTGTCTGAAAGTGCTGCATCTCTCCACTGAATTAAGGACACAGATGCTGGAGTATTTGGTGTTTGTGGCAAGGCACCCTGGTCTCTTGCTGCATGTAGCAAACAGTACTGCAAAAGTTTGGAAGGTGACCTCTAGTCTCCCAAAGTGTGAGGCAACAAGAAAGGCTGCCTGAAGGCACACCAGTCATGCAGATCTCTCACTGGAGGAGAAGAAAATCATCTTGGTCTCAAATAAGATGAAGGGAATACACAACACCTTAGATAAATGCTGCTTTCATATAAAAACATAGAAATGCATTGCACAGAAATGCAATTTTTCATATGAATAGTGGGATGGAAGTAGGTTTTTTTGCAGAACTCTTTCAGGTTTCTGTTTTCACCTGCTGTTTGATTATTGACCTTTAACTAACTGAAGCAAGGAAGGAAGTGCCCTGGACCAGCTAACACTGGATTTTTCTGCCAGTTCAGACCCTCTAGCTCCTTTGTGAAATTGTTTCCTGTGACATTTGCTGATCTCATTTAATATCCCCTTTGATAACCAGCCTTCTAGAGGTGTTTGACCACTTTACTAGCTCTGCAGCCAGCAAGGCAAGAGACAGTAACCTTTGAACAGCTGCCATCGCTGAGACCATTGCTGAATTTTTAGAAAGAGTAACTTAGAGGAAATCCTGCTGACAATATTTATTTGGTTTTTATTGTGTAGTTATGTAATACTTTAAAATTAAAGATATTTATAACTTAAATTAGTCCTTTGGAAAGACTTAAAAGTCTCTTTTAAAGAAAAAAAATAAAGTAAGTCAAACTAGGACTTGAGGTAAAGTTCAGATGAACTTGCAAGTTAGACCTGGTGGAATAACTCAATGTTATTTTTTTTAAATGGAGATAAACCCACTGACTTTGATTTACAAGCACATAGAATTAGGTTTGAGTTTAGCCTACTCTATGGAGGGGAATGATTATTATATCAGTGTATAGACAATTATTAAACCACTCAAAGAAGATATAATGCTTTAGGATGGATAGGAATTTTTTCCTTTATCCCAAATTCAGTGGATGTGGACACCTAGCTATCAAAGACCTGTATTTCTAATATGTGATCTCCCTAAACACTGGTCCCTTAAATGAGGCTTCAGAACAAAGGTTGTGCTACACTTCAGTCTCACACTTAAGCCCTCTAAATATTTAAATTAAAACAGGATTCCAGCAGGGTAGATATTCTTTGCTGTCTATCCATGAAAATTAAATACAAGCCAATCAGAATATCATGTGCTATTCCTAAACCTGTGACAGTGCCACTGTCTTGTAATACTATTCTGGTAAAATTGTCCCCAAAAAACTGAAAAATTGGCATTAATTTAAGCAACCATTTATATTAAATGTCATAGGAAGACATCGTTTGGAAGCACCTGGCTAGAAAATTTCTATTTTGTTACCAAAAATTAATGGAGGTAAATTCTTGGGTACTGTAAACCATCTCTCTTCTACTTGCTTAAATCTCTCTCTGTTGATTTAATTATGAGTCTGGTCCATAATCGTCATGGTTTAACCCGGCTGGCAGTTAAAACAACCACACAGCCATTCGCTCACTTCCCTCCCTCCCCTCCCGTCCCCTCCCGTCCCCTCCCCTCCCCTCCCCTCCCCTCCCCTCCCCTCCCCTCCCCACAGTGGGATGGGGGAGAGAATCGAAAATGAAAAACAAATAAACAAACAAAAACCCCTTGTGAGTTGAGATAAAGACAGTTTAATAGGACAGAGAAGGGTGATGATGATGATGATAATAATAATAATAATAATATACAAAACAAGTGATGAACAGCACAATTTCTTACCATCCAAAGCGGATGGTCAGCTAGTTCCTGAGCCGAGAGGCCTCCTGGCCAACCTCTCAGTTATGTATGGAGCATGACATCGTATGATATGGAATATCTCTTTGGCCAATTTGGGTCAGCTGTCCTGGCTGTGTCCCCTCCCAGCTTCTTGGGCAACCCCACCTTCTCACTGGCAGGTCAGTATGAGAAGCCAAAAAGTCCTTGAGTGCTTGGCAACAACTAAAACCATCAGTGTGTTATCAACATTATTCTCATCTTAAATCCAAAACACAGCTGCTAGTAAGAAAATTAGCTCTGTCCCTGCCGAAACCAGGACAATGATGTACTGTAAGAGAGGAGCAAATAGCCGCTAGAGCTAACCTTTAAAAGAGATGCTAAACTAGGATCCTTTGCCCTCCACTGTGGCAATTGAAATGTACACCTGAACGTTAACCCTGAAACCATAATTTACATCTTCTAAAAGCCAGAGAAAGTTTTGATTTGGATTATACTCTTCTCTTACTTCTGGTTGCAGACTGGGCTTTGCATATTCCATATGTATGACAAGCAAAGGTCTCATTTTATAATACATGGCTCAGACCATGTCTAGTAAAAATGAACTATTGAGAATTGAGGGAAGATGGCCCATTACAGGAACAATGAACTAAGAAGAAAGGAGAAGGGGTTGGGTGACCCTGATCTACAGACAGTCTTGAGTAAGTTGCTGTGGAAGATGGTATGAAGTTGTGAACATATGAAGAGAAGTTGAACTGCTGTCCTTCACACACACACACACACACACACATATATATAAATATATATATCTGTATGTATTTGGTCTCAGGTCAAACCTCTGCTCTGCTAGAAGTGCAACTACAGGGCAAAATATTTCTCTCTGCCACAAAGTTCTTGCAACCAAAGAATAAAACAACAGACAGCAAAATAAGCTGCGGATGGCATGCAAATAATAGTGTATGGGGAAACAGTCTTAGTTAAAAAAAAGTGCAAAGGCTAGAAAGTGTGGAGAGCAGGGTATAGTGCAACTGTTCCATGGAATATGCACAGAGGACAACTCTTTGAGTAAATATTAGCAGAGAATTACTGCAGATATTTATCCAGGTCCAATGAAAGTGGACATGTGTGTGAAATCGGCTGATCTGTTCAGCCATTACACACCTGTTCTCTTAGAGGCATTCTTTCAAGCGGAAGAAGCAATCGTGAGACTGAAATGGCAAAACACCCTGCCACAGCCCGTTCTGCCAAGCTCATGGCATTGCATAAGATGCTCATAAAAGGAGAAATTCATGAAAATGCATGCAAAATGAAAATACCCTGCAGGAAAATCATCTGCCCACTCCAAACATTTACCTCCAAGATGTTAAAGTTAAGGCTGGGACTAAGTCAAGGAGGGAAATGAGCTACATTTTAAACCTCTTTACCTTCCAGTTATTTGTGTTCAGTCAGTCACCCGAAGCTAATGTATCTCCTTTCTTTTTTCTCTCTCTGTTATGACAGATCTGAGCTAGACAAGGCATGTGTCATTTGTAGAAACAGCTCTTTAGTGAATAAGGAGGTCCATGAGGACCTCCTTCAAGACATATTCACTGTATCGTGATGCTGATGGAAGAGGCTCTCAACCAAAGCTCACACCGATAGCCACTGTTTATTGGTGCTTCAGTAGCCATGTCAACAATGTTCAGAGTGGAGAGTGGTCATGATAATGACCTTTTTTTAATTTTTTTTTCAATAATGGTCTTAATATCAGATTTGACAGTGCCATACAGATTAGCAGTTCCCAACAAGTTTGCTGTGCCAACAGGAAAGATGACATTTGGAGCAGAGAACAATCTCATCATAAACCATTTTGCTTTTCTCAGTGCAGGCTGGGAGGTTGACTCCAGGCTTCCAGGCATTTGCCCTGCGGTGAGTTTGTGGAGGTCAGAGGAGCAGGGACTGTATTGGGGCTGTGGGGAAGAAGCTGGGAGGTGAGAGGGAGGAAGGAAGCAGTGGCTGGGTTGGAAGGAGTAAGAAGAAAGAGAAGAATGTAGCAGCAATGAAAAAGGCTGGAAACTAGCTGCTTTTATACTAGGGTGGGAAAGGTGATGTGATTTAAGCAAGATAATAGAAAAGATGCTAGGGGGTTTTTTAAGTGTAGTGAGATTCACTGATATATCTTTAAACATTTAGTTAGGATGTCAGATTAAAAAAAAAAAAAAAAGATTCAAATCTACAATGAAAATGAAATTGCTGCCTTTCCATGTAAGGTTGTCTGAAGAGTTTTGAACATGTGTCTTATTAGCTTGATGCTTTGGATTTGTGGCAAACTGGTGAAAATCTTTTAGAGAAGCTCTGATAAATTCCTGAAAAACTCTTAAAGCTTGCTGGGTGTCAATATGAAACAGCAATTGGAACAGAACAGAGTTCAGTTCAGGTAAAAAGGATAACAGTATGTGATTTTTTTTGTTATTATCATTTTAAAGACCTGAAAGTTAGAAGCCCATAATGCTGAGCACCACACACATGTAGAGTGAGATTTAGTCCCTTTCTAGTCCAACTCACACTCTGAATAGGTGTAAATACTGAGAAAGAGTAGTCACAACACCAAGCTGTGTGGTGCAGTTGACACACTGGAGGGAAGGGATGCCATCCAGAGGGACCTTGACAGGCTTGAAAGGTGGAGCTGTGCGAAATGCGTGAAGGTCAACAAAGCCAAATGCAAGGTCCTCCACATGGGTCAGGGCAATCCCAAGCACAAATACATGCTGGGCAGCGAATGGATTGAGAGCAACCCCGAGGAGAAGAACTTGGGCGTCTTGGTGGACAAGAAGCTCAACATGATCTGGGAGTGTGCACTTGCTGGACAGAAAGCCACCACATCCCAGGCTGCATCAAAACTAGCATCACCAGCAGGTCAAGGGAGGTGATTGTCCCCCTCTGCTCTGCTCTTGTGAGACCCCACCTGGAGTACTGCATCCAGCTCTGGGCCTCCAACATAGGAAGGACATGGAGCTGTTGGAGCGAATCCAGAGGAGGGCCACGAAGATGATCAGAGGGCTGGAGCACCCCTCCTATGAAGACAGGCTGAGAGAGTTGGGGTTGTTCAGCCTGGAGAAGAGAAGGCTCGGGGGAGACCTTAGAGCAGCCTTCCAGTACCTCAAGGGGGCCTACAGGAAAGATGAGGAAGAAATCTTTATCAGGAAGTGTAGTGATAGGACAAGGGGTAAAGGTTTTAAACTGAAAGGGGCTAGATTTAGATTAGATATTAGGAAGAAATTCTTTACCGAGAGGGTGGTGAGGCACTGGAACAGGTTGCCCAGAGATGTTGTGAATGCCCCCTCCCTGGAAGTGTTCAAGGGCAGGTTGGATGGGGCTTTGGGCAGCCTAGTCTAGTGGAGAGTGTCCCTGCCCATGGCAGGAGGGTTGGAACTAGATGACCCAACCCAAACCATTCTGATTCTGACTGGCTCAGAGGCTCCTTGCATCCTTGGCACAGACTACCTCAGGAGAGTTCATCCGAATGGAACATATAGTATAGATAAACCTGAAGTTACCATCCTGTAGCAAACACCATTAAAGCAGCATTGAGAAGTAGCTTCTGACACCTGATCCAGGAAGGTCAATATTACTCCTTTGACTTGATCAATTTTAATGGAAAAGAAGAAAACACATTATACTGCTAGAAAAATGGAGCTAAGCCCTGTACATCCAGTATTTTCATATAAAAGCTCTAGTTAGGGTTGTGATCTGTCATCAGTGTGGTGGGTCATTACCCACAGGTATGGTGTTTCTTCTGTCAATATTTGTTCAAGTCTGCAAATAAGCGGATTACTTGCGTGTATATGTCTATATGGTTTGCATGTTAAATTTGTTGTTATCAGATCACAGAGGGTGTAACACAAATTTGACTACATTCATTTCAAAGAGCTAAGCTCTTTTCTTTCTCACTCTGGTGATTTACCACAGACTTTTCATAGTAATATGATCTCTGGGACAGAGACAAGATCAAAAGACATAAAATAAATGACAGAGCATGAAAAAATTATACTTTTACTTTTCTAGCTATAATATACAACAATGTAATGAAAAGATTTCCCATCAGAATCAGTCATAAAGATAAAAATGGCTTTTTGAGTAAATGTGAATTCACTTTAAAAAAACCAACAACTACTTAGGAAATTAAAATAAAAAACTCAAGAGAAATTACTTTTTTTCCTTTCTCATTTTCACAAACACCTGAAAGGTCAGAGAAAAGAGTGTACTGAATATGTTAATTTGACACCCCTTACACTTCTTTATTATGTATCTGGTGGAAAGGTGATTTTTTCCACCATGCTTTCTACTCACTGTACAAATTTTCTTATAGCCATGATTTCTACTTTAAAGAAGTGAGCAGAGCTTTAAGCGGAAAGTGTCACAGAGGTGACACATTTTTCTATCATGCCTGGAAAACAACCTATAGCACCTACATTACTAAGCTGTCAAGATTGTGTTGAGTTGTTAAATCATAATGTTCCAGGCAATGGGAGAGTTTAGGTTCCTTTGAGGTTCCTGGTTCAGTGTTCACCTCCATTTTCAGACAATAAATGGTTGGGTTTCCTGACTTCAAAGGAAGTAAGTATTTGCATTCATATCTCAGAGCAAGAATGGTATATTCCCCTGATGGGGAGGGAAACTCTATTTCAACTTGGCTGTGAATATTCATTCTTTTGAACCTATAAGTGGACTTTCAGAGATGCTCTCAGTCTAAATGCTTCCTTGAGCAACACCTCCTCTAACTCAGAAGTAAAGTCAAGGAATTTGGCAGTTACAAGGACACTGAAGTGCTGCACAGGAAATAAGCAGCAGGTTGAGAAATGTAAGTTACAAGTAGGTGATGAAGTCCATTTTTAATGCTACATGGAACTACAGTTAGTGCTACCAGTAGCAGGCATTCAGAGGAGCACTTGTACATGCTTGTACTACATTATGGTAATATTAAATATGAAAAAGAAAAGAAAAGAAAAGAAAAGAAAAGAAAAGAAAAGAAAAGAAAAGAAAAGAAAAGAAAAGAAAAGAAAAGAAAAGAAAAGAAAAGAAAAGAAAAGAAAAGAAAAGAAAAGAAAAGAAAAGAAAAGAAAAGAAAAGAAAAGAAAAGAAAAGAAAGAAAAGAAAAGAAAAAAAGAAAAGAAAAGAAAAGAAAAGAAAAGATAAGAAAAGAAAAAAGAAAAGAAAAGAAAAGAAAAGAAAAGAAAAGAAAAGAAAAGAAAGAAAAGAAAAGAAAAGAAAAGAAAAGAAAAGAAAAGAAAAGAAAAGAAAAGAAAAGAAAAGAAAAGAAAAGAAAAGAAAAGAAAAGAAAAGAAAAGAAAAGAAAAGGAAAGGAAAGAAAAGGAAAGAAAAGGAAAGAAAAGAATCCATACTTCAAAAATAATCATGTGAAAGGGGTGGAGGAATGGGGGATTTTGCAAGTCTATAAAAGAAAAATAACCATAATTATAACTATCATCTTTACTCCTGTACATTATTTTTATATATTTGCTTTTAGTTTTTCTGTGCTTCCTGTTAATATGAAAATATTGTCTTTCACAAGCCACTTCCATTAGTTTTGTTCCCAAAGGAATTAATTTCAAATTAAGCTGTATTTCTGCTTCTTTCACCTATTTTCTTTCCTCTCTCCATATTTTTCCTTTAAAAAATTATGAATTTCTTTTTCTAAATTATTTTAAACCAGCCAACTTTCTGCTTGACATTTTCTTGGCTACTGCCAACTAATTTTTTTCCCCTCTTCCTTATACGTACCTTTTTCTTTTTGTGAGCTTCTGGCTTGCTTTCTTCTGATGTACATATACCTATCTCAAGCTCTTTATTGTAACATTTATGGATTTCATATATGTGTGCTCTCTTTATATCTTTTTTGTGTTCTCTTTAAAGTAAAGTACTTCTCTCTTTACTTTTACACACACTGCTAACATTATTATTGGCCAGACAGAGAATATGAGCTCTACTTTGACACAGTAGTGTGTCAAAGAGAAGAATAAATGAGTTTGCTTTTGTTTTATTAAATATTAAAAATTGTTTCCCTGTTTCTTAAAAAAAGTTGGCAGTTTTTCCTCTATGTCCAGAGCATATATGTGGTGGGTTGACCCTGGGTGAGGGCCAGGTACCCACCAGAGCCGCTCTATCACTCCCCTCCTTCTCTAGACAGGAGAGAAAAGGTATAACTAAAAAAAAAACTTATGGGTCGAGATAAGGTCAGGGAGAGATCACTCACTAATTATCGTCACGAGCAAAACAGACCGAACTTAGAGAGGGAATTCATCTTATTTATTACTAAGCCAAACAGAGTAGAGGAATGAGAAACAAAACCAAATCTTAAAACACCGCCCCCCACCCCTCCCATCTTTCCGGGCTCAACTTCACTCCTGGCTTCAACCTCCGGCCCCCTCAGTGGCACAGGGGGATGGGGAATGGGGGTTACGGTCAGTTCATCACACGGTGTTTCTGCCGTTTCTTCATCCTCAGGGGGAGGACTCCTCTCATCGTTCCCCTGCTCCAGCGTGGGGTCCCTCTCACGGGAGACAGTCCTTCACGACCTTCTCCAACGTGAGTCTCCTCCACGGGGTGCAGACCTTCAGGAGCAAACTGCTCCAGTGTGGGTCCCCCACGGGGTCACAAGTCCTGTCAGCAAACCTGCTCTGGCGTGGGCTCCTCTCTCCATGGATCCACAGGTCCTGCCAGGAGCTTGCTCCAGCACGGGCTTCCCACGGGGTCACAGCCTCCTTCAGGTGTCTCCACCTGCTCTGGCGTGGGGTCCTCCACGGGCTGCAGGTGGAATCTCTACACCCCCTCATCCTCCCTCCATGGGCTGCAGGGGGACAGCCTGCTTCACCATGGTCTTCACCACGGGCTGCGGGGGAATCTTGCTCCGGCGCCTGGAGCACCTTCTCCCCCTCCTTCTTCACTGACCTTGGTGTCTGCAGATGTTCTTACATCATCTACTAGTGATGCACCTATCCCTCCACCCTGGACACACACACAAATAAAGACCTGTGTTAACATGGAGCAGGGATTCTTATTTAATCCTAGAACTGATATAAGGTTATTTGAGGAAGCTACTGAGCAGAACAAGCATCCCATACTGTTAATTGGTGATCTCTGACTGTATCTCTATGAGTTATCTCTTTATGAGCCATTCTCATCATTACTCTTTATCATCAAAAGGTATTGTCAGAGCAGACTGGTAACCAGTAAAGAAGGTCACCGCATCTGAAAGAGCTGAGTGCAGGTGCTGAACCAGTTAGCTGTGCTAAGACTCTATTAAGGTAAGAAGTTACTCTCACAAAAATTCTGGACTAAGTAGGGAAATGAGAAGTCATGTTTGGAGATATCTTGAGATTTGATCTAGGGACCATGAAGAAAGTCAGGGGAAGAGAGGAAAAATATGTGCCAATTCTTGACTGCTACATTTGTGATGATGTATATTACATACTGAGAACTCCAAACATTTTCCTGTGTGCTTTGTTCTGAAATATCCAATCTTTTTTTTTTTTTTTTAATGAGAAACAGGCTGTGTAACTGGACTCCAGAAAAGAACGCATAAGCTTAATATGCAAGGTTTATGCCTAAGAACAACTAGCCGAATACTAGTCTCAAGCCATTAAGAAATGTAGTTGAGTGCTAGCCGAAGATCTGTGATTCGAAAATATTTAAAAACATGTAATTGTAAAGGGCAAGAATACTTTGGAGTAAGAGCTGCTTAAATATTAGTAATCCACCAAACTTTGGAAACAAATCATGATCCTTCACTAACACTAGAACTTTTCATCCATTATAGCGTGGAAGGATGGAGTAGGATGTCAATAAGGAGAGGAAATCTGGGAAATTATGAAAACTACTGGCTACAACCACACTAGCAGATCTGCAGTCCCTCCCAAATTCCACCACAGACGTATGTGAGAGCAAAGAACAAGCTACATAGAATCATAGAATCATAGAATGGTTTGGGTTGGTAGGGACCTTAACAATCGTCTAGTTCCAACCCTCCTGCCATGGGCAGGGACACTCTCCACTAGACTAGGCTGCCCAAAGCCCCATCCAACCTGCCCTTGAACACTTCCAGGGAGGGGGCATTCACAACATCTCTGGGCAACCTGTTCCAGTGCCTCACCACCCTCTCGGTAAAGAATTTCTTCCTAATATCTAATCTAAATCTAGCCCCTTTCAGTTTAAAACCTTTACCCCTTGTCCTATCACTACACTTCCTGATAAAGATTTCTTCCTCATCTTTCCTGTAGGCCCCCTTGAGGTACTGGAAGGCTGCTCTAAGGTCTCCCCCGAGCCTTCTCTTCTCCAGGCTGAACAACCCCAACTCTCTCAGCCTGTCTTCATAGGAGGGGTGCTCCAGCCCTCTGATCATCTTCGTGGCCCTCCTCTGGATTCGCTCCAACAGCTCCATGTCCTTCCTATGTTGGAGGCCCAGAGCTGGATGCAGTACTCCAGGTGGGGTCTCACAAGAGCAGAGCAGAGGGGGACAATCACCTCCCTTGACCTGCTGGTGATGCTAGTTTTGATGCAGCCTGGGATGTGGTGGCTTTCTGTCCAGCAAGTGCACACTCCCAGATCATGTTGAGCTTCTTGTCCACCAAGACGCCCAAGTTCTTCTCCTCGGGGTTGCTCTCAATCCATTCGCTGCCCAGCATGTATTTGTGCTTGGGATTGCCCTGACCCATGTGGAGGACCTTGCATTTGGCTTTGTTGACCTTCACGCATTTCGCACAGCTCCACCTTTCAAGCCCGTCAAGGTCCCTCTGGATGGCATCCCTTCCCTCCAGTGTGTCAACTGCACCACACAGCTTGGTGGTGTTGGCAAATTTGCTGAGGGTGCACTCAATCCCACTGTCCATGTCACTGATAAAGGTGTTAAACAGTGCTGGTCCCAATATTGACTCCTGAGGATTGCCATCCATTGCTGGTCTCCACTTGGACATCAAGCCGTTGACTGCAAGTCTTTGAGTGTGACCATCCAGCCAATTCCTTATCCACGGATTGGTCCATCCATCAAATCCATGTCTCTCCAATTTAGAGACAAGGATGGCATGCAGGATAGTGTCAAATGCTTTGCACAAGTCCAGGTAGATGACGTTAGTTACTCTTCCCTTATCCACCAGCGCCGTAACCCGATCATAGAAGGCCATCAAATTTGTCAGGCACAATTTGCCCTTAGTGAAGCCATATTGGCTGTCACCAATCACGTCCTTTTTTTTTCATGTGCTGAGCATAGTCTCCAGGAGGATCTGCTCCATGATCTTGCCAGGCACAGAGGTGAGACTGACTGGGCTGCAGTTCCTCAGGTCTTCCTTTTTTTCCCTGTTTAAAAATGGGGGTTATGTTTCTCCTTTTCCAGTCAGTGGGAACTTCACCAGACTGTTACGACTTCTCAAATATGATGGATAGTGGCTTAGCAACTTCATCCGCCGGTTCCCTCAGGACCTATGGATGCATGTCATCAGGTCCCATGGACTTGTGCACCTTCAGGTTCCTTAGGTGGTTTCAAACCTGATCTTTTCCTACAGTAGGCAGTTTTTCATTCTCTCTGTCCCTGCCTTTGCCCTCTGCAACTTTGGCGGTGTGGCTAGAGCACTTGCCAGTGAAGACTGAGGCAAAAAAGTCACTGAGTACCTCAACCTTCTCCATATCCTGGGTAACCAGGTCTCTTGTTTCCTTCTGGAGAGGGCCCGCATTTTCCCTAGTCTTCCTTTTATCACTGATGTAACTATAGAAGCTTTTCTTGTTGCCCTTGATGTCCCTGGCCAGATTTAATTCTATCAGGGCTTTAGCTTTCCTAAGCTGATCCCTGGCTGCTCAGACAATTTCTCTGTATTTCTCCCAAGTTACCTGCCCTTGCTTCCATCCTCTGTAGACTTCCTTTTTGTGTTTGAGTTTGTCCAGGAGCAACTTGTTCATCCATGCAGGCCTCCACAGCTTCCTGGCATTTTTGCCTTACTTCCTCTTTGTTGGGATGCCTCTCTCCTGAACTTGGAGGAGGTGATCCTTGAATATGAACCAGGTTTCCTGGGCAACTCTTTCCTCCAGGGCTTTGTCCCCTGGCAGTCTACCAAGCAGATCCCTGAAGAGGCCGAAGTCTGCTCTCCTGAAGTCCAGGGTAGTGAGTTTGCTGTGCGCGCTCCTCACTGCCCTGAAGATCTTGAACTCCACCATATCATGGTCACTGTAGCCAAGGCTGCCCTTGAGTTTCACATTCCCCCCCAGCCCCTCCTTGTTGGTGAGAACAAGGTCCAGCATGGCATCTCTCCTCGTGGGCTCCTCTATCATGTGAAAGAGGAAGTTATCATCAATGGATTCCAGGAATCAAGCATCCTGGATTGCTTATTCCTTGCTGTGTTGTCCCTCCAATAGATATCAGAATGATTGAAGTCCCCCATGGGAACCAGGGCTTGCGAACGTGAGACTGCTCCTATCTGTCTTTAGAGGGTCTCATCCGCTTGATCTTCCTGGTCGGGTGACCTGTAGCAGACCCCCACTATAATGTCAGTTGTCCTCCCTTCAATCCTGACCCATAAGCTCAGAGGTATGTCTGATTTTAAGACCTCTCTAATTACGTTCCATAGCTTGCTGAAATGAAGCTAAAATGATACCTTTCATGATGACAGTAAATCAACTTTTCTACCTGTTTGGGTGGATATGAAAGCTTGTGTCCTCCTGATGCCTTTGGCTCAGGACTGCTAAAGGAAGTCTGTGAAGGAAAGTCTTATCACTTGGCATTTCTGACTTGCTAATCTGATTTCAAAGAAAATTGTTTATGGGAGTTCCTGGTTCAGATCCTCTTCCTTGCTGAAGTTGATGTCAAAGCACATGCAACAGTAACTGGATGAGCAAGTCAAGCTTGCTGAGTTCAGACTCAGATATGCTAACTATTTACTGATTTAGCAGGTCTCAGATGCCAGTTAATAACCAGAGAAATAGTAACCCATTCAAAGTTACTCAGTCAGACAACCTGACTTCTTCCTGTACTGGTGCCAAAACCAAGTCTGGATGATGTTCCAACTCAGCGAATCTCTGTGTCAATGATTATGTTTATCTGATGTCCCTGGCTAGATGAACTGATTAAAAAACGGCCTGCATTTTCTCTCCTCCAACCCCTCCTCCCCCCTTCACTTCCACTTGCTACTTACATGGGTTTATTACCCACACTGTCTGTCTCTTGCAGCATAGTCTGACCAAGCAAGCGATACGGTGAAAGAAGAATGCAACTCAGGCTACTTTTCGTGTGCCCATTCAGCCTCTTCAATAATAGTCTGCACTCAGACACATGAGCGAAAATACCTGCCTGGGGAAATCATGTGAGGGATGACAAGATACGTGGTACCCTTCACAAGATCAGATGGTATAGTTAGAGAAGGTGATGAGCTCATCACACTTTGGACAGAATAGTTAGCATTTTCCAGATGTTTTCCTTGTGCGTCAAATCAAGCTTCCAGTTCGGTCTTTAAAAGTCTGTATTCCTGACAACATATAAAATGTATTACAGGAAATAAACATCTGTGGTCACAAAAAGAAAAGTTTCCATGTGTTTTCTTTTTCTTTTTTTTTTTTTTTTTTTAACTAGCTATATAAAATCATGTCCCTTAAGTATTGACTTGACTTGTTCAAGAGAGAGAGGCTTTGGGAAAATAATAATAATAGGACTCCTACTTATTTACTCCAAAGTAGCAAAGGCTTCACCTTTGTGATACCTTTAGGGACTCTATCCAAGCAGTTGGCAAGAATCTTTACATTGATACCCTTGAGCATACCCACCAACAGAAAGCCTCCATCACTGAGGTCTAACAGGGAGGTGGACATTTTTTGGGAGACTTCAGAATTCATTTCTGCATGACTGGTGTCAGCACTCAGAGCCCATGGGGTGAGTCTGTCAGCTTGTCTGCGCCAATGGCCAGTGGCAAGCCATATTCCTTTATGGTAAAACCAACTATACATCGGTTCCCTGCACAAAAAAAAAAAAAAAAAAAAAAAAAAAAAAAGGTGTCCAGGAGGTGGGCCACTTGCATCCTGTTGGCACAGTCCACATTCATGGTTTTTCCTATTTGGCTCCATTCCCTTGAAGAGTCAAGGAACAGCTGTGCAGGAAGTAAGTGATGCCTACACCGCCTAATTCTTCCTCCTACACAAACAAATGGTGAGCTACACAGCCTGGTTAAAGGCATGCACAGTAGTGCTGGAATCAATTCTCCTCATGTACATGACCACATGACTCCAAATGAGGGCTGCCACAACTGGTGGCCGGGCTGGAGATGTCCCATAGCTGGGATCTGACTTCTACAGCTGACAATATTGCAGAGGCTTGTGAATGACAACTTGATATATCCAGCTCTTAGGCAACAGCCTCACAGAGCAAAATTTTTCTACCAAAATATCAAAAAAATTCAGTTACTTTAATTCCATTATAAAAAGTTTTGAGCCCTTTTCCACTGATTATTCTAAAATTAATTATATGTGGGGTTGTTTCTTTATTGATTTTTCTATTTGCCACTAATCAAAACTTTCAAAAGGAAAGTGAAACTCCTTCTGTGCCACATCACTGTGCCAGCAGTGAGCAGAAAAGTAACAGGACATAAACCCAAAAGTGCAAGAGAAAATATGAACATAAAAGAATCTCTGTGATCTTATTATATTCATCCTAAAGAGAAGAAGGGCTTGGAGATGCAGAAAAGAAGGAAAAGATGGCAAAGGGGGAAACAAAAATCTGATAATTTGAAACATTCAGAAGAATATTTTCTAAGTATGCTTGAAGGAATGAGAGTATGTTGGACTTTAGTGTAAAACAATTTCAGATGTCTAATTTATGATAGGCTTGTATGTGCATGTGTGCGTGTGTGCATGTTTAAAACTGTAGAGATTGATATATAAAAATGTATTTCGCTTTAGAAAATCAAAAGCTAATATGAGATGCCAAGTTTTAGCTATGTGATTATTACAGAGGAAAGTAAAATTAGTCTGTAGACATAAACACCATACTATACTTTCACAGCTAAAGACATCATCCAAACAACCTCTGACTGCCAAGGCTAGTTTCCTCTGGAGCAGACTGGCCACATTTACGTTGGGAAGCTCTTGAACTGGATTTTCTCTAGGTGCTATGTGGGGCATCTGTTCTAGTTATTCCGCATTTGGTTTGGGCCTTTTTCAGTCTAAAGTGCACAAATCAATGAGAGGGGAGAGGCGTGTCTTAAAGCATGATGCCAAACACTTGAGTTGTGAACCCTGGGCGCGGGACTAGGACATTTGATGATTTAAGACCTGGTTGGATAATGCTAAAGGACCATGTAGGTCAGAGGAAGCTGGTCCTAACATGGGTTTCTCCAATCTGCCTCAGGAGGGAAGCTCCAAAATGGAGGTATCCCTCAAATCCAGGTTTCACCCTGGGTGGAGTTAAACCATTTCCAAAAAGAGCCTGGGAGTAAGCTGGCATACATGCAACATGAGTGAGCAATTGAAACAAAGACTAAGGAATGAGTATGAGGGTCTAGAAATTCAGATTTCTTGTAAGGGAGGAACTAACATCTGACTTTGCAGGTTCGTGGCACCAGGGATGTGGAATAATTAGACTTGCCAATATATATTTTCAATATTTTTTTTCTGTTCTGCGCTGAATTCTTTGGCAGACTGCCCACTTGCTAACTTTTGTTGGCCTGCAGAGCCCTATTAGTCTTTATGCCAAACTGTAATTAAGTGCTTTTCAAATCCATGGGTGGATTTTGTCCAGGTGACGAACGCATTGAACCATTAAACATGGTCTTGTGTATTGCAGTATTGCTCTGCCTGGAAATCCCCATTTGTTTTTGGTGAAAGTATGAGCAAATATTTGAAGCAATGTGAAAATGAGATCCTATAGATTCTTACAACAGCTTGTTGATCTGAATCACTGTTAGTAAAGAAACATACGCTGCTTTATTCAAAAAAGGTCACGTAGTTTTCATTATAAAGTGCATGAGATATGAGGTAGCAAATAGGGAGATATTTTGTAAGATTCAGTTTACAGTGCATAAACCTGTTTTTTCCAGTGGCTGCAGATGTGGTAAAACATACCAACTTAATAACACAGCAGTTTTCAAATGAGCAGTTCTCATTCCTAGTCATTTAGTGTGACTTTATTTTTCTTCTTCAGTTTCTTAGCTTGAGTTCTTTTCCTTAACTTACCTGCATGCTGAACTGAAAACAAAAGGGAATTATTTTTCTTTAATAAGAATGTTCATTTTACTTCTTCATGCTACTTTCAGGCTTGAGGTGCTTGCAATGTTCATGCCTGACAGTGGATTTCAGGCTTTATTTTAGTGATGAGAAAAGTTCATAGTCAGATCCAGCACCCAATTGACCCAAGATGACATATGTGAACATAGGATTAAAGATCTCACTGCAATGTGGCTAGGGTTCTAAAAGCTGAAGCTACTGCATTTTGGTAGAAAATTGCTTGGATTGATCTTTAAGAAACCATTGCATTTCACATAGAGATGGGAATCCTGTCTTTGTTTTATGAGACTGGCTTTTCTGATGATACAGTAGATATTGTCACAGTTCCAAGAGCAAGTACATTGCCTTGTCATCACATAAAAAGGTGTTGTCACATAGTGGTTGTATGGAGTTCATCAAATCTTTTCCATAAAGAAAAGAATAAACACAGATAAGGGAAAAATAACAAGCTGGTGAAAAATAAAGTTATAGATCCATAAAATGCGACTTCCTCCTTTTAAAAATACACTTACAAGAGTCAGTCTGAAAGAAAACATTGCATTTTATTCACCAACACAGAGAATTGAAAGCATTAGTGGTCAGCTGGAGGTTCCCTCTCATATCATGAAGTCAAATATGATTTGGAAAATGTTTGTAATGATAGAAAAGGCAGATCTACAAGATGGTAGAATTCAGAAAGACATTAATTGCTCATTTATATGGACAATGAATATGTCTTCAGTTCTGTTAGGTAAGCTATATACATCATATTTCAGAATCTCTTCAAATTATTAATTGACAGGAATTGGATAGAAACTTGCAGTGTGGTTGAACTATTTTTCACTTGACTGATGTGAGAGTTTTTGCACCACAATGTTGAATTTGTTAGATCACTGTAGCATCTCCTAGCAACCTAATGGTGTAAATTCTAATATACACCAAAGAATGGAAAAGATACTTCAATTTGTTTATTTCCTGTAATATTAAAATAGAAACAACAGGCTCAAAGAACGCAACACTGTATATTCTTACATTCTTGGTGTAAGAGAAGGGAAAAGTTATTGCTTGTCAGCTTGCTTTCCATGAATGATTATAATTTCATTTTGCAAGCTTTGTTGATGTAGATACAATTTATTTCTGTTTTCATGGGATAATTATAATAGACCATGGATACTATTGCAGTTCTGTCAGGGGTTACAGAAGGGGTTTCCCAGACTGTACAGGGAGTGGGCTTATACTTGGAATGAGAATTCAAGGTCAGCAGGTATGAGCCATTGACATATCTGCCCAAGTCAAAGTGGATTTCAAAGCCCATGGAAACTCACTTTACTTGTACACCAAATACCTGCCAGTGAGGTAGAATACCAAGAGCAGGATACATCCTCTTGTATAGTGCCATAAAAGTATAACTATTACGCAGCAATAATTTATATTTGGTAGGCATCTTAGCAAGCATGTTGGAAGGACATCACATAGTACTATTCTGAAAAAAGGTAGTGCCTGTTTCATTGTTCAAGCGTCTTCCCTTTTAATCTTTGACAAATTAACTACATTATCTCTTGACGTATCTGTTTTATTACTCTGTACCTGTGACTACCAATAACTTAGGCTTGGAAATTTAGGCTGTTATTTTCTATATGGCTCAAAAACAGGAGCTGGCATTTTCCATGGGCTCTGTTGACAATGGGTCAGATGAGACTGGGCTTGGATGGATGATGCACCATTTTTATGGATATAGATAATGCATCACATCATATTTTTCATTTACATTTTTGTACATTCTTGTGCCCTCTTTTCCAAATAGGGCTGAAAGTGAAACCTGTTATCACTGAAGAAAACTACTTGATAGATTAGCAAGGAGTTGTTACTTAAGAATAAGAAGAAATGCTTCCTCCCTCAGCAATTTGTTATCTTTTTTGCATTTGGGGGCACCAGGGACTCCCAGGCACAGCCTGATTTTGGACATCCTTCTTTAGACCCCAGAAGTAGGATTTATTTGCCTGAATGCAGTGACAATGAAAAAGCCTTGTGGGTCTTTAAACGGCCCAGGATACCTGAGAGGCACAGAGAATTTGTGCCCTTCTACCTCTGCAACCACAGGTGATGCCAGATACTTTCGAAGGGCACCAGGTGCCTGTGTTCATGTAGGCTGTATCCCACCTCTTCCAGTGCTAGGAGAGCATAGCAGGATGCTAAATTTGATGCTGTAAATATCCCCCTGGAAGAGCTTGATTCCCTCCATTGACTTTAGAGGGAATGTGGTCTTCCACCTCAGGTGTCTGAGTTGCAACCCTGAACTTGAGTTTTGTGACTATTCACTGTTGCTGCAGAGTTGGCCAGCTGGGAGAAGCCAGCAATCCTAGAACCTCGTGATGGCTACTGCTGTGCAACAGAGCCAGCCACACTATTGCCATAGCCTTTGGCAATGGCTCACTTTGTCCCATTGATAGTAGAAGAATTCAAGCATGTGGAATGAGGAGGTGAAAGAGAGATTGAATGGGTTGTTTGCTCTTGTCTTACCTTGTATCACCTGTATTAATTACCACTGCAAGTGTTATTAACACAGGCTGTGTCGCTTCCTATCAGGCAATGAGCTCAAAATCTGCCTGAAATTCTGCAAAACCACACCCATTGATCCCTGCTGGTATAAAGATGATATCATAAAAATCTGTGGGTTGAGTACCTCTCTCAGTGTAATCTTTTGTATACAGCTTGAGCAACATACCTAAAAATCTCAGCTGCATTCACTCCCTTGGAAACCTGGAAATTAGGTCATTCTACATGACCATATATAGAGCTGCCTTTCTCAAGGCTGTTAGCAATGTTGTGGTT
Organism: Balearica regulorum gibbericeps; assembly: GCF_011004875.1. NCBI lineage: Eukaryota > Metazoa > Chordata > Aves > Gruiformes > Gruidae > Balearica > Balearica regulorum. The sequence goes on along the minus strand of NC_046188.1, from coordinate 52,373,926 downwards.
TGATGGTAGTGGTCCTAATAGGAAGCCACTGAACTACAGCATAGGTTGAACTGTACCACATAGCAGTGAGGAGATGGTAAATGTTAGTCAATGGAGCTAAGGCTCAGAGTTGCCTCAGTGTTGGTAGAAAAAAGACTTTACATTTCAGTATTGATTCTCTAAGCCATTCAGTACTTGTGCTTCATTACCAGGATAAACCTGTGTAACCTGAGATTATCAGACTATCATTTGGACAATATACTCTTCATTTATTATCTCATACACATCAATTAAGTGAATTAATCTTCTTTAAAATTTATTACTACACTGGTCTGTAGTATGACACAGTTACCCAGTGATACAATGAACTCCTGTGCACATGCATACGTCATGAAACAGGGAATCGATTTCCAGCTTCTCTGGAGTGCCTTTGTAAGGATACTGGCGCTTTTAAATCTGAGAAGCAACATTCAATTTAAACTTTTAGCTTCTTAGCTGAATGTTATCCTTTTTTTTTTTTTATTGCACACAATCTTTTCATTAATAATGTCAATGCTGACTTAAGCAATGGTGTACTACCTGATCTGTTAAGGGCAGTATGCACAGAATGGGTCTAATGGCAGTAAGGTGATAGTTAGGATCTGTGTCTGTCTAGGAGGGTAGAAATTTGTTCAGTATAACCTTAAGCTGTTCAAAGTCAGAGAGAAGCTCTCTGCTTAGGGTTTCTGATTCTCCTAAGACCATTCAGATTCTCTGATAATACAATTAGGGATCTGAGGCACCTATGTGCCTGTGCATGTTTCCTTTGAAGCCTGTTGGCTTTAGTAGTATGTGGGATGGTCTTTTGTAGTTTTTCATCTCACTTGAAGCTGAAGCTTCAGGTCATTTTGTAGGGTACACTGGGAGGGTTTTTTTGTTGTAAATTTATAATGAACATAATTGGTTTAATCTTTAGGGCTCACTAATTTCCTGTGACAGCTGATATCTTCTGTTCTTCTGGTCATTCTTGTTGCATTGCTGCTTGGAAGCATTTCACTGCTGCTGTTGCTCCTTTTTAACAGAACAAAGTTATTTATCCATTGGACATAATGTTTAACACCATTTCTGGCAGAAGATGAAACATTACACTTGATGTGGCTGACCAGACTATTGCATTAATTAACTAAGTAGGCAGAAAGGTGGGAGAAGTCATAGTGTCAGTGTGCCTGGTAAACCAACCCCTGATGATGTTTGCAATGAAACAGTGAAACTGAGTTGCTACGTACTCTATGCACTAGGGATGCTGTACAAGGAAACCCAGCACACTGTAACAAGTTGGGCACTTCTGGCCTGTGTGTATTTGTCAGGCTGAAATTCATTCATAGATGTGTGTCTAACTACCACCACTGATAAATTCGACACCCATAAGTTGGACTTGATGATCTTTGTGGATCCCTACTAACTCAAGATATTCTGTGATAAGGAAAATCCCCCTTCTTTCTGCCTTTTATATTTGCATAATTCTATGTTTAAAAGCATTATAAAGGGCTTGAAGGCAAAATAAAACATTTCTAACAAGTACACAAGATGTTTTAATCAACGTAAAGACTTTTAGCTTGGTTTAAAAAATAATTTCACAAAGAAAATTGTTTGCATGCTGATCTTGTGACTGGCTCTTGTAACACAGTGCATTGTTTTCTCTGACTTAAAGCATTAACAGCTAGATGATGGCACTAGTATGGAAGTATTTTTTTTATGACTGTGCTTTGTTAGGATTCTCCTAAGAGTTAGCTGAATGCCTTGGTTTTGTTTATAGACTCATTCTCTCCTAATTTATGGACACCACACCAAAAAAAAAAAAAAAAAAAAGCACAGAAAACTCTAAGGCACTGGTTTTCATGCAGGAGTACAAGACCAAGAGTTAGGTACCTAAGAGTTGTAGAAAATCAAAGACAAAATGCTTGCTAAAAATCATACAAGAATTCAGGTATGAAACCAGGAGTCATCACAGCCAGATCTCCAAGATAAGAAGTCCAGTGCTGACCAGCAGACATTCTGAAGATAAAATTTTATTAAAACTGTGAAATACTTCATTCATAATACAATGTTCATTTTTCTTTACCTAATATGAGTGAGTTGGTTGTCAGTTTAATCACACAAAACTCAGTGTTTAGAGAATGCATTCAGCTTAGCTAAATCAAAATCTCATCTACGTAGCAATTGAAAATCCATGGACCTACAGTTGTTTATGAGAAATTAGGCCCTGGGTTCAAAATGTCACACAGCATTGCCAAGGCAACAATATCAAATCATGATTAGCAGCATTACTCTGAACAGTAGACATAGCTTAAAATGAGGTTAAACCAGCTTTTTCTGAAGGTCGAAGAGGGCCACAACACTCACCAGTTGCCTTTAAGTAAACAGCACCTACAATATCTTTAGCCTCTATAATGCATAGCATTGCCTTTGTGCTAGATATCCTATTGACTTTGTGTGACTCATATTTTATGACCTCACCAATGAGATAACACCCTCATTCGATAAAAGGCTATATCAATTAAGAAAAGCCCTGCTGTCTGATAACCTGATTAAGAGCTGAGTACTCAGGGTGGTGTTGTGAGACCTTTCATTTCTAATCACTTCTGGCTTCTTGTTGAGCAGCTTTATGGAATTATCCAGCCTTTGGCAAACTTTTGTATGATGCTTATTGCACCTAAAGATAAATTATTCTCTATTTGTTCAATTTGCTGCAAGGTGGGGCCCATCTGCTTGTAGGGATCAGTTTTCTAAAGACTTGGTATCAAAAGGTTCATTTTCCATTTGAGTGTCCTTAGGGCTTTTGTATTTTTGACATCTTTAGAAGTAAAAAAAAAAAGGAAAAGAAAAAAGTAACATAGAAACTTGAGTTTTAAGACTACAGATGTAAATGCTGGTTTATATGTTCTGTGACCGGAAATGTCAGCAATTTATACCAAATTTGAGAAAAATTCCCAAATCTAGAACTGGAAGCAAAGTTTTCCTTGTTTATGTAACCCAGTAACTGTAGATCTAACATATATTCGTTATTCCCACAATGCGGCCAAACCCTTCCCTCTGTGAAACTGTTGTCACACATCTCTATCAGAAAGTAATGGAAAATTTGATACATATTGTGAGATATGCTATTAGGCCTCATGCTCCCTTTTCTAAGGGTGGAAACAGCTATGGGGAAATTGTCATGTAGTTTACTTCATAGCTTGGTTCTCCTTTTGTTGCTCCCCTTTGAACGACTAATCTTAGGATCAATGTTGAACTTTTACTAACACAACCCTTAACAAAGCACCTATGTAGGAAAGAGATGTGTCCCTTTTTTCTCTTTCAGTTTAAATAAGAAAAACTTCTGATAGCACTGATGTAGATAGCAGTGAGGTTTTGCTCCTTGGTAACCAGCAGTGTTTTGTGGTGGCAGCACGAGCCCCAGGTGGTTCTGAAAGCCATTGGTAGAGCACTGGAGCTCAGGATAAGCCTGTCTCCACCCTGCCTAACAACATGCAGGCAAACCAGAAAGCACTGTGCTACTTTTTTTTTTTTGGTACTTTTTTTTTTTACTTTTTTTTTTCTTTCCTTTAAGATTCAAGCCCATCTGTTTAGAACCTTCCTGTTACTCACCTGGCTTTTGCTGTTAGGATGACTACAGTTTTACTTCATGAGCTGAGACCCAGTTTAGAGAGTGCTTCCTCTGATAGCAACCTCTCACAAATATTTTAGAAGCTAGTAAACAACATCCCATCTTAGGCAAAGACTGTTGGATCAAAATTCAGTCCTCCCAGGATCTCCCTATTTCGATCAAAGTCCTGTCCTAATCAAATTCTTAGATTAAGTCTGGATTAGGTTATGTTCTTTGTCTAAATCAGAGCCTTCTTTTTGACCTCTGGTCCCCTTTGTATTTTCAGGTCTCCTGAACCATGTATATTCACTTAAATGTCACACTGCCCAAGCAATTCTTAGGTGGAATAGGTATCTGCAGACATATAACACTAGAAACATCATTTCTTGCACAAAACCTCCCTTAGCTGACTCATCAGAAAAGTGATTGTTAACAGACAAGTAGCAGTTATAACAATACATATAATAATATATACAACTATCCAATAGCCTTCAAATATTCTGTGTTCATACATCAATCATCCCTCAGTAAAACGTTTGAACAGTACATAATTTTACAACACTCTTCAGAATAATTTATGTGAGAGCCTGAAGGCAGAAAAGCTGATAGTCCCAGCAGGTCTTGAAGGAATAGAGTGTCTAGAAAAACACTTGCAGTGTTGGGAGAGCATGATGTCAGATACAAACAACAATCTAGGTAGATCAGGCAGAGGTGGGATCAAAACAGCCACTTGCCATTGCTGGCAGAATTGTAGCTCGAGGGAACATCTGTGGAATCTCCAGAAGTGGAACAGACACCTCACCAAGAATGTGGACATTGTGATCTAATAAATATTCTACTGAAAATATAAGAACCTAAAAAGTGTGAATAACTGGGTGAATAGCAGAAGATGCTTACAGAATATTGTGAGTACAAGGCATGTGTAAGCTGTATTATTCCTCCAGGATATCTCAGCCATACCTTACAATAAGCAGTTTAGAAACTTCCTGGAACATGAAAAACAGCCAGAAAATACACCATCAGATATTTATACATAAGGCTAAGGCACCTCGTGAGCCGCCTCTTCTCCAGTCTAACCAATCCCAGCTCTCAGCCTCTCCTCACATAACAGATGCTTCAGTCCCTTAATCATCTCTGTAGCTGTTTGCTGGACTTGCTCCAATAGCTCCATATCTCTCCTGTACCGAGGAGCCCAGAACTGCACACAGCACTCTGGATGTGCCTCACCAGTGCTGAAAGGATCCCTCCCCGTCTCCACCAGCTGGCAACACTCAGCCCAGTGCACCCCAGGAGGTTGATAGACGTAATTTGTACTGGCAGTATGTGGATAGGTGGGGCAATGTACAATAAAAGCATTCTGAGATAGTGGGCAAATGCAGTTGAAAGCTAATGAGATAGCTCACATTGCCTCTTCTGTATGGAAGTACTACCCACTACTGGGCAGCAACACAACAGAAACTGGATTCAAACTCAGGACATCAATGTAAGACCTGAGTCATGAGTACCATAATGATGGGCCCTGCCCAGAATTGCACCAGGATGCAAGAACATATAGCAAGGTGACAATCTGGTGAAGTTAGGACCAGGCACCTTTGAGAGTATACTAATCATATCACATCATACCATACTATATCATATCTAATAGATACATTTAAATATATACACATATATGTACAAGCAAAGGCATGGAAGAATGTACTAGAAAATCAGTAAAGAAGAGGAAGACTTCCCCAATTAGCATGGTCACACTGGTAAATTTATAGCCTGGTAGCCGTGAGAAATCCTTCAGGTATACCACCAGCCTGCATGGATCCCAAACTGCTCAACAGTGCATTGGTAGAAGATGTACTATCTGATTTATCCTGGGTAAAATATCCAGAGTGGATGGTGGCACATTAAGTTAGATGAGCCATCCGTGGCATATCTTTCACTTGTTATCAGCTGTGGGTGATAAACTGATCCCAGAGATGTTCCAGTGTAAACTGAAGTAGGAATATTGCAGTCATAAAGACTTTTTATTTTGCAAGAAGTAAATACAGGGAAGAGTGAGGATAGGACCTTGTTGTCAAACAAATGAGGGCCAATGTACATTTATAGCGAAAGCAGCAAATGGAAATCGTAGAGAACTGAGAGCATATTTATTGGCTCTGAATTAAGCCTCAAGGAAATGCTTAATCAAAACTAGAAGGTGGGAGTCCAGAAGTTGTGGAAATCTTTCCAAATTATACACATCGCATTATTGTCCTGCAGTTTTGTTTCTCCTACAAATGTTTCACTTCCCGCCCCCCCCCCCCCCGCCCCACATCTGGCAAATATGCCAGCTATGCAAATGTTTGAGCCTGTGAACATTCAAAAATTGATTGTGTTTTCTGGCCTTTCTGAACACAAACCAACCTCTGTCTGCAGAAACAGTATTTTCCAGAAACAACAGTGAGTATGCACAGATATGTGCTCTGCTTTACTAAGGACACATGCCAAAGCCTTGTGAATGTGTCCAGAAAAGAGAAATATTCCTGATCAGTCAAATCACTCCAACCTTTATCAACAGTAGGTAGTAGAGAAAATCCCCTTTTTAAATAATGACCTCTTATTTATGTCTTATGCAATAATAATGTGTTCCCTGGTGGGTATAAGCATCTGTCTGTTCGCCAGAATATTTTCTGGACCTTTGGGCAATTTCAATCAAATTTAGCAGATGGCTAGATGTCTCAAGTTTCTGTAAGGTTCTGTAAGACTAGAGAAATTAGTTAGCCAAGTAAAAGAAAGAAACTTTATTAGGATATCTCTGTTAAAGACCTTCCACTGTAGGAGAAGCTTCAGTATTAATTTACCCCTTATTGCACAGGGAATCAACATGAGAGCTTAACATCAAAATGCTTACATGTTGGAAACCAGGCTTCATTTCCCCACACCTTAAAAAACCTCTGACCTGACGTGATGTCTATTAATATTAATATACTGACTGAAAGCTGGCACATTCGTAACATTCTTAGCTTGGATGAATAATGTTAATGTAACTCAATTAAAGTTTCAGTGGACCAAAAAGACAGAACCCACTAGGAAAACAGACTTTATTATGTCCGATGCTTGTAGATACTGTTCAGGAGATGTTTTCGCACTGGAACTAAATGAATCCACTGTGGTTGTCCCTCATCACACACTACTATTCTGAGAGGAATGAATGAGCTTCCCCTTTAGCTGTAAAAAAAAAGATGTACTTTTTTATTCAAACATGTACTTTCCAGTCATTGTGAGTCATGAAGGCACTTTCAGCTCTCCTGCCCTTTCTTCCCCTTTCTTCCTTCTGTCTGAGACTGAGTGTCCTGGTTGTCTGAACTAGCTCTTGTGCTCTGTTCTGCCATCTGTGCACACCAAGATAATGTTGTTCTTGTCTGTGACTTCGAGAGCTTCACTCATCTTCCTACTTTCAGATCTTTGTTCCTGGTACTTTTATTGAACTACTATTCCTCCTTTATAAATTGCATTTGAATTTCAGATTTTCCTGTTGTTTGTCAAACTCTTTGTTGTTAATTCTTAACTCTTAATTTCAAAATTGTTTTTTCAGTATTCAGTTAGTTCTTCTGCAGTTTTCTATTTGGGTCACAAGGTTAAAACCAGCATGTTTAGGAGGTTATTTTGAGAGATACAAAACTCGAGGAATCCCACAAAAAAAAGCAATACTGTTTCAGAGCCAGCTTCCTCCAGCTGCGTTCACAAACAGGGTTAAAAAGCACACAGTGCGTCAGAACTTGCCACTATCAGAAGTAAGGCTACTTTCTCATTGTCTTGTTTTCCACTGTCACTCATCCTTTGTAACTATGGAGATAAATGCTCCTGAAATCTTTTCTTTCATCTTTATAGGGAATCTTACCACTCCATTTTCCCCAATGGGGTGACTTTTTTTTTTGTTTCTATTTATTTTTCACTATGCATCTTATTCAAGAAACAGTTCAGATCCAAACACAGTCAAATTCAGAGTGACTTGACAGCTGAATAGACGCATCTGCCATGCCCCGTTTCAGCTTTTTTATTTCCTAAGCCATGTGTTGAAAGGTGCATTTCTCTGAAATAGCATAGCAGATTCTCTGTACAGCAAGTAAGCAATCATTTGCACAAAATCACAAGGATGGACTTCAAAGGGAAATATTGAGGAGCAAAATCCAGTGCATTACCATGAGGGTGCAAACTGTAGTAAGAAGAATAATGATGGACCTAATTCAGATGTGAGGATGCTCCCTCAGGCCTGTCTGTGGGAGAGAGCGAGCACTGCTTCCTCTTACAGATGTGTGTTGAGACAGGGAGCTCCTGGCAGCTGCTCTTACTCCCAAGATAAGTACATTGCAAACCTGGTCTAAAGTTTCTTCTCATGGACTTGGGACCTGTGGAGATGAGCTTGGTATTTATTTGGGCAAGTTTTGATACTTCTGGTAAAGTGGGAACTGTGGGAACAGCATAGATTCTGAAACCTCTGCTGATCTCCCAAGCACCTTTTCCCAGGTGACTTCATGACCATATCTACCATGATATTCACCAAAAAAGCTCCCCTGCATAACACAGTGCTATACACAAAGGTTCTGCATCAGACCCCCTTGTCTCCCTGCAAACCAGAGTCTCCCTTCCTTTTTGAGGTTAGCCATAGTCATCTTCTGGACAGTATTTTGACTTTGTCATATGCTCAAAGCCCAATCCCATAGGTGACTTCCTGCCAGTCTTTAGCCTTGTACAAGGAATAGCCCCCTTTAACATGTTACTACCTGAAAGTCAAGTCATATTGACCAATATTTTCAGGAAACAGAGACTGCTCTGTCGTCCCCATAGCTCACAGGAAATGACTTTACACTGTTTGGAACTTGGGTTTGAATGCTTGTAGTTTAAGAGGTACTATTTCCCCAGTCAAATGCTTGATGGATAGTGGGCAGGATGCAGGAATTTCTGTCAGTGTATCAGGTGGAAAAGGCAGCAAACAGACACACCTTCACAAGCACATGTATAGCTCCTGGAGAAATTGGGAAAGCAGGCTGGGGCATTTTAGCTCTCCATGCTGCAGTATTTTCATTTGTGTTGTTCCTGGTATGACATCCACATTTTCCCCTTTCCTTTCCTCTTCTTAATATACATGCAAAGGTGAAAGAAAATCTGCTTATGAATGATTTATCAAAGTGCTACGTGAGGGTCAGTCCTTCTGGTGGATTTGTCAAGTAATGTGACATATTGCATTACACCACATGAGTTATTGATCTTTGTCATATTCCTCGGGAGGGGTTAGTGAGGGAGTGTTGAGTTGTGTTACGAGCAGTGTAAATTCAGAGATTCAGATTCTCTTCCTCATTCTGCAAAGTTATGCATTTGTAAGGGACACCTTAGTAAATCCTTCAGCAGCTGACAAGGAAGTCTCTAGTTGTGTTTCAGTCACCAAAAAGAGGTTTTCTGGAAAATACAATACAGGAAATAATACAATTTATTTGTTTTCATTTCGCTGGGGGACTATTTTAACCCCACAACTTCAGCATGGGTAATATTCCCCCCCAGCTTCCTTCGGTTCACTTCTCAGTCTCCAGTTAACTTATTAAAGACGTGTTCCAGGAGACATTTCCAGATATGATGTCTTGATTTTCTTTTTAAATCAGGGCTTTCTTGGCATTGGCACAGTAGCAGAGTGCGTGGTCTAACAGCCTGTGGTGGGTGGGAAGGGGCAAACAGGGAATGAACAAGGGTTGTTGATCTTTCTGCTTTTGGAGAACACAGGCAAGGAGCAAGGTGTGTTGGAGACCAGGTAACTGAGGACAGATGGGACAAATTCAAAGGCAGCTTTAAAAATTAAGAAAGCTGTTTCAAAACTGATTTGAATTGAAAAAAGAGACCAAAATTTGTAGTAAATGGATTGTGTGTTTCTCTTTCCCAGAGCAGCTTCAAAATTCTGAAGTTTGCAGTTTCATAGAGTGTGGTACAGGTCCCTCTGCACATTTGGATTGGATAACTCTTCTGGGTCATTCATATTTAAAGAAAACAGTAAGATGGTTAAAAAAAAAAAAAAGACAGACCATGGCTTTGGGAGGAAGAGCAGTCTGCAAGATCTGGACTTAGAATTGATCATGTTTCCTTCCATCTTACCTATTTTGGATTTTTTTGTAAGCTATCGCCTTTGTGAAGCAGATTTTTTTCCAAAAATAGGATTGAGAAAGGTAAGAAAAAGAGTTAGAAGTCTGGTTTTCCAAAAAAGGACCTTCTGCTTATCAAACAATTAGGAAAATTAATAGTGCAATTAGTTAATTTTGATATGAAACAATGTCTTTCTGTTTCTGGTAGGAGGGACATGACTAATACTACATTTCTTCTTAGTGTAATGAAGCCTAAGATTGTATTTGCCTTAGTGACTTATACATAGCTGATGTCTCCATGCCCCTGTTTTTCATATAACTGTGACTCACTTATTAAATAATAATAACCTTATTTGTATTATTCCTCTCAACTTTTTATTTTATCTATATGTTTAGCTAAGGAGGTAACACATCATACAAGTTACCAAACAGAAAACAAGTTCAACGGATGAAGATTGCAAAAATTACACGAGAGAAATAAACACAAGAAACACAAAGATATGTAAAACAGGAGTTAATCTCCAGCACGCCTGGGTGGATGCAACTCTACAACCCTTATCCAGTTTGTCCTTTGACTTTTTTCTTCCACAGTGAAATAAAATCATTTCGTATGTGGGAATCCTGAAGATCCTTTCTGGCTTATATGGCCTCTCTACCTCATTTCTGTCAAAAAGGTAAGGAAAAACGGGCATACCTTGGAGGAGGGACCTGAACAGGCTGTATCTGCAATTGTTGTCAGCAACTCCTGCTCCTTCAGTTTCACTAGGCTAACTTACCTTGAGTTTTAGCTAGTGGAGGATCTGGTCTATTAACTCTCTAACTTTAAATGTTTCATGGCGATACGCTCCATGTCAAAGTTTAATTCCCCATTGAGAGGCTTTGTGAGGGTTTGCTGCTGATGGAGAAACTATGTAAGAGGCAAGTGCAACTTCTTTCTTGGTCCTAGTTTTGTGTTTGTGTGACTGTTAAGGTTAAGTTCCAACCATGGCTGTAAGATGAAGATACACACAGTCACTAATAAATATTATATGTGCCTTAGAAATTGTATTCACTAAAGAGAAAGTCTGTAATGCTTAGTTCCAACCATGGCTGTAAGATGAAGACATGCAGAGTCTCTGATAAATATTATATGTGCCTTAGAAATTGTATTGACTAAAGAGAAAGTCTGTAACACTTAGACAAGTAGGGGAGTGACTCTGCTATCTAGTTCTGCGATCAAATGTGCTCAAAAGGCAGTGCTGACAGGCTGAAAAACATGTTAAAATACTACTGAACGGCATCTAGATGGGCAGATGGAATTTGGAAGTATAAGAATCCCCCCGGAAACACTAGGGAGGGAGGGTTTAAGGTTAATCTAGAGGAAAAGGAGAAATATGAATAAGCTTTTCTACTGAAAATCCAAAAAAAGTCAATATTTGAAGAGACTGGGATTTCTTGTTAGATTAATTTTTCAAAGTGGGTTTTCTCCTTTTTTTTTCTCAGTGTCTTCATAGATTTGGATCTGTGTTTGTAATAAACTGCGCACAGGCAAAGCTTCTAAGGGACATCAGTTTGCATACTACTTTAATTTTAGTCTATATGCCTTTGATCTGCATATTTTAAAGGCAATAGATTATGGAAGGGAATTTTTTTTTTATCCTTTAGCTCTCTAAATTAGATATTGTTCAGTTGTAAAGAAAACTGATAGTGTCTCAAGGAGAAAGAAACCCTAATCCAAATCCAAAGTCATCTTCAGTGCCCACAGAGGGAGATGTCCTCCTTCACAGGGATTCAGTCTTCCACAGGCTGGAACTGCGTGTCTCTCCTACCCATGCTCTGGCCTCCCAGGACCTTCTTCCCTCTCTGCACAGTTCATGTCTCCGGGGTATAAAACAGCCCTGCCTCTTGGAGTAAGAGGAACTGGTGCTGGCAGATTATGTACAGTCTTCTCAAGTGCTGGCAGTCCAAGAAGCCCTTCTGTAATTTCCCGGGAATAGCTGCGAAGCAGTTATGGTAGGAAAATACCAAGAACACACTTACAAAATGGTACGTCAGACTAAGTCTGGCAGCCAAGCCTGCAAATCCTGTAAGTTACCTTTAGCAGTAACTGGCCAAGTAGTGCCTTACAAGGAAAGTGCAAGAAACCTCAAAACAGACAGCAAAAAGGAATAGCTCACCAATAAGAGGAATTTACTCCTACCTCTCCTCAGGTAATGGATCCTGAAGGTTTGTGTAATGGTATCTTCAGTATCTGCCTATCAGCCAGAGAGACCCAGCCACCTACTGCATGGGGTTAGGGGCTGTGGGATGAAGTAGCAGCTTTGTTTACTGCTGTTGATGTGGATGTAGCTGCCACATGAAGGAGCTTCAGTGATATTCCAAAGAAAGGAAAATACATGGATTTGAAGGATATCCAAATGAGCAGTAGAGACACAAGGAGTGATGAGCTTGTGGTAGGGGTTGGTAATTCTGGTAGAGTTCAGGGTGATGAGTTAGGAAGACTGGAGATGCAGCGTGCTTTGTATGAACCTCTGTATGTACATCTAATGAACCAAGGGGATCCCTGATACTTTTACCCTGGGGCTAGACTGAACTAGCTTTGTCAATCTCAGAAATAATTCTGTAACAGTAGTGTAATGAAACCTCTAGATTGAAACTAACACTCCGGCTGTAAGTAAACATATTGGGTCAAAAGCATAGATGTGCTACTGTTCACGTAAATGGTGTTTTATCAGTTTGCTTAAGTGCTGACTCTTAGCTTATAAAACACTTGAATTTACTGCATAATACAGTCAACTTCAAGAAACTGCTTGTAAATAAACGTTTCTGATGAAGACTGATAAGTCTCAGGGCCACAAAACCATTTTTGTTTGCCAGTTGAGATTCAGTGGCCTGAAGAAAATGTAGATAAGGAAACAGATATTTGTTCTCTACAAATAGCTTGTTTTTACTTTTCGTAGTTCATGCATGTTTGAGATAAACACCAGATAAACAGGTATAGTTTCTAATTCTTTCTACATTGTCCCCAAGGAAGAGAAACAATGACTTCAAGATTTAGTGCTGCCTTTTTAACTGTACCACTTATTTAAGAAAATATTGCTGATGTCAGGAAACCACCTCCTTTTTTTTTTTTTTTTTAAAATGAGAGATCTGAGAATTTCAGAAAGAACCTAGACCATGATGATTTTCATCATGTAGTGTCTAGTTTGTTTCATGGCTTTATTTTCAGTTGTTTGTATTATTTTAAAAGAGCATTATAAATTACTAAACAAGTAGTACACTCGACTACTACTGAACAGTGCACACCCAGTGGTACCCAGCCTACACTGAGTACATTCACTGTCAAGGCTTCGGGGCTCTCAGTGCCTTACATGAATCATTAAACACACTGACATCCTGTTTCCTAAAGGCATGTCTTCCCTGTTGTCATTCCAACTCAGCAAAGTGCAGACATACCACAAAGCCTAATTAAAACAAAGCTGAACAAGCCTGCACTGCTGCAGCTGATTTATAAAAGTATCTGTATTTTTTACATAAGCTAAAATCTCTAAGCTAAATCTCTCTTAACATGACATGCTGTCATGTTAAGCAGGACTCCTTTCACTTAACCTGAGCCATCTGAAGACAGCTCTCTGGCCTTATGGGTTCATATAGATCTCCCTTAGTCCAGAGAGAGAGATGGGCACCTCTAGAAGACGATTCTTCTCCCTTGGCATGACTGGGAAAGTGAGGTGGTTATGTGGTCTTATGTGCTCAAACTTCAAATCCCCAAAGTTAGGTGAAAAGAGCCTTCTGCAATGTGGTTGCTCTGTGTTTCTATCCAGTTACTGTGCACTCACACATCCTTCCAAATCAGGACTAAATTGGTTTTTCATGTGACACAAGAGCCCAATAAGGCCCCTTTTGGTGTCCCCACTGAAGGTCCTACACAGTTCTGTGAAGAACAAAGTCTGATGCTACGTTGAAGATGTGCACATACAAAATGAGAGCTGAAATTAGTAGCCTGTGTCAGGCTTTTTAATACATCACTACATGAATGTAGAAGGCAATCAGCTGGCTATTAAAGCTTTTGACTTTAATGGCCATAGAGCTGTGCAAACAGAAACCAGTAAGTGTTTGAGAGGCCTTGCTAAAAGCTGCATAATTGCTTGGACAGACAAAAGAAGATATGAGCATTGAACATGAGAATAAAATAAGTATATTATGATTTACCTTAATATAAGTACAGTCACATGATTGCCTTTCAAAGAATAATACGAGTAATTAATCTTGTAGTGCATTCATGTGGTAAGATTGAAATATTTATAAATTACACAGTAAAGATATTTTAGCATCAAATATCCTTTTAAGTCCAGCAGTATTTTTCAAGACATTTACAAAGTTAATATTTGACATTAAGTTTCTAGTGATATTAATAATATAAAAGTGATGTAATTATAATGTTAACCAATAAAATAAGGGGTATAAAATACAGAACCAATACAAGCCCAATCAAAACAACTAATTAAATAACTCTTCCTTTCCAACATCTGCTATTCTTTCTTCTCTTAAGCAAAAAATGTTGAGTATGAGAAGAAAAAACTGTTCTGATATGATATTATTACTGAAATCTTCTAGAGTATTAGGACTACTTAAAATAGTTCCTATTATACTGTAATAAATATTGTGATTGCATTGAAACATGATACTGATTTTAAAAAATAACTTTTTAACTTGCCTGTCATTGTTTAACATTCTATGCATGTAGTTCTGTATCATTGACTTTAAATAGTTTGCATATTTTGAAAGCCTTATTTAAATCGGTAGCTTTTACTCCACTTTCTCCATGTTTGCAATCTCTGATTTTTGTTAAAGTCGAGTATTCCTGGTATCCCTAATATTCAATATGTATTGACATTGTGACCTTTAATATGCACTTTAACAGATGTTTTTGTGGGCTTTCTTGACCATTGTTATTGTGTGTGTGCAGGTACAATGTTTAACTCAGGAAGTTTAAGAAATACCTCTTACGTCTGGTTTTTGAAGAGTTCATGATCAGGAATTTCAATCCAAAACCAAACTCTGAACCATTTAAAATCAAATAGTATAGAATATTGTTTTCATGTAAACCTGAAACCCTTTGGAAAGATCCATCAGTGCCAGAGAACTGTCTGGGGGAGCCCTACTTCTAACAAAGCCTCAGGCTTAGAAGCCCAAAAGCCACCAAGTCAAAATGGCATTCCTGGATATCATTTTTACTGATTTCCCGGGAATTGGCTAGTATTTTTAAAACCTCATGTGCTAGCTTATGAACTAATGTTTTCATTACCAGCTTGTTTGTTTGTTTAGTCTTAATCAGGTTGGTCAAAAACTTTCCCTTTGTTCTTTATCAGCATTGAGAATTACACTGCAGTCACTGGGTAGATGTTGAATTTTTTTTTAATTTTTTTTTTGGCAGTATTTGCAGACATTAAGTCTGTAAGTAGGTCTATACAGTAGTTACTAACTTAAGGTATTTGAGTTCTGGTGACAGCTGAAGGCAAATATTCGTAGTTTAGTTACATTTGCTAAAAAGAATAGACAGCAAAGTAGTAAAGCTGGGAACTTTATTTACTTTATTTACTTTTACTTTTTATTGTAAGTTATTGTATTGTATTGTACCTACACTTGGAAGAAAACATAGATCTGGTACAGTCACATTCAATCAGTCTATACTCGAATCCTTTCCCTGCAGTCCTCCTTGTTTGATGTCATTTTTAGACTTGGATCATTCAAGAAATAGAGCCATGCTGTTCATGTCATCATTTCCTCTGTTTTACTTATCACTGGGTGGAAGTCCAAGCAAAACTTTGATTGCTGTTTCAGCAGTGACCACCAGTTTTTGGTAAGATGCATTCTTTTAAACCATTTTCCCATCCCCACCCCTTCTTTCCTAAAGCTGGTCATTGACAGTCCTCAAATCAAACTACAGCAGTTGCAGCCCATTCCCCAGAAAGTTTTTAGATACCCAGTCAAGATCTTACTGATTTATATCCTGTTTGTATTTAAAATGGCTCATTCAGCAAAATCAACTTCACTAGTTTGTACTCTATATCCCTTCTTAAAGCATCTGAGAAGCTGCTGCAAGTTTTTGCTCTAAAACTGGCAGGGGATACATAAGGTTATTTGCTATTTCTGTACTCTAAAGAGATATGAATCATTGGCAGGCTAAACTTGTAACTTTTTCTTTAACAACCTAAATACTTCTAATTGATTAGCAATTGAAATAATCCCAGATGGCAGAACACAAAGTGGTATCATCTCGCAGCTCCCACATGGAAGGTGTTGTCCCTTCTATATCTTTGAAACGAATGAGGAAATGAAAATATTTGTTGAGGATGGGCTAAAAGGAGTGGTCCTCATTGTTGGATCTGTTTTGCTTCTGTGCCACACAAGGCCGAAGGGGATGCTGGGAGGGAAATGCCACATTACAGCCGATTTATTTTGCTGCAACATATGCTGGTTGATCATTGTCACTGAGTCAAGATACTGTCTGAGAACAAGGAGAGTTTGGAAGAGATGCACCCACCAGGTGTGCAAAACCTGTGGCACAGAGCTGATGTGTTGCCATCCTTTGCTGAGGAGTCTCTCACCCAAAGGTTTCCTTCTGTCGTCGGCAAGGCTTTTTACATCATTCCCTGGGGGACTGGGAAGTTCTCTGTGTGATTTTCCAGGTAAAGGGAGTCTTTGTATAGGCACATGAACTTCATTGCCCAGGAGTGTACAAAGAGTTGGTGTGGGAGGAAAGCTTGGGCTTCCTTGCATAGGCAAAACACCAAACCTTTCATTGCTATCTTGCTTCACTGCTCCTCAGCCTCATCTATGCTCCTCTCCCCTGCTGCTCTATGTGACAGCCTTAGGCTCGCTGAGAAAGCTGTGCATCAGCACTACACCTCACTGCCTAGCATTGGTCACCCCTTCCTTGGCTCTGCTGCAGGACCTGTCAGAAAATGCAGATTGCTGAAAGCCACAAGGCCTTTCTGGAGATTCAGCTGTGCTAAGGGCATTTTTGCATCTCTACCTTCAAGGTCTTTTTCTACCCCCAGTTATGGTGCTCCGTTTCACTGATGTACTGGACTTGGGAACAGAGAGAGGAACAGAAAAGTGGAATTTTGGACAAAGGTATATTTAAAGGAGTACAAAACCCCACTGCTTCCATCTGTCTACTGTATTGAATAAAATGTGTCTTTTTTTCTCCTTGGTTCAGGTTTTTTTGTGGGAGTTAATGTCATTCAGTGATGCAGTGTGGGTCTATCTGTCTATTCATCCTGCTGTTCCAAGAAAACACCTGAGGCCAGTGGCTGATTTCAGTGAAATCTGATAGAGGTATGTGATCCCAGAGGCCCTACATTCTTGCAAGCTCCATGAAACTAGGGGGGCCAAGCAAAAGAAAAAAATGTCTCTACTAAAAGAAAGGCCATTGTGTGAGCTCAACCCTTGTTATCAACTAGAAAAGCCATGAACTAATCACCAATAATGCAGATCTGCATGAAACCAGGCCTTCTTGTTCCACAGCTCATGCAACGTGTTGTTTTTTCCTCATAACCTTGCTTATTTTGCTAAATTTTACATGTATCCCTCCAAGCAGACAATGTTTTTTGATTGGTTGTTTTCAGATTTGCTTTGTCTGTATGTACAAGTCATACACCTTTACCAGAACAGAAAATGTAGCATGGCTTTACTTTGAGTAATACACATGTGGTGTGCTCATAGTGTTTATTTCTACACTAAGATGAACCACTTACAATAGAGTGTAATACCTCTGTGCTGCTATAATCACGGTCACACTATAGACTGTACTGGTGTAGGAATGACAAATCATTCCTCGGGAGAATATGGCCCATTATTTTTCTTAATTGAAGTGATGGGTATTTCTCCACATGAACTTGCCCACAAGTCAGATGAAGTGATGTTTTATAAAAAGAGTAAATGATTTGACATACTTATGAATAGTGAATTTTCACCTATCTATAGGCTGCAGTGCAGCTCACTTGGGTAGTCACCCATCTGGCGTATCTTTACTCCTCATCATCCAACCCTTGAGCTGGGCACTGGATTTTTATCTTTATTATATGTATAATATTTACTTTTTATTGGGGGGAGCATATTTCACACAATCCAAGAACATTCTGAAAATTTATTCTGCACCAGACCATCAATATAATTCATGTTTCAGCCTCAATGTGATGAAGTCATATGTTCATTACAGACTTTTGGTTATTTGTCAAAAATTCTTCCTAGTGGAGTGATTTAATATGGGGTTTACAAATTACTCTGTGCTGTTGTAAACCAAATTAGACAGATTCAGACCTGGTGATCCACCGATCTAGGAGTATAGATGGGAAATAACACTTCTCCCTTGCTTCTCTGACTGTGCTTGACAAAGTTAGTCGTATATAGCAATCATTTTCCCTTTGGCATAGTATTTACCCCCCTGACTCACTAGTACTAAGAGATACTGTACCCATGCATGGAGGAACAAAACCATCAGGCCAAAGTTGCCTCAAAACAGGCAGGGGGTGAATGTGTAGATCTTTTTCTTTAGTAACCATAACAAACCTCACTACACTGTATTGCATATTTTTAAGTTAACAATATTGAATGAAATGGTATGACGTAAAGGAACACCTCCCAATAGATCCGTAACAACGATAACAGTTTACAGATACGGCCATTATTACTAGAATGTAATTAATTAGACAAAAGAAAAAAGGTGGACTTCATCTTACCCACTGTTGGTGTGGTGGGTTGACCTTGGCTGGATGCCAGCTGTCCACCAAGCCAATCTATCACTCCTCCCCTCAGCAGGACAGGGAAGGGAGAAAAATAAGATGGAAAAAACTTGTGGGTCAAGATAAAGGCAGTTTAGTAAAGCAGGAGCAAAAGGCCATGTGCAGAAGCAAAGGAAAACCAGATTTATTCTCTACTTCCCATCAGCAGGCAATGTCCGACCACTTCCCAGGAAGCAAGGCTTCATTATGTATAGTGGTTGTTCTGGAACATAAACATTGTAAATAACAAATGTTGTCCCCTCCTCCTCCTTTCTCTTAACTTTTCTTGCTGAGCAGATGCCATACAGTATGGAATATCCCTTTGGTCAGCTGTCCTGGCTGTGTCTACTCCGAAGATCTTGCCCCTGCCATCCCTGTGTGTGGGAAACATTGGAGAGACAGCCTCGATACTGTGCGAGCACTGCTCTGGAGTAGCCAAACACTGGTGTGTTATCAACATCTTTTTAGCTACCAATATAAAGCACAGCACTATGAGGGCTGCTATGGGGGAAACTTACTCCATCTCAGCCAGACCCAATACAGCTGGATATCTGCAGTGTTTGTGTTGGATGCCTATGCTTCCCTTTGCAATGTCTGGACAGAAATGGGCTCTTTTATAGCACCATTCACACAATACAATTCATAACATAGTACTGAAAGAAAGTTGGATGAACTTCATCATAGAACTTGTGGTCTCAGGGCTCATGGAAAAGAGGTTGTGTAAAGGAGTGCAGTACTGATAGACCTTCTCAATGATTGTACAATCTCATTACACTTTTGTCCTGTTTCCATACAATCCAAGAAACTGGAATTAGCTGAAAGCATAGTTAAAGAAACAAACTGAGATCATTTATATGCAATTATTTAGTTTGTTCTGATGATGATTAATTTATCTTTTTTGAAGGTTAACAGTATACAGTAAAAATATTATTTTCACAAGAGGTAGATCCAAGCTTCCTCAGTGTTTGTGGACATACTTATATTTGTGTATATCTTTGACTAATTGCATAAAATCTTTATCATACTTTTGAGATTATCTCCAAAGGGGCTTAAACTTCCATTTCCTCAAACAAATCTGTCAGTAATTTCTCCAGGTTGTCAGCCTTCCCTGAACTTGTTTCAGCCTCCTGGATTTCAGTTAGGTCTTGAGAAACATTGATTGAATTTGATTGTCAGAAAAGATAAACTCCTCTAACATAAATAATACTGCAGCATTCAATAATTTCAACAAAAAGTTGTCTGTTTGAATCCCTTTTCATCTTCCTGATGCACAGCTAGCAGGTCAATCTGCGTATGGACGTAGACAAAATCCCTGCTAACTCCTTTCAGTTTGGTAACATTAAAGCATTGATCACTAAGTAGAGATGTGGCCAATGAATGAGTGATGTACAACAAGTTCACTGAAGTTAATGGAAAGATACATGATAACTGGTTTTTCGAGCATGTCCCACCTGAGGAAGTAAAGCTCAGTTTCTCACCCTTGGGCCAAAAATAGGCGGGCACCTGAAAGTTTATTGTGAAAACATGTCAACGCTGTTGCAAAGAAGGTTGCATCCAGTTAATTCACTGACAGGTTACTTTAATTTGCGAGAAAAAAGGAAACAAACAAACAAACAAACAAACCCCCAAACAATAAAGGACTTTCCAAATTGTTCAAAACACTACTTACCGCATGTGAAAAATAAATAAATAAATAGATAGATAGATAGATAGATTAAATAAAACTATTATAAGAGGAATTTACTGAGGCAAAGTAGGAACTGGTTGCTTTAAGAAATTTCCAAACCAGTATTAGATTGCCCTTCTGGATGGAAATCTGATGGGATGTCACCATAAATCAAAAGCACTCAGAAGTGTACTAGACATGGACCAAAACCTGTTGAGCCACTCTACTACAGTCACGCAAAGCTCGTTTACAGTATCTCATCTGTGATTAGATTATGATATGTGAATGTTTCCATGAATCTTGTTGTCTAGGTAAAAACAGTGAACCAACAGTAAGACCTAAGTAAATATCCATAGAGAGTATATGGCAGTGTGTGCTGGTCAAAATGAATGCCAGCCCTAGAGATTAGAGTAAGGTTGTTAGGAGGAAGTTTTAACCATATTGTTCTTTTTTCTTCTGGGGTCCCTAAGGTTTAATCACCAAAGATAGTGTGGTGTGACCTGATATCTTCAAGATGATCTCTACATTCCTAGGTATATTTTTACTATACTAGTAATACTTAAAAAATTTGGAACAATACTCCAAACTTTGGAGTAGTTTGCCACATAACTGTGTGTGGGGGGGGTTTCCTAGTAAAGCAGCAGCTAAAAATACTAAGAGTCTTGACTTTTAAATTATCAAAAATTGGGAAAGCAAGGCAAAAGTGACCATTGGCTCATATCCACTGAAAATTCAGTAATGTATGTACAAAGTCACATACTTTCTGATTTGTTCCAATGGAAAATAGAGCAAATTCTTAGGCATGGGGATCTTGATTAAAATGCCAATTAAATCAATGGAAAGGCTCCACTTGACCTCACTGTGTTTTAGAGCAGAACCACTATGATAATAACTGTCAGAACCCACAAGGTTTTCAAAGGGACTCTACAAGAACAAAGACCTGAGAGATATGTTCAGATATTGATTGTTAAGACCAGCCCTTAAGAGCTTTGTTTTGGATATCTTTTCATTCCTGTGCGTATTTATGGGTTTTCCAGTGTCATGAAGGACATGAAGTTTTAATAAAACATTATTAAAGGAGAATTAATTATACTTTCAGGAAAGTAACCTCAGAGAACAATTGCATATCTGAATTTAGCAAAGATTTCTGATATTATGCTTCTTTAGTTTTCAATGCTAGTCAGTGCGCATGATATCTCTGATTCCTGTACTTTCATTGGATATGGCCTGATAGCATAATCTCAGCCATTTTGTATTTGAATAGCACCTTTCAGAGACCCTTAATGAGTGGCATAAGCAATCCAGTAGGTGACTCATTCACCTTTTATCCCAGCATTAGGCCATTGTTTCCCATTCATCATGCATACCATTAGAAGATGATATTTTGCTAAAAGAATAATTATACAGATAAAAATTGATGACCAGAGGTAAATTCAGTAAAGGAGAAGATATTAATCCCATGGTGGTCTGATTCCAGTTTGGAGGAATTTTCATGGTGAGAAAACTTGCCTTATATTTTCAACTAAATGTAGTACTATTATGATCCTCTATTCTGTGGTGTTTCTCTGTGCTCTGCATTGCCTACAAATGGAAATCACCTATCCATGCAATATTCTTAAAAACAGCTTGTGAAGCCATAGAGGATGAAAGGCCCTGAATTAATCTGAGATAGTGTTATTACTGGGGATGTGTATGTGCTTGAAGTGCCGAGAATTGGACAGTAGAAATGTTTATTCCAGTAGTTTTCATTCTCATTCTGGTTCATTTTTGTTCTAACTGTCTAGCATTACAAACTAGCAGGATTAAGGTAAGTGAAAGACCAATATTTTTTTTCTCCAGCTATGTCAACGTTAGAGATTATCACTTGGGAAAACTTTTCTGGAGGAAGCCAACACCTTGCTGCTTTGCCTAAAGCTTAACCACTGCAAATAATGGGGTGGCCCAAGGAATGCATTCAGTGAAGAATCTGTGTACGTGTGTTCTTACCCAGTTTTGCATAATTCTGCTATGTCAGTAAAGCTGTAGCTGTAGTCAAGATTACATTGTCCTTAATGCTGGCCTTGGGCCTCTGTCTGTTTTTCATCTCAGCCCTAAGTTTTTTTTACTTGACCCCAAAGAGCAGTGCAGCCTGACCGTGGTGGGAGATCTGGTCACCTCCACGTAGCAGACTGACCCGGTTGCTGCTGACTTTGCAGCCAGTGTCTGTGGACTTGGAGTCTACCCACGTGCAGATCTTAACACAGAAAGCCGATGGACAAGAATTGCACAATTCCTTGTTCCCGGCTTCTGACCTGTCAGCATACCAACTCTCTCATTCTGCATGGAATAGAGAGATGTATGGAAGAGAAGCAAGTGTCTGCAGAGATGTTCCTCACAGGAATGGAGATCACATGGCAAGATGATGCCCCCTTGGCATCATTTGGCCATTGGCAGGAATCTTGGTGCTAACTTAAGAAATGCACATAGTATGTATGGGTTCAGTACAGTATACAGGACCTGATGTAAACGGGGAAGAGTGGCTGGTAGAAGGCAAAACAAGTCAACTCTGAACATCAGAAGAGACAACTCTAAGTGAGCTTCATTCTTTGGCAGTTGCAGGAAGGATGTGCATTGAAGCCGGGTTCTAATCTACTTCCAAAATAAGACACCAGTTCTGTCACACAGATTGTTTCTAGTCCTGTGTTTATAAATCAGTATATACATCCTTAAAGAACGTAGTAAAAATGACTCAACTCTTTGGGACAAGTCAGGTCTGTTCAAACATGTAGCAGATGCTCAGCATCCTGTTCTCAGGGGTGCAAAATGAGTGAATTTGGTGAGCAGCAGCTCCTAGGGTTGAAGGACATGGGGACTGCTGGAAGCAGTGGAGGTATATGGGAAGTTTAAAGGTGTAAGAAAAGGTGATGAAGGTAGTGCAAGACTCCTTGGGAATGTGATAGGCTTTGAATGAAGACAAAAACCACTTTCTTTCATGATGTCTCTTTTTTTTGAAAAAAGATAAGGTAGAGGGTGGGTACCCTTACAGACCTTGCCTGTCTTTTCCACTATTCCTTGCTTTTAACTTCTGGGCTCCCTGAATTCCTATTATTCTGGGCTCCAACCAGGCAGGTGACAACACAAGCTTATGCCCTGCATTTCAAAGGGAACTACCCAGGCTTTTCAAACATCTGTTCATATAACACCTAACACAAAGTTAGACGTGGTATTTCTAACAAGTTAAAATTTACATTTGGATAATGTCTTTCATCCAAAAGCATTTCCAAGAGGATTCACCAGTAACACCTGTATGTCAAAAGCATCAACATTCAAACAGCATAATAAGGCCAGAGAAACGCATCAGATAATTTCTCATTCCTTGGGTAGAAATATGCAGAGATTTAAACTGCATGCCACAGACCTCCCAGGAGTTTACATCTATCTAAAATTTCATAGCAGGGGAGATATCATAAAAGGCAACTGCCAAAATTATATGTGGAAGGAAGTAAAAGCTTAAAGAGCATATTGATGGCTCATGTCCTCATCAAGCTTAACCATCTGTATTTAGCCAGTGTTACTGCTGCAAATAAGTTTGTGTCTTATCAGCTTGACCATAAAGGTTAATTAAACTTCTTTCTGGATTTGATATCTTTCCAAGAACATGTAGCAAATGATTTGTAGAGGCTAGGCAGTTTGCTACAAGTAATGCTGTTATACACAAGAAAAGACAAATCAATCAGGGCACAATGAACCTAGCAGCCGTGTATCTGTGAGAGGGGAATGACACACAAGCACTGCTACACCCTCTTAGCTCTGCCCAATCTCCAGGAGTTCAGAGTCTGAAAAATACACCTGGAAGCCAAATCATGCATGAAGGGACATGGGGGGAAATGATTGCTTCCTACTCTGTCCTTCAACACCCTTCAACACTGTTTGTGGCTCTAACTTGCATTAATTTTTGGTTATGTTTTATGCTATGGGAAAATATCAATATTAAATATGTTGACTATATTCAATGCTAAGAGAAATGTATGTGTATGCTTGTATGCTTATCATAGAATCATACAATGGTTTGGGTTGGAAGGGACCTCAAAGATCATCTAGTTCCAAAGATCATCTAGTTCCCCTGCTGCAGGCAGGGACACCCTCCACTAGACCACGTTGCCCAAAGCCTCATCCAACCTGGCCTTAAACACTTCCAGGGATGGGGCAACCTGTTCCAGTGCCTCACCACTCTAACAGTAAAGAATTTCTTTCTAACATCTAATCTAAATCGACCCTCCTTCAGCTTGGACCCATTACCCCTTGTCCTGTCACTACACTCCCTGATAAACAGTCCCTGACCATCTTTCCTGTAGGCCCCCTTCAGGTACTGGTAAGCCTCAATTAGATCTCCCCAGAGCCTTCTTTTCTCCAGGCTGAACAATCCCAATTCTCTCAGCCTGTCCTCATAGGAGAGGTGCTCCAGCCCTCTGATCAGCTTCGTGGCCCTCCTCTGGACTCTTTCCAACAGCTCCATGTCTCTCCTGTACTGGGGCCCCCAGAGCTGGATGCAGTACTCCAGGTGGGGTCTCACAAGAGCAGAGTAGAGGGGCAGGATCACCTCCCTCGACCTGCTGGTCACCCCTCTTTTGATGCAGCCCAGGACACGGTTGGCTTTCTAGGCTGCAAGTGCACACTGCCGGCTCATGTTGAGCTTCAATCAATACCCCCAAGTCCTTCTCCTTGGGGCTGCTTTCAATCCATTCCTCGCCCAGCCTATAGCTGTGCTTGGGATTGTGCCAACCCACATGCAGGACCTTGTGCTTGGCCTTGTTGAACTTCATGCAGTTCTCACGGGCCCACCTCTCCAGCCTGTCAAGGTCCCTCTGGATGGGATCCCTTCCCTCCAGCATGTCGACCCCACCACACAGCTTGGTGTCATCAGCAAACTTGCTGAGGGTGCACTCGATCCCATTGTCCATGTCGCCGACAAAGATGTTAAACAGTGCCGGTCCCAGTACCGACCCCTGAGGAATGCCACTCATCACTGGTCTCCACTTGGATATTGAGCCATTGACCACAACTCTTGGAGTGCGACCATCCAGCCAATTCCTCATCCACAGAGTGGTCCATCCATCAAATCCATGTCTCTCCAGTTTAGAGACAAGGATGTCGTGCAGGACAGTGTCAAATGCCTTGCACAAGTCCAGGTAGATGGTGTCAGCTGCCCTTCCCTTATCCACCAACGCTGTAACCCCATCATAGAAGGCCACCAAGTTTGTCAGGCATGATTTGCCCTTAGTGAAGTCGTGTTGGCTGTCACCAGTCACCTCCTTATCTTCCATGCGCCTGAGCATAGCCTCCAGGAGGGTCTGCTCCATGATCTTGCCAGGCACAGAGGTGAGACTGACCGGCCTGTAGTTCCCTGGGTCTTCCTTTTTACCCTCCTTAAAAATGGGGGTTATGTTTCCCCTCTTCCAGTCGGTGGGAACTTCACCATTACTGCCAGGACTTCTCAAATGCGATGGAGAGTGGCCTGGCCACTTCATCCGCCAGTTCCCTCAAGACCAGTGGATGCATTTCATCAGGTCCCATGGACTTGTGCACCTTATATGTGAGGGCATTTAAATAAATTACAACTGTAATACTATAACAAATAAACTCAAAACTGAGGAAAAAAATTACTTTTTTCCCCTTTTACAACATCAAAGAACTCATTTTAAACCAACCTGGATGTTGAGTATCTCCTGGTTTAGTTTTCCCATTGAAATCCCAGCAGCTAAACTTGTCAGCTGTGTCGCTTATAAACTTTCATGGTTCAGGTGTTGACAAAAAACAAATTGCTGAAGAGGGGCTCTGTCCCTTTGTCAAGGAAAACTGAGGGTTGAAGACACAAGTCCTCTTTATCCAAAACTGTGTGGATAGCATTCTGCACAGGCAGCTGTGTTAATGATTTGATTTTATGACAAGTAAACAGTGCTTACTAAAAACGGATTTAAGATATATAAGACAGCCTACCTTCTGCTTTCCTGTGAGTGTCAACATTGCTGAAGCCTAATATAGTATAGACTTTATGACACTCTTAACTTGCACTTGTCTGATCTCTGCTATTCACATAACCTGATAAGGCACTATTGAGGCATGTAACTTGTTATAAATGCTTTATCTTTTTTTCACTTGTAATCTTGTTATGCCACGATCAGAAAGACTCTGAAACTTATTTGTTGGTTCCAGATGAATTTGCTGTGTTTGCTGCAATAAAACAATCTGTGTTTTCCTGCTGGAAGCATATGAAAAAGCTTCTTACATGGTTGCCAGGTTTCCAAGAGCCCCCATGGGAATACACAGGCATTTGGTACTTTCTAAAACATGTTACTTTTCCTACATGATTAAGTTAATCATATTTTTTGCTAGCTCTTTAACATCAATTTATTGCTTCAATTTTGTTCCCCCTGACTCCAAACACACACACTCATGGGCAGAATGGCCTAACCCCTCAGGTAATACACCATCAATTCAGCCAAATCAATCATGTTTTTAAATGAAACCTGCAAAATACCTCTGATCATACTGAAATTTAACCTTTTAAGATTTTGTTCAATTCCATGCACTCCTTAGCATCTGCAAGACTAGGACTTTCACATGTGGAATTAACCCATTCAATTCGCATAGCCTTAGGATAGCAGCTGTTCCAGTAGACTGTGGAGTACTTTTTTCTTTTGGAGTGCTACCTCCTATTAAATTTAACAGAAAATAGGGTCCTGCCTCTTAAATAAAGAGAGATCCTTTGGGTAAAATTTTCAGATGCTCTGTAATTGGCATTTTGCTGTTTTACTTTCCTCATCTCTTTGTGGACTTGCTAGTCCTGCTCCATAGTAGTGCTATGACAGCTCCAGCACCAATGGAGACTGGTTTGGGGTAAGGGTCAACATTCCCTTTGGGTTAATGGTCTCATATAAATATTTGAAAAACTAATTCGGAATTAAATGGGTAATGTTTTCATGAGGAATAAGAACCTCAGTTCTCTTTAGCTAGCTAATCCGTCACTGTTAAGCCATTGATATCACTGGCTTTCAAAGTGTGAAGTAGCTCCCATGACAACTTGCATTTAGCTGTAAACTGGATTGTTTCCAATATGGGGAAGAGAAGCCATAAATGTATAAAATCAATGACTCCTGGCCATTCTAGTGGGGCAACATTTTTGTCAGGAGCCTTTTTATATCAGGTTTTTAAGCATCCTGACCAAAAAAAAAGTATGATTTATGGTATTTTAACCCTGAGAGCTGTCACATAAGTAGCCAGTATGAAGCAAACAACACGCTGTGGATTTTAACTGCTTAGGCTATGGGGAAGAGTTCTCTGGGGGGAAAAGAAACCTCCTCAACCTACAATAGATCATGTTTCCTTCACTTCTGTGTTTCTGGGACACATGTCTGATGTATTTTGGTCTATAGGGACCATTGTCCCTACTCTTATTCATCTCCAGCCCTGCCTACTCTGAAGTTGTTCCTGCAGTAGAAGCCAAAGATTTCTTCCTGGCAGAAGTGTCCCACAGTGAGCTCCATATTCCTCTTTGCTGATGTTACTCAAACCTTTCCAATCCCTTCTGTATCAGTAGCATTTCCAACCTTGACCTCCTGCTGTAAGGGTCCTGGCCTTGAATGTCCATCCACTGAATGTTGCTGTGCTCCCCATTGGCAGCACAAACATGATCTTAAAAATTAAGGATATGCCTGCTAGGAAAATAATTCTATACAGGGGCAATCACTGCTAAGAGAACTCTGGTACTTACAGCTCAGTAACTTCTCCCTCGCTCTTGATGTTCAGCAATTCCTAGTTAAAAGCAAGATGGGGGGTAGGAGGGATGTATCTTTATGAGGATTAGGGGAGGTAGGATAGGGAAAGGACTCAAAGTGGTAGAGCAGACCTTCCTGAACCTCCACCTCCTTGATCAGTTATAAGAATTGGTTAGGTGTAAATTGAGCAACCCAGATCACCACTTTGGGGTTATCTCTGGCTCTGCTTCATCCAGTCAGTCAAAGCAGACTGTTTAGCATAGACTTTAACAACTTTGGTTTTAAACAGGTAAGAGTGTCCCAGCAGAGGAAATCTTCTGGTCTGAGTACAGCTATGCAAACATACAATCATCGTTTCATTACTGTGGAAATGTTATCTAACTATTCCCTTTTATTTACCTATGACTTCATCTCCCCTCAAAGGGAAGTGATTAACATTCATCAATGCACATTTAGTTTTGCAAAACAACTTGATGATCTTGTAAACCTACAGGAATATTTTCTTAAGTTCTACTTAATCAAGATATTTTTAATCTAAGAAAAAAGTCAGAGAAAGAAGTGTTCTGAAGAAACAACAAAATCCTAACATGTAAAGATGGTGGGTTAATAATATTGTTTTATAAGTCCAACAATTTAACAGTACCCTGTACTATTATTTCCCAGAGTTGACAGGAAAGCCTAATCCTTATAGAATGGTTTCATTTTCCTGGGTCTTGTAATTGACTGTCCCTGCTATTTTACTTGAAGGCTTTGCAGAAGGTTGGAAAACAGGTAGAGGCCAAAAGTAGGATAAAAATCCAGCAGCTGAATTTAGTAGGTGGGTCCTATATTTTAAAAAAGGATTAGCCTTCATTAAGTGACACTTTATAGAGTAGCACGAAATACAATATGATTATCCTCAGTGCCCTGATAACACCAACAGAGTAACCTAGTAAGTGTAAGCTTGCTGTGACGGATGAGATAAAGAGAGTGAGCTATGAGGGAAATTCACAATGCAAAGTTCTTATGGGATACAAGGAAGCTGGATGAACTGATGCTAATAAAGGTGAAGAACCCTGTCAGTTTCCAAAAATAAATATTCTTTATAATTAATTTTAGTCATGCTATAGGAAGTACCTACATGTTTACAACTGCTACCACTGTTCACCAGAAGTGGATATTAAGCACAGACATGGAGGCATGAGGCCTTTTTCATACTGATTAATGGGTGGACCTCTTTGTTGCTTAGTTGTTCCTGCTGTTCTGCTGAAGAAGGTCCTTTGATTTCCTGCAGCTCCTGCACAAGGCTTTCCTCTTGGCATCCTGTATTACATGTAGCTATGACCCTATTTTGGAGTGCTTTTCCTTTGTGCCAGCTGATACACAAAATCACCAGAGGCAGTGAAATGAAGATGACAGATGGGATGCAAACCCAGCTGTAGTCAGTGAGGATTTTTCCCTTGACTTCTCTGCCCTTGAGATCTGATGCTTCATATGAAACGGACTCAGCTCGGGATGTTGAAACTGATCCCGGAAATATGGTCCTTCCTGGAAGCTCATGTGTCTGCTGACTTGAGCTGACTTTCACGAAAATGCCACTGATCACAAGAGCACACATGACAAGGGTGATGCTAGGATTGGGCAGCTTTGCAGGACTAAGAGATGGAATCAGTGACTGCCTTCGGAAATCAAAGTAATATTTAACTTGACATTTGCTGACAGCACAACTGAACTCTGCTTCCCCAAAGTTACGGAAAATTTCCTTGATTATGAAGTTACTACCATTTTTATGCTGTTTTTCAAATCTTCACTGAGAGTCTGTAATCCCCAAGCAGAGCCATCTCAGGATTTGTTGTGGCTGCTGCTGTATGATTGAATGTAAATGCAGGTTAGACTGTGAGCTCTATGGACAAGAGGGTTTACAAAGCATTCAGTTCCTCCAAGGAGCACACAGAAGGAGTTGCAAAGTATCTGGACAATAAATTACAGCATAAAGAATGGAAGGTCAAGTCTAGGGCCTATTTCTGATAGAATCTCTCTCTATATCAGACCACAGTCATTTGACAGGTTATAGGTAGGGAAGCTGAGAAACACTTTGTGCTTGGTAAGTCATGGCTGGAGCCCTGCTGAGTATATTTAAATGATTACTCACAGCAAATTCTGGTTTTAATGGATGCCAAAAGCTTACCTACCAATAAAATATGAGGGCCCTAAATACACTCAGTCTGATGTGGGCACTTAACTGAGGTACTTTAATTAGGACCTGAGTCAGTGGAGAGTAACACAATGAGATTTGCATCTCTAATGAGCTCAACTGCCTTGATGAGGTATTTACTTGATGGGCAGCTGAGGGTCTTAACTCACTAACACACTTAAACAGATGAAATTAGGTAGTATAAGCCCAAGGTGGAATTTAGAGTGTTCAGGGTCTGGTCTTAGCTATACAGATGAAAACTTGAAGAGGATCATAGGAACCAAAATCTAATTTGATGAACCCCTGACGCTCAGAAAATTTGTATTTATATGAAGTCCCATTGAACTAGGGAAGTCCCCTTGAGGTCTGTAGCTGTGAACTACTGCCTAAGACTTGACAGCTGAGCTTCTAGGAGTTTCTTTCATGCCTAAGCATTGTTATAATACGTCTAATAGATGTTGTCTTTTGTTTCATAGGACTACGATCCAGATGCATTTCCATCATGCTATGATACATTATGCTTATCCACCAAGCAAACGTGCTCCAGCTCTTCTGCTTAGGCACCTGACTCATGTAAACACAGGAACATATGCAGCAAGGATGTATATATTATTGTACAGTGGACTCCACAAATTTGTCACTAATGCTGGTATTATGCCAACCTACGATTATGCAGGGTAGGTCAAGCAGCAGGTTGTATTTTCTCATTAAATGAGCTTAAACTGGTGTTCCTATGGAAATGAACTGCTGAGAACCTTCATGAAGAATGCAAGTACTTAGAAATTATTTTAGTTACCTTGGGAAGAAGCAGTCATCTAGGGAAAGACAAGGCATGGTTCGGGAGAGAAAAGAGACTGAAAATTGGAGATACTGGTCAACAAATAAGTGTCGACACTGTCATGTGTTATGACACCGGAGAATCTGCATAGCACTTTTTCTGGAGACTTTTCTTCTAGATCTGCTCATTTCTTTTTCTAGAGATAAATTTCTTTTTACAGATAGTTCCACATAGCAGCTAATGTTGTTTTGACCAACTGGATAACAACTTTCTTAGAAGACGGATTTTAGAAGATGTTAATACAATTGATAGCCATTTTTAGCAATTCACTGTTAAGATTGGCTTTTCTATGTGTAACTCAAGGTGCTCTGGTTACCCTTCTAAACACTCACCCCTCTCAGCTTCAGCCAGTCACCTCCTACTGTCCTCCACGGTTAGCAGAGCTCGAAGACTCAGTCTTACATATATCCATCCAACACACTTCTCCCTTCCCATTGCTGCAACTCCAATCACAGATGTTAAACACTACAGCTCTGATCACAAGTGTTAAATCTTCACTGAATGATATATCAGGAAGAAGACTAAACAACTTCAAAAGTTTCAGTTTACTTGGAATTGTTTGGAGTAAATTGCTAAGATATTTTTTCTCAAGGTGTGACCAGACTCTACCAATCCCAACTGCCTTTAACAGGAAAAGTTTTGACTTTACTCTCCATGTACAAACCATTAACCCAGAAAACAATGCCTCAATTCTTAACATCTCTCCCTCCTCTCAAGTTGCCTGTTGCCATTTACTCTTCATTAACTCTTCCAGCTCTACAAATGCAGTAATCTTGGGGCTATATTTCTTCTGTGAGCATGGGCTGTGAGGCCACGTGCTGTTCCTGCAATTGCATCACAAGCATACGATATAGGAAAGAATGAGTAGAGGAATGAAGATAAGCAGTGGGAGAGGCAATTCAAAAGGAGCTTAGCCTCTGCAATGCAAAGCCACATCCTTCTATTTTCTCTTTTAGACAAGTTGTAAAATAGGGAAAGGTCCTATATGGAATATCAGAATGCAGAATTTGAATACCTTAAAGTTTGGTTGGCTTTGGTTCCAGGATCTGGTTTGGAAAACACCTGAAGTCTTTCCGGTTTGTTTGAGGGAGAGAACAGGTTCTGGCCTTAGGCATAAGGAACAGTGTGTGTCCACATAGGGCCTCTGTTTATTTAGTAATTGAAGATGGTGCATAGTGAAAGCTATTCTAATTACTCTTGCTTAGAACTTTGAGTTTTAAGTCTTCTCCTTCACTTTACTAGAGAGAAATCCCAGCTGATATAAAGGAAGATTATCTATCTCATTCCAGCCTCCTTATTCTTCTGCAAAAATGGAAGTGACCAAAACAACAACAGGAATGGCCACTAGAGAACAGTAATTATATGGGGGGTGCTGGTGGTGTGTCATATAAGGGTAACAACCATGCATGAAATGGGTTGGGAAGAGCACTACACGCTGAGGAGCCTTTCACTTACAGCATAGTTTTGAACATCCTTGAACGGGCCTATTTACACCAAAGATGGGCAGGTCCCAACCAGGGCAGGGTCTTTATTCAAGAAGCATATTTTAGCATTTGTTTCACTTTAGGCCTAAGTTCCACTGACTTCACATAAAGGCTTGTTCAAGTGAGGAGCAAAAAAGTGACAATTTAAGTTTTTTCCCCCTCCATTTATATTATATTTCAGTGACTGCTCTTTTTGCTCTGGCTTTCCTTTGAAAAGAATGCTATGGACCAATAGCAATGCTGGTTATCAGCCATGCTGATGCTGTTCTTGGCAATGAATGCAGGGTGACTGGAAAATGATTTTATTGATGGAATTTCCTCAATACCTTTGGCATTAGACACAATGGAGTGAAAATGACTTTGACGTAATGAATTCATTGGGATATTTATTTAAGACCAACCCTCCATGACTCTTGAACATACCTCAATCAAGAGGGCATGGGCTAGAAGCTCAGTAATTAACTTTTTAAAGGAAAAATATCCTATTTGCAGAAATATACACAGCTTTAGGATCTATAAAGGCAATAGATTGACAAACTAAGGATTTTTCATTATTAGGACAGACATGATCCATCAAACACTTGATACTGCTGATATGGTATCAGCAAAAATGTAATCAGCTTCCTGGACTGTGTGTGTTTTGAAGTCACAGAACTGCATGCTGTGACCCTTTAAGAAAGCCAGCAGGTCCATAGCTGTGGCTTCAGCTGTTCCACAGCAATTTCTACCTGCAGGCACCTAGGCTGGGGGACATATGAAGAACCAAAAAAGAAGGAGTGGTGGGGGAAGTCTCCATGCAGGTGCATGCTGTGAAGTTGGTAGCCAGATGTAATGTGTTGAGGGGCAGAGATGGCCTACAGGACTGCCAGTTCAGGACTGCACGTAGTGGCTTCCATTGCTTACACCTGGAGTTGCCAGAAATTAATCCATAACCTGGAAGAAGGTCCTTGGATAATCTTGAACATTTTGCAACTGCCACTTCCTTCCCTCCGTCTCCCACCCCACCAAATACTCCTACCACGTGCAAACAAGGCAGCTGGGATGTAGGAATCATTCTCAGAGCATGCTCCCAGCTGGTGACAGAAGGATATTGGGCGATCCATGCAGGCTCTTGCAATATTGTTGTGCATGATTCCCCACCCAACACCTCCCCTCCCCCCACCCCATCCCTTGCCATGTAGCTTTTTGTGCTATTAAAGAGGAAATGTGTTAACAACTCTTAGCAAAGTCTGACTGGGATTGGTGTCAATCTAGAGTGCCCACTGGGCTGGAGATCCTGAGGAGCAAATGGTGGTGACGAAAAAAAAGCATGGGAGCTCTTTCACTGCTTCTGAGAGAGAGGCAGTGCCAAGAACATGTAATTGAGGGACAAAGGGAAATGCCAGTAGTAAAATTGCCATCTACCTGGGGACACTTAGAGCCAAATGGAGTCAGCATAGAGCACCAATGCATCAGGCGGGGGACCATCTAGTTCTGTGATAGATGCACTCATTCAAAATACAGGGCTGCTTTTTCTTACTTGCAGCAAGTTAAAAAAACCCCCCAAAACCAACCACATGCAACAGAGTGATAAAAATGCCAACACTGGCTTTGAAAGTTTGTAGCACATGGAATAGAGGGGTTTTCCCCTCAGCTCACATGTGCTAGGAGCATTATGTAACCTTGTTTTGTAAGAAGCACACCGATCTCCTGGCACTGAAAAAAAAAATAGATGTTGACTGCAAAAATGAGAGAGCCAGGAATGTATTATATAGGAACAGGTCTCGCCAAAGTAAGCAAAGTCCAAACATCCCACACTTCCCAAATTATCTTTCTTTCCTGCTTAATGCACTGTAAATGAAATTCAGTTGGACTTTGACATTATTGTGGACTGGATTCAATCCCATTTATATTGAACATAGATTGGAATTGATGATAAAATTATATTGTTTGAACAAATAGCTCACTTCCTTTGCAATAATTCTTACAACTGTTAACATATTAATAATTATAATAATGTGTTGCATTTATAATAGTGCCTTTCTTCACCAAGAATCCTAATGCTCTCATGGAATAAAGTGATTGTACTGCATGTGTGCTATCTTAAGTGAAAACATATCCGACATCACAGCTCTGCTTGTAAATCATGCTTTAAAACATAAGTAGGTTAAGTAAGTTTCCTACCAATCCATGGCATTTTCAGTGCCTTTTTTTATAGTTAAATATGCCTCTGCTCATTCCTCCATAGAGCTTATGAAATGCTTTCCACCAAAATAAATGTATAAGAACTCTGCAGCATTAAGCAATCTTCCTAGGGAAACTCTTCATTTCTTTTCAGTGCTGCAGCCATTCCAGTTAAGTTTGATTTCCCTTGATTTTCAAAAAAAACAAGACAAAAATCAGTGGCGGAAAAAGTAGACTCCTTAATGAACAATATCAGTATTTCAACGGTTCCATTCAGCCATTACTGTTGACACTCTGGGTGTGCAGAAAAATGAGGTAAGCCCTCATTGCCTAGTCTTCAGTGAAGCAGGAAGATGCATGCTGGTTTTACTCAAGAAAGGTATGTGAGATCAATCCTGGGAAAAACACTCTTAAAAGTAGTTCATGCTGCTTAATGTCATTACACTATACATCCTGGCAATTTAGGCTAGGTATCTCAATTAAAAATAAACAAACAATCCCTGCATCTTTATGTAGATGAACTAACAAAACTATTCTTAATTCTTGATTCAGTGAACACAGACAGGCTAACAAGTGTCATATAGTTTTGTTTAGTTGTAACGCAGGATTTCAACTGCATGTTATGGAAGTTACTACAGCAGGAACCCCTTGTTGCTAGCCAGGCTAGGAGCAAGGGGAGGAGTTCATTGCAGTATTAAACCTGATGGTCTGGCCCAAAGGGACCAGGGGTGGAGATTGTGATGGAAGTACCTTTAAATTGTTGTAATCCATGATTTGAGTTCCATGTTATAGGAATTACTGTAGCAGGAACCACCTGAAGCAATGGAGGACAAGCCTTACAAGAAGCAATGCAACTGCAGCAGTGGACCTGACCTGAGCTGGCTTTGGTGCCCAGTAACTCCATGCAACATACCACCTCTCCTGCCCTGAGTGACCACCATAACAGATGGAGCCCAAAGTCAGGGACTAAATGGACTCAATGGACATTTTGTGGACATTTCTGGACATTTTACAGACATTTCACAGGGGTGGTCCAGAGACTAAGGGAATGATATCTGAGTATTATATCAAAGGATGAGAAGGGTGGTGGTGGTTAATGAAGTTGGATTGGATAGTGTGGTACGTAAGCATGACAAAAATGATATGGAATAAGGGGTGGAGAATGTGCTGGCTTTGGCTGGGATAGAGTTAATTTTCTTCATAGTAGCTACTATGGGGCTATGTTTTCAATTTGTGTTGAAAACAGTGTTGAACATATAGAGATGTTTTTGTTACTGCTGAGCAGTGCTTACACAGAGTCAAGGCCTTTTCTGCTCCTAACACCACCCCGCCAGCAAGTAGGCTGGGGGGTGCACAAGAAGCTGGGAGGGGAAACAGCTGGGACAGCTGACCCCAACTGACCGAAGGGATATTCCATACCATATGACATCAAGCTCAGCATAGAAAGCTGTGGAAGAAAAAGAAAGAGGGGGATGTTTGGAGTGATGGCGTTTGTCTTCCCAAGTAACCGTTACACATGATGGAGCCCTGCTTTCCTGGAGATGGCAGAACATCTGCCTGCCAATGGGAAGTGGTGAATTAATTCCTTGTTTTGCTTTGGTTGTGTGTCCAGCTTTTGCTTTACCTATTAAACTGTCTTTATCTCAACCCATGAGTTTTCTCACCTTTCCAATTCTCTCCCCCATCGTACCAGGGGGTGAGTGAGGGAGTGGCTGGCTGGTGCTTAGCTGCCATCTGGGGCAAAACCATGGCAGTCCACAGGGACAGTCGCATCAGAAACTAAAACATATGGAGTAGTGTTTAAGGGAGCTGGGTATTTCTTTAAATCCAAAAGTAAAAACTTTCCAATACAAACTTAATATGAATGATTCCTCTTTCTCTTACTGCTCAAGGGTTAAACACGGATGCTTTGGAGGAATTTGTTAGGAACTGGACAGTGAAATGCTTTCCACCATGTATGGCACATAGCCATTGTAAATATAATGTGTCCCATCACTGTTTTCACTGCCTCAACATCTCTGAGTGATGGGGAAAAAAGCACAGATTCTGTGCTACTTTCTGAGAATGCTGCAAAATGATTATTTTTTTTCTCTCTTAGGACCTGTGAGTATGTTATTATTGTCATTAGCCAATGTAGATAGTAGAAGTAGTCAATACTGGCACAGCTTACAAGCCCAGTGTCAAGATTTAATCAATCTCTATTCTTCTTGGTGTAGATTTTTATTTGTGATCTTAGAGTTAGTATGCTTTTAATCATACCTACAGATCAGAAAATAAGAAAAAGACAAAGAATGGCAATCACTCATGACGAAAACAATGTCAGACAAACAAGTCAAACTATTTCTGAAAAACAAAGTCAAAGTCTGGAAACTATTTTTCCAGTAAAAACAAAGCAAAACAAAACAAAACCCAACACAAATCTCTTACTGGCCAAGAATGGAAAATGAATATTCCTGAGATAATTGTTTGAATAGCTAAAATAATGAGGGAAACATGGTGTTAGCTAAAATGTTTTGTGCATGGGTGATATAATGAGCTTTCTTTACCAGACAGGTGTAATAACAGTGCGAGCCGTAGGAATGCCCTGCCCTTTGAGTCAACAGACTGACAACATGGCTATTATTTGCCAGTTTAGAGTAAGAAGCAGCAAATGCTTCAGTTATAGGAGCTGAAACCACAGGGTTAACATGGATATGCAAAATGGAAGTATGCATGCTGGAATATATCCAGAATGCCAAGTTGTTAACACTTCTACCTCTGTGAAAAATACTGTAAATACTGTATTGCCCACAAATAAGGAGGAATTGTAAATGTTGTCCAAGATTCCAAATCATTCACAGAAGGCATATGGAGACTTAACAGCAGCAAATAATGTCTTTTTTCTCAAATGTTATCAGTTCTTGCTGGTTATGGAAAAGGTGGTGGGTTGATGCTTAATGCTTTATAGGGCGAATAGCACAGTCCTTGTCTTCCAACCCTTCCTGCCTCTTTTGAGCATCACACAGCCCTGCGTGACCCTGTTATTCCAGAACAGATGTACTTTGTAAATGAAGGCAATTCAGAAAAAAAAGCTTTATGAAGCTAGAAAGAGTGTTTTATTCTGAACTGGCTTTGTGCACAGACCACTCTTAATTTCCAGATAAGAACAGTCACCCAGGAAGCCAATCAATGACAAGCAGCACAGTTTAAATTCATACACACACCCTTAATCCAAATTCACTTCCGTAAGGAGATAAGCTTTCAGTAAGTTTACTAATCAACCAGTATAAGTGGAGAAAGCAGAATGGGAGGTGTGGTTTCACTACTTAGTTTATTTTCCAGGATTTACATTTAAGTCAAAGGTAAAATGAGAGAAGTGATCCCATACTCGTTTCCATCAGAAACATTTATTTTTTAACAAGCCAGCATTTGTTGATAAACTCAGTCAAAAAAATAAACTGAGAACCAAGAAATAAAAATGTTGCAAAATTATAAACAACCATTGAAAAAGATGGGCTGAATACAAAGGAAAGGAAGAGTGAGGAACCTCACTAGACAGCAGCTTTTCCAAAGCCAGTGGTGTTACTGGGAGTAGTTTTATTGTATACTTGAACCATTTAGGACATTGGGTGATGTACAATACATCTGTCAAGCTTAGAGGCAAACCCTCCAGCGACTATACTAACTTTTGGCTCTGCAGAGACCCACCTTTGGTGGCTCATGAAAAGAAACTGAATTCTTCTAAAAAAAGTAGAGAATCTTTAGTAACATCATTGGGAAAAAACATGAGGGCACTTAGTTTTAGCCCAGTTCTTGGGAAGTTTGTTGCACAGGAGCATTTCCAGATTGTGAACCTGAGGTACAGTTTAAAAGGGAGGAGATGGGTCCATCGTCTTTGCAACTAAGTTGCTTCATTAAGTCTGGGTCCTTTTTACAGGAAAACAGTGTACCTTTTCTAGCAGACCTGGGTTTATCTCATTACTGCTATATTAACATCTCCAATGAGCATATTAAAAGCCTTTTGCATCAATACTTTTGTGCAATGTTGGCCCTGGTCATCTTCCCCCGCACATGTTTTGAGCGACAAGCCACAGGACTTCTCCAGACCCCATGTAGATCATCTGCTGTTCCCCAGATAGCTCCTGTCACTTACGCTAACATTGTAAATTTACTAAACTCCTGAATTTGTTCAGCTTTGGCATGGAGCTCACTGGTACATGGCAAAAAAGACTCAGGGCTGGACACAGATAGGAAAAATGAAGTCCATAGTGCCTTAAAAGCTGTTCAGAAGTGCTTGTTCAGTTAGAGTACATAAAAGTTTTGTCTGGATAGCACTTTGTCCTGTTTTCAGAAATGCAATGAGTTTAAATTGTAGCTGCTTCCTTGTAATTAACTAAGCACAAAAGCTGAACCCATGGAAATTGTATAGTAAACACCACTGCTTACTGGTATACTGGAAAGAACAAAGAGGGCACAGACTCCCATGCTAAAACCTAAGAGCAACACAATATACTGTATTTTGGGGTGATTCCATTGTGGTGGCATTTGATTTAGGGAGAAAGAGTTGCTTTTGCCAACACAGAAACAAATTTTCTCCTGCCATTATGTTTGGGCCCCTTTTCACCTCTCCTGTGTACAAGTGTTTACTGAAGTCTGCCTGGCCAGTTAAGCAGGAGGTTAACTGTGCCACAGCAGACATGTGGAAAGCAATTAAATGATTTACTACCTCTATTGAACACAGGCTTTGAAAAGCAAACATTGTCCAGCACAAGAACACCACTAGCGACACACAGCAGTTTGCTTCACTAATATTTTCCTCTGGGACCTCCCAAAGCATGGCGGAATACCACTGGAGTAACACTTGGTCCCACAGGATTATGGTATCCTGAGGAAAATACGGCTGAGCTAGGATGAAGGAGATACAGTCACCTTTTTTTGCAGTATGAACACCCAAGAGAGTCTAAATTTGCAACAGTCAATTTCAAACAACACGTGAATCATGAAACAGAGGCCTCCACATCTCCCCGTCAGGCACAGCAAAGAAAAGCCAGGTCACTTGATTTAACTTCAGGCTTTGAGATCAGCACACTCATGGTGAAGAAAGGATCACAGATAAAGTAAGGTGACATTCAGTGACATTACCACACTGATAATAGAAAATTACAAAGCTAGTGCTAAAAGCCCAGTGTGGGAGCAGGGCAAGAAACACTAGCTATTTCAGTATGTAAGCTACATTAAATGCTCAATCTGGCAAAGGTCCTGAACATGCCATTGCAGCCATGATTTATGTCAAATCGTGTACCGAAAGCAAGAGGATGAAGTTTGACTTGGCTCTTTGTACAGAAATATGCCAACGGTCGGGAACATGTTGTTCAAACAGTCAATATAGAGTTTAATGTGCACTAAAAGCATCAACATGGCTGTCCTGACTTGTGCCACTGAAAGTCATGTCCCTGGTCCACCCATGAAATTTGTTAAGAACCTCAAAATGGAAGAGAGCTCTCGGGTCACCAGATTCCCTTTTTGTATCTAGAAGGAATCATATCAGGTAATCTCTCATAAATGTATCGATCTCTACCTTAAACCAAATAGTTACTGTGCCTTTGCTATTACCTAAGGGAAATTGTTACAGGGCCTTTCACTTTTGATGGCTTACAAACTATATCTGATTTCAGATTAAGGAAGAAAAAGCAAATACCTCTGTAAAACCTGTTGATTATTCCACCCTTCTAGTATTGACTTTCTGGGTGCAGATGGTGTGTGCACCAAAATATGGAAACTGGCTCTTTATCCTTCACCTGAAAAAGCTCTGTCAGCATCAGATCTTTTTGGTTCTCAACAAACATTCATATTTACAGACAGAAGGACTATGGTTGTAAGTAGGAAAAAAGAGAACTATAATATGGGATACATGAAATAACGGGATCAGTATACAATCTATGAACAAAAGAATTACTCTCTCTTCACACCGTTTCTTTATTGTCTCACTAAAGTTCTGTTAACTTCAACAAATTTTGTTCTGGCTTATATTGGCCTAAGTAAAAACAGTAACACCTGCAATAGCAACATAGCATTGTTTCAAGTGAACTTAAAAGGTAACACAGTCCACAGTACCTAAAATTTTCTCTATACATGCATATACTATGCTAAAACTGATGTAAAGTCATCCATAATAAGATGTTCTGTAACTGATAATATAAATGTATTGAGAGAATGCCATTAGTAGTATGACTACACTAGACCCTGGTGCAACCAGGAAAAAAAATACTATCAAAATACATAGTAGGAAATAAGAAATTATATCTTAAAAAATGAAAAACTATTTAAGAATAGTTAAGTATAGCCATAGGGATTATAAATAAAATTCTCATCATGATAAATATTCTGACATTTAATGAAATGGAAGGCCATCAAGAAATTTTTTTCTAGAACTGCTTTAAAAAGAAATTTTCTCCATGTTTCCCTTAAAACCAAAAATAATTTCCAGTAAATCAGGAAAATGTTTACCTAGATTGATACATGGTCAAACTGTGGCTGTTTTTTCTTAAAATTTCACCTTTGTGGATACAGTTTAGTCTAATCCTCTATCAAAACGTGAGAAAGCATCTGAATGCTTTTAGGTCTAACATAGAACATAGACTTTTGGCTTTTAATTTGTCCTGTTAATAGCTTCATTGTATTAATTGTGCTCTCTAGATATTGTAAAGGAAAGATCAAGGCCTGCCAGAATGAATGAACTGGCACTTTATAAAGTTTCATTTCTGGAATGCCTACAGTAGCCCTGGTATAATTTAAAAGCCAGAACACAAATAATATTATTAATATAGCAGTATGGTAATCTAATCTAAGTCAAACAGTTTTTAAAAAATTGCCTTCTGGATTTTTTTCACCTTGGCAATTTGTCACATTTAAAAATACTGCAAAAGGTTCAGACCAAGGTTATTTTCTGACACAGTATTGCAAATCTTTGCTCAAAGAAAACCAGGATTTATGTAAAATAAATAAGATGCCATGGTCAGTATTCATAGTGAGCCTAGGAGTAACAATGTCACTGAAGAGGAAAGACAGATTTGCAAGAGGTTTCTGTTCCAGTGATGCAATTATGCATGAAATTTTTTAAACACAGAAATTACTACAACTTGCTGTTACTTTGCTAACATTTTTGTGGGACAGAAGCCTGCAAAATGGCTGACACCAGCTGCAAGTTAAACAGCTAGAAAGCCAGCAGATATGTCCTGGCAGGTTAGAGACAGAGGCCCAGAGAACAAGCAAGGAGGGTTTTTTGGTGGTGGTAAGAGGTACTGAAGTGATTTCCTCTACCTAAGAGGGATGCAGAGAACTGCCATGCTTTTCATTGGTCTTTGTGTTTATTAAATATAAACACCCTTCAAAGTAACCATTACTGATTTTCAATTTGGTGAAAATAACTGCTGTTTGTTGCATGTTCTGTTAAAGAGTGTATCTCTGTAGGAAAAACACTTAGAATCATAGATTCATAGAATGGTTTGGGTTGGAAGGGACCTTAAAGATCATCTAGTTCCAACCCTCCCCTGCTAGGGGCATCTTTCACTAGATGAGGTTGCTCAAAGCCCTGTCCAACCTGATTTTGAAAGCTGCCAATGATGGGGCATCCACATCTTCTTTCAGCAACCTGTTCCAGTGTCCCACCACCATTACCATAAAAAAAATTCTTCCTTATATCCAGATTAAACCTACCCTCTTTTGGTTTAAAATGGTTGTCCCTTGTCATGTCACTACAGGCCCTGGTAAAAAGTATTTCTATATCTTTCCTATAAGCCTCCTTTATACATTGAAATGCTGCTCTAAGGTCTCCCCAGAGCCTTCTCTTCTCCAGGCTGAACGACCCCACCTTTCAGCCTCTCTTCATAGGAGAGGTGCTGCAGCCCTCTGATCATTTTCATGGCCCTCCTCTGTACCTAACATGTCTGTGTCTTTCTTGTGCTGGGTCACCCAGAGCTGGACGCAATACTCCAGGTGGGGTCTCACAAGAGCAGAGTAGACGGGCAGCATCACATCCCTTGATCTGCTGGTCATGCTTCTTCCACCAGTATCCTCAAGTCA
Organism: Balearica regulorum gibbericeps; assembly: GCF_011004875.1. Classification (NCBI taxonomy): domain Eukaryota; kingdom Metazoa; phylum Chordata; class Aves; order Gruiformes; family Gruidae; genus Balearica; species Balearica regulorum. The sequence goes on along the minus strand of NC_046188.1, from coordinate 52,331,317 downwards.
TTCTCTGCAGGGCTGCTCTCAATCAATTCATGACCCAGTCTGCTCTGATACTGGGGGTTGCCCAATACATGTTGCAGTTTGAAGTAGACCCCCTGGAGCAGAGGGTGAGGAAGGGCAGATGGCTCCTTTCCTGAGAGCAATTGCACAGGCTTTCCTGGGAGAAGATTTGTGAGGGCAAATGGATCTAGACAGGGTGTAAAACATATGGGACGAGCCTGCAACAGGAGTACAGACAGGGAGAGAAGGAGCAGGGTTTTTCTGCAGCCAAGAGCATAAAGCCAGTCTTCAGAGGTCAGGGAGAGAAGGAGTCTTCCCAGGGACCCTGCAGAGACCTGGCAACCTGGGTGCTGGCAGGACCCACTCTTCACGAGCACAACTGACAGGGGATCTATTTAATCAAACCTTTTAAAATCAGATTTGCCCAACAGTTCTGCAGTTCCTCTGCTGAGAGTCACCCTGTTGCAGATTACTATTTTGCACTCTAGTAAAATCCAGCTGTAGGGACTGGAAGTATCTGGTATTTTTTTGGCATGGGAGAGCCCTTTTTACTTTAAAAACATTCCACTTCAGTGAACTGGCTGGCTAGGTATCCTGTCACACCAAGTTTCTGTCACATCGTAACACCACTTTCAATATCAACTCATATCAAATGACAGGTTGGGTTTTTCACAGAGAGCAAGGGCTTTTCTCACTTTCAGATTCTGCTGGTGTAAGCATATATTTCACTCTAAATGACAGTACTGACCCATCTCATGTCTCCAGCTGGAGTGCAGACTGAACACATAACTAATTTGTACTTTCTTCAAAGCAAGCTATGCAGATGAAGCAGAACCTGCTAGTCCAGTCAGAATCCATTTAGCAACAAAGATTACATATTTCAATGTTTGCTCCGTTGTTTTGACTGCGGGAACAAGGAGAAACAGTTCTTAATTATAAATAATCCCTTGCATGCATTTTTAACAGACTATTCTGTTCAAATAGTTGGAGCCTGCAGTGTTTTACAAGCTCCACATACAAATTATTCATCTTTGCTGATGATAATGAAAAACTTTGTTATTTATTGTTTTGTTAGGAGAATTTTCCTCCGGCAAGACCACCTCAGAGGGAAATAAAAACTAAAAATGTAGTTCAGTTTAAAAGCTTTAATAAAAAGCTGTGATTAAAAAAAAAAAAAAAGATTCCTGAATTATCCCAGATTTATAAACTAGAAACTAGAAAAGAATCAGGCCCAAAGCTATTAGAAACCAGAGAATTCAAAGTGAATTCACAGTACCAGTGAAATGTAACTAAATTATGGAATCCCCCAGTATCTACGAGCAAGGGTGACATTACACAGTGATGTAGAACTGTTCATCAAATAAAATAATGACTAATTTCTTTAGGATTTTTATAGGACAGATAATTTTTTTATCAGAAGTGCCATGCTATCCCAGGAGAAATATCAGTCAGGTAGGCTTAAGACACAGCGATGACACTCATATCCAGGATGCAAAGAAACTCCTTTCACTGAGTCTTACTCTGCAGTGAAAAATCAACATCAAAAGCAAGCAGCTTAATTCCTTAGTTATTAATAAAAACACATCAGGGAAGTTGAGTACACTCTCAAGCATTGCTCTGAAAGCAAAATATGAGACCGCTGGGAAAACTTTGTTTGTTTAGTTTTTTCCCTTGGGGTTTTTTTTCAGATGTTTTTTGAGTCATTGAGCTTGAGGGAAAAGTTAATTAATAGGCATAGCTTCTGTTTCTGCCAGAAATCTTTGCGTGACCAGTAATCAAATACCTAATTATCCAATTATGAAAGTGTGGATGTAGAGTGAGAACATGCCTGAAACTTCTTTTGCTTTTATGAAAGCTATAAGGGTTATTGTTATAATCTAGTGTGAGCAGCACAACATGGGATACAAAAATGTCACCAAATCAACTACTTGCTGCTGGAAAGGCACAGATGTCTTTAGGAAGATGTCCAGTCCAATTTATTTGGTGATGGAGAAGAGTAAGCATGCACACTGGTGCCACAGGGGCTATTCTGGTTCTCAGTGAACAGCCCCAGACATGCATTTCACCATACAGAGCAAGCATTGCAAGCTATAAAAATCATTTTAAGGATTTCCCAAACTAGTTATTTAGGAAGGGTGTGATGAATTGTAGCAGTTCCTGAAAATTTTCCTGGGGTAACAGTTAAGAAAGATGATTTATAGCATATAATGCATACCGAGGAAATCTTTCCATGCCTAACCTGAAATGACTGCATCTGAAAAAGCCAGAGATCATCAAGAGCCAACAGAAAGTATAAGTGGGCAAGCTAGAAGTAAGTTGGGGTGCTTGGGGATGTAAAAGTATCTGCTGTGGTCCTTGAGAGAAATAGCACTGGGGGAAAAGCTAATTCCAGGCCATAAAATAGCAGCTGGTATGGCTACATTGCACTTTGGTAGCCTTTTGTTTATAGAACAATGCTTACTGAGGGTCAGATTAAACTCTGGTTTTAAGCCAGGCTTTTATGGTATTATGCGAAATGGATCAGTCAATAGAGGAAAATGTCTGGATACGTAAGGAAGTGAAGGCAAGATGCTGTAAAGGAGTGGCAATGGACTTGCCTAATAACTATCTTTGAATAGCAGTGTAGGGAGAGGTGGTGACATGGAAAAAGCATTTCAGAGCTGGAACACTAAAGAGTTTATACACTTCTTCAGTGGCCTTCAGAAATTCAAGCTGAATCTAATTTACATATAAAATACCCCCTGCAAACCCCCTGCCTGATAAGTCGTCCCAATTTTAAGCTCCCTTTGATTTGTTGGAGTCATGCTAAGGGGCATTGGTGTAGGTCAAAATAAGACTCCGTGTCAGGGTTGAGAATGAGATCACTTACTGAGGACTACATTTGAAAAACCAAAAAGAAGTAGAGGGAAAATTCACATGACCCCTACAAATGTTAAAAGTGAGATGGAGCCCTCACCAAAGAACCTGTCAGAAATAATGAAACTGTCCTCAGCATAATTCTTATTAGAAATCAAGAGTGAAAGGGTCTTTCACTGAAAGTCCTGAGCATGGTTGAGATGTTCAAGGCAGGTCATAGGGTTGGCAGATTTGTGGTAAATATCTGGTGCTTTCTTTTACAAATATTATCAAATTGGCATTTGGGATCAACTTGTTACATTGCTTTAAAGAATTTAGATGAGATAGGGCTGTACTTACCTTAGACTGCCTATGAAGTCAAAAGAGGAAGAGGTAGCAGCATTTCCAGAAAACAGTTGAACTCTAGGTGAGATGCATAGCAATTTTCAGTAACTACTCAGAAAGATTACAGTGCATCAAGTCCTAATTTACATTTACTTTTTTTAGGTAAATGGGATGAACCAGAGCCTACCCACGCAGTCCTCCTTGATTTCTTCACTCATATCAATGGGATAACTCACTGGACTGGATCCTCTGGAGGATCAGTAGTTAAATAATTTTCTTTCAGAGGATATTTTAAAAACAAGCCTTCACAGAAAGCAGGTTTTAGTGAAACAGGCATCAACCTACAGTTACAGGAAGCCACTGGACAGATTCCCTTTGCATTAAAAAAAATAATTAAATTAAAGCCTGTGAGTATCAATTAAACTGCCTTAGAGGCTACTGATGAAAACTGGGCCTTCATGCCTAGAGAAATGTAAAGTGCATAAGAAATCACAACCTTTCCGTAGCTTTATGATCAAACCCTGGCCTACTTTTCACACAAAGCCAATTGCCTGGGCTCAGGGCCCATGGAGTTGCGATGAGAGGGATTGCTGTTAAAGAATTAAATGGATGTGAGAATGGCCTTGTATATGTAAACTGAGACTCTGTTGTTGGCCTAAAGACACTGAATAATCAGATCCTTTGAAGTGTAAAAACCAGAAAGATTTTCACAACTGATATCTTTGCCTTGGTGTCTTTGGAAAATTGTCGCAGTTCTTTCTCCTGAAGGATGTTTGGGATGCCTGAGAAAAGTGAGTGTAGCTGCTTTGGGTTTGCAAATAGCATGTTATATACTACTGCAAAAAGGCTTTATGAACTTAAATGTTACAAACATATAAAAGAAACAAAGGCCTACCTTTATCATTATCTTAGATCAGAAAGGAAATATAAACAAGGCCAAGAACATGTATTTGAGCATGGAATTTCTAGAAGAGTCAGGCACAGCTTTCAGACCACCCAGTGCTTGGTCTCCCCCTCTAACCTGCAAGACGATCCATTGAATTTTCCAGATTATTTTCTTTTCTGGTTCATTACTAATCAGATAACTTTCCTGAGTGATATTTAGACAATTTTTTTTCATGCTTACATTGCAACTTTCTCATTCTAATTGTTAAGCAGGTAAGCTGAAAAAAAATAGGTGCAGCATTCTTTTAAACAATCCCTTCTGTATTAGAGGGCATTTATAGTTCACAGTCTTTGTTTTCAGCTCAAGATTCTAGATACCAGAATAGACTGATATCAATACAGCATACTGTAGATAACAGTAAAGGTCCGATTCCACAGCCAGGAGATCCGCTCAGTGGAAAAGTTTTTAAAAGAACAGTGCCTCTCCCCAAATAAAAATCCAGAGTACACCTTTAATTTTCTTTTCTTCCTTGCAAATACCAATAATTGGTAACAAAAGTCAAACAAAAATTTAGCTAAACTACGTCAAAGTAGTGTTGGGAACTGACCTTTCCAAGCCACAAATCAACAGGCAAGTCAGAGTTCATCTCATAGTGGCAACCCAGGCTCAGTGCACACCAGTGACATGATAGAGTGTCTTAGGACTTGTTCACCTGACACAAGGCAGTATGTCCGGCAAATATTTATTTTAGCAATATGGGACAATACTTCCTGGTGTGTTGCTTCAGAACTGTTCTCTGAGTGGGAGTACCATCCTCGCATGATAAGAAAAGAATGGCTACAGGCTGAAACCAGCTAAGCCCTGACCCAACTTGCTCACCTGAAGGCTGGTTCTCCTGGAGTTACCCTATTGAAGTGGATGCTGGTGTAAAGAATTCACGCAAAAGGAAGAAACAGTACTTGGAGCAATGCCACTGATTTTTCTTGAGTTACGCCAGGGAAATGTTTGACTTGCAGAGACTAGTCACTAACTGGAAGAGATGGCCTGGGGCTACAGATGAGGGCTTGACCATGCACACGTGAGAAGCAGCCACACAACAGTGGCAGCAGGGTGATGGTCAAGTCAAGCATTCACAGAGAAGCTTTTCCTGGAAAAGCCACCTTTGTTCAACTTTGCCAGTTCTGGTGGGGGGCTTGTGACAACAGTCTAAAGAAGGACACACAGACCTTACCTACAGTCCAGCTTGCTCTGGGCAAGCAGCAATGCTGCTGCATGCAGAGGCAGAGCCACCCACCAAGAAGGGCCAGCTTCCAAGTGGGTCATTACATCTATTTGCTTCCAATGTAACACGTTCCCAAGATGGAGCAGCTTTCAGGCTGATTTTTGTTTCTGTCCATTTCTGGGGGGAGGAGGAGACACATTTGACTCATTGACTGTCTCCGAGCTGAGGAAGCTGAAAGTTCTCATTAAGGAGGCTTTGCCTTGCTGGCTGCATCTCAGCTAAATAGGCTTCTGCACCTGTGAACAGAGGACCAATGAATTCACTTTAATACCCGGCCATCAGAGCTGTAAATAGTATTGCACAGGCCAGTTAGATGCTGAGCTGAGGGAGTAAATGAAGTGCCAGGTGTAACTGGGAATGGAGCAGGAGTATATGAGTTTTCACATGATCCTCTGTTCAAAAGCACTCTGGAGATGGGAATATGTCTTTGGTTCCAGCATTTCACTTACCTGAAAAGCAAATTGTATGCCACAAATAAACAGGAAAATACAGCTTTAAATCAATGCCATTCTCAGTTTCTGTATAAAGTCTCATCATCGGTAAAACACACGGAACAGAAATCTAATTACACCTGGTAAGATTATCATAGAATCGTAGAATACCAGGTTGGAAGGATTAGATTGTGTTTTACGCCATTCTTCCACCTGAAAATAATGCAGAGGTGGGAAAAGTTTCTGATCACATTCTTGCTAAGCTATCCTGCTGAGAAGTATTGATTTTCAGGGTTTACATGAGTGTGTATCTGACTATTTACAAAGTCTATTTACTCTTCAGATGACAAAAGCACTCAAGAACGATTTCTTCCCCCCTCAGGGAAAGGCAAGAAGAAAGAAAGGAATGTCCTTTTTTGCTGCTGTTCTTTGCATTGTAAAAGCATGCATGCACTTGATTTGTATCAGTAAGAACGTTTTCTGGGCTAATGTGAAATTTATACATGAGCCTCACTATCAAGCAATTGCAACACATGCCTTCCAAGGGAGTTGCATTGCAGTGACAATTAACCGAATTATTTGGAGAATCTTATCATTTATAATCAAGCAAACTGGTCCACTGACTAGTGCAGAGACTGGGAATGGGAGAGTTAGGTTCCATTCGATGATCCTTATGGGTCCTTTCCAAATTGAGATTTTCTATGATTCTGTAATTCATTATTTCAGCATAAACACCTTGTTGAATTGTGTTGTTCATGTTTCCCAAAAACACGTGCAGCACACCTATTGCTACTGTGATCATTAGGTACATCCAGTATCTCTTTTATTGTTTATAAGGAAACAGAATAAAAAACAAAGGGTGAAATTCACCTCTTCTGACTTCAGCTGTCTAAGCCAGCTACCCTGGCTTTCAAAATATCCAATGCTGAGAAACTGGTAATTTCCCAAGAGCTCTTATGCACCAGTCTTATGCTGAGACAAATCATTCCAGAAGGGGGCTGGAGAACGGGTTAGTTAAAACAATCTGAGCTGAATCCTGCAGAGACATATCATGGACTGCCCTATTGCATCACAGTGATGACCCAATAAGCATGGGACTCTCAGATGACAGCAGAGAAAAACATGTATCTTTCAGCTCCTGTGCTTATTCAAAGGATTCTCACAATTTTAACATCAGTAACACCATAATGAAACAGAACACAGGAAAGTAACATGACATCAGCTGAAATGATTTATTATGAAAAATAATTAAATTAAAGGTTACTTGGGTCTCAATAGCTACAGCATTTTAAAATGGAAAGCTAACAGTTAATGCACTTCATATCTACTTGGTTCAAAAGCATTCCCTTCAAAACATTCCCATAAGCCCCCACACAGCAGACTGAGGACACTACACTCTAAGAAAGTCACAGTCCTCAGTTCTCTTTCAGGTCACAAAAGACCAAACTGTTCAAGTAGCAGAAGCATCTGCCTTCCTTGTGTACTCCAAAGGTATTGTTGGACTATTTTGATCCCTGTCCATATAAGATACCGTCACTAGTACCATTGGGCATGCTAGCTGGGACTCAGACGTTTATAGCACAAATCATAGTCACATAACCAGTAGTGAGACTGAACATCAGTCTCTCACCTGACACACAGCTCAGAGTTTGATGCTGACAAATAATAAAAAACCACTAGTGAGATAAGGACTCACAATAAGGATGCAAATATAGCAATTTTGTAGAGTATATGTAAAACACGTTTTTACACTCCTGATGTAGTGCTCACTGTGCAGAAGGAAAAAAGCACCTTGCTTTCCTCCAGTGACCCAGAGTCACAGCCAAAGTAGGTGCAGGACCACAGGGGAGAAGAACGCAAATGCTCCTCTGAGCTGAGTCCTGCCTCTCTGACTGAACCGCAGCTGTGGAAGTGATTGCTGTTTCCCTTCTAAGGTAAATGAAGTGATGCACGTGGTTATGGTTTTACAGTGTGCACTTTCTTCAGGCTGGACTTTTGAAAGGCATCAGCTGTCTCTAGACTGTCTTGTAATAACCTGGGTTTATACACCACTATAGGATTAAAGACATTAGCCACCTTGCCCCATTCGCAGTATCACTGAAACAGGAGAACAAGTCCTCTTTGAAATGAACTTTATTCTACAAACATTTAGAGTAAAAATTTTAGCTAATTTCCATAACTGCATATAATACCAGAAGGAAAAAGCACAAGAGAGAAATATGGTCGTTTTAAGATTACTCACAGCTGTTTTCTAAACTACTCACTTGCTAGGGAAGCATTAAATGGGAGCTGAAATATTTCCTTTTGTTTATGCTCATGTTCTCCTCTTTGGGCATTTTGTTTCTACGCATCCACATTCATCTACATGCACATACGTGAATTGGACTGTCTTATGCTCAGAGCAAACCAGTTCCACCTTCACTTCGTGACTCCTTTTTTCATGGCAGCAAATGCATTTGTGTTCCATTTCACTGGCCTCAAAGGAATACCTATAGAAATGAGATTTGCACATCAGTCTGCTGCCTGTTGTCTTCCCAAACTAATTCATATTTGCTGCTCCAAATGGAGGTACTTCTAAGACGCAGAGGAGCAAAATTTCCAATCTATTTTTCTGCTTATTCAGAACAGTCTTTCCTCAGGATGCTACTAGACATGCAGAGCCAGATCCTCTGACACCAGTGGGAAAAATCCCAGTAACTTCAGTGGATTTTGGATTAGGCCCATTTTGGCAAGACAGAAAGGAACAATTCATGCAGAATTCATGCAAAAAACTCCACTAAACACCAGAGCTGTTCAAAAACAACATAAGGAGATGTTTAAGAACAGGTAGTTAATAAATTTGGCTGATATCTTTTCAAAGGGACCTCTTTTCCTAAGATAAGGCATTCCTGTCACACTAAAGACATTTAGTCACACTGCTAATGTCTGCTGTTCTGCACACCCAGTTTCCCAACCAGGTCCTTTTAAACAACAGCAAGGGTACAAACAGCTGCAGCCCACTGGTGACAAGAACCCAGGAAGACCAGACATGGGGGCAGACAGAGAAAAGTTTCCTACTTACACAGAATAGGTACTGCACGTCCCTTCACAAAAGGGCACTGGGACTGGAGCAGCTGACTTACAGTTGTTGTGGACGATATACTGCTCTTTCACATTGCGTTTGCATTTATGTGGCAGGTCAACACCTGTGTAGGAGAACACTTCTGTTAGACTTCTTCAGACTGGGGAGTAAATGTTTTGAAAGGTATCTGATAGGAAACCAAGGTCAGATCTTTTTAAAGTTCAAATGCATAACCAAAAAAACAAGTTAGAGTGCAAAGAGGCGCTAATTCAGCAAAACAATTTCCTGTTGGTCAAGGCCCTTTTGTATTTGTGGACTAGCTTAAATGAAGACTTGTGCGTAAGTTTGTGTAAAAATACTGTTGAACCAAGACCTAGAGGAGACATGAAGGGTTTTGTTGTTTTTTTTTTTAAAACTGCTGTAAGTGACATTTGTGACTCTGTAATGACCTATGATTTGTGGATAGATGCTAGAGAAAAAAGACCTTTTTTCCATGCAGTTCCAGATGGTAGAATACAGAGCATATTTTCTACAAATTTTCTTACAGTTCAAACTAACAGTGTTTCAGTTATTTAAACACACAGAAAAGAAGATCAGAGAATGCTAGTGTCCCCATTGGAAGAATGAGAGATTTTTAGCCTCAGCTGTGAGGTACAAAACAGCTCTGCTGCTGTAAGAACAGTCTTCCAGTCTGTGGAAACTGCAGACTCTCAGTGCATGCAGAAACAGGACAGGACTACAAGCAGGGGAGAACTTAACAGTACTGGAATAGGGAATCAGTGATTTAATGCACTCACATGTCTTACAACAGCCATCTGAAGTCACATCAACTGTCCCCTGTATTGAAAGCAAACATAACCAGAACAGTTCAGATGCACATACTGCTAAGCAGCTAGTAGTAACGATGAGAGTTCAGGTATATTCACTCATCTCTAACCAACACAGATTCCTCCTCAGACCTATTTGTGTACCAATTATATAAAAAATTGTTTAAAAAAAATAATCCAGGAAACAAGGGAGTGAATTTTCTTAAAACTATATATCCTCTCACAAGCCAGGTAAGATGTCCTGTAATACATGCTTGACATTATGTAGGTCCTATTGAAGCCAGCACAAAAAAACCCCAGCCCCAGAGAATGACAGTTGCTCCTGGAATTGAACAGCCTGACCTGCGCAGAAACTACCCCAAAGCTAATTCAAGTCAATGACTGTCCCTGCTTTGGTTTTCACACAATGCTTCTGAAAGTTACTGGAAACCACTAATTGCTGAAATCCAGAGCATGAATGATACCGCTTGCTCATTCACGTACCCACTTTTTTGCTTAGTGGTGTACCAAGTATTTCTAACACTATGTTCATTGGGTCCCCAAGGGTCCATGGTGAGTTACCAGTTGCTCAATTGCATTTTGTAACACTGGCATTTCTCAAGTCAGGAAAAATCCCAACTTGCTAATGCCCCAATACTCTTCTCTTTCAAGTTCTAGCACTTATCCCACAACAAGTAAAATACGTGGGTTGTTTGCAAATAGTTTTAGTTTACTGGGACACTCCATTTAGGGCTGAAAAAACATATTTCCTTCAAACAAGGATGATCAGCTCAGAAAGATCAAGAAACACTGAAGTGACTCATACAAAACAGAAAACTCCCAGGGCAGCAGTAGGACTCATTCCAGAAGCCTTTTTTTTTTTTGGCTCTAAAATACTTACTGGGACACAGTTTGATTCTTCAAATGGTAGGCAGACCTTTACCGTACTAGTCAAGGAAAACTGGCCAGCTGATTCAGTGCATGTGTACTGAGTACAGTTATCATATGGAGCTTTATAACTCTTCCCAACCTGAACAAAAACAGGAAAAAAACCTCGACCCAATATAGTATAGCAATAAAAATACATTAATGCAACAGTAATACAGTCAATGAACTGGCAAGAGGGACTGGGTTGTTCATATCACTCTGAAAGTGCTGACTTGTTTGGAACTCACATCTGTAAATTATGTACCAAGTTCACCCACTACTAGCCTATGCAAAATCCCTTCTCTCGCCACCTAGGTGGAAAGAATCAAAAGCTGGTAGCAGAATGAGGATAGAGGTATGAACAGAAATGCCAGAAGGTAGGTGTGTTACTGTATGTGGAATAAAATATACACAAAAGAAAATAATTCTTTTAAAAGATTTCAACAGGTTTTTAACAGATGGGGAAAAAGCAAAAAGTGTGAAAGAAAAGTCTTTATATTAGAGGTTAATGAACAAATGCAAAGCCTCCTCATGGAAACATAAAAATTGTATATTGGCACAGGAGAAGCTAGCTTGCAAGATAATTTATCAATAAAAGGATGAAATAGAAAAGATGCAGAACAGAAGAGCCACCAGAGAAGAAATAATATGTAAGACAATAGTCACTGGTTGAGGCAGCGTCATTAACTGTTCACAGGAGTAGTAGGCTGTAATAAAACCAAAGAGCTAGCCTGAGGCTCAGCCCATGTCTACACAACGCTACGCTAACAATAATGTATTACCTGGGTGTGTTACCAAGTCACACTACACCACAGCAGCCATGCCACTTTTGATTTCTACCTCAGCAAATTCAGAACTAGTGGTAGTACAGCTATATCAGCTTGCTCACACCATTTAGCCCTGTATCTCCAAGGCAAGATAATGACACTGTTTCCAGATCAGAGTAATATGATGTGAAGCCAGCTCACGTATCTCTGCAAAAGCAGTATTACACAGTGACACCATCCCCTCCAAATTCTTTCTCTCTGTTGCATGTCAGGAGGAGGTGGGGGTAACATGATTTCCATTCCCGCCAGAGATGCATAATTTTCAACACAGTGGTGCCTGTGAGATGTACACAGCAGAGAGCAGTTGTATAAACATCTACATCTACTTTGGAAATACAGACATTTTTAAATCTCCTAGAGGACTTCCCAAATGTATGACACTGGTTCAAAAAATGCTGAAGTCTTTTTGATAATTCAGCCTTGTGTGCAGCACAAGGGAGTGCTTACCTCAATGGTCACATTGCCAGATGGAAAATTTGCCACACATGCCACTTGCTGGCACTGGCTGCAGCACTGACCCTCCTCTTCTACATAGCGGAAACCCTGTGGAAATAAAGTTTCCATTTCACTATGTTACTTGATGTCTTGTCCATGAAGCACCTTAGGATCAAGCCACACTGGAGATGGCAGAGGAAATGAGCCAACCTTCTGGTTTCATTTCTGTTGTCTTTAGAAACCCGTTGGAACCACTTTAAGCCTGACAAAGCTGGCAATTTCTTTCCCTTATTGTATAGTGATTTCAGGGCACTTCAGTTACCACGGAGAACTTGTCATTGGGTATTCTTTGGGCTAATGCACATCAGGCCAAATAAATTAATTCAGCATATGATTGCTTGCACAATCCAGTGCTTGGTCTGATATGATTATCCACAAGAATTGCTGCTGTCAGACATGTGAAGATCATGCATCAGTTATTTCCTTCCCTGTGTTTTAGGTATCCATTGTTCTCTTGATGGGTGTGGGTGTGGCTGGCTTCAGGATAAAGGGTAATTGTTTTGTCCATTTTTAGGATTGGTGGTGGGTCTGGCCTTATCTGGGCAAGAATGAAAAAGAAACCACTCTTTGCTTACATTCAGTAATAGACTGAACAGTTTGTGTGCAGACTCTCAGCTCACGAGTACTGAGAAGTGTCTGGAAACATACAAACCACTGTGTAGTTTCTTTACAATTTTAATTTTTGAGCTGACAGTGGGCAACACCAACAGAATGGCACAAACTTGATCTTTCAGCAGTCAGACTTCTCTTTAACAGGTTTGCAATTGTTCTCCCTCAGTGCATCTTTCCAAGGGTGATCTCTTAAATTTGCTAGAGCAAAAATAACCAGCACCCTAAAAAGGACTTTACAAAAAATCTAATAGAAGATTGCATCCTGTTATCTTTCGGTGAGGAAGCAGTTATACTATTTCAGTTTTACAGTACATCTCCTCAACAGCCATTGTTCGTGGTCAGGGAGGCTGAGCATGCAGCGCTGACCTGCTGGCACGTGGTTTGACATTTCACTGGAACACACTGGATGCGGTTGGTCTGTGTCACAACGTCCTGCTCATCTGTGCACACACAGTCTTCACAAGAGCTTTTAGGCACCATTGCCCCAGGCTGGAAATAAAGAGGAGAGAGGAAACAGGACATGGCAAGAATTCAGTGGGGTTTAGAATAAACATACATCCCTGGACTATTGAAAATGAGTGCTTATGCTTGGGATTTATTTTTGGAAGGACTTCCTGTAATGAATACCCACAGATCTCTAAAACCTCACACTGTCAGTATGCACACTGTCACTCTACTGCATCCAGCTCTGGGGTCCCCAGTACAAGAAAGACATGGAGCTGTTGGAGCGAGTCCAGAGGAGGGCCACAAAAATTATCAGAGGGCTGGAGCATCTCTGCTATGAGGACAGGCTGAGAGAGTTGAGGTTGTTCAGCCTGGAGAAGAGAAGGCTCTGGGGAAACCTTATTGCAGCCTTCCAGTACCTGAAGAAGGCCTACAGGAAACCTGGAGAGGGACTGTTTACAAGGGCATGTGGTGATAGGACAAGGGGTAATGGGTTTAAACTAAGAGAGGGTTGATTTAGATTAGCTATTAGGAAGAAATTCTTTACCGAGAGGGTGGTGAGGCACTGGAACAGGTGGCCCAGAGAAGTTGTGGATACCACCTCCCTGGAAGTGTTCAAGGCCAGGTTGGATGGAGCTTTGGACAACCTGGTCCAGTAGAGGGTGTCCCTGTCCATGGCAGAGGGGTTTGAACTAGATGATCTTTGAGATCTCTTCCAACCCAAACCATTCTATGATTCTATGATTCTATAAAATGAACACTCCCAAATGTATCAATTGTGTTAAATAAATTATTACATTATCTCATAAATTCCATGCATCAATTTTCACTCAGTTTAACCTAATAATTAAACTTACCACATCAAATGAGATTTAAAATTTGTATTCAATCACAATTCTGACTTCTTGACTCTAAAACATAGGTAAGATCTCATCTAGTAAGCAAGCTACTGGTCTCTAGCGTTACCTGTTCAGTAACATTTCCCATAGTACATAAGACTACTGGCAGGGAAAAATTACAGGCCATTCTAATCCTGTTTTTTATGTGAGTGTTGAAAATAACAACTTCAGAAAATTCTGACTCAGACAGCATTAACTTGGGGAAGGAAGTGTCACGAAGAAAACCTACCTTAAATTCAACTCCTTCAGAAACACATACACCTTTTGGTACTGTAAGAAGAAAATAAAATGAAAAAGATGTGCTAGGAATGATGGAAACAGTTACTGTACCCATCTCTGAATTGTGAGTAATTTAGAGGAGACAAAGAGTAGAACTGAACTTATTCACTAGCCTTAATAGCCCGCACAAAATGGTGGAAAAAACCAAGTAGTACATGGTGCTAATTGTTATTTAGAAGCCCACATGTAACATCTGCTCAGATGTTATGCATGAAATGGGGGGGATAATTCTATATCCTGGTATTTTCCATATAGAAAAATCTATTCACCTCATAGTTTTTTACCAATGCTTGAAATTAGTTGAGCTTTTCTTTATTGTTAACCACCTTGCTGGTAACAGAGCCAATGGGAAGCTGGATCAGGTATGTGAATCTGGAAATATAATTTGGCAGCAGAGCTTCCGGATATGTTCAATGTAACTGACATTCAGTATCTGATCAATAAATTAGACTCATTGAAAACTGCACCAGTTAACTCCACCACCAAAAAAAAAAAAAGCACCAATTGTAAATGCTGAGAGAGAAGGGGACAGGCTACTGCTTATGATTGTAACTCATTTAGAAAACATTAAATAGCTCAAGGAATAAATAAAACGCCTTATGGAAACATGGTACTTACTACAGGAGAAGATAGGACAACAACCATCCTCAGATATAGCAACCACAGGTTGAAAGCCTAAGTCACATGCTGTTTTGTTGATAATGCAGGTTTTTATATCACATTCTGCAACAGACAATATAGATAAAGTAAGACAAAGCATCCCGTCCAGCAGTGTTACTTGCAGACAAAGCTTGAACATCCAAGAAATTGAGCAGAAACAGATGATTCTTGAACCACACTTTTTTGGAATTTGAGACATGTTCAGGTGAAGTATCTCTAAGCTTGCTCTACTGTAAAGCTCTTTCCTGGACTTAGACTTCTGGCCATTGTTCTTGCTTCTCTTCCCCCACTGGATGTCATCTCTAAAAAAACTGGACACCCTCATGTCAGAGAAGTGACAGAGAAACAAGTTGGGGCAATGAGTCAGAGAGTGGAAAAAATGAAGAGGCAGTGAATGAGAGTCAAAAATGTAAAGGTTGGAACATGCAAGGCAGAGCACCCTGACAGTGCCCACTGCCCCCTCAAGGCATCCAAGGAGCCTAACAGACCTCTGCCTGTCAGCATGAAGGGATGAGGAACAGGAAAACACCATTGTCAGGATTATCTGTCCTGCATCTTCTTATAGGTGCTGGGAATGGCCAGGGTCAGGAGCAGGCTGATGGGGAAGTTCTGTGCTGTGGAGGGCGTTTGGGACCAGGAGGATGTAAATGGAAAGGTGAGGGCAAATGTATATCAACAACCTCCACAGGAAGCCTTGGGGGAGCCTGGAAGGTAAGCACGTCCTCCCTTACTGGATGGATCTCTGTGCAAGGATGTCATGTCAGAAGGGACAAGAGCCAGAGGATCCAGTGAAGCAACTGCTGGCCCCAATGATCCATGGAGATTTTCTAACGTAAGTATCTGGTGGGTCATGGTACTAGTTTAGAATACAAGCTGGACCAGAGGAGGTCTCTGCTGATAGCAAGAGCTCCTGGCATGTAGTTGGAAGAAATGACCACTCCAGTGTGTTTATTTGAATCTGGTGCCTGTGGGGTACCAGATCTCACTTGAGGATTGCTACTAAAGGCAAATGATGCTGCGTTATGACATCTGAATTATCTACTCACCACAGACTGTCTCTGTGCAGCATGGGTCATCCAGACGTGTTTTTATTTTGCGTACAAAGCCCTCTTTAGTGCAGTTCATAGGTGGAGATTTAATACAAGGGCGGGGGAAGCAAGAGATATTCAAGGTTGCTTCATCACAAGTACAGTATTGACAGTCATGTTCCCAAGCCTCTCTAGGCTGTGAAAATAATAGGGACAGTAGTTCAGAGAGCAAAAACTAGGAGCATTATGTTAATAAATGCCTGATGCAAGACGGTATAGGGCTGGGTTGCCCTAATTTATTATGTAGGAAAATCAGAGTTCAAATCCCCAAGGGAAGAGAAGGCAACAGTAAGAAAAATGCTATTATCTGCCACCTTCCTTTGCAGGTTTATGTGTTTCCAGAACAGAAGCATTGTAGTTCTATCAGGAAACAGTGATTCCCACAAACTGCTACTTCTGCTCCTGTACCTCAAGTAATTAATAAAGTTCTGGAGTTAATAAAATCTGCTGTTATCTTCCCCACTGTCATTGTAGTTCACTGGTATTTAAGCTTAGAATTAAAAGAAGAAACTCATGCAGTAATTTTTACAGGAGGTCACAGCACCCAGCTATAGTATAATGACAGTATTTTCTTTTTTCTTACCTGTTTCACTGACCCATCTTGTGCAGCGCAACCTATAAAATTAATTATAGATTCCTTTTATCGTAACTGAAGCAGGGGAAACAACAGAAGCAGGAGAACAGGAATAGAAGGAAGGTCTTGAAATCTGAGAAACAGCCACAAAGAGAGATCCAGAGTGCAAAGTCACAGGTTGCGTACCCAAAATATCTTAAAGATCCTCCTCTTTATTCTTTTGAAAGTTGCACTTTCTGCATAAGAGCAGGCAGAAACTGCCAATTTGAAACATTTCCAGCCTAAATAGAAAGGGTCAGTATCAAGGTCTCCCCTGTTTCCTCTGTACCCAGAACCTCCACCTTAATGTGCTCTTCTAGTCAGGGTCGTAACCTCCCTTCCCATCCCACCATTTACATTATTTCTTACCACAGACAGAAACACAAATGCCATCATGGTCATTCAGCAGAATTTTTCCATCAGGACAGTAGCATCCCTCAACAAACACTGGTGTGTTATTTTGGGAGGGGAGGGTGTCCATAACGACTTCTCTGCACAATTAGAATATAAACAGGAGCAAATGAGAAGCAGAAATGCGACCCAGAACGGTCAGACACCGAAATCCATCAGGAATGTGAACTTCCAGACTTCCTTGGCAATTTTCAAGTTATGGACTTGAAAAGTGCCTTAGGAAATGACCCACCTGCTGAAGCAAGTGTTTCTTCTTGCTTTCCCGCATGGCTTATATACCTGATCCCAAGCACAGACAGCCTCTGTGGAGCATTATAACACACAGGTTAGAAAGCCCAGACCCATGCGAACCCTTCAATTCACAACGGATGAACTGAACATGCTAACACAGCCCACCTCACGGGTCCACACAGCCCAGGCTCCTGCCCAGCAAGGGGGTCCCTGCGTCTTCAGCAAGAGAGGATCAATGGATTCAGCAAGGTGCTTGTGACAATCCTAGTAGTGCTTACCCCGAATCACTGGGTCCCCCTGAGCAGGGCAAAGCACGCAGAGAGAAGCTGTGTGTTGCCATCTAGTGATGAAGCTCTAGGACACACAGGGCTCCTCAGCTGAGCTGCTCAGGAGAGATTATGGGCCTGTTTCACAATTGTTTTGCACCAGTTCTGGACTGGAACAACCTCTTTGATTTGTTTCTGCTTTTTCTCAGGTCCAGGAGCAGCTCAGGAAAGATTGAAGCCTGATGATGCGGAGGAACACAAACAGGCGTGTAGGTGAGGAAAGAACAGACCGGAGCTGCTTCACCACCAGCAAGTCTTTCACAGGCTTACCACACTGCCCATTCGCCTGCCTCCTCCAGTCCACGCAGACCCCATGGAGCCCACACAAGGCTGCGTATGTCTGCATACTCTGGCACTCAGTGCTGGTGTGCTGTTCTGAGCACCCGCTGGCCACACAGGCCTCGTAGTAGGGCTGGGGGGGGACCACGCTGTGGCACTCAGTCAGGTTCCTTCACAAAGCAAGGAGATAGACAGGACATTTCACTTCCTTGGGCTACTTCCAAAGCAGAATTCAACTCAGAACCAAACCCATCCCCACCCAGAGAAAGCCTCAAGGTAAAGGTACAACTACAAATTGCTCTGATAGGCAATACACCCACACAGCTTAATTAAGAATGAGCTTTACCTCCAAATCCTTACAATGCTTTGAAAGGAAGCAATTTTATGTTGGACTGATACCTGCAAAGAAAAGTCTCCTGCATGGCTTACAGCTATAATTCTATATGCTGACAATTTTATGTCAGCATGTTTGACAATCCTGTTTTAAACCACAAAATTATTTTTAAAACAGACACACACTTACTATATTCTGACTGTGTTCCTTTTTATCCAGAGCTTTCAGATACTGAATTATAGCTAGTTTCTGGTAGGCTTCTCTAGAACTGACAGGCAGAGGGAGTGCCAAGCAGCAGACACTATTAAGGGAGGACTGATTTTAATCATGCAGCTGAAAAATATCTGCCAAATGCAGGAGCACATCTGTTCACTGCTCAGTTTTTCAAGGTATGCTCGATTTCACATTTTCATCACGTCCTATAAGCATTTCACCCAAGTCATGTAGTGAAGCACAAAATTATCTTGTGGACTTATTTTTCTGGCACTTTTGGGAGGTATCTTACCAGATGATTTTACATAGGTTGGAAGGCTCACAGTGCTGATGATATTCAATCTCAGCTGGTTCTGAGACACCTGGATTACAGTATCTGTTGGTAGTATCTGGGACTTTCCAATCTAATGCCATCTCTTTGAAGGACTCGATAACCTCACCATTCCTCTTCATAGCATCATCAGACTTCTGGTTAGTGCAGGTACCTGGTAGCAATATAAAAGCAAAGTGACAGTTTGTGGACAATTGATGCTGATGAAGCTGCTTTTAGAGAAACGTGGTGGTTGATGCATTTCTTCTGGTGGTTAAAGTAACTGAGATGGCTCTGTCTAGCACAGGACTCTCCAGATTTCATACATTCCCATATTGAGTAGATACGATTGAGAGGAAGGCCTTAGAAAAAGCCTAACTCCATCCACCAAGACTGTGAACAGAATGAAAGGAAGTGACTTAAAACTCTGTCGCCTGACATGCCTTTCAACCAAATAGAGATAAATTTGTTAAAATTTATGATAAATAGAAATCAGTGGAGTTGCAAGCATTTAGAGATGCTTACAAGGGGATGAGAGAAAGAAGGAGGAAAATTTATTGCATTCATTACTGTCAGCTGATGAGGACACTCACCACACAGTCCCATGGTATTGTTATAAAACTTTCCAAAAGGGAGTTTTATATAAAATGCAAGTCGACTGTAGGAGATATAAACTTCTAATTCAGGTATTTCAACTATGACGTAAAGGCCAGAACTGGTTATCCTGATACCATTCTTGGAAACGTCCGGAACAACTTTCTTATCATTAAACAAAATCTAAAAGGAAGAGAAACAAAAGGTCTCTATGGACATTCTTCTTTTGAGTAAGGTATATGGTTTGTGCAACTGGAAAGTAGAGGAGTACAAATTCAGACTTCAGGTGCATCAAATGAAGTATATCAAAGGCAGTCATTTAAGCAGTTGTCTATGATTCCTTTTTAATATGTTGTAATTTATATTTGAATACTCATGCCAGGAAGAAAACCACACCTTTTAATTATGTGATCATTTCCTAAATTTTTAGAATATACAAATTTTTGTTGACACAAAAAAAAGAGGCAGAGAGAAAGCAATGAAATTGAATTTCCTACGCATTCTTTACAAGCTTCATCCTTTGTGACAGGACATTTGGTAGTACAATAATAGAACTACAGCAAAACAATAATGAAAATTCATTTTAACATAATACTTTACCAAGTTTGTTTGTTTTCCATATTCCATTGCTTGTGTCAGAATAACAACAGAGTTGGAGTGAAAAATGAGAAGGGACATTGAACAAATTGCTCCATCAATGACACCACAGTAGTAGTTGTCTATGTGAATCCAAAAGTTGTGAAAGTCAGGATGAATTGACTTCACAAGGACATAGGTACAGTTTTCTTTAAAATGATAATATGTTCCATCAAAAGTCACATAATGCTCATTTCCCCATCCACTGCAAATACCTGGAAGACAAAGTGACAGACTTCAAGTTTGGCTTCTGAGTTTCCTGTAAGTACAAGCTGGTTTTAATTCCTTTACTCATTTCAGTGAGGGCTGAAATAACCAGTTTGATAAAGAAAAATTAGCCTGGCAAGAACGCTTTTATCTGCTCTTAACAGCCAATGTTTTAGATTGGACTTCTGTTCCATTACATACTACTGAATTCATATGAATAGATGTTGACCACATAGACTTCTCTTTCTTGAGGCCCAGCTGAGCATAACATAAATTTCAGGAATTCTCCTGCTGCAGTACTTACACTGACACTCAAAGACTTCACAGCATCCAGTTTCATCATAGTGTTTTGTGAATGGGAAGCCATTGACACAGAGTTTCAGTTGCTGAGGAGGGCAAGTCATGCTGGACAGTTTAATATTGTTTTCTTCTCCCAGGCAAGTGGCAATCTGGCAGTTTCCAAAGTTCCATGTTTCATTAAACTATTGATGGATTGAAAAAGAAGAGAAGAGATAAATAACAAAGTAATGTAACAAAACTAAAAATCACACACAGCAACTATGCTCCATTCAGTTAATTCTCTGGCACGGCAGTATTTGGTATCTACTCTTTCTCTGGACACCAGGCTATATGAAACATATAGCAATCATCAGAGCCTTGATATTTACTTCTGTTCTACAACATTTTGTATAGGACTCACTGTTAAGGTCTTGACCACTTCTGATGATGGGACAGTGCCAGACGTGGTTTCCTAGCCTTTGTTGAGCTTAGGTAGCTCTGCCCATGTACAATCATTTAGATGTTTCAGGTGAACAGAATACATACAATACAGAACAGAATAGAGAATCTTCAACTTATTTCTTCAATTATTTGGGGGCTTCTGGTATACTTCTAAATTATCTAATTCAGCCACATCTACAGTCCAGCTGTAGAGGTGGTTACCAGCATCAGAGGAGAACATCAAATTTGGCTGTAGGCAATGCTATAGCTGAAGAAACAGATCTTCTTTCAAGTCTCTCACCTTTCTGGGAGGAATGAGCCCAAGACAATCGCTCACAGGAGTCACCATAGAAGCAGGAACTTGGCTTGTTGCACTGGGAGCAGATGTTGGTGGACAGGCTTTGGAGTTTGGATCACAGATCTTGAGGGCCTCATTATGACCAATTTTACATTCTGCCCAAATTAATTCAATCTGGCACGATGCATTGCAAACAGAGTAAGCACAACGACCTGATATATTCACTGGCAGAGAAACATTTTCTCCTGCAAGGCCAAAACCAGACTGTTAGTGCTGGACTGTGCGTGAAACTGGTAACTTAAGGCCTATGCATCACAGATCAGCCATGTAGTCAGACCTGTATTTAACTAGTTGGGTCTGCCTGTACCTGAGGGCCCTGTTCAGGTGTGACTGTCTGTCTGCAACTGTTTGAATTCAATGACTGAACCTGAGCTCAATTCATCCAAATGGCAAAGACTGAGGGAAGGCTACCAGCAGCTGATCTGAAATTCTCCTTTTAAGTACATTAGCAGGAACTGAAAATGACTACAAGAGGTGGGAATACTGAATACATCACTGAGTGCATCTGGTCTTCACAAAGACCAGGAGACGGGTGGTTCAGGAGCTGCAAGGAGATGAAGAAGAGACTTCCATCCTCTGCTTTTGGAATATGACTGTGGATTACAAGCCCATGTTCAGCAGTTTGGGATTCAGGGTTTGTGCTGGAGATCACTGAAGTTAACATATGGTATAAGCTTCCTTACACCAGGTATATCCTAACCAGGATAAAGTTATAGGATATGGGAGAGCTGTATTTCTGAAGGTGTTAGAGTTCAAAGATGTAATAACCTGTGGTAATGTGTAAATGCAGCAGGCTGTATAAGCACTTGCTGAAGCACCTTCATCTAAAAGTACATCTTCCCACATCCCTTGAGGGTAGGAAGGGTCTACAGAGGGGTCTAGACAGGCAAGATAATAGACTGAGGCCAATTGTATGAGGTTCAACAAGGCTTAGTGCTGGGTCCTGCACTTGGGTCACAACCACCCCAGGCAACATTACAGGCTTGGGGAAAAGTGGCTGCAAAGCTGTCTGGTGGAAAAGGACCTGGGGGTGTTGGTTAATAGCTGGCTGAAAATGACCCAGCAGTGTGCTCAAGTGGCCAAGAAGGTCAACAGCATGCTGGCTTGTATCAGAAATAGTGTGGCCAGCAGGACTAGGGAAGTGATTGTGCCCCTGTACTCGGCACTGGTGAGGGCACACCTCGAGTACTGTGTTCAGTTTTGGGCCCCTCACTACAAGAAGGACATTGAGGTGCTGGAGCATGTCCAAAGAAGGGCAACGAAGCTGATGAAGAGTCTATAGCACAAGTCTTATGAGGAGCAGCTGAGGGAACTGGGATTGGTTAGTCTGGAGAAAAGGAGGCTTATCACTCTCTACAGCTGTAGCCAGGTGGGTGTTGGTCTCTTTTTCCAGGTAACAAGTAATAGGACAAGAGGAAAACCAGGGCAGGTTTAGATTGGATAATAGAAAAAAATTTCTTCACTGAAAGGATTGTCAAGGTGCTGGAGTGTTGAGTCACCATTCCTGGAGCTATTTAAAAGATGCGTAGATGTGGTGCTCAGGGACATGGTTTAGTGGTTGGACTTGGCAATGTTAGGTTAACTGTTGGACTTGATCATCTTAAAGGTCTTTTCCAACTGAAACAATTCTATGATTCCATGGAAAAAAGTTTGCTTGGTTTCTCACCCATTTTTGTCAATTGTCCATGGTCATTGCAGAAGCACGGAGTGGCTACCATCGATGATGGAGGTGCAGATGTTACAAGTTGCATATGTGGTTCTGCAGGAAATGAAATCAATTAATATTCAAATCCCCTACTACTCTACTTTCAAGCCCTATGGCATCTATTACATTCTCTACAATCACAAAAAGAGGAAAAAAATAGTCATTTTTATAGGCCGACCACATTCTGTACAGGTACACACTAAAACCATGCTCTCTGTATTTATATACATCTCTATTATACTGTATGCTACCAGAATAATACACACACACTCCCCCTTGTAGTCAGATTTTTTCTATAAAGAATACAATAAACAGCCCTTCTGCTGTCGCTTATTCATTCCAACTTAAGGTTTCTTTGAACTTTCTAGTCCTGCAGGACTTCACCTGACTTTGGAGAGGTGATTTCCAGTGGCACTCCATTTTGCCCTATAATGCCTTCTTGCAAAGAATCTGTTGGTTTAAATACAGACAGATCATTTAGACATTTTACTATGCAACCTACACTCTGCTTTCAATAGCCCTTCTTTCCCTAGCTATTACTCCATTATAGTTCTTATTCCACTTGTTAACACATTTAGTAAATACCAAACACAGGTTCACCATCAAGTCTTTAGCTCTTCCACTTGCTTGAGTAGAGAAGCTAGCTTTTAATTTTCCTTGTCCCCTTTGTATCATTTGCTACCAGGATAATACACTTTTTTTTTTTTTTTAGCCACTTATTTTTCTTTGCTATAATCATGTGGCAAAATTCCACCTTTTCTTCATTTCTTTTTACTTCCTATTTTCTGTTCATTCACATCCCCTTCACCCTGCAACTTCTCTTTTAGGACAGGAGTAAACCACCAGGCAGCTTTATTTTCTTGCTCCAGTGACCCATTTGAGACTGACATTCCAATGAAGAAAACAGTACAATAAGAACCATAGTGTGATATAGGTGATGAGAAGGAGAAAAACAAGGTTTAGAAGTATGAAATATTAAGACTAACAACACAAGAGTGTCAATTGTGGTATGCCCAAGGTTATTGTAAAAGCTGTACTGAAAAATGGCCAAATCTCTCTATTCTCTCTTTACCCCATTGACAGTAAGAATCTATAAAAATTACACTTTTGGTACCCACCATGAGACCCACAAACTCTGACCTTTCATTCCTGAACCTTCAACTGCTTTAAATTCTGTGAGTATCCTAGACATGCAGTAAGAGTCTTTTTCCAAGATGGAGGAATCTTATTACCATTACAGACTTTCATAAAGTCACCACCAAACCTCTTATAAATCTAGTACCTTCCGCTGGTGTGGATGATGTTCTGCAACGGACGAGTGTTTTAATGATCACTCCATTAGGGCCACAGACGGCGTCACCGCACTCAGTCCCATATACTTGGCTGTATACAGTTTCATTTAAGGTGTAGGTCTTTCCATTGTAGCAGCAAAGGCAATCTGAGTCACCAAAAGAGCAAATTCTATGGTAACAGGAGACACTTGTAACATAAATATAAATACAAATTACAAGAAAACCAAATTCTATATTTACCCTTCTGTAGCTCATATCATTAAACAATTACCCAGCTGAAACACTTTCTCAGTCTCTACTTGAGAAGTTGCACTGGGAGTCTACCTCATTTATTTAAAGTTGTTGGATTTTTGTTGTTGCTGGTGTTCCTTGGAGTCAGCTTGCATGGAGGAACTACTGGCTGGTGAAAGCATCAGAATTGGCACTGTCCTCACCCAGCATGGAGCATGGGTGCATTCTCTCTTGGCAGGGAAAGTGACTGGGATTACTGCCTTGCTGACTGATAAAACACTGGCTCAGAAGGTGTTGCACAGCCATTTCCATCCACTAATGATGAACATGCAGTGATAAACAATTTCATTTAAATATATAAGAATCTGTCCAGGTTTTGGAGAATGTACTTTCAGGAACCCAAGGGAATATATCTATTACTGTAGCAAACCCAAAGATGTGTTGTCTGCTGGGTCACCCTGCATTTTGGGATGTGGTTTCTCCCAAATATGGGAATGAACTTATACCATACCTTAAGCAAGTGTGTCCTTAAGGCACACAAACACGTCTCTCATAAGCTGTCTGTCTAGGCTTATTATGAAATTAGTGGACAGGAAATAGCACCTCTACAAGATTTGCCCTATTCTAAAAGTGCTCATTAAAACAGGTACCATGAATGGCCTGCTTCAGACTACTTTCTGACTGTCCTCTCTGACTGCCAAGGAAATGTAAACGTAGAGAAGTGGTATTTACCTGGGTGAGATGAATCCCACATTTCATGCTTCTCTCCTTCCTCCCTATGATTATCCTTTAGACAGTTCTTCAGGTCAAAGGCTGCATTTTGCTTATCAAATATATCTGTACTGCTGTGCACCTATTGAACTAGCTGGCTGGAGTCCTACTACCAATATGCCTGCAGTAACATGTGATGTTGGGTTGTTTCAGTCCTATCATCACTCAGTGAATGGTGAGGGTAGTGAGAAGTTACCTTTGAAGTCTTCAGTACATAGTTTCTCTTCAGGATCACTGAAGATAAAGAGAAAAGGAGAATACTTGTTTTTTGACTTGAATCAGCATGTGGAATAACAATATCTGCAATGGTATCTACTTTTACATAAAAGCCTACTCCTGGAGGATTTAATGATAATTGCGATTGCCTATGAACATAAACCAAATATTGCCTAGCTTGTCCTTTCCAGTCCTATCCTACCTCTCTCACCATCAACTGACCTACCATGAAGTGCAGTTGGGGAGGGAGACACACTCCCTGCTCTCCTCATCAAAATATGGCTTGTCAGGACTACACTCCGGGTAACAGCCTGGAAAGTTAAAGTAAACAAAGCATTCTTAGTCTGCTTTATATAGACCCAGGGAAAACACATAAATCTATCAGATGCAGATTTGATCCCAAAATGAATGTCATCACAGTGTGAATGTTCTTTATACTACCAATTATTTTTCCACATCCTCTTTTTCCCTCTCTCCCAAAAGTTTTAATAAACTCTGTTTGTCAACATATAATTATTCTTTGCAAATTTAGACCAAATGATCTTTTATCTCTCCCCAGATTTAAAGGCAACAAATTATGCTATGAATGGCACCATCACACAGGAAATTAGCCTAGGCAAGGCATGGTCAACAAGTTTCTGGGGCAAATAGGATATCCTTTCAGCAGCCTTGAAGCTTAAGACATTTAAAACCAGACTAATAGCTTCAACTCCCATAAACTGCATCAAAGCCAAGAAGAATTACCTTCTAAACTGTACAGCAAGTTTCCACATTTCCCTTGTGGGTTCCTGCAGGTCTTTAGACAAGGGGCTCCACAGGGTTTATAGAACCACTCATGTTTGTCAGGTGGATTATAATAATCACAGAACACAGCTGGAACAGAACAATAAAAAAATTCCAAGTCTCAGACACAAGGCAGGGGTTATTTTCTTAATCTTGTAAACAAGAGATTGTTATGTCATGCATGTACAGTGATGTCAAAGTTCTGCTCTTCTTTATCTCCTATGTGCCTGAGCACATGGAACACTGCTTTTCTGTGTGCGTTTTCAGTGCAATACTTACGGCAAATGGCAGGTGTTCTCCAGTCGATACAGACACCAGCTCTGCTACAACTTCTTGAATAAGCAGCAACTGAGGTACAAAAGCACTCACAGTCTCCCACACTATCACAGCCACAGAAGTCAGAAATACAAGATTCATAATATGGTATTGGGTTCACCTATCAAAATACCAACAGATCTATTACCACAGGTGTACCTGCTGCACTGTGTTTTAATGAGAAAAAGGGCTCTGCATTTCTGCCATCCACTGGCAGTTTCTTTGGCAGAACCAGGCTGAGTCTGTGACAGACTAGGATTGTCATAAAGCAGCGATGATATTTTACAACATGTTGCTTTCTATTTTCACCTGCCTGGTAGAATTAGACTCCAAATCTTCTTATTTTCATGTGTGTAATACTGGCATTTACACTCAAAATGTCTTTACAGTGTAATTTCTTCAGGACTGAACTACCTTGTTTTGGGTTGGCACAACTATACGGTGTGTGCACTCTCTAGCTGAGAGATAGTGATTGAGTATAAAAGGAAATACTATTTTCACTGAACTTCACGTGTCTTGTGTTTTAACCTGTGCCAACATGAACTAAACAAGGAAATTAAGCCAAGTTTGCTTTTAAAATGGCTTATTAAACTGCACTGAAGCTTTGTATAGACATTCTCGTTAAGAATTAATAGCCTTGTTTCTGTTTAGATTAATTCAATTTGTGTCTAAAATAAACCAAATAATTAATCTCTTTAGGTAATTTGAATAAACTTTCCCATACAAACAGACCTACACTAACTTATCTCTAGATTTTACAAACCGATACCTAACCTTTTACTTCTGGTGGTCAACTATTATCCTCTTTGTCTTCCGTTGCTTAAAACAGGCACTGCTGTTTCCTTAAAACTGTGCAACAGGATTCAACTGGCATAGCTGTAAAGTGAGGTTTTGAGAGAAGTAGCCCTTCTACTCGGGGATGCTGTGCAATAGCCTTTAAGAGTAACAATTTGTGTTCAAATGTGCTGCATAATAGCAACAAATATCTAGTGTGAAAATACTGAGGATGAGAGAACAGTATTACCTTACTGTGACAGGCTTCAAAGATGTTACTCTTAATGATGCTGCAGTGCTTCTGTCCCAGGACGGACTTGAAAGGCTGATTGGCACACAGGTCAGTCATGTTTATATTGGAGCAGGTGCTTGTTATTTTCCAGCTGTTTCCAAACTCCTGGATGCTCATCTCCACAGACTGCCCTCTGGTTGTGAAGTCATTCCTTGAGCGGCCATCAAAGTCCCCACAAAGGCCACAGACTTTTCCCTGGGTAATTTGTATAGCAACAGTACGTGGTTTGGTTATTTTGAGTGCAGTCCACTGTTTGACAGAAATAAACTATAGAACAGGCCAAGGTACAAGAGCTGCAAATTTCTAAACAGCCATCTAAATACGGCTTAGAAAATGATGGACTTCAAGTGACAAGATCACTTTGTTAGCCCTCCAGTACTGCCCAGTATCTAGCTTTACTTATAGCTCCAAATATTCTGGAGTGTTTCATACTGACTGAACAATGAAATAAAACACAAGACATGGCCTGCTTGCTTCTTCTTGTCCACTGAACCAAACACTTTTCCAAGCTCAGCTTTTCAAACTGGTACTCCAGTTCTGGATACATAATTTTGAGGCCATCCCATACCTACCTGGAAAGACGGTGCCACGTGAACAACAACAGTAGTCTTCTGGTCCCACATGAAGTTCATCCCTTGATTTGTTTCAATCACAATATAACCTCCTCTGAGATCCACTTTGTAATTCTTCTCAGCTCCTGGATTAGTGGCTATCTCCTGAATTCTTCCTTCCAAGAGCCTGATTTCACTGCTCTAGAAGGAACGGATACATTACATGGAAGGAAATGAAATAGAAAACCTAGTGTGACAGCACTGGTATTCTGCCTCTTGTCCTTCATCTCATTTTTCTGTAGTCTTTACACTACATCTTGGTCATCACCAGACATGTGAGCCACAGGCAAGACCCACTGAGTTCAATGGGAAATGTCTGCCCTTGCATGACAAGTTTTACCTCACAGCCACAGAAATTGTGCTCATTCTAGATGAAATCTACTGTGCCGGCACAGCAGCTCCTGAGTACACGGGCAATTGGGCATGCTAGAACACCCCTTGTCATGCTGCTTTGTTTCACCATCCCCTCACTCCCCACTATGGGAGAAATCTTTTTTTGTGTACAATTTGGGGAAATGCTAAGCCTGAGCTGGAGGAAAGAAACTCTTCCTTCTGTAGATACATCTGCCCCATGCTCAAACCACGATACAGAAACACGCTCCTCTAAAAACTTCACCATCACTCCTATACCACTAATGTCACAGATGCAAATACACACACACACACATATACATAGAGTGCTGTTGACTCCCTGCATCTATCCCCTCACCTGCAGAAGTGTCCAGCCCTGTTAACACCAAACACCTAAACCTTTCCCAGCTTGTCTGCCTCTGCTTTCTGGCTGTTGGACTTCCATAGGTACACTCTAGCAGCAATTGAGTTGGAAAATAAGGGGATACTACGCTAACTGCTACAAAATCAAGACTACAGGTCCATAGTTATAAGCAATTCTAGACAAACCTCAAAAATCAGTGTGATCTTTAGGGAGCAGATGGAGAGTGACTTCCCACAGGCGTTGTTCTGAATTACAATTCGGAAGGTGCCAGCATCCATGTTATTGGGGCAAAAATCCTTAGAAAAATAGATAACATTGTATTAGAACTTTTCAGGCAACTACACCAGTCTTAAACATTTTCAGGAGCTCTAAATGAATGACACTCCAATCTGACTTCTGCTATTTTGTTATTTGTTTTATTCACCACAACTCTGGGCATTTTAGAAGAAACTGGTGGCAGCTGACCTGGTGGCAGGTTTGTACTTGACCAGGAATTTCAAAGAGGAAAAAAATGGACCTTTTCATAGCACCAGTCTTGTAGAGTCAAAAAGATAAAATTATTTTTTCTTAAAATTAGCAAAACCAACTGTAATTTCGGGATGACAAAACATCTCAGTACTGTCCCATTACATGCAATTATTATACATGAGGCTCACACATTACCCTTTACGTGCTTCTGTCAAAACAAAAGTACCATCAGTCTTGGATGGTTGAGAGAAACACTTTCAACTCCACACGAATTCCTTTCCCTTGCAGATGCTGGAATTACATCGGGAAAGGGCGGTCCAGCCCAGGAGTTAATCGTTTAGGATCACACAGTGCCCTCTTGTGTCACTACTGAGGGTTATTTGCTTGGCTTTTATATGGAAAATCTCACTGTATCTGCTCTAGGTACAAGAGGAAGAAAGTAGGCTCTGCTCATCAGTGTTGACTATTTTGCATGGGATAGCCCTTTAATTGCTCAGACTGAATACTACAGTGTAAGCTGTGAAAAGCATATGGATGGGAAGTGAAAAAAAATTGTTACCTGAGCTAGGATATAGTCACAGTCTCCCAGGAAATCAAACTTCTCCCCATCAAAGCTCATGTAATGTCCGTTTCCATATAAAGTGCAGGTTCCCTTGCAGGGATTGTCTGTGCAGTTCCACTGCCTTTTGTTACAGGTGCTGGGAAGTGAAATGCAAAGAATCACAGTCTTTGTATGAAGCGTGGTTTTTCCTTAACCCCAAACAGGGGCAGAGTAATTCAAAGGTCTTTGGCAGTACCCCAAAGAAAGCAATCATATTTCACTCTTCCAGGCTTACCCTCTCAACTGTTCTGAGACCATGCCATGAGATGGCATACTTATCAGAAAGTACATGTTTGCTACCAAGACACATTTGAACTTTGTCTATTTTTTATTTTATTTTTTCCTTCAAATATATGTTAAATCATTGTCCTAGGAGCAGATAGTGGGGATTTAGGAGGTAATTTCAAGGTGAAGAACTGAATATTTCAACTATTTCGGAATATTAATCTGTGAGGTACCATGTGGTCAGTTCTGTTCCTGACTATAGTAGTGTGAGTCAATATTATCCCTGTCTTCCCTTGATAAACTCTACGTCCAGTTCAGGACCACAGACAGAAAATTTTAGTTGTTGTATCCTTCACACAGAGACTGCAATTTTTTTCCCCATATATGTCCTGTTCCCATAAGAAAACAAAGCCCTCACTGCAATAAAACCTCTTAATGGCCTCTTTGATATCAACAACTGCTTATCAGGGTTTGGCTTCAAATGTTAAACCTAATTGTTAGTAGCAGTGGTGATCAGACCAAAGTGTTTCTGGCTCTTATTTTCTGTGCAGCCTCTTGGGAGGACTATACAGTCTCATCCTCCCTAAATAATGGGTAAGGATTCAAAGCGTTTTACCCACCATGATCAGTAATAACAGTGAAGTCTATGGCAGTGTTATACCAGCAATAGGACCAACTAGAGCATTCATCTATCTTATTTGAGAACTACGCACCTAGAAGCACTGCAAGTCACTGGAAGATTGTTGTGATTCCTCCCTCCTCTAAACTCAATCCTTTTCTGGGGTTCAGCTGCACCCAACAGACACAAACTCACTTCCCTCTTGTAGAATGACCAGCCACAGACCAACCTGGATGAGGCTGGTACTTCTAAAGCTGGTGTGAAAACAGTTCGCAGAAATGGACAGAAGTTATTTTACGAAAGGTCTTGGTACTTATTCTCCCCAAGTGCAGGCTTGTGCAGCATGTTGTAGAGAGGAAACATTTCCCCTTTTATTTTTACCAGAAGCCTGATGGCTCTAATGATGAAGAGGAAGGCTTCGGAACACATCCTGCCCCATGGGTGCACTATACACCGACAATTTTAACAGTCTTTGTTATAAAACAAGGTTCCCTGGAATAACCTACCATGTGTTGCAGTCCACTTTGATGATTTCCCCAGGTTTATAAAAGTGTCCTCCATGGACACATGGACATTGATCTTTGGGAATACATCCTCCACTGCCATCCAATACCAGCCCATCGGGACACATGCAGCCAGAAACACATTCTGTGACATACTGCATATATAAAGATACAACACAAGGCATCTCATTAATGCACAGATAGTACAGGGAATAAGCAGAGGTGCTAGCTCTGGATGCCAAACTTTTGGATTTTTTTTTTAAATCCCATAACTGTAAGTTAGTGATGATAAAACTACAAGTATGATGGCTATGTGGGTAGCTATAGCTGCTGTGTTATCAGTAAAGTAGTTGGTCAGTTGAACAGCATAACATGTTACCGTCAGCGTTTGTTAAGGACAATCATACATGCACAATCATGTCCCATTCTCCTGCTAGGAGGTGAAGTCCTTACACAGTGCATATCCTGTGTCTTACAACTTTTCTGACACTCCGATCCAATCGCACCAGGACCCGCAGAGCTGCAGTTGAAGTAATACATAGGAGCTGGGCAATCTGTAGGAGGAAGAAAATATTTTAGGAAGGTAATTTAGTGAAAGCGATAAGGATACTGTCAGTAATTGTAAAACAGAGCAGAGCATTTCAGAAGGCAGCATGTGTCTCTTATTTACAGTTTCTATTTGCTTTTGTTTCTGTCCACCAACAGTTAGGGGAGAAGGAGGCAGATAACTTCTAAGCCTTGGGAAATACCATCATCTTTTAAAGAATTCAGCAAGTCTGATGACATTTTTACAAAGACAACTATTATCAATAACCAGCACATTTCAGGGACAAGGCAAAAATGTACAGAATACTAACATGTTACAGAAAGTGAGAGATACACAGGAAAACTTTATAAATACTATCTGGCACCATAATGCCATTATTTAACAAAATCTCACCTTTTACCAGCACAGTTTCTCCAATGCAGTCTAATCTTCCTTGAATGCATTTGCTAGAGAGATATCATAAAATGAAACACATCAGCTCTTTGTACATTTCTCTCTCAGTAGAGAGAAAGGCATTGCAAAGCTTCATTAGTCACACAAATAACAAATTCCTGTCAAAATTAATATTTGGTACTGCTGTCAGGTTCACAGACATGAATTACCATCCCCAGAAGGAAGATTAAGACACCCACCTCTTAAATACTCTTCCCTCCTCTGTCACTGATTTCTTGTGTGTTTTCCCTAAACCAAGTTTTTCCTAAGCATCTGTTTTCCACTCTGTGAGATGAGACTAATACTTTCTTAAATAAGAGACCTCTTAAATTACTAAATTAATCTGTGTTTACAAAATAGTCTAGAATCCTCATTAAAAAATATGGGAGTTGGAAGAGAGAGAGAGAGAGAAAATATGTAGACATCAAAAGATACAAATAATTTTTTTTAATAAAACAGCCTTCCCTTGGTATTTGTTTGCATTGCTGCCCTGAACTGGTTGAAAATGAGAAAACAACAAATTGTTTTTCACTGCAGACACAAATTAATTATGTTACCTTTAGTATTTTCCCCAAAATTTCTCTCTATCTCTCTCTTTTAAAAAAATGCTTTTTAAAAACTGCAATTTTGGGGTTTTTTCCTGGACCATTTTTATTTTTTAAATAGTCTTCAGGATGGTGTGTTGGAGGGTGTTTTTTACTTTGCTTTTTCGTTTCAAAGACAGAAATTCCCCCAAGCCCCTTGTCTTCTAGAAAACTTGCTCCCACTCTATATGGATATTTTTTACACAACAATGAACTTTGCATAGAGATAGATTGCAAACATTATCCTACTTAACATGTTTTCAGGTTCTTGTTTGCTAGCAGGAATATAGGATCTTAACCTTTGCTGTGGCTGCACTTCCTGCCAGGGGAATATTTGCTTTGGTACAATCTAGGAGAAATTTATCACTATTCCTTACAGTAAAACGACACCATTCGGGGATTAGAGCTGGGAGCTCTCCGGTGAGCCCTGACGTCCCCCAGCTATGCAGCCTTTGCGTCATCAGAGCAGCTTACCACATCAGTTTGTCCTCTTGGAAGGAGTTGCCAGGCTGAACAATCTTGCCTTTGTAGTAGCAGGGACAGTCATCTGGAGTCACACATTCCTCCTCATCATTGACGTAGGTCCCTTCAGGGCAACCACAGCCCTCCATAGGAGCGATCTGAACTTTACACAGTGGATCAGGTTCATCCAGCGAGCGGCAAGACTGGTTACAGTACTTCACACTATAGTTGTAAACCATAGTCTCAGGACACTCCTCAGAGGGATCTTTGCAAGAGAAATAAAGTAGATGTACGGCCTTCTCTGTGCTGTTAATGCAGCTTTCTGCACAGTTAGCCATAAATATGCTTTTTTCAAACTAGAAGACCTTGTATGCCAGTGGTCTGGGGGAAGTCTGCTCACATAGCTTAAACTATGTAACATGGAATACTGAAACACCCCTTGTTGTCATCCTCTGGGGCAATGAGAAACAACAGTTTCTAAGACCTCTGGGTGGACCAAACAGTTAAATACCAAAATCTAAAGAGTTCAACTGACCCTGTAAGACAGTGAAAAGCTGGTTGATTTTCACAGGCTAATAAGAAAAAACCACCTTCAAAACTCTGCCATAAAATCTGCAGTAGAAATCCGTAGGGATGACATCAAATTTTGTCAGGAAATATCACTCACATTAAGGCTGTGGTTTTCAAGAAAGCCTGGCATCCAGATTCCTCTGAAATTCAGTGAGAGTTGGGGATCTAGTAATCTTGGACTTCTTTCTAACTCACATCCGCAGATTTAACCCCACAGCTATTTTTCAGATACTCACAGATGTACTAGAAGGTACAGGGGAGTTGTTCATTGGCAATCATGTTAATCAACTTTCCAACAATGTTATCACCATATCGGCAATAGGTTCCATGCTTCAACAAAGCTATGTATGGTTTTCCAGTCCGTGACCACAGTACGCTTTCTTAGATTAGTTAGTATGCTAGGTTTGTGTACACATTCAAAACCACCACCTCCAGCAACAAAAAACAGTTGGTTTCCTGGTCTTAGCTGGAGCAGACACGATATCCTGTGTATAAATCAGGCAGGTCATATTATCCTACTTTGTAGGCATAGTATGAAGATGCAGCAACTTGTATTTGTAAATCAAAATAGGCCAAATAAGAAAGATATTAATAAAGATGTTGAAGCTGAGTTTACATCAGATTTACCTTAATGGGTGTCTCAATTGTTAGCTACTAATGCAATAAAATAATGTGTTTACTTTTTTTCTTTAATTAGTCACAGAAGAAAAAGATCAATTTTGGTAAAGTGAGATCTGGTAAGAAAAAGGTTATTTGATTATAGTGATCATGGTCACAGATTTGTAATCTTAGATTACATACATCAGAACTGGAGGCGTGATTGCAGAGAACATGAGCATACCAAAGATAGCTTCAAGCTAGCTTGCACAAGGAGCACTAGAAAAACAGTGCCATGACTTAGCAGAGGCTACTAACCCAAATGGTCTTCTGGGTAACCAGTAACTCAAGTAATGGTTCGTGCTTCCACTAAAGATTGTGTCACATACACGCACTGCCAACAGCTAGCTGGTAGGGTTTACTTATTTCATACACTCTACTGACAGCAATGTAGACATCCATTTAGGATATAACCTGCCTTGGATGCTGCCTGCAACCCAGCACAGCTGGACACAGCTGCATGAATTGGAAGAGCATTTCCAATCCCCACAATGGGACAGACCACTGAGAGTGACTGTTCTGGACCACTTATTCTTTCACTCATGAATAGCACAACCTTCAATCTTATCAAAGGCATGTTCCTAAAAGATTATTTCTTTTTAAATAAGGCCTAAAATGATTGTGCTGATTAAGCCATTAGCATTTTTTCCCAAGGTTACTGCACTGAGACAATACTACCTAGTGTGCCATGAGTCCACAAATTTCAGTCTAACCCATGCTGCAAACCAGTCTTGCTTTGGCATAAAAAATGTGAGTAATTTTATGTCGATAAGAAAGCTTTCAGTAAAGAGGGACTATGTCTAGTACATAAATCTGCACGATTCTAGGATAATTTGCTGTGGAGTACACTGTGTTCCCTTTGATTTATTTCAGCACAGCAATCTTAAATGCATTTGACAAAGCACCATACCAGTTACATTTTTTTGTCTCTATCAAATATCCCAGCTAGCCTCTAAGTCAGGCAATTAAATAGATCATAGCTGCATCAAAGCTGATGATTAAAAATAATTGTTGTTATGTTTCCTATTCAGATATGTTATTAGTCAAAAACCGATACATTTTCATGTTGATATAGGCAAATCTCACTTGAACTATCTGATTGTCAATGGAAAAATGGAAATGTTGAAGTAAAAATTCAGAAGCTGGGACTTGTGAGTTTTACTCTCAGCTCTGATACCATTGCATAATAAATTCTGGCAGTGCCAAAAAAAAATATATACATATGTGGACTCTGAACCCAGGGTTTAGTGACAATGTGTATATCCAAGAAACTTTCATTCAGTTGTTAGATAGTCCTGAGCTGAAAACGCCTTTTAACACTTTCACATTCTCAGATTTCACCAATATGTATTTATTAAAAACCATTACTATTTTACTATAACATGAAAAAATGTAGTTAATGTGAGTGATGTATGGCCAACGTCTGAGACAAGAGGGATGAGATGAACTGCAAAAAAAGGTATCAGAATTAAAATACATGGGGAGGCCCCTGTGTTCAAAACTAACGTAATTGCAACTCCTTGTTGTGATTTGATTAATACACCTTATACTCTTTTGCTTCTCTGAGTACTGAATTCACCTAATGTTTTACACAAGCAACATGCATCATAAGAGCCTTTTCATGAAGTGGACATGAACTGGTTTTGGCAAGCGTAAGTTTTTTATAGAATATAGGCTTATTCTATTTTTCAAAGACACAGTATCTTGATGACTAAGCACAAAAGATACCGACTGCCACAGAGTGGGCTCTCCTGAAGCTGTTCCCTCATATCCCTACCCAAGGTATTTTAGGATGTATACCACAAATTTCCTGCCTCCAGCCCTTCAGGATCACGCCTGCTGCAGCACAGTCTCTGGAGTACGTAGAGAGCACACTACACAGTGCAACTTCACTCTTCTCAGCATTACAGGTGTCATACATACATTTCTAGGGGACAGAAAAGGACATGGGTATTAGTATGCCCAGCTCACAGAAGAAACAGGGAAAGATATAGCAATTCAAAAAATAGTCAACCAATATATTTTTGAAAAAGTATTATTACCAATGAAACTTAATTTGTAATATCTCGAAGAGAAAATGTATGCTAATGAAATACTGTGCAAATCTGAGAAATAGGAAATCAATTACAGTTATGTAACTGCAAAGACAGTATGTCTAACACTCATGAATAGATGAAAAATAAGAATGATAAGGGCATCTATATTTCATTAAAGCATTAAAGCACCAGCCTTCCATGAGGATGTACAATCTAGGACATGTCAAAATATATCATCTGAAAATACAGAACTGAAAACATTGCACAGCAATGACTGGCACTTGTGTACCTATCTAGTTTGTAGATAAGATGCACTCAGTTAAATGACAGGTGCATAACAGAAGATGCTTTAATAGAGAATCATATGTAATGTGATCTAAAGAACTAGTTAGGCAAGTATAAAGGGGACTTCAAGCTCAAATTCTTTTAATTGGGTAGCTGGACAGAAGAACCCAGATGCAGCCAGTCACTCAAGAGCAGTAGGGTCATACTGGATAGATGGTGACTTATCCTGCCATTACTGATGTAATGGAAAATGCTTCCATGAATCACGGTTTCAAATCTGATGAGATGAGCAGGAGTAACAGATATATCCATAAGAAAGTGGTTATTACTTTTCCTTAATTGAAAATTGCAAATTCCTATTCTACTTATAGTTAACATGAGTTCTCAAGCAGACATGTTTTCTGAGTGAAACCTGGGAGAGGTAAAGCATAACCCATATTTTTAAAGGTACCTGAAGACACGTTTAATTTTGGGCAAAATTTCAGGCTCGGGTACTTTCTCAGTAAGTTGTATCACATACACCCCCTACATTAATTTTCTGCATTTTTGCAGAAACTTCTTTACTATTCACATAAGTGTGGCAACTCTCTAGCTCAGCCAACTTCCTCAACAGCATTATAGAACTGTACACCAAGAGTACATATGGGCAGCTTTTTGCATTCCAGATACAAGGAGACTAACATGATTCCACAGTAATAAATGGGATATAAACGATGTAAATATAGTATATATTCTTCCCCTAGATGCAAATTTTAGGCCAAGTCAGAAGGAATCCATGGGCCTGAAACAACTCTCAGTTCAATTCCACACAGAAACACTCATCTGGCTTTTGAAAGAGTGAACAGTTTTCAAGAACAGTAAACCCTTTTTTTCCTATTTTGCTTCTGGATCATGCAACAAAACTGCCAGTGATTGCAATCACTTAATATTTTCAGGGCTGCAACCAAAAAGGCCCATTGTATCTTGCATAAACTATCATTTTGTTATTTTTCTCATCAGCATCAGTAAGCTTCTTTGCAAAGGGGCATTACCATAACCTGTTCCACTCCCCTAGGCCTGACTACCTTCATGGCAGATCAGTCTCTGGACTGTATTAAACCACCCATTTAGACCAGCATCTTACCTTGATGTACACAGAAGCGTCTACAACAGAATGGCAGGCAGCAAATGCACTGTTTGTATTGGACAGAAGAGCACACCAATGCTGGGCAAATTTTTCTGAAGTGGGAAAAAATATCATTGTCTATAGTGACTTAAACCACATTACTATCTGAATCAATATTCTTATCAGTGATCACAGAGAACTAGAATGTCCTGAAATGTTCAGGTAATGCCAGAAGGAAATATGGGGCATATCAAGGTGATTAGCATAGTTGGATGCAGCCATCTCCCTAAAAGAAAGGATTCACCTTCCAAGTATGAACATTATTACTGTGGCTGGATTTGCAGAACATCTGCAAAAATTCCCCATTTTCATCATTTTCCATCAAACTTTCCTATTCTTTACAGTCAGGCAATTCTCTACAGTCAATCAATAACATCAAGCATGTAATAATCAGTGAGCTGTGTGGCTACGAGCTGTAGATTTAATTACATGTGGCAATACCAAGGAAAGTACAGTCTGAATCCTACATATATATAAACCCAGTCCAAGTGAGAAACCAGACAGGGCACCTAGTACAGTACAATGCTTGCTGAAGTCAGTACTGTTGATAACTCATTCCTATTGACTTCAGCACAGCTGTAACAACCTAGATTGGATAAAGATCTTGCCCAAATATTGACAACCAAGTATTCTCTGCCTTAAGCCTAAATTGTTCTCATTGATGCTGTGTGTGCTTTTCAAGTCATTAGTGAAGGTGTTGGCTCTTTCTCCAGCAGTGCAATCTTCTGGTTTAAAAGCAAGGCTGTCACCTTAACGACCTGCAAAACCCAATGTGTTGTCTCTAGTAATAGCCTCAAAGACTATTTGATGTTTATGAGACTTCTAAAGCTTTTTTGGTTATCCATCATGTGAAAATTGTTTAGCACTGATAATGCAGGGATGAAAAGCCTGCTACCTTTATCCACACTGTTTGAACAAGGATCTTCAAAGCTGTCCTCAACATCAAAACAGCTGGCTCTAGTTTTCCATGAGTTACCAAAAGCAGAAGCTGAATCTTCCACAGCTCCAGTGACTGTTCTGAAGTCATCAGTCTGGATGTTATTGAAATTGCCACAAAGACCTTGTGAGGGTTGCAGGAAAGAAAAAGAAAACAAAACAAAAGGCAAAAGAAAAGAAATCACTACATGA
This sequence comes from Balearica regulorum gibbericeps, assembly GCF_011004875.1. NCBI lineage: Eukaryota > Metazoa > Chordata > Aves > Gruiformes > Gruidae > Balearica > Balearica regulorum. The sequence goes on along the minus strand of NC_046188.1, from coordinate 52,292,224 downwards.
GTGGAAAAAGGAATGGCTTCTAGATGAACACTCCTAGCTCTACAATAGACGTCGCCTGCCAGAAGCCCATTTTCCTTCAGAGACTTTGTGATGTTTCCATAAATCAGACAGGACACTGTCTTTAGACTGAAATTATTATTTTTCTGCATTACAGTAGCACTTAGTGGTAGCACAGAGATTGGAAGTTGCTTAAATGCGCTTCGGTAAACACTGGCAGAGAAGTGCCTTCCCCAAAGGCTAAGCAAAGGAAATCGCAAAAACAAAACAAAACGAGTTGGAGAGACAGGATGTAATCCCATTACACAGATAGGAAACAGAAGCACAAAAAGCTTCAAAAATGTAATCGGGAGATTCGTGGCAAAACCAAGAATGTAGTCTGCATCTCACAAGTCTCTGATGAAGGCCTGCTTTTATAGACAGAGTCTAAAAGACCTGCACGCACTAAACATTAGAGAGATTATCTAATTTTCTTCAGGAAATTGAAAGGTTTAGCCAAGCCTTTGTTTCAGGAAGGCTATAGATTTAACCAAGGGTTCTATATGAAAGAAAATAATTTGTTCACTTAAAGCGATAGACAAGCAGCTATAAGCAAACTGAAAGAGTATCATGTGTCCTACCAGATGTGCGATTCTGATAAGAATGATCGACTGTTATGGAGAGCTGCATTATAGGTTTCATTTGCACTCGCATCTGTACTCCAGTTGAGCTCAAGATTTTGATGAAAAATGTAGAGGGTCTGAAGATGGTGATGCCATCTAAAGAGGAAAAAAAGAAAGAAAAAAAAAAAAGTATGCATCTGCAAATCTTTATGAAGCTGAGTAAACAGGATCTTCTGATTACTAGTGCATCCAGTGTAACACAGGAATTCCTGGGGAGTCCCAGACCTGGTATCCACCTAAGTCAAATGACCTAACAATGGGCAGGATCACGTTTTTTATGATCGATGTAGGCTAGCCTAGGGAAGATGTGAAGAAGGACATTTACCTTTGCTCACTGGCAACTTCACAATGAAATTGTTCATGTAGATATTGCCACAGGAACATATTTTTATAGTCTGCAGGGGAAAAGAAAAAATAAAAAGCCCACAGTAGTGAATGCACATGACATGAGACGGACAGCAGCAACCTGACAAGCTTCACTAAGCATTAAGAAGTAGTGTCTTAAAAACATTATTACTTCTGGAGTCAGTGTAACTCAGTGTCTGGATGCCATACAGTAGCATAGAGCAATTCGCTAGGCCGTAACAAAAAATGAAAAACCCTCTCCATAAGCAACAGCTTTGATTGAGTGCTCTCACATACCTAAGAGGTTAGTTATCTTTTTGAGAACCATTATGTGTAGGTTTGGATCCATCTCACTGGAAACGAAACATACCCAGAATGAGAGCTATCTGACTCAAACACCCTCAGCAGTCAATGGAGGGAGACCATCTTTTCTCCTGGCCCCTCCAGGAGAACACCTCATACCTTAGGTGGGCTGACTTGTCCTTTGGAGATCCCAATCTTCATTTATTTATTATAGAAGGAGGTTAGGATGTTGTATCTCCTAACAAGGTTAGGACTGCACCAGTTAAATACCAGGTGGACAGAATTAATCTGTATAACTTTAGGAGTGCATAAATACCAGCTCTAACTCAGCTTCCATTGAATTCAGTTTGAATAATGGCATAATCTTCAGTAGGAGAAGCCTCAAGCCTTCATGTGGAAAATTCTGCTGCTTCATTCATTGCATTAGGAAAAACCTCAGGACTCAGAACTGTTGTAAAAAGGGGATCTTTTCTTGCAGAAATCACAATCTTTCAAAAAGAAACAAGTGAAAACGTTTGAAGTCATGAAAAAGAGGGAAAGATGACAAAGATAATTTTTAGCCATCACCTCTAAAGAAAATGAAAAAGCCAGAATCCAAAAGAACTTGAAAGGAAATAATTCTTGTAGAACAAACCCAATAAACACATGCACCACATCATCTGCTGGTATTAATCTTGCAGACACAGGACTGCAACAGACCAAAGTAAGTCCACAGTGTTGGAGAAATCCCACCTTTGAACCTAAATAAAAGTGACATATATTATGTGTCACTAACTAAAGCAAGTTACTTACAGTTCTTCCTAGTGTGACTAATACATTCTTTAAGCATGTCATTGTCTTTGATGTCCCACACTGGATGATCTCTCCAATCACCACAAATGTGTCATCAGTATTCTGAAAAGATGGGAGAAAAGGGATGTGCAGACATTGTTAGCGTGTTACAGGAAGGGAGCTAGAAGGAAAATAAGGTGTCTCTGAAAGGCTAAAAATGGAATAATGAAAGAATTGGGGCATTTAATCTCTAACTGCAAACTGTTTTATTTCATTGCCAAAATCAATAATGTTCACTGCCTTTCCTCTGCATTCTGTTTCCTTGCTATCAACCTGTGTATCATGTATTTGCAGACAGCCACATGGAATTCAATTATTTTGCAGGAATTTTTGCTCATCTATTTCCTTTTGATAGTCATACATGAAGAAAGCTTCAGAAGAAATGCTTAAATCTATACTAATACATCCAATAAGAAAATTAATTATTAAAAATAAAGATGTAAAACTATGTTGATGCTGCAAAACTTTGATGCTAAGAATCAAGTAATTGACTTGTAATCCATTGCAAATGGGAAAATTTATGGGGTTTAAGACTGAGCATGTGTGGAAGTGTTTTGCTGGATTTTTTAAATTTTAATTAAAATTTAATTTAATTAAATTACTTAATTTAATTAAATTAAGTCATATAAAGCTCCAGCACAGCCTCATGCGACTCAAGAGATTTAGGAGTGAAATGGGAGATTGTTCATACCTTAGCTAAGACATAATGGCAGTTGCCATGAAAATTGAATCTCTTATTATCAAATGTTGTTACATGGAATCCTCCATCTATATTGCAACTTCCAGAACAGGGCAGAGAGATACAGTTCCAGTGGCCTCCTTTGCAAGTACTGTACAAAACCCAAAAAGGAGTAGTTAGAATAAACATAGCTTTAAAGGAGAAAAGGTAAGATAACATCTGTATCTGAATCTGCACGGATAACATCCTCTTCGTCTTTTTAGGCTGCTTATTAAATGCTTGTGGGAAGAAGACTTTGTGTGAGACCCTTAAAGTGTGGAGATTGAATGCCTCTCAATGAAAGAGTTAACTGCACTGTGCTTTGACCTAGCTCCTTCAGAGACACACTGAGTTGGTCAAGCAAGAAATGTTTTTCAGGGCCTAAATTGTTTACATGATTTTGTAAAGAAAGAAAGAACCTCTTCGAGCAGGATCTTACAACATTTTACGCTACTGATGCAACTGTTCAGCAAGTTGCTGATGCAACATTTCAGCAACTAATTGTGGAGAACCTGAGATAATGAGAAGCTACAATTCTTAGAGCTCTTGTGCACACAAGAAGAGAACAGTCCAGCCCATTAGCTCAGGCTTTGTGAGGAATGAGGATGTGACTAGATGGGAACCAACCAGAGACCATCAAGTTCAGTTTCACAGAACTGCAGGTTTTGAGGAGTATTTCCTCAAAGTGCAGGAAATATTCAGTCCAAAGGGGGTTGCAGAACATCTGGCCTACCCTACCATGCACCACAGCGTATTTCATTTCTCCCTATAGTAAAGGTATAGGCCAATGGTCAAGAAATGATGCTGTGTGACAGGAGCTCAAATAACACATACGACTGTTCATTCAGTAGATGGATATCAGAATAAGAAATAAAACTGTTTTGAGAATCATATCCCTGAGTTCTTATCACCTTTCACTAGTGTAGAGTGGAGATGGGTTCAAGCTACAGGGTTTTTTCTAAATCAAATCATTCTCAAGGATCAGGACTTTTGAGATCCAGGCCTTGAAACAGCCTTTTGTAGATCTAAAGGTGGTGGAATGTAACTCATTAACATGGTATGACTCCTTGCCTCACTTTAGTGGCCAGTGCCTCTGAGCTAATCAGCGAAGAGTCTAATTTTTCTGCATTCTGAAATCTTGAGCTCAATTTTTGCTGGCAGTTCCAAGTGAGGGTGGTAACTATGTGAGGTTGAGGACTACCTCTAAGTTTTCCTGTACTGTTGAAATTCAGACTGAGGTTTTGCATTACTATTCAAGACAAATGCTAGGAAGGGGGGGGGGAAGATAAAAGAACAGAATGCAATTCATCAATGTTCTGAAATAAATGCATCTGCTTTGTTAGTGCATTAAAATTCACAACAGTACCAGTTTTGGCAGGGAGTGGAGTAAGTCCCTCCAGATGAGTAGACTCTGCCTTGAAACATACAGGGACAGCTCTCTCTGGGGATGCATTTTTTGCCACTGAGGTCATCAAGGATAGTTCCTGTTCAGACACATTGGCTAGTTAATATTCCTTTGGTAAGTCTGGGAAACACCGTCAAGGAAGATTAGAGAAAGGAAAAAACTCTGGAGCATTCAGTATTTCTGTAAATGAATGGGATGTTTTAAGGAAAATACCACACCAGGCCCTTTCAGGTATTGATGGATGGGAAACATTTCATACTAGAGCTCAAATGAAAGCAATGCAAACCCCAAAGTGTATCTCTGGATGTTACTGGAATTTGTTGCTGTGAGCAGGATTGTCAAGTGCCAGATTGCAAGGATGTGCGCCAATTTCCATCCATTTCTAATAGTGAATCTAACAGAAATCAGACCCTCATCTTACCCTCTACTTCATGTGCAAACTTACACATGCACATACCTGGCAATGCATTTATATTATGTGTGACTTAAGCTACAGCAAGATCTAGCCTCGTAACAGGGAGGCACCTCATCAGACATCTTCACCTGCATTCTTACTGTATAGAGAACACCTCTTTCCAGATCTGTACCATTTTTTTCTGTCTAGTCCTTAGAAATCTTTCCCTCCCCTCCTCCAGTGTCAAGACATCTTTAGAGATCTGGTTCTTCCAAGACGAAAGTTGTTAAATTATGCTAGAAGAAACAGTTTATTCATTGGTTTTAGTATAAAATGTTAAAGGAAAAAATTGCCACTACTTGAAAGGGAACAACATCCCTCTTTGTCCCTTGTTATGTGTGACCCATTGGAAGAAGCAAACTGCCTTACCAAGAGGACAGAAACAGCCATCTGTACATGGGGCTTTACAAATCTTGCTCCTTTCTGGGTCAGCGCATGTGTCAGCACAGGAGTTTCCACATTCCATGTACTCCATGTTGTTTGGGCATTCCTGATCTGTAAGACCAAATGAAAATGGGGTATGTTGATGATGTATTTATAAGAGCTCTCAAATCATTGTATCACTACCCAACTCCTTCTTCCTCCTTTCCCTCATATCTTGTTTGCAAAACTTTCTATCCAGATATGTCATGTTTGTCTAACCTCTAAAGGAACTTTTTATGGTCACTTTTACTTCATCTTTGGAGAAAACAGTAATGCTGGGAAATATGAGTTTTTCCACATTATTTTACTAGCTCAAGGTTGACTGAAGTCATGATACAAGCAAAGGACACTGAAATTATTTATGGAGTCATAATAGTTTATTTTTGCCTGAAGCATCAGTCATTCTGGCACTAATTTTCTAACCCAATTCACACCAGCAGTTTGGGAGAACTACCTGTAGCCTTCCCCCTGGATTTACAGTGATTTCCTGCTTGGTAACTGTGACTACTGGGTATGAAAGCACAGGATAAGCTAAGGACAAACGCATTAGACTTCTCAGGGACTTCTTCTGACTAGACTTCAACATTTAAAATGAGGCTATTTATGAGTTAATTATGCATGTTAAAATTCAAAAAAGAACTGGAGAAAACTTAGCCATAAGGAGGAGGTGGACAAAATTAAGATATATTTCTAATTTAAGGAGAAAAATTAAGTTAAATTTGTAGAACCTTTTCAATTAGCAATACTTCTGTCAAAGTATTTCTACAGATTGATTCACAGTAGTTAACGGAGCTCCTGGCTTTGCTCTGCTGGGATCAGAGCACATGCATATATGTCTAACCTGAAAGAAACCTCCAGAGCAATAGTTACTTACAGCAAAGTTCTTTGGTTCTCCATTCCCCAGGGTCTCCCTTCCTGAGGACACAATCTCGAGAGTACTGGTTTAAAGTGCTGCATATGCAGCTGGAAACCAAATCAGAGTGAGAAGAATTAACTGCACAGTGGCACATATCTTCAGTGCAGGTCTCTACGTAGTCATCAAAAGCAACCACTTTGGGGCAGTTTCCAAAACGGGACATAAGTTTCTTGCACCTTTTTTTCTGTGAAAAAGAAGAAAATCAATACTTGACATTTTACCAACTTTCAGTTTTGTGGATGTGCAGCCCAATTTTTGATGACAAAAGTCCAGGGTCTGTGATAATTCGGGTTGGAAGGGACCTCGGGATATTATCCAGTCTAACTTTCTGTTATGAGGTCCTTTTTCATGGACTGGAAGCTGTCATTCAATTGTTCATTTTCCCCACTATCTATTTCTTTAACATTGTAATAGGATATTCTTTCAGCTATAAGAAATTTACTCAGATTCATGGGTAGACTTCTGAAAAACTCCGTTCAGTGCATGCACTGTAGTTAACACTTGTTTCAACACAGTCTCCAGGGCTGTCATTCAGGAGGGTTTATAATTCTTGGCCACATATACTTACATATTTATTGCATCTATCGTCTTCCCTCCTAGGATGTCTTCCTGTGTGGTCACCTGGACTCACATCAGCACACTTTTCTGATGGATCCTCTACTTTGTGGAAGTTCCCAAACTGCCTCGGATGCATTTTATACCCTGCAAAATCCCCAGACACATCTGAGTAACTGCCTGCAATTCTTTAGATCAATTAATGGATTATAAAGATGCACTTAATCTTTGGGGTCTGTGGCAGTATGCTCTTCACCAAATGCCCAAATTTAACCACAGTATCCATATTATAGGGGATGACAGCCTGATACAACTTCTGTTGAGCTAGAGCCAGGAATCTGGCACACTTGTATCAAGGCCTGCTGTCAGCCTGGGTACCTATTATCACATGAGATTCTTGACCTTTCTATTGCACCTCGTCACTTTCAAAGACTTCAGTTCATTATGGGTGCTCTTGATCTTACAGAGTTTTGTATTTGCATGTGTAATGGTCATAGATTTCAGTTTGCCTTCTACTATCACAACCTAAAGTACAGCCTTAGGTGCATATGTTTGTAATCATCTAGAAATCTACTACTTTTTACAGGCTAGAGACATGGGAAGAGAGAGCAGGAGGAAGAGAGGCACATAATACACATATGTATCCATTATACTAGCTAGATGGGTGGTTTTCCCAAAGCGTTACCAGAAACTTCATCCTGGATGTGGGAAATATTTCTGAAAAATTTGAAATTTATATTTTTTTATGGAGAGTATGCATAAATCACCATTCTCTGATTTTTTTTTTAAATAAAGGTTAATAGGTTTCTGACCAGGTCTATTCTCCTATACTGTCTCAGTACCTTAACTAGGTGCAGGCCTGAGAGAATATTTCCACAAAAGCCTTATTTTTCAGGTGCTTTACCACTACCTTTTCTGGAAACAGAAGCCCTTCTAAAACCCTGAGCTCTTGGAGCCATGTGATTTGCCAAGGATCTCAACTGACATTAAAGAACATAAAGAATAAAGTTTCAAGAAGAGCTGCTCCATGCAGAAATGGGATTTTTCTTCCTGATAATTTTTTTCCTCAAGAGAAAAAGAGTCTGAAAGTGAGAAGAAATTTTGGACCTTTACATGCAGTGTGTCTTAGCATGGGCAGGCAGACTGACTGCTGCCTGCTCTGCCCAGGGAGAAGGATGTGTTCAGAGCAGAAAGGAGGGATACGGGAGGCCACCTGGTCCCCGAGTGTGAGAATCTGTTATCTGTGCTGCCAGATGCATAAAAGAAGAACCTGTTTTTCTTACAGCAATGCATCTCAGTAGAAAACAGTTTCTTCAGAAAAAATTGGAGCCATCTTTAGTTTTTACCTATTGCATTTGTGAAGTAAAGGGCATCATGACTGAGATGCACCCAAAAAGCTTAATATGAAATATGAAAATCAACCCCAGATCTATCACTACAAGTGGTATTTTTAATCAAATCTCAGGATTCTTTCTGAATGGGTGTGGTAGATGACAATATTTTTCTGGTGACTTAAGAAGCCCAGGTATTACGTGAAGAGATGATGCTGTAACTTTTACTTCAGCCCTGCAGTTAATACCCCAGTAGGCAGGTTTCTTTCTGCTCATACAACTTGCTGCAGGATTGTAGCCTCAACTGTTTGCTGTGTTGGCCTCTTTCCACTTCAGTGCAATATCTGAAGGTGTCAGTGGATGGCACCACGGCTTCTGCAAAGATTCTTAGTGAAATCTCTCTAGCTCAGTGATGATGCTTTTATTTCATTACAGAGGCAAAAATAATCACACTTGATACCCAACTGTAAAATGATGAAAATGGAAGGACAGAAAATGCACTCGTGCCTAATTTGAGACTACAAGTTCCTGAAAATTTGCTACTATCAGTGGGAAACCTGGCAACGTTGCTGCATGATAACTAGGCAATCAATTCATTTGAGTCAAAGAGGTTTGAGACTCTTACAACTTTGCAAACAGCAGAGGAACCCAAATCATCCCAGAACCTCTTAAAATACATCTCCTGTATATAGAAATGTTCACGTATTTCAGAGTGCCTGTCAGGAAATCTGATACCCTGCTTAGAGGAAATACATTAAGTTTTGTGTCATATATTAACAGTTCTGTTCTATGTGGAATATGCTGTATTCATGGCCTACCATCCAGAATCAAATCATTCTTCTCATTGCCATCATAGTTCCCACACAGACCACATATTTTCTCTTTATATGTTTCTTCCAGGTCCAGCTACAAAACAAAAGCAAAGAGGAAACTCAGAGTTCAAAAGGTTTTCCCCCCATCAGCAGCACTTTACAAAGTGCTTCACAATAGAAAAGCACAGTAGCAGAAATGCTCACTACCAATTTGTAGCAGTGTCCTTTTCCATTACAACCTGCCATAAAACTCACCTGCAGACAGGCTGAATTTAAATGGGAAGATAATCCTCTAGCAATTGTCATTCCTACCTTCAAAACAGCTAACTGAAGCATGCTGAATACTAGACTAAAACTTGGACCAGTGGCTCCCAGCATAGAGACACTGGTATACAGACATGTGGTACCTCTTGGAAGGTTCCACAGCTTCACTCTGGGCAGGTCAGGTAACTGTGCTCTGATGCTGGATGCTGTGAAGGAACAGCTTCTGGTCAGCTTTTAGCCATATCTAAGGCTTTTTCTAGTATACATAGGCTAAATAGAAAACTTAACAGCATTTCTAGGGGTGGGTCTGTCCAGCACAACTTGTTCTGCCTGTACTTGGGGGCAATAAAGAGCCAAGTTAGCACGCTATTGCCTTGCTAGGCAGAACTATTGCACCTAATCACTCCTACATGCTTGGAGGGTAGTACTGGCATCATTTAGGCCCACCAAAAAAAGGCAATGCTTTACATACAAGTGTGTCACCCTAAAATTGTATCCATTCTACAGGTGGTGTTTGTAATACTTTAGGTGTTAATAAGTACAGGGGAAGAGGGGGGAGCAAATACTTCATTAGATTTGAATTTGAATACCACTTGATTGCTTCCTGATTTTTGTTTCTATTCACCTTCTGCCCTCTCTCTGTCTCTCTGAACTGCAAAACATGACATACAACGTTCATTTATTTAATCTCAGTTCTGATTGGGGGTGGGTGGGAGTGGGGGGGTGGGGCAGTAAGTGTTCACACCCAAAAGTGTAAATACACTGTTGCAGAAGAGGGTATTTCGGGGTGGATGTATAGAGGGGAACTCCTGTATAGCAAGGCTTTGGAATCAGAGATGCCAAGGTCTGAACTGGCCACACAGATTAGTTTCCCACACAAGATGTGCATCGAGACAGAGCATAACTAACAAGTCAGAGCTGGAGGGACTAGCTGTGCTGCTGCCAGTGCCCCATGGAGGAAGCAGACAGCTACAGAGCTGCTATCTCCATGGTTAACAGTGGCACCTTTTGTCATATAAAATTAGTTGGTAAAATTAGTTTGGAATGCCTGGGGGTTGTGACTCCATGTCCCTGCCCCATGAAACCATTACCTAGTTTGGTATGTCCCTATCAGTGATACCTTCTGCCCTTCCTCCCCGCCCCCCCCCCCCCCCCCCCCCCCCCCCCCCCCGTCTCTTATGTCAACATGGTGCCTGCATCCAGCTCTGCTTTTCATCATTGATGAGGTTCACCAAGAGAAAAACAACTAACTGGCTGTTCATACTAGGAGAGTATCAGCCCAGTTCCACTTGAGTGTCAGGCCCAGCTTGGAAGTGACTTGGAAGTAAGCACAGGTGTCCTCAATCAGGATGCTCTTCAAGCTGAAGGGCATGGGGATCCTGGAAATTGGAGGGAACAAAAAAGATTGCATTGAAAAAAAGACTGATTAAATCCTCTCAGAGATATAGGAAGAAAAACTAGAGTAAAAAAGAGCTAAATAAGCCATGGGGACATTATTTTCAAGGTCAGCTCCACATAATGCATTATATTCAGGCATGATCACCTTGTCCAGTGATCTTAGGCATGTGACCTTTTACCAACCTTAATCTGTAAGACAATGTATTTTGGTCATGAGTGTGTTAATACTACATTAGCCACTTGACTGATACCAGTGCAACTCTGCTTATAGGGTTAGTAACACAGAAATAATGTTTTGAGAAAAAAAATACAAAGTTTCTACAAAATCAAAACCTTCTATGAATAAAGTGTTGGTTTTATCTCCTTCTTTCACTCTCAAATCAAAGCAACCTATACCTTCTTTTTCTGTAACATACACATTGCCTTTTGCTTAACATGTTGGTGTTGATGCCTGGGAGATGTGGTTTATGTGCTTCTTGCCTCCTCCACCACTATGGGGTGGACTCTTTGCAATACCCCATTCAAAGTGCTATGAACATATCATAGACAGCCATTTGCACTTCTGTGGAATAAGATCTCTTTCTAGACAGACCACCTGTTGCTAATATATAGCAATAAAACTGCTGCACAAGAAAACAACAGTATGGTCTTTACTCACTTGTTCCCGTTCACTGTGATGCCTGTCTCCTTCACCTCCAAGATCACTCCATCAATGGTGACAGTGAAATAGATCAGGAAGCTATTCTTGTCACTGCGCCTGATTTGGATGTTAAAGTCCTGGTAGCTGTCATTACAGTGCGAAGCGAAGACGTATGTGCAGGTTCCAGGAAAAGTGAATTTAACATGGTCAAATGTATGAAAGTGGAAATTGCCCCAGGTGGCACATTCACTCCTACTGACAGTAGAGACCTGGACTAAAGACAGAGTCATAGGAGGGGAGCTTAGAAAATCACCCCACATGAGGTGCTTGCTTTTTTTTTTTTTTTTTAAAAAAACATTAATGGAGAGATTTTCAAAGGTAAAAATGTTAACCCTTGGAAGATACTAGATTGTGGGAAGGAGCTTCATCTCACTGAACTTTTGAAGTCCATGCCAGAAACATCTCCAATGTGAACAGATGAGCCCAGGATCCTTTGAAGTTAACATTGAGAACCAGAAGAGGCTCAGCTTCCCTAGCTTACATATCTACCTGGAAAGATGCTCCAAGACTGCATGTGTCTCTCCATTGCCTATAAAGATTGCTGAGGGGTGCCAACATAGATGGCACCCCTCAGCATTTACACTGTAGATACATTTACACTGTAGATATCTAAAGTGAAGTGAGGGGAATCCCATTCTGGCTGCCTAAATCTCATTTCTACATTTGAAATCCTGCTTTGGTCCAAAGTCTTGAAATGAGTCCCTTCCAGGAGATATCACAAGTGGCATGACTCTTCAGCAAAATGGCAGCTTCTGATCTCACCAGTTGAGGCTGCCACCAGCTTCAGCAGTCAGCACAGAGCTACTTGTTTTTCATCCCAACCAAACTCATGTCTTGGACCTCTGAGTTGTACCTCTTTCGAAGGTATTGATACATACTTTAAGTGCATATAAGACATCATTTCAGAAAGTAGTTTTCATACTACCAAGCCACACAAAGTCAGTATGAATCACCTTGAATTAAATAAGATATGCTTGCTACAAAATGCTTTTAGCATTTCTTCTAGGCCCATCTGAAAGAATGACAAATGAAATTGGGCAAATTGTGTTGTTTATGTAGCACATTTAGGAAAATCAACATAGCAACATGCATCACAGATCAAATAAAATATGATCATTAATATACTTAGTGAATTCTAAAACATTATGAAATACTCCTAAGAACCAGCAAGGGAACACTGAAAAATTCAGATCTTGATGTTAGAATTGTGGAACACAAACTGAACTGCCAAGTCAGTCCTTACAGAAACAGCTTTTTAAAGGGACTGTGATTTGCCATAGGTGTTTACAGCACTAAAGTGGAGTAGGGTAATTCAGCACTTAGAAAAGTGAATAATGAAGGTAAATGAGAAAGTTTGGCTATTCTTGGAAGTGGAGTTTCTAGAATTACTAAGACAGCAATAACTGTCACATCAATTGTTTGTGTATTAAGAAACTGGGAAAAGTGTAGGACATTTAAAACCAAACCAGGAGGTAACAGTGCAGCAGACCACAAAAAATGTGATTACTCCTAATGCAGTATTTCATACTGGTCAATCAAGCCTAGCAGGCATTATGGTAACACCAATTTTTAATGATGCAAACTGCATCCAGAGAGTCTCCTCTGTAAAATTAGTTACTTATGACATAAAACAGTTGATAAACTACCTAGTAGTGAAAGAAAAAAGTAAAATATTAAAATGGTTGACATAAAAGATGAAAATGTAGAACGTTAAACGGTATCTGGCATACCTGCAGCTCTTACATGGAATATGTTACACATTTTCATTTGACAACTCTAGTTGTCACCTATGGAGAGCAATACGTGAACAAATAATCTGAGAATTAGATTTTTTTCTTACCTATCTGAACTGGTTCTTTGCCCTTGCAACAACTCCAAATTAGGCAGAAGATCCAAAATGACCTCCATTTATTTATTTCCATCTTGCCATGAAGCGGTAACTTGAAAATCCTTCCAGGGGAGTGTTTTTTTCTTGGCTTATAGGCAGATTTTTATAGTCCAGGAATTTGGCGTGAGAACAAAACATTGATGGCAGGATCCCTGAAAGGTGGAGCTTCATTCAATTTTCTTTCAGTGGTTCATGTTTCGCACCCAGCAACCTCCTGTCTTTCAGACAACACAGGTATCCAGTTCTCTCTTGCTTCATGTGGAGACAGAGAGCTGTCCATTTCTTATTTCCTGTCTTCAGTATAGGTCCCCCCACCCCTTGCCCCTACAGTGTTGCTTTTTCTTTGGTAACAATAGTTTTTCTTTTTCATAAGATCTGATGAGTAACAAGCAACCATTGCCCTCTTTCTGAGCTTTTCTCTGGCTTGCACGTAAGTACAGTCCCCCAGCTCCAGAAAAAGTGTTTGTTGCCTCTACTAGCTTGATGGTGGCTTCTAAATGTAAGAGCAAAAAATATTGTAAGGTCAGATATAATGTACGTTTTATGTAGAGCAAAAACTTTTGGCAGGAGGGCAATGTCCTTTAAGAAGTGTATCCAAAATATCTTAATAAAAAGGCCAGAGATTTACTGCTTCAACAAACCAGGAATGACATTAGTCCACAAAGTGCAAATTTCTCATCTCTACTGCACAAATGGGATTTAATTGCACCAGTCAGACATGGGAAGTTAATTTATTCTTTAAGCACACAGAGGTGGTGGTTTCTCCAAGCAGTAAAAGGGAGCAGTGCCCAAGTCCCACCAAAATGTAGACTACAATTAATTTCTTCACCTCCTAAATTGCACTGCTGCAGAAGGGTTCCTTGGTGCTATCAATCAGAGTGCTTTAATATCCTATCACATACCCATAAAAAATCTAGAGAGCTCAGTCATGAGCTGATCTACATTCCACTGTAGGACAGTTCTTAGGTACCCTGTCACAGATGATTGATGTCAGTAAATTTAGGGTTGCTTTTAAAGATTTATGTGCTCTGTTGGCACAAGCTGACCTAGCATTGCTTCACCTTATCTGTACCATGGGAGAACCACCTCTGACACAGAGGAAGCCTCTCACCTAGTAGCAGCAAATCAAACACAGGTAACAGACATTCCCACACTTTCAACTGCTCCATACCCCTTTGGGAATACATTAATGCCAGAATGATTGCCAGTAGTAAGTGGGCACAAACACAGGTTAAAGTGGACTTAGGTTTCACCCCTGTTGCAAGTCCTCAGGTCAAGTCTGTTTATGCACTCACGTAGGGGAATATGCATGCCCTTTTATCTGGCTGGCAGACAGTAAGATGGTCCTTGAGAACTGCATCTTGCTCACTGCTTTACCAAGCTTTCCGGCATTTACAAAGTTCAGTATCCTAACACTGGCCCACTGCTTCTTTCAGGTGTTCCCCCTACACAGTTATGAGCCACTCACTAAGTCGCTTACAGAATTGCAGGTGCAAATGTCTGCCAGATGAAGATTTGCTGCTGCTGTCACTCCTAAGGAAATCCTGCACTAGCAGGCGAGAGCATTGTGCAGTACATGAAACATGAGTTCATGTTACCCCTTTCCCACTGTCCGTGCCCCATTAATTCCATTGTGAGTTGCACTTGAGGCAGGGCACTACTGGAAGGTAAAGTCTGTTCTTGAAACCCTGCCATTTTGGCTGGAATACAGAACTAACAGACTTTATGGCACCAGTGATGGAAGTAATAGGTTTCTGCTGCTTTTCCTTTTAATCACAACGCATCTTCCCTGCTGATCTCCACCTAAATAGTTATGAAGTAAACCAGCAGAATGTCTAGTAGATAAACTGAACCACGAGAATATGACATTGTAGGTATGAGGATGATCTGAAATCAAATACAGTGCAATAGTAACATTCAAATATAGCAGATTCCAATGGTAACTTTCAAATTGAGTTCTTGTTCAGGCCAGAGAACAGTACTAATGGCAGGTGAGGGGAAGGGCTATGAAGCCCAGGAGAAAAAGCACATAGGTCAGTAGACCACAGCCATTGACAAAGAAAGCCTAGCTGAGGATAAAGATGGAAAGCTGAAACCTATTAATTTTCCCAAATCAGTGTGTCAAAATCCAAATGCAGAACCCTGCTGAAATGAGTCCTTTTTTTTTTTTTTAAATCATGGCCCTCTTTTTTCCCATTCCCACCCAGTCAATCAAGGCACCTATATCATTCACATTGGTATGAGAGAAGAAAGAAGAATAGGACTATAGGAGATTTCTGACCCTAGGGAAAAAATCTCTTTATTCCCATCAGGCAGTGCAAAAGCAGCAGGAACCACATATGAACTACTTGCCAAAGATACCCTTCATCTTGGAGTAATCCTTAGATGACAAAGACATGGTGAAGCTGGCTACTGCAACTCCCAACCCTTTGTCTTCTACATGTGGGTGGTGCAGGGGCATGCCAGGGTGGGCAGGAGGGATGAGCTAAGGCATGAATTCCCGCTGCAAGACCCACTTAGGTCTTAGGCGCCTGGGAAGAACATGAACAGCACATGTTAAAACTGTGTCTCAGGAACAGATAGAATAAAACAAATAATTTATTTAACCACCATCCACTTATGCTCCACTCAGCAGAGAAAGTAGTATCAGTCACCTGGGATCCTCCCCTGAGACAAGAAAGAGCACTCCTCTAGCTACTCAGAGAAACAGGAAACCCAGTCCTCTTGCTCTGTACCTAGCCATTTTCTTACCTCTGCTTGTCTGCTCTCTCATTTTTGCCATTCCTTTGCCATTTCTTGGGGAGCAGAGTTCCTGCCAGTGACTAACCAGAACTGCTGCTTCGGCTTCTCCGCAGACAGTGCTGGCTACACTCCTTAGAAAGAACTGGATGCTTCAATCCCCTGCAATGATTTCAGGGCTACTGACAGAGAAAGGATATTTGCATTCAAATGAAGTTTTTATATTCAAGTGTGGCAACACTGAGGTTTTCAGAAGAGATACGTGGTAGCTTTTCAGAAGGAAATTTAGACTGACAGGGAGCTTGTGAATATGTTGATCACTTACAACTGAATCATTCCTATTGCAAGCACGCAAGTTATAACTATTCCCCCTGCAGTGACATATTGGGATTAATAACTCTTCCCTTTATTGGGCCCTGTAGCATAAGAAGCCTTCACTCTGCTGCAGCTGTACTAGCAAAAAGAACAATTCCTTCTGGCCCCTTTACAGCCCATTTCATGGATCATTTGCTATTAAAGGTTATGTGATTTTAGTAAATACAATAGGTAAATATTAACTCAGCTTCTTTATCGCCACTGACTCACTGGAGATAAACCATCATGAAGCTAATATAATACACCAGTAACTCAGATCTCATATTTTTTGATACAAACTTGGGAAAGAAGCACTCGAACTGGGGGCATCTGGTGGTTTAATGCCATTCATAGCCAGCTACCATACTGAAGCCTGGTAGCTGCATATGTATCATTCCCTTCTGTCAAAAGGTGATCCCATACATGCTGTAAAGCATTAAGGCTACCAAAACTTTTGTAACACACCATTCAAGTGGTGGTGGGGTTCAGCCTGGAACCCATATTCCAGTTCATTTCAGGCAAAGCTGATACTGCTTCTTAAAATGTGAATCCACTATAAAATCATGTTTTACAAGCACTGCCTAGATAATAATGTTAGAGAAATGCTGTATACTTAATTGACAAGGTAATGTTAGCTAGGAAAACAATTAATTTGGATTTGATGTCAAGCCTTCTTGTGCCAATAATCCGCATGATAAAAACATCTGAAGTGAATTTGGCAAAATATTTTACATCACTGATGGTTACAACACTACTTCACACATTCTAAATTGCCAGAAGAATTCAAGAATAACATGGATTATATTTTTATCCTTGGTATAATCCTAAATTTCCCATTTTAGGAAATTCACATCAAAGATTTATTTGATCCATCAGGTTTGCATCAACCACACAGTTTGAAATAGCTGGCAGTAAGTATAAGGTGATCTGTAACAGGCAGAGGAATAGATCTCTGTCATTAATTGCTGATTAAAGAAGAATACCTTCAGTATTTTAATTTTGATAGGCGATGGTTGGGTGTTTTCTTCCATTTTGCCTTAGAATGAACATAAAGTTCCCTAACCTCTCATCTTGCCATAGGGTTCCTTGACTTTTCCTGAAGTAATCAAGGGCATTAGTTACTCCTGTTTGCAAGGAATCAGTTCAACTCTCTTTTCTGGTTTTTGTTGTTTGGTGGTTTGGTTTTTGGTGGGGTTTTTGTGTGTGTGTGTGTTTTGTTTTTTGTTTTTGTTTTTTTTTTTTTAAGATGTAGATCTTTCAAAATACACGTACAAGAAGTAATGACATGGCTGATTGGTGTTTGTGCACACAGGTCTCATTGACCTATTGGCACTTCCTTACATAAAGACTCCCTACATAGAAAGCCATCTCATCAGGAGGTTGGGCTATTGACCTTTTTCTACTTGAAAGATCTTTCTTTAAACAACCTTCCTGGTTGAAAATATGCAGTAGCAGAACAAAGGGAACCCCAGACCCCATGTGGGGAAGGATATGAATATTCTGCTTTTAGAATTACAGCTTTATGGGTTTCAGGTTAGAGCAGATTCCACCCTTTTATTTAAAAGCAATTTCTCATTTCATGGATGCCAAGACAATCCAGAAAAGGCTACTGCATTCTTAATACTGAAGTCTGTACAACTCTGAAATTACATGAAATTCCATACCATGTCCACCATGAATGAAAGCTACTGCAAGCCAAAAGAAAGGCAGAGAGATGGGCAGAGATCAGGTTGAGGTGAGAAGCTAAGCAACCTTGGCTTGTTTTTTTTTTTTTTTTCCTGCATTGGACTTACATTATGTCAGTATTTAGAACCTGATCTAAAATTCTGTCTGAGCATTCCCACTGGACTCATGAGATTGTGATCCAACATGAACTGTGATATTTTGCAGGAAGCAGCTAACTTTTCTATGTCATTCAAGTTTCAGAGCTTGCCATGCCTTGAACACTGTAGCCACTAAAACCAAAGCAGTTTTGTAGGTGGCTGAATACCAAATTTCTTCTAAATTGAAATTACTATGCAGAAAGAGGAAAAACAAGACAAATGGGGCCACAGTCTTTCCCCAGGCTTCTGCTTAGCATGTTGCAGATGTTAGAATTAGCCACCCAATAGCTAGCTGCCCTTAGCGTGCTGTGTTTAGCTCAAGCTCCCTGTGTTAAGAAGAATAATGAGCATACAGCTCCCATAGATGCTGCAAACAATGTTCAAGAGGTGCTCAGCTACACTAGTCCAAAGGGACAGGCTATTGAAATTTCACTGCTGTGTCAGGTCACAGGCACTGTGTAAAGCCACGTTCCTTGATCACAGTTCCTGTTGCCTTTTGTTACTGCTTAAAAGAGAGCTGCATGAAGCAAAGGCGCTCCTTCTCAGCCCCAGCTCTACCATGCTTCCTCTCTACTTCATTTCTGCCAAATAGGGTAGTTGTATGTATGTCGCTTCACTTAGTACCCAAGATTTCTTCTCCAGTTACAACTCCCCACATACACGCTAATCTTTACACAATTTGAAAATCTGTGATGCTTCTCTTATCGTTAGGTCAGACTGAGATAAATGGCCTTGGTATGGTCAGGCAGTAGCTGATTCTATGTGCAAAGATTAGCATTTGTGTGACTAACTGAATAGGGTCTCATGACTAGTCCTTCTGTTTAGCCTTCAAAGCAAATGAGAAAGTTTTCACCTGCCAAATATATTGTATAATATGACCAGGAACACATTTCCAGAGTGATTCTTACAAGCTACTCTTTGTAAGAGTAATTGCTTATCACTGGAAGATCCATGATTTCCTGGAACTAAGGAAGCTCAATGGCAGTTGGGAGCACTCATTTCTTTGTCAAATGTGGAGAGAAGGGTAGCCAAAAGCATAGGAAAAGTGACAGAAAGTGTTTTCTGTCTTTAAACCACTCTGCAACAGAAAGACATTCTGATATGGAAGTTGTTGCACTGAAGCAATATCAAAAATACATTATGAGTTCTACTATGTTTGGTGAGTTTTCTCGAAGTCTTGGAATAAGGAAAAAAAGTGGTTTTCACTGTTCTAGAGAAAGTTTGTGAAAGGAATTTAAGCATTTTACATATGAATGCTGAAAAATTGGAACATTAAAGGAAGTCCAGATTAAAGATATCAGATTTTAAAAGGGTGATGCTGAAAAAAAAAAAAAAAAACTTACAGGATTTTCTACAGTAGTGATGGGAATATGGCTTACATAACTTGGTTGGAAGTTAGTCTAGGAGGCTGCCAGTTAAGAACACAGTTATTTGTGGTAGCCTGCAAAGACTGAGTTAATTTAGGAAATTTGGTCTAGGAAGAGGACTGCTTAACTTGAAGAACTTGTTCTGCCTTAAAATACCCCTACCTTTCAAAGCTTCTGCTGGGAGATGAAATTTCAGAAATTGTATATCGATGTTACAGTTATTTAAATGTATTTTAGTTTTTGTGGGACCTAAAGTTCACAAGAGTTTTCTTTCCTATAATCTTAGAGTTTGTAAGTCTATTTCTGCCTATTTTCCCAGTATCTGAGTTTGCTTTGCTACACAAGTTCAAACAGTGTATAATAAGCACAGTAACTACATGATTATTTACTTAGGTCTTTGCCTTTGCTGAAGTCCTTTCATTGGGGCTTATGTGCAGAGTTGCATATGCGTAGTTCAGTGAAATGTGGTTTAGCAAAGTACAGTCCAACAGTAAACATACTGAAAATTTTATCTTACTCTTTCTCTCCTACAGCACAAAATGATAACGTCATAATACATAGTTACATCACTAAACAAGGCAGTTATTAGATCAGAAATCCCTACCTTCTATTATTTTGGGGATGGTTCTTCTTGGTTTGCATGTGGCTTTTTTTTTCCCCCTTCTGCATCCCATCTGCCTCACCTCAGATAGCAGCAGTAATTTTTCTATATTGCTAACAAGCATTTTCCTTTCTGCTCCTGGCGTTCTCAAAATAGTTGTTCAGTAATGGTTCATAAAACAACTATGCTCACTTTATCAGCAAATCTGAGAACTTTTTAACTCCAGATGAAAGTTCTCACTGTATTACTGCAGAGTCATATGAACAACATTGAGTTTCCAGTGCATCTCCAGGTAATTAGGAAGAAATTGTCTGAGCTTCAAACTATCTCGGAGCAGACTACA
The DNA here is from genome assembly GCF_011004875.1 of Balearica regulorum gibbericeps. Classification (NCBI taxonomy): domain Eukaryota; kingdom Metazoa; phylum Chordata; class Aves; order Gruiformes; family Gruidae; genus Balearica; species Balearica regulorum. The sequence continues at coordinate 52,271,995 of NC_046188.1, read as the reverse complement.
ACTGGGAATGAAACCCATGTACTTCCACAGATAAGGTACACACCACAATCACCTTGCTTCCAGGGAAGCTTGTAACCCAGTGTAAGGAAGGCTCAGGGTGCATCTAAGGGAGTACTTGTGTGTATACCCCTCAAATGGCCCACAATGCAACAGGACAATTAGCCTTTTCTTTTTGCTTGTTAGAGTGCGCAAGTGTGTCAAGAGCTGCACTGGAGGCCCTCAGCTGCAGTGGTCTTTACTCATGTGGCAACAGCACCCTCCCTGAGCTGCAGCCAATGCACTCGGGTTTGCTCCAGCATTTGGCAGTGGTGTCCTACAGCTAGCTCTATGCTGTGAGGATCATCCTGTAAGACTGCAGCTGTCTGGGAAGGATTTGCTTGAGCTTCCAGCTGCCTTGAGGAAGCCTGCACCTGAGGCAAAGACTCAAAATCACAACCTCTGGCAACCAAGGCAATAATCATGCTTCAAGTAAATCCCAGTTCTGGCCTGTACTTTGGAATTTCAGCCTGCCCATATCTGCCCTTCCTTCCCTTAGGGAAATCAGCAATAATGCCATGATTTTTGTTTTGTTTTGTTCACCAGAATGTCCAAGCAGGTTCAAGCACTTCTTTGAGGACCTCAGGGACATGTTCAAACCCCATGCTTAGAGGAACTCTGCTCATCTCTTGCTTAGCGACAACATGACAAAGTGAAGCCAAACCATGCAGCAAAAGCAAGGACCCTGGCTTTTGGTGCTTTCAAAGCCTGTCTGGCTAGAAGTCCCACTTGCCTCCCAAGAAGGCTTCCTCCTTTTTCAAGGCAAAACTAAAACTGCTGAGTAACTGGAGATGAAGAAAAAAACCAAACTAAAAAGAAACCCTTTGCCACCAATGAAAGTGGGAGGCTAGACAGAAAGTCTAAGAGGGGCTGGACACAGGACTCGGGCATGAAGACAGGACAGTGTTTTAGCCACTCTGCCACACAGCTGAACTCTGCTGGGGGTCTTGCTACTGCTCCCTTCTTGCTAGAGTCCAGAAGACAAGGAAATTCCTAGAGAATGGTGTCGTTCTTGAGGACAGAGTCAAGCCCATTCCCTTCCAGCACCAATGCTTTTTATGAAGCTGTCAGTGCCCTTTTCAGTAGGTCCTGTCTGAGAGACAATGGGATCAGAAGGTTCTACCATCTCCTGTGAGCCCCGAAAGAGCTGACATTGCCTTGTGAGAGATTTCTTTAGTTTGTCCCCTGGGTTTTCCAGGTGAATCTCTGCTTGTGGCCTGCAGACCCAACAGCTCTTGCTTAAGAAACAAAATGTTCCATGGGATCAGGTAGGGCAGGTCTCCATTTGCTTCCAAGAGGGTTGAGGGAAGGAGCAAAAGTGCTGCTGACTGCCACTACTACTCTCTTTGTAGGGTTACACAGTTAAAGCTTCTTTCTTTCCTTTCTCTCCAAAAGACTATTTGTGGATTTCTCTGCTGGAAAAATTTAATCTGTTCAATTTTATCATCCCGTTTCAGTGGAAATACAGGTGTAGAACTAAACTAAGTTCTAAGGTGACTAAGAATGCAGAAAGGGGTGGAGGTTTGACATGCACAGTTTGACCTGGAGCTGCCAAGCGCTTGAAGTAAGAATTCTCTGACAGCGCCCACTTGGGAACCTGCTTATGGGCAGTGCTGACCCAGCACCAAAACTGAAGGGGCTGCTATAATCCAGAGCACTGTAAGGAACACCATCCTGTGCATGCATGTAAATTCCTGTCAGAATAATTTTTTCAGTGCTTTCTAAGAGCATACATATGTCTGTGGGGAAATAACAGCATTTTTTCTTCTCAGAGGTAAAACCCTCTACTTGATGAAGTACAAACTCCTTTTTGGAGGCAGCTTGCTTTATTTTGTCCAAAGTAATTTTACATTCTTAGCCATAGACTGCCCTGTAGTGGTGAAGCCAAAATCTGCAACCTTATTGGCTTTTATAAAGGATCTTCTAACTTCCTTATTTAGAAGTAGTTTGCCCATCACTAGAAGGGACAGAAAGAGCCCGTGCAAACTACAAAACAAACAAAAAATGAAGCAAGGGAGATTTTAGACTTCAGTGTAAATATAGCATGAAGCAAAATGCCACTCCTGACTTGGAATATCTTATGTCTTTTTCAAAGGAAACAATACAGATTTGATCATACCTTGTATTTGTTTGTTTACAGAAGCTATTTGCTGACTTCAGCCAAATTTAACTGCAAAAATGAAAATCTCAAACACAGCTAAATGTCAACAGATTTTGAGAAAAGTGGTTTTTACAAATGAGTCAAAGAAAAGTATGGCTATAGTGTCAGCACAGAAATTGTTAGACAACAAAGAATCCACAGAGGAGAGTGACCTCGTAAATGCCCCAGGAAAAAAGTCTCAGTTACATCTCACAATGAAACCAAAGAAATTCTTAGAAACCCATACCAAAGCAGAAATAAGGCTTCATTAGTTCTGGAGCTTGCTTTGTAAACTGACGAAACTTCTTAGGTCAGCTACCTCTCCCCTTCAAATAAATTAGCTCTCTAATCATAGTATTCTAAAGATACAAAACTTCTGGAGTTTCATTTTCTGTGTATTCCTACCAATGTCTGTATTCTAAGCTGCAATACATTTGGTAGGGCTAGTAGTAGCACAAAATGATGCCATTGATTCTTTAGGTAGCAAAGATGCTTGTATACAGGTTTCACTGTGGCTCAAGCAGTTACTTTAAGTTCTCAGAAAGGTAAAGCACAACTAGTGTTCATTAATGGAGACAAAATAATGCCAAAAGAAATTTTCACACACAACAGAAGCTATGGATTACCCTCATTGTACTTCAGATGATTCAAGACAGATGTCCATCTCTCAGCAAATCACCTTCAGCTCCCCTTACACTAAGATCAGATAAACAGGCACTTTAGAATGCAATTCAGCTAACCTCCTTTGGAGATATCCCTTGTTGTGAGACAAAGGAATCTAAAAAATGGCTATTGCTCTCCATTTCACGTAAAGGAAGCCTAGGATTACTAGGTCAGAGATGGACATCTGTTTTGCAAACATAATTTGGAGACCCTTTACTAGCATACTAGCCATACATCCCTCAAAGTTCAAGCACTGTGAATGAACTTCATATTCTCATAGCTGAGGGACTACCTTTTTAGTGAGAATACATAATTGTGGTGAACTAAGTTCTAATATACACAGCCCTGCTAAAATAAGATCTGGTGCTGAATTAGAAGTTTCTCTGAGTCATCTGAAACACTTCATAATGTAATATTCATCTTTGACTTTGTTCTGGCAGACAGCATCAACTTCTGCCCCACCTTACATGTTGGGTCCTCCGGACAGTACCTTCTAAGATTTCAATTTTTAAGGAGCCAGAAATAGATATCTCCCAAAATTTAGGAAATATGTCAGTTGACTTCCTATAACATGAAAAAGAACTTTTCTTCTCTTTTAAAACTCAGGCTTATCAAGACAGCACATGAATTAAGTACAAAACCAGTGTTTTTTGAAATGTGCTTTTAATCATTCAGAGAAAATAAGCTGATTATAAAAGGAACAAAAAGGCTCAGTACTTGGAAAAATACAAATTTGTGTTCTTATTTTGTGCACAAATAAATAGAACACTGTTAACAATAATCAGAGAACAAACAGGATACAGCAACTAGGAAAAGCAAAGTTCAAAAGTAGTCAAGGAAGATGAGAATGGTGCATAGTCCTTTTAGTTGATTGCTGCTAGGTTTTTTTCCCTTCATTTTGATGTTAAGCTGATGGCCCTCTTGATACGGTTCAGAGTGCTCACCTTGTCATTTTCTTCTGTGTTCTGCAACTCACTGGATTGTGAGGTGCTACATTCAGTGTCTTGACAGCTGCAACTTTCCACGTATACATACTTATGTGAAATCGAATGCCCAGTGGGGCATTTCAGCTCCACTTCCTTCACACTAGTGCTTGATTCCCTGCAGCAGGAACAGCTGTGCTCCATAGAATTGGCCTCAGCAGAGTATCTGTTAACATGGAAAATGGCAACATTACTCTGAGCCAGAAGCCACCATAAAGGAGAGGGTGAAATTAGGTACAGAACTCCTGTGAGAAGTTTGGAATAATATGTAGAAGAGTCACAGTTGTGGCTAATGAAAGTGCTATGCTCATCTGACAGAGCAGTGGTTATAACAATATGCCTTTAATATTCATTGCCATTTGCTCAGATTTTTTTCTGGTAAAACAATTAGTATGGAAGTCCTAGTTAAAAAAAAACAACAGTGAGTTCTAGGAGCTCAGCTTCCTTAGATTTTTCTCATCATCCCAGTGCTGATGGATGTTAAATACACCAGATCAACAATTAAGGGCTGACAAAGCCCTGACCTGAATAAGAAAACTGCATAGATAAGTAGCTGCAATGCCATCACATCAATCAACTGGCTACAAGGCTATAATCACATCACATAAATCAAAGTGCTTATTCCAAACCAGGCTGTGTTAACAGGAAGGGGAAGCAGCAGGTCTTTCTGTTCCTATCTCACAGCAAAGTATTTCTTGCAGCCTTTTGTTCATCTGCTTCCCAAGCACCATTCTTAACCTGCAGAATCTGTCAATATCAGGCTATAAACTATGTCGACAACCATCTTTTTCTTATATTTGTGTGCAGAGGCATCCACAGCAAGACTCTTAAGATGATAAGACACTTCAAAATACTAATAAACCCACTGGCTAATTGGGGTTCAATCTGAGACTAAAGATCAGTTTTCTCCCATGTAAGGTGCCTGGTGGCATATTCAGCAAATGACAGTTTCTTTGGTGAGTTAGAATGACGTTTCTCCCGTGTTTTAATAGCTCAGTACCAAGTGTCCTACTAGCCACTTTCTCATAGCCACTTTATTGTAGATTCTCTCATTTCAGAGAAAAATGTACAGTGAAACTATTAACACCACCCTAAAGCTTTTTTTTCTAATTTCTTTACTGTATAAAAACTGCACGTTTGAATCTTCCTTTAAAAGGTGTACATATATTTCATTTTAGATGTTAATTATTGAGAAGCAGCTTTTTAGCTTATGAGCATCAGGTCTGGCTGCTCTCTGGGATTATTCCCATTACAGGAAATAATTCATGTTTTTTTGTGATGATTTCTAGCTAAGGTGGTCTGACATAAATGACAGACAAACCAGCTCTTAATGAATGAATAGACCTTATCATAGCTGTCTGAATCCTAAGGCAATTTAATGCACTTTTCTGCTTTGTATTAAGACAAATCAACTGTTCAGTCAGAGATTTCATGATTTTGTGCCTGCGATTTGGGGAGCTGATAGTTTCAGGTCAGTGCCAGCAAAATTCAAATCTCATTGTCTGATCAGTTTACTTACAGTGAGAAGGTTCCACATGTTCCTTCACATTCAGTCATGACAACTCTGTCTACAGAACGGCAACCCTTATAGACAATAAAGTCTTTTCTTTGACGGACAGAGCACGGCGTGGGACTATCCAGAGGTGCACCTATAGGGAAAGATCAGAAAATACTTTCAGTAAAATAGCTCCAAAAGTTCCTTGCAGTTCAGCACTCTCTGGGCTTCACTAGTGCACTTAAAGAATTGTCTTAAGTGGTCTTTCTGCTTCAGTTTAAACTTTCCCAGAGAGATCAGATAGTGAATGCTTGGAATAACAAACATAAATATAGAAGTATCTAATTAAATACAAAAATAACAGCCTCTATGGCTGGAAAATGGGTTAATTGAAGAAAAAAATTCATTCTCTGTATTGTTGATTCAGGTACACTGGCATACTTACAGGTTCTGCAACAACCATTAGGTAAGAATGTAATAGTTCCCTGAAAGAACAAAGAAACAGGAAAAAAATATTATTTTCTTTCCCTGTATTAAAGAGTTTTTATGCCAATAACTGAGAAGAGCAATTCTTCAATTACTGGAAATAACCAGCAAAATCTCTAGCATTGATCCAAATAAACAAAGATAATGGGCTCTTCCAGACTTGAAATCTATCAATTTACAAAGGATTGTGGAAATAAAGATAATGCTTTGAAGGAAATCTACAATTAACATCATGCAATTTTTCCTCAGAAATAACTCCAAAAAATGTTTTCTCAGAGACTTCTCTATTTGAATAGGGAGTATGCATGATATTACTGGCAGCCTACTGACTAAACAGCTTGTGTTTCTGTGACATTCAAGAAAATATGGTTCTTGTTCAGTCAGGACACTGCACAAAGCAATCAGTGAGGACTTTGTATCTCAGTGCTGACCAGTGTTTTGGCTACTGAGAGACAGCCACCAGTTATAAGCCTTGAACTCTCACCTAAATATCTTATTTTATATACTCTATAGGTCTGTGCATGGATGCAGCAGAAACTTTTGCCCTTCTGACTGAGCAACTTTGGTGAAAGGTCATCAGAGCTTAATTTGACTTTTCCTGGTAATTAGATAGCTGAACTAAACTGAAGTAATCTATGCATTGAGTAGAGGGTAACTTTTCCATATTTACTTACAGGTTTGCAGCTGTCCTCATTGAATGCTGGACAGGTAATCTCAGATGTGGAAGAGATAAGCTGGTTGTGGATATTTACACAGCTATAAATGGTGCAGTTGTTGTAAGGATCATTTTTAAACTCTCCAGGCTGCAAGCAATATACAAAATGTAATAAGGAAGGCTGAAGGGAGCTCAGACAGAAATTTTCCTATCATCTGACAATGACTTTCCCCTTGTTTCCCAGTGAATTATTTTTAGGTTAACCGTCATTTTCAATACAGATTGTTACATGAATTGCAGTATACCGTATGTGGAGAGAATCTTCAGTTTTATATGGAATTTCCATCAGGAAAGAAAAATTCCTCTAAAGTATATAGAGTATATTAGAGTTATTAACAAAATCATCCATGCCAATAGATATTGCCTAGGGAAAGCCAAACTGTTATATGGTAATTAAGAACAATTCTAAACTTTCACCCTGCAGGGCAATAAAATTTTTTCATATGCAGGCTTCACTAGTGTTTTTCGGTACGCAGAAATCAAGTAATACAGAAAAGCCCAAGCTTCCAGACATCACAAGAAAAACCCTTCCAATGGTATTGGATTTGTCATTCCAGGAAGAGCCTTCCAGAAAATTGGATTTCATGAGTCCTTCATTCAGGCCAAAAAGTTGTAGATAGGCTTTGCTTTAGTGAGCCTCTGACCTTTCAGGTGCAAACTTACACTAAGCCTTATCTCTAACAAGGAGATGTTCTCCCTCTGAATGGGGGAACTTTACAAATTTGGTAGAGACATATGATGTAGAGCATACTTACACTTAAGATGAGGTCAGAAGTGTTTGCTGTATGTATAACACATTTAGTCTGCACACATTTTCCACAACATTCACCTTTCACTGGTTGATGTTCATATCCCTAGATATTAAAATTAATTAAAAATGAAAGCACTGTGATAGATGCATTTTTGAGAAATAAATGAAAACACACTAACCCATTAATTGATTATGCTTTGAAGTGCACTCTAGATTTTTGCCTTTGTGTGCCTTCCTGTGTTCCAACCCAATGGAAGACAAGTCATAAAACAAGGCTATCAATGGAATAAATTAAAGCACTATAATAAATATGCCTAATAATTAAATATCACTCCATTAAGTGCTCTACAGAAATTTCCCAGCTAATCCTCCCAGTGTGAACTGAATACTGTAAGTTACACTGTCAAGCTTCATGCAATAGATTGCTCAAGGACAGTTGATGTCCATGCTGGAGGTGGGCTCTGTATTTCTGCTCCCTGGCCTTTGCTTATATCACTCATTGATCAAACTGCTTTTCACATACATGGATTTTTTTTTTTTGGGGGGGGGGGGGGGGGGAGGATGTTCTTTGTTTTAAGTTTGTCACTTACTGGTTGACAATATGTGTTGCATGGAACATGTTCACATGAGATGATATTCAGTTGAGTGCTGACATTAACTTCATTAGTGCAGAAACAATTCTGACACTTATCAACAAAGACTGAGGAATTAGGCTACAAATGTTAAGAAAAAAAGTTCTATATTAATGAGATATTACATGCATGACACACATTTCTTAATTTCAAAAAAATCTGTAAACCAAGTAATGGAAAAGGACACAATCATAAACACTATTGGATAGCTATTTGGATAGCCATTTATGAAGACAACATTTTAAATATTGAATTTAATTTAATGTATGTCTTTACTGAAGTCCTATATAGCAATGATAAACTCAGATATTAAAAGGACAGGTGTCATACAAATACCTGCAATAAAACAATTGCTAGACTCAACAGAATTTATTAAGAATCAAAGTCTGTTTAGAATAATATTTCTTTACAATTCATTTTTGAATGAATTTTTGCAGTCTTAAAATTGCAATAACATGCTGACAGTAAATGTGGACTGACTTTTTAAAATGCATTCACACTTTAAACCCAAATGTCTCTCTGATACTGACATACAAACAACTCTTCAGTCTCTTTCATACACAACAACCTTTTCAGAAAAGATTTAGACTTTGTGAAATTGATTAACTCCTGACAGGAATTTCAAAAATATTGATTGTACTAGATAAATCTCCTCATAGTACTTCTGATAAAGTATAGTAACTGGTCTTTTAAGCATTTTCATACTGTTGAAATAGAAACTTACCAAGAACTCGGCATTCTGATGTACACAAACTCTCTTGGGAACTGTTAACAAGCAAAGAGTTAGGTGGTTACATAAGAGGGGAAAAAAAAAGTCTTCACACCACTCAAGTTAAACTGATTTCTTCCACAATGAATCACAATGCATATGGTCAAATACGTTTGTTATTCCCCATTTCTGGTAGCAGATATGACATATATAAAGTATAAGACCAAATACCGCATGTGCAAAAAGGGAGCAAGAGTTGGCCCAATATACACAGTTCAGTTCATAGCCAAGAGTGTCCACTTACTTAATAGGTACAAGTAGTTCCCTGTGTCAATTACCAAGAACAAAGCAAACTGAAAAGTTATCTTCTATTGCGCATGCTTACAGGGACATTTTGCTAGATCAAGCTGAGACCACAGGCCCAGCTAATTCTGTAGCTGTTCCTGCATGTATTTACAACCAGGAGAATTGAACTTAAGCCACCTGAGCTATTTCTGATTTCTTAGTTGTTTGTCATAACCATAGAAGTAGTAACCAATGTTAATAGTAACCAATTTGTAGAATCTGACTGTGTTTATTACTTCTTTCAAGAGGCTGTTGCATACAGTCTTACTAAGTATGATGCTACATTATATAATATATAATGCTAATAATTATAATATATTTCCAAGGGACTTACCACACTGGTACACAGGACAGCACTGACCACTGGGAATATGAGAATGAACTTCAAATCCCAGTTTACACTTGGGGGCTTTAGTTGTGCACAAGCTTGTATTGCATTCTGGGGGAAAAAAAAAAAGTGCACTAAATCATGACTACTAGAAACAGGCATGTATCAAAGCATTTAGGGTAGACTTTCCATTGCTAGGAAATAGTCCAAATCCTCTCCAAAGAAACAAATTGCAGAAATAGAGCACATATTTTCCTAGTGAATCCAGGCACTGGATTGGGGGACTGCACTAGTTTATGAAACTTTTTCTACTATGTAATTACCAAGTGTTAAAAATGTATCACAATTCTTTGCAGAGAAGTAGTGGACAACTGTCTCTCCAAGGTTGTAGGCAACCGCTGTAAAATGTAAACCCACATAGAATTCGATAATCTGTCTGTATTTTACTTGAATAAAACATGGTACCGAACTCAAGAACTGTAGATTCAGTTATGTTGCATCCCATAATTGTAAATTCAGTTATGCTGAGTCATTGCAGTATTAAAATACATTTTCCCTAACACTGGGCAAGCTGATTTTAAAAAGCCTGAGGAAAGATACTATTTTGTGACTCCCTGCTGCAAGTCTCTGGTGCTAAACTAGTTCAGTTCTTTTCCTTTCTATTCCTAAAAAGTATAGAAAGACTAGAAACAAAAGTAAAAACTCACTGCAGGTGACAATGGGGCAGCAGGAGTCTTCAGAATTGACTTCATTGACTGCATAGAAGCCTTCTCCATCACAACTGGTCTTACTTTGTTTGGCACATTCATGAGGCTTACATACAATGCCATTTCCACCTTCCAGGCAAATACAGTCCTGACAGTCTACTATAAACTTTTCCCCAAACTGTCATTAAAGAAAATAAAGTGAGTGATTGCATAGTTACCAATTAAAAAGAACAGAAGTAAAAACAAATGAAAAATTGGGAGACCACAAAACAAGACTGCACCAGCGGAGACCACTCTCCTCTCCCCACTCCCAGCCTCTACTTGAAATACAAAAGCATATGGCAGCTTACCTCTCTTGGTATCTTATCCACTCCAACACAGCCTGTGAAAATATAAAAATAAACTTCCATTACCACACATGTAACAGTAGATATCTCTACTATATGTTGTATGAGTATTGCATACAGTCAGATCTATGGCGTATGCATGAGAAGGAAACAACAAAGAGGAAACAAACATGGATCCAAGTGAAGCAATAAAACTCACCACAGGTTTTCACACAGACATCCACACCAGAGTCATACAGCATTGTTCCATTAGGACAGAAACAGCCTTCAACTTGTCGAGTTGAAGTTTCGTTTTGTTGACTGTGTGAGACAGAATGTTCAGAGGAACACCATTAGTGTCAGAGGCACACAGAGGAAGATTATGCCAAATAACCTTTCACTCAAGATACAGTGGTAAGTGATCTGCACATTTGTGATTTAGGGATTGTCAGTCTTCATGTTTGGTGCAGCCAAACAACATAAACAGTACAGGCACCCAGATTTAGGATCAAGAGAATAGTGGTACCAAATTTGACAGTCAGTTTAAGACACGACAGGAAACTGATTTCTCTCATCCATCTCTGCATTAGATATGACTGAACAGTTGTATGAGCTATAACTAATAGTGAAGGAATTATTTACCTTGATGTGCAGGTCATCTCTTTAATAGGACCACATGCTCTGTATTCTTTATCTGAGGGGCAGTTATAAGCTGGAATGGGAGAGTAAAAAGGAGGAAGAGCTCAGTAACAATATCATATAAAAGTCACATGACCTTATGCCAAGAAATTAAACACTGACTACTGATTTTCATATGTATCTTTGACAATCTTGAGAAGCAAAGAGAAAAAAATCCCAGATATCAGACCAGATATCATATCTACAAAAAAGTATCTACTAATACAGATGTTGCTGGCACGGTCAATAGAGGTATATTTTTGCAGGCTCATTTATCATTTCCATTGTTAAAAATGTTACCTGTAAAATTACTTAAGGAAAACAGCTGGTGTGATTTATTGGTGTCTCAGAAAGCAATATGACTTACTCTTAGGACATTATTGCTGAAACAGTTCCATATATGCTTCCCTAATAGTTCAAGATAAATGGCCAAATACTTACAGCAAACACCATTGGTATGACTTCTCCAGTCAATGCATATACTTTGATCAGCACAGGTGGCAGCATAGATCTGCAGACTTGAGCATTCCAGGTCTAAGTTGGGAAGTACACAACTATCAAAAACGCAGGCTGCATAGTACTTTTCAGGACGGACAAAGCCATGACACGGCTCAAACACACTAAAACAGAAACATATATCATTATTAGATACTGAATAATCCATTAATTCTACAGTGGGCTTAACATGCTATAATATGGCAACAGTGGCACTTAAGGAGATGTGAACAAGGACTTTTACGGAGACATTTCTACTAAGAGCACTTATCTAGATTGTAACCTTTCAACATATTTTAAAGCATTCTCCCCTCACCTACAAAACACTCAGGCACCAATATTTTCTGTCCAGGAGCTACATGAATATTGAGTGTAATCATGAACTACTTTTCAAAAGATATTTTATTTGATTGTTTTGTTTTGTTTTCATTCTGACACCATGTTCTCAAAATGAAGATCTCTGTTTTCAATTGGTCTCCATTTTCTGCTAAGTGTGTGTGGGAAAAGGCAAGAGCGTAGGACAGTGGAGGGCAGAAAGCATAGAAGAATGTGAGAAAATCAAGGAAGTTTAATGTAGCAGCCAGATGGTTGGAAGCAAGCTATCAGCAAAGAGTGACATCTAGAAACAGCAAAAGAAATGAAAGCAACCCACAAAGCTACAAGAAATGGAGCAATAGTTAGAAACACTTTTTATTGAGAAATGAACCCTAAAATTGCCACTTAGTTTGAAGATCAAAGGCTTATAAACCCCAGAGGAATGTCTACCTTCCCAAAAGAAGCTCGCAGATCGAAGATTCTTTGCAAGGCTGCATTGGGGTTGTGCTAGGTGCTTTTGTAGGACTTAGGCCTGGAGAGCACTGTGGTTTGGAAGGATCAACAACTTGCCAATGATCTGCCATGGTTTCACAGTTTTCTGCAATGTTTCCATTTGGCAACATGCAGTCATCTGCCGTGTTGTTATTGCAAGTACCTGAAATTGGTAAGGGGAGAAAGAATTTGCTCACAGATTTGTTAGCAAATTCCATTCGCCTTTGTGGCAGGGCTGTCATTTACCTGTTTGTGGTTTACTAAGAGTACAAAAATTAAAAGAGTAAGCCTTACCACACTGTCCATGAGTGTTGTTACCAAACAGGCTGTAGGGCATTCTGATAGAAAAGGACAAGCCATTGTAGGTCACATTCATTTTTAATTCAGGAATTTCCACTACACGATTTATGCCTGATTCATAGATGCTCAACCCAAATTTTTTATAAGGTAAAGCCACTGCTTGTTTGTTTACTGTCACCTAACACAAAGAAAACAGAAAAGAGATGTATATTTAGTTTGACTTTAAAAAGCAATTCATTGTTCATTACTTTGCATTCGAGATACAATGTAAAGGCAAATAATGTGCTTTTAGTTTCTAACAAGTGTCCCTGTGTTTCTTTTTATGTTACTGGAAAGTTGAACTTTCCTTCTCTGAGCCAAAGAAAAGGCCTATCGGCACTGATGAACTAGTCTAAAATCCAGATTTAAAACCAGGTAAATTCTAGCACTCAACAGTTTTATTAGAGTGACTATAGCATTGAGGACACCTCGTGAAAGTGTGATATAAAATTCTTCTAATTTCCTAGTGCACAAAATTTTAGCTTTCTTGGCATAAAGGGAACATGCTTGTAGGAAAATTAAATGAATGAAATAAGCCAAAATCTGTATTATTTATTTAAATACTGTAGCCATGATACACCTATGGAACTAACACTACTTTTACTCAGCAACAGTAGATTTCCTCGCTTTGGAGGAAGAAAAAAGGGGGGTTCAAACATTGTAAATTTTCAACAATATGGTGCAACCTAATCTGTAATATTCCCACATAGTAATGTACAAAAATAAACCAAACGAACCCCACAAAAGCCTCAAAACAAACACTTCTCACACAACTTCTAAGCCCCAAAGCTGGGACACCATTTTTATCAATGAAATAAACACATAAGAGCCCCTATTCTGAAAAATTAAAAAAAGGTGACACCAATCAAAGCTAGTAATGGTACTTTTAAAAAATGCTTAAGCCCAGTATTTTAATTGTTATGTCAAGTTTGTATTGTATCCTCCCATTCAATATGAATTCTTTTCCTTTGCTACATTAATATTAATTATAAATGAATTTATTTTATATCCTTAACTCATAGCAATTTGTTCACATTTGTGTATTTAGCAGAGATAAGACACTGCAAATATTTGAGATAAAAAAGGAAAGAAGTTGTAGAAATTCTTCCCCATATTCAGAGTTAAAAAAGCAGTCCTTTAAAGCAGTCCTAATCCAAACTGTTATTAAATCTAAAACACAGATTCCTTTTTAATTTTTTCCCTAACATTCTGAATATAATTATCAGCTTCATGCTGTATTAATATATTAACCAAGAAATCAAAGGTAACATTCTCCAATACCTCTACTTGTAGAGTATTTGGTTTGACTGTTGCTATGCGCACTTCCTGAGTTTCGTGTCTCACAATGAGCGTTCGAGGACAGGAGACTACATCCCGTGTATCACAATGGTAGTTATCAATGTAGACACCAAAGTTGTCAACTGTCTTATTAATCTCTTCCACAAGCACATATGTACAATTCCCTTGATAGCTGTAGTACAGTCCATCAAAAGTCATGTAATGTGGGTCTCCCCAGCCAGTGCAGTAGCCTACAAAACCATATAGCTAGGTTAGCTTCTTATGGCAACATACAGAATCAGATTAGACTACAAACAAAATCTGTAGATGTGGGATTCATTTCATCTGACTTTAAGCATTTAAATTTTAAAGTGTATATGTCAATGCATGAGCTTATTATCTAGAACTCTTCTATAATAATGAAAACCAGGCACTTTCATCTGACTTATTTCTGGTAGACAGTTGAGAATAAGATTAACTGCACCCTAGAGCTACCTTTACCAATAGTCTGAACAAGTAACTTATATGTAGGCTTCTAGCCTATAGGTGTCTGCATCTGGACATATAATCCTGCCTTGGGAGACCATTTTATTCTACTAACACAACAGAAATTATGGCAATCAAATTAAGTAAAAGCCCCTTATTAGCTACAAAGAATCAATGAAGCACTCCAAGCAGACCAACACTGGAAGTCTGAGGGTCACAGCCTTGCATGATACTTGTCCCCGATAAATATTGTTGCTCTTGACGCTAGTATTGTTCCCACAAGAGATAAAATATTTAACAGAATATATACTTACAGTCACACTCCCAGTGCCAACAGCATCCATCCTCATCAATGACTTGCACAGGAGAAAGTCCATTGGCGCATGTTGGTTTAGGAGGTGGATCACAGATTACAGGAATCACCTGGACTATATTGTCTTCTATACATATTACCTTAGTGCAGTTACAGAGCCACCATGACTCACCTGGCTGTGTTTGGAAAGACAGAGGGAGGGGGAAGAGAGAGAGAAACCTTATGAAACAGACTGCAACAGTTATGCCTGAATACGTTTTGCAGAGTTTTAAATCACCGTATGTTTATTGCCAATTTTTTACCCACTAGAAGTCTGAAAATGGGAAGGAAGTGCAGCAGTCAGCACCATCAAGACCTACAAGATGAGTTACCAATACTGAGATTTGACAAGTGAAAAACGTTACTTAAAAAGTCAAGCCAGTAGCCTGAATTGAGAATTCCCTTTTTTTTTTAATTTCAGCTATCTAAAAATTAAATGTCTTATCTAATCTCATCACCTAGACTCTCTCTGTAATCAACAGTGAAAGACACCGATCAAAATCAGTGATCAATATATGATTAATCCCCTTCCATGAATGCCTAGAACAGATTAACAGCTAAAGCTGCAGTGAACACCAGCTATTTGGGGATTAACGTCTAAGGTGATTATGTGCATGCATTGTGATTTTATGTGCTTTTTCTATCTTCCACCAGTTTTTCAGCCATGTATAATATTTATCCCTGCTGATCTATTCAGCAAGTTTGCAGACATCTAGGCTGTGAGGAGGCTTTAGAAACGTACAAGACATTAGCTTGTCTGTGTCAAAGGTGGAGGGTTCAAAAAACCCCAGAATTCTGAGTCAAATTTCATGAGCATTTGAACATGGTGATTTGTTACATAGTCCTCTCCTGAAACCAGTCTAGGACCCAGTACGACTCATTCCAAACTCAGACTAGTTCAGCCCTCTGTTTTCTTGTTGGGCTGCACTGTAAACATACAAACAACTTTTCCCCACTTTTGATCTACACAAAAGCAGAAACAGAAAAGACAGTTTAGCACCATTTATCCCTTGGTTACCTCCTCTTCAAAGCTATCCTACAATAAAGACAAACAATGAGCTATGATCTAACTGCTTGAAGAAAGTCTTTTTAAAACTATCCTTGAAGAACTAATAGCAGTACATAAGCTATCAAACCAAATATCACTGGAAGTCATGTTGATATCCAAGAAAAGAAACAGAATGGACTGATACTTCCTTTTCTATCCAGATTAATACCTACTCTGTATGTTACTAACAATGAAATTATGTGCCTAGTCTCCATTCAAAGCAGAATGCTAAAAAAACTCATGAAATCTACTCACTGCATAAGATTCATTAGGAAAAATAGAACAATTTCTTCCAGGAGTGGTTGGTGGTGGACTTGTAGTTGCACTAGAGGTACTGAGTGGAGTAACTGTACTGTACGTAGAACTTCCTGCAGTAGTGACGGAACTTGATGTTGCAGTTGGGCCAGAAGTACTAGCTGAGCCAGAGGAAACAAATTCGGAGATGATAGTGGTGGTGGTTGCCGTGATTGAGGTAAAATTACTAGAGGTTGTTCCTAAAGTGGTGGTAAAAGATTCTGTTGCAGTTGTACCAGAAGTGGTGGTTGACACGGGGCTGGTTGATACTGATGGTGGTGATACAGTGGTGCTGGCTGTATGCTCTGGGGAGGATGGTCCTACAGTTGTGGTTATGGTGATGGCAGATGATCCTGTAGGAGTAGTGACAGTTGCTGTTGTTGTCATTGGGCTGCCAGTTTCTGTTACTATTGTGGTGCTGTAGGGAGTGGGTCGTGAGGTTGTGGTGCTGACGGTGGTAGGTGATCCTGTTGGAGGGCTCCCAGTTCCAGTGGTAGTGGTCTCGGGGCTATGGGTTTGTGTTACTATTATGGTGCTGTGGGGAGGGAGTCCTGTGGTCGTGGGGCCTGAAGTGGTGGCTTCGGTGGTCAATCCTGTTTCAGTGACTCCAGAGGTGGTGACTGGCACTGGGCTTGTTGATAAGGGTGCTGTTGACTTTTGAATTGTGGTGCCTATGGAAGATGCTGTACTTTTTATTTCTGTTGTTCTAGTTGTTGGTAGTGGAGTAGATGAAGGAGTAACTGTAATACTTGTCTCTGTTGGTATTCCTGTTTCTGGTGTTGGATGCTCTTTAAGACAGGGAGAAAACACAGTATTTTAAGTAGGCACATTGCATTTTTTATTAACTTAATTTCATTTTCTAATAAGCAAGTTTAAACATAAAGCGTTTATACAGAAATAAAGCAGAAATTTTCTTATTACTAACTTACGTAACAGAAGGATTATTAAAAAAATCTCCTACATCTTGCACAGAGACATTGACGTAAACACTTTATCAATGATCAATGTTGTCATGGTATATTCTATGGATATACCACTGTTCTCTGTGCTACTTCATGTGGCATGTTCATGCTGATATTCATTATGCTCAGTCATTTGATTCCACTGAAACTGAGCAGTTGCTGGAACAATCAGTGTTCCACGTGGAACTCCCATGCCTCTAAGACTACTCATGCAGCTATTTCTGCATGCTAGGAACCCCATATTCACTTTTCTGCTGAAAAATGAATTCCTTCTCACATGACCAAGCCAGTTTTCATTATGGGCCTTTAAATTAGTTTTTTATTAGCATTTTATAAATTGTTCTTGATACTTAGAGTTCAGCGTCAGAGCCATCTCTTTGTGCTTTTACAGCATAATGTAAGAGACACATAGTAGATAGAGAAGCAGTAGAGTCCAGTCATAATGATGGAGTATAGGAGGAAGTAAGATATACTACTTCTCCTCACACAGTCCAAAAGGTCCTTCAATTAAAATTTATTCACATTGGGATGAGGACAGTCAAAGTCCTTCATGTTCAGAGAAATACAGGAACAGATAGTGTACTATAACAGAGACAGGTTCACTGGGATATTAAGGGGACTCACATTGTTGCCAAAACATAACCTTGCTTCAAAGCAGTGTGGGGTAAGCTGGAGAACAGTGCTGATGGGACCCTGGGAGATCCCATCTGCGCATACCTTTGGTCCATAGCAAGGGGCAACCTGCAAACTGAAATATTTCCCTAAACCCTGAAAGGGAAAACCTAAGCTAATCTATGACTCTATGATTTTTTGGCAATACATATCAACTACGCTCCCTCAGAGTAAAAAAATTAAGACACACATTAAACTGTCAATAAAGGCTGATTTCTCCCATAACAAGACAACAAGTAAAAACACAGTCAGACAATTACTTATTGGTTCTGAAGTCGGAACTGGCTGGGTGTTAGTAATTATTATTATTGTTGAGGGTGTGCTTGAAGAAGTCGAGGTGGGTGCCGGTGTGCTAGCAAGAGTCGTCGTTGTCCCCGGGGTTGTGCTGGTGGTGGTGCTGGGGGGTATCGTAGTGGTGGCGGTGCTGGTGGGAGGCTGTGACGGCGTTGGCGTGGGAGCAGTTGTCGATACGGTGGTAGAGGATGGAGTTGGGCCTGTTGAGAAACAGCAGGGAGAGAGAAAAAGCAAGGTGCAAGATGCATGAGTGGGACCCAATAGGCACCAAACAATGTCAGCGTGATGACGAAGTTCACTGAGTACTAGTGGATTTCAGCAACCCAAGACCACAGTTCACAGCAAGTGGCAAGCTGCAGAGCGAAACTGTTCCTGAAAGCCTGCCGGGGAAAACCTTCAAAGCTTCCTACAGCCAGAACTGCAGGTGAGCGGCAGAAAAGGCCACAAGGGAAACGCAAGAGAAGAAGGGGAAGAAAGTCGGCACAGCTGTGCCCAAACAGCGCCACAAATGACAGTGCCACAAAACCAAGCCCTACTCCCATGGCACGCCACGGGTCCCGCCGAGTACATTCTCTCCAGCTGAAGGACGAGGTCCAACAGCAGCAAAACCAAGATGTCCCATCAGCTCCGTATCTGCCTAAGCTGGGCAGAAGCAGCAGGATGAAAAACCTCCTCAGAGCCGTGTTGAGTCAGGGAACACAAGACCTTCCACCCAGGAACCCTGCACCCTCCTCGCTTCCGAAGCAGCCAGCCCAAGGGCTACCTTTGGGCACCAGCTCTCTCAGGGAACGCACAGCAATTACTCCCACCCCCTGACCCCATACAGAAGGCACAAGTTGAGGTGCTCGTGGGCCTCCATTCCTCCCACAGCAAGGCAACACGCAAGAGCACAGACCAGGCAAGTACCTGGAGGTGGTGTGGTCGGAGGTGGTAGGGAGGTGGTAGATGTTGGCGTGGGCAAGGATGTGCTTCTGGTAGTAGTCAAGGTGGGTGCCGGTGTGCTAGCAAGAGTCGTCGTTGTCCCCGGGGTTGTGCTGGTGGTGGTGCTGGGGGGTATCGTAGTGGTGGCGGTGCTGGTGGGAGGCTGTGACGGCGTTGGCGTGGGAGCAGTTGTCGATACGGTGGTAGAGGATGGAGTTGGGCCTGTTGAGAAACAGCAGGGAGAGAGAAAAAGCAAGGTGCAAGATGCATGAGTGGGACCCAATAGGCACCAAACAATGTCAGCGTGATGACGAAGTTCACTGAGTACTAGTGGATTTCAGCAACCCAAGACCACAGTTCACAGCAAGTGGCAAGCTGCAGAGCGAAACTGTTCCTGAAAGCCTGCCGGGGAAAACCTTCAAAGCTTCCTACAGCCAGAACTGCAGGTGAGCGGCAGAAAAGGCCACAAGGGAAACGCAAGAGAAGAAGGGGAAGAAAGTCGGCACAGCTGTGCCCAAACAGCGCCACAAATGACAGTGCCACAAAACCAAGCCCTACTCCCATGGCACGCCACGGGTCCCGCCGAGTACATTCTCTCCAGCTGAAGGACGAGGTCCAACAGCAGCAAAACCAAGATGTCCCATCAGCTCCGTATCTGCCTAAGCTGGGCAGAGGCAGCAGGATGAAAAACCTCCTCAGAGCCGTGTTGAGTCAGGGAACACAAGACCTTCCACCCAGGAACCCTGCACCCTCCTCACTTCCGAAACAGCCAGCCCAAGGGCTACCTTTGGGCACCAGCTCTCTCAGGGAACGCACAGCAATTACTCCCACCCCCTGACCCCATACAGAAGGCACAAGTTGAGGTGCTCGTGGGCCTCCATTCCTCCCACAGCAAGGCAACACGCAAGAGCACAGACCAGGCAAGTACCTGGAGGTGGTGTGGTCGGAGGTGGTAGGGAGGTGGTAGATGTTGGCGTGGGCAAGGATGTGCTTCTGGTAGTAGTCGAGGTGGGTGCCGGTGTGCTAGCAAGAGTCGTCGTTGTCCCCGGGGTTGTGCTGGTGGTGGTGCTGGGGGGTATCGTAGTGGTGGCGGTGCTGGTGGGAGGCTGTGACGGCGTTGGCGTGGGAGCAGTTGTCGATACGGTGGTAGAGGATGGAGTTGGGCCTGTTGAGAAACAGCAGGGAGAGAGAAAAAGCAAGGTGCAAGATGCATGAGTGGGACCCAATAGGCACCAAACAATGTCAGCGTGATGACGAAGTTCACTGAGTACTAGTGGATTTCAGCAACCCAAGACCACAGTTCACAGCAAGTGGCAAGCTGCAGAGCGAAACTGTTCCTGAAAGCCTGCCGGGGAAAACCTTCAAAGCTTCCTACAGCCAGAACTGCAGGTGAGCGGCAGAAAAGGCCACAAGGGAAACACAAGAGAAGAAGGGGAAGAAAGTCGGCACAGCTGTGCCCAAACAGCGCCACAAATGACAGTGCCACAAAACCAAGCCCTACTCCCATGGCACGCCACGGGTCCCGCCGAGTACATTCTCTCCAGCTGAAGGACGAGGTCCAACAGCAGCAAAACCAAGATGTCCCATCAGCTCCGTATCTGCCTAAGCTGGGCAGAAGCAGCAGGATGAAAAACCTCCTCAGAGCCGTGTTGAGTCAGGGAACACAAGACCTTCCACCCAGGAACCCTGCACCCTCCTCGCTTCCGAAACAGCCAGCCCAAGGGCTACCTTTGGGCACCAGCTCTCTCAGGGAACGCACAGCAATTACTCCCACCCCCTGACCCCATACAGAAGGCACAAGTTGAGGTGCTCGTGGGCCTCCATTCCTCCCACAGCAAGGCAACACGCAAGAGCACAGACCAGGCAAGTACCTGGAGGTGGTGTGGTTGGAGGTGGTAGGGAGGTGGTAGATGTTGGCGTGGGCAAGGATGTGCTTCTGGTAGTAGTCGAGGTGGGTGCCGGTGTGCTAGCAAGAGTCGTCGTTGTCCCCGGGGTTGTGCTGGTGGTGGTGCTGGGGGGTATCGTAGTGGTGGCGGTGCTGGTGGGAGGCTGTGACGGCGTTGGCGTGGGAGCAGTTGTCGATACGGTGGTAGAGGATGGAGTTGGGCCTGTTGAGAAACAGCAGGGAGAGAGAAAAAGCAAGGTGCAAGATGCATGAGTGGGACCCAATAGGCACCAAACAATGTCAGCGTGATGACGAAGTTCACTGAGTACTAGTGGATTTCAGCAACCCAAGACCACAGTTCACAGCAAGTGGCAAGC
This sequence comes from Balearica regulorum gibbericeps, assembly GCF_011004875.1. Lineage (NCBI taxonomy): Eukaryota > Metazoa > Chordata > Aves > Gruiformes > Gruidae > Balearica > Balearica regulorum. The sequence goes on along the minus strand of NC_046188.1, from coordinate 52,250,791 downwards.
TGCAGAGCAAAACTGTTCCTGAAAGCCTGCCGGGGAAAACCTTCAAAGCTTCCTACAGCCAGAACTGCAGGTGAGCGGCAGAAAAGGCCACAAGGGAAACGCAAGAGGAGAAGGGGAAGAAAGTCGGCACAGCTGTGCCCAAACAGCGCCACAAATGACAGTGCCACAAAACCAAGCCCTACTCCCATGGCACGCCACGGGTCCCGCCGAGTACATTCTCTCCAGCTGAAGGACGAGGTCCAACAGCAGCAAAACCAAGATGTCCCATCAGCTCCGTATCTGCCTAAGCTGGGCAGAGGCAGCAGGATGAAAAACCTCCTCAGAGCCGTGTTGAGTCAGGGAACACAAGACCTTCCACCCAGGAACCCTGCACCCTCCTCACTTCCGAAACAGCCAGCCCAAGGGCTACCTTTGGGCACCAGCTCTCTCAGGGAACGCACAGCAATTACTCCCACCCCCTGACCCCATACAGAAGGCACAAGTTGAGGTGCTCGTGGGCCTCCATTCCTCCCACAGCAAGGCAACACGCAAGAGCACAGACCAGGCAAGTACCTGGAGGTGGTGTGGTCGGAGGTGGTAGGGAGGTGGTAGATGTTGGCGTGGGCAAGGATGTGCTTCTGGTAGTAGTCGAGGTGGGTGCCGGTGTGCTAGCAAGAGTCGTCGTTGTCCCCGGGGTTGTGCTGGTGGTGGTGCTGGGGGGTATCGTAGTGGTGGCGGTGCTGGTGGGAGGCTGTGACGGCGTTGGCGTGGGAGCAGTTGTCGATACGGTGGTAGAGGATGGAGTTGGGCCTGTTGAGAAACAGCAGGGAGAGAGAAAAAGCAAGGTGCAAGATGCATGAGTGGGACCCAATAGGCACCAAACAATGTCAGCGTGATGACGAAGTTCACTGAGTACTAGTGGATTTCAGCAACCCAAGACCACAGTTCACAGCAAGTGGCAAGCTGCAGAGCAAAACTGTTCCTGAAAGCCTGCCGGGGAAAACCTTCAAAGCTTCCTACAGCCAGAACTGCAGGTGAGCGGCAGAAAAGGCCACAAGGGAAACACAAGAGAAGAAGGGGAAGAAAGTCGGCACAGCTGTGCCCAAACAGCGCCACAAATGACAGTGCCACAAAACCAAGCCCTACTCCCATGGCACGCCACGGGTCCCGCCGAGTACATTCTCTCCAGCTGAAGGACGAGGTCCAACAGCAGCAAAACCAAGATGTCCCATCAGCTCCGTATCTGCCTAAGCTGGGCAGAGGCAGCAGGATGAAAAACCTCCTCAGAGCCGTGTTGAGTCAGGGAACACAAGACCTTCCACCCAGGAACCCTGCACCCTCCTCACTTCCGAAACAGCCAGCCCAAGGGCTACCTTTGGGCACCAGCTCTCTCAGGGAACGCACAGCAATTACTCCCACCCCCTGACCCCATACAGAAGGCACAAGTTGAGGTGCTCGTGGGCCTCCATTCCTCCCACAGCAAGGCAACACGCAAGAGCACAGACCAGGCAAGTACCTGGAGGTGGTGTGGTCGGAGGTGGTAGGGAGGTGGTAGATGTTGGCGTGGGCAAGGATGTGCTTCTGGTAGTAGTCGAGGTGGGTGCCGGTGTGCTAGCAAGAGTCGTCGTTGTCCCCGGGGTTGTGCTGGTGGTGGTGCTGGGGGGTATCGTAGTGGTGGCGGTGCTGGTGGGAGGCTGTGACGGCGTTGGCGTGGGAGCAGTTGTCGATACGGTAGTAGAGGATGGAGTTGGGCCTGTTGAGAAACAGCAGGGAGAGAGAAAAAGCAAGGTGCAAGATGCATGAGTGGGACCCAATAGGCACCAAACAATGTCAGCGTGATGACGAAGTTCACTGAGTACTAGTGGATTTCAGCAACCCAAGACCACAGTTCACAGCAAGTGGCAAGCTGCAGAGCGAAACTGTTCCTGAAAGCCTGCCGGGGAAAACCTTCAAAGCTTCCTACAGCCAGAACTGCAGGTGAGCGGCAGAAAAGGCCACAAGGGAAACGCAAGAGAAGAAGGGGAAGAAAGTCGGCACAGCTGTGCCCAAACAGCGCCACAAATGACAGTGCCACAAAACCAAGCCCTACTCCCATGGCACGCCACGGGTCCCGCCGAGTACATTCTCTCCAGCTGAAGGACGAGGTCCAACAGCAGCAAAACCAAGATGTCCCATCAGCTCCGTATCTGCCTAAGCTGGGCAGAGGCAGCAGGATGAAAAACCTCCTCAGAGCCGTGTTGAGTCAGGGAACACAAGACCTTCCACCCAGGAACCCTGCACCCTCCTCGCTTCCGAAACAGCCAGCCCAAGGGCTACCTTTGGGCACCAGCTGTCTCAGGGAACGCACAGCAATTACTCCCACCCCCTGACCCCATACAGAAGGCACAAGTTGAGGTGCTCATGGGCCTCCATTCCTCCCACAGCAAGGCAACACGCAAGAGCACAGACCAGGCAAGTACCTGGAGGTGGTGTGGTCGGAGGTGGTAGGGAGGTGGTAGATGTTGGCGTGGGCAAGGATGTGCTTCTGGTAGTAGTCGAGGTGGGTGCCGGTGTGCTAGCAAGAGTCGTCGTTGTCCCCGGGGTTGTGCTGGTGGTGGTGCTGGGGGGTATCGTAGTGGTGGCGGTGCTGGTGGGAGGCTGTGACGGCGTTGGCGTGGGAGCAGTTGTCGATACGGTGGTAGAGGATGGAGTTGGGCCTGTTGAGAAACAGCAGGGAGAGAGAAAAAGCAAGGTGCAAGATGCATGAGTGGGACCCAATAGGCACCAAACAATGTCAGCGTGATGACGAAGTTCACTGAGTACTAGTGGATTTCAGCAACCCAAGACCACAGTTCACAGCAAGTGGCAAGCTGCAGAGCGAAACTGTTCCTGAAAGCCTGCCGGGGAAAACCTTCAAAGCTTCCTACAGCCAGAACTGCAGGTGAGCGGCAGAAAAGGCCACAAGGGAAACGCAAGAGAAGAAGGGGAAGAAAGTCGGCACAGCTGTGCCCAAACAGCGCCACAAATGACAGTGCCACAAAACCAAGCCCTACTCCCATGGCACGCCACGGGTCCCGCCGAGTACATTCTCTCCAGCTGAAGGACGAGGTCCAACAGCAGCAAAACCAAGATGTCCCATCAGCTCCGTATCTGCCTAAGCTGGGCAGAGGCAGCAGGATGAAAAACCTCCTCAGAGCCGTGTTGAGTCAGGGAACACAAGACCTTCCACCCAGGAACCCTGCACCCTCCTCACTTCCGAAACAGCCAGCCCAAGGGCTACCTTTGGGCACCAGCTCTCTCAGGGAACGCACAGCAATTACTCCCACCCCCTGACCCCATACAGAAGGCACAAGTTGAGGTGCTCGTGGGCCTCCATTCCTCCCACAGCAAGGCAACACGCAAGAGCACAGACCAGGCAAGTACCTGGAGGTGGTGTGGTCGGAGGTGGTAGGGAGGTGGTAGATGTTGGCGTGGGCAAGGATGTGCTTCTGGTAGTAGTCGAGGTGGGTGCTGGTGTGCTAGCAACAGTCGTCGTTGTCCCCGGGGTTGTGCTGGTGGTGGTGCTGGGGGGTATCGTAGTGGTGGCGGTGCTGGTGGGAGGCTGTGACGGCGTTGGCGTGGGAGCAGTTGTCGATACGGTGGTAGAGGATGGAGTTGGGCCTGTTGAGAAACAGCAGGGAGAGAGAAAAAGCAAGGTGCAAGATGCATGAGTGGGACCCAATAGGCACCAAACAATGTCAGCGTGATGACGAAGTTCACTGAGTACTAGTGGATTTCAGCAACCCAAGACCACAGTTCACAGCAAGTGGCAAGCTGCAGAGCGAAACTGTTCCTGAAAGCCTGCCGGGGAAAACCTTCAAAGCTTCCTACAGCCAGAACTGCAGGTGAGCGGCAGAAAAGGCCACAAGGGAAACGCAAGAGAAGAAGGGGAAGAAAGTCGGCACAGCTGTGCCCAAACAGCGCCACAAATGACAGTGCCACAAAACCAAGCCCTACTCCCATGGCACGCCACGGGTCCCGCCGAGTACATTCTCTCCAGCTGAAGGACGAGGTCCAACAGCAGCAAAACCAAGATGTCCCATCAGCTCCGTATCTGCCTAAGCTGGGCAGAGGCAGCAGGATGAAAAACCTCCTCAGAGCCGTGTTGAGTCAGGGAACACAAGACCTTCTACCCAGGAACCCTGCACCCTCCTCACTTCCGAAACAGCCAGCCCAAGGGCTACCTTTGGGCACCAGCTCTCTCAGGGAACGCACAGCAATTACTCCCACCCCCTGACCCCATACAGAAGGCACAAGTTGAGGTGCTCGTGGGCCACCCTTCCTCCCACAGCAAGGCAACACGCAAGAGCACAGACCAGGCAAGTACCTGGAGGTGGTGTGGTCGGAGGTGGTAGGGAGGTGGTAGATGTTGGCGTGGGCAAGGATGTGCTTCTGGTAGTAGTCGAGGTGGGTGCCGGTGTGCTAGCAACAGTCGTCGTTGTCCCCGGGGTTGTGCTGGTGGTGGTGCTGGGGGGTATCGTAGTGGTGGCGGTGCTGGTGGGAGGCTGTGACGGCGTTGGCGTGGGAGCAGTTGTCGATACGGTGGTAGAGGATGGAGTTGGGCCTGTTGAGAAACAGCAGGGAGAGAGAAAAAGCAAGGTGCAAGATGCATGAGTGGGACCCAATAGGCACCAAACAATGTCAGCGTGATGACGAAGTTCACTGAGTACTAGTGGATTTCAGCAACCCAAGACCACAGTTCACAGCAAGTGGCAAGCTGCAGAGCGAAACTGTTCCTGAAAGCCTGCCGGGGAAAACCTTCAAAGCTTCCTACAGCCAGAACTGCAGGTGAGCGGCAGAAAAGGCCACAAGGGAAACACAAGAGAAGAAGGGGAAGAAAGTCGGCACAGCTGTGCCCAAACAGCGCCACAAATGACAGTGCCACAAAACCAAGCCCTACTCCCATGGCACGCCACGGGTCCCGCCGAGTACATTCTCTCCAGCTGAAGGACGAGGTCCAACAGCAGCAAAACCAAGATGTCCCATCAGCTCCGTATCTGCCTAAGCTGGGCAGAGGCAGCAGGATGAAAAACCTCCTCAGAGCCGTGTTGAGTCAGGGAACACAAGACCTTCCACCCAGGAACCCTGCACCCTCCTCACTTCCGAAACAGCCAGCCCAAGGGCTACCTTTGGGCACCAGCTCTCTCAGGGAACGCACAGCAATTACTCCCACCCCCTGACCCCATACAGAAGGCACAAGTTGAGGTGCTCGTGGGCCTCCATTCCTCCCACAGCAAGGCAACACGCAAGAGCACAGACCAGGCAAGTACCTGGAGGTGGTGTGGTCGGAGGTGGTAGGGAGGTGGTAGATGTTGGCGTGGGCAAGGATGTGCTTCTGGTAGTAGTCGAGGTGGGTGCCGGTGTGCTAGCAAGAGTCGTCGTTGTCCCCGGGGTTGTGCTGGTGGTGGTGCTGGGGGGTATCGTAGTGGTGGCGGTGCTGGTGGGAGGCTGTGACGGCGTTGGCGTGGGAGCAGTTGTCGATACGGTAGTAGAGGATGGAGTTGGGCCTGTTGAGAAACAGCAGGGAGAGAGAAAAAGCAAGGTGCAAGATGCATGAGTGGGACCCAATAGGCACCAAACAATGTCAGCGTGATGACGAAGTTCACTGAGTACTAGTGGATTTCAGCAACCCAAGACCACAGTTCACAGCAAGTGGCAAGCTGCAGAGCGAAACTGTTCCTGAAAGCCTGCCGGGGAAAACCTTCAAAGCTTCCTACAGCCAGAACTGCAGGTGAGCGGCAGAAAAGGCCACAAGGGAAACGCAAGAGAAGAAGGGGAAGAAAGTCGGCACAGCTGTGCCCAAACAGCGCCACAAATGACAGTGCCACAAAACCAAGCCCTACTCCCATGGCACGCCACGGGTCCCGCCGAGTACATTCTCTCCAGCTGAAGGACGAGGTCCAACAGCAGCAAAACCAAGATGTCCCATCAGCTCCGTATCTGCCTAAGCTGGGCAGAGGCAGCAGGATGAAAAACCTCCTCAGAGCCGTGTTGAGTCAGGGAACACAAGACCTTCCACCCAGGAACCCTGCACCCTCCTCGCTTCCGAAACAGCCAGCCCAAGGGCTACCTTTGGGCACCAGCTGTCTCAGGGAACGCACAGCAATTACTCCCACCCCCTGACCCCATACAGAAGGCACAAGTTGAGGTGCTCATGGGCCTCCATTCCTCCCACAGCAAGGCAACACGCAAGAGCACAGACCAGGCAAGTACCTGGAGGTGGTGTGGTCGGAGGTGGTAGGGAGGTGGTAGATGTTGGCGTGGGCAAGGATGTGCTTCTGGTAGTAGTTGAGGTGGGTGCCGGTGTGCTAGCAAGAGTCGTCGTTGTCCCCGGGGTTGTGCTGGTGGTGGTGCTGGGGGGTATCGTAGTGGTGGCGGTGCTGGTGGGAGGCTGTGACGGCGTTGGCGTGGGAGCAGTTGTCGATACGGTGGTAGAGGATGGAGTTGGGCCTGTTGAGAAACAGCAGGGAGAGAGAAAAAGCAAGGTGCAAGATGCATGAGTGGGACCCAATAGGCACCAAACAATGTCAGCGTGATGACGAAGTTCACTGAGTACTAGTGGATTTCAGCAACCCAAGACCACAGTTCACAGCAAGTGGCAAGCTGCAGAGCAAAACTGTTCCTGAAAGCCTGCCGGGGAAAACCTTCAAAGCTTCCTACAGCCAGAACTGCAGGTGAGCGGCAGAAAAGGCCACAAGGGAAACGCAAGAGAAGAAGGGGAAGAAAGTCGGCACAGCTGTGCCCAAACAGCGCCACAAATGACAGTGCCACAAAACCAAGCCCTACTCCCATGGCACGCCACGGGTCCCGCCGAGTACATTCTCTCCAGCTGAAGGACGAGGTCCAACAGCAGCAAAACCAAGATGTCCCATCAGCTCCGTATCTGCCTAAGCTGGGCAGAGGCAGCAGGATGAAAAACCTCCTCAGAGCCGTGTTGAGTCAGGGAACACAAGACCTTCCACCCAGGAACCCTGCACCCTCCTCACTTCCGAAACAGCCAGCCCAAGGGCTACCTTTGGGCACCAGCTCTCTCAGGGAACGCACAGCAATTACTCCCACCCCCTGACCCCATACAGAAGGCACAAGTTGAGGTGCTCGTGGGCCTCCATTCCTCCCACAGCAAGGCAACACGCAAGAGCACAGACCAGGCAAGTACCTGGAGGTGGTGTGGTCGGAGGTGGTAGGGAGGTGGTAGATGTTGGCGTGGGCAAGGATGTGCTTCTGGTAGTAGTCGAGGTGGGTGCTGGTGTGCTAGCAACAGTCGTCGTTGTCCCCGGGGTTGTGCTGGTGGTGGTGCTGGGGGGTATCGTAGTGGTGGCGGTGCTGGTGGGAGGCTGTGACGGCGTTGGCGTGGGAGCAGTTGTCGATACGGTGGTAGAGGATGGAGTTGGGCCTGTTGAGAAACAGCAGGGAGAGAGAAAAAGCAAGGTGCAAGATGCATGAGTGGGACCCAATAGGCACCAAACAATGTCAGCGTGATGACGAAGTTCACTGAGTACTAGTGGATTTCAGCAACCCAAGACCACAGTTCACAGCAAGTGGCAAGCTGCAGAGCAAAACTGTTCCTGAAAGCCTGCCGGGGAAAACCTTCAAAGCTTCCTACAGCCAGAACTGCAGGTGAGCGGCAGAAAAGGCCACAAGGGAAACGCAAGAGAAGAAGGGGAAGAAAGTCGGCACAGCTGTGCCCAAACAGCGCCACAAATGACAGTGCCACAAAACCAAGCCCTACTCCCATGGCACGCCACGGGTCCCGCCGAGTACATTCTCTCCAGCTGAAGGACGAGGTCCAACAGCAGCAAAACCAAGATGTCCCATCAGCTCCGTATCTGCCTAAGCTGGGCAGAGGCAGCAGGATGAAAAACCTCCTCAGAGCCGTGTTGAGTCAGGGAACACAAGACCTTCCACCCAGGAACCCTGCACCCTCCTCACTTCCGAAACAGCCAGCCCAAGGGCTACCTTTGGGCACCAGCTCTCTCAGGGAACGCACAGCAATTACTCCCACCCCCTGACCCCATACAGAAGGCACAAGTTGAGGTGCTCGTGGGCCACCCTTCCTCCCACAGCAAGGCAACACGCAAGAGCACAGACCAGGCAAGTACCTGGAGGTGGTGTGGTCGGAGGTGGTAGGGAGGTGGTAGATGTTGGCGTGGGCAAGGATGTGCTTCTGGTAGTAGTCGAGGTGGGTGCCGGTGTGCTAGCAAGAGTCGTCGTTGTCCCCGGGGTTGTGCTGGTGGTGGTGCTGGGGGGTATCGTAGTGGTGGCGGTGCTGGTGGGAGGCTGTGACGGCGTTGGCGTGGGAGCAGTTGTCGATACGGTGGTAGAGGATGGAGTTGGGCCTGTTGAGAAACAGCAGGGAGAGAGAAAAAGCAAGGTGCAAGATGCATGAGTGGGACCCAATAGGCACCAAACAATGTCAGCGTGATGACGAAGTTCACTGAGTACTAGTGGATTTCAGCAACCCAAGACCACAGTTCACAGCAAGTGGCAAGCTGCAGAGCGAAACTGTTCCTGAAAGCCTGCCGGGGAAAACCTTCAAAGCTTCCTACAGCCAGAACTGCAGGTGAGCGGCAGAAAAGGCCACAAGGGAAATGCAAGAGAAGAAGGGGAAGAAAGTCGGCACAGCTGTGCCCAAACAGCGCCACAAATGACAGTGCCACAAAACCAAGCCCTACTCCCATGGCACGCCACGGGTCCCGCCGAGTACATTCTCTCCAGCTGAAGGACGAGGTCCAACAGCAGCAAAACCAAGATGTCCCATCAGCTCCGTATCTGCCTAAGCTGGGCAGAGGCAGCAGGATGAAAAACCTCCTCAGAGCCGTGTTGAGTCAGGGAACACAAGACCTTCCACCCAGGAACCCTGCACCCTCCTCACTTCCGAAACAGCCAGCCCAAGGGCTACCTTTGGGCACCAGCTCTCTCAGGGAACGCACAGCAATTACTCCCACCCCCTGACCCCATACAGAAGGCACAAGTTGAGGTGCTCGTGGGCCTCCATTCCTCCCACAGCAAGGCAACACGCAAGAGCACAGACCAGGCAAGTACCTGGAGGTGGTGTGGTCGGAGGTGGTAGGGAGGTGGTAGATGTTGGCGTGGGCAAGGATGTGCTTCTGGTAGTAGTCGAGGTGGGTGCCGGTGTGCTAGCAAGAGTCGTCGTTGTCCCCGGGGTTGTGCTGGTGGTGGTGCTGGGGGGTATCGTAGTGGTGGCGGTGCTGGTGGGAGGCTGTGACGGCGTTGGCGTGGGAGCAGTTGTCGATACGGTGGTAGAGGATGGAGTTGGGCCTGTTGAGAAACAGCAGGGAGAGAGAAAAAGCAAGGTGCAAGATGCATGAGTGGGACCCAATAGGCACCAAACAATGTCAGCGTGATGACGAAGTTCACTGAGTACTAGTGGATTTCAGCAACCCAAGACCACAGTTCACAGCAAGTGGCAAGCTGCAGAGCGAAACTGTTCCTGAAAGCCTGCCGGGGAAAACCTTCAAAGCTTCCTACAGCCAGAACTGCAGGTGAGCGGCAGAAAAGGCCACAAGGGAAACACAAGAGAAGAAGGGGAAGAAAGTCGGCACAGCTGTGCCCAAACAGCGCCACAAATGACAGTGCCACAAAACCAAGCCCTACTCCCATGGCACGCCACGGGTCCCGCCGAGTACATTCTCTCCAGCTGAAGGACGAGGTCCAACAGCAGCAAAACCAAGATGTCCCATCAGCTCCGTATCTGCCTAAGCTGGGCAGAGGCAGCAGGATGAAAAACCTCCTCAGAGCCGTGTTGAGTCAGGGAACACAAGACCTTCCACCCAGGAACCCTGCACCCTCCTCACTTCCGAAACAGCCAGCCCAAGGGCTACCTTTGGGCACCAGCTCTCTCAGGGAACGCACAGCAATTACTCCCACCCCCTGACCCCATACAGAAGGCACAAGTTGAGGTGCTCGTGGGCCTCCATTCCTCCCACAGCAAGGCAACACGCAAGAGCACAGACCAGGCAAGTACCTGGAGGTGGTGTGGTCGGAGGTGGTAGGGAGGTGGTAGATGTTGGCGTGGGCAAGGATGTGCTTCTGGTAGTAGTCGAGGTGGGTGCCGGTGTGCTAGCAAGAGTCGTCGTTGTCCCCGGGGTTGTGCTGGTGGTGGTGCTGGGGGGTATCGTAGTGGTGGCGGTGCTGGTGGGAGGCTGTGACGGCGTTGGCGTGGGAGCAGTTGTCGATACGGTGGTAGAGGATGGAGTTGGGCCTGTTGAGAAACAGCAGGGAGAGAGAAAAAGCAAGGTGCAAGATGCATGAGTGGGACCCAATAGGCACCAAACAATGTCAGCGTGATGACGAAGTTCACTGAGTACTAGTGGATTTCAGCAACCCAAGACCACAGTTCACAGCAAGTGGCAAGCTGCAGAGCGAAACTGTTCCTGAAAGCCTGCCGGGGAAAACCTTCAAAGCTTCCTACAGCCAGAACTGCAGGTGAGCGGCAGAAAAGGCCACAAGGGAAACGCAAGAGAAGAAGGGGAAGAAAGTCGGCACAGCTGTGCCCAAACAGCGCCACAAATGACAGTGCCACAAAACCAAGCCCTACTCCCATGGCACGCCACGGGTCCCGCCGAGTACATTCTCTCCAGCTGAAGGATGAGGTCCAACAGCAGCAAAACCAAGATGTCCCATCAGCTCCGTATCTGCCTAAGCTGGGCAGAGGCAGCAGGATGAAAAACCTCCTCAGAGCCGTGTTGAGTCAGGGAACACAAGACCTTCCACCCAGGAACCCTGCACCCTCCTCACTTCCGAAACAGCCAGCCCAAGGGCTACCTTTGGGCACCAGCTCTCTCAGGGAACGCACAGCAATTACTCCCACCCCCTGACCCCATACAGAAGGCACAAGTTGAGGTGCTCGTGGGCCACCCTTCCTCCCACAGCAAGGCAACACGCAAGAGCACAGACCAGGCAAGTACCTGGAGGTGGTGTGGTCGGAGGTGGTAGGGAGGTGGTAGATGTTGGCGTGGGCAAGGATGTGCTTCTGGTAGTAGTCGAGGTGGGTGCCGGTGTGCTAGCAAGAGTCGTCGTTGTCCCCGGGGTTGTGCTGGTGGTGGTGCTGGGGGGTATCGTAGTGGTGGCGGTGCTGGTGGGAGGCTGTGACGGCGTTGGCGTGGGAGCAGTTGTCGATACGGTGGTAGAGGATGGAGTTGGGCCTGTTGAGAAACAGCAGGGAGAGAGAAAAAGCAAGGTGCAAGATGCACGAGTGGGACCCAATAGGCACCAAACAATGTCAGCGTGATGACGAAGTTCACTGAGTACTAGTGGATTTCAGCAACCCAAGACCACAGTTCACAGCAAGTGGCAAGCTGCAGAGCGAAACTGTTCCTGAAAGCCTGCCGGGGAAAACCTTCAAAGCTTCCTTCAGCCAGAACTGCAGGTGAGCGGCAGAAAAGGCCACAAGGGAAACGCAAGAGAAGAAGGGGAAGAAAGTCGGCACAGCTGTGCCCAAACAGCGCCACAAATGACAGTGCCACAAAACCAAGCCCTACTCCCATGGCACGCCACGGGTCCCGCCGAGTACATTCTCTCCAGCTGAAGGACGAGGTCCAACAGCAGCAAAACCAAGATGTCCCATCAGCTCCGTATCTGCCTAAGCTGTGCAGAGGCAGCAGGATGAAAAACCTCCTCAGAGCCGTGTTGAGTCAGGGAACACAAGACCTTCCACCCAGGAACCCTGCACCCTCCTCACTTCCGAAACAGCCAGCCCAAGGGCTACCTTTGGGCACCAGCTCTCTCAGGGAACGCACAGCAATTACTCCCACCCCCTGACCCCATACAGAAGGCACAAGTTGAGGTGCTCGTGGGCCTCCATTCCTCCCACAGCAAGGCAACACGCAAGAGCACAGACCAGGCAAGTACCTGGAGGTGGTGTGGTCGGAGGTGGTAGGGAGGTGGTAGATGTTGGCGTGGGCAAGGATGTGCTTCTGGTAGTAGTCGAGGTGGGTGCTGGTGTGCTAGCAACAGTCGTCGTTGTCCCCGGGGTTGTGCTGGTGGTGGTGCTGGGGGGTATCGTAGTGGTGGCGGTGCTGGTGGGAGGCTGTGACGGCGTTGGCGTGGGAGCAGTTGTCGATACGGTGGTAGAGGATGGAGTTGGGCCTGTTGAGAAACAGCAGGGAGAGAGAAAAAGCAAGGTGCAAGATGCATGAGTGGGACCCAATAGGCACCAAACAATGTCAGCGTGATGACGAAGTTCACTGAGTACTAGTGGATTTCAGCAACCCAAGACCACAGTTCACAGCAAGTGGCAAGCTGCAGAGCAAAACTGTTCCTGAAAGCCTGCCGGGGAAAACCTTCAAAGCTTCCTACAGCCAGAACTGCAGGTGAGCGGCAGAAAAGGCCACAAGGGAAACGCAAGAGAAGAAGGGGAAGAAAGTCGGCACAGCTGTGCCCAAACAGCGCCACAAATGACAGTGCCACAAAACCAAGCCCTACTCCCATGGCACGCCACGGGTCCCGCCGAGTACATTCTCTCCAGCTGAAGGACGAGGTCCAACAGCAGCAAAACCAAGATGTCCCATCAGCTCCGTATCTGCCTAAGCTGGGCAGAGGCAGCAGGATGAAAAACCTCCTCAGAGCCGTGTTGAGTCAGGGAACACAAGACCTTCCACCCAGGAACCCTGCACCCTCCTCACTTCCGAAACAGCCAGCCCAAGGGCTACCTTTGGGCACCAGCTCTCTCAGGGAACGCACAGCAATTACTCCCACCCCCTGACCCCATACAGAAGGCACAAGTTGAGGTGCTCGTGGGCCTCCATTCCTCCCACAGCAAGGCAACACGCAAGAGCACAGACCAGGCAAGTACCTGGAGGTGGTGTGGTCGGAGGTGGTAGGGAGGTGGTAGATGTTGGCGTGGGCAAGGATGTGCTTCTGGTAGTAGTCGAGGTGGGTGCCGGTGTGCTAGCAAGAGTCGTCGTTGTCCCCGGGGTTGTGCTGGTGGTGGTGCTGGGGGGTATCGTAGTGGTGGCGGTGCTGGTGGGAGGCTGTGACAGCGTTGGCGTGGGAGCAGTTGTCGATACGGTGGTAGAGGACACTGTGCTCATGGTGTACGTAGGTGGGGCAGTTGTGGTGCTTGTAGTTGTAGTGCTAATGCAGTCTGGTATGTTGGGGATGCAGCAGACACTGATCTCATAATTGAGGCAGACTGGCATCGGTATTATACCTCCTATGTGCTGATCACTATTGTTACAGGTGAGCCCTGTGTTAACATTGCATTCGACCTTTTGCCCTAAATCTGCAATGGGAATGTCAGGGAACTTCTCTGCTCTGCATGAAATATTCTCAACTTTCACGCAGTCCCAGGAGGTGTTGTTCTTCTGAATATTCTCAAAGGTTTCGTAGTCACCACTGTTTCTGTCAGAACTATCTGGGTAACTCACATCAATCCAGTCTGTCCAGATGCAGTCACAGCCTGGGGGAAAACAACAGCAAGAAGAACAATTAGAAACATTCAGAACAGAGACTACAAGCCAGGGCACCAGCACACTGTTGGGTGCTGCTCTGGGTGTCCACTGTACACAAGGGTGCCGCTCAGCCACTGCTACACCAGTCAGCCAGCCCTGGCCACAACAAAGGTCACTTGTGTGGGCAGGCCTCCCCTTCTTGGCCCTACAAAGCACACTAGGGCCAAATCAGGACACAGGCACTGCCGAAACACATGTGCCTCCACCTTGCAGTGAGGGCACGTTGCTGTATTGGGCTTCTCATGTGCAAAATACACCCACATAAGGACAGCACATGAGATGGAGCAGGACTAAGCAGGGAATCCCGCCAGTCTCTCACCTTCTTGTGCCACTCACACCACCCCACTATCTCAGAGAGAAACCAAACACTGGGAGTGTTGTCACCACAAAGAAAGCAAGCACAGGACACACACTGCTACCGAAACGTTGGCCTGTGTCACAGCAGAATGCAGACAGCACGAGAAAAATGATGATGGGAATGCTGGGAGAACCCAGGTGCCCAGAACTTTGGTTTGTAGCAAGGGACAATCTGCAGAGCAAAACTGTTCCTGAAAGCCTGCCGGGGAAAACCTTCAAAGCTTCCTACAGCCAGAACTGCAGGTGAGCGGCAGAAAAGGCCACAAGGGAAACGCAAGAGAAGAAGGGGAAGAAAGTCGGCACAGCTGTGCCCAAACAGCGCCACAAATGACAGTGCCACAAAACCAAGCCCTACTCCCATGGCACGCCACGGGTCCCGCCGAGTACATTCTCTCCAGCTGAAGGACGAGGTCCAACAGCAGCAAAACCAAGATGTCCCATCAGCTCCGTATCTGCCTAAGCTGGGCAGAGGCAGCAGGATGAAAAACCTCCTCAGAGCCGTGTTGAGTCAGGGAACACAAGACCTTCCACCCAGGAACCCTGCACCCTCCTCACTTCCGAAACAGCCAGCCCAAGGGCTACCTTTGGGCACCAGCTCTCTCAGGGAACGCACAGCAATTACTCCCACCCCCTGACCCCATACAGAAGGCACAAGTTGAGGTGCTCGTGGGCCTCCATTCCTCCCACAGCAAGGCAACACGCAAGAGCACAGACCAGGCAAGTACCTGGAGGTGGTGTGGTCGGAGGTGGTAGGGAGGTGGTAGATGTTGGCGTGGGCAAGGATGTGCTTCTGGTAGTAGTCGAGGTGGGTGCCGGTGTGCTAGCAAGAGTCGTCGTTGTCCCCGGGGTTGTGCTGGTGGTGGTGCTGGGGGGTATCGTAGTGGTGGCGGTGCTGGTGGGAGGCTGTGACGGCGTTGGCGTGGGAGCAGTTGTCGATACGGTGGTAGAGGATGGAGTTGGGCCTGTTGAGAAACAGCAGGGAGAGAGAAAAAGCAAGGTGCAAGATGCATGAGTGGGACCCAATAGGCACCAAACAATGTCAGCGTGATGACGAAGTTCACTGAGTACTAGTGGATTTCAGCAACCCAAGACCACAGTTCACAGCAAGTGGCAAGCTGCAGAGCAAAACTGTTCCAGAAAGCCTGCCGGGGAAAACCTTCAAAGCTTCCTACAGCCAGAACTGCAGGTGAGCGGCAGAAAAGGCCACAAGGGAAACGCAAGAGAAGAAGGGGAAGAAAGTCGGCACAGCTGTGCCCAAACAGCGCCACAAATGACAGTGCCACAAAACCAAGCCCTACTCCCATGGCACGCCACGGGTCCCGCCGAGTACATTCTCTCCAGCTGAAGGACGAGGTCCAACAGCAGCAAAACCAAGATGTCCCATCAGCTCCGTATCTGCCTAAGCTGGGCAGAGGCAGCAGGATGAAAAACCTCCTCAGAGCCATGTTGAGTCAGGGAACACAAGACCTTCCACCCAGGAACCCTGCACCCTCCTCACTTCCGAAACAGCCAGCCCAAGGGCTACCTTTGGGCACCAGCTCTCTCAGGGAACGCACAGCAATTACTCCCACCCCCTGACCCCATACAGAAGGCACAAGTTGAGGTGCTCGTGGGCCTCCATTCCTCCCACAGCAAGGCAACACGCAAGAGCACAGACCAGGCAAGTACCTGGAGGTGGTGTGGTCGGAGGTGGTAGGGAGGTGGTAGATGTTGGCGTGGGCAAGGATGTGCTTCTGGTAGTAGTCGAGGTGGGTGCCGGTGTGCTAGCAACAGTCGTCGTTGTCCCCGGGGTTGTGCTGGTGGTGGTGCTGGGGGGTATCGTAGTGGTGGCGGTGCTGGTGGGAGGCTGTGACGGCGTTGGCGTGGGAGCAGTTGTCGATACGGTGGTAGAGGATGGAGTTGGGCCTGTTGAGAAACAGCAGGGAGAGAGAAAAAGCAAGGTGCAAGATGCATGAGTGGGACCCAATAGGCACCAAACAATGTCAGCGTGATGACGAAGTTCACTGAGTACTAGTGGATTTCAGCAACCCAAGACCACAGTTCACAGCAAGTGGCAAGCTGCAGAGCAAAACTGTTCCTGAAAGCCTGCCGGGGAAAACCTTCAAAGCTTCCTACAGCCAGAACTGCAGGTGAGCGGCAGAAAAGGCCACAAGGGAAACGCAAGAGAAGAAGGGGAAGAAAGTCGGCACAGCTGTGCCCAAACAGCGCCACAAATGACAGTGCCACAAAACCAAGCCCTACTCCCATGGCACGCCACGGGTCCCGCCGAGTACATTCTCTCCAGCTGAAGGACGAGGTCCAACAGCAGCAAAACCAAGATGTCCCATCAGCTCCGTATCTGCCTAAGCTGGGCAGAGGCAGCAGGATGAAAAACCTCCTCAGAGCCGTGTTGAGTCAGGGAACACAAGACCTTCCACCCAGGAACCCTGCACCCTCCTCACTTCCGAAACAGCCAGCCCAAGGGCTACCTTTGGGCACCAGCTCTCTCAGGGAACGCACAGCAATTACTCCCACCCCCTGACCCCATACAGAAGGCACAAGTTGAGGTGCTCGTGGGCCACCCTTCCTCCCACAGCAAGGCAACACGCAAGAGCACAGACCAGGCAAGTACCTGGAGGTGGTGTGGTCGGAGGTGGTAGGGAGGTGGTAGATGTTGGCGTGGGCAAGGATGTGCTTCTGGTAGTAGTCGAGGTGGGTGCCGGTGTGCTAGCAAGAGTCGTCGTTGTCCCCGGGGTTGTGCTGGTGGTGGTGCTGGGGGGTATCGTAGTGGTGGCAGTGCTGGTGGGAGGCTGTGACGGCGTTGGCGTGGGAGCAGTTGTCGATACGGTGGTAGAGGATGGAGTTGGGCCTGTTGAGAAACAGCAGGGAGAGAGAAAAAGCAAGGTGCAAGATGCATGAGTGGGACCCAATAGGCACCAAACAATGTCAGCGTGATGACGAAGTTCACTGAGTACTAGTGGATTTCAGCAACCCAAGACCACAGTTCACAGCAAGTGGCAAGCTGCAGAGCAAAACTGTTCCTGAAAGCCTGCCGGGGAAAACCTTCAAAGCTTCCTACAGCCAGAACTGCAGGTGAGCGGCAGAAAAGGCCACAAGGGAAACGCAAGAGAAGAAGGGGAAGAAAGTCGGCACAGCTGTGCCCAAACAGCGCCACAAATGACAGTGCCACAAAACCAAGCCCTACTCCCATGGCACGCCACGGGTCCCGCCGAGTACATTCTCTCCAGCTGAAGGACGAGGTCCAACAGCAGCAAAACCAAGATGTCCCATCAGCTCCGTATCTGCCTAAGCTGGGCAGAGGCAGCAGGATGAAAAACCTCCTCAGAGCCGTGTTGAGTCAGGGAACACAAGACCTTCCACCCAGGAACCCTGCACCCTCCTCACTTCCGAAACAGCCAGCCCAAGGGCTACCTTTGGGCACCAGCTCTCTCAGGGAACGCACAGCAATTACTCCCACCCCCTGACCCCATACAGAAGGCACAAGTTGAGGTGCTCGTGGGCCTCCATTCCTCCCACAGCAAGGCAACACGCAAGAGCACAGACCAGGCAAGTACCTGGAGGTGGTGTGGTCGGAGGTGGTAGGGAGGTGGTAGATGTTGGCGTGGGCAAGGATGTGCTTCTGGTAGTAGTCGAGGTGGGTGCCGGTGTGCTAGCAAGAGTCGTCGTTGTCCCCGGGGTTGTGCTGGTGGTGGTGCTGGGGGGTATCGTAGTGGTGGCGGTGCTGGTGGGAGGCTGTGACGGCGTTGGCGTGGGAGCAGTTGTCGATACGGTGGTAGAGGATGGAGTTGGGCCTGTTGAGAAACAGCAGGGAGAGAGAAAAAGCAAGGTGCAAGATGCATGAGTGGGACCCAATAGGCACCAAACAATGTCAGCGTGATGACGAAGTTCACTGAGTACTAGTGGATTTCAGCAACCCAAGACCACAGTTCACAGCAAGTGGCAAGCTGCAGAGCGAAACTGTTCCTGAAAGCCTGCCGGGGAAAACCTTCAAAGCTTCCTACAGCCAGAACTGCAGGTGAGCGGCAGAAAAGGCCACAAGGGAAACGCAAGAGAAGAAGGGGAAGAAAGTCGGCACAGCTGTGCCCAAACAGCGCCACAAATGACAGTGCCACAAAACCAAGCCCTACTCCCATGGCACGCCACGGGTCCCGCCGAGTACATTCTCTCCAGCTGAAGGACGAGGTCCAACAGCAGCAAAACCAAGATGTCCCATCAGCTCCGTATCTGCCTAAGCTGGGCAGAGGCAGCAGGATGAAAAACCTCCTCAGAGCCGTGTTGAGTCAGGGAACACAAGACCTTCCACCCAGGAACCCTGCACCCTCCTCACTTCCGAAACAGCCAGCCCAAGGGCTACCTTTGGGCACCAGCTCTCTCAGGGAACGCACAGCAATTACTCCCACCCCCTGACCCCATACAGAAGGCACAAGTTGAGGTGCTCGTGGGCCTCCATTCCTCCCACAGCAAGGCAACACGCAAGAGCACAGACCAGGCAAGTACCTGGAGGTGGTGTGGTCGGAGGTGGTAGGGAGGTGGTAGATGTTGGCGTGGGCAAGGATGTGCTTCTGGTAGTAGTCGAGGTGGGTGCCGGTGTGCTAGCAACAGTCGTCGTTGTCCCCGGGGTTGTGCTGGTGGTGGTGCTGGGGGGTATCGTAGTGGTGGCGGTGCTGGTGGGAGGCTGTGACGGCGTTGGCGTGGGAGCAGTTGTCGATACGGTGGTAGAGGATGGAGTTGGGCCTGTTGAGAAACAGCAGGGAGAGAGAAAAAGCAAGGTGCAAGATGCATGAGTGGGACCCAATAGGCACCAAACAATGTCAGCGTGATGACGAAGTTCACTGAGTACTAGTGGATTTCAGCAACCCAAGACCACAGTTCACAGCAAGTGGCAAGCTGCAGAGCAAAACTGTTCCTGAAAGCCTGCCGGGGAAAACCTTCAAAGCTTCCTACAGCCAGAACTGCAGGTGAGCGGCAGAAAAGGCCACAAGGGAAACGCAAGAGAAGAAGGGGAAGAAAGTCGGCACAGCTGTGCCCAAACAGCGCCACAAATGACAGTGCCACAAAACCAAGCCCTACTCCCATGGCACGCCACGGGTCCCGCCGAGTACATTCTCTCCAGCTGAAGGACGAGGTCCAACAGCAGCAAAACCAAGATGTCCCATCAGCTCCGTATCTGCCTAAGCTGGGCAGAGGCAGCAGGATGAAAAACCTCCTCAGAGCCGTGTTGAGTCAGGGAACACAAGACCTTCCACCCAGGAACCCTGCACCCTCCTCACTTCCGAAACAGCCAGCCCAAGGGCTACCTTTGGGCACCAGCTCTCTCAGGGAACGCACAGCAATTACTCCCACCCCCTGACCCCATACAGAAGGCACAAGTTGAGGTGCTCGTGGGCCTCCATTCCTCCCACAGCAAGGCAACACGCAAGAGCACAGACCAGGCAAGTACCTGGAGGTGGTGTGGTCGGAGGTGGTAGGGAGGTGGTAGATGTTGGCGTGGGCAAGGATGTGCTTCTGGTAGTAGTCGAGGTGGGTGCCGGTGTGCTAGCAAGAGTCGTCGTTGTCCCCGGGGTTGTGCTGGTGGTGGTGCTGGGGGGTATCGTAGTGGTGGCGGTGCTGGTGGGAGGCTGTGACGGCGTTGGCGTGGGAGCAGTTGTCGATACGGTGGTAGAGGATGGAGTTGGGCCTGTTGAGAAACAGCAGGGAGAGAGAAAAAGCAAGGTGCAAGATGCATGAGTGGGACCCAATAGGCACCAAACAATGTCAGCGTGATGACGAAGTTCACTGAGTACTAGTGGATTTCAGCAACCCAAGACCACAGTTCACAGCAAGTGGCAAGCTGCAGAGCGAAACTGTTCCTGAAAGCCTGCCGGGGAAAACCTTCAAAGCTTCCTACAGCCAGAACTGCAGGTGAGCGGCAGAAAAGGCCACAAGGGAAACGCAAGAGAAGAAGGGGAAGAAAGTCGGCACAGCTGTGCCCAAACAGCGCCACAAATGACAGTGCCACAAAACCAAGCCCTACTCCCATGGCACGCCACGGGTCCCGCCGAGTACATTCTCTCCAGCTGAAGGACGAGGTCCAACAGCAGCAAAACCAAGATGTCCCATCAGCTCCGTATCTGCCTAAGCTGGGCAGAGGCAGCAGGATGAAAAACCTCCTCAGAGCCGTGTTGAGTCAGGGAACACAAGACCTTCCACCCAGGAACCCTGCACCCTCCTCGCTTCCGAAACAGCCAGCCCAAGGGCTACCTTTGGGCACCAGCTCTCTCAGGGAACGCACAGCAATTACTCCCACCCCCTGACCCCATACAGAAGGCACAAGTTGAGGTGCTCGTGGGCCTCCATTCCTCCCACAGCAAGGCAACACACAAGAGCACAGACCAGGCAAGTACCTGGAGGTGGTGTGGTCGGAGGTGGTAGGGAGGTGGTAGATGTTGGCGTGGGCAAGGATGTGCTTCTGGTAGTAGTCGAGGTGGGTGCCGGTGTGCTAGCAAGAGTCGTCGTTGTCCCCGGGGTTGTGCTGGTGGTGGTGCTGGGGGGTATCGTAGTGGTGGCGGTGCTGGTGGGAGGCTGTGACAGCGTTGGCGTGGGAGCAGTTGTCGATACGGTGGTAGAGGACACTGTGCTCATGGTGTACGTAGGTGGGGCAGTTGTGGTGCTTGTAGTTGTAGTGCTAATGCAGTCTGGTATGTTGGGGATGCAGCAGACACTGATCTCATAATTGAGGCAGACTGGCATCGGTATTATACCTCCTATGTGCTGATCACTATTGTTACAGGTGAGCCCTGTGTTAACATTGCATTCGACCTTTTGCCCTAAATCTGCAATGGGAATGTCAGGGAACTTCTCTGCTCTGCATGAAATATTCTCAACTTTCACGCAGTCCCAGGAGGTGTTGTTCTTCTGAATATTCTCAAAGGTTTCGTAGTCACCACTGTTTCTGTCAGAACTATCTGGGTAACTCACATCAATCCAGTCTGTCCAGATGCAGTCACAGCCTGGGGGAAAACAACAGCAAGAAGAACAATTAGAAACATTCAGAACAGAGACTACAAGCCAGGGCACCAGCACACTGTTGGGTGCTGCTCTGGGTGTCCACTGTACACAAGGGTGCCGCTCAGCCACTGCTACACCAGTCAGCCAGCCCTGGCCACAACAAAGGTCACTTGTGTGGGCAGGCCTCCCCTTCTTGGCCCTACAAAGCACACTAGGGCCAAATCAGGACACAGGCACTGCCGAAACACATGTGCCTCCACCTTGCAGTGAGGGCACGTTGCTGTATTGGGCTTCTCATGTGCAAAATACACCCACATAAGGACAGCACATGAGATGGAGCAGGACTAAGCAGGGAATCCCGCCAGTCTCTCACCTTCTTGTGCCACTCACACCACCCCACTATCTCAGAGAGAAACCAAACACTGGGAGTGTTGTCACCACAAAGAAAGCAAGCACAGGACACACACTGCTACCGAAACGTTGGCCTGTGTCACAGCAGAATGCAGACAGCACGAGAAAAATGATGATGGGAATGCTGGGAGAACCCAGGTGCCCAGAACTTTGGTTTGTAGCAAGGGACAATCTGCAGAGCAAAACTGTTCCTGAAAGCCTGCCGGGGAAAACCTTCAAAGCTTCCTACAGCCAGAACTGCAGGTGAGCGGCAGAAAAGGCCACAAGGGAAATGCAAGAGAAGAAGGGGAAGAAAGTCGGCACAGCTGTGCCCAAACAGCGCCACAAATGACAGTGCCACAAAACCAAGCCCTACTCCCATGGCACGCCACGGGTCCCGCCGAGTGCATTCTCTCCAGCTGAAGGACGAGGTCCAACAGCAGCAAAACCAAGATGTCCCATCAGCTCCGTATCTGCCTAAGCTGGGCAGAGGCAGCAGGATGAAAAACCTCCTCAGAGCCGTGTTGAGTCAGGGAACACAAGACCTTCCACCCAGGAACCCTGCACCCTCCTCGCTTCCGAAACAGCCAGCCCAAGGGCTACCTTTGGGCACCAGCTCTCTCAGGGAACGCACAGCAATTACTCCCACCCCCTGACCCCATACAGAAGGCCCAAGTTGAGGTGCTCGTGGGCCTCCATTCCTCCCACAGCAAGGCAACACGCAAGAGCACAGACCAGGCAAGTACCTGGAGGTGGTGTGGTCGGAGGTGGTAGGGAGGTGGTAGATGTTGGCGTGGGCAAGGATGTGCTTCTGGTAGTAGTCGAGGTGGGTGCCGGTGTGCTAGCAACAGTCGTCGTTGTCCCCGGGGTTGTGCTGGTGGTGGTGCTGGGGGGTATCGTAGTGGTGGCGGTGCTGGTAGGAGGCTGTGACGGCGTTGGCGTGGGAGCAGTTGTCGATACGGTGGTAGAGGATGGAGTTGGGCCTGTTGAGAAACAGCAGGGAGAGAGAAAAAGCAAGGTGCAAGATGCATGAGTGGGACCCAATAGGCACCAAACAATGTCAGCGTGATGACGAAGTTCACTGAGTACTAGTGGATTTCAGCAACCCAAGACCACAGTTCACAGCAAGTGGCAAGCTGCAGAGCAAAACTGTTCCTGAAAGCCTGCCAGTGGAATCCTTCCTTCCTAGATCTATAACCACAGGCACTGAAAGAAGGAAATAGGAGGAGAACAAGAGGACAGCCAAACCCAGAGGATACCTAAAATTATGGTACTCTCAATAACGGCCTACTCTAATCTCGCACAATGGATCCTTCCAGGAATCTTTTGCAGAAGGATAGAGCTCCAAACCATCTTAAGTTAGACTTCCTGACAGCTCAGTACCTGCTATGGTATTGACATGTCTTTAGTAGATGGCAGCCCTTTATTTTTCCTGTGGCAAAGGAAGAGCAGAGTGTATTGGTCATCTAAATACCTGGAGAGGTTGAAGTTACAGGGGTGGTGACTGATGGCGTGAATTCGCTTGTGATGGTTGGAGTGGGTATGAGCGTGGTGGTAATCGTTGTTGATTGCCTGCTGGTAGTGGTGATGGGTACTGTTGTGCTGATGGTGGTTGAACTTGCAGTTGGTGTTGGACTTGGTGTACTTGCAGTCTCACAAGAAATTTCACTCCACTCACAACAGTTTACCCTGATTTCATAATTATAACAAAGTTGCCATATAGTTGCATCTTGCTCCTCATTTTTACAGATTAGACCATATGTAACATTACACTCTACTTTCTGTCCAAGTTCCTCTAAGCTCATATCAGGTTTTTCTTTAGCCCTGCATTCAATTTTTTCAGGAGCTTCACATATTTTGTTTCCATGTTTTCTTATTTCATCATAGGTTTCATAGTCACCACCATCTTCATGAGGTTTACTAACATCAAACCACTCCGTCCAATCACAGATTAATCCAAAGCATGGAGCTGCAAGAAAAGACAGAGATTCAGCATCTGAGTTTACAGAGAATATTCTAAGAAGCTTAATTTTGTATTCTATTCTATTAAGTACTGGAGCAATGCATTGCAACTTGTATTTTTTCCAAGAGAAAAGTGTTCTAAAACTGGTTCTGTATTATCAGGTTTTTCAATAGGAAGGTTCACACCAAAATAAAATCACCAAGCTGAAGCCTTTAAAGGTCTTCCTTCTGTCTATGCTTATTACATTTTTGCAATTTAAAAAAAAAAAAATATTTTTGTTCTAAAAATATTTTTCTGTAATGGCCATCTTTAATTTACTCTTCCTTTAAATGTTCCTTTGACATTTTTAACAACTTATTTTTCTGTTTAAAACTTACTTGTAGTTACTGGAGGACTTGTAGTGGTAACTGAAATATAAAAAAAAAGGTTACTCCATCATCTGCAAGCTTTAGAAAAAAAAATATAATAGTAGTTTTAAATATCCTAATTATATTTTTTTGCTGAGACTACTGACACAATTTCTACTATCTCAGCAGGATATTGAGATGCTAACATATTGTTCAGGATTAGGAAGGCACATTGTACATTTATAGTTACAATTTCTTCCATGAGAAGTAAATCAAAGTGTTAAAAATGTTTCTTAGTGTAGTGTGATAGAACTATTCATAAGTATCACTGCATCTGTGTCAACTATAAGCCCATATACTTGTACATTCTATCTCTAAAGTATTTTCCTTAAAGAAAATAATTTTTAGATGCACATTTCTTTTGAATATTTACCTGTGGTGGTGAGAGTACTGGTAGGAAAGGAAGTTGAAATAGTTGTAGGTGAAGTAGATATTGGGCAAGGAAAAGTACTTCCAACAACTATAGAACCATTTTCTGCACAAATGTATATTATACACATGTCGCCATCCTGTATTTGTGCCACAACCTCATTCACTTCAAAACTTGTTCCATTGATGAGACAAGGACACCCTGCAAGAAAGGGCTTTACTGTGCAATTTTTCTACTACCAGGTAAGAGACAAAGGCAAAATACTTATGGACAAGTAAGCATTTACATGAGTCATGCGTGCTCCTTTCAGAGCTATAACAGGAGCTTAGATCTAACACATAGCGCTAATTTATCTTTACATTTAGAGGAGTATTAGAACATATCTAATAAAGCCCTGCATAAAATGTTTGGAATAACAGACTTACAAACCAAGTTTTAAAGTATTCTGAGAGAAATAACAACTGCAATTTACTATCTGACACTTTTTGGTAATACTACATTTTCTAGGAGTACAAACTCTTGTAGTGAAATCCATTAGTTTGGATATGGGACATGGGGCGAAAGAATAAACAGACATGAGAAAAAGGTTGAACAAGAAGTACTAACACCAAGGTTCAACATAAGTGCTGCCCAGTTTTCTTTGGCCAGAACTTTTGCTTGCCCTGGAAAGAATTATTCCAAATCAGTACTAAGACTTTTGTAGAGATAGACATAGCAGTTCTATACATTTTTTCTTTTTATTTGTAGAAAAAAACCCAAATGTTATTTACCTGGGATTGGTGTACACTGTATGGATCCTGAGGGGCCACAGACACTAAAAGCAAAATTTTAAAAAATTAAAATGTTGCAGATGTTTTATGGCACCTGTTAACAGAGCCAAGAGCACAGAAACAGAAATTTGTCACTTGATCTTCATTCACTATTTTTCTGGGTGTAATATTTTCCCATATTGCCTATCATTATTTCATTCAAACAAAGTCATCACTTTAATTCTTTAAGTACAACATCTTAAAATGATCAAGAACTGCTTTGTGTTGCAAGTTGCAATAATGCAATGAGAAGAGCTCTTTTGCAGAGCAGTGAACTTACAGCTAGATCAGAGGTTTTTTTCTTTCTGGTCAGCATGTGGAGTAATAGATATCAGTTCTACCATTAGTAAGGCTCTAGGAATGAGCAGTTAGGACTCAACTATCTCTTTTGGGTCTAATACAGACCATTTCAGATTACAGTGATTTTGAAATCCCAGTTTTAAGTGAGAATGCAAGGCAGAGTAGCCCCTCTCTTCCCAAAGATCAATGAGAATCAAAATGTTGTTCTAGAGAGACACCCAGGTTTCATGCCATTATATCATTTATGACACTTTAAAGAGTATATTTGGTGAATTTGCTAATACACTTATTATAACAACACTATCAACCTGAAATCTGGATTATTATGGGTTTGGAAAATTACGAATGAAAAGTCTAGAAACTATATGTATTTTAAGTGCAGCATTTTTGAGTTTAAGTCTCAACGGAAATAAATGGCATCGTTCCTCTCATTTGTACAGATAAATAGAATATACCAGCTTTTCAGTTGAAGTTGCATCTCTATTTGCTTGAGGGCCAGTAAAGTAAATGAGGGGATCAGCATACATAAATTCTTTCCTGAATTACTGCAAATATTTTTGCATTTTTATATACCATTTTGTACAGTTCTCTTCTGTGGGTATTTCATCCCCAGGAAGAACAGGAATTCCATTGATGTAACACCAACATTGATCTTCAGGCACACATTCCTTTGTCTCTTCATTATAAATAGGCTTGTCCTTAGGGCATCTGGGGTAGCAACCTGTTGATGACAAGTAGAAGAAATGATGACAAGGATGACAAGGATGAAGAAAATGTATAGAGTTAACTCAATGATAGGATACCTTCTGAAGTTAAATGACTCTTACTGAATCAAGCAGAGTGAAAGAAATTGAAAATTTCCAATTCAAATTTATCCTTGGACAATTAGTCTTTCCAAAAGACTTAAGCCAAACAGTTCTCATTGATAATACTGGAGTGAGGAGGATTAAATAAGAGTTTAGTTGTGAAAACTAAGGAAGTTGTTTTTTCCTAGTTCAGTATCTTGGAGAAACCATTAATTTATATTAATTTCTATGGGTAGCTAGTAAATTTAAGATATAGAAACATAGATTTTTTCTACAGATATTGAAATGTGATCACTGTATCAGTAACACTTTTGTGAAGAATATGCAAGATTCATTAATGAACAGGTTTTTCACTACATTTATTGGAACACTAGATCTTGTTTATGTGCCTTTAATAGACCAGGTATCTCCAACCCAAACAAATAATTTATCTGCATTTTTCTGTACCCTCAGCCAGTGACCCAAACCCCACCTGCAAGGGATTAATTGTCTGCCAGTGGTCATTGCATTTTTCATGTAAATGCACCTTTAAAAAATTATTGTGTTCTGCTTCCAAATAAACTCTCATAAAATCCAATTCTTAATTACATAAAGTCCTCTTTATATTGTACTGGAATTCTAAATAGCCTATAAACTGAATGACGATGTAATTAACTGATATTTAAAAGTCACTTCACACTGCCAGACTGTACTAAAGATGTCGTAACAAAAGTGTTCTCTGTATTTTCACTGAAGAGAAAAAAACAAAAACAATTTAGAAAGATAATTGGATATATAATAATCTGCTTTCTGGAACTTTCCAAATCTTTTTAATAATCTAAGAAAATCTATTTCAAAACATAGAGTCAACCTTTTAAAAAAGTTTTTATATTTTGGTTAGGTTTTTTTGGTTTTTGTTTTGTTACCAGCAGTTCAAGGATTAAAATAGCTAAGTCAAACTCTGGGCAGTTCTTTCCAATCCCTAAACTGGAGATAATTGCTTCCAGTCCAGACAAAAATGTGTTAGCCATGTTTTGTGTAGCCAAAAACATGTCTGTTTTCTCCAACTTTATCATGTGGTAAACCAGAAGATATTTGTAAACTCATTCGCATTCTTGGATCATTGCAGTCTTCATAACATGAAGTTCCTTTTCAGTTACCAAGCACAAGGACTTTAACCTACTAATATCGTAACTCTACATACTTTGAGGGGTTCAATGGGATTTAAATGGCTTGTGCATCCTGTAAGGATGGAATGCAGAATAATCTGGTTTAGCCGCACATCTTGGTCTTAAAGCTTAAACAAAAACTACAACACTAAAAATGGAGGTAGCCACCAGTAGCCCTCTGACAACATTTTGTGGTCTCCATTAAGAATCCAATATATAGCAGCAGCAGCGCATCTGATATCAAAGATATTTTCAATTATAAAAATAGGAGGATGCCATCAAGATGGATCTGATGCATAAAGAATGATAAAGTTAAAAAACCCCAACTATCAGTAACTTGTTTCTTTGCCATGTAAAAGGTTTTCTTTCTCCTGAAATGCCCTTAGGATGGGATGCAAAATAACAATGAAGTAGTAATCTTGCATGTTTCAGGATATTATCCAAGCAGAGACTTAGTTTTCTGGCTGACAGCAATGTAACTATCACCCACTGATGTTAATAAATAATAAATTACATTATAGGAAACATTTATGTAAGACTGGAGACAAATTCAACGTAACAGATTTAGGAACAATTTGTCAAGCTGACTGACTATTCCATATTCATTAAATGATACATGGACAAAGTTATATGAAATAAAATACAAAAATGGCAAGGAATTTATTACCTTCCAGGTATGGTACTGAAAAGTTGGTGATGACATTATTAATCATCCTGCAGGTTGTGACATTACTGCCACAAGGCTCATAGTGCCAGTCACACTCATTACGAGGGTTGTAGTAGTCACAAAATATCGCTGATGAGAAAAAAAAGAGAAGCTGATTAAAAACATGGTTGCTAGAATGCAGCTCTCATCAGGTCTTAAAAGGTACAGGCTAAATGAATCTACACGTTAACCTAGCAAAATTTCTCTTGAGGTATAGGATCTGGACTTTCTTCTATCATACTTAAACATAGGGTACATAAAAATTTGGGGTCAAAACTCCAATGCCCAAGATTTTCATATTAAACGCTCAAGCCACAGGGTAAAAACATATGATTCAGATCACAAAAAAAATAAAAAAAGAATTAGTGCTGATTTTAATTTAAAGTGCAAATTTCTGACAGTATTTTTCTTTCCTAGCTACTAGCAAACTCCTAAAACCTCTTTCAGTATATTCAAAATTGTTCTGCCTTGCTGTATCACATGGGCTGAGAGTCACCTCCAGCAGGCCAAGAACAAGCATATGAGACATTACAACTTAAAACAGAATTCCGTTTAAATGACTACGGACAGAGGAATGAGCTTTTCTAAACTTATATATCAGAGCTGACTGAAACTTATAACTTCTGTTTCACTGACTTCTTACACTGAAAAACAACAATTAGCCTTAATTCCGAACCAAAATGAATTTTTAAAATTAAAAAAAATATATTTCTGCCATTTAGAATCTTAAAATTTTGTTTTGAGTACTTTTGGGGGAAATATTAATTTAAATATTATTTTACATTATTTTCTGACATACTAGTATGACCATTAGCACCACTATTGGACACTGCTCAATACTGATTAGGTTAATCTACACAGGAGTACTTCTATATACTTTTGCTAAAATCAAATTCTGAATAATTTGAAAAAAAGAGGAGAAAGATAACAGGAATTGCAGTTCATGAATTATCAAGCAAAAAAAGAAGAATGAGTTGAAACTTAGCCTTAATACAAAAAGAAAACAGAGAAAAAAGAGGAAAAGAAAAAGAAAACTCAAGCTAAAGAAAGGATAATTGAAATATACAAATTTACTAGTTCTGTTTGTTCCCTAATATGCTGTGAAAATTAATTGCATTGCTTAGCCATCACAACCTTGCAGTGATAGTATTAATGATTTATTTGATAGGCTTTCTGACAGCAGCCAGAAAGATACAGTTGTGTTTAACTGTTACTCACGGCATATGTCAGGAGTTCTCCAGAAAACACAGGCCTGAGCCTTGGTACATTCTTGAGCATATGCAGCAACTGCAGAACAGAAGCACTCACAATCCCCACCGCTGTCACAAGAGCAGGCATCATGAACACAAGCTTCATAGAAAGGAATTGGGTCCACCTGTTGGGGAAAGAAATGATGCTCCAGTTCACCTCCAAATTAGTTTTCAAACTAGTAAGCTTGAGAGATCTCTTGAAATATGGGAATTGAGCTGGGCAGGAATGAGATTGTTTCTAAGAATTACCAAATCTCCAACAAACATTATAGGATTGAAGCTATTTTATGTATTTTGGATGATAAAAAACTTTAAGTAATATAGCACCTTCATAATTTGCTATGACTGAAAAAATAAAGTAAGAGTCCTTGGCAGTGCCCACATTTTCTAACAGAGTTCCATTTTACTGCTCTCAAAACCAAGATGAACTGATGACAATGAAGTCTTATCTTTCAGAAAGCTTTGCCAACCAAGTGGTGAGCAATATCCAAAAGGCTGCACTTCACAGTGCAGAAGAATTTTATGAAGCAGAGAATTTTATGCTTGCCAGTTTTTGGAGTTTATCTAATGATACATTAGCAAAACATCTCCACTTTTTTGCTTGGAACTGCAAGAGTAGAAATTTAGACTAGACTTTAGCTGAAGGAACCAACATAGAAACACATACTAAGTTAATTAAATTAATAATTCTTTGTGACTTTTCCACTGTCAGTTAAAAACAAACTGTTGTTCATATCACCATACTTCAGGAGAGAGACAAGAAATAGAGAGAAGTGCTCTCTGTACACTGCTCTGGAAGCTGTGGGACCACACAGCTGTGGGCTATGACAATTTGGAAGCACAGTACTAGCAACTAAGCCTGTCTAAACTGCGTGAAGTCAGTGATTTCCAAGAAGATCCCTTTTATGCGTTGAATATTACAAGCAGTGGTCTCTTCAGCAGCCATCTTTCAAGTGCAGTATGCATTTCTGTCAGAAGACAGGTTTGATGATCACAAGGCCTTTCAGAACTTATAGTATTGACAGTCTCTCAACAAGATTGTGCAACTGCAGCACACACAGACCTATCCAGGCTAGATTTATGAAGCTAACTTGAACAGCAGTAGCAGTGTATCTGTGGTGATGAATATGAGCTTGTAGACTTGGGGCTGGCACCACTACTGACACAGTCCTGTTGCAACAGATACTCAAATTACTTTGACTAAGGCTAGCTGAAATGTGCTGACATCTGTAGCTGTACTGAAGACTTAATTGAAGATCACTAATTAACCACCTCCTCATTCACTGCTGATGATCTCTCTGCTTCTCCAGTAACAGAAATGCACTTGCTGTCCCATCACTTACTGCCCTCTACAAACCTTGGAGTGGCAAATTTTAAAGACTTCACTCCGGATGATGCTGCATTCTTTCTCTGCCCAGGACTTCCGATGTGGTTTCACATCACAGGGCTTAATCTCTTGTGTGACATCTGGGCACATGGAGGACTGTTTCCAGGAATTCCCAAACTTCAGAGCATTAGTCTCCTGCAGCCCATTCCTTGTTGTAAAGTCATTGTTAGACTTGTCATCAAAGTTACCACACAGACCACACACTTTGCCCTGGAAAAGAAAATTAACATATCCACAACTTTTAAATATACCATGGAAGTAAGAAACAGACTCTAGTAAAGGAAGAGCAAAACACTGACATTAAAAAGGACAGCTGACTCTCTACATAAATTATGTATTTTCATCTTTACTTCCAAATCATTTGTACAGAAATGAAACCTTGATTTGTCTGTGTACTCACCAAACTATTCAGCTGCCATGTCTTCCCTCCTTGTAACCAATTATATCTAGTGTATTTCCATGTTTCTGTGGCCCTTCATCCAAGTTGTAACACTAAAGAGTGGCTAAGATTCAGCTGAGAAGAATTAATTTATTTCCCATTCTTCTCAATTTATCATAACTCATCTGTTAATATAAGCCTGAGGGAATTTCATTCTGCTCAAAACTGTCTTTATTAAAAGCTTCTAGCATAATGAGAACCATTTCTTGATCCATGAAAAAAAAATGACAGGGACTCACAATAGTGATAGTCAAAATAGTGCATTTTTGGTAGTGCTATTTAAGGTACATCAGCCCCCTCAAGCAACAGTATGTCCCTATCATACAGCCTTGCACCTCCTCATTCAGCCCAAAGAATTCAGTACACTGTAATTCAGCATGGTGATTTTCAGAAATCAGAACCATCTCCATATATTGCATAGGGAGTTTGGTTTTAACTCAGGGCTGAGATTCCATGCAGGTTTCCAAGTACATGTACAGTCAGTTCGCATCCCCTAAATTACTTTGGATGCTTGGCTCTGAATATTCACAAACTCAGAATACCTTAGATGTTTAGCTTTATTGCAATTATATGCTATGCATCCTCTTCAATGCATTGTGAAGAACTGTAAGAAACTCCAGTAGCACCTCTGCAAGCTGTGATAGGAATAATGCAATCATCAGTGCGCAAAGGATATAGGAATTAAACATGGAGTCAGAATAAAAGAACATTTATATTCCCTTACCTCATTTATCTAATCATACTACTACTTCAGAAAAAGACAGACAGGTCCTAACCTTGTAATCAGGGGTCAGCTTGATGAAAACAGTAGTCTTCTTATCCCAGATAAGCATCACACCATTGCTAGCCTCAATAACGAGGTAGAGGCCTACTGTCCTGTTCCAATAATGCACGTCATCACCAACATCTCGCTGAATTTCTTTATAATCTTTGTTTTCCAATTTCAGTTCAGTTTTCTGAAAGGTAAAAAGAGAAATATTATAACACTAACTTTTATGATGAGATAAAGTATTAGATGCTTATAACAATGGAAATAATTCTGAAACCAATAGCTCAAAGTCTGGGATAACTTTCCAAGATGACAGAAAGTGGTGTAGTACCTTTGAGAGAGGTTTCAGTACCTGAGAATCTACACCTTTACAGATTAATTTGATAAGGCCTCTAACCTTTACTTGTTATAGCTGCTTTTAGGAATGTGGCTGTGAAGCATTACCTTTTTTGATATACTGGAATACTGATATATACTCACTATCATTACTCACCCCTAGAAACATTTTAATAGCCTTTGAGCAGGTGACTCCTGTAGTTCCACAAGGGACATTCTCTGTAATGATACTGAACGAGCCGCTGGAATTTTTGTCACCACAAAAATCCTATTGAAAAAGGAAAAAATGCACATGAAAAAAGAATATTAGGCAGAATACTTAATTTTTAGTTCAATCTAATAATAATTACAACCATTTAAATCTCCACAATGTATAAATATTTACTGCTGCTTCATATGTGAAATCCTACATATATATATTTTTACACACGCATGAATGTATACACATACATCTCTGCATACATATAAAGAGCTAATACAGTCTCATGTGTGGCAAAACCTGGGAAACAAGTGGGACAGTAAAACAAAATGAGGAACATATCTTTAAATACAAATATCTTTGTTTTGTAAACTTGGAATTTTGATTTATTTCACAACTGATAATGAGCTGTTAGCTCTCACTATAAAATAGTTGTTACATACAATTTATGACCACTGTATCAGAAAAAAACCCCAAGCATTCACACAGGTAGCCTGCACTAAAAATACAGAATTTATCTTGGCAGAATGTATAAACAGCTCAGGAACAGAGATGGCAGGCAATGAAGAATGACAAAACTAAAGAGGAAAATAGATTTTCAAGGCATTCAGATGCCATTTAAGTCCTCCTGCTGTGCATTACCTGAGTAGCCACATATTCACAACTCCCATCAAAGTCATAGAATTTTCCATCAAAGGTGATATAATGGCCACTTCCATATATCATACAAGTCCCATAGCACAAATCTTCAGTGCAGCTCCAAACCCCTTTTTGGCAGGTACTAGAAGAGAGCAGAAGAGCTGAATTTTCAGATTTCACCAAGTGTGCACTGCTTGGAAAACTGCAGAATAAACCAAGCAGCTACCTGATAGAGTGTGATAATGTGCACAATATCAATTTCAGTGTTACAGAGTGTCTGAAGTTTCAACTTCAATAGTTTAGTTTGGTTTTAAGCCTATGACATGATTTTTAACTCTGGCCAGCTACATTTTTTAGATCTGATAGTGTTTATATTTTTAAAATAAGTGCACTTTCTCAATAAGAGATGCCTGCTGAAAACAGAGGTAGCTATTACCACAGTATTTTCAGCATAATCTGTATTTCCTCTGATAGCAAAAAGCATGCCTAAAAATAAAGGTTTATACTTGCAACCATCACAGCCACTGTAGTACATAAGCCTAGACGTGACTATTAATTTACTGCATAAATAAATTTTAGAAGAGAATACAAGATTATAACTTACCAGGTGTTGCAGTCCACTGTTATCTTCTGTCCAGGAGAATACCACTGGTTGTTATGAATGCATGGGCAATCCTTCTCCTCAACACAGCCCCCTTTCCCATCATCAAATAGACCTTTGGGACACACACAACCTGAGACACACTCGGCTTGGAACTGAGGAATATAAGGAAAAATTGTTACTTTATGAAAAAGCATTGCACTCCACTTCTTCATAAGCACTCTGGTAAAAACTGCATTTATAACCAAACTGCCTAATACTGATTAGTTTTATAAAGTTTTTCTTTCTAGGTTTCTAATGTTTTCTTTTTCTTTTTTGATTGTCTAAGAACCCAAATCCTATTTCGCTTGGGAGGTATGACCCTACTGAAGACACAGTAAAAAGAACAAGGAGAAGGAAACCATAAGGGTTTCATCATGAAATTGGCAACAAAGTAATATCATTGGGGAGAAAACAAAAGAAGGTTAAGCTAAAGAGAAATAAACTGTGAGTTACAACTGTATTTTCTGTATTGCACTGTGCCATTTAAAGAATATAGAATAAAGGAAATGTGACATGCAGAAAAATTGAATACATACATGATCAGTTCTAGGAGTATGACAGCTAAGTTGTACAGGTGTTTGCGAAGTCCACTTTGGGGATGTGTTGCAGTCAAAGTAGGTCTTGTTAGAAGAACATTCTGTTGTACCTGAAAGGTACATTGCTGGTTTAGATGAATCAAGAAAAGGCAAAAGAAACGTGTGTGAAAGGTGGTAGTTACTGAGACAGAAATCTCGTGTCTATCTGTATGAAAAAAAGAGGCTCGGTGAAGACAGAACAAAGTGCAAATGTATAACTGTTTCACAGAAAGAGAAAAAACAAACACTCAAAACAAATAACTGGAGAATTCAAATGGAAAGTGGAGGTTTGGGTTTGGAGGTTGTGTTATGGTTTTTATTTTATTTTATTTTATTTCATAGAATATCACTTACTTTTCATTCTTATTGTCACTGAAGTACAGTGGACCTTTGCATTTCGGCAAACACTAGAAAAGAAGTGAAGTACGATAGAAATTTGAAAAAAAAAAAAAAGCAAGCTCAGTGTCCTCAATTTAAATCTAAGGATTTATTTATATAAATTTGAGAGTATTTATCAGAGACATCCTGCATAATTTCTATTGATATTTCAAGGTGAACTCTATTGAAGCGCACTTATGAATTTTCACTTGTAGAGAAAGTATAGCAAGATTTTAGGCATAATGCCCAGAAAGCTTATGTTTTAAGGAATGACAGATCTTCAACTAATCCTTAATTGCATGCTTTTTGATGATTCAGGAAACAAATAATAATGAAACAGATAATGATGATCATTGAAATCAAAGCCTTCATTTGGATACACAGTATATCTTATGTCCGTTCAACTCATATGCTGTAAATTTGTTGGCCTATATGCTTCATCTGCCAGATGAGAGAAGGAAGAATTTCACAGTTCGCACTGATGATTCATGCAGCAAACAGTTGTCAGAGTTCATGATAAAAAATACCAGAATCATGAAAGTTGCTTTCAAAAGCCTGTGCTACACTAAATACACGTCAAGGGGACCTTCCTCCAGTGGAAAACACAGGCAATCTGCCTCTGACAGAAGAGGAAACAGTAACATAACATTATAGCTGGCCTTTTATCTTCCTTTTACCCCTCTGTTCAACAAAGCTCTATTAACAGTGCAGCTTCAGAGTAATGTTTATCTATGCAGGCCAGTACTCACACTTCCAAAGCTGCGCTTCTCAGTTATTAATAAATTACATGGCGACAGGATGATGCTTTGCGCAGCATGAAGATGGTGTGAAGCATACTACAAATGCTCATTAAAGCACTAAAAATCTAAGCAGCTTACATGTAATACGCAAAATTTAAAAAAGCTTTTATCCTTACAAACAAGAAGCCACAATAAAACGTACCAACGTTCTCCATCTTTTGCAACGTATTCCCCCGGTTCCAGGTATGAGCCCTTGTAATAACATGGGCACTTGGAGATGGGCACACAGGTATCCTGGTTATCCAAGTATGTATTATATGGGCAGCCACAGCCATCCACAGGAGCAAAGTCTTGCAGGCAATGCTTTTCACCATCAGCAAGGGAACGACAGGTTTGCTGGCACATTGTAAGATTGTAAAGGAAGATTTGATTTCCTGGGCAAGCAGACACTTCACTAGCTGGAGGGAAAATAAACAAGCTGATAAATAAGGGATGCAGGATGGACGATTTGACCTTGATGTTTCCATTTTCATTTCTTTGGCGGTGCAGCATGTAATGGTAAAAATACTCCCCTAGATTTTACTGAGTACAAAAACATCACAAGTCACAAGTAATGCTAGCCTAACTTTGTTCATCAGTTGAAGACTTCTTTTTAGCTGCTACTAACAGTTTCTACTTTCATACCCAGATTTGTTTCACATAATAATGTGAAATGATAATCAGAAAGAGAGCACATTATGATAAATTCCTAGTCTCAACAATACTGTACTGTTGATGAAAAACAAGCACAATGATAAAAAGACACAGATAAGTAAAGACAATGTAAAAGCCATGATGGCTGGGATCCATTAGTCAAAGATAGAAACAGCATTATTATTTAAACTGGGGAAAGAAGGTGAAAGTGAAAAATATTGCTTTCTTCTTTTAAAAATGTCATGAATAAATGACAGCTAAAGAATATAACATGAATTAGTAAACATTATAATCATTATAACTTTTAAGTCCATTAGAGATTTCTAAGATACTCCAAATCCCTTAACATTGAGATCACTGACAACCAAATTCAAAGAGAACCTGCTTATTTCTCCTGGCTAACTAATTCCATGGGGATTACAGCTACAATACTTACTGCAGACACTTTTTCTCCAGCCTCCCAGTATGATCCCTTTGAAAGCACAGGCTCTCGAGTAAGAGGACAGGGCAGCACACAAGCATTCTTCATTGTCTTCACAGAGGCAGGTGTCATATTTACATTTCTGAAAAAAAGAATGAAATGGTCAATAAGCCCACAGGAAGCCAATGGGTAATTGCAACTCAGTTGCTGTGAAATATCCTGTGTCCTTTTTCTGACATTTTTATTAATTCCCATGATCAGAGAACAATGGAAGGCATGGACAAAGACCAGAGACTGGAAGTGTTGTGTCATTTCATACACAACGAAAATGTTTGGATGCTTATCCTAACCTAAGCAAAGACTCTTGAACCTTTAAAAAGTAGTCAGCCTCCTAACAACACCTTTCTTAAAGGATTTTGACACCATTCTTTCTCAGTTACAACTTCAAAATGCAGAGGTCCATAAAAATTAAAAATCATAATGGCAAAATATTAACTAGATCTATGAAGCTCTTTACAAAATTTGAGCTCAGACTGAGTTCCAGATATGAGCAAAAACTTAGGAATTTCTTCTTTTTTGCTCAGGTATGCCTAACTTACTGCTCAACAGTGATGAGCACAGGGGAAAAAGAAACTGGAGATTCTGGCATGAAAATGAGTTGGTGTTACATTCCAACCAATACAGGACACAATAAATATTTAGACTTAAACTTTCTGTGCACACTTCCATCTCTTGAATCGTCTTTCCAGTTCAAATATCCAATCCAATAGAAATGTACATTAAATACAAAACATAAGAAATCAGAAGAAGACATTTACCTTTCTTCAGCAGCACACCGAAAGAATCTCATCATAGGAGATACGCTGGATGTATGCTATGCTGCCTCAGTTAATCAGTGCAAAAACTTCACCAGGTCTTATGGGCAAGCTACTCAGTAACATCTCAAATGTTTGAACAATGATAAATGTCTACAGTCATCTCTCTGAAATAAAGCAGTACTAAAAAGAGTGTAAGATTACAATACCTTATAGTATTCTGAAGGATCAATGATTGTGTGACATCTTGCAAAAGGACCCGCTGAGTTTTTAAGCAAAGAACACCAATGCTCAGCATAATTTGCTGAAAAAAAGGGATAAAAATTAAATTATGTCATTCTATTCATTACATTCACTTATCTTCCTAGTGCCACGTCTAGTTATGTTGTCACGTAAATGCAATGCAACAATACAAATGCGAGAACTGTGCACACTTCGGGGAATGGAGAAACTACATACAATCACTGTACACATATTTCTATTCTCTGATTCAGTTATCTAGCAGTACACACGCAATCATAAAATAAAAAAAATCATATCTTACTGCTGTAACTTATCTACATGGAATTGTGACAGCCCTTTCCATCTGGGGACAATAAAGCTAAGTTAAACATAGGGATAAATAATACTAGGAAATACAAGCTGCTTTTGCAGATAATATAAATTAATGACCTTGCTTCCCTATCTTCCAGCTCAGGATTCCTCTACAATCACTCCTTAAACTTTCACTTCAATTTGATGAGAAATTAGTGTTCGTGTGTATACATACTTGCAGAAATTAATTATTCATTTGACAGTCCTCTAAAAATACTTCAATGCTACATTATGACTTTTGCATACCTGTTGCAGTAATATACAGCAAATGCTGCTCATTCTGGCAGAAGCCAACCATCTGACTTATTAGTGAACTTACCACTTTCAATGCTGAGACTGCAGGGGTCTTCCAGCTTTTCTAGCTGGTCTGTACAGGTGGACTGAGCTTTCCATGTGTTAGCAAAGGCAGATCCTGTAGCTTCTATCAGCCCAAGGTTTGTTTTAAAATCATCACCTTCCATTCCATTAAAGTTTCCACAAAGACCTATTGAAAAAGAAGGTAAAAATTTTACCTAATTATTACTCATTGTCATTCTAAAAGGTGAAAGGGGAAGGGGCAACTGATCACAAACATTTGAAACAGAAGTTCATACAGCTGATTCCACCTCAATATTAATGCATACTCTAAGTACTGAAGATTTAGGAGCCCTATTTTAAATTTTTAACCTCTTGAGAAGAATAGTCTTCATGATGATATCTCTGCCTCAGGAGATCATCCCCCTAACCTGTATTTTTTATGCTTTCTGATGATATTAAAACCACAAAATGCACCAAAAGTCTGGTTTTGTGGATAGTTAAAAATTAAACTGAATAGAAAATAAGGAATATTCTAAGAAACATTCATGTACTGGCATCAGTGATAGGCCACTTCAATATGAAATAATAAAAACACATTTCTAGTTTGCTTGAGTCAATTCTCTTCCAGTGTTTTGGTTTCTGCTTTTAGTTTTCTCTTCTTGAATCACCCATGTAAAGAACATATGACTCTTCGGCTATGGAACAGCATGGCTTTGCTTCCCATTTGAATAGACACTTGCCTTGAAGTTTTCCTTGAACTGATTGATCCACAATCACAAACAGCTGCATGACTGGGAACAACTGGATCTGCAGCTGAAGCCCAAAAGAAGTTTGTACGACGAAGTAGTAGGAAGATGGCTTGAATACTGAGAAGCTGGCTGAAAAATAAAACATGAACTGTGCAGAAAACACACATATAAGCTGCTGAGAGAAACACTTCTTATTTGATTCTAAGGTATCGCGATGAAAACTCTGAGATCAGGATCAAATTAATCATTTTTTTTCCTTTAAAAACTGCTTGCCAACATATACAATGCTGGTCCCCACTAACTTAACAAGTTGATTACCTATAATGACTCATCCCTGGGATCAGAACCAAATTCAGATTTTCTGCAATACAGCTTCAATGCTAACTCATTAATGCTGAGCAATCTGAAGAGCAAGAGATTTTCTGAGAAAGCATTATCCCAACACTATTGCATACAATAAGTAATAGGCATGTCTCTAGAAGCCAATACATAGCTAAATACTACTACTAATAAAATATTAGATGCTTATAGATAAGGTAATCAAGCCATTATAAAAAAATCAACAGAACTGACATACAGAATCAGATTAGTGGATGAACTGGGCTTCCTAATTAGAGTGATAGAATCATAGAATGTATCAAGTTTGAAGAGACTCGTAAGGATCATTGAGTTCAACTCCTTGCTCCTTGCAGGACTACCTAAAACTAAACGATATGACTAAGACCATTGTCCAGACGTTCCTTGAACGCTGACAGGCTTGGTGCTGTGACCACTTCCCTGGGGACCCTGTTCCAGTGATGAACCACCCTCTCAGTGAAGAACTTTTTCTTAATGTCCAGTCTGAACTTCCCCTCATGCAGCTTCATTACATTTCCTCGTGTCCTATCGCTGGTCACCAGAGAGAGGAGATCAGCACCTCCCCCTCCACTGCCCCTCTTGAGGAAGCTGTAGACTGCAATAAGGACACCCTTCAGCCTTCTCTTCTCTAAACTGAACTAACCAAGTGACCTCAGCTGCTCCTCACAAAGTCTTGCCCTTGAGACCTTTCACAACCTTGGTAACCCTCCTCTGGACACATTCTAGTAGTCTGATGTCTTTCTTATACTGAGGTGCCCAAAACAAGGTGGGGCCACAGCAGTGCAGGGCAATCACATCCCTCGACCAGCGAGCTATGCTGTGCATGACGCACCCCAGGATATGGTTGGCCCTTTTGGCTGCCAGGGCACACCATTGACTCATTCAACTTGCCATCAACCCAAACTCCCAGATCTCTTTCTACAGGACTGTCCTCCAGCCTCTTGACCCCCAGTTTGTATGTCTAACCAGGATTACCCCATCCAGGTGCAGAATCTGGCACATGGTTTTGTTAAATTTCATATAGTTGGTGATCTCCCAGCTCTGTAGTCTATCCAGATCTCTCTACCCTTGAGGTAGTCCACACCTCCTCCTCATTTAGTTTCATCAGCAAGCTTACTTAATGTACATTTGATTCGTGCATCCAGACCATTTATTAAAAAAAACATTAAAGAGCACTTGCCCTAAATTTGAGCCCTAAGGAGCCTCACTGGTGACTGGCTGTCAGCCTGATATAACCCCATTTATTATAACTCTTTCAGCCTGATCCGTCAGCCAATTGTTCACCCAACATATTATGGACTTGTCTAGCTGTATGTTGGATGTTTTGTCCAGAAGGCTACTCTGAGAGACAGTATCAAAGGTTTTGCTGAAGTCCAAAAAATCAACATCTACTGGCTAATCAATTTCTTATAGCTAATCTATTATTATATGCTCTATTTATCCATTTAATCTACTTATTAGATGGTCTATTTTATCGCCTAGAGTACTTTAATTTCTCTAAACTTTCAGCTACACACTGTAATTGGTTTTGTGCAAGCATTCATGAATGTATCATCTCATGAATACTTGTCCTTTCATATAAAGCATTACTTTCTTAAAAGTAACTTGCCATCTGCAGACAGGCCAGTAAATAAGCAGCAACATGTACTCTGTCAGTGTGCTGCCTGAACATATCTAAAAAGGAGTGATAAAGAGAAGTTCTACATTCCTTTCAAAAGTTACTCACTCACAGCTCACAGCTGCTGTCTGATAGTGACCTTCCACCAGAAGTTAGGCTCCTAAATTAGGTGATCTGAGTCAGCCTCTGAAAGTGTCTGTCTAAATCCACTGATTATATAAAAAGATGTTGATGTCTCAAGTGAGCTGGGAAGATGAGAGGATGCTACACAGCACATCCTTCTTTCCTGTCCTGATTGACTAGAAAATACAGCAGTTAGTTACCTTCTGCCAGGCTTTCTTCCCACAGAAAAAAAAAAAAAAAGCATGGGGAGGAAGTGGGGAGGGATAGTCATGCCTGAGCCTCACCATGACTGAGAGCCAGGATGTGCCCACACCATGTAGTCAGACTTGGAAAGTGCTAAATACCCCTCTTTATAGGCAGGTTAAGTTATCAGCTTTAAATTAAGCCATGACAATTTTTCTTTCCCAAGCTACGTGCCAGAGTATATTCAAGACGTATGAAAAAAGTGAAGGGACATTTCTTTCAATCATCCGCTGTAAACAGAGTCAGTATGCCCATGAAATTCTCAGTGATAACTGTTAAATCACATTCATCCCCAAGTTGTTCCAAAATCTGAACAAATTTCATATGCCTCTCTTCCACTTTTGCCTCTGAAAAAATACACCCCCACATGAGAAGTCAGCTGTGTGACACATGACACACAAGGCTATGTCCCTTACCTGACACATGAGGCACGTTCACTGTCATCTCATTTAGTAACACACTGCCATCTGATCTGAAAACCACCACCTGTATAATAGCAAACAGAATCAATGAGGTTCCAGGTACTGAGAGGAAAAGGAACTAATTAAAAAGAACCCAAACGTTTTAGAGGGGAAACATTTTGTACACTTAGACTATGACTAGAACTTAATATCTCTGAAAGGAAGAAACTCTCTGAAAATTGAATGTGGCAGCAGACCTGTAGGATAAAGCAAGGTTTGGTCTTGCTATTCAGTGTTTCACTTACACTTGCCCACAACACTTTATAGCAGTAATGAAATGCAAAGCTCATTTATGTTAAGTACCTTGGTTTCAGCAAGTAAAAGAAAATATTGGGCCTTCAGGATCTATAGGAAGATCCTATTCCCTACTAAAGCATGTGCCACTGCTTCATTGTAATGGTTGAGTATGATTCTGTCATGGTAAAAAAGCAGTTTGTTAATCTTCCTCATACAATGCTAGTCTGCAGATACAGAAACAGTAAAATGATGGGTTTCTGATTTGGTTTGGTTTTGTTCTAGTTATGCTGGCAAGGACATGGAAGACCAGAATCACAGGAGGAAAATTATGTGTACAGGTATGTAAAATTATGTATAAATATAGTCAAGATATTCCCATAATCAAACAGAATACTAAAGTGAATGAAAATGTAAATATTTAAGAAGGCTGGATTCAACATTCAAAGATGGGATCTCTCCTCAAAATGACTCAATTAGATCTATAAAATTATATCTTATTAAAGTAAAATACTATGAGGGAAGGAAGAATGGTACTCTTCCAGCCAGCCAGCCTGGAATACAGTGGGAATAATTATACAGCACAGAGCAGGGAAGGGAAGAGGGGAAAATATCATCTTCTTTGAATCTCATCTTTTGTTCAGTTTAGGTCTATTTTGAGTTCTAGAGGCAGAAGCCCAAGTTGTTTTTCAGCCTGAGATGCCTTATATATCTACAACAGTGACTCCAGAAGAATTAGTTATCGCTCCACAGTAAGGGAAATTTGCTAATTTTCCACATATCTAGCAGAATCCACAGGACACTTACATTTTTTTTGTGATCTACTAACAGCACAACAGTCTTCAAACAGGTCTGCCTGTCTGTGGAGCCACAGGGAGTCAGCTCTGCCAGGAGAGCATGACTGTCATTAAGAGTACCCTACAATCACAGGGAAATAAATGTCCATTAGTCCAATCAAAAATCTCACAAGATGATTTCCAAAACAAAGACTGAAGTCATCAGTTACAATAACTTAGCTATTAAGACCACCATTTCAGCACCAGCTCTGGAAGGTGAACTGTCTTTCAAACAAATTCAGTGGTATGGTTTCTAGTTCAGCAAGATCTTTGTCATTCTCTAGAAGAAGAGGCCCCAGATATTTTAGGAACAGATGAATAAAAAAGTTGCCTAGCTCCTTTCCCTAGCTGACTTTCACACTCAGACACAGAAACAGCTGTTACATATCTGGCTGAGAGCTTCTAATCCTGCGAACTGCCAATTTTTGCTGTCTACCTATCCATGTAGCCAGAGTGATCCTTTGATTTCTTATACATGAAGGACTCCACTGGATAATGAAGCATGCATAGTCTACTATCTGACTAAGTTAACCACCCATTGCAGTAAGGGCCCAACTGCCCCTTAGGGCTATTACAGCCCATCCTGAATTTTCCGGTACAGATTTTAGCATTTCTGCTTCCCTCATCCCATAAAAAATGGAATAAAACAACAATTCACAGCTGTTACATATCAGCACGCAGACATTCTGCATTTACTCTGCAAGAGAAAATCCCTACAGTACACAGTACCTTGGCCAATACATAGTAACAGTCTCCATGAAAGGTGTATTTCTTCCCATCAAAGGTGGTAATATGGGAACCTCCTTCCACTGAACATGTGCCTGGACAGGGCAGATCTTTGCACGTCCATCTGCCTGAATCACAGGTGCTATAAACAGACAAATAAAAAAATGCTCGTAGATACCACAGGAGCTGAGAGCACTGAAAGCATCTGTATAACTAGCAAAAAGCAAGACATCCCCAGGTGTTTTAAAACTGTATCTTTGAACCTTTCCTTAAGATTTCCCCTCTGCCATATGCCATAAATACACAAAAACTTTTCAGAAAATTGGTTGAATAGACATGCAACATAAACATTAAGCTCAGAACGTTTTCAAGAAGTCTCCTGACTAAGTGGAAAATCAAAAAACTCAGACCCATTTACAATCACTCAAAGAAAGGTGTATAAACAACCATGATCCTTACCATTCTTCACATTCATTGGTAATGTTTTCTCCAGGTGAATAAACCTTTCCATGGAGTTTGCAGTGGCACTGGCTAACAGGTATGCAACCTTTTTCAGTAATATCATCATACACGGTTCCTGTAAAGCACAACAGTAAACTATTCCAACTCTTTCTGAAATAAGCAATTTCCAAAGAGGAGGAACTCTCAGGGGAGGCATGTTTTCAACTTGACACAGAAAGCAGAGGGTGAGATTATCAAAGCTGTGAAGAATACTGTTTCTACTTTTTGTAATATAAAACACATGGAAAACACTTTTATCCAGCTTTGAAAATCTAAGTCTAATCCACTTATATAATTATACACAGATGAAAAGCTTAATATATGTATACAATAACAATCTCAGAATTTTATATGGTTAGATTTTCAGTCCTTCTGGCATACTCTGTAGACTATCACTGTAATCTTTTTTCCTAATGTTGACAGTAAGTCTGAGAATTTCACTCACTGCCCCTCACTATCACTCTCTGGGTAAATTATGTCCATTGTCTCAGAATTATTCAACCTAAAAAATATTATTTTCTATATATTAGCAGAGGTCCGTTTGTTGAGAAATAAAAAGCAGATTTATTACCTGTCATTCTGTTAGTATGATTTAACTATAAAATCAATTATGACCTCCATTTTTAAAAACCTTATAATTATGTTGCCAGGGGAGGTGGGAATAATGAGGCAGTGCTA
The DNA here is from genome assembly GCF_011004875.1 of Balearica regulorum gibbericeps. Lineage (NCBI taxonomy): Eukaryota > Metazoa > Chordata > Aves > Gruiformes > Gruidae > Balearica > Balearica regulorum. The sequence continues at coordinate 52,206,378 of NC_046188.1, read as the reverse complement.
ATTTTTAAGATATAACTTGACTAATTCTAATATTTTATCTATGACCTTCTTTGCCAGAGCTCTTGGTTTTGTTCCATATACAATAGCTAGAATAACACTTGCCTTCAGGGCAGAAACAACCATCCATGTAGTGTTCCTCACAAAGGCTGCTGACCTCCAAGTGTGCACAAGTATCCATGCAGGGTGAGCTGCTTTCTCTATAGATCATGGTATCAGGACAGGTCTTGGCTGAAAGAGTGAGAAAGATACCACCAGTTATTTGAATGTAAAATCCATCATCCTTCAGAAACCACATATCACATTCCCTACTCCCCTCAAGTCAGTGGTGTCCCAAGCCAGACTCCATCTGGCAAAATATTTGGGTCTGTTTCTGAGCTGCTTTCCTTGCTTTTCTTATTTTCTGCTATTAGTGTCAAATAGTTCAAATTATCCCAGTCATCTGCAGCATCAGACCTCACAGTTTTTTGGTGTGAACATAATTTCTACTTGCTGAAAAAGATTTCTTAATAACAAAGGTAATAGAAGAAGAAAACAGGAAGAACATAGACTGTAGTTTATTGCATTACTGGTATGAAATTTATAATACATGCAAATAGTTTTGTAAAGAAGGAATGAATTTAGATGTTTCACAGTGCTACATACATTTGTTTCTTTGTAAAATTTAAATAGCTGCTACTTACGGCAAAAGTATTGTGTCCTCCATTCACCCGGCCGGCCACCCACATGTGAACACTGGCGAGAATACTCAGAGATGGTGCTGCAGAGGCAGAAGGAGTCCTCATTTCCATTACATGCACACTTGTCCTGCATGCAGGCTTGGATGTACATTTCCAAATTAAGACGTAACCGACAATCAGCAAATGCAGAGGAAGTCAGCAACCTCTCACACTCATCACGCTAAGGAGGAAGAGTAATAATATTTAGGAGATTTGTAAGCACCTGAGCTTCTAGACACTTCCTGTCTTGTCATAAAAACTGTTGCTTCTGAACAGCAACAGTTATTCAAGAAAGGAAGAAGAAACCATTTGTCCTGGATGGGGCAAAGTCTTCCCAGCTCCTCACACATAACTCCCCATAGCACAACGATGTGCATGTGCCCATGCAAATGCAGTTCATCACCAGGAATACTCACATGCCCATTACAGCTTGGAAGAGCCTGAGTTTCATCAGGATCTTCACATTTGGCATTGGGTTTGCTGATCTTCTGTAAATTCCCATAAGTAATTGAATTGTAGCTTATATCTATGAGAAAAAAATTACAAAGAGGACTTGCTGAGCCACAAAAATTGACAACAAGGAGCATCTGATTCCTGGGACTCTATTGATCAAGGAAAACAGCTACTATGGTATCAAATATGCCTGTCAGACACAGGTCTCTGCTCTGAATTATGACTATTATGTCTAAGTGCATTTAAAAATCTAAAGTGGTAACAAGAAAAGAAGGCCAGTAGAGAAAAGGACAAGGTGATTCATCTGGAATAAAATAACCTTAGACCAGGAATGAAGCACTGGAACATAACATTTATTCTGGGGCAATCACAGAAATCTCTCAGGTGAAATAGGCTCTCCTGTGATGCTCCTGTGCACAATGCTTATTAACCTATCTTCCATGATAACTGTCAGTATGGTAGGATGACTTACCTCCATTGATAAACTCATTGTAGACTGGAACGCCATTGTAATCCCCACAGAGACCACATGTATGGTTATTAAATTTGCTGTCCAGCTCCACCTATGTAATGGAAAGGAAAATTAAAACCAGAAAAGAATTATCTGGAGCATGAAGACATTTCAAAGCAAATACATTTACTCAAAACAGAAGTTGCTAAATGACAGAAGTGATGATGAACTCAAAACTCTTAGAGAAGTAGCTATTGCAAATGAATTTGCAACATAGTTTGTAAACACACAGTTAGATGCAAAAAGTAACACAGAAAACAGAAAAAAATGACTGAAGCTCCCCTATTTCAATAATGGTGGTAACCACCACAGTTATAAAGATAAAAGGGAAAGCATTCTTAAAATCAAAGGATTTCCCCCTCACCCCCTTTTTTTTCCCTACTGGGATAAAATTTAAGTCTTACTATAAAGTAGGAAAGTCGATGCTGGTAGTCCTTTAAAAGACAAATGAAGGAAAATGCAGATTTGACTGTGGGGGTGCTATAGCAAAAACATTAACTATTTATTAGAAAGCTCTTTCTCCCTTTCTTGAGATCAGTAAGATCATCTGCATGCCATACTGCTACCTCTATCACATTGCAGAGAAATGAACTTTATGTTTTTAAAATAAAGTACTATGAGTGTCAGCTGGATGAGTCAGCCTAACACTCTAGCTCTGTTCAGTTCATGAGATTCTACTTCTGTTCAGTATACAGTAATCTGTTAAATCCAGGAAATACCAATAAAAAATACTTGGATCATACATACCATCAGTGCATCTTCATGATTCCATATCAGAACCAGGCCTAATTTGGCAAAAACCTTGGTGTAAATGTCATTGCTCTCAATAAGCACACCAGAGCTGTAGTAAGGTGTCTTCACACTAGGAAGAAAATCAGACACTTTGCATTAGTAAATAAACATAAGGGGCGACATGAATGTCTACAATAAGCCAAATATGCTTATGAATAAACCAGTCTGTGTCTACCTGATCCTAGCTGCATAAGATACCTGGTTTTAATGAGGCATAAAATCCTCTTTCTCTGATACTTGACATAATAACTCATTACCTTTAAAAGGCAAAGCAATTTCAGAGGCAAAGCCTCTCCGAGGGTATGGGTTCTTTAAGAAAAAGTCAACATGTCAGATATCTTCAACTTAACAAAGGAAAATCCATCATCATTGTGGTATTAAGAGAGGATATTCAAATGCTCACTGGTAACTTCAATGAAAGAAGTAACAATATAAATGGAAAATTTTCTTAACCAAAAGATCTGACAACCATTTCAGAGAAAATGAATGTTCCTTTGCAAGGATCCTCTTCCTCAAGAGAGAGTTAAAAAGCACAGGCAGATACAGTAACTACCAACAAAAGTTTGAAAAGAAAGGGTAATGTTAAAAGGAATTCAATAGTTTGTTTCAGTAGTTAGTTCATTAGTTTTCAGTTCACAGGACCAAGCTCGTTAATGGTGACAGCAAGGCATGTTAATGTGACAGAAGATATTTTGCAGAAGGCTGAGCATAGATGTTTTTGTCTGATAAAGAATCAATTCACAAGATCTGCCTCCTGTTCTTGTATGTCTGTCTTACACTGCTGAATTTCATTCAGTAATAAAGGGATTGTGGCAAGCAGCTTCATCCTATAAAATCTAAAGAACTAGAGTCTGTTCAAACAGAACAATGTAATTCTTACCTATCAGGATTCATGTACATTTATGCATTTCTCCCCTTAACGAGTCTCTTGAATGGGAGAATTTTATCTCCTAATTTCGTGTCACTGGGATTTTTCCAACATTTACCTCAGACATTTTTAACATGGTCAAATGACTTGCACATCTAAATACTAGGTGGAAACTGAGAAGCCGTTATTTCAATTTTTGGATGCATTGTTCATCCTTCAGACAATGAGGCCTGAAGAGATCATGTTTTTGGAAAGGTATTGTAAAACATTGGGCAGTTTTTCACCTTTCAGCTATTACAGCATGGAATATTTATCTTTTTTTCTAATACTAGGACATTCAATCAATCAGTGGATTGGGTACCAAAAGGCAAATTCATACATTTTTCTACTTTACAGTTTTCACTTCAGTAGTGTGAAATGCTATTTTACATGACAATGGATCATATGCCATTTAAAGAGCAATATGGGAAACTAAGTTCTACAAAAACCTAAATTCACCATGCAGCAAAAACCTTTTCTAGAAGCTTTCTGTTCTGAAGGGATATATTATTTCATTAACACTATCTAAGACAAAAAGAGGCTTGGTTTAAGAAAAACAATTTTTAAAGGATTTCTAAACTTGTTTTTCATGGAGTTCTTTTTAAAACCTGAGTACACAATAAAGGACTTCTTCAATTTGGAGGAAGAATTCATTTTTTTTACAACATCATGTCATTCTGGTATGATCCTTGGAAAACGAAATGTTATTTTCTATCTTTGAACAGATTTTCATTGCGGTGGCTTCCAAACTTCAGAGCAAAAGCTGAGTTCTGAAGAAAACCCAGTCCCACAATGACAATAGAAAGGATTTTTTTTCTTTTTTAAATTACACTAAGATATACTAACAGCCAGTTCCTTCCATTTTCAGAATTATGTCTTAACCTATGAGTTGCTTCACTTGTTTCAGTGTGTGTATACACACACACTGAAAGGACAGGCTAAAGATAGGAAATGCTAGGTTAAAACACTACTTGGCATCAGTAATAGTGTCAGGCTAGTTCCTTGTGCAACCATATTATAGAGGAGAAAAATACTACAGCTCACCATGGGAAAGTACATCTTGCCACATACAAATAACTGTAAATTTTGACCTGCATTATATCTGCTATAATCCCTTGAGGAATAGCCATTGGACCTTGAAGAATTTTTTATGAAGATCCAAAAAAAAGCCCTCTCTTCTGCCACAAAATAAGAGGAAAAGACCCTGGAGAAATGCATCTTCATTTTTGAGAATTTACTAGACTATCTGCTAAGGTAAACTCAAGGTGATGTCATAGAACAAATAAAACGATGTCATTTTATGTCAGTGAAAGATCTGGCGCATGAGCCACATTGTTTCCTGCACAATCAGAAAAAAGAACAATTCTCTCAAACATCTTCCTGACTTGCATTTAAATCATGCCTTATGCCAGTGTAGAAATGACGATTAATACTAAAGACCCACTCCAAAGCAATTTTAATGCTGGATTTCAAAGGGCTTTTTTTTTGCCTGGGGAAATGCTTGTAGCAGTTACCTTAATGGTATACAGACAACTGTGTAAAGAATCAATCTTGCTTTTATCTTCCCAGCACATTTCTCTGAAATACTGTTATACTACAGGAACTTACATTTGCCCATCCACCACAGCCAGTTTTGGTCTGAGGTATACTGTAAAGTCCTTGATTGTTATGAGAATATACTGGATCTCAGGGTGGTTATTGCTGTTCAGAGCACGCTGAATGTGGACAGCGAATTCCTTGTAAGACTCTTGGCAGTCAGAAACAAAATTATACTCGCAAATGCCAGGGAATTGATAGATGTCTCCATCAAAAGTTTTGAAATGGTTGTTTCCCCAAGTGCTGCAGACATAATGGCCATGGTTTCTTGTCCTTCCTGTTAAGTGATAAAAAAGAAAGAGGCATGAAAAAAGTGAAATGAATGAGCCATTGTCAAGAAAAGATAAGTGTTGCATTATACAGTAGAAACCACTTGCAGCTACATGCACAGTGATTCCACAGATCTCAAGCCCGATCAAGTAGTTGCCTATTAAGCATAAGAGATGTGAATCTCTAATGGAAAATAAGACATTAACAAATACTGCTGAGACCTGAGTATATCTTATATTCCTCACTGAGTTGAAGGAACCTGTCTGCATGAGATGGGGAAACTTAACCCTCTGACCACTGGTGCATCAGTGCAATGGAGCTTCCTTGCCAAACATATGAATTTATTCTGAAACACAGTATTACTTTTAGCAATATTAAATATTCCTAAGAGCTATTTTCTTCCCTGATGCAACATGCACTAGAAAGGAAACAGAGGTAGGAAACCAAGGAAGTACCACTCTTACTCTCGAAGGCAAATAGGGTAAATGTTATGAAGGGACTTGTGCACAACAGGAGTTTTTAAAGAATTCCTTCTTTTCCTAACAGAAGCAGTGATTTGTGTTACTACAGAATAGAAATTCTTCAGATGATAAGTCAGAAAATAACCATGGTAGGAGAAAAGAAAAAATTTTTTTTTTTCAATAGCAAAAGATGAAGCTGATGATATTTGTTCCCTTCCTGGGCATGTATACCAACAAGTAATACAAATTAACACAGTATCTGATAAATCTCAAGATACTGTAGATTGGGGGTGAACATAAAAGCTAGGCACACTTGGGAAGCTTGCCAAGGTACCAAAAGCACACATGCCACTCAACTTCCAAGACTTTTTTGCAGTGTTTAATTTGAGAAAGTAGAACTACCTGGTTAGGGGACCTCTAACTTACGTAATTTGATAGTATCAATCATGCCAGATACATCCAGCCAAGCTGGTATGGTTCTTTCTCCAGAAGGAAGGCTACACAGTGATTCTCCCAGAGTTCACAGCTGGGACACCAAATGCAAGATAATGGTTTCCTCTCATTGCTGAATTCAAGACACAGAAGACCAAGACCAATACCCCAAACCTGATCACTGCATAAAATTCATCACCTATTCCTCCAAAAATAGCTTTTGGTATGAAAGCTCCATTTCAACACTTCAAACAAAGTTGACAATAAATAGAGTAAATAAGAGCTTTTACGTAAGGATTATTAACATCCTGAATGACAAAATTACCTTTGTCCAAAGTTACTACATTTAGTTTTGAAGTATTTATGTCATTCCAAAGTAACCGAATGCACAATCATCCACTTTCTTCATTGCTGTAACAATGAACCTTCCAAAGTCCTATAATTGCTTTCTGTGAAGCAGTTGCCATAACTAGCAAAGTCTCAACACAAGGAAAGAAAAGTAACACTTTCCAAGCACACCAAACTAGAAATTAATACAGTAGATATAGGTACTAATCTCTGCAAAGAGAGCAGTATGTACCTATGCTGGCTGCTCCATGTAGTCTCAGTATTTGAAAGTTTAAGAAATTTAAGGCACCTTAAAAATCCAGTGCATTATTCAAATATACTGCCTCCTACCTCTGTAGTGATATTTTAATTCTCTCTCCCTTTTCTAGGAGGGAATCTATTACCATTCCATTTCAAGAACTTACCTTTTCTTATTTCATTTGCATAGGAAAGAGCCAGCCAGAGCATAAAAAGGCTGGCAACTCTTAGCCCCATGGTGGCTAAGGTGGGTGAACTGGGAACTCCACTGAAAACTTTTCTTTATATAATATCCATTGATGCAATTGATTCTATCATAGGGGAGGAGATAAAAAGGGAGGAGAAAAGAGGAGGGGTAAAAAAAATAGGCGTGATATTTACAGAAGATAAGAAGTAAACAGACAGGTATTTTTCACCATAAATGAAGGAATTCAGTATACAGGAAATGGTACAATATTGATTCAGTAATTATGCAGTTTTTTTATTGCTCTAATTCTTCTGCAGGATGCTGGCTTTTAAATCCTTCAAATGCTTACACCAAGTTTAATCTTCAGTAACTCCTATAACAAATAAGGAATTTTGGAGTGGCTGAACAAAGAAATTCCTTGAAGGAAGTTTAGGATGAGATACCTTCAAGCAATGGCTTCAAAGCCAAAGAATTTTTCATTTTTCACTATCACATAGAATGATTTCTGTAAAAATTAAACAATGCAAATGAAGTTCCTTGTAGACAACAGTAATCCTTACAAATGAAAATGATACACCACGCACTGTAAAATTATTTTGCAGTCAATTGCTGGATTCCTTTCATTTGTAAAGCTCTGGGGAGCATCTAAAATAAGGTATAGCCCACACCACATATTGTGCCCAAAATGTAATTGAGATGGGGTGACAAGGTAAGTTCAAGGAATTCACAGCAGAAGAGATGTTCTATCGAACATTTTCATTGTACAACAGAAAGTCCATCAAAAAGGCTGTAGACCTTCACAACATATTAAGATTTAGGGAAAAGGAAAAAAAAAAAAAAAAGAAAGAAAAAGGGGAAAACATTACTCTCCAAGCTGAATAACAATTGTTTTTCAGGCAGAATCCCCCTAAACAGCTCGTTCTTGCTTACCTTCTACATGAATGATAAATTTACAGTCTATTGTCCCACATCAGGTCCTACAAAAGCTATAGGGTCAGCTTTTCTTTCTGCAGATAAAGATGAAGAGGGTCCCTGGGAGGAGAAGAAGAAAGCAGAAAACACAGCCAGGAACCAGTTCAGAATGCTGCTTCAGAAATACAAGATTTCTGCATGCACTGTATTTTACTCTGAAAAATTCCTTTGAGAAGGTGTTCCTGCAGCTCTCTTCAGAAGACAAAACACAGGGTCCTCGAAGTAAAACACGCTTATTTCAACAGATTTTTTAACACATCTGCTTCCTAGCACTAACAGGGTTTACTTCTTACAACTCCCAAGCAAGGCTCTATATTTTCTCATCAAAAGTTTTTCAATGCCGTGTCTAAGAAATCTCTAATTCTGTTAATTGTTCAGAGTGTTCCTTACTTTCATTGCTTAAATTATAAGTAGGACTTTTATATTTTGTATAAAATCCCTTTAGGCTGCTCTAGTCAACTAGAAACACCCTTTTGTCATAAAGGCATGGGTTTTAGCTGTTTTCTTTTATTTGTTATTTTCATCTCAAGTACAGCCTAGCCTCAACCGGAACATCTTCCTGTTTTCCCTCAATACATCTTAAAAGGTTTTAGACTTTCTGCTTTTCTCAGTTGAGTATATAGATTTGCACTTCTCTCACCTGTACATAGGATATCATTCACTCAACACCCATGACTGAAATTAAGTAGTTGCCCTTTTCTCCTTTGGGAGTCTATCAGTAGAAGAATATAGAGTTGATTTTCCTTCTTGAAAAATAAAAATAAAAGTAGTAATAATTGGTTAGATCAAACCATTTAGAGAAAAAAAAGAAGAAACATTGTCTACAGAGACTTTTCCCTGATGGTTACTTTAGTAGGTCTAACTTCTTATGACACATCAGAGACATCTCCTGTCTTGGAATTTTCTTTCTTTTATGCCACCAAAACTCTTAGTTCAGAAATGTTTTCTAAAAATACTTAGATTCCCGAAGGACTTTATTTGGAGTTTTTTATTTTCTTCCCTGTGTTATTCCAGATAGTCTCCTGTCTAGAACTACTACTGACCCAGAAAATTCCTTCTTGGGCTATAAAGTTAAAACAGGACTATTTTTCTTCTCCAGTCTTTTCTTCTCAGAGTGACAACTTCTCATCATCCCTTCTTCTGACGTATAGGAAGCTGTGGCTTGCTGTGACATCCCAAACTGAATAATGGAAAGCGACACGCCTTTGAGCATTGAGATCACTCTTACAGAATTTGTACTCAAGATTAGTTCGCTGTGTTGATCTGAGGAGAAGTGAGTACAGATCCTTATCTTCACAATTCATCAGTATTTGTACTTTTGCTAGCATTAGAAAGTGTCCTAAAATATACCATCTCTGTTTCCTTATTGCCAGAAAGGTAATGATCCTGTCTACCAGCTGCTTTATATGCCTTTCAGAAATAATCAGTATTTAAAGTAGACAATCATAGCCTGTTTTATTTCATACTCAGCTACCTTACAAATTGTTGGATTACACATTTTAATGCAGAAGAATCTTACAGTTAATGCACAGATAACTCTGCATCTGTATGTAAGCACTAATTTATTTGCTATCAATTTTCCAAAGTATTCAATCAATTTTGGAACAGAGATAATTGTGCTTTAGCATTAGCATCTTTGCTTTAAGCTTACATCAGCTCTCTACATCTGAGTTGACCTGTCTGTGGAACTTCATGCCATTCCTTGCTTCTGGTCATCTTAATCAGAAGTCAGCTTCCTATTTCCAATATCAGGTGTTCATTTACCTTTAATACCAATGATACTTCTTATAATTCTGCGTGCAGATTCAATCCTCTCCCAGTAGGGACACTACAATTGAGAACATATGGAATCCTAACTGGATAAAAGCTATCACTATGCAAGTGGCATCACCAGATCGTGACGAGTAGGAGTGTTTTCATATTTACATCCCACTGCTGAGTCTTAACAGAGATATAGTTTTTTAAAAGTTCCTGAAGTCCATGAGTAGAAATACAAGTTCCTATAATCATCCACTATATGCCTGACCCAGGACCCCCAACACTAGTGCTACAACAGCAACAAAAATAGCAACAGGCAATGCTAAAATTCAAAGTTTAAAAAAAATAAAATTGATTGCATGGCAAGTGTGTTTGTTGGAGCAGCAGATGCAGAAGGGATAAAAAAACGTGTTTTGAGTCATAGCTGTGTCAATGCATTGAGTGTTTCCTTACTCCTAAACTTTTATGAGACTATTTCTAATCATTCCATCAGCATAGCTAACTTTCAGTGTTCATATTAATTACAATGTAAATAATGTAATGTAAGTAATGTAAGTATCTGTTTAAAAGATAACCTACACAGAAGATTATCTTCATTCTGACTCACACTGCAGAAGAAAATGGCCTATATAGAAAAATTATATTACTTTAAGATAAAATTAAGCAGAGACCTGGCTAAGCTTACTGTTTTAGGAAGAATAAATCATTTTTCAAGAACTTGGACTCTGTTTCTATCTGTTAACACACTGAGAGGAAATCTCATTGCAGTCTTGTCATAGCAATCCCAAGATGATCACTGCACAAATACCTCTGAAAGTACAATTACACCTGGTGACTGAAATTTTTTCCATATCTGCTTTTCTATTCCTGACTTGCTGCTGATTACAGGCTGTCAAACCAAAACCCAATGTTCTATCAGTGATGTTGCTCTGCAGAAGTAGCCATGGGATTTCGTTCTGCTACTCTTCCACCTGCCAGTATTTTACCACAGCACACAAAGCCTTCTGCATGGTGATCCAACTGCACGATATACACATCACTCCCATTATCTCAAGCACAGTGATGGGCTGTCTGAGCATAACATTCTCACATCCTCTTCCTTAAATTGTTTGGCACAGAAATTTTAAGATAGATTAAACTTTTCCCATTTTGCTCAACCTTGATTGAATGGCTTACTTAATGGCATGTAGTCAACACTTCTACTGATCTGACAGAATTTCATAAGTTTAAGATTTAACATCAAATAGGTGAGCTAAATGATATTCTGAGCCATGGTATAACTAAGGTGCTGGTTCCACAGGACACTATGGAAACTTGAGTTCACTTGCATGAACATTTAGCTAAGAATCTTTAGTCTTCCGTCTCCTCCCACTAAATATTATGATCCTGCTGATACAATTTACTACATTTGTTATAGTTATGGTAAACTTTAACTTTTTTCTGTTATGTAAATAAGCAGTTACGTAATTAACAGTGCCTTCTGTTGCTTGTGAGAGGGAACAACCACGTCAAATGCAAGAATACATCTGACTCATATCCAAGTCTTCCAGATGCCATGTACATTTTTTTAACAACATTACTTTATAATTAACTTTTGAATCATCAAAAAGGCAACACTGTCAGTACAGAGTGCTGTATCACAGCAACGTTGTGAATATAATAGTGTATATTGAAGGACACTGAGAGCTGCTACCTCCCACACAGCAAAGGAGAGGGAAGGATGAAGTAGACAACCTGAGAAATATTTCCTTCACACAGTTCCATGATATTTTTCACTGTTTGTGTTTATTTTCCATGTATTTTTAAAATTTGAATTGGATCACTTGTTAAGGTCTTTTGAAAGGGAAAAAATAGAGAACAAAACCAGGTCTAAAAACCAAAAAATACTTTTGAGCATTCCTTAATACTTTTCCTTTTCAGCTACAGCTTTTTAAAATGTCAATTCTCAGAAGCAGACCATCTGCACTATAAAATATCAGCAGTGAGACTGAGAGTCCATGCCATCCAGTGATGTATTGCATCCACTAGGAGTACCTACATTCAAATTTTGGAAGGGCTGGACAAAAACAATTTGGAAAAAAAACTTATTATAACTTCACATTATAGGTAATTGATGTCCAGAAGAATTGTTTCCCAGAGTATCAGGAGACCTCACAGTTTTGATCTATGTGTCTCCACAAAACTCCTGTCCCAATATTTACAAATGCAGAATTAAACACACAGCCAGAGATACAGAACCACGAAAGTACATAGGCAATATACAGCAAGGGCTCAAAATGAGATGTACACATCCAGCATTCTGAACAAGGAGCTGCCTGGACGAGGCAAGAGGAAAATCTAAATTTCTAAATTAACTATTTCTAAATTTTAACTATTTCTGTGCACCATGACTAATATCTTCATAGACACAACTGTCTTCATGAACATGGGTGCTTCGTGCCTTTCAGAAAAACAGTTTTTTCTCAAAATGGTGCCAGAGGAGGAGTCTTCATTCTACAGCTCACTGAAAACAGGGGATTCAGCGAGGGGTGCCATACTTAAATCTGTCTTGGGGACTCACATTCACATCTCCTGTGAGAATACAGTTGGACTATATGATTGTTGTAGGTCCCTTCCAACTGAACAATTCTATTCTAATACTTGAATCCCTGGGCTCTAAGGCTCCCTCCTGCTTTTGAAACTCTTCAACTTTGCACAGAATACTTAAGTTTCATTGTTCCAAAGACAAGGAAAGCAGGATTGACCATGAATCTACAATGCAGAAATTAGAGGGACTAGTTGACGAGAAGAGGGAGGAGGGGCATTGTCTCAGTTAATCCAAACATTTGATATAAAATATAGCTCATGTTCTGGGAACAGAAACTTTGGTATGTATATAAGCCCAAATTGCTTGAGGTCATTTATGAAGATGTTTTTCAGGTAATGCAAAAGAAAAATAAATAAAAAAAAAAAGTTAAATTCTTATCTTGACCTGGACAGTAAGACTTAGTTGAACATACCACAGCAGAACATAGATAACAGAGTAAAATCATCTTTCTCTGCCCAGTTTGAAGAAGTTATTTTTCCAGCAACGCTTCCGTATTTTAGAAGCATTACATGGAAAAATTTCATAACAACTCTGTAAGAGATGTTTGCTGTAAGCAAATAGCTTAATAAAAAGGCTAAATTGAAAGCAGGTCCAGGAGATAAGTGATAATATCTTCTCTGTACTTTCCCAAGACAGAGACCAGAGTAAAGTTTCCAGTTCAGAACAGTACTTCATCAATACTGCTTTAAGTGTTGCTCTACTCAGGCAAACCTATAATTAGATAAAAAGCTTTATTTTTCCTCTTGTGGTGGGTTAACCTTGGCTGGCCACAAAACCCTCACCCAGCAGCTCTCTCACTCCCCCTCCTCAATAGGACGTTTCGTCCTCCCTCCTCTCTCTTACTGCTACACAGCATTTTATCCTTAAATATATTTCCACAGAGGTGCCACCAGCTTGGCTGATGGGCTCAGCTGTGCCCTGTGGTGGGTCCACTGGAGCTATCTGGCAGTGTGTGTCCGGCACAGGGCTGTCCCAGTCTCTTCCTACAGAGCCCCTCCCCCCTCCAAAAAAAAGCTCCCGTACTACTAAAATCTTACCATATAAACTCAATATACCTGTACATAAATTATCACAGAAACATGTTTACCATCTCAGCAAGCCACATTTCTAAAAGGATCTTTTTCTAGTATTTTAGACCAGACTGAACATGCTTGTCTACAAACTAACAATGCAATTAGACATTTACCCTTCAGGTATTGAATCCAAGTACTAGCACTGTCCAACAATAGGGTAGCATTCTGTAAATCATCCATCATTCAAAAAAGGTGTTTAAAACAACAAAAATGGTAAAAAATGGTCAGAATTATTACAAAATGCTCAAGGTAACTTAGGATGTTATGGAAATGTAAAGACTGAGACAGGCACATGAGCTCTTGAAGAAGACTAGTATAATAAACCAAAATGTAAATCATACTTCTAGCCATCATCTGAAAAATTATTATTTTCTTTTAATGTTAAATGCATTTGGGGGTAAAGTTTTCCCTTTCTTTGCAAGAAATTTATGGGAATACAGATATGTCAAAGAAAACCCCATTTTTCAACTCTTTTTCTCTTGTCCTAATCTTGTCATTACAGGAATCTTTACAGATTGGGTCATTCAAATCAAATAAAAAAATCCCCCTGAATTTACTGCATGAGATTTTAATATGCTACTAACTATACAAGGGCCAGTACTGATTATACACAAAACTGTATCGAACACACAGAATATAAATTGATTAAACATACAGATTACAAAACATAGATTATCTGAGTTTTAATTGGAACTACTTGGTAGTGGTTGAGGAAAAACTTCCTCTTTTCATGAAACTGCCATGTTTCATGTCTGTACTTGCCAGGTCTCTCTCATGCAAGCTAGTATGTGGAACATAGCCAAAAAAACCTGTGAACAGAAAACTTAATTTTTAACTAAGGGGAATTCAGTGAACTTGGAAAGAGCGGTTCACCTTATCCTGAACTGGGATGCACAGATGAGATTTGCATGAAGGGTGCAGGCAATAATTTTAAACTAATAGAATTTGGTTTTATGAAGCTAAATACCATGTCTATAGTCCTGTATGTTATCTTGACTCCTGTTATATAAACAATGTTAAAATAACCTGGTAAACAAAGCACACCTGAAAGAACTTGGAAGTGATTGATGCTTAACATAAGGCATTTCCCTTCATAATAAGCTCTCTAATTGACTAAGAAGGTGTATCCTTTTTGTGTCATTCCTGAGAAACTACCATACAATCTGGTAACTCCCATTCCACAAAGTAAATTTAAAAAAATATAAAAGGAGTCTGATGTGAACAGAAGATTAGTGTCTACTACTGAGTCACGGAGCGTAAGTTAGGTAAGAGTATAGGCACAGTCTACTTGAGCCTTAGGAAAAAGCTTTCTTATTTGATTAGCTGGAAGAGAAGATAACAAAACAGAGACAAGGATATGTAGTGAAAATGAAAATAACAGAAGATTTCCTTTTGTAACTTTCCACACAATCCATAAACAGATATTTGCATTCAGTCCAAGACAGGTGTGTCAGAATAATGATTGCTTAAATATTGCCATTTGGACAGAAAAATGCACTGGATTTCACACAAGTGAAACAGTCAAAATAAGGAGTGACCTGGTTGCTGTTTGAAGGCACCACGTTAGACACTTAGAATAGGTGAATACTACCAATCAAAACAGACCTAAAAGGACTAAAAATGAGAACAAAAGCCAGCATGGCCAAACAACACACTAATACAGGCAAAAATCACATCTTAGTACAAACAAACAAAAGGAAATGAGACCCAAATAATAATAAAAAGTATGAACTTTAACAAAAGACAGGCTTATTTGAGTAATTAGAAAACAATAACATACTATTCGATTCTATTAGAAGCAGGAAAACTGTTACTTAATGAAGTGGGAAATGACAAAAACAACATTCAAGGAAGAAACTATGACACTTGAATAGTTAAATGATGTTTTTCTACCACTGTTCACTACAGAGGTGATAACTCACTATGGAGAGATACTCCAACATAACAGCCATTTTTTATGGAGCATGACTCAGTTATTTTTGCAATTCAAGGTATGAAAACAGGAGATTTTAGAATAAATTGATAAAATGAAGAGTATACAACCTGTGAAGGCTGGATGGTATTCCTTAAGTGTTCTAAAGAATCTCAAGTATAAAACTGCTAAAGTTCAACAAAAGCTCTTAAATGGACAAGCTCCCATAGGTGGTCACTTCCTCGACTAGCAATATTCTTAGAGATTTAAACAAACTGTGGAAAAGTTAGTTGTCACAATGGACAGAAATAACTGATGTACTCCACCAAGGTTTAAGAGTAGTGAACTTTGAAGTTACAGGTTTGTTACGATCCTAGATTATCCAGGAGAGCCAAAACTAAACTGAAAGAGAACTGCAGAATTAGCCTGCAATACTGAGAAGGAATAAAGCAGTAGATGAAAGTCAGTGATTACCAATGTAAAGCCGTGAATGCAAAAAAAGATTCCAGTGTGCCCACACTGTCTTCCTATTTTCACACACATGCACACGCACAGGGCACAATGTTAGTCATCAGCTCTCACGAAAAATATCTTGAAAGCAATGTGACAAGTATCAGAATAATACCACCTAAGTGACCAGTGACAGTCAAAAGGTTCATACAGCATTAGTAAAGGCATGGAGAACAAAAGACAAAGTAACACTGTAATACTCTATATGCATTCATGGAGGGACCACATTTAAAAAAAAAAAAATTACTTCCCATTCTGGTCAGTCCATTCCAAGAAGCATATTTTAAAACTAGAAAAGGTACTAAGAAAGAGAACAAGAGTCAGGATAGGATACATTCCCCAAAGTGGCAAAAAGTTCACTTGTAATGTTCTAGTGATGATCTGTTAACCTCTTACAAGGACCTTGGCTTTCTTGAGATGCATTTCATCAACTGAATATGGACAGCTATGAACATGGAAGACTGGCTGGCTGTCGTCTTCTACACCATTTTCTCCATCACTAACATATATGTTATATATTAAGTGCCATTGAGTGTGGGCTACACCATTAAAAGACAATGACTTCCAGAATTAGATGATGGTGAGATCCACTAAAGTTCTGGTAGTCTATTCTAAAACCACAGTATTGGTCTTTAAAGACCTTTTTTTCTTAAAGAAATTTTAAATCGAGTAAATTCACTTTAGTGTAGGACACAGCAGGCTAGTGTCTCGAGGCACAGATATCCCTTGTCCTGCATCTGAAACAAACTTACTAATTCATCAAGTAATGCCACCAGGACAAGAGATGCATGCAAAACAACGTATTTAAAATGGAGAAGGGAGAAGCTTTGGAAAATATGATGTGCTTGGATTGCTCACCATGAAAGAGAGTATCTCTTGTTGAATACTCCCAAGATGCTTAAATGATGTTGCTATCCTGAAAGGTATCATAAAAGCATCAGCAAATTCCTTAGACTTGCTCTTGCATTTGTGACACCGTATTTGTTCACACAGCTTTTTGCTTCTGTTGGCCATGGACAGCCAACATTAACAACAGTGTATGCGAGACAGATGAACTCCGACCAAAACAGAATTGTCCATTCAGTCACAATGAGTTATGACTCTGAAAAAAACCACTGTTCAAGATGATGGATGAAAGTGAAGATCCAGTTCAGCCTACTAAAACATTTTCAGACACATGACACATAATTTGGAGCTCATATGAATGTGAATGCAATACAAATGGAAATGTGTATGTGTTTAAGCACTGGAAGAAGTAGCAGAACAAGGGTTGAAAGATGAGCACACAATTATAATGAAGAACACTGTTGCTAAAACACTGCTCCCAGGGATAAAGTGGAAGAGTGTTGTTTACATCCAGAAAAAAAGGCCTGCACTCTGCTAAGACCACAGCACAGGTAACTTGACAGTGGAAGACCCTCCATTCTGATATCAGGAGGATGGCAATGAAGCAGCAGCATGTTACATGTACCATTCCTTTTTCCATTAGTTCACCAAGAAAACAGATGAAAGACATATGTATCAAATAGAGAAAAACAGACAGCAGAAATCAGATTTCTGAGCAGAAATCAGATCTAAAATTTAAGCAAGCTGAAATAAGCCATATTCTGTGGCAAAGGACCACGTCTTAACAGCCAATGACTACAAAAGGATATACAGGTCTGTCCAAAGTAGTTTGTCATCACCAATCAAGAAGAAATAAAAAATGCAATGGAGACTTGACAACAGTGTCTCTTGTCCTCAACTTTACACATCAAAATCCTGACCAAACCTGGCAAAACTTGGTATCCCAAACTTGATGCCTGTAACTATGTGGGTGTGCAAGGGTAAATGAGTGAAATTCAGGAGAGAATGCAAGAAGATAACATAAACTCCTTTAGAGATTTTTTAAAATAAGTATTGCTCTCCTTTTCCATAAGATCACATATTTAATTTTATTACATAAGTTTTCCCACACAGTGATATGCTGCTGATTTGAAACTGATGGTGGGGCACAAGTTAAGATGACCATTTTTATACTTCCAATTCAGAGAAAAAGAAGCAAAATCATGCATATCCATCATATTCTTTATTCATTCCCTGAAGCTAAACTACACCTTCAGTTGTTTTCAGTTTCAGTTTCTTATGCTTACTGTGTTTTTTGTCATACTCAAAATACTTCCTAGAATAAACATTTGAACTCCTGACTTGTGGTGCCAAGGAAGAAACCAAATAAGACACTACTGAAGAGGACATGAGTGTAATTTCCTTTGGACCTGATTTAAAATCTGGAAAAATCTTTAACACCTTTCACTTCTGACTAAGAGATTACAAAAAAATGCTGCAATTTACCTTACTTGCTGGTGGCTCTGACTTACAGGAGAAACAAACATACTGTTAATGGCTGTCTATCAGGAGGAGAAGGAAATCAAGCAGTTTCTTGACTCTCAAATCTAGCTGACCACATGCTACTGATCATCCACAGAAAGTACAGTCAGCAACATAACCACAGCAAAATTATTTTTTATTACAAATGACATATATTCCATTCTTGTTGCCTCTGTTATATATTCCCTACCTTGTACCCTGGCCATGGTACTGAAAACAAAAAACTAGCTTAGGCAAAGGTTTTATTAGTTTCTTTACTGCAAGAGTAGAGCAAAACATCCTCACCTACAGAGGTGTGGGGCCAAAATCACAACTGATGTAAAATGGTAAATTTCATTGGGCCTAAACCATTCCACAACATGCTGCATGCAAAGGTCTTAAGAACATATATATAGCACATGCTACTGGTCTCTAGGCAGTATACTTCTGAAGGAAGACTTCAGAATGATGTCCAGTCATTTGCACATAAAGAATAATACATTGCAAGAATAGAGATAATTCAACACTAAGAACCCTATCTTGGCCATTTCTATTTATGCAGCCTCCACAGCCTCTCACTAAAGGTGGTGATGAATACAAACACCCTAACAAGGTAACATAATACTTGGGACAGTCCTATCTCATTTAACAATGGTGATGTGGTTTAGGCCCAGCTGGCAGCTGAGCGCCATGTGGCCGCTCACTCACCCCTCCCCCGGGTTTCAATAACATTATAAATGCTTATAACAATTTTGCTTTAACACACTTGGGTCAGACTTGTCATTATCACAACCCCTCGAGCCCCACGTTGGGCGCCAAAAGGACTGAAGTGGTTTAGGCCCAGCTGGCAGCTGAGTGCCACGGGCTGCTCACTCACCCCTCCCCTGGCGGGATGGGGAGGAGAACAGGAAAACAACGGCAAAGCCTCGAGGGTTGGGATAAGGGCAGTTTACTGGGACAGCAAGGGAGAGGGAAACAATCAACAACAGTACTGATAACAGATATTCACAATGGGTGATAACAGAGAACAATTTACAGATCCAATGACCAACCGACCAGACACTCAGCCCATCCCAGTCCCCCCCACTGCCCGACTAGCCCCCTTTTATGGTGAGCATGACGTGGTCACATGGTATGGAATAGCCCCCGGCCAGCTTGGGTCACCTGTCTTGGCTCCCTGTGAAATTAACTCTATCCTTGCCAGAACCAGGACATTATCCACCCCTTATTCTATACCATCTACGTCATGCCCAGATTATTTCACAGGCACCATTCTCTTACTCCATGGGCCATCGTTCTAAAGTGTCCATCGAGTTCATTTAGGCCATGGCTTTGGGTTCCATCTACCATTACAGTCTCTCAGAGCAGGAACAATGGTGCATGCTGCTGGATTGTTGCACGCTGCATCCAGAGTTTTTCACGGCTGGTGTATCTGGTGTGGTCCATGCTCGCAGTCTGGACGTCAAAGATGTGATTTTTCGATGAAGTTTCTGGGCACTAGCTGAAGTCAGTTCTAGTTCCAAAGTCCATCCTTCATTAGTTTTGGGTGACTCTTACAGTCCTACCATTGATACAGTATATAGCTATTAACATCATACTATTTAATTTATTGGCTATTTTCACACAAAATCAAATCCCCTTGGGGTACACACCGGACTTCCCCATCCTTTCTCATCACCCACCAAGTGCACCCTGGTCCCTGAGCAAAAGCAATCCCGCAGATGGGCTGGCCTTTGCCTGAAGCAGGGATAACCCAAACTGTTTTACCCAACATATTTTTCATGCGCACTACAGGAACTTTATCTCCTTCCACTGGGCGTGGTAATTTTGATTGGGCAGGGCCAGCTCAATTGGCAGATCCCCTAGTGTTAACTAACCAGGTGGCCTTTGCTAATTGTGTGTCCCAGTGTTTGAGGGTCCCACCACCCATTGCTCTCAGGGTAGTTGTTAGCAGTCCATTGTACCTTGCAATTTTCCCAGAGGCTGGCGCATGATAGGAGATGTGATACACCCACTCAATACCATGCTCTTTGGCCCAGGTGTCTATGAGGTTGTTCCGAAAATGAGTCCCGTTGTCTGACTCAATTCTCTCTGGGGTGCCATGTCACCACAGGACTTGCTTTTCAAGACCCAGAAGTGTTCTGGGCAGTGGCATGGGGCACAGGATATGTTTCCAGCCACCCAGTGGTTGCTTCCACCATTGTAAGAACATAACGCTTGCCTTGGTGGCTTCATAGGAGCGTGATGTAGTCGATTTGCCATGCTTCCCCATATTCATATGTCAACCATCGGCCTCCATACCACAGAGGCTTTACCCGCTTGGCTTGCTTGATTGCGGCGCATGTTTCACATTGATGGATGACCTGTGAGATGGCATCCATGCTCAAGTCAACCCCTCGATCACGGGCCCATCTATATGTCGCATCTCTTCCTTGATGGCCTGAGGTGTCATGGGCCCACCAAGCTAGAAATAATTCACCCTTACGCTGCCAGTCCAAATCCACCTGAGCCACTTCAATCTTGGCGGCCTGATCCACCTGCTGGTTGTTCCGATGTTCCTCAGTGGCCTGACTCTTGGGTACGTGGGCATCTATATGATGTACCTTTACAACCAGCTTCTCTAGCCGGGCAGCAATATCTTGCCACAATGGGGCAGCCCAGATGGGTTTGCCTCTGCGTTGCCAGTTGCTCCGCTTCCACTGCTGTAACCACCCCCACAGGGCATTGGCCACCATCCATGAGTCGGTATAGAGGTACAGTGTTGGCCACTTTTCTCTTTCAGCAATATCTAAAGCCAGCTGGATGGCTTTCACCTCTGCAAACTGGCTCGATTCATCTTCTCCTTCAGCAGCTTCTGCAACTCGCCATGTAGGACTCCATACAGCGGCCTTCCACCTTCGACGCTTTCCCACAACGCGACAGGACCCATCAGTGAAGAGGGCATATGGCTGCTCATCTTCTGTTAGTTTATTATACGGTGGGACTTCTTCAGCACGTGTCACCTCCTCCTCTGGCGACATTCCGAAACCTTTCCCTTATGGCCAGTCTGTGATCACTTCCTGAATTCCTGGACGACTGGGGCTTCCTATCCAAGCCCACTGTGTAATCAGTGCAACCCACTTACTCCACGTAGCATCAGTAGCATGATGTGTAGAAGGAGCCCTCTCTTTCAACATCCAGCTCAGCGCTGGATTTCGGTTAAAACCGAAATAGATATCGGTTCCACCCCTTCATAGTTTGATGGCATTAGGGTACACTGTGCACTGGTGTCCACTAGGGCCTTGTACTCTTGTGGGTTCAATGTCCCAGGCCATCAGATCCACACAGTCCAATACACTCTGTTGTCCCTTTCCTCCACCTGGCTGGAGGCAGGGCCCCTCTACTCCTGCTCATCATATTCACTACTCATCTCTTGCAGAAAGGACTTAGAAGTCCCTTCAAGAGGATCAGAAGTGCGATCTAGCCTTCCACTTGATCTGGGGGGCTGCCCAGTGAAAACTGGAGCAGCATTCTTTCTGGAAGAGTCCTTTTGTACAGCTGTCGTGCCTTGTAGCTCGTGTACGCATGCCTGCAGGGTTGAGGTAGGCTTCCCATCCCATTTCCTCATGTCTTCTCCATGGTCACGCAAGTAAAACCACAGGATACCTCGTGGTGTGTACGCTCCATATCCCCTCTCCGGAGCAGAAAAACGCTTACTCCTAACAGCTGAAATATGGGTCTGTGCAGGTGGGGAGTAAGATATATCCTCTTTGAGTTGCCGGACATCCTGGGACAGTTTCTCCACAGCCGAGACGAGGGAGGAAGAAAGGCTCTCTTCATATTGCCGGAGTCGGCCAGCCACTTCATCCACTGTGGGTGCCTCTTCACTCTTCCAGTCAATTACTGCCAGTGAGTTGGCGTATGATGATGGCGCACTTCGCACAAATTTTCGCCACATGGGTCGGGTACATTGGACTTCATCGGGGCCTGTGGGCAACTGTGCGTTGTCTGGATCATAATAAACCATCTCCCGCACAGCTAATTCCCTCAGATATTGGATACCTCTCTCCATGGTGGTCCACATGCCTGGCCGACATACGACATCTTCGCTGAAAGGATACCTTTCCCTCACACTTGACAGGAGTCGCCTCCAGAGGCTGAAGGCCTGTGCCTTCTTCCCAATTGCCTTGTCAATGCCCCCTTCCCTAGACAAGGATCCCAGCTGCTTGGCCTCCCTGCCCTCCAGTTCCAGGCTACTGGCCCCATTATCCCAGCAGCAGAGCAGCCAGGTAATAATGTGCTCCCCTGGAAGGCGGCTGAAATCTTTCCGCATATCTCACAGCTCACTCAGGGACAGAGATTGGGTGATCACTTCTGGTTCTGGCTCTTCTTCTCATTCTCGTGATGGTCCCGGTTCATCATCATCTCTTACTAAGTGAACCGATTTCCTTGTGTATTTCTTTTTGCGTATAGGGGCGACTGATACTGGTATGGGTTGATCTTTTGGCTCGGCTACAGTGCCTGTTGCGGGGGTTTGGGTAGCTGCAGTGCCTGCTGCAGGGGCTTGGGCAGCTGCGGTGCCTGTGGGTCTGCTCTCTCCCTCTGGATGGTGCTGTCTACTATCAAGCAGTGTTTGATAGATTGTGGCCAGGGCCCAGCACCGTGCAGTAAGTCGTGTCTCCTTAGAATCCCCACAGCATTTTCCTTTCAAATATTCCACCATTTTATCAGGGTCTTGCAGTTGTTTGGGAGTGAAGCTCCAAACCATTGGGGGTGAAAAGGTCTCTAGATACCTGCCCATACTCTCCCACATGCCATGCCAGCCCTGACCATTCAGCCTGGGGGAAGAGCCCTGGGTGGTATTCTTGAAACAATTTTTGCTAACCCTGAACAGGAGTTGGAAAACATTCAGGAGACCTAGCAATAGGAATATACTGACCTGAACATTCCAAGGGTATTCAAAATTCTCAAAAATTGTTGTAACCAACCAAAAGGGAAAAGGGGAGGTGAAAGAGTGAGAGAAGGTATCCCCCCCTGTCTTCCCCATAGATTGGGTGCAATTATTAATCAATTCTGAAAGATATTGACCAAGGTACAGGCCTGACCAAAATGCTACGTGCAAGTAGCCAGCAACCAGCTCAGACTCATGACTGTCGATGATATCATAAGTCATTATCACACAATACAACAATATGAGAACAGGAACCCCTCTCCCAGAGGTGATAAACAGCACAGCAGGGATTACACAGAGTAAACACGGGTTTACAAACCAGAGCCATGTGACCAAACAGAACATCACTATGACCAGTGACTGTTTCAATAACATTATAAATGCTTGTAACAATTTTGCTTTAACACACTTGGGTCAGACTTGTCATTATCACAACCCCTCAAGCCCCACGTTGGGCGCCAAAAGGACTGAAGTGGTTTAGGCCCAGCCGGCAGCTGAGTGCCACAGGCTGCTCACTCACCCCTCCCCCGGCGGGATGGGGAGGAGAACAGAAAAACAACGGCAAAGCCTCGAGGGTTGGGATAAGGGCAGTTTACTGGGACAGCAAGGGAGAGGGAAACAATCAACAACAGTACTGATAACAGATATTCACAATGGGTGATAACAGAGAACAATTTACCGACCGACCGAGCATATTTTCAGGCCGTCCCGGAACCGCACCCCCCACCCCCCCTCCCATGCCCGACTAGCCCCCTTTTATGGTGAGCATGACAACACATGGTATGGAATAGCCCCTGGCCAGTTTGGGTCACCTGTCCTGGCTCCTGGTGAAATTAACTCTATCCTTGCCAGAACCAGGACATATGGGATTTTTGATTGGTATCCCTTTCATCAAGTCTTTTCTTCAGCAAGCCAGAATACAGCATAGTAGTGTTTGCAGTACAATCCCATAGTTAGTTTGACTGGCTTTAGAACTCACAGAGATGAACACTCTCCAGAAAGTCTGTTTAGTCAGTAATTCATTTTTTTCAAACTCATTTAATTTTTTTTTTTTTGTTTTTGGGGGTGGGGGTAGGCTTTTTCCCAGGTGTATGTTTGCAAGAGTCCATTTCACCATCTTTGGAAAAAAAATGTGAGAAAAAAGTGACAGTTCTTTTGAACATATAACTGCTGTCTGTGTACACTAATAAACAGACAAATACTCTCTTCTCTCAGTCTTATCTGCTCTCTCCTTCTTCTTACTCCTTTCTCCAGTTCCGCCTCTTCCTACGTTGCATGTAGAGTTGAAAGTGCATTAACACAGTCCTAACCTGTAACCAGTATCTTCTGAAAAGTAGGATAGGATTTTGTGTCTATAGTTAGAACTGTGATTTCTGTTAGTACAATGATTTTTGCTCAGTTTTAGATACCATGCAGTGCAGAAAAAGTCCTGAATTCCTCTTTGGGATTATCAGAAAAATGTGTTATGTAGGAAGGGAAAACCAATATTAAGCACTTTCTGCCAAGATTGGACTTGTGAAATTAAAGCCCCAATTTGCCCAACAATTAGAACCACTAACTAGTCCTCTTACTCTGAGGGCTGGACTTCTTATTACTGTCTCTACCTATCAGTTATCCAGTGAGATGCTATGTAATATGTAGGTCCTTGGTAGGCTTCTTTTACAGGGTTCATTTCTTAGACAAGACTTGCCTTTTCACCTCTATTTACCTACTTTAAATAAATGTATCCTTTTTACACACTGAGTTGCTTATGTACACAATAGTTTTACAGATGCTAGTGCTAGTTACTTCTTATGTCATAAAAGTTATTTCAAGCTAATGCAAAAAAAGACTGACAAAAACCACATTAAGAGTGAATATAAACCTATATTTGATCAATCATGCACATATTGTTTTTTCCTGTCAAAGAATACAGACAAATGTGATTGGAAGATACTGCCTAATTTATTTGAATGCAGAGACATACACTTCTTTTTGTTGCCTCTGCTCTTTGCAGACATGCTTGCTTTCTGGAGTATACTTTTTCTTAAATGTAGTTGTAAATTACTCATATGATGGCATTTCCAGGAGCTTCCACTGTCTAGTTTCCTTCTCTTATTTTTGAATTCCAGAAATAATTTATATTCCACTTTTTGGCATCTATAGGCTTATAAATGCATTTATACACATATATGATATACAGATTGACTAATGCCTTCACATTTGGTACCATTACTACCACACGCCTTCTAGTGCATTGTACTGACTTCAATCTTTTTAAAGCAACAATTAAGTGGGAAGCAGAGTTTAAGGGGTGATAAA
Source organism: Balearica regulorum gibbericeps (assembly GCF_011004875.1). Classification (NCBI taxonomy): domain Eukaryota; kingdom Metazoa; phylum Chordata; class Aves; order Gruiformes; family Gruidae; genus Balearica; species Balearica regulorum. The sequence goes on along the minus strand of NC_046188.1, from coordinate 52,181,079 downwards.
TAAAAGCCTGTCATTACAGCTTAGCTTTTTCCTTTTATATGCCATCTTAAAGTCACAGTGAAGACATGCACATCCAGTTTGAAAGGAAACCTTTACAAGTATGGTAACTTTTCTAGTGATCACACATAAAAGTAATCATGATTGGGATAAAGGTTAAAAGATAAATACCTAGAAAGGTTGCACATTCGAAACAAAAGTTTGAAGCCTAAAACAGGTATCATGGTTTGCATAGTACTGTACACTGTAGACCATTAATGTTCTTAATAATTGCTAATGGGATTTAGAGACTTTTTTATCTTGGCCAGAAGTTGAAAACCAGCTTAGATAATGGTTCTGACGTTAAATCACTATAGCTTTAGTACCACACATATGAATGTGGTGTTTTCTTTCTAGCTTCTGTAGGCAGGCATTCATCTGACTCAAATCATAATCAAATGCAGCAATAATTCACATATTTTTCATTACTGTCAGTGGTCACTCTGCCTATAATGAGACCGGGTGAAGAAGCACATATTGGTACTGACTGTGTTATATTAAGTGCTTTATGCCCCTAGGTGTGGAAATTTATGCTATTCCTTAAGTACTGAAGTATTTTTTCAATTTAAAAATAGATACTTCATACCATGTTTCAGTGCGCACATTCATTTTTCAGAAATGTGAAAATTAGAAAATAATTACCATCTCTGTGCACTGAGTGTTCTTCCAATCCCACAAATACAGCCTGCTGCTTGTGCAAATATCTTACCAAATGCTATAACTCAGGATTTCTGCCTTCCAGAATTGTGTTGCAATAAGCTACACTAACATGCAGCTCAACAGGTGAATGATACTTCATTCATCAAAACACATACATGCACTTTCAATTTATTGCACATAACATGCTTATTTTCACTAACTGGATTATCAATCAAAAGATAAGGCCATCACTCAGTGATTGCTCTTTGTGGAGGAAAGCTTCTCTGAAATTGGATCATTTTGGTACAGAGAAAATTCAGATCGGCTCTAGGGAAGAACACTAAAGAGAAGCTGATGGTTCTGAAGACGTAGTTTTAAATTCTCTGAATGCTGTAGTAATACTGAGATACTGAAAATGAAAACTCAGTTTACAATAGAGAAAGAACAGCACTCTCATTAAAGTAGCTGCCTGGCCCAAGATAAATACCCAGTAAGGACAGTCATTATTTAGTCTCTGCCCAGTTTTCGAAGGGAACAAACAATAAATGTTCCGGGAGGAGCTGAAGAATTAACAACAGCTGCTTGCTACAGCTGATAAAAAAAAAAAAAAAAGATTATGAAATTGCATATATGTGGAGTCTGCACCTATCTTCACGTTTGTGATTTGACGATTTGACTTATGGCAAGTTCCTGGTGCAAGGAAAGGGAGTTCCGGTTTTGTATACAAATGCTGTTCTTACAGCTGTGTGAATATAGGATTCTACTAACCATTTCCTAAGAAAATTAGCCTCTTCCTGTAATGTAAAAATAGATAGACAGTTCTCATGCATGATAACATTGTGACCTTATGTCATGTTAGTATGCAACAGAGCAGGTCAATGAGTTTTGACTGTGACCGAAGGTTAAAATGCCACATGTTCTGTTGCACAGTGTATTTTGTTATAACCATCATACTGAAATGAAGTGACTGTTAGAGCACCCAGATTGAAAACAGGGCTACAAACAGAAAATGTGAAAAAAACCCAATATTATTTAGTCTATGTTTCTACATTTAGACTCGATAGTACAATATATTGTCCACTTAAACACATTTTACTTAATATACTTAAGTGCATAAGTATATTTTATTTTCCAACATTTAAATCTATACATCTTCTTGCTATTAATTTAAAAGAATATATATTCTTAAGTTTATGGGAGATTTTCCATTATTTTTTAATGAATGCTTTGTAACTACATTTGTTGGATGCAGACTTAGACCAAGACAAAGAACTTCTAAAAATCTAGCTCTCCCATTTTGTAGCAGTAGCATAGGTCTGTCCACCCAGACATGAACTTCTTGTGCTAAGCACTAAATAACCTCTCATTCAATTGTATTCCTCAAACCAAAGATCTTTCAATTCAATGTTAAAGTTAATGGCTTTCACACAAAGGTAACATTTTCATTATAAATGTGAATTCATTAATCTTACGGCAACTATCACCACTGAATAGAAAGCAACTTTTGTACATTCCAAATAATTCAGCAAAAATCTTATCTTTTTAGAACAAACTATTTTGCTCAAGTAGGAATGAGTGCTGTATTTTGGTTAGATCTATCTAAGGCAGTTTAGCTGTTGTGGCCAAGACTGACAGCTGAGAAACTTCATAAAAGATTCAGGATGAATACAGCAAGAGAAGAAAACTGGAAATCTAAGGCCATGTAAGGAGCTGTGTTGGAAATCTTCCTCACAAAAATATAGTATATTTTGGAACTTCTCACATCTTGTATAAAAAGAGCATTTGTCATTTGGAGGAGTAACAATTTTGGCAACAAAAAGTTTTCTTGACAAGCCATACACTGATTCCATCACTTCATTTCACCACTTTTTAAAAAAAGCTGTTAGTCCCAATTTCAAATCACTCTTCTATAGAATTTGGCTTGAGATAGCATAATAGAGAATTAAAATTTTGAATGTTTGCATACAAAGTAATTAAATACCTGCAAAAAAGGGCTAGAGTAAAGTAAATCTTACTGTTCCACAGTTATGCTTCTACTGAAGTCCACTCAGATGAGACACAATTGCTTTTAACCATCTGAGAAATGTAATGGTAAATACAGAGATTTAATATGATTAAGAAATGCATTCAAGTTGATATGGAAACTAAGAAAGCTGTTTCGGATTACTTTTCATAAATCACAATCTTGAGGGGTTCACAGAGTCACTTAGGCACTTGCAGTTATTGTGCATTACATTATGATCACCGTGAGGTGTTATATTCAAAATACAATATAAGCTTTGTGTTCAGGGTCTCTGCACTTCCCAGCTGACTGGGGTCTCTTTCCTATAAAGGTTTTCTCTGATTCACTAGCTGACTTTCTCACAGTTATTTATCCTCAGCAGGAATGGAGGCATATCCACCACCACACTCCCACAATTTTGGTGATGAAGACACTCTCAAAATTTATGTTTAAACCTTCTCAGAGTGCAGCAACATTTTCAGAGTCAATGTTGGCATAAGCCTGACTCAGCACAATCAGATGGATTTAGGTGTGTTCAGGGCACACCAAACATACCAGTCCCTTCAGGGAGCCTAAATGTAAGATGGGACACATAGACAGTTTGCTTAAAGCAAAGTCACTGATTATGAAACATATACATTAACATATCTTTAGGCACTTCAGGAATTTTCTGCTGGAAACCTCAGGCAAAACACAGCATTTCAGGTAGCACTTTTTGGACTGATCTCATTTCGAGGTCTCTGTGCTAATTTAGAGTTCATCGTCTTGAATAGGGGAATCTAATTAGCGTATAACAATTTAAAAAAAAAAAAAAAAAGACTATAACTTGGCAATACTTGAGTCAGGCCCCACAAACTCAGGCTTCACCTGTCTCATGCTCCAGTACAAAAGAAAACAATTAATAAAATAGTTGGAATGCAGAAGCAGGATAAGAGAAGCCGTAAATTAGGGAATAGTCCTTGGGTATGAACTAGAAAAGACACAAAGTTTGAGGCAACCTGATAAAGGGAGGCCCAACATGCCAACAAGCCTGGGACCATCTGGGCAGGATGGATAACAAGGTTGCTGAGCTTGCAAAACAGGGATAATGAAGAAGAGGTCACCCAACTCTGTACACTGAAGAAGAGGAGAAAGAGGAAGATTTGAGGAGGACGACCCCTGACGACCACCTGAGAAAGAAACTGCGCAGGCGTATCAGGACATTAGCATATATTCAGGAGTTCCCAGAATAATAATGAATATGTATTAAATTTATTGGAAACCTAATGAATATGTAAACTCTTTTGTAATATAAATCACGAACAATTTGTTTCTCGTCGAGACGCACGTTCGTGGAAATATCCCGGTGCAACTCCCAGCGCTGCAATAAAGGATACCTGCTTAATAGTCACATTGGCTATTGAGTGAATTTTCTTTGATTCAGTCTGCTTTCTAATGCCATTTTATAACATCACAACAAACCTCAATAGAGTACAATTGGGTGTTCCAGTTCACCATGTAAGCTCTTTAGGCACTCTACTCCAACAAGCACAAAATTTCCAATGAAGAGAATAAGCCTATATGCTGGTCTGCCAAGAGAGAATCATTTTAAATGTTGTACTTAAAGTGATAATGAATTCCCACACTGTTTTAGCAAAGTGGGTGATACTAAGGGTGCCTTTACTGGAGTAGAGTGTCCTCTAAATGTTCAGACAAAAACTTCAGCTAGTAGCCTGGCTTTGCTGGCACTGGCATGAGATATAAGAAAAAATACAGGAAAATATGTAATATGAATCAACTGTCATTCATTTACATTAAGACCTTTTGGCTGTTTCTCACAAGAGTCTGTCCTTCTCAGAAGATTAATATGGGGACTCTGCTCACTGAGCTTATAGTTCTCAACCTCATTTATGTTATTGCAACTGTAATAGATATTACCACAGATAACCGTTGGAAAGATCCTGTCTATACTCACATAAAAGTAATGCCATTAGACGTTACATTAAGGTCACACATCCTTCAGTAAATTAATAGTAAGTGTGTCTAAAAGTTTAATTTTTTTTGAATAGGAAAACAAACTGAACAAGTCTGAGTGAAAAGCATTAATCCAAAAAAGGTGTGCTTCCACCTGAGACAGTGAGAAAATAATCAGAAAATAAGAGTAACCATAAAGTAATCACCAGAAAATAAGACTCTTGGCTATGCAAGGATTTCAGTTGTGATATCAGTTCACAGAGGTATATGGTATTGTCAGTCTAACCTGTTGAAAACCCAAACCACAAAAAGTTCATGGATAAAGTTTTTAATCAATCTTTCGGTCTATCTTTATTTTTCCCAAGTCCCCAGTACTCAAACTTAACATGGCTGCAGAACACCCGCCTCTCCAAAACATGGACAAATAAGGTGATTTGGATTTTAATACAAGAGCTCTTAATATAAAGTTAGGTTATAGGAAGTAAACTAGATTACAGAACAGTCTGCTGTAGGATTCAAGGCATCCAACTTCCTGTTAGTCCCCTCCCATCCCCAAAATTCTAATTAATTTCTTTTGTGTTCATCTCACCCCACTCCTTCATTCTCCCCACATTAACTATACATGCTTTAGCTTCCTGCTTTAACTCCAATGCATGGTCCTATTATCCTCCTCCAATCTCAAAGACCATCCACCAACCTGCTGGGCCTAGGTATGAAATGACAGGAGATGATTTTGTCCTTCCACTACATCCAAGAAGTCCTTTCTTCCCCTTTCGCTTCATGTTGTTACAAAACTGAGAGGATGGAGAAGCAATGGGAAGTCTGATCCATTTTCAACTGTGGGGAGGGAGGATTAGCTTTCAGTTTCTACATTAATCCTCTTTTTCTCTACAGGAGGTTTGACAAATACTTTTTCTCTAGTACACACTCATCCACACACTAGTCTATTCATTAGGAGATGCTCTGTCATCTGCAGCAGCCCTAACCAGTTGCTTCTCTCTAGAGACAGGGAAAGAGGAAAGCTTTCAATTCAAACAATGCCTGCAAGTCATGCACAGGCTGAGATCTGAGGTCTCTTGAGATCTGGCCACACTGGCATTAGCATAGGTCTAAACTAAAGAGAGTTCTTTGCAAATTCTTATCATGTTTCCTTCCTCATCCTTCCTTGAACTTAAGCAGAGTTTACTACAACTTGGTCTTTAATTGCCAAAACCTCAGGAAGTCAGAATCTTTTCTCTCAGCTATTCTCATTCACCTTCCTGTAAGACAATGATATCATACAAATGAGATTATCTTATGAGGAGGTAGTTCCTCTAGTCCACAGCATTTGATATCCAACAGCAAATAAAGAGCTTCTTAATAGCCTTAGCATGAGACACAGCATTTGTTTACGCAGAGGAGAAATTTATAACATTCCATTTCCAACCAAAATGCACCTTGTTTCATCAGAAGCACAGTTGTTTTTCAGAGAGAATGGTGTAACATCACACACCCTTCAGAGCCCCTGTGTGGCTACTCATGAAAAAGCATTCACATATAGCCTTCAAAAGGCCTGGCCTTTCAACTACCAGCACCCTGTGACCTACATAAAATCTGTAAAATTGAACTAGGTCAAAACAGGAAACTTCCTTCATCAGTCTCCTCAGGATCAGCAGTTTTCTGAAAAGAGGAAGAACAGCATCATTTACTTTATGTTCAGAAGGCGGAAAGCAAAGAAGCCAAATGGGACTATAATAAAACCAAATATATTTCAGATAAGGAGAAAAGGCTGTTTAAAAATCTTAATCTGTGAATCCTTTTCTTTTTAATATAGTTCTTATAAATTTTCCTTTCAATTTTTCCCAATTTCAGCTGGTCATCTGTGAGTACAGCACTATGAACAGAATTTCAGATGTCCTCAGGTGACCCAGTACTTTGATGCATTCACAGGGTTTTTTTTACTTTTTCTGCAATTCCAGGAGTTGTGCTGAGATAACAGTTAATATCTGGGGAAATAAGAAAAATGGGATTATAAAATGGATCCAAGTTTATAATAAAGAAATGAGTTAAAGACAGAGTCAATTTGCAAAAGGCCAGTGGCTTGAGAGAAAAGATTTAAAATCTGACAGTCTCTGTGAACTAGAGTGAAGTCACTCTCAAGAAGTTTCCCTCAAACTGAAAAGAGGAATGTGAACTGCTCTTCCAAGCTAACCTAGAGAAGCCCTAGGATTAACCTGCCAGATATGGCATCCGACTATTAAAAGTGTCAGAGAAACAGTAGTGGTTTTTTGTGTGTCTTTCTAGACAATGCCACTGGTCAGGCATATCTAAACAGTACATATTTCAATAGCAAAGAACGTGAGAACTGTCACTGAATCAGTATCTTGTTCTGATGTCCCTGTAAAGTAAAGGCATAAATTTATTCCATTTCTCATAGGAAAAATTGTATTAACACTGTTTCACTGATTAATTAAATTATAAAGAGGATCATATTACTAACGTTTCGTTAAACTCCATTATTAGGACAAGGCCAATGGGTACGTGGAAGGAAAAGTAGGGATAGCATTAGGATTAGGGTATATGGTTAACTGATTCAACTCTTCCATAACTCACGGATCTCACACAGAAATAATTGCCTCTGTGTGGTAGTTATGACCAAGATTAATGAATTAAACATGATGGGGAAAAAAGGATTTGTAACTCACCAGGGGAAGACACAAGCTTTATCAACAAATTACCACATCCCGTAAGAGGTCTGTCCTTTGCCAGTAGATGGCATCACTACTTCTCTTTACGAAAGGGATCATGGAAAAACATCTGTGCTGTCAGCCAAAGCTATGGCCACTATGTAGAAATACTTGCTCTTTTATTTTCACATAAAATAGAATCCTTTGCCTTAGGTGCTGTTTTTGTGTTCCAGTGGACAGCGACAGACAAAAGTAAGGCCACACAACCTGATCGCACCAGGAGGCTGAGAGAAAGAGACAGAAAATACTGAATCGCACTGTAATGGCAGACTAAAGATCTGGTACCTTATGCCTGGGAAAAAGGTGCATAGAGAGAATTTATAGAGACAGTCCTGATTCAAAAACCATACAAATTTCTAGATACTGAATAATTAGTTATGATGTTTTCACATTAAAAATTATTTTTTACACTTTTTTCTTTCAATCCTCCTGTGCAGATGGACTCAGGCCCTGAATTACAATATTTTTAAACAACTCTTCTATTTCTACAAATAGGTGTTAAATGGTGCAATAATTCACAAATAATCCTATTAAACAGAACTACAGCCCCTACATAATAAATAATGGTATGAAGCCGCGTCAAGGAAAGTTTAGAATGGACACTAGGAAAAGGTTCTTCACTGAGAGGGTAGTTGGTCACTGGAACAGGGTCCCCAGGGAAGTGGGCAGGGCACCAATCCTGTCAGAGTACAAGGAGCATCTGAACGATGCTCTTAGTCATATGGTTTAGTTTTAGGTAGTCCTGTAAAGAGCAAGGAGTTGAACTTGATGATCCTTATGGATCTCTTCCAACCTGAGATAATCAATGATTCTATGATATACATTATTATCCATTTAGTATGTAATACTACATATTACACAACTGCAGCTCTCTACAGCTAAAGAAGGTTGCAACAATCTTCTAGTACAGGTTAATTTTAACTGGTAATGTCTAAGTTTGTCTCTGTATAAAACAAAATTTTATAAAGAAACACACACTAGAAAAGTATTTTTGGAAATAGAAATGACACTTCAGTAGAAATAGTTTATACATATGAATCAATGAAATAAAAGAGGACCTCAGAATCAGTTGGGTAAAAAGTGGCTATAGTGCGCAACATACTTCATTGTCGCATTAGTTTGGAATTTTTGGCTTAAAATGTTTTTTCTCTTCTATTTCACAGAAGACAGTATAATTGCAGATTTTAGGATAAAAGTGTTTGCCACTCAATCTGAAAGTCAAAGTTTTCTTATATCTGATAGATAGTGGTTCTTTAATACATTCTAGGTCTTGTTCTGTACATTACAATAACATAATAGACTGATTAAAGTTGGCATTACTGTACACAAAGTCATATTTTTGCACCATCACAGAATGGTGCATTACAAAAACATTCCAAAACAGAATGGTCTAGTATTTCCTGGTTTATTCATCACACAAAATTAAGCAAACTTTAGTGATGTTCTGTATAGCAGCTTCTATATTCAGTCCATAATGGCAAACAGTGAAAAAGTAGGAAATACACTTGATCTGGGAGAGGCAGTAATCCTAAATTATCCTTCCTTATAGTCAGTGGTTAGAGAAAAACAACCTATCTTCAAGTTAGTGTCCCTTAACAAACAAACAAACAAACAGACCCCATTTTTTGCTCACACCTCGACAAATTTTGCATCCTTATTTTAAATTCAGATGTTTTGTCCTATATCACAGTAATGACGACAGAGGATGATCAAGCCAAACATTTGGAATAACTTATGTCTTGCTAGGGATGTAGCCACGCAGTATTCCTAAACTATTCAGGAGCTGTCCCACAGCATTGCTTAAATACCAAACATACGTTGCTGCTTCTTAGTCCCCTCCATCTCCAAGAACAGAATCCATTGGAGATCATTACACCTTTTACTACTTTATATTTAACTTTTCTCCATCATAGATTGATCAGAGAAATTACTGGAACTGAGCCTGTGAAAATACACAAAGCCATCCTGAAATCACTGTTCCACAATACTGTTCTGAATCTATTCAAATACTTGGCTAAGAGGTGTGAAGACCTGGGCCTGCCAAATTCCTTGAAAGATAGAATAAAAACAAACTAGTCAGCTAGCCTGCACAAAAAGGAGGTGGTAGAACTATGCTTTTCTGCCACACTCTCCAGAATTTATATTAATGCTTGCATCTAGTTCGATCTGATACAAACTACCAGAAGGCTTTCTGCTTTTCATAACTGAAATCATTTCCTAATTGTACAATACAGAAAAAGTCGGCACACATGCATGCAGCTGAAGAAATGTACTTCCAAAGCTGGATGCACACAGCTGCAATGAACCTTTTTGCTTACTATGCCTCAACATTGGGTGGGGCCTATAAATAAAGCTAATACAAGGGAAATCATAAGCCTTTTTTTAGATTAGCTCCTAGATAACTTTTTTTGCATTACAAGTGTGTATGTATATGTATATACATACGCATATTCCTGCAGAGATGCTCAACGAAATCCATTTACATGCTATCTTTTATCGAGATATCTGGCATTTCTCCAGTAGTACTACAGGCAGCCACTACTTTTGCTTAGAAATATTAGGTTAACTATCAAGAAAGAAGAAAGAAAACATTAAAAAAGTATACGTCATGCTAGGAACAATTCCCATATTCTGAAATTATTATTTACCCACCACAGAAACATAGCTATATCTAGTAAGAAGCGTACACGCTATTTAAGCCTAAGCAGCCATAATACTAAAACAGCTCTAGCAGTAATAGGAAAACTTATAGTCATCTGCAGAATTAATTCGACAGAAGAATATAATGCCCCAGAAGACAGAACCCTATCATGCCTATTTTTCACTACACTGGGACACCAATTCACTACTCAGCGAGAAAACATGTTGTTTGTGATGTTTAAAGATCATTCCAGGCCAAAGGTGCTTGAGCAATCAGTTCCATCTGTCTCCGCATACCAGAACGGGAGTATCTGCAGCTCCTCCCCAGACTTCCTGGCTCCAGCGCTGAGCCACTTAAAGGAACGGTTCTCAAAACCCACACAGGCTCCTGACTCCCATACTGAACTCTCCTGCAATCACCCTGGTTTCTCTCCGCAAACTGAGAGGACCCACTGTGCAGGCGAAGGCAAGAGCGGGGACTTCCAGTTCTGCTTAGTAAGAAGTCCCTCAGCAACTGCAGCCGAGCAAAGGGATCTTCACACGTAGTCCAAAACCGCCCGTGGTTCACTGTGATTAGCTGTGCTCAGTTCACTGATTCACTGCAGCGCTGTGTTCACCGCAGCAGCTGCTTCCAGCTTCTCACTGTGACAGTGTTCACTCCATAGCCAGCTTTTCAGTCACCACTTCTCCATTATGCTCATCCATCTCTCCCACACACACCACTGGCAAACAAAGAACAGATGCTAGGTGACAGGATAAATTGAATTAGCGGCGCCACAGTAACTGACTGATGGAAAGAGCAGGTAAAACACAGTAATTTATACAGTATTATAATTTATACCATAAATTATAATATTTATGCAGTAATTTAAGATAATCTGTTTTACCTTGCATTGCCTCAAACTAGGAACATGATTTTCAAAGATCAGTTGATGTGGGCAAATACATTGAATTGCTGAAATTATAACCTTATTTCTGAACTGTAAAATTAAGAAGAAGGAAATTCTTCCCATCTTGGCATCCAACCTCCAAGAACCCAGGTCAAGCACCAATATCACTGGATGCACTCCAGGATTCACATCTAGCAGCTACTTACTCTGCAGTGCACATGTCTCATCTCAATAGATATGAAGAAAGTGAGCACATGGAGCAAGTGAAAATGGATAAAAAGGTTGACTGAAAGAAAATAAATACCAAAAGCATTACTGTAGACAGAAAACCTAGTTTCAGCAGAGGATCAGCTTTGTCAGCCATCTGGGGATGGAGTTGATTAGCGGGAAGAGGAGGAACTTAAAATGGTTATTCTAAGTGTTTCTGATTAGAATACCGCTAATTTCCTAATGAAAAGGTAAATTCCTTTCCTATAGATATCATTTTCAGAGACAGTTTTGTACAGAGCTCTCTCTCTAGCAGTAATGCCAACATACTTTGCAATCCTGGATGAGTCACTTCTCCATTTCTTACAGCAAAACTAACACCACTTGCCTCCCGAGCCCTGTGAGAAAGTGCAAGCAGCAGACAGCCTTTATACTGTGTTCCAAAGATGAAACTATTTGAATAAACATTACGCAGTAGCATCCTGTCAAAATTCACTGGCAGCATATGGTGGGGCTGAAAAAATAGAGACATTGCACAGGAAATGGGAAATAATAGGAAGGACCTTCCCCTGGTAGGAATTCATTGACCAAAGAAAGGGTGAAAGGGCAGGAAGTCTGTGAACAGTAATACCAGTCTCTCTTCATCATTATGTTTGCTCCCTTTATTCCTGAGCAAGCCCAAAGCTTGTTCCCATAGGAGGGTGACAGTTGCCAGTCTCATGCCCAGTGTGACCTCTAATTAGCTTCTCTGTCAGCCAATTGTGCTGCCCAAATTCCAGAATCCTGAAGAAAAAAAAAAGCAGTAAAACAGTCTGTGACCTCCACAAGTTTGCTATTTACTTTTCTGCAGTAATGTACACAAGCTGCTGGTTTCCCATTGGCTTTTCACTGCATATATTCCAACATACTTCAAAGTGGGCACTCAAAACAAGACACTGCGAACTACTGCATTGTAAAGCATGCACCATGATCCAGGTCACTCACAATAAACTAACCTAAGGGCACTGTAACTTATTAACCAACTTTCTTTCCTGGCATTGTTCACAGTTCTACAGCCACAGAAATGCCAGGAGCCTGTTGCAATCACCAGCAACCAGCCTATCTCAGGAAATTACTACAAGTAGGAAAAGCTGGTTTACACAGATTTCTCTGAAATAAGAGTAACAGGATGGCTTCAAATATGGCCTAATAAGGATCCAGAAATAAGCTTTGCAGACACTTCCCAATGTAATAATTTATCTTTTGAGATTCAGTGCCATGAGACTGAACGTTGAGAATTCATGATCTAATTTGGAGTGTTTTCTTTAAATTGTAGTATTTAAGTTAATCTAGTGCATTCTTGCCCCTGATACATGGAAGAATAATGATGACTGGAAGGTTTTAAATTTTACTTCTACCTGACATAGTAGGCATAAATACAGGATAGCTGTTTCCCAGGAGAGGCGAACATGTCTCAGTGGAAAAAAAAAGGAGCCATCAAACTGTAAAAGCAAATAATGCTGGCTGCAAAAATCATGTGATGCTACTGTACTGGTTAAAAGTGAGACTGACTTTGCTCCAAAATAGGAAAGAACTGCTACTCCCAGAGGGAAGTGAGCACAGGGTTTACTTTCTGGAATCATGACATACCTGTAGCATTGATACAATAGCAATTCCACAAGGACAAGAACTCTACTGCCACCCAAATAAAGTTATAATTAAAAACCATGAGAAAATTAGAAGCAATGTGAGCATGCAGAACTAGCTCAGAGAGTAAGCTGTAGAAGGCAACAACACAGCTGATCTTGAACAAAGATGGAAAGAAAATAACATGAAGACAACACTCTATCACACTGTTGCATGTGCTGCTTGCCCTGACATGTTACAGGTAGAAGTCACAGACATCACAGTGGGACGATTTAAATAACACAGAACAAGATAATGTATTACACATAACTATCAGGAATAAGTTTTCCCTTTTTTTCAGTCACTCAGTAAAATCTGCCATGACAGAAAAACTGCACTGATTTAATTACATAAGTAATTTCTTAAAATGTAGCCCTTAGAAATCTGAAGTTCAAATTTCCTGAGGTAAGGATTGGTGGAAAACAGATATGCACATAGAAGTAAATACTGCCCCCATTCAGAATTGTCCACAGTGAAAAAAAAAGTCTGTAAACACATCTTTCAAATTATTTGTTTCAGGTTTTAAGCATTGAGATCTGTAAGCATTTAAGCACTTCTGGTTTTGCAAAGGACTACGGTGAAGAACATGAGAATGTGGCCATGAACCTCCCATGAACCTTGCTGATGAACCTCCCTAGTCTGGTGTTAAGCGAAGTCCACTAGCATATACAATTTAATAATTTTTAAACTGCATCCAGGTATATGTGAAATTATAATAATGCTGATGACAGTGTAACACAGGTACAAATTCCAGAATTACTCCTGGTTTTAAATGACAGCATAATATAAAATTACTGAATGAGAATTTTGCAGGGCTGAATATATAGATCTTTCCACTTCCCGTATGAGTGCCCTATCGCAGGAAGCTATAGGACTGTGCTCCTTTTCATTTGCTTTATTTCTGTTGCCATGAATTTTGCTGCACAGTATCACAGCATCAATAAGGCAGGAAAAAGGAGTTTTGCTGCACAGACTAGGAGGCAATCTAATGGTGATTGGTATAGCCTGGTGAAATGTAAGAGATGTGGATTTGTACTCCCACAGACTGAGGAGGGAACAGAACCCTCTTTCTGATTAACTTCTTAGAGAAATCTTCCAATACCTGAACGGAGCCGACAAGAAAGCAGGAGAAGGACTGTTTACAAGGGCAGGTAGTGATAGAACAAGGGGTAATGGCTTTAAACTAAAAGAGGATAGATTTAGATTAGATATTAGGAAAAAATTCTTCACTGTGAGGGTGGTGAGGCACTGTAATGGGTTCCCCAGAGAAGTTGTGGAGGCCCCCTCCCTGGAAGTGTTTAAGGCCAGGTTGGATGGAGCTTTGGGCAACCTGGTCTAGTGGAGGGTGTCCCTGCCCATGGCAGGGGGGTTGGAACTAGATGATCTTTAAGGTCCCTGCCAACCCAAACCATTCTATGATTCTATGAAGACAGGAGTTCCTCAGATTTGCTTTCAGCCACAAATCATTCAGTAGGCAGAAAATGATTCAAGAAGCATACTGAGAATTTATCTAACACCAACATATGTACAGTCTGGCAATTGCAAATTACTAATGTTCCCATCAGTAAAAAACAACAAAGACTTATTCCAGAACAGAATGCCTGGCTTTGCTTGATACTATGAAAAGTCATTCTGCTCATCTATTAGGGGTAATTGTAGTAATTGGATAAAATGATATTTTCTGTCTTTTCCTGTGTTTTTTTCCTTATTCCCACACTGTCATCACATAGAAAATAAGATATTGGTGTGGATTACTGGCCTTATTAAACCATAAACAGGAATAGCAAAATATTGTTACTTTTATTATTTAGAAATACTATTTACAATTAAAATCCTGTTCAGCTGAGCTGAAGTTAACATCAAAATGGTTTCTAGTCAATAGGTAATGGCATAATTCTTACTAGCTGACAGAAATCTACAGTCTACATTTTTCAGAAGCTGTAAACTGCATTTTTAAAAATGCTAAGTAAGAACGTAGAGCATCTTGCTTGATTCAGATTAAGCTTTCCCCATTTATTCCATGCACATGTTACACACTGAGAAAAATGTCAATGCACGTCTGTGACTTGTCTCTTCTAGGTGCAGTTAGACTGCTCATTGGCCTATGTTTGGGAGTTTCTTCTTGTAAATTCCTTCACCTGCATTTCCAGCTCTGATAAACAAACAGGGCATTTGTTGATCTGTTGTATTGCTTGGCAGGGGGAAGACCATTCTCATTTTCCACAAAAGCTTGACACATAGACTGTGCTCACTCAAACTCTACACACAGCAAGAGTTTATCCATAAAACTTTGTCACTGTGAAAACAAGTACAATTCTTATATTTTCCTTTTTCATTTTTTCTGTACATTAAATCAGACTTTGCATGCTAGATGGCCAGGCTGGTTAGAAAAAATTAAAGAATCATATCACGTTGGACTCCAAGATTACAGAACAGTTGCTATCTCTTAAAGCAATAGAAATAAACACATGGGGAAGAGGTCAAAACTCTGTCTCAGTATCAGGTACAGATACCTAGTGTTGTTTTTAAGCTCTTGAAATGACAAAAAGAAATGACTCACTCATGAGACTACTAGCATTTAAAAATAAAAACCAAACCAAGCCATATTTCTAGCTGACATTCTTACTGCAGTCTTTATCTTGTAACAAAAGCATTTATGAACAATTACAAAGCTACATATGACCAGATATTAAAAATTTATGGGCAGGTGTTTGGAATCTAGCCAGGTATCACGAAAGACCTGCTCAAACTGTGAAAAATCCAAACATAGAAACTTCTTATCTCCTACATGATGGTGTGTACACTGTATTATAGACACACCGTATTATAGTCTTCATTAGTCAGTACTATCCAGTTGTCTAGAACATACTTCATTCTATCTAGATCACATTACACTACTATTCTCTTTGATTTTTAGCCGAGATTCTAAAAAAATCACTGCGATAGATCTACAGCTCAGTTTGTGAGAGATGAGAACGAAAAGGTAATAGTAATTTGAGCTTTCTTTTTAAAGTATACATTGGCTTCAACAACTATTATGGTGGCTCAAAGCAGGTTTTAATTGTTTTCAATAAAAATCATTTGATGCTCCCTAACAGAAACTTTTCAGGCACTGAAAAACCAGACATGAAACTCAGTTCATGAATATGATTTGCTTTAGTAACATCATTGCATCTGCAATTCAAATAGTATTTTTTCTATTTAACGAATGGAGATGGTCTACTAGAAGTATATATCAGCTTCTCAGGGCACTCTCTGACCCCGTACTAAATGAGATAACATCTGTATTCTACAACTAGTCATACACACATCCTTCCTGAAAAATGATGCTTCCTTGGAAACAGAAATTTTATAGGAATTTCCAGAAGATAGCTGCCACTCCTATCCCATCCCAAATGGGATTAACAGTCACCCTATAAATCCCATGCTATTTTAATTCACTAGTAGATATGAAGTCAATAAATGGAAATGTTGCCCTCCTTTTCTTTGGGCTGATGGACCATTTTGGAGAAAAAAAGAATACCAAGATACTTTGTTGGTAGACAACTGACTCATTAAATATCTTTCTAGCATTTGCTTTTGAAAAAAGGAGTTATATTCCTTCTATTACTAGTTTCCCAAAAGTATATTGTGACTTCAACTTTTGTATTCAGGTATGTAAGCATACTATATTTCTAAGATTTGTTTAAGCTCTCATGGTTATAATTATGGTTTTGTTTTTGAAGGAATACTTTAAATTAGATATTAATTGTATTTTTCATCTGTATTTAGTCCAGGGATGCAATGGAGAAGATGATAGAATCTTTTAAAAGAGATAAGGTTAGCACCTTGCCATAAATAAGCATCAAAGAAAATAACAAGTCAGCAACTGATGATGATCTATTCAGAGCACTCCATGACAATCCAATATGACACTATTAAAATGCTATTATTGTTTATGATAACAAATATATTAATTTGCTTATTTTAAATTCAATCAGATGTTGGTAGTGAAGAAAGCATCCCACCCCTGGTTTTGTTTTTAGCATTACTAGATGTCAAAGTACACAATTCTTATATTCTGGAGTACTTATTTTCTCATTGTTTATTAGCATTCTAGCCTCAGCATCTTTATTTGTGGTGGCATTTAATCTTGGTTTGTTATTAGTTGTGGTTTTTTTCTGTGTGGTTGGAAGATTTTTCGTTACTTTTAAAAAGTCTAAATTGTTTTGTCTCATTCACTATAGTATTTTAAAGATGTTTGTTAAACATTTTAAAAATAGAAATATCTAAATGTGAACAGAGAAATTTTTTTATTAAGTAAGGTCATTCCCTTAACCTTATCTTTAGCAAGTCCAGATCCTTTATTTCTTAAATTTGCCACTTCCTCCTTTATCATCACCATTTGTCTCATCTTTGCTATAACCTTAGTTCTCCTTTTACAGTAGTGGGAAATCACACTGGATGATATTAATTTTGAGAATTTATGAAAGCAAATTATGTGCATCAATAGCTGGATTTTGCCTTCATGGATCCCTCCACTGGCATATTCATGTAAGCTATCCCACCCTGTCTTCAATATCTTCAATATCTTCAATAGCTGACGTGACAGCCCTGTAACTACACTCGGACTTCTAACTTTGCTTGCTCCCCACGCTGCATTCATCAGTGTAGAGGCATTTCAGAGAAGCGCCCAAGCATGCTGATTCCTCAGAACAGGCAAGACATCTTTCACCATAAGGCTGCTCTGCAGGCACTTTCTTCTTCACATGCCTAAGCTCAAGATTCCACTGCAGCTCTGTTTTGTTGATTGCTATGCCCCTTCAATTCCCACCACTTGGGCCCTTGGCTTGCCTACCCTCTCCCTAACTTCCTTAGTTGATTTTTGAGGAACCAATCCCTCCTCCCATTGTTTCTAGTTTAAATTTCTGCCTACCAAATCGGCCAACTTTTTGTCATAGATGTTTTCGCCCCATTCAGCCAGCTGGATCCCATCTCTTACAAGCAGCTGTAGACTCTCAAAGAGGGTCCCATGGTCATACAAACTGAAGCCCTGCTGTCAACACCAGCTGCACAACTAATTGTCAACCCGCAGTATCCATCAAGTCCCTCCTCAGACCATTCCCCTCAGAGGCAGAATCAAGGACACCAACCATCACCTCCATCCCCATGCACTTGATCACTGTCCCAGTGCCCTTCAGTCATGCTTGATACGTCCCAGGTCACCCCTGGCATCATCTTTGGCACCTACATGGAAGAGCAGCAGAGCGTAGTAGGTGGAGTGTGAAGTGAGACTTGGTAGCCTCTCTACAGTGTCCCAAATTTGAGTGAGCACCCAGCAAGCAGTAAACCTCCCTAAATGACAAATCAGGTCAGCAGATATAGGACAGATATTCGTCCCCTGCAGTAGGGAGTCTCCAAATGTGATCACTTGCAACTTCCTTCTAGTGCTCCTGAGTGGCCCAGGGTCAGCCACTGGAGATGCTCTACTTGATGGCACTCCCAGCTCCTCATCAGCTATGAGGGCAGCAAACCTATTCCATATCTGCAAGTCATGAGGTGGGGATGAAGCCTTCCTCCTGGTGTGAGAGAGAAGTCACCAGCTTCCAGCCTTTGCCATGATGGGAGTTTCCACCTTCCAAATTCATAGGCACAGGCTATTCCCATCTCTCCACTACAGTTGAAGGTTGAGGTTTGTGAAGCTGCAGCGTCTCAGAGAAGGGCCAGTTGATTGCTTTCTCATCCTTTCATATTCTGCAGTTTGCTGACCGCCTCTCATAGCTCTTTCACTTGGAGGTGCAGCTCCTCAACAACTTCACAACTCTTGGCAGGCCAGAAGACGAAGCGCCCCAGCCCCAGGCAATCCATGCTGCCTCAGACTTGAGAAGCTGCATCCTCTTTTTGAAGCTGTCTGGGTCCAAGAGTCCAATAATGAAGAGACGCTGACTCCAACACTTGAATTTGGATGTAAACCAGGCCTTGATTCATTGCTCTTAAGTTTTCTTTTAAAAATGCCAGATAAAGAAACATGGGAATATTAAGAAGACATTTGCTAAAATAATAATAATAGATCACATCAAATATCTAAAATCTTAAAAAACACTGAAATTGTGTATTTGCTTTTCTTAAAAATAATTAAAGCAAAATGAAAAAATAATTTACTTCCCCTCCCCCTCCGCTATTTATTTCTTTTTATCATCTGATTAATAATGGATAAATTTAAATTAAACAAGATAAATTCACTGTGGCCAAGTTGAATGATTTGGTGATGAGATTTTCACAAATAACTTCCTCACTCATGTATAAGCAGGAATTAAAAAATGCCAAGCACCTGTCACTAGGCTCACCTGCTCTTCAACTACCAATAACATACACAGCAACCTTGTGTTTACTACTCATCAGAAATGAACCGGTCATGTTTGTGCAATTCTTACATCAACAAATATAATATATCAATATGCATAAATACATATTTACAAGTAGATAAATGTTGCTGTGCTACACCTGTGTAAATCCAGGGAATGACTCTTATAAAGCAGTAGAGCTTGTCTATGTATGTGAGGTCCATTTTTATCCTGTTATATGTAAAGCCAAATGTGAAAACTTGTGAACCTTTTTTTCTAAATAATTAATTTGTGTGCGGATTGAAGAATTTTTTGGCTTTCAAACTCAGAAATGCCCAAATCACTTTGCACAATTGCATATAAAATATGGGTAGTGCTGTTACTGTGCTGTCAAATGTGACAGCCATTCTGTACTCAGCAATATTTCAAACACCATCCAAATACAACCATACAAATGTCACCTCTGCCTATGGAACTTTATAAATGAAGCAATATTAATCAATTAAGGGACAGTAGAGTGCATGCAGAAGCAGCCAAGTCTACCTGAGGATTACAATAGGGAGTTCTGGGTGGGCAATCAAGTTTAAACTGCAGAACTGCCAAGGCACACGGATTCTCTGTACAATAAAACGGATTTCCGGTCCCACACTGAGGGAAACCAAGAAACTTTTGCCTATAGCTGGACAAGAGAAAATTTTGCTATAACACCATTTATCTATTATATGCTATTATACCATTTACCAAATCATTTTGACTTCTGCTCACAGAAATATATGATTAGGTATATGGGAGGTCATCTACATATTTCCACTCCAAATTTCTGAAGATAGCATTTTCATATGAATTACCATGACATAGAACAATACTCCTCTCCTAGGCTGCTTGGTAAGGGAAAGTCCTATTCAAGTCTTTCAAGCAGAAATGAAGACCCCCCAAACATATGAGCTAATGTGAATCTGAAGGATCACTAAGTACCATTTTAACTACCTATTTACCTTTTACCAAATAGACCAGAAAAGTAAAAATATCTCACCAATTTACATTGTATGTATGTGCCATGCTTAATAAAGGATTTATTTTTTCAAATTACCTCATTGTTTGGCATAACAGGCCTCCCACTCCTGTATTTTTAAGGGTTTCCTGTCACAGAGAGGAAGCAGCTGTACAGTACCTATACCCTCAGCAAGTTTGTAGGCAACACCAAGCTGAGTGATGCGTTACACATGCCTGAGGGATGGGATGCCATCTAGAGAGACCTGGACAAGCTCAAGAAGTGGGCCCATGAGAACCTCATTAGGTTCAACAAGGCCAAGTGCAAGGTCCTGCACACTGGTCAGGGCAACTCCCAGTATCAATACAGGCTGGGGCTGCTCTTAATCTCTTCATCCCCCAGTCTAAGCTCTGCAGGAGACCTCTAGGTCTGAACCTTCTACAGAATGCTGTTTACCATCTCTGACTGCCTTGAAAGTTCCTCTGCCTCAGACTAGAGACATAAACTTTTTTTCTTAATTGCTAGCCTCCCAATGATTGCAGTCCTGCCTGGCATTTGGGCAGAGCACTTGCACTGTAGGCAGTAATATTTTTGCATGGTCCAGAGCTAAGGGAGGCCTTGGCACATCAAAAAAAATGAGGACGGGAGACAGCTGAGGAAGGATTGCTGGGATCTTGGGCAGAAGTCATGTCCTCAGACAGCAAGAAAAAAGATCACTAGAATAAAAAGCAATTAGTCTTAGCTATTTGAACAACTAATGGTTACTAACTAATAGTAATTATTCTCTTTAAGGAACTACTTTTGTTATACTTAATGAAGAATACAGAGACAATTGACAGGAAGCATGTAAAGAAATCAGAGCAACTTAATATAATTCCCAAAATGCTTTGAATGCTGGAGATGCTAGTATTTTAAGCAATACTTAAAGAATCAAAATATAATTATTCCATTAAGCCACAGAAAGAGATTTTTAGGGATTAGGCTTTTCCAGTAGCAAACTGAAGGGTAGCAACATTTGTTTGAAAGTAAATGTTTCAAACAAATAGGAACATTCGATATACAATGTGAGATGTTTGGTATTTCCTCTAAGTGATGTTCCCAGGAAACTAGAGGCCTGTCAGCCTCACCTCAATACCTGCGAAGGTGATGAAGAAACTAATCCTGGAAGCCAGGATGTGCCTTTCCAGGCACATGAAGTTTGAGGAACTAATCAGGAGTAGGCAGCAGTCCACCAGTGAGAGGTCACACTTGATAACATCTGTGACTAAATTACTGGCTTGAAGGAGGAATGGCTGATATGCCTGAGGGTTGTGCTGCCATCCAGAGGGACCTGGACAGGTGGAGAAGTGGGCTGACAGGAACCTCATGCAGTTCAACAAGGGGAAGTGCAAAGTCCTGCACCTGGGGAGGAAGAACCCCAGGCACCAGTAGGTGGTGGGTGCCACCCAGCTGGAAAGCAGTTTTGTAAAAAAAGACCCGAGGGTCCTGGTGGACAGTAAGCTGAATGCACCATTCAGCAAAGAAGGCTAATGATATTCTGGGCTGCATTAGAAGGAGTATCGCAACAGATCAAGGGAGGTGATCATTGCCTTTTATTCAGCACTGGTGAGGCCACACCTGGGGTGCTGTGTCCAGTTCTCTCCCAGTACAAGAGAGACATGGACATATTGCAGAGTCCAACAAGGAGCCCCGAATATAATTAAGGGACTGGAGCATCTCACATATGAGGAAAGGCTGAGAAAGCTGGTATTGTTTAGCCTAGAGAAGGCTGAGGGGAGAACTTATCAATGTATATAAATAGCTGAAGGTAGAGTGTTAAGATTGGAGCCAGGTTCTTTTCAGTGGTGCCTAGTGACAGCATAAGAGGCAATGAGCACAAACTGAAGAACAGAAGAGTCCATCTAAACATAAGGAAACACTTTTTTACCATGAAGGTGAATGAGCACTGGAACAGGTGGCCCAGAAAAGTAGTAGACCCTCCATCCTTGGACATTTTCAGAAGCCATCTGGACACGGTCCTGGGCAACCAGCCCTAAGTGGCCATGCCTGAGCAGGGGAATTGGACCCCTTCCAAACTTAACAATTCTGTGATTCTCAGATGTTTTCATTCACCTTGTAGCATTAGTTTTATAGCCTTTGTAATAAGAAGGAAATAAAAGTGAAAAATATGAAAGCAGGAAGGACTAAGAGACACACTGAACTGAAATTCATTAAAAAAATTGAAAATACACTGTTTAAGATTACTCACTAAGACTTATTTGGATAGCACTTCATGAAGAAAATATAAGACCATTCTCACAGCAAAAAGAAAGTAATTCATTTTTAATCCCACTCATATATAAATCTGCCCATTTGTTTAAACAAACTTTCTGTTGTGCTGTAGAAGAAAACAACGGTCCCCACAAATCTCATACTAGTTACTAGATAATACCTGATAAGTAGATAGATATATATATATATATAAAAAAAATAGCGGGTTTTTTTCCCCACTTATTTTTAAATAGAAGCAGAGAACTTGCTTGTATCCAAAGAGCCCAAATTAACTTGCAAGACCTATTAGAAGCGCCAAAAAAAATTTCCTTTTAATTAGTTCTTATTTCAGATAGGTAACACTTTACTCTGAAAGCTGTCCTATAAGTTCAGCAATTGCCCAAAATAAATACTGCCAAAAGATGTCAAGCACCCATTTTCTCCACATCCGCTTTGCTTCAGAGGATTTAATTTGGTTTTTCAAACAAAATCTATATAAATACCCTGAAAATTTCTTTAGATACCATAGGTACAAGACAAGATAAAATTGGCTGTTTGACCAGCAGTGTAAAAAAAGCTGTATGGAACTTGCAGAGATATCACAATCTGGTTTTAACATCATCATCACTGAATGCAAATATTAAATAGTGACTCACTGACCGCTAGTAATATGTAAACATACTCTATCTGTTGATTGCGTAGTTAAAGTCCTGGAACCTCAGCTAAGAGTAAACACTTTAAATTTTATGGGATTCCTTGATATAAAAGTGATGCTAGAGATTATTAACCTGCTCGGAATCCTGGATTCCAGAGATAGCAAAGTGCCTGTTGGCCCTCTCAGATTTAAAACAATAATACTTACAGCCAAAAAAATTGAAAAACAAACACACTCACCACCCCAACCCCTACAAAATTATTACTGATCTACAAAATGGAAAACATTTTAAAAAAAAAATTTCCTATTTCCAGCTCGGCCTAGAACATATGAACTGAATGTATCTTCTTAGCACACCGGATTTAAATTACATCAAAAAGATGCTGCTTTTTGACACCTCACTGGTAACTGGATTTTAAAGCAGAGCATATATACTTTTGAATAAGTTAAAGCAAATAATTTAAGAAAAAGCAAGACTAAAGTTTGAATAATCAAAACAGACTAAATCAACTGAATTCAGTTTGATACACTGTATCTACATAAGTGACCGCTGTGTTTTATTAGTTTTTCAATTATTCTGATCTACTTCAACAGAGAGTTTCAAAATTGCATGCTACAAATAAATAAGATTTTTGTTCAAATTCAACTGCGGAAACAGGGCTGGAGGAGGTTTTCACTTACATGCAAGGATGTTGTGTCCTTCAAAGCATGGACAGCTGTAAAGACAACACAATCTTTGATAGCTGTTACAATTTGTTTTCTACTAGTAGGTACCCAATGTTTGCCAAGATTTTGGGGGGGGGGGGGCATTTCAATATTGTCATTATTCACAACAGTTTTTAAAACCACCGTAGTAAAGTTTGGTGTTAAAAATCAGTCAGGTTGCCATGCTCATAGAAGAGAACAAACAGAAGTGCTACAGGCAGTGGCAACATATACAACAAGACAGAAAATAAACCCAGGCCTAAAACAAATTCCATCGGGTTCACACAGGCCAGCATCACTGACAGACATTTATTCTTTGGTATAAAAAAACCCTTTGTTATTGCACAATGCTTACATGCCATACCCACTTGGATGCACGTGATAACAAGCCAGCCAGGGTGCACCCAGTCCCACCACACACTCCTTGAACCACTTACAGCAAGTGCCCCCTCTGAGGGATGGCTTGAGGGAGCTCCAATCCACTGACCACAGGCATTATGGATCACAGGGTGATCACTGACTCCAAAAGAGGTGTTTGAGGGATACACCAGAGGGTTGTGGCTGCAGGGAGGTTTTAGAGCATGGCTTCCTTGGCCTGCTGACAAAGGAGAGCCTCGCTTGCCCTGAAGCAATCAGGAACTTCCTTCAGTGACTGGTGAAAGAAACTCATGTTCATGCAGCTCCCTATCTTCTGACAAAACATAAATCCTCCTGATGTACAGGGACAGGAGGTAGGTTTTAACACTAATAGTACCTCAGCTTACTTCCTCACTAAACTTGTCATCCAGGCTCTCTCTGGTATTTGCACAGGTGACATATCACAAAACACCTAGCAAGCCATGTCAACCCATCTCCCCACTCAATTTTTTTCAAAGTACAAGGGTCAGTACACATTTTGCCCACTTGCCTGCAATTTTGTGTGCGTGTGTGTTATAGTATTTTACCTTAAAAGAGGGCAGCTGAGTCTAAAGGAGAAAACTGCTTCCTCACAGCAGTTGCCTCTTGTGTTAAGGTGCAGCTCTAAAGAGGGGTGGGGCTTCCCCTGAGAGTGTCTGGGCACGCGCAAGGGAAGGAAGGTTCCCGAAGGTGGGAGGAGTGGGGTAGGGAGAGGCTGAGTTGAAGGGAAAGTCCTGTGAGGGAGCCTGCAGCATGGCATGCATGATGCTGTTGGGAAGGGTAAGGAGCACGTATGCCTTCCCAGACGTGAGAGTCCTGAGAACCCACCGGGGGCTGTGCATAGGGTGGCTGAGGCCACAGAGATTTGCTGAGGGGAAAATGTGCCCCAAGTTAAAAGGCGTGAGGATGCTGGGGGGAGGGAAGAGTTGTTTACAGTCTACTCCCATTCTTTTTTCCTTATTACTTTTTGGTTTTTTTAAATCAAAAGCATTCAGAATTTTATTATTTAAAATGGTAATTGTAGTAGTCTGTTTTTCAGGCAAACTCAATTTATTTGAGAAGGCTGCTGTAAGGTCTCCACATAGTCTGACTCAGCTTAACCACAGTTCGATGTTGAAGGCTCAGATCCAGCAGGTTTTGGTTAAATTCCTGAGTTCAAGAGGTGCAAGCACTCCAGTTACCTATTACGCCACCCTGTGAGTCACGAACAATTGCTGAAGGATGGGGAATGTTACAACAGATGTTTGCAATGACACTAAATTCATAAGCCATTTCAAGTAATACTATACTACCAGGAAGTTGTGTTCTTTCCACCCCCCACCCCCAAGGAGTCTATGAATAGTCTAGAACCAATAGAGATCTTAGATCATGGGGTTTGGATCATTTTTTTTCCTGAGAAATACTGAAAAATTAAGTGACTCACTGTATCTTGAGAAGTAATTTTGTTGTTTACCATTTTTTCTGTGTTTGCAGTAGTTCTGAATTGCTAGACATAACTTTTGGCTAACAGTTTCAATTTGCATGGTTGCTGGATGTGCTTTTAATATAGCTAAAGTGATTGGCTAACCTCTTTCAGGATAGCTCGCCATAAAGGCATTTCATTATGAGTTTATGGGTTAAAATGGTTTGAAATCACCAGATGTTTTTCTTAATCAGGCATCCCCTTCACGCCTGCATGAGCCTACATTGCTGTTGGAAATCTGAGAGTCATTTTCAAGACTTGAGTCTGTCTGAATATGCCACAGCAGCCAGCACAGCATATTCATGATTGATTTGTTTGGCCTGTAAGTAAGCCTGCAATGAATGATAAGTATTTAGTGCAACGTTCTGTAGCATTGGGGGGTACAAATGGAAGAACTAACTAGTTGTTGGAGAGAGAGAGAGAAATATACTGTAGCACTGTGTTTCACTCCACACAAACCTCAAACAAGCTACTACAGCCATAATTACAGGGTTAGTTTGGGGTTGGTTTTTTTTTTTTTTATTCCACTGATGAATGCTTCTGTGGCTGCTTCTGTATGTTTTTGTTCAGTTAGCATCAATGATATTAGATATATGGTCCTGAAGCACTGAAAGCCTACTAAGTTGGGCAAGGCTGAGAACTGCTCCAGTGTCACATGTCAAAATGTCACAGATAATCACCAAACGTCTTGATTTGTCATATTAGAAAGGATAGAATCACATCTCAGTAACTTCTTACTATTTTTTAATGCTTATGCCTATTTTTGCATTGGTATCCATAGAAATTCAGTGTCAGAGAGGTAGAGGAGAACTTCAGCATTTTTTTGTAATTTGAAGTAGAAACCTGACAAAAATTGAGGAATCAAAAAAACATACAAGGCCAATGTTTGGATTTTGATTCCAGGCAATTATGAGTTGAGTTTGATCTACTCTCAGATGGATGCCATATAAGTCCAAACTTCTTAAAGCTGCTCAGAAGTTTCTTTCTCAGATGATCCTAAAGTAAGGATATCAACAAAGCATGGTACCATATGGGATTTTGGAAACTAGTTTCTGTAGAGTACTGGAAAAAAATTCCCAAATAAAATGAGAATTTTGATTTGTAGGTGTCTGTCTCAGACTTATAATTTCATTAGCATCTGCAGTGTCTTTACTGATGGTAAGTTGTTGACACATTTGGACACTTGATCCTGGCAAAAGCAACAAGAAATTGATTTGTTAAGATCACAAGTCACAGATGCTTCGTAACTGCCTTGTTGTTTTCCTGTTTTTGTAGTGCTACATTGCATACAGTAGCTACCGTACCATTTTGTATGGGTGACCAAAGGTTCCCTGGCTCAATGAGGTATTCAACTCAGTAGCAATCTTTAGCCACCAGTCTCAAGGTATGTTACTGGTCTTTATGTGGATCATCATTATTGTCAGATCCAGAAGGTGTTACCTTGATAATTTTTTATGTCTCCCAAGTCTGGAGAAAACAGCTGGGGAAAACATTATGTATCTGTTTTAATCCCTCTTCTTTAATAATGTGGACATTTTAGATGCTGATACTGAACAGTACATCCTTTAGTAATGATGAGAGTTTCTCATCCTTCCCTCCTTGCCAGTAGCCATGGGTGAACATTTCCTTTAGCAGAACTGATAGCTTGACTGCTCTAAATCCAGATGCTTCAAAATGGGCTGAATGCTTGGAAATGCAACATGAAAAGAACAGATGGGTTGCATCTTCTCTGACAGTAAGCAATCAAAAACCCAGAGTGAACTTCCATTTGTTTATTCTTATATTTGTATCCATTAGAGAACATTGCTGTAAATATTTCAAAGCCTCAAACACTCAAGGATATCCTGATGTGGTGAATCACGTTTATGTCGTTGTTGGGATACCTGTTGAGTTCAGTGCTTGCTGACGAGGATTTTAATCATGATCATTTAAACACCGTCTGCTGGTCTCTTTAAAATTTGATTCAGCAAGCGGACAGTATTAAAGTGCTAATTCTTGAACAGCAGACACAATATGATTTTTCATATATTGTTAAAAATAATCTTGAGAATTATAATCTCAGTGATGCAGAACAAACAGCAGTGTAGCAGTTCAAACAGCAGTGTCCTAAGTGTTGGGTTGCTTTTATCTGTGAAATTGGAAAGAACTCTCATGCAGTGACAGACTGTATAGGCAATAAACATACCTTCAGCAATCCAGTGGTTTCCCTATTTGACTTAGTGTTATGAAAGCAATTGTATATGAATGATTGTATAAATGATGAATGTCCTTGGCACAGATTGTCAAGAGAATGGCCAATATTGTTTATCTTATTTGCTCCAAGATAAGTTCTTTCCAAGTAAGAATCCCATGATACAGGTTGCCTTAAGCCAAGTTCCTTGCTGTATTCTAGCATTGCCACGTGAAGTTGTAGAAAACAGTAGAAAGCCTCCATCTCCTAACAGCAGCCACTCCACTGTTCCTGCTGCTTACTTTCAGTGCTCACACCCCAAATACGGTGTGAGGAGAGAGAGCTTAAAAAAATGCCTTCAGGTTTATCCACTGTAAAAAATGCTGGAAAACACCATTTCCTCTCTCTCATCAGCATTCATCATCATTGCAAGCATAACAAAATAGCAGAAGATACAACTACTACTGGCAAAACCAGCAGAAGTGTTTCAACAGTCACTAATGTACTTCAGCTTAATATTTTAATATTACAATTTGTAGCTTGCAGCACTGGTGAAGTTTTCCTTTCTACAGAAGTCAGTATAGGCTGTAATACGTAAATATTCTCAGCTAGCAACTGTTGGCTACAAAACATTCTTTCTATTGTATCTCATGTCTCTGCAGTTAAATCCAGTTAGTGGGCTGTCACAAGGAGTGTTGCCCAGGGCTCAGTACTGAGGCCAGTTCTCTTTAATATCTTTATCAATGATCTGGACGAGGGGATCAAGTGCACCCTCAGTGAGTTTGGGCAGGAGTGTTGATCTGCTTGAGGGGAGGAAGGCTCTACAGAGGGATCTGGACAGTCTGGATCAATGGGCCGAGGCCAATTGTATGAGGTTCAACAAGGCTCAGTGCTGGGTCCTGCACTTGGGTCACAACAACCCCAGGCAAGGCTACAGGCTTGGGGAAGAGTGGCTGGAAAGCTGCCTGGCAGAAAAGGACCTGGGGATGTTGGTTAATAGCTGGCTAAATATGAGCCAGCAGTGTGCCCAGATGGCCAAACGGCATCCTGGCTTGTATCAGAAAGTGTGGCCAGAAGGACTAGGGAAGTGATCGTCCCCCTGTACTCAGCACTGGTGAGGCCGCACCTCAAATACTGTGTTCAGCCTTGGGCCCCTCGGTACAAGAAAGACATTGAGATCCTGGAGTGTGTCCAAAGAAGGGCAACAAAGCTGATGAAGAGTCTGGAGCACAAGTCTTATGAGGAGCAGCTGAGGGAACTGGCGTTGGTTAGTCCGGAGAAAAGGAGGCTGAGGGGAGACCTTATCACTCTCTACAGCTACCTGAAAGAGGTTGTAGCCAGGTGGGTGTTGGTCTCTTTTTCCAGGTAACAAGTAATAGGACAAGAGGAAGTGGCCTCAGGTTGTGCCAGAGGAGATTTAGATCAAGAAAAATTTCTTCACTGAAAGGATTGTCAGGCACCAGAACAGGCTGCCCAAGGAAGTGGTTGAGTCACCATTCCTGGAGGTATTTAAAAGATGTGTAGATGTGGTGCTTAGGTACATGGTTTGGTGGTGGACTTGGCAGTGCTAGGTTAACCAGTGGACCTGATGATCTTAAAGGTCTTTTCCAACCTAAATGATTCTATGATTCATTGGATATAAGGCTACTAAGCATCTTTCCAAACAATGACATGGCCTTTTTATTGCTTGACTGGAAGAAACGGTATATCTGGACATGAAGTTTTCAGAATATGGGAAGTGGCAACCAATGAAAACTGCTGCAGAGCACCTTCGCAGCAGTCCATTACAAGTGTATCATATATGTCCTT
The DNA here is from genome assembly GCF_011004875.1 of Balearica regulorum gibbericeps. Taxonomy (NCBI): domain Eukaryota; kingdom Metazoa; phylum Chordata; class Aves; order Gruiformes; family Gruidae; genus Balearica; species Balearica regulorum. Next base: position 52,151,560 of record NC_046188.1, on the reverse strand, counting down.
TGCTATATATGCTGCCTTCTGTGTTGGTTTTGCGTGGCAAGGTTTTGGTAGCGGGGTGGGGGGGCTACAGGGGTGGCTTCTGTGAGAAGCTGCTAGAAGCTTCCCCTGTGTCTGACAGAGCCAATGCCAGCCGGCTCCAAGATGGACCCGCCGCTGGCCAAGGCCAAGCCAATCAGCCTCTGTGATAACATATTTAAGAAAGAGAAAAAAAACAGTTAGAGAGCGCTTTTGCAGCCAGAGAGAGGAGTGAGATATAAGAACATCTGCAGACACCAAGGTCAATGAAGAAGGAGGGGCAGGAGGTGCTCCAGGCGCCGGAGCAAGATTCCCCTGCAGCCCATGGTGAAGACCATGGTGAAGCAGGCTGTCCCCCTGCAGCCCATGGAGGGAGGATGAGGGGGTGTAGAGATTCCACCTGCAGCCCGTGGAGGACCCCACGCTGGAGCAGGTGGAGACACCTGAAGGAGGCTGTGGCCCCGTGGGAAGCCCGCGCTGGAGCAAGCTCCTGGCAGGACCTGTGGATCCGTGGAGAGAGGAGCCCACGCCAGAGCAGGTTTGCTGACAGGACTTGTGACTCCGTGGGGGACCCACGCTGGAGTAGTTTGCTCCTGAAGGTCTGCACCCCGTGGAGGAGACTCACGTTGGAGAAGGTTGTGAAGGACTGTCTCCCGTGAGAGGTCCCCCACGCTGGAGCAGGGGAACGATGAGAGGAGTCCTCCCCCTGAGGATGAAGAAGCGGCAGAAACACCGCGTGAGGAACTGACCGTAACCCCCACTCCCCATCCCCCTGTGCCGCTGAGGGGGGCAGAGGTTGAAGCCGGGAGTGAAGTTGAGCCCGGGAAGATGGGAGGGGTGGGGGGAGGTGTTTTAAGATTTGGTTTTATTTCTCATTCCTCTACTCTGTTTTGCTTAGTAATAAGATGAATTCCCTCTCTAAGTTCGGTCTGTTTTGCTCGTGATGATAATTAGAGAATGACCTCTCCCTGTCCTTATCTCGACCCATAAGTTTTTTTTTAGTTATACCTTTTCTCTCCTGTCTAGAGAAGGAGAGGAGTGATAGAGCGGCTCTGGTGGACACCTGGCCCCCAGCCAGGGTCGACCCACCACACCTTCCCATACAGTTTCAAATCCAGTCCCGCTCCTTACCTTCAGCAGACTCCCTTGTCTGAATTCAGTATTCTTCCAAGTCTGTTGAAAGCCCTGGAAAAAGGCTGTTGTCATCAGCAATGCTCTTCTAGCAAATTGTTAGTCTTTTCAATAAGCTAACCTGTAAGAGGAACAAGCTTACCTTGTTCCAGAGAGCCAGAGAGGATTGCCATAATTCTTGCCACTTGTCATGCATAATGTGCAAGGCATTGACCTCAACATTTCTATTACATTTAATGGTGTTTATAAAATATCAAATCTTTCAACAAGAGCTCCACTGCATACATCTTTCTCACCTTGGTGAAAGAGTAAGAGATTTAACCAATACCTGGCAGACATGTAGCCTTGTTTCTCAATGCTTTACTAGAAGAAACTCAAGCAAGATCATAAATGTGATACAGTAGAAGATAGGTATAGCAGTAGTAATTAGGAATGCAATATGTTGTTTGAAACTAAATTTTACTCCGTCCTCAAAATAAAGCTGTGTGGGAAGTCCACCTTCCTATATGAAGCCTAGCAGAAGTCAATAAGGATGCTCTGAGAATTAAACTCCATTTGCAGTTCTGGCAGGAGAAGAAAGGATAGCACAAAGAAGGTCCTCCTATTCTTTTCTGACTCTGTATGAAACATCTGGCATTACAATGTCTGCTTCTTACTGAAAATCCAGAGGCTGGCAAACTACTGAGTAACCGAAAACATATGCCTCCTCAGTGAGGGCAAGGAATACATGACATTTCCTTGAATCTGCACATTCACATAGATACCACTCCACCACATAGTGAGAGGTTGTAGTAATCGGTGAGAGTATATGTAAACATCATAGGCTATAGCTTTTCAGGTAATATCAATGAAACACAAATAAATTGAGGTCTGCCTGGAAATGTGTGGAAGATAGATAAAGATGACTAAAGAAAAGCTAAAGTTCCACTTTAGGTTTTTTTTTAATTGTCTTTACATTCTGGTATTTCTCAGATATGAATTTCCACTGCTTTTGAGACTTGAGGAATATTACCTCTAAAGTACATGAGAGTTTTATTATAGAGTTCAGCAACTGCCAGCATTCATGGGTATATTAGATTTCTTTAATTAAAAATATGTAGACACAGGAGCAGTTCAACTTGCCAGATTTCCCACAGACAATTTCAAGTTCTCATTTATCACATTCTCAACAAGCAAGTACTCTGCTGATACTCTGTTGAGAAACTAGGATAAGTATACTATGTACAACTCAGCAGTCACAGGCCTTGGAACAACTGTGACATTAACTGAAATGGAATTACTGACATCATACCAGAATTACATCAGTGGAACAAAACCTGGCCCTGCATTTTTTTCAGATGCTTTGGGCCACATTAAGCACTTTGACTGGTTGAAGTTTTTGGTTCTGTATAGAATCATCAGCAAATCTGACAGCAGCACAGTTCTCTGGATTCACCAGAAAAAGTCAAAAGAACAGTATGTATATACATACAATATGTATATGTATATACATTTGTGTATGTATATACATTTGTATGTGTATATGTATGTGTGTATATATATTTATATACACAGTAAGTATTAGCAGGCGGAAAATATGTTAAGTCTTCTTATAATAGTTGTCATCTAACTTATTTGGATTAGATCTTAGATGTATTTAGGACTGTATGGTCTGACTTCTTAGGAAAATATCAGCATATTGCACCTTACATAGAAAATACATTTGGCGAATATCTTGTTTATATTGTATTGTAGTGTCATGGTATAACACCAGCTGGCAGCTAAGCACCATGCAGCTGCTCACTCGCTCTGCCCCGGTAGGATGGGGGAGAGAATCAGGAGAGTAAAAATGAGAAAACTCGTGGGTTGAGATAAAGACAGTTTAATAGGTAAAGCAAAAGCTGCGCACACAACCAAAGCCAAACAAAGAATTCATTCACTACTTCCCGTGGGCAGGCAGGTGTTCCACCATCTCCAGGAAAGCAGGGCTCCATCACATGTAATGGTTACTTGGGAAGACAAATGCCATCACTCTCAACGTCTTCCCCTTCCTTCTTTTCCCCTCAGCTTTATATGCTGAGCATGACATCATATGGTATGGAATATCCTTTTGGCCAGTCTGTGTCAGCTGTCCTAGCTGTGTCCCCTCCCACCTTCTTGGGTACCCCCAGCCTACTCTCTGGTGGAGTGGTGTGAGAAGCAGAAATGGCCTTGACTCTGTGTAAGCACTGCTCAGCAATAACTAAAAAATTCCTGTGTTACCAACACTGTTTTCAGCACAAAACCAAAACATAGCCCCATAGTAGCTACTATGAAGAAAATTAACTCTATCCCAGCCAAAACCAGCACATGTAGATACACTACATCCATGCATGTTTTTGTTATTTCTCCCTCTGCTTGTTCTTAAACTGAACAATGAGAAACTAGAGATTTTAAGTCAATAATTAAAGTATTGGAACATGTACCTGAAAGGAAGGAAAGTCTAGAATAAAAAAGGTGGAGAACAACTCATTGATAGTACCTACTACTGATTTAGCAATTACGTTAACAAAGAGCACAAGGGAGTAGCCATACTCACAAGTGTAAGGACAAAAATGAAGTCTGGACCCTACCTAAGCTCTGTGAAATAATTCTTTATATTTGTCCTGTACACTTGCATATGAGACACCCACCACCTGACCCAACAGGAGAAAATCCAAGCTTGAGGTCCCAAACGTATAACTACATGGCACAATGCAGCAATTCAGTGCTATATTATGCCGTTTAAAAACTGAAAAATGAAACTGCCAAATTGAAACTGCCAAATAAAGGCAATTTAATATTTAGTTCTCTTTTTCCAACTGATTCTTCATACTTTATTATGTTTAATCTTCCTTAGGAACCTCAGAGTATTAAAATTGCATATGCACATAATTACACAGAACTTTCAAATAGTGGGGTTTTTTCCCTGTGAGAAAAAACTATTCTTACTGTAACAGTGTGGCTGATAATAGCATATAGATTTGATTATATTTAATTGCATGCAAAAGCAATGAGCTTTCAGGTCTGAATCTGTAGCATGTGTTAGGGTGAAAACTGAGGACCGAAATGTCAAATCTTTGTGAGAAAACATGGTGCTGACATCATTATTCTACATGAAAATCAACACAAAATGGCTGCCAGTGTCTCCATGCAGTGAATTCATAACACATTAAATGATCAGCAGACAGAAAGAGACATGACAGAAACATAGCTGCCTGGACTAAGAGGCCATGCAGCTGTAAATAATAGTTGCAAGTTGCAGGTGCAGTTCCATCATGTATTTGTACTAGTCAAAAGTAGAGATACGCAAAAGTGATGCAAGTTGTTCATTTTTGCTGGAAGAGAATAGGAAAAATAGCCATATTGTCCTTTATTCTTGAAACTGTATACATGGAAACTACCTTCATAAATCCCTTCATGCTTTTTATACCCTTAGTTTTGTTTCATTCTCCCAATAACTTCATTTCTTTAGAACTGGAAAGAGGTTTCCAAATTTCAGAAGTAGATATAAGTCATGTTTTTCAAATCTGTTCTATCATGATTCAGAAGTCTAAGAGCCTTGACAAAGTGAATACCTCTTTCTTTCTTTCTTTTTTTTTAAAGAATCCAATTCAGCCAAAATGCATTAAAAAGAAAAAGGATCAGAATGTATCAAGTAAAGGGTAAAAAAAAGTATATGCTTGACTGTATTATCTTAGCAAATATGTTATACTAGCATCAATTGGAGATTATCTGTTCTAAAATGCACACACATTAAAAGGCAAATTAAACATGTTATTGCCACTGACTTCCTGTTCCCAGCTCTTAATATTTGTGTAAATACAGGTTTTATTTTACTTCCTTACCAGTAGAGGTCAAAGCTTGTACTTAATGGATTCCTGGTTCACACAATATATTTGCTTTTCATTCTATATCTGGTAATAAAATCTATCTGATTATTAAATTAATAGAGCTGTGATGTAACTAACAAGTGGCAAATAACTTTATTTTTTCTAAGTCTGGTTTGAACATTAATTACAAACTACAGATTTAGCTCAGCTGCATGGCAATTACAAGTATGGCAGTTACAAGTATAGCAATTAGGAGAACTTAGGCTGTTTCCTGTTCATATGACTTAACAAACAGAGTTCAACTAAGCTAGAAACATTTGAACCATTTGAACATTTGAACATTGAAGGTACTTTCATGTGTAATGCTTTCCATTCCTTTGCTGTCAAAATGCATGCTGCTCAGGAGAACTGCTGATGTATAATTCAGGGTAATTCCTGAATTTCTCTTAGGAAAGAAATACCAATTAATTGTTAAAACCTAAAAGTTGGGGGGAAAAAATTACCTGCACTTCCCCAAATTTTTGCTTATAGGATAAATGTTCTCCATGCTAATACAACCTGGAGGAAAAAATATGTTAGGAATTAAAAAAATAAAATTGGTATCAACATTTTCTATTTGGGAAAAAAAGGAGCACACCAAGTTTGGATTTAATTCAGCATAAAGTCTTATCTGTCTCTAGACTTTGATATGACGTTATCATGAACAGTCAAGAAATAGCAAGAAGGAATACCTTTATTATCTGTACTAGAAGCAAATGAAAATGAGAGAATCGATGTTTTCCTCTACAGACTACTTAATCACTAGAAGATAAATTTGGCCTTAAGAGATACTGCACAGATATTGATTACAATTAGAGTGTTTGAGGGAAATTGTAATTAAAAAGTCATACACAAATATCAAGAGATAGAGGACAGACATGAATAAAAGAGACATTCCCACTATGGTTTCTCTTTCACAATTGTATTGTTCTGTTCTTTTCTGTCAGCATTGTAGCTAAAATGACCAGAATTTAGGATCAGGTGTTATAGAACAAACTGTGCCCCCACAGCCCCCCCCGCCCCCATGTTTTACTCCAGAAACATTTAAATGTTTTGTCCAAGTTTGTCTTCAGGGCAGTGGATATGCTTCAGAGAACTGTGGGAGTGGCAGGCTTTCTCAGCCTCCTATGTTGGCAGGATACAAAGAGTGAATGACACCAACCGAGGTCCCCACAGCTATAGTATCTGAGATATTCATCAAGGTGAATGCCAGAGGCATAAAGCCAGCACGGGGAGGTCTCAGGCCATTGTCCCCAACAAATTATAATTAAAAGTTAAGTACCAATTGATGAAGTCTTTACCACTTTTAGAGGCATATGTTTTAAATTATTTTCTACATTTTTTTTTCTTAAGAAGTATATGGGAAAGGCTTGACTTTACAGTCATTTAAGTACAAAAGTACTTTTGGAACAGTGGAAGAGTGATGTTAGTTATTTCTTAGTTTGTATTCACTTTTCATCTACATGCACTGTAAAACAAGAAATTATATCCTCCATAACACCTATAGGCACTGCACATTGCAACAAAACATAATTTACCTTGTTAAATGAAATTTTACATTTAATAATTAATAATTAATAATTAATATATGTAGTCAAATACCCAAGGAGAACAGAGGTGACTCCAAGTGAACAGCAGCCCTAACAGTCTACTCAATTTTTTCTGGTTGTGTGTGAGGAGTCTCATCTATTTTGTAGACTATATCTGATAAATTCCAGAATTAGGGACCATTTTCTAGGTGCTGAGAAAGAAAAGTCTCTTGATTTTGGTGGCCAAAAGGAAAGCAGAAACTGTGGATTTCTACTAAAACCATAAGGTAGACCATTTAGTGCCGAATGGCACAATCATACTGGGCTGCTTTTAGGTACTGTTTAGGGAAGGAGTTTAAGCGTACAAAAAGCATGAAGAGAGATGGCTTGCAAGGCATACAGATTGAACATAAATATCAGGGGATTCTAAAGGTGGGACATAGGCTGAGGATAAGAGCATAGCTGGATATGATTTTTTGGTGAATATTTCTCAGTCAAAAGTTTCTTATTTACCACAATTGGAACATTCTCAGAATACATATCTATCTTACTGTCAGTTTCTTTGGAAAGCATCTTGGCAGCAGGGGCAACTAGCTGGCTGTATGGTGCCTGCCTGCCTGATTGCCTGTCAGCTACTCAGACAACTAGACAGGAGCCTCTAATGTATGCAGTGAGCTTAGCTTAAAGAAGCAGCAGTGTATGTGATCCTTTGTGCCCTGGGTAAATTACTTGAAAGATAACAATGAGAAGCAGGCAGACCAAATGGGAGCATGTTTTCTTATGTTTAGCATAGTAATGCCAGTTATGATCTTTTGGTTTATTTTGAAATAGTAGAATGGTAATTAAATTACCTTGTGTAAGGTAAAGCACTAATGCTTCCCCATTTCATTCTGACTTGACTAGTCACTCATCCCTCTTTCCCTTCCTGTCATATGTCCACAATACTGAAAATCCTGGCCTTTATTTAAAGACTTTTTTGTAAATTACCTAATACTGACTACTTGCCTTTCTTTAATTTTTCACTTAAGCTGTTTTTGTGAGAACAGAAGACCGGGACATAAAATATTCAGTATGTGTTATAGAATAGGAATATTTCCTTTTAACTCCTTTCCACTGTAGTGGAAAAAACAAAAATAGTCCACCTTTTTCCACAATAGTACAGAGAAAAGGTTACTCCTTTTTTCAGTTGTCCATGCCCAGGACAAAATTCTTATTCATTCATTGTTTCAAGCTTTGTTCAGTCTGTAGCTAAATTCTGTTTATACTAAAAATTGGAAAATTCTGCATGAGATATGCAGTCAGCATATATTCAGTTGTCCGCATAGGAATTTAGCATTTCTGCCTTATACAGCAGAGATACTACTGTTCAGTCAAAATCTTGAGTGATATGGATGTGCTTCTGCTCTCGTCAAATGCAAAATTCTTTAAGGAACGTGATATATTTCTGAGGAGCTTCCCCATTTGTGACTATTACACAGTGTTTAATTTTCCACAATGTGATCTTACCAAAATTTAAAAATTGATTAGATACTGAAGGAAACATTCTGTCTGTGAAATTTCTAAGGCAACTTTGTGGTGTTCTTTTGGACAGGGTACTAGATAAAAATCGGCCTGAAATCTCCTTCATGTGGCAATCCTATTTTCCAATTTTATGTTCAAACAATTTCAAACTTCTTTCCAGGTCTGTATTCATACTAGATATGCTCAACTATGCATATATTTAAGGTATGCTAATAGAAAATAAATAGTGTTACTCTGAGACAGTCTATACCAAAAAATGTCCACAAATTTCCCTGGAATGTCAAACCTTCCTACTGAATTTTTACAGTCTATTTGATTGCAGATAGAAACTGAGATTGCCCTGCCAGTCATAGTGAATATTTCAGTTATAAAGATAACCCAGTTCTATTCAAGACCTTTATTTTACCGAATTCTGCTACAGCATTTCTAAGATATTAAATGTTATATTCATTGTACATACATGATTCTATCATGAATATTCTAAAATGTTTGTTTGAAGGCCTGTCATGTACAATAATTTGGAAGTTTATGTATGATTTTAGTAGTATCACATTAAACCAATATATCTTACAATGATTTAAAATTTGAATAAGATAGAAAATGAAATATTGGAGCTCAAAGGAGAAAAAAAAAAATAAAATACGAAAAACCAAACAGATCAGCTGTTATGTCAGATTGCTATCAAGCTGTCACCAGTATCTTCACATACCAGAAAAAGCAAAATAATCTTACAGGCACGAACTTCAAAAGTTGAAAATTACTTGAATACCCACAAGGCCTAGGGCTAATCAAATGCTGTATTTTGGTTTGACTCTTTATAAAGCTATATAGCTATTTATCCAAATATATGCAAGGCTGCTAAAATCATACACAAGGAAGGGCTATATTACTGCAAGTGGAATATTTTCTTAGGGATCTTGATAAAAGCATCAAAATATTCTAGAACTGATATACCTATAATTTCCTAGATGAATTAAACTGTGCAAGATGGTCTTTTACTTAAAGTGTTGTGACTCAATATGCATAATTACCGGCCTAATATAAATTCCTTTGGCATTTCAAAATCTTCCAGAAGTATATATGATGCTGGAAAGTAAACTATACCTAAATACTAACATACTTTTACTGGATAATGTATATGGCCACAATAATCTCAGCTCACCTGTACAATGCCAGTTCCTGACAGTTAGTGATGTTACTAAATCCGTTATAATAATGACATGGGGAAAAACCCCTTCAGGCATCATTCTCTTGCTACAGTTGGATAGACAATTTTTCACAAAGCTCTTCGACGTAAAATAATTGTCCATGTACTATGGACTTAGTCACTTCTCATAGTCCTGCAGCAAATGCTTTTATCTTGGTCTGGAGTCGTGACTTAATTGTAGTTATACATGGCTCCTTTTGATTAACTGTATTTACATCATCATTGGATGCTGTCATAAAATAACAAGTTACTTGCTGAATCATGAGTATTTATGCAGATTCAGTGAAATTCCCTCCAGGATAATGGAAGGTAAAATCTTTATCCTGACTTCTTAGATGGAATAAGTTCAGCTAAGAACATTGCTGCAAATATGGGGAATTGAAAACAACAATATTTTGGATAAATATTTGTAATAACTTTTGCCAGTATTTGCATTTCATGCATTCTTAAAGTTCATATAATAAAGGCATAAAAGATTTTGGTAATCATAAATGCTACAGAGAAAAGCTTGAAGGCATTGTAATGGAAATGGAAAATTAGGTGGTATATAAAGACTTTGGTACCGTCTCATGCATTACTAGTGATCTTAGTTCCATCAGGTGTCAGTCTGGTACCTTTGATAGCAAAAATATTGCTCTCAAGTGCCCAGCTCTGGAAATAAGCAAGCCATGGAATGCTCATTGATATCAGCTGTTTTAATTTATTACTGTTAGACAGAAAAATTATGTAGATATGTAACAAATGAAAATAAACACCTATTTGACAACAGCGATGACGATTTTTTCACCTTTTCTGTCAGAGGAAGGTAAATTTCTGTATGACCCTATCAGTGATCAGGTTTGAGTTGTTAGGGAGCACTGCAGTTCCTGACCTTCATAGAGCAGTTATTTCCTAAAAGTGTGAAAAATGAAATTCTGGTTTGGATTTCATTAATAAGAACTTAGAGCTGATTTGCCAGAAATTAATGGAATATATACAGCTGTGAAACCTTAATAATTATAGATTTATTGCAGTATCAATCTAATTATTCAGACTGTTTTGAGGACTTACTATTTTTGCACTTCGATCAAGATTTTCAGAAGTAACAAGTGATACAGGGTATTTATGTTGATACCTTTTAGAAAAAGGTCCTGTTTATTCTGAAAGTGCTAAGCAGTTATCATGCACTTTTAAAGTATATGAACTCCTGCATCCCAGAAGGGAGCTATGTAAAAGTCACATACAGGATTTAAATATTGGAGTCAAATGGTAATTCTCACATTATTACATTTAATTTTAAAAGTTCAATTGTTTTAACTGCATTAAGGTGAAATCTGTGAAAAGGATCTGTAAACAAAAATATGATGCATCAATTGCAACAGAGTCAAAGGTGATGAGATTGTTCTTATCCTATCTTGTGGAGGATTTTAGTACTAAATGTTCACAGTCCAGTTGAAACCATCGGATATGCTAATGATCAGTATGTAGATGTTGTCAAATACTTAGTTTAAAATTATTTTTTAAATGTCTGGGGTTTAAGTAAACAGATTTGTTTTCTCACTGAAAATAGTTTTTCTTTGTTTTGTTCATTTAATTTGTTTTAAGACAGATGCAGAATATTTTCAACAAAAATTTTGGAATTTAGAGTCACAATTCTATTACAAACAACCATATACTTTGCCCTTCAGTTGCCAGGGAAGGGGGCGGGGGGAAATAAAAAAAATTATAAGGCAGACCTTCATTTCAATTAAAATTTAATGTTTTTATTTTAATTACAACCAGGTTGAGCCAGGGCTGAAATTACATTAAATGATGGTCATTGTATCTCCTGTTCTTCTTCGCACCACTCAGAGGGAAGAACATGGTGAATAGCCAGTTTTTAAGCAAAGGAATGATGCCACAGAAGGACAAAACAATAGGAATCCAGGAAAGTAATGAATTACATAAAGCAAGTATTGCATAGGTGAAACAGGAAAGGCTGAAGAGTTTCACATGGAGAGGTAATCCATACCTTTTATATTTTATGGGGAAAGTTGTCTTAATTAGAGTATTTTTTCCTGAAGTAATTACTGTGATAGTGAAAAATGACAGGATCAAGCAGGTAAAGTTCTTGTTATCAGTTCAGTGGTGGCAGTGATACAGTGAATGTATCCAGTGCATTCAGTGTTTCACCTCTGATGTGGAGAGATCAGAGTGTTGTAATAGAACTGGAATTGATCTTTTGGGGTGTTGGTGGGAAGGTGGAAGTGGACTTGTCAGAGTTGCCAAAGTACCACAGTGCCTTTCCCATTTCGTAACATAGATTGCCCTCTGCCTTAAGTAGTGCTAAGGCAATAGGCAAGAGCTTACTGAAAAGTCAAGAAAGAAGCTGTATTATTCCTGTGCTTGTACCATGGACAGCCCTTTGTACTGAGGCAAAGTTTATCATTTTGCTTAAAAATTCACACAAGGGAGAGATGAACACAATCACTCAGGAGAGCAAATAAAAGTTAATGAAAGAAGAGTTAATAAAAAAATCTGAGAACTGTATATCTGTTCATTCATGCCTTACCATCTTTTATCCACACATTCTTTCTAGCAGTTCCAAAACTCCTGCAGTTCATTCTTCCACTTTGTGTACTGGTCCAATATTATTCCTCTCCTTATCAGATAGTGATCATAATTTGTGTATTATTTGTCTTTTTGCATATTGCTTTTTGGTATAATACCAAATTTGTTCAGTAAATTAAGCTAAATGTGTTTGAGCTGTTACAAATAGAAGCCATTATAAAACCCTTGTAAGAATGATAATGAGCTGAAGGAGGTTTGCATTTTCTTTTTTCTTTTCTTTCTAAATGGCATTTAGGTGTGTTGAACTTGATAAAGAGGAGATCCTGTTTGGCGGGTGCTCTGCAGTTGCAATTTCTGAAAGCCATGGGAATGAGGGAGGGCATTGCAATTCTATATAAAGCATCCAAGCTTGAAGAGGTAAGCCTAGAAAGTGGCAGTAGCAGCACTACCCATTTGGAACGGAGGAGAGTATTGAAAAATCTCTCCAGTTAGGGCATGCATCATGTTTCCAACAGTAATACTGCTCATCTTCTGCAGTTTTCTGCAATCTGCTGGTAAGTCAAAGATGCCTGTCTTCCTCTTGGTATATGATGTGAAGGAAAATACACATGTATTGAAACAAAGTGGGTAACTCCATTGTAATATTATAACACATGTGGCTCAGGTCTTGCTTTCCTTTCTCACAACCATCAGAATTAAGTTTACACATTTTCTTCTCCCTCACTGCATCTTAAAACACAATTGCATATTTAATAAATACACGACTGAAATAGATCTGGTCTTAACTTTTTTTAGAAACGTGGTTACTGATTTGTTGGATCATTCCCTGGAACTGGTTTCCTAGATATGGGGAATATTTTTTTAATGGTCTTACGTTGTGTTTCTAAGCTGCCAAGTGCCTTCATCTTTCAGATGGTCATAATGCAGTGCTCTAGTAATGTCATTGTGGAAGATGTATATCTTCTGTGTAGAGTAATGATCAAAATCTTTTTCCTTTGTTATGCAAACTCCAAAAAGTATTAGGTATGAGCTATGGGATGGCATTACTTTTCTGAAGAATGATATGATATGATATGATATGATATGATATGATATGATATGATAGAAACAATCCTGTGCTGGAAAATAGTCAAATGATTACAGTCTAAAAGCTTTACATGACTCTTAAAGTATTCCTCCATATATTATTCAATATAATTCTTTAGTCTTTTAAAGGACTCTGTCTTACTTTTTTGATCCAACCCATCTGAATATCAGATGACTGTGTAATTTTTTAAAAAGACTTCACAAGTAAGTTCATTGACTCTGTAGCTACTCTACGTTCTTATTTATTCCTCTTCCTATAGTGTTTTCAATGGATTCTTTGAGCGTGAGCCTTTTTTGCCATGGTTTGGCATTGCTTAAGATAGTAGTTTCTTTTTGTCTCTTCTGTATATTCTCTGTAATTATCAATTGTTACAAATCTGATTTCAAGAACATGTTGCAAGCTGCTAAAAAGCGTACTTCACTTGCTTTAGTTTGAACAAAGTTAAATTTATTTATTCTGTATTGTGTTTATTACATTTAATGAACCATATAGTTCAAATTGCGTGAGGACATGTATTACTCTTAAATCACTGACTTAAACTGTAGCACTAAAAAAAGTTAAAATATAAGTAACTCAACCCTTTTGTTGATTCTCAGAGCCAATTTCTAATCTCAGCTATATTGTTACAAATCAAGTATAACTCCATTCACTGTATTAGCACCATTGTAACCAAGATCAAGTACCTGAACATGGGTCCTAACCCCAAATGCAGATGACTGCAAGTTCTTAATTTACATGACTTCATATGTTATATGAGTAAATGTATTACTATAAATACTAATATTTGTGATCAAATGGAAAATTACTGTCAACCCCTACTCAGTCACAAACTTTATGTATAAAGTTGGCATTTACAAATAGGCCCTCATTTATAAAGGACTGTGCTGTCTAGGATGCAACTTCAGTTGTATTTAAACATAAAAACCTAAAAGTAGGATCTAGAAAATTCTTACAGAGCAGTAATATCTCACTTTGGGATGTATCAACATTTTGGGGCCTTGAAATGCCATGCAAGGTTGGAGACTATGAAAACAAAAGGAGGTTTAATTTTGTCAAGTAACATTTTGAAATCAGACAGTTATTGGAGGCATATCTGAACCATAAGAGGTTGATCTGTTCTAAAACTGGTCTACATGCAGGATGCTCATTGTTTTGAACTCTAGATCCAAGTCTTGTCTCTTTATAATGAGTTAAATCAAAGACAAAGCAAGGACTCCAATTCTCCTCATCATGGATCTGCATCCGAATTCCATACCTTGAGTCTGTCTCTAACTAGAAATGTAAATATTCATTGTAAGAACATATATTTGATATGAAGTCTGATGGAAACTGGAAGACCCATTTCCTCTTTCCCTTGATAATGCAAAAACCCAGTAAACATGCATTAGCCTGATTAAACAAAGCTACAGAAGTTTAAGAGCAGATTAAAACTATTAGTTCTAGCTTTTACTTAACAAGAGATGCTGATTCATTGATTAAATTGAGGCTTCACCACTTTAGATATTTCAATAGTCAAAACTGTGCATCCTTAAGAGATGTTTATGTACAGTCTTGATATTTTTTCTTACTATGTAACTAGGAAGTTACCTTGATTTATGCTCTTCAGCAATCTTGTTTTGGAAGAGACAAAGGGAGTTAATAATTTCATATTAAAGAGAAATCATCATGAACATGTTCAACTGATTACTAGTATTACAGCTATGACTCTAGCACTACCTTTGCTATTAAATTTCATTTTAGGCTTATATAATTTATTTTAAAGCTCTTGTCTTTTCCAGGACTTCTGACATTTAAACATTGCTTTTTGTCCCAAATGAGAAGATAAAAACTGAACCCTTTACAGAACAGAAATCCCAAATTATTTCTGTTTGGAAGTACAAAAAAAGATTTTATTTCAGTGTTGTGTATCAAATGGAAATACTTTGTTTTCTTTCATTTAGCTTATGTGAAATACTTTAATTGAAGTCATTACAACATAAAGATATACTTTCCTATAGGGATGTCTCATAGTAACTATAATATAGGGGAAAAATTACATAATTCTTCACAGTAAGTCAAGTTCCTTGTCTCGATTTTATTGATGTGATGAACTAGACAGACTGACCACACAGAAACTGCACCTTGACAGATATAATTCTCAAGGAAGTCAGACCAACTAGAGTAGAGTAAGAATTGAAAGTAAAACTTCCTTTATCTAAGAAAAGTGAAAGCCTGTTTAAGGTTTTATTGAGCTAATTCAAAATAAAGTATTTCATGTCAACTCAAAATCATCCCATTTCTCAAAGGAAAACAGATTACCTGCAGTAATAGTAAAATGTCAGTAAGGAAGATTTCAGTGGTTTAGAAATCTCATTTACCACTAGGACAGCCTTTTCAATGGAAAATTCTTACATGATTCTAGATACAAGTTCTACATGGGGCCATTGCACTTGCTGCACTTATACAATCTACCATTTCATTTGGTTGTGAATGGTTAATAAAATTGCTAGGATGATTTTACTAATCTCTTCAGAGTTAAATGTGAGAAAAAGAATGTAAATGTTGAGAATAATTACCATACTGTAATTAGTTTAATAGTTTGATCTGACAGGATACAGACTGGCAGATAGTCAGCAAATGGCTCTGTTTTACTAGCCATTCTCTGAGCAAAATGTTAAAGTGGATTTCATATCCTTAGTTATTTTTAGTATAACTCTTGCACACCTCCATGTAATCCAGGATGATTATTACATTCAATTTTTTAATCTAAATACCAAACTTGGAGTATTTGTAACATTTGGTAACTGTTCGGCATGCTTAGATTTGTGAATTTTGAGTTTGAAAAGCTTACAAATAAGCTTTGTAAACTAAGCTGTCTGTTCTGATCTAAATTATTTGTCCATAAAATATTAGATTTCTTGTTTTTTACATCAAGCTCTCTAGATAGATCTCACTTAAAATAATGTTTTAGGCATATCTTTGATTCCTGCAAACCAGATATCCTCTGAAGGCAGCTGTTACACAATCTTACATTCCATTAATATAGTGTTTGTAGTACGGGATCAAACTGTAGTGATTGCAAAACTGTTAAACCAACTGTAATAAATTATTGAACGAATGGAGATATCAAAATCAAGGGGTTCAAAAAAGGCAGCAGCAACTATAAGTGTAAAGAGTGCTAGCTTGATAGCCACACAAACTGACTCTGTTACTTTTTGTGGTGTACTTACTGTGCTGCATGGCTCACTAGGAACTTGGAAGTACAGAGGAAGAAGCATGCTGTATTCCGGAGATGCCTGCTGAGTTGCAGGTTGACTATGAAGGTTGTACTGAAACACTGGCAAAAATTCAAACAATTATTAGCCAGTGCTGGCCAGCTATAGAGGACAAGGCAACGTAAGGAAGATCTGCAATGATTTTCTGATGAGTGTGTCAGACAACTGTGGAAGTTGAAGTGCTGGCCATGCAGTGAGTACAGCAGCTTGCAACACAACAGCTAATGAGATCGCTTTGAATTGTTTCTTTCTTGTGGAAATGTTCTTGTTTAGATTATCAAGAAGTTATTATGCTGGTAACTTACTACAACTTAGAAAAATTATGTTACATTGTACTCTTGAGTTTAATTTTTTATTTGTAGAGCACTGTCCCATTCAAATGGACAAAATATCTAGGAAGGATAGAGGGAATACATCTCACTGAACTTCTGCCTTGGCATTTTCACCACAGATAGTCACCTAAGGTTTCCTTTACACCAATGGAGAGAAATTTTTTGTGTGTGTATAATCCATTTGTTCCATGTTATTTTGCACGTCAAATGGTACTCAGCAAATTTGTATTTACTTTCACAGCCTGTGAAAAGAGTCCAGACAACTGGCTGAGATGAATGTCATTTAAATCTAATAGAACAACATTTGCAGTGGGAGCACTTCTGTCACTGAGTTTGCATCCTTGATTTATTACCCTTCTGTCCAGATATTCATTGTATACAATTCCACCAGTGCAGTATTTTAGGTCTTAAAAGCGTAGATTAGTTTATCCAGATAACATCTTTTTCAATAAGTATTTCAGAGAAGAACTGAGGCATAGAGTGATGGGGAAGTTGGAGATGTCGGGATCTCAGATCCAAAGCAAAGGCGTGTGTTGAAACTCTTATTCTCCAAATTGCCCTCTTGTGCCTTAATCTAGCCTCACATACAAGCACAACATCGCCTGTTTTCCTACAATCGTTGAGATAGCACATGATAAATATTACCTCACATTCAGCTGCTCAGCGTGGAATTGGCTAGAGAGTCTATTACAGCTGGTGAGCTCCCTAGGGGCTTTTATTCTCTTCAGGATATAAGGAAGCAACAGAAGCCTGCAGAGCTGTAGTGTATATATAGATATGTATGTAGACTTGACCTGGTTTATGTGATTAAAGAAACCTTCTGCCATAATGTACCTTCCTATTTTCTCTGTTGCTAAAGATCCTAAACATTTAATAGAGAATTACATGGTTTCTACAGGATATTTGCTCCTGCTATCTAAGAAATACTGGACCTGACAAACTTTAAAAATGAGTAGCACATTTCTGAAGCACCCCAGGTCCTTTTTCTTACAGCTTGCTTTGGTTGTTACCATCCAGCTATTGACTGTATGAAAGTTCACTCCATGCATGCACCACCTCTGTCCTTGCACAGGGCTCACTGCTTGTAGATTGGCTGTGGCAGCCCTTTTCAACATCTGTCTTACACTTTGGGCAGGAAGCAAGCTGCTAGGTGAAAGAAGCTTTGGGTATGTATGAAGACACAGTGCAGTTGTGCACATGCAGTAGGTCTGGGTATGTGACAGAAGAGGGACCATACTGTAATCCACATTTACTCAACATTCCTTGCTTCTCATAACCAGAAGGGCTTTGTGAAGAGGTGGGTGGAAAGGAGCAGGTAACAGCTTTCATCGTTCTGCCTCAATATGAGGAGCAAAAGCAACAACTAGGCCTGGGGATTTCCCACTCTTCAACTATAGATCCCATGATTCTTGTGAAGAACATGTATTTTCCCAGTTTTGGCAGTTCCCTCCACTACTTTTACCCAGAAGGTGGAATAAGAATTGAATCACATGAGGAAAAATTATCCCACGTTCTTTTAATGATTTGAGGATTAAGTACAGGAAATCACATATTGCATAAGATTTCGGGCAGCTTCAGGTAGTGTTTTACCAGTCACAGAAGAACTTTTTAGTGCAAGATGAAGTTTTCCACTATGATTTCCATTCAGTGTCGCGTGGCAGGACACAATCATACATGCTGACCCTGCTTTAACTTGTACCATGTTTAAAAATAAATAAATAAACAAATATTAATCTTACTTGCCTTCAGAGGATAATTTCTTCCTGTTGTCTTTTTTTCTTTCACAGCTTTTGAAGGAAATTATTGGTCCCACTTTTTTCTCCAAAAACAGAAAGAATCTCTGCAAAGAAGTAAGTGCCTGACCTGGTATTTAAAGTTCATGTTGCAACTATGAGTAACAACTCAATTTTATATTGCAGAAGACACTGTACAGAACACAAAATAAAAATAAGTCCTTGCCTCAAGGAGCATACATTTTAAAGCATTAGTTTTAGAAATTCTGAATTAAGAGTTTGCCTGTAAAAAGATGGTAAAATATGTTGTCTCACTTTGGTAAGTTTTACGCTAATTGGAAAGTGCTTTAGTGTTCCATGCTGAGGTTTTGATGCCTAAGGATAGAAACTGTGAGCAGTTTAGTAGCCTTCCACATTTAGAAATTTGCTATTGAAGTAATTTGTGTGATCTGTTTGATTTTCATTCCTGCAGATTACTGCCTAATATTACCCAAGAATTTAGGAAATGGATTCTTTTGATGCTGCAAAATCCAGGAAATGAAACAAAGCTGATTCCGCATATAGGCTAGGTCTATGAGATTATTTTAAAGATTTTAAAGATTGCAGGTTAAAACAAATCTATGTGCAAGGGAAAGATCAGAATATGAAATAGTTCTGCCTCACCTTCATAGCCAGCAGCCAGTGGGGAGTCAGGGTGTGGACAGATCTCCGCTTCAACATCCAGCTGTGCCAGCTGAAGCTATTGTTGCCACAGTTCTGGTAGTTTCCCAGAAGTTTTCCCTTAAGTCCTAAGAGGCTTCTGTGTATGCACCCAAATCTGTAAGCAAAATTAACTCCAGCCACCTACTTACTGCAAATTTGTGCTAGTCCTTCTGAGTCTAAAAATACAAAAGATAGTAAGATATTGCTATCTTGTGTAATGTTGTGTGCCATGTCAAAACACAAAATAATTAGCATATTATAGCTTTAAAGTACTAAAAATATTAGGTAACAGAAGTACTGTTAGAAAGGCAGGTACCATTAAAGTGTTAACTCATAATTTAAATCATATCTTCTGACAACAGTGATTGTGGTATTTTCTGTTAAAAGAAATTTCACTGAGGTTCAAAAGAAGGCTGGACAAGTACTTGGAAGCCAGAGCACAAGGGGGAGTAAGCAGACAAATCCTAATAGCCTCACAAAATCACCTGAACAGAAGATAATTGGAGACTGAGAGAATATCTGGGAATATATGTGCTTGACCTGATGGTACTCTTCCCTTGGGCAGTCTCTTAATGATCACTGCTGGAAATAACATACTGAGCTACATCAACCTTAGTCAGAACCAATACAACTTTTCACATGTTCTTTTCTGAAGAAATGTGAAGCACTGACTTTTCAATTTAAATTTCATTCATTAAACATTTAGTTTTCCACATCCATGACAAGAATGAATAAATGTCATCATGCTAACATGATATACTGTATTTTACAAGAGGTGCTGTTCTACAAGGCTATAACCCTTCTGAAAACACACAATTTTGACTAGATCCTTTCTAAAATAAATACGGATATCAGTCCTAGTATTCTGAACAATTTTTCTATCATATTCTATTTACAGACTTTCTTCCTAGTAATCCATAATCTTAATGTTTTACCGTAAAATACTGTGCTTTACTGTAGCGTACTGTTAAAAATCTGTGTACTCCAAAAGTTGCTGTATTTCAGTGGTTGATAACGAAATTCTTGATCCAGTTTGGGGACAATGCAGAGGTGTAGAACAAAAAGAATGATATAACATGCAAATTTATCATAATGAGAAACATTTCTTTAGGCAGAATAAACAGAGTGTGGCTTGAATTAGGTGAATTCTCGTTCAGCATAAGCATGGAAAAGCTAGATGAAGTTTGTACTAAAGGTAAAAATAGTTGAGTACTTGTGATCAGCCAAAAAAAAAAAAAAAAAAAAAGCAAAATTCAGCAGCTCATCTCTGTCTTCTGTCTGTTCTTACAAGAGGAACAGTAGGGCATGGATATACACAAAAGAAAATCCCTAGATATCACTTAATAAAAACTGAGCTCAAAAGACAAACATATAATCTAGTTTTAAACTTTCTTGAGTTATTGACATTCCCATTTGTTATTTTTGTCTCATAAGATTTTAATAAAAACAAATACACTGAAGGCACTCCTATATTTATAGAAAGGGGCACCTATTGCACTCTGACCATTGTGCAACCCCAGGTAATCATTCCTTGGCACACTCTGAAAAAGCTGGGGTTTGCTGGTCAGTATCACTTAAGCACAATATATTAAACTAGCTGGAATTGAGCATGAAGGATCAATGATAACAATTAGCCGATTCCTATTTTCCAGTCAGACATTCTGGACAGCACACAAGTATGGAAGAGGAGTACTTTTGCCCACAGGTAACAGCTCATTGGGAAACTTTTCTACATGACCTGAATAAAAACAGTAGTGTTCTGTAGTCATTTGATCACTCTTTAAGAGGAAAAAAAGTGTTTTGGCTTTAAAGCTGTGAATATAAATTGCAGGTGGAGTTTGCTAAACTTACCTGATACTTTGTGCTTCTAAGATATATTCTGAGATATTTGAGCTTCGTATGACTCCATAAGCAAAAATAATTAAAAAACTAAAGGTAACAATACGAGTCTGGAAATGTATAACCAAGGACATGATTTTACTTACTTCAGTAGTTCTATCAACTTCAGAGGGACTGTTCAAATGCTTTAAGTAGGTACAGAAATATCTAATATCAAGCGCTGGAGTTGTATCTCTTTTTCGATTCATTTCAACCTCCTAAAATCTGTCCACTCAGATGAAAAGTGGTTACTTTTTAAGAATGAAAACTGATTTAAACATTCCATATATTTACAAAGCTGGCTAGAACTTTGTCAAAGAAACAGAGAGCCAAAAAATGGGACCTTAGAAGTTGGGCCTTGAAGACTCTTCAGATATCTAATGGTCTGACTGTGCAATGACTCATGATACAGTAACACCATAGACAGCTTCGTAAATGTGCCTGAGATGTTAAAGGTCTTTCCAGTAGCAAGCTGTTGCCTTTGCAAACAGATCAAGCATACTGAAATAAGGTAAACCTTTATATTACACACGAAGGAGATGGAAGGCTGTTTCCCAAGCTAGGAAGAACCTAGGTAGCTCTCCTCTGCTTACAGTAAATAAGAATATTGATCTGACTACAACTATTGTTTCACTTCCTGACTTGAGATAAAATTTGGAGGTTACCAAAACAAAAAAAAAGCTAGGGTGTTGTTTACATAATTAATCTGAATAGAAACTTACTAGCTTTTCCTGCTATTTATATTGGAAAAGGCAATCAGAATGTGCAAATATGCTGTTAGGAGACCTAAATCCGTTTTTCTCTTTCACTTTTATAGTTTTGAGCAAGGAGTCCTGTTCTACCTGGGGTGGAGGGCATTTTTCAACCTTTGATAAATATCAGTATGACTTCACTGGGACCTGCAACTATATCTTTGCAACCGTATGTGATGAAACCAGCCCAGACTTCAACATTCAGTTCCGCCGTGGGCTGGACAAAAAAATTGCGAGGATCATTATTGAGCTGGGACCTTCTGTTGTCATTGTTGAGAAAGGCAGCATTTCTGTCAGGAGTGTTGGGTAAGATTCTGTGATGAATGGGAAAAAAGTGTTTAAAGAAGGCAAGGAGTTATATGGCAGTTACACTAAAGACGACTACTTTGTATCAAAAATTAATTAACAAATTAGAGAATTTGGCACAGTTAACTGGACTCTACTCCCATTTCTCCCTATCAAGCATTCACACTCTCTAGATAGGTACTACATTTGCAGCTATTTGAATCACGTTTAGAGTACATTTGTGCAGGCAAAGGCATAAACTAACCTTCTCAGACCAAAACAATTCTCACATTGAAACTACAGTCTCCTAGATACTACCAGTCTGCTTATGCAGTATCTCTATGCTTATGTAGTATCTCTACTACAAGCACAGATGAAACAGCTTATACATTTCAGTAGATATTAGTTGAAGTTCCTGTGTTTTACTTAAGAGTTCATTTGATTTGAGACTTAGATAACTCTGAACCCGCTGTGCTAAAGATAACACATATTAAGGGTAAAAGAGAAACTTTGAACTATACAACCAACAGAGAAATATTGGAGGGGCTTACAAAGAAGTCCTTGTGTATGAGACCACTGTCTGTTCACATTATTCCAAGGATTACCATGGCCAGAAAACAGCTGTTTTACTGCAGAACCTTTGGGTTCTGCATCATTCATTCATTCTTCTAGAAAAATTGCTCCCATACAAGGAAATTTCTCCAGAGGAGTTTTCAGCATTTTTATCAGATAGTCAGTTTTGAATTTGTGTCTGTGAGTACACACAGTTACAGGAAATAATTGACTGTGGATTGTCTGTGTCTTATTATACTTACCTGGGTACAATATCTACCATGACAAAAAGACAACTTGCAGCTATACCTTAATTTAGCAAACTGTATTTAGAAAAACTTCCTTTATTAGTTTATGTTCTAGGAAAACTGTATAAATCTATGGGCATAACCTAATGATCTGCATTTTAAATTTTTGTCCTACATTCACAAGAACCAAATGCCATGACTGACCTGGTCTAGTGTTGCATGTAGCCCTGCTTCACATGGAAGGTTGGCCTGGGCAACTTCAGAAGGTTGCCAACCAACTTTTCAATAATTTTATCACATACTTACTGAGTACTTAAAAAATTTATTTATTCTTTAACATTGGTAGTTTGTAGCATTAGAATTCACCTGCAATGAGGAAAATCTAATTCTGCTACAACATTGCCATTATGGGTTTCCTTAACCTTGTCAGTTTTCAGTTGTAGCAATAATTCCTGTATTAACAGGCTGCCATCCACAGAAGCTCTGCAGGATAATCAGCAACAGTTCTACCATACAAACTGAATTCTTACAAGTTCTTGAAATGTATAATTGTACCCTAATAAAGCCAAACCAAGTGAAGATGCCAAGTTCTGTGCAAACATTTTCACTGGTATAATCAATATGCAACTGTCTCCTGGTGATTCTTCTATGAAACTGCTCATATTGGTTTTCAATCAACAGAAATTTTAACGTATCTTAAAATGTTACAGTTACAAAGGAAAGAATATCTATTTCATGTTGCTGCAAGTACTCAGATTGTAAGCATATTATATCTGAAGAAGATAACTAATACCTGCATAATATTGGTATGAGAAGGTCAGTTTCTCTTCTCACCTTATTACAGTGTCATTAAGTTGCCTTACACCAGCAATGGAATTCAAATAGCACCTTATGGATGCAGCATCCGTCTGGTGGCCAAGCTGATGGAGATGGAGCTAGTTGTCATGTGGAACAATGATGACTATCTCATGGTTAGTAAAATGGTCTCATAACAAAGAGAAAATTCTCAGTGAGTTACTGGAATGACAAAATCTCTTTAGACTTAGTGCGTGCTTTTTGCATGTGTTTACTATTTGGATATTTATTCTTTTCCTGCTTCATTCATTCCTCTTGAAATAAACAACTTTTTGCTTTTTATACCTGCATGTTCCTTTTCCTTCCAGCATTGGTAGTTAACCAAAGCCACAAATGTTGAGACTTGTGGATGCTTTCACAGATTTTAAACTTTCCTCAGGCTATTCCAGCAGCTATAATGCTTTGCTAAAGGGATGTTGGAGTTGTTTAAAGTTGTGTAGAATTTAATAGTGGTGTATGCCATAGTTTTGTTTTTTCTACTGTGCTTCCCCTGGACATCTTTTGGTTTTAAACATGTGGTCTTCCTACCAGCTCCTTTGTTTCTTTCCTTTTTTCTAAATCTTTTCATGTTTTCTCTCCAAAATCCCTAATATATTTTTGAGAAGAGGATACATTTTCTCAGCGTGGCCTGTGATATTAATGCCACAAAAGACACTGTATTCTAAATTGGTAAGTTTGCTAAAACAGGGAGATTGTTATGATTATAAGCTGTCTGGGAGATTTACCAGCACTACTATCACACATATAACAGGAAATCTCCTGTGATGGATACACACTACATTGTATGTATAATCAGATTATTTCCTCTGATCTAAGGCTTTGATAATAATTCATTGATTGTGGCCAGTAGTACTATTACCACTTTACTCTCCAGAGCAATAGAAAAATTGAATAACCTTCTGAAAGCAGATTTTCTTCCTGTAACCTTCAATTTCTTAAAAGAATAAAATCATGCTTTGTCAACAAAGATGTCAGCAAGAAAACAGCATCATTTCCATTTCTGTTTTTTCTATCTCCTTAGAATATTATCCCCCCTCAATTCTCTGGAAATGTCTTAGAATCTTATTCATTTATTAAATCAAAAAAATCACAACAATCACTATTTGCCTATTGGGAAAAGAAGTCACTGCTTCCAAAACTTTTCCTCCAGTCAAGTCACTGAAATTAATGAGAAGGATCATCTTTAACTGAATCCTTGAACTGAATTTGTTTGAGAAAGGTAATGCTGTATAGGTAATTTTACTTAGGACAATCCTTTTAAATGTTTTGGTTTATTTTATTTTAGGTTTTGACTGAAAAAAAATATATGGGGAAAACCTGTGGAATGTGTGGAAATTATGATGGTTATGAATTGAATGAATTTGTGAGTGAAGGTAAGATCTAATGACAGGTCAGATGGAAGAAGACCTAGTTAAATAGTTAAACTGAGTCAAGATGGAAATTTAATACTATACTAACATTGCTCTGACTGCTCAATTTCAGATTTGAGTAAAACACTCTCATAGGTCACCAACATACCTATGATATGATTATGCTACATATTATTATTTGCTATGATGATAATATTGTGGGTTCCTCAGACAAGTGATAAGGACTGTCTTCTATTTTAGAAACAGGTGGTAAGGATCACCTCTCTCATTGAAATTTCAGAACAGTCTAGATTCATAGCAAGGTGCAGTGAGGGAAATTACTATGTTAGGCAGAAGCAAGAATGAGGCTGTAATAAAAAGAACACAGTGGACAAGAACATTAAGTAGTACTGTGTCCCAATAAGGGTGGATCCTTAGAACAAACTAGTTGGTGCTGACAACTTGACCTCTGTGCTGTATGTGGTTTGGGTGGTTCACTTCAGAGTCACTCTAATCTGGTCTGTTGAACTGATGCCCATTAGTAGTTGGAGCTTGTTACACATGCTCTTGGAGCACATCTTCTGGCTTGGTTTCATCTTAAAGGAACTCTATGCCAAGATCACTCCAAATTGTACGGAGTGGGGATGTTTGGAAGATTTACTTTAAAAGCACACTGCTAATCTGAATTACAGTGTTAGTGTGGAGATATTAAATTGCACAGTAAACTAATCTCAGATGAACATAGCCAGATGCAGTTTTCTATACACATCACAGAAAAGAGTTCTAAAAAGTATACAATATTTTTGGGGTTGTGATGAGTGTAAACCCTCATATAGGGAAAAATATAAGAATGGGGTATGAGGAGAAGAGGCATGAATTAGCAGCTCACAAAAGATAGCACAACAGGCAGAAAAATGGTATCAGCTGGTATCATGTAAGGTAGTAGATGTGATAGGTTTGGAGATAGCTCAGAGAAATTATCAAGGTGATAAAAGTATGCTTTACTGAATAGACTCCAGGTAGAGGGCAAAAGAGGTAGTTGTTATCATCAGGAGGATTAATTAGTAGGACCTTTCACAGTCAAAGAGTAGAATCTGAGTTTTGCTACATCACAACAAGAATTAAACAAATCCATGTGGGCTTTTTCCTGACAAATTATAACTGTTCAATTTACAGGTAAATTGCTGGATACATATAAATTTGCTGCATTACAAAAAATGGATGACCCATCAGAGATCTGCCTGTCTGAGGAGATATCAATTTCCACCTTTCCTCACAAAAAATACGTAAGAAAGATCTTCTTGGTTTTCTGCAGCATGATTCTTAACAAAGCTGGAAAGATAGATAGATAGATAGATAGATAGATAGATAGATAGATAGCAACAATGGAGAGGTAACAGTGACGTAAAACTGACTGCCATGAAAATGGATAAAGTCAAAATTTGTATAGCATGATATGAGAAAGAAAAGGATTTCTTTGCATTAAAATACATTTTGAAAGAGGCCCATGGGCATTATTGAGGCTGGGCATATAATGGACATATAAACCTGCCCACATTTAGCTCACAGCTTTCAGAAATTTCGTGCAGGTCATCACAGGAAATTCATGGATACCAGTGAAGCTTTAAAGAAATGTGTATTGAACAACTGGAGACCTGATTATAAGCTGTACAGAC
Organism: Balearica regulorum gibbericeps; assembly: GCF_011004875.1. Taxonomy (NCBI): domain Eukaryota; kingdom Metazoa; phylum Chordata; class Aves; order Gruiformes; family Gruidae; genus Balearica; species Balearica regulorum. Next base: position 52,125,056 of record NC_046188.1, on the reverse strand, counting down.
TTGAAGACATTCAATGATGCTTTAAACATATTGCCAGATAACAACGATAACAGGGCCAACCACTACCAACTGCTATCACTTCCAGTCCTAGAAAATCATCATACCTGCAACATGATGCATCCATGTAACTATGGTTGAAAGGGGAAGCTTGGTAGCAGCAAAGAACAAAAGGACTTCTATTTCTTAGATTTTGCAGATACAGGAATCAAACCCTACTTAAGATGTTCCTGTTAAGTTGTTTTACCAGGAAACTCAAATTTTGCATTCCTGCACAGATTTTACAGAATCACAGAATGGTTTAGCTTTGAAGGGATCTCTTCAGATCATCTAGTCCAATGCCTCTGCTCAAGCAGGGTCAGCTAGAGCAGGCTGTCCAGACTAATGTCCTAGTAGGTTTTCAGTATCTCCTGGGTGCATCTTCTAGGCTGAGGAGATCGAAACTCCACAATTTCTCTCAGTAATCTGTATGTGTTTGTTTGTTTGTTTGTTTGTTTTTTCTACCTAGCAGGTCATAAAATCGCCATATACCTAATGGCAAATGCTCATTGCTATCCTCTAAAAAGCATTTCACTTTACATAGAATGATGGTGCTTTGCAATTCTCATGTACTTATTTGTTTACAGTATGCAGGTTACTAGTAATTACAGAATGCTTAAAAAGTTTTCTCTTGAAATAGGAGATTTTTCTTCTTTTTTCCTTAATAGTTTCATCTTACTTTTCTAGCAACCCAAGAATCTCTTAGTTTGAACATAGAAATCATCCCTCTTGCTAAAAAGTTTAGCTTTCGTACTACAGAGGAAGAGCCAGCTAGAATCCTTCTGAAATTCTTCTTTTCCCAGAATAGAGAAAGAAAGAAACATTAGGTTTGTAGCATTTCATTAACAAGAGCAGGAATAAAGAACAGGAGTTTCTGTGGGTCCTGTGAGGAAGATACTTTTCTGAAGATAAGGATTGTTAGTATTACTTGTATTCACACTGAAAATTAGTTTGATCTGATGGAGAACTTCTGTTGGTTGGGAGGTTTAACCTTTTTACATTGGTTCTCTTTGAGACCTTGTACTGCAGCAGGCAGCATGATAGGCAATGCAAATGTACCAAATGTTTGCCTGACAAGGGATGTTTGTCCTGGAACTGAATATCCATGAGGCAACATACTCCCTGCCTGTAATGTTCTCAGCCATTTTCATGGGGATTAATGGTACTGAAAAATGAGTTAATTTTCCACTTAAGGCCAGTTGGAACTAATTCAACATATCGAGATCCTTCGATTGCACAATGTATTTATATTCCCTTCTATTCATGAACTCATACATTTTAAGTCAAATGCATATTACTAAACTGTAAGGCAAAAAAAGCAAACAAGCCAACAAGAAAATCATAACTAGCAGTGATATTCTACTGTGGTTTTCACATGTGGGAAACACTACTAGGAACAATTTTCTTTCTGTTTTTATTTAGGCCATGATCTGCTCTCAGCTACTTAACTTGGTGTCACCAACCTGCAGTGTACCAAAGGATGGGTTTGTCATTCGTTGCCAGCTTGACATGCAGGACTGCAGTGAGCCAGGACAAAACAATTGCACTTGCTCTACACTGTCAGAGTATTCAAGGCAATGTGCTATGTCTCATCAAACGGTGCTCAACTGGAGAACTGAAAACTTCTGCTGTAAGTTCAAATGTTTTATTCATAGGAGACTGTGCTTAAACTTGCTATATCTTACATAGAAGGAGAATGATGATTGACTGGAATTTAAATCAACTGATAGAAAAGTCTCTGCTGTCTTGAATCAAATAAATTATTTTCTTAATAGAACAACATTGGTCTTCAGTAAAGCATTAAAAAGAAGAGCACAGAAACCTCAAAGAAGAAGGAGGAAGCATGAAATGTAGCTCCTACATCTAGATCAGTGACCGTAAAGGAGAGAAACATCCACCACATGAAAACTGTTGAATTTTTCAGACTTCCAACAGGAGGCTGTTCTCTCTTAGTACTTTTTTTTCATTATTGTACTTAGCAAATTGGCCAGTAAAGAGACAGAACTTTTAAATGGCCTCTAAAGTCTTTGAATCTTTTTGCTAACCATTGCCATAGCCCCTTTTATTCACAGGAGATTTTCAGCAGTCCATTTTCAGAAGCTCAACCTTCTTAATTACAGTTACTGATAGAAAGTAAATAGGAGGGAAATCTTCTATTACTCTCCAAACTGTACCTGATTAGACATACTTTTTTCCAAGTCTGTTTGTTATCAAAGTTCTGGTTCACTTTTTGCAGTCTTTTTAAATTTACCTGAAACTTCAATCTATAGTCAGTGTTATGTAGCAGGATTCATTATTTTATAAGAGAACATGCTGATCATAAAAAAGTCAAAAGTAACTTAAATTGATGTTGTTATTTCTAAACCAACTCACACATTAAATCATCAGAGATGTAGCTCATGAAAAAAGAGGAGCTTTCAAAATTACCTTGATTAATATGATATTGTCCTTCAGAAGCATATAATTTAATCCTATTTTTATTTATCCTTTATATGAATATATGGTCATGGGTAGCAAGTTCATAAAATAAATTGCTTTGACAAGAATATATTTCTTCTTATCCCTTGATTCTTACTCTGTTTCAGAAATCTTTAAGATTGGCTACTATTTAGATTTTAGTGTATGCATAGTAAAATCCCAGTTGAATTATATTCCTGAAGTTGTTGTTTAACTTGCCATAGTCTATTGTCTCACTATTGTTACTTATGAGGCCTTGAATTATTTTGGCTTTCCTGCATCTCTGGTGCCATATTCTTCTATTCTCTTGATCTTCACATACTGGTGCCACTCTTCTTTTTTATTTTGTATTTAACATTGAGTTGTCTTTCATTCTTTCTTCATACTTACTGTGAATATTCTCTACTAAGCTCCATCATTATCCCTGACACTTTAAAATTGCTCTTCTTTCTAAAATAATTTTTCCCCTCCTCTTCTCCAAGGTTATCCATCTTACCTAAATTGGTAACCCATTTTATTCTTTGGTTGGTCTGCAATTGGTATTAATCCTTCAAAACTGTAAACTCCTCGTGGCATTTTATAGATTCAGAGAAATATTAATAAGGCACTGTGTACATTGACAGACTTGTACAATAATTCTTACTAATCACAGTAAAATAATAGCCTGTTTTTCTCCAAATCATAGCAGTTTTCATGTTGCCAGTAGACCATTACTAGAACTGGTAATAAAGTGATTAAAGACAAAACTTTGAGCTTTTTAGATAATTAACTTTTTAGACTTTATTGTTTCTTTGTCAGCCCCATCTCTACCTACCTCTATTTTCCTACCTCACTTATTTTTACTCTTTCATATAAGGAAAAATATCTGCTTGAATTTATCACATAATAAAACATGTTCTGAGTCCCATACATTAGAATTGCTAGGTAGCTGCATTCTGAAAAGCAGGTAATGTCTGATAAGCAGGACCTATACAGAAAATCAAGAATTATATTCTTTAAATCCTTCAAGTACTACAGAAAATCTGATTTGTGGTAGTTTATTAGGCTGCAATATAGCCTGTTTACCATTCTTCAAGCCTCTGAGAGGAGTTTCTAACAAATAGGGCATGAAAAATTAATAAAAACTAGAGTGAATATGATGGTAATGATGAATATTCAGATGATGAATTGAGTATTGAGGCAGGATAAAAGAAGATTAGTGCCAGAAATCACAAGGTCTTCTCCATCCTAGGTGGTAGATAAGATATTCTTCTATGTTTGCACTTTAAATATCTTAACACTTTTGTTGTTTGTTGCAGCTGTGGGAAAATGTTCTGCTAACCAAATCTATGAGGAATGTGGTTCTCCATGTATTAAAACCTGTTCCAACCCAGAGTACAGCTGTTCCAGTCACTGTACCTATGGTTGCTTTTGTCCAGAAGGTATCATTTCTGTATTCATTATATCCTAAATGGCCCATACAAATTTTTTTGGCATATATCCAGTCAAGTGCAATAGACTTCTTAATAATGAACTGGCAGTGCATTTTAGGGCATTGTGCTGCTAGAATGCCATTTCTTGGGTAACATAACTAGTGTCTTGGACACTATTTGCAAGAAGAGAGCTGTGAAAGCATTTTCCTCACAAGACCATGATACGTGATGGTATAATTATATGCTCCCTGCTTAAAGTTCTGTACTATAATATACATTGACCAAGCTTCATTGATTTCCTATCCCAAACAGGTATCTAGCCTTTCAGGGCATCAGAGGTAGCATAACTGAGAGTTCTGCAACATTATGGTCATTTTGTAAAATCCCTTTTGAAATAGTTCTAGAATAACTTCCTACAAAAATTGTAGTTATGACTATCATTTCCATCATTTCTTGAAATTTCAGAACTGAAATATCCTCCAAGGTTACTGTGATATGGGTACCTCACCATTTTATAGTAGTCAAAAGTAACACGTTGTGAGCTTCATATTTAAAACTAGGAAATAGAATGTGTCCATTCTTCAAAATTCCCAACTTAGAGTGTCATAGCAAAAAAAAAAAAAAAAAAAAAAAAAAAAAAAAAAAAACCAAACCAAAACCCAAAACAAAATAAAATTCAAGCTTACTGTTATTTCAAATTAAGTTCAAATTTCAAATGGCAACAATTGTCTGCACTTTCCTGTAACAAAGTAACCAAACGCTGTTATCACTTGTAAAGAGTCAGTTTTGTTTTAGCTAAGAGAAAATGTCCTGCACATTATATCTCTTAAGTGTGGGCACTGGCTGTGAAAGAATAGCATTCTCAAGCTAATTTTGGAAGGCATTCAAGCTATAATAGCTTTAGTGCTAAGTGAGGATACAGAAAAGTATTTATTTTGTTTGTCTTCTTTGGCAGGAACTGTTCTTGATGACATCTCAAAAAATCAAACATGTGTTCACATTAAGCAGTGTCCCTGTGCACTGAATGGGAAAACATATGCTCCTGGTGAGACAATGAAAGCAGCATGCAGGACCTGGTGAGTAGCAACAAGTACTTTCATGAGAGGATGGAGAGTATCCTCACAAAGTGATTGGAAAATTTAGCCTAACTTTTCAGAGGGCAGCTGCAAATGTGTCATTCCATCTCTGACATCACCTTCTTTGAGTGCCACAAGTCATACATTTGTAATTGAAGATGTATATGTCTCATTTCCTGATTAATCTGTACAAATATAAATGCTCCTTCAGGCCACACAAAACAGTAGCATTTTTATCTCCCCTGTGACAGTGGAGGTAAAATTAGTACAAAACAAATATCCAGTGTTTACAGTTTCTTTCTGGCAATCTCAGTGTTTCTGATCACCAAATCTGTTTTGCAACAGAAAATAATTACTTAAGACAATATTTTTAAAATTTGAATTTTTTTTCCAAAAAAAGTGGAATAATTTTTTTGTGCTACCTGTCTTCCCATCATAATTCTAATAAGTAAAAGAAACGATAAATAATGGAATTTGAACCTCAGAACTTTTCATCATTAATATATTCAGAACAGTTTACTGACAATCCATATATGAGTTCAGCAACTTTGAATTAAGATGAACAACTTCAACTGACACAAAGAAAATCAAAGCATAGAAAATATAAGGGGAGAAGTGATACAACTGATATCTTCCATTACTAGGAAGTAACTGAGTTCTTAAAGCATGAAGAAAAGAAATTTCAAAACAGTGGAAATGAAAGTTCAGAATGTATATGTATGTTACACTGTGTTCACTAACCAATTCTGCACGTTGATGAGCTACAGCGAAACCTCCAGACAGGAGGATCAAATCCTCTGTTGATAGTAGTGCCTTAGTATGAGAATAACCTTACACAGAAATTCTTATTTTCCTCAGTAAATGTACGATGGGTCAATGGAACTGCAAAGACTTGCCCTGCCCTGGAAGGTGTTCACTGGAAGGAGGCTCCTTTGTTACCACATTTGATTCTAGATCATACAGGTTCCATGGGGTTTGCACTTACGTTCTTATGAAGGTAAATTCCTGCGGCCTAGAAACACACAATATCAAATGGACGTATTTTAGTGTTTGGTTTCCTACTGGAATACAAACTGAGGTCTTCCTATGATATACATTTATTCTACAAATCATTGTTATTCTGACACAGACTTCCTTTTTCACTATTTTCCTCCAGAGTTCCAGCCTGCCACACAATGGAACCCTAATGGCTGTATATGAAAGGTCTGGTTATTCTCATTCTGAGACATCACTTAGTGCTGTAATTTACCTATCTACAAAGGTAAGTATTCCCTTCACAGGTTCTATCCAGCATTTCAGTAACCAGATTAGCAAAATAAATACTTAAAGTCATTGCTAGTAGCCTAAACTGAAAAATTATGGGGAATAGATATTAAAGATATGTTCCAGTTGATGCATACACAGTAAAGATCTCAGTTGCCACATCAACTCAGGAAGTGAGAGTATTTTCAAAGTGAAAAATGAAAGTAGTATGGAATAACATGTAAGAAAAAGCTTGAATCAATCTTTTCCTGTTATATAGGTCATTGACAATACAGTTGCTTAAGTTAAAGAACATAGAACACCATCAGTACAGATAATTACTTCTGATTCCATGTCCTTTTCTTACAGGAGAAAATTGTGATTTCTCAGAATGAACTCCTTACTGACGATGATGAACTTAAGCGGCTACCTTACAGATCGGGTAAAGAAAAGGGAATATACTTACATGGTCGGTTGACCCTGGCTGGATGCCAGGTGCCCACCAAAGCCGCTCTATCACTTCCCCTCCTCAACTGGACAGGGCAGAGAAAATAAAATGAAAGGCTCGTGAGTTGAGAAAAGGACAGGGAGAGATCACTCACCAATTACCATCATGGGCAAAACAGACTCAATTTGAGAAAAAAAAAAATTAGAGTAACAAAAAATAAAACCAAATAGTAAAACACCTTCTCCTCACCCCTCCCTTCTTCATGGGCTTAACTTTACTCCCAGTTGTCTCTATTTCCTCCCCTCAGTGGCACAGGGAGATGGGGAATGGGGCTTGCAGTCAGCTCATCATTGTCTCCGCCGCTCCTTCCTTCTCACACTCTTCCCCTGCTCCAGCGTGAGCTCCTCTCTCCATGGGTCCACAGGTCCTGCCAGGAGCCTGCTCCAGCATGGCCTTCCCACGAGGTCACAGCCTCCTTCGGGTGCATTCACCTGCTCTGGCATGGGGTCCTCCATGAGCTGCAGGTGGATATCTGCTCCACCATCAACCTCCATGGGCTGCACAGGAACAGCCTCCCTCACCATGGTCTTCTCCATGGGCTGCAGGGGAATCTCTGCTCTGGTGCATGGAGCACCTCTTGTCGCTCCTTCTTCACTGACCTGGGTGTCTGCAGAGTTGTTCGTCTCACATATTCTCACTGCTTTCTCTGGCTGTAGTCGTGCCGGTTTTTTTCCCCCTTCTTAACTATGTTGTCCCAGAGGTGCTACCACCATCGTTGATGGGCTCAGCCTTGGCCAGCAGTGGGTCCCTCTTGGAGTTAGCTGGCATTGGCTCTGTCAGACATGGGGGAAGCTTCTAGCAGCTTCTCACAGAAGTCACCTCTGTAGCCCCCCCTCCCCCCTACTACCAAAACCTTGCCATGCAAACCAAATACAATGTAAAATCCAAATTACATTAAATGTCTGTTTTATACAACCCAGCATCTTTTCTCTTGCAACTGTCAATAGCAGAGGTTTTACAGGAAGGTTAAAATCTTTCCCATTGCGTCTGTCCCTCTGTGGAGAGTTGTGTGTGAAAGGAGAAGACTTGTAGACAGATTGCAAGAGCACTTACATATGCATTAAAATCATTACTTTGCAGTATCCTGTGTATCAAAATCTATTTGCAAATATCCTTGTTCTTTTAGGAGATATTACTATTTTCAGACAGTCCTCGATATACATTCAAATGTATACAACTTTTGGGCTGGAACTTGTGGTTCAGACATCACCTGTGTTCCAGGCCTATGTGAAAGTTGGATCACAATTCAAAGGCCGAACCCTAGGTAAGAAATCTAGTCCCCATGTGAAGGAGAAAACGTAGGGAGTGTAATTTTGAAAACTCAATACTCATCCTTTAAAGAATATATTTTCTTCTGTGGATACGAAGAAAAAATAACAAAAATACCTGCACTGGAGAAGTGATGTGCTAAGAATTTGTTTTTCACTAAAACTTTAAAATTAATCAAAGAAATTAGATGGGTGACATTTTTCATGTGTAATATAATACTGTTCTTCACATGTTTTATGTGTGTCTTTTTCAATTTGTGCTTTACTGCACAACGAAGGGGCAACAAATTAGTCTGTGTAGTCTCTATATCTTGGAGCACATGATTCTTTGAACGAAGTGCATGATCACTGTAAACACAATGATCCTAAAAGAGCTTCTCAGCTGACAAGCACCAGATGGAGATGTTTATGTTTATTGCACAGCAACATTAGCCACAAAGGCATATCCTGCATTCTAATTATCTATGGGGAATTACAGAGAGGCTTCAGCTTTTAAAAAAGTCTAAATGTATATTCTTTGTCATTGCAGATTTTATATACAAAAGAAAATGTGTAACTGCAAAAATATTCATGGCCTTTTTCTTTTGCTTGATTTAAAACCACTGAAAAAGCCTTTTTTCTAAAAACAAGACAAAAACTTCTATATGAATTTGTCATTGAAAAGAAGTGAACAATCTTAACTTGAGAAGGCAGAGGCTCAGTGACTGAATTTGTACATAATCAAAATTCTGTGGCTACTTGACCTATAGTATTCATTGACACTCCATGCAGAACTTTTGAATCCATTTTCTCACTATTATAGACTGAAACATAGACCATTGTGTACACACTCTTTAATTTTCAGCCATCTCTTTCATTTCTGATGTGATTAGGTTTGTGCGGCAATTACAATGGAGACACTACAGATGACTTCATGACTAGCATGGATATCACTGAAGGGACGGCCTCCCTGTTTGTAGATTCCTGGAGGGCAGGAAATTGCCATCCTGCTTTAGAAAGAGAAACTGACCCTTGCGCTTTGAGTCAACTGAACAGTAAGTAGATGATCCCGTTGTAACTGATCTCTCCAGCTAGCTTTGACACTTCCATAAACCCTTACCAGGGGAATGAGAGAGTTTGAGAGAAGCAGAGTGTGAAACGATTGAATATCACAAATTCTATCACCAACAAGACATTTCTGATTTCTAGAATACATATCTAGTGAAAGCTTATCAGATCCCATTCTATAGACCTGGGATTGAGATGATAAATGAGAGATTTTTGGGATATTTCCAGTGAAATTGCAATGTCCATGGCACTGTGACTGAAATACAAGCTTTGCCTTCTCTATTGCTATTGGTCTTAAGGAAAAAAAAAAAAAAGTGAAAAAAAAAAAAAAGCCCTACTGAGCTGTTTGAACAAAAATATAGTCTGCAAGCTCACAAGCTAAGAAGTTGTCCTTTTATTTAATCCATCATTGCCAAAACTCAGCTAAAGTAGTGTGTCCAGGGTTTTTTTAATTTATTTTTCTTTTTTTTTTCCATTTATTTTTCCTAACTTTCTCTGTTTAATGTCCATGATTTTCTCTCATTAGAAATATCTGCTGAGACTCATTGCTCCATTCTTACCAAGAAGGGTACAGTGTTCGAGAAATGCCATGCTGTGGTGAACCCTATTCCTTTCTACAAGGTAGGAAATTATGATAGACAGTGTACAGAGGGAGTCCAAATATGGACCAGAATGTACTCATATACGGCATCCCACTCATTTGGATCAGCAATGCATAGAAGCTAAGGGAAAAGTGTATTTTTGCAAATTACGTCTCCACCACACTAAAAGCCTGTTTGTTCATAGGCACCAGTCCCATCCCTATGAATCAGAATGTATTTTTACTCATGCTGCAGTTCTCCACGTCAACAACTTTAACTATGCAATGTATTGATTTTCCCATGTGCATAATTGAGCTCATTATATTTGCTAATCTCCACAAAACATTAAAAATGAAAAGCAGCAAATAAACATAGGCATTTTTAAAGTACTAAGTATATTTTATTCATGTCATTCAGGCAATTGATCTGATCTTTTTCATTAGTTTTAGTTATGCAATAATAGGTATTTTGCATGACTTCTGCAATTCAGCATAGAATCATAGAATCACAGAATCATTTAGGTTGGAAAAGACCTTTAAGATCATCAAATCCAACCATAAACCTAACACTGCCAAATCCACCACTAAACCATGTCCCTGAGGACCACATCTACGTGACTTTTAAATGCCACCAGGGTTTAGCACTTCCAAATGTCTGCTCCCCAGTAACAGAGTACTCTCCATGTATTGGGTTTCAGAGATGTGTCTACCAAGCCTGTAATTACGAAGAGACCTTTCCTTATATTTGTTCTGCTCTGGGATCATATGCACGAACATGCAGTTCAATGGGTTTAATCCTTGAGAACTGGAGAAACAGTATGGACAATTGTAGTAAGTAACCGAACCGACTTTTAATAGTCTACCACCAGATGATGCATGCATACAGGTCTATCTGTTTCCATTTAGAATATTCCCATGTTTGATTCACCTATGATAAAACTGAATAAGAGCCAGAACATATTTTAAAACTACTTGTCAGTCATTAGAAAATAACTAGTTGTTACTCAAGTAGGCCAACCAGCAGGTATAAAAACCATATTCCCAGGAGCTGCTGACTTCACAGATGTGTCATAACACAACAAAAAACTTAAAAGGTAAAGCATCTTAAGAGTAATGAGGAAAGTAGTGGACAGAAAAAAGAGGAAAGCAGAAATGAGATAACAGATATCCAACTTTTGAATAACCTCCTAGTCTGTTTCAGAAAAGGATTGTTATTTTAAGACTACATGAAAAAGATTAGTCATATGCTTTAAGGTGAGCATGTGGATGCTTCCAAGACTTGATAATTAAGTGATGAAATAAGATAAATAAAGCTATATTGTACCATAAGATGAGAAAGAACTAGGAAAAAGTCTGGTTACAGATGTAATTTTGCTATTATACAACTTAGACACAGGCACAGGTTGCACAATTACTCAAAAATACATTGATATTTCTGCAAAGAAGCTTCTCTGCATTATTTTATTCCAAGATACACAAAGAAGCAATAAGATATTTAATCTTCATAAAACTTCCAAACACCTACATAGTTGGTGTTAAGCTCTGATCTGCAATATTTTTTGCTAGAACTCCACATCCACAGGAAGAGAGGCAATAGGAAGCATTAAGCATTGAAGCTGTTGACACAATATATGCAGCACATCATGAGCAGTTATCTTTCACAAGGAAAAGGGTAAGTAAATGAAGTTTAACATACATGCACTCTTGTCTTGTTTTACAGCCATTACTTGTACTGGCAATCAAACATTCAGCTACAGCACTCAGGCATGTGACAGGACGTGCTTGTCACTCTCCAACCGAGCCCTGGAATGTCATCCAACTGACATCCCTACTGAAGGCTGCAATTGTCCTAAAGGAATGTACTTGAACCACAAGAATGAGTGTGTTCGTAAATCATATTGTCCCTGCTATTTAGAAGATAGAAAGTACATCTTGCCTGACCAGTCAATAATAACTGGCGGGATTACCTGGTAAGACTGTCAAAGATTAACAAACTGAAAATGGAGACAAGGGGTCTTCATGTGTCTCTGTTGAATGTTAATGGTAGTAAGCAGCTAAGCACCACAAAGCTGTTTGTTCACTCCACTTCAGCCGGATGCGGAAGAGAATCAGAAGGGCAAAAGCAAAAAAATTCATGGGTTGAGATAAAGACAATTTAATTACTTTATTACTAGTAAGCAAAAATTAGCTTATTTAATAAGCAAAGCAGTACATGCAATCAAAGCTAAGTAACAAATTATTTCACACTTCCTGTCAGCAGGCAAATGTTTAGACATTTCCGTCCATTATGGTTACTTGAGAAAACAAATGCCATAACTCTGAACATCTCTCCTTCCTCCTTCTTTACCTGAGCTTTTATTGCTGAGCATGGTGTTATATGGCATGGGATATCCCTTTCATCAGTTCAGGTCAGCTGTACTGGTTGTATGCCCTCCCAGCTGCTTGTGCACTTCCAGCTTACTCGCTGGTGAGGCAGCATGAGAAGCAGAGACAGCCTTGACACTGTGCAGCAACAGCTAAAACAATGTCATGCTGTCAACACTGTTTCAGTCACAAATCCAAAACATACACCATCAAGTTACTATGAAGAAAATCAACTCCATTCCAGCTAAAACCAGTACAGTCTCCTTTACTTTTAATACAAAAGGTTTATTTTTTAAGACATCTTTTTTGCCTTTTCCTAAAATGCAAAGATTCTTAAATGAACAAAAAGGTTTTGACTTACCTTAAGCTTAGAAATGTTAAGGAAAAAATTAGAAACTAATGAGTAAGATCTGATTATTCCTAGTAGGAGATTTTGTCAACAGCATCTGGACAGCTATATACAAACCTCAACCTTCACTTTCAAAACTGATGTTACTGTATACTATGAAAAGTAAAGAGAAGCAAGTTGACTCACGTTCCATTTTGAAGGATGGATAGGAGCTAGTAACATAAATGAAATATTTCCAATGGTGAGAAACATAAAGCCATTTTGCAAAAAATTAAAATATCTTTCTTAGGAGAAAATGGCATGAAATTCCTTTTTTTTTTTCCCCTTTTCCCTAGCTACTGCGTTAATGGGAGGCTAAGTTGTACAGGCAAACCTCAAAATCCTGCAGGTATGGGTCTGATATGGTTTACTTAGAAACATATTCTTTTCCCCTCTGTTGTAAAATTGCTGCTTCACAATCTCTCCAATGTTTGGTTTTCTTTCTTCCTAGAAAGCTGCAAAGCTCCTAAGAAATATGTATCATGTTCTGACAATTTAGAAAACAAGTATGGAGCTGCATGTGCCCGTACCTGTCAGATGCTGGCTACTGGAATTGAATGTGTGAGTTTCACAGCTCTGGGATATTTATCCTCTTGAGAGAGGAAGAGTGTTCCAGTTGTTTACTTAGAACTTGACTACATTCCTTCTAGTGAAATGAAAGATATTTCTTCTAACATGATACAGTTAAACATCAGACTTCTTTGCACAGACTGTGGACACTAAAAATTTACATATATTCAAGAAGTTATTAAAGGAATTAAAGTGCATGAATTAATGAATTAAATTCTATTAAATGAATAGAATAAATATCTATTAAGGATTCTTAACTACATGGCTATTACCTCTGGCTCAGGTATTCCATAACTTGAAAATGATAGAACATGTGGTTTATGCTTCCTGTTCTATTCTTTCCCAACTATCTGCTGCTGATGTTCACAGGAAGCAGGATACTTAGGCTAGGTGGACTTCTGGTCTGTCCTGATAGGTTTTTTGTTATGCCTTTATATTAAGGATACAGACTAAGTGGAAGAATTTTAATAAGCTTCCTTGATATAAAGAAACTTCTGTTGTACTCTGTCCGAAAAATTGGTAGCAATGAAAGAAATTTTTCAGAGTCTTTAAGTACGTTTAATATCTCACACAACAGGTATATCTTACAACTTCAGTGAAACTAGTTCAATTGACTAGTGTATTGACTAGTACAAGGAAAATCACAAACCTGAAATCAAGTCAAAACTCGAACTTAGCACAGGTTCACTCTGCACACCATTCACAAACAAGATAAAACACATCTCACACTTCTTTTCATTTTGCAATCTGTTGGTATTTACCAGATACCCACTAAGTGTGAATCAGGCTGTGTCTGTGCTGATGGGCTGTATGAAAATCTCGATGGCAGGTGTGTTCCAGCTGAGGAGTGTCCATGTGAATATGGTGGTCTTGCTTATGGAAAAGGTGAACAGATCCAAACTGAATGTGAGATGTGGTAAGAAACACAGTTTTCCATTGCCAAACATCTGTTTCACTAAACTGTACAACTACATAACAAGCATTTATTTGACAGGACAGTAGAAAATGGCAAGGGCTGAACAGAAGGAATACAGTGACAAAGCACAGAGGTGATAAAGAGAAGCTTAACATTTGACAATATATATGCATAGATAAGAGAGTCATGGTACCAGCTTGAGGGATAATTTCTGCCATATACATATCCAGGAATAAGGGCATCCAGTAGGGCCTGTAACTGTAAACTACATACGGTCAAGGATTAACAGCTCCACCTAAATAAAGATGAGGGCAAAATCTTCCTTCTTTTCTGTAGATAAAAGCAATGGCCCCAAAAGATTGTTTCCATTGCTTTAGCAGCATTTTCAAAGTACTTTGTTCCCTTTCCAGTTACTAATCTAGTATTAAAAAAGCACCACCACTCCCCCAACTACACAGAACAGTGAAATCTCTTCTTATTAAGAGCAAAAATAAATGAGTTTTATATTCTTTCTTTCATGAAAAAAGAAAGCAAAAATTACGTAAGATTTCTTCTTTGTCATGAATTAATTTTCTATGCAGTCCATAACTTTTTGTTATGGTTCTTATATTAATCATAACTTAGTCACAGTCAATTAAATGAACATCTTACGTACAAAAGTGCATATGTATAAAAAGAAGCGGTTAAGGTGGCATTTCTTTGAAATCTGAATATGGTTTCTCTTCTCACTCCCAGCACTTGCACAAAAGGCAAATGGAAATGTGTTCAGAAATCAAAGTGTTCCTCAACGTGTAATCTGTATGGAGAAGGCCACATCACCACTTTTGATGGACAGCGTTTTGTGTTTGATGGCAACTGTGAATACATACTAGCTATGGTAATCTGCCTCTTACTGCTTATTTTGGCAGTATCTTAGCATCAAGAAATAGCTTGATTTAAATGGCTAATGAAAGTATCCTAGGATGCACCTATAACCACTAGAGCACTTTGAATTTTTATAAACACTTAATGTGTTTTTATATTTTTTTGCTTATTTCAATACTTAAGATGAAAAGACTTTACTTGTCAAAACACAGATTTTTTCATGCAATTACAACCAATTTTAGACTTACTAACATAAATAACTATAATATAATAACTATGTCTTTTAGGGAAGTGATGTCAATTTGACTACCGTATCAGAGGTCATTACCTCCCAAAACAGGCAGAATCAGAGCCATGACATGTTTAAGCTTTCTTTACTTTTTTTATGCTTTTATGTTTTCAGTTGGAAGACTCCAGACACAGAATCTACTGGGGGTTTGTGCTTTTTGTGGTTTGTTTTGGGTTTTTTAGGATGGCTGCAGTGTTAATAGACCTGTTTCTTCTTTCAAAATTGTTACCGAGAATGTCATCTGTGGGAAATCAGGGGTTACATGCTCCAGATCCATCAGCATTTACCTTGGGGTAAGGTCTTCATTCTGCTGTTATCCAGCCAAATAGCTATTTTAAGCCCACATTTGCTTCCCTTTTGGAAGCTTTAGCTTCTTGTCTTTGAATTGATATCTTGTAAGTGAAATTATGCGCTAAACTTAGAGCTTCAGTTTTAGAAGGAATTGCCATCAGTTGTTTTTTTCAATTCTCATGTCAATGTTTTAGTCCCCAAATTCCTTGCCTATGTCGAAGTAACACAATTTTGAACTTTACTGACTCAGCAGTGAATTGCTGTCAAGAGATACTGATTCTCCCACACTCAGCTTGGTGTCATCTGCAAACTTGTTGAGTGCGCGCTCTATCCCACTGTCTATGTCATTGATGAAGATGTTAAACAGTACTGGTCCTAATAAGGACCCCTGAGGGACACCATTTGTCACTGATCTCCATCCAAACATTGAGCCATTGACCACTACTTTCTGGATTCAGAGAGAAGGATGTTGTAGGGGACCATGTCAAAGGCCTTACAGAAGTCCACATAGATGACAGCTGTAGCTCTTCCCTTGTCCACTGATGTAGTCACTCCATCATAGAAAGGCCACTAGATTGGTCAGGCAAGACTTGCCCTTGATGAAGCCATACTGGCTGTCTCAATTCACCTCCCTGTCCTCCATGTGCCTTAACATAGTTTCTAGGAGGATCTGTTCCATGATCTTCCCAGGCACAGAGGTAAGGCTGACAGGTCAGTAGTTCCCAGGGTCCTCCTTTCTACCTTTTTTTAAAATGGATGCAATGATTCCCTTTTTCCAGTCTCTAGGGACGTCACCTGACTGCCATGACTTTTCAAAAATAAATAGGAATGTCAAGACAGTCTGTAGTAGGACAGCAATGTGACACAATCTTCAGCAATGAGACACAGCGTAAGGAAAATACTGAAACTTGACAAGTTATAACATCTGGATAAATTTTCTTCCAGAATTTGACATTCATACTGCGAGATGAAACCTTCACTATTTCTGGGGAAAATCCTGGAGTACGATATAATGTGAAAAAGAATGCCCTTCACCTGATGTTTGATATCATTATCCCAGGAAAATACAACATGACTCTTATCTGGAATAAGCACATGAACTTCTTCATCAAGATCTCCAGAGAAACACAGGTATTGCAGAATAACTTCCTCAGTAAACTGTCCTTCCATTCAGATTGAACTGCACATTTGATGATGGCTGCCTTGACTCTCTATGATGGCAACAGTTTTTCAGAAGTGCTACTAGCAATTCACTTTCATCATTTTCTCCAAAACACCAGAGATTTTCACTAGAGGCTGATTTTTAAGTGATTACCATACTGCATTCAGGAAATTTTTGAGCTAAGTGCTTGTATTTTATCCAACTGCATGGCCTGATCTCTAAATAGTGACAGTTTACAGTTTAGAGGACAAACACATTCATCCACTGATGAAAAGAACCTCATGCACAAGATGCTAAGAATGTATGAGAGAGTATTTGTAGATCACATTCACTACTAAAGCACAGGAAACTGTCAGTAATCAAAAGGGAAGGCAAGTAATTGTAATTTGCTGAACTGATTTCATTTAATCTAGGAAACTATATGCGGTTTGTGTGGGAACTATAATGGCAATATGAAGGATGATTTTGAAACTCGAAGCAAGTATGTGGCATCAAATGAATTGGAATTTGTCAATTCTTGGAAAGAGAATCCTCTCTGTGGGGATGTATACTTTGTAGTGGACCCCTGTAGCAAGAACCCGTATCGTAAAGCATGGGCAGAAAAGACATGTTCCATCATCAACAGCCAAGTCTTTTCTGCCTGTCACAATAAGGTAAGAATTGATTTGACCTTTTTATTTATAGGCATAATCTGTGTTCTTCCAAAATGCTCACACTCCACCACTTGATTTTCTCTTCCCCAAACTGTTTTAATTAAATATATATAAAATATTTTATGGCTTTCATTTATGTTAATCTTCATCATTTCTTATTTGCACTCCACCAGCCCTTTTGTAAGCACAGAAGCCAAGTATGGCATTAACTGATTAGTTTAGAATAACAGGGTGAAAAAAAATGACGACTTAAGTCAGAAATCAGTCTGTTGATGATGTCTGATACTAATCAATGCACTGTTTACTCTTCTGAAACCATTTAGCCTTTGTTAGAAAACCAAACTTAAGAAAAGCCTGAAAACACTTGTTCTCATCAGTAAATCAACAGCGTTACTTAGAAGATGCAGATCAGCCCAAGAGCAAGATATCATCAACCCTCCTATTTGTTTTAAGTTGCCCACATTGTGGAAATGAAAATATCACAAGGCTCATCAGAACTAGGCCCTCTGAAGGAAAATCTCCATTTTCACGAGGCGAAAGCAAGTGAGAAATGTGGATAATGCTGCAGTGCTCATGCATATCCATGGAGGATGTACAGCTGACAAACTTAGACACTTGTGCCTGGATGGTTGTGGAGGTTTTGAGTCTTGTTTAGCTGACTGTACATGATATGTTCAGGACTAGTATGAATTTAGAAATGCATATCTGGCAAAACATCATCAGTTTCCATTGTTGATTCTATGTTCTTGCTAAAGAGATTTGTATGAAGTCGGATTGTAATTGCTTTGACTTTGACAAGTGTTCAGAGGAAATACTAGTTACTGTCACTTAATGGAACATGTATCGTTTAGCCCAGGGACAAACACGTTCTTAATAGGCACAAAAGAACCCTAGAAAATTCATTACTTCATTTTTCAATGCAGGTGAATCGTATGCCCTATTATGAGGCCTGTGTTCGAGACTCTTGTGGTTGTGACATTGGAGGGGACTGTGAATGCATGTGTGATGCCATTGCAGTATATGCCATGGCATGCTTAGATAAAGGTATCTGCGTTGACTGGAGGACCCCTGAGTTCTGTCGTAAGTTTCTTTCAGCTCTCTTTAAACACATTTAAGAGATTAAGTTAAGGTAATTGCTTAGTAAGCACCTCTTAAGATGCATTTTCTCTCCGGGCAAATAGTTGACTTCAGTCACTTGGGTTTTGAAATCTATAGTTTTCATTTGTGCTAAATTAACCAAAATACTGTATCTCTTTTTACCATGGAGTAATGAGAGAGAAAATAGTGTGGCCACAGAAGGCAGACTGTTTCTTCTGCTGACTCTGTATGGTGAACTGTCAGTTTGTCAGCAGAGGGAGTATGAAATTATTTAAAATATATGTTTCATTTTAGCTATGATGAAATCACCTTCTGAGTGGATGTTAAGGAAATAAAGACAGCTGTGTTGGCTGGAACACTGTAAAACAGGAAAAAGATATCAAGGTGTTCCAGGACAACATATATGGAAGGAAAAAGAGGATAAGTGTTTACAAATGAATGCTAGTTATCATCTTTGATGGTTTCTTTTCAACATTTATCTATACCGTGCTTTAAAAATTGTGGAAATGCCTGCATACTGCACTTGCAAAAAAGAAACTGACTTCACTGAAGCATAAATTTGAATTTACATCAGAAGCTAATAACTTCAGTGACAAAATTTTTTATTCAAACTGTTTATTAATTTTGTCGTCCCCTTAGACCTTTTAAAATAAAATGCCGTTAATTTGAAAAATTCTGATGTCTCTCTCGCTTTGCCTTTTTTAGCTGTCTATTGTGAGTATTACAATTCTCATAAAAAAACAGGAAGTGGTGATGCTTATTCCTATGGCTATAACAATGACAACTGCACCTGGCATTACAGGCCTTGTAATTGTCCAAATCAAAACTACAAATATGTCAACATTGAAGGTAATAAGCTATACTAGTGTAAACCAGGAAACAGTAACATAGTAGTTATTTTCAATGCTGTTTCTTAAATCAGTCATACCACATTTAAATAATGTTATTCTAATTGATGCTATCTTTGAAGCAGTTTTGCTGATCTTTACCTTAATACTACTGCTTTCAATACATAATCAGTTCAGTACATGTACTACATCTAGCTTTATATTGAGCTCAGACTATCTTGAGGAGAAATGCTAACTTGCACCAAATCAAAAGAATACATGAGGAGAGAGCAGTTAATAGTTTTATTAGACAAACGGATATAGTTGGAGAAACCAAAAAAATTGCAACATAGGCAGACCCTTCTCTGAGGACGACATTGGAAATGCTTACCTGAATAGATGATGTTGCAATTGATACAATTTTTTAATAACAGAAATATAAGATATTAATTATAAATAGTACAAATTAAATGCTGTTCTCTGAGAAATGTGAAACAAACTTCTCTTCCCCTTTCTTCAGGCTGTTACAACTGTTCTCATGATGAATACTTTGACCATGAGAAGGAAAGATGCATGCCATGTGGTAAGCAGCAACCTGTATACTCATTCTCTTTCTCTACAGTAACTGGAAAACAATACTAAAATATGTGTATATTCTCAAAGAAGGTATTTTTCCTAGTACCTCTCAATTAATGAGCATTCATTCAAACATAAATTTCCTTCAAAAAATCCTGTTAGTGTACTGATAGTATGTCAAACTTCTGTCTGTAAATAAAAGAATGAAAAGAACTAATTAAAAGAA
This sequence comes from Balearica regulorum gibbericeps, assembly GCF_011004875.1. Lineage (NCBI taxonomy): Eukaryota > Metazoa > Chordata > Aves > Gruiformes > Gruidae > Balearica > Balearica regulorum. The sequence continues at coordinate 52,105,206 of NC_046188.1, read as the reverse complement.
AGATTAGGGTAGGGAATGCTGTAATACTAAAGCTGGATGACCCTGACTGATTTTAGTTAGCAACATGAAAAGTTATGTTAATTGTAAATGTGAGTACTTTTGAAAATGTGAGTCTTCCCGAAAGTGTATTGGTGTTCTGATCTGTGTCAGGGGCTGCCCCAGCAGAGCTGTGGATCTCAGATATATTCAACAACTTTCATAAAAGAAGCAAACATATAGAATAGGATCAGACCTAGCTAAGGGACTCTACTCTCTTTTTAGAGTTTTTTTTTAAAAAAAACTTATTTTAACTTAAGGGTTATTACTATATGGTTTATTTCTATGAAAACATCTTATTAAATAATGTTTTGGACTGACTCTAGCTGCATAGTTTGGGTTTCCATTGAGAAGTAAAAAATCTGAAGGACAATTTTTTCTCATATCACAGAATTCTAACCTGTGTAACCAGGATCTCAGCTAGTGATCTCATTTACATAGAAAAAACATGTTTCCATTATCCCTAAAAAGTGAGGTGCCCTTAGGCATAAAAATAATCAGAAAGATAGCAAAAACTTACTTGTGTTCATATATTATTATGAGATGTATCAATTTCTTTGTCATTGTTTAAGTTCTTTGATGTGAAGTTTACACTGAAATATGCAATATTAAGCATTTTCAAGACTATGCCACTATGTAACACAATCCTTTGCAATTTGCCTTATCTGGAATATTTTAATATGCTTTCATTCACAAATTTAACCTGTTCTACCTTTACACAACAGGAGATGAAAGCACTAGTACCAAACCTAAAACATCTTCACCTTCAATAGGTTAGTTCATGTGGTTGACTAAACTAGTACTTACACATTGATATATGTCCTGATATGTGTTTGAGATAAGCAGTATTGTTTTTTGCATGATATAGTGGCGTCAGTTTCACATTCATAAGATGCAATGATGAAAAATAACTTGGTACTATAATTATCACAAAATTTTCCCCAGAAATATTTGCTGGACATCTGTCGTGGTTTTACCCCAGCTGGCAGCTGAGCACCACACAGCCACTCGTTCACTCCCCCCCATCGGGATGGGGAAGAGAATTAGAAAAGTTAAAGTGAGAAAACTCGTGGGTTGAGATAAAGACAGTTTAATAGGTAAAGCGAAGGCCATACACACAAGCAAAGCAAACCAAGGAATTCATTCACCACTTCCCATGGGCAGGCAGGTGTTCAGCCATCTCCAGGAAAGCAGGGCTCCGTCACGCGTAACGGTTACTTGGGAAGACAAATGCCATTGCTCCGAATGCCGCCGCCCCCCCCCCCCCCACCCCCCCCCCTTCCTCCAAGCTCCTTATAAACTGAGCATGACGTCATATAGTATGGAATATCCCTTTGGTCAGTTTGGGTCACCTGTCCTGTCTGTGTCTCCTCCCAACTTCTTGTGCACCCCCAGCCATCCCGCTGGCAGGGCAGTGCAAGAAGCAGAAAAGGCCTTGGCCCCGTGTAAACACTGCTCAACAATAAGTCCATAGAACAAAAACATCTCTATATTATCAATGCTGTCTCCAGCACAAATCCAAAACGTATCCCCACACTAGCTCCTATGAAGAAAATCAATCCTCTCAGCTGAAACTAGGACAACATCTTAAGAAAAAAATTATTGAGAGAACAGTGTTTGCTGAGCATACTTAGGCACATCCAGGTATCAGTAATGAAATAACTGTTAGTGAATAAGGACTTCTGTCTCGTCTCTGATGGACAGTGGGATTGAGTGTACTCTCAGCACATTTGCACACCAAGCCAAGCGTGTGTTTGACATGCCTGAGGGATGAGATACCTTCAGAGGGGCCTGGACAAGCTCGAGAAGTGGGCCCATGTGAACCTCATGAGGTTCAACAAAGCCATGTGCATGTTCCTGCAGCTGAGTTGGGGTAACCTCTAGTATCAGTACAGGCTGGTGGATGAAGGGATTGAGAGCAGCCCTGTGGAGAAGGACTTGGGGGTGATGGTGGATGAAAAGCCGGACAATTGCCATACCTGGCAATGCGTACTCACAGCCAAGAAAGCCAACCATATCCTGGGCTGCATCAAAAGAAACATGGACCAGCAGCTCAAGAGAGGTGATTCTGCCCCTCTACTCTGCTCTGGCGAGACCCCACCTGGAGTACTGCATCCAGCTCTTGAGCCTTCAGCACAGGAAAGACATGGACCTGCTGGAGCAGGTTGAGAGAAGGGCCACAAGGATGGTCAGAGGGATGGAACAGCTCTCCTGTGAGGACAGGCTGAGAGCTGGAGTTGTACAGCCTGGAGAAGAGAAGGCTCTGGGAAACCTTATTGTGGCCTTTCAATACTTAAAGAGGCCTTATAAGAAAGATGGGGACAGGCTTTTTAGTAGGGCCTGTAGCAATAGGACAAGGGGTAATGGTTTTAAACTAAAAGAAAGTAGATTCAGACTAGATGTAAGGAAGAAATGTTTTACAATGAGGCTGGTGAAGCCCTGGAGGAGGTTGCCCAGAGAGGTGATGGATGCCTCATCCCTGGAAACATCCAAGGTCAGGCTGACAGGGCTTTGAGCAACCTGATCTAGTTGAAGATATCCCTGCTCACTGCAGGGTGGTTGGACTAGATGAACTTTAAATGTCCCTTCCAACCCAAACCATTCTATGATTCTATGATGAACAAAATCTCACAAAAATTTCGCCACAGTTCTTAGTGGTGCCTGGCCATATAAAACTTTTAACAATTTAAGAAGGTCTTCATGGAAACGTGTGACTGAGTATACCAAACTCCTATAGCCTGATCCTGGAAAGGGATCTGTATATACTGATCTTAAATTTGTTAGAAATTCCATTAATTTCCCTGAAGACAGATGGTATTGGGAAAATGTGATACTGTCAGTTGTGTGAATAAAAAAATACAATTCCATCTCTGCTGCTATGTACAAGTATGTATGCCAAATTTACTTTAAAGTGATGAAGAAAAAAATATAAAGCTTCTGCAATAATTCCTGTTTAATGTATTCACTGCACATGATAGCAAAGGAATAGATGATAACTTGTCTCAAATGTTTCATCTAAAAGGTAGTGGGTTTTAAATGTAGCTACTACTAAGAGTTATTAAGACAGTGTGTTTACTTCAAAAATATTTTTGAATTTATATAGCTATATTATAAATAGATTACCAAGAACTATTTCTTATCCTTTAATTTTGATTTTTTTTCCTCTTAGTAACAACAGTGCAGCCTAAAGTAACAAGCAGCTCTACGACAAGTACCCTGCCAACAATACCTAGTACTTCTTCTGCAGCTGCCCTATCAACTGGGACTACAAATCCAACAGTAACCTCAAAAATTACAGTTTCAAGAACATCAGCATCACCTCTTGTCACAATAAAGTCAACAACTGGTAGGTTTTTAATGTTACTGTCTAAAATAAATTATAGTAAACCCACTATACATAGTTGAGATACCACTCTACTAGGAAATCATGAAGTAGGCAAAGCAGGCTTCCAGAAAGGATTTCAGAAGTGTAGATTGAAATGCATGGTATGAGAAAGGATATAGACACTAGGTTAAAAATACAACCAAAAATCACTTCTGTGACTCATCTGAGAAGCACATTAGAAGTTCTATAAGCAGTGAGCCAGCTCTGCTCCAGATGGAATTATTAGCTCCGCTTCAGTCTCTTTTCCACAACTGGTTCAATTATGCAGTCATATTCAAGGAGCACCCAACCTATTAACTCTGAATAACAAGCAGGCTCCGAAGCAGAATCACACAGGTATCAGTGCAGCAGCTTTGCCTAGTATTCTAGAGTTCTGCTCTCAGGAGGATGACTCCTCCAATAAAAATAACATTCTAATTCTATGGGTTTTGAAGACTCATAACAACATGTAGTTTCCCATCAACTTGTACTTCAACTAATAAGCCATCCTGGACCAAGGCTATCAGGGAAAGCAGAGTTAAAAAGAGGTCCAACAGGAGTCAAAACACAGCTTCAAAGGCTGCCACTGTGACAGGTGATTTGTGCACTGGGACAACGAAAGTCCTATAGTATGATGTTATCTAGCTTTGCAATAAATATTACTGAAAGCTGAAACTGTGGCTGATTTGGTATATAAGAATAGCCAATGAAACTGTCATTTGGGAAGAGCCCATACAGTCTTTAGCCAATAAGTGACAACAAAGCTAACTGCTTAGAAACAATATAGAAAAACATAGTCTAATACAGGAAAAATACAGAAAATGAGAACAAAGAAGGGTATGAGACATTAGAAAACAAATACAAGTAGAAGAAGATTTGGCAAACTTATGAGAGCATGAATACATATGATTACATAGAAAATATTCAGAAGATCAATGGTGAAAACTGGGTATCTGGAATATGGGTAACTTCTTCATAATTTATTTATTTTTAATTATTTGATGAATTGATTACTCACATTATATTATTTACCTTTACTCCAAAAGAACATACAACATCAATTTTTACCACACCAAACATGACTACAACCATCACTACCCCTTCCATAACTACCTCAACAAAAAGAATCATGACCACTAAACCAAAGCCTACACCTGTTGCTTCATCAACCACTGCTTTAACAGAGACGGAAAAAGTAAGGTTCACTGCACCACCCTTCAAGACCATTATCAAAACGGAAACGACAACCACCTCAATACCTACTCAAACCACATCTCAGATCACAACTTTCAGCAAGCCTAAACTAACAACAGTAGGTAAATACTACTTTTTGATATCTGCCAGGTGAAGCATCACTCACAAGACACATGTCAATGTATTCCTTATTAAAAAACCCAAGCATTCTTACAAGTTGTCTTAACATTGCAAATAGACAGGAAAGGGCATGGACAAGTGAATGTGTCTTGCCAATGGAGCAAGCATCTGACATCCAAATATCACCTTAAACCTAATATTTCTCTTCGAGGCCATACTCTACACTTTCTCCAAATTTAGGCAAAATCTCTCTATGCTTCAAAATAACTTATTGAAAACTCACAGATGGCAGAATATGTGTTCCCCCTAGCCATTGTAACAATTTTTTCCCTGAAATAATATTAAAGAAAGGAAATTACACTTCAGGATGTCAGGTACTCCATATGCCAACAAGGAGAGTCTCCTCTGAGGCTGTATGACAACGTGAATTACTAGGTTAGCAACCAACACCAGAGGCTGGGATAGTGTGCAGGGGAAGTCTACTGTAGTGGGAGGGCAGGCGTACACTCTCTCCCAGTACATGCGTCTCCCACAAAGTACTGCTGGGGTGCACATATCTGGGTTTTCTTGTGCCAGCAATCACAGCTTCCTCCAAGGAAGTATCACAATCCACTTTGAAGCTAGAAGCCTTACTAACTCCCAACCATTACTAATACCTATTCTTCCTTACTTTCCAGAGAGTGAGGGAACCCAAGCAACCACTCTGCACCACCAGGTCCCAGTAGGTGAGTAAGAGGGAGCCAAAAGATGCCCTTAGCCTAAGACTCCACTTAATACAGCTTTCCCAGAGGATGTCCTTGCCCAGTCTGGAATGCCTTGGAGGGGAGACATGCACATTCAGAGAGGCTCTTCCTTCCTCAGGGGCTCCAGGAAGAGGCAGGGGGTGCTGAATTGTCAGAGAGCACCCTTCAGGCCCAGTTCTTGCCCCATATTTTTTGGGAGGGGAGCCATTGGCCCATTTCTCCCTCTTGCCCAGTAAAACTTAGGGAGATCCAGTCCTGCCTTTCTTACCCCCTATACCCTGGGGGCTTCTGCCTGGAAATTGTCCACCTCCTTTGCCTTACCTTCTTGCCCTGCCCCCTTCAATCAACTGGTGCTTTACTCTCTGTAGTTGTGACCCACAGAAGACCAACAAAGCCACACCTTGTGGAGCATCTCATCACACAGAAGACCACCACCACCACCTCCACCAGGAGCACCTCTGTCTCGAGAGAGGCCAGCCCGCCCAGCAGCCCAGAAATCCCACTGAGAAGCATGTCTCCAAGCCCCAGCTCTTTACCTACCACCTCAGGCTCATCTGCTTCTTCCCCCTCCTCAACTTTGTCCTCGACACAGTTGAGACCATCACATCCTGGTAAGGCTCCCTCCCGCCCTTCCTGCTGCTCTGCCTGCTCCTTCCAGCTCCCACCATTCTCTCCTAAGGAGCATGTCACACACAGGCTTCAGTTTTGGTATTCATTCTCATTTCCCACTGCCCTTGCCATGGGACATCTGGGATCCAGGCAGGTCTTGGGACTGGACAACACATTACCCTGACTGCATCCTCCTCCCTTGCCACTTCAGGGGTTTGGCTCTGGGTCACAGGCCTTTATCAGTGCACAGACATCTGTGAGAACCTGCCCTACAATTAGCAATCAGAGACAAGCTAACACCCTCCCTCCCCTTACAGAGGTGCCCTAAAAACATACAGTAGGGGGACAAGAAGGAAGCGACACTGGAAACATGACTCCACTCTACACATCAGGACAATTTTGAGTAGGAAACATAACACAAGGCATGGTCTCCATGCAGTGGATGCCTAGGCCCTGGCACGCTCATGACGAGTGTCGGTCAAATGCCACCTCCTTGGCCAATGCTGACCCTGGGTGCAAAAGAATCACCAGTGGAGGGTGGGCAAAAAGGTATACACTCAATTCCAGGCTAAAGCTCTCCCACTTAGACCCACTGCGCTCCACATGCCTGGATTGTCTTGGTGTTGAAAAGGACAGCCTCCTTTGAGGAGATGCCACAACATGTTTTGCCTAGAATCCTTCCCAGACTCAACCATTCTTTTCTCTCATCCCTTTCTTTGCAGCAAGGCAGCCAACCAGAGCTAAGACTCCAAATAGTAAAGTAGTAACAGGTGAGTGCTCTGGTCAGGAGAGAGCTAAAAGTCATCCATGGCCTATGCCTCTCCCTTCAGTAGCCTTGGATCTCCCATGGATCCCTCCAGCACAGTCTGCAGCAGGCAAATGGTAGACTACTTGCGACCAGGGAAATCACACAATGAAATAGAGATACCTTTTCCCCTCTCAACAGCTCCAGGAGTAAGGAAACAGAGACAAATTGCTAGAAGACATTCTTAAAAATATCACCAACATGCAATTCTGAGAACCAGCATGATGAGATGGGACATATTCGGGGTCATAGCCCCATTCATTAATCTCTAAAAAAAAAGAATTACTGGGACCTGGTCCTACCTTCCTTGCCCATTCCATAGCACAAAGACTCTACCCAGAAATGCTCACATAACAATCTTCCTGTCTTACCCGGTTCCCCTCAACTGACTTGTGCTTTCCTCCTGACAGCCTTCACCCACAAAAAGACAACTGCGCCACACATTGTGCCGCCTCTCACCACCCAGAAGACCACCGCCACCACCTCCACCAGCAGCACCTCCAAGACCTCTGTCTCCAGAGAGGCCAGCCCCGCTAGCAGCACAGAAGTCCCTCTGACAAGGACGTCTCCAAGTCGCAGCTCTCTGCCAGCCCCCAGCAGCCCCCTCAGCACCAGGCTGCCATCTGCCACCACTTCCACACTCTTCTCCACAGCAGCCCCAACCACCAGCCCTAAGCCTACACCTACAACCCTAAGGCCCAAGCCCCCTTCCACAACAACGAGTGCTCCCAAAGAGTCACCTGCACCAGAGTCCTCTGCACCGTCTACAGCCAAAACCAGCCCGCTGCCATCGCCTGCTTCTTCCCCCTCCTCGACTGCGTCCTCAACATGGCTGAGCTCTTCACAACCTCGTAAGGCTCCCTCCCTCGCTCCCTCCCTCCCTCCCGTCCCACTACTCTGCCTGCTCTTCACAGCTCTCATGCTTCCATCCTTCCTTGCACACATCTTTCATTGCTTCTTTCCTTCCACACATCTTTCATTGCTGCTTTCCTTCACACCCACTGACCCTGCTCAGGTGTTTGTTTCTACTACCTTTGGCATTGGCAATTTGGTGTGGCCTGCCTTTGGTATGGCCCTGAGGTATGGCTCCCAGGCAGCCTGGCCTGCCTGCCTGCCTGCCTGCGAGGGGGCAGACAGTACCCTGTCTGTCTGTCTTGGAGGGAGATGCACATCCAGAGAGGGTCCTATTGCAAGGAGAGGCAGAGGGTCCTTGCATGTTGGAAGGCACCCTTTAGGAGCTGTCCTTGTTCCCCCTTTTTCTGGGAGAAACTAGACGGGAGCCGGGGCACAGGAGCCAGAATGCTGCTCCACCGTCTTGACAAGGAAGACGCAGCGGGGCAAGATGCTGCCTTTCTTGCACATGCCACCTGCATGGGGATTCTGCCCACCTCCGTAGCCTTCCCCTCTTGCCCTCATCCTCAACTGACTTGTGCTTTCCTCCTGACAGCCTTCACCCACAAAAAGACAACTGCGCCACACATTGTGCCGCCTCTCACCACCCAGAAGACCACCGCCACCACCTCCACCAGCAGCACCTCCAAGACCTCTGTCTCCAGAGAGGCCAGCCCCACTAGCAGCACAGAAGTCCCTCTGACAAGGACGTCTCCAAGTCGCAGCTCTCTGCCAGCCCCCAGCAGCCCCCTCAGCACCAGGCTGCCATCTGCCACCACTTCCACACTCTTCTCCACAGCAGCCCCAACCACCAGCCCTAAGCCTACACCTACAACCCTAAGGCCCAAGCCCCCTTCCACAACAACGAGTGCTCCCAAAGAGTCACCTGCACCAGAGTCCTCTGCACCGTCTACAGCCAAAACCAGCCCGCTGCCATCGCCTGCTTCTTCCCCCTCCTCGACTGCGTCCTCAACATGGCTGAGCTCTTCACAACCTCGTAAGGCTCCCTCCCTCCCTCCCTCCCTCCCTCCCGTCCCACTACTCTGCCTGCTCTTCACAGCTCTCATGCTTCCATCCTTCCTTGCACACATCTTTCATTGCTTCTTTCCTTCCACACATCTTTCATTGCTGCTTTCCTTCACACCCACTGACCCTGCTCAGGTGTTTGTTTCTACTACCTTTGGCATTGGCAATTTGGTGTGGCCTGCCTTTGGTATGGCCCTGAGGTATGGCTCCCAGGCAGCCTGGCCTGCCTGCCTGCCTGCCTGCGAGGGGGCAGACAGTACCCTGTCTGTCTGTCTTGGAGGGAGATGCACATCCAGAGAGGGTCCTATTGCAAGGAGAGGCAGAGGGTCCTTGCATGTTGGAAGGCACCCTTTAGGAGCTGTCCTTGTTCCCCCTTTTTCTGGGAGAAACTAGACGGGAGCCGGGGCACAGGAGCCAGAATGCTGCTCCACCGTCTTGACAAGGAAGACGCAGCGGGGCAAGATGCTGCCTTTCTTGCACATGCCACCTGCATGGGGATTCTGCCCACCTCCGTAGCCTTCCCCTCTTGCCCTCATCCTCAACTGACTTGTGCTTTCCTCCTGACAGCCTTCACCCACAAAAAGACAACTGCGCCACACATTGTGCCGCCTCTCACCACCCAGAAGACCACCGCCACCACCTCCACCAGCAGCACCTCCAAGACCTCTGTCTCCAGAGAGGCCAGCCCCGCTAGCAGCACAGAAGTCCCTCTGACAAGGACGTCTCCAAGTCGCAGCTCTCTGCCAGCCCCCAGCAGCCCCCTCAGCACCAGGCTGCCATCTGCCACCACTTCCACACTCTTCTCCACAGCAGCCCCAACCACCAGCCCTAAGCCTACACCTACAACCCTAAGGCCCAAGCCCCCTTCCACAACAACGAGTGCTCCCAAAGAGTCACCTGCACCAGAGTCCTCTGCACCGTCTACAGCCAAAACCAGCCCGCTGCCATCGCCTGCTTCTTCCCCCTCCTCGACTGCGTCCTCAACATGGCTGAGCTCTTCACAACCTCGTAAGGCTCCCTCCTGCCCTTCATACTGCTCTGCCTGCTGTTCCCAGCTCCCACGCTTCCTTTCTTCCTATTTAGCAACGCAAGCTGCTTGGGCTGTGTTTTAGTACTTGCTCTCCGATCCCACTTCCTTTGGCACCAGCACTTTGGTGTGGCCTGCCATTGGTACAGCCTGGGGCACAGGTGTCTCCCAGGGAGCCTGGCCTGCCTGCCTGCCTGCCTGCCTGCGAGGGGGCAGACAGTACCCTGTCTGTCTGTCTTGGAGGGAGATGCACATCCAAAGAGGGTCCTCTTCTGTGGAGAGGCTGAGGATGATTGCATATGAAAAGGCACTCTTTATGCTCTGTCCTTGTCCCCCATGTTTGTGGGAGAAAACAGACAGGAATTTGAGAATGGGAGCCTGAGGGCAGGAGCCAGAGGCCCACTCATTCTTCTCGACAACCAAGACTCAGTGAGGCAAGATGCTGCCTTTCTTGCACATGCCACCTGCATGGGGATTCTGCCCACCTCCGTAGCCTTCCCCTCTTGCCCTCATCCTCAACTGACTTGTGCTTTCCTCCTGACAGCCTTCACCCACAAAAAGACAACTGCGCCACACATTGTGCCGCCTCTCACCACCCAGAAGACCACCGCCACCACCTCCACCAGCAGCACCTCCAAGACCTCTGTCTCCAGAGAGGCCAGCCCCACTAGCAGCACAGAAGTCCCTCTGACAAGGACGTCTCCAAGTCGCAGCTCTCTGCCAGCCCCCAGCAGCCCCCTCAGCACCAGGCTGCCATCTGCCACCACTTCCACACTCTTCTCCACAGCAGCCCCAACCACCAGCCCTAAGCCTACACCTACAACCCTAAGGCCCAAGCCCCCTTCCACAACAACGAGTGCTCCCAAAGAGTCACCTGCACCAGAGTCCTCTGCACCGTCTACAGCCAAAACCAGCCCGCTGCCATCGCCTGCTTCTTCCCCCTCCTCGACTGCGTCCTCAACATGGCTGAGCTCTTCACAACCTCGTAAGGCTCCCTCCCTCGCTCCCTCCCTCCCTCCCGTCCCACTACTCTGCCTGCTCTTCACAGCTCTCATGCTTCCATCCTTCCTTGCACACATCTTTCATTGCTTCTTTCCTTCCACACATCTTTCATTGCTGCTTTCCTTCACACCCACTGACCCTGCTCAGGTGTTTGTTTCTACTACCTTTGGCATTGGCAATTTGGTGTGGCCTGCCTTTGGTATGGCCCTGAGGTATGGCTCCCAGGCAGCCTGGCCTGCCTGCCTGCCTGCCTGCGAGGGGGCAGACAGTACCCTGTCTGTCTGTCTTGGAGGGAGATGCACATCCAGAGAGGGTCCTATTGCAAGGAGAGGCAGAGGGTCCTTGCATGTTGGAAGGCACCCTTTAGGAGCTGTCCTTGTTCCCCCTTTTTCTGGGAGAAACTAGACGGGAGCCGGGGCACAGGAGCCAGAATGCTGCTCCACCGTCTTGACAAGGAAGACGCAGCGGGGCAAGATGCTGCCTTTCTTGCACATGCCACCTGCATGGGGATTCTGCCCACCTCCGTAGCCTTCCCCTCTTGCCCTCATCCTCAACTGACTTGTGCTTTCCTCCTGACAGCCTTCACCCACAAAAAGACAACTGCGCCACACATTGTGCCGCCTCTCACCACCCAGAAGACCACCGCCACCACCTCCACCAGCAGCACCTCCAAGACCTCTGTCTCCAGAGAGGCCAGCCCCGCTAGCAGCACAGAAGTCCCTCTGACAAGGACGTCTCCAAGTCGCAGCTCTCTGCCAGCCCCCAGCAGCCCCCTCAGCACCAGGCTGCCATCTGCCACCACTTCCACACTCTTCTCCACAGCAGCCCCAACCACCAGCCCTAAGCCTACACCTACAACCCTAAGGCCCAAGCCCCCTTCCCTGAGGACCATAGCTCCAAAAGTGTTGCCTGCGCCAGAGTCCTCTGCACCGTCTACAGCCAAAACCAGCCCGCTGCCATCGCCTGCTTCTTCCCCCTCCTCGACTGCGTCCTCAACATGGCTGAGCTCTTCACAACCTCGTAAGGCTCCCTCCTGCCCTTCACACTGCTCTGCCTGCTGTTCCCAGCTCCCACGCTTCCTTTCTTCCTATTTAGCAACGCAAGCTGCTTGGGCTGTGTTTTAGTACTTGCTCTCCGATCCCACTTCCTTTGGCACCAGCACTTTGGTGTGGCCTGCCATTGGTACAGCCTGGGGCACAGGTGTCTCCCAGGGAGCCTGGCCTGCCTGCCTGCCTGCCTGCCTGTGAGGGGGCAGACAGTACGCTGTCCCTGTTCCTTGGAGGGAGATGCACATCCAAAGAGGGTCCTCTTCTGTGGAGAGGCTGAGGATGATTGCATATGAAAAGGCACTCTTTATGCTCTGTCCTTGTCCCCCATGTTTGTGGGAGAAAACAGACAGGAATTTGAGAATGGGAGCCTGAGGGCAGGAGCCAGAGGCCCACTCATTCTTCTCGACAACCAAGACTCAGTGAGGCAAGATGCTGCCTTTCTTGCACATGCCACCTGCATGGGGATTCTGCCCACCTCCGTAGCCTTCCCCTCTTGCCCTCATCCTCAACTGACTTGTGCTTTCCTCCTGACAGCCTTCACCCACAAAAAGACAACTGCGCCACACATTGTGCCGCCTCTCACCACCCAGAAGACCACCGCCACCACCTCCACCAGCAGCACCTCCAAGACCTCTGTCTCCAGAGAGGCCAGCCCCGCTAGCAGCACAGAAGTCCCTCTGACAAGGACGTCTCCAAGTCGCAGCTCTCTGCCAGCCCCCAGCAGCCCCCTCAGCACCAGGCTGCCATCTGCCACCACTTCCACACTCTTCTCCACAGCAGCCCCAACCACCAGCCCTAAGCCTACACCTACAACCCTAAGGCCCAAGCCCCCTTCCACAACAACGAGTGCTCCCAAAGAGTCACCTGCACCAGAGTCCTCTGCACCGTCTACAGCCAAAACCAGCCCGCTGCCATCGCCTGCTTCTTCCCCCTCCTCGACTGCGTCCTCAACATGGCTGAGCTCTTCACAACCTCGTAAGGCTCCCTCCCTCCCTCCCTCCCTCCCTCCCGTCCCACTACTCTGCCTGCTCTTCACAGCTCTCATGCTTCCATCCTTCCTTGCACACATCTTTCATTGCTTCTTTCCTTCCACACATCTTTCATTGCTGCTTTCCTTCACACCCACTGACCCTGCTCAGGTGTTTGTTTCTACTACCTTTGGCATTGGCAATTTGGTGTGGCCTGCCTTTGGTATGGCCCTGAGGTATGGCTCCCAGGCAGCCTGGCCTGCCTGCCTGCCTGCCTGCGAGGGGGCAGACAGTACCCTGTCTGTCTGTCTTGGAGGGAGATGCACATCCAGAGAGGGTCCTATTGCAAGGAGAGGCAGAGGGTCCTTGCATGTTGGAAGGCACCCTTTAGGAGCTGTCCTTGTTCCCCCTTTTTCTGGGAGAAACTAGACGGGAGCCGGGGCACAGGAGCCAGAATGCTGCTCCACCGTCTTGACAAGGAAGACGCAGCGGGGCAAGATGCTGCCTTTCTTGCACATGCCACCTGCATGGGGATTCTGCCCACCTCCGTAGCCTTCCCCTCTTGCCCTCATCCTCAACTGACTTGTGCTTTCCTCCTGACAGCCTTCACCCACAAAAAGACAACTGCGCCACACATTGTGCCGCCTCTCACCACCCAGAAGACCACCGCCACCACCTCCACCAGCAGCACCTCCAAGACCTCTGTCTCCAGAGAGGCCAGCCCCGCTAGCAGCACAGAAGTCCCTCTGACAAGGACGTCTCCAAGTCGCAGCTCTCTGCCAGCCCCCAGCAGCCCCCTCAGCACCAGGCTGCCATCTGCCACCACTTCCACACTCTTCTCCACAGCAGCCCCAACCACCAGCCCTAAGCCTACACCTACAACCCTAAGGCCCAAGCCCCCTTCCACAACAACGAGTGCTCCCAAAGAGTCACCTGCACCAGAGTCCTCTGCACCGTCTACAGCCAAAACCAGCCCGCTGCCATCGCCTGCTTCTTCCCCCTCCTCGACTGCGTCCTCAACATGGCTGAGCTCTTCACAACCTCGTAAGGCTCCCTCCTGCCCTTCATACTGCTCTGCCTGCTGTTCCCAGCTCCCACGCTTCCTTTCTTCCTATTTAGCAACGCAAGCTGCTTGGGCTGTGTTTTAGTACTTGCTCTCCGATCCCACTTCCTTTGGCACCAGCACTTTGGTGTGGCCTGCCATTGGTACAGCCTGGGGCACAGGTGTCTCCCAGGGAGCCTGGCCTGCCTGCCTGCCTGCCTGCCTGCGAGGGGGCAGACAGTACCCTGTCTGTCTGTCTTGGAGGGAGATGCACATCCAAAGAGGGTCCTCTTCTGTGGAGAGGCTGAGGATGATTGCATATGAAAAGGCACTCTTTATGCTCTGTCCTTGTCCCCCATGTTTGTGGGAGAAAACAGACAGGAATTTGAGAATGGGAGCCTGAGGGCAGGAGCCAGAGGCCCACTCATTCTTCTCGACAACCAAGACTCAGTGAGGCAAGATGCTGCCTTTCTTGCACATGCCACCTGCATGGGGATTCTGCCCACCTCCGTAGCCTTCCCCTCTTGCCCTCATCCTCAACTGACTTGTGCTTTCCTCCTGACAGCCTTCACCCACAAAAAGACAACTGCGCCACACATTGTGCCGCCTCTCACCACCCAGAAGACCACCGCCACCACCTCCACCAGCAGCACCTCCAAGACCTCTGTCTCCAGAGAGGCCAGCCCCGCTAGCAGCACAGAAGTCCCTCTGACAAGGACGTCTCCAAGTCGCAGCTCTCTGCCAGCCCCCAGCAGCCCCCTCAGCACCAGGCTGCCATCTGCCACCACTTCCACACTCTTCTCCACAGCAGCCCCAACCACCAGCCCTAAGCCTACACCTACAACCCTAAGGCCCAAGCCCCCTTCCACAACAACGAGTGCTCCCAAAGAGTCACCTGCACCAGAGTCCTCTGCACCGTCTACAGCCAAAACCAGCCCGCTGCCATCGCCTGCTTCTTCCCCCTCCTCGACTGCGTCCTCAACATGGCTGAGCTCTTCACAACCTCGTAAGGCTCCCTCCCTCCCTCCCTCCCTCCCTCCCGTCCCACTACTCTGCCTGCTCTTCACAGCTCTCATGCTTCCATCCTTCCTTGCACACATCTTTCATTGCTTCTTTCCTTCCACACATCTTTCATTGCTGCTTTCCTTCACACCCACTGACCCTGCTCAGGTGTTTGTTTCTACTACCTTTGGCATTGGCAATTTGGTGTGGCCTGCCTTTGGTATGGCCCTGAGGTATGGCTCCCAGGCAGCCTGGCCTGCCTGCCTGCCTGCCTGCGAGGGGGCAGACAGTACCCTGTCTGTCTGTCTTGGAGGGAGATGCACATCCAGAGAGGGTCCTATTGCAAGGAGAGGCAGAGGGTCCTTGCATGTTGGAAGGCACCCTTTAGGAGCTGTCCTTGTTCCCCCTTTTTCTGGGAGAAACTAGACGGGAGCCGGGGCACAGGAGCCAGAATGCTGCTCCACCGTCTTGACAAGGAAGACGCAGCGGGGCAAGATGCTGCCTTTCTTGCACATGCCACCTGCATGGGGATTCTGCCCACCTCCGTAGCCTTCCCCTCTTGCCCTCATCCTCAACTGACTTGTGCTTTCCTCCTGACAGCCTTCACCCACAAAAAGACAACTGCGCCACACATTGTGCCGCCTCTCACCACCCAGAAGACCACCGCCACCACCTCCACCAGCAGCACCTCCAAGACCTCTGTCTCCAGAGAGGCCAGCCCCGCTAGCAGCACAGAAGTCCCTCTGACAAGGACGTCTCCAAGTCGCAGCTCTCTGCCAGCCCCCAGCAGCCCCCTCAGCACCAGGCTGCCATCTGCCACCACTTCCACACTCTTCTCCACAGCAGCCCCAACCACCAGCCCTAAGCCTACACCTACAACCCTAAGGCCCAAGCCCCCTTCCACAACAACGAGTGCTCCCAAAGAGTCACCTGCACCAGAGTCCTCTGCACCGTCTACAGCCAAAACCAGCCCGCTGCCATCGCCTGCTTCTTCCCCCTCCTCGACTGCGTCCTCAACATGGCTGAGCTCTTCACAACCTCGTAAGGCTCCCTCCTGCCCTTCATACTGCTCTGCCTGCTGTTCCCAGCTCCCACGCTTCCTTTCTTCCTATTTAGCAACGCAAGCTGCTTGGGCTGTGTTTTAGTACTTGCTCTCCGATCCCACTTCCTTTGGCACCAGCACTTTGGTGTGGCCTGCCATTGGTACAGCCTGGGGCACAGGTGTCTCCCAGGGAGCCTGGCCTGCCTGCCTGCCTGCCTGCCTGCGAGGGGGCAGACAGTACCCTGTCTGTCTGTCTTGGAGGGAGATGCACATCCAAAGAGGGTCCTCTTCTGTGGAGAGGCTGAGGATGATTGCATATGAAAAGGCACTCTTTATGCTCTGTCCTTGTCCCCCATGTTTGTGGGAGAAAACAGACAGGAATTTGAGAATGGGAGCCTGAGGGCAGGAGCCAGAGGCCCACTCATTCTTCTCGACAACCAAGACTCAGTGAGGCAAGATGCTGCCTTTCTTGCACATGCCACCTGCATGGGGATTCTGCCCACCTCCGTAGCCTTCCCCTCTTGCCCTCATCCTCAACTGACTTGTGCTTTCCTCCTGACAGCCTTCACCCACAAAAAGACAACTGCGCCACACATTGTGCCGCCTCTCACCACCCAGAAGACCACCGCCACCACCTCCACCAGCAGCACCTCCAAGACCTCTGTCTCCAGAGAGGCCAGCCCCACTAGCAGCACAGAAGTCCCTCTGACAAGGACGTCTCCAAGTCGCAGCTCTCTGCCAGCCCCCAGCAGCCCCCTCAGCACCAGGCTGCCATCTGCCACCACTTCCACACTCTTCTCCACAGCAGCCCCAACCACCAGCCCTAAGCCTACACCTACAACCCTAAGGCCCAAGCCCCCTTCCACAACAACGAGTGCTCCCAAAGAGTCACCTGCACCAGAGTCCTCTGCACCGTCTACAGCCAAAACCAGCCCGCTGCCATCGCCTGCTTCTTCCCCCTCCTCGACTGCGTCCTCAACATGGCTGAGCTCTTCACAACCTCGTAAGGCTCCCTCCCTCGCTCCCTCCCTCCCTCCCGTCCCACTACTCTGCCTGCTCTTCACAGCTCTCATGCTTCCATCCTTCCTTGCACACATCTTTCATTGCTTCTTTCCTTCCACACATCTTTCATTGCTGCTTTCCTTCACACCCACTGACCCTGCTCAGGTGTTTGTTTCTACTACCTTTGGCATTGGCAATTTGGTGTGGCCTGCCTTTGGTATGGCCCTGAGGTATGGCTCCCAGGCAGCCTGGCCTGCCTGCCTGCCTGCCTGCGAGGGGGCAGACAGTACCCTGTCTGTCTGTCTTGGAGGGAGATGCACATCCAGAGAGGGTCCTATTGCAAGGAGAGGCAGAGGGTCCTTGCATGTTGGAAGGCACCCTTTAGGAGCTGTCCTTGTTCCCCCTTTTTCTGGGAGAAACTAGACGGGAGCCGGGGCACAGGAGCCAGAATGCTGCTCCACCGTCTTGACAAGGAAGACGCAGCGGGGCAAGATGCTGCCTTTCTTGCACATGCCACCTGCATGGGGATTCTGCCCACCTCCGTAGCCTTCCCCTCTTGCCCTCATCCTCAACTGACTTGTGCTTTCCTCCTGACAGCCTTCACCCACAAAAAGACAACTGCGCCACACATTGTGCCGCCTCTCACCACCCAGAAGACCACCGCCACCACCTCCACCAGCAGCACCTCCAAGACCTCTGTCTCCAGAGAGGCCAGCCCCGCTAGCAGCACAGAAGTCCCTCTGACAAGGACGTCTCCAAGTCGCAGCTCTCTGCCAGCCCCCAGCAGCCCCCTCAGCACCAGGCTGCCATCTGCCACCACTTCCACACTCTTCTCCACAGCAGCCCCAACCACCAGCCCTAAGCCTACACCTACAACCCTAAGGCCCAAGCCCCCTTCCCTGAGGACCATAGCTCCAAAAGTGTTGCCTGCGCCAGAGTCCTCTGCACCGTCTACAGCCAAAACCAGCCCGCTGCCATCGCCTGCTTCTTCCCCCTCCTCGACTGCGTCCTCAACATGGCTGAGCTCTTCACAACCTCGTAAGGCTCCCTCCTGCCCTTCACACTGCTCTGCCTGCTGTTCCCAGCTCCCACGCTTCCTTTCTTCCTATTTAGCAACGCAAGCTGCTTGGGCTGTGTTTTAGTACTTGCTCTCCGATCCCACTTCCTTTGGCACCAGCACTTTGGTGTGGCCTGCCATTGGTACAGCCTGGGGCACAGGTGTCTCCCAGGGAGCCTGGCCTGCCTGCCTGCCTGCCTGCCTGTGAGGGGGCAGACAGTACGCTGTCCCTGTTCCTTGGAGGGAGATGCACATCCAAAGAGGGTCCTCTTCTGTGGAGAGGCTGAGGATGATTGCATATGAAAAGGCACTCTTTATGCTCTGTCCTTGTCCCCCATGTTTGTGGGAGAAAACAGACAGGAATTTGAGAATGGGAGCCTGAGGGCAGGAGCCAGAGGCCCACTCATTCTTCTCGACAACCAAGACTCAGTGAGGCAAGATGCTGCCTTTCTTGCACATGCCACCTGCATGGGGATTCTGCCCACCTCCGTAGCCTTCCCCTCTTGCCCTCATCCTCAACTGACTTGTGCTTTCCTCCTGACAGCCTTCACCCACAAAAAGACAACTGCGCCACACATTGTGCCGCCTCTCACCACCCAGAAGACCACCGCCACCACCTCCACCAGCAGCACCTCCAAGACCTCTGTCTCCAGAGAGGCCAGCCCCGCTAGCAGCACAGAAGTCCCTCTGACAAGGACGTCTCCAAGTCGCAGCTCTCTGCCAGCCCCCAGCAGCCCCCTCAGCACCAGGCTGCCATCTGCCACCACTTCCACACTCTTCTCCACAGCAGCCCCAACCACCAGCCCTAAGCCTACACCTACAACCCTAAGGCCCAAGCCCCCTTCCACAACAACGAGTGCTCCCAAAGAGTCACCTGCACCAGAGTCCTCTGCACCGTCTACAGCCAAAACCAGCCCGCTGCCATCGCCTGCTTCTTCCCCCTCCTCGACTGCGTCCTCAACATGGCTGAGCTCTTCACAACCTCGTAAGGCTCCCTCCCTCGCTCCCTCCCTCCCTCCCGTCCCACTACTCTGCCTGCTCTTCACAGCTCTCATGCTTCCATCCTTCCTTGCACACATCTTTCATTGCTTCTTTCCTTCCACACATCTTTCATTGCTGCTTTCCTTCACACCCACTGACCCTGCTCAGGTGTTTGTTTCTACTACCTTTGGCATTGGCAATTTGGTGTGGCCTGCCTTTGGTATGGCCCTGAGGTATGGCTCCCAGGCAGCCTGGCCTGCCTGCCTGCCTGCCTGCGAGGGGGCAGACAGTACCCTGTCTGTCTGTCTTGGAGGGAGATGCACATCCAGAGAGGGTCCTATTGCAAGGAGAGGCAGAGGGTCCTTGCATGTTGGAAGGCACCCTTTAGGAGCTGTCCTTGTTCCCCCTTTTTCTGGGAGAAACTAGACGGGAGCCGGGGCACAGGAGCCAGAATGCTGCTCCACCGTCTTGACAAGGAAGACGCAGCGGGGCAAGATGCTGCCTTTCTTGCACATGCCACCTGCATGGGGATTCTGCCCACCTCCGTAGCCTTCCCCTCTTGCCCTCATCCTCAACTGACTTGTGCTTTCCTCCTGACAGCCTTCACCCACAAAAAGACAACTGCGCCACACATTGTGCCGCCTCTCACCACCCAGAAGACCACCGCCACCACCTCCACCAGCAGCACCTCCAAGACCTCTGTCTCCAGAGAGGCCAGCCCCGCTAGCAGCACAGAAGTCCCTCTGACAAGGACGTCTCCAAGTCGCAGCTCTCTGCCAGCCCCCAGCAGCCCCCTCAGCACCAGGCTGCCATCTGCCACCACTTCCACACTCTTCTCCACAGCAGCCCCAACCACCAGCCCTAAGCCTACACCTACAACCCTAAGGCCCAAGCCCCCTTCCACAACAACGAGTGCTCCCAAAGAGTCACCTGCACCAGAGTCCTCTGCACCGTCTACAGCCAAAACCAGCCCGCTGCCATCGCCTGCTTCTTCCCCCTCCTCGACTGCGTCCTCAACATGGCTGAGCTCTTCACAACCTCGTAAGGCTCCCTCCTGCCCTTCATACTGCTCTGCCTGCTGTTCCCAGCTCCCACGCTTCCTTTCTTCCTATTTAGCAACGCAAGCTGCTTGGGCTGTGTTTTAGTACTTGCTCTCCGATCCCACTTCCTTTGGCACCAGCACTTTGGTGTGGCCTGCCATTGGTACAGCCTGGGGCACAGGTGTCTCCCAGGGAGCCTGGCCTGCCTGCCTGCCTGCCTGCCTGCGAGGGGGCAGACAGTACCCTGTCTGTCTGTCTTGGAGGGAGATGCACATCCAAAGAGGGTCCTCTTCTGTGGAGAGGCTGAGGATGATTGCATATGAAAAGGCACTCTTTATGCTCTGTCCTTGTCCCCCATGTTTGTGGGAGAAAACAGACAGGAATTTGAGAATGGGAGCCTGAGGGCAGGAGCCAGAGGCCCACTCATTCTTCTCGACAACCAAGACTCAGTGAGGCAAGATGCTGCCTTTCTTGCACATGCCACCTGCATGGGGATTCTGCCCACCTCCGTAGCCTTCCCCTCTTGCCCTCATCCTCAACTGACTTGTGCTTTCCTCCTGACAGCCTTCACCCACAAAAAGACAACTGCGCCACACATTGTGCCGCCTCTCACCACCCAGAAGACCACCGCCACCACCTCCACCAGCAGCACCTCCAAGACCTCTGTCTCCAGAGAGGCCAGCCCCACTAGCAGCACAGAAGTCCCTCTGACAAGGACGTCTCCAAGTCGCAGCTCTCTGCCAGCCCCCAGCAGCCCCCTCAGCACCAGGCTGCCATCTGCCACCACTTCCACACTCTTCTCCACAGCAGCCCCAACCACCAGCCCTAAGCCTACACCTACAACCCTAAGGCCCAAGCCCCCTTCCACAACAACGAGTGCTCCCAAAGAGTCACCTGCACCAGAGTCCTCTGCACCGTCTACAGCCAAAACCAGCCCGCTGCCATCGCCTGCTTCTTCCCCCTCCTCGACTGCGTCCTCAACATGGCTGAGCTCTTCACAACCTCGTAAGGCTCCCTCCCTCCCTCCCTCCCTCCCTCCCGTCCCACTACTCTGCCTGCTCTTCACAGCTCTCATGCTTCCATCCTTCCTTGCACACATCTTTCATTGCTTCTTTCCTTCCACACATCTTTCATTGCTGCTTTCCTTCACACCCACTGACCCTGCTCAGGTGTTTGTTTCTACTACCTTTGGCATTGGCAATTTGGTGTGGCCTGCCTTTGGTATGGCCCTGAGGTATGGCTCCCAGGCAGCCTGGCCTGCCTGCCTGCCTGCCTGCGAGGGGGCAGACAGTACCCTGTCTGTCTGTCTTGGAGGGAGATGCACATCCAGAGAGGGTCCTATTGCAAGGAGAGGCAGAGGGTCCTTGCATGTTGGAAGGCACCCTTTAGGAGCTGTCCTTGTTCCCCCTTTTTCTGGGAGAAACTAGACGGGAGCCGGGGCACAGGAGCCAGAATGCTGCTCCACCGTCTTGACAAGGAAGACGCAGCGGGGCAAGATGCTGCCTTTCTTGCACATGCCACCTGCATGGGGATTCTGCCCACCTCCGTAGCCTTCCCCTCTTGCCCTCATCCTCAACTGACTTGTGCTTTCCTCCTGACAGCCTTCACCCACAAAAAGACAACTGCGCCACACATTGTGCCGCCTCTCACCACCCAGAAGACCACCGCCACCACCTCCACCAGCAGCACCTCCAAGACCTCTGTCTCCAGAGAGGCCAGCCCCGCTAGCAGCACAGAAGTCCCTCTGACAAGGACGTCTCCAAGTCGCAGCTCTCTGCCAGCCCCCAGCAGCCCCCTCAGCACCAGGCTGCCATCTGCCACCACTTCCACACTCTTCTCCACAGCAGCCCCAACCACCAGCCCTAAGCCTACACCTACAACCCTAAGGCCCAAGCCCCCTTCCACAACAACGAGTGCTCCCAAAGAGTCACCTGCACCAGAGTCCTCTGCACCGTCTACAGCCAAAACCAGCCCGCTGCCATCGCCTGCTTCTTCCCCCTCCTCGACTGCGTCCTCAACATGGCTGAGCTCTTCACAACCTCGTAAGGCTCCCTCCTGCCCTTCATACTGCTCTGCCTGCTGTTCCCAGCTCCCACGCTTCCTTTCTTCCTATTTAGCAACGCAAGCTGCTTGGGCTGTGTTTTAGTACTTGCTCTCCGATCCCACTTCCTTTGGCACCAGCACTTTGGTGTGGCCTGCCATTGGTACAGCCTGGGGCACAGGTGTCTCCCAGGGAGCCTGGCCTGCCTGCCTGCCTGCCTGCCTGCGAGGGGGCAGACAGTACCCTGTCTGTCTGTCTTGGAGGGAGATGCACATCCAAAGAGGGTCCTCTTCTGTGGAGAGGCTGAGGATGATTGCATATGAAAAGGCACTCTTTATGCTCTGTCCTTGTCCCCCATGTTTGTGGGAGAAAACAGACAGGAATTTGAGAATGGGAGCCTGAGGGCAGGAGCCAGAGGCCCACTCATTCTTCTCGACAACCAAGACTCAGTGAGGCAAGATGCTGCCTTTCTTGCACATGCCACCTGCATGGGGATTCTGCCCACCTCCGTAGCCTTCCCCTCTTGCCCTCATCCTCAACTGACTTGTGCTTTCCTCCTGACAGCCTTCACCCACAAAAAGACAACTGCGCCACACATTGTGCCGCCTCTCACCACCCAGAAGACCACCGCCACCACCTCCACCAGCAGCACCTCCAAGACCTCTGTCTCCAGAGAGGCCAGCCCCGCTAGCAGCACAGAAGTCCCTCTGACAAGGACGTCTCCAAGTCGCAGCTCTCTGCCAGCCCCCAGCAGCCCCCTCAGCACCAGGCTGCCATCTGCCACCACTTCCACACTCTTCTCCACAGCAGCCCCAACCACCAGCCCTAAGCCTACACCTACAACCCTAAGGCCCAAGCCCCCTTCCACAACAACGAGTGCTCCCAAAGAGTCACCTGCACCAGAGTCCTCTGCACCGTCTACAGCCAAAACCAGCCCGCTGCCATCGCCTGCTTCTTCCCCCTCCTCGACTGCGTCCTCAACATGGCTGAGCTCTTCACAACCTCGTAAGGCTCCCTCCCTCGCTCCCTCCCTCCCTCCCGTCCCACTACTCTGCCTGCTCTTCACAGCTCTCATGCTTCCATCCTTCCTTGCACACATCTTTCATTGCTTCTTTCCTTCCACACATCTTTCATTGCTGCTTTCCTTCACACCCACTGACCCTGCTCAGGTGTTTGTTTCTACTACCTTTGGCATTGGCAATTTGGTGTGGCCTGCCTTTGGTATGGCCCTGAGGTATGGCTCCCAGGCAGCCTGGCCTGCCTGCCTGCCTGCCTGCGAGGGGGCAGACAGTACCCTGTCTGTCTGTCTTGGAGGGAGATGCACATCCAGAGAGGGTCCTATTGCAAGGAGAGGCAGAGGGTCCTTGCATGTTGGAAGGCACCCTTTAGGAGCTGTCCTTGTTCCCCCTTTTTCTGGGAGAAACTAGACGGGAGCCGGGGCACAGGAGCCAGAATGCTGCTCCACCGTCTTGACAAGGAAGACGCAGCGGGGCAAGATGCTGCCTTTCTTGCACATGCCACCTGCATGGGGATTCTGCCCACCTCCGTAGCCTTCCCCTCTTGCCCTCATCCTCAACTGACTTGTGCTTTCCTCCTGACAGCCTTCACCCACAAAAAGACAACTGCGCCACACATTGTGCCGCCTCTCACCACCCAGAAGACCACCGCCACCACCTCCACCAGCAGCACCTCCAAGACCTCTGTCTCCAGAGAGGCCAGCCCCGCTAGCAGCACAGAAGTCCCTCTGACAAGGACGTCTCCAAGTCGCAGCTCTCTGCCAGCCCCCAGCAGCCCCCTCAGCACCAGGCTGCCATCTGCCACCACTTCCACACTCTTCTCCACAGCAGCCCCAACCACCAGCCCTAAGCCTACACCTACAACCCTAAGGCCCAAGCCCCCTTCCACAACAACGAGTGCTCCCAAAGAGTCACCTGCACCAGAGTCCTCTGCACCGTCTACAGCCAAAACCAGCCCGCTGCCATCGCCTGCTTCTTCCCCCTCCTCGACTGCGTCCTCAACATGGCTGAGCTCTTCACAACCTCGTAAGGCTCCCTCCCTCCCTCGCTCCCTCCCTCCCTCCCGTCCCACTACTCTGCCTGCTCTTCACAGCTCTCATGCTTCCATCCTTCCTTGCACACATCTTTCATTGCTTCTTTCCTTCCACACATCTTTCATTGCTGCTTTCCTTCACACCCACTGACCCTGCTCAGGTGTTTGTTTCTACTACCTTTGGCATTGGCAATTTGGTGTGGCCTGCCTTTGGTATGGCCCTGAGGTATGGCTCCCAGGCAGCCTGGCCTGCCTGCCTGCCTGCCTGCGAGGGGGCAGACAGTACCCTGTCTGTCTGTCTTGGAGGGAGATGCACATCCAGAGAGGGTCCTATTGCAAGGAGAGGCAGAGGGTCCTTGCATGTTGGAAGGCACCCTTTAGGAGCTGTCCTTGTTCCCCCTTTTTCTGGGAGAAACTAGACGGGAGCCGGGGCACAGGAGCCAGAATGCTGCTCCACCGTCTTGACAAGGAAGACGCAGCGGGGCAAGATGCTGCCTTTCTTGCACATGCCACCTGCATGGGGATTCTGCCCACCTCCGTAGCCTTCCCCTCTTGCCCTCATCCTCAACTGACTTGTGCTTTCCTCCTGACAGCCTTCACCCACAAAAAGACAACTGCGCCACACATTGTGCCGCCTCTCACCACCCAGAAGACCACCGCCACCACCTCCACCAGCAGCACCTCCAAGACCTCTGTCTCCAGAGAGGCCAGCCCCGCTAGCAGCACAGAAGTCCCTCTGACAAGGACGTCTCCAAGTCGCAGCTCTCTGCCAGCCCCCAGCAGCCCCCTCAGCACCAGGCTGCCATCTGCCACCACTTCCACACTCTTCTCCACAGCAGCCCCAACCACCAGCCCTAAGCCTACACCTACAACCCTAAGGCCCAAGCCCCCTTCCACAACAACGAGTGCTCCCAAAGAGTCACCTGCACCAGAGTCCTCTGCACCGTCTACAGCCAAAACCAGCCCGCTGCCATCGCCTGCTTCTTCCCCCTCCTCGACTGCGTCCTCAACATGGCTGAGCTCTTCACAACCTCGTAAGGCTCCCTCCCTCGCTCCCTCCCTCCCTCCCGTCCCACTACTCTGCCTGCTCTTCACAGCTCTCATGCTTCCATCCTTCCTTGCACACATCTTTCATTGCTTCTTTCCTTCCACACATCTTTCATTGCTGCTTTCCTTCACACCCACTGACCCTGCTCAGGTGTTTGTTTCTACTACCTTTGGCATTGGCAATTTGGTGTGGCCTGCCTTTGGTATGGCCCTGAGGTATGGCTCCCAGGCAGCCTGGCCTGCCTGCCTGCCTGCCTGCGAGGGGGCAGACAGTACCCTGTCTGTCTGTCTTGGAGGGAGATGCACATCCAGAGAGGGTCCTATTGCAAGGAGAGGCAGAGGGTCCTTGCATGTTGGAAGGCACCCTTTAGGAGCTGTCCTTGTTCCCCCTTTTTCTGGGAGAAACTAGACGGGAGCCGGGGCACAGGAGCCAGAATGCTGCTCCACCGTCTTGACAAGGAAGACGCAGCGGGGCAAGATGCTGCCTTTCTTGCACATGCCACCTGCATGGGGATTCTGCCCACCTCCGTAGCCTTCCCCTCTTGCCCTCATCCTCAACTGACTTGTGCTTTCCTCCTGACAGCCTTCACCCACAAAAAGACAACTGCGCCACACATTGTGCCGCCTCTCACCACCCAGAAGACCACCGCCACCACCTCCACCAGCAGCACCTCCAAGACCTCTGTCTCCAGAGAGGCCAGCCCCGCTAGCAGCACAGAAGTCCCTCTGACAAGGACGTCTCCAAGTCGCAGCTCTCTGCCAGCCCCCAGCAGCCCCCTCAGCACCAGGCTGCCATCTGCCACCACTTCCACACTCTTCTCCACAGCAGCCCCAACCACCAGCCCTAAGCCTACACCTACAACCCTAAGGCCCAAGCCCCCTTCCACAACAACGAGTGCTCCCAAAGAGTCACCTGCACCAGAGTCCTCTGCACCGTCTACAGCCAAAACCAGCCCGCTGCCATCGCCTGCTTCTTCCCCCTCCTCGACTGCGTCCTCAACATGGCTGAGCTCTTCACAACCTCGTAAGGCTCCCTCCCTCCCTCCCTCCCTCCCTCCCGTCCCACTACTCTGCCTGCTCTTCACAGCTCTCATGCTTCCATCCTTCCTTGCACACATCTTTCATTGCTTCTTTCCTTCCACACATCTTTCATTGCTGCTTTCCTTCACACCCACTGACCCTGCTCAGGTGTTTGTTTCTACTACCTTTGGCATTGGCAATTTGGTGTGGCCTGCCTTTGGTATGGCCCTGAGGTATGGCTCCCAGGCAGCCTGGCCTGCCTGCCTGCCTGCCTGCGAGGGGGCAGACAGTACCCTGTCTGTCTGTCTTGGAGGGAGATGCACATCCAGAGAGGGTCCTATTGCAAGGAGAGGCAGAGGGTCCTTGCATGTTGGAAGGCACCCTTTAGGAGCTGTCCTTGTTCCCCCTTTTTCTGGGAGAAACTAGACGGGAGCCGGGGCACAGGAGCCAGAATGCTGCTCCACCGTCTTGACAAGGAAGACGCAGCGGGGCAAGATGCTGCCTTTCTTGCACATGCCACCTGCATGGGGATTCTGCCCACCTCCGTAGCCTTCCCCTCTTGCCCTCATCCTCAACTGACTTGTGCTTTCCTCCTGACAGCCTTCACCCACAAAAAGACAACTGCGCCACACATTGTGCCGCCTCTCACCACCCAGAAGACCACCGCCACCACCTCCACCAGCAGCACCTCCAAGACCTCTGTCTCCAGAGAGGCCAGCCCCGCTAGCAGCACAGAAGTCCCTCTGACAAGGACGTCTCCAAGTCGCAGCTCTCTGCCAGCCCCCAGCAGCCCCCTCAGCACCAGGCTGCCATCTGCCACCACTTCCACACTCTTCTCCACAGCAGCCCCAACCACCAGCCCTAAGCCTACACCTACAACCCTAAGGCCCAAGCCCCCTTCCACAACAACGAGTGCTCCCAAAGAGTCACCTGCACCAGAGTCCTCTGCACCGTCTACAGCCAAAACCAGCCCGCTGCCATCGCCTGCTTCTTCCCCCTCCTCGACTGCGTCCTCAACATGGCTGAGCTCTTCACAACCTCGTAAGGCTCCCTCCCTCGCTCCCTCCCTCCCTCCCGTCCCACTACTCTGCCTGCTCTTCACAGCTCTCATGCTTCCATCCTTCCTTGCACACATCTTTCATTGCTTCTTTCCTTCCACACATCTTTCATTGCTGCTTTCCTTCACACCCACTGACCCTGCTCAGGTGTTTGTTTCTACTACCTTTGGCATTGGCAATTTGGTGTGGCCTGCCTTTGGTATGGCCCTGAGGTATGGCTCCCAGGCAGCCTGGCCTGCCTGCCTGCCTGCCTGCGAGGGGGCAGACAGTACCCTGTCTGTCTGTCTTGGAGGGAGATGCACATCCAGAGAGGGTCCTATTGCAAGGAGAGGCAGAGGGTCCTTGCATGTTGGAAGGCACCCTTTAGGAGCTGTCCTTGTTCCCCCTTTTTCTGGGAGAAACTAGACGGGAGCCGGGGCACAGGAGCCAGAATGCTGCTCCACCGTCTTGACAAGGAAGACGCAGCGGGGCAAGATGCTGCCTTTCTTGCACATGCCACCTGCATGGGGATTCTGCCCACCTCCGTAGCCTTCCCCTCTTGCCCTCATCCTCAACTGACTTGTGCTTTCCTCCTGACAGCCTTCACCCACAAAAAGACAACTGCGCTACACATTGTGCCGCCTCTCACCACCCAGAAGACCACCGCCACCACCTCCACCAGCAGCACCTCCAAGACCTCTGTCTCCAGAGAGGCCAGCCCCGCTAGCAGCACAGAAGTCCCTCTGACAAGGACGTCTCCAAGTCGCAGCTCTCTGCCAGCCCCCAGCAGCCCCCTCAGCACCAGGCTGCCATCTGCCACCACTTCCACACTCTTCTCCACAGCAGCCCCAACCACCAGCCCTAAGCCTACACCTACAACCCTAAGGCCCAAGCCCCCTTCCACAACAACGAGTGCTCCCAAAGAGTCACCTGCACCAGAGTCCTCTGCACCGTCTACAGCCAAAACCAGCCCGCTGCCATCGCCTGCTTCTTCCCCCTCCTCGACTGCGTCCTCAACATGGCTGAGCTCTTCACAACCTCGTAAGGCTCCCTCCCTCGCTCCCTCCCTCCCTCCCGTCCCACTACTCTGCCTGCTCTTCACAGCTCTCATGCTTCCATCCTTCCTTGCACACATCTTTCATTGCTTCTTTCCTTCCACACATCTTTCATTGCTGCTTTCCTTCACACCCACTGACCCTGCTCAGGTGTTTGTTTCTACTACCTTTGGCATTGGCAATTTGGTGTGGCCTGCCTTTGGTATGGCCCTGAGGTATGGCTCCCAGGCAGCCTGGCCTGCCTGCCTGCCTGCCTGCGAGGGGGCAGACAGTACCCTGTCTGTCTGTCTTGGAGGGAGATGCACATCCAGAGAGGGTCCTATTGCAAGGAGAGGCAGAGGGTCCTTGCATGTTGGAAGGCACCCTTTAGGAGCTGTCCTTGTTCCCCCTTTTTCTGGGAGAAACTAGACGGGAGCTGGGGCACAGGAGCCAGAATGCTGCTCCACCGTCTTGACAAGGAAGACGCAGCGGGGCAAGATGCTGCCTTTCTTGCACATGCCACCTGCATGGGGATTCTGCCCACCTCCGTAGCCTTCCCCTCTTGCCCTCATCCTCAACTGACTTGTGCTTTCCTCCTGACAGCCTTCACCCACAAAAAGACAACTGCGCCACACATTGTGCCGCCTCTCACCACCCAGAAGACCACCGCCACCACCTCCACCAGCAGCACCTCCAAGACCTCTGTCTCCAGAGAGGCCAGCCCCGCTAGCAGCACAGAAGTCCCTCTGACAAGGATGTCTCCAAGTCCCAGCTCTCTGCCAGCCCCCAGCAGCCCCCTCAGCACCAGGCTGCCATCTGCCACCGCTTCCACACTCTTCTCCACAGCAGCCCCAACCACCAGCCCTAAGCCTACACCTACAACCCTAAGGCCCAAGCCCCCTTCCACAACAACGAGTGCTCCCAAAGAGTCACCTGCACCAGAGTCCTCTGCACCGTCTACAGCCAAAACCAGCCCGCTGCCATCGCCTGCTTCTTCCCCCTCCTCGACTGCGTCCTCAACATGGCTGAGCTCTTCACAACCTCGTAAGGCTCCCTCCCTCCCTCCCTCCCTCCCTCCCTCCCTCCCGTCCCACTACTCTGCCTGCTCTTCACAGCTCTCATGCTTCCATCCTTCCTTGCACACATCTTTCATTGCTTCTTTCCTTCCACACATCTTTCATTGCTGCTTTCCTTCACACCCACTGACCCTGCTCAGGTGTTTGTTTCTACTACCTTTGGCATTGGCAATTTGGTGTGGCCTGCCTTTGGTATGGCCCTGAGGTATGGCTCCCAGGCAGCCTGGCCTGCCTGCCTGCCTGCCTGCGAGGGGGCAGACAGTACCCTGTCTGTCTGTCTTGGAGGGAGATGCACATCCAGAGAGGGTCCTATTGCAAGGAGAGGCAGAGGGTCCTTGCATGTTGGAAGGCACCCTTTAGGAGCTGTCCTTGTTCCCCCTTTTTCTGGGAGAAACTAGACGGGAGCCGGGGCACAGGAGCCAGAATGCTGCTCCACCGTCTTGACAAGGAAGACGCAGCGGGGCAAGATGCTGCCTTTCTTGCACATGCCACCTGCATGGGGATTCTGCCCACCTCCGTAGCCTTCCCCTCTTGCTCTCATCCTCAACTGACTTGTGCTTTCCTCCTGACAGCCTTCACCCACAAAAAGACAACTGCGCCACACATTGTGCCGCCTCTCACCACCCAGAAGACCACCGCCACCACCTCCACCAGCAGCACCTCCAAGACCTCTGTCTCCAGAGAGGCCAGCCCCGCTAGCAGCACAGAAGTCCCTCTGACAAGGACGTCTCCAAGTCGCAGCTCTCTGCCAGCCCCCAGCAGCCCCCTCAGCACCAGGCTGCCATCTGCCACCACTTCCACACTCTTCTCCACAGCAGCCCCAACCACCAGCCCTAAGCCTACACCTACAACCCTAAGGCCCAAGCCCCCTTCCACAACAACGAGTGCTCCCAAAGAGTCACCTGCACCAGAGTCCTCTGCACCGTCTACAGCCAAAACCAGCCCGCTGCCATCGCCTGCTTCTTCCCCCTCCTCGACTGCGTCCTCAACATGGCTGAGCTCTTCACAACCTCGTAAGGCTCCCTCCCTCCCTCGCTCCCTCCCTCCCTCCCGTCCCACTACTCTGCCTGCTCTTCACAGCTCTCATGCTTCCATCCTTCCTTGCACACATCTTTCATTGCTTCTTTCCTTCCACACATCTTTCATTGCTGCTTTCCTTCACACCCACTGACCCTGCTCAGGTGTTTGTTTCTACTACCTTTGGCATTGGCAATTTGGTGTGGCCTGCCTTTGGTATGGCCCTGAGGTATGGCTCCCAGGCAGCCTGGCCTGCCTGCCTGCCTGCCTGCGAGGGGGCAGACAGTACCCTGTCTGTCTGTCTTGGAGGGAGATGCACATCCAGAGAGGGTCCTATTGCAAGGAGAGGCAGAGGGTCCTTGCATGTTGGAAGGCACCCTTTAGGAGCTGTCCTTGTTCCCCCTTTTTCTGGGAGAAACTAGACGGGAGCCGGGGCACAGGAGCCAGAATGCTGCTCCACCGTCTTGACAAGGAAGACGCAGCGGGGCAAGATGCTGCCTTTCTTGCACATGCCACCTGCATGGGGATTCTGCCCACCTCCGTAGCCTTCCCCTCTTGCCCTCATCCTCAACTGACTTGTGCTTTCCTCCTGACAGCCTTCACCCACAAAAAGACAACTGCGCCACACATTGTGCCGCCTCTCACCACCCAGAAGACCACCGCCACCACCTCCACCAGCAGCACCTCCAAGACCTCTGTCTCCAGAGAGGCCAGCCCCGCTAGCAGCACAGAAGTCCCTCTGACAAGGACGTCTCCAAGTCGCAGCTCTCTGCCAGCCCCCAGCAGCCCCCTCAGCACCAGGCTGCCATCTGCCACCACTTCCACACTCTTCTCCACAGCAGCCCCAACCACCAGCCCTAAGCCTACACCTACAACCCTAAGGCCCAAGCCCCCTTCCACAACAACGAGTGCTCCCAAAGAGTCACCTGCACCAGAGTCCTCTGCACCGTCTACAGCCAAAACCAGCCCGCTGCCATCGCCTGCTTCTTCCCCCTCCTCGACTGCGTCCTCAACATGGCTGAGCTCTTCACAACCTCGTAAGGCTCCCTCCCTCGCTCCCTCCCTCCCTCCCGTCCCACTACTCTGCCTGCTCTTCACAGCTCTCATGCTTCCATCCTTCCTTGCACACATCTTTCATTGCTTCTTTCCTTCCACACATCTTTCATTGCTGCTTTCCTTCACACCCACTGACCCTGCTCAGGTGTTTGTTTCTACTACCTTTGGCATTGGCAATTTGGTGTGGCCTGCCTTTGGTATGGCCCTGAGGTATGGCTCCCAGGCAGCCTGGCCTGCCTGCCTGCCTGCCTGCGAGGGGGCAGACAGTACCCTGTCTGTCTGTCTTGGAGGGAGATGCACATCCAGAGAGGGTCCTATTGCAAGGAGAGGCAGAGGGTCCTTGCATGTTGGAAGGCACCCTTTAGGAGCTGTCCTTGTTCCCCCTTTTTCTGGGAGAAACTAGACGGGAGCCGGGGCACAGGAGCCAGAATGCTGCTCCACCGTCTTGACAAGGAAGACGCAGCGGGGCAAGATGCTGCCTTTCTTGCACATGCCACCTGCATGGGGATTCTGCCCACCTCCGTAGCCTTCCCCTCTTGCCCTCATCCTCAACTGACTTGTGCTTTCCTCCTGACAGCCTTCACCCACAAAAAGACAACTGCGCCACACATTGTGCCGCCTCTCACCACCCAGAAGACCACCGCCACCACCTCCACCAGCAGCACCTCCAAGACCTCTGTCTCCAGAGAGGCCAGCCCCGCTAGCAGCACAGAAGTCCCTCTGACAAGGACGTCTCCAAGTCCCAGCTCTCTGCCAGCCCCCAGCAGCCCCCTCAGCACCAGGCTGCCATCTGCCACCACTTCCACACTCTTCTCCACAGCAGCCCCAACCACCAGCCCTAAGCCTACACCTACAACCCTAAGGCCCAAGCCCCCTTCCACAACAACGAGTGCTCCCAAAGAGTCACCTGCACCAGAGTCCTCTGCACCGTCTACAGCCAAAACCAGCCCGCTGCCATCGCCTGCTTCTTCCCCCTCCTCGACTGCGTCCTCAACATGGCTGAGCTCTTCACAACCTCGTAAGGCTCCCTCCCTCCCTCCCTCCCTCCCTCCCTCCCTCCCGTCCCACTACTCTGCCTGCTCTTCACAGCTCTCATGCTTCCATCCTTCCTTGCACACATCTTTCATTGCTTCTTTCCTTCCACACATCTTTCATTGCTGCTTTCCTTCACACCCACTGACCCTGCTCAGGTGTTTGTTTCTACTACCTTTGGCATTGGCAATTTGGTGTGGCCTGCCTTTGGTATGGCCCTGAGGTATGGCTCCCAGGCAGCCTGGCCTGCCTGCCTGCCTGCCTGCGAGGGGGCAGACAGTACCCTGTCTGTCTGTCTTGGAGGGAGATGCACATCCAGAGAGGGTCCTATTGCAAGGAGAGGCAGAGGGTCCTTGCATGTTGGAAGGCACCCTTTAGGAGCTGTCCTTGTTCCCCCTTTTTCTGGGAGAAACTAGACGGGAGCCGGGGCACAGGAGCCAGAATGCTGCTCCACCGTCTTGACAAGGAAGACGCAGCGGGGCAAGATGCTGCCTTTCTTGCACATGCCACCTGCATGGGGATTCTGCCCACCTCCGTAGCCTTCCCCTCTTGCCCTCATCCTCAACTGACTTGTGCTTTCCTCCTGACAGCCTTCACCCACAAAAAGACAACTGCGCCACACATTGTGCCGCCTCTCACCACCCAGAAGACCACCGCCACCACCTCCACCAGCAGCACCTCCAAGACCTCTGTCTCCAGAGAGGCCAGCCCCGCTAGCAGCACAGAAGTCCCTCTGACAAGGACGTCTCCAAGTCCCAGCTCTCTGCCAGCCCCCAGCAGCCCCCTCAGCACCAGGCTGCCATCTGCCACCACTTCCACACTCTTCTCCACAGCAGCCCCAACCACCAGCCCTAAGCCTACACCTACAACCCTAAGGCCCAAGCCCCCTTCCACAACAACGAGTGCTCCCAAAGAGTCACCTGCACCAGAGTCCTCTGCACCGTCTACAGCCAAAACCAGCCCGCTGCCATCGCCTGCTTCTTCCCCCTCCTCGACTGCGTCCTCAACATGGCTGAGCTCTTCACAACCTCGTAAGGCTCCCTCCCTCCCTCGCTCCCTCCCTCCCTCCCGTCCCACTACTCTGCCTGCTCTTCACAGCTCTCATGCTTCCATCCTTCCTTGCACACATCTTTCATTGCTTCTTTCCTTCCACACATCTTTCATTGCTGCTTTCCTTCACACCCACTGACCCTGCTCAGGTGTTTGTTTCTACTACCTTTGGCATTGGCAATTTGGTGTGGCCTGCCTTTGGTATGGCCCTGAGGTATGGCTCCCAGGCAGCCTGGCCTGCCTGCCTGCCTGCCTGCGAGGGGGCAGACAGTACCCTGTCTGTCTGTCTTGGAGGGAGATGCACATCCAGAGAGGGTCCTATTGCAAGGAGAGGCAGAGGGTCCTTGCATGTTGGAAGGCACCCTTTAGGAGCTGTCCTTGTTCCCCCTTTTTCTGGGAGAAACTAGACGGGAGCCGGGGCACAGGAGCCAGAATGCTGCTCCACCGTCTTGACAAGGAAGACGCAGCGGGGCAAGATGCTGCCTTTCTTGCACATGCCACCTGCATGGGGATTCTGCCCACCTCCGTAGCCTTCCCCTCTTGCCCTCATCCTCAACTGACTTGTGCTTTCCTCCTGACAGCCTTCACCCACAAAAAGACAACTGCGCTACACATTGTGCCGCCTCTCACCACCCAGAAGACCACCGCCACCACCTCCACCAGCAGCACCTCCAAGACCTCTGTCTCCAGAGAGGCCAGCCCCGCTAGCAGCACAGAAGTCCCTCTGACAAGGACGTCTCCAAGTCGCAGCTCTCTGCCAGCCCCCAGCAGCCCCCTCAGCACCAGGCTGCCATCTGCCACCACTTCCACACTCTTCTCCACAGCAGCCCCAACCACCAGCCCTAAGCCTACACCTACAACCCTAAGGCCCAAGCCCCCTTCCACAACAACGAGTGCTCCCAAAGAGTCACCTGCACCAGAGTCCTCTGCACCGTCTACAGCCAAAACCAGCCCGCTGCCATCGCCTGCTTCTTCCCCCTCCTCGACTGCGTCCTCAACATGGCTGAGCTCTTCACAACCTCGTAAGGCTCCCTCCCTCGCTCCCTCCCTCCCTCCCGTCCCACTACTCTGCCTGCTCTTCACAGCTCTCATGCTTCCATCCTTCCTTGCACACATCTTTCATTGCTTCTTTCCTTCCACACATCTTTCATTGCTGCTTTCCTTCACACCCACTGACCCTGCTCAGGTGTTTGTTTCTACTACCTTTGGCATTGGCAATTTGGTGTGGCCTGCCTTTGGTATGGCCCTGAGGTATGGCTCCCAGGCAGCCTGGCCTGCCTGCCTGCCTGCCTGCGAGGGGGCAGACAGTACCCTGTCTGTCTGTCTTGGAGGGAGATGCACATCCAGAGAGGGTCCTATTGCAAGGAGAGGCAGAGGGTCCTTGCATGTTGGAAGGCACCCTTTAGGAGCTGTCCTTGTTCCCCCTTTTTCTGGGAGAAACTAGACGGGAGCTGGGGCACAGGAGCCAGAATGCTGCTCCACCGTCTTGACAAGGAAGACGCAGCGGGGCAAGATGCTGCCTTTCTTGCACATGCCACCTGCATGGGGATTCTGCCCACCTCCGTAGCCTTCCCCTCTTGCCCTCATCCTCAACTGACTTGTGCTTTCCTCCTGACAGCCTTCACCCACAAAAAGACAACTGCGCCACACATTGTGCCGCCTCTCACCACCCAGAAGACCACCGCCACCACCTCCACCAGCAGCACCTCCAAGACCTCTGTCTCCAGAGAGGCCAGCCCCGCTAGCAGCACAGAAGTCCCTCTGACAAGGATGTCTCCAAGTCCCAGCTCTCTGCCAGCCCCCAGCAGCCCCCTCAGCACCAGGCTGCCATCTGCCACCGCTTCCACACTCTTCTCCACAGCAGCCCCAGCCACCAGCCCTAAGCCTACACCTACAACCCTAAGGCCCAAGCCCCCTTCCACAACAACGAGTGCTCCCAAAGAGTCACCTGCACCAGAGTCCTCTGCACCGTCTACAGCCAAAACCAGCCCGCTGCCATCGCCTGCTTCTTCCCCCTCCTCGACTGCGTCCTCAACATGGCTGAGCTCTTCACAACCTCGTAAGGCTCCCTCCCTCCCTCCCTCCCTCCCTCCCTCCCTCCCGTCCCACTACTCTGCCTGCTCTTCACAGCTCTCATGCTTCCATCCTTCCTTGCACACATCTTTCATTGCTTCTTTCCTTCCACACATCTTTCATTGCTGCTTTCCTTCACACCCACTGACCCTGCTCAGGTGTTTGTTTCTACTACCTTTGGCATTGGCAATTTGGTGTGGCCTGCCTTTGGTATGGCCCTGAGGTATGGCTCCCAGGCAGCCTGGCCTGCCTGCCTGCCTGCCTGCGAGGGGGCAGACAGTACCCTGTCTGTCTGTCTTGGAGGGAGATGCACATCCAGAGAGGGTCCTATTGCAAGGAGAGGCAGAGGGTCCTTGCATGTTGGAAGGCACCCTTTAGGAGCTGTCCTTGTTCCCCCTTTTTCTGGGAGAAACTAGACGGGAGCCGGGGCACAGGAGCCAGAATGCTGCTCCACCGTCTTGACAAGGAAGACGCAGCGGGGCAAGATGCTGCCTTTCTTGCACATGCCACCTGCATGGGGATTCTGCCCACCTCCGTAGCCTTCCCCTCTTGCCCTCATCCTCAACTGACTTGTGCTTTCCTCCTGACAGCCTTCACCCACAAAAAGACAACTGCGCCACACATTGTGCCGCCTCTCACCACCCAGAAGACCACCGCCACCACCTCCACCAGCAGCACCTCCAAGACCTCTGTCTCCAGAGAGGCCAGCCCCGCTAGCAGCACAGAAGTCCCTCTGACAAGGACGTCTCCAAGTCCCAGCTCTCACTTTCCACCTCCTCCCAGCAGCCCCCTCAGCACCAGGCTGCCATCTGCTACCACGTCCAGATTCTCTTCTGTTTTGGCTCCAACTGCCAGGCCAATGCCTACACCTATGCCCCTCACTACTTCCACATTTAGGTCTGGTGAGAGTACTATGAATTTTTCGACCCAAAATACCACATTTACTCCTCCTGGCAAAACTTCTTCCTTAGTAGTTTCTTCCACCATCTCTGCCAAGTCCACTCCAGTTTTGATCCCAACTGTTTTATCTACAATGACTACTTTTGCTCCCAGTGTTATTACTTCTGCTTCTACAGAGTCAGTTGAAAGGACTTCTTTGCGAACAACAACATTAACCACTACCCGCACTACATCATCTCCTGCTGTCACCTCTAGACTTTCAACATCATTTTCTTCTGTTGTACCATTAGCAGTGCCGCAAGGTAAAGTATATCCATATCATTTCCTATATTGTGTTTTTTGTTTTAGCACATACATGTTTTCTTTCATCAGTGTATGAATTCTTACATATTCTCTGGTTACAAAACCATTTGTATCCATTGGCTCCCTATTTTCTTTTTGTCCTTTCTGCAGTTGTTTTTTGTAGAGTCTGAAGTCTTTGATTTCATAAAAACAGGTTCCCTGCTATATACATTAGAAAGTGTGAGTTACGGAGGCTGACAGAATGCATATCAGGAGAGTCAGTGTTGCAGGTTTTGATTTTTTTAATCTCAAAATTGAGTTAGGCAGCGTAAGAAAAACAGCCTGTCCAAATAAAAGGTGTCTCTTGAATTACCCTGAAGTCCTCTAGTTCTCTCTCATACGCTCTTTCTGCACACTTGAGCATTTTTGGTATCTCTTTTGCAGGATATCTCTTTTCTCAGTTTTGAAGGTACAGTGATTTTTTTTCTTCTCCTGTGCATCATTAAACTCTAGTATGCTTTGACTGAAGGAATAATATCATATTCTACAGTTTCTGTACAATTTCATGTAAAGGGAGGCACACATGCAACATCCTCTCTTCTAGTTTTAAATGGTCCTGTCCTACTTTAGGATCTACAGTAGAGGAGTCAGGAACACTGGTGTGGATGCACATGAAATATCTATACATTTTTAACTGTATTGTGTATAGGTAGCAGAGGCCTTGTTTCTAGTCCTACTTAGAAACAGTGAGGCAGACAGTTTTTATTCAACGCTTCCTAGGATATCGATTAACCCTTCTAAGAATGAATCAGAATGACATATACATTGTTCAATGTGTGAATAGAAGGTAGATTTTGTGTATGGTTCTTTTGTGTATGTTTGTTTACTTTAACCACTGTTTGAGAACCCAGAGAAGAGCTAACATCTCAATTTCAACTAGTTTGCATTCTTTTGGAAGAGTTCAACATACAAAGGAGAAGCTATCTTGAAAGTGTACTTTAGCTATATCATACTGCCTTCTTTCCTATTGCCTTCTCCACTGTCATATATCAATTTCACTGTTCTCCTTTTCTCTGTCTTTAATTCCTAAAGCAAGTGCAGCCTTACCTCCAACAAGTTACAGCCTTCAGTTACCTTATCTATATCAAGAATTAGGAGGGATATGCAGCATCCTAATCAGGCCTGCCCTTTTCTATCCTGCTTAGTAATGAGATTGTAAGTATTTGCATCTTTATCTTGGAAGCACATATTCAAAATTTTTCCACAGACCTGTGTGTCATTTCCTTAGTTGTTGTGAATCTTCACACAAAGTCCTCCATTCTATCATTACAATCAGATCAGCTGAACCAGAAACTTATCTCTAACAGCAACAAAGCGGAACACCATGCCTAAGTCATTCAAGATATCATCTACTAAGTCTTACTCCAGAGTGGTGTACACAAAGGGTCCCAAATAGTCAACTAAGGAAACTGTATTTGTAGGTTACTACTACTCTCAAACAGTGATGTGAGAATCAACACATAAATGGGCATAGTCACCTGTAGCAGAACCTCTCATCGCTGTTTTCACTGTTAACCTTGTCAGTAGAGTGCAGCTTGCACAAGTCAGTCAGCTCAGCCACAAGGCATGGCAGAATTATTTACTCGCAGAGCAAGGCACTGAATACAGTCTGTCCTTCCTCCCACTGTTACACAAGTAACATGGTAGCAAAGAGGCTGGTTTCAGTGTTCTTTAACAGAAAGGAGGCTCAAATTGACTGACTGCACCAGCATCGGGAAATGACAGTTTGACCCAAGGAGACTGGATTCTTTCTCTTGCCCCACTCCCTTTGATCTTGCTTTCCCTGCATCTTTGTAATTTTCACCTCCCAAAATGGGAATCCAAGTAGGAAGCCTCAGAAGCAGAAGGATTTTCCCCAGTGTAATTGTGGTTTTAGTGCCTGCTTTAGATTTTGTTCACATTCTGATAACTGCTTCAGAACAGTATCTTCCCAACCGTATCAGTACCAGGTTTGTTCCTAGCAGTTAACAGGCAGTACCTCCCAGTATTTATTTCATGAGTTCAGAAAGTTGTGAACAAGTTGCTCTCCTTTCTCTGCACATTTTTCACCTCTAAACTGAGCAATTCTGGTACTTTTCAGTCTTGCAGAATATTAACAACACCTTTCAGTCCAGGAAAAAAAAGATGAATAGTGGCATAGCTCCTAGCTCTTCATTTATGAGATAAAGGTACAGACCCTAGTCTAGTGTCCAGTTATTAGTTGCCTTATTTTCCAATGACAAATTCCTTAATTCCTACTACAGTATTGAGCCTTCCCCATGACATTCAGGTTTCATCCATAACCTTTCTTCAGGCAGGGAACCTGAATGTGCTCAAAAGAGCATTGTACAGGAACAGTGCGAGAGGTGCATAAATTGCCTTCGTAATATTAAACATCTTTGTTCTCCTTAATATAAATTTCAAACACGATCTTTAAACTCATTGGAAAACCTGTGTTTTCAGTCAGCTTTTTGCTTCGTAAGTGCTTTGTGTCTTGCTTCAAGTCAGGAGAAAGTGCAAGATCAATACATATCATTACCTGCTGTGTAGATTTACACATTCTATCTTGTAAGGAAAGACAGACTTCAGGCAGGCATCTAAGTTGTGAACTTCTGGCTGCCTATAAAAAATTTACTCATTTTAAGGATTTATTTAAGCATTATTCAAATAAGTAAAATCTATTACAAAATCTGTGAACCAGAAATAATTCTACCAGAATTAACCAGCTGGTTGTTTCATTTGCATCTTTGCATTCCCCATCAGTGGAGTAGAGGTTCTTTCCTGCTGAATTTGCACTATATTCTTAACAGGAATTTTTTTGTAATTCCAGTCACTTGCATTTTCTTGGTTAACCTGGAGGACAACTCTCTCATGCATCTTCAGTACCTAGTTTAAAACCTTCTTTTGCCATGTTACTCACTTGTGACTTGTTAACTGTCTCACGCAATAGGAATGGTTTTCCATGAAACTGAGTATGGAGGCTTCTGGCATCCAGCAAAGACTCAAGACGACTTAAGTTTCTGCTATAATTGTTTCTTTTTACATTTGACAGAGCATTGTAGAGAACTCAAATATGAAGAAAAAATAACTTACAAGGGCTGTTCTACAAATGTCACTTTAAGCCGATGTGAAGGATCATGTCCGTCTTCAACAAGGTAAGGATAGTAAGAGATTGTACAGTACCAAAGTTGTTTCTTTTTCTCATTTGGCCATCTGCAAGTAGTGATATTTATTAACTACCACTCCTTTATAATTCAGGGACAAAAATGTGGTTGGCATCTACCCAGCAATATGATGTTGCAGTATAAGCCAGCTAACTAGAAACAATGCTCATAAGGTCATTTAGTACCCCAGGGATTTACAATTTAAACAAGGAATGTTGTCTCACTTTTTTTAAAAAGCAAACCAACAAACCCCCAGACATTGATGCTGCAGGTCAGTTAGACTACAAGTAGTTGTGTTCACATAGCCATAACAGCAAAATTAGATTCATCTCACTTAAACATATAATGTCACTTCAGTTGTCTCATGATGTTCTCCTAATAGTGTAATTCAGGGATATTGTATAGTTACAAGTGTGTTGACTCAGTCTGTGCAGTTCTGCTTGCTCATTAGGACACTATTCGGACAGGGAATCAAAGCTTCAATAAAGCTAAACTCACTGCAGCAGTATTACACAGTTCAGTTATTTGGGAAAAAAGTTTAAGTTGTTATATTCCCATCAATCCAAGCAAATACAATGTTTAATAATGTATTTATTATATTACAATTTATTATTTAAGTGAAACTTAAAATGTAATGGGAAAGCAATGAAGTGTTTTGCAGTAACATTTAAATTAATTCTGAAGCTAAAGAACTATCCCCTTCAAAGTGAGTTCACATGTACCCCCAGCACTTTGAAAACTGAGTGATTGACTTTCTATCTTGAGTCCTTTTCAAAAGGGCTATTAAGCCTGGAGGAAGGTATTTAGAGTTATTAAGGTTCATCACAATCACTAAGTTGTGGTTAAAAACAGTTTTGTTTTAATTGAAACCAAGCAGACTTTTCTCCCTTTCACAAAGATTTTTACAAAAATATTTTTCCATAACTCTCTTGTTCCCGTAGTTTCTAGCCTACATTTACAGCACTTCCCACTAACAGGGGAAAAAAAAAAAAAAAAAAAAAAAAGGAAAGAGATAGGAGCAAGTCCAGCAGCACAGCTAGCTGAACGTGGTCAGAAAAGCAACTGTATAGCAGAAAACAGTACTATCAGAAGAGAATCTAAATCTCACCTACTTATTCAAGCAATCACTTCACCAACCTATGCTTTATTCCTGTTAATTCAGGAAGATATGTGCAAGTCTACTACTACTTTGTTAGCTGACCTCACAGCCC
This sequence comes from Balearica regulorum gibbericeps, assembly GCF_011004875.1. NCBI lineage: Eukaryota > Metazoa > Chordata > Aves > Gruiformes > Gruidae > Balearica > Balearica regulorum. The sequence goes on along the minus strand of NC_046188.1, from coordinate 52,064,078 downwards.
AGAATTGACATTATGCAGTCATCAGCTTTGATTCTGGTGCTAACAGTTCAGAGGAAGAAAGGGATTTTCCTTCCTCCATGAACTGTGCACAAGGAACATGCTAATTTAGCATTTTTGTTAACAGACCATACCAGAGACCTTTTCTAAACTTGAAGTAGTCCAGTGTACAGCTTTAAAAAAGTTAAATACATAGTTCCTTTATGATTTTCAGAAGTGCAAAAGGAGAATGGGGAAATCAAATCCTATCAGTTTTCCAGTAAGGTCTGAGACCTAATAGCTGTAAGCCCTTTGAAAATTCAGTTTTAAAAAAGGAAGATAGAAGCTCAGTATACCTGAACTCCTTCAGTAGTCATCATGAGAACTTTAAAATAAATTGCTACACCATTTGTAGTAAACACATTCAAACACTTGAAAAGCTGTAAGCCTATGATACTGTATACAAACCCTAAATGATCCTCCCTCTCTTCCAAACAGGTTGGATGTTGAGAAGATGATGGTCAACACGGTATGTGGCTGCTGTAGGCCACTCCAGCTTCATAAGAAGGAATTCCAACTACCATGCCAAGACCCAGATAACCCTGGAAAAAGGCTCATTACAGAAATAATTGTATTTAGTGGCTGTGTTTGTGACTTTGACAGTTGCATACACTAGCCAGACCTCCAGATGGCCTCAGATACCTTTTTTTTTTTTTAATTAAACACTGATCACAATTTAATACTTCTGTAGTGACTGCTCATTGCTGGGAGTGCTCTTCTATTGATTATACAGCATAGCCTTGCAGTGAGGCATCCTGAGCAGCTACCTGGAGTGTCAATGAAGTTAACGGATAAATTATTCCTGATCAGAAGGGGGTTGAAGGGTGTGTGGGGGGGGCGGGGGTGAGGGAAGACCATGTCAGAGACTGTCTGGCCTTGCTCAGGGTGATACTTAACCAGAGGCTAAAGACTGGCCTATGCACTGTGCAATAACAGAAATTTAACTTTCAAATAAAGTAGAAGGAATCGAATTTGCTATCTTATTTCTCATTATTTGACCAATTATTTTAAGTGAAACTTAAGCGGAAACTACAGTTGAACTAGGACCTCTGGAACAGCCCATTACTTCACTGGGAGAAAAGACAACTGAAGTGACCTTTGAAAGTGGACACAGCACTTGTGCTTGTCATCCATACACAGCTGCTGTCAGAAAGCAAGGTGCTACATGAACCAAAAGCTAATGGTGAGGTCTCTACATGCACTCTTAATGTGGTGGGACATATCTAGATAACACCGACATGTAGTGGCTTTTGGACAAAGCAGAAATTTGCAGGGCATTTCTCTGCAAGAAACCAAAGACCATATGTGTCTAACAGGACACAGTTAGTTCACTCACAAGCGATTTCTACTTGCTGCTAGTAGGGAGTATTCTTTACTACTTTGTTTGCAATTCATTTAAGAAAAAGTTATATGAATGCACAAAAGCTCGTAGTACCCAGGTATTTTCTCTTTTATTTTAGCAAGTTTTAGAGAAGTACTAAGAATCTGAAGCATACATTTATAGTTTGAGTGAGGTTAATTAGTAGTTTAGATACTTTTTTTACAGCAACACCACTTTTTTGACAAGTCCTGCCTGTGTGTAATACAGGTGTGTGCTTCATAGTCTCAACCATATCCCATTGTTACACCAGTTTACAGCAGCACATACTGTTAATATACTTACTGTTGTTAAACACTACAGGAAGAAACATTTTACATCAAGGTGGTTTGGGGGGGGGGTGTGTGTTTGTTTTGGGGGGGGGTTTTGTTTTTGTTTTTTTTAACAGCAGCATATTTGTAACATGTGACCAAACACACCAACAAAAGCAGCCACAAACAAACTCACTGGGGGAGCAGAGAGCTGCAGGTGAGGTAAGACTCAACTGAACACAACCCACCAGTAGTTTGCAGGAAAGAATTTACCATATACATCAATTGTTGTTCCGTAACAACCATTCCATGCAAGCATTCTTTACATTTCCATGCCCCCAGAGAAAAGAAGACAGTTCGATTCCTGTTCTAATCATTTATTTAATCTTAATATGGTCTTCTGATGAATATAGTCTAATATATAGTCTTCTATATGAAAATTTTCCACTTAATTTGACAGAACTTTGTTTTATACAAATAAGACAATCACCATAAATGTTACATACTGGAGTGTAGGTCAAGAATGAACATATGCTACCTGTTTTGCTATGCAGTTATTTTCACATGTCAATGCATTAAAATACTGTACTTAATAACACTGTTTACTGCAGAAATCACTTTGTCTGCTTGACAGGATACATCACTTTGGTAAGTTAACCATCATTCACAAATAATAATCAAGTATTTGTCCTTAATTTGTTCACTTTTCTGCTCATGGCTTCATTGAGTGACATTTAATACAAGCTTATGACTGTTCACACTAACACAGTCAGCACTGAAAAGACACTTTCCCTTACCCCCTTCCTTCCCACATTAATGCACATTTTAACAAAGTTTGAACCAAAGCATAGTGAACTAGAGTAGTGCAGTGTTTCAAAGTGTCCCTTAATGAGGGCACAGAACATTTTTGGGGGACAGATATACACCAGGATTTGAAAAGCATTAATTAAAAGCTCCTCCCCGTCTTTGCTAAGACTCCCTTTAGTTCAGCACATCAGATTTGTAACGTGGCAGCCAACAGCATGGTTAAGATAACAGACTAATAGAGACATATGGCATCCAAAGGACAAAACATAAGGTAGTCCATCAGTATTTTGCCAACTGCCCAACCTGACTGCAGGAACTGCTCATGAAGATTTTCAAAGAATGTTTGTGATCAAAGTCTTGATTAGCTACTTGAAAGGCCACAAAAGGGCCAATTGTTCAAGAGAACTTTTGCAGAAAGACCAGGTCAAGAGCCAAGTTTTCAGTCATAACATCCATAGTTACCAGCCATTTCTGGAAAGACAAAAACCAAAAAATACCTCCCAAAAATCCACACACCACAGCCAAACCTTTGTTCCTCATTTTTCACTTGCATTCAAGTGCGATCACTAGCCTTCAACCAAACCAAATTATAATCACGCAGTTCCATCATTTAACTCAAATCACTGAAGAAAAAAAAGCAAGGCACACTTAATCTTGTGGAATCCTATCCCCTGCCTTGCACTGGGCAGCATGACAGAAGCCTCATTTAAATGCATTTTCAATGTCCTCACAACAACTCAAAACCTTATTTCATGGGCATACTTGGCTGTATGTGTTGTGAGACACCAGTTCCAGGTTTCCTTTAAATAACCTTAAGTAAAGCTTGATCTGAGGTTCACTTCATTAGCTGACTTGGTTCATCATGACCTGCAGCACTCACTGACAGCTGCCCAGTTTCTAACTGCACTGCCTCACCTGCTTTGTTTTAGCAGCCTTTGTTGCATCTCAAGGCTTGAGGAGTATGAGCCAAAGTTGTGTCCACTTACTTCTGAAAAGAGTTTGCTGATATAGAACAAGTTATAAGAGCTGAACTTGTTTAGGCCTTCTACTCTGTCTCAACACAAGTCTTCTACATAACATTGGATATTTTTACCACCACTGACAGATAGGAAACTGTTCAAATACCAGTTATTCAACCTCTTGTGTTTTAACATTACAGTACATTGGGGAAAAAAAAAAATATTGTTTAAAATGACATTTTCATCTAAAAGAGTGCATGCCTTACAGCCCTTCAAGGGCCCATTTCTTCCCACTTCTCCTTTTATACAATACTGGACTCTGCAGTTAGTTATATCACATCATTAGGACTATTACTTGCAAAGTCTGATGAGAAACAGAAAAAACACAGAACAGAATATTTAACTTCAGTTTGACTAACAATGAGCAAGCATGTAGTCATTCATCACCTACTAGAGAAGCTCACCTCATTATTTGAGATAAGCAGAAGGATTAAGAATAGCTTTTGTGTTCAATCCACTTCCCAAAGATCAGAAAACATAAAGATGTAGAGGATTACAAGATTAATACTTTAAGACTCTGGTCCTGTGGCATTTTTCAAATACAAAGATTGGCGACATGCAACTTAAATGTGCACTTGAATCAGATTCAAACACATCTTGGAATCTGCCCTTCCATCCAGGACAAGGCTTGCAGCAACGTCCAACTTCAAAGTTTTGACTGTACACTAACATCTGAATTAACCTTACTGAGCAGCATTACATTGGTTTCTTTCAGCTCAGAGCAGAGGGAGTACCTGTTAAAGGCACTAAGGCAGCATGTCACTAGCCATTTCCAGTTGAAATCCTTGGTTACCATGTCTAAATCAATTTCCCTTTAACAAAGTTTAAAAGCCTGACCTCTGCAAAAAAAACAAAGAACAAAGGAGCACAAGACAGCCTTTGCACCCTTTGTGTAACACCCTAAAATCCATTTTTAACGTAAAAAGTCACTTCCCTGTACTGCACATTTTATAGTCTTAATTTCAAACAAGGGTCAAGTCCTATTAAGGCAGGGAGCTGGTAATGGTTAACATTGCAGTACTCAGACAGTGATGTACAAGACATTTATTTGCAGTATGATGACAGTGATATAAATGGAAAACACAAGACTGACATGACTAATATTAAAACTGTTCTGACAGCAATTCACATAATCTCTGAGATACAGCTTCTTTACTTGTTCGTAGTGTGAGCCTATACATCTGAAAAAGAACATAAAAATATCATTTACTTTTTAAACACAGTTTGGCATTAAATGAATATATAGTCAACTAGTGAAAGCTGCCCGTTACCTCTTTTTTTGTTAGGTTTGGTAGGAAAAGACCTCAGGTTAAAATACTCCAAGGCAGCCAGCCACTGACTAGTAGAGCTTTTTCCAAACCATGGGCTGGAGTGCATCTTCAAACCCTTGTTGAGAGTTACCACTGTTCTGATAATTTTAGGCTCTAATAGTAAGGTGTTGTCTAAAGTTTGTAAGAGAAGTAAATGTTGCAGAAAAGTCTAAAGACTCTCTACCACCACTTCTTCAGAAAACAGGAGACTTACCACCCAAAACTTATTTTCAGTCCTCAGCTGACTTTGATAAGACCCCCATCAAAGTGCTTGAGGAAAAATATTCTTGTTCATTTGCTTATGTTTTCTCTTTTAGCCAATCATTCTTTTATTAACTTAAAATGGCAAAAGACATTCTATTTAATAAATGCACAAAACAGTAACATTAAATGTTTCCAACTTTCAAGAGACGATTATACTCCAAGGACAGTCTGGAATAATAAAATGATCTCTTCCAACAGGAAGGAGAACTGACATGAAGCAGCAGCTTACCAAACTGGGCTAGGACCAATTTCATTTCTTGGAGTCTGCAGTCACAACTAGCTATTGCAATAGTGATTTTAAATAAATAACTTAAGGAGTTTCAGATATACCCAGACATTTACTGCAAACAAGAACTTGTATTTAAGCTGTAGATACTTAAGCAGATACCTGTGCCTGGAGGTTGGGTTCAAGGCGCAGCAAGCATCCAATCTGAGTAGATTTTGTATGTATGATACCAGCACCAACAAAGTTAGCAGGATTGGGATCTACCTCCTCAAGTAGGGCTGATCCAAAGCCAATTATCTATGAAAGAAAACCAGAAGATTTAGATGTGAGGACAGTGGGACACCAATACCAAGTCTACCCAAGCCACCACCAACTAGGAAAACAAGTAGGAGACTAATTTTTAAGTGTTCAAGATGTTAAAGAATTATCCAATACCAATTACGACAAATTTTTGAAGTGACAGAGTGACTCTGATAATGAACTGTTCCTGAAAAAAAGGTTCTTCTCAAAGACAACTGAGGAACAAAAGTTACATTCAACATAAGTCTCTCCTGTTTTTGACAAAGCTATTCCTGTTTTACGCTAGTCACCTCTATTTTGACTAAAGCAGCCAGTTCTACAAGTCATCACTTGTTTTCTTTTCTAACTAGTAACTACAGTATAAATTAAGGCTTGAAGTATCTTCCAATTCAGTTTTAAGCACTGAGTTGGTGTTTTCGTAAATAGCTTCAAGTTTCCAGCTGCTACTGAAGACTGTATCTAATTCTATCCACACTGAGAAACAGTCCATTCAACCCCAGCACTGCCAAGGGTCTGTTAGACAACACGGACTTACACTTAACAGGATGATCCAATTGCCATTTAAACTAAGATGAACAAAGTTTCCTTTTACAACTATCCTTACACTACAAATTAAAAATACTACACTACTACCCACCTTTGCTTTTGTGATCTCTGCATCCATTGGGTGTTTTGCTTTAAAGATATTCTGTACCTCTTGTTTTGGACTGCAAGACAAGGAAAGATACATACATGGTATAACATGTGTATTACATGCAGCATTGTTCAATAGCAACTCATTATACTGTGAGAGAGTTTAACTCACAGGATTAAGTATGGGATGGGGCACTGCACCAGCTACATTCACAATATACCCTTTTTTTCTTTCCTTGGCCTACTATAGGAGCCCCAAGCCCAAGTATAGACAGAGTCTTACTTGCTCAGTTGCTTCCAACGCTGAAAAAAGTCTTGAGAAGACATCTCTGTCGGCTGGAAAAATTTATTCAGTGTGATGGGTAATTTTACCGAAAGATTTTGAAATGTTCCACCATACCTGCATATGGAGTAGAAAGAACACTGTGTATGCTGCACAGTGTCAGCAGTCTCTCAACCGAAATCAACCAAGCAATTGAGGATGAACATTAAGGTGCAATTGTTTATGATTAAAATCCATCAATTGCAGATAATGTTATTTCTAAGATAAATTTGTTTAATGGTGAATTAAAACTGTATTTGCTCTGCTTAGATAGCACATGAAAGTGAAATGGCAGAACTTCTAATAAGCATCTCTGTTTCAACATAGTAGTTATCCTTCTAGGTTGCACCCATCAAAGGGGTGAAAAATACATCCCTGTGAAAACATACCAGTATGAACCAGTTTGGACTAGAATAACAGAATGTAGCCCAGAAATCAGGATTTCCCAAAGGCTGATGTTGAGTGGACATAACAAGATTCTATTTTTGGCTGCATGCGTTTGCAATGTAAGCTGTTTGCAGAAGTGTTCTTGGTTTCCAGAAGGGAGAAGTTACCGCATATATTCGTGTCAAGATTTCTTAAGCAAACAGGAAGACTGCTGTTTTATATGGGTAGCAGAAAGAGAAGTCAGAGACATTTTATCAGTAGCTGCTTCTTGATTAGGGTGTGGTTGTGTTTTTTTTAAACCACATTGTTCCAAGTGGATTCCCTACCTTCCCTAGTAGCTTAAAGCTTTGTTAGATCAATTTTTCAAGTAAGTCTTGAAAGATGACCCAAGACAGCTTTACATGTCCATATTCTATGCTTCAGTCAGAGGACCAGGAGAAATCTAGTATCTTTCATCTAATTCACTCACTAGCCTTTGAATCCTGTGTTTTACCTGAATTGAATGTTCAGGATTGGAGCTTCCATAAAGTCTGAAACACATTCAATGTTCACCACCTGTTGAACCTGTGCACCTCCATCCACTGTGGGGTCAACAGGTTTTGTCTGAAGATTCAGGCATAAGAAGTGGTTAAGGAAACTGATCAATGAACTGATAACTTTAAAAACAAAGGCAAATCCTCCAATAAGCTACATGAGGAATTGGCATCATGTCCACTCATTCCCTATATGCTACTGAATATTCAAAGCCCAACTCTCGTACAGCAAAAAAATTTGGTTTTTTTTTTTATATTGACACACCCAAAAGCAATAACCCTCCCAATTCTCAGTTATTCATATATTCTTAAAGAAAGATGCTCTCAAAAGGGTATGAGGGTACAGACTTCACAATAAAAAAATACCAGACTATTTAATTTTGATGTGAACATTACATTGATGCTTTGAGTCAAACAAGCTTGATTACATAGTCTCCCAGAAATCCTAAATTTGCAATACCATACCAAACATTAAGAACAAACTATAAATTAAGAGGTTATTTTGAAATATCATCATCATCTTTATGCACATGTACTCTTCTACCTCAATCTCAAGTCTGAGGTTATCTGCTAACGCAGGACTTAAAGAACACCACATCTATACTCCAGCTACTCCATGACAGTGGAAAAAGCTAGAGTTACATTACATATATATTCAGCCTCATTTCTCCTTATTTCAACAGTAAAATGTGTACTTATAATCAGAGATATTATAAATGAGAGAATCTTCCATCTCTGCTCAAGACTTGTTTTTTCTACAAGAACTTTAGAAAGTTATCAGCAAGTTTCTCGTTTCTTCACATTCAAGGACACCGTGCCTTAATCCAGCAACTTTATTATAATTTTGTGCAACATAAAACACAAGACCCAAATAAGAACAGACACATGCAACTGCATTTAAGGATATTTGACTGTAGGTCATCTGAGCAGATTACAGTTGGAGTAAAATTCAAGAACTGTGTTGATGTCTTATTACCATAGAATATGAACATACGTCCTGGAAAGAATAAAAGACATCAGAATTTTAGGTATGTCACATGTAATCATATTGAACTACTTGTGCTTCAAGTATCTAATACATTGCCTTTCTTTAAAACAACTTTCAAAACCAAAGCATAACTTACATGGTATATCTTACCAAGATATTCACAGTTCAAAATGAAACAGATTAAAATGAGCCATCATACCTCTCCCACAGTAGCTGTCACACAGGCAGTTAAATAATCAGTGGAAGTCTTTCAGTTGCTGGAGAACATTACTTTACATAAAGAAGCTATTATGGTACCAAAAGTGATGCAGAAGGGGAGAAGCAAGCAATTCTAGTGCTTGCCTGGGTTCAATCCCAGCTCTTTCCTAGATGCTTTCTGTGTCTCATGCATTAATGTATTATGACAGACATGTCTGAAATATATTGTGTATCATATTATTACAATAAACTATATTGTAAAATATAAAAGTTGAGGAAAATGGTCCTTTATAACCGTGGCTGTACCAGCTTTACAACTTAACCACTTAACACTCCCATTTCATCTCAGCTACCAAAACAACCAAAAAAATTAAGGAAACAAGAACCTACACAGAAGCCAGGGACACACAAACAGTGAAGATCCTAAGACAGGCTAGACCTCAAGTCACATTTCCCTCTTAAGTAGCTGAAAAGTAAGTCCTATCCACAATATCGTGCTGGCATGGAGTTGATAATGCAGACAGCTAACCACTTGGCCTGAAAGTCTTACCTAGGTTCTGTCGAAATTCAGATTTCAACCCAATTTGTAGCAACTGATTTTCAAATAAGACTCCATTATTTTTACACACAAACCTAGGGAAAGAGAGGAAATACGTGTTTTAAAAATTGAGCCATATTAAACAATATTTAGAACCACAAAATTCAGGGTTTACACAGAGGATGAAGATTGTGGTTAACCTAGAGTGCATCAGTTTGAGAGGCCTTTGCAGAAAACTGCAGAATTAGAAAAGACAATTTTACAACCAGAATCACCACTTGCTGGACAATAAAAGAACTGAATTTTTTATTTGATAGGATGTCTGAGAAACTATGAAGGAAGCCACAATATGCTACACACACATACACACCCACACACACACACACAGAGAAGTCTATAAAGGACCAGGCAACAGACTAGGATTTTTCTTATTCATATTCTTGACAACTTCTGAAACTCTTTAGGCTGGTGCAGAATTGAAAAGTTTGAAGCTTTGACTGTTTAAAACCTGAAAGAAAAAAGAATCCCTTGTTTTATCAGTTCTGTATCACACAAGTAAACTGAGAGCTGTATTTTATCTTTTCTTTTTTTTCCATTTTAAGAGAGGAAGCCCATTCTGTAGTGATTTCAGTCCTTTCTATCACCCTTCACTTAAAAGCAGAAGAGGTGGTCAGCAAACATCAGCCTTGTGCATAAAAGGCTCTTACAACATAAGAGCCATAACTCCCAAATATCAGTACTTTTGACAATTTACTCTTATGTTTTTCCTTTATTTGTGAATAGTTGCAAAACTTCATATACTGGTATTGCCGCATTGTAGAGCGGTGTGTGATAGCACTGACTCGTAAAGACAGCTCTAACCTGTGTATTCATGAGCTTGTCATGAAATCCACAGCATCTACAGAAGTGTTCTAGTCACAAGCCTGACAGTACACGTTTCTCTAGTTTTGCTGGTATTAAGTTAATGCACAATATAGTTTTGCTTTATAATTATATTCTGGAAGTTGCCCAGCCTTGCAAGGTTTTAGTATTGCTTACTTGTGAAAAAGCTCATCAGCATCATGCACAGTATCAGCTGGTTCCTCAGAAACTACCTCAGATGAAGCCAGGTCAGGGCTAGTTCAGGCAGCACAAAGGAAGAAAGGCAGTAGCGACAGAGATAGCAGGAGTTAGTAAAGACAGCTTAGTGCTTAGTTATTTCTTCTACCTCCTTCCTCAAAAATGGTACTGTTGAGTTTAATGCATGAAAAATTTATTAGCTGCCCTACCTCAGTACACCTATAAAGGTTTTAGGCATTAGGCAATGTTTTCCCCCACTTCTCTCCCCCACCCCACCCCTCCCTGATTGTTAGGAACCAGCAATTCTTCCCAAAGACAGGAGACAGCTGAAGGCGTTCAGTAGCTTAAATTTATACCTCTTAAAGAACCAAGTCCTTTTAGGTGTTTAATTGTGACAGCAAAAGAGTTTTAGTTCAAAACCAGAAATGTAGATGTATATTAACAACTATAAGTGTGCACTTTGAAGCAGAGACCTCATCAACCTTCGTGGCACTTCTAACTAGAGCTGCACAATCAGTTCTTAAAAAACACATAAATATTAAGTGTAGAAGAAGAATATATGGGCACACAGAGAATGACTTACCCAAGTAACAGATTAGAAACAAAAGTGACAACAGCACTAGAGAGGCAGGAAACTGTAAAAGGCAACTTCTCAGTATCATTAGAAAAGCATTTCATCATCTACACAGATCAAAGTGTCGGGCAATGCTATACTTTTTCTGCAGAAAACTCTTTTTAAGGTAACTTTTGCTTGTGAAGCTACTAGTATTGTTTGGGTTTTTTCCCCCACTTTTAAAAAAAAAGCTCTAACAAGCTTGTGTAGCTTCTTAAATCTTGGTATTGTGTAGCATCACTAAATATCACTTAACACCTTCCAAGAGAAACACAGGATCAAGTATTAATCACTGCAGACCTGCAACAATGCATTGCCTAGTAGAAATTTTTTATGGAAGTCTCAATGATCCAGGCAGATTAGTTTCCCTAATTATATCTTTTAAATCAAGATGCATTGCAAATTTTCATGACACCATTCAAAATTTGGTCTTTGACACTAGTAACACGTTCTTTGGCCAATGAGACAACCGATTTTTAAAGGCATTCTCTGATCTTATGCTATTTCCAAAATTTTAGCAGAATAAGATTTGAGTGTAGCCACAGTAGCTTTTAATATTTGAGAGATTAATAACACATTGCACTTACACTACACTTTGCAATGTAATTAGGAATCCCCTTAAAAAAAAAGCACTTGTTTTTTTCCCCCCTTTTCACACCTGTTTGTCAGACAGTAGCACAACAATTTAAGAATATCTTGACATTCTGACAGCAAGTATCTCTGGGTATAATCCATCTCACTGTTCCACTATCAGCTTGCCATAAGTGGAGAAACACAAGAATACTTTATGGAAATAAGAATAAACATATTCATATCAGGCCAGATAACTCTCAAATTCAAGAGGTATTGAGATGCATAAGAAGCTTAGTTTAACAAAGAAGCAAAACCAGCATGAAAACTAGGCTAATATCCTCATGTTGATTACTACAGACTCAGTTTTCCCATCAGCAGAGGAAGGTATTCAATAAAGATAGCACATCCAGCATAGAGTTCAAGAACACCTCTCTCGGTGCACAACTACCACCCAGGAATACATTCAATAAGCTGGAACAAAACCAGAAGTTATTGTTTGTATTATTTTCCTCTAATCTTGTTTTAACAGACAAATTCTTTTTCAGATTCCTTACAGGGTGACTTAATTACCTCGCAAAGTTGTCATCAGAACCAGGAGCAAGAGGTGCAACAGCAGAAGCTGAATCTGAAAATACATCCACCAGCAGGCTACCACTAGAGGACGGTGGGGGAGCTGAATTGGTGAGAGGGGCAGCACCCAGACCCAGCAGATCCGCAGATGGAGAAGGAGTAGACTAGGAAAGACAAGACACTTTGGTGTTATACTACAGCAAAACTAAAACAAAAGGTATGTCTCTTGTGTAGACAGCTAAGCTACAGCAAAGCGCCTCTCCCCACCCCAAATCAAGCTTTGAATGGATGGATGTAGGAGGTTTCATGAATGCAGTTGTCCCCTTACATTTCAACTTAAGGTCATTTACAGATGTAGTTTTCTTTTTTCCTTTGAAGAGAGAGTTATGTCCATCTAACTGCCAAATAAAAAAACCAAAATTCATCTGTCTAAAATCTTATTCTGCAGAAGAAAGATGACAAGATGTCCCCCCGCCATCTCTTAGTTTCAAGGGAAATTAAGTATTGTAGGGAATAAAACTCAAATGTATTGCTTTCCTTTCATGAAGGATCCAGCAAGGCAGGCAGTGGCTTTTACACAAACTTAAATTAAAACATTACTTTAAAATTGACTTTCAGTTTAGTCCTGGGTTTTTGAAGCTTGGCAAACCTTAGAAACAATGTAAAACCTAACCAGCAAAAAAGCAGAGCCTGTTGTTAGTTCAAGTTGCAAACACTAAAGGTAGAGGTAAGTTCTTTATTTTTTTGCCCCTCAAATAGAACAAATCAAGTAGCCAGGACACAGAATCACACACAGAGGCCACACAGATGTGCCCAAGTCACACCAAGAACAAAGTAAAGACCGTTAAACAAAACATTCACATATTAGACATTAGCAGCCTATGATACACCAGATAGGAAGATGAGTCATGAGATGCATTTGGATTGAATCTGAAATTTTGTTTTTGTAAGCCAATTCAAGTTATCATATAGTCCAAAGACTTAATTTGATGAAGTATAACAAAGAGTTCCCTAGCAAAAAATTTTCAGAAGCCAATTGGTAAGAACTACAGAAAACAAACAATTGAACTCCAATTTGGAACATATTCTGGGCATCTAAGCCAAGGTCACGCCAAAGCCACTGATGAAGGTACCATAGTAGAGTTTCTTATATAGCTACAATCCATAAAGGGAAGCTCATAATTTTAACTACCAATCACCCCAGTCAATTTGGCATGCAAAGATTTGGCAACTTCTGCTGAAAAGGTATTTCTGTCCATTCACAGATGCTGCACTTGGAACATTACTCTTACATATTGAGTAACTACGAGTTAAAGAATTATGCTTTAACAAACTGGGCAGGGAGTGTGCTACAATATTTCTTCCTCTTAGGTAGTCTACTACTAAATCTCAAATGTAATTACAAATTATGCTAGTCATTAAAACCAGAAACAAGTATTACGTTATGGGAACGATTCATCCTACCAGTTTTAATTGGCAATAAAATGAGAAGTTTCAGCTCAGAAAAAACAAGATGGTGGCCTTGTCTACCATAACCAAACTCAAATAGTACCATCAAACAGACAGTAACAACATAATAGTGATGTAAGGACATCTATGTTAAAGTCAAGTGTCATCCACTTCTAGTAAAAACAGTAACAAACTGAAACAAGATGCAAAATATCTACCATGTTAGACAAAGCAGAAGAACAGCTAAAACTTTGACATTCAAGTTATTCCTTTTTAATACATTTATGTTCTCATCTTTACTGCAATTTCACCAGCAAGGAAATTCCTATTTCTAAGTTTACAGCAATATTTTTCAAAGTAACAATGTAAAAAGGATTTTTTTAGTCTGCAGACAGTTTGTCCCCATGTACATAAGATTTCCAAAGGAAAACTGCATCCAAGCATGTGGTGGGGGGAAAAGTTTCTCTATGTTCCCCTGCTACTTTATAGCAAACACCTATAGTCTTAAGTTTGAGATGAGAAGTTTTAAACCCTTAAAAAGCTATTTGAATGAAACCGTTCTTTTCTTACTAGTACGCCATGTAAATTAGTGAAATAACAGCTTTTAAACTCACAACAGCACTGGCATTAACAGAAGCCGGTTCAGCACTTCCATTCATATCAGAGCTCCTCTCCTTTTTGATCTCTTCCAGGTCAGTAACGGTGCCTGGGCCTTTCTTCTTCTTGAGTTTAGCCAAAATAGAAGATTCCCTCTCTGGAAAGGGAGGCATTTCTTCCAGCACTGTAGCCTTGTCACAGAAAAAAAAAAAAGTGTATTAAACTTACAGAAAAAGACAAACCAGTTTCTGAGTCTTTGAAGAGAAGCAGAAGTCATTATCCACACAAAAAACAACAGTTTATTGTGCAGTGATTGAGTAGACTTGCTTTAAAACAAAAAGTTATTTAAAACTTTCTGAAGTCCTCCAAAGCAGTTGTTAAAGAGAACAGTAGTATATATTCTCTGGCACAGAAAAATTTTTTAAAATTAAAAAACTAAAAAAGATGAGGAAAATTTAAATGGGGAAAATTGTTTTTTAAATAAAAATTTTAAAATCCAAAATCCAATTTTAAAAGTCAAAATACAATTTTTTTTAAAATTCAAAACAAAATTAATTTTAAAATTAATTTTAAAAAATAGAAAATAGAAAAAAGAAATTATAAATTTTATTTTTATATATATATAAAAATAGCTCACAGCAGACCTAGTGGTCCTCAAGTCAGACCTAAACATTTATTAGCTGTCAAGACTTAAGCATGCCATGCTCTGGCCAGACTTCAGAGTATCAGGTTACAACACTGAATTTCTAGAGAAAAAAAACCAACCACAATTCAGCGCAATTACCTGCACAGTTTCCTGCCCATCATCAAGTCAGTCCTGTACTATACCAGCTTTCACTTGCTTCTCAGCTCTAGATTAGCATGCTTTAACTGTCATTTGTCCTACTAAAGCAATAACAACTTTGATCTTAGTTCTAAATTAAAGATGATTGCAGCTGAATTAGGCAGACTAAAAGAATCAGTGCCCACATCATCAATGTGGGACAATCCCACATTAAGATTTCTGAGCAATCAGGTAAGGTTTAGTGGAGATTCCTTATTGACAGAAGACACAGCTGTAGAGTTCTGCATAATAACAAAAAAAATCTTTATACCTACCAGTATATCAGTACTGGCAATAGTACTGAGCCTCAAATACTCAACAGCTCTCTGCTGCAGCTCAACATCAGCATTCTTTAGCTGACTGTCACTGCGTAATACATCTTGAATTGTAGTTTTGATTTCTGGAAACAGGTTCACAAACTTGATGTAGGTAGACAGAAGCAGAGCTCGGGTAGGAACACTGCACAGATGAAACTTGGAATGTAGCAAGTTGAACTGGATGAGGGGACTTAAAAGAAGGAAGAAAAATATTTGGGTTTTGTAGACATGATTAATTCCTACTGCATTACTAGCAAGATCTGAATAATTTGTTGACTGGCCTTTAGGAATATTAAATAGACATTAGATTCTTTACAGAAAGTGTTACTACTTCAGCATTTTGGAAGGTGTTTTACCTTGATCTTGGATCACCTGCTATCAGATTTCCAAATTCTCCCAAGATGTAGCCACCTACTTTTACAAGATTCTCATGGCATGCTGGAGCTTGAAGGGCCTGTAAGACACATTAATAGTCATTGATCTGTACTGTATCAAAAAAGATCTTTTCTGTCATTTCTATGTCCAGTTTCCTAGTCTACTTCTCTGTAAGAGCAGACCATAGGTCTACGCATTATAGAACACTTACAAGAAAAGCATGCTAGGTGGTATGACTTTATGATTCTTCTAAGTAATACTTGCTTAAGAGCACTCTTAGGCCCATCAAGCAGCTGTATCTGTCCTCAGAAGTCCACAGTGCTGCTAAGGTTTCTCCTTAGATCTTTAGGGGTGTCAGAAGGATGTTAATATACTTAATTTAAACCTTGCAAGAATGTGCTGAAGCTGTCCAAGATAAAAATATTGTCTTTATTGAGTATGAAGAAACACACAGCAGGGATGAGTTTCGAAAGTCAGCTTAAACATTCAGGAAAGGAAATAAAAAGAGTGGAACCCTCATATGAAGAATCCAAAGTCAGAGTCCAAAGTCAGAGCAATGAGGCCAGACATATGGAAGTGTTCTCATTTAATAGTTCAAATTCCAGTTTTATCAGATTCTGAACAGAAGCAATATGCTTCCAGAAGGATCATCAAGTTATCATTTTGAGTGTTTTGGATTCCTGCATGCAGAAAACTTTACTCCACTTCAGTAGTTTTCCAGGTACTGTAATTTCCTTGCTAAGCCATGCACATTCAATGCCACCCACCAAAACAACAGAAAACCCCACCATAACTCATCCTGCCCTCCCTCAGTAAAACCAGAACAGTACCAGGTGTATTCTACGTTACTTAAATTGATGAGAAGCTTCTCTGGCTTAGTACAGTCTCTGGCTATGAAAAAATCTATGATGCCAATTTTACAGAAAGCTTCAGCAGTGTTTTGTTGAAATATTCAGGATCATATTTTTCCTCCTCCCTAACATGGGGAAGCACATAGACCTGCTAGATCATGTAGCGTTTACTTAATTCCTACCTCATTTTGAAAGGGAATTGAAAACAGTTATTCTCACCTCAAAAACAGTCTTTGCTGCATACCCTTGAACATCATCCCTGTTGATGACAATCTGAATAACTCGATACCACACTTCTTCACTGACATAGTCACCAGCAATACGAATCAGATTCAGGATTGTATCCACATACCAGGTATAATCCACTGCATACTTCTCAGCTAGAATTGCAACTTTCAGAACCTGAACACACATAAAAGAATGAAGAAGTTTGACTACCTTCTCCTGTAAGCTCTGTATCAAGATTCACTTTCATATACACCTAGCGATACCCCATGGTAGCCCAGAAGCCTCAGTTAGAGATGCGTCGGCTTGCTCACTTGCTCCCACAGCTAAGGTGAACGATGAATATTGAAATTCTGTACCAGAACACACCAGTTGCCAGGTACATAATGCTTTCCCCATCATGCATTTATGTTGCATCTGTGGCTTTTCAACTGTGTACCTAAGTGATCAAGAGCAATTTATCAAACTTTTTTTTTTTTTGCCATAAAAACACTATCTAAACCATCACCAAGACAGGACCAAGTAGGATATCAGAGACCTCAAAAAACCCCACCACACCAAAAAAAACAGAAAAAATGGAAACTCAAGCTAGCAGAGATAGATCAGACTCATGAAAATATAGCTGACTTTCAGGTCATACTAAAATACCTATATCCTGAAGCAAACAATCAGCATGGGAAGAGACCTCCACGTAATTTATCAGTTACGTTTATACTGACCTATTCTTTTAGGAGTAGCAAGTTTAGTAAATTAACATACAGAATGAAATTCACATTATCTGATTAGTCAGGGTAGATTGCCAACAGCAACAAGACAGTACAAGAGGTAATAAACTAACACTGTATTCTATGTTAACGTCTCCAATCAAGGAAATTTAGCGCATAACTAAGCTAAATAATTACCACCGAGTACAGGTTTTGGCTACCATTCTAGAAAGGTTGTTAAGTGAAATTTCGACTCTTACATTTTTTTCCTGCTGGAAGGAAGGACATAGACATCATGTCCCTCTTTTAGCTGATTAAAAGGTATTGGTTTGGGGAATTCTTAGACTGAGAGAATGTTCTTACAGCATACACAGTATGAAGTTCTACCTACACTTAACTATTTATCACACTAATTTTTGAATCTATGAATCTACTAAACAGTTAAATAGAGGACATAACCCTCAGATCTATAGATTGTATTTGCTCAAACATTGATAAAATTCACTTCACTTTCTATATGCAATGCTCTGAGACCAGGATTAGTTTTTAAAATCCCTAGTTTCCAAGGTTCCATGCCCCCCATCCCATTAGTTTAACCTAAATGAAGAACATGCTTTGCTATTAGACTACAAACTTAGTTGTTTGGTGTTTTTTTTTTTAAACCACCATTAGAAAGAATCTCTATCACAGACTATCCAGCATCTTAATCAATAAGTGATACATATGGTGCCAAAGTCAGCTATGAAAAAAAATAAGGAAACAGAAATATCTCACAATTTCTTCTCTAATGGAATAATCAGCAGTCTCCAAGTAATTCAGCATTTCAGCCACAATCTGTTGTGCATTACTTCGGTCACACATTGCATACAGGAGATCTACAGCTCTTTGTCGTACACTTACATCTCTTTCAGTCTGCAAAAGGACACACACCAAAAAGTCAAGACAACGTCATCTTTATTTGGAAAGCACATGCAGCTTACTGAAGAGACAAAACTTACTATAATATATAGTCAAATTTAAAACAAAATTAGATATACATTTCCAGTCACCTAGAAAGAGGTCACTGGAGATTCAAACAGCTTCCTGCTTTTAAGATAACATTGTAAAAATTCAAAATGATCAGTTTTTTTTCCCATAGTACACTTATTCAAATCTGTGAAAATGCTGAAAGGATGGAGGAGCTTATAGGAAATACTCCACTATTACCCTAACTAGGGTGAATGAGTTTGTGGTGCACTGGGTAACTGGCACCACTGGGCACAAATGCGCTAATAACCTGCTGAAATTGTCAAATTGTCACCAGGTCAATCAGCAATTAACTACCTGCAAGTTTAGTGTTGGGCTTGCCTTGCATCAACAGAAGCCCAGCTAGACTAGATACATCGAGTTAGACAAACATTTCAATAAGCTGCAGCATGAGCTTGGGAGAGAACAATACATGTAAATACTGAACTGTGCAAGTAGATTTACATGCAAATCAGTCTTCCTCTTTTGACTTCTGCTTTTTCACACAAACATGGCCTAGGAATCTGTCTTTCTGGTTTCTTGACCTTCTGATCCTGCAGTGGAAGCAGATCTGCTCTACTGCTCCCCATAAGCTCCTGCAGCGAAGGAATAGTGTCTGATACCAGCAAGATAGTAGTAAACAAAGTCTTCGCAGCATTCTCCATTTTGAAATCCCATGTTTTGAAAGAATTACTCATTCTACAGCTTGAGGAGATACCAAAGTGTTATGGAGGCCACAGCTACAAGTATCAGATTTACCAGCAGGCTGCAGAAGTAAAATGAAACTGACTTCTATTGTTGTCAGTGCAGCAAGATTTTGCAGGATTAAGAAAAAAAAAAAACCTAAAGCAGACTTCTGAGAATAATTCATTTGGTCCCCAAGTATTATTTGCTTAATTGGGGGTGGGGGGCAAGTAGGAGAGAGGTCATTGAGGCAGGGGAGAAGATGACACTCAAAACAGACTACACACTTAAATATTTACCTTCAATGCATTGATAACTGTTTCTATGTGTGTTTTCACAGCCTCATGTGAGAATTCAGAGCTGGCAAGCGTGCACATGCTTTCCAGTGCTAGGTAACGCAAATTAGTTTCTCGGTGTTGCAAGAACTGACCTAGCTGGTTACAGGCACGGACTAGTAGATTTGGCTCACTGCACAGAACAAGAGAGAAAGTGAAAGGGTTAAAAGCAACAGGTTTGAGAACACCAATACAGAATACTATTTCTGCAGTGGAAATTTCTTAATATGCTTCAAAGTGTCTGCTAGAATGCCCCGCTGGTGAAATGAAAATTCAGATACTGTAAGCAAATAATCTCTGTTGGATTAGAGTAGTGGGGTCAACACAAAACACCAGAAAAAAAAAAAAAGCAGCAGCAAGAAACAAAGCAATTACAAAATATGCTGACGGCCACACAGTTCATTAATACTGTTCATTTCCAGTGCTGTGATTGTGTTCCAATCTAGCAAGCAACCTCATATTGTGTTCTCCACACCCACCTACCCCCCAGTAAAATTCCAGTTAGTGTTCAAAGACAAAGCCATGGCTTTTCACTTAAAAAAATCCTCTCATAGTAGAAGTGTTCTCACAGCTCACCTGTCATGATGTATAATTAAGCTTATTGCCTCAAAGAGCACAGCATTCTTGGCATTTGAGTGTTGTACTTTTTTTGACTTTGGTGGCTCCTGTGCTTTGTTAAGAATAGTTTCCAGGCATTCTGTTAGACGACCACGTACCGCAGGGTCTTCTGGAGAAGAAGCAGCCGTTGGACAACTTCATTTTGCTCAACACCCTAATTCCTACTTTAGGCCTTCTACCTTGCTAAATCTGAATACACAAGTATTCCAACACATTAAAAACAGGTTATCCTCCTCCAATATACAGTTTGCAAAAGAATTCTAAGCCACAGATCTATTTGGGTGAGAACAAAAGCCAAACATGATCTGCACTATAATGTATTTCAAGGCTTTAATATCGTTCATAACATTAAAGAATGTTTAAAATGGCAAATCAATTGCAACTGCAAGATACACGCTGGTTTGACACTTTGTTCTAAGCTACATGGCCTTTTGAATTATGTTGTTTTTAGCAATCTGAAACACTCAAGAGTAGACTTCTGCATCCTTGTCTCAAAACAATGTGCTTGCACTCCAAGTTATGGTAACATTACAGCACACCTCTTTGAAGATAGCATACCACTTAAAGGAGATAACCACTGTTGTGATTTGTGCATTACCTGGAGGTGGATAGCACTGTAACAGCCTCAGAAGTTTCACAGATAACCAAGGAGCAGGAACAAAGTAGTACGTATAGTCCTGAAGATCCGTGGATGCAGAAGTTACAATCTGTAAAATAAGCAGACAGCATGTCAGCTACTGAAGATAAGTGACAAGCAATCATGAAAAGGACCCAAAGAACAATGTAGGTCACTTTTGACAAAGGCTTACAAAACTATGTCACTACAATTCAGTAAATTACCTGGGTGCAAGCTGCCATACTACAAGTATGCCATCAGGTTCCCTAGTAACAGAAATTCTGTTTTACAGATACAGTACTCTAGGAAGTCTCTTCCTGAAAGCATACTTGCTTTCTTAAAAGTGAGGATGACCATCCTGTAACACCAAAATATTTAACCAGAAGTTTGACTTTCTTCGGTTCAGAAATTCATAGATTCAGCGAACAGAAAGCATAAGTATAGTATCATAGTTGGAATTCAAGCACAAGATACTGTGACAGACTGAACTAAAGCAGGACAACCAAGTAACACGAAGTAACATTCATACTCCAGAGCAAAAGAACAGATAGCTTTCACAGAAGAGGTTTATACACATAGTGAAATGCAATAAGGATTAGATTAGCTTTCAGAGGGAGTACCCTTCTTCATGGATTTCTTTCCCCCTTTGATTCTAT
The DNA here is from genome assembly GCF_011004875.1 of Balearica regulorum gibbericeps. Taxonomy (NCBI): domain Eukaryota; kingdom Metazoa; phylum Chordata; class Aves; order Gruiformes; family Gruidae; genus Balearica; species Balearica regulorum. The sequence continues at coordinate 52,042,818 of NC_046188.1, read as the reverse complement.
GGTAAGCATGAGTTTGCCACTAGCTTTGCTCAAAGAAATTTTATCTAATACTTGCTGCTCCATTACAGAACAGCTATGAACTTCTCTCAGCATGCTCTTGCTTTTAAGTATTAGACAGAACCTTCATATTTAAAAAGAAATTTAATTTCTCTGAACTACAAGCAATTTTGGGTATAACACTGCATAAATCTGGGTCTAAAATACATTTGCAAAGTAATATCCTCCCATGTCTTGCACATCTTCCAAAAGACAAAAAAAAAATAATCAAAGAAAACACTAACAAAGTTCTCCAGCATGAAGATGCTAACTTACAGAAATATCTCTCCACTCCTCCCTGCTCCCTCTGCCCCTGCCTAACCCCCTACACCCATTTACAGAATATCAAATGCTTATGATTATTGGCCTAGCAGCAGCTGAAAAGAAGGAATGGGAAGAAGACTCATCTTGTAAGAAGCTTTAGATAAAGTTAAAAGTATTTGTGAGGGTTCTGTGCAGAAGTTTGCAGAATCAGTCTTTGATCCAACTACTCTTTCATGTTATAGTAACATAAAATGAGGATTAAAAAAACTCAACTGCATCATGAGGATCCTTTCAAATACAAGTAGCTGAAAGACACCTTTTTGCTACATAGGACTTGGAGCATAGTAAGGATTACACCAAGAAAGTTTGGGCAAGCCAATACAACCTTCTGCCCTGGTAAGCAACAAGTGTTAGAAGAGATTAGCTGAACTAGCTATATGAATTGAAACTAAATCATCTTCGCTTTTAATGGCACACTGAACTAATCTAACCTAGAAAGCTGAATAAATAAGTAACAGTAAGATAACCTGACCTAGAAAGCTGAGTAAATTAAGCAAGAGTGAAGTATTATCAGGGTTATCATTGGACTCACTCTGCTTAATCTAGACACTGCCAAGGAAACTGAAGTTTTAAACTCTTCTGGGTTTTTCTGTGCCAAAGTGGTGATCAGACTTGTAGCTGCAGTAACCACACCCTAGAAAAGAAAAAACAACACATTCAATTTTGTAACAGTTTAAGATGCTTCCCATTAACACCTTTCACTTCAAGTATTTTTAAATACATAACAAAACTAAAGTTTATCCCCATGACAAAGCCTGACATTAAAAAGTCCTTTATTTGGTTAGCAGCTAGATTAATTACGCATCTTCAAAATCCAACAGGATTTTCAACAACATGATACTGCCATGCTTGCAGAGCATTTCATGCTATTTTTGTATCAGCTTTGTCTCATGTTTGGACAGTACATCTAAAACAACAAAAAGCTGTATTAAAATAAAGCCTGGATACAAATTGTCTTATTACACAAGAGAAGCATGAGTAGAAGAAATAGGATGCAGAAGATCATCCAGGAAAGAATTCTGACAACCCAACATGAAGAGAGGGCTGTGTATAAACACAAACATTTTATATTACTACAGACTAAAGCACTCTATTACTGCTGAAGCACAAGTCTTAATAATCATACTTTCATAAAGTAACTAGACGGGGAAAAATAGTCTCTTATCTAGAACAATAGCTTTTTCTGAACCAGTAAGATAAGAATGACAACATGTACACCAGACAAGGAAGTCCAAGCACTAACAAACTGGGCCTTGCATTTTTAGTGCAGGTCTAATCTTAAAAGGCCTAGGAAACTATTATTAAATTTATGCAATATGACCTAGGATCACAAGACACAAGACTAACTTATTTACAGCCAGAGCAAAAGAAGAATTTGTGCATACCATTCTTGTATCTCCAAGAAAAAAGTAAACAAAGCTTTATTAAAAATAAATATATAGAGCAACTAAAAAAACTCCTCCTTCCATTTCTTTCCCCTAGCCCGAAGAAAATAGCAACCCATTTGCTTGAAAGACTCAAGAATAAATAAATAGAGTATTCTCTCTATACAGAGAAGCATAATGAAGCAGGTTTACCAAGTGCTGGTCATTGAGGAGGTGCACCACTCTAGACGTCCAGTCTCCCATGGGGACAAGGTCAGGAGAAGTTCTGTATAAACGCAGCAAGCATAAGGCAGCACTCTGCTTCACACTATCCATAGTATCTCTGTAAGGCATAAACATGGATTAAAATACAGTGGTTAGGTCACAGCAATACTTGCAGGCCACCATTATGCTAGTCTTTGCACTGACTCAGCACCCCTAGCCAGGTAGCATCTTTTCAACAGAAGTTAAAACAGAAGTTCACTAAATTCTGTTACAGTATCTGTTGTTCTTAATTTTGTCCATTAAGTTTAACTAGCCAAGTTTTCAACCATTACCTATACAGTAGTCTCTATAAAGATTCATAGCAATTTTGAGTGACATTTCACATCTTTTTATCAGAATTGGAAGTTCATCATTAGATGAGCACAAGCTCATCTAATTATGAGAACAAGCTTCTTCCAAACTGACTCAAGCCAAACAGTTAAGGTACACTATATTATGCATGCATCCAAAGCCAGATTTTCTGATAGTTAACAATTTGTATCTGATATTATGCAGAATCTAATCAACAGCTTCATTACCTACAGCTAGCATGCAAGTTGGCTAGCTATCACCAAGCATACAACCCACAAATTTATTCACATTGCCATCCACGCTGGTGGCACAGAAATGGACTATTTTAAGAGCAGTATACTACTATTCTAGTTCAGTGAACTCCCTTTCATGAAGTAGTCAGTTAAGCATCTTGTATGTCGCACAAAAGTAAAAGAAGTGTACAGAGCATTAGCACTGAAAGTTTTAAGAGGTGGTTTATACTGTACAACCTTGGTTAAGTGTTCAGAAGCCTTCACATCCCCAGCAGAAGTTCAGTCCACCTATTATATATGAATTTACCAATTTTCCATGAGATCAACTGTACGTCGGTTAAAAAAAACTAACCCAAAAACCCCCAAACCTATTCCTCCACTCCCTATCCACTCCCTCCAACTTATGTTCAAACCAAGGGAGCTACACTAAAGTTGCAAATGTAAATGACAGTGCTTATTCTGCACAAGTCAATTGGATATCATAGAATTATAGATTAGTTTGGGTTGGAAGGGACCTTTAAAGGTCATCTAGTCCAATACACATTTTATATATTTTTCTCTTAAAAACACAGAAGGAATGATGCCCTGAATACTGATCTGAGAAAATAAACACAGCTCAAAGTTCAAACTGAAGGTGTTGTGCTTTTCTGCAATTGATGACCCTAAGTGAAATTTTTGGAACTTTTTAAGGTTATCTTATTAAAACCCATGACTTGCCTTCACAGTGCTGTCTCTACTAGGCTACACAGAAAGTAACACCTGGCAAGGGCAGTGCAGGACAGAACAGCAACAAGCCTGACAGGGCCCCAGAATGTGCCATCTCTAAACATGTGCCCTTATATAGGGAATGCCATGTCTGACAAAAGTGGAATTATGGGATAGACTCTCCCCCATTTCCTCCACCAGACCAGACCCATACTTAGCATCAGGTGCTAGTTGCTTATTCTTCTCTTTCTGGCCCATACATTTCAGCTCTGCAAAATAGTAACAGTGTTCAAGTGTAGCATTATAGAGACGCTATTTCAAGAGTTCAAAAGTATTTTCTGTTACTTTTGCAACAACTAGATATCACATTATATCCTTCCTCTTGTTGACAACTCAGGGCACATAGGCACAGTCAGAATTAGTGTTGCATAAGCAAACACCTTTACAATATTTCCAAGTTCCAGTACTTGACATTTAGAGTATTAATAAACATGTTGTGCAAGAACTGTACTTTTTTGTATTAATGTAAGACATCAGTTTGTTATAAAACAATATCCATGTATATTCCAAAACATTTCATATCCATAAGAGTTTAAATGCACTGTTGCACTTGAACATTTTAAGTTTCAAAATAAATTAGGCCTACAATGACAAATTTCATTTTAGATTTACTTAACTACAGCTCCAGATATCTGCTAGATCTCTTTAGAAACTTCTAGCAATAGAAAGGGAAAGTTAGAAAGTTGGCAGTTGACTATTTGCCATTTACAGGAATTGCTGTTTACATGGCTAATAGATGAAGCATTAAGGGTCACACAACAGAATATTCTCACGTTCCTTATGAAGTCAGGACCACTTAAATAAGAGCTTTCAGTTTAGAACAAAATTTGTAGTGTAAACATCTATTTAAGTTAATTTATTTCTTCTTTTCACCAGGAAAGATAAGGGAAGTAAAACACACGCATTTCAGGGGTATCCACTGCCACAAATTTATACAGAACAAAAAATGGATCACAAAGCTGTAAAAGCCCATTCAAGATATTTGACATAGTCTTAATTTCTATGTTGTATTTGTACACTTCTACAAGCAACTCCATGCTCAGGTACATCAAACTACCTGCAGTTCCTGGAAATTGTCCCTATTTGCACTGCAAGTACACAGCTGTATAGCTCTAAGCATGGATTAAGCTGCTGCAATGGAACTGAGTTGCTGAAGAGGTTTATTGGTGTTGTATTTGAAGGGGGCATGTCATACCTACCCAGCTACAAGTATTTTGGGAATTTCTCCAGCAAATGCTTCCGCCATCTCCCGGCTACCCACATTAGCAATACAATGCAGAGCAAGCCCCATGAAGGTGGGGTTGCGGCTGGCCAGATCATTCTTGATCGCATTGTTTATTAAGCGAATCAGCTCACTGTTAGAGTTCACTAGTACGGAGATGAAGAGATATCCCTGTGATTCAGAAAAAGGAAAATGAAAATTTATTTTAGCTGACTTAAATTATGTTTTCTGTTAATGCCACAAGTAATTCTTCAAGACATACAGTTCTCCTCCAATACCAAACATTTGGGCAGAAATATTTAGATAGCAGAACAAAGACTAGAAGGATGAAGTAAACAAAACTGAGTAAGTTTAATGTTACCCTAATTTATCAGTTTAAGTGTTTCATCAATCTATTTCAGCATATATGCAAGAGATCATTTTAGATGAATGGGAGCAAATCAAGAATTTGCCTTATTATTCAGACACTAGTACATTACGTGTACCTGATTATATCTTCCTAGGTAAGGTTGTGTTTAAGGGATTCTGAAAATTAGAAGGTTACTTCGTTTTTAATGCAAGACTCAAGGCAGTTTCTTAACAAGAGTAATAATTTTATGCAGAGTGCACATTTTAGCTTTTACTATTAGTACAAGATTCCTCGTGCACAAAGGTAGCTTAAATTTCAGAATCACTTAAAATAAGATTTTAAGACTGGGTGGGTGGGAAACAAAGCAAAGTCCTTTACAGACTATACAGCTGAGGCAAAGTAATGGACAGAACAGCTCATCTTTTATAGAAACTGAGTTACTCACAATTTGTTTCTCTGTATATCTATTGGAACTGAGCAGGTTTACAGCCTCCATGTGACCAAAGTCAATGTCATGCCCAAGGAGAAAGATGAAAAGCAGTTTGCAGACATATTTTTTCTTACTGTAACCATCCAGAGCCTTGTCACCTGGAATGCAAGGAAACACCAATTAAGTCTGTTGTTCCTATATATGGTTTCCCCCCTCTCCTCAGTTCCACAGAGGTTCCTCATATCTTATAGTAACAAGACTGAGAGTTGTACCAAGCATTTAAGATTGACATCTGATGCACTATGTATCATTCTACAGAAGAGGGACAAACTGAGGGTTCAGCTATCACAGTACTTCAATTTCACAAGTTTTAAATGTATTATTTCAGCTTTTATTCCCTCTACAGTGAACAAAATGCTAAATATATCCACTTATCTCTGACTTAAAAGACTATAAGTCTTTACATCATTTTGTGCTAAACACATGAAAGTTATCACAAACCGTCATCAACAGATGTCAGACAATCAAACAACTCCTGGGTTTTAAAAAAAATTATTCCCAATCATAGAACACAGGTAGACAGAAAAATATATAACTCTGAAAAGCTGAGCCATCACTGAATCAACAAGACATTCACATGAATCTAGTTTTAAAATATTTATCTGAGATTCATTTATAAGGAAAAAAGCCCCCAAATCTGAAGATTTTAGTGTTAATTCAATTTACCACTATTTATATCCTAAAGGACAGTCACGAAATAATGGTATCATCTAGTCCCTGAATTATCCTGCTATATGCTTAAAGTATTTTCTTGCTAAGAGGCAGTACATACCTATTTACTCAATTTTATTTTCCTGTTTCTGTCAAGAGCGGCTATATGTCTTCCATACACATATTCTCTTGTTAAACCAATTATCAAACCTTTATCACAGTAAAAGGTCTTAACACACTTCCTGTGTTAAGGAACGCAAGTGCACCACAGTAGAGAACTCAGTAGCAACAAAATAAAAACAGCAAGCCTTTTTAGAAAGGGAGAATGATAGAGGTATATCCCAAAGCCTTTGTAATCTCATTTCATGTGTTTTTTCATGACAGCTTTAAAGTGTTTGTAAAACAAAAGTATTCATAAGTGTTTCAGGAAAAAAAAAAAAGCACCCTAAATAGGTTTGGCCTTATGTTGTAGTATTGCTGTATTGTAGAAGCTTGTAAAAGATACATGCAACAGTACAGCTGCTTACAGCTCATCAGGCAGACCACTTCTTTTCCTGAAGAAAAGAGCTACCTATGAACATACACTTTTTGCAAAACATTCTCCCCCTACCCCAAATCAGGAAATAAAGGAGTATCCACTAAATCAAGCAAGTCTGAATGCTAAAGTGTTCACTCAGGGTAGGAAAATGTTGATAGATGGTGCTGCCTAAAAGGCTATATAAGCTCCTTAGCCTCTGCATTCTGGGCCCAAAATAACCAGTCTGTCAGATCAGCGTGCATTCCTTAGTTATGGGCAAGTTCAGCCAGAATAGCACTGCATAAAGATTAAATAAGCCATCCCTAAATCATTGCCCTTACCAAAAAAGCTCCAAGCTGCATTTAAAAAAAAAACAAAAACAAAACACAAACCACAAACCAAACTTCAGATTTACGCAATAGGCAGCTAAATCTATAATAAAGAATCTTACTAGTACAGAAGTTTCTCCTCCTTCCTTCTCATCCGCTGGTGCAGAAGCCGGTTAGATATCCTGTGCCACGTGCATCTACAGCTCCCATAGATTTCACACTAAATTTACTGACTTTATGTAAAGAACAGAAATCTTACCACTATAAACTCAACTTACAGTTTGTGAAGGAATGAACACTACCATCAATGTATAAAGCCAAACAATGTCAGTGAATCAAGATAAAGCATACTGGCACACTGAAGTAGACAGTGACAAAAGGTTTTGTCTATAGGCTGCAAGTATGCATTTTGGGGGAGTGCTGTCTATGTTTACTCTAGAAACTTCTTTTATTTAGTTTTATTTCAACTGAGAAAAAATTAAGCACATAACTGCCATTTTAATATGGACAATGATATCCTTCAAATCTGAGCCTTTAGACACCTGTTGATTTTTTTTATTTTATTTTTTAACTGGCATAGACAGCATATCAGTTGCCAAAAGCTTCTTTTGCTTTACCTTAAAGCTATTTTTATGCTGCACAAAGTTGCCTTCAGGTCCCTACCACAGAAGCCAATACGTGTCACATTTTACTTAGATCCATGAAGCAGTGTTAAAGGTACTCATGACAGTGAAATCCTGCTACAATGGATCCTGTCAAGATCCTCTGACAACAGCCAGCTCTGCAGAAAGCTGCCTAAATACATGCTTTCTTCAAGTCACATTTACAGTTTGCTGCCATAAGGCTATTTTCCTGCTGAGTCAACAAATGAATCCAGGGCAGTATGCTTTACTAGACATATGAATTAACATTACAAGAACCAGAGCAAAACATCCAGACCAGGGGGTGGGGATAAAGTTTTTGGGTTTTCTTCCCTTCTTTGGAAGCAATATAGTCAGAGGGAAAAGTAAATATTCAGCCATGTCTACCTGCTGTGGCCTTCAAACTATGTCTTGAGCAGCAAAGGAATAAAGTCTTCTGTATATATAACAGGGGAAGTAAATACCTGCTGTTACACTATTTTCCCAATAAAATGGTATTCGAGAGCAGAAGCGTCCTCCCATTCCATCATGGTAGGGAGATGCAGCTCACATTCCTTCCTTAGGAGAGGCAAAGAAAAAAACCACAGGAAGAGGCAGAGTGACAACTTCAGTTTTTAAACATTTTTCAAAGAGTTCCTACCAGCTCTTATGATTTGATTTTCAATTGGTCTTTGCATGAGAAGTGAATCAGTGAATAAACCAGGGGGGTTTATATTTCTTCGCAATAAGAACATGCCAACTCATGACAAGCCAGCTGTTTTGAGGTGACTGATTAAAGGAACAGGTGATGCTTGATACCATTACCAGATAGTATTATGATTAACTAAAGCTGAAACCATCTTAGTGTTCCTAATTGAGTACTTGTTATTCTATTTAATAGCATTAATACCATTAGTTGCTTCTCTCACAGATACATCAAAAGGCATCAGAAGGTAGCTTTCACATGAACTTGACTGTAAGTGAAAAAACCCTAACCAGTCTTTAAGACTGGAGCTCCCAGGAATCTAAGAGACTGAACTGCAGCTCCCTGCTAGTGTACATCAGTAATACACAAAAGTCACAGGTATAAACCCTATTCTCTCATCTTCTCAAATGACTCTGGTGGTGACTTTGAGATCAGAGGAGAAGAGGGAGTATACAATACTGCAACCTAACTGCTTAATGAAGAACACAAACAGATGAAAGTATGTATACTCCGAACCACTTCAACTTTCAGAACAAACTATTTGTCATGGCTTGGCAATTCCTTTTTTTTCAGGTTTACGACTCAGCTATTTAAAGCATTACATCCTTCCAAGATACCAGTATTTTAAGGGCTCAGATTAGCAAGGTCCTTGGATCTTTGGATATTTGAAGCATTTTTGATGGAAGCTATGCCATGCAATCAACCTCAAAATACATCTCCATCCTACTAACAAGGAAAAAGCAGCTTCCTTCATCATGTGCTATCAAAGAACAGTATCATAAAATCAGTACCTGAAACACTTTTTCTTAAGACAGAAAAGGTAGTTCACAGACTACTTTCAAAAGCTTCTGTCCCTTGTATGCAGAACTGAAGGCAATCTGAAGGTTCTCGGGAACAGGCAAGCTTATAAACTAAGCCAAGTAACAGTCACTAGAACTGTTCTGTTAAGCCTTATTAGTTCCCAGCAATAACAGAACATAATTGTGGTGGGTTTTTTTTTTACATTTATTATTCAATTTGCTGAGTAATTTGAAAAAAAGAGCACTGCAGTCAAAGGTCTTGCTGTAGTTGTCTAACTCCAGCTGTGTTTTGAAGTCATCTTTGATTCAGATTATTATTGAAATTTCACGTTTAACTGTTCAATTCCTCTCCCTCCCATGTAGCATTTACAAAGTTATAAAGGTTCTATTTTAAACATTACTAACAAGTCCTATTGCTTAAGTAAGTGCTAAAATAAAACAGCTTCCCCCAGACTCAAGCAAACATCTGAACAAGAGCAAAAGGAAACTTCACATGTTCTGTTATCATTACTGCAATACATAATAATTTCTTTTAACTCAGCTCATTTTTAAATGCTTTTGGGAACATTTGCAAGTACTGCAAATCAAGTCAGCAGAAACAGGAAGGATTCAGAACACACATCAGCAGGTTTTGAGCACAGTGGGCATTTCAAAGGCTACTTGCTTTCCCTGGAAAGTTTTAGTCATTTTCCTAATAATTTCTTTCTTAACAGCTGATCAGAAAACAGTACTATTACTAAGAAAGAATTATTACTCTCACATTTGTCTGCATCACCTCTCTACCATTTCAACAGGGAAGTTTTTGGTTTTGTTGTGTCATAATCACATTATGAGACCCTTTGGTTCCCAGGCAGCATCTTCTGTCTCCAATTCGAACCACAAGTTAAAAAACAGCATCTGCTTTTGAATCTAATTCAGTATACTTAAAAGCCAGCATGCTGCAGTTACAGAGCCTGCTACCAGCCAGAGAGGGCAAGAATGCAGCTTAGTCCTGTCGGATGTTCGCTGGGGGGGCACGGGGGGGGGGGGGGGGCATAGAGGGTAAGGAAGCCTGACAAGTCTAGTCTCACTAGCATCCAAAAGGTTGATTACTATCTCAAAGACAAGACAATCTCAAGATTACAAGTCTCTTACAAGACTTGTAAAACTGCGGTAATGACTTATGCAAAACAGAATGGACAACACCCTTAAGTGTTTCTTTGTACTCAGTGTGCTTCCTTCCTAGGTTGACACTGACCTATATTCATGCAGTTGACAGCAATCAGAAGACCTACTACTAACTTGGAGGCTAAGAAAAATGAAGTTGCTTTAAATGAAAGGCTGAATATAGTGGCAGACAACCCATACAAATTCATAAGCTACTATTTAGTTACCATACTACTACCATCAACAGAGTATTACTAGAGCAGCCCTACAACTCAGGTGATATTTGAAGCCTGGTTTTACTTCCAACAATTCATTTTGTCTTCTGATCATCTAAGAGATGTATGAATGCAATCAGACAGTAAAACTATTCACTGACAGTGTGACTAACCAGACCCATCTTAAATATAAAGACTACTCTCTCACAGCCTGCCAAGAAAGCAATTTACTGTTACACAGCTTCTGTTTAAAACATGTATTTAGAGGCTTATCTTGAACTTCCTGCAAAGGGTTACTGTATAGCTTGGGACAATAGAGAAGACTTGCTTAAATCTGGAAAAACAAGTGAGTTAAAGTAAAAACAAAAACAAAATCAAACAAAAAACCCACCCACAAACAAAAAAACGCAGGGATTATCAACTGACATTGGGACACTTCTGCACAAGACAAAACTAAGAATGACTAGCATGTCTGAAATCTAGCAGCCACTCTTGTAACACAAACCCTATTAAACAATCAGAACAAAACAAAAATTTAATGCCAGATCTGGAAAAAAAGAACAGGCCTGAATCAAGCGGTGAACAATGTTCCTTCGACTGCAGAAGCAGTCTACAGATTTGTGGGCACTTTCACTGGTACACACATTCTGCTCTGAGATCCAAATGACACAACAAATTAATAAACCAGGTTTTTTTTCCACTCATTTACAAAACAATTACTACTCTGACAGTCAGCCTTCTAGCTTGGCTCAAGCATGGGAGCAAAATCATTTTACAGTCTGAACATGTAAAACAAAAGGAATAGTATTTCTCCACACTTAACTCCTACAACTTCTGCTTTATTATACTGATGTAGATTCTCTCTACATGCATCTTACTTCAGTTAATGCAGAAGCATTTAAAGCAACCGTCAACGACATACTGACATCAAGGACACACTGACCTCAGCTATGGAGCTTCCTCATGCTGAGACAAGAGACAAAGTCACCTTAAGTACAGAGATTCTAGATTTCTTCTGAGCTTGGAGCACAAAAGCCAGATCAGAACCCAACACCTTGGTGTACATTCTGTCAGTTCAAGAAAAGTATGGCTTTTCCAGAGATGCACAGCCTTACCCCAGCCTGTTATGTACAAGGGTATTTTAAATAGCAGGTTACCCAAATACAAGGCAGATAACAGACTTGCCAGCTACCTACATAACAGAACAAAAGTAGAAATATGTAGCCTCTGTCTGTAACAGTACAAGAATGCATCTTGCAAGTTACATGGAGTGAGGGACTATATACTGCAACAGAGTATGCTGCAAAGTAGCAAGGTCTAGAAGAAGGAAAGAATACTTGTGGTATACCAGTCTCTTATGCTAGTCTCAACCAAGAACATAGCTGTGTCAAGAGGTACTACTGCCAACCTTGCTTCTTACAGACAGACCTTTCCCTGGTTACAGCAATGCAACCAAACAGCTGCATCTTTGGACACATAATTAAACAAGGGCCCCAGCATTCATCATAATTATTTAGCAAGGGACTCCATCTTAACTTAAGTCATGCATTTGTCTTAATCCAAACTAATTAAAGACTTTCTAAAAGTCAGAACTTCATAAAAAGAAAGTGGGTTAAACTGAATGATCTCCACTTAAAGCAAGAATTAAATGCATTTTATGAGGGTCTGTTTATTATTATACAGCCCTTCTGCAAGAAAGAACCATGCAGCAAAGCCCACGTAGAACTTCTGCAGCAGGAAGATACACAACTACCCCCTCCTCACACTCTCAAAGCCTCAAGCAGTTACGCAATAAGTTGTCTAAACTCATCTTCTTCCAAATGGTGACATTTATGTATAGTTTTTGTTCAGTTATTGTCTCCAGTTAAGTAAGTTTTTTGACCTAAAATCCATACAAATTCAGTACTAAAGTAACCATAACAAAGATCAGCTTATAGGAAGGTTTAGTCGTCTTTCACACAAGCTACTGAATGAGCACACACTGATATTTATTCAAAATTATTTAAACTGTGCTTAAAGGATGCTATGCAGGGTACACAGGCTAAAGTTATTGCACTACTTTGCTGAAAGCACTTCTATTCTCAGATCATTGCTTGATTCGTGTTTCTACACAACCAAAGGTTCCTATGGTCATTTCTCTCCTGCATCACAGTTAACCAGAGAAGACTTTATTGTGCATGTACTCTTAACTATTTTTAAACTGAACAGCTTATTATGAACTGTGCCATCAGCATCTCTTTAACCTATGATTACTAGGTGATACAACACAGCTACCAACTACCTATGTTAACCAAAGAACACTATTATGATAGAATTCAGTTCACTTAGAGCTTCATTACTGCCAAGTTTTCTTAAAGTTAGCAATACAGTGGCTTATATTGCTGCTTTTATAAAGACATTCACAGAAAAGAACAGTAAAGACTAGCTCTATCATGTGTTAGGCAGCCTTTCACTGAAGGTGACATTAGCAACCTTCTGAATACACATTCATAGACTCTTCATAGGGTAAGACTCAGGATGACTGATGTTGACCAAATACAGAATTGAGTGTCAGTGCTCATTCTGTGATCCCCACATAGGATTTATTGCAATTTACCAGTAAGTGCACTCAGAAGGCATTAATTATTATTAGCATTAAAGGCTGTATTGATTGCTGTGGTACCCAAACAGTTCAGATTCAATTCATTCACACTCACAAGTTTACAGAAGTATGCAGGCTAGTGGGCACGGATGGACCCAAATGGAGTTTTGTGTTACTCAAAACCTGTAAGCCATTATTTTTTTTCTAGAACGCTTAGCTTTCATATGGAATAGAAGTTTAAATCTAGCTTTCCCATTTCAGTTTGTAGATTAAAGCTTTTCATGTCAGATACAAAAAGAGTTGGGCTAGTAAGCAGCAAGTGAGATACTAACTGCTCCTATCTAAGGAGGATTACTAAATAGGATTTGGCCACAGTCAGACAGTAAGAACTGGACTATATCCCTGTAAGTCAGTACTTAAACAGCCTTAACAATTATGAACTTTTCTCCAATTCTTTATCTTTTACAACAGCATGATTAAGGGAAGGGAGCAGGTCTGACAAAACCTTCTTCATGCTTCAAGCACACTGGAACATACAGGAGGCAGAGAAGTTCTACAGGAACTTCAATAGCTTCCATTTTTTTATGCCTTTTGAAGTTTTCAGACCTTCACTGCAAACCGAAGACTTAGACTGATGAAAGCTTCCAGTTTTATTAGTGAAAAATTGATTAGGTTTTGCAAACAAACTAATGCTTGCCCATCAACCAAATCAAGATTAAGAAAGGTGGCGTAGCCTGAAGTTAAGTTGCTGAAGAACTGGATTTCTGTGTTAATGTGACTGTAAGCAAGATTTCTAGCTAGGCATTAACCTCTAGTTGTTCTTGATGACAGAAGGGCATAGGTGGAGTAACTGTTAATATATCTACAGGGAAAGTGTAGAAAAACCTGTCCTGTCTAAATAATTAAGGAATTTAGGTGCTGAAATTAATTTCAGCAACAGCTGATAATCAATAATGCTGCTTATCTGACAGCAAACAGTTTTACAAACACAGACTGAGAGAAAACAAGCGGTCTTTATGGCTGTATCTTCCAGATTAATCAACTTAGTGAAATTAGTTGAAAGAAAATAACATCAAATATCTACTAACTTCTTAAGTGTACAGAAACTTCTTAAACAGTTTTTAATTAAACTCAGTCTCTTGATTTGAAAGATATACTTAATTTGTCTAGTATAGATCTTGCTTGGAGATTAAACTGCTTTATTTACAAGTTACAATTTTATGCTTAAATTTACTAGGCAATAAGATAATCTACTTTGGTTATACAGCTGGAACTAAGAAAAACGGCTGTAACTCTTGTATGCAGGTTTCTAATAGACCCTTGAAGTCTATGCCAGTTGCTCAGTGCGTGTGCATGCTTAGTCCAGGAAGGCAGTATCTGCTGGTCACTGCCTGGAAAATGGACAGAAGTGGTCACTGTGACTGGAAAATGGACAGAAGTTTTAGACTTGGATTGGGCAATGGAGAATAGTCTGTAGAACAAACTATGCAAAGCCTGCTACTTCTCGCAGAAGTCAAATCTGCAGCAGTGTTAGATTGAAGCTTTGCAATGAAAAGGAACTGAAAAAGAATGTGACAGCATAGGGAGATGACTAAATGAAAGCTCCTTTTTCTATTTACCCTAGAAAAACAGCCTTCAAGACTTCCTCAGTTACCCTACAACTGAAGTCACCAATCAGGATAAAGTATGCTGAAATTTCTAAGAGCCAAACATTAGCACAAAGTATGTGATAGCTTCTAATTTACAAGAATTTTTTAACTTTTCTTCAGTGTCTTGCACTGCAGTCAACTTTTCCCTTACAAGCTGTTGTTGACACAAGTTTTTTCAGGTCTTCATATGCCTTTAAGAGACATACCACTTAAAAATTCACAACAGATCCCTATGAAGTTCAGGAAAGTTAGTTCAGGCTTTGTTAATACATTGAGTATTCCAAATAGATACACTAGTCTAAGTCAGAATAGATAATTAAGGTAAACTAGTTCAATACGTATATAGCAAATTCTGAAGCCACACCTCTGTTGCAGTGTGGCAGTCACACTGCAACCCTTATCTAGCTATACACACAGCTCCGTATCTATTTAAACAGAACGTTTGCCATGGCCACTGCTGTTAGAGCTCCATCCAAATGCATCTCAACTATCTCAGAATCTTTGAAATTTGAAGCCACATACACAACTTGAATACAGTTACAGCAAGAGTTTTACCATGTGTTGTTTAAAAGTGAATTGCTGCCTTTTGGAACTCACAAGGATGGAATTAGTCACTACATATTCTTTGTTTCATATGAATAAACTGTATTGCTGTTGCTTATGGGCGTGGTCAAGATGTATGGCTTCATCAACTACACATTTTTATCTTAATTCTGCTAGAAGACAACCTAACACATTACTTCCCTAAAGAGGTTGGGGGAAGGGCAGAGGCAGGAAAAGAGGAGAAGTTTAAACAGATTCTGTTTTACTGGAAATAATTACATCCACTCATGTTTCTTCAAACTAGTTCATGGCCTTCTGGAATAAAAAAAAGCTGAGTAGTCACATGGTTAGGAGGCAAAGTATTAGAAAGAGTTTGTGAACCATAGCTAAATTCTTTTATACAGGAGTTTTCTTCTGGTATGGTCAAGAGTCACAGGACCGTCAATAAGTTCTGTAGTAAAGAGAACATTTTCAACAGTTATTCTAATGGCCTGCTCTAGCATTTAGCTTGTGTCAACAGTTGGCAAAAAAGTCTAAGCATGTATAAACAAAACAAAAATCCATAGAAGAATGTCACATAAGGAAATATGTATAGTTTAGTACGATCAAGTCACTTACCCTTAAATTTTGACCGAATGTTCGCTAGTTCTTTATTTATCCTCTTTATCTCTGCTTCTTTACTTTTGCCTGAAATCAAAAGAACAGACATCAGGATACAGTGCTTTGGACAGCCTCTGCCACCCTTGGCTTTTTTCCACCCAACCATGCTGTGTGAACATACAAACATCAGGAGGAATTATTACTCTCCCTTTCCAGTATTAGGACTGGGTGAAGGCAAACATCACAGAGGTAACTTAAGCATCACTTTATAAGGGAATTTGAGAAGCTAAAAGGACCTCCCTGTTTCAAGAAGCTTTGCAGACTTCAGATGCTACCAGTGGCACACAAATAATCTGAGACGCCTTTATTACTGACTTTCACAAACGTTTTAGTTTTGCTATTCCTTAAACTGCGAAGAGAAAACTGAATTTTATTTCCAGTTTGATTACTAGGTTGACAGTACTCTGAAGGAAAGTCTCCTAAGAACAATCTTATAAACAAACAGCTTGCGTTATTCCTCACTTTAAGGACAAGTCAATTCACTGTTTCTCTATTGAATGGTCATTCAGTTCAACAGCTGAAAGAATATTCTTAACAGACACTGAAGAGGAAAAACAGTAAACTTACGGCTAGCCTAAAGACTCAAAAGACCTCACAGAGATAGGATACACACATAAGTTCAGACTTTCAATAAGTCCCATGAAATTCACTTGAAAAAAACAGAAGTGTTTAAAATTCACATTTTATTAGATCACTTTACCATCTTAGCCTTTTCAGCACAGTTTACATTTCAGATCAACTTTTCATTCCAAAAATAGGTTTTAGGATATCTAGTGCCAATTCAAGTTAAATATTCAGAGAAATAAGCTGCAGTTTAAATTTTTTAATTCTGATAATGCAAGCATATTCAAGTACTACTTGCACTGTCCAAAACAAAGCAGCTTATTACTCTTTAGCATTTTAGGTTTTGATGACTGAGATTCTACAGAGGTCTGGGTCTGTTATCTCCTACATGAGCGAACATAGTAAGGTAAAATATTCAACCCAGGCATTATATTCAGTTGCTTGAAGTTTGAGGGAAGCAAATGAAGTCCACTTCAGCAATGCAGAACTGGTCATCTCTCTGTGTTGGAAATTCAGACCTGCACCTACTCAAACTTTCAAGCAGTTTCCAAAACATCAACTAGCAGCAGCAGCAGCCAGCTTTCTTTACTCTTCATCACATGTATTTGGCTACAAGGTTATGAATAAGAGTTTCCTGGCCCAGTCTGAAAATGGTCCAATCTTATGAGTAGTGAGGATCAGATGCCCTGCTTTCACACCCCATTTTCCTCCATACCACTCATGACTACAGCCATGTCAGTGCAAGGCTTCAAGAGCAGATCAGGATCAGCACTCTGAAGCACCTCCAATCTCACCCCTTTCTTCCACATAAGCAAAGCAACAACTCACAGCATTTAAACATGTACTACATTTGCACGTTCAAACCTCCCGTGTCAGCCAATGACTGTTAATCACCCCTTTACCATTCCAAAGATGATCTGACAGCAGGCCAGATGAAAGGTGATTAAGCAACTCAAGGATAGGTTAATTAATAGCAAAGTATTTATAGTATAATGGCATCCTATGGCAAATACAAATTAATCCAGATTTTGTCATTTATTGATTTAGACTCAAAAAAAGAAACTGAAGATATGCAAGAGTTGGTTTTGGAAGTGCATAAGATGCAGAAAACTGCTTTATATTAATATGCTTATAATAATGGCCACCAGAGTACAGACACATAGCAGAACTAGCACACTGTACAAATGGAAAGAAGTTAGGCCCCAAATAGAAGCAACTACGTCCTTTTGCCTTGTCATTTTAACAAAAAGCCTACAGATTTGCTTAAAATGGATTTTTTTCCATTCTACAACACTGTTTTATAAGTGACACTACTCAAAACACTGAAGTGCAGGGTGCTTTGGCAGGCACTCCACATGGCAAAACACCCCAATTTCCCCCATACCCAACCCTGAAAAACTACTTAGTTGTACCTACTCCTCCCCTTACTGCTTTTAAGAAGTTAATTTTTGAGCTCTGAAAATGCCTAACAATACCTGTTCTGAAACATAAATTGTAATTGCTATCTGTACACATCTTGGTTTTCAGATAAAGCAGGAGATATATCCACAGTTTTAATCCGACCTAGAAACTCCAGTTAACTTCTAGAATGACAAGGCTAGAGATTACAGTATACTTCCCTCAGTTTCATAAGACACATCTGTTGGGACCACAAAGTTTAACCAATTTGCACTAGTATATCATGCAACATGTTATGTGTTTTCTTCTAATTTACCAACCTAAAGTAAGTTGGTTTTAAAACAGTAACACTATTTACTGTATAAATAAGCAGCAGATCATACAATCTGAGGCTTGAAGTGTCTTCTACTATAGATTTTAGATTTCTCTTAATTGGATTAGATTATTTGTACTGTGCACACGGCAGAGACACTCAAGTGTTCATGTTTAAGATACTTCCCAGTATTAGGAATTCACTACTAAACTGAAGAAAGTCTTTTGCTCCTGGGTCCATACTCTACAAAGAGGGCCACAGTAACATATACTAAAAAAGTCAAAGTGTTATATAAAAACAGTAACACTCCAATTTTGCTAAGATATCACATTATCACTCTTTTTAAAGACTTGAAAACACATCCCTCATTTTCAGCAATTCATCTGTTCCTGATGAAAATTTTGATTTCTAAAACTATTTATTTTTCCCTTTTAGCAAGTGAAGAGCACATCTCGTTACAACTGAGCCTGAAGATTTTGTGCGTCATTTAGATTAATGGGGGAGAGAACATTGACCTCAGTCTGGGATATTGCTAACCTGAGTAGATATTTAGTTACCCAAGTTTGGAAGCTAAGTCCTTGCTCTATATCTTTAGGTTCTGTTCGTAACAAAAGCACATTGCAATGTTTACTTTGAATTATTAGCAATTGTTTCTCTAACCTCAACAAGCGTGGCAATAATCACTGATGTTAAAAAACGGGGAAAAAGGTGGAACAAGAGTAAGTGCATCTCAACCAGTTTTTCTTAACCCGAGATGAAATCAAGGCTGACCTTTTTAAGTAAAAAAAAATAACCACCAAAACCTCTCAGCAGATCTTTCAAGCAGCATTATCTACCCGTAATGCTTGCAGATTATCAGTTACTGCTAGAAACTGGGCTCTTTGTGTCCTAAGCAAGCAACAGAGCATTAAGGGAAGTCTGACTAAAATACTTAAGGAATTTGTGAAGTCAGCACCTTTGGCAGAAATGGATTGCAGCCTCAGCAAGGCAAAAATCAAAATCCCACCCTCTGTGCACAGAGCTGTAGCAGTGAGTTGACATGAACGCCCATATTAAACAGCAAATTCACATCCTGAAGGTTTATTCTCTCCAAGTTAAGAACTTGCACAGCATATGAACAAAAGCCTGTTTTGAGTAATTCCTTCACGCTGTTCTGTTTTGAATGCCATATGTAATCTCACCTAAACCTTGACCAAACATAAATAGCATAGCAACCAGCTGGTGATAAAAGTTTAACTCCATACATCGGAAATCAAGTTGAATGATTAAGTCTTAAGTTGTTTCTTTGTTACTGATTACAGTCTATACATGCCTGAAATTGCAGGTTTAGACACCAGTACTAGCTCATTGGGTGTTAAACATCACTGAGGATAGTCACATGGCAATGCTTAGGATAACTCATGAGTTTGAGTTAAAACCAAGCTTTGGTTTTAACCAAAGTTCAGTTCCTGAACCCCAGCAATTATATTGCATGGCACCCCTATTCAAACTTAATTTAGTGTTTACATTAGAGGACTAGAGGATGACAAAGCAAGACAAAACCTCACAGTGGCAGGTATCTTCAGTTTATTCCTTGTATAGGGAAAAAGAAAAATAAAAGTATCAAAAACCAAGGACCAATTTTTAGTTAGGTCTTCTATCCCACTAAGGGCAGGGGGATGGGACAGGACAATGGCTGTTAAAAATGTGTTTGATTAACTGAGAAGTTTTCATCACAGTACTCAGCCATGGTAACACTCACTGAAGAATTTCTACAAGCATATTTGATTTTTACAATCACCAGAAACACGTAAGTAACCTCATGGATAGTTAGAAAGGAAGATAAAACCACTGCTGATGACAGTTGAAGGAGTGCTATGCTGCAGAACTAGAGGCTTACATTTCCAAGTTTGCAAAGTCAATTGCTCTGCCTCACTTTCAGGCTGTTACACAGCTCCCAGTTTCAAGAAATTATCAGAGCCATATTCCAACAAAATGCACTCAAGCAAAGCTATTCAACTTGGAGAGGCTTAATAAAAGTTATGTCACACATAGAAACTGATGAGTAGGACAACATTTAAGCCAGAGCACAAGAAGATTATGTTGCACATCAGTTTAGGCCACATCCTTCTCACTTTCACTTATTCAGGTTTTTTCCAGTTTAGTAACACTACGATTAAACATCCATAGCAAGTTACTAAAAGAGGTGATTGGCTGGCTATTTTGCAGACGAGACATATACTGTTTATAGCCTTACAGCCCTAGTACATAACTACTGTTAGTCTTCTCAGAGATGAGTACCCGAGCAAACAGATACCAGCCACAACGCTGTCCAAGGCACTTATGAGTGATTACTTTACATTTTGCAGTTTGCCAGGCTTCAGACTCCACTGTGCTGCCTGCCGCCTTCATTAAGCAAGGTAAATTTAGTCTGCAATGCACTATTATCTATAATTACCATCTTGTTTAACAAAGATAGACTACTGAACATCAAAAGTCATCCAGCTCTTCAGAGAGCCAATTACTATTCTTAAATATCCTAGTAATCCAGGATACAGTCAGAGCTTCAGTACTGCGTGAATAATGCCTCCATATCTCAGTTTGGGGTTACGCATTAGAATCGCCAGAAGAACGATAAAACAGAAGCTACAGGAAAGGGATTAGTTGAGCCTGCTCATTTGAAGAGATACCTTAATACTAACTTGGCAGCAGGACTGCAAAACTGAGTGCTTCAAGGTTGGAATTAGCAGGCTGCTCGTGGCTCACTTAGTGACCTGCTCCGTCAAGATTAACTTGTTGCTATACTAACTGTAGATTGCCTAAGCTAAGTTTGAGGCACAAAGCACATCTGTGCTCATTCACTAGAACTGCTACAAGTTCTTAACTTTCATACAAACCATTTAGAGTCCAGTATATTTCTGACTAAGTCTACACATTCATTTCCCAAAGGAACAGAAAAGCACTTGTTCTATACAAGTCTCTACACAAATACTGAGCAGAATAGATTTCTGCAGACAAGTTCTGAGAGACAGGTCAACATTTAAGGAAAAAAACCAAACCCAAAAAGCCAAAAAACCCCAACCTGCTTCACAAGTTTAGATGTTCCCAATAGTCATCTGGCTCAAATCTGCTTATGGCCAGCAGCCAGTGTAATTGAGCCCACCCAATAATTCATTTATTTCAAATTTATTCACAGGTCAGAACTGTTACATTATGTTACCTCTTAGCCTTACTTGCCCTGTGACCATCTGCCAATTCTATGGTTACAGATGTATCGCTATTAGTGTGAAGAACTATAAAGCACGTTGGGTAGGAGGCTCTTTTAGCACAAGAAAAAGCTTGCCAGTGTTCTATCATGCTTTTTGAAGGCAAGTAGTAGTGTTGGTCACTATTTGCAGCACTACCATTTGTCTAACAGAACATGTACCTCTGTTCACATTCAATTATCAAACAGGCCTTGAAGACAGGACAACTCTAGTTTTCCGTTTAGGAGAGCAGTAATACAAATATTGCCAAGGCTAAGAGCAGCAGCTTCTCCTCTGAACTCTGTGGTGGCTAGGAACACCTCTTACACAAAAGATAAATTCTCAGTTTTAAAGATGTTGTTAGACATTTTCCTTGAGAGCTGTGAGCCATTGTTTTCCAAACATAAGAATTTTTCTGTTTTGTTATGTTTTCATTAGCCTGTACGTTAGGAGCATCTAAGCTGATTGGAGAGTTAGGTGGGAGAGACATCACAGTCAAACTGCTACTAGCTTCCCTCCAGCAAAATATGTTGATATCATTTCATAATCAGTTTGATTCAAGGCTATACTACTTAAAAGACAACAACTCCAGACTGTTCCTTAGCGCTGCTCTCTTCCTGGTGTACACATTCCTGCTACTACCATGTACTGCTGCAGGTCAGTTAGGGAGCCAAACAGCAAAAAGTAAAATGGTTTATTTAATATCCAAAGGGTAAGCCGTATCAATTTTACTACAAGCGATAACGCCAGTAGAAGACACATTTTAGCTGGCATAAAGCAAATCAAATTACCCACTAGCCTCTCCTATTGCTAAAACAGCTTACAAGCATGATGGTAAGACCACACTGCATTCTTAAACCTTGCTTTCAGAGGACAGAGAAAAACTGGTTGAAAGAGGGGGCTCAAATCAAAACAAGCACTAGCATCTCTACAATAAAAATGGTGCAAATACTTACAGGAAAATATTCACGTAAAAGTAATCAGTGCATCCATTCCTGCCTTTGTGAAAGAGCTTTTATAGTATTTACATCTCATATCAGTAAATTAAACCACTACTTTTACCAGCCAGCAGAACAGATACTCATGTTACAGCTCTACAGTATAGGTTAGCCATTTGCTATGCAGATCATTAGCTTCATGAAGTAAAACATCAAATCCATCTTCCACCTCTCCCTAATATCTCAGACAACTGGTTATTTGGCACAGCAGGGAAGAGGGTCAATACATTGGAGTGGTCCATTTGCTCTGTGCCTGCCCTCACATTATGCGAGTTTGTCTGCGTGAATTCCTTCCTTTGGCTAAACTATGTAGAGTACTAAAACAGAGGTGCAAGTTCCAGGTCCACCTATGTCTGAAGGGGAATACTAGTGCTATTGTTTACAAACTTACAGTGAGTTTGTAAACAATAGCATCTCTTAGTTTCCTAAGATATTAGTATGGCTTCAGTTTTGTTCAGAAATCAACCAGTTCAAGGCTGCAAAACAAGAAGCTTTTTGCTTAACGATGTATTAACATCCTGTTATAAATGAAAACATGAGTGCATGCTGTCCTTTCACAAGATATGTTTGATCACAGGAAAAAAGTGCCTGTATGTTCATGTTGAAGATCATGAATGGCACAAAGACAGCTGAAGACGGTTGTGCCTTGGGACATCCTGTTGTGATAAATAACCATTACTACAGACAAAGAGATCAGTGACCTATTGATCACATTTAAGAACTCTGTAGTGTGCATTTTCTAATATTCTGCACAGTAAGTAAACTACTGTCCACAGGACTCACTTCTTCCTCCAGTATGCTGCTAGAGATTTGCCCCTCTAACAAATTCAAGAAACAGCAGGGAGTCACAGGCTTTACTTTAATCCAGTAATCCATTAACTCCTTGTCCTCATAAGGAAAGGGAAATAAATACGAAAGAGTACACAGCAGCTTCCAAATCCTGTTACAATTCAGATACTAATTGCAGCAATTTAATACAAGTTTAATAACTTAGGTGCCTACCATGGGTGTTTTTTCTAACTAGGCACTACAAGTTAAGAAAAACACTACAGCTCAAACCGTGAGAGTTTGAGGAGTAACAAGGTAATACCTTCTAGCTTAAACCAGATCTTTGCCCAAATGAACTGAAAGCTTACTGGAAGCTCACATCTGAGTGACTTTATGACATATAGAACATCTATTTGGCAGTTTAGTTAACAAAATTACATTGACTCCTATCAAAAGAGAAACTTTAAGCTACGAAGATAAGCAAAACCAGAAGTGCAAGGTTAGGCTGCTACATAAAGCAGCTCTTCCTCCTTCCTTAACTGAACAGCATTTAAGTAGTCATTTCCTTGAACATTATTTTCATACTGTACAGTTACACTCCTTTCAACAGGGTAAGGCAGTATTTGCACTGATTTAGTACAAGTCATTGTGGACGCTTTTCTACCTTTGTTCACATTCAAATAATAGAAGAAAAGTGTGAGGCTTATCCAAAGTCTCCTAGTTTAACTAGGAGTTCTAAACAACTACTATTTCAGGGGCCTTAAAAAAAGAATCCCTATGAGCTTATTAATTGATGCAGATATGCAGTAGTCTCTGTGATAGTATTTAACTTCCTCTTACCAGTCCTGATGGGTAGTTTTTATCCAAAGGATTTCAAATTCAGCATATGTTACGTTATATTCTCCAATGTCTCTAATGGAGAGGTTGGCTATCACATTAAAGATTCTAGGTTTTTACTACCTCTCTTGTCTATTAATCTTTGCCTACTCCCCTCTTTTCTCAGCCAAACATGCACAAATTCAAAAAAATGAAACACACACACACACTCCCCCAATAAAAAAACCCCAGCCCCTCGAAATGACCAGAAGAAAGCCAAAACAGAGAAGCCATAGGCAGAATACTAGTTTTGTTTTACAAATCCTCCTCAGATTAATCTCACGCTAATTGTGTTTTCCTTAAATCACTCTCCTGCAAATAGTAGCAAGTGATGCAAGACTTAGCGCTTATTATAGCTCTAAGCAGCATGCTCTTCTTAGGGTTTTTTCAGGCCAGAAACTGTCCATATTAGATGAGCGGCCATAGCCTTGCAAGAGAAACAGGGAGAGCAAATCAAGATGCCTTGCCTTCAAATTTCTTCAAAGAGATAAGTAACCTAAGAATACAAATAAAGAAAAGTCATTGGCTGTCTAGAGAAGTAACTCAAGTCCTACTTTAAAACCATACCAAAAGCAAGTAAGAACCTATACCTCAGAGGACCAATGCAGTAGCTTTAGCCTACACACTGAAAGCTGTATTACTGACATATAGCACTAAAACAATCCATATATGCCCAACTCATCCTATGTGAAGTTTGTTTTACTGTGTGGCTGTTCTCACTGAGAACAAATAACTCTATACATACCCACATGGTCATTTAATTCATGTGCATGCCCCTCCCACATACACAGGTTATACACTCCATTATCTACCATCCAGTCAAAAGGGTGATCATCATATGATCAATTTCATGAACCAGTCTTTTTTTAATGCCCGCTTGCTTATCCATAATCTGATGCACCAGTCCCAATTCAGTGAAGGAAAGCTACTGCCGTCAGACTTCAAGAGGCTGAACACTCTCTCTATCCAGCACAAAAAATTATTGCATTAAGTTCTATGAGAAGAAATAGACCTTTGTTTAAGATATCTTCTGGGGTTTAGTCAAAGGAAAAATATAACCGGAAGAGAAAGGAACAATATCCTGGAACAGAACATATACAGAAACATTTGGAGAACAAACTAAACTAACCCTTCCTCCCACTGTCCAATTTTTAAGGTGACACTGAAAAAGTAAGACAGTTACCTAAAGTAGTGAGGAAATTAAGAACTGTCTTATTCTCCAAGCCCATGGCAAAAGCTGCTTTTGCCTCTCTGTAGATCCGTTTCATCCACCCAAGAGTAGATGACCTCCTGATTTTACAGTGGAGTGGGTTACCAGTAGTACACTTAATATTGTAATAGAAACTATTTCTACACTAATGCCTTCAAGAGCAAGGAGAAAAGCACGCTTTCCTATTTTTCAGGGTGAATAGCAGACAATGCTGCTGTTGCAAAAGAACTGCTCGAGTGACAAATGACTTGAAGTACTTCAGCATCAGTAAGCATAAAGCTATTCTCAAAAAAATGAAAACAGACTCCTGATGATATGTCTGTCAGCTAAGACTGCTGGAGAGTTTATAAAGCACCATTTTGCATAAACCAAATCACTTCAGCAGCTCTGCAGTACATGCACAAAAAAGATTTAACATATTATTTAAGAATAAGTATTTCTTGCAGTAGTCCACATGTTTATAATACACGTGTTGTCTCGTTGGGTTTTAGTTCATTAGGCGCTTCATCCAAGCAATGACAAGGACTCTTCCTGACCTGAACTCTTAAGTCTGGATGGCACTTCACCAAACCACAAGATTCAAAGCTTTCCAGCTCCACTACCACCACAATCTATTCTACAGTACAGCCATGCCTTACTGTTTCCTCAGTGGGCCACATTAAGTGCTAATTAACTGGGCTATCTTAACCAGGTACTTCAGCTTTCCATCTAAAGTTTTCTTGTCTCTTCTCTAGTGTCTACAAAAGATAAGCCAAAAAGCTATTTGCTGTACTATTTCACATATGTTATAGAATAATCCACTGAGCAAGTTTCTAGAAAAGCCCATACATCTATTGGCAAGTTGTCAGGCATCTAAAAGGGTCATTTTCTCAAAAACACTGTGCTGCTGCCTGCACTAGGACCTCTGTATGCAAGATACAGAGCCTACATAAGTTGCCTGAAACAAAATTCTGAAGAGTACCAGGAACTGCAGGATAATTCATTTTCTTATACTACTGGATTTTGAAAATTCACTTGATATTCATATGAATAAAGAACATTTCATTTTGAAAAAGTCACTCAGTATTACAGTTTTACAGAGACTAAAGTTAAAGCATCAAAAAGCACTTTTGCCCCTTAAAACATTTTATAATTGCTGCTACAAGTAGTATGCTGACCTTTTTTTTTTTTTTAAGGAAAAGCTTTACAGACTTTTGAGAAATCAGTGTATTTTAGAGCAGATTTTTTAAAGTTATGTAGAAAGTAATTCTTATATTCAAAGTCCTATGCGGCATAGAAGCATTTAACACACTGATCAATAAGTTTAATAAGTGACCCAGGTGCCAAAAATATGACTGACACAGAAGTGACAACCAGCCTTTTAACTATTCAAAGACAGACTAGCAGTGTGAGCTGTTTGTTCTCTTGCAATCAACTACAGTTATAAGCACAGAAAATTACTATCAAGTAAGACCTTTTTGAAGCCTGCAACAGACTGGTAAAACAGATAGGCAAAACAAGCATCACTCCCAAATCAGTAATAATAAAGTTGCAAGAGAATGATGCATTATTTAGTGCTGCATACCTTGTAGGTACAAATGCCCAAAAAATAAGACGATGTAAGAAGATTAAGCATTTCCAAAGGTAGACAATCTAAATTTACAGAACCTAAACTTCAAGGGGATACTTATTTTATTACCTTGAAATCACATGCTGTGCGTCCACCTAAGCACAGTTAGCACACAACAAATGCATTTTCATTTTCAGCAACACCTACAATGCCAATTCCTTATTCGTGGAAAATCTTTCAGGAAAAAAACCCAACAAACCCATACACCATGTTTCAACATTACTCATCATCTGGAAGGGCTGTAGGCAAACTAAAACCATTGGGCCCTTATGGTAGTGCTACAGAGACAAATGAGTCCAACTAAGCCAGAATTAAGGCTGAAATTCAGAATGTCAGCAGGCATTTTGCACATCAGTACAACTGTCAGATATTTAGTCCAACTTTAAGGCTACGAACCAAGGTTAAGAGCTGCACTTGGTGTCTAGCTTCCCTGTCATCTCAGAACAGGAACATTTTCTTAGATTTACAAGTCAAAAGATTCTGCTCACCTAAACAGCTGTTACTTCTGGTTCTTGACAAACATCTAGCTCCCCACTCTGAAAAGGGAAAGACCGAACTTAAGCCAATACCAGTGCCTGCACAGCAGAATCTCTAGAGAGCGTTCAAGTATTTTTGGGAATCTTAGTCAGCGTACACCAACCCATGGTTAGCTAGCAACACTTGAAGTGCCCTTAAAAGAAAGGGATTCAAATGCCATTAGACAGCTATTTGGAAGCTGCATAGATCACCTACTAACGGGAACTATCAGCTCTTTTGCAGCTATTTGAAAGATGTAGTTACTTTCTTCATTATGAAGATGAGAAAGATGCAAAAGTAATTATATCTCCCAAAGAGTTTTCTGGACAGGGATAAAACATTTGAGAAATAGCAGTATTTAGACACACAGTGAAAGCGTTAACATTTTGTTTCACAAGCAGTTACATCTTTGTCACTCTTGCAGACACTGAGAGCATGAGAGGTTTGTTGTCAAACCTGGACAGAGAAGTGGTTGTTCCATCAGAGTTCACACACCACCTACGCGCTGACAAGCTTGTGGGGAAATCAGTAGTTAATTTGTTCTATCCTACTACCTTAAATCTTGTTATTTCACATCTCTAAACATAGGTTACGAACCTAAAAGCTTGAATGATTCTCTTGTATTCTTTTCTACTGAATTCCACTGAAAACAAAAGTGGACAAATGTGTTAACCAACTGCAAGACATAAGAGACACTGCAGAATAAAATCGTACTTCCTCTAGGTAAAAGAACAAAAACAATAATTAAAAAAGTAGGCAGATACAACAGCAAATCTTAAATGCTATGACACCACGTGAAACTATGTTATACGTGCAGCTTGTAGAGAATATCGGGGCACTAGAAAAATTTTCAATAAATAGTTGGGCCAACCAGACAAAGCACAAGAGCATTCACGTAACCTTGAACTGATATGCAACACATTTTATAAGCCACCTTCCACACATACAAGAGCGAAGTCTGAAGAAACCTAAGGACCTGCAACACTGTTCTGAAAAAAAGACTGAGACACCTTTTGCTGTAAGGAAGACTATCAGCCTTGAATTTTACATACGAGGCCCCTGATTACATGGCTAGAAATCCCAATCACCTGAACTTAGTTTAAGGAAACTCTGCATCTAAATAGTCTCATTTTATTGGTATAATTTTATCCCCAGCTTTTTGTATTAGAAGTCAACAACATGAAGAGTTTTCCAAGCCGGTGTGGTCATCCCAATACAAGCTCAGTTAGATCATCATAATTTGCATTAAAAATTTCTCCACATCCACTTTCATCTGTTAGAGATTAAAAGCAATGTTGGTAAGGTTTCAAGTAGACTCAAGTAATCTACGGACACACACAGGTGGACAAAAAGAGCTGTTTCATCACATCAACCACAGTGACCTTAGCCCTTCCTCAGGCAATTCCTGCCACATCATACACTTAGATCTCTAACTCAGATTAATAATAAACTGCTATCACAAGCAATTCTCAGTCAAAAAGGAAAGCTGAGCCCCCAGACATGCACCTTCCCCCTCACACACCAAGCAGCAGCAGATTTGGACTCCTCCTTTCTGCCCTGCACAGAGGTATGCTCCCCACTCTTCCCTCAGGGGGACACCTACCCACATCCCTCTCCATCCCATTTTTAATAACACAGATCCTGAGAGCTGATTTCTGTCAAAATAGAATTCTAAAGGCAATTTAAGCCGAGCTTAGGCATACCCTGCTCACAGGCACCCTTACAGAGGCCTGCTTTCCATCAGTGACGTTTTGAATTGAAAGTCGTTCATGGATTTGGAAGGAGACCAGAGACGCCTCTCTCTGGCCAAAACCCACCCACAAACCCACCCGCACCCCGAACACACGCCAGGTTCGCTTCAGCACCTTATAAACAACGGCGGCGACGGGCACCGACCTCTCGGCACCCCCCTCCACCAAAGCAGCGACCACAACCCCCAGCACCCCTCCGAAACGGTGGGGGGAGGGGAAGGAGGTAAATACCCCAACCAACCCACCCAAAACGCACAAACCAACTCAAACCCACAGCCAAAAGCCTTAGGTTAGGTTGCTCCCCCCACCCCCAGCGCGCCGCCTCCCCCGCCACCCCCCAGGGCGCGTCGCCATTTCGTGAAGCAGAAGCGCTCCGAGCAACCCGCTGCTGCGTGTAGGGGGGAGAGGAGAGCACTGGGGAAACAACTGGGAGAAAGAAGCCCAAGCCCCAGCCCCACAGGGCAACAGCCCATAGCAACGGCCAGCCAGGCCCAGGCCCCAGCCCCAGCCCCAGCCCCAGCCCCACCGCGCCCCAGCCACCACTCACAGTTCCGGATATCAGAGATGAAGACCGCCAGGCCTCGCATCCCGTCGCCCTTCGACACCGCAGGCATCGTGCCACACGATCACGGCCACTCAACAACACACCAATCCCCCACAACTACCACCTCCACCACCCGCTCTCCCCGCGGGGCTCTTCAGGCCGCTGCCGCCGCCTCTGTAGCGCGCAGGCGCCGGGACGGCTCTCGCGCCCCCGCAGGCGGCGGGTGCGCGAGGCTCTGGTGCCACCTGCCGCGCGGAGGTGGGGGCGCTGCGGACGGCGCTGGGCCTCTCCTCTGCAGCGAGCAGGGTCCCTGGCCTCTTCCCTGGCTCCTTGCGCCGCGCCCAGGGTATCCCTGTAGGAGCCCGGGCGATCATGTGGCGCGGGAGGGGCGGCTGCTTGGAGGCTGGGCCCCGGAGATTGGTGGTGCCGCCGCTGGGACGTGATCACAAGTCACCGCCATCAGAGCAAACGGGCCCAGGCTGACATGAGAGGTCCTCAGGGCGGCTTCAACCGCTTGATCCGCAGGTGAATCTACTCTATGCTCCCTGCTCAGGAACGGCCTAATCCCTTCCGTGCCCCTAATAATCGAGAAGTTTTATGAATTCTGAAGGAGAAATATCAGGGTTTACAGAGGATGTAACTTCCGAGGGAGAAGGAGAGGGACAGCAGATCAGGAGACAAGAAAAATTCGCTTCATTGGTAGGCTTTGACTGGTATGTTAATCTAGGATTTTATTTCTCAAATGTGGAGAGTGGGATACAGACTCTGCATAGTATGGTACGTAAGATCATGGTTTCCACAGGGTGGACTGACAGAGGCTGTGCCTCAGTCCTCCCACTCAAAAGGAGCCCCAAAACAGTGCACGGGATCTACTTCACGTACCCTGCGTAGTCACTCTGAACATTTGCAAGCCCAAGAGCTACTATATGCAGAGCCGTCCTTTGTCACATACTTCTTGTGAGCCTGCCCTCAGTTGTGTGACGCAGTTGCTCTACATTACATGGTGATTCACGTTCCTGGGGGTGCAAACCCAGGACTGCATGTTTCTCATGAAGACTGCAAACATGCAGAGCAACACAGTCCCACACCACATCTACTCCCAAGACTGAAAACAGTTCAAGGTTAAATTGTCTTAAACATGCCAAAGAGGTAGCACTGCACAGAGCATTTAATCTCATCAGCTGAAAATAGATTCAAAGGGTGTCAAAACTGGCCTAGTCTGCCTAACCAAAAGAATACTGAGAGTTTCAGTTGTAGAGCAAGTGATTACTATACTTAGTGGATTATAATGACCTGCAGAATCATGGGGTTTAGGGCTACGGAAGATCAATCAGTCATTTAATCTGGTTTCCTGTATACTTCAAGCCATTTCATTTTACCTGTTCTTTTTTTTTTTCCTTTTTTTCTTTTTCTTTTTTTTTTTTCTTCCCCTGAATTGAGCCCAGTATCTAGCTTCTAGCTACAGCCTATCTTCCAGAAAGGCACTTAATCTTGATCCGACACCATCAAATTCACTGTTTCCCTGAGTATTTTGTTCCCATGGTTAATCCTTCTCATTTAGAGCTTGCATCTTATTTAAATTTTTCACACTCCAGTGCCTTTTAATTAATGATACATTTTCCTCTCGCAGATAAAGAATTACATAATACTTGATACTATCACTGATGGTGGCTGTAGACCTCAGGTCACCTCTCAAGTGTCTGTTCTGCATGTTTTCAGGATCCATGAGTGCTTTTTAGTTGTATTATTTAGTTGTATCTATTACAAAGATGACAGTATGTGGTAGTCACGCATATATCCGTCTCTCCCTGGATCCATTTTGTAGACCAAGTGCAACTACTGGCAGTTGTACACAGCTAGTCTTATATTCAACACAGATTCTCTGCATCTGTAGGCTTACTTGAAGAAAACTCTCCTTTTTCGTAGCTTTACAAACACATTTTGATGCTTAGCAATAATTTCCATTTACCTTTGAAGCTGAAAGCTTAAGATGTCACTATGTAGGAGTTTCTGTTTCAGAAAAAATAGCTTTTTTTGAGCTAGCCAAAATGATGAATTAATTTCTACTCTTAAGAGCACAGTGACACCTAAAGGCTAAGTATATCAGTCCTGTCGGGCTGTATTCCAGTCAATACTGCAACTGCAAGTCATGCAGGTACATTTAAACTGCCTTTTAAGCGGTGGCTTAAATACTGCTAGCAGACTAGCTGTGGCAGTATCAAGCTAAGCATGGGTTGCAAATTCTGCTTTAGAACTGGGGTAAATATCAAGGAGTTAACCCACATGGAGCTCTCTAGTTTTGTAACTATACTGCAAAATGTTTCATTTGAAGTGGCTCAGTATGCAGTACACATACCCCAGTTATTTCATGTCAACCTCCTTTGACTGTCTTTCACAGCTTTACTATATTCATCCTTGCTCTCTGTCTTCTTTTTGCCTCAACAAAGGCTTATGCAATTACGGCAAATGTGTAGGTGTATGTCTGCCCTTACTGCCTCATAATTTAGACCTTATTAGCCTATTTCAGGCAGGTTTGGATAAGGAGCAGTTACAAATGTTATGTGAATAAATAGCTAGAGGAAAGAGAGCCTATAATGGTCTCTAGCTGTCTCCTAATTGAAAGAAACATTGTAATGTGAGCTCAGCTGTTTTTAATACAGCATAGAGTTCACATGAGGCACAGTCCATACAAATGCACTCAGTTAATAAATCTGGAAAATGTTTTGGTTTGAGCTTAACATCTATAAAACACCGGTCTGTGAAAAAACAGACTTCATTAGTTCCATCCCAAGATGTTGTGATTTTAAAAGAGATTTCTAATTACTGTAAAATCAGCATTAAAGGGGAAGTAGTCTCAAGAAATGCTTTCCTATTACACAAAATGTTTTGCAACACATTTGTTTGCCAAGAAACCCACAATATCTATCCCTTCTTTCCCATGTCATACATTGGTTGCTTTAATTATTTTCAGAATTTCATTGCACTTTGGTGCAAAGACTTGAATAATCACACTGATCTTCATAAAACTATTACCATTAAACTGAATGGATTCAGCTGGTGAGTATCTGTTTGTGGGAACTACAAAAAAGGAATTGTTCCTTTCCCTTTTTTACTTCTGTCAGATTTCTCCCTCACCCTATCAGTTATTGTTTTCTTCTGCTCCTCATGGTCATTCTAACCTTTACTGGAAGCAAAAAGAGCGAAGGATAAAACAGAATTGGTGGCTCCTCCTCATGTACACTCAACTTAATTATGCCTCTTTGAGCTGGCCACAAACGCATAGAATTAAAACAAAAGACTTATTGTCAGTAATAATAATCAAAATCAGTAACTGCTAGACTATGAGGAAAAAACAAATAGAAAACCGATCAGTATTTTATGTAAGATATTCACCTTCAAATCTTGGGGCCTTTTCATTTACAGAAAAGAAAAAAAAAAAAAAGAAGCATGAGATAGAATTCCAGGAAAAGCAAAAAGGAAATTTAATGGAAAAGAAATTACAATTAGTTACATACAGGGAATTTAGGTGCTGAGATGCCCAGCGCTGTGGGACCCAGCCTTCAAGCACCTGGCTCTAGGAAAAGAATTTCTAGTGCCAAGTTCAGTTACTGAATTTGGTAAGTAGTGCATGGGGTAGACAGTGCGAGTTAAACAAGATACATTCATGATTCCCAGAACAGATACAGATTCTTGTTTCTTTAGAGAACATTGAAAAAGCATAAAGATCCTCTTGTCTTTTAGTCTCACTTAGTGGAATGTCATCCTCTGGTGGGGACTACCCAATACCTTCTAGATGTGTTAAAAATTTGGGTGCATCCTTACATGTAAGAGAGAAGATCTGTGATTTCCTTACAGGTAGCTATAGGTCTCCTCAATGGCAGGATGCACCCTGTCAACTACTCAGTCCCACTAAGGCTCCAAGAGTCAATGGGAGAATATAATGGGAATGCAACACAGGAAATGATAGATTTCATTACAGATAGACAGGAAACAAAACTGATTTTTCATGCCCTCATGCCTTATCTCTGTTGTTCCTGCTATTTAGAAGTATAACCTGGAAGCATTTAAAGTTTGTGAGAGATGAACAGCATATTATGAAACAAAGAAAATCTGGTACCACATGCATTGTAAATTACTTTCGGTACTGTAGTTATGTACTTTTTAAATTTGGGGCAGTTTATATGTGAAAACTTCAGACAAGGAACAAGACAAGTAGACAAGTCCAGCAAAGGGCTACAAAGATGATTAGAGGACTGGAGCATCTGCCTTATGAGGAAGGGCTGAGAGACCTGGGTCTGTTTAGCCTGGAGAAGACTGAGGGAGGATCTTACCAATGCTTATAAATATCTAAAGGGCAGGTGTCAAGAGGATGGGGCCAGCCTGTTTTCAGTGGTGCCCAGCAACAACACAAGAGGCAACAGGCACAAACTGGAACACAATAAGTTCCATCTGAACATGAGGAAAAACTTCTTTACCCTGAGGGTGAAAGAGCACTCGAACAGGCTACCCAGAGAGGTTGTGGACTCTCCTTCTCTGGAGATATTAAAAACCTGCCTGGATGCAATCGTCTGCAACCTGCTTTAGCAGGGGGGTTGGACTAGATGATCTCCAGAGGTCCCTTCCAACCCCTACCATTCTGTGATTCTGTGAAAAAGTACTGTGTTTCAAACATGTCTATCAAGCAGTCCTATAAGATGAAAAAAATCACCACTTCTTGAGAGAAAGCTGAAGGATTATTCACTGGTGTTTTGATGACACCAAAAAAGTGGCACGAGACATTCCTTTGTCCTGCTTTTTAGTCTGTAACTGTGTGAGTCCAAATCTGTTAGTAAGTACCAGTTTCTTTTCTGAAGTCCTTGGCAGAATTTAAATCTTGGAGATTTAATGCACAGAGAAAGCATACATGTTCTTGGCACTTGCCAGAGAGACCATACATCTGATTCTGGCAAGACTTTTGTTCAGAGGAAAAACATTTCAATTTTTTTTTTCAGTGCTAAAGAATGTTCATGAAGATCTTCATTACACAAGAGGTAATGAAGGAGGAAGACAGATCAGGAGAAAATAAGGTAACCTTCCAGTTCAGCTTCTGGGAGTCACACCAAGCTGTAACCAACACTGAAAGCAGGTCACAGAGAGGTTTCTGTTGGGAAGCACGCTGCCAGGATATGCCAGGCTTGCTTCTACATCACAACATGACACATCTGTTTTTATCAAGTCTTTTGATATGGTATTTAGTCCCTGCAAGCAGACCATGAACATCAAAACTTCTGCTGCAGTAAAAATGCAAAGTGTAGAATGTCAGAAGATTAAAAAAAAAATCTCAATTTAAACCATAAACTTTTATTTTATAGCCTGTTAACGGCCATCTGAGATTTGACTGCTCCTTTCTGCACACCTGGGCTTAGCAATATTGCTTGCTGACTCGCTGCAACCTTGTCTGCACATCAGTGCACATATTTTAGCCCAAACTCCCTACTTACCTACGCTATTTGCTACAGCTTGGAATAAACCAAGAGGAAATTTACCGTTAGATCATGACTAGCATTTGCTTTCTTCAGTGTTGTCGCGCACCAATGCAACCCACGCTCGCGGACAGCCGAGCCGGCCTCACCTGGCTCTCGGCCGGGGTGAGCAGCTGCTCCCACGACTCTCGCTCCGCCCCAGGGAGCCAGCACCAACCAGCGGCCACGCCCTCGAGCTTGCAACCACCAGCACTGCCTCGCCGCCATGTTGGCGCAACCGGTTCTTAACCGGCACCCTCCCCCACTGCAGTCCCTTCAGCGCTGCCCCATCAGTTAGTGGGGTGGTGCCGTCCGCCTCTACTTCCGAAGTGGCGGCGGGCGGTAGGTGGTGGCAGCTGGCGGCTGAGCGCAGTCTGGGGGGAGGGAAGGGGACGGGCGGTGCGGGTGTGCGCGCGCTGGCGGTGCGCTGGCTCTCGGCCTGCGCCGCAGCCGGTGTGGGGAGTGACATGGCAGTTGAGGGGGGCACGAGTTGCTCCGCGGGGTACTAGTTCGGGAGTAGGCCGCGGCGGGGGTTTGCTCACAGGGAGCCTGCTTGCTCGGAAGGCCTGCAGCCTGTTGGGGTCTGTGAGGTCTGCGTGGAAAGTTTTGGTATCTAGAGAGTCAGACAAGTGTGGGAGGCAGTTCTTACTCAAAGTAGAGCACCTTACAAGAGGAAAGGGAGTAATGTTTACACAGGCTAGAAACGGGTTTATTTTTACTCTTTACTCCTGAATCTAGCTTTTGTTGATTTAATTAAAAAACACATCAGTAGTGTGCTTCCTGGGCTTCCTTTACCAAGTGATGCAGACTCCTTCTTGCAGCAGTGGTTAGAATCTAGTTTCTTCTTTAGGAATGAAGTAAAGCATTAACTCTGATTTCCGAATAGTCACTGTGCTAGCCTCAGATTATTTAGTTTCTTGGGTTACTTCTTCTGGACAGCCTAAATCTATGCTAGTTTTTCCCTCTTAAAGATGGGTTTAAGACAGCTGACTAAAAGTGTATTCCCTCATGTGGAGACTCAGGTTAGACAGCATTTGTGATCTGGCTTCGTGAGAAACTTGTGCTTTGGATCAGTTCATTGAAAGATGTTTTAAACCATAACTTGTCCATAGTATCAGTTGAACAAGGACACAAACAGTCAATCTTCAAGTTTACTTGCATTTTGCAGTGATACAGTAAATAAATGAGTGCCAGACTCATACAGTTCTACTCACTTTAGTTTGAGGAGAATTAAAAAATTATGAAAGAATGTTTGCAGAAGAAAAACTTTATGGGCATCTTGTTTTGTAAAGCTTGCAAAAATTTATGCTTATATTCTGTAAAGAGTATTTAAAGTCTGACTGATTCATCCTCATGTAGTAGAGTGATGCTGTCTACTTAATTTTCACTAAACTGATGTTGTTAAAGAACAAATTATTAAAATAAGGTTCCAACCAAGAGTTGATATTGGACTGTCACTGGCAGAAACCATTTTGCCACAGTCTTGGTGCTTCCTGTAGATATTGACTTAATAATTGGCAGATAGATATGATCATGTCAAGAAAATGAGCACATTTTGATGTCTAATTAGAGCTCAGTGATGGTGTTTTAAACTTTTGTGCTTCAGCTGTTAAATGCTAACTTCTCTTCAGGGAAGTGGATGCTGTTGCTAATAGTTTCTGAAAGTGAAATCAAACACCTCCAAATCAATATATACTAGCTTCTGAAATAATTGATATCCTGTCCAAATAGTTAAGACTTGTATTGACTATTCAGGCTCTCAATTGTTCCTCTCTGCAGTAGTTTATAGATCCTGCCAAGCTAGATGGAACAGAGTATATGCTATCAAGAGTAACCTGCTTTGCCTAATTTTTTAGGATGTGGAAAACAAGGGGGTTACCAGTGACCTTGAAGACAAATTAGAAGTGTAACACCTTAACTATTGAAATTTCAAATGGTATGGTAATTTAGCTTTTATCCCACCCTTTGGATCCAAGAAATATTTGAAGGCTTTCTGCTTTTATTTTTGCAGTCTTTGTAAGACTTGACTAAAGGCTTCAAGAACTTAATGCACAAAATGCTTTGATGTTCTATGTTCTTTGGTGCTAGTGGCGTTGTTTTTTTCCAAGCACTTGTGCTGCCATCATCCTTCTGCTTTGTTCCCTAATCACATACTCCTCTCTGTTTTCCTGTAGAATCCCCAACTCCTGCAATAAGTATCTCTGCTTTTTAAAACCTCAGAGCCAGCCACATCCAAATATGCTTAAGTTTATTAGGTTGTTGTTCTCATCTCTGCATTACCACTGTTGGCCTCACGTAGCTGCTGTTTTCATTGAGTTCGTTTTCATTTAACCTTTAAGGTTCCTTCTGCCACCATGTTACTAGCACAGCACTCTAAAAGAGTGGTCAGACTGCTGTTGTGGGATCCCTCACTTGATGTTTTGTACAGAAGCCAAATACTCAAACTTTGAGCAGCACTTGTTACCAGTGCTAAAGGAACAAGTCTTGTAAATATGACTTGAAATGAGCTTGTAAGTCTTTAAAGTGAGTGGTAGAAATGTTAATTCTTCAGAGCAATACAGGAAGGACAAGAATTTTTTAGATTTGACAAAACTTCCGAAAATTATGGGAAAGATTTTTTTCTTCTGCATTAGGATCTCATAATTATGAGAAACAGCCTGATACATTTCTAGAGCCACTAGTTTATTATAGATGAAAGTTAGTCCCAGTTTGATAATTAGGACTTGCAGAATCAGTAACAGGTTGCTTTTCTTCATTCTGGTATTTTACCTGCTTTTACCTTCATTCCCCTAATGCTAAATATTTTTTTCTCTATTTTCTTCTTATCCACTTCTGGAAAGTAGGCTGGAAAACTAATATGATTCATGAATGGGTGGAGTTTGAAAAATAAGTTCTGGCTGTATTTGAATTTTTTTTTTCATGAAGTCTGTCCTATGACAGAACAAAGGTGTGATAGATAAATAGCACTGAACAGTAACTGTTCTCTATTAATTCTCAATTATTTTAGCTGGAGCTGGGACAAACTGTCAAAGTCATTCTTCTAGACCAAAAGGACCCCTTTTTTCTCTTTTTCTCTCTCTATCTCTTTCTCTCCAGTTCTGTGTGTATTACTGACTTGGCAAGGAATTGAAAGCAAAGTTCTTCCCTGTTAAAGGCACATAGCTATAAGCATATACCTATAATTCTTTCTGTCTCTTAATTTGTAACTTGCTGAGTGCGTTAGCAGATGGTATCTCTTATTTGCTATAGAAAAGGTAAGGTGGTACTATAATTGTTCTGGGAAGCAGACATTTCTCTCAGGTTCAGCTGTCAACCCTTATACTTCTTTAGGGATTCTTTAAAAGGGAAGCTGCAAGTGTCCAACCCACTTTCCCTGTAATACACCTACTAAAACAAGGGTCAAAAAAACCATGTTCAGGCTTAGGAGTCTCTTAAAATACTCTGCTATTTTGCTGCCAGAGCAAAAGCACTCTTAAAACAGTACGGCCTTAATAAGTCTGATTCTAGAGGGCGGAAGATATTGCTTGACTTTTCTTAGGCAAGAAAACTGAATTAGCCTGTTATATTCTGTTCACGGAGATTTGAACCCCTGTGTTCTCAGGGCAGGAGAATCTTGACATGGGGAAAAACACCATGAGGCTTCTCTGTACTTCACTTTCTCTTACGATGATTTGCTGGCTAGCCGAAGGTACCCTGTCAAAAACAGATGCAAAGAAAGGTGCTACAAAAAAGGTGGAAGAAAAGGTAAGAGAAATAACTGAAATGCTTATCTTATCTAACATGTGCAGTGAACTGATTGAACTTTGGTAAAGGGACTCTTGTTCTGTCAAAACAGTTAAAAGCAACCATGCATTTCTGTTGAAGCTTATGCTTACAAATAGGACTACCTGGAACTGTCCTTTCCTTCAGCTTTTATGGGTGTCACAAATGGTTCAATCCTCGAACAAATATCACGTAGGCTTCTGGAGCTTTATCCCTCGTGCAAGCTGCAGAAGCAGAAGTTTTTGTCCCCTCTTGCATAGCTAAAGGAGACATACTTCCATGCCTTTGGAAAGAGGGGGCAGGGAGCGGTAGTTTGGGCCAAGAGTGCGAAGTCATTTACTGGTGGAAGGGAAGGTGTTCTCAGCCTTGTCGGGGGAAGGCTGTGTCCTCCTGGTAGAAAAGTCTGAAGAGCCTTCTAACCAGCATTTTCTTTGCAGGCAGAAATAGTTCAGAGTCCTGTAGCAATCTAATCAAACAGAGCCAACATGCTGAAGTCTCTCTTAACTTGATTACCATGTTCTTGTTTCCTGCCTGTTTTCTTTCAAAACTGCAAGAAGGCACATTAGTGCGAGAGAAAGGGTGTGTATAGAGAAGAAGTATGTTTACCAGTGCATATACCAAGTATATGTATTTAGTGTTGCTATGCACATTAGGTAAAAAAGTAGACATGTTCAAAATCCTCTCCTTGCATTATAAGTATAGTTAATCCTTCATTATGCAGATTCACCTCTCATTGTTTGTATTGCTTGCTTGCTCTTTGTCTACCAGGAAGAAAATCTAGTCTGCAGGTAGTGAGGATAATACAAAGTGTTAAGATGCCTTATCCCTAAAGTCCTTCTGCTGAATCAATAGATGTTTTCTTTGTACTCACCATGCACGCTTTTTAGGCCTTTTTATTCTGTTTCTGTCTCCTAAAACTATTCGTGCTGTTCTAGTTGAAGCAGATCTTACTTGAAGAAAGGTGTTCAGAACCTTGGCCTTCAGTAACCACAATGCAGCATACTCAGTCTAAAATATATCCAGTTTGAAAGTAGTCTTCAAATTCTTGGTTAAGAATTCCTAACCCCTTTTTATCACTTTGGGGGTAACATGCCAGAAAGCATTGACTAGACAGCAGAGCACCATCAGCTGTGGTGAATTATGTTCTTTAATCTTACCACTTCTTGATTTTTTTCTTTATATGCTTTTTGCCTTGCAAACAAAGTAAGTTTACTGATGATGACAAATAATTTCTGAACACTTTCCTGTTTCAGTTTTAAATCAAACTGCTCTGCATCATTTAAAAGGAGTTCTCAGAGTTTAATGATGTGATTTTTTTTTTCCTTTTTGAAGTCTGTTGCTGTTGAAAGTGGGTGCTTCATATGGCTGGTTCTAAAAACTGTCTTCTCCCCCCAGACACTGCATTCTGATAAAAATGTGCAGGACCGGGGACTGGTAGTTGTGGATCCAAAGGCAAAGGATATTGTATTGGAACACAGAAGTTATTGCTCCAAGAGGATGAAGGAAAGACATTTCTCGGGAGATGTTCTGGGATATATTACTCCCGTAAGTTAATAAAATGAATAAAATTGGTTCTTTGAATAAATATGTAGCAGACTGTACTAATCTGAAATCTTGCATCCCTGCTTTAAAAGCATTTTTATAATAATGGGAACTTCTGGTCAAATACAGTGAAATAGCCAGAGGATTATTTGAGAGCTGGCTTGGGATTCAGGTGGTCTCAAACCCTTGTTATCCCATCTATCTCTTGGAGGATGTCTAGGTCATATTGTTTTTCTTATCACTGGTAAAACAGATATGATAGTATTCTCTTGTCTTTGAGCCATGTGAAGTTGCAGTAGAGTCGGACCAGGAGGGCTACTAAGTGTTCTCATACCATGCAGTTACCAACTTGAATGTTCTAGATAAACAGTAAAAATTTTATGCTGCTGTCAAACTGATCTCTTTTGCTATCCAGTCTTACTATTATTCAGAACATCCTTTCTTGAATAATAAATGTTTCTTCCTTTTGTTTGGAGGATGCTTTTCACTTATTTCAGTCTTACACTGCTCAAAGGAGCCAGGACAGGTGACCCAAGCTGGGCGGGGGCTATTCCATACCATGTGATGTCATGCTCACCATAAAGGGGGGCTAGTGGGGCAGGGGTGGGTTTGTCCAGGTTGAGCCTCAGTCTCATGGAATAGGTAAATTGTTCTCTGTTATCACCCATTGTGAATATCTGTTATCAGCACTGTTGTTGATTGTTTCCCTCTCCCTTGCTGTCCCAGTAAACTGCCCTTAGCCCAACCCTTGAGGTTTTGCTGTTGTTTTTCTGTTCTCCTCCCCATCCCGCCGGGGGAGGGGTGAGTGAGCAGCCTGTGGCACTCAGCTGCTGGCTGGGGCTAAACCACTTCAGTCCTTTTGGCGCCCAACGTGGGGCTCGAGGGGTTGTGATAATGACAAGTCTGACCCAAGTGTGTTAAAGCAAAATTGTTACAAGCATTTATAATGTTATTGAAACAGTCGCTGGTCATAGTGATGTTCTGTTTGGTCACATGGCTCTGGTTTGTAAACCCGTGTTTACTCTGTGTAATCTCTGCTGTGCTGTTTATCACCTCTGGGAGAGGGGTTCCTGTTCTCATATTGTTGTATTGTGTGATAATGACTTATGATATCATCGACAGTCATGAGTCTGAGCTGGTTGCTGGCTACTTGCACGTAGCATTTTGGTCAGGCCTGTACCTTGGTCAATATCTTTCAGAATTGATTAATAATTGCACCCAATCTGTGGGGAAGACAGGGGGGGATACCTTCTCTCACTCTTTCACCTCCCCTTTTCCCTTTTGGTTGGTTACAACAATTTTTGAGAATTTTGAATACCCTTGGAATGTTCAGGTCAGTATATTCCTATTGCTAGGTCTCCTGAATGTTTTCCAACTCCTGTTCAGGGTTAGCAAAAATTGTTTCAAGAATACCACCCAGGGCTCTTCCCCCAGGCTGAATGGTCAGGGCTGGCAGGGCATGTGGGAGAGTATGGGCAGGTATCTAGAGACCTCTTCACCCCCAATGGTTTGGAGTTTCACTCCCAAACAACTGCAAGACCCTGATAAAATGGTGGAATATTTGAAAGGAAAATGCTGTGGGGATTCTAAGGAGACACGACTTACTGCACGGTGCTGGGCCCTGGCCACAATCTATCAAACACTGCTTGATAGTAGACAGCACCATCCAGAGGGAGAGAGCAGACCCACAGGCACCGCAGCTGCCCAAACCCCCGCAACAGGCACTGTAGCCGAGCCAAAAGATC
Source organism: Balearica regulorum gibbericeps (assembly GCF_011004875.1). Taxonomy (NCBI): domain Eukaryota; kingdom Metazoa; phylum Chordata; class Aves; order Gruiformes; family Gruidae; genus Balearica; species Balearica regulorum. The sequence goes on along the minus strand of NC_046188.1, from coordinate 52,000,721 downwards.
AACCCATACCAGTATCAGTTGCCCCTATACACAAAAAGAAATACACAAGGAAATTGGTTCACTTAGTAAGAGATGATGATGAACCGGGACCATCACGAGAATGAGAAGAAGAGCCAGAACCAGAAGTGATCACCCAATCTCTGTCCCTGAGTGAGCTGTGAGATATGCAGAAAGATTTCAGCCGCCTTCCAGGGGAGCACATTATTACCTGGCTGCTCTGCTGCTGGGATAATGGGGCCAGTAGCCTGGAACTGGAGGGCAGGGAGGCCAAGCAGCTGGGATCCTTGTCTAGGGAAGGGGGCATTGACAAGGCAATTGGGAAGAAGGCACAGGCCTTCAGCCTCTGGAGGCGACTCCTGTCAAGTGTGAGTGAAAGGTATCCTTTCAGCGAAGATGTCGTATGTCAGCCAGGCATGTGGACCACCATGGAGAGAGGTATCCAATATCTGAGGGAATTAGCTGTGCGGGAGATGGTTTATTATGATCCAGACAACGCACAGTTGCCTACAGGCCCCGATGAAGTCCAATGTACCCGACCCACGTGGCGAAAATTTGTGCGAAGTGCACCATCATCATACACCAACTCACTGGCAGTAATTGACTGGAAGAGTGAAGAGGCACCCACAGTGGATGAAGTGGCTGGCCGACTCCGGCAGTATGAAGAGAGCCTTTCTTCCTCCCTTGTCTCTCGTAAGAGGATATATCTTACTCCCCACCTGCACAGACCCGTATTTCAGCTGTTAGGAGTAAGCGTTTTTCTGCTCCGGAGAGGGGATATGGAGCGTACACACCACGAGGTATCCTGTGGTTTTACCTGCGTGACCACAGAGAAGACATGAGGAAATGGGATGGGAAGCCCACCTCAACCCTGCGGGCACGCGTACATGAGCTACAAGGCAAGACAGCTGTACAAAAGGACTCTTCCAGAAAGAATGCTGCTCCAGTTTTCACCGGGCAGCCCCCCAAAGTGAAAGGCCAGATCGCACTTCTGATCCTCTTGAAGGGACTTCTAAGTCCTTTCTGCAAGAGATGAGTAGTGAATATGATGAGCAAGAGTAGAGGGGCCCTGCCTCCAGCCAGGTGGAGGAAAGGGACAACAGAGTGTATTGGACTGTGTGGATCTGATGGCCTGGGACATCGAACCCACAAGAGTACAAAGCCCTAGTGGACACGGGTGCACAGTGTACCCTAATGCCATCGAACTATGAAGGGGTGGAACCAATATCTATTTCTGGTGTGACGGGGGGATCCCAACAGTTGACTCTGTTGGAGGCTGAAGTAAGTCTAACTGGGAATGAGTGGCAAAAGCACCCCATTGTGACTGGGCCAGAGGCTCCGTGCATCCTGGGCATAGACTACCTCTGGAAAGGGTATTTCAAAGATCCAAAAGGGTATTTCAAAGATCCAAAAGGCTACCAGTGGGCTTTTGTAATAGCTGCCTTGGAAGCGGAGGAAATTGAACCATTGTCTAGTTTGCCTGGTCTGTTGGAGGACCCTTCTGTTGTAGGGTTGCTGAAGGTTGAAGAGCAACAGGTGCCAATTGCTACCACAACTGTGCACCGGCGGCAATACCGTGCCAACAGACTCCCTGGTTCCCATCCACAAGTTAATTTGTCAACTGGAGGGTCAGGGAGTGATCAGCAGAACCCACTCACCCTTTAACAGTCCCATATGGCCAGTGCGGAAGTCCAATGGAGAGTAGAGGCTGACGGTAGGCTATCGTGGCCTGAATGAAGTCACACGGCCGATGAGTGCTGCTGTGCCAGACATGCTGGAACTTCATTATGAACTGGAGTCAAAGGCAGCCAAACGGTATGCCACAGTTGATATAACTAATGCATTTTTCTTGATCCCTTTGGCAGCAGAGTGCAGGCCACAGTTTGCCTTCACTTGGAGGGGTGTCCAGTACAGCTGGAATCGACTGCCCCAGAGGTGGAAACACAGCCCCACCATTTGCCGTGGACTGATCCAGACTGCACTGGAAAAGGGTGAAGCCCCAGAGCACCTGCAGTACATTGATGACATCATTGTATGGGGCACTCAGCAGAGGAAGTTTCTGAGAAGGGGAAGAAAATAATCCAAATCCTGCTGCAGGCTGGCTTTGCCATAAAACAAAGTAAGGTGAAGGGGCCTGCACAGGAAATCCAGTTTTTAGGAATAAGGTGGCATGATGGGTGGTGTCAGGATTCCTATGGATATTATCAACAAAATAGCAGCCATGTCCCCACCAACCAACAAAAAGGAGACAGAGGCCTTCTTAGGTGTTGTGGGTTTCTGGAGAGTGCACATTCAGAATTACGGTCTGATAGTAAGCCCTCTCTACCATGTAACCCAGAAGAAGACTGATTTCAAATGGGGCCCTGAGCAATGACAAGCTTTTGAACAAATTAAACAAGAAATAGTTCATGCCGTAGCTGTTGGGGCAGTCTGGGCAGGACCAGATGTAAAAAATGTGCTGTACACCGCAGCCGGGGAGAATGGCCCTACCTGGAGTCTCTGGCAGAAAGCACCAGGGGAGACTCGAGGTCGACCCCTGGGGTTTTGGAGTCGGGGATACAGAGGATCCGAGGCCTGCTACACTCCAACGGAAAAGGAGATATTGGCAGGCTATGAAGGGTTTCAGTCTGCTTCAGAGGTGATTGGCACTGAAGCACAGCTCCTCTTGGCACCCTGACTGCCAGTGCTGGGCTGGATGTTCAAAGAGAGGGCTCCTTCTACACATCATGCAACCCGATGCTACGTGGAGTAAGTGGGTTGCACTGATCACACAGCGGGCTTGGATAGGAAGCCTCAGTTGTCCAGGAATTCTGGAACTGATCACAGACTGGCCAGAAGGCAAAGATTTCGGAATGTCGCCAGAGGAGGAGGTGACACGTGCTGAAGAAGTCCCACCGTATAATAAACTAACAGAAGATGAGAAGCCATGTGCCCTCTTCACTGATGGGTCCTGTCGCGTTGTGGGAAAGCATCGAAGGTGGAAGGCCGCTGTAAGGAGTCCTACATGGCGAGTTGCAGAAGCTGCTGAAGGAGAAGGTGAATTGAGCCAGTTTGCAGAGGTGAAAGCCATCCAGCTGGCTTTAGATATTGCTGAAAGAGAAAAGTGGCCAACACTGTACCTCTATACCGACTCATGGATGGTGGCCAATGCCCTGTGGGGGTGGTTACAGCAGTGGAAGCGGAGCAACTGGCAACGCAGAGGCAAACCCATCTGGGCTGCCCCATTGTGGCAAGATATTGCTGCCCGGCTAGAGAAGCTGGTTGTAAAGGTACATCATATAGATGCCCACGTACCCAAGAGTCAGGCCACTGAGGAACATCAGAACAACCAGCAGGTGGATCAGGCTGCCAAGATTGAAGTGGCTCAGGTGGATTTGGACTGGCAGCGTAAGGGTGAATTATTTCTAGCTTGGTGGGCCCATGACACCTCAGGCCATCAAGGAAGAGATGCGACATATAGATGGGCCCGTGATCGAGGGGTGGACTTGAGCATGGATGCCATCTCACAGGTCATCCATCAATGTGAAACGTGCGCCGCAATCAAGCAAGCCAAGCGGGTAAAGCCTCTGTGGTATGGAGGCCGATGGTTGACATATGAATATGGGGAAGCATGGCAAATCGACTACATCACGTTCCCACGAAGCCGCCAAGGCAAGCGTTATGTTCTTACAATGGTGGAAGCAACCACTGGATGGCTGGAAACATATCCTGTGCCCCATGCCACTGCCCAGAACACTTCTGGGTCTTGAAAAGCAAGTCCTGTGGTGACATGGCACCCCAGAGAGAATTGAGTCAGACAACGGGACTCATTTTCGGAACAACCTCATAGACACCTGGGCCAAAGAGCATGGTATTGAGTGGGTGTATCACATCCCCTATCATGCACCAGCCTCTGGGAAAGTTGAAAGGTACAATGGACTGCTGACAACTACCCTGAGAGCAATGGGTGGTGGGACCCTCAAACACTGGGACACACATTTAGCAAAGGCCACCTGGTTAATTAACACTAGGGGATCTGCCAATCGAGCTGGCCCTGCCCAATCAAAATTACCACGCCCAGTGGAAGGAGATAAAGTTCCTGTAGTGCGCATGAAAAATATGTTGGGTAAAACAGTTTGGGTTATCCCTGCTTCAGGCAAAGGCCAGCCCATCTGCGGGATTGCTTTTGCTCAGGGACCAGGGTGCACTTGGTGGGTGATGAGAAAGGATGGGGAAGTCCGGTGTGTACCCCAAGGGGATTTGATTTTGTGTGAAAATAGCCAATAAATTAAATAGTATGATGTTAATAGCTATATACTGTATCAATGGTAGGACCATAAGAGTCACCCAAAACTAATGAAGGATGGACTTTGGAACTAGAACTGACTTCAACTAGTGCCCAGAAACTTCATCGAAAAATCACGTCTTTGGCATCCAGACTGCGAGCATGGACCATACCAGATACACCAGCCGTGAAAAACTCTGGATGCAGCGTGCAACAATCCAGCAGCATGCACCATTGTTCCTGCTCTGAGAGACTGTAATGGTAGATGGAACCCAAAGCCATGGCCTAAATGAACTCGATGGACACTTTAGAACGATGGCCCATGGAGTAAGAGAATGGTGCCTGTGAAATAATCTGGGCATGACGTAGATGGTATAGAATAAGGGGTGGATAATGTCCTGGTTCTGGCAAGGATAGAGTTAATTTCACAGGGAGCCAAGACAGGTGACCCAAGCTGGCCGGGGGCTATTCCATACCATCTGACATCATGCTCATCATAAAAGGGGCCTAGTCGGGCAGGGGCAGGCTGGGCGTGGCTCCTGGATGGGTTGAGCATCAGGTGGGTTGGTCGGTAAATTGTTCTCTGTTATCACCCATTGTGAATATCTGTTATCAGTACTGTTGTTGATTGTTTCCCTCTCCCTTGCTGTCCCAGTAAACTGCCCTTATCCCAACCCTCCAGGTTTTGCCGTTGCTTTTCTGTTCTCCTCCCCATCCCGCCGGGGGAGGGGTGAGTGGCACTCAGCTGCCGGCTGGGGCTAAACCATGTCAGACTGTAAATTCCAAACTATGTTGGACTCTGCATTCAAATTCCTGTAGTTCAGGTGAAATGGCACAATTTGAAGATTGCTTTTCATGTTGCTATCAGAGTATCCAGAGTACTTTCTTATTTAAATAATAATAATGTCCTGGAATGTTTTCTCAAACTAACAAATGGGGGGGATCTTACAAATGATTAAAGTTCTGTTAAAGAATTTATATTGGTCAAAAGTAAGGTGAACTGTATATTTTGCTTTTAAGCCTATTGCTTTTCTTTTTTTCTCCTTTCTTTTGCAAGTGGAACAGCCATGGCTATGACATTGCTAAAATATTCGGAAACAAATTTACACTAATCTCACCAGTCTGGTTACAAGTGAAAAGGAGAGGGAAGGAAAGGTTCCAATTCACTGGGCTCCATGATGCTGATAAAGGTGTTATTTTCTTTTTCTTTGAATACACATTGCAAAGAAGATTGCTGGTGGTGTTGTAGACTGGGTAGCTTTGGCAATACATGTATGTGGGTTTTTCTGGCTCTACCTTATGATGAAGTACTTTCATCCATTACATTTTGGGGGGAGTTTTCTTCAGAGTGAACTTCTTTCTGTCCCCACCTGGTTCCACATGTGTACATAGTTATCTGTCCAAAGAATAAGTAGAAAGACTGGCTTTTCCACCAGGCTGTCTACAAGGCCTCTCAAAAAGAAGGGACAAAGAATCTGTACAGGCAGAAATAATGTTTGGTGTTTGCACTGTGCAGTTGTTTACCTGTTGTGTTTTTTTTCCCCTCTGCAAAAACTTTTGGGTGAAGTTGTTTTGGGAATGGAAGATAAATTTAATCTGAAGAGAATTTTTTCTTTCACTGTCAAGAAACTGGCAGCAAGTTCAGATTGCAGCTCGTATGTTCTTAAATAATAACTAAGTAGTTTATGGGTTTGAACTTGATTGAAACATTTGTCTGTGGAATCTCATTTGAAGCAACTATAATTCTTACCATGTTGGTGCCCACTAACAAATTTGTTCTAGTGCAGCGACTGCCAAGAGGAGTGGATGGGACACTTGAAAGTACTATCTTAAAAAAAAGAAAAAAAAATTCCTCCTAGGTGATGCTTGGTGACTGCAGAAGTGTTGTTCTGAGTAGGCAGTAAGATAGTTTCCATGATGAGGCAGAACCGTGAGCAGGGTGGGGTTGGGTAGAGACTGTTTTAAGATTGTAGTTAATGCTGTGGTGGAGGTGATTAGCTGCAAGTTTGTGCATCAGAGAATGTTTTGTCTGTGTTGGTTATGAACTAGTAGTCTGTGGCAGGAAGACCAATTTAATGAAACTGTGCTACATTATTTGAAGAATGCTTGAAAATATGTTGTCAACATCATTTATATTTTAACAGTTCTTCTCTTACTTGATACTCTTTGACAGGCTGGATGAAGGATGTCAGAAAAACCTCCAAAAACATCAAAATAGGTGAGCCTCTGATTTATGTTTGTTTGTTTATCATCTTTAACTTGTAGCAGAGAAAAAGGCAGCTTTGTTCCTGGTGTATATGGGAGAAAGGGAGGTTACCTTAGTGTAGTTGTATGAGGGAAGAAATCCGAGAAGAAAACTAAAAGCAGTTAACTATAGATAGTTAAGTAACTGAAATGTTGATCCTGTTGGTGCCCTAATATTTTGCCCTAACTTCTTGTTTCTGGATAAACCCTGGGTCACAGGACCATCTCTGGAGGGGTACTTTGTATATAGCAGTACGTGCTTACCTGGGGGAGCAGTCTTCAAACTTGTTGTTCAGGGGTTCTGCTTAGTTAAAAAGAAAAAAATCCAAATCTGAGTCAGTCACACTTTCCTGTGTGATAGTAGAAAAATCCTCCTTTGGCTATTCTCCCCTTGAAGCTTGGAACTGTGGGATGTGCCACAGTGTGCATCTTTATGGAAAATGGCAAACATTGCTATAGAGGTAAGAATTCTGTGGAACTGTGAAACCCTTCTTGATTCAGAAGGGAGTATGAAACTTGAAATGCATTAGAAAAATTGAGTACTCAGATATTTTAAATTACTTCAGCTGCCAGATGATAAAGCTGTTGAAATCTCTCTAGGCTCTTCTAAAATGCTCTTTTACATCCTTAGTAGTTAGAAAGGGCTTAGACACAGCTCTGTATGAGTTGTTGGCTTTTCCAGTGTGTGTGATTGTTGGTTGTTCCAACAGCAGTTTTCCTAACTCTTGTCTGACTATGTTTTTAATGTTTTAAATGTGTTGTTAGAAAAAGAAGTTACATTGCCTCAAGTGACCATGTTTTCCAAAATAAAAATTTGTCCCAGGGTCTTGAGATGAGTAGAAGAGTGAAGTAATATAGGGCTGTGTACAAAAGAGTAAATTAGAGTTTGAGGGGAACTTTTCTATCTTGTTCTTGTGGTAGAAGAAATGTACAACTTACAGAAAGATTGCTGTTTCTTGTTGGTGTTCTTTTAAGACTCTACTTGGGGCCCCAAGTAATAGTTCAATTAAGATAGTTCCATCAAGTGAAGGTACCTTTTCTGAAAACTTGCATCAGAGCTGACCTTTAACTAAATGTAAAATGAAGAAGAATCTTCTACAGTGTCAATGTATCTGTGCTGCTCAAGTTAGAGTAAAAAAGCAATGATCTCAGTCATGGGATATGTTGTTTAGTGGCACCTCTGCTTACATCCGCTGTATTCTATTTCTGCAGAAATATTCCAGTGTAGATAATAAATTCTTAATTTCCACTACTGATTGATGACTTTGCTTGATAGTGCCTCGACTTTTGTTTGATGGCTGGACTTATCAGGACTTCGGGAGTGTTTTTGGCAGTGAGGATGAGATAGAGGAGCTTTCCAAGAACATGGTTCTGCTAGCCAAGGTAAAAAGTTTTTACTAATGCTTATGAAATAGTGTGAGATGATATTTGATTCCTTCTGTAATGGGTCTTTTCTCATTTCCAGTAGTTTTATATTGTACCGAATAAAATTCTACTCAAAACAATCATGCTGTGGGATTCTTAAGAGTGTGTCCTACTATGTGTCCAATTCCTGTAAATACAAAGTATAGCAACACTTAAGTGCAGTTAACTACAAGTTGAAAGTGAGATTAAGTCGAATCAACATAAGCTTGTTATCATCGGCAACTGCACTGATGACTTTGGCATGCTATAAATTGTGATTGATAAAACCTATTCCAAACAGCTGACAGAGTGAGTGTTACTGAGGCAGTAGTGGATGCCTGATAAACTTTTCATGAGGTTGCCTAGTGAGCAAACTGCTTTCTAATTTCTATTAAAAAAAATAATCTATTAAGCATGGGCTAAACTCGTTAGTGACTTTTTTGATAGGCAGAACAAGGGTCACAAGTGTGATGAGTGCTGTTCTCTGTGTTACATTCAGACTCAGTGTGCTAGAGCTAATGAGCCACTTCTAATACCAAGAATAACTCATTGGATATCTGTTACTGTACAATTTTGCTGAGGTTTGGTAAACCAGTTTCCTTAAAATGTTAAGAAGCTGGGGAGAGAAGAGGATTTCCTTTAAGGAATGGCTGTTTGCTAACGTTTTCTGGGCAGCCCCTTAGCTAATGGCTTTATAGCTATGCATATGTAGGACTAGACAAGTTGCACCCGAAAGACATTCAACTTTAGTGGTTGATTCATGACAGCCTGCTTAATTACTGTCAGAATAAGTTTTCTCACTTGCTACATGATGTAAAGAAATCTAAATGTGCTCTAGAGGAAGATGGATGTAGAGGTGAACAGAATAGTTTCTTAAAATTTGTAACTGATACTTCAATTCTAGGTCCTCAGTAACAGTTGTCCGATTAAGGAAAGGGTACTCAAGTACAACAGTATCCTTGATCATGCTAAACATAAATTGTCACAAGTGAGATTAATTGTGGGAGATATTTGGAATGATGTCTATGCCAAAGTAGCATTTACATCTTTAGACTCAAGAGCTCATGAGTTTTTCCCCATTATACATGTAAATGTTTGTCAAATGATTTGCTTAACAACCATCTTTCATTAATGGTTGAATTTTCCTAATCTGATACTGGTTTATCCTGTAAGAGTAGAAGTCATGGATAACTAATAGAAGTTTTCAACTTTTGCATGTTTGTTAAATAATTTGTGCTTATCTTTGACTTTGTCATTAAATGCTGCATTAAAGGTGAAGCTGGTAAAAGAATATAAAGCATGTTCAATCTGTAGTAGTACAAGAAAAACTACAGTAATTGTGTGCTTTGATACTGTACTATCATCTCTGATATAAGCCTAATAAATAAGCATGGTGATTAACTGCATATTGTTGATGATTCCCTTTTTATTTAGAATGAAAATTTTGATGGTTTTGTAATTGAAGTTTGGAGTCAGCTGGGAAATCAAAAGCGAACGTGAGTATAAGTCTCTAGGATGCAATTCTTAAAAATCGGCTCTTTTAAAGCATCTTTTTAATTTGTCTGTGTTGATTTGAATTTGTCATTATAAATAAATGCACTTCATTCTAGGACAAGTGAAGATTGTTCCACTTACCTTGGAATCAAGTAGAAGAGTCTAGTCTACATGAGCTCGAAGATTACATAGTAATCTTCGTAGAGGATCTAGTGGACCATATTAGCCTTTCATGCTTGAGTTGTGCAAGATGTTACCATTGTGCAGGGGTGAAGAGGGTACCTCAGTTGCTTACTCAGATGTTGGCTCTGGCCTTTATTATAATATGATTGGTTTGGGTTACAGGGTAAACCTTGTATTCGTGGGATGCTTTCAGGGCCACCAAATTTGAGTTGATTAAGAAACCTTCTAAACCTTTATGTAGATATATTTTAGACATACTGAAATTAAAACCAAAATCCCCAACCTGAAGTGAATCTGGGGAGAAACCGTCTTCCAGTTCTTGCAAGTACAGTATATTTTAAACTTTGGAGTAGTAGCTCTGCTATGAAGTTTCAGTGAGTTGGAATTTACTGTAGCTGCTAAAACTAAACAGCTTATCCACATTGAGCTGTTTCCTGACATGTTCTAATCCATTTTCCTTGAGCAAAACCCCCTTGGTTCTCAACATCTTGGACAGAGTCAAGGTAATGCAAGCTCCAAACTACTGCTTCAGGAGGAAAAGGCAGAATGTGTGGTGAAATGAATGATTCAGTGCAGTAATCTGAAGATTTTGTGTTAGTCCTCTCAGGAAATTAAGGCATCCATTCCCTAAAGCACAATATTCCTGCCAGCTCTCTATTGCCTAAAATGTCTGGGGGAAAACAGCTTAAAAGAAAGCTCCACAGAATGCAGACTTCATTATGGAAGACTTTCACCTTTCAAAAATGGTATACAATAGTTATTTCTGGAACTGAGTGCGGTATTAACAGAGTCCTACCTCTTCCCTATTAAATCAACATTTGGGAACAAAGAATTGAAACTGCAGAATCCTTGTAGCCTTGTCAGGGGCTCCACCATTTGCACTGAAATGAATAATCCTTAACCTAGATGCTGTTGCTCATAATTAGGTAATTCATTGGGTTGTTCCTAAGAGTTGATATCTATACTGAGCTCTGAACCCATTACAATGTCTTAGTAAGACAGCCAACAAGGTAATTTAAGCAATTAGTAATTGCCAGCCAGAAGTCAGGTGTGGTCAATTTATTTACTGTGCTTACTGTATTTCAGTAAAATTGATGCTTTTCCTATTAGTTAACTTATGTGAATGTAAGACATTACAATGTATTACTGTAATTTTAAGACTCACTGAAGACCAATTTAAGCACACTAGCATCAAAGTGCTGCATCGCAAATGACACACATGAACAAAGCATACTTCTTTATTAGCTCCAGGGTGACTTCACTTGTGGCATGGTAAAAATGTTATGCTTTGCCAGGAGTAATGCTGGTTCAAACCAGGATTGCTCATCGCACAAGGTGGGATAAGAACTGTCTGTACTAGAGAAGGTGCTGTTGCATAGCTGCTCTAGCTTTCAGTACTTGAGTGATATTTCGGTGAAGTATAGAAGAACGACTTCTATATTCACTGTCTCTTACTGATAGACAGAAGTGGGAAGTATTTTCCATAATTTCAGAGAAGGAAAGGGTTTTTCTTATAGGGTAGCATGATAACTGCCTCCTTTGCTCCAAGTCGGTAATGTTTGATCATATGTGGCCACCAGTGAACAAGACTTTGGGATTATCCTAACTAAATATGTGAAAGATAATGCTTGGCAGAAAAACATGAATAGGAACAAAAGTTATGAAGTGCAGATTTTTCTCCTCTTCAAGACCAGTTTTTAAGTGCTTCATTGTAAACTCATCTGTGGTTTTTTTTCCTCCCTTTATTGCTACTCCCCTAGAAATGGTTAGGGTGTTTAAGTTGCAAAATTTGTTGTGTTGGGCTTGCCATCTCAGAGACAAGCATTCTGAATAGAGCTAATCTAGGCAGCAAGCTGAAGCTAGAATTGTGTGTGGAATAAACAGTTGTCCTGTGAAAGGAGAGAAGCACATCATTACATAAAAATTTGTCTCATGATGTTTGTAAGTTATGGCACTGGTGTCTTCATTTTGAGATTGTTATTTTGTCTATGAATTGCTCTAAAACTGGATGGCTTGAGTATCCAGTGCCCCAGGGGTTTTTCCTACCAATGTTTTTTGGAGTGAACAGGTGCTTTGAGCAGATCTTAAGGGATAGAATTAAGTGAACTTACCACCTTGGCAAGCCTGTATTTTTATTGCACGTTAAGTGCTGTTACTTTGGGATCTGTTCATTTCCTTTTGCATAGCAGAGCAGAGTTATTGCTGATAAATGAGTAAGCATGGTCGGTCTTTTGCTTCGCTTGTCCCTGCCGGGAGAGTCGGAGCAGCCCATGACCTCTTTTGCCCACACAGTGGCAGCATTGTAACGTGATTCATACCTGATCTTCCTTGTCAGATTGTGTCTTTCGAAGGTGACAGACACCAGCAGTAAAGCATGTTCTTAACCTTGGAAAGGTGGCGGTCAGTTGGCAGGGAGTTGTCAGTACAGGGATTACCCCTAATCCTTTGGAGATGTGAAGTATTCATAGAACAGCAATTGTGTATGCTCCATCTAAAATATCTGTATTAACTGTTAGGTACATGGCATAGACTTCCCTGATTCAGATCCTTCAAGGTCAACTGTTTACCTGAAAGTAGCTTAACCTACTTCTAAGTACAGGAACAAAAGATCATAATGATGCTCCTGGGAACAGATAGTCTGCCTTCAATTTATTTTCAGAGCTGTCTGACGATACAAGGAGACCTGCATAGCTAATACAGTTTATTCCTATTATTTAGTGTGAACATGTTTTAGTTAAATAGATCAGATGTGTGTGGGGTTTTTTTAAAGTACAAGGAACAGTCTGACATAAGCAGTTACCAACAGGTTATTGAGACACAGCACAGGTGCATGAAAATATCTGGAGATATGCTGCAGCTGCCAGCCAGCCTTATGAAATGACAGAGTGGTAGTGTGGATCTGAGGGAAAAAATATTTCACTTAGAATCATTATGGTTTTCATTTTTCAAAACATAAAGTAAATGGATACCTAGCTATTAAGTTAATAATAAAATGGCACTCAATTATTCTAGTGCATCCTTTCATATATCTGTGTTGAGGGGAAAGCTGTGGAAATGATAAATGTTATTTTTTTAATAGTGTTATGGAAAGGACTCATGATCCCATCCAGTGCACTACTTTAGTGGTGCAGGAACACTTACTATAGCACACATTTCTTTATCAGACTTAAAATGACTAGAAACGGGATTTGCTTATGGAACATTTGTGCTTGATATGGTGTTTCAGCTACAAAATCAACATCCACTCTCTAGAGACAATGTGTAGTGATACTTTTTAGCAGAGTGCACCAATATTTCTTGAGGCAGGTGAGTCTGCAAAAGAATCTGAAAACTGCAAATTAGTGTCCTAACTCCCTAATAAATTGGGTTATGATTTAAGAACTGCTTCATCAGAAAGCTGGATTAATTGCAGCTGAGGCTCTTGGTAGACCTTAGCTGAGCAAGTGTGCCCATGAGATACCTTTTTTCAATACCTGGACATGAATTTTGGTTGGATTAAAGAGGCATGATGACATCTTCATAACACATGCTCTCCCCGTTATCTTAATGTTGGTGGTTGAAACACTGAATTACCTCAATACCTTGTGACTAATTTTGTAAGCATCCCCATATAAAAGGGGGACAGTGTTAGCTCTGTGCAAAGCTTCTGTAACCCATAAATTCAGTGACCAGCCTCTTTAAGAACATGTGATCACTGAGCATTTTTAAAATGAGGCAAATTTAGACACTTCTCTGTCAGCCCTTTGCATGTTTCTAGAAAATCTTGATTTTCTGGGTACTTGCTTCAACATTAGAAACAAGTGAAAATTCTTCCCGCAAGGCCTGAGGAGTTACCTAAAAAGTGCCTTTAGTTTTCCATTTATCCTAGCTGGCATTACAGATGAGGTGAAATGTTGCAAAGAAGTTATGTTGCTAGCATCCACTAAGACATGAAATTCTGTGGTTTCAGGCTCACCATGTATCTTCTATTTTACCTCTTCTTAAGCAGAACTAACTTAATCTGATTTTGTTTGTTTTCAAGAGCAAAAAATGTTCTAATCATTCTGTTTTGGCATTAGAATTGCTTTGTAGTGCTCAGCAGACTAAAGTCTTAAATTATATCAATTCTTTGTGCCGCTTTCTTTTGTGTATTCATTTAAAAGTTGATTTTACCAACAGTATAAATTTTACATAGGAGAATTATGTGCCTAAATATAGCTGCCTGGTTTCATATTACATCTCCTAAGCAGCCTGGTCTCTGGCTGTTCATGTAGGGGCCTAGATGCCTCCAGTCTTACACAGCAATCCTGTATGCATGCTTTGTATATCTTTGGATATATAAAATGGTATTAGGTTCTTATATTTAGATGCCAAAATACCGCCTGTCCTATCTGAAGAACCTGAATTGTTTTGATACATGTGGGTGGACCAAAGTTTTAAGGGATTTATACTGACCAGTTCAGGCTCCTGTAGATGTCTAATACAGATACTTCAAAGTACCCTCTATAGTACTGGTACCTACTTATTTCCTGTGATTTCTGGGAATAGAATTATTGGTATACAAATCACAATGAGGTCAAATTTAATGTGAGATGAAAGACTGCATCTAACTGATGCTGCCTCCTCTCATGCTGACAGCCATTGCACAGTGAAAAAGTATTCAGCTTCCCATCTTTTATTCTAACATGTAGGATATTAGTCTCCTAACAAAAATCTAAATCAGCCAAGATATCCTATGTAGGTGATACCTCAATTCTAATGTGTTTTGCTGCCTCTTATAGTTTAAATCTGCTTCTTATTTATATATATTTTATCTAAAACTTTCTTGACTGATTTTGCAATAAAATATTCCAAGTTATTCATCCTGTGGCATTTAAGTTTAAAAATGTACATGGTAGAGCTATTGAGATAACTGAGCAAGCAAAGGCTCTCTTGCTTATTTAGTTAACTAGCAAGAGAGACATCATCCTGTCTAGCTATCTCACTTGTGGATTTATTAGGTGGTGGTGTGTGGTTTGTTTATTTTTTTGTTTTTTTTTTTTTCCAGAGACCTGTGTCATGTTGTGAAAAAGGCATGAATGTACCTATCAGAATCTTATAGCATACATAAAAGTGCACACATTACTCTGATCAGTCTGGCATTAGCTGACAGATGGCACTGCCATCACACAGAATCAATCTGAAAAACATGATTTTTTTGTCACCACGTGCTGCAGGCAGTTGGTATCATGCAGAAGATGACCTTCAGACATCTTATTAATGTTGGTAGGAGTATAAGAGCAAAAAGCTTTTCTGGCAGTTCTATCCTTCATGTTAGTCCCTGAAAAATTAATCTATTAATCAAAGATTTGCCATAATTCACTCCAGTTTCTTGGTATTAACTAGGCAATGAAATGGCACAAAAGGGCAATTTCTTCTTGAAGTAGACAGCTTTATTCTGTCCAATTTTTTTGACAAGGCATAAATTTTAGGGAGTACTGACTACCAACTTGTGCAAAAAGTGACTGAAGTTGGAAAGTTGCAGAGTTCTGAAGGGTCATGTAACTGAAGGGAAGGATATAGCAGCCTTATGTGTCTTCTGCAAGGCTTTTCAAATACACCTACAGCCCATTCTTGTGCACTGAAGTAAACTGTACTACAAGGTGTCCCAAACACAATAGACTAGCAAAGCTGGAAAAAGGGAGTTCTGAAAAAACAAGCTTCCCCCCAAAGTCTGGGTGACAAAAATGTGGAGGTCTGCATACTTTATAGGGGACAAGATACTTTGAAATCATGAACACTTGGAAAATTGACCTACTAAATGATAGCGATGATAGAAGGCCTGAAATAGTAGGAATGAAGTAGACCTTAATTAGCTCAAGATAGAGTCTTAAAGCTGCCAATGTTTTAGTAGCTACTCTGAAGTTAAATTTGACAGTGGTGAAGTCTCTGGTAAATATTTAATGAAGCCTTTTCAGGAAGACTGATTATATTCCTACTTTCCTGCACCTCATTATAATGTTTAAAATGTCAGTAGCTTTTCTTTCAAAATTACTGGTGGTAATATAGGAGAATATTGTGTTAAAAACACTGGGAAGCACTGTTGGGACACAGTAAAGTGTTAATTTATAGCACACAATAAATGAGCATTTTGCTATTGCTGTTTGGGGGAGAGAGGAAGAGTGTACATTTGATTTACATAATTTGTCTTGTCTGATAGATGGTAGTGAGCCTAAATCTTTGACCATTAATCCTGTCTGATTTGCTACAAAGTTTTCAAGGCCCAGAGACCTGGCTTGACAGGTTAGTGAGCAGATGTTAATCTGGGTTTCTTGAGCAAGAATCTGCAGTTGTCCAGCTACTTCTTTTCTTCCTGACTTCCAAGTAATTATTTTTTGGCCAGACCTATGTCACTTGGATTTGGTGGCGGGAGGAGAGAAGTGGCTGTTTTGATGGAGTCTGTTTTTAGTTAGAGCCCCGTTAGCTAGCTACAAAATCAGCAATCCAAACTGTACTCCTGCCACTCTCAGGCCACAAATCTCTGTCCTTCATTTACAATTGTAGGTGGTGGTTCTACACTGTATGCCTTTCTGGTTATAAAACATGACTACTTTTGTGCAGTCACTGTTTTTGTGGATACATTTTTACCTCTGCTGGCTATCCACCAGTGTCTGACGTTGCTGAGGAAAGGGGAAACCTTGAATTTAACATTCACTTGAATTTTTTTTTTCTCTGCATCTGATTCAAAATAATCACAACTGTTTTTCTTCTTACGCTTCAGAGCATTGCTATCTGGATAGCAAAATTTTAGGAGCTGAGGCAGATACGTGAAGATGCAGAGTGGGAGCAAGAGTGTTAGCCTTATTTCTCAATGAAGAAGATGTTGTCTTGCTCTGCACCTATGTTAGGTTCTTTTGTTCTATTCTGCCCCTCCTTCTATCCCCTCACCTTCTAAATAATTAAATTTAAAGTCAGAAAATGTTTTGCACATTGTAGAGGTCTCAGAGTTCCTACAGCTAACAGAGGCAGCTAGGCAGAGAAGAGAGATCTGTGCTGATGAACAGTGTAGAATAATCTCAGTGCCAGAGGAACTGATTCTTTGGTCGAATTTCTTTTACATGTAGCATCTCTTGACATCTAATAAAGGCTGCATTCATACTGCAGTTTGGGCATAATTAGTTAAAAAGGTCACTTAGCCATGAGACACAAATCATTTGGAAAGAAGGCTTAGCTAGTTTTAATACTTACTATAGTTTTTGATAAGATTATGTCATGTGGGAGCCATGATGTGTATGTTGGAGACAATAAATGTCTGTTTAGTTTAGTGTTGTAATTTTTTAATGCGTTCCTATGGAAAAGGATTCTTCTTTGCTATAATCGATTTGTCTAAATGGTGACACTCTTAATGTGGAATGCATATGATAAGGAAATAGGAGGGATAGCTGTTACTTTTCCAGAGTAAGAATGGTAGAAGTACATGCTGCAGACAGACCAAAAGCCGATTCCTGTAATCTCATGTCTTTCCCCCCAGAAGAGAAATACGGGTGGCAGTATGACAATTCATTGTCAAGAGCTGTTCAGTACAGCCAGCTCTCAAATTGTAAGCATAAAATAGTGATGGTATCGGCAAAGTGGTCAAACTTGCTTTGTTTATTTGCCAGGATTTTGAGAGTAATGGCTTTTGTAGCATCCTTGGAAAGTTTTCATCAGGCATTAAACGATTTCAGGGAAAATGAAAATGCCTGGTTACTTTTGGATAGTGTGTACATTGCAAGTCAAGCATCATTACTGTGATGGATAATTATATTGGAAGATGAATGATTTCAGAAGAATATCTCTAGGATGATGCTGCCTTGAAAGGCATGACAGTACTAAAAGTTGTTTCTAAGAGTTCAGATCTAATGCAGTTTAAGTCGAGCAAACAATTTGGATGATCGCCTATGTATATCCTGCCTTTCCTGCTTTAGCACTTTTAGCCTACTGGCATGGGTTATGAAGTTGCTTTCTACTTGGTTCAGGTTTAAGCATAGTTCTGAACAGATCTACAACTCTGTGCTAATATCATTTGTCTGACTGCCTTTGTGGATCTACCATGCCAGTGGGTAAATATGAAAGTTGACTTTGTTCTGAAAAATCAAATGACTTAAGGAAGGCACACAGAAGGGCCATATTTATAGTGCAAATTGAAGGTAATATTGGAGTCCTGTTAAGATAACAATAGCTATTAAACTTTTTTGTTTCTGCATTCTGTCTCTGAAGGATTTTCTATTAACATCATCCTTCAAATCAGAAAGACTAAAAGCAGTTTATGTGAAAATGTTGGAGTTTATTTTCCTATTGAAATGTTTAGAATGTGGATATAAAAATCAGCTTTTGTGAAAATCTTTAAATGACGCATATGGAGGGTAATACTTCCAGACATGACATTGTCAAACACTTATTTTGTAGCTATAAAGTAATATATTGAGAAACAAAAGGATTATTTATGCAGAAAAAAACAACAGCAGAAATGTTTTTTAAGTACAGGCCTCAGAAATATCCCTTGAAGATTGCATGTCTTGCTGTGAAAGCATCTTTACAGATTCTCCGACCTCAGGTGTAGTAATACAGTGGCAACTTGAATCTATTCCACAGCTATTTGTTTCACAATAGTGTTTGGTTCTTCTATTCATTTAATTCTTTTTACTGAGCATGACCTCAAGAGGTGACCTGCTCTGATAAGATATGCTGTTTTACATGCTAACAATGCTTAGTTAGATTAAAATAAAATTAGGAAACATTTTAGCCCCAAGGTGATCACCAGTTCCAATATAACTAAGACTGTCTCCAGCAGTTCGGTGTTCTTAGTCTTGAAAGAGGGTAAACCTCTGACCAGTCTTTCTAATTTTTTTTTTCCTGCTATGGTCATTCACTACAAACTGTGTTTGGCACTCTTGCCAGCTGTGTCTTTTCAATTATTTCTACAGTTACTTGTGAACTTGCTCTTGCCAATTTATAGTCCCAGTTTTACTGCCTTTTGCTCTAACAATATATTTATATTTCAGGGAGTTGATTCACTTGCTTATTCACCTTTCTGAAGCTCTGCATGAAGCACAACTTAAACTCGTACTGGTCATCCCTCCTGCAGTTGCAGCAGGGTGAGTATTCCTATTTAGCTGGCAGGTTCCAGATGAGAAATACTTTCTTGTCTGATATAGAATAAAGTCAAAGCTTTGTTTATAGCTGTGCGGCTTAAATGAATAAGAAATGATTTGAGTTTGATTGGTAGTCCTGTCTTCGTGTGTGTTGCACAGAATAGTCTTAGTAACTCTATACATTCATATACCTCATAACTTTTGATGTCAGAGTAGCTTGCAGAGGGACCTCCTATTGTGGTTTTAACCCAAAATGTCTGCTAAGAACTTTCAGGAGAACAAGAGCAGAAACAGTTGTGGAGCTTAATGACTTGTTGCCAAGGAGTGAAAAGGGTATCATAAAGGTAGCATATAAAAGAACTTTCTGAGCCTCTGGGCACAATTTCAGCTATGATAGATAGTAGTTATTCTTTAAGTGAGAAAAACAGAGCTACAGGAAGGAATTATATATATAATAGGTCTCTGGGTTTTTAAAATTATTTTGACTTGATAGTTCATATGTACAGAAAATGCATTTAGAGGATAATACTTAGAATTGTTAATGATTCTGTTTGTGCAATGACTTGAATCTGACAGATGTACCAGTTTATGTGCTCTTTTGGCTCAACAGCAGTAAGCAGTTCTTATCTTTCAGTGTTTATAGCAGAGAGATACTTACTTCCCAAGATTGTGTTTGTTGAAAATGTGGAAAATGAGAATGTAATTTCATTATATGTGGAGGGAATTTGAATCCTTTTTAAGTGTTTACATTTTTTAGGAAAAGATTCTACATTGTCTTTAAATGATATATACGAAAACTGAAAAATCACAGCTTTACTATATCTCTAGTCTTTTTCTGGAAAGAAAACAGTATTTCAGTATTCCAGGGAGATTGTATCTAGTCCTTCAGGGTTTTGTATGATTAATCAGTGATTACATCCATGTGAGAGTGAGCAGATAGAACTGAAGACAAGGATGGAAGGTGGTTCGGAATACCAGCAGAGTGATGCGACTTCATTATTGTGGTTTCAAATTGAAATGTGGGCTATGCCAATGCTCTACAGCTTTATTAGCAAGAGTTTTGCCAGTATCCAGCTACCCTTTGGTAACATTTGTTCACATTTGGATGCCCTTCCAGGTCAAAAGATGCACGGTATCCTTGCATTGTGAGCATAGCTATCTGTTGTGGAAAAGTGATTAAGGTAGACAATAGTGCTACAGGATATACAGGGAATACATCATGCCTTTCAGAGAACTGTGGTAATAGGATTATCTTATCCCAAAAACTACCAGGTTCTAAATTTCTGTATTCTACTCTTCCCTTTCCTTGCTTCTTAAAGGTAATGAGTGTCCCTGTTACACTGTGGATAGGCTGAATGTTAAAGTTAGGTATGTGTTATGGGAGACAGCCTTTAACTGTCAGAATGAGAAGCTCCAAGTTTCCATTAATTGTTTTTAAGAGATTTGGTGGGGGCTTGTGTCGTATGAGGCTGCAGAATAATGAAGCATAACCATTTGTAGAGGATTACATACACAAAACAGTCTTCATAAAGTAATTGAGTGTGTTGCAGTGAGTTTTGCTAACTGCAGAATAGGTGACAGATGGGACATGTGTGCTAATCCTATGGCGTGCTTATTCCTTATCTCTGAATTTTACCTAATGGAATAGGTACCTCCTCCTGGTTATGCAGATATTTTTGGCTTACTGGGCTTGACTTGCTGATAATGATAACTGGGGAAGACTCGTAATATTTGCATGGTTGGCGATGCAAGATTATTTTTTTCCAAGTTTCCTTTTTCCTTCAAGCTGTTCAGCAACCTTATGCCTGCACTTGAAAATTTAGTAATGTAAGTCAATCTTATAGGGACCCATTATTAGGTATTTTTCAGATGAGAGTTAGTAGACAGCTAATGAAAAATACTACAATGTCCTATTTTTCTCACCTTGGGCTGTATAACTGTATGGACAGGGTCACAGCCGCTACAGTTTATGACAGTTTAAGAGCACAGTTTCAGGATGGTGTTGTACAACCTCCTAAATTTCTTGTAGGCTGTCACAATTTTTCACTATACATTCATTTTCAAGGTGGCAAAAAGGCTGAGAAAATGGAGTGCCTGAGCAGGCTTGTAAATATCTCTTCTGTGGCTGGACTTTTCTCTGCCATGGTCTCAAGTTTTTGTTGAGGTTTGTGGGGAGGTCCAATAGCACGAGGGGGAAGCAAAGCATTTCTACCTAAAATGCTGCCTACTGAAAAGATTCAGAGACCCTGTAGTAGGTGACTAAAAAGTTGTCTATGTGCTGAGATCAGTTCGTGTCTGCACTATAACTGTGATGTCACCTCTTCTGTAGATTAGTGATGTAAACCTGTATCCTGTATTCAGTTCCTGAATATAGGGTATGTACTGTCTACCATCTTAAGACTGTAAACTCAGAATAATATCTACATGTAATTTTGTTCTCAAATAGCTGCATGAAATCTGACTGCAGTTTATTTTCTGTAAAACTATGTACTTCAGGATGTTTTTTTGTTGCTTTATATTTTCCTCTATTGCATGGTATAACTGTTTTATATCCTTAAAATGAAGTAGCTCGTTTGATACAAAAAATCCCTTTGCTTCTGTGTGTGGCTGGCCACTGAGTTTTGATAGGCATAGAGGGAGAAGCAATGTGGTGAAGACTATGGCAAAAGCAAAGAAAATAAATTCCAAAATCCAAAACGTATCCCCACACTAGCTACTATGAAGAAAAATCAGTCCTCTCAGCTGAAACCAGGACATCCATGTAAATTGGTAAAGTAGGACAGCCCTGTAAAATAATACCTGTGCAGAGCCCTTTTCTTTAGGGACTGAAGGGCTTGGACAGCCTAGCTGCATTTTGAGAAGATTCTTTCCTCTCACTCAAGCCCCTCTGTTTCTACCTCAGTTCTGGTGGGTTTTGCATCATGTTTTGTGAGAAACTTTACTTGTAGAACAGTATTAATTTCTAGTGCAATGTGGCATTAAGAGAGTAGATCCAAGTCTCAGGATGACACTAAACTTACACTGTTACTTTTCTCTAAACATTGTGTGGCTTGTTTCCTTTTCTTCCCTGTGATGTGTATTTTCCATGCTCTTCCCCTGTCAGAATACACATCCTATAATCCTGAGGCAGTTTGGCACGCTGCTACACTCCAGGTCTTGTAACATGCAAAAAGGAATGCACTGTATAAATGGGGTCAAGAATTTATTGTTTGTCCGCTTAATGTTTTAATGGTCTGATAGTCCAAATTATCTAGATAATACAGAAAAGCCTCATCAACTTTACAACTACAATTGTTATGCAGAGCTTTCCCACTTTGTACCCCTTTTCTATGGTGTTATGCTCACCCTTCCACTGTTCCTGTGGGTCCTGAGGTTGACACATGGTATTCCTTGAGCAGAAAGATAAGTCATCAGCATGGAGAGGTCTTTCTCAGGAGCAATGTGATATTCGTGCTGGAGGCGGCTGCTTTGTTCAGCCTTGGGTTTCACTTGGGGCTGTTTCACATGTTTTCTTATCAGAGTCTCCTTCCTCTTCATTGGCTCTCAGCTGAAGCTTGAAGTTTGTGCAAACTACTCAGGTCGGTCAAACATGGTATGTGGTATTCCCAGAGCTGGAGGCAGTAGCCACTTGACCACCACACAATTATTTGAGAGAAAGTTCAGGCCATGAGATGCAGAGGATTTTAAAAAGGAGGAAGCTTTTAATCACCACTGTTTCTCAGTATGAGGCATCACATGTGTTGCAAGTAATCAGAGCTACAGGGCAGTTGTGTTGTTCCTTACTGTCATGGATGTCTTTGCATGGCTGTTGAGAGCCACTTTTGTGGCTTGAGTCTTAGGAAGCCAGCTTTTTCTGTCAAGAGAAGGTTGAGAGTCGTTCAGACTTACTTGCTTCAGAATATAAATGCTTAGGAGCTTCTTCTGATGCATGGATGGCTTTGCTGGTAAAACTTTCTACTATAGGGAAGGTTCTAGGAATTGAGCCACACTTTTAGCTATTGCCCTCTGAAATGCTAGCATGACTCCCTGTAAGCCAAATGCCTTATATTAACTCGTTGCACCACAGAGCAAGAACTGCAATACTTCTTTAAAGACATGACAACTAAATCCATAAAAATCTATTCCTGGCTCATGAGATAACCTTTGCAATGTTCACAAACCATTAATACTCTGATTTCTTGCAGATTTCTCTGGGAAATTGTGGGCTGGTATGCCTTTGCGTCACGTGGATGTTCAATGGTGATAACAAATACTTTCAGATTCTCATGCTTTGGTTGTCAAAAATAATAAGAAATTACGATGTCTTTTCTCCTGTCTGTCATTTATTCCAATCTTTCATGCTGCCCTCTTATGATCTACATTTCATTCCAATTGATAGTTCCTTTTTAAAGCAATTTTCTGTTGCTATTAATTGTAGTCTATTACAGTTAAAGGAGAACACTTTAAAACATTTTTATAAAATGCTTTATCAGTCACTTCATCACATAGATGCTTTTTAAAATGTGAGTGCATGCTCTGCTAGAATTTAAGTAATTGCTGTAAACAGTGTTCACATTAAAGTGCATTTGCTCCTTTTGGCGGTAGGGAGAAAATGGAGAATAGCACAAACCTTAAGATTCTTATTCATCATGGTGCCTATTGTCATTACCAAATTCAGTCTCATAGCCAGAGGGACCTAAATCTGTTTTGTTTATACACAGTCACTTGGGACTCTATGGTGTAGTTTTTCTTAATCCTGAAACAGAAGTTGAAGCCACTGTAAACCCTCTGGATTCTTAAACACATTTGTTATGGTAACTGTATCTTTCAGGACTATTTTGCAATTGAACACCCCACTGAGGTTTGGATTTTGTGTTGTCATTGCCTGTCTTGCATATTGACATGATAGTGGGTTCATAGTTCCAAAACCTTTCTGAACTGGGATTTAGAGACACCCTATTAGAACTGTGAAGAGCTGTCTATCTGAAGTGCAATTTTTAACCTGAAATATGTATCACATGCCTGTCCCTAAATGGCCTTGTCTGTAGAGGCGTAGTGAAGTATTCCTATTTTCTAGCTGTGGGAAATAACACCTGTAGTTCATCTGAAAGAATCTGAAAGTCTCATTCCTTTAAACCAATTATTTTGTTTCTTTATGCACTCCTGAAGTTTTTAGGATTTATTCATAAACCTGTGTCTTCCATGTATGTCTTCCTATTGCATGAACTAGAAAAAATACTTTAGCTTCTTGAGTAAATAGATTGCTGAAAGTATGCTCATTAGTTATGAAAACATCCTAAATTGTGAACAATGTTCATGCATGCTTTAAATTTTAGAAGTATGTTGGATTTAACAATATCAGTAAGCAGAATCCTGCAATTTTCTTTCTGCCTTACTTGACTTTTTAGATAATAGCAGTACTTGAAAATTTTTGATTTATAGGATAACAAGGCTTCAACTGAAAAGTGCTTCCCATTGTGTGTTAAATATCTTCTGTTATCAAATTCTGTGTATTGAAACTCACTTTGGTTTTTAACACTTACACAAGGTTGAAAGCATGCTTTAATGCATCTTACATTCTTTTTGTGTTGGAATCACTGTAGACTGTTAATGAAAAATACAGCAAAAGGCATGGAAATAAGTGCCATCAAGAATCAAATAATATTTTAGAGTTCAGCAGCTGGCAAAAGACTGATAAAGGAGACGTGAGCTGTATGTGGAATATCCTAACCAGCTGGGATGCTAGGAGCTGTAACATTCTTCCTTTTGTGTTCTACCCCGATTAAAATTTAAACAGAGAACATAGTTAAATGTAAGTTAAATGTTTATTTAGGAATTTGTAATTTAGACTTCTTTGATATGTGTGAAGATCAAAGCAGTCTGGCAGCAAATGCAGTCTGAAAGGAGACACTTTTAAGAGCTAAAAATA
The DNA here is from genome assembly GCF_011004875.1 of Balearica regulorum gibbericeps. Classification (NCBI taxonomy): domain Eukaryota; kingdom Metazoa; phylum Chordata; class Aves; order Gruiformes; family Gruidae; genus Balearica; species Balearica regulorum. The sequence goes on along the minus strand of NC_046188.1, from coordinate 51,976,135 downwards.
CTGGTTTGCTTAGGGAAAAACAGTCTGGAAAATGCAGCATTGCACATGAGATCAAGTGCATGATGCAGGAAGGAAACATATTGGGTTATCTGTTTAACTTCTCGAATTCAGCTTCTGTAAACAAGAATTGAGTGAGACTGATCCTCTAGATGAAGCTTGCTTTCATAACTAAAGGATCTGGTAAAGCCTTTGGGTTTTGGTTGGCTTGTGAAATGTTCTCAGCTAAAAGAAAACTTTACTTGAAAAACAATATAGTTTGAGGGTTTTTAAAATCCAGATATTTTATATTGTCCTTCACAGCGTGTTTTATACATTTTCCATTCTCTAGAGACAGTTGCACTGGCATAATCAAGGGCAGGAATTGTGTGGAGGCTGACTGGGTGGCAGGAGTCTCTCTAGCAACAAAGCGCATATAGAGCTACCATGGTGGCAAACACAGATTGAGGTAGTCAGTGTTTCCATCCACCTGATGTCCAGGAATTGCATGATTTTCCTGCAAACTTAAGCGATTTGCAAGAGAGGGACAGCAGGAGCCAAAGCTATACTCTAAAAAGTGTATGTGTTATACTGTGATGCTCCTTTGGGATGGGAGACTTGTGGTAGTGTATGTCTGAAGGGAGGTGCTAGGATTGCCATGTTACGTAAATGGTTGTTAGAGCAGATGGTTTGCTGAAGACTTCCAGCCTGTCTTTCAACAGTTTGTCTCAAAATGTTAGGATGTTACTGTTTTTAACATGCATGGATATGGATGTATATATGAACTATATGCATACCGTTTCTAAAATGGCAATGGCTAGCCAGGTATATTCTGCCCATTGGTGATAGTACGTAATTCCATTTATGCTGTTTAATCCTGGGCTTGATTAAATTCTTGGCTTAAATGTGTATGCTTCAGTGATTACTGTACTGCAGAAATTGTACTGGTGAAAGCTTTGTGAATGTTTTTATACTGATATCACAAGCCTCTTTCTGAATAGGATAGCTGTACTGGAGTGAACTACCTTTATGCCTAAATGTGCTGTTGAAAAATAAAAAAAGCAAATGGGACTTGAAATTTGTTTGCACCTGTTCTCTTAAGTCTGTAAATCACAGGGATTGAGTTGGTTATTTTATTTGTTTCTCTATACTTACATGCTTTATAATGTGTTAGGGATGCTTTTCAAAGGCAAAAAGAGGGGCTTTGAATTTGCAAGGTCCTGCACATGGGTCGGCGCAATCCCAAGCACAAATACAGGCTGGGTGGAGAATGGATTGAAAGCAGCCCTGAGGAGAAGGACTTGGGGGTGTTGGTAGCTGAAAAGCTCAACATGAGCTGGCAATGTGTGCTTGCAGCCCAGAAAGCCAACTGTATCTTGGGCTGCATCAGAAGAAGTGTGACCAGCAGGTCAAGGGAGGTGATTCTGCCCCTCTACTCTGCTGTCATGAATCCCCACCTGGAGTACTGCATTCAGCTCTGGGGTCCCCAGTACAAGAAAGAGATGGAGCTGTTGGAGTGAGTCCAGAGGAGGGCCACAAAAATGATTAGAGGGCTGGAGCACTTCTGCTATGAGAACAGGCAGAGAGAGTTGGGCTTGTTCAGCCTGTAGAAGAGAAGGCTCTGGGGAAACCTTATAGCAGCCTTCCAATATCTAAAGGGGGCCTACAGGAAAAATGAGGAAGAACTTTTTATCAGGGAGTGTAGTGATAGGACAGGGGATAATGGCTTTAAACTGAAGGAAGGTAGATTTAAATTAGGTATAAGGAAGAAATTCTTTACTGTGAGGGTGGTGAGGCACTGGAACAGGTTGCCCAGAGAGGCTGTGGGTGCCCCATCCCTGAAAGTGTTCAAGGCCAAGTTGGATGGGGCTTTGGGCAACGTGGTCTAGTGGAGGGTGTCCCTGTCCATGGCAGGGAGTTGGAACTAGATGATTTTTGAAGGTCCCTTCCCACCTAAACCATTCTATGATTCTTTCTTGTCTGTAAGTAAATTGAATTTAATCTGACTAGATTATTACATATTTTGTCCAGGTTCAGCAGCCATTCTATCCATGGTGTTTCCCAGTTACTGTGAAAAAAACAATGAGTAGAGAAAATTCTTAAGTTTATTTGGATGAGCTATCATCAGAAAGAGCATCAGTACTACTCTTGTTTCCTGCTGTCCTGAGAAAGAGCAAAGGCAGACAAAAAGCTCTCAGGAGCTGTAGATAGGATGTTGTCTTCACAGGGATGCTGAATCTAGCCATTGTTGCATAACCATGGCTTTTTTGGCATTTGTAGTTTATTACAGACATTAGACATATGGTGTAACTGTGTTAAGGATCAGTGTGGTATACACTAAGTCATTAAAAGCTGTTTGTTTTGCTAAACACAGTGTTAAATAACTTCATATTTATGGACAGGTTGTTAATGGTCACTTTTCTTGGACTTTTATTGTCCCCTGAAGTATAATTCTTTGCACAAAGTAGCAATAAAAATGGCATTGGCAATGCTGCTTCAGAATATAACACTTTTGATATTTAGGATATGCATGAAGCAGTTTGTCTTGTGTGATGGATATCCTTTTAAAACACCTGTCTAGGTTGTAAGACAGTAGCTGTTCTCAAATAGCGCATGATTCTTTATCTCTTGAAGTTGTTTGGAATCTGTAAATGAGAAAAAGCAAAATCTCAAGTAAACAAATGAAATATCTGGACTTATTTGACATGCCATTGAGAACTTTTTTGCTGTCTTTTTTCAAGGAAGATCACATTTAAGATACTAAGAGCTTGTTTTATCATACTCTGAGTATATGATGAAGCTACAGAAAGCACTGGTTACTTTGTCACTGTTATGAGTTTTAGAATTACAGATGAAAAGCTTGCTGCATTTCTAAAGAAAAAAAAACTGCCTACAACCTCCAACACTTTGGGGTTTTGTATGTATCAATCATAATTAAAATGCATGGAAGACAGTTTTAAAAATAGATTGTTTAAATTATTTAAGAAGCCCCAGGTAACACAAGGCAACTTTATGCTTTAGTAATTTTATCAAGTCTAGCATAATAATACTAGATGTACATCAGACCTTGATCCTTTAAATAATAGTATGCAAAACATTTGCTGTTCTTACCTATGTCTTAATAACCTATATGTGGGTGCTTACCAGTACAAAGCAGAGGTCATTAAGCAGTATGTTTTCATTTAACTTTATGGAACATGATGTTTGGGATTATTAGCAAGAATGAAGCACATCGTAAACAAATCATTGGAGCTATTGCTGTCCTCATGAAGTTATCAAAAATACTACTACTGGTAAATTGGATACAGTTTAGCTAGAATAAATTGTTATCTCCTCACCAGTTTCTGATAGTATCTATCACAGTAGTATTTAAATTAAAAGCAAGTATGTTTGTCTCCAATGAAAGGTGCACTTAACCTCACAGTTTCACATCTGGCAGAAGGACTGGAAAGTGTTAGTGGAAATAGGAAGTTTGGTTCCTCATCTCTAAAACAAAAGCTCTTGGTATGAATTTGATGTGTCAGCTTTCTTAATACAGTCCACTCTACAGATGTGTGACTGTTGGACTGGGATGCCATTTCAGGTGGGACCCATCGGCAAACCTTGTATGGAATTAATAAACCAAAGTCTATAAATGTTTTAGTATGGGTCAGATTTTCTAGACCTTGGATTGTTCTTCTCTGGACTCTCTCTAAATCTCCTACATCTTCCTTAATATATGGTTCAGGGAACCATATATTTTAAGCCATGGCCCTTAGATTTTCCAGGAAGAAATATGTGTCCATATGGTATGGTGCGGAATGTATAGGACAGCACAGATCAGCCATGTGGCACGTGCCTAGCAAGTCTAGTATGTTCTGGATACTTTAGACCTGTTGTATACACAGTATAAAAATCAGTCTATGGTGGTCCTCTGCAGAGGCTGCTGGACCTTTGTAAAACCTGGGCCAAAGAAGTGGTAGCGCAATGTATGTTGAATGAAAGTGACCTAAAGTATTTTTCCTAAAACAGTAAGGTGGGTGGATTGTTCTTAAGTTTGTGGAAGATATCAGATTAGTAAGTAAACATTTAACAGGAGGTGATCAGATCTTGAAGTTATTCCAGAAACATTAAAAATTATCTGGGATTAATGCCATGAGATTAAACAATCTTTAATTAATACTATTTTATTAATACAAAATACGGTTTTAAGGAGGGAGAAGTAAATCATGGAAATACATTGAAACTTTCTGGGCAGACCTGTCTTGGAAGAGGATCAGGCAATTTCAAAATGCCAAGGGAACAGTGCTGTGAGATGTAGGGAAAGGGATGCTTTTCATTTTGAGATGTTTTGGCAGGGAGCTTTCAGGGTCACAAAAGGTAAATTCTGTGCTCTCAGTGCTAGGCAGGTCTTGTGGAAAAGTGAATCTGGGGTACTGTGTTTATAGGAGGATGTAGAAAAATGAGAGTGTTTAGAGGAAAGCAAGAAAAATGGCTAGAAGTATATATAACGTCTCCTTTGAGGAAAGTTTGAACAACTGTATTTAGTATATTGAAAAGAGAAGCGTGTCAGGAGACATAATAAGTCTTCAGATATGTCAACAGGGGCTGTATAAGTGACAGTGATACATAGGTCTTCACATCAGCTTGGAAGAAAAGGATAAAAATACTCTTAATTCATCATAAGGAATTCTTAGGTTGAACACTAGAAAAAGAATAACTTCCGATGGCAAAACACTGTAGAAACACTTAAGAGAATTTTGGAATCTTCATCTGCATTTTGAACTTGATACAGGTCGAGGTAGCAGGTGATGCACAGCTGTGTGAGGAGAAGAGGGAGTGTAGCACCTTTTATTGTTTTCTTTGGGTGGCAGAATTAATGCTCCATAAATGCCTGTTTGGCAGAAGAGTGCAAGGAAGCAGAGCTGAGCTAGTGGGATAAAGAAGCAAAAGAGTATGCTTTCTTCCTCTGTCCCAGGGACAAAGCAAACATTCACAAATACACCTTCCCCCTGTTTCTCTTGAAGACTTGTGGGCAGTTCCTTGTGTGGAGGATACACCTAGGACTCAAGCTAGCCTTATTCTGTTTTTTAATAGATACTTTTGAAGGCTTTCTTTGTTAAACCTTCCTACTAAAGTTTGAGGTAAGCTAGAAATTTAGATAAATTTTTCTTTTAGTTGTGATTAAAAAAGGGTGGGTGGGGCAGACACAACAAAGGAATGGAGAATATATGGAAGTCAGGTTTTGGTATTCTGCTCTTAAATTGAGACTTTAGAGACTTGCTTTTAGCCTCAGTGAATTAAAATGACAGGCAAACATTTCCCAAACTATGTCTAAACCACTGAAGAGGCTCATACTGTTAAATTTATAACCTGATGTGAATTTTCATTGAGTTAGTTTTCTTTCTAGCAGCTGGTATGGTGCTGTGTTTTGGATTTAGGTTGAGAATAATGTTGGTAACACACTGATGTTTTCAGTTGTTGCTAAGCAGTCAAGGACTGCCAACAGGAATGCGGAGGTCACTGAAGAAGCTGGGAGGTGACACAGCCAGGACAGCTGACCCAAACTAGCCAAAGGGACATACTATACCATATGGTGTCATGCTCAGTATATAACTGGGGTGTGGGCTGGGAGGCAGGTCACCTTGAGAACTGTTGAACATTGATTCCAAATGGTGAGCTGTGCATCACTTGTTTTGTATATTGTATTATTATTGTCTTCCTTTTCTGTCCTATTAAACTGCCATTATCTCAGCCCACGAGCTTTACCTTTTTTCTTTTTGATTCTCTCCCACATTCCACTGAGGGGGGGAGTGAGTGAATGGTAGTGTGGTTGTTTTAGCTGCCTGCCAGGTAAAATCACAACAATGAGTGGTCTAAAATTGACAAAACATGCCTATAACAAAACATTTTCTCTTTGTTTTCTTTTTGCTCGGAAAAGTTTGCCACATCTGTATGTGAAGCACAGCATCTCAAAGTGTGTTTCTGCTTCCCATCCATTCTCAGCTACGTGCAGTTATGTCCCAACCATAAGTTTTAACTACTGCTTCTTAACTGTGGCTGATCTTGTTTGATTATAAAAAAAAAAAAAAAAAAGTTGAAAGTCATAGCACTTCTTACATTTCAAACAGTCTGAAGTCTTAAGATTTGGTAACTGGTTTGAGTTATGCTGAGGTTAAGTGTTCTTGACACTACATTTTTTTAAAAAGCAATGCGAAGTTGCTGGCAGGGGATATTTTTGGTTTATGTATGCATTATGAGACAAGGGACTTTGAGGAAAAACTGAAAATATCTCAAGAGCCATTACTATATTACTGGTTTTAGAGTAGGGGGATTATAAAGCCTTGACAGTGTTTTCCTGTGATTCAGCAATTTTCCTCTTTTCAGCCTCAAGGTTATTTTGATTTAAGCCATTAAAGAGAATGCATTTTATGTTCAAATGGCACTTAGTACTATTTTGAAAATGAGTATACTCATTGTTCTCGAGCTGGATTTGTTGACATTCCTGAATGAAGTCAGGAGGAATGTTCTGTACTGGTTTTGCTTTGGTTTTGTAGTGGTGGGGGTGGAGGGTAGACAAGACTGATTCTAAATTACTGTATTTTTGTCATGAAAAGACTAGCTGACTTGTTTGGTAGCTTTGAAACTGCATTCTTCCTTCACTGAACAGTAAGGTTTGCTGTCATGAGATGTGAATATATGGAGTTAATCTAGCTTCTTTTAGGATATTAGTGGGGGGGAGACAGTGATCACAGATTCCTATTTAGTATCATGCTGTTTAGGCAGAATTATTCCAAGATTCATAGTAATCATATAGCTGAAATCCTTCCAGGACTGTATGGGGGCTGTAAAGGTTACAGTATACTAATCCTTTCTTTGGGAAGGAAGAAATTGTATTTCCAGGAAATCAAGATACTATCTTGTTAAAAACAGTTCTTTTGGTGGAGTAGAAAATGATGAGAAAACTTTTCTGGGGAAGTTGGGAAACTTTTTGTAGTGTCACTGCTGTTTATGCAGAGATAGTTATGTAACAGGGTTTTCCACCTTTAGACCACTAGTTGACTGTTCAGAATAGGTGGATGTTTGTGTTTTTTATTTGTTGTGGGAATCAGCTGTCTCTTAGACCTCACTGCATGTTTTATGCATCAAGAGCCGCCTTTGTATTAAGGGAAATCCTGTAATTGTTCTGTATGCTGTCAGCAAGGTATGTAACATTGGATCTGGGGGACAGACACCTCCCAATATTTTGAAGTAATTTATCTTTTTAAAATGTTCTTGCTAAAGATCAAGTTATTACTACCTTTGTTATGCTAAGCTTAGTGTAATCTCTTAAGATAAATAACAAGAAGAAAATGCTCAAATAATATACATTTGCTCTCTGAACTTTAAAAGGAAGCCAGACAACTGAATTAATGAAAGTCACTTATTAAGCAGCTGGAACCCCAGATAGCTTAAAAGCAGGATTTGCAATTTGTGCCAAAACATCCTGCAAACCAGAAGTTTTGATAATCAGGTTCTTCAGCTTATTCCACTGTAATGCTCTTTTAATACCTGTTTGTTCTTTAGACCCTTTGCAAAATACTTCTCTGCTATGCAGCAGTCTTGCTCACATCATGTTATGTGCCAGTGAAACACGTGCAGTTAAATCTTGAGCATGTCTTTCATTTTTCACTTTTTTAGATTCTAGTCTTTGAAAAAGAGCATATTAAAGCTACTGCAGTGTCTTGGCAAATAATCCATATCAAATTTGTCTGTCTTTATTGGCTTCTTGAGATGCACAGCAGTAGTGCAGCTGCTTTCATTTGAAAGCCACAGGAACCCAAACCACTTTTTTCTCTTTGAATATTTGAACATAATGTATGCTCCTCATTCAAAATACAGCAAGCATCCCTAACTTTGGATGTTCAAGTTTGAATATGTAAGAGTAAAAAAAAAAAAAAAAAAAAAATAAATTTACAGCCTCTCTCCCTGTTAGTTAAAGCTTCTCTAGGTACATACCGTCAATATTTTCCACCTTTAAACTTCCACTTCTCCAAAATGAAGATTTTAGCTACTCAGTTTATTCTTGCCGCAAAAAACATTGTGGACATGAAGGACTGTCTTTCGTAGCTTCAGCTCTTTCTTTCTAGAACTGCTGTGCAATGAAAATTACAAGATTCTATGCAGTCTTCATTATGGCTATCCAGTAGCAGTGGGTATCAGTTTAGTTTTGCTACCCTGCCTCTTCGGAAAGATTGGCAGTAGGGAACACAACTTGTCCCTCCTTTTACTTTGTACTGTCATGCTCTTTTCCGCCTTTCCTATAAATATATATAAACACTTAACCTGAAAAGTAGGAAGAGTATGTGATGGAAAATTGCTTGTTGCCCTCACAGTTGCCCATTACAGTGGATGCTACAATTGGCCAGTGTTTTGCATATGTGATAAAGGAAACAGGTGTTTAGTCTTAGAAGTTGATTTTGAATGGATGCTTGTAGTTATTAAGGTAATCTGTGTTTTTCAGCAGGAGTCTGTCATCTTTAGAAGTTGCTGCAGATTCAGTTGCCTTGCCATAACTATGTATACAGAATGATATGATTGTGTGTTCACTGTTCCAGTACACACGCTGTTTTCTTTAGAAGCATTTCTAGCAAGTAGTAATTCTGATGCAGAATATGCAAGTAAACAACAGGGTAAATTTTATGATAATGTATGGTAAACCAATTAAATTATAAACAGCTTCTAAGATGTCTCTGTTTTGGAGTGAAATAGGAACTGTCACTTACTTGACTGAGAACTTACTGAGAACATCATTCTCAGGCAGGACTTATGCAGGCCAGAATGTAAGGCCTTGAAATTTTGGTAAATAAATAATGCCAGGCATCAAAAAAGCAGCAGACCTATTGTTTGTTCAGATGGAGTTTGAAATTATAAGACTGTGTGAAATAGCAGCATACTAGAAAAACAACTTTGTAGAGTAGTGTTTATTAAGTAGGATTCTGGTTTACCGATACCTACACTTAACATTATGAAAAGTTAAAATATTTGTGAGAAACCTGGCCATAATAATCTTATTTTGTTGGAATCAATAATAATCTTGCTGGACTTTTCTGATCTTTCTACATGTCTGATTATCTTCTTTTATTTTTCCTTCCAATTTGACAAATGAGGTCACATAAAAGCAAGCAATTCTAAAAATGATCAGTGTGTATTCATTGTAGAGTTAGCTAGTATATACGCAAATATGGTCTCCCATAGTTGCTGTTACTAATAAAGAAATTTAATGCTGGAAGGCAATCTCTTTGGGCAAGCAGTATACAGAAAATGGGACTTTGGAAGGAAAATCTGAAAACTATAACTATGCACAGTTTTCTGTTTGTGCCTAGTTGATAACAACACATTGCCTTCCATTGTTCATGTAGTTGTCAGTCTTCCTGTGAATATGCTAAAAAAAAGGCACTGTCAGGAATATGGAGAGTACAGTTGCATGTCAAGAGATTTTGAAATTGGGCTCTGTGCACAAAATTCAGCACTCAAGAAAGCATAGAAAGTACTCTTAAGTGGGCTGGCTAGGCTAGCTGGCTAGCCCAATAGTTTTTATTGCATATTAAGAACCTGTAAAATATGTGTGACTTGGATCACAAGATACAGCTTTAGATATGAGTTTATATTGAGGGGAGCAGAAAACTGGTAGGAAATAACTACTGACTACTTTTGAGTAACAGTTACTGGAGAAAGTTTAATAACCTCTTCAAATTATAGTAATACTATTGAATCATAGAGTCATGCTGTTGTGCTCATGGGTTTTGTTTCTTCCCTGTATAAAGGCTTAAAGTATAGGTCTGTCAGTTGCATCTCTTTTTAAACTGAATTCGGTTAGCTACAATAAATCTGGATGCTTGTTAACTGCTCTAAACTACATCTGTTTCCCTTGCTGATGACTTCGCTGGTTTTGCTGCGGTTTGTTGGGCTGCCAGCTCAGTACAGCATGGCTCTGACTGCAGCCATGAATGCATTTTGTATAGATTCAGAAAGGACTTGAGAGGAACAAATATATTCTTAGAAGTGGCTTTTTAAAGACCATGCCTTACTATATAAAATTAAAGCAGCCAAGGTCTGACTGCACTGTGACATGCTAAAGCAGGTGTACACATCAGTTTTTGAATACCCACTAGGGAGAATCATTAAAATAATCTCTAGGTCATCTAAAAACAGTCAGAGAGGAAAGTGGAATGTATTCCTCACTGTGTCTGGCGCTTGTAGCTCTACCAATTCTGAGCCAGGTGCTGTAGAACAATTACCGCATAAGTTGTAATGTGAAGTTGGAAAACTTCCAAAAAAAAAAAAAAAAAAAGGATTTTGATCTTTGCAAGGAGGTATTAAGCCTACATTCAGTGTGTTAGAGTTTTTAAATTAGGCTCATATGCTCCAGGGTGCAAGCTTGTTTTGCATGGTGTTCTGCTATTGGAGCACGGCTTGCCTGGGCATTAAGCCCTGGCATGAAAGGCACTAGAGTAGTATGGAAATTAGGAGAACCAAATGGTGACACACTGGATGTTCGTTTAAGCATAGTCTTGCTTAAATGACTCCTCTGAAGAGGCTGAAGCAACATAAGAGAAACAGAATTAAAGGAGAGCAATTAACCTCTCCAAAAATGGAAACAGTAAATACAATGGTAAGTATCGAAAGAAACATTTTCTTCTTTGGTATTCAGATTGTCTGGTTTTGTCAAACAGATGAATTTTTTATGTTGGCTTAAGAGTTTCAGGTAAAAATTCTAAAGTTGTCTGAAAAATACAGTGTAACTGGTGCAGACTGGTCTGCCAGTATGCCTCAGCTCTGAGGACAGCAGTTTGCAGGCTCATTTGTCCCTAGATGTCTGCTGGAACTTCATGCTCTCTTTTCAGGATATAACTGCTGGCATGTTTCTCCTTCTTGACTTCTGTTACTGGTTTAAACCAGATGGGCCACAGGTAATTAGTTTGGCTTTATGAAAACTGTGTAGGCTACTCCATGACAAGAACAGATCTCATGTTTCTCCCTATTTGAAGAGCAAGTACTGCAAAAGCAACAGCTGGGATGGGATATGTATATTAAGGAAGAGTGCCAGTCCTCAATGTTCTGCAAAAATTTCATTTAGTACATAAATACCATTTTGTTTCCTGATGAAAAATGCAGCAAGTTTTTTGTCAGTCTGTTATCATTTACAGTCCCCTAGTGATATGAAGCACTCATATTGTGTGAAGTAACCACTCCCAGCTCTTTTGTATCGTGAATCTGTAGGACTCGGTTACAATTTTCTTGCTTGTCAAGCTGGCTAGGTTTTGTTGTTTCTAAAATACCTATCCTAATCTAATCTCAGAATTCGGTAAAGAGATTCTTACCATTAAGAAAACTTGAACATGGTTAGTAATGCTAGTAAAATCAGGGAAAGCCAGGTTTGTGTTTTCAGAATGCACTTGGTAGAGATATGTTTTTGTTAAATTGTGATCTTTTCTGTGGATAACTGACGGATAGCTCTTATGCTCTTTGAAGGCCTCTGAATTTTACCATTCCTATCATGAAATTGGTGCAGCAGCCAAAGGCAGTACACAAGTAAAGTTGCAGGTTTTTATTTCTGAATTTAAGCTACTATACTGAATAGTAGAGAATAGCATTGGAAGATGCATTGTCCTAAGGCAAAATAAACTAAAACTACATGACTTTTGATATAAGTTTATCTAAAAAGGTCTTATAATCTGCCAATGAATTAATGTTATTACAATGCTCCCAGACTATCTGCACCATTAGAAGGTTCTATCTAATGTCTAGCCCAGGCTTGCTGAAGTAATTATCTTGGGATATTCAGACTGTTCCAACTCATTAGAAATGAACTGTTAAATTGCCATGTTTCCATTAAAAATCCTCTTTTTTCATTTGCTTATCTTTTCATAATTTTTATCTCTTGGGATGATGTTTCTCTGACTTATTAACAATAAGGTAATCTTTCATATTACATTAGCAAAGCATGATATGGAGATATTAAGAAGATGGGGGTTAGCTGGGAAAGGAAGGAACTTCCTGCTTTTGTCTCTGCCTCCATCCATCCCAAGACTTTTAGTGTGTGACATTGGGAGTGTGTTCTAAGAGTAGAACCAGATGAAAAGCCACCACTGGAAGAGTGTATGCGATCAGTGCTGATTGCGCTGGTTTTATGGAATTACCTTTCAGTTTGTTTTTTATTTCTATGTTAAGAGGAATGGGATTTCCATACAGACTGTAAAAAAAAAAAAAAAAAAAAGCTGTCTTGGGATGTGTGTTATTTGTTTCTCCCGCAGTGAACCGACTTCAACACTATGGTTTTGCAGTGTACGGTCCCTGATTGATCTGGGTTTGTAGGGCACAAAATCAGATACTGTGTTTAAGCTCTGATTTAACTGAGATTTGGATCCTATCATTGCATGCAATTTTTCAGCTCTTGCAACTTTTTATCCTTAGAAATGAAATAGAGAAAAAGAATGCTGTATTAAAAATGCTTGTGAACATATTTGAACACTAAGCATGTGCATTTTCAGAAATGCTTAACGAGTAACATGCATCCCTGTAAAGCCTTGATACATTGTCTGCAACGATGTGCTCAGTAAGGGAGACAGGTCAGAGGTGGAGATCATGCTGTGCTTTTTAAAAATCTGCATTCAACTGTATGGAATTCAGGCCTCTACTATGTATTAAATCTATTTTCATCTGACTGAGAATCTCTCCTTTTTGGTTAATCATTCAGTATGGTCATGGTTTTTTTTTTGACAGCAAGGATTATGTCTGTAATTATTGTTGATGGCTTTGAACAGTGATACTGTGTCAAGGTCCTGTTGTTGACTTGCCTGCTTCATCCAATACTATTGCAGACAGAACTTAATTCTATTTTTTGGCACAATTTCTGAGGAAACTAGGTGTCTGTAAGCTTTATCTCTTCTGTTGTTGTCTCTCCACAGAAGGATTTTTAGCATTTGATCAGTTTCAAACAAAATTGACATAGACATAGAGTTTTAATAGTCAGGTCCCTGCAACTTCATGAAAATAGGCAGCTGGACAGATGAAGATCACCCATCTTTTTTCCCAAGACCTAACAGTGAGAGGGCATTGTAAATGGAACATCTATAAGACATCAGAGAATCTAGTCGCAAAACATCCATGGAAACAAGGATCCATGTAGAACTGTTTTGTAAATACTGATAGTGGACAATTAGTTCACTGAGCTGTCATCCTTAGAGTTTTGAAGAACCTAAAAAGAGATAGGGTAGTTATAAAACTGCTGAGAGGATTTTTCCTGAGAAGAAAATGGTTTCAGATTTTAAGTTGTTTATGCATTTGACTACTTCATTATCAATGCCTCTGATTGTGTGATGCACAGGATGGAGCTTTTAGCTCTTTCTTCTATTTGCTGTAGAACAGACTGGATGCAGGAAGAAATGGTGAATTTTTATTGAGTGATTGTGCATTAACTGAATTTAGTGGTCTGTGTTTATAAAATGCAATAGCATTGTACTTTAGTGCAGCTAACTGCAAGGAGCTATGAAAACCAGTAATATCTGATGGTGAAGAAAGATGGGAGAAGGGAAGATTTGCAAACCGTTGCTTTACAGAGAAAACAGAGAATTATACACAACAAGAAAATTAAGTCATTACGGAGAAGATGAGTTCTGAAATAGATATATACAGGAAATAGAAAATCAGTCAATTTTCCATTATGAAGGACTATTCAAAGATGTGAGGATACAGAAAATTCCTCTTTTATAAGGGAGAGAAGGTGAGGTAACTAAACAAGAATGCAGTTCGAACTTTCAGGGAATAGCAGTTACAAGACCTTTCTTTTTTCCTATTTCATTTTGAAAGTAATCATAGTGAGACAAGAAGTAATTGAGAATGTAGATTCATTTGAAAGTAAATGAAGGTGGCTTGCATGGGTGAAGTATTTTTTCCAGTCTTTCAGTATGAAAGACTACAAAGTCAAAACCTTCTAGAAATAAATATCACTAAAGTACTAATGGGAATTTTGATACATATGACCATATGCTATTTGGAAGATTCAGGTCATAGACATTCTAGGCTATGAAACAAGCTTATTTTAGACTTGAAAGGATAGAATGGTAAAAAGAGACTGTGAAATTCTAAGCTGTCTATACAGAAAAAATACCAAGGAAAACGGGTGATTTCTTCAAAGTCTGTGATGTCCCTGTAATAGTTTCTGTATATATATACAGCAGCATGCCATCAGAAAATAATGACAAATTGTTGGGAATGTACATATAAGACCTATGCTCTCAAGGGAATAGTTGTTCCTCTCTTGTTCCTCTGTGTTGTCTAGCAGAAATTTGGGTCAGGAGCCTACAAATGGAAACGGCACATCTCTCAACAAAGTAAAGGAGCTTAGCTAAGTCAAAAGTGATATAGCTAAGAATGGGAAGAAATGAATACTGGGCCATGTAAACAAGGTTTAAGCAGGAAAGTCGGTATTTTATCCAAGAAAATGCATCTCTTAAAAGCATGTGGTGGAAGCCTCATCACCTCTCAAGGAAATGGGCTGGCTTAAAGCAAGAGTATTAATGTGTCTCATGGACAGCTGTTCTCTGTACAAGAAAAGAACTGTGTCACTTAGAAATATTTCTGTGTCTTGAAGGTTATGCTCAAAAAGTAGAGTGCTTTTTACTCTCAGTAACTCAGTGGTTCCCTACAAAGGGACAGGAAAGATAGAATATTTTCCATTGGAACGGACCTACAACGATCATCCAGTCCAAATGCCTGATCACTTCAGGGCTGACCAAAAGTTAAAGCATTTTAAAGGCATTGTCCAAATGCCTTTTAAATGCTGACAGGCATGGGACATCAACCATGTCTCTAGGGAGGCAGTGTTGTCCCAAAAGTGGGATCATTTACCTGGTGTGCAGTACGCCAATATACACACAGAGCAGAGGTATTTTATTTATTTCATGTCTGCACAGAGATGGGTGCTAGGTGGTAGTTCCACAAAGCTAGCATACTACACACAGAATCTACCACATATTTATCTTGTTACAGGATTAGAAAAAACCTGCCTAAATTTATGCTAATTGGTTATTAATTACCACATCATCTACTATTGGTCAAGCATCTTTAAATTAGCAGGCATGCTCCTTGAAGGTGTGGTGGCTGTAACTTGCATAGTCCTTTAATTGGGTAGGTGGTGGCAACCCCCCCCTGCCCAGCTGCCTTTCCCTTCCCCAGGTTACTGGTGATTCTTGTTGACTTCAGGCCTCTCTGGCAATTGCCCAGCTCTCAGTGCCTTCTGGGGCAGGCTGTTTCCTCTTTATCAGTTTTTCAGCTCTCCTTCACGGATACTCTTTAGCAAAGCATGCTTTTTATCAGTCTTTCAGCTCTTCTTCAAAGATATGGTCGTCAGCAAAGCAAGTAGTGCATTTAAACCTAAACTAAACAGTGTCTAAGCACTAAGCCAAACACATTTCTGTCCCTGTAAAGTGGAAAATTCTGCGTTATGGATATAAGCAGTTCCAGTGTTTGCCCAACCTCTCTGTAAAGAAATGCTTCCTAATGTCCAGTCTTAACCTCCTCTGGCACAGCTTTGAACCATTCATATGCATCCTATCACTGGATCCCAGGCAGAAGAGCTCAGCACGTCCCTCTCCATGTCCCCTCCTCAGGAAGTTGTAGAGAGCCATGAGGTTGCCCCTCATCCTCCTTTTCTCCAAACTACACAAGTCCAAAGTCCTTAGCCACTTCTCATAGGATGTTCCTTCCAGCCCTTTCAGCAGCTTTGTTGCCTTCCTCTGGATGCATTCAAGGGCCTTCACATTCGTCTTAGATTGTGAGGCTCAGCACTGCACACAGTATTCAAGGTGAGGCTACACCAAGGCTGAATACAGTGGGATAATCACCTCTTTTGATCGGCTGCTTATGCTGTATTTGATGCACCCTGGGACACAGTTTGCCCTCTTGGCTGCCAGGGCACAATGCTGACTCATACTGAGCTGCTGTCAACCAGCACAAGCACCTGGGATAATGTCCTATATACATTATGATTATATCCAGAACTCAGCTGAAAGGAATGATTTGTTGTATATATAGTACCAGAGGTTTTACTGCAGTTGAAGTGCCATAAATTTCATCTCTGTGGTGAATTTCTCCTCATGGAGCAACTTTTACAGTCCATATAGATGCAAATTTGGCTGAGGTTAGATGGCCATTGCCAAAATCGAATAGTTGCGGGTTTTGCTAGTATTTAATAAGTTTCAGAGTTAACTGTTGAATAATGATAGAAGAATCACATAAGAACACTAGTGCATTTGTGCAGAATGTTAAGGAAATTGAATGATATTTGCTTAAGGTATTGAGATAGAAAAATACAAATGTAAATATCATATGAAGTGTCTGGCTCTTAGAACTGCAGTAAAAAGGATTTAGTATAAGCTAACATAAAAAGAATACTCTTTTCTGCTTAAATTTACTTCTTGAATCCAAATTGTTTCATATTTACAGTGCACGTTGCATAATTTCAGAATATTTTTTAGGCCAGTAGGAGCAGGTTTCTTTAAACAGCAGATTTCCCTTGTATTCAATATACAACTTCACTCTTAATGAGTACATTTATTAGACTCCAAATGAGATGTAATATTTGAGCTGTGTCTTATAGTGAACTCAAAGCAAATGAAGCAGTTCAGAGGTCAGAGTTAATTCCATGCAAAGAGAGTTTTCAGATATATTAAATCATTTGCTTTTCCTTTTATTCACATTCCTGCACCTGACTTCTGCTCCTTCACATTTGTGATGTTGATAGTGAGGAGATAAAATCACCAAGATTTTAGTCATCTGACAATTAAATATCAAGCTGTCTTTAGTACATATATTTTACAATGCTGATGAATGATGATGAAGTTTCTACCACTTCACTGAATAGTTTTGGAAGTGATATTCAAAACTTCAAAGAACGATAGGCTTTTGGCTTGGACTTGGGAACTCTTACTCTCATGGACTTGGCATATTCTGTGCCTTCTCCTGACTTTGTGCTGGTTTTCTCAACAATGTAGTCAGTAGAACATACCTGACCTTGAGTTAAGCTTACAATTAAATATCAGAATGATTGTGAAACCTCAAATGAGAAGTATAATAGCTGTTGAAAAATACTTAGCTTTTATCCTTGAGTGCCAGTTTTCTTGACTCATAACAATTCTCAAAGCAAAATAGTCTTGGTTTTGCTCCAGTGGACAGTTTCCTGAAGTGCTTGACTAGAGCAGAATTGTCTGGTTGTGTTGATTGAGCTGGTGAGTGATGGTTTCTGTTGAAGACTCATGGTAGTGTTTTAACACTATCTATGAATAGAGAAAACATAGTTAGTGCTGGTAGGTTTGTTCCAGTTGGAAATTTAGGACCATGCTCCTCAGATGGCATTCCTTTATAGCTGAAGTAGTTCAGTTACAAGCTTGCTTTTAACCTGGGGTTTTTTGGGTCGGGGTTTGGTTTGGTTTTTTTTCTTCCTATTCCTTGACAGTACATTTGAAAAATGGATGTAGAAGGCAAGTTACATATACAAATTTCACTAAAGTGCTCCCCAGCTTAATCTATAAAGCAATCCAACTTGCCCTAATATCTAATACATATCATAATTGCTTTCTATGCTTTTCCTTCATGAGTAATCAAAATCAATTTACTGAAAATGTGTTTTGCTGGAGTTTGCGTTGGGGAATTGTTTTGCCTACAGACATCCAAGTTGCTATGACATTGTTTCAAAGATGTCTTTCATTTTCTTTATTCTTGTAGAACAACTGTAGTTTGCAATTGCAGTAAATGACAAGCAGATAACTATCCAGAAAACTGAGGTCCAGTAATAGGTTCCAGAAGTGAAGGTTTGTATTAATTTGTTAAAACCCCAGAAAAAAAGGGATGGGATTTCTCCTTAATATGACAAGTATATCATGGGTTCCGAAAACTTGAGACTTCCAGAACACCACTATGCTTCAAACACTGGATTATGTAGCTGTAATTTGTATGTTTGGTCAGGTTCATTGACCTGACTTGCCAATACCATTCATGCTTTGCTTCCTTATAACATGACAGGTATGTTAAATGATTTATTCTGCCCCACTTTGTAACCTGTACTCTGTTAACCTCTTTCCTAATGTAATGGAACAGAAAGTGTCCTTGTAAACTGATAAA
This sequence comes from Balearica regulorum gibbericeps, assembly GCF_011004875.1. NCBI lineage: Eukaryota > Metazoa > Chordata > Aves > Gruiformes > Gruidae > Balearica > Balearica regulorum. The sequence continues at coordinate 51,958,018 of NC_046188.1, read as the reverse complement.
TGAATGCTGTTATTCTCTGGTGATGCACTCAGCACATATTGTTGGATGGAGAATTTGCACACTGATCCAAAAGTGATAAGGGTCAAAATAAATGATTTTTCAGTTTATTACTTGCATCTGTCACTGAGCATCTTTTTTGGTTTTTTACATTTAAGATGGAACGTGAGTGGTTTTAATGTGTATCTTGTCTAGACGGGGGTTGCCTACTAATTTCTAGATCAAGTAGTGATTTCTGATATTACTGGAAAGGTCTGGATTCTTCAGTCTCTCTACTCTCTAGAGGAATTTTGTGCAATCCTCCAAGTCTACCTCTTGAACGATGAAGTTGCACCACAGAGTTTGTAGCTGTTAAACCACTTTTTTTTTCCCTTTTCTTTTCTTTTCTAATGTTCACCTATGAACTCTGCTCTCCCAGGCAATTTAGGATAATATGCTATTTCTCTACCTGTCTGTCTCATCTTAACATGCTTCAGAACCCTCTGGCTGAGAACATGGTTCTCCTGGCAGCAGCTTCTCCTTTTCAGTTCAGTTCCATCTTTGCAATGTGATTAAGGCTTCCTTATGTTCCCTGCTGTGCTACATGTGCTGCTAGTTTGAAGTTAAATTCTCTTTGAAACAGATCCAATGTTTTCAGGCAACTTATGTGCATTAATTGTTTCTGAGTTGAATAGTTGAAGGAAGTCAGTAGTCTCTATGAGGCCAAAACTGTCAAAAATACACTCCCTCACCCGTGAAGCTAAGGTACATATTAACCCAGTGCTTGATTTTATAAATGAAGAATAAATAAAAAAAAGGAGGAAGTAACAATTATGTTCCATATTTCATACAAAGATATGCTGAAGGCATAACTAGACTTTTGTCTAGGGAAGGTCATAGAATGCATTTCTTCCCCCCCTCCCCCCAAAGAAGAAAGAAGTAGACATGGTTTTGTCCAAAGAAAAGAGGTTTGTATAGTTTCTTGCTAAAAGTGGGCAGTTGTATTTGCCTTCTGCTTTTTAAGATGTTTTGGAAGGGAATGAAAAGAAAAAAAAATCTGAGGTAAAAAACTTTAGTTTAAGTACAGTACAAGCTGAAATTATTGTTTCTTTTGAGATTAATAAAAAAATTACATTTGGTTTATGTTTTTGTATCAACAGCTACACCCATCCATTTATTTAAGTATGGCGTAGATAGCTTAGTTTTATAAGTATCAAAAACAGTTTGACAAGCCAAGCAATTAAAGGTTTTGTAAAAACTTTTTTAGAGTTCAGCTGATTGCTAGCTAAGGCAATTTGATTAGTCCGTAGCCCTTATAATCACTATTGTAGCAGTGCTGGAAATGCTTATTTGGTAACTGTGATGTAGCATTCTGATTCTTCCCACTGGCAACATAAATAGCATTGATTTTTTTTTTTTCTCCTTAGGCATTTATTTTAAGAATGGCACTGAAATATCTTTTTTTGCCACCTCAGAATGAAGATTTTTTTCTTACCTGATCAAATGGTATAAAACCCAAAGGAGAGAATAAGCCAGGCTATTGTAGTAACTTATCGCTTTCTGTTATTTTTATTTTGCTTTGTTTTAAAAGGACTAACCAGCCGGGAATGTTCACAAAGAAAGAATTTGATCAGTTGGCCTCAGTGATAGACAGCTTCAGTCTCATGACATATGACTACTCAACACCACAACGGTAAGACTCCAGCTATCATTAGAAAAAGATTGCTGAAGGAACTGATTCCCAGTTAAGTGACTATTAAATCTACAGCATGAGTTCATTTTTTTAGTAAAGTGGATAGTGTGTTTAAACTGTATCAGATACTGACGTTTTGGATTAGTAATTAGGATAGATGATTTTTGAATAATAACAATAACTCAGGACATTGTTTTAACAGCAGTGTAGACTTGGCACCCAGATATTGTGAAAGACTTTGTACTAAAGCTAAAAAATTATCCTTTTACTTGTACTGTGACAGTTATTCTTTTCCAGGTCAGGTTCTTTTGATTTAGCTATTTAGCATGGTTCTGCAGGTTAGGTACAGAAATAATCTAGTACATATTATTGTTGAAAAAACTAGCTTTAAAGTACAATCGACAGCTTATTTGCTTCATCTTGAGGGAGCAGACTGCCTTTTGGCAGTACTGCTGATGTAGACATGCTTAAACATGGTTTTCCATTCATCCACCAGTCCCTCCCCTGTACTGATACAGCTGCTTGTGCAGCAGCTCATCAAACCAGATCAGGGAGCTGATCTGACTGAAAAATAACACAAACCCTCACTGTTGTACATGACTATTCATTTTCAGGAACTTACTATGTTTAACTGTGTGAAAGTGGAACAGCAATGTAGTTGAGAGGTCCTTAAACTCTGCAGAGTCTCTTTATGTTACTGTTCTCCAAAAGCATACTTCGTTTCACCTCCAAATTGCAGGAAAGGATAAAGTTTTGGAATTCCTGGGAGATTCTGTATTTGTTGCTTCAAGGTGGCTGTCCAGAGTTAATATTTGTGTAAACTGGCAGATTTAGAAATGCCATCATTTTTGTGTTTATTACATCACTAAAACCTTTGTTACCTGTAGTATGTTAATGTTTTGAAAATGTCTAGACAAGTTTAAGAGAAAGGAACTTCTACCTCTTCTGAAAAGAATTTATGTACCTCCTTCCTATCTCTCTCCAGACCTGTGTCTACATCTTCAAGCCTAGTGACCTAGTGGAGAACAAACATAGGCAGTAGTGCGTACTGAAGTTAGAACAGTTTGTTTTGGGTTGTTTTTTTTGTTATGCTCCTGCTGGAATATGCAGCATAGATGTATCCAGTTTAGCTTTCCTCTGGGTAAATCTGACATTTATGAAGATGACGCGCTAAGGGCTTTTGTACAGTCTATACAAACCCATCTAGAACCATGAATGAATTTTGAAATACTATGCTGTGGGTTGCGTCTTTCTTGTGTGGTGAAGCTACACCATGTTTTATGCCATGTTAAAATCACAGGTTCTGTTATGGTACAGTCACAACTTCATGATTTTGCTGGTGCTTTAAGTTACTTAAATCTGACTTAGAGCTGCTAATCTTTTTTTACTTGAAAGGAAGAGGGAAGCATTCTTCATTTAACATACCCATTGTATTTGAAATAAATGTAGTTTCTGAGATGTAATACCTTTAGTCTAAGAAGGGATTTGATAAAAAGAATTCAAATCTTTTTTGCTTGAATTTGCTTTGATTGGTCTGAGTATATGAAATACAAGATAATACATATCTTTTCTCACAATTTTTTTGCCTTTAAATATGAACACAATTTCCAGCAACATTCCTATACTGTATTAGCATATTGAGTTTTAATGGCACAGGTGTCCTGAAGGCTTTGAAGCAGATAATTAGTAGGCAGTAGAAGATGTTGGTATTTGTAAGACTAGAATATGCTTTTCCTTATCCTTGCGATAAATCCTGCTCTCCTCCCTGATGAGATAGGAATGGAATAAGCACAATATCCTGATACTGTATATATGACAGTTCAATTACTCTGTGTATTAAGGTTCTACTCTTTTTCCTAATGTAGCTTTTTACTAGGTAATTGCCTGTTTAGGATTTTATCCATAAATAAATGTTAAACAATCATTGAAACGTGTATTGCTTACTAGTCACTAAGTTTATAGTTCTTTCTGTAAGCAAATGGTGAATTTTGTCATGGTATTTTGTGCCAGTTCATAGTAAAAACGTTGAGGATGGTATTGGAGGAGGCTAAGAATGAATGTGTACTATTTTTGACAAACTGTTTGATTTTTGCTAATTTGACAGACCTGGTCCAAATTCCCCTCTTCCCTGGGTGCGTGCTTGTGTTCAGGTACTGGATCCTGATTCAAAATGGAGGAATAAAATACTTCTAGGGCTGAATTTCTATGGCATGGACTATTCTGCTTTGGGAGCCTCTGGGGAGCCAATCCTTGGTAGCAGGTAAGACTTCTCTGGATAGTGAGTACTTTTATATATATATATAGTCACAAAACTCAGAGATTCACAGGTATTCTTGTTTAGAAATATGGATGTGTTAGTAACATAGGAATGGCAAAAGTTGTAAATCTGCACATAAAGTAGTAGCTCAACAGTTAGAGTAAGACTGGTAACTTCTCTTCCCTGTACAGAAGTGCAGATATATGCCACAGTTATCCTATCAGAACATCTATGGAAAAATGGTTTGTGTGATTCTCCCTCTTTCCTCTGTTCATGTTTGTACATGCAGTTTGCCATCTTTGTGTTAAAATGTCCTGCAGTATTCTCTTATGCTCTGTATCATTTTGGGAGTTCATGCAGTTGACCTAAAGATTGTTTCTCTCAGCCCCTGAAGTTGTTTTACCTGTTACTTTGAAATTTGATACTGATTTCAAACAGTGATATGCCACCCAGTTTCTTTTGAGTAGAAAAAACTGCAATAAACTCACCTGGAGACAAAAATCTATAACAAGATAAAGGGAAGTATTTCAAAGCCAGTCAGAAATTTTATATTGATTCTCAGAGGAAAATGGTTGGTTTAGTTTTGGGTAATAACCACCTATAATAACAGTGAGCTTTGTAGAAATACAGTCAGGGTACAGTACCTCAAGCCAGAAGAAAAAGCAAGAAAAAACAGTGTGAATTTGGCAGGAAAATCAAGTGCGTTCAGAAGTTCATTATTAATTTATAAAATAGAACCAAGCCAAGTGGAAACAAACCTAAAGCATGACAGGTGACTGTTCTCACTTTCACAGGTTACTAAGTTCATTATATCAGTATATTTCAATGTAGTAACAGATTGTTTGTTAAGCATTGAAATATTATCCAAGGTCAATTGTATAAGGCAAGGGCCTGAATTTTTTGTGTCTGTGCCTTCAGTTACGCAAACACTTGGTCATCATTGTACTTGCCTCTGCTGTCTTCCTGCTTCACCTTGGCTGTTTGCAGGGGTGTAATACTGTAGACACAGTTTTCTCCCAGTGCTGAATTTTGTCTGAATCTGGCTGAATAACAGAAAATGACTACGGGGTGGGCAAAATAAAGACATTGCCTACAGTGAAAGGTATATAGTGAGTATATCAGAATGGTTTCTGTGAAGTTAGTTGTAGTGGTTAGGAAAAATACTAAATAGTCAAAGCGTTATTGATTTACAAGCCTAATTATACAAGATCAGCTCAATTAATGTAGCTTCACCGTAATATTGCACTATCTAGCAGAATAAAAAGCTCTTCTTTTTTTCTGAACTGCAACTTCTGGAATGAGGTTTCCACTTGAAAACATACTGCACATTAGGATGGCATCTACTTTTACTTTTCATAGATTCTTCTGGACTATATTATAGTATTAATTCATGTTGCTCTTTAATTAATGGTAAAAATTTCCTAGCAGAGAGTCATGTATGATTAATCTAACTTTTACTGAAGGAGGCTATGTTTACCTGTATTTAGGGCACTGGCACACAGTACAGGACAATATATTTTATACAGAGAATGGTCCTCTTAACATATTTTTCATTACAGACCATGGTATTGTAATTTTTCAGATACCTACCAGAAGCAAGATTCTGGACAAAGTGTTTAAGAAACTTTGAATTTATACATAAACCACATTAATTTTCACTTCGCTGCCTTATCTACCAAACATTGGTCAATGGTTAAGTTTATTGTTACAGAAATGTATTTTTGAGCATGCACAGTATTAATCTTTGCTGTATGTCATGCGTATTTATGTAATAGTAAAACAGGTTCAAGGTAAACCAGCTTCAAAATAGACCAAGGTTTTGACATTAAAAAAAAAAAAAAAGGCAAACAAAACCCAAAAAACAACACCCCACCAGAAAGAGCAACAGAAAAAAGTTACTAGTGTAAAATAAGCTTTCTGCCATTTAATTATTAACAGGCTGTTTGTAAGGAAGTCCTAATTTCTAGCAGCTGTGAGTCTTTGAAAACTATCACTATCATATCCAATTGAATACCACAATGGGCACAGCTTGTTCAGAGATGGTCCTCCCCCCTCCCTCCAAAAAAGCTTTCTTATTATTCCATTATTAATACTCTGGCTACATCAGGATTTTTCTTTCTCTGATAAGACACATGGCTGAGGCTGATCCTATTCCTTCTCATTTTTGTATCTGGCTCACACTACGTAAAAAGGCTGCTCAGAAGCTGTGTCCAGTGTTGAAGTGGATGGCTTGATTATTTTTCTCACCTTGGCTCCTTAGTGAATTTGGGCTTCCTGTTTCTTGGTGACTATAACCCAGTGTTAGTCATGACCTGTAAAAAGTGTTGAAGGTTTGAGTCATGGCTCCTGTATGGCACCCTCCATATGTTGTAGTGATAGTGATGTTAAGCTGAAGTACTGGTATTAAAATTAATTCAGAATCTAGTCAGTTAAGTGCAGTATGGTAGGTATCAACTTTTTTTGTTGTAGGTTTCTCTTCAGGTTTTTGCATCTGAAATTTATTGCATGTACAGATTTCCAACATACCAGTGCTCCTTGGCACACTGTAAGGTGCACACTGTTGTCTTGAAGCATATTCATCAGAATCTGATCACCTTTAATAAGAGAGCTGGAGAATTGCAAGCTTCAGTGGTAAACTATATTCTCAAGTTGTTTGATGTAAATATAGTAGGCACTTAAATTGATTATTAGTATTGTTTATACATAGGATTCATACAGTGTAAACCTTTGCTGGTCTCATGTTTGTGTTTTCCTTTAGGATAGGAGTTATGTGATGGAAAGAGGCTCTGACCATAGGTCGATTTCATTCACTGAATATTTTTTCAGTCCAGAAGTTCATAAAATAACTTTCAATAGAAATCCTATTTGCATAAAATTATCTGGCAGTCTTTTTTAATTGCAGAATGTAATCTAAAGGTAGAAGTACTTGGTTACCATTTTGCTGAAAAGATATACAACCTTTCCAATATCCTTTTTCCTTCATACATGCCATAAAAACTAATACGTGTGTATGTACTTGTATATGTACATATATCAGGATTAAATGAAATAAACAGAATTTGTCTTTCACAGCACGATGTAGTTTGTCTTTGAGTGTTATTACAGCTATATATTTACAGTAACAATGTGTTCATCTTGCAGCTTGGTCACAAGTATTATTTGTTAATACAAGTCAATCTCAAACATTTTAGCACATTCTGGTGCTTTAATCAACCAAGTACTATTGTTGTTTAGCTGCAGCAAAGCTACATTCCTTTGTATATTTAGTTCTGACATAACTTGTATGAAATGCTAAGTCTGAAATAAAGGTGTTGTGCCTGTGATTCCCCAGATCACCTCTGGTGCTTCTAGCAATGTTTTCTGCCCTCTGGCTGTCAAGAATCAGGTGTCTAAACTGTTAAGATGCAGTCATTAAAACCTACCACTGTATTAAAATCCTGTTAGAATATAACCATCTGGTGTTGCTGACTTGCTGCTCTAATGATGAATTTGTTCCAGCATGTGCTCTATGGATACTGCAACCTGACAGTTTTTCTTCTTCACCTCAAAAGTGTTTGTCTTTGGCTAAATAATTCTTCAGTATACCCTGAAGCTTAAGAAATTGTTTAGCCTTTCTGCAGAATCTTTAGCATTGAGTCCTTTTTGAGACCAGCAGGCCCCTTGATCTCACAAGCTTCTTACTTCCAATCTACTTTTTTCGCCTTTGGTTATCTGCTCTTCAGAATCTCTCTTAATCATTGGGACATTATATTTCAGTTGCAGTAATACCCATTGTTTTCTTTTGCCTTCTCATGGGAGGTTGGACAGCAATGCAGTAGTGTTCTCCATTCCGTGCCATCTAAAATCTGTAGCCTTTGTAACCTGGGCCAAAAGGGAACTGGTAAACTTCATTGCTAGCTGTGAATTAAAAGCAATGTAAATCAAAGGCTATCACGTGGTAATGGTGCCACTTACATTTAATAACTCAGCCTTCTTTGAGCACATCCCTGCTAAGTTTAATGTGTTAAAGACATTTTGTCTTTTTTTGTGTGGTGCTGAAAGAGGGAAGATAAATCTCTGATGTTCTATGTGGCTGTATATAACCTTCGAATATATTCTGCACCCAAGCTGCTTTTGTTCCAAATGTAGCTGTTGAAAATAGATAAGTGAATAACTCCGTTGTTGTGAGACAATGCTGTGTGTGCTTACCTTTTATTTAAAGGAATCTGAATAGGGATTTTTATGTTAATTTTTAAACACTTAAAAAGATTGATATAATAAATTGCCAGTTGAAGCAAGGGAGAAACTAATTTGACAGTGCATTGTGCTATTCAGAGATAGAAAATAAGATGACTTGCAAGCTATGTGAGGATGGAGAATTCTACTGAGAATTTTATTGGCTGCCTGTCATTCTGTAAATAGCAGGTAATAAAATGTGGTACTTAGAAACAGTTAAAGGTGAGCTTTTTCCCTGAGTTGCCATGGCATCTTTATTAGCAGCAATTTAAGAAGATTTGGGCCAACTGTGACTCATGATTTTGTCTTACAGAAGATAGCAAAAAAACTTGTGCAAGGGAGGCTTTTACTCTTCAAGCTTTAAGGCTTTTGCAACATTTCTTTTCATGCTGTAATTCTCTCAGGATTTCCACTGTTTCCCTGCGCACCACAATTGTGTCTCCTGATGGCTCATCATTTATGTAACATTGGGGAGATACTAATATTTCAAATACACAGATGGACCAATTAGCTCTGTAGGATTGAAGATCCTCTTGATCTGTTGTCCACCTCTCAGCTTCGTTGGAGAAACTGTTAAGCTCTTCTTAAATTGTACTACTGGGTCAGATGGTAAAACTGTGGCAGTGATAGGAGGAAGTTAAAATTGGGCCTGAAATTGGAAAGAAGGTATTTCTATATTACAAATATCTAAATAATTCAGGAATGTTTTTATTCTATTAAATTTCCTCTGGGATATTCTGTGTGGCTTCCATGGTGTATCTGGCCCTCCTTTAGGAGTGGAAGATGAGTGTGACCTGTCAGCTGAAAGTGAAAGACCATTTAATTCATATAAAGTAGATAAGATATCTTACAAAGTAAAATTACCATGTTTCAGCTTGTCCAGGTTGTAAATATGACATTAAATGCAAAGCTATTATAATTGATTTTTATATAAAATACATTTCTTATTTCATTTGAAATTAGGGAAAGGTGGCTTGTGTTTACTAGGCAAACGATTGGTTCTGAAGTTCAATTGTACAATGGCGTATAGACTATGGATGACTATATATCAGTGCATCTGTTTTAAAAAAGTGTAGTCAGTTGTGATGTACATTTTAAATGGCATATTGCTGTGAAATGTGCTCTTTGTCTCTCAGGATCTTTTTTAATAGTAAATTTGCTACAGGCAATATTTAGGTAGTCAAATGTTGACAAAATAATAATGATACAGTTCTTTACTGTCTCATGGTGCTCTAACCATGAGAAGATAGCACGATGAAATTGGGAAAAACACTTCTGTGGTTTAAAACAAAGGGAAGAGCCAGAAACCCTACCTTAAGTTAAATTTACTTACGTTCATACATTTGCATGTGGGTGTCTGCACCCACTGTAAAGTGAAAGAAACTCATTGCTTTGGAAATGTTATTTGGGCTTGTGAGACCACCAGTGATGGACCTAAAACCACTTCTAGCCCTGACTGAATCTATTCAAATATACGGTGATCAAACAACACAGAACAGGTAACAACAATATGTGTGTATCCAGATTTCTCTGCTATCAATCCCATAGCTCCCATTGCTCCATCCTCTCTCATGCTCAGTGCTGAAAGGATAATGATTAATTTTTGCCCGGTGTTGCCCATCCCCCAAAAGATACTCATTGTGTTGAGTTCAATTGCAAATCAATTGGAGATGAGTGTGAAAAGGGCCTCCTGAAAATGCTTAGTGTCTTTATACGAGTTAGCCTAGAGGTGACTAAGTGCGCTGTGCTGACTTGTTGGATCAGATGCAGTGTAGATTCCTCTGGGAAGCTTCTGATTCTGAAGGCTTGAAGTCCTCCTCTTTTTGAGCCAAAAGACAGCAGCCTGGATGAAGTTTATCAGTCACCCTGGGATCTAGCCACCACTGACAGGAATGCATGGACTAAAGTGCTGGCTCCAGGCAGCTGGATATTTCTCTCTTATTTCTAACCTGGGAGAGTTTTTGGCCTTTTCCTGAGAAAAATACATCCTAGGGTTTTGGTTGATTTGTTTGTTTTTGGTTTGGTTTTGTTTTTCTTGTGTTCTTCCACCCCACCCCCCCCAACTCTTTTATGTCTAAATTACTTCCCCTATTGGTTTTGATTAGGTGGACCACTTTTTTATTGATTAGTGTGTCTGATGATTGAAAAATTGGGCTGCGTTGAAAAATAATGGAATATATGGTTTTTAATACAGATACTGTAAGACAAGGCTTGTTTATCTTGCAACTTGAATAGAGCCAGACTCTGATGGTCTATTCTCTTTACTGGAAAATTGACAGTAATGAGATCATTTGTATTTTGTTGAAGGAGGGGCATTGTTTGATGTATAGTGTATGCTTTTTTTTTTAACAGACTTTTAAGTCTTAAGAGACAACAGCTTGGAGTTTTTCTAATCTTAAAATGACTTTCTAGTCCTCATTCCCTAATTTTAACATTAGTCTGTTCAGTGAATGGAATTGCCATGACAGTTGGGGAAGCAGTCAGAATTAAAACTGAGACATGACTTTTTTACAGGCCTGCTGAAACTAATCTGAGTATCATCAGTATAGATTTAAAAGTCGGAATGGACTTTCTTGGTAAGTCCAATATAATTTCGGTTGGTTGAATCCATAGGAAGACAATTATATACTCCTTCATTTCCTAAAGAGCACCACTTTCAAAGCTTTATTTAGCAAACTCTGAAACTTAGAGTAAATCCTGATTAAGCACAGTTGTGTGCTTTTTTTCCCCCCCCTCCTGATCTGCTAAAGTAACTCCTTCATTACTTGGCTATGTGTATGCTGTCAAGCAGGCTGGCACAAAGTGATGCTGGGGACCCAGTGCCTACACAATGAGCCTTGGGGGCTTTTTTTCTTTGGGATGTCTCTAGTCTGGTCCTATGGACTGAAACTTGTTAGCAGTTAGAGTGCCTCTTCTGCTGTTGTTTCATCCAAAAATAGGCAGCCATTTCATGCACTCTGAGACTGTTCCATGATGCAGATGAAAGTATGGTGTTAGTTTTTCTTGTAACAGCTCAATCCTGATGTGAACTAGAAGTTTGATGTAGGCAGTATCATACAATCTAAATGCCTCCTTTCGTTTTGACATGATGCTTTTAAACAAGACAAAAAAAAAAAAAGGTAAAGTTACAAAACTTTGATTACTCTTTGCGTAAGGCGGTAGAAAAAAATTCTGTAAAACTATTTTAGCATTTCTCAAGGCTGTTTTTTGTGCACACTTATTTCAGAGGGCAAGAATAAATGTACGAAAAGGAGCAATTGCAGCAACAAAGTATGCAGAGTTATCTAATTGCTAATGGAAGGATGTGATAACTTGTGAGGCAAGAGCGAGCAAGCACAGAAATATGTAAGACTTAGGAATAGGCTTGAAGCCTTGAAGTAATACTTAAAGAAAATAGTAATGGAGCATATAGCTACAGTCTTTGAAGTAACAGAAGTGCAGGTATGTTCCACAACATTAACACTTTTGATTTGTGCAAACAGCATGTTTATACTTGGAGTTATGCAGCAGGTGATTGAATGAGGTTTCTGCTGATAACATTCAGTAGCAGTAAAAGGTCCGATAAGTTTTTTCTTTACATTTTTATGAGATATTTCAGTATATTATTACCACCAGGAAGTAAAGGGAGATGGGGTCCATCCCCCCAACCTCCCAAATTAGTTCATGCCTATTTTAGGAAAATGGCTTTAGAAACATTGAGTAATAAATTTTAGCCGAAATAGGTTTTGGATTTTGTGCTCTACAAATAGGAGACTTGCATTTCATAATGTTACTGGAATGTAGTGTTGTTTATGGCTAAAATGGAAATCAAAGCAGATTCTGATACTTAATCTACTGTTAGGAAAAAAAATACATTATGAAAATTATGACAAATGAGTTATTTGGAAGCTGAATGAAATGTACAAGTTTATGCTCAAAATATATCTATATATCCTAAATTGTTATCTCTTTCTGACAGTTTTATGTATGCGATTTCCAGGTTTAAATCAAGTGTTGGTTTTGTTGCCTATTTTAGAAAGAAACTTTGAAAAAAAACCTAAAAATCCCCCCATATACCACATCTTTGTAAACCTTTTGCAAATAGCTTCTGTCTTTTGTTATTTACTGGCCCTTAGGGTTGGGGAGGGGAAAGAAAATTCCTCTAAGAATGGTATTTCGTGTAAAGTTCAAGGTAGCTGTATTGCCAGGCTTAGAGCAGGAGCGTGCACTTCCCTGTTTGTGGGTGAGTACATTGATCGGGCAAGAGGTTTAAAATGGAGTCTCTAAGTTCTGCAACTCAGTTTTTATAGGATTGGGGATAGTCCTACTGTCAATCTCAAATTACGGGGTGGGGGTGTATATGACATATATAGAATTCATATATATTCTATAGAATTATCTCCTACAATGGTTAAAACCCAGAGGAGGTCATCTTATCATTAGTGTTTCTTTCTATTTACCAAAATTTAGAGACATCAGTGTTTTACAAGATTAATTTTTCCCTGTTTCAGGGAAAGCAAAATTTCCTGGAGTCCTGGACTTTGAATCCCAGTAACATACTTTCTTCAGGTGTTTCCAGCTGAGGAGTAGTTGTGCGTTAGAGGTCTGTGCTTAATATGCTGATCACTTGGAGCCATAAACCTGGAAAGGTAAAAGTCGGTGAAGCTGTCACTTTGCATATTTTTGTACTGCTTTGAATTAGTTTTAATGGATTCAGATATAGTTACATTTCACTAGATTCTACATTTTATAGTAATGAGGCACTAGACAGTTTGAGAACTCAATATAGAAGTGGAATATATTTTAGTATTGACAGTGCGAGTGAAAAGTTATGATTGCTATAGGGAAGAATAATCTATAGACTTGGTCCTAGATTTTAGCATTTGAGGATTATAAGCATATGGAGACAAATCAATGACACATGCTTCCTTAAGGAGACCTCTGTGTACCAAACCTGGGAAAGTCGTATGATCATGGCAAACTGGCATTGCTGAGCCCTCATTACCCAGTCAATACATGATGAAAACATCATGGGGAGTGTAGTGTCTCTGCAGTTAACACTGAAATTTTGAGTTATAAATATGATGTGGGTGTCTCATACCACCTTGATTGCTGCTTACTTCTAAATTAAAAATCTAGTTTCTTCTGTGTTAGGATTGCTCTGTTTTTAACTTTTTTTTTTGACATTAAGTCTTAGCTGGGTCCAGCCATTCTGAAGTGTTTAGTTTACCCTGGGTTTGTTTCTGTATTTGAGTTTGCATATTGAAGGCTTCCTGAACAATTCTCTTTTTGCTGATGTATGTTTCCTTGGGAAAATGAATTAGAAAACAGAGGAATGGGTAGAATAGTTAAAGATGAATGGTAAGTTGTTTGTCACTGGTTAAGTGCTCTTACCTTTGACCCTGGAAACCAATATTATAAGTATCAGTATGTGTAAAGTGGATTTCACATTGCAAAGGTTTAAATCTTAAGTCTCAGTGTAAACCTTACTTGACTATGCCAATTATAAGATTTTTAGAACTATGAGCTGATAAGGGCAGCAGACACAGTGCTTCCATATAAAAGCATAGACAGGTATAGCAGTATCCATGTGATAATTTTTCTGATTTAGAAATAATCATATGCAAGAATGTTTTAGCTATTCTTTTTATTCTTCCATGCAAATGTAATCATGAAAGAAAACTGATCAGTCTGCTGATGGAAACTGTCAACCAAAACCAGCTTTGTCTTAAAAAAATCAATTAAAATTTAAGTCAGGAGAAACTAAGGTGATTGATAAGGGTAAAGTGAATTTAGTCTCTCCCCAGATAAAAAAAAAAAAGCGCATCCTACCACTGGTGGTAATATGTCAAGCTTAGAGACTCCCATCAATAAATTTCAATCAGGCCTGAAAACCTCTCAAAAAATGAAGAATTTTCTTCCTGCTCCTTACCCCTAGAGTCTTCCTTGAGGAAATCCATAAAGGGAAATCTTAGAGCATAAGATATACCTGGAACCCTATAGTTAACTGGTAGCATTTATTTAGCTACTGTATTAAGAATTATTGAAAACCTGTGGATTTTTAAAGCAAAAATCTAATATTGAATAATGAGCTTGCCTAAAGTAAAACACTGATAATTTGCAAAGAAACCAGTTGCCATTAGTCTTTTGTGAAATGGTCACTATCAAGCTGCGTAATAAAGGATTGGTTGCGTGCTTTATTATGTACAATAAGGTGTTCCAGGATAAGTAATATTTTGTTAGAATCTGTTTTATAATACCGTGAGAAAGAGATGTATAAATAGGAGTACGTTAGGAACGTAAACTTAGTCTTCAAGATTTAAGCAGTAGGGAGTCTGTGGCAACAGGTGAAACAATTTGTTCCGAAGGACTTTTCAGTCCTCTTACACTTTAATAGGAAAAGAAGTGATCTTTTAGCTGCAGTAAGGAAAAGTACATGTCTTCAAAAATATTAGTCATTTTAGAGCATGGAAAAAAAATTGTTTTCTAGAGCTGACATGGAACCATTTGTTTCAAATTACATTAATGTGCATATTTTGACATGTGCTGTTCAGAATTACATTCTAAATAATTTCAATTCACTTTCTCGAGGTTCACTACAGTTAGTAGAATTCCCTTCTTAGCAATGGACACAAGATCACCCTCTCTGCTCTGCTACATGTTGACAGCTTCTAATTTGAAGTTAGAGTGTTTCTGTTCACGAGTCTGGAGTTTTTTGTTCACATCTTTGGAGTTTTAACACTGTTATTTCTGCACATTCTGTGTAGTAAAACCACAGAAGCAGTCTAGTGTAATTCACTCGGATACCTATAGAGGGTTTTAAAATTTTAAGAATGGGTTTTTTTCCAAAATTTGTATTTTTTTTTCTACCTTCTTAGAACCCTGTATTCCAAAATGTGCTTGCAGACCAGTCGGGTAGTATTAGCTAATCCAGGTCATATTATCTACTTTGCTTTTTATATTTTGACCACTCTTCTGACTCTTTCTTGGAGTCGGACATTTATTTATCTGTTGTTTAAAAGTCTCTATTCCTCCTTGCATGAGTTTGGAAGTATCTGCAATTAAAATATTTCGGCAGCTTTAATTTCTTTGGTATCTGAATTTTAGCAATAGGATGTTTCTTGAGCTGACAATTTTTAAAAAGCTGCTGATTTATACAATAAGAAATGTTTGTACACAGTATTAAATTTATTTTCAGAGCTTATTTTAACATTAAATTTTCAGCTTGAAACATTTGTTTTGATTGTTATTAGGAATGAGAAACACATTTAACATTTATCTGTTTTAGCATATTTTACACATAAAGCCTGCTGCTGACATAATCCATATCCATTGAAAAACTACTCATTCATGAAAATGAGTCCTCAGATGGCACAAAATCAGACATAAAGGCAAGAAGAGTAATGGGAGAGAGATGGCTTTTGAAATTAACCTTCCCTTATTTATATAAATGCATAATGTGAAAAATGCTGGTATATTTATTTATTGAGTACTATTATGTCAATTTTAAAGCTGATTTTACTTTCCACAGTTTAATTGTATTCTCTGGTAGCCAGTAATAGATAAGTTGAACTAGCAATATTTATAGAAATAAGGGGGGGAAAAAACTCCTTGCAGAAACACGTCTGAGTCATATTTTTAAAAAAAAGTAGGTTGACTGTTTCTGCACAAGTGTGCTGGGCCTTGAAGAAAAAAATAAAAACCATAACATTGTGGCGTAAGTGATAAAATTATATACTTATTTACTGAAATATGCTCAAATTCTGATTTTAACTTCTTTATAAAACTGCTCATTTTGGTAAGTGGAGGAATGATTCTCAGTATGTAATCTTTCATAGCTGTTAAGTTTAGAGCTTAAGTTTGTTTAGAGCATCTTGCCATTTAATACAATTACCTTACTAAGGATGCATAAAACACAAGTAGTTTTAGTATTAAGATATTAAGTGTAACATACCTCATGGATGACCATGTTATAATGCCATAGTGCAATGGCACAAAATGTCCTCAGTGTCCCTTGTTCATTCTTTTAGTGTTTTGCCATTTTAATCATTGTAATGTACTGACTACTTTTCTGTCGTCATGTTTCCAAATTTAACAGAATAATAAAGCAATCATTGATCAATGGAATCTTTATCTGAAATTATTGTTCCACTACTTTTAAAGAATAGCTTCAAATAGTATGTCCTGAAGTAGCCATCTAATTTAAGGGATGCATTTGAGACCTTTGACCAGAACTTTTGAATCCCATCACCTAAAGCTATGCTTTTAATTGGATGACCTGCACCTCCATTGAACAGTTTCTATTTATGTTTAAATACAACCTCAGTTATTCTAAGTTGAAGCTGTCCTTTAAACAACCTGATGTGACACAGGACTTCAGCATGTTTTTTTGCTGGGACTGTCAGACTGAGGGTCGTGTCTTTCACTACTGACAACGTGGTATCTGAGGAAACAGAGCTGTGTAAAATGTTTTCATTTCCTTTGTGTTTTTGCTAAATCTGTATTTCCAGTCAATATGCCTGATAATTGTGCTATGTCAGAGGGGAACAAAGTCCCTCATCTCCTCCAAAGCCAACTGTAATATAAGGCTAGAGCTGTTGTGGAGTTTGGAAAACAAATGATAGGAAAGCTTATTCAAAACACGCAGACATCTGTGGAGACCCTTGTTCTTTTGGCTACCAAGATAAAAATTCAAGGTTATGTTTCTGAAGTGAAAGGAAAGGAATATGATGGTGAAAAGGCAGAATTTTTAATAGAACTAAAGCTGCTCTTTTTCATTCACTTCTCAGTTTCTGCTCTTGACTTTGCTGTGAAAGCAGTTTATTTAACCTCTTCCCCTTTATTTGAACTATCAGAAAAACAAACGTGTATGTATTTTAGTTCTAGGAGTATTGCTGGTAAGAGATCTGTATTAGAACTTTGGCAAATATTGAGATTTTTAGTATAGATGAAACAGCTTGGAATTAATTTCAATATGCAGTTTGTGCTTTTGTAGTGATTCTGTATGTAAAATTGAAAAGATGCCATTTAGCATAGAAAGACAGACTGTGGTACATTCAGAGTAATGGTGAATGAATATAAATAATGCAAAATTCAAGAATGGTAGGCAGTAATGGTATAATAAATTTTTGGGTGTCAGCTAGACACCTTAACTGGGCTATGCTGGTGTTTTGGTTTAGATTTTTATGAGGTGTTAGAAGGAACATCTGATCTTTTCACTGAAAGCCAAGATGTGTTTTGTCTTACCCAATAGTAGCTTTTCATATTTTCCAGTTTCTTGAATTACTTTAATCATAGGCATTTAATCAGTTATTTAATGAGTCCTGGGCATTATCTCTTGTTATTCTTGATCCGTCTGATTTCTCTTGAAGGCTCTTCCTATCACCCTCACCTACTGCCTTATATCCTGCACCTTTAGACTCTGGCTTGTTTGTCTTAGTTTATTGCTAAATATAATCTTAATGAATGGAGTTGCTTTGCCTTTTCTCTCCAGACAATTTGTCTGGAGGATAGATTTTTGACAGGGAGGAAAAAAAGGCAAATGTGGAGTCTATTAAACAATTAAAACCTCCACCAGGATTGCTGTAAAATTGGGGGGGGGGGGAATCACTCTCATAGAAAATAAACAGACCTTTTGCTTCCTAAACATGTTTCATACTAATAGTGGTTCAGGTAAATAATTTTTATCAAGTAAGTGACAGTGCAAGAATCATCTCATGAAATGAGCCAGAGAACTCAGCCTTACTCCAGTCCTTCAGTGGGTAACAATTTTGCCCTCTGTTCCCTTCTGTTTCTGGTCGCCAGAGCTACTGGGAGAGAATAAATAAAGGGAAGTCAGAATATTCTGCCTTATTTGATAGCCTGCAGAAGGGGAGCTTTTTTGACCATTTTTTCTTTTCTTTTTTTTTTTTTTTGATAAATGAGTTGCTTTATTGTGGGGTTTTTTTTGGCCTTTATTAAGAATAATCCTGGAATATTGTGCAACAAGGGATCTTGGTTTGGATTTTAAAAACATGTGTTTGAAAATGTTGACTTTTGATACTTACTATTTCTTCACATTATTAACTGACAGCATTTTCTTCCATTATAGCTAAACAAGGAAGGTCATTTTATAGTGTCCTATTTGTAGCAGAAGGAGAAGATTTTCTCAAAACTGTATGTTCAAGGATAATCTGGGGCTGTTACAATATTTTCACCTACTTTGAAATTACTTTGAGGAGATTTCAAGTTATTTGTCTCTTTTTTTTCTTTTTTCTTATGTTAGTGTACAGAGTAAAACTTTTGAATGTTGTCTATTCAAGAGAGAATAATGGTCAGCAAGGGATATTATGATACTGTCTTGTAGCAGTACTGGAGGCCCATTGTAATGGGTTTTTTTCTATGCTGGAAACAAATAACGGTCCAATAACGTTACCAGTGCTGTAAATCTAGTTGTTCTTGCCATATTATTCTACTTAGACTAGTTATTCGATGAGTGATTTTTCAGTTATTTATTCAAAATCTTTAATAGTTCTGCTACGTATTTTTAATTTATATATTCACCTTATGGCAAGTTCACCATAGCCATGCATGATCTCTTCTTCTATACCGTGCTAAAGCATATTTTTAAAAAGTGTTTCTGTTTAGAATTCCAAGTTCTACATATTTTATAAATTCTAGCACATTAAAATAAGAAGTTCTCAGATAAGAATGCTTCAAGCTGGTATTGAGTGTGTTGATTTCAGGACAGCTTAAACCTTCTCCCAGTGCTGCAGCACCAAAAAGGAACATTCCTGGTGCCACAGTTGGAATTTACCTAACCCAAATAAGGAACCAGAGTTCCCAAAGGAAGTGAATTAGATTAATATCTGAAATTCAACTCAAGATCTGGTGAGGGGGGCAGGAGAGCATGTTAATCTTAAAATAAATTGGAAACATAAATGAAATATTTGAAGTATTAACAGGACTTTTGATCACCTTGACCTGCTTGTATAAAAAAAGAGCTTTATTTTAGGCAAGAACAAACTTAAAAGGAAGCTATGCAGAGAGGGATGAGGGAGGGATGCTTGTCAGTCACAGTTGCATAGTGGAAATACAGCAATATTTGAAAAGCAGTAAGACTGGATGAATAACTTGCATAAAATGTATTTATTTATTTACCCATGTAATGGCACTGATAAATTGCAGAATTGTGCTTCCAATTGTTAGGAAATGTAAAGTGTATAAAAACAAATTGCAAGTATTCATTAGAGTAGTCTGCAAAAAAATGGCTGTTTTGAGGAGAGGGCTAAAGTAAATTATGTATTGAGATGCCAAGGAGTAATTTTTGAACTAGCAATGAAAAATAATATCTCTTTATGAACTGCTTGAAGTTTCACTGAGTTCTGTTTGCTTTTGGGGTGCTTATGCGTGTTTCATATACATGTTCATATAGTGTTAAAATACATTGGTTTTTCTTTGATAAATTTCATATCTTGAATATTCTACGCTGTCATCCAGATTATTACTATTTTTCTTAATTTCTTAAGAAAATAAGTTTTATACTTGTGTTGTCTCTGGTCAGCTTGTCCATGCAGTTCTCTGCAGTGCCTTTTGGGTATATGAACTACTTTAAACCAAATTTGGCACACACTGAAGTTCTCAGATATGAAAAGTTTTCTGAATATAGGTGACTTAGCAGAGCTGTAAATTATAAGTTATGGCTGTGTAGAGAGTAAGCCTCCCTACCATACGCTGGTTGCCAGAGAATCAGTATAAAGCTCAACTGGGAAGAGTTTACACTGGATTAGATAGAGGGAAATCCAGCTAGAGATAGAAAATCAGATTTCATGAGTTGTGCTATGCATGGAATTGCTTGCTGTAACTGCACACTTTAATGGTTTGGGGGGAGAAAAGTTCTAGGAAACTTCACTGTTTTCAGTACTTAGGATCTCCTTCTGTCTGCTGTGAACTGTGTGCTTGGTTGTGCTAGAGTAGGTTATGTCTGTGCATTTCTCACTGTGATTCTATGGAAGTGGATTGCACAGAATATTACAACAGCTTTTTGATGGGTGGACTTGGCTGATGGGATGCTTTCTGCTTGACCCTACATAAATTTGTGAAAAAGAACCTTATTTGCTCTATACTGACATGAGAATCAAAAAGATGATTAAAAGTGTATTTGCTGTCAATTTGCACAGCAAGCAATATTCTGCAGGAAACAAGGTAGTAAACTTTTATTTTCTCAATGCTATTTAAACAGACAGGAATGATACCCAAATCTGCAAGCCTGTCTAAATGGTAACCGGTGTCAGTAATCATATTTAAGATGACCTCAGAAACCTCCTTTTTAAGCTGCTGTAACAGATAAAGACTTCAGCTTTCAGTGGCTATCACTAACTTCTTGTGCCTCCTGAGGAAGAGTGTCCTTATATGTTACTTCTGTCAGCTCTTTGTGATACACAGGAAGCTGAGTCGAATTAGTTTATCCACGTGAAAGTTTCAACAGTGAATAAAAGCAACTCTGCTCAACACAAGCTGAGTTATTTTACAAAGCTGTTTTTGAATTACAAAGGTTGTTGTTAATGTACTATTACTCTCACATTTGGGATCTAGGTCTTTAGAAATGTCTTATTTAACAGATACAGATGTAATATTAGGTAGATATCTAATAATCAGTGTATTTCAGAGGAAATATTTTAAATTTATGCCTGCCTTTTGTTTTTCTCTTGTGTTGGTAGTGCTGGTCTTATTTCATTTTGCTCTCAACAAGCACTAAGGCTTGATTTTCTCCTTATAGTCGTTCATCTTTAAATACCACCAAAAACTTAAAAGAAAAATTTCTAAAAGATTTTTTGCCAGGCTTCTATCATATACTATTTGCGTTGCAGTAGCACGTAGGAAACCCAGACGTGGACTCCATAAGCACCGTACAAATCAAAAATGCACAGTCTCACCCTTAGTGATTTTGGTCCTGTATAGATGCTTCATGAGCCCCAAGTAATATTTCAATTTTTTTTCATGGTTTTTCACACAAGGTCACTATCTTATGTGACTACAAACTGTTACTGGATTTTACATGCCTTAAGGAAAGGATTTGGAAAAAGTAGAGGTTTTTTGGAAACAAAAAATAGGAAAAGGAAGACTGAAAAAGGTATTCTCATCACATTCAGATGCCAGGTAGATGAACGGAGTTGTCAGTGAAGAATAGTGCTTAGCCAGATTACATAATTTCTATTTATCAAAGATACTGTTCTCAGAGAGGTGTAGTAGGTAGTTTGCTGGGAAACAGGTAAAAAGTGGTAATTCTGTTTGTCTCAGGCTACTGTATTCACCCTTCTTTTTTTTTTCTATCTTCCTTTCAAAGCTGTTTGACAGATGCTAAGGTTAATGAATTTTAATTTTCATTTGGCCGCCTTCTTGAGTTGCTGACAGCTCCTTCTACACCATGGGGACCTTTCTTTTCTAACTCCATGTTTCAGTAAGAAGTGGAGCATCTGATGGAAACTTCTTCATAAATAAGTGAACTCAACTGGAACACAGCCAAATACTACCAGAACCAGCTCCCTGAATCCCAGTCTTGTGTTTTATCATGGTATGAGAGATTAGATTCATTAACCTCTCATTAGAAACATGTCAATGCTAAAATCCCACAGTATGCTAGATGCAGCCTATTAGAAATCCCAAAAGGCCAGTTAATGGAAAAGAATTAACATTTCTTACTCCAGAAGTTAATGGTAGATTCCTCATTTGGCTCTGTTCCATTTAATTGATACAGAAACTTCAGGTGCTTTTTCCTTTAGAATTAGCAGAATTTTTATTAATCCACACAGTACTGTTTGATAAAAAAAAGCTTTTATCATGGCAGAAATACAAGCACTTGCAGTATAAAAACATTTATTTCATTATTAAATTTTCTACATATGTATATAGAGAGTATTGCATGTATAGAATATGGTATATTTTTTACCTATAAATATAGTAACACTTGCAAAAGTTATATCTGTACCAGTGATATCTTAACTTAGAACTTGCTATTCATAGAAGGATATTCAATCCTATTTGCACAGATCCAAATGCATCCAGATATTAAAGCACTGTGTTTAACTCCAGGTAGAGCTCAGAATACAAGGTGGAATGAAACATCTTTTGCATTGCCTTTTGACCTAAGGAGCTTTCTCCTCTAATGAGAATAAGCACTGCAAAATAATTTGAGTAAGATGGAATTCATTCTGCATCAGTCATATTACATAGCTTCTGCTCAATCTTGATGTGAATGCCAGTTAAAATCCATAAAACAAGTAGCAAATGACCCTTTACTAGCAATGCATTTTTTCCTGTGTATTCATCTGCTACTGTGAGCAAAAAAATTTCCATTTTGTGTGGTTATTATAAGAAGCATGAAATAATGCTTTCTAATCACTTAATGTCATTGCTTGAAATGGAAAACAGTATTTTCAAAGACTTTGCACTCTGTTATGCAGAGCTACATTAATCAGCCACCATTATTAGGACATTTGGCTGCTATTTCAAAGTAGGTAAAACTTGAACACAGGGTCATTAGTAGGAAAATGAGAAAGAGATAGACTGGTGGAACCATGCAGTGTCCTGCCTGAGAGACAAACAGGAACAGCCACTGGAAAAAAAACACAAGATCAAGAGGATCCTGTATCCTTCTCCCGCCAGGCAGAAAGCAGTAACTTAAAGGAAAGGAGTGAATGGAGGCAAGTCCATGCTCGGGTTGGGAGGTCATCCCCCTCCTTGCCCACCTCACCTTCCCAGGTGCCTCTGTACAACAGATATGAGGCTGTGGATGTGGAAGGTCAGTCAATAGATGGTGTGGATGATGGTCCATCTACACCAGAGGTGTTACCAAGATCAGAAAGGACTACCCTTCACGTTACAGCCACTTCCCCGAGGAAGAAAAGATGGGTTATAGTGGTAGGTGACTCCCTTCTGAGGGGAACAGAGGGTCCAATATGCTGGACACACCTCCTGTTAAGTCTGCTGCCTCCCTGGGGCCCAGGTTAACGGCATCACTAGGCATCACCTGCTATGGCCCTCAGACTATTACCCATTATTGCTTTTCCATGTGGGTGGTGGTGAAGCTGCAACACATAGTCCAAGGGCAATCAAAAGAGACTTCATGGTCTTGGAACGCTTGGTAAGTTCCTGCAGCACAGGAAATTTTTTCCTCTATCCTTCCAGTTGTGGGCAGCAATATTGGAAGAAACAGATGGACCGAGTCTATAAATACATGCCTCTGTGGCTGGTGTCGCCACCACAGTTTTGGGTTTTTTGATGATGGGATGGTCTGCATGGCACCAGACCTGCTGATGTCAGATGAGATTCACCTTTCTTAAAGCGGGAAGAGGGCTGATTGACAGAGCTTGAAACCAGACTTGAAGGAGGAGAGGGATAAGCCGTGGGACAGAACACCAAGGTTAGAGGGATGGGGTGCTAGTGGGGGCCCTCAGCCTGTTGCTCTGGGACCTGCTGGGTACACTGGACCACACTTGAAGTCTTACAGAGAGGAGCCAGAGGCTCCTGAGGTAATAGGAGCCAAGAGGGAAATACCAGTGAAATACCTCAAAGGAATTAAGGTGTGTTCCGCTAAAAAGGTGACACAGCCAACAGCCCAGCTGAAGTGCCTTGCACCAACGCATGCAGCGTGGGCCACAAACAGGAGGAGTTGGAAGCCACTGTGCTGGTAGAAAGCTGCAACCTAGTTGCCGTTTCTGAAACTTGGTGAGATGAATCCCATGACTGAAGTGCTGCTTTTGATGACTACAAGCTGTTTAGAAGGAACAGGTGAGGAAAGAGGGGTGGAGGGGTTGCCCTCTACCTCAAGAAATGGATAGATTGCGAAGAGCTGTCTCTGAAGAATAGCCATGAGATGGTTGAAAGCTTATGGGTAAGAATTAGAGACCAAGGCAACAAAGGGAACCTTGTGGTTGGTGTTTACTACAGGCCACCTGATCAAAGGGAGCCTACTGATGAAGCCTTCTCACTGTAGCTACAGGAGGCATTGTACTCACAGGCTCTCATCCTGCTGGGGGACTTCAGCCACCCCGACATCTGCTGGAAAAGTAGCATGGTGAGCTGTAGGCAATCCAGAAGACTCCTGGAGTGCATTGAGGTTAACTTCTTAAGCCAGGTAATAGACAGCCCTACCAGAGGGGATGCATTACTGGACCTGATGTTCACCAATGCAAGTGAGCTAATTGGTGATGTCAAGATTGGAGGCAGCCTGGGCTGCAGTGGCCATGCAGTGTTGGAGTTGGCAGTCCTGAGGGATATGGGTCAGGCAAAGAGTAAAGCCAGGACCCTGAATTTTAGGAAAGCAAAATTCCAGCTGTTCAAGGAGTTAGTCAATAGGTCCCCCTGGGAAGCCACCCTCAGGGACAAGGGAGCAGAACAGAGCTGGCAGATCTTTAAGGATGCTTTCCATAGAGCAAAAGAGCTCTCAATCCCATGTGTAAGAAATCAGCAAAGGACGGCAAGAGACCAGTATGGATGAGTCAAGGCCTGCTGGTCAAAGTAAAGGGCAAGAAGGAAATGCACAGGCAGTGGAAGCAGGGACAGGTATCCTGGGAAGAGTATAGGGATGCTGCCTGGTTGTGTAGGGATGAGGTCAGGAAGGCCAAGGTGCAACTGGACCTGAACTTGGCAAGGAATGCAAAGAATGGGAGGAGCAGCTTCTACAGGTATGCCAGCCAGAAAAGGAAGGTCAAAGAAAGACATGGACCTGTTGGAGCAGGTCGAGACGAGGGCCACAGAGATGGTCAGAGGGATGGAACAGCTCTCCTATGAGGACAGGCTGAGAGCTGGAGTTGTACAGCCTGGAGAAGAGAAGGCTCTGGGAAACCTTATTGTGGCCTTTCAATACTTAAAGGGGCCTTATAAGAAAGATGGGGACAGGCTTTTTAGTAGGGCCTGTAGCAATAGGACAAGGGGTAATGGTTTTAAACTAAAAGAAGGTAGATTCAGACTAGATGTAAGGAAGAAATGTTTTACAATGAGGGTAGTGAAACCCTGGAAGAGGTTGCCCAGAGAGGTGGTAGATGCCCCATCCCTGGAAACATCCAAGGTCAGGTTGGATGGAGGTCTGAGCAACCTGATCTAGTTGAAGACGTCCCTGCTCATAGTGCTTTTAAAGGTCCCTTCCAACCCGAACTATTCTGTGATTCTATGAAATGACTTAAATATATTTAAAAGTCAGTAGGGGCTGACAGGGTTTTGCTGGACCAAAGTATTAACATGCACATGGCATTTGTTAGTACACACACATCTTAGTCTGTGCAAACTCAGCTGTTTTGTGAAACATGCTGTGTCCCGATCCGCTATCGGGGAAGGTTCGATACGATCCCAAGAGCAAGATTAAGACACAAATGAGGTCAGATGTCGCACAACCTTTTAGCTTTATTTTTTATGAACAGGGGGATAAGGACTGTATATGAAGAGACAACCGGGAGAGCAGGGAAGGGCAAAGGCGGGGGGGGAGAGAGAGAGATAGGGAGGTAGAGAAATAGATAGAGAGGGCAAGGGACCAAGTCGGGGATGAGTCTAATTACCACCACTCCGAGTCCAGTGATGTTCCGTTAGCTCCCTCTATGGTGTCCAAGCGTCGCAGGTTTTGCCGAAGCAGGTCCCAGAACATGCACGAGGAGCAGAGGAAGAAGGAGAAAAGCCCCACCGCTTACCGGAGCACGTGCGCTCCTTTATATAGGGTCCCCACACTCATGCGCAGATCGGGGCTGCGTACGTGCCGTTCGTGCGGCACGTGGGGTACGTGTTGCTTCCTCGGGAAGCCTTTTCGCGCCCTGGCTCTCGCACGTGCGCATGGTGGCGCTCGTCCGCAGACGGCGGGGGGGCGGGCAGTGCCCTCCGAGGCAGGACGTCAATGCAGGGAAGTGGTAGTGCAACGGCAATGTCGAGACAAACTACATACGGTAGCGGTCCGCTACATGCTGCTATGCATAACCTATGTAGATCATTAAATGAAAATTTAATTTTCATAGCCATCTCGGGAATTTAGGATTTAAATGTACTTTGTATCCCAGCTTTGATTCAGAGATTACTACTAATAAGAACAGACTTAACTGGTCTCTTATTTCCTGTATTAACAAAAAGAGGTAAAAAGCAAATCAATTCTGTAGATTCACTTTACTTTCTGTTGTTACTGGGATTAATCGTACAACACTTTAGATAATACCCGCCACCCACTTTAGGCAGGATATGGTAAGGTTGAATTTGACTGGTGATGTAGCCTTTTCACATCCTCTGCATAACAAAAAGACAAATGAAGTGGCATCCCAGGATGTTTCGTTTCCACTGAAGTTACTAAACAACCTTAAATACTATTTTGTGTTTTCAATTAACAAACTTTCACTACTGCAGAGGAGCAGAGAGCAAAGAGACAGTATATCATACTGGAAGTATACTGTTTTCAAAGTCCAAACTAAGCCATGAAGAGCAGTATTCTTAAA
This sequence comes from Balearica regulorum gibbericeps, assembly GCF_011004875.1. Classification (NCBI taxonomy): domain Eukaryota; kingdom Metazoa; phylum Chordata; class Aves; order Gruiformes; family Gruidae; genus Balearica; species Balearica regulorum. Next base: position 51,931,452 of record NC_046188.1, on the reverse strand, counting down.
AATACCCATGTGAAACTTGTATGATAAGTTTTTATAAAATGTTGGGGGAAACTCAAATTTGTATGTATTGGCTTATGTCACTTTTGAAGCGTATTTTATGAAATAAGCAAACAGATTTATGTGGTGCCAAGTTTAGGTGTATTTTGTATTTGGGGATGGGATTTTTCAGAATCATTAAGAAATAAGAAACACCAAAACCCTGATAAGAATCAAATCCACACAATCTTTCAGTCAGTGAGGGCCTCCTGTCTTAGTTGCAAAGTGAAGCGAAATTTTTAGTTTCAAAACATGGACAGATCATTGGGGTTTTTGGCTTCTTTGAAGTAACTGGTATATAGTTATCATAGAATCATTTAGGTTAGAAAAGACCCTTAAGATCATCGACCCTAACTGTAAACACTACCAAGTCCACCACTAACCATGTCCCTAAGCACCACATCTTCATGACTGATGCATTTAATTAGCTGTTAGGTATAGAGATAGACATATATGTTTTTACTCAGATTCTATAACTTGTTAATTTAAAACATGAATGAGGTGACAGAACAATCTTTTAAAAGCACTGAAGTGTTTCTTTGCCTGTAGCAAGCTCATCAGACTGCCCTAGAGATTTCAACATCACTCACCAGGATTTCACCTTGCCAAGAAGTATTTCTGACATTTGTAGTTTACTTAAAAAATTAAACTTCTAACAGATGTTATCTTTGAAAGAGGGCAAAGAAATGTCAGACAATATAGACTTTCAAAGTTTTGACTAAGGTGATTAAACATCACTGGTTTGTAATTTCTTTCACTCCCAGCTTTTGATACGTGGATGTATTTTTGATTGTCCGTGAGCGCACTATCTTTTTCCCTGGTTTTCTAGGGAGACGTGACATCTTCACCATAAAGTCATGTGCCAAGACAGCCTTTTCTTTTTGTGTTTGCTTTTACATAGAGCTCTCCATGACTCTTTCAGTGCCTCATATTCATCAGATCTGTAAATACTGTTAGGAGAATCAGGTGTTATTGGAGTGGCAGGTTTTGTATGCTGGTAATGCTTAACTTCCCTGTGATGATCAGCTCTGAGACAGCTGAGAGTCTTGGCATGTCTTCTTGAGGTTATGGAGTGGATGGGAGAAAACTGACAGTCCCGGAATGTAGAAGAGAATGCAGTTAAGGACAGCAAAAGGGGACAATATGAGATTGTGTCACCACTTCAGTATCCATTAATAGAGTTTATGGAATGCTGTTTACCAAGTATCAGTACAACTGATGGCATACTTGGCACTTGCAAGTGTGTTGCATCATTCTATTTCCTTAAGTCTTTTGGCCAATGGTGCCTGGTCACAGAGGAGGTGTTGGTCTCCTGGATGCCAGTCTTGTGATTGTGTGTGTTTTAGTCATGTCAGAACCAGACCGCTGCAGTCTGCTCTGAAGTTTTACTTTCAGTTACTGGAACAATGTAGAATGTGTATTTTGGTGAGATTACTGAGTAGAGTGTGTCTTTGGAAGGGCAAGACTGAATCAGCCATCTCAATGGGAAAACATAAGAGTAGTGGATTTATGGAAGTGTTTTCCACCGTAATTGACTGTATTGACATCACCAGAAAAATAGGTTTTTAAAATACAAAAGTATAGCCACCATGATTTCTGTAAGTGTAAACTGTGACCTTTCACCTGTTGGACTGTTTGAAAGAGGTATGTTGCAGGTAATAATTTCATTTATATTTGGATTTATTTTTTTCTTCTTTTTCTAAAAAGCATCTGATAAATTGCCTCAAAAGATCAATAATAAAACATAATGGTAGAGAAGTTAAACTGTCCTTGTTATGTATGATGGCAGTCATTGAGGTAATAAGAACAAAACAATGAATGTATGGAGTAAGAAGTTATCAGCAGTGTGATTTCTTTAAAATACTTTCTCAAAAAATTCTTGAGTGATTCCAGAATCACACTCGGAGGAGAAATGTTTTAAATAAATATCTGCCAGTTACACGCTGTTGTCAGTATAATTTTAGGTTTCTGTTGTCAATGTAAATTAATATTTTATTTTGAAGAGGAGGATGTTAGAATATTAGAAGTTTGGGCTGCATTTAGAGTGAAGATATTGGAGAAGCTCTCTTCAAAGAAAATGCAGGGCAGGAATTCAGTTTGTTTTACAGATTTTGTAAGCAACACAGGGTTAATTTCTGCTACAGGAAGTTGCACCTATCTCAACAAAGCAAAGCATGAAAAAAATACATCTCAGTTTCCTTGGTTGTTGAGACATGTTTGACTTCTGTTGTGCGCAACCTAGAGAATTCTTCATTCAATAGTTTGGGGTTTGTTGTGGGGGGTTTTTTTGGTAGGTTTGTTTTGGTTTGTTTGTTTCAATGATAACTTTCCTATTATTCTTTACAAAAAGCCAAGAAACTTTTTCTTAGAATATTAAACTGAAGAGCAGCTGTTCAGTAGAATAGCTATAAAGGAACAGCTCTTTTCTGTCTGCTGGTGGTTCTTAGTTGTATGTATGCTTTTCAGTATGTGGAATTCCTGAGCTGCACGATTTGAAAGTCACCTGTGAGATGTACCTTTGTATGCCGGAGTGGAACTACTATAAGATTTGTGATGAGTTTTAATTAAAAAGATTTTTGCTTTCTCTGGTGCTAAATACCAGAGGTAATGTATCTTGCTTAAAAATAATGACATATAAAAATCATACTTGTCTACACTGTAATAATACTTGTCCACTTTTATTACTAATAGAAACTTTGGTTCATTTTGTAACTTTCTAGTAAATGCACTTTACCAGGAGCTTCTATCGGACCTGAAAAGCAAAGCTGCTTTCCACTCAGAATATCTTGTGGCAGTGTTTTTTTTTCCCAGGGTTGACATGACTACGTATATTATTCTGAATGTGTACATTTGCAGAGATGTGTTGCCATTTCAGAGTGACATTTTGTAAAGCTCCTTGAGATTTGATGTTGAATGACATTATCACTAATGGTTTTAAGGATTTTAAGTCTCAAAAATCTTTAAACACCTGCTGGTGCTCTACTGTATTTTTGGCACTGAAAAGATACTTGTGAAGTGGATGGGCTTCTCTGTTGGGTTTTAAAGGTTTAGGGATTTTTGTATTTTTCATATGAAACAAACCAATATACCACTGATAAATACACAACTTGTTTCTTAAATTGCACTGAGTATTCTCACAAGGGGCAGTGTTTACTAGTGATACACTAAAAAGATGCAGTAAATGTCAGGGTTCCTTAATGTTTTCTGTAAAAAAAAAAAAAAAAAAAAAAAAAAAATTGCCAGTCTTCTGCTGCATCATCTTCAGAGGGTAAGGTCTCCACACAGTATATTTTGCTAAGAGGCCAGTTGAAAATGAAAGGAAGTTGTTCCTAACCTCTCTGCTCAGTCACAGTTCAGCTTTAATTTTATATTCTTTCACCTCCAGATTGCTTGAACTCTTGGATATAGCACTGATGGCAACGCATGCTGATTAAATTTGCTGTGACCTTGCAATATCACAGGGCCACATAATTTTCTCTCTCCTTCTAGCACCTCACTCTTTTAGTAGCACTTTGTTGCTGCTAGGAAGGTTCTTTAACTGATGATAGTGAAACAATTAGCAGTGTAAGCTGGTGAAAGGGTAGGTTGCTGATCATACATTGTATCTGCTGTTACTGATTTCCATGACAGCTGTGTCTGCTTTACGTACATGTGAGTGGACATCAGGTGCCCTTATATAACAATTATTCTGAAAGATTGTAGAAAGAAGTGTTGCCCGCTACCTTTTTAAACTATAAGTATTATGCAAACCTAGAACATATTGGTATTAACAGGCATGACATTTAAGTTAGTTGCACAGAACACTTGTCACCATGTGACTAATCCATGCTAGTGAATCCATATATGATACTGAACGTTGGAAACTCTTAATGCTGGAGAAAAGAGGTTTCTTAAGGGAAGCTGCAGGACACTTGACATTCTACCTGAAATAACAGTAGGCACTCAGGACTTGTATGTTAGCTGCTTTTCTATTTCCATTTCTGGTCTTACTGAGTGGTTCTGCTAAAATTAATCTTGCTTCCTTCATCTGCAGGAGAACTTGCTTTTAAAGTGAATGCTGGGCAATCCACTTGTGTGCAAACAGATTGCTTGTTTTTTGCCTAGCTGAAAGTTGAAGCTACTTCCTAGTTGTTTACCTTGGCAAAGTAAGTCTTGCAACTTTGGAGCTTTAAGACGTCCAGTATTTTCATCAGTGATGTTTACTGGGTGATTGATTCATAACCGGGCAATTGTTGCTAATCCAATGGTTCTGTGTAGTTTCTGAACAGCTCTTTTACTAAGCCAAATTCATATGTGCATACAGTAACTATCTCAGTAACCAGGTCACATGCAGTGTTTATAAATTGATGCGGATCAGCTGTATGTCCTTTACAGCCACTAGCCAGCAAATACATTATTGTGTATTTTTAGAGCTAAGGCAAGTCTAGCCTTCCAGTGGCTGCCTACAATCTCATTTTCAATTACTTTTACATTGAATAGTAATTCTTCATAATAGAAGTTTATGTAATGTTTCTATTTTTGTCTCATTCTAGCTGTGGCATATGAATAACTTTTAATACTCTTTAATAGCAGTGAAATTGCAAATAGACACTTCAGGGCATTTTCTTCCTGAGATTTGCTAATATCTGCAATTCATAAAGACCTCAGTGGTCAAACTGACCCCCTCATTCAGCTTTGTATGGTGAATTGACATTCAGAAGCTTGTAGCTAATTACACTGGCTAATAAGTGTACTTCCTTTAGCAGTGGCTATTAGATTCTTTCAAGATGATGTAATTTTGGAAGTGGTGTCCAGGGAAAGGTGGCTCAACATTTCTTCGGTGGTGTTAAGCAGATGGTCCTTGAGTGGTGCCAAAGAGCCAGTACTATATGGAAAGGCATAATCCTTGTGATGGACCAACAGAAGTGTAGCTGTCTCGCATCAAGAGAGTATTTCAAGATCCAAGAGATACTATTGAGGCATAATATTTTAACTTCTGTAAAATGAGGATTAGCTTGCCTTCAGGTGACAGATGGTTTACAGAAGACGGCAAGTTCTTGTATCTGAATCACCATCTTAAAAAACATTAAATTATATTTTATGTAAACTTTGTATGTGTTAGGACATTTTAACTTTTGTTGTTCATGTGTCTGAGATGCTTGTTAGGTATTCCAAGTGTTTTATATGGTCACAGTGTTTTTTTGTAAGTCAACCTTAATATGTTCATAAAAAGACTCAGGAGACAATTACCCATTGCTTTATGATCGAAGAGTGATGCTTACCACCTACAAAGAACTCATGTGTATTAGATCCCTGTAGTTGCTGTGGACTGTGGGTATTCTCAGTGCCCTCTTGGCTGCCTTGGCAACTATTGCACAACGCACTGATGCTTGACTACTTTTCACCAACATCCCCATCTCTTCTGCTCCTGGGTGTTTTATTTTTAAATCACAGGCTTTAAATGCCTTTTTTTCATTTTTTTTCTTTTTCTTTCAAATTTCATTGATACAAGGAAAGATGTAGCAGTCTTCTTGGGACTGAGGACAAGTGGCAGAACCTGTATGCCTAGGATTAAAATAGATTCTTAAGCAGCCTTCCTCTCTGAGGAAGTACCAACTGAGTTTGGAGATGCTTGATGATGGAATGATATGTACTCTGTTAACCATGCATGAGTGTGCAGTACTGATGATGCTCATGCATAATGTTGAAGGTCTGAGGGAAGGGACAGAGGTATACACCATCGTTTACAGCCATTCTTAAAAGTGGACCACTCTACACTTAATTAGAACTGTTTCATTGTTCAGTTGCAGTATCAGTACAGGGTAGTGTACACAGCTTCCTTCTTTTAATTCTTCTGTTGCAATACTATGACTTTGCTGTATTTCAGCTATCTTTACAGCTTTTTGTAATCTCAGGTCAAGTTAGTGTTCCACTGTCTGTAGTTCTGTGAGCTATCGCAAGAGACAGACACAGTCCCTCTTACTAAGCAGAAGATTGTAGTTAAATTCTTGATTATGTTTCTGTGGTGGGTTGACCCTGGCTGAGGGCCAGGTGCCCACCAGAGCCGCTCTATCACTCCCCTCTTTCATTAGACAGGGGAGAAAAGGTACAATGAAAAAAAAAAAAAAAAACTTACGGGTCGAGATAAGGTCAGGGAGAGATCATTCTCTAATTATCATCACGAGCAAAACAGACCGAACTTAGAGAGGGAATTCATCTTATTTATTACTAAGCAAAACAGAGTAGAGGAATGAGAAATAAAACCAAATCTTAAAAACACCTCCCCCCACCCCTCCCATCTTCCCGGGCTCAACTTCACTCCCGGGTTCAACCTCCGCCCCCCTCAAGCGGCACAGGGGGACAGGGAGTGGGGGTTACGGTCAGTTCCTCACGCGGTGTTTCTGCCGCTTCTTCATCCTCAGGGGGAGGACTCATTGTTCCCCCGCTCCAGCGTGGGGTCCCTCTCACGGGAGACAGTCCTTCACGGCCTTCTCCAACGTGAGTCTCCTCCACGGGGTGCAGACCTTCAGGAGCAAACTGCTCCAGCGTGGGTCCCCCACAGGGTCACAAGTCCTGTCAGCAAACCTGCTCTGGCGTGGGCTCCTCTCTCCACGGATCCACAGGTCCTGCCAGGAGCTTGCTCCAGCGCGGGCTTCCCACGGGGCCACAGCCTCCTTCAGGTGTCTCCACCTGCTCCGGCGTGGGGTCCTCCACGGGCTGCAGGTGGAATCTCTACACCCCCTCATCCTCCCTCCATGGGCTGCAGGGGGACAGCCTGCTTCACCATGGTCTTCACCACGGGCTGCAGGGGAATCTTGCTCTGGCACCTGGAGCACCTCCTCCCCCTCCTTCTGCACTGACCTTGGTGTCTGCAGATGTTCTTACATCTTCTCACTCCTCTCTCTGGCTGCAAAAGCGCTCTCTAACTGTTTTTCTCTTTCTTAAATATGTTATCACAGAGGCGCTGATTGGCTTGGCCTTGGCCAGCGGCGGGTCCGTCTTGGAGCCGGCTGGCATTGGCTCTATCAGACACAGGGGAAGCTTCTAGCAGCTTCTCACAGAAGCCACCCCTGTAGCCCCCCCCCGCCCGCTACCAAAACCTTGCCACGCAAAACCAACACAGTTTCTTAAGCAAATTTGACTTTATCATACAGTTTTCCTATACATTTCTCTTGTCTATCTTCCTTTGGACCAAATACTGTCATAATCAGTGAGTCTCAACAAGGAAAGAGTATGGAGAAGGATACCTCATATCTGGTAATAGAAGAAATACATGCTCAGGGAGGGAGTGTTTCATGAGTCACAATCCACTTTTACATTATTAACCCAAGCTGGCTGCCGTGAACACTCAGTGATTTACCCTTTTTTTTTTTTTTTTTAAGAACATGTTCTTTAATTACCTTATGTATTGTACTACCCTGTAATGGAGTGTTTTTGATGCCCACGCTGCTGGTGGCAAAGTTTGGTTGGTTTTTCTTCTAAATGGAAAATTGCTTCATAGAATGACTGATTTCCTTGGAAAGAGATATTCTTTAATTGTTTATTATTTATGGATGAGATGAGAGTTTTGTGTATATTCTGTATCTGAAATATTGCATGTTATCAGTACAAAGACAGAATTTATAAAAAGTTGAATGCTGTTATAGCAAATGTCTGTTTCAGGTGTGACTGGGACATATCAGGTGCTGAATACATTTTTATGATAATATGTGTAATTTTGCTAGGTAGTACAGTAGGTTTTTTTGTTCTATGATATTTCAGTGTTCTTATTTTAGAATTCATGTGTGTGCTCACATTTTTGTGTCACTTAAATATTTAATGAAATGACCCATCTTGTACCAATTAGATTCTATTGTATGGAAAATATGCTCGTATAGCAGTCTGCTAGATTATATAAAAAAATTGTAAGCCCTTAACTTGCAAATTTATTGAGGGAAGCGTCGTCTTCTAGACTTCAGTGTAATATATCAACCTTTTGATTTTAAGCCAGAAAAAAACCAGTTCACTCTCTCATTCTCCACACAGAGCCAAAAAATAAGGGAATGGGCATGAATAACTTCATTGCTTTTCTCCTTAGTTGCCATTGAAAAAGGCTGTATGAAGTTATGGGTAAAATATACTTTATTAATTGTTTAGGATTAACTCAACTTTCACTTTAAAGATGTCCATTATTCTGAGCTGGTTTAATGAAACTGGTCAGGGTGGACCTTCTGATATGTTTGACTTCACATTTGGGAGTCTGTCTTACTGCTTTACATTAATTGACTGCACCCATCCTTGTGCACCAAAAAGATATTATTCGTAGGAAGATGTATCCATTTTGCTGGGACAGTCAGCTGGCCTAGTGGAGCCAGTACCATCCTTTCTACTGTTCTGTAAAATTTTCCCTGAAGTGTGTATCCAGCTGGAGATTTTTCAGTATTTTCGTGCCAATGAATCGTCAAAAGAAGGAAGGGTTGCCTGGCAAGTAAAATAGTTCCAAGGTAGTAATGCTTAAGGGAAAAGGGGGAAAGGATGTTTATTAAGAATGCATGCACCAAGTTCATCTACTTTCTGCAATTTAAAAGAGAAATCCTATGGAACAATACATAAAGGGGTGAACTTAAGCACTTTCTTAAGTGGAAGAGGAAACTGTGCAGTATCCTGGAGCAGAAAATAAGAAAAAGACTACTTTTACAGGTTTTGATGTCTGCTTTTTCAAGAAGCTTAAGGGGCTGCAGTACTGTCACACTGAGTGTACGCATGTATGTATATATATTCTGTCAACATAATTTCTGTGCTTATATTAGGAATATGTGTTGCTTGCCCTGACTATAAAGACTTTACTGATTAGCAGTTTAATGAATTCAGCGAGGATCTGGACTCTACTCGTGATTCTTTTATTGACTTGTGTAGCCTTTGGCAAATTGCCTAATATTTGCATTTCTAGTATTTGAAAAATGTTAGTACTTACTCTTGTATAATGCTTCTGGGGGAAGCTAGCTTTAAAGTGAAAAATTGCTCGATAAATTCATGTTTATTTCTAGATATTAAACCCATCAGTCTAGGTTTTCTTCCATATTTAGTTCCTCAGGCAGATGCTCAATTCAATACGACCTTCTTTCTGGTACAGTTCCCAAAATTATTTTCAGGGGACCAATTGTGCTATTGAAAGTAGAGAGAAGGTAGAAGGCACAGAATTGCCTATTTTTTTTTCATGTATTCATACTTTGACCCCCGATAGAGCAGAGTTTAGCTCCAGATACAGTGGTACTTCTGGTTTATAGCAGAATGTCCAGACAGGCATGTGGCAATGGAAGGAAAAGGCAATGTGTTATGACTCCAGAAATATAGGGCAATATATTGGCTTGAAAGTAAGAGAATACCATTTTTTCAAGGAGGATTTGAAGCCAAATATTAATGGCCTTTGATTTTTAATGGGAGTGAAATTTGGTCGTCATGCCTAATCAGCATTCCTGCAAAGCAACTGACTTCCTTGCTGGAAAAGATGCCAATCATTTTATCTATATGAGAGAAACAATGGATTAAATATCTCTGCAACACTCAGTTTTCTGTGCTATCTAAACACTAAATACCTGCATAAAGGCATGCTGGGTTTTTACATCATGAAAGTTAGTGGGTCTGTAGCAGCAATAATGCAGTATTTCAGTATTTTCACCATAGTGTTTTGAATTTGGTTTCACTAGCGGTATACAGAACGGGAAAAATAGTCTTACTTGAGAATATTTTCCTTGGGTATTTAGGGTTTTTTTTAAAAAAAAAATCAAAAAATGCGTAATGTACATAAATTAAGATGAGAATGTAAATGAGAGATCAGTGAAGTTCCCAGTGAAGCACCATGCCAATTATATTTCAATGTTATGGACTACTGATGGATGCATATGTGAGATATATATAGATGTATATATATGCATAAAATCTATTAAATTTAACATTTCTTTAAGAGCTTTCCTTTTCAAATTTCCTGATGCTTTCTAAAATCTATTTGAAATCTTATGTCTATTGAAAAACTATACCAGTTCAATTTCCTTTTGGCAAATAAACATAATACTTATTTTTTGTATGTGTGTGTGATCTTGTGAAAGAAAAACTACAACATTCTATCCAATATATGATGAAAGGAGTGGACAGGTTTGAGAGCTTAATCAAAATTATAAAAATGTAAGTATTATGTATAGAAAATTATTTATAATCAAGTAAGGTTACACTTACATAGATGACACTGTTGAAGAATTATTTAAATGTGTATAGTGAGAGTAATGTCCTACAAATTTGAGTCTATAATAAAAAGTGTGGGGCGATACTGCTTTTCCACAAATTCCACATGTGTTAGCAGCAGCTGTCTGCAGGCTTGCCAGGCTCTGCATTCTGATGAGTGCTTGAAGAGATAGGCTCTGAATAAAACTAAGTATTTACAGAAATACAAACACACAAGGCATGGTGCAGCTCAGGATTCAGACTTGTACATTTCTGTGTACATGTAAGTGCATGCATGTGATCTGTGTGCCTAAAATATGATTTTAGTAAGTGAAGCCTAGAGGTACGCAGCCACTGAAGGGCTGCTAGTGAGATCAGTAGTCCTCTGTCAGAGGGGCAGCCTTCTGCTGCCTGCCTTTTCCAGCAAGCTGTGACAGGGCAGCCAAGGTTGCCAGCATGCAAGCGTATCATAGAATCATAGAATGGTTTGGGTTGGAAGGGACGTTAAAGATCATCTAGTTCCAACCCTCCTGCCATGGGCAGGGACGCCCTCCACTAGACCACGTTGCCCAAAGCCTCATCCAACCTGGCCTTGAGCACTTCCAGGGATGGGGCATCCACAACCTCTCTGGGCAACCTGTTCCAGTGCCTCACCACTCTAACAGTAAAGAATTTCTTTCTAACATCTCATCTAAATCGACCCTCCTTCAGCTTAAACCCATTACCCCTTGTCCTGTCGCTACACTCCCTGATAAACAGTCCCTGACCATCTTTCCTGTCGGCCCCCTTCAGGTACTGGAAAGCCGATCTCAGTGGAGCCTTCTTTTCTCCAGGCTGAACAATCCCAACTCTCTCAGCCTGTCCTCACAGGAGAGGTGCTCCAGCCCTCTGATCAGCTTCGTGGCCCTCCTCTGGACTCTTTCCAACAGCTCCATGTCTCTCCTGTACTGGGGCCCCCAGAGCTGGACGCAGTACTCCAGGTGGGGTCTCACAAGAGCAGAGTAGAGGGGCAGGATCACCTCTCTCGACCTGCTGGTCACCCCTCTTTTGATGCAGCCCAGGACACGGTTGGCTTTCTGGGCTGCAAGCGCACACTGCCGGCTCATGTTGAGCTTCTCATCAATCAATACCCCCAAGTCCTTCTCCTCCGGGCTGCTTTCAATCCATTCCTTGCCCAGCCTATAGTCGTGGCTCTCTGTCTCTTTAATGCCGCCTTCTGCCCATGAACCAAATTCCTTCACAATTTGCAGTGACAACTAATTGATTATTGTATGTTAGCAAAAACTAATAAACCAGTAATAACTAAAACTAGTGAAGCAAAGCAATAATACTCAATGAAACATTTATTTAAACAGTGAGAAGATCAAATAGTAGGAGACACAGACACATACGTCACTCACACATGACTTAGTACAGTTACATGCTGTGTATTATGTATGCCATGGCTACTCCAGAGAAGCTGTACTCCCATGCACCTTCCATGATAGTTAACTGCAAGAGGGCACGCATCTTGGCTGAGGTAACTGATGGGGATGGGGTCATACTGACCGCTGAGGGTACAATATGTGTAAAATTACTTCAGCACAGGTCCAGTGACAAGGGTGAGACTCCAGTGCTTCTTCCCTTGGGGTTTTGATGCTGTCTCCCTGAGGTTGTGTTTCTGCACATAAGTTGTGCCTATTGGTGGCTGTTCCTCCAGTTTTTTTTGGAAGGATCTTGGCCAAAATAATACAAAATGTTTACTTAGATTAAGCAATTCATCTGTCCATGTTTCATTCAGGTTTCTGTTACTGCACATTTTGATGACCTTTGATAAGAAGGCATTTTTGATCTGTCTTTTTGCAAAAAATAAAACTGTACGTGGCAGGTACAGACAGGAGGGGTCACCTCAACTAGCAGAAAAATAATTTGTCAGATTTCTCTCAATCAGCTGTTTCCATCAAAACCAGCAACTGTTTTGAAGAAAAGATTACATTCTCTCTGGTTTTTGGTGGGTTTTGTGGTTTTTTTTTAGTATACAAATCTCATTGCATTCAGATAATTAAAGTACCGTAATGGTTTTCACATTTTGTTGCCTAATTAACAGCAATAAAGGCCACACTAAATCAGGATGAATCTGTAATTTCAGCACTAATCACACAAGTGTGAGTGTCAGCATCATAATGAGATGCACAAATCTGGAGGTAATGAGGCTGTGACTGTCTGGGAAATTAGAGCAAATGCTGGCACAAATTGTACAGCAAGGTTTATTCCCCTTTTATTAATTATATGCTTGTACAGGGACTTGTAACCAACTCAAATTACTTTAATTTGTGAAATTCATGCTCCAGCTATGAACTTGACATCTGAGCACGAAGTTGGTTTCCTCATCCCCCCCTCAGTGCAAAAATGACAACAAAACTCTCCAATGCCCTGAAATATTTGTTTAGATGTGAAGACTTTGACATTCTAGCATGCAAGGGTATTGCAAAGCTGATGGCAGCAGTGTTGTACAGTGATCATTTAGTGGTGATGTAGGATATCAAGGCTTTCTAAGGTGGGAAGGCATTTCACTTATGCCAAAGTTAAGAGTATGACAAAAACATTTGGAGCACATATAATGACTAGTATAGTGTAATTTCATCTCTACCCAGTGTACTAAGCCTCTTTGATGAACTGAAAAATACCAGCTTGGCTGTTTTTGGTTAAGCGAAAGTATAGTTTTGCATTCTACCAGAAACTCTTGCAGTGATAGAGAGTAAAAAATACTGATTCAAACTTGTCGATTCATGTGAGGTTGATTGGTTTTATGAACAGATCATACAGGTTCATCTGTGTTTTAGATCAAGATGATTAAATGACTTGTGCTAATTCCATCCTGAGGCTGTATAATAAAGTTCTGGGTAATTTGGAGGTTTATACAGTGCTTGAATTAATTTTTTGAAACATATACATATTTCATGTTGATAGCCAAGGATGACAGTGATCTTTCTCACATGGTAATCTTTTATAATTAGTTAATATGCAGCACCCAACTATCATACCTTAAAATTTTGTTCTAACTGCTACTAGACTGGTACATGGAAAATTTTCTGTAACATTCTCAGAAAAATTACTATTCATTGTATCTATATTCAAATTTTGTATTGCATTAATATTTCTAACCAAATAGTTGATATCAAATGTACTGTCATTGCCAAAAGGATTGTTCACAAGGGGTTGAATGAATTATATTTCCTGAGCTCTGTTTCTCATGAGGTTGAGAAGTTGTAAAGGTGCCAGTGAGGTTGATGATTATCTTCAGTAGCATGATAAGCATTTTACAGGAAGAACACTGACAATCCCACAGTGGGTTACAATTTATTCTCTTTCACTAGATAAAGGTTTGTACTAGCAAGTAACTTTGTGTATCAGGAGTTAGTAGCTGAAAAAGTTATTCGAAAACCCATGGATTCTTCCTCTTCTCTAGTCATATTGAATGCAGTGTTACTTTTTGTACCATCCAACTGTGCTATGTTAATTAAATTTGAGAGAGAGATACTGTTTCCAGTTTCAGATAGTCATCAGGAAGAGCTGCTGTATATTACCTTATAATGGGTCAAGTTCTTGGTAAAAGACTGTATGAACAGCCATCTTGTATGTGAAACAGCTAGATATTGTTTTAGATGAGAACTATCTTTTAATCACAACAAAACTTTGATGCATTTGATTGCATTTTTGCTTCATACTGGCTTGTGGTTTTGCTCATGTTTCTGATCTTGTTCAGTCTTTTAGTTCTTTGCTTTAAGGGAAAACAGTAGGCTTTCAAAACCTACAATGATATGAAAAGTTGCTTCTCCATCTGAGTTTTCTTAATCAGTCCAGCTGGACTTAGTACTCTGCAGATAGTCTGTGTCATTACCCAACATGTGGGGTTTATCAAGGTACAACTGAAAACATACTAATGATTGCCAGTGTAAACCCAGTACTCACATCTTCATCTGGTATTAACAGATGGTCTTAGAAAAGGTTCATTATGGTCTTTTGTAAGACTTGCTGACTGCTACTTTAGAAGAAAATTTTCTTTGCTTAGTTTCCTATTTGGTAAAACTTGCTCTTAAGAAATTTGATTTTAAAGTTGAAGTTTGACAAAACCATGATTCTGACACATACCATAAGGCTGGCTGTTCCGTCTCCAGATGCCATCTGTCAGGATCCTTGTTTTTAGGTTTCCGTTCTCTGGTAGAAGATTTTGGAAATCACAAAGATCTCAGGGTTTTTGCCCTAGAAGGGCAGGTGATAGACTGCAGTGTAACCTACACAGTCAGTGGCCACGTGCTCTGCTCTGAACTTCTGTGTAGTCTTTGATGCATAGCAGGCATGTCCTTGTGACTCTGAGGTAGAAGAAAAAAATTCAATGGAAATTATTGTTCTCCTTTGGTTTTCCCTACAAAGCAATTAGACATTTTCTGAATTCAGCCTTGTCATATAGCTGTACATCTTCTGTGACCTTTTCTTTGGCTTTATGAATGCTGTGTTGACCATCATATTGCTTTGGAATTTATTTATTATTTGCATCCCAGTACTGATGTGCTATAATCAGGAGCTGGCACTCAATTTTTAAAATTTTTTTTTTAAAGGTTTGCATATCTCTGAATATCCAGGAGACTTAAGAGGCTTGGAAACAAAGCACAAAGGGATAGGAAAATTCAGGATATGTTTTATCTTAATATTTATTTTGCATACTGACTTAAATTCTCTTATGCAATATATTTTTTTTCAGTTATTTAGATTGGATAGAACAGAGTATGTTGATTGGCTGGAATATCTCAAAAGCTGTCAAAAAGTGCCCCATGACGTTGGTACCATGCATGGGATGAATTACATCTAGCCACTATCACAGCTCCTAGGAGCTTCAAGAGTTTCTATTTATCTCAAACAGAGAACTGAGATCCAAGAATGTGAATTCTTTCAAATCTCAGAAAGGCAAAACTGTAGACAATATTCTATTCTCAGGTTCTGATATGTTGTGTCTATGCAGAAGTAGTAGTGTAAGGATCTTCGTAGATTTGTACACTGCACTGGTGGAATTTTAGGAAATGATCAGAAAACAAGTCACAGTACAAGAGGGTCTGGAGTAGAAGCAGCAGCTCAGTACTGAGAAATTAATTTTTTTTTAATCTACAACTTACAGGTGTCAATGCTAATCATATATCTAATTGTTAATATCTTTTCTTCCTCTTCCCTTGCCATTCTATGTCAGTAGGCTTAAAAGATGCCTTTTTGAAGGGTAAGAAATACTGGAACACAATTAAAAATCGAATACTTACCTTTATTGGTAGAGATGATCCCAAGTAATATGTGTAAGACACTACAGCAGTAATATGAATTGCAGTTGACCTAGTTTTTTATGACTTGATAAGCTCATACTGGCTTTGAAAGCACTCAGGCTTTCGTACCATAAACTATTATTCTGAAATATGATTATCCTGTTGAAACGTGGTTAAAATTCTTTGTTATTTCATTCATTATTCAGAAGACTGTAGACTTAATAGTAGCTTACGAAACATGTCATGTATTTGTAATCCATTAATTCACTTTCAGCATTGATCAATGCTTAATGTATAATTAGCAAGCATATTTAACAATCTGCTAGGACGATATTCTCTGTTGCATAACTGTTGTGCTTATATTTCACAAAATCCAGGGCAGAGAGAGGCCACAAGAGAAAGATTGTCATAACTGCACTGTTGTTGTTCAACAAGCAAAGATAATGTGTTGCTGAATTTCAGAGTGTAATATTTGTTCGTTGTATCGGTATCAACTTGGTACTGGAAGGCAAAGAAAAATGGAATATGCTATGTGACTTTAGAATTTGAATGTCAGGAATGTGTAGCTGTGCTGCATAAAGGCCATTCAGTTTTAAAATGAACTGTAGATGATCTATGAAAATAACTGAAATTACATCCCTGTTTTTTGTGTGTGTGTATTTTGCTTACAATACCCTTTGGCAGCAGGATAATTGGAATGTCTAGAGGCACATGTTGCTAGACACACGCCCACTCCCTTTATTTAGCTTGCACACTTATAAATAAATTCACAGGCATAACAAGCTGTTCTCAGCTGTTGTGCTACTGCTCTTCACACAGAACCTTTAAGGAAGAGTACTGTAGAAATACCTACTTTAGAGCAGTGCTTGAGGGCTTCATCTACTTGGCCATATAGTGTTTGAGTATCTGTAGAAGGAATAGATGAATGAATAAATGAATAAATAAAAACTATATGCATTTGCTTCTTAGGAATTTCTGCAAGCATAACCCTGTTTCAGAAGAGTACTTGGCCTATGCTCTTCACTGGTGGAAGCCTGGGAACTGCTGCCCAGAATGCGTATTGATAAAATAGCTGTACAGTTAGTGCTGGTTTGAAACCCTGAAATATATACAGGATTCAACAGATTCTAACAAGCAAAATCTTGATGATATTCCTTATGTCATATTGGCTTTATGGGTTGCTCTGAGAACACTGGAAGAGTTGATAGTCTCATACGGACATCTGCAGTACAGCATGGCAGTCAGCTGTTCATATGCAACAGTTAAGAGCTGTTTGAGTTAGCAAAAATACACTCATTTAAACACAATTTTCATATTACAAGCAATTAGAGTAAGTTGTTTATGGAGAAAATGAGAAGTTTCTGCACATCAAACATGATAATTTTATCTCTTGAAATAGAATTCAAATAAAATGGCATCGCATCTAATAATAATTATGAAATATCATCATTCTTATAATTCCAGCTGGCCAGATGTTTGGTTGCTAGATGTTTTTCAGTGCAAATACTTGCTTAGCCATGTGAAATTGTGAAACAGCTGCAATAAAGGCTTGAACAAAGATGCTGTAGTAATCCCTAGTCAGCCCATCAGAGCACTGACTTTCTGAGGTCACTACTTATCAAACCAAGACATTTGAAAGGCTTTTAATTTTTTCATTTTCCACATGTTTTGAAAAGATTCTTCTGACTGCAGCTGTATCCTAATCTAGTGTTTCTCATAGGAACTGTTCAGAGGTAAAAACTGCTGCATTGTTGCAGGGTACAAAGCTGCAAGAGTCTGCGTTGTTACAGGGTACAAAACGGCAAGAGTCTCCTGTAAAAGGGATATCAGAGAGGTGTTCAGGACTAGATGCCACTGTGTACATGGGAAGAATCACAAGCATCACTGACAGCAGCAGCTGTAGCAATTAACCAATTAAACAGTTTTTATTGATAATCTGCAATAGCTAATAAACTTTTAACAAGCTACAAAACACCCCATGGATCAATCTTATGATCCAGCCTATTAACAGGCTGGATTATAACCAATACTTACTAATTCTAACCAATACTTACTAATTCTAACTCTTATTGTTTGGAAATGGAAGGAATAAGTGCACTGTATGCCAAATGTAAGAGTGGAGACATCATTCCAGATAAATTCTGGTAGTTTAGAGAGTATTTATAATTTACTTCAGCAGATAAAGCTATCTCTTTGAAAAGCAGGGTTTGGGGGCATCTTTTTAGCTTTCCATGTCATTAAGCCAGGGATGAGACTTCCAGCTATGGAGTCACAGCACAATCACAGAAAAGCTGATTTTAAGGGGATAGGGATGGTGTTTTCTATAGTTCCATATGACACAGAACCATCTTTAGGGAAAACAGCATTCAAAAACACAGAGCTTAAGTAACTTTATTAACTACTTGCCTAGTATTATATTTTTATCTGAGTGGCTGAATGTTATTTTTCTCAACCAAAATGGTTATTTAATGTTACACACTGTCACTTTGGTTATTTAAGGATAAATAAACAGAAGGCTAATAGGGAGATATTTAATGATTAAGAAGCTGTAGAAAGTAAAATATTGACTGATAAGATATTGCTTAAAGTTTAAAAATACCATACATAGTAAAGAACTCAAGAAGTATTTAATCAGTCTTACTGTTATAGGCTAAATTAACTGGGATTCCTAGAATTGCAAGCGGGTGACTGATATAAGATGTAACTGTGAATTCTTGGGAGGTTCTTGCCAGATTTCCAAACAGTGTCAACGTTAATAGTTTACATTTTTTTTAATTTCTGATGTCACATTTATTTGTGGTTAGTCCAGCACTGTTATTTCAGTGATGCCATTACTGAAATGTCAGTTCAGCTGAAAATTCAGATTGTTTTTCAGGGAAATTGCTGTGATCTGTGTATGTACATCTATCTAATTATGCACTTAAAGATGGAAAATAATTTTGCTTAATTTATGTCCTCTATTTAGCTCTATGTACAAAAAGCACTTACCTCAATGTAACATAAACCCCATACATTAAGAGTTCAAATATTAAATTCTTGCACAAAAATGTAGGCTTCATATATAATCTATGATGTCTAATGCAGAGTCGTTTCGTGTCCTGGAGGGCTTTTCTTTATCTTCCTCATTGGTACAGCATTCTAATGGAAATTTTCTGCACTAAAAATAACTAATGATCTCAAAGTATTTTTGTAAATATTTGTTTGAATGCTTTATAAATATTTGTTTCAGTCTGCAAATGTTTGGAGTTGGCACTAAAAATATTTGTAGGTATAGCTACCAGAGAAAACATTCCCAGTGTAAAGTATATGAAAGACACTGTTAGACAAAAAAACCTCTCGCTTACCAGATGAGAAATACTGCAACAAGAATCATATCTATAACCATCTTGGCTGTCCCAGCAAAAACTTCACTTAGGCTGCAATTGTTGCTAGAAAATTATCTCTTTTTTCTTGGCAGTGAGTTAACTGAAGGTATAAATAAATAATAAATAAAAACAACTCTACTATGGAAAGTTTGGAGTGAAATCTGTTTCTACAACAACTTACGACTTATCTACAGGGTGAACAGAACCAGTACAGAGACTGTAGATCAAGTAATAAAGTATTGGCTTCAGTTGACTTAAGCAGGTCTTTCTTGGTCCTATCTCACTATGAACACAGTCTAAATTCAAAACAGTGAAGCATGTAAAATTACACTTGGTGGTAATTATGGTTCCATCTGCTGTGCAGTCAAGCACTTAAAGCTTTTCATGTGAGCTGTAAGCAAATCTTTTATCTAGTGCGTGTGTTCCAATAATCACTGAAATAAGTGGCTAGCTGGAGTAGAAGAAAAATACATCTGCAATGGCTTGTTCCTATGAAATAGAATGAGTACACAGGTAAGTTCTTCAGAACAGCTCACTAAACTCTTAGAGATGAGATGTTTATTTTCCACATGCAGCAGTTCTAATTAATGTAATTAATGCTGTTTATGTGGTGAGATTTCCTCAGGGATTTCACAGAAAAACGATGTTTCTGCAGTTGGGACTTGCCTAGGAAACTCTGCAAGAGCTGGAAACAAAAAGCCTGGGCAAGCAATGGAAGTCATGGCACAAGCACCACTTGGTTCTGTTGCTGCATGTGCAGATTACTAGGTTTGAAGTTCACCATCATCCTTGTGCTCATACCTTTGCTGGGTGTTGGTTGGTTACAGTGCTGTCATTCTCCTTGCTTCCCTGACAGTTTTCTTGGAGGCAGATCCTTATTTGTTCCCAGTAATGTGCCCTGCAACTGGCTTAAGGTCCCAGATGGGCGTGGATCCTGCAGACTCATTGTTAGCACAGACTCTCCCTGAGCTCCTGTTGTACAGTTTCATTTAGCAGTTTGTCTTACCAGATATTTGTGATACTTACAGGAAAAACAAATAAGTAAATACTCACTGGGACTTGCTAATGGATCCAAGAAAAACCAAACGCTTCACTTTAGCTAGAAAAAGAAACATACAGCAGGCAAAATAATAAATGTCTATGTATTTCTTATGGTCTTACTTTCCTCTTTAAATATTATTTGAAGTTAACATCAGAGCCTCTAAGATTTCATTATTCCTCTCCTGCACATAGTTTTTACTCCTCTGCTTAGAAAAAAAAATGTCCCTTTGCTGTTTTCTTCCTAAAGGAGCCATTATGTAACCCCTCCTTTTATAATCCCTTGTCTCTTTTGGTGTCTCTTTCCCAGGGAGCCTTGTCTGAGGATCAAAGTTCATTCATATATTTAGAGCCTGTTAGAATTTAAACGTAAAGTGAATTTTGTCTTGTCTGGTGAGTCCTCCTCCAAGGTTATTCCCTTTCAGTAGCTGGTCAGCAAATGATTCTTTATTGCATCTGACCTGGGAGACCAGATGTCGCTCTGATAGAGAACTGCAGAGTGTGTGTACCCCGAGGCAGTAAGTCACATGACATTTTTATAACCTTAAGCAAAATTCATAACTAAGTGACATTCTCTGAATTGTCATTTGATGGAAATGCATCTTGAAGAAATGAAATGTAAATGATTTATTGGGGGGTACATTCTATGACCTGTACTGCAGAAGTAATGAGGAAATGTTCTGAAAAACTTATTGTGATGTTGCTTTTGGATAGAACATGGATGGAATGGCAATGCAAAGGCTTGTCAGCACAAGTCAAAGCAATATGGTATTTGCAAAGGGATGGATATGAAAGAAGCAAATGAAGACATGTCTGTTTATTACTTTCACAAAATGAAGTTTGTCAGTGCAAGGATTCTGCAATCCATTTCTGTTTAAGTCTAAATATTGTACTTCATTATGAGGAGACAGACTGCATGCAGCATAGTTTTAAAATTGCTATTAAACAGCAAAAATGTGCTCACAAAGGCAGAAAAAAAGCATGAGGTGCACTGAATTGTCCAACTTCTGGTTTTCATTTGGATTACATTTGTAAATCCTGTTTCTCTACTTGAAAATCTTCATTTTCCATGTTTACATAATGTCCTGATTTCAGCTGAGAGGGTTAATTTTCTTCATAGTAGCTAGTATATATATTCTTCCTCTTATTCTTCCTCTTCTTCCTCCTCCTCTTCCTCTTCTTCTTCTTCTTCCTTCTCCTCTTCCTCTTCTTTTTCTCGTTCTCCTTCTTTTTCTTCTTCTTCTCCTGTTCTTCCTTTGTTATCCTATTAATCTATCTCTATCTCAACCTATGAGTGTTTTTTTTCCTTTCTCCTCCCCATACCCTTGGGGGGTGGGGGTGAGCAGGTGGCTTAGTTACCGGCTGGGGTTAAACCATGACACACCTCTGTAGTGAAATGGAGAAAATTAATTTTGTTGAAATCTTTCAGTTTCACAGATAAGACATAGTTTGAGTTTGTTCTTTTGCTATTCTATCTTCATTGCGCAATTTCCCTAAGTTAGATAGGACTGCTGCAAAAAATTGTTACTCCAGGTGAAGTTTGAGGATGTAGAATGGTTAGGCTGGTATTTGCCTAAAATATTAGGAAGAAGAGTGATAAAAATTATGCTCTTAAGTAGGAAGTTTTATGCTGACAAGCCCCTAGTGCAGTTTCTTTTATTTTTTGGCCATTTTACTTACTCTAATTAACTGATATAGGCACTGCCAATAAAAACTGTGTCGGTCCTATAGGTGTGTTTTTATTTTGGAGCGTTGGCAAAGTGGGGTTAAATAGTGACATGCTAGTTAGTTTGAGTAGATTAGCCTAGTCTTCTTGACAGGGAAGATACTTTTAGTATTTTATGGTTTTATGTCTCATCCAGAAATATTGCTTGCATTAACAATTACAGTAAGCTGAAACTTGATGTGGTTGTACATTTACAGGAACGCCAGGATTATCCTATGCTATAGCCCAAAACTGCAAAGTGGCAAGAAATACGCGTGCTTTGTGATCTCTAAAGTGTTTATGGAGCTTTTGTTATTTTCACATCAAAACTAAAGATTTCCCATCTTTCAGTCTCTCTTGCAAGTTCCCAGAATTTTGATCAGTCTGGATATCTTTTTGAATCCTCAGATTTCCCAGGATCATCTTAAGTATTGTCACTCATGCTCATGATCTTGCAGTTGTGAAATCTCTGAAGCATATCACAATGAAGTTACAACCATAGTGTTCAACCATGGTAGTTTTACTGCCTCCATTTATGATATTGAGTTCCTTAAAAAAAGTTTTAGTATGCTACAATTCCTTAGCATGCTACAGTCTTCAAATGATGTTTGGAGTTTTGCAAATAATGTGTTCGCTGCTTCTTTATCATACTAATTGGAAAATAATTTTGCTGTTACTTGTTTCTTTTTGATAAAGAACAGAAGTTAAAATCATTGTAACAAACCTATTTATATATTAACTGACATTATATTGGCACTGACCTTTTTAGAATCATTTTTCAGTGGTAACCACTCTGTTTTGAAACTTGGTAATGCTCACAATGGGAGAAGTGAAAAAATTAGCAAGCAATTAGAAAATGTAGTTCATCTCTATCTGCAGTTGACTTGCTGAAATACCATAACAGTGATTAAAAATAATAGCCATTTTATCAGTGATCTTAAATTCCAAGTATTAACGGACTTTAATTTTGAAAAAAAAAGTATGATCATGTTTAATGACTAGTTAGTGTTACAGAACCCATATATAAATGACAAATCAGGGTTTACTCCCTTTTAAGGTGTTTCTCAGCATATTCGCATGGTGTATGTTTCTAAAAAGCCACTATTCTACCCAATTTCAAACTCCTTGATGCTTTAAGTAGATTGTACAATAAAGTTGGCAGATTTTATCATTAAGATGCCAGGTCTGCTGCAATTAAAATTAAGAACCTGGTTCTATTTCTGATGCTTTTCTAAATACTGAAAAATTAACATGCTTACTTAGATTTACCTTGGAGTTTGATATGTCTCCTGGCAAGGTTTATGCACCAAATCAGCACTTGTTGGAATACAACTCAGTATCTCATCTCCTCTTTCCTAATTCCTCCCCAGCCCACAAACTTTTCTGGTGATTGACAGGTTGTATTAGTGCTTGTTCCCATATGGAGATTAAGCCATGACTAATGGAACTGTGCCCCAGACTTTTTCATTTCCTAGCTGTCTCCCTCATGTACTGCAATGGGACCTGCTTGCCCTGTGGGAAAACAGAACTGAAATAGGTGCTGAAACCAAGATAGGTTTTACATTCATCTAACTGATTGCAGTAAGTAATGGGCAAAGTAATACAAATAATTTCTTGTTTGTTATTTATTTCTTAGTTCAAGGGCATGTGTAGCAATGACATTGGGTGGAGATTGGTCAGAGTCTCGTTAATTGTGACCCTTAGCTGAATGTTGCTGTATAATTTGTTAAAATGTACTTCATACATATCATAGGCTTCCAAGCCCCAGAACTTGGAACTGCATTCAGAATGCTCTATAAAGCGAGTGCAACAGTTTATCACTTGTAGTTCATGTTTCTGTGGTCCTTTGTGTTTGACAACTTTTGAGTGCTAGACTGATGCTAACAGAGAACCACCTATAGAAACATCAAGGTCATTTTTCTGGGTGGTAACAGCTTATTCAAAACCAATATGTACTTTTCTCATAGTTACTATTTTGCGTTTATTGGCATCAGATTTTGGTTGCCATTTTACTACCACATAATTCATTGCTGTGAACTTCTGCAACTCGTTTCAGTCAAATTTGATTTTATTTGGTTCTGAATATTTTCATATCATCAACAAATTTTGCACCCTTGCGAATTGCTCCTTTTTCAGATTTTTATGAATACAGATTGAACAGCAAAGGTCACAAAACAGATATTTGTGAAATACTGTAGCTTCTTTCTGTTGTAAAACCAGCCACTTACTATTGCCAGATAAAATGTCCATATGTCTACTAATCTGATGAAAAAGCCTTATTCAGTGCAGAAATATGGATTCCTACGTGTATCTTCTTTCCATCTTGAGAGGGTTTGAAGTCAGGAAAAAACAGGCTTCTGAGATGTCAGAAATACAAAATTATGGCAAAAGTTCATACAACAGCTGTTGTATCATCTTTCAGTGATGCATCAGCATGCCCAATATTACTTGCAGTATGCCTTTCCAGTGCCCTTAGTAGGAGATACATGCCTGTGTCCCTTGGTCACACAGATTAATCTCCTTATGCTAAAGTAGTTGTTGCCTTCCAATTCTGTAATTTTACTTGCTCGCAATTAAATCTAAACACCATGCTTCACTCCCATTTACCTGCTGACAGAAAATGAATAGCAGAAAATTGTAGGCTGATGGGCCCATGCATTACTGTTCTGTGTAAGTGATGTCACATACGCACTTGGGTCCTGAACCTGGGAATGCTCAGATCTCTCAAAATGCTTATGCAGCTCTTTCCTGTGTATTGGCCAGGCTGAGACCTTGGAGAAACACTGCCCACCAGTCGTAGCTTTGCCATACACTTTCAGTTGATCCCTCTGTAGACTGCAGATCAACCTGTAACTGGAAGTGCCTGGACAGCATACAGGTATTTCCCAGCATTCCACTGCCAGGAAAAGCAAGTGACACACAAGTTTTGAGCTTGAAACACCTTCACTCCTCCTCAGGCTCAGCATTGCAGAAGGGCATGAACGCCATCAGACAATCTTTGAATTAATGAATTTTTTCATGAGTGAATAATGCATAAACCCAGCTCTTACTGCCACCAACAATCCATGTTGGTTTTCAATGAAATATGCATTTCTTTTATATTTGAAAAATGTAAAGTACATTCATTTTGTGGGTAGTGCAAAATTTATGATCTTCTTAATTATTCATTTCAATGTTTTTTTAAGTTTGTAGGTATATTTAAATGACATGATAGATGACCACCCTGTCCCTTACCAACCCTTGAAATAAAGTATGATAGATTTGGAACTTTTAAGGCCTGAGCCTTTTCTTTTCCCAGTCAGTTTAGATATGAGCTCTGGAGTCTGCAAGCCAGGTTGCACAAAGCATTTGGACACTTGCTGAAGTCTTCTCTCACAAAGGATCTTAATAGAAGTAAAATCTGTGAAAATCTTTGAGGATCTGTGCTTCACCACCTGCAAGGCAGTTCTCAGTGTGTTAGAGGATCAGACCTAGCATGCAAGGTTTACGTTGCTGTGCCATGTGCAAATCAAAGATAGAAGCATTGAATTTGTATTTCTTGGCCTTGTATATATACCTTTATAGTCAGTATTTTATTTATGTATTTTGACGATGAGGGGTTTTTTAAAAGAACATTTGTCTTGGTAATTGACATAGAGGAATAGAAATTTAGATTTAAGAAAAAAACAGTAATAAATCATGATTTATCAGATCTGGATTGTTAAATCCAAATGATAAACAATAATAGCTGTGTGCTGCTGCTGACTTTTTTTCATATCTCCTGTATGAACCCAGCTCTAGGTCCTGTTAATTTGTTTTGTGCAATTTATACGCTTTACAAGTTATCTTTGGTGATGACATTCTAAGCAGGACACTTGGAAAAAATTTGTACTGACTAGCATTTTGAGAAATCAAAAAGTGGAATGAAGAGATGTATGCTTGTTTTTAATAGGGCTTCAGGTTTTCCTTGAGAGAAATCCTCAAGTATGCCTTTCAGACACTGTTTTCTAAATGTTTCAATTTGAAATACTTTATATTTTTGACAGTTACTTCTTTGGAGGCTGTGCACAACTGGTTTTGAAACAGTCAATTGCAAACTACAGGATACGGTTCTTTCAGCTTGCTGAGCTGTCATTGCAGCAGCCTGCCACTGCTCTTTTTCCTAAAAGGACCGTGTGTACACTTTAACAGCCACTTATTTGAGACTTACCCATAATGATTACAGTTGATTTGCCTGAAATAACATAGCAAGACATTTTGCTGTATTTAGGGGAGTAAGACTGCAATTTAAGTTTGTTACTTACTCTTTTTAATAAGGTTATATTGTTTTCTGATTCAAAGTTGTGAACTTCAATATCCTTGTTAGTAAGATTCTTCCAGTGTGCTTGCGTTACTCGCTCTCCTGCGTCGGACTGCTCTCTGAGCTTTGAGAACCTATAAAGTTGTAGATTTTTTTTGTTCACTTATTCCTGTACATCTGATTTTATGACACAAAGAAATGTAAATATCTTTTTATTGTTTTATTTTAGTAACGTTCTTTTCACTCAACATACTGTCACTGTAGGAAGGGAGCTGCCCAGTATTTTGATGTACATGTAGTTCAAATGCAGCAACTAATGCTATCACAGAATGAGTGTTTAACACAATCTAACTGCTAGACTAGTGCGCCCTCCCAAGTAGTTTTTTATTTCCCCTGAAATCATATTTAAATTCAACTATTGTCCTGTCTGACACATCAGTCTTAACAGACCACATACTTACTTTTACAAGGTCCTCTTCTGCATTTGACCTAGTTCAGCTAGGGAGTGTTCCATAAATTACTTAATTCTCTATGCTCACGTGCCTCACCAGGGTGGCCAATGCCATAATGTCACTCATCAGCATTTTCTTTAATGTATTTAATGTTCTGTTAGTGAATGAAAGCTGAGTTTGACATTCAGTGCATAATGAATGTCTTGGGGGCTACTTTTAGGTTCTGTAACAAGGCTTTTGCTGTCCAATTCTATTTTGCATTATCTGGGAGGCTTGCTGAGGATCAGACTTCCTTCCCTCAGCTATGAAAGTGTGCTAAACCAGACCCCTTTACTGTTCAACTCCAGCTGTGAAAGGCTTGATGAACAACTGGTAGCTTTTTCTGGAATGCTAATTTTAGAGATTCTCTAGTTGGCTATTTGTGGCCAAAGAAAATTGAAAAGCTTTACAACCATCAAGTATCTTACTGTCAAGAATTACCTTGAATTCCTCATAATTTTTGCCTTTTTTGTGGGGTATTTAACCTATTCCTAATGCCTTTGGAAAGAAGATAGAAGGTAGCACAGTACAAGCACATAAATTGATAGTTTTAATTTTTATTTTCTGTTAAACTTTCTATACTGGGATTCTGTTTCAGAATTTTAACCAAAAATAATTCCCATGTCTCAGTTATTGGATCAACTGGACTTCAGAGTTAATATTATAATGTGCTCATAACTAGGAAGACTGATTTTAATACTGCTGTGTCCAGTGGTGTTCTTGTTCTTTGTCTTCCAAATGTTTGTTTGCTTGGTTCTTTCTAATGGAAAATGGTAGTGCTGGTGTTCATTCGACAGCATGACTTCCCTGACTGTTGATTTTTCCAGTGTCTTATTTAACCTTTGGAATTTTTCCCAAGTTTCAAGGAGCTGGCATTTCAAGATACTAAGTCATGGATTTATTGAAGTATAAATATAAATGAATGCCTGCAACAAGGTAACTAATAAACCCCTTTGTATAAAAAGCAGTATCAGTCACGTTGTTTTTATAGTTAAGAGTATTTTCTAATGGTTCCGAGCTTGCTATTTACATACTGCAAGGAGTTTTAAATTATTTGGCTTATACAGATAGAAGAACAGGGTGAAATCAGACTTCCACCAATCAAGGATTGCTGCCAAATCCTTCATGATCCTTTCTATGTTAAAAAAACTCTAGAATTTCTTTATGAACAGTACATACATGTTAGACGAGTCTCTTTAGGTAAGCCTCTAAAAGAACTTCGGAAATACTTCATGTGGTATGATACTGAAGTTTCAATGTGTTTAGTAAAAGCAGGTATAACCTTGTTTTATGATGAGGATATTCCGTATTCATAAATGACTTGCCTGTAACCATAATAGAGGTAGGAGTAGCAAACCAGCAACAGAGTATTTAACTCTGATAGCTCTCCTATGTGCTAACTCCTGGGTCCTGCTCCCTCAAGATTTACTAAACTGATTTGAGCAAAACTTGCTCTCAACATGTTGTTCTGCCTTGTAAAATCAACATGAACTTCAGCAAGTTTCAGCACACAAACTAGGTATTAATGTTTCTGATGAGCAGTATAGTGAAAAAGATATGTTATTCCTCTGTCTCTACAAATATAATCCATGATGCAAATTTGGCACAGAATTTGAAGAGTGATTATTTTGTTTTGTATTCCATTTTTAATACATGCAGGTATGTATATTGCCTTTTTTAGTATTGATGTTTTAATAACCATGCTTATTGGTATTTTAATTATTTTTCAATCCTAATGTTTCTATGTTAGTCCTTAAGTCTTACATACAGTTCATCTTTCCTTAATCTATTACAGGTTCTGAAGATTCTTACAATTTTGAATTGCCCTGTTCTATGCTTTCATGATCTCTTTTTCCTCCTCCTCCTGCTGTACTTAATCTGCCTCCATGAGTTTCTTCTGTCCTTGACTACAGGCTAGTAATCCCTTCCAGATTACTACAAATGTACTGACCTTTGGTTTGTACTGTGCTTTTCTCTGTTTTTAAGAGTACACTGTTTTTTTTTAAATTAACTGCGTGCCAAATTTAACTCAAAATAATGCATTCACACAAACTGTTTCCTAGTACTTACTAGCTTTACTAATGATCTCAATTCTGAAGTTCTTCCAGAGGTTTCCCAAGACACATTTAGTGATTTGTGAATTTTAGCATAAGAAATATAGTCATTTTAAGCATAAGATTGAAATGGTGCACACATTCTTAGAACTAGAAAATGTATTTTCTTAAAACACTTCGAGAAGAATCCTTAAGAGATTTAGCAAAATTCTTATGAGAAGACACTAAAATTTTATGGAATGCTTTAGAATGCAGCTGGAGTTCTGAGAATTAAACTGGATTTTGTTTAAAAACAGGCAGAAGGAACAGGAGAGAGAGGGTGTACCTTTGCAATGACATATACCCTGCTATATTTCACTTTGGTTTTTTGCAGAAGACTCAGACTAAGCACCAGCAAATAGTGATTTATATAAATACCCATTTGATTTGCAGAAATAAGCAGGAGTTCTAAGTTCAGAAATAATACTTAAGCATTGCACAGATAGAACTGGGTGACTGAGAACTGCAGGAATCATAAGACCTCAGGATAAATTAAGGAAAGATGCATGAAACCACGCATGTATTAAGGCCCTTATCAAATGAAGTTAATTTGCTGAATGAAGTTAGTAACTAATACATTTAGGCCAAATTATTTCTATCCACAAGTCGATAAACTTAATTTTGAAATCAGTGGGATATGCACTCATTTATTTTACAATAGAGCATATCTAAAATATATACTACCACCCTTGCCCTGGATGTTTTAAGTTTCCTAGAAATAGATTGCCTTCTTGTAAGTACAAAACTACTCTTTGAAATTACTCTTTGACCCTTTCTGTGAAGCTTTTTTTTCTGAATTAGAAAGTTTGTGTATTTTTGAAATAAACAAAACAAGCAAATGTGATCGGGACCTACTTTTTTTTTTTTCTTTGAAAAAAAGTGAAATATGTATTTTTGTATTCAGGATTGTATGTCAGCACATGTATTTTCTGTATAAATTCTGAACTTCATAGAATCTGAGCTGTTGTTATGAGCTACTGAAAATGTCCTTATGTATGAATTAATATAGAACTTGCTGGAGAGCCAAAAGCAAGTATTTCAGATGTACTACTGTAACACCATTGTTGTGTGGTGATTGTGTGGTGAACATTTTTCTCACTTTCCTGCCATGCAGATAAATCTGACTTTTCAGCTTTGTTTTGGAGGTACCCTGAATTCTGACACCATTTAGCAATAGAATCAAGATCTTACATGTGCATATTTAGTATACTCATCTCCTGGGATACAAGTTATTATTCAGGTAATAATTCCTTGAAATAATTATAACTCAATTGGACTTCACACTTGGCATATAGTGTGGCTGTTCATTGTGAACTTCTAAAACTGCAGTAAGGGGAAGCGAGATAAAGATACACTGCATATATACTGTAAAAAAACCCAACCAACCAACACCCCACCCCCGATCATTCTTTTAGTGAGAAACATTTAAAAATAGTGCAGTGTATTTTAGTTTGATTCTGGAATATAGTTTTGAAGTCAGTCTTCCATGTCATCTCCCATTTCTGTTACTTAATTCACATTGCAGAGCAGTCTTGCACTATACAAAACAAATTCCTTTTGGACAAGACTGAAATGGAAGCTGAGCTGCATGAGTGCATTCAGTTCACTCTCCTCATGAACCTTCAGTCTGTGAAACCAAACTAGGGCTATTCCAAAGTAACTCCTCCTGAAACACACATTGTGTGAACATCCTCAACACCAATTGTTTCACTGTGCAAATTCACACAGAGGTATTAAAAGCCTATTTTTTCATTGAAGCAACTGTGTGCCGCATGTTGATGTGTTGGTGACAATCCTAGTAAAGAAATCTTTTTCTGGGAGTGTGTGTAGAGACCCAAGAAAGGCAAGATCTTTGGTCTGAGGCTCTTTGCCTCTGAACTCATGACAAGAACAAGGTGACAAGGTATTTGGCATCTCTCACAGCTGTGTTCTGAAACAGGTAGATAAAATACTAAATTACTGCACAGTAATCTTCTACATATGTCAAAGCAAGTTAGCCCTTTGAGGTTCACAGAGTCCAAGTAATTTGAAGATTTGTATGTTGTCTTCTTCCCCTCCCCCTAAAACAGGATTACAAAGAAAAGTAAAATATGGCTCGCATAACTGACTTCAAATTTACAGCCCTTTGTACCTATAATGCAAAACTCCAAATGCTTTTTAGTTTTTTGGCTTCTGCAGCAAATTTGGTTTATTACATCTGTTTATTTTTACTAAGTATATTTACAGATTATCATCAAAGCTCTCAAACCTACCTGAAGACTAAGGAACTGTGGTTTAAATTGAAATCCACCTGTAACTTTATGGAACATGTCACCCTAACTACAAACTCTTGAAATTTCATGGCACATATTAAACTTCATCCCCATTCAGGTTCAACAGAAGGAAATAAACTTGTTCTCTAAGTCAGAATCCAGTTCAAACCTTGGCTTTTGATGTGATGATACTCAACTTGGTGAGCAAACTGAGGATTAATCAAGAGTTGTGCTTCTTGTAAATATTCGTAGAATCATAGAATACCAAGTTGGAAGGGACCTCAGGGATCATCTGGTCCAACCTTTCTTGGCAAAAGCATGGTCTAGACAAAATTTTTCCTCCTGTATCCAATCAGAATGTCCCCAGGAGTAACTTGTACCCATTACCCCTCCTCTTTTCCATGTGATTCCTAGTGAAAAGGGAGCCTGCATCTTCTTTGTAGCCACTCTTTAAATACTGGAACATGACGATAACATCTCCCTTAAGTCTTCTTTTCACAAAGCTGAACAAACCCACTTCTCTCAGCCTTTGCTCATATGGCAGGCTTCCTTGTCCTTTGACCATCTCTGTTGCCCTTCTCTGGACCCTCTCTCCAGCCTGTCCACATCTTTCTTGTATAGCAAGGACCACAACTGAACACAGTGTTCCAGGTGTGGCCTGACAAGCGCTGAGCAGAGTGGGATAATGACGTCTTTATCTCTGCTGGTGATGACCTTGTTGATGCAACCCAGCATCCTGTTGGCTTTCTTTGCCACAACAACACACTGTTCACTCATATTGTGAAAGAAAAATGTTAATCCAGTGGGCAGTTACTTTACTTTTTAATAATTGTATTAAAATTGTAGATTAAATCTGCTTCAAGAAACTATTTTGATAATAATCACTCATTTACCAGTACAGATTCATCTTTTTTTACAATGGCAGACTTCTGTTCTTATGATGATTTGGAATACATAGCTCTTGCTGGAGACATAAGTCAACATCTCTGCCTTTTCCTCCATGTGGAAGATGAAATACTCAGAAGGTTAATTGGATAATGCCCATGAGGCATTTAGAAGATGCCAGAGCATTATGAAAATAAGAGTTATTCCACCTGTCCTTGAAAAAAATCTGAGAACTTTGACAAATAATTGTTCACACTTGTGAATTTTTCATAATTTTATAGAAAATTCTGGATTGGGTGAAGTAGTCGTTATGTACCTGTAAGATGTATTTTATAGTATTTTCTCCATTAGTGAGGACGACTTCTATTTTGTGTTATGAAAAAGCAGCTTCTTAATGACTAACTGTCTAACCAGGTTGTCTTGCATGATAAATCAAAACAGCAAGGTTCATTACCCTCCATAATGCTTTGGAATACATAAATTATGGAAGTTATTAGTATGTTTTGCATACAGTGATTGCATAGTTATATTAAAATACACTCTCAGTGCAGTCAAAGTTAAGCAGTCAATTAGTCAAGTTTAAGAGGTACTGAAGTTAAATTATTCTGTGTTTGCTTGCGTTAATGCAAATCATCATCTTAGCTCTTTTCAGAAAAAGATGTAAAGCTCCAGTTTCAGTGTTTCAGCCCATGCAGAAAGATTCTTCCCGTACATAAAGGGACTATATTCTTCAATGTATGTGGGCATGGAATGGAGTGCCATCAATGGTAGCATCCTACAGTCTTAACAGATCTCACCTCTGAGATGTGACTTTCCGTTCTTGATTAATGAATGTATTGTTTTCTTACTAGCTGCGAAAATCAAACTAAACAGCAGATCACATAGTCTTCTATCCCCCTTTGAAAATACTTTAACAGGCAAGT
The DNA here is from genome assembly GCF_011004875.1 of Balearica regulorum gibbericeps. Lineage (NCBI taxonomy): Eukaryota > Metazoa > Chordata > Aves > Gruiformes > Gruidae > Balearica > Balearica regulorum. The sequence continues at coordinate 51,898,921 of NC_046188.1, read as the reverse complement.
CAAATAGTAGTTGATGCTTGTTTAAATAGTTGTGGAAATCCTAAGCTAGTAGAAAAATTGAACATGTTTCTTATATATAGCTGTCTTACGCTTCTGTAGAATAGCAGTAACATTGGAGGTAAAATGTAGTGTCCCATATGCATCTGTTTCTAGGAAAATCTGTTGGTTTTAATAAGTTTAAAATAAGTTGGGTTTAACCTTGATATATTTATGTCCTTTTAAAACACTTCTTTGATCCTTTTAATTTATTTTCCTTTCTTTAAATATGGTACATGTATATGAATCCTCTGATTAATTCTGACGGACTTGTTCTATCAGCTATTCTTCCATATTAATGCTGAGGTGGTAAAGATGGTGATATTGCCCTTTTATCCCCAGAAGTTCATACAATATATCCTCCTAAGAGCTTTCATATGAAAATATTCAAGTATGTTATACTGAAATACTTCACAGACTTTAAGATATGAATCTTTAAAACTCCAGATACATTTTAAGAATAAAATAAGCTTAAATTTATGTAAGATATAAAATCTCACATAAATCTTGAAAACAAAGCAAAACCTTGAACATGTTTTTTGTTATAGAATCAGAATGTTATACTTAAGAGTAGACGCAGTTTTACTTGTAAATTCCCTGACATGCATCTGAAAACCAAATTAAACAGCAAAAAAAAGCTATTGTTGCTGTTTACACAATGAAAGATAACTAATTTTGACTACTAAGTAAACATTTTGGGTTTCATAGAATCGTAGAATGGTTTGGCTTGGAAGGGACCTTAAAGATCATTGAGTTCCAAACCCCCTGCTACAGGCAGGGACACCTTCCACTAGACTATATTTTTGTGTTTCCTTAAATGTTACTAAAATATCTTAATGTTTTGAGTAATTTTTTAATTTTTTGATTTAGCTAAATTCTTCTGGAAATATTTGTGGAACCAAATGCAAGTATTTGTGTTCTTCTAACACTGACTAGCAGAGGAGCAGAGGTAGGTTTTGCCTGTTTGTTCAAGGAAGGAGAGCTGTGATTGATTTGATACTGGCAAAGTGGTAGGTGTGCATGGCTTTTTGAAGCACTTGTGAGTCTTGGTTTTACTCACAAATTGGTTTGACTTGCTAAGAAGTCATAAGGTCAAGAAGGAAGGTTTGGTGGTGCAGGTGAGTATCAGACATCATTCAAGAGTTATTTTCTTCTGTTATGTCTGAGATTGTGGTTAGTGACAGATAATACAGTTTAAAAATTCTAGTGATTTCTATCAGTTTTAATTACTAGAGATGAACCTTTTCAAGAACTGATTTAGCCAATGGGTAAAAATAAACACGAATACCCTGTGTTAGCTTTAAATTTAACTTTGAGTATCCAGTAACTCAAATGAAAAGGTAAGAAAACTTGGATACATTACTTGTACTTTATTATAAACAACATAGATCTATTTGCTGGAATGAAATAGTATCCCTGGTTCTGTGAAGCTTGTGTGTCGTCACTCTGCACTCAAAATTATAGAACCAATTCTTTAAGGAATGATGTTTCTGTATCTGTAAAAATTGAGCACCTTTCTGAATTCCTTTTGAATTACTCATCCTTTCATTGTGTTAAAAATTAAATTTGAATCTGAGTGACTGAACAAATTCAAAAGGCGAGCAGTATAATTTGCGTTAGCTACAAACTAGAGCAAAGTCATCCGAAAGTTACACAATCTTGTCATATAGAATACTTCTCTAAAACTGCTCTTCTGTTAACTTGGTAACTTCTTGGCTTCCACTTTCCCTCTGTGACCAGGCATTCTTTTGGGGGACACAGTGAAGATTATCTGGATTCATGTAAAGAAACGTCAAGAGTTTATATAATTTTCTGATACCTGTCTTAAATTGTGGGGTTTTTTAGACATCTAATGCTGTTGCATTATTTCTGAAGAAATATTTATACATCGTGGCATATTTAGTTGCTGCCCTTGTAGGGAGAATTCGTTGTTCTATTATACAAAATCCCCACAGTTACTGACTGGATTGGTATTGCTTTCGTCTAGTTTAATTTGTATCATTATCTCAGACTTCTGTCTTTCAGAGGAAGAAGTTCTTTCCAGACAGATTCTTTATTTTAATCAGTAGCCTTCCCACCTCTATCTTAATTGCTTAATGTTTATGCATCATCCTGAAGTGTGAAATGCTGTGACAATTTGATGGTTTTATGAATTCTTTCAGCACTCTTCTATTCAATATGTTCTTATTTTATTGTGGTTACAAAATAGTAAATTGCAACGAAGATGATAGGTTTGAAAGTGGGGGTGCAGTTCAAAACTGTTCTGCCATGGGAGGAGAATCTGTAATACCTTCCAGTCAAGTTCATTAAATTATATTGTTATAGCAACTGGTTAGCCTCTTCCATACTTCTAATATCTTATGTCAAATAATTAGTACTGCTTAATTGTATTTTATTGCAAAAGAGGCAAGTAATTAAAGAGGTTCTTGCAATGGCTGTGGGGTCAGAAAGGGTCAGAAACTACTTGTAATTGGAATATAGTTTGTGAATATGAATTAATAGGTCTAATAATCTGACTCTTCATTCCCCAGGATCCAAAAAGGTATCCAGTATATTTGAATTGCTGTTGCTTGCTCAGAAGCATTAATGGATAAAAATAATCTCTTGGCCCCACTCTTTCCCCCCCACCCTTGTCTCTTTTTGTCAGCTTAAGAAACCTATAACATGTATGCTGTATTTAGACCTTCCTTGATGTGATATCCACATAGACAAATGGTCCAGTAAAATCTGTTTTGGCGTTTTCAGTGTGTTTCTCTGTGTTTTGGCTGTCAGTCCTGTGTGCTGCAGGTTCTTTTGGTTTTCCTCCTGGTTTGGTCCTCTTCATGGAAGCTTTCTGAGCATTTGATCAAAGACAGCAGTCATCATAATCTACAGATGTAGAGCTTTGGGAGGGAAGAAAGATTACTGACAACATAGTATTTGGGACTTCAAGTCAGCAAGTGCCAAAATCAATCAGAAAAACTAGTTCAGCTGATCCCAGTTACGGAATCAGAGCTTATTGAAAAGTCAAGAACCTGCATTTTTTTCATGGTCTGAGGAGATAATTTTTATTTCTCTTCAGAACTTCTGGATTTGATTCACCAACCATTTTTTGATGCTGACTACAGAATCTGTCACCTGACAGTAACAGTTCTTTGCTTAAAGAGATAACTGTTCCATCCTGAAAGGGGAGATGTGCGTAAAGCAGTACTGAGCTTTAGTGCAGTAGCTGCAATGGAAAATGAAAGAAGAACAGATTACAGCGCTCCACCTTATGTGAAAGTAAGCACAATTAAAATAATACCCAGCAAAAATCCTTACCAATCCCAAACATAGGTCAGTAAATCTTTCAGTTGGAAACTTTTTCATGTAATCCAAGCACTGTTCTCCATGTTATTCATGTTCTTGCATTATAGAACTTTGCAGTTTTACAGTTGACAGTCCCATCTGTTTCTCTTCATCTTCTAGCTTTGCTATCATCCTCTTTTTATGTTTTCTTTACTTAACAAGGTCATTCATACCTCATCTCTGTGCATATGACTGTAGGAGGAGGTTGTGTAATTAGGTATGTGGAGTACAGGGAGTTATTCCCAGGTGGCACCTCTGCCATATGGTTTTAAAATGGCTCTGTGTGATGAAAAGTAAAGCTTTACTTCTCCCTGCTGGTCTGCCTTAAGGTAGAAACATTGACTTATTTGTGGCAACGAACCTGTTCAGTATCCTGCCAGACTTAATTCAATGGGATCCATTTTTATAATTAAAGCACTCAAATGCTTTTCTTGAGCCTTTAAAAAAGCAATGTTCACTGATGAAATCAGAAGACAAAAGGAAAATGATTTTTTTTTTCCCCAACAGTTGTTTCTAAATTGTGCTTTTTAAAAAAAAAAACCAACATTGTTTCTTCATTCCACATTGTATTAGTCTCGCTTCCACTGTGCTTTTAGTAATTGATGCCTCACAGGAGGCATTTTTTGCTCTTTAATTTTGCTTTGGGCTTTCTGGATTCACCTTCTGTTACGTGCATATCATAGTGTTTGTTAATATTTAACTTGTTTAGATTTACATTTAGTAAGTGTTTAAAAGACATTCTTTTTCTATTAATTACACAGCTGTACTGGTGATTACTCCATGTGTTGGATGACTTGTGTAGGGAATGCAAAGTGATAGTTTCTTGAAAGTGTTATTGCAATTTAATATATTTGCATATGGAACCGCTTTAGATACATAAATGCCCTACTGTTTTACCTTTGACAGTGTACTAGGATAAATTGTGAACATTTACTGTATGAATTTGCTCAAATAATTACAAAAAGCAAACTTCTATCATTCAAACATGGCAAAAGGATTTATTTTCTAACTTCCCCAGATATTAACAAAATTTTAGAATATACACAGGTACTGCCTGTGCTGTGAGTATAATTCCTCTGTACACTATTCCTCTAAATCAACAATTTCCTCAGCAAATCAAAGATCCTTTGTGTACAGAGTGCTGTATACCTGGTAGAGGACTGTAATTATGGTTAATATGAAAAATAGTGCTGTTTTATTTAAAGAGGAAAAAAAAAAATTATATACGTACCTTTTAGATGTAAAATAGTATTCCATTTTGAAATTTCCAGTTAATTTAAAGGGAAAAAAATGTGGTGGCCATCATTTTGTCCCTTGATTTGCACTTCAAGTGTTGCCATTCGATTTAAGTAAGAGTTCTTTGGGAAGTAATTTCAAATAAATATATGCATATTGCTTTTTGCTTTAAAATTTAGTCTTAACCTTAACAAATTTTAGCAGCCAGCACAGATATGTTTGTTCACCAGAAACTAAATTAAGATAAAAATATACAAATATTTGTTGGAGTTACAGCAAAGATATGGAAGATATTCTGCTGTTCTTTCATGATGAAAAGTGCCAGGCTTTTCTTTAAAACTGAACACTGCCACATGAATATGTATTAGTTTAACTAAATATCAAGAGATTTAAAATCCGTGTGCTCAAGTATTTACTTAACTGCCCTGATGAAGATAGTTTCTTAAAAGGCTATAATTCTCCACTCTCATTGGATAAAATATAGTTTATTACTTCATAGCCTATCTTCAATTCAAGTCATGCCAAAAGTGGAGGAATTATGTGCCATCCAGATTATTCTAAGGCATGGTAAAAATGTACCCTTTGAGATTTGCATTATTTATGAGAGATTAATAGTCATTTGCATGAATTTGTCATCATTCTATCTTTTCAAAAAACAAAGGCTGAAAGTCTTCTATTAGTTCTATTAGTGTAAATCCAGAATAAATCCATATAACTGTGACTAAAACATGGTCAATTGAGAGGAGAAAAATGTGGTATTGTGCTTGATAATTTAAATTTATTACCACACATCTATAACTACTTCATGCCAAAAAACTATCCCTGAACTGTGTTTCTTTTATCTTATAGAAACTGTTTGATGTTTAGGTCTTCAGAGGTTGAACTTGAGGCATGACAGGTGATAATTAAAAGACATAGAGTAGCTTTGAAACGTTTTTCTGCTTTATGAGAGCTAGGTTGAAATACCAGAATTTAATTGACATGCCAGCTAATTAAAGTAAAAATCAGAACACAAGAACACTGAAAATTTCCAAAACCTATGTGTGTGATAACCTGGAACTCCTATTTTAGTCAGATTTATCATCAGTGAGAATTTGGCAGATTAACCTCAGATGTAAGAGCAAAACTTGTTGGGTTTTGGTCTTTGCTACCTCTAAAAGTCAGAGAATATTACAATATGCTTCCATTTAGGAACATAACCTGAAATAAGTTTGAATGCAATAGTTTTAAGAGACTATGGGTAACGTTTATCAGCAAACTAGAGCAGCACAGTAAGATACATAAAGCTTGAGCAACTCTGTAATTTCAAAGCTTCTTTTAGATAGTTTATCACAATTGCTCTTGCAGAATTGATTTTTGTATGTGTGTGTGTGTAAGGAATTACTTAAATACTACTATTTTAATAAGTATTCTTGCATTTTGAAAGCATTTACTACATACTTTTCAAGTGAACAGAAATAAGTACAAGTAAATAGTGGATATTTTGTCCTTGTTTGTCATAGCAGCATTGAAAGTTACAGTCCTAGGGCTCTGATAGCTGGGGGTATTGTCAGTGTCCCAGATGGAGGAAAAAATACCATGAATTAATTTGGTGGGCTGATGTGAAGAACATTCTCAAAGGCATTTGATTTGATGCATTCGGCAGGATACTTGGGATCTCAAGGATCTGCAGCAGAGCTGCACAAGGCAGTGGTGAATGCCGCCTCTTTGCTTCTTGGACTGTTCTTCCTATAGTTTGAGAATGAAGCATGTCTTAAATGCCAAAGTGCAGGGCCACGATAGCAGAGGCTGCCTTCAAGAGGTTTGAAGGATATGGATATTCCCACTGCTTCGAAGGGAGAGGGCTGTTCAGCAACTGGATCACTTTTATGGTTTAGCATTTTCTATCAACTTTACTTTCACAGGTCATGTTTTAATGAAAACCTACTAGTCATGGGGCCAGGGAGACGCAGGTCGAGGTACTGGTGGTTGAAATTGTAGGCCTGACATGATTGTCAGCTAAGGAATCTGAACATTCTTCTGAGGCTAGTTGAGGTGGAGGTCTATTTCAGTCTCTCATTCTCAGCATCTTGTGAAGCAGATGGAATCCAAATAGAAGTCAGCTTTCTCGGGCTACAGTCTCCTACTGTAGTTAGTTTTGTTCAGCACCTGAAGTTCTGGTTCCTTGCAGACAGCACTGCTCCTGTCTGGCCTAAACTATTTCTCCTATTTCTGGAGAGACAACAGAGCCAGCATTTCTCTCCTAAGGCCATTGCTGACCTGGGTTAGTTTTACATACCCAGAGTCCTGCAGCCTGCAAGTTTTGTGCTCCGCCTGACTACACTGCTAGCAGATCTTCCCCTTCAATCACAGCATCCTTCTCCCATCCTTGGCGCCTTCTGCTGCTTGCACCCAATGCATGTTCCCTTTCATTCTTCTTTGCTACCAAGTGCAACCTTTGCCTAACTGTGCCCTGCATGGAGCTTGGTCCCTGCCCATCTGTCTCAGCCGGGGCCTCTTAGCAACCCTGTGGAAGCAGCAGGCTTGAACACCTATTGGGCACAGGTCTTCTGGCAACCACAAAGATTGTCCTCAGGTACCCTAGACCCAGGTCAGACAGGGCTGGGGGGGGCTTGGAAGAAGAACTGACACAGGGTGAGGAAAAGGTATTCCTGCTGGCTTTTGTGGTTGTTAAATCTGGTGGGTGACATTGCAGTTGACCTTGTGTTTGTATTGGGGTGGTTTTTATTGAGGAATGGTTGAAGAGAGATGCAAGAAGCAACTGGAAGAGTTAGTAGTGATGTTCACTGGCATTAAGATCATCTGATGTTTTAGGCAAGGATGGAAAAGAAATGTAATTTTTTATATCTACTTTTTTAATGAAGTATGCATGGAAGAATTAAGAATATCAAGGTAGGTGACTCTGCACTCAACCTTTCATTTTCATATCTGGAGTGGATCAAATTTCATCTCCTATACACTGAATTAAGATCATCTAAATCTACGTGGGCACCAGATCCAGTATAACGCAGTTTTCGTAGCTAATCTGTGTAGCACTGCACGAATATAGCTGATTTCTATATTTTGAGCAAGAGTAGAGTCTGCAAAGCCTTTATGATGTGTGTTAAAAAAACCTGACAAACCCAACCTGACACACAACAGAACTACCATAGTTTTAGGTTTTATTATTTACAGCTGAAGCTGAACAACAGATATATTAGCGTATCTGAACTTTTTTCAGCCTCACGCACATACAAAGATACACAGCCTTACTTTTTCGTATGCATTGCTTATTATGTCAGTTCTTGGAAGAATGGAGCACAATATTGTGCTTAGAGTAATGTATTTGAAAATGCTTCAATATCAATTGAGCGTTACTTAAACATTTCAGAAAATGTACCCTTAAACTAGCAATTTTATCTTCAAGGATTTTTTTTTTTTTTCTTCTTTAGGATTAACCTGCTGATTCTTGAAACAAACCTGTACGGCTAAACAAGCATAAGTTTTCATCATGTTAAGAAGTAGTTTTAAGCAGAGAGACTATGTCTTGTCTCAAACTCTGTAGTAAGCCAGATTATTGGGGGAGCTGGTACAGAATTTAAGCTTTTATGTTGTACAATCTATGAAAGACTAATTTTTCTACCCCTACATAATGATACATCACCTTAGAATAATTTATTAGGGCCTGTGTTTCTTGCACAAAGGATGGACATTGAGCTGCAGTAATGTCAGTGTGGTGGTTTGATCCTGACTGAGGAAAGAATTGCCTATTGGCTTCTCAACAATGCATATTTTCAATTTTTCTTTAGACATAGTCCTTCTCTTAGAAGCCTGGCAGCACTTTTAAGTATTTCAGAATTCTGTAAGGATAACCTTCCATTTACTAAGCTTCTTCTCTTCCACATAGTAGATGCTTGTTATGTAATTTATACATTATGTATATTTAATTTTGACAGCACGATAATTTATTATCCAATATAATTTATTTATCCTTTCATTTACTACTCCTAGCTTCTAGTGGAAATTCATATGCTAAAATATTTAGTGTTGAGATGATTCTTATCCTGGATTATGGTGGAAACTACCTTAGTATGGTAGGAGTAAGCAATGCTTTCACTGCTCAAAGCAAGTTCTGGCATTGCACTATAGCATCTTCTGGCATAATCATTCTGAAACAGCATTCGTAGTCAGAGGCTTGTCCTGAAAAGAGGGTTATTTTCCCATAGCAGTTATCCATGACTACATGGAGATGTCTAGAAAGATTTCAGTTTGATACAGACCTCCACATTCTGTCCTTTTTTTTTTCCATATGCCACAAAAGATCCAGATTACAAATCCTATCCAGAGAGAGCAAAGTAAAGAAACCCCTATACAGAGACCTAATGAGGCAAGTGATTTAAAAAAAAAAAAAAGCAAGATCTGATTTTATCTTTTTTCAGAATGGGGAAGTTCTGCTTAAGTTTTACATCCTGCAAGAAAGTTAGATACTTTATTGAAAAAGTCTTTTTTGCTGAGCATTCTCCTTCATACTTTTTTTACCCTAATACTTTTGTGCCAAGAGTTAGTAAAAATGAGATATTCTTCTCCTACTTTTTCCTAGTATCATAACAAATAGTAGAAATTAATACAGTATTTTAATAACCAAGTGCAGATTATATGATTTGACATACAGTGGTATAAGTACTGCTGTTGCAACGTCTACATATTTTGTTGAAATTCTCTTTTCATTAGTAATGTAACAATATGTTTTCAACTCTATTTGCATGCCGATGTTAAATATCTCACAAAATAGCGCTTGGCTTTTGATCAGCCCTGCTAGGAGTAACTTCATTGTGCTGGTACAATCGAACACTTGAACTGCCACTTTTCTCTGTAGAATAAACAAGCTATATTGTAGGATGGTGAGGCACTGGAACAGGTTGCCCAGAGAGGTTGTGGAGGCCCCATCCCTGGAAGTGTTTAAGACCAGGTTGGATGAGGCTTTGGGCAATGTGGTCTAGCGGAGGGTGTCCCTGTCCATGGCAGGGGGTTGGAACTAGATGATCTTTAAGGTCCCTTCCAACCCTAGCCATTCTATGATTCTATTTTTTATTCTATGATTTAGAAAATACAGAACAGGTGAATCAAGTTGGTTATCAACAGAGACAGCATACAGTACTCTAAGCGTGTTTCTATAAATAATGGTGGTTTTATCAAGCCATGTGGACCAGTGAACCTCTCTGGTGCAATGGTTTTGAATAATTGAGGAAAAGGATTTTCTTATTCTTTTTAGGGTTGATAGCCATTAGTATGTCCTGTAGGGTTTATATTAGATTTAGTATATCTGTGGTTTGTGTTGGTGGGGGTGGTTGGTATGAATTTGGAGGAAAATCCGTTTGTTTTTACAGTGTGCTGCATTTTAGAGCTGCAGAATGTAGTCTGACAATCTGCTTTAAATGAGGGTTTTCAAGTTGTCCCTGATGTATAGCAGAGACAGTTGGGAATGCTAATGAAAACATTTTTAGTTATGAAATAGGAAGTGTGAAAGAGGGGAAGATCTACTTAATATCAAATTTTAAATTATTAAATTATTTATATTATACTGTTTACACATCTGCTGTTTTTTCTCTTTTCTACTATTAATTTCAATTGGGATGAGGGGGAAGATTCTTCCTTAGAACTGAACACATAGGGAGAGTTCTGTTCTTCTAACTGAAGCGAGTCAGAAAAAAATGTTAACCTCAGGGTGACCTGTTTCCTAATTTGAGAGAAAATATTGTTACTGTCTGTTTGCCCAGTAACATGCCTACTTGATATTAATTCTGTGATGAATACCAAAGACAACATCACATTTTTATTGAATAGTCACGTTTTATAAAGTGTGTGCAAAGGCAATCAAGACCAAATGAAGATACATTGTTATCGAAGACTTCAAATGGACCAATATACAGAGTTCATTAAAAAATATTTTTAAAAATATCCTTTTTCTGTAGAACCTCTAGCCTCTAGCTTATAGTCAAACTAAACTTCTCTTAGTATGACTAAATAGACTAGTTACTTTAGGTAGTCCATAACAGTATGCTTTATTTCATTCAGTTCTCTTGTGCTTTCTTGTTTCTGTGAGCTTGCCTGAATCCTGCTTTTTGTTCTGGTACAGTAAACTATTCTACCATTAACTTGTCTTCTGCCTGACAGGAAGGTGCCCTTTGGCCAGAGCAGAAAGAGAAGTTCAGATGATACAGCAGGGTTTTAAAGACAACAAACTCATTCTTTCAAGACAGCAAAAGCTGCCTAAACCAAACCCCACTATAAATAGTGATCTGTCATGTGTTAGTTTGGATAAATTGGAAAGAAAAATCTATGTCTAACTGAAGAAATACAAGCAAAAAGATTGTCTGATACTTTAGCTAGAAAGTTGAGACTTGGCAATGGTCAAGATCAACAAAGATTTCTGATAGAAAATATGCAAAGTTGATGCACGTGAACGAAAAGCAACTTAGTAAACATTTTTTATCATAAATAATTTGCACTGAGAGAAAAAGTTCACATTTTGTAGTCCCAAGTGTCTTGAAAAATAGAACAGAACAAAAAACCCCACCAATCTGTATCATTACAAAATAAAATGGAGCTGCTGAACAGCAGCATGTTATTGAAGGTATTCAAACAGATATGCAAACCTTCTGCCTCAATCTAGCTACGTCTCTGGTGTCTGAGAAATATTTATTGGCTTAGAAATAAAGATCTTGTTTTCTTTAAGGAGATTTTCATGTGTTCCTCTCATATGTGTCAGTTTGAGTCAAAACCTCAAATATATCAACGTTTACACCTTTTTCTGCCTTGTCTGTGATTACTACTATTCTTTGATCAATATCTAACAGTAACTTTGTTTTCTTTTTTGTAAAGAACCATAATTTTGATTATATTGAGAAAAGTTAGCATGCACTGAAGTACTTCTGCTAGACTCACGGTTCCCTAGGGTAATTTGCCAGTATACCATTGTGTACACTCTCAGGCGGGGCTTTCCTTTATAAAACCTCTGTGAAGTTAAATGAGAGTAACGGCCACTATTAATATGTGAACCTGAATGCATAGAAATGCTGCAATGTTTGTGCTTTCTTCTGTAGCCTTAGTAGGGCACTGAAAGGTTTTAATACTTATTGTTTCCCTGAGACAAGAGCAAGAAGAGAACGCTTCTGAAAAGCTCGATGTTGTCGTCTTTGTCTCCAGAGTTCTATATAATAGGAATACTTGGCTGCCTCTCTGCTGTTGTGTCCACCAAAGTATTATTGTTTCCAAATTACTTTGAGAATGCTAAACAAGGTGCACTTTTGAAGAGCCCAGAGTAACGGCAGAAATGTTACTGAGGTTCTGCTTATTTTCATTGGGCTAGTGCATCATGGCTTGGCTTGTGCATCATGGCAAAAGTTAGGTCAATGTGTGTGAGGTTGGTGGGGAAGCAATGAAAAGTGTCATCTGTCAAGTCAGTGATGAGATATTGTGGAGAAATCAGTGAGAATGACTTTATAAAACTTATTGAAAGCAACACACCCACAGAGAAACTACTCTGTTGGAAACTATTAAATACTATTAAATAATGTTACTATTAAAATAGTAAAAATACTATTATTGCCTTTTAAAACTGACAGAGCAAAGGTGCAGGCAACAAGAGAGACATTAATAGAGAAGGATGATGCCCCCTTACAGATTTTTGATTTCTAGGCTGCTACTTGGATACTTTAATAGTTTTACCCAAGACACCCCATAGTAGTGAAAGTGAACAGATTGGTGTCTCTCCACAAACTGTATTTGGTTTTGTTTTACATGAAATAATCTAAAGATCTTAACAGAACTATTTTTGAATAACATACCCTGCAGAAAGAACAAATACGGCTTCTAGAGTGTGCTCTCCACTCAAATGCATAAATCCTCAGGGTAAAAACTGTCTTAATGTTAGTGTGTTCTTTTGATTCTCTAGAAGATACATACTAGCTGTCTTCTTGCTGGACAACTCCTCTGCTTTCGGAAGAACTTGTGGGATTTGTGTTAATTAAATCTGGATTCTTTAATGTGCAAGAATGGCATATAGTGGTATACAACTTTACCACCTTTTAAAGTTGGAAGTTTGTACTTATATATTGTACATATGGTGTTACTGAGTATGGAATGCTGACAAGAGATGAGTAAAAAAGGTGCTTAAATGATTCTGATGGAACCAGTGTGGTGAAAGCTTACTTCATTGTTCAGTCTATTACCGAATTTTATTACTGCACACTATATAATACTATGTATACACACACACATACATATATATAATATTATGCTATTAGTGATTCTGCAGCTAGGCTTTTCATAAATTTATGCATGCTCACAAAGCTATTTTAAAGGTTAATATCTAAAGATTGTTAAATTGCAAGGCATCTCTACCTTTTGCAAGCTGCAATTTTAGGGACTGAGAACTCAAAATCTCTACATAATATTTTTTCTTTTTTAAAATTTTCTTCCTTTTGTGTTTTCATTTATTACCATTGAAGGCATCCTTTATCAAAACTGTTAGTTTCATGGTTAAATTATTTAGTATCATGTAGTATATTCAGCAATTTTGCAGCTGTTCTTTAGCAATTATGTTCTAAAAAGCAGAGAAGGCCAGGAAAAAATCTCAGTTATTGTTTCTTGACATTTTCTGCCACCAAAAAGAAAATAATTTAAGAAAACCCTAAACAACTAAAATATGAAAGTGGTGTGGTAGTTTAAATTCAGCACTAAATAAAAGGGGTTTTGACTTGCAGGTTATATATCTATATCTATATCTATATCTACATCTATATATATATCTCCCCTCTGAAAAATCTTGTTTCGAAGATGGGTAATTGCCCTTTCACATAGTGTCCTGATGTACACAGAGCAGTGGGGAGACTGGCCAGTGCTGTTTGGAAGATGTGTACAAAGATAGGGAATGTCCGTAGGAGTACTACCGTGAAACTGTTTTGGAGGTATTTCTGTATATTTGGTTTGCATCAGAAATCTAAACTCTTGAGCTTTAGAATTATAGAATCCAAGAATGATTTGGGTTGGAAGGGACCTCAAAGATCATCTAGTTCCAACCCCCCTGCCATGGGCAGAGACACCCTCCACCAGACCAGGTTGCCCAAAACCCCATTCCAACCTGGCCTTGACCACTTCCAGGGATGGGGCATCCACAGCTTCTCTAGGCAACCTGTTCCAGTGTCTCCCCACCCTTACAGTAAAGAATTTCTTCCTTATATCTAATCTAAATCTACCCTTTTTCAGTTTAAAGCCATTACCCCATGTCCTATCACTACATGCCCTTGTAAAAAGTCCTTTATGTGATTTCTCTTTTTTTAAGAGATACAGCTCCCTGAAAAGGGGAAAGATGGACCCTACCTAGTTGAATGTAAAACATTCATAGGCCATGCATAGGCACTGTTGATGATCACATCATCGTGTTATGGAGATGTAGTTCTTGGTAGGTTCAGGGTTTAGTAACTAAGTTAAGTCTATTGTAACTGAAGCAGACTGAAAAGAAAATGTGTGGTATAGATTTTCAAGCTGAATAGTATTTTTTATCCTTTGAATCACTCAAGTTTGCTATAGTGGAAGATAAGCTCAATTTGCTGCAGCAGAAGCAAATGATCCTTCCTTCTAATTAGACCTGTTGCTTCTAGTCAGTTTTGTTCATGTCAGAACTGAGGAGAAAATGTGAAGTGTTAGAAAAGAGCATCAACATGGGATGTATGCTCAGTAGTGGTTTCTTTTTCACTAGAGGTTTTCTGTTAAAAAGCAACTCAACACTAGTAAAGCAAAGCACCTGAGGATTAAAAAAGTTAGCGTTTGTAAATAAATCCTAGTCTAGAAAAGAGGAGGGAGAGAAAAGGAACATCAGCCATAAATCCTGACAACCTTTCTTCTGGATCCTTAATTTATTAGTTGAATGTGCAGCAAAGTGCAGTAGTGTGTAGGTGAAGTCATATTAGTTTTGTACATAGATACGTGTCTTTGGCAGGACTGACGTTGGAGGTACTCCATCATAAGTATGTTTTGGCTTCTCATTTACTCTGCAGAATGGAATGCTTGTTTTAGTCCAACCCTGCCCAGTGAGTTTGTAACCAGGAGCATCAGAGTCATAACAGTCAGTTTCTGTAGACCAAGAAGTGTCCTTTTTGACAGAAGTATGGCAGTAAATTGCAGTAAAACACTGCATATTTGAAGTCTCGTATTAAAGGTGGCAGGCAGACTTAAAATCGTTTCCAAACACTTTTGCATTCTTTGCCCATCTTTTTACTAGGTTGTAACTTTTAAATTTTCAAAGCCCAGTTGTGACAACTTAATCAGTACTTTAGCTGCTTAGCTATTATCAAGAAGGAATGTTTTGGAGAACAAAAACATGTTGCTTTGGGTAAGTTAAACCAAGACCTATTTAAATGAACCAGGACGGCAGTTCTGTTTGAGAAAAGTATTTGCAAGGTGGACATGCAGATGACATCTGTGTATTATTACTATTCCTGATAATCCACGAAAATGTATCATATATACATGCTGCATGGGTGCTTCATTAGAGACTAGCATCAACACTCTAGATACTTCATCGTGCTGACCGCATTCCAGGCTAGGACCAGAGAAACAGCATGACTTTCTCTGCAAATGGTCACAAAGTTCCCAGGAAATATGTAGTGAAAGGCAGTGAAACTGAGTTTTCAGTGTTTATTGTACTCTTAAGTGCTGAGGCAGCTTGGTAAAAGAAGAAAGCTAGTAAGGAAGTTAGGAGCTGATGGATGAAGAAGCAAATAAATTAGTCTGGATAGGAGTATAAAAGCAGATGTGAACTGGGACAGTGGCAGTATAAGGAGGGATAAATTAGAAGGAGAGGAGAGAAAAATAGCAATAAATATAAGCCAAAATGAGAAGAGTGAGGTGAGCGGTGGAAAGAAGAAGGAAGGCTGGCTGTGATGAGCTCCCTGCCCATCCCTCTTTGACAACCTGGACATGAATTCTTGTACCCCAGGCATACCGATATCCCATGCTTGTCTGGTTCTGTGTTATGGAAAATTTATCTTTTTTTTTGAATAACTGCACATCAAATATTTGTTAAGTCAAGTATTGTCTCAGCTAGGAGATAATATGTTAAGAACACCTGGGTAAGCATTAGTTTTGTCAAGCAAGTGCACTGTGATACAGGTGCTGCTGTTTTACACAGAAACCCTTCAGCTTACGAGGCACATAGTAGGATAGCACAGAGATAGTAGGAAATGTGGCATATCTGGGAGGTGATGCCTGTAAAGCACCTGTATGTTTTACTACCTGAAAATGAACAGTGACTGAGGCAGATGACTACAGGAAAGGAATGGATTGTTCCCGGGTTAGGGCAATAGAAAGCCTTTGTGAAACCGCTCTGGTTTGTTGCTGTACCTCTTCCAGACTCCTCACAGCAACCTCGTTGTCTGGTTGAAACATATAAAACTTGACTTTCAGAAGCATTGAGTACGCAGTTGCAATTGAACTAAATGGGAGCTTATTGTTTTGAACATTGTACTTTGAATTTTTGTTGTTCTTAATAGAGACAATGTAAAAACCAAGTTAATACATTTCAAGTAGGTCCCCAAAATTAATGGATAGTAGTGACAATTTTGGGCCTAATATTTCTTTCCCCAGCTCAGGCTTGGAGTTACTCTCATCATCATAGATGTGATTTGAAGATGAAATTGTTCATTTTTGCTCTTACATGCTGTGGTGATATATGCCTAGAGGCAGGAGAAAGGAAAATAAATTTTCTCTGCCTAGTCAGGATGGGTTCTCATTAAATGCAGTTATGCCTGAAAAGCTTTGAAATAATAACATATTTTATATGTAATAGGCCATAATAATTGCTTCAAATTGCATTTCTAATTTTAAAGTTTGTTCATATGTATGTTGATCGCTCTTTAATTGTGTTGGGTTTTTTAGCAAGCAAAATTAGGATTTCCCATCTAAAGTCATAGGTTCAGGAATAAAACTGTGTGCCAGGATGACTTGGCTTGGTAATTGTTGTCTTCTGGGCTGTAACATCATGATCTCATGTTCTACATGAGTGTTGTGTCCTGTCATTAGTGAAGTTGCCATTCTGGAATGGGACAAGGTGTTAAAAGCTATCGGTAAATTTTAAATATACAAAACTAGATCTCTTTGCATATTTCTCTAATGGGGCAACTTAAAATTTTGTTTATTTTAAAAAGGGATAGGTGGGTTCCAAGGTTTAACTTGCATTATTTGAAAAGGTGTGTTGTTCCAGGGCGTGTGTGTATTGAGGAAGTGTGCAATAGCTGCTACTATGTGTTTGCTTATGCACTTAAATAGCATGCCTGGCTCAGGTTGACTTAAATACAAAATTACAATCTTTTATAAAACTGCTAGCAGGAGACAACAATTTACCAATATATGAATGAGCAAGCCACAGCAAAAGAGAGAAGAAATTCCCTGCAATGCTGAATATTATAATTGCATTTAGAATAATACCGAAGGAGAGAATAAATCTTTTTAAACTAAGAAATAAAAAACTTTTTCTCTTTTTTTTGAAGTATATAGTGAGGTGGAATTTCAGCACTGATGGATTCAGGATAGTGGTTGATGGAAATCAGTTATAACGTCATGTATATAGGAGAAGAAAATTTCTTATTCAAAAATAAGATGATTTGAAGGCAAATTTCTCCATGCAAATCCTGTCATGAAAAGAGAAATTCTTGGAAGAATAAGACATACTGTGGAAGAGATGGTTTTGATAGATTTTGCAAAAATAGAAAAATAATTTTAATGCTACCTTAAGACCGCCATGTTTGCCTGTGATAGCTTTATATAATCATGATAGAGTACCAATAATGGGACTTTTTGAATTCAAATTCCCAATACAACCCCCAAGGAAACTGATGATGATTGACCTATGGCCAGATAAACCCCTAATGTTTAGTTGGGAAAGTTGTCAGCAGTTAAATTTAGCCTTCTTGCTGGCCAAAGATGCAGGTTAAAAAGATGCAGAAGAGACAGAGGAACATGTGATAGAGACTTATTTCTGTGACACCCATGTGACCTATATCATTGGCAGTAGCTTGCCACCTTCTGGTCTTCTTACAGGAGACAGCAAGCAGCTTTATTTCTGCTGTGCAGCCAGAAATGCAGACACAAGGAGACACTGTCTCTATGCTGAGGCGATACTGTGAGTTAACCAAGAACATGAATTTACAGCATACTAACTATTCCACACCAGTTCCCTATGCAGTTTTTTGGATCCAAGTAGTATTCTGTCCTTACTTTGTGTCAAGTAGGTATAAGGTAGGTCATCCCATGTTCAAAATGTCCATGGAAGAGAATAATGCCAAGAAGCTAGTGGTAGAGAAAATTCATATGCAGAGTTATTTAGCACTAACTTTTCCTTGAAAACAAGCTTTTAAAAATTTCATTTTTAGAAGATTAACTAAGCCCCTTTTATAGAAGAACTTTTCTGATCACATAATGGTGGCTTATAATTAAGAATTGCATTGATTAGCCTTGGAGGACACAATTAGGTACAGCCTAGGGATGACTTCAGTCTCTGTCCTTCTGCATATAGGAATCAGACTGTAGAAATATTGAAGCACTGCCTTCATGTGCCTTTATAGATTTGTTAATTGATGAACATTAATTAATTCATTGCTTTTAAAAAAACAGTCTAAAAATGCGAACATGGCAAGTTTTAAAGTGGCTGAGGAAATTAATTGTCAGCAAGAAGCTATTTTTGATACAGTGTTGAACATCTAAATGTGGTAAAACAGCTTTTTCAGAATTTTCTGCAATGTAATTTCATAACTGCTTTTTAGAAAAATTAATTCCATATCTATGTTTTTAATTTGTAGGTACATTAAAACCTTGAAGGAGCACAAACCAAAAATTGTCTGGGATGAACAAATTGCTGAACACTTCTTTGAATACAAAAGGTGAGTTACATTTATTAACTTAACATTCTGCAAATATTTTTCAGCATGGCCCAGCACACAATGAATTACCAGTTAACTATAGCATGCAACTGAATTCAGCAAATGGAAATTTTGCTGGTTGTGATCTGTATGTCAACATTGAACTACAGAATAAAAGAGTGCTTCAGGCTACAGAAATAAATCAGAGAGAGATTAATGAAATAACATAAGCTAAAACAATCTTCAGAAGAGAAGTCTGATGAGTCATATCTTTAGAAGTTATCCATCAAAGTTATCTACTGACTGTCAGTTCGTCAGAGGCTCTGAGATTAGTCTTGTGAGCTGTTGGGTGATTACCAATACCTCAGCCAAAAACAGTTCTGAGAAAAATCTGTGGTACAAGAGCCTGGGTTTTATAAGTCCTAGTGATAAGATTGGTCTAGCAACAGACTTCCACTGAATGGAATGGACTGTAGAGAAGTGTAATGAGAATAATATCAGGTGACTTCCAGATAAAGTTTTTAAAAGGACTGAGAGCATGAAGGGAAAGGGTAGTAACTTTCTTTGTCCTCCCTTTTTCATCATGAAAGGACAAGAGGATTCCTGATGCTAGGAAAAATCCATTTAAAACAGGCTTACACCCCCCCAGCAATATCATATTAAACCTCAGTGATAATTTGGTATTTTTGTATGCAAATATACAAAAATATGGTAAAATTAAAAGCAAAATTCTACTACTTCTACAAAACTGTGTCTTGTATATTACTCAATGTATTGGTAATGTGAAGAAGACACACCACTGAAAACAAGAGTAAAACACATTTTAGGGTGCCTTAGGAAAAAAAAAATCAGAACTACTTTGTTATTTCCAAAACATCATCTTGGTTTAAATATTTTTAAATATGAAAAAAAAAACCACAAAACTAAAACTGTCTTACTTCCATATTTTTAGTTTAATTTTTAAGATTTCTCTCAAGTGTGTAATTTTCTCCTGACTTCTCAGCAACATGGATTTCTTATCAGAAAAAAAAATAAAATTACCTGTTGGTCAGCAATGTTTTAATTTGTTTTCTGTGTTTGTATGAAAGGACTGGGATCTGTGTTCATTCGTGTTTAATTCTTTGGTATCCTGTTGCAAAATTACTTTGTGCCAAAGAATTAGAAGGTTTTTCGTGTTAACTAAAGAGGAATAAA
The DNA here is from genome assembly GCF_011004875.1 of Balearica regulorum gibbericeps. NCBI lineage: Eukaryota > Metazoa > Chordata > Aves > Gruiformes > Gruidae > Balearica > Balearica regulorum. Next base: position 51,879,233 of record NC_046188.1, on the reverse strand, counting down.
TCACAAGCTTTGTTTTACTGATCTTTAATGCACAATCCAATTGAAGACACAATGACCGCTAGATGAAAACTTGCTCTCAAAAGAGTGAATCTGAAGGCTCTGTTTGAATGACATGCTTCTGGGATTCATTTCTGAAACATACTTCCTAAACATCGCCTTGCAAACTGAACGTGTGGGAAAGGGATAGCTTGTCAGTAGTACTACACCATTTGCCTTTGAAAGCCAGTCTTTGGAGATTCTTGTTTGTGGGCTTCCTGGAGGAACTTTTCATGCATAAAGCACAGTGGATCTGAAAATCACTCTAAACTTCACTTGCTGTGCTGTGCTTGGCAGGCAACTGTGTGGCTCAGTGTGTCTGCAGTGGTTCAGCCAGCTGCAGGGGATGGTTATTTAAGGAACTCTTTCAGTTACCACTTTTGTTTGCAAAGGTTCAGTTACATTGGGTAGGGATGGCAGCCAGACCTGAAATACGCTTTGCTGGTAAAGCATCTCACCTGGAAATCTTGCCATCTCTGCAGTTGCTAAGAAATCTAATCATGAATCTTTAAGCAAAGCACAGCCAATCATTTTCATGTAGCAGGCAGAGACTAACTATTACAAATAGTTACAGAAATGGGTTATCTCTGAGTGCTTGTCCCAGTGCACTTTACAGGTAAGTATGCGTTTACATAAGTTGGGGGATTTTAGGAGCAGTGCCTACTTGATCTGTCCATGCACTCTGCATTTCTCCTAGCTTAACTGGTAAAGTGGTGCTGTGAGACCACTTGTAACTCATCCTTCTCATTATTAGGGATTTAAAATGCACCCTTGGTATCTGTGCCCAGTGTAGCTTGCCCTGTCTGTATATACTGTTAGCATTTAATTTAACCTGAAAGATAGTAATTTGGGGAATTGGGGAACATCTTTCACAATCTGCAACTGACAACCAAATGTCTTAATCTTGTTCAGATGCGCATTTAGTATGCACGACTGTCTTTTACTGTCTGACAGTTTTATAATCCAATTGCAACAAGATATCTCGGTGTATTTACTTAGATCTAGTATCAAACCATCTCTGTAGTGAGATCTCTTCTTGGATCCTCTATATTTGCTGTCAGCCTTTTCACCTCTTTCAAGAGATGTCCTCCTTAAAGGCCACTAGTATGGGGTAAATAAGTATCTTGTCTGACTCTGCCAGTAGAAAAGGGGCAGAAATAGAAGTTCTTATCTGCAGTAGAAAAGAGAGGTAGAGAAGATTTTGGCCCTACCCTGCCCTCAGTAGATACAGTAGCCAGAGTGCAAGTATGGAATGAATGGAAGTTGATGTCAAAAGTGTCTGATTTCAGAGCCAGAGTGCCTGAGCTTCTAGAGTGGAATGGACACTGGGTAAGAAATCTGAAAGGTATGAGCTACTAAATGGCAAGTAGTCTCTGTCTTTGATATGGGTGTATTAGTGCTCATGTGCTGAACATACTAGTGTATCTTATTTTTAATAGCAATAACTTCTTCAAAATAAAATTGGCAGTTTTCTTCAGCACTGTCTTTGTTTCCTTTTAGTGGGAAGGAATAAAACTGGTTTTGAATTCTAACCTCAGCTAAAATCCTATGGGAATCTATCAAAACTATTGTGACTATTTGATTTTCCTGTTTTGCAGAAATAAAGGAGGAAAACATGCCGTCTTCTACCCAACACTGAAGGTAGGTGCCACTTTTTCAGGTCAGGGGGCTGTAGGAGGAAGGAGATGTTTATTTGACTTGTTGCATTATTGAGACACTTCAGAAAATATTGAACTGGGTTTAGGCTTTTGTGAAAGAAGTTTACCCTCATGTAGTTTTTATGATTCAAAGCTTCACCTGCCTGTACAAGAAGATTATTTTTTCTATCTCATGGATAATGGGCTTTGGGAATCTTTGAAGATTAGCCATGTTTAGAGATAAGAGTCACCAGGGCAAAACAGTGCTCTGAGGGGATCTGTTCAAGTACACAGTTCATGTGCTAACAGACATGCTGATTGTCTGACAAGAGACTGAAGAAATTTTCCTTCTGATCATGTTGGCTGGAAGCTTGGGGAACTTTTGCCTTCCTTTGTAACAGGGTCCTGATTCTCCCTGTCAGCCTGTGTTACCCTGTTTTCTTCAGTTCTGTTTTCCTGGAACATATTTTAGTGTTTTGAAAACTTAACCATTTGGCCTTACTAAAGTCCTTTGGCCAGACATACAATTTCTGTCTACACAATAGTCTGGAATACAGGATAAAATGATGACTTGCAGTCTTAGTTCCTAGGAAGCTATCTTTAGCTTTTCTCAAATTATGCTAAAGGCAGTACATTAAGCCTCTGCTGGCTTTTAATATTGGAAGGGAATTGCTTCTGTTGTGAAAGTGTATCATATGTACAGAGAACAGAGACGTTTTGTGTGGTTAAACTAGTGTGAAGTGATCCAAGGCTCTGTTTTTCTGAACAGGATTGTTAGCTTAAGCTCCATTAGTACAAGGATATTTCTCTTCATTATTCTAATATTGGTGGAAGTACTAGCACAGATGGGATATTAATTACCACATCTGACTATGTTCTTGCTAGGAGTACCTGTCTTAGAGTATTAGAAAGTTTCTTTGTGAACCTATCAGAGAAAAGATTGATGGTGCTGCTTGTTGTTATGCTACGTTCCCTTTAGCCTTGCAGAAGGATTTCACCCTGCTGTTGTCAGTACTAACCAGGCTAAGAACACTCATTCCTGTACATTTCTTTTATTACTACTTCTGTAACAGATACTCAAGTGTGGTGGTTCGTGAATTTGTGGAAACAGGTTTTCTTTCCAATTTCAACAAGCTTGTAATGAAGTATTTTGAGATTTGTATGCTGGGGCAAATCAAAGAATTGTTCACATAAAAGTGAGCAAGATGGTCGGGGAACATGTAATTTTATTACCCCATAACAAGTGTGTTTCTTCCCATTTTTAACGTTATAATCACTGGCAAGTTGCTCAAAATTGATTTCTTCATGATTAGTTAAAAGCAGTCATGAATGCCAGGCCCAGTGGATCTGTTAATGATGCTTTGATACTTTTTTCTGTTTTCTATGGAAATGATTTTTAAACGCATCCCTGGTGTGAGTGGTTTAAACATTGTAGTGCTGGACTTCAAAGTAAGAAAACCTGAAAGTAAAAGATTGAAAAATAATCATTTTTATTGTCTGAAAGAAGTGCAGAACATGTATTGTGGCATTGCTTCCCTAGTAAACCAATGGCTAAACTAACTCTAAATCAATGGCTGGAGCTCAAATAGGGATACTTTTAAATATTAATCTCCCAGAATCTCTTTAAAATAGAATTGTGATAATGAAAATTGTGACTCTGTCCTGGGAGAAGGCAAGGATACGTAAGAGATCTTTATGGTATTTGACAGGTTGTTCTAATTGTTTTCAGTGATAAAGTTTTATTTTACCCCTGAGACAGTTCTGGGAAAAGTTAGATATTCTGTACATTGTGAAATGATACCCTAAATTAGAATAGTCCTTTGCATAGTTCATAAATCTGATTTATTTCAGTAGCATTTTTTCTATTTAGGTGGTTATCTTTTATTAGGTCATTGAATTAACTGGTGCAATTAACTGTCTCTTACTGAATGATTGCTTGCTAACCAGAGAGTATTTGAAATACAGACTAGGTTTTTCAGTATCTGGTTCAAGGATAGATGTTTTTAAAGAAGTCTGATAATGGCATGAAGAGATGGCAGCATGGAATGTCTAATGTCTCTGACTAAAAGGTAATTGCTTTATGTGTCTTTGTCTTAGTCTATCCAGTTGCGCTTAGAGCTTGCAAAAGAATTGGGCACTGGAATATCCATCTGGGAACTGGGACAAGGCCTGGATTATTTTTATGACCTGCTTTAAAATAAGAAATTATCTGGGAAAGACTTTTTGCTTCACTGGAACTCCACCTTCAATTAATTTGGGTATCCTGGAGAGGTGATTTTTAAAACATTTTTTGTAATTTATATCACATCTGTATTAAACTTGCATTTTCCCCAATAAAGAATGTTTTCTGATGTGCCACACAGACGTGATTGTTGGTATCTGATAAAATTCAGACACCCCCACCACCCTTCACCCTCCACCCCTTCAAAAATTTCTTTTAAAGCTTCTGAATTCAGAGTCATTGAAAACAGACCAACATAGCTGGGATACCATTAGACTTGAAAAAATTTTCTGAAATGTTTCCTACAAGAAATGAAATGGACGAGTTAATGCCATCTGATCAAAGTTTAAGACAGAGATCTCTCAAACAATTGCTGGTAACAACCACAGTGAACAAATAAATCCATCAAATTATGTCCAGCAAATTTAATATCTGCTGGACACTCTGCATCTTGCTGTCTTCTGATAAGGTAAGTCAATATAAAATGTCGAGGAGGGTCACCAATTAGATATCTTTCCCTCAAGCTGGTAGAAAATCAAGCACTGACAAGATGTGCTGTTAGCTCTGTTTGTTCATGTTAGTAAATTCCTTAAGTAGTTCAAAGTCACAGTAATTTCAATTTATGACTTGTTTCTAAATGGGTTTTGTTACAAGAGATGCTCTGTAATTTCTTTCTTCTGCTTAGCCTGCTTCATGTCCCAGTTTACCATATTTAGCAGTCGTACATGATGCATTAGTGGTTAGTTTGTGGAAACTGTAATGTTTAGCACCAAAGGCTATAATGGAAATGAGAAGTGTGCATGTAATGATGGATTACATGGTTAGCCCCAGCAGACCGAGCCCCAGAGCAACTCTGACAACCCCTTGACTAAAGTAGGTGCTGTGAATGTGATCAGCATCTTTGTGCATAAAGCTGTCATTCTGTAGCTGTACACGTTGGTGCTTTCATCTCCATAATACAGAATTTTTATGAACCCAAAAGCTTTAACAACCCATCAGTTTAAATACGAAGCCAAAAAAACCCCTTCCCGAAATTGTGTCCCTGTTTTTTGCTTTACAGTGTTTGTGTTTGTAGAAATACACAGGCTTCAAGGCACTTTCTTCTAAGGAACTAAGAGGTGCTGGGAATTTGATGAGGGTGTCATTGGTCACCAGCTGAGACTCAGGCAATAGCTCTGTATTCCCACTGGTGGTGTTCTTGCCACTTACAGTTGTCACAAAGATAACTGCACTCCTCTGTTTGCATCCACCCTTCCCAGTAATTAATCTCAGTGGGGAATTTATCTGCCCCTGCTGTTTTCAGCAGGATAAATCCCACTGTAATCCACCATTGATTAAAGAACTATTGATCTTCACCTCTCTGATTTAGTTCTGGCATCTTTCAACTTCTCACATTGCAAGTATCCAGCAGGGTTTACTAATCAGGCTTCTTTCTTCCATACCATTAGTAGTAAGATAATTTGCTACGTGAATCCTTGTGTTCAATTAACTTGAACTTTCTAGTTCGTTGAAAGGCAATTTAAATCACTCTGGCAATGGTATCTAGAATAGTACAAGAATTAAATTCTATTACGCTGTTTTTTCTACTTTCAGTGGCACTACTGAACTAGAATGTCTCAGAAGAAAATAGTCTGTAAGAAGTGGAAGGGGTTGTGATCTGAAATGCCTTCCATTTTTATATTACCTAGTAGGTAGCTTTCAAAACTGGGTGTGGGGAAGAAAAGAATATTTCATTTTAGCTTGTTGTTTCCTCTCTAGAAAAGATACGTGCCATTTATAACATTTTTCATAATTTCTTTATATTCTGTGATGATTCTCTATGAAGTTGAAAATTCTTGTTTGTCTGTGAGTACAGCTATGTTAGAAAGAAGTGTCTTTTCCATCCTTAGAGATAGAATGAATACCTCTGTGTGTCAAAAGATCAAACTAACCCTTGCTGTATCATGAAAAATAAATACCAGAAGTACATGTGATTTTGAGCCATGCATGGTATATAGGTGCTTGAGGCCCCTTTTGTCTCTAAAGACAAAACATGTTTGTTGGTTTAGAAATAATATTCCAAAAGAAACAAAGTTGGCATAATTCTTTATTATGAAGTTCCCTGTTTAAAAAAAAAGTGAGCACTAGAAGGCATGCGAGCTCCAGCATGAATGAAGATCTGCTTCTGATACATTGGCCTTGTGTTTGCTTAATTTTGCAGTGTGGGGGAATATCAGGTTGTCTTTTATTAGATACCACAGAATCCAGAAAGCCATCAACGAGCCACCGTGAAAACAGGTTTTTTTGAAATTTGCACCTCACTGCATGTATGAAAAGATGACACAGGAGGGAGATGCCAGTATGAAAGTGGGTTCTGCAAAGCATTACTGGTTTTATGCCTTTCTCTCAGACAAGTGGGGAAAACTGAGCAACTGAGTGAAGGATGGAAGGTGGGTGGGAGCGCTGGAGTGGCACTGCTGTAAGTACCATAGGAGGTGACTTTCATTCCCTCATTTCAAAATAACAGAAAGCACTGTTTTACTGTTTTACAATGCAAATAAACATTTTTCTGTAAAGAAAAAAAAAAAAGGTATGTGTGTGTGTTCTTCTGTAGAAGCAAGTACTCCTTAAATGAAGTACTTGCAGGGCAAGGCCAAAGATGTTGGACTTAAAGAATCGAGGATATGACTGGGGAGAAATGTCTAGTGTTCCTGTTAAAACAGCTTAGATCTAGTATAACAAGTGGTGAAATGGATCTGTGTTTATTTCAACAGAATATTTCATCATCCAGTTTTCTAAGATACATTTAAGAAAAAAAAAAAGCTGTGCTCTATAATCTATTTCTGTTGCAAGAATAATTCCTGTATATTAGGGTAAGATCACTGGTGCCCTGGATGTAAAGTTATCTTTTAGCTACCTGTTGCCAAGCAGAGCTTTCTTCCAACTGACCTTTGCTCTTGTGTTTCCCCGTGTTTTACTTTTTTGGGTTAGACTCACGCACAGTTAAGATAAATACAGTTTTCTGCACAATTTTTATTGCATTCACTGAGAGAAAGAAATAGTAGCTGATTCTGTTGCAGCTGGCCTTTGATATGAAGCTAGTATTTTTATTATCAATTGTCATCCCACACATCATTTTAATAGTTAGCAAAGGGGTTTTTTGTGTCTGTATACAATTAGGTATCTTACTGAGACAGAAAAGAGCACTTACCTGACTACCTGCAGGATCACATGGACCATACTCCTGGGATAACGGCATCGCATCTTATCTCAGGAAACGTGTCTCTCGTGTAAGTGTATCTGTCGTGAAAACCAGAGCTGCCATAGAGTCTTTGTAATCAGAAACAGTTTTAACAGAGAATTGTGGAAAATAAATTGTTCAGCTTGTCCCATTGTGAGATGCTACTTCTTCAAGGAAAATTGCTTCGGTACCTTGTTTTATAGTTCTTTTTTGTTATCGTATGTAGGTGTCAAACTCCAGAATTAGCTGTAGCTTGCAGGTAAGAAAGTTGGGAGTGAAAGAGAAGAGGTAAGGTAGACCAAAGGATGACAATAGGAAAACATCTTCTTTGATTACTTAGTTATAAAGAATTGTTCAGCGAGTTGTTAGAATTTAGTGTTGTTTATGGGCCAGGGTGAAACTATAAAATACCTTTTCCATTTCTTCTATGAGCTATTAGTGGTGATTATTTTTAAGAGCAGGGGTGGTGTTTTGTGTCTTCGTCTCTGTGGAGACTGCAAAGTTAATGGCTGTTTATAGGAACTGTAATTACTGTCTCTCCTGAATTTGGGCCATGCCTTTTGAAGTTCACTGTTTTGATTAATACACAATGCAGCTGTTTGACTTCAGCTAAACAAATGGCAGCACAAAGCAGATGGATTCTATCTCTGCATCTTGATGAGGTTATATGTAGCTATTTCCTGAAAATCCCATTCCCTCAGTGATCTCTTTTTTTATGTAGTAAGTGCAAATTAACTAAGACTGAATCGGTGTTTTGTAGTCTACCAGGCAGTCACTTTGATACTCTATGTCTATACTTCTCTTTAGAAAAAAAATGTTTAATATGAAAAATAACTGGAATAGAATTTGATTAACACCTCTTATTCAAAAAGTTGCTAAAATAAATAACATCACTTACTAGCATATGATATTAAAAGCTGAAATATCCCTTTAAATGTACTCTATTGGAACTAGAACATTATAATAAAATGGTTTTTTGCAAAAAAAATGGGGATGAATGGAATCTAAGTCTCAAAACTTAAAACAATTTGTCATTTGCAAGCCAACCGTGTCCTGGGCTGCATCAAAAGAGCTGTGACCAGCAGGTCGAGGGAGGTGATCCTGCCCCTCTACTCTGCTCTTGTGAGACCCCACCTGGAGTACTGCATCCAGCTCTGGGGGCCCCAGTACAGGAGAGACATGGAGCTGTTGGAAAGAGTCCAGAGGAGGGCCACGAAGCTGATTGGAGGGCTGGAGCACCTCTCCTATGAGGACAGGCTGACAGAGTTGGGATTGTTCAGCCTGGAGAAAAGAAGGCTCTGGGGAGATCTACTTGCGGCTTTCCAGTACCTGAAGGGGGCCTACAGGAAAGATGGTCAGGGACTGTTTATCAAGGAGTGTAGTGACAGGACAAGGGGTAATGGGTTCAAGCTGAAGGAGGGTCGATTAGATGTTAGAAAGAAATTCTTTACTGTTAGAGTGGTGAGGCACTGGAACAGGTTGCCCAGAGAGGTTGTGGATGCCCCATCCCTGGAAGTGTTCAAGGCCAGGTTGGATGAGGCTTTGGGCAACGTGGTCTAGTGGAGGGTGTCCCTGCCCATGGCAGGGGGGTTGGAACTAGATGATCTTTGAGGTCCCTTCCAACCCAAACCATTCTATGATTTTACGTTCCTACTTATATCTATTACCTTTTCTGGACATATTTTAATATTTATTTGGTTACAATATAACTTAAAAAAATATTTTAGATAAAATACTGTAGTGAAACCTGTACAATGTTTTCATAGAAACAAAAAAATTTCTTACAAGCTCTTAATGAAATAAGCTCTTACTCTGCCTTCCAACACAGTAGAACTTATTCTCCACTCAACTGCTGAGAACAAAGTAGAGGGGTACTTTTGAGTTACCTTCATGTGGCACATAGAGTATCATATTTTGATCCATCCATTGTGTGGAGTTTCAATAAGATGAAATTTAGTAATTGTCTAGTGTGGGAAGGCAAAGCATAAAATAAACTAAAAAGCTGCCTCTCTGTACGAATTCTCAGTTGGCTGCCCAGCAGGGAGTAGAACTTAATCACAGGGCATTACCTTGCCCACCTGTTTTTTCAAAGAAGTATAATGAAGCTCATGTGAAAATGTTCAGTGTAGATAAGCAGCATATTGACTTTCTTGAGGCTTCCTATCTTTCCTAATTTCATTCACCAGAAGCCACTAATCACAACTGACATACACGTGGTGTTAGAAGGGTATAGACTCCCAATTTCTAGATTGCATGCCATGTGTTTTTTGCATAAGTCACTTGCTGTATGCTTGCAGGTTTGTTTCATTTTTGTGCAAATCAGATGTAGTTTCTTGGACTAGGGCTATCAAATGTTCCAGCTCTGTCATCTTTTGCTGTTAAATTCCTGCTGTGCATATGGCTGTGGAAAGGATTGCCTGAGTGATGCACCGCACCTTCCACAAAGGTCAGTGCGTATGGAACAGAAGTCAGAAGATTGTGGGGTTTCACCAGTTTCTTCCAATATGTAAAGTCTGTACGTTATGGTTACTTCTGTTGCTCATCCTACTTAAAAAGGTAAGAATGAATTTTGTTTTTCTTTGTTTGCTGTATACATTTGCAAATGTTAAAACAGCTCAAAAAAACCTTACATACATCATCAACTTCACTAAACATTACTTTTCCATTCTTCCTTAATGATTTGCATTTAAGAACAATCTAGGTAGGCCTTTTGATGTATTTCAGTGCTTTTTCTTCCAGTGCACCAGTGAAGAGCATATACTCTGCTGTATGCTCTCTTTGCTTGCAGTTGTGGAGGATGGGATTGTGACTAAAAATAGCCAGCAGGCAGTTAGTTACTGCCCAATGTAAGACATTGTTTAGGACTCTATATATCCATTTTCACCCCCTCTTTAATGTTTCTTTTCTGATTTTCAGGTGAACTCATGGGGCAGAAAAGTTAAGTTGCTGTAGATTATTTGACTGTTATTACAGTTTTTGCAACTGTTTTTGTGTTTTCCTTTGCTTTTTTGGGGGGCTGAACAAAACAAATGCTGTGAAGTGTACATGCTTGTATATCCTGAGTAGATGAAGGCTCAGCAGTAGCAGCGCCAGCGTTCTTGTGCTGTGCAAGTTAGGGCAAAGATGCTTGGGAGTGTTATGTGACCATACTGAGAGAAAGGAGAGGAGTGTAATTTATATCATTTGCAAAGCAGGCTCCCTAGCCGCTATACTTACTACAGTAATATTGTGGTAGGGTGGCAAAGCTCAGCTCTGCTCATAGCAGCTACCTCTGGTCTGATTTCCCCCTTGTATGTAAGTGCTGTTTCAGTTGCTGTGATGGGAGCTTTTGTGTAAAACAAGCGATCATGTTATTTTTTGCTCTGCTATTACATGTCCTTAAGTGAAAAAACTCTGTGCTAATAATCTTTTTCATTTTACTCTCATTAAAGCAACTGATAAATCTGGCTAAGTGAAAACCAAAGTGCCTTTGTTTTGCACTAGAGCTGAAGCTAGTGATGAACCAGGTGGAGGTCTTTGGAATAATTAATGCAGACCAGTTCTGCTAATGCAAGTAGACAAATTGTTGCTCCATCAATGGCAAGCACCCCTCTGCAAATATATTGTCTTATGTGTTGCAACTGTAGATACAACTTAAAATCAGTCAATTTTTTTTTTTTTTTTTTGGAGTCCTAGTAGCTTGCTGGTATTATTAGCTGGAATTAACATTAGAAAGTGTTTTATTCAATCTTGCCTTGAGAATCACAGCACTAAATGTTGTCTGCTGTATCAGGCCTTTGCATGCTGCTTCTGCTTTTTAACTCAGAACTCTCTATTAAAATTAAATTGCTTTTGCTGTTAGCTTGGAATTGTTCTAAATGGACTTTTGTATCAAACAGTGGGCCAGGATTTTAAATTCCATCTAATTCCTTCTTTCTTCATTCACATCAACCCTGCAACTGCGGTTGACGTGAGGATGCAATTGCACACAGGAGATTGGCCGAGGTCATGTCTTGAAAGCCTGGTTTAGAAGTTTATTGAGTGTAAAGCACTGCGGGTTAAATTATACCAGTAGTATTTGCTTTAGGATTTGGGATTACTGCCTTTGATACAAGAGGGAATGGGCAGTAAGTTTGAAGAGTTTTGGTTTTTACTGAAACAGATTTTTCAGTTGTTTTAATTAGAGAGTTTAAAAAAAAATGAATAAAATGGCAGGGAGAATATTCATCCCCAGAATGAAGACTTTCTTGTTCTCTCTAATATAGAATGCTTAAATCTTTGGCATGAGCAAGGTCCCAGTTTTGCATTCAGATTTCATCTTCTCCCCTTGGCAGCAGCAATTGAGTTTTTCTGCCTGTGACTCTTAACGTCGTGGGCAGGAAAGGGAAACAGAGTGCTCATGCTGCTTAAGGTAGATGAGAGGGAGGGAGTGGAGCAAAGAAACTGCTTTCCGAAAAAACACGTTTTCTCCTTTTCTCCCTCTTGTAGAAGCAGAAGAGAGCTTGACTTAGCAAAACAAAAACCTGTGTTCCCAAGATCATTCCTGTGCATTTTTGAGCCTTGTCTGTCTTGGGTCTAAGGAATATGAAATATTTTGGCAGAGTCAATGCTCTATCCTTGGTATATATATTTGTAAAAACTAAGGTTACTGTTCTGATGGTTTCTCCCAGTGCTTTTTGGCAGAGAATTAAGTTATTGAGTGAATTTTGTAGATGACAACATGAATATTGTAAATGCTCATTGCCTTCCCAGGTATGCATATTGGCGTATAATTTGATTTTCAAGTGCATATATTAAATTGTTTATTGAGTATACGAGAAGTTTTTTCCCTTCCCTCTCAGGAGCGCTTGGTTGTTAGGGATAATAACTGCATTGTAAAACCAGGTAGGCTTCCCAGTGTAAAGAGCTAGAATAGGACAGTGTTCCAGAGAGCGCACAGCCTTAAACAGACCTGACAGGCAAAGGATGAAGGGGAAACAAAACAGAAAATTACTTTTTCAGTGTCGGGTAGTAAGTCTGCCACAAAGTCAAACAGGAGCCAAGGTTTCTGACTGTCTCCCGTCACCTGCTGCTAGAGCCTGCTGCTGAGTCATCACAAACTAGAACAGGCCAGAGTAAAGTATGGTTCCCTCCTCACTGACACTGTGAGGGTCTTCTCAAAGTCATTTGCTGCAGAACAATTTGTTGACAGCAAGTTGGGGTTGTGTGTGTGCTGAAGAGAGCAGAGCATGCTGCTGTTCTGAGTGATACTGTGAGAAGTGATGAGTCCTTCCCCTCTCGACCACAGATTAAGGGAAAATTACTTTGCTTATAGATATGGAGACAAGTAACTCTACAAAGGATAAATGGAAATAGTAATTTGCACAGCATGCAATCAGGTGGAGGAATGAACTACTGCGGTAAGTCAGAAAGCCACAGACAGTAGCTCAATCTTTAAAAGGCCTGAATATTTTCCTAGTCATGAAATTACTGATTATGCACTTTAAAGGCAGAATAGTGGTAGTTTAGCTAAATTGTTACTCCAGTGAGGCATCTTCTCTTCACCCCAACTCCCCCAATATTTCAACATTTTTTCCAGCACCTTGGTACTTCTGGCATTTTCTGTATGTTACCTGGATAAGATGGAAAAAAAACCAACCCCAAACAGAGAAGTATCTATAGTGCATCACGTTTGCATGGCTAACCTTGTGCTTTTTAATCTTACTTGCGTATGCACTTCAGGGGATATACTTCTGACCTGGTTTTGGCTGAGATAAGAGTTAATTTTCTGTCTAGTGGCTGGTATAGTGCTCTGGTTTGGATTTAGTATGAGAATAATATCGATAACACACTGATGTTTTTAGTTGTTACTAGGTAGTTGTAGTGTCTACACATAGTCAAAGACTTTCCAGCTTCTCACGCCCTGCCAGGTGCACAAGGAGCTGGGAGAGCACAGCCAGGACAGCTGACCCAGACTGGCCAAAAGGATATTTTCTACCATAGAACATCATGCTGCAGATATAACTGGGGAAGCTAGTTGGGAGGTGGGATCGCTGCTCGGAAACAGACTGGGTATTGGGTTGGTTTTGGTTTGGTTTTTTTTTTTTTTTTTCTTTTGCATGTAGTAAGCAATTGTATTTGTGCATCACTTGTTTTTGTTGTTGTCTATCTTTGTTATCCTATTAAATTGTCCTTATCTCAACCCAAGAGGGTTTTTTTGCCATTCTCCTCCCCATCCCCTTGGAGAGAGGGGAGAGCAAGCAGCTTTGTGGTGCTCAGTTCCCAGATGGGATTATACCATGACAACTTCTCTCCTTTGACAGTGACTGTGTGGTCTCTGTGTTGATGTGATGTCTGACTCAAACTGCTGCTCAACTTTCATTTCCAAGCCATTTTCTTTCTAAGTGAAAGTGTTTTTTTGATGGCATTCAATCACTGTTGTTGTTCAGACACCATTGCTGCTTAAAGATTCCACTGGCCCCATTTTGCCACTGACTTGCATGTCTGGGAGCCCATTTGTTTTCTAGGATTTTTGTGGTTGTTCATAATTAAAACAGAATTTAACAGTGCAGCTGCATCTTGATTGCAGCTCTCTTAATGAATCTCAAATGAAAACATAATCCTGCTTGGTCTACTTCAGTTGTGTTGACTCAGTGAGAATGGAAGGAATCAAAAGAAGTAATAATGCCTTTCCCCTGTCCTGCAGAAAATGTAAACCCATTATTTGGAAGGGCAGAGTAGATGGTGGTTCTGAATGATGAAAAGGAGAACACTTCTGAGAAAAGAGTTATGCATTGAAGTTCTATAGCTCAGCCAGTTTTTATAGATGTTACTTTTGTGATAATACCCTCCTGCTTTTTAAGGTATTTCCACTGGCAGCATCAAATAACTCACTTGGGGCTTTTCTAGAAGTAAACAGTGCTGCTAGTTTCAGAGCAAACCCAAAATAGTGAAAGCTTTACTTATTGAGAAGCATTCTACAGTGCAGGTGTCAGACACTTAAATTTGGGTAGTTTCTTCATGATGACGAGGAGATGTCACCCAGACTGACTGCAGCTGCTAACAAAGCAGGAGGATAACGGCATGACTCACTGCACATGAAAATGGTTTTGAATTTCTGATTGTATTGGAGTGGTCTGGAAACGCAGTGCCAAAAGTGAGCAGCACCTGGTAAGCGTCTAATGGCATCTCTCCAGCGTTTTTCTTTCACTGTAAAGCTTTGCTTTCTGTCAGACAGTAAAATTTGTGATGCTCAGCTGAAAGGCAGGATTTCATAAGTAGCCCCTCAAATGTGCATCACCCTGAGGAAGGATGTTTTGTTTAGTTTCAAAATTATCTGTGTCCTGATAAATGTCTCATCCTTTTGCCATTACTATTAGAATAGAATTGTTCCAGTTGGAAGGGACCTACAATGATGATCTTGTCCAACTCTCTGACCGCTACTTAAAATGTGCATCAGAAATTATTTAGGAAAGCGAAGTCGAGGTTAATCATTTGCACAGAATTGAAGATCCTACAGTGCTGTGTTGAATTGCCTTTAAAAGTACTCCTGGTTTTGAGTCTCCATTGTGGGCTGTCCCCTGTACATGATCTGTCTCAAAATGTAAATTAGGTGCTGATAGATCTGTCTGCAGGATCTTGGTCTGAGGACTGGTAGTGCTTTGGAGGATAAATCCCTTTTATTTCCAGTATTTGGAACTGGCTGGTAAAATGTGCATTTATAATAATGGCTGTTCTCCACTTAATTTTAACTATTTCAGCTCATTTCTGTTAATGTCAAATTAAATTTTAAGAATTAAGAAGAATAAAGAAAGAAATTAAATTATGATGAGATAGTTCTGCCAAGCTTTATACTAGGGCACATAAAATTTATGGCAAGGCAAACTTGGCTTACCTATCAAGAGCGGAGATTGTAAGAGAATTTATTTAGAAAGAAGCTGAAATACTTAATTTTATTTAATGTTTTGTGGATTGTTCTGCACATTATCAGAATAATTACTTCCTGTGCTTACATAAGTAACACATTATTTTTCTTCAAACTATTTTGTACCTTAAGTGTTTTGTCCATTAAAATGATTCTGTGTTTTGTTTTTTGTTACTTCTGCATAAAGAAGCATTTGTAAGCATGTATAGTGAGTATTTCTAAAGCATGTTCTTGTAAAATAGAGGTGTTCAAGTATGGAATAAAGCATGAACAAACTAAGCTAGCGCACACACAAAAGAAATTGATAAGTGGAAGATCATTTTATTACCAAATCTGCAATTGTTTCAAGGACTGACCTGTAGGTCTTACAACAGAATTTGAATATTGCTTATTTGTTTTAAACTAGTCGCTTTGCAGACCTTACCATTTCCCTATGGTCATATGGGCCACTAGTGGAAGAAGGGCAAAGATTCCTAGAGTTCTGGGTAAAGGTAGAAACTGCTTTCCTCTGGGATCTTGTGCAGGACTATGCTCTGCTGTAATCCAGGACAGTTTTAGAAATTTAAATCTGAGGTAATGACATCCTTATAGGTAAAAAGCTTGGAATGGGGGAGAATACGTTGCAGGAGTATATCATTGAATTGAGTTTTGCATATACAGGAGTTAATACATGGGTTATGTGTGTATGATTGTTGTAATCCCCTGTTAATAAAGGGATTGACTTGCAGTACAAAATGACTTGCATAATTCTGCATGCTGTATTATCCCTTCCAAGGGTTTTGAAGCCTTACATGTTTTCTAGCCCACAGTACCTCCTTACTTTATTGCAGTACCTGCAGAACTTGTTTTTATGAAATGTTCTCAGACATGAATAAGGAAGTACTTTGTTCTATACTGATGGGCCTATAGATGGCATGGGTCAGGGAAACACAATTCTGAACCTCAGCTAAACCTCTAGCCAAATATGTCCGATGGTAACTTTGCATTTTGAGATCTGGCAAAATCATGGAAAAATTTTGTGAGTATATTAGGTTTGCAACTACTCTCTCGGGTCTGCATATAAACAGCGTAATGGGAATGGCAGTGCCCGTGTGCTACCCATGTCAAAGTGGTGTCCCCTAGCACAGAGCAGGGCAGTGTCTCCACCAGCCTGTGCTCAGCATGGGCATGCTGGAAGAACTTCAGGCAGCTGCTTGATGTTTTGCCTCGTCTTGTTTTATCTAAATCCTGTATTCTAGTTTTGATTCATCTCTAAGGTTGCATGTATACACACAGACTCTAAGCTCCTTGTTTCTTTGCGTTTTTTTCGTTTGTTTTTGGGTTGGTTTTTTTTGGGGGGGGGGTAACATCCAGGTTTTGCCCCTGTGGGTGTAATGCCTTTCTGACATCGTTTGATATCTGAGCCTGTCTAGAATCTAGAAAGGGAAATTCAAGTTTATATTGCTGTTTGTAGAGAAGCTGCTCTCTGATTCCTGATGGAAGGCTTTCAATGTACCAGCCCCCAGGGGAATGGCGATGCGCAGAGAGGAATGGATCTGGCTGCGGTAGAAAACTTGGATTGGAGAGAAGGGCCCAGGGAAAGAAGACAAGAATTATCTGATCTGGGAAGATCTTAGTTCCTCAGTGTAATAAGCCACACTCACAGGGATGCTTCAGGAGGCAGCAGGACTGCATTGCACTACAGATCTTCAGTCTAAGAGGCAAGTGGGGTTTCAGCACCCTTGTGGGTACTCCCCAGCCCCTTTTCACAGGAAAGGTCCCAGTCAGGACCCTCATTTGCTGCTGCCTGTTTTCCTGGTCACCATCTGTCATACTGTCGGGTCCAGTGGAATGCCTTAACAGTATGAAAAGCTAAAAATCTCAGCTAAAAGATGTCCTGGTTTCCCCACCACCCCCCCAAGTTGTGCTAGATCTGAAGTGAACCAGCTGAAATACAAGAGGAAAGTAATCCAACCCTTCCCTCTTAGGTAGAAAATGATTTTTCAGAAAATCTTCTGGATGCATGTCTAGCTTATGCATTTTAGCCTAATCTTGGCTGAATGCTTTTTAAAATAATATAATGGAAAGTAGCAGAGATCAAATATCAAATGTGCTGCTGGTCCTGGTACCTTTAACCATTTGTCTGTCTGTCTCTTTACCTGTAGTGTTTCCCATCAGCATTAGCAGAGTAGTGTGAATCCTACCATGAGCCTCTTTCTAATTGCTAAGCTGGCATTTCAAGGCAGAAGAAAAGTCATCTTTTGTCCTTCAGAAGTAAGCCTATGAACCCTGGGTTTAGACAAGTGCGGGAGGATGTGACTGTGGGGACACAAGGGCTGCTTTACAGTGAATGATTTATTATACAATTCTCCTGCTTGTGTGGGGACATTTGCCTTTCTCTAATGCCACCATGATTATATAGATATATACTTTTAGTGGGAAAATGTTTATCTTCTGTGCACTGCTTAGGATTTCTCAGTCACCCAGAAAAGTACTTAAGACCTTAATATTTAATAAGCTCTCTATTGTTAGAGGGTGAGTGAGACCGCCAGTGTGAGATTGGGCTGGCAGTTCAGTGGATTAATGGAAACAAAGAGCTGGATTTAAAAGCCCTGAATGATAATCTTTAAATATGCTTAGGCATTGTGGTTGTGCAGTTTACCCGGGGAATCATCATGTTCTCTGCTTCAAAAATTGCAGTGAAGACATAACTGAAACTACAGCACGCCCTTGCCTCCTGGCAAATCTGCTTTCATTCCTGGGGCTTAAATTCCTTCTGTGTATAGCTGTACACCCAGAGTGTCATTCCTTGTGGGTTTTCACTTCTTATTATATTGTTGCCACAGGAACAATTTTCCGCAGACCTGAAAAACAAGAGTTGCAGAGCTGAGCAACTTTCCTACCTGAACAGAGATCTTGCTTAGGCTTTCAAATAAGCAAGTGTTGCTATTTGAAAATACTGAAGTGAAAATTATGATGAGGCTTGTGATATGTGCTCTCAATAAGGTCGCCAGAGGAAATTTGAAAAAGACTGGCTTGGCTACCTGCCTGACTCCCTGGCTGCCTGCCTGACTCCCCCTCCCCTCACCCCCCCCCCCCCTTTTTTTTTTTAACTCCTGTCTGTGAAATTCTGTGGTGCTTCTATTTCATGTAATCCATTTCAATAGTACTTCATTCTTTGATGGAGATCTGAGTAGTCCCACTGCAGTGATAGTGTAGACACAATATGATGCATTCTCGGATATCTTCAGACAAAATGAAAGACTTGAGAATATTTTCATTGTAGGAGATTGCTTTTTCTTATTTATATAAGAAATTGCCAGTCTGAAAAGTGTTTGGACTTAGAGTTGCTTTACTTGTGTACACATTTCTGGGGATTATCTCAATTTCAATTTAATTTGCCACTTCACTTGATGCTATAAAGCTCTTGGGAATCTTTAATTTTCAGTGAGAGCTCACTAAATTAAAATGAAAATGAAATATGCTTGCATCATCAGCACTGAGAATGGCAGCATTGTTCCAAATTTCAGTTTATACTTCACTGGAGCTGCTTGTTCAAGTAAGACACCAGGACACTCAGTTGTTCAGTACTAGATCTGATTGTGTAGCTGAACACCCTTACATTCTGTGTAATTGCACTGATTTTAAGAGAACTTTTTAACTTGCGGTACACTGTGTTCCATGTGAGCAGTGACACATCAGCTGTGACACGCTGAGTTCTTTTAAATATCATGAATCTCAGCAGTTTTCAGTAATGTTTAAATTACATATAAATTTATCCACACTGCTTTCTGGATTGGCCTCCTGTGAGGCTGGAAGTACTGAAGGTTGGAGGATATAAGAGAAATTAGTCTGTACCCCTTGTAACTGTTTCCATCATCTGAGTATGTCCTTCAGTAGCCCTGTGAACCTGCAGCACCTAGGAGGGGACTGCAGTCTGAAGAGGACAGGAAAGCAGTCATAACAGGATGAAAGCAGAATCAAGATAAAAAAGGTAAACAAAATTGTACTGAACACTTATGTACATACCTTCAACCTTGTATACGCTAGATGGGGTTGGTGACTTCACCCCTTCTCCTGGTGATGGTATCAGCTGCGATGCCTCTGCTAGAGAGTTACCTGTATGACTGCCGAGGGTGGTAAGGTGAAGACTCTATCAAAGGGATGGACTGATTGCCCCCCTGGCTGCAGCACCAGAAGGGCATTATAGCTTCTGCCATACAGATCTGAATCACAGCGTGCCGCAGAGAAGGACTACTTTAGTCCTAAAACTGAGAGAACCACCATCTACACAAGGCTCAAAAACCACGAATCTACTAAATCATGGGGTCTAGGAGGAACAGTTTATAGAGAGACTTTATACACACTGCAGCCCTGATTCAGTTCTGGGAGAGTCTGTCTGAAAGAACACTGTATCTAGTGTGAGTGAGCTGACCATGTATTTCATGGGATACTGCTCTATTTTTGTACCTTACAGTGGGGAAAACAGTCTGCTCAGGTCTCTTGTGCATTTCCAACCTTCTCCCATATTTTTCATCTGTGGTTTTTTTGTAACTGTCATTTTTAGTTTCCCTTCTTTTCCTTACCTTTTCTGGTGCAGAAGTCTGGATAAGCTGGAGTCGTGTGTCATCCATAGCAAAGATTGCTTGTATTGGAACATTCTAGTTAAGAACAACATACATACATAGATTTTTGAATGTACCTTAACTCTTGATTCCATCAGGAATAAGAGAGTGTGATTTGCAGCCAGCTTTTAATTGTGCCAGTTTTTCATGTGATAATTCTTCTTTTAAACCTGCGAGTGCTTATTTCAAAGGACCTTTGGATAATGAAGATTGTATCGTGTCAGGATAACCAACTGTGGTGCACAGTTAGGAATAAGAAGGTGTTTAATAGGGAAGAACTCTAATGCACGGACTTCACAGGAAGAAGATTTAAAACTTCAATTTTTATTAGCACCAATATCAAGCAAGTTCCATGACAACAAGCTGTACTTCCAAGCTGGTGAGTTATTTTATTTAGGGAAAGTGAGTTGGTAATTGTATGACACATCAGTTCAGTCTGTGTACTCTCTTGTGTTTGCATTTGCAAATCCATATTCCTTCAGTTGTGCACAGGTCTGAGTTCACAATTTCCGTTCTTCCCCCAAAAGTAGGAGTATTTTCAACCACGACGTTCTGAGGCATCTCTGTTCTTGAGAGAAGACCAAGTAGCATAATGTAACTGCTCACCAGGAGAATAGTCAAAGCACCTCTGGCTTCTAGGGGAAAATATTCCTGTTCCTCTTTCTAACATACTTGGGTGTCCAGTTCCTGCAGCTGAGCTCACAGCATGAAGAATTTTCCCAAATAGCTTTAATTGTAGCTCCATGCAGCCTCCCTATTCAACTAATGCCAGCATGACTTTCAAATGAAGTTAATACAGGTGCAAAGGCAGTGGCCATTGGTGGGGATGGAGGGAGGCTGTGTGGTGCTCTGAGTGCTATAAAGAAGGTTTTGGTGGCTTTGACTGTTGTAAGTGATCATGTATAGACTCAGAGTGAGAGGAGGGGTTCCAAGAAAGCACTAGAAGCAGCATCATGGTGAAGTGCTCTTTTCCTCGAGTGCTTGCAAATGCATCATCTTAATTAAATTTGTAAACAGCTTTAACTCCCTTGGGGGGAGGGTTCAATTCCTTGAGAAATGAGAGCCTGAAAATGAGAGAAATTAGAATTGCTGCTTTTTTTTTTTTTTTTTTTTTTTGGTAGAAGTTATTTTGGACAGTTAGGCTGCCACAGTACAAAATGTGGGGATGCATATGCTGCCTCAATATGTCACCTCAATAGTATGTGGGTGCACGTGAGCATTTCAAAAGAACAGCAATGACAGCTTTTCTAGGCTGAGGCATTTTTAGCTCAATATTCTGGGTGCTTATTATTCAAGCTGAGAAATAATATCAGAATCAGTTAATTGCATCTGTGGGTGATACAATAACACTGAACAAGTTTCTAAGGTAAATTGGGTTAAAAGAAAAAAAAAAAAGAATCCTTGCAGCTTTAGTCTCTCTGGAGAATGCTAAACAACTAGTGACAGTTCTGCTTGATAACAACAGTGCTCATCTAGCCACTTGCAAACTTGCATTGGGGAACTGAGGACATTGAGAGCAATTCAGGTTTAGTCACTGGTTAGGTCCATAACTAGGCTGACATTAATTACTTGGTTACAGTACTCACTTTGCTCTGTAGGGACTATAGTTTCCTAACTCAGTGTCAAACCTGAGCTTCGTAAAGCTGTGTGTCTATCCTTGGGCACTTAAAGTTATTAAATACAGGTAACTGAATCCCCTCCACGTTTGGCAGACTGGGACATTGATTAACCTGGTATCCCCGTGTACAGAACAACAGATTTAAATAGTACAGTAGAGGTGGAAGGGCTGGAGCAGCGATGGGCTTAAGCTTTACAGCCAAGGAAAGGTATTTGTGGAGGAGGGAGATAATGAGGTGCATCTGAATAGACTTTCACAAACCAGTACTGAAATCCCTTTGTTTCTATAGTAATTTTTAGTATCTTTAGGATGAATGCTTTACACCTGAAACTCTTGTCGCTGTCGATATGGAAAAATAAACATGTAAGCAATTCACATTAACAGTTGGAGGGTTTTTATGCTGTATTTTGTTTTATATAGTTTAATTATATACAGTTATATTTTATTTTGTTGGTGTGTGATTTGAACTGTATCATGTAATAGCAGTGCCACAGGAATGTGAGAGGAGGTTTATAGTGGATGAGGATCCCATCCTTTCAAGTTATTCTTGTAACCACAAGTATAGGGAAGTCTCTGTTAAACAATTCTTTAGTAACAAAATGTTCTGCCTAAAAATTTCCTGCATAAAAGATATGAAGGAGGAATTTGTGAAATCAGTTTAACTGATCAGCCATTTCTTCATTAAAAAATGATGCATTGCAAGATGACATAGTCCCTCTATGTAGCTGTCTAACATGCATTGGTGTAGACCTGGTAGTGAATGCTTTCTGGCTGTTGGAGGGAAGAACATAAACCAAGCTGTTCTCACAGGTCAACAAAACCCACAAAGTTTCACAGGCTACCCTTAAGTCTCTTTGAAAATTATCGCCATGTGGATAGAAAGTACTTTGTATTACACGGGTAGTATAATCGGATAAGCCTGATATTCCCAGGTTGTGTTAAGCATACTTGAGGAAAAATAGCAGGATGCCAGCTGAAATACTAGGCTAGTTGTTGACAAAAATAGAAACCCCTCTGTCTATGCCAACATGTAGTTCAAAAAGCAAAGACAACTGAACTAGGCTAGCTGTTGAGGGGAGGTACAGTGGGTTTAGCTGTTGGTTTGTTTTGTTTTTTTTTTAAATGGGATCTTGAAAATCAATAGCGTATTCTATTACCCAAGTTTAAGCTTTAGTGGAAAGACAAATTAGGCTGTAAAGTCAATACAGCTGCTCTGTGCTCGTATTTCTGTAAGAATCATTAGGTTAGCATTCCTGAAGTATAGAACCAATGGTGAATAAATTAGATTGAAAGGCAACATGTTAAAACCCATGTAAGAAGATTCTTTTAAATGTACACGGCATGATGAAATTGTGAAATTCACTGCTACAGTGCAAGACTCTGAAACTTTCCACTTCAAAGTCAGAAAGGGTTTAAAGGTAGATGTGGTTAATGAGACCATCTAGTGGTTCAGTTAACAGGATGAAGAAAAGTCAAGTAATGTAAATGAGCTGACTGAATTGAGGGAGTTGTAAGAAACTTCCACCAAAGGTTTGTGTTATCCTTTCTGATGTTTCCTGCAACAACCTCTCAAACCTCTGGGTCTCCATTCTGACGCCCCATCTACCATTACACTTTTAATAGTACGCCTGTGGTGGCGTTCAGAATACACCCAGTTTAAAAGCAATTTCACTTCTGAAGCTGTTTGACCTGGAGGGTACAATAAACGGTACTGATAAAGGCAGTGTTAGACATGACTTCAGACAAGACACCTGGCTAACCAGACCTTTTTCTCATCGGACATAGTAGGAGTTCCTAGTTGTTCCATTTTAACACAGTCTGGTGTTAATTTTCTGTGTCTTTCTATGTAATTTCTGACTCTAAGCAACTACCTCAGAAAAAGAGAAGTCCTTTTGTTTCAAAATTATTGGTAACAGACAAGTTCTAAAGAGAAAATTATTGGTCTGGGGTCTGAGTATTTTGTTACACTGTAAACCTGATCCCCCACTATTTTCTGAATCACTATCAACTATCATATTATTTCAGGTTGCCCTTAAGAGGAAAGGGGTGTAAATTTACCTGGGAATGGTAAGCCACTTAAGTAATTAAAAAAAAAAAAAATAAAATCCATAAGGAAGGATCAGTCAAATCAAAGATAGGTAATGAGAAATGACAAAAAAGTATGCTGTGTATTTTTTTTTTAATTGCATACACACAGTGTATGCACTTGTGCACACATGCACCTTTGGGTATGTATAGCTTGTAGTGTAGTTGATTATAAAGAATACAAAAGACATTCTGTTGTAAACTTTAAAGAATATTTAATAACTTTTTAAAAATAAAACGTATATTTTAAATTTTGTTCTTATACGAATGCACAAAAATGTATCATTGTAGTTGCAGTGACAAAATCCAAAGAACTGAGGAGACCTGCCCACTGTGGTAAGATACCTGTGACAATCTAGGAGAATTCACAATGGAATCCAAACAAAATTTCCCATGGTGAGTCCTGACTTGTTTTCGTACTGTGAATTGTCTAACTCTGTATCTGTGAAGATCATTCATGCTTAGCAAGGATCCTTAATAAAGAGTCTGGTTTCAAAATAAATGCCACAATCAGGTGCTGGTTTCTGTTGCTTACCTTCGGTGCCACATTTATAGCATAACAATGAAGCTAAGGGGTAAGTGAATGGCTTCAACTTTGTCCACACTAACAACCTCTGGCCCTATGGGGGTATGGGAGAAGAGGCAGCTGGGAGCCACGTGCACTGAAAGATGTAACCAGTTCTTAATTAGCTTGTGGGAAGTGAGGGGGTTGGGTGGATTCACATAACAGCCATATTGCTGATGCAAGATAAAATATTTTACAGCTTCGGTGCAATTCCTTCCTCTTTGTATTATAAATCATACAATGCTGCATTTGAATAGTAATTATTAAATGGAAGAATAAACCTTTGTGAGATCATATTATTTGAGGAGGAGCAAAGAAGTATTCACAGAACAGAAACTGGAGTGAATTTCAGTGATTGTGCACTCTGAGATGTGGAGCTAAATAATTCTGTTATATGAGGAATAAGATTTGGGTGCTACTGACAGTTACTGTACAGGAAAATAAACCATATTCTATTAAATATATATACGTGTATATATATATTATTATAATTGTGAAGATAAAAAAACCAGAACTATATTGGACTGAATCTAAAAGCTAAATCCTGATGTTGCTAAATTCAGTAGGTCCAGCTGTGCGCCCTGTGCCTTCGCATCTTGTTATTTAACAGAGAGCTATGAGTATAAATTAGGAGCACTCTCCTTCAATGTCTTTGTTGCCTTTGGTTCTGTCTTTTAAATGAAGTGTATTGAGTCCTCCTTCATGCTTAAAGATAAGAAGTGAAAATAATATAAAAGACTTTACTAAAAGTGACAAAACACTAATGGAAGCAATTGGAATGACTCCTGTGTTCTCTGCATATGTACAATATAAGCAGCCTTTAAATGGGTGTTATGTACTACAGAGTATTTAAAATTAACCAGTTCAACATGAAGTTTTATGCATAATATGGAACTATCTTTTTTTAGTTTTTAAAAAAAGATTCTCGCTGTTACCTAATACAAAATATTCTGACCTCGTCAGCAGAGAAAGGATGCAATGCTTTTAAAAAGAAAATATAAGTC
This sequence comes from Balearica regulorum gibbericeps, assembly GCF_011004875.1. Classification (NCBI taxonomy): domain Eukaryota; kingdom Metazoa; phylum Chordata; class Aves; order Gruiformes; family Gruidae; genus Balearica; species Balearica regulorum. Next base: position 51,854,361 of record NC_046188.1, on the reverse strand, counting down.
TGAGGCTTGTTATATGCAGTATGTTCAGAAGTTTGAAATTGGATTGTGCTGGTAATACTTTAAGCACCATAACATCTGTTTGGCCTGTGTGAAGAGAGTTTAACATCAAATATAGAAAATAGTCCAGTTGTTCAAATTATAAACAAGTTGCAGTAGCATTTCAGTTGGCAGTGTAAACGTAGTGTTTAAGAAAAAGAATTACTAGCAGTAATGTGTGGTCCACTTATATTTGGGTGGTGGTTTTGGTTTTTTTCTTTCTTTCTTTTCAGCAGTTAGTGCCATATGTTTCTGTTGCAGTGACTGGGATTTACAAAGTGAGTATTGCTTATACTCCCTGTAGATAGGCGGTTTTGAAAACCGAGGCAGTTTATCTTGTAGACATCTAAACTGTGGAAAATTTAGAGGGAACCAACAAGTATGACTTGTCTTTGGTCTCTGTTTCTCATTTTATTTCTTCTGTAGGTTCAGTTGAAGTCTAGCAGTCTAAGAGCTCAGCGCATAATACTGGGAGATTCACAGAATGAGGGTTTGTGATCTCTCTTCTCCCTACACCACCATCAGGCAAATTGATGAGTTGCCTTCCATGGGAGCTCTGGCACAATGGTTTGCTCTTATCAACTGAGGCAGTGTCAGCCTGCTGTGTCTGTGTTAATTTTTAATGGCAGGGATCACTACAAGTAGACGTGTCTGCCTTTTCTTAAAAAATCTATGTTCTGTTAATGTATTCATCACTCTCTTATGCTGCTTTTCAGTGGTGGAAACTGAGCTGTCAGCAGGACCACCTGTGTGTACAAACTATAAATCATGACAAGGACTACTGGCACATCTAACCTGCAATCATGTCTATGTAGAAAAGAAGGAAGAGTGGAAAGAGGAAAGGAAAGAACTTATACCATCTTTCCAAGAGTAGGACTGTTGACAGGTTACCTGGGCTCAGGAAGCAGAGAGCATTGAGACTGCGGTCATTGTAACACCAAGAGTAAGGCTCTTGCTTGGGGTACAGGTCACCTGTGTGTGGGCTACTCACTCAGTTTAACCTCTGTCTCGGGTCAAGGTCTATTAACATTCGTCAAGGCATGTTAGCATGGCAGTAAAATCCTTTAGTGGTGGTGAGGTTGGTGTGATAGTGATTAGAAAGCCACATAAAATGCACACAAGTAATACATTGCTTTCAATTTAGCATGGGGCATTAGCTGTGCAAGCTACAGAGGGTGATGCATAAAGGTGGGGGGGTAAGATTTTGGAAGATACTTGCTCTTTCACACACCGGACTGTCCTAAGCACTTCCCCACAAAACATGGAGTAGTTTGGGCCTGAGGGTGAGAAGACTGCAGGAAATCAGCTAAGAGGAAAAAAACCCAAACAATAAAACCTAAGCGGTGAGAGTAGTATTTGTCAATGGTGCAGGTCCAGAAAAGGGTTACTTAGGGGTGTTAAGGAGATTGTTCAATAGTCTGTGGGTTGGTGAGTCCAGCTTTACTGCTGGAAATTACCTTTAAATCAAAGTAAGCAAAATGTCATTTGCAGATTAGACCTGCTGTTATAAGCACAAAGGTACAGGGTAAACTTTTTTGCTTGAACTTGATGCATGCTTGTAGTCTGTCACAGTAGGAATGGCTGCATTGAGCTTTCTGGGAAAACAGAGCACCATGGTTTTGTCTCTGGTCTGTTGTCAGTGGCTGAGAGGTTCTCAAAGGCTGGCTGCAGAAGCAGGCCAGCTGCGTTGCTCTGTTTGCCAGTTCCCTGCTGTGTCCTTTCCCTGGTGTGCTTCAGCTTCTCCCTGTCACATGTGCATTATCTGGGGCTGCTTGCTGAGGGGGAATTGTTTGTTTGAACAGTAGGAAACAGCTGATTCTTAACCTCATCACTAGAAGGTGTGCACAGAAGGGTACTACATAAATTACTTCAGTTACCAACACAAGATGGGTAGATCTGACAACTGGTGGCTTTTTTTTTGTGGCTAAGGAAAGTTAGGATTTAGATTTCTGCAGGTTTCAGAAAGTGTGGGGCCAACAAGCCAGGCAGAGGGAGATGGGTCTGAAAAATAGAACTGAGAGGTGACTCCAGTTCTGACAAAGACTGATGTGTCTTGGCTTGAAAGCATGCAGCTGGGGTGGGGGGGAAGTGCTAAGCATAAAAAACATGTGAAGTCTTAATAACTCTCAGAAAAATAAGCAATGTGCAAAAGATTTTTTTCCTCAGCAAGGCAAACTCTCTCATACCTGCAGATGATGATATCCCAAAGTAAATTAATGAAATGGTGACATTCAGGGAAGGAACAGCTGACAGCTTTGTACAGATCTTCAAGTGTGGAAATGAGTGATATTTTTCTGGCAGACTAACTTGAAACAGGGATGATAAAAAAATAAAACTATAGTAGAATGACAGAGCCCACTCACAAGTTGTTTACTGAAATGAAGATACAGCTGAAAGTAATTACTTGTTTCCCAGAGGTATAAGTGATAGTGCCTCCTACAAGAAATAATACGCAGTTATTTCAGTTGGAATGTAAAATGGGATAGAAAGGTTCCCTCTTTCTGAGGTTAGATGCTGGGTATTTTCACCTCCTTGCAGAACAGTATGTGTATATGAATGTAATATATATATAACATATACAGTCAACCATCTATATGCCACTGGCAATTAATAAATGAGACAATGTCCAATGTTGTTTTCCCTTAACAGCCAGATCTCACTGTACAGATTCTGATTAAAAGCCTGACTTTGCAGTGCATAAGATTAAAAATACTCCTTTAAAATAACATATTTTTGAGGATGATCCTCTCCTGGCTACAAAATTATCTTGAGACACTTGGAGGCAGGGCTGCTTGATCTTGACATTTTAACTGTGTGCAAACTGTAGTAAAATTACAATTGCATTCAGTGCTAGCTATTCTGTACCGTCTTTCCATGCTGAAGAATACTCATTTTCTATGCCCTCTCTTCCAGACCATGAAATGCAGGAAGGCAACCTGGCAGCTTCCGCAGAGGTTGCCTCAGCACAAGCTTTTCCTGACATTGGTTTGCAGATCAGCCCCCCCATAAGCAGCCTCCATTGCCTTGCCATGGGCCATGGAAAAGGAACAATTGTTCTTCGGAGGTTTTCTTCTCTTTAAAGACAAGGCTGCTTCTTACCTGTGCCAGTTCAAGTACTCACTTTTTCTTTCCTTTTCTTCCTCCTTCAGTACAGTGGGGCAATTCACAAAATCTTCAGAAAGATAGCATTATACACAGTTTATAGTACAAAGGGGGGTGGGGGGGGAAGGTCAGACGAATGAGCATGAGGAGATTTCTCCTGTGTCCTTTGGAGGAGGAGCAGAAAGATTGGGAATGATATCTATGCACAGTAGGTGTCTGCCTTGACTACCTGACAATACATGGTCATTGCAAAGGTGAGTCCGAGAATCTAAGGGAAAAAAAAAAAAAAACAATAATTTTTCAGTAAATAAACCCTCCCCCCCAATTTATTGAAACAAAAGAAAGGGAGAAAAGCATGCTTACACTTGTTTTGTTCACACACAGGAAGACACATCACATACTGTTTTTCCTGCTGGCTCATCTCCTTGTTCTGTTCCTAGTTCCTGTCTGCCTTTTGTCCTTATCTGTATTGCTGTTTTACAGAATGAACAATAAGAGCACGGGAGAGTTGGTTTCTCCACAAGAAGCAGCCACCAGGTACTGGAAAGAGGTATATTGAAAAGAAATGCTTGGATGTCTTTTGATCAATAATATTTTATAACAGTAACCCTCAGCTGTGGGGTGGTGTGGTTATCTCTGTAGCCATTGCTTTGAAAGATAATTGGGTTCTTCCCTGACCCAAAGGATGCTGGGCTTTGCTTTACTGTACTTTACTTTTCCAAGCATATGTCCGCACAGGTCCCTGTGGCGGAATCACTGGCGACTGTCCATGCATTACACATAACCATCAATGCCTCATCAGCAATGTACGTGTCTTTCTACTCGGCCTATTCAAAAGCAGCAGCAGGGAGGTGGTGGTTCTCCAAGTCCAACTACTGACCTGCTGTGCTGCCTCTGGTAGAGTATGTCATCAGAAAAGTACTTCTGTGAAAGTTCTAAGTAGTCGTTACTATGCCTTTGCAACACCATTCTAAAATTTGTCATTGAAATGAATATTTGCCAGGTCAAGATTTTCTGTGTTAATTCTATTTGAAGCACTTAATTTGACCACTTCAAATTTAGTCTTTACATGAATAGCAGTTCCTGTTAATGAGTATTTTGAAAGAGTACATGAATAATGATATACTACTTTATAAATAAAGAAAAAAATGGTTATAAAACTGTTAGTGTCATTTCCCATTCTTCCACAGTTAAATAAGGCTTTAGTGTGCTGTTTTATAGTAAGCACGTGCCTTTTAGAAATACTTCCTGAATGCTGCCTTCTACTTCCTAGCAAAGGAACACCTTGAGGGGCAGCTGCATAATAAAACCTTTGTGGCTGAATTAATTTTGCAATTTCGAGCATGCATGATGAAGAAGATTCTTCTGCCACAGGTGCCGTATGCCCTTCAAGTTGTGTCACTGTATGATTCTAACTGTAAGATTGTCAACATGAAAACCAGGAGCTGCCACATGCTTAGGGCCAGAACAACATTGTAACAGCAACTATAGGGGGAGCCCAATTCATTTTAGGTGACTTTCATCATCAATTAGATTCCATCACATACTGCAGCTGGAAGACCGACCAAAAAGCTTTTGTTCTGAGGTGTTTTCTCTGTTTCACAACATTTACTAGGAATATTAGTTAGCATTTTTGTCTGAAGTGTTTTCTCCCATGCAAACTAGTAATTTCTTTCTCTCAGAAAGATAGTATTCTCTTAAATGCCCTAAATATAAACAAGGTCTATGGGAAGGAATCTGACATGGGCTGCTGGGGGGGCGGGGGGGTTAATGCATCTTTTAAAGACTCCCTAAATGTTGAATAGATGATTTAAAGCTGTTTTTAAAAATATGGTAATATATTAACAACAGTCTTACATTGTCTCTGCCATATGATCTTGTTGTGCTTATCTATTCTCCAATGCATATCTGCTAAGCACACTGGAAAACAAAACCCAAAACTTTACTGAATTTGGGCCTACAAGGAGTCAGGCATTTGTATTAATAAGTTGCAGCCAGTACATGACATATGAGAGAGTAAGACACATGCCATTCTGCCTAATTTGACATTAGTGAGCTTATGAGTGGAATTCTGATCCCTGGCTCTCTCTTGCTGCTGCTAGTGATACACCATGAAAAATTAAAAAAAAACCAGGAGTTAATTTGGAATTACATGGTATTAATTAGCTTAGCAATGCCATAGAAAGGTGGAGCTGGAAACTAAAGTTCTGTCTTCACTGCGTTCGGGAATGGGACTTCAGGCCATAAATGGAGGACTGACACGGCTGAAACAGCCTGAGCTCCAGCACAGCTTTCACCTGCATATCCTCAGGCTGAGGTTTGTGCCATTGGGGCTGCGTTATGGCCACAACCACAGCAAGCTGGGTTAAAGACACAGGTACCTAAGAATAAGAGAAAAGGTACTACATTGATGACTGATTTTTCTCTCATCGAAGTTATGGTGGGAATAACTGCAGGTCAAAATCTGCCAGCCTATGTCAGTCTTACCTAGTTTCCTTCCAATTAATAGAAAAGGAGCATGGTTTTATTTCAAGGTTGAGTAATGGTAACAACATCTCAAGTTGTAACTTACCTTAGGACTGAGAATGGGGGGTGAAGACTTACGCTACCTTTAGGCTATCTTAAAGTTAGATATTTAGTCTAAGCAGATGGTCCTCTCCAGAGAATTACTAGACAAATACAGGTACCTTAAAAGGCAATTCACCCTACTCTGACCAGGCTTCTGTCTTTGGAGGATGGGGACTACCTCTCCACTGAGTCCAGTCTAAGCCTTGGATAAAACACTGGGTAAAGTCCCTGCTCTTTGCAGTGCAGCACACAATAAAATGTGTGCAGTATTCCTTGTTCTGCACCTTGTACGTAGTATTTTAACTAAATTAAAACATAAAAGACAAATCTTGCAGAGTTTAACATCATGCAAAATTTGGAATTATTAAACAGGCTTGGGCAGAGTATATCTGGATCTATAGTTACTTATTTAGTTATGATTAATTAGGATTTGAAAAATTCATATTAAACTGTACCTGCACCATAGCTGTGCACAATCCAAAGATTCCCACTGCTAGTAAGTTTTCCTGAAGCCATATTTTCACTGTTTCGTAGCAAGGCTGGGGAAAAAAAAAAAGAGCCCAGAATATTGTATTAGCCATAAACACACAGCTCTATTCCTCTGAGAATATCCAGGCAGAAAAGAGACAGATCAGACTAAACTGCTAGGTAGGCTGGATGATTATTTCCACATTGGAGCAACTACTGTGTATTTCTGGGTTGAACATGGAGTACTATACAAAAAAAAAAAAGTGCATCTCCAAAATGCAAAGCAAAAAATTGTGTTCCCATTTGTAAATGTACATGGCCAAGCATCATTCAGCCTTCAGTTAGTGGCATTCACATATGTATAAAGGAAAAACTACTAATGCCCACCAGAAGGCATGGTGTTAACCTGCACTGATCTTCTTCATATCCCAAATAAAATAGAAGAAATTTTAATTCCTTAAATTCAGAATTTGACATGGAGCTACTTGAAAGGTGGAAGGGCACCACGGTTGGTTGGAACTCAGCCTCTGCCACTGCCACTCCACATATATGAAATTTCACTAGAAAGTGGCTGAGGGAGTTTTACTCATCTTCACAAACCATGAGAATCAGCAAAACTTTATGATAATGCCACCTCATCAACTGGTATTACTGCCCCCCCCCCCCCCCAGTATTGCTTTACCTGTAATCAGCACAAAGAATTGCTGAGCTAATTTCAGACAAGGATTTAGGCTCTATCTGCTTGCTCTGGAAGGATCTTGCTGAGGACATAGTAGGGAAATTATCCCATGGAGTTTTGAATTTGATTACAGGCAAATGCAGAAACTTATTGCAAAAAAAAAAAAATATAGTGCTGCTGGCAATTCAGTGGAGCAGTTCCCACCCTCCTACTGTGCAGTGGAAGCCCCTGAACTAGGTTTCCTAGCAGAAGCAGAGCATGCCAGGCTCACACAGTCCTCTTACCTCACAACTGCCCCAGCCCCGATAAGCTACAGCTGCTGCTCCAGGGCTTGTGCTATGTGTGTGGCCGAGCAATTTGCCTTTGTCCCCATCTGACTCCAGTAGGTGGGACATTAAAAAGGACAATCCTGTCCTTTCATAGCTAGATCTAGCTAGACGCTGCTCCAGATCAGCATTCGAAGGTACTTGTCTGCAATATGAAACAGCAGCTCAGATTTGACTGAAAGGAAAACCTTCAGTGCGTTAAAAATAATTAAATTGACAGTTTCACTGGAGGTCAAAAGCCATAGCTCAACAGAAGCCTTCTGAAACCTTCTGATTAAAGATGAGTAAGTGTACAACATACCTTATCATCTGTATTACCCTGCAAATGACTAGCTGCTTGCCCTTTACCTGGGTTGCAAGGCAGCTGCTGAGCTGCTGCTGGAGAGCTACTCACCGCTTTCCACCAGGTCCCTGGGGAATGGAGTCCACAGTTCTCACTGAATTCTAAGCAGCAGGAGTCTGGCACCCGGGTTGTATTGTACACTTCAAACCAGTCAGTGTAGTTGGAGACTCCACAGCATCTGAACTGGAAAAAGAAGAATCAAGACGATACTGTAAGTATGACCTGTCACTGACTTCTGCTTGGTCTGAGTGCCTCCTGGAGATGGATGTTCAGCACATTTCAATTACACCAGCAGAGGCTTGAAATTTTAAAGAAATACAGTATTATTGCCTCAGTTTTACCCAAATAGACCCTTCCCCCACTCTTTTATATGCTTAAATATGGTCTTGTATGTAGCTAATGTTGATACAAGAAGGTAAAAAGGCACCTATTTGCAGTGGCAGGCCACTGCAGGAGCTGAAACAGGACAACCCCAGCCAAGTACTGAGGTTAAGAGTTGATGTGACTGAGCAGGATTGTAACAATCATTTGCAACTTGTTGCCAGGAAAAAATTATTTAAGATACAGCTACAGCACCCAAGAGATGAAGATACTGGGATCTCTACGGCACACTACTATTTCTGAAACCATGATTGAAGTTAACGAGGCAACTTTCTCTCTAAGAAGCTGTTAATTACTGATCACCTTTGACAGTTTTGTCAGTCAGTAAAAGATGTATTTCCTCCTCTTCTCTCTTTGGTGCAGTTCCTTAATGTCATCATCTGACGCTGCTAAACAGTAGTGCTTTAAGTGTCTGCATTAAGTGCCTGCATACAACGACACAGTGTACAATGCCTATGTTAGTGCTGAATTGGAAGGTTTGTTTGACTTCTTTGGTAGTGGGGTGAAAGGTATAGGAAATATACATAACAGTACAAGGAATGGCTCTGTGACCATCTCCCCCCCTCCAGGAACTGGTATATTCCTGTGATACAAAATAAGCTAAGCCTCATTACCATATAGATGTATACACCATCTGTCACGCCTATGCTAAGGCAAAAGTATGAATTTGTCAGTATTTAGACACTTTACCACTAATGAGTAAAACAAGATAACACTGGGCTGCAGAACTGCTCTCAGCTATTGGCAGTACTTCACACTTCTTTCAAGGCTATGCCAGCCACCTACTTAGCCCCAAAATGACTTGCCAAGATCTTATTTTTGAAATGTTATTTTATATGAGCTTGTATGGTATTTTTCACATCCCTATAGAGACTATTCCTCTTGTTTCTGATAGACATATAATCATGCAGACATCTGGATCACCAGGAATGAGGATCTAATTCAGATCCTGATGTTTACATCTCCTGAGGGAGAGTTTTCCCTCTATATATGATAGTTGTAGAGTCTATGGGCAGAGAGGGATGAGTGTTCAGGTCTTGTTGTACACAAGATCTCCCATTCAAGACCAATAGAGGGCAGAGGTGTCATGCGCTGCTTTGCACATCATATGATGCTTCAAGCACTCACAGCAAGTAGTCTGTGATAGAGATGTTTCAGCGCTCACAGCACTGTTTTTCTTCTGCCAAGCCGAAGTCAGAAATCTTTCCTGGATTAACATCTGTCCCCCCAAGGTTCTGCTCGGAATTCTGATTTGTTCCATGGCAGGAATCAATCCTTAGCTTGCAACTGTTTTATTTGTGAGTTTACAGGCTTCATTTTCTACAAACTGACTGGAAAGTAAAAAAAAAAGTTTTGACTTTCTTTTTTTTCTTCTACATCCCTGCACACAAGACAGGAGCTCCACGCATAACAGGTCCCAAAAGCGGAAAGGAGCAGCATGGAAGACATGGCATGAATTTGAGGAAAGCAGGTTTATCTAGAAATCTAACAAGGTGGTCTTGCAGGCTGTCATCGTTAGAGTCAGGAGGCAGCTCTTTGATAGACAGTGAGAAGTGACAGCTTGTAAATAGCAAGCCTTGAAAATGTGGCTCATCTGTGATATAGAGTGTGCAACAGTAAGGGCTGAGACATTTGAGTGATGTTCTGGCCAAACACAAGTGACACAAGTTTGCATAAATCGGGACTAGACCCCCTTCACAGAATCACGGAATGGCAGGGGTTGGAAGGGACCTCTGGAGATCATCATCTAGTCTAGATGATCATCTAGATCATCACTCCCTGCTAGAGCAGGATCACCTAGAGCAGGTTGCAGAGGATTGCATCCAGGTGGGTTTTTAATATCTCCAGAGAAGGAGACTCCACAACCTCTCTGGGCAGCCCGTTCCAGTGCTCTGTCACGCTCAGGGTAAAGAAGTTTTTCCTCATGTTCAGATGGAAATTCCTGCATCCCAGTTTGTGCCTGTTGCCCCTTGTGCTGTCATTGGACATCACTGAAAAGAGTCTAGCCCTATCCTCCTGACACCCACCCTTTTGATATTTACAAGCATTGATAAGATCCCCTCTCAGTCTTCTCCAGGCTAAATGCTATTACATGGCTGAGGGTCAAAGTCTGACAGACTAAGGAGAAGTAGTACAGGTTTTGTGGTTAAGAGCTCACCAGCAGGTTGAGGTTTGCTGTTCCTATGGAGCCTGTGAAGCAGAAGGTGGCTAGGCCATGATCTAGGTTTGGGACTCCAAAGAGTAAAACTTCCTGGTAAGCCAGAAGGTGGAAGTAGGAGGGGATGCAGTGGCAAAGACAAGCTGCAGTTGAACACACATTGCCTGCCCAGGTAGAGCCTCTGGGTATTGTACAAGAGCAGAGGATTAAATATTGATACTTGCCTGCCACCGCTGGCAGACAAGACCATCCCAGCAATGGGAGAAAGGGCTAAAAAAAGATCAAGGGTAAAAATAATGAAGTAGCATGAGGCTCAATAGTCTTGGGACTAGAAGAAATAATGTCTGGAACTGTAATTGGAAGAGATGTCATGGCTTTGGAAGACAAAGGAAGGATAAGCACAATCCTGAAGGAGAGAAGGTGACAAACACACGAGTACTAACACCACAGAGACCAGAGAGTGCACGAGCAAGTGAGCGAGCAATGTTCAATGCAGACCAAGTCCAGTGAGCAGCATCTCTAGAGAGCAGAGGCACTGACCATGGCAGTAGGTCAAAGAGGCAAGAACAAGGAAACAAGCAGCAATGGGATTGAATGGGTCACCGGTATAGATACAGCAAAGAGATCCTGCTAGATGCCAAAAAGATGGATAGGCTGAGAGCTCAGTAAATTCAGAGACTGCATTATGGAGGCCCAAGTAGAGAAGAGAGAGTGTGGGAGTGGTTTTTGGGTCATGTGAAAAGCAACTGATTTATCCTGTGTGCATGAAGCTGAACGATAAGTAGCCAAATTGTTGACAGAGATGAGTGACTATTAGAAGAAAGGGGAATATTGAGGACAAAGAGCAAAATAAGAGGATTTTTTCAGAGTCCTCTTAGCTTTGAGAACAATGTTCTCTTTTTAAAATTTAGAAAGTTTCTGAGCAAGGATAATTGGACACAGTCCTATACTTGGAGGATGGAGAAAGCTCAGGTCACATGAAGGATAATTTCTGTCACCAGCAGTTTGTTGTAGTCAGTTATACCGGACTTCATGTTCTTCCCCAAAGGCTGATGTTCTGCCAGTGCCAGAATGTTAAACTGCCATTAAGCAATTGCAGACTTGATTTTTTGCTACAACCACGTTCATTTTTTGATCACATTTACAGTTCTATCATCTTGTTCCCCTCACTAGTTAAGTGATAAAATTAGACAAAGTTACCTAATTGATTAGTTCTATTCCTAGTTTCAACAGGGAATAATCCACTTATATTTTTTAGAAACAATTACAAACTAATAGTGCTTATTTTGGGGTACCCAGACTAACACACTTTAAAAGGGGATAATCTGTAGAAAATGTCAGCTACTGTCTTGAATAGCAGTAACTTTAAGACACCTTGACTTGGACATCTCAGGTCAGTTGATTTTAGGTTTGCAGCTGTGAAGGAGCATGCATGATTAAATTCAAGTGTGCCTGCCCACATGAACAAATGCCAGTACTTATGGCATGAGGTGACATTGGGTAGTACTTCTGGGGCGCTCATACAGTGTTTGGCAGAGTTGCTCAAACAAGCCAAAGCTTGTCAATGCCTCTGAGTATCTTAAGTTCCTGCTGCTGAACATTTCCAGGAATACTGACAATACACTGCTGTTTGTTTCACATGTTTCATGTGAGAGGCTCTGTCTCCTGAGATGTCAACACACATTTTTCCCCTCCTTTGTTAGAGAGACATAAATCACTCCCCTATCAATTACCTGTGGGCTTCTGAAGCAGCTTGTCAGTTCCCAAGAGCTCAGGACACGCAGGGGCTGCTCAACACGACAATGCAGTCAAAGGTTGTGCTGCTGAGGAGTGCTTTTCCCAGCCGAGCAGCACCAAACAGCACTGAGGGCTCTGTGCTGTATTTGTGGAATGCAAACCTGCTTGCAAACAGCTTAATTTTTGTGCTAACAAGTAATTGCTGCTCTAGCATGGGGTATCTAGGGCTGGTAATTAATGTTAAACACAAAGTTTCTATCAATGCAATAAAAATGTTAAGGCGTTGGATTCTTGTATGTATTTTATAGGCAATCCTGGTATTGAAGGCTAAGTACGCCTTATTTTCTTTGCCAAATTCCTGCAAAATCAGCCAGGCTGAGATAGCGTTCATGAAAATAAACAGGCACCCAATCCTTGCGGCAGACAGGTTTTAGCAATTCCTGGTTTTCCAGTTTTGTGAATGCAACAGAGAACTAGGGACAGGGTAGGGTGCATTTTATACACCTTTTTCCTCCACTGTAAAAAGTGGTGAATAAGATAGTTTTATTCTAAAATCACGTTTAATGGGTGGGTTGGATTACTTCAGCAATAATCCTAAAGTATAGTTTGATCTAACAGAATCAATGACTGGGGTAGATGGAGATGGGTCAAATTTTATTCTTAGTTACAGTGATCTAAATAGACATGAAAGGCATTACACAGCAGTAAAAGTGAGCTGAATTTGCTCACTTTAGTGAAGCTAATGCGTTTTCTGCATGCCTCTCGAATTACTGCATGGTTAGTTAAAAGGAGAAGTGTTCAAATATTGATCACAAAGATGTTGGGGATGAAGCAACATTTTAAAAATTAATGCCTATTTCTCATTTCCTAATGATCTCCACCTGTAACTTTAACCAGTCCTGGTTGGTAAGGAGTGTAATGCAGTTCAGCATAACTTACATCCTAAAGAATTAGAATTTCAGTCATGTTTAAAATCACTTTGTACACTTTCATATTCTTCAGTCATGACACACAAAAGCCACCTGCTTGTGTTTCTGATCCTTCTAAGGTTTGAAACACCATTGAGAAAGCCTGTGAGTTCAGTTAGCTGAAGGTATTAAGAAGAAATCAATAAAATATTCTAATTTGAAACAGTTCCCTGACCTAGAGGCTCAATATGATTGCAAAACGAGTCTAGTGCTTTTCCTCTAACGTGTTGCACGTATGCAGCTCAACCCAACTCCTTTATCAGTAATCTGAACAGAGCAGTCATGGACCAAAACTACAAGTTCCTCCTTAAAGATAGGCCTGACAGACCCTGTTTTTAACTTGTCCCCAGTTACTTAGGAATTGTATGCTTCTGTTAAAAGGAGGAAAACCATTTCCGAAGGCACGAAGGCTTCAGAGAAGAAAGCCCCTGAAAAAGGTGCTCAGGCCTTTCACACCTGAAGAAGAAATACAGTAATCACCACTCACAAGTCACTGTGTGTGCACTGGGTATCCATTCTCCCAGCCAAAACTCCTCTCTGATTTGTGATCAGCCAGTCCTACAGAAATGAAATACCATCTAAATGTCGTTCTGTTTCTGGAAAAACATTTTTTCCCCTTCTTTAAGCAGACGTTGCCATACACTGTTGTATTTAATGAACTCAGGGCAGGGATGGTCTCTAAGCTAATAGTAAGAGAGAGATGAAGAACTATGTTAGAGCTTAGATCTCTCATGTCTGAGCCTACTACTTTACCCACGGTGCCATCCTTCTGCTCAAGCTCTGAAAAATACTTTTGCAAAGAAAGGAGTGAGACTGCGGAGAGGGTAAGGGAGAAGGACTCATCATGATTTCTGCTACTGTCATGTTTTTCACGTCATGCTTTCTTCTGAGGCTGCTGTTTTCCATCCATGTACAGACATGGTTCATAGCTCAACCAATGACTGATGTCTGCTGGCCCCATTAGAAAAATCAGTGCTGAGACATTGTCCTATATGGCAACATGGTTAGCTCTAATGTGGGGGTTGTTTGAGAGCTGTCTCTTAGGAGTCAGAATGCAAACAGCAAGCCTGGGCTGGGACTTTCCTTTCAGAAAGTCCCCTGTATTGCTCTAATCCTCCTATCATTGATTACACTCTACTGATTAGGGATGTAAAGGATAATGATTATTACTGAACACAAAAAATAACACTTGGCATTTACATAGCGCTATTCAACTGCAAAGTGTTTTAGATAATTAACCATGCTGGGATTGCCTTCTCTGCACCACTGCAATACTCTATTCCTAAATAATTTTGAAAGATACATGTGAAAACCAATTATGCAGAGTGGTAAAAATGGATCTGTGGGAGCTCTTTGCTTTTCTTTTTAGTGTCCAGCACGAGGAGCACAGAGATTTGAACGCTACGGTATTGTCAAGACAGTGCATGGTAATTTCATAGTTGCCATGTTAGAAAAGACAGTGAGGTAACATGACTGTACCTGGCTTGCAAGATGGCACTTTCCTATCATCTTTTGGGGTCCTAAGACCTAGCTAACATTAGTTTCATCTGAAACTTGTAAGATGCTCTTTAATAGGTTTCAAGGCCAAAGGAATTAAGACAATCAAGCATGATCTGTAGCACTACACAGGCCAGAGGCTATTGAGTCCTGTCTCAAATCCAACCTTGTTACTGAAGACAACCATTTCTTTTAGACAAAAAGCCCTGTCTTTACTTTCGAGAAAAAGAATCCACATTCCTGCTGTATAATCGCATACTACCATCAGATATCTGTATCTTGAGGTTTTAGCTCTTGGATCAAGTACAGAATCCTTTTCTTTCAAAACTCTTTTCCCTTCCTGCTCTCTTTTTAAGGACTGCGATCACATCACTACTTCATCTTTTCCCGGTTATATAAAGCTTTCAAAATTTCTCACCATAATGTAAATTTCCAAAATCCTCATTATTCTTTTACAACTTTTCTGAGTCCAATTCAACTTGTGAACATCTTGAAAAAACGTGACCAGGTGAACTAGACATAGTATATATTGTTACATCTATTTTACAGAAAGAGGAGGAGGAGGATAGGGTTTATATCCCAGAAGTCCTTCAAATAATGCTTTTACCCCACCTTTGCTATATGCTTTTAACAGTTCTTGGGGTGTCACAGAAACCAGATTAATATTTACTGCAAACATCTTAGTAGTAGTAATTTTTACTACATTTTTACTAAGCAGAGTTAAGTTAATGTAAAAGAGTAAAACTTCTAATACTGTTTGATATAAGCAATGATATTAACAATTTTATCTACATTTCACATGGCTTACTCTTGGGCTAGCACCACAGAATACATTTCCCTTGTCAGTAATTGATGCTTTCTCATATTTGATCATAGTTTTGGAAAAGAAGAATATTAACAATATTGCAGGATGCTGAGACCTTTTAAAGGCAACCGAAAGAACCTTCCACATGCAGTTGTTCGGATGCAGAACTGGAAAGCTTATTAGCTTGTTTGCAGGACCCGAGCTGTTTGTCTTTCACACACAGTACTGTTGCTGTCAACCTGCTCAACTCAGTACAGACAGCTCCCACAGCCCCAAAGATGCATGTAGAATTTGGCCAATCAGTTCTTTTGTTCAGTTAGTGATCCCAAATTTTTAATTTCTCAGACATTTTCTTAGCAGCCTGCCACTCCTGTTATCTTGCATCATATAGAACAGTATATGTGAATCCTGACACCACCAAACTGAAAGATGTTCAGGATTTCAGCCCAAATGGCAATAGAGGAAATAACGGGTAAATAAGCAGGTTTGTCATATCAAAATGCGGTAGGGATCCCATCCATCACCTCAAATAGTTCATATAACCTTGGAAGCACTGGGAGGGGTTATCATCTTTGATAACTAAACCCCTGCCTCTCTACCATGCTAGCAGCTCTGGAGGAGAATTTGAGAAATCTATGCAAGATTTTTTGAGTGAAGCCAAGGCAGTACAAGTGCTTCTTCCTAAAGGGGAAGAAAAGTTGGAACACATTTCCTCATACAAGAAGCAGAGAAAATCAAACCAGAAAGATCACCCCCCTAGAGAACTGTTTGAACTGAATATGTAAAGAGAAGGACAGAGCTAATAAACCTGAACTGTCAGTGATGGTGTTTCTTCAGCAAGCCAGACAAGGACAAAAGGAGGAAGCCAGCTATAGTGTTCACCAGTCCTTATGAGACAAACACTGGCAGATTGCTGTCAGAGAATCAGAAGAATGCTACAGCGGTGGCAACACAGCAAAAAAGCATTCCCAGCCCATCTGTGATGGAGGATGATTGAAGTGTGCTGGGAAAAACGTACTGACTGTAGGAGGAAGTTGTAAACACCACGGCCGGTTTCCATTTTGACTACACTAGTGGAAACCAACAATAGCAATGAAAGGAGACAGGAGAGAAATGAAAAAGGGTTGAAGTAGTTCTTTGTTATTACGCTATTGCTCTTCATTCCAGCATAAGCTGTCCCTTTGACTTTAAAGAGAAGGTACTGCTTGTTTTCTGTCTGACCATCTCCTTCATTTTCCACACAGCAGAGAACTATATGATGTTTAGGCATCAACACAATATAATTTTTTAAAAGAAATAAGCTATCCTGGTCAAAGGAGAAATAAATAAAAATTACTACTTGTTACAAAAAGCAGAGATTTTAGTTGCTAATGTGCTGACTGGGTGGGAGGAAGAGATTGGCTTCACATCTGGAGGTTTAATTAGGTTCACACCCAGAATATGCAGTTACAGAACCCAGAGGGTAAAGAGGAAGAAAAAAAAAAAGCCCAGACTTACATCTGTTTGAATGATGCTCCATGCATTAGTTAGGCCAATATTTCCATCTGTCCCATACAAATGAAGCCCTTTCTTCAGATCCCGCTGAGCATACTTGTCAATCTAAAAGCAACAACAAAAGACACAGAACTCAAAATTTGCTGAGTACCACATTTCAGTATCATTATGCACAGAGCAGGGAGGTGATGGACAATAGTCCTATACTGAAATGAATAAAAAGTTAACCAACATTTTCTAAAGCCTTCCTCCAGTAGAGCTGATCTATTACAGGTATCTGCATTTTGTAAAGAACATGAGGAGTTGCTGTTCTGAGTTAATGTTCATGTTTTCCATCACAGACCTCCAGAATGTCTTTTCCATTCTCACTTAATCACCGAAGTACTATAGAGAGACTGGATTCAGTCTAATCACTCATTTTTTTGCAAATGAGGCCTGTATATGAAAACATTCATCTACCCACAGCATTTCCTTTTAGCTTAATATCTTCAGTTGTGACCAAGTACCCCTCAGCATCTTCCGTATACTTCCTGGGAGATCAACAGTGGCATTAACATTGTACTAATGCTCTGAATTGTGTTCACAGTATCAGCCAGGCTACCCCACTTCTTACAGCAGGATGGACACAGTTATACTGAAGCACTGGAGAATGAGCTATCCAAAATTCAGGACAGTCAGGATTTAAGAATATAGTTACTAAATAGAGTTGCTCTTAAATAAATGCATTTTTGCTGATTTAATGAAAGTACAAAGTTCTGCTTTAGAGGCTTTTGCAATTGAAGATGGTGCTTCCTTGTTGAGAGCCTCTGCTGGTAAAGCAGGCTATTGTTGGATCCACTCGTCACCACCAGGTAGTATCCAAAATGATTGCAAGTGCCTCTCTCTCAGTCTAACCATACATACACATTTCTACAGAATCAAGCAAACACAAAAAAGGAAGTAAATAATAAATGGATATTCGTGGTTTAACCTGATTGTTGTTATAAATGAAAAGCACTGAGTAGTACATTCTCCCCTCCCCTGGGTGCTTGTCAATGTTAGTGGTCTGTTTGACATCAAAGGTATAGCAAGAAGGGTAAGCAGTCCTGTCCTATTTTCTTCTCCATCAATCTGCTATAAATCTGACTGCAAAAATACAGTGCCACTCTGAGATTTTTCTGCTGCAACAGTCAAAAAGAAACCCAGAATTAAATTCACAACTTGCTTCATGGGGACAGTCTAAGTTAATACATACTCTCTTCCATATTGGACAAAAGACAGACATGGTGTATTCTCTAGTGCTTGCCCCTCTGACACTAGTCATTCCAGCTGAGAGTGGTCTAAAGTGAAGTAACCAATGCTAACTTTGATTTAACAGAGGCAACAAAGGTATTCTGCTTCTACCATACACTTGGATTTTCCTTCTGCTTTGTTCAGTCAGAATTGTTTTCATTTGCTTCTGGAAAGGAAAAAAGTGGATGCAAAGCATCTTCCACAGTGTAAAAGATGAACAATTTTCAACCCACTACATCATAATTATTATGGGGTAAATGTAAAGTTACTCAACAATATGACTGCACAAAAAACTATGACTTCAAAAGTTCATCCTGTCCAAGAAATCTCTGCTGTATGTGCAAAGGGTTGTGCTCGGTCTCTCCAGGTCTTTTGTGTCCTTCCCAAAAGTTTACCACCATCAAGCTGAGCCACTAATAAAATAACTCTGGGACGGTACAAGAAAGATGTACAACTTAATCTCATCACCTTAACTCTTATGCAAGCACTTTCTCGTGGATGACTATCTTGAACAGTAGGTGCTGTGCTCCCACTGTAATTACCATGTAAGCTGCTTTTGACTTTATGCAGAGATTATACATAGTCACAGGTATGTTAATTAGAAGAGAAAACCAAAGCTGAAAGCTATCATTAAATTTGGAATTAGTTGAGAAAATTACAGGCAATAAATGATAAACTTGTATGTGTGTGGGATTCCTAGCATTCATTTAAGAATTAGATTGAACTGGTTTCAGCTCTTCACTTACCCTCAGCTCCCTGTGTCTCAACTGGACCTGCTGTGGTCTTGAGCAGAGCTAGTCTGACAAAGACTTTGAAATTTAGGTAGTGTCCTACAGAGCTAGTGAGGTAAATTATTTGTTAAAAAACCTAATTCTTATTCAGAAAGGGACAGAGGTGAAGAGAAACAGCATGGCTGAGGTGAGGCTGGGACAGAAATCTAGCGAGTAGATCTGTTGCCTTGAAGATGAAAGAGAAAGGTCTTTTTTGAATATTAATTTATCGCACCTGAGAAAATCTGCCCTGTAAAGTGAGAGAGTTATGCATCAGCCTACAGTTCATATCACCACTAATCTGGAACAAGGGCGATAAGGTCAAATGAAACAGTGATGCTTATCTGAAGGGCAACTGCCATGCTACCAAAAGGATGCAAAATGCAAAGTTTGTATTTCCTTACTCAAATTTTGTTTGTAAACCAATGCAGTGGTTCAGTGTGATAATCCTTTTTACCAGGGCTCACAGGCTGCCCTGGTTAATGCAATCTTCACATCCTGTTTGGGATTAATAACAACAATAATAACAACAACAAAATAATAATTTAATAACTTAAAATCAACATTTATAAAGTACTTCAAGATCAGGAACAATGTTTTGTTAGTCCATGTGTACTTTAGCATGGTCTCAAGAGATTCCTTCACCAAACATTCCTGCTCTTCCTTTTACTTGGAGAAAATGCACTAACAAGCAACTTGCTGAGGCAAAATGAAAGCAAGCCCTCTCTTCCTCATAAAATTTACCACTTTTCTCCACACAAAGGGTGCAAGACCTTTATACTGGGAACACAGCTGTCAACAGATTTCCATATTTCAGAAACTGAGTAAACAGCAGAGCATTACTCAAGAAAACAGGTACTACGTGACCAGTTCTCTCACTGCCATTTCAAAAAGCCTCCACATCAAGTTCCTCAACATCAAGTCATGCACGTTGTATGACCTATTATTATTTGTTGGTTTAAAAAGAAAGTGCCTGTTTGAATCTTCTTTGGAAGAGGATATAAACTTTTTATAATTCCACACCATGTGGTGTGTCTCATTTCCTTAAACTTTGCATCTCTATGCAGGTTCCAACTTTGAAAGAGGTATACACATGCTGTGAAACAGTACCTCCACATTTCTTTACTTTTGTATTTCATTTCCACTGACATGGGAAGGTATTTGGAAATCTCACACAGTTTTAAACATACACACAGACACAGAGAACTTTATATCTACTGGAGTGATTGTAAATGTAGGATTTTACATAGTTCTCCCTTACTAAAGTTTCTAACTGATCTTCTAACCAAGAGTGCTGTAAATACACTGAAGTGTGTTATTCTCTGAAGAGCAGTTGATTTAAAAACTCTTTCTCACAGAGCTACTCCTTAAGGTGTTGACACTCCTCTGTTTGCTTACACAAGGGTCAAAAAGATCTTCATCATCACCTAGAAATAACCTTTTACAGCACAACTGAGTCTGTGGCCCTTTGGCACCAGGAGAAAGGAGAAGCAGGTGTCAGCCTTTGGTCTCCTGTCATTTGTGTCTGCAGCTGAGGAACCAGCATGAAGTCCTCCACTATCTGTGTCTACCCTGTTTCTAGCCAGTAACATAGAGCCTTTTTTGTTAATGTGTTATCTTGCATGAATTAATTAGTCTTGACACAGAAGTAGTCTTGGACTTCTAAGAGCACAAATGATATTAAACAAGACCATTTCTGTCATTCAGGCTGTGAGGAGTTTTCTATGGCAGTCCTATTAAAAGCACATTGACCTCTGCTTGAATAACTTGTGTACAAGGTTATAAGATGGGGTTTTTTTCCCCTAACTGAAGCACTGCTTGAAGCTCTAGACATACGATTCCTACTGGCTTTGACCAGAAAGGGGTAAGTAAAACTCAATACCTATTTGTGGAGCATAGCTGGCAAATGCTCCTTAAGGTCAATCGTGCCTAACAAATTTGGTGGCCTTCTATGACGGGACTACAGTGTTGGTGATTAAGGGAAGGGCAACTGATGTCATCTACCTGGACTTGTGCAAGGCATTTGACACTGTCCCGCACAACATTCTTGTCTCTAGACTGGAGAGACATGGATTTGATGGATGGACCACTCGGTGGATAAGGAATTGGCTGGATGGTCACGCTCAAAGAGTTGCCATCAATGGCTCGATGTCCAAGCGGAGACCAGTGATGAGTGGTGTTCCTCAGGGATCAGTACTGGGACTGGTGCTGTTTAACATCTTTGTCGGCAACATGGACAGTGGGATCGAGTGCACCCTCAGCAAGTTTGCTGATGACACCAAGCTGTGTGGTGTGGTCAACACACTGGAGGGAAGGGATGCCATCCAGAGGGACCTTGACAGGCTGGAGAGGTGGGCCTGTGCAAACCGCGTGAAGTTGAACAAGGCCAAGTGCAAGGTCCTGCATATGGGTCAGGGAAATCCCAAGCACAACTACAGGCTGGGTGGGGAATAGATTGAGAGCAACCCTGAGGAGAAGGACTTGGGGGTATTGATTGACGAGAAGCTCAACATGAGCCGGCAATGTGCGCTTGCAGCCCAGAAAGCCAACTGTATCCTGGGCTGCATCAAAAGAGGTGTGGCCAGCAGGTCAAGGGAGGTGATTGTGCCCCTCTACTCTGCTCTTGTGAGTCCTCACCTGGAGTACTGCATCCAGCTCTGGGGTCCTCAGGACAAGACATGGACCTGTTGAAGCGAGTCCAGAGGAGGGCCACGAAGATGATCAGAGGGCTGGAGCATTTCTCCCATGAAGACAGGCTGAGAGAGTTGGGGTTGTTCAGCCTGGAGAAGAGAAGGCTCCGGGGAGACCTTAGAGCAACCTTCCAAGTACCTCAAGGGGGCCTACAGGAAAGCTGGAGAGGGACTGTTTACAAGGGCATGCAGTGATAGGGCAAGGAGTAACGGCTTTAAACTAAAAGACGGTAGATTTAGATTAGATGTTAGAAAGAAATTCTTTACTGTGAGTGTGGTGAGGCACTGGAACAGGTTTCCCAGAGAAGTTGTGGATGCCCCATCCCTGGAAGTGTTCAAGGCCAGGTTGGATGGAGCTTTGGGCAACCTGGTCTAGTGGCAGGTGTCCCTGTCCATGGCAGGAGGGTTGGAACTAGATGATGTTTAAGGTCCCTGCCAACCCAAACCAGTCTACGAGTCTATGATTCTATGATTTTGTTTCTTCCTCAAAATATTTTTAGAATAGCAGGAACTTTTCAATATGCCTTTATTCTAATTGTATATTTGATTTAAATGAAAGCTCACAAAACACCCCCAGCTGTCTCTTCTGCCTTCAATTTGAGTTTTCAGAAAATGATCCTTCTGAAAATGAAATGCTGCACCACAGTGATTCATCACGTCTCTTGACAAACCATCCACCCAGCATTCACCAATTTGTCAGCTTCTCTTGTTTGTCTCTGTGCTACGAGTCCTCAGCCAGGCAAAATGTCTATCGCAAAACCGGGACTGTAAGTACTATATTAAATATTCTGCAATTTGAATCTGCTCTGTTCTCCCATACGCAAGCCAGGCCCTTTACAAAGCACAACTCTACCTAGTGAAGGAGCACAATGAAGCATAATAAAAAGTCTCAGTAGCCAAACCATTTCTCTAAACAAGATGCCTATTTTTAGTCATGTGGAATACCAGAGGTTTCCTTAGAAGAAAGAGTTTCTCAAAGGTTAGGGAGTTAGAACCTTTTATCAATCTGGAAGCAAAGCAGACAAAAATTCCTTTCCTCCTTGCAATTCATTGGTCAACAGATGAGAGGAGTAAGCTTCAAGCTGGCCCCCCATCCATATCAATTCCCATGACTTCTGGCTTCAGACACATTGGAGGCTTGCTCATGCTTATCAGTGCCATCGGATTTATGTGGTGTTTCTACTAACATAAGTTAAATGTGTCTTGTAGCTTAGTGTGGTAATCCACTACAATCCATGACTGCAAGGGAAACACTTCGTAGAGTAGGGCATGGATATTACTGGTACTTTATCTAAGGTAAGATCCTGTTTCCACTGTAATGAGCACAAATAATTTCTCACTGACTTCCATTAGGCCCTAATTTGGCTCTTAAATCTCTCATTGTCCTATTAAAAAGACTTTCTAAAAAACATATACTACACCAAGGTAGACAAGTCATGTTCAGAGAGTTTCAGGCAATGAAGGAAACTCAGTATTTGAACTAGAGAAGAGAAGGCTACAAGAGATGTAGCAGGACAGGAGAGAAATTGCTACAGAGGTCAGGAAAAGTGGCTGGAAGCAGCTGAGAGAGAATGGGCAGGGATCTATCTGAGCCTCATCTAAATTACAACTGTGACAAAACATCCCTTAAAAAATCTTACTTAAGTCTGCATATAAATTCAGGCCAAATTAAAAAATGGCTCCTTCCTAATCTGTATTCCCATGAGACAGCTACTTAGGCTGTAGCAATTTACGTGTAAGACTTGTTTTACTGTCAGCTTTGTCCCCTCATTGCTTCAGAAATCTGGAGCCTTCAAGCAGAATTGTGGCTGGTTGTCTGACAAGTCCAGCTGCAGAAGCCAGCATCCTTCAAGAGGACCAAGAGCTGTCAGACTCCACCTTGCCTCCTTGAATAAGACAACCTAGGAATAATTGAGGCTGAGATAAAAACCATGTAACAGCAGCAACAACAAAAACCCTCCTTAGCACAGACACAGACACGCTGAACACACTACATAAACATTCTGCACTGCAAAAGCCCAGTGAGGCTTGTAATTATTTCCATCTCTGTATTACAGATGAGGGATTGCAGTAGCCTTCTCGGTTCCTGGGGATGGTTTGACAGATCTCTCAGTGTCTAAATGAAAGGCTTTGGAGTTTATCTACTTACTGTTAAGGCATGAAACGGAAGACAAGTTCTGCTCCCTGAGAAGCCCAGTTGTGTAATTTTGCTGCTGATAAGGAGGAGGAAGAGCTTTGGAGCAAAACTTCTTGGGCAAACAAGAAAGTTGTATCTGTGCAGAACACAGGTATTAATATTTACAGCTAATATGATGCAAGACTTAGATTAAACTGAAGCTATACCAATACTGAAAAGACAAAGTCCTTCCACTGTCGCAGCACACTGAAAGGGAAGGTGGCTTTGCCGTAATCTTCTCCGGAAGAAAGGCCAAAAGAAGGTTCTTGGGGAGATCCTTATTAACTCCTTTTCAATTTTCTGACAGCATGAGATATCACTTAGATTGTGGCATAGCCTTTAGGCAAAGGCCAGAGGATGCCAGCAGCATCCCCAGCCTTCTAACCTGTAAGCGATGGAGACTTTTAATTTCAAGCCTCAGTGCTTCCCTACCACATCATGAACAAAAATTCCACCCAACAAGCCACTTAAACTGGACAAAGCCTCTCAGCAGCGTTTCAATATAGGTAGGTAAATATTCCTGACCTTTCTGGTGATTGCTTCCCCTACCTCTCTGTCTCTCCACAAGAACAGGAGAGGCTGTAAGGAAATGACAAAATATCCAATAGTTTCCCACCAGGTAAAACTTTAATTTAATGCCTTGATAATGATTCTCTACAAATAGCAGGGAGTGGGAAATCGAATGTAAACAGAAAGTGCCTAATATATAAGGTCATTTGTGGGAGCACTCTTGCCTGCTAAGAAGAGATGAGATTGACTGTACCAACAGGTAAGGCTTGTTTTAAATTAGATGTGCCCAAGCCCGTCTACAAGAGGCTGAGAGCAGTAAGTGCTCTCCTCACCAATGAAATCTTCCTTATACCATCTGCCTACAAATAAAAAATTGCATGATTTTAGCAAGTAAGAGACATTGCATGAGTTTTGCTGATGTTTGGCAGTTAAGGGACAATATACGAATTTCTTGTCAGTGTCACACAGTATCTCTAGGACGCTTTGCTCAGCTCTGTGGTATTCCCTCTTCCTCACTTCCTCCCCAAATGTGAAACAACTCCAGGACTTAACTTTTTTTTTTTTTTTTTTTGTAATTGCTTCCTTAAACACAGCAAACCACTTGCTTAGTGAATTCTCTTTTCCTAGTTTGACTGCAAAAGCCTACAACAGGAGTCTAACATTTTACAGATCTTTCAAACTTCAGTAAGTTAGTTGAAATGCTTATTTGCTCTAGCAGTGTTTGATACCAAGAGAGATCCATTGGCACTAGCAGCGTAACTTCAGAGCAAAAGCAGAGAAAACAGGAACAGAAGATCATAGGAAATGGTCTGGGAACGGCAAGAAGAATGAATATTTCTGAAACATGCTGGCTTGGGTGAACTGAGGTGAGACCTTTCAGCTGTGCCATAGGCTCCTACACAGTCTTGAAAAGCCACTGTTTATCTTGTGTTTCAGTTTGCTATTTGTAAAACAGGAATAACCTGACTCCCCTCATGCCATAAAATTAATGATATAATTTGGAGTAGGTATTTGAATACCAAAACGAACCTGGGACATGAAGCCACATACAGAATCTAGGACAAGGAATAGAGTTAATAACCTGAGAGGGTCAGTAACCCTCCTGGCACTGAGAGGGGAAAACTGAGGTTCATCAGGAAGCAAAAGGAAGGACAAGTACATCTTGCATTGGGCTGGAGGAGGCAGCTGGTGAAACTATGAGAGAGTTTCCCACCATGCGCTCTGACAAGGACCAAGAATTTCTAACAAAAAGCCACTAAGAAAGTCAGAGAACTTGGGTTTTTCAAATCAGTTTTTCTTGGATCCATGGTTTGTGCTTATGTCATGGTTTAGCCTCCACCAGCAACTAAGCACCAGGAAGCCGCTCACTCACTCCTCCCCTCTCCAGCGGGATGGGGAGGAGAATCAGAAGAAAAAGGTAAAACTTGTGGGTTGGGATAAGGACAGTCTAGTGGGACAGCAAAGGAAGAGGAAAATAACAATACTAATTAAAGAACATACAAAGTGGGTGACACATAATGCAATTTGCTCATACTCCAGAACCCAATGCCCAGCCGTCTTAGAGCAGTGATTCTTCCTCCCTGTCCAGCTCCCTCCTCTTTTTATATGTCATGTATGAGCATGACATGATATTGTACCGAATATCCCTTTGGCTAGTTTGGGTCAGCTGTCCTGGCTGTGTCCCCTCCCAACTTATTGTGAAAATTAACTCTATCCTAGGTGAAAACCAGGACAGCATACAATTAATCGCAGTTTAGGTCAGTGTCTTCTACCCACAAGCACCTGCTTGTACTCAGAAGCAGGCGTCGAGGCACCTGATGTGGCAGATGGCTGAGACTGCAATAATGGAGCCACTGAAACATTCCTATACTATTCATACTACTAAAATGCCAATGAATCCCAACAGCAGCTTTAGTGCTACTTTGTTTTAAACAAGAGATCACAAGTATGACAAGTAACTAGGCTCTGCAACTCAAAATTTTTCATGCATGAGCAAATTAAAATATTTTCAGCAAACTGCACCTGATTTTGTCCAAATGATTCCTTTAAAGTCCAAGGGAGAGACAGGCATTTTATCATTGTTCCATATAAAGTGAATATTTAGTTTCCTATCATTGCTAGTATAAGGGGAAAGTACACTTTTCTGTAACCAGAGAGGCCACTGCCATCTAATCAGCTCTTATGCACAGCAAGAGCTGAATAACTTGTGCATCAAGTCCCCAAGCTTGTTTAAATAAAGTACATCATAACTAGCTCAGAGATATGGGCTCAAAATGTTAAGGTGCAGCTATGCACATTCTTTGATTGCATACAGAATGAAACCAATAGCACAGCTGACTGCTTATTTAAGAGAATGTGTACATCCAGCTCTCTGTCTTGTATGGCACCCAGTGCACAGGTACTTTTCAAGGAGATAGTCCTAGACATCCTTAAAAAAATCCCAAACTTGTTTCTTTTTAGTGAGCCTAGCAATAAAAACTTTAAACATTAATTCTTGGCTTGCTGCTTCTTGTTTCAAAGGAGTTTGAATGCTGCAGCAAATGTGGGGAAAGGGCTTGGTAAAAATAGGCAGGTAAATCAAATTGATTACGTACACAAAAGCCTGACACTGCAAATTAACTACCAGGATATTAAGTCAATTCTTCTTGGGCATTATGCATTTTCAGTGACAAAAGCCTCACCATGTTGGTGAATTTCAGGTGAGTGAACACTGAAATACTTGGGGTTTATGACATACTTAATTATTTATACAGCATTCAGGATACATCTTATGCTGATTCCATAGAAGGAACCTTTTGTTTACATATAAATAAGCTGCTCTTCAGATTATTAAGCTAGTTGGGTAAAAATGATCATAACATCCTCAACAGCAGTAACACCAGCAAAGTTGGGTGCCATCGTGACCTAATATTGCCATTTCTTTTCCAGAATGAAACTCCCTTTGTAGTAGGTTTTCTCCATATACTTGCTCCAAAGATGACTGACACAAGAGAGCTTCTATCCCCTTTCTCCAGTTATGTATCCCACCAACTGCTGGTCTCAGCAATGATGCTCTGTCTTGACAAATCAGCTTTGCGTCTCACAGATCTCACAACTGATCCTCAAAGCCCTTCCTGTGCCACCCCTCCTACTCACTCAAATTGTATTTTCCCAGACATGATCCTGTAGAAGTCATTGCTTTCCTGCATGTCCCACTAAATGGTAATTTTGCCTTGATCTTTAGTGGTTACAGGAATCCACCTGTGCCAGGGTGTAAAGACTCCTCTGAGCTACGCTTATGTATTGAAATCCCATGTACAGTGAATCCAGGCCAGCAGAAAAGGGAAATGCCCATTCTTTCAAAACTTATGCTTATGTTGAGAATATTCCCAAGATAACTGTATTCAGCCTCTTTGCCTTTTTTCCTTTTTTTTTTATTTTTTTAAAAAAAAGATAATCACTTTCATTTGTCCTCAACAACCATCAGTATAACCTCAGATAAGTAAATTGGGAAGGATACTAATTAACATGATACATGCTGTTGGGCCTTTTGCCAAGAGACATGAAAAGTGGGTTGCATTTGTGTTTCAAGCGCTAACAACCTGTTATCTCCATCTATACAGACAAAAAAGGCGGGGGGGGGGGGGGGGGGGGGGCAAAAAATCCCAACCACCTAGGGATGCACATGTCAATAGAGCTTAAGATCCAATTACCTGCCACAAAGGCTTCAGGACGTGCAGAGGCAAATCAAAGCAAAGAGACAAGCCACTTTCCTTGTAGGAACTAATGACCATTGTGTGACTACCTATTAGGCATAACAGTGACATTGGAGCAGACTCCTTCTCAGATGCTGTGAGCTGGGAAAAGGGAAGCCAGCAGTTTACTCACAGAGCTAAAGGACTTGGCCATTTGCCCACTAAGCCATTTGTTGCAGCCATCCCACAGGATCAACCTTTGCTTCAATTATTTACAATACTTATTTACTTAGTTTAAAGGTGAATGAGAAAGCTTTCAATAAGAAACACTACTAAAATATCACGGGAGGAGGGATAGCGAAGGCAAACCATACCGTATGCTCCTACTGTGGTAAGAGAAGATGAACAAATCCCAAAACCCATGTAAGTATGGACTATCTGCAAATCCATTTATCCAAGTAACTTAAGTTCATTTCCTCTTAAATTCATTACTTTGGTAGGAAAATATAAGCCAAAATACAGAATTTATCCACTGCTGTAAAGTAAATACATCTCTATGAAAGCCAAACAATTACACCCTAAGCAGATCAGGCCTCTGGTGGCAGTTGAACCTTGGTGGGGGCCACGGGAAAGGCACATAAGGTCCCCATGGTTAATCACAGGCACTGGTATTGTCACCTCTTGGTGGCAGAGCTGGTCTGCTGAACACAGCGTTGTCAGCTCCACTGGCAACTAGTCATAAGGAGGGTAAGCTGTAAAGCAAGTGGGGCTGGTTAAATCATGTCCTCAGGGGAAGAAATTTTCCTGATTCCTTAGAACAGGGGGAACAAATGTCTGCTGATAAGCCACCTTTCTCTGTACTGGAACTGAAAGACCCGTTAAAAATCAAAGCAACCCGGGGTTAAAATCTGCTACTCTGCCTGAAGAAACTTGTCTGGAGAGAGAGAATCTATGGAAACATTGAAGAACCTGTGTCTTCCTAGATCCAGGGAATGTTAATCCTTAGGGAAGAGTGAGATTTGCACACAGCCTGCTTTATTATTCTTAAGATCAGCTTTCTCTGAAATTAACTCATTTTAAATAAATAATGCTGTGAGGAGAACTATCACTGTCCTTGGAGGGAACAGACCAGCAGGCGAAGTCAGGCAGCAAGCTTTATGCCTACCGTGGGGTGATCTCTGCTCAGCCTGAAAGTGGGAAAAGTGCAGAATGCATCCCCAGAGACAGAGGGCAGCATAAATTGTAGATTCAAGTAAGAGACTTTAGAGGAACATCTGGCTATTTTGCAGAAACTTGGCAAGACCACTGGAAGAGTTGCCTGGCTTTATTTTGAAGAAAATGGAACAGGATCTCAATATCCTTCTACCTAAACACCAGAGAAGGTAATTATCTCTTTACCTATGTTTTCTTCCTTTAAAATATGTTCTTTTCGTCCAATCATGTAGACATGTGAACTTGCAAGAATCACAGGTTATGCTAAATGCCAGCTCCTCAGCTAGTAGAAATCTGCGTGGCTCCACTAAAATCAGTGGAGTTGCTCACATTTCTAGGAACTTGGCATCATCACATGGTGTCTCCAGTGGCTCAAAATCATGCTTCTATTAGGGTACGTGCAAGCTTGTAAACTTCTCCAAAACAACATCTCTGACACCATGGGAGTTCTGACCTTCAGCAATTGGAATTACTGTTTTGAATCCTCAGGTAGCTTTTCAGTGGAGATATTATAAACTGGTAAATAGAATGTCTTGGAAAGCTAGCAGATAACAAATGCAACAGAAGTGAATAACTGCTATTAAATGCCTCCCTTGTTTTAATGAAACAAACAATTGCAGCTCTTCACCACACTTCATCGAAAACAGATTTTATCATGAATGGAGTGATTTGGGACTCAGTCACTGCAAATGAATAAACTACACGGAGATCGCTTTCCATAATAACAGAAAACAAGCAAATAAACAAACTGCCAGTCACACTTATGTGGCACAAAATGCAAGTTTCCAACACCCTCGCTACTTCTAATAATATCAGAAAAAAAGCCACATTTCTCATTGGAAGTCACACAGGCTGAATGGAGAAGAAAACATGGTTGTTTCCCCACATGTTAAACAGAGATAAGTGACAGTACCTTCACTGACCAAGGTGCTGTAGGACTGCAATATTTCCATACAGAAGAGAATTATATATGCTGGTTTTTCACATAAAAAGTGGTATTTACCAAATGAACAGCACAGACCCTGCTAAATGGCAGTGAAGTTGGATGAAAAGAGAAATCAGAAATCTTGAAGAAAGATTCACCTCAAACTGCTGCTACTTGGGCAGCCCTCCTATATCCCACAACGTGATACATGCACATCCTGGCTGCCAAACACAACTCCAAATTGGCAAGAGGTTTGGCTCCCCTCACAGACCCCATTGGGGTGAGCAGTGGAGGACAGCATCAGCACCACTGGTCTGTTGCAGATGCAGTGTTTCAAATCACCTAGGGCACATACTAACTTCTTTTGTAATTGCATCAACATGTAAATGGTGACATACAGCCTGTATATCTAGATATCAGTGGCCACCCACTACCTGTTGACAGTGGAGTTTGGAGAGACCAAGGAGTTTCAGTTCCTCAACTACCTGGTGGTTCCGAATGAAAGGAAAGGATACTCAGGGATGCCAAATGGAAAAGGCAACAAAAGCCAGCATAAAAAATGCACATATTGTTCATGTGAGCAGCAAAGGACCCAACAGAGATTATGGTTTGAGCCACCCTCACCTAACCCTATAAAACCCAACATACTAGTAAGCATTTGATGATCACATAATACATGTAGCTGGACTAGAGGTAAGCAGACCCCCCAGAGAAAGAGGATGCCCATGTCATGACAGAGATGAGTCCCATTCCAAATCCAAAGGGGCCACCATTTAGGAAAAAAGGAAGGAAAATTGCAGAATTGGTCCCTCTCAGCCTGCCTCCCTCACAAGAACTGAACAAGGTCACATCTAAAAGTATACAAAGAACTGTTTACAATAATCCAGACTCAATCAAATAATTGCTGGCCACACCACCACCTGCTTCGGATGGCAATCACTTTTAATTAGTTCTAAGCACATGCTTCACCTTAATCAGGACCCTTAAAGGGCTTATCTCCACTGGATAATTTCACCTTCACTTAATTGACTGCCAGCCACCTAGAGGTCACTGACACATTTGTAAAGGTTAGTTTGGACAATCATCAAATGCTTCTGGTTTGCCTCTGAGATCAAACTACAGTAATATTAGCTTTGGTCAAACATGTAGCTAGTGCCAGAATTGCCTTTAAAAATGTGAAAATCATTTGAAGCTTATTTTCAATCAACTATAGCACAACACCCCCCCGTAGTCAGTACACGCCTATGGTATGGGCTATATCCTATTACCAACCTGCTATGCTAGTTCATCTCCTTTCTCTCTCTCCCCCACAAAACCTCAAGTCTTAAAAGCTTTCTATCAGGAATGAAAACACTGCTCTCTCTTTTTTTTTTTTTTTTTAAATTTTGTTTGTAGTTTACACCTCCTTTGTGTTCATGCGATTGACTTAACCCAATATACAAGCCTTCTAGAAGAGGCATTGTTGTTTCAAAAAGGTAGTGTTTGAGCTAAGGACCTGAAACAAGTTTCTGCCGTATACAAGCGTCCCTTCTAGAAATGGCATCAAGATCCTGGAAGTAATCCAGGCAGACTGAGCCATTGTCAATGATGATCTAGTTTATTTAGAAACAATCTTTGTCAGAAGGGTGCGTTATCCATTGCAGAGGAGCACAAACCAAAGTGAAAGGTTAAATCTGCCATATATAACAATGGTCTCAAGAACACCTCTGAGGATGCTCCTCAGCTGTCTCTGGCTTGTTTTGTATTTATTGCTCATGCTTCTACCTTTCAAAATGAGCTCCTCTCTCCTAATTAAGAGACTGTAATTTTGCCAAAGAGAAATATTGATCCCAAGTCTCTTAAAGCTGGAAACTGCCTTGTCCTTCTCATCCCACTTGGATTTGCTGGTGTCTAATATTACTGGTTGAGCTAGCTCTGAGACCTTTTTCTCCATGGGGCATTCATCAGGGTCTCTACCTACCTGTCTAAACTTACTGCTTTTGACACCTCTAAAGAGCTCAAATTTGACTGAAATTTGCTGTCAGGTTAAAGTTTATGGGGGTATAAGAGAAAGAAAAGCCAGTGCAGCCACATTGAATATATTTTTAAAAGTAAAATTTACAAATAAGGAATATCATTAAAATATAGGGGATTCACACAGTGGGGTTTTAAGTGGGTTCTTGACCCAAAGTTATTTGGTATTTTTCTCATTGTGAGGGAAGGAAGTATAAAAATCACTGCTAATGAAATTTTGTAGATAACACACGAAACTTGCTGTGCATTAAATAATCTGCTGCTATCACTTGGCGTGCTTGCTTACAGAGCCTCGTGGCTTATCCAATCAAATACCAGAACAGTCATTGAGGAACAAAGATAAAAGGTCACACTACAAGACTGGAAACCATATTCTGGAAAGCAAGAAATCTGTGGAAGGACTGAGGAAATTAAGGTGTACATGCTCTGAGGGCAACACTTCCAACTTACAGAGGAAACAGTCATGGGTATATTCAAGATAAGCTGTATAAAAGTTGAGTTGTATCATCTCCACACTCCAGAACTGATATCCATATTTTCAGAAATCTACTGAAAATTTGAAAATATTTTAGAGAAGATCTACAAGAAAAAGCCAGTCACTGAGAGGCATGCTTTACTTTGCATGACTAACACTCTTGGATAAACTAAATGGGGTGACAAGGTTAAAAAGCAGCCTAATTGCAGTCTGCAAGTACCTACATGGAGAAGCAATTCTCAACAGTAGACAGCACTTTAATCTACCAGAAAAAGACACAATGAGAGTCAATGGTTAGAAGTTTAAGTTAGACAAATACAAGATAGAAACAAGGTATAATTTTAACTGTGAAGAAAAAAATAATCCTTGGAACAAATTATTGAGGATCAAGGTGCAGTCAATGATGTCTTTAAATCAAGGCTCAAGAATTTTGCAAAGTTATAACTCAGATGTAATTAGTTAGATGACAAGAATACTGACTGAAATGCTATGGACCATAGATGTCCTTAACCGCTTCATCTAGTCTTAAAATGTATATATCTTTCCAGAAGGCTACGAAGTTTTCCAAGGATAAGGACTTTGTTATTCATGCCAGATTGTCACCTATGCCCTGCACCTTGAACTTTGCTTCAAATCCATCCTGTAAGAAAAGTTGACATAAAATATATCAGTCTATTTAGCACATCCCTTGGAGACTCAGGCATTGCTACTTTTAAACTGGCACTAGTGATTTTGGGGCACAAATTCTCCTAGATCACAGCCCAAGTTCTCTGAATGGACTCCCTGTTTGCCAAATCCACAACTCCTTGCCCATGTCAACGCTCAGAAGTTCTGGTCCCAGTATTGCCTGGGCTGCTACTGACTGTGTGGCAGAGCAGGGGTCCTCTGGGTAATGTGTCATCCAAGTTACCAAGGTCAGCTGCTCCACAGTCACCATCCACAGGCAGGCTCATTTGCCCTGCAGCAGATTCATGGCATTCATCTTAGAGGCTGCTTTTACCCGGCTTCACATGGTACACTGTGAGAGCCTGCACAGAGTCATCACCCAGTACTGTGGCTGCATGGGAGAGGCCAAGCCTAAGGAGTCACAGGTGAGCAGCTCTAAGCTGTGCTGCCTTAACTCCCTTGGTACAGGGAAATATATTTTATTCCCTGTGATATAAAGTCAGGAGTCATAGATAAATAGTAAAAAGTGCCTTCAATATACCTTTCAGTTATCAATGCCGCGTGATTATTTTGTCAGTCCAAACAGTTGAGTCCTTTTGGTTCCTTTAGTTTTGTTAGTAGTAACACTGCCTCTGTCCCTTACCTGTCCTCCCAGATACTTCCCTGAGATATTGCAGCACTGGCTTGGCAGGGTGCGGCATTGCCAGGTCCATCTCCAGTCTATACCCAATTAATATGCACAAAGTCAGGGCATCAGGCTTTAATCCCAATCTACACAGACAGGGCTGTGTTGAACACAGAGCGCAGCAGCAAAGGCCACATAACAGCCACAGACACTGTGCTGTTTGCTGCAGTCACTCACTATCAGTGCTTTAGTTCTGCAGTATTTTTCTTCTAGAGAAGGACCCTGTGTGCAGTCCTGCTATTCAGAATCCCATCAACTTTTTATTTTAAATACTTCCATCGTCTAAACTGTAACCATTTCAGAAAACATTGCACGTGATTAGCTGTGGTGACACTACCTGCCATTCATGACCCAAAACTCAGTAAAAGCTCACATGCACTCAGATATGACATGCTTTCAAAACTTAATATAGATAGACCTGGATGAATAGCAATAAATCTCCTATGGGATTCAAAGATGTTTGGAGCTGGGATCACAATTTTCCTTACATGATCCTATAGGTCTAAAAACAACAGCGGAGTCCTGCAGGTGTGGCTGTAGTGAAAATAAAATATATATACACAGAAGTGCAAACTGCAGTTTATTGTGCCATGTGAAGTTTTTCTGAGATACTGAAAAGCAGTGAGGAGTTCACAACGCTGGAAAAGGCAGTTTTAGCAAGAATGAAAATATGTCAGACTTCTTCTGCTGTTTATTCATTATTTACCATTGATCACTTTCTTCATTCTGTCAGGGGAATTAAAAACACCCTATTTGGCCAGGATGACAAACTGCACAACCTAAATATTAAATAGCAAAGAGTCAAAAGAGAATCCTTTTTGGAAAACCTGTAGGTAACAAAAAAAAAACCCCAAACTAAACAAGCAGTCTTAAATAAAGTGCATGCTGGGATTAGTCTGCATGAGTCACTAACCCAAAGGAGCAACTTTGTATTTTTACCAATATTGCCAGCTTTTGGAATACTTTGAGAAGTCACATAGTACTTGCATGAAGATTGTATAATACTCCAGCTACTGAATGCAGCAGCTATAGCTGAGCATTTTGTCTTTTATTATAAAAGGGTTTATTATAAAATGTTAAGGCCTGATGGTTTTTGCTAAAAGTTTGAAAATATTAAAAAGCAAAGGCAACCCCCCTTCTCTCCTCCAACTTAGTAAGAAGGAAGAGTTGTATTTGTCATTCTGCCTCACCACCCATGTTATCTTGCACAACTTCATACACTGAATGCAGGCAGCTTCTCAACTCTGGTAAAGCTCTGGCATAGTGCCATGGGCTGATGATATGACTATTTAAGAGATGCTGTAGCTATTTACACTATTTATACTAGTTCAGAATCTAACAAAATAACCAGTACTGGATATACAGTGCCTTCACCTGAGCATCAAAAGGCACTTATAATAATCATTAAAGACCATTTCCTTCTTATGATACACCTGGGTATCTTTTTTCCCAATCAGATCTAATTTTTCTAGAAAGCACGGCCACTTTTACAAGAGGCAGCGACCATATCCTCTCAGCTGCGTACTTCTGTGACCTGCAGAATCCAGCCCTCCAGTGATCACACAAGAACTACCTGACTATGCGACACGCTCTGACAAGAACAGTTGGGGGAGTCTTTGCTACGCCAGCTTTCACCTTTCTTGCGTTTGACTGCTGGAAAATGCAATAAATTAAATTTAAAAAAAAAAAAAAAGTATCTTTATCTGTGATATTTTTTCCAAAACAGAAAAGTTACAGTATCAGGTTTTTTCCCTACTACTAAACTTCTTGACATAGTGTTGCTGAAATTTGTGCCATCACATCTGTGAAGACAAATAGAGCAGAAAGAAAAGCCAGTAGCTCCACTTATCTTTCTAATTAACACAGAAAACATGTTGACTATGTAATTTCAGTAGATGCCATCCAATCTAGTATTGCTTTGGGACATAATTACATGAAATACTCTTCTGAATGCTACTCAGGTCAGTGGTCAGAGTCCATATCTCCAGATTTTGTAAGATTTGGAAGTCATCAAGAGAACTAACAATGGTGAAACACAGTTAGTGTCACTGGAAGTGGTGCAGCATATTAACAATAGGAAAAAAAAAGAAAAAAAAGCCACAACTCTCAAATTGTGTTGTGTCGAAAGAGCAAGGTGGCAGCAACTCTGACAGGAGGAAAAACTCATAAATCACTGAGATGATAGAATCCAGAGCATAAATACCACAGGCATCAGAGTGTACTTGAAGGACGAAAGGCTTTGAGAAACTACCTATATGACCACCACATGCAAACATGCAAGTGCAAAATGCTCCACTGAAGGAGAAGGGTGACAATGCTCTCTACTGTCAACACAAAGGTCCTTCAAAACTCATTAGCACCACTAAGAGATTTGCACAGCTAAAATGCCAAGGACCGCAATAGCACTACAGAAAGTCTTGAGACAGGGACTGGATTCCAATTGTTCTGAAACTGCAAAAGCCACATGCCCATGAACAGATTTCACTGAGCAGTAACGATTTCTTTGCTAATTAGTAGTAACAACTAATCTTACAGCCACATCCACAGAGAAGTGTCCACGAGAGAAGCATTCAGTCAAGAACTGCAAGTGCTGTAAGGTGGAGGCTAAGCTATGAAGAACATTATCCACCTTGCAAAAGACAAACAATTTGTCAATAGATAAGTGTGCCACAATCTAATCTTGGAAACAGAGTAGCAACCATGCAGATCAAAAGCAAGAGACATTCAGGTTTTGCATAAAGCAGCTTTGCAGATGAAAAATGACAGCCAGCGTACATGGAGTAAATGAGTCCTGACATCCTGAACTCAGATGACTGAAATAAGTTTCAATTACTAAACCCAC
This sequence comes from Balearica regulorum gibbericeps, assembly GCF_011004875.1. Lineage (NCBI taxonomy): Eukaryota > Metazoa > Chordata > Aves > Gruiformes > Gruidae > Balearica > Balearica regulorum. The sequence goes on along the minus strand of NC_046188.1, from coordinate 51,817,889 downwards.
TCACCTCTTTCTACAACATAAACAGGACAACAGAAATGCTTAGAATTTCCTCCCATCATGACAGCTTATGCGGACATATGAGAGGAAAAAAAAAAAATCACTTAACAAATTAGAAAAAATAGTGGAAAACTGTGAAAGCTGGGTATTCAGTGGATGACTGTTTCCCCAAAATGATGTGAGGGCCTAAAACCCTCCCATTTCTGAAACAACCAATGTAAATATTAATAATGGAAAAGATGCACCAAAAGTTTGATGATAAAGGGGGTTCATTTGCAGGATCAATTCAAACAAAATTAACAGAGGAACAGAATTTGTATTATCTATATATGCCACATCTAAACAATGCAAGTCACTCCTGTTTGTTTCTGAGCTGTATTAGGAAACTTTTTAGTTTAAGTCTGTAAAATTGTAGCTCCCATCATCAAATGGGAGAATGACAGCATTCAGAAACATGCCGACTACCACTCTGTTACCACACAGCTCAGAGAAAATCACCAAATCTAAATAAAGTCTATAGGCACAATTATTAAAGCATTAGAAGTAGTCTTCTCCCCTCCCCCTCTTTTTCTTTGGGGGGGGGGGGGGGGAGTTTTTAACAGTTTTCACTACTCTTATCTCCTTGGATTTGGGGGAAAAGAAAGACAGGAGAGAATAAATAGGATGACTTCTGGTTCTTCTGTTTATTTTAGATAAATTTACAATCATTTCCAAATTGCGTTAAATAGTCTGAATTTAGGACAGGAAACTTCTCATTATCTTTCACAAATCTAATTAACTAAATGAATATGCTCCAAGCAACAGCAAATCCCCCATGTGCACTCTTGAGTAAAGGGATTCTCCTTGTGAAACTGCAAACCAGCATCAGCATCCTCCCCTACACAAAGTGTTTGCCAAAAGGGACAGCAAAGGGCACTTAAATCTGCAAAGAACACTTAGGGTTATAAAAATATAACCCTATTTAGAAATGCAATGGCTGAAAGCCTCAGGGTATCATTTTTGTCCATAGCAGACAAGCAGTCTGAGTAGTCTTGTAACGAGGGCACAAGATTGGGAAGCAAGGTTAGAAACCCTTGTTCAAACCAATGGAAAATATAGATCAGAAGCAGACTGGCTCTCACAACAGCTAGTTGCAGCAGAGACAAATTTTTTTCTGCAGAAGCATGTCAACCACCCCACTACACACCAATGAGAGAAAGTTACTGCAGCAAGAGATAAATTGTGATTTGCTTTAAAAAATAACAATAATTCCTACAGAACCACCTATGTTTTGACCTGACACATAATTTATAGAGGGGGGAAAAATGCCACCCTTGAAATTACTTTGGCCCTGTAGTTTTTAACTGTCAGAGACAATTCCTTTGAAATCTAATTTATGATTTGCAGGCTTCATTAAGTTTTCTCAAGTAATTTTAAACTTAAATCACCATTGGCAAATCCATCATTTATTGATAGAAACATTAGGACTGTAATGGAGTGTGACTTGTGATGAAACAAGATAGGAAGAGATGAGGGTGGAAAAATGTGCTCCCTTCTGCCACAAAAGACCATTTTGTCAGGGAAAAAAAAGATCAGACAGGACAAAAAATTAGTTTTTCTTTTCCCCCACCCCCTAATGGGCAATTTAAAAAAAGTTTTTGAAGTTGTTAAAATTATCTTCTAAAACTTGGGTAAGAAGATACAAGCTAAACTCAAGATCAAGTGTAAGTAATAAGCTTTCCATTTTCTTATTTACAGAGATATTGTACGGATGGGCTGCAGTAAAACTCCATCCTCTGAAAGACAAGCATATAAATAAAAGCACGCCAAAGCAAGTAAAGTGCAACAGAGAAGCCCAGATATTTGTTATCAATTTAATCCCTCATCATGCTGAATCCTGTGATTCTGGCTGAGGACATGTTGAAACAGCAGAAAGAATATTTTCACTGATATTTAAGGATTTAGTATGTAGTTAGTCCAAACTTTACCAAGTATATAGTTTTCAAACGAATAGCATTCGCATACACTTCTCAGAAGCCTGTATATATCTGATCCTACCAAGAAAAAATCTCCTTCATGCTTTGCAGCCATCTCCCTTCAGTGCAACTTGCCAGACAGTCTAAAGAATATATTTCTTTTTAATTCCAGATAGCAGCTTTATTTACTGTATTTTATTTATCATACCATCATTCACCTCATCCAGCAATTATGATTTCTGGCCATGCTTTTCCAACAGATGTGATAAAAAATACATTTCACTTATTAAGTGACTTCAATGCAACTCCCAAAGAAAACACAACTCCTAATGCAGTGCAAAGCACTGTTGTAATAGAAAGGTGGGTGATGCACAAGCAGAAGTCCCTGCATCTTCTTACCTGCGGAAGAGTGAGGCTGTGCCACAGCAAGAGTTAATACTGTAAAGTCTGTAAGTATGTGGCAAAGAAACCTCCACTGCAACCAGATGTGAGCATGCTGCAATTTGCAAGTTGATTGACACTGCCCACAAGAAAGCATAAGAAAAAGAAAGGTGAAAAAGAACCACAACTCCCTACAGTGCTAACACTATGCAGCAGCATGAAAAATTAGGAATATTTGGTGCTACTTAAAAAGAGAGGATAAAGGGGTTGCTTTGTCTGGGAGAAGCTCTCTGACTTCAGTGAGGTTATTTCTAAGTTCACCCAAACAGAGTTCATGAAATGACTGGCTGTTTGCTAAGCCAGATTTTACCTATTTTAACCTCATCACTTTGAGTTGTGTGGGTATTTCTGTGACTTTCTCATTTATTTTTGTATATACATAATGAATAAGAATATATGAGAATAAGAATATTAAATAAGCTGAATGCAATGCATTTTAAATAAACCTGCTACTTCTTTTTTTAGATCTAAATTAAATGCAAAGTAAGTACTTCTCAAATGCTTGTGGCTAAATTTACCACTGGGAACTTAATGGGTGTGCTGATGAAACATTTACATGCACCTGTTTTGGCCATAAAGAGAGAAAATTTGCACATCCAATACATCCAGCTTTACATCTAACTTCTCCTCTTGCCTGCTTAATATGTACGAATGAAAGATTAAATGGGAAAAACTGGCAAAGTCCAAAGTCTGGACATTTTTTTTTTTAAATAGAAACATTTTCAGACAGTGTTTGGGCCACCACGTATGAGCTGAGATTTATAAAGTTCTGCCATTCACATTTCAGTTCTGTTCCAATAAATGCCATTATAAACTTTTCAGACTAGTAATAAAAAAAAAGCTATTAATGTGTTTTCTCCATGTTAATCAATTCAATATGAGTGTGATGTTAACACTACTTATGTTACTGCCTTCATCATTTCTCATTCTTACAATATATAAAATAAACAAAGAGGTTTTGGATTCCTTATAGATTAATTTTTATCTCAAAGTGAAAGCTGTGCAAGATTTGTGGCTTCAGACTCATAGCTGGTGATAAGCTTCTCCTTCCTTCCTCTTCCCAAACTAAATATACAAAGAGACTTTAACAAAATTAATTGCAGTATTTGGCGTTCATGAATTTCTATGCTTGTGTAATTCATTTCCTTGCAGATAGCAAAGCAGAAGGAGATTCTCTTGCTGCCAAGGTTACAGGATTCATGAGCAAGCCTGCTTGGGACTAATGGGGAATAAGTAAAAATCTCCCTCATCATTCCTTTCACTGGGGGCTAGCTTTTAATCGTATTACGTTACTCGTGCCATCAGTTTGCATTCCTTAGGATAGAAGGACAGCCAGAGAACAAATGCTGCCCAGTTGAATAGCCACTTCTGCCACAATTTGCGTAATGTTTAGTAATAAAGATTACTGCTAGATTGGGGACCAATTATATTCATATTCATCTCTGGCAAAGATACAGCCCCTCACTCAGTTCCTTCAACAGCAACTCCAATCTTCGATCCAGGCATGATGTGGGAAGGTGCAGCAGCCTGTGCTCCCTGAGAAAAAAGCAGTAGCATAAAACCTTTGCTTTCCCCCCACCTAATCCTGCTGCCCAGCGTTGCTCACTGTAGAGGTCAGAAAAGGGAACTTGTCCCTGGTAAGGACCGTGAAGGAAGACCCTGTGGGCTAGGTGAAGCCACAGAGCACTGCAGGATCAATTTAGGTGTTTCTTTTCTTGTTGCAATACGAATACAACCATATCCCAAAGGGAATATGAGAGGCTCAGCACTGTGGTCACAGGACACAAAAAGGGAGATGTTAAGATTCATTCTTACCCAAGGAATTCTTCCCTTGTAAAGTGTGCTGCTGCAGTAGGCACTGCACTGAACCACATCCCACCACTGTACTGCTGTTCAGTGTCACTCTACCTCGGAGATGACTTGCAGACATGAGAGGGGATTCAGGGCACCACACTTCACATCCTGGCAGGTTTGATTTTCATGAAGTGTCAAAATTGAAGCCTCTCTAAATTATCTCAAACTGGGTCAACAAGGCAGAGACACCCAAATCATTCCCAGCTTAAAAACACATTTTTATTACGCAGGATGTAGTCAACTGTCTGTTAAATCTAATTTTCCTTTAGCATTAATTTTTCTTTTTATCAGATTCCCCCACCACCACTTAAAAGAGCATCTAAAAGTTGCATAAAGACAACCTGTGTAACAAGTGTCAAATTCTTGCCTACTTAACTCCACTTAACTCTGTTCAATCAGAACACAAGTTGTTTGTGTGCAACCTAAAATTCCCACTGGATAATTGTGGTGAAGCAACCTGCAAGTCAGAATTTACATGGGGACATCTCAATGTCCCCTTCTCTTGGAAGGTTAGAGTAACCAGGGTATTGCAAGCTTTCAGAGATCAGAAACTTGATCCTCTTAATTCATGTTATTTAAATTGTGGATTCATGATGTTAACCTGAATGAGGCAAACAGTCTTTGAGGAGAAAGAGAATAATTGTGTGACTGAAGAAACACACTTCAAGTACTGCATTTTATGTCCTCATCAGCTTTGTTTGTCGGTTCCCAAATGCACCACTTTTCACAAAAATCTATGTAGAACATGACTCCTTAACCCTTCTCTGATAAATTAATCTCCTCTAGAAAGGTTCACATGGAAAAATCTTGAGAAAGAGTGATACTGGAATCCTTGAATTTAATATGCTATTAAAAAAAAGAAAAGGAAATTAATGAGATGTATCAACTTTAAACATAAAAAAGCTGTGGAATAGATAAGGACTTACTGAGTGACCCTTACAGGCTATAACTCTGCACGGCATCCCACTGAGACCAGAAATAAACACACACGGTCTGTGAATTAAAATACCATGTTGCTCATTTACATTGAAATTGGTTTATAAGGGCACATGGAAAGGATTCATTTGTCCATCTCTAAACCTGGCTGTTAGCATCTATCTGCTAAACAGGACATAGGTGGGACCACATACAGGCAAATTCACACCAGGACATGCCATGAGCCTCTCTACAGTGTTGACCTAGCCTCACAGGGAAGACTATTGCTCTTCCAGGCACACAGCAAACAGGTCTATCCCAAATGGCCAGCTACTCCAGTGGAACATTGCTCAAAACATGTCTGGAATGGGTGGAGGAAGGTCTTTAGATCATAAAAGTGCCTTTGTATTTCTTAGATCAAGCAGAACAGTAGTTTTGCATCTCAGAGCTTGATCCAATCCCCTCAAAGTGCTACACAGCAATGTTGACAGTTCTGTGGTGTCTAAGGAGCGTGCTAGGAGCTGCCCCTGGATCAGGAGCGAGGAGCCCGGGGAATTCAGCATCCGACCCCTATGGAATCTGGATGGCCCCACCAAAGATGTGGAAGCAAGAAGTCATATTCTCCATTTTACTATACATAACACTAGCTGATCCTTATGGGATGAATACAAAAATATACTCATACCAAATCACAAAATCTAATAAATGAGCATGCGGGAAAGGGACACATTAAATCCTCAAAAGGCCAGCTCAGTGTGAAATGAGATCTCTCCCTGCTGCCCCCTTAGCAGTTTGATATCAAGCACATTCCAGGAATTCAAAGTAAGCACTCAAAAAAAGTAATTTCAAATAAATAACAGTGAAAGGCTAATTGGAAAAGCACTCATTCCAGTAAGTATCACTGAAAAATAAGCTTTAACTTGCATATTTCCCTTAAATATTCTCCTTTTGTTTAATAACTGCAAACCTATAGCATGCACCAGTGGGAGCAGTTTGTCATTGGAAAATTCTTGCCATTATATGCCTTCAACAAATAATTATAAAGAAAAAATAAAGTCAAATGGCTGGTAGACGCACAGATTTCAGATACACTTGATTTCCATAATTCTGTGAAAACTGGTGACCAGCTGCAGCAGACACCCAAAATTAGTGCCCAGTATGAGAAAAAAAGGCTGAAATGGGAGTATAACAGATACATGTTTCGTCTGCTCTAGAATATATAGTGCCCTGCCAGTCAGCACTTGGGCTTTTTTTTTTTTTTTTTTTTTTGGCACCAGTGCAGTGGTTGGAAGTACTGGACAAAAAATGGCAATACCATACAAGACAAGAAGGGACTCTGTCCCACTGGAGGATGGCAAAAAGTTTTTGAACACTGGAAGAGAGCAAATACCACTCCTATCTTCAACATGGGCAATAAGGAAGATCCAGGAACTACAGGCCTGTCATTCTCACATCAATCCCTGGGAAGGTGATGGGGCAACTAATCCTGGAAACCATTTCCAAATGCACAAAGGACAAGAAGATGATTTGGAGTAGTCAGAATGGATTTATGAAGGGGAAATCATGCTTAACTAACATGACAGCTTTCCACAATATGGTAACTAGCTCTGTGGATAAGGGGAGAACAGTGGATGTTGTTTACCTTGCCTTTAGTATGGCTTTTGACACCTGTAGCTCTGCAGAGAAAGACCTTGGGGTCTTGGTGGACATTAAGTTGACCATAAGGTAGAAATGCGCTCTTGTAGCAAAGAAGGTCAACAGTGTCCTAGATTGCATTAGGAGAAGCACTGCTAGGGTATCACAGGATGTGATCCTTCCCCTCTACTCAGCACTGGCGAGGCCATATCTGTGTCCAAATCTGGGCTCCCCAGTACAAGAAAGAAATGGACTTACTGGGACGAGTCCTGCACAGGGCTATAAAGATGATTTGACTAGAGCATCTTTCATATGAGGAGAGACCAAGAAAGATGGGGCTGCTCAGCCTTGGAGAAAAGATGATTCAGAGGAGTTCTTATCAATGTGTATAAATAACTGATGGGAAGGAATGAAGAAGAGGGAGTGCCCACTGAGGTCACAAGAGGCAACGGACACAAATTAAAAAGTAGGACATTCAATCTGAACACAAGAAAATACTTTTACCGTGAGGGTGGTCAAACACTGCAGCAGGCTGCCCACAGAGATTGTGGAGTCTCCATCTGTGGATGGAGACCAAAGCCGAACTGGACACAGTCCTAGACAGCCTGTTATAGCTGGCTCTGCTTGAGGAGGTGGTTGGACTACCTGATCTCAAGAGATCCCTTCTAATCTAAAAAATTCTGTGCTTCTGTACTATAGTAAGGAAAGATGGACAGTCATTGAGAACACAAATGGTGAAGCCAAGTTACCACAGCAGAGATTAGGAAACAAGTATCCACATGAATCTAGATTTCATTAATTTAATTTCTCTTAGAAATATGTGATTTTTCTGCAGCCAAAGTTCAACCAATTTCTTACCAGGCAGCAGCATTCCACACATTCTGCATTGCAAGATTAAGACATTATGCCAGAGAACAAAACTCCCCGATTATTACAGTTGCCATGCAGTGGAGTCTCCTATTGCACTGTGATACACTATATCTCACACACTCAAGCGAGCATTATTTAGAATCATAGAATGGTTTGCGTTGGAAGGGACCTCAAAGATCATCTAGTTCCAATCCCCCTGCCATGGGCAGGGACACCCTCCACTAGACCACATTGCCCAAAGCCTCATCCAACCTGGTCTTAAACACTTCCAGGGATGGGGCCTCCACAACCTCTCTGGGCAACCTGTTCCAGTGCCTCACCACTCTAACAGTAAAGAATTTCTTTCTAACATCTAATCTAAATCGACCCTCCTTCAGCTTAAACCCATTACCCCTTGTCCTGTCACTACACTCCTTGATAAACAGCCCCTGACCATCTTTCCTGTAGGCCCCCTTCAGGTACTGGTAAGCCGCAATTAGATCTCCCTGGAGCCTTCTTTTCTCCAGGCTGAACAATCCCAATTCTCTCAGCCTGTCCTCAAATCACCATGTGGGGAAGTGGGAAGGAGATTCCAAAAATCCTAAAATTAAGGATAGTAGCTTGGGTCCATGGAAAACAACATGCAGCTCCCACTGACCTCACTGGGACAGGATTTTACCATACAGAAAGTGGTAACTTGTCTATTCATTCTGTGCTGACACCTGATGTTGTATCATGTAGCTAAAGCCCTAAACGGCTTAAAATGGATATGGCAAAACTGTGATATCCAGCAGCAGAGTCATTCCAGTGTCCTAGTCTTACTCAACTAATCATCTCTCACTGACGCTCTTACATGAAAACTGACACATGAACAGAGTTGAAAGGGAAAAAACTTATGATAGGCAATCAGAAAAGCAATCCTCCTTGCTCAGCGCTCTTCTGCGATAACAACAGTCATTATGAAAGAGCCGCCTCTGCCATTTGTACATAAATCAATGTCAAAGCACGTACCAGGTTTCCATTGAGAACACCCAGCTATGGGAAGCCACACCTGGCCACTGAATAGCCACCAGCAGTGGTGGTAGCAGCAAGGGCACTCCACTGGCATTTACTTTAATACCAGTCCAATCTCAACACACTTCAAGGTATGCAACACATTCTTCTACTGCTTTATTCACTGTCTTCAGAAGAAAATATTTTTTTTTCCGCCCCAAGATACCTGACCTTGAAAAAACCATTGCTTCTCTTTGTTTGAATGCATTCAGCTGCTTTTCTGCCAACTACAATGCATTCCCTATTCATCAAGAAAAAGGTGGACCTGAAAGAAATCTGCAGGATGTTTTCTCATGTGTGCGTGTTGTATAGAGAGTAAGGTTGATTCCCAGCTTTTAAATATCCCTTCAATAATTTTGATGAATTCAAATCTTATTGCAATTCCTTTGGTCCTGAATTTTCAAAAGAAAAACTAAACATCCTGTGTGATAAATCTAAAAAATATCTGTTTTTGAATAAAAATGTTTTTCTCTTATGTGCTTCATGACTTTCCACTTTAATTATTCTCTAGAGAAAGACTTTTTAGTTCTTTTCTTAAATACGTTCAAATAATCTTTTGAATCTTTTCCATTTTGCTTCATTTACATAATTTCATAGAATCATAGAATGGTTTGGGATGGAAGGTAGCCTAAAGATCATCTAGTTCCAACCCTCCTGCCATGGACAGGGACACCTGCCACTAGACCAGGTTGCCCAAAGCTCCATCCAACCTGGCCTTGAACGCTTCCAGGGATGGGGCATCCACAACTTCTCTGGGAAACCTGTTCCAGTGCCTCACCACACTCACAGTAAAGAATTTCTTTCTAACATCTAATCTAAATCTACCGTCTTTTAGTTTAAAGCCGTTACTCCTTGCCCTATCACTGCATGCCCTTGTAAACAGGCCCTCTCCAGCTTTCCTGTAGGCCCCCTTGAGGTACTTGGAAGGTTGCTCTAAGGTCTCCCCGGAGCCTTCTCTTCTCCAGGCTGAACAACCCCAACTCTCTCAGCCTGTCTTCATGGGAGAAATGCTCCAGCCCTCTGATCATCTTCGTGGCCCTCCTCTGGACTCGCTTCAACAGGTCCATGTCTTGTCCTGAGGACCCCAGAGCTGGATGCAGTACTCCAGGTGAGGACTCACAAGAGCAGAGTAGAGGGGCACAATCACCTCCCTTGACCTGCTGGCCACACCTCTTTTGATGCAGCCCAGGATACAGTTGGCTTTCTGGGCTGCAAGCGCACATTGCCGGCTCATGTTGAGCTTCTCGTCAATCAATACCCCCAAGTCCTTCTCCTCAGGGTTGCTCTCAGTCCATTCTCCACCCAGCCTGTAGTTGTGCTTGGGATTTCCCTGACCCATATGCAGGACCTTGCACTTGGCCTTGTTCAACTTCATGCGGTTTGCACAGGCCCACCTCTCCAGCCTGTCAAGGTCCCTCTGGATGGCATCCCTTCCCTCCAGTGTGTTGACCACACCACACAGCTTGGTGTCATCAGCAAACTTGCTGAGGGTGCACTCGATCCCACTGTCCATGTTGCCGACAAAGATGTTAAACAGCACCAGTCCCAGTACTGATCCCTGAGGAACACCACTCATCACTGGTCTCCACTTGGACATCGAGCCATTGATGGCAACTCTTTGAGCGTGACCATCCAGCCAATTCCTTATCCACCGAGTGGTCCATCCATCGAATCCATGTCTCTCCAGTCTAGAGACAAGGATGTCTGGAGACAAGGTGGCTCAGGGGAGACCTTATTGCTCTCTACAACTACCTTAAAGGAGGTTGTAGCCAGGTGGGTGTTGGTCTCTTCTCCCAAGTAACAAGCGATAGGACAAGAGGAAATGGCCTCAAGTTGTGACAGGGGAGGTTTAGATTGGATATTATGAAAAATTTCTTCACCAAAAGGGTTGTCAAGCACTGGAATAGGCTGCTCAGGGAAGTGATTGAGTCACCATCCCTGGAAGTATTTAAAACACACATGAATGTGGTGCTTATGGACGTGGTTTAGTGGTGGACTTGGCAGTGCTAGGTTAACGGTTGGACTTGATGATCTTAAGGGTCTCTTCCAACCAAAACAATTCTATGATTCTATGTTGTATGAGACAGTGTCAAATGCTTTGCACAAGTCCAGGTAGATGATGTTAGTTGCTCTTATCCACCAACGTTGTAACCCTGTCATAGAATGCCACCAGATTTGTCAGGCACAATTTGCCCTTAGTGAAGCCATGTTGGCTGTCACCGATCACCTCCTTATTTTCCATGTGCCTTAGCACAGTTTCCAGGAGGATGTACTCCATGATCTTGCCAGGCACAGAAGTGAGACTGACCAGCCTGTAGTTCCTCAGGTCTTCCTTTTTCCCCTTTTTAAAAATGGGGGTTATGTTTCCCCTTTTCCCATCAGTGGGAACTTCACCAGACTGCCATGACTTTCAAATATAATGGACTGTGGCTTAGCAACTTCATTCACTGGTTGCCTCAGGACCCATGGACTTGTGCACCTTCAGGTTCCTTAGATATTCTCGAATGTGATGATCTCCTACTGTGAGTGGTTCCTCATTCTCCCAGTCACTGCCTTTGCCTTGTGTGACTTGGGCAGTGTGACTAGAGCACTTGCTGGTGAAGATTGAGGCAAAAAAGTTGTTGAGTACCTCAGCCTTCTCCATATTCCAGGTAACCAGGTCTCTCTTTTCCTTCCGGAGAGGATCCACATTTTCCCTAGTGTTCCTTTTATCATTGACATACCTATAGAAGCTCTTCTTGTTGCCCTTGATGTCCCTGGCCAGATTTAGTTCTATCAGGGCTTTAACTTTCCTAACCTGATCCCTGGCTGCTCAGACAATTTCTCTGTATTTTTACCAATTTTTAACATGCAATTCAATATGCTCTTTAAGGTGACCTCTGAAAAGGTTTTCTCAATGCTGAGGTTAGGACATGTCAACAGAGGCAACATCAACACCACTGAAGATGATGACATGACATTGTTCTGCTTTCCTGTGGTTCAGAGTGGCAAGGTGGAGATGGCAAAAAAGTCTCGCAGAGCAACATCCTCGGCTTATGGCAAGTGCAAAATGGAGCAAGCAAGGAAATCAAAGCATATATTGTTGTATAATAATTATCTATCACAGAAAAAACTCATTAAGAAATTGTATCAAAGACAGTAGCAGTAGTAAGTAGATGAATGGGTTTCAACAAGAAAGAATTGAACCTATATGAGAATTTTCTGTTCTCATGGATGCTTCCCCTGCAATTTAAAGGCATAGAAGAGGGTACACAAAATAACTGCAGTACAACAAAGCGAATCAAGATCGTGTCATAATTAAAACAATCTTTGTACATGCCTCATTCACTGCTAATGCCAGGACACTGTAGCAAAATTGTGTTATACTACCATCGTCCAAATTATCAGAGGCACTGAAAGCGTCACATAGGAAATGTGTGCACTCAGAAATTGTAAAATAAAGTTCTCTCTCTGCTTCCTGTTAAGATATATCCCTTTACACAACATCTACTTCTCTCTCTTCCAGCTCAGTCATTTCCTATTGTCAACTCAATCATTGATTTTAGTGCTCATTTGTAAAATGATTCAGGGAGTCCAAGATGTCAAACGATTAAAGATAATTAGTCTGTATTAAAGATGATTACAGATATACCTGCTTGCTGTTTTACAGGCATGGACAGTAAAATAGCAAGCAGGTATTGATTACCATTGACTGGTAATCACCATTGATTATGTTGGTTTTGTAAGTTTGGGAATATATTTCAAAAGGCACAATATGACTGGTGTCTAGAACACTTGCTGAACCTCCTTTCTACACCTGAACTTCACGGCAAGGATTCAAACGGATTATCAGCTGGAAACACACCATCTTGCTGTGCAGCAATATTTCCAATGAGAAGCCACGCTATGCAGTGGTTGCCTTGTACATATCATGGAATTTGGATAATATAAAGCACCTGAACATGATTTGTGGCCTTAAAGTCAACACACTCCACCCTAAAAGAACACAGAACGTTTGGGTATAGAGCTGCTGATCAACGAGATCTGTCTTTCCTCATTTCAACTAAGAGTCATTCTGTGTATACCATTGCTGAGTTAAATAAAAGCAAGGAGTTGAAAGAACTTCAGCTGTAAATTATACCTAGTAAAGCGGTCTACTCACCACATTATTCTTCAATGGCAGCTGACAAATCCAAGACAAGGACTGTACGCTATTGGCCTGCTTACAGACTGATAACAAAAAAGTCATCTTCCCTTCTCTTTTTGTATATGTAAAAAATGTTAAACATTTAGTTTACTGTCATTTTCTAATGTTGTCTGAAACACACTGTGACACATCAAAAATGTTCGTAGAATGAATAAAAAATGTGCTGTTTCAATATACTACCTCAGTCATTCCTCTGCATTTGATGTTGCCTGTATTTAAATGTCTAAAGCTGCCTTAATTATTTATCACCGTTCTAAAACATTCTTTTCTCTTTCTGCTATTCTTCACTTTTTCAAATAAAATTGTATAAAATGTGTACCAGCAGTCAGAACAGATGCAAAACTGGGAGTCATTCACCAGCTAAAGCTAGTGTTGATCAGGTGTATGTAAACCAGTGCTGCTCACTTGAGTTCTACTAGCACTGAATACCATAATGAATTCAGTTCCTGATCCACCTGGATGTTGAAACGGCTTCTTATTTCACTGCAGATGAGTCACGTAAAAACATGTCCTCTGGAATAGTAAGATGCCATTACATTCATTCAGCCATGAGAACATCAAGTATTTCCCAGGAGACACTGCATCTTCAGGATTTAGCCTTCAACATCACTTCTCCCCATCGGCAAAAGGGGAGCTGAACTACCTAGTCACCGCTTGTAACATGCTTTAAGATGCCTGGACAAAAAGCATGCAGTTGCGCAATGTATTTAACCACCACCATAACTGTATTCTAGAGTTTTCCTCTGCAGAGATTGGCTGAAGACACGCACCACTCATATTTTGTCTGCTATGAAACCTGAAACTTGAGAGGGCATTGGAAACAAATCATCCTAAAAGTGCTCCCACAACAAAGATATACTCTGACATCCCCTTGAGATTATAAATTAACCTCTAATTAGGGAATACAAACGAGCAAGAAGGAAGCCCAGATACATCTCTTTCTGTTGTAGGCTGATACATTGCCAAATATTTATCAGAGACCCTCAGATGAATTTAGTGATGTCAGGAAATAAAAGATAGATCTGGCTGGTGTTAAGCCAGGCATAATGGCAGCAGCAGCTGTGTTCAATTCATCTGTACAGATCTGGGAATTAATCTCCCAGTCAGGCAGATTGGAGGTCAGAACTGGATTTCTCCTGAGAAAAAGCACTATTCCAACCTGTGCAGTAGGACAATATGAAAAATATTGTACTCGTTGCAATATGAACAAAAATCCATATTGACTAGGATGAGACACCATTCATCTTCATTTCTGAACTCAACCAAAATAGAAAGATACATGGCATAAAGAGCTGACAGGCTACTGCATTATCTAATCTTTACAAAGAGTATTTGTGTTAGGCATGGAGCTTAACTTAGGAAAGTTTGATTTTCCTTTCCTTGCACCCATTCCCCTGCTAACACTTTATTCAAGGAATGAATTAGGCCTTGATCATCCATTGATCAAGAGTTCCCAATGGGGAGCCCTAATGCATTTTATCTGCAGTTATCATTCCTAAATAACACCTATTTCTGTGCATGCACTTAATTCTTTTCATCAATACTGTGCTATCCTTCAACAAGCCTGTTAATAGCATTTTGGAGGTACACTTTCAATGAAATCCTCCTTTGACAAATGAATTAGTGAAACTATTGGGATTTCCTTTCGTGTATTTGCTTTTTTTCCACCCACACAGGCAAATAAATTCCATCCCCCTCACATCCTCCTGCCTTAAAAAAAAGTTAAAGTGATGTGTTGAAGTTCAAGATACTAAATGGAAAGCTGTTCAGAACAAATTGGAAAAGATAACCAATAATGCTTTAAAGCAAACATTCATTATTTTTCACTAAATTCCCTATGGAGTGAAAGATGTGATGCATCTTTACAATTTCCAGAATTTTTCACTGCCATTAGCATTTCCCTAGCAATATGTCTTTTAAAGGAAAGACACAAAAGGTGCATATCAACTTAGACAAGACTTCAGTATATGATTAAGTCAGTCACATGGGTTTAAGCATGCACTTAAGTTATCTGCTGAATAGGGACAGATTTGAACCTATGCCTGAATGCTTTGCTGAAAAGAAGCCAAAACAAATTGGTTATAATTAAATTCTTTTGATGAAATTTCCACAACTCCCTATTGTGTGACACCAGTACTGAAATGCTAATAAACTAGTTAAAATTAAGCTTATTACCAAGTAAAATAAACCACAGAGACACTTCTGTCTTTTCTTATTTTATATCACCATTTATTTAATATTATTTTGGATTAGAGAAATAAAATACTTGACCAGGGCTAATGCATCAGCCTCACAGAGCAATAATTGCAGTGCATCGCAATCCAGGAGACAATCTATAGATTCCTCCACATCCACCTGCAAAGCTAGTCCTGTTTATCTGAGAAATAGCTTTTAGCTATGTCAGCACTTATGCAAAACCCTAACTCCAGAACACTGCCAGAGAGATGCTACAGGCCAGGAACTGCTCAATGGGTGGAGAGCTCTTTTAAAAACAAAACAAATGGATCTCTAACTGAAAAATGAAGCATTAACACACAGGCTGCTCAGGAAGCATTGCATACACATACCAGGACCTGCACGCTCTGAAGCATGATATGTTAATGCAGCACATCCCCGCAGAAATATCACAGAGAGTTAAAAATGGCCTTGTCCTCTTGAAAGCCTTCTGCATGCCGACAAACGCAGATACTACCCACACAGATATTGTTCTGAAATTCTCCCAGCCTTGCACAGCAGCAGGAACAGCTATGTTCACTGTGGCAAAGAAGGATACAGGGAACCAATAATTCTACCACCACTCAAAAGTTTCAAGAGTAAGAACTTTTAAAACATATGACAATGGGACAGTGTAGGCAAAGTCAAATGCTGATGAGTAGAAAAGGCAGGCCATCTGACTGAAGAGTTGGTGCAGTGTGACCACCCTGTCAGTTTTGCAGGACTTTCCAAAGCCTGTTGTTTTCCAATAACTTAAGGCCATCTGTAAACTGCATACAATTTGGATGATCACTTTAGCCTCCATTTCTCCATTTTCAAAAAGATTAACATCATCTGTGTGCGTGCCTTGGGCAGCTCTGCATGCTAGGCTGACCAGGAACATGAGGCATTTTGTTATCTAAGCAGATATCCTGCTCCACTGAAGCTCGGTCAAAGGCAAACATGAAAAACTTTTAAACTCTCTGGACAAAAGCTCAATGCAAACAGTAGTTTCTGCAGTAGGTTTGAACTAAATCTTCTGTATGAAAAATTTCTTCAGTTTGATTGTGAACCCCTTCCTCATATTGGCAAGTGGCTCAGCAGCATCAGGTCATTTCTGTGAGCAACTGCTCATGAGTGCAGAAGGTGGAAGAGATTCAGTTTTTCCACTTTGTCTTTAAAACCAAATGTGAAAGAGGTTGTGAGGACTGAGCTATACTTGAAATCAGACCCACTACATTCCAGTCTGCTGTCTATAATCTGTATGGGATGAGGCAAAATATCAATCAGGAATTAAAATAATTTCTAAAATGTTTTGAGAAACAAAGCAAGAAATGCATCAATCTACAGACAGTATTTTTAATAAGCTAGCAGTAAAAGCTATCGAGGAACTCATTACAATTTACTGCAAAACAGAAAACGAGCATTTTCACACATCTCATGAAAAACAAAAGTAGCTATTATTTTTCAATCCTCAACCATTCTGTGGGCCATTTTCAACACAGCTAAGCAGGCATGGAATTTAGGCTGTAATTTTCACAGGGACCCCAAGTGAGTTAATGGTCCAATCTTTATTGAAAATTCTGGTTTTAACTTTTAGTTGCCAACAGCAGTAACTGCTCCCATAATCAAATATCATAGTCAGTGATCCTTCAGTGCTTTTGTTCCTTAATCTGGCTTCTATTACTTAGTTTGACATTTCAAAAAGAAAAGGAAAAAAAAAGCACATTATGGTAGTATAGTTATATTCTTCCATTTGTGGGCATTAAATAGTGGCACCATAGCTCTGCCCATAAATCAGAAAAAATATAGACATCTGAACAAACAAACCTACTGAAAAAAATCATGTATTACAGCTGCAAAAAAGTAAATACGGACTTTTTTTCCTGTGCCTCCAGGAGAATCATCACAGTAAAAATAAATACAGATGCTAAAACCAGAAGGATTATACAAGTTAGAAGTGGTACAAGACTATGCATTTTATTAGCATAATTTATATTCTAAGAGAGTCCAATCTGGTGTTGAGAAATATAAGAGTATCCAGCCTCTGACAGGATAGGGCCCTGATGCCTTCTATCACAATAAAATTAAGGTTAACCCTATCAGTACTCCGTGGATCTTTTATAAAGACATATAGAGCCTCACATAGAAATAATCAACTCATAAAAATGTCAAATGCTGTTTTGTTTTAATGGAATAAAAATAAAACATATTAAAGAGAATATTCCAACTACAGATGGATGGCCATTCACATGACTCTAGCAATGTCACTGGAGTTTGGACTGCTTTAAATGGGGGCATAAATTTAGCCTGAAAAAATAGTACTCTCAGAGTGACAGCAACCTGCCTTAGTTCCCATAATCACACAAACTCCATTCAATGCCCACATCTCTTGGGCTGATATTTCTGCCCTCAAAAAAATAAAAAGCTACATTTTGGGAACTTGCATATGAACATGCACAAACACCAGTAGGATCTCCCAAGTCCCTTGGGTGCCCACTTTGAGCTGAAGACAGCCTATGAACCAGTCACTCTGCTGCTTTGGGAACAGCCAGGACAAAATAAAAGTGCTGTATATTTTTCCTGGCAATCATCCCATAGGAATGCATTTCCTCATTCTATTCCCACACAGCCCACATTTCACTTCGGCAGAACTCAAGGGATTTTGTAACATAACCAGCTGGGACAGTTCGAAGAATAGCGAACAAGGTTCGAGCTCAGGCCCAGCCAAAGAGATCCATAGTGCAGCTCCAAGAAGCAAGGCATTATCCCTTTTTCCTTCCTAATACTATGTATTCCTGAGCTTTCTCCAAGCCCCTCTCTCTTTACAACATCAGACCATATAGCCAGTTCAGAGAAAGAGTTATGAAGTCCAGGGCAGCATTTATCTCATGAGATCAAGACAAATGTTTCCCCATCAAGAAAAGAGAAGATGACATTCTAGGGCATGGGAGCACATTGGTTGCTTAAAATCTCAGAGAGGCTGCTGCCAAGTCACTAGAATGAAAGGCAGAGGCAATTTTTGGGCTTCTCCCAAGCTGATGAATGAGAACGGGTCAGTCTACACTGCCTTGAGTCCCAGTAGCCAGTCCTGTCAACCTCAACAGCAGCACGTTCTTCCACAGCAAAAGAATAAAAGCTTTGTGCCAAAAACCTATCTGTGAATGGCTGTAAAGGACTTTTGACTTGATGCTTTTTAATAATTAGTATGCTACTAAAGCAACAGTCCCAGCAATGGATACAGAGAGACTACTTCACAGCTTGGGAGACCATGCATTGTGTCCACATGCACCTGGATGCACACCCACCCTGGGCTGATACTGCAGTGCAAGCACTAGCTTGCTACTGTGTCCATTCTGCAGCAGAAGGAATAAAATGCGTATCATTCACTGGACAAGTACTAATAAGTCAGCTGCAATACCCAGCCCTGCTGTCTGCACAGCTCAGTCTCTCAAATCCCTTGCTGTCACCCAAAACACTAAGAGCTCTAAATTTAGAATTGGCCCCAGCTGCCTGCAGAGTCTTGGGCAACTCTCAGCTCCTGCCTCTCCACCAAAATCGGGTAATAACACTGTCCTGCTTCACAGAAAGAGGAGAGTATTGATTAAACTTTGTAGCAAGGGATGAAGTATCCACTCCGAACTCCTTCCACTTGACAAAGTGGGAGTAAATGAAAACTGCAAGGGAATCCATTATTCAACCTCATCTCAAGACAGAAACAGAAAGTAACGATTGGCCCCATTTTATCCTGGGAAGAATTTTACATGTACACACACTCCTAATTAACAGAAGACTACCAGGTACTGGAAAAAACTGATTTTATATATACAGATGTGTGTATATATACACATATGAATGATACAGAAGCCCTCAAAGACTTAATCTGCAGAGTCCTTTTCTACTTTTGCACATGCAAATGTTGCTTTCTTCTGATGCGCAAGTGTTAGTGTAGATTGTTCCTTCACTGATTTTCCCAGGAACCACATTAACAATTACTGTGGTGAACTTGTCTGGGTCAGCTGCTTCCCCATACCAGTAAGCGTGACAATATTGTTCTTCACAGGAGGAAAGACAGCACACAAAATCTAAGCATGCTGTATGAAAATACTAGTTTTAGGCTGCTCCTGTTTTATTTATTCTGTAGACATGACTGTAAGTGTAACACAGAGACAAACTATTGATTTCCTCAGTATAAGACCATGGATTTAAAGTCATACAGGAACATTAAGAGCTTCTAAATTTGATCATCCACAATATACGGACTACAGCAATTTCTTTAGTCAGTAAAACTGCACTTGAACTGAAGCCCGTATTTTAGACTGTTTTGATCTTACAGACAACTGTAGTGTACCTCCTGCATCAACCTACAGTACGTGACTCAGAGGAAAGTTAAATTTCCTGATCTCTTTATTAAAAACAAATAAATCCCACTGAAAACCAATAGGCTGAAGGAAGGAGGGACTCCTTCCTGGCACTTTTTCACTATTTTTATCTCTGAAGGACCAACATTCTCTGTGACACACTTGTCAACATAACAGTGCTGATTGCTTTATGAATAAAAATGTTTCTTTTTTTTTGATTCTTTCCTCCATACCCACACATTTATCAAACTATCAGCCTCAACAACAGCCAACAGGGAATTCTACAAGATGATGATGTGGAGCATAAGAAAGAGTTCTGGTTTAAACCTGCTCCTTAATATTTTCAAGTATTTCTTGTGTTCAGGACAGCTCTTTAATATGTCATATTTTAGAAACTGCTATCATTTTTCTTCTTAAGATCTCTTAAGTAGAGGATCTCTTTCCTTTCCCAAACTGAATTAGGGTAGTCTCCATAATCCTTCTTCACGACTGCTCTCTCCCACCTTTCTAGCACTTCTAATTGTTTCTGTAACCAAAACTCAACATTAAATTCACAGTGAGGTGAGTCCATCAATTTATACAATGACATGATAATATTTTCTAACTGACTCTCTCTATATAGCCAAGCGTTGTATTCGGGTTTTGGAGGCCCACTGCATATTAAGTAGATGCCTTTATTAAGCTGTCATGTATGACGTGTAGATCTCTTTCCCAAGAGGTTACAAGTAATTCAGAATCCAATAATGCATACAAGTAATTTTAAATTGCCCCTTCTACTTTAATTACCTTGCAAGTTAATGCCATGTTCCAGCTACAGCATGCCATTTGGCAACCTAGCTCTTTACAGTCCTTCAGAAGTGCACCTCACAATCACTCACAATGTTCCTTAATTAATTCGGAGCCTTTCTATAAAGTAATGCTGACATCTTATCCACTCCTCACCCAGGTTATTGCTAAACATACTGAGTATAACTAGGTCCACTGTTAACCTTATTTTTATTTTGATATTTTCTATAGTTATTTTTATTATTTTTTGTTATTTTGTCTTTACATTCCAGAAGAAGATGTTTATTGGCAATGTACCTCATGACTGTTAATTCATGGCAAAATTTTGCCACCTAGCCTGTGATTTTCAAGCTCCCTTAGTCTTCGGTTATAAGAGACTTTGACAGTTTTGATTGAATAGACAGGTTACACACAATTATGCCCTTGTTTTGGGCGTATTCATGTAAGATTTTTTTTTTTTAAGAAAAAATATTTTAAGGATAAAGATAATTCAGATAGGCAACCTTGCCCTTAAAACAGAAATACCAAGTATTTCTTGGAACAAAGGTCAAACATAAGTAAAATTTGAAACCACAAACAAAGGCTTTGCTAATTAAACTTTTATACATTTACCCTGGCTTTCCACTAGAATCAAAGTGCACATGCGCTGCAAGGAGCAACTTGGAAGGAGCATGAATTGTGTGCCTTTGCCTGTGCTAAGGCTACCTCCTTTGTAACAACATTATTGTGGTTCTTAAATTGTAAACATAATTTTTAAACATCCTATTCATTCTGATGGCTGCCTTTTCCTACATGTGCCTAGTAAGGGTCATTGGCTTCTTTGGTTTTTTTGTGGGGGTTTTTGGTGTTTGGTTTTGGTGTTTGGTTTTGGTTGTGGGTTTTTTTTTTTTTTTTAAATGGCAGATGCACTTGGCAGTATCTGTGACCTTGAGTTATACACATGAGCAAGCAAGATAGCCCAGTCCTGCAAGGCTGTTTATGCATTCTGAGAGAGCTCCTTCTGAGAGGAGTGTCTCAAGGAAGACAGAAACATGACGTGCATACCAAGCCAAGTGCTTCATGATTTATTTATAGGGAATAGGGGCATAAAAATTTGCTGAAGAGGAAAGAAAAATGAAGAATTTGACTTACCTTGTCAGTGTAGACGAAGAACAGAATCACAACAGTGAGCTCCAACAGAAATATAATTAACAGCATGATAAAAAACTGTCAAGAGAAGAAGGGATGGGGGAAAAACAAAAAGCAAAACCCATCAACATCTATTTCAGCTTTTTCTGGATGCACAATAAGTACATTGAGCAGATCATACAGAATGGGGAGTGGGAGTCATACAGGCAGCAAGATGCAAAACTGCTGTGTTACAGCAGAACAAAAGGCACATGACATGCAGCAACTGAAAAAGCAGGTAAAGGACTAGTGAGGAAACAACAGTACACGGGCATTAGCATGGCTGATTTATATCACTGATTTGAGCCGAACAGCATAAAATCCCACAAAGACCTTTCCCTCCAGCAGCCCAGTACTCTATTTGACAGTAACCCTTGAGGACTCTTCCCAGGCTAGGTTTCCTTTATTTTTTTCCCCATCAGGTCTTTCCAATTAACAAGATATCAGCAAAATCCACAGCTTAGACTTTCCATTGCAAGAGAAGGTAGCCTAGCACATAAACCATAAAGTCATAGCCTCTTTCAAGGGGGATTGTAGGAGAAGTGAAAGGCACACCAAAAAGCTTGTATACCAAGTTAGCTCTACAAGCAGTTTTGGGTAGCTACACAAATCACCCAGGGGTTTCAATTGAAAGGGGCTGACTTGCACTGAAGACATCAAAGCAAAGTCGGTACATCTCTTTTTCTCCTCATAAGCCATGGAACTGTCTAAAACTCAGTAGTCAAAAGCTCAAAGGAGTGGATAAAAAAATTTTAACACAGGGATTTCAGGTAGGTTCTCTAAAGCCCTCAGCTCTGATGGACTTCAGTGAGAGGAACTGTTGGTAATGCCAAACACTTCTGAAAAACCATATCCTCTGCTTTTTGCTAAGGTGCTGGACGGGTCTGCAGCACAGGTCTGTGGCAGCATCAACACAGCGGTTGCACCGACATTAGAACAAGCGCTAGTGGAGCTTTAAATGAAACTGAGTTTTGCAGATACAGGTAAAGAAGAGTGAGTCATTCTGTAAACTTTTTAGGCTCAGGCAAAGGTCCAGCTTCATATAATATAAACTCCCTACACTTAGCAGCCTGCAAGGCTTGAATTCTAATACTGAGCAACACTGACTTAATTGAAATCCCATCCCCAAGAGAAAAAAAAAACAGTTACCATCTCTTCAGCTTCAACCACAGGGCTGCAAACCTATGAAAGTTTAATAACTACAAAGCCTTATCAGAGCTTCTTCACAGCCTGGTAAGTCAAAACCAAACCTTTGAACCTATGGATTTCTGTGATTGAATGGAGGGCAAAAGGTCAAGAAGGGGAAAATATCTTTCTCCAGTAGTACAATTACACTGTCTACAGAACTCATTGCATTTTGCCTCGTGAGTCTTAAATTAAAGTTTATTTTCAAATCTTCATCACTAGTATCTTCACACCTGCCTGACCCTAATACTGGATCCTATTACTGCCCAGTTGTGAATCACAGAACTCATTCACACTCGTGATCCAAGCTGATTTCCATATCATTACTATCCAACACTGACCTTCTGTATGGCTTTGCAAACCAGTCTTGGTGCAGCTTGCTTTTTATGTTTACGATTTTAGCCTGCTGCATAGCCTTTGTCCTTGAAACAGGACAAAGCATAGCACTCTTTGCAAAGATGCATAGACACTTTGCTATACTTCATTTGGCTGTGGGGTATTTTTTTGCTCATCCATAAAGCATGACCTTTCCAAAATGTGCACACAAACACCACTGTCTCCCTCTGAAATTCAGTGGCATAGCCTGGATTACATCAGGTGATTTCTAGAACAAAGGAAGGACTTGTACCCATCATAAAGAGTGATCAGCATTTCTTACCACAGGACCCCAATTTAGTCAGCTTAGAATTTTGCCAAACCTCAACTGTCTATGCTTATATATACTGAGCTTGTTTCTGTCTAAAGGGTAAGAGGTTTTGGAAGAACTTCAAAAATAGCACTTTGAATATTTCTAAGAATGAAGAACAGTAAAGTATGTTATTCTGTCCAGGTTAAATTTCTGGTGGCTTAATTTGAAATCCTCTCACACTCTGGTGTTTAGAGCAGGGACTTGAAACAAAGTGCAGCTCCATTTCAGGCACGTGCCTTTTGTCTCACCCAACTATGAGTGGATTTTTGTGGGAAAGTTATTAGCCTTCAAAAAACTGCATTTCATACATCCAGTAGAGATAAGAGGACTCAGCAGCTAAAACCTTAAAAGTCTACAACTACAAAAAGCCTACTCACATCCATCCCACAGCTCATGTGCGACCAGACAACTCATAAACCATCCCACAGCATCTTTCCTGCTCCTGTGGTACCCACATGCCCGCAATGCCTTTCTGCTGTACTCTCAGAGCTGATGGCCTCCAGTCTTGCTTCACAGGACATGACCTGGAACAGTGGCTATGGCCAGGAACCAGAGTAAAATTCAGGGACCTTTTTTTCCTGTGCCCTCAAGAAAGTGTTTCCTCCCTTCTCCACACATACCAGCATGGAGACAGTAGAGATGAAGCCAGGGAATGACTTTGCTGGGAAGCCTGAGGAAGAACATTTCTAACAGCAGATGGGGAATGGTTTGGTTTAGGGTATGATCTGGATACCAGTGTTAGAGAAACTGGATGTAATGGCAGTAGCCAATCAGGGCAGGAGACACCAGAGAAAAAGGCAAGGCCTGTGCAGCGGCAGAGGATGCCTGTGCACATGGATACCCAGAAGGAGCTGTGCCTTTGGGAGGATGGTGGCCTGTGGAGGACCCCATGCTGGAGCCATGGAAAAAAAAAGAGCAAGAAGCAAAGAGTGGCAGAAAAAGGAAAGCACACCACACTGACCCCCATGACTGAGTATAATATGCAGGCAGTGGACTGGAGACTGGCAAGGGGGGAGGAGAGGTGTCTAAAGGGAAGTTGAAGTTTTTTCCTCAAGTGTGTAATTGTCATTATTTCTTAATACCAAAACCAGTAATTAAAAGTTCATCTTAATTGGCAGTAAATTAGGGGAAATTTCAAAACTTGAGAGTGTTTTTCCCTGCAGCACTAAGCCATACAACTCTGCTAAAACCCCTAATCTCAGGTCTGGAGCAGGCAGCTGCTGTTGCCAGCTGTGCCACTGTGTTCAGCAGCAGAAGGCTGTGGGGTGGATCTTCAGGTGAGACCATGATGGTGGTCCTGCTTTCTTCAGTTCATATTAGAGAAATAGGTATGACGTTGCCATCATAAAAGATGCTAAAACTGTGAAGTCAAGCACTCAAAATTTAGGAAATCTCAGACTAAAAGTCCTCTCAGCGATGGTTACGTACCATGTCTAAGTCTTTCCCTACACAGACTCAGAAGTTACTCTAAGCTGTTACTGGTGGGAAATTGCTTTCATGTGCTGCAGATTTTGGAAGTCATACAGTGAACCAAAATTAATGTACACTGTTCAGAAAGTCAAAACATAGATAAGTAGGATTATACTCTTTCTCCATAGAAAAATATTTTTGTTTTTAAATAAAACCTCTAGTTTTATCTTTCTTACTATTTGCATTCATTGACAAAAACTACACTGTTATATCACAGATAACTAACATGTATTAGTAATTACACTGTTTGCAGACAGTAGAGACATGCACTGTATCTTTTATTGCAAAGGTATATTAGGTGAGGGCAACTTTAAGGTGGAGGCTTCAAATTCACCACCTGGTAAAAGCTACAGGCACTTACATGTCAGCACATTTATCATCCCCCTTTAAAGAATAACCCTACCTGAACCCAAAACAACAAGTCAGAAAGTAAAAATCGAGGCTTCAGACTGAGCTGGCTGCAAAACATAGCCTGCACACCTTAGCACATCTTCTGATACACCAGACTACAGTGCATGCATGGACGCATGCACAACCTGCTCCTCTATTCCCATAGTGCATTCCAACAAAAGTTCACTTTCAGTTCCATCCTCAGTATCATCTCAAGGTGAATGATGCCCAACCTGGGGCCAGAACCAGCTTGCCATATCCCATTCAAATTTAAAAGAAAGAAATACAAGGCTGAAGGCTCACAGCACATAAACCCCCACCACACCTGCTGGAAACACTCACAGCTCCTTTTCAAATGAGTTTTCTCACTGTGGTGATAAATACAGAGAAGAATAAAAATGAGTTTTGCTTTGGTTCACTGGGGCTGCAGGCTGTTGGTATAATAAAGATTTATGCATGAAGAAACAACAATCCCAAAGCAAAGCATTCATGTAAAACTCAATAAAAAAAAAAAAGATTAATCTGACCTTGTACAGAGAGATGCTTTACTACCCTACTTGTCAAACAGTGGGATGCAAACTAGTAGAGGTTCACTGGAGAGGTACCTACTGCACAGCTTTTCATAAATTACACCTGACATAACCCCACAGACGTTTTCATGAGAAGGGAGGTATGGTGATGCCTTTCTGTCTATCTACCACTGCTGATTTTCATCCTTAAGAAAACTAAGGTCAGTTTCTCAGCAGTTACCTTCATATTCTATAAAGCCCATGACTTTCCCACAGGTTCCCATTAAAGGAGTAGATAAAAGGAAGTATGCAATTGTTATCAAGCCTACCTCATAGCTATGCATCACCCTCCTGATGTCAGAGAGAGAAAAATCTATTAGAGAAGAGGTCCCAACTTGCAACTCCATCCCCATTGGAGCTGTACTAGGCTTTTGACCCACTAGTTCCAGTTTCCTTCATCCAGCCTCTTAATATCAGTGGAAGAATCAAGAACTGTTCCCTATGTACATCCTTTATACCACGTTTCCATCACAGCTCACAAAGGCACAGAGCAGTAAGCTAATTACGTTTTTGTCCCAAACAAACAAGTTTCTCTGTTTTCTCAGTGTTAGAGAAACTTGCCTCTCTGCATGACGACCGAGCATCACACACTACTACACAGGACTGGATCTTTTGCTTCCCCACTGCCCCTCCTTCCCAAATCTTCTCAATAGTTCTATCATGTTGCTCAAATTGCCTATCCCTTTGTGTCAGGATTAGCTGATCTCACAGTCTCCCAAAACCAAAAGTGACCAAGTACAATGAAAACCAATCTGTGATCATCTTGTTAGTCTCCTAACATTTTGCTTGAGACTAAACATGATATAACTGATGGCAAAATCAAGAATGCTGTGTTTAGACTGATCCCTGAAGTAATGCTTTTAGTTTGATGCGAGTCTGTCTCGGAAGGAGACAGCAAGATCTCAGTGCGTCAGGCCCTCTTCTCAACTTAGCTAATGACAGGAGACAGAAGTTTCTTGCAAAGTATTATTCAAATCCTCTTCAACAAACAGCAAGAAAATAGTCAAAAAAAAGTCAGCAGCCTCTTTGGAATAGTGACACATTCCAAAACAGTTTTAAAATTCATGGCTTAGCAAATAATTTGTTTAGACCAAACAGCCTACAAATTAGCATAACTTACCTAAGAAACTGACAAATAACTTCAACAGTCAGCCTGTGCTCTGTTGCATCATGTAGTGCTTACATGGTTAACCTGTCTGCGAAGGAGACAGTTAGCTTCTTTTCTGACAGAGACAATACGAAGTAAAACACATGAGCAGGTAGATTGCTCCTGTGAAAGTGCTCCAGCAAGCTAACTGCTCTTGGTCTGCAGCAGCTCCCAGGATGAAGAGAAAAAAACCCAGATTTACAGGTAAGCTTTCCTCTGTAACATCAACTGCAAGTTTGGTACAGTCAATCATTTTGCCCTTTATTTAGGCTGCATTACCAAGTCCTCACTGATCAGCTTTAATTTCAGTATTACATTTCACTTCCTAATTAATAAGCACCTCAGGTAGAAGAAATTACAGAGAATTCATCGGGCTAAAATTGTTGGTCTTCCAAGAGAACTCTAACTTCATAGCCTGGGAGGGATTTCAATTTGTCTGCCTGGTCCTAATGCGTACATATATAACTTTGGTCTTCAAGAATAGTCCAGCTCTGGCTGCTAGAAGACTTAGCTCTTAGAATCACAGAAACATATAGGTTGGCAGTGACCTCTGGTCCAACCCCTTGTTAAAAGCACAGTCAACTAGATGAAGCTGTGCAGAGCTGTGCCCAATCACCTTCTGAGCATCTGAGGATGAAGATGGACAGCCATCCACAGCCTCACTGGACATCTTTTTCCAATACTTGACTATCTTCATGATAACAAAAATATTCTGCATCTCTAATTGGAATTTCCCTTGTTGTAACTTGTGTCTGTTACCTCTTGTCCAATCCCTGCGAATCCTTCCAAAAGCTGTATTTTCTTTAGACTCTTCGATAAGGTAGTTGAAGATAGGAGTAAAATCTCCTCCTTGCTTTAATTTCTTAAGACAGAACAAACCCAGCTCTCTCAATCTGTCCTTGTACATCGTGTGCCCCATAATCATCATGGTGGCCCTCCATTGGACTCCTTCCCCTCTGGTATGTACGTCTCTTCTACTGGGGAGCCCCAAATTGGGCTAAGCACTCCAGATGTAGCCTTATCTTATTCTGGAAGAAGATGTTATTCTTTCTCAGTGTGAAGAAATGTAAGGGAATGTGGGGCTTACTACGGCCCAGAACTACCCAATTATTAGATCTATCTTTTTATTCTGATTTAAGACAAAGACACATATTAAAGTGCAGGCTCTCCCAACCTTTGAAAGATCTCTGCTTGTTCTGATCAAAAGCAGAAGTTCCTTTACTTTTGAGTTAAAAGGAGGATTATCAGATTGTGTTACTATGCTTTAGGCCTAAACTATCTGCCAAAAATATTTTTTATTGATTTTTAGATTATAGTTTGATATGAACAGAAATGCTAAAAAAAAATTACATCACATTCTGCACATAATCTATTCTGCAGGGATGGCATGTTACCTTTAATACTGAAGGTGTAAACAGTATCTCTCTTTTTTGAACAAATTAAGTCAAACCTTTACCTACAAATTCACAGAGCTCCATTAAAGTCAAAAGAATTTAATGGATTTTACAGCAGCCACACTTTACCAAGCTGCCTGAAAATGAAGAACTTTCCTTGAATTTAATATGCTTTGTAATTTTGCTGTGCTTTAATCATGATTATTTATATTGAAATAATATCTACTAGATTGAGTGGAGATTCCACATTACTATGGCTGGCATTGTCAAAATCTTATATCTTCCCCACAGAAGTGTAGCATCCCCATGCCTAACCAAATTAAAACAGATGCATGAATAAACTTAAATGCATAAAGTTGAGAACAAAAAGGGGTAACACTGTCAGAGATCCAGAATGCTATAAACTATTGCCAAATTTACTGCATATTCCACACTGAAAAAAATCAAACCACCTACGAAAAGCCAAAATCAATGCAAGAATTTCCATGGAGGTACTGGAAAACAGAACTCCAGGTACTGGAGAATGACCTGCTCTTTACACCTGCTTTCAGGTACCAATGCTTGCCAATGTTGGCTCTGGCTTTCTAAGTACAGCAATACAAAGATCATCCCCAAGCATTTTAAAAGGTTTCCCAAAATAGCTCTTTTATTACATACTGGTACATGACTTCCACAGAATAAAAACTGATATGGTATAGATTTTATTAGCACTCAAAAAACCCCAAAAAACCAACTTTCTTCCACTTTTGAAAGGAAAGGTGTTTAATGTATCACTAGTTCTCACAAGCAGTTTGATTTAACATAATTCCTCAAAGGCATTTTGATCTGATACATTAATAGAGAGTGGGAACACCATAGGCTCACTTAGTTTTTTACAATTTTCTTTGATTTTCTTTTCCAAGGAACTGAGCAAGGAGAGGAGAACAGAAGAAAAAGTGCAATGGGAATTGTACTTGCATCTTAGAAGTGACAACTTCTGCAGCCTGAAAGACTTGTATAGAAAGAGACAGAGCAATGAATGCGAAATGACAGGACAGTGCCCAGACAATAAAAATAACTGGAATTAGAGTCAATAAAATCCCAGTGTATTGATCTATCACATGAACTTCACAACAAAAAGGAAAGGGCAGCTTGCTTCCATCAATTTCCATCATAGTAGATTCTGATTCTACATCTCTGTACCAAAGGTTTTGCTGACACGTGGTTTGAATTCTCCTTTTGTTAGTTCTAGACCATTGCTCCTACTTACTAACCTTTGTAGCACCATGCATGCTTCCTTTCTGCCCATAGTATTTAGGCTCCTTGAATATTTGTAGACTTATGTCCCATCTGAGCCCTCTCTCTGCCATGCTGTGCATATTTAGCTCTCTTAATACTTCCTTGGAAGTAAATCTCTTTAGCCTCCTGACCTTTTTTTTTAGCATAAAAATGTAAGTTTGTTCATAAACTGTAAAAAAAGGCAGTAATGTATATGAGCAAACTTATGAACAGAAACTCCATTATGAAAATGGCATGTATTTAAATTTGGTTCATCAGCTATTATTCTCTAAAAGCCTTAATAGTTAATTCATTGTGATTGTGACAGTGTCGTGCATGCTTTATGCCTGCTAGATATATAGTACAGCTCTGTTTATGTTTGGACTATATCTTTTATGAATGTGCAAAAATTCCTGCTGATCAATAAGGCTCAGAGAAATCTGCAGTAATTATTTCTGGGAAGATATACAACATATGCAGTTTTAACACGTTAACAGTATTTCATTTCAGTCTCATTACTCCTTGGAATCATTCAGTCTTACTGCATTAGTAAGTGAGAGTTGAGAGACTTGACGTTGCCATACTGTGTGTCACAGGATTTTAACTGGCATTTTGTGGTATTTCTAGTAATTTTCCATCTTCTCCAAAAACTGACTCAAAATCAAGGAAGTGTAATCAAATATTAGCCAGATATCACTCTCACATCACAACAGTGAGTAGGTATAGGCCCATTTAACAGCTCGCAGATTATAATTACTTAGCACAAATAAAGGTCTCGCTGGTCTTTGACTCTCTTTAAGGGTTGCTTCATCTCTTGTGCAAACATAATGCAAAGGTGTGATATGATTTGGTGCCAATCTTTATCCTAGTCAAGACAGAAACTCACCCTACTTGTGAAGTGCAATGCAGCTGAAGAAGAACTAAAACATCAGACTAGCTCTTACAAGTCCCTGTGCCACTTCCATTAATAACAAAGTAGTTGCTTGAGTCCGTCTAACATATCTAATGGTAATAGAAAATACAACTAAAAGGCTCTGGCTTGGGGTTAATCCAGTATTCTTCATCTATGGCAAAGATATGCAAAGTTAGTTAGTGTCTAAACTTACACCATACCCAGATTATTTCATACCCAGGAGCTCCAGCATGACACACCATCGGACAGCTCAGTGCCGCGAGAGGAGGAAGAGGAGGAGAGTAGCAGCGTGCGGTCCTCATACACCCTGCTTGGGGATCAAGTGAGTCAGCAGGGCTGGCTTCACACTCATGTTCACATCGAACATCTGGCTGACCCCAAGTGCTGGGCAAACTGACAGAAGCTCCCCCAAGACAATAAGGGCAAATGACATGATCATGCTGCTCAGCTGACTTATGATGAGCCAAAGGGGAAAAAAATTACTCTGAAATTCTGCAGTTCTCCTTTTACATGTATTTGCAAACTGTGAGCTAAGTTTGCAATGGGACCTCACCTGCTAATTATAACAACAGAAAATTTCTCTTATTTCTAGGAGTCTCAAAACAGCATCTAGAAACTGTACTGCATGTGTAAGTGAAGGAAATGATGGAATAGATGGTCAAGAAGAGGAAAAAAGGACAAGGTAGAGTATTTTGCCTGTATTTAAATTCTACTGCTGTTTTTCTCCCCAGTTTGCTGTTCCCAAATGTGCTACAGAGAGGCTGCTGCATCAGACGCACATGGGTCAGTCTTGTAGTAGCTTAAAAAATGATCAGCAAGTCTGTTTGGTTTACCTAATTCTGCCTTTTAGCTGGTAACATTCTCCCTCTGGGGAACTGAAATGCCTATAATATCAAATCAGCTCTGGCTACACCTTGTGTAGGCATCACTGATTTACACAAACTAGCCTCCATTTCTTTACCTCCAGAGCTAGATTTTTCTGAGGTTCAGGTAATTCTAATCCTTAAAGAAAAAAGCCAGTGTTGCTCTTTAATTTAAGAAGTAGTGTTAAGGTAGATAAAATAGCAAATGAATGATTTGGAATATAAGCATACATGCTACTTTGGTAAGCCTATCGCTTTCCATCCAAGGAGATAATTTTGTTAGGAAAATAATTATCAAATGATATGCTCTAAAGTGACATGAATGTCTGAGCTGGCAAGGAGCACACAGAGTCTCTCTCCTCTGCCTTTGAAATGGGAGTAATTCTGTTGCTTATCTTACACATGACCCTAGGTCTGGAGCAAAAGCCTGTCAAAATGAGCAGAGGTCAGTCTTATAGATCAATGAACACATCTGTCCAGAGACTACAAGCTCTGGCAGAAAACAGGCTTCCTTGAAAGTGTTTTCCTGACCACCATGTAGTCTTATGCTCTGCTCTTCCATTGCAAGGTTCATTGGATTACTTAATTGTCCTGGTAATTTGATGTGCAGTGAGGTATCTGTAACCCACCTCAAATCCTTACAGACAGTAGTAGAGCAAGATGAGGCTTGGTTTCTGGGTTCCTTTTGAAATGGCTCAGAGCCAGGTGTCTTATCAAGAAACTCTGTCACATGAGTTGATTGAATCCTGAGACAAAAGATGGGGTGAGGGAGCCTTTCTAAGTGATAGAGGATCTTGAGCCTGCATTCACTGTCAGAGAAGCTGATGTTGCTAACACTCAAAACTACTCGTTAATAATCAACCAGGAGTTAGGAACTCAGAAACACTGACAACCATTTAGACAAACAGATTAAGTCTTCAACTGATATAAATTAGTATAGCTCCACTGACTCCTGCACATGGTGCTGTCACACTGACTGCCATAAAGCAGTATCTTGGCAATACAGAAAAGGAATGGGGACATTCTTCATTAAGAGGGTGGTCAGTCCCTGGAACTGACTCCCCAGGGAAGTGGTCATGGCACCAAGCCTGTCAGAGTTCAAGGAGCATCTGGTCGATGCTCTCAGTCATATGGTTTAGTTTTACCTAGTCCTGCGAGGAGCAGGGAGTTGGACTCAATAATTCTTATGGGTCCCTTCCAACTTGAGATATTCTATGATTCTACAATTCAAAACATATCAGGCACTAGTGGTATTGCATTAGTCTATATTAGAAAAATAAATACTACCCTATGACATAAGCGCTGCCTACACATTGAGTCTAGGCTCAAGTTTAAAAACAGAAGGAAGGGAAGGGAGGGAAGGGAGGAAAAACAGCTTTACAATTTTCTCTCCTCTGTTCCCAGATCCTTTGATTAAGTGCTACCAGAGCTGAAGAAAAGGGAGGAAGGAGAGGACTCAGACAGGTCCCGTCCGCTCCTGAGTTTCAGTATCAGCCAAGCAGGAGGAGCTAAAAATTGGAAGGCAATGAGGAGTAGATTCTTAATAATAAAGGAGAAGCAACAAAACTAGGGGAGTTTGGTGCTCAGTACTTGCAGTCCAAACAGGTAGCAAGTTAGGGTTTTCCAATGCAACACAGCACTACACAGAGAAGTGTTAGACATGACGTATAATGCTCTCGGGCTGTGAGTATGGTATCTTCCTGGTCTTTGCATCACTTGCTTGCTGCTGTGGCTGCAGCCACAATTTCCCTGATTTTGCTACTTGGATTGCTAGAAGAACATAAGCTCCTGTGCTAAGCTGGAATGAGAATCTAGTGTTTGGTGTGTAGCATTAAATTAGTTAGTTAAAGTCATTCACAGGCTATTTCTTTCCCATCTAGTGGCTTTGAAATAAATTTCCTGTCACCAATGGAGTTTCAGCTGTCAGCTCTCTGATTGGATCCAGTGATGCTATTGAAAACAGTAGGGGTTTTTATTCTTCTTTTCTTCCCACTCATTAACTTTTTCCTCATTTTCTTTATTGCTATTTCACTTACAGATGAGCTGGCTGAAATTCAGAAAACTCTCAACAGCAGAGTAACAAGACATCATGGGCACTCATTTTCCCCTTGGACTATTCCATAAATAAGGGGCTTTTGATGTCTGGATAGTCATTCAGATAGGTATATAGTATCTGTTCTTCCACAGCTGGTCCTGACCTAGTATGAAGGTTTAATTCTGATCTTATTCATTCCAGCAACTGTGATAGACTCCTCGCTTATTAACATGAGGTTCTCATTTAAATTAAGCTGAACACATAGATCTGTCTGTTAATGATTATTTTCTTTCCTCGTCTCATTAATCATTGTTTCAGCTTTTCTACACTAACAAAAAAAAAAAAAAAAAAAAAAAAAATAAGGCTGATCCACAAATCAGGAATAAGGGGAAAGAGGGTGTATCTAAGCCATCTTCTTACTTATCTAATCCTTGATCTGATGGAACATACCCAACCTTGGCACCTCATAAGAAGGCAGCTGGCTTTGTGTAATCAGAGAGGAATAAATATTTTGCCTACTTCAAGCCCTTTCCCCTTTCTAATATATTCCTGTAAGGACAATAAATATATGGTGAAGAATCCCTTACGTTAACTTACAGCCTTTTTAGGCCTGAAGGTCTACACAAACAATACTTGTTCTCTACCTCTTTGGATTATTGGCCATGTTGCGCATCCCAACCAGGAGCAGAACAACATGTTCATTCTACCAAATCATTGGAGAAAAAACAAAGTGTCACAAAATCAGAGGGTGACATAAAGAACCGCCTTTGGATCTTATTTCCTTCCAGGACATGGGTTATTATTTCAGTTGCAAGTGTCTGGAAACATGGTATCTCTACACGTGTGCTGTAACAACAAAATAGACATCAAAATCCCTCCTTCGCAAAGGGCCTGATACTGGTTTTTACCAGTAACTATGATTTCTGTACCAAAAGTAAGTTCTTATTTGCAAAAAAATTGCATTAGACCATGTTCACATGGCCTTCCTGGCAGCTTTTCTGAATGTCCTGTTTCCTATTTAACTGAAGGCAATATTGCAATTAGGCTGATCGGCTCAGCTGGGACAGCCTGCAGTTGAGCTCATGGAAACCAGCTAATTGTGCCAATTAGGCACTTTCAACAAAATAAAAATTAGAACTAACTTTGCGTTGGGATATTTATTTATCATTTGGACATAATACATATGATGAAAGAAATCAAAGTTGTCATTACTATTATGGAAACATGGACTAAATACTTCTTAAAGGTCGTTGTAGCACACAGGACAGCTAGACATGTTCTTCTGTAATCAGAGAAAGATGATAAAGGCACTGAGTTGAGATTTAGACAGTTTGGGTTTGCTTCATAGCTCTCCCACAATCTTCCCAGTGCAACCTATGCAAGGCACTTAGTTTCACTTTGCTGCAGCTCCCCATCTGTCTAATGAGGATAATAATACTTTCCATTTGTCTTATCTATTTAGATGGTAAGCTCTACTCGTCAGGGACCTCCTCTTACCAGGAGTTTTATACAGAATGAGCATTCTGATCTCATGGGCTGCATGGAGGGGATACTGTAATACAGATAAGAAATAGCATAATCCATCATGATTTAACATCTAGAGATTTTTAACCTGGACTATCCATGGAATAATGACCTTTTTCACTGCAAGCACACAAATATAGATCTCTGCTGAACACGTATGAAAGGCAGAGAATTCAGGCAATTTAGCTCTTCAAACACAGATCTTAAGCAATTAACCTAAAAGGCAATGTTTACACAGACACTTAAGGATCAGCTAGGTCAACGTTTGAGCATGAAAGAGAAAAAAGTACTTAATTAGGCATAAATTTCTTCAGCATACAGCAATGGCATGTGCACATGTATATACAGCACTTGCCTAAAGTCAGTACTACGATCAAGTCTTCGTAACTGATCATGCTAGAGTGGTTCAGCAAGATGGTGCCTCGTCTTCTGCAAGGACAGCTGAAAAGCACGTGCACTGCAATGGGGTTAAGAGCACTCAAGCTAAACGTTTTGCTAAAATTCACCAAGATGATGAATACAGCTAGTAGCTCTGATGGACATTAGAACTACAACACATTTGCAAAGGGGAAGGGAGCAAAAATGGGTTCCTAATTTTGTTTCAAGATAGCCTATAGAGATTTGCAGTACAGCTAGGTGATCCTGCAATGCAGGATTAAATACCTACGAAAAAAAATAATCAATGGAAGTCCATAAACTAATTTTCTCAGGTCAGACTCTTAGCTTATTATCTCTGTCACCTGTTCAGGACAGTGACCCAATCCATCAGAACAAAGCTGCCATTTTCTAATTACAGCTGAGCTTGAAGCAGAGGGATCTCTGTTATACAGTCTTGAGCAAGCATAGCAGAAATGTCAAAGGAATCTTCCTGAAGCAAGAAAGTATTGTTTTCCTGCTTCACTCATCAGTTTGCATCTACATTCAGATGCAAGATTATATATACCAGGTTGTATACTAATTTCAAGAAATGCTAGTTGCTCTGATTTCCCTAGGGAAATCTAATGATGGAAAAATTTATCTTTCCCATTGTAGTTGGAGCAAATAAGAATCATTGCAAATATCCATTCTTTGTTCACCAAGATCTTAGTATGACAGCTGCACAACTCACCCCATCTGCGTATTTTTGCAGAACGCATAGGATGGTTTAGGTTTCATTTTAAATTTTTTTTCACACTCTATTTTAGATTTTTAAATTATTCCAGTCCTCTGAATGCAGAGAAACAGGAATGAGCCTGTTTCTTAAGAGATAAATGAGGCATATCCTGGCTATACATTGCCACTGGGTAAGGAATATCTGCCAGCTCCTTAGTTGGTGGACACCAGGTAAGTCCTCTCAAGTCAGTAACACTGTGAAGCCTTAGGCTATCTAAACACTCTATTCAGAGAGTTAACATGGATCATTCCTGATATTGCATGCAGCCATGCAAAAATCTCATTTACAAATTAAACTTCACTTCTGCTTTCAACCTCCTTTCTCCATCTGTCCTCTGCTACTTAAAACACTTTGTCTGTCCTCTCTTTCAAAAGTCGTTGGCAAATGCCAGAGACAAGCAATTATTATTATATCACAGCAGCCTAATACCAAAGAGCTTACAGGTTTGTTCTGACAACCCAATACAAATGTCATATGTGGAGAACACAAAGATACAGGATCAGAGTCTCATCTGCTCTGCAACCTCCTGTATGAAATATAAATAGATTAAAATGTCTTTTTGATACTGCTCATTTCTCATTCGCTTAAGGAGACTCCTTAGGAAATCTCATCCCTTATCACACCATCGAACAGGAGCACTAATTATAAAGGCAAGACCATAGACAAAATTCCTGCTGTGTCTAACACCACATTAAATTGTGCTCCTCCAACAAAGGCGGGTTGAGCTAGTAGTTCTTCCTGCCCTGCTCCCTCCCAGTCCATTTTAGGATCCCAGTGGTGCACCATGCCTCCTGCAATATCTCCAATATCTTCCCCCAAACCACCCAAGCCAATAACAGCAGCACATCCTCCCAACTACATCCTTCCCCAACTTCTAACTGCCACATCCTTTTCTCTTTCTTCTGCTTTTAGGGAGCAGAACAAGAGGTGCTCCTGTTGCAAGGGAAATTTGTCTTTCCAGTCCTTGCAGGTCTAAAGACCACACCAACCTATCATTAGGACGGGGTGTGCTACAGGAGATAACAGCAAGTGAAAGTCCAAATTGTTCTTGGTTAAACCAGGCACATCCATGTGGTCCATATGCTTATGATACCATTAAGTGTCTTCAAGGAGATCTTAAGGGCATGATTTCAGAGCAGGAGGTGACGAGAATACAGTACAGGCAGAGCATCTAGAGAACCAGATGACATTCATATCATCTTTATTACTGTCTACAATCATACTTAACATCCCAGATTTTCTCTCACACTGTATTGAGCAGAGGAAAGGGGGAGGTCAATGAAACCTGTTACTCACAGATACACAGTGATGTTCTGCTCAGTGGAGCAATGTTTAATCTCATACATGTAGGTTATAACTTGAGTATCTGCCGTTCCACCATGATAGCATCCCTGGGTACCCCTCCAGCTTGATTTATTCCACTTCCTTTTCTTCTTGTCCATTCCAAGCCTCACTTCATCACACTATTGCATACAGACTACTGAAACATGCAAGGG
The DNA here is from genome assembly GCF_011004875.1 of Balearica regulorum gibbericeps. Classification (NCBI taxonomy): domain Eukaryota; kingdom Metazoa; phylum Chordata; class Aves; order Gruiformes; family Gruidae; genus Balearica; species Balearica regulorum. Next base: position 51,780,413 of record NC_046188.1, on the reverse strand, counting down.
ACACAACATCCTAGCTTTTACTTCTTCCTTTCATTTTAGTAGTCCATTAATAGCTTTTCATTGCTTTTAGCCCCACCACAAACTGTTTCAACTGCCTGCAGGCCTTGTCTAATGCCTGTCCATCCCAGTTCCCTAAGTTTGTTTAGCACTTGCCTTTTTATTGGTCTAGTGCTGTGGCTGACCAAATATCAGGAGGTGAGAGCAAATTAAGAGAATAAAGTATATGATCCGTGTGAACCGCATGAAGTTCAACAAGACCAAGTGCAAGGTCCTGCACGTGGGTCAGCACAATCCCAAGCACGACTATAGGCTGGGTGGAGAATGGATTGAAAGCAGCCCTGAGGAGAAGGACTTGGGGTATTGATTGATGAGAAGCTCAACATGAGCCTGCAGTGTGCGCTTGCAGCCCAGAAAGCCAACCGTGTCCTGGGCTGCATCAAAAGAAGTGTGACCAGCAGGTCAAGGGAGGTGATTGTGCCCCTCTACTCAGCTCTTGTGAGACCCCACCTGGAGTACTGCATCCAGCTCTGGGGGCCCCAGTACAGGAGAGACATGAAGCTGTTGGAAAGAGTCCAGAGGAGGGTCACGAAGCTGATCGGAGGGCCGGAGCACCTCTCCTGTGAGGACAGGCTGACAGAGTTGGGATTGTTCAGCCTGGAGAAAAGAAGGCTCCACGGAGATCTAATTGCGGCTTTCCAGTACCTGAAGGGGGGCCTACAGGAAAGACGGTCAGGGACTGTTTATCAGGGAGTGTAGTGACAGGACAAGGGGTAATGGGTTCAAGCTGAAGGAGGGTCGATTTAGATTGGATGTTAGAAAGAAATTCTTTACTGTGAGTGTGGTGAGGCACTGGAACAGGTTGCCCAGAGAGGTTGTGGAGGCCCCATCCCTGGAAGTGTTTAAGACCAGGCTGGATGAGGCTTTGGGCAACGTGGTCTAGTGGAGGGTGTCCCTGCCCACGGCAGTGGGGTTGGAACTAGATGATCTTTGAGGTCCCTTCCAACCCAAACCATCCTATGATGATTCTATGATCCAGTGAATAGTGCAACAGAATATACTACCCATACAATCAAATAGCCTCCATCAGCCCATCTTAAACACCTGTGCAGACAGACTTCAGTTTCTCTGGCTGTGTACTATCAAAGCTCCTATTTCCAAATGGAAGAAAAGTTAGCTAAACCAAACGCTGTAGAAGGAGATACAGTAGTGACATCACACACGAGCATGAAAACTTGTTCCATGACTTGCTGTCACATTTGTGGCAATACCTTCTGGAGACATAAATTACAGGAATTCAGTTAAAAAAGCAATCTTAGCTACTACCAGGAACTAAGCCAGATATTAAGTGATGGCCTGGGAGATATAGAAAGGAGTGCAAGGACTTGATCCTGCAGTGACTGTTAAACACGTAAGGCTGCGCATGCTTCGTAGCTTTCCCTTTACAATTTAGATGGTAAATCCTATAACATCCCAGCTTCAACAAAACAGTCCTCTTAAAAAGCAGTAGAGAAGGGGCATTCTCAGGGATGTCTAACAAAAAACAAAGATATTTTGGGAAGACACTACTTTTAATTTGGCAGAACAGAGTGTTGGGAACACCTGTGAAATAAGAAAAGGATGAAGAGATGTAGCAACAACACACTCTAAGAACAGTCTTGGTTTGATGTTCAGGAAGTGCTTTCATTCAACCATTTATTTTGCTACCTGCACTACCTAGAAAAATGGGAGCTGGCCAAAACCAAATGCCCTGGCCCTGGACTTAAAAGCACTATTTCAAACACAGGTCAAACAGAACCAGCAATTTGGGGAAAGGAAGACTAAGAACAAACCTACATGATAAGGCTTTGCCTTAATTTCAAATTATGTTGTTAATTTTAGTTTCAAACCACCTACCTGCCACATAAATAGTCCTTACTAGTCTAGACTGACTAGTCCTGACTTTTACTGATTAAATATCAGCAGAAACAACTGATTAAGGCATGGGGTCTGGAAAGAATTCTCTATCGAGGCTTGGAATCTCACAGTCACTTAAAGATTTTTACAGGGTGCATTTTTCTCGGAGGCTGTGTGCTTTCACTTATTCTGTAGTTCCCAGGGGAGCAAAATGAATATGTGAAGCACAGTGAGGAACAGCCCTTTACCAAGGAATCACCAGCTCACCAAACTAAATCCCAGCTTCACTTCACAGTGAAGTCCTGGACTTAAGCAGCAAGATCACCTCACTTCCTCGTCTTAGCTGAACAGGACCCAAAATATACACTAACACGAACTACAGCAGGCACTCACTACTCGTAAAGTCCAGCTTTGAGTGGCACCAAATTACATTTTGATAAAATACACCAGGGATGTGGCTCAAGCCTCTGTTAAATCAGGGACAGCTAGCACCTTACTAATCTTTGATTTCACAGCAGTCTCCTTGTGCTGGCACCTTTGCTTCCTGACATCTCAGCCTTTTGAGAGTTAATGACTAGCAAAACCAGCATTGCCAAATCTGAAGGACTTAATTTCCAATTTAAACCAAAATCAACCTCTTTACAATGTTTCCTGCCTACACCGATCTTTCTGCCCAGGACTTCAGATCATCAGTCCCACCAGGGCAGACATTTGGAGTTGATAGCTACCAAAGCTGAGTAAAAAGTAATTTAAGGGTACACTGCAAAAGATGTCTTCACAAACCTGTCCCCCTTCCCTGAAGAGTTCAAGGAAACCCACACCACCACTAACCATTCCCTTCTTGCAGGTCTCATCCTCCAGGGACAGGTTAAAAGCATGATCAGGAATGATCTAGCTGCTCCTTAGAGCTATCAAAGGCTGATTCAAACATGACTCACATCTCATTCATGTCAAGTGGGCAACTTCTGCTGAAATACAGGACACTGTAACACCAGCACCTTAAGACAGCAAACACTGCATAGCAGCTTAATACTCACACTCAGCAGGAGGCACTTGTTTTCTTTGATGGCACCTATGCAGCCCACGAAGCCAATGATCATGACAAATGTCCCTGTGACGATCAGTAGGTTGGCAGCTGACAGGGACGGGAAAGAAGAGGAGAGGGTGGCGAAGTTCCCTTGGGTAACAGCCAGCCAGATGCCTACTCCAAGGATTCCACAGCCTCCCAACTGGAAAAATAAAGAGAAACAAAGAAACTTGTTATCGTATCCACACAACCCCAGATATTAACCCATATCAATACAGCAGTGGTAGAACAGCTCTGCTGGGGTAAACCCAGCAGTCACACCTAATAAGAAATGATCTCTCCTTATGGCACTTTCAGCAGGGAAAACACACAAAGGAGAAAGAAAAAAAAATATATATAGAGGGGGAACTCATCAGTAAGATGTAACACTCAAGAAAAAGACCTAGATTTCCTAAATCCAAAGACACAACTTCAAATATCAGGTCTCTTCCTCTCTAGTGAAAAAGCAGACACTGAGTAAAGGAGAATTTCCCAAAGATTCAGATCTTAAAGGGATTGAAAAAAATGCATATCCTATTTACGCACCTCAGACAGCTGCCCAGAATAGCTGAAGCACTTTCGATACCCTGTTCTTCCCATCCCAATACAATACCTCCCATCTCTGACACATGTCAAACAAATCTTGCCAGAGCATCCCCTGGTGGGACACCTCACACCTCTTCTTAGTTAGTTCCTGTCCAAGGTCAAGCCTTCCTTGGAAGCAAGAGAGCATTTAGAGTGTAAAGGGGCCAGAGAAGGAGGGAGAATCCTCCCATAACATTAAAAAACCCAGATAGATGTTTACTCCTAATGTGGCCACTAGTTTGGTAATTCAACCCTTAGAAGAGGACTTGGCTAGTTTAGGAAAAGTTTGAGAGTGGAATAGTAGTACAGGTTCCCCAGGCATGTGAGGAAGGAGAAGGGAGGATGCCAGTGCAGGCAGCAGTCACCACAAAAACATAAAATTTACAATTATTATATACACAAGGAACTTTTAAAAAATGCAAACATTTATAAGCACACTGCTTATAATTGTGAGAAAGCCTGCAGAATTGTAACAATCTAAGTAAAGCTGAGCAATTAAATAGAATTAAACCAAAAGGGATTTTGCATTATTATACGGTCACACAGCAGAGCATCACTTAGGTTTCTTTAATGCTCTCTCTTTAAAATAACCAATTTTTATTGAGTTTTATAATTGCATTTTATTATCCAAATCAATTAAAGGCTAGGAAAGACATTGTGTTCATAGAGTAGTAAGTCAGACATAGGAGCACATCAATTAAATGTCTGCATAAAGTGGATGAACATAAGGCAGCTCATGAAGCAGGGAACGAAAAAGACAGAGCTAATCCTGGGGCAGAGCTAAGCCTCAGAAATGAAACACAGAAGAGAAACGCAAAAGCCAAAGCAATTTCTTATACTAATTGCTAAGGTTGCCTCTGCATGCCCCTGAATTCCCCCTCAATAAGGGACAATAAAGGCAGCTGTGTCTCAAGGCAAGATTCCTCACCCCAGTTGAAAACCAGTCTATTTTGCTCAGAACTAAGGAGCCAAACTATACCTTATTGTAATGTACCTCAGCTGCATCAACCTGCATGTCTCCACTGAGAGAAGGTGGACTCCAGGACAAAGGAACTCAAATCATCTCATTCAGCAGCCTTTTCATATAGAGGCATCCAATATCACCATATTCACCCTTTCGCAAAGTACCCTCTACAAGCACCATGGCAGGACAGTACATGGCCTGACCATATACACTGGCAATACCTCCCCCTCACTTATGGACCATGATCTTTAACATGGTCTAAAATGATTGAAGAATAACTAGGGAAGAGGAGGGGGAAGAACACTTAAAGGCAGCAACCCATCAAAAATCATTTAGGGTAATTGAGGGGATATAAACAAAAGCTATCAACATGGCCCAAGCAAAAAAATGGGGGAAAAAAATAGGAATAAATTCCCTAAATTGGGAATAAAACTCTGAAGGTTTACCAGACTACAGAACAGCATTGGAGAGGTGGCAGACACCCAAGTTAAAACCAAACTGGTCAGAGCGCTAAAATACAGTCAAGAATATCTAAACCAGCCGAGAAATGGGATGGAAAGCACAATTGTGCTTTTGCCTCCGCAGCCTAGTGGACATTCTGCCTCAAAATCAGCCTCAGAGCCACAGGCACAGGGAGGCCGCACAAATGGCCCAATTAAGTCTAACAAAGGCAGATGCCCAGCAGCAGCAGAGGTATCACCTTGCAACACATTTAGCTACTACCTTCAGTTCTTCGTTCTGAAGCAATTCAACTGTTCCAACAACAGGCAGCTTATTTCATCACCTTTTGCACTCCCCCTGTTGCTACACTGCTTTGAGTGATATTGATACCTACAACTATCATTTGTATAATGGGAGGTGGGTCTCACCTTGGACACTGCTGTATTCAGTAAAGGCAAGACCTGCCTGCCTGCTCCTCCATCACCCATTAAATTCTTTAGGTTGTACAATGCATCGTGCTTGAGACATCATTGCCCTTAGGGCATTTGATTCCAGCATGTTCTCCCTTCAAAGTCATTCTTGTCTACAGAAACTGGGAATTCACCAGTGGCACAAAACATCACAAAGCCAGGAGATGCCTGGCAAAATGCTGTAACTGTGGCTGTACCCATTTAGATCAGGGCTGAATATTTCAGGACAGTTAGTCAGCAAGAGTATCTCACTCCATTGCCCTTGATTCACAGATACTCTTAATATATATCAGGCTCTCTAGTAACTCATTATCTTCCTATTTTTTAACAGATAATGCACAGCTCTTCCTTAGGGATCCTTTGAGCATTAAACCATCTGGCTCAAACTGGAATTCATGAAGTGCTGCTTAAGAAATGTCAGCACACACTACTGAGGGCTGCTACACCTTAGTTCAGCCCTATTCCTCTTCCCACACCAGAATGTCCTCTCATGGTCCTTGAATAAAGTCACTAAGCTGTCACACCAGGCCCTAGTAAATAGAGGCTGTCCTTAACTCTAGTCTAAACTTCTCTTTAAGGCCCTCTTTCTGCCAAGAAGTGAAGCACACCTGTAAGTCTCCATCCAATGATCATAATAACACTCAGGCACCTGGTTAAGGGAAGGCTTAAGGGAACCAAGACCCACCAAGACAGCCACAGGAGCCTTACCAATGATAGCAGAATATTTTCTGTTCCCAAACATTCAAAAAGTTTGCCCCCCCCCCCAATTCTGAACTGAATGGTAGTGTAATTCTCATTCTAAGACCCAGGGATCAGAGGGATCACAGTCATTTATTCTGGATCAGAGTAAAGAGAAAACTCTTGGAGTTGGTTCTATGCTGCCTATCTGTTTTGATTTCTCCATCTTGGTATCTAAGGAGCTGTTAAGTTACGGAGAGTTTTACTTAGTTATTTATGATGTTCCCTTTCCTCCACTTTCTCTCCCTAGCCCATCCCCAACCCCCAGTTGTTTGTGCCAAACAGTCAGAAGCAGAGTGATGAGATGATAAATCTTGACAGGTTTCAGGGCTTGCTGAGATGTGAAATTAAACATCCCAAAACCATTAACAGGGTTACTCTTGACAATTTGGGGGCTTCCGTGCAAACAGTGAAGCTGTCATGATTAAGAGAGAAAACATTAAAACAAAAAGATTAGCGAGAAGTCTACAGCTTGAACCTGAACTATTGGCAGCCAAATATGAATCTGTATTGACTCCATGTAGTGAGTGCAGGGTTGACTTTAAAAAAAAAAAAAAATTGTCCTCACAGCTGTCAGGCTACTGACAATGGCATTTTTTAAATTCCCTTGTGAAACGTTTAACACATTATTTGCCTAATTGTTCATGATAATCCTCTGTTTTGCAAGCAAGGCAGGTCACTGCCAAATCAGTGGGATACCAGAAGGGATTGTGTCATAGCCCTAAGACTGAGGAGATTTAAGTGTTCCAGGACAGACCTCAGTGTAAGTCTCAAATAGGCTGTTTAGTATCTCTGTGCCTAAGCTGCAAAATCCTGAGTACAAAGACACAAGTAGTGGGTTGTTTGCAAGCCCTGAACTTTGCAATTGGCTGTGGAAGGAGTGGTTTCTTCTGCTCAAGACAAACTGCTCATAGGCATTTATACAGCAGAGTCAAGCAGTAAAGCAGGTGGCATACTCTAAAAGCAGATTCAGTCTGTCTCTCCTTCCCCAAGAGATACACAGGCATGTGTGTACTCGCTCTCTTGGCAGAAAAGCAGCCTATGGAATTAGGTCCTCCAAATTGTTCTAATGGACTACAAAATAAATTATTCAGACTTCAGTACATGCATTTAGAATTGATCTTACAGTATGGTAAACAAAGTAATCCCAAACAGCCCTGGATATATGCATGTTGTTGGAGAAAATTATTCTGAAGTTACAGCTATGCACTTAAAATACTGCAGGAGAAATTGCCTCATTGTTCATGATAATGGTGTTGGTGTCTTTAAGTGGGTTTTTTATTGGTTTTATTACATGGAAAATACATCTAATCGAGGCTTCTCATATTGTATTTGATTAGGATCTACTCATCATACTTCCCCTTTTAGACAAAAAAATTCCTCATTTATTAAAAAATACACTGATAACAGAATCCAAGTGGAAGGTATGACCAGCTGTTTTGTAGTTAAACTAACTCACTTGGAGGGGTTTACTCCCCCAGTCACCACATATTTAAATTAGAAGGGCTTTCTTAATCCCACCTGCTATCCAGTTACTTGTGTGAATACGTTTCGCCCTCTAACTATGGAGTAAGAGTATACAATGGAAAAATCAACATCGAAGTATTAATAGTAGTGATGTGAACATTACCCAGCAAATGTCCTTGTAATGTAGGGCATACTTAAATTACTGTTCTTTTCAGCTAGACACATAGAGGAGGTGGAAATGGAATACATATATACATTGACAGGATCAAATGAATCAAGAACCTTACATGGAAAAAGCAGAAGTGCGCATGCTAATGCGGAGACCGTGGCGCTCTATACAAGCACATGCAAACAACCTGTCGGTGCAGCTGCTGCCTGTCTTGGAGGAAGGAGTGGCCACTTCTGGGAAACACCTTCAAGCTGGCAGTTCATGGCTATTAGACTACTGAAGACCTCATAGACATCCATTTGAACCACACCAACTGCTAGTACGCAGGATGACTGAATTTGCAGATGGTGTCCCTCCACATAGATGGACACTTTAGCAGAGCTCATGTGACATATACTAGTAGTATCACCTCAGTGTAGCACAGGCTGAATTTCTTTTGCTAGTCAGAGGACTGAAATTTAAAAAAATATGGGATGGTATATGGAAAGTTAACAATTAAAAGATGGTATAAAATTTAATCCCTTTCTGCCTCTGATTTTTAGAAAGTGAAATGGAGTACTAAATGTGGAACTCAGGCACATTTCTACCCTTAGCGTACTGAGGCTCTAGAGCTCTGCAGTGCAGAGCTGAAGGATATGTGCAAATCTCATCCAAAATGGCCATGATCTGAGCTGTGTCCTTTTAGCAACATTTTTAAAAGAACTAGGAAAAAAATACCTGAGAAAAGATCAGTTAGTAGGGACCGCATTCCTGGGAGTGAAAAGACTGGAACAGTAGCAGTCCATAAACACCAGCGTGGGATGGGAAAGGTGAATAGAGGATCATTATCCACTTTTCTTGAGATAAAAAAGCTACACGTTATTTGATCTGCAAGTTGAAAACCAATAAAAGCAAGTACTTTTTCACAAAACATTTAATTAAATTCTGGAATTTATTGCCACAGAGTTTTGTGGATGTCAAAATATAAGCAGGTTCAAAAAGGGATTACACAAATCAAAGGAGGGCAAGGTCTCCTAGCATTTATTAAAAATGATATTTTGCATGCAGCCCTTGCAAGGGAAGACCTTAAATCATTAATTGAAGCAGCTGATAAAAGTGTCCTGTGTTATCACTCCTTTTTTGTTATACTCTCTCTAAGCATCCCTGAGTGACCATGACCAAAAATAGGGTATTCAGCTAGATGAAACTTTTTCAACATTATAGGCACTTGTATGTTCTCCTTACTTCACCCTCTTCCCCTCCCTAGTTTTAATGTTCACTTACAGTTTGAATTTGATTTTTTTTTTTTTTGCTTCCTTGCTTTGCTTGGCATCAGCCTATTTTCAAAGACGGTTATAGATACAGACAACAGTCAAAGAGTTGTCTCTGTTTAAGACTCTTTAAGTCCCTGTTTCTCCTTACCTACATATCATACTCTTGGTTTTGTATCAATGAAAGCACAGCTTATTTCAACCCAAAATTTAGAAATCTGTTCATTCATCAAATTCATGAAGTTTAGAAACAAATTCAAAATCTCTTTCTCTCCCTTGGATCCATTGGACCTATAAAAACTGTATTTCTTCTTTTCCAGTGGGCATACAGATCCTATCCAGACTCCTCTCTCACAGCCTCAGCAAATCTGGAGTAAGACCTGCTTTCCTTCACACGCCCAGTCCACTAGATTTTTTTGCGGTTTGATATGGAATAGTTGCAAGGAAATCCTAGAACTTATGCCCACATATAACAGACTCTTGCATTGGTGCAATCAATAGCTAAACTAGAAACAACACAGTGCTTATGCTATAGTACATTTAAAAAAAAAAAAAGGATTAAATTATCTAACTGCATTTCTGAAGCAGAATAAGGATCCCTCCCCTTCAGCTCTTCACACGCATGCACTTCCTTCTCCTCTGTAGTGCTGCCTTCTGCTCTTGCAGCCGTGGCCCAGGTTTTCAGTATTGCTTATGGAATTTGGGCAGCTGCCAGCAAATTCTCAGCTGTCATCACTCCAAAGCACTTGAGCTGCCTCATAATTTGCATCAAAAAATCAATGAGAACTGGGCTTATGGATCCTCTACATCATTGTAAAAAGTCTTCCTGATTTCCCACTCTAGGGACTAAGCAGCTTTTCAAAGCTTGGCTGAATGCAAGCACGTCCTTTCCACCCCATACTCCACCCACACATCTTTAGTACCTTGACTGTCAGGCTGGCGAAGACAGCACAGTCCCCAGAATAAGTCTTTTCAGAGAAGCATAAATAAGGGCAGAAAAGTGTCCAATCTATCGAGTCTTGGGATAGACCTCAAAAGTCTTGAGACTTGGGATTTCAACAGTAGGGCACATCATGAGGTTTGTACAGAAGGAAAAAAAAAAAACAACCCAGGTGCCAAAGCCCCTCTGTAAAAGGCAGCAACTCAGGAAATCCTTTCCTCACCTAATTCAGCTGGGCTCTCAGTTGCATTGCCTCTCAGACAGAACGGCTGGTCTCAACTCCTAACGAGAGCTAGCTCCACCCAGTAGACAGACATTATCCCACAGAAATTACACATCACAAACCAATGCTGCTCTACTCCCAGACTCCACGCTTTCTTTTAGGACAACATCTACCCCCTACAGTATATTCTCTCAAGCCAAAATTTTTTTTTGTTCTAGTGTCATTTGTTTCCACTTTTGAACTTTTTTACTAATACCTCTATGACTCACAGGAAGGTGCTTTAAAAGAGAACAACTGAGTAAAGCGCAAAGCATTTCAAATGCCAATCTCTTCAGCTCTGCATATAAGCAGTTAAAAATTAAAAGCTCTATGAAACTAGTTGTTTGGCCTTGCCATCCCATATTCTTTTCATTTTGCTTAAAAATTAGTTTCAAATACAAAAAAACCTCATCTTGCAACGTGGGCTGTTATGTAGACATGCAGCGGCCAAACGCCTCCAAGAGTTGCACACCTACATTCCCCGCTGGTGTCAACCAGCATGACTGATCACTCACCACCCTGATCAACAACAGCCAAGGATCCAGTCTGAATGTCATACTAGACCTTTTCTTATGAATTGATTAACATGCTGTCTGCTCTCCTTTACAAGCCACTGCCTTGTCAGTGGCGCAATACAGTGTATAGCACTCAACATGATTTCAACGTAGATGTGATGTGTCATCTTCCACGGGCCTGAACTTGATATCCTGCGTGACAGGCAAGCAACTGTTACACACAAAGAGGTAGTGAGGGCTACAATCCTAACCCATGTTCTGCCTGCCAGCATGACATCCTGGGATTCATACCCTCACTGCCCTCTAACCACACTGCAGTCTTGTCACAGGTTCGAAGAAACACTTCAATAGCTCATATTGTTGCTTTCCTTCCTTTTAGGACACTTCTCTCCTATAAATAGGCTTTGTTTTAGGATATTCCACCCAGTGCGTGAGCCTGACAAATACCAAGAGTGTTTCTTATCAAGCCTAGAAAGTCTACAAACAGGACTTTGGAGCTCTATGTGGGCAAAGAAACGTCAAAACGGCATTCATTTTTGTAGTGTCAATAATGGAAACATATAAAATTCTGCTTTTTCAGTCATCCTGGTGAGGATTGAGTCTCAAGAGCTTAAGCCTTAAGAAATTCATTATTCTTCCCCAGTTAAGTTCCACCACTAAACTGCAGTCTCATACACCTAAAGTAAATTTGGGGACAATCGAAGATGTCAAAAGACAAAATGTCATGCTGACAACCCGCTAATGAAAAAGTGAATTAAAAGTCATTCAGTTAATCCCTGCTGGTTTACGAGTAGCATCCTCCTATGCACTTGGTCCTCTAAATCATAGCTATCTATCAACTACAGTTACAAAAGAACAGAACTACAACATTTATGAGTTAATATACCCAAACTAAAAGTGATGTTTTCCTTTCACGAGCTCAAAATTCATTGAAACGTTTAAACGTGTGCAATTGCATCCTTATCCTGCAAAGCATTTAAAGCATGTGCTTAACTGCCACTGACTTTAATTAGTCACTTTTCCAATGCTCTTAATTGCCCCATACTGCAAAGTCATACCACTGAGGATGCAAAAACTTGCAGAAATAGAACAGGTGAAGATGACCTATTAAGGCAGCATTGCTGATAAAAGATTAAACACGATCACAGAATATTAAAAAATGGTGATTATCAGTGTCACAAGCATCTAATTCGGAAACTTGCCTAAACTCGAATTCAAGTTAAGGATTATGAGTAAAGTACTGAGTTAATGACAAGGCACTGCAACACAGAGCAAATGCATGAGTTAGAAGAGGGAAAGGGATGAACACATGACAACAAAAAGAATATGTCTCTTTTCAGGTTCTAGTTTTAACTGCTGTCATATTGAAAGTGGTGAAGCTTTTTCATCTGCTTCTCAAATGTGATTTCTAAATCCACCTGGGATGACTGTAATGAAATCGATACAGTTATAAAGAGGAATACATGCATGAGGTCTGGAATCAGAATCCATCAAATGAAGTTAAATCTTTTAAAAAAGAAGCAGAAATGGAAGAAAACTGGTTGTGCTCTGGAGTCCCTGTTCTGTCCAATTTGTAAAATAATATACAACTTTTTAAATGACTCTGTGGCATAAACTGGCAAAAGACCAGATCTGGAACTCGAGATGCAATTTTAGTCACCTGTTGTCACATACATAGCACTAAATACTGAAAACACTAGAAGCAACTAAAATGTTAAAGTTTAGTCTTTTATACAACACAAACCATGTTATTTCTGCAAAGGAGATTGTTGACAGAGAATTTTACTTAAGCCATTTGGTGAGACGCTGAGAGAAACTGAGGATAATGAGCATCAAATGATGACTCCAGAGACCACAGCTCAGTTCCCTGGTTTACCACAGATTTCTTGCATTGGATAAAATCCTGAATATTTGGTGTCTTTAGTGCTTTTCTCTCCCCTAGAGGCACTGAAGGGGTTTAAAGTAAGAGATAGTGAAATAATAAGATGATAGGAGTCATATAAAAAGCAAAGATAAATAAACGGGTTTCTTAAGGAGTACAAAGATGACAGAGATGGTCTTTCTATTTCATATTACTCAAAAAGTTTTTAAAACGTGCTAACAGGCACAGTCTGCAGAAAAAAAAAAAGAAAAACATTTTTATATTGCATGTTTAATCCACCCATAGAGGTATGTAGATAGCACAAGGCTGGTTGCTATAGAAACCCCCACAGTGAATATAGATAATATAGTTGAAATGCAAAATTAGTTGTATAGCTAAAAAAGAAAATTGCTGATACTGTGAAAAAAATGACGACAGCTAAAGCTTATATGCTCCCTCACAAAAGCTTTCAAAAAATAAGAGTCTTGACTCTTGACTGTATAAACCAATATTCGATTAAATAGTCTGAATAAAGAATCTCCCACAATGCACTCTGCCAGAAACTGAACTTAGTTCTGGAAGTTGAGGCAGACCACAAAAAGAGTCTCTGGTTTCAGCCCTGGAATCCCCCATTCCAGGTGGCTTTTACTAACGTGTTTGGCTCTTTACATCTCAAGGCTGATTTTAAGAACATCCTTCCTCCAAGTCCCAAATTGTGCTGATGTATTCCACTGTGATTATGGTTAATTTCCCTGATGGAGATCTTTTCAAAGAGAAATTGGTTTTCTTTGCAAACATACGGTCTACACCACAGAACAGGTCTTCTCCAATTCTTCCAGTAGCAATGCAGCTATGCCACATTCTCCCCTCCCATTCACTTTTCTGAAGTTCATTCAGCAGCTAGTAACAGTGTCAACAAGGATTTATAGGGTCACCATCAAATACTCGTCTTAAACCTACCAGCTGACAGCAGAGGACTGGAGGTGAGGGTCAGCAGGCACACCAGCAATACAGCACTCCCTTCCCTTACTCTCATCACAGATACTGCTCTCTCTGACCAGGTGCTGGCAACACCTAAGGATAGACAAATCTTCTGTGTTGCAGGAAGTTCCCTCCCACTACTCTCCAAGTGTCTCCCGGAAAAGCACAGGATTCTTGGGCTGATTCCTGGCACACCCAAGTCTCTCCTTGAGGAGCTCAAGCCCTGCTCAAGAATCAAACCCATCCCCAGCAGGGACAGGAAGGTTCTGGGAACTAGTAGGACTTTTACATAATATCTCAGCTCCTTGACAGCTATGGAACATGACTCCAGTACAACCCTCCTATCCGGATGAGTCACAGGCATGAAAACCTTCTAATTGCTATTCATGAAGAGGCTTCTTCATATTCATGCTTCCAGTAAAGCTAAAGACATGTTCCAGTCCAGATCATAACAACACTACAGCATCAATCAATGGAAGTAACATAAGGTGTGAGGTTAGTGTTAGGAATAAAATGAACTAGAAAACAATTGGAGTACAAGGGGGGGTGCTGAGGCCTCACATATAAAAGAAAACTGTGCAATGAAGGACTGGTTCAGATTGCTCCAACACAATTTCCCACCCTCTCCTTTTATCTTTATTTTCTCCACTGCCAGCCTCCCTGCCACATTTCACGGTGCAAACCCATTACTCTCTAGGATGCAACTTAACTCCTCGACTGCCACAAGAGCTCACATGCAAAATGAACACTCATCATCTTAATATTCTTTCCTGTATTAAAACAAACCATCAAACACCAAAACCAACTGGGGTATCCAAGATGCAAATGCAAACATATCTCCATGGAGGACAGCTAAGCATACCAGCAATAGCAACACTGATGACAAAACGTGAAATACATTAAGACGCAGTGAGACCTTCCTTTTCTGAGGTTTAGCTTTCCAAGGAGATGGGGAGAATGACCAAACTTGTACATCACAAATGGCTTTTAATAAGAAGCCTTTTTTAAACAGTCCCATCAATAAGTGGCTCACATGATCGTAGAAAGGGTTTCTACCACATTTAGTATCGATCCCCTGATCAATAACAGACTTGTGAGCAACAATCACACCCTAATAACAAGCAGCCTCACATCACAAAGCTCATCTTCTTTCAGTGAACACCATCAGAAAGCTAAGCAAAATGCATTCTGAATCTTTTATGGATTCTTTTTAATGGATTGTTAATAATATTTGTACAGGCAAACAAAGTATTTACTACCATCACAACTGCCTAACAATACCATGTAAGCAGTCCCTTGTAACAAAACCAGCGTTATGACTGGAATAGCACCTCTCACTTCAATAGTTCAAATACTTTGTCAAGAAAACTATTCTAATTGGGTGGGAGTACAAGAGAAAACAAAGATTATTCCCTTGTTTTATGTTAGCAATTTTTAATGATTGTTTATTTATATTAGGCTTTGCTATGCAATAGCACATCTGAGGCTTTTCTGCACTCTTACTAATTCTATTTATATACAATTGCCTGTATCCCAAGCCACTTCCAAGCATGGGCAGTATGCCATCAGTAATGAATGCCACCTCGAATAATCTTTTTTTCTGTGCTAGTTATCCCCAAAGGAAACACTACAGTCCTTTCTTATCACCAAGCAAATATCTGCTATGGAAGCATTTCAGATGCTTTGGAATAAACACATTTAGTTAAACAGATCTGTGATCAGGAGCTTCATTGCAACATACAGATAGGAGAGCCCACAGAATGCCTTGCTTTCACATTTTATTTTGCCTTTTCTGTTTCAGGGATCTGTGGAAATGAGTGCAAAGACTATGAAGTAAAAATGAGTAAAACCATTCCACTGGGACTGTCCAAACAATGAGCTTACACTAAGGGCTATCTACAAATACTCCTCTGGTCAAACAAGTACTGCTGAAACTTCTGAACTGCAGAAGATTTCTGGACTAAACTCCATCGTCTTTTGTCAAATGCTATAGGATACAACACAGAAAGATTGCAAATAATTCTTCTAACTTCATGTCTATACAATCAGCTTTTAAACACCTAGAGTGGGATTCAGGTCACCTAACTTTAGATGTCAATGCTATTAGTGGTGTCTAGAAATCAATGATGTGGCTCATCATAGTCCAAGCCTGCCTTTGGTCACCCGAATACCAACCTAGACACCTTTAATGGCATTGACCAGAATTTCCCTGACCGCAACAGTACCCCAGATGCCTAGAGTTAGGGCAACCCGGATTCCAGTTCAAATCCATCTGCCTAGACTCTCCTTCCTTTGTCATTGGAAAGAAACAGGCATCTCTAAAGGTCACTCCAGCATATACTAGAATATTCACCCAGGACAAATCACCCTTTGGGAAACCTACTCTATGCAGTGACTGTAGACTAGTCGGAGCAAACAGCATGAACTTAAACATAAAATCCCTCCCTTGCACTGCTACCTAAAAGACAGAAAAGATGATTCTCTCTCCAAATGTCAGGTCATGAAACTTCACAATCCTCCCTGAGGTAATTTGGAAATTAACTCATCTATCCTTATTAATTAAAATTACATAGTACTTTTTTTCTTCCTTATGATAAAAACATGCTATTGCATAGATATTAAAACCCCACGTGTGTTCAAATACACACAGAGAGCATGAAGAATCAAATTATCTCCATTTAGCAAGTCCCTTCCAGTCAATGCTCATGAAAGCATTCAGCTACACTTACATTTTTGCGCTGCTCATTACGTGTATTGCTTAGTAGCTCTTAATAAAAGAGTGTGACTGACACGAATTTATAGCTTTTTTATTACTTTGCCCCCTCACGTTATAAATCCATGAAACAGTTGTAGTTTATTGCATTTTTATGTTTGTCAGTTTTATTTACACAATCTCTCACCATTAGAGGGGAAAAAGCTTTTGGGTTTCTGCAGATCCTCAGTCACTCTGTGCTGAGGCCTGAGATGAGATGGAAGCAAAGACTTCTAGCTCATCTAAAAATAAACCTTCATCTCAAACGCTTTCTCAGCATAACCTTCCACCATAAAGCACTGCTACATAAATATGGCTTTATAAATTATATATCTTAAGTCTTTGCATGCTCACAGCAGTTTACCAATAAATGTTCTGCAATACCTGCTAAAAAAACAGACATAAAATCATTGCCAATGATGATAAATGATTACAGCTTAATAACAGTCAAGCTGACAAAGCTGAAATGTCCACAGGGTGTATTGTAATCCAAATGCCACAGGTGGAAAAATAAAAAGCTTTCAAATATAAATGTTATAGCCTTCAGCAAAGAGACGAAATCTAGAGAACGGCCTCGTGACACCAGGCTGCGTACTAATTCTAGGATATCCCCCAAAACAAAATGGTGGAATTTAATGCAAATTTAACAGCCAACAGAATAAATGAACTTCAGGGCAGAAACTGTTGCAATGTGTCTGTGCTGGGTGGGAAAGGTCTGAATAGAGAATAAAATCAGAGAGAGACATGGGAGTGGGACAGAAAAGGAAGTCAAACACTGAGAAGCATAACTTTTTCCAAACAAGAACAAGAGGATATTTAGTATAGTGAACCATATTCTTGGGTTAACTACAAAATTAGCTTCTCAGGATAAGAAGGTAGAAGGTGGCAACAGGACTCTCAACATGAAATCTCTCAGTTAAGTTTAGGCTAAAAATCATATTTGTGAATCAAGGGAAAAGTCTTATTAAATAACTCATCATGAGGCTGCTTACAGTCTGCAGCTGTACTGTAGAGAACCTGCTCATAATTAATGACCCATAGCCACTTAAAGCTAAATGACTGATTTCAAATTGTAAATGAGCAGCTCAGTAACAAGAAAATGTCTCAGGATGATTTCAGCAGTCTCCATTCCCGTTCCATTAACCATTTACAGGCAAAACACAAGCAAAGAGACAGAAAGCTCTCGTCGTTGGAGCCTGCCTTTAACAGCTCATCTTCAGATGATGAAGTGAATCCTCAAGAGGCATTCACTTCAATATTTTTTCCAGCATTTCAGTCCCAGCATGGTCTCTCGCTCTCCCAAGGGCAAGTGAGCTTTGCTTACCAAGGCAAAGCAATGCTTGGTGGTTAGTCTAGAATGATGAGATCTTACCTGGCATATGGCATATCTCAAGAACTATTCTAATGCAATGGGCTTTCGCCAGACAAAAACAACAAAATAGAAAGCATCCAATTTTCAGTCTGGCTCCACTCTTTCCCATGGCTCTCTAAGAGTATGACTGGCCATTAAGAAGATGTTCTCTCACAAGAGAGAAAGACAGGTATCAAAAGTACACAGCTGAAATACTGCAAGGGGGGGAAAGCACAGCAGGATGAATAAGAGTCCTCGTATGAAAGTGGAAAGATAAAGCAGAGAAACACGAAAGAAAATCCTTTGAGTAAATAGCCTACTCTCCTTAACTAGTTCCCTCCAGACTCGGTGATTTGGATGAATGTTTCCTCTCCATCCTTGACCTTCATCCTCAGATATGCTCTCTCAGCAATTTTTGTTATGCTACAGGAGCTCTGCATTCATCCCTAATTTGAAGACTTTCTGTGTTCACTGAACCAAAACTCCTTACTGCTCAATGTCTGTGGTGTCTGACCTGCTTACGGAAGGAGTGCATCAAACACAGCATAACCAGGTCAAAAGAGGTGATTATCCTGCTGTATTCAGTGCTGGTGTGGCCTCATCTTGAGTACTGTGTGCAGTGCTGGGCCCTGCAAGTTAAGAAAGGTGTGAAAGTCCTTGAATGCGTCCAGAGGAGGGCAACAAAGCTGGTGAAGGGGCTGGAGGGAATGTCTTGTGAGACACGTCTAAGGAATTTGGGCTTGTCTAGTTTGGCAAAAAGGAGGCTGAGGGGCAACCTTATGGCTCTCTACACCTTCCTGAGGAGGGGACGTGGAGAGGGAGGTGCTGAGCTCTTCTCACTGGTAGCCAGTGATAGAACTCGTGGGAATGGTTCAAAGCTGCAGCAGGGTAAGTTTAGCCTGGACATTAGGAAGCATTTCTTTATCAAGAGGGTGGGCAAACACTGCAACAGGCTTCTTAGAGAGGTGGTTGATGCCCCAAGCTTGGCAGTGTTTAAGAGGCATTTGGACAATGCGCGTAACAACATGTTTTAACTTGGTCAGCCCTGAATTGGTCAGGCATTTGGACTGGGTGATTGTTGTAGGGACCTTCCAGTGGAAATAGTCTATTCTATTCTATTCTGTTCTGTCCTAAACTCAAAGAAACAATTTGCATGCACTTGGTAGAGAAAACCAACAGAAGGGTATCTCCCTCCCCCAAAACCAGAAAGCTCCGAAGCTTCCAGACTAGTTAAAAGAACATGAGACTAGAAGTCATTTTCTACTTACACTCTGTGGGCTTTTGCCATCCACATTATTGGATGCTACGCATCCAATGATATGCTATGAAAAGACCTGGAATTCATCCTTCCACTTTACTTGCATAGCCTCCAAGACAAACAGACCTGCTAACAGTCTTCATATCTATCTTGTCCACATCACAGCTACTGGTGAAAATACACTCTCTACACAGTTGCTGACATGCTGCTGCTCTCTCTTTGGGTTCAGGATCACTCTGAGTGATCACATGTGGGCTGTACAGTCTCATTTTTCATCAAGTAGCTCTCTTCCCATCCCCAAACACTTCCCTCAGATGCCACTTGCATCATCTATATCCTGTGTCTGAGCTGTTCTGCTGGATCTCAACACATAAAGGAGCAGGAAAGAAAGTGTAAGTTCCAGTGCAGACAAATGTGCCCAAAGCAGCGTGAAATTTAAGAGAATGTCTGTCTTTCTGTTTTTGTGGTACAAGGTGGCAGGGAATAAAGTGTGCTGAAGGCAGATGGACATACAGTAACAAAGGTAGGTGAGTTTTAGAAGAAGAAAAGTCAGAGGAAAGCTCTAGAGGAAGAGGCAGCTTTCTCAGACCTAGTATCTGCCTTCCCTTCCTGCAGCAGCACAGGGAGAGCTGATGAAAATATGATGTCATTGTGCCCCTTTATTTCAAGGGAGAAAGTTGCTATTGGCAAGCTGCTGTCTGGGTAATTGCTTCCTTCTTGGTCTGATGAATCTGAGATTTGTTGTCAGCCTTCCAAGGACAGTCAAAAGCTCATCCATTTTCTCCATTTTATCTGGATGAAACAGTCATGGGATTTGCTCATTTGGGCAGCATTAGTGTGCATGATTATGAGGAAGTGCTAAAGCACCATCAAGACATGCATGGTGCTACCAGGGCTGTGTATTAGTTCTCTCTAATAAATACCAGTTCTTACAAAGAATAATTATTATCCTCAGTTGTAATCTTTAATAGACATGGCTGGTGCAAGCAGCTAGAGCTAGTTTCTGAAGTAAATAAATATTCCTGTCAGGACCTCCAAGGAGTCGTGATCAAAGTATGACACTGTTTTCAGCAAGCTCAATGCTGCATCAAAGTCAGGTCTCTTCAGACTTTCTATGTAAAATATCATCAGGCTCTCCCAAGCCCAAGGAAAGCACAGTCAAGCTCACCCTGACAGCTTTGGAAGTACAGTTATGCGTTTGACATGCTTGCACAAACTCACACATTAGAAGAGGCAGAGTAGAAGAGATTTTAGAGAGAAAGCAGGAACGGCTTGCCCTGCAGTGAGTTCCTCTTCTTCAGAAGTGACTTTCCAGCCATTGCTCCCATTAAAAGTTCTTGTCTGGTAGAGGACTGATTCTGTCATGCTTGCTTTCACTCAGTACAGAAGTCCAGCAAAGGCTTCCAGGCAATATAGCATTTTTCAGACTGAAGAGGAAAACCCCTGGCTCAGGCAGGAATCCTACTGCTTTGCTCTAAATAGATTCAAAGCTGGGTCCTTTCTCTTTAAACTAATACAATCCAGGGCAAAACACACAGTGAGCCTGCAATGGCTACAAGTAGCTAGAACATCCCCAAACTCCAGTGATGCCGGTGGCACAACAGCACTTGGCACTTAGCATACTGAACACACTTCAGGGCTTTCCCCTAAAAGGGCTTTCAGCAAGTAAAACTTTTGGCTTCCCTCACTATTAAATTGATAAAACAAGCATACCATTACCTTAAAGCCAGCTGGAAATGAGAAATTAACTCTGACAAAGGGAACAAGAGGCTCACAGTGAAACGTTCGTGTCTCCTACCCAAGAGCCGCTCTCAGAAAGCCAGGCTTATTACAAACACAATCGACTCACAATAAAACTTTGCCATAGGGTGAGAAAACCAACGGCAGAGAAATAATTTCTCTGTGCAAAGCATCTGCTTGCTGACTTTAATGCTGTTGCCAGCTCGAACTGCAGAATTAAATAGTGGCAATATTTGTATGAAAAGGAGAAATGCTCAGCATTGCCAATGAGAAATGGTTCTCCTCTCTTTACATCACCCCCCTATTGCTCTCCTTTGTAAAATGGGCCCTCCGAGGCTCTAGCAGGAAAAGAGTCCAACATTTCTCCAGGTGCCTTTCAAAGTACCAACATATACAACAGCTCTGCACAGAAGCTAAGGCATTTGGATGTGGTGTTAAACAGGTGCCAAACCCTTTTGCAAATCCCAGGCATCACCTTTTGCAAAGCAATGGCCACAGGGAAGCGGGAGGCTGTCCAGCTCTGCAGCTGGAGAGCTGACCGAAGAGTGCTTGTTGCCTGTCACTGGGCCTTAAGGTTATTGTCCCTGAGCTGTTTTGGTGACATTACAAGACTGTTTCGCTGCATCCTTTGCAATATCCAGCTTCAACCATTAAATTGTACATCCACAAATGCTCAATACAGTCTGCTCCTGATGGCACTTACTATAGGAAAGCTCACGCTTGGGGGCCACAATGGCTTACCACCACCTGTCCCACAGCAAACATACTGATGCAAGGGCAGCCAAAGCCCTTCTGGCATAGACTAGAAGAAAAATATCAGCCAGGCAGCAGATAGAAGGAGTTTGCAGCAATTCCAGCCTCATCTGACCCATCTGAGACACTTCAACAGATTCAGCTCTGAGGAGGTGATTTC
Organism: Balearica regulorum gibbericeps; assembly: GCF_011004875.1. Lineage (NCBI taxonomy): Eukaryota > Metazoa > Chordata > Aves > Gruiformes > Gruidae > Balearica > Balearica regulorum. The sequence continues at coordinate 51,758,797 of NC_046188.1, read as the reverse complement.
TATGTGATGCTGGATGGGCACAGCGAGAGGGAAGAACCACTTACACATAATGCTCTGCACCAAGACATGCCATCTACCTTTCTGAAGTCAAAGCTTCTTTTACAAATGTTCTATTCACAGCTAAATTCCACACAGGTGTTGCCCATGCTTTCCGCCCCCAGGGTGTCTTCTCTGGACCAACTGCAGATGAGGACTTTGTGAAAGACTTTTTTCATCCACACTGCTCAGATTTAGCGAAAAGCTGCCAATGTGGTGGCATTAACATATACACAGAGCACAAGGTTTAGAACTTGCTAGGTAGACTTTGATCAATGAAATGCCTCTTTCCTCTGTCTGCAGCTGCTTTATAATGGATATGTGTTAGGATTTGAATGTGCCCAGGAAAGTTTATCTAATCCTAATCTGCTACTGATGGTCTCTGCTGTCTTATAATGGGGTAAACCTGCAGTTGGGCAGAGCAGATGAGAGAGAAAGAAATAAACTAGTTTAAGTCTGCCTGCACTGCAGAACACATCAGATAAAAACACATGTGATACAAGTTAAGGGAAAAGAAAAAGTATTGCTACAGCAACAACAAAAAAAGAACAAGCTGCATGTCCTCATAAATGCTTATTCACATGCACGTGATATATAAGACATAGTCCTAATAGGGTATTCACTGGCCAAATCTCTGATGTAATTTAAAGTATTTCAACTGCCTAAAAGCATCAGTCACATGACGCGGCCACAGCCAGATCCAGCTCCTACAAAACAGCACAGGCCCACAGACTTCTAAGAAGCTATGCAAACATGCAGAACCTTTTCACATGTATCCCTTCCACCTGAGGCGTAGGGAACATAGCAGTTAGTAACATAGAAAAGCAAAATACAGACCCCTCAAGTGTCTTCAATTAGAAGAACTATTGTAAATTCCATACAACTCACTAACTTTCTGCACATAAGCCAGAAACAAGTCAGCAGAGCATTTGCAGCGAGATCAGTGGTCTGGAAAATTTGGTCAACTCATGCAATCACACTCTGTAAATGAGAAGAGCCTGAAATGGCAAGAGAGTCTCTCCAGTGCTCTCCAGGGGGAGGAGCAGCAGTAGCATGAAGTGTAATGAAGCTAAAATAATTTAATCCCTTTTTTTGTTTTTAAATTCCACTTTCCAAGTTTGTTCATGAAGAATATCAATCCAAAACAGAGGCCCAATTTATAATGCCAAGCATAAAAGCAACAGTGAGGCTGGCTCTTGATAAAGTTTTGTCTTTTGAAAGACTCCTGCTTGGATTAGCCCAAGCATTTGTATAAAGGAAAGAATAAGGTAGTTCTCTCTTTTCTCACATTATCCTCCCTTGCTGTTTCAAAGCAGGTGTGAAAAACTCACACACATACAAATAGCATATCTGAGCCAGCCAGGGAGAGCAAGTATGAACAAACCTTTTCGGTGCTTTTCACCAGTTGTGCCTCTAACTGAATTATAAAGAGAGGGAGGGAGGAAAAGGTAACATTTCCACTTTCAGGCATCTTTTGTATCATGCTGCAAAACCTTGTAGCAGTGGCTTAGATTTGACTAGTACGGCAACAGAAATTCTGACAGTGAAATTTTATTACTGAGATTAACCACATGGTTTTTAAAAAGGAATGCTAAGAGCGTACTTCTTTGTGCATGTGCGTGTGTCCTTCTTACCCAATGCCATACTCCCTGCCCTCTTTATGGCCATGAGCCATTCCCAAACTTCCTCTGATTCCACAGAGTTCTGGTTCATGTTCCCAGCCATTTAATCTTAGCAATGCTTTATGCTCCTAACATCACTACATAGTATTTTCAAAGCAACCTTTTTAAAAATAAAAGGGTGACACTGAAGATAAAATCCTTAATTTTGAAGAAATTCCTTAGTTCTGAAGAAAATTGCTTGAAGGACTTCCTTCTATCTTCTGCTATTGCAGGCATTTTCAGCTGGTAGGGCTATTAATCAGATACAGAAATGTCTCCAGATAACTAAACAGTCAGGCTCCTCTGAAGTTTTTTACGATGAATACTCCCACCATCATACAAATTCTTGTCATTTTTGAATACAGAACCTACTTGCACATAAATACACTGTATTCAAGCGCTTTATGACTATGTACTAATTGCTATAAAACCAGACAGGACCAGAAGACTGCCATGCCTCCCCACAGCAGGGCAGAATCTGTTCAGCCTTGATTCATCTTCTCTTTTTCTTGAGGGAGAGAGAAAGAAGGAAACAATCATGTGGTTTTATTCCTATCTTGTATTTTTGCTATTGTTGACTCTGTTTCTAATACTTCTTTTATTTCCCTTTTAGAAAAAGTACAATTCAGCAAGGAAGGGCAGAAGGGCTCTTCATTTTGTTGCCACAACAATGGCATTTTAAAAAATAAAAAAACCCTGACAAAACTGGCAGCTCACAGAATACCACAAGAAAATAAAATGGCAACAGAATTTACCAAAATTAGAGCTGAGGTGCAGCTTTTCTCTGCACACTCAAGTTTTGTAACCTAGTGTTTCTAAAGACACCAGTGTCACGGAGCTGTGAACTCCAAAGTACGTGGCTTTACATGATAAAAAGTGTAACAGCTGAGTGAGTCAAAGGTCCTTTCACAGCCTTGGAAAAGCTCTCTGCCATTCAGTAAATGCTACACTCTCAAAAAACCCTCTGATGATATATTACGGAAACCAGCAAGCCTGAAATAACTGTAATATCCTTCAACACTTAACAACATACAAATATAGAAAAAAAAAAATGAAACCCAAACCTGAAGGGGGACAACAAGTAAGAGAAAACCTGTATGACATCCAAACCACAAACCTGAACTTTATGTGTGTGCAAACGGGCAAAAGAAAAAAGATATACACAACAGATGACATCTTCCACAGGTATAAATCATGAAGCTCCACAGGTATAAATCATGAAGCTCCATGGACTTAATCAAATTTAAGTCTGGCACTGTTGTTTATCAGCTCCCCTTCACTAAAGGTTTCTATTCCAGGCCCATAGTTTTTCCCTTGTCCATCTAAGTGAGCAGTTCCCAGCTATACAAATGAGTTTTCCCTGTCATGTTCTTGACTCTTTCCCCAACCTCTGCAAATACAACTGCCACCTCTTGGCTTTTCTGCATCCTGTCCGATTCTTTCATCCTGCCTGCATCTTCCTTACAGCACTGCTCAGCTCCCCCTCCTCTGTTAGGAAAGGAGAAGAAAAAAGAAAAAAAAAAAAAAGGGCAAAAAAATCCAAATCCTTGCATCATATTTAGTTGCCTTTCTCACTAAAACTCATATTCACCCTTCTTCATTCTGGACATCAGCAATTCTTAAAACTCTGATTACACTCTTCATATGAATTGTCTTCTCAAAGGATTTTAAAAACAGTCCACCAAAGACGGATGTTTACTTGTTATCCTTCTCTGCTCCGGCCAATGCTATATTGTGATAAAGTACTTCTCTACAGACCCCCTTGCTCTGCCCAAAAGGCCATTTGCAGATAGCCACATAACTCGATAGATCACAGCACAGATGTTCTGCCAACAGTCTGGTCGTGCTGTATAACTTGCTGTTTTGGCATTTGATGGGTGAGTGTGCTTGTGATGAAAATCCTCAGATGCCTCTTTTCTTGCTCTGCAAGTTTCTCTACTTCTAACGGTTTCAGCTGTCTGAATTTATCTGAAGAAAACTGTTCAACAGGAAGGTCGGGAGAGTAAATCAACCCAAGCCCGAAGGATCAACACATCCACACCTTTCTGTGTGCTGCGCCCTTCTTGATCCTTGCTATAACTCTAGCTTTTATAATTGAAAACAAATGACCTTATTTCTGTTAAAGCTCCTTTTCTATTAATCATTCACCTGTCTAAATTAGAAGTTACTCTGCTCATACAGTAAAGGAATCATATGTGTTATAACACCATCTCCATGCTAAACTAATGCCTCACTGAAAAAGTGGGCATCTGCCATTTGCCTATAAGATACTTGATTGCTTGGGATAGGCCCAAGAGGTTCAAAAATGCTGGCTACAGATGCTTGTCTGTTCTGAAGCTGGCGTCTTAGGTCTTGTAACAATTTCCACTAGCTGACATAATTACAGTGGCTGCAAAGGTTAACCCCATGTCTGCCTAAAGACCTCAGTATCCCAAGACGTTACATCTCCAGGAAATGATGATTGTGGTTTTGTTATTCTAGTGAAATGTCTAAAGTAATTGCAGCGCATGATGGGACAAGGGAGCAATGAACATGTGTCATCACGACTGTTGGTACAATACAGTAATAACTAGACGAGTAAAGGGATAAAGAATGCTGCAGAACTAGAAGCAATTTCCCTTAGCAGCTTTTCTAGTAGGATTCCTTTAGGGACCTGCAGAAATTAAAAATTGTGATTGTGCTTTCTGAAAAACAGAGGTAAGCATACAGATATCCTGGCTGACATGTTCAACATCCAACCTATTGCTTTTTGAAAGGGTTCAACCCTGAACTCTTTTCTCAAGCAAGCAGCTAACAGCACAAGCTGTCTCAGTAAGGACTTCAGAGCACAAACAAGAAACACAGATTTGTGAAAAATATTATTATAGCGGAGAAGGAAGCCCAAATGTATTTTGATGCTAAATGGAAAGATAACAGGGAAGGAAAAGTCTCAGACCCACTGCTCTAATAATATTTCTACTACAGTCCACAAAGAGCTCTCCAAGTTGTTTTGTGAAAATGAAATACCACTGTTGTCTTGTGGGTTGTTTTGTGCTTTTTTTTAAACAGAATGCTTATGAAATGTGTTCAAATTGTTATTGCTCATTGTGGGATGATTGCATTTTCGTGCAGAGCAGTATGAGATGTGTTTATTCAGGAGACGCACAGGGTACATACATTGCAATGCAGTAAGATGTCATAGCAATTACCCACCCTAGCTCCTTTCTCTACACTACAGACGCTCACAGTAACTTTAGCTGAGGGCCAAGCAGCCTGATGTAGGGCAACCAATGAATGTTAAGGGTACCACAGCATAGAAATACACCTCACTCCTGAATCTTTCAACAGGTAAGCAACAGAAAGCAGGAATTTTAATGTTGTGGCCCTCTTTCAAGTTTGCAACTCTCATGGAGACAATGCTGCTTCTGCAATGATGGTCAGCAATGCACCAAAACCACCGCAACAGCTGGATACCTTTACCAGTACAAGAAAACTAAGGGAAGAAATGTATCTTCCACAGAAATCACATCCTTATAAACCAGAAGGAATCCATGCTTAGCTCTAAAGTTTCAAAGGTACTTGCTAAATAATTAGATGAAGCTTTGTGTGATGACAGATTTCTCCAGGAGACCAGCCCCATCACTGCAACAGCAGCCCTAGGTTTTCATCTGATCACGCTGATACAAGCAGGCAAAATGGCAGAATATTACTAAAGTGCCAGCATTACTCCAAACATCCAGCGACTACAATCATCAGTGTATTTTTATTGCCTTAAGCTCTTAAAAAGCTTCCAAAGAACAAATGAATGAAAATAAGCCCAATATACCATATGCAAGACTTGTATTATTGCAGCTGTTTGGGGGAGGGAAAAGATAGAAAGATAAAGTAGAAGTGGTAGAAATGAGCACTCAGTTTTCTTGATTCCTACTATGGTATCTCATCCACAAGGCTATTCTACTCCCAAAAAGCTATAGCTACAGGCTTGTTTAGCATGAAACGGGCTGTGTCCGTCACTCCCTTAGCTGGCTAAAGATCTTCACAACACAAACTTAAGGGAGTAAGTTCAACCTGTAAAATCCTTTTGCCAATGAAGATTGTGTAAGCCTAAGATTACATTCTGTTGCAGGTTTTTTGCCAGCTATTAGCTGGCTGCGAGCTGAATGGGAAGGAAGCTAGTTAAACTGACAGAGATGATGGCTAACATTGATTTTTCAATTGATTTCACAAAATTGTTGTCCACGCAAACCCCAGTGTGGACATTCCTGAATTGGTTTAAAATTGACTTATAATGATTTAGCTCATGTTGACTCTTTATTGACTTGGGTTGTGGCCACAGTAGGGGGAAGAAGAAGAAGAGTTCTTTGTGTCATAACACAGCAACGTATCCTGTGAAACATCCTGACAAGAAGAACAAGGTTGCCCAATATATGCTTTTAACATCAAGGTTTACTGATTTGTCAAAGACAAGATGTAAAGCCAAGGGAATGCTCATGTAATTTCAAAAGATTCACAGATTGTATTTTAAAGAAAATAACCCATTTAATCTGGAAGTTACTTCTTGTCAACTGAGGCAGGGAAGCCAAACGTATGCACTCTCAGCCCCTGCTGTTTGCTTCAGTTTGTCCATTTTATTCCATATTTTCTGGATAATCAGTGTTTGCGCTGGCAGCTATCACACTTAGATGAAGGACAGGCACTTCTTAAAATACCCTACTCCGACTATTTCCAAGTGCTAAGCCACCAGCAGACATTTACGCTGACTTAATGTACTTTTAACGCCAGTGTCCTGGTTCTGGCAAGGATAGAGTTAATTTCCCAAGGAGCCAGGACAGGTGACCCAAGCTGGCCAGGGGCTATTCCATACCATGTGTTGTCATGCTCACCATAAAAGGGGGCTAGTCGGGCAGGGGCGGGTTCGGCATGTCGGCGTGGCTCCGGGACGGGTCGAGCGTCCGGTCGGTCTGTCTCAGATCGGTAAATTGTTCTCTGTTATCACCCATTGTTACTATCTGTTATCAGCACTGCTGTTGATTGTTTCCCTCTCCCTTGCTGTCCCAGTAACCTGCCCTTATCCCAACCCTCGAGGTTTTGCCGTTGTTTTTCCATTCTCCTCCCCATCCCGCCGGGGGAGGGGTGAGTGAGCGGCCTCGTGGGGCTCTGCTGCCGGCTGGGGCTGAACCACTTCAGTCCTTTTGGCGCCCAATGTGGGGCTCCAGGGGTTGTGATAACGACAAGTCTGACCCAAGTGTGTTAAAGCAAAATTGTTATAAGCATTTATAATGTTATTGAAACAGTCACTGGTCATAGTGATGTTCTGTTTGGTCACATGGCTCTGGTTTGTAAACCCGTGTTTACTCTGTGTAATCCCTGCTGTGCTGTTTATCACCTCTGGGAGAGGGGTTCCTGTTCTCATGTTGTTGTATTGTGTGATAATGACTTATGATAAGACATCATTGACAGTCATGGGTCTGAGCTGGTATGTGTATGTAGCATTTCGGTCAGGCCTGTACCTCGGTCAATATCTTTCAGAATTGATTAATAATTGCACCCAATCTATGGGGAAAATGGGGGGGATACCTTCTCCCACTCTTTCACCTCCTCTTTTCCCTTTTGGTTGGTTACAACAATTTTTGAGTATTTTGAATACCCTTGGAATGTTCATGCCAGTATATTCCTATTGCTAGGTCTCCTGCATGCTTTCCAAGTCCTGTTCAGGGTTAGCAAAAATTTTTTCAAGAGTACCACCCAGGGATCTTCCCCAAGGCTGAATGGTCAGGGCTGGCATGGCATGTGGGAGAGTATGGGCAGGTATCTAGAGACCTTTTCACCCCCAATGGTTTGGAGCTTCACTCCTGAACAATTGCAAGACCCTAATAAAATGGTAGAATATTTGAAAGGAAAATGCTGTGGGGATTCTAAGGAGATACAACTTACTGCACGGTGCTGGGCCCTGGCCACAATCTATCAAACACTGCTTGATAGTAGACAGCACCATCCAGAGGGAGAGAGCGGACCCACAGGCACTGCAGCTGCCCAGGCCCCCGCAACAGGCACTGCAGCTGCCCAAACCCCCACAACAGGCACTGCAGCTGCCCAAACCCCTGCAACAGGCACTGCAGCTACCCAAACCCCCACAACAGGCACTGTAGTCGAGCCAAAAGATCAACCCACACCAGTATCAGTTGCCCCTATACACAAAAAGAAATACACAAGGAAATCGGTTCACTTAGTGAAAGATGATGATGAACCGGGGCCATCACGAGAACAAGAAGAAGAGCCAGAACCAGAAGTGATTACTCGATCCCTGTCCCTGAGTGAGCTGCGAGATATGCGGAAAGATTTCAGCCGCCTTCCAGGGGAGCACATTATTACCTGGCTGCTCCGCTGCTGGGATAACGGGGCCAGTAGCCTGGAACTGGAGGGCAGGGAGGCCAAGCAGCTAGGATCCTTGTCTAGGGAAGGGGGCATTGACAAAGCAATTGGGAAGAAGGCACAGGCCCTTAGCCTCTGGAGGCGACTCCTGTCAAATGTGAGGGAAAGGTATCCTTTCAGCGAAGATGTCGTATGTCGGCCAGGCAAGTGGACCACTATGGAGAGAGGTATTCAATATCTGAGGGAATTAGCTGTGCGGGAGATGGTTTATTATGATCCTGACAACGCACAGTTGCCTACAGGCCCCGATGAAGTCCAATGTACCCGACCCATGTGGCGAAAATTTGTGCAAAGTGCACCATCATCGTACGCCAACTCACTGGCAGTAATTGACTGGAAAAGTGAAGAGGCGCCCACGATGGACGAAGTGGCTGGCCGACTCCGGCAATATGAAGAGAGCCTTTCTTCCTCCCTAGTCTCAGCTGTGGAGAAACTGTCTCAGGACGTCTGGCAACTCAAAGAGGATATATCTTACTCCCCACCTGTACAGACCTGTATTTCAGCTGTTAGGAGTAAGCATTTTTCTGCTCCAGAGAGGGGATGTAGAACATACACACCACGAGGTATCCTGTGGTTTTTCCTGCGTGACCATGGAGAAGACATGAGGAAATGGGATGGGAAGCCCACCTCAACCCTGCGGGCACGCGTACATGAGCTACAAGGCAAGACAGCTGTAAGAAGGGACTCTTCCAGAAAGAATGTTGCTCCAGTTTCCACCGGGCAGCCCCCCAGATCAAGTGAAAGGCCAGATCGCACTTCTGATCCTCTTGAAGGGACTTCTAAGTCCTTTCTGCAAGAGATGAGTAGTGACTGTGATGAGCAGGAGTAGAGGGGCCCTGCCTCCAGCCAGGTGGAGGAAAGGGACAACAGGGTTTATTGGACTGTGTGGATCCAATGGCCTGGCACATCGAACCCACAGGAGTACAAAGCCCTAGTGGACACGGGTGCACAGTGTACCCTAATGCCATCGAACTATGAAGGGGTGGAACCAATATCTATTTCTGGTGTGATGGGGGGATCCCAACAGTTGACTCTGTTGGAGGCTGAAGTAAGTCTAACTGGGAATGAGTGGCAAAAGCACCCCATTGTGACCGGGCCAGAGGCTCCGTGCATCCTGGGCATAGACTACCTCCGGAAAGGGTATTTCAAAGATCCAAAAGGCTACCAGTGGGCTTTTGTAATAGCTGCCTTGGAAGCGGAGGAAATTGAACCATTGTCTAGTTTGCCTGGTCTGTTGGAGGACCCTTCTGTTGTAGGGTTGCTGAAGGTTGAAGAGCAACAGGTGCCAATTGCTACTACAACTGTGCACCGGTGGCAATACCGCACCAACAGAGACTCCCTGGTTCTCATCCACAAACTAATTCATCAACTGGAGGGTCAGGGAGTGATCAGCAGAACCCACTCACCCTTTAACAGTCCCGTATGGCCAGTGCGGAAGTCCAATGGAGAGTGGAGGCTGACGGTAGACTATCGTGGCCTGAATGAAGTCACACGGCCGATGAGTGCTGCCATGCCAGACATGCTGGAACTTCATTATGAACTGGAGTCAAAGGCAGCCAAATGGTATGCCACAGTTGATATCGCTAATGCATTTTTCTTGATCCCTTTGGCAGCAGAGTGCAGGCCACAGTTTGCCTTCACTTGGAGGGGTGTCCAGTACACCTGGAATCGACTGCCCCAGGGGTGGAAACACAGCCCCACCATCTGCCATGGACTGATCCAGACTGCACTGGAAAAGGGTGAAGCCCCAGAGCACCTGCAATACATTGATGACATCATTGTATGGGGCAACTCAGCAGAGGAGGTTTATGAGAAGGGGAAGAAAATAATCCAAATCCTGCTGCAGGCTGGCTTTGCCATAAAACAAAGTAAGGTGAAGGGGCCTGCACAGGAAATCCAATTTTTAGGAATAAGGTGGCATGATGGGCGGTGTCAGGATTCCTATGGATATTATCAACAAAATAGCAGCCATGTCCCCACCAACCAACAAAAAGGAGACACAGGCCTTCTTAGGTGTTGTGGGTTTCGGGCAAATGCACATTCTGAATTACAGTTTGATAGTAAGCCCTCTCTACTATGTAACCCAGAAGAAGAATGATTTCAAATGGGGCCCTGAGCAATGACAAGCTTTCGAACAAATTAAACAAGAAATCGAAAAATCACATCTTTGGCATCCAGACTGTGAGCATGGACCATACCAGATACACCGGCTGTGAAGACTCCGGATGCAGCGTGCAACAATCCAGCAGCACGCACCATTGCTCCTGCTCTGAGAGACTGTAATGGCAGATGGAACCCAAAACCATGGACTAAATGAACTCGACAGACATTTTAGAGCGATAGCCCATACAGTAAGGCAATGAGTTCTGTAAAATAATCTGGGCATGATGTAGATGGTATGGAATAAGGGGTGGATAATGTCCTGGTTCTGGCAAGGATAGAGTTAATTTCCCAAGGAGCCAGGACAGGTGAGCCAAGCTGGCCAGGGGCTATTCCATACCATGTGACATCATGCTCACCATAAAAGGGGGCTAGTCGGGCAGGGGCGGGTTCAGCGTGTCGGCGTGGCTCCGGGACGGGTCGAGCGTCCGGTCGGTCGGTCTCGGATCGGTAAATCGTTCTCTGTTATCACCCATCATTACTACTTGTTATCAGCACTGTTGTTGATTGTTTCCCTCTCCCTTGCTGTCCCAGTAAACTGCCCTTAGCCCAACCCTTGAGGCTTTGCCGTTGTTTTTCCATTCTCCTCCCCATCCTGCCGGGGGAGGGGTGAGCGAGCGGCGTGTGGCACTTCGCTACCGGCTGGGGCTAAACCACGTCAGCCAGTCATACCATAACACATGAAGTCCAGTTGTATCATAAAGCCAACTTTATGATTCACTTCCAGAGTGAGAACAGTGGTCAGCAAAGACCTGTTGGGTCATGTCAGGCTACACAGCAGCCTTGCTGCCACTGCAAGACTCCAAACAACATCTCAGCATGGGAACAGCACCTTGACTGCTCACTAGTGGATGCTGGCTCAAGACCCACAGGTCTACTGTTGAGTCCTATAGCAATTTAAACCATTTTCATAATGGTTGCGGAGCATCAGAAGAGGGTTGTGCACCAACATAAGATGACATAAGCAGAACCCCACCTTCACTGGAATCAGGGCATGAGTGGAGCTGGAACATCTGTATTCCTGGTGGGAAGATTTAAAGGCAGGTGGTTGTGGATCAATGTGAGTTTATTAACTGATAGACATGCTCTATGCTGACAATAACACTGAAAGATAAAAAAAAAAAAAGGTTGACAGTGGTAAAAATCATTACAAACCTAGCTCTTGACACAGGCCCAACCATTTGAGTTTGCTCATTTCTTTTCAACTTTGAAATACCCTCTATACAGATTTATTTGCCTTTGTAATTGCAGATGCGAAATTAAAATCTTCTTCCCTTTCCCTGGACAATCATTTTTTTCCCTCTCTGTACAGTTTATAGGAGCTCACACTTTGATTTTTTTTAATAACTTGTGTTGTGTCTGGCGCTTTGGGGAGAGCCTATGACAGAAAGCACTTTATTACTTCTCTGTTTGAGTTCACTGCAGAGCGCTCACCAGGCCCTATCACTGAAAGGACGAATCTAGGCAGCAATTTAATCAAGCAGTGATTGAAAAATTAAAGGTGGCGGTGATTAATATGGATTTAGGACTTGTTTTGTTTGAATGGGTTTTAGCTAGAGAACATGGCAGGTTTGTTGGTTTTGGTTTTTTTTCCCCCCTGAGAGAGGCAGGTGAGAGGGGGAACACAAAGGAAGCCTCTTTAGGCAGATCATTTCTCTCCTCTTAGTATTCAAATAAAAGCCAAGGGAAGAGGTTACACACAGTGCATATTATTATCCTTAGGTAAATACCCACGTGCAATTTCAGCAATCACAAGCACACCTCTGTGTATAAGCAACGATCCAACCATAGAAACTCAGCTTGGACCAGCACCAGAAGGAAAAAATCTGCCCCAAGACATGAACAAATCTTGAGATTGAATTGTCAGCCTGGCTTATGAAGAAATAGATACTTTTTAGTAACCAGGAGCATACTCTAAACATACATTGAGTAAGTGTTTTACATTTAAAACAGAGGAACTAAGATCTTTGAAAGCTGGTAAGAAACAATAAAGAAGTAACCTGCTTGACAGTCACACAAAATGAATCTGAAGGTCCAGCTCAGAAGCAGTGTCCATATCTCTGTTCTGTTACAGGAAAAGGGATTTCTATAGACAGAGATACATATATGTGTGTGTGTGTATATATATATGTCCCTTGTATAAATGTGGGTACACATTCACTGCTCCCTTACACATTCTGCAACCATTTACAACAGTAAAGGAGATGGAACATACCATCATGATTTGGATCAGATTTCCAATCAAGTCTTTGTGTGGTAAAACATCTGTATCAATTTAGCTGAGGTTACAGAGACAGCAGAACTTTTGTCAAGTCTTTTTGTACTGCCCCCATTTACAAGTTACTACCGTAAATTTGTAGAGTAAATTCATACTAAAGCTGGCTTGAAGTTATTCTGTTTAACTGATTGTAAACACCTTTTACTTCAATTTAAACAGTTTATAGCACTTTAGATCATCTGAGAAATAGGGACAAGCCAGGATAAGAATGGCTATTCAAAATTTGCTTCTGCTTAATTATGAATACTTTAAAAAAAAAAAGTCTTAGCCAAATTGATATAAGTTGCATATGATACTGGCCTTCATTTCTTCCCCACCAATGAGTAGCTCCTGCCTAGGCGTCTCTGCAAAAACATCAGACACACCTCATCTTTCATAAAGTGTTGAAAAAAAATTACAAGAAAACACAAATAAAGCATAGGCAAAGATTATTACTTATGGAATATTAATAAACGCCTTGTGCCTTGGTTTAACCCAGCCAGCAGCTAAAACAACCACACAGCCATTTGCTCACTCCCCCTACTCCCAGTGGGATGGGAGAGAGAATTGAAAATGGAAAAAATGTAAAACTTGTAGGTTGAAATAAAAAGTTGAATAGGACAGAAAAGGAAGATGATGACAATGACAATAATAATATACAAAACAAGTGATGCACAGCACAATTGCTCACCACCCAAAGCCAATAGTCTGCTAGCTCCTGAGCTGCTCTCTCCCACAGCCAACCCCCAGTTATATATGGAGCATGACATCATATGGTATGGAATATCCATTTGGCCAGTTTGGGTCAGCTTCCTGGCTGTGTCCACTCCCAGCTTCTTGGGCACTTCCTGCCTTCTCATTGGCAGGGCAGTATGAGAAGCCAAAAAGTCCTTGACTACCTGGCAACATCTAAAAACATTAGTGTTATAAACATTATTCTCATCCTAAATCCAAAACACAGCACTATACCAGATGCTAGAAAGAAAATTAACTCTATCTCAGCTGAAACCAGGACACCTCATCTGAATAAGGATTACCAGAGCTTGCACTTCAGCTAATAGACTCATTTTCCCCGAAAGACTTTTCTCTTTTCCTTTTTTCATGCTTGGCCAGAGAGGTGATTCACATTTTCCCCAGATGTCTCTTGTCCTAGCACGCAGAAGAATATCTTCTTGTGAAGTCACTTGAGCAGGAATCTAAAGCCCACATTCAAAGCACTTAGCTTAATAAAAAGAAAAGTTACCTACAAAATGGGTCTGGAAAGAAGTATATTTGTATGCAACTTCAGATGATTTTTCCTAACTAAGACTTATATGCTTGCCTGGTTCCCAAAGGATCCATATAATTTAAGTATAGGGTGTCTGAAAGAAAGTGTGTGCTGGAAGGCGGATACCTGGTAATTCAATTCCACGTGCCCCTGGGCACAAACATAATTGTATTATAAAGTAGGTCTGCCACAAATGAAAACAATTAAAGCACAATACATACTTTACTGCTTACAGTTAAGAAGGGTGGTTTCATTTTTCGTACATACCTGTAGAATAATTACTGGAGGCGGCTTATTGAGACTAAAGCAGTGTTGAGGAGACTTCCAGGGTGAATATGCAAAGAATCTGTTCCATAAGGAACATGACCTGCAACCTTAGATGTAGGCAAGCTCCAGGGGAGCGTGGCGTGCTGACTCTGAGAAAAACATCACGGAGTGTGAAGTGGAATGGAGACACCACAGCCAGGCTCTGTGACAACACTGCAGGGATGGGACCAATGGTACTGTGGAACTGATAAGCTGCAAAGTTGGAAGCCCTGAGCCAGCAATATTCCATTTTCTGTCAAAATGATGTCCTTTGGTTGAACCTTACTCATTATAATACCAAAACACACCTCCATCCCAAAGGCTACCTGCCTCCAAGGTGCAACTACCCCTCACTAAACACGTGCTCTGAATTTCTTTAAGTCTATAACTTTAAAAGCAAAGTGAGAAGGTTTTACTCCAATCATAACAAATGTATGTATGACTAGAGTCACTCAAGCTCCATCTGAAAGTAAGAAAATAGTATAAAAATGGCTTAAGAGAAGGGGACATTAGGGAAGATACCATCGCAGACAAGTCAGGAGGACATTGCTGACTTCTGGGACCAGTCGACAGGCTGAACCTCTCTTCCTTCCCATAGGGATGCCTATTGGGTGAGATTTGAATACTCGGCTATAGCGAATGCTTCCCCAGGAAACTTAGAAAATCTCCATAAAGTTGTTTCATAATTTAATATATTTGCAGTCGGCTATATTATTCATATTCTTGGTACTTGCATGTGCTTTGCAGATGACGTATCACCGGAAATCCAAAAGAACCTGTACTTCTGTTGCTTCAATAAACTGCACAATTCATTAATCTAGCCATGACAGTTCTCTTTGGACGTGACCAAACTCCTTAAGTATAGCCGTGCTAGTCTATTGAACGTTACTAGACTGAAGATGCCTCACACTATTGATGCATTCATAATTGTGATAGTTCAATATATTGACCGCAACCAGACCTATAGTGCAAAATTGTATATCACTCAGAATCTAAGCCCAGCCGCCCCCAGCCCCTCTGATATCTGAGGACAAGCTGGAACACAAGGGGGTTTATTTCCTGCCAAGCTTCTTTACCCTTTAACGCGACAATACCCACACCAGTAAACACAAAATACAAGAATTCAATGAACCTTGCTTGAAAATACAGTAGTGAGATACTGCAATGCCATGTATGTACCGGAGACATTATATAGTCAGGATAAAAACTTTGCCAGTTCATTGGCAAGAGAGGTCTAATTTGATCAGTGTTCTTTAACCATTTTGTTAAGTGGTTAAATCAACATTTTTAACATCGAGGATAGCTGCGAACTGAAATTCTGTAGAAACCTAGAGGATTTTCAGAAATACTGATCATGTGGAGCCTCCCTGGGCATAAAGTGCTTGGCATTTATGAAACTGGAAAGCTTTTGATACTAGACAAAGTATAGTCCTTTGCCCTAGAGGAGGGCAAAGAGCTCTCTCTCAGAGTGCTGGGGTTTCTCCTCTCTTCTGCATCTGAGTGTCCTATGAGGGGGCGAAGTAAAACAAGACCTGTTTGTGCTGCTTATGGTTAAGGTTTAGTCAGAACAACTCCAGAACGCAAGACTCAAATACACAACTTCATCACATAAAGGATTCTGACAGAGACTGGGAAGACAGGACCAAGGACACAGTCACCATCTAAAGAATAAAAAGTATAAAGAACGATCTATGGTAGACTAGCAGAGCAGGGAAGCAGGAATCACAGCAATGTCAAGGATTCCCATTGAGCCCTTTAGCCCAAGAAAGTCTCTTAGGCCAATGTTTTCTCAGAGCAGCCCAGATTTTGTCTAGCATCAAAAGCTTTCCAGGTTCATAAATGCCAAGCACTTTATGCCCAGGGAGGCTCCACATGATCAGTATTTCTGAAAATCTTGGGAAATATCTGTCTCCTAATACAAGACACTTTTAAAATGCTGGACTGTACTTCTCTGCATGTCAGTCTCCCCACCTGCAAAGTGAGGATGAAAATATTCTACCACCATGAAGGCGTAGCATACAGCTTCTTCTTTGCAAAGCTCTTTTGAAAGGAGAGAATAACCAACACTATAAAAAAGAAAAATCATCATTATTGGTATCCCGATGCCTCATGGCAATACAGTCAATTTTCAACACATCTAGGGACTGCCTCTTCCTAATAAAGGGTTTAAAATCCTGAATGGCCAAAAAGAAACCTGAAGAGAGCAATGGAAGTCACAGATCTGGTTGAGAGAGAACCACAAACAGTTACAAGGAAACCCAAGTTCCTACTACTGCCACTACCAAAGAAGCAGCTGCCTGATAAATATGCAGTGGCAAGTCACCAGTGTAGAAATTTCTTTTTGCCACTGAATCACAAAGGCTTGGAGAACTTCTAGGGCACTTCATCTCCAGGCAGATCACTTGAACCAGTTACCTATGGAGCATTAGCTCCACAGCTTCTGACACACAGTAACTCGGCAAGTCTGCTGTCATGCACAGCAACAGACCTCGCATTAAAGCACTGCAGAGTATTATCCCTCTATTTTTCTGCAGTCAACCTTTACCCTTAACAGGATTTTTTTTAACCACTGCCTCCTCTTTCTACTTTTGCTTCACAGGACAGTGAGCCCAGGCAGCACAGATCGCCTGATACAATGCTTTCAGTGTCAGTCTTACTGTCCCATTACATGGCAGAGTTTGATGTGCGCACGCTGGCTCTGTCAACTCAGCAGCAACTCTGCTCTTCAGCACAGCTCTGCCAAGCAGCTTGCAGAGCTGATGCATCCTCCCCACCTTCTCTTACCTTTCTCCACGCTTTGCTTAAAACAGGTCTTCTGCTCCCTGCCGCCAAATAACCTTTCTCAGGCCCCAGGGGCTCAAAGGAGGAGTCATGTTGTTCATTCCCAGCCCAGCAGCTCGTATTACTGCTTCAGTATGAAAAACTACAGCCAGTGTATGGTGTAAATTGTTACTATCACTCCCTCTCATAAAGCAGGCACTGCCGATATCAAACTGCTGTTCTTCATGCATAATTCATCAGGTTCCTTAATGTGCAAAGGTCTCCTCTGCAGCTCTTTTCTCTGCATTAAAGTTATCTGTGGGGAAAAAAGTGTCTGTCCAGCCCCTGCTTGAAATATTAAGAGCACACCTAAATTTTAAAGTGTCTATTTGCTTCTTTAACTTACCATAACAACAAAAGCATCAGCAGTGTCCCCATGACCACAAGGTCCAGAATGGGACAAAGCCACAGAAGGTCACAGGGACATAAGACTGAGCTCTGCCACAGGACATACAGCTGCAGCTGTACTGCTTGGCACTTAATTTTGTTAAAAACTAATCCTTTATAAAAGCCCTAAGCCTGAAAGCCTTTGCTGTCAAGATATACAGGGCAAAGAGAGCAATGCACTCCAGCAGCATGCTCCATGTTTTTCCAAAGGCTTCAACAGAACAATATTGTCACGCAGAGTTACTGCATGACAGTACCACACACATGAAGACTCCCATGAACTTTTAACTATTTTTAGCCTTTGGTACAGTCTCACATTGCTTTTGGACACTTACTAACCACCTATGCAGCCAACTGACAATTTCCAACTTCTTCCATCTATTTGCCTGTTCCATCCCAGCCAAACAGCACACGATCTTCACATCTACCCTCACATGGACGCAGTCTTCTCATTCCCTTCAACTGCAAAAGTCTGGAGCTTCCTCCCATTCTTCATCCAACACCTCTTACACATCTCTCCTTCAAATACATTTCCTCCAAAAGTCCTAAATATTCTGTCTCTCTCATCCCAGTTGTTGCAGAAAGTTTGAGATTGTGGGGTGACGAGGGACAGCTTTGCTAAGTTCTCTCTAACCCCTACCCAACACCTTTAAGTTTCCATCACTCCAGGATCAGTACATAATATATTAAACTATTTAGTATTCTATTATTCACCATAAATAATACTGCATGTGTCTTAACAGCACTGCAGTTGTGGTTGCTGGCAGAAAGCATTTCCTGGCTGGGATCTACGGTCTCTGGTATGCAGCCGGGCAGACTGGCTGCTAATACCGGTCTCTTTCAGCTGCTAAAATCTAGTAGCACTGATGCCACTCTGTAAACAATGTTAGACTCACATACACCCACTGACACTGCCTTCTCATGCCACCCTGTTGCAGAGGCAGGGCCAACAGTCAAAGACTTCTGCTGGAGATCCGCAGATCAGAAACCACTAGCCATTGAGAGACTGAAGGTGTAAACAGATTAACAGACCCCATAAAACATACCAGAGCTTGCATTCCTCCCTGATTCAACCAGTAATGAGTAGAAACTACTGCACTTTCAACTGCACAAACCTCCAAACTCCTCTTCTCCAATCTCTTAATCTGCTCTGGTTCAACCTCCCTCCCATCCCTTCTATCTGTAATCGTAAAGCTGGGTCATTTTTGCTCACACCTGAGTTTAATATTGATGGGTTTGTTGATGCCAGCTGAGGGCAAGAAGGAGGGCTCTTCCAAAGCTAAGGCAATTTCTCAGTTTCTGCCTACTGTTATACAGTCCTTTTCACATTTTCCCTGCAGCAAATAACTGTAAGAAATGTTCACACAACAACAAGCTGGGAAAAAACCCAACACCAACATGAAAAAATAACACGGCATCTATTTCTACAGTAATGAAACAATTACTAACTTATAAGAACCAAACAAACCAAGCAGGAAACAAACACAAGGAAACATTTTCTAATAAAGCTTCATGCTCACTGAAGTGGCGGAGAGATGTGTGGCTATTTCCCTCCAGAAGGGTAAAAAAATGCTTACAGCAGGCTGTAAAAGAGTTCACTAGTTTGTGAGGGTTTGCTTTTGTCAGGCCATGGTTACAGTTTAGTCTGATGTCCAGAAGTGGGTTGAATGCCAAGAGCTTATTGCCTTCTCCCATCCACACCAACCCAACAAATTCAAGTGTGAGAGGGCAGAGAGGAGCCTAACAAAGGGCCAAGGTCTCTTCCCTTTACAGGGTTGAGAGAGGATCTCCTGCTGCTATTATAAGCTGTGATGGGACACAGCTGCCCCAAGGCAGAGAAGAGATGTGGGGTTGTGCTACTTCTGAGAGGAGAGTTTTTACCTCTTATCTTTGCTTAAACCATACTGGTACCAAGAAGGAACCTCAAGTGAAAACTCCACTTGACCAGAGATTTCAAAAAACACTGATGTGATGTAAGTTACTACAAGACAGATGATACAAAGTGCCCATTGTGCCCGCTAATCCAGTATATCCCTCTCAACACCCTGTACACAGTTACATGCTGCAATTCAGCAAAGCTACCTTTCAGTGAGACAATAGAGGTGTCAGAAGCCTGCTACATACTGCTACAGCATTTCAATCAGGCTAACATACCCAGTGTTTTAGGAAAGCAAAGTTAGCCAGAGGAAGTATTCTACTACCACAACCATACTATTCCTGTGCCTTGGTCTTGGAGAAATCTAAGCATTATACTAGGCAGACATGACCTTTCTGCCTGGCTACAGGAAGGTCTCTTCCTTTTCCAAATAACAAAATCTCATACTTTCATACCATATAAACCAGCACTAGACTTTTCCCTTTTCTGCTACTTATTTGCCTCCAGGGCTGCTTCTTCCCCTGTTGTAGGAAATGGGAAGCCCAGCCCCTCTTCTGGTCTCCAGTCCAGCAACCATGCATTAAGCACCAATGGTCCTATCCATCCCTCATGAATCTTCCTAACTGGTTTTACTCCCCACCTTCTTACATTTTTCTTTGCACAGTTCCTCTGTCTGTAGCTCCAAAACCTACACCATTTTTCTCCTGGCACTCACCTCCTCCTTGGTAGTTTGCAGCCCCTACTTCTCATCAGCTAACTGATTCCATCTGGGGAGGTAGTGAGGCCTGTCTTTGACCATTTCTGGTACACCATGCTCTCTGTTCAATAAGCCCAGCAGAGAAAACAACACTGGCATTTGTTTCATCTTATTACAAATATAGGAAAGGGAATCTTCAGAGACTTGGACCATACTTATACAGTCATGACCCATAACCAACCTAAAGCCTACATGAAATAGTGCAGCACTCTGTTTTAAGCTGACAAGAAAGTCACCTTGCATAAGGTGCATCAATATTGGAGAGGCTGGCCCTCCTGCACAGTGCTATGCCAGGCTTGGGAATGAGCAGATAGGAAGAGTTTGATCCTTTGGACCCACGGAACTTTGCTCAGTTAGTGAGCACACAGACAAGGTGATTTCTTTTGCTGCCAGCCATCCTGCACCTGAAGGATGGGGATGCCACCTAGAAAGGCCTGCAGGAGAGAACATATATTGTTTTACAGGCAGACAGTCTAAGCCTGGGACTGGGTCTAGGCTGAACATATGGTCCCCATAACATATGTAAGAACCAGCTACTGCCTAGAGGGAGGAAGGTGACTTAAGCTGGAATAAGAAAGCTGCAATGCCACTGAGTGATTTTGTGCCCTGTGGAGGCAGAGTTCATTTTAGGCAATTATCTCATATGCTCCCTACCAACTGCTCTCCTCGATGATGATGGGCTGCAGTCCATACTAATAAAGATAATGAAAGTGATCTGGACACTGGAGTGATTCCAGGAATAAATTTCTACCTCCCCAAAGGCTGGAACAATCTAGCAAAGAAGGGCATCAGGCAGCACATATGGCATGCCAGGAGGGGAGAGCTGGAGCCAATCTATTCCATCACCTATGGAGAAAAAAAGGAAAAGGAGCAGGAAAAAGGAACAAGTAACTTGTTAGAAAGATGCAAGACAACATTTCACGTTGTTTAGGACGACCTACTGGGCAGTGCAGGCATGATGCAAGCACTGTCTTTGTGTCCTCTCTTTCCCTGAAAAAAGTCAATTTTGAACAGTAAGAAAAGTTACCTGTTTTGCAAGCCTGATCAGTTGCTTCAAGCATAGACTGAAATAGAGATACTCATCTGATTCTTAGGAGAGGTTATGTTTCTATTGCTAATGGATGCTAAGTTATACTCATTGCCTCTCTATTCAAATCAGAATTCATAAGGTCAGATAAGGTTCCAGATCTCTGCAGTTCTTTTTGCCTCCTCTAAGCTTTATGGAAGTTACACCAACATGAACCACGTGAGCATTTGGCTCTGCCTGAGTATATATGCACAGATGAAAATAAAAGGAGGTGGTACATTTGAAACTAGCAGATGTGTGACAGAAGATGTATTAACTTGCTTTGTGGCAAACCGGCTAATCTCCATTTCCACTATGTCTGATCTCTGTAAATCCAAGAGAGCAGCAAGAGCACACAGAGATCATACCAGGCTTAGATGCAGGAGGAAATCAATATCCGTGCTCTGTCCTGGCCAGCCATGGGGAGCCACGAGAGGCAATGCGGCAGTCAGCAGGTGAGTGTCCGCAGGGCTCCGGAATCGGTGCTCACCTTGGACCGGAGCTCACTTTCACCAGCTGTGATGCAATCATGGGGCATCTTGCTCAGATTTGCTTTCCTGAGCCATTTGTGCCCTTATGTGGCCAGTCTTCAGAATTTAATTCTCACCATAACACTCTTCTACTTACATATATAACTCCCATTCCTACAGTCCTGCAATCACATGGGAAACAAGGCTTTGGATCTGAGTTTTATCTAAATTTAACCTATTCTGAAAAGGGGCCTTAACAAGTGCTTTGTTTCACTGATTTCCCTTTGCATTTCCAGGTTTACATGAAGATGCTTCAGTGGATCTGGAAACGAGCTCTCTATTTCTAAATCCTGACATAAAATTCAGTGCTGCTTAATTCACGTGCCTTTTTCCCAGTCTCAGTGCTTTTCTTTAAAAAACTGTCATGGAAAAGGAATACATTTAGCTGGATCATGCCTAGTTCTGTGAGGTTGCTAGTAAGTCCTAAGGGAGAATAGCTTGTTCATTTTTTTGCCTAGTGTAAGTTACATTAAATATGCTGGACCTGTGCAGGTTTCTGCTAAGTTGCCTCTGTAAAATTGAAATTCATTTGTCTTTTAAATGGCTGGAAATGTTCATGAAGCATAAATCATCCCCCTTCCTCACTCACCCCACAAACTTCATATATTATATAAACATATGGATATTAAAATTATACGTAACTTTTAAAGTAAGTAAGTGGTATCTGCCTTTGAGACACTGGGCAGGTAAATTATAGCCTCAGAGACTAAGGAAAAGATTTGGGGACCATTAGATATATGGTGCTACGAACATCAAAAGCAGAATAAATTAAAGCTGAGGTAATTTTAAAAGTTGGATACTCTCCAATTCCTCTGCGAGAAAGTCGAATGGAACAAGGGCACTGGAACAGAGTGTCCCGGTGGGAACCGAAAGCAGAAGTGGCTTGGACACAGAATCTGCATTTAGTTTATTATTTTGTCAGTACTTAAACTGTCAATCTAACTTGGCTTTCTGCTTCCTTAAATTAAAACAACACAATTTTACAACCTTAGAGATTTGCCCTGTCTCTAGGGTTCTCTTGCAAACGTTTACACCCTTCCAAGACCTAACAGAACACAGAAATATCGGGCCTGCAGCTTTTTAAGGTGGCAAGGATAACAGAAAAGGAAAGCGCAATGCTCTGGTAATACTCATCTTGCCTTTTGTTAAACTCTCTCCTAACATTTCCAAACAACTGCAGAAACTAACTGAGTGGATTTAACATGTAAGGTATTTGAAGTTATACATACATCCATATGTGATCTTGTGTGTACCCAGCACTGTGCGTAGGGTGCTGAGTTGCCATGAAGCAAATGGGATGGCATTTAAATAAGAGCACCCTGCCCAGCAGGCAGCCCTCCTGCAACGCCCGCTGCAGGCCATGGCTGATCAGCACCACTTCCAGGCCCAGGCACTGCTGGGGCCTATTAGCTGGTCCTTGAGCACTGAACACCATTTTGAATTTCTCGGTCCTTACAGGATCTGCTTGATACTGAACCCTGCACACTGCTAATAGCTTTGCTGATTTTTGTGTTTTCATTTGCAGTTCACGTGCTCAGGGGAATTACTGAGCGTAAGCTCAAAGCCATTTTGCTTTTTGCAGCATAAGGACCTCTATCCCTTTCCACCTTGGCCTTTAGGACTTCCATATGGCAGAAGGCAGGGAAGGAGATAAGGAATAACTTCTATTCAATCTACGAAAAGATCCAAGGATCTCTTTATAGCCAGTTCTGCAAAAAAGACCAAAGGGCTTTTAAATGAAAAAAGCCAGGCTTTGCTGAAGTATAAAATAGAATAGTTAACATTTTAATAACTCAAAAAAGACTATTTCAGAGAGAAGAGAAGTGCAAATGGGTTATAACCGATACTCCCTTCACCCATGGTCTCCTTGCAAGCAGGTCCTTGCCCCCAAACTTTATTCCTGCCATCAGTCACATTCTGCAGCAAACTGCCTGCTTCTTAAGCCCTTAAGGAACATGGTCTTCCTTTTGCCAGCTCCACGCTGTGACTCTCCCGCCTTCCATACTCAAAGTCACTGAAAGTCCCTTCCTTTGCTCCTCAGCTGGTGTCCAGGGAAGGTGTGATTTCCTTCCTGTGCCCCAGGAGTTCCCCTGACTCAACAATCCCATTTACAGGAACATGAGCAAAATAGTTGAGACTACACAGGTCAAACATACAGCCTGTTGCAAAGCATGATCGCCAGTCTGTTATCCTGGGAAATTAATGGAAAGTCGTGACTGCTTCTTTCAAACAACTGTCAGAAGTCTGCTGTGCAGTAGACAGCATTCGGGGTCTTTTTTTGCAAATAGAAATACAGTGAAAATCCAAATAAATGTGACACATAGGATCTGAATATGTTGTCATCTGATGTCTTCATTTTTAATCATGTGGTATAGCCTGTGGCAACTTTATTCACCAATGAGCACTGCTTGGGCCTCATCACCATGACCTTCTCCACCGGTTTAATAGCTCTGCAATTTATGTCCATAATAGATCATGCTGCTGGCAACCAACATGGAAACTTATAACTAATATCTGCAGAGCTTGTATAGATGCAATGAAATTGCAGCCACAGAACTAAAAGACCAAAGCAATGACAGACTGCACTTTTGAGTCCCCCTAGCTGTACTGCAGGCCTATTTGGGATGAACACGTTTCTTCCAGGCTTGGAAAGTCTCATATTTTCTGTGGCTTCATTATCTGGTGCCTTATGAATGGGAGCCCAGTGCTGTGCCCTACTACCAGATATCCTGCACCACTGTTGCTGTTGGGCTCTGCTAACTAGCTATGACCAGCACATGGAGACCACCACACAGAAAGTGATGGTCGCAGCCAGGTGCAACTTCATGGGACTCAAAATGTAACCTCACATCAAAACTTTCCTCTTCTCATGAGGTCAAGGAGGAGGGGAGTTAATAGCTTTTGCTGTGTGTCTCAGCATGCAAAAGCCTTATATGGGGCAATAAAAAAAGCTGAGAAGTCTTTTCTTCTGTGAAAATGATGACATTGCTGCAGTGTGATTAGTTTTGCAAGCTACGTGGCATCTTTGATGCAAGAAAGCATTTCAGCAGGGTCAAGGGTCTGAACAGAAGCGATAAACAGGTGAGAATGCTTAAATCACAGCAGTATCTTAATTGCCAGGGGAGGAAAAGGAGGACTATCAAGCACAGTGCTAGGCTCAGTGATACAAGGAAACCCTATTGCCTGACCAGGTGAGAAAATTTGTTGACTTTAGGTATATTTTCTCAGTGGTAGACCGGTATGTAAAACTCTGAGTAGGTTAGCATATATAATCCAAAACCACTTTTCTCCCCATCTGCAGATTCAGTGAAGCTTGTAAAGGATTCCATATAAATAATTTTAAATATTCATGCAGTGTTCATCAACTATGTGTCCCAGTAAACCTACAAGAACAACCTTGGGCTTTCTAGGCAATTCCTCTTCCAAAATAGTACTCTTGCATGCAAACGTTTGTCTGCATGCTGTAAGGACAGCATATGCTGCTGCTTGCAACACTGAACATTATTCAAAGGAATAATGTTAATGCTATCAACGCAACAGCACAGACACTGTGAAACGCCATATCCGCTCTCCTAAAGCCAAGTGGAATACAGACCTCTGTTATCCCCTTCCCCGAAGTGTCTTCTCAAACAGCATGACTCTAACACCATCTCCCCCATTTGCTCATCACATCCAAATACCCTGCAAAGACATTCCCTGACTCCTAACTAGACTTATTTTGTCAAGTCTTCATATTCTGCTGAGAGCTGGAGATGTCAACGTTGTCCTGCATCTTATCTCTAATGCCTTGCTGTAGAGGCAAAAGTATCTCCCCTATGGACAGAATTACATATTCTCATCCTGACAGTAACAGATATCACTGTACTGCATTGGGTAAATTATATCAACTTGAACTAGACAAGGGATATATCTTGAAATATGAAAAAAGGCAGTCACATCTTTAGATATTTTTTCAAAAACCATTTTCCCTACATCACAGTGGGAACACACCAAAAGGAAATAGAAAATGACTGCAACAAGGCATCAACTAGAAACTGTAATTTGGATCTTCTGCTTTGCATAGGCCCTGCTATTAGATAGTAGCCATCCAAAAACCATTCCAGCCCAAAGAGTTCACAGTCTTATATGTTTAAGGTTTTTAACTTTCATTTTATTTTGACATGTCTTTACCATTTTGTTGCTCATTTCTTTTCCATCAGATCTGGTCACTCTCTGTGGCCTGAACTGAAGCCCACTGAAGTCTGTCTCATGATATTAGAATATCCTGTTATTCAGTGATATGCAGGGAGGGAGGAAACAGCCTGTGCAATGTAATACATGGAAACATTTTACTTAACTGTCTGTCCACAAAATACAAAACAAAAAAAAAATCTAACAGCCTGTTTCATATACTTCACCCTCCTCAACTATACAAGAATTAATTCTTCTCAATTTCTATTATATCAGCTAATTCCTAAGTTATTTATAAAGCTAATAAAACCACTAACTTATCCAAAAAATAAGCATTTAGAGCAAGAAACATTTCAAATTGAGAGTGAGACTGCTACCAGCAAGACTTCAGAAAGCGATGGCTACCTCTTTTTTGCTCTCAGCCTCTATTTTTCTACCCTCCTCAGTCTTGCATAATGAGATTTAAAGGTGCATTTGGTATTAACTGTTCTTTGAGGTCTTATCTGCAGATGAAAATCTGCTCTTGAGACAGATATTACCAATGTTTGTTTAATTGTTCAGGAAAAGGATCCACATATTTTGTGAATCTTTGAAAATATGTGGATAATGCCTCTCATTACAAACAGGTCAAATTAAAAACAGTAACATTGCAGAGTTTTCTCTGCATCTACAAAAATACTTTTCTTGTACAAGCACAGAAAATAATGCCCTTCTCCTCAGTAGCTCCATCCTAGTAGAAGAATAGAGAAAAAGTCTAATGATAGTAATTTTAAAAAATGAGCATTTACTCATTCAATGAAAATTAATAAGTAGGCTCCATATGAACAGGAAGATTACTGACAAGGGCCATTTTGTCTAAACATTCTAATAGAAACACACTTGATTTAATAAGCACTGCTTCAAAACAAGGGACTGCCAGAGGTCAGCCAAGCACACTCCTGAGCAAACTGTAAATGGTCTGGATAAATGAGATTAAAGTTTACTCTTAAAGCAAGCAAAAGAAATAATACATCGGCATTGTCCAACTCAATTCAATCTTCCATCAAGTACAAAGAACTTCATGTCAGGCACAGGACATTTTTGAGCACTGCAAGATGGTTTTCAATTATTTAAAGAGATGTTACTTCAGAGTTTTCAGTCTGGTTATAATAGCAGCTGTTCCCATGACCAGAAACTTCAGTTAATTTATTTTGCTAATAACCCCATCCCTTTCAGTATGACATACTGGGCCTGGCACTCATCTCTACTACATTACTAAACTTGATGCAGCAAAAAAGCAAAGGGAGTAATTAAAGGTTATGTAAAATATCGTAATGGAGGAAGAAAAAAACCCACATGCTTCACTTTTTTATTCCTCCCCCAAAACAGAATTTGAAATTTGCCTGACTGCTTTGTTTTACACCCTCCTCACTGATGACTCTGGGCCAGCACAGATCTGGCAATAATGCTAATGAATTAGCAGTCTGTGTGTGTACCAAACTGGAGCTGAGAGGTGGGGTGCAGAGACATAAAATATAGCTGTTCTGGGATATTTTCAGTAATACAGTATTGTGGCAGCAAGGAAAAGTTCTGTAAAATGTAATAGACCATCATCACTGACTTACCAAGGCAAGATTTTTGGAGACAAATTGTAATACTCCTTTTACAAGCTCTGGCCACTGCCACTCCAGTCTCTAGGATCTGTGATGAGTTGTTTGTGCTTGTGGCAATGTGAAAGGTTCCCAAATTATAGTACACAAACAGGAATCAGGATGACCATCTTTTTCTCTTGTGAAGACCGGGTATTGCCTGAACAACTAGCCATCTGCCTCTGTGCATGGTCTGATATGGAGTCAAAAGCTATTTCCAACCACTACTGCTGTCACTGCCACATGGTACCCCATAATCTCTGCTTTCAGTATCTCAGCAAGCTTAGTATGCAAAAACCTCAGGCTATACTGTTAGTACAGTTGGATGTAGTAAGAGGATATTAAAGATTATGAAAGGATATTTCAGCAGCAGCTCCTAACCCCTGAAAGGCAGAATTAGGTATGAGGAGAACTTTGGTTATGCTGACCAGTAACACAGCAGAATGCAGACAGCTGCTGCATGCCAAAGTAGCTGCCCAGGTGAAAACAAGCCTTGTGATACAGAAAAATGAGTGTACTGTGATGGGGCACA
Source organism: Balearica regulorum gibbericeps (assembly GCF_011004875.1). Taxonomy (NCBI): domain Eukaryota; kingdom Metazoa; phylum Chordata; class Aves; order Gruiformes; family Gruidae; genus Balearica; species Balearica regulorum. Next base: position 51,730,933 of record NC_046188.1, on the reverse strand, counting down.
GACATGGTCTGAATAGCAGAAGTCCCAGAATTTATAGTTAAAGCAGCTGATTCTTCTGGTGCTCTGCAAAGAGTCTTTGTTCCTTCGCCAGCATCAGGAGAAAAGTCTGTAGCTGTATAAAATAGGATGCCAGTGTCCTCTGGAAGCTGACTTACCCAGACTCTTACTGATCTGTGATTAACCAGTTGAGCAGTAGCAAGCCAATGTGTGTACTTTGCAACAATGGGTTTACGAGACAATTGATCGTGAGTTTTCATCCAATGGTACTAAGCAGAGCTAACCCAATGCAGTACCTTATTTAAGACAGCAGGGGTTTTATGTTCTCTTAAGTTTGCCAACAAGGTCACTGCGCCCAGATCAATAGCAAAGACTCTACTCTTCACAACACAAACCAAATCTTTTGAAGTTCTTGGCCCCAGAATCTGCAATTTCCTTCCCACACACACAATCAAAACCAAGAACGTTAAGTCTTGGTGTCTGAAAAACTATTCTGTCCTATAGCGTAAATTCCATAGCTACAGGAAAAGCAAAACAAAGCAAAGCAATACCATCCCCCCCCCCCCCCCCCACTCTTTCCCATCAGGACTGCTGTGGAAAGGTCTCCAAGAGTATATACTTATCATACAATTGAATGTATAATGTCAGGTAATGACCTCTCCAGTTGCGAGTTATTTATATGTAAAGTTGCCACAGTAAAGCATCACATTATTTCTGCTCTATTTCAGCATTCACCAGCTAATGCAGAGGTGACAGCATCAGAACAAATACCTGAAAAGAGTAGGACTGAGGGAAGCCAAGTTCATTTCAAGACACGGTGTTTTGAGAAAAGTCCTTGCCTCAGCCAAAGCACAAGTGAAACAGGGTTGAATTATGACACTGGGTACAAATTCTTTGAAATGAAATGGTTCTGCCACAAATATTTGCTTGGTCAGCTGATTTCAGGCTTTGAGGGGGTGTTGGTACACAGGAACATAACAGTCAATCGGTTTTGGGAAACAGGAAGTTATTATAGGACGAACCAGCAAGAACAATAATACAAACCCTGGGGGCTGAAAAGAGTTTTCAGGGAACACTTGCTTACAACTTAGTTGCGTTCATGTCCTTCGGAAACATACCATTCAACTGGGAAACTTTCTCTCTAAGCGATGCTTGTTACCACTGATAAAGGGGAATGCACCCACTATCCTTTAAATAAAAAAGGCATTTTGTTTTACCCTTCTTGATTGCTTTTCCTCTGCTGTCATTACAATGAGAAAGTACAACAGCTTTCCAGCTGCAAAGCTGCTCACTGTTGTCTGCATCTTTTTAAGGGAAGAGAAAAGTGATACAAAAATACAGTGAATCCATAGTAAACTTCATCTCAGGCTCCTACAGAGCTACTAGGCACACAGTAGTATGAGATAACCCTAAATGGGAGTGCTTTATGAAAGGTAATGTAGTAGTAGCAGACTAAATACAGGAATTGCTCATTGTAAAATCTGCATTTTTTTCTCCTATTAAACATATACCGCATTGTCTCAAAACACAGCTCTTCCAAACTGAAACTGCCACCACAGAATGCTCCTTTTTAAAAGGATTTTTCCCCAGCAAGCTTTTCTGATGGGTGTCCTTGAAATTTTGCAGAGGCAAACAACTGCAGCACTAAAATGATCATTTGGCAGCTTGCTGTAGTTTTGTGAATCTCTCTCTGAGCCAGCTCCTGTTTTGTTTTCTTCTCCCTCTCACAATGATCTCATACAGCATGGGTATCTCAGAGACTGCAGCATGGAACTACAGTTTCAAGGGGTTTTTTTCCGCAAGACACAGAGAGGTCTTTGCTTGAGATGAACTAAAATACTCCATCCAACTTAACTTCACTGCAGTTCAGGTCTGAAAGCAAGTGCACCTCCATATCAGAGGGTTAGGAAACTCTATCTTTGTTTCAGACTAGAGCAAAGTCTAGGATTCAAATGCTCCAGAAATCTCAATCTGATGTTGTCTCCTTTCTAATTTGCACTGCACGAGCTCTGATACTATAAAGTGTGAGGGGCAAATCACTTGTCTTCTTTAAATGAAACAACCACAAAAGCTTTTGCTTCATTTCCTTTACAGTAGCTAAGGTTAGGCCTTACAGAAAACTGGTCTACTCTTATTACTTATAGGTATTTAGCAGGAAACATTTTTGCCCCTTTAACAATGTTTATCTGCTTCTACTATTTATCTGCTCACTGCATTTACACTGAGCTTTCAAAAAAGAATTTCTCTTTGATTCTCTGCAGTTCAGCTCTGTAAGCAATAACTGACCAAGCCAAAACATTGCTGAAGAATCTGTCTGTCAAATATCATAATTCGTGGCTTTTCTACCTGCCTAGTTCCATCTCCCTACTGGGTAACAGAAAATACAACTTCACTTTTCAGAAACCAGCCAGCCACATCTTCAGCATTCAACCTCACCCTTATATGGAGTATACCAGTCCTGACCATTTATTTCTGAGACCTTCAAGGTGCGTAGGCAGCAAAGAGAATGGGGAACCCGCAGCAGTGCCTGCCTCTGGTTTTCATCAGCAGAGGTCTGTCAGCTCTGCAGAAGAGCCCACAGGGGAAGAAGCTTTCAGGACCATCAGACCCATTTCTTCTGTTTCCACTGTCAAAGAGGCAATGCAGATGCTAAAGCAGAAATGGTGGTCCTGAGGTATGTTCTGAATACATGATAGTGTATGTGGCACAATATAAAAGTTTTATCAGCACTTGTTAAGATTGACATAAATAACTTGGTGTGGATGTTAAACTTTAGCCAATAAAACTTGTGACCATAAACAAGGTAATAAAAACCTTCTATGCTGTATCATCAAATATTTGCTGTTTCTCTAATTATATAGAAATAGAGTAATATGATGAACAGGTAGATACAGACATTAGGCCAGAATGAGATGCTTCTAACTGCGGTAAGTGACAAGATATAAACCTGTCCAAATCTGACTGGCGGCAAGTTAGGAAGGTTTAAAAATTATCATGGCCAACAGATCTATGTTATCACACAGGAGTTGTTGCCTGCTATGTAATTAGTTTGTTCTCACCGAGCTAGCTCGTGGCTTACATGCATTTTGAAATAGTGTAAAATACCCTAGAGAAGGACAACTACTGCTGATGGAAAAGCACTCTGCATTGCAACATGCAGGCCAGGAGAGCTCCGTTAGCCCTCTGTGCAGAGACTAATGCCTTCAGAGCTGAAGAACCTGGTTTACATCCTGCTGCCTCCACTTGGTGCTTTATGTGCACAGCTGGCTAATGACCATGCTGTATTATGTATAAACCCATTTACTGTGATATGCTTGTGTTGTTAATATGCTGTAGAGTATTTTTGCTCAGTTTAAGGGGCAACTCTGGGAAACATTAACACCGGCTGGTATGAAAACAAGGGCAATTCCAGTCCAGACGGCAAGAAGAAATCAACAAAGTGGCCAAATATTTCCATCTGCTCAGTGAACAAAGAGACTTTCATGCCTCAATTTATGCCTTCTGCTGTGAGCTGCCATCACAGTGAGCAAGGAATCCTCCTTACATTCATAAGAGCCATGTTGCTGAATGCTGCTAGCGATGCTTCCCTTTGGTGGCCTCCATGCTCCTTGTCCCTCAGTCCATGGATGAGGCTTTTAGGCTGTTTTGACTAGTCCTAGCCCCTTTGCAACTTCCCCCAGAGAAGATGCTGAATACAAGGAGCCCTCCGCTACACCAGCAGAAACCAATGGTCTGAAGGGATGAACTAGGTTGTGAGAGTTTGGTGCTGATAATTGCACTCTCTTCCCAAACCATCAACTTAACACACTCTTCCTGAAAGTGTGAAACAGCAAAGAAACCTTTGCTTCAGTCTGTCCTATACAGTTAAATCATCTCTGAAGTCTCCTTGTCCTAAGAGGCCCTTGTCTGCTCAATATAAAAGCAATGATGTTCAGAAAGTAATGCAAGCCTGTTACCTTCTCACTAAAACTTGTAATTACAACCAACTTTTTTCCTCCTTTTTTACTGGTTTTGTACTTTCACTGACATATCTCTAAATTAGGCTTGAAAAGCCTATTAAGAGACTTCAAAATATTGAAAAGCACCCCACAGGCACCTTAGAGAAAGCCCTAGTCACCTTATTCCTTAATATTAAAAAAAATTATTGCGGGTTCTCAAGATGTGCGGATCCATTAATGTCTCTGCCAGCATACAGATGCAGCGCACAGTTTTGTTGCTCGCAGTTAACATCTGAGTAGGAGTTCCAGGTCATTACCCTGTTAGTATCAAGCATCATAGAATTAATTGCACTTGCTAAAATTTCCCAGCTATTTCCTTGTCTTCTTTTTCATCTTTCTGAGCAGGATTGTTTTCTAGTATGAGCATAACAACAGTGATGGAGGAGCTCTGGCTCCTTGGGGTGGCCAATCTGCTACATCACTGCTGCTACAAAGATAACTCAGCTCACTTCACTGTTTTCTACCTCAACAGAGAATGCCCAGAGTGTCTCTAGACTCCTCCAATGCTATGCCCCTCTGCTGGTGCTGAGAGATGCTGAAACTTGCACCACAATATGGTGAGGGACTGTTTATCAGGAAGTGTAGTGACAGGACAAGGGGTAATGGGTTTAAGCTGAAGGAAGGTCAATTTAGATGAGATGTTAGAAAGAAATTCTTTACTGTTAGAATGGTGAGGTATTGGAACAGGTTGCTCAAAGAGGTTGTGGATGCCCCATCCCTGGAAGTGTTTAAGACCAGGTTTGATGAGGCTTTGGGCAACATGGTCTAGCAGAGGGTGTCCCTGCCCGCAGCAGTGGGGTTGGAACTAGATGATCTTTAAGGTCCCTTCCAACCCAAACCATTCTATGATTCTATGATAATATGGAAATGAAATGCTGCACTGAATGACTGGCATTAAAGGCTTAGTTCATGTGAAATACTTAAGTCCCTTAGTTATATTTTAACGAAAAAGTAGCGTTTCCTGAGACACTCAGATACTGCCTGATGCCCAGGTACTCCCTAAAAGCCTTGTCACCCCTTACTGTACTGCATACTCAACACCATTTCTTTGCAGCACTGACAAGGTCAATGATTGACTGCAATAATCATTGCAATGTGCTGCACATGAAAGCCATTCAACAATTTCAGCTTATTCAGAGGGAAGCCACCTGTTAATGTTTCTGCAGAGTCTCTATTATACCTTCAGGTCCCTGGATCTGTCCTGCCTTCCAGATAATTGTGCTCAGCTTGGATTAATTTGTTCAATAATTCTTCTGTTGGCTTGGGTTGCTGATATATACGCCTTGTACATGAAAACTTTAAAGATTATTGTCCCCTGCTATAGTCCTGCAGAAGCAGGAATAGGTTTATGGGCTAGAGCCCCAGATAATGCAGTGGGGAATACAGCACACTACAGCCTGAATCACTGCTTTACAGGTTTGCCACAAAGACTATTTTCTCAGGCAGCTATGAACAGAGAAAGAATGTCTGGCATGTGTTAAACCTTATCAGGGGAAGACAGACTTAAATGTGTTTGTTTATAACAGTGTTAAAGTTTGCTAATGTATTTTAATAAGTAGGTAAAAAGAAGAGACTCTCAAAAATCTAGTTTTCCTGTGATGGAAAGAGGAGGAGAGAATCTAAATTAAAATAGATATGTTTTCAGACACAGAAAATAACACAGTGTGAAGAGTTGTGATATTTTTCTATGAATAACATCCACAGAAGCAGGCTACGCCTTATGATGTTACTCTTGCTCTGAGGGTAGGGGAAGCTTGTTATTTTGTGAGTGGTGCGAGAATTTTTTCTGTGGAGTTTTCTCACTCGCTGATCCTAACCTATGTAAGAATCACTATGAGGTTGCACTTGTACTCAGGACACAAATAGCATAAATGGACAAAAGAAGTTAATACACAACAGGTAAAATCTGGAGGGTGTATACAGCATTTGTCTTTGACATACCTTTTGTATCTCTCATTATACACACACTGATGACAATAATGGCGTTCATGCTTACATATACTTTTAGGCTGTGACAATTCACCCCTAAAGAAATGAAGATGAATGCTTCAGTTAAAAGTAAACTCTATTACAAGATTTGTCAGAAGAGTCTAAAGCTGTTGTTCTTTGCAGCATTCTATTTATGGAAGTGTTCTGGTGATGCAGATTGATGTTCTTGGCTCCGTATTTTAGTGTCGAACCTGTCTGGAAGTGGAGAATGCTAGTACATTGATGAATGAATTAAAAGTTTCTCTAGTTACACTGCTGTTTCACTAAGCACTTCTCTTTATTCCCTACTGATAATCCCCAAAGCTCACCTCAGTGAATCACAAACAGCGTTCCTGCACTGACATTGCCCTCACAGGACTCTTTCTTTATCTCTCTTCCACAAGTGATTAAGAAATTGTGAAGTCTATACGCAAGCCAGAATCCAGGCTAGGTCCAACTTCTGCAGGACCCAGACTGAAGCAAAAGCTCATCTAGAAACAATATTGAGGATCTACCAAGTGCTAGAATAAGTAACTGACAAAACACAAAATCGCTGATTCCAGTATTTTCAGCTCTTGCCTTTATGTTAAATTGCAACCATAAAGACAATTACCATAAAATTTATTGGGGCAGTTACCAGCTATTTAGTTTTCTATGTACATATTGTAGATTCAGAATCGTTTTGACAGCAATGGTTGTTTCTGCCTGAGGGACACCACAAGTGCCAGGATTATGACACACTATAATGCCCAATGCTGATTATTGCACAAGTGAGACAGCTAAAAAACCATGCATGAAATGTTTTATACAGCCACAGCTGGAAAAGTTACTTTATATTCTGCTATAAATATGAAGGAAATATAACTTGGAGAATCTTCTAAGATAACGTTGCATGAACCGAAGCAGCCATTTTGAAATAGCCATCTGTAAGTAGAGGTTGTGACTTATTTGGCTGGTACACAACCACTTGAACTTCCAGCAGGCTATTGCAAGAGGAGATTAGAACTAAAGGAAGAAGAGGCAGTGTATAATACATCAATTTTATGGCAGATGTACAAGTCCTGGAAGACAGTATCATCTCATATGAGCTATCATATTATTTTATTATACTTGACATGATACTGCCACTGAAGAGTTTTCCAAAGGAAAGAATATTTGTAATTTAGGATGCTCCATAAGTAGAACTTTGTGCAAACAACAAACTAGGTCAGGTCATCAGATTCAGACTGAATGGCATGCTTAATGTACCGTTTTCCTATTCTTTTGAAATTAAATATTTCTTTAACTGAAGGATGATGGAGATTTGCTTTGCTTTGATCTTATTTGGAACATAGTGAATGCATACAGTGAAGATACAATGAAGGGATGCCAGAGTAAATTAGTATATTCTGAAACATTAAAGTACGTGCCCTTAAAATTTGATTTTTACAAGGTAAATATATCTTGCCCTCTCCCTCTGTACATTTTATTTACATAGGATAACTAGCATTTATTTTCAGCAAAACACTCTGTGCTAACATCAAGTTATAGTATAGTGTGTGTATACATATATGTATGTATGTGTAGTACACCTTCACTCTAGAATAATTCAATTGTGCTGAGATCCACTGCAGCAGGCACTCAAGCTAACTAATAAAAGCTTGTTCAGGTACCTACTAGCTACACTACATTGTTTCTGTAATGCAAAAATAGCCTTAGCACAACAGGTGTACGTTTAAAGTTAACTCTTGAATTTGAGTGCTTAGCAGGTGATAAGCTAATTAATTAATTAATTTTTTTTTAGTACACCATTTCACTGAATTTAATATGGCTGTGGACACCTATTTCAATACAGATGAACAGAAATGACTGAGGTTCATCTAATATTTAACTATATTGAGAACCAAGAGTATGCACCAAGAGTTACCAAGTTAAATATACATCAGTTTCAGCAGGGAATAAAAAAAAGTTTGAGAGAGGAAGTTCAAGTATCTCACACTTACAAGAATTCTGATACAGTCCCTTCTCCTTTGACCCATACTCTATTTAGGTACTGTAGGCAGCTCCCCTTCTCCATCAGTGACCCAGAAAATTAGACAAACAGGTCACACATACAGAAATGCTGGAGGAACTAATAGTTTAGAAAAGAGATGACTCACAGGGAACACGATCACAGTCTATAAATATCTTCAAGGCAATAACATAAATGTATAAATGATAGATGGGAATTACTCTGTCTCAGAAGTTGGTATATAAGTTGGCAGGTAAGTTAGCAGTATAAGTTATGGAAAAGAATAACCAGTAAGTGAATAGCGTCTACAGGGAAGTTGGCTAGAAACCATTACTGTAAATATTCAAGAACAGGTAAAATCAGATATTAGTGTGAAAGATGCATTGAGCAGACCTGCAAGATCTCTGGAGCTAGACTAAATGTTTCTATGGTGTCTTTCTGGTACTACTTTTGCTATCCATGACAATAGGGTAAGGCCTAGACAGAGAAAAGATTACACTCACCAAACTGAACGTGGCTGCTTAAATCACAATTGTCTGTTAGCAGGTGTTTCATTGACTCAGCACCTGCCATCTACTTCCTAACAGTGATAGCTTTTATGACGTGCTAATCTAGAAGGTACTACACAACATCGATACAAATTCATAGTTGCTAATTATACTATTAATAACATTGAACCTATCTGCTGCTAATTTTATTGATATAAATAGTATTATTAATTCCATCAGGCATCAGCAGTGATGTTGAATGACATTGTGTAATCTCCCTGAATGACTCATTAGGCTCACAGAGAAATATGACCTCCTTACATAGCCACACCTGGCCTGCCTTAGGCATTAATGGCTCAGAAGTCTTTAGTTCCTGTCAAACAAATAGTCAGTGAAGTGCAGTGACATATTTTTATTAAATTAAAACAAACCAGAAAACCCTCCAGCACACGAAAGCTAGGATTGCAAAGTCAGACAATAACAGGTTGCCCGTTGCACTTCAGGTCTCTCTCCAGTGCACGTACATTGGGACGCACTGCCAAAAACCATGTTTCCATAGGAATTATGGCTCATTTAGTGACTCTATAGTTACTTGGTATTTCTTCTCAAACTCCACATTCAGTATGTTGCACCACATCTTATTTCTGTGCACCCATAAACCCTATACCAATACCATCACACTTCCAGGCCTTTCTTTGTCACACTAACTAGCATCAGAAAATTTCTCATTTTGCCTCGATATTCCTACAACATTTGGCATTATTATAATCTTTTTTTTTTGGCAGATCTCTGGGGAGATCTAATTGCAGCTTTCCAGTATCTGACGGGGGCCTAAAGGAAAGATGGTCAGGGACTGTTTATCAGGGAGTGTAGTGACAGGACAAGGGGTAATGGGTTTAAGCTGAAGGAGGGTCGATTAGATGTTAGAAAGAAATTCTTTACTGTTAGAGTGGTGAGGCACTGGAACAGGTTGCCCAGAGAGGTTGTGGATGCCCCATCCCTGGAAGTGTTTAAGACCAGGTTGGATGAGGCTTTGGGCAGCGTGGTCTAGTGGAGGGTGTCCCTGCCCACAGCAGTGGGGTTGGAACTAGATGATCTTTAAGGTCCCTTCCAACCCAAACCATTCTATGATTCTATGATTCTATGAAACTAAAGCTAGCCATGAGTAAAGCCAAAGCAGCTAAAAACTCTACATTTAAGGAACAAACTTGAGATCCCCAGAGTGTGATTTTTTCCAAAGTACTTACCATTTTTATGACACCCCATACATGCAGAGCACAGATTCAAGCAGTCATGATTGCAGCTGGAACACTCAGTATTTAAGCAAATCTGGCCTAACATACATCCTACCAAGTACCTGCATAATTAGGAATGTGCAAACTGCAGCTCAGAGTATTTTGGCATTGCAAAGCCTTATCCATTGCCTGCCAGCAATTCCTGGCCATATTCACTGCATAGTTTCCAAACAAGATAAGGACACTATGAAGACCAGACCCATTCCCTGCACAACCGTGCAACTTTCCTGTGTGTCCTGTATGAGGAAGGCACTCTGTGGAATAAAAAAGTATGTGAACATCTAATTAAGGACTATATGATAGTGCATGAAGCACAAAGAGGGTGAGTTAAGACTGCAAAGACAATGAACTGGAATTCCTGTGTCTCTGACACAGGAGGGGTTCACCTATTAACTTCTTAAATGATTGCCACTTTTGAAAAAAGCAAAATAAGCATATTTTCCCGGGTAATAATTTAAGAAACATTCTCACTAGATTTACAAAAGCACTATCCTAGTTTCCTACAATTCTTCAGAAACCCACAAACATTGCATGGCACGGTAAACATGTGAGGATGTGTGGCTGTAGCAATAACTATATAGTGCTTCCTGTTCCCTATTTAAAAAATCAGAGATGAGTATGAACTAGCTCAGCCAGCCAGTGCTTTACTCCAGACCTGTGACCATTGTCTCCCACTATCATATAATGAAGAGATCAAAAAATTCTTAGCACAGAAATTTTTTGCTCAATGTTTGTATTAAATCTGGCAAACTACATCCCTGCTTCATTGCTGATTCCAACCATGTGTTGTTATTGCATAAATGATGCTTACAGTTTTGAGTAAGTCAATTTGAGCAGTGATTAGTTTTCCTATCTGCTAAACCTTTAAATATTTGATTTGCAAATGGGTATGACTTTTCATCCCAAGTATTTTCCCCAATATTTCACCTATTTTTAATGTTATATATGTATTCTGGTAGATAGCCTTACCATGCATCACATGGTGCAGTTTTTCCTTTATGTTTATGGACTTACAATATGTGTTGCTTTGTATTTCTATTCTGACTATACTTTATTCCCTACATTCATCCTGGAAGTAACACTGAACAACCAGTTAAAGCCTCACCTAAGCCAGCTGCTAGGGAGCCCTGCTCCAGGTTTAGGGGAAAGCAGACAGCCCTTCCCAGCCTCACTCCTAAGGAGGTTTTCTGTCTCTATTTCTCCATGCTTCCCTTCACTCTCAAGCTCAGCACAGACCTTCTTCTTGGGGGCAGTAATTTTGCCCAGACCGCTGAGTCTTGAGTTGGCCCTAACCTAAATAAATGGTCACTATTCAACATGACTAAAGTGAACGCCTTCCAGGAAGATTGTGGATATGGGAACAACAAATACAACTATACCTATATCATGAGAGACTGTCTGCAGAAATAGTAACTAAGCAAAGAATTTGGTGGTTTTAATAGATAATTATTAGACAACAACCTGCGAGAACAGCAAACTTACAAAAAGGGCAACTTCAGCCCTAAAGAGGGTAAGACCCGGGGAAGCAATTTCTGGCTCTGTGTACGCAGCATTGGAAAGATCATTATTAGACTGGTGTGTGCAGTTCTGGTCTATATGTACCAAGGTGGCTGTGGGCATGTAAAAGCAAGTGCAAATGAGGATTATAGAACTGTCCCAGGAATATTGAGGAGTAAACCTAGAGGTGATGTGAACACCGTGAAACACTGTTTCCATAGAAAAGAGATCAGATAGCATAGCCTTTCTAATCCTGCTGATAATAGCATAGCAAGATCCAATGACTGGAAGCTAAAGTGAGAGAGATTTAATCTTGAAATAAGGCTAAATTTCTTAGGGAAAGTATAATTAAGTATTAAAACTGGTTACCAGGAAAGGCGATAGGCTTGCCTGGATCTGGAGACTTTAAAATATGTATCTTAATGCTGCTTCTAGGAGAAATTTTACGGCCTAGACAGCTGGGAAAGAAGAAAAGGAAATTGGCCTAAAGGTTCCAGGAGAACACTCCCAACCTTGACCTCTATAAATCCTTTCCCAAAAATGGACCAAGTTTACTTCCGCTACTTCCATCTTGTAGCTCTGTATTGCAGCATGGGGGAAGTCGAACCTTACTGCACAGCCTTAGGTGCTCTGTGGCCGGAATCAGGAAGAATTTTTCCACCAATGCATGCTTGACCAGGCATATTGTGGTTTTTCCCTTGTCTGAATATATCTTCCTACTTTGAGTCATCAGAGCAGCTGCAGCTAGACTTGCGGGCACTGGATGGAGAGCTACTGCTGTACTACACGAAAGAGTCCTCTTTCTTGAGGGCTGGCTGGTGGGTGTTACTTGAATGCTCAAAAGCATGCAGATCACTTGATGTGAAGTTTAAAAGGAATTTTCTGAGGGCCTTGGGGGATTTTTTTTTTTGCCTACCTCCCTTGCACAGTGCATAGTTTGCCTGCTAGAATCATATGGACATATTTCAATTAAAATGTTTCTTGTCTCTGCTGCTGTCTGCAAGCAACATAGTTTAATGTCCTGAGAAAAGCAACTCCTCAGATACCTGGTCTTTGGGCTTAATATAGGGAACCCTAATTGATCATCTGAGTACAAAATTATTTACCATAATATTTATTGGTTCTTTTTCCTTTAGTCCTCTTGAGCATGTAAATAAAACTCAATTTACTATACTGACAGCATGAAAAACAGACAACAGATTGGCGTAAGTAGAATCACTGTTTCACAATTCAATTTATCCATCTCCTTTGGGGTATTTTATTTGTTCTCTGTATTAACAAAGTGTGTAGGAAGAGCAAGGACCAGTTACTCAGATCTGATGTACCAATCACACAAGTCCAGAAGGTATATCAGTTTCTGCAGGCTGACAGTCCCTTTTTTCTCCTAAGTCATACTCTTGCCTACAGACTGAAACACTGTGACCTTTCTGGTCTACCTGCAAGGTTGCTCACACTGCCTGGCTTTATGAATGCAAGTAGTGAAGTTTAGTCTTCTAAACATGTATATCCACCATGATTAACTCCAGTTTGCCCATACAAAATCATCTGGCATTAATTACTGCGTGTGTGTGCACACGTGTATATTTGTGCCTGTGCCTACATGTACATACCTGAGCTTTGGACTCTTGGCTACAGCACAGTAGTTCACACCAAACCAAAGGATAAGCTCAAAGCTAGAACAGACAGGGTAAGTGCAGCCAAAACCAGGCTTGACAAATTAAGAGTTCAAGTTTTATTTTTCATTCAGGATCTCAGTGTCTCTGTCATACACACTTTCTGGAGCTGCCAAGCTTTCCTGATATGAGTTCTTATCAGGAGATTATTCTGTGTCATCATTTCCCTTGTGACTGACTGACTGGCAGCGTTTCCCCTAAGAAGTGCAGCAGCATCAGGAATGCTCTCACCTGCAGAGACCCCAGAGAGCTGCCTTTGCAAAGCTGACATTTCCACAGTGTGGAAGAGCAGGCTGGACACATCACTGGCACAGTATAGGGACCAAAAAGAAAGGACAAACAGCTTTTCAGGGAATCCTGGCTTAAAAGATGCAAATCCTGCCTCAGTAAAAAATGAACCTGGGAGAATATGGGTGATGGCAAAGATAAACTAGAATGCTAAAGAGCTTAAGTATTCAGGGTCACCTCCAGCCACAAAAGACATTGTATTTTTTCATTCTTGAAGTACAACAGTAGATAGGAGAGGCAAAACCCAGGAGATACAAGTAAGTTTTGATTCTGATTTTGTATTTGCAGGCCTCCACTCAGACTTTTCACCCAGGACAGCCTCTCTCCTGCAAGCCCAGGACCCTAAGTATTTTTCCTTTTTTAAGTCTTTGTGCACTTTCAAGGGATCCTTGCTATCTGAGATGTTCAAAGGCTCTCTCCAGTCTCACTGCTCTATGCACACTTTAAAGCATCCCTTTTCATGTCTACCCATGATCTGCTAAACTTCACTCCTTCCTTCCCATTACTGATACTCGTGCCATTTACACCTCCACCTGTATGCTCATAGTGGAGACTCAGTCCAGCTCTTCCACGCACATCAGAAGAGGTTTGATGATGTAGTTCGCTTAGAATGAGAACAAGGACAAACTTACCAGGAAATCATTTCAGTGTACAAAAGAATACTTTAGCCCCCAAATACTGCCAAACACATCACATGAAAAAAAACAAATAGAAAAAGGGTGTTTTTAAAATTCTAATGTTATGATAGCAGTAGCAAGTAGACAGTCAGACAGTCAAGCAGCAGAGCAGAGGCTGTGTTTTGCACAGGTGGGCACAACACCAATAGGTCAGTTCACCCTCACCTCTGGTTTCAGAAAAGAGTTTTATCTCTATTCTACCAAAACATTAAAAGTTCGTTAGGGAGAAAACTTGTTCTAGCCCACTTGTGTCTCCCCTTTCCAGAAGAAAGGAGCAGCATCATAGATGATTCTCAGCACTTCCCCAAAGATCAGCCACATCCCCTGGGCTTCCGCTGCCTGAGACACAAAACCTGGTGTGCTGAAGGACAGCCATGAGAATCTGGCTCAACTTTATGGTAAAAAAAAAAAGGTTATTGAGTTGTGAGACAATCCATAAGCTAAAGCCAAGCAAGACAGACGTGCAGACAGAAATGGAACTGTTGAGATAATACCAGTCAGGGACTCAAGAGAAAAACAATGACACGAGAAGCTATAAAGCCCTGAGAAAAAAAATGGAGAATCAGAGACAGCAATTCTACACCAATGGTCAAGGATCAGCTTGATGGAAGGAGCAGTAGAGGCCAGCCCTTTCCCACCTGACTGATGACTAACTGGCAATTAACTCACCACCCACTAGGTCTCTGCACCTGTAATAGAGAACACATTAATGTTCTGCTAACCTGGTAGCACTTTTGTCCTAGCTGACTACTATATGCATTAGTCAATAAATTATCAGTGTGTACCATTAAATTGCATATATCCTGCTTGCACAGTCTCTCTGCACGCAGTCAGACATGCCCGAACAGAAGTGACCCACTAGAGGAAGGGTTACAGAGAGTCCCTCAGTCTGCAGGAGCAATTTGCTAGCACATTAAAATGATAAGCATCACAACCGGACACTTCCATGTGGCTGCAAAGAAGAACCAGAGAACAACTCCTCCTTATTTTGTTCAGGGCTCCACAACACAGAGGCAGGCAACATGCTGATACAAACACATTGTATCAGCAATTGGCAAGTGCATTGGTTAATTTTACCTTTTTGAACAGCATGCCAACAGCAGTGTAATCTTTCTCTGAATATCCAATATGTATCTGAAAATGATATCCCAAAAGCACAGTAAAAGGGGCTCAGGAGAATGAGAAAGTCTTAGTGACAATGTTGCTAGTGCTACTGCCATTGCTGCTGCTTACTCTGACTGGTGGTACGAAAAGAAAAAGCACACACAGATGACAGTTGCTTTATCAGATCAGCTCTGTTTTCCACAAAGCAGCAATATATCTAAATTTCTGTGCCCCAGAATAGGCATCTGAGAGTGTACTTTCCAAAACCTCCACTAGTAACTTGTCAATTTTTAGGTATCTCTTTAGGTCATGATCCACAAAGTTAATCTGTATCTAGTAGGATCAGATTGTGAGTGAAATTGCCAGTACTAATGCAACCACTTCAAGATGCAGCCTACCTGATTGCCCAGTTGTCTTCTTTACAGAGCCTATACATTTTCATTTCCCCTGTGTCACAGGAACTTAAAAGTTTTAAAAGAACATAAAACTTGTGCACCTGTTTATAGTACCAGAATATGGACAAAGTACAAGTCAACATACTCTGGGGTTTTTTAGCCTGGGTGTTGAAAGGTAGGATGGAAATAACATAATAGGCAGCTATAAGGAAGAGAGTTGATAAAGTGAACCAGAGCAAACACTGTGAGCACATTTAAATTAAAACTCATACTGAAGTCCTGTGACAGTACTGGGAGTTTCTCTTGGTCTCAGGTACCCATTTCTTTGTAACACCTGAAAGACAAAACTATATAACTATATAATATATTTATTACTGGATGTAAACAATCATACCGTATGTATGAATTAAAACCAGACTCTTTTTGTCTAGGATTCACCTCTGTCTCCTCCCCCATACTCTGTTGTTCACTGAGATTTTGGTCCTTTCTTCATCTTCTCTCTAACCCTGGACAAATGAGACTCAAGACCCAGTTCACCTGTCCCTCAGTTTCAGACCTTAATAATTACCTGTCTCACTTCAGGTATCTTTTCCCACTCACTTTACCTGTGTTGCTTTATCACTTTTCTTCCCTTTTCAAGACCAAAGCCCAACTTCCCCTGGTCTCCATTCCTGATGCTTATCCCTCTTCTAGCTCCAACGTAGTTACAACCCAAAAGGAATGATGACCAGGGAGATAGGGAAAACCCATTGGGTCAGGAGAAGCCAAGGCATGAGAAAGCAAACAACTGGAAAAAAAGGACTGAGCTGTCTCAAGTGCTTTCAGATGGACAACCATTCAGGGGGCGGTACTGGGACTGGCACTGTTCAACATCTTTGTCGGCAACATGGACAGTGGGATCGAGTGCACCCTCAGCAAGTTTGCCGACGACACCAAGCTGTGTGGTGGGGTCGACACACTGGAGGGAAGGGATGCCATCCAGAGGGACCTTGGCAGGCTGGAAAGGTAGGCCCGTGCGAACCGCGTGAAGTTCAACAAGGCCAAGTGCAAGGTCCTGCATGTGGGTCAGCAAAATCCCAAGCACGACTATAGGCTGGGTGGAGAATGGATTGAAAGCAGCCCTGAGGAGAAGGACTTGGGGGTATTGATTGATGAGAAGCTCAACGTGAGCCGGCAGTGTGTGCTTGCAGCCCAGAAAGCCAACCGTGTCCTGGGCTGCATCAAAAGAGGCATGACCAGCAGGTCAAGGGAGGTGATCCTGCCCCTCTACTCCACTCTTGTGAGACCCCACCTGGAGTACTGCGTCCAGCTCTGGGGGCCCCAGTACAGGAGAGACATCGAGCTGTTGGAGGGAGTCCAGAGGAGGGCCATGAAGCTGATTGGAGGGCTGGAACACCTCTCCTATGAGGACAGGCTGAGAGAGTTGGGATTGTTCAGCCTGGAGAAAAGAAGGCTCCGGGGAGATCTAATTGCAGCCTTCCAGTACCCAAAGGGGGCCTACAGGAAAGATGGTCAGGGACTGTTTATCAGGGAGTGTAGTGACAGGACAAGGGGTAATGGGTTTAAGCTGAAGGAGGGTCGATTTAGATGAGATGTTAGAAAGAAATTCTTTACTGTGAGTGTGGTGAGGCACTGGAACAGGTTGCCCAGAGAGGTTGTGGATGCCCCATCCCTGGAAGTGTTCAAGACCAGGTTGGATGAGGCTTTGGGCAACATGGTCTAGTGGAGGGTGTCCCTGCCCATGGCAGGGGGGTTGGAACTAGATGATCTTTGAGGTCCCTTCCAACCCAAACCATTCTATGATTCTATGAATCATAAGGGCCAAAAGTGCGGACAGGGACAAGACATGGAAGCCCAGAGATTACATCAGCTCTATACTGCTGTTTCAGTGTAATGAAAACATTTCTTCTTGAATGGTTCTGTTTCCACTTGATAGTGTGCCATATACAGTCATTAAAAGCTGAGTGGACTTTTATAGCTGTTACTAGAATTGAATTTTACCTTCCTCCAAAAAAGATTCCCTGTTTAATAAATTAAATTTCAAAGGCAAAAATAATCGCTCACTGCCACGTACATTCCCCTATTTTCACTACAAAATAAATTAAACAAAAAGAAAGTTTTCATCTGATAATCAATATCCATCAAATTCTGAACTCCAGCTTCAAGCCAAAGGCTAATAATAATATTTGGATTAGTGACACACAGCAACACGTCCCTGTTCTCCCTGGGTCCCAGGGCCTAAGCATTTGCATGAATCACTAATGCACTGAATTGCTGATCCAGATCAACAAAGCTTTCAAATGCACTGTCTTGTTGATAACCTCTATAAAACACAACCATAACTCAGAAATGCTGATCCACACTAATGCACTTACTTCCCAGTACTTCACTATACAGTCCAATAAAAATATTAATGCACTAGAAGTGCTGATGCAGCCCCATTAGAGCAAGATTTTCTCACCATAAAGGCATGCTGGTTTTCTTCCCTGTGAGCTATGCTTTCAATAAATGTTATGCTGGAGCATCCCAAGGAGGAGAAAATATTAAGCTGTTCTGTCCTCATCAGTCAGACAAGGTTATGGTGGTTCAGAAATAATGATGTACTTCTTGCCAAAGAGGCAGGGTGAGAGAAACAGGAAAAAATGTATCCTGACAGGTAAAGAAGAGAAGGGACAAATATTGAGGTAACTATGCTCTAGGATAGAAACAATTTTCTTCCGCTTTAATTTGGTTGCATATGTTAGGTTGTAGGTCCTACAGGTGGAGAAAAATGCAGTTCTCCAGGTGTGTCAGGAAGGAACTTGGTGGTTTGGGGAAGACAATGAACTACTGCCACTAACTGTTGTGACACATGTTGGCCTGCTCATTCCTCTCGTCTGTCACAAAAGTTGCATAGATTTGGGAATAGAAGTTTCTTATCATATAGTCTAGAGCACTGTTTCAACCACCTGTGGGGATCCAGCGCCAGGCACAAGATGCTAAACTACAAACACGGCTCTTACAAGATGACCTTTATATAGCTTCACAGATAGTAGGAATTGTACATAAGGAAAAGTACCCCAGAAAGACATCATATGTCTTGTTATGATGACACGATGCAGGGAAAGAATGGCTGGTTGTAAATCTGGTCATCTTTTCTAAAGTCTAAAGCTCTCCATTTGAAGAATGAATGACTTGAAGTAGGCAATTCCACTGTTTCCACTTCCAAAGACACTGTTTATTCATCACCTTGAAAGGTGATGGCAAAGCCAAATGCAACTGTCAATGTCCTAGTTCGGTTTAACAGTAGGCTTCTGATCTCTGGATGCATACATTTGCAAATAAAAGATATTTTATTAATCAAACAAACATGAGGGTTAATCTAAACAAGTAAATTGCTTCTAGAAAGTGTCATTAAGGTAAATAAACTGGAAACACTAAAGTAGACATCTATAAAGACTTTGTATATTCTAACGAAGATCTGCACTAAAAAAAAGACAAAGGGTATCTGAAAGAAGCTCAAGACATTAAAGCAGCTCTTTGTGGTTTAAAATACACCAGCAGAAACTGGGTTGTAAGATTTTCTATATGAAAGCAAAAATGAATGTAAAGTATTGTTTTAGCGTAAACAGATAGATACCCAAGAAGAGGCTTGACACAACAGCACAATATAATCTATGGCCAGCATAATGTATGTTACGTACATTTAGATGTCAAAACTGCCAGGTGAAACTCCTTAAGGTCAGGAGATGTTAATTTACAAAACAGTTTATAATTAAATTACCACAGTTTAACCAGCTTGGTTTCCTACGAATACAAGGCTTATGTGGTGACCACACTATCTACCTGTTCATCCATGTATCTCTTTGTTCTTCCTCCCTAGCAATTTCTAAGTCCATTGACTTTCTGAGCTTTCTGTCTGTCAAATTCAGACAGCAAGTGTAGATATTTCTAAGACAATAAAGTTCCTGTAAGTTTTGTAAATACCCACAGCTGCGGAGAGAAAGTCATACCTGTGGTGGCACTGAAGGAAAGGAAGGAAAAACAGCCATTAGTCAATCTTTTTGGCAGCAGCTAATCAGTATGTGTATGTAATGTGCACACTGGATAGCCAAAAAGAACACATCTAGCTCTCAATTTTTTCAGATGAGGTCTCTTGAGACAGGGCAGAGCCTTCTGCTGCCCTCCAGCCCGGTTCTCACACATGCACAACCCACCTACTCAACAGGTGGGCAGGCATTGTATGGAGATTTACATAGCATATATAAAAATCACTCCAAAATTTTATTTGCTAAATCACTAATGCTCAGAAATCATATAAATGCAGATGGTATAAACCATCAGTTATCGGTTATAAGAATAAATTACTGAGGTCCTGAATATTTAAGATTTTGGATCCATTTTCACAAAGTCACGTGCATGTGTACTGGGTGTCCCTGGTGAGCTGCTGGCAGTGGAGGGGGTGAGGAGAGGCCAGGGCTGCTCCGTGCTGGGCACGGCCAGTTCCAGCTGGTTCCAGCCAGCTCCACAATGGACCCACCTCAGGGCACAGCTGAGCCCATCAGCCAAGGTGGTGGCATCTCTGGAAAAACGCATTTAAGAAAGGGCAGAAAACAGCACATGGGCTGAGGAGAGGGGAACAAAAGGAGTGGGAAACAGCAGAGGAAGGCTGGAGGAGGAGGAGCAGCTCCATGGCAGAGCAGACATTTCCAGCAGCCTGTGGAGGACCTGTGCTGGAGCATTTTTTCCTGACAGGATCTGCAGCCTGCAGAAAGCCCATGCTGGAGCAGAGGAAAAGAGTGAGCAGGAAGAAGTGGCAGAGAGAAACTCCGATGTACTGACCATACTTTCCCCATTACCCCCCTGTGCTGCTTGGCAGGGAGGGGTTGGAGTCTGGAGTGAAGTTGAGCCTGGGAGAGGGAGGAGGAAAGGTGTTTTGATGTTTGTCTTTCTGTATCTCAGTACCTGAATCTATTTTAATTGGCAAGAAATTAATTTTCCGCAAGTCAAGCCTGTTTTGCCCACAACAGTAACTGACAAGCCACAAGCTTTTCTGTTCCTATTCTTCTGATTTTTCTTGCCCTCTCCCACTGAGGAGGAGGTGTGATTGAGTGGCTGGGTGGGAGCTTGGCTGTTAGACAAGGTTAATCCACCACACTGTCTCTGACCCCAAATCCATTAGTTTTTATGAAAACATTCACATCATATTGACTCTAGAATGGCAAACTCCAACTCTGAATATGCAGGTGACTTATGTAATGTACGGAACACAGCGTTCATAGCAGTTTGTAACATGAAACTGTATTCTTTGCAACAAATCAGTCTTTGTGCCATTATTCAGCAAATGATCAACAGACATTTTTCCAACTGGCTGGATGCATGTGGCACACTGAGAATCCAGCCTCCTATCTTGTATTATCTTGAATTTTCAGGTAGTAGAGAAAAGAAAACTTAAACAAGGAAGTAACAAAACCAAGAGTAATCCTTATTTTAAAGGGGTGCCAATTAACCTCATCAGATTGGATTCAGAAAAATCTGAATCATTAAGACAATTTTCAATTTTAGAAACGTTTGGAAGATTTACATAAGAATTCTTTTTACTCCATATTCGATGAGGAATAACTACTGTAACACTTTACCAAGAACTACCACATTGTCACACCAGCACTAGAGAACACTGGATCAAAAATGATCTAATAACTACCAACATGTTCTAATATCCAACTTGGGCTTCTTATACATAACAAAATTTAGTAAGTTACTCCTAATTTATGAATCTACTTCACATTTTAATGCACAGAGGTTTTTGTTGCTATCACTACACACATTTACGCATCACATTTCAGCATGTGTCTGTACCTGCTGACCAAGGCCAAACCTTCTCCTGAAAAGAGAAAAAAATAGTCCTGCACAGAATTGATGACTTACATTTAGGAAAAGCTCAGAAAGGCAGAGCTGAGAAAAACATGTAGTGGAGTAAACACTAAGGCAACCACAGCAGGGACAAGTTATGGGCAATCTGTCCTTCTATGAATCCATTCCTGTCTGTGGAACACAATTAAATTTAATTTTACTTGACAGTGCTCCATTGAAACTTCAGAGCAACGCATTGCAAAATGCATTTAATGAACAAATTAACTATCTTTATAGCTGTTCATACAAATCCTTTTCTTATGTAAGTTATCATTGAACAGAAAGTTGGGGGCAGATCTGTAATTACTATAAACAAGTATATTTTACTCAACTGAATGTAATGGAGTTTCTATTGAAACTGATTAATCGACATTACAATTTGTTTCATTGACTGGATAAAGACTGGCAGGACGACACCTATATTGTTATTTTACTTTTGTATTAAAAATAAAACTATATAGATGGGCAGAAGAAAACTTTAATGTCACTCATTACTCTCGGGTAATAATGCCATACAGAGAGATACACAGGATTCTGTTGGAAAGACAAGAATGAAAATGGACTGTGTTCCTAGAGTATACTCATCATTAAAACTTTCTTCTTCTGAATGCTCCCACAAGCACAGATCCTCATTTACAGTCAAACAGTTCCTTTCAAAGAAAAGCCTTAGAGTATTTTATAAGAAAAAATAAATTTTGTAGCTCACATATGAGAATCAGTACTGATATGATTAAAAAAACCCCAACCCTAGAAATCCTAAGCTAAAAATAAGCACTGTCACTCTGTAAGCTGGAAGAATTTTTGGACTCCAAGTAAATGGTAAAGCTGAAGAATTCAAGCAGAAAGACATAGAAAAGAATGTCTACAAAATAAACACAATGCAATGACTGAAAAAGGAAATAGAACAAACGCAGGTAAGTATGATGGAAACACAAAATTATTTCTGAATGGTTAGGACTGTTCTTTCTTTAACTTAGAGCTTCTTTATCTAATAACATCTGTTGATTTTACTGTGAATTGCATACTCTGGACAGGAAGCTACTTTTTAATTCCAGACTGACTGCTTATGCCCTCTGCAAGACTTCTGGTCTGTCAGACAAACAATAAATGCCTCAGGGAACAGAGAACTGATAAAGGCCAAAGTGATAGTTTTCAGTAAAAGGCCAACGTGATATTTAGCCTTACATATTTAGAAAGGTATACAGTAGCATGAATAACAACTTTAAACAAAATTTGCTTTATTAAACTATGTCTGCACTGTCAAGCTGACTTCTGACAGACAATGTCAGCAGCAGCAAGCTCAGAGGAACTGACGCTGAAAGGTTTTAAAAGGCACAGGACAGGACAGGACTGTTTATTGCACCAAAGCTGAAAACACTCAAATCCCAAGGACTTCAACATACAAGACCATGCCTCTAGCTATGCTGTTTTAGAAAATTTCAGTTGCAACAGTTCAGACATTTCTCAGAGGTAGGTTAGAGAAAAATACATTGTTTTGCTTATGTTTAAAAACAAAAGAAAAAAATATTTTCTTTAAGAAGCTCTAGTTTGCAGTGTGGAAGTGCAACTTGGCAAGGAAATAGCTTTCCAAGAACAACAACTCATAAGCCGTTAGAAAAACTGGAGCCAAGTCATCCTTAGCAAAGGTATTGAAGTTTGTTGCAGCTGACTTTGCTGAGGACTCCATTCACCCTGAGCTGGCTGCAGCCAGGGCTGCAGGAGGCCAGCCAAGATTTTTCTACAAGTGCAGATTCTTCACTCAGCCTCAGCATCAAAAGCACATAAATAGTTTCTTGTTTCTCCTCAGGCTCTGGCACAAGGTGTGGCCAGCATGGAGAGCAGAGAAGCATCCAAGTTTATGAAGATGAGATAGGGAAATGTTTTTACATGCTAAAAAAAAGCCCTGGATCTCTAAAGCCTGGAATGGAATCTAAAGTTTGAATCTCAACATTTCAGAAATACCCTTCCAGTTAGTAAATAACTATGTAACATATTTAAGAATATATGTCTTTTTCCTATTTCCATTAAAAACCCCAACCTACTATTATTTCAGTTACTCCATTAACAAAATTGGTAGAAAACTGAACATGAAGCATCTTCCTCACTAATACATGATAGGGTTGTCATTATTGTAGGATGTAAGTACTATCTTTACCATAAGTCACCACAGAAATGTCAAAATAATGCTACATAGGTTACTTCAATTTTGGTGTTTCCTAATTTTAAAACACTTTGCAGTTTTATTAAGATTCTTACAGGATATTTTGGGGGGGGGGCACATAAATAGACATGGAGATTGTTGGTACGTATGCACAGTTTTGTGACAATAATGAAAGCATCCTGTTTGCCTTTATTCTGAGACAGAGAATATTCACACAAAAAAAAATCATGTCATTCCAATTCAAAGGGTAGGAAATGAACCAAATAAATGATTGAAGCATAACCCAGCAGTCAAAACTATGGGACTCAGAAGATCTTATTGTTTTTCCTCAAGTATTTACATAATGGAAAACCTGGCTACCTCTGACTTAACTCCAGCTCATCTGCTGGTGTCTGGCACCCAATTCCTCAAGTGTGCCAGCCACATGTACTCAAGCATTTACAGTTTTTACACCTAGAGCTAATGTGAAAGATGAAGCTGCTGAAAGCTTTAAGAGCAGGAGGTGTGAAACAATAACAATGTCACATTCTGAAATTGCCGTTTATGCCTTAGTTTAAAAAAAAAATACATAATTCATTAACTTTTAGAGAGACTTGAAGTGCAAGTCCCTGCTAACATGCTTCCAATCTTGAGGCAGCTCTTAGCAGTTCCAAGTACTTTTATGGTACCACATGTGTATATGAACACTTCCAAGTACACTGACCATTCAGCACTACGCAGCTACTGACTAGTATTTTGTAATGTAGACATTGCTTATTTTGAAACAGGCTGGATTGAATGTTGTTCCTATCTTATGTGTTCAAACAAGCATGCTTTATCAAAGATCTTCAAAATAGAGTACATAATATTCAAATGAATATAAATTATTAAAGTGGTTCAGTTACAAAGATGTTTTTGAAAACATTTACCTAGTGTGCTTGAATTATTCTCTTCTAGACTCTGCATTGGTATATAAATACAGGTGACTTAGTTTTCAAATGGAATCAACATCCAAAAGCTCACACCAAAACCTCTGGTTTTACAGCAGCTCATTTACTGTGGAAAGACACCTACAGTTGACTTAATGGCCAAGTTTCTGAGAACTTCAACTTACTGTTGAAGGACAGGAGAGATTCCCCTGTGTTTTGGTGCCCCTCAATGAACGTTAACCAGGAAAAATTTGGAACCTGAATCAATTATGGTTTGATCCAGAGAGCCTGAGATCCCAACTAGAACCACAAAGAGACACCTGAGCTCTAGGGAGGAAGGCAGTAAAGCAGTGTGTCCACTGCCAACCCAGTTAGGTAGTTGGCTGAAAAAAACCCAGACAAACCCCACCTTTCTTGTAAACAGTCCTTGACCCTGAAATAAGCATGGAAAAAGCCTTGTGACATTTTCTGCCCCTGTATATAAAATGAGTTTAAAGAGAAGACAGACAACAGTGCTTTGCCATAAATAGCTGTCATCAGAAAGGACAAAGGTCTTCACCGTATCAAGAAGATCTTAACTGCTATAGCAGTTATTGCCATACAGCAATTTTGGTACAAGCAAAACTATATTCCAGATGTCAAATCACATTGTACATTGGTCAGTTTTATGCTATGATAGCAAGCTGCTCAGACAAGAGGGATCCTTGAAATTACTAATGAGGAAACCTAGAGCTATAAGACAAGTCTAGACGAAACTCACTCATCCTCTCCTCTTCCCTTCCTGCCTTCAAACAACAGATTTATTAAGGCACGGACCAGCAGTCTAGGTCAATTACTGGGAAAAGGCCAGGGCACAATATATCAATTGAATGACTTTCTACCTTATTAAAGGTGAAAATAAAAGGGATTTCAGCAACAGCAGCCTCTTGTGTGCTTGCTGATGGGATTTGAGATTTGCTATTGATTTTCCAAGTGGAGGCACTTACTTCTCCTTACTTTACTGAAAGGACATTTTGTCATTAAAATGAATGACACAAAAAATCCAACCCTATAAACCTCAGCCATAGTTGAGGTTTCGGGGGGATACATAGTTACCTGATATTAAAACTCCTCCCTTATTGACTACTACTTTTACAGGGCTTGCCATAGCAATTTTGGGTTTATTGATATGGAAAAACTAGGCAGAGCACAAGGCCCATGTGACTTCCAAGCTGGAAGGTACTCTAGCACTTCAAAGGCAACTAAACCAAATAAAGTTCCAAACCTGGTGTTCTAGTATCTTAATTCCTGACCTGCCCCAATGGGGGCAGGATATGGGATGGGATAATGAATATGAACTATAACCCCATTAATTGAACTTAATTACTTAAGTCAGAGCCCATATGCTGAAATAAACAAATATGTAGGGGGAAACATGCATGTTAGAAACAATCAGAGGTAGGCCTAGAGCAGATACAGGCAAGTAAGTCAGAATTTGAGGAAGAAAAAGCAGAAAGATCTGGACACTTTTATTTCCTTGGCCAGAAGCACTTCCTCTCTGCCTCAGACATACAATTGCTCTAACAAAGTTCGCTCTGAAAAACAGAAACAGCATGATCTTCATGATCTCTGCTTCCATAAAGTCAAGCTATTTTCTTTTAGAGCTGCCTCCTTCAATTCAGGACCTGCATGTTCCTTAACTGAAGAAAACAGCAGAAGTACACAGCATGATACTGTCAGTCCTGTATTGCATATCAGCCCACCAGCCAAACTGCTGGTCTGAACTGCTGGTCCAAACTGTTAATCAGGAGTCCTTGAAAACCTCTACAGAGCAAAAAACCTCACTCTGCTGGAACACCCTGGAGTATTTTTCATTTGTATTTATTTTTAGTTTCCTGTTAATTAATTTAGAATAATACTTTTGCTCTGTTTCTATTCAGTTAATTAGAGTATGAAGTTTCTGGCACAAAACAGCTTGCTCAAACATGAGCTTATAACGGAAACAATAGCACTCTTTCGGGCACTACTTTGTCACAGATCTAATTAATGAAGACAAATCCAAATAACATCTAAACTTTGTTTTTTAAGTGACTAAGACAATTACGATCTTAAAACATAATATGAAAGGCAACTACTGAGCAGAAATATGCCTGGCTCAACGGGACTCTTCAGCTGTCTTGAGCTGAAACAGGAAGCTTCCTTGGAGCCCTTGGCACTCCCAGGAACACCACACACATTTTTCTGGCTTGGCTTCCTTTGTCACTACAGAGCTAGTTAGAAAAAAGAGGTCAAATGATTTTTGTGGTATTTCAAATTCAGAGGAAAAGCTAATACATGTCATTAATCAAGTAAATTGCTAATGCCTCATTCTGAAAAGTAAATTGCTTAAGTTATATCTCTTTCTGTAGGTCTGGTTAAGGACACTGAAGACAAATGGGTTTTCAGCCTTAAAAAAAGTGAAAAAATATATTTTTCATAATTCATGTGCAGCACTAGGAAGGCGGGTTGGATGCGTGGTTGCTTTTTAAAAGGTCATGCATAGAAGGGCATGCACCTAATCTGCTACCCTATAAGCTATCCTAATTCTGAAGTTCAGTTTACAGCAAATGTTGCTCACACAATGCACAATTATCTGAATCCCTAGGAATAAAATCACAACCAAAATCCACAAAGAGATGTTAATTGTTTAAACACCCTTCAAAGCACAGTGTAGAAGACTTGGCAAAATGCCTTTGCATTTGGCTGAAATTTCCAAAGTGGACAAAGGGAACTAAGTGTCCAAATGTGACTGACATTCTGGAGGAGTTGCACACTTTTCCTTTTCTTGAGATTGGTCAACAAGGCTGAATTTAAAACAATAGCATAGGAGAAAGCCACATTTTTTCCCATGCAAGATAGCTAAGATAAGCGAAGGGTGGAAAATTTCTCACTTATCCTTACACTAAACCATGCTTCTTGACCATGGACATGCTTTACTCTTTCCCAGACATACCTCACACCAGACAACAGCAAATTTCAAACCTCCAAACATACTTTGATTTACTATTCTACAGTGGCTGCTGGAGGCTCCTCACCTTGAGTGATCCAGAGTATTGAAGGAAGCCAGCTAGTCTTATCCTACTTTAAACAGCATTTACACATTTTCAGATCTAATTTATAATCACAGAACCCCTTCAGGCTTCTCCCAGTACTAAATCCAGACGGTACCTGTACATAGCAACTTATTCAATCAAAGATTTAACACAGACCCACCACTATGCATACAGAGAATTCCACTTCTTCATCCGCAACTGGAAAGGTAAAATGTAAATCTGTTCAACAAAATAGGTAACAACCCAGTTTGCATCTGAAGAGCTAAATGGATTTGAAGAGTTTATTGTACTCTCAAATGATAAGAAGCCGGAGTAAGACAGACCTCCTTTCCCCTAATGTCAGACTTCAGTGAAGAAAAGCAACATTCACCAGAGGCTGGGTCTGCAGCAGTCTTTCTTGCCCCCTAAGAGTAATGCAATGGCGCACTTTGTCCAAAACAGCTGAGGTTTCTGCAGAATTAGCCAGAAGCAGGTGCTGAGCAGTGTATGAGCTGTCTATCGCTACCCTGAATGCTAGTGAAGTCAAAAGGCTAATGTTACAAGTAAAAGTCTAGACATCATTTTCTTCATTCTTATGTCAGCATTCCTGCTTCCTTCTCTCTATTCCTTTGTTCATCTGCTGCCTCCTCTCCCATATGTAGTAGGTATGCCATTAAAATAACAAGGCACAGGCTCCATGACCATTCTTTGCTTTCAAGCCTGTCTCATCTCCAGATCATCTGTACTTTCTTTCTCAGCAGAAAATTAACTCTGTTGATAGCATCTGGTACAAGAGGATGAAGCAACTGATGGGAATTTTAGTTGCTACTGAACACTTGTAAAGTGATGCAGAGACAAACTAAGACCACCATAAATATACAGTCCTTATTGCTCCTGATGGGTCTTACAGCAAGCAGAAGAAAGCACATCCTAAGTGCAAAGCAACTTCAAAGGCTAAGATACTATAAAATGAGTCTTAAAATGTATCAGTTTGCAAGGCTCTTTAGGTAGAAACACTTACTTTAAAAACCCAGTCCGCCTAACATTCGTAGCCTGATGTCACACTCTGCAGACATCTCCAGCCACTAACACCATCAAAATAAGTAATTACAGTAATAATACAGAGGTTTTTGGAACAGCAGGGAGGGAATAAGCTGAGATAGATGTGCAGGAAGAGTGCTAGAAAGTTCTGCAGCAAAGACTCGGCCACTTGATGACTGCGTAACAGAGAAACCTCTTAAGAGGCAAATATAGTCAGAAAGCCAGTACGTGCAAGTTCAGTTAAAGAGACATTTTCCTGCCTTCCACAGACCTGTAAATATTGCTTTCATTACTATCCTAACCACTACCTACATACGCAGGCAGGAATCCTTTAATTCACAAACATTTGCAAGAGGCAGTGCATAAAATCTAATAGGAACATATGTTCAGACCTTGAAATAGCCTGAGCAGTTCCTCTTCACGACAGCAGTAATAGGCACATTCAACTAACAGCTTCCCTACTGCTAAGGACATCGGTCCCCATCACTGTCAGAGACAAATCAAATCCAAGCAGACTAGAGAGGAGCTGCTTAGCTTCTGCAAATGCCCAGAGGACGAGCTCAGTTTGCATCTTAGGCTCTATAAGCAAGGAGAAAAACCATCAGCAATAAGAGAAAGGGAAGCACTGAATGAAGGAGACAAACGGAGAAGAGGAGGGAGGGAGAGATGGATACCGCTTTCACAGGTTTTATATTGAGTTAATGCTGCCCTTAGCTGGCTTACTGAGGCATCCACACCTGAGCCTTGCTTCCCTCCTCACAAGACAGTGTTTCAAGGTGTCCAGAAATACTTGTCAGGTACCAGAGATGAGATGGATTTTATGGAGCTTTAAAGGGAGGTTGAGAGGGCAGAAGGAAATGAGGTGCTAATGCTGATCATAACAAAAACTGCTGGAGCCAGCCATAATGGGACAGTGAGTGCGTGTCTGAAGTGAAAATGAAGGTGTTAAAGGATGTACCACACTACATCAGTGTCTGAGACTGCCTGGTGCCTCTGAGCAACTCAGAAATAGAAATGTGGCACGATTGCCCATGCACAGCTCTTTGTGGTTATGGCAGCTATCTGCACCCTCTCAAAAATTATAAAGCAAAGCTTTCATATTGATGAGACAATTGTGTGGCAAGGTCGTGGGAAGCACAGGCAGAAGACAGAGATGCACTTTGTAACAAAGGCATTCTCTTACTTACCAACTTTGTTTCCCCTTTTCGCTTAATATATTCTAATTGGAGGGAACGAAGCTAATGAAAAGATTAGGAGCTGTAGTTAAAACAGCATTTCCCGAGCCTCAAATGACTCTTCAGCAATACAGAACCAAGATGTATACTCTCGTCTCTTCCACCACCTGTTTTTGAGTGCCCCATCACCAATATTTACACACAGGTCCACAGCCACTCCCCTTTGGACAGGGGAGTAAGGAGAGATTAAAGAGGCACAATAACACTCTTAAAATATTCCAAGTAAGTAAAATGTCTGGTTTATAAAAGCTTGAGCAGTGATTATTCTTCACTGCATAACTTGCATTTCTGTTTAGTCTATCATTTTTATTATGCTGTAAGGTGAAACCTTACTTGTGTCCTGTCTGCCAAGCAATAGAGGATGTCACCTGACAGATCTGCACCAGACCAAGCCCCTCTGTGCTTTTGAAGAACTTTGAACAATACCTTGTAGTAGCTGTGCTCCTGAAGGAACACAAGATCTCTGAATCTATGCAGTGTTGCGTTGCCCTCTCCAGTGAGTGCATATGACTTGTTACGAGACAATACACTGTTGCCAGGAGCCCAGTTTTTCTTTACTTAGAGGGTACAGTGTACTTAGATGGTACCCATAACTTTTAAGGGACTATGCATTGTATCAAAATGAGACTATGTTGTCTCATTACCCGGTTTTTGTACTTGGTGGGATGAAGTAGATAAACATACAGGGTTAATACTTTACACAGTGAGAAATACATTTTCTCAAGTGCGTATACGTGGCATATCCCGTTATCTAACACACAATCATAAGGGACACTGGTTCTTAGGCATGTGTTCGCTTGCAGAGTCCACACGCCATTTTTCACTCACCTACCTACTGTGACACCTAACAACCTCACAATGGGACTAAATGCTAAGTAGAAAGTACACAACCCAATCAGTGAGAAATGTTAAGTGCAGCTGAAGCATTATTCTTCATTAGGAATAAGAGGCTTTAAGTTGCAGTGAGGTAACTTGCACCCTGATGCCCTAAAGATAAGTTTCTAACAGCCCTTTCTCATAAAACACAGCACGATAGCACATGAACTGGCACATCCAAAGCCCTTGAGATTTGGAAGAGAACTGAACTTCAGCACTCTGGGCACCAGAGTGGCTGCGGAGTGGCTGCGGCCACCAAGCCCTTGGCTGAAAGGGCTGCAGAGGCGCTACCAGCAGCAGGAGGTATTGGACTTCTCTGATGGGTGTGTTCCCAGAACACCTGCCAGATGCAATTTGAGATGTGCCTAGACTATAGATTTTGGTAAGTATAAGCTACGAAATAGGCTATGAAGTATAAAATACTTCATGAAGTACAAAATAGTGCTTTCATCTCTCTATTTTGAACATATGTTTCATCATTGCACCAACCTTTTATTCTCTTCAGGAACTGTCCTTAATTTAATAAGCTGAGCCTTGAAAATTTGTCCAGGTAGATACACTAGCTTACTGATTAATGGCACTTGTACAATTGGTGCCATGTGGAATCTTAATGAAGTCTGGAAAATTATTATTTTGCTAATTCTAAGGAGAAGAATTAGTTAACAGGTCTTTTTTTCAGGACTATGCATTTCCATGCATTAAGATGACTTTACTGCAATTGTCAGGCCTAGCCACTGAGTACTTGTTTATTGTGTCTGAATAAATTTGACACAAGAGTGCTCTCAGGCACTGCAATAAGGTTTATATATGCTTGGGTGGTACAATCTGCATTTCTGTATTTTGAAATATTTAGATTCATCAATAAAGCTAAAGGGCAGTGAATTAAAAGTCAATACAAAGGCAGACTTCTTAAGGCAACAGAGAGGGAGTTCACAGAATACATAACTGCTAGAATTCATTAAAGACAGGTGCGAGTAATGAATTTTAAGAAGGACCCAGTGTTATCATTTTGCAACCTCACATAAAATGGGTAGGTAAAAAAAAAATTTAAAAAAAAAATCACACTTTGGAGTATGAACTGACAGATAAAGGTCATGAAGTAACTCCTCTGCCTTTTCAACCTTAAGTAAATTACTGCACAGTTGATTAGATAAATTACTGAAAGGAGCTGTGAGTCACCTTGATACGGCTCCATCACTGTTAAGGCGGTGCGCTGATACGCCACAGGAGGTAATGAGCTAATTCAATATGGCAAAGTCTGCACTAACAGAGTATTGTTTCCTGTTATGTTCCTAACATAAAGAAGCTTGCGAAGCATCACTTATCCTTCCCAAAACACAAAAAGGGAAACCGTAAGGTTTTGTTTGCCTTGTGAGAATAGTGACCTTGGACAATCTTCAGAAAAAGTAACTATGTGCAAGTACAAGCATACCTGTGACATAATCGTGATGGAAAGAAATTCCTCAGACTTATGCTTTCAAAAGACAGAGAAAACTGAACAAGAAGGAAATCCTTTGCCGACACAGGCAGTGACAGCCACATTTCATTTCAAATTAAAGCCCTCTTTTAATCTCATCTGAAAACCGGTGTCAGTACTACACTCAAAGACAACTTTAAACAGAAAATACCGGACTGCAGCAGGTTAAGGGAAATCTCATTCCAATTACTTATGGTACTCTGAAAAGTTTCTAGGATTTTTTTATCCACCATCCACTGAGTGTGTGTTGGCCAGTGCCTTGTTTAAAGAGAGAACTCAAAAGCAGCATCTGCAAAAGTAGTATGAAAACTTTAAAGAAATGCCCAAATACATCCCATGATACTTTCACAGAACTGACTATCCTAATATCTAAGCTGCTTAACGAGGCTAACATGAACTAGATATCACCAGATACCTAATCAGGTGCTACTTGGGTTCTCCAGCCTTTTTCCTAACCAGTCTGACTCTGGGCACCTATTACTTTAAAACTTTGTCCAGTGCAGGGATGGAGGGTTAGGACTACTGTCACTATCGCAACACTCTGATCAGCAGGTTTTTTAGATTTCTTCTTTCTTGATTTGACAATTGTAAAACAAATCATTATTGAATCTTAGTGACCTGTAAATCTCTGAAGGCAATGGGAAACTGGATAGCACTTACAGAATCTCTATAGCAAAATTTCATAGGCATCAGCAGAGGGAAGACCTCAGTCACTGAATAAAACTTGTAGAAACATGAATTTTAGTAATACAAGAGCTTGCTAACCAAATACGCAACTTCAAATATGCAACAGGGGGAAATCATGCCTGACCAATCTGATGGCCTTCTATGATGGCATGACCAGCTGGGTGGATGAAGGGAGAGCAGTGGATGTTGTCTACCTTGACTTCAGTAAGGTTTTTGACACCGTCTCTCATAACATCCTCATAAGCAAGCTTAGGAAGTGTGGGTTGGATGAGTGGACAGTGAGGTGGGTTGAGAACTGACTGAATGGCAGAGCCCAGAGGGTTGTGATAAGCAGTGCGGGGTCTAGCTGGAGGCCTGTATCTAGTGGTGTGCTCCAAGGGTCAGTGCTTGGTCTGGTCACATTCACCAGTGACCTAGACGAGGAGACAGAGCGTGCCCTCAGCAAGTCTGCTGATGATACAAAGCTGGGAGGAGTGGCCGACACACCGGAAGGCTGCGCTGCCATTCAGTGAGATCTGGACAGACTAGAGAATTGGGTGAAAAGGAAGAAAATAAAATTCAGTAAGGGCAGGTGTAGGGTCCTGCACATAGGAAGGATTAACCGCATGCACCAGTACAGGTTAGGGGTTGACCTGCTGGGAAGCAGTGCTGTGGAGAAGGACCTGGGAGTCCTGGTGGACAAGTTATCCATGAGCCAGCAAGGAGCCAAGAAGGCCAATGGTATCCTGGGGTGTATTAAGAAGAGCATGGCCAGCAAGTTGAGGGAGGTTATCCTTCCCCTCTATTCTGCCCTGGTGAGGCCACATCTGGAATATTGTGTCCAGTTCTGGGCTCCCCAGTTCAAGAAAGACAGGAATTACTGGAGAGAGTCCAGTGGAGAGCTACAAAGATGATTAGGGGACTGGAGCATCTCTCTTATAAGGCAAGGCTGAAAGACCTGGGTCTGTTTAGCCTGGAGTAAACTGAGAGGGTATCTTATCAATACTTATAAATATCTAAAGGGTGGATGTCTAGAGGAGGGGGCCAGACTCTTTTCAGTGGTGCCCAGTGACAGGACAAGGGGCAACAGGCACAAACTGGGACACAGGAAGTTCCATCTGAACATGAGCAAAAACTTCTTTACTTTTAGTGTGACCGAGCACTGGAACAGGTTGGCCAGAGAGGCTGTGGAGTCTCCACTGGAGATACTCAAAACCCGCCTGGACACAATCCTGTGCATCCTGCTCTAGGTGATCCTGCTTTAGCTGGACTAGATGATCTCCAGAGATCCCTTCCAACCCGTACTGTTCTGTGATTCTGTGATTCACAAAAACAGTATTTTGCACTCATTTGCTGAAAAATACTAAATACTATTACTATTGCTATCTAAGAAAAATTTAGCGGAAATACCTCATTACAGAGTTCCCTGCCCCAAAGGTGTTTGTAGGGTTTTTTTAGTGTGCACTACCCCAAAATATTTCCTTGAACTTGGATTAAGAAATTACTAAACTGCATTTCCCTAAGAGCATGTTGATTTATGTAAATTGAAGTACAGACCCACATTTTCTAACATAAACTGAATGGCCCAGAAGATTACATTTCCTATAATGCAATGCAGATCTTCCTCTGAGGGATCTATATTATATATTATAGAAACTGCATAATTCTGAATAATCCCTGGAGATGTAGTCCAGAAAAGCAGGCCAACCCAAAAGGGAGAATGGAAAACACATCAAGCATCTTAATGGCAATCCCCATCTTGTATGTAGCTTAAATACTAAACAGGCTCAAAATGAAATACTGCAGAGCCAATCAATAATAGAAATTAAGCATTTTCAACCTGAAAAGCGTTAAAATATTTCATTTTGATTAAAGAAAAGTCAAATAGAGTGTTTCAGAATTCCCACTACGTTAAAATGCCCTATTTCACATTTTAGTACCAACCTGGAACAAACCCAAATATTCAAATGCAGGCATTCCCACTGTGATGGAAACTTCAATTTTTGCCCAGCTCTAATCACAGTTAATTCCCTTCTTTAATTTCGAAGGCAACCCTGAAGTCATGTGTAAGGAGAGTAATTTGCCCTTTTCCTGTGTTTTTTTCCTTTAAAGAAGTCTCAATTTTCTGACATGTGAATGCCTCCAGTGAAGTTTGGAGAGCCTCTATATAGATGCTAATCAAATGTATACGGACACATTAAGGCACTGAGCTCCAACAGAAGTCAGCAGGTCATCTATAGAAGATCAAGCCACATTAATGACACATATCAACATTGATCCATGTAAACAAATACAGACACTTACATGGAAAATTTACAATCAGATAGTTCCCCTGAACTGCAAAAGACAACAAAGACAAATCTCAGTGAAATTATGACACTCAAATCCTCCTCTTCTGAACCACCACTCACTGAGACACGCTTTTTTCTGTGTGTGTTAGGTAGATCCTTCCCTTCTTGTCCCATGCAAGTACATGAATTTCAGGTACCAACTGACTTGGTATGTACAAACCTGCAACAGTGACACACAGTCAAGTTCATGCATCTAGGGAGCCAGCAGCAGCTGTAGGCAGCTACCACATGTGTGACAAGCTGGGGTGGTTCAGGGAGGAAAACAACACTACATATTTCTCATGGGCAATCAGAAAGAGATGCCAGCTCCTCAAGCCAGCAACACATCTTTTCCACTCCTCACACTGCTAATAGTGCAAGATCTTTCAGCATTAAATAGAAGTTCCTAAGAGCTAACCAGACTCCACCATATCCAGAGGCAGCCTATGATTACTCTTACGTGTAGAGAGCAGAGAGATTCTGCTAGTCTCTTTCATGATGATGCTCCTAAACATTAAACCTTCTTTTTTGACCCGTTACTTCTCACGTGTTTAAAGGTGATACACTTGATGCAACATTGACTAAAATACATAGTTGTAATTTTCATATCACAGAGAAACTCTGAAACTTTCAATTGTGCAGTGTTTAGACCCATATTCTACAAAGCTTTCCATCCTTAGAAAGTCATGGCTTACTTGAAATTGCTACCCAGGGTGGCTTTGGAGGAGATGTGGCATTTTAACCCCCCTTGGTAGGTACGGAAAAGCAGTATAAAAAGGATGAAAGATAACTGTTGGCATCATAGCCCATTCCATGAATACCATCACAGGAACACTGTAGGCCCATTCAGTTCTGCATGGTTAGGCTACCTATAAAATGTACAGGATTTGCCATTGTTTTGTGTATTTGGCAGAACACAAGGCAAGATCACGCTAACAAATCAGGCCTTGCATCTGTTACCCATCCTTTCTTTCCAAGAATTCTGTTGCTAAAGGCTTGTAAAAACTGCCAGAGTAAAAAGCTGACAAGATCACCCCATCATCATCATCATGACAACCACCAACCCAGCTTTCTTCTTCCATCCATTAGTTGTACGAGCTCCAGTCATCCTTATTCCTGCATCCTTTCTCTGCCCACACTAGCGTCAGTGTGCTGAGTCAGCCACTATTGCACTATGTTACATCAAACAGTCCTGTGTAGTACTAACCTGCGTGGGGAAGTTCAGCTTGAT
Source organism: Balearica regulorum gibbericeps (assembly GCF_011004875.1). Classification (NCBI taxonomy): domain Eukaryota; kingdom Metazoa; phylum Chordata; class Aves; order Gruiformes; family Gruidae; genus Balearica; species Balearica regulorum. The sequence continues at coordinate 51,694,696 of NC_046188.1, read as the reverse complement.
CCCAGCTGTTAATCAGATTATGCCCTGAAGTATTTATTGTGCTAAGGTTTGCACTTTTATACAGGTTTGCTCATCGGGGACAGTGCCATTAATAGCCTGTCACACACTCAGCAGCTTAGGTAAAATTTTTCTTCTGGCTGAAAGAAGTTTCCCTTTTGGGATTTTAATGGCTGCATGGCAGGTTCTTCATTTCACATTTCTGCTGACAGGCAGTGCCCAAAAAGCACCACAAGAAAGAGTACTGCTCCCCTGTCTCCATTTACTCACATTATAACCTCACTGTGCTGCACTGACCACATTTACCTTTTGCGAAAAAACACGCAACACAAAATGGTATTGCGTGAGCTATGAGAGGGCTGGAGAAGCAACAAACTTAAGTTGGAGGAGTCAATTAGCAAGAGCCAACAGTGCTTCTTACTCTTTCCCTATCTTTTTGAAAAGCCTGGAGGAAATGCATGAATCGGGCTGATAAAAACAGAAGCCACTCACCTTTGGGTTATCAGTTCAAACTAAATCCCAAGTCTAAAGCAGCAGAAAGTCTCTGTTATCCCCTGAAGGTTACTCAGCAGTTTCTAAGAAACTTGCTAGAAATAAGTCAGACTGTATGAAGCATTTATTTACTGCCAACCAAATGCCCATCCAAAAGCAGCACTAATGCAAGGATAAAGCACATGGGACCATGACATCATCATGGTTCAGCTATACCAAAGCTGTCTCACCAGCAGAACAAGGAAAAAAACCAACCTCCTCCTGAAGGAGGCGGCATTACCACAGGAAACTTTTAAGGGCAGCTAAAAATATCCCTTTCTTTTCTTTTTACAACTGACTTACGGCAGCTCCTGTTTGGCTACTTTCTCACAGAAATACTTCTATATTACAACACCTTTCCTCCTGTATAGCTTTACTCTGATGTATTTGTAGCCCTCCCCCCTAATACATGGTCACTGGAGTTTTCTGGCAAATGGGTGGAAAAACACATCTCCTGAAAACAACCATGCCTTTATTGTGTAGTGGGGAGTATAGTTAAACAACACAACAGCCACAAAGGCAGGGTTTTAGTGATAAGCACTTTTGATGCTGTAAGAGCAATGCTAATTACTGACAGGCATCTGAGGCAACACCTGAACACAGCAGCTATCTCCCAGTTTGAAGATCACAAATATAGATATACAAATATAGATATGCACCCATGGACAGGAACCCCTGCCAAACTTTATTGTCAGCTATTTCTTGAGTATGACATTTATTAAGCACAATGAAGGCTGTTTGTGGTGTGCCCACTGCAGCAGGATGCTGTGCAACATATGCTGGCACCAGCCAGGAGACCCGGGCAACCCAACTGGAGCCAGACACTGCCCTCAGTGCCATCCCACTGCATCCCACTGAGGTGGGTAGGGCAGGATGTGGATGCCAGCAGGTGCTATTGGCCATCCCCAATGATGTGAGGTGATGAGAGAAGCTTGGGGCCAGCTCAGGGAGTTCAACCAGGACCTGCAGGAGATGGGTGGAAGTCAGGGCACCCCATCAAGATACGCTGAAGCCAAGGGACTGCTACCAACAGCACCCATACAGGAAAATCAGTTTCCAGATAGAAACAATAGTCCACCAGCTGGGTCCTGGGCTGGACACAGGCCTCCCTGTGGAGTGGCCCCAGCCAAATGGGGCTGGGTGGCTGTGCAGGGCCAGCAGGGCCTCCTGGTGCCCTCTGCACCCACTCAAATGCCTTATGCACAGGTGTAGCAGAGCACTGGAGTAGCTTTGGTTTCAAAACGTATATACAGCATGTGACAGGAAATTATTTTAAATGCTTCCCTCCATGTTTTGCACACACACTGAAAAGTGGTGTTATGATTTTGAGGTTTTTGTTTTGAGCAGGCAACAAGTGCAGCAGCAGGACCAGAACAGAAGTTATTGGATCAGCAGTTCAGAAATTCTCCTTATTGCCTTCAGCCATGTCAGAACAAACTTCCCTGCTTTTCTGAAAATTGTATTACATTTGCAAAGCACCAGGCTTCGGCCACTGCTTGCTGTGCCACCCTGCAAGGAACCCACACTGCATCTCAGCCTCCAGCCAGGCAATCCCCAGGAGGGGCTCTGGTCCCCTTCACTGGGCATCAGGCTTGCCAAGGGAACTTAGTTGTGGAGAACATCATAATTTTCACCTTGCCTTCATTTGAATCAGACCCATTTCAAACATATTCTTCTTCTCCAAATACTAAGCAAGAAGAAATCTGTAATCAGTTCCCAGCAGATTTTTTTTTGCATTCATACTTCTAATGAGGTTTCCAGCCAGACTGCGTGCCCCTTCAAAACCCATTCACAGCCCTTTCTTTCCAACCTTTCCTCCTCTCCTTCTACCCATCAGGATTACACACAATATTTATGACCATAATTATGCTGTCTCTTAAGAGTAGCCGTCTGTGAAAACCATAGAACACCGATCCTATATGTCACATTAATAAGTCTCATAAATAAACCTGACTTAATTTATAATAACTGATTTCTCAGAAATACAAAACTTCCCATCCAGTTTATGATTCTTTGCCAGCTGTTTAAAACATTGGGGTGTTTTTTCATACTAGTGCACATATTTTATAGCTACTGCTGCTTCATACTGTAAAAAGAAGTAGAGAAAAGGTTTGATTTCCCCCTCTAATTCAGTAGTAATATGAGTTAAAAGAAATGTAAAATAACAGCAGTGAATTTGCACTTGGTAGGAAAATTATTCTTGCTCCCTTTATGCTTTGAAAGGCATGTTAAAAAAAGTATTAGAGGCTTCACTCTTACACATGCTACAACGTGCTACACAAGAATAATTTCTAATATTGTCTATCTGGTATAAAACTAGCTGTGGAGACATTAACAATATTTTGTCATTAGAAAACTGGCCTGGGGACTCAGAAAATTAAAACTAGGGCTCAATATTTGACTGTTATGGATTTGCTGTGCTTTGTTGGATATAAAATTTCATCCATCACTCTAATTAGTTATCTTCTACCTAATTCCTCTTTCATCCTTACTAAGCTGCTGTATAGCTTATATATATGAATGCTAACCACACTATCTCTTGGATTACAGGCTCTCCTCACCTCCATGAAAGGCCTCACCTACAAAATCAAAATGCAGGGAAATGTATTCACATTTCCCCGCATTTCTGCCGTCTGCATGTTCTCGGTGCTGGCTCGCTTGGGTCAAACAGCGTGGGCAGGGCCTCTCGGCCTTCCTGAAAACCCGCCTGGTACACGGCCACTGTCTGGCAACCTGTTTGGCACAAGAGTGTTTCTACAGCCTTTCACAGCTCTTAACCCCTTTGAAATCATATCTTCAATGCTGCTTTCATAAAGGGGTTGTGATAAATGTTAAGTAACTGGGATAATTTGAAAAAGCAAGGATTTTTCAATGTTAGCTACAGTTGAGGAAACACTGATAAAAACATCATTTACAAAATGTCTGTATGTCTAGCTGTATGTTGGATGTGACTGCAGTATGCATTTGCATGCAGACCTCTTGTGGTTTCCCACTGAAGTAGGCATTTGTAGAAGGGTTTCTAAAGAGTAACGGGTACATAATGCAGAATCACCATGTGTGATCCAAACAGTAAATTTGTTCTACACCAACACAATAATCTATTGACTACTATTTAAAATAGATTTATTTGCACTCTGTTCAGTGCATTACCTGCCAAGAATATCTAAGAGAGAATATTCTGGTGATGTATTATTACATTTCAGTCTTTCATATTTCTTCCTATTTGGAATAATTCTGCAGTGCAGCATTTTATCTCATTTACACTAGTTTGCTTATGCTTATGAGATTTTTTTATTTTTTTAAGACAACAGTTAAATAGCCATCTCTGCTATTCAATCACAGCTCTGGGGCACCACATGCAAATCTTTCATATTCTAACAGCACTTGAACATGGAAAGACAGGGTTCTGAATGGATGTCTTATTCACATTCCCCATTATGCTACTGCATCCAAACAACAATAATTTCAGTTAGGTCTAGAAATACAGATTCAAATTTTCTCTTATGTACAGATGACATTGCTAGCAGAAACAGCAACAGAGTCAGTTATAATAAAGTCACTGCAACATAAAGGGATCGACATGATATAGGGCTGGCATAGCGCTATGTGTAAAAATGCCAATCCCCCTGTTTCTAATCACTTATAAAAAAAGTACTTGCAGCTTATCAGCATTATTAACATCTGCAACCTGTTTAGTGTTTTCCTTACAGTTCTAGCTCCTGGAATCCTGGATAACAGCAGAGTCTCAGGTAACAAGAAGAATTACTCGCAGTCATGGTTTCACAGAATAGCTAGAAAATATGAGATTTAACAAAATAAGATGGGAACAAAAACATTCAGATCTCTGTTTAAAGTCTCGTAACTAGGTAGAGATTAGAATGTTTGACTCCCCAAACAATTTGAGCCTTTGCTCATCACTGTAAGTTAAAGAAACTGCAAAGTAAGCTTTTGACCAGCCTTGTCAAAACATAAATTTTATCAAGCAGTGTAGAAGGACCTGAAGTTCCACTTGCTGTATCTTCGAGTCTCAACACACATTGTAAGTTTTAAGCTGCAGATTAGAACTTAAGAGAAATGTTATTAAATTCATATGACTAGAAATATTAACTTTTTTTTTCTCCAGACGAGACTATAGTTTTTTCAAAATACATAGTCTATTTCCAGAAGTCAAAAAAAATTGCATTGTGCCGATCTAATGAGACACAAAAATCATAACTGACCCACTAGGTTTTATTATCTTAGAGTAAGGAAAGGGCAGAAAGTGTAGCAGCAGAGCAATTTTTTTAAAAATTGTTTTTTCCAGCAATATCTTAATGACTGCTAGTAATGCAGTCAGTTATTCTAAACCCTAAATAAGTTTTAATATAATAACTATAAGAAATAGGTTTTAATATAAGAACTTCCATTTAAACCATAAAGTTTAAAGAAACAAAGACAAGAGCATAGTGATGTGCAAACTGTTAGTTTTCTCACTTGCTTCCTTCCCTGGGACCATCTGCACTTTCCACAGAGATGCTGAAGTAGCCAGTAGAACAGTTAGGTACATAATTACATGCCTTACCAGAGGCAGTAAACAGTGGAATATGATGAGCACAAAATTATCAGGGAGATGTGAAAATCAGGCACTGAATATAGTCACATTCTGTAAAGACAATACCAGCCTCAAAACCATCTTTGCACGTTAAATTTAACGGAGTTGAACAGTCCCACTGACTTCCCTGGTGCTTCTTAAAGGTACGCTTCACTGCCTGTGCTTTACTGAACGCAAGACTGAGCACCAAAGACATGATCCTGATCTCACAGCAAACTGTAACACAAGCTATCTCTCTGAAGTTAGTGGGTACAAATCTCAACCCCTGTGAATTAAGTAGTAATACTCTCAATTCAGTTTAGATAGATCAAATGCCACTCAACTGAAGTAAAAAAAAGTAAGAGAGAACAAAAGCAGACTTGAAAAATACAAGCTGTTGGTGAATGAGGGAGCAGACATACTGGAAATGAGCTTTAGAGGTTCCTCCCTAATTAGCCAAAGCAAAAAATGGGAAAGATAAATCAGTCATGACTATAAGGTCAAAATTAAAAGAGAAAGGTGAATACTAGAAGGTTAGCCCTCCCTTAAAATGATTTAGTATTTTCTTCTGGTGAGTTGGAAGGTAAGCATTTCTGAATAAATTACCCTTTTTAAATCTTGATTCATGCTTCAGTACTGGCGTTTTTTTTGAACACGTGCTTAAGTTCTGTTGATAGGGAAACTTATTTAATCACCTGCTAGAGTACTTTTCTAAATTGAGACCTAAATCAGCATCTATAAAAGCTCTGTTCAAATCAATGGGAATCTTTTTATAGACCTTACTAAAAGCTCTATCAGTCACTAAGTCAATGGAGACTGAACCAAGAAGTGGAAAAATCCAAGCTGCTTCTCCGGGAAGAATAAGCTCCAAAACCTCTGTACTTAGTAATAACTTTCTTTCATCTTCTAATATTAAATGACAGCACTAATAATATGCAATATCAAGTTATTAAGCATCTAGTCCCGAGCCATCCAATTAGTCTGCTGCAATGTAATTAAAACAAAAACAACATTAACTCAAAAGTGAAATTCACTGCAGTTGAGATGAGTAAAGCCAAAGAATAAAAGTTCATTAGAACTAGATGAAATTCATATCCAGATCGGTCTAAACTCTGGGTAATTAGCTTGAAACAGCTTGGCATTATCCAAGGAGGATATGGATAATTGGGTTCAACATCCCTGAAGATCTGCTGTTTCTTGTGACAATAAACCATTTGTGCTTTGAAGCTGCTTCCCATTTTCTCAATCAGCCTCATCTGACAAGGGCTATTGACCTGATAATTTACTTGTCAAAACTTGTTAGTCAAGGCAGGACAAAAGCAACAAGGCATGTGGGTAATCCAAGAGATTAATTTGTTGTAACGACTTTGAGGGATCCTAACCATTGTAGTGGAGATCAAACACATCTCTGAAACAGTTTAGACTAAGCTAGGGATCACATTGTGGAAGAAAAGAAGCAGGGCAAGAATTATTTTATTATTTTATCCAAGGTGGCTAGAGAAAGATAAAACCAGATGTAAAGTACACACCCAGCAAAGCACCTGATCACTTGACTTCAGACCCAGGTACAATGCAGCCCTCTACTTAAAACACTTATGTATGCATAAGTTCAGCATCAAGGAAGGGCTCCCTTGAATTTGTTGTCTCTTGACTCCAACCACCACCATGTCTGAGAAAGGTTATAGTTGAAGAAGGAACTGATCACCAAACCCTGACTATGGGGATTTGTTAGCCTGCTACTGTGTCATGAAATATGATGTTGCAAAGCTGACATAGTGTCCTCCCCATTTGTCTCAACTTCTCTTAATTGAGAGAAGAGTTTGCAATTTATTCCAGAAGACAGGACATTTTCTCCTCGGAGGTTTAAGAAGAAATAGCACCTTCCAATCATTGTTCACATTATCGGTCATGTAGCTGACCCAAAGTAATAACAACAGAGCCCTGACAACTTCCCATTACGCCCAAAATGATCTTTGGGCAACCTCACTACCTCCCACGGTTTCTTCTGATTTGTAGTTGACTGAGGTTGAGTCAGCTCACTGTATTTCTTAAAAGAGTGTGTTGTAGATGCAAAAGGAATAAAATCCAGCTCAGTTTAATACTGCTAATCTTATGCATACAGAAATCAGGAATCAAACTCCTAAAACTGTGAAGCTGGATTAAATTGTGGGATGCCTTTCTTTTATTAAATGTTGGGAGTCTGAATCTTCCAGAACAGACTCTGGAAAGTGTGACATTTGAGTGACACCTTTTTTTCTGGAAAAGTGAAGTTACAAATGTGCTCACAAAAAAATGAAAATATTATGAAGTATTAACATGAATATCAAAGTTGCGATTTTAGGAAAAACAGCAAATATTGCAAGTACCACAAGAAAATTCCATGAGGACAATGCTGTCATTTTGCTACATTGGCCTCATAAGAATAACAAGGGTAAAAAGAAAATAAATTCTTTGTATTTTGCACCTCAAATTCTGACGCCACAAGGAATAAGTCCAAAAAGTAAAGCAATGCACCTTTTACACAGCTGTTTTCCAGAACAGAAATACAATGTCAAAACCCTGTATGAGTTGGAGAATACATTTGGGTTTATGACCTATGGCCATCTCCTCTAGTGCTACCTTTGGCAGTAGAGAAGGGAATGGACTCCAGAACTGGAAATCACCTGGCGTTTCAGTTCGTGGGGTTGCAGGATAGTCAGTTTTTAGCATGCAGAATTCAATCCTATACCACGTCACAACTCCCTCAAGGAGCCTCTCTTCCACCAGCCCGTTCTGCATCTGAAATTCTGACATTTGCAGAGGAAAGGCACCAGGGGAAACAAAAAATAGTAAACCAAATATGCAAGGCCTTTCACATCCTACTGATGAGAGATATCACCAGCTATAGCAATAAAAATGTTTTCTTTCCTGCATGCACATGGGAGAAGGAAGGAAAATTTAATTCTAAATGCAAATCTCAGAAGAAAAAAAAAATCTTGCAGAAGGCTAAGGGCAGTAGGGAAATCCTAGAAACAAAATTAAGAGAAAGCATATGAGGAAGCATATATAGAAATCAGAAATAATAGCTCAAGGGGTTTTGCTTGTTTTTGTTATTGGCTTTAATTAAAGATTCTTCTTTTTCTTTTTTCTGTTCACATGGTTCATTTCCCCCCTCCTATCAGCTAGCAAGAAACCTGACCCCTAAAGGCTATTTTTCAGTATTGATACGGTTCATCATCAGTTTTTCCACCTCTCAGTTCTGCTTGTGGGTTTCTAGTCGCCATCTTAGTGGGAATATTGACTATACCGCATAAGGTCACACATAAAATCAACACTGGATCCTTCTCCGTGATAACACAGGCTTATTGTCAGTTCAGATAAAAAGTTGCATGCTAATAAAGTCACTGCATATGAGACCAAAATAATTCCACAAGCTAAAGATATTGTTAATCAGGCTTAGCTGGTAATATAATTAAACAGGTTTGCAAGCAGTTCTATTTTAAGTTGTGTGAAAAAAAAGGTCATTTTATGTAAGGGAAAGCCAGAGACTTTGCTCAACATTCTCCAAATAAAGGGGAAAGCGAGTTGTTGAAATAGCTAAATGAGAACAATAAAAAAAAAGAGTGACTGAGAACATTAGATCAGGCATCCCCTGTTCCTGTAGGCCACAGAGGAACTGAAAATGCAAGACTGCTAGAAGGCCTCCCACTATGTTGCCTAAGGCACTTCACAGCTAATTTACAGAAACACAAACTCAAAGCCTGACTACCTTGGTGAAATTCTTCACAGTGGGATATACAGGGGATCAGATTAGGTGATCCATTGTTGATTTTTTACTTCAGTAGGTATGAAGCCATCAACAATTACTTCAAAGGAACTCCAAGCAGTGTGACATCCATGAAAAAGCTAAGACATCAAAAGTTAAGTGATTTGCCCATAATCATGGGGAAGGTTCTCATAGTGTGAAGAGAAGAATATTCCGCTCCTGCCGATTCTGTCTCATTGGTATAAACTGCAAGAGCTTTTTCCTCCCCTCTTTTAACCACATATATGATTCTGTAGAATGGATGGGGAAAGAATATATTGATTGTAAAAATCATCCAAGCCCTTTTCTTGACTTTTCCATCCAATTAAATGGTGATGGAAGAAAAAGACCATTTTGCAGCAATGAATTAGTGAAGATATTGTGAATATTGTGACATTTCCCATTGCCTTATAACCAGCTTGTTACTACTTGTTTATAACAGGGAATGATGAGAGCAAGAAAAGTAATTCTGTTCTCATTATATTTTCAGATGTCTCAGACTGAGCTTTTCCATTGCATCGTTCTTTTTTGTAGTCATGTATTTACTGAATAGAAACAGAAAAGAACGTGCTTGAGACTGGTTAACGACTGGAAGAGGTCCACAGAGAGAATGAGGAGCCTCCATCCTTGAAGATACTCAAAACTCTACTGGACAAGCAAATGAACAATCTGATGTAGTGAGACCTGCTTTCAGTTGGCCTATATAATCACCAGAGATCCTTCTGAACCCAAATTATTCTGATTCTGCAATTGATTATCTTACATTCCTCTTCTACAGTCCAAGGCAGCTGAGAGCACTTCTTCCTCAAGCAATTATCTTCAGAGTGGCAATGCAACTACTTCAGTAGGGGAATGCAGCTCTCATTTGTGTTGATTGAGGCCCTGACATTGCCTCCATTCTCTAAGTCAGATTCTACTGGAATCATTCAATGCCTCATATAGAATTCAGTTGGCCCCAGATCTGGTTCCCTGAATAGGAAAGACTATGAAATCTACTGGTACTGAACAAAACAATACCATTTTCAAAAATCAGGTGGACAAATCAAAAATTATAATACAAAAATCTGAAGCTCTCTTAGGCATATAACAGAATGAAGCCCAACATGTGAAATGAAAGAATTTATATATAGTGCCTGAATTACGACTCTAAACTTCAAACTTCTTACATATACTTTTTGTCTGACAAAGCAAAAAATGTGGGATTCTGAACCTTCTGTGTGCAACAAAACATATGCTGAATATTATAAACTGAAAATGTAAATGCAGAAACCATAAAGAATGGGTGGTAAATTCTCTTAGCTCCTTTCAACATTCATTCTGAACAACACTACAGAACGTGGAGGAAGAGTTTATCTGAAACAAAGCTGCAGCACATCTTCCAGTTTTATTAAAAAATACTTATACTTTTAGTAGAGTGACACCTCCTAGACATTTTTAAGTGCATGAAAATTCATCAGAACTCAGGATAAATGCAAGTACTAAGGTGATGTTTTTAACATAGCAGCAAGTACCTCCTTGGATTTTGAGGAGACGGAGAAGTGTTCTCAGACTTGGACAGCACTAAAATGTGCAACTGAAAGGTAGGTCACAGCGCTCCAGAGTGGAAAATGATCTGCAATTATTTCTGCCTCTTCATGGAAAGGCAAGACCCAGTGCCCTCAAGTCAAAGTCAGAAACAAAGACTCAATTCAGAATTAATTCTTATTTGTAGGTATACATCTTGGATTTGTTTATTTTTCTCTGAGGCTTGACTACTGCTTTCATTTTTAACTTTACTGTTGAACTCACTTTGCGCAAGCTATTTAATTCACCCTAAGTGACTTCTCAGCCACTGCAGAATTGTTAAGTACACTTTACCTCCTAGTCATTGAGCTTCATGTTACCATGGTGGCACCATCAAGATGAAAAGGAGATTTTTCCCCCAGTAACTTGTCCTTTCTAAACCTCATTCATTTACTGTTAAAAATTCCTTTCCCTCTTCTCTCATTTTACCCTTGTTGTGGTTTAACCGGGCAGGCAGCTAAAACAACCATACAGCCATTTGCTCACTCCCTCTCAGGCAAGGAGAAGAGAATAAAAAATTAAAAAAAAAAAAAAAAAAGGTAAAACTTGTGGGATGAGATAAAGACAGTTTAATAGGACAGAAAAGGAAGAAGATGATGATGATGATGATAACGATAAAAAAGAATATACAAAACAAGTGATGCACAGCACAATTGCTCACCACTCAAAGCTGATACTCAGCTAATTCTCAAGCCAAACTGCCTCCCAGTCCACCCCCCGTTATATATGGAACATGACGTCATATGGTATGGAATACCCATTTGGCCAGTTTGGGTCAGCTGTCCTGGCTGTGTCCACTCCCAGCTTCTTGGGCAGCCCCTGCCTTCTTGTTGGCAGGGCAGTATGAGAAGCTGAAAAGTTCTTGACTGCTTGGCAACAACTAAAACCATCAGTGTGTTATCAACATTATTCTTATCCTCAATCCAAAACACAGCACTATACCAGCTGCTAGAAAGAAAATTACCTCAGCTGAAACTAGGACAGTATCCACCCCTTAATTTCATATCATCTCTGCCATCTACGTCCATGTTATCATACTTGTCTTCCTCCACTATATTCTGCCAGATTCTTAAACCATGCTGCTCACAATTACCACCATGATTTTTCTTACCCTTTCATTCCTCTCCTGTAATTTTACATACACTATCTGAACTCCCAATGGTATCAGAGGATTCAGAACCAGATTTGATAGATCTTATTTGAAAGGCAGGTAAAGGAGAAGTTGTCACCTCTTTGTTATGGGAACTAATTTATTCAACAAAACTAGCCTGCACTCCTGCTTGTGATTTCTATTGCCATACCATGCTGTAGACACGTACAGTCTGATTTATCCTGTTTATCACTTCTGAAATTACTTGTTTCCTTCAAACATCAGTGCAAATTATTTTATGAGACATATTCGCTTGACTTCTACCATGATGAATTTCATTTTCATTCCTACCCATATTCAGCTTTCCAAGTATCTTTAAAACATTTATCTTCCTTACTATTCAGGGGACCTCACAACTTCTCTCTTCCTTAGCACTTCTTCCAGATAGTTAATGGAACTTCCAAATAATACTTCTAGATATTAAATAACACAAATTATTTATTAAGGAAATAGGAAAACTTCATGGAAGACAACAGACGCAAGTCGTACCAAGCTGCTGCTTATTAGCACTTACCTGCATTTCTCTTAATAATTTTTAATCCAACTAATAACAACACAGCAAGTTGTCTTGCCTGAAGTACTCTACCAATTGTTCCACTATAATACAGGTACATTTATTTGGTGGTTTTTTTCCCTCAGTGCCATCCAACATGCAATACAGAGTTAAAAAGACCTAAAAGGAAGATACAATTTTTATCATCATGACCTCACTGAAACCAACCAAGCTATGGCAGTTTAACCAAGCTGAGAAAATGGTCCTATTTATTTTTGTTAAAGATACACTTTTTCTTATAGTACATTAGTAGTCTAACCAACTGACAACTACACATTTTGCTCCAGCTGAAATTGCTGGTCAGAAGCACCATTAAATACTTGAGCACAACCATACTAAAGCAAGGCAAAGCGTTCTGTTAACTCTATCCTTGAACCATACAATCTCTTGGAAGTTTCCAGAAGCACTAAAAATCTCAGGGAACTTTAGAGACGGAATCACAGAAACCACAGTTTATCATTGCCAGTGGAAACTGCTATGCATCAGCTAATAACTCTGTACTTTTTAAAGCTCAGAGGAAACTCAGCCCTGTGGTACAGAAACTAAATCCAGGGGAAGGAAGTGAAGGAGGCAAAAAATTTTAAAAAGATAAAAAAACCAGATCTAATTAAAAGAAAAAAGACAGCTGATGGCAAGAGGTAGAAGCAGGGCACACTGTCAGATGAACCAAGGGAGTCTGGTTCACTACAGTCTATTTTTAGCTGAGTGTTTTTTAATAATGACTCATCAAGAGGCAGCAACAACTGTGGCTTGTGTCAAATAAACTGGGGGCAAATGCCAAGACAGAAACATACACCTTCACCCTGTTACCAGCTGAGCCAATGACCCACCTTGAACCAGGGTTCAGTGCTCCAAGACCAAGTCAAGCATCACTCCAGTGATGCTGCTCCCCACTTCACCATAGTTCTCTAGATTAGGGGGCTGGCCAGGAGTCAAGGTTTACACAGACCTGCAGAACTGTTGGTGGGCGCTCTGCAGGTCTCTAGCCCAATGTTGTTCTCCAAGAACTACTGCCAATACTAGATCAGCTTAGCCATGGTTTGGTCTGTCTTAGTCTTGAAAATGTCCAAGGATGGAAACACATCATCTCCAGGTACTTTATTACAGAGCTGCAGTACCAAACAAATAAAAAAGTTCTTCCGAGGTAGTTTGAAGCTTCCAAGCTGCAACCTCTGGCCACAGCACCCTTGACACACCACTTGCAATTACTGGGAAGGGTTTGGCTCTGTCATTTTTGTTTCTCCCTTCAAGTAGTTGTAGGTTGTTATTAGATGGCTCTTTTGCTTCCTCTCACCAAAGTACACAAACCCATTTCTCTCAAACCCTGCCTGCAATTCATGTGCTCTCAGCCCCTAGCCATCCTAGCAGGTCTTTGTGGGACCTCTTCAGTTTCTTGACATCTTTCATGAAGTAAGAGACCCAAAACTAGACCCAGCATACCAGGCAAAGCCTCACCAGTGTCAAATAGAGAGGGATAACAATTTCCTTCAATCCGCTAGCCACAGACCTCTCTACGTAGCCCAGCATGTAGTTCACCTATAGAGCACGCTGTCGGTCAACATCCAGCTTGACATTCCTCATAACTTGCAAGGCCCTCACAGCAGGTTTGCTACTCAGCCTCTTGGTTCCCCACCTGTACAGATACACAGCGTTACTCTGCTGCAAGAGCAGAATTTTGCAGTTCTTGTTAAGGGGTCTCCCTTGGACCACCTTCAGGCTTCTCGTGATGCCTCTGGGCTGAACCTCCTCCCTCTGGCATACCATCAACAGAAGCACATAGTTTTCATCTCTCAGGCTTTGCAACCAGAATTGGTCACAGCTATAGCTTTTCCTTTTTCTTTTCCTTTCAAAAAAATGGTTCCACACTACGAAGACAATAATAGAGCTCCAGTATTATAACTGTCATTCCCAAATATGAGGTGTTAAGTGCCTCAGGTGTCCTTCTCAGGAGCAAATGTTTAAAGTGAAAGTTATTTTCCCAAGGGACAGCAATATTGCTGCTGTGTGTAGAAAAACATTCACATATATATAGCCAAAGATTCAGCATCCAATTCAAATGGCACATGCTATAAAGCAGGAAAAGCCTCACACAGCAGCTGGTATCTAAAAAGTGATTTGGGATGCCTATGAAGTATTAAAGACCCTCTTCCAAAGATATTGTATTTCTGCTGATAAGCTCTAGCTTTCCATACCAAAAAAAGCAGAGACCTGCCTATTAGATTCTGTATCACTGTAGCCTTCCATAAATACTGGGTATCTTGCATTTCGCAAAATCGAGTAGCACCTCCTTCTGAAACCACTTAAACCATGTTCTGTGCAAATAATTTTAACATAACCTTATGTTTTAGAAACTGAAAGAACATTACCGTGTAACCCTTTGCATTTTAGGATACCCAGTCATATCGCAAGAACTTCTACTGCCTTACCGACTAGGTAAAGTAAAAGGTACTCCCCCTGGGATTTTCTTCTGGGGTAATCAACAAAACAAAAGAGTGCTTATTCCACTTTGGTTCACAGAGACAAACGTTTCCCATGATAATCTGCAAAAACACAGAGCTTGCCTGCCATGCTGAATCCGGCAATTTAAGCCCAACAGGCATGCAATGGTTAACCATTTAAAAGTGCTAACCAAAGATAAAAGCAGTGGACTGCAGCAGAATTAGTCAGTTAAAACAGAATGATCTCAAGGCCCTGAAGGAATAGGGATGGTGCAAGTATAGTTCTTATTCAAGATCATCCCTCTTTAATAGATGTTTTATTTTAAATTGTAGATATGGAAAGGGAAGGGGGTTAGCTCTTTATTCCCAATGAATAGCTAAATTAGACTTGGAATAGAGATTCTTATGGCTAATGCAACCTGACCTGTGACTGTACTTGTAACATGACTGCACTGCTAAACATTACTCATTGTCAGGTTAGAGCTAACACAATGTAGACTTCATTGTACACTTACTTTTTTAAAAACAACAACAAAAAAATCTGTAAAACACAAGAAAACATATTTCAAATCCACCTATGGATCCCACCCAGTTTCCTTCTTCTCCATCTCTGCATTAGATGTCAGTGGATGTTTGTCTTTGGGTTCCCTCCCTTCTTGAATTCTTGGGAGATGGAGGGTTACTCTCTCTTTTCCGCTGCTGCCACCAGGCTCAGATAGTTAGCCTACCAACTGCTGTGCAGTACCTACTATGTGAAGTGAACTATTGGCTCAGGTCACATTTCTAGCTGACAACTCTCTACATTAATTTAATACATAAATACATAAATACATAAATAAATAAATAATTTGCCCTGGTAACCCTGAGGACAGAGTCAGAGAAGGCATTGAAGACCAGAGGCTCACAGGCAATGGCCTACCACTTTTCCCTAAGCTCCTCTATTTGCCCATTGCCCCTTGAATGACATCCAAAAAACTGCTCAAGGCAAATGAGATTTGTTGGGGACCCCTGAAAGAGTAACTTTTTTTTAATAACGAAGAGTCGTGAATGTAGTCCAGACACAGGCTTGCAGGTAGCATAGACAAAGGAAGCTGCTGCTGCTGCTGCCTGACTCTTTCAAGGTCATCCATCTGACTGTAGTTTGCTTTCCTTCATCTGAGGCTTGTAAAACCTGTGCAGACAGCTCCTGAGCAATGCACAACAAAATGCAAGTCGGCATTTCAGTCTTGAAACAGGGCAATAAGTCTCTGTGCTACAGAAACAGTGTGATATAGTCCTTGCCTCCTCATGCCCCTCCAAGATTCTTTGAAAAAATTATGCAAAAGCAGCTACTCTCTGAAAGGAAATCAAGCAATTTATAGCTGATTTATCTCTGCCACACACCACTTATCTGGAGTGCATGTTTTCCCCTTTTTAGAGACTGAACAGGATGAAGATATTGAATGGCTCTAAAAAAAATTCAAGCTAAAGCCATCAGCCTTCAGAGCCAGCCAAAACAGTCATCAGCATTTAAAGCAGCACGAAACTACTGGAGATCCCAAACTAGGCAGCACACGCACACTTCCATTCAGCCTACCAACTTCCCCTGCAGTGAACCACAAAAATGCTACTTTGGCTGCTAGCACGGAGCCTGATTTACTCCTGCATTTGAGGGAAGGACGAATGGAAATGGAGGAACAACTTAAACTCCTGCTGCAGCAGCACGTGAAGGCACTCCAAAGCTAGGCTCAAACCACAACTGGCTGGACAAGAGCTGTCAATCCTACTATCCCACCTATTGCAAGAGAAGAGACTGGAAGGTGGTTTGTTGTTGGGTTTTTTTCCTATGAAAGAAGCAGCAGTTTATTTATGTCGATTTCCAGTTGACAATGCAAAGTCCATCTCAGCCAACGGAGCTCTTCTAGTTCCCTGATGTGGCCAGCCCATAGCCTACGTAAGGGAATAATCCGCTCCGCAGTCTGAGAGTAGCATTTGCCTCTCCTCTGCACCACTGTGGAGTTTGTACCAACTGCAAAGGCCCTACAATTTGCTTTGAAGTTTTCTTCTTCCCTGACAGTGATGCAAAGAGAGCATGAAACTCAGCTTTCCTAACACAAAATGCTGCAATGCAAGTTCAAGGCCAAGGTCTGAGTCACCCTGACTCCCCTAGGGCCTCATGCCACCCTCTCTGTCCAGGAGGCTCACTCTAAGCTCAGCCTTGAGCCTTCAGTCCCTGCCTCAGCTGTTGTAGAGAGGTGTCTGTCTCCAGCTCCAGCTCTGCCTGTGCAGACAGACCTGCAACAGACCTTTCTGATCTGGACCCTGTTCAGCATACTGACTTCCCAGCTTGACCTCAGACCCACCTCACTCACCACTATGGACCTGCCTGGTGTTGCTGGATGTGGTGCTGACCCTGACTTGTGTACTCAGCTTGACTCAGGACCAGCTTCATTACCACGAATGTGTCCAATCATCTGGAATCTCAGCTGACTCTGACTGCCATCCCCAGCCTGGCCTTGCTTGCCTCGCTGGGATAAAGCAGAGAGGCACCTTGGCCAGCCAGACCTCTGCCCTGCCCCTTGTGTTATTGTACTCACATGCCAGACCTCATCTCTTAAAGAGCACAGCTGGCCTTCATTGCACTCCAGCATTCATGTCAGAGGTGACATATCCTGAATTTACCTATTACATGAACAAAACAAGCCCAAGCCACGTGCTAAAAAAGAACAGGGTAAAATAGATATTCACGAGGCAGAAGGGGAGAAAGAAAACCTCTAGTATGCTTCAGATGCGATTTTTGCACTAGAAGGAAATTCTCAAATGACTCTGTCCTGTAAGTTTCTGTGCTGCATCTCTCCTGTAACACTCCCTCCTCTCTGGCTTGCAGGGAGTTGGTAGGGAGGCAGTCAGCTACCTGAAGCCAAGATACAGTCTATTGCCAGAGAAGAAAACACTACTCACACCTTGGAGACAATGGAGCCTCCTTAGAGAACCCCTGTTGTCTCTTAGACTTTGCTGAACTTCAGAAAAGCAGTAGCTTTTTGTGAAAAGCAGTAGCTTAGCAGCTGACAGAGGTTCCAGCTGTGCAGGTCTCTGTTATAACAACTGCACAAGCTGGGACTCATTAGCCAGCTGTAGAAAAATACAACCAAAAATAGAGAGGATAACAGCATTCCCTCATTCAGAAAGTGCTCTTCCAGCACACAGCTACAAGCTGCACATTTTGCATAGCCAAGGAAACTGCAGAGCAGATCTTCAGAGACTCTAACCCGTTGCAGATCAACCTTACTTCCAACAAACTGAGGTCAACTTACAACCTTAATGCAGGAACTTGGGATTTCTATGGTCAGGCTTTACTGGGTCTGCAGCAGAGTGGATAGACATCAGGGAACTCATCCCACAGCCATAAATACCAAAGGGAATATCAATGTACTTTCACTTTCTCCCTAAAAAACATGCCCTCTTAGTTTGTTACTACTATGTACTTTATACTCCCTGGAGGAAATGATGACAAACCTTCAAGTTGTCAGCACTGGGAGAACCTGCTCTCATTATTCAAGTAGTCAAATGGGGGCTTTCCAAGTTGTGGTTGATTGACATGTTTAACATGCTTCTCTCTGCCAGAACTTGTTACCTGATTTCATAAACTTCAGTGCCATCTGCCCTGCTGTCTGTGGAGTAAAGAGCACGTTTTGATTGCAGTCGCTCACATGCCTGGTCTCATTTACTGGATAGACTTCCCATCTTGGATCTGTTGTCTTCTGAGCAGAACATCGCTCCTGGCAGATCACACCACTAAACGTGACCATGAAAGGAAGGCTGCATTCATTTATCTCTGGATCACTCCAGGTATTTCACTGCTCTCCCAATGGTAACAGACTCTTCATACATTCATTAACACTGACTTGTAAGAAGGCAAAATATGCAGAGATTGCAACATAAGCCTCAAAAGAATGTTTGAAATCATTCTGGGAATTACTTTCCACAAGCTGAGGGCACCCACAGTTCTGCATGCAGCTTCCATCAAACTGGGTATCCAGCAGCCCAAGGAAACATGCCCAAGCACTGAAGTTGCTTCATCCAAGAAGTAGGAAGGGGCTTTGAAAATACACACACTCCTGCACACAGACAGCAGAGAACAGCAGGAAACAACTCAATCACTTTCGAGCAGAAAATAAGAAATTCACCACCCATCAGTTTCTTACTTGGGTGTAATTACTGAGCATTACAATAACCTCACTGCATTGCTTATTATGCTAATCTTAATTGGCTTGCTGTTTCTTTGCACACCCTCCCATCTGCTTGTCATTTTTGCTGGTTGTCTCTCCTCTGACACTTTGACTGCAAACTCTTTTGAGTTAAGGACTGATTTTCTGTTAAAGGTGTAGAAAGCCTGGCCTGATGAGCTCTTGGTCTCTGACTGGGGTTTTCAGAAACTGTCAAAACACTCAAAAATTAATTGGCATCAAACATATCTCAGATTATTTTTGTTTTGCCATTAACTTTCACCTTAAAATCAATGGTCCTGAACTGAAAAGGACTCTCTGTAACTATCAGTAAATATATCAGCTAATAGCAGTGACAGAATCAAATCTGTAACATCATTTTCCTTTTCTTTAGCTTTTTCCCCTTGCTTTTAAATATTTATTGAGTGATATGAGTGAAACTCTGTCTTCTGAAGATCCAACACTTCCTAACAACCAAAGAACCTGTGAGCAGCAGATGTATAGGCTGTTAATGATCATGGCAAAATAAACACCCCAAATTAGAGGCTTCTTTAGAAAATACTGGCTTCTATTTTGGTCTTTCTCCTTTCATAAGTTTGTTCCCTGAATAAGGCTTAAATCAGTGATTTCCCTGAGGTGGCACTGATGACTATAGTGTCATCCGAATGCTGAGAACTGGAAACCTCCTCCCAGAAAAAGATTTTCAAATCCCTGCATCAGGATGCAATCAGAGTCCCTAAAGTACTAACTGTTAAATAATGAGTGTGCATCTCAGCTTGCTGGAACTTCTGTTTCTACAATTGTCTGAAGTGATTTTATGTTCACAACGATATGGATGTATAGAGTAGCAGAACAATAGTGTCCATCTATACGAGGAAGGTATAACAATTGTATAGATTTCATTACTAGTTTGTATCTTAATATAGCAAAGCCTTAAGTCATAGTCTAAACAAAACCTCAAAGCTTCTCTTTTTTAACAACAAAAAAAATCTTTCCCCACACCCTTTCCAAAAGAAAACCATAGGAAAGAAAATGTAAGTGAAAACCCATTTGATCCACACATTGAGACTGTTCATGAGAACAAAAGCCATTCCTGACCAGCTCTAGCAAACACTTCTTATGAGGGAGTTCAGATGGTGCAAGAGGCATGGATCCTCTCCATATTATGTCCAAATGCTGATGAACAAGCTACCAACTTGAGAGTTCAGAGTCTAGGGGTAACAGAGTGGGTAAAATTAAAACAAACAGCTCCTCTCCATATCCACTTCACAGCATTTTGCTCTAGTTTTCACTTTCAGTTACAGTGTTGAGCTCGCTCGATCCACACTAGGATTCACAACCCTGTGTTTCCGCCTGCCCCTGCAAAATCTTCAGAAGCAGCTTGCTAAATCAGTAGAGGGGAAAAAAAAAAAATCACAACGAACTTCTGTTACCAGAGACACATTAAATGAGCGCTTGTTTATAGTTTCAGGAAGTTTTGGATCCAAGTTTGCTGCCACCAGGAGACAACTGCCTCCCTGCTCACAGACAGGGAAAAGGGTCACACCAAGACTCAGACCCAGAAGCCATTTGGACATTACAGCTGGATGACATCTGCGCAAGGATCTGAAACAAAACCTTTCATCAAGGGAATCTTAAATTCCTGGGGCTTGAAATCCAGGCTGAAATTGAGATTTTACATTTCAGCTCCATCTCAAATCAGCAATACAGTAGCTAAGCCTCAGTGCGCCTGAGCAGTATGTGGTAGACGTGAAAAAAGAGCACAGTATAGTCTCCTGCTCTGCTTGCTGTCAGTATAACCACTGGACATGGATGCTCACTCTCCAGAAGCACTAGACTTTGTAAGGCACAGAAATACCAGCCTCTGTGACCGGAGCGAGAAGGTAACACATGGAGGAAGAAGCAAATCGTTCACCACAGATGCATATTTTATGCACTGCTCTGCTCTGATAAGACGCACCTCTTACCCTTATCTTCTGATGTGGGCCCATGCTGAACCCTGTGAGCACCAACAGGCCCACCACCAGAGCAATCAGTTTATAAAGAAGTGACAGCAGAGAGACTGCATTCATTCCATTATTGCTCAGTTTACAACTCAGTCATGGGCTTTTTCACCGCTGACAGTTCAGAAACCTCATTTTGAGATTGGAAAAATTATGCTACGTTTCTCCTGTCTCTAACAGTAGCACAGGTAATAAAGACTGAATTGCGTATTCGGGACTGTGCCTATGAGTTAAAGTAGCAGATGCTCTAGGCAGAAAAGACTGCAGGCCACTCTTCCATAGTTTTACAAGGTCTGCAGGGAGAAGTAGCATAAAGACTTGTATTTGTCAAAATAATCAAATGTCTTGAAAATACACTAGGGAAACATTCTGGCATAAGGATGGAGTTATTTTTACTTAGTCACTTCCCTGATCAAAACCACACTTTAAAACATATATTCTCTGGCTTTAAAAATCTTTGAAATACAGCACATAACTCATCAGAGATAGCCGCACTGAAGGGAGACTGTACCGATATCTAAATATCTGGACACAAATATCAACACAGCCCCGCAATAACAGGAAATAGTGGCAGGTGGGAAAACTCACAGAAGCCAATTTGGACTCAGTGTGTGCGCCTCTAAGGCTGCTTTTTCAGCCATACTGTCCAGGCAGTGACACACCAGATTGCTGTCACTGCCACCCCACTGTGCAGCTCCATGCCTTCTCATCCACTCTCATCCAGGTTGGAGACTAAGAGGTTGCCTCTGCGAGTATCACAGCAACTTCAAAACTAAATTGTTATTACTAATGATCCTCATTGACTTTATTTATGGATAAGTAGATACTTTTTTCTCATTTGCGTATTTTTCTCTATGGGAATGAATTTAAGTGATCTGCAAAGTTTGAGGCCAGAGTGGCTGTACCCAGGCAGAACACAGAGAAGTGTTTGTGCAGGGCTGCAAATACAACCTTGCTGACAACCCTCACTGCAGATTCACAACTTTTCCTACTGCTTCAGGTTCTTCTGAGCAGAGAAAGTGAGTCATATCAACCTGTCAAATGACCTAAGGAAGGTGCAAAAAAATGATGCAAGGAGAGGTGCCAAGCCAAGCATTCCTTAGAGCCTTTGGGATCAATGCTGGCACTTAGATCTCTAATGTAAGTGGTTCAGCTGTAGCGAGGTTACTTTGCCTACACCCAACAGCAAACATGAAACAAGCACTTGCCTATTCATTGCACTCAAATCTTGTATTAAATCTGCCTTTGGAGCACGGTCCCTGTTTGATACTTAGGCAAGTTATTTAACCTCACAGGGCTCACCTGCAAGGGAAACCCCCTTTCTAATTTTTCTTGCCTTTTTACATTTTTCTGGACAGAAATTCTCTAAGTGTTTGTTCTGTACCTTTCACAACATTGCCCAATTTCAGCTGAGACACCTCAGTGATGCTGCAATGCACAAAAAATCCAACTCTCTAAACTAATCTGCTCCATGCTTCTAACACAAGCAGGTACTGCACTGCATGGGCGTAACTCTCCTGGCAGAGTGAAAGGCCAACAATTGAACAAAATGCCCAAGAACATGTGAAACACTTTCTGCTACCTTGCCCTTCTTGAAAAGTGAAATTCGAAAGAACCAGAGACCTTGAGCAAGGTGTCAGTCCAAAGGTCCATCTCCTGAGCAGGCGCCGCTGGCAGACTGACTCTCCCAAGCATTTTGGCTTCTGGGTGCTGCGCACGGAAAGTTCCATTAACCTGAGGGCAAAGCAGGCTGAGCAGAGCTGGGAACTCTCCCAAGAAGAACTAGAGTAACCCTCCCTCTCCTCTTCTCACCTCTCCTTTTTCTTGTTTGCCTAAAGGTGTGAAGACAAAACAAATTTGTGCCTTGCATATTTTAAAGGAATTGCTTTTCTATTTCAAAAGATATTCCTGTCATCAGAGACCATATACATATCACAGCTGGCAATAGCTCCTGCACATTTAAGTCTTCAATCTGATTGTATAAATATGTATACTATGGAACAGAAAACACTCTGACAGGTACATAGGAAGCCTGACAAGATAACCACTCGTCAGCCTACATGCACTAAGCCATCAGGTAAATAACTATTCAAGTTCGTGGGCTTTTTTCTTTCTAAATGCATTCTATTTACTTGATCATCTGTAATGACTCCTCTCTGAAATTGTTAAGCTCTATCATGTAGAACCATATTTAGATGGATTTACACTTACATTAATATCAAGAAATAAGATGGCATCACTCACCTAACACTGTCACTTGGCATAAAGTATTCTCTTTTGCTCAAATAATGGCTGAATTCCAGTTCTCATGCCTGCAGCAAATAATACCTTAATCTACAAGCTACCCCATATTCCTGGGGTCAGGCACAGAGCAAGCTGATATTCTTTACAATTAATGCTCTGAAATCTGGCATTTTATGGCCTGAAGTGCAAAGAGGGACTTGAAACCATTGATTTTTTTGTGCCTAAACGGAGATGTTTTTACACAGCCTCTTTCTCAGGAGGTGAAAGCCCAATATTTTACTCAGAAATGGTTGCATCAGGTCAGAACAAGCTTCCATACAGAACAGTGGTGAATCTCTGATCACATCCTACACCAGAGGAAAGAAAAAGTGCAAGGACAGAGGCAGCATACAAGAACACTTCCCCAGAGCCTTGCCTCAGGCTCCAGCTCTTGGGCACCTCCTGAGTCTGAAGTGTCTTCATATTTCATAGCCTTTAACAGGTTTTATTCCCAATTTTCTCATTTTTTAACTCATGCTGCCCACAGTATGTCCTGTGGCTACAACATCCACAGGCTTAGCCACATATTCTTCAAGAAACTGTTCCTTATTCACCCTTTTCCATGTAATCCCTAATTTTATGCTTACAAAATCTGTCAAGTCCATCCTTAGCCACCTTTTCCTTAGACTGAAGAGATCTACTCTATTTAACTACCCCTCATCTAGAAGCCACTCCCTATCTCTGATCCTCCCATCTCCCTTCTCTTCATGTTTAAGAGTTGTTCTAGGCTTTTTGAGATGAGCGGCACCAGAACTTTACAGAACATTAGAGATACAAGTGTCTTCTTTTTGAGACATCAGTGCCCTTCAAGGCAGGCTCACAGGTTAAGCACTGAAGCATCCAAAAATCACTTGTGTTTTTAAAAGTCTTGGCCTTGTATTCATTTGTATTTACAGAAAGACACTTTTTTCCCCATACTGCTAGCTTTATTATCTTTTAGATAGGGAAATTTCAAATTAGACCAGCAATTCACCTATTCTTATAGCTTATCTCCAACAGGGGCAGATGCTTCAGAGAAGGCAAAGTAAATTCTAGAGAGCACAGTGAAATAATATATTCCACATAGAAACAGTCTTCCAAACCCCGTAAGTGTTTTAATTCTTAACACATTAAGATTTAAATTTTTATTACGTGCAGGAAACTTAAGAATTTAAGAGACTCAAGAAACCTAACTATCCTCAAAGCCAAAGTCTTTGGAAAAAGAAAAGGAGCACAGGATCCCAAATTTTGCATTTAGAAATGTTTTTTCTGTCTTCATTAAAATAACAAACACAAGTAGGTTAATTTCCAGGTATTTTCCTTTATCATTGAAAAAGTGATATTCCGTCTTTGCTGGACATCATCTGTTTTTATTTTATGGGAAATAGAAAACAGGAGCACGTAAGACTGCATTCATCATTCTGTTCTACACTTACCACACCTTCTTTGATCAAACTGTGTTAAGTTCTTAGCACACCAAAATGTCTTTGACCTCAATAATCTGCATTATTCATCAATAAAACTCTTTTTGAGCTGGATGGAAATGCCAGTTGAACAGGACCAGTGATTCAATCCCAGCCTCCTTACAGCCAAGTGGCCAGAGATAGCTTTAAAGGAAGATAAACTTCAGGCTTACTCTCACCACTATTTTCAGCAGCTCAATTACAAATGCTGTTAATAGACATGAAATATTGAGTGCCTTTCAGGAATTTTGGCAACTTCAATGCAGTAGTGAATTTCACAGACTATCTTGCCTCTGAAGGAGATTTCTGACTTTGATCGTATTTTTTTCTGACCTTTCATCACCTAGGAGTGTCCTTTGTTCTTATGTCCTGGAAGCTGGTAACAGAGAGCCTAATCACTGCATCTTTGCTGGGAGGACTGAAGGTATGTGAATACAAATGTTACGCAAAATTCACAAGGACCAGAAAGGCAGCAACAAAAATGAGAGTTATTTAAAATTAATAATAAGGAGAGGGACTTATTGGGAGACTTGCAACTTAAAAAGCAATAGCTTGTTACGCTTGCTTTAATACCAGCTTAGTTCATTACTCATTACAGAGTGACAGGGAAAATAAAGCTGGAGGAATTGCTAATGATGCCAGAAGTCTGCATTATGCATTTTGTAGTTCCTAATCTCTTAAAACTAAGCACACACACACAAAAAAAAAAAAAAAAAAAAAAAAAGCTAATCATCTGCTCCTAGTCCCCTGATTTCATATCAAATTGCCAGCAAACAAATCCACTTAAGGGGAATTTTTTAGTTCCTTTTCTGCTGTAGTTTCATTAGATTCCACCAATAAGTCTCTGAAAGCAACATAATTTCTTGTCTCAAAGCAGTTAGATGAGGCTTGCTCTCTTCATGTGAAAATAGTCTTTGCCATCCTACCTCCTTCTGCTGAAGTACTAGACAGTGGTCTAGGACATTGCCTTGGCACAAACTACTTCTTGCTTACTGCCTTCCAGGGTCGCATATCACCAGTACCTCCTACAAGTCAATTCTTTTGAACCTGCTAGCCTAAAAACTTAAAAGGCTTTTTTTCCCATTTCTATTAAGGATGGTCTCTCTGCAGTCACTAAGATGAAGCAGATCTTGGGCGACCTAATCAATGCATTTCTAGAGAGTTCTGGTTTCATTCAGTTTTTTCCCAAATCATCTACAGCCTGATTAATTTTGAGTGTTGGAAATGGTGAGAGCTGTGAGCACAAAACTCTTCTTACATGATATTATAGCATGATAGCTACTTCATGCAGCCAAAGACTCTGCAAGAGGCAGCACTGTAGGACTGTAAAGTACACTCCCTCTTATTGATGTCAACCAAATGCTCTTTCACAAATCCGTTTTTCTAAGGATTCAGTCAGTGACAACAATTCAAATACCACACAGAGACTGCATACACATCCACTACGAGATCAGCACATGAAATATTGGAAACAAGTTTTTCTTCTGATAAAGGCAAAATATTGATGAGAATAGTCAATTTGCTGTCAGCAGTAGAAACCTGCCAGTTGCTGCTTTTGTGTGAAGGACATTCACCTGGAGGTTTGTTTTTCCACTCTCACATCTAGAAAGACACATAGCATGCTTTAGGAGGATCAAAAAAATCTGCTTTATACTGACAGGTAATTTATTGCATGAGCCTCACTGAAAATAACAGGACTTAGCTCTTGACAAGTAATTCCATATGCTTGCTCCATGCACATCCTTGAAGCATCTCTGCTTACTTCATGGATGCAAACAAGTCTTCATTCATTTCATGCATTAATGCACAGGTAAATATAGCATTCTCAGAGCAACTGGATCTTCCTTACAAATTTCTGACAACTCCTCAGCTGAACTCTGATGACAAAGACACTAGGAATACAATTTTGTAAGCACAATTCTCACAGTGGACAAAAATGTCATCCCACTGAAATCATCAAAATGTATACCTCCACCAAATGAGCCTACTCCTGTAATAATCCTACTCCAAAAAATGCCTGGTATTAGAATGTAATCTACCTCATTTAAAATGAGATCATCAGGTCTTCAAGAGTTGGTAAAGATCCCCAAATGCTCACTCATACCCTTTTTCACTATTTAGGAGAACTGTACTGTCATGATGGGAAGCACTAAAAGGTGTAAGTGATTTCCAAAGTGCAGGAGGCTATGTGTAATTGTGCATCCACTGAAGCATTTGAAAAAAGATTCTTGAAATCAGTGGTGCAACTTTAGGTCCCAAAATAACTTTTTTGAGACTTCAGTGCAAGAAACAGCATCCTTCCTTCCCACTGGCAGAGATGATGCTCTCTCACCAGCCCTGACAGTTCTGGGTTCTATGGAAGTGTGCAAGCACACAACTATTGACTTGCGGGATCAAAACCTTAATGCACTTGTTCCAGCAGTTCTAGAATATATGAAAAATCAGTTAAATGAAGTAAAACAATGGTCTTTGAAGTATTCACTGTGCACTTGGCAAGGGTCATGTAAAGGAAGAGGAATATGGTGGTATACATTGCCTTTACTTGCAGGGTTTGAGTGCTGGGGGAAAGAAAAGCAAAACACCTCCTGCAAGTTTGTGTGTGGTTTGTAAATACTACTAAAAGGAGGTGGGAATGAGAAAACAGACATTTGGGACAGGTACACACTTGCAAATGACGGCCAAAACAAAAAAAGAAGAGAGAAAAGAACAAAATAATCTGTAAGTGCTTTTCCCTACCACTTCATATTTAGTAGATAGGCAGACTTGGAGAAGGGCCCGCTGTAAAGTTAATTAAGTCAGCTTCTTTCCAATTGCTTTAACTGACTTTTGATGAGGCTTAGCTTTTAGATCTTACTATTCCTAATAATCAGGATCATTACAGCAGTGCTTGAGGACCAACCAAGAATGAAACCCCACTGCTTTAAACACAATGCAAACAAAACCGAAAACATTCTTGACGAAGCTTTGTATATAATTAAACAAGGAAAAAGATAGGAGGATAATTTACAATGATCTGCACCATATCTGCTGTTTTCCCACATGAAAGCCAGGCATGGCCAAAGGAAGAGGAAACGTATTTCTGCTCTAGCTGCCTTACGCTATTGAAGAGCTGCTCAGAGAAGCTCTGCAATGAATGGTGTGGGGTGTAAAATATAACACAGTCATTATGATCTTCCCCGTTCCCTGAAACTGCACAGCCAGGTAAAGGATAAGACCCTGTGCATTTAAACTGTGCAGTACAGTCTTTAAAGAGCCTGTGTAATGAGAGAGCTGTCCCAACTGCTTCCAGTTACTGCAAGGTAATACAAAGTACATTCTTTGGTAATATCACAGAGGAAAAGTGCTTTCAAGGGACTTGAAAATATTTACATGCCAATCTCTCTAACCAACAAGAACAAATCAAAATCTAAGATAGAGCTGATGAAATTTTAGTGAAATTCTTGATATGTCATGAGACCTTGTGTTGGCTAAAATATGCGTTAATATGCATTAAAGAAGCTCCAGGGTATTCTTATTTCTGGCTGAATTATTGGCTCACGGCATGGCAACCACTTGTGAAGACCTCACAGGAAATTATGCTGTAGGGGAAAAATAAAAAGTAAAAAAAGAACAAAAAAAGGAGCACGAAACTACAGTGTGTCACTGTAGAACAATGCCCCAGTCAGATCTAATCAGAGAACTGGAGAAAAACTGAACAGAGTACCGGAAAAGTTAGAGAAGATTAGATTGATCCCTAAGTCAAGAAAAAAATCTGGGAGACAAGAACAAAATCAATCCACACTGCACAGAATGAAGAAATAGTTTGCTAGAGTCCACAAGATCTTATCTGGAGTGGATAACATGCACTTATACTAGTATTAATTTTTCTACTACAGAATAGGTTAGAAGGTGAAGGAAGAATAGCAAGTTGGAAGTAAACAAAAAAAAATCCAAGCACCCAATCCAGATTGTAGAACAGAATACAATTAATTTTTATATACCATGCTTATTGCAAAGTGTTGTGAATCACATTGCTGCAAGAGAGTCAATCACAACCTAAGGGAACAATACAGTTTTACAGCAGGATAAGTAGAGGAAATGGCTTAGAGAGGAGGAGAGAGAAAAAGTATTGGGAAGAGAAAATCCAACAATGTCAAACATGATAGGGTCAGTGTGGAGGAATAAGGCAATTAGTGTGTGAGCTAAAGAAGTAGTAGGCTTGAATGCATCTTTGTGTGGAGATTGAAAGTTTTTTCCTCCACAACAATAACAAGCATTTAACCAGATGGAAATAATCCAATGGCATCCAAGTATCAATAGAAACAATTCTATCAGAGGGAAACACTGCTTTCTAGCTCCGCTCCCTTTCTACACCAGCTGACCACCATCTTAAACAGTTATTTCAGGGAGCATGCAGAGATTTATTTTTAATGGTCAGAACAGATCATTACAACCACCTAGAACCTGAACTCATGTGTAACACCAGGAACAAGTAGTGTTGTACTCTCTAGGGTTCACATCCACAAACACCATGCCAGCTGTGCTAAGGAAGCAAGCGCTTTTTGAATTCATTCCAGTGCTTGCCCCAGAATCCTTACCGAAACCCATACCCTGACACCCCAGAAGACTGATGCCGACTCCTCTGTA
Source organism: Balearica regulorum gibbericeps (assembly GCF_011004875.1). NCBI lineage: Eukaryota > Metazoa > Chordata > Aves > Gruiformes > Gruidae > Balearica > Balearica regulorum. The sequence continues at coordinate 51,665,551 of NC_046188.1, read as the reverse complement.
ACAATTTCTTAAATAAAACATTGGGTCTCACATGCTAGGTGGTTACATATTCAAATCTATACTGCCTTATTTGTTTAGCCTTTACACTTACTAACACTCAAATCCACAATCCCACCTTTTCACCCCAAATAGCACCCTTTCCTAAGCCCTTTCTTTTCTAGCCATGTGAACACAGCCTGCAAATCCTCTTCATATCAAGGGACTTGCTCTCTTCATCTGTATTCACTGCTGCCTTCACCTGAAGAGGGCTGCCGCACATCAGCTATTGATTTCTGTAGGCAGTTTCCTGTCATCAGCACTAAGTGATTGCTTATAGGATGGACAGGGGGAAACTCGAGCAAGTGGGCAAGGTAATTTATCATAGAAATGAAGAGCTTTGCAATGAGAGGTGAGGCTGGAGAGGAGGAGGAATTCTGCCAGGCAAAGCCCTGGGTTCTGGAAGGGCAGGTGGAATCAATTCTTTGCAATGGCTGGATTCCCAGAGAAACTGTCTTGAAGCTTAATCTTTAACCTGAGAGTGAACTTGGCCTTCATGATTAGTGGAGAGCAACAAAGATAAAGAAGCTGTTGGATTAAGTATCTCTTACCCTTTTTGGATTAGGTCAGTGGTACCGTAGAGTGCACTAGAGCTCAGAAAACAACTCTTGCAGAGGAAATGCAGAGCAGTATTGATTCCCTAGCACTGCTGCAGACACTTAAGGTCTGTAATGAAGTTTAATGAATGTAATGAAGCAGAGAACAGTGCCTTTCCTCTAGAGAGCTGAGCAGCCCCACACCTTCCAGGTCCATGCAAAGCTGCAGTATGAGCAATTTTCTTTCTCCCATCCATGAATAGTTTCCAACTGACAGAAAACACCAGGGTGTCTACAGGTGTTCACTGGTTAATTAAGTAATTGGAAGGCATCATACTCCTACATAAACACCTCGAAGAGTCATTTGAGAGTTTGTCACCTTTATAGAAGATTTCCTGTCCTGGAAGTTAGATCCGCTTCCTGGGAATAACATTCTGTAGAGAACGGCATCACAGAAAACTCTTATGAGCTATAGCCGTAATCACATTCTTCCACCTACAATAGACTTGATCCTAACAGCATCCAGCTATATTTAATAGCATGGCTTTAACAAAATGAAGTGAAGGAAAGGAAATAGAAACACCACCACAAATGGTTAAATAAATTACATTTGGGATATCAGGGGAAACATCCTTTGTAAGATGCTTCACATCCCCCTAGGCTGCCTCTCCTCCGCTTTCTCATACACTAACCTATCAAGGAGAATAAAGTGGTTCTGATTACTTGCTAAAAATAGAAGACATCAATAAAAGTCACTTCTAACTTCTTTAACCACTTCATACTGCAGAAAACGTGCTGTTATAGGAAGAAGGTTTGAGCATGCAAGTCCATTTCCATCTCTTGGTCATCTGCACTCTCACAGACAAACACCAAAAATACAGGTGGTATACTCCTTTAAGATACCATTTTAAATGGGCATCATAATTTCCCTCACATTGTGCACAGTAGCCTTCACAACTAATTCAGGGCAGAGCATCACTGCTTTCAAGACCATTACAGCTGTGCATATTGCGAGGGATTTGGCTCTTCACACTCTCTGTCCAGATCTGAGGATTTTTTGCCTACTTCTACAAAAACAGGGATTTTTTTCTTGCTGATTCCTCACCATAAAAAAGGAACAGATTTCTTTAAAGTAAAAAGTATTACTTAACTCTGTAAGCACTATAGGATAATAAGCATCTTTCAAGAGTAAAAAGGAGTTGTTTATCTGAAAATAATTATGCACCTAAATATACATGCAGACATGAAGATACTTACTTTATATCATTTATATTATGTTCCTCAACTCCTTTAACAACATGGCTTGCTTTCCTTTGGGCATCCAGCAGAAAACTGGCCTCGATCTCCCTATTTCTTTTTAATTTCTTTTGCAGCAGCAATCTGACATCTTGGTGCCCAGCACTGATATTAATCATTGAAACTCTCTCCAGTTCCCCTAGCTTCTCTTAACCTGAGAACGTTATGTAAAAAGAGTGGAGCTCAGAAAGCAGTTGACAAAACACAGTTCATATAGCTGCATGAATGTCAGGCAGAAATGCTGCTACAACCTTTTCCTCTTGCTGCTTCCCACGCGTGTCGTTCCCCCCCCCAAAAAAAAAAAAAGAAAAGGATAGTAAGCACAATGCTGCTGGGGAAAATTGTATTTGCCTGGCAGTAGCAGTGCAATTTGTGAAGGCAATTATACAATTAGGACATTTTTACTGAGGCTCTATAAGGGATGGGATCATGGAGTATGTCACCTAGCTTCCAAGCCATGTCTACTTACTGTTATGAATTTCTGTCCAAGGCTAAGTGTGTTCAAAGGCAGATTATTCACTAAGAATGTGTATTAAGTGGCTTAGGGCTTTAAGGTAACAAGGCCAAGCAGTTTGAATGAGGAGTCTCTGGAAGAACTGCAGCCTTAAACACAGCAAATATTTTACTGTCAGAGGAAAGTGCCATCAGTCTTGAACTCAAGGGCAGAGGCTGGGGGGAGAAGGGAAGCCTCTCCTGCTGTCTTCTCTTTGTCAGACCAGATTCTGATGCATTTTCACATAGAATGGTAATTCACACTAGAAACAAAATCACAAAAATCAATAGGGCCACCAACTGCACACAGCAGTATTCAATGCAGATAAGAAAAATAATATCTATCCACTGAAACTCAGTCACTGAAAGCCTGACCCTACTTGATCCAGAATACCCAAAGATACCCAGTAAGATCTCAGTCCACAATAAAATTACCTTGGTTTAAATGGTTACTACTTGTCAGTTCATCTGCTATGACACTGCCTGTGTGCTTTCAGCAATGCTAACTTCAAGAAATATCATTTTTTCATTGTGAGTGAAGCTAAGCAGAGTTACCTCAAATACATCATGGATTATAAGTGTATACGTAGACTATCATCAGCACTCAGCTGATGTGATAATTCCATCATGCATCAGTGGCCTAAATTTTAACCAGCAATGTACAAAAACTGCTACAATATAAAGGCTGATGCATTGCACCAAACTAACATTATTGTTGTTAATCCAAGATGCCACCTAGGTACAAGACAAATTCCAGGTTTATGTCTTTTAATAGGACCACCATACAGTCACACGAAAATACGGGCATTTCCAAAGAAAAGAATTATGATTAGCAACACTGGTGGTGGACGCTGTAATTTAAAGGATGCTTTTCAGTGAACACAATGATACTGATTGTCACTGGGCCCAACTCCTGCTCAAAGCAAGACCAGCTTAGATGCAAAATGGAAAAGTGGATGCAAAAGAAAGACTAGCAGAAGGAAAGAAGAAAAGGAACAAGAAATTAACAAAGCAGCAGCAGTAAGATGGGGGGGAACGGGGAAGAGTACAGAATAGTGCTAGGTCATTCTGAATTCTCATCATGATCCTACATAGACTTCACAGATCACAATTGCTGCTAAAAAGATAGAGAGCATAGGCAGGGGAATAGATGGATTATGGTGAAACAGCCAGATTAATGTTAGGACAGAAAAGAGAAAAAAAGAAGAATTCAAAGAGGCAAAGAAAGGAGAGCTTTGAACTGGCCTTTATTTTATCCCATAGGTAAACTCTGAATGCAGGAAGATCTCTGGTAATAATTCCTACATGCCAGCTAGTGCCTATACCTATCTAGACCTACAGCCGATGTCAGATAAACTCTCTTCTAACGGGTGATAAGGGAAAGGAACTCTCAGAAAGTCAACGCCAAGGAACACTACATCACACTTTTTTCCACTGCCTTCTCCCACTTCTTTGCTCCTGCTTACTCTGAAAGAGAATGTGCCTATATAGCTCTGGAATGAATGTCCATCTGGCACCTCTTCCAAAAAGCAAAGGCAAGACGATCAGCATCTGATACCCTACCAGCTCTGTTACACTTTCCCTATAGGAGAAATAAAAGCAAATATTACAGTAAAAGGAAGTATTTCATTAATAGAAGCTTCCTAACAATGTGCTGAAACAGGGAAAAGTGTAAGCTTACCTACAACTGAAATGGACTCCTGCCTGCACCTATTCCATGGAACAAACCAACAGCAAGACAAAAGAACAAAAAATTTTGTATGCTATTGAAAGATACAAGGATGCTGAAGTGGTCAATCTATATTGCATACTGAAATTCATCAAGGATCAAGATCATTCTTTCACTGAAAGAACTGTCACTTAAGAATCTTTGAAATGTTCTAAACCGGTCTTATATTTTGGCCAAAGCCTTCATTTCTAATGATGTATTTGTCTCCCAGCTGCTGAACTGGACACTTTATAGTGTCTGCCTCCTAAGCATACCTCTGCTCGTGATATTTGATGTTTCCTGATGTCCTCCCCAGCTACTCTAAACTCACTTAGTTCGCTGTCCTGAGTAGCAGCAGACATGGTACTGCTATTAAGTGAGATTTGGTGAATGTTTCTAACACTGTTTCCATGTAAAGCTCTGGGAGCAAGGTTGAATAAGGAGAGTGCAACTTTTCTCCAAATTCTGGTTAGCAAGATACAAAGCACCAGGCACTGTGGGTTACTCAGTACCCACAAAAAGACAGGGGGGGATATCGCACCAAGTGGACTAAGGCGGGGTTGAGGGGGAGTGGGGGCGTGGGTTACACCACCACAAGTACACTTCACTTTAAACAGAGGGTTTGCCCTCTGTTCTGCCCTCTAACTACGAAATATAAACCAAATATAACTCACCACTCAATCATAAAAAGTAAGCTATAGGAGAGGCAGATTCATAGGGAAAGTTCTTTATTCAATGGAGAAAGCATCTGCAAGGGTTTTTTTATGTCATCTTCCAGACAGTAATCTAGGGAAAATGAAAGGAGTCCTTCTCCAGGACTCTGCCAAACATACTTCTAGTAAACCTGGATGAGTCCCCAGGGGAGGCTTCAGTTTAGGAAAAATATGTTGCAGGGAAACTTCTGCACCAATTTATCTACCTATGCAGGAGTAGAGGTATTACTATAATAAAATGGGTAACACAGCCATAACAGTCTAAGCATGTAACTGGGGCAAGATTGTAAGAAAAAATAACAGCCTTTATTAGAGTGATTCATAAAGCTGGTCCAAAAAAACCCAATCCAAAACACCACACCACAAAAAGCCCACAGATTAGGTTTTGGCTATGCAACTTCTTCATTAGGGACTTATATGAAAAAAAAAAAAAAAAAAAAGGCTTGTTCATTTTTTCTCCAACTATATCCAATTATAAGACTACAGTATTTCAGTTTGTTGAGTGACACAGAGTCTCACTGGAATGGGAACACAGATAGAAGGAACACAGAAGACAACACCAGGGTTTCTTAGAAGCTGGAATCACTTTTGTGGAAGAGCAGCAAGAAAGGAGGAGTCTGAGGCTTCCCTTTTATTCAGCTTGTTGCAGCTACAGGCAGCTCTGCCACCTGAGTTTGTACTGCAAAATTTTGGAGACCCTTTGCAACACTCCTGTGAGCTCTGACACACAGTTTCATTACAGACTGAGATGTGATGAGGACTGGCAGCTGCCATAGGAAAACAGCCTTTGCATGCGACCAGGCAGCAAAGAGCACCTCAGGAGGATCATGACAACACGGGCTGCTGCCGCAGGACTGGCAGTTCTTGCACAACCTGGAATTTCACAGATGTGCAGCAGTTTGCTTGATTGGGAGCTCGTTGCCTTACCAGATGAATGTGCCTAATTGCTGTTTCCCGAATAGACACGTATCAGTGATATTTAACGAAGGTGAAGATGTTGGAAAGGAGGCGGCAAATGTAAGGAACTGTCTTTGGACATTGCAGAGTCAAACATACTCGTTGCTTAAACACATTTTAATATCCAGCATCTTTCACTAAAACTGACCATGTTTAGTGAAACCATATCTGATAATAGCAGGGAAAATCTGACAATAATAGCCTGCATGGACAAATGCCTGCATGGAATAGCTCTCTTACATGTAAAGAACTGCAATATGTTGATCACAACCCACATTAGAAAACCAGGAGCATTGACCAAGCTAAAAAGCATGTGCTAATCAGACTCACTGTGGACAATCCTCCATGACCTGACTCTCATGTGCATCCTGGATTTAGATGCCAGGCACATGGGGTTTATGTCAAATCAGGTCTGATTAGTTTGAAGGTGAGGTTATTCTGCCAAATAACTCAGTCAGTAGTTCCTGTGTATACCAGCAAAAAAGGTGTTCATTAAAGGGTTGATAAAACTCCTCCTAGCACAGGTGAGGGCTCACTTTTAAGAACCAAGTAGTTAAAATATTTGAATGGGTTTATGGGTAGAGTATCCTGTTTGCCCAAACATTCATTTCCTACAGTGCAATGTTAAAGAAAAGACAATTTCTAAAATTCTGCGTCAATAGTCAAGAGATAACTGAAGACAAGCACAGAATACCCAGAGTGAACTACAGGAAAAACAGACCAAAATAGAAGAGGTACCTTTTGGATAGTTTCGGGGTATCGGGGGTCTTGCATTAAGGGGGGGGGGGGGGCCGGGGGAAGTCACAAGCCCACATATAGAAGCAATAAGGGCCTGTATACCAATATGAGAAGCTCAAGTGCTAAAACAGATGAGTCAGAATACCTGCCACTAAGAGAGATCTTTGACCAAAGAAGTACTTCCTGGGCATGGCAGGGTGACACCATTCAGGAAGGACAGAATGGGTCATAACCACTGGGCAGGTTACTCTACTGAAAGATCCCTGTAACCTACCAAGATAATATTGACTGAAGAGAGGGAACTGTATCTTCAAAACTATAGAGCTACAAAGTCTCCAAGCTATAAGTGTACGTGTCTTCTAGAAAAATTACTATCTTAACCTCCAGAGCTGGAACAAATTGCCAATAAAATCCTGATCTTACTGGAGTCTGTGGAGCTTCTTACACTGGTTTCAACAGAACTGAAACACCATCCTAGGCTTTATATACATAGTCTTAATATCTCCATATAAGACAATCATAAATGATCTGGAATAATTGTCCATTTTAGGTTTTCTGCACCTTCTCTTGAGGTGTCTGGCACAGGCTTCAGATTAGACAATGCTTTATCAAGTGCAGTAATGCTTGTGTGATGAAAAGTGAATGCCAAACAAATAAAAGGAAAAAGACTGAGGATATAGCTGATGCGGATTCAGAACAATCATAATAACAAAAATAAAAATCAATTGCAATAAAACCATCCAAAGGAAATGTTTATTTGACTCCTGCAGACAAAGAGAAGGATGGGCAACCACCTCTGCAAAGGCAGAGTCAGCAGCAAACCTTCCTTAGGATCTTTTCCATAAAGAAGATAAGAAGCAGCTGAGGTCAATAAGGAAAATGCTGGGTAAAAGACTCAGCATCAAGGCAATTCACAGCAGTGAGCAGGCATCTGAGCAGACTGCAGCAGCAGCACTTGTTCTGCTCAAAGATCTGCTGAGATGAAATCACTGTGCAGGCAAGAGCTGTGATAAGTACTGTTGATGAAAGGTTTGGAAATTATAAATAAGCATGGTGCTTTGTAAAACACAGAAATCAAAGTTACGCTTTCCGATTGGGAATGATACATGCAAATTCCCACGCAGGTCCTCAGCGCTCTTGTCCTCCCTCACTGCCTCGACACATATGTCTGTACATGCATGAGATCTTCCTGCTATCCACAATTTCTTCGGGCAATGAGTGACAGCAAATGGGTTGGGCACCAACAGTCCTAGCTAGTGACATAATTTCTCAGTAACCAACAGTTGCATCATATGTACAACTAAAAGATCATATGTAGTATCACAGTCCTCTCCATGGCACTTCCACCCAGACATGACATCACTAAAAGAAGCAGGAAGAATGCTCTACAGGAACTGGCATGTTTAACCCTTTGAAGACAAGACAGATAACTTTCACAATCAAGTGACCTATAGCTTCTAAAAATTATACAAATCAGGAGGGGGGAAGGAAGTAGCCTGGGCACATCACTGACCACTTTGACTTGCAGGGAAAAAAAAAAAAAAAAAAAACAGCACCTTTCAGTCTATTAACATCAAATGCTGACAAAAGATCAAAATTAAGCATTTGTTAGAGACTCGCACTGCTGCCTCTGTCCCTCCGTCTCTGGTATGCTATTTAACAGGCATGTGCTCCTCTGAAACACTCAATTTGAAGTGGAGGCAGCAAGGGCAGAGGTTTCCAAATTTCTGCTACATTTTTACATTGTTTCTGTAAAGCTGCTTTCACATTTTATGAATTTGGTCAAATAACTCATGAGTAAACATTTTTAATAGCTTACTCAGCTCTACCTGATACCAGAATTAAACTCTCCCAGTTGTACAATCCTTCTGTCAGGCTTACAGGTAGTAGATTAGAATGAACTGTTAAAAACTTAGGATCAAAGGTAATTAAAAAAGACTGCCATGTATAAACAATATCTAGATCACTGCACAAACTCTCTGGAGTGTCAAGGGCAGCTATAAAGTTCAAGCCAATAAAACAACTTCCTGCTTAATTAATAACATTTTCAAAAGAAGCAGACAGCAAGTTTAGGGCTTCTTAGAAGGGTGCACCTACCAATTACAGAGACAACCAATCAGGGCAGAGTTGAAGACTTAAGAAAGAGCTCATTAATAACATTTCCTTGGTGATAAAATCCTCTTGGGGATACACAGGTCCTCTGGTTCAATGGCCCCAGGTGCTTCTTCTGAGGACTCAGAAAAGTACAGTGTGTACACATGAATTAAGAAAAAAACAAACCAGAAAATCCTTGTCAAGACTATCTACATGATTGCAACATTGATCTAAAGAACGAACCCACCGGTGTGTACCTGCATGGGTAACTTCAGAGACAGAGTAAATTGCCAACAGAGACAGGAAGAGCAAAAACTGAGGCTAGAAAGGAAAAGTCCAAACCAGGGACTTGTGGAGGGGTATACAGATGCCTGCCAGCCCAGCAACACCCACACATTGCTCCGCTGTAGGTCATTTGGTAAAATTGCAGATCTATTCTTCTCGGATTATAGAAGTTACTAAAATTATTGAAGACACAAGAAGCCCAAACCTTCTGCAGCTGTTTTGTAAGCAGAGCCTATTTTCTAATTTTCGAAAAAAAACCAATCCCAATATGAGGTGCAGCAGCAGGCACAGAGGTAGGAACTGAAAACTAAATGCAATCTGCTAAAAGGTTACCACAGTGTTACAAGAAAACTCAGTGTTGCTTTGCCATTCTCAGGGCTTTGCTCACTCGAAAAAAGGGACTTGATCAGATGACTAGAAGCAGAGCATCTAAGACTACTGAAATTACTTCAGCCTTCTGCCTTTCACATAAATGCTGGATTATATGACACTACACATGACATGGTTAACACTTCTGCTCAGTCTTGACATTTGCTAAGAGAATCACATGAGTGTGGAGCATGAGAGGTGAGGACTCGCTTTCTCAGATCCATGTCACAGATGCCTTGTTCAAGGGCAAAGCTCCTCCTGTCTTCTGCAGGCAGAAGTAGGGGGCATAGATTGGAAAAAGTTGTAACTGACTGAAGAGTCTGAAGAGAGAGACTTGGAATAAAACTTCACAGAACCTAAAAGATGTTCAGCTGTAATGGAAATGCAACGTGGACATGGATTTTTAAGTCATATTAGGCCTTTTGAACATGCCAAGCTCAAAATTGTCACTATCCTAAAATCTCCCCAGTACAGATAATGACTCAGTCATTCTCAACAATAGAAATTATACAGTAATTAATGACCAAGTAGCAGAAACTTCTTGAAGAAGTTAAGAAACACACAGGCTCTTCAAACATCCTCTTTTTTTCCTTCCTCCTACCATATGTATATAACTATAAGCTCTAAATGTCATAGACCCAAAGCACAACTCTTGGAATCCCTTCACTTCCAGCTATAGCATTTGACAATGTTTTTTCTCTTCTGGCACACCTATTAACCACCTAATAGCCTGAAATGGCTGCTATTAGATAACTGAGTTTGTAAGGAGATGCTGTTTTCCAAACAACTAAAACTTCTGCTCTGCTGAATATTTTCACATTTTATATATAAGAAATTTTTAAAAATCATGTCTTTAATTTTAAGTAGAAAAGGAAATTAAGAAAATCCTACAAGTAAAGCCAGTCTAAAATATTACTATATTTCATTTTTATTTAACCCCCTTCAGCTATTAAAAAATGGCTTGTATTAGACAACATGATTTTTACAGTTTCACACCTAATGACACGCAGTTAAGCTATCTGACACAAGCTAAATGCCTCTCCAGCAAGGGAGGTGACCATCAGGTCCTGCAGCACAAGCAAATGCAGCGATGCCAGCCATGCGGGGGCCTAGACTGTATTCATTTTAACGCAACTATATAGAAACAAGGCTTTTCTTTGATGACATTGCTCAAGTGGTTTTCTGAGAACAAAAGTATTTATTTCCATGTCTTGGGTATTGTTTTTAATTGGATAGTAGGGAGAAATTGTTTATTTCAAATCTTTTGAGACTTCCCCAGTAATGTTAGAGATAATCTTCTATTTTATCAGAAAGAGTTTCAAATGTAGTTCTAGAGTAAGTAAGTAGCCTGGTTTGTGAATTCCTTCTCTAACAGGTAACCTGCCAAAAAAGTCTACTGAGAATTTCTATTCCACGACCTATGGATCTTGGTAAAGTAAGTATTTTGTATTGTATCCCTCTTACACACACACTGTCTCTTGCAACTCCCATCTCTTATTTTGTACTACTTATTTCAAGGAAATTGATATGATTTTCTCTTAATATCCCTAAATATTAGTATAATGATGTATATTTTTTTCCTCCAGAACAAAATATGCCTGTCCAATATATACACCTACTGTTCTGGTGTAATCATTATAAAGATCTATCAGGTTTGGAAGTTAAGTCTCACAGCTGTCACTTGTTATTTCAAATTCCAAGTGAAATAAGATCCTGTTAGACAAAATTGAACACCCACTCACAAAGACTCAGTTATCTCACGCTCTCATACACATGCATACACACACGCACGCAGCCATGAAACTGTTCAGATAAAACAAATGATTCTACATTCTGCACAAGAGTATGTCTGGGGTGAACATCCAGCTATTGCTTCCAATAGCTCTTCATTTTTTTTAAGCATCTGCTTTTCCAGCTCAGGACAAAGTCAGCAACAGCACTGAATTGTCACAACAAAGTTTTTGCAAACCTTTTGGAAGGTTCTGGAGATCCCAGAACACGCGTAAAATAATCTTTAAAAATAAATAAATTATCAAATAAAATTATCAAATAAACTTTGATAATCCTGCAAAAGCTTCTTACTATGCCTTTTAAAAAGCCCATCTTTACCTTATGACTCCTACTTTGCATACTGGAAAATAGCCTCATTCCATGATACCTGCATATACCAGTAGACACCACTACTTTCCCACTAAAACCTCTCAGTGCAAATACCAATGGTAACAATTACTGCCAAGATAAGCAAGGTTCTCCTTGGTCCTGTACTTGCAATACTGCAGGGAGGGTCTGTTTCCTTTTCCTTCTCACCATTGCCTGTGCAGAGGTACCAGTATTGATTGGCACAAGGATGTGGCACCAGCCTGAAAGCCACAACACGTATACCGCCTACCACAGATATGGTATGGGTTTCCACCTGGTCCCACTGCTTCCTTGGAGGCTGGGGCTGAGCTGAGGATATATAGAGGTCCCAGACCCACTTCAGTAATGCTAGCATCCCTGCTGCCCCATGACAAACCCTGCAATAGAAACTATGAGGCACCTGCTGCTGTGGCTCAGGAGCTACAAGCTGGACAACCCTGTGCAGTGCAGAATGACAAGCTTTTAAGCATCATCTGAGCCTTCTGGCACTGCCTGTCCTGTCTTCTGCAGCAGAAACCACATAAACTTTGCAGCAGAATCCACGGGTAGCTGAGGCTTAAAGGTTTGCATCTAATTAACACGCCATAGCTACTGGGAAACCAACTGTGCCCCTGCAGCTTCCCCACTTTACGAATATTGCTTAGAAAGAATGAACAAAGCATTTGGCAATAGGGGCAAAAGCCTAATTTGGGAATAGAACAAAGCAGGGTGTAGCTGCAGAGACAAAACCAAAATCAAATTAAATCTACTGTGTGCAGCACTGGATCTGTGAGCAACCTGCCATGTAGTCAGAAAAAGGGTTAAATTGGACTGAAGTTTGGGGAAAATGGACCTGTTTGGTAATTCAGTGGAAGATTTGACACCTCTATTGAGCAACTGAAACAGTATACAATAGCTAATGATATCTGTGATGAGAAAAAGATGGCTGTTATACTGAGCATAATGGGGACTGAAGCCTATAACTTGCTGTGCAACCTAACAGCTCCTATTATACCAGCAGACAGCAAAGTATGTGCCAAGACTGTGTGAATCCTACAGAGTCCCCAGCCCACAGACACCATGTAGCCACAGAGCATTTTCACGTTTACAGACATGATAAAGCGGGGCGGGGGGGGGAACCTCAAACCTCAACATGTGGCTGGAATAAACAAAATTAACAGAGCATTGCCAGTTAGGACATAACAAGATGAGGCACAAAGAGGATTAACTTGCAAGCAGTAAACAAAGGGAAGCAATCCAAAACCAGGTATTGATGGGATCAAATGTGACTCTAAAGCATCGAGGTCTGGCTCAGACCTCACCAGCAGGATGGAGCATTTGTGCAGCTGCTCGGCCACATGATAGAGGGCAAGTGCATATGCTGCACCAAATGGTAATACAGTATGACATCCCTTATTGCTTTCAACTTTCATTTTCTTTCTTCTCCTTAGAAACTTTTCATCCTGCATATATGCCAGGGAGTTATAATATCATCACTGAAAAATATGTCTACCCTCATATCCATGTTTCCTGAACAAAGGCATGCCAGGGAGAAAAGGGTGTGCTTTTGGTGTTGCAAAAAATTTCAGAATCCAAATAAACCCTGAGTCAAAGGCAAATCTCACAGGGACTGTGAAAACTGGCAATGTTTACGGAAGTTGTAAAAACCTCAAGAAAAGGCAAACCATGTTCTTTTAGAAAGTAGAGTGACAATAAAAAGTACAACCAGTTTGAAGAAGAACGTGCCAGAGAACTTCAGATTCCTTAGTTGGCCAGTTCTGTTTAGAGTCCACGGAAAATACGGTACAAGTGCCCAGCACGGAGGACAACAAAGAAAGTAATATATAAATACACACACACACACTCTCTCTCTCCTCCAGCTAGTAGGGGTGAGATTTAAAATGAAGGACCTTCTGCAGCTTTCATAATTTCATATCAGAATTATCAAGTAACTAAAATGGATTAGGTTGCAAAAGGGAGCACTCCTAACACATGCACAGGGAAATCCACACTGCTGTTACAGAGAAGGTGACATGTAACTGTATGCAGCTTGTGCTAAAAATACTAAGCTGGGAATTGAATGGGTTGGATATTATTTTGGAGAAAGACATTTCAGCTGCAGTGACAAAGCATGAAGTATTTCTAAGCTCCAACCTCAAAATAATAACTCACTGCAACTTTTGGGTAGAGCAAGTGGCATCATAGAGGAAGGTACCAGCAGATAAGAAAGCAAAGGAAAACAAAACCCCTGCTTGAAGAAGGATCAATTCCTTAATTTTTGAAAAGCCTATGGAGTATTTGCTGAGAAATGAAGGCAGAGAGAACTTCAGTACTTAGAAAATGTCAGAATTTAATCTAAGGTATTACTAGGGTAATGAAGCATCCCTTTAGTGTCAGCAGTGGGGAAAAAATGGGACTGTGCAGTCTGTTTTTTCAGGATTACAATTTAACCAGTACCATAACTGGAGACATACTCTCTCCTTAGGAACAGGACATTTTTCTCAGTGATTGTTAGTCAATTTTTCTCCAAGAATTATCCACCTAAAACCTATTTACAAATGGATATTGGAGAGTGAGAAGGGATACATGTTGTAACTAATACACAACAGCATATTCAAGCAGACAGACTGATAAGAGTATGGTAAAAATGTTTCAGATCCCAGGTGAATTTACCTACCTAAGGAAGTGGTTATAAATTACACAAGGGATTTCAATGATGCTTATTTCAAATAAATACATCCTAGCTCGCTACACTGTTTCTTTGCCTCTGACTTGAACCTGAGACCTCCCTGTGGCACTGGAGCAGTAATTTTACCTGCCATATGATCCTCCTGAAAGGCCTGTTGTTTTGCTGCCATGTTATCACACCTTTGCAGAATGCAGTGATGCTGACATGGAAAAGGGATGCAAGAGTTTAGTCTGGAGTGTTAAAGACATTTCCCACTTTGGCTATCAGAAACACTATGATCGTATATACCTCTAGTTTCAGCTTTCCAAAGTAAGAAGCACCAGGAAGGCAACAGCCTGACTACAAAGAGGAGTAGTATGCCTGGGTGCTCCATGATGAGCTCTAACACACCAACCAAGATGCAAATAGAGAACCCTAATCACATCTGCCACTGGCAGAGGATGGCAAGGGCACCAAAGCAAGATACAATCAGAATGTTGTCCACAATACAAACTGAATCCCACCACTGACAAAAGACATGGAACAATGAAAACTTGAAAATGAGCTCTTACTGCTTATAATACATACAGCTACAATGAATGGACTCATGCGCACTCAAATTGCTCCTGGTTTTCTTTGCACTGGAAGGCCAGTCAAAAAGCTCTCAAGGTTGCCGCCTTTTTTGCACCAGACTGTTACTGCTACACGGACTGGTGCTTGTGAACATCAGAAAAGTACTAGTACACTACAAAAGTGAAAAAGTCTTGTGGTTGTTTTGTTGTTCATTCATGGGTCGCTCCACAACCTTCAGTGTCTGCTTTCTCATGCCCAAAGATGCTTCAGTGTAGCCTTTGGTAATGGCAGTATGTCTATATAGGATGCATCATTAGCGCATTTCTGGGTTCTTTATTTTAGTTTGCAAAGTCATTCTAAAACAATCAAGTATTCTGCATGAATATAACAAGTACAGAGCAGATGGTGGATGTGTTAAAAACTCTGGCCTTCAAGGATGAGAGCTTGTAACAAATTGCAAGTGGCAGTGGAACTCGATTCATGTCCAGAATTCCAGTTGTTTTGTTGAAAAAAATGGTATCAAATGTGTCACCTCAGCTCCTTCCCATGCTGCCACAAATGGATTAGTGAAAAGATTTATTCAGACACAAGTAAACAATTTGTGCTACAACCCTGGATAAATGTCACTTACAAAACAAGAGTACAAGTTTTCAATTGGCCAATATGAAGGCAGTCCATTTATAAGCATTTACAAACTTGACAAGAGCAATGTGGTGGATAGGATAAAACTTAAGGTCAATTCGTAGAGGGACTTTAGAAAAAAGTAATGTAATAAAATGGCTATGAATAAACACATCTAAAATTGTCATTTCCACCAGGGGCAGGGGGATGTTAAAAAATTGTTATTGAAAGACAACCAAGATGTTTTTTTGAATATTTAAGTGGTTCACGACAAACTGGAGCTCTGTCTCCATCCCAGCCAGTATATACCGTCATAATAGCCAGTGGTGAATATGAGGGAATAAATAATATCAGCAAAGTCATAGAAATGCTCTGTAGTAAGATGACCTACAGAAAAATCCAGATGACAATAGGACCAAACACAGTCACGTACAGTGCTTCCCAAGGAGACTTGTACTCTTGCTGCTACTACAGGTGACTCCCAGGTTGTCACAGGAACTGTGACAAGACCAGAAATTGCAGGTATCACTACTGGGAGACTGCAGCATGCGAGGGGAAAAACCTCTTAGAAGGTTTGAAGTCCACAAAATTGTCTTCTGTGGAGGACACCATCAGATGAGCCTTTCCAAGCATAGCAGCACAAAGAGGTACCTGGTCTTGATGCTCATAGAGAAGCGAATGAACATACTTACTGAGAATCTAGCTCCTTCTCTGTGCTCTCCTTTCTAAATACCGCGTAGACTGCAAGGGCAAAACAATTGGCAATTAAAGAAGGAAAAAGGAGGTACAAAACAAGCTGGAGCCACTATCTAATTTTGCCACAGCAGCCACTGGCTGGTATCTTTCCTACAAAGATTAAGGTCTCACCCCTCATTTCTGCTCCTGGCGGAAGCATCCTTCTTACAGCACAGGTAGCAGTGCCTCCTCATGCTGTTGCATAGTTTAAGCCTGCAGTCGCCGAGCAACAACAAAATCTCATTTCCTACAACCAATGTTTGCCTTCTCTTTACCCAGCTCCATTCTGCTTTTTTGGGTCCAGTGCTGTCCGATGGCAGCACAGAGACACCATCACTGCTCCTAAGCCTTGTGGGCTGAAAAAAAAAAATGTCAGCAAGTTATACTGGCAAAGCCCCTACTGGGGGAACAATTAACACTGGTAAAAGTACTTTTTGCCATTACAGTCTACACCAGTCCTCTGAACAAAACAAGCTTTCTGGGCACACGCACAGTATTGCTGGTGTAACTGCAGTTGATACGAAGGCTTCGTAATCCCACCGTAGGCCTGTCACTTAGTCATTTGTTAAGTCAATGAGATTTTTGCTCCTATGTGCTAAGCCTGTTTCAGAGACTTAAATTGTTTAATTCCGAGTATTGCACCCCATGCTGGCTGATCATTAAAGTTGGTCACTGTGACAAAGAAAAACCTTGTAGGGAAAAAGAAAGTGAACTTCACATGGAAAAATAAAGTGCAAACTGACATCTGCATGAAGGGCAGGTGGCTGGTTGGGTTTCTCTTCCTCACAGTACAGTTTTCCTTGTTCTCCAAGTCTCAAAGTAAATCCTGTTAGGCACAGGGGGAAGACAGCTGTCTATTTGAATGAATTGGGAGCAGACACTTTGTAGTTTTACCAACAAAGCATCTACTAATGACTACAAGCGGAAGCCAAGAAAGCTCACTCCCACTCTAAGTTATATCCAGAAGCCTCTACATTATCAAAGTCCCCATCGATAGAACCAGGAATGACATACAGAAAAAAAAGTTCCTTCCTGAACACTTCATGTAAAGAAATGTGTAAGAATGAGGAGGAGGAAAAGCATTAAATAAGAGCCAGCATAGATTAATCGGTGTGCACAATGAACATGGTAATAAACAAAATCAGCACAAGTAAATCACTATCATTTTGCAGTCATCAGATGCAGTGTTTGCAGGCATCACAGCGGATGATTTCTCAAAAAAGGAGTTTACAAAATACAGCTGGAGAGGAAAGGGAAGCTTTAGGAATCAAGTATGGCCTGATGTGCAGAGTAGAAACAAGAGTAGACAAAGTACTAATATAATAAGCCAGTATAGATCAAGCTGATCTGGATTTAGAGCCACCCCTAAAGCGTAAAGCTCAAAGGGACTCCAAGAATAAGATCACACAGGGCAATAGCTGCTGTTGCACTATTTTGAAACTTGAGAACAAATGTATCATTGCCAAGGAAAGAATAAAAAGGGCTGTATGAGCAATCTCGAAATACAGAAAAAGCAGAAATCAAAAAAAACAAAAGCAAACAAAAAACCCCAACAAAACAAACACCGAAAAGTCTTGAAAGTCTGTGTATAAAAACTTACAAGACCAAGTCATTCTGGTCCTTTGTCTTTGTACATCATCCAAACTACCATTTCAATTGTATGGCATCTTTAGAACAAGCCTCAGTTGAATAATGTTAAATTACAAGGCTCTGCATGCATTCACACTTGAAGCAGGTTGGGAGGGTTTTTTGGAGAGCGTTAGTTTTTCTGTTGAAGACAGATTTAAGATGTGTTACAGTATGACAGTCTAATTACAGACTGCAATTTCAATTTCATTTACTTCTGTTGCATCTTGTGATGGTTTAACATCTCCTGGAGAAACAATTACAGGACAGTACTAAGAAATACAATTTACTGTCTCCAATATGCATGAGTATGCAGAAGTCATTCCATCCAACTCCACATTTCATTTCTGACCTAGCAGTGTTCGCTTTATACTACAAATAGCAGAGAGAAGCGTCTTTATATTTTTATATAGATATTGTATATTATTCATATAGTAACTTGTACGGATTTGCTACTTTAGCCAAAAGTTATGTTCTAAATAAATAAATCACATAGCAGTATTAACAGCTATCATGTTTCAAACAGTAGCGTCTGGAGACAAACTGAGACTGGGATTTTAGTCTTCTAGATACTCTGTGGGTACAGAGTTGCAAACAATGCACTGGCCAAAAGGTTCATACTCTAAAATATAAAGGCCCAAAGTGGGCGAAAAGGATCTAATACACAGGCAGAGTGAACTGTGAGGTGACAGCGTATGTTGCGGTAGTTACTCTGACTTTGATCATAGCCCCCATGATGAGAAATCATGTGTAAGAAAAGGGGACTGGCTAGCCTTCAAAAATCTTCAAGCCAAGATATGGAGGAGGAGGAGGAATAATGATGGAAATGATCTAACATGCCTTCTTTCTTCCTCTGTATAATTCAAAGTATTGGCTGCAATAGATTTAGTATCTGTCATTGTCCAGAAGAGAGAACAATGTTTGCAGCCGTTTCACTCGTTGCTTTAAAAAGGCCAGTTTCTCCATAACTGCAACATGCCATATCCTGTGAGTTTATCCACTGATGGGTTTCCTCAGGTTTTTGTACTACCAGTATGTCTGAATTAGGTACAGTGGATATACTTAACAGCAAAACTTATAAGGCAAAGTGCCTACTCCTTGCCAATACTCATGGCCAAAGAGCATATCAATATGTTAGCAAACCCACCTAAAGCAATGAAGCTACTCTTTGTCATCAGTAACGGAAGCAGAAACTGGCCCACTGCAAGCAATTTGAAGATGGCATCTATTATATAGTCAACTTTAAGGCAATTTTTTTCTCCTCTATTAAGAGCATTCTGAGCCTGATTACCTAAGGAAGAGAAGATTATGAAATTGAACTGTGTTGGCTGAGTATCCCGTGAATAACTTGTGACTCTATTTGCCACTGTTAGTCTGATTTGACAGATACGCACCCTTTCAAAGTCATTAATTTCCTAAAGGTTTTCAGAAGGTATGCATTTACATAGCAAATGTAGCCCTTAGCAATGCCTTCACTGGGAGATAAGACTCCAGCATGATCCCCAACCCCTATTAGACATCAGAATCCACACAGTAAAGAGACTGTATGAATGGCACTGCTATGGGAAAAGCTCTAATTGATACTCTCATAAATCAGACATCAGGTAATACAATCATCTCTCTCTCACTTAATATCAGCCCTCAATAGTTCTGCTTCTCAAGGAAATGCCATTTTTTGAAGTCTGTAATTCCCATATCAAATGACTCTCCTTTCTTTAAAAGCTATGCTCCTTAAAAATACATCCTCAGAAAGCCCTCACAAAGTCAGAGGCAGAGGTAAGATGTCAATCAGACTGAGCAGTTTCTGGAGGAGATAACTAACAAAGGAGAATCAGAGACTGGGAGGCAGTTAGAGAAAATGACATTCTGGGGTAAACTTCCCATGTTTTAATTACACAGAAGCAAAGTCTGTATTGCTGTTTAATCAAATTTTTGTTTGTCATATATTATCCACATGTTATACATATGAAAATACACAGCCCATCTTATTTTTAATTAAATTGACTTCACGGCACCACCCAACTGGTAGACATGACTGTCTTCCCCGCAGAACAGCATGCAGCCGCTCCAACTGATAAGCTCAGCTCCATGGGATGAGTGGCAGCCCTTTGCCCATCAGAGGAGAACGCGCACAAATAATGATGATGAGATGGTGGGCCTGCTTTGAAAATAGCTTACTGCTTGATTGGTAATTTTCCTTCCACCAGCTTAAGACTGCAGCCAAGTATAACCACAAAATGATTGCTGTCCTCAGCCACTAACAATCTGTAGAGTTTCTGGCTGGTTTAGCCATCAATCTCATTCAGCTGACTGACAGAGGATGCAGATGAAGGACAAGGAATCCAATTCTAGAAAATCAGCTGCTTCTCTCACAAAATTCCCCAGTTCTGGGAATAAGGTCAGCTAACAGGTCTCCTCTCAAGCTAATAATGTCAGATGGTTTCCCAACGAGGTAAAGAAATGAAGAGACACCCCTCTGCTTCCACCCTCTGGCCAAATTTGGCCAGGATCACTCAAAGACCATCCAATGCCCCATGGTGCATTTTTCAGATTAAGCTGTTCCTTTCTCCAGCTGCCCTGCACACTCAGTCTCACAGATGATATAAACATTTGCATAGTTCTTACAAGACATACCTGTGCCACTGAACTTGAAGTGCAAGGAAGGAAAATTATGCCAGTAATGAGGGATTTCTCATTTTTATTACTTTTCCTCCTTCTTTCCAATTACATCCAAGTAATGAAGATTGACTGCTGGCAGTATCACTAGTACACCAGGCCAGCAGTACTCATTGGTGCAGAGCCTCCCAAACTGTGGTCCACGAACCATCAACAGCAGCAAAGCCAGAGCAAGAGACCCACAGCTGGTCCCTGGAATCAGATTAAATAGGTTCTTGTTTTTTTCCAACAGATCCTAGTGCATTCACTAGTGCTACCTGTCACTTCCCTGGCTCTGTGTTTCCATACATTTCAGATTCGCACTTTGTGTCTCAGAAGCCAAGATACATCATTCTCAGGGCCGTATCAGCTGGGCATTTTTATATGGCCCAAACAGCAAAACAAAGCAGCAGGCCAAGCACCTTGCCTCATCTCTGTTGGCAGGAAGGCGGAAAGCAGAGCTCCAGCTGCTCATCCCAGCCATAGTGTGTCCAGCAGATGGCAACTCCCAAGTTTTCAAGCTGCAAGAGAATATTCCCCTGGGTCTTTGGGAGCCTACCTGCTGACTTCTTTATAGTGCATACAACTTTAGTATGTTTTAACAATGGAAAGGAGACATATCCATGAAATGATTATTGATAAGTTTGATAAAAAACTTCTTTGTCTCTTTTTGTTGCTGTCTCCTCTTTGTAACTAATATTCTAACAACAGCATTTTGCAGATTCTGTGCTTTACTGAATTCCTGTATTGGTTAAAATATTACCTGAAAAGTCAAATGTAGGTATTCAGTTCTTTGATGGGCAAATCACTACCAATCTAGCTAGTTTTCTCTAGCATAGGATCTCTTAAGGAAAGCAAGAATCACTGGAAACACAAGGACAGTTCTGTGCATTTCCTTTTTTGAGTCTCGGAGGTTTGGGAGTTAGAAGTCAAAGAAAGTGGGAATGCTGGCATAAGCCAAAAAGGATTAAGGAGATGATATTTTTCTTTCTATAGCACTCTCTCAGCCCTTAGGATATATCCTACCTTTTTTTAATGAAAATAAAAGAGAGAGAGAAGACAAGCAGAGCCTTGGATTACAAGCACAGAAAGAAAATAGTTCATTTTACTGACAGTCATAAAGAAGGTCTGGATGTTTGGAGGACAGAATGTGGAAAACAAATGTTCTTCTTGGGTATTTCACAGTGAAATAAAAATATTTCATTAGGAAATAAAAAAAATCTGTTTTGTGATCATCTGAGGTGATCTGTAGTCTCGAGAGTTCAGGATTCAGCAATTCAACAAAAGAAAATTGAAGTCCATAAAAATGAATGAAGTCAGGCAAGTATTATGTATCAGGTGACAAAAGTTATTTTGGGAGCTTACAAACCAGTGCAGTGATACAATGATGGCTCCTCTGCATCTGGCAGTATTCCAGGAAATGGCCTCTGAATGGCAATTCCCATTAGAGCAGCAGCACTGCTGTCTAATAACATTTCATCCGTGTTTCAGTACCTTAATACCCCAGAGTAGTTGCAAAGGCACCAAGAGCAATTTGTGCAATGGAGAAAAGAGCTATTCTAGGACTATCAGATTTTTTCTCTACGTTAATAGCTGCTGGTCTGACAGACTGATGCAGCATCAACACTGAAAAGGCACCTCAGCCTCTGACACTTGTGAAGGACCTTTGTGTTCCCTTCAACCATCAGAAAAGGGAGGAGAAATTTGCTCTGTTTTCACAGTTATATGACAGCTTTTAAAAAATTTTACAGCATGACCACAGCACCTAATGCAATAAAGCTTGCCAGGAACATTTACAATCAAGGTCTCTGAGATTTTGTTTCCTATAAATTCACCAGATTTGTAAGGAAAGGGTCTTTTCCTCAGAAACGCAGCACCAAACCCACCAGAGTTGCACAAGGCTGAGGACTATTTTTCTGCCCCACCGTGGAAAGACAGCTGAAAGTACTGGGAAATAGGATGTAGAAATGCACAAAATGGATTGGAGTTAATGAATAGGAACAGGAAGAAGAAAATGGAAATATGATTTCTGAAGGAAATCAAAGCATTTGCTCAAAACAGAATAAAAAACAGGAACAACTTATAATAGGAATTTAATTCATTTAATGCAATGACTGCTCCCTATATATGGAAATAACTGCAGGTTTTATTTGGAGGTCAAACCATTAAAAAAACCTATTCTTCCTACTTACTATTGTCTGTCACTAACCAACTACCTAGAGAAGGGTGGAGACGGCAAAACTTCTGTGAGCATGAATGCAAAGAGAAATCCTGTTGTCTTGCAGAGATGCTTCTCCTTTAATTTCACAAAGTAAAACATGACAGATAACTGACAACAACTTGAAAAACAAAACAGCAGCATCATCAGCCTATAATTATTTGAAGATTTTTGATCACTAAAAATGGAAATTTTTTTCTGCTTTTAGTAAACATAGATCAGCTTAAACCAGTACTTTTTAAAATCACGTCTTTTTAGTTACTTTCTCCTCTATGAGAAGGTGAAGAGCTGCATCTATTCTAACTACATGCTGTGCAAACCTCATTTGGACATGATCATCATCAATCACTCCTGCTGTGCAGGTAGCATGTGAAAGGGAAACAAAACAGAAATCATGCTGCAGTATTTGACACCACCCACTCCTCTCCTCATATGCTTTAGTTCACGAAGAGCCCAGTTGGCATATGGTTATTCTCTCTTTTTGGGACCCCTTTCTTTTCTCTCCCTCCAAGCATTTAAGAATAGCTTTGATGATTTCAGGCAAAAGACAAAAACCTTTCCTTCTCTCTCAAAGCATTAAGGCTTTCCTAATGAAAAGCATGCCAAAGATATACTCTGTGTGCCATCTTCCCTTTGTAAATACACATACATTACTTGCAGCAGTACCTCTTCTTATCATATGCTTCAGTGGAAGATGAATATTGTAAAAGGAATCAGAATGCAGTGAGTATGCTTCATGGCAGTGCCATGCATAGTCCTGAAAAGAGGTATTAATGCCAGCATCCTATTGCATTTCTCTAGCATACACTTCAACTAGCTGTCAGTGCTATAATCTCGACCAGGGATGGTCAGTAGAGGCACAAGGCTTAAAAAGTGCAAGAAAGATAGTGTTTGTCTTTTTCAGAAAGGACTGGAGTAAGCAGCAATAAATATTAGGCAATATTTAGGATGCAGAAGCAACCAGCATCAGAGTTGAAAGACAGACTGCAGTCTTCCCAATACTTTTTCTACCAGCTTATCTAGGGTTTAAAGAGAGCATCCTCCTTGTGTTTCACAGCTCTGGTTAGTACCATGCTAATTTTTTGCACTAGTTTATCACATCCTGACTCCTTGGTATGACTCAGGTCAGCAGAAGTTGCCTGCACTTTGTGTTTTCTGATGCACCAGAACTGCAGCATGCCTGGTTTTAAACAGCTGTACAGCAGCACACACTAGAGAACAGCTCTTTCCATCTCACTCACAGCCCTCTGTGTACTTCTGACAATTCATGAGAGCACAGACAGTCAGTACTGCAAACACACAACCCCCTCCTTAAGTGTCAGGACAGAAGTGGTTCACTTCACAATACTCCTTATTTCTCTCAGTGTGTTAATAAGCCACTCCAGAAGAACAAGGCATTTTAAGGCTCCTCCTGAGGACCTTGCAACAGACCCTCCCACATACAAATCTGGACGGGAGACTTTGAAGCAGAAATCTCTTCCTCCCCTTCCCTAGCAATCATGCTACTCCCTTTTTTACAGGACAAACAGCATTTCTAACCTGAACCCCCCCACTGAGCTTCTTTAGTCTCCATCTACAGCCTGTGCTCCATTTCATGTCAGTGAAATGCCCAACCACTCTGCTGTTGACAGCCACCTCATTTATTAAAAAGATGATGCAGAGATGTATGCCCATATGTCCCATCACGGTGTCCTGCTGACACACGCATGCCTTGTAGTGATTTGATGGGCTCTTGCCACAGAGTAGCAGCCTCAGAAGTGAGGAGGGTTCTGGTCTCCCTCCACCCTTCAGAGCCATGTCTTCAAGAAGGAAATGGCAATGCTAGGACCCATCACCGACTGGGACAGAGAATGATCACCTAGAAATTACTGATACAGCCTTTAATGTTGTGACATACCAAGAGTGCCATCCACGATATAGCAGTGGATGTAAGCATGTGCTTGACTTTAAAATCATGAATGGCCTCAGTGATTTCTCTAAGAGTGTGCATGACTTTTGAGGCAAGCACATGCAAGAATGAAAGATCAGGGCAACAAAAGAAGCATATGGCTCTCACTGGAACAAAGTGATGAAGGGATTCATAAAACTGGTCTCCACAAACACACTCTTTTGCCTTGTATCACAGTTTTGAAACATAGCTGAAGGCCAGGAAATGAGAGGGTGAAGGAAACCCTCAGTAGGTTGTGCACACAAATTAATGAGGCCACAGAAAGGGTAGCCTAGGCACCACTTTGTTCAACTTCCAAGTGTACACTTCTAAGTTTGAAAGCAGCAACAAGTTCCCCTTCCATCTTAGTAAGCAGACACAAATGCAACCATCTCGCAGTTTCAAACATGTACTCACCCAGAAAAGAAGGTTGAAGACAAACATTAGGTACTTGATACACTGCAGGCAGTTGTGAGCCATACTGCACCTCTTCAGTTCTAGGAGAAAAATAAACGAGAGATCCAGGTAAAAGACAACGTACTTGTTTCCCTTGGGGGACGTGTACTTAGCCTTGGTGGCTTTAGGGCCCGGATTGGTATGGAATCCAAAAAAAGAGTTGCTGGCAGCCCCAAACTGGCCACCATACATGCTGCTGTAGCGACGAAAGGCGCCATTTGGGAAACTGTAATCCTTGCTGTCCAGGGAAGGGCTCCTGTGATAGGTCGACTCATCGGTGCTAGACCTGCGCATGGTGGCTTCAGCTCGTCCTGTCGCAACTGCTGCTCTGACAATCGTCGGATGTCAATGGTGCGGGTGAAAGGTTTGTGGTTTTCTTTCCTCCTCCTTGCTATGAATCCCCTATTGCTTTGCACCAGCTGTTCTTTTGTCTGCCATCCTGTCAAGGAGTTACACGTGCTGTACGGCAGCAAAGTTGGTGAACGGAAGTCTGCTTAGCCAGGAGTTAGGGAGCAGCGTGTTTCCACATGAGAAAGACTTCTGCACAAGTAAACATTCCCTCCGGTGTCACAATCGTCCCTCCCGGCCCACCCCACTACTAGAGAAAAAAAAGAGAGAGAGAGATATACTGTACCCAAAGCAATGAATTTTAAAAAAAGGAAGTATGACCTCACTTGGATCGCAAATGCCATATAAAACCCCAGCTCCACATGCCACACACAGACAAGAGAGTGCTGCTGCACAAGACTCGTGGGCAAGGGCAGGAATTATCCAAAAGGCAAGCAGCTCCCGTGGCCCTTTCCTCTTCGCCACATTGCTCTGCCCCGAGACGCTCGGCTCACTTTAAGGATCCCCGTATCCCCTTCATGCGGAGGGAGCCTGTGGCAAGGCAGCCACGGAGCTCCATTCACAGCGCGGCCGCCACTCCTCCGAGGCTCCGCGCCAATCGCGCTCCCCGCCCGCCCGCATCGCCGCGCCCCGGGCCGGCCCCGCGCCTCCCGCCGAGGCAGGAGCAGGAGTGGGGGCCGCCTCGCCCTGCGCACCCCTCCCTATCCCTGCCCTCCCCCCGCCTTCGCAGCCCCTCCGGCACCCCACCCCCCCACACACACTTTTCCAATAAGAAACCTCCCCCTCGGTTTCGGGATGCGGCGGGCGCTGCCTCAGCCCGGCGGGAGCGCAGGCGGGGACGGCGGCAGGAGTCCCCCCCGCCTGGGCAGCTCTCGGGGCCGCCCGGCTCTTCCCGCCCGCGGTCCTCCTCCCGTCCCCCGCTCCGAAACTCTGAGCACGGAGCAACCGCACAGAGATACAAGCTGACGCGCAGCTGGCTTTAAAAGGGCTGCCCGGCTACACAGGTAGTGCTGCCAAAAGAAACGGGAATAAGTAACTGTTGTGAAAATTTCTTAAGCATAAGCGTTCGGGATGCTTTGGGGGAGTGGGGTGAGAACAGGCCGTCCTTCCCTCGCCAGAAGGCTTGTTCGTTTCACTGCAGATCCATCACCAGGATTTTCCTCATTTATTCAGTCCCACGGAATCATCACTCAGCAAAATGTGAGGCCGGCTCATTTGCTTCTCTAGCAGCCTATCTCCCCCTGTCAGGTAACCCACTGATTGGCATCATACTCTGTACGTTGAGGAGCACTTCCCTAAAACCTGGCTACTCCTATAGGTAGTAAAGAGTTGAAAATCCACACACAACTTTTTCAGAAATGTAAAATCTGACTGAACCTGTAGTAATTACAGTATTACTCAGGAAAACAAGACTCATTTACCGTCTTTGCCCTGAATTCCCTGTGAGAGTAACTCGCTTCATCTCCATATGTGCTGCTGCTTTACTTATAAAAATGGGACGGCCTGTCTCTGCCTTCCTTCTCTCATCTTCTGTCTGCCTTACGATTTTGACTGTAAGCTCCTGGAGCTGAGAAGATGGCTGGCTAATATTTTTTAAAAGGCTTGCCCCAACAGAGAATTAATCAAGATGAAAACAGGTTTCTTGCATGAAGCATCTTGCCAGTCTCAGCACAAATGAACAGACATAGGCACCAATTAATTAAAGAACAAATTAGTAAAAGTAAAATGAGCTGGTTTTGCACATAGCCTGAGCAGTTCACCCTTGCAAACCACCCTCTAATTCTGTTAATTTACAAACTGCAAAGCTATAAATACACTGGGCATACCTGGTGCAAGCTTTTGAGAGAAAGAATTTGAGCACAAAACCCACGGGTCATAACTCCTGTGCTACATGTTTCAACAACTTTGGATGACTTAAAACTTTTCCACTTTTTAACTTCCTTACCTCTGAGAACAGAGATACTTCATAGCCATGGTGGAGCTCACTCTTCTACTTTTCCTCCCCCCCTTTCCCACACAATATAAAGTCTGTCCCCAGAAAGGCATCCTCCTTTCCTAGGACATAAAGATGGTCCCATGCAGGCCAATCTGTACTTGGTCAGAGTTTCAATCCACCATTTATTTTTCCTGTGGCACCAAACAGTTCTGCCTCCAATAGTCACTGTATGGCGACTAGACCAGTTTGGCAATGGAAACTCAAAAGTGATTCAAATATTTTCTATATCCCCTGACAGTATACAGAAATGCCTATGCACAAAGCTCCATATTAAATGGTAAAAAGAAAAAAAATGGGTACAGGTCTGTACACAGATTATGTTGAAACAGTGTCAAGTCAGAAAATTGTTATTTAACAAGGGCACCCACAGTACTGCAAGGATGTAACAGAGGCCAGTTTGCCATATTTACTGTAACCTAGACATGTAAAATCTCAAAAGCAGCTCACTTAGTGCTATCTGGATAAGAAAAGGGGTAGAAATCACTTGATTTCACCTTTCCTTCAGGCAAGAAATCATCAATTCCCAAGAGAATTCAGTCCTTAATATGGGTGGAATAATTTCTAAAGCCAAGATCTGAGGTAGAAGGGAGAGTTTCTAAATGCTGCTTTTAAATAAAAAAATAAACATCAACACACAGTGGGTATATTTCAGACAGATGCAGAAAAACACAAGGAAGGCAGATGTCCAACACAACCCTTACAGTAAAGGGTTCTTCTACCCCGGCCTCCTTTCACTGCCATCCCTTAGCACACCTCATCGAAATGACAACTTTTCAAAGGCACTTTAGAGTAAAATTTATCTCTCAAGTTGTCGCTGCTCTTCTTTCTCACACCAATATCGACAGCTAATTATAACCAGAGTCATTTGGGATACAGACATTATACACCTCCAGAATCATTCTTTTATTAAATCTTCTGTGCTAGGAAACCCAGTCAGAGTTGCTAGCCTAAATGGGAAATCCTTGAGATAGCAACATTGCACTGGCAGGCTAACTGCGGCTTGGATGACGTGCTTATATGAAGGAATGAGACCCTGCCTGCACGGGAACTGAGGAAAAGCAATAAAAAGAAAGGGCTGATGTACTCTACTTTTGCCCATCCCTGGTGGAAAGTGAATGAAAGGGGCAGGGACATGCTGGGAACTGTATCAACATTTAAGCCGTTACAATAAAGTAATACTTACACGAGCCAAGAAGAATAAACCTCAGAAGCATTGCATCACTGGGCCGTTATGTCCACAAGGGCAACTCAAGAGGCAGTTGAATTTTAGCTTTCACAAAACTTGTTGTTAATGACTGAGCCTAAAATCACAGCCTGGACCTTGTGACCTCTGTTCACCTCAGCTTTCCATCTACTTTTTCTCTCCCCAGCTGCATCTGTATATTCCCATCCTGTGGCCAATTCATATTGATTACTCCACACAAGAAAGCAAGTGCTATGCAGTGTCGCCTGCCGAAGTTCAATTTGTATTGATTCTGGTGGCACTCTACCATTTATGTTGTAACAACTCTGTCCCTGTCGCTTTGAGTGAAGGGCTGGTAACCCTTCAACGTCTCCAGCCAAAACCCTGGTCCTGAAAGAGGAGAGGCAGCACTCTAACGATGTCAGATGAATTCCAGCCAATAGATAGAAACTGTAAAAGGTTTGGGCATCAGCGCTAGAACTGTGAACAGCATCATCCCTCACACCCTTTCTCAGAACAGCCTTATCCAAGGCTTCAGCTATCACCTGAAGACACATACCTACTGTTCAGCCCACACTTCCCACCTGCTGCCTCACCCTGCCCTTGCAGTCACCACAGACCCCCACCATGCTCCTACCTCCCTCAACCAAATCTACACCCAGTTCCCTCGTTTGTTCTCGCAGCTGAGATGGCCACTGCTCCCAGCCTCTGCCCCGCCACTTTGCAGGGCAGGCAGCCATTAGCTGTGGGCAGGCTGATCTCTGCCCCACTCCTGCTTTAACAGGCTTGTGGCCACTTGGGGCAATCAGGACAAGGCACATGGTGGAACAGGTCCTCATGAGAGCACACATGTGATGCCTCTGGACCCAAAGGAACCATCAACTGACACCAGTGGGTATTTCAATATCGCTTTGGATCAGGCCTTCCTTTTATCCATTTTGAATAGTGCTTTCTCTTCCTGCTTCATGATTTAACTCTCATGGTCACCAAATGCCAGCCCTGACAGGTCACACAAAATGCAGCCACTAACCTCCTCATTAATTTAGTCTTATTAGTCCTTTAATGGTTGTACTAGCTTTCCCTCTACTTATGCCTCTTGTCACTGTCTTCAGAAGTCTGCATACCTGCTCCATCCTCCTAACGAAATATAACCCACTTTGCATTAACCTCCGTAGCTTGTTTGTGAGCATCACATAAAAACTGTTAAGTGATCCAAAAAATAAAATAAATTTTAAAAAAATCCTGCTAGAAGCTATTACTGAAATATACTATAGAAATAAAGGGTATGTGACAACTGCTCCTGTTCTGCAACAGGGGTGTGTAAAAAGTCTTTCCCAGTAGTTTCAGCAAACAAAATGTCAAAGATCAAATATTACTACAAGAGTCAGAGCTTTTTTGTGGGCTATTAACTTTGTTCCACAGCATTACAATCAGCTAAGGGTAATCAATGGATAAATACACTCCAAATGGTTAGCTTTCTAATTTAATGTACATACAGAGATCACCACATCAAAGCATTAATCAAAACTGTTTGGCACCGCGTTCCCTTCTTCAGCAACGTGCCTAGCAAGCAATCTCATCCTGCCCCCCCAGTGCACTCTTTGCGGCTACTGTTTGGTTACGTTTGATTAAATGATACAGGCTTTGTAAAAAATGTACCTCTTCCAAAGACAGAGAAACATTACCTCTTTTGACTGGAGGGTGAACCAAAGTTCAGGGTGAGGCTGGTTGTTTCAGCTAGGAGAAAAAAAATCTTGTGATGGAGTCTTTGATTTGTTTGCTTTTGTATATTCATTTTGCATTAATATAAATGACTAAAAGCACAAGGCAAAAGGGAGTGAAAATACGATTTTTAAATCGGGAGCGGGAGTAACTATGATTCTTTTAAGACGGGACCATAGTTACTAGCTGGGCAGAGCTGCAGAGGTCACACCTCCTCGTGGTCACACTGGATGCCCATTTGGGTAACAAAGTTGACCTCTGCCCCAGTGTGATGGAGTAATAGTTGCTTCCTCCCTATCACATGGCTTCACCGACCATTTGATAGTAATTTAGGTGAAACAAATTCCTGGCACTGGTTGGGTAACACAGTGCCTAGAGCGTTTGCCCACGCTCTATAGTTGGGCACAGTCTGGTGGCTCTTGAGGGTGGTGCTGTCTGGCCTATACTAGCCGTCATATTGATTTTGTCAAAATGAGGTGCCCGATGCAGACATCCTTCATATCGGTTGCCACACAAACAAGTCTTACTGACTTCTGTGACGTAACGGCCGATAAATCCATCATAGGCCGAGATTTTCCGGTGGAAGAGGGGATGTGTTTTATGGGATTGGAGTATATTAACTCAGAGATTGATGGTTTTGATCAGGGTCATCCTTCCACCTGGAGTGACAGTTTGGCCAGGTTACCAGAGGTGTATGAGGTACCTACCTCCAGGGATCTCCAGGGCATGGCCATCAGCCTCCGCCTAAGGGTGGATGAGAGCGATGAGGAAGAGGAATCCTCACCCCCAGGAGCCATGACCCTTTCTCCTTTGTCACCATCAACACCTATCCTGGGTTCTGGTATTGATCTACCAACCAAGGGCACATTGGTTGTGAAGGTCGCGGACAAAAATCCATCATGTCCTTGCTGTGGCAGCCAGATAGGAAAGATGTCGGGACTGACTGAACATCTTAAGAGAGCACATGGAAAGAGAAAAATCTTGTATCAGTGTGCCCGTTGTGGGAGAACGAATGTAAAACATCATAGTATTGCCTGCCACTTCCCTAAATGCAAGGGGGCTATGGAATCTGCCCCGGTGGGAGGTTGGTCCTGTGAGGAGTGCGGGAAGGGATTTGAAACAAAAATCAGACTGGGACAACATAAGCGTCTGGTGCATCCAGTTGCTAGAAACATTGAGCGGATTTTGGCATCCCGCCCAAAGGTCGGTACTGCGAGAGGAGTACATAAACAGTGCTGGACAGAGGAAGAGGTGGAGTTGCTGCGGAAGTTGGATAAGCAGTTTGAGGGGAGTAAGAACATCAACAAATTGATTTCTGAATATATTCCATCTAAAACAACTAAACAAATAAGTGATAAAAGGAGAGGACTTCGTAAGAGTCCTGTAAAGAAGCGGGAGAAAGATCTTGAATGGAAACAACATCTTGAAAAAGAAAGTGAACATCTTGTTGACATGGGAACACGAGGAAGAGGATCTTTGGTCTCATTATCAAAGGGTTATTGCAGATTGGTTAACATCTGAAAAACTGCCCATTCTTCAAGGAACATCTGAGAAGGTGATCGAAGGTAAGGAAGACCCAGGAATATTGGTTGATGAGGCAGTAGTTGACTGCTATTCATGCCAGCTTATGAGGTCCACTGAGCTGAAAGCAAGCCAAGATTGACAGCACCATGTGGCCTGGAGGGCTCGTCCTTCTGAACCACTGAAGGAGTGGATGAAGAAGAGGGACGTGAAAAGGGGGCAATTTCCACGATTCCAGTGGCTGCTTTACCTTGACAGAGGGAAACTGGCCGGTATCATCCTGGATGATGTGGAATCCCTGAGGTGTGGTATCTGACTGGACGAGGCGCCTGATGCGATGTGTTCAAGTCAAGATGGGAATCGCCAGGAACATTCAAGGGCCTGGTGCCTTTAGGTCCACTGGTCTTGCAGACAACTCGGCATTTGAAGCCATGATCACGGCAAAGATTTCCAAAAACATCAGGGAAATGAGTAAGAACGCGGCTCCGGGTCCTGATGGACTGAGTTTAAGGGATCTAGATAAGATAGATCCTCATAACACCCAACTAATGGAGCTTTTTAATTTATGGCTGGTGTCAACTACGATACCTGATGTGGTGAAAGAATGTCGGACTGTTCTAATATCAAAATCGTCTCTGCTGGAACGCCAAAATGACGTCAACAACTGGCGCCCAATTACCATCGGATCAACCATTTTGAGGTTGTTCTCAAGAATTTTGACGGCAAGACTGACTAAGGCATGTCCCATCAATCCACGGCAAAGAGGGTTTATACGGTCATCTGGATGTGCGGAGAATCTGAAGCTGTTACAACTTCTGATTCGTAACGCGAAACGGGAACATCGCACCCTGGGCGTTGTATTTGTCGATCTAGCAAAAGCCTTTGACACCGTGAGCCACTCGCACATCATAGCGGCTCTGAAGCAAAAGGACGTGGACAATCATATTATCGCCCTGATTACAAACTTGTATCATAACACCAACACCCATATACACCTGAAGAATGAACAGTCAGATCCTATTGGGATCCGGATTGGCGTGAAACAAGGTGACCCAATGTCCCTGATATTATTTAATCTATCAGTGGATCCCCTCCTGTGTAAATTAGAGGAGGTAGGTTGTGGGTACCAGCACTGTTCGAGAAATATTACAGCACTGTTCGAGAAATATTACAACTATGGCTTTTGCAGATGACATGGTTTTATTGAGCGATTCATGGGATGGAGTGCAGAGGAACACTGAGATCTTGGAGGTCTTTTGCGATCTAAGTGGCCTCAAAATACAGGGTGAGAAGTGCCACAGCTTTTATATACAGCCCACAAAAGACTCTTAACAGTTAATGACTGCCCCCCATGGGCAATTAATGGCACTCCCCTCAATACGATTGAACCAGGCAGCTCTGAGAAATATCTGGGATTACGCATTGACCCATGGATTGAAATATCAAAACCAGAACTAATGCAGAAAGTAAAAGGATGGTTACAATGGATTGGGAAGGATCCATTGAAACCATTACAAAAGGTAGACATCTTGAAGGGTTATACCATTCTGCGATTGATCTATCTTGCAGACCAAGCCAAAGCCACGTACCTTGAAGTCCTTGACTTAGCAATTTGAACTGCCATCAAGGAGTGGTTACATCTATCCGCAAGTACCTGTGACGCCATTTTATATTCCAGCACTAAAGAAGGCGGTTTGGGTATTACCAGACTTTTGGGATTAATCCCGAGTGTGCAGGCAAGAAGACTACACAGAATTGCAGAGTCTTCAGATGAGATGATAAGGGTGGTTGTGTGGCAGGAGAGTATTGAGAAGGAATTTGGGAAGTTGTGGATTGCACCTGGAGGAGATAAAGAAAAGGTATCATCTATCTGGGACCCAAAAGTGGTTATGGTAGTATCGGATTTAATTGGTGGTGAAGAAGTTGTCTTGGAATGGGAGATGTCCGCTCCAAAAATCATCTTCCCGAGACCTTGTGAATGGAGAAAACAAGAATTCATAAACTGGACCAGGCTGCTATCCCAGGGCCGTGGGATTTCCAACTTTGAGAAGGATAAGATCAGTAATAACTGGACACAGTATTAATAAATACACATTATAGGGGCATACCACACAGAAAGCTCATCACAGCATTACAACTGCGAGCAAATGTCTACCCAACAAGAGAATTCCTGGCAAAGGGTAGGCAACAAACCCAAATTAAAGCCTGTCAACACTGTCAGGCGGAGAATAAGACCTGCTCCCATATAATTGGATATTGTCCTGTGGTTCAGGACACCAGAATCAAAAGACATAATCAATTGTGTGAATTGTTGGCAGAAGAGGCCAAAAGAAAGGAATGGGTTATACTTCAAGAACCATTGCTGAAAGATCAACAAAATGAATTCTTTAAACCAGACTTCATATTTGTAAAAGGAGACCAAGCCATCATGGGGGATGTTACCGTGAGATATGAAAGAAAGGAAACATCTTTGGCAGAAGCAGCAGCAGAAAAAGTAAGAAAATACCAACATCTTAGAAGTCAAGTACAAGAACTGATGAACACAATTAATATCAAGTTTATGGGTTTCCCTCTGGGCGCACACGGGAAGTGGCATCAAGGCAATTATGAACTACTTGCAGACTTGGGACTCTCGAATTCCTGACAAGATAAAGTGGCTCATCGTCTATCAAATCGAGCACTATTTACTTCAATGGACATTATACACATGTTTGCGAGACAAGCACGGTCTATTGTAAGATCTTAAAAAGTGTAATGTAACTGCATTGTGTGTTGTAATTGTACTGTTTATTGAATTGTGAATAAAGAGCCACATATAGGGTAGAACTAACCTGCTCACGATGGATAGGGAGGGACTATAGTATGTAGGGACGATATGGGACTCGAAATCATTACATGTCTTCTCTCCTAGTGAGAGATCTAAATTACCAAACTTGACCTAGGTGGATGGGCCACCTATACTTAACCTGGAAAAGGAACATGCATAATTTTATATATGTTCGATAAACAACCTGACAGCCTCATGCTGTCATAGGTCTGCAATCTCTGCTCAGCCCTGGCCAGTACTGTTTAATATCTTCATCAATGAGATAGACAGTGGAACTGAATGTGCCCTCAGCAAATTTGAAGATGTCACCAAGCTGAGTGGTGCGTTAGACACACATGAGGGACAGGATGCCATTCAGAGGGACCTGGACAAGCTCAAGAAGTGGGCCCATGTGAACCTCATGAGGTTCAACAAGGCCAAGTGCAAGGGCCTGCACACGGGTCAGGGCAACCCCCAGTATCAATACAGGCTCGGTGGAGAATGGATTGAGAGCAGCCCGGTGAGAACTTGGGCGTGCTGGTTGATGAAATGCTCAACATGAGCAGGCAATGTGCGCTTGCAGCCCAGAAAGCCAAAGTATTCTGGGCTGCATCAAAAGAACTGTGACCAGTAAGTCAAGGGAGGTCATTCTGCCCCTCTACTCCACTCTTATGAGACCCCACCTGGAGTACTGTGTCCAGCTCTGGGGCCCTCAGCACAGTATAGACATGGATCTGTTGGAGCAGGTCGAGAGGAGGGCCACGAACATGATCAGAGGGAGGCTGAGAGAGTTGAGATGGTTCAGCCTGAAGCAGAGAAGGCTCTGGGAGACCTTACTGCAGCCTTTCAATACTTAAAGGGGGTTTATAATAAGAGGAACAGGGACAGACTTCTTGGTAGAGCCTGTAGTGATAGGACAAGGGATAATGGTTTTAAACTAAAAGAGGGTAGATTCAGACTAGATATAAGGAAGCAATTTTTACGATGAGGGTGGTGAAACACTGGAACGGGTTGCCCAGACCCAAACCATTCTATGATTCTATGAACGTGACTGGGGGACCTAGGCATTGAGCCAGTGGTGTACAATTACCTCTCTGCATCTCCATCCACAGGCTAAGCAATGGAGAAATCTGGTGGCAGTGTCCTAGCATGTCAACCTCCTTTCTGACAGCCCACACAGAGCAAAGCAGCAGCAGCAACCAAAGTGTTTTTTCCCTAAATCCTGCTCTCTGCTAAAAATTCTCATGGTGCAAAGAGCCTGTGCTGACACATGTTGCCAAAGGCTTTAAGAGAGGTGTGAGTGGGTCAAACTTGGAGCCATAAAGCCAACTCCTGAACCAAAAGCAAGACATATCAAAGCAAACCCATAAGAAAAAGGTAAACCAAACAACCATCAATCCTACTCTGGGCAGCAGGTCCTCCAGCTTAAGGAGGGGGGCTGTAAGCTGAGGATCTTTCAAGAACCTTTTATTGTAGAAAGAAATATGATTTTTTTTTTTAACAAGTCAAGCAGAAGAGAGCATGTTTCACTGAAACCTCAAACTTACCGCATACATAAGAAGATCCCACAACTTCCTTTTTATTTCCAGGGTCCTTGCTTGTCCATTAGCAATTTCAGTATCTGTAAAAGGCTATATTGCTGGAAAGTGGTTAAGCCCTGGATTGTATGGGCAGAAGGGGAAAGTCAGATGTTCTAGAGATTTCCTCAGCTAATACAAAGGTCTTTTGATATCCACAGTTGCACCTGCAACTCCTTTAAAGATTTACTGATGCCTCCAACAAAACTTTGAAAAAATATTCTGGTCAGAAGCAATTTAACTTATATAGCAGACTTCAGGGTGAGGTTTTTTTCACTTTCTTTTTTTTTTCTTTCTAAATAAGGAAATTTGCATGAAAAAAAGGGAGGTTCAATACTTAATAGCTCATCTCCTTCTGCTCACATGCCACCTGAAGTCATGATCTTTGGTTTATGGCATAATTAGTTGCTATGGAAATAACATAATCATAGACACAGAGAAAATATTTTGGGTATGATTTGCAATGCTCTTTATTTAAGCCAGCGCACAAGTTACTTTTGCAGAAATCTCACTGCTTTTTACATGCTCTCATCTGCATAATGGTTTTCATCATCTCCGCCTGTGCATTCAGACACACTGGTATTGGTACATGCACTACTTGCACTGAAGGCATTTTCTTCACCCATATTTGAGCATCTACATGTTCAAACACTGATGAGAGTGTACATGCATGCAGAAGAGCTGGTGCCAAGTCAGACTAAACAAAAAAAACATATCTCTCTAAAAAATTACTTGGGATTGGGCCCCAAACCCCTGTGCACCACAGAGCTCCCTTGCCATTTGTGCTTTCTGGCCTTTTTGTCATCCTGTTCTTCACTAATGATTTCTTTTGTCCAATAATAAAAAATTCAAATAAGGAGATTCCCTGTTTCCCCAGCAAATTCTGTGTATTTAAGTCCTGGACAGAGAAGATTATTGCTGTAGATGAAAGACAAGCAGTGCCAGTCACTGAAATCCTGGAGAAGCAGAAGCCCTGTTCCCCTGCCAATGCCCTCAGTAATAAAGAATGAAAGAACAGAAATAAAGAATCCATCTGACACCCCATACAAGATGAGTTGTGGCCCAAAGAAAATTTTTGTCAAGACCTATCTTTGGAGTGTCAGCAGGTCTCAGCAGCACAAATGCAATTTATGTGCTAGTTTTCTTAAAATCAGGTTATTTTCTCTAACCTGATAGATCAGCTGACGTTCAAAGACATACCACTTCAAACACACACATGGTACTCAAGATCTTTCTGTCAAGTATAAAGCAATCAATGAGACAAAAATCTTTACACAGTTCTGATGGTTTGTGAAAGCAGGTATTTTAAAGCAGAAGCAAACAAAACAAAACAATGACTTAGAAAAATTCAAAGATTCATTAATGTTCCCCAACTAGTGTCTGCCTTTTAACATCTTTATGGATTTTTTCCTTGAAGATTCAAAATGGATTCCCTTCTTGTCTTGCATTCTTAAAAACAGGGCTAGGAGCTTGGAAGCATATAAGCATAAAGCAAAGTTCATATAACCGTATTTCAGCTCCATTTCCAAAGCAATGAAGGCCCAGCAGCATTCACTGACTTCACAGGGATCCGAGTGCTCTGCACTTTTGAGAATCAGGTCACAGAGAGCCTATTTCAGCAAAGTACCCAACCACAGTTTTCAGTGCTCTGAGATATTCACGTACTTAAATAGTAAGCACACACTTAAATGCTTTCGTGAGTGGGACTGTACATAAGCATGAGAAATGCAGTGTTTAAAAGGCTGTAGATCAAGCTGGACTCTGTATACAGCTGCTGTAGTGGAAGGAGATACTCCTGAAACACACATCTTTGAGGCTACTGCTTGGCAGATCTACCTGCAGAGCTGGCTGGGAGGTGCCTTCAGCCAAAACAAGCCAAGTTAGTTCAGGTGGTTTGAAATGGGGTGAGGTGCTCTCCTACCAGCAACTCAGTCAACAGATGTGAGCACACCAAGACCCCAGGGCAGGCTGGAGAAGTGATCTTTGCTACTGTGTTGCTGGGTCTGTGTCTTCATAGCCAAAAGACCTCCATTTGCTCCTAGTTCCCTTAGGCTCCTTCCAAAATCCTAGTGTAAATGCACTTCTTTTTCCAAAAAAGGACTGAAAATAAAACCCCTACCGAAGCAACAGGTATCCTTTTCATCTTGAAAGATAACAACTCCTTGGAATAAACAAACAGACATTATTTTTATGACATGGAAATTCTGTCATACCAACTCAATGTGTTTCTTACAGTGCAAGCTGTGCTGGAGAGAGTTTAAAATTAACACTGAAGTATTAAAGAGCCTGCAGCAAATTAAAAGACTATTTGAATGGGAATAATAAACAAAAACACCAGGTGACAATTAAATATTGATATTAAAATGGAATGGACCTGTACAAAGAAAGTGCAACTGGCCTTATAAATTTTTATATATTATCAGCTCTTATTCCATTTCTTGATGTTGTAAGGAACCACAGGACTTAGAGCATTCCACATAGTAAAAGTAAAAAGCAGTGGATCTCTTATCCCTGACATCTCTGTAACCACTGAAGCAAAAAGAGAAGAGCTTTTAGCTTTTTCTGCTATTAAAAAAAAACAAAAATAATGATTTCCAGGTAGGAGCACAAGCTTTGGCTTTCTGTTTTGCCATTCTGAGCATTCATAACAGTGAACAGTCAGAAATAACTTCAGGAGTGCTACCAGCAGACATACTTTCACATATATTTTTTTAACAGATAACACATACGGGTAAACAATTTAAAACAACAGTCTAGGATATACACTCCTAAAAGACATATTACTGAGTATAATAGTGATAATGCTTGAAATAAAAATGGTCTTTTGAAAGAAAAAGTATCACCTCCACTGGAAACCATATATTTGTATTTACTTGTTCACTTCACCACAGCTGGCTCTTTTTAGATTTCACTGTCAAAATCTGTAAATAAGCAAATTTCCCTTAGAAAGGGTACATCTACACAGCAAAAAGAGGCACCTGTATTTTAAGGCAGCACAGGTGTGATACTCTTTTTGCAAAAGATACCTAAACTCAGTTACCAAAAGATAATACAGAGGCCCTAATTCAGCAAATTTGAGTTGTCTTAAAAAAAAAAAAAAAAGAAGAAGAAGAAAAGAAAAACTCATCTCTTTTTATGAAGGCACTTAGGGCTATTTAACTTCAATCATGGGGCTCTGTTTGGACAGAAATAAGGACATAACTTAGACCTTTAATGATAAAGAATGAAAGACAATCAGTGCCTGAATTTAGATGCTCTCATTGAAAAGGTACTTACAAAGTATCTGTTTAGTCTTTAAAGTCATCACTCATTTTGCACACTGGCAAAGATTCTGGATTTAATCAAAACCAAATTTGTGCCTAAATTTCACCTGAGTGTTTGTGCTCAGTATTTCCTACTGGTTTGCACTAGGATTTCAGATATTCCTACTCTGTAAGAAACATTTGGCACAGGACCTTTGCAAAATTTAATCCTGCTAAATCTAAGCTCTAGCATACATTAAACTGCTAAAAATGCAAGGTCAACCTCTTCTATGGTCTGACCTCCAAGCAGTTTGTTTAGTGTGCTATATTTATGGGGATTTTAATGAAGGCAGATTTATACACTAAAAATGATTTCTGCAGCAGATCACCAAGAAGCCACCTGAAAAGTGACGAGGAGCATTTCCACCCAAAAAAGGATATCTATTCCATGATGGCTTTCAGAAATGGCAGGGAATGCAGAAAGAAGAACCAGTCCTCCCGATTTCTGTATTCTGCGTTTCTGCCTTTAGACAGGATTTCTTATTTGACGGGGAAAGACGACCTCCTTAGAAACATCTTTATTTTACACATATGCATAGCTCTGGTATTGCTAATGATATCTCTCTCAAATAATGCATAATTATGAGCCTATAAAACTTTAATTAAGATGCTTTATAGCCTTTTATAACTGTCACCCAAACCTTTGCTGTAGGGTAAACTGTACTTTTAATTTCTGTTTGTTATGTTTACACTGTGCAAAGAGATTCATTACAGTAAAAGACAGTTGTTATTTCTTAGAAGACTACACAAATTCCGTGGTCAAAGTCTGTCTGGATAAAGCAAACAAATAATCATTTTTGTTTGCTTCCGTTTTGCTTGGAAATAGGAAAGCTAAACAAACTGTAACACAACTCTAACCAATTCCTATAGGAGTCAAACACTACAAAGCCAGAACTGTGCCTCTGCTGCTTTCCACATGCCAGGAATCAAGATGCAGAATGTGTTTGCAAGAGCAAGAAGCGAAAATACCCAGAAGATAATTATACACATTGCCTGGCTCAGACAGCATACGGTGTTTGGAGCCTGATCCAAACCACACTGAAATCATTGCAAGGTGCTCCTCCAATCTCAACAGCTCGTAAGTCTGACTGCTCTCAGTCCAGGCAAATCTTGGAGCAAGCTTCTGCCCCCATTGATGCCTGGATATTTGTTGTGAGCAGGACTGCTATAAATCGGTCGTATCTGGACGAGATGGCATTAAATTTTTTTATGCAAGACAGAGAGGTAGGAGGGTTGAATTCAGGACTCCCTTCACCACTGTGGGATGGGATTTCTTTATTGATCTGTTTAAGACAGGATAGGTACGGTAAGTATGACAGGACAGATGTAACAGGGCATTAAAGCTCCGAGAACTGGGAGGGAAGAAGGGCTGACATCCTCACCAGAGCCTGTGAGGGCTCCCTGCTGCCAGCTCTGTGGGTCAGACAAGTGGTCCCAAAGGCATTCCAGACACTTGTTCCTTCAGTCAGGTCTTAGACCCTGTCCTATAACAGAATGTGCAGTGCCTTTCTTGCCTCACAAATTAACCATGGGAAGAATTTCAACAGAAGCATACCCCTTTCAGACAATTTTAAAAAAAAGTAACCCAGAAGAAACCAACAATCATCAGTTTATCAATAAGCAACTCAAACTAGAAAAACACAAGTGCTAGCAGTGTGAAACTCCCCTGGCTTGGCACCACAAGAGCGCACATTCTTCACTCCTATGCTCCTTGCAAAATGAGCGGGACTCCCATGGCTGCAGCACGCTGCAGCTGGCAGTCTGATGGCAGCCATTAGCCCCACTATGAGTCCTGGCATAATCCTGGCCTGGCCTTAGCCATTCCTCCAACAGCAAACTCTGCTAGAAAGGGAACCAAGCCAAAGCTGGCTTTAGCAAGACAGAGGTGCAAATCTGATTTTCCTTCACGGAGTAAGTTACAGATCCTGCAGACTTATGCCTCATGCAGCTGGAAGCTGACAGCTTCAGATGAGAGGAATTTATCATTATTATTTTAGTATGAGAGCAGCTCACTGATTGCAATTTGACAACTTGAGTTAATTAGTTGATGAAGGGTCTGTTGCACACTGGCTGGCTCCACATCTGTGGACGATGACACAATCAGCATAATGAAATCCATACTTAAAAGGTCTTTGGTCTTTTTAATCCTAAACTACAAATCACAAAATCCACATAACAAAACCTGCATATCAGAGGAATTACACAAGAGGTTCCCCTTTCCCTGGCCCTTGGGACAGTCTGGTCTCTGTTGCTTATTGAAGGTCATAAACAGACAGACTTGACTTCAAAAGCATCCTCTCTTCTTCCTGGAGTCCCAGTGGTTCTCAATAATAAGATAACTGGTTTGAGCACAACCTGGCACTGTTCCCTTACAGCTGCTTTCCCCAGCAGGGAAATACCAACTTGCAGGTTTTCCTCTGCTCCTGCCAAACAGCAGGTGGGATTTACCCACCTTGTCAAAAAGATTATGTCAAGATCATCTGGCCCCACCTATCAGATCAATGCACAGGGCCCACATGCTATTTTGCATCGAAGTTTGCAAAATGTTAAGGTTCTTATTAAACAGTCAGCTAAAATAGTATGTGACACCATAATGTCCCAAGCTCCTGAGAAATGGTGGAGAAGCACAAATGGGAGGGAAAGCTGGCTGGTCTATGTGGGGCTGGAGCCACTGAAAACCACTAAGCAGTGATGGAGAGGGGAAGCACATTGCTCATTGGGAACAAGAAAGGCTGTTGTGGTAGGCCAGGAGTCCTGTATCAGTAGGAGCTACTGCAGAAATTCAGCTGGCACTCTGCCAGACTCCACCTGTAATTATATGGCATAGATGTAAATCTCTCTGTGGCCCTAGTTCTCAGCACAGAGAAAAGCATTTTTTTCCTCTGCCTTTAATATACACATTTTGCACTTTTCCAGGCACAGCCTGCTTTCATCTCCCTTTTTACTTATCACCTAGGAACATGAACTGCACTTCCAGGTGCTCTCTTAAAACAAATCAAAAGCAAAAAAAAGGAAACTCCAAGAGTCACTAGACATGTTTGAAATGTGGTCAATCAGAATTTGCTGGAGTGCAATCAAGAGAAAGGAGATGGCTTCCTTTAGATGAACATGACAAAATTTCAAAATAAGCAGCTCTTGTCACCAGAAGCAGTGAGCAGAGTATGCAACTCAGCAGCCATCTCACCTGGGCTTCCTGAGTCCTGAAAGGGGCTGCAGAGTAAGGCACACAGCTATAGGCACAGGAGCCAATATTTAGTAAGGAAGAGATGTGTGTGACAAACAGAAATGGCTGGGTTCAGAAGCCACCACAAGGCTTTACTAGTTTAATTCTGGCTTATTTTAAACTTGCTTTATTCACCCACATGATAACTCTGTTGACAGAGTCTGCATTCTAACAGGAACGTTTCAGTCCTGGATCCCTGCTTGTCTACACTTCTTGAAGTACCATAAAGGCAGATGAGTATCTTTTTGTGTGTTCTAGGACTATTTCCTCCCAGTTTGAGAGCAGCCCAAAGGAATTGGCTTCGACAACTTTGCCATGATTTAAGTTTATTTTTTGACCATGCTGAGCTCTGACACAAGAGAGGCTCCGGTGAGAGCCATGCTTTATTCTGCCTCCACTAGAACGCTATTGAAAATCTTGGGATGAATCAGGACAGCACAGGTGCTGCCCACAGAGTTTAAAAGCAAACCATTGTGCTGTAATCATGTTTGAGCATTTAGGGGCCCGCAAAGATGATTTTTTGTTATTACGCTCTAAACAAAAAAACACTTTCCATGTTGACATTAATTTCTATAACATGGCTTTAAAAACAAAACAACCCCAAAATTCAATAGACTGCACCCAGGATGGCAATGCCTCAAAATTAGAAGCAGCATGTTGGCATTTTTCCCAGAAAAAAAAAAAAGCCATATATATGTGGTATGCATATACACAGGCACTTTTTATTTTTTGCAAGATCAATGAAGCTCTGGGGCTTATTCCCACATCAGTCAGCCAGAGGCAGGGACAGGCTGGTCTTTGCAGTGCATGAACACCTAGGCACAGGGAGGAGTTTGTTTACCCGAACAACTGTGTTTGTACATCAGAAGTACTGAGTAGCGTGGCGCTCTCAAATCCATGATGCTGAAGCCTTACCCTTCCTATCCAAGACAGAGACCTGAACTTGATGGCTGTTTGTCTCATCTCAGTGCTTCCAGGACAGAGTTAAAAAGCTATTATAAGCAAGCTCCTAACTTTATGAGACTAAAGGAATCCTCTTGGTCATCCCCAGCCAGCTGTGAACAAATCCCTGCACTAGCAGCAAAGCTAGGATTTTTCTGTGGGATCAGGTTACAGAAGTTCCTAATCTTAAATCCTCCACCAAACCTACTGCAATGATGTCTGCAGCTCTGCTTGAACCAGCAAGAAGTGTGAGTCAATCCTTGCGGTAACGGGGCAGAAGTGATACAGTTCCACACATACCCTTACGCACTCTCAAAGAGGCATTTGAATGCTGTCCAAAAAGTAATTACGTGGCATGACAAGCTCTGACAATTAGCTAACTAGACTGCTTGAAGGCTAGGATTTTAAATAAGGATCTTCCAAGGGGGAAACTCTGGAACAGGCAGTGCTACTGTCATAACAGACTGAGCTGTCATGAAACCGCAGCACCAATGAGACAGCCCCTGGGCTTCACAACTGCGACTGCAAAGGAAAGAAAAGATCCTGGGGGAGAAGGACCTATTTAACTGCACTTGTGCCTCACATCCATCTTCAGGACATCCCCCCTTCCAAGAGGGCTGGAACAGAGGACGACTTGGGTCTTCTCCAGACTACAGTTGGCTTCCATGAAGCAGCAAGGGAAGCCAGGACCACCACCTGCTCTCACTGGGGCTGGAAGAAGCACACTCTGTTACACCACATCGAGCAGAGGCCACAGGCAGGCCTGCAAATACAGCCAGTCCCTGTACAGTATGACAGCAGCCCAGCACCCTTGACACCAGCTAGACCCAAA
The DNA here is from genome assembly GCF_011004875.1 of Balearica regulorum gibbericeps. Taxonomy (NCBI): domain Eukaryota; kingdom Metazoa; phylum Chordata; class Aves; order Gruiformes; family Gruidae; genus Balearica; species Balearica regulorum. The sequence continues at coordinate 51,621,278 of NC_046188.1, read as the reverse complement.
AATGCACTGCCTCCAAAATTCCCCATGTATCCACTCCAAGCAACCCTGAAGGTTGCTGCTCCTCTGCCTCATCACTCAAGGGGAGTTTTGGCAAAGGGCTTTTGCTGCTGCACACCATTTGTGCAGATTTCTCTGATGGCTGCTTGTGGAAATCAGTGTTTCACTCGCACAGCCCTCACCTCTTTTGGGTAAGAAAACAACACTCCCACTTTCTCAGTTTTCTCCCTTTGTATGCAAAGGGGAGGGATGAAGAGGCAAGGATTTCAGCATAGTAAACCAGCAGAGTGACTTGACAGCAAGTAAATCAGCACTTTGTAGTGTTCATGGCAACAGCTTTTGGCATTGCAGGAGAAGAAACAAATTTCATTACACAACAAATAAACTACAATCTTCTATATACAAGGCAGACTTTCAATGCAGCCAATTACTGAATATGTAGTGGTGACTAGAAGTCTTACATTACCATTTACAGATCATCTATGAGATGACTGGGTTTTATCAGTATATCATTTTTTATGAAAAAGGATCAGGGAATGTATTAAATAGGGAAGATGGGTTTCAGTGGAAGCTGTGTGCCTGTTTCCCTTCTATACATGTGAAAATCTTCTATCTCTTCACAAGCCTGTTGCAAACATATTTCAGTCACAAAAAAAAAATGTTTCAAGTATTTGCTTCACAATTTACTATTCTTCTCTAATATGATTACTTATATTAGTTGGCAGTTTCTTTTCCCTGACTGGATTGCTCCTGGGCCTTTAGAAGGTTTCAGGATGGTTCTGTTCTGTACACACTTATGATGAATATATATATATTAATAAGCATGTGTCAATGTATACTCTTTCACAGAAAATCAGAATCTTAAGAACTTCACTTATACCCCTGAGAAATTGGTAATTTCATGGGGTTTATGTTTATTTTAAAACTTTTTATTGTCAGGGTTGAGCTGCAACCTGGCAGCTCATCTTTCTTCTTTAGAATCAAGGATCAAATCTCTATCTAGATAGGTGCATTGAAGCACTGTTCACCTAAACTAGATTTCCTTTTAACACCATATGCTAATTGACCATCGGGTTTTGATACGAATCCCTCAGAGGCTCATGCTCCTCAGTCATGAGTCAGATGGATAAGCAAGATTCTCAGCTGCTGCAAAACAACTTAAATACAAGGAAATCAAAAGCACTGAATGGGTTTACACGAATTGAGAACCCAGCCAACCATCCTAAAATTGCAGAGGCTTCCACTCAGGAAAGCACCACTGCTCAAGTATTTCTCCCCTATGTATATGCTGCCTTTTTCATTCCTGTTGCTGCTGTGGAAAATATCTGCAGCAGCATTTCTGAACTGCACCCTGGGATTAGCTTACATTTTCCCCTTTTTTTGAGTAGGGGTTCTGTTTTCCTGATTCAGTTGAGCTATGCGTGCCAAGGCTCACTTGTGTAGTTTATGCTGCTATGACACAGGTGAGATGCCCTTCCCTCAAGCTGTCACCAGCCTCGCTGGAGAATCAGCTGCCAGCTAGGCCTCAGCATCTTCAGAGGAACCTCACGTGTCACAGTGTTAGACTCCCTCTTGCTCCTCCATCTGGGAGTATGGCTGGCTCCTTTCTCTCTCAAGGCGAGCAGCCAGTAAGGGCCAGAAGTCACTTCACACTGTTATTTGCTACCTGCCAATCCATGTACCCAAGCCAGCTTCATTTGAGAATCCAGCTTTTAGATTTATTTTTCCTTCCAGGCAAAGGGGTAGCAGGACACAGCTGCTGAATACATGTTTTGTTATAGCCTCCCATTGCTGCTGAATGCCATAGTTTATTCTGTATCAGGCTGTTCATCATAGCCCCGTTTTATGTTTTTCAAAGTGTTTTTGGAAGATGAATGAAGTCTGAATGAAGACTGCCCCAGACAGAGGCACAGTGCAATACTGCATGGAAATTTCCCTAAAGCAGATGAGAGGAGACAAGGAGGCAGAACGGCTCTCTGGGGTAGGGACCCATGCAGCCATGCCAATGAGAAAGTTATTGGGATTTATCAACTCAGCTAGTGTTTATTCCAAAATTCAAATGTTCTTTTCCTTCTCCCTGTGTGTGCTGATCCAGTGCCCACTGAAGTCAGTGGGAGGTCTACCTATGAGTCTGAAGAGCACAGAGGCAAACCTTTGAGAAACTTTCTCATTTAGAGAATAATTTAAAAGCCATCTCCCTGTAATGTGGAATAGCTAAATATCAGACATCTGCAGCCACTTTCCTGACAGCTTGCCCATCTATACTGAGCCTGTAGAGTTCAAAAAACTTGATGTGCCTCCTGATATGCTGAACAAGAGCATTAGATCTAACCTTTTGCTAGGAGGGGGAAGGAAAGATGGGAGTCAGTCTACTTTGCAGATAAAACAACAAGAAGGACTAAAACTTTGTCCCTATAAATTAGGTAGGCTTTCAGACTGAAGCCCGAAACAAAGTTTCCATTCCACCTCTGACAGAGACCTCCAGTGCTGGGTAGGTCATTCAATCCCCATGCTTCAATTTTGCTCTCCAGCCCTTTTTTTCATAGCATTTCTCACCAGCTTGTTGAGGTTTCTAAGTATCAGTGCAACACTACTGGTGATAGATGTGCTCTATGATAGTAGTAATAACAGCATAATGATAAGGAGGTGGTTCCCAATGCAAGCCTGAAATCTGGCTATGAGCACAAGGAACATGAACACGAGCTCATCTATACATAACATATGCTAAGATGCTTTTTTAACAGTATCAGTGGGTACCAGGAAAGAGCTTTTCTAAGCAAGAGGTCAACTTTACTGTTAATTACCATCATAACAACTACTGTTCACTAAAGTGTTTTTTGCTCTTGCTAGAAGAGCAATTACATGTGGCTAGTCATTCCAATGTTACTTACTCTGTGCTCAATCGTTACACTGGCTCGATGAAAACTCACTTCCACCAGAACAAGTATTACAACCTATGTATTAACTTGATTCCTCTGAGACAGGTCTGCAAATGGAAATGGAGGTCTGCCACATTTCTATTAATCCTGGCATTATCCTGAAGTAGTTCACTAACAGCACTGTGAACAAGCAAGGGAAAACAACACAGAAATGGGGAAATACAGTATGGACAGGTGGTGATAGTGAAAAGGAGTGAGACACACTGTCATCACATAGGGAGTGTTTTAGCTTTGCTTAAAGAAATCACATCTTACATACCAAAAGGAGCTGCTAGCCACACAGTTGGAGCCAAGAATTTCATTGGATTTGGTCATGCAGTACTGAACAGTTTTGCATTGCCTAAACATACAGCTTTTCCATAGTGGTAACCACTGCATTCCCATCATGCTGATGCAAAACTACAGCACTGGACCTACTTGTCCAAGGTGTGAATAAACTGCTCCTCTCTTCTGTGCTCCTTTCACAGCAGAGTGCCCATTCCAAGCCCTGCTCTCCCTTACCCCTCCCAACAGCCCCTCTCTCAACTCATTCAAGCATATTTGCAAGAAGGTAACAAGTTGGTTTTCAGCCACAATGACAAGTCCCCACAAAGGAAGAGTTCACTTTTTATGGCTGACAGATGTCTATGCTGAAAAGGTACAAGCAAACACCTTTGAAACAATCCACCCAAATGCTGATAATCAAGTTTAGGGGTTCTGCAAGTTATTTCAGATGAAGTCAATGAAGCACAATGCAATGTAGGTAGGTACTGCAGTACAAACTAACATTCACTAACAAGCTAGTTTTCACAAGGCCAAAGGAAAGCTCTGCCACAGGGATACAACAAAATATAAGGACGTGTCAGGTAGATTTTGTTAGCAGATGTTATAGCAAGTAAAGTATATACGAAATATATATCAATAAATGTACCCTTCAGCTCCTCTTTTTTTTTTACCCTGTCTTTGCTACTGACACTTACATTATAAATCAGTATCATTTTGGCTCCCAGAAATATCTTGTTCCATCCACTTTATCAAGACATACTTAATAAATTATATTTGGCAGCATAAATCATATCTTACCACAAATGAGATTTAGAGGAAGTAATCTCCAAAGGTATTTGCTCAGCATATGTAATAAAGCCACCCCCTATATTAAAATTCACCTCTGTAACATTTTAGCATATATGATAGTAAACAAAGGAACGACAAACAGGTCCACTTAATGCATCTTTACACAGCTTTAAAAATATCTTTCCCTAATTTTCATTAACATTTTTCCAAAGAGCTAAAATAGCTGAAAGCCTTAATAGCTTCACAGTGCTGGAGCCGTATATTTTATTGCAACGGTGAGAAATGCACTTCAGCTAGTTTCACAAGCACACTCCACATTTTACCAGTATACTCTGGCTTTCAAAGAAAACTAACAAAGGCTAATTTCTAACTGCAGAATGAAGTAGAGCATATAGAGTTCAGAGATCTAAGTCCTCCTGCCACTTCTGCTACATGCTTTACTAAAGGCTTTATGCAAAATACAGTGAAATTTTCCTATGTGTATACGGTTTTAAGGCCTAAGCCAGCTCTGCTTCCATCTCTTCAGACCTCAATCTGTAGAACTCAAACAGAAAGGGCCAAACCAGTCCCAAGGTTCAATCCTGTCCTCATTTACTAGATGCCCTGAGACTTTTAAAAAAAGTCCGGTGACATTTCCTTCAAGATGGGTGCTTCCAGAGCCTGAATCAAAGCTGATGGATAAGAATCACTTGATCCAAAAGCCCCAGAACAGAAAAGTATTATTATTAAATGCTCTTATGCTTTAATGCCTTTGCACATTTACTCAATGATCTGGGCTTTAACAACAGTTCTCTCCAGATATATTGCTGGTGAGAGACCTGTTCTGTACTGCACGTGTTACATACCCCAGTGCAAATAACAAAAGTCCTTATCAACAGAAATGCAACTGGATTTTTGGTCACAAAGAGTCACTATCTGGTCTTTTTTTTACCATGCCTACAGGTGCAATTTTCTTGGTACTCAAGGCAGAGCATTGGGCTAAAATGGTCACTGCTGAGAACCTTGTGCAAATGATAGTAGGGTAGAGGAGGTGTAATTAATACCTAAATAAGATAATTCATATCAAGCAATCAGGTTTCACTTTAGATTGCTAATTTACACATAAAAAACAATGGAAAAAAGAGAATACACTGTTTCTTCACTTCCTTTCTCCTGGCCTTTTACACACCTCACACTCAAATACTCACTCCTGATAGAAGCCAGAGCTTTCTGGTTCACTACTTCTGCTAACTTGGAAATTACCCAGAAATACATATTATATTGATGACATTCTGTACGTCAACTAAAAAAAAAACAAAACAAATCAAACAAAAAAACCCCAAACAACCCCACACAACCTCCCCCCACAACAAACCTAAGTTTTGCCTTCACCATAGGCCTACATCAACACAGAAGCCACCAGCACTGCAGGACATCAATCTCACACAGAAATTGCACAGGGGCTCTAATCTGTAGGAAGATAAATGAGCAGAAAAGCCAAGTTTCCAAATGCCCTCTACTGGCACCTGTCAGTATTACTAAAACTTTCACCCTGTTCCTAACTACCCTTTCAGAAAACTAATTCTGAAGGTTTATCAATTGAAGATATCCTGGGTTTACATTTACCCTAATACATTTACCCTCTTCCAGCTCTGCTCTAATGCCAAAGTTTTCTTGGTTTTAACCAAGCGCAACAGAAACTCAAATGCTGCAGTTCTCCTTGTAAACATCATGGGTAGATTGTCTTTTAGTTGGAAAGTATGTCTGAAAAATTTTTCAAATCTGCTAACTTCTATGGATCTTCACCACCATTACTTGGACCAATTGCTTTTCAGGAAGCTGCTGTGAAGTTTTTCTTACCTTCCCACCCAGTACTAGGGCTGTAGGAACCCAGCTATCCTCCTGCCATGGGATCCAGGCGCAGACTGCTGGGCCACGATGTGCTTGGCTCACAATACACAGCACAGCCGTCACAGTGACGGCTGTCACAGTGAGCGCCGTAGCTACGGCACAGTCACAATCAAGACAGCCACATGCACCAGACCCCCAGCACTGGGTGCAGTACAGGGTTACAGCTGGAACAGCACAAACAAAGCGCTATGCACTTTTTTTTTAATGCTTTTCCCCATTTTGCCCAAAATAACGTGGATTGATCTAGTAGATTTCCAAGCACGATGGAATGACTGTCTTATTTCCAACATCCCCCTTAACTATCCACTAGGAATTTGAAAAAGTCATTAGGAACTGATAGAGAAGAAAGCTGGGTTACAGCACCTTGATATTCTGGCTGTGAATTACTATTCCTTTACTATTACCTTTCAGTTACATGAGGACATTGCGTCTGATGATATTTTGAAGTTATGTTTTGATTCCATGTTAACAACTAAGCCATTGTATCAGAAGAGACCAGTAATTAATAATAATCAGGAATACATATCCTGGAGAGATCACTGACTTCTTGAGATGATTGTGTATTTGCATGACAGAGCTCTCTCACAGGAACAGCTGTTGAAGACACAGGCCTGACAAAGCAACCTATTTTCCATGAAGAACTCAAAGAGATGAAAGCATTTCAAGCATGTTTGTTAACAAGTGCTGATGGGAAAAGAGAAGGAACACTCCTGCCTCTCACACCGTGCACAAAAAGGGACCATGTAATAAAACACCACTAGCTAAAAATGTCAAAACCTGCTTCATGAAGAAATGGTCATTGCACTCATGAACTGAAGAGGTCGGGACATTGCACCAGTCCGGTTTAGGACAAAGAATAAGCAACTACACCCTGTGGTTCAGAGTCCTCTTGTTGGCAGTGTGCTCCTCTGGGCTCCCTTCACTGAAACATCACGGGACTTCAGGACAATGCCTTGCTAGGGATACGCTTTTACTTCCAGGCAGGAATAAATTTTAATCAGTCTTTGCCTATTAGCTTCACCTTACTTCCGTTGCTCTTTGCAGGCAAAGAGACAGAGCTGCAGTGGTCTCCCTTCCAGTACTGAACTTCAATACTGACATTTCTGCCATCTACTCTTACTCAGGAAAAGAGGAACCTCTCTTGGTGTTGCACCTCTGAATTCAAGTTTAAGAGGACAGCATTTATTATGTTTAAGAAATCTTTGATGAACCTATAAAAAAGCCTTATCAACCAGAAGACCAAAGCTGTTAAATCATATGTGATTAACCCAAATATATATTCAGTAGAACAGATCGTTCTTACTACTATGATTGCACGACTAAACAAGGCTTTTAATAACTCTGCCTATGTAGGTGGGAAATGGAATAAAGAAGTAGGTCAGGGCTATTCATTATGGACATAGCCTTTAATGGAACAGGGCTGTTAGCATGCCGTCTTTTTTTACAGCTGTCTCTAGGCTGGCAAGTTTAATTTCCATAATTTGTCACCACTGCAGCTCTGCTAAACTTGGTTGGGGTTTTAGTGCACACAGAAGTCAGCTTAAGCTAACCCAGAAGAGAGGGTTCTAACAGTAAAAGTGAGTCCCATGTTTAGCAACATGGATGCAGCATAAAAACCCTCCTTCCATAATGTATCATGACATGAGTGACTCTCCTGATGACAGATCACCTCGGCCTGCCACTGCTTCAGGACCAGGAACCAACGGTATCTTTGCAGACTGTTATTTCTGTTCTTGCAGTTGATCCATAGTAGGTAGGGAATGCTGTTTTAAAAAAAAAAGCTCAGGCCATCCATGAAAAGCTGTTTCAGCCTAGTGTTTGCTGTTACTTGTGTGGAATAGATACAGTGACTACTGGGTTACCTTTTTGATTTTGCACTAGTTTCACATCTGTGTGGATGACAAGATTTTAATTTTGTCATCCTTTGCCATATTTACAGTTAAGTGCGTTTTGGATGGGATAGGATAATAATTGTTTCATCTAGAAACCTGCAGGGTACCTTGCTTCTCCAGGGGAAATCAACTTGACCTTCATATTCTGGTCAAATGGGACCCATAATCATTAGCATGACACTAGAAAGACATTTGGGTTTTGACGTGGAAAATGTCAGGGTGCCAGGGATGGCAGGAGAGAAGAGCTGGCACTTCAACGTAAGAACAGCAGCATGCCTTCATTTTGACACAAAATACATTGCAGTTCGGTAAATACACCGGGGTAAAGCAAAATAGTAACATCTTCTAAGAAAACCTGCAAAACAGTGTTTTCTACTCACAAAGTTGCTGCATTTTCAAGTCTTCCTCTCAGCATGGTGATACCTGGAGCTTTCCAAGCTTTACATCTCTACAAGCAACACAGGGAGAGCCCCTAGAAAAAAGACTGAACCGAGAACTGGAGCACTGAAAAGTCATTTCAAAAGAAGAGTTCAAACCAAACCCTTCAGAAAATATTTGCTTAAAGCCTTCTCATCCAAAAGCTTGTTCTAAAACAGCACCATGGTATTCTCTTGCTGATGCTCTTCATGGAATTTCAAATCAAATAGCCTCAATTTGCAAGAAAGAATATCTTACTCCCCAAATCCTGTAAATTCACTGTGGGAGTCCCAAAACTCCAGCTGGGTTCCTTCCTTCTTGCTAACATTTCAAGGGACTTGCACAGAAATAGCAGATTAGAATTTAGGAAAGAAACACAGAAATGAACCACAAGTTATACCAAAAAATAGCTTGCTCCTCTAGTTCCATTTGTTCCGCAGTAATAACAAAAGGGAGAGAAAAAACTCCAGTAAAACCCGACACTGAGATTCAAAGCTGTATCTTCAGGACATTTTTACATATTCTGAAAAACAGGCCCTGGTAAGTTGTCTCACATTGGGCTCCAAATGTTGAGAAGCATTAGTTAGGTATTTCCCGATACTGAGCTTTGCAGAATGATTAGTAGTGCCTGGAAAATAAAGACTCTAAAATAATTTATAAGAGTATAACAACTGTTCTGAATATTACAAGTATTTACTAAGCCTTGGGTTAAAAATGAAGATGTAAAGAAAATACTGAAAAAAGGAACATGGGAGAATACTACTAATTTCTTGAAAACAAAGTTCAAAACCCCAAAATACAGTTAAGACAATAAACATATAATAGCATTCTATGATATTCTGTATAATTTACAACAGTAAATTATTTTCCAGCCAACTGGCTGGAAAATGGCTTTGTGGAGAATGACCTGGGGTTCTGATGGCCAACAAATTAAAAATAAATCAGCAGTTGCCCTCAAGGGTGAAGATGAGCTGTGTACTGGGCTGCATTGAAATAAAGGAAGCCAGAAGACCAATGGAAGTGATTAGCTTGCTCCACTCAGCACTTGCAAGATGTTGTTTGCAGTAATGGGGCCAGTTTAGGGCTCCCCACTGCAATACAGACATTGGCACACTGGAGCAAGACTAATAGAGGGGCACCAGGATGATTAAGAAGCTGAAGCATGTGATAAATGAAAGACTGAGAACTGGGCTCGAGCAGTCTTAACAGAGGGTTAAGGGATGGTCTTGCTGGCTTCAACTACATAAAGGGAAGGTATACAAAGAAAGAAGCCAGAGTCTCTCCAGAGCTGCATAGTAATAGGAGAGGCAATGGCCACAGCTTGTAATAAGGGAAATTCTCACTAGCTATTGGGGGGAGGAGAATGGAGGAATCACTGTGAGGTTGATTAACATTGGAATAGGAGCTCTGAGACATGGGAAATCTCCATCTTTGGAGATGAAGACAAAACTTAAGATTTAAAAAGGCACCGAGTGACCAACCCAATATGACTTCAAAGCCGGCCCTGCTTGGCCCAAGGGATCAGACAAGATGACCTCTAGATGTCACTTCCAACATGAATTATCCTCTGATTCCATGATCTCCAGGAAAGTTAGGGCTGTGTAACACAGTGATAGAACTCAAACAGGCTGTATATTGAGAGCAAAGCAGCAAGTGAAACACTACAAGAATCACAGTGTTTTGGAAGAAGAGTGTGAAAAGACAATGGGCTGCCTGAGAGACAAAAGATGGACCTACTTGAGTCTCGGATTGCATTCCAAACATTAAATGAGGAATATATTTTTACTGAGAGTAAGTCACCTGAAAGACAACAAGAGATACTTTGGAAGACCTAAGCAGTCAGGGAAAAGTATACAGAGACTTTTTACAAAAAAATCATGGAAATGTGGTTACAAATTATAAGTGGCTTGTCACAGAAGGCACATAGAGAGTTTAAGTATGGCCACGCAGGCACAGGCTATTTACACAGTTATGTTAAAAAAGATATATGGTGGAAAAGCTGAACACCCAGAATGTAGGATGAGGGGCCAGGCCCAAAGGACTATCAATCACATTACAAATGGAAGTACTTTAGTTGACCTGAGATGTATATAAAGTACAAACTGACAAAGTTAAAAGTATTGTGCACTGATAGCTCTGCAAAAGTATGACCTATGAATAGCAAAGAAGCAATACCACCATAGATCAGAGACAGTTGTAGAGGAGAAGAGTATACAAATATCACAGGATTTTTCAGTCATTTCTACTCCTGAAGCATCTGTAAAAGACCAGGCACAGTGGCCACAAGAAATGGAAGAGATAGACCATTTAATCACAAACTCTCCTCTTCCACTTGATGAGAATAAAGTGATTCAAAACACAAGAAAAGGCCATCAGATGCAACTGACTGGGGGCCTAAAATCACAATGACAGTTGCTTACAAAGCACTGAAATCTTCTGGGGAAATATCACAGTAGCACAATACAAATTGGTATATTATCTGACCTCAAGTCCTTGAAAAAACACCATGGACAGGTGCAGCTCTAAAATACTTCAGAAGGCATTTAAAGTCCCTGATGCTCATCTTTCAGGTAGCAACTGTGTCCTCCCTTCTCTCACTCCTGGCCTGTGGTGAAGAAAATAAAAACCCATTTGTATCCAGATCCTATGTATGCTCTTCACTGGTATAGCCCAACAAGCTTTAAAATGGAGATTATTATCATTATTGCCATCTGACAAATAAAGGCACTGATGCACAAATAAGGAAAGATTACTCAGCAGAGCAGTGAGAAAGATAGGAATGGAGTCAGTCCCCTGTATCTCAGCAGCATTTCTTATTCATTAGGTCAACATACATTTTATTGTTCATTGCTTTGTCATTAGTCTAGATCCACAAAAAAAACCACAGACTGAAGACAGTTCAACAACAGCTTACTTTTCGACTTGCTAAAGTTGCAATTATATTTCATCCAATGCATACTGATGATAACTCCCATATAACTAGGCTCTTCCCTCTACTGCTGCACTGATATTGAAAAGCTCCACAGTAGATAACCAGTCCTTATTTTTAGTATTTTTGCTGTAACACAGGAACTGCTTCCACCACAGGACACTCAACTCTTATTAATCCACAGACAGAACTTGAATAATCCTCTTGATTTGGCTTAGACTCCCATCAGTGGAAGGAAAAGGAGGGGAAATTATATAGCTAAGTTTCTGGTGACTAGCAGGAATCACTAGCAGGAAATGCTTTGATGGCAGCAGAGAATAACAGAAAATATCCTAAGCAATCACTATCACTGTAACAAGCAAGAGGCAGTTTTACATATCTGTGAGCTTATCTTTTAATTGCCTTGAAAGCTAAGGCTTGCAGTCAGAAAAGTGATTGCAATATAGATCTTCTTGTTCACAGTATATGCATCCACTGCATCCTCACTGATTAAACAATGTAAATCAAGGGAAATGTATGACTTCTGGAAATAGATGCTGAGCTACATGTTAATTAACAGAGTCCAGAGAATTCAAGCCCAAAGAGGTAAAAGAAAAGGAATGTGGTGCTGTTTCTCACTTCTGGCATCAAGTAAGGAAGCAAATTTGCCAGGCAAGGGCAAAATACTGTACAACTGCTGCCTGTGACAAGAGTTTTTTGGTGTTACTACTTGGTGCACAGCTACTTCCATTTAAGAAGACAAACAGAGTTATAGGATTTCCACAAAAGCATGTTCCAAAGTATAATGCAACCAACTACATTTTAGAGCTACTATTGATCTAAAAATCCATGTAACATAAGCAATGTGTCTTGCTCCAGTCTCATCCTTGCAGCAGACATTTCTGATGGTGCATGGCATGAAGGGAGGGTTTGCAGCCATTCTCCCCCACCAGTGCTCACAGTGGGGACAAGTTTTTCTGGAAAGGCACTTCACCCAGTTTACATGTTCCCATTCCTTAGCAAGGACAAATCAAGTGTTTTCAAATTCATCAGAAATAGTTTGCTTTCTCTTAAGTAACTTGCTATCTGCTCTTCTGTGCAGCACTTTGAATCTACCGGTTTTGAAATGCACCAGACTGATAGCCCAGACCTTGATTTTTCACAATGCTAACATTGTACTGGGACAGTTTTCCCACCCCAGCAGCACTAAGAGGCACCAGCTAACAGGAAATTATTGATCCTACCACCTAACTCAGCTCTGCAGTGCCATTTACTCAAAGTCCTACTATCCTCTGTGCCTACAACCCTTACAGTACAGGCAACCATGGTTAGAAGCTCCTACTCAATGATCTGTCTGTTAAATTGCCTCCAACTTGGTTTATAAAAATCCCTGTCGGTAGAGTAAGCTATATCCAGTTTGATATAGGCCCTGGCACACGTGCTAACTGTGCCACCCACAAAGCTTGATTATATTGGAGTATTTCATGAGGTGAACACCTGATTCACTACAACCAGCTAGAGGCCACTAAATTCATTTTGCATTCCCGAAGACACATCAAATCCAACAACTGATTTGCAGTGGCTTCAAAGCAGCTGAAGTAAAAGATAGTATCTCACGATAAGCTGCCTAAGCCCATGCATTTTCATCTCTAACCACACAGCCTTTACTTTGTACTGCACAAATAGATTAAGGTCATTGTCAAAACAATAAGACAACTTCACCCTGGATGAGCTAAACAGTGACAGCAAGTAAGCAGTAGCTGCATGGGAGAGCAGACAGCAACACGCTACTAAAGGAGAGAGCAAACTATTTTTCACAAAGGTGAAAAAGTCTGATTTCTTTATGCTAAGAATCCCAATGGTCTGGGATGTTTTAGGGAGACACTAACCAAATGGACAGCATTAAAACTACATCAGTGACTGCTGCAGTGGAACAGAATAGCACACTGCAGAGGTCAGCCAGCTCAGCTCTCACCGGTCACCATTATCATTTAATATTAAAACATACCAAATAGAGCCAATGCCTTATAAAACGAATCTGGCTGGTTTTCTGTATTTGTTTTTGTGCCAAAATAGAAAATTATTGGCCAGAGCAGATTATAACAAGGAGAATTGAGACTGCCTAGAACCCTTGCTCTGTGCTTGGGTTACTGCCTTCTATACAACATTTTTCAGTGAAAATCCTGGCCCTTGTGCATCTGAGGATTCTGCTGTGACAGACACATGGAAATCACAACTCAGCAACAAATGGATACAGAAAAACAATAGCAACAAACAAAACCCCACTATTAGGCTAACACAGCATGAAGAAGTAGAGAAGCAAGGTCTGCTTTGACACAGCCACACTCATTTAGCAATTTAATCTCCTCTGGTATGTGCATATAAATAAAGTGTTTGTGAACACGATGCCTTCCTGAAGTTCAGCAACAGCAAGACTTTAGAGTGCACAGAGATTTCCACTAGTTTTGGGCGTTAGAAAGACGCAGCCAGCAGCTGTGATGCTATAAACCTCTTTCCTTGTTGAACTCTGCTGCTGTCTATCATGCCCCATGTAGCCGTTCATAACTGCTTCACATTCCTCTGCATCCAGTTTTATCCCTTTGTTTGCTGCTTTATACCTGCAGCAGAGGGTGAGGGAAGAGTGACTTCTTCATAACATCTAACCAGCTAACTCATATCTTAACTCATATCTTTCTCACTGGAGAAAACATTGCTTTCAGAGGGTCACTTAAAATGGCCAATAAACAACAAGGTTTGGTTTTTTCTGCACTTACTGCTTAGTAAACCCCAAACACATTAGTATCATGATAAATTCTTCTTATGGCCCTTGCAAAAAATAATGAATCCAGTTATTTCACAGCTAGATACTCTGGCCAGAGAGTACAAATGCTTTAGGTGGATATACCCACACGTGTGTACCTCACCTGTTATATTCACTACAGAAGATAGACAAGAAAGAAAGAAATTCAACAAGTAAGAGACATGAGGTCTGCTCTGTCATAAGAAAATTTAAAAAAAAATGGTGGTATGCAATGCTTGCAAGTATGTGTGAGAATCCCTGCACATTAAAGTGGGTTAAGAGATCATTTGTTAACTATTACTGAGTGAAGTCTTGGTTCTGAGATGTAATGAAGTCTTAATGCCTTTGCAGGGCACAGTAATACACTTTCTTGCATACTAAGCAATGTGGCAGGAATCTGCACTGAAGGTTATTTAGACAAGATCCTGTGAATACAAGTGTTATTCGTGACATGGATCTCAATCGGTTATGCCCTCTGGGATTAAGTGTCACACTCAGATACAGTCAAAGCCATTAGCAACAGCTAGGAAGGTGGGAAAAATGAGAAGAATCAAAACAGGAAAGATATATCCTGTTTTTCAACAGAGAAAGCAGCCAAATTTCACAAAGGAACATCACTCTGAAGCAATGATGTATATATATTTCTTTTGAGGAAGGGTTATGGGTTGAGAGGGATGGGACTGGACTGGCAGGACTACCTGAAGTGTCCAGAAAACTCAGCAAGCCACAGAGAATGAGAGCCCAAACAAGTCTCCCGGTCTGCAGAGCTGGTGACGGGATTGCTGGAGAAAAGGGAACAAAACCGCTGCTGCTCGGAAGCCTGCTGGAGAGAGACAAGAGGCAGCAGCTTAGTTTGGAGGTAAAGAGCACGGAGGGGGATGACAAAAGTTGTGAACAGGCCTGTAAGGGACAGAGGGAGATTCTGATGGAAGATTTCAGTCCTCTCTGCAGAAAGAAACAAAAAAATACTTGTACCAAAGAACCACACCCACAAGCCTGATACCAAATTAGCTGAGCACATGGCTCTGTTAATTCTGCCCAAGTATTTTCTGTTTGATGACAGACTGAACTGCTGCTCACTGAACCAGGGTTATCTCCCCCATGCATTACCAGCCTGGCAATCAGAAGGGAACCTGGCAAACAGGACTAAGAACAAGGACAAAGTAATCTCCCTGAGGCCTGCTGCCAAGTGACAGAGCTGCCTGCCTGCCAATAGCAGCACTTTCACCAGGGACTTGGTACAAGAGCTCCTCTTCCCTGCAGGTAAGCATGTGTCACCTCGGGGCCATCCCATCTGCTAACTTCTCCACATGATGGACACGAAGGGGATGCAGGAGGGGAACAGCAGGAGTTAAGAAAATAGCCTTTTGGCTTGTCTCTGCCATCAGTGCTCAGTGATGCACTCCCAAGTGCTGCAATTTCAAGACACAAGGTTCTGGGCTGTCTGATAACACTCTCTCCCTACCCTGCTGCTGTAAGCATCCATCCCATCTTGTAAATAAGACTTAGCGCTAAGTTCCCAAGGAAACTGGAGCTCCTTGGTACTGCTGACTAAGATTTTCCCCTTCATGCAAAGAGGGCAGACCAAGTTAGGTGGGACTGGGTAAGAGACCTGACAAAGCACAGCCAATTACCAGGAATGCTCCCAAGACCCCTGAAGACAGCACAATGGCTTGACCATTATGCTCCAGGCTCACTATTAACCATGTCACAAGATTTCATCGCTGTCCACCATCACCACTCCCCACCCCCCCACACCACCCCAAAAAAAAAGTGTTTTATTCAAATACAGCTGTGTGATCTCCTACTGGTGTTTTCCTTTGGTGCTGCACTGGGAGTCCCAGGAAAACATCTGGAGAGAGTGAAGTGGGGTGAAAAAGCCAGACAGCTGCAAGGACATCATAAACCATGGGTGAAAGTTCACACAGGAGCTAATTGATATCTGCTCTGTGGCCTTTGGGATTTTCCATGCCGATGTTAGAACAACTCACTAGAGCTTGCCAGAGCTCTCACACCCATCCCACCACAGGCTAAGGCCCAAACTGTTCCTCAGTACTTCGGAAACTTGCTGCTTCCCAGACACTTGACACCTGAGTACCAAATAAATTTCTTTCCAGGCTGGGTTATATATTCAAGGATATCGTGCTAAAGAGTGGGAAGTTTCCTTCTAACACTCATAACATTTTTAGTTCCTTTCTCACTCCTTTTCCCACAGCCTCCAGCTTCTTCGGCTTGTGGAGAAAAGGGAATTATGCACATGTTCCCCCAAATCAGGTAGTCTAGGGCTGCACCCCACCTCAAAGTTGGTATCTTGAATACTTATTTAATCCTCTCCACAGTAGTTGTGTTAGAGAGACCTCATCAACACCGGGTTTGCATGCAGAAACAACTTGCTTTCTATATCCTCCCCTCTGCCAAACCCCACTGCCAACTCTTTAAAAGGCGGTATTCTTCATAGCCACCCACAACACAGCGTAAGTTGAGAATTTTGCAAAAGATTGTTTTTAGCTTGGAAATGATACTGAGTTTAAATTGCAGTTCTAAGTGGTTGCAGAACGTTTTAGCAGCTGCTTTCTGCCCCACCCTCATTCCCTGCTTGTCCCATCCCATTTCCCCTCATCTCAGTCCACTGGGGTGTTTTGGACTCTTTGCTCAATATTCAGCTCAGATGCAGGAATCAAATCCAGTTTTAATCAAGCATTCAAATCACTGCAGGTAGGCTCATTCGACAGCTTCCATAACGAAGCACTCTTGTGACAAAAGCCACCGACGCATGAAACTCACATATGCTGTTCAAAAGCTGAAGTACTAATGCAACACAGTCACCAGGGACTCTCCACAGAAGACTACTAACTATACTGTGCAGATAAACTTAGTATTAATAACTCTAATGCACCACAAGAGACACTAAATTGGGGAGGGAGAGGGAGGTGGTACAGAAAATTTCCCAGAAGCCCAAGGTCGGTACCTCTTTTCCATATGCATGAGTGAGTCTCACTGAACTGAGTCTTGGAACCATAGGCTTCTTCTCGAGCTATGCGAGTAGCTCTTCTTGGCATTGCTGTCCTGCATCAAAGTACTGTCTCTTCCAGTTATTCTCTGAAACTTTGAATAAGGGAGGTTGTCTCTTGCGGTTAGCCATGGGGTACAAAAGCTAAAGGTGACCAAGAGGTAGCAACCATGCAGAACAACTTGGATGAATAAGCAATCTCATGCTGAGCCCTGACAGCACAGTAACACCAGAGCAAAGTTCGCTTTTCCGGAGGTCTAAATCTTTCTGCTAAGCATGAAGAAACAAAGTTGTTCTCATGCAACAAAAATCTGAAAACAGGTGCCACGTGGAAACACTGTCACACAAAAACATATTTTCAGTTTCAGGCAAAAGTCTAACTTATCTGTGCTCATGCAACACTACATTTCTAGAACTACAGCAAGGTCATAACATTATTCTATTTAGTCCAAATTTGACTTTGGGGATGCCTCCCCCATTTGGGGAGAAGTGGTGTACAACTGGATTCCTAAGGAGTTAATTTTCCAAAGTACTGAGCACTGACACAACTCACTCTCTTTGACGTCCACAAGAATTTTACCGCGAACTTCAGTGCAAAAAGAGCTTGGACGACAACGGGTGCACTTAAAAATTGTACCTAGAGATATTTGTTACCGAAATACGAAGACTGGCATAAATGCAGTCTGAACAGAAATGCGTAGGTGCAAGCCTACCCAGAAGAAACAGGGTTAACAAAAGGTTAAAAGAAGGGCGTGTACTGCAAACAAAGACCACACCAAGGTTGTGGCAGTGTCACATCCACCACTCCTATCCTCATCAGTTTACAAGGAAAACAGGCAATGGGTGGCAACCTGGCCTAATATTTATGGAAGATGGAGTAAGTAGGGCTCTGCAGCAAAGTACCACCCTGCAACTGCTGCTGAATCCTAAAGGGCACAAAAGATCTATCCAAAAACATGCTTGTTACATCAGGAAGAATCCCAGAAACTTGACATCTGGCATTCTTTATCCTCTACATCACACACAAGTGATCTTTGCCAGACCACTTGGACGTACACCTCCTGGGGCTTGTAGGCATGTTGGTGCAAGTATGCAGATGAATGAAATCTATGACAAAATGAGTGTAATCAGGTAAAATCAACTTAAAGATTTTCTTGAAAAAATACTACTTTTCTCTTCCGTAAGATCTTCCACTGAATTTTGTTGTGCTGATTTCCCTACACATACACAATTTCTGTGATACTTAGCCCTTAACTGCAGCAGATGAGCCCATTTAAGTTTCCTTCATAAATTAAAACTCTTCCGCTCATCCACCCTGTATTCACAGCACCTAAACATTCTCACAGTTGCTCAGGTGACAGACTTTCTGTAGGTTACCCTAAGTGGGAAACTTCTCCATCAAAAGCTATTGCAACACTTCATGCGAATTCCTGGTTTTTACAGCTCAAGTAGTAAGGACTGAACATTTAGTCCAAGGACGTTAACAGGATAGACTATTGCATACCAACGGACAAACTATTTATACTAATGCGCACCGTTATTACTACCATGGTTGAACTTTAATGAAAGAAGATTTTCTCCACTTAGGGGAAAAGGGAAATGCTTCCAAATCTAATGATACTTTTAGGCATCTTAAAGTAAATTTCACTTTTTATAGGTAGATTCTGATGCCAATCTGTCTCTCTTCATTTATGATAAAATACAAATTACAGTTGGACAGTTAATGAGCCACTTGTATATGCCACAGAAAGGAGAGATGCTGCAGTGCCAAACATTTTAATGTCTGAGTCTGTTGAAGAAAATAGCTTTATAATTCATACACATTAAAAAAACCCAACCCAAACAAACCAAAAAAACCCTACACTAAAAGTAAGACCAGACATTGCAATTCCTATCTGCAATAGGCTGTCTGAAAGATGTAAAGGCATCTCCCAGCCCAGCATCTGCTAACAAACATTCAGGATAGGAATTGTATCCAGCTTGTTTTGGAATGATACATTTCCTCCTCCCACTTTCTTTTCTTAACAAGATTAGTTTCCCTGGGATGAAGGGAAAAGAGAAGCATGTGGCAGTGATGCATGCAGTCCTGGTTCTGTGATAAGCAGAGACTGCAAACCCACCAGGCTGAATCCTGCCAAACATCTGCTCATGTGAACTGGATTATGGGACTTTCTGGTGGTTGAGTTGTTTATTTAAATTATGCCAGGGAACTGAATTTACATCTCCAAACCCTACTTTGCTTCCTGCATTTCAAATTGTTTATGCTACTTTATTTGGATATAAGATTCCATTTAGAAGGAAAAGAAAGCTCCCTAAACTCTGTCAGTATTCACGTGCAATCTAATACAGGCAAAATCTGAAACCCAATGAGAATCTCAAGCAGAATTTGTAACACATACAACATATGAGAAGAAGAACTTCTGTAAAGGTCAGATTCTACCAGTGGATGGATAAAACCTGTCCTACCTTTTGGATGACCTTACCATTAAGAATGCTGTTACTTGCCTTAATGAGACACCCCTAACATATAATAGCTCAGTGAAAAGACATTAAAACATTGATCCTTTTTGAGTTCAATCTTTTCATTAATGGAACTTGAGGGAAGAATGGTACATACAAGCACAAACAAATGCTACTCAACACAAGACCAATATGTTTGAAGCTTTAAGCAGCCTTCATAAAGAATGCTCCACTTTCAGCAAATGGTGATTCATCACTTCTTGCTCCTCTGCCGAAAGAAGGCACTGTCTCACTTATGTCCTTTATGGAAAACAACATTTTGAGATTGGACTCCTGGGCCCAAAGTCCTAGCTACAGGCCACTTCAGGAAACATAACAACAAAGACTATTATCACTTAAGTAAGCATCAAATCACCTCAAACTACATAAAAGCACAAAGAAATGAGGAAGTCAAAGTTTATTCTATGGGGAATCCTGTGCTTCAAACACAGTCAGAACTTGGCCATGAAAATGAAAATACAACTTTTCTAAAATATTGAACAAATTAAAATTCAAATCTTTATTTCATAAATCCAAGTTATTGTGCTGATAGCCTTTTCACTTTAGGGCATGAAAAAAATCAATAAACCAAACAATTTCCATAGATATTAACCAGACTTCCCAATTTCAAATAGCACCAGAAAAGGTTATACAAAGGACAAGGAAAAGAACATTGCACTGGCATCACTGTAGAATTTAGAAAAAGTTTGGCTATGAACAGCAATTAAACTGGGTTATAGGATTTAAATCTGGTGCCCTGAGACTAAGTTGTTTCCTAATTCAGCTATGGCCTTACACAGAGAGTGTGGCAGAATCGCAAGGTGATAGTGTTTACATATTTTCTGTGAAGGCAAATCTAATTATCCCATGCTTTACTAATATGATCATACTGCAGGTCCTGAGCTCCTAATTGGCTTACTGAATACATGCCTGAGCTTTTTGTGTCATGAAACACTTGTGAGATCTCAGCATTTCGTGGTCACTTTTGTCCTACTATCTGGCTTAAATTGTTCCCTGCTTGGCATCACTATTCTGCCACCAAGTATGTTTAGCTCACGTTCAACTTCTCAGATGTTTCATGTGCTGCTGTTTTCTGTGCATAAATGTGTTGACGTAAGGAAAAGGCACCTCGGCTGTCCTTTCCATAACACAGATGTTCTTACGTGTGTGGCTGTATGTGGAGAAGGAATGACAGAGTCTCCCAGGTCCTAAGCTTGCATCCATCTTAGCATTAGGATCTATCCTGGTTTTTAGCATTGTATACTTCTAACCAAAGGGACTGTATGTGTATGTGCATGCCTCCATTCATGCTTGCACGTTCCATCCTCATTTCCATGCCTGCTGGTGATAATATCTATTGCTAGCAACTTGTCATTGTTAGTTCTATCATTGTCTGCTTTGCAACATTTTCTTTTCCTGTAGATTAGCTCTCTACTAACGTTTCCACCCTCTTGTGCCATACAGCATCCTTTTTTAGCCATTTATCATTTTAGCACTAGCACATGTGCTCCTGGGGTTTGTTTACTACAGCTCCAGGCTCCCTTCTCTCTAACCCAGCTACTTCCTATCCAGCTACACATATGCAAACTCATGATTCCCACCAGTCTCCAGACCAGTCTTGTCAATGTGGGGCAAAAGTTCAGACAGACATAAAATCTCATGAAATCTTGCAGCTCAACGGTTAGTAAGCATCAGCAGCTACAGGTAGTAAAGCCAGAAACTTGGTGGGGTAGACTGGTACAATTTTACAGTACAATCTGCAAAGCAGCATGCACTGCTTTTAAAGCCGCCTGCCAAGGAAGGATGCAAATGTCCAGCCTGTGCTGATGGCATGACTAAGTCGGCAGCATTTCAACTGGAACAAATCCCTATTTGCTTCTCATTCCTATCTTTCCTGCAAGCGTATTCCACCCTGCCTACCAGATGGCCCCTTCATGCTGAACTTGTGCTCCCATCTCCTGCTGAGACAAGGTGTCCTACGTTCGCTCCCTATCACAAGCCACAGAGAGGACACTCTTGATTTTTTACACTCAGCAAAGTAGAGTTGAAAAGGCCACCTTTCCAGCTTGTTTGTCAGCATAGCCTCTTCCCCTCCCACAGAGTACACAGCTCTTTACACTACCTCCCACAGCAATAAAAAAGAAAGGCTTTAGCATTTCTCAGCAATCACATTAACTTTGATGAATTGTCTGGCAGTGGCACCTGCTGCTAAGGATACAGATGTACAGGATGAACTAAAAGGCATTTCTCCATAAAGCAGATGATATTGCTGCAGATATGTCACTGTACAAATAGGTATTTTTCCACTTATCTAACCAATGATTTTTGCTTTGGTATAGGCATCCATAAAATAGCTTTGTGGGACAAACAACTCCAGATAAACTTTGCAGAAATTCTAGTAATGAAACAGAGAATATAAGGAATAATTTCCTTATGTTTCACTGAGAGAAGCTGTTCTGCATTTTGAATGGAAACTTGCTGTATTTAAAACATCATTAACTACAGCTCCAGGAAAAAAGAAAACAAACTACCTTACATGTATTTCACAATAATAACTTGAGTATTATTACAAATGAGTTGTGCTCTGTGGCTACCAACTCTCTCCAATGGAAACACGTACAGATTCCTATTATTAGTTCAGTATCAGGAAGGCAAATTCTTCTGCAGGGAAATTCCATTTCAGCAAAGCATATCAAAAGTTCAGAAGGAATTAGTGTGCACCAAGTACAAAAAAATCTCCCATTCCGGTTGGGACTTCAGAAATAACTGCAGTAGAATAGCCACTAGAATATTCATTATAAGGTATATGCAACACCCAATATATATCACAAACCCTGAGGGCATATTTGTCACTTCCACAAGGACTATCAAGGGAGTTAAAAATGCTGCATAAAAATGCTTTGGTGTTTTATTATTTTTTTATTTTATTTTATTAACCTTCAGGGTGATTTTTTATTTTTTTCAAGGTGGGCATATGACAGTAACATAAAAGGCCAGTTATTCAATTCCTCATCTGACTGCTTTGACTGTTCAGAATACACAAAGCAATTGCAAAGCTGCTATCAAAACAAGTTGGGGATTTTCGAGCATCAGGCACATTCTGTCCCAGACAGCATCATTCTGGTATAGATGGTCCAAAATGGATATAGGGGTTCCTAAGGGCAGGGATAGTCAAGGAGAGCCAGGTCAGCCACAGGAGGGTGTGCTGTTCAGGTGTGTTGAGTCAAGTAGTCTGTGATGAGATCCCATTACAGGTACTAATTCAGAAAGCATTAATTTAAATTAGCTTGCAGGCTGCTCTAAGTTCTGCAAAGGATAAAAATTCCTCTTGTGCAACATCAGGTCTGGCTATAGTTACACCACTTGATCACAACCAAGGGCCTTCCTTTCCAAGACCTCTGCAGGATGTGCACTAGGCTTGGACTTCTATACGGCTCATGAGAACATTTGCACTTGTGCTAAACAGGATTTACAATTTATTTCTCAAAGATAAGAGAAACCAACCACTAAATGAGGGACTTCTAAGCTATGCAGTACTAGCCAATGTCCACATTAGCTGGGGCAGTGCTTTGGCCTGGTGTGGTAATTTTTTGTCATGTCTACAAAGTACAGCCCCTTTTGAAAGTGTTGCTGCTTTTTAATTTAGAAGATGTATAAAATTACTTGGAAATCATCTGCAGTGAACTCTGCTGAAGAAATGTTAAAGTGATGTTTTCTTTTGTCAATTTTAATTTGAGGAATCTTTTTTCAGGGTCTGTAAATTATGAGATAATTTTGCTTTGTCTTAAAATGTTTGACATTAGAAAAACAGAGCAGAGGATCTTGACACAATACCTAGAAAGACAAAGTTTTGAGGAGGATTTTGCAAGTGTACAATTTTTCAACTTGAAATAATGCTTTCCTACCATTATTGTAGGCCAAGTACAACTGCCCTACAATGCAGCTAACCCTCAAAGCATTCTTGCCTCCTATAGCTTTGTCCCAGACTCATAAAGGTATTTTTAGTTTCCTAATAAATGAGCTAGGTACCACAATACCTTTCCAAATCTAACCACCAGTCTTTTTGCTCACTTATCAAGGCATTGTGCTTTAGAACTAGAAGACACTCTTCCATATCAGTGTACACCTTACTGGGTACAAAATGGCTTGCTTTTTTTTTTGTCTAAGGACTTCTCACGTGGACATTATTCTGCCTGATTTCCATTTGGTTATCAATTTGCACACCATCTGCCAGGAATATTCCCTCTAACAATGTGCTCCAGCAGGTTGACCCATCAGACCCTATTCTGTAACAAGCTGAACATGACCAGAGGTGCTTAGCTCTCATTATTGCCTTTCCTGGCCTTGTGTTCTTTTACCAGACAGCCTCTGCCATTGTAATCAATCCTCTTCTGTCAACACTTTGAATTGTTTGCCCCACAGGTAAAATTCATAGCTTACTCTTGTCAGCACAGTGGTTTTAGTGTTGGCAGAGGAAAGCTTATAGGCAGAAAAGCACCAAGAGTCTGCTGATTGCATGCCACCTCCTGGCATATCAGTCCCACATAGTCATGTCCTCACAACACATAATCCTAACAGAATGGTAGCATGTCACCTACAGAAATTATTTTAGGATCATTCATAATATCATCCTGCTAAAGACAGGGCAATTTTGTGAGAGAAAAAATTGACACATAGCATTTATTGCAGTTTTTATCTGACCTTGCCCACATACCTCTTGGCTATTTGCAATTCTTCCTATAAGCTGTGCCAAACTTCATACTCAGAAATGTCTCTCCTGATGGGGCTTCCTAAGTTATCCTTAATAGCAAAGACTTGATACTTCGCGGCACAGTTCTGGCTGGAAATAATCTAGGAAGCACATGCCCTAAAATTTCCAGTGAAGACATGAGAATGCCCGATGCCTAGGCCTGAATTTTTGCTGCCTCTTCCCACTCCACCCCAGCTGTTCCACTGCACTTCTCATATTGAAGTGGGAGTGCTGACAGAATACTTCTCAGATGGTAACGAAAGTCGTCCCAGTCAGGGCTCTTCTCAGACCCTGACAGGCAAAAATCTATTTTAAATGTGCTGATTGTCAGGCATGTGGATGCCTCCACAGGCTGTGCACTGCAGAGTGAAAAAGAGAAAACCCTCCTTCAAGAATTTTTGGACCCAGCTCTCCCTTCCAACTCTGACAGACACCACTTGCCAGCATCAAGAGTGTAAGAACAGGGCACAAACGTACCGATAGCCTCCATGGTATACAATCCCAGCCTCCAGCAACATGTGCCTTGGGAACTGGTATATTTATATTTAAATGCTTTTGACAGATCTGAGGGCATAATATTGTCTAATTGCTTTTGGCACACAACACATCTAACAGCAGTAAGTTCCTCGGGTTAACTAAACATGCTGTGAAAAAGTCCTTCCCTGTTTTGCATTTACCACCTGATAATTCAAGTGGTTGTCCTGCAGCTTTTGTACCATGAGAAACTGAGAATAACCAGTCATTTCCAACTCATGTCTCCATGTTGTTTACGACTGCCAAAAGATTACATATCCACCCAATTGCTTCCCTCTATTATCTATAATAGCATCGGTCCTAGTTGCAGGAACAGGTTCTCTGGGAGACACTGAGCACATTGTCTGCTGCAGAGGATTAAGGACATTAGTTTCCAACTCAAAGCATATAATCACGTGGAATTACAGAATCATAAAATTGGGAGAGATTTGAAAAGACCCCATGGATGACAGCAGAACAGGTCATTATCTATGTTACCCCAGGCAGACATTTGCTTCATCTATTAACAAACCTGAATTTTCTATTCTGTGATTGAAGCCTATTACTTCTTACCCTATATGCCTACAAAGAAGAGCTCTTCCCTTCCTCTTTCCAGCAGCCATTTACACGTTTGCAAAATGTTGTTAAATATCCTTAGCAATCTCTTCTTTACCAAAGAACTCTAATTCCTGCAATCTTTGCTTTAGATTTTATTTTGACCCTGCTTATTCTTACTGTACTCATATCAAATTGTCTGGTTGATCCACATCTTTCAACTGCAGCTCCCAAAATCTGAACTATATCCCAGCTGAGACTGTACTAAGTAAGTACCAAAGAGATGGATCATTTCATAGGTCTCATGGGTGATGTATTCTGGTTTTGCATTGCAAGATGGTTTTGCCTTTTGAAGCAACAGAGCATTCCTGATTTAAATTCACCTTGTGAACCACAATAATTCCCAGTTCTTCTCTTACAGACCTATTTGTACTTATGCAGTTGATAATTTCTCAAGTGAAATACCTTGCATTTATCCCTTCTTCTTTTTTCAGGCTGTATCTCCAATTTGTCAACATCATTTTGGCTAC
Organism: Balearica regulorum gibbericeps; assembly: GCF_011004875.1. NCBI lineage: Eukaryota > Metazoa > Chordata > Aves > Gruiformes > Gruidae > Balearica > Balearica regulorum. The sequence goes on along the minus strand of NC_046188.1, from coordinate 51,595,525 downwards.
CAAATACATCTTCTCTATTTCCTGACCCCTCAGAAAATCAGATCAGGACTGAACACTACTTGTAACAAAGTACATGGGGATGCAAAAACTTTCAGATTCTGCAAGAGTATGTTTTCAATTGAGCTACGAATCAGGATCTGAACTACCTTCAAAATAGTTCCCTCAGTATCACAGGTGCAGCTCATCCCTAATGAGGTTTCACAGAATAATTAAATCCAGACAGCTTGGGCAAACATCCAAATCTTCAGTTACTCACCTTAGCTGACAACTCTGGCAGATAGTTTGAAGTGTTGTAATTCCTAACACGAAAGGCGCATAATATCTGGGACCACTGACTGAATATTTGAGATACCTCTCATTGCTTTATCCACAGTAGGCGAAAATGGCATTAGATAAAACGCTGCAGTTAGAAAGGACTTTCTCATGTTCTTGTTATTTTAGGGAGCTCTGCTATTGGTACAATTACACCAACAGTTTTGCCATGTCACTTCTTTAAAATATCCCCTCAACTATTTTTGTGCAGTACCGATGACTAACTTAATGTCCTGCAACATATTTCTAACTCTTACTGAGTGAGGCCAGCACATAGGACACGGGTAGGCAGGATTATAGCATCTATTCTTGTCCTCGGACTTTATACAACTCTTGCAATATCCTTTAAACTATCCACAGTCCATATTCACCCTCTGTAAAATGGCATTAGTGAGAAGAACACAGAACTCCTGTTTCAGAAGTGGGATGGGCCTCCCAGGAGTGATGCATTGGCAGTTAATTTGGCAGCTCTGAAGGAGTAAAGATGGCATTTGCACTTACATTTGTGATAAATAGATTTTATTCCCACAACAACTCTGTTGTAAAATCAACCTCATTATACAGGTTTGGAACTGAAAAGCAAGAAAATTAGGCGAGCAAGGCTGAAATAGAATCCAGGTCCTGCACCCCAGCCCAGTGGCTTACACACTAAGACATCTCAAGTAAAATAAAACAATATAGATTTAAACATTTCTGGCATTTGCTAATCATCCTATAACTTTACCTAACACTTCTCTAACTTAGCTTATGGTGTGGAACTACTTTGACTTCTACAGCTTTACTCCTCATCTTAGAGCAGTATGCTTCTCACTTTAGAAAGTTGTTTTTCCATGTGAGATTTCCCAAATTCACTTGGGTTATCTGTTACATATCAGCCTCACAATGTGGGAGCTGCATGAGAAAACAGTATCCTCTACTCTGAGTATCAGCAACGTTCAGGGAAGTAAGCTGTGCCAGTGCACTAGAAGACAAAAAAATGAGGCACAAATAGCCTTGGCAGTTGGTTTGCTAAAGCAAGATCACTGGTACACAGCGCCATGCTAAGCTATCAAGCTCTTCTAACACAAGCCCATCCAGCAGAACCTGGGGACAGCACAGCTGTAGGTGCCTGTGTCACATGTAAAGTGCCAGCAAAACAAAAGGCAGGTGCCTGCAGATGCACCAGGCATGTAGGGGTAGCACAGAGCAGATCAGCAGAAGTAGATACACTGAGAGTGTCAGACAAGCATGTACGGCTGCATCCCAGGGCCTAGAAAGAAAACAGATGAATGCGCTTCAATGCTGTGCCTGGCTGCAAGGTTACCATGTGTGGAGTCGCATAGTTTTGCTCTGGGCACTAATGGCATAGACAATCTGAACACACAGCTAGCGTGGGTACTTCTAGCAACACGAAATCTAGCAACTCACTCTGGAAGGAGAATCATACACTTATTCAACTCACAGGGCATGCCAAAAACTGCAGGAACATCAAGGAATATCAATTTCTCATCCTCCAGGCCCTACTAGCAATGGCCTGGAGGATACATATTTGAAATGTCTCAGGGACACACACCCTAGAAGGAAAAAAAAAAAAAAGAGAGAGAGAAAAGAGAGCTTTGTTTATTGTCTACCTCTTTCAAAGGTAATGTTGGTCACAAAAACTTTGGTAGCATCCTAGCAACAATTTCAACAAAAAGTCCTGACTAAGTACAAAATTCACTCATGAGTGAGCACTGAGAATAATCATCTGAACTCTGTTAAAGCAGGATTTAAACCTGCATAGTTCTCAAGCCACAACACTGACAGAGTTTGAAGCTTTAGAGAGATCTTTGAGTTAAGCATCCATGTTTTAGGTACCATTTTTAAAAAGCAATATTGCAGGAAGGCTTTGAAAGACTACTAGCTATTTATGTATCTAAATTCCCAGGAATTTCCAGGCTGGAAAATTTCAGGGAAAAAAACCTCCATGCAAAAAAAATCAAGGACAAACTCTAGCACAAAACAGTTTTCAAGTGGGAATGAGCAGCACGCCCTTCCCAATCACGATATATCATCCCAGGCCTATAAGGTGTGAAGCTACAAGTCTCTGTGTATCTTAACTCACACAGAACAGACACTTTTAAAAAGTCATCTTTGGTTTAGTGGGAAATTTTGCACAGTTCAGTAGATTTTTAATTTTTCACACTCAAGTAACTACACTCCTACTGGAAATCAAAATATTAATGTACAATACCTTGCTGAGAGTGTACAAGCAACACAGGTCCTTCCCAGAGTATCAGCGGTGCTGGGCTTGGACTCATCTCAGCTAGCTGCTCCCCTCCCGCGTCTGTCTGCAGAGCTCTCACAGTTGGCCTTGCACAGACTGAGAGCTGAGCCCTGATTCATGATTTCAGGCTCCAGGCATGGAATGCAGCCATAGAAAATCCAGAACTATTTTTACCCCTGAGCAGCCGCAGCATTTCTGCCCCATAAAGACTTCTGAAGCTAATGCCTTACCCTAAACACACATACACCCTGAACCTAACCAGCTAAGATGCATGGTTCCCTGGCATTTAGTGTGGTTTTTAAACTGCGCAGTTGCTACCGACAGGACAAAGCAGCTCAGCCCCTGGCATTATTGTCAGCCCTCAGAAGTCAGACATTTGATCCCAGTTGTCAAAATTAGAAATTCTTCAGAAATGCTTTGCTCCAGGAAATAAGATTAGCTCAGAGCAATGACTGTCTATACAGTGTGTCTTGTACACCGCCCCCCCCCAGCCTGCATTTAACAAATATGTAATAACATCTTCAGCTAACTGACAGACTGCAGACACAAATAAAAATCACTACATGTTGAACAAAATCACTACATGTTTTAAGGAAAACCACAAGGCTAAGGCAAACAAAAAAAAATTCAGAAACAGACAGCAATGGCTTTTTATATAGAACATCCAGAAATATGGAATTGTCTTTAATAAATAATTAGCAACAAATCAGAGCTAGACACCTGAACTAATTTTTCAAGATTATACAGAGAATACTGACCACTAGAAACTTTTACAATTGTGCTGTCTTGAACATACAGGATTCTATGAGTATACTTTGGAAATAAAAAATGCCATCTAGTCTTATTGTGGAGGAACAAATAACAATAAAAAAGGACTAATCAGATTTTTGCATAATCAACTATAATTGACACAATATACAAGCACTTGGGCAGAGAACAGTCCACAAGCAAATGTGTAGTTGGACATCCATAAGAGGTCCAAATACCTAAGAACCAGCAGACTCACTGACTTAACTTGCTCATATGTTGCTTTAGACAATGAAAAATAACTGCAGGCATTTCTCAGAAATATGTGGTTAAAATACAAGAGGCACAATACAAAACTGACAGAACTACCGAAAACAGTCAATTATTAGTTCTTAACCTGTGGAAGCATGTGGAAGTTTAGGTAAGAATTAATAGCTCAGCAATATCACATCTTATATTAAAAAATGGTCCCTGCCATCTAGAGTTCAGGATGATGAAAGAGCATGCAAAGGGTGAGATTGCCAAGTTCATAGGAAGACAGTTACAATCACCATTAAGCAGCAGGTGCCATAACCTACTGAGCTCCTAGTGAGTTTTGGGGACAGCAACCACTATAAGTTCCCTTCAAAAGGCAGCTGCAATGGAACCTATAGTACATATGTATACCTACAGTAACCTTAACACTACATGCAACTTAAAGACAAATTCTTGACCAGATATACCCAAAGCTGTGGCAACTGGCACTCTGCGGATACTCCATTTATGAAAAAGTAACAGAATAATTACAAGAATATTTTTAATTTCACTCACAACTGAGTACCTGTAGCATCATGCAGGCTAAGTCTGGAGCTCTGAAGGATGTGGCCCTTTTAAGCAAGACCTTGTACTGAGAATCTATCATTTGCTCTTTCATACTCATGGACAGTCCCTTAAGAAAGTGTAGGGGGAGCAGAAGGAAAACAGCAATGAAGGAGATCCTTGGGTAATAAGCAAGCTACAGTGAGAGTCTGTAGAACAACATGAAACATACCTTAAGTGGGCCAGATCTGACATCAATGACCTAAAGCTCAGAAAAGGTGTTAAATAAAGGAGCAATACAAGCTTGTAATGTCTGGAAGGCTGAGCCACTTTAGCCTAGTGTTGTGGGAAATAAAGCAGAAGAAATGCTGTTGCTGTGAATTCGTGTCTGTATGAGAGATTATTCTCAGTGAACAGCCTTCTGCTATTTCTGCAATGAGCTGACTCTCTAGAAGTCCCTTTCATTTGCAGTGAAATCAAAAATCCCATCAATGACAAAAAGCCAAGAGAGTAAGTCTAGCTAACAAAAACCCTATGCAAGTAGCTTCACAGTTTCTATCACTTTTCACCTAAGAATTAGGAAGTACATGTTTTCTACCTGCCAAATTATTACCAGCTCAAGAACAGACAGTGCCTCAAATTATTGGCTCTCACAAATAAGAGAAAGTGTAAAAGACTGGTATAAAACTCGTTCCTTTCCGGCAGAATATTCAAGGTTCTCCTTGCATACTACCAAACAGAATTCAAAGGGAGAAAAAAAACCCTACAGTAATAAAAACCTGAGGCTGTCTGATAATATTCTGCTTTTAATACCTTATTCAGTAAGCTTCAAACTTGTTGAAAACCAGAAGGTGAAGAGCCAAGATAAGCTCCATGAATTTTTAACCAGGCTCCCTTGGAGACTGCCAACACCAGATAGGAAATTATTCACCATTCTCCCAGCTGAACTCACTGGTTCATACAGTGATGTTGAGGGATAGTGAGAGGAGTGTCTAAAGCTTGGAGTAGCAGTATGAGGCCATCTGTGAGGGGCTCAACATTTGCTGATTTGTTTCTAAATTAAGAGTTTAAAATATTTATTTACACACTTGCTTTTAAAAGCCAATCTTTCCCGCTCTGTTCTCAATTTTATGCCATATGGAAATGGCTAGGGGTCAATGGTCAAAAAGAAGAAAAAAACCCCAAAAACCTACACAAAGCACACAAATCATTTTTAGGTATCAAAAGAATAAATCACCAAAAGTAATGTACCAGTCACCATGACAATTTCCAAAGAGCTTTTAATATATAAGGAAGGAGAGGAAACAAATGAAAAAAATAGCAATTTAGGGTGTCAAATTCCAAGAAGTTTTAAAGTTTTTGTTCTCCCAGAAAATCCACACTACTCATCTCACTTTTGAGAATTAGCACCATGCAAGGCATCTTTTAAGACATTTTCAGGCATAATGAAGAAATTCCAAATCACTTTTTCATAAAGATCCTATATGCTATAGGAGAAGATCTATAATGAAACTATCAATCATTGGTGTTTAACAGTCCATGCAACTAAAGACCACCAGAAAAAAGAATCTGAAACCAATTAATCAATCCTATAGTTTCAGTTTTCAGGGAGAATGACAAATTATTATAAATAGTAGTTATAATGCAGAAACTCAGGGCATTTCCAGGTCTTTCTCTTACTCTTAAAGTAGTACAGCCAGGCTGTGGATCCTGCTTAAAACAGAAAGTGAGGACAATGACCCAAGAGCTGATATAATTGTTGCCACTTTCTAGCACCATTCTGAAAATGGAAAGAGAGGAAAGAGATTCCTAAAAAGGAGGTGTACTTCTAGCTTAGATCCCAAGCTAACTGCCTGATAAACCTTTTGCACTTGCATGCAGATAAAAGCAAACACAAAAAGACATCCACAAACATGCATTTGTCAGCAGCCTCAAGTGCTAGTTATCATAAATGGTTATCAACACTATCCATCCAAAACGTATATGCATGAGAGAGACAAACACCTGTACAGCTATCAAGAGCCAGGTTTGCAATCACAGTGCAAAACAGTGGCTAACTGCAGGCTTAATTTGTGTTCATGTCATTGCAACGCTATGCCCAGTGCCATAAGATGTCTTACCCACTTCACAAGGGTGAGATGTTTACAGAATCAACCCCACTCAGGAGGCAGATGCCAAGAACTGATGCAAATCCAGACTGCAAATAAGGAAAAGCTCAAGTTGTGATGTTTGCACTTACTCCTGTTTCAAAGAGCAAAACTGGAACCCTCTTCTTAGGGCTTGCACTGATGCAGCCATATTGCTCGATGGCTGCTAAGTACAGTCAGGATACTCAAGAATTATCATTATATGTCTTATTTCTTTTACCATTTCCTAAAGCATTTGCTCTGAGCTATTGTTGAAAAAGGATTCTGTGCTAATGTTGCTCTGACTCAGAACTGCCTTCCTTCATGAACTCAAGACCTTGCAACACAGCTACTTAATATATATAAATTATCTGAATGTATTGCCAAAAAGAGGTGTGACTACTGAAACTGAATGTGCCTGTAATATTAAGGGCACTCATTTTTGCGTACAAAAGAATTGCCTGTCAATGAAATGTGAGGGCGTGCATGTGGTGCTGTTGCCTATGTTAGCAGGAAAGTTTAATTCTACTCGCAACAGAAACACCAAATTCCCTACAACAATAAAATGTCAAATCAGCAACAGAAAATGCCAACATTTTAAATTCAGTACTGAAGCGCACCTCCCATGTGTTTACCTTTAATTTTGGCTTCTTCTATTGTTATATATTAGTTGTCAGACAATGCAAAATGCATCAAATCAGGAGTTTCTTTCAGAGATTTTTGTAGATAGTCCCCCCAAATTCTTAGATCACAGCTTCGTTTTTCCCTCTTCATTTCTTCCTTGTCCCCTCCCTTTATTTCACTCTCCTACATCAAGAGCTAAAATGTCAGCAACCTCTAAAAACACATATACAAATAGGGAACATCATAGTACCTACTGAAAAAAAATAATGATCCTCTGTTGCTACATTCATGTAACTATTCCTAGTCCAGTTCCTCAAAACGGGAATTGGGAGGAAATGAAGGACCAAATATGATCTTAAAAGACAGTAACATAAACATTCAGTATGTTAACTTTTCTAAATGAAATCACACACCTGGCATTCAACAGAAAAACAACAGAAAATTACTCTTGTTTGTCAGGTTATACAATTTTGAACAGTGCACGTTAAAAAATGCTATTTAGCTTGTATGACTTATGGCAGGTGCCTTCCTTACCATAAAGTCTCCTCTTACAACTAGCAGTGGCTATGCTAAAACATTTTTCAGCACTTCCAAGCTTTCCAGAGAGGAAGACTAAAAGACTTTATTTATTTACTTATTTATTTTGTGGGGGGGCTTTTTGTATTTATGAGAATCAGGCATTGATTCCAGCATTTCCATACTTCAACTGTTCCCGAAGTAAATCCAGTAGAATATTTCCTATTTACCCAGCACTGCCACACATCTGGGAGTCCTAACCATATCCAGTGTGCACAGTAAGTAGAGTAGCGTGCAGTCAGCCCAGTATTTTTCAGAGTAGGCTAGAAGACTGAGGACAGCTGTTACTGTGTTAACTCAAAGCTGCCACTTTTTTGAGGCTTATCAGCTATGCTTCTAAAACAGGACAGCTAACGCCCTCAGTTCTGACCAAAGGGTACCAAAATGGTAGCTGGTGCGAGATGCTCTTATCTAGGAAAGCTAAATGGTTTATGTACAGCATAGACATAGGGATCAATAACTGAAGCTGTGATCAAAGGAGACAGCTGAGCCTGGATTAATCACAGCAGGACATCTTTTATCTGACGGGTCAAATCTTGAAAGGGTATCTCTCCAAGGGCATAGGTTGCATGCCACCAGTTTCTCAGCAGCATGCAATGTAACACTTACTACCCAAGAAAGAAATTGGAGAGATATATCCAACATTCAGCAGGACTCTACAAAAGTCTGATCACCTGGAGGTGGAATTCAAGACAGATCCAACAGCAGTCAGTTTAGGTGATCAGATGGGCAGCTGCTACCTGAAGACACCAGGTCCCTGGAGAAGGGCAGCTAGTGGAAGAGACAGATATTGGAAGGAATACCTACAGGTTAATGGCACTGCACACACACACCACGGATACAAGGTGTGAAACCAGACATACACTGTAGCTAACAGCAAAACAGCAGCTTAAACGCTATTTATTCTGACATATTTATATATACATGCTCTTGTCTTCCAAGTGTTTCCCACCTGCATCAAAGTGTTCTTAGGAGACAATTTCTGAAAGTGTTTATATCACAATTACTTTCCACAAATTCCTTTTCCTGAAGTTCACTTGTGCCCAGAGAGTGTCTGTTCTCTAGGTGTATCAGCCAATACACTAAAACGTAACACCCTCCCTGTAAATCTTCCTCACGTAAGTCTTTAGACCACCAAAGCTACCAAAACACGATTACTAAGGTGTTAGTAGTAAACACTATTACTAACATAGGGATTCCAAAGGCTTTACATACCTCGCTTACTTATAAGCTTTAGAAAAGCCACTGACTAACAGCAATGAAATACACATCCAATTTCTTTAGCTGTGCAGTCATACACCTCTGCAAAAAAATACCTAATTTTCACAGGAGCACAGAAAATATTTTATTATGACTATTATTATGACTATTATTATTTCTTCATAAAGTAATCTACACAGAAGGCTATGGATTCAGAAATGCACTTCAGCATATACTTAACTAAGCAACCAAATAGCCCCACCTTATACACAACCCTGCAAACAAGAAGTGAGAAGCAGGAGCTCTGTGTTGCTGTCCTGATGAGGCGAGCCAAGGCTATGCCACATTTTTTCCTCAACTGAGACACCCAAAGATAAAAAGCAGATATTTCCTGATACACTGAGCAAATGGGAATTCTCCTCTAGACCAAATTGCCCTCTTTAGTATGAGATAAACAAGCAACCTCTAACAAGTATTAGCAGTCCACTATTTCTGGGGAGTCCCGCATACTCAACAACAGTTACAAAGATCATAATGCCACCATGGGTTCTGTGCAGTTCTTGGCCTCAGGAGAAATTAATTAGTCGTCGTCTTTTACTTCAGAATACACAAAAATGAAAGGAAATATTCCTGCAGGCCAACAGAACTTCCAAACATGCTTGTTTCTCCCTCCAATTACAAAGCCCATTAGAGATGTTCAGGCCCTGTTCTACAGAAATAAGAAACAGAATTGGCAATTAATGAAAGCTGGAGCCCCCAATGTTAAAGTTTCTGCTACTGAGCCAAGTTTCTGCTACAAACTGAAAGCAGAGCTACATGGAGGCAGGCACACTTTCCCACTGTGTGGATCATAAGTGAACAGCATTAGTTATTTTGCCATTTGGAATAAAATACTTCTGTGCATTTTCTTAACTACTGTTGTTCTATCATTACCACAGAGGCTGGTATTTAAATTTTTCCTGAGTCCCTTGGCATCTAATAAAGATCTGTCAAATGTAACTTCTTGCCCTGCTTCACTGTTCAGCATTAACCCATGCATGGTTGATTCCTTGTAAACACTAGTTTTTCCTAAAAGTAGTAATTTGCATTAAAGATGCATCATCGTGCTCAGTCTTCAAGCACTGTAGATTGGCACAACTCCAGCCACTTATGTGGAACGCCATGGATTGATCCCTGCTGAGGAGTCAGCCTGTGCATTTAAAGGCTATGAGGATTGTTAGACTCATACAGTTTGCATCACACCAGCAAGCAAACTTAGCAATCCACAGCCATATACTGGATCAAGTGTTTCTCAAGAGAGTTAGACACATACAAAGATGACAACAAATGAGCATGGGAGCAACGTCAAGGTGGTGAGTAAAGAATGTGAGTGGATTTCATAAACACCACCTACCTTTTCCTCTGGCACAGATAAAGACTCACTGTCAAGATTTTCTATTAAACCTTTACAACACTAAGATCTGAATGTGTTGGAAAGAACCCAATGCAATGCATTGGAAAATTGTTAAGCCATAATCATTTTAGCTAAGAACATCATATTTATGACAGCTCCACCATTTTCATTACAACTTTGGCAAACATGGAAAGCTTTTTACTCCCCATTTAACAGCTATTCTTGTCAAGGCCAGCACCACTATTAATACTACAGTATTAGAGGCGCTGGCTGCATTTTAATCAGAACTAGTCTCTCCTTTTTCATTTTAGGCAGAAGAAAAGTGTTGCAACCTACCGGTTTGTCTGGCTGCTGCTGCTGTGAGCGTAGAGGGCACCCATCTGCATCCACAAGGGCAGCACAAGAAAAAGGCAATTCTGTCGGTGGCATTTAATTCACAGATTTTCTCTCAAGGCAACAGAGTATCTAACCAGGTAAATGAATCTGGGGAAACCAAAAGGCAGACAATACCACAATCCCTGACTAATGTGATACATCTGCTGCAAAAAAGACCAGGCATTTAAGTGGTATTCGAGGTGATGCTGGCGCCCCACTTGCTGTAATTTTCTACCTGCAACTGCCATTTGAAGAGCATCTCGCAACCCAGAGATCCAGCTGACAAGCAGGCCACACAGTTCTAAGGTTTCCAGAGTCTGAGCTTTGTTAATCGCAGTAGAAAATTTAGTGTCAGGGTTGACACCTCCAGTATCCCTGCTGGGGACCCTTAAATGACAACATATGACTTCAGATCCATGCAGCGCACAAAAAGATGCTCCTGCATAGTAAACAAAACTCAACATTAATTATTTTAGAAGGAAGGAGGAAAGCTAACTGGAAGACCAGTTGTTCATTTCTGCCTAGCTAGAAATTATTTGTGACATTCACGTTTCAGGCATCAGATAAGTCATCTTTGTTTCAATTTGCCTCTATTTATTCCTTTGTTGTTCTTCTCAAATTCTTCAGTATCTCCTAGTAGCAACTTTGTAGTAATAAATCCATGGCTGATGTGCATACATCTCTTTAGCCTGCCTAGCACACACATAATGCAATACTACAAAGCTTAATAATACAATCAGTTTTAAGATTCCTAACTTGAAAAGATCCTCCACAACACGATATTAAGACTGGAAATATACTCCTCATTCTATAGTCAGAGACATTAGCAGCCATATGACTATGGTTACCCCACTATGTTCTCAGAATTGGCAACAGCTGATCCATACTACTTTTTTCTTGTCTTTTTTTCCCCAAACTACAATTCATGAAAATTCAAGCTTTCTCCCAGAAATTAATCTGCAATATTTACAGATACCTAGTTAACACAGGCATGCCTGTGTTAAGACAAGATTTCATGTAACCTGCAGCTCTTGCTATATGAGAGGCATCAGTTTTCAGATGCTGGGCTGCCTTTGTAAATGTTTTCAAGGAGATGCCTTTCCATCATCCTGGCATACTACAGTAGAGAGGGTTCTGATAACTATGCATTATCCCAAACAAGCAACAACGAGGAAAAGAAAGTATCAGAATCAAGACATAGCTAGAAAGGCATACATTGCCAAAGGGAAGGGAAAATATTCACCTCTGCTTCTGCTGCTTGCTTATGCCTTGCAATATATTCTGTGCAAACCTCTGTAAGGCAGGGGGAAAATAAAAAGAACTTTGAGACACCAAAAATAAACAATATGCCACATGAGAAAATTTCAAACAGGTCTGAACATATGCTTAAGTTTTCTTACCTGAATATTTTCACTGATGTGAAAAGTATTTAAAAATTATGGCCATTTGGACCCAGTCCTCTGTTTGAATTTCTGTATCAAATACTGCATTTCCAGCTCTGTTTGAGAATAACTGCAATGACAACCTTTGCCATGTCCTACAGCTGTGAACAGCTATAGCTTACACTGCAGGGTAGGGCAGAGGAGTCAATGCCTTCCTGCCTAATGCAGAGGGTGAAAGACACTAAAGGCCATGAGCTTTTATGAAGTGCCTTTATTCTGGAGACTTGCTTCACAGGCCAAATCCCTGACTTGAAAGCCTCTTTGGCAAAAATCCTGCTTTCTCCATAAGCTGAACCATAAAAATCCCAAATCAAAGGAATCGGGAAAAGATCATAGAATCATTTAGGTTGGGCAAGACCCTTAAGATCATCAAGTCCAACCATAAACCTAACACTGCCAAGTCCACCACCAAACCATGTCCCTAAGCACCACATCTACATGGCTTTTAAATACCTCCAAGGATGGTGACTCAAACACTTCCCTGGGCAGCCTGTTCCAGTGCTTTACAACACTTTCAGTGATGCCATTTTTCCTAATATCCAATCTAAACCTCCCCTGGCGCAATATGAGGCCATTTCCTCTTGTCCTATCGCTTGTTACTTGGGAGAAGAGACTGACACTGATCTGGCTACAACCTCCTGTCAGGTAGCTGTAGAGAGCGATAAGGTCTCCTCTCAGCCTCCTTTTCTCCAGGCTAAACAACCCCAGTTCCCTCAACCACTTTTCATAAGATTTGTGCTCCAGACCCTTGACCAGCTTCGTTGGTCATCTTTGGACACACTCCAGCACCTCAATGTCCTTCTTGTAGTGAGGGGCCCAAAACTGAACACAGTATTCAAGGTGCGGCCTTGACGATCACTTCCCTAGTCCTGCTGGCCACACTATTTTGAGTACAAGCCAAGACGCTGTTGGCTGCCTTGGCCACCTGGACATGCTGCCGGCTCACATTCAGCCTGCTGGCTCCCCTCCCTCAGGGAAACTTGGTCCCACTGCAGCCAGCTTGCCTGGTTTCTTTAATTTGAGTTTTCAGGCAACTTGCTTTCTTCAGTGCAGCAAGCTTTCCTAACCATAGGCCTTAGATATACATACACATATCACACAAAACAGAGAAAGGACCTGAAAAGCTGCAAGGGGAAACAGCAAGGCTTGAATGTCATTTTCCTTTCACAAGAGCATTCCTGAGCTTGTCTGGGGATTGAACTCTTGGTTTTACTATAAGAAGTTAGTTTTAGTGGTAAAAAAGTGCCATTTTTAAACAAACTGTGTCATCTGGCGCACTCAGTGGATGAGGGAAAGGCTGTGGATGTTGTTTACCTGAACTTTAGTAAAGCCTTTGACACCGTTTCCCACAGCATTCTCCTAGAGAAACTGGCTGCTGATGGCTTGGACAGGCTTACTCTTTGCTGGGTAAAAACCTGGCTAGATGACCGGGCTTAAAGAGTTGTGGTGAATGGAGTGAAATCCAGTTGGTGGCCGGTCACAAGTGGTGTTCCCCAGGGCTCAGTACTGGGGCCAGTTCTCTTTAATATCTTTATCAATGATCTGGACCAGGGGATCGAGTGCACCCTCAGTCAGTTTGCAGATGACACCAAGTTGGGTGGGAGTGTTGATCTGCTTGAGGGTAGGAAGGCTCTACAGATGGATCTGGACAGACTGGATCAATGGGCCAAGGTCAATTGTATGAGGTTCAACAAGGCTCAGTGCTGGGTCCTGCACTTGGGTCACAACAACCCCAACACAACACTACAGGCTTGGGGAAGAGAGGCTGGAAAGCTGCCTGGTGGAAAAGGACCTGGAGGTGGTCTCCAGGAGAAGCCAGTGCACCTTCAACTTCTGCTAAGCTAGTCCAGGTTAAGCACAATTTAGCTAACAGATTCCCAGCTCCAGCCATCTCTGAACAGGCAACACAAATCTCTAACTCATCAGGGTGCACAGGCTTCTTGCTCCACAAACATCACAGCAGAAGGGGCCACCCAGCAGGAAAAACATGAAGAATCAGGTTTCTCAGGAGACAAGCTTCCCATTTCTTTATTTCCACAAAAAGTCACTGATAATGCTGAAGAAAATAGTCAGAATTGTGCATGAAATACACCCTGGTATGTAATTAGCAAAGTGAGAGAAAGTATTCAAACCCAAACGTATTTAAATCAGCTCAGCCACCTCCAGCACTATTCCAGCAAGCAGTATGCAGAGCAAGGCCTGGCCTTCTTTTCAGCCTAGATGATTCAAGGTTTCCAATGTTTCTAGAAGTGCAAATTCCTCTTGACAGCCATAAATTCATTTAAAGAGTGATGACAATTAAAGAAACATAATCTGTCACACTGAAGGGTTTTATTTTATTTGATAATACGTTGATATATATACACACACAAAAATGAAAAGCATATTTTGACATTTAAAGCCATCCTAGCTTGTCTGTGCCACACAGCCCAAGCTGTCAGGAGAAATGTGGGAGTGCTGCAAAGTTTTTAGATAACAACAACTTCTAATTAAGAGATAAAGTTGAATTTTTACCAAATTAGAGCATGCACAGCTTCTCTCACACAAACATAAAAATGAAAAACATTTGGCTAGCACTCATTTTTCTGGCCAGTCACTTCCCCAAAGCTGCAACTGTGAACTGACTGCAGGCTTTTCTTCTCCAGAACAACAGTCTACTCTGGAGGCTATAGCACCAGTCTGAAATGAGGTGATTATGATTCAAACTCTGGCTGTGACACAAGCCACTTCTCTAACTTTGGATAAATCATTTATGTGTCACTTACTCTGCTTCCAATCTAATCTGTAAAGTCAGGATAATCCTATTTCTTTTTCTTACACTTTGGAAATAGGGTAGGATAGCTTGGATGCCAGAAATGATCTTGGGAAGCACATAGCTCTCTGGAGGCTAATTTCACCATACACAAAGAGTAACTGACATTTTTTGAAGCTGCCTGCACTTTTGTGGACTGTGATGCTCATTCTCCTCACCTGCTAAGACCATCATGAATGGATGGCTTTAATCTTAAGAATTATCAGTGTACATACTAATACCATTACCAAACTTGTATGAAACTTCTGTAGGAGGAAACTGCGGACCTTTCCTCCAAGGTACACTCTCTAAGGATACAAGATAGAGGAGGAACGTAGTTCTGTAATATGGATTAAAGACAATGCACTACAACTACATTTCTTAAACTGGAAGTATGACATACATGCCTGATGAGAGTATGGTAAGAGGAACATTTGAAAAGCATCAGGATAATCCCATGCTTGTACAGCTGCAAGAATATAACGGCTGGCAAGAGTACTTATCACCTGCCTGCCCCCTCCAGAAAGCATCTGCAGGACCCTATTTGCAAACAGCAGAGTAGGGCAGGTAAGTGCTCAGGTTGGCTTCCTTGCTGATACCGGTATTTATCACAGCTTTTAGAATTCAGAGTTGTCTGAAGCCACCTGAATACAGCAACACTTTTGTAAATCAGGAGCCACAGTCTAACCTGCAGACAATTATTTCATCCTATGGAAACTTCACAGAATTTTCAGAAGAGTTGATTTTCACCTCACAAACTCTGCAGCCGAGGAAACTTAGAAAAAGTCTGGTCAGTGATGACAGCATGTCAGGAAGTCTCCCCTTGTCTCTCTTTAAGCTAGCAGAAAGTAACAAAGCTTTCTTTTGTCAACCTTAGGTTGTCTCATTGCAAATTAGCTCTCATGAAAAGAGAAGCAGGACAAAATACCATGGAGGGATGGGGTGGATTTGTTTTTACAATGGCTTTTGTTCCATGCAGCAATATGGAAATGCAAGATAAGGGCTTCTGTTACCCAGAGGCTATGGGATACATCGCACACAGAGCACATGTGTAAGTCCCATTAAGGCTAACACAGGCACTGAGCATGCTCAGCAAGAGCAGATCAGAGTCACTGCATTTTCACAGTGGTGTTTATGGACAGGAAACACTTGCTATCTACTTGTCTTCCAACCACTTCAGGCACAGTCCATTACTACATTCACTTGGAGAAAATAAAATGGAACGAAAACCAAGTGCTAATTAGCTGAAACCATTCACATTATACCATCATTCAACACGTCCCCATCTGTATCAGCATTAATGCAATGCTGCAGTTGGCCCATCTGAACACAGCAAGCTGAATATATTAAAAGGTGATGAAAATTTTGGATAAATCTCTGCAAAACATACTTTAAAAAGGACAACTGCAACAAAATAAGTATCATCTAACTTGTACCAGTGATACTGCACAAAGGAGTGTAAAACTGGCTGAGAAGAACCAGGAGCATGTGTCTCCTGGGGCACAGGACAAGCATTCTCAGCTAAGGCACGAACACATGCCTAAGATACCAGAAAGGCATGGAATAATTCCTGGGTGGTTAAGAACTTCATGTGACATTTGCAGCAGCTCAGCCTATCCCATGCAATATTTGATGTGTGACATCAGGAAGACACTGTTCTCACCCTGCTTTAGCCCTCAGGATCTCATGTACATGTCCATCATGCCTTCCAAATGCCAGAATAAATGTCTTTTAAATGCACCCAGAGTTAGACGTACATTCACTTGAACAGATCACAAAAAGTAGTCAAACTTATAGGGCCAAGTTCTCATAAGATGTACATTGTAAACCACAGGTTACATGACTAGTCCAATGTGTCTCATTTACAGTTCAAGTCATTATTTTTCTTGTTCAAGGTATCATTCACTGATGATTGCATGAAAAGGGTCCTCCTCCTCTAACCAACTCTGTTTATGAGGGTGATTCTCTTCTTGTTCTTTGGACCTCCTCTGCAATCACCTTCTCCCCTTCTAGCTCTTCTCTCATAATACAAATAAAGTGCAAATATGCTTTAGTCCCCCTGAATCAAAAAAATTCACTCAATAGCCAATGTGACTATTAAGCAGGTATCCTTTATTGCAGCGCTGGGAGTCGCACCGGGATATTTCCATGAACGTGCGGTCTTGACGAGAAACAAATTGTTTGTGATTTATATTACAAAAGAGTTTACATATTCATTAGGTTTCCAATAAATTTAATACATATTCATTATTATTCGGGGAACTCATGAATATATGCTAATGTCCTGATACCCCTGCACAGTTTCTTTCTCAGGTGGTCGTCAGGGGTCGTCCTCCTCAAATCTTCCTCTTTCTCCTCTTCTTCAGTGTACAGAGTTGGGTGACCTCTTCTTCATTATCTCCGTTTTGCAAGCTCAGCAACCTTGTTATCCATCCTGCCCAGATGGTCCCAGGCTTGTTGGTATATTGGGCCTCCCTTTATCATGTTGCCTCAAACTTTGTGTCTTTTTCTAGTTCATACCTAAGGACTATTCCCTAATTTATGGCTTCTCTTATCCTGTTTCTGCATTCCAACTATTTTATTAATTGTTTTCTTTTGTACTGGAGCATGAGACACGCGAAGCCTGAGTTCGTGGGGCCCGACTCAAGTGTTGCCAAGTTATATTCTGGTTGGTTTTTTTAAAAATTCTTCTACGCTAATTAGATTCCCATTGCATGAAAAGGGTCTCCTCCTCTAACCAACTCTGTTTATGAGGGTGATCTCTTCTTGTTCTTGGACCTCCTCTGCAATCAACCTTCTCCCCTTCTAGCTCTTCTCTTCTTAATACAAATAAAGTGCAAATATGCTTTAGTCCCTCCCATCTTGAAAAACCCATGTCAAAACACATAAACCACTCCAATATCTCTACAATAATTACCTAGCATTCCTTTCAAACAAATCCAGCCTAGAAACATCTTGTTTATAGCCTCACAGTCAATGGGAACGACTTCTAACAATACCTTTACAACTTCTTAGCTAGGCCCTTCAGTAACTTTGGCCATGCTCCTGCTGTTGTGCTGTTTCTTTTCATGGCTTTGGAAATGCCATTCCCTGAATCCTTCTCCCAGTTCTCTGAGTGCTCCCTCTATTGAATTCTCCTCATGCTCCACTCCTTTCAGTTTTCTTCTGTAGTTCCACTGGCCTCTGTCCTTTTTGTTCCTTCTCTTTCCCTTCCACATTTCATCTTATTTGCAAACAGAAATTCTGCTATCCTGATGATTTACAAAGTGACAAACTTTCTGTTCAAATGGGAATCTCAGCTTGTTTTCTTATATTTTTATGTGCGTGTTTAGCAATTACCATGAACTCATCCTGGCTAGAGCATATATTTTAATTTTGTTCCCAAGACTCTCCTGCCTGTTATTTTCTTTCCTCATGACTTGTGAACAATAACAGCATCTTCCTGTTGCACCAGCCCATAACTTGAATATCACTTCATCTTGGAGCTTGCTCTTCATTCTTGTATCTAAGCTATACTTCAGTCTGGCAGGTGGTTTCCACATAGCATCACTAATAGTCCATCCATAGCATCCTCTCATCCGCAGAGATAAAACTCTCATGACAAATGCAATCTTGTTCCACAGCTATTTATCCAAAATGCTGCTTTAAAGGCTATTTTCCTAGACCATCCCTTTGGCAATGTTATTACTTTCTGTGCAAGCCTCTGCTCATTCCCTTCTTTCTTTCATATCAATAATAAGTTATGTATCATTGCTAAGTTTTCCACAGTTTACCCACAAGTCTCTCTCAACTCTTCTTCAACACCAAAAGATCAATTTCTACCTCTGTTGTAGTGCCAGGGATTTTATCAGCTCTAGTCCAGAGTCTGAAAATGCCTTACACCCCCTAGGTAGCTTCTGGCTTCACTGAATGCTGAGTGATGCGGAGACCAAGATTTTGTCTTACAAATAATTTTTTAAATCAGTGAAGTTATTTGCAGTATGTAAAGTTAAGCACGTGCCTCTGTCTACTTCAGAAATGGTTTGCTGGTTATGCAAGTACAACCCATCTTGGCACAACTGAAGCAGCTAATTCTATCACAGGCACAGCCTATAGCAATGACATTGTCTTTTGTTGGTATGATTTATGTTAGCGTGCAGAATTTAAAAAAAAGTCAAACAATTCTTTCAGCAAAAGCATTTCTGGCAATAGAAATGCAACTGTATTAAGGCTGCTATTAGTATAGAAAAGTTCTATACTAATAAGCAAACAAACAAATCACAACAAAACTCACTCAATCCAAGAAACCTTTCTGACAACCTCATCTAAGATTTTTCTAGGGCTGGGACTTGAGTATGAAAAAACCAGCCAAATTATAAAAACTAATACAAACATACATGTGTATGGTCTACATATATATGCAGATATATAGAGATCAATCTAAAAAAATGTAGTTTTTCTTGAAAAGTATTTACTTCTACTGCTGAAGTTGAAAAACTGACAGCCCAAGGAAAACAAATAAACATATAGCTTTAGACTGTAATTCTTCACACTACTGCAGAAACACGTGTAAATCAGGACATTAAAAGATACATCTACGATTAAAGGACCGCTTAGACATGACATCATTCTTTGGCTTCTCCTGAGACTGTCTGGAAGACTGATGATATCAATGCTTATTGCCAGAATTACTCTTACAGATACAGTACCAGTAATGGTGTATAAGTAATGGTGATGTAGAAGTGTCTAATTCATCAGTTAGCAGCATGAGATCTCTACAATGCCAAGGATATGCAAGAAGAAGTCACAGTGGTTGTATAGTATTCTAATGTTAAAAGTTTTAAACACAAAGTATTGTCATTGATGGAAGAAAAATACCAAACAATACTCACACTAAAAGTTTAGCTCTGTGTTGGTATGTAGGATGACTCTGCTTGTTTCTGTTATGTTATACTTATTTTACAGCACTGCATTGTTACTGATTTCATTAGAATTACGTTAGTATAAAACTTTTATAACATACTAAAAGGATGAGAATATATTTCTTTTTTCCTGGCTAAACTAAGAAATCATTGGGAGACAATAAATATGGACCATCTTGCTGTCATTTTTGCAGCTACTTTGAAAAAGCAGAGCTCCTCTTTAGAAGCACTTCCTCTGTCTAATAAAATCTTCAGTCTGCACATAAACCAGCGTAGCTGTTGAACTTGCAAGAAACATTTTGCATCTATGTACAAGGCAGTGGGAAGGGCAGAGAAACTACAGAATGACAGAGTACTGCTCTGAAACCAAAAGCATTGCTTGTACACTCTTCAAAGGAGCAGAAATCTGAGGTTTCTGGAAGCGAGACAATAATATAACTAAATGGAGATCAGCATCTCCTAAAGAGAACTCAGGAAACAGATGTTGCTGACAGCACATTCATAGCATTTGATGCTTTTTAATGAATGAGGACACGAGTGGCAAAGTATGTGTGCATTTCTATAGCATTGCTTTTCTGAGGGGCTTTGCAGTTACTTATTATCTGATATTTATCTTATTCCTACAGAGAAGCTCTACTTAATGTTAAAGTTGCTTTGTTCGTCTTTAATAGCATTTTTCACGTTCTTGAAAGGCTGGCAAATACACATTTATGTTCACTAAATACATATCTGTTTCTTTGCCTACATTAACAGAAAGTTTATCTATTCTTCCGTTCTTCCACAATTCATTGTAAATATTCAAGGATTCAACAATTACTATTCAGCCCTTAAGTCCAATAGACGCAAAAGGAGGGTACTCTACCCCACAGGAGTCTAGAAATAACACTGTATACTTCATAGAGGACCATTTTTCATTTCAGCAATTCACAAAGCTTTACAAACACCCATGAAGTTCCACGGCTCTGTTTATTGACATTTAAAGACAGAAGAAGAGAGTTACAACTGACTTACGGGAACAAGCCCTAGCTCTCAGCTTCTCAAGCAATGGATCAGACCAGCTCCTAGAAATTATTAGCTCCATTTATTCTGCAAAGCCCAATGCTGCTGCACGTTAGAAAAATCAAGAGGGATTTGTACAGTCTTGTGGGCCATACCCATTTTTAAGCCTCATGAAATTAAAGAACCTCCTTTATTTCACTGCAATTGCTTTATGTCTGCATAAAAACCATATCACTGAACTTTACATGCCTGTTCCTGGATTTGTAAGTACACTAGCAGCTGTAGATTGACACTCTTCCTCTAGGAATGTATGCTAAAGGCAGAAACCCCATGAGACAAATAAGCCAACAGGGGCTAACTTGTCTCTGGATAAATATATACATCCCATCCAGCAAAATGAGCTTATTCCTTTCCTAACTTTCACCCATACACCCCCATGCATATCTTTTTATTGCGACTGCTGAAATTCATGCTCTGCAACTGCCTCCTTTGCTCAGATCTCTCCTGTTAACGGTGGATAATAACAAGAGTACTGTTGTTCTTTACTCCCAAATCCAGCACCCTCCAGGCACATAATAGGAGAAAAATTTTGAAACGTGTCCCAGGGTCATCACCAGCAAGCACAGCATAACTAATTACAGTGATTAGACTAATGGCAGAAGATTATCTCATTGAAACAACAGGACATTTGTCACATCCAACCCATGGGGAAAGGTCCATTTCCTATCCCGTGGGCTGCTGTTTACCTGCCCTACACAGCTTGTGCCCTGGCACTTCCACCTGCAAACATTCCTGCAGCTGCTTCCTCGGCAGAGAAAACAGAAGAACCCCTGCTACGCCAGAGTGCTGTGAGACAGGCTGTTGAGTAGGTCCAACTGTCAGATGTGTTATCCGCAGTAAGGTGTTGAACCAGCATTTCCTCTAAAACTCCACGGAAGACCCGCTGAAGCCCCAGCAGGATACAGTACAATGCTGGCAAATGCAATTAAACATATTTGGTTCCTCTGCCACATGCTTCCCTGTACATTCCCTATATGCAGCTATCTTCCTGGCTCCTCTTGGGTGGCCATACTGCTTTCAAATGTTTCTTCTGTTCCAGGCAGTTCAGGTTCTATTTCTGCCTGAGCCCAGCCTTGCAACCTCCCAAAACATCCACTCCTCCTCCACTTTCTTTCCTTTTTTTTTTTTCACCATCTTGCTCCCATCCTCATTTCTTCCTTTACTCTACCTGCATCTCTCTGAATTTCTGACTTACCCCAGTTGTTCAACATGTCATGGGCTGTTTCATGCTCACCTGCTCCTTTGAAGTCAGACAATGGCTAAACTAAATATCTGTGTCTAAATTTCCTAATGCCCTCTGCCACTTAAATTAGTAGGAGAAATGCATGTTTGGTATTGGCAAGCTGCCCAAAGCTGGTAAGGCAGTTGTGTTCAAATCAAAACTATTGGGTTTGGTAAAGCTTCATCTGCCCTTTCAGCCACCTTTTTTTCTTACTGATATGCTGTGTCGACACACAGGTCCCTCTGGGATTTTCCTTCTTTCCTTGATGAATCTCAGCTTTCTGATGGTTTCTCATTTTCCCTGATAAAAATGACTGACCCAGTTTGTCCCACTGGGTAGTTTCCCATTCCAATGCATGACACTGCTCACAGCTTCCACATGAGCCCCAGTCCTTTGATGAAAGCCTGAGACCTGCTTTCAGCGCATCATTGCACTTAGTCGAATTTTTCCCATTTCTATAATAAATGCAAGTGCAACAGCTACAGAAGGCTTTTACGACTTTGCTTTGTAGTCTCACTTTAGCAGTGTGCTAACTTTGCATGTTTACACCATTTATTTTCTTCCAACCCAGCACGAAGAGTCATGAGCAAAAGTGAAATTATACGTTCCCAGAGGGACTTACTTTTGCTTATTACTTCCCTCTTTTAATGCATTTATTAGACCTGCTGAACTAACAGTGGCAGATGCAGGCAAAGAGAGAAAATTTTAATTTTGCAGATAATAATGGATTACAATACATTAACATTGCTGTAAAACCCACAAAGTGGAAGCACTCAAGGGATGTAGGAGCAATTAATGTAGTTAGTTTATTTACCTAACTCTGACACACTGCTAGGGGCATTCAGAAGCAACTGAATTGTGTTACACAGGCAGAGCTATAAGGCTTCTTCAATATCACAGAAAAAATATCCTGCTCAGGATTCAGGGGACATCAGCTGCTTCAGGCAAAGGAAAATATGAAAATGTATACTGAAATAGCAACTTTAAATACATTTTTAAAACTTTAAAAACGATCTTCTCCATTAAAAGAGTGGGCAGGGGGAACACGTTAATAAGGACATGGTATAAAGGACAGTTCTCAGCTCTCAAGAGCTTCATATTTCTGGTATTCTGAGAGATATTCTGTACCAGTTACTAATAGTCTCTGTTTATTATAGGCTTTATCATTCTAAAACAAGAGTTTCAGGAAGAAATAAACTAAAGGGAGGTATAGATGTCCACTCAAGTTAAAATAGATATGTATAAAGTGGTGTAATTACAGGGCAAAAAAAAATAAAATTCAAACACTTAAAACCAAAGCTACCATTAGGGTTGGGCTTTTTCAGCAGTAGTGGGTAAATTAGCAAATGCCTCATTTAAATGCAACGTCGATGTGTAACTCACAGAGCTGCCTCCTGCGTATTTCCAATACTGATCAAAAGGCCTAACTCCTGCACTTTGAACACAGCCACAGCCTATGCATTGGAAACAAAAGTACCCAGCGGCACTGAGTGTCCAGTTCTGTTTTATCTTAAGTGGCAACCACCATCTGAAAGACAGAGCATCTTTATAACTCCCAAAATTAAGCTATTCCAAACCATGAGATTCGCATGCATGTGGAATTCAGCATGTCCAAATGAAGACAACAATGATGCTGATGATTTAGAGTCCTTCACTGCAACCAAAACGGGTTAAACTAATTTCAAGTCCAGTCAGATGGCCTCTGCTGATAGCTGAAGGGATGACTATGCCATCCTATACTAAGCAATGTACACACTGGGAACTAATGTCTAACAAAACTCTAAAACTTCAGCTGGTAAAAATAAATTAGCAACAAAAATCAAGCCTCTCCAACAGTATAAAAGACAAAGCATTTCCAGCTGTGACCAGAGAGAGACACATTTTGATGGATTTCTTACAGAATTCAGTTGATCCAAGAAAATGGTGAAGCTGAAGTCTGATAAAATGGCCAAGTGAAACCCTTGGTGTCCTTGAGGATGACAAGGTACAGAAGAAACCTCCAGCAGCTGCCGTCCCTAGCAGCACCTTCTTCTGACCAGCACGAATGGCTGCCACTAGGCACAGTAACTCCAGCAGCAGCTACCCACTCTGGAGTAAAACTAGGCAAAAGTAGGCTTGAATGGCAATGTTCTCATTGAGTGTTGGGCAAGAAGTCAGGAGGGTCATTATGGTGTTGGTCTTTCTAAGTAAGCATTATGTTTGCTGAGGCCTGCCTGCCTACAGGAAGTGGCTAACCATCTGCTTGCTGATGGGAAGTAGGGAATACATTCCTTATTTCACTTTGCTTGCACACAGAGCTTTGCTTCACTTATTAAACTGATTTTTTTCTCACTTTTGTTCTTCCAATTCTCTCCCCTGTCCTGCTGGGGGTGGGGGGAGGGAGCAGGCAGTGAGCAATCAGCTGCTGAGTGTTTAGTTGCTGGCTGGGGTCAATCTACCACACATTCCCACTGTGTAGTATATGTAATTGGACTTCAACGAACAGTATAAATTTAATTGACTGGATTTTCTCTTGTAATAAAAGATCACGGACACACACACAAAAACGTATTTAAAATATTCCCATTAATCTGCTCACTCTTTCAATCTGCTTTCCTTACTGTGAATGCTACACCTCTTGTTTTACTTCCTACTACAAGTTGATGGTTTGTTTTAGTACTATGAACCTCGTTCAAATTGATTGATTTTCATTGCTGGATGCTACAGTGAAACTATGAAATCTAATTTATTTCTGGTTTTTAGTGCTTATATAGACCTAGCTGGAAATTACTTTTATTTTTAGCTCTTTTCTTTATATCATTCTACTTTCTATGCAGAGGCTGTGCTACATAGTTTGAGCTGAAATACAAAAAGAGAAAAGTGTCCATTTTTTCAGCTTAACCAATGAAATAAGAAGAAATCCAAACATTTGTTTTAGGCAAAGGAAGAAGGAAATCTCATCCACATTCCAGTTTCACAGATCATATCACTGCATTTCATTACATCAAAGGGAGTTTTCCCATTGGTCTTAAACTTGCTGCTACTATTCTAACTGGATACAATTTTCCCTTTTTCTTTTCCAGAAGTGCCTTAAATGTACAATTTTTAGAAACAAGTACAGCAGTAATACATCTCTCTATTTTTCATGTACAGTTTCAAACAGTTTACAGAGTTCACCTTTTAAAAGTGCTACTTCCTTTCCCTTAGAAAATTGGAACTCATTAAAAAGATTCGGGCCAAGTGCCAAAACAGCTAGATTTATTTTGTTTGAAATCTCATATTCAAGGCCCTCAATGGCATTTAAGTTTGTTAATTCCACAAAATGTCTACATGCAACTTTACTTACTGCTGTATCTTCACAAAACAGATCCTAAGTGACTTTGGAAACCCAGCATTAACCCTTATAATTCACATAGCTCATTTAAAACTTTTCTCCAGTGAGAATGTTTTCATTATTTTTAAACTGTCTTTATAATGACTGGCCCATGGCAGCCTGAGACTCAAATTTTATTTCCAACTCACATTTTTCCTCCTATAAAAGGTGTCTGCAAATGTATCAGCCAAGTTGCTCATTAGAACTCAGCTCCTGTATCATAAGAGGGTTTAACAAACTAGCAGAATTGAACCAGTGTTTCAGTGTTTTAATACCAAAATAAAAAACAGGAATAAAAACAGATTTAATGGTAACTCTGTGCACTACCTCATACAAAAGTATTAAACCAACTGGACCAGACTTCCTACTGTAGTTATATAGCCATGTAAGACACTGGGGAGAGCTAAAAATTAAAGCAGCAAGACCAGTTACTAGAGCAGAGTCAGCTGGATGTAACTTGCCATCCATTACATGGGTTTAACCCCCATAAAGTCAGCAGGTGAGAGTCAGAAGTGACTCCAAAAAGTCACTCCAGTATTACTTACTGGTGTTATTTTTGTCACTTGGTTGTTCCTACTTCTGCACCATCTCTTGGCTATGATGAAATTCTGGCACATCCATTTGCAGCTTCCCCTGTTCTTGCTGATGCTCTGCCACCTCTGAGTGGATGCAGAGGCAGAATGTAAGACTGAGATGATATTGTCTCACTATTGAACATTCAGCTCTGCAAATCCAGTAATAAAACTGCTGAAGTGTTAAGCCACTTCCATGATCTTCTGTTAATCTAACGCAAGGTCCTGTAATGACTTGATCTGCACCAGCCACCTCAAACCCTGACGAAGAACAGGGAGACTTATTCCTAGGGTTTGTTCATCATTTGTTGATGTATGGGTGAATAAGAACAAAGATATTCACCAGCACTTCTCTCTACCATAATGTAAGAAGGGGCTAAAAAGTGAAAACATGCAGTGCAAAAAAGTCAATCATGCAAGGCACTTATGAGTGCCATAGTCATCCTTCCCCAGTGTAAAGTATTCTTGCTATTGCCCTTGTGCTGAAAGCTTTCAATCTTGAGATATAGATTTTTAATTTTTTTTTTAAAGAATAGAGGTGGAAGGATAAAATATTTTTCCAGGATGTAAACAGATTTTGGATGAAAATGAAATACATCCCTTGTAATCAGGAGCAGAGAAGTGCTTTCCAATGGATAGCTCGGTAACTAAGCTGATGCAAATACAATAAGTTTTCTTTGAAAATTCCCTCTTTACACATTCTCTTAAGGTTTTATCATTCTCCCACAGGAGATGAGTAAATCCTGCTGACTCCTGTGGAGAAAGGCCAAAGTTTGCAGTAGTTAAGATAGCTGCACATTGTTCCCTAAGAATATGAAACTGTCACTCTCTTTACAAAAGCTGCATTCAAAATGAGTAATCAGAAGTGCAGAAGTCCTGGTTATTGTCCCATAACATTAAATACAGTGAAATCACAGCACAGTCTTGTATTACACACTACAGAGCCTGACATTTTCATTGCTAATGTCACCTATAGCTTAAGGCTTTTTTCTCCATAAATCAAATAGGATTTTTTTTTTCTCCCTTCAAAAAGAAGTCTAAGGGCAATATTTCACAAAACAATGCCATACTTGTCACACACCAACCACATTCATTTAATAAAAGAGAGAAGATTCTTTGGTCCATAAGCAAAAAGCTGATCCTGAGCCACATATATCTCCCCCCTCAACAATGACTTTGTGCTTATTCACCCCTTTTTCTGGGCTGGGATTTCTTTTTACTTCTAGAATACTGCTAATTCAGAAAAACCACCAACCAACCAAATGAACAAACGAGCCACAAACCACAAACAAACACCCAAACCAACAAATACCTGAATAATCCTGAAAAACCTTATTTCACCCTTAATTTTGGATCTTTTTTTTCTGTTTTGTTCTATAAAACAGTTAAACAAAACTGATGACCAGTTGAGGAATTGTTTCTTTTCCCCAAAGCAAGAAAAGAGTGATTAAGGTGTAATAACTCTCCAGCTCCCAGCTGACACTATCTCTGTTATACTCCTCCACATATCGATAAGCTTGGGTTTACAAGACATAGAGATGTTTTCACATTTCAGTCCAATTCTGGCAGATCTTTCCAGAGATCTTCCTTTACTTTTGCCATTGCCCTAAAATCACTGGATTTTTAGCCAATGCCAAGACATACAGCAGAGAAAACAATGAACTATAACTCTCTAGAAAATAGATATTAAAATAAATATTGACAGAAGAGGAAAGAGAAGTACATAGGGTTTTCTCAGAAACATTTGCTGAATATATAGAATTAAAATGGCTCAAAAGATACCTTCCTCCAAGAAACCTTGATCTCTCATGTCTCTGTGTTACACTCAGTCAGGACACAGGTCCAGACAATTCATTTATTGTTTCTAGCATAGCCTTCACATGTGCTTATGCTTTAAAGAGGATTGCCCAGATGCTGTAAGGCATTTGGGTGACTCCAGACAAACAGCATGTTTCAAGGATTAAAACACTAGACTGTATTCTCTCAAACCATTGCTCATTTGGTGACTGTGCATACTGCCTCATTGCTTTTGTTTTCTTTTCCCATTTTTCACCATCTTAATAGTATTTCAAAAAGCAGACAGGGTGAGTCTCCTGTCATCTAACTTCTGATGTGCAATCTAAGTTTTTCCCTGCTATTCCCCTTCCTCTTGTCAGCACTGAGAAATAAGCACCTTTCAGACAGTTCATCTGATCTGTTCTTGATACTGTCCATAAGATGAGAGAGAACATCTGAAGGGTATAGAATAGAATAGACTATTTCCACTGGAAGGGCCCTACAACAATCACCCAGTCCAAATGCCTGACCAATTCAGGGCTGACCAAGTTAAAACATGTTGTTATGGGCATTGTCCAAATGCCTCTTAAACACTGCCAGGCTTCAGGCATCAACCACCTCTCTAAGAAGCCTGTTGCAGTGTTTGCCCACCCTCTTGATAAAGAAATGCTTCCTAATGTCCAGGCTAAACTTACCCTGCTGCAGCTTTGAACCATTCCCACGAGTTCTATCACTGGCTACCAGTGAGAAGAGCTCAGCACCTCCCTCTCCACGTCCCCTCCTCAGGAAGGTGTAGAGAGCCATAAGGTTGCCCCTCAGCCTCCTTTTCTCCAAACTAGACAAGCCCAAATTCCTTAGACGCGTCTCACAAGACATTCCCTCCAGCCCCTTCACCAGCTTTGTTGCCCTCCTCTGGACGCATTCAAGGACTTTCACACCTTTCTTAAATTGCGGGGCCCAGCACTGCACACAGTACTCAAGGTGAGGCCACACCAGCACTGAATACAGTGGGATAATCACCTCTTTTGACCGGCTGGTTATGCTGTGTTTGATGCACCCAAGGTGCCATTTGCCCTCTTGGCTAACAGGGCATGCTGCTGACTTGTACTGAGCTGCTGTCAGCCAGTACCCCAAGATCCTTTTCTGCAGGGTTCTCTCCAGCCACTCCTCTCCCAATTTGTACTTGTGTTCGGCATTACTCCATCTGAGGTGTAGGATCCAGCATTTGGACTTATTAAATTTCATCCCATTAATCACAGCCCAATGCTCCAATCCATCTAGATCCCTCTGCAAGGCTTCCTGTTCCTCAAGAGAGCCAACAGCACCTCCCAGTTTGGTATCATCCGCAAACTTGCTAATGTAACAGCAAGTTACATGTTGATGCATTCAACTCTTGCATCCAGATTGTTGATAAATATATTGAACAAGACTGGCCCTAGAACTGAATCCTGAGGAACACGGCTGGTGACAGGTCACCAGCCAGAAGTAGCCCCACACTGCAACCCTTTGAGCTCTCCCCTTCAGCCAGTTCTACACCCAGTTCACTGTGAACCTGCTCATCCCACAGTTGGTCACCTTGTCCAGAAGGATGCTGTGAGGGGCAGTGTCAAAAGCCTTACTAAAATCCAGAAAAACTACATCTACCACCTTCCCTTCATCCACTAGGCAGGTAATCTTATCATAGAAGGATATAAAATTCTTTAAACAGAATTTTCCCTTTGCGAACCCATGTTGACTATGCCCAATGATTGCACTGTTCTTTAAATGCCTTTCAATAGTACACAGTATAATCTTCTCCATAATTTTTCCAGGAACTGACATCGGACTAACAGGTCTGTAGTTCTCTGGGTCTTCCCTCACATCCTTTTTGTAGGCTGGAATAACATTGGCTAGCTTCCAGTCAGCCAGGACCTCCCCCAGACTCCCAAGACCTTTGATAGATGATCAAGAGGGGTTCTGCCATAACAACTGCTAGCTCCTTCAGTGCTCTGGAATGAGGCCTCATGGACTTGTGAACATTTAGCTGATATGGCTGGTCCCTTCAACTTCAGTATCCACAAGTGGAAAGTCACTGTTCCCGCACTTGTGGTTCTCTGAGTCAGGGGACTGGGCAGACCAAGGTCTATTAGTATTATTACAGACTGAGGCAAAAATCACATTGAATGCCTCCGCTTTTTCTTCATCCCTATTAGTCAGATGATCATCTTCAACAAGTATCAGTCCAATGTTTTCTTTAGATCTCCCCTTGCTATTAACAGACTTAAAGACCTTCTTGTTGTCTGAAACAATACTGGCCAGTTTTAACTGTAATTGAGCTTTGGCCTTTCGTGACTTTTCCCTGTATACACGAACCACAGCTCTGTAATCTGCTTGTGAAGCCTGACCTCACTTTCCAGAGATCATACAGTTTCTTGTTCCTCTTGAGTTCCACGAGGAGTTCCCTGTTCAGTCAAGCTGGTCTTCTGCATCTCTTGCTTGATATATGACACAGTGGAATTGCCTGCTCCTGTGCTTCTAAAAGGTGCTTCTTAAAGACTGACTAGCACTCATGGATGGACTCCTAAGCCCTCAAAAGCAGATTCCAAGTGTACTCATCTACGTAGCTCCCTGAATAGCTTAACATTTGCTCTTCTGAAGGCCAGGGTAGCAACTTTGCTGCCCTTTTTTCTCATTACACTGAAAATTTTAAACTCAACCATTTCATGATCACTGTGTTGAAAGTTGAAATCTCCCATAAGGACCAGGGCTACTGATCCAGAAATTTCTAATTGTCTGTAGAATAACTCATCAGTGCTTACATCCTAGCTGTGCAATCAGTAATAGACACCATCTACAACATCTCCTTTGTTTTCCATTCCCCTAATCCTCACCAGAGCCTCTAAACCACATCATTACTAACTGTAATGGCTGTGCAATCAAATCTCTCCCTTATGTACAGTGCAACACCTCCACATCTCCTGCTCTGCCTATTCCCTCCTGAACAAAGTGCTTGCTTAGTTTGGCAGAGGCTATACAGATGGCTCAGATGAATTCCAGCCTGTTGATCCAGGAACATAAAATCCTTGTTCAAAATCACGCAGGCATCCAGGAAATCATAGCACTAGATTTCAATTGCATTTACTTACTTCGTGAGTGCCCTAATCTGCTCACAAAATGAGATCTCTGAAGCAAAGCTCTTCTATAACTGTATGTCTGTACAGTCCCTGGTACAATAGCATCTAGCACAGTTGGGAGCTACAGCTGTCTTTGTAATCTACAGGATTAAAGGCTAAAAAATTGACAGATTCATATATAGACTCAAGAACACAATGAGATGTGCTTCGTTCTAGAGATCACATAGGTTTAACAGAATAATAAAAAAAAGCTTCTTATCTTATTAGCATTCCAAATACCCGAACTGTCTTTAGTGTCTATTCTGGAAGAGAAGATACGGTTTGCAGTAGAAGTATCTGTTTACTTCGCCATCTCCCTCACCTCCACTCTACCTACCAACATAGGTCATTCCCTGCAGCTGCATCCCCAGATTTTAGTCCCTACAAAACGGGAACATTCTTCAACATGGCACAATAAGGGCTACTAGTGAGAATCCATAACACCAGGAACCTTTTATCACAAACCTTCTACCCAAACCCATTTCCAGAGAAATAGGTAGAAACACAAAATATTTTAACTCTTTTTTTTTTTTCAAATTGCTGCAGCGAATCTATTGCTGATTAGTGGTGGCTATCCCATACCTTGTAAACGTTTACCAATCCTCACAAGAAACCAATAGAAGAATGCAAAAACCACTTTTTAAACCCTCTCACATAATTCTCTTTCAAGCACACTCCCATGTATCACAAATAGCTCTTTCCGTCTTTCTCTCATCCCGTACTGTTAACCTATTAACAGCAAACCTATTTTGTACCTCCTATATCCACATCAAAACAGGAAGGAACTGCCATGCTCAAGAAGATGCACAACATGTTAAACAGTAAAGCAAATTAAAACCATAGATTATAATCTGATCCTGACATTGAATTTGCTAGGGTGTAATCTCCATCAGAAGGAAGATCAAAGAAGCAGCATACAGGGTTGGAGTCTTACTTTTCACCTAAACCTACTTCATGAAGGGTCCTTTATATCTATATTTTAAGTTCTGTTTCACTTCTTCAGTGTCACCTGCACCCACAACAATGCTGCATTTAAATTTTCAACTTGCAAGACAGGGCTTGAAAAATGCCTTCCCCCGTAGTGAGTAGGAGGCTTTTCCGGCTGAAAACAGAGGAATGTATCAAAATCAAAACATAATCTAATCTTCCTCTGAACACTGATCTTTTTTTTTTCCCCATTTCTTTCCCTTTGTATTTGTCTGCTTTGTTTTGACTTTTTAATTAAAATTTAATCTTGTAAAATGTTATTTTTAAAGCATTATTGGAATTCGAAATGGAACCACCTGCATCACAAGCAATTACTCCTTACTTACATGTGGTGATATCACTGGGGACAAGACCCCCAGGAAGCACACGCTGGTGCACAATCACTCTCCTCAGTGCAGCTATGTTGTGGCAAATCTGTGTTTTTGTAGGTAAACCTCTCATTTTGTTGTAGAAGTCAATACTTCAACGAATGCAACTGGCAGAATTGGCATGCTTGCATGATTTTTTTGAGGCAGATTGTGACTGTTTACTCAGCTCCTGCTCAGGTTTAGGCTTAACACAGCTCACACCAAGGCCTGGCACATGCTGGGAGCAGTGCCGTTGGGTCAAAGTGAGAGCAGCACATCCACTGGATACAGTGGGCAGGAAGAGATAAGGGCCATTCTGCAGCTGTTCTTGCCTGCAGTGTGCCATACCCTGCAGCCATCATGTCCTGCATTTCTGCAAAGTACCTGCCTGGCAGTTTCTTCAAAATCCCCTAACTGATGGAAATAGTACAGACCCAGCTTCCAAGCTGGGAGGTATAAATGTGTCAGCTTACCCAAAAAGTTTTTGATGCACATCCAACACAGCAGCCAGATTGTTGAGGCTTTAAAAAAATAAAATAAATTTTTAAAACAAACCAAAAACCAAACCCCACACAAACCACAAAAAAATCCCAAAGAAAAACCCAACCTCTCCCCCCGCAAAAACCCCCAATTAAAACCCCAAAACTGATACCATGTTTGTAAGCTTTGACAGCTGTTTCTGCATGTTCTGTCTCAACAAGTTCGTGAACCTTTCCAAACCAGAGGGGTTTTAATTCTAATACTCAAAGCACTACGTGAAGACTACAAGAGAGAATATTACATCTGAATACATTATATCTTTCTCAACACTCATCACTTTTTTATTTTCTTCAAACTAAATTGGAAACACCCTCGAACAGGATCAGCATTTGAACTGAAACATGCTATGAAATGTAGGAGGAGGTTTTCACAGGGAAACGAGGAATGCGATCAGTCAAAATTCATTACTCTGCACATCTTATATTTGTTTCAACATCTAGGTTGTAAGTCCTCCCTGTAGCAAAGTCACCTTTATGGATGCCATTATTTTACTTTAGGAGATAAAAACAAGCTTGTCACACAAAGGCCACTCCTCTGCGTCATTCAAATATAGGTATGTGACTTTTGGACTTCAACGAAGCCTCAAACCTCAGAGAATCTGGTGTTCATTTTGTTTAAAGTTAATGCCACGTGTCTGACAGTTGGTAAATTGAGTCTCTCTTGCTTCCTGGGCAGGATTTCTCACTTGTTATCTTTCAGTGCCCTGAAAAAGATTGCTTTCAAAATTGAACTTGTCAAGTAAACTGGTTCACTTCTGCACAATCGCTAGAATTTGCGCCTTCTGAGTCAATGCATTTTCATTCATTCATTTAGGGCACTTTGAGAATCAATGCTATGAAAGAAAACACTGGTAGCCCACTCCCACAGATGATGGTAACTCATAATGCAATATTACTGTGTAAGTATTTAGTATATATACATACATGCATTTATACACTTATATGGCTATATGCCTATAAACACCTATGGCTGTCATTACCACTGACAGACCAGGTGTTAACAAATCTGAAATACAATCAGAAAACTAGATGAAGCATAAGAAAGACCAGTCAGTGGCATAACTGGATGGCATTTCTGTTGCCATGCCAAGGATTTACATGGCAGCTTCTGCACCACCCAGAATACTGAGCACAATGGGACAGGAGGCAAATGCAAGAGCTGGGACCTGCTAGTACTCCATTATGCCTGATGGATTCTGTCACTATAGTCTAAAGCACGCAGTGGAAGATGTAAGTTAAAAAGCAAAATTCAAAGCAACCACTCCCCACCTCATCATTGTTCTCTCTGAAATGTATGCTTTTAGAAAGGTATGACTTTTCCTTAAGTTTAGTAAGAAGCCTTATCCTTTCAAGATACTGTTTTTGGTTGGGGTTTTTTGGGGGTTTTTTGGGGGGGGAGTAAATAGCTGTCCTTCAATTCTTCCTAAAACTGATGCAGCAGTCAATCTGATTTCACAGGCACTGAAGCCTACAAGCATGTTCATAAAGTTAAGTGCCTATTTTTGTGCTCTGTTAGGGAAGTACAAGTTTAAACAACAGTTCAAGGTTAAGAAATTGCATATACAGTTCACTGACACCCAGATCTGAAGCCACAGGGATTTCAAAATTGTCTAGAGACTGAGCAACATTAAGTGAGCAGTTAGCTTGTGGAGGGTACATGAGAGACTGACAAAACCTGTAGGAAGCTTTATTTACTCCTTCAGCGAGCCTAACTATGCCCAAATGCCTCATCACACCAACAATCGTAGGTGGACAGGGATGAACAGGAGATGCACCCTGGGAGGGATCTAAATCCCACTCCAAGCAAGAGGTAGGAATTAATACTACACACAGAGAGAGCAACTCTGCAGCTGTGTCCAAGGGAAAGAACAAATCAGCCAGGATATCTGGAACTGTATTTCCCTTCATATTCAGGGCTTTCCTAAGAGGAAGATAATAGTGGACAGGAGACCAGCATTTGCAAGGAAACATAATGCAACAAGTCATTAACTATTAGCAAATATAGTTTTCTTGTTAGTAAATTAGATATAATTTAGATATAATAGATATAATAAGCAGATTATTTGCTCTTCGTAGTCCCATCGTGTGAGGCATGTCATATGGGGGAGGGTCTCAACTTGCTCGGCCATGGTCAAATTCAGGTTTCACCAGGCCTCCTGGAGACATTTACTGCAAACCATCTTTGTACTTGCTGTGTTCTTCACAGCACTAGGAGATGCTGGAGGTCTTCCCACTTGGAAAGCAATTCTTCTAAATTGGAAAGAAGGCACAACACCTTCCCATCGTGCTGTCATATTGGAGTTTGAACTCTTTTTGACACTACATTGTGTCAAAAGGGATAAAAAAAATAAAAATGCAAATTGACAGCTTCTGCAAAGCTTGGGAACTTTCTCTGAACTCAATTAATCTGGTTTAGAAACCATCCCATAACATTGTCTTGACACGCAGCAAAGAACAGAGATTCTCAAAAGGAAAGTGGTTGCTGCCAAAGTTGGCCTTTGCTCCTCTTCCTTAGTGACACAAAAGAGTATGGAAAAATAAGACATAATACACCCAGAAACCATAAGGAATATGAGGGACCACTGTACTCCAAGCTTCTAAAAAATGAACATCATGTTTTCACAGTCTGCTTTTTGATAGGAATAAAAATATGTATATACACATGCAGAAATACAAATATATTTTGAAGCAAGTATGCTTATACAAATTTTTGCACAATGCCTGCTTGACTACAAATAAAGCTTTAAAGTATCTTGATGTTTTCCTAGATGTGATATTGAATTGGTTTAAAAGTTGGGTTTGTCACAATTAGCTCTATCACAGACTTCCCATAGAACAAGGAGACAGAGAGAATACTTGGACTTCTCCCTGTTCAGAATGACTGATCTTGATGAGTACATTCAAAGGTTTTTCTGTGTCCTTATACTAATAAATGTATTTCTGCTAACATGCATTGAACAACGTGCCCCAGAAAGATTTTAAAGGAGGTGGTTCAGCTAGCAGTAGCAGCTCCACAGGCTGCTCTCCATAGATTACACATTACCTTTGCTGATTTCATTGTCCACATGCACTAGGTGAGATGAGACAGTCTGCACCCTCGTATACATGCTGCATCCTCTGTAACCCAGACAGCTCAGGAGCACTCTCCCATAGCTGGAAAGACTTCCCAGTAGTCAAAGTCCTTCCTTCCATTACCTTTTCTGTCTCATGGAATGAAGGCATGGTATGGAGATAGTCAACACTAAACACTCCCTGCTAAATAATCTGGCCGTCCTTTTTTCTCTTCCCAAAGAGCTATTGCCCTCCTTCAGCTTTGCTGGCAGGCCACTTCATTTTGACGTTGGCAATACATACTTTTAAATTATAGAGATTACCTATTGTGGTCAGAAGATAAACATTGTTTATGCGTTTGGCAAGAGAGGGGGCAGAGAAATCAGTGACCAACCAACATATGTTAATGTCTGCGAGGACATTTCAATTTAAGGGCAAAGACTTTCCGGATGTACATCAAGGGACATGGCTAACATCTGTCATGAGAATCTCCATTTTTCTATGCTTCCACATTTGCAACAGAACTATGCAATGGCAAAATTGCTCTTACTTAGCAAGACCTTGTGTTATACAAAGTGCTTTGGAGAACACTTTATACACATAGAAATCTTCATAACATGCTTCATAACAATATTTTCTATATTTAGGTTTAAATATTGTGTCTTCTGCTACAAAAAAAAAAAGCAATTGTTAAGCTGAATTTCATTTACTGTCATTTATCATACTAGACTGCTTTTCAAAAAGCAATATGAAATCAAGCTTGTTGAAATTCATCCATATGACAAATGCCTACTTCCTGTCTCTGCTTCAATTTTATAGTGACATGCGTGCCTTTATTAGATTGAGTACCTGCTGAAGTCAAAAGAAACTTAGACTAATTCAAAATGGCAAAGAAGATCTAAATCTTTGCCACATACATGTCCAGAAATCCTAACTAAGGGCTGACTAAACGCAAAAACCAGGACAACCCTTCATCTCAGATAAAGTATCTTTTGCTTGCACACTATCAAAATTTTTAAAAATACTGTTAACTGAAGCTCCCTTCAGTCCTTCAGGAAGTTTCTATTAAACTATAAAGCAATAGATAATTTGGCAAAATTAAAAAAACAAAAAACAAAAAACAAACAAACCCAAAACACCAAAAAACCCCCCAACAACCACCTTATAGCTCAGAGACACTAGAAGCATTATTCAGGTGATATGAAGGAATTGCATAGATTTACCCTCAAACTAAATTTGAAACAGCTCTATAACAACAGAAAGACATGTTGAAACTAAGCCCATAAACAGACCTTGCATCTTCCAAAACCATTACAAACAGCATATCCACACTTTCAGAAAAGTTAGGCTTAAATTATTAAAGGTAAGGCTTAAATTATTAAATTAATAGAAATGCAACATGCACTTGCACTATGGAAAGGACTTCCAGAATGCTAACTTTCTTTTATAATTCCACTGGCAGGAGATAACTAGCTTGTGAATTCGTGATACGGAATATATGACTTGCTCTTGGCCTACCTTTAATGCACTCATACTGATACGTCTTAAGACCATTTTCAGATGAGAGGAGCTTTCATGATTATGATACGCAGTATATCAGGGGGTGGTGGGTAAATTAAAGTTTAGCTACAATTTACCAGTCATATCAGGAGCTGGTATAAAATTGCATCACTCTATTAAGGCTGCAGTTCCACATAATTATTTTTACTGACAGCACATCTGATTTAAGAGGGCTAACTCTCCCCACAGCAGAGTCCACTGCCACCTTACTTAAGCTGATTAAGTTACTTGCATTGCCACGTTCTAAATTAGAGCTGTGAAATCAGGCAGCTAAAATAATGCAAACATAAATGAAATTTTAATGAAGCTATGGTAACTTCCATCAGTTTCACATCTGACCCTGTGTTGTTCGTGAACTGCAATGACATCTTGATTTCAGGAATTTATTTGTGTTTCTGTCATTTAGGTCTAAACAGTGACTGCAGGGAGACAGCAACATCTAAACAGACCACCACGTTCCTCAGCTGCTCACTGGGTGTAAAGTGTTGAAGTTATTTTGGTCAGTGCTATAGTCTAATATATGTATCACATTCCGCCCCTTAGCATAAATGAAAGCTGATGGTGAACTCACATCTGTTTGCAGGCAGTTAGTTTTAACCATCTCCTATCCAGCCAAACAGTCCTGGATTAGGGAGACCTTTTGAAACAATCAGGACCAAATAAGGATTAACTAATTTCTGTTGACCTCAGAAAAGGGAGCAATATCAAGCTCTTGGGGCTGATCTGAAGCCAAGACCTTCAGTGAGAGACTCCACCTGGCGTCAAAGCAGATTCTCTGAGAACTGACCACAGGCATTTGCACACAGACAAGCCAGGTCAGCTCTTGGCCAAGTAAAAGATGCTCGTTCACCGGAACTGCAGGCAATGAAATGACAGCAAGCAGAATGTCAAGAACATAAGGAAGCAGTGGTTTAGCACATCAAAGAACACAAGGCTGTTCATGAGCTCCATGCAGAGGGAAGACTTTTTTCATGGAGAAGTAACTGTGCATACTGCCCAAGGGAAGGGGCAGGGGCCATGTGCTCAGACAAGCTGAAAGTTATCCCTAGCTCTTGTTCAGTCCGTAGATACTGGCCTTTAGCATCTTTACTCATTCTTATTGGAAATAGCTGAGCTATGTCACCAAATTTCTGTGAAGCTGCACCCAGACAATGATAAAACTGTAAGGTCCTTAGATGAATGATATCACAGAGGTGAACAGCTTTAATTTTTTTTCAGTTTTAAATATTGCTACTGTGCCCACGGTCTTGGGTGCAGCACAGTTGAGGGCTGCCCCCTTCCTTTGGGGACCTTGGAGAGAGCTATAGGAGCTGCTTTTGGGCTTTTTTTGGACCAAGACTCTACCATTTGGCCCCCAGATGAGCTACAGCATCAGTCCTGGAGCAAGAGCAGAGCTCACACTTTGGGCATTTAGTGCCTTTAGACAGGCACAAATAATCCACAGACCAGTGGGTGGCTGTGACAGACGGCAACATCTCAGTGATGAAGGTCAAGTTTTCTGCTGAAGCAAACTGGGACAGCGTGGCAGGGAAGCCAGCAGAGCTCCAGCTCTGAAGAGTGGGGAGCCCGGCCTATCCAAAGTCACTGAGCAATTCCTGTGTATCAACAACTACTCGTTTCAATTTCACCAGGATCTTGCAGCCTCTCCCCACATTTTCTCCTCTGTTTCCACTCCCTTTACTTCTGGTTTTCTCCTCCTCAGTACTCTTCCCTTGCCTTTTCCAGTCTTTTCCATTAGACACATCTCATTCCCTCACGCCTTGCTTCATGTGATGCACCTGACCTCCCCCTCTCATTTTCTGAGGCAAATATCCTTGTCTGACCTGAGAGATATTTCCACATTTAAACTCTACTGTTACGAAAGAGATGGAGGCAAAGGGTGGGAGTTTTGTGGAGTCAGCACACAGATACACAGTGCAGTGTTTCAATCTGTGGTACGCATTTTTAGATGAAGAGTCAAGAAGATTGTTTGCTTCTGCTAATTTAAATAAAATGAAAGGGCACAATTCTGAACCTGACTCATTACTGGGGATGCTCTCTGAGCTACTTGAAGCAAGCAGTCAGGTACAGAAGCAATGCCATCTGTAATCACTGTAGGTCCTGGTACGCTTAGAAATTAATCAAAGTAGCTACTGCAGAATAAATACTTTCAAGTGGTTTCAAGAGCTCAATTTCTACATAGAGACTCCTACTCCAGAACAAATGTCCTCATAGGGGATTATATCTATATAATTAAGCTAAAATAGTTTATCCTAGGAAAAGCCCAGGAGTAGACAGATCTTAGGATTTGGTGGATCACACAAAGAAAACCTTCCAATCAAATTCACTTTCCCTACAGCTTTGCTCATTTTGTTTCAACTTCATTTTAAGTCTTTATGCCTACTTAGGTCACTTCCACTACAAACTGTGATCTTACAGAAGAAACCAGAGAAGGAAAAGTATCCACTGCATTGAGGAGAAATAGGGACAGGAATAGGCAGGGCTATAAAGAGAATACAGCATTTCTGCCTTCAGTAACCTGCCATAACAGTTTGCGGGTTGAGACCAGAGGAAGATGTCTCATTATATCAGGCAAGGAGCTAATGAACATAGCTGTGACTCGGTGCTGCTCAACACCAGGTAAGCGGAAGACAGGTTATGTATCACTGACAGGGCATGTATCACTGATGGGGCATGCTGCAGGATAATATTATTTTAATATCTTTTTCCCCCGAGTGGGCCAGCCAACAATACTATGAGATGGATTGAAGGAGACGGGCTTGGAGCTTGTTTCGAATCTTTTGGAATAGATGAGGGTCTTTGAATTGAAAGGACTGTGGATCAGGACTTTAGTGTGGCTCCTATCTTTCACTGTGAGTCTACACCGAGCAGCCAAAAAGAAAAAACAGAGGTTCTGCCTCTTTACTGCCTTGCTCCCTCCTCTCTGTGCCTGGTGAAGTCCTGGCCAAACTGAGGTGGGAAAAAGCTTACCTGCTATTGTAAAAGAAGGAAAACGTCCTATCTCATGCTTATAAAACCGTATTATTTTGAACCACTGAGAATTTCAAGCTGCCAATAACTGCCATTTGCTTTTAAAGAGGGGTGCAGGCTGGGCTTCATAGTGAAGAGAGGTTTCCACCACAGAGTGTGCTTTATGCAAACTTCTCTGTTGACAGCACAGAGTTCTTTTTCTTCCCTTATCTTTTCCTGTGCTTCAGGAAAGATTCCCCACCATTGCAACTTCCTCAGGTTACACTGGCAGAGCTCCAGCTTTTGATGCTCCAAAGCAGTCTCTCTCAGCCTCTTTGCTTAAAGGAAAAAGTTTTCATGACCTGCCCATTATCTGTAGAGTTAAGCCGACAAAATAACACTTAAAAAAAGTGTTACCTTAAAAAAAAACTTTAAAAAAGTGATAACACTGATCAGGTTGTGCAATTCACCCAGCTTCCCAAAAGCTCACCAAGTATAGAAGCAGCAGAAGATGCATAAAAAGCAGAGGCTAAAGATTTTTTTCTGAAACAGATATTCTGTATACTGCAGTCCCATTTAATTGCCTTTGGTAACATAAGCCACACCTGAAAACCCATCACCTCAGAAATGCTAGTATTTTCCAGATGTATTATACCCATTAGCATCACCTCCATAACCATATTTTTGGGGGTCTCCAAGGAGTTTAAAGGCCAGTTTGTATCTACACTAGCGAAACAGGGCAAAGACAGCTCAGACAGAAGTCCTTCTTTTAGTAGTCTCTACTTTGTCTCTTTGTAGCCAAATATTTTAAAAGAGCCCTTTAGTCAAATTTTCAGAGTAGTTCTGGTCTACCACTTAGGCTGAAGAGGGGAAGAACAGTTTATAAACGAGCTCGGAGCTCTGCTGCTCCTGAGATGACACCAAAGGTCAGACTTTTCCAGTACCCAAGGGACATGCAGCATCCTAAGCACCTGGAAGATGGGGCCACCCATTTAAGGAATTAGGACCTAACTGAGCTGGTAATTTTTGCCTCGTTCTTCTAGAGCCATAAAACACACCCTAAATCAGAAAGCAAATATTCAGTACCATCTCTGATCTCATGAAGTTGTTCCTGTTTTCAGTGTCTTTATCCACTCCGAGCCAATCTTTTCACCATTGTTTTCAGAAGCCTGATTTTATCTTTTTATCACCACTGCTACAAGACAGCTTGACTGCAACAAACATGTTTGTAATGAAATCAGTTGACCCAGAAAAGAAGTGCTAACACCAGTCTGGATTAAAAAAAACCAAATACAAGTAAACGCGCTCTCTGACTGTAGGCAGTCCATGCTAAAATACTGGACCAATACACAGATTGATCTGTCAAAGGAGACTGGAACAAAGGTCCCCTGGCTCTGCACTTATGCCAAGTTCCCAAGTTTTCCTAAATCTTCCAGTTTTAAGCATGTGAGTGACCTACTTAATGTAATTAAAATAAGCAAAAGCACAATTATCTTTGCTTCAAAAAGGTGTAAATTTTCCTATATTTTTTCTCTCCTCAGAAGGCAGAGGCTTTCTTGGATGTTGCATATTATTAAGATAAAGCAATTTATGTTTGCAGAGCTCAGTTTTAGACTTCATTTAGAACTGTGGATATTCATTTACTCACACAAAACATGCTTAATAATATATGCCTGCCCTACTTCCTTGTTTCATTTACTTTACAGTTTTCTCTAATATGCAGAAAGCTCCTTCATAAAGGGACAGGTTTTTGGTTGCCAAGCTCAAGATCTACAGAACTCCAAAAGCACATTTCTTCATCCAGGCTTCTATTAATCAGAAGCTTTTCATCTCCTTTGACTCAAAATGGCAATGCAAAGTAAAATAGTGCACTCACACACAGAAAACTCCAAATCTATTCTCAATTTGTTTTCTTTGCTTCCAGTCTGACTCTCTGAGCTTTCTCCTAGCCACTCAAAAAAACCTTCCTACTTATAGTGCCTCCCAAAGATCATAATCACATCACATATTTAACTTGTGTTCCCAAATGGAGAGTGCATGTGCATGCATGAACGTGGAACCAGGAAATCATGAAGCGCTGCAGAGAGGACTGGACACCAGAATACTATTACAAAAGCACCCCAAAACCATTAAATTTAAGAGATTTCAACTGATATCAAGCATGTCTGGACTGGCTGAAGAAGAAACAAGTTCAGTTTCAAAGATGACCACATAAAAATGGCTCTAATTCCTCCAACTAAATGGACTCCTTGTTAACATATTCTAGTTACCATTATAGTTCACATTACTGACAGTACACATCCAGCAGCAACACCAGTGGGTATTTTAAATTACATCTGTCCTACTGTTTACTGCTAAGTCTGCTCTGGGAGCAGGAACCCAACTTCACTCCAGTTCACTCCTTCCCTGCAGTGCCTGTACACGCTGACTGCAGATGCTGGGATGTTGGCAGTGCCAGAGGAAGACAAAGCTCAACCTGAATTTCATATTTAAGAGGTAGAATGTGCAGGGCTTAAAACTGCTTTGTAGGATTGAGGTATAAGTAGCTTACCACAGAGGGTCTGGAATACTGTTTGTAATCAAATCTGAATCTCCTGACCACCATTTTGTCCCAACCACAAGCCCAGATGTCACTTTACCACACAGCTGACACTCCAGCCTGTGAGTTCACATTTCATAGTAAAAAATTAATGAAAGGAGCTCCTATATTTCCTGTTTAACATTTTGGCCTTCTCAAGGGTAATAAAACAAAATCTCCCTACAACAACAGACAAGTCAGACAAATATAATGTCAAACTACTTCAGAAATAAGCTAGTCAAGATAATAAACCTCTTGGGTTGCCATTAATTGCATTCTTCTATGCATTTGGCAAAGATGCTTCCAGAGGACGTATGATAGCTAACAGAAAAGGACGTGCTAATTTTGTATCTCTTCTTTAAAATGAATTTAATGCTGACAAAAAGATACAAAAAGCTAAAACCCTCCCCACGTCCTCAGGACTAGTGACACCACTGACAGTTCTATTAACAAACCAAAGCAGAGGCTGCACAACCAGACAGAGGGAGCCCTGCGCTGAGACTCCAGGGCAGGGATCGCCATCCCAGTTCTCCTGCCAGCCAAGCAACCACGGGGGCAAACTTGTTTCTCTGTTACATATCTGCAATGTGAGGTTAATCATACTTCATGAAACATTGAGATCTATCAGCACAAAGCTTGCTGCAAGAGCTCTGTATTTTTATTACCACCAAATTCCCTAGCTGCGCCCATAACATAGAGGGAATAAAAACTCCGTATCAACCAAATAAGCAGCTAGGTTGAGCGTAAAACAGCAATACAGGATACAGCCATATTTATTCACTTGCATTGCTTCCTGCAAAACAAAGATGACAGTAAGAGCCCATACTAATAGTTACTGAAAATCACAAAACAAGAACGTATCGGTTAGACTTAACTTTTCCTATTATGCTTTCCGAATGACTTGCCATTGTCACCATAATACAGCATGAAAAATACTGCACTCAGTCTCTGTTTTTGATTAACCAGGCACTCCGGGAATTTCTGTCTATCCCTAATCATAATTAAAAGTTGTTATTCCATTTTCAATGTGGCTTGTTGGCAATTAAATCTATTTGGAAAAAAACTTTTTTTCTTCCATAGAAATTATTTATTTGTTTTTAAAAATAAAGTAGACCTGTTAGGTTAAAAAGCTAATTATGATCCCTCCTTCTGTCTAGATGTTATAAATGAAGTTTCCTCATCTCCCAGTGACTCTCAGAAGAGTTGAAGAAATTCAGCATCTCTCAGAAGGTGAGTGGGACCTTCAGAGAAGATTGCAATATGATAATGAAAGGTCTCACAGCAAGCCCTGTTTCTGCCTCAAGAGCACAGGGATGTGTTAAGCAAAGCTCCAGCTTATGAGCTGTCTGAGGAAGGAATTCTTGAGGACTGTCTGGCACAGTGCGGTTCTTTCCTTGACTGAGATGCACACAGATGAGCAGAGAGAAACTCGGTTTGCAAATATTTTCCCTGGGCTCAGATTCCTGGTCCTCCGCTTTCAAAGTTTGGTCTAAAATTGAGGTTTCACCTTCATGACTTTTGTTGCCATTTATGGTTGGAAAAGGGCTTCTCAAAGTGAAATTTTTCACTTGTTATTGATTACAGCTGTCAAAGGAGCCTGTAGGTTTTCCCCATCCTGTCAGCCCCAAGGTGTTTAGCATGGCAAACCAGTCTCCCTGTCAGTAGTGAGGCAAGAAGAGCTAAAGAAAAACAAAAACTGGTAGGGAAAGCAAAGCATTGCTCCCCTCCACAACAACTCCACTCCTACCATCAGGCAATGTGGGCAAAACCTCTTTTCATGGCACAAAGACCATTTTAAATCCCTCAGAGTCTACAACCTGACAGCTTCTGGTCTAGATTCCTTGTCTAAGTACTTACTGCACAGACACAGGCAGACATTTCCCTCCCTTTTTGCCAGTGAAAGGAAGATGATGGTGTGCTGTTTTTCCACCACTTCACCTCCTCGTCTGTACATCAGAAGTGGCCATTTTGGCTAAATCTCACCTCCTAGTGACACTGCACTTAAGATGACAATTTGTACTGCCTGATTTCAATGGTGAAATACTACTTGGGAAACTCACACTTCTTTTATATAATTTAAAGTACAAACACTTACTATATCCATAATCAAATACATTTGCTATCAGCCCAAACAGATGCCCCCAGCACTCATTCGCCATGTTTCATTAGAAACCCTTATACCATGGAAAAAAAGTGTTTGTCCTTGGTCTGTAAAGACAATCTG
Organism: Balearica regulorum gibbericeps; assembly: GCF_011004875.1. Taxonomy (NCBI): domain Eukaryota; kingdom Metazoa; phylum Chordata; class Aves; order Gruiformes; family Gruidae; genus Balearica; species Balearica regulorum. The sequence continues at coordinate 51,550,627 of NC_046188.1, read as the reverse complement.
AAAGGCTCAATATAATTTTTTTCTGCAGATAAACAGACTTTGTTTTTTTTCCTGCACATTTCATACAGCAGTGCTGTGCACAATGCTGTAAGGATGAGGGAGTAAACATGGCCCTAAGAGCTGTATCCTCTAAATTATACAGTGATACTGTGTGAATATTTGCAGTAACAAAGCAGACAAAGAAGCCTCCTACTCTTCTCTGATCCTTGCCTATTGGAAGCTCTGCTTGAGTTAAATATATAATCGCACAAAACCAACAAAATTGTCACTGGCAATACAGAAAACTGGGTCAGTCCAGCTGCTGAAAGTCTGTGTTTGCTGCATCTCCTTGGCCTAAACCTATAATTCAGTTTGAGAACTGAAAGCAAAGCTGCTCAAGTTTCGACACAATTCAGAAAACAAAACAAACCCCTAGTCCAATTACAAACTCTATTAGGTGGTAAATTATGATCACTCTACCCAATTAACCTGCTCCATTTAACTGTAAAACCTACATGGACAGAATAGCCCTTCTGAGGGGCCTGGAATAACAACAGATATTCACAGACAACACAAAAGGGTGAAAAAGTGACCAAAAAAAAGTTATTTTCTAGCATAAATCACTGAGCTTTGATTGAATAAATTCAACTGATCCAGGGTAATGTTAACTATATAGCACAGATCTTAATTCCAGTTGTAACTAACATGGAAATCATAGATACATATAAAAGCAAAATATCTTTTCCAGTGAAGAACCAAGGAGTTAGGAGCTGGAGGAGAAGGGTCACTGACAATCACGCAACACAAAAATTCCTGATAGACACCAGCATTTGAGAGTATGAGAATACCCGAGTCAAAAGTTAATAGCAATTAACATCAGATGCCTGACTTCAATTCCACTTCACACCACAGATCTTGGTGAAATCCTCAGATTGCATGTGCTGCAGAAGTCCACAGACCTACACACATTTAAATAATCACCTGCAACTCCCAGTTAAAAGGCACACCATGCAGTGGCGATTGCTTTTGTGAGTGTCTCCGGTAACTTGTCAACAGTGAGTGCTTGCCATTTGCTATCACGCAGATTTTTGTTTCAGTTGCAAACCAGAAATTCTTTTTCTTTCCAGATTTCTGACAAAAATCTGACTTTCAAATGGGGTTTGGGGCTGGTCACTATGTCCACTGTAATTGTTTAAACGAGACCAAAATAAGAAGTATTTAAGATAAATAAAAGAAGGGGGGAAGACTAACCCTTTGTTTAAATGTTTCACCGCCTCAGATCTAGCCACTTGGAAGTTATTACAATGTTTTATTGGTAGTTTTATTTTTCCAGAAGATTCAGAAATATTTTGCCTTATAGAGCTTTAAAGAGCGCTGAAGTAAACTCCAATGTATTGTCCTCTTCCTTTCTCTCCATTTCAGCGGCTGTGCTCTGTGAGATTATCTTAAATATATCTCGGTGGCTTAGTCATTTGTTGCTGGGTGATCAACTGTATACTTACGGCAACTGTGCCAGATGCTGCAGCACCTCTTTTTAAATCTGTTTATCTGTCCTTCCCTAACCACAGCATGTTCTTCAACACCTCCATGGTTTTTATAACATGATTGGAAGGACTGGGCTGGGTTTTTTCCCTGTTCAAAATACATAGACTGTGCAGAAAAAGACAGAGTTTCAAGGGGGAAAGAATGAAGATTTACACATTTCACACATGACTTTAGTAGACAGGATTTTATTTTTATTATTTTTTCTTAAACACTAAAGATTCATAATACATCAGCCTGCATCATAAATGGAAAAAAAAAAAAGCTATCTGGCTTGGAAAGAACAGACTTGGTCTCTGTATTCAGGTAAACAGCACCCACATCACTTAAAGTTAGATTAGTTTGCCAGTAATCTAAGGGGGGGGGGGAAAAAAGAGGATTCTGGGATAATAATTCAATGTCCACTTCAGTCCCCTCACCCAAAGGGCTCAGCACAATGTCTTACCAGGCCATCCCACTCTGCAGGAAACAAGGAAACTCAATCGACATCAGGAGTAAGCAACATCTCTATTAACAGCCTGATCCATTGTATTAATTATAATAGCTCCTGCAGATTGTCTTTTCTAATCTTTAGAAAGCCATTCACTGAGACTGAAGTTCAAATGCAATTATCCACTCAGAACTTTATTTTAGATCAATAAATTGATCATGGCCATTCACATACCTGACGCAGGAATGGGAGATCAGAGCACCTGAGGTGACCCCAGTTGACAAGGTGGCCTCTCTGCAAACCTGGGACCTGCAAAACAGGAGCCTGTGTGTGAGAAGCCATATCTTTTGCAAAATACAAGGAAAACAACTCTCTCTAACAGTGTCTTTCGGTAAGGACAAAAGAGATCACCTCATTAACAGGACTAAAATTACTGGATTGAAACCTAATAGAGAAAAACCTGGCAAGGTATAAGACTTTTAATTAGTGTGACTGTAAAGGTATGGTGCATGAAACCTGTAGCTTGGCTCATCAAGTCATCAGAATGACAATACCCGCCAACAACAGTGGGAGCAGAGCATGAGGGAGACATCACGTTCTCAAGCTGGTAGGATCAAGCTTTTCACTCTCAATGGGACTTAAGCTCCTTTCTCCCATGGGCACTTCTGAACATCCCTCACAGCATGTTTCCACTTAGGCCCATGTTCAAGCACTTAATTAGAACAGGGTAGCATTATCTGCTTCTTTGCATAATCTGAATCACATTAAACACTGGATCAGATATGAGCACTTCATGGACTTGAGACTCAAAAAAAGATGCATACATAAATTCTACACACCCAGAATATGTAATGTATAAATTCATTGCGGGGGGGGGGGGGGAATTGTTGTAGAACAGAAAATACAAGAAACTAATACTGCCAAGTTAATCTAAAGGAAATAAAATCAGCTTCCTAAAATCAAAATGTTTTCATAAAACACTGAGGCATTAGAATAACCTTATTACCTAATATTTTGATTTTTTAGAAAGTTATGCTTTTAATATTTTTCTCTATAACCAAAGACTATTTTTTAATTTCTATTTTTAAATGAAAGCTGAGATATCCCCAAAATTGCATACATACAGAAATTGGAGGGGTTTAAATAAACTAAAAATTAAAAAAAAATTTTAAAAAAATCAGTAGAACAGCAAGGGGTGTCATTAGTGGGACCATACTGTACAAAAGATTGAGATGACTGCACATAGCACAAGACAGCAGTAAAATTAAACCTCCATCCCAGGTAAGGTCATTGCCCACGTGATGCTCTGCTCAGGTTTGCCCATGCTCCTCATGCCGCCATCACCCCAATTATGGACTGGCTGAAAGGCTTTGAAGGGAAAGCTTTTAATGTGGAGAACGTTATAAGCAGAGTAACAAAAGTTTTTATGCCAATGCAATGACTGCCCTAGTTATTGTTTAAGGCAGGATTACTGCACTTAGAGTGATAGAAACCATCAGGAATGGGCAATTAAGAGTTCAGACTAATCCTCAAAGACAAGATGCTTAAAGACCTAATAGCCTGACTGAAACCAGTGAGATCAGAGAGTGATTTAACTCTTTCAAAAGGCCTACAAGGCCTTTGACACTTATTTTCCCAGTAGGCTTTCCTTGTCTTCAGTTCAAAGTCATCCAACAGGGTGAACTTCAAACACCTGTTTCAAGTGAAGATGATGGCACTGGAGGATGTGTTTTATTCAACCAGACAGACTCTACAAGAACAAGCATGGATGTTCAGCACTCCTGTCTTCTACTTCACGAGTTAAAAAAAAAAAAAAAAAATCTGTATGTTCTAATTACTGAATAAATGAGATAGATTAATTAGATTAGACAGACAGAAGGAATAGGGCCATTCATTCCCATTTAAGCACACTCTCAGTTCAAGGACAGTACTGAGAAGGTAAAAAAACCCTATTGCATAAATTAAGCAATTCAAGTACCACATCAGAAGATCTTTCAAGTAAGAAGTAATCCTATAAGAGAAAGAAGACTACGAACCACTGATTGCACTGCCATGTCTGTACCCACTTTTGAACGTTTCTGCTGCTTAAAACAGCATTACTGCATCAGGCACAGAGCTTAAAGTGCCATGCAAGACACAAAATAGGCTTCCCCATGTCTTCAATCCAAAGTGCACCCATAGTACAGAAACAGATTATTCTCAACTGGAAGAATGCATCCAAACTCTATTTCCCAGCAGCCCTCAAGAGAGGATTTGATAGAAGTGAGGCATGAACAAGAAGACACCTTGGGAGAACTACATATTAAAAAGGACCTCACTGGGACAAATGTGTCTTTATTTTCATTTCCAGCTTATTAGAACAAACAGAACTCGATGTTTGTTCCAGTTTCAAATGGCAAAAGTAGCAAAACCAACAAAAAAATTGAGTAAAATTAAAATTGGAGGAATTGTTTCTACAATGTACCTATCCAAAGTTTCTGCCTTGTTTCTAATCCAAGAAAGTGTTTATGTGTCTTATGTATCGCTTGATCTAGCTTGACTTACATTCTTGGAGACAGAATTTGCTTGACTTATATTCTTAGAGACCACCACAACTTTAACTCCTCTGCTGTAAATCCTTTTGCATTTTAGCACAGAGATCTACATATAAATATACAAGTGACCAGGCACATAACCAAGAAATAAATTCTAGACTTTTGCCTGAAGCAGAGGAGCAGCCCTACTGCCCACTTAACAAAACATATCTATAGGCAGCATTACTAAAATGGCTTCTACCCTTTTCATGGTTTTTAATGTTTTTGGTTTATGAACTTATTTTTTCATGTCTGCCAAAAACCCAGACTAATAAAGAATGTTAGCATCCATTTTGTTGAAAATTTTTAAAACCATACTGGCCCCATCAAAATATTAACCACGAAGTTCTTCTCTAAACTTTTTCATTTCACTTTCAAAGGGTAAAAAAACCTCAAGATCTCTTTGTTGTCATCATCTACATTTTTTTAAATGTGGATGCTCTGTTATCCCATTACTACAGCTGCTGATTGTTCACTGAGGTTAACTCACGTTATTGCAGATAACAAGCTCAAAGCCTTTGCAACTTCAGGCTTACTTGACATCAATCACACTGTGACTTTTCAAACTCCTGCTACAGAAGTTCCCTTCAACAAAAATTAAGCCTCTGAGCTTATGATTATTTATTCAGCCTAACTAGTCCCAGTTAAAGCAAATGAGATGTAAGATGTCAAAAAAAATGTTTCTGTCCCCTTCCTTTGCTTGGTGTTTAAGTTCTACCTGTCCTGGAAGGAAGTCCTGAAAATGTTTTGATAAATTACTTGAAAGGTTTTATTTAATATTACTGCACTCAATACTTTCTTTAATACTGTAAAATAACATCATAGGAACATGCTTAGCTGATTTTTTGTATGGGAGTCTCAACAGCATTCTTAAAAATGCATACCCAGTGCTGACACTGAAGCACATCCAATCATCTTAGAATCATAAAAAATTTCTTAAAAAACCTGGTACAAAGGCAGAATTCACTGCTCTCTAGCAGCCACTCCAACTGATGAAGCAAGCTCACTTTCCAGGAGGAACAAAAAAGTATCACAAATGCAAACCAGAAATCTGAAGCACAATGGCAGTACGGCCAAGGTTAAACAGATCAGATTAAATGAATGATATTTCCATCATGCCCTTAAGGCAACTAACAGGGCAGTCTGTCTCCTGGGAGGGAAGACATCTCTAGGTCAAGGCCTCCCTGCCCTGGTAGCCTTGGTTGAAATTCAGGATTAAGAGCAGGTCTGAGCCAGCTGATGGGGACAGCCAGGCGACTGGAAGGAGTGGGGAACACTCCAAACCTGAATTATGAAGTATCTGTACACCAGCAACGTGAGCCACAGTCCTTGCCCTCGCAGCTGGAGAGAAGCTCTAACTAGTAGCATTTTGCAGGTAGCTCCCACCTGGGAGCATGTTTTTAAGCAAGAGGAATTATGTACCACCACCACCAGTCTCACACGCAGACACATCTAACACAATGGCTAGATAGTCATTACCTCCTCATGTCCCCGATGTGTAAGACTCCTTATCAAGAGCAAGCTTGTCAGAAAACAGTTATAAAGCAAAATACTGGCACACTAAAGGCTCTGTTTTTCACCAGGATTCAAAATGGGTACTTTTTCAGTCCTTTGTGAAACATTTCCTTCCAGCATTATTAACTGAATGGTTTTCATTTCAAGGTGGGAATGATTGACAAAATGCTCCTACCATTAATAAAGAATCATTAATTCTGACATTTCTGTGGAAAAAAGACATTTTCTATTTAAAAAAACGCATTTTGGTATAAGAACTTGACCACTTATTGACAACCTGCGTTCCTGGGAGAGCCCACATGGTGCTGTCTGCTAGCTGAAAACAGCATCATCTACAATGCCTACTACCGAAAGACAGCTTAAAGCCTGAGGTATCAAAAGTCAATTGAATCTGGAATTCCTCAGGGTATGGCGTCCTGTAGCTGATTTTCACTTTCTCTATATATTGTCTTCTCACTATCTGTGGAGATCCTCAGGGATCACATTTCTCTTCTCTGCATCTCCTGGAGCACCAGAGCAGAAAGAGACTGAATTTTCTTTCTTTCCCTTGACAGAAATACATCTACTCCTGATGGGCTGCATGGTACCAGAATGCTGCACTCTACTATTTGATAAGACAAGGTAGGAATGATGAGCTTCGCAGGCTTCCAAATCCAACACAGCCACCTAAATATGTTTTCCCTTGCACTGCACATTAGCTTGGCATAGAAATGATTTGTGTCAATGCTGTATACAGATTGTTCACAAGTAAGTAAGATTAGAGCTGAGGCCGGAAAACTCATTACACAAATACTACATTCCAGGATCTTGAACAGAGATGTAGTACCAAGGAGAACAGGACAGTAATGATTGACAAGAAATCACCCAGCTCCACCCTCAAGCAACTCATGTAGCTGAGGTATTCCAGAGAATAAAGCCATATTTGATCTTTTCACATTTCCTCATCAGATGTAATTTAGTAACAGGTATCCCTAAACTGTCCAGAAGCCAGCATCATCCTGAGGAAAACAAAACCTTACATCAGGCTCCAGAAAGTCACAGGACTAGATACAGAAATGAGACTGCAAGGAAGCGAGGATATTACTGCCATCCGCAGAGACTCAAGCAGACTTCAGAAAAATGACAGGGGCCTTTTGCAATACATTTAAGCTTCAACATGCAAAACGAGAAAGATTATAAGATGTCAAGATGATTCAATCTGTTGCTTTTGCTTACAAAGAGCAAACCATTTATCTAAAGAACACTCGAGGTTTTTTTGATCTTAGCTGATACTTCAAAGATATTTAAAATAATAAGGCAGGTAAATCCTGCACTACAGCACGTGACTTGAGACCTCTGAGAGCAGGGACAGATAACACAGATGAGAACGGGGAGGACATTAGTGTAGGACCACACCTGCCCTCCTCTCCAGCTTTCACTGACAACTGAACTATTGTGATTCATCCCCAACAGCAGCACTGGCAAGGACAAAATTACCAGGAATTCATTAAGCATCTCTCCCACAATACCCAGCACTGCTGCTGGCAACAGGAGTTTTCAGGGAATTTCTCAGATACAAGGCACTGTGAAATGAAGGAGTTATGATTCTCTCTGCCTGTGCCTGGGGGACACCCTTCTGGCTGGCCTCTGCTCAGCAAGATTGGTGATAAAGATTTCATCCTGCCCCAGCCACTCCAGCTATGCCTGCTTCAGTTGGGCTTTCTTTGCTCTGGGACTAGATACCAGCACTTAAAGCATGGAAAATGTCAACCTATGGTTGAGTGCACATTTTTCACTGGCATTACAGTACCACGCTAGAGATGAACACGTTCTTTCCTGTGGTGATACACAATACACAAATGCTGAGATAAATTAAAATTAAAGAGGTTTTATCATTTGCCTGGCTTTCATAAAGTTTTTCCAGCTCCAGGCTGGAATTCCAGGTCTAAAAAAAAAAAAAAAAGGAATAGGAAAGAAACAATCTCTGCTAAGAACCACCAAGCCCCTGGTGAGATGATACTCATTTTGGGAGTAGAAGACAGGTTCAAGCTGAGATCTGTGAGGAGGACAAGCAGAGTCTTGAATGTGGTTCTTTCAGTCCTAGAGAGTGCCCTGGCCAGCCTGCCACTGGGAACATTAGGTGAAAAGGCTGCAGCTCTTTTTCTGTGTGTGAAAATCTTAGAAGTCTTTTTTTTTTTTTTTTTTTTTTTTAAACTTGGGTGCAGAAGAGGCTCTGCAACCTCTTCCCTCTCTCCTGAGGGCCTGGCTGCCTGTGCCAGCCCTAGAACAACATAACCATAAGCTGAGACTAGATTGCTGTGAAACAGCTGTGAGAAAGCTCTGTGAGACATCTCTAGGAGGGCCCTTACCCCTTTGCTATGGAGCTGCACTTAAGCTCAAGCCCTTGGGCCTTGCCTGAGTTCACACAAGCTTGTGCCTGGACCTGGACCTTGCTGATTCTGACTGCAACATGCTAGCTTGATCTTGGACCTGTCTCACCTCCGTGCATTGGATCACTGCACTCTTGGCCAGCCCTGGTTACCATCACTGGACTTGCCTGCTCCTCTTGTTCAGGTGCAGTAGGACTTGCCATATTTGTGGTGAGGGCACTGCCCTGCCTGCCTGGTGGTTGCCCTTGATTCCCAGTGCTCCTCCACTTGTGAAGCAGCCCACGCTTAAGCTTGGAGCCAAGCACCACAGAACCTGGACCTGAACCTGCCCTGAATCAGAGCTGGCCTTGACCTCAGGCAGTTAAAGCTCTTAGAGGGATTAGGGGAGAGGCTGCACACTGATGGGGCACTTTGGGCAGTGACACAACCTTGTGACAACATTCAAGTTTTCTAAGCCTTAAAAGCTCCTTGAGTCAAAAAAAAAACCCCAAACCCAAACCAAAAAAACCCAAACAAAAACACTACAAAAACCAAAACAAACAAAAAACTCCACCATACTCCTTCCCAGCTCTAACTATAATCTGCCATACAACCTTGCAGAAATATAAAAAGCTTTCAGCACAAATCTAACAGCAGCCATGCATACTGCAAGGTGATCCCTTTTCATTTGAGTTGTTCTGTAGCAGTATTTCCCAATGCTTTCTTCTTTGCCACACAGTAAATCACTGAAAACTCTGCCCCAAACCCACAACAGTTAAATTACTAACTTACCTTTCTCTAAGTTGCATTAATTATGTTCAGCTTAATGGAAGCAATTATTTAATTAGTACAAACTGCTGTTCACCTACATACTCCTGTAGAAACATTTTGGGTTACACACAGGCCAATTACCTGCTGAATTGCACAGCACCTCATCACAAAGTTATTAAAAGTTCAGCAGAAGACTCCCTAGACAGTACTAGACTTTTGTTTTCAGAAAGCTGTGACCTCAGTGGAGTGAAACTGAGAGGGTTGACACATACAGCTTTGAAACAGCTGCCCTTACCTTGAATAAGTTTAACTGTTTTAGAAATCAATAACATATTTCCCACCTCCTCCACTAGCATTAATACTATGGCTACTACTAATATTGGCATAGTACTGGACAGAATGAGATTCCCACTGTAGTGAGAGCTGACTACCCTCACACATGCACATACACTCGGAGACAGCACTTTCTCTAACAAGTACACAACTAGATGGCATGCACAAAAGACAGGAGGAAGGCGGCTAGCAGAAGCGTCTCTCTTAAGCTAAGCTTTGAACTTAAGACACTTCAGATGCTCACCTAAAACTCCATAGCATCAGTGTGGACCCAAGTGATTCATTCAAGCTTGTACTGCAGTGTGACTCTAGCCCTCAACTCCTAGCTTTCTGCCTTTCTCACAAAATCATCTGGCCAACGGCAAATGACCCTTCCTGGAGAAGCAGCTCAGCTGTTCCCATGACGGCACATTCTCTTACCTGTATGCACACACCCCCACCGAGCTTCTCCTGACCAGCCGAGGACAATCAGATGGCATGGGTCAATCACCAGACAGCACTGAGGAGCTGGAACATTTCCCTAATAAGCAGAGAGAGCTCAGCTTGAGGTGCCATTGTCTGTAACTAAACAGAGAGTTGAGATGGTGCACTGCCAACCTGGGAGGAAGCCTGAGTCCCTGATCTGGAGAGCCTCCAGAGTACAGACATGAGAGCCAGGGACACCTAAACTGTTGCACTGTTTCCCATGAAGAGGGGCAACAAAAACCCTTAATTTCAGGGGGCAGGGAGGAGTACAGAGGTACATCAAGGTCCATACAGCACTGAAGGCTACAGCAAGTCTGGCAGAGCTCACTGCCTCAGGGCAACCAGAAACAGAGAGCGCCTGGGGAATGGGAGGTCTCCAGGGGGCATGGAAGAGCCAGAAGCACTGGTAATCCATACGTAACTGATCCAGCAGGTCACTGAAAGAGGAATATTTGTTAATGTTGGCCTAGGAATCACTTACTGAGCAATTCTGAGGGTAATGAGGTCTTATCTATGTGGACACTGAGGACAGTTCACTGAAGTTAATGAATTTTGTTAGGGAATTGCTGTCATTAATGCCTTTAAAAAGAGATTTCTCCTACCCTGGGTAGATAACCATACCTGGTAGATTCGTGTAGGCAGACAACGTTCAAAAACGCCCTCTTGAAAAACACCTACATCATACAAGGGACAGAGAAGACAATGAAAAGCTGAGACCTTACCTGGCTGGAATTCAGATTGCCAGGAAACAGAATGGCCGCTCTTACGGATCACGTAGAATTGGTCAGAAATACGTACTTCAAATGAGCTATTGGCCATGTGGAGATCCCCATGGAAAGGCCAAGATATCAAACTCCTCTGCTGACCTCCAGAGAATTTATAATGAGATCACAAGACACAACCTTTGCAGAACAAATCCACACATGATGTTGGTGCTCCCACCACCCTCCTACAAGGCTGGCTCACAGCATGCAATGTACAGAGCTGCAACAGGCCACCTGGGTGACTTGAGAAATCAATGACAAATGAACCCATGGCTCAGTTTTTGGAGGGCTTGATGTCAGTTTGAAAAAACAAAGTTTGAAAAACAATTCATACTACTTGCTTTGCAAAGCAACTTCTCACACCTCACTGGTAACTTCTCATTAGCACTTCACGTTTGCTCTCTGGGAGCACAAACTCGTTTTGCATTGCACATATGCTGAGCACAAAGCTAAAAAAAGTCTCAGCCCCAAAAGTCCATGGCCTGATGAGATGACAACACTACTGGACTCCCCAGAGTGAGGAAGCATCAGATAACAGGGAAGAGGATGAGGATCCTGATGAGGAACGTCAGAAGTACCAGTCACTGGCCCTCCAGACTTAAACCAACTAATGCACACCAGGAACACTAAAAGGCTGCCTCTTCTTCCTTTTCTCCTCTTCCCCATAATTAAAATGATTTCTAGGAGTTAGCTGGCCTCCAAGTGTTTGTTTTATACAGTAACTTCTTTACATTCCTCAAATGTACTAAAAATACAGATATACACAAAGCATAAGTGTCATTCTGCGTAGAGGGTGCTGAAAAATTAAAATCCTTTTCTTCACCACTGTGAACCCAAAATATTGTCACACCAAGTGTGGTTCTAAAGATGCAGACAAGATAAGTTGAATAACATACTCTACTGGAGTATAACGCTTTAACAAACTACAGATATATCTGACCTCCAGTTAATTGACTAACACATCACTGAAGATCTGGGAAATGAAGACCAGAATGAGGAAATTTCTTCTCTTGTTTCCTGTCACCTTCACCAGTGTATCTTCTAACAGTTCCAAGGTTGCATTTTACAGGATACTGAAAAAGGAAAGGCAGCCACTTTGAAATTTATGAGAAGCCAAGGGAACCTACTGAGTGCCACCTTTCTTGTTTCATTCCTCATGCCACTGGCATAAACTGGGTTCACAGTCTGCTCCCTCACTTAACAGCCCTATGTATCTTTCATTCATACATCTCTCCCTGTCTACTAGTTTTTAATACCATTTACCAACATTCATTTCTTCTCGGCTGCCTTCCTCCCTCCAGGGTTCTCTCTACAGCCCCAAGGGAACTCAGGAAAATACATATTCTACCATTTCTGTTTATCTTTCCAGGTCCTTAGGATAAGGTACTGCACTCGTCCTTCCCCAGGCTGAAGACCAAGTGGGACACTCTCCATTACAGGCTAAAAAGGCTGCTATTTAAATTTGGATGTTTACAGTAATAGAAGTGAATTGCTGGTACCACCAAAGGCACAAAATGAAAGGCTAGTCAAAGCCAAGTTTTTTCCTATACAGGAGTGCTGTACACAGGAATTAGGCCAGAAGGGTTGGTTTTTAAGAGATAATGACAGTATAAAGATGCAAAAGTGTTTTTTTCCTGGCAGGTATTTGTTTCTCATTTCCTGAGTTTTCTGTATATGTTCTACAGCATTTAAATCTAGCGGTTGGAGCCTCAAAAGCACAAAGGTACCTAATACAATATTCCAACTAAACTCCTCTAAGAAATGCCTCAAAGCCATTTGACTGAATGAAGAGGCAGAAACATTTACCATCAGGTGGCCTTCTCAGCTACAGAAATTTGCACCAGAAGCATCAGCACTCTAGTGCTATTTGCAAAAAGTCTGCCAGGGCTGAAAATAATATTCAGGAGCAATAAAACCTACTGACTGTGGCTTGTAGTGAAGGCAAACTTTTTGGAGAACAACTTCAAGCTATGGTTGAGATGCCAATCCCTGTATGGAACGAGTCAATACTCAGTGTTTGAGAGTGAAGAGGCTCCAAAGAGACACATCTTTTACAGTGATTTCAACCTTGCTGTCCTTAAAAGCTGGAAAAAAAACCTAGCAAAAGTGAATTGAAAAGGTACCAAACCAAAAGAAAACTGAAGCTCAAAAGATGTGACCATGCAACTTCCCAACATAATCAGGACTTGGAACTCTCTCTCTAGGTGTCATATACATAAGGTAGCACAAGGATGTAAGCATATAAATCTAAGTAGAGCGGTATGCAAAACTTGTTACAAGGCTCTTTCTAACCAAGAGGCTAATGTACACTGGGGTTATGTAACTTGTTTCTATTAAGAAAAGAAAGTAAGGACAGACACAGCATTTCTTGGATGATATTTATTCACAAAATAAAACTTAGAAAATCTTGTTTCCTCAAATAATGAAGAAACCAAACAGCAAGAGACAGTTGTTTAGACTCTATCTCAGTGTCAATGTTCTTGTCAACCTGCCCTGTATACCAGTTTGTTGTCAGTTTTTTCTGGACCCTTGCTACAAATAATTCCCTGACTGCCCATGGGCCTTCTTGCCAGTACCAGCTTCAGAGATGCTTCTCATTTTTCCTCCCTCTGACACTCTTTCAAATGCTCATTCCTGCAACAGATCTCAGACTCCAACTAGCTTTGCATAAGGAGCAAGGTGTTGCATAAGGCCAGGTCTGCAGAGTGTTCAGCACACCACCATGATGCCATACAAAATGCACTTAAACTACTGCAGTAAAGCACATTGAGTCTAGTTTCAGTAGAAAGGAGGAAAACTGCCAAGTTCCTAAGTAGGTCTCTAATAATAGCAAGATGTAAAATTAAAACTCAGGAAATATGCAGATTATGATCCTGGCCTTTAATGTTACAAACAGTGCTAAAATACTGTGTATCTTCAAAGTATGAAGTCGCTCGAGTATTTAACAGCACTTGAAGAACAGTAAGCTCTATTTTGTTAGAAAAGAATAACATCTTTAATTGAGCTTTTAAAAAGTGACCAGGATTTTACAAGGGTAGATTTCTAGCACTACTTGAAATTAAGATCTTTTAAATATTTTCATGTTATACATCATTAAGCTGAAGCATTCAAAACCAAGGTAGAGAACAAACCACAGAGAGCTAAAGCGATCTGCCCAAGGTCACCCGAAAATTTTTCTGAGAGGCAAGAAGAGAAACTAATTTTTGACCAGAAAGGCAGTATTTCCTTCAACACTGTATCTTGGGGTGATTAAGATCATATGCGGGTACAAATATGTAAAAACTACGTTCCTCCCTGAAAAAATGCAAGCAGGCATCTTCTTACTCAAGCAAACTATATACTATACCAAAAGTTGCGTGTGCATAAATCAGAATTGAGTCAGTTTAGTACTAAGGCTGTGCTCTGTCCCTAAAACAGCGTGCTATCTTGGGTGCAATAAATGTCCCCATTATATTCATAATGAAACTAATGAATTTTGGAATTGTAAAATAACCCTGTCCAGAATTTTGATGAATCACATGACATGTCTTCCAAGGACTCTATTGTTAAAGATGCCTTTTTTACTGGAATTTCAATAATTAATCATGTTTTGGAGTAGTTTTATTTCTGTGTGGCTTATCCTTTGATGATCTAATTTACATTTATAATGATCTATTCCCTTGTGGATTAATTGCTTATGTTATTTTCTCTATTAATCAGACATCAACATTTGCATTACAGATGACTGCGTTATTTTCATACTACTAAATCCGGCAGCATGGTACTAACGATAAATACTTTCCTCAGTTCTAGGGGTGAATTAGTGTCTCAGTGCTTTAAAACAAAGGCATTAGGACCTTACCATTCTTTTGAAGTAGGCTAGTGGTTCTGTGGTATTATCCACATATATTTATTATGTCTAAGAATTTACTTTTCTTCTGCAAACCTTAAATGCACAAGTATTTAGTTTACCCATTGTTATCAAACAAGCCCTAAGCAAAGGGCAGAGAGTTATGAATCTGAGGCCATCACAGACTTCTTTCCTAGATACCCATGTGCCTATAGAGTTTCACACCTTCCAGCTACTCACTGCAACTCCTTCCTGGATGCTATCACCAGCAGTTGTGCCTGAAAAGTTGTTTTTGTCAAAATTGCTCACCTACATTTAGGAAAAATAAATTATCAGTGCTAGTATAAAACAGTACAAACTGTTGACCTGAGCTAGGCAACCTGACTGTGCCTTGAGCAGATAATAGAGTACTCACACACACTGCTCTGACCACACTTTTGGCAGGTGGCTGTGGTCAGTCACCTCCTTCCCGGTACAGCTTGTGTCCAGTTCTGGACTCCCCAGTTCAAGACAGACAAAGAACTACTGGAGAGAGTCCAGTAGAGGGGCTACAAAGATGGTTATGGGACTGAAGCATCTCTTGTATAAGGAAAGGCTGAAAGACCTGGGTCTGTTTAGCGTGGAGAGGAAAAGGCATATTTATAATCCAGCCATCATCCTCCACAAAGGCATTAACCAATTGGCTTGCTTGATTGCAGAGCATGTTTCACACTCATGGATAACCTGTGCAACAGTGTCTATAGTCAAGTCCACCTCTCAATCATGAGCCCATCTATATGTTGCATCCCTTCCTTGACAGCCTGTGGTGTCATGGGCCCACCGAGCTATAAATAATTTACACGTGTTGCCAGTCCAGATCTACCTGAGCTACTTCAATCCACCTGCTGGTTGATTTGATGTTCCTCGGTGGCTTGACTCTCAGGTACACAGGCTTGCACATGACCTACTTTCACAACCAGCTTCTCTAGTCAGGCAGCAATATCTTGCCACAATGCAGCAGCCCAGATGGGTTTCCTTCTACACTGCCAGTTGCTCTGCTTCCATTGCTGTAACCACCCCCACAGGGCATTGGCCACCATCCATCAGTCAGTACAGAGGTTGAGCATTGGCCACTTTTGTCACTCAGCAATGTCTAAAGCCAGCTGGATGGCTTTCACCTCTGCAAACTGGCTCAATTCACCTTCTCCTTCAGCAGCTTCTGCAACTCGCCATGTAGGACTCCTTACAGCGCCTTCCACCTCCGATGCTTTCCCACAATGCAACAGGACCCATCAGTGAACAGGGCATATGGCTTCTCATCTTCTGGCAGTTTATTATACAGTGGGGCCTCTTCAGCACATGTCACCTCCTCCTCTGGCGACATTCCGAAATCTTTGCCTTCTGGCCAGTCCGTGATCACTTCCTGAATTCCTGGACGACTGGGGCTTCCCATTCAACCCCTCTGTGTGACCCACTTACTCCACATAGCATCAGTTGCATGATGTGTAGAGGGGACCCTCCCTTTGAACATCCAGCCCAGTACCGGCAGTCGGGGTGCCAGGAGGAGCTGTGTTTCAGTACCAACCACCTCCAAAGCAGCTTGAACCCCTTCATATGCTGCCAATAGCTCTTTTTCAGTTGGAGTGCAGCTGGCCTCAGTTCCTCTGTATCCCCAACTCCAAAACCCCAGGGGTCGACCAAGGCAGCTATACCAAAACCCCACCAGTACCCTGTTGGGTCCTTGAAATACCCTCTCTTGAGGTAGTCTATGCCCAGGATGCACAGAGCCTCTGGGCCAGTCACAATGGGGTGCTTTTCCCAGTCATTCCCAGTTAGACTCACTTCAGCCTCCAGTAGAGTCAACTGTTGGGATCCTCCTGTCACTCCAGAAACACAGATGGGTTCTGCCCCTTCACGGCATTAAGGTACACTGCACCGGTGTCCACTAGAGCCTTATACTCCTGCAGATCCGACATACCAGGCCATCAGATCTACACAGTCCTATAAACCTGGTTGTCCCTTTCTTCCACCTGTCTGGAGGCAGGGCCCCTCTAATCCTGCTCATCATATTCGCTACTCACTTCTTGCAAAAAGTGACGTAGATGTCCCTTCCAGAGGATCATAAGTACAATCAGACCTTCCACTCAGTCTGGGGAACTGCCCACTGGAGACTGGAGTGGCATTTTTTCTGGAAGAATGTCATTTTGCGATTGTTTTGCCTTGCAACTCACGTACTCGTGGCTCTAGGGTTGAGCTATGTTTTCCGTCCCACTTCCTCATGTCCTCTCCGTGGTTGGGCAGGTAAAACCACAGGGTACTTCATGGTGTGTACAATCAATGTCCTCTCTCTTGAGGAGAGGAGCTGAGACACTGGTCCGTACAGGTGGGGAATAGGACATATTCTCTTCCAGTTGCTGGAGGTTTCAGGACAGTTTCTTCACAGCTGAGACAAGGGAGGAAGAGAGACTCTTCGTATTGCCAGAGTCGGTCAGCCACTTCATCCACTGTTGGTGTCTCTTCACCTTCCCAGTCCATTCCTGCCAGTGAGTTGGCATGTGACAATGGTGCGCTCTGTACAAACTTCTTGGGTCATATACACTGGACTTCATCTGGATCTGTGGGTAACTGTGTGTTGTCCAGGTCATAATAAACCATCTCCCACATGGTTAATTCCCTCGGGTTAATACCTCTCTCCATGGTGGTCCACTTGCCTGGATGATATACATCATCTCTACCCTCACGCTTGAAAGAAGTCACCTCCAGAGGGAGAGGGCTTGTGTCTTTTTTCCAATTGCTTGGTCAATCCCTCCTTCCCTAGACAGGGATCCCACCTGCTTGGCTTCTCCCTACCCTCTAAATTCCAGGCTACTGGCCCCATTATCCCAGCATCGGAACAGCCATGTAACAATGTGCATGCCTGGATGGCGGCTGAAATCTTTTCACATATCTCGCAGCTCACTTGGACAGGGATCGGGTGATTACCTCCAGTTATGCCTCTTCTTCCTGTTCTCATGATGGTTCTGTTTAATTGTCATCCCTTATTAAGCGAACTGATTTTTTCTGTATGTTTTCTTGTGTACAGGGGTGACTGATACCAGTATGGGTTGGGTTTTTTGTTCAGCTGCAGTGCCTGTTGATAGGGTCAGAGTAGCCGCAGTGCCTGTTGCCAGGTTGGGGTAGCTGAAGTGTTGGTTGGTCTGTTTTCCCCCTGGGGGTGCTGCCCAATATCAAGCAGTGTTTGGTAGATACTGGCCAGGGCCCAGCACAGCACAGTAAGTTGTGCCTCTTTAGAACAGCCACAGCATTTTCCTTTCAAATATTCTATCACTTTATCAGGGTCCTGTAGTTTTTCAGGAGTGAAGTTCCAAACCACTGGAGGTCAGAAGGTCTCTAGATACAGCCCATATTCTCCCACATGCCATGTCACCCATGACTATCCAGCCTCAGGGCAGATCTCTGGGTGGTATTCTTACAACAACTTATTGTAACCCTAACCAAGACCTGGAAAACATTCAGGAGACATAGCAGTAAGAGCATGCTGGCTTGAATAGGATATTCAAAATTCTCAAAAGCTATTGTAACGAGCCTGAAGGAAAAAGGGGAGTTGAAAAGAGTGCCAGAAAGTCTCCCCCCCATCTTCGCCATAGATTGGGTGCAATTATTAATTCTGAGAGATGTTGTCCAAGGTACAGAAATGCCAGCCAAAACACAGGACACTGCACTAGCGCCAAACTACAATCTATTCAATTCCCAAACAGCATTATTTTCACCTGCACACTTAAGGAGTGCTGCTCATGGTGTACTTTTTAGGTAGGTAGATGTCTCACGACGGTCCTCAGTAAGAACACCTTCAAATCAACCAGCTCAGCATAAGGCATCTGCTGCAAAACATAAAGTATTAAAGTACTGGCTGACACAGGCTCAATTCAGCTATAACTGGAAAAGTTACTTCAATAACCCATTCATAGAATGCCCTCATTTTCCAGTCCATTAATATGGTCCCTCCTGTGACCTGATGGTCTGATTAGTAAAGCTCAGCAACTCTATTCATTTTGGACACAAATAATACTTTCACATCTGCTGGTAGATGTTGTGCAGAAGGCTGCTCATTTCATAACATAAAGTTTTCATACATATCTCATTCCTTACAGCATATTGTTGGATTCTGTCATTCTCATATTGCATCAGTTCTTCTCCATCTCCTCATACCCTTTAAATTACGCTGTTGGTCTTCCATCATATTCCTGGGGTCACTGAGTAACTGAATTGTAAACATCCTTATTCTCTGCCACAAGAGATGAGGGAGAAAATTGTGCAAGACAGGTCAGAGTAGCCCACTCTAACAAGAAATAAAAGCCTGGACTTGTACCCAGCTCCAAAACTTGTGCTGTTAAGCTGCCATAATGACATACTATATCCCATTAATCTGCAATTACACACTGACAGGTACTGTCAATCTAATACCATATCCATTCAGCAGAACTAAATGTACCATTTCTGTCCCCAGCACTGTTCCTATGACTAAAATTCTTCCAAATAAAGTTAAATGTGGGATTTAATGAACCAAGGAAGAGTCCAAATTCTGAATTAAGAAGGAAAGAGATTAGAGCGTTTATAGCCTCACCACATCTGTGATTGTAAAGCCTTAGAAAACAAAATAACTCTGCAGGAATATGTGCAAACACAGAAATCATCTGCTAATGTCCATAGTAAACATGTAGTTTGTTCTCACAAATCCCCCTGGTACAACGAACTTTGTTATCTACGTGTTCACTACAGGTGAGAGAGGTAGTCCTCCTCAGTGCTGTCCTGCCTGAAGTTCCCCTTGGTACCTATTACACCCACCCCCAAAGCACACCACGTTCCCTGATGGTTCACCTTACTGAGTTTGGTGGAACAAGAAAGGTCAACGCTCTATCACACATCCACAGCTGAGAGACAACAGTGTTTTAACATCACTGGAGTCTTGGGCTGAGACATGAGCTAGAGAACAGCACAGTCCAGTGGGTGGAAACCAGGCTGATACTCCCCATCTCCTCCCTTCAGAGTGCAGAAAGACATTCCCTTTACACGCTCTAGTGCCAGTGAAGTTATTGTCCAGTGATAGCTGCCTTCTGGCTGCTGGTGGAAGCATTTGTGCAAGGACTGCTGGGTCTGCTTTGGGTAAAATCCATCAGGACAGCTCAGACCGAAAACTGCAAATTGTTTATGATAAACCAATAGATTCAGCTTCCCACAGACTGCCCTGCTGTCAGGTCCCTGTGGGATTGTCACCAGCCCTGAGAAGCAGCGATGAGTAGTGACATCCTAGCTGACACAGCTGGAGCTTGAAGGGGACATCTGGTAAGAGCTGGAGACCTCATTCCAGGGAAACATGTCTGCTTGAGGGGAAGAGAAGGAGGTGTCCAAGTGCTGATCTGAGCAGAAATTGTATCAACCAAAAGCATGCAAATGCTTTCTTAAACGACACCATGACACTGCAAGCTCTTCCGGACTGTGGGGCTGCCCCACAGCTGAACTCAGGCACAGCATCCAAACTAGCTCTCTATGTACCCTGCAGCCAGTGGTGGCAGATATCATCTGAGCATGAGCTAACCACCCTTAAAAAAGGCACCTGAAACAGCTGTACTAAAGCACTTTCTGGCCTAGATGCTTTAAGTTTAGATAGCTAGAGACAGACGAGATGAATTCTACTTTGATGAACTGAGCCTTGCCATGATGGGATTCAGCACACAAGGTTGCAGCAAAGTATCTACATCCACTGAGTGACTTCAGGTTACCTTCCCAAAACTAGTTTAAAATGTATTACAACTTGCATAGCTGTTTATGTTTTGAAATATTAAAGAATTTTAAAATTGCAAATAAAATAAAGAAGCACAAACACACAAATGTCCACAATGTTCTTCATAACGTGCCACTTCTGCAGCATTACACAGCACAGCAGTCACTCCAGAAGAGTTAGGAACACCTAACCATTGTAAATGCTGTTTTTGAAAACTGTCTTCTGTCCTTCCTGCTCTCATACAGCTGGTAACTCTAGGCTCCCGCACCCAGGTGAGAATTGAGTAGAAAATTGTTTCCTGTGACAGGACTGCCACTTTGCCAATAGCACAAACATGGCTACAGGCAAAATTAACCCAGTGAATGAGTTTGCTGAGTACACCTGGTTATCTAAACTACTATGTTCCTTCTCTCTTTTAATCAGTTCCAACTCTTAGGACTTTCTTTTTTTTATCCTCAGTATTCACAGAAAGAACATAAATGCAAGGTGTTTAGGGCTTACAAAAGCACCCACAATACTTGGCAAGCGAATTTTCACATACTTGGGATGCATACAACTGTCTGCTCACTTCAAGTGCTGTGGTCAGAGTTCAGCATCTAATAAAGCCCTAACAACTAAGGAAGAACCAGACAGATGACGCTGCCAGCCATGGGCATCCAAGTCTGTAGCATCCAAATTTAGCAGCTATTCAAGAGTGAGCCAGGGAGTTGCTATTTAGGGGGGGTCACAACCACCAGGTCTGGGGAAAGCTGGACACCTTGCATGAGGGAACATTGCCTGCAGCACCAGGTACCTACCTGCAAGGAAACACTTGTTAAAGAAAGAGATGGTGCTGCAGACTCCATGAGGACCATGGCAGTACAGACACCCGGCTGCCCTGTAGTTGCTCCACTTTACACCAGAGCTAGCCAAGACTTGATGTCTAATCCAAAGCCTTCTCACTTGCAAGCTCCCTTGCCCATCTGCATGGTGGGGAGGGACCCTCTATTCCCCTCCAAACGTGCCCTGACTGTACTGACTTGACAGCACAGAGTGGCTGACTGCCAGCAGTCTCACCACAGCAGTTTCTGCTCCCCAGGTACACAATGTTACAGCCACCTACATCCTTGGCCAGCGTCTTTTGGGATAGTTTGGCAAAAAAGACACACACTTCTCCACCTGTTTGCGTTTTGTTATAAAAGGAAAACAAAGGTGTTAAATGAAAAGGCCTTGATACTCCTTCTGAAGCTCTCTACGAGATCACGCAGCATTGGCCGCTAACAGAGAACATCAAGGAAACTAACACGGTTTGCTTGTTCTCCAGGAAAAGCAATGCTTATAAAGTGTTAAAAGGCAAAATATTTTATTTCTATATATATACACATGTTAAAGCTACATTATATAACAAGCTGCCTGGCTTTTATGTCCTTAAAGAACAAAGGTAGCTACAGCATAGAAAATGAGGATGTGGAGCCCAAAGAGATGTACTTTCTTTCCTTCTCATAGATGTAATTTCATTTCATTTTCATTTTTGTCTCACAAAAAACCCCCAGATCTGTAGTGTTTGGCTGCTGTGGTTGGTTGACCCTGGCTGGGGGCCAGGTGCCCACCAGAGCCGCTCTATCACTCCCCTCCTTCTCTAGACAGGGGAGAAAAAGTACAACAAAAAAGCTTGTGGGTCGAGATAAGGACAGGGAGAGATCACTCACTAATTATCATCACGAGCAAAACAGACTGAACTTAGAGAGGGAATTCATCTAATTTATTACTAAGCAAAACAGAGTAGAGGAATGAGAAATAAAATCAATTCTTAAAACACCTCCCCCCACCCCTCCCATCTTCCCGGGCTCAACTTCACTCCCGGCATCAACCTCCGCCCCCCCTCAGTGGCACAGGGAATGGGGGTTACGGTCAGTTCATCAGATGTTGTTTCTGCCGCTTCTTCATCCTCAGGGGGAGGACTCCTCTCATCGTTCCCCTGCTCCAACATGGAGTCCCTCTCACGGGAGACAGTCCTTCACGAACTGCTCCAGCATGGGTCACTCCCACAGGGTGCAGACCTTCAGGAACAAACTGTTCCAGCGTGGGGTCCCCCACGGGGTCACAAGTCCTGCCAGCAAGCCTGCTCTGGTGTGGGCTCCTCTCTCCACGGGTCTACCGGTCCAGCCAGGGACTTGCTCCAGCCTGGGCTTCCCACGGGCCACAGCCTTCTTCAGGTGCCTCCACCTGCTCTGGCATTGGGGTCCTCCACGGGCTGCAGGTGGAATCTCTACACCCTCTCATCCTTCCTCCATGGGCTGCAGGGGAACAGCCTGCTTCACCATGGTCTTCACCATGGGCTGCAGGGGAATCTCTGCTCCGGTGCCTGGAGCACCTCCTCCCCCCTCCTCCTTCTGCGCTGACCTTGGTGTCTGCAGAGTTTCTTGCATCTTCTCACTCCTCTCTCCAGCTGCAAAATCTCTCCCTGGTTTTTTTTTCCCTTCTTAAATATGTTATTACAGAGGCGCTGATTGGCTTGGCCTTGGCCAGTGGCAGGTCCATCTTGGAGCCAGCTGGCATTGGCTCTGTCAGACACAGAGGAAGCTTCTAGCAGCTTCTCATAGAAGCCACCCCTGTAGCCCCCCCCGCTACCAAAACCTTGCCACGCAAACCCAACACAGCTGCCAAGGAGGTTTTAAGCCATTCAGGTCTTTCCTAGGTCTTGTAGTCATGGTCAACCATCCCAAGTCAGTTAGTGGCATAGAAATCTGCTAGGAGGAAATTCAAAAGGCATGTTCTCTGATGTGAAAGATTTATAAAAATATCTTTTAAAAAATCATAATAAAAATATATCTGATGACCATTAGTCCTACTTGAAGCCTATGGAGCACATTCTCCTGTATGTGAACCTTAATATTGGAAACTTTAAACTGCCTAATTTACCAGGTATAATGACCCATATAGGCATATGATTTCCAGTAATGGAAAGGAACTGTTAAAATAGCAGAAAGGGCACATTGAGAACCATTCAAGCTAAAGCTGGGCAAAACGCAAACTGAAGAAAAGCTGAATAATTTTTTACAAAGAGTAATTAACCACTGCCACAAATTAATAAACCACACAGTATTTTGTCATTTCAAATCCTCAGTGAAAGCAGTATGGTTTCCTACAACGCACTGCAGCAGAAATCAAAAATTAAGGGCTAGACGCACAAACTGCTGAATGAGGTTCTTTCGCCCAAGTTAACCAGGAAGTCTAGGTGATCATAACACTTTCTCCTGGAAATCTATTAAGCCTGCTTGTATTTATTAGACAATACAGACAGTCTACTCCTACTAAGAGAAGCAAATCCTGCCAAATATAAATCAATACATTAGTATCAGGACAACAGAGCTGTCTTGACATAAAGAAAATAAGGAACCAGCCTACAACGGTGCTGATTTATATTCTACAAACAAAATCAAAGGTCACCCAACTCCTAGCACAATGTCATACTGTATGCATTAGCAAAAAGGGCACAGACAGCTAATCAAACATATTTTTAGAATTAGCAGACTGTGCTAATTGAGTGCATATTTACAAAATCGATATAATTCCCCAGGAAAAAAAAAATATGTATTTGGATGTGGATCATGTAGATGGTTACTTTCTCCTGAAAGCAGGGTCACAGCAGGAAGGAGTGGTAGGAAGTACAGAGACCATGACTGATATAATCACATAACAGCATTGCCATCTCTCACAAATAAATCATAGATCACAGCATTTAGCACTTTCAGGACATTGTGAGAGTCCTTGATATGAAGTGAGTAGCTCCACCAGCTCTGTTATTTTTAGGCCTGCTAATTCAAGCAGAGTTCTGTGTAGGACCCTGAAGCAAAATACTCCCCAAACATCTGATTTGGGGATTTTTTTTCTCCACAAGGGACTGACACACTTGTGCCCACTTCATTCAAGCTCTGTCATTTCTTGTTCTGCAGCTTACTCCAGCATCATCTTTTATTCCACATACCAAAGGGCAATACAGGAGAAAAAGTGCAAAGGAAGGAGAAGAAAAACTCAATATCATAAGGAAGGTGGGTGGCACTTACTTTAGCAGTGAAGAAAGAATAATGGAGGAGTCACTATCTCAGCACACATGGAAGTATATGAAGGTGAATGCATTTTTATGTGCACTCACAATCACATTGTTGACCTTCCCCTCCTGCAAACACAGCATAAAAGTCAAAAGAGAAAGTAAATTCAAGATAAATTTGTTGGTCTTTTAAGAATTATTTTTCTTTTTTAAGAATCTCATTATTTAGTTTGATTTGATCTCTTGAGATCAGCGATGTCATATGGAGCCCAACTCCTGTCTCCAAGTAGCCAAGGACAGCTTCTACTCTCTCTCATATCAAAGAGGGCATCTTACTCTATCTGTCAGAGATGCATCCCTTCTGATTGCAACTAAGCAAGCTCCTCTCTCCTACTTGCAAGTGCAAAAGACTACAACTCTCCCATTTGCATACAGCATAAGACCTTTGCAAGAAATATGACGTTTGTACATACGTGGTAGAATACCGTAAGGAAAACTCAGCAGATACAGACATTGTCGGAAGTATTTTGTGTTAGCTGTGAGGAGAGGAAGAAGGGTGAAGGGGCAGACTGCTTTCCTTAAAAACCCTCTTAGGACGTTGGACAACCAACCAGGCAAAGTTGCGAAGCCAGCACCGAGCTCCACATTGCTGCAGTTGCTCATTTAAATGAGCCAGCTTAGGTACAGCTGTGGCTTACAGCTGCAGTGCAGAACAGCGTACAAGTGTGAGACCTGCTCTAATTTGCTATAAAACCTCTTGCCTGCTGTGGTGGGTTAGCCTTTCTAAGAGCCAAATGCCCACCCAGATGCTTGCTCATTCCCTCCTCTCAGCAGAACATGGAGAAAATAGTAAGAATATGAATGAGAAAGCCTGTGGGTTGAGATAAAGACAGGGAGATTGCTTATCAATTACCATTGCAGACAAAACAGACGTGACTTGAAGAAAATAACTAAACTTATTGCAGAGTAAAATAGATTCAGGTAGTAAGAAACAAAAAGACAAACATTTAAATATCGCCTTTCCTCTCCCCTCTCCCAGGCTCAACTTCACTCCTTTTCTCCAGACCCTACTCCCCAATCCAAGCAGCACAGTGGGATGGGGGCTGTGGTCATAGAATCACAGAATGGTTTGGATTGGAAGGGATCTTAAAAGGTCATCTACTGCAACCCCTCTGCAATAAGCAGGGACATCTTCAAATAGATCAGGCTGCTCAGAACCCCATCCAACCTGACCTTAAATGTTTCCAAGGATGGGGCATCTACCACCTCTCTGGGCAGCCTGTGCCAATGTTTCACCACCCTCACCATAAAAAAAAATTTCTTCCTTGTGTCTAGTCTAAACATACTCTCTTCTAGTTTAAAACCATTATCCCTTGTCCTATCGCTACAGGCCCTACTAAAAAGCCTGTCCCTGTCTCTCTTATAAAGGCCCCTTTAAGTATTGAAAGGCCGCAATAAGGTCTCCCTGGAGCCTTCTCTTCTCCAGGCTGAACAAGCCCAACTCTCTCAGCCTGTCCTCATAGGAGAGGTGCTCCAGCCCTCTGATCAGCTTCAGGGCCCTCCTCTGGACCTACTCCAACAGGTCCATGTCTTTCTTGTACTGAGGACTCCAGAGCTGGATGCAATACTCCAGGTGGGGTCTCACAAGAGCAGAGTAGAGGGGCAGAATCACCTCCCTCGACCTGCTGGCCACGCTTCATTTGATGTAGGCCAAGACACAGTTGGCTTTCTGGACTGCAAGTGCACATTGCCAGGTCACGTCCAGCTTTTCATCCACCAGTACCCCCAAGTCCTTCTCCACAGGGCTGCTCTCAATCCCTTCATTCCCCAGCCTGTATCCATATCAGAGGTTGCCCTGACCCATGTGCAGGACCTTGCACTTGCCCTTGTTGAACCTCATGAGGTTCACATGGGCCCACTTCTTGAGCTTGTCCAGGGCATCCCATCCCTCATGTGTGTCTAACACACCACTCAGCTTGGTGTCATTTGCAAACTTGCTGAGGGTGTCCTCAATTCCACTATGTCATTGATGAAGATATACAGTCAATACATAACAGTTCCTCTCTGTTCCTCCTTCCTTCTCACACCTTTCCTCTGCTCCAGTGTAGGCTCTCCACAGCCACCACTTCCTTTGGGAATATCCATCTGCTCCTGTGTGGGGTCTTCCACAGGCTGCAAGTAATACTGCCACCATGGAGCACCTCCTCCTCCTTCTTCTTCCCTGACCTTGGTGCTCCCTCTGTTGTTTTTCACTCTCTTTTCTTCCCCTCCTTCTCTGTGTGGTGTTTTTTGCCCTTTCTTAAATATGTTTTAACGGAGGCATCACCAACTTAGCTGATGGGCTCAAGCTTTGGCATGCAAGCGCTCCCCTGAACATCCCTGGGGAGTAAATTCGATAATCTCAAATAAAGCAACATAAAATAGACAATGAAAAAGCATTCTAAAAGATTTCAAAACAATACAAATATTATCCTTTAAAAAAACCCAAAACCAAAAAGTTATACTTCAGGTTTTTTAAACTTCAAGCAAATTAGTTTTGTCACTGTTCATAATCAGAATGCAGTAAGAATAAAGCATTGGCAGCCAAACAGGATTTAAAATAAACAAAAATAAATTAGAACCACATTTTTCATTTCAGGAACACATCCTGCCAGAGAACTACAGCTGTTCAATTGGCCCAGACCAGATAACTGAAACACACAGTCTCTGGGACACACACCATTGTCAAGCCAACACAAACCACCATGGCTAACCAAGGACCCGTCAACATAAAGAGAAAGAAACAGCAGCAGCAGCAACCAAAACCTAAAAAAATAAAATTAAAAAAAAAGGTAAAAAGCATACAGAAGCCAAAATGCTGAACATTGTCATTCATTGTTAAAAACTGCCAAGAAATAATTAACTCACAGAATTATTTTTTTCTAAACCTTTTTAATTAAGTTCTCATTTGAGAAAAATGTTCCTATGCTCCACCCCCATGGGAAGACTGTCCACAGCACAAGCTGTAATGGCTGCAGAGAGGTAATCTTTATAGAAAGAAAGCACCAGGCATAAAACCTAGGTCAGTGATGAGGCTTCACTCTGCCACCCCCAAAAGGACATTCTCCCCAGAAACCCCACTTCTCTCCTAACAGCAAGGCTATAGCTATTCCAAACAATTACAAGGCATCACTGCATCCCAAAGCACCATCTTAAAAAAATTGAAAGAAAGATTTTTTTCAAACTCACTCCATCTTTGCTTGCTTAAATTCCCTATAATCCCCATCCATGCTCAAAGGTCCCAAGGTGTATAGGTGAGCCCTGCAGAGGTGGTCCCAAAGCTCACCCAACATGATCTTACGACAGAGCCACCATTAACAGAAGGGCTATTTAGAGAAAGAGCCCAACACCAGAGAGTTTGTACTTTTTATGCTCTTTCACTGTCAGACATCATGAGTGAAACAACAAAAGATACATGCAGAATACTGCATTTAAATGTATTTCCTCTGCCTGCTCTTTATCTTCCTTTTCTCGGCACACAGAATAATTTATCAGAATGCAATCCTGAGAGGTTTTGATGACAACATTTTAGTTTGTAGCAAAACCTCAGCAGTTTTGGCAAGTACTTGTATGTGTGGACAAATAGACCGTGTCAGGAAGATCCCAAGGCCCTGACTCAGCAAAGCATGATGAAGAACATTTTGCACCTCCCTGTAAAGAAGCCGAGCAATGTCCTGCTCAGGAATTTACCATAGGACTTGAGGATCTGTGCTTCAAAAACCCTGTCTGGCTAGGGGCAAGTCACCCCATCTCCCTTATGTCTTAACTCCCCATCATAAGATGGAGACACTGATCTCTTCTGTACTAGGCTGTTGCAATAACATACTGGAGCCTGGACAGTACTTAAGAGACTCTAGTTAAAGGGGCCGTGCTGGTACTTAGGAGAGAAAGATTCAGCAAACACTTGGGGGCAGGAAAGAACGCATGTCTTTTAAGCACCTAAAAAGATTAAAGAGTACAAAGTCTGACCAGAAGCCGAAGGGAACTGCATTCTTAAATCATTTAAGCACTTCTGAAAACCATTCCTTAATTAAAGGTTTAAGCACTGTTTGTGTAGCACTTTAAAGTAGAAACAGTACCAAAGAGCAATGGACCTGCTACAATTTAGCACTGCTTAGACATCTGCTGGGAACATACTTTTTGTGCAAGGATGACAACAATTTGGTGAACAAGCAAATGCCGTCAGTGCAGAAGGATGACGAGGACACAACAGAAGGTATTTTAAGAATCCTACCCACCCCTCTTTTTCTCAGCATAATGCTAAGAATTTACTGTCAAATGTTAAAAACCCTGAGCCCCGAGATATTCAGTCAATAAACATGACTGAAAATTGTAATTTAATCCTGTGAAATAAATAAAAACTATTCTATAATACTGTGATGTTCAATTAACCAACAGCTTTGAATAAGCATTAGCACCTTAAATAATCTGTGGCATTGCACACAGGACACCACTATTAATTTTCTTACTGTGGTGCAAGCTTAAAAAAAAAAAAACCCACACAAAAAAAACCCACCCCAAACCACCCACAAACACACACACCACCATAAAGCTTATTTTACCATCAGTAATTTTTCAGTCAAAGACAACACCATAAAAGTGGCTCTCCACAGCAAATCTTATCCATTACACCAGGATCCAAACATTTCACCTGTATTAAGCAAACCAATGGGATTAGGCTGCAAACTACCTTCAAATTGTTTAACCTGTGTGAGCTGGGGCAATGATTCTAGAGTAACACTGAATCCCTGCTCTGTAGAGTGTATTCTAGGTCCCCTCATAGTCACAGGAGAGATAAGGTCATTGCAGCCCTTTAAGTGGGCGGGTCTCTAGGGTTTGGTGTTTTCCCCCAGCAAAAATTATCTGCAATACATAGTGTTTTTAGCTCAAACCAGAGGTTCTCGCTAAGCACTGGAGTTCAAGCTCTGGTGTGAGCCAGTGGACAGTCATTCCCCAATCAATGAGAAGCATGAACAGTTGCAGCTCTTCAGAGCAGCTTGCTAACTCTGAAACCCAAAGATTTCTCTTTAAATGGAGGTATGGAGAACATGAGTGCTGACACAGCCTTCAAGAGAAAGAAGAGCCAGGACAGAACAAAGCTAGATTATATTATGAAGATCTGACATACCAAGAGTGGCTCCTCCCTGTAGTATCTCAAGCTGGTGATGGGAGGTAGGGACAGAATAAAGATGGCACTAATATCTTCCCTCCACAGTTTTCATTTGACCTTTAGTAGATCCCAGCAGACATCTCTCCCACCTGCGCTGGATTCAACGTGCCTTCTCTGTCTCCAAGACAGCCAGGCAGGGACAAAAGCAGAAGTCAAAACATCTGTCAGCCTCTGCTACCTACAGAAGAGAGTGGCTTTTTGCTTGAGAGACCACAGCACTGCAAAAGCATTGGCAGGAGGCCTAGATCTGCCAGGATCTGTAGCTGGCTGAATGAGAGGGACAGATCTGACAAGGGCAAACATTTCCAGGACACTAGCTGCAAGCACACAAATGGGCTTAGGGACAAAAATTGCACTGAGCAATAGGGAGACAAGTGTGAAAGGGAAAGATGAAGCTGCAGCAAGATGAAAGGGAGCAGGATGGCTGGAGCTATGCAGCACAAGACTGGCAGCATATCTGAGATTTAAAATTAGCCTTGTGCTGATTTAACCAGCCTCGACTGCATTTCGGTTCTCACACAAACACCATGGATGCACTTGGCCAAGGACAACCCCTGCTCTGGGCATGTAAGTCAGACAGCAACACTGCCCCCACCTTCTCCTCCTGCCTGTCCTGCCTGTCACCCTGCAGCCATCAGTCCCCATGCAGGGCCCAACACACATCGGCTCCTGCTGGAGGAGATACCCAGAAGCAAGAGTGACCAGAGACGAGGCTGGGGAGGAGGAGAGAGCTGGCAAAGTATTTGCCTCATGCTCCTTTCTCCAGGGTACACTCACTCCTGAGCAATAGGAAAATCCCCTACATGCTCTTCTCCCTATCTCTGCCGGCCAAGATCACAAATCAACCTTTTTTGAGTGGCACGAGCAGTCATACAGGCCACAGTGCCGTCATCTGAGTTCACGTCAGCTCTTGTACACAGAAAGCACTGCTAGTAAACAATAAGAAGAATAAAAAGGAGAAGATTGCCTTGCATATGCAAGGAATAAAACATTGAGACAGTGATTTTCAGACAGCAATGCATCCCCTTCCCTCCCCTCTTCTCTCCAGCCCTGTTCCTGTTGTACTTTCATGTGCCTATCACTGCAAACAAAAGATATATACCAAGCTAATGAAATGTCTGGGCTGTTGTATGTGGGTGTATAAATGAGCCAACACGGCCCCTGTGTGCATGGAGTAACTGCAGGAAACACATTTCCAGACCTGTCAAGACTCATTTCTTTTAGAAGGAATAAAAGATAGCTGGCTTATTTTTCCCCTTCAAGCAAGAAAAAAAAAAAAAATGGAGAGAAAGGAAAATGTATTAATAACTAAAAAGTAAGGAGAAATTTCTGACGGGTATCCTCCTTCCTGTTGTTATTAGTGTGATGGAAGTGCTGGGAGATCCCAGCTGCTCGTACAACCTGGTGCTGTTCAGAGGGCATGATGGCAGCAAGACAGGAACAAACAAGAGAGAAACTAAACATCCAGGGGAATAAAGAGATCTGCTTGAGGTGGCACAACAGACCTGCAGCAGAGCCAGAGATCCTAGCCACAGGAAATCCAGATTTCCTATATATGCCTTAATGTTGCAGATGTGAGACTCTGCTCCATCAGCTGCCTGATCTCATCCTCACAAAGGCTGCCCAACCTCGTGGTAACACTGCACAAGCTGAGAGAGCAAACATCCAAGACATAGCAAGGGACAGAGATGCACTCTATGTCATGAGGTCCAGGTATGTTCCCCAATTCACCTGTAAAACCAAATGACTTGGCAGGTTGAACTATCATTTACAAGAGCCAGGCACAGTCTTCCTCAGTGCTCACTGGTCATCAAGCATTTTGAGGGGGGAAATACTTCCACAGAATCATTTAGGTTGGAAAAGACCTTTAAGATCAAGTCCAACTATAAACCTAACACTGCCAAGTCCACCACCAAACCATGTCCCTAAGCACCACATCTACATGGCTTTTAAATACCTCCAAGGATGGTGACTCAAACACTTCCCTGGGCAGCCTGTTCCAGTGCTTTACAACACTTTCAGTGATGCCATTTTTCCTAATATCCAATCTAAACCTCCCCTGGCGCAATATGAGGTAATTTCCTCTTACCCTATCGCTTGTTACTTGGGAAAAGAGACCAACACCGCCCTCACTACAACCTCCT
Source organism: Balearica regulorum gibbericeps (assembly GCF_011004875.1). Classification (NCBI taxonomy): domain Eukaryota; kingdom Metazoa; phylum Chordata; class Aves; order Gruiformes; family Gruidae; genus Balearica; species Balearica regulorum. Next base: position 51,518,934 of record NC_046188.1, on the reverse strand, counting down.
TTCAGGTAGTTGTAGAGAACGATAAGGTTTTCCCTCAGCCTCCTTTTCTCCAGGCTAAACAACCCCAGTTCTCTCAGCCCCTTCTCATAAGATTTCTGCTCCAGACCCTTCACCAGCTTCGTTGGTCATCTTTGGACACACTCCAGCACCTCAATGTCCTTCTTGTAGTGAAGGGCTCAAAACTGAACACAGTACTCGAGGTATGGCCTCACCAGTGCCAAGTACAGGGGTTCCCTGGTCCTGCTGGCCACGCTATTTCGGATACAAGCCAGGAAGGTGTTGGCCTTCTTGGCCACCTGTGCACACTGCTGGCTTACATTCAGCCGGCGGTCGACCAGCACACCCAGGTCCTTTTCCACCAGGCAGCTTTCCAGCCTCTCTTCCCCAAGCCTGTAGTGTTGTGTTGGGGTTGTTGTGACCCAAGTGCAGGACCCAGCACTGAGCCTTGTTGAACCTCATACAATTGACCTTGGCCCATTGATCCAGTCTGTCCAGATCCATCTGTAGAGCCTTCCTACCCTCAAGCAGATCACCACTCCCACCCAAAATGGTGTCATCTGCAAACTGACTGAGGGTGCACTCGATCCCCTGGTCCAGATCATTGATAAAGATATTAAACAGAACTGGCCCCAATACTGAGAACTTGTGACCGGCCACCAAATGGATTTAACTCCATTCACCACAACTCTTTGGGCCCAGTCATCCAGCCAGTTTTTTACCTAGTGAACATTCTACTCATCCATAATTGGTCTTAAGAGGCAATGAGCATCTCTAATCACATTGGAATGCACTGACATTTTCCAGTACATCTCCTGTCATTTCAGGGCCCAAAAGATCCTATCATTGCTCATAAGTCCAATGCTCCTGCTCTGGACTTTCTGCACGTGGTCAGAGCACACATGTCAGGGCTATGGAACAAGCTGTCACCATACCAGGTATGCTTTGGCTTAGACAGAAACAATTCCTGACTTCCAGCTCAAAGGTCAGCATCAGCTCCACCACAAAGCAGTGGCACTCAGGATGCTAATGGTTTGAAAGACTATGATGCAATTAAGTCCAAGATACAAATGAACGAACTGCCATATTGTGGCTCCTTGTTCTTCTTTAGAGGGTAGTCTGAACACAGACACTTGCAAGCCTCTAGCCAATACACGCATATTCATTTAGCACAAGCAATGCAGATGTGTTCCTTTTGATCCAGAGCTCCCAGGTTCATTCTCCAGGGACAGCACTACTCAGGGTTGTGTCCTTTTTTAGGAAGAAACAGACTTTACAAAGATCATATCCATCAATATTTTATGAAGATCAACTACTTACCAGAGCTGTGCAAAGAGGTAGTCAACTGGAAGGTAATTTCTCTCCTGAATTAATTTTATGAGGGCATAGGATTCTTTTTCAGTGCCTTGAATTGTTGGGTTGGAATTCTTGTTGACTCTCTAATAACTGAGTAGATCACAGTACTTGTCAGACCCAGGCTTAAAGCAATGAAGAGCTAGGGTACTCCCAGTGCAAACTGATCTGCAAAAGTGCCTGCTCTCCATATCCTAGGTTACTCAGGCAGAGCTGCACACGCATTTCACAGTGGACTTATTAAAGTCACCTACAATTACATCCTTATGTATTAGGGATGCTCAGGGATTGACTCTCAGCAAATACAGGTCTGTGCACTGCCATTTGAAGCCTCTGATCTTTAACCCCAATGACCAGTAGACACTCCTGCTCCCTTTTAAGTCACCACTGATGCTGGCAGTTGTTGTCTGAGATGTGGCCAAAAAGCCAGGACTAACCAGAATAGTAAACTGCATGTCCACCACACGTGAAGAGCCAAGAAAATAAATTCTGACACAGGAAATCCCCTGTGATTTTTTTCAACACTAGGACTGAAGGCTGGGGAGCCACTCAGCAGCTTTTTGCTGCTTTGCTGGGGTTTTCCACAGGTTGCAGGGGACTGATTTACAAAAGCCTCCACACCTAACTTAAATGAGGAATACAACATAAACATCTTGGCAGTGGGTAGACATGCTTACTGATTCAGATAAAAGCTTTTATCTTTGGATACCTCACCAGTTTCAATACCTTTATCATCCTATGCCCACCAAGTCGAGTAGTGCCACTTTCCTCATAGGCAACCTGAGGCACAGAGAGGTTATCTGACTTATTCAAGGCCATATAGAAAAACCAGAGACAACATAAAAATATTAGACTAGGGTTTTTGCATCACCAGCACTGCAATGTTCTCCTGAAGCTGTCTTCTCTATTAAGTAACTCCCACAAAGGGACTTGCTGGTAGTAAAGCTCTACTGTAAGTAAGAAAGAGTATCTATTTAAAGTGCGACAGAAACACAGGACTTTCATCCAAGTGGTAAATTTCCAATCATAGGATGCTGTGCATTCTCCAATAGGAAGTCCTCAAAGGAGGTTTCTTCATGGTTGCTGTCACAGGAGTCTAACCCTGAAATCCCAGCAGGAGCAAACAACACAGGTTTCTGTTCCCCCTCCACCCATACATGCACTCACCCAGTCTCTCTCTCTCTCACACGGAAACATTTGCTTACTTTTCTTTCAACAAATACAAACACACACACACACACACCCCCCCCACAAACAGCCAGAGTTTTCCAACAATCTTCACAGTGGATAGTTATGCAACCCTTCCCAGGTCATGGCAAAACACAGTCTGAAAACAGCTAATACCTGATTTCCCCTGTATAACATGAAACATTGATTCTGTCTTCTTTTTACATCTGTTACACATTAGTGATGCAGGGGGAAAAGGGAAAGAATGAGGAACAACATGGTTTTTATTTACATCAGCAAATTAATTTCTGGAACACTTTCAAGGTAAAATTTTGGTTGTAAGAATAAAGAATATCACCAAAGCTACACAATTTTCACCCACCTCTTACTCTTTCCCATCCTTTTTCAACCTGCTGATCGCAGATTTAGGGAAGTGACTGTAATTACTTTTATTATTAGAGCAGTACCTGGAGGACTTGGCCAAGATCATCCGAGATCACACAGTGTACAGGCAGGGCACAGTGTTGGTACGTTACTGGGAGAGGGGGAAGAGAACGCAAGGTCCGGTGTTCCTGAGTAGCCCTCCTATCCTCAGGGCTGTGCTGCCTCACCAAAACTCTCCTTTCTTCTACTACATAATTCATGTACTTTCTTAAAGGTTGGGGTTGTTTGGGGTTTTTTTCCCCAGGTGATCATGCATACACTTTCCCCACTATCTTCTGCACTGAGACCAAACTCATCCTCTTCTGCCACTATCCTCTGGTATTTCTCATTCACCTTTCTCACCTTCTCCTCAGTAATTTCCTTATCTCCTATCTCTTCTGCTCAGCTTCATTCCTATGCTGCTCTATGCACTCCAAATGGAGTCAGAAAGCTTGCCAATACTCTACCCTCTTGAGGCTGTTTCTTCTGTGTAATATTGTGCACAATGCAACATTTCTTTTAAGAAGGATCAATAGGCCTAGCATAACCAATTGAACAGCATCTCTTGCTTTTCAAGCATCTGATTTGCAGAACAGATGAACTACCACCACTCCAGAAGGCTTCCATGGGAGCTAGTGGGTGCTCAATGCTTCAGAAAAAAAAAAACAAACAAACCAGTTTTATTTGTTCAACTACATGAACAAGGGTGGAGTCCAGCTTAATAGCTTTATTGTGGCTAATTTCTGTTTGCATACTTGACTGGGAGTCAGAGCTCCCATTCAGTTCCTACATTTGTCGATGACTTACTGATTCAGAGGTGATTGCATCTGTCACAGAATTGCCACAGATATAACTCATCTGAGTTCATAGTACTCTTTGAGGTCTTCAGATCAAGGGTGCTGGAAAGCACATAGTGCTACAGTTATAAGAGACACGCCCTTGCATGACCGCGTGCTGAAGAGCAGTCAGCCATCCAAGGAAATGGTGCTCTCCTGACACTTCTGTGCTTTAACATTCTCAACTTTGAAGAGTTTTGTTCACATATGATTTCTATCCTCTGCTTTCCCTCTCTTCCTGTTGGAAGCAAGCATCAAGGTACAGCCTTTTCTGATGAAAGCAAAGAAAGACTCCTCATTTCACAGTGACCTATTATTCCAAACAGCCTTTGCCAGCAAGTGAATCAACCAAGGAAACACAGGAAAGCGCTGCTTGTGCCACTACTATCAGAGAAATAAGCACATCTGCAACAGCCACAGGGAGGATAGCCCCATGAACAAATTAAACTACAGTTTCCACCGTACACATTAAATACAAGAACGTTCCTGCAAATCCTTATGTCTGAGCCAAATTTTATGCCTCTGGGAAGATTCTCGTAAGGAAATAAGACTACCCAGAAAATTAAAGTTACCACCATGCATAATTCCCACTTTTGTATTGCAGCGATTCCTACAAGGCTGGTTCTTTCACATAAAAGCAGAAAAAACAAGACACAAATGAGGCTTCCCTGCTGGTGTCCATACCTTGCCATCTGCAAACTCAAGAACAGCTTCCACCAACACGTAGAAGTCCACATGCATGTCCCAAACATATTTCTGGTCTGAAAAGGGACACACAGTATTTTCTACCTTGATTATACTCAGCACCTTCAACCAAGTTCAACATGCTGTTCTGCTAGGCACAATATAGGCATATGCAGTAAGAGACAATTTCTGTACCTGGAAACTTATGAGAATCCCTCTAGTTTCTGTGAGGTAAGGTCTCAGCACGCTGGTGACCAAAAAAGGAAGTTTTTATTTTCTTGCCTGTGAATAAAGGATAGTCTGCAGTGTCCAGTACTCACTGAGCAACCCACTAACACAGGTAACAACCCACTGGTCCATCTGTATGCAGAACCTGGCCCCAAGAACCTCAGGGAAAAGAGAAGGTAAAATAGAAGCTGAAACATTGAAAGGGGATGGTAAGAGAACAGAAAAAGCACGAAACCTAAACTGGCACAGAGCAAAGACTGTCCGTGGGAAAGAGTACTTGAAGGAAGAATAGCTAAAAAAACCCACTGGAGTCACATGACACCTTAAATGTTTGTTAGCATTCTGGTTGTTGGAATAAAAATAAATAAATAAATAAATAGGCCAGGCTTCTTCCCAGCTGCCTTCTTTTGGTAAACTTTACCTGGGCTAGTTTCTGTGCCTTTCTCCTTTTCTGCTGTTTCCAACAGCAGACAATGATGAGCTGAACACCTCCTTTGAGGCAGATAAGGCTTCATTTCCACGTCAGTTAAGGTCACTCGCATCTGCTCAGTCTTGTATCTCAAGGGCTTCAATTCATCATCACCAGCTCAGCCAGAGACTGGGATCATCCGTTTGCAATGGCTGTGAGCCTCGTTCAGAATCTCAATGCAGGCAAACGTTTGCCAAGCTTTCCCCTGGTGCACGTGCAGAAAGGACTAGAGAAATATCCAGGATCTGGCACATTCATGGTCACTGCCCACGCACCTCCAGCAAGGCCAATGTTTTTCTTCCAAATCTTCACTGAGAAGCTAACTCTTCTCTGCTGCGTATTAAACTGTACTATACAGGAAGGAGGCAGGGTATTGCAGGGCTGATTATACTGATTTGCAACAGCAAAATGCTCTGTCATGCCATATGCTGAGAGCACATGATGGATCTTGTGCTGCATGGTTTGCTTCAAAGGCTGGATTTTATGACCAGATAGAAACTGTCTATAGGGCCTTTTGCAGGCTGATTCAGAAACAATGAGCTTCAATATGGAAATTCAGGTGTCTGAAATATCCATATCTAGGCATGCAAATCCCTCTCTCTGATTTTTTTTTTTTTTTTAAAAAGAAGTGGCATGGATCCATTCCTCTCTTTGGGTTAAATTCTTAAAGACTTATTCAGCCAAGATGGAAAATGCTGCTCAAAGCCATCAGGTTACAGCCCACACTCATCCTTAACAGATTAACACCACTCCCTTGAACCAGGTTGCTCTATTCAGTTCACAGTGCTTGAGATTTCAAAACCTGGTCAGCTGTTGTAACACACAGTCCAGACACACAAAGCAGCACAAGACAATTCCATATATTTCAACACTCACTATTTAAGAATTAATATTAATTTAGTTGATTAGCATGATTAGAAGTGACAGAGAATGAAGAAGAGGAGAGGAAGAAGTGTGGAGAAAGTAAGAGTATGGCAAGCCTGACACAGCTCAGCTGATAAATGTTCCTGTTCTAGCTATTTGGCCTCCTTGTCCAGTGGTAGTGAGGAGCTTCAGAGGCCAGCTGCTTTGCAGGGCTATGAATTTCTTTACATCCAGTTTTCCAGATTCTTATTATCACTGACCATCCCCTTGTGTCAGGAGATCAGGTGCCTGCATTCATCCTATTTACCTTCTTTATACCATTAATTATGGTCTTCTGCTTTGGCCAGATCCCTTCTTATTTGTCCTCTTAGAATGGTCTATAAAATTTCCAAAGCTACCACAGAAGGATTTCTTTCATTGGTTGCCTTTGCAGCATGAGAATGAGCTTTGTGACCAACACAAGCAAATTATAGGGCCAGGTAAACAGTGCTTCTTCACTGGTGCCTCCTAGAAATTAGGTGCCAAATCCTGACCTGAACTCCTAACATATTATAAAAGGGCATTATTTTTGAAAATTTTTTCTGCTGCATGGGCTCCTAAGTGTTATTACACATTGAGAATGCAAGTGAGCACAAAGCAATACTACTCTGGAAGAAATCTGGGGAAGCATGACATTTTGGTTTTCTACCAGATTAAAGATTGTCATCGTACCACAGTCACCCAAGGAGCAAGCAAGAAAATTGCCTCTAAGCAGCAACTTAGTAAACACCAATGCAGTAGAATTCACTCATCATTTGCCCCACTTTCATGGAGAGAAAAGCTATGCTTGAGGAAGAGGCAGGATGATAGTTCAAATGAAAAAAAAAAAAAAAGAAAACCTAAGGATGATAGTGAATAATCTATCCCTCTGTGAGGTACAGTAGTCCCTTTGAAAAGCACAGCTGCAATCTGACACATTTGCAGTGACTTTTTGAAAGCAAAAAGAGGAGGAAAAATATTTGAAGAATTCTTTGTACTACATCATCATGAAAGGCTACTGTTGAAAAAGACACTTGATAGAAATTAGTTGGTGCTGCCTCAGTTCTCAGTAGGGCAGCAGACCTGGAATGAGCCCCTAAACTTCACACTCCTTACTGTGCCCTGATGCTGTGTAACACACCCTTCTTGTGATGATTTTTTTCCCCCTCAAGAAGTCTCAACAAGGATAAAATAAAAGGACTATTCCAAAAGATGTCAAAGGATCTTGCCTACTCTACATCCTTGGCACTGAAGCACTACCAACACTTGCACAGGTTATCAAATTAGGCTTTAGTTCCTCAGTACAATTCACTGTTTTGAAAATGCTGTCTTAAAACCATTTCACCTCTTCTGCCACCCCACAGATATCCCTGCCCTCAGCCCAGCCCACTCCTCTCAGTGGATGCCAGGTCAGCTCTTCACAAAGCCAGGTAGGGACCAGGACCAGGACCAGGGAACTGAGGCAGCTTTAGAAAAACTACCCTCCCCAAAACGTGTTTTCTGTTGTTCTTCCTCTAAAAAGGTGAGCCAGGTTGGTGCCCTGAGCAGGGAGGCAGCACATGCAGTTGCACAGAACAATAGATGGAGATGCTGCTATGCCTTAGGGGTGCAACATAGCAGTGGCAGTAGCTAAAACAGGTATTGCTGTCAAAAAAACTGTATCACAGAACCACAGCCTTAATAGTGTTTTACACTCATTTTGCAAAGGGTTTGATGATTAAACAAGTGGCAAAACCAGGTACACAAAGACTACTTGTCCTCCTTTGTCATGATGACTGATGATAATGTTAAAGTTAATGGTACTTTATTCACCCATCAAAATATTATTTTCCCCCCCCCCCCCCCCGGGGGGTACAATGTGGCAAAGATAAATGAGGAAATGAGAAGTCTAGCACTGTATATTTGCTCCCAAAGTCTCCTGATTTACGCTGCACAGGAGGGATGCTTTGCACTGAGCTGATGTGTGGCAAAGTCATGCATCTGCTCGGTTATTTCAAATAGTTCAAAGACATCTGCCTGCTTCGTCAAAAGCACCCGTGTGTGCACTAAGAGTGCGAAAAGCCACATGTATATATAAAAGTGCATGAAAAGTATCTGTTAAGGGTACCGCATCAGTTTTTGTAACAGATTATTTCGTGAACGCAGTAGTCTGGAGAAAGCACGATTATTAGGATTTAAAATTACTGCTCACATTTTTCACTAGTGATTAGCAATTAGAAACTCCAAAGTTTTTACAGAACTGTAAAGGAGCCAGTCATGTTAAATTAAAAAAAAAAATTCCCCCATAATATTGGCATGAAATGAGTTTTAAAGGGGAGAACAAGATTAAGTGTATGCAGAGTTCTCCACTGCTTGGAAAGTACTGATTAGCTGGCTCCTCCCAACACTAACTTTCTTCACTTTCCCATCCCAGCAGATTTGAGGAGCTACATGATCTCGGACAGTTAGCCTACTGGCATTAATAATCTCCAATATTACTTTCACTATAGAGAGAGGTACACTTGCAAAATCTATCTTTATATTTATAGTATGTCCTAGGCTGAAGAGCTAGGTTAGTCAACTGCAAAACCAGCTCCTAAACCACACAGGTAGGTGTACAACAACCCTGGTCAAAGCTGGTAGGGAAACTCAACAAATCTTTGTCTACAATAGTTTCTGCATCTTAGATAAGTGTTGGTTAACTTTTTTGGACTATAATAACCATGAGAAGGAACAACATAAAAAAAAGAGAATGAAATATCTATAAGAGGTGCCTAAAGGCAATGAAAAATGCAGTCTGTGTGAACTATTCAAATAGATCCAGTCCTCATCGCTCAGCAGCCAGGAGGGCCCATTTATCTTGCATTAGGTTTTTATGGTGTGCTTTTGCCTTGAGCAGGACTTTTGAGCTGTGAATGGGGAAGATTTAAATTTAAAGAAGAGAGAGACTGTAAATGCGTCATTTAAGTGCTTTACAAACGTTATTGCAAAAGGTAATACAATTCAGAAGCTGCCTCTTTTCAATTAATATGTAAGGTGGAAGCCAGGTGAGCCCACTCCACTGTTTTAAAGCTTTGGTATAGCAAGCAGGGCAGCACCCCTCCATAAAGCCCAGTATGTAAAAAATGAGCCCCGGCTTGCCTATCCACAAGTTCATCCATTGCTGTCCTTACTGGAGTTCTCCAGGGACATCTCAAGTCAGGTGTAATGTGTGCTCTCGTGTGTGTAAGATCAGCTTTCACAAAACAAAACGTATAAATAAGATTTGTGTTGATTTTTAGTGCCTAAGAGACCTTGCAGGTATTTCAGCCGTTTGCTATGCCCCAAAGCTGAGATTATCAGCTCTTTTTGGGCACTCAGAGTTGGCCTTTCAAAACTCTAAGTTTGTATCTGTATTTTCCACATGCAGTACACACAGGGCACTTGTTGGAAAGAGACAGGACTGATCTCTAATTAGCAGTTATCTTATTAACAGTGGCAATAACAGAAATCATTCCCCAGGAAATAAGTCCTCAAAGAAAGAGGATATATAGTCAGCCAAATCTGGACACAGAAGAAACAGGTGGATAATGTCCTCACTCTTTCTATTATAAAGAGCCACATGTTAAATCTGTTACACAAGTTCTAAGCCTTCAAAACGTTTGCAAATCAAGAATTAAAACCAGCACTCACTCTCCCTAACTTCGGTTGCACTGATTGTGATAAAACTATGCATCAGCGCCAGAAACCCTCCCTGTTAAATGTCCCATTTCACGCCAGAGCAGCAGCACACGTTTTCTTTCTCTAAGCTCAGGAGACAGCAGGCTAGTAAATGGTGCTGAGTATAAAAACAAAGAATATCAGATGGCATCACAGTATCAGAAGGCATCACAAAAAAAATACATGGGGAGGGTCCAGATGTATTGGTCTCGCATGTGTGATAAAGCTCTGGCTGCTGCTGACAGTGCTGAGAGCCTGTCACAACTGAAAGGTATTCGTCCCACAGCCTGATTTGCTCTCCAAGTACCAGTTCCCACCTTTCATTTGCTATTTAATAAAGGCATTTCAGTGGTTACACATATTGAGTGACAGACAAGGCAAGGTAATACATCAGTCCTGCTGCTGAACCACACCAGCAGAGCATTAGCATCTGGAGAATTGCAAAGTCTCAACATGTGTTATCCTGTTTAATGTCTCTGCTAAAGAGACTCCATGAAGAAATATCTGTGATGGGCAGCTCTCAAGAAACTGCAGAAGCAGCTCAGAGGGAATTTGCTGTGATCATTACCTGAAAACAGCTATTGAAGGCAACCCCAAAAACATGTGAAGACATCAACTGAAATGTTTCCTGTCCTTTGAGATCATTCCCTTTGAACAAAAGCATCCCCTTTTCCTTTCAATGAAGGTAGTTGTTCTTTTTCCTCGTCCCCCTCTCGCAAATAAAAGACCAGATCGTTACTGACTGTACTACAGCTGCTATCACTGAAGCTACACTGCTTTATCTGAGTTAAGCATGGAGGAAATAAGCCCTAGATTTTGTGTAGAGCTTGTGGAGTGATGCCTAGCATATGATTTTTCTGTAATCTCTACTTTCCATAGCTTACAACATTCCCAACCTTCTCTTCCGTCTCAGGTTATGTAGGCATAAACATAGATGAGCCAAAAATACCAAATTCTCTCACGTTTAGGAAAAGTCAGGTTAAATATACTATATATTTTTACCAAGAAACCTGGGTACAAGAACTGAAATCAAGCGTACCATGCAGCTGGAGATGTGAATTCATATCTTCCACTCCTGGCACAATACAATATCACAGATGTTTCTCCATTTGTAATTCAGCAACAGCACAAAAATGCAAAGCTAGGCAGCAGATTATACATTTGGGGTTAACAGGCTTCTAGGAGAAGGTAGCCCCCTTTTCTACTCCTTCCCACCCCAAAACCCTTGCTCTGCAACAGTCAGGTATGCTGCCTATGTACCAGAACAGAAACCAAGAATGTGGAAAGTGATTCTGTCACCAAAATCTGGGAATAAACCTCGTAACACCAATGTAGTGTTAAAAGGCAGGCATTCTTTATTGCAGCGCTGGATGCACGGGGGATAGCTCCACCCAACGTGCATGCCAGGTGATCGCCAACACACAGGTTATGTAGGATCAAAACATACATATTCATCATTTTTCTCAGAAAAGGCAGTCCTAGGATAATCATTTCTTCGAATCCATTTCCATATTCTCCTCCCCGTCACGCATGCTCAGTGATTTGAGTCGGTGGTCCTCAGGGGTCTCTGGTGGTCGTCAGTGGTCTTGCACCCGTGTCCGCTGGATGACCTCCTTCATGCAGGCATGCGCAGTATCCTTGTTGCAGGTGCACCTGCACCTATCCATAGAGGTGCACCTGCACCTGTCCATAGCAACTTACTTTATAAGATTAATATTCCCGGGCCTATTGTCCGGTTGGGTAGGGACTGTACAAGGAACATAGCAGCATTGTATCTTGCCACGGTCACCTTGCCACTTGCCACGGTTAGCTAGCTTCATTACCTATTACCTTGGTTACAAACCACGGCCCCTATCCTACGGTTACAATTCTGCCATTCTCCCCAAAGAGGAATGCTTCGCCCCAGAATCTTCCACAATGACAACGCATCACAGAGTGCACACACTAGCCCCAAAAGGATGCTTGCCTTCCCACAACGTTTTATCAAACAAGTCCCTCCAGTCCAGATGAACTCTGTGTCCATGAGCTGGTATGTTTCTCATTTGATGTTCTAGACATTGGAGCAACTTAATTTTCTTATTGCAAGTTGGGAAAAAAATTTTCCACCTCCTCTGCTTTCTGGTCAATGTTTAAATGTCTAGGTATGCTGTATCAGTGATGAGATTCTGTGTCATAGGAATGACAGAACTAGCATGGACTGCGAACACCACACTGGCTTACGCCAATGGCCACACAACAAAAAAAAAGTAGGATCACCTAAAAAGTCTGAGAGAGAAACATTTCTTACTCATGCTTATACTTATCACCAAGGTATACTGTCATACAAACACCATCCCCCACATACGCATACACTTTTAAAAACCACCTGTATGTTTAAAATGCTGCCCACTGTCCGCAAGTTTCTTCCCAGGAAAGACTCAACTACTGGGCAGACAGGTACAGATTGCACCACCATCACTCACCGCCAGGGCTCCTATGAGTAGTGTCATGCTTTATTTTTTTGTATTTATTAAAGCAAATAAATATTTAAGTCACAGCTCCTATTCTGTTTTCTGTGACAGGCCATAAATTCCCCTGTCATCAATTGATTTACTTGTCATCAGCAACCTTGCTCTGACTTACATCCTCCCAGTGAGGATCCAGCAGTAACAAATCTATGTCATATAGGGAATTCACTTGTTTAGATGGGAAGCAACTTGCCACCACCTCTACCATAAACATCATACACCTTTAAACTTCTTTTAAAAGGACTAGAAGACCTCAGCAATCAAGGGAAGACCACCACTGGTTAAAGGCAGATCCTAGGTAGGCAGATGAAAAGAGCTCCTTACAGTTTCACTAAAAACAGTGAAGCAACATTTTAATGAAACCGTTAATTAGAATTGGAAACTTTTAACATCCTGGTATGCAGCAATACCAGGGATACAACTAAAACCTGCTGCAGCCTCTTGGATTTCTACTCTTAAGTGCAATTCATCAGTCCAGCACAAAGCCTGTTCCAGCACAAAGCTTAGGAGACATTAGAGCAGTGCAGTTACCCAACACTACACCAGGACTGCCTTTCATGCACCAGGTGCCCTGTCAGCACAGGGTAAGTTGAGACAGCCTTTGGCACAGCTCTGAGGAAAAACTGGAGTTTCCTTTGCATGACCAAAAAAAAAGAGAGAGAGACCGTGGCAGGATGTTACATGGATGCAGACAAGTCCATCCGATGTGGTTCAAATAAGGGAGGCTGTTCCACTTCATGTTAACTGATTGAAATGTAATTAGGGCATACAACATTACTAAGAACATTTCCCTACCCTCTCAGATATTCTGTAGTAGAAAAGCTTTAGGCAGTGAATTCAGCTGTCGCTGCCAAGGGTTTGCAAACTTATGTAGGACCACCAGTACACTAGTCCTAGGAAAGCATGATGCAGACATGCTATATACATCATCCTGTCCTGCTTTGCTACTCTCAGGGAACCATGGTGAAGTTCTCTGCTGAAAAGAGGGTTGTGAGAAAGGAGCTTTCCCGTGAACAGAGAGGTGTTAGCAAGGGGCAAGATTACTGGCCCAAAAAGGAATCATAGGGCATGGCAGAAGGAATGAATTTGGGGTGGGGTATTCTGAGCCTATTATGCACTTTCAACCAAAAGGAAAGGATTTACTAGACCTAGGCAAAGGTGGCTTGCAATAAAGAGATGCAAAGTGAAAGGACCTTATTAAAGTGAGATGGGGAAAGGGATAGATCAATCAGAGACCAAGGTGGCCATGGGAAGCAATTTGTGGTGTGATCAATGGGGGGAAAGGAGCAGTTGAAGATCAGAATATGCTGAAAAGTGTGAAGGCCTGCAAGAGGATACTCATCGTGCAGAGACAGCGAACTGGTAAGCGAACACTATCTACAAGAGTGTTTGGGAGATTCGTTGCTTCTATAGTCTTGATAATATGACAACTTCTTTGCAGATGTCTGAAGCAACAAAACTAGTAATTCCTCTACTGTCAAATCTTTGTGCTAAAACATAAACATACACTTTAGAGCTACCTCTCCTTTCTCTCGTTCTTCTCTTTTTCACTTCTTGAGCACCTTGGACAAACAACAAATGGCTCAAAAGTGATGAGTTGGGAATGGTATTTAACCACAGAGTCATTAAACTTCAGTACACTGAACAATGTTCTTTGAAACAAGGAGCCGTAATTATTTTCCTCCTTTGAATAAGTCACAGCAGAAAAAGACGAAAGGCCTACTATATTTTCAGGGAATTTATTACTACTTACTTAGTGCACAACTTAAGGCATTGAAAATGGCTGGAGTCAGGAAGTTTTAAAGTCTGTGCTCTCAAAAGCAGAGCCACTTAAAACTGCCTTTTGCACATTTAGGACTAAAATAAAAGAGCACTCCACGGGCTATTGATTCATTCTGGCCAACTGCAACTTTAGAGAACATGTCTCATAAAATGCTCATGGATGTTCTCATAGTTCGTGGTTCATTTACAGATGATTATAGCACTGTTATTTCATACATCAGTGCTTTGTAATAAACAAAAGTGTTGCCCTGTAGGGGCTTCAGTTTAATCGACATTTCTTCCAGTCACATTCTGTTTGAAGATGGTGAGAAACTGCAGGAACTCCCTCAAGGACAATAGGCTTACAAGGGCACCCTATCAATTTTATGAAAGCCTGCACATCAATTTGTCCATGTAAGGCCAAATTACGAGTTTTCCTCCCAGTAAGAGGACTTATAAGGCTACAGTGTGTCTCATCATTTACCTATTCCTTTGAAAGCTAAGATTCACAAGGTGATTTCAAGCACACAAATGGTTGAAAGTGAAACATCCCATTTGACACATGTCACATCACCGGCTCACATTTGACCTGACCTTCCGAACTGACTAGGTTTATGACTCACAAGTTCTTGAGATTATTCCCAAAAAAAATTTTAAGCTTTTTCACTAACGTCCACACAGTGCAAGCTACTGCTGAAGATTAGGTAACTCTACTGCTTCTTAGCTGGTCAGGATTGCCACTGAGAGCTACCACACAGGTGCAGTGCGTGATTCCTGTTCCAGTGTATTGGGATGCCAGGGGTAGTACTGGCATGTGCCATCTGTCCTTAGCTCAGCAGAGAGGTAAGGCCCAGAGAGATCTTACCTAGTGTTATAAATTGTGGTGGGGATGGACCACATGTGCCCAAGAAAAGAGCCACCCTGGTTGACATGCTTTGTGATCTAGGGCAAGACATCTCTCCGTAAAATCAGAGCAAAAGACTTGATCACCTTTTGTTAAGTGTTTTTACAGCCTTAGACAGCAGGTATTACATAAATATGAAGGATTCACTCTATAATTAACATATGTGCTGTTCTATAAAAGCACTTCACACCACTAAAAGCCTAAAGAGTGCACCTGGACAATTATTTTTACATCACTGTAGGGTTTTAAAATTTTATCCTGTTTAATTTCCAGTGAAAACACTCCTCCCATACTCATTCTCTATTTAATTTTAGTTGTCGTCTAAGTGCTATTTCTAAGATGCAATGGATTTGAATGTTAAGTGGCTCCCTACCATACAACAGCATAATTCATGTAAAAAATAAACCCAACAAAATTATAAATTCCAAATGACCCAGCTGGAAATCACAGTTCAAAACAGAATACAGGACACCCTCACAGGTCTCTGTAGACCCCCGCATTGAAGCCACAACAGGTGAGCATGCATTTTATGAAACAACATAAACAGCAGCTTGCAATACGAATCTCAGACAGCAAAGTCCCCAAACTCCTGATTTTCTTCCATGATCCAACTGCTGCAGCCAGTTCCAGCAGAGAATATTTAGATTGAAATGCAAAAAAATGTAGCAAAAGAAATAATGAAAACTAGCACCAAATGATAAAGTGGTAAGGACCTTGTTCTTCAGGCCTCCTTTGGAAGCTTTCCCAAATTACTCACATGGCTGCCAGTCTGAAAGACAGGTTGGTTTGTTTTTTAAACTGTTCACCTGCCTTATAGCCCTCTTTTAAATGCGGTTTAGTAAGAGTGAAGGCCAGCTCCATGATTGCATAAGTTGTATTACATCCAAAATCAGCTAGCAGTAGCATTCAAGAAAGTCAGGGGAAAACACAGATTTTTATTCAAACCTCTTCACAGTTTTTATATCAATAGACAGTTGACATATGTGCATGCACACCCAAAGCACTACTGAAGGTGAGGGTTGAAAAAGTCTGAAGAGTTTTTCTGTCCAGTTCCCTGACAACATAAACACAGGTATATGTGAGAGATCATATACTAAAACTGTATCCTCAAATAATAGCAGCAACAGCAAATGCTTGTCCTGGAACACCATCAAGGAACTTCAAGT
Source organism: Balearica regulorum gibbericeps (assembly GCF_011004875.1). NCBI lineage: Eukaryota > Metazoa > Chordata > Aves > Gruiformes > Gruidae > Balearica > Balearica regulorum. Next base: position 51,502,879 of record NC_046188.1, on the reverse strand, counting down.
CCCCTTTGTAGCTCCTTTTAAGTATCTGAAATTGGGCACCAGAAATTGTGGCCTGAGAAACTGCCATTATACACATTCACTATGTCTGTGCCTTTTATGTATACATTTAGTATAATCTCTAGCAACATTAATGTATTATATACATTAATTAACAACTACATAATTTTGAAGAGCAGGAACAAGTTGAAAATTTCATAGAAATACCTCCTCCATATGCATCCAATTTTATCATGAGTCCATATCTCCACTCTCACTCTACTATGGTTGGATTCAAATAGTTTAAACACAGCTTCCAGTGATGCCACATCATGTGTTAAGTGTTACACCGAGCAGCCGGAAGCAAAGATGTAACGAGGAGGAGGAGACGCCACTTGGCTAGAAAATGAGCCAGGAATCAGATGCCAGCCAGGGAAACAAATTGACTTCTGCTGAAGAGGGTTTTTTTTATTAAAAGATTAAAAAAGCAGATTGTCTGGCTGAAAAATGAACAGGTGGTGACTCTACTTAAATTCCATTTTGAAGCACAGCCCAGGTTCAAGAACGAATAGAAATGATTGCTGAACTGTAAAAACGTATCATCATCATCGTCATCAGTTATACCCATCAGGGTAACAGCTCACTGTGAGTCTTTGCCTTATAGTTAACACCCAGACACGGTGATATGAGGAAGTCTGTTGCAACAGACAGATGTCTATAAAGAAAATCGCAGACAATGACAGGTTGTGGCCTGATGCTAAATTTCACTGAGCTGGTCTCTTCATGAATTCAAATAGGCCTTAAGGAATACCGCTTTCAAAAACTTTCTCTATGTTTTTTCCTTACCAATGACCAGTGTTGGAGGGAGGGAGGAAGGAGTGAAGCATGGGGGGGTCAGTGCCTGTACTTTTCTTCAAACAGGACAATGCTATGAAACTATGGTCAGATTAGCAGTGGGCAAATTTATATGTCAAAGTGATGACCCGAACATCCAAGAGCGAGATTTAAGTGTGCTGCCAGAATCCTCCATTTAAAAACTAAGGTTCCATGCAAACTGGACTGGCTAGAGGAGATTTTTGTCTTAAAACATCAGTCTGATCAGTTGCAAAATAAGACACCCAATGCTTTAGCCAATGCCCACATTATTCAGGATGTCATGAGACAGATACGCAGGTTGAATAAGGGAAGGCTATGCATGACAGATCAGCAGGCACTGAGTCTTTCTAACCACCAAGGGTCACTGTTGATTCACTCAGCTGAGGAAACAGTGGGGAAAATACTTTTGATTATAATAACAAGAAACTGACTTCATCTGAGAAAGCCCTCTGATCCCAAAGATGCCTGTCAAGCTTGATGATGCTCTTCTGGGAGGCTTCGCATGGCAATAGCAATCCTGACTGCAGCCACTAAGACAGGATGCAGGTTGGTTGCAGCTACCCTTCAATTACAAATTTCTCCTCAATCATTTAGATCTCACTCCAGAACAAAGTGTGCAAAGTGTACATGCCCACGGACACCAACAGCAACTTGGATATTTGGCCTGTCATCCCCAAGACATAAATTAGCCATTAGCAAATCTCAGCCTGGAATCTCTAAGCTTTCATCTTTCTTTGCACGGACTAACAAGGGGTCACAGGACCTTCCTCTTTATTGTCACAGACGAGGAAAATTCCCTATTTTTTTCTTGGGAATAGCCTCCTTGTTGGTTTCTGACCTTTTTCCTTGTTTTAGGATACTTCTCAAAGCTCTGTCTGCTGGGCTAATAGCAGCTGATTTCACTAGTCAGCCTTACATTATCTTCCTTCTTGTTCAAACAATTGATATCATGTCATCATCTTATTTAACAAAGGAAGAAAAGATTATTTTAAGCACCAATTTACTGTATTTCAGGCCCTCTGTCTTCAAATGGTGGGGGACAGAAAAAACTTCAGTGCTAATGAGACAATGTGCTAACGCACAGACCAGAGAGCTGCATTACCTCAGAAGGCAGCAGCACATCTTGCATACACGTAGCATTTCAGGGTTTGGGGTTTTTTTCTTTTTTAAAAGGAACAGTGTGCAGCCAGAAACCACTCAAATATGATTAATTTACACACTCTGGAATAAGCCAGCTGCTATACTGCAGCTCTGCACCTGCAATTGCATGCTGCAGTCTGCACAGGCTCTGCAAATGTTCATTACACTTTAGGATATCTCACACCAACAAAAAGTCCAGCTGCAGGGAATTCACACCAGATTGGGGAACTGGACAGGATGCTCTGCAACAGCAGCTCCAGATTGAGCCATACCTGGGTCTCAACACTGCAAAGATGAGAGAAGCATATGGGAGTACCCTGAGCTCTCCCTGCTGTCACTAAGGCAAAGAAAGTGGCGCATGAACCAGGGAAAGAAGTCAAGCACCAGCCATGGAGACGGAACTCCTTGTCTGGGATTCAGAATTGCTCAGTAACAAAACAGTGCTTGAAAAGGAGCTCTTAGCTTGACGATTCAGCATATAGACAATAAACCTTCCTTTAGGAAATGACCAAATAAAACACAGGCACGAAAAGAGCAAAGGCTTAATTAACTTGTATCCAATGTATGGATCTACTAATGGCAGATGATTCACACCATCAACAGTACAAGAAAGGCAGAGTATTCCTGACCTGCTGCTAAGGTTGTAGCTGACCTCAAGCACAATGGACCTAAGTAAAGGAAGGGAAAATATTACTGTGGTTGTTAGCACAAAGACTTGAAAGGTCGTAGCCAGCAGCACAGCAATATTCTGAAATATATGCTACTGAGGGACTGTTACCGTGAAAGTTTCAGCTGTAAATATTGTGTCTCCAGTAGAGAAACAGAAGATGTTTTGTGTTCATCATCCAAATTGAATTTAAAAAAACCAAACACAAACAAAAAAACCAAACAAGTATCAACCAGTCAGGCTATATATATATATATGCACAAACATGCACAAGCTTAAATCTTTCAGCAACTGGGAATGTTTCCAGCTTTTGATGCTGTGTCTTGAATTAACATCGCTGTTTCTTTCTTTCTGAGTTACCCCAAAGCTCTAACAGATTGTGTGGCACTTGTATTAGCACCCACCTGGAATGAACAGAAGGGGAAGGTAGCAAGGGAAAGATGGCAAGGAGTATAGCAAGCTCACGGTAGTTTATGTAATAAAATAGAAAGCAACTGAGGCCATTTGACTCTCTAACCAACTGCTGCCATTCAGCTTTAGCACAAGACTGAACTAAATTCTGCCTTTGCAGTCACATATACACAACTCATCATCTTCACTGTAATGATTCACATGCACATGAGGACAAAATTGAGCCCAAAGCGATACAGAATGGCTGTGCCAGCCACTCGAAGAAAATGCTTGGCCACATAGTGCTGAAAGCTACGTTTGAAAGACACATCAGCCACCCAGACCCAGCTGTCATCATCCATCCAGTCCCCTGCTGTCATGATCAGCTGGCCTATGACTGCAGCCTGCCACGAGTTGGTTCTCAAAACACATCTGAAAACAGAAGATCAATGAAGATACAGAGTGGGCAGCTTCTGTCTCTGCACCAACATTCATCAGCTGAATCGAGGAAATGTGTGCCAATCATTTTTTTATAATAGAGTCACCTTAACAAAGCTTTGTCACAGCATCCATGTCTCTTGCTACAAAATAAACACTGACAGTCTGAATGCCCTTTATATAGCTACAGAGACATCAGCCTCTGACAATATTTGATTCTGCTAACATTATCTCTTAAGCTTATTTTAAATTTCACAACACATCTACACTAGAAATGCAAATACCTAGCAACATTATTAGCTGTTCTGGTGGACACTACCTTGGTGCTTTCTATGAAGAGAAGAGAGTAAGAAGTCCCAGAAATGACATTTGCTTTAAGGCTCTGCAGCAGCTGGGCAATCTTCCTGATAAAAGCCAGTAAAACATGCATCTACTTGGAAGAATGAAAGCTCAACTCCTCATCTCCCAGTGCAGACTACTCATAAAATTATGGCTCAGCTTTTATCTATTTGTGGCAATACAAGAGTGCTGAAACAAATGAATGGAAGACTTCTGCCTAACTATGAGATTAAAAAAAGCATTTTCTAAGGTTCCAGGAGGAAAAGAAAAAAAAAACCAACCAAAAAACAAATCCACAAAACAAAACAACACATACCAGACTCCAGCCATACACACTTCCCTGCTTCTGTGTGATTTTATACAAACAATTTGGTGGTGTTTAGAGGTAGTAGCTCACCAGAAAACAAAGCACAAACAGCATCTCTGCTATTCTGTTCCAGCATGTCTGCATCTTGTCTTTCCTTCTGTAAGATGTTTCTCCAGGGTAAATCAAACTTCAGGCTCCATTCAGCTCACAGACCTTCCACAAGATCATCAGCAAAGGCTTGCACATAACATGAGCCATCTTAACAAGTGGATCATGCCTGCTTTACAACCACAATACTACTATTTATATCCTTAACACACCTCCAGGTAATTAAGGTAAAGAAATTAGGAAGAGCCTCCTACTGAAATCCCTATGAGAAACAAACACATTGACCAGTCATTCATTCATTCAGGGCCCTCTGATACAGACACACGGTCTTTCTCAATAAAAAGATCACCAAATCTGTTCATGAGGGCCATGTGTCAGTCATTGGGAACAGATAACTCTAAGCCATTTAAAGGTAAAACGCATCTGAACAAAAGAAATTTGAGAGTAAAATCTGCTGCCTGCTAAGCATGAGCCCCTGTTTCCCCAGCAGAGTGTTTAGTGTTACTTGAAGCAATGCCTATGTGCACCAAGGTGGGTAAATGTCTATGCTTACTGAGTGTCTGTCAGAAAAACTTACTGCTGGTTATCTCCTGGGCCAAATTCTGATTTGGAGAACTACAAAGCAAAAGTGATCAGTCAATATCCCAGAAGATCTGTGAATAAGAGAGATGATTATAAATCCAGATAGACCTGGGGGAGCCATGTAAATGTATTACAAACACCAAGATTTATATTAATGTCTGGAGCTGACAAGCTCTCTCTCCTTATTTAATTGCCCACTCACGACTAAGTTAAGTGAGTCCATGTGGGACCACGAGGTAAAGATCAGTGGCTCTGTCTAGCCTCAATACTGAATGCAATACAACACTAATATAAGGAGCGAATCTCCCAAGCACAGATCACTATATTATCAAGCATTTGCCGACAGCTAAAATAATTCAATTTAGGGCAGAAATACACCTTGCAGTGCACAGACAGACTGGTCTCTGCACACTAATCTGGCAATGATCTAGCTAGGAAGTTTGCTACTGAAACCTCTTCCTCTCCTCTCTTGATAAATGCAATCTTGTGCTACTTACATTTGTTTAAAATGCTGCTGTAGAGAGTCCTCCCCAACTTAAAGCTAAAATCACAATAACTCCTATAATTCTCTTCACCTGCTCTCAGGTACTTGTTTAAACACTGAGAGTCCTTGGGTCCTCCCTGGCTTCTCACACTTACCGTCTATCATACACTGACCTTCCAGTTCCACTATACCAAAATCAGTCTGTATCGCTAATCCGCAAAGCTTTTCAGGAATCAGTTTTGTCCCCTCCTCTCCCCTAGCAGTACCTGTACAAATGATACCCATTAAAAATCCTCGTGGCCTCATCCTGGCATCAGAGATGTCATCAGGTAGAAAGGCCAAGAAGTAACCACAAACAGCAACCTGTGAGAAGTTGGGCAGATATATAGATATCATGTACTCCATTGCCATGTTCTCCCCATTCTCTTGTGTTCTTCATATCCATTTATTGCCTCTGACTTGACTGCAAGTTCTTTAGTGCAAGGACTCCTGGATAATAAGCCTTTGTGTAATATATTATTGATGTCCATGTGGGCTTCTAGGCACAACCGTGATACAAATCCTAAATGACAGTGGTAAGACAACTACTGGCATGAGCTTAAAAGCCAAGCTGAGCCCTTTAGAAAAGTCTGGCCTCAGTGATAAATTTAGGTTTTTAAATAACCCATAGTCCCAGAGCATTCCAGTGACTCACCTCACCAATTAATTTATTCTTACAACACCTAGGCTAGACAGGGAAATTTAAGCTCCCTCACTTAATAACTTTGGGAGACTGAAGAATGTGCAGAGAGAGGGACTGAATACAAGATCTGCAGCCTTTGATCTTAACTGCAAGATTATATTTTCTCCCTTTGGGAACTACAGCTTGACTCCCGATCTCAAGTCACCCAACATCATGCTTAACAGACTCTCCTGATGATTAAGAAGTAGTATGAACAAACTGCCTCCCAAGAGCAACATCACTACTTACACTTCTGAAACAAGGTCAAAGAACGTTGGAATAAGCAAGTGTTACTATGTGCAATCCAAAAGGGAAAACAAAATGTGTGTTACTTAAATCATAAATGGGTAGATGAGAGCAAAAACCTCAGACAAAGTACACATATAGTATCGGGAGAGACGGAAGAAGGAAATATCAGATCTGAAATATTTATTTTCATCTTTAAACCATATTAACTCTCTTCCTGACACAGCAAAAAAAGAAATGAACCTCTTAATTTATCCTCATAGCACAGTATTAAATAGGAATGTTTTAGCTCTGCTATACAGATGAAAAATTGACATACATTGACTTAACTAAACATAAAAGAGTGAAACATCCAGCAAATCAAACAGCCCATCTGGCTGAGTACTTTTTGAAGCTATGTAACAAGACGAAAAAGCAAATAACCACTGAAACAACACATGGGGAAATGACTATCTCAGAACTGCCATGAGTGCTGTGAAAAGGATGGGCAGCCTTGATCCTCAACCCTTGGCCTACGACTTCGAGCTGGGTCCAGTTGCCACTTTCACACAGACCTGACCTGAGCCTACCATTTTTAGAGTCCTGTTTCTGAAAGGCGTGTAATGATAATTCCTTTCTGTATTGCCCATCTAGATGCTAAATCCTTCAACACCACTTACAGCGTGTTGTTTGTTGGGAGTACAGTGCAATGAGATCCTGACCAGGAATGAGGTCATCAAGCTGTGTCATGGCAAGTGTGATAATGCCTTCAAAGTCAGTGACAGTAGAATCACTTAGTACTCACAACTGCGTAGGTGCATAATTACAGTTTGCAGTGTATTTGTACAGCGCAGGTGTTTGCCCAAACATGTTAGGGTTAATTATAAGCACTGCATTACAACAGCCTTGCCTGCACTCCCATTAAGACTGTGTATCCCCTCTATGAAATGCTACAGCACTTTTCAAGAAGAAACTGGCACTTGCAGAGAGCAAGTATGGATAATAAGCAAGATGTTATTATAATCAGATATCTTCTAAGTGTTCCTAGAAAACTGTGCCTCTGATAACAAGGGCCAGCAACTGCATTTAACTTGCTGAATGCTATTTAGCAATACACTTCTACCAGAAGTTTTCTAAACAAGTCTCAAGAAACATAATGAGGTCATTTATTATAAACAGACTCTTGACAGAGCAGAGTTAGAAATTAGGAATCATGAGTATTTACTCAAAAATTTATAATTCTACATGACTATATAATAGGCAACAACTGCCTGGTGTATGTATTTATGACACAGGGTAACACTGTTGCCAGCACAGAATACATACACTTAGAAGAGAAATAGCTGCAAAAAATTACAATGGTCATGAATCCTCTCCAGCATATAAGACTGTAGCCAGAGAAATTTCCACAGGTTACCCAAGAGACGCCTGTGCCACATAGGAGAGGAGTGCAAGCATGCTCACCTAGCAAAGACCCATGTCCACAGATATGAGATGTACACAGCTAGACAGTTTTAGGGTATCACCTCCTTTTTGTGGGGCACATTAAGCCACGTCAGAAGAGATGCAGCCACATTGATACTGTGATGTGAGCTCCAAAACCTGCACTACTTCAGCCAGTGACAGCTTAGTTTAGTGCCACAGTTTTGGACGCAAAATTCATGGTTCAGCCTTAATGAAACTGTGCATTAATTTTGTCCTTTCCTTTAACACAATGAACACCCTGGAAAAGGAAAAGGAACTCAAACATAAGACAGAGCTCCCCTTTACTGGCAAAATCCACGTGAAAAATGAACTCTGGGATAGAAGAGAGCCTCCTCTCTTTCAGAGAGCCTTGTCCACTACAACAAGGCTAAAATTATGTAAGTCCAAAACCAACACAAACTATAAGAATCCATAGATTTATTAATTTTTTTTTTTCATTTAGGCACTAAAGGCATTGAGATGATTAACCTTGTGTGAAAGGGAGTCCTCTTAGAAAGCTCCAGAGTGTTTGACTATACAGAAATAATACCAGAGATTTTTTTTAATTTATTTTTTTTTTAAAGTAGTCTAATGGGGCTGAAAACTGCCATTGTAGAGGAAAGCCTCTTTGAAGGGGCTTCAGACTCTTAACTCTGCCACGATGCTGAGGAAGTGAATGAAATTGGTGGACTTGAGTGGGCAGTTCATTTTCACTTATTTCTACACCAGGTATCATTCTTGCCTCCTCCTGACTTACATACATTGCATTTGGAGTCCACAGTGAAGGAACAAAGCCCAACAGAATGGGAAAGAGAAAAAAAAGATACGTAACAGAAGTGAGAAACTGGCATTTAAAGCAAAGCTTAAACAAACCCCGATAAAATCACTTCATCAAGTGTCTCAAAAACAAAAGGCTTCAGCTTAGCAGAGCAAGCAAAACCTTGAATCATTCAAATGAAATCCTCATGTGGGCAAAGTTCACCGTGGTTTTGTCAATGACATCAACAGGGTCAGGATTAGCTTCTTTGTGTTGAAATACACTAACTTTATTGCGTGGGATGCTCTTCATTGTAAGGATTCCAGGTAGCACTGTGGAAATCTAAGTTCTGCCTCTGTGCATCACACTAATGCAGTATTAGCAACAGCAACAACAGAAAAATACAGCGTTTCAGAAGATCCACAACTCTGAGCAAGCATTTCTGCTGAAATTTTAGTGTTTAATAAAATCAAACCAATGTTGACAATATTAAAAAAAAAAATGCAGGATGTAAGTCATTCCACTCCACAATGTTTCCGGAAGAAAGAAGTTTTTGCTCACTTTTCTTTTTAAATTCCTTTCCCTTATTTTAAATTCCATACTTTTTCTTCGTATTACATTTACACTTTAGATGTCAGAATCTAAATGAAATATTTCAGTTTTGAAATCTGACACAAAAAAAAATACAGACTGTAAGTCAAATATCTCCGTATACACACATGTGAGGCTATGGAGTTTTCCTTCGTGGAGTCTTTCAACATTTTTAGGTTTTGCTCCAAGTCAGTAGAAATCAGAGTCCTTAAGAAATTTCCAAATGCCAGAGGCCTTCCACCCTCCACATGGCGACTTCCACATCCTTTTGCATCAACTGATTTTAAACGACAATCAAGAGAAAGGTGGGGCAGTTTCTAAAGGTAATTAAGGAGAAATCCATAATTTAAAGGTGATTTTCTTTTTTTAACTAATGATATAACTGAACTCACACAGACAACACTACGAAGACACTTCATACTGAAAAGATGCATCCAAGGCTCAGAAGATACAGTGTGCAATTTTCTTGAGTTGAACAGCCCATGAAAACTCCAAGGGGAAATGCCACATGTAACAAAATAAACAAAGCTGGCAACTGTGCAATGATGTTCAAGTAGAAAAATTTAAATTTTAAAAAAACCCCAAACAAGTAAAGTTAATCAGCTAAATTTAAAGTTTTATGATACATTGCAATTGGTCTGTCTCAGAGACAGCTGTTTGCATCAACCATTGAATAATTAGGACTGCAGCTAGTAACGAGCATCTCAGCACCTGCAGCTTTGTCCAGATACACGTTGTATAAATGCCCATAGAGAAAGACGGCAGTGTTATCACAAGCTGCCTGTCTGACAACACCACACCTACACAGTCACTGCTGCCATTCAGATATGTATTATAGCCACACAGATTGACAATCTCAGGAGACAGTGTAACATGTTGGCAGTCAGCAGAGCTACAGCTAGAGCTAGTCCAAAGTAAACATCCTTGCAACATATACAAACGTAGGTGTTGAATCCTTTAGCGCTGTTTTGTTCTACAAATCCACATCTATGAGGCTGCTCTATTTTATTTTTTTATATACATATATAAATACATATTTATTCTTAGATAAATACCTAAAGAGAACAGGAAAGACATTGTGGGAATAATCTGAGACCTTAAAGGCTGGAATTCACTGCGCTTATCACTGTGGATTTTTTAATTCATAAACTTAGTGCAGCGAAAACTCATTAATCACTTTTTCAACAACTTTTCCTCAATAACCCTTAGTACACAGAACCAATCACTTTTTCTCAGTATATGAGCTTTAGTTCTAGAAAATACATATTTATACAAACTACTAATTAATCCCTTCTCAACATCTACTGTACCTGAAACATCTGGCATTTTTCTCTCTTAATCAACACAGTTCCCACAGGCTTGGTGTTTTAAACACAGTTATTTTAAATAACTCCAATTATCAACACTAAATTGTATTTTGTGCCTTTAGATGGCTGCAAATATAAGTACTAGAGACAATCCATCAATTGCTAACCCCTGAACATGTCTATCGAGACGCAGAGGCCTGGAGAGGACATGCATTCCTCTGATCCTTGCCATCATCTGCATACCTATACTCATCTGTGGGACTGTTACAAAACAGCACAGAAGACTGCTGGAAAGCCATCATAAGATATGAAGTCATCTGCTTTATGCAACTCTCAGTAGGCAGCATGCATACAGACTAAGCAACAAGAATCTTCTCCTTCCTATTTCCTGTCAAGAAACAAACTCCCAATAAAGGGATTGCATGCTATAAGAATGCCTGTTTTATTTTATCCTCTATTACCAGAGATCAAGGACTAAGGGAAGAAGAATGAAATTTTTTTTTTTTTTTTTCCCCCAAAAAAAGAAAAGGTTCTCTCTAGGTCTTGGAACTGCTACCATGGTTGTGCTGGGTTTGCATGGCAAGGTTTTGGTAGCGGGTGGGGGCTACAGGGGTGGCTCATGTGAGGAGCTTCTAGAAGCTTCCCCTGTCTCTGATAGAGCCAATGCCAGCCAGCTCCAAGATGAGCCCGCCCCTGGCTAAGGCCAAGCCAATCAGCGCCTCTGTAATAACATATTTAAGAAGGGAAAAAAAAAACAGTGAGGGAAAGTTTTTGCAGCTGGAGAGAGAAGTGTGAAGATTTAACACCAAGGTCAGTGCAGAGGGAGGGGGAGGAGGTGCTCCAGGTGCCGGAGTGGAGATTCCCCTGCAGCCTGTGGTGAAGACCATGGTGAAGCAGGCTGTTCCCCTGCAGCCCATGGAGGAAGGATGAGGGGGTGTAGAAATTCCACCTGCAGCCCGTGGAGGACCCCACACCAGAGCAGGTGGAGACACCTGAAGGAGGCTGTGGCCCTTGTGGGAAGCCCAGGCTGAAGCAAGTCCCTGGCCGGACCGGTAGACCCGTGGAGAGAGGAGCCCACGCCAGGGCAGGTTTGCTGGCAGGACTTGTGACCCTGTGGGCAACCCACGCTGGAACAGTTTTTTCCTGAAGGTCTGCACCCCATGGGAGAGACCACGCTGGAGCAGTTCGTGAAGGACTGTAGGCCGTGGGAGAGACTCCATTTTGGAGTAGGGGAACGTTGAGAGGAGTCCTCCCCCTGAGGACAAAGAGGCAGCAGAAACAATGTGCGCTGTACTGACTGCAACCCCCATTTCCGCCCCCCCTCCCCCGTGCCGCTGAGGGGGGCAGAGGTTGAAGCCAGGAGTGAAGTTGAGCCTGGGAAGATGGGAGGGGTGGGGGGAGATGTTTTAAAAGTTGATGTTATTTTCGCATTACTCTGTTTTGTTTAGTAATAAATTAGATTAATCTCCTTTCTAAGTTCAGTCTGTTTTGCTCGTGACGATAATTAGTGAGTGAGCTCTCCCTGTCCTTATCTCAACCCAAGCCTTTTGTTATCCTTCTCCTCCCCATCATGCTGGGGGGGTGGGGTGAGCGAGCGGCTGCGTGGTACCTTGCTGCCGGCTGGGCCTAAACCACGACAGTGGTTCACAAGAGAATCTAGTGTACATCTTTTTATACATTTCCAGTCCCGTATTTCAGGCAGACCTCAGCCCCTGAACTGGGCTAATCTACCATTTTTTTCCAGTTCAAGGTGCAAAGCAGGAAAAGCAGCCAGACTTGAGAAATGCTGAGGAAGTCTGGTATCCAAAGGGCTATGAAAAAAAAAAAAGGCACCCCACATTTTCAAGTTGGACTAGGGCTTTCAGGGCCAAATTGAGGACTTCAACCCCAAGATACTCTGGCATAAGAGCGGTGCCTCACCAAGCAACTAGAAAGCAGGTGTGGCAACAGGCGGACAATGGGAGAGAAGGCACAGCTGGGAGCTGCCCAGTGTAAAAGCAGGTCACTTGCTAGAATAAAAGACAGATGCTACACGAGAGCAGAGATGTTAGGAAGCTATATGGCATTGGCCCTGCACCCATAAGTGATGTGGAACAGTCTCCTGCATTTGCATGAATGCTAGCAGGGTGTTGGGAGCTGCAATACCCAGATTCTGTAGTAGAAACAGGAGTGGTCTCTACCTCTTGCTTTCATAGACGAGAAGTTCTCCTACGTAGTATAAAGCTACAGTGCTTTCTAAAGCTCCCTCTGTGGGGACCCTGGTGTTGACCTTTCCATTACACACAACAAAAGGTGTTTTCTCACCTCTGACACTGAAATGAGTCCTATTTCTAAAACAGCTGTCTCACACCATTTGTCACTTAAGACAAAGCGCTGAATAAATGGAGAGTACATTGACCTATGGCTAAGAAAAATGTTGCTAAGACACACAGCTTAATTGCAACTGTCAAAAATGTATTTGTGCTCACTACACCTGATGAATCATCACCACACACTTTCTGACTTCCAGACTGAACTCTTTAAGGACAACAGAAGTCTTGGAACTAAGCCACCTATAAATCTTTAAATAAAAGTCTATAAATGATAACAATGTATTACATGAGTCTTCATGTCAGTACCTTGGACAAATTCCTTGTCACGGCACTAAAACCATTGTGCTTACAGTCCTCCTGAAGTTTCACAGAAGGGTCTTACCACTTCCTCCTCCCACCCTTCAAACTTGTATTGTATCATCTGAAATGATTATCACAGCCCCCCTCCCCAACTACATTTCAGCTCGAAGATAAGCAAATTTTATTGGCTTGTATTCATTTTGTTTCAGGTTACTTTAATACTTGCAGTATGTGATTGGTGATTTCGTGCAGGATTAAGGACATACAACATGCCATCTTAGAAATAAACTACATTTCAGTCACTTCATGGTGAAGTTTCTTGTGGAAAAAGCCAACTTAATGTTTAAAAATACAGCAATTTTATAAGCCCTGTAATGGTGTTGCAATGGAGTTTTGTAAACCTAGAGCTCAGCATAAGGAAAACCATACATGTGTTTGTCACAGCTGCTTTGACTAAATGTTTTAGTCAAAATTAAAGGTACACTCATCACAGCAGAACACCAGATTACTTCTCTAAGCACAATTTAGTTTTCCACATACAGCTTTGTAAGCAGGATGTCACAAAAAAAAGCATACCAGAATACACTGAAGTAGCAGGGACTTCTGTTAAGATTAAATTTAAATTTCAGTTCTTTCAGCATTTTTTCTTCCTTCTTCAGTCTCATCACAGTTTGCCTGTAGTCTTTCAGTGTCTACATCAGTCTGTAGACCTGGGCTATGCAAACCCCAAATCCCTCTCTAATGTCTTGTCCTGGCATCCCACCTAAGCTTAAAGGCAGGTTCTGGCAACAATTGTCCAGGAGTTTACGTGAAATGCAATTACATTTCCATGAAGGTGAAGGAGTCTTTTATGTTCCACTTGAAATACCTTACAATGTGCAGCAATTATTCAATTCTTTTCAACCAGATCTTGGTCAAGTTACACTTCATTACTGATTTGACTGCTTTCAAGTACGCTGCTTCTGCAATGAGCCATTTAATACAGCAAGTTGAGATGGCTTACATGCTAAGTAAGGTTCTAACCTGTATTTTAAAAGTGCTCTTATACCCTTGATTGAGGAAAAACTTCTTTCCTTAAGAATCGACTTGCATCAGTTCTGCTCTTTTACTGACAAAAAAAATCTGTGCAAGGAAGTGAATTTACAGCTGTAGTTCTTTCCCTTTCACAACAGTGTAAGGCTCTCCAGTTCTTCCAGAGAAAGCCACTTGACCTCTCCTTGATTGACAAGTTCCTAAAACTCATATTCCACCTATAGCAGGTAAGACTTTGCTGTACCAGTTGTAATAACTTTGATTGCAAGTATGGAAAGATCTCCAACATTAATATTAAAATCCTGATCAAAGAACTTTGCTTTGATTCATTGCATATGACTAGTGAAAGTCATTTGACTCTTCTGCATATCAGTCTCTGTAAAATGGGAGATATTGATGTTTACCTCCCCACTAGAAAGTCAAAAGCTTGTTAACTATTTTAAAATTGCTGGATGGTAGATGCTAAGTATTTAGATTTTCACACCAGCAAGATTTTTATTACTGCAATTCCTCACTTGCTAGATTCACTGATGAAATGATAGGCAGACTCTCATTTATTCACAGCTGAATACCCAAAATGTCAACTAGAGTTGAGACAGTGTTGTACGCAACTTCAACCCTGAAGTGTGCTACGCTACTTGGTTTTTTTGTTTGTTGTTTGGGGTTTTTTTGCAGACATGCATACAAAGACAGCAGATCATCTCTGCTTCTCTGTGCAAGAGAGGAGAGTGACCCCATGTGAGACTGATCACCATGAGCTACTCAACCAAATTATATCATGCTCATAGCAATGCCTTGAGCTAAGCTACTTATATGGGAGTCTTATGGCTAACACTAACCTTTGCAAAAGCACAGTTTTAGGTGTGTCAATCAAGAAGATATAGGCTCTTTCTACTGAGAGTTTAAACTACAGTCTATGAAGATGCACTTTCATTTAACTAACCCTGCAGTGGTGCCCTATCAAACTAAAACATCCAGTGTACTGGACAAACTGGTAAAACCTCCCTCAATGCTACTGCAACTTCCCAGGCTTCTCTCACCTTGCCACCAAGTTATCTAGATGCTGTCTCTGCATGGACCTTGTTTGGAAAACTTAACTGCTCCTCAAACTTCTCTTCAGAGTCATCCTTAAGCTTTAAATTTAGTTAAGCAGCTTCACTTCAGACTTACTCTCAGCTGTAGTTGTTCTGTTTAGCATGTACTTTATTCTTCATGTTACAGTGTCACAGGAATTTTTCATTTGAGGTCAAGGTCTGGTTGTGGTAGAATCAAATTATGTGCAACTGTTAGAATGAAGAGTCAGCAGCTGAGCTGAAGGACCCCCCCAGGTCAAATTACACACGTCACACAGAGTACTAACTCAGCTCCTGAGGTTCTGGTCTTGGGAGCAGCACCCTCCTCCTCTCATATGCATGCAGGCAGTGTGGTGTAAGTCATCTCATGCATTATAATGCATTGATCCCTGCCTCAGACTTTTTGCCACCACAGCAGACATGATGTAAGCACCTAAGAAGTCACTGTCTGGCACCTCTGATTTTATTACAAAATGGCTTGGATCAAGGAAGCCATCAAATTGGCTAATAAAGATTTTGAGCTGTGCAGCATAAACCATGAAAATGGTCACTTTATGAGTGCAGTGATTATCGTCAGGCCAGGCTGCTCCAGCCTCAGGAACTTGTTTCCTAGGCGTTGTATAAATTTGGGGTTCTGTCTCTTGCCCCACAGCTTCCCCAAAGCAGGCCCCGGTGACAGCAGAACTGACCCAGGTGACAGCAGAGCAGCAAACCTCATCATGTGCTATTTGCTTACATTAATGAAAATCTTCCTTGCCAAGGCAACAGCTACCAAAAGCTTTCACAGATGCTGCTTGTGCAGGATTACTAAAACACTTCCTGAACAATACCCTTAATGAGGAATGGTGAGACTTAATTAAAGCGTAAAATAATTAAAAGGCGATTAAAAGCAATAAGAAGTTTCTGTTCATTTTCCCCTACATTTAAAATGCGGGATATGGGGGAGGGGATTGCCCAATCTCCATGGTTTTCAAATGGCTTTTAGAAAATGAAAGAACAAAGAAAATATTAGACAAAAATGTGTAATAAATGTTTCAACAAAGCAAATTATGGACTGATATAATAGAGATAAAGATACAAACGTTTCTCATGCAAATAAAAATCCCCATCTCACTTATCTCAGTATATAAATGAAACATAGTAAGTCCTGGAATACAAATGCATAAGCGCCCTGCCCATTGGTTTCAAACAATGCCTTGTTCCTTTGACACTCACTTTGATGGCCTGGGCTCACAGCATTTCCAAAACATAATTATTTCAAAGGAAATGGGTAGCTGGAGCAGGAAACATTCTCTAACCTTGAAGAAACACCTTGAGAGCAATTCAGTTTAAGCTGGTTTTCTTTCCTCCTTTTCAGGAGAAAAGGGATTGAACAATACTGTCTATTAAATTTTGTAGCAATAACTCAGCATAATACTTTTTTTCAATGATTTGTTCATTGTAACAGTAACAAATCCTTTCCCTTTCATTACACTAAAAAGGGAGTTGTGATGAAAATAAAATCCTTTTCTTTAAATCCTGAAAAATGGGAGGGTTTTTTGTTTTGTGGGTGGGTTGGGGGTTTTTTTTGTTTGTTTGAGGTTTTTTTGTGGTGCAGGTTTTTTGTTTGGGTTTGGTTTTGGTTGTTTGTTGGGGTTTTTTGTTTTGGTTTGGGGTTTTTTGTTGTTGTTTTTTAAACACAGCTTCACCTACTTCTTAAGCACTGTGAGACTGAAAACAGCAACTGATTTGTAGGAAGAAGTGTACGCCAGACCTTTCCAGCCACATAGCACAGGCTGCTTTGCTCTGTATTTCATCCTTACTCCTGGAGTGCATGTGGTAGAGTGCATAACAGTACTTAGCGAGCATGCAAGGGGAAGGTAGAGGACATCCTAACTGCTATTTCTCCCTGACTCCATCATTGACTGCTCCCTAAAATAATATATATTCACTGAAGCCAAAGCATGTAGAGACAGGAATGCTTTTTCCTGATGAGTCTGCCAGCCATGCAGGCAACTCCTTGTCTATATTCTCCTTCCATAGAGCAAAGGGAGTCAGTACTGCCTGCACTGATGATACAGCTCTCCTGACAGTGATGATCTCCATCGTCCCCAGGCATTATTAGCCAGGTTTACACTTGCACCTCTTTGTGGAGTTGGGCAGTCCAAACACAAGTCTAGTAGAAGAGAAAAATCATAAGACAAGCTTGACAGCCATCAAAACAAAGGACAAAAGAGTTCTGCTAAAATAATGATGAATTAAAAGCCTAAATTGTGTGCGTGCAATTTCCTGTGATTTAGTCAGACTCTTCAAGACAATCAGCATATCTCCTTTCCTACCTTCACAGCATCAAGCACCAACTGGTACAGAACATGATTTGTTCAACACAACACTACCTCTAACACAAACAATAAAACACACATGCTCTGAATATGAACCTGTGACAGGCAAAACTAAAGATGGAGAAAGAAATAAGATGCTTATGAAGTTTATGAAATGTATTCTTTTTCTCAAACTCGCCCTAGCTTTGAATGCAAGTACCAAAGAAATAAAAGCAGGCAAAACATGGACCTGTAAAACAGTTTACATTCATAGTGAAGCAGCACCTGGATTTTCAGCTGAAAAAAAAACCAGAGAAAGGAAGCCATCCTGGGAATAAGCTGCATAACACCTCTACAGAGCCACTTCCTTCTCATCATTGCTGGCACCCTTTCGCCACACTCCTTTTCAGTCCTGCTAACTTCCACTCAAGAAAACATTGATCAAAAACTAAACACAAGGTCACTGAGGCACTGCCACAGCCTTTTCATTCTTCTGTAACTTCTCCTCCCGGTGGGAAAGTGTCCATTGAGATCATCACCTCTCCAGGGAGAGGAGTTGTCATGCAGCATGCATACAGCAGCTGACACACCAGGCCTGAGACTAGTTTGGATCTTGGACAATATGCTGCTAATAATAATTATTCAGAAAGCCAAAATCCACAGAACAACACTTGCAGAGGCTGCCATCTCTTGGATTTAAACTGATTCCTATCGCTGTGTTTCAGAAAGACTCCATGGGAAAATTTGTCACAGATATTTGTTATTTGGGGCCCAGGACATCCTTTTTACAGAAGCTAAAAAGAGCTTGAACTGGTCTTGAAATCGGCTTTAAAATAGGGATCGAGTGACAACTAGTGGAGATTTTCCTAAGTGCATCTCCGTGGATTTCTCTGTACGATGTAATCTGCATCAAAAGCCTATTTCATTGAAATAAAACAGATGGAATTCAATTACATAGAAAAGCTTTCCAGAAAAAAAAATGTGTACACATTTGTGAAGACATGAGGAATGTGCTCATATGACACTGAGCTGTTTCTTACCAACCTGGTGAAGCGGTTCAGACATACAGACTTATACAAACCAAGTAACTAGAAACAGAAGCAGCCAGCCCCACAGGAAAACAGACGTATAACCAGCCCACCATCCACTCCCAAATAATGAATATGTGAGAGTGAAGAAGGAAGGAGCCAGTAGTTAGGAGAAGGTAGCATGACCTTCCTCCTGGTGCATCCCTTCCTTAAAGTGTTCCAGCTGACTATCAGAAGCTTATAGTTCCTCAGCTGGAGGCTGGGATTGAACTGCCCTGTTTAATAGCCCATTAACCTCTCCTCCATGAATTTCTCTACTCTGTGTATGTTTTTTTGCCTCAACAGCACAATATAGCAATGAGTTCCATAGGTCCATTCTGTGTTGCAGGAAAATATATTTTCATTTACTTAAAAACTACTAATTATTTCATTGGATGGTTTCTAATACCTGATTTATGATACAGTGAACAATCATTCCCTAATTTATCTTCTCTCCCTTCCTCATGACTTCATTAGTCTCCCACAACCTCTCATTTACCTCTTTTCAAGGCTAACGAGTCTAGAAATTCATGAAATCATGCAGAGTAGAAAAAACATGTTTCATTTCATTTGCCTCTTTAATCATCTCTGAACACAGAGATGCTGCTTCCAAAGACTTACTAGGAGCAACTTTCCCAAAGCAGCATTAGTTGAGGTATGACTCATCATTATTACCCTCAAGTTTTTGGTAGGGAAGGGAACAAGGTTATTTCTTTTTTTACATACAATACTTTACATTTGCTGATGATGCATTTTAACTGTGACTATCACCTGGTCACTCAGTATTGAAAGAACCTCTGCAACAATTTAAACTGCTTTAATCTAGCTACCCTGATTATTTTTATAACACCATCATGTTTTATTAATACCAGGCCTTAGTACAGTACTACAGCTGTAACATAGCCATCAAAATAACAGGAAAATAATTCTCCCACACAAAAGGCAAGGATCAAATGAAGACAAAAAATTGCAACAGGGCCTTTGAGGAATTTTTTGGAATTTACCCTGCTCAGGTTTCCTGTCCAAAGCACTACGGGCCTGGTGCATGTACACAGAGAAAGCAGTGTCTGATCTTATTGTAACAGCTTTTGAGTTTGGTAAAAGGAAAAAAAAAGAAAGATGGGAGAAAGTGCCAGCTAAAGATCTGTTTCAAGAATCCTCAATTAACATTATCCATTGCGTGTCACAGGGAGCTGTTTCTTTAAGGTGCTTTAAATCATAACTGAAAGGATACAGAGAAAGTTGTAGATCTGTCAACTTTCACTATTATTATAAGTCTCCTCTTGAGCATAAGTGCTCTGTCTTTAAAAAAAAAAAAAAAAAAGGTACAAAACTAAGTTTCTGCTCCTTCTGATTGCAGAAGAAAGCCTGGCAATACTAACCCTAAATGTTAATAAAGCACAATAAAAATTAAAAAAAAAAAACACAAAAAAAAAAAAAAAAAAAAAAAAACCAAAAAAAAACCACCAAAACCAAGAACTGTGAAATAACCTCATGATTTAAGAAAAAAATTCTCCTGCTTTTGAAGGTATGACTCATCATTTGACTGCATCATTATAATAAACTAGCAAATGTGTCAATTTATTAAATATTTGCAGTTTCAATTTTCATGGCAGGCAGAGAGATATGAAATACTGAACAAGAAAACAGTTTAATCTCTCTCCAGAACACTTCATGTTTTTAAATCATCTCTCCATTCAATCGACATACTGAATGCAGCCTGCTCAATATATAAATGCAAGAAATTAATGTGGGCTACAGATAAAATTCAGATTCTGCAGAAGCTAAACTTTCCCAAGAAATAAAGACTTCTTAGCTGCTCCCTGAGAAGCCCAGAAATGTTTTCCAGACATTACTCCAAGCAACAAACAATGCAGTGTTTCTCCTCTAGACAAAAACAGAGAAAATGGGCACACAGGCACGTGTTCCGCCCTTCCAGAAGGTAATGATGTCACTATGAAGTCTCAGTGGAGACACTGAGGATCAGGTATCACTAAGGCTAGGTTTGTGACTTGGGGCAGTCACTCAGACATTGATGGGCAGATTTACCAGCACAGGGGAATCACAGAGGCAGATTTGGAAGATATAATGAACACAGCCACTGCCCTTCCACCATAAGCAGCATGCTAGGGCATCTGAAGACAGTTTGAGGTCTAGGTAGAAGCATTTCTTCAGGGATTGGGACAGAAAAGTTGCAGAGCTCCAGCAAGCAGTCATGCAGCCCAGGTCAGTACATAGCTAGTTGCTTTCAATACTTACAATTTTGCAGCCTAGACTGTTAACTAGAAGTAAAGGGTTACATGAGTGAGTGTTTTCAAAACCAGAGCAAGGACCTTGCAACAAGGCCACAAAGCACATGTGGCTGGATCTTGATTCTGCATCATTGTTTTTGTCTAGCTGCTTGGTTCCTCAGGCTCACCAGGCTGTAATCAGGTCTTGTGAACACTCACCTAAAGTGCCTGAACTGTGACTACATCAGTGAACACCCTGATACAAATCCTGCTCCTGTAATCTTCCTCGTGGCTGTCAGGGAAGACTAAGCTGATGATCTTTGTCCAGTTGGATGCACACCTAAAGCACTTAGCTCCTCAGAGGAGGCCCAGCTGCCTGTCCAGTGCTACAGGAGATAAAAAACAAGCCATAAAACACCAAGGAGCAATACAGAAAGTGACATTCACATAACTGGGAGTAGAAACCCCTGGAAAAAAATGTGGACAGAAAGGCCAAACACACAAAAAGAAGTTGCAAAAATATCAGTGGGACATAAGGTAAAGAGGAGAACAGAGAAAACCCACAACAGTAACTGGGAACTGACAAGGAAGGACCATGAAACACAGGCAAGGTAAGCAAAGGACAGACAGACATGTCATCCCTTCACAAAAGTAATATTGTAGGAGTTTTGATGTAGATTGAGGGCAGCCACAGCCACCCATTTATACTCTGGCCAAGAGGAACATGCAAGACCCATGGGCACAAAGGTTCTGCACTACAGCAGCTTTGTCTCCAAGGCCCAGCTAATGATGCAGCGTTTATTAGCATCAGGTTGCTAAAATATAAAGTGATCATTGTACAGGTGAAAAAAGGAAGACTCCTGGGAATACATCTCACCAAGGAACAGAATGATCCTTATCTCATCAAGCAAAGTAAACAGAGCAGCACAGATTCAGAAGAGGATAGACAATTAAAGGTACAGTCAAAACCTATTGAAAATCAATGGAAAGATTCACAGCCCCATGCAGATTCTCAATCAGACCCTTAGTTGTGATGCACTTATATCAATAACAGAGCTGGATATATCATTTTGCCACACTAAAAGGAAATAATTCCCAGGTTAGAACAGAACTACAGTCAGCTAAACAAAAAGCATTAGAAGCAGATTCTGGCTCTTCTGGGGGAGTACAGGCATTGGGAGGGGGTATAATACACTGTGTCCTGTAAACAAAGATCAAAAAAACACTCTGTGTGAAGCCATCCATGAGAAACACATGGGTCCAACATTAGGGTGTTTATTCAATAATTCTACTTTAGAGGCTTTATAAAGTATACAAACAACTGAAGCATATAAAACATAATGAGATAAAAATAAGTCCATAAAATTGCCTGCTAAGGGAGAGGAAGGGAGAAAAATTCTCTTTTAAGGAGCCTTTGGTTGCTATTAGTACTAAAACCACAGCTGGCACTATTTCTCTCATTGATGACGAAACATGCACTCCCTCTTATACAAAATTTAAATTACACTGTACTTTTTAGGGGGCAAGAGAGGAGGAGAGAGCTCAATCAACATATAGTGACCAGCAGTCAAAGTACTGAAGGAATTGTTGAGTATTTAAACCACAGCAGCACCTCAGAGTTGCCGCATACTTTGCTAAGCACCTTACCAAACACAGTGAGCACACAGTTATGGGGGCATTGTCCCTGCCCCAAAGGGCTTGTCATCTACATTCCCGGGAGAGTAATAAATTCAGACAGCTGTGAGGGAGGCATATGAAGGAGACTGTCATGATAACAACGCTTGCCAGCTCAAAGCTTCTTAGCAGTGCAGCCCTTATTGAACACTGAGCAGACCTGAGCAGGGACAGCTCTGCTGCTGCTAGAGGAACAGGAGCAGAGTGGCTCAGCAGGGACCATGCCAGCCCTGGCAAGTCAGTGCACTCCCACCCTCCACAGCCCCTCCTCCCTGGGCAGCAACACAGTATTGCCATGGGCAAAGAAAGAGGAACACTGAAGGGTTCTGTCAGCCTCAGCAGCTTCTCCCTTGAGCAACTGCTTCCAGGGCCATGCCTAGAGCTGGCTCTGCAGGTATTCCCCATGCAGCAGATGTCTCATCATCTCCTAGCTTGTTTCTGGCAGAGGAGAGCACTAAGGAAAGATTGAGAATGAGAAAAGTTGTCAGCTTTGTTGACCTTTAACCAGGTCTCCTCTTGGATGCCAGATGTGACATGGAAGAAAACATGAAGGAGGCTTTGTGAACGCATGACAAATGGGCACTCAAGACTG
Source organism: Balearica regulorum gibbericeps (assembly GCF_011004875.1). NCBI lineage: Eukaryota > Metazoa > Chordata > Aves > Gruiformes > Gruidae > Balearica > Balearica regulorum. Next base: position 51,479,926 of record NC_046188.1, on the reverse strand, counting down.
AGAGCAGACAGAGGGTGATGTCTCAGTGCTGCACTGGACAAGATATGTGGGGCAGGGGTAGGAGATGAAGAGCTGACAATGAAGACGAGTGCTTTGCACTTGGGTGGTGGAAAAGGAAGCCGTGTGAGGTGGCAGAAGAAAAATGTTCAAAGCAATAAGCCAGAAATACAGTATTTGTAACCACATTCTTGGAACAGGGAAAAAACACGCAGCTCTGACAGACAATGAACTGTCTTAGGAGCCACACAGACTAGAATGAACTGCACAGCTAGAAATTTTGCAGATCACTGTTGTAGAACTGTGCCCTGGAGCGTTAACTTTGGAAAACCTAGGAGAATCGCATTTTAAGTTATGTCTGAGCTTGCAGCCAGCCAGCCACAATGGACCAGAACTGCACAGCTGCCTTCCAGGCAGCCAGTGACAGCATTTAAGTTCTTTGTTGTCCCTCCCAAACACAGAAAAGAAACCAACCTACTTTCAGCTAATTTACAACAATACAAAGTCCTCAAAGCTCATGTTCTGGCCACTGTTCCCCCATGCTCCCCATTTGTTTCCCAAGCCACCCAGGGCTGCACAGAGCAAGGCTTCGGAAGAGCCCATCTGACTCAACTCAAGAGTCCTTGGTCAGGATGAGAAACAGCTCAAGAAGCATAACAACAGCAGAAAAAAGTACAGTCTTTCCTACTCTTCATTAGCGACATGAGTACCATATCTTGGCAGATCTCCATCCAGAGATCAGCAGATCACAGGTTGCATGGCAGTGCTGCTACTAATCCTATTGCAGAACCCTGGCACACAGACCTCCAGCTTACACACTGATCTCAATACCAAGCTCAAAAGTCTCCTCTTTGCAGGCCACAAGTATGCCACACTGTTTCACAACAAATCCACAGCCAATTGAAAATACTCAAAATGGAGTCTAAATATATTTTAATAGAAAAGCAATTCTACCCACTGGAACTTGTTGCTTACTTCATACCTAACCAAATGCAGTTCTGTTTTCTACTTCATGCAAAATCACTGCAGAACTGCTAGTTTCCACAGTAGTCCCAGAGCTTGCAACACAATACAGGTGTGACTAGCCAAGGCATATGTCAGGGTGTTTGATCCATCAGCAAATTACAGTAAATCAAGCAGGTCACAGTGCGCTCAGTCATAGTACCTGACAGTTTTTTAACATATGTCCTCTCAACCTGCTGCAAGCACAGGAGATATGTAGCTATGGACTCTTACAGCTAGGCAGACCAAGAAATTTGTTACCACAGCTCTTCCCACAACATGCCCGAGGTTGAAGTCAGACAGAGACTGCATTTCATTCCTCAAAAGGCTTTCTCTAAATACCATGCAATGATGCCACACAAGGAATGTTATGAAACCCAAATTCAATATGAGCATAAGTTATTAATTCACTATTGATATTCAAGATTATTGGGGACAAAAAAAATATCCTAATAAGCACAAGGTAAACCAGTTCGCTCCAGACAGATTCATGAAAACCCCTCAAATATTTCAAATACACATACAGAATCATAGAATGCTTTGGGTTGGAAGGGACCTTAGAGATCATCTAGTTCCAACCCCCCTGCCATGGGCAGGGACACCCTCCACTAGACCAGGTTGCCCAAAGCCTCATCCAGCCTGGTCTTAAACACTTCCAGGGATGGGGCATCCACAACCTCTCTGGGCAACCTGTTCCAGTGCCTCACCACCCTCACAGCAAAGAATTTCTTTCTAACATCCAATCTAAATCAACCCTCCTTCAGCTTGAACCCATTACCCCTTGTCCTGTCACTACACTCCCTGATAAACAGTCCCTGACCATCTTTCCTGTAGGCCCCCCTTCAGGTACTGGTAAGCCGCAATTAGATCTCCGTGGAGCCTTCTTTTCTCCAGGCTGAACAATCCCAACTCTCTCAGCCTGTCTTCACAGGAGAGGTGCTCCAGCCCTCTGATCAGCTTCGTGGCCCTCCTCTGGACTCTTTCCAACAGCTCCATGTCTCTCCTGTACTGGGGCCCCCAGAGCTGGACGCAGTACTCCAGGTGGGGTCTCACAAGAGTGGAGTAGAGGGGCAGAATCACCTCCCTCGACCTGCTGGCCACACGTCTTTTGATGCAACACAGGACACAGTTGGCTTTCTGGGCTGCAAGCACACACTGCCAGCTCATGATGAGCTTCTCATCAATCAATACCCCCAAGTCCTTCTCCTCAGGGTTGCTCTCAATCCATTCCTCGCCCAGCCTGTAGTCGTGCTTGGGATTGCGCCAACCCACGTGCAGGACCTTGCACTTGGCCTTGTTGAACTTCGCACGGGCCTACCTCTCCAGCCTGCCAAGGTACCTCTGGATGGCATCCCTTCCCTCCAGTGTGTCGACCACACCACACAGCTTGGTGTTGTCGGCAAACTTGCTGAGGGTGCACTCAATCCCACTGTCCATGTCGCCGACAAAGATGTTAAACAGTGCCGGTCCCAGTACCGACCCCTGAGGAACACCACTCGTCACTGTTTTCCACTTGGACATTGAGCCGTTGACCACAACTCTTGGAGTGCGACCATCCAGCCAATTCCTTATCCACCGAGTGGTCCATCCATCGAATCCACGTCTCTCCAATTTAGACACAAGGATATCGCGCAGGACAGTGTCAAATGCCTTGCACAAGTCCAGGTAGATGATGATATCAGTTGCCCTTCCCTTATCCACCAACGCTGTAACCCCATCATAGAAGGCCACCAAATTTGTCAGGCAGGATTTGCCCTTAGTGAAGCCGTGTTGCCTGTCACCAATCACCTCCTTATTTTCCATGTGCCTGAGCACAGTCTCCAGGAGTGAAAAAAAGCAATAAGCATGGGGATGGCAGGGGAAAAAATAAGCAAAACATCCTACTCTGTACCTCAAAATGTGTAAATGCCAGGGTGGATATTATCTTTCAGGATAAAAATTAGCCATCATATCAGACGATGTGGTTTCTAAGTTTAATTTACAGTAACAATGCTAGGACAAGACTTTATCAGTCACTGGGTAAAAAAGTTGTACAGAACAAAGAATATGGACCACGACTAGGATTAAAATCAGTGTCAACAATTGAAAAAGATTAGTTTTGTGATCAGTGAGGTGATCGCAGCTTTTTCCTTTTAAATTTTAAATTTAACCCTAAACTCTCCATTCCTTACCTCTTTAGCAGCCAGCTTTAGTAACTGGCAAAGCCAACTGCAAGTCTCCTCCACAAGTGTCCTAGAAACAGACACTGCAAGCTCCTGCACCTTACCTGGAAGGGACACCGTAACTCTGAAACAAATAAAGGTGGTTTTCTTCCAGAATGTTTAATTGAAGTGGACGTGAAAGAAAAGGAACTTGACTCAGAAGAAAATTTTACAAGTCTCAAAGAACTGCATGGATCTGATGTTTGGAAATGCCAAGGAAGAGTCATTATTTTAGTAGCCCTTCAGTCATCACTAACTCTTTCAAGAAGTATCTGCTCTTTGTGCACTCTTTACCTATTATATGGTGAAAAAAGTCACAAGCCAAATAAGTATTTGTTTACTCTTACAAGTCACCTCTAAGTTTATAATTCATCCTGCCACCAGGACCAGGAGTTCATTTTCAAGTTTAAAGTAATTCATCACTGAGCTAGGATCTGAGCTGCACCAAGAATAAATGTGTTTCAAAAATACATAGTTGCCAAGTCTTTACATAGCCATTTGAAATGTCTAACACGATCGCACAGTCCTGTAGTTTGCTTCCACTAGAAAGGCTTTCACATCTACGTTAATCTCTGGGAATTGTCCTACACTACAGAAAACCACAGTGTTTTCAGATTATTGATTTGACCACACATTACTCTGAGCTGCAGCCTCTGACTTTTGCCTATGTGCTTGAGCAGAAACCTTTGAGTGACAGCTCTGTATTCTGACATAAGGCAATAATTACCCTGTGATGAGAGCCCCAACTGAGAGCATGTTCCCAATGTCTTGAAAAAACAAATCCTCAGGATAAATCCCTGGCATCTTTACACAGCCAGGCTAGGTGGTGAAAAGAGGAGGTAGTATTTTATTGATTTCGCAAAAGGAGAACTGAAGCAGGTAGAGTTTTGTTATACAAAGCTAGGTGGACACCTAATCCTCTTGAGATCAGTGGGAGTTAGAGATCTACATGATTTTTGCAAGATTTGGCCACAATAGATACACTAATGAGATTTATGTTTTCCTGTGGAGTTTGGAATCATCCTTGACACTCCACCCTGAATCCCTAACTCTCAGTCTCTGGCTTCAATGTTAAGAAACCGGATGGCTTTGAAGGCTGAGAAGCTCCACCAGTACAGGAAGACTGGCTCATGTTATGGATCTGCCCCTCTCTGCAGCATGAACAACTAACCAGTCCCTGGCTTTCAGGTGATATATATGCATAGTTGCCAAATTGTCTATCAGAGCCCCTGCACCCTTGCCTAGGAGCTTACACGCTCTCTTCCTATACACGTTTTGGAAAGCTGCATGGCACTATCTACTTGTTAAACAGGCCACAGAAACGTAGCTACTTCCTTACTCTGAAGGGAGAGGCAGAATTGCTCTAGGTCAGAATTAGGCATATAGGCAGACTAATTTGGGGAAAGACTGTCCTGTTTTCACCCATCTGTTACATCAGCTCTGCCAACTCTCCCCATTTTATCTATACTTGACACTTGACTAAGCACCTAAGCTTCTCAAGAGAGATCAGTAGACAATAATTGCTCTTTTATTGGAGGTTATGTTTTAGATTAAGTTTTTGGCCTTCATGTTTGATAAGAAAAACTAAGTGTGACCTTGACTAGGGTTTAATGTATGAAGACCTAGAGAAAACAGCATATTGGGAGCTTGTGAGGCCTATAATGTCAGATTTGGGGATGCCCAGGGGCAAGAGTAGGACAGAGGGCTTCAGCCTCAGAAGTATCTACAAAGTCATGCGCATAAGCGAACACAAGTGACAGAGTTCAATCATTGGGACATTTTAGGAGGGCTTCTAGTCTTCGGCATGCAGTAAATCAGCCCTTGCTCGTTTACTACACCTCGTGCACAATGAGAGCAGCCTCAGTGCATACAAACCAGATTGTAACAGATACCGTGATATTCAAAGTGGCACTTCTGAAAAGGGGCTCCAGGACACAGGCTTAGGTTTCTGGTGACACGTCCAGAAGAGACAAGAGGTACATGCAAATACTTGAACAAGCGTCAGTGCTCCTGTCTGTACCTGCAGCCTTCTTAGTCATCAAGTTCTTGTGACACTACAGAAGATCACATCAAACCATTAAGATTAGAATTTAAATAGTCATGATAGCAATATGACAGCATTCTGATAGTAAATGGAAACGCCATTCAAAAAATTCAGGAAAAGACAAAATTCTCATGGCAATGTTAAAAATAACACATGTACCATGTGGATATGTTAATGTGCTGTCTTTCAGCCTCACAGGCTGGGCTAGGGGATCACAGGGGTACTTTGTGTTTGTTTCAAGAATAGTTATGACCTCTAGTTATGATCTTAAAAATGTGGTGGGTTGACCATGGCTGGAGGTCACTTTATCACTCACCTCCTCAACTGCACAGGGGAGAGAAAATATAATGAAAGGCTCATGGGTCGAGATAAGGACAGGGATAGATCACTCACCAATTACTGTCATGGGCAAAACAGACTGAACTTAGAAGGAAATTCATCTAATTTATTACCAAGCAAAACAGAGTAATGAGAAAAAAAACCTAAATCTTAAAACACCTCCCCCTAACTCCTCCCTTCTTCCCACGCTTAACTTTTCTCCCCATTTCTACCTAACCCCCAGCAACAGCAAAGGGGGACAGGGAATGGGGGTTATGGTCAGTTCATCACCCATTGTCTCTGCCACTCATTCCTCCTCAGGCAGAGGACTCCTGACCCTCTTCCGCTGATCCAGCGTGGGGTTTCTGTCACAGGAGACAGTCCTCCACGAACTTCTCCAACGTGAGTCCTTCCCACAGGCTGCAGTTCTTCATGAACTGCTCCAACGTGGGTCCCTTCTAGCGGGTGCAGTCCTTCAGGAACAGATTGTTCCTGCTCCACAGGGTCACAAGTCCTGCCAGCAAACCTGCTCTGGCATGCGCTGCTGTCTCCACAGGTCCTGCCAGAAGCTTGCTCCAGCATGGGCTTCCCACAGGGTCACAGCCTTCTTCAGGTGTCTCCACTTGTTCCAGCGTGGGGTCCTCCACAGGCTGCAGGTGGAATCTCTGCTCCCCATCATCTGCCATGGGCTGCAGGGAGACAGCCTGCTTCACCACGGTCTTCTCCACAGGCTGCAGGGGAATCTCTGCTCTGGTGTCTGGAGCACCTCCTCCCCCCTCCTCCTGCACTGACCTTGGTGTCTGCAAAGTTTCTCACACCTTCTCACTCCTCTCTCTGGCCACTCTTTTTTTTTTTCCTTCTTAACTCTGTTATAGCAGAGGCGCTACCAACATTGCTGATTGGCTCAGCCTTGGCCAGCAGTGGGTCCATCTTGGAGCCAGCTGGCATTGACTCTGTTGGACATAGGGGAAGCTTCTTAGCAGCTTCTCACAGAAGCCACCCCTGTGGCACCCACCGTCCCGCTACCAAAACCTTGCTACACAAACCCAAAACAATGGGGAAGAAAACTTTTTTTTGTCCTCAAAACCTTAGCAATATCATTTCAAATAATACAATGTTAAGGTTGTTATCCTACCAGTGAAAGGTGCCACCTCCACAGCCCTGTAAACTGAAATCCTCCCTCTGCAGCTTCAGTCCAAACACCGTAACACATTGTCCTTCACCCACTCTTTGACCTGATTTAGCATTAGAGGTGATTTGGCTCCTCCTAAGCACCATTAAACTGTTGACCTCTCTCTCCAAATGACCCAGTGTGGCTATGCCAGCTGTAACACAGTGTGCCAACCAGCTGGCGCTGGCATGACAGCACTTCATTAGAGCCATTGAAGAGCTAGAACATGGCAGGATTAGACAGCAATGCCACGTTAACAAGAAGCAACACTGACTTTTAGGGGTGGAAATCAGGATAGATGTATGAGTTTCTCTGGAAAGCGTGTTGTCACTAAACAATAAAACACAGCACAGAAATGGGTGATTTCATACTGCAGCATTTAACTCTGCCACTACCAGAGAATCTGTTCCCCTCCAGCTTGGCACAGCATAGTACAAAACCTGAAGAATCTCCATGCTGATAAAGGGTGCCCAAGTGGCATGTTTACACCCTGGACACTCCACCACACTCTGACCTTGCCGAGCAGCTGTGAAGCCTCCACTAAATCTCCTCATCTGCATGCCCTGGTCTGTGCTACAGAAAAGGTCTCTGCACAGCATTCAGCCCTGGTTTGTCTGAATGTCAAAAGCACAGCTTTGACCGCAGATGCTAGTCTACCACGAAGTGAATTTTGCAACAGACCACCAAACAACAACATGTAGCAGTAATTTCAGAAAAGTACCACTCTAGCCCTCATGCTGACCAGGTACTGAATATTTAAAGACTAAGTGGCTGGGTCTTTAATTGCTCTTATTCAACACAGCTCTGAAGAACGAGTACTGCATTGCTTAGCCTCAGTTGAAGCTTCGTTCCAAAGTCCTCAGTACCAATAAGAGCAGCGGTTTAAGTCCCCTCCCCCAAGCCAAGATTCATCGTTTCCAGCTAAAGGAAAGGACAGTATATTTGTTCTGTACTGAAGCCCCTGGGACTCAGAACACAAGATGAAATGGAAATTTTTTATTTTTTTTTTTAAAAAAAAAGGTTTATACAAGACAAGTATGGACCAGATGAGACACGATGGGTTCTTAAGAGGCTAGGTCCCCTGGTACAGAGCACAGACTGAATGTTATCAAGATGGTACATGCCAGTCATTACGATGCTAATTGGCCCTGGCAGGGCTCTGGCGACTGAAGTGAACATACTAACTGTCACTACCTGGAAGCATTGCTGCAGGGAACAGCTCCAAGGAGCCTAAAGGAAAGAAGTGGGTGTGAGGAGGTAGAGAGATGGGGGATGTTTATAGCTCTCTACTGCTGTCTGCATCGTATATTTAAATAAGAGGAAAAATACTTCTGTCTTTCTACACTGTGCTGCTAAAAATTCCACTAAAAAAATCACTTTGGGTAATTTACATTTAAATGGACTTTGCACATGAAGTAGATTATTTTGCTGGTTATGTTTACAATTACTTTTCCTCCCCGTTTCCCAGGACTCCATGACTCTTGTCTCCAGCACCATCTTTTCTTTCCCTGTCTCCCAATCTATCCAATTAAAACATCAAAAATAAATTAACTTGTCAGATTGCCCCAACAACTATCTCCTGTCAGAGCTTTCATCTTGAAAAATTCTAGTGTGTTGAGTGTTTTTGTTTGCTTAGGTGACCAGATTTGCCATCTATGTACTAGATTTCCAGCACTTTTAAAGCAGAGAATCAAAACTTTCTGAAGAGCTCACTGGTCACAAAGAGTGATTGTTTCCAGTTTTGGTTGGACAGCATTCTTGTAAGGCTGGGAGAGCACCAGAGACTGGATTATCTACAAATCAAAGAGAAGACTGAGAGTTATAAAAGTGTGAATTGCTGAAAAATGAATTTTATTTGAAGGTGTGTTTTGTACTTCATTGCAAATAACCAACAGTACCGAGTGACTCAGTGGCCTGGATGTGACAAGTTAGCTGTATCCTTTAAAAGACCAGCTGTGAACATGACAACTCTGCTAACGAGATGCCAGAACAGACACTTATGACATCTGTCCTCTGAATCACAGGTCAACATTTCATCCAGGCCCTGTGCACGTGAGATGAAACCCAGAGAAGCTACAATCACATTTAATCTATGACAAAAGCAAGGGGAGTCTGGAATAATATTCTTAGACAAACAAAAATGAATGTTTCTTCTGACAGCCACAATCAGCTGTCCACTTTTCTTAATTCCTTACTACCATAACACCAAAGCAATCCAGCATATTATCTCCCTAGAACTTCCCAGGTGCTCCTGCACAGCCTATTACGCCCCATAAATGTCAGTTCTGTGGGCCAAAAGTCTGCTATGGATAAGAAGATCCTGGCAGAAAGGAAACAAGAGCTTCCACATGCAAACATACAGATAAATACTTGCAATGTAGGTAAGTCATCCTTCCTCCCTAGCATGCCATGTGAATTCCTAACCTTCTAAAACATGCATACAATAAGATTGTATCAAGACTATATGACTATGGTGATGAGGGGAGAGAAGAGGAGAAAAGTAACATGAAAACTACATTCACTTACTGAAACTACAGCAATGTGTCCTAAAATGACTGTAGAACACAGACGGAAGAAAAAAAGGGGGTGGCTATTAAAAAAATTGAGATGCAAGTCTCCATGCCCTATCTTTTGTACTGGCATTGCAGGAATAAAATTTCTTCTTGAAATAGTTTGCAGTGCAAGCAGACAAAGAATGGTGGGGGGGGGGGGGGGAAAGAGACACAGAGGTGAGAAAGTAGCTGGGATTTCCACTCATCTAGCACCAGTGGGGCAAACAGGATCATAGTTCGTCACTCTCTCTACTTAACTAAACCCCTTCCAGCTAGCCTCAGCACAACCCTTCCCAGACAGACTGTAAAAGAGAACATCTGAACACAGCCAGAAGGATCCTAGAGAGCCACAGAATTTGTGCCTCTTTGCTGCATGCTAGACCTCATCTATTCAACATGACTCAAGAGCGTGTGCTTCCTATCATCACTTCCATCAAGCCGCTGCAACCAGCTTTGCTCTCCTTTGTAAATAGGTTTCATTGCTTTGTAAAATGGACGTATTAGTCATGAATAAAACCCAAAAAAATTACTGGGGAAGGAAGCAATACTCAATGTACAACAGTCAATAAAAGACAGAAGAAAAATATTAGCTGGAGAGTTCCAAGAAGGTTAGTGTTACAAAGAAACAAAATATTGACTCTGACACAGGAAAAAGCTCTTCTGAATACCAATGTGTTCCATACAGTGACAAAGAAGCTATACTTACCTCAAAGGAGATTAAGTAATATACCATAGCACCTGAGGAAAGGGAGAAGGGTAGAAAAGAGAGGCAAGCAAGCATAAACACAAAGAGAATAAGGTCCCTGAAGTCTGTTTCATATAGCTGCTTCTCCTTCACAAAGGAGATTTATATCTTTTCCTTGGAAATTCAGCATTCAGGAAAGTGGACTTAGAAGTATAACTCCATAATAATACCCTCTTTTCCAGTCCCCAGGAAACTATAATACTGATTTACTGGTCAAAGAAATAAATGTGCCTCAGAGTTCCATACAAGGCACTTCTGCCTTTCTGAAGTTAATCCAGCTCTAAGATGGATAAGCAAAAGGCCAACACGGGTGGAAAAATACCACAGAAAGTATTTGTGTAGATAAAAGGAGCTTTCTAAAGGCCAGTGTGTCTGTCATGATGGAATAATTTTCATTCTCTAGATAAAGAGCTGGAGAATAAAAGTAGAAAAAGTTACAACGCACAACCAGCTCCCTGGGTACCAGGACAGGTTTGCTGGTTGGGGACTAGGTTTTACTGAAAATGCCTAATCAGTTAAATTTAAAACTGGAAATATTTCATATGGGATTCATTTGAACAAATGTTGACATCAATGTCTGCACTAGGAACCTGCAGGGCAGGATTCATCAGTTTCTAAACAGTTGCCTATAACAAGGTCAGATGAACTTTGTCCTAAAACATCTATTTCTCTTTCCTGACTGGAAGGCGAGTCCACATAATTCAGATGCAGACAGCTAGTTAGTAGGCATCTAAAGCTAATGGTGGACTCATTTCACCGAGTACCAAAATGATTGCAGCACCTCACTTGAGACTCAAGTACAGACACAGGTTTGCAAAAATGAATCCACTTTCTTCTCAATATGACAACTGGAAATCTTACTCTGGAGAATGCAAATACAAGTCCCAAGCTTCTATACAATCTATGTTACCAATTAAAATGAATCAAGATGCAGCCCTTATAGTTGCAGAGATAGCCTTTTAAATGCAAGCAAAATGCAAGTGGGAGCAACACTGTATTCCTGAGCCTGCAGATTGATACAAACAGGACTTCAGTGATGCTCAAGAGCAAGAACTGAGCCATCAGAAGAAAATTCACAAGACTGACAGTTTTGCTTTTATAAAATAACTCTCCCTTAGATTCACATTGAGAGAACTGTCCCTCAGCTCCTAATCCTGGGTTTAAATGCACCTTCCAGGAACAGAGGGGAAGATAAGCCCCAGATTTCTTTAAAACTACTTTTTTTTTCTATTGGTGAACAAGGCAAGTAAGTCCTAAAATAGAACTTAATGATGTAGACTGCAAATGTCCAAATCCATGGCCTGGCAGAATAGCTCATATAGCCCTAACTGACCAGCCTCTGATAGAAGGGGAACCCTAAGCTGTTCCCTTATCCCTCTTCCTGCCAGATGCTGTTTGGTCCCATAACACAGGTGGCTGGGAGCAGCCTACAAGAACAATCCACACAGCCCACAGCTCCTCTCCCTTTCACTTGCAAGGGATTCTCTGGGAAAAGCACAGGCAGCACTGGGTCACCTTCACCAGGACACCAGCAGCCCACTGCTGGTCACTGTCTTTCTCCACATGCTACTCAGGAAGAGGAGCATCCTATGTGCATGTTCATATCTGGAAAATATTAGACAACTAGATAGACCAACTGTACTGTGTATGCAAGAAATACAGCTCTTATCAGCCTGTAGCATAAACTCTGTGTTCCCTCCATCTGGTAGGGTTGGGCACAGCTAGGATGAAGTCTATTCAGGCAGGAGCGTTTACTAATGCAGTGGTCATTTATTCCACATGGGCTGAAACCTCTCTGATTAGGGACCATTTTTCTTGTCCTGCAGTTGTACAGTGCTTACATAGCATGAGTTGCCAGCTGGGGCTCATGAAGACTGACTGCTGTGGTACAAACAAAATCAGCCTTATTCAGACCAAATTCCAAAGCAGAGGCTGTTTGCTTGCCCACATTCAAGATTAAATACAGAGGGCTGGGCTAACCTCTGAATTGAAAGCAAGCCAGGCACTGACCTTCCCCTTTGGCAAGGACAAATAGCTATGGGGAAGCTGCTTCAGGACTCGGAAGCAGTCATTTATTAAAACTGAGAGATTACTCCTACCAATGAAAGGCAAGGGGACTCCAGAAACATCTCCTCCAGCACACATGAGAAACTGTCCAATCTTAACCTCCATTTCAAATGCTAAACACTTTCCAGAATACTCACCTGAATTTTTCATAGCTTCCACAGAGGATAAAAAGAAAGACTGGTACAGAAATCTTCATATTTCCTTTTCTAAATTTATATAAATTACGTAATTGCATTTTTAGAAGTGACTAGAAGAGAACTGCACAATGAACTAACTCTACATGTGACATGGCAGGAAAGAATACTTCTAAAAGCAGAAGGGCACTTTCTCCTCCCCCCTCCCCCCCAAAAAAAACCTAGGAAAGAGAAGGCAGAAGGCACTATAATTGCACATGTGAAAAATTATTCCAGGACAATGGTAAGTGTGGCAAGTTATTTTAATTGCTGAGTTTATGATATACTTTAAATGATGTAAAGGATGCCCAGAGCACAAGAATGGCTGCCATCTAAGAGAAGATGAATGCACTTAAAGGAACATGCTTTCTTAACAAGCATATCTGATAAATTATATCTGTATACTGGCAGCATAATCTAGCAGGAGGGGCTCACAGGCATTTTCTAAAGGCAAAAGCTTGTCATTGGGAAAGGATTTTGCCAAAATCATTTAGCTCTGGACTAAAATTCCAAGAGAAGAGGAAGGAAAGAACAAGTCATTTTCTCATGGTAGGATTTAACTTAAAATCCAGAAGGCAGCTTATATCCATTGGTATTTGGGGTTTTTTTAAAGAGGTATGGGGCATTTACTCGATTTTAGAACAAATGTATTTGTATTACTGCACTTGTAAACAAGACTTTAGTGTAAGGCACTGTGAAGCAGAAGAAAAACAGTCCTTACGCTAAGAGTAACACAATGGTTCCCCAGCAGCAGCTCATAGGGCCACAACAAATGTTCGTAGCCTCTCCAATACACAAAATTAAGTGCATCCTGAATGCGAGAACAGTGACGTATGATAAACTAGGAGCTCAGTCTGCCAGAAACTTCGTGTTTGGCAACAGTCCATTGTTCCAAAAAGGTTAGAAGCCACTGAAATGGAGTATATTACAAGACACAGCATAGAACAAAAACCAGAGACTGGGAGAGCACAAGGAACAAAAAAAGAAAACCACAGCCAGTCTGACCACCATCCTGACACGAGCACTCCCAACAGTGAGAGTGTTAAGCTCAGCCAGATCGTCATTTCAGGTGGCTTTTGGGGATCACAAGCAGCCCTGTGCTACCATCACCGTAAGCCCCATGGTTAAACAGTCAGAGACAGCGTGTCATCAGAACGGTTTAGGAAAGCACAAGAGCTCAGCTGGGCCAGGCAAAGTGTCATTGCCTCCAGTTTAAAGGCAGATACAGGGAGCAGTTGTGCAGCTCACGGACAGGCAGAGTGCCTGCAGCACAGCCAGGTAACAAACTCTGGCTTCACGCACAGCAGGCTGTGCCTTGCTCACAACCACATCCCACTATGCTTCAGTGCCAGTAGAAGGAAAACAGCACTACACCAAACAGCGGGAGAAATCCCTCAAAATCTTCATGATATACAAAGCCTGAAGGAATGCACATTATAGAAAGATTTGGTTTCCTGGCAGGAAATCAAACGTATAAGCCAAAGATTATTCACAAAGATCAAGACAACCTTCAAAGAAGGCAGAAATCCAAGGGGAGGCAAAGTATTTCCAAGTAGTTCCACTTTCCTCACACAAGCCAGGGAAGCTCAGAGAGAGGGTCATAAATAATGGACTTTATTTTCATTCTTTGCATATACTCTTGGTGGTGCAGTGCCCAGTGTCATCCTGAGATGGAAGCTGATAGTGAGACATTTTCGGATACTGAAAGATACCTTAAAAAGGACCTTTTCTTGGAATAGGAGTGCTCAGTTTCTGAAATCCAAACTCTTGTAATTTACTAATTGCTTTATACAGTCTACAACTATAAGAGCACTTCTAAGAAAAATCAGATTTCTGATAATAAAAGCCTCTGTAAACTAACAAAGAAAGGCATTTCAAGATGCAGTGGCTAAAGGCAGCATATTCAAAGTAAGGTACCTATTTAAACATCAAAGTAACCAACCATTGACAGAACTCCCCTAAGAGCAGCAAGAGTCACCATTACTTGATGTCTTCAAAGCAAGACCAGAGGATCGTTTTCAAATATACGATCTAGCTTATGCCACAGTTAAAGGCTAGATGCTGAAATTAGTGTTAACAAAAGTAGCCTTTTCCCAGACACTCTTATTGTGAGCAGTTCTGTTCATGCCAAAATTCAAAGATGATTAAATGAATCAAGAATAGGTGTATGGAAGTGCTGCTAATGAGGGGCCTATCTCAGAAAAGCTTAGTTTAAGCTGGCAAAACACAGCCTGATAAGGGACAGGATCACTGCCTGCAAATACACTTGAGGAGGGCAGCAGCAAGAAATGAGAAGAATCATTTAAACCATAGGATTATCTTGGTGCAGAAATGAGATAAACCAATCATGAACACTTCTAGGCTGGAGGTCAGAAAAATCTGAGTATGGAGCAATTGTGATCTGGAGCAGCCTCCCAGTGAGAGAAGTGAAAGAGGAGAAGAAAACAGATAAAGAGAGAACCTGAGAGTCCGCAGAAAGGGCTCCTGCCCAATTTTGATCCCTCAGTAGTGGGGAGTCTTCCCTGGGACTGAAGCTTGGAAAAGTCAGGTTGTCTTTCCAGCTCTGAGCTCATAGAGAGTTCCAATAACTTGGTAACCAGTTAATTACTGGAAGAGAAGGATTTACTTGGGGGGGGGGGGGGGGGGGGGGGGGGGGGGGGGGGGGGGGGGGGGGGGGGGGGGGGTGCTGTTTATTTCTAAAACAGAGTAATTTTTTATTTGCACTAGACAAAAACATAACCTCTGTTTTTCATCAGTTCAGGAGAACACACAGCAGGAGCAACACACAGCAAAAAGAGATAATTTAGGTTCCAACCTTGAGTAGCCTGTGCAGACAGGACAGCAGCTCTCTACACCACCACCACCAGAGGTGGACTTCACAGGTGTTCTATTGCAAAGATCCTTCAGCTCTTATCAACAGAGGGAGGGGAAACTAACAAGTACTGAAGAACCAACATTAAAGCCCAAGGTATTCAGAGAAATAAAAAAGCAGCAGTGCTCTGCAGTGGCCGGGAAGCACCGGCTGCTGGGTTGTCAAAGTATGCATCCTTCTTTCTACAGACCAGATCCACAGGCCCCGGATTCAGCAGCCCTTTCTGCAGCACACCAATGTCAGTAATCATATGAAAGTTAAAGCCAAAGTCACATCAACCTAGTAAGGAAGCTATTGAAGCAGTTTACCATAAAACCATAAAATCATATATAGTAGGACTCAGGAGAGTTTGGTTACCCTTTTGACAGTTCACCTCCTGCCCCTAGTCTCATCTTTTTGGGTCAGGTTCCATCTCTTACCAGATACATGGGGATCTCAGGGACGACATCTATCATTAGTGGCTTAGCAACAACTAAATGACCTTCCTACCTATACCAGATTTTTTCCCGTCATCTTGCAATGCGAGGCATTTGCTAGGATGGAAGCTGTGAGAACAAACTATCAACAAACCACACCATTCCTTGGAAATAACAGACTAACCCTTACAGAACTAGAAAAAAAAATATTCAGGAAGCAAAAGTCATAAGCTTTCCATAACCACTTTGTTGTCTCAGAGGCCCTCACTTTCCCCCTCTGTACACAAAGCTTCCCCTCTTCAGAAAGTGTAAAGAGACTCTTGTGTGCTCAGAACTGTAATGTGAAACAAAATTGTGTGTTGATGATCTTGAAACTGATTTAATAAAGCAGTTTCAATTCCACCCTTCCTTCCTCCCAACTCCACCCTCTCCTCCAAGAGGGAAATTTGTTTGGGTTATTAGGGAGGGGGAAAAAGCAAGCTAAAAATAGCCTCCTGTTTGCCTTAAAAAAGTTAAAGCTATGAATAAACAGCCTGAAACAGGAATGCAATTAATCTGCCCACCAAATTCCTGTGTTACTTTCTTGTTCAGTTCAAGACATTTTCATAAGGATCAAACACACAGACTTATTTCTGCAGAGCCAGTAGTATCCCAGGACTGCCTGCTTCCTTGCAGGTAAGGTAACTGGCCTTAACATGAGGAGGAACAGGTTATGAGACTGGATGAACCAACGATATAATCCAAGACTGTTAAGTACTAGAATATTTGAGCAATATCCTTGCATCCTAGGAACCAACATGAAAACAAATTAAGAAGAATGCACTAAGAGAACACAAAAACATTTCTGTTGTTTCCATTTACTGTGGAACAGACAAATTGCATTACCTCCTAAAATCTATCTTCCCACTAAAAAGCACTCACAGTTATCCCTATCTTAGACTCAAGTCACATCTGTCCCTGACAGCAATAGCTGTCAACACTGAAAGAGCAGGATGATCAGCCATCCTTTCACCCTGGGCTGGGAGCCAAAGCAAGGTTGGCTTATATATTTGCAGTGCAGAGCCAAACAAACTTCTTTAATCTATTCTGTTCCTTATGCTACTCCATTAGCAAGCAAGCAGATCAAACTCCAGGGAGTATCCTTGCAATCTGAATATTTGAACCCTAACTTGATTTTACCTTATTCCTTTTCCACTGTATCACCAGTGAGATTCAGGTAATGCCATAAGAGTCATGTGTACTATCCTATCAATGCAGACAGAAGCCTCTTGGCAGAGTTGCCTTTCAATCCCATATTCCCAGTTTCCCATAGCATGAGGCATCACAGCATGCTGCCGTAGAGTGCTATAGACACTGCTACGATACCTGATATGAGTTACATTTTAAAAAAAGAAAACCACTTCCCTCCTCTTACAGCAGACGAGCCCTCTAGAAGGAGAAAGGAAATGCCTCACTTTCATCTCAGAGTTCAGAGGGAATGTTTTATAGCTGTCAATCCTATCAAGATCCTATTCATTGACACACCAGAGATAGATAGCAACTATTTTGAGGTAGGCTGTGCAGCCATGAAATAACCAAGCTCTGAAAAGAACTTCATCCAGTGACATTTGGAAAGCAAGGTAAAAGACTTTCCTGTGACCTTAAAGTAAATGCTGAAAGCCAACACACAACAGGCAGGCAAGCTGAGTTAAGCAGATGTGACTACACAAGGCAAAGCCACATGACGAACAGAGCAGCATCTGCTACTGGAACCCCAGGTGAGAAACATGAACCCAAGCTGTTTGCAACCTCTGGTGTCCCAGGTCCAAGCAAGTACTTTCACTCGAAGAGGCAAGACACACTCAGTGACCAGAGTGGGACAGTGGATGCTGGGATCTCATGCTCACATCTCAGTATCACTGGCATGACATACAAGCCTGCATTTCCCATCCATACACAGTGCTCATCATCTCACTGTGACTACTAAAAAGACTTCAGGAATACTATTTGGGCTGTGCAGAAATATTAGGAGAAAGACATCCTGGTTAATACTTATGTTACTTCAACCACTATCCTGGAACATTCACTGGCTCTATGTTTACCCTCAGTTCTCATTGAAGGTGGAAAGTGTCCTTTAACAGAAAGGAAACTGGCACAGAGACAGTCTGCTACTGAATTCTCAGGGAATCTGCAAGCAGACCAGGGAGCTGAAACTGCATTTGCAGAGCTCTAGATTAGCTACCAGATCACTGTCCTTTCGACAGGCATACCAGCCAGCATTCACTTTGTGCAGCTTACTTGAAAGTCTGGTGGATAAACAAAAGAACCAGCAAGCCAGAGAAGTCAAGGGTGTTATGGGTCAAGGTCAGAAGCAACTGCATCAGCAGGACTGCCAGTGGAGCATCTACTATGCACCCAGCAACACACCAGGGCTGACCTGCTCCCTGGGAAGCCTTGCCCAAGCAGATATAACTGCAGACTCCTGCCTTCTCAAAGGTGCAGTAGCCAAATGTTATAGCACAGAAAAGGCCTTTGACATCACTCATCTGCAACCTCACCCTTTTCTGCCAGCTGGTTTTAACAGATGCTAGTGGAGGTGGCTTCCGTGGGTTCAACAGGGATTCAACTTTCTCAGGGCACTGTAAAGAATCAGAAGGGAATGGACATTGACTCAAGAGAAATAGAAAGCAAGCTTAAGTGTGTGGAAGAAATCCTGCTTTTGATCTGAAAGCCAGAAACTTCAAACAGCCTAGGCTGTTTCTTTGCAGAAACACAAAGTCTAGGGCTCCTTTACAGCACTCAGCTTAGTGTATCTCAGATTGTACGTACAGTCACTGTTCCCAGTGACACCCCTTTACAATGACTCTTCTTAAGAAAACACCCACAATCACTACAGATGATTTGTCAGGAATGCTAATTGAAATAAACCAGCACGTCTTTGCCACAGCCAGTAGATTCAGCCAAATATCTATTCATGCACCCAGAAGCTTCTCCTTTGAGTGAGACACAGGACACATCTCATTTAAACCCCTTCTTCCTGCATTTTACCCAGCCAAAATTCATGGTCCACAGTAAGATCCATCCATCAGGGAAAATGCACAGGCAGGATCAAGGATCTAAATGATTAACAGGGGAAGAGGGTATGAGGGGGGGAAGTCACAGACAGCCTCTGTGACAAAATCATGCTACCTTCAGCAAAGGCAAAGCTCACTTGCAGGTTTACTAGAGGGCCTCAGAGGAGAGCACAAAGACTGAGCTCCACACGGCTTTTTAACTTTTTTGTGAATAAAACAGTCACTTCTGCACAATACTAAATCAGAAGGAAAGGCCAAGCTAACCACCTCATACAGTGCTGAGTTCCCCATCACACCAGCACCAAGTGCTCTGTACTTGGTCACAGAGAAAGGAGTAGAATTCAAAGAGTTAAGAAATCTTGATCACAACGATCAGGAAGAACAGTGGTACTGCAAGGTATAACCATGGCCTTGATCAATATTTCTAATGCATAAAATATGCATGTCAGGGCATATCTACAGTACTTGAAGCAGTCTTCCAGCTGAGTAGTTGTTTTTTCCTTCAACTCAGCCTCACTTTTAACTACTTTTTAAAAACGATTATTTTCACTCAATATTCAATTTCTGACAGGTATTATTCTCTACATATGCTGCAAGCTGGCTCTATCCTTTCAGGCAAAACACAACAACTCACTAGAAGAAACTTTTCTTATTTTACAAGTCATATATAATTTAGGCATCCGCAATATTGACAAAGGCTAGAAATAAACATTGTGTCCAATTCTCTTTCCTATAACCTTTCAGAGTTTTTAGGGCCTTTTTCTTTCAAAGCATTGCTTCCTCCTGCTATTGCCATTAGTTCTTAGAAGAATCAGTTACCTGAGCACAATTACTTCCCTTATGCCCAACCCCATAACCCAAAATCCACACCACGTCAACATTCAGTGCCATTTAATTGTAAGTACAAGTGTCTTACACTCTCTTAAGCACTTATATGGGGTTTTTTTTGTTCATTGAGTCCACAAGCATTTTTCAAAGCAAACACTTGCACATGCGTAGATTTGCTCCTGCCCTTCTAGTCTTGCAGATGGATTCCGGACACAAGATACACAACTGACATATTTAGTTCTCTCAACCAGCATAAGACAGGTAAATAATTGTCTCAAAACCAGAGATGGTTTTGCAAGCAATTGTTATACCATCATTTTAAAGGGTGCAAAATGTCAAAATCACCAATGTGCATTTTACTGAGTTATTGGCAGAAGAGGTTTATTGACAAAAGAATCACAGGCAAGTTACATGGACATTCACAGATAGCTAGTAGGAATAGGGAAGCATTTTCTTCACTGTATTTCTTTTAGGTAGAAATTAAAACAGTTTGAGAGAATGAGGATCTTCAAGAGTTTTCATTTGGTGTCCAAATAGGACTGAATTAGCAAGTACTCTTAACATTGCTGAGAAAATTTCAGCCTCTCATTTTGCAAGTATATCTAGGAACAGACCCAGGAACACAGACACCAGCACTGAGACACTCTCTCCTTTCACCTGCCACTGCCTATGACTAGATGTCACACATGTATGATGTGTTTCCTTCTGGCACTCTGAATGAGTAGGGAAGTTTAATCATCTTTGCCCAAGCAATAATTTTCTTTCCTCTTTTTATTTAAATAAAGTTTTTTCTTTCTGAAGCTGTTCTCAGGAACTAAATATTTTGCCCAATTCTCATCTTGGCCATTGGACAAATAACCAGAACAGACACTCAAAGCACACAGTCTTCCATTGCCTCCTCTCAGCACAAGGTGTGCAGGTGGCCAGAAAAGAAGAGTTTGCAATGCTAAGCTTCCAGTCTGAGCTATTGGGGGCTGAGGGAGTGGAAGGTACATATCCATTTAGCTTGGGATACGTAAATCAAATATTTTTGCAGTAGTAAGCGAACTGACAAAGTACAAATAGAGAAAGAGATTATCCTCACAGATTACAGCTAACAAATCCTCACTGGGGAAAATGCTGCGTGCATCAGAGAAACTCACTGTGATTGGTGGTTTTGCAGATGACACACAAGATGCAGTTGGAAGTTGCTTTTGATCTCCCACAGCAAAAACAGTCAGCCCTTCAGTGATGCCACTGCAAGACACAAAACAACAGATTCATGAATAAAACAAGCAAGTGGTGATCAGGAGTCACTTCAGGAACAGACCTTTCAATCCAAAAATTACAGCTCCCTGCTTCACAATCCCTTCCCCTGCCCTCTGTCCTCCACACACTCTTAAACCTCCATGAAGTTTGTTACTAAAATGAAACTCGAATCACCAAACAAAGATTGACTTATTGGAGAAAATCTCTTCTTGCACACTTCCAATACAAAATTAAAAAACTTTTAGGAGAGGTGACTTTCTCATCGAATCCATGCACAAAAACTAATAAAGTGATAGTGAACGTGCAACAGCAAGAGACTGAGGCATGCTGGGCATGCAGAGGAAAGTCAGCATCCCAAGAAATAAACTTAGTTTCTCCCAGGGAACAACGCATAGAAAGCATTAAGAAGAGAGCATAAACTTATGTTTCCTTATGCAGGGAGAAGATCATGGCAAGGGAGAGTAAAATTGATAAATGTTTCTAATCCTTCAAGTTTCTGAGACTGACAAATGCCAACAAAGCAAGGTCAGTCAGTGGAAGCAGTTTATGCAACAAATACCCATAAATGAAAAGCACTTTCTGCTGGGAGTGGTAAAATTGCACAGCGATGCTGCACAGGGAAAAGTAAGGTTATAGCTATACTCAAATGCACAGCAACATTCAAATGCATAATCAACTAACAGTTTAGTTCTACCTACGGAAGCAGTAGTAAGATCTATACTTTAGACAAACCTTTGGGAGAGGGTGACGACAAGACCCTTCCTTTTCCATTGCAGATTTATCGTTATAGTAGATAACAAATTACACCACTGTTTTGTGCTAGTGTATACATCTCCTTAGCATTAAGTTTGGAACTGCACATAGATTTTAGTTAAGCACAACGCAATTAGTCCTACTATAAATTACTTAGGATTAAAAAGCCAACCCCTGGAAAAGAACTATGACATCCTTACTGACCACAGACAACCAAGACTGCAGTTTATCTACCCACTTGAAAGACATTTGGTCTGTAGATAAAGTGTGCCTGGTTCACCATAGTGTAACTCCTAGTTTTTGTTGGGGTTTTGGTTGGTTGGTTTTTAATCTTGCTATTTCAGATGCTTAATGCCACTAATGTCCAGATGGTCTAAAAATCTAGCAGAAGAGAAAGCAGGCTACAACCCTGGTAGGTGCAGGAGTGTGGCTGTCCAACACTTCACTGCCACATAAATCAAGCAGGCCACAATGGAGAATCAGCAATGCATTCCCTAAACATTATTTTAGAAAAACCAAAATAAAGCAAAGAACTAAGGAAGCAGATATCATGTGTGTCTTGAGAAGAGAGCGCTGCCTGATGATTTTAAGATTTTTTTTTTTCCTTAAACTTGACAAATACCAGAAGCAACATCACCTTTTAAGGCAAAAGGCAGCTGAAAGCAAAATCCATCTTTTAAGCCAGAGTGACTCATAACAGCAAAGATTTTTCCTAGAAAAACAAATTCAATCATGAAGCAAGAACAAGCTAGAAGCCTTAGTAATAACAATGCAAACAAATCCTTCTTTCCTCATAACTTTTGTGGACTGATGTTGGCTGGTTCAGCGGGTGCTCTTGGCTACTGTAAAAAAGTAAACAAGTTAGACTACTGGCCTGACCCAGTCTTACCATTATTTGCATCCTTACAGAGTACAGTAAAAACAAGCACAGAGGCACAGGAACACATTTCATACCTTATCTTTTCTATAGGATGCAGGAGGAAGTATGTATCTGAAGTCTATACCCTATACTGCAATCACATGTACTTTAAGACAATTGACAACCAGTTCAAGAGATAAGGCAGAGAAGATGCCGAAGCATGCACACACAACACTGCTTCCAGTGAGCTATGTAGTCAGGTATAAACCCCGTACCAACCATATCTTCATCATGCCTGTTAAACAATGTCAATGAAAACTAGGTCACATACAGCTATTCTGCAATCTGCCTCCTGAAACAGAGGTTGTCACTGCCATCAGAGATGGCAGCATTTACACTAGTGAGAGGATGTGATCTCAGTAGGCTGCATCTAAATCTACTCTTCACGTCTAGAAGACATCCAAAATTCTCCTCCGAGTATCATAGTCATTACAAAGATTTCCCTCAATCTGTCCAACACATGAGCCCAGGCAACTACAGTTTCAGCAGAGAAAGTGCTGGCACTACCAGCAGACAGACCCAGGGCTCCAGTTCCCTCTCCACAAATGACCTGCTGTATAGCCCCAGGCAAAGCATTTTGTCTGCTTGTGTCCCACTTTCATTCTCAGGTTGTTTTTTGGGGGTTTTTTTGGGTCTCCTCTTTTGACAAGGGACCATCTTTTACAAGATGCTTATGTCTATTTATCCTGTGTTTATGAGTACAACAGGACCTCTAACCATTAACTTTGATAACGACAGGAATGTCAGCTGCAGTGTAACTCCAATTAGTGCTACAAGGCTCCCCTCAATCCCAGCTACACCAAACATCCTGCTCCAGAGACCACAGGCATGTGTTTAATCTTTCTGTCCTGGCTTGTGTCAAATGCTTCCTGGCTCTCTCCCATGCACCACACAACCTGGAGTCCATCTAGAGAACTCTCTGACAACTCCCAACCGTTTAGGAGATTTTTTTAATTTTTTTTTCAGGCTAACTTCAGAGGTTCTTAAGGGCGTAAACCACAGCTTAGCAAGAGAGGGTGAATTGAATCTTAATGCCTAAATTCAACCTGTCTGATTAAAGATCTGTCACGGACAGCTCAGCTTTCCAGGAACTTGGATACCTTGAGCTAGACAAGAGTCCTGCACTCTGATTTTCTTGCTTTGAAGCACCTCTGCTTGCTCTCCCCACACTTGCATTCTTCCCTGGGGACCGCTGTCAGAGACAGATCAAGGTGACTTTCTGCTGTGACCCAGGACAACTGTTCCGTGGGACCTATATTCTCTGTACATTGGTCAAAGACTCTGGTTTCTAGATGCAGGGCATCTCTCAGTACCCTAGTACTGTCCAGAGCTTGCTGCCTACTTCATAGAATCATAGAATGGTTTGGGTTGGAAGGTACCCTAAAGATCATTTAGTTCCAACCCCCTGCCATGGACAGGGACACCCTCCACTAGACCAGGGTGCTCACAGCCCCACCCAGCCTGGCCTTGAATGCTTCCAGGGATGGGGCATCCACAACCTTCTCCAGACAACCTGTTCCAGTGTCTCACCACCCTCACAGTAATTTCTTCCTTATATCTAATCTGAATCTGCCCTCTTTCAGTTTAAAACCATTACCCCCTGTCCTATCACTACACTAAAAAGGGAGTTCTTTATCTTTCCTGTAGGCCCCCTTTAAGTACTGGAAGGCTACTATAAGGTCTCCCCAGAACCTTCTCTAGGCTAAACAATCCCAACTCTCTCAGCCTGTCCTCACAGGAGGAGTGTTCCAGCCCTCTGATCATCTTTGTGGCCCTCCTCTGCACCTGCTTGACAGGTCCATGTCTTTCTTGTACTGGGGCCCCCAGAGCTGGACGCAGTACTCCAGGTGGGGTCTCATAAGAGCAGAGTAGAGGGGCAGGATCACCCCCCTCAGCTGGCCACACTTCTGATGTAGCCCAGGATACGGCTGGCTTTCTGGGCTGCAAGTGCACATTGCCAGATCATATTCAGTTTTTCATCTGCCAATACCCCCAAGTCCTTGTCTGCAGGGCTGCTCTCAACCCCCTGTCACCCAGCCTGTATCCATGTTTGAGGCTGCCCCGACCCACGTGCAGGACCTTGCTGTTGGCCTTGTTGAACTTCATGAGGTTTGCACGGGCCCACCTCTCAAGCCTGCCAAGGTCCCTCTAGACAGCATCCCTTACCTCCAGCGTGTCAAGTGCACCACACAGCTTGGTGTCATCTGCAAACTTCCTGAGGGTGAGCTTGATTCCACTGTCCACGGCCCCGAAAAAGATGTTAAACAGTGCCAGTCCCAATACAGACCCCTGAGGGACACCACTTGTCACTGATCTCCATCCAGACATTTAGCCATTGGCCACTACTCTCTGGATGAGTCCATCCAGCCAAGTCCTTATCCACCAAATGGTCTGCCTATCAAATCCGTGTCTCTCCACTTTAGAGATGTTGTGTGGGACGATATCAAATGCTTTGCACAAGTCCTGGTAGATGACATCAGTTGCTCTTTCCCTTATCCATCAATGGTGTAACCCTGTTGTAGGAGGCCACCAAATTTGTCAGGCAGGATTTGCCCTTAGTGAAGCCATGTTGGCTATCACCATTACCTCTTTATTTTCCATGTGCCTCAGCATAGTTTCCAGGAGGATCTGCTCCATGATCTTGCCGGACACAGAGGTGAAACTTATTCAACTGTTTAAAAGCAAAGAGTGAACATGGCAGTTAGGAAACACTTAGTATCATGATGTGCTAACATTGCCTGAGTTTTCATTCTTCTGAGCCCAGTCAACATTTTTTTTTTCTTTCCCCTTAATAGAAATAGCTTCACCCTCCCTATTTTGAGGCAAGACCCGTAACGTCATAGACACCAAGCTGCACCCATTTGGGCAGCAATCCCAAGAAACAGAACCGTTATCAAGACATCATCAATAGCATTCAATGGTGACCCTAAAAAGAAGGGAAGACTTTGCTGCGTGAGTCTTCCCATAAGGCATTACAAAGTGACCACTTTTTGCCAGTGCTCACATAGGTACCCACGTCTAGATATTACCAGGGAATTGCCCCAATTTCTGGCACAACAGCACACAGGACGTACATGTGTAGAACTACTCAACTTCCCTGTCTTAGAGAGAACACACAGAAATTCCTTGTGCCACACAGATTAGGCACAGCCACCTCCACCAGTGGCAAGGGGCATTTTTCAGTCTCTGCTCTGCTTCCAACTACTGCGACTATATCAGAAAATTTTCTGATTGCCTGTAATCTTGCATTAGCAAACAGTGTCTGCAACAAAAAAAAACTATTCTGTGAAGTCCTACTAGACACAAGAGGCTGTGGAAAACATTTTAAAGCAGATATGAGCACTGTTTGCTCTTGTTTAAGAGAAAAACTACCAAAAAGAAATGTCAGCAAGTTTCATCTCTGCACAACCACCCACCAATCTCCCACCCACACCCACTTTTTAATTTTATTTTTTTAGAATTAAGGTAACATTGTATTTCTTGCTCACATGTTCTCCCCTCAAACAAAACTCCACTTAACAACTTGCAATCATTCTGTTTATTTGAAATCTCTTCTTTCAATTCCTATTGCTTGATGCAAGATGTCTCCTCACCCTCAGAAAAGACTACAACTGTCCTGCCATGCCCATACTCATCACCATGTACTCAAAACCCAGCAAGTCTGCCAGATAAGCTATCTCCGGCTGATACCTGCACAAGCTTCAATACTTGAATTACCCTCACGTATATATAAAACATAGGGGAATATATAAATAGATACTCCCTTCCCACTCCTATTTTAGGATTTCCTGAACTCTACGCTATTCTTATCTTCCTTACATCAGCATTAACCCTGCAACCATGTTCCTGCAACATGTGCTTCACTCTTGCCTCTGAAAACCACTGGATTGATTTTACTCTTTGGAGTTAGTCTTTATGAAGTCCAGGAAATGGGACTGGAGCACGCTTGCTTATCAGCTGAAAACGATAAGCACACGTAACTTCCATTAGAGTTAGTGCAAACAGCAGATCACCACTCAAGCACTCTGCCCTAAATACCCACTTGCACTCTCTGCATACCTCCTGTGGGCCTGACATGGTTTTGTTAAATATTTTGCATCCTGTGTTTCTGCTCGCAAAGGCATCTGTGCTCAGCATTAAGCACTGCAACCTGCAGGGTCTGTGATCCTCCTTTGGCTATTCCCAAATGTCAGCCTGATCCGTGAGAAAATTCCCTCTTCTGCAGAGGTGCTTTCACTTTTATTACCTTTATTCCCAAATACAGAGCAGAAAGATGAGGCTTTAAGTTCTTACATACCCTGTGCACTCTAGGTGGAATCAGCAACATCAACAATCCGTCCCTTTGGGTAGGATGACACTGTCCCAGTGCAACCTGAGAAGGCAGTTACTCCTCAAAGCAGGTAAACCTACAAGGGAGGCTGAAATGTAGCAGACTCCTGAAAACCTCTCTGCATCAGCCATTGTTTTCCATCATTGTCATCTAACTCTCAATGTCTGCCTTTCTAACTAGTGTAACTAGATCCCAAGGAGATCTGTGCTACATTGAATGTGAAATAAAATAGGTTACTTTGAGACCAGAAATTATAGGGGTTTAAATAATCATGTGAAATCCAGAGTGTTGTGCTAGACAATTTATTTCTGTTTCCAGACATCATCGCTCTTACCTACGCTTGCACAAGTGGGGCTAAGGAGCTCTGCAAGCACCCAGCACTGGACATACAACCAGAGATAACAGAACCAACTCAAAACAGTCACTTGTGGTACAGAGCCACCCAACTTCAGCCACCATGGAAACAGGCAGAGGTTCTTTCTCTGTGGGACGTGTTACATCTGACCAGAAGGCACAGAAGCGGCTCCCACAACACCGTTCTGTACCTGCCAGAAAGGAGAGGCTGCCTGATGCTGACCATTCATAATTCAGACACTATTATGACCTGCACTAATAATTTAATAGTTTCAGTATTCATAATTAAAACAAAGTGATTAGAAGTCCAAAATATGAAACCTTGAGTAAGGTCAGCAGCTTTAAACTTGGTTTCCATTTTTAGCTATTATGCCTGGAAAAGGGTGATTCCCCCTCCTTAGTAACTATGAAAACTTATAGATGATTAGATTAAAAAAAAAATACGCTAAAGTTCAGCATGCAAATTTGTTAAGGAAGATACATCACTATTCATTTGGCTAAGCAGTTATGCAATGATATATTTATTCAAGTTTCAATTTTTGCCATTTTTAGATGAATGAATGATGGATTTCCTTTTTACTAAAGTTGGGGTGTGGTTGGTTTGTTTGTCTCTTCTTTTATTTTTTGATGTTGTTTTAACTTTTACTTTATGTCAAGTTGTCCTTGGAGGAAAATCTAATCTCAAAATCTCCAGAAACAGCATCTATTTACTACCTCAACTGCCCCAAACTTGGTGGCTCACCAAGACAAGAAAGTAGGTTTAACAAACTTTACCTTTAAAACTGTTTTCAAAATAGTATTGTCTATAGTGAAAGAAAGTAAGGAAATGTGACTGATTCTAACAGAAAGAGGAGAATATCTCACTATCCTTCATTTAGTCTTTCTTCAATCCTTCCCTGGCTCAAGCTATATGGCAGTCTCACAACTTCAAGTTACCCGTCGTGGAACCAATATTGCTGTAAAACTTACGTGACAAATATTGTCCCTACATCTGCAGAATAGGCTATTGCTCTCACAGGTAATCCTGGCACTGCAGTGAACACTTTTTTCCAGGCAACTAAGCCATTGATTTCCTGTGGTTTGAACACTTTCATTTTCCTGTAAAGCCCTAGCCAAACCTGCACTGGTAAATACTTTTTAATTTAAGTGCTACTAAATGGTTAGGGAAAGTTTAAATCTTAATTTGATTTGTTATTATTTCAAATTCATCATTGAAGATGTTTCTTTTCAGAGAATACATTTAATTTCATATATATGATTATACACACACACAAATATAGACATAGCACTACTTAAATGCATTGATTCCAATACTTGCCCAGTGATTCCAGGGCTTTCAGAAACATAAAGTGGCTTTAAAATATGACAGGTACTTAGCTCCTGAAATATATTCTCAGTGTACACAGCCAACTCTCTCTCACTGTAAGGCTTTAAGTAGAGATCATAGGTATTTTCTAAAGGAGTTACTCCAATTCCCAAAGAGCTGATACATCTCTTATAGCATCACAATATTGCAAACATTTGTCCCTCTGTCATCCTTAGAAGCACAAGAAGGACTACCCTTCCCATGCTGTGATGGGTATGGACCTGAGACGCTATGAGAAAGGCAACACCACCAACAGCAGGATCCATATCCCCCCCCCCCCCCCCTACCCCGCAAGCTCTCTCTGGGCAAGAGTAATGCAGCACTGCCTGAGCTAACTTATGGTTTACTGGCTAGGTCCAGGGTCACACCACACTCTTTCAGAGGCCCACCTGATGTTGTGGCATGACATTGAGTCACAGCAACACTTCAAGCTGCCCTGAAATCATCCACAACACTTGATGTAAATGACCTTCCCAAGGAGTATGCCGCAGAGCGGGGAGATGAACCAAGAGACCCCATGCTCCCAGTGAACACCCAGCTCCAAGGGGAGCAACAGGCAGGTAAATGCCATCCCACAAGCATGTCCTGAGCAAACACTCAAGCACCTGTGGAGGAACAAGGTAAACAGGAAAACCAGCCAGTGTAGGCAAAGGAAATTTTGGTGGTAACAACAGCACTTTACATGTCATTTAATTTCCTACCCCAATCAATCAAGTCAAGCACTTAAGGACACAGCACTAAGTTTTGTAGTGCTGTAATTTCTTCAAAGTACTTGCTCCTCTTAGCCCCCTCCCTCTTTCTTTTAAAGGTTTTCAGCTTTTCCTTTTATGCTAGTGACTTAAAATGACTGTTATCTTCATTTTTTGCTGTGGTTACACACCAAGACACATGTTTTGCTCCCTGAAAATCTCTAAGGCAGTAAACTACATCACAATTTTTACCACAATATTTCCAGGGAGAAGAAGACGACACATCTATCCTATCTTTGCTCTTTGTGGTAATTTCACAGAGTTAAAACAACACATTCCCAATTTCAAGGCAAGTCTAGATCATTTTCTCTCCTAAATCAACCATCCAAAACACACAAACCAAGTAAGTTTTCTATCTCAGGTTGTAGCAACTGCCTCTGCCATGATCCTCCATCTGGCCACAGAGTAACTGGATCTGGCCACAGGCCCCCCTTGCTGGCAGAGCAATGAAGCAGTGGCTGCGAGCACGTCAGCCAGCTATTACAAAATAACACTCTCTTGCTGGGCCAGCTATGGCAGGCACTTTGTGGTAAATGCAGAGCTGCTGCGCAGTAATTTAAGAGCACTGGTGTTTGGCAATGGTGCGAACACTGGATGTGACCTAGTCAGTGGGTGAAGTAAAGTACAACTCAGATCTGTCTGGGCCAGGACAACTCACATTGTCCAATGAGATCTTCTCTTTGACAAGTGTTGCTCTAAGCAACTTTATGACAGTCTTAACTGCTGGATTTCCCCACAGACTCATAGGCCCATACCCCATTCGGTCTGGGGTGAGCATTCACCCCTCCAGCCAAACCCCTTTCAACACACACTTACCCCCTCTCTTGTCACAGAGCATCCCCAGGACTTCACAACCTGCTGCCCTACCCTTCTCAAGTCCTGCAAAATTTGGGTGCCTTGGGTAACACTCTCAAGCACATAGTCCGAGTGACAAGATGAGAGGCTCATTACAGGATGACTGCACAGAGTACATTGAAAATTTATTTGTGGTCTATACAGGAGTCAAACTATCACCTTTCAGGCAAAATCAATAACAGGTTCCAACCCGCACTTATTTGCAAAGGTTAGCAAGCATCCAAACCAGTACCTAGATACTAGGTATTTATAGCAAAGTTACTAAACAAGTATACACATTGCTGGTACCTCAAACACCTTCCCTCTGGAGAAGGATTTAAGAAACTCCTTTAATGGGATCATTAGCACCACTAGGCCTCCAGAAAACCAAATGCATCTCATGAAGAATGAACATTGTCTTCTATGTTTGCTTTAAGTCCTGCTGTATAAATGAAGGTTGGCTTAAAGCACTACAAAGATTTTGAAATATGTTACACTCAGTCAAGAGACCCTAAATGGCTTCAGAATCAACATCTTTACATTATTTAGAGGTTTTTTGAAAGTTTTGTGCCGAGTTAGTTGCAGTAATGCCACATCGCACGATATTTGTTAAAGCAACTTGACAGCAGATGCAGTTCTTTACCTCCTCTCCAGACCCCTGTTATACAGACAAAGCTGTTATGAGTGGGACTAGAGTCTTCACTTCTCTGCCTCTCAGTTCTCACACACAACAGAGAGAACACTCCAACTAACTGGGCCACCTTGAGACCAAAATCTGCCCTTTGATAACAGAAATCAACTCTCACAATACTTATTTACCATGTCTACCTCAGGAAATTTCTGGTTTTGTTTTGGGTAGACTGGGTAGTACAGCATACAAATAATTACCTGCTTATACTTAACAAAAATGAGGGGAAACAGGAAAAAAGATACATGTGTGTATATATATGTGGAAAAAAAAAAATTCAAAGTTCCATACAAGTCTATGACAAGATAGAGAGCCCATCTTGGAACTTCAGAAATTTATATAAGACATAAATCAACCATCCCCAGGAAAATTTAAATTTAAAGCATTTCACTTTGATTGTCTTGTCTTATGGTTTGCTACAATCACACAAGAGTTGGTCAAGTAGATTAAATGCTACAGGTAGAGATTAAACTTGCAGGAATAACAGCTCTTCACTGGCCACTGGTATTCTAACAGCATTATGGCTAACCAGAATACCTCTTGTTACACTCACACCAGGTCCACAAGTCAATAACAACTGTAATGTCTTTCTTTACCACTCCCCAGTAGTTTCTGCCATCTGCCTTTGCTCTTCTGTCTCGTCTTCAGCCTGGCACAGTCTAAACTCGCTCTCCAGTTTATACTTCATATGCATGTTGTTAGTCACTTTGTACAGCTAGTGCTGCACTCTCTTGCAAACAATGCTTGGCTGATGCCCATCCATTACAACTAGCATGCACTACTCTAATGAAGACAAAATGCCTCAATCCAGAACCCAAAAGAAAGAGGGCCCCTTACAGAAATGCCTGCTCATACAGCATTATAAGCATCACTGATGCACCGGGGTTGTCTGAGTCTCTGAGTTAGCTGGTCCCTGCTAACCAAAATGGTGGTTAGATGGCCAACCAAAGCACATATTTAATTTTCAACTACGAAATGCTGCTGTTACATACAGTGAGACTATACTTAAGAAACATGCTGTGATTGTATCAAAACTTTGCATCACTTAAAAGTAAACTCCTGCTATGAAGATAACAACCCCTCACTTCTGGTCTGCTTTAACATCAGGCAGTCCATGGGAGAATAAGGCAGAGAGATGATACCTCAACAGCTAGATGGGAACAAGAGCTGAACATCAGGCACAGGAAGTCAAGCAAAGTCTGGAACTGGCGCAAAGAAAGTAATTCCTCATTATGGGCAAGCTGTGAAGTACAAGCTGATAAAAGTTGCTTGTGTGCTACAGAGCTGGAGAGATGTTTAAGAAACAACACCCAAACTTAGAAAAACAAGTTGTTTCTTGTACCTGATCGGTGGTTTCCATGATATGCCAATGCCATAATATTCCCAACACTAAACCAGGTACACAATTTCATCTCCAGTCGACACAAATCCAGCCAGCAGTTCCATACTATCTCCCTTCTATATCTTAATCTCTCAATGTACGTGATTCATCAATCATTATCTATTCCCACTTCCATGCAAATATGACTACATTTACATCACAGTTCCTGATACAAGGAACTGGTGATATTTCTTCACCACACAAACACACACATAGCTGTGTCCTTCCTGCACCCCTCCACCTGGAGGGAAATCCAGCCACTGGGGAAGGTGAGGAGGAAGAGTGTGGAAAAAGAAGAGAATGAGACTCGACAACTTGGAAGCCATCCTCCTTCCCAGCTAAGGAAGCACAGATTACGCTGAAGATTCATCTGTGCCAATCCAGCATATTAACAAAAGCTACCAGGGACCTCAAGCTTCCTCTCAGCCCTTCACAGCCCTGCCATACTGGTTAGGACACAGGTTCTCAGGTGGGGTAAACAGCATGAAACTCCCTCCAGGTCCATGAAGCAAGGCCATTTTATACTGACTAACGATCTGGCTCAACATACCCAAGGTACTGACGCGCTCATTAGTTATCCTAAATAGCAGGATATTAGAGTAAATTATGACAGCTGCTCTGTGTAGCTTTTCAAAACTCTTCTCTATGCCTTTACATACATCTAGCATTGGAGATATCCTTTACTAGGAAAAAAACATATATAGATCAGCGCCCTGTACAGAATCTAGCACAGTCTATAACAGTGATACTTGTCAGCATTTACAAAGCAGCGACACACATAGTGTAAAGGTTTTGCTAACACCAATCCACATGTACTGCTTTCAGTAAACTCAAAAACACACTCCTTTCCTCATCATCCCCAAACTAAAGCCTGGCATCCTCCCTCTGTCCTCCATGAACCATGCAGTTTTCCTTTCTGCCTTTATAATGTTACATTTCTCTCCCATTTAAAAGACACACAAAAAAAGGCATAGCCTGAATTCATGAGAAAACAAAAGTTTTTCTACACCTTCTGAAATCTCTCAAATCCTAAATATTTAAAGATATTTTCTTATGCCCCTCTACACTAATATGTCTTTACAGTCCTCAAAGTGCCACTCCACCTCTCTGTGTCTTCTAGTCTCTCCCATGCCCTTGCTGCTGTACTCACCACAGAACAGTTGGCACAAGGAAGCAGACAGGACGTGATAGCTTGGGCCCTTTCACCTCCTGTACTTCTGTGCAACAGGTATTGTCCCTGCCTCACAGACATGAGAGTTTAAACAGGTGAGGCTGTGAGAAAATAAAAGCAATTTACCTCATTTACAGGTTTTCAGGAGTCTAAAAATCTTGCACATCATCATACAAAGAAGTTTATGGTAGAAATAAGAACTGAACTCGTACATCTCCATTCATTAGTATGGCTCCAATAACATCCTTCCTTTCAAGAGCAGTGTATCCAGTCATTTCTTATCATGAGAGGTCAGGAAGAATCTTGGCGGCAGACAGACATTTTTCTCTCACTGTTCTCCACCTGAGAAGTGATCATGCTTTCCTGGACTTCATGACTTGAATGCACAGGTAAATATGACACATATAAACAGTTACAGGTCAATCCACAACAAACGAGGTATGTTCTGTTCATATTGATGATAACAGTTCTCTAGAGTGCTGTAAGAAATTCCCTCACAAAACCACCCCAGTGGAGTCCCAGACTCATTTGCCTAAGGCGGGGCGGACACAACATGACAGATGACAAAGGAAGAAGGGGGAACAGTGGCGGGGCAGGCAGCACCTAGGCTCAGGAACTATCTGAGGGTCAATCAACAGGTGGTGAGCAATTGCTCTGTGCATCACTTGTTTTGTACATTCTTTTATCATTATTATTATTATTATCTTCCTTTTCTGTCCTATTAAACTGTCTTTATCTCAACCTGCAAGTTACACTTCTTTTCCGACCCTTCTCCCCATCCCACCAGGGGGAGTGAGGGAGCAGCTGCGTGGTGCTTAATTGCCGGTTGGGGTTAAGCCACAACAGGCACATATAAAAGGACTAGCAAAAATAATTCCTGCAGACCCACTCCTTTTGGAAACGCTACAGGTCCTGGGGAGGAAAAAAAAAAAACCAAACCAACCACCACCACCACCACCACCACAGCACAAAACCACTACACAAAAACCCAACCAACCAGGGAGGGGAGGATGAGCAAGTGGGAAAAGAATACAGCAAAATAAAATGAGAAAGCCCTATATTTACCCCCTCATGGAAGCTACCTGAAGGGAGCCCAGGGCTGATACCTTTTTTGAGTAGAAGAAAGCAAGAAAAGAAGAGGAGACTGAAGCCCACTGCCATTCTGTTATAACACTGATGGAATGCAGCAGGAGGTGGTCTCACCAGCTGAGGACAGCTCTTCCCACCTTGTGCTCTCATAGCACAAAAACAACTTCACAAGTCTAGTGCAATGAATGGTTGGTGTCTCCACACCCCAATTCTCACTGTGGCAGCAACAGATACTCTAAAGGCATAAATCCTCTGCTGTAAAGCTACAGTTGCAAGGCAACATGCTACAAGGAAGAGCAAGTGATTCTAATTATAGCTCTGATCCCTTCAGTCCTGCACCTGCAAGAAAGTCAAGTTTAAGGAACTTCCTTTACCAGTCATGCCTTTGCTGTGGTACACAAAAGCCACCCCACTTTGTATTCTGAACTAGCCAGACAGTACAGTAATTTCTTCATCTCCATAACCATGAGCATCTCAGCAACTCTAGCTGGCCACAATTGCGTATATAAACTTCTACAGAGAAGATGACAGGCAGTTTTGAAATGGGAATGAAGTTAGCAAATTATCAAACTTGAGGACAACTTCCATAACCTCCCAGTTAACATCTACTGCATGATGTCTTTCCGTTTTTTTTAGAGACTTTGTCAAAGTAACAGTCCACACATACCCTGAGTCACCAACTGAAGACACTTCATATGTCTCAGTTCTACCCTCATGTCAACAACTCCAGTTTAAAAGCCAGAGCAGAGACAGAGAACATCAAAAACAAATTCATCGAGTGCCTCTCATCTCTCACTTCCTAAATGGAAATACACCTACACTGGTCAGCAGCATCTGTCAGGGAATTAATACAAAAGCAAGCACTGGTTTGGCCAATTTATCAAGTAACAAGGATATTTTCTGAACAAACATTTCCCTCGCGCTATTAGTTGCACCCTTCTAACTGCTATGCCAGTAAAGGCACACAGAAAAGTCTCTTCTCTTTAATAAGGAGAGTCCTAGGAATGAAATAAAAGGGTTGCAGTGGGTAGGAGAAATAGCCCTTTCAGAAAAGCATCAATATGTTTAAAGATACTAGCCTAACAATAGCAAATAAACTGCAGTACTTCCCTTCAGATAAGAAATGAGCAATGTTTAATCAAGGTAGTAATTTTGCACTGATGGAACCAGTCCAACTACTGAGAAATAATATTTTACTGAAAAAGCTTTCCAGTACATAGGCACCAGGGTTAATATCCCAGACGGAGAACGCCTGATACCAGTATAGTTTGTACTCCTACAGAACAAACAAGAAAGAGTAGTACATTTATACTACTCTAACAGGGATAGTAAATGTTATAATCTAATCAGTAAAGTATTCACCCTCCCCTTCAATCACAGATGTAATCACCATCACCTACTGTGGGACAGTCCCATTGCCAGGGAAGGGAGTGCTAAACAGTATGGATGTGAGAAGTTGGATTCCACAAAAGGAGTGGCCATTGGGGAATAAAAGAAAGTGTGCTTTATCCTCTGGTTCCCATTTTCTTTAAGGAGCACACAACTTTTGTGGATCTTGCTACTGGGCACATTTTGTAAGGCAGTAAGTAATTCCATTATGGATTTATCTCTCTCTCCTGTTAACACTTCCTTTGTAAGATCAGCAAATAAAGTTTCCGTGAGGTCAAAATTGGCTTTTCACCCTCTAGAGACCCAACCGGTCTTTTCAAGCAGTTTAATAGCCTTTATCTCCTGAAAACATTTCAGTTGTGTGGGTGACTCCTCTGATTCCCCTTGCATTATAAATACATCTACAAGCCCTGCAGACAGCATCAGGCAGACATTACGCAGCATACCCACCAAGTGACATTCTTCTGTTGAATACACACAGATTACAGGAGCACATGCCAAGGATAACATATATTGTCTAATGCCTATCAAAGATAAGGAGACTTCAGACCAGCTCACAAGGAGGCCAAGGCTGATTCTGTGACAATATCCACAGAGCTTCAGTTTTGCTCCCCCTTTAGGTGCATCACAGCTCATTTTCCAAGTCTGTTACACTGTCAGCACCTTCTTCCACGCAGAGCTAGCCCTGCTTAGGGTTACCAAAGTGGTTCTCAACTGAACAAAACTTTCACCTCAGGAGAAACAAAGTATTGGAAGTCTAGAAATTAAAAACATTCTCTGGATAACAGGACATCTCTGTTCTGTATGTGGTGTGCAACATTGTCCAATGAAACTAGCTTCTAACACCAGTCTTCAATACTTCAGTTATTTCATATGCCAGTGAAGAAAGCAGGTATAACAGTGTGAAAACATGAACTGATAGTGTGCATGTTCATGTGTATACTTGTACACACACATTATTATAGTCTCTTCTTTATTACAGGTACTACATAGAGGTAGAGTTTGAGACAATGTGAATATATCAAGGTTCAGCCTCAGAGCAGACCACTCGCTCTGATTACTTACACTGCCTCCAATGCTGGTTTGCAACACTAGTTTGCTGCTACAAACTCGATCATCAAAACAACCAGTCAGAACTCCATACTCCAACAAGCTCAGTTGTACTTGGGTACAGCTAAGAGCATACAGAGACAGCCAGGAGAGTCTGTGTCTGAGGCAAATCCATGGTCACTTTAATCGATGTGTAGGATGCTGCTGAAAGGCAATCTGGCTCTCACTCCCCTCCGCCTACCTGCTCTTTACCTGTCTCCCCTCTCGTGCTGACACTAGCATTCAGAATCAGTTGTGAAGTCAGTAACTGGAAAAAAAAAAAAATCTGGCATAAGGAAAACAGTGAGAAAAAACACAGCCACAGGCAAGAGGAAGTCAGGACCATCCGTTCTGCAGTACTCTAGATGTACGTTGCAAAAGCATTTTAAGTTCGTTACATAAAGCAATCCCTGGAGCTACAGTCCAAGCGTATTTTCAAGTGTCAAATTATGAGTCCTAGACAGAGCATATATGAAACTTCAGATAAGGCTCTTATGCCTGGGTTAAAACACCTACACCTTATATAATGAAGTAAAATAATCACAATCCCTAATATATAAAGGTTACACCCAAACATACGAACATAAGATTATACAAGTATTCAGTGAAGACAACAAACTTACTATCTGAACTATTCATCAAAGCGTTACTTCAGATTCAAAGTTGGTGCTAGACTGTGTTTTGGTTTTGTCATCGCCACTACAGATTTCAAAAAAAGTCACGTGTGCACTCAAACTCTGTCTTCAGGAATTCATCAAGTATTTTTTAACAGATTAACAAAAATTTGAGAAGTGGGTCAAGCTTTTCACCTGCCAGCTCTACCAGCGTCCCTTTTCAACACCAACAATAACTATCAGACACAGCAGCAACTGTACAATAATGGTGTAATCATGTTAAATTCCTGACACTTATGATAACAACATGACCTTGATGGACTCATTTAGCATTAATAGTGCCATTGGTCATTAATTCAGCTAAAAAATTTCCCTTTTCAACTCAATATTAAACATACCAATTGATAATTACAATCTTGAAATATTACTGAGTTTTCCTACACTAAATCTTATGACTGAACTGTGAGACAATGGAACTTTCTGGCAAGTAAAAAGGGAATAGCATGAAAATTTTGTTCCACCTAAGCCTTAAACACCATGCAAAATAAGACCCAAAAAAAAAAAAAAAAAAAAAAGCTGAAGTGAAATGGGAGAGAAATGTGTGTCTTCAATTAATCCAGAAAATAAGGAAGCCCTTAGGAGACTCTGAATAAGATACACAATCTGGATTCAACTCTTGTGGTCTTCACTTCCATTAATAATTTAATTATCATATGTGGTGCAGAGACCACTGTGTTCTCTGCTTAAGCTGTACACTGTCTTAGGGAATGGACTGGCCCTTCTACATGTGACAGTTCAGACCTGCTAAGCACTCTTGCAATTAAAATGACAAGAACTTAGAAGCAGTTAGAAAAATGAATGAATGACAAGTCTAACTCACAGTTTATGAGCTTGTCCTGGTTCTGGCAAGGATAGAGTTAATTTCCCAAGGAGCCAGGACAGGTGAGCCAAGCTGGCCGGGGGCTATTCCATACCATGTGTCATCATGCTCACCATAAAAGGGGGCTAGTCAGGCAGTGGGGGGGGTGGCACGGTTCCAGGACGGGCTGAGCAGCTGGTCGGTCAGTTGGCCATTGGATCTGTAAATTGTTCTCTGTTATCACCCATTGTGAATATCTGTTATCAGTACTGTTGTTGATTGTTTCCCTCTCCCTTGCTGTCCCAGTAAACTGCCCTTATCCCAACCCTCGAGGCTTTGCCGTTGTTTTTCCATTCTCCTCCCCATCCCGCCGGGGGAGGGGTGAGTGAGCGGCCTCGTGGGGCTCTGCTGCCGGCTGGGGCTGAACCACGTCAAAGCTGTACTGATACCTGTGAATATTGAAATATTAAGATCAATTCAAGCAATTAGAGCCGTTGCTCAATAGATGTAACCAAACAAAAGGGAAACCATTGTAACTTAGAAAATAATTAGTTGTAAGATAAGAAGCTCTGGAACAGTCTCATTTTAAACAGCTCGGCCTTGGAAGAACAGATGCGCAAAGATAAGAAAGTTACAAGGTGATCACAAAACCAGCCTTGAGGGATAAGGTATATGTGATACCAGGACAGAGTCTGAAGACCCCTGAGGACCACCTGGAGGTGCCAACCAACATGGGCGAAAGACATTAGCATATGCTAACGAGTTCCCGGAAAATCCATGAATGTGATAAGCACTACTCGGAATTATACTGAATATGTATATTAACATAGTATAAATACTTGCTAGTTTTGTCTTTTGGGTGTGCACGTTAGGTGGAGTTATCCCCGGTGCACCCAGCGCTGCAATAAAGAATGCCTGCTTTCTAAAACTTCAAAATAAGTCTTAGTGAATTATTTTGCCGCTTTCCGGTAACAGTACATGGCTAATGGAGCATGTTGCTGTGGCTCACAAGTGCCTCCAGAAGGGGTAATTTATAAATTAAATCCAAAACGTTAATAACTACAGCCCAATCACAGCCTATGCAGTGCCCAAACAGTCCTGACAGGAGCCTGCTCCTCCAGGTTGGCTACTCCAGCTGATTCCTGAATCTCATGTCTTAGGTTAAAAATTTTAAGTGACTTACTTTTAAGGGAAGGTAACATACTGTTAAACTTAACATATCAAATCCATTCCACGCCAAGAGAAACTGCCTACTACAAGAGCAGCTGATGGCATGCAGCATCTAGCAGGTAGATCTGAATCCTTCTGCACACTCTGTGCTAGCTGTATCTGACTGAGGCAGTCTTTCTTCAGCTCTGCCTACCACCAGTTCCATAACACAGGAACATTTCTGAGAAGAGGGGTGAAAAGGTTAGGTTTTGACACACCAGATCAAAGACTCTGATAATTGAAAGCAGTAAATTGAATTCATTTGGTACGATTCTATGCAGCTGGTGAATTACATTTTCTTTCAAACACAATCTGGATAGTAAGTCTTAAAAATAAATTCTGCTGCTTTGTGTGCTGGTACATGAGGAAGGACCTGTTCTTTTTCCAAAGCCTCTCTCGATCATCCTTTTTATTACTATGCATTGCTATGGCCAAAAGGCAGGTTCAGAATCTCCAGTTAACAGATGCAGGGGGAAAAAAAGTAATTTTTACTAAGCTGACATCAGTTACGCAAAAGAGCAAACAAGATCCTTCTGATGGAGATTTTTCTGTAACCATGTCCAACATCTCAAAGAGCTCTGAATTACAGAAACTCCCAAACCACATCAATGGCACGTTAAGGGCAAGATTTTGTGATCCAAACAAACAATTTTTTAAGAGACCTACAGAACAGGAGCAGTACAAGATACTTTTTGCAGATTACATCCTGCTACAGCCATTGTGTGTGAAGAGGTCTATATTACATGGACCTTTTACTCAGTGTGGCTTTGATTTTCCCCTACACACCTTAATAGAGCCTGAAAGATACAAATCAACTTCACCCAGGTTTATTTGGGTGTTGAGTATTTCAAGTTCTAGGTATCTCAAAACTTTAAATACAGCAAAATGAGTTGAGTGCTGTCATCTCACTTAACTTTGCTGACTGTAGAAAAATATCCTAGAAACCCATTTCCTCCCTCAGCTAATTCATCTTCCCTGCCTGGCCATACAACAGCAGAACAGTATGCCAGTGACAGGCACTGATGCACTGGCTTTTAATGTTGATTTCATATATCTTGTTGGAGTGAAGCCATGACAGAGGCATTTATTATTCCTTCTCCTCCAAGCTTGTACCTAAACACAAAGAAAGATGATCTTCACTGTAAGACTAGTAAAAAAGCAGTTAGTTTATTTCCTTAAAGCAACATGAAGTATCTTCTTATTTTTAGAATGCAAACCTAGTTTTCCATTTAAGACGATTTTTTAAAAGGAATTATGTTACAGCCTAATTATTCCATGTTCTACTTAGGACATTCAAACAACCTTTCAAGTATTTCATAAAACAATGCCTACCCCAAATTTCAGTGTTACAGGGCTCTTTTTAAAGTTGCACACATAATACAGCTTTGACTTTTGAGGTTAACTCAAGCTTTATAAATATAGCACAGTGTCAAGTACTGCTTTCAGTAAGTACCAAAGAGTGAATGCTCCTATTTGCATTTTCCCAAAATGTCAATACTTCACTTGAAAAATAGAGTTGAAAAAAAATCAGGACAGTTTGTTTCTCTTTCCTACTCTACGGCTACAAACAAGGTGGAAAAGTCAGAAATCTGCTTGCTCTAGAAGCCTAAATGTCATAGGACCTGTCTTTTCTTTAAATTAGTGCCTAGCTGTATCTTTTAGTGTCAAAATATTTTTGTGAGTCAAGCTCTCAGTGACCAGAAACCACTACCTAGTAATGGCTCTGTTTAAAAATTTAGTTAATGTTATATGCAGGACACAATGATAAATCAATTTTCCTCCCAGCCCCCTTTTCTTTACTTGCATTCAAAATATGAAATGCAGGGGGCTGGAGAAAATAAGTTAAACTGAAACTAAAATTACTATATGGGTGTTATTTCAGTCTCTATTCAAATGTATTCAAATTACCAGTAATCAATTGAGCAACCGATGACAAAGCTAACTGAAAAAAAAGCATACAAACACAAGATTTAAAGGGGCTGTTGAAGTTTTCTATTTGCCTACACAGATCACAGTCACTATCAAGGATTTGTGTGTCTGGTTTGAATCATTATCCTCAGCATCACACTACAGCCATATGTTTCACATTAAAACAAAGGACAACCAAAGGTCCTTGAAGGATTGGGCACAATTATCTTTTTAAAAATCACACACTCATCCCATGGTTGCATTACTACGTACAAATGGACCTCTGCTTCCCCATGATTTCCCTGCTGCTGCTAACATCTGACAGCATTCCCAAGCGGGACGCCAAAAAACAAGGAAAGAAATGCAACATCTCAAAATAATGAGGAGCAAGTGTCACCTACAAGTCTCCAAGACTGGCAATACAGAGGACCACGATAGGTGAACTGGTTCCCATCCCACAAGCAGTTTGGCTTTGTCAGACACTAGTGGTTTGGCAATCTCTGTTACCACAGACCTCCACCAGATCGGGATTGTTGTTGACCTATTGAGAAATACCTAATGAGCACCACATGTTCCCCAAGTGTTCTGGGATGTAAGCTACCACAAAAGAAAAACAAGAGAGCTACACAGACTGCTTAATAAATGGCAATACAAGCATTTTGGCTTTCATGTATGTCTTGCAGTAAAATATGCAGTGACTACGCTCTCTGCCAGCTTCAGAGAGCCTCTGCCATGAATGTGACTGGTAGTATGGCCAACAGTAAATCTATTACCCCAGCTGGGATGGCACACTCCCATCTTTACAGCTGGAGTCCTGATCATAGCTGGATTAAGATATACAAATCTCTGGTGTTGCAGGCCACATGCAGAATTTCTGAGCACACTATGAAAATATTATGCAGCCACATCTAAAGACTTATCAACATGAAGGAACATTATCAGAGGGTTCCATTTTCAAAAGGTATTTAGAGACTTAAAAAAAGGACACTGATTT
Organism: Balearica regulorum gibbericeps; assembly: GCF_011004875.1. Taxonomy (NCBI): domain Eukaryota; kingdom Metazoa; phylum Chordata; class Aves; order Gruiformes; family Gruidae; genus Balearica; species Balearica regulorum. The sequence goes on along the minus strand of NC_046188.1, from coordinate 51,437,543 downwards.
AAGAGTTTTCAAATCAGGCCTAAAAAAATTTACATTCGAAGACAGCAAGCATCCTACACCTTAGTTGACAGAGTAAGTTAGCAGCAGAGCTCAAAGTCTCCTCAGCCCTGCAAACCACCATTCTCACTACTACAGCTGCAGTTATGCAAAAGATATACACAGCCATATGTATTTACAGCATTACAAAATAAACCAACATAAAAATCAATGCTAGGTTATATTGTGGGAAGCATCATCCAGATGGCAAGCAGATCTCAAGTTATTGCTGCAGGCAGCCAAGAAAGAGACCCTGGATAGAGGGATGCTGCACTGGCAGGCAGATGAACTAGAATAGCAGCTCTCAATCAGCAAGAGCAGCCTCTTCAGCAAGGTGCTGATGTAGTAGAGATGAGGTACAAGAGACAGCCTGCAGCATCCTAGAGTCATAGTCCCAGCACCAGGATCTGAAGTCAAGGCATCTCTACGGATTATTTCAAAGTAGAATGAAGTGGATTCCACCAAGAAGGGGGGTGGGGGGTGGAAATCACCCTTTTTTTACCAGAAAAGCTACAGGAAACATGGGAACCATTGAACCATTGGGCAGAAGGACCTGAGCAGCTCTCCTCTATGCAAGAGTGAGTTCCCAGAGAAAGTAATATCTTTGCATATGTAGCAGAGCAATCTGCTTATCTATGTCTGAGAAACAACAATAGCTCCAAGCAACCTGACATTATGCAGAAATCAGCCTAGACTTTATTGAAATACCAAGCCATCCTTAGGATACAAATATCCACTCAAAATCAACAAATCTGACTGAGCTGGCTCAACATTCCCATAGCCTCTTTCCCTCCCTCCACTGACCTACATTTACTGCCCCTTGCAATCAGACAGCCTGGTTCCTCACCAAACTGTAGAACAGTCACTTGCCTTCACAGTTAAGGGTAACACAGCTCCCAAGACCTAGCTTAGACAGCACAAGTCTAAGTGGCACAGAGTTCTAGTGGCACAGTGCCAGGATTTAATCCCACCTTGCACAACAATTTAGGAACATGGTGCAGTGGTTACACCACAGGCCCCTTCTGGGCCTAATGCAAAGCTCAGCAGAGGCAGGAGTCAATGAAAAGTTCCAGTTGGTTCAGGCACTTTCATCTTTTTTTTCTCAAAGCTGTCAAAATAAACTGTCACTGACTCTCAAAAAGTCCCAGTGTTGGATACTAGAGATAAGAACCATTATGCAATAATGGAAGTGGAGAGATGAATACACTGCATTATCTTGGAAAAAGAGAGATACGAAAAACTTCAGAAGTAAAATAGGCTACAGCATCACTAAATTCAGCTTCCGAAGGTCCCTCCTTTTATCATCTAGTGCATACTCTAGACAAGGAATGCATCACTTTTTACTGCTAGCTAGCTGAGGGTAATTTCGTTTTCTATAAGGAGCACCCATAAGACATGATGGAGCAAATGTCAGGAACAAAATAAGTAGTGTATGGTACAAATTTCAGAAACAATTATTTCCCAGCAAACATGTCATCATTTGCAAGGTTTTATTGAATTGGGTTAATAGTCATTTTTTATTACATAAATAGAGCCCTGCAAAATGCAAAAAAAGAAAAAATAATCACTGGGGAAAAGTAATAACCTAACTGGTTCTCAAAACAAAACTTAATTGGCAAATTAGCTTTCTCAAGGAGATTTACCCACACACTGCTTCCATTTGACACTGAAGTTCTTCGGATTTCTACTGAAAAATAAAAAATCACACTGCAGACTACAAGTAGAGATTCTTTGCCCTATTTACTAAATTAGTAAGTTTGCTAACATTTCCTCCATGATCCCAGATGACATCACACTCTTTTACCAAAGGACAAAAAAAAAATAATTTGGCAGTAAGAATCACCAGAGACATCTTCTAACATGAGATGCAGCTTCCTTAAAGCAACAGACCAGTTCCCAGCTATTGACCCAAACTTCATTACACTCACTGCTTGGCATGCAGTATTTCTTGCATATTTATTCTGGCAATCTCTTCCAAAGCTTACGGGAGCTAATGGGTTTCAAAATTCAGTTCTAAAATGGAGTCAGATCCTAAAACGAGCAGCCCAAACACAGGTTATTCAAACTGAACACATTGTGGGAAAGAAATCCATCAACTTTTTATTCTGCCTGAAACTTAAGAGCTCTTTCCCTCTACCACTGAGCTATCATCACAACAGGACTGATTTCAGCTCTGAACCATGGAGGAATATTTCTGAGTAATCTCAGTGTGCGTGCTGGATTTCAAGGATAAATTAGTGCACTTTTTTGCACTAGGTCTGCCATCCATCTCCACTGTAAGTTGTTCAGTTAACAGGCAAGAAACAGAGATTCAAACACTAAGGTGAATCCCTCCCCCTAAAATACACATCTGTTTACAATCATGCTTCTATTGGCAGGAGAAAGTGAGGGTGTAATTGTGTGCAAGCTGTATAATGCTATAAATCAGTGTATATTTTAATATGCAAGTAACCTCTCTTTTATATAAACTTGGTTTGAAGAAGGCATTTTCTGAAAGAATGAGAGCAGAATCCCTCTTTGCAACAGGACAGATGCCAATTACAAAATCCACAAGCCCTCTGTGTCCAAAACAATTATTCTGAGAACATCATACACCTGCACTATTGAGAGTCAGATTTAAAACTGAGACCCATTTGCATTTACACAGTTACAGTCAGCAGGCAAGTCTCCCAGCTGCAATAAATATACATATAGAAATATGGACAGAAGGCAAAGACTCCAGACCTTGTTCAAGTCCTGAATGCTGAACAACAGGCCCTAAGGATCTGCAAATTTATTGAGGAGATTAAAGGCACACAAACACCTAAAGGGATTTTCAAAATCACCTAAGCAAGTTAAAAGCCTTTGAAAATTTTACTAAGCATCTTTTTGCATCTTTAGAAACTTAAATACATTTGAAATCCAACCCCAAGAGCATATTAAAGGCAAATTCAATCTGGGGAGCTTAACAATAATACTAGACCTCATATTCTCCAAAAATTGTGTTTATTCACGTTTAGTCTCGTTGACGAAAGCTTTTTAGATGTTTCTCTTCTAGACTGCCTGGCATAAGAAAACAGGAGAAATTGTGCATGTGAATGAGTGATGAATCTAAGAACAAGACAAGACAGGTCAGTCTAGGGGACAGCATGCTTAGCAGGGGTTCAGAAAAAAATGCAGTCATGCAACGTGACCTGAACAGTCATTTTCCCACTCTGAGCCGCAATCTTCCCAACATTTTTCAGTCTAGTGAGTTTACATGCTTTTTGGATCAGAGAATCTCTCTTAGCTGTCCAGGAGTTAGTCCATAGCCATCATGACCTCTATCAATGCCTCTAAGCACTGCTATAACTCAGATACATAAAGCCCGATTTCTAGACTATGACCCTCAAACCTCCCCAGCTCTAGACCGATTTTCTGATGGGAATCTGGTTAACCATGTAACATTTAGAACAACCTGAGTCTATCACTGGCTACAATTTCTCCATGTATGTCTGTATATAACACCACTGTTCAAACTGAAGGGTCCTTAAATACCTAAAACATGTTTAAACACATTTTAATGTGTCTGTCTTTATACACATGTATACATTGGTTCTTTTAAGATATATAGACACAAAAGAATGCAAGCAGCAGGCTCTTGGATATGTAACTGGCATTTTATAAAGGCCACCTTTTCATGCAGAAAGACTGCTGAAGGTTAATTAAATTAAATTCTACATTTATCCAAACTCTCCGAAGCAAGGACTTTAATAACATCCTTAAGTAACAGCCAGCATTTTTAAAAGAACTTTGAGGAAGTAATGATGACATGGTTCAGCCCCAGCTGGCAGCTGAGCATCACCCGACCGCTCGCTCTACCCCTCCCCCGGTGGGACAGGGAGGAGAATGGAAAAACAACGGCAAAGCCGTTGGGATAAGGGTTGGGATAAGGGCAGTTTACTGGGACAGCAAGGGAGAGGGAAACAATCAACAACAGTGCTGATAACAGATATTCACAATGGGTGATAACAGAAAGCAATTTACCAATGCACTGACCCACCGGACGCTCAGCCCGTCCTGGAACCGTGCCACCCCCCCCACTGCCCGACTAGCCCCCTTTTATGGTGAGCATGACGTCACATGGTATGGAATAGCCCCTGGCCAGCTTGGCTCACCTGTCCTGGCTCCTTGGGAAATTAACTCTATCCTTGCCAGAACCAGGACAAATGATTGGATAAGTCTTGAAGCAAGATGGAGAAAATCAACTGCATTGTACATGTTTTATTTCTCAGTTCTCAGAGAGGTTTGTTGTGGCTTTTTTGCTTTGGCTTTTTTGGGTTTTTGTTTTGTTTTTTTAATAAAAAAATTTTGGGAGTAGTTTACTGCTACTGATCTACCACCGTGACCATTCCAAAACTTGTGTGTAACAACCACCTTTCACAACTTAGCCTATGCAGGCCTTCAGATGGCAATGACAGCCTTTCAGTCAGGACCTTTGTGCTGATGCGTGTTAGCACAAAACTCAGTAGAAGAAATCCTGTAGTAATAAAACAGCCAAAATCTTGTTAAAGGCCAAAGTAATTTCAACCATTAAATTTCTGGGTGCTTGCTGCGAGCATGCAACAAAATACAAAAAGGGTGAAGCTTATCACTCTCTTGAATTCAAGACAATGCATAACACATGCATCCCAACTGCATTAGGATACCTATCCTGTACACGGCTGTCTAGGCCCCAGCGTTGTCACACACTCTGGACAGGGTGCTCTTATTCCTGTGAACTCACATGAAGAGAAGAAAGAATGGTTGGGAAAGAAACCCTGTGGTGGCATCTGCTTCTACCAGGCAGGCAGAGTAGGAGGATCAGCTCTCACGGTAGCAAGGACAAATGGGTACACAGTTCCCAGCTGAGAAGGTTAGAAGATATTGCCACTTGCCCCATGTCCCATAAATCACGTGCTACAAGTTAACACTAGACGGCTATTATTTTTAGTCAAGATTTGTTACACAGCACTAATTCTGATGCATTTGCTATCACCAGATCTGCAAAACGACACAAGGAGACAGTGCCTGACAGTGACATCAGGACAAGAACAGAATCTACAAATGTGGCTTTTCAACCTTACAATTTAAACACGTTCACAGAAACAGAATGAAAGGAAGGTGACATCCCTGTGCAAAGGACAACTAGGACAGCAGAGAACTCACCATTTTTCAGGAAATAATGTTTTAAAGTGCCTTGCTCTGGACAAACCTGACAGATAATGTACAAATAAGAGAGTGACCAATAAGCAGCCACCTGCTTCAAACTATCCTCTCCAACCCACAATGTCTGGTCAACTTGTAGAGAAGTAATGGCCGAGATGGCTAGTGAGCCAGGAGAACAACATTCTCCTCTTCGTATTTTCTTATGAATAGCATACAACAGGGTCTGGTTTCATAACAAACTTCAGAGGAGTCAGGGGGAACAGCCACAGCCTTTCTCCACCTAGAGGAGCCCTGGTAACAAATTGTGTTCTCAGATACCCAGCTGTTCCCATCTAATAAACACACACAAAAAGCCTGTGTGCTGGGTCTGTGCTCTGTACATAGGGCTCAGAGCATTTACATTATTGTTACAGCAGCACTGTTAAAAATAGACTACTTATAAATAACAATTCCCTACCACAGATTTCATTAGCAGCAGACCTACTAGTAGAATCAGATATCTACTGCCCAGACCAATTAAAGCAATTAAAAACTCTGTTTCTGCAAAGAGGAACTACATAATCTTTAGGAGGCATATCACCCTCTGTGCATCGATCCAGTGTAGGCTAGATCTTATTATATGAATTATTGGGGGGTTACTGATTTCATTGGGCATCTGCCAATTTACACCAAAATGACAGCAGGGGAAGTCTCTCATTTCCCATGTTGCTGCAAACACTTCCGTCCTCCCACTAGCTCTATGCATTTAATTAGATCCCTCACAGCATGGTGAGGGAATTCACTGTAATTCATTGAACTATATGTAGCCAAGACACCAACATCTGCTTCTGTTCTCAACAGGAGACAACAGTCACTTCCAAAATTTGTTCCTAGGACCTACCCTTCCTCAAATGCTGCAATGCTCTTTTCAATCTGGTGTGATCTATCAGAAAGTTTTCTGGCATATGACAGATTTCTTGCAAACGGGGGAGGGGGATCAGAAATAATCTGTGTATCTCCCAACATACCACATATATATCTTCACAAATACCTTGTGATTTGCAAGGAGCGGAAGATGATTTATCATGCTAGTTGGTCAGATAGGGTAGAGAGAGTAACAGGACATAGAGAGGCAGTTTCTGTGCTCTGCCCCATTCAAAGTCTTCAGCTTCGGGTCAGAACAGCTGACCAAACTCTTTAACTTCATTATCAGGCATTAACTCATGAAAGTATAAACATTTCCACAGTTTACAAATGGTGAAAATACAGTCTCCTTTAACTAGAGGCTTGATTAGTTTATTAGAGGGGCTGCATTTCATATAAATTTGGAAAGGTTTATTTTTACATAATAAAAACGAGAGTATTGATGAAGAAATAGAAATCCTCCCCTAGTATTTTCTAATACACGCATATCAATAATAAAATACAATACATACATTCATAAGTTTACATTTGTATTACCTTTGACATCCCTGTGCACACATTTGTTAGTCTCTACTTGTCTGGAAAAGTTAACTTCAGACTTTTCTCTCCTGAAGAAAGAAAATTATCTCAGAGGATTCTTGCCAGAGCTAAGAATGAGAATCCTTGTTATTCCTACTAATTCCCCTTGTGCTTTTCTTCTTGGAAGCTCCCTCTAGGGAAGTACAGAGACAGCATAATCTCTCAAGTATTAGGCAAACAATGTTGCCACCAAAATAGGTGGTGAAAAAACACCCAAAACTATCGATGCCTTTAGGTTAAATTTGCCAGGCTTTGTTGGCTTAAAAAAACCCCAAGCTCTGGGCAACAGAGCCTCCCTCTGTGTCCCTGTTGCACCTCGTAGTTCAATTCTCAAGCATCTCAAAGACTGAGCTCAAGCTGATGCTTTTCCCACAGCCAGGACAGTGATAACGTCTGGGTCAAATCCTTCCCATACCAACACAGAACAGGAATTTGAGCTAGTATCCCACAATTTAGGAGAGTATATTAACAACTGGGCAGTTTGGAGCAAGCCTCACAACTGCTCCCAGAGAATAAACAACTATGTACTTGGTGGCCAGAGGAAACAGGAGAGAGAAAAAAAAACACAAGCACACAGCCAGCCATCAGGATGTTCATTTGCAAGGTAAGAATCCACATTGCAATTTTTGCCGTAGATTACCACTCTAATGTGGAGGCAGATATCATTTATGCAGTTCTAGTCATGATTAGAATATAAATAGAATACATCTAATTCTATAATATTTTATATATATATATTCAGTTAGAATATAAATAGAATTTGCAGTGCCAGATCCTCACATAGAAAAAAAAAAGCACACTCATTTGAGCCAACAGGGCTTAACACAAAATTTGTAGTTATCTGCTTGACTAAACCAAGAGCATCTCTGTCTTCTCTGAAGCTCTGGATGTTTACACCACTTAAGCAGCTGACCCCTCATTTTCTTCTTGGGTCAAAAGAATCTCTTAAATAAGTCAGCTGGAATAAAGACACATTACTCTTAGACACAGAAGAAAAAACAATATAGTCTCTGATGTTTACTATTTATCTACATGATCTAAGATGTTTTAAGATACACTCCCATATTTCTGCTCCTTATTGGTAATCATAATATTTCTCTCCTAAGAGCCCTGCTTCACTAGTAGCAAATGCTTCCCAATGAGTTGCAAGAAGACAATTTGATTTTAGAGAGATTGCCAACCACTGGCATTTAGCATAAGATCAATTTGCTTGTTTGTTGTTAACTAAAAGACAAAGAGGAAAAAGAGAACAAACTGCACCAAGCTGCATGTTAGATCATGTCACTTAACATGCTAGTGAGTGCTCAGCTACTATACTGACAAGGAAGAAACACCAAACAATAATACAGTTACTTTAAATGTATGGGAAATCCCAGAAACACAAATTTCAGCAGAACTACCATTTCAAACATCTTCATTTTCTTCAAACACATCTGCCCTTAATATAAAAAGTAACCTTTTCTCCTTTATCACATACTCAAGACATCAGTAAAACTCAATAGCTAGCACAGCACTCCAATTAAGCTCCAAATCAGTAAAAGACATTTAGTTCTCCCTTTAAACCTCGCACATTTAATCACTCTTCTTTCTATACACAAATGAAATCAATTCTTGTGGTGTTTTATAGACGAGTTTTTTGAGTGGGATTTTTTTTTTTTTAAATGCAGTTATAAGAGTTACACCATTACTGGAAAAGCAAGTATCTTTGTGAAGTGCAGAAAAGCTATGAAATAATAAAGGGGGAGAGAAGTGGGCAACACAGGGAACAGAGGGAACACGGAAAATGTTATGTGGTCAGACATGGTTTGATTGTGTGAAGAGAGGAAAATATAGAAGTCAACAACAGAATAGTTCTAAAAAGGTTTTCAAATAACAGAAAGATAGCCTTTAAGCACTAATGAGTTCAAATGCTTCAAAACATATGAGTCATTGGGGACAGACTTTCAATATACCACCTTTAATTTTGGCAATATCTTGTTAAGCTCATAGCTTGACATTGTGCCTGCTACAGTATGGTTTCCAAGCTTTTAACTTCCACTGCAAAGTTAACTATGAAATGGCATCGGATATGTAGCAATGTTACTTATGAAATTATTTTTTTAAAATCTAACACTGCAACAACTTTAGTATGGTTTCATTAATATCCTCATCTGATTAATATCAGAGCACAGGACAAGAGAGAAAACTAACAAAGCATGCATCTTGTTCTCAAATTAAGGATAATCTAGAAAATACACTACACAGTTTTGTAGTTCATCTTCTTAATTCCATTCATTTCAAATAGCAGATTATAATAATAGCCTTGATACGCACCACAGCGTTCAATGCTGAGGCTTCACTGGCAAGGAAACAAATGTATGTGGTGAATAGTTGGAGAGGAAGGAAGAAAATTTTCTAGCGTTGTATAGTTTAATTTATGTCTAGACTATAAGTCTTTGAAAGCATAATATTGTTCTTAAATGCATATGGTAAATAATACTTGGGGACTTGGGGAGGTGGCAGAGGGGTAACGGAATGACAATAAGACCCAAAAATCTCACCCAGTGCAATCACATGTACTCCTCCCATCTATCTTTCTCATACTACAGAAAAAAAAAAAATCCACTTGCTAGTACTGCAAGCCACAGGTGGAAGTCTTCTCAGTGTATCCAAAATACCAAGTGATCCAATACCTGAAAAAGCAATCTGTAAAAGCGGCTTCCATGTGTCTATAGTCAAACAAGCAGGATGCTGATATTCTCAGTTCTGCTCATGGTTCAACTCACCTTGACCCTGGGAAAGTCACCTGGAACAAATGAGCAAAACACTCTGCGACAGCTCACAGCACAGCTTGTGGAGGCCTGGGAAGAATTAGTTTTCAGAAATTTGTATGGGCAAAGGTGCTTAGAAAACTAGGCCAAAAGAAAGCACAGCAGCAGCACTGTCACGTGCACCAATTCTGATTGCAGAAAGAGTACAAGTCCATTAGAAAGGGTTTTAGCTCTTCTATGCTGTCACCTCCCATATGTCTCCAGATGTCAGATTATCTCTACTTCTGTTGACTAGGTAAAAAGATATCAAAAGCATGCAGGGTCAGAGACACCTTGCCACCTAAGCATAAATGGATTTAATAAATAAATCCATAAAGAGATAAAAATTGGGAGGTCAGTATTAATTACACAGTTACTAAAAGTACAAGTCCTAGAAAAGCATAGCTGCATCTCTGCCATTTCAAAAAGCCTCTCCTCACAACATTTTTCTGGCATCCACACAGCACTTCTGGCTCAGCACTTATCTGGATCAAGATACAAATTAACTCACACCTCTGATATACACATTGTCCTTGCATCCTCTCCCTACAACAGTCTGATCCTTCCAAGAAAGAACAAGCATAAACTTGAGTTCTGCTTTAAACAGTGAAGAGTCTCTTAAATATAATACTTTGTACTTCTAGACCTAAGTTCACAGGTAGTGCTTGGTGGGCCATGCTATGGGGAACAGGCACGGAAGAGACTCACCACCTTCAGAAGAAAGCACTTCTAGAACACCACAGAGGTGGGTACAGGCAGCTGAGCTTAACCTCGTTCAAGAGGGCAGAACACACTCTGTGCAAGCAACTGGATGCCCCACAGATCTGTGCCATCTGCCTGTAGAAAGCCATCAGGAACTCAGTCATGCAGTGGCTGGTTGGTAAACCCCATTTGCCTTCCTTCCAACAGGCCAAACTGGCAGCAAGTTCTTTCGCCCCGACAGCACCTCCTGCTTTCTGGAATAGTCACTGCAATTCAAGGCCACCAGAGGACAAAGAGCATCACTGTAGACAAGCAGAATTGAGCACTACCAAAGGACCTCTGCTGCTGTTTTTGTATTGGGGGGGGTGGAGGGGAGCAAAAGTCAGCAGGAGTCATGTCAAGAGAAGCAGGGACATCCCACCAGTGAGATGAAACTACTCTGATAGCTTCACCGTAAAAAGTCAGACAAGGCTGGAAGTGAAGTGATCTTCAGCAGCACTCACCAAGCAGCCAGTTACTCCCTCTGGAGTGTGCAAAAAGTTTAGAGCTGACTTGTTCATCTCACTTTCACAAGTTGTGTGTGGAGTTTATTTCACAAGCAGGTCATGGTAGACCACCGCTTCACTCATCTCTTCCAGTTTGACCTCTAATCTGAGTTATCGCATCTGCAAACTGGGAACAACAAACGGTAAGAGAAAGTTATCAGGCACATAGCACCACATTGAAATCCTGCATGACAAAACTAAAAAGTTCAGGTGTGAGCTCAGTAAGTTAACTCCCAACAGAAAAGTTTAACCCAAACACAAGTCTGTGTGTACAAGCCATCAGACTGCCTGAAGAGATTCTACAGGTCCGTAATGAGCACAACAGCCAGTACATTTCTGGGCAGCTACATAACACTTCAGGCTGAACCAAACTGAGGTACAGAGTAACAACAGCCTCTTCAGAAAGGCAGATTGTCTCAGAGAAACCTGCCAGCTGCATTGTCCATTGATGGCATTGCACGTGTCACCTGATGACAACAGGGAGAAGAGCCCAGGAGGACTCACTCGGTGTTACAGCAACAGATAAGACAGAGTCAAGGACAAAATACTAGTTCTGTCCTGAGTTTTAAAGCTATTAGTTTAAATAGATGCTCATTATCACTAAACTGAATGATGTATCTGAGAGGGTGACCAGCAGCTTTTTAAGAAAAAGCAATAGATGAATTTTACAATAGCTATTATATAGATCCTACTTCCATTTAGCATTTTCAGACATGAACTCTGTTCCTTTTGTTTGTACAGTTCCATTGCTAACAGTAAACAGAGCAGATAAACAATACTTCATGATCCTTCTCTCACATAAAAAAAGATTCCTGTCATCTTCTATGTGCTTGACAGAAGAGTGTAAGCTCCAAGAAGAGATACTCCATTTTGCTGTTTTCTTTAGGTTTACTACATTTTAGATGTACAGATTAAATCTGTCTTTACAAAGACCTTAAAAATAGCTGTATTCCTTTGAAGGCAGAGGCAGGGATAACTTTCTCCGCTTCCTATTTCTATGGATGGCATCTTGTTTTGATACAATACATTTATTCTTAACTTTAATGGACAGCCACACCAACATGTTCCAGCTGAAAATACATTACCTAACATTGTATAGTGAAGAAGCCTGAAAAATGACATCTGCAGGAACAAGGCATAGAAAAAGCCTGCTTCTGTACAGAACAAGCTCCTGGGGGTTGGAGTGGTAAGAGTGATGCACTGTTCACACACTTTTCTATCAGGGAAATTGATAGCATTTGGTTGACCTAGAGTAACAGTCAATCAAAAGTCAGTAGAGAAAAAGCAGAGGGAGAGGGGTAGAAATGAAGCTTGAGCTGCAGCAGTCATTTGCAGAGAGAATTATGGCTGAGAAGATGGTCCAATCTTTTGGGGATGCCTGCCACAAGCTGGCTTGGGGCGGTGCTGTGGTCCATCCTCTGTTCCATGTCACAGAAATCTTTCCTTCTTAAAGGAAAAGGCAGCAGCTCATAGGCAAAGCATCAACATGTGCACATGTGTGCAAGAAAAACAGAACAGGACTGGCTCACAGGCCAGATCTGGCCCAATTGTGGACACAGTTGAACCTCTGAATTACATCACTAGTTCATGCTTATATTTGTTACACCCTTCCTATCTCTGATTCCCTAACCTTCACATTACAATATTCATTTTAAAAATATATATGTATTAATACCTACCAAATTACAACTAATCTCATAGTTAAAGATACTAATATTTTCTCTCTGAAAGCTTGTTGCTAAAGCTCTGCTGTATTATCTGGAGTTGTGTGCTTTGTTATAAACTGCTTTTACATGAGCCATGGCCACACATTCAAGGTTGAAATGTGCAAAAAGATAACAGGATCACAAGAATAAAAGAAGCAGTTGTTAAATATCTGGTCAGCATGCTTCCCCTTGCCCTCCCTCACCAGGATAGTTTGCTGCTTCTGAACAATTGATGAAGACCTGCAAAACCCCTGCTACACAGACAGCTGAACACCATGGCAGTAAGTCAGATACCAGAGCCTGGAATCCACCGAAATCTAATGACCGATCACCACCAACTCCAGTAAGCCTTGGATCAAGTCCAACCTCCAAGTCTTATTAAACTCATTTTTATATAAAAAACAATAGCCCTTTTGCCTCCTCCTTCAGCTGGGAGGGAAACAACAGAAGCATTTCTACAATCAGACTTACATCTTATGCTGGCTAAAAGAGTAAAGAACTCCACAATGAGATTAATCAAAGTGAAGGAGTTATAATAGGCTTAAAAATGAGAGCACATTAATAACTGCTCCCTTGTGGTAAACAGAGCTGGTAATCAAGAGCAGGTTCAGCAGAACTTCTTATCCATTGCTGAAGCAGAATTAGCTCTGTGGCAACATGAATGAGCAGATTGGACAGACACAGGCCAGGGTGGAAGGGCTCTGTAGAAATTCAATTCATCCATCAAAAACCTAGGAGAAGAGAAAGACACTCTTCTCTTAGAAAAGAGATCACATTTGTTGGTCATTTCAGTGCAAAGCTCAGGTTTCTCTGTCCACCATCAAGACATTTTGCATCACCGGCACCTAGTACGGCACGGATGATAGGACAGTCCCTGAAAGCAATTCTTTCTCTATTATTACTCCAGGCCTAGCACAGGACCGCAGGCTCCAGCTGAAATGAGCAATGCTCCTTCAGAACAACTCATTTGCGAAGACCAACTGATAGGTGTTCAGTTTTCTTCTTCTGTTCCTGTGACAAAAACATATCCTGACAGTTCTTTGCTGCCTTTGTCTTGGGTCAGGAAGTCTGCCTGGAGAAGCTCACTCTCCTACTGATCTTTCTTTTGTCAGCTTAACAGCCTGCAATGCTGTGATGCTCTTTTAAATTTAATAGAAAAAGCAAAACAAATGAAGTCTCATCTCTATTCAAAGTTATAATTTGTCAGTGAAATTATTTCAGAGCTTTCAAGCTAAAACACTGAAGTAAGAGAGGAGAAAAGAAAGCAAGACTGGCTGTATACAGCTTTTCACTAGATGTTCTGGTTATGCAGGTGAATCAAAAAAATTCACTCAACAGCCAATGTGACTATTAAGCAAGTATCTTTTATTGCAGCGCTGGGAGTCGCACCGGGATATTTCCATGAACGTGCGTCTCGACGAGAAACAAATTGTTCGTGATTTATATTACAAAAGAGTTTACATATTCATTAGGTTTCCAATAAATTTAATACATATTCATTATTATTCCAGGAACTCATGAATATATGCTAATGTCCTGATACCCCTGCACAGTTTCTTTCTCAGGTGGTCGTCAGGGGTCGTCCTCCTCAAATCTTCCTCTTTCTCCTCTTCTTCAGTGTACAGAGTTGGGTGACCTCTTCTTCATTATCTCCGTTTTGCAAGCTCAGCAACCTTGTTATCCATCCTGCCCAGATGGTCCCAGGCTTGTTGGCATGTTGGGCCTCCCTTTATCAGGTTGCCTCAAACTTTGTGTCTTTTTCTAGTTCATACCCAAGGACTATTCCCTAATTTACGGCTTCTCTTATCCTGTTTCTGCATTCCAACTATTTTATTAATTGTTTTCTTTTGTACTGGAGCATGAGACAGGCCAAGCCTGAGTTTGTGGGGCCCGACTCAAGTGTTGCCAAGTTATATTTTGGTTGGTTTTTTTAAAAATTGTTCTACGCTAATTAGATTCCCCTATTCACAGGACCATGTAATACCTTCTCCTTCTCCATCCTACTATGTGCACTCAGTATATGAACTTAAAATCCTGACTGTACTTACCTTCAGAAGCCCCTTGAAGATAGTTATCTTTATTTCACAGATGGGTAAGTGGCCTGACAGACAAGCTGGCTTAATCAAAAGTCAAACAGCAAGTCTGCTCCTCAGCACTGAACTGCATGAGATTGAGTTTTGCTTTTATTTATCTACCAGTTTTAGCATTTTTAAATTCATTTGAGGGAAAAAAAGTTGGATGAGAAGAAAACCACACTGTTGTGGAAGAAAAAAAACCACACGAGAGGCTAAAAAAAAATCTTCTGAACTTGCTGGAGTCTTTACAGCAAGGCCCTTCATGCACTCTTAAACCAGCTCCATCCAGGACACAAGACTTGAAGTGAGAATACACCCACATGGACAAAAAAAAATGGTAGAACTACTAGATAACCACTGACTCCCATAGCTGATCTTCCAAATGAATGACAAGCTACCAGGACAAATGCCAGCTGGACCGTGAAAGGTCTGTAAAACTTGGACAACAGTGGAATTACTCAGTGAATTCAGGGGAGGAAAACACACTCCAAAACCCAAAAGAGTTGACTCTCAGCTCCAAAACTTTTGCTTTTACGTAATATAAACTCCTATTTCAAAAAGCCCTTTTTTCATTTAAGATATGTTCCCTCTGGTTTTTTTTATGAAAATTTTGTTGTACCACGCTGACAAAATCCACCCTTCATCATTACTAAAGCAAGCAGTTAACTGTCCAAGCACACAGACTGAGCTTCTTCCAAGCACATTGTGAAGTCTTTGCAAATAGATTCTGTCTGTCCAACAGGAGAAACAGGTTCTGAATCTGCGTCTCCTTCACACAATTACCATCACACTCAACTAAATACATGTAAGCTATCAGCTTGAGAACCCCACAAACTAAGCATCAGCCTCCAAAGTAAAATGTCTCTGGTTGCAGATGCTGCATGATCTCAAGGTACACCCTCTATACCAAAGTCAGTTGTTCTAAGGACTGTGCTTGGGATTCAAATTGCACACACGAACACCTGTCTAGAACCTGAGCCGTTTAACTGCCAGGTGCAGTCTCAGAGGGACATCTTGGCTCCCTGTACAGCCAAAGGAAAGAAACAGCAACTCCGATACAGCACACGTTGAGGAAAGCTCTATTTGAGGTGGGATGAATCTCCCTCTCCAAGTTCCCTTTCTCTTTATTTTCCCCATCATCTGCAGAAAGAAGCCCTAGATAACTGGTTAGATGTTTAAGTCTTAGACAGCTTTAGCTACACAGAATTAACATAAGTTGAAGATTTTACTCTTGACCAGAAAAAAATTGCTCCACAGCTGGAGCAGTCCCTGTAGCAGCCAAGCATCTCCTTTGCAGGAAAAGCAGCTTGTTGATATGGGGGGGGGGGACACGGGACGGACATGGGGGGACGGACACAACTGGATAATACGCAAAATACAATTTTAGGCTCTAAACAGAAAAAGATTTTGCTCTTAATAACCAGACTACTTCTCCCCTCCTCCTCCCAATGCAGTTTTCAGACTTAGATTCAGAACATTAAAATAAAGGTCTAGGCCAATTATAAATATGATGTAAAGCATGGAGTTTCCTTGATCTTCAGAGATTTTACTTATTACCTGAATTGCCTTATTTGCCTGATTCATATAATGAAGGTTTTCAAAACACCACTTTGTTCTTAAGTGATAAAAAAAGCAATCACTATAAACAACATCCTCAAGTGTTGTTTCACCTACTGTCTAAGATTAGATGCCAATTTAGATCACAGGAAGCTGTAACACTTCAATTTCTGTGTACTATGATATTTTTACTAGGTTGCAAAGATTACCTACATAATTCTCTCTTCATTTTTTAAATCATAAAACTATCTTATGTCATATTTATGTGACACCTTGAACAAAGCTTTTCAAAACTAAGGTACTGGAGCTTGTTCACACTGCACTTTGTCTCGTTGCTTCTGTCATTTTTATGTTGCCCTTCCAGCACAGCTGAGATCATACAGTGTCCCAATTCAAATGCGTGACTATGGCCCTTGAAGAAGGGTTTCCATAAAACAGGCTCAAACAAAACAGAAAGCAGATAAGAATTATACTTCTGCCTTTTTTTCTGCACAGAGGACAGGAAAATAAAGGCAGAGGAATTTATCCTAGAAAAAATATCTCCAGGTAATTGTCAGTTTGAAGACATTATCATATTTTATGACAGTATCAGCTTCAGGCCTCGAAAAGAGTAAAAGTCTCTTTGAATAAGATATAGTGAGAAGCCTATCTTTGACAAGAAATCAGCACAGGAACGTGCCCAAAGTGCTAACATACAGTGCCCATGCAGACACAGCATTTTTAAAGATTGAGTTTCTTAAATTAAAACAGTGCTTCTAAAGCTCAGTCTTTCAAGGCTAGGAATATAAAGTTCTCTATCAGGAAACCCTTTTAGAAATGAATTCAAAAATCAAAAGCCCAGATTGAAGAGAACAGTTTTGTTATGGGGGAGAGAGAAGGAAAAAAAGAGGGAAAAGCCATAGTCTTTTAACATTGCTCCTCCTGTCCAAAAAAAAAAAAGCCTAGATTTGATTTCAGAGTGAGGATGTGAATTTTACCTTAAAATAGCGACCAAGAACCTGGTATACAAGGCATGTACTCTCTGACACCAGCGCCTCTTGTAATATCAACATACTTTCTTCAGTTGACAGCACTTTCCACTGCAAGTCCCAAACCCTTGCTATAGTCTACTCTGTAGGCATTGTGGAGACAGCCTTTTTTTCCCCTCATAGATACATTGTTGATACATGAGCAAACCATTTCTCCCCCTTGCCTATAAGGCCTCATGAATTGCTTATACAGCATTCGCCAGCATCTTCAGAAGGATTCTGTAACAGTGTCCAGATGCTCTCCAAAGGTAGCCTCAGAGAATCAATGCTCATGCCCCAAGGAAAGTCAGTGACAAGCAGGTTCTTAAACCCCAAAGCAAGTTTTGGAAAAATCCTGTCCATAAAAATCAATCAAGAAGTTGTATTGTACTAGTTCATGGATTCATGCTTTCTTTGATCAGCAAACAGCACAGGGATGGCAGGAGCTTGCCAGCTATGCTGAGGTGAGTTTTCCTGGCAGAGATGGCTTGCCTCAATCTTAAAAAAAAAAAAAAAAAAGCTACCTCCCTACTTTCTCGCATTTGCTGGAGCCACAAGGTGCTCTAGCTGTATATACAGAGCAGTTGGGGGCTGCAGAGCAAAAATGCTTTTGGCTTAGGTGCTTAAACATAGCTGTGCTCTAGAGAAATACCGTAGTGAACATCAAACACACAATCTGCTGGCACAGACACTTTCTCTTCTGTGCTGCATCGCTTCTGACACTGCCTATATCACTGTCGTATCCAAGTGCCTCCCAGCAGTGCACTACGTGCTGCAGCTAATATCTGATGTTCAGCTTATTCTCTCTTCCCTGAGGGAGAATCATATGCACTGCAGTATGAATTGTTTTGAGAGTATAGGTTTTAAACAGGTACAAACAGCTTCTTTTTGAGGCTGAAAGCATGTTCCCCAAATGAAAGGTGCTCAGGCACATCATGCATGATAAAAGTTCATTTCACAGACTAGGGCCAATATCCTCCTCTCCCTTCCATGAAAACACTCTTCTGCAAAGAATGGCTTTATCCTTTTGGAACAATGTTCTACTGAACCAAAAGCCAAATCATCAACCACTGTCCTACCATAAACATCCATGGAAGTTTTTATGACATATACTAGTGCTGAAGTACACCATGTCTGTACAACCAGATCATTCACTGATGCTTGTAAAGTATTTTGGAGTCCCTGAATAAGAGGCACTATTAGTTCATTATCCAATATAGGACACTAGCCTTTGTTTCCTCTCTGTTTTGCAGACTGTCATTTTCATGTCACCCACACCAAATGTTTATACTTTCCTTGAACTAGAACAACTCTTTTCCAGTTCCTTAGCAATACTCCTCACTCTAATTTGGCTTCCTCAGCTGTGCACATCTCTGTCCTTATGTCTGGTTCCTGAAACAGACCTGCCTAGAATATTTGATAAAATCTGAATGAATTGGCCTGAATAGTAATGTTGTTATGAAAATGCCATATCTCTAGGAAATGATCAGTTTTCTTAATAGCTTGTGCACTTGATGGACAGAAAACACTTCCTCCTTAGAAATGAGCAATTCCAATAACACTGGAACAAAGAATTAGATTTTTCAATGCAGAACGTTTGGATAGGACAAAAATGGTTTTGAGATGTATTTGAGGGTTTTGTTACTGTTTTTTGACAAGCCATCAAAATCTACAGGCCTTAATACTAAAAATTCTTGTTCACAGACCAGGATTTTTTCTGTATTGAGAGAGAGAGACAAAAAATGAACAATTAAAAAAAAAAAAATTCCTACAGAGAGGGCATAAAAAACAACTAATCAGTTCTGCTCAAAAAGAGCTTTCCTATAACTCCCCAGCGGACCTACGAGCAGCAGTCAATAAAAGAGCTGCTAACTCTCCACCTGTTGATGTAGCTTTTTTCTCCATGAAGAATTAGTGTCCACACTACCAGAAGGAAAAAAAAAAAGTTACAAGAAAAGAGACAACAGCATCCCCGTAGTCTTAATACTATTTCAGATTTTCAACAATAAAAAGAGTCTTTTAAGAGCCAGAAAGTCACATTTGAGTCCCATATGTAGGTCAGAGACAAACTGTTCTTTCTAAAAAGAATTAGCAATTAAAATTTAGAGATTTGATTTAACTTCACACAAAAAAGTTTCCAAAGAAGCACATCTGCCATCTCCACTGTGCTGGTGGACTGAGATGCTGTGAGTGTTCCTGTGCTGACAGTGGTTCAAACCTGGAGATTCTGGATGTCTAGAGCTCACCCCCCAAGCTGTTAAGTCCAAAGTCACTGAACAAGTTCTGGTGACAAGCAGATGTTTTAAACTGTAGGGGTCCAGCATGAATAACCATCCATTTTTCATGGATGAAAAAACAAGTCCAAGGTGCACAGCACATTGCTTTTATCACAGTGGTCTTCTCTAGAACGAGCACCTCCAAGTCTCAGCTGAGGACTTTTCTCGAGCATTGTGGCAAATGAAAGTGTCAGCCAACACAAGCAGAGCAATGGAAAAGATGGAGATATAAATATGTAAGGAAAAAAAGATACCTCTTGGATTTTGATGAGTGCACTATATGAATGGGATAGAGGTAACTCAAAAACACTACAACCAAACAGAACAACAATTCCCAGGGGAAATTTGTATCCCAAGTTAAAATTCTTCTACCTGTACCCACTTAAGGCTGACTTGTTTTGCCATGCTGTCCTCTCTATCACAGAGCCAGTTTGATTTCAGAAATGCTTAACACAAAAAACAGTTATATCCTCATGTAAATAATAGAAATACTTTTCTTGCAAGAAATACTCAAAATCCCAAATCTTTGCAAAATACTACAACAGAATTTGCACATATCTTCTAGTTCTGATGGCATGACAATCCACTTTGAATTGGCTCCCATGGTAACTGCAACATTGAGGTCCCCAGAGAGCCATCTCGCACACACACACAAGATTGGAAGGGATGTGTCTGTAGCTTTGCAGTTGAAGAGACAGAACACAAACTTGATTCAATGCAAGGAGTCTCTCCACAACAGTACCCTTCTTTCAGCTAACAGGATTCAGAAAGACACCATTTCTTTCCCTTAGGAACAGGATTCAGCTCTCATATCATCTCCAAGACTAGAGCATGCACTTCTCTTTAGGAACTGACCCTTGCCACCTTCTTCCCTCACACCCCGATGCAGTCTAACACATGTACTTACATCATTTCACTATGAGCTTTTTGTTCCTCAGCATGACCCTGCTTCATAATTTTTCTAGTTGGGTTGATGGAAGCCCAAAGAAGCCAAGAAAAAGCTCTGCATATTTTTCAGTCAACTGGAGAGCTAGCTGCTCTAGCGAAACACTCCAGAGATGCAGCCCAGGGAAAGTCCCCTCCTTCCTTTGCCATACAGATGGCTCCAACGCTCCTGAAAACAAAGGTATCCTTTGCTCATATCTCATCAAGTTCCCCTTTCCAAGGGCATGCCTCACCTCACAGTTTCGGCTCCCTCCCTAAGGATTTTTCTTAACTGGACAGCCTAAATTGCTGTAGGATGACACAACATCATGCTCCTATAGCACACACTGATTCAGGAGCAAGGGAATGACATACATCTCTCCTACTTCACCAGCTTGAAAAGATGGAGTGGTTATGACTAGACTGCAAGCAATGAGACAGCACTTACTGTTCCACCACATCACTGTGCTGTTCACTGCAACACACAAAAAAGTCTGCATCTTTCTCATTTCCACCTGCTAGCAACTGCATTTCATGCAGGACTTGGTCTAATCAAAACTCAGAGATTCCCAAGAAAGGGAGCTGATTTAAAAACCAAACACCATACTTACATTGTCAGTACCTTTCTGACCTCTAGCAATACGGGGTACGTATCGCAGATTTTTAATACGAAAAGATCTCTTTGTGTAAGGAATATTTATCATCCTTTTCATGGAACACCCCTTAAAAATTCAGATAAACAGCCCTAGAAGAGGTACTTTCACAACATCCTACTGACAGACACAACTCCATTAGTGTCCCTTCTTTCCAGTCCACTGTAATTTATTACAGTGTCATAATTTGCAAACTCAGACCCTAGCAAGACAAAGAGGCAGGAAAAGTAGTTTGTGCAAGACCTATAGCAATGAGAAGGAAGTGTTTTTCAGAAGACCGACCAGAAAGTGATGGTTCACTCTTTGCCCCAAAACAGGTTATGTGTCTCAGCAAATCAATCCCTTTTGTTCATCTTCCAAATATATTTTGGCTGAGCTTCCAACTTCTAGAAGAGAGGCAGGAAATAGCAAATAAATTATAGTATCATTAAAACTATAGTAGCCTACAAGTTTATACAGCTTTTAAGGCTTTTGTAGAAAATAATAGAGAAAACCCTCCTTATTTTCAAAAGTTGTTCTGCTTAACAGAACTTCAATTACTTGTAAATAAAAACCATGCACACTATCTAATGAAGATTACTATAAACACTACCCTTCCTTTGGGAAAGTATCTTCAAGTAAATGAGCCAGAAATATGTATGCAAACAACAGGTATTTTTATTCAGTTTTCTCAGAAGTAAGAAACAGAAGAGAATTTTAAAATCCTGCCTGTTTGTCAGAGTACAGGGCTCTTTCTGCCACCCTCTCTCTCTGAGCTATGGCATGGTAATTCACAAAGTGAATCCAAGCCCTGAACATATCTGCTGTATGTACATCTGGTTCCTGTTATTTTAACCTCAGAAGCAAATTGGGTGGGGGAGATAATAAAATTCTGATTTCTGCTGATTGCTTATACTTTGCTAAAGTTCCCTTCCTTTGTTCTATCAGCCAGGTTATTCAGAAGATATTACCCTAATCCAACAAAGAACTTAAGAATGTGAATATTTCCAGTGAAGGCAAAGGCTGTAATGGATTAAAATGCTTTATTTATTAGAGTTCATCAGTTTCTGCTTCATATCTTAACTACTCCACTGAAATACCCTTGCGGTTTCATTGTTATGCCTGTTGTATTAGTGATGTCAGGCACAGAGAACTTATGCTCAACCTGGGAGTTCAGTTCTACCTTTCTAGGGGCAACTTTTCATACATCAACCAACAGATTCTTCCTCCTCTAAATTTTTACCACAGCTATTAACAACTGACACCGGGCCAGTTGCCTCTGAAGAACGAGCGGTCAGAGTGCACATGCAACATCCTGTCTGCCTTAGGAAATAACCAGAAAACTAGCAGTACAGCACTTGTATAAAAAACAGGCAGTGCTGCTGCTCTGTCCTCAGTACAGTCATGATTGCCCAAAGCAGACCTACTATCAGATAAGACAGGACCAGGCTCTCCTCTATTACACCGCATCAGTCCTACTCACTTCACTGGGATTTGCTCATTTAAATCAGAATAGCATGCAACTTTGTATGACCACAGACTTATCCAATACAGTTAGAGCACGAGATCTGCAAGCAAGTTAATATGTTTGTAAGACCATGTTAGTCACTAAAATAAATACTGCTCAAGGAAATTCCTACTGCTTCATTGGTCACATCTTGTATTGCCTGATAGATCACATGAATTAGGAACAAATGGCATTGCAACATTCAAGAACTCAAGAAAAATGCATGATAAGACAGAAGGGTTGTTCCTGCATCACTACTCGCTTGCTGTATTTGACACCAGCTGTCAGTAATTCCACAGAACCTACTCCTACTCTTGCTCCATCCCATACCAGTTACCCAGCAGGCAGGCCAGGAAACATCACCTCTATTTCAGAGAGAAAGAGAGGGGGAGATACTACTTCAGAGAGAAAGGGGGAAGAAGGGAGATACTACATACTCCCCTGGCACCTTCTTTCTCAAAGTCATATTGCAATACCTCCACAGTAGCTTCTGCTTCTTGCTCTCCTTTAAAAAGAAAAAAGTAAGCATTACCTTTGCCTGTTTATTTCCTTGACGCCCACAGTCTCAAAGCTCACAAGAAGCAAGATGCACCTTCACCTGGAGCTCCCTGCAGTCAATCCTATAGGAAAGGGACCACAGCTGCTACTGCTACTGGAACCTGCACCCCTTTTACCAGCTCATCACGAGAGACACATCCCACTCCAACATGACTGTGGCAAGTTCCAGGTACCAATGCAAGCCAGCACTGCTATCCAAAGCAGAGACCCTTCTTTCCTTTACTGCACCTCACTCCTACTCCCAGAACCACTTGCTCACATAGCTGTTTGTGTGTTCCTGTTTTGTTAAAATTAGCATCTTCCCCAGAACAAAACTCCACAAAAAAGGGCATTGGTAAAGAAATAGTCAGCCATTAACATGGGACAACCTGACCGGGCAGAGTGGGGAGATACATCTCCCCATGGAAAAATATTCTAAGGCCAAACTGCAAGTCCACAAGTCAGCAGCAACACACAGATATCCCCAAAGCTAACAAACATCTGCCTCTTCTCATAGTTCTCAGGTTCCCCTACACTTTCCTGTTACCAAATTGTACAAAGGATCTTGTTTTCTCATAAGGGAAAGGAAGAGGAGCCCAGAAATTGAAGGAATATATTGGTGAAAAAAAAGTCAATAGGTTCCTTTGGACGACTGATGCAGAATTCATGTATTAGTGATGGACTGACAAGGTACCAAAATATATCAGTGCTCTTCAGAAAGTAGGAAGACAGCACTTACCCTCTTTATTCCAGCTTGTTCATTTAATCCTAAGCAAACAGGAACCTTAGACATTTTTCAAGCATTTCATAAAGTATTAGCAATAAAATATCTATCTAAGAAAGCTGTTTTACATTAAATGGAAAGGGGAGGAAAAAAAAAAAAAACACAGCTCGGACTTCCTAGCAAAGAGATTAAAGCTTGTAAGTAAGGAGGTGGGGGGAGGGCAAGAAATGGGATGTCACATACTACAAAAGAAGAAAAACTATTGCATATTTAATGGAGTACAAAATTTTTGTTTGTAAACCCATCAGATTCTGAAAGCCTAACCATCTTCCTTCCCAACCATTCCCCTCCATGATGCAAGCAAGGGGAGGGTGGATGAGGGGCACACACACTACAACACCCCACCGCCTCTAGAAAGGCTGCATTTCCTTTTCCAGGGGGACTGTATCCCAATTCTACAACAACATGCCCTGTAGTTTATTAGGCTCTTCTCATCCCAAAACACCAAAACCAAACCCAAATTCCACACTTTGCCAAAGCAAAGAATAAAAAAGAGTCCCATCAGAATTCACACTCCTGTGTGTCCCATGAAGCTTGCAAGGGAGCAGATCTGTCTACATTAGGAAACAGGCGGATCCTGCAATTCCTGAGCTGTTTGATTGGTCTCACTGATCTGGCTTCAGTGTTGGACTACACATATTGTCTGTTGTTCCACGGCCATATCAGCCAGAAGTCTGGAAGAAAAGGAAGTGGTGGTTGACATCCATGAAAATCAGAGAACATTATTTATTTCAAGGAAAGAGGGAGAACTTCATTCAAGGCAGTGCAAGAGTCATTGTCACTCACCAAAAGGGCTTAGAAACTTCACTGATGAAGGGACACAGCCTGATTCTGGTGTGAGTTTTGAATAAGAAATTTTTTCCCCTTTTTATACCAGACCACGGTCTAAAATTACTCACCTTTACCACAGCATAAAGAAAACAAAGCTTAAATGCTAACAAAAATGTTGCTTGAAAGCTTTAAGTAACTGCAGCCTCAGATCTCTTCCTTACAGCCAGGACTGTTTTGAAAAGAGGAAGAAGGGGAGGGGGAAAAAGTCACACCACACATTCACAGAACACGACTCTGATCTGTCTGAAGGAGAAGCCAAACTTTGAGTCTGTCCTGTCCAAAACAGACAGGGACACTCACACCTTTTAGGTTACCAATGCTAGCACCAGTGCACTGAAGTCAGCTTGTTCACAAAGCTAAAGGACCTGAGAAAGGTCCTTGGTTGGGAAGGTGGGACCCTCCCCTTCTGAAAGTTTGATTAAAATTGACTGACAGAGTCAAACATTATCAGCAAGGGGTGACTGTCTGCTTGTGCCTGACAACCTCACACAAAGGATGATCATGTAAGCTCATTTTTTCAAGGGTAGTTTCCTCAGGAAACACGGTAGGGAAAGGCATTTTCACTGGCACTGCAAGCAAAATCAGTTTAATCTGGCACCCTTCACAAGTACTCAATTAGTTTCCAATTCAAGAACAGAAAAGAACAAATTAATTGACCAGCAAAGTCTTAGAACAAGCCTGGTACCATGCCATCAAATGGAAATGAGGGGAATCAGACTACAAACAGCCCTGCTGCAGTCATCCAAAGTCCTCCTCTGCCAACACTTTCCCTACGGGACACCTTTGGTTCTCATCAAAAGAGCCAACATAGTAATTGCAAGAAAGACAGTAGATTTGAATGCACATACCAAGAGAATTTCCAGCAGTCAAAATCCACACGCACAAAACCAGTGAGCTGACGTACAGTCATACACACACAGATCAGACTATCAAGTGGTTAACAAACATTAACCAAAGCACAAATCAGTACCGTAACATGCTCAACAAAAGTGGATGAACAAAAGCCACCAAAAAGCTGCATTCTGAAATCCATCTTTACACAGGGGGTTAATCAGAATAAGTGAACGTTTTCACCTTTGTGTGTGCAATATTCCCCAATGGTTTAAGTCATTACAGTGAGAACCCAAGCCCTTTAAAGATAGATCTGGCTAAGAAGCTGAACACTTCAGAGAGCAAAATTAACTTGGTGGTTAGCTTCCCTTCTAAAAGAATTGTATTAGACAATTATCTACAGAAGTCAAAATCAGGCCAACAAGGGCCACAAAGGGAATAATACAATGATTGCAAAGGAAAAAAGCAAATAATGGTTGGGTGCTCATATTTGAGTCATATACACAGCAGCATTCATAATGTATACTAATTTTGAGTTCTGCTTTATAAGGCATATTCCTAAAAGGAACTTATTTTCTAATTATGAGCTCCAGTGACCATGCACATTAAACAATGGAAACAAACAGCAATAGATACTAACATTGTGACAGTCCCATTATCTCTCAAGCAATGCATGAGGATAAAGCTGTTAGCCATCCTCATAGGCAAAATTTACTTGAAATGTCACTTCTATACAAGTTCCTACAGCTGTCAGTTTACTTTCCCTCTATCCATACCAAAAGGAGGCAATTAAAGACAACTGAATTAAAGATTAAAATTCTTACTTAGCAAGAATATCTGTAGTTTAGAGATCATGTCCTGAAAGTGTTCTTGCTAGCTTTTTAAAAGCAAAAACCAAAACAACCGTCCTTCAAAAGAGACTGGGAAATGACTGGAATTTTTTCTTTCATGATGCTGAACTTAGAAGGGATTCCCTGCTCATTGTCCTCCTTAAAAATGATCAAAGATTTGATCATCTAGGTTACCTGTTCTTCAAGCACATGAGGCATTGCCGGTTTTGCCACAGAGCACTTAAGGCATCTAACAGTCCTTCATTACCTCCCTGAGAGCCTTCAGTGGCAAGCACAGCAGTACTGTATTTCTCAGCTGAAAGGCTTTAAGAAGTATCTTCTAGATATCACCTCAAGGCTCAGTTGGGTCCAACAAGCAAAAGCAGAAGTCTGATGCTCAAGAACCCCAGCATACACAGCTCCCTGGACAGGGTTTTATTTCCTATTTTACTCGATGCATTAAGCAAGAATGAGGGAGGCACGATAGTTTCCGAAGAGATTCACTTACAGCTTCAGCCTTGCAGCAGGTGAATTTCCAAGCCAAATGGTATTACTGAGAGAAAGAAAACACGATCTGAATTAGAAGTGGCAGGAAAGTAAAAGATGTGCAGCCTGTGGTAAAGTTAAAACACCTCCTTGTAAGACAAAAGCATATTACTTAATGGTTTTGTACCTGCTGCACTACTGCTCTCCCAGCACCACAAGTGATTCCATACAGACATCAAGCCCATAAACAGCACAAAAGCCAAGAAGTCTCAGAGGAGGTAAAACTTACTGTTTTATCAGTTGCAAAACCTATAGGTATTTCCTAATGCAGCTTTTAGCTTAAACATGCAAAACTGACACAATACCACAGCTACAAGTCTGCTCTCCTGGTTTTCAGCTGGGATACAGTTAATTTTCACAAGAAGCTGCAAGGGGACACAGCCAGGACAGGTGACCCAAACTAGCCAAAGGGGTATTCCATACCATATGACGTCATGCTCAGTGTATAAAGGGGGCTGGCTGGGGAGGAGTCACTGCTCAGGGACAGCTGGGCATCAGGTTCCAGGCGGTGAGCAAATTGCATTGTGTATCACCCACTTTGTATATTCTTTTATTAGTGTTGTTATTTTCCTCTTCCTTTGTTGTTCTATTAAACTGTCCTTATCCCAACCCATGAGTTTTACCTTTTTTCCTCCAATTCTCCTCCCCATCCCACCGGGGGAGGAGGGGTGGGTAAGCACCACATGCTGCTTAGCTGCTAACTGGGGCTAAAACACAACAACTGCACAAAGAAATCACAGGCTTCTCCCAGGACATCACTCAGGACAGACACATGGACAATGAGTTATGTTTGGAAGACATTCAAGTTATCCCCACACAGTGCAAGCAAGAGAACTGCACTGAGAGAACAGCAGCTCATTTCAAATGAGGGGAGCAGGACTGCTCAGTTACTCCTCAATATCCTGAATGTTAAATATTAACCTCTAGCAAGTCTTCCAGTGACTACAAAGAACAGACTTTCAAGGACAATAGCATGTGATGAAAGAATATTCAGAGACAAGGCTGTGTAAGACTTTTTGCCTTCTATGCGCTATTGCATCTTCTCGCCGGGGGTAAAGGATGCAAGCTGGCCCTCGCCTTAGTCTGAATTCCTGAATAGAGACACAACTAGCAGTAATACAGGCATATGCTTAAAAACAGGATTCCTATGCTGATTCACACTGAAGCTAGGACAGAGAATGACACATGTTCTATATAGCACATTTCAAAAGTTTTGAACAAGACATCCCATTTACATTTCTTTTAATGAAAATAGATCTGCTTTATTCAGAATTGCTGCTATTCCTATTGTAGCTTGTAAGAAATGCAAATTCCCAGAAGAAAAATGCATTATTCACTTCCAGTGTGTGAATTAAGATAGATTTGCATATATTAGACTGACTCAGAGGTGAGTTCAACTAATGCCAATCACATGAAAAATTAACCATAGGATCTACTCATTACACAATAGCAGTGACTGACATCATGCAGCAAAAGAAATATTTTGACCTGTCATATCACACTCCCAACATACAAGGTTTTCTTCTTCTATGCGAGCACATAGAAAAAGCACATTTCTTTTTCTATGTGAGCACCTAGCAACAGCCATAGTCTGCCTCTTTCACATGCATCTGACCTCAATAAAGCACATCTTTTTCTCAAACCCTAACAGGTTTTTCTGGCAGAAAGTAGTAAAAGAAGGGTGTTCCCAGGAAAATTATGAACTATACACAAATACAAACATATTAAGGAGGAGGAATATATGCCAGTAGATTAAAGGTTTTGTCAATTTATTTTTTAGTAAGCAGAATGCTTTTGCTCTACACACTGCTTGTTCACAGTGCTTTCTTTCCCCTCACGCATAGCCCAGCTGAGCACCACTAGCCTTACCCAAGTTATTCCCATCAACTAGAAGGAGATGCAAGCTATCTCAATGCAGCCAAATAGGAACAAACATGTAACACAAACAAGCTGTTCCCAAGGGCCTCCATCACCCACATCATTAGCATTTTGGGATGGAGTACTTTGGACTAAACTATGAGTGTCACAGGTACTCTGGGAACACAGATTCCAGTTTAGTTTTATCCAAAAAGGAATCAAATTCACACTCTGAAGCTACTGCATTATTCAAATTTAAGTACAGTAAGGTGGAACAATGTCCTGGGTTTCAGCTGGGAAAGAGTTAATTTTCACAAGAAGCTGGAAAGGGACACAGCCAGGACAGCTCACCCAAACCAGCCAAAGGGATATTTGATACCATATGATGTCATGCTCAGTGTATAAGCACAGGGGAGCTGGCCGGGGAAAAGGAGTCACTGCTTGGGGACAGACTGGGCATCGGGTTCCAGGCGGTAAACAAATTGCATTGTGTATCACCCACTTTGTATATTCTTTTATTAGTATTGGTGTTATTTTCCTCTTCTTTTGTTGTACTATTAAACTGCCCTTATCCCAACCTGTGAGTTTTATCCTCCTCTTCTGATTCTCCTCCCCATCCTATGGGGGGGAAAGAGGAGTAAGCAAGCAGCTGCATAGTACTTAGCTGCCAGCTGGGGCTAAACCACAACAGACAATCAGGAGAATTAGCTTCAAAAAAATGCACTTTTAATGCAAATTAACTGTCCAACATCAGTGCACACACAGAATGCCTTGACCCAGTGCCTTGAGAAGTGGTCAGTAAACCTATATAGATTAAGAAATGAGTTCGTACTGTTCAAAAGAAGTGGTTGTAAGCCAAAAGGGCAAGAAAAATCCTTTATGAGGTCTTTCTCATCCTACTCTCTTCTGATTTTCCCTAACTATTAAATGGCATAAGAAAAATAGATGTCAGCTGCATTAATGGCCCCTCTGTATGGGAATTCAATACTGAAATACATTTTTAAAAAACAGTCAAATCTGCAGCCTGAGGCAATTTTTGAAACCTGAGCAAGACATCTGTAAACCTTCCTCCTCCAGACTTCATGTCAATCCACAAGCATCAGGAAAAGAATCCCAGCTTTTACTAGGAACCTGGGGTCTTATTTATTTTCATTCCATTTATTTGCAAACACAAGTTCAAAAAATCTCCAGCCACAACAGAACAGCTATTTCCAGAGAGCAGCAGCTAAAATATGTTACACACCAAAGATCAAAAATCAGCAGGCCAGCAAAGGGTGCCACACAAGCCTGCGTACCCATCCCTGCTGGGATGCTGGACTAAATGCTTAGGAGACCCGGGCTCTGTTCCCAGCTCCAGGTATGCTAGAGAGACTCCCTTCTCATCTTCCTGCATTCTGAGGATATGTTCCCAAGGACAGGAGCTCTCTTTGCTTGCGCAGTGCCTTAACACTTACTGGGTCTCTGATAGCCAGCAAAGACTAATTCCCTCTTCTTCATGCCTGCAAGAGGAACAGGCTGACACAAAACTGCAAGCCATCAGTAACTGTAAATAAGAGAAAAATACATAATTGAGGCTAATTAGATTTGGAAGAAAACATTGAAGGGAAAGGAATAAAACAGCACTCTTCATCAGCCGAGACATCACTTAGTCATGATCTGGAGTGTTCACACCTGCTCCGCTCTGTCACAAACTCCCACAGCTCTGAAACACACTGCAGCAGCACCCCGACACCTCTCCTTCTGCCAAGCTTAAGCAGCATAACAGGATCATTTTGTCATTCAAGTTCACATTTAGTTAATTGCTGTAACACCTTCAAATCTCTACAGTGTATTTCACTCAGAACATCTGCACAAAGTAAAGCAGCCTCATGGGTCTGCCTCCACCAGCCCAGTGCAGACTCCTGAGCTGCCAAACACATGGGCGATCTTGCCACCAGACAGCAGTGGGCTTGGGCCACTGGCACAGCGGGCATCCTTATTGATCTGTATGCTTACACAGTTATTTGGGCCAAATAACAGCCCTGCTCTGGTCACCATTTCCTATCATTCTTTTTTTTGACCTGTTATATCATAAAGGCCTCAATTCAGAGAAATAATTTGACACATGCTGCTCTGCCTTGGCTAAGCCAGACTGATACAAGACAAATCTCAGAGCCACGGTGTTCAAGGAAAGACTAGCAAGGACCTAGGAGGAAATTCTCCATGGACTCTGTAGGTACACAGCATCTATAACATATATTTTGAAAGCCCTTTGAAGTGCTGCTCTCTGTGCCTTCACATACTTGAAACCCTTTGGAAAAGCACCTCTGAATACTTAGCTGAATAGGGATTTGTCAGTACTTTGCTGAATAGAGACCCAGATTACAGGAGAATAAATGATACAGGATCTTTATTTTCTGTACCTTGAAAATTCCTTCCCAGTTTCCCTTTCTCTCACCCCCTCAGGAATGGCTATTTCTCTGTGTTACATCCAGGTGGACCTGGTTAGTTCAGCTCCTACTCTGTTACCATGGGGTTGGCAGGTGATACAAGGAATGTTTTGTTGTTGTGATAAATATTCTATGTCATGATATGATATTTTCAACTACCTAAACAAAAAAGTTCATATTGCACATTCTAACAGCCAAATTAGTCCCTTATTCAAGGGCCAGCGGTGACAAGAAATTCAGCAGTGTAACCCTTCCTTCCCAATTACAGCTGCAAACAGCCACATGGGTTGGTGCTAGTGAAATGTAAGTTTCTACCTCCATGGAAGCAAAATAAACTCTATAGACTGAAAATGGAAGAGGAATAAATAGAAATCAACGACAGGTCTTGCATGTGGTTGAGTGTTGAAAGTTTCCAAGGCAAGGGGCAGATTTAAAACCATCTTTTTGAAACTGCAATACCAGAGTCATGGTTTTCAACCCTAATTGTTCCAAAAGTCCTGGGTTCCCCATCTTATTTGGTCAGACATCCTCTTCTGACAACACTGCCATGATTCCCAGCTCCTGATCTTCTGCCATAGACTGAGAACCTCTATCCTACATCCAAACGGTCTACACAGGCACAGAACCACTCCTCCCACATATCCAGAACTGGGGTATTTATGCAAGCCAAACACTGTGGCTGTCTCTACATATCAACTTGTAACCAAGTTTGTAATAAATCTTTGGCAGGGCCAGCTATAAACATGACACTTGTGTACACATTACAGCTAAGTGCTTAATTTATGAACAGAGCTCTAGTTCATCTTGCTGCAAGCCTAAACCCTGTACACAAGCCATCAAGCAGCTGACCAGAATTATTTTGTCTGTAGTGAGACAACTTTCAGCTCCCATACAATTGTAAAGCATGCTGCTCTGCATGGTATAGCAAGTTATTACCCAGCAGCTGATTTGCAGTGTGTTTTTTCTATCCATTGCAGTAGTTGAGTGCTGCCATCAAACCAATTCAGAAAAAAAAAAAATTACTATTATTCATTCTTGAACATGACATACCCACCTTTGTTCATCTTACTACAATCACTGCCAGAAATCTATAAAATCAGTTAATCCCAGGTCCGGGGCTTGTTCCACCAGACATCCCTCAGCAAAGCAGTAAGTAATATCCTGACCACCCCCAAAACTTACCAATAACACCTCAGGTAGGCTCAAATCCCAGCTTGAGTCCAGCAAAATCCTATCTCACCATTTACGCACCGTAAAGGTGTGCTGAAGTCTGTGATAAAGAGCACACAAGCAAGTGATAGTACCAAACAACATGTCCAGCTGCTGGTGAGTTTACCCATTTAATGGCAAAACACCATTCAGCATAAACAGGTACCCACTGAAAGCCAAGTCAGCAGGAAAGAGCACCTGGCGCAAGTCAGCTGTTTCACCAGCTATGACACTACAAATCTGCCATCAGGTAACTAATAACAGCAAAGAAGGCTGCAACATGGATACCATCACCTGTGAACCACTGAGATGTCAACACTCCTAAATGGTTGTAAGATGCAATGAAGGGGAGAACTACCCTACAGCCATAGACATTCATATTTTGGGGATTTTTCCTGGCTAAAATCTATGAAGGAATTAATTCAATTATTTTTCTATAGTACTGATTAACTACTGAAAATACTACTGATTAACCATCTAAACACAAAATACTGGCTCTTACAGCTGTGTTCTTTCCTTCTCTTTCAAAAGATATTAGCCACAGTTCAGATACTTAAGTATATAAATTCAGCCAGGCATGTTTAATGAAAGCTTTACCTTCTATCACAGCATTTTTAAAGTAGAGAATAGGCTGCCTTTTACCCTTCCAGCATCACAATGAAAAAGTAACTCTTTCCATGGAATTGAAGAAAATACTGTGGCTAGCAGAGCCCTGTTGAGAGATAGATTAATTATCTACTTGAACGTGCATGCAAGAGTAAGCTTGTCACAGCTAAGGGAAAAAGAAAAAAGCCAATCAGTTAGGGAAAGGTAGCAAAGCTGCTGTGCTAATGTTCTTCTCCCTTAAACCTTCTGCACAGCTCAGTGCAATGACAGAGGTATGA
Organism: Balearica regulorum gibbericeps; assembly: GCF_011004875.1. Taxonomy (NCBI): domain Eukaryota; kingdom Metazoa; phylum Chordata; class Aves; order Gruiformes; family Gruidae; genus Balearica; species Balearica regulorum. Next base: position 51,404,401 of record NC_046188.1, on the reverse strand, counting down.
TGTTCAGAAACAGTAATAAAGAGAAAAATCAGGCTGGGGAATTCACTGCCCTTTGAACAGGACAAGACAGGTACTACTTGCAACCAACAGTGCTGCCTTACCACACAGTGCCACCCCACTCCATTTCCAAGAGTGGGGAAGCCACTTTCTGAGCGGCCAACCTAGAAGGGAGCACAATGCCCTTCAAAACAAGAACAAGAGTGCAGCCACAAACTGTGTCCTAAAACAAGCATAACCAGAGTGCCAGCTTTCTAGGGACTAGATGTTACCTGGAGGTCTGCGTAGCCCGGAGACACCCAGTGGTTGAATCGTACATCACAAATATGTACAATTAATTGAAAGGTTAGGGAAAGCGTCGTCCCAGTTCTTTTATTTAGTACAACCTCAGATTGACATGATGCTTTTCTGCTCACCTCCAGCTCTCAGGCTGGGGGTGGGAATGGATAGGGAGGTCTAGGAAAGAGACTCGATTCTGAATGAGTGACAAACTGCAAGACAGTTCAGAGGAAGGAGGAATCTGCAAGGTTTCACATCAAGCTTTATCTTGTGCCTGTAAATATTACTGACATCCTCTGGCCCTTCCTGTGCTCCGCCATTCCTGAGGAAGTCCCTGCAGGCAAGGCTCTGACTTATTTGAGGTCTCTGGCTGAGTTTGGGTAACGACTACCTGCAGTCTGACACAGGGGCAAGTGCTATGCCACACTGAAGGTCAAATAGGAGCTAAATGCTCCTTGTTGAGCTGCTAAAATTGCCAGCAGCTGCTACACTTCCCAGCTTGAAGGAGACTTAACGACCCACAACAACTAGTCAAGAAAGCACGTGCAAAACAGAAGTAAGGCATCACATAACTAGCAGCATAGGACCAGACTCTATACTAGAAAAAGAGAGAAGGAAAATAGACCCAACTTGAAACAAGCTTTTAGCAGCTCTACAAAAGCGTAAGTCTCCTGTGCATGTCATGGACTCTTCAACACTAGGCTTGACTCCATCTGACCCAGCTTTGGACACTCGTGAAATACCCAAGTTAGGGGAAGCTGACTATGATGATCCACCTAAGGTCAATGGAGAAAGATGGACACCTCTTCCCACTAAGATGGAAGTCATCATCTAGACATAAGCACCTCTCCACCCTTTATTTTAGGCCCTTCAATTAAGTAGCATGAATCCAAGTCGAAGTGTATTAGGAACAGCTGGATTACACAGGGCCAGCTAAACAGGATTCATATTACGCTCTCCTACTTGGCCTGCACTATTGTTAAATCTGAGTAGCAATGCTCAATTCAGATGAAAGTTGTCCTGGTTCTGGCAAGGATAGAGTTAATTTCACAAGGAGCCAGGACAGGTGACCCAAACTGGCCGGGGGCTATTCCATACCATGTGTTGTCATGCTCACCATAAAAGGGGGCTAGTCGGGCAGGGGCGGGGCGGGTTCGGCGTGGCTCCAGGTTGAGCAGCTGGTCAGTTGGTCATTGGATCGGTAAATCGTTCTCTGTTATCACCCATTGTGAATATCTGTTATCAGCACTGTTGTTGATTGTTTCCCTCTCCCTTGCTGTGCCAGTAACCTGCCCTTATCCCAACCCTCGAGGCTTTGCCGTTGTTTTTCCATTCTCCTCCCCATCCCGCCGGGGGAGGGGTGAGTGAGCGGCCTCGTGGGGCTCTGCTGCCGGCTGGGGCTGAACCACGTCAAAAGTAAATGGTGAAAGCACAGTAATCTCCAGAGACACATAGAAATGCTTATTTTAAGCTTCTCTGTGGCTCCTCATGGAAAAAAGCAGGGCAAACTTTGTTTACAACCCACACCACATGCACAAAGACAAATGCAACCTTCAGCCAAGTTCCAGCAAAGACAACTTTTTTTGTCTAGAATTGAATTGTAATTTTTCTAAGAAAACAGTACTTTTTGGAAATAGCAACTATATTGTAGCAAGGGACAAACATCAGCAAAAAGTAATAGGTCAAGTGCAGGAATGGGTGACCTTACTGTGATCATTCTACCATAAGAGACTTAAGGATGGTTGCATTCCGTGCCGGAAAGCTCAGAAATGCAGCAGCACCAATAACCCAGAAACACTACAGTGACTCATTTGTGTTCAACCAAGTATCAACTCAGATGCTCAGGGGAAACAACAACGGCATCAAACAGAAACAAGCTAGCCAACTGGATGCAATATAGCAGCACAACCTGGATTCAAGCCATGGCTCCTTTCACTGACTTGCCAGGCACCTCACTTCTCACATGCCATAAAATAAGCCCTCTTTTAGCAGAGGTTTGATCTACAGGTGAACATTACTGATAACCAGTAGGTGTTCTCAGAATATAAGCTGATCACGACAAAAAACAGTACGAGGTTTCATATTCCAACACCCCCGACCCCAATACACATACTGAACACAGAGAGGAAGTGAGGGAAACATCGCAAGTATTGCAGGAAAACTCACAGACACAGCAGCTGTATAAACCTGCAAAAACAGAGAGCAGGCAAGGCTGATCACTGAGAACAGCATATGACTAGTGTGAAATGGGAGAGCACAAACAAGCTTGGTCTTGAGGTCTTCTCACAAGCAGAGGGCAGCATTCAGGATCCTGCTAGCCCCCTTAAATCACACCCTGTATCTGCTCTTATGCTCTGCCAATCAGAATTGGAAAAAAAGAAAAAGAAAAGAAAAGAAGAAACAGGCAGGGAACAGAGGTAGGTCAGCTGCAGACCCCTTCTCTCAGCTGCTCAGAGCTCCAGCTTCCAGTGTTTGCCTCTCTCCTTCAGCCCCACCTATGCAATTCCCTTCCAGCTATCCACCATATGACTCAAATTTGAGGCACTTGCTCTGCACCACTGTGCGTACAGAGACACTGACACTCACACCATATTCTACTGCATCAGTGACACATATAAGCAGCAAAAAATTAAGAGGGAAGGTTCCTTCTCCATCCCTCCTGCGTCATTAGAGCCTCATCTTTTGCTCTGTGAGGCTTTTAAAAAGAGAAAACAGAACTGAAATAAAATGGGAGGGGTGTAAAAAGTGTCTGAAACAAAACACCATATGTGCAATTCCTCTTCTCCTGTTCTATGAACTGCAAAAGAAAACAGCACCTTTCCTGACAGAAAGAAGCAACGGGGCTGTCTTAAGTAATTGAGGGATGGTGGGAGAGGAGAGAGGCAAGAAAAACACATATTGACCCCAGTCCAGAGAAGAGCCCCTTTCAGCAGCCCTGAGTAAGAAAGTTGCAGAAGTGACAGCTTCCCTGCCCAGCTGGCTCTCCAACCTGCCTAGAAGCAGCATCCAACACCACAGGAAGGGCTGGCTTTGTTTTCGACACTGTTGGCCAGTGGCCTTATACACAGGATTACAGAATGCTGCTTTCCTCACAAGTTACAATGGAGCAATTTATTTTAATTGGCATAAGCAGAGAAAGAGAGCCAGACTGATCCACTGTGCAGCAGCAGGACATTGTGAAAGGCAATTTTACATGTGTGCATCATACAGTCGTAACACAGTATGCACATTACACACACACTGTCTTAGAAGGAAATCTTTCAAGAGAGACCTTTGACTTCTGAAGATAAACTGAATCATCTACAGTCAGAATCTTCAACCTTCAATCCCCATTATCCATGTGCTGCTACATGGAAGCACCCTGTTTTGACTTCCTTCATGACTTTCAACTCCCCATTCCCTCATATTTCCACAGCAGTCTGCCCTATAAAGTCACAAGAGGATTTTTCCACCCTGTTGACATCATCTCATCCTTGTTACACCCAGTCCCGTCCATGCCGCTCAGCATAAGCTGCAGGCTGAGTGCTGGATAAACAGTACCAGATCCATCACACTCCAGCGATCCTTGCTGACACTCAGGCTCATAGGCAGCTATTACAAGTCAAGGCCAGGCTAGTGAGCAGCAACTTTCTGTGCATCTGTGGTGATGAAAACTGTTCTGCAGTAAATCTAGAAACTACTAATGGTCACACTCTGCTCTCATCATCTGCACACACACATGCACTTAACTCAGGGTGCTAAATACCAGCCTGGCTTTTTGCATCCTCATTGACTTCTTCCCTCCCCAGTCCCTCAAATTTGTTGTGTCCACTCTGATCCTTCAGACTTAATAAACACTAAGGTGTCTTGGCATATCAGATTTCAGAAAAACTTCTTTTTTTCCCCCAATACTTCCAGCTTTCAGTCAGTCCCTTACACCACAGCTCTTCCAGACGGTGGCTCTCAAACATGTCCTCCTGAGTTGCTGGCCAATATCCATGCAGCTGACCAAATCCTTAGCTCTACTGTAGTGCATCATATGTAAATCTTCAAATACTTCAAATCAAAATGAGAAGTTCCAAATTAAAAAAAAAAAAAAAAACAAACCACCAAACACAAACCACCAAACACAAGCAACTTAACTGCTAAAATCATTGATATATCAGTTGCAATAGCAACATTTTGGAGAGGATTTTTCTGGGGCTTTTTATTATTAGCATTATTACATCTGCAGAAGGCAAGCCAAGAAGAGAGAGAAATAAACAGACCCAAGCCCTGCATCCGAGAAAGCTCTCTGTGAGCAAATGCAGACATGTTTCAGGGCTGGCAGAACATTGCGCTGAAATTAAGTGGTGTGGGTTCTGACAGAAACACAATTTTTCAGATCTGGTATGAAACTGTAATGCATGCAACTGAATAAAAGCTTCCATAGGCTGTACAGCAGCACCTAAATATTTGTCCTAGTGCTGTTCATCCGTAGTTGGCACACATTCAGAGACTGCAAAGACAAAGCCAAACGAAAGCTCAGACTGACTTTTCTACCTCCAATTTACATTGCACTTTTCCCTCCAGGGATCTTGCATGGTTTGGTTTGGATTCCATCCCAGCTCAGTCCCAAACAGAGAGATGTATCAAACAATTTCAATGCACCAACACATTTCATTTTAGATTTAAGTATTTTAAATGACTTTGCACTTTCCTGACATTTCAATACTATTCTGGATAACTTTTTAATCCACCCATTTTTACTAAGTGGTTGGAGTATAGGGCAATTGGACTAAACTAAAAACAGAAGAAGATTGCACCAAGACAGACATCCACAGAATGAAAGCTGTTCGGGTAGAGTACCACCTCCCCGTGGGAAATGAAAACTTCATCACTAGTTATTCAAAATTCAGTTGTACCACTGTCCACCACAAAGCAGGACAAAGCCATGAGCCAGCAACAAAAAAAAGGAAACTTTACGAGGCAAATAAGCTAGTTCTGACTTTCACCCCTTTCACTGCAGAGGCAGATAAGGGAACAACCACCTGCCAAATGCCTTGAGGATATGGGGCAACTATGCAGGGTCAGAGCCAACTCTGCAACTTATACAAAAGCCTGCCCAACAGAACTAGTCACCAACAGGCAAAGGCAGAGTTAATACATACACTCTCTGTGTGTATGCGCCAATATAGTTATACATACACTAAGAAAATACCATGAGGAGAGGTCATCAAAACCTTTTTCCTCACTGTAACAAAACTCAGGCAGCAATAAAGGACAGTTGGCTCATTCACAGCAGCACTTGCCATCAGAATCAGTACTGCGCATGGTAAATAGGGCTTCCAGTTGCCAAAAGCCACAGGGTGCAAAAGCAGTCTGACTTTGCACGAATCATTGCTAGGACTGAACCTGCAACAGGTAAACTGGGTGCATGGAGAAAGAACCGGAGGAGGAAAAAAAAAAGCCACAAAACAACGCTTATTAAACTGTAAACGCTTTGATACAGAGAATCTTCTGTGTTCTTTGATTGGTCAAAACAATGGCCCAGAACTGGTTCTCCTTTCATAACACAGTACAAAGGAACCTGAAACCATTATTTTCTAGCAATGGCTCATCATGGGTCCCATGAATAAAGGGCCCGGCAATAACCCAGCAGCCACAAGGCTTATGACAGCTTTCTCAGGAACTTTTGAGAATTTGACTTCTTTCCAATAACTCCCTTAGGCTCCCAGAGGAATCCCCAAACAGCTTTTCAAGCCCTAGGAGTCCAGGCCAGTTGACAGCAAAGAAGATACCCAAAAGGCACTGCTATGACAATCCCACAGCAGAGCAACAATGCAGGCAAGCAATAAAACTGATGCTAAACAGGTCCACAATAAACTGGCCCTAACCATAATTTAAACAGTAGGGCACTGTCGAAATGAAATGGTCATTTATTGACAGAGAGAGCAAAGAAACATAAAACCCCAATAGAACAGTAAGAGACCACAGACAACTTTCAGAAAACAAATGCTTCTCAAGCCTACCACTGCCTCTAGATGAAGAAATCTCTTCTACTTCTGAGCATAGCTCTCTGTATCCTCACCTCTAGCAGGAGAGCGGGATATTCTGGGCAGTTCTTGCTTTCAGGTATAAAGGCATTCTATTATTCATTCTCCAAGTAAGACATTTTCTTGTGTGTGTGACAGAAAAGTCCTAGTCATCCCATGGTCCCTTTCCTCCAGATGTCCTGATTCACTCTGACAAATACAGAATGCCTAAGCAGCGGTAGCAGTACAGGCAGAACCACTGCAGCACAGCCCTAGCCCACCACCACTGTGGCTGAGGGAATAGGAATGCTTGAAAGGGCATTGAACTGGCATTTTGCTACAGCAGCAATAGCTCTTCAAACCCTTCCTCAATCCATAAAGTGGCTGTACGTGTGCTGGGGGGGAAAGCCATTCTTTCACCCACACACCAGTTTGTTCCGCAATAGAAGCAAAGAGTATTTGTTGAGCATGCATTTAAAGAAGATAGAGCATCTCTGCTTTAAAGTGACCCCACACACTGGGGATGTAGCTCAATAGAGAAGCAGAAAAATACATCTTCTTTGCAGAAATGCAAATACATTCAAACACACCTCTAGCCAAGATGCAGACAGGTGGCATACTTTGTGTAACACCGCGCATGGCTAACGTTCACACGTGCTACAGATAAACCATCACACTATTCAGTTGTTATAGAGCTAAGCAGAATACACACACACTCATCTTCAGAGGTTTCTCAATACAAACAGAAAAAGCTATCTTTCACAGAATACAAGCACTTTCTTAATACGAAGCTTTTTAGCCTCGCTACTGAGAATGGCAAATGTCATAAATCACGAAAAGAAGAAGTGAAGCAGCTTGACAAGGTCATGCAAGAGGCCTGAGGGGAAAAAGTCCTGGCTGGGGGGACATCCCAGGGAAGAGAACCCATGCCCATTCACTCAGCATGCCACTCATCAGGCCGGGGGTACAAGGGTGAAAGGTGGAAAGATGTCTTTGATTTATGCCTGCTTGGGAAAGAGCCAGTTTAAGGAATCAAAATAATTTGGGGGTCCTCAAAATACTCAGCATATCCTAAAGGAGATGGGAAAAGTGCTCTCCAAACAGCTTTGGGGAGAGCAGAGGTATATACAGTTAAGTACCATTTTAGATCAGACAGATTCGAAGGCAAGCTGCAAACAAAACTGTAACCTTGATCTTGCTGTTCTTTTTACTTAGGAATGCAAAATGAATGCAAAACCCCAACCAAACCCATCAGTCCCTGGGCACAGCTCAAGCAGCCTATTGTTCCGAAAGGACTTATCAATCACTACAGACAACCCTCTCTGATCAGGTCATATGATTGAAGGCTTTACTTTATTATTCACTCACACCACCACCAAGCAAAGCAGCAGCAGCATATCAGATCAGACAAAGGAACTGCTACCCTTCAGAACAGACTCCTGAATAACTGCTCTCTGATGTGCACGTGTGTGATTTAGCTGCGTGCAGTGGAAATGCAAGAGTAACATGCCACGTGCGCCATTACTTCCCAAGTTTAAAGAGGCAACACAACCAAAAACAACCAGGACATTCAAAAGTCTTGTTAGTCTTGTATCTCAAGTTTATTAAAACTTCACAACTATTTAACCAAGTATGTTGCAGCATTCCCAAGTACTCTACACGTGCTGAAGAGTGTGAGAAGTGCTGGGTAGAAGTAAGAGATGATGGAAAACTCTGTGAAAGCTGGCCCTCCACAGCTCAGTTCCATCTCCAACACAGTGTTTCATCAGCGTGCAGGCCTCGGGGCTTCTCTGTAGCAAGCTGGAGACCCTCCCTCAGCTTTCTAATCCTGGGGCTACTACACCCCACTGTTGCCCAACCCTCTGCTACTCCAGTGCCACTGTGTTGTGATTAAAATGCTGGAACTGGCTCTTGAATGAAAAAGAATTCACCTGCAAGCAAAACAACTTCAAAATTTATATTCATAAAGAATGTCTGAGGAATGTAGCGTCTCCCCCTTTACCCGCTGAAACATAACAGTTCTTGGTCTTTCATACAAAACATGCCGTAATTTCTTTCTTTCCTGCAGAGCAGTCACTGTGCATGTGTCTACCACTATTACCTCAATATTTTTTTCAAGAAGCACTTCTCTAACAAAAAGGAATTCACTTGTACAAAGCAAACTGTATCGCTTCTGCAAAATTTCATTTGAGAATCCACAGTTAAAGTGCGGGACCCCCGTGGTTACCAGTTCTGCAGTGTGATAGCTTCAGCATCCCTTGTGATATGAAGCATGTCACCTTAACACATCCTTAAGGTGAGAGAACAACCAAGCTGATTGGCTTCATCACCCTAAAGACACACAAAGTGACATACTTAATCTGATGAGAGGTGCTAAACCAGTGCCTCTTAATATTTTATGAAACATTTAGCTGTTTATAATTTTAAAAACAGCAGCTCAATAAACAAAGGGATGGAACATTCCCTGTGGATGGCACAATGATAGGTGCACAGCAGCCCACTCCTCTGAGTGATAACATGATATCCCATGCATTGACTCTGTCCTCCCCACGTCCACGCTGGAAGCCCCCTACACTGGGAGGTCTCAAGCTCTGCACACCAACAGGCATTTTTCCAGAAACAGCTGTCTTTCACCAGGATGCAGCACATAGCAGGGACAGCTTTGGAGCTGGTTTAGGACATCCTGCTTCCATAGAGCACCTTAATCTGGCCACAACAGGCTGACATGCCCAAGCCGAGTAAGTAGTTTTAATCAGAAAAAATACATTTTCTTCCCTACCTGGTCAGTTCTGGAACAAGACTACAGTTACAGACTTTCATGAAACATAAAATGCAAGCATCCCACTGCATTACTACTGCACTCTTGCTTTAAGCCTACCTGCTTCCTTAAGTAGCCTCTACTGACCACTATCAGAGACAAGGTACTCAACAAGATGGATCTTTACTCCTACTTATAACAACCATCTTTTATTCCCACTCCATGAAAGCTTGCAAGACACAAGACCTGCCAGAAGAGAGATGGAAGGAAAAGCCCAAGCATCAAGTTTAAATACAGACATAAGCATCCTCAAAAGGCCCAAAGGATAGCCTACAGCTGAGCCTGCTCTTTAATTCTTTGCTCCAAATACATCCATCATCACTTATGAGAGCCTCAGAGATAAGACTTCAAAAGTAAGTTAGAAAATCCATCCCCCCATTCCTTTTCATTGGATTTCAGAGAGTCATAGATGCCAGGGCAAACCAGCAAACAAGAGGACTGGCTTGCTGCAATCTCTTTAAATAGAAATAAATCTTGATGGGAGAGGACCTAATTGGCTATTACAGAGACGTGGTGGGATAGCTCCTCTGACTGGAGTGTTGGGATGGAAGGGTACAGGCTCTTTAGGAAGGACAGGCAGGGCAGATGAGGAGGGGGCGTCACCCTCTACATCAATGACCAGCTGGAGTGCATGGAGCTCCACCTGGGGATGGACAAGGAGCTGACCCAGAGCTTATGGGTCAGGATTAAAGGGAGTGCTGGGGCAGGGGACATCATAGTGGGGGTCTGCTACAGGCCACCTGACCAGGAAGACCAAGCAGATGAAGCCCTCTATAGGCAGATAGGAGCGGCTTCACACTCACAAGCCCTGGTCCTTATGGGGGACTTCAACCACCCTCACATCTGTTGGAGGGACAATGCAGCTGAGCCCAAGCAATCCAGGAAGTTCCTGGAATGTGTCGATGACAACTTTCTCCTCCAAGTGATAGAGGTGCCCACGAGGAGAGGTGCCATGCTGGACCTTCTTCTCACCAATAAGGAGGGCCAGGTAGGGGATGTCAAGCTCAAGGGCAGCCTTGGCTGCAGTGACCACAAAATGGTGGAATTCAAATTCCCCAGGGCAGTGAGGACAGCAAGCTCATTACCCTGGACTTCAGGAGAGCAGACTTTGGCCTCTTCAGGGATCTGCTTGGTAGAATACCATGGGACAAAGCCCTGGAAGGAAGAGGGGCCCAGGACAGCTGGCAAATATTCAAGGGTCACCTCCTCCAAGCTCAGGAGGGATGCATCCCAACAAAGAGGAAGTCGGGCAAAAACACCAGGAGGTCTGTGTGGATGAACAAGGAGCTCCTGGGCAAAGTCAAACAAAAAAAAGGAAGCCTACAGAGGGTGGAAGCTAGGGCAGGTAGCCTGGGAAAAATACAGAGAAACTGTCCGAGCAGCCAGGGAGCAGGTTAGGAAAGCCAAAGCCCTGACAGAAATTAGTCTGGCCAGGGATGTCAAGGACAACAAGAAAAGCTTCTATAGGTATGCTAGTGATAAAAGGAGGACGAGGGAAAATGTGGGTCCCCTCCGGAATGAAACGGGTGACCTGGTTACCCAGGGTATGGAGAAGGCTGAGGTACTCAATGACTTCTTTGCCTCAGTCTTCACTGGCCAGTGCTTGAGCCACACTGCCCAGGTCACAGAAGGCAGGGACTGGGAGAATGTAGAACCGCCCACTGTAGGAGAAGATCAGGTGCGAGAATATCTAAGGAACCTGAAGGTGCACAAGTCCATGGGACCTGATGACATGCATCCATAGGTCTTGAGGGAACTGGCGGATGAAGTGGCCAGGCCACTCTCCATCATATTTGAGAAGTCCTGGCAGTCCAGTGAAGTTCCCACTGATTGGAAAAGGGGAAACATAACCCCCATTTTTAAGAAGGGGAAAAAGGAAGACCCAGGGAACCACAGGCCGGCCAGTCAGTCTCACCTCCGTGCCTGGCAAGATCATGGAGCAGACCCTCCTGGAGGCTATGCTCAGGCACATGGAAAATAAGGAGGTGACTGGTGACAGGCAACACGGCTTCACTAAGGGCAAATCCTGCCTGACAAATTTGGTGGCCTTCTATGATGGGGTTACAGCGTTGGTGGATAAGGGAAGGGCAACCGACATCATCATCTACCTGGACTTGTGCAAGGCATTTGACACTGTCCTGCGTGACATCCTTGTCTCTAAACTGGAGAGACATGGATTCGATGGATGGACCACTCGGTGGATAAGGAATTGGCTGGATGGTTGCACTCCAAGAGTTGTGGTCAACAGCTCAGTGTCCAAGTGGAGACCAGTGACGAGTGGTGTTCCTCAGGGGTCGGTACTGGGACTGGCACTGTTTAACATCTTTGTCGGCAACATGGACAGTGGGATCGAGTGCACCCTCAGCAAGTTTGCTGATGACACCAAGCTGTGTGGTGGGGTCGACACACTGGAGGGAAGGGATGCCATCCAGAGGGACACTGACAGGCTGGAGAGGTGGGCCTCTGCGAACCGCATGAAGTTCAACAAGGCCACGTGCAAGGTCCTGCATGTGGGTCGGCACAATCCCAAGCACGACTACAGGCTGGGCGAGGAATGGATTGAAAGCAACCCTGAGGAGAAGGACTTGGGGGTATTGATTGATGAGAAGCTCAACATGAGCTGGCAGTGTGCGCTTGCAGCCCAGAAAGCCAACTGTATTCTGGGCTGCATCAAAAGAGGTGTGGCCAGCAGGTCAAGGGAGGTGATCCTGCCCCTCTACTCCACTCTTGTGAGACCCCACCTGGAGTACTGCGTCCAGCTCTGGGGGCCCCACTACAGGAGAGACATCAAGCTGTTGGAAAGAGTCCAGAGGAGGGCCACGAAGCTGATCAGAGGGCTGGAGCACCTCTCCTGTGAGGACAGGCTGAGAGAGTTGGGATTGTTCAGCCTGGAGAAAAGAAGGCTCTGGGGAGATCTACTTGCGGCTTTCCAGTACCCAAAGGGGGCCTACAGGAAAGATGGAGAGGGACTGTTTATCAGAGAGTGTAGTGGCAGGACAAGGGGTAATGGCTTTAAGCTGAAGGGGTATAGATTTTAATTAAATATTAAGAAGAAATTCTTTGCTGTGAGGGTGGTGAGGCACTGGAACAGGTTGCCCAGAGAGGTTATGGATGCCCCATCCCTGGAAGTGTTTAAGACCAGGTTGGATGAGGCTTTGGGCAACCTGGTCTAGTGGAGGGTGTCCCTGCCCGCAGCAGGGGGGTTGGAACTAGATGATCTCTAAGGTCCCTTCCAACCCAAACCATTCTATGATTGTGTGACCTGCTCATACATCCAGAGAAAAAAGTCCCCAGCCAAAGACAGGAAGTACATCAGAGACAAAAGCACATCCATGAGGTCAATGGGAATGCACATGTGGCTTTCACCATGGAGGAACACCACTTTGGGGCTCCTCCCTTCAAGCATTAATAATTGACAAGTCCTGGCCTCACCTCAACTTCATAGTCCATCCTTTACTCTGGAAGGAAAGATTTGACAGAAATGAAAAGCATTATCCCAAGAAAGGGATTATTCTGTCATCTGAGGACACTTGCATGGAAGAGCAGAGCTGATGGGCAGCTCCTGTGATCTTTCTGATTAAAATGCTGCCTCAGGATATTACTCTCCCCTCCCAACATGAAACAGTCAATTAGGCTGTGATATATTCATGTAATAAAGGCTTTTTCTTATAAAATATGTCAGTCCAAGACTGGCAAACATTATACTTTTGCCTTGAAGTGACCTTACTGAGAACAAACATGACAGATAAAACCAGTCCTAAACTAGTTAAATACTGACATCTGAAAAAGCAGAGAATTGAGGGAGTAGACAGGTGGGTTTTTTTCTCAATCCCATCTCAGTGCTTTAAAAAAAAGAAAGGGGAGGGGGAGTAGGAGGAATTAAGGATGATAAGCTATTTCCATGAAGGGCTATCTAGCCTTTTCATTATTAATTTTATATACATGTACATACACACACGTATATGTACACATACACACACAAAACTACACTCATCTGCCACCTACAACAACCTCTACAGGTACAACAGTATATTAAACTGAACAGCGCAAAATTCTGTTCATGGCATCAGACACGATGATGTCTGATGATCACCATATGATGACCATCAACAGACAATTCTTAGACCAGTCTCTTACACTACATAAAAAAGTCATTATTAAAGCAAGAACTGCCTTTGTGGAAGACACAATACAGATGGTCCAGTTATGCTTCTCCATAGCAATGCCCTGCCTCCAAGGGCCCAGAGCAAACAGGAGGACACCTGAAATAGCAGTAACATAAACAAGTAGCAGGGAAGGCTCCATAAATCTTAGAAAGCTATTGTACACCACCACTGCTCACCATCTCCTCCCAGTTTGTTAGTAGGAGCAATCACTAGATATGCCACAGAGATTTTTAAAGCTATCTTTATGATTACATGTACACTGTCAAAGTCCCAGGTACACAGCACCATCCCAGCATCCTAACTCCTGTCCAGTGAAGCAGAACAAAATCTCTGCCCCACAAAAATAGCAAGATAAAGTCTCTGTCCCCTTCTCAAGTAATAGGCAGTAAGCTTTACATCTAACACAAGGACACCTTAAATCATTTTATGGAAAAACATTTGCATTTTTGGATGCATCTATGGGACTTCCTCATACACTCTATTTAGCAGAGACATCTGTTACTCAATGTATATATATTTCATATAAATCCCACCCTCCAAATCCTTTCCATCGGTTGTCACTAATGAAGCTTTGTGTGCAAAACCAAGCACATTCTGCCCCCATTAGGAAGCCAATTACAGCAGGAAAAACAAGCAATTAACAAGGTGTAAAATAAACATCCTGCCACCTGCCTTTTAATAGCAACCCCACTTCAAACAAGTCACAGTCTCAGCACAGCTTTCAGAATTGGCAACTGATATTATATATGTATTTATGCAGCAGCTGCTCTTCATTGCAACAAATATTAGAGGCTTACCAGATAAGGTCAGCATATTTTAAAAAACATATAGCAAGTATTAAACCCTGCTTTGAGGCCCCGAATGTTGCTTTTAATGAAATCAGCAGCATGAGGCTTGTCCAGTATTACAGTGAAGCTACAGTCACATCCCCAGCTTAGAGAGGTTTCTCTTAATATCTACTTGCTTAGCAGCTTCTGTACTTCAGATTCACTAAATCCAGGGGCCTGAGCAGCTATTAAGCAGCATGCAGGGCAATTAAACAATGTAAAGCTCTACAGAGTAGACAAGTCTTTCCTCGTATCATCCCTGCCTCTCCTTCTTGGCTTTCTCCACCTCCCTACCATCACATATAAAGCTATATCCAATTGTGGGGGAGAACAGGACATAATGGGGCAGAAAGCCACCCACTCAAAAATTCAAAGGGAAAACAAATCAAAATTCCAGCTTAGTCTTTGCGCCTTGAGCCTTCAATCTTTAGAGGGAAAGGAGGAAAGTCCTTCCAAAGTCACACTAGCTAGCTCCAAAGGGAGCCACTTTTCTTTCCCTTGTGTGGAATGGGATGAATGACACACTTATGAGTAGTTAACCAGGACTAGAGAAAGCCCAACAGTAAAACTGCAGGATTTAATAGACTTGGAGTGGAGAATGTGCCTGAGAAAACAGCCAAGCTTCGTCTTGCATGATTGGGGGTTTTTTCCTATCTTCCCCTCTCTCTCTGGCTCTCTACTGCTACATAGTTATTTGTTAAGTTTTCCGCGTCACATTTCAGTTCCTGACTAATGTCCTATTTAATCACTCATTTCAAAATTCATGCAAGTCTTCTCTCAGGGTTCTTCTCTCTCTGGCTTTGTTGAGATCCAAGGAGTATAACACTGAATATGGTACCATGAACTTTTGCAACCATGTACACAATCCTGATGCATTAGAGATGGAGTGAAAACTGGTAACATGTTTTCTCTAAATAACCACAGGAAGCAACAGGAAACAGAGCTTTTAACTATAAACAGAGCCAACAGGGCTAGCCACAGGTTTATAGGAGGTTGCAAGTCCTGATCAGTAGTACCAAAACAATCCTTTACTGAAAGGTTCTCCTACAAAGTCCTGAATTCAAATAACAATTCACTACCCTTGAACACAACTGCTACGTAACTGGCAAACTAGATCTTAAGAGACCCAAGTCTTCAGTTCTGGTGATTACATGTATGCAGAAACAAGCAAAGTTGGAAGGGGAGCAATCACAGAAGGTGAAAAGTAGTGATAGGTGAAAAACTTGTGAAGGTGCACACCTAAACTTGACCTGCTGCAATTCACAAAGAAAGAAAAAAAAAACCAAAAAAACAAACAAAAAAACCACCCACCAAACAAACCAAAAACAAAACCAACCCAACAACTTTCTCAGCCACTGGTTTCTCACGCTACCAGTGTAAGAGCAGAGATCCCACAACTCCTTCTTACAGCCCTAATTACAGGGACAAGGTCACAAAAGACACAATCTGCCAACATGAGCTAAGAGAAGGTCATATGGCCACTCAAGCTCTAAAAGTATGTTAAGAGTAGTTCAGTCAGTCGTGTCACTTAACTAACTTTTTTGGGGTTTGCTTTTTAAACACGCAGCAATATTTTCCCTTACATTTTGTGGATGGGAGAATAGGAAGCAGGATCTACTCCTTAGTCACCAGTCTAGACTTTCAATACTTATCATCACTAACCATGCCATGGAGCAGTCATGACTAGCTGCATTTTGTAGGTCTAAATCCACAAAAAAATGCCAAGAACAAGTCTCAACCCAAAAGTGATGGGGGGACAGAACACCGTCAGCTTTCAAAAGTTGTTTAGATCACAAGAAGTAGTCCTGTACTGCGTTAACCAAGAAGTGTGATATATTATCTGCAATGCCCCACAACAAAGCCTCACATGACAGAAGCTGCTCCAGAAGCATATCAGAAAAGCAGTCCACAGTTCTTAAACTTACTTCAACTCAATTAATTTTAGAGAAATCTCTTCTGCTGAATTCTGAGAAGCACTCCAATGGGTTTCCTGACTATCAGGCTGTCTGAAGGCCCAAAGAATCAGCAGTTTAAGGACTGCTGTTTGTCGAGGGCGGCAAGAAAGCAGAAGTAGGATGAGAACTTACAGTGAGAAAGACCCATGCAGTTCTAGGATTAGTTCTAGGAGACAGGACTCTAATTCTTGCAGTTCTTCTTCAAAGAATAATTAAAGAGACCTAATTCTCCAATTCTTCCAGTCCTCATCCCTCTTCAGAAGGATGGTTGAAGCGACCAATTTGACTAAATACTGAACCACAACAGCTGAGCATCTGCAGTACCCAGCTCACCTGAAAGAGAGGAGTTGAAAGCTGCCATGCCACAAATAGCTCACTCTGCAGAGCCACTCTAATCAGGGTGAGCTACAGCCCATAAAACACTAACTCTGATTCATAATAGTCACGTGTGTGTGCACTGCCCCCCCCAACTCTTTTAAGACTTCTGCAGTTTGGCAAACGATCAGATTAAGCAGAGGATACATGGGGCAGAGAATGTTTTCAGTATGTAGCAGTCTCTCCAGGTCACAGATCATAAAAATCCTTACATTTTCTAGGATCAAAGAAGCTACAGCCATAATAGACCAATTAGTTCATTAAGATCAGCACCCAGCCAAAACAGGTTACCCAGAAGAGACGTAACAAAGTTAAAGTAATACTGTAAGAACAAGTAGAGTAAAATTTCTTTGAAAAAAAAGATGCTAAGCAAAGTCAGATATGAGAACTAGGTCTGAAAGTTAAAATTCAGTTGTGTTTTTTTAAGAAATAAGCAAGCACATTTCTTCAAGGCAACTGTAAGATGCTAATCTACATCTAATGATGTGGCTCTGCCATGAAGCCCCCTGTAACAGCCCCTCTTTCTCACTCCCAATTGCAAATTTCTATCTCCAAACACAAATGTCTTTCACTGCACAGTTCAGTAAGAAAATTACTTTGGAGTCCTGGTGCTGAAAATGCATCAAAGCACAATCTTGAAATTCTGAAACACACACACACACCCACCCACCCACCCCCAAAAAAAAAGAAATCAAAGGAGAAAAAAGAAAAGACACAGTTTGGCTCCTGCTGGCCTACAATAACAATAATGATAATAATCTAGACATCACAGGAGGTTCATCTACCCTCCATGCCAAGTCAATTCACTCCCTTCACAATTGTGTATAATTGATCCTGGGACTGCAGAAATTACTGTCTTTTCACTAGAGATCAGAATTGTAAAAATGCTTTCAAACAACCTCAAACCTTTATTTGTTAAAACAAAACTATTTGCTCTTTTACGGTTCAACTTAGGTCTGGCATTTCTGTGCAGAGGGTCAATAATCCAGTCGTTCAAAAAATAGTCATGAAAGACGTATTAACATAAGCTGTGCATTAAGACACAATTATTTATATGCTTGACAGTAATGGCTCTGCACTGTGCACTGTATCTACTCATGGATACTTCAGCAGGAAAATAAAACACTTTTGGAGAATTTCTGCTCTGCCGAAGGACAATTAGCATAACGCTAACGCTGTAACAAGAGAACAATAAGGACTGACAGTTTCGGACTAATGCTTCTTCCCAGAGTCTCCAAAACACCAGTGTCTGTCCCTAAACTTTGTAGCCATCACAGCATGCTTCCCTTTGCTAAGCACACATAGTCTGTGCCTAATGCTTCCCCAATCCTTAGATTAATGAACTACAAGTAAACAGTTTCAAGATGCATTATCCTTTGCTACCAAATCCCCGGGCTTGGGCTACCCAATAAAATCGGTTGCTTTGCCTGCAGCCAGCCATTGCTTCTGAGCAAGGGGAACGTCCCTTGTCCCTCAGATACCAGGGAAAACGCTCCTATTCATGCGGGCTGCGTCTGTGGCACTGCCCTCGAACAGCAGGCAACACTTCAAGGGCAGCGTATACCTCTGTTGAACCGCTTCATTTTTATTTTAGCCATGCACAGGTCACAGCAAGACGGAGCAACGTTAAAAGTTAAACGGGACAGGGTCAAGTCCAATCTGACCCCAGAGTTTAAATAACTCTCGGCTAACCTGCAGCCACGATAGCACCCACGACTTGACTGGGATTCGAGGGCGGGTTTGCCTTCAAAAAAATAAACACTGTCCGGGCTGTGCAGAACAACGAAAGAAACAATAACCCCTTGGGACAGACGGCGGGAAAGCGGAACGGGTTATAAACCCGGGGACGGCAGCCGCTCCTGCCTTCTCCCGCCTGAGGAAGCGCGGAAGGAAAAAAAAAAAAAAAAAGGGGGGGGAGAGGCCGCGACGCCGTGTTTCCAGAGACGCCACCGCGAGCCGACTGTTTGGGGGTCCCAACCGCCGCCCCCTCTCCCCCCCCACGGATCCCCTCACGCCCTCCCCGGGCCGGCCACTCCTCAGCCACGGCGGTGGAGGACTCTGCCCGCTGCGAGGACAGGCTCTCCGGCCGCGGAGCCACCGCGGGCACCACTACGTCGGAGCCCCTACCCGTAGGGAAGCGAAAAGCAGGACGGGTTGCCGCGGCGTAGTCCGACTCCATCCCACAGCCCTGCCTGCCTCCGCCCCCCCCCCGCCGGACAGCGCTGCTAAGTGCCGGGCTGCAGCCACCAGTTGCGCTTCCCGCCCCAGACGGCTCCGGTACCTCAGCCAGGATGGGATGATAAGTCTCGTCGCTGCAAAAGCTCTCTCGCAATGCAACAAGTGCCCACCCACCTGGGAACGATGAGGAGAAGGAGGAGCAGGGGCGGGCGCCGCACTCGGTCGCTCGCACCGCCGGTGCCGCCGCTCTGCGCTCCCGGCGCCCCAGCTGCCACTCAGCACGCCACACGCGAAACGCGAAAAGAAACCCGCCCCGCGCGCGCACTCTCTTGAGCCGCCCGGGACGCCGTAGGCTCGGCCGCTACCATCCCGCCGCCCTGCGCAGAAACAGGGGTGCGACGGGCCGCCTGCCGCGGTGGCTCGCCTGGTGGCGGCGCGCCTTTCCCCGCCTTGACGCACTGGTAGTGCCCTGGCAGCCGAGGGAGCGCGGAGGAGCTGTTGCGGTAGGAGTCGCCTCACGGGGTTACGGACCCCTCGGTGCTACGGCGGGCCTGGGACCTCCCTCGCCGCCTTAGGGTGGGGTTCGTGGGATAACTGGGACCAGTCTCTTCCAGGGAGACCTGGCCTGGCGAGCGAGGCGTCAGCCTCGGCCTGCCCCAGCTCTACAACCGCCTCTTACGCCACCTCTAGACCTGTTTCTGCCGGCCACGGGGCAGGGGTAGCCGACTCCCGGGCTCAGGCGCTGGCCGGTTTTCCCAGCGGCAGAGCGTCGCTGCCCGCCGCTTTACTCGGAACTGCCTCAGGTGGGAGGTGGTGCGGGCCTGACCGTCGGCGGTGAAGCGCGACCTAAGCCGCGTTGCGCCGCTCTAATTCAGTCCCTCCATAACGCGGACTCTTCTCTTGCTTACTGTCACGTAGTCTGTTGAGCCGCCGTTTGAGACTTGTACGCGTTATGAATTTCCTTTCTTATATTTGGGATTTGGTCATTTCGCAGCGGTGTGACCTGTATTTTTTAATCTTACAGCTACAGTGCAAAAATGATCATCCCAGTCAGATGTTTCACGTGCGGCAAAATAGTTGGAAACAAGTGGGAAGCCTATCTTGGCCTTCTGCAAGCAGAATATACAGAAGGGTAGGTATTATTTCTGTATGTTCTTTGACTCAGATTTTAGATAAGATTGCACAGTGTGTAAGATATTTAAGTGCAAGATCATGGCATTACAAAGTAACTGTAAAGAGGCTAAAAACTACATACACATTCTGAGGCTATTTAATCAGAGGTTAGAAATTATAATAGGTAATAAAGTACTTCTCTACCTACTGAATCTTTCTGAGTAGTAGTATGCAAGTTGCCAAGTCATAACCTTCATACTAGTCTCAAATGTTTAACTCTGTATGGAACCAGAAGGAAAGAAACAAGCAGTACTGTCAACATTGACACCAGTGTGGTTTTTTTTAAAGGTGAGAGAAAGAAGTTAAAAGTATAAGAAGTAACTGACATTGTCAACAATGTATGCCCATTTTAGGTTTTCTTAAAGCATTTTATATTCGCTACCCAAAATTGCTAACCTTATTTGAAAGCACTGCTTTGCAGCGGGAAAGGGGAAGTTTAACCGCCCTAGACTGATAGTCCTAACAATTCTATTTTAAGAAGTCTATGCATGCTTTGCATAGCCAAAATTGCCTTTAATAGTTCAAGGAGGGTCTAGCTGTGGTGAGACTATTTCAGACAGGTTTGAGAAGGTAACTCTTGAGAAATATTTACATTGTCATCAAGTTTAACTATGAAGAAAAAAAACCCATGGATGTTCACAATTCAAAGGAGTGAAAAAGAATGTTAGAAGTTTGAGAGACTTCCCAAAGTGATGTTGAACTGCTAAGTAGAAAGAAAAGAGTATTTGCTTTGCATTCAAATGGTTAGGGTTACTAATAGGTTTTTGAAGGAACTTATGTCTATGAACTATCAGAGAAATGCGTATTAATAACACAGATTTCACTGCCTTTTCTCTGAAGTAAATCTGAAAACATTCCTACAGTTTAGGTTACTATTTTGTCAAATGTTAAAACAGTGGAGCACAGAACAAACAGGGAAGGAAAGCTTTGGGTTTTGAGCCTCGTCTGAACTTGTAGGAAGTTGCAGTTATTCTCTGTGCTTCTCACTGCTTGATGTGGAGTTTGCAGGGGAAAGATGTCCTGTCCCCCCCCCCACTTCTCAGTTTCATAAAAACAGTCCAGTGAAAATCATTTGATACTTTTCCTAAATCTCATTACTTCTGTGAATAGCCTTTTTGGAGTGCATTTGTATCCCAGAAGCTGTCAAACATAGCTGAGTAGAATATTGCAGCTGCTAAACTAAACGTATTTGGAAATTTCCCACAAAAAAATAATTATTTTTTCTTCAATTTATGGAGTTAAAAGCATTAAAATAGTACAGATTGCTAATCATTTCTCACTAATACTTAAATTTAGCAGAACTATTCTGGTAGCACTTCTGACCTACTTTCCAAGTATTACATTTTAATATTTTTCCTGTCTTCATTATTCCTCTGCTTTTGTATGGGACAGGAAGATGTACGTTTGTCCTGGTTTCAGCAGGGATAGAGTTAATTTTCTTCCTAGCAGCTGGTATAGCACTGTGTTTTGGATTTAGGATGAGAATAATGTTGATAACACACTGATGGTTTTAGTTGTTGCCAAGCAGTCAAGGACTTTTTGGCTTCTCATACTGCTCTCCCAATAAGAATGCGGGGGGGGGGCCCTGAAGAAACTGGGAGGGGACACAGGCAGGGCAGCTGACCCAAACTGGCCGAAGGGATATTCCATACCATATGATGTCATGTTCCATATATAACTGGGGGGTGGGCCAGGAGGCAGATCAGCTTGCAGTCTTGGGAAGCATCAACTATGGTGGTGAGAAATTGTGGTGTTCATCACTTGTTTTGTGTATTCTATTATTATTATCATAATCTTCCTTTGTCCTATTAAATTGTCTGTATCTCAACCCATGAGGTTTTTTTCCCTTTTCCATTTTCAGTTCTTTCCCCCATCCCACTGGTTGGGGGGGAGGGGGAGTGAGTGAACAGCTGTGTGGTTGTTCTAGCTGCCTGCCTAAACCACAACATTGTTATTGATAAATGCTCTCTTGAAAACAATTACTATCATCACTGGTGTGATTCTGCGATGCCTGTTCAAACTCATGCTGTCATGGCATTGTAAGATCAGAAGCAGAGTTTACATGTATCAAACAGTTAAAATCTTACAATGCAGTGTCAGAATCACTGTTAATAGTGGCTTAAGAAATGGGTGGACAAAATGGAAGACACAGACTTATCTAAATAATTTGAGGTTAAAAAATGACCCACACCTTTCTGTTTGTCCCTTAAAATTGCTCTTTTTCCACAAGTTCTTGGAAGCTAAAGGAAAAGGGAAATACAATTGAAGTTGTTTAGCTGAAATGTATAGTATGACTTCTAAAGTTGTGATTAATATTACTATTTTGCGTCTCTCATAACTGCATTTGAAAGTTCAGAACTTTCTACATAGCTCTTCAAACTTACATATCAACAGATATCAGATGCTTTCGTTCTCAAATGTTTTGCAAAATTTAGGTATCATATTATATTGTTTATAATTTTTTTTTAAAAAAAATACCCTGTTCACATAAATAACTTCTGCAAATGCTAGTCCTAAAATGAATAGCCCTGCTATTCAAGCCCTTGAAAACTGTTGATAGGTACAAGGACTAATTGACGTCATCGGAGAAGCTGCTGGAGTTTGAGTCCATGCAGTTAGACTGTACTGCTTGAAGTCAAACAACCTTTTACCATGGTCCAGCTTACGCAGAGACTTCCTTTCAGGCATCTGTACTTTAGAAAAGTATCTATCAGCTTCTTCCTACTGTGGAATTACAGGTTTAAGGAAATTACACTTGTTTTAAACAAATGCTGGATTGTTGCACTGCATCATAGAAATCTAAAGACCTGAGATCAGTCATATTTCATGAATGTCAAATTCTGAAGGAGTATCAGACTGGCTTTATGGTTAATAGGTTGGTACTAAAGAGCTTGGATAGTGTCACTTATCTTTAAGAGGTCTGATAGCAGTAGCCACTTGAGACACATGCAGTGGTTTAGGCTAGGATGACTCATACATTCTCTACCCAACCATAAGAATCTTGAGCAGGCACTCAGAAGGAATTAAGTGGAAAGACTGTAAAACACAAATTTCTTGTTGAGCAGTCTGCACATCCTTATTTGTATATTTGTGGGGAACAGGTTGTATGAGTGAATACCTTCTTATATGGGAACTGGAAAGGATTTTAGCCTTCCTCAGAATTAGCATCTCATCCATATGTGGGGTAGTTTGCATTTTGAGTTATTTTAGTTGCTATGTATCTCTCACCCTTTTAACATGGCTTAGATCACAAATTTATCTTGTCAAATAGGCAAGTGTCATCCTCAGTTTACAGAAACATTGTATTGTAACAGAGCTTAGAGATGCTAACAATAGCCTGGATAACAATTTTTAGAGATGCTGTTCCTTATTGCTGTGTCAGGAGACTGTCTAGTGCCTTTGTGCTGCCTTCTGGCATGCAACTAGCAGGAGCTGTAGCCGGCAGAGGTAATTATGGACTGTCCAGGATTTTAAGAGGAGTGGAGGTGACTTCCTGTAATTTCAGAACTGTGTTCTTGTTACTGCATTCACACCTCTTGGTTGGATTTTTAACCAGATCAGCTCCTCTCTTTTCTACAGACTTTTGTAAAAGGAAGACTGAGTTACTGTAACTAAATAATTGCGGTTCAAAATGTACCATATCTCAAGTCTTTTTTCAGCTGTGAAGACTAAAATTTTATTTTCAAACACAAAATGCTTGCATCTCACTTAACCTTGCTGTTTCATGACCAAATACGCCCTCATAAGTAGGGTAGTTCAGAAGAGGAAATTCATGAGAGTTAGTCTGTTACCGTTCTATTCCTATGGGAGTTCTGCAGACTTACCTCTGAAAGTTCGGTAGTTGTGTCAGCTAGACTCCACCTTCAATAGAAGACTATGTGCTCTTGCAGGCCAGAGAACAGGCAAACACCCTGTCAACAGCAGTAAATGGAAAAGAACATTAACAGCACATACTACATTTCTATTTCTTAGTTTGAACTGCAAACAAATTTTCCTCTATGACTAAGCTCAAAGTAATCAGTATGTTGCTTAGAAACACTTACAAGTGGTTCTGGCTCACTTCATCCTTTTTTTTTTATTATTATTATTACTGTTGTTCATTAATAGAGATGCCCTGGATGCCCTTGGTTTGAAGAGATACTGCTGCCGCAGAATGCTCCTAGCCCATGTGGATCTGATTGAAAAGCTTTTGAATTATGCACCCCTGGAGAAGTGAGATGAAAAAAAGTACCATGCTGCAAGCCATGTGGAACGTATCTCTAATTCTAAACGTGAAACTGGACTTCAGGCAGTGAAGGATGAAAGCCACCTGTAGTACAACCACTGAGAGATGTTTATCTTCTGGAGAAAATACTGCCCCCAGCCACTAACCTCTTTCAAGGAAACAAAGGAAAGATGAAGTCCACTTAACCAAGATTTGGAGATTAAATTAAAAGTTTGGATGCTTCTTTCTAAATCTGTGTTTGCCATTGTTTTGTGAACTTTTAGATGCTTCTGCCAGCAAAAAATAAATCTTTGTTCATGTAGAAAAATTACTATATTTTATAAAAATGTTGAAATAAAGGAGGTCTTTGCCTGTAGCCTTCCTGCAGTTTCTGGATGGAGTTAAGCATATGATTAGATCTTGCCATTTGCTTGTGCTGGTTACTTTGAGGTTAGGAGTACTATTAAGCAATCAGTTCAGTGTTTTGCACGAGGTAGGCAAGGGGATTAGAAACATAGGACTGAAGCTCAGGGTTCCAGTGACAGGGAAGCAGGTAAGTTTGGTAAGAATGAGGCATTACTCCTGAAAGCTTCTGGAGCTAGCAGAGTGCACTTCCCACTGCAGTTAAAGTGAACTTGCGGTCTCTACTCCAATTCTTATACAACACCGGGGCAGCTGTATATTAGACAAAACAGGGAATCAGATGGTACAGTGCCCTTCATTTAGGTAAAACACGGATGAGTGTTCCCATAGAAAGCACTAGATGTGAGAATTTACACATGCTGGTGTGAACAGGATCAAAGTCTTGATCTTGCCAAGCACCTGCACCACTCTGTAGCTGGTACGCAGGCAAGCTTTCCACTTGTTAGTCATTTCATTGGCTTCACATTGTGCTGCATGTGTGGTGTGGCACTGCCTGGCCAAACGGGGAGTGCTCTGCGCTCTCCTTGTGGAACAAAATGCTGAGAGGTCAGCTGAACGTGCAAGTTACCTACACTGAGAGACAGGCACTGACCCTGCCAAAAGGTCTCACCTTCCTGTGACGCTATCGGCTTGAAAGCTGGACTATATTTCACGCTGTTCTCTGACATCCAGAAAATGCATCATTCCAGGTGCATGCGCACAGACAGACACACCCACCTTACCTGAAAATGACGGAGGCCAATTCCTACATCTCTGCATGCTCAGGATTCTGTTCAAACACAGCATTAGCCCATATGCAAATATAGGACAAATCATCGTTACAGCAGCCTTGTAGAAAACAGTGGAACAGATGACAATCCCTTAGCTTGCAGTCTGTTACTCCTCAGTACAGTTAAACTTTTGGCACTTGGATATCACACTGCTGGGTAAGAAGTATCTCTGTGGGTTCTTTTCCACAGTTGAAGAACTACAAAAAAAGGTGGTTAGAACAAAACCTGGTTTTCCACAGATGGTAATTTAATGCACTTACTGGGTCAAACTTGTATGCACAAACCTTAAAACTAGATTGTCTCACAAAATAAATGGCAGGACAGCTTGCCTTTGGCTATCACCCCACCAATCTTCACACTTGAACTTGCTTTTCAATTTAGTACAAGGCAATAGTAGATGTTTCCCATATTCAGCAGTTCTTCACTGAAGACATTTTAAAACCATATGCTTTATTCTAATGCAAAGAGAATTAAGCAATTAATTCCAGCATTTGTTTCATAGTTGGTTGGATAGCTTATGTTCTGCATGCCTGCTGCATTAGCTAGCTAAATGCACTTTAAAAAAAAAAAACCTTCTCTTTCAGGCTATGTTTTTTAAAAGGGACACTATGAAATACAGGATGACCTTTCCAAACTGAACTCTTGTAGGACATGTTTCCATGCTACAGTGGAGCGTTACATGGAGATACGTGCCAGCTTGTTCACAGAAAGATCGAAACGCTGGGCCCAGCGCTTGTTCCATGAGCTGTACTGAGAAAGTGCAGCAGCCCCGGCTGGTACGTCTGGCAGAGGCAGCCGTGCATTATGCTGTGCGGAAAGCTGTCTTGCATCGGTGCCAAAGAACTGGATTAGACAAGCCGACGGGACTTCGTTTCTATCTCCAAAAGCAATTTTCTAATCTAGTTTTCTGCTTTAGAATAACACGTTTCTTTTCAAAGCTGTTGCCATGTTGTCTGATATGAAAAGCTATGGCTCTTAAATACTTAAAATGAAGATGCAACTTGCAAAAACACAGCAGGCCTCATTCATAAATTCAAAGGAAAGAGAAAACCACCTTGGTTGCTCTCATTACTGTTTCTCACAGAAAACACGGTGCAGTGGAAGCCAGTGACAGTCTGGTGTCGGTCCATCAGACGTTACACAAGGAGCAGCAAAAAACCTGAGTAGCAAGACTAACTCACAGCAGGCATTAATATTAGCTCATGCAGCACGTGACAACCTGTCTGCATCACAGCTTTTCCTCAGGAGTTTGCAAACACAGCATTGACCAAAAAAGCCATTTCTGTAATGTGGCAAAGCAAATGGTTTATCATGTTCATACGAAAGGTTGTCTCAAGAGTTTTGTCCTTGGGAGGGTTAGGAGCAGAAGCAGAGCTTAAATCCTGCTCTGTAAGGAGGCAGTGAATTTTTCAATGGATTTCTATAAATCCCAGCTTTCACCCCTGGTCTTTGGTAACTAGGAAAGTAATTCCCTTTTCACTGTCATTTCTCCATGCTTGCTTCTGCAGCTGTTAATAACATAAGCATATTGGATCTGCTTTCTAACCTGCCATATCTCTTTGAGAAGAGCCATTAAATATGCTCACAACACCTATACCTTTTAAAGCCAATGTAAGAGACACATGCATATACACAGAAGGAAAAAAAGCCTCGGTTTTATCTGAACCTTAATAAAAAAGAGCCCTTAGCAAAATAACAGATAGACAGAAACGGCAAAAAAAGATAAATTGTACTGAATATGCAGCCTTTAATTGCGTGCAG
This sequence comes from Balearica regulorum gibbericeps, assembly GCF_011004875.1. NCBI lineage: Eukaryota > Metazoa > Chordata > Aves > Gruiformes > Gruidae > Balearica > Balearica regulorum. Next base: position 51,377,482 of record NC_046188.1, on the reverse strand, counting down.
AAATCTGTCAGTTGGAAGACTGCTGAAAAAAACCCCAAAAATCCCACCAGTCCTCTGCAGTCGTTTATTTACTTTATTAAAGCATTTTGGAAATTTTTCAAGTCTCTTTTGAAAGACTGTTGCAGGGATCAGGTATTGGAAAAGCAAACAAGCACAATCAGAAGTGTAACTGAAGAACCCCCGCCATCCAGGCTGCAGCCTCCCTGGGGCCAGGGTGGCCTCAGGCAGGACTTCCACACATCACTATCATATAAAAATAATGAAGTAGTGCCTGAGAAGCACATGATGGGCTGAGGTCATGAAAGTGCAGAGGAATCTGCTTGTGAAGTCCAGCATCCTGCCTCTACCTGGAGCATCAGCACCAAGGTATGCGTGTGCTTGCAAAGCTTTAAGTTTCTTGAAATTGTAGCCAAAAATATAGGCCTGTAATGAAAGCTTACTTATATATGATAAGAAACTATTCATTGTTACTTTAGGTAGAAGGCTAACGATTCTTAGAATGAGCACCTGCTACACATCATGAGAAAAAGGAGGAGCTACAAGACAGTTCAAGGTCCTTATGTACATACCTTGCAGAAAGGGAGGACATTAGTTGCCTCCAGGAGCATCCTTAGCTTCCTAAGGCATATAGCAAACAATTACCAACACCAAAGTATTGAGAAACTAGGGGAAAGGTAATTTGGGCCAGGGTCCCCACGATCACTGACCCATAAGCCCCCTTACCCAAATTATACCACCTACTCAAAAGATAGAGGCGGAGAAGGGAACTGAGCATGCGTTCTAGTTTGCATACTAGGTGAAGAAATATGAACCAATTATTGTAACGGGGAGTGTACCACTTTGTAATCTTTGTAACATTTGTGTATAAATATGACAAGAGAACCAGCATTAGGGGTGCCTGGTTTGAGGAACTATCCTCCTGACACCCTGCGCTGCAATAAAGGAAATGCCTGCTTCTTAATGCTAAATTGGTGTTAAGGAGTTTTCTTTTATTCCCAAATTTCGGTGACAAAATGACAGTTTTAAACAAAAACAAACCAAAAAATCCCACACAAAACCAACACCCTTTTGATCACGATTCTGAGTCCATCTGCAGGAAGTGAAGTGTTTTTGTGCCTATCTGTAACAAGCCTCAAGCCTTATATTTCAAAAGGAGTTTTGCTCTGAAAAACAACCTCTTGTGAGGGTGTCACCCCAGGGTGATTTACCGAGAGGTGTGCTAGGCTTTTGTTCTTCCCATGACCTTTCCCCAAATGCAGCCTGGAATTGGATACTAAAGTCTGACTTCTTGTATATGCTTCTTGTCTATATGAAGAAAAATGAAAACTCTGAAAACCTTGATTACAACCAGAGCACAAACCCCGTAGCTGTACGTTTCCATAGAGATGCCTAACTAGCCCTGTGGCTACAAATCTGCATTTCACTGGTAATAAACTACAAGGATCCAGAACACAAGCTACCTATTTCCCTGCAAATAGCTCTACATGAAGAAAAAAAAAAACAAACCCACAAAAAACTGTTTACCACCACCACCTGCCAAAAAAAAAAACCTCCCACCAAAACCAAACAGCTTATTTGCCTCTAAAAGCAGTTTAATTCCAAATAGTTTCTAATTTCAGTACAGATCCTAGTAAGAAAATAACACTTCTACTTAGTCCTCTCTCTGAGCAGATCCATTTACATCCATTTGAGCTTAATTAGCCAGCAAGATTTTCTTACTCCTGGAACTTCTCAGTTGAGACACCTCCAAAATAATGTTGTTTCTACCTGGCTCTGACTGCTTAGATGATGAATGCAGGTTCAATTTCCCCTTCAGTGAGTTTGCATCATGATTTATATTGTGGCTTTGTTTTCAGATCCAACTTTTATTCAATTCCTCCAGCCAGTGAGAAAGTATTTTTAATTGTTTAATAGGGACAGCACAATAGAGATGTTTGAAACCCAAGGACAGGAAGCACGTGGCTGAGACTTCGGCTTTGCCATGTGTTTGATGTGTTGCCTGCTGAAGTCTGTGGGAGTCTTTTCATTAACTTCAATGTGACTTAAAATGGCCTGGTAGCGTGTGGTGCTTACACCACTCGCGTGTCCAGGATTAATTCGTTTTGTTAAGTTCTGCTAAGAAAAGCTGTTTGAGGTGCCCAAGCCTTAGATACTCAAAGAGCTTTCAGATCTTGCTGCAGACCTCAGCTGTGTGCACCTCCAGCAGATAAGGCCATAAAAAACAATAAAAGGTAAGAAGTTATCTTTGGTTTCAGTGACTCCAGCCACCTGGGGGGAACTGCAAGGCGACTGGCTCTGCTTTGGGCTAGTGCTTGGAAACAGCACAATATTTAGGTGGGAGTATGTCTCATTTAAACCCTCATCTCTTTCTCCTTGACGCTCCCTTACAGAAATATATAGGGGATGTAGAGCCAAGACATGCAGAGAGAGTTAAGTTTTGCACCCCCAATCTTATTTCTCCTTCTCCACAAATGCACGTCTTCCAGTCATCTGTTTTGGTGGCCTGCACCTTGTCTTGTGCTTGCAGGTCACACATAGCTGGGGTGAAGTCATGGAGCTCCCAAGCACTACACAAGTTTCCCCACAATTTACTTCCTCATACATCTGCTCCCGTATTGAACATCATGTCTTGTAACAGCCACGCTAGAAAATTCGTGCGGAAAAGTCCTTCATTTATCCTTCCCAAATACGAAGCAAGTGTTTTAATAAAACAGGTTCATTATTTCCTGCTTTCAGAAGCTGAACAAATAGTGATCAAAGAAGGGCATGAAACAGGAGACAAAAAGCTAAAAGCCCATATACTTTGGGGAGCGCAAGAAACCAGCAGTTAACAGCAAACTTCAAAGTAAGCAGCAAAGGCTGTGGTCAAGACTTTCTGTAGGCACCGATTATTTTGAATTAACCCACGACTCACCCCAGAGGCTGGATTTGTAGCTAGGAAGAAGAAATACTGAGTATCTGCTCTTTGGGAATCAGACCTTCTTCTTTTAAAGCAGGTCTACTTGGAGCACTCCAAGAAATGAATGCCTTTTAAAAATTATTAAATAAATCAGTCCCAGCAGAAGGACAGCTGTGCTCAGCACCCACCTCTAGGTGCTAAACTTTCTTGAGCTGCTGCTTTTCACATTTTCTGGTGGTTCACCATAGTGGTATCTACACAAGCTTTGAATCACTTCAGAGATTAACATAAATCTCACTGTCCTTACCAACATCTCTCCAGAAACCCAGTCCAAGTGCATGAAGCTCAATGGGAATCTTTCCTCCAACACTGGTGTACTTTGAGTCCATCCCATTCCACCTTCTCTTTGCTTTCTCCAGGCTGGTCACATCAGCAGTGGAGACTTCCCTTGCCCATCTCCATGTAACGTCATTGGTCATGTCTTTCAAAGACAAAAAAAATGCTTCACCTTAAGGTATATATTTAGGGACAGGCCTTGACAAGAACAAATAAGCTCATTATGCAAGCCTTGAGCAAGCCACTGGTGCAGTGCCTCAGTTTCCCTGCCTGTACCTCTGAGATGGCACTCATTCCACTCTTCAGAAACCACCAGAGATGAGCAACAAGGAGAAGCCTAATCTCACCCACTCCTAGTGTCTTCTTGCCTCCCTGTTATCAAGGACCCCTACCATATATTGCCCTCAAATCCTAGTAGAATATCTTAAATAAATTTTTAAAAGTGCTTTTTGATTGTGAACGGAGCCCAGTGCAGGAACTGCTGATGGAAAGCTGCTGCCCTGAGCTTGTGCAGCCATTCAGAGATCAGCAGCATCAATGTCCCCAGCAATCCAGAAGGTACAAGAACACAGCTAAAGCCCAATTATCTCCAGCTATTTACTCAAAGCTGCCTTAAAGTGCTTCCCTCACCTTGGTTTTTTTTTCCCCTTTTTAACTAAGTCTTCCCTATTGTAGGGTGTATAAAAGCATGCTTCTCCCCAGACAGTGCTAGGAGAGGGAAGGGAGAAACATCCACTTAATGGAACAATGGGGTAAATGGTAATCAGAGCGGTGTCAACTACTCACCGTTAAAGGCTGCACTGATGAAATAGGATATCCTCCTACAACTATTGATCAGCCACTACCCACCACTGACAGGCTCTGTTCAGCTCTTCATCAATACTGTAATGGTCTGCAATACAGCCAAGCCCTCAAGCCTCTTGTTTCCAAAGAAAGTGGAAATCCAGAACTTTTATAATTGAGTTTATAAATTTATACATAGCAATGGGAATAGCTAACACGTGGGCTGGAGGTATAACAAGAGGTTTTGCTGAAAATCCCCCTGAAAATTTAAAAACAAAACCAAGATGAATGCTGTTCTCAGCTGTAGGCCTTTCCTCGTAATGAGATGTGCAGCTGAAGCAATTACTAACTTTAGTATTTTAAAGGAGCAATAGCAGTTTGACTAGGAGGTCTTCCTCCAGGAATGAGCTAGTAAATGAAAGCATTAAGTTAATAAGGGCTTGAGTGCTTCAGATCATTACAGAGACAGCCTACAGCTCCACACTTCACCAACTTGATTTTTTTTTATTATTATTATTGTCAAAACAGCTTAAAGAAAACCCCCTTTGGATCCACTCAGCATTAAATGCAGCCTAGACAAACGACTGCTTTCCTCCATTAAACAATGTTTTTAAAAGGCAAAAAAGTAATAATTAAATCCCACTGATGAATAATTACTTCTAATAAATAAAGAGAAACAAATGCCATTGAACTCAGCAGATTTCACGTCAGCTACCCAAGCTGCTACCAAACCAAATGAACATTCCTTGCTGCAATAGCTGGGAGCAGCAACATGGAGAAACTCTCATTTCAGCTACAGCGGGAGACATCTCAAGACATGGCTCTTGAGGGTTGAGCAACAGCCAGAGCAGCCAGTGGTTCCTGAGAGCCTGGCATCCCCCGTCCACCCACAGCCCCTCGCTGAGCACAGTTAAACACCTTTTATCCTGCCCTTGTCTCAAACCACAGATAGGCAAACCTGCTTTGGGCCAGGTCCAGGACATAGATCTGCATTGTCCAGAGCAAAGCTGGAGCCTCCACCCAGGCTCAAGGTGGTTGTGCACTGCCTGAGCAAAGGTCCTTCACGGAGGCTGTGGCCATACTGCCCCAGACCCACCAAGCCAGCAGTGTTTACCCTCATTCCCTGCCAGTGCAGCATGCCCAGGAGGTCAACAAACTCCAACTGCTTCCACATCTCAACCCAGGGCAGATTTTCACAAAAGAAGGTGACTCTTCCAGGGGATACTTGGTCAGTAGAGCTCTTTCTTCTACTGGAGGCTTTTTATAAATTATCCTCATCCTTTTTCCCTCCCAATCCACCTCCCCCAGGTGTGTTCCCAACTCAAAACATCTGAAACTTATTCTAAACTCTGAGTGTGATCAGCTAAATGTAACCAGAGAGAGCTTCAGGCCTTTGTTCCCTTCTGCACATCTGCTTTCAGGGGTCTGCCAGCAGAAATGGGGAGGTCATATTGCATGTGAGGTTAGCACAAGATCACAAACTTAAGCTGGTTATTTCTTTCTTCTTTATTTTAAAAGCTACAATATTCAGGTAGCTCAAGGAAAAACAACCTTTGGATTTTGTCTGCTCATAAATCCATCACAACAGCTTGGGGGAAAACAGTAAATATATTGGAAGGAGAGCACAAGAGGCCAAAAGAAGAGTATCTGCCTCTGGATGTGCTATTTGCAACTGAAGCCAGGTACCAGGCTGTGATATTAGTATGTGGTATTGATTTGTTCTTAATCCAGAGAAATGCCCCTGTAATGAACTCTGTTGTGCCCTTAATGATTTCATATCAAAGGATGTTAGGTGCCTTGCTTGTAACAGAGTAACAGCAATTCCAAAAATAGCAAGCCTCATAATAAAATGTTATTGAGGAGCCTGAATTTCAATATAAAAGGGACTCTGCTGTACTCAAAGGCTTACTAGATACAAATGCATACTTTAAAAAGTTGTATTAAAGTCGTGTTAGTGCCTGAGTTACAGAGGCAATGTGAGATGCTACTCCAGGGAGCAGCTGAGCCCCAGGTCCCCAGGAAACTTTTAGGCAGATGTGATACAGGCTGGATTTAATCCCAGCAGATGACTGGGGCCAGATACCTAGAAAGCGCCAAGATGCTTTTAAGAGCTGCCCGTGAGGGCAGGAGAGTGCAGTCATGGTGCTCCTCAGCCACAAACAGGGACAGCACATGAAAAGGTGCTGGACCAGATGCCATGTGCCTGATACTGGCTCTGTCACTCATCCCCCAGCCTCAAGGAGGAGCCTCCCAGAGGACCACCAGCAAGCTGCCACTGCAACTGGTGCAAGCAGGCTTGAGAGAGAGGGCAGCCACCGCCAGCTTACCGGTTGGAAGAAGCCAGCATCCCCACCAAGCTCAGGACCGTTGCAAAAGAGCTCAGATGGGAGCACCAGGTCTAAGGTTGACCTCACTTGCAGGTGATTCCTCAGCCTTAACTTCATCAGTGCAGCAAACAGCAGCCCCAAATTAAGCCTGCCAACCAGGCTCCCTGGCCTCTATGAGCATGGACCTCAGCCTGCAGGCTGGTCCAATCGGTAGGAACCCAGCAGCTGGGGAGGATGGTGGTTGCCCATCTCCCACCACATGCTGAAGCAGCAAGGAGCAATGGCTCATGTACAACCTGGTGTCGAGATGCGCAGTTGGCCGTGGGTGTGAGTTATGGGGTGTGCGCATGTATAAAATCAACACCAGCACCTGTGGTGAGGAATACAGCATCTTCCCAGCTTCAGGAGGCTGGATGACCTCTCCAAAGCAAGGGGTGAATGATGTCAGGAGGCTTGGCTCAAAACACAGAGATGTCTGTCTCCACCTAGCTACATACCTGGCCTTGGGGAGGTTTGCTGGCTTAGAAGAGGTCAGAGATATGAAGCATGCCACCCAGTTTCATACCCAACTCTACCAAAGGCCACAACCAGGACCCATTTGCACCTTAAGCCTTGCTCACACTCCTGCTACCTGGATACCACCTATTTCTGCTGGCTTATTCCTGCACATAATTTTGGGCCACAGCAGCCCAGGAGCCCAGAGCACATGGTCCCCAAGATATCCCAGCAATGACAGGAGGGAAACACAGGGAGGGGACAGCACTACTCCCCTTCAGGAGGAGGCCCCACTCACACTCCAGCAGAGTCACTCTGTTTGCAACCCACTTTTCCTATTTATCATAGAATAACAGCATGGTTTGAGTTGGAAGGGACCTTAAAGATCATCTAGTTCCAACCCCCCTGCCATGCACAGGGACACCCTCCACTAGACCAGGTTGGTCAAAGCCCCATCCAACCTGGTCTTGAACACTTCCAGGGATGGGGCCTCCACAACCTCTCTGGGCAACCTGTTCCAGTGCCTCACCACCCTCACAGCAAAGAATTTCTTCTTAATATTTAATTAAAATCTATACCCCTTCAGCTTAAAGCCATTACCCCTTGTCCTATCACTACCTACCCTTGTAAACAGTCCCTGACCATCTTTCCTGTAGGCCCCCCTTCAGGTACTGGAAAGCCGCAGTTAGATCTCCCCAGAGCCTTCTTTTCTCCAGGCTGAACAATCCCAACTCTCTCAGCCTGTCCTCATAGGAGAGGTGCTCCAGCCCTCTGATCAGCTTCGTGGCCCTCCTCTGGACTCTTTCCAACAGCTTGATGTCTCTCCCGTACTGGGGCCCCCAGAGCTGGACGCAGTACTCCAGGTGGGGTCTCACAAGAGCAGAGTAGAGGGGCACAATCACCTCCCTTGACCTGCTGGTCACCCCTCTTTTGATGCAGCCCAGGACACGGTTGGCTTTCTGGGCTGCAAGCGCACACTGCCGGCTCATGTTGAGCTTCTCATCAATCAATACCCCCAAGTCCTTCTCCTCAGGGTTGCTTTCAATCCATTCCTCGCCCAGCCTGTAGTCATGCTTGGGATTGTGCCGACCCACGTGCAGGACCTTGCACTTGGCTTTGTTGAACTTCATGCGGTTCGCACGGGCCCACCGCTCAAGCCTGTCGAGGTCCCTCTGGATGGCATCCCTTCCCTCCAGCGTGTCGAGCACACCACACAGCTTGGTGTCGTCGGCAAACTTGCTGAGGGTGCACTCGATCCCACTGTCCATGTTGCCGACAAAGACGTTGAACAGTGCCAGTCCCAGTACCGACCCCTGAGGAACACCACTCGTCACTGGTCTCCACTTGGACACTGAGCTGTTGACCACAACTCTTTGAGTGGGACCATCCAGTCAATTCCTTATCCACCGAGTGGTCCATCCATCGAATCCATGTCTCTCCAATTTAGACACAAGGATATCGCGCAGGACAGTGTCAAATGCCTTGCACAAGTCCAGGTAGATGATGATGTCGGTTGCCCTTCCCTTATCCACCAATGCTGTAACCCCATCATAGAAGGCCACCAAATTTGTCAGGCAGGATTTGCCCTTAGTGAAGCCGTGTTGCCTGTCACCAGTCACCTCCTTATTTTCCATGTGCCTGAGCATAGCCTCCAGGAGGGTCTGCTCCATGATCTTGCCAGGCACGGAGGTGAGACTGACCTGCCTGTGGTTCCCTGGGTCTTCCTTTTTTCCCTTCTTAAAAATGGGGGTTATGTTTCCCCTTTTCCAATCAGTGGGAACTTCACTGGACTGCCAGGACTTCTCAAATATGATGGAGAGTGGCCTGGCCACTTCATCCGCCAGTTCCCTCAAGACCGGCAGATGCATGTCATCAGGTCCCATGGACTTGTGCACCAGGGGACAGGATTAATTAGCTGGAAAAAAACAAGGGGTGAACATTTGCCTCCTATAAACCCTGAAAGGGATCTCAGAGCTTGGCTCATATCTTATGCAGGAGAAGGGATGTAGACTGGAAAAAGAAAGCCATTAACTCAATTATGCCTAATTAAAGGCATAATTGCCTTAATTATAGCCCCTTGTTTCTGACTTTTGCCAAGGAGGTGGTGTCAGTGGGGCTGCCCCTGCCTGCAGGTGGAAGCACCTGAGGGGACTGTGGCTTCTGCCTCCTCCCTCCAGGACCCTTTCCTGGGGAAAAGTGGCATTAAAAACTGGGCCAGAAAAGTGCACCCGTTCCCCTGAGCTGGCTCTAAGCAGGTGAAGCGGGAACTGCCTCCCTCTCCCCAAACCCTAAACTCCCTCTCTGCTCTAGCCTAGCTCCTGCTTCTAGTTAACCCATGGGCTGGCAGCACGTGGTGCCCCCCTGGGAGATGACAAGCATCCTTGGACTCTGTCTCCGGGAAGGACTCTGAATCCTAAAGCAGTGGAAAAAAAGCATCTCTCTAGTGGTGCGTGGAGACCAGAAGTTATTTGCATTCATGTTCCAGAAACTTTTGCCTGCAAGAACAGAATTGAGTTTACCTCAAGCTCCAGGCTATGCAAAACTAGAAAAAAAATTGCTGATGCTAAACCAGAGGCTGCAGTTTGACACCAATTTGCTTTTCCCATTGTTGGTTTCAGAAGAGGAATGCCACCAGAGTTCAGCAGTTTTGTAGGGTTATAACTCCTTTGGAGCAATATTTTTATTTATTACAGGCAGAACTTAAGTGGTGCAGCTGCAACCAAGGCTGCGCGGAGCTTGGCACAGCTTGTACAGACACTAGAAGTTTTCAATCTAAGGGGACAAGGAAAAGGAGGTATGATTAGAGGGGAAAAAAGAAACACTGATAGGAATTAATTTGTTCGCTGTGCTTAGCAGCCTCTGGCAGTGGGCTTGCAGACGCAGAGGAGCTCAGCTCTCATTCAGGCAGGTGTAGGATGAACTTCTGCAGTGCTGTGTGCTTGTCCACTCCCATCCAGCACCGATAACATCTGAATAACTAGTCACTTTGCTAAAGGGCTCTGCCAAAAACCCTGATGCAAGAAGTGTCCTCAAACCTCCAGGCAAACTGGGTATGCAACACCAAGCTCCTGTATTCCCAGTCAGCACCTTAACTGCATCCCCAGTGACCCACTGCTCTGCTTGTGAAATGCTGCCTCTTTTCACCCATGTTCGTTTAAATTCAGTTCACTTCCAGAAGGCAGTGTTGGTTTTTTGCTGAAAAGGGCACCAACAGCCCACATTTGTTGGGACTTACCTTCATACCATCCAATGCCATTAACTATGGTACGGGAACTATAAAATTTGTTTGAATAACATTGGGGGTTTTTTTTGGTTGAAAAACATATTTAATACATATGCAGCCTTCTTTGCTGTCGTATGATTTAGGGCTTCCACTCGCTGCTCCGGGGTTCAGGATTGTTCAACTTGGAAGTGTGGACAAACTTCAGAAATGTTTGAGTAATTCTGCCACAGCTGCCAGCTAGAGCCCAAACAACTGAATCATTCATGAGCCCATCCGTGGAGCACAAGGCATTCAGCAAAGGAAAGAACAGGTCAGCCTTCAACTGACTGCTATTAAAAACTTTCATTAAAGTCCTGGAAGAGAGCAGTGGGAGAGGGAGAAAGGAGGAAAAGGAAAAGGAAATAAATTATAACATTGATCATGTTTGTGGATTGATGGAGGAGGAGGGATGGAAAGTGCAAAGAAGGACAAAATGTGAATTAGCCTGGGATATCTGAGAGGGTTGGGCACGTTTAAATGAGACAAGATTTAATTTAGATAAATATAAAATAGTACCTGACAACCCTCAGCATATAACAGAGGAATGACATGCAAGAGAGGAGCCGTAAGAGCTGGGAGTGGAGGGACGTGCCTTCAGATATCATTTTGTAGTGGTACTAGCTGTTATTTCAGTCCAGGGGAAACAGCTGACACCCTGCAGGAGTGGAGATAGTGGCTGAAGCCCCAATCCCAAAACCTGAGCCTGGTGCCTCACATCTCAGGCCATCATTGCTTAACACTGTGTCTCAGAATGAGCAGCAAGAAAAGTGTTGAAAACAAGCTGGGAAAACAACTAGTCAGTAAAGACTGCTTAGGAGGGTTAAAAGGTGATTAAAGAGGCAGCTCTCCCAGGAAAGAGGAGACTTTGTCGATACTTAAAATACGTGCTATGAGTACAGCGTGCTACTGGGCGGCGCAGGCAGCTTTCTGCGTGGACAGGGCCACACTGTGGGTCCCCCGGCATCCAGCACGTAGGCGTAGATGAAACGCTTGCCTCAGTTTCTCCTGTAAAACAAAGCAAGGGGGCTTAAGCTTTTTGGTACTGCTCTGCATTCCCCTGAAGACAACGGCCGTGCGCTGATGCAGGCACCTGCCTCGTGCCATCGGCGAGCTGCTGTTAGGCAGATGCGTTATTTATTTACAGCCAGTGGCAGGCAGGAGACAGGCAGCCGAATGTTAACAGGGCACCGCTAGGTTAACCACAAAGCCGTTTGCTGTGCGGTCCCTCACTAATCCGGGCCTGGGGAGCCCTTCAAAAGGGGGAGGGGGCTGAGGCTGTTACTGCTGGCAGGTAGGGAGCATGCCCGGCTGCCGGCTGACCCACCGCGGGGAGGACACGTCCCTCCCCTGGGAAGGGAGAGGGGGACCATTACTCTGGAAGGACCAAGCACATTTCTATGATGAAGGTTTCTGGGGTAAAGGGGGTCCAGCATTTCTGAGCAATATAAGAAATATAGACCTCACCTGTAAAAGTTCCTGCAGGCAGTGGAAATCCTCCAGCATGGCAGGAGGAGATATATATAGATATAGCTATAGCTATATGTACACACACATACAGTCAAATTTGTGAAGCGTTGCTCCACACACCCTGCACCGCTGGGTCAATGCCTGGTTTGGGCTGGCCTCTAACCACAGAGGAGTGCAAGGGGCTGTGACTCTCAGGCTCTCCCCCATAGCTGCTGGAGACACGTGCTGCAGCCATGAAAGCCACCTCTGGGCCTGCACAGGGGTACAGCTGGGTTTTGCTGCCCCAGTGGGGGGACACAGCAGCCATGCGCAGGATCAGGCCCTGAGTTCTCTCTACACTCTGTGTAGGCAGAAACTGCCCTTCCCCTGTCAGCCAGAAAAAAAAAAAAAAGCGCCTGGAAATGCCTGATGCTCAGCAGCTCCTTTTCTGCAGGCAGGAGCAGTAATCAGAAGAGAGAAAGCTGCTGATCCCGATGGCCTCAAAACGTGCACCATCCTTTCTGCTAATGCAGGCAGCTGAGAAAGCAGGAGGAGCAGCCTTCTTTGCAGGGAGTAAGAGGACTTCAAAACCCCAGTGTGCCTGATGGAATGAGTCACTGAATGAATCTGGTGAGCACCAGCATCCCTGCTGTTCGTATGATTATAGGTCATTTGAGAGCACCATGCCCCCTCCCTGCAAGGAATTTGTTATTTCTGCACACACCACGTGAATCTGCTCCCCGCTGTCTCCTTGGCCAGCCAGGCAGCGCCACACGCACAACCATCACCTCCCCTCCTGACTGCACTTTGGCGCAGAGACGCAGCAGACAAGACATGCTTCTCCTGCAGAAGCAGCTCACCACGGAGACACAGTGCAGCACAGCCAGCAGCCCAAAGAGTTGCTCTTTAATAGCGTGGGAGCCAGCCCAGGACCCCCACAGCAAAACCAGCCGCACCAGGAGAAGCTGTCGGTCTCTGCTCACGTGCATCTGTGCCCCAATTCAGCAACAGTGCTGCTCGAGGCACCTCTTGTTGCTGCTCGGTGCTGTGCAGTAACGAGCAGCACAGAGCACCCGGCATCTCCCAGGGGTGCACCCACACACAGAAACCTGGGGAGGTGTCATGGCTTGGAAGGAGAAATGGCTTGGGAAATGGCAGAGTGTATTTATCTTACCAGGGAGGAGAGTATCTCTGCCTGCTCCTTATCTTCCTCTCTCCACCACCACAGCCCTGTTCAGCCCCAGCCCAGCATGAAAACAAGGACATTACAACCACTGCTGAAGGGAGGCTTTATAAATGGCCAAAGATAGGGGCATGAAGGCCTCCCTGGGTAGAAAATTCCTCCCAATTAAATGGCAGGAGTAGAAAGGGCATGTTTGTGAACTGCTTTGGGGTTAGAAGCAGCCCTGCAGGGGAGCATGAAATACTTGAGTCTTGTCTGAAACTGCAGGAACTGCCCCAGTGCTGGACCCTTGCAGGAACTATTTACTGCTACATCTGTTTTCCCTTTTATTTCTGGGCAAATCGTAGTGACCGCCTGGGTGCCCCAAGGGAGCAGACCCCCAGGTGAGCTAATTGCTGCAAAGGGTAATTAGCATAGGCCAAATCTTGAGGGCCAGAGGGGGAGAAACCCGTGCTGCCACCTCAAGAGAAGACCTGAGGCTGTGCAGCCCATAGGGATGCTTTAAGTCGGTAATTGCATCCTGATCACAGACACTGCAGAAGTCATCAATTCACAAGAAGAGAAATTGCTTTTAAGCAATTGCTTCTTGCTGAAAGGCACTGTGCTACAGACTTCACAAGCGCCACCCTGTGACAGCCTTACAGAAGAGGGGTTTATTTCCCTTTTGGAGTGGCAAAAGGTGACTGGAGCCACACTGCACCCCCAATAACACAGAGAGCAACGGGATGAGGCACGAGGAGGGGAGTTGCAGGCATTTCTCTTCCTGCCATGGCAGAACAGCCAAGCGGGGGCACACAGTTAACACAGAGCCATCCCTGCCACCTTCTGTGCCCCCGCTGCAAGAGTGCGGGCAGGAGCCCAGCCTGCCCCGCTCCTCCAGCCCCACCTTGGTAAACAGCCTTCCAGGATGAGCCCTCCCTTCTTTATTCGTGCTCCACCTTCAACTCACCTTTCCTGAAAACAGGCAGCCAGAGCCACATGCAGATCTTGGGAAAGGGGCTCATAAATGGATATGACCACATCCCTGTCTTACCCAATCCATCTCAGTAGTGCTGGCTCATCTCGCCACTACTGAGCCACCCAGGTCTGTCTCCTCAACACATGCCAAAGCATTTCTGGGTTTTTTTAGCAGAAGTCCCCACTTTGAGCCAAGTGCAGGCTGGGTCAAGCCCTAAGCCTCAGTCTTGCATGACCACTGCCTTGCTGTAGCGTGAAAGTTAGGCACACTGCTGGGGCTGGAAGGAGCAACCTTCCCTTGCAAGCGTGACCTGTACTGCGCTTCCCTGGGGCTTAGTGACACCGTGGCCCTGCTGCCCACAGGGCCAAGTAGCTTGAATTAGGCTCACTTGAATTACAGGAGCTGAATGCACAGCGCAGTGCTGAGCCCTGAGAGCCACCGAGTGGCCATGCCTGTTAGCTGCAGGCAGGCATTTCCATCTGGCTGGATAGAGGCATATTTGAAACTTGTAACGTGCAATTTTCAATCCTAAATCCCAAAGGCTAATAAAAAAGGGCACACACCTGCTCCCTCTTTTTGACACGTCTGTGATGCAAGGTGGCTGCAAGCTACTCTACAGCACATACAGCAAATATTCAGCACACACCAGCACACAGCACCCACACACTCCCTGTTGTCCCACAGTGGTAGGGAGCAGCAGCTCTGCTGCAGTCCTTACAGTCAAGATGAAAAGGGGAAAGATTTCCACTGACTTTGGCATAAGTGGAAACAGGGTGCAGGATAGCATAGCAGAGCCCCGAGCCAATTCATACCCTCAACGGGTCGTCTTCAGCAGATCTGACTGGTAATTGCAGGCAGCAGCAGGGCCAGCAAGGCTACCCGACAGCAAAGGCACTGCTGTCTGCCTCCGTGCTCTGCACGTGGAAATAAAGTGCAGCCTGTGTGACAAGGCTAAGAGAGGTCACTAAGTATCCCAGTGAGCACAGTCAGGTGTGCTGGGTGCATACACCTCCACGGCTGACGTGCAATACCTGGTACTCTGAGGTTCTGTGGCCAGAACCTTCTGGTGCCACAGAGAGGAGCAGTCTGCAGCACACCACGGCAGCAGATCACAACCACACTGGCAAGATCAGTGATGCAAAGCAGATTATTCCCCAGCTTCCTTCCTTCTGAGGGAACCAGCTCCTCAGCAGCAGGATCTGAGGAATCCATGTAATCCATCCAGTTCACGGTACTGCTTCAATTTTGCTACACAGAGTAAGTACAGAATCTTAAGCTTTATTTTTCTATTGGCCAGCAACTTAAACTGGGTTAAAAAAAGCAATTAATATTATTACTCAGAGAAAAAAGTATAAAACAACTCAATGGACACAAGCCAACTTACTGCTCATACCTCATTCTTCCTGGCCTCTCCCAACCCTGTACAATGTATTTGAAGGGAATGGGCGAAGGCAGCTATGAAGATATGCTTAAGAAACTAGAAATATTGCTTCAAGCAACATGCTCAATATTTTCCTCTTAGTCAGTAGTCAATACTTGTCAGGAACTTGATTATAAAACAAGAAATAATTTAGAGATTTCTCCTTTAGATCATTACACAATAATTTAGATTTCTTTCCCCTCTTTCCTACTGCTATGGAACCAAGGATACACCTCAGTTCCTCCATCTCTCTTTCTGCATTAGTTAAGGATTATTTCATGGGGCTGATATTGATGGGGGAGTTTCAGATTGACCTGCTCTGAATTTTAACTTGTCACCCTTTAGTGCCAGTCCAAGATTTCTGTTCTGTGAACTAAAAACCCCACAATGCTGCAAGACCCTTGAGGGGTCTGTGTGGTTTTGCTTATGTTAACTGTCTGCTGCCAAGGGACGGGGCTCAGCTGGCACCACTAAAAGGCTAGGAAAGGGAATACATTTATTTGTTTATAAGAGGGCTTGTCTTCACTGCTTAGAAACACCAAAACCCCACAGCTCTTTCTGCTTCATGGGTGTAACAGGCATACCAGGAAGGTGAGAACAAGACAAGAAGCACACAAGATCCTATGAATTCAGACTAAGAGCCTGCTGGCATCATGATGGCACCAAGTACATGGCAGCAGTGATGTCTACATCCTGCATGTATCCAGGATCCCAATGCAGAGAGAATATTTAATTAAACCTATTCCTCTGCAGAAAACAGTTAACCCAGCATGACCAATTTACCAATTTACACTGGGGCAACTAGTTGAAGCTGACTCTCCTGACCTTCTTGGCAGTAACAAGTAAAGTGGGCTTCCAGATTTCATTAAAGCCAGAAAATCCTCTGCTAATCAATGTGCTTTTGGAGGCTCATAAAATATTTGTATATATTAATTTCCTGCCCAAGACAGACAAGCCTGGAGGTTTTAATTAGAAAAATCAAGCTGAGGGCATCTCTCAACATGTAAGAGATGTAAGAATGTATTTCTACTAACT
Organism: Balearica regulorum gibbericeps; assembly: GCF_011004875.1. Lineage (NCBI taxonomy): Eukaryota > Metazoa > Chordata > Aves > Gruiformes > Gruidae > Balearica > Balearica regulorum. The sequence goes on along the minus strand of NC_046188.1, from coordinate 51,361,338 downwards.
GAACAGGCCAAAGGGTAGCCAGATATGCCAGCTCCAAAAACAGACCAGTTCTTCACCAAACCTCAGCAGGGTAGACGCAGGAGAAAACTTAAATTTTTCTCATACAGGAAGCCACTCAGAAAAAACACACCAGCCTCAAAAGAATTAGAAAGTTGTCCATCGTCTTTGCTCCAGAATTAGTAGGAGACAAAAGGCCTCATGTGGCTCCTAATGGCACTGTCTTGGGGGAAGCTTCAAGGAAGAGGAGGAAGGATTGCTTCCTAAGGCACCCATATCTTGGCAATATCAGAGTGATGACAAGATTTCAACTGCACTAAATTATGCTCCTGATCAGCAGGTAGAGTAGCTCCTGCCCCAAGCAACCAGGCAGGCATCCTCTCAGGCAGAGAACAGCTGTGTTAGGACATCGGTCAGTGTACGCTTTGGAGGAGGGAAAGAAATCTTCCATGTACGAGAGATTCAGCTCCGGCTCCAGCTCAGTGCAGAAACATCATCTGTCCTCACAGTCAATGCCTGGCGCTGCTGAGCCACTTCTCAGAGAGCAAACCATGGTTCTTGTACAGCATCCTGATACCTTCATGTTGGCTCAGGTAAAGCCTCAAGAGAAATGGCCCTGGATAAATCTTGCTTCGTAGTTATATCAAGGGACTGTTTTGCTAAAGCTTCTAGCAGAAGATCCATAGCTCTTTTGTTTCCTGACAACAAAGAGGACCCGAGAAACTCCTGGCTGCCTTGTACACAACAAGGAGGGTGACTTTCTCCCAGGGGGGCAGGTAAGGCGGTGCATGGTTTGAGGCGCATTTAATTACAGAGCCAAGTCCTCGGGTTACAGACACTTCTGTGGTGGTGGTGGTGGAGAGTGGTCAGGTTGGCAGGCGCTAAGGGAAGCGGCAGAGGGGGAGCAACAGAGTTCCCGCAGCTATTAATATGGTTCTGGCTTTAAACTCTTGTACAAGCAGCAGGTGAAAATCATCCCAAAGATCTACAGGGTGTAAAGAGAAGAGAGAAATGCATGAGAAAACTGAATGGATGCAAGTGGAGGCAGCAGCTTGCAAACAGCCTGGACCCAGACTGGAGTAGCAGCTAGCTCCTGCCCGGGGATACTACACTCCAGCTTGCAGTAAGCAGCAGGAGAGAACATAATCTGTGCTAATCCTCATAATTAATCACCAGCTTCTCTGGGGTGTAATTTGGCTACCTGCCAGGACAAAAGGGGAAGATGAGGAACTCCCAGAGACATCTGCATCTGGAAGAAAAGAACATCCTGTGCCCTCCCCTGTAAAATGGGAGCAGGGGGCATCCATATCCTACCCCTTTATCCACCACCCTCTCCCAAATCATTTGCAGACCCACAGTGCCATTCCTCAGTATAACACAACCAAGAAAGAACTACTGGATGACTTAAACTAATCCTAATGAACAGGGACAGGAAACTCCTGCAGTCTGGCTGTTCGGCTGCACAGGCATTCACAGCACATCCCCACAAGAGGTCTCTCTCAGGCTGCCAAACTGCCTGCCGTGGCCAGCACTGCCTTTCCCATAGCCCTGGAGCAGAAGTCTCTCTCCTTTGCCCAAGCTGGTTGCACTCCTTCACCAGAAGCAAATTTTACAGATGGGCAGAAGAGGCTTTTGCTTTGGAACTAGTGAATCCTCAGGTCCCCAAAGTACCTGGCAACTTCTTTGCTTGCCAGGCAGGGAAGAGCCTAAAACATCTGATTTTTCTCCATCCCTCAGCTCTAGGGTTCCTTTAACTTCTGCCCAGCACCCCCAAAATTCCACTCAGCACCTTTTACCTGCACGCAAGCAATGCTGATCCCCACTGCCCCGATAATTTTCAGATGCTCTTGAATGAAGTTTTCCAGCTTGGTAATGCAACCACTCTGCAGGGTGAAAGGAGGGACATGGAAAATCAGCTTCCTTTTAGCCTCTTGTTCACTTTAATCCAATGGTTGCAATCCTTGAAAGCAATGCTATAAAAAGCAGTGTCTGAGCAACCTCTTCACCCAACATCCCTGGAAAAGCTACACAGATGGTGTAAACTGCATCATGTTTTGTATTGCTCTGGACCTACAGGAACCAGTGAACAAACCCAAGGCAGCTGCTAGGTGGGCAGGAGAAATGCAGAACAACCAGCCACATCACGCAGCAGCAGTGTGTCATTTGCTGCCTAGCACATGCCTGGAAAGGGCATTTACTCCCATCAGGCCAAAAGGCCAAGGAAATGTTGCTGAGTGGATCCAGTACCAAGACATAACAGGAGCCTTTTAATAGTAAATTCCTCTTGCTGCTATTTATGACAACAGTGAGTTTCAGTGCAGACCTGGGAAGCCAAGCTCTGCCTGATTCTGCCTTGCAACTGCATCCTTGGCCAGCAGAATGACCTTTTCCCTCCTGTTTCAGGCCCCAGTTTTTGTTGTCATAAGGCAAAACTAAACCAGTAAGAGCATTCTCTGGTTTTGTTTTGTCTGGGGTTTTTTTGAAGAGTTTTCTTTAAATAATTAAATTGTTTAATCTACTGTGGCAGGTTTTCCATGGTAACATCAGGAGGATTTATTGTGTAGGCTACAGCAGTGCCCCAAGGGTGCTGGGGGTCCTCCTGCCCCAGGAGTTTACAGTGAACAGACATCTACACACACATAGGCAGAAGGAAGGAGTGAGCGTGCTGCCCTCCAGGGAGCGATGGGAAAGGCCTCACTTTTCCCATGTCAGCATTAGGTTTTAGAGTCAGCTCCAGCTGCCCTGATATGAAGCAGTTACTCCTGTTCCCACGATCTGTCACTTTTTGTAGGTTTTTGGTCCCCAAAGCTACTAAAATCCTTTCTGAACTCTGACTGAGACCTCGTATCATGATATGCAGCATCTGACTGTAGATCCAAACCTCCCCTTACAGCTTTTTCTCCTCTAGAGCTAGCCCAATACATTAGGCAGCCTACAAGGCCTCTCTTAATAATGCAGCTGGGCAGCCGCTTCCAGCTTTGCGCAGCGCAGAGAGAGGATGGGAATTGCCAGTCCTGCTCCTCAAATGGTTGTGGCTTTCCACTCTCAGAAACACATTACCAGGCCCTGGACTCTCTTCTGCACCTCCTCATTGAGTCTTGCCTGCAAGACACAAACCTTATGGGAAAGCCTTCTCCCTGAAGAGCAAAACCCAGCCAAGCAGACAGACGTAAGAGGAGCTTTGGTAGATCAGAAAGACTCCCTATTGATTCCCCAAAGATAGATGGTTGGTTTCCTTTTAGCTGTTTGAATTGCTTGGCTTAATGGCAGATGTCATTCTCACTCCTCTTTCAAGTCCTGCTCAAAGCATAGACTGTGAGAAAAAATACCTGCTTTGACAGGGCCACCTCTTCATCCACAGCCGTCCTTAACTGTGAGGGGAAAAGGAACAAGGAAAAAGCTCCCATTGTTGCTCCCCAAGTTCAATATAGCCAGCCAAGGTGCTGGTTCCACTGGTGAGAAAAAGGACTGCTACCCCATAGAGCATGTCCCAGTGAGCAAGTTAAAGCCAGGAGACAGGACTGGAGGGTGTCAAAATAAATGTAAGAACTTTTACCAGACTTACGCAAACTCAACGAATAAATGCTCTGAGAGCTACCCGTTCGCTTACTCACCTAGTCTGGGCTTCCATTTGCTTCTTCGAGAAAGAGACAAGCCTCTCTATCTCAACTCCAGCCTTCTTTTCAGCCTAAACTGCAGCCCACTGGAACTGGCCTAATATGTCTGCTGCAGGGCCGTCTTTCTTCCCCATATGCTGTTTCTTCATGCTGTAGGTCAAATCCCACTATCTCACTCGAGGACTGGAAGTATCTCCATTTGCACCTCACCAAGTAATTCCAATGACAGGAAGCTGCGTCAAATGCAGGGCTCACATCCACGTCTTCTCTTGCCAGAACCAACAACCTCTCCCACTTTCCCCTATCACTAGCATACTCTGTATTAACAAATATAATTTATTGTTCTTCTCTATATCTACATATAAAATAATAGCCTAGATGGTTGAACACTCAACTAGAGAAATGAATTCTGCTTTCTAAGGAATCCTACTGACTTTGAAGCCTACTGACAGTTTGCAGCATCAACCCAACACCCTGTCCACCTCCTTTACATACTTTCTGACAGGCAGCTCCGAAGCCCTTTTGCTCTTTACCTCCTTGTAGATGTTGGAAGGATGGTCTCTTCGGCCACACAGGTCGGTTATCGTCTTACAGCAGCTGTCTGGGACTTTTCGTCCATTGGCCTCTGGAGATTTTATCCACATGCTGTCGGCCCAGTCTGTGTAGTTGTTGCTCCCACAGCACTTGAACTGCATGCACACAGAGCAAAGACTGAGCCTGCAAGCATTGCAACCTCCTTCTCCCTCCAGCCTCCCACACCAAGCCCTGGGCTCCACCCTCTCAGAGAGACTCCAGCTACGTCCGGGCTTTTTGGAGGTTTTTAGGCTACTATAATTATTAGCGACTTTTGTGTTAAGAGTCCCCAAAATGCCCATTAAATATCAGCTTCATCCATCTTTCAGCAGCTGTGATTCTTGGTTACTACCAGGGTGAACTGTAACCGGAGCGCACCTGCAGCTGCCTCAGCTCCTGACCTCTGGACTGGAGAGTGTTAATGGTGCTAACAGGGTGAGTTTAATTACCAGTTACTATTGCAAACACACCTGCTATGGCAGTATGCGTATAGCAAGCCCCAGACTTTGAAAGTGCCCGTGCACAAGGGTCTTTTCTGTGGGAAAGCCTGTCAGAAGTGCAGCAGCCCTAACCTGAACCACTCCTGAGCCAGGCACAGCTAGCAACAGCAGCAGGAAGGCTCTTCATTCATTATATCTTACTCTCTAGGGTACTGAGGAGCTTAATGAAAAATGTCAGCAATTTCTCCAAAGCTTTGAAGGGGGAAGCAGAAACGGCTGTCAGAGTAACTCAGCAGCTCCAGTTCACTCTGGGAGTAATTCAGATGTTGTTTCCCCAGTGCTATCAGACGTGCAATTCAGAGATCACACCATGCAATTCTGCTGGTTGCATGGCCCAGGCCCCTCACCCCACCCAACCTTGTCCTGAATCAGAAACAGCAGAACATACACTCAACATACAGAAGAAACATCTGCATGTTGGATGTCAAGAGCCCACGGTGCCTTTTGCGTGTTTGATTTTAAGCCCTGCAATTGCATTAATTCTCCCTGCCTCTAGAGATACCTACCTCCTGCTGCAGTTTGTCTACAGCGCCGGTAACACTCTCTTCTCCCTCCTTCCGGTACTTCTGGGTCATGGTGTTCTTCAAATTTTGCTTCAGTTCCATGCTCAGCTGAATGGAAGAGACAAGCGGGATACAGAATCGCAAGAAAAACTCACCCCTCAGAGCAACACAGAGCGCTGCATATGTTTCATTGCCTTTGCTCCAAGAGAAAAGCAGAGAGCCTAGTGGAAGCTACAGCTTCCCTTAAGATCATCCTCCAAGGTTCGACTGGACAGGCTTGTTTCCAATTGATTACGGATTATGCCTCAATTTTAATAACTGGAAGGAGGTGCTTCAGAACCTAATTTCAACCTGTGTGACACATCACCATATGTGTCCTCACCTTGAATATTTCAGATTTCCAAGACATGCCTACATCAAAAGAGACTATAAAACTCTGCCTGCTTAAATATGAATATGCCTATGAGACCACGTGTAGTCTTCTCCCTCAGAAGCCTGTGAAAAAATACTTAAAAACCAAATCACTGTCCAGGAGCAGGAAGAAATCAGAGTCCTAGGCATGCTGGACTGAAGCCATGTAGTCTGAGTACCTCTTGTATCAGCATCAAAAAGGATGCCACTGGAGGGAATTAAGTGTGCGACTGCAAAAGTACTGCAAGGCCTTTCTTGATAATAGTGACAGAAAGAAAAAGTCTGATTTTGGAAGTACAGAATTTCTGAAAGCATCATCATAAACCACTGGCATGTTCAGGTGATTGGATTCAAACATTTATTCCTGTGGAGGCTCCTTTAATCTAGCTGAAATCTTCTCACTTATCCAGGTGACAGCCAAAAAGTGCCAAAGAGCTGCATCTTTTCTTTGTCATCCTGGCTCATACAGCAACACTGCTTTAGTCCAACACCTGTGACATTCTAAGTTTCCTACACCAATAAACAACATCAACATGCATTTTAGATGCGGTCAGTGAATGAAACAGGTGGGTAGCCTCTCTATACATCTTTTATTCTACACAGTAAGTAGTAAATGGGAGGTAAAGCATCTGGTTATGCTGCAGTCTGCAGTTTATTCTCCCTTTGAAACACTTTTTTTTCCAACCCCATGTGTCAAATGGGGACAACACCTACCTCACAGAGATGATAAGAGGCTTCATTCATTAATATTTGCAAAATGCTTTGAGATCTTGGGCTGGGAAGCTCTACAGAAGTGCAAAGGACTTAGTGTAATAAAAAGAAAGGAAAAGGTTCAGCAGCTGGAAGGCATCAGAGGCAAATAAAAGAGGGGAGGCCATTAGCAGAATTACTTGGGAGAAAAGCAGTTACCTGCAGGCTCATGGGGAAGTACTGCAGCATGGAACAGAGATAACAAAAGAAACAGTTTAGACACACACAGGCAAGCCTTGGACACCAAAGCAAGGGCTGAAATAAAAAACAGTGGCAAACAGAGCAAGCAGCCTGAAACCAGGAAAAAAGGGGGATTTGTCAGCCAGAGGGCTAGGGGAAGTGCAGCTAAAGATCAGAGATGCCCTCAAGTGAACTAAAATGCTCAAGGGTACAGCTTCAAATACATTGTCCCTTATATGAACCTAAGGATCAGCTCCTCTTCAATCATTGTCATATATAAACCTTTGCATGGGTGGATGGAGCTCGGCTTCTTGCCATACCTGCCAGGATTGATCTTTCCCTGTTAAATATGCACACTCATGCCACTGATCCCTCCTGATAGGAGCCAGTACGGTTCTTTGGCCCCTTGCAAACCGTCAGCACCTGTCTTAGTGAGGCAAAGCACAGAAGGCCCAAGAGAAAAAGGAATGGCAAGGAATCCTGGCAGTGAAGCCAACAAGATGGGATGTCCAGCTGCTTTTCAGACAGCTACTTGACAACAATCCTAATTTGCCATTTCCAATCAATTTCCAGACATGAGAGCAGCTTCCCAGGCTGCTTCTGTCTTGGTGGCTACACTCCCTCTGAAAACAAAGTGATGACTTAAGCCTCTGCTCTCTGCAACTGCAAGAAGTGCCAAGCTAGAACTGCAGCTGTTGGGAGCCTGTGCTGTTCTCCAGTCCCTCAGCTGGGCTGGCTAAGTAAAGCTCTCAAAAACTTCTTGACTTGAAAGGACCTCTCAGCTGGACCATTCATCATCTTCGCCAGTTCAGAATGCAGCTAGCTTGCTGGATGCAGCAGGAACTGTGCCTATATCCTGAATATAGTAAGTGGCACTAATGTGATTTCAGTTGCTTGCACTATGCCTTGAAGGGTATTAGGAGAGTTCCTAGATCTACACAGCCTCAAAAATTGTCTTCTACAAGGCTCTGCAGAAAAACAGAGCCCAAAAGCAAACCACAGGAAGGAGCTGAGCAGCAAGGCTGAGTAGTCTCCCTAGAGTAACCACCACCATCTTGTAGACAACAGTAAGTAATCCAAGGTCTTCTGTATGGGGAGAGGAGTGAGTACGGACATGTGGAAATGTGAACCACAACCAGACCCTAGGTCCCAAGCCTCCAAGCCCAATTCTGGCTGGAGAAATGGGATGATAACCAGCTGTTTACTCTCCCTGGTTTGAGTCTCTAAGGACTAATGTCCACTCACCTGCTGGTAGTAGATATAGGCCAGGATTCCAGCAATGATCTCCAGGAGAAAGATGCACAGCAACAATATGAAGTACTGTAAAATAATGGGAATAGCAGGACATTAGAACAGAATGTAAGGAGATGCCAGGACACAGCTTTTCATTAGCTGGTAAAATGCATGACTCTTGTCTCCATCAATGCTTTTCTGCAGCAGTGTTCAAAGGCAGGGGCTGAGATTAAGACCTCAACAGGGTAGGAAAGGAACAATTCCACAGGTTAAAACAAACAAAGAAACAAAAAAACCCCACAGGATAACTGAAGACAAGTAGCAGCATGTGTGAGTTTGACTCATAGAACCAGAGGGATGTAGAGAATGGAAAAGTGCAGGCAACTGAGATAAGATCACTGGACAGAAGAAAGTCGTTGCTGGATAACTTCGTAACTACACTCATTATCACAGAAAACATTTGATTCTGACATCAATAAAAAAATTGAAACTTTTGCATGTTTTGATATTGTTTAGGGCATTTCACCAAGTTACTAAGGAGCAATGTATGTTATAATGATGATTCAATAGAGTAACAAAAGGCCCGTTTCACCAAGAATATATCAGACCACCTAAGCATAAACCACAGATTTATGTTCCCAGTGACTTCTGCGGGGCTCAGCCACAGGCTGAAGGGCATTATAGAAGCAGATGGCCCTATAGAAGCAGATGGCCTTTAGCATTGATTCACACTCAAGACTGTGACTATATGTTCTGCTGAACTAGGACCTAGAGGGAAAAGCTCAGTATCTCAAAACCAAAGCGAGAAGAGCTCTTAGAAGACTAAGAGGAGAACATGACTATTTCTTAACAGGGCTTAATGGCAGTGAAATGGAAAGGGATGTGCCTTGCTTATGACAAGGAGAATCAAATGGCCGGTACAGAAAACTGTTTGGGAGCACTGTTCCTATACACAAATAGGAAGGGAAGCCAACCTATCAGGAGGAACATGTGTATTAGATTAAAGGGACTGGGCAGGCCTGAAGACAGAGGGTGATGTGGGGACTTCCTCAGAGTCAGAGAACCCCTGTCCTGACACACACCTCCTGCCTTACTCCTGGTCAGCAATGAACAGTTTCTTTACAGATCCAGGCTGTTTTATGATGGCTACCAAAATCATCTTTCTGTAGATAAAGCTGAAGAGACAGCAGTTCCAGCCATAACAAGGACCTCATGCTAAGTCCCTGTAAGAGTTGGTGTCCCCAGAACAGAACAAACAAAGTATCTCCCATTTTCTGTTTTACCCCGGAGCTTAAGAAACGTCTGTTCCCAAGGGACAAATGTAACTGGACATCAAACCATCTCTCCCTGGCACAAAGGAGGACAGCGAATACTTGGACACAGCAAGCTGACTTACACAGCATGGATGCCTTTTGTTGCACAAGGGTTACACTCCCACTGTACACCCTCCTTCGCTAGGTATTTCCAAGCCCCTTTGCAGGAGTAAAGCGACACAAACACTCAGGCTTCCTCTTTCACTCCTGTTGGGATTCAGCAGCTGTGAGGGATGGACAGCTGGGGTTTATCTGCAGACCAGGCTTTAATCTGAGCACACAATCTCAAGCTTTCACTCCCCAGCCCCACACTTCTCCCCCGGCAGCCGAGGCAGCCGAACACTGACAGTCTCTGCAGACGCCTGTACAAGGTACCCATTCATACCAGGGAAATGAGTCACCCAGCAGGGTTCGGGATCACTAAAGGCTGGTCCCAACACTCCCAGGAGGTTGAAAGGGGGCAAGAAAGGACTGGCATGCCTTGACACAAAGGCTAGTTTTCTTTTGTTGGGACCTAGTTATGCCCTAACTGCTCTGACATCATCTCTCTGCCAAGGAGGGGGCAGAAGGGTGGCTGGATGCTGAGAACAACCAAAAGAACTGAAAAGTTACAAGGCCCTCGTAAAACCTGTGAGGGAGGTTAGTGCATCTGCCACCCATGCATCCAACCTGTCTCTGCTGATACACTGCATCATTACCCTTATCTCAGTCTCATCATTCCCTCAGGGCTACTTCCAAGTATCACGCTGAAATAGGGGAGCAGCAGCTTTCACTCACACATAGAGCACAGGGCTGCTCTTCTTGCTCTTCATCAGGAATTGCAGAGCTTTCTTACACAGATCTGTGCCGCGAGGAGCAGGCCAGCTGCGGCATGGAGCTGCGGGGACATGCCCTGCTCACTTCCCAAGAGGCTGCAGAACAAGTCAGAAATGTGGGATCACTCAAAGGCCTGTAGTAGACACATGCCTGGACCTGGGTGGGCACTGAGCAAAATTTACTCTTACTCTGGCTGGTCAGGGCTGCCTGGATCTCCTCAAGATCTACATGGTCCAGATTTCTTCCACCCAGCTTCAAGTGCTTGAGTGAAGTGTCAAGCTTTAGTGTGTTTTCTCTGAATAACTCACAGAATGGTTCAACCTGCCTACAATCCAAATAACTCTCTGGAGAGATCTTTCCACTACATGAAGAAGAGATATATAGCAACTGCACTCCTAAATCAGCAATCTCACTTGAGTGGGAGGGCTCCAGGAACAGAAATGATAACCAACGCGTTTCCCTTCTCCCTATCCAAGGTAGCTAACTGTAAGTGGCAGTATGAGGGGCCGAGACTGAAGAAAGCCACCTTCTTTCTTTATATGCAAGGTCTTCTGTTTGATGGGTCCTTTCCTGAGACTCCTGCTGGCACAGTTTTGTATATGAAAGCATGCGTCTTGACTGAAGTACAATATACTAGTGGTTTGTGTGCTTGTAAAGAGCTGGACTGCAGCATTGCGGCCAGCCAGGCTGCAGATCCACTGCCACGCTGGCTCACGGAGCCAGAGAAACTCCACATCTTCAGCACATCAGCTGGCTAAGGAGAGACACAAGGAAGGCAAATAAGCAATGACATAAAAAAAAGTAGCACAGCTGTGAGTGATGAGCAATGAAATACTATAAAAAGCCTTGAAGTGGGTCCATAACACTCACAGTTAGGTAGAAAGGCAGCAAAAAATTCACAGCTTCCTGAGTCTTCAGCAGAAGAACAAACTAAAAACCAGATATGTATTTTACAAACAGCACCCAAAGCTGTCAATAATTGATTTTTAAAAGCACCAAGGAGGCACTGGGGAGAGAAGAGAGTGCGGCTAACAGCACTCCCTCCTATATTTCCCTGGGCCTCTGGTACAGATAGAAATTGGGACAGGCTGGCACAGACCCCGGTGCATTGACTGTGAAGCTGTCAGGATTACTGTCTGAGCTCAGAGCTGGCAAAGGCCCCCAGCCAGGCTCACCCAGCCCTGGCAAGCACAGTCCTATCTCTTGTGCAGATTACTCACCGGCAACCAAAGCAGAGCACAAGCTCGAAGAGACAATAGGCCTGTCGCGACCAGCCACTCTGAAAGGACGTGTGGTGTAAGGACACAGAATGACCTTTTGTTCCCAAGGGACAATTATTAGTTTTCTGTGGCAGAATAACAAAGACAACCCCACCGGATTTTTATCCGTAGCTTCTGGCTGAGGCAGAAAGACAAAGGGCGATCTCTTTGGCATGGAAAGTAAGTGAAGCAAGGCCAAAACGGACTGCTACAGACCACAAGCCTAATGAACAAGCACCAGCAATGCACCCGCTGTGTCCTCCTCTGTGTTTTACTCTCCGTTCCTGGCCCTACTCTGCCTCTCACAGGGATTACCAGGCCTTCAAAGCAGTGTTCCTAGCATCAGGCTTGCTCATGACTCCCATTTCTGCTACTCTATCCAAACAAAAGAGGGGAAATGAGACAGTCAGGTGAATGAGAATTTGCAAAGGAAGGAGCTGGTGAAGAGTTGCCAAAGTATCATTTTCTGTAACTGTGAAAGCAAAGAGCAACTGATTAGTATTTCAGTCACTGCGCTCACCACTGTAGCCCAGATACCAAAAAGGACTGCTGCCACACTCCAGATTGAAAGCGAGATTTGAGAGGGAGGAAGTGGAATAGAAACCTTAGGGCTAGTCAAAAACTTCAGTGTAGGTGGGTGAGCAGGGAGCTCAGGAAGTAACATGAGGAAAGGTGTAAAAGAAGCAGCAGATTATCAAAACAATGTGGCTTTTTTATGGAAGTAAAATGAAAATTTTTTTGCAACTAGAGAAAACACTCATTGGAAATGTTCTGATTCTCAAGAATCAAGTGAAAAAGTGTGTTAATTTGGCTTGAACCTAGTGTCATTAAAAGCCAGTTTTATTACAGGTCTCTTGCATCTTCCTCTTTCTTCCCACTTTCCAAAAGAAAATATGGGATGGGCAGGGAAGAAGGAAGAGACAAAAGCCATGAGATTTTGTTTTGAATAGTTTCAAACAGACATTCTTACACAAAGTATAGGTATTATGACTATACTTGGTACTTTTGAACAATGCATTGGTAAGCACATTCTTTGGGTTGATGAAAGGAAATGCTCTGCAGTAGACCTGCCACCTAGGACAAGGACAGCACTGCTGTTAGGAGCTGGAAGCTTTAGTGGTATTTGCTCTAGGACAAACAAATAAGGTTGGTGTAGAACACAGACAAGGTGTTTCCCTCCCTCCATGTATGGTGCAAGATAAAACAGGGTGAATCCTCCCCCAAACAAATCAACCAAGCACAACTTACCACTCTTAGCAAATTCCGACGCTCTTTGAATGTGGCACAGCAACCAAGGATGCCAGTAACCATGACAACCACCCCGGCCACCACCAGAATATAAGCAGTTGCTGAATATGTGCTGGAGGACAGCAGGCTGATGTAGTCACTCTTCTCAGCTAGGGTCCAGGTGCCCACTGCCATGACGGCCCCGCCAGCCAGCTGGGTAGAAAAAGAAGCTAGCAAATGAGAGGCATCTGATGTGCGAACTTCATCACCTCCCAGAGCAACTGGACCGGGATACCAAGATGGGCCTCAGCTCCGTAAACTGAGCCAAAGATGATCTACACTGGGAAGAGCTGGGTTTCAAGGTGGCCCCAGTTTTGTGTGCCATACAGACTGAGATGCAAGCTATCCGGAGCATCTACCTGTGCACAGCAATTCATACTTGGACCAGAGCCTTCCCAAATGTAGCCACACTGTTATCTGGGCAAATACAAAAAAACATCAAATCTATTGGGGTGCTACCTAGCAGCAGAGGGGAAGAAAACAACTTTACATGAGGGAGCAAGACTACCAATAAATGACAACCATGCTCAGTATCTCCTTCCTAGACTATACATCTGGGGAGAAAACAGTCAAGGAGCTAAACAGACTAGCTTATTAAACTCTAACCCTTGCAGCAAATGAACACGGAGAAGCCAACCAGACTCCTAGCAGTCCTTTCTCTCTTTGCAAGCCTTGTGTTTCTGGAGGGGTTTAAGCAGCTTCTAGTTAAGCTCAGACAGTTAAGCTTTCCTTAAAGGTCTGACCTGGACACTTCAATGCTCTGTCCCAAGCAACAAAGAAAACAACAATCCTTTGACATCAGTAATTTTCTGGTGGAAAGCATGGCTCTAGGAAGCTCTACTGTGGACCCAGCTGCAAGAAGTTTGTTATCCTTGCTCTAGCTGTCCTACTCCACTGCCATGACTCCCTCTGCCACTTTGAGAGGAGGAATGGCAAAACAGCGGAGTCCTCAGGCTCCCTGAAAAAGGAAGCCAGGTGAAAAAAAACAAAGCAGAGCGACAGCGTGTTATTTTCTATACTCAGTAACATGACCCAGAAACAGACAGAGACTACAGCGTCAAACCATAACTTCTGCAGCCTGGGCGGGCAATCCCACAGGATGAAATCTGCATCCTACTGATGTCAGTGCTTTTTGCCAAAGACTTCACCAAGACCAAGGCTTCTGTGCCCCTGACACTAAAACTGCAGTGCCATCTCAGTGCCTCTGAAATAGACTGAAGCTTCTTACCCAGAAAAAAAAAGTTGAAGATGAAGAGCAGGTACTTGAGACAGATGGTCCCACATGTTTCCTTCTTTTCTGTATACTCACGCATATTTCTGGCTCAGCAAGTTCCTGAAAAAAAAAAAAAAAAATCAGAAAAGCTTGAGTCAGTCATCACACCCCTTCTCCCAAATGGTCAGGATTACTGCTCTCCTCCTGCAAGAACTCACACTTTCCAACCTTTTGCTGAAGTAAGCCAGTGAGCAAGCAACTCGAGTGACTTCAGGGATGATAGACAGTGCTTGCTTGGATAATGGGCTCTTGTATCCATTTGGGTGACCTACACAGCACAAGACTGTGCACAGCGTGAAAGGGAGGCAGATGGTAACAGTATGCGGCCTTCCTCCTCGCTCTCTCTCCCCATCCTGCTATCACTTCTGGAGACTCATTTTCCTTTAGATCAATACTTGCAGTGTTGATCTTACCATTGTGTGAGTGGTCAAGCCAAAACCATGAATTGTGATCAATGTTACAGTGAAGAAATGTCAGTACAGTTCATGCTCACTTCTTTGTATCTGAACTGAAACAAACGAAATCTCAGACCTGTTATCCAGAAAATCCCAGAATCTGGCTCCTGACTGCAGCCTGTAACTCCTGCTTCTGAAGGTGGTGACAGAAACCTCTGTCTTTGACATTTATGGAATAATCTGTCTCCAAAGAATATTCTTTCCTCACTGACATTAGTTACAACTGCCTTAAATAAATCCCCCTCTAAGTTTAGGGTATTTTTAGTCTTTACAACTGTAACTGGGAACGAACTTGTTATCCACTCAAATGCCCTATCGAACCCCAGCAATATGTTGAAGTAATTAATACTCTTCTTCACTCTGCTTATTTCTCATGGCCCTTCTCACTGGCCAGCTGCCTCCTAGGGCAGCTGTTCCAGCTAAGAGGAAGAAAATAGCCATTGGCTTCAGATGATCTGAGAGCGTAAAACACTACTGCAGATACATAACGAATGAGAGTTCATTGTAGGTCAGCCCCAGTGCACTGTAACAGATCTGCTACACTCTTGAGCAGGTTCCTCAGAAGCAGGTCTGCAGCAAGTGCAGCACCATGTCACTTCACTGCCTCCTGTCAATGCTAGAATGTCTGAACCTCTTAAAAAAAATATTCTCACCTCTCCCTGACCAGGTAGACAGTAGAAAGGCACTGCCCAGAGCATCACTGTCAGCACCATCTGTATGAGGCAGTTTGCAACCAAATTCACGCCACCTCTCCTGCATTCAATTAATAAATAATCCCCTTTCTCCCCTACCAGCCAGCAGGGAATGATGCAAACATCTTGTACTCATATCAGAGCAAAATGCTTTCCTAAAGCAGCAATCTCCCTGAAAGCAGGCAGGCAAACAGCCTCTCCCTTTTTCCAGGGGCACAGAGTTCATGCTTGCTTAAATTACAAAAATTCTTCCCACAAGTGATGTGAGCTTCCTCTGGGGACCCACTGGAGCCACAACCCAGCCACGCAGTACAGACGCTCATCTACCTTGGCAAACCCGCTGCAAAACACCTGACAGTAAAGAAAGCGAGCAAGGGGTACACACAGCCAGGCTGAACATCAAGCGGCTATCAGGTTGGGTCAATCAGTCAGTATTATCTTTGCTGCTACATTGCTAACATCTGGCTTTAGAGCTGGATGAACCAAGGCTGGGAACAGCAGCTGCCTATTCTGCAGCATAACTGCATTTTATTTGCAGGGAACTATTTCCTTTTGCTTCGCACTAGCCCACTTAAAAACCTCAGCCAGGCCTGTGCTTTAGAAACTAATAAATTAAGCTAACAGGGAAGGCAAAGGTGAGAACGTGCCAGCAGTCCCACCCATGCTTGTCCACCATCATCGTTTCACAAGAAAACATTTTTCTCTAGAATAACATCTGGCCACAACAGTTGGCAGCAGAAAGCTGTTTCACTGGCAAAGGGAGAAGCTCTGAGATGGTGACATATATCAAGGAGAATAACTCTGAACAGTTATCTTCAGAAGAGATCAGAACCTCCAGCAATGCTCAGATTAATTACCATGTTGCAGCACAAAATGGCCCGGGGCTGTGAGGAGGAATGGATGCTGGTGGCATCGTACGCGCTGAACAGACTTGTAAACTCGCAATGAGAAGACGCCCCGTGAACGCAACGTTCATGGAAGGTGACAGATTTACGGCTCCCAGAGGCTTCATTTAGCCACAGAACAGGAACAGCATCAGTGAGGCAGGCTCCCACAGCCACACACGCCTGCACAACCCAAAACAGGTACCTCGGCCCAGACCCAAGAGATGCCCTCCAGTAACATACTTGAAGGGCTGTGCTTGGCTTTTTGCCCACCCCTGCTAATGTCAGGGCCATACGTACAGGAAAACGCACTGCAGGTTTGCTGAGACTGACCCTGGCTCGTATCACTGATAGCCAAGGGACAATAACAAGCCGGTCCTTGGGCTGGCTCCTTGGCCCAGCTCCTTGGCCCTGTTCCCCTCTTGCTCCAGAGGATTTCAGGAGCCTGTCACCCTTCCCCTCAAAGTATGTCCCCCACCAAAAATATGCCGCTACAGGTATTTCCACGTACCACCATACAGCAGGTACTGGGCTCTAGCGAGCAATGCTAACTTGTCCCTCCTCCTGATCTGAGAGCTCATGAATCCCAGGCCAAGCTGCATCTTGTTCTGGGTGAGGACTGGGCAGACACACAGCTGAGACCGTACTTGCACTCAGATGACAGTCAGCCTGAAATTCCCCTCAAGACTGCAGGTCCTGCTCCACAGAGCGCCACGTACATACCTTTCAGGCAGCCTAGCTTTGCCGCTGGGAGGAGAGGATCTGTCTGTTTCGAGAAAGCTGGCAGGGAACAGCTGCAGGTTTATAAAGCACAGTGATTCATGCAGAGATGGCAGGCCATGAATCAGAAAGCAATCAGGGCTGTCTCCTGCTTGATCTATCCTTCCCAGCCAGCAGCAGAGCTGATGGCACTGACTGCCTTCGCATGCTTAATGACTCACCCAGCAAGCTATTCAGGGAAAGGCTCTCTCCAGACACTCTTTTTGGAAGTCATGTGTTTGTGCTCCTTGTCTCACACAGGGTGGCCTGCCACCTCCCATCACCTGCAAAGACTGGGTCAGGCTTTAGGGAGCCATGCTGGTCAAGTGAGGGCAGGAGACGCCTATACAAACACCGCCAAAAAAAAAAAAAAAAGTGAGCTTATCCTGCCCTGTCTGACTGCAAGCCGCAACCTTCCAGCTGGGTAAGAACACACAGTGTGTGACTGCCAGGCAAGGCAGGGGTCACTTCAAAAGTGACAGCATTCCATGGCCTGATTTTCTTGGGCACTCTGTATCTTACTGATACTGAACCCTTAGGACAAACTGGACAACAGGAACGCACCAGAAGTTGAGCAGTTTGGCTCCAGTTTTGGTGCTGAACACCTGGGAAGACAAGCACTGCATGAACAGTTGTTTTGTTGTGCTGAGCCACCTAAAATCTCAATGGTAGGACTTGCTCTGGTACCCCACATCAGACCACTGTATTTTTATTTGCAGGCCCAAAGGCACACACAGGCACACACCCACATCTCAGCTCAGAAAACACGTGGCATGCACACACACACAGACACTCCTGCTGGCTAGACATTCATTTAGTCATCACAGACGTTGCTTGGTACATTTGCCTCAACTTGCACAGTAACAGTACTTAATTAAACAGCAAAGAAAGCCAGGCTTGCAGGCTTTTTCTGCACAGCCTGCCCTAAAGCAGCATCTGAAGGGTGGGGAAGAAGCAATGCCAAATCAAATGAAATAGCTCCCAGACCACTAAAAGCATCATTATTTTTAAGTACTGATTTTTTAATGATAGCAAAAAAATTGGCATCCAACGCATCAGTGACATTTATTTCAAAGATAACTTGTATGCCAGAAGTTAGATAACTCCCAACATCTTTGCCAACACACACAAGACTTGCTGCAGGAAATCCTGCTGTGCCTATGCTGCTATGAAAGTGGAGCTCCCAAAGGGCCGCTAGGTCCAACATTGTCAGCCCCCTACCAATACAGCCACCTCATGCACCCAGCAGGCATGCTGCTGGCATGGAGGGCAAGGTTCGGCTATCCTGGAGCCTATCTGAGCCCGATAACCCTGGCCCTTGAGGCAGCTCTTAGCAAACAAAGCAGATGTCCTCCCCATGGTACGTGCAATGCAGGTGTGGGTCAATAACCTTCAAACTGACTGAAGACCTCATTCTCCAGCAACGCTAAACTCCAACCTTTGAAAGCACAACCTCTCTAAGTTCCCTGTCAGATGAAAATAATACCACTGCCGCTTTACCCCACTGAACATCCTAACAAGAGGCCTCCAGCTGCTTGCCAGCACATCTCACACAGCCCAGAAAGCAGCCAGAACTCATTAAGTAAAACCTTCCCAGGAGAGGAACTCCAAAGCTTGCAGGTGAAGAGCTCCAATTTACACAACTACCGAGTGCCATTATCCACCCCAAACCAACAGCCAATATGGGTCAACAGTCTTGACACTGACCTTTCACTACCAAAACAGCTCACAGCACCAGTGCAAATGTTCAGTCCTCTTCAAGTGCTTTCTTCCACACTCCCTCTTCTTGCTGGCTCTGGTCCTCTGCTGGATTCAGGAAAGCAGGAAGAAAAGAAGAGAGATGCAGAGAATCATCAACTATGTCAAAGATTGTTCTGGGAATCAATATTTGATAATATGCTTCACCATCAAGTCCTCTTTTTAATAGAGTCCATGACTTCCGAATACACCTTTTGAATGCTTTTGATTAAACTGGAAATCGTGCATAATGGGGGAGAGCCAAAATGCAGCAGTGGGGAGCGTGAAGATCTTCTGATGGTAGGAAGCTGTCAGAACATTTATATTCACTGCTGCATCCTGTAAATGCTGCCATCCTTTCTGTCAAGGCGGTGTACAAACCACAATGACAACTCATTCTGGTGCAAAAGGCCCAAAAGTAACTCCATGAGAAAGCTCAGGAAGAAGACCCTTTTGTGCAGTGTGAAGCCCTAGCTGGTGTTAGTGCCTTGAAGTAATCATTGCTCCTAGCACTCCCATGGGAACTACCTGGGAAGAGGAAAGAGGTGGGCAGACAGTACCAGAACTCATCACGTACATCCATCCTCTGCTCCCAGGGCTTACGTGCCCCAGGATACAGAGCACAAACCACAGCAGGGCCTCTGCAGAGAAAAAGCATGCTAGGAAGCCACCGTTTTCTTCAGCCTCTATCCCTGCTGAAGCATAATCAAGACACAGGTCCTAAGTACCACGGCAGGCTCTGCTGGAAAACTGCTCCCCTGAACTCTGCTGCTGCTGCCAGCCCCCCTATAGCAAGGCTTCAACCTCCCAGTGTAAATGCACAGTACCTCCCTCAGATAAGCAAGAGGTCACAGGAATGTGCTTTCAAACTTGAAAGGAGTTATTTCTCTACAACCTTACTACATTTATCATAGAATGGTTTGGGTTGGAAGGGACCTTTAAAGGTCATCTACCGCAACCTCTCTGCAATCAGCAGGGACATGTCCAAATAGATCAGGCTGCTCAGAGCCCCATTCAACCTGACCTTGAATGCTTCCAGGGATGGGGCATCTACCACCTCTCTGGGCGACCTACGCCAGTGTTTCACCACTCTCACCATAAAAAATGTCTTCCTTATATCTAGTCTCAATCTAACTCCTTTTAGTTTAAAACCATTATCCCTTGTCCTATCGCTACAGGCCCTACTAAAAAGCCTGTCCCTGTCTCTCTTATAAAGGCCCCTTTAAGTATTGAAAGGCCGCAATAAGGTCTCCCTGGAGCCTTCTCTTCTCCAGGCTGAACAAGCCCAACTCTCTCAGCCTGTCCTCATAGGAGAGGTGCTCCAGCCCTCTGATCAGCTTCAGGGCCCTCCTCTGGACTTGCTTCAACAGGTCTATGTCTTTCCTGTGCTGAGGGCTCAAGAGCTGGACACAGTACTCCAGGTGGGGTCTCACCAGAGCAGAGTAGAGGGGCAGAATCACCTCCCTCGACCTGCTGGTCACACCTCTTTTGATGCAGCCCAGGATACAGTTGGCTTTCTGGGCTGCAAGCACACACTGCCAGGTCATGTCCAGCTTTTCATCCACCAGTACCCCCAAGTCCTTCTCCACAGGGCTGCTCTCAATCCCTTCATCCCCCAGCCTATATCCATATCAGAGGTTGCCCTGACCCATGTGCAGGACCTTGCACTTGCCCTTGTTGAACCTCATGAGGTTCACATAGGCCCACTTCTTGAGCTTGTCCAGGTCCCTCTGAATGGCATCCCATCCCTCATGTGTGTCTAACACACCACTCAGCTTGGTGTCATCTGCGAACTTGCTGAAAGTGCACTTGATCCCACTGTCTGTGTCATTGATGAAGATATTAAACAGTAATGGTCCCAATAAGGACTCCTGAGGGACACCACTTGTCACTGATCTCCATCCAGACATTAGGCTGTTGACCACTACTCTCTGGATGCAACCATCCAGCCCATTCCTTATCCACCAAATAGTCTGCCCATCAAATCCATATCTCTCCAATTCAGAGAGAAGGATGTTGTGGGGGACTGTGTCAAAGGACTTACAGAAGTTCAGATAGATGACAGCTGTAGCTCTTCCCTCGTCCACTGATGTAGTCACTCCATCACAGAAAGGCCACTAGATTGGTCAGGCAAGACTTGTCCTTGATGAAGACATGCTGGCTGTCTCAATTCACCTCACTGTCCTCCATGTGCCTTAACACAGCTTCTAGGACGATCTGTTCCATGATCTTCCCAGGCACAGAGGTAAGGCTGACAGGTCAGTAGTTCCCAGGGTCCTCCTTTCTACCCTTTTTAAAAATGGGTGCAATGTTTCCCTTTTTCCAATCACTGAGGACTTCACCAGACTGCCATGACTTTTAGAGTATTATGGAGAGTGGCTTGGCAACTACATCAGCCAATTCCCTCAGGACTCTGGGATGCATCTCACTGAGTCCCATAGACTTATGTATGTTCAGGCTCCTCAGGTGGTCACAAACCTGATCTTCTCTTACAGTTGGAGGGACTTTGCTCTGCCAGTCCCTGCCTTGACGTCCATCCACTCAAGAGGTGTGGGAAGAGAGGTTGCCAGTGAGGACTGAAGCAAAAAAGTTGTTGAGTACCTCAGCCTTCTTCTTATCTGTTGTTACCCGTTTGCCAGTTGTGTTCATCGGGGGGGTGGGGGTGTGTGTACACTTTCTTTGACCTTCCTTTTCCGGCTGGCATACCTGTAGAAGCTGCTCCTCCCATTCTTTGCATTCCTTGCCAAGTTCAGGTCCAGTTAGCACCTTGGCCTTCCTGACCCCATGCCTACACAACCAGGCAGCATCCCTATACTCTTCCCAGGATACCTATCCCTGCTTCCACTGCCTGTGCATTTCCTTCTTGCCCTTTACTTTGACCAGCAGGCCTTGACTCATCCATACTGGTCTCTTGCCGTCCTTTGCTGATTTCTTACACATGGGATTGAGAGCTCTTTTGCTCTATGGAAAGCATCCTTAAAGATCTGCCAGCTCTGTTCTGCTCCCTTGTCCCTGAGGGTGGCTTCCCAGGGGGACCTATTGACTAACTCCTTGAACAGCTGGAATTTTGCTTTCCTAAAATTCAGGGTCCTGGCTTTACTCTTTGCCTGACCCATATCCCTCAGGACTGCCAACTCCAACACTGCATGGCCACTGCAGCCCAGGCTGCCTCCAATCTTGACATCACCAATTAGCTCACTTGCATTGGTGAACATCAGGTCCAGTAATGCATCCCCTCTGGTAGGGCCGTCTATTACCTGGCTTAAGAAGTTAACCTCAATGCACTCCAGGAGTCTTCTGGATTGCCTACAGCTCACCATGCTACTTTTCCAGCAGATGTCGGGGTGGCTGAAGTCCCCCAGCAGGATGAGAGCCTGTGAGTACAATGCCTCCTGTAGCTGCAGTGAGAAGGCTTCATCAGTAGGCTCCCTTTGATCAGGTGGCCTGTAGTAAACACCAACCACAAGGTTCCCTTTGTTGCCTTGGTCTCTAATTCTTACCCATAAGCTTTCAACCATCTCATGGCTATTCTTCAGAGACAGCTCTTTGCAATCTATCCATTTCTTGAGGTAGAGGGCAACCCCTCCACCCCTCTTTCCTCACCTGTTCCTTCTAAACAGCTTGTAGTCATCAAAAGCAGCACTTCAGTCATGGGATTCATCTCACCAAGTTTCAGAAACGGCAACTAGGTTGCAGCTTTCTACCAGCACAGTGGCTTCCAACTCCTCCTGTTTGTGGCCCACGCTGCATGCGTTGGTGCAAGGCACTTCAGCTGGGCTGTTGGCTGTGTCACCTTTTTAGCGGAACACACCTTAATTCCTTTGAGGTATTTCACTGGTATTTCCCTCTTGGCTCCTATTACCTCAGGAACCTCTAGCTCCTCTCTGTAAGACTTCAAGTGTGGTCCAGTGTACCCAGCAGGTCCCAGAGCAACAGGCTGAGGGCCCTCACTAGCACCCCATCCCTCTAACCTTGGTGTGCTGTCCCACAGCTTGTCATTTCTGTGGAGGCAGCTAGGCTGCGTAAGGCTGCTGTACTGGAAAATGGCCTCTAGCATTCCCTCTATCCTCTGCTTTTCTAAGATGGAGGGTCCCAAACTTTTTGCAACTGTTTGTACTGCTACATCTCAACCATCTGACCCTCATCCCACAGCAGGCAGGTTCAATTCTCCCTGCAATCTGTTTCCATTGGCATTGCAGGCAGCAATTCTTCCTCCCTAACCTGTTTGGATACTGAATTAATGATCCTTTGATCTACACCCTGACACTAACTTACCTCACAGCCTAAGGCTTAAACTCTTATCTATTGTCTGTACCAGGATACGGAAGCAGTAATACTTCCTGACTTGCCTGGGTGGGATAACAGGGTGTTTGCAAACCACCCATGAAGAGAAAAAAAGTTGCTTTTTATTAGTGAATCAAATTTAACACAATTCATAACCATTTTAACTTCCTATTATCTTCAAGGGGATGTTCCTGCAGTCCTTTACCTAGCGTAGTATAGGCAACAAACCTTCATTTACAATCAGCTCGGATTACCTCTGCTTCCATTCCCTATAAAAAGGGAATGCTCTGGTAGGAATTAGAAACTTGTTTATTCACATTACTATGTAGCCTCTAGACCACAAAAACATCTCCTGAGAAAAACGGTGGAAATCCCAGCACTTGAGCCATTGGGAAGCAGGCCAAACAAAGTCCTGGAATCGTTAATTAAAGATCAGACAAGGGATCTTTCTGAGGAACCAGGGAGAGGAGAGAAGGCACAGGCAGCGTGGTCACCTACAAAGCAAGCAATAGCTCTGAAGCATCCTCAGTCCCAAGGCTGGGCCCAAGCTTTCCTCAAGCAGCCCTTGCACCCTACCATATATCCATCTGCTTCATGCTGCTCCCACACTCCTGCCCTTACAGAAGAGAAAGCCAACCCAGAATGCAAAGCTGAATGCTGACCCAGGATGCAAAGCTGAACATTTTGCTTTCCATCTCAGCACGCTGGAACATGCTGGAAGGTCGAAGTACTCCCCAGCCCTAGAGGCACAAGAAGGCAAAACACGAGCCAGACACCCAGTGAGACAAAGCTCCTTCTCAGGAATTGTCATCTATATTTGTGCGTGGGGCAGGCACACAGAATAGATTTTGTTCCAAAACCCTCCTCCCTGACCCTTCACATGGAAGCTGAACTCATTTGGCACTGCTGAATGAGATTCCCCAGACCACAGCTTGGAAATTACCTTTACATCCCTCTGCCTGTTGTCTAACCTGGTTATATGCTCCTGAGGGCATGGAGTCATCTTCCGTGACTGTACAGTACCTAGCACAAGAGGATCTTACCCCCAGCCTTTCAGGAGCTGCTGAGAAGTGAGGAATACAAAGCAATGTTTTCCAGCCACACTATCTGCTCCTACCAGGAATGTGCACAGTGGTTCTGGAAGATGTGGAGACAACTTAGAAAGCCACCTACATTCAGCAAGAATTAAGATCTCTTGGCCACTTTCAGCAGACCCTACTTGGCCCTACCTCTTGACTGGGAAAGCACCTTTCTGAAGAACTTAAGAGAGGATAAGCAAGATCCCATCTGGGAGTTTGGGAGGATCTCACCTCAACACCCTCTGGGTCTAGGCATCACCTCCATCAGGTTCCTGCTGTCACCCCTCAGGACGCTTGCCAAATCCCTCCTTTCTCCTACGCTGGCTCTAGTTGTTGCATTTTCAATAGACCCCTCAAGAGAGATATAGACCCTTAACTCCTGCTAATTTTGATGACAGTCAGGTATCCAGTGAGAAACTGTGTCCCTAATACACCCAAGGAACCGCCTGTTCTTCAAGACAAGAGCTGTCTCTCAGGAGAGGAGCACTTTGCCCCTCTGCTCATTTTTTCAAGACCATTTACTCCCCAGGGGAGGGACTTACTGACGCATAAATAACAACGAGCATAAATTTCAAACTCAGCAAGGATTTACATGTTCAGCACCACACACACCCCCCTGCAAATTAAGTGTTTTATGAGGGGGTTAGTCAAACCTGGACGAGGTGACGGTTGGCTTCAGGATCCTTGAGGATAAAAGGCACCGTAGCATAAAACCAATTTCACAACCATTAAGAGAAAGAAAACGTGAGAGAGAAAGAAAGAGCGATTAAGCATGCCCAGGACTCTGTATGTCTGTGCTCTTGCACTGTTCAACTACAAAGCAAACAAAAAACCTTCATAGGGCTTTCTGGTCCTAACAAAACATATGCAGCCAGCCACATCCTGAGAACAGAAAGACCCTATCCGCTGCTCCAGGAGTGGATAACCCAGGAAGCAAACGGCCCCTCCAAGCACCCAGTCCCCATCGGGAGCTGGAAGGCAGGCCAGAGAACGGCACACGCTGCGCGACTAATGGGAACTCCTTCTGCCTCAAACAACATCCTCTTGTATCTCATAAGGCCTCCTTTATCCTGAAGGATCCTGAAGCACTTTATGCTGTTTATACACAGGAACCACTTCACTAGTCATTGAACTGAGGATAGGAACAATAACCGTCTCTTTTCTCTCACTTGAAGCGCCAGAAATCAGTGCCTGGTGTGTGTTTCCAGAGAGCTCATAGCAATGAGGGTTTGCCATGATGAGGAACAATAGTTCAGATAGGTCAGGGTTAGCCAACAGACAAGACAAGCTCTTCACTGCAGCCTGCTATTGGTGTTTTAAATTCTGTTTTCCCAACTCTGTTCATGGGCAATGTGGGGTTTGTGGGCTTGTTTTGGGTTTTTTTCAGGGGGTGGGGTAGCTGTTTTTTTAAAGGAGGGCTTTGTCTGCACTGGAGTACTTACCAATAGCGTTAAACCACATTTCTAAACAAAACGGTTTGTGCAGCATCAGCTTTCTGCCTGATCCCTTCCTATTCATTACATTCATTTCCAGCTCAGCTCTCAGAAGCGCGGCCACTGGGTTCTCAGTGTTTTCAGGGAGTGCTCACAAAACCTCCCTGCCCTGTAGCCATATCAGTACTAGGACCAAGTCAACAAGCGCTAAAAATCCAGGGAGGATAAAAATCTTCCCAGCCCCTACAAAACATATTCAGCTAATTCTGTTCATGAATTCAAAGCTACCTACAGATAATGCAGTGATGATAACCATTTGTTCACTGTCTACAAATAGCTGGCATTTTACACGGTGGTTTCAGCTCAAGGCTAAGAACACATGCTGTGTTGTAGCTAGCACACAGTCATTCAAAATCTGGCTTGCAGTCACATCGCGGAGATACTTTCAGTGTAATTCCCTACAAATCTCTGCAGTGAAAAGGTGACTAGCTAAAAGCCAGTAGATTTTCAACCTATCCACAGAATCAGGTGCCTATCCCATGGCTAGTGATCATCTTCACCGAGCTCACAAACAAATCGTGGGACTTCAAATCCTGCTGTCAAAAATACGTGCAGCAGTTTTTAAAATAGAGGACAGGCAGCTGGTGTGTCACCATGGGGTGCATTTCTAGCCTCTCAATGACACAATGTTCTATAATCTCACTGCCTCAACGACCTTCTGACTCCTCAAAGCAATCCAACAGAGAAAAAAAATGTATCATGATATAATAGGAGCACAGATTCTCCCAGTAGAGAGAAGGGGTGGATTTGCTCTCCTCTCAACATCCATCCTCCATCTGCTGAACCATTCTGTCCTCTGGAAGACCACTGCAGAACACAAAGCTGTAAAAGGCAAAGTTTTCAAGCTACTTGTTGGCACTGCCCTGCCTGCACCCAAGATACCTCACTGCAGACAGCACACAGTAATAAGCACAAAAAGCTAGCACCAGCTTTAGCTTTTGTACAAAACTTGTTTTACTTTGAGTAGGCTGTTCCTGTTCATCCTTTCTGTGGTGTAAACAAGTAAAGCAAAAGTGTCTGGAGTCAGCCCACAGATCTCTCCCTGGCAGCCTGCCTCAGTTTCAACTTCACAAAGATTGTATTTTAAAAGCAGCCGAGAAGGGATTTGACAGTGGAAACTGAGGTTAACAGACTTATCACTTCAGTCATGTTGCTGATTAGCTCGGGACTGGTGCCAGCCACGCCAGAGAGAGCCTCTGAGTGTGTCAGTGACTGAGCTGGTATCTGCGGTCCTAGGAATGGGGCAACGCACTCTGCAGCATCCCAGCACACCGATAGAAAAAAAAGAACATCATGCAACCACCGAACAGGGTGACAGCATCTCTCACCTCAGCACGGCAGCTAGAGAGATACCAGTGGCATCTTCTGCAGCCTCCCTTGGACAGCCAATTCATGCAGGAACACTCGCACCTGGAATTAGCCACTTCACTACCAGCAGTGCCAGGAATAGCCAAGAACTCTCTTCTGACCATCAGTCCTGATATATCGCCAACATCCATGTCTCCGGGGGTGTTCTGGAGTGATCATTAAACGCTTTGAGGAGTTATATTCCTCTCCAGAGCTAAAAACACTTTTACTAGAGTCAGATCAAATATCAAGCACAGTCAAGGGCAAATTAAATGACATTTAATTTCCCGAAGCTGTAAGTCCAGTCCATAGGAGCTGTCTCCTGTTGCTATAGGAGCAATGCTGGAAACAATGCTCAATCCACACTGCTTGAGGCTTCCTTGAAAAGGACCATTCTTCCAGGGAAATTAAACAACCCCCTGACAAAAATAACACATTCCTCCCCCTTCCGCCTGGCTCTTATGTAGCAGGTTTTAATGACTCCACCAAAACCATTCATGCAGCTGTTTTTAGACCAGCCTGCAAACTTGATGGGGAGGCACTAGCATGTGAATAAATAACTGGGAGGCAAGGGCTGTCCTCCAGGCAATTACTTGGTGGCCCTTTGCCAAAGCTGGAGGCAGGGGAAAGAGAGAAAAACAAGTCCCTGACCCCAAAGCACATGCCAACAAGCTCTAAAGAAATCCCCCAGACCCAAACCATCAACCACGGCCCTAAAACACCTCGCTCCACCGGTCTGCATACAGACCTGCCCGCAGAGGCACGGGGCTTGCTCAAGTTCTCTCTGCTGCTTCAAACAAACGCACAGGCAAGGGCAGCTCGCCATTAAGGATACAGGGCTATAATCAGTACAGAAACTTTGGCAAGTCTGTCTCAGCATACTTTATTTAGAGCTGGCAGGAATCAGTAACTGGAAAAGTGTTCCTCTAAAAGATGCCAGCACAAACCCGCTGGACTTCAAATGAAGCCGAGAAATCCTGCAGGGGATTTCTCCACCAATCCACCCTCAGGTTACCATGGCACTATATGAACAAGCTTCATTACAGCAAAGTCTAAAAGGAGTTTGAAACTTAATCCTCCTCCCCAACTTGGAGGTTGATTTTCAAGTCAAGAGGGACCATAACATCTCATCTGATCTCTTGCTATTTTAAAGGTTAAAATTGTAAAGGCTAAAAGTAGTCTGTTCTACAGTTCTGGGACACCCTGGATTAACCCTCAAATACCAGGAAGACTCAAGAAAGCTTCAGGAGGTGGGAGAAACCACATGCAGTGCTCCCTTGGGGGCCTCTCCAAATGTTACTGGCACATACTCACGGTTCAAACTACTACTTTGAGCACAGCAGAAAGCAGCAGAGCATTTTCCACTGTGTGTAAGAGACAGGAACATGGCAAATACCCGGCATTAGGCAGACTCATTACCCGTCTGTCAATGCACCCCGCACCATTAGTGAGCAGGAGGGGAAAAGCAGCTCACAGCACGGTTCACTGGTAGGTCAAGATGCTCATTAAGTCCTTAAACATTAAAAGCAAAAAATACCCAGAGAAAATCCAGGAACAACACAGTCAAAAGTTTCTTCAGAAACTGAGTACCTTCACTTTGATCTGAGTTTCGGTCAGTACTAAATGCCCTCTGTGAGAATGAGGTTCCTCTAGAATATCAAGGCATGAAGAACCCAGAAAACAAATGTTACTTCTTGCTTTTGAAGAATTTAGATAGAACTCTAAAATTCATGCTGGAAGTAACCAGGGCAATTCTCGCACATTAAATAATCCTCCTATTACTGACCACAGATGAAAGGGTGTTCTAGCACTGACCGCTCTGGCATCGGGGCCACCTTCATGCCACTCCGAAGACCCTCACTGCAGTGATATATGTGCATACAGCAGCAGCATCTGACTTGATAACCACTACTGTGTGCACAGACACAGGGGAAAAAAAAGAAAAGAAACAGCAAAAGGTCAGGGTGCTGCAGGGAGAGTGGTCCTGGGCTGGCCAGACATGGCTATCAATCTCAAAAATTGGGAGGATATTGCCCATCTGCAACAGTCATGCCCTTTGTACACAGGGAAACCAGCTTCCCACTTACACACTTGTAAATATACTGTTGAAAAAAATTATTGTAATTGTAGCTGTAATTCAATTTGGATGATCTCACTGCTCTCATTTAAGTTGGCTTCCCTCTCCCTTCTTTTTTCCCTAAAAACTTGTTAAAATTCCTGACGAAGTAGCAAACAATAAATGCCCTTTTTTTTTTTTTTTAGAGTGGCTTTCTTCCACATGCAGATGGATGCAGAAAAGTAAAGCTCATGACACCAGTGAAAACAGAGTTTTTCCTCTGCAACTATCTGCTGCTCTTCCCTCCCTCCAGGCTTCTTTACAAGACAGCTGTGAGTCAGGATCCGCGCTTCCCCAGTGCCTGAACAACTCTGAGGGCAAATGGCCCAGGCAAGTCAGCAACCAGGATTTTTTCCTAGTGTAAGCACAGTGGTTTAAATTATCTTTTTTTCCTGTCTCGGGACACATTGCACACACCAGAGGTAAGCCCTGGGGAGCACACAATGGACAGAGCAGGCTTTTGTTATGCTCTCTAGAGCCCATCTCCAAGGCTGACACAGCACTGGAGCTCTGCAGGACATCTGTTCTCTTTCCCTGATCAGGAGGAGAAAAAAAACCAGCAAACTGGAACTCAAAGGCGCAGAAACCAGCCTGACAGTTCCTCCTCCCCAAATACAGAAAGAGGTCCTCCTCTGTAAATTTATCCTACCAAACAGCAAATTTATCCTACCAAAATCCCCCAAGTGGACACAGTAAATTGGAGACGACATCAAATCTCTCATCTCACCCCTGGCAGGCCTCTCACCTAAGCCAAGTCTCCCACAAAGATAGAAGAGGGCTACTCTGTATAGCAAGAGGGGACCTGCAACTAACCACAGCTTCCAGTTTGCTGGCAGCTTAACTCCTCAGCAAGTTGTACTTCCACAGAGGACTGGACTCTTCCCTTCTATGCTGCAACAGCTGAACCCACAAGCACGAAGCCCAACACCTTCCCCGTACGCATGTTCCTTGCGTACAGCACTCAACACACGCACCTGAGACCCCTTCTTGTTCCAGAGCTGGCTGCTCTGAGGCAGTGTCTGACACGCACGTGTCCATGTTCCTGGCTTCTACGCTCACCGTACATGGCCATGACTGCACACACAGCTCCCCACAACCTCCCTGGGAGCTCTGCATGCAGCTCACAGTGACCATGGAGAAAAATAACAAATCACCTCTGTTTCCAGGGCAATGTGGGTGGGGAGATATGGGATATGAATTCCTCCCTTCTGGATTCCACCAAAGCTAGGCAGAAATACTGACATTCACAAGCCATGACTCACACCTGCCTCCTCCAGCACTCCAGAAGTCCCGCTCACTGGCTGGCATGCCAGAAATGCCAGTATGGCTGGCATCTGCCAGCTGGCTCTGTTAGCACGTAAGTTTGAGCAAACCATCCTTCCCCTTATTTTTTTTATTGTTGCAGTGTGGTGGTCACTGAGGATCAGAGCACACCCTGAAAACACAACTAGGCATCATGGCTGTTGCTCTGGCAGATAGCAGGTCGCTAAGGCTCAAAACATAATCCACTTCACATAAAGCAGAAACTTCTCCGCCAGAAATTCCTACCTCAAACACTCTTGGTCCCAGTTTTAACTGGATTTCATCAGTGAAGGAGCTAAAAAATCCGTTGTTTGTACTCCAGCTATGCTAGTAAGTCATATACTTGTATTGAAAGAGCTGCCAAGGACCCCTCCGTTAACCTCCAAAGTGTAATTCCTGGCTGCCCCTCCTTCTCCCACTAGACCAGTATCCCGCCCCCACTAGCAGCTAATCACGCTTACATCCTTCTATAGGAGCTGGCTACACTTTCAGTCCTGTGTCAAGCTTTTTTCACTACTGCTAGAAATGCATCTACCAAGCTGTACAGCACTCTTCCAGCTCGGACTGGAGAGCCATAAGCACCCGACCAGCAAGAGAAACTTAGGTGAGAAACATGGACCAAGCCGGTCATACCCAAATGTGGCCCAGACCCCAAAACGCACCTCTTATTCTGCCATGCAACATCAGGAATGCAAAACAGTAATTATCTGCTTGGTCTTTCTCCTGTCTACTTCTCCCTCGTAGAGGCAGATGTATTCCAGGGCAAGATGTCAGACATACTTTCATCTTACCCATTTGTACAACACAGCCAGATCTTTCTCCCACAGCATCTCCAGGTGGTATTTGTTCCTCTCAACCTGTCCCTCTCCTACAGTGACAAAGACATCTGGGAAACACACTGCAGATTTCAGCCCAACTCCACAGTTTTTTAGGAGCATGCACCTTCCACTTTACAGCTATACGGACAAACCCCACCAAAGCACGGGCACTTAGATAGAGCCTCACAACTCCTTCCACTGTCCCAAATCCCCACTGCTCTGTTTTCTTTCCTGTAAAAGGAAAGAGAACCTGGATTGGAAAAGTGAACTTTGCTCCTTTTGCATTCAGATCTGGTATCAGCAATAGATAAGAAACAACAGTGAATGCCAAACATTTTATGTCACCTATTTCTGGCTCGGTTTTTCCTTGCAAAGCCTCACTACCGCTGCCAGGAACAACATCTCTCACACCTCCCACACATCTCATTTCCACCTCTTCTTCAGAGGCCATGCCGT
Source organism: Balearica regulorum gibbericeps (assembly GCF_011004875.1). Classification (NCBI taxonomy): domain Eukaryota; kingdom Metazoa; phylum Chordata; class Aves; order Gruiformes; family Gruidae; genus Balearica; species Balearica regulorum. The sequence goes on along the minus strand of NC_046188.1, from coordinate 51,330,204 downwards.
GCTCCCTCACTCGGATGTGCTCACCTCTTACACACATGCTCAGCAGGTAGAAAAAGCGACTCCACAGCAGCATACGTGGATGCAGGCAATACACACTGTGCAACGCACTGCGGAATTAAAACTGCATTCAGTTAGCCATACCCTGCAGACAGCTGCTGTGAGTCAACAACCAAATTAATTTAAGTAGCTGTCAAGGGCTCCTCTGTTAATCTCCACAGAATGTAATTCCTGACATCCTTCCTTATCACACTAAACCAGTATCCTGCCTCCCACTAGTGTCCAGCACTACTGGCATCAAAACTATGCATGAAATACAAATATATATAGTGATATATCAATAACTTCCTGAAGACACAGCTGGCATGGGTCATGGTCCTTCTAAGGACCCAGCTATGCTTTCAGTCTCATGTCAACCTTATTTCACTGCTGCCTGAAATGCACCTACCAAGCTGTACAGCACTTTTCCAGCTCAGACTGGAGAGCTGTAAGCACCTGACCAGCAACAAGAACTAAGGTTAGAAACATGGACTCAGACAACCATACCAGAATGCGGCCCAGACCCCAAAACGCACCTCTTATTCTGCCACGCAATACCAGGAGCGCAAAATAGTAATTATCCTGCTGACACTGCCGAGTTTTATTACTGTGCAGCAGCCAGGACGCAGGACTAATAGGACTGATTGAATTCATTCCCTGGGATGTCAGGCTGTTGAGGTCACAAGCAGAGGAGTCTGGCAGGCAGGACAGAGCAGAGATGCCAATCAGTAGTGCTGCTATTACAGTGCTGATCCTTGCCAAGAAAGCCTGGCAGCAAACTACTTTTGTGCCAGGGGGAGGGATGGTATGAGGAGCTCTCCGCAGAACTGACAAAACATCTCATCTCCATCCTGCAGCCCTGCCATTCCTCATTTCTCCCTCCACACCCTGGCTTCAGGCATGGGGGGCAGGGAAAAGCACATTTCTCACAGATTGGGAAGATGGTCACCATCCTGGGGGAAAGCTCTGCCGAAGTGCATGTGCAAAAGAGAATGCAAAAAGGATGAGATTTTACAAACAGCGACACTGCTCATTTCATTTTGGCTTTGCTGTGGCAAAAGGAAAATCAGGTTCGGGGTCTGAAAGGAAGGATGAGCAAGTGAGACAGAAGGAGACGTGGTCTTCACCTCCAGGATCTTGAAGGTTTTTAAACAACCAGGGAGACTAAGGTTTCTGCTCCTCACAGCCACGAAAGCTGAGATGAACTGTAATTTCCAGGAGACACCCTCCCTCAGGCTTTCCATGACCTCAGCTGTCGGTGCACACGCTCAGGGAGAGCTGGAGATAACCCAGTGTTGAGCCCAGGAGTAGAGAGTAGAGGTGGGGAGTAGGAGAGCACCTTCTCAGGAGGTTTCAAGAGCAAGACTGATGAGGCCACTGGGAATAGCAGTAGTAGACCAGGACATGAAAAAGCAAAGCTCCCCCCCTTTTTGTTTTTCAGAATCAGTCCATCCACCTTTTATCTTTCTAATCTTCTTAAACAGAAGGCACAAGAAAAACAGAGGGACAGCATGATTGCTTTGTAAGTGACCAAATCACCTGGAAGCATCAGACAGGATCGTTTGCCACATACAGGTATACATGGTGATAGAGATGTTACTTTGTACAAATACATGTAAACACCTATTTTCCTTCTATGCATAACAACTGGTCCAACACAGTCCTTAGAACAGAAGCCAAACTTTGCAGGAGCAACAAGTGAATTTACCTGTGGGATGACCCAACTAGAGACACAGCTCACCAAGCAAGTGTCCCAAGCACATAAACTCCTGCAGAGAATTTAAGTACACTGAAACTTTTGCATCGACTTTTCTAGTTTCCATTGAGCTCAGCCACAGCTCAGAAGAGACGGATGCTCTGCTCTTTCCATCACAGGCAGTCATCTTTGGTAGCAGCAAGAGTCACCCAGGAGGAGTGGGATGGACCTTTGATGACACGCTAAGAGACTCTTCAGCTTCAACAGCCAGGCGGCAGATATCCCCTAAGAACCTAGGCAACAGTCTCACAGGCGGCAAAGGAAAAGCATTTTGGCAAGAGGGACTTGTTTCAAAACTGTTTCAACAAAATGGCCACCACTTGGCATTACCTCTGATGGGTGATGCCATTTTAGTTAATCCTTGTTCTAGCAGACACCACACAAACTCTCAGAGCAAGCTAGGAAGTGCTTCAAGGGTATTAAGGAAGTGAAGCAGCATAATTTAAGGGATGCTGTAGAGCAGCCTCAAATAAACATACGTCATTGCTAAAATTCAGCAGGATACCACAGCAGATTGATTACAAAAGCCCTCAGGAAGAGTCAGGATTTTTTTTTTTAATTTACAGCAGTTCATGTTCTTCATGAGATGACAGAGAAAAGGCTACTGGGAAAGACTCCTCATGGCAAGCAATGCCATGAGGTAACAATAACCCATCACCATCCACTTCCCATCTGATTCAGCTTCCACAAAATCAAAGAAACAGAACATCGCCTGGATTTTGTGGTAAACAAGGGCTTGCTCTCCCCCTCCAAAGGAGGGTCCAACATAAAGGCCAAGCTTTACTTGTAAAACAGGGAGCCTTAATTGAACAAAAAGCAGGGGGAGATAAATATAATTTCACAAGATTATGGCAGCATTCAGAATACCTTTCCTAATGCACAGACTATGCAAAGCTTCTGACACCTGCCCCTGCAACAGGTTAAAATACTTTTTAAAAAAAAACCGCAAAAGCCGAGCCGCAGCGAAGTCGCACAATGCCAGTGGGCGCTGATGGGGAAGCCAAGCAGTGCTGCAACTGAGCTGGCCTTCGGCCACCAGGTACAGACGTGCCGCCTGACGGCACGGCGTGCTGCTCGGGAGGGAGCGGCGGGTGAGGAGGGCGCCAGACCCCAGCCGCAGCGCCTGGCCTCCCCTCTCCCAGGCCGGGCTGTCAGGGGCCGCCGCACGCAGCGCCCGCCGCCGTCTCGGCTCCCCTCGCCGCCCCCAACCCCTTCTCCCGCCCCGCTTCCCCACGGCCGGGGGGAACACGCGCATCCTGCCAACGGCCGCCCGCGCTCCGCGCCGTCCCTCCCCGGGCGGCCGCCATTTCGGGGGAGCCCCGCCTCACCCCTCCGCTGCGAGTCTCGCCGGACCGGAGCGCTCAACTCCACCTCACGCCCCGACCTGCCGCGCTGCGAGGGAGGGAAGGCACCGAGCCGGGGGGGCGGGAGGGCGGTGCGGCCCGCCCAGCCCGGCCTGGGACGCCCAGCGGGCGCCACCGCCCCGACCCCGCGGGCGGTGCCTCGTCGGGGGGGCGCCTCCCTCCGGTACCCGCGTCCTCCCACACAGGCCGGCCGAGGGGCCGGCATGGCGTGGGGTGGCGTCGCGTGTTACGCTGTTTTTCGTTTCCTGCCAAACAAAACGTCCCGAAATCCGACGGTTTGCGAGATCTGCGGGCTCGGCGGTGCCTGCGGCGCGGCCGCGGAGCGCTCGGCCTCGCTGGTGCTGTGCAAGCCACCAAACCGTGCCTCTAGCAGCAGTGACCCCTGGCTCTCGCCACCTAGGCCTCATGCTGGCGTTTCCATTGCTGCAGGCAACGCATTACAGCAAACTCGAGCTGGGGCTTCTTTCTCTTTTTTGTTGTTTTTAAAGCGTCAGACCTGCTTGTTAAATAGTTTCCCATGAACCATCCTGTAAATCAAGATCAAGCCCTGACTGGCACATTGCCTCATCCTTCCATTACCTCATTTCAACTTCAGCCCAAATACTTCTGTGCTAAGCAACAGCCCCGCACCAAGGCTGGTCTCAGCAGAAAGACTGTGGCCCACTCCCTCAGTAGCTGAGTAGCCTTGCACAGGTTTTTAGGGGTGAGTGGGAAGAGAGGAGATCTGAGCAGGGAGGGAAAAGGCCAGTTTAGGACCTCCTGGGTATTTTCCTCAGCTGTGACATTTAACATCTCCTGCCCATGTGCCTAACTCAAAAATCACATCATCCTTCCCAATGAGTAAACCAACTCCTCTCTCCTCATCCCATGGAGATCCCACTGTAGCCAAAAAGATAGGCCTGTAACGAAGGCCTGCTTATATTATACATAATAAGAAGAAACTATTCATTATTACTTTAGGTAGAAGGCTAACAATTCTTAGAATGAGCATCTGCTACACATCATGAGAAAAAGGAGGAGCTACAAGACACTTCAAGGTCCTTATGTACATACTTTGCAGAAAGGGAGGACATTAATTGCCTCCAGCAACATCCTTATCTTTCTGAGGCGTATAGCAAACAATTACCAACACTGAAATACTGAGAAACTAGGGGAAAGGTAATTTGGGCCAGGGTCCCCACGACCACCGACCCATAAGCCCCCTACCCAAATTATACCACCTACTCAAAAGATAGAGGCGGAGAACAGAACTGAGCATGCGTTCTAGTTTGCATACTAAGCGAAGAAATATGAACCAATTATTGGAACGGGGAGTGTACCACTTTGTAATCTTTGTAACATTTGTGTATAAATATGACAAGAGAACCAGCATTAGGTGTGCCTGATTTGAGGAACTATCCTCCTGACACCCAGCGCTGCAATAAAGGAAATGCCTGCTTCTTAATGCTAAATTAGTGTTAAGGAGTTTTCTTTCATTCCCGAATTTCGGTGACAGTTTTGGCGACCCAGATGGGACCAGGCTTTTGAATCTCGACGGATCCGTGGGATCATAGGACCTCCAGCCGGCACCGAGGGATTCTCGGGGAGACCCTTCGATCCCCCGGACCGAAGAGTTCTGAGCACGTTCCCTGGGACAGGTAAAAGGCATTTCTCTTACTTTTTAAATGAAATTTAAGATTTTGGGTTAGAGGCCCCCTTAGCCTTCAAGTAAGCCGTGGCGTGAGCTACGCGAGGGGCTATTGTACTGTGATTTAAGATTTTGGGTTAGAGGCCCCCTTAGCCTTCAAGTAAGCCGTGGCGTGAGCTACGCGAGGGGCTATTGTACTGTAATTTAAGATTTTGGGTTAGAGGCCCCCTTAGCCTTCAAGTAAGCCGTGGCGTGAGCTACGCGAGGGGCTATTGTACTGTGATTTTAAGATTTTGGGTTAGAGGCCCCCTTAGCCTTCAAGTAAGCCGTGGCGTGAGCTACGCGAGGGGCTATTGTACTGTGATTTAAGATTTTTGGGTTAGAGGCCCCCTTAGCCTTCAAGTAAGCCGTGGCGTGAGCTACGCGAGGGGCTATTGTACTGTGATTTAAGATTTTTGGGTTAGAGGCCCCCTTAGCCTTCAAGTAAGCCGTGGCGTGAGCTACGCGAGGGGCTATTGTACTGTGATTTAAGATTTTTGGGTTAGAGGCCCCCTTAGCCTTCAAGTAAGCCGTGGCGTGAGCTACGCGAGGGGCTATTGTACTGTGATTTAAGATTTTGGGTTAGAGGCCCCCTTAGCCTTCAAGTAAGCCGTGGCGTGAGCTACGCGAGGGGCTATTGTACTGTGATTTAAGAATTTTGAAAAGAACTTTTGAGAGGTATTGATCAATCAAGAATTTGTGTTTTAATTGTTTTGTGTTCCTTTTGTCACCTTTGTCATTTGTCAATTTTTGTTTTGTGTTTTTTTTGTGGTATTGTTTTGTGTTACTTTTGTCATTTGTCAATTTTTGTTCTGTGGATTTTGTGGTATTTGCATTACAATGGGTAACAAACCTTCGGTGGATGGGGGAATATTAAAGAAATCTCCCCTAGGGTGTATTTTAAAACGTTGGAAACAAATAGGAGGGGACCCTCTTATAAAAAGACAACTAATTGAGTATTATAATCACTGGTGGTCGATATATATAAATTGGATGATCAGGAAAAATGGCCCAAGAATAAGAATTTGTAATATAATACAATATTACCATTGGTGTTGTTTTGTAGAAGGGAGAAGAAATGGGATGAGGTACCTTATGTTGATTTGGTTGGGTTTTTTTTTTCACCTTGCGAAATCATCTTGAGTGGCTGAAGGACTGTGGGTTTACCCTGCAAGACCCCCTGGCATCAGCACTAGAAAAGCAGAAAAAGGTAGCAGGAGGCTGTGAAGGTGTTGCTCTGCGTGTAGTACGGGGCAACGGTGTTTGAAGTGCGAGCGTGATGAGGAGGATGATTTGGAATTAATGAAAGATGTTGGAGGTTGCATGGATGGTTTTTGGTAACAGGGAGAAAGGGAAGGAAGTTAGAGAAGAGCAACGAGAAAACGAAGGAGAGCGGAGACAGGCAGGGAGAGACAGGGAAAGAGACGGTAACCTGAGAGCTGCACTGCAGGAAGCGTCAGCAAACTAACTTCAGGGGAGGACGGCAATACCAAGGGGGAGAGGCGGGGCCTCTCCAGCACAAAATACCAGTAATACCTTAGGAGATCATCAGTGTGCCTATTGTAAAGAACTGGGACATTGGAAATGGGATTGTCAGAAATTTAAGGACTGTTTTAGGGGTCCTATGCCTATCAGTCCAGAGGTTCTGGAGGAGGCACGATACAATCAAGAAGCAGCTCCCTTTCCACGTCAGTTCCCCTTAACTAAGTCCTGAAGGGGACCAGGGGAAACCTCCCCAGCAGAACCCCTGGTTATAGTAGAGCTGGGAAAACAGAAAATAGATTTCCTTGTAGATACTGGGGCAACTTATTCTGTATTAAACACTTGTCAAGGAAAATTGAGCAATGATGCAGTAAATGTTGTGAGTGCCACAGGGAAAGCGGAACAGCGTGTCTTTTTTCCATCCTTTAAATTTTAAGCTCGGAAAACAATGGGTAACTCACCAATTTTTATATATGCCTGAATGTCCTATACCACTCTTGGGACGGGACCTATTGAGTAAATTGGAAGCACAGATCACCTTTAAAGATGGAGAAGTTCAACTATTAATCCCTGAATCTAAAGCCATTGAGGCAAGAGTTTTTATGTTGCAGGAACAACCTAAGACTAACGAAGGAATTCCCAAGGAGGTGGAGAATGCAGTGACACCTTTGGTACGGGCTAGTGAGGTTCCAGGTAGATCCAGAAGAGCAGAACCACTAAGAATTATCCTTAAACCTGGAACAAATCCGGTAAGACAAAAACAATACCCATTGAAGACAGAGGCCAAAAAGGGATTAGAAAAGTTAATACTCAACTTTATAGAATATGAGTTGCTCACATAATGCGAATCAGAATTTAACACCCCAACCTTACTCGTTAAAAAGCCAGGGGGTGAGGAATACAGATTAGTGCAAGATTTACGAGCTGTGAACCAAATTGCGCAGGACATTCACCTGGTGGTGGCAAACCCCTATACATTACTTACAGCCCTCAAAGATAAACATGAGTGGTTCACAGTCCTAGATTTAAAGGATGCCTTCTTTTGTATACCTCTCGAGAAACAGAGTCAGGCTATTTTTGCCTTTGAATGGAAAAGCCCAACCACTGGACGAAAAACTCAACTAACCTGGACTGTGTTGCCTCAAGGATTCAAAAGTAGTCCAACAATCTTTGGAAACCAGTTAGCTAAAGAATTAGAAATATGGAGAAGAGACCATCCTGGAGGAGTTATGCTGCAATATGTGGATGATATCCTATTAGCAGCAGAAACCTGGGAGGAGTGTATACAAATGACTACAAGCTTATTAAACTTCTTAGGATAAGGAGGATACAAAGTGTCCAAGAAGAAAGCACAGATTGCAAAACCAATGGTCACTTACGTGGGACTTGAGATTTTACAGGGCCAGCGGAGATTGGGAACAGATCGGAAAGAGGCTATTTGTCAGATCCCAGAACCGAAAACAGCAAGAGATCTGAGGGCCTTCCTGGGAATGGCTGGATGGTGTCGTCTGTGGATATCCAACTATGGACTGCTGGTAAGACCTCTTTACGACATCTTGAAGGAGGCACAGAGAGAATATCTGCCTTAGAACCCTGAATGCGGGCAGGCCTTTCAGAGCCTAAAAAAGGCTTTGATGATGGCGCCTGCCCTAGGGCTGCCGGACTTATCTAAGCCCTTCGAACTATTTGTATATGAAAGGCAACATCTCGCTTTGGGAGTATTGGCCCAGAAGATTGGGGACTGAAAGAGACCAGTCGGGTACTTCTCTAAGCAACTGGACCCTGTAAGTAAGGGATGGCCGGGATGTTTGCGAGCTGTAGCGGCCACTGTCCTATTAATACAGGAAGCCAGGAAATTAACCATGGGGCAAGAGATAATTGTATATGCACCCCATATGGTTACCACAGTTCTAGAACAAAAGGGGGGACATTGGTTATCCCCCAGCAGAATGCTTAAATATCAGGTGATGCTATTAGAACAAGATGATGTAGAGCTCAAAGTCACCTCTGCTGTCAATCCCGCTATGTTTTTTAACCATGAATGAGGAAAGTGAGGAATCTTTGAGCCACAACTGTCTGCAAACAATTGAAGAAGTCTATTCCAGTCGCTCAGATCTGCATGACGAACCTTTGACTAACCCTGATCTGGAGCTGTTTACAGACGGTAGCAGTTTTGTACAGGATGGGAAATGAAGGGCTGGATATGCTGTTGTTACAACTACAGAAGTTGTGGAGGCCGAGGCGTTACCCATCGACACGTCGGCGCAGAAAGCGGAACTGATTGCACTATGTCAGGCCTTGAGAATAGCTAAAGGTAAACAGGTAAAAGATATGGACAGACTCCAAATATGCCTTTGGTGTCGTGCACGCTCACAGAGCCATTTGGAAAGAAAGAGGATTGCTGTCAGCACAAGGATCTTCTATTACACACAAAGAAGAAATTTTACAACTTCTCCAAGCTGTCCAGGAGCCAGAAGAGATTGCTATAATGCACTGCTGGGCACACCAGTTTGGGCAATCCAATGTTAATATAGGAAATCATTTGGCAGATTGCACTGCCAAGGAGGTTGCACAACAAGGTATTCTAGCACTAATCCCAGCTAGAAGGATACAGCTACCAGGGACTAAGCCTTTTTACAGTGAAGTAGACCATAAATTGGCATTGCATTTAAAAGCAACAGAAAATTCAGAAAGATGGCTGATAACCCCCAATGAGCAAGTTATTGTGCCACCTCAATTAATGACACAAATAGCTGAGGCCAGACATAAACAAACACATTGGGGAGTGGAGTCTTTGATTGACAACCTCCAATCACAAGTACTTAGTGTTCGAATGACTAAGATTATAAAATCAGTTACACAGAAGTGTCCAGTCTGTTTAAAAAAAAAAAAAACAAAACAACCCTCTTAACCAAAGGAGGCCACCCCCAGGGGTTACTAGGTGAGGGAACTCCCCCGGAGATTACTGGCAAATTGATTTTTCTGAGTTACCCAGGCAAAATGGCTATCGATATCTTTTGGTTTTGGTGGATACCTTTTCAGGATGGCCTGAGGCTTTTCCCTGTCGCACCAACAAAGCACGGGAGGTTGTTAAATGCTTATTAAAGGAAATAATACTTAAGTTTGGTGTACCAATTGGAATGTCCTCAGATAGAGGACCGCATTTTGTGGCTGAGGTGTTGCAACAATTAAGTCAAACCTTGAATATTATATGGGATTTACATACTCCATGGAGACCGCACTCTAGTGGGAAAGTTGAAAGAATGAATCAGACTCTGAAGAGACAAATAAGTAAAATCTGTCAGGAAACAACATTAAAATGGCCCCAAGCCCTTTCTTTAGCACTCCTCCGAATTAGGGTACAACCTCGGACTAATAAAAAGGTCAGTCCCTATGAAATAGTATATGGAAGGCCATACCACTTACCTGCGTTTCCGGGAGCGGTTACTGTAAAAGGGAATGACGATTTAAGTGAATATTTGGTCTCTTTAGGAAAAACGCTTGCAGGTCTAAAGAGATACGTCACCTTATCTGAGCCTCTGACCCTTGATACCCCCGTGCATCCATACCAGCCTGGTGACCACGTCTACATAAAGACTTGGAACTCTGAACCGCTAAAGGAAAAGTGGAAAGGCCCCTTCCAGATTCTTTTGACAACCTACACAGCAATCAAGGTTGAAGGAATTGAACCATGGATCCACTATACCCGAGTTAAGAAAGCCCCCCCGGATCAGTGGCAAGTAACTACGGAAGGACCTCTAAAAATCAAATTGAATCGGGTTTGAAAAAGTATGTTGAATATGTAAGATGTCTTGCTCTGTTGGGACAGGTATGGTCCTGTTCTGGGTATTATTGGCAGTTCCTTTGCTCTCCAGTCAAGGAAACCAACAGGAGCTGTGGTCTCAAGCCCACAAACAACATACTGGTATAATGGGGAATGTAGGCAAAGCTACCTTATTGACAGTGGTAATACATGGAACTGAGGTGTTTTCAGAAAATGAATGGGGCTTGGAGGATGGCCATTGTGGGAAAATTCCCGTAATTAAAGGGAAAGTAGGGAAAGAAATTAAAATAGGATGTAGAATGATAAATGGATCTACACATCAGAGGGCAAATAAGATCACTGTACATAAGGCCACATCTTGTATAGGAGAAAGTCAAATTACAACCCAATGTATTTCTAGTACCTTAGATTGTTGGCACAATTTTACTTTGGTACAATCTGTGTACGTAATCTGCTTAGGCGTCCGTGATCAATTGGTGGCATTAACATTTAAATTTAAGATAAACGTTACCGAACCTAGCGTGACACGATCCCCTAGTCTAAACCCTCCGAAAATAACTAGGCCTGTGCCAACTGGACCCTCTGGACTGACTCCACTTACTTTTAGCATTGGTCCGTATGTCATTAAAAATGTGGGACAACAACAAATCTTATTAAATCCATTTTATTCCCTTAAAAGGGTAGAGTTGTCCATACAAATCAATATTGCCGAACTAAAACCCTCATGTTCCCCATTCTTGAACACAGCCCATACTGGATGGCTGGCCTGGGTACATGGGCGGACTCCCACCTCTCATAGAACACAAAGAGATCTAACTGGCACTTTGGGAACAGGAATGGGAATATTGAACAGTATAGATGCTGAAATCCTCGCCAATAAGTTAGCTGCTGCCACTAAGGACGTGCAAGGATTACAACATCCTCTTCGATCCTCCCTTTCAGCTTTAGGGGCACATCAGTGGCTGTTATCAGATATATTGCCTCAATGGAAACAAATTAATGAGAATGACCATGAGATAATCCTGGAGACCCTCGGCACTGCCCAAGGCAATATCTCGTTAGCTCTTAGCTGTATTCAAGCCCAACTATGGGTCCAGTCGGTGGCCTCGGCAATCATTAGAGAAGGGGAAGAAGGGGTCTTACCTAGTGAAGTCCGTAAGGTCATTTGGGATAACGCAAATGAATTTGAAAAAGAATTCCAGTTTTGGTGGCAGTTAGTGAATTTCACCTACAATCCCACCAACCATAGTGCCACAGCATTTGTACTGACTATACGAAATGCCTCAGTACATACTATATACCCAGTAATTGCACTTGGACTAAACAAGAATGGAACTATACTTTATCCTATTGAACATAAAGTGTGGGCCCAGAAAAAAGGGGATACTTGGCAAACAGTTGATGTGGATGCTTGCACAGTGCATGAACAGCAAGGGTTCATTTGTGAAAGTAACATAGTTCAAGCCCAAGATATTTGTCTGGACACAGAACAAAATATTTGTCATTTTGAAATACGTCCAAATGAAATCCTGCAAACTCTGGTTGTATATATAGGGACGGGGTGCGTGTGTATAAGGACTATGTGTGACGTGATTTTTGCTGATAACATGACTATAGAAGTCAGTAATCAATCTAATATTTGTGTTTGTAATTTTACTAATATTCAGGGATGTGATTTTAACTATTCAGCTCCTGTTACAACACATCAAGTACTGCAGTCTCACTATACCCTCTTTCAAGAAATAACACATACCCCTATAGGAATGAATTTAACGCTTGTGAGAGAACTTTTACATCATCAAGACCTACAGGAAATTTTGCAGAAAGCTCGTGAAAACGGACAGAAAACATTGATAACCATCCACCACGATATTGAGAAAATCCATCAGGTGTTGGAAAGAGTGAAGGAAGATGGGGAGCATAAGTGGTGGGACACTCTGTTTGGATGGTCACCTAACGCTACTGGACTATTGAACAAAATGTTGCATCCGGTTATTATATTGCTTTTGCTTGTCTTATTAGGCTTTGTTTTAACTACAGCTTTGTATATTAAACTTTGGATAATGATGAAGCACATGATACAGCTCACAACATTTGCCAGAAGTACTGCTAATATATCTACTGATTTATATATGGCTTTGATAGAAAAGGGTGAAGGTGAAACTTTTAAGAATCTGAAAGGATCTGAAAAGTTTCAAAAGGGGGGAATTGTAGCCAAAAAGATAGGCCTGTAACGAAGGCCTGCTTATATTATACATAATAAGAAGAAACTATTCATTATTACTTTAGGTAGAAGGCTAACAATTCTTAGAATGAGCATCTGCTACACATCATGAGAAAAAGGAGGAGCTACAAGACACTTCAAGGTCCTTATGTACATACTTTGCAGAAAGGGAGGACATTAATTGCCTCCAGCAACATCCTTATCTTTCTGAGGCGTATAGCAAACAATTACCAACACTGAAATACTGAGAAACTAGGGGAAAGGTAATTTGGGCCAGGGTCCCCACGACCACCGACCCATAAGCCCCCTACCCAAATTATACCACCTACTCAAAAGATAGAGGCGGAGAACAGAACTGAGCATGCGTTCTAGTTTGCATACTAAGCGAAGAAATATGAACCAATTATTGGAACGGGGAGTGTACCACTTTGTAATCTTTGTAACATTTGTGTATAAATATGACAAGAGAACCAGCATTAGGTGTGCCTGATTTGAGGAACTATCCTCCTGACACCCAGCGCTGCAATAAAGGAAATGCCTGCTTCTTAATGCTAAATTGGTGTTAAGGAGTTTTCTTTCATTCCCGAATTTCGGTGACACCACCTCAGCTTTAGCTTAGAACCTCTGGAGAGCCAGGTGACTAAATAGAGCCTTAGGGGACCAGCTCACACTTAACACATTGACGGGTTTCTTGCAGGGGGCGTGTGGCAGAGCCAGGAGGCAACAGAAGAGATGCAGGTCCTTACCCCAGGCGCCAGCCCTCCCTGGCCGAGTCCTGCGTAGCTGCGCTGGGCCCACTGCCTTCTTGCTGTGTCCATGGATTTCATGTACAAACAGGAAAGAGCATAACCTCCCACCCTGGCAGATTTGGGTCAGCAAACAGGCATGATTAGGCACAACTGCTGCCTGCGCGGCAGGCATGTGCTTCGGACAGCCTGCAGGTAAAGGTGAGATATACCACAGGACCTCCTGCACCCCAATCCTCGGCTTATTACTGGAGTAATATATATTTATTGGAGATAAGTGCTTACCTTGAAAAAACTAGTTTTACTTGGTCAGGTCTCCTGTGGACTTGTCATTTCAGAAGTGCACAGCCACACTTGTGTTTGCAGGATCAGGGCCTTATTAAACGGCTTGGCTTGATACGTGTCTAAAGCGTGCCTTCCAGGCCTGAAGAGTCTGGAGATGGATTATTGTAGGTGTGCCAACCAAAACTTGAGTGTGACTCAAACAGCCAGGTGAGTAATGAGCAGACTGACAGTGGCTCAAAGAGCTAATGAAGCTCTGAACTGCAGGACTGTGGATCTATGGGTGCTGAGCAGATTTCCAAATAGAGCATTTAGAGGTGAATAGCATGAGCTATGAGATATGTTTATACTTGGAGCTTAAGTACTTGGTCAATATATATACAGACTAAGTAATTAACAAGTAAAATGAGCATGAAGAAGAAGGTAACAGGACAGAAAATAATGTGTGAGAGACTGCATGATCCCTGTAGCAGGAACTGATTAAAAAACATGTGCAAATGGAAACTGGCCCTTGGAGTTCACACTGCTGGAATAAAGAAGGCAGAAGAAAACCAACATCACAAACCTTTGCAATTCCTGCATTTGGCCTGTGGGAAAGCTTTAAACTTAACATTGTGGCTTAATGCTCTCTCTTCAGCCCTGTTCTGGCTTTTCAAAGAGATGCTGTTAGGCTGATCCTGTTACGCTTATCCTTAGCATGTTAACACGAAAGGGACAAGTGAAACGCAAGGCAGAGTGGGGTCCCTTTGCCTATGTGCAGAGCTTTGTGGGACTGTGACTGCTCATCAGAGCAGCTGATTTTTTTGCCTTTGCCACCAGATCTGATTGTATACACAGCTGCACTGTTGCATACACCAGGATAGGCTTCCTATGCTGTAAGAAGCTCAACATCAGCCAGCAATGCACACTTGCAGCCCAGAAAGCCAACTGTATCCTGGGCTGCATCAAAAGAGGTGTGACCAGCAGGTCAAGGGAGGTGATTCTGCCCCTCTGCTCCACTCTGGTGAGACCCCACCTGGAGTACTGCGTCCAGCTCTGGACCGCCCCAGCATAAGAAAAACATGGACCTGTTGGAGCGAGTCCAGAGAAGGCCACAAAGATGATCAGAGGGCTGGAGCACCTCTCCTATGAAGACATGCTGAGAGAGTTGGGGTTGTTCAGCCTAGAGAAGAGAAGGCTCCGGGGAGATCTTATTGCAGCCTTCCAAGTACCTCAAGGAAGCCTACAGGAAAGATGGAGAGGAAATATTCACAAGGGCATGTAGTAACAGGATAAGGGGTAATGGCTTGAAAGTAAAAGAGGGTAAATTTAAATTAGATTTAAGGAAGAAAAATCTTTACTATGAGGGTGGTGAGGCACTGGAACAGGTTTCCCAGAGAAGTTGTGGATGCCCCCTCCCTGGAAATGTTCAAGGCCAGGTTGGATGGAGCTTTGGGCAACCTGGTCTAGTGGAGGGTGTCCCTGCCCATGGCAGGGGGGTCGGAACTAGATGATCTTTAATGTCCCCTCCAACCCAAACTATGCTATGTTTCTATGAAGAAAAGTACTTTCTTGTGATACAATTCCATATTTGGAATTACATATTATGTGCAAAAAGTCACCTGTCCACTAAGAGACTGCAGCCAGTATAGCACAGGAATAAGCCCCCAGGCAGAGTCTATTTTGCATCCACCCTCATCTTCTGCCACCCCATTATTTGACTTCTGCTGCAGTTTCTAGCAGTTGCTTGCAAAGGGTGGCTGCTCCCAGGGCTCCCATGTAGAGGCAGGAGAGATTCTGACAAAAACAGAGGTGGTGTAGTAAAATTAGGAATTTTGTGGATAGTCTGGTCTACTTTAAGGTTAAGGTTTAAGGACATGCCCCTCTAGACTGTAAGCATCTAGGTCTTCCAACAGGACATTTCAATATCATGCAAAGCAATAACAAAAGATCATTCAGTAATAAAACCCACCCTGGTGCTTACTGTTGTCCAAGCGCAACCTGCTCAAACTGTGCCATTTTGTCGTGGTTGAAACAAAAATCCACCCTGTTCCTGCTAAAAAATAGACATTACAGTGAACTACTTCCTGTGCTATCAATTTATAGCAGGGGAAATGAGTAATAATTTCTTTGGTCAAAGCTGCAGAGAGATTATTTCTGTAATGCACAAACATACTGGTTGGAGCCGTGCCAGGGCATAAGGATTAAAAACAACTGAATTCCTAACTCTGGTGAATTGAGACATTAAAATAAATACTTAGTTCTATAAATATAGGTACAAGGTGACAACATTCCCTCTCTGAAAGCACTCTGCTGCCCCCCAACACTGGGGAAGCATCTCCCGTTTTTTTCCCCTCCCTGCTCTGCCTTCCCTGATCAGCCAGACTGGCTGCTTTAAAGGTGAAAAACACAAGACTGGAGATTAATTGCTCTTGTGCTGCCCTCAAAACATGGGTTCCTGATCAACTTGCTCTCTACTTATAAACCTCCCACTTGTACCACCATGAGGGACAGGTGTCTCAGCACTTCTGAGCAGCGAGAAAGGGAGGTCATACTACAATCAGAGGCTGAACAAGGGAGGCTGAATCTCCTGTGGTGCCTGAAAAAATACCTCTCAACACAGCGTTTGTAAGACAGCATTTCTTTATTGCCTGTACTCTGCTTGTACACTGAGAAAACATGCTTAAAGTTGTGCATTAAAAAAACACATGGTAGTTCTTGCCATTGCAATATGACAGCGCTGATGAAAGTTAATACATAGCCTGGCCCATACTGGTGTGTCAGCTGTGTTTCACACCTCTGTCAGTCACGTGCTCTGTACAGAGTGTTGGAGGTGCACTTTCAGATCACAATAGCAGATTGAACACTGCTCTCTCTTCCTTCTGCAGCAACTTCCCAAATCCTGCTGCTGCAGGTAAGTAAATGTTAGCATTACTGATCTGCCCTGACCAAAGATGCTGGTTCTTAGTCAGCGCCACTCCTTATTAACCTGCAGCTGGAGCATGATGCAGAGGAATCATTGACAGCAGCTCCCGCAGCTCAGATAGTGGGTTTGACCTATTCAACAGGTGATGATGTCTGTGCTCCTTTGCAGCCACATTGGCTAGAAAGCCACATCTGTGTTCAGAATACAGGTACTTTCTGAAAACAGAGAGGATTTCCCTCCCCAAACATCATTTCTTGCTAGCACAAGCAGTTTTGCTGGCAACGCTGCTGGTGTTACTCTACATTCCGCACCAGCCGCCCTGGTTCTTTCAGGACCTCCTCTAACTTTCTGATTCCCAGTCTCTGGAAGGCATTACTGCAGTTAAACACAGCGTGAATCACAGTCAGCCAGCAGTAAGGACTGAGCAGGAGCTTGCCACTTTTAGCTATTCCTTTTAGACAGGAATCCTGCTCTTCCAGAGAAAATCTTCCTCTTTCCTATCAAGAGTAAAGGGCAGTGGGAGGAACTGTGGAAATTCTTTGTAACACTGATGGGCTGTAGGTGACTCAGAGCACTCTTCCTGCATGGGGTATTTCCAGAGAAATTTGTACAATTAAACAGACATTCAGAGTAATCGCCTTATCCCAAGAGAGGAAAGACAGTGGATAAATATAGGCCTTCCCTATGCTGCAAGGCTGGGGGGACTGCTTGACAGCTGCAGTATCACATCTTGCACCTAAAATGTCAGCATCACATACAGAGACAGGCTCAAAGGAACAGGGCATTATAAAAAAGCTTACTTAGTCCCACAAGGCTTTAAGAGCAACTGAGCTGCAAAACAGAAAGCATCACACCCCAGAGAACAGCAGGGGCTTCGTGCCCAGGCACAGTGCGCTTTTGGGGCCAGGTCCTACCTCAGCCTGCACAGCCCCTCGCCCTGCTTTGCCCCACTCCTTGGTGACAAGAAGGCCCCTTCCCAAGGGGAACAGGTTCTTTCTCAGACCCTTCACCTGGAAAGTGAGGTTATTGCACAAGGTCACTGCAAGAGAAAAAGCTTCACTAGGGACATTTCACACAGGCAGCCAGGTACATTTGAAAGCACTGTGGTCAAGCTAGCAGGGTATTGCAGATAGGTCAGTTCCTAATTGCTGGAATTTCAGGAAAGCATAAAAGAATGGGAGGAAACAGGCAGCATTCAGCCTTAAAACAGGCTGTATATGGCCCCCCTAGTATGTACAGCAGAGCTCCTGTAGCGGGTTATGAATTAGCAGCATGTGCCAGTGACTGCGAGTCCCAGGGCAACTGCTCTGTGTTATGTAAACAGTAAGAGAGGGACAGTGATAAGGTCCATTAGGGTAACAAAGTAAGGAAAGCCATTGGGATGACTCGTTTTATCAGTTCATACTATATCCACATATGGAATCAGTTAACTACAATACTGGCAAGTCAAACCAAATTTCGCAGTCAATACAGGACCTGATCCAGATCTTATGGGAACTGATGGAGGTTTTCCCGCTGACTGCAGCAGGCTTTCAGCTGGGCTCTGCTGTTACAGAGCCAAGAGGAGATGCTGCACTTTGAGACGAATGAATCACTACCTAGAGCTAGCCCAAATTTAAAACAATTTATTTCTCTCTAAAATTCTATTTAAGACGGCACCCACTGTGTCCTTCACTCTTGTGAGGCTCTGATAACAACTGAATGTCGCAAACACCCGTCTTGACATGGACAGGGATGGGCTGATGATGACCAGGGAGTGTTGAACAAGGACGGAGCCTGCGGAGGCAGGATAACGTCTTGTGAGACCACTCCTCTATTCCTGAAACACGTAAACAATGACCATCTGTGCTCTGTACACCACGTGCCTGTGACAGATCACCGCTCGCTTGGTCAGCCCTAAAGTGGGGGGGGCAGTGAGTCCCTCGGACCCTCACAACCGACCGACTCATTTCTAGAACATTTCTGAACATTACTGAGCACATACTGCGCCTGCTCAGTGATGACAGACCCCTGCCTATGGGGCGGGCACATCGGGTTGTAAAAAGTGGAACCATAAGTTTTCGGCGCGCGCCCACCACCTGAAGACTACAACTATGAGCAGAGAACATTGCTGGATCCAAGGGTGGTGATATCTTTTCTTTCTCTCTTTTTCTTTCTCTCTTTCTTTTCCTCTCTATCACTCTCTTTGTAACCTAATTTTCGGCACATTAGGGTAATATTGTCACACGTTTTGCTAAACGCTTACCTTTCATAGTTCTGCTAAATTTTGAGCATTGTTATGACCTTTGCCAAGCCTCTATCTTTTATAGTTCCACTGAATTTTAAGTAAATTTATAGTTGGTTGAACCTCTGAAGTAATTGTCGTTACTTCTCATTACCGCAGAGAGAATTAAAAAGTTAACCTCACCCCCTGAGTGGGATGGGACAACTTTCTGCTGCTAGGCCACTTCTTTGCCAGAGAGAAAAGGAACAGAACTTCATCCTTTTATGGGAAAGCGACCTCTCCAGACAGAAGGCCTGGTTTGTCCTATTACCCAAGACCAGCCAAATTCCCCCAAAGGGGCCGAGGCCTCCAGAGACCAGGGCTGCATGCAGAGTGGGGAAATGGAACAGCGCAGATCATATAAACATTTTGGCCTGATTTAGCGCCCTGAAATTCCCAGATGGGGAAAAGCTGCAGCTTCCCCAAATCTCTGCAGAGCTGATACCATCAGATTCAGCTTGCTTCAAAGGAACCCCAGCTTCATGAAATGGTGTTGGCACATGTCTCTTGCTGACACATTGATGTGCCTTATGTGCAACACCCTTTCCTCCTGCTGACATCTTCCAGCTGCAGGGCGTTCTCCCTCTGTCTGTCGTCTTGTGCTGTCAGCAACCTGGAACAAGGAGCACAGACAAAGAACACAACCTGGTTACTGAGACCTTCCTGTGAAGGCATTTGGCTCTGCCCTTTGCACCCCATCAGCCAGGAACATTTAGGATTGTAAAAAGTGACTGGCCCAAAGACCGAGCTTCTCTGGAAGTTGGGCTAGATAAACCACACACACAAAATGAGTATGAATTTCCAGGGAACATGGAAAGAACCTGGACACATACAAGAGGGGACAGCATGGCTTAGTAGTCAGAGCACCAGACCAAGGCGTGAGTGGTCAGTGCCTTATTGCCAAGCTGCCACATTGATGGCAGAATCCCGGGCTGTTTGCTTCACCTGTCTGGGCCATCTCTGGCAGCAGCATGGTAATAAAGCATGCTGAAGGCACATGCTATGGGAGATGCAATTTACCTAGCTAGTAAGTAAATCATCCCAGTTAATGAACAGCTAAGTCCTGCTGTGAATCTAACAGAGGATGCAGCAGGAGGTGAAGGGATAAAAGAAAACGAAAGGATATTCTTCTCACAAGATTTCAAAGACTTTTTTTCAAAACTACTTGCTTTTTTAAAAACTAAAAATCTTAGAGCAAACCTCTTTCAGCCTTACAAAATGTCTTATCTCCCTTTAAAAATATTGGAACCAAAATATCACATTCTGTGTAATACTTAATAAGATAAGGAGGAAAAACCCTTAGAGATGCAGGCAGATTTCTAACTGAACATACCAACTTAAAATCTGGGATAGTACACAAGGTTTTTGTGATGAAATATTCAAATTAAACTCCAAATCTTTCAACAGCCAGCTCTGCCAGATGAAGCTTTGCATGCAATACTGTCCAGTCTATGCTTGGTGCTCTCCAGGCACAAAAGACAAGGACCTGGAGTCAGGGGGAAGAGCACATCGCTTCAGGTCTTTTTTGTGACATGGCAGAAAGCCAGTCTCTGAAAAGTCCCTCTTTGTGCCCATTCCCCAGGAGAGCCCACGCCAATCTCCTACAGCCGGGGAAATACCCCAGTGTGACTGTTCTTGTTCACTGACCTGGCCATGTGCAGCATGGGCTCCATGATGTTATAGCCAGTCATCGCACTGCACTCATAGAAGACAGCCTTGTATTCCTGCCAGAGAGCACAGCAAGCATCCATGTTGGCTGCCAGCTCTCCCCCACCATTCACCCACACCCCTGTGAGCTGGCTCACCCTCGCCACTGGGCACTCTGCCGGGAGCATCTGGAGCCAGGATGCCTGTTACCACCCTGCTCACCAACCCAGGAAAGGGAGATGCTTTTTCAGCATTGGGGGCCCAGAGTGTCCAAAAGGGAACCCTGGGGGAGTTATTTGGGAAGAGAAGGCATCTGCCCAGGGTACTTGGATTCCCTTACCTTTGTGGTGCGGAATCCAGAAGATGGGGAACACCTCTGAAACCCTGCCTCCCCTCACCCAGGGGCTAGGTACCAGTGGGCATGCAGATGCAGGGAGCGAGGAGGGAGGCAGGACAATTTTGCAGAACATGCATTAGCGGGGAGTCCTCAAATGGGAAAACAGCTATGCATGCTCCCCTCGGAAAGACTGAGCATCACTGTAAGGAGACATCAAGCCTCAAGAGAAATACATGAGCATGCCTCAAGGGCCATTGTTTGCCACATGCTGGCCACCACCTCATCCTCCCGGGTACAAGATGGACCTCAGTACATGTTTGCACTGGAGAAATAGGGGATGGGGGGGAGAGGCTAGGTACCATACTGGGAAATGGCTCCAAGAAGGGCGTTCTGCCAGCCAGGCTGCCCTGCTCACAGCTGGAGGGAGGCTGAAGAGCAGGTGGAGTAGCAGAGCATGGAGTCATACCTTCGCCAGCCTTTCCCCCTCCACCTTGGGCACATTTCGGGTCTCTCTCTGTGCAGCATCCGTTTTGTTTCCAAGCAGAAAGACCACAGCTCCATCCTCAATACCTTCCTGCAAAAGAAACAGAGTAAAGCACCCTAGAGACTCAGCTGAGGGAGGAAAGTATCTTGGAGCAGATCCTGTTCCAGCTCATGCAAACAAGACCTTCAGTAGCAGCAAGATCAGACCCTTTAGCTCATTAAAGGGCCATTCCTCAAATAGTCCCAGGGATTTGTGGAAGGAAGCTTAAACTATAGGAATGTATTTCAAATGTTTGGTATGTACAGCTGGGATGCTGAGAGAGGGGAGACAGGACATAAGTTCCTCTCTGGGAAATAACAAGCCTAAAGAAAAGCAGTTTGTCCCATAGGCTGCTGGGAATTTAAGTTCAGGCAGAGCTTCTTATTAAAGTTCAGTAATTCTTCTGTGTATGCGCAGTACTATTCATCTGACATCCTGTCAGGATGTGCTGCCCTAAATTCAACCATCCCTTGCTGAAAATCTATGGGCCAAGCAAGCTAAGCAACTTTCACCTCTCGTATACCGTCTTTGTATGAACTGTTATTCTTAGGCAATTCCTGGAGCCCGTTCCCTTCCCTGCAGAATGGGGCTCAAAGTTATTTCCAAACTTGACTGCCCTGGATGACTTAAAGTACCCAAACAGCTTCAAAGCAAGATAAATACTAAGATGGGGAAAGGAAGAGAAGATTATTAAAAGTTAGAGATATCAGGTGCTTTGATTTTCTGCGTGCTCAGTTTAACCTGCCTGAAAAGAGCCTGATTTTCAGAGGCTGGTTAGTTTTGAAAATCTTAACCTTTGATCTTTTAGAGTCCAAAGAAATAGCTAAGTGTTTTGGGTTTTTTTCTCCCCAACAGGCCTGTGGAAGTTAATAATATTAGAAACCCCCAACCTATGCTTCTTCATTTCACTTAGATCCTGGTTTTTGAGACTCGTCACAATCAAAACAAAACCACCCTTGACAATTTCCGCTCAGCTCTGAGTCATCTACACACAACTTATTTAAATTATACAGACAGGAATTTTTGTCTCCCCTAGCAGATACAAGCTGCAGATGAATGCTTTTATTGAGAGTTTGGAAAGAAGAAGCAGGGGAGAAGACTACCATATTAATACATAGTCACTAAATAGGAAAGAAAAAAAAAAAATCAACTTTTACAGTTGAAGCAAATGAGGAAAAAAATAAGCTATTTAAAAATAAGCTACTAATATTTCCATCTTAGCTAGAAATCTCAAAGCAGAGTCAGGATGAGATCATGCGAAGCACTGTGCATGCATGCTGCAGGTCTGAGCCTAAATGCACCAGAGCTGTCTCCCTTTCTTGTGCATAGGCTAGACACCAGGACATCTCCTTGCCTGAGCACGGGTGTGACATGACCAAGTTTAGGAGACGCTGCCAATGCACAAGCTGCTTACAAACATACACTACTGTTTTGGCAGGTAGCACCACCTTCTGCCATAGAAACAGCCCTCCCTCATTTAATGGGCTATCACTGGGTTTGGTATCTTCAACAAGAAGCCCCTGGTCCCAAAATGACTACCACAGGCAGTACCCATAGCATCTGCTTTGATAATTCATCCCAAGGTCAATAGGACCTCCTGGGCATCAGAGAACATCACTCCCAGACAGACTGTTAGAGCTGCACTGGAGCAAGGCAGTGGCAGCACCACCAGCGTCAGAGAGCTGAGGCTCCACTCTCACCTGGACACTGCTCATCCAGTTCCGCACCGCCATGAAGGAGCACTCAGCCGTAATGTCATACATCACCAGAATGCCATCTGCCTTCCGGAAATACTGCTTGGTAATGCTCCGAAACCTGAGCCCAAATGAAACCAAAGGCAGTCTCAGAACCACGGCTGTGCAATGACAAGACACAGAATGGGATTATCTCTCTTTTAGTGCACGCTCTCTGCAAGGCCTGGCAGCCCCTGTGCGTGAGATGTGTCCCCTGGGACTGGTGCATACAGACTGGTATCAGATAAGTCAGTTCCTTGCACCTTTGAGGCAGGCCAGGCAGCCATGTGTAAGCAGGAGTCTTTTCCAAATGCATGGTGCTGAGAAAGCAGGAAGGAAGATCTTTGCAGGTCGGGAGGAAAGAAACAGAAGCATCCGTTTAGGTGGGCTAGGAAAAGGTAATTGCCTATACAAAGGGAAATGGATGGAACAAACACGACCTTTCTCTAGAGTCTGGAAGAATCTGCAGACTAAGCTGTACCACATCTCTGCCCCAGTGCTGCCGAAACAGTAATTAAGATCTCAGCATCAATACAGTCTGTTTCCAGTTTTGAATCTATAAAGCAATGCCATCATACATAAAATCAGCAGTCAGACAATTTCCAGGAGAAATTCCCACCAGATATCTACTTTGTCCTGTGCATACCAGTTAGAACCACAGATTTGTACTTTGGGAATAAATTCCAATTAAAAAAACCCAACAAAACAAACCTTAAAATCTGTAAGCAGTTTGTGAGAGGACCATGATGTAACCACATTGATTGCAAACTGATGGAATTAAACGCAACACAAGTACTGAGATCTCACTGGAGAGCTGCCTATTTCAAATCTCCACAGGCTAACAAGCTCTCCTAGTCTATTAAGAGCCAAGAAAACCTACAGCAAGTAGTGACCCTCCTGAACTCTTCAGATAATTGCCTGAAGCCTGTTCGTTCTCACTATAGTAAGAGCATGACATTCTGGCAGCTACCCAAATGAGAATGCACAGACTCTTGGCAGTCAAGGTGCACCTCTGGAACTACAGGACAGGCTAGATGCTCCAGAAGAAACATCAAATGTAGCATGCACCAGTCTCAGGGAAGTCACCAAGGAGTTCTTGCACACTCCAAGGGGTTTCTCTATCTCCTCCATAGGATATTCACAGTTGGACACCTCCAGTTAGAAGTAATTAATATTTCTCTAGAGGAAACTTTTGCTTCTTCCCAGGTCTCCTATTCTGTATCAGCATTGAGCAAAGTTCTCTCTTGCAAGTACACATCTAAAACCTGCTAATGCTGCAGGGACCTACCCTAAAAGTCCTTCTGCAGAGACAATATAATGAATTTGGCCTCTGATGAAATCTGGCCTTAGTAAAATGTCACATTTCATGTCATAACAACTTTTACTACTCAGCTTCAGCACCGAAATAACCACAGGAGTCCCCTCAAAAATCATCATTTCTTCAGCATGAAGCTTGATTTTGGAAGAAATAGTTTGCTTTTCAATAGATACTCCTACTTAGTACATTTCCCACCATGATCTAGCCAACTGAGGTAGACAGCGTTGTTAACTCCGTTGGCACAGCTCAGGATTATAATATTCCCATGACCTCAGCTGTCTCCTGAAGGCCAGCCCCCCTAACATATTTAGCACAAAAAACCTAGTACTTATTTTTGCCAGGCTCTTGAGGTTAACGGCCTCCTTGAAACAGCTTTTCATCTTCAGCTTCAAAGTGCATCCTAAATAAAGTCTAATTTACATAAAGGTAGTGGCAGGCCTTCATCTCTAGTAGCAGATGAGGGTCAAGAGTATTCTGTACTCCTCTGATCCTCACCAACAGTGCTGGTAACAGCTAGTGATGGCCCATGTTTTTGAAACTAGAGGCCTTCAATTGGGGAACCTGTATTCACTGTCACAAAAAGCTACACTGCCCCTCTACTGAGGATTATCACTTCCACAAGTCTGTCAGCAGAAGGGCAGTGGAAGGGGCCAATACCCTCACTGACAGAGTCCAGCAGAGTAGTTCAAATCACCTTCCCCACAGGTCAAACTATTTCAGCTGGCTTTGGATATGGAAAGGTTCACACACTCCTTTCCACCCTCTGAACAGTGAGTGGTAGTGAGCAGCTTGGCAAAGCTGTAGCACAGCTGAGTCTGAGAACAGGATGTCTATCCAGAGCCTTTGTTTCTATCCTAATCTGCAGCCCTGTCCTGCACCTTTTCTCAGAAGCAGGCTGATGCAGGACAGCTTTGAGGGCTAGAGGACCTTCGAACCCCACACCGTACAGTGATTTATGGATAGACTACCTGAAGCCATAAGCATACAGGTGAGACATATGGAAAACTACTTTTCTGTCGGTCTTCAGAGCAATCTCCCCAGGCCCTGTTTCACAGCCACAGCTTCTAGAAGTCTCCAGAACAGACCTTTGCTGCAGGTTCAGCACTGGAATAGCTGCTGTGACCTCTCTGATCCTTCTGAAGCTAACAGTTTTCCCAGAGAAAGAAACCAGGTGTGCACACTCTTCTCCTTTCCTCCTGTTTCCTACACTGAGCCTGGCAGTAGGACATCCTCATAGAAATTGCTTACCTTTCTTGTCCAGCTGTATCCCACAGCTGTAAGGCAACCTGGGTGTTATCCACCATCAGACTCTTCACCTGGTAATCGATACCTGTCAGGAAGGTAACAATGATCATAAGATACGATGGAGAGAGAGCAGCTTGCCATTGCAAGGGCAATGGCCAAGATCAATGCTATGTAGTTCAGGGCAATTGCAAGATTGATCTGCAATTGGGAGAGGGACCATCTTTACCTTTAGTTGGGCTAAAATATGGGCAAAAAGCATGTGTCCAGGCTGACTTTCCCACCCTTCTGAGCCAGATGTGCCAGGAACCCTATTACTTACCGATGGTTGCACTGAGCTCAGCCAAAAACCTGTCATAGCAGAAGCGGTGGATAAAGGAACTCTTCCCAACACCGGAGTTCCCTACAAACACCACTTTAAAGATGCGGTCTGGGGAACAGCTGGCTGGTTCCAGTGCCTGGAGCTACAATGGAAGAAAGGGATGCAGTTTTGGAAAACCCAGCTGCAGACTGGTTTGATTTAGGCAATGGACCCCTGCACTATACACCTATGGAGCTGGAGTTAGATGGGAAGTCAGAAACCCTCAAGTCCCTAGTAGCAGGTGTTTGAGGAAGAAACCCATGTAATGAGACTCACCCTGGTTTCGGTGCCAACAGGCTGTCCTCTAGGAGGCAATGGAGCATCATCTAATCCATCTGCATTTTTTCTACAGTCAGCATCACCCTTCAAAGTCATCTTCAACCACTCAGCATCTACTGCCAATGACCGTCTCTCCTTGTCTCTGCTCTTCACTCTGAAGTTTGTGCTGCCACCTTCTCCTGTCTTCAGCCACATCCCGTTGCCTGGGAAGTTTTTACTGTTCTTTCTGTTGGGTTCCTCCACTGCCACATCCACCGGGAGGGTGAAGGGAAGGTCCGCAGAGGCCAGCTGTCTGTATTAAAGCCCACAGGCACCACAAAAGGGGAGCGGGTGAAAGAGGAGGACATTGCAAATTCCCAAAACAACCAGTGTGATCCAATTAGTGCATATGCAACACTTGCAGGAACTCTGTCTTCTTTATACATACACTCCCCATACTCCCTGTGACTAAGACATCAGTGGCACCCCTAGGGAAGGAGAGACAGCTCACCTGAGCTATGCTATTCTCATGTGTGCTGACATATATTTCATTAATTTTAATAAAAATTCCCACCTTCTGGATTTTTCAAGGATTCTTTGCCTATGACATCCCCCAGTGCTGAAAAATGAGGCAAAGCGTACAAAGGTGGCAACAAGAAAAACCATTTAAAAAAAAAAAAAAGCAACACCACTCCCCTCTATCTTGGTTACCACATACAACACAAAAAAAAGTAACAAAGGTTTTGAGGTTAGTGAAAAGAGTGTTGAGTACAGGCAGTGGGGCGAGGGCTGGCTGAAGGTCCTGGGGCAGCCGCACACGGTGTGCGCACATGTTGCTGCCCACTGCTGAAGGCACACGGCTGTGCTCCAGGAAATCTGCCCATTGCTTCCAAATGCTGCTGTACCAGAGTCCTACTGAATTCAGGCAGCAGAAACCTGCCACAGGTGTGCAAATTGCAGCGAGCATGCTCACACCATGGTCACTTTGCCCAGTGTTGGCTCTGCGCTGGCCAGCATCCGCTCCTGGCCCAAGGTAAGGGAGCCAGGACCCGAAAGACATTTGTTTTATAAAGCTCCCAACGGCAAGAAATCCCCAGCACGTGTCCCCAGGCTGTTGTAGTGAGGAATAGGTGTTGCACTGACTGTGCCTACACAAGGGCAGGCTGATAGACTTAGTCCACTGGTGGTAGAGCTGACAGGGTAAGTGGAGGAACAGTCTTCACAAGAACAGCTAGAATAACTGATTTAAACTACTGGAATCATTGCTGAGGAGCAAGGCAGCATCTTAGCTCTGCCTTGGCTTACCACGGTTAAAGAACTAGACGAAATGAATAAGGCTTAGAACTCAAAGGGCTTTATCCACCACAGGCATCTCCATTGCCTTCATTGGCCACCAGATTACATTTGGAAGCAAATTAGAGAGACCAGAAGCTTACTACAATCTCTTGAGCAGCAACACACCCACCCCTCTCTGCGACATATTTCTCTTGCTACTAGTGCAGGAATTGAGGCAACAACTCTCCTCTCACTCCTGCGAGTACACTTCATCCGGGCTGCAAAATTCACCTGCTGCCATGCCTACACTTTTTCTGTGAAAGGGAGCTCACATTCCTGGTTGTCCTGCCTGCATCTGCCCCAAATGCCAGTCCAGAGCTGGTGCAGCTGGAACTTCATGGAAAACAGACACATCCTCCCAGGCTCAGGGGAACGGCCCCCATCTTCAGGGCTGGCAGGACTTGCAGCAATGAGAGGCTAAGCCTCTTTGGGGTGGGGCAGAAAGGGACAAACACAAGGGTGGAGCCAAGCTCTGCCCTCCCTGAGACAAGAGACAGGGACAACTAACAGACCAAAACCAAGGTGAAGGGGACCCTGTATCCTCCCCTTGCCAGGCAGAAGGCAGTAGCCTCAAAGAGAGGAGTTGAATGGAAACAAGTCCACACTCGGTGTGGCAGGCGAACCTTCTCCTCTTCACCCACCTTGCCTTCCCATGTACTGCTGTACAACAGGTACGAGGCTCTAGCCGTGTGTGTTGGGTTTGCGTGGCAAGGTTTTGGTAGCAGGTGGGGGCTATAGGGGTGGCTCATGTGAGGAGCTTCTAGAAGCTTCCCCTGTGTCTGACAGAGCCAATGCCAGCCGGCTCCAAGATGAGCCCGCCCCTGGCTAAGGCCAAGCCAATCAGTGCCTCTGTGATAACATATTTAAGAAGGGAAAAAAACAAAACAAAAAAACAGTGGGGGAAGTTTTTGCAGCTGGAGAGAGAAGTGTGAAGATGTAACACCAAGGTCAGTGCAGGAGGAGGGGGAGGAGGTGCTCCAGGTGCCGGAGTGGAGATTCCCCTGCAGCCCGTGGTGAAGACCATGGTGAAGCAGGCTGTTCCCCTGCAGCCCATGGAGGAAGGATGAGGGGGTGTAGAAATTCCACCTGCAGCCCGTGGAGGACCCCACACCAGAGCAGGTGGAGGCACCTGAAGGAGGCTGTGGCCCTTGTGGGAAGCCCAGGCTGAAGCAAGTCCCTGGCCGGACCGGTAGACCCGTGGAGAGAGGAGCCCACGCCAGGGCAGGTTTGCTGGCAGGACTTGTGACCCTGTGGGCAACCCACGCTGGAACAGTTTTTTCCTGAAGGTCTGCACCCCATGGGAGAGACCACGCTGGAGCAGTTCGTGAAGGACTGTAGCCCGTGGGAGAGACTCCATTTTGGAGTAGGGGAACATTGAGAGGAGTCCTCCCCCTGAGGACAAAGAGGCAGCAGAAACAATGTGCGCTGTACTGACTGCAACCCCCATTTCCGCCCCCCCCCCCCCCGTGCCGCTGAGGGGGGCAGAGGTTGAAGCCAGGAGTGAAGTTGAGCCTGGGAAGATGGGAGGGGTGGGGGGAGGTGTTTTAAGACTTGATGTTATTTTCTCATTGCTTTATTCGTTTTGTTTAGTAATAAATTAGATGAATCTGTTTTCTAAGTTGTCTGTTTTGCTCGTGACGATAATTAGTGAGTGAGCTCTCCCTGTCCTTATCTCGACCCAAGCCTTTTGTTATACTTCTCCCCATCATGCTGGGGGGTGAGCGAGCAGCCGCGTGGTACCTTGCTGCCGGCTGGGCCTAAACCATGACACCATGGAAGGCCACTCAAGGGAGGATATGGATGACAATCAAGCTACACGAGAGGCAGCACCTAGGCCAAAAAGGCCCATGCCTCAGGTCGTGACCACCCCCACAAAGAAGAAAAGGCGGGTTATAGTTGTAGAGGACTCCCTTCTGAAGGGTACAGAGGGCCCGATATGCTGGGCAGACCCTCCTCTCAGAGAAGTCTGCTGCCTCCCTGGGGCCTGTGTTAAGGACTTCACTAGGACATGGCTCTCTGACTATTACCCACTGCTGCTCCTCCATGTGGGTGGGGATGAAGCAGAGACACGTAGCACAAAAGCGATCAAAAGGGACTTCAGGCTCTTGGGACAGTCACTGAAGGATTTGGGAGTGCAGGTAATATTCTCCTTCCTCCTTCCAGTTGAGGGCAGCAATGTTGGGAGGAACAGGCGGACACACACAGTCCATAAATGCATGGCTCCATGGCTGGTGTCAATGCCACAACTTTGGGTTCTTTGACAATGGGACGGCCTACACAGCAGCAGGCCTGATGAACTCTGATGGGATTCACCTCTTTCAAAGAGGGAAAAGGATCTTCGCCCAGGAACTAGCGGGGCTCATTGACAGAGCTTTAAAGTAGGCTCGAAGGGGGAGGGGGGTAACATTAGGCTTGCCAGTGACATGTTGTGGGATGATGTGCTCAGGTTGGAGAGACAGGGTGCTGGTGAGGGCCCTCAGCCTACTGCTCAGAGACGTGCTGGATGCACTGCAGCATGCTTGAAGCCTAGAGGAGAAGAGCCAGGGTCTCCAAACGCAACGGGGAACCACTGGGAAGATACATCAAAAGAATTCCAGCCACTCCAGCCAATGTCAGCCTCATCGGAGGCACAACTGAAATGCCTCCGTGAACACATGGAGCATGGGGAATAAACAAGAGGAGCTGGCGACGTGCGTGTGCCTGCAAGGCTATGACCTTATTGGCACTACAGAGACGTGGTGGGATAGCTCCTCTGACTGGAGTGTTGGGATGGAAGGGTACAGGCTCTTTAGGAAGGACAGGCAGGGCAGATGAGGAGGGGGCGTCACCCTCTACATCAATGACCAGCTGGAGTGCATGGAGCTCCACCTGGGGATGGACAAGGAGCCGACCCAGAGCTTATGGGTCAGGATTAAAGGGAGTGCTGGGGCAGGGGACATCATAGTGGGGGTCTGCTACAGGCCACCTGACCAGGAAGACCAAGCAGATGAAGCCCTCTATAGGCACATAGGAGCGGCTTCACACTCACAAGCCCTGGTCCTTATGGGGGACTTCAACCACCCTCACATCTGTTGGAGGGACAATGCAGCTGAGCCCAAGCAATCCAGGAAGTTCCTGGAATGTGTTGATGACAACTTTCTCCTCCAAGTGATAGAGGTGCCCACGAGGAGAGGTGCCATGCTGGACCTTCTTCTCACCAATAAGGAGGGCCAGGTAGGGGGTGTCAAGCTCAAGGGCAGCCTTGGCTGCAGTGACCACAAAATGGTGGAATTCAGGATCCTCAGGGCAGTGAGGGGAGCACTCAGCAAGCTCATTACCCTGGACTTCAGGAGAGCAGACTTTGGCCTCTTCAGGGATCTGCTTGGTAGAATACCATGGGACAAAGCCCTGGAAGGAAGAGGGGCCCAGGACAGCTGACGAATATTCAAGGGTCACCTCCTCCAAGCTTAGGAGGGATGCATCCCAACAAAGAGGAAGTCGGGCAAAAACACCAGGAGGTCTCTGTGGATGAACAAGGAGCTCCTGGGCAAAGTCAAACAAAAAAAAGGAAGCCTACAGAGGGTGGAAGCTAGGGCAGGTAGCCTGGGAAAAATACAGAGAAACTGTCCGAGCAGCCAGGGAGCAGGTTAGGAAAGCCAAAGCCCTGACAGAAATTAGTCTGGCCAGGGATGTCAAGGACAACAAGAAAAGCTTCTATAGGTATGCTAGTGATAAAAGGAGGACGAGGGAAAATGTGGGTCCCCTCCGGAATGAAACGGGTGACCTGGTTACCCAGGGTATGGAGAAGGCTGAGGTACTCAATGACTTCTTTGCCTCAGTCTTCACTGGCCAGTGCTTGAGCCACACTGCCCAGGTCACAGAAGGCAGGGACTGGGAGAATGTAGAACCGCCCACTGTAGGAGAAGATCAGGTGCGAGAATATCTAAGGAACCTGAAGGTGCACAAGTCCATGGGACCTGATGAGATGCAACCGTGGGTCTTGAGGGAACTGGCGGATGAAGTGGCCAGGCCACTCTCCATCATATTTGAGAAGTCCTGGCAGTCCAGTGAAGTTCCCACTGATTGGAAAAGGGGAAACATAACCCCCATTTTTAAGAAGGGAAAAAAGGAAGACCCAGGGAACCACAGGCAGGTCAGTCTCACCTCCGTGCCTGGCAGGATCATGGAGCAGACCCTCCTGGAGGCTATGCTCAGGCACATGGAAAATAAGGAGGTGACTGGTGACAGGCAACACGGCTTCACTAAGGGCAAATCCTGCCTGACAAATTTGGTGGCCTTCTATGATGGGGTTACAGCATTGGTGGATAAGGGAAGGGCAACCGACATCATCATCTACCTGGACTTGTGCAAGGCATTTGACACTGTCCTGCGCGATATCCTTGTGTCTAAATTGGAGAGACATGGATTCGATGGATGGACCACTCAGTGGATAAGGAATTGGCTGGATGGTTGCACTCCAAGAGTTGTGGTCAACGGCTCAGTGTCCAAGTGAAAAACAGTGACGAGTGGTGTTCCTCAGGGGTCGGTACTGGGACCGGCGCTGTTCAACATCTTTGTTGGCGACATGGACAGTGGGATCGAGTGCACTCTCAGCAAGTTTGCCGATGACACCAAGCTGTGTGGTGTGGTTGACACGCTGGAGGGAAGGGATGCCATCCAGAGGGACCTTAACAGGCTGGAGAGGTAGGCCCATGCGAACCGCGTGAAGTTCAACAAGGCCAAGTGCAAGGTCCTGCACGTGGGTCGGCACAATCCCAAGCACGACTACAGGCTGGGCGAGGAACGGATTGAAAGCAACCCTGAGGAGAAGGACTTGGGGGTATTGATTGACGAGAAGCTCAACATGAGCCGGCAGTGTGTGCTTGCAGCCCAGAAAGCCAACTGTGTCCTGTGTTGCATCAAAAGACGTGTGGCCAGCAGGTCGAGGGAGGTGATTCTGCCCCTCTACTCTGCTCTTGTGAGACCCCACCTGGAGTACTGCGTCCAGCTCTGGGGGCCCCAGTACAGGAGAGACATCAAGCTGTTGGAGTGAGTCCAGAGGAGGGCCACGAAGCTGATCAGAGGGCTGGAGCACCTCTCCTATGAGGACAGGCTGACAGAGTTGGGATTGTTCAGCCTGGAGAAAAGAAGGCTCTGGGGAGATCTAACTGCGGCTTTCCAGTACCTGAAGGGGGCCTACAGGAAAGATGGTCAGGGACTGTTTATCAGGGAGTGTAGTGACAGGACAAGGGGTAATGGCTTTAAGCTGAAGGGGTATAGATTTTAATTAAATATTAAGAAGAAATTCTTTGCTGTGAGGGTGGTGAGGCACTGGAACAGGTTGCCCAGAGAGGTTGTGGATGCCCAGTCCCTGGAAGTGTTTAAGACCAGGTTGGATGAGGCTTTGGGCAACCTGGTCTAGTGGAGGGTGTCCCTGTGCATGGCAGGGGGGTTGGAACTAGATGATCTTTAAAGTCCCTTCCTTAAAAAAAAAAAAAAAAAAAAAAAGGGCTTGGCCATACAGACATGTTCGCCTGACCTGGCTGAAGGGGAGGCCTGGTGTGCCAGGTCTGCATAGTTGTGGAGGGTGATGGGCAGGATGAACCCACCTGGAGCTGGTCCCTCTCCTTGGGGCCTTCAGCTGCCAGAGAGGACATAAGCCTTGTGCAACTCCTGCCCTCTCCCATGCCCCAGGGATGTGGGTGCTGGCATGAGGCGCCAGTGGACAGGATTTCTGCCAAAGTTGGAACTGGCACATCTGGGAGATGATCCAGGCATTTTAACAGAGTTGCCTGACTCGGTCAAAAGCCACCTTTGTGACTCCTATCCCATGAACACTCCCATAGCTTCTGATGGCATTTAGGTTTGCTCATCCATTGCTGCATGTAGAAGCAGCCCAGAGGGGGGGCTACCCCCCTGTGGAAATTAGCTGACAGCATCCTCAGCTTGACGCTGAGCCAACACCACCTAATGCCAAGAGGCAGCTAGAGCCACAGGCAAGCTACACCCCCCCATGCTCCCAAAACCAGCCAGCACCGATGTGGGAAAACTAGACACTGCTTGACTGACAGGATACTCCAGCAAGCACAGACTGACACCACGAACACAACACAGACGCCACTCTAACCGTTTGACTGGCTTGTCGTCCAGCAGGTAACTGCCTAGCACTGACCCTTTCTTCAACAGGGGCTTTTTGCTCTGAGGTGCCTGGAAGTTGAAAAGAGAAGGGATGAAGAATGCGATTAGGACCCAAGAACCTTACTAGCCTCAGTTCAGCCATTCACGACCTCTGCACACCACTTAAGGGAGGCAAGGCTGGAGACCTTGCAGCCCCACACCACACAGTGGTAGTGCCCCACCAACAGGCTTAAAGAGAGACGAGCACAGGGCTTTTTTCTCAGTTCAGCTCATGCAAGAAGGCATCACTGATGCTGCTCTTCCCTTTGCAACAATATCCATCAAAAATGGTGGTGCCCCAAACTGAACACTTCCTGTAGCCAGCCAGAGCTTTCATTTCTGCAGCTTGTCTTGGTCTCACAGCTGAATCTGTTTCCCCACCTGCCTTTTTATTATGCTGATGTTTTGTGGGACAGACCAATTGCCCCTTCCTCAGAAGGCACTAGTACCCCTCCTCCAGCAGTACTCACCCAGAGCTGCACAGGCACCACAGGAAAGGGACTGGTCTGCAAAGGGCAATGCACATGCTCTGCCTTACACGAATGTCCCTCTCCATGCTTTCCTCCTACTTACCTTAGGCTACACACTTCCTACAGTGTTTACCAGCTCCCCAGAGAAGGAGAAAGCAGGACAACTCCCTCTCGCAATCCTCTTCCCCCATACAGCAGCTTTTTCATCCCCAAAGATGAGCAAATTGCCCGAGATCACACAGGAAAAGCTGCAGCAGATTGACCTGCCAGCTCCCCCAAATTTTATGCTAAAGCCTAGCCCCCCCGCACCCCCAGACTGGCTAGCTGCTCAGGCTACACACACAAAACACAAAGTGAGACAACGTGGCAGGGTGCTCACCGCCTCTGCACTGGGGGAAAGGGAGATGTACTCACTCTGTAAGCCTGGAAATTTCCGACACGTCCTCACAAGTTATTTCTGGGGGTAAAGGTGGGGAAAAAAGAGACTGCAGTCTGCCAGATCTGCTTCTGGTGGCAGTTTTGAACTGACCAAACACTTGCAGGCAGCTCTGGACAGGCCTTCCTTCGTGTTGCCTGCAGCCCAGGAGAGGACTACAAAGATTATTTCTTCAATAACTCCTGGCTTATTTTAAAAGGCAAAAAATGAAGAAGCTGCTTTGTTGGCCAGAACTCCCAGGACATCTTTACTGCAATGCAGTCCAACAAGAGGAGACACTCTGGACTCCATAGAGGACCTCACCTAACTAGGAACTTTGAGGGGAAAAAAACCCAAAACCTTTTTTACATGTAAAACTGGTGTTCAAGAGAAGCTCCAGCCTCAGAAACAATCCAGTACCAAGAGGTTCACAACTGTGGGCATGTATCTTCCAAGGCAAAGGACACCCAAGTGTGTAGCGACCCTTTGGTCAACAATGCTATCAGGTTGTGTGGTTTAGCCAACCAGTCGTTCTCCAGTGGGGAAGTTCTCAGGGTTTGAGCATGTTCATTCAAGGACACACTCTAAACATGCAGAAACAAGTAAATTGTGTTACAGTCCGCCGGAGCAGAGTCACAAGCTTCAAGTCACCTATGGAGCAAAGGGACTCCCAGGCAATCTGCTATGGCACCACCCTACCTGAAGAGGAAGCAGCCTGCAAGTACGTACCTGGGTAAGAAAGGAGAAACAACGGGGAGTGTTTTGCCATTGGTTCTGCCATGCTTTATTGGCCTGCCAGGTTTGTGTAACATTTGGCTTTTCACTGGGATGGTAAAGGGACAGACACGACATCACAGCTGTACAACAGACAATGGCAGGGATTCCACAACAACAACAGCAGCACATATACAAGCATTTTGGATGGGAAAGATTCTGGTTTATCAGTGGGATAGGATAAATTCTGGTATATCAGTGAAATACAAATACGTGTCCAATGTAGTCAAAGTCCCAAAATACTCTTCATGATAAGCAGACATTAAATTTGCTCTGTCAACAACATGAAAGCCAGATGAGTCATGGGTGTGAACCTGAACCTGCAACCCCTGGGCCTTAAAAGCACCCAGCCGCAGTTTGCACCTAGGCAGAAATAGCCACACATTGCTATCTGTGACCTAGCCACTGGGGCAAAACAATGCCCCACAGTGATGTGGGGCCAGGGCCTGCCCACTCTGGCAAGGGCGGAAACTCTTATGAAGAGCAAGGTATTAAGCTGGGCAATGAGAAGTGCAGAGGAGCAGCGGCTGGGTTGCTATCAGCAGCCTACAGCCCAACTCCTCCTTCCAACCACTTCAAAATCTTTGCTATGGAAGAGCCACTGTTCATCACACCTTAATTTCACAGAAGTAACACAACTCTTCCCAGTATAAACAGAGGGTAGTAAGGCCTTGGGTTTCTCTTTAGCCTGTAAAAGCATTGATACACTCTCTGGCAGAGAGTGTCACACACTAGGGATCCCCATCAGAAAGCTGGATGCTCTTTTTTGCTGTTGCTGGGAAGTATTGTTATTTTCTCTCCCACTTGCAGTGGGACAGGCTGACAGGAGATCTTCTGCAGGTGCATGATGATAGCAGCATCTCTGCAATCCCTTGGAGCCCTGCTTTCCTGTGGACTGAAATGAGAGTGGCTAACAAGATGTCGTGGCTGACAAAGGAAAAAACCTTACTCCAGTACAGGCTTCATCTGCCTGGCATGACACAGGCTGGCCAGATGAGCAATGATGGTAGGAGGAGTTCACCCTGCTGCCCCATCCCTACTGCCAGCACAGGGACCAGGAAGAAAGCGGCTCCTCTGTACTATGACTCTCTGCTAGGCTCTCTCTTAGGTCCACCTGCAACTGTCATGTTTCAGAGCAGCCCTGAGCACATCTTGGTAGGGGAAAAGGAAAGAATAGAGGAGAAGCAGACAAGCTTTGCACATACAGAGGCACATACCTGAACCGCGCTCTCCATGGGCCACCCGCCCCAACCACAGGAACCCAGAAGCTGATGAAGCACTATACATGGAAAGAGGACAACAAACTATTTTCTTGGCCTGCTTACTCTGGACTCTGCTACAGAGCAACTTGTGTTTATTACTTCTCCAAGAGGGACCAGGAGGCCCTGGTGCATGCACACACTTAGCAGCTTTAAAAATGAAGGGGAAAAAAAAAAACCCCTTCATATTTCAGAAACACACACACAAAGGCACATGCACACACACCTCACCTCCATCCAAAACAGTTACTGACGTTATTTTACACAGCTGCTGCTCCACTTGGAGAAGAACTCCAGCCTCTTCCCCAGCAGGGCATCTCATCCCCTACCTGGGCACGATCCCTGTGCTTCCTTCCATATTCCCTTACACACCAGCCATAAAGTCTCTCGCA
This sequence comes from Balearica regulorum gibbericeps, assembly GCF_011004875.1. NCBI lineage: Eukaryota > Metazoa > Chordata > Aves > Gruiformes > Gruidae > Balearica > Balearica regulorum. Next base: position 51,293,476 of record NC_046188.1, on the reverse strand, counting down.
GCCTACCACTGCCTGTCCTCGCTGCAAGACAGCTACTTCCAGATCTTCAAGTGAGGCATGGTGTCAGAGCAGGCGAAGATGCATGGTGGCAAGGATGGGTCCAAGAAGAGCACAGAGCAGCCTTGCCAGTGACATTTGGGAACACAAAGACATTTTCATGAAAAAATAATAAGAATTAAAAATACATCACATATTCATACTTATCTTGGAGACTGGGAAAGGCCAGAGATGGAACTGACTGTTCCAGATGTCAAAGAGGTCTCCTGCTTTCTCCTAGCCCTATGACACAAGGCTCACTGCTGTACCTCCACCCCAGCAGAGTTCACAGGAATGGGGAGCTGCCCCAAGAGGAAGATCTGAAAACATCTGCTACAAACTCAAGGGGTCAGAGAAACTCCAAAACCCTCCCATAACCCTCCATCCCCAGTCAGCTGGCAGCACATATTGGAATCCATCTTCTTCTTCACCACCCAGCTCCAGGGATGCATCCAGCTTCATTCCCCTCCTTGCATGTGCCCAGTGCCTGTCACAATGCACAAACCCCACATGTGCAGCAGACAGCACCCACTGCAGCCCTGCACAGGGCTGCATAACAGTCACAAACTAATGCGCCTTGGGTTAAACCTGGGCAGTTGGCAACAGCAACCAGCAGAGCTGATCTCTAGCACATGCAGAGAGGTTCTGTGAAGTCTGCAATAAGCACCACACCAGGCCTTGTAAGCTCAGGTCATTGTCCCCCATGGAAGTGACAGGCCCCTGAGCGGTGACAGCAACAGCAGCAGATGAAAGGAGGGTGGCTGGGAATTAGGATTTTCTGTCTTAGACTAACCACCTTCTTGGCTTCAAAAGCGTCTCGCTCATCTCGAAGTTTCTTGTTCATTTCTCTGCTCCAAAGGAAGACATAGAAGAGACACAATGAAGCACTCATCAAAAATGGAGTAAAGACCAACATTTGAAAGCTAGGACAGAAAGGGAGCTTGGGACACAGATAAAGATGTTATTTATTGCAAGACACCTTGGGATTTCCATGTGTCCCAGCTCAGGTAATGGGCTCTACATGGTCCCCTTAGCCTGCAGGAAAGACTAAATTCCTCCAGTGCAGGGATTACTTGGTGAAATAACACAGCCTGTACTCTGCCAGAGCTGGCCAGATTGCACAACTCTGACTGGACCTAGAAAAACAAGCAGTGTATGACCACTGCTTGAATACACTCCCATTGCTTTCTGCGGGAGAAACGAGCATAGTGCTGAAACCTCAGCCCCTTAGGTGCACAAGAGCTCAGCATCTCCCCCCAGCCCTGTTGTTCTTACCTGAGGAGCTCCAGCTGCCGAAGGAGACTTTGTTTCTCTTTCTGCATGTTCTTGGAGACTCTAAACACATCCCTGGGCAAAGGGGATTTTAAAAGGTGAAATAATAGGAAAGGAAATACAAAGATCCCTTTCTCAGGGACACTCATGCTATTCTCAAAGATAAGGGTCTGCCCTATGCTAGGAGGATTCAGAGGAAGCAGCACTGCAGCATGAGGGCAGGCAACCCATTTTCTCCTTTCACATTCCAGTTTCCTCAGCTGCTAGAGGTGGGAAGGATGCTCACTGCCATCTGGATCTGAAACACCCCAATGTTTCAGTCAAGCATTACTAGATTAAGCCCAGAAACAGGAACATAAGTGATTAGAAAAGTATCTGTATGATCTTTATAGAGGTGATGGTGAACTGGACAAATACATGGAGGAGAAGCCTCCTTTAGGCTGAGGAACACCTGTATTTTTTATAGTGCTTTTATAGCCAAATATCAATAAAACTATTCCTTTCCCACTAAAGGCAGGCAGGAGGTAGCAGTATCACTCCCTGTTTAGGCCCATAAGACCACTGGGATGTTACCACTTTTCCTCAAGAAAAGGCAGCCAATCCTCTGATGAGACCAAGGCTTCCAATCAGAGATCCTTATTCTTTAACTACTTCCCCACCCTTCCTCCTCTGCCTGGATCCCTGCCCTGACACCCCCATTCCCTGCCCATTCCCACCTGTCCTTCTGCTCTTGCTCAAGCTGGGCCTCTTTCTGGAGCTTCTGTAATTGCCCCTTCACTGCCTCCAGCTCCCATTTGCTTTTCTCCAGCTCTTCCAGCAGGTTTTCATTCAGGTGTCGGAGCCTTTCGTTCTGCACGCGGGTCTCCAGCTGCTCTGAGTTCAAAGACTGTAGCTGATGTTCCAACTGCAATGGGAGAGGAGGAGGAGGGGTTAAACACAGAGAGGAAGGGGTTTGTGCTACAATCATGCCTGTAAAAACAGGCTGAAAAAGCAGATGTAAACAACAAGGTGGAAGGGAGGTAAACACAACTCAGGTCTACAGGACCACCAGTGGCACCAAGAATGTGAATTGGAAGCAATTATTTCTCATCATGCCAGCACTGGGGAGCAAGCAATGCAATTAGTCAGGCATACCTAGGGAAGTGCTTCAGGCAGCGTGAGCAGCTTGCTGCTGTCAGGCATTGCGGAAATCAGAGTGCAAATGAGGGCCAAAGGAGGACTGGAAAAATTTGTGTGGAAGCAGGGGTGTGTCTGTTGGGACTTATTAAGCACAGTTGTTGAAATGCATCCTCTAGTTTGGGGGCTTCCTGAGCACATGGCAGCTGAAAGGGGGATATATTAAGGTGCTAGGGGTATCTCACACTATACCCAGAAAGTCAAGTGATTGGGTGGCCTTTACTACTGTTGGAGACAGGACCTCAGGCTAGAGATGTTGTTTAAATGCCACTGGGGCACAGTTGCACTCTGGACAGCACAAGACCCCAGCAAAACTATCAAGCCTAATTTGGGAAGTTCAAAGACCTGCTGTCATGTACTCAACCAGTGATGGGACTCCTCACAAATGGCTGGTGTAATCTGGGAAAGAGTCAAAGACAGATGCAGCAGTCAAACCTGCCCATCACAGATGACCAGTAGGACATCTCAAGAAGGATCATACTGACACTTTGGTATCTAGCCAGCCATACCAGCTAACCAGGGTCCTCTGCTGAAGCTGGTGCTATGCAGAAATTGTGGTAACCATCTGAGAACTTACAGCCCCAAAATAAAATGATACAATCCATGCTTGCAACCAGAGGGGAGCACCAGGAACCAGTTCTGACCAGCGTAGTAGGTGGCAGAAGATCACATTTCCCAAATGTTCCCAAAACATTTGAGCACAGAGCTAAGGTCAGCCCTTTAAATACCACGTGTGACAACTACTTGCCACATAGACAGAAAGTTAGGCAAGGACATGGAGAGATGTGATCTCACCACAGAGCAGGGACTCTTGTGGCAACCCATTTATACCGTAAGCCTGCCTTCTCTGCACCTTCAGATAGACTCTAAAAGGGAAAATAAAGCAGCACACTGTGGCAAAAAGATAAAGTGGGGTTTTTTCTTGCTACCCTGCTCTCTGCCAGCACGCATAAAACAGTCATGAGCAGGAATGAACAGAGCTGACCTTTCCTAGGTTCCTTGAAACACAAGCCCCACATCTCTCCTCACTGAGGCTACAAGCACAAGTCACACCCAGCGTTGTCTGGAGACTTCCAGTCCTTTGGACACCTGGGAAAATTTGAGTGTGACCACATACGCTGAGCAGTGGAGTTGAGAGTCAGCATATAAAACAGCAACTGCTGCCCACAACCTTTGCATCTTTCAATAAGCTTTACTTAAAGCCCCTGACCCTCCCTGAGAAGTCTCTGTCTCACACAACTCTCCAATTTATGTTGTCTGTACTTGGAACCGATACCGTATAATAGCACGATCACAATACTGGTCTTATGCCACAAGAGGGAACTGATTATCCACCTAGCTTAGTACAAGCCTTAAGAGTTAAGAGCATCAGAAATGACCATTTGAGTAAGAGTAAGTGTCCATGTAGCCCAGTATTCTGCCCTGACCCATAGCAAGAGGAGGTGCTACCTAGGAAGAGCATGCCTGGACATCTAAATATGGTCCATTCCCCTCATACCCCCCTAGCATCTATGGTCCCTGGACTAGGGATGTTAGAGGCCACATCCCTGACTATTCCTCCTTTTAATAAACATTTACGAATCTGTTGTCTGTTTGTCCAATATGTTTTTTGAACTGCTGATACTGCCTCCCTCTTGTGGCAAAAAATCCAGCGCTAATCTCTATGTAAAGAAGTATGTTCTTCTAAATCAAATTCATACTGGTCTCACAGAATGTCCTTCACCTCTGCTGTTGCAGGATTTAGGGAGTAACAGTTCTATGTGAACCTTATCCAACCACCTTCCTGAGTCCATAAAGCTCACTTATATCTTCCCTCAGCCTTCCCCTTTCCAAAATCAAATCTAAGCTTTCCTAGTTTCTCTTCTTAAGGCAGATGCTCCATTTCCTTAATCATATTATTTCTCTGTACCTTCATAGTCAAGGAGGACACAGTGGAGTTAGAGGAGACCAGAACTGCACACACCAGCTGAGCCACATCAAAGGTGTGGGCAGCAGGAAAATTAAGTTGTCTATCTTATTCTCAATATTCTTCCTGATGGCACCTAAGTTTTGCTGGCTTTTCCAGCTGCTGCATAATGAGCTGATGATTTCAGTTTCTGTGCTGTTTCATCCACATCACAGCTAGGTATCCAACTTGGATACCCCCAGTTGCCAGCGTCTTACAGGTACCTCCCATGACTTGTTTCTGTGGGGGTCATGTCTCAGTTCTTCAGACAAAAAGTAAAAAGACATTTAGAATGGACTGTCCTACACAAATGTCCGTGCCAGGAATGGCAGGCTAAAGGAAAGTTTCTGCTTTGATCTTTTATGTGACTGATTATTCAGTACGTCATTAGGTACTGAAATGCAAATACACAGTACGTACAGCTTTAAGCGTCACACAACCGTTCACTCTGGGTTATTTTGGAGCAGCCAGAAAACACAAACTAGAGAAAATTGGCTCTTGTATGTCCATACACAGCTTTCTTACACACCACAAAAGGCTCCAAACTCACAACCGACAAATTTTTACCCAGTCTTCCTTGCCAAATAGTTATTGTACAACTGATAGGAAGATTATGCCAAGACAAAACAAAGCAAATAAAATGGATGGACAAAACATTCACAGGAAGACATTTCGGTTGAAGACAAACCAATCACTTGACAAACCACTTCAACACCTTCACAGACAGGAGAGAACTAGACTAGCTAGTACCAGGTTAGCTAGTACCAACTCTCAGCAGACGAAAACCATTCTCAGTCAGAAAAGGCCTTAGCAGAAAGACAGTAGAAGGGGACATGTTTCCTTAGAAATGATTTGGGTCCTGTTACCTTCTTCTGGCGGTAGAGGATTTTCTCCAGCTCCTGCTCTTTGCTGCACAGTTCCTTCTGAAGCAGGTTACTTCTGTCATGCCTCAGTGCTTCCTGCAGAGGTAAAGATACACAGCTGTGCATACAACACCCAGCACAGTAAGAGCTGTTCCTTGGCTAGATGAGCCACCACCTCTGCTTCAGATCAGAGAAAGTTTAACTCTCTGCCAAGAGAGATGAGGTACCTGGCAGATCAGCTTCTCCCTTTCTGCCTTGATCTGTTGCTCCATTTCTTCATAGAGGCATCTGACTTCTCGGTCATGGTCTGTCTCCTTCCTACAAAAGGCAGGGTGTGCACAGGTCAGGGGAGAGAAAGAGAATACAGAAAGAAAACAGGAGAGGAGGGTGGAAACAGATTTCCACCAACAGCTGTATAGCACTGAGTGGGATTTTAACCATATAAAATTTTATGGGTGAGCACTAATGCAAAACAAACCCATGGGGATCAGATCAAGATAAAGAATAATTTTATTACAGCATGAAAAATCTGTGGGTCCTGTAATCCAGTCTCTCCTTTGCGTTTGAGGCAGCATCCAAGCATCAGCTGATTCCTGACGGCAAATACGTTCTCCTTACCGCTTCAATGCCTGTTCCATAGACTCCTTCTCATGATTCATCTCCCTTATGTATGATGAAACACGCAACAGAAACTCTTCAAAATTGGATAAGAGCTCTGGACGCTCCTTTCGTAGCTGACCCCAGAGCTCCCGAATCTCGCAAGGACTGGAGTAAGCATACAAGAGAGAAGGAAAGCATATGAGTTTTTGTGTCATCTTATGAACTGTTGCTTCAACTCCAACATGCACTCAGGACAGACAAACTGCCCTTCTCCTGTGATGACCTCCATTACACCATCATAGGAAAGAGGGAACTGGGACAGTGACGAAGCATGCATGTGGAGTGACATCTACTGCAAGGTTAAAATAAAGGAAGTAATCTGAAAGAGGAAAAGTCATCTAGGAAGCAAACCTGGAATGATTACTTTTTCAAGTATTCAGCAATAACACATTTGGTGTCTAAATCAAGACTCGAGGACATGAATATTCAGCAAATTTGCTGTAAGCTATGGTCAAGCAGCGAACTGTTATAGCCCAAGGATTTCAGCACACATTACATAGGTGTTGTTCTCACACCAGGACTGTACTGGTGGATGCTACTGTCCTTGTTATTTATTTATTTTACAAGTTTGGAAACGGAGTCACAAACAAAAGAAGCAAATTTGCCCAGGTGTCACATCAGGATAATAATGGAGGAAGCCCTGGAAACCCAAAGTCTTCTTTTTCTGAACCTGCAATGATTACACTGCTTTGGCGTTTAATTCGTCACAACTCGAACCCAGCACTTATAAACTTACTCTTTCCCAGAGAGTCTTATAAGCCTGCAGACATCACTTCATGCATCACTTTAGGGAAGACCTTTTTATTATTATTTTTACTTTTTTTTTTAAATCCATAAAGTACTTTGGAGGAACTGCTTTGAAATGTACAGAATTATATACCTATAGACATTATTCAAATAGATATTATTGTCTATGTATTTGTCTCCCTTAATATTCTTTGTGAAGAAACAAACAAAAAAACAACCAAAAAGCTCGTTTCCTCCTGCCACCATTGCACAATAGCCTCCTTTTTCTGTCCTAAGTTGAAAAAGTTAGTAGCACTTCATCAAACCTTCATGTTTTAGATAACAGAACATATTGAGTCCCGTTAACAAACAAAGTAATTTCTTTCTAGCAAAACCAGTGAAGATAGTTCAAATTCCTGCTCTGACCCCAATCAGCTTATGTTTAACATTATTTCTTTACAAGCTGGCTAAGCACAAAGGCATGACATGACTAAACTCATTACATAAAATTACAAGTGGTCAAAATAAAACACAGGATAATTCTACTTTAAGACTTGATGCTTCTCAAAGCAGAGTTACAAACAGCAGAAGCTATTTTTCCAGAACAGTAAAATGGCCTTTAACAGTCTCATTCCATTATTTGAGGCATAACAGCTTTCCAGATTTTTTCAGGACAGAAGTTGTTTAGCATTAAAAGAAACATGCAGGTGCTTCGTATCACAATGTAAACAAGACAAAAAAAAAAAAAAAATCTGTTTCATGACAGATGCAGCTCTGAGAGCAGCATACTCTTTCCCTCTCAGCTTCTGCCTCCAAATCCTGTCTGGGCTGCTCCCTGCAAATTGGCAGCACTGTTGGACTACAATGCCTGAAAAAACAAGGGCTGCCACAGATGCTGTTGAGCACCCCAGCCCCACGAGATGTGCATCAGTAAGAAACAGTTATGCATAATGCTTCACTTGGGAAGGCTGGATGACACTGGGACCAGCAGACTCAACTGGCGCCACATGGAAGGGCATTAATATCAAATTTCAGGGCTCAGGTGAGCATCCCTTGCCCAGTTTAGCCTTTCGCACTGTTCAAGATCAGCCCAGTCCCAAACAGCCCCTTGAGCACAGATATTTCACAGAGACTCTTGGAACTAAGATTGTCTGAACATATGTGAGCAGTCACCCACCATTTTGGAACAGATGGCGCACACATCCTCCTCACCTTGTCTAACCCTCACATGCTTCTTTTCATTTGCTGCGTGCAGATGGGCTTCCATGCCACCAAGTGCTACATTTTACAGCTGTACTATGAACTCAAGTTTGGGAAACTCTTTGTGAAAAACATTGCGCTAAAAGTAATTGTAAACTGATGAGAAAACCCAGACTTCACTGCATTTGTTACCCAGCATATGAAAACCCAAGACAGCAGCGCAGAAAGCTCAAGCAGTGCTTCAGAGAGCAAGCAGCTCAGTTCACCTCTTTGGTCTTTGCTGGTACTTTGAAATTTTGGTACAGCAAGATCAAAACAGGGTAGAAGTAATGCCATGCAACTCCCCTACTTACTCTTCAAACATGTGGGCTGCTCCGAGCTGCTCCATCATGGAACAGAATCGTTTTTCTTCATCATCATCTGCTGGGTCCAAGTCATCTGACCAGCCTGACTCAAAGGTCTCCTCGTGTCTGGAGTGATCCATTCTCCCAGCCCCTTGACACAATTCAATGCCTATTAATTTTCCTGGTGGAAGGAGAAGGAAAGAAGGAGAATAAAGAAAGTCAAATTGGATGTCATGCAATAAGCTGTTATTTAAATGGCAGCCCAACAGAGCTCCATGAGAAGCTGCCTGCACGCTGCTGGTGTAGAATACAGCTCCTGGTCAGTAAAGAGCCTCTGTTCTGATGTTCTGAGTGGTGTCAGCATCCAGTCTGCAATGCTGGGACTGACACTGGCTCTCAGCCCAACAACAGACTGTTAGGGCTCTGCTGACATCTGTGTGAAGATGATCTACCACCTACGGCCTTGGATTCTCACCATGCGGCTTTAGGTCTCTTCGTGCCCATGGAGTGGTGCTGTGGGTTCAGTTGCCAGTGATCCCACAAGCTCCCTCTGGGACTGCAAGCCCGGCACTGAACAGCACCATGCCTCAGTTCCCCAGCTTAAAAGTGAGGAGATCATTACCCTTCCCTTCTCATGTGCTACATCTGTTCTGATTCAAGTGCTACAGGACAAGGACTGCCTCTTGCTAGAATTGCATAAGGTGTCTAAACAAAACAAAATTAGCCTCCAAACATCCCTTCCACCCCATCCCACGTACAGATGGCTTCCAGCTATCTGGATCCTGTTTCCTGCCGAGACACTAATGCCATGAGAACTTCATGCTATGCAAGGCATGTGACAGATACTGGTGCTAGGAACAAATTCTTCTCAAAGAAACAAATCAAGCAATCCTATCCAAAACGCAGGCCCCCATCCTGTATACAGAGGTCAGACCTCCATTAGCAGCTGCTCTTCCTTTCCAAAACGTATCTGCTCAGTTCAAAAGGAAGAAATGACATCCCAGCTACAGGGCCAGGAGCCAAGGATGTTCAGAGCATGGATGAGAACATGAAGCTACTCCAAGGGGAAAAAATATCTGCTATTTGTGTACTTCAAGTCACTTAACTTGACCGCTACTTAGCTCCGTATGTCCAAAACCTAGCAGCTTCTCTCCCGCTCTTAAAATGTGCTCTGAAAAAAACTTGCAGTGTGGAGATACAGGCCCTACTCAGATTAAAACCTGAGGCTCAGGCAGTTAATTAAGGAGATGGGCTTAGATTAGGCACTTTGGAAGTCTGCTTTAAAGAAAGAGTCATTATGTGTCATTGTCTTTATTGCAGCTGGGAAAATTGGGGTAGAGAATGATCTGAAGATTGTTTTGACATCCTAGAAGGATCTGATTGCTTTAAATTGAACATTTTAAAAGTATGCTCTTTTGTCTGTTGTGCAGATGCACCCTGTAACCTCCCAGAGGCCATGCAAGGAGCCCTCTCAAGGAGCAAAGTTGATTGCAGCTTGAACCGCTTCCCTTGATTTCCCCCCTGCACACTCAGAAGGAAGACAGCAATAAGCCAGGCCAGACTCTTGAGTTAGGGGCAAAGATTTCAATGAAGCCAAACACAAAGAACAACCACAAAGAAAAGAAATGCAGAAATTAAGTGTTTTGCCTTAACTGGAGCAAATCCCACAGAGCCAGGCTACCAACACAAGGTGGTACCTGACAATTGGTGGCTGACACAGAAAAATCTTGCCTACCTCTGCCAGCAATGGCAGTGAGGTAGGTACCCTCATGATGTCCATCTATGGCTGTGGCTGGGAGAAATGCCTCAAACAATGAGATTTGGGAATAAGCAAGTCATAACACAGAGGGCACTGTGGATACCAAGGTGCCCAAACAGCAGCTGTTCACCTTCTACACAACACTGGGCAGGAAAGCCCATCACTCCCGAGATGAGTATTGTTTCCGGCAAAGGCAGTAGAACCAGCCAACAAGGCTTCACGCCCACAGGCAGAAACAGGCATAGTCAGCAAGCACTCAAAACATTCCCAGAAGAGGCTGGCCCAAGACACAGCTTTCCATGTTGTGGTGGGTTGACCCTGGCTGGGGGCCAGGTGCCCACCAGAGCCGCTCTATCACTCCCCTCCGTCTCTAGACAGGGGAGAAAAAGTACAACAAAAAGCTTATGGGTCGAGATAAGGACAGGGAGAGATCATTCACTAATTATCGTCACGAGCAAAACAGACTGAACTTAGAGAGGGAATTCATCTAATTTATTACTAAGCAAAACAGAGTAGAGGAATGAAATATAAAACCAAATCTTAAAACACCTCCCCCCACCCCTCCCATCTTCCTGGGCTCAACTTCACTCCCGGCTTCAACCTCCGCCCCCCTCAGCAGCACAGGGGGATGGGGAATGGGGGTTACAGTCAGTTCATCACACGTTGTTTCTGCCGCTTCTTCATCCTCAGGGGGAGGACTCCTCTCTTTGTTCCCCTGCTCCAACATGGAGTCCCTCTCACGGGAGACGGTCCTTCATGACCTTCTCCAACGTGAGTCTCTCCCACAGGCTACAGTCCTACACAAACTGCTCCAGCGTGGGGGTCTCCCACGGGGTGCAGACCTTCAGGAACAAACTGCTCCAGTGTGGGTCCCCCACGGGGTCACAAGTCCTGCCAGCAAACCTGCTCTGGCGTGGGCTCCTCTCTCCATGGATCCACAGGTCCTGCCAGGAGCTTGCTCCAGCGCGGGCTTCCCACGGGGCCACAGCCTCCTTCAGGTGCCTCCACCTGCTCTGGCATTGGGGTCCTCCACGGGCTGCAGGTGGAATCTCTACACCCCCTCATCCTCCCTCCATGGGCTGCAGGGGAACAGCCTGCTTCACCATGATCTTCACCACGAGCTGCAGGGGAATCTTGCTCCGGCGCCTGGAGCACCTCCTCCCCCTCCTTCTGCACTGACCTTGGTGTCTGCAGAGTTTCTTACATCTTCTCACTCCTCTCTCCAGCTGCAAAAGCTCTCCCTAACTGTTTTTTCTCTTTCTTAAATATGTTATCACAGAGGCGCTGATTGGCTTGGCCTTGGCCAGCGGCGGGTCCGTCTTGGAGCCGGCTGGCATTGGCTCTATCAGACACAGGGGAAGCTTCTAGCAGCTGCTTACAGAAGCCACCCCTGTAGCTCCCCACCACCACCAAAACCTTGCCACGCAAACCCAACACACATGTTTATTCAGAGGAAATTTTTACAGCTTCTTTCAAGGGCTGGCTTTTTCTGGCCATTTATATTGAAGCACCAAAAAGACCCCTCTCTCTCCAAGCTGTGAGAAAGCCATGAGCAACCACAATCTGAGCAGTCAGGACATTGCAACTCAAGAGCCTCCTCAATCACTTCTGAAAACCCTAGACCACCTGTGTTCACTTGCTTTGACCCGATCCCATTAACACATCTACGTGTCCAAGGAAGGTGCTAACAGGGTGCAGATTTTCTGAGAGCTTACAACCAGCTAAGGCAAGTAAGCACCCATGGCAAAGGTTATTAGTGCTATGGTTCTCCTCCTTAACACTTCTCGCACTGCTTGTGCTGCTGGATGATGACTCTGGTATAGATTAGTATTCTCCTAGTGTCTGGAAAAGGCAACAGCAAGAGGAAAACAAAAGCTCACTTGCCAGTGTGCTAGCCTACTAACAGGACTCCTACTAATATCCTTGAACAGCACAGCATAAATCAGCTGGAGATGGTTGCCAAGAGGCATATTTCTGTCCCCTCATCCAACGACAGCCCTTATCCAGATGAACAACTGTGAATCACATGGCCAGATACAGGCTGCAGTATGTACCATCTCCAGAAGGAGATGTTCAGAAGCTGGCTCTACCAGGTAGGCAGGTAACAGTTGTGGAAGAAGGCAACACAAAGCCTCAGGAAGGACGATAGCAGAATTGCACACACCTCCAATGATATTCACATAAGCATGGGGCATTGCCCTGCATAGCTGGTACAGCTTCAGCAGTACCACTGTGCTTTCTTTCTTACCAACATAAAGCATCATGTCACAGGTAGGCTTTTTCCTTCCTCTGCCTCTGTGCAGTCCTGTCCTGGTTTCAGCTGAGATAGAGTTAATTTTCCTCATAGTAGCTAGTATGGGGCTATGTTTTGGATTTGTGCTGAAAACAGCATTGATAACACAGAGATGTTTTTGTTATCACTGAGTAATGCTTACACAGAGTCAAGGCCTTTTCTGCTTCTCACACCATCCCACCAGCGGGATAGCTGGGGGCGCACAAGAAGTTGAGAGGGGACACAGACAGGACAGGTGACCCAAACTGACCAAAGGGATATTCCATACCATATGATGTCATGCTCAGCTTACAAGGGACTTGGGGAAGAGGAAGAACAAAGGTGGCGGTGTTCGGAGTGATGGTGCTTGTCTTCCCAAGTAAGCGTTATGTGTGATGGAGCCCTGCTTTCCTGGAGATGTCCAAACACCTGCCTACTGATGGGAAGTGGTGAATGAATTCCTTGTCTTGCTTTGGTTGTGCCTGCGGCTTTTGCTTTACCTGTTAAACTGCCTTTATCTCAACCCACAAATTTTCTCACTTTCACTCTTTCAATTCTCTCCCCCATCCCACTGGGGGGGAGTGAGAGAGCTGCTGCATGGTGCTGAGCTCCTGGCTGAGGTAAAACCATGATAAGTCCTTACCTAGTCCCATGCTGAACTCCACAGGTGTCAGGTATCCATTATTGTTCTGTTCCAAGCTGTCAAAAACAGTCTCCAGCTGTTCAAGCGTTAGGGGGAGTTCACTCTGGAGCCGCTGCAGACAAAAGAATGAACAAAATTAAGACATGACTCTAGTCTTCCTTGTGACTAGCTCCTGTCCCTGCCATCCTCAGCTTTGGCCCACAGTGGCATACCCTTTCAGCACTGCATCCTGGCTGGGATGTGACAGCCTGCCAGTAGAGCTGAGTGATGACACAAAAGCCTTTTTGGACCCACTGATATGGCAATGCTTTCCATTACTGGATGATTCAACCAGAACTGTAGAGAGGGACCTTTGGGTTATTGTGTTTGGAAGGAGCTCAACCCTCTTCCTTCCCCACTTCAGAACTGCTGCCTCTAGTTCACTGCCTGCCTGCCTCCATCCCTGCTCAAGCCCTGCCCAAAGGTGGCTGCCCCCCTGGGGCACTGCCAGCCTCCTGTGACCACTGCTGCTCCCAAGAGAGCTCCCTATGGGCACATCAGCCACCAGCTCCATCTCTTTGGCAAGAAAGGGAGGGCAGACTTGTGGTGTCTGGATTCAGTTCCCAGCTCTCACAGGAAGTCTTGCAGATCATAAACTAAACATTCAGTCCATTACAGAGAGTTAGCTTTCTTCTGTCATCTTCTGCCTGTTGGGACCATATCACTATTCCCACAACATAGACAAGGAGCAGAGAGATTTCCCTTTATAATATATGTGTAGAGCACCTAGTGTGGCGGAGCACCCGAAGAAGCTTCCAAAGGTGTAGAATAAAACCTCATTACTATCCATTAAACATGCAACTGTAGATAAAATCTTAATAAATATTTATTAACATAACTGCACAAAATTAGGCATCACACAACCCAAAACACAGTGAGTCAATAATTAAACCAGCATGGACCTGCCAAGTGTTAATTATAGATGGAGGGAGAGACAGAAGAAAAACAATCCACATGTAACCTTTCTGATAAGCCATTAAAACAAAATTCACAAAGAACTACAGAGATTCTGTTAACAAATACTGGTTTTAAGATAAAGCAGCAAACCATGTTATTCTAGAGCAAAGTTATAGATCAGGCCTAAAGTGCATTTTTGAGATCAGACTTTAGCTATGACTGAAACAAAGTTACAGAGCTTTTTTTGTTAAGAGATTGGTGGATTTTTTTTCATTGTTGACTGTCGGTTGAGGGTTTTTATGGGGGGGAGTGGTGTGGCATGGTGGTTTTTTTTTTGGTTTGGTTTGGTTTTTTTAAATTAAACCAAAGACTTTTTCCCCCAACATTTCCCATCTACTGCATGCTTAATGTTTGTAGGAACTGTTGCAAATGTTTTTTATTTTATGCATTCCTTAAAAATTTGGAATTGCAGTCCCACTTGTCCCAGGAATTCCCTGGAGGTCCAAAGCCCTGCTGGGATTTTTGGTTCCTAGCAGCTGTCTGTGACAGAGCTTGGCTCCCAGAAATCTGAATGAGACAGAGTCCATGTGCACACCCATGCTTACCAAAAGTAAAGACATGACACATTCTCGCCTCTTCTGCCACCCATGACTTTACAGGTCCTCCCAGGAAAGGGGAAGGATTTTTTTCCCTCACCTGCATGTCCACCTTGGTGATAAAGCCCTTCTCATCCTTGTCACACAGCTGGAAGAGCTCCCTTGCCTTCTCAAGCATCTCCACCTGCACATCTTCCAATTCACTCATTTTGCTGGAAGGAGAAGCACCAGGAGCCACCCCATCCTCCTCATCCCCTTCCTCTTCTCCTTCCCAGGTGACGTATCCCAAGAGCACTCCCCTCTGGTTCTCCATCTTCTCAAAGTCTTTTCCCCCAGGGCAGGGGCAAACAGAAGAGCTGCGGGGCAGGAAACAGAGAAACCCCAGTCAACCGTGACCCTCAACTTCCACCCTATACATCATCTGGTTATGTGCCTTGCAGGTTTGAAAGAACAATATTCAGCATCTGTATCTGTTACTGCAGGGGAGAGGAAGACAGTGTGCAGAGAGTGTGTGTCAGAGGTACACACCATACATAGGTACACACTGTACAAAACATGGGTGTAACCAAGCCTACCACACAGTCATAACCCTCGACACTGTGATGGGCTCCAGACCCTGCACTGAGCAACAATGCTCTTTCGCTATCTCTCCTCCTCTGGCTGAGACCTACAGGGCAGTCAGAGTTCTCTGCTGGTGAAAGCCAGGTACCAAGGGAAGGTTTCAGCAAAGATGAAAGGATAGGAAGGGAATATTAAAGCATGCAGGTAAATCTGCGTGGGAGCACAGTGATAGTCCCACATTAGCTGAGACAGGGGGCTCGAACACTGCGAGCAGGGCCAGCTCCCAGCTCTTGCGCAGCTCTCTGGATCCCCTGACCAGGATGCTTCTCTCTGGTCTTGGTTCCTCTGGTAATAACATGGGCTTTTCATCCTCCTGTTGCTTTTCTGCACCACCTTTGAACACCAAACCTGCATCACAACTGCAAGAACCCAGTGCGGGACAAAGGCAGACAGGAGGAAGATCTCTGCAAGTGACAGAGGAAAGAGCAGAAATGTCTCTCCCAGCCCTCTGCTGCCCCAGTCCCCTGCCTGGCTTTCCACCTCTGACATTTTCTTGTTAACACTTCCCAAATAGCAACTCCATCTCCTTTCATGTTATTGCAGCACAAAGAAAGGTCAGACAATTCCTACACTGGGAAAAATTTAATAAACTGAGCACTCCCGCTCCCCTTGCCTCCCAGCCTCTGAGAGCTCGTAAGCTGCCAAACAGAATTTTAATCTGAAATGTTCACCTTTATAGGAAGGAAACCACACGACTATGGAGACATTTCAGAGGCCAAAGAAAATAATTTCCATTACTTACAAGTACCTAAAAGGCTAGGAACAAGAGCACCCCTATAAGCATAGCACTGTGATTGTCAAGACGTTGTACACACATCCCCACCCCACCCCACCTTCTGACTTACTCATGCCCCATAACACTCTCCAGCTTTCCTTCAGTAACACCACCACATTTTTTAAGCCTTGTTGCACTGATTGTTTTAGACTTCTCCTTCTGCAGATTTGTGTTCTGCATTGCAGGGCAGAAGTGAGCTGTGCAAGCAGGCTGAGAGCAGATTTAAACAGTACTAGACAAAGAGGGCTTGAGGGTTGGTTGTTTTCTTTTTAATCTCCAAGAAATTAAAAGCCACGTACAGATGCTGTGATAACAAGTTAATTCTGTTTGCACTCTTAATACAATGGGAGGATAAAGAACATGATGGCCAGGAAGAATGTCACATGCAAGAACTATATGAAGCTGACACAAAAGGAGAAGGCAATTATGCACCATGCTATTTGACTCCATTTGTTACTGCTGGTTCATGAGCCAGAGGGTGGTTCTGCTTCAAAGAACAAGCAGAATGCTTCACTCCCCCTTTCAGATCAGTGTTTTTTCAGGGCATCTCCATTTAGTGTCACTTGAGAAGATACTTACTTGAAATTCTGCATAAAACTACCTATAAATGGGTACTATTATATGTTTCTAATCAAGCAGACAGCCCTGGCAAGAAATGGACACAGAGCGAGCCACAAGCTTTGGGGAATACTGGAAAGGAAAGGAGGGAAGAAAGCATGAAAAGAGAGAAGGCAGGGGTGTCTTTCTCTCTTGCTCTTTTTCAAACCAACCCTCCTACCAAGCTTTTTTTTGTGTTATGGAGGCAACACAGCAAAATTTGGAGACTAAAGGTTGATTCTATCCATTACCTGGACAGTCAGCTTGCTTCTGATGGCAAGTCTGTATGCGTTATTAGTAAAGAGGTCAGAAAGAACTCCAGCTTACTTTTCACATTCAAGTAAAAGTTGCAAAGTTGGCCTTGAAAGGAAAAAAGACATAAATATCTTATGCTGCATAGATCTTACAGGTGATTGCAGTGAGGAATCACATAGCTACACTGATGAATGATAACTATTGGCTGCTACAGGCCACCTTGCTGAAGCTTTTTGTCAGACTCTTTCCTGCGACTAGGACAGTCTCAGCACAAGCAGCACCCTGTACCAGACGGTGAGTGCAGGCAGCAGCAGGGGAGGAGACGAAATGGGAGTTCAAAGCAAGAGCCATAACAGAATTGCAGAAAACAGGCACAATAAGAAAAAGTGCAAATAAAAAATACGTTTTCTGAAACATCCCTCTAGCTGCCTAAGAGACACTGAGGTCCCCAGAAGTAAAGATGATCTTTCTTGTTAGCAGCTTCATCATTTCTATTTCAAAACCCAAAGCAACCCACACAGATGACATCCCCCCAGCTCCGCTGCAGCAAACAAAAGGCTATACGAGGAGGATGTTCTGTTCTCTCTTGGAAACACATTTGCAAGGTGAAATTGGACTCATTACATCACTACCTCTAGCATCTCCTCATTTTATCAAAAGTCCAGCTGTACTGTAGGTCCCAAACATTGGCTGAGCTAAAAGCCTCCTAATTAGAAGAGCTAGGAGCCTGACATGGACAAGAGTCTGCAAGGATTTCACTCACATGTAAAAGACCAAGCCCATTAATTCAATGTTCAGAGTGCAGAGTCTCTTGCTGAAGCTGCTACAAGTGGCTTCAAGCCAGATGTGTCTCTGTCAATGGTGAGACAGCACATGTAGATGAACAAAGTGGCAAATAAGAGGGAGTCCCAGTAAGCAAAATACGCTACAGCTCTGATGGACTTCTCTCCCAGAGGTCTTCGAGAAGCTCTTTGTCTCCATCCCTGTTTGTAAGGGTATTGCATGGCATAAATGCGGAGGAGGCACAAAGCAGATCTCAGTCTAACAAGTGCTGTTATACCTTCCCCCGTTACAGATCATCGCTGCAAACTAGTGGGAAAGAAAGTTCATCAGCAAGATGCAGAACATCACTGAAGGACAACTTTGAAAGAGGCTGAGGTCACTACAGTACTAAAACTGGGGACTGATACCCAGAGTTCATCTAGCCCAGCATCGTGCCCTCAAACAGTGGCCATGAATAGCTGGTAAGAGAATAACAGCAGGACAAGCACAGAGAAGGCTACCCTGAAGAGATCTGCCAGCCTCCAGCCACTGTCAGCCTGGGGTAATTCCTGACCCACATGGTTCTTCCCTTGTCTTCCAAGATACTTGTCCAGCCTCCCTTTGAATCTGTATGAAAACATTCACTGTTCACATGGATGTGCTGATAGAAGTGGGGCGCCTGCTGTAACCAGTGGGTGCTGACAAAACTTCATGAGACTATTCCAGTTTTCTGGGTACATGGTTTGACCAGCACCCACTTCGCAAGAGACAGGATTCCAGCTTCAGCTCAAACAAGTGCTTCCTGCCACCTTCACATCTGGGAACTTTGGCAGAGGGCAAAAACTGGGCCTGGGAGATCTATCAGGAAGATGGAAGTGCCAGAGACATTGGAGGACCAACAGGCTCCAATTGCTCTGGCCAGCCTTGGTGTGTAATATTCTTCTGCAGCCCCTTCTTCCCACCCCAGGGGTTTGGCTGCCTGTGCTCAAGGTCAGCTCTGATACTGCACAGTCCAGATTTGGGCAGTGTCCAACACCTGAACAACCTGACACAGAGCTCGAGAGAAAGCTCCAGATATCTCCTGCCACGGTGTGTCCTGGGGCCCAGCAAGCAAAAATTCACCCTGCTCCTGCAAGACAACTTTCCCAGAGCCTGGAAAGCAAACACAGATCTTAGACACAGCACAGAACAGGAAATTCAACTGCCAGTGAAGACAGCTAACACCAGGTCTTGCATTTCTATACAGCAGTAACTCAGACCAGTCTTACGTGCATATTTTAACCACCTGAGGCATAAACTGCACTTTGTCCTGTGCAAAGCTGTGCCAGAAAGTCATCTGGATCCCATGGGCATGGCATTCTTTGGGGAAATCACAAGACATGAATTTTAATCCTCACTCAGCTTGCCACATGGCCCTGGGTAAGTCATATCACCTGTCTATGCTTATAGATTGTCAGCTCCTCCAATTTGATTCTGATGCTTGTGACAACTGGCACTTTATTTTAAGACTTGGTTCCTGGACACTGATAATTACATGTGAAACTCAAGCATCAAAATAGTTTCAAAGCCTCAAAGCTGAAGAATGAAAGACTTGAACACAGAACTTGGAGAAACTGCAGATTTCAACAAATAGAAGAATAGACCAAAGGTGCTTTCCTGGAAAGGGGAGATCCCACTTTCAAGATACTGTAACAGTGTCATGGTTTCCAATTTATTGTCTCTGAAAGCTTCTTGTAGCAGTAAGCAGTGTTAAAGAGGTAAAGAAAAGTCATGGCTAAAATGCTGTCAGCAGCCAAGCCCTTATCTACGTGACCGTGACCACTGTGTGCGCATGACAACTTTGGGTGTTGGTTTTTTTTTTTTCCACAGCCTGATGACAAGGATGAGTGGGGAGCACAGCCAAATTTTCCACAGCTGGTCCTCAGATGGCCCCAGTCACTGGAGAGCACTGCACACACACTGAATCCACAGCATTCCTAGCAATCCTGTCCCAATGCAATACAATGAATCAACAGTTAACAAAGGAGGAAGAACTAAGCACGACTGGCTAAGTGGCTTACCCAGGATTACAGAGGAAGTCTGGTGTTTGGGTCCTGTGGAGCTATAAGGGAAAGCAAGTTTTTGCTTTCCTGTACCACTGAATTTTTGGTGATGTGGTGGTAGAAGGGAATACTAAAGAAGAATCGTGATAGGCACATAGTAGGTACCCAAGGTGTACCACAAACTCAAGTGCTCAGATACTTGCTGGGAAGTTTCCCAAAAGACATCCTCCTTTTCTGCCTAAGACAGTATTATTAGAAACAACGAAAACACCCTCATACTAAAGCTAAATATTAAGCCATTTATTTAAACAGATCAGAAGAACACACACCCTTTCCCTTCTGGTGCAGAAAAAAAGCGTCTTACAACTTCAAGGGAAGGAATTCACCGGGTGTTTAGTTGTGCATTGATCATGCTCTTCCTGATGAATGAGACAAGTTTGACCCTGTGCACGAGAGGACATTACACAAAGAGAAGGAAATGAAGGGCTGGGGTAAGGGATCTCTGCAGCAGAAGCCTGTTAATTCAGCAAATTATAAACACACAGCAGAAGCATGCCTGGGGCACACCAGGATATGGTAGTACAAAGCATTTGTTCCTCATGGAATGGCAACATTTCTCAGCAGCAGCTGAGTAACAGGTACTTTAAAAGAAAAGGGCAATATAAGCTTCACAGGTCCTTATACTATTTTATATCAAACATATGCCACTTGCTCTGCTTGTTCTACTTTCCTTTCTCCTCCAATGTTTTGAAAGCCAATAGTTACTAAAAAGGTGCTCCTTGTAGGACACAGTCACATCTACACAGCCCAGATTCTATAGTACTGTGAGATTCAGTGATCCAATGCACTTATTTACAATTACGCAGAAAGCACATATTCTAAATGCATTGACAAATGCATTACAGCCATACAAATCTGACGAGGTGAAGGCAGAGCAGAGGCCTTGCCAGGGAACAACACTGACCCCATGTCAAACTAGCTTCCACGGAGGCTGAATTTCCAAAAGCTGCTCAGAGGGAACTAGGCACCCATTTAGTGGAAAATGTTTTAAAAGGCTCTGCCATAGTGCCTGAAAAGGCTGGGAGGAAAGCCAAAAGAAAATACTTATTTCTCAGTGTACTTTGTCAAAAATTAATTTTGCTCTTTCCCTTGTCTGGGAAATTTCTTTCCATTGTTTGGAATTTGTTTGGGTGGTTGTTGGGTTCTCCCTTCCCAAAGGGAATGGCAGGAAAAAAAAAACCACTGAAAAAATATAAAAATATCAATTGTTTTGCAAAGGTTTTTTTTTCTTTAAAAAAAACAACTAAGAAAACCCATACACACCCTGGGCAGGGAGCCTGAAATCAGGTGTAGTATCTAGAGCTACACTTCACTCTCTCTCTCTGTCTCTCTTAATTGCATGCACTTGATTGTACCCCTTTAAGGGAACAGGAAAAAAACCAGGAACCTTTGTGGTGTTTACTCAGGAGAAGATTAGCCTAGCTTGATAGCCCTGAGCTAACACATGCTGCAGTATCGATGGATGACTTCATCATGGGATATGCCAGTACGATACAGAGGTATATCCCAGAAACAAGGACAGCTGCAAGGGGCTCAATCATTCTGAATACACCTTAAAAAAGGTGCTCTGCTGCAATTCACTGTGTTCATCACCAAAGTTCATCAGAGGAACACTTCTTTGACTTATCATACCAACTTCTTGATCTTTGCCAAAAAAACTTGCTATGGAGAAACTTGTTTCATGCCAACTCCATGCTCCTGTCTGCAAGCAGCTTGAGATTGGTAACAGTTCTCTTTTTTTTTTTAATTTCAAGAGGTGAACAAATAAACTTCTTAAAACTACACTCACGGATGCTTCCCGATTCAACAACACAACAGAAGGCACCAACACATGCCAAGAACCATCAATGTAATAAGTCTTCAACAAAGGCAGGTATCCATGACATACCAAAACAATATTCTTTCCAGAAATTGCCACAAATCCTCCATGACACCCACGTGCTATCCCCCAGCTATGCCCATCGCAAGCCAGCGACACTTCGCAGCTCTCTCACACTGGCACAGTGTCACAGCATTAGCACTGTAAACACTGAGGGCACATGTTTGCACTGGAACTGCTCCTACTAATTGGGGTTTTGGCTTTATTGGGTTGTTTTGCTTGGGGAGTAGAGAGACAAAGCATCAGTTTTTCCTCTAATGATATTTGTGCCAAGAGTTACTTCTCAACAATTAAAAGCAAAATCCAAACCACATTTTTTCCATAAACAGCTAATGGTCTTGGATCTGTCAATATAACTATCACACAGCTGATTTTTCAGAAAATAAAGAGGACACCTGCAATAAGACATGACAAATAGCAACAGCTAGTTTAAAACCAACTCATTTTTACAAATTCCTGTGCTTTATAAAAGCTTACAGGTTTCCTGAACCTTTTTTTTTTTAAAAAAAAGACTGTACAGAACAGAACATTGCAACATCTCATACAATCCAACACAAGGATTAATCTTACATGGAATGGAAAAAATAGCAATATTTCACCCTTTGACTTCAAGAAAAATTAATTGTATTTCCATAGGCTGAAGATCATGCTGCACATCCACAAAGGACATGGTTAGCCAGCAATAAGTAAGTAAATATTAGTCAAGTAGAAAAGGCTCTGAGCAGTATCAAGTTTCCCACTGATGCCACCGCTGTTAATGTTCTACCACAAATATGCAGTCGTTAGAGGACAGAGGCAATCAGCTCAAGAAAATAATTGAGAAAGACAGGATATTTTAGCTGTGAAGAGATAGTACAGCCTTTATTCACGTTAGCTGAACACTGCTAACAGTAATGTGAAGTTGAAGGTAGATGCTGCTTTGAGTTCAGCAATCAGTAGGAAGATTATGCCTGCATTAACACCAAGTATATGTTGACCGCAAAGTAAGGACTTTGCTCTGCTGGTGATACTTACTGGCAAGGCAGGTGGCAAACAAACTTTCTTTGCCAGCCCAGATGTGGGAAAAGGAGAGAAGACAGAGGACTTGGCACTTGACATCAGACACACTGGATCATTTTTGATTCAAAGTGAACACTGAGCACAGGAGCCCAAGCAAAGATCTCTCCTCCTGTTTTCCAAGGGGTGGTGCAGCAAGCGGGAACACCCCATAAGGAAGACAAGCTCCAGATCTAAGCTGGCATTCAAAGCTCTTCAAATAGTCTTTACAGGAAATTACATAAATCCAGGGCAGCTTCTCAGTTTGTTTAATTGAACATCACTGGCGATTTCCTCCTGCCTTACCAACCCTTTTACAAAGGGAGCACTTGCATGCAGAGCAGGTTGTACCAGAGACAACAATCAGAAGTCAGTGCACTTCTGATGGGCTCATGCCACTTGTTATTGAACAGCAAAGATGTCATCCAGGAACGCTCAGCATATGACGAGCACCACCTTGGCTGCTGCAGCTCACCAAGGACACATCAGCAGAAATGCTGCTGTGGAGACTCTTTTCACACCCTGAGGGCAGCTGAGCCACCGGTACACAAGGCTCTTCCCCTGCCCTCAGGAACACAACCACACTTGGTGTCCTGCAGAGAAAATTCATACTGAAAGGAGGCATCCCTCAGTCCTGTGCTGGTGGAGAGCTAGACACACTCCATCAGTGTCCTCGAAGTACTTCAAGGGCAAAATTACATCATGCAGAAACAGCCATTTGTTGAGTAAGTAGGTAATAGGTTTTAATGGATGCACAAAGTTTCAAATGCAAAAATTTGGGGTTTTGCGGAGTTGCCCACATAACTAATTCCCAAATGGCAGAAATAGGGAAGAATTGTCACCAGTCACTGTCGTCTTTAAGAAAAGAATACAGGAGCCTCAGATAAAACTGGGTGGTGGCAGTTGCACATCAAACAGAAGGAAGCACTTGTCTGCAACTATTAAAGCATGGGACTCACTGACACGGGATGCTGAGGATGTCACAGGTGTTCATGGGCTGCAGAAGTGGCTGGTTGTTTCTTCCCTGGATTTGTCCATAAAGGACTATTACACAAAACATCTGTTATGGTGAAAATTTTCTGAGCCACAAACTGCCAAAAGAGCGTACTAGGAAAGTATCGTTACACATTTATGCTGGGAAGACTGGGGTATCTGCCCTTAGCTGCTGTCGGGGAGAAAGTGCTGGTTCAGCCTGGCCGTTCCTCAGCATAAATAGAGGCTGCTTTCTCATCAGCAGGAACCACCCTCAAAGTACATGGAGTCTTCTGCCAAAAGGACCTCGACATTTACTGCATTTTCATCAAGGACGTTCCTAGGAACTGGACTTGGTACTCCAACAGCCCAAGGTCAAGCTTCTTCCCACAACTATCACTGCCATCAGACCCATCACTTGGGTGCTGAACTCAACTCAGACCTCCCTTTTGAGTCCTCAGATTCTAGCTGTCTATGTAATAACAGAACAAAGATTTTCCTTTCCAACAAGAAGCTGAATCTCTCTATGACAGCCATGCACCTTGTCTGACCTCAGCAGGAATCCTCCTGGGCTGCTGTTACCTACACACACTCATCCAGCAGAGTCTGTAGGTATTCTTTCACTAGTTCTCACCTCTGTTGTAAGAGAGGGAAACAATTGGTGTAGCTTTGTGGGGGATGATCTCTCTGTCACACAACCTCGGGATGCTGAACGAGAAAGGTGTTGGCTGCCACATCTAGTTGGCTCCCGGTCTTGATATGTCACTCCTTCATTAAGTTTCCCAACAGCCACTCACTGTCCTGAGCTCAAGCCCCTCCTGGCCAGCTGCAAGGTTTCCTCAGCTGCTTCAGTGCCCTCTTTGCACAAAGGCTAAATATCCTGCAACAACCCCATCTCACCTGGAGTACCACAGGTATAAGTTCAAAGAAGCGGGACAAGAGCCTTCTCTTTCTTGATTGAGATCTTTTATCTTCAAATCAACCTCATACAAACAAAAATTCATAGCCTTATGTTGTCCTCAAATAGCTCTGCTGCCACACACACGCACAGATAAAATTCAAACCAGAACATAAGACCACCTAATCCTCTTATAAAGGAGAAACTTCTTTTTGATAAAGCACCCACCCACATTGCTTACTGAATACATGTGATTGATAGACAGTGATTTCTTCTCCAGCTGAGCCAGCAAGTTCTCTGCAGCACTTGAAATCTCCTTATCCAGAGGGCTACAACTGCAGGGGGGATTTGTGAAGTTCAACCACGTTTTCCTCATCCCAGGAAATTCACCTCCACTCTCTTGAGAGCTGGACACAGTCATCTCACCACTACAACCTTTTCTGGGACCAGGGGGAGAAACTTTACCTCGCTACTCTGAATCTGCAAGATGCACTTAAAGAACAAAAACGGTTTGCAAATATTAACAAGTCGGAATGAGTAATGAGTATGGAGAGGATTTCTAGGCACCACAAGTCCCTGGAGAAGCCTCTCTGTGGCTGGTGATATATTGGTTTTGCCCAGGAGCAATGTATGGGACCCATGGACAGTTTGACCTTTCTGCAAATGCTATTAAAACAACAAACAGAGCCAAGGCAGCTGGGTGAAGCTGATTTCCAAGATGACAGTTAACACGTTCTCTGCCTCACAGAGATGAAAATGGCCATATGCACAGATCTGTGACACTTGGAGAGCTCTCAGCTAAGGATCCATATAAAGGGAAAGATTCACCCCTTCCTGTGCGCTAAGGAGGTGCTGGCTGTGCTATGCAAAATACCTTTCATGAAAAACCAGTGTAATCTGTGCACTGGAAAAGGATTAAATCAATGCCCTGAGTAAAGACACCTCTTAGCTGTCAGACTGTTCAGGGGCCACAGGTGAAGTCTTGGATCCGGCAAATCCACACTCCCTCTCCCTAAAGAAGAGAGGTTCGGTCTGAATGTCCAATCCAGAATTCCAGGATCTCATACAAGGTATCAGAAATATCCTCTCCCCTTCTCATTTGGGGGGACAATCATAACAAAATACTAAAAGCCTCATATTTCTACAAGACAGAAAACCAAAGGATGTTTTGAGCAGCCACAAGCCCTGAACTGCTCCTCCACAAAGCAGGATAACACATGCAACTGAAGGGTGCATGTTCCCTGCATACCAGGCATAGCTTAGTGCAAGGAGCAATCAACATAAGGAACAGCATTTGAAGCAAACTTGGAAGCAGATGCTGCCTGAGAGGTGCTTTTGTTCAACTTCTACAACTGTTCTGGGAAAGGTGAAATTACTGGGGGCTTGGAAATCCCCCTCTTTGACAAAAGCTGTCACTGAGTCAGAAGTCCACAGCACCAACACTGATGTAGCATTACAGAAAATGGGGGGGCGGGGAATAGGTATGCTCATGAGAGATAGTGGAAAATTTCCTGACAAACGTTTTTAAAGAAAAATTTCTAAGTCTTCACAAAGTATGCAGAAAAAAATCCTTAGGTTTTAATCAAATCAGCTCAAGACATCTATTTCATAACAAAACATCACAATCCCACATATTCTAAGCATGTATTTTTTTCCTCTTTACTTTTGAAAAATATGACCATTGCAGCTATTACTCTAAATCAGCAGTTTCTCAAATCAATGAGTTACTAGAATTAGGTAAGCAACCTGCAGAACAACATCAGAACTGAGAGCAAGTTTCTTCAATTCAACATTTGCAAAGACATTGGGTGATCCAAACTGAAGCATTAACTACCTGTTAATTAATCACCTCCAGCTCTTGTAAACCAATCAATAAATTTTCCCTCTTCCGTTAGGGGAAATAACAACTGTTTTCTGTAGTGATATTCAATGCCACTGCACTCCACAAGTCTCTGTCTCGTTTCTACTCTGCTGCTTTAAAGCAAAAGCAGGAAGTCGGAACAGAAAGTTCCTAGGGAGAAACTCTGCTGAGACACAGCAACTCGCAAACTTGTTCAGACTTCCTTTGGCTCAAATAACTCCTTGCCCAGAAGGGAGAGACTTTCTTACCTCCCCACCACCCTGTTACAAAACCTTGTTTTCTCTCTCTGCAGGTGTCCCCAAATACCTCGAGCAGCACGACAGTATCACTCCCCTTCCTTGAAACTGGCAGTATATTCCACAGTAAACGGCTAGCAGAGAACAAACACTGCAACTGTAGAGTATCAGAGCGGGTCCAAGCTAGGAGGTGTGGTTTGCAATGCTCCTTACGCATCTCATCCTCTCTCCAACATAGGCTGGTAGCCATTGGTTCAGAAAGCAGCACAAGAAAACCTGCCGTTAAACTCCCAAGGTAAATTCCTTGTCATCCTGCCTTGTGCACAGCTGGGAAGGAGAAGAGCTTGTTTCTGAGCTGCCTTAGGCAAGAGGGGAAGAAGTGGTAAGAAAGCAGATGATCCTTTGTCTCATGCTAAACTTCCCTTCCCTGAGAAACTCTAGCTGTGCTTGTAGGTAGCTCACTGACTACCTCACATCTGATTTCAACAAGGGCAGGACTAGAATCTACTCCTGTGAATCCTGCCTGAAGTTTAATTCCACTTTTACATAGCTGGCAACCTGTTTCACAAAGAGAAGCGCAGAGAGCTTAGGGAAAAAGAAAAGTAAAGCACAAGATGACACTGCAAGGAGCATCTTTCCAAAGCACTGTAAAATGCACCCCAGGGTTGGGGTGCACACCTCAGGACTTTCTCACTAAAGCAGCCAGAGATGCCACCCTCTATCTTGCCACTGACCAAAGCACCCCTCTATCCCACGGCACCACCAAAAGGAAGAAAAGCCCCCCCTGCCCACCTACAGTTGGAGATGCTGATGGGGATTTGTTGCTCAATGGGAGCTCCGGGGAGTATGAAGTTGCCCTCAGCTGTGTTCAGCTCCCACTAGTTAGACCCAAGGACTTCTTGGAAACTGACAAAGAAAAGAAGAAAAGAGCTTGTGGAGACTCTAGCAGGCTGGCTCTTCATCATCTGGTATGATTTTGTCCTCTTTGCTCACCCCTGCCCTAAATGCCTCTTCTTGTCAGCCCTCAAGGATAATATTTGCCCAGCAAACAAGCTTTGCCATACAAGTCATGAGCAGGCAAGCCCAGCCTCTACAGAGAGCAAAAACTACTCTTCCACTGATTCCCACTGAGAAGACTCCAGCTGGTATCTGAACAGCAGAGACCTCCTCAACCTGCAAACAGAGGAGCTACAAACAGCCCCATCCTCCCAGCAGCAAGTGATAATGGGACCTGCAGAAAACAAAGGTAAAGGTGAGTCCTTCCCCATGTATTTTAAGATGGTTATTTCAAACCCCAGACTAAAAAATGGACATGAAGATTACTACAAACCATCAGGCTTGTCTTTAATACAGGTTTAATGGAGCCAGCAAGCTCCTCTGAGCCATCTGGGAGGACTCTGTGCTGCCAGAGGGCAGCTCTGCTCCTCTTAGATGAGGATGATCACCTCTCCACTCCTCACAGGCTCAGCTTTGCCTCAGCCCCAGGACCACACATCCTTTGGGGAAGGCTCTAGCTGTGCAGCTGAGGCAAATAAACCCAAACAAACCCAGACCAAGTGAGTTACCTGCTTCTGAGCAGGAGAGTTTACTCACCATTTTGTTTATGGTTGCTGCAGAGGTGATGCTTAACACTGAACCATGGTCTTGGCTGGGATGCTGCTAGAACACCACAAAAAAGGGAGCAAACTGCTCTTCTGCACCTTGCAGCCTGTCCTGTCTCTAATCTTCTCTTGGGGTCCCTTATAAAGCTTCTCTTAGTACTGATTGGAACAAAAAAGCTTATCAAACACACGAAAAAAATAAATAGCATTTTGGAGCCACATTAATGAATCCTTAGCGTTACATGGATAAAGGTCAGGAAATGCAAAAAGTTACGGTTCCCATAGTAATGCTAATTCAACCATACTGCACATCCTGTGTATTTAGTGGTACACGTTGAAAAGAAAAAGCCTTCATCCACCGATCCCAAAAAGGTTTTTGATTTAGTAAAGACACTTGAATACCACCCCACACACACAACATTTATTGTTCAGAGAAGTAGGTTTTCAGATCAAATTGGATTAAGCCAATCTAAGCATCATTACAGTTCCCTATATCTAGGGCAATAGCAAGAGCTCTCAAGCGTGATTACAGACTCAACGTTATTTGCCCAACCTGAATAGAGGAAAGGGACCCAGGCATCAGAATGGGTTGAGTCACCAAAGTACAGTCGGCATCAATTCTGCACTTGGATGCAGCAGAGAGGTGGTAAGGAGAGAGAAAAAACAACCAACCCTCACACACCCATAACTAGTAACTGTTAATCCATTTCTATAAATGCTCATTTCTTTGATATTGACAGCCTGAAATATCCCCCTGCCTACTATCCCACCTCACGAGTCCAGAAACAGGTTGTGAATGAACTACAGCTGTGCTGACCTTTCTCCAGCACAAATCTGCGTATTGCTCTGCTCTCCAAGTTCCTGAGGTTTTATCTTCATGCTTTACATAAAGCCCATGCCACTATTTCCAGAGAGAACAGCTACAAGTGGTCCATTTGCATTTAGCAGCTTTGGCTGAGCAACCAGATTTGCATGGGAAGCAAAAGACTCCTTTTGTGCCATAGGAAATGGATTAAATCAAAAGGGGTTGTGCATATGTGTTGGAGCAGAGGATTATTCCTCTGGCTGCATGTCTGGAAGGGGAGAAAGGGAGAGCAGAGATCTTGCAAACTCCTTGCAAAGAGGGTAAGGAGGAGGGAAGGCAGCTCTCAAGCACAGGAGCAAAGCATGCAAAGGAAGAAACGTGTACATTTGTGAGGGCATCTGCATGTGTCCTTTTTCCCTCCAGTAAATCTGAATCCTTTTCCTAGTTCCCGTGATCTCAGACAGAAGGGCACAGTTCAGGACAACAGACACTTTGAACTTCAAAAACCTGATCAGTGAAGAGAGAGGCTCTAGCAGTGCTGCTGCGGAAGAGATCCTCAGCCCTGCTATATACCAGGGCACCCTACTCAGAAGACACTGAGCTGATGGAGCTGCTCATGGAGCAACATCAACCCCAGAGGCTGCAGCAGGACACAGGAACACACAGCAGAAGTCTTTCTGCCCACAGGGTTACTGGGTGGCTGTTCCTTCACTCATACCCTTCAGGCCTTTGCTTTCACCGTCCCTTGGGGTGCACTCACCTTCCCTTTTGGGCTCCAGCATCAAGTCCCCACATTTTAAAGAGGCTTTGCAACCCTCCCCACAGCTGCAATGTCTGGCTGTTCCTTGGAGCTGCACAAATCCCAGACAGCATCTAGCCACACATGCCACGGTTAACAAGGATTTGGTCACGCTTTATCTTATCTCATCTTAATGACAATGACGCTCGCCTGTCTTCTTGGGCACAGCTCAGCAGCTCCGTACCTGCCAAGGAGGGGAGCTGGGCAGAAGCCAGGAGCTTCAGCCTGCAGTGATTCACACCACAGTGGGATGGCTCTGCTGGCCTGCCTGCCTCACCCCACAAACAACTGGGCACATAGTCCACAGGCAAGAGTTATGGGGAAAATAAGTCTCAGCAATATTTACACATCTCATCTCACCTTCACCTTAGCTGCTAGCAGAGACATACAGCTCACCTTCCCTAGGCACAGTACAGCCATGCTAGTCCTTGCCAATAGATAAGCCAGTCAATTTTATTTTACAGGGAGCCAGACCATTTGTCTGGAGAGAAACATTGTCATGCTGTCAACCTAAAGGTCACCTACAGCTTAAATTCCCAGCTGGAGATGAGCTCAGTTTCATCCTCTTCATTTTACAGAGGAGAAACTGAGGCAGATAAAAGCACTACTCTTACTCAGAGATGTTTTGCTGAATGAGATGAAAAGGTATTCAGGTACTATTACAGTGAGGGCCACCAAGTTTTCCTGTATTACACATTAGATGTGCCTCTCCACACCTGCACCTCTCCTAAGCTCCTGCTATGCCAGCCAAAGGCCTACAGCTAGCCTCAGGTCTGCTTCTAACCCTTTTTTCCTGGGAGGCTGGACTCACCTACGTATGCCCAGACATAGCTGGATTTTTCCCCAAAAGGTTTGTTTCCATAGCCTAAATGACATATTTTTAACACCCCACAGCTACCAGTCCTACTCCTCCTGCAGATGTCCTGCTTGTTACTCTCTTGAAGAGCTTGAGATAGCAAGCAATGAACACCTAGATACTGTTCCCTTGATTGCACAGCTAAGCTACAGCTGGACTCGACATTTTTCAAGCCTTCACTGCATTGCTTTAGCCTAATTCTTTCAAATTCTAGGCTAATTCTTTCAAAAAGCTGCAGATGAGGTCTTAAGAGCTCTCCCCTTATTCATACTCTCATCTCCTCTTCAGAAATGCAGGTTGCCTCAGCCCATGATACATCATCTGCTGTGAACAGTGACATCTTTGCATCTGCCAGGATCTTACCAGCATCACAAGCTCGGGCCAGCCCTGTGCCCAGACAGTGCTGGACCACCACAGCAGACGTCAGGAGGTTCAGAGCTCCCAGTCACATTTTTAGAGGTCTTCTGCCATCCTCAGAACAACACAAACTTTTCCTGTGGGGCTTTCAGGTGTATGTAATCCTCAAACATCCTTCTGAACCAGGCAGTCCCTTTCCCCACCACATAACTGGTGCAGAAAAGTGATACCACGTCTTGTACCACCACAGAGATTAAAACTACAGTAGCAGGGACAACAGCTCCTCCTTCAGATGACATCTCTGCTAAATTAACTGCAATCACACACTTCACTAGATAGAAAGCAGGGACATTACAAGCCTCTTTGCTCTCAACCTTAGATTTTCCTCCAGTTATGCCAACCAGATGAGACCACTGTACCCTTCCAGAGCAATGTATCATACCTCATTTCCTCAAAAGCAAACCAGCAATTAAAGTCACAGTCTCTAAGAGCACAAGACAGTATTTGTTCTTGCTTTAGTGCTCTGTGACACATGGTTAAGAGAAAAACACTTGGTTAAAAAGTCTACAAGGCTTTGCAATCATGTTACCCCAAATGAAGCATAGGAAGGTCCACCGTGACTCCAGACTTCATTTGAAAGTTCACAGTACCACAACCTGTACACAACCCACAACAGCTATTACCCTGAGGTTTGGCGTAATTTTCTCCCAAAGTTCACAATATTTGTTATTCCACTTGAGGCCCCCAGGTCCCGCAGTCAAGTGAAATACTGAGATTCACGGACTCCTGGCAGCATATACAGACATGCAGAAACCTCCAAGATGATCAGAAATCAGCATGAGAAAGCAAATGAAGAACATCATTAAAAAAAACCAAACCCAAAACAAAACCCACCACCACCAAACAACTTATGTCATCCCATGGAACTCTTTTTTTTTCTTTAATGTCCGGCTGATGGTTTTTAAAAAGCTTAGGGCTGGCAAACCTTTTGAACATATGACCTGAGAAGAAGACATTGTGCTCCTTGCCACACCAGCAGCACACGGGAAATACTTAGTGTGCTCCTTGCACAGCAGCAGAGGTCATGTTTGCTTAGCAAAATGTGCAGTTAGGTCCATGCATAGGGAAATCCTTCTCAGCATCAGCCAAAAAATTAAAGCTTTAGGATACAGGATAGGGAAAAGAGAACATTGCTAGAAAAATATTAAAAGGGCTAATCAGAACATCAACAGCATCTCCCTTTCAAGCTGCTGGGCTATCCATACCTCAAAGGATACACAATGGCAAAGGACAGAAAGCCTTACTAATTGTTGCAATTCTGCTCTTTTAATGTGACAACAAAATTGATCATTCAAGATTCAGACATTCAAAGTAAACCAAGTATTTCCACCTCAGACTTTATATGGACATCAAGCAGAGATGTCTGGCAGGAACAGGGAAGATGCTGCTCTAGTCAGTGGAAGATGACACATTTGCTATAGCTGAAGTTTCTTGTCACTGTCTTTATATCCAAGATGAGCTCCTGCAAGCAGGTGAGGAGTGGTGGGAGGATTCAGTCCCCAGAGCAGTCTTACCAAATCAAAAAGATTTGGACAGTAACATGTGGGCTGCATTATGGAAACCAAACCTAGTTTATTGTACATAAGGATCAATATCTGCAAAGCTCTCTGACCATGAAGAACATTGTGCTTGGAGCTGTGCCCATATGATTTATACCAATTGTCCTCATCCCATTAGTTTATTCTCTGAGGCTGCCTGGCAAAGTCATGAGTAACAGCAGACTCCTAGCACTGTTTGTTGCCTGCTAAAGGCAGCCCCACATGGTGTCCTCCTTTGGAATACAATCTTCAGATCAGTAGATGGTAGCATCTTGATTCATTAGATGCATCAAACTGGGGTGGGGGGAGAAATCTTCCTACTTGATAGGGACAAAACAGCCAAGCAGACTTTCCAGTGGGACAGTTTATGCCACAGCTTAGCTTGCCACAGCAGAGACCAAGAGAAAAGTGATGCTCTGAAGAATGAGAACAACATTGCCCAACAAGATAGCTTTGGAGAGATTTTATACTATCTTATGAAGGATCCTAAAATTTTATGCCTCAGATCAGTCTCTGTGCATAAGGATGCCCTGGCAAAGACAGGATTCCTCCACTCCAATCCAATACAGTTTCTCAGAACCTTCTCTGGACCACATGAATTGGCGAGTGAAAGGACAGACTAGACTGATTATCTGTTTCATCTAGAAAAGCAATTCCCGTAGCCCAAAGGAGATGCATATGTATATTCATCTGTATATACCTGCTTTCTGTTCCTCAGAAATAAATACAGCTCTAGAACATGAAAAATAAGACGCAATTACCCCTGAACCTGGGTAAGGCAAGGCTAGAAGTTACCAGTTTTCTGAGAGCACCTTGATGTACAACAGCCATCATCTCCATCAGAATAAGGACTCAACGGGTCATGTCTAAACAAGCAAGCTCTATTTGGATTACCCTGGCTCCTCACGATATTCCTGAGCACAGCCGTCTCCCTGTGTCCAAGGCTGGCGATCACTGGCCGCCTTCCCCCTTGGCTGTTTTCAGGAAGTCCTACAGGAAGGACCTGAGGTTCAACACACAAGTTCACTGAAGTGCATCCCATATGCATGGGATGTTAAAGAAAAAGACGCTGCAGTCTTAGGAAAGGGAAAGCTTGCTGTTTTTTCCTTCCAAAGAGAAGCAGCAGCACTAATGCAGCTGGCATAGGGATCCACAGCATCTTTACTGTGCAGCAGCAGCATCTGCACCTGTATTGCGGCAAGAAAGAACATGCCTGAACAGAGGATGCTGAAAAAATATGAGAAAATAAAAAGATCTCCATTCAGGTCCAGCATGCGAGACCAAAGCCCCTGGACCTCCTCTGAAAGGAGCCTGCAGACTTCAGAGCAACAGAGGAGCAGAGAAGGCAGAAGGGACAGCACCTCCCCAGCCTGGATCCCACCAGAGCAGTGCTCCCCATCCCATGGCCACAGCTACACCTCAGGAGCGTTGTGTAGTAGAGAAGGTGGCTTTGCACAGGAACCATACCCATCCTTTGCTGGCAAGGGACCACTGACAGCTGGGGACGAGGCACGTGTGTGGCTCTGGAGAGGCGAGGACTGCCGCAGCACACAGAGTCCTCCCAGCCCTCCGCTCCCCTCTCCCCACAGCCACAAGGGAGGGAGGGGGGAAGCCAACGAAGTGAGGGTGCAGGCGCTACCAGTGCCCTTCGCTGGGGTGGCCGCTCCCCAACACCTCGCCTGCCGGGTCCTCGCCGGTTCCCCGTCACAGGCTCGGGTCCCTGAGGGGGTCCTGCCCCTGAGGGGGTTCTGCCCAGCGGCCCGGGCGCCGGTGGCTGCACAAAATGGCGGGGGGCAGCCGCCCCGGTGAGGGGACCTGTCCCCAGGGACAATGTGCCCTCAGCCCGCCCGCCCGGCCACTGCCGGTGCCGCCGCCGGCGCTGCCCGCCCCGGGGAGCCCCTCGCACCGCTTACCTGACCCGGCAAAGGGGGAGCGGAACGGCGCGGAGCGGGCACCTGCGGCCAGCCTGCCCGGGGGAGCGGGCAAGAGGAGCCGCCGTTAGCGCTGGAGGCGGCCCCGACCCGGAAATGAGCGGGGCAGCGGGCGGGCGAGGGAAAACCCGCCGTACGGCCAGGCTGCGCCGGGCTGAGGAGCGGGGCACCCGGGGCCAGCCCTCCGCCGGCCGCCTCCCTCCGGGACAAGCAGCAATACCCACCCCCAGGCATCTCCCAAAAGACAGGAAATCTGCAGGCCAGGGCTCGCGCACCCAGCCCTGCTCGCAGCCGCTCCCGGGGCAGATTTATGGAAGAAAGATCAACTTCAGCAATTAACGGCACCGACTTGCGATGTTTGTTTTTTGCTGCCACTAGAGGTGAAAAAGGTGTTTACTTTATCAGCTGCAGGCTATAATATTAATTACAGCACTTGTGCCTGTCCTGTGATAGCACATAACAAAATATTTTTCAACACTTTCCTGCTGTCAAAAGACTGGATAAAGGAGAGGGAAGAAAAAAGAAAAAAAAAAAAAAAGAGCCTAAACCCTGCAGGAACAAACCCCAACCTGCGCAGTGTTATTTTTCTTGCCCTAAGGATCCCAGCTCCACAGCCCAGCAATTCACAGCTAAGGAAAGGCCCAGCCCTTCCCTGGAGTCCAAGGGCTGTCAGCTTCCACATGACCCAGCTGGAGATTAACCAGGAAAGACCTTGGCACATAACTGACACAGATTCACAGCAGCCAGTGTCATCTCTTTCACCAACTGGTAAAGACAGGCCTAAGAGGCAGGGTTCAGTTTCCCCAAGAGATGCCCCTGGCATTTGTGAATAATTTTTTACTAATCCTCACAGGTGCCAAGCACCTGCAGTTCCCACAAGATGGTGCTTAATTCCTCTTGGAAACTAGGGGCTACAGATGCTCCAACAAAACAGACTAATATAATTTGGGATAGTGTAGCTTGAGGAAGTCAGAACCAGGCCAAAATGCACCATTTTTCACCTCTAGGTCAATGCCCAATTCTTTACCCTGAGAGGATTTTGAACAGGATGAAGTGATGGGGCTCAGCAAAACACACCCACATTGTACAGTGCATTCAAAAAATATTTAATAAATCTTTAAATGGCAAGGCAAGCAACCTACCACAGCCAGATAAATATATTGAGAAAGGTTTTATTAGAAGGTATATTTCTGCCAAAATAAATAGTTACATTTTCTTCAGCAAAACATTAGAAAAAAAGAAACAGGAGAAAAAAGCATCAACAATTTAATACTGAACTTTTAAAGTGACTGTGAACACTACTTAGTGACATTGCCATGTAAATATGTGACTTGCATATGCTATTGCTGGTCTAGTTGCTGCTCTGACATCAGTAATTTCCACAGGATCTCCACCTGTGTTGTGTGCTTAAGTGTCTTCTCAAACTCAGTGACAGTAGCACAGTCCCAGGACACAATTAGCTTAAAGAGCTGTTTTAGATGTTGTTTTCAAGAGCAAGAGAAAACCCCAGAAGAAAAAGATTTTATTTCAATGTTAAAATTTTAAGTCTTCTGTTTGTAACTAGAGGTTTCCCCTCCCTGTGCAGGAGGGCTGATATGGATCCACACAGCGAGATGGACACGGTTAGAGACATGCCTGCAGGTTGGAAACAGAGGTGTGTCCCACCAGTAGGCAAGGGAAAGGAGGGAGAGGGGAACAATCTGCAGCATTCGGAAAGGTAGACACCGCAGGGACACAGAGGGCAGGCAGGACAGAGCCCACTGTAAAGGCACAGGGCATGTTTGGCACAAACAAACTGGCTGACATGGCAGCCAGGTGTGGTGGTCTCATTGATTTAAGGGGAAGAAGGAAACACAGACAGAGCTTCAGCTATTTCTCCCACAACTGCCTTGGCAAAAGTGAGAGCTCTTCCCTCAGAGGAAGGGGTGAATGACTAGATTAGTTTTCAAAAATAGACAAAACCACTGCGGAATAAGAAGTCATGAGAGAACAATTCCTAGGTCCTATAGATAGTCATCAGAAGTATTGTCTCCCACCCCTTGAAAATCAGCTTGCAACAGTTAATAGTAGGGCAGGCAGCAAACCAAACCCAACATACCACACGCACATCGTGGCTTACAGAGCATGCCATAGATACAGGCTGTTGTGCACAACATAACTCTACAGTGTTATACAGGTTAGGGGCTGGTTAGATGCACAAGTTCACCTTAGCCTTGTTAAAAGCAGCAAGTAGTATCTGTGTCACAGGAAGGAGAAAAAAAAGTGAATTCCTGAAGGCACAGACCCTTTATGTGAAACAGTGGAAACAGCAAGGGTTGGGACTCTTGCAGAATTCAAGTGAATGCTAGGAGGACAACTGGACATTGACTGCAAGATGAACTTTTGGTCCAGGAACCTGACTGCTCAACCACCATATACTGAGAGCAGACAAGCCCCGGCAATTATGTGCTGGGCTGCCCAGCCACACATTTTGCTAGAAGAGGGACTGACTGCTACAGATGATAACCTTGTTCTTCCTGTGACCTTCACAAGTGTAGGTTAATGAGCAACTGCTACCCAGAAGATAACGTGCCATGAGGTACACATAGAACAAAAGGCTTGAAGAATTCCAGTTAGCACTATCACAATAAACCCCTCTGTATCCAACCCAGAGCCCATCATAAGGTTTCCAGGGATTTCAAAGAAGTGGGGTCTGATCTAGACAAGGCAGCACTGCATAACAAAAAGCTATTCTTCAGAAGCAGCCACAGCCCTTTTTCTGCATCAGCAGGCAAGATGATCTTCCCTACTTTCTTCATCTTTTGCAATCTGTAATGAATGAGCAGCAAAAATTTCAAGCAAATGTGTGAAACTTCTCTTAAGGAGGGTTTTGACAGATCTGCAGTTCTTTTATCAGAGCTTAAATCTATAAGCCAACAAGCTATCACACAACAGCCATTGCATCACTTGGGAAATAAACACAGGCAAAGAAAGGATTAATACAGAGTGGTGCTTTCCCAGTATCCTTCACACCCTGCAAATTAGCATAGGGAAAACAGGAGTTTCCCTCCCTAAAGAGTTAGACCTTTTATATATAAAGTCAGGCATTGGTTTGTGGTTACAGTTTGAAGTGTACAAAAGCTTCTCTTTCAGAGGTTAATATAATAAACTACAGATGAGGTGAAATATAGAATGGAACTCAGGCCTTTTACCAGGCACCGCATTTAGTCTCTTGAAATGCACGGACCAGAACCAGCAAGCCTTCTAGGTCAGAGCACTGGAAGACAAGTGCACCAGCCCAGTCAGTTCTGATGCAAAAGGAGAACAGAGGAGATCCAGGGGATAAGGGTGCCAAGCTGCAATTTCTTAGTGCGCTCTTGCCAAGAGAATTTTGTTTCATAGTTTAGTGGTTTACATAATCACTCAGTGGTTTTACCAGTCCAGGAAGAAGGGATAAAAAAAATAGTTGCATCATTTTCTCCACCCATGTATTAACACAAACAAGGCAGAGTCAAAAGGACAGCAGCTTCTAAGCACGGGATTTTCCTTATCCAGCTTTACCCCTCACAGATGTTTTGCTTCTAAATGAAATGCCTTCATTTCTTGCCACTAAATATCTATGTGTTCTTGCCAATTACTCTGTGCGCATTAGGGACAAGAGATATGCATTTGGCAAACTAAGCAGCTGTACTACTAAAGAAGGTAGCCCAAAGCAGTGGAAGAAAAGAAATCCCACACCAAACCACAAAATAAACACCTTTTCTCAATTCTAATTTTCAAAGTCATCCTGCTCCCAATAACTGACAGTAGCTTGTTGCTGGTTCACTTTGATTAGAGTTATATCCATCTAGCAGTGATCTTTTTCCACAGGTTTTAGAAATCACAACATTCACTTGAGTTATAACCCAATATTGCTATTCTGGTTTCAGAATCCTCCAATTTTTTCTCTTCCTGTAGCAACTTCCCTGTTCCCTAATTGCCTTAACTATGTTAAGCTTAAGACTAAATCTGACTGCATAAGTGCAGGCCCACTTCATAAACTATGTGGGCCCCTGTTAGGTTACATTCAGGAAGGGCAGCGGGGTGATACTCTTAGTCACAAGTTCATAATTGCACTGACATCTACTGGACAGTCGGTCAGCACCATGGCTGCCCAGTCTGCCTCCCAGCTTGCAACGGCCACTGCAGAAAAGTCCTGATGCTTATCACAACCACCACCACAAACACTCAAACCCAGGCCCAGTGCACAATTGTGCTGGTAGGAAACAGCACCCGCCACCTCACCCACACTACTTGTGCGGATGTGATTGACCAGATTCACTATTTTCTCCAGCTACTAGTAGAAAGGGGTCATTTTCCCTTCCTAAAACAAAGGTGCAAAAGAGAGTCTATTATAAATCACTATTCTATGTATAGGTTACGTAATCAGCTTCAGATACTCTGTCCTGCTCCCCAAAGACAGCATATGTTTGCTTTGGCCAGTTGCATGCTGTTTGTGCTAGGAGAGGTAGAAGACACCTCATGCAGCTAGATACACTGCAGAAAAAAGATACCAGGAGCTGGTTTTGCATCATAGTGCAAGGACTTAAGCTTAAGTACATGCAATCCCCACAGGAAGCTATGTCTTACTCTGTGAAGAACAAAAAGAGTTCATGCTTCTGCACAGCAAGTCACAACCAGACTCCCTCTCAGAAGGCAGTACCTTACAAGGCAGAGTCCTGCCCTGCAACAGACCCAACTAGCTCTCGTCTTTTAAGAGACAAAAGTAGCCAGTTCCAAGCAGGCTGCATATGCACCAACACTCCTAACTTCACTTCCACTTCTCATGCTCCTGTTATTGCCAGCTGCAGAGCTGTACCTGCTAGCCACAACATGAGACAGGCAAGCTGTGAGGCTGGTATAGCTTCAAGCCTAAATCCTTCTCACTCCAAAGCCTCAACATCCAAACTCTTTGAGCAAAAGATAGAACCAAGCCCCAGTTTGGCAGAAGGTCCCTTCAGTATCTCCTTGGAACTTCCTTCAGTTGTACAGCCCTCAAGGAGCAAAGCTTGACCTCTGTCAGAGGCAGCCACCTCCTCAGCACTTGCTGTGACACTCCATCACAAACCACTCAAAAATAACACACTCTGCACAATCTCACCTTCCTACAAGTGCTTCACATTGCTTCAGCTGCTAAGCTGATCCCAAGATAGTCAGGCTGACCTTTTCCAGGGCAACCCCACACCAGTTCCATTCACAGTGAATTTGAGGCCTCATTCCTGTCAACATGTTACCCTGGAAAAAAATTCTGTCTAAATTACTTCTTTAAAATAATCTCAATGACTTAACACTCAGAATTCAAGCTGCAGCAGTTCCATGAGGACACAAATCAAAAAGGGAGAGACCATGACAACATGAATCAGTGTAAACACAACTTTTCTACATTTCTGCAGTCCCAGTGCAGTCTGCAGCAGAGCCAGCTCTGGCTTCCAGTGGGAATGCAGTTAAGGGACAGAGGAAAGCATGTGGCTTCAGCAAAGAAGAAAGCCAAGAAGAGATTTGGAAGCCATGAGAAAAATTGGTTTGGCAAGAAGTTACTTCATCTTTCAGTAGCACAAAGAGCTAGGGGATGCCAGATGATTTAAGAAAAAACAAGACTCATGCTCTAAAAAACAAAGGAAACTAAAAGCTGTATGAACTGGAGAGCATCATCTACACCCTGATCATTTGGCGGTAAAAAGCCAATGGCAATTCAAAGTGCATTATTTGGGAGAGCCCAGCTGGGTCGACATCAGCCTGGCCACAGGCAATGGCCAGGCTTCAACACAAGTCTAGAGCAAGGTATCAGCCCACACGTATCTTCAAACATGGAGATCCCTTGCCTGGCCCAGTGGGCAACAAATGGCTACAATCAATTTGACCAGTCTCCATCCCCAGGGAAGTCCCCTTTGCAGCATATTTAGGAGCACAGGGCAGCTGGCTGCTGAGGGATGAGACTGGTCCCACCCTACATGCTCTCCCTTCCCACCCACCCTCATCCCCTCACAGCAGCAGGCTCAGAAGAGTGGCAGGCACTCTTTTGCACAGTCTAGAGGTGGAAGCTTTATCTGAAACCCTTCCCGAGGGAAGAGCGAGGCCTGCATGTCCACATTGATGCAGAGTAAGCCCAGCATGAGCTGGCGCTGGTACTCCTCCCACTTCATCATGACATCAGATAGAGAACGGTTGCTTCTCATCCACATAGGCAGTGCTTCACCACAAGCTGATGTGGAAGAAATTGCCAGGCTCTGGGGCCCTCCAAGCTCGAGGTGATAATAAAGCCTGAAAGACAAACACATGCAAAGAATCAGTACATGGGAAGACTTGAGCAGGTCATCAGACCAGAGCTCCAGAACCATAGAGCTGTGTTATTCTACCACTGATTGCATGACTGTAATCAGACATTTCTGTGTGTGCACGGATGTTGCCCCTCACATCTCTTGATTACTCAGA
Organism: Balearica regulorum gibbericeps; assembly: GCF_011004875.1. Taxonomy (NCBI): domain Eukaryota; kingdom Metazoa; phylum Chordata; class Aves; order Gruiformes; family Gruidae; genus Balearica; species Balearica regulorum. The sequence goes on along the minus strand of NC_046188.1, from coordinate 51,252,658 downwards.
TCATGAGCTCTTGTGGGCAACAATCACCCCCTTCTACTAGGATCCAAAACACAGCTGGGACACTCTGCCTACTACTGTAATACAGTTTCTTATTGTCATCCAAGCAACACAGTCTTGCCTCAGCCTCAAGCCATGGCCTACTGCAGGGAGTTCAGTTCAGAAGCACAGGTGCACACACAGACCAAAGTACTGTCTCATTTGGAAACCCTCTGGTGTTTCCTGGCCACCCTAGTGCCTCCCCACCCTAAACCAGACCTAGATCTCAAGGCAGAAAAGGTTATTTGAACACAAGTACCTCTTAGAAGGAACTTTTCGGGGATCCTGGGCCAGCAAATGCCATATAGACAAATACCTCTATCTTCTACAGGGAGCATGGAATAAGCTAGCACATTGTTTTAATCAGACCTACATCTTCTGCCCTATTGCTATAGCAACAGCTTCATTACAGGTCCTGCCCTGTAACAGGAAGAAGGAAGGAGACCATATGCTAAGTCTATCCAACAGTTAAGGAAGCCAACAGACCACAGACCAGATTTGCATTTTAGATTGGGCAGTAAATCCTTCTGGTCAATGTGTGCCTTACTTGATCTGCTCCAATGGAGTAGAGTCTGCAGAAGTCAAATGTAAAAGGGGAAATGGAGGGCTCCTCCAGAACAGTGTTGCAGAGGAAAGCAGCCATACCTGGCTGAAAGATGGCTGCCCAGTTTCTTCTTGGCTTTCTTCACAAGATAGTTGCAGATTTCAGTCATCTGCTCCCTCATCCATCTAATATCCTCAGGGATATCTGGGAGCCATTCCAGCAACCTGGAAAGAGACAGGAGACAACCATTAGTTGGTCCACACGAAGGACAGGATGGAAAGAACGCCAGTTTTGCCTCCTATCAATGGTTACCCATTATTTTTAATGACATATGCATTAAGAGCCATTTACCATTCATAGAATTAAGGGGGAGAAGCTGTGAAGGATGAGAACAACCAAGGAACTTATTCTTTACATCTCGTGTCTGCATTTTCTGTATTTTTCATCCATTTTCAAAGTTGGAAAGTGTTTTTCCCTAAGCCTTTCTATCACAAGCTATTTCCTTCCAGAAACTTTTCATAGGGTACTTTGTACTAAGAACAAGTCTGAAAGACTTGTCTTTCCAGCTAAACATAGAGCTGGAAATGGCTGGAATTACTCTACCCCTCGCTCCAGAGGAGAACCACCTCTTGTGTGGTTCCTACTTTCACCTCTGCACTCCCAGTTCAGAAGTCTCTCTCCAGGCTCCAAAGTTTATCAGCATTTTCTAGGGCATGTTCCAGCACACAGCCATCTTCCTTCAAGCTGGAAGCATTGGCTGTAGCTAAGTGACACATGAAGGTATAAAAGGTTTTGGGTTTGGTTTTTTTTATATATATATCTGATAAGTGGCAGGAACTTTTTCCCCAGGAACTCTGGCACTGCAGAGTTAAAGAGGATCCTACTCTGTCCATTCATGCTACACCAGCTACATCAAACACTTCGCTGCACTGGGAAGACCACCACTGAGGGAACCAGATGAAGGCCTACCTGACAGTGAAGGAAACTGCAGACTCCAAAGGCAGCATATAGGGGACCATCATTGCTGTGGCCACACGTATAGGCAGCATGTTGGTGATGCCAGTCAAGAAACTTCTTCTTTCAGCACAAGCCTCCAGAAGAGCTGGAGACAGAAGAGAGCATGGCTGAATCCCCCCAATGGGACTATCCCTTTCCTTACCATACTCCAGAAGTTACTCAGCCTGAGATCTCCCCTTCTCCACCTTCCACTTCTCAAGAAAGTCTTGCTCAGGGTAGTAATTCTCTGAGCACAGCTGAGAACAGCAGCTTTTGGCTTTATCAGACTCCCAAAGGGGTGAGCAACAAGATCTCCTCCCTCTCCTTGCCATGCAGGACACCATCAAATGAGTCAACCTCTCCCAATTCAGCCTCCACAGGGTAAGCCACAACTTCACCTGAGAGGTCCCAACTCCATCTAAGCATCAGCAGGTGCCAGTTCAATCCCTGGGTATGGCCAAGCCCAGCCACAAGCAATACCCACATGTCCCAGTAATCCTCTGAAGTGGTCCAGGCAGCACAGGAAGATTGCCTGGGCTCTCTCCCTTTGGATCATACCTTGGTTCAGCCTGGGAGGCAAGTGTTCAAAGATGTGCTCTTCAACAACAGCAAGGGCAGTACTGTCCTCTAGTTGGTCCTCAGCTTCTGTTTCTTTGTCTGTCTTCTCTCCTGGAGGGGCTTCTATGGCAAGGAGAGGACGGGCAGGACTTGGACGATGAAGGAGACCTGAGAAGTCGTAACATAAGGATGATACAAACTAGCTGCCTTGCCTAGCCTTTAGAGTGTTAGTCCTCACTTCACCCTAACCCCCCTCAGACAGACAGACATCATACCCAGCCTCTTTAGCTGACACCTATTGAAATGCTTACCACAATGAATTAGAAACCTTGCTGCTTTAAGATCATCCTCTCTTTCCCCACCAGAAATTCTAACTTTTCCCCTTTAAGTACCACAGGGCGCTGTTTGACAGTGTTTTGTTGCTATAATCTGCTAGTCACCAATCTTGCAGGCAAGATTTTCCTCCTGCAGCTTACTCCACAAACACAGCTGCATGACTGCTCTCAGTCCAGAAAGGTATGCATAGCAAGGAAGTGTGCCTTGCCTGCTATAAATTGACACTAGGTGGCATTAAACACACACTCAACCTGCTACAACAGTTGGAGGCAAGGAAGTCCAGCAATTGCAAGTAGAATTGAATGAAACAGTAGTATCAAACTGCCAGGCATGGGGGCTGCTTGAGGGCATGCCTGCACTCTGCACTGCTGTGCCACATCAGACATACCCTATCTGCATGAGGTACAACACAGTTGTTAGACACCAGTGCCATTTGGTGTAGTACTGAGCACATGCTAAGTAGCTTCAACACTGAGTTGTGCCAAAATCACCACTTTGGTATCAGAGTGGTTATAGTCCTGCATTGCACTGGAAAGGTGTCCACTCCAGCTCTGCTTCCTGAAGTGCTAAAATAGACTTACTAATAGAAATTCCACATTCTGATATCTGAGGCATAGCTTAATTCTACCCTTTCGCCTTTCATATCCACCATTGACTATCCTCAAAGCCATGCCACCAAGCCTGGGCACAGAAGAGGCAAGTCAGTGCACCCTACAAACATGCAGTGCCTTACCATTCTTCTTCAGGAAGTGCAGTGCATCCCGATAGCCCTGCTTACACATATCCCGCAGCACCTGTGGGCAGACAAAGGCAAGAGCAATTCATTTAGAGATTGTCTGGCTGAGCCAAACAAACACCCAGCTCAATGCTGGCTTTAGAGGAATTCTCCTGACTCCTGAGCTACCTGAAAGACAAGTCTCATCCTTGCCAGCTGTTCCTGGGCTTTGAGCAGGAATGGGAGGTATAACATGAATACATTGGATATAGGAATCACATGATAATTCAGTTAGAAAGGACACCTGGAATCCTACCTAAGTACAGGCTTAGAGATGCAGCCACCTAATTTCCCCATCTATTGCTGATGCTGCTATGGGCAGCCTTCACTGAGTCACTCTGACAAGCAGTCCAAAATACTTCCCAGCAGACACCAGGAAGGGCCACTGCGTTTGCAGATAAAGCCAGCTAAGACTTGAGAGGGAGCAGGAAAAACTTGTCCAAGTAATTCAGCACACGAATGCATGCTTATGCCCAAATGCCATGGCTATGTGAGGCTGCATTTGCTCAGAAGAATGCATAGCTGTTTGCAGTGCCACCTGCTCTAATAGCACTTTTTGAGACAGTCACTGGCTGCAGGCTGGCAGCTCCATCCTGACCTTAAAACACTCAGGAGCACATTGGTTCTGACATCTGATACATCCTTGTTTACAAGTAAGCCCAACTTCCTGGCAAACACTGCTCCAGAGAGCACAACATAGGAATACTTTCCAAGCAACTGCTACCACCTAAATTCCAGATCTCCCAGTAGCAAAAGAAAAGCCAGCCACCTATACAACCTTGTATGGCAGAAACTCAACCCAGGCAGACGGTCAAGTTTTGCCACATCACTGGGTTGATAATGTCAAGGTTAAAAAACAGACAAACAAGAGATACAAAACTGACAGTATCTGGAATCTTCTACTGCTAAAATGCACAGCATAGCCAGTGCCTGTCTACTGTGCCCAAGTTCTGGTGCTGCCAGGAAACTCACCTGTGGCTCTGGAGGAAACAGGGCCTTTGAGAGGCGGTAGAGGTTGCGAAGGTTGAACTGGATGCTTGTATTGGTGACTCTCAGCTCATGCATGTTCGTGGAACTGTCTCGTGGACAGATGTCACTCTCTCCTGAGAATGGAGACACTGTGATTGTGTTCTTCAGCTCATATCGTGGCAAGTTGTCAGAAATCCCCCCGTCGACATATCTCTAAAATCAAGAGAAATGAAGCACTCTTCATTTTTATAACTGATCAAGCAGCTTTTTTTTTAATTCTGTGTCCCTGTTCATATTTGTCCTAACAAATTGGGAAGAGAATGGACTACATCCACTGGCACTGGAGGAGTCAAAACCAAGGACAACACAGCTGTGCTGTCCATAATCTCCTTTTCCTATATGCCTTTCTTCCTACGGTCAAGTGTGTTGGTCCCAAGTGTTCAATGAGAAAGGCATAGTGACTTGTGTGACTGCTGACTTACCCCTCCTATGGGGTTTGACTGCTGTCCAATTAAATAACATGACACACCAACAACCACCTGCAGTGCAAATTAGCACTGATCTAAGCTGTCACACTGTGCCATTTTTCACTTGTGTTTAAAACTAGTAAGTTCAGACATGAGTCCCCACTGGCAGAAGGTTTGTTACCCAAGAGTAAAACCAGGTGATTTGTTGCTAGCAGGCTTATTGAGCAGCAGTCCCAACACATTCATACACATTTGGAATCTAGTTGCTGTGGTGTGATAACAAAGTACAAGGGACTTGGTTTTGTTCTTAACAGGCACCCTCTTATCAAAGAATGTTCTGTACCTATGTACAATAAACACATTTGCGCTACCCTTGCGGGAAGGGCAACCCCAGTAGCATGTACTCAATTCAAAGCATTTGCTGCAGTACCATAATTACACAAGGAGCTGAGCAAGACAATCCCTATCGCAGGCCTTTAGCACAGCAAGCAACATGCAGAAGATAAAAGGAAGGGGATGTTAGTCAAGCCAAAAGAACAGGGAGTTTCAGACCTTTGCAGAGTGACAACTCAAGCTCTTGTGAACCTCTGTTACAGAAGAGTCCTGCTGATTTTGTATCAGGGTTGATCCTGCCATTTGCTGCCTGGAACCCTTCCCTTTGGATGTGTTCAAAAGCAAGTAATCATACAGAAGCTACACAGCCCCATAAGCAGCAGCTGTAACATCTTTCAGCTCTCTTCTGGATTAGGAGCTGAGCTGGCAGAGCCTGAACCTAGGCAGAGCATGGAAATGTTCATCGGAAGAGGCGTTCCATTCTGCATCACACTTTGCCTTGTCTCACAGGCAGACTGACCACCAACATCACTATTTTGCTGCAGAATGCCTAGGAAAATGCTGGCCGCTTTGCCTGGAGGGTGCTTTCACTTTGTTCTCTCTTGCTCTGGAAGGTAGGCAGAGAACTCTTCAGGCAGCTCCTCTGAGCCTGGGGAACAGTTCATAGGCTCTTGGGCTGAAAACAATCACATTCAGCTGTAGGAATCCAGCTCCCATCAAGGCAACAGGGTCAGGGTGGACTGCACAGCAGGTTTCTTGGGAGCAAACTAAACTACCTCTGCATACCACCTATAGGTTCAAGGAAGATGGCTTGTGATTACAGTTGTAAGCTACAACACCAGTAACTCATAGATCAGGGCATTTTATCCTCATGTTTTATCCTTGTTCACCAAACACAGTATCAAGACAGACAGAGACTTGTGCACCACCTGGGTTTGGGTAGTGAAGAAAACAGAAGGATGGGATGGATTAAACTCAAGGAGAAGTACACCTTCTTGGAAACAGGAACACTCAGCTTGCTTACAGGATGCTTTCTAGACAACAGAAGTACCAAAAAAATCACTTGAGCCCTTGCCCCCTTTTAAAGTGGGCATCAGTTTTCCCTAAGCCAAAAGCAACCATAGTAAACTGTCATTGTCACTACCCCCCCAAAGCTGCTCCACTGAAAGCCAGACTAGGCACAGCTAGAGCTGGAGATGTCTGGCTGACTCCCTCTGCAAGGATGAGATCATGACAGGCTGAGTAGGAAGAGAACAGAGCAAAGCAGGCAGCACCTGCTTGGTTTGAAGAAGATGGAGGTAAGCATTTTGGTCACTTAACTAAGACAACACTAGTTTTGTGGCAAGGATGCAGAAACATACGTTTCCCTGAGGGTGGCAGCATGAATGCATGGAAGCCATTAGAAAGAAGGCTTAACTACAATAAGACTAACAGGCAAAGCCTTCTCACTGCACGGAAATCTAGGAATACACGTGCAAACCCCACTCTCTGGTCCACTATTCCACTTTTTTGTATTTGCCTGAACCTCCAGGAGCCCAAGCCTATCCACTCTCCAGCCTCCTGCAGAGTCCCTAACACCACAGAGCCACAGGCTGGAGCCCCCAGCTGCCTGCAGGCATGAGCAGCAGCAGCTGTTGGGGATGGTTCATGGACTGGTGTAATTTCTGGGGTGCCTAGTTCCATTCCCTTATCATGCCCTCCTGTGCACAGGGCCCCTTACTCATGTGAAATGACAATTTGCTTTTTGACCCTTGCTAGGGGTTCATATCACCCACATGCCACAGACAGCTCATGGCTAGTATGTGTTGACAGGTCAGTTATTGACCTTTCCATTCCTTGGTATTTGAGAATTCTTTTTTTCATCCCCTCACCCATCTTCATCATCCACTCCATGGGGCTACCAGAGCTCAGTGAAGTGAGCATTGACAAAAGATTAGGAGGAAGGCAGAACATAGATTTTACACCTTGCATGCAATCATATTGCCGTGAAAACTGGTCCTCATGCCAGGTCTGTCAGTCTGTCCTGTGGCAAATACAGTCATCAGCCTTTTCCCACACTCATACCCAGACTTAACCTCTCCCCTTGCCACCTCCTCCTTCAGAGACAGGAAGGGCCATGATTTTCTGGGGAAGAGGTAGGAATTAATTTCCTCATCTCATATTTCCTCCCCACCTTTCCCCATGAGGAAACTTGACATGAGAAGTCATCCCTCAGTGTGCCAGGGCAGCTGCACATTCCAGAAACCCCGATGTTGTACAGAGCTTTGGAATTTTGAGATTTTGCCTGATCCACACTGACCTCAACTAACCCAAAACAGGTGTCAGGCAAGAGCCACTGCTATGCTCCCACCAGCTGTAGGACAAAAAAACCTGATTCTGTCACTTCTCTGAAGGGCTGGACATTGGACATTTCTTCTAGGTCATTTCCCTGCCCAACATGCTTGCACAAGACAAACACAGTGAAGTTGTATATTATGCAGGAACAAAAGTGACCTTACTTTTAGGACACTGGTAGCAGTGGGAGCAGATTTGATGCTGTGCTCTGACAGAGCATCTTGGTTAGGTCACTTACGGGAAACCAGGGCACACATACATTAATAACAGTTCTCCCTCTCCCTTTTGACTATTCAGTTTGCAAACAAACTGCCTTTTAAGGTGTACATTAACCTATGTAGCACAAGGGGAGTCCAAGCTCAACTGAGGCCCTTATGCATGACTGCAATATTCAGAGACGCTCATGCTCTGCACAGCTTTTGAGTGTTTTCAGTTCTAACATGCAAATACAGAAGGGAGAAATTGCTCTGGACAGCCTTAGACAGGATGTGAAAAAAAACCTCTAGCAGGCAGCAGAACATTATTCTCAGAGGAAGAACTCCATGGAAAAGAGGTCTGGTATCAGCACCACTAATTAAAACCCCACAGAAAGCGTCAGGCATGTGGGAGAGGGACTACACTCATAATTTCTATACTGGACAAAAGTTCTTTCCACATGCAGATGGTTGGTGCCTCAGTGATGGAGAGGATTGTACCAAGCAGACAGGAGAACCATCTGTTAAGCTGGCCAGCACTTGCCCAGATTGTTACATACTACTATCATGTTAAATCCTTTAGTCTTCAGGACACTTATAGCCAACTGCAGGCAGCAGAAAGAATGCACATCCACTGTTGGAAGTTGTTTATTTGGGAATTTCTCATGTCTCTTGAGGGTAATTGCTGCCAGCAGACAGGCAATAAAACCAAGTATCCGCATTTCTGCCTTCTTATTCATTAGTACATGATTTAATGAAGGAGCATCTTAAGAGTCTTACCACTCCACGCAAGGTTGGAGGTATCAGCCCACAGTAGACAGGGATAAAGGTGCTGCAGACACAGGCCTGAGGGAGAAAGATCCAGAATGTAAGAAACAGATCAAAGCCTACTGAACCTATTACTCAGAAGACTACACTGGCACATGCTGACAATTATGCTCCAATACTAAGGCCATTTGGAGACCAAGGCAAAACATTCCTGCCTAGCCCTCTGCAGTTAGTTTCCATTCACCTGGATCAGCTCCTCCTTGGAATTGAAGTCTGACAGTATCACATTTTCTCCATCTGAGACCCGTGTCAGGGAAATACCCAAACGTCCTGCTGCAACCTCATGCCCATTCTCTGGCACAGTCTTGGACAGGCAGATCCGAATGATCTTCACTAAGTTGAAAGATGGGTGGAGTGGGCCCAAGAACCTCTTCCGAGCTTCTTTTGACACTCGAATAATGCTGGCACCAGCCTCACCTGCAATGAGAGAAAGAAAAAACACATCATGAAATCCTAGCAAAACCAGCCTTCTCCTTTACAAAATAAGGTACAGAAAAGCCTCGTTCACAGCTTTACTCAGATGTTTCTCCCCACTGGCTGATCTGTCATTCAAGAGGAGAGGTTACTACGGGCAGTGTTACAGAAGTCATGGAAGTTTGCTGTCTTGGCCCTCACACTCCCCCACTGCAAAGAGCTATCCTCATCTTACATGTGTTTTATAAAGTCAAGCAAGATCACATGCATCTGGCTAAAGCCTCCCTATTTTTCTAAGATCCTGTTTCACTAGCCAATGCAGGGCTGGTGAAAACACAGACTAACAAAGAAAACAAGGGAGATGCTTTAACAGCTTTGAGCTTATGGCTAAATCCACTTCAAAACATATTCCACAAACTTTTCTAGTAAGCATCATCTTTTTTCTAACACAAAGAGAGTCATCTGCCTGTAAGCAAAAGTGCCAGCAAACAGCAATGTCAGTGCTTTCCACCTAAGTGATGCCAGCTCTGCTATGAATGCCAGCCACATCTCAGGTGAGCAAGACAGACACTATACTCCATTAGAGAATCGGTGACTTAGTGCCACCTGCAGAGTCTTTGGTGTCCATCTCTTCCGTGTTCAATTCCACAGTACCATACTAGGCCCTGATGGCAAGCAGGATTCATAAAGGCATGCCTGCTTTACCTTTACCCTTTCACACAGTGAGAACCAGCTGGGTTTGGAGGAGAGGAGACATCTCGTCTGCACAAAAGGGAATGCATCTACTAAGCCCATTATCTCAGGGTCACTAGGAGCCCAATCTGGCAAGAAAAATCAGACTTCTCCAGTGGGAAAGGAGGAATGGGAGAAAACAAAACAAAAATATCAACCCGAGCCAAACCCTCAGCACCCAGCATGCTGCTCTTTGCACACACTGACTGCTGCTTCCACACACATCTCCTGGCCACGGAGAGACACAAGACAGCAGTTCCTCTAAGCACCAGCCAACCACTGCACTCCCAGGGGCATCGGGGAAATATACATGTGAAAAGAATGTGAGGGGAATAATTAAAGAAACCAGCAGGAAAGAGACATGCTTTCACAAATTAAGACTTTTCTCCAATCAAACTGAAGCTCAGTTCCTGGAGAAAGATGAAAGATTATCAGTTCAAACCATTTTGGAAGCTATCTGGAAATCCCTCCATTTTGCTCTCCCACCCAGACTTGCAACTGCAGAAAGGAGGCAGCAGAATGAAAGAACCCAAGTTAGACCCAGGTTAATAAATACAATGGAGATAAGAGCAACAACACCCTCAATGCTATGTTGACACATCCCACTCTTTTGCAATACGCATGTGCCAACAACATGTTTTCCACCAACGCAGCCTGAGAACGCAATTCTGTCCTTAGGAAACCCATCAACACCAGTAGCTCAAGCACACACAGAACTGGACCGTTGAATGTGACCAGAGACTCTGGGGTCAGGAGTTTAGGCACTGTGAGGTAGCAACTTAGCAGAAAATCCAAGTTCCCACCTCTGAAGCAATTTTTAGCACTATAATCCCAGTCTTTTGCTCTGTCCTAGAGCAATGTTTAGCAGTCTAATTCTGATCTTACTTACTCAATTAGCAGTAAGCCATTGAGCCCAGCCTGTTCCAGATAGTAGCCACATGGTTCAAACATCCTGCCCAACATGAAGGAAGTCAGCCTCGCAGAAATTACGTTTTATCAGCACCATGACATTAGCACTCATAACGTTCCCCAAGACACCTTCACATCTGAGGAGGGGAGGAAAGACACACAAAGAAACCTCAACAGAGCCAAAACCAGAATGAATCCCAGCACAGCACCATGGCCACCCAGGAAAATCCACTGCACTGAGTGCATTGCAGAGAGTTGCTGGCTTAGCTGAAAAACCCAGTGGGAAGGTGGATGTTGAGCGTGCAGGCATGTGGAGACACCCTGTGTGCAAAGGCCATGCTGGGGTGGGGGCTGTCACCCAAGAGATGGTGCTTAGAGAACAATGCTTTCTGACTTGGGATCTCAGTGCGCAGAACGATTTAATAGCAATACTGAAAACAACTGCAGTTAAATTGAGCTGGAAGTTGCTTAAGAAAAACAAAACAGCCAAGTCCCAACTATGCCAGGAAACTGCAGCTGCCTGCTCTATCACTGTTTTACAGCCAAGTGGGATAGGGGGACAGAGGAGAACATAGGATAAAATAAGAATTTTTGCTAATTAGCAATTTCATTCTTTGAATACTTTCTGGGTGTTTGTTGTTTGGTGGGTTTTTTTGTCTGGGTTGTTTTTTTTTTTTTAATACTTGTGTACATACATGCATACACACAGGAGCTTCTGAGGTATTTCAATTTAAGTGCACCTGTGATTCTGTCGGACTTGCTGGCTCATTTGCCCCAAGGCTGAGCACAGAACAACTCTGTGGGAAGAGAGGGGCACAGGGTGATCTGCAGTACCACTGGCTTTCCTGGAAATAAAGCTAGCCGAGGGTTCAGCCAAAGGAGTCAGGTTTACGCAGCTAAGTTTATGACAGATGACGAGCCCTCTTGGAAATACATTTGGGAAGAGAGAGAAGAGGTGAGAGTGTTTTAATCCTGTTACCACCAGAAGTGCTATTCCAGGAAAACCAGTTCAAATTCTGCTTGCAGCCTGCCAGAGGGAGCAGCTGAATGAGGGGTGATCAAGAGAGACCAGTCCTACAGGGGTCAGCCACAAGCTGTCAATTGTTTCCCATGGTTTTTGATGGATCTGGTGATTCAGGACACAGGGTCATGTGAAAGCTAAGTTTCTCTTCCCTTATTGAGGCACATATCAAGAAGCAGAGACAATCCCTAATAGTTGGTATTCCTCGCTGGGAAAACATTTCATTCTTCTCCTACCAATTAATTCGACACTTCTCCCTGTACAGATTTACTAAGTCAATATTCCTCTAAAAATTATATTAATAATGTGGAATATTCCATTTTCATTAGAAAAGCCATATGCCCCTTCTTTTCTGCCCCCACCACTACCCCAGTGGGGGGCATTATACATGAACCTGAGCACTGCAGGTCCTTATCTGAATTTCAGTTGATGATGACGCAAAGGAGCATCAGGCAGTTGTGTCCTGAAACACCCCAATGAGTCCTCTGCCAGACAAGGGAGGCCAGCTGCTCCACCTCTGCTGGCTTATCCTGTGATCTATCTGCAGCAGCTACAAGGGGCAAGTTACTGTTTCCCATAGGAAAAGACCTGAAGGCAGCTGCTAGTTGGCATTTCATTTTAAAGCTGTATCAAGCCAGCTTCACATTAGCTAACTGACATAGCAAGATCATTCTTTAGAACTGGCTTTCACCCCCACCAATCATGCTCAAGTACAAAATAATCCAGTATCTAAGGCTCTACTGCCTTGCATCCCCCAAACTACCCTTCTCTAACCTGAAAAACATTCAAGCAGCATGTGCTATTTATAACTGTGTACAAACACCTCCAGCCACAGCAGCCTGCTGCTACTCTGCCTCTGGAAAAGGAGAAGAGCTGAAGATCAATCATCTAAAACTGAGATTAGCCAGGCTGCTGGGAAGACCCTTAACCACAGCCAAGAGCTCCGAGATAAAACAGAAAGGCTAATTCAAGGCTGTGCAATGCATAAAGATGAGGACCATTGCAAAGGTTAAACGCTACATGGCAGGAGGGGTGACAAGGGAAGAATGGCCTCTTCAGACCCATATCTTCAGAAGCAAGGCTTTTGCACCAAGGGCACCATGACACTCACCTGTTGATGTTAGACCAAATTGATTTGCCAGCCAGCAAAAGCCCAGTTGACCTATAAAGTATTTTGGGGGGGGGGGGGGGGGGGGGGGAAGCCTAAGACACAAACAAAAATAGGAGCAGAGCAGGCTGAAGGAGAGGCATTCTGGACATTCCACCCAGCAGCTCCTGTGACTGCAGCTCACCCGTGACACTGCAGCTCCTTCTGGAAGAGCTCCACATCTGCACAAAGATCACCCTCTGTGCCAGGGACATTCCTGCTCCCTGGCTAGTGCAGCAGTAAACAGGATGCAAGCTTAAAGGAAAGGCTCTCCAACAGGTATGTGGAACAAAGGATGGCACAGTCAATGGATGTAGGGACAGCACCTCCTGTCCCTGCTTGTAAGAGGCACGCACAGAGAGGTCACATCCTGGACTGCAGATGCACTACCTCGTCCGGACTAACGGAGCAGGCAGGGAACTGTGCAGAACCCTGCTAAACCTGCTTTTCACTCAGCACCAACAAGAATTCAAATGGACTCCTTCCCACACATCAGCAACACGAGGCACGCTCCTCTCGTCAGTCCCATTACCCAGCTAAGGCTCTGGACTGCTTAGCTATCTGTTGGAGCTATGTTTGTGTGATGCTCAGCACAGATGCTTCCTGCAAGAGTCTCCAGCTACAATCTTCACAGTTTGCTTTCAACTTAGAGAGTTGCTGAGCATCACTGGAGTTCTCATGTTTCCCATCGGTAGATCCCACTCCATACTTGAATTTAGTAATAGGACGAGTCAGAAGGAATTTACTAGCATGATCTCCCTCAAGGTTAATTTAGCATGGTTGCTTGTCCTTTGCTATTTCAGCTGTTCCTGTACCTCATCCATGGAAGAGCTAAAAGCCAGTCTTCTAGTGACGAGCATGGGTTTTGGGAGAGCTGTCCTGTGTTCCTCCTGGGCATAAATCCCCAAGCTGCCCCAGCTCAGCACACACAGCTCCTGCACCTGCCTCTTCTCTGAATACTGAGAGTAAGCAATGCACATGCTTTTCCTGCCTGCCCTCTCCCAGGAGATGATACAGTCCTAATTATAAACACAGTCCTGTCACCAGCCCAAAAACATAAAGCTGTAAACAAGAGGCACTGAAGTAAAAGTTTGGAAGCTGACATCTAGAAAATAATTAACAGAGAACTTTATTGGATGTTTCCTCACAGGTAGTTCAGATCACCAGAAAGTCCTTGTTTGTTCACGCCAAGGAGCAGTGCACAGTTCTCTGTCAGCAAGGCTGGATGGATGTAAAAGGGGGCCCAAAGACAAATTCATACCAGCAGGAAATAAAGTGAGAGCAATGTCTTATGATCTGCTCTTATAAGACATTTTCAGGTGATAGGTGTACCCCACAGCTGGTGACAGCTCTTTAGTTTCAGTGTGAAATCCTAGACAGATGCCTAAAAGCACTGGGTGTGGAAAGGATATCTATCTCTTACTTGCCAGAAGTTGTATAACTCCCGCTATTTAACACAAAGAAAAAACATCCATTTTTAAATATTTGAGGCTGGGGGGGTGGCACCTAGCAGTGGAGCCTCTAAAGGCACCCGTTCTTTTCACATCTGTATGCATCTTTCTGTCAGCCAGTAATATTGAGAAATACCACATACCAAAACAAGCTGTTCTGAGACTTCCCTATTTTTTTTGTTCTGAGGGATACTTATTTTATTTATATTTATTTTTAAGGTTTTCACTCAATTCTTCTCTCGTACTGTTTTGCCATCAGATAAGAAACAGCTCAGCTGACTTGGCTCCAGATAAGAGATACAGAAAGGAAGCTTTTTTTTTTGATAGCAGACAACTCCCCCTACAACACATACCCACTCAATCTGCAGACAGCCATACTCCTTGACCGCTGTTCCCTGGGGCAGGTAACCCTTCCCATCAGGGGCACTGCACAGGGGTTTAACCTCAGCTCAACAAGCAAATGATTTTGCAAAGGAGATTTCTTAGAAGGCTTGGCCACTGGCTGTAAATACCAGCCTTTGTGTCCCTTTGCTCAAGGGTGAGGGACACCCAATACATACCCTATTGGGGTAACTCCTGGGGATCCCTATCAAACTACAGTAAGCAACATCAGTTCTGACCTTACAGGTGGGGCAGGTGGAAACACTAAGAGGAAGAGACAGCTTTCAAGTAGGGCCAGCTCTCACAGCCAGAGGCAGATGATGAAGGATGGGCTCAGCCCACAGCACTTTCTGGCTCAGTTTCTTAGTGCTCAGCATTGCTAAGTCTAGACACAAACAGTGCCAAGACACAGCCTGCAGCAGGAGGGCTAAGTAAATCCAGATTACCTGCAACTGCTTCAGAGCCAGAAGCCTCCCTCTTCACATGTTTGTCCCCAAGATGTTTACTTTTCTATTTCAAGTAGAATTTGGGAAAAAAGCAAGAAGCTGTTGGTCACTATCTATTCAAGTAAGGCCAAACCAAAAGGAGACATTTTTCCCCTTTGAGCCAGAAGAGACTCCGTGCTCTGGATACCACTTAATAGATGAACCAGAACTATTGCCTCACCTTGAATGTTGGTGAGCATAAGAGAAGATCTGCTTTTAAGTTGCCCCAGGTTTTTTTCCTCTTGCACAGAGCAGCTCACCAGGCAGCCCACAGTGACTGCTGCCCGCCTGCCCACCCACTGGTACCTACAGTGTAGGACCATCATGTAAGCCCAAGTGCAGATGCACAAATCACACCCCATCTCACCTTAAGGCAGAAGCTTTGTACAGAAGCCAAAAGGCTTTGGGAGAACAGGCACAAAAGCTGCCAGGCTTGATTACATCTCTAAACTAAACCTTTGCACTGGACTTAATGTAGTGTTGGCACACCAAAGCCTCACCAGGCAACTGATGTTCTGCAAGCTGAGGCCTACTTTGTTTCTGCAACCAGGACTGGAGCATTTACTCTTGCAACACAAATCAGAAAATAGCACAGCTGCTACTGTGAAACAATCAATAGGAAGGCCAAGAGGCAGCTCCATTCAGGAAGGCAGCCAGGATCATTCTGTCATGACCACAACAGCAATCCTCACTAGCCTAATCTTTCTCCACTGTAATTCCCTAATACAAGGCTTAACATTGCATTTCTGTTCATTGCATTAGAGAGAAATTAAATTGTATAACAGCACATGAAAAGTTGTTCAGGACCCCAGGCAAGCTGTATTGAAAGTCCTGTCCTCATCCATCAATCCCTGCCAACACTACAGTGCGACTCAAATTGCATGGGATGACAACAAAAGGGGATTCACAGAGTAAGAGAAGGTGCAGCTCAGAACCCTGCTGCTTGCTCTGAGCCAGAGCAATCCTGGGTTTTAGGTCACTTAACAAGCAAGTACCCAGCAAGAAAGAGTTAGTGGAGGGGAGAAATAGACCGAAAAAACATGCTGTAATAATGCAAAATTGCCTTTTTCCTCTGCACTCCATAGAGGCAGAAGTGGGACAACATCAAACTCTTGCTTTATTCATTTGAGTGAAAACTACTAACACAAAGCCTTCAGTCGTTGTTATTCTGAACAGGAACTGGTGCAGAAGGATCAAGTCTCACCCACATACACAATGTTAGACACACTCCCTCCACACTTATTTCTCAGGGTCGGTTTGCAGGATGGCACCACACACCTGGAGAAAGAGCATGCTGTTGCCACTGCACAGTGGAAGTATCACTAGAGGTAAGATGCTCTGGGAGATGCCAGTGCTACAGGGCAGCAGATACCTTTGCCAGTCACCTGCACCATAGATTGATGAAGACAATGATGAGCTGTCATCATTTCTGTTTCCAGAGCCTGAAGAAATAGCTGCCATGCCAGCCTCAATTCAGCTTTATCACACACTAGCCATTACTCTCAGCTGGCTCACCAACACCAAAGCAAGGCCCACACACAGCTTTTGATGGTTCTCAGTCTAACACCTACTAAATGCTCCCTGCATGCTCGCTGGCGGTGATTTGTTTTTTGTTCACCAGAGATGTTACCAGAGACATGGCTGGCTCTGTCATGCAGAGAAGGGCAGCCCATCTCCCTTCTCCCCTGTCCCTTCTCACTGTACACTTGTGTGGCTGCTAGAGCACTGGCTCAGGCTGGCACGGAATAAAAGGAATAGCTCTGCAGTCCCCTGCTGGCCCTCAGCCTGCATCATGCCCAGCTCCCTCATGCCCGCACAGCTAGCCAACTGCTCCAATCCATGCCAAGCACCTCCCTATGCACCTGTGAGCACACTGCTTGCTGTGCCCGCTTTGCCCTTCCATCTCACACAGGCACGTTAACTGTCACCTTAAAGCCCTGAACTTTTCCCTACTAACCGTGGCATAAGCAGAGCCTGCTACCAGCAAGGAATCGAGAATGAGAAGCTTCATTCCAACGCAGTCCTCAGAAGAGGCATGGGTGTTTTGCTCTAGAAGAAATCTCATTTTGATGATGAGGCTTATTTGGGAAGGATCTTTAGTCAGACCACAAGGCAGGCTGCATTCCTTGGGAGCCATGACACAATATCTGGAGATTGATGTTACCTTTCTTCCATGGACATCAGCAGCACTCCCCCAACCACAACTCCCAGGCATCAAGGTGATTAGGGTTCTGAAAGCAGCCACATGAGCAGGACAGGAGCTGCTCAGAGGGTTGCACAGACCCCTGCAAGGGAAGAGCATCTGCTCAACCCTTCCTGCAAGGCTGAGCAGTGCACAAGCAAGGAGCAGCAAGACAGATCTAACAATGTCACACACATCTGAAGCTGACACACACAGAATGAGCTCTTCTGTGTGCAGAAGTATACCTAATAGTTAAATGGTTAGTGTGATTCCATAAATAAGTTTTTGCTAGTCCCACTGTATAAGAACAATGGGATAGATAAATGAACATAACTCCCCTTGCACTGACAGCTGACTGAAACAGGGCTCTAACTTTCTCCATGTATGACATAACTATGGCAGGCTGAATCCACACCTTGCCTCCATCATACACTGGAATAACTTACTTGCCAGGTCCAGCCCTGAATCAGCAGCAGTCAATGAAGCCAGCAGAAGCAGCTCTTGTAATTAAGATATGTAAAGGGCTCCCTGATTCACTTATTCCCTCAGATGCCACCTCCCCTACTTCAGGATGCTAAACTAGATAATCCATAGGAGTGGCAGCTCAGAGACACTGCCAGAGCCTCCAACACTGAAACAGTACTTGATCCTTTAAATCCTAACCCAAAAGGCTTCTAAAACCAGTATCCATCCAAACAAACTGTAGTGTATGAAGACTGAGAGAAAGGTTCAATCTCAGAAGAAATCATCCAGGCACAACATAGCCAAAAGCCTGGGAAACAGCTGCAGAAGACACTTTATAAAGCTTGCTGATTCCAGAGGACTTGTCAGACAGAAGCCATCAGCGCAGATTTGGCCTTTATCTGTACCAGAAAGCACCACAGTTTCAGGTCTGGGCAAGTGCCAGAAGACAGCACAAAGCCCTGGGTTCTGCTAAAACTACCAGCTTCCATACCTGACATATCCCAAGCACCAAGAACAAGGCGCAGCCCACCCACCCAGACTTGTCACCACTGCTATCACATGGAGCTTGGCTTGTTCTGAGGGCAGCTTTCCCAGACACACTGTACCACAGACCAGCACAACCCCAGGGACAGGATCAGGCCTGTCATAAGCAGCTATTGTATCACAAGTGCCATGCTCTCTCCTCCCTTCCTCCAGCCTTTGTAGCTAGAACAGGCAGAACTACAACAATCTCCAGAACCTGTTTTTACACTCACAGGCTCCAATTCTCTCCCTTCCAGGGAGCGCATAGAAGGGATTTTCTACTGCCCCAGACCCTATCACTTCCAGGACACATTCTGCCTTTTCCCAAAGACATAGACTTATTTAGGGTCATCTACATGTAGTAATTTTCTCTACCCTTCCTTTTCACTAGCTCTTACTCTTGCTCGTGCCTTATACCTGCTTGACAAGGAAGACAGACCAAGGCAAATACACATACATGGGTTCCCTCGACTCCCAGATTCTTGAACCCACATCCTGATTTTTACCTCGAGTCCCAGGAAGAGGCCAAGTATTAGAGCTGGGCAACAGAAGTGTTGAAGCACAGAAGATCCAATGGGAAAGAGGTGGTCAGTCAGGAATCCAGCCAGCGGCAGGGTTTGCCTTGTGGAGAGCAAGGTAGACAGGAGTCACCCACTCACATTGCTTCTTGGACTAGGAGATTTCTGAGCTTTTGCAAAGGCCCTGGAATTAGGAGGCTTGTCCATTCCCAACACCAGAAAGAAGGAAAGCTGACTGAATTACCATTTCTCCAGCCCTTGCATGGTCTTCTGCAAGTACAAAACAAAGCAAGCACAACAGAGTTGAAAATCCCTGCTTCATGGAGGGCACAGAAGGAAATGTGGGGAAGCCCAGAACAAGCCCGGGGCTAGCATCAGAGTCCAGTCACTCTCAAGCCCACCTCACTGGAAGGCAGTATGGCCCTCAAGCAGGAAACAAACACCATCAGCTACTGGACACACAGGCAGAGTGGCTGTAACCACTACAGCAGCAGGAGTTTGGAACTGGAAGACAGAGCAAGGAATCTGAGGAAGATTTTTGATTTATCAGGACTAAACTTAACTTCCAAACATAATCAATAACCTGAAAATACACAACAGCTTCTCATATTTTATAGCAAGGACTTGCAGGTGCCTTAGAGTTTTGGAAGATAAGAGGCAGCAAGAAGTGGAACAGCCTAGACAAGCTACAAGTTCAAGAGAGACACTGAAATTGTGGGTCAGAAGAATGACCATGCAAAGACCACTTGCACTGTTTCCACAGCTGCTACTGTGGCTGATGGAGCAAGGCTGGGCACCAAGCTGCTCTGCACACCTACTGTCTATGTGGGGTGACAAAAGAATAAACATATGCATTGCTATGGCTATGTCTTTTGCTAGAAGTGGCTTCTTGGCTTCCCTTGGACTCATCCAACAAGATGCCTGCAAAAGCACCTCTCTTCACAGGAACTTCCTTATTAAACCCAGGCAGACAGCAGGAACAAGCTCCTTCCCTCCCAGCAAAAGGTAATGCAGGGTGCTCTGGCTTGGCTGCCAGCTTACTCATCTGGACACCCAAGCCTGCAGCCCTGTGACCGCTGATGGCACTGATCCAGGCATAGCAGCTCCTCCACCAAGCCAGTGAACATTTCCAGCTATGTCAGCACAGAACATCCTCCTACCCACCTCTATTTTCCACCAGAGAAAGAAGCAGCAGCTTTACTGCTTCCAGGGAGCGCCAGGAGGTTCCCCATGAATTACATCCACGTCTTCATCTATGTACATAAGGGTGCCTCTCCTTCTATTAAGTGAGCTAGGGCTGTGGAGCTCAACAACTTTTTGCCCCACTAGGGCCTTTGCAGGAGATACAAATGACAGTCTCCTGTGCAGGAAGGAACTCAAGTTTTGAGAGGCCACAGAAGCTTTCCTTTGTGTAGCTGGGGAGATTTATAGATCTCAAGACAGCCACGCAAGACAGCATCACATATACTTCCCCTAGGATAAGCTTCACGATTCATGCTTTGGCCAGCATAAACTGGCATTGCTCTGAGGACTCCATAGAGAATAAGCTGATTTATTTCCTTCTCTCAATCTGGGATTTGGTGTTAGACTCCACACACACAGAGAAAAGCAACCTCTGTGACCAGTCCTTAAGCCTGTGCATGCACATAATCAAATTTCAGGAACACATTTCAGGTGTTGCTGTCATTCATTATCTCAAAGACATAAAAAAGTTTGGTATTTTGTTTGGGTTTTTTTCCCTCCCCTCCTACTACCCAATGGAAAAAGTCTTTACAGTTCAGCAGCATATTTCCTGGTGGTCACATGGTGATAGCTGACAAACAAACCTGAATGTCAAATAACTGTTACTTCATCTCAGGTTGAGCCTGAGAGAGTCCTGGTTAAGATACTAGTTTAAAAAAAAACCCACACAAAACAAAAAACCTAACACCACACAAAAAACCCACACAACTCCTTTCTGTATTCTTAGTACTACAAACATCCCTCCAGCTTGCTTTATCATTTTCTGCTGACATTGCCATGCTTTAGGAGAACAGCTAACTCCCACAGATGGAGGTTTGATAGCCACCTTTGCCTCTGACAGCAGGGCCTACCTGCTGTTGGTTAACTATGAGTCACAAGCAGTCCAGGACCTTAGCATCAGCTCAAAACCAGCTTTTCAGTGATTACAGGTTCCCATCACATCATTCATCCAGGCTGCTACACCTCCAAAGCAGGGACACCAAATCCCATACAGCTAATGGGAGTGAGATGATTCAAGATCCTTAACAAAAATATATCCCCTACTCTGTATTAAAGATTTAAGAATCTGACATTGCCTGCATTGTAGCATTACTTGTAACTGAAAAAAAGGACTCTCATCATATGTGACATAAGCCAGTTTTACTCATCCAGGCCCAGTGACTTAAGGATTTATTCAGACAGGTGAGCATCCTCAGAGGTGCAGGCCTAGAGTTTGTCAAAAGCTGCAGGATTTGAGGTACATATAAGGAGGAGACTGCAAAGTCAGCACAAAAGGACTCCTCAGTTGCTTGGCATATAAAGGTGCATTTCCTGGTGTGCTGGACTCCAACAGCCCCAAGAGAAGACACACACATGACAGAAGGCCATTTCCCAGAAAACCCTCAGGACAAGAAGTGATTCATGCTACACTGTGTGCACAATCAAGTGACTTGTAAACATGCAAAACTCTGCCTTATGCACCTTGATAGCCACACAGATTATTCTAGTGGAAAAATAGCAATGCTTTTTCATTCTAGTGAACAGTAGAACATCAAAGATAGAGCATTTCAGATGTGGGACAATTCCACTGTTGTAGCCCTGGAGAATTGATCCCTACAACTTAATGGTAAAGTGCTTAACAAGAGCTAGGCAAGGTCATATCAGACCATAAATACCTCCTGGCCTCTTTATTTCTAAATAAGGTTCTCTCCCTAGCTAACATGGATGCCCAATGTTGTTTTATTTGGTATTCTCAAATAGCCTCTTTGAAGTCCACAGTGAGCTTCTCAAGGCTACAGATCGTTTGTTGAGGGCTTTCAATTCAGTGTTAGCCCACAGCAAAGCCTTACTGCCTTATACAAGTGATGACAGTGCAGCCTTAATTCAGGGAGAAGGCAGAATTGGCTCAGAAGCAAGCTGAACAGAGGCAAAGACCAGAAGGAAAATGTTGGAAAAAAACCTACTAAGTGGGATCTTACACTCTGAAGTCCAGGAAAATTTCTGTTCTCTCTGATTAGGGTCTCAAAGGATCAGAACCAAAGAAAAACCCCAAAGGAAGATGTTTTTCCACTCCTCCCCAGGAAGTATTTATTTTTGCACAGTAGAGTCTCATTGAGTTCAGAGCCAATTATAGATGGATGAGGGCACTAACGTTATCTACACACAGCCAAATAAGCAAGGCTTCTGCAGAATTCCCCTCTGCTTGTCAGCCATCAAGAGACACTATTTAGCGTTTCAATTTGATGGACAGGGCAACAGAGCAGGGTAGCAGTTGCCATTAGCTTCAAAGCCCCACTCCTATGCTCAGACAGAAACCAGCTGCACAGCAAACACAGATACTCAGGATCCTACAACAGCCTGTACTAAGATGAACTGCTCTCCTAGCATAGGCTGCAGCTGTACCTTATGCCCCATCCCCTTCTTCCCTATGATTTCATTCTAACCCCTGGACCTCAGCCTGGAATCTGCGCTGTCAGGAGGGTTTATGACAGGGACAAAGTGCAGCGATACCATGCCCCAAACAAATACCCCATTTACTTTTACTTTCAGAACTCAGCTCTGTTTTCTTAGACCTGCTCACTATGCAAGATACATGCCAGTCACACAGGCAGGGTCAAAAGATGACTATCCCAGAAAAGCCAAACTTAAGACAGAATTTGAACACCCGAGATCCAAGCCTTGGCTGGCTTTAAATAGCATGGTTTGCCCCCTCAGGAGGCAGGTGAATGCTGCCTAGAAGGTGACCCCTAATTCAGTCCTCCCCTTGTACCTTGTGGGAAAACCTACTCTAGTCCTGATTCACAGAAAGCTCTCCACTAGCCTGGGTAACTCCCTGAGGGCAACGCCTAGTGTACAGTTGATGCTCTGGACATATAAATAGCAAGAACAAGGTAGACATGATAATAGACTTGCTCAGCACCATAATGGCATCTGAGCAAGGCAAAGGATTTGGGCACTACCACCAGCCTGTCTCATCTCTGAGTAGCACAGGGATGACCCAGTTATGGAACTAATTGGGCAGCCACCTCTTCAACAGAAGCAACAGCAAGTAAAGCAAACAGCTGGCAGCTATCAGCAAATGAATCCTGCAGGAGAACAGATCAAAGGAAGCCTTTTCCCTTGTCTTGCAATAAAAGCTGGCACCATGGCATGACTACAGCCTTTGAGATCCCAGACTGGAGTTTGAACAGCTGGTAAGAGCTTCCCATCAAGCTCCAGAAGCAATGGTTACACTTCATTGGGCATTTCTGTAAACAAAGTGCTGAGGGGGAAACTTCAAACATAACTACACAGAAAAAGCTAACTTTTGCTCCATCAAGGCTACATCTCAAATCTCTACCTGTCCCCAAAGGACAGAGGGAGTGCCATGGAAATACACCTGTGATCAAGGTGAGAGGAGTTCAAGCAGTAAACAATTCTGGTTTCACTTGGCTCTAAGAGAGGCTCATAATTCTCAGACTAAATAGATATACTTGATTTTCTCACACCACATTCCCCTTGCAAGTTTAAGATACATTTCTGCATTCGTTATTATCAAAACAAAAGCTTCCAGGTACAGACTCTAGCACATGTTTGTTGACTCCCCCCCCACCCATATGCAAAAAAGCTGAACTTCAAAACAGCAAAAAAACCAGGAGACACCACACACCATTCTCTTCAGCTGTTCCCCAGACATGCCCTAAGCAGAGATAGACTACATTGTGTGCTTGCTTCAGAGAGAACTTTTTACGGTTTCTTCTGTAACTTGAAAACAGAGACGATATCTAGCTGAAGATCTAGTTCTTGCAGAGGGTAAGAAAATTCCAGTGCCCAGGAATAACCCTCTTTCAGAAATAAAGGTAAGGAAAAATAGAGATTTCCTAGTTACTTGGAAATGCTGTTGAGCTATGATCCATACACACAACGCACTGTCTGATGCCTCCATTTCCATCTGCTTCACCTCCCATTCACAGTCACTAAAAGCTGGTGCTCACACAGCAGGAGGTCAGCTCCTCTCCTCACCAACAGACCCACCAGACCTAGATTCAAGCAAGCCAAACCCAAGAACCAAGCCCTTACAAGTCCATGTTACTATGGTGAGGGTCAAAACCAGGACCCCTGTGCTGACTTCCTGCCATCAGGGCCCTTCTTGATGTGTGGGGCCAGTCCCTCTGCGAACACCCACTCTGCAGGGCGCAGCTGCACACACACCCCCAACCCACTGGAGCCAGATGCCCATTTTGGACATCTTCACTACCTTATGGGGCTGAGGTGCCCCTGACACCCCCTTGGGCCTCAGCTGGGGGCACGAAGCCACCCGCGACAGACCATGGGTGTGAGAATACTGAGGTAAAAGCCTTAAAAAACAAAGCGCCGCACGCATTTAGGAAGAATGAGGAGGAAGGTGGAGCGTGATTTCCACCACCCCCACCGCTGCTGTAATTAAAAAATTAGTAACAACGAAGGGAAGACCCGAAGGAGCGCTCGGCTCTGGCAGCCGGCTGGCCTCGCTGTGGCAGCGCCGGAACCTCAGGCCGGCCGGTGCCGAGGGCTCCGCGCCCTGTCCGCGCTTACCAAGGCAGGCGCCGCTGACGAGGGCGGTGGCGGTGAGCGCCCCGGCTGAGGCGCCGTAGACCTTCCTGGCGTTGGCGACGAGGAAGGGGGCATGTTCCTGCAGGCAGCTGGCTACCCCGATGTGGTAGACCCCCAGGAAGCCGCAGCCGGCGAAGGAGATATTCCAGGTGGAGTCCAAGGGGAACATGGCCTCCGCGCCCCGCTGAAGGCGGGGCGGCGAAGGAAGAAGCAGCCGCGACGCGGAGGGGAAGCCACAGGTCTCCTCTCACGTCACACCTTCCCTGGGCGGGCGGCCCGGAGGACGAGAGTCTGGAGATGCTGCTGCCGAAGAACGGAGCCGGTAGGACGGCGGAGTTTACCGCTGGGTTGCTGGTGGCAGCCGCCGAGCTTATATGTGGTAACCCGGCCTTCGGGCCCGCCCTCGGCTTGCGGAGGGGCCGAGCTGAGGGGCGGTGGCAGCTAGCCACGGCCTTGGGCGGGAAGCACCCGGCTCCTCCTTCCAACCCTTCCTCCGGTGAACCCCCTCTCTCAGCCCAGGGAGGCCTGTCCCCGTGGGCATTGCGGCTATTCTCCGCCTGTTGAGCTACGGCGCCTGCCTTAAGAGGCAGAGGCTAAGCCAGTCCCTTCGAGGAGAAAGGGAAAAGGAGATTACGGCTCCTCGCAGCACACCAAACCTTGCTGTGTACCGGGGCAGCAGCCTGTCTTGCCCCCACAAAACACGCTGGTTCTTGGAGGCTTCTGCTCCAATTTCTTGGAGTTTCCTGCAAGTACACTCCTTTGTTTTTCAGGAGATGGGCAAGAAACAGAAGAGGAAGGAAAAAGCTTTCCCCTGTCATAAAAAGCTGGGGACCCAGAGGGAGGCAAGGCTCAGCACAAGAACAGAAAGAAAGGCAAACCCTCTCAACAGCTTTCTCTGCCCCTAAACTCACCAAAACACACACTATTGCTTACCTTTGCTAACCCTCTCAACAGTTTTATCTACATGCCTCTAAGCTCACTGAAACACCTTTGGTCAGGGCAAGTGCAATTTTCAGTAGTGCTTCTGCACAAGTTCCTACAAAGGCAAGCCCATGGCATATCAGCTCAACACAGAACAGCACTAGGTGAGAGGCCAGTGCTATTAGAAGCTCAAAATAGATTTCAGAAGCCAGAAAGATGCCCTGGTCATAAACAATACAGACTATAGTGATTCAAACAATTAGATAAGTGTGAAAGTTTACAGGGACAGCAAATGGATCAGCATAGCAAGAGAAGCAGCTGCTCAAATGAAAGCAAGGAATCAAGATCAGCAGGAAAGAGGTTTGGGGGTTACAAAACAAAAAGCATAAGTAGTTTTTTATTAGAATCAACATAGGACAAAAGCACTTTCTAGCAAAGTTAAAAAAAAAAAACCACAAACCACAAAACCCTCCTTAATTCATCTTGATGTAAATCTATTTGCATTAGTTTTCTTATAACCAGTCAGAAGTTTCTTATTTGGGACACCATTATACCTGTCCTTAACAGCTCTCAGACTAAGCACAGCTAGGCCTTCCACCTCACAGGAATTTCACCAATTATGTTAGTGGAGGTCATCCAAGTACCCCCTGTCCTGTTCCTTCCACTCCAAACATCCTTTCAAAGAATACAAGGGAGGCTAGTACCCCTCTCACAGAGAGGCCATCCAGGTTCTAAAAACAGCAGTCTACTGCCTCATGGTCAGCTGACTGAAACAACCAAACTCAGCAGGAAACCCTTGTATAAATCCAATATTTGAGCTCAACTTAGGCCTCATACTCCAGCCTCTACAGACAGAGTGCTTTGTCATTAAATGTTTGCACTTTCCTTCCATCAGACAGGCAGGAGTCCAAGCTTATTTTTCTTCCAGGTCCTACCCTGGAGCCCACTACCTCACCTAGCTGCCAGGAAGTACTGCTGACACACATTAGCTCCATCCTGGAGCACCTAAAGAATTAACCTCACTTACCTCAAGTCCTCTCTTTATGCCATGTACCCACCCTTCTTTCTCTTCCTCTCATACCTCTACTTGCTTTTGTAATTTCCTTCCTCCTTTATGTTTGATATGGTTACATAACCCTTGTCAGCCCTCATCTCCTCCACCTGAAGAGGTGAGTGTTGGCACACCTGAGCTTTGACCCTCTTAAAGGCCCTTAACACCAAGACAATCATAGTGCTTTCACCCTATGCTTCTGGTGACATGGAAAGGTATTTCCATGTAGCCAAACCCAAAGAAAACATTGTGTCTTGTATTTTCCAGAACAGGGATTGTTCTACTGCTGCAGAAGCACTAGCCAATGGGCTGTGACTTTAGCAGAAATCTGTGGCAAAACTGAACACTGAACCTTGTTTGCAGATACCTCCCTAACACTTGTAACCACAAGAACAGCTTCTTCCTTGAGCCAATGCTGCTTCCTCTTTTTTTTTTCAGCATTTCACAAACCTTAAGGTTCCTACTATGTCTGGAAAATAGAAACAACAATGCTGTGACAGTGCTGGTTAGTTTCACTTGATTTCTCAACAGCATTCTCATCCTGAGTTGTTTACATCACTCTGCCTTGGCCCTCTAGGTTACCTATTTGAGGAGGTTAATACTGCCCTTTTGAAACAGGTTAATGAAATAAACCATGTGAACAGTAATCTCTAGCAGAGTGCTGCCTGGGTACTGGTACTAGCAGGCTGGCAAACAACTGTGTTTTTCTCACAAATGAATTATCCCTCCAAACTAATCTTTTTCTCCTCAGTAAGAAAGTACTGCCATAATCCTGAATTGCTCATAATCCTGCAATAAACCAAGTCAGCAAGATTTACATGGCAGCTGTTCATATGTATCAAACTCCTATCAGAACACTGCAAGTTCACTTGTGCACTTACGTGTTGTGATGCCACTGAGACAGGTTCTCACGCAACTTCCCTGTTACATTTGTTTTCTAGTCTAATGAATGGCAAGCAGTTAGTATATATGGGATAATAATGTACAAGCAAACAATCTCTTTTTTCAGGTAAAACCTTGATTATTGGCAGCCAATGGAAATTAATTTTAAATGGAAGCTAAGAGACAGTTTGTTATATTGTTGTCTTCAGCAAGCTACTTTAGTATCGTTGCCTGTAGTCAGCAAGACTGGGGTACTGGTCATGGCGGCCAACCTGAGTGCTGTTAACATTGCTGGAAAGCCTGACTTTGATGTCTTTTCCTTACCTGTGATGTTTGCATGTATCAGACAATTCCATGGCAAACACTCGGGACTTGCTTCATAGGAGCATCTCCTGAGGCAATGGAGCAGTCCCTTTGTCCTGCTCCCTTGGCACTGAATTTTCCTTCTCGTAAAGCTACTACAGATACCTCTGTCCTACGTAAGTCAAACCTGAGTTTAGCAGGGCTGCCTGCATGTAACAGCTTGCAAAATTGGGCCTTAGTAGTAAGAGTGAAACCAGTTGATTTGACAGTGGCCCCAGGGAGCCATTGCTTATTACTTTCCAGTAGTGTCCAGGACGTTCTCCCTGCTTTCCAAGTAGTGAAGATGTCATGTCACTCTCCCTGCCCCATGGTGTTTGTAAGGAATGATTTTCAGTCAGAGCTGATTTGAGATGGCGCAGCATTTGTGTCCCGGTGAGGACAGCTCGCGTGTTTCAACATCAGGCCTATGACTAAATCACTCTCCCCTACCGTCAATTTAGTAATGATCAGTTACCAGTGTAATCTCCACGCACGAGATTATCCTTTCCTTTAATGCCTTTGAGCCTTTCTTTATGAAGAAGTCAGGAAAAATCTGTTCTAGCTAAAATTGATTCTGCAAGGGGACAGACCCAACGCATCCACCCCACCGCTGCCCTTGCCTTTGGAAATCATTGCTAAGTCTAAAAGGCATCAGTGACACTTGAAAATTCAGAACAGCATCCACATAGCAGGAGCAGGGATCCCAACTCCTTCAGAGCTGAAGCTCATTGAGGTCAGCAGAACCGAGAGTGGCAAACTCCATCCAGAGTACAAAACAAGTCTGCATCAGACTTCCAGGCACATCACTGCTCATGTACAAATCCATCAGGTGACAACTGATTTGTAAAGAGGTACAGGGGAAGACAGCGTAAAATGCTTTGATTTTGCATTTGGAAGAAATGTTCACCATGCAGAGGTTTTAGCAAATTCCGTAAGATCTGTGAGAAATCTTGGATCTGTCCCCTGATCTTCACAAGGAATACCTACAGGGTGGTTATGTAAAATATGTTGGTTCCCTG
Organism: Balearica regulorum gibbericeps; assembly: GCF_011004875.1. NCBI lineage: Eukaryota > Metazoa > Chordata > Aves > Gruiformes > Gruidae > Balearica > Balearica regulorum. The sequence goes on along the minus strand of NC_046188.1, from coordinate 51,224,053 downwards.
TGGCAATGTAACAAATGCTGTATTTTCAGTGCTTTCTCTGAGAGCTGCCCCCAAAAGTTTCTTCTCTGAACACTTTACCAAATAAGCTGTCCTCCTCTTTCTCAAAGCAGATTGAGCGACAGTTTTCATCAAAATGATGCACTTTCAGGAAGGATTTTAAAGGTCGTAAGAGGACACCCAGCACAGGATCAGGTCCATAACTCAAGGTTTTACAGGTCATAGGGAGAAGATAAATAAAAATAGGGGGAAGAAATGTTAGGTTAGATGAATGTAGCTGTATTGCAGTAGCCAGCAGCAGCTGGCACCACAGGTTTCAGTCTCATCCCACAGGCCTGGGCACAGCAAAACTCATGCAATACCTCAGTGCCACTGAAACAAATTCCTTTGTGTGTGGAATAAACCCTGCTGAGTGGTGTAACAGCACAGTTCCCTCCTGTGAAAACATTGACTTTGCTCTTGCAGTTCCAAGCAAGGCAATATTGCAGGGTGTGTGTGGAGGTTACCTCTCAGTAAAACCACATTCAAGAACCTCTCTTCCAGTGATCTGAAACGGAGAAATGAGCAAGGAAAGAAACACAGCTATACCCGCACCCATTCCAGTGCCAAACCACAGCCATTACCAGTCTGACAGAGAACTAGAGCTACCACAAAGATCACCATGCTAGGACTCAAGACAAAAGTAGATGAAAGGTATTGGCGCTGTTTCCTCCTAGAACTTTCTTGCAGAAGGCACAGAAGGGCAGCAAGGGTTAGTTGCTTAAATTATGGCCATTTTGAGGTCTGAGGATCTTTCAACTGCTCTCTCCCTTGGCTACTGTGAAGTAATGGTCATTTTCTCAGTACACCACAGGGAGATAGCTTTTCCTACTTGGATTTCACCCATCTCTCCTCTCAGAAGTATTTGCCATGCTTTGTCCAATGACTCATAACCAACACAGCTGTATCATCTCATGCTTTTTTTTTTTCCCAAAACAACTGCTAGAAGAGCTTCAGTGTAGCTTGCTCCAGGACACCTCTGACAGTACCTGCGGAGACCTGGCATGGGAAGATCACATGCTACCTGTACTCCACCTACTTACAGTGACAGCCAAAGACCACCACAGAAGTCAGGGTATATTGCCTGTCAGAACCATCTCCAAGCAGAACACACTTTACAAAAGCAAAATTTACCATCCTCCCAAGCTGGTATGTTCTTCTAGGTACACCAGCAATTAGTTTCAGTTCTCCAAAAACACAATTCTCCTCATAAAATAGTTTATTTTTGTCCAGATCAAGGTGATTCACAACCTGATAGTTCAGCTACCCCCAGAACAGCCATTCACTATGAAGAGCATCTTTGCATTGATCTCAGTGTCCCATGAACAGCTGGATGCAGTTTCAGTTGGTTTTTTTTTGTTGTTGTTATAGATTCTATGTTAACATATGGATGTAACATAAAATCCAAGTATAGTCAAGCATTTTATTGGTGCTGTCCCTAGATCCTGGAAATCTGACACAGTGATGAAATTGGTGCTTTTAGATATTTAAAAACCCAGTTACTGTAGCTAGCTCTGAAATGATAATGTTTCTGGACTAATTCAGACCTGCTGTCCATTCAGTTTCACATTTTGGAATTGATTAAACAGATCCCAAAAAATAAAGTCCTTTTATTGCTGAATAGATGAGACTCCTGAGTAACTGGGATGGCAAAATAGTACAGAGAAGGTCAACTTAAGTTAGTATCAGGTAGATTCAGCTTCCACATACTATTTAAAAAAACAGGAGTGTCAAAGCAAGCATCCAGGTTCACACAAGCTTAGCCATTTCCCAAGTACTTTAAGAGAGCTGAGTCCCACAGCTTGCCATAAAATTCACACATCTGTTTCAGACAGGTAGGAATCAAAGCTTTGTCAGAGCTGTCTGAATACAATAGCACTTGTATGGTTATAATAATAAACTCAAAAAATATTTAAAACAAAGAATTTTAATAATTTCTCTATAACAAATAATTAATCAAACAGGCCGAAACCCATGTCATCATCAGATTCTTCAGATTCCTCCTTCTTCTCTTCTTTCTTCTCCTCAGCTGAAGGGGAAAAAGATGACCAAGCCATGGTCAGTATTTACATTTTTTGCACCCCAGATTTTCAAGACACACATTTTTGTGTTCTCAGCTTCCGTACTATTGGTATTTCAGCCTCCTTGGTTCACCTCATTCCCTTTCAATAGCCAAACATAAACACCAAGGCGACACAGACACCACTATTGAAGGGATGTGCTTTACGCAGTGAAGTCTGTCTGATTCTTGGTTCTAAGCCAGACCAATTTTAAGTTGGATAACAAGCAAATGTTTCCGATTGCCCAAAGGGAAAGTAACTGTTCAGTTTACACTTCAATCACATAGTGAATTGCCAAAGTGGAAAAGCCTTGAAATTCAGACTCGACTGTTAAGATTTTAACAGAGAAAAATGGAGCTGTCCTGTAACAATGCCTCTCTACCCATACTCACCGGCAGCAGGGGCAGCAGCTGCAGCAGGAGCAGCAGAGCCCCCTCCAGCAGAGACTGCCACAGCTCCCCCAGCTGGCATGCTGGCAAGTTTTCCATTACCTGAGCAGGACAGAAGAGAAATTATTTAAATGTTCACTGGAAGCACAGAGGTAAGGTGAAGAGAAATGAGAGTGCAGAAAAAAGTGTGTCTCATGGACTGGATCTGTCACTACTAGCTGAAAGGAACAAGAGGCTGCACCCATGATAAGTATAAACTATTCTATGAAAAAAACCTCAAGAGTTTAGGATCCACAAAGGCTTTCCTGAGAACACAAACAGCACATTATTAGTAAGTTTTCTTCTGTACATGAAGTCCCCTATTTTGATTCCAAAAAGTGTCATATAAAAATAGTGTCAAGCACATCTGATTTTATACATACAGAAACCCCCTATGTTTTCTGGATACAATGTAACAGCCCAAAACTTGGGAATTTCAATATACCTCAAAAATAATATATAGGCAGCACTGACTTCTTCCCCCCCCCCTTTTTTTTTTAAAAACAGTATAGAGAACTGTGAGGGCATGACTGGATCACACAGGAGAGAAGGGGGTGGGGGAAAGATGTATTTATGGCAAAGAGTAGAGCATTTTAAACAAATTCTCCAGCATCCTATGAACGTATTACATCTCCTTTGAGATTAACAAACTGACTTCTGATTTATGCTTGTCTTTGGAAAGCTAGCTAGTTCTCTGGCATCTGCCTTTCACATACCAAGGCTCCCTTGGCATTCAGAGGTCGCGTACACAGTATGTTTGCCTGTATTCCAATTTCTGGGAATCAGTTTCTAAATAATTCCCTGTTACTTCAAGCTCTAATTAACTAGCCAAGTAAACAAACATGTTTCCTATGCATGTCAGTATGTTCTAGGCAACAATTTATTTAAAGAAAAAGCATTACAGAAAGAGACTAAGTGCGTTTTAAGCACATGCATAATGGCTCTCTTAGGTCTTCAGAGCACACGGATAAAAATGTCCAAGTAACAGCTTGTAACGGCTAGGCCAGGCAACCTTTAAGCAAATATACACCTAAAAGTTCCCTTGTGCCTATGCACTTGCAAAAAATAAAATAAAATAAAAAAAGAATTAGGAACATTTGCACTACCTCAGGTCTGCTTTATTTCAGCCCTATGACCCAGTCAATTAATGTTAAAAGTTTCAGCTTTAGTAAGAGCCAGCAGGTAAGAGCACAAGCTTCTACAGAAGTCAGCACTCAGTTCTATCTTAGAGAAAAGGAAATGCCAGACTTGGGGACCTCTAGAAGAGATGTGTACTGGAGAGGCTTCCATTAATCACAGCCTTAATGTGAATTGACACTTATTTACCTTTAACAGTTTGTTCTTCCAGTTTTACATAATTGGTGCATACAAGTGTGTAAATGCAAAGGAAAAAATCTCCCAGGGAACCTGAAGGACAGCTAATCATTTGCTCTGATCAACATGTCCAGAAAACTATGTCACGAGCAGACTACCAGTAAGCTCATACATGCTTAAGTTTTCCAGTTTAATGTGGTCCACAAGCGAAACCCAGCAGGTACTGGCACCAACCTGCAGGGAATTAGAATGGACCTGGTTTCAGTCATTTCAGCCAAAATCCAACATAGAAGTCCTCAACCGCAAAGCTAAACTGATGAATAATTAGGGAATTGGCAGCAATTCTACACTCCCAGGTCTGAGTTACCAAAGTAACAGAGGCAACTATCTGTGACACTTGAAGACTGTACTTACCCTGAGCAATGACATCCTCGATGTTTTTTCCATTCAGCTCACTAATAACCTATGTAAATTAAGTTTAGAATGTTAATAGTTTCAAAACAGCAAAAGTATAAGCTACATTTAAACAATTACTGATTAATCATCATGTACAATGCCTCCATCCAGCGACCTATATAGCCCCAACACTCCTTATTTCTCAGTGGAGGGAACAGGACATTGAAACAAAAACTTCAGCTAAGTCTTTCATACTTTTCTGTGAAAGCTTTTTCATGAAATCTGTTACAATAAATTCATAATGAATCCAAGGACCTCGCAGAAAGGATACACAGATGTTGTGGAGCCAATTAGGAAACCCCACTAATGGTTTGTTAGTCACTGAGGGACTGTTAACATATCTTGCTTAATACCCACTGGGAGGCTCTGAAGCACTGGGCCCTAGACCAAAACCCACAGTGTCCTGTTCCTAGCGTTACCAAATGTCATAGCCAAGCCGGCTATTGTATCCTTGCACTGGAACAGAGAGTCCTAACTTCAATTTTACTACCATTGTTGTATAACCAGGGATGAGGAAAGCAAGACGTAAACCCAAAAACTGCTCAAGCAAGCAAGCACTAAGAGGGAATGCCACTCACACTGGTGAGTCCCTGCTACCAAGAACCAGTGCTGAACACTGCAGTGAACAAAGCCAAAGGACTTTAATCAAATTGTGTCTTTCAACAGGCACCTCCTGCTTACACAGAGCATGTGATCTGTGAAATACCACACCTGTGTGCTTGCTTCATCCAAAAGGAAGATGTTTTTAAGACTTCACTAGATTTATACTGGCGTAAGACACAGCCAGTGCAAATAGAAAAAGATTAATCATGACCAAAACAAATTCCAGAGTAGCCTTCTGGGTATTGGAGGATCAGAGAAAACAACTAATTTATGAAGGTATTAAATGTAAACAAGCCAAAGCTGAAAGACCTGGAGTTTAACCGGTAGCACCACGAGTTCAAATCAACATCCAAAACCATAATAAGGATGCTGTTGGCTCAGTCAACCCATCATTTGGTTGGGCCTATGGTAAAACACTGTCTCCAGCTGGGAAAGTAACTTGTTTTTTCTTCCACCTCTCTGAAAACACTCCACATTCAAGTATGGGTCAGGTGATAAGACATTTCCCCCCCCCCCCCCAAGACAATTTATTTTTAAGTCCACAAGGCCGAAAGTCTATTATATTACAAAAAACATTCTAATTAAGGTACTCTGTTCTTAAAAAGCCTGCTTTTCAACACAACCACGTCAGCATTAATTTCCAAAATCTTCCTACATATTATTATTGAATATCTTTAATGCCAATGTTATAGTTTGCCTATGTTTCTGGGTGGAGGAACAAATGCTTCTTTGCACTACACTAAATAAGAGTTTTTTACTGAATATTACTAAAAATAGTAAGAATTTTTTACTGAATATTACTAAAGTGTTAGCTTTGCATGAATACTGACCAAAAGCCAAAATTAAACTTTAAGTGCAAACTATACATTATATCAGAACAGAACTTATTTTCAATACATCCTCATCTGTAGCCACCATCCCATTGAAAATTATTATATTGAACAGTCAGAAGTCAGCAACAACTGACAGAGATCTTTGCGGAACACAGGTGTTAAATAAGAAAGCCAGACTTATACAAAAAAGTTGTAAAAATAGTTCTGATTAGTTAAGTAGTTTTAGAAATCACATGTAATGTCTGAACAAGATAAGACTAGACCAATAACAAGGCAACTAAAGAAACACTGAAGGCAAGGAAACACCTCCAATGTCTGATGCTGACTGCGATGTGACCAGCTAGAATTAAGAGACAATGCCACCTTGTTCATCCGTTCATCATCTGTCTCAATGCCAACGCTGTCGAGGATCTTTTTCAAGTCCTTTGACGTGGGAGACTCATTGCCACCAAGGACCGCTAGAAGGTAAGCTGCGACGTAACGCATCCTGTAAAACAAGAGAATTGGAACTTCAGTGCTAGTGATTTATTTATTTACGTGTTCGGAGAAAGTTTATTCCTTCACTGGGGGAAACAAGCCTCACCCTCCCGACTATAATTGTTTCTCTTCTTTTAAAAGAAAACCCATGACACACAAGGCCGCGTACCGGTCTCGTGCCAGCACGGGGCCCGGCACAAGGCAGCCCGGTGAACACCGCAAAGGCCCAGCGGCTCCCGCCCTGCGCCGGGCTCCGAGGCACTACTGCCCTAAGGCCCGAGCAGCCCGCCCGGCCTAAGGCTGCCGGCATCGCACATCCCTCCCCGAGGAAAGCGGCACTGTGGCATTACGAACACCTCCTCGCCTCCGGCCGGCATTCCCGCCCCGGCTCCCCGTGGCGTTCGCCTAAGCCTGTCCCGTCTCTCTGCAGGCCCAGGCCCACGCCGGGAGAGCACATGGCCGCCATTTCCTCCCGCCCGAAGTGGTCTCGCCCAGGCCCCGCTAGCGGCCATGGGCGGGAGGGGGAGCGCCGGGGGGGCCCATTCCCGCGGAGTGGGGCGAAGGGGCCACCGCGCGCTTACTTGGGAGGAGGCGACGGCGGCGCAGGAGACAGACCTGGGACGTGCGCTCGCGGTGGCGGTCCGGCAGCAAAAGGGAAGGGGCGGTGCCTCAACAACGCCTTCTTCCCGTCACCCCTCAACAACGCGTCCTGCCATTGGGCCAGGCCGGCAGGCGGTGGCGCATGCGCAGAGTAGGGCTGTCGGGCGCGTCTCGGGGGGGCTGGCGGCGGGTTGCCGCGTGTCCCCTCCGCACCGCCCTGCAGCAGCTAATTTTCCGTCTTCATGTTGTTGAGTTTTTTTCACCCAAACTGCGGCATCCGCGCGGGTCGGACGACGCCACCCGCCGTGCCCTGCCCTCCACTGAGGAAAAGGTCTCCACAGGAGGGAGCAGGCAAGCCTGTCCTGCTCCGGGGAGGCCGGAAGTTAGAAACCCAGCGGCGAGGGCTCGCTGTGGCATTAGGGGAGCAGCCCACGCGTGGTTGGATTGGTTTCTTCCAGGGTTAGGGAAATGAATAAAATGAAAAGTTAACACTGTGCCAAAATCCACTGGACCCAAATAAGCCAGAACCGCTGCGGCAGCAGGGCTGTGAGGAGCCGTTGGCTATCCCTGCCTTACCGTCCTGAAGGCTCCCCAGAAAACCCCTGTGCGGGTGAGAGCACTCTGCTTCTCTGCTGCGAGAAAACAGCCAGGCACCCAGCTGTACAGCGGAGTCAGTGCTTCAGAGAAGCAGTTGGTTGGCACTTAACAGTGTTAACTCCCCGTGGGAAGAGAAATCTCCCTCAGGGCACTGTGCAGCTTGTGTTCGGCTTTGGGCAAGGGGTGCTTCTCCCAGGGCATTAAGACAGCCATGTCGCAGCACGATGCACCAGTGGGAAACTCGCTGTGACACTAAACCGGGCTTTGGCCCTCTGAGTGAAATGGAGAGCAGCACAGACGCTGCGGGGCCTTGCCAGGATGCAGTGTTAGATGAAAACGGCGGCCCCTGCTGCAGGACAGCTGAGGGCAGGTGCCCTCCTGGAGCGCTCGGGGCAGCAAAAGCCCAGCCACAGCAGAGCCCCGCGGCCCTGGGCGGACCGAGGGCTGGCTCTGCAGCCCTGCGCCCTTCCGGGCTTGCAGCAGCCCCAGCTCCCGCTATGTTTCTCTCCCTGAATTTGGAGTGAATGAGCACACCACCAGGAGCTGCCCGTGCCTCCCATTGCCTGCAGGCTCTGCTCATGTTTGAGCCCAGAGGAGCCGCACCGGGACCGCCTGGGGTGCCGAGGCCGTGGCGGTGTAAGGAAAATCTAATTTTGTGACATTTCCGTGACAGTGCGACGCCTAGGCCTGGTTCCCCAGAGCTGCCTGCCCCTCGTCCCGCTGCATCTGGCACCTCCCCCGGCTCGTCCCGCCCCGGCAGCGCAGCTCGCCTGCAAACTTTGCAGGAAGTGCAGGAGCCGGGCCGTGCCGGGCTGAGCCGAGCGCGGCCGGGCTTTCGTGACCTGGGTTTTGTGTGCCAGGGACCGGGTGCGGAGGGGGTGAGACAAGCGTGGCCGTGCTCAGCGGGGCACAGTACGTGTGGTCTGGCTGCTCGGCTGCAGGTCCTGCCGGGGGTGGGGGGGCCTGGGTGTGCGGCCTCGGCTCAGGGGCCATGCGGGGTGAGGGGGGCCTGGGGCTGCCGGAGCTGTCGGCAGGGCAGTGAGGACAGCCCGGGGCGAGTGTGTGCGTGTGTGTGTGTGCACGTGCACAAGGGTGCCTGCCTGTGTCCTGTACGCACGCCTGAGGCTGCATTTGTGGTCTCCAAGCCTCTTCCAGCCTGGCCAATTCAGAGCTGCCCTCCAGTTCCTTCACCATCAATAGCTTTACAAAGCTGTAGCAGATGGTCTTTTTGCTTATGCATATCTGTAAGAGAGCTGTGTATGCGTTGTGTACAGCCTTTTTGTAAGAAATACATATCTTTTTACTAAAGCAGTAGTTTCCATTTACCTGTTCTTCCTCTCCTTATGTGTCTGTAAGGTTTCTGCTCTTTCAGGGAGCCAGGTGTGAGGCCTCCCCCCAGACTGTGTCGGGAACATCAGTACTGCCATGTCCCCCAGGTTAACAGTAAAAAGTGCTGCTCCTCAGGGTGTTGCGGGGCATTGGCTTGCTTCTGCTGGCCTTGGATGTTAAAGCTGTTACAAGTTTTTTGTAGTTCTGCATCACTCAAAAGAAACTTCTGTTTGCCTATTGGATCCATGGCAGGGTTTAAAAAGAACTCCTGATATTCACACCATAAGCTAGTTTAATTGCCAAGCTCAGGAGGAGTTGCAAAAGATAAAGGAAGTGAAAAGACCAGGATACTGGGGACTTGGAAGTATGTGACTACTGATATAAAAACAATCATAGTGCCTCTGCTCATCTTTACACTACCAGTGTGCTATGATGATAGTGGCTAATTTTGTAAGTTCCAGGTGGATGAAGGCTTTTTCACACTAAGGTGGCAGAGGAATAATTAATTTGTTCAAATTTCATATCTCTGCTCCTTTAGGTTTAAATCCTTCTTAGCATGCACTATGTGATATCTTCTTTTCCCCTTTCTCTTTAGCGTGGAGGGTGCTGTGAGGGGAGAAACAAGGGCTAGCTGCTAACTAGCCAGCCATGGCTTCATGTCTGGTTTGCTGCATTAGAGTGTCCCTGCGGAGGCAAACCTGCAAGAGCCCCAGCCCCACTGCGCAGTCCAAAGCTCCTGTGCTGTGGATATGCCTTTTCTAAGCCCCTCCCTGGCCCTGACACATTTGCTGTGCTGCCCTTTGCCCGTTTTCATCTACAGTCACTTTTATCCTGTTGGCACCTGGGTTCACAACCAGGTTTGATGAGGACCTGTCACAGCCTGTGAGCAGGCTCTGGGCTCTGCTCCTGGCTTGGCCCTCCCTGCCCCGGTTTCCCCCTCCACTTGTAAAGCTTCCCGCTAAGGCACTTTGAAACCTGCATAAGGCATTGGCCTTTACATTTATATCTTTTAGAGTTAATATTGCTATTTATTCTGATGGTGGGTGATTGCTCCATTCCCTGCCGAGATGTCGGCTGGGAAAACTCAGAGGTTTTCCCTAGGAGGAGAAGCCTCCATGGCATCCATCCCCCTGCATTTCTGTGCTCTCTGCCCACAAAGCTTTCAGTAACACACGTGTAAACCCTCCTGCCCTCTTGCTGTGATTATAAACTGTTTCCAGCCACTCTGGGCTGAGGCAGGTGGCCTTCATGATGCACTTGGTGTTCTCTTTCAGAGCCATCCTCCTCCTTGTCCTGGTTGCCTTGTGGTGCCGGCCTGCCTGGCAAGTCAGAGCATGTCCAGACCCCGTGGACGAGATGCAGAAGATGGCAGAGCTGCTGGGGCTCAGGGACGAGTGCGGGGAGGGGACTTCGGGGGCTCCTGTGCTTGCTGGCTCCTGCCTTGCAGACAACAGGCTGAACCTGGATGTTTATCCTGACGGCTGCTGCCGGTTCCTCCAGCTGTTCCAGGGGCGACAGAGAGAGGTGGTCCAGGTGGAGTTCCTCCGGCTCAGCAGCAACGATCACCTCCTTGGCACCACACTGGGCATCCTTCCTCATCTGAAGCACCTGAAATCCCTGGTGCTCAAAGGTAAATTCCTGGGCCCGACACCATCCAGCTTTTCTAGGTTCAGCTTTTTTTTCATCCTTCTCTCCACATCTGCAGGACAAACTGCCCTTAGAATTGTTTTGTTCTAGTGCCCCTTACTACAGCTTTGGCTCTTAGCCTTCCTCAGAGCTGCATGCAGATTTCAACAAGATACAGCTTCTAGACTCTATTTCTTTCCTTTGTTTCTACAGTTGCCTGGGGACCGGTTTTTGGAGTCTGATTGTGTTGATGCAGCAATATTTTCTTTAGCCATTCTCTAGAAGAGCAGCATTTTTTGCACAGTTATGCCAGGAGAGGGGGATTGAAATGTGTTGGATTTTTTTGTAAATGTTCAGCCCCTCTTTCATTTTTGGAAATGTAATGAACTGTCTTTGCTGCGTGTCCATCTGAATCAATCCTAGCTTAATCCTTGCTTCGTGTCAGTGAGCATAGGTTTAGCAGAGTTCAAGACAGATGAGAAGAGGCTGCTCAACATTTTATCAAAAGTATGACTCAGGACGTGCACGTAGTTTGGCAAGCTGTAATAACAGACCTATAAATATTAGATCATTCTTTGATTTTCATATCTTTATTGTAGGAGGATTTCAACACAAATGGTATAATTTCTGTATCAGACTGAATCATTTGCTCTTTGGGAGGTGGGATTTTAAAAAGAAATGAGAGAAAAAAGGGGGAGTTTGTAGCCAGAATTCAGGGTTCTAGCTGAAAACGGAAAAAGATTGTGTTTTGTTTCTATATCTGCCACAGATTTCTCATGTGAATAATTTAATTTTTCTTTTCCCCCTTTAGTAAGGTGGGGATAATGGCAATACCTTTTATCAGCTTGTTTTGTGAGATGTAAACACACCCTGATCATCCTGAAGTGCAATAAAATAGTTCACTAAGATTTTCATGTGTACAAAGTGCAATGTGTCTGTTAGTTTGATTGTTCTCATTTTTTACCACTATGCTGCATAAAAACTGTTTGGTGCCCTCTGCTGTACGTGTGTACAATCAGCAAAGTGGAGGGAGAGTAGGAAATGAAGAAATGGAGAGTTTGGGAAGTTTCCTTTTGTTTGGTTGACTTATTTTCCGTGGGTGCAGCCCTTCTCCAGATTCAGTGTCACAAGCTGGGGTGAGGGACTTATATCCTTCCCTCCCTGCACTGCCTGGCCTACACAATACTGAATTACCTGCTTTTTTCCACATTTTCACTGCTTTCCTCACGTCTGCTCTCCAGTCTTGCAAGGGCAGATCTCAGCCCTCAGGGCTGTTTGTCCCTCAACAGCATGGGTGAAGCCTGGAGAGTGAGGGATGTCTCCTTAAGTCCACAAAGTGTTGCGTGTGGCCACTGGTACTGGTGGGGAGGTGGTGGGGAAGGAGTGTGGGAGGCTTGCGGGGGTATGGGCCACCATACTGAAGGGTGGTGGATGTGTGGGGTGGCCTGAGCTTCAACTCCAGATGTGTTTAGCAGAACTGTACTGGTTGACTGTGGCATCTCTTGATTTCATAACAGGTTCACCATTATACCCCTTTCACTGATCAGAAAACTGAGGCAAGGAGCAGAGAACCCACTTCTCCATGAGTACTTTGTAATCAGTGCTGCTCATTGTGATCAGTAACTCCCCATCTTCTGGGTCTCTGTGCTAAGGAGTCTCATATGAGGCCGGTGAGGTATCCCTGTAGAATATTGACCTCTTCCTCCACTTCACACCCAGGTGGCCATGCCAGGGATGAGTTTGGTTCATGTCAGCATGGCTCCCTGACAAGCTTGCCACCAGACGTTGGGAACTTGAGGTGTCTCACCCACCTGGATCTCAGCTTCAACAGCCTCTCTACCTTGCCCACCTGCATCCTCCACCTCCCCAGCCTCCGGGTGCTCCTGGTGAGCCACAACAGCCTGGTGGCACTCCCTGAGGACTTTGGCTGTCTGAGCAAGCTGACTTTCTTCTCTGCTATGAAAAATCAGCTGAAGGACTTACCTCGGAGCATTGGAGAGCTGGCAGAGCTGCAGGACCTAGATCTCTCGGAAAATGCTTTGGAATTCCTCCCTGAAGAAGTTGGGAATCTGCACAACTGCACAGAACTGGATCTCTCTGGGAATTGCTTATTGAGCATCCCAGACTCCTTAGGTAAGTATTTTCTAGGGGAAAAGAAGGACATGGGCTTGCAGAGCTTTTTGGTATAGTCTAGGACCTCTGAGGCCCTTCGTCTCTGTCCCCAGAGCTGTTAGCACAAACCATCTGTTACATTAGAGCCAAATGGAACAGATATCCAGAAGAAACATGCTTCGTTCGGTCAGTCCCTTTGAGCATTCACAACTCTCTGGACCACACTTTCTGCTCCTGTGGATTTCTGCTAACATTTCAATACAATTTACAATAGCCGAGGATCTGGCCTGGCTGGTTTTGGGTAGCAGCCAGGACTGGAAACAGAAGAGCTGGGGTTTAATGGCATGCAAATCTGGGCTTGAAATCATGCTCTCTGGTGTAGACCAGTCCACAGAACCAGGCTCTGACTTCTGCTGCCCAGCTTCCTGGCTCTCAGGTCCTGTAATACTTTGTGCCCGGGGTTGTCATTGATGCTGTTACAGAAGCATCCTACATCCATACTCATAGCTGGGTGCCGAGAAACAGAGGATGGAGGAGGCTGTGTTGCATCTCAGCTAATTCCCTGGACCCCTTTATTTTGTGAGCTAAAGAGATGTTGGGCTCTTGTGCTTTTCCCTTATTTTGTGTGTGTGTGTGTGTACATGTGATGAGGAGAGCGGCAGGGGGGGTGGGGGGTAGCACTGATGTGCGATGCAATTAACAGCATGGATGGGGGGGGTCACTTCTTGTTCTAACCTGCAGCCAATATGAAGTCTCTGCGGCGGCTCCACCTCCACAGCAATCTCCTGGTGACGGTCCCTGCCTCGCTTGCCAGCCTGCCCAACTTGTCCAGACTTGATCTGCGGAACAATTGCCTCCGTGCTGTGCCCCCTGAGATCCAGACTTCGCCATTTGTGCATCTCCGAGGCAATCCCTTAGGAGAAACTGAGCCATCCCTGCGGGCTGGTAATTGCAAGGCTTTTGCTGCTGAGGGTTCTGCCCAGCTGCTCCCTCACTCAGCCCAGCATGGTGTGGATGGCTTGGATTAGAGAAGACAAGCGGGGGGGAATCAGATCAGTGCTTATTTCTCTGGAATAATTACTAGGTTGTAAGGATACAGGCATTACAACTTCTATTTTTACAAGCCCAATCCCAATCTGAAGGGCTCCGTGGTCTCTGGAATTGGGCTTGCTAGGAAAGGTTTTACAGTGGAAGTGAAAATGGGATTCACAGGAAATGGATCAGGAGAGGCTCCTAAAGGCATCCAGCCTTTTTGAGCAGAGGTGAGCACCAGTTCTTGGACTTGCTGCATGGCCCTATGGCTGTGGTGGGTCATGCTAGAAGCACAGAGAGCAATAAGAGGTCATTCTGCTGTGCATTTACCTCCTGCTTTTTGTCCAACGTGAGGGTGGTGAATGAGCAGGAATCTGAGCAGGGTTTCCCAACGGTGCTAATGTTCACAAGAGCAAACACTGATGCCCAGGGGTGGCCCCAGGCAACTAAACATGGCCCTGAGAGCTGCAGAGGTGGTAGATCCAAGTATTTTCTAATTCCCCCTGCTTCTGAGTTCTCCTGGGGGACAGTCAGCATTTCCAGTGCATCTTGGGGCCCCTAGGCCTCTTCCCCTCCAGCTGCTGCTTGATCTGAAACTCGCTGCAGTGTGAGCAGGGTTCCATTAGTGACTTCTGTCAGGTTAGGATTAAGCCAAAACTGAAATGCAAGTTCAGCCTTGTCTACCCTGATTTAAGTAACCTCTGTCTCTTCCTCCTCCCCTAACCTTCTTATTGATGCAGATGAATCCAATGCTGGAGGGCTACAAAGACTCTTCCTTGCATCAGCAGAGGACAGGTAAGCCTCTGTTATTAAGAAGTTATATTACAGTGGTGTAACAAGGTCCCAGACAAGATTGGTGCTTGGTGGGTATTGCACACGTGTATAGGAGCTTATGGCCTCAGTAGGCCAGTCAAACACAAGGTGGGAGATTCTTTTGTTGATTTTTGGAGGGCTGAAGTCAGTGCATGGTGTCACACATTCATGCATTTCTTCTGGAAGCTTTACTGTCACCTCTGAAGGCTGCAAAGTGGTCTTGGCCTGTGGCATCCATTTCTACTTTCCACCGGGGGCTGCCTCTGACCCTCTGCGGATCTACTTCCGAACCCTCGCACCGGACCCTCAGTGGGTAAAGCTGAGACATCATGATGTCCTGCTAAGTAGAGTCCTGGAGCTGCAGCCTCACGGGGTCAAATTCCAGCAGGTGAGGACACACCCAGGCCACCTCCTGATCAATCTGCCTCTGCAGTAGCTCAGCAGCATCTTCTGAGAGAGTCTTTTTAGACTTTGAGACAGCTACCCCCATCACTGCTGCTTTTAAGTAGCTGCAGGACTGCCTTCCAAAGAAGCCCTGCTGCAAAGACTCAGAAAGGACACAGCCAGCTGCTCTGGCACTGTGCTAGTCTGGCTCCTTTGCCTTCCCCACTGCTGCTTGAGCTGAGCTATAACCTGCCTCACTCACAACCCTCCTCCTGTGCCAAAGGATAAGTGCTGTTCCAGCATTTGGCCTTAGCCTGCAAGGAGAATAATTCGCATACTTCCCTGAAAGTCTGATTGTGTGGTGTTCATTCAAGCTGGTGAGTACTTAGACCACCAGTCTTTTCATGGCTGACAGCAACTCACTG
This sequence comes from Balearica regulorum gibbericeps, assembly GCF_011004875.1. Taxonomy (NCBI): domain Eukaryota; kingdom Metazoa; phylum Chordata; class Aves; order Gruiformes; family Gruidae; genus Balearica; species Balearica regulorum. Next base: position 51,208,928 of record NC_046188.1, on the reverse strand, counting down.
CAAAAGTGAGTTTGCCCTTTCTGCCTACAAGCTGCTGAACTTTTCCTGCTGTCACACTTCATAGTGGGCCTGGCGTCTCCTGTCACCTCCCTGGAGGCTGCAGGACAGAGCAGGTTCCTATCTCCTCCTCCACTCCCGGCATACAGGCCATGCTTAGCCTTCTCCCTTCTTGTCTGCACAGGAAGCACAGAGCAGAGCTAGACTTGGTTTTATCCTTCCTATTGGTGTCTCACGGGAATGCATTTTTGCCAGGAGGTGCAAATCTGGATGCCATATGCCTCTCCTCAAACCCTTCACCAGCGTGAGGTGGTAGTTCGGACCTTCAGTGGGCAGAGCTGGAGTGATCTGAGAACAAGAGTGGAGCAGAAGAGAAAATCAAAGGTAAGCAGATTGGAATGACAAGTGATACACATTGTTCCTGTTCCCTTCTTCGGTTTTGTCCAGCCAAGAGTGAGCCCATTTGAAACATCTCATGAGCTGTGTTTTGACCAGCTACTATAAAATGTAGGGGATTTCACCTCCAGGTTTCCTCTCTCATGGAGGTATGTCTCCTGAAGGTGATGAGTTGCAGTCTGCCATGCTTCATCCCTGTTCTACTGCTTTCATCTGCTCGGCTGTTACTGGCACTTATTTCCCTGCCTTTATTGTATTATGTGATATGCCTATATGTGTTCTGTTCCTCCCTGTCTTCTGTTACAGAAGCACATGGCTCACTGTCGTGTCCTTCATTTCTCTTGGTTCCTCGTTGTGTCTCGACTTGTGCAAAATGAATGCAAAGTGCCAACAGAGGGGACATTGCTCTTTTCCAGTGTGGATCCAAACATCAAAGTGACCTTTCCTCCTGGAGTCACTGAAGAGACTCGCAATGTCAAGCTGCAGGTATGAAAGCTTTAAAAAACCAAGCTTTGGTAAGCCCTAGTGCAGCTGTTGTCCCATGCCAAGTAGGGGGAGCCAAAGGTGAGATGTCTGCCGTAGGGTAATTGTGTCTGACATGGATGCCTCATGGGCTGGCCCATCCTCAGATCACCTTCTGTCTTAGCTTCCCTGCCTGCAAAATGGGCTCTGGTCCAAGCTGCCCTGTGTGGGAAAGGGATCTCCTTGCAGCTCTGCCAGCGCTCCCTCTGGCAGATCAGCAGGTAGCTGCTGTGAAGGGAATACAAGGAAATTTTGCCTCTTATTCCCATACAAAACATACTGAGCTTGGCAGAACAGCTCAATGAGTGAGAGTCGGGGGGATTATTTACGCGAATCTAGTTCTAAATTCCTAATTGTTCTGCAGAGTTGCTAGATAGTGCTAAATGCTATTGTAATACTTTGGTCTGTCCCAGCTTACCAGGTTGACACCAGTATCAGAGCAGACTTCAGCCAAAGTTCACTGTCCTTCTGTTTCTCACCAGCCCCTGAGTCAAGAGCAGCATTTGCCTGCTGGGTGCTGGGGGAACTGGCTGGCAATGCGGGAATTTGGATGCCTGACTGCTCCACTCACCGTGCTTCTTCCACATCCAGGTGCTGCCGGTCTCTGCAGAAGAGATAGAAGAAATCACAGCTGATGCAGCATGCAGAGCCAGTCCCCTACTCTGCCTCTCCCAGGACTCCCTGGTGGATTTTCTCAGGCCAGTGAGAATTCAGCTGCCCCTCCCGCCTGGGGTCACAGGTCAGTTTATTCCCAAAACTGGCAAAGACAAACGTCGTATGTGGAAAACCATGAATGACAAGCTGGGAATTTTGTTTGCCTCTCCTGTTAATAATAAAGCTTGCTGCTTTTCCTGCAGGAACAGCAAGGTGTGTCTGCTGAGTGAGTGGTGGTGCAGGGTGGGGGGAGCTGAAGATAGTTCAGGTCCAGCAGGCCAGCACTGGGCTTCACAGACCAGCAGCACAAGCTAGAAGAATGGTCTTGGCAAATGGATTTCTCTGCTGAACTGCGTGTGTATTTAGACTGCTGGGTTTGGTATAACGGGTTGGCGAGGCACTCCCGCCAACTGAGGAGATGCTTTGTAAAAGGGCCTTGATTCATGATTGGGATTAGCTTGACGCTGGTAATGAAGATGCTGCCTCCAGAGGTCTGCTTTCTCTCTTACTTCTTTACTCATGAATCAGGTGCTTAGCCACCGCAGTTAAAAGTGTACGATCATAAGCCATTTTCCACTCTGAATATTGCTATCAGCAGCCTCAGCCTTGCCAGGGATTCCTTTGTTTGCATGCTGAGTACCCTGTGTCTCCTAATTCCTATTTTCTTTGTCCTTTCCTGGCTTTCTTGTGAAGAAGTAAAATCTTTTTGGGTGCAGCTTGGCCTTCATTGTAACACTACCTGGTATTTGTATGTCTGAAGTGCATCAGGATTGAAAAGTCTGTGGGATATATGTTTAGAAAGAGATAGAACTTAATAACCCTAGATATTGGTGATGGGAATTGTCTAATGAATCTGTTGGTGGAAATCAGCACACTATCAGTTTAAGTCTGCATATTCTGCCAGAATATCCTGGAAGCATTGGGGTAGCCTCATGATTTTATTGCTGCTCTTCTTTGACCGAAGTTCAGTCCTGGATGCTGAAGAGAAGGCCATGAGCCTTAATTTGGCACTTTTGAAAAATGAATCACCCAAAGCTGTGACTGGGTTTGTAAAGCCATGAATAAAGGCTTCTGCTGCATATAGCATCTCTTGATCATTGTTGTCTTTAGGGATAAATTTGGATCGGTCAAGGCTGCATCTTCTCCATGGCGACCTGGAGGGTCAAACCTGGGATGACATTACCAGTCAGGTGGTGCTGGAATTCACCCATCTTTATGCAGTGTTTGAAGTCACACACTTCTCCTGGTAAGTGCAGGATTAGTCCCGAGAAAAAGATGGTATGTTCCTCTGCTTTGCTTTTCCCACACTCTGACCAGAGGTCATGCCTGTTCCCTTTTTCCTTTGCAAGTCAGGCCCAGCTTAGCACTTTGTCTCTACCCATCATTTTTTACAGTCTTGTGGATGTAAGACTGGCTTCTCTTCCTGGGCAGGACCCCTCTTTTTTCTTAATTCCTTCTCTACCAGGTACTGGCTGTGGTACACCACTAAGACCTACATTGGAGGCATTGCCAAGAAAGTCTATGAGCGGCTGCGTATGTACCAGGTGAACTTCATTGCTCTACAGAGGAGGAAGGACCCCGAGCAAGTCCTGCTACAGTGTGTCCCCAAGAACAAGGTCTGATCTGGGTTGCATTGCCTTGCTCCTGAGCTTCCTGGGCCTCCCTTTGTAGGATGTAAGGGCAGCAGTGCACCAAATGGTCCTGTTCACTGCCCCGGGGTCATGGCTGGGGTATGCTGTCACCACACTGTGTTGTTAGTGTGATACTGGCTCACTGGGAGCTAGGGGAAGAAGGAAAACATTCTATGCAGTGGTGGATGCCATGCAGTGATTTTCTCCCCCGCAAACCTTGAGGACTGGGCTGCTAAATCAGCTGAGCCACAGTAACTGGCCGTCTGTGTGCTGTTAGCGTCTAGCAAAAATGAGGCAAAACATGTTGGCTTAAACTTCAGTCAAAGATATTAAAGTTAACGTGTCATTTGTCTGACATGGGCTAGCAGTGTGGGCAGAAGCACTGCTTTGGTTTCAGCTGGAGTGGTTAGAAATGGTACTCTTCCTGATGTTCCTTGCTGTTTACAATTCAAGCAGCAGAACAGAACATATGAGACCTCCTTAATCTGCTTCAGTGCAGCATCAGGTTAGTTTGTACTATTAGTTTGAGCTAATCTGGCTGACTTTGTATGGAAGGAGATGGGAAGGTGATGAGAAGCACTCACGCATCCTCTTCTGCTGCCTCTGCCCTAGGGGTATCAGTGTTGCTTCAGATGTTAGCAAAGTAAGTGTGCATCTGTGTTTGTAGAGTGTGTACCTTGACAGACAGGGCAGTTCAGTGAGGTGAGGGTTATTTTATCAGACTTCCAGACCTGGGCTGCATGTCCAACTCTGCATAATTCTCTGGTGTAGTTGCTCCTTTTTTAGTTTATTTGTTCTGCTGTATTGAAATTACCTGTAAGGATTCTTTATATCTTGAGTTCTGGGCTAAGATTGTTTCTCTCACAGTGAGATCGGGGTTCAGGGGCATCTGTATTCCTGCCAGGGATGGTCATGGGGTGAGAGGGAAGGTTTGCTGTTACAAATAAAAGAATAGACTCCTTGATTCTAGGCTGACTCCTGCACTGCCTCTGAGACCCCAGATCTGACAGTGTGAACACAGGCTGCAAAGCCAAAATGATCTTTCCAGTGTCCTCAGCTGTGTGCTATTGTAGCATGTGTCTTTTTACAGAGAAAATGTCTTTTAATGGCATACTGTGAGGGGGATAACGTAGCAAGTATATCCCTCCCTGTCTTTGAAGGTTACTGGCCTGTTAAAAAGGTAGAGACATTGCTGAACATGCTTTTTTAATGGCAGCTTTGGGATGGCCTGTCTTTGTTAGTCCACATAGGCTTTTCTGCTTTTTATTTGAGAAGAGAAATAGGGAAACCACAAAACTCAGAGCATCACTTCCTTGTCTGTAGTGAATGTACCTGGGATAGGAGGGGGTGGGTGTTTGTTCATTTGTTTACATCCTTTTCATGTAAAATGGACTTTCCCTGTTGAAGGTGAGTGAGAGGAACATCATGGGCATAGGGACACAGGTCAAGGGACGGACGTGCTTCAGACCAAACACAGGATCCTGTGTTGTCATACTTGTCAGGTTGACCCAGTGCTGAAGAAGCTGCAGGACCGCTATCGAGGACCTGAGCCATCCGACATGGTGGAGATGTTTGAGGGAGAGCAATTTTTTGCAGCTTTTGAGCGAGGCATCAGCATCGATATGGGTATGGTAGTATTGGGCTCCCTTCTTCTCGTACCTCTTGTGCTTCTCTAGCCCTAGACATGTTTCTGCTGGGGGCTGTACTCCTCTATGGCATTCCTCTCTGTCTCCAGCTCTCCCACTACTCATAGCAGCCTGCCCATGGTCATTGAACTTGTCCAATTCTCCGGTCACCCAACTTTTGTGTCTACCTTTCCCTATGAAAGTGCTGTTTGCAGGCTTTCATTTCCTCTCGTGCTGTCGTAACCTGCAGAGGGCAATAGCCACATGTGTTTATTTTATGACTGATTTGCTTCTGCAGCCAGCTATGTCCTTTTTCTGGCATCTTAGACACCACACTGGAATGCCCATGGTGATCTAATGAATATTGCCCATATCTGAAAGAACACATATAAAGATATTTTTTTGGAGAAGGTATTTCTGAAATAATCCAGAGCAAACAATTCCCCTTGATGGAGGCATTAGAAGAGAAGGAAGGAGGGAGCAGGACCAAAACTCAAGATGATGTTTTATGCCCCAGTGTGTCTGGACTTGTTACAGCTGCAAACTGAGGCATTTTCTGCAAAACCTGAACATTCAGCTCAGTTTCATTGGTGTAAATTAAGTGCAACTCTATGAAGAATAATAAAGTGCACTGGTCTTTCAGTGGAGTTCATGAGGCCAGAGTCTGTCTCTCTGTCCTGATTTAGGCTGGACTCTAATTTAATTTTTAGATAATTACTGAATGCTGTACCTGATTATCTTTTTCCCTTTAGCTCTATTCCTATTTCTGCACTCACTGCAGAAATGGTGAAGAGATAGGTGACCTATTTTTGTGCATTACAGGATGCTATTGCAGCTGATTCTACCCTCCAAGGGGTAGAATGGACCAAGGATGAGAGGGAAGTGCCAAGGATATACTTGACTCCATCTGAATGTCTTGTCCTACCTTGCCTTCCATTCTTGAACTTGATCTCCACCTTGTGGCAATTCTCCTTTTTCACCCGTAGGACCTGCTTTCTCCACAGCCGGTGTTTTCTGCTTTCACATGTCACTCAGTGAGGAAAAGGGGGTTACAATTCTTTCAGGCATGAGTAGAAGGAATAGATAGTAGCATGGAGGCTGGTAGTAGGTGATGGACTTGAAGAGCTGCACACTTTTCTGCACAAGTTGAGTGTTTGCTGCTTCTCTGCACAGATCGCCCTGACTGTGTGGATGGACGTCTCTCGTTTATTTTTTACTCCCACTTGAAGAACATGAAGGAAATCTATGTGACCTCCCCTGTAGACAGGAAAGGCCAAGCTGTAAAAGGCCAGGTGAGCAAGCAGCTACACTGACTTTTTGTTTCCTCCTTCATCATCGTCATTGCTTTCACAATGGTCCTCATAATAATATCTGAGTGCCAGGCATGGCTCTCTTCCTCCCCTCTTTCCCTTGGCTTTGCATTTTTCTGACTAAACCCTGAATAAACAAGAAGAGCAGTCTGGAAGGATCACTCGTCACTTAGCTCTCTGACTTACATTTCTGCCATTAACTTTTGGGGTGTTGGCAGTGAGTCCAGCCTTTATGGCAGCACCTCCCAGTTGCACTTAATTGGGAGGCCATATTTATGGACTGAGGATAGGTGAGAAATGCTGAATTCACTCTTTCCCATACAGAAAAGACATGGTGCAAACAGGCTTGGCCACTGTGCTTGAATCTGAGCCTCACCACATGCTTTCTGTTTGCAAAGGTCTCTTTCTACCGAGGAGCAGTTCCCGAGAGTATCCCTGAAGATGCCAGCAGGAGGAGGAAAGGACCAGACTCCCTCTGGCTCGCTACTCTGCCCATCAAACTGCCTGTGAGTTGTTTTGTCTCCTACAGAAAAATTAATCTAGATGGGGTAAGAGCACAGGCTTCCTGCTCAGCTAATTTTGTCTTCCTCCACGAGAAGGGGTGCAATGAGTGACTGCCCAACTACATCATGGTGGAGATTTCCCACTCCTCATGAGCTCTTCTGGAAAGAGAAACATGAATAGCTGGGAGTGGTCTCCATCTCTCCTGCTTATCTTGCCTAGCAAGCACAGGCTTGTTGGATGGGTGGTCAGAGGGGGTGGGTCCTTTGAATGAGGGATGTAGAACAGGAGGAAGCTCGCTGTAATTAAGGGAAGTGTCTGTTTTGTTTATAAATTTCTTAGTCCCACAGCTCATGCAGCAGGAAAAAGAAGGGTCTAAGATGAGGTAGGTAGGCTGGATTTGAATACAGGCGTTGATGGTGTGAGCCACTGGCCTTTAAAGGCTGGGCTGTATGTTACAGTGAGAAATGCAGCTTTTGCTTGTGGAATTTAATTGATTTTTGAGAAGCTTAAAACAATAAATACCTTTGTAGACTGAATGCTTCCCTTCAGATCATATGCCATGACCTCACATCCCTTTCTGACACATGCAACCTCAATTACAAATCTAGGCTAAGTGCTCTCTTATGGCAGAGGCAAATATGCTTTGAGGAGATGGTTCATTGAAAAATGCTCTGTAAAGACAAGAAAGGAAATTTCCAGTGTGACCTCTGACTGTGAACACTATGATTTGATATTTTTCAGAGGCAGTGAGCATTGCTCGTCATTGCCAGTGTGAGTGCTCCTTGCTTCTCACAGCCTGACTCTTCAGCACCAAGATCTTCCTTCCTCTCCAGTAGGAGGAAGGAAGTTTCAGTGTGGAGACTGAATGGCCAGACACTGTCTTCTACAAAAACAATTTGTTTAGCATATTCTCTCTCTCTCTTCTCTGTGACACAGCGATTGAAACCCCGCTGGGGTGAGAACCCCGGTACCCTGAATGGCTTCTCCTTTCCTCCCTTGAACCTGGGCAACGCCGAGACTGGCTACCTGACACAGGCAAACCTGCTAAGCATTGCCAGGCGTGTGGGAGCTGACTGGCAGACCATCGGCCTGAACCTGGGCTTGACCTATCAGCAGATTGAGCGCATAGGATACAATAACAGGTAAGATAGGACACAGTGATCAACAGTGATGCATTCTTTCTTTCTTTCTATCTATCTGTCTATCTATCTGTGTAATAGTATAAATTAATGCTTGGCTGGTTGAAAGTTTTCCCACTGGAATTGTTTCACTGGATAAAAGATGGGTTGACTAATGGTTCTTCTCAAAACATTACCTTTTTTATGGAAACCTGATTATTTTCTCTTGTCGTTATAAAACAAAGCTTTATATTTGAAAAACAAAATTGGGAAATAACAAACCTGATGAGCTTTGTAGTTCAGATGAGTCGCATTCCTGTTTTGTTCTGTGATCTGGATTCCTGGCCAGACTCCATCTCTGACAATGAGCAATGGTCTATGGCATTAATTGTGAATATCATCTTTATTCAAAAAGAGCTTATGGTATGTCATGGGACATGCAGTCTGACCAAAAAGTCAGAGCAGTAGGAGAGAATGAGACTTGTTATGACCAAACTACTCTTGCTGTGGGGAATTTACATTCAAAAGCAGAATGTTTTAATTTGATATTTCAATTAGGCAAAAAATTTCTAGAGATATTTTAGTGCAGGAACTGCAACTCCTGTATGATGGGTGGGGAAAAGGCAGGTCCACTGAGCGCTTTGTGTGTCTGGATGGCTTCTTTTGGGCTCCAGTCATAGGCTAGGACTCAGGTAAGGCCTCTTTGGGTTGCCAGTCAGGAGAGCGTGTTGGTTACTTCTGTGCTTTCCCCTTTCTTCAGAGAGGACCTTGATAAGCAGATCTTGGACATGCTTTTCTCATGGGCTCAGCAAAACTCGGAGGACCCTGACTGTGTGAGCAAGTTGATTTCTGCCATGAAAGAGAGTGGCCGCCAGGACATTGCTGATGAGGTCGAAACCATCATTGAGCTGGGACGGCAGAAATACAGGGAGTCCATCCGCCGGGTGGGCTTGGAGCAGGAGAGCAGCACTGAGGACTCTGCAATAGCTATGATGTAGCACCTAGCAGAAAGAACTGGATTTAGTATGGGGTCCCTCTGTGTACCCAGAGTGACAATGTCTTGGGGCTGCTCCCACCTCAAGGGCCAGTGTCTTCCTGAAGACCTGGACGCTGATTTACTTTTGAGCAGACTGCTGAGCTCTCTTGGGTCTATACTCATATGCCATTTCTGCCAATCCCAGGCAGTTAGAGTGCATTTATGAGCCTTTTCTGTACTTCCACTTCTTGACTTTGAGCTTTCGATTTCAGAAACATGGACGAATTCAGAGGCTGAAGTGTCTGTCAGTTGAGTAGCGGCTAAAGTAGCCTTTAATGAATTAATACTCATGTTACCTGTATTTATTTATAATTTATTCCTGAAACTGTGTTCTGCTGGAAACACTGGGTGTGGGCATTTGGATCTGTGTGTGCTCCAATGCTTGATGGGAAAGTGGAGGTGCAGTTGTGTTAGGAAGGCCTGTGGTGCCGTAGGGACTGTTCAGCTGTTTCTGTTAATGATGTGTTTTGCTCACATGAAAATGTGAACTGTATTCCCCATGAAAATGTTTTCTATTTTCTGCCAAATCTCTTCCAGTTCCCTCAAGCCCAAAATGAAACCTAAGTATTCATGGGGAAAAGAGAAGAAACTAATTTCTAGCAAAATTGCTCGTTTTTTGGGTTTTGTTCCAAAAGCTATTTTGGAACAAATAAAATTTCACATTGGCCCTAGGCTGCTGCACCTGCCAGGCTTTTTAGATGAGACCTCCACACTGCTGGTCTTTGACAGAGTTCCAGTTTTATTTTACAAATAAGTAAAAATCCATAACTCTGCTTTTCTGGGAGAGACTCTAATTTAAGTGAAAGTAAAATTTCCTTTGCCGTTTCAAAGGGATATTCCTCACGTCCTCCCAGTGAAATATGCCTGTGTAGTAGTGAAGGTGTGACCCCTTGTGAACTTTGGTGAAAGGTATGACTTAAATTTGCATTTTAAAACCTGGTCTGACCGGCTGTGAAATAGACACTGTTGTGGGATTGGCATGAACTATGCTGAGCTAACCTCCCAGTTTTGCAGTCTGAACATCTTGTATAAGGCTGGAAGTGTTTATTGCTTTTTAACTGCTTGGTCATTGACAACTGAGGTGCCCTTCTCTTCCTGTTCCCCATCTCAGAATGGGCCTCAACTAATGACAATGGGAAATTTCATGCAAGCTTTTTGAAAGATTACTGTCATCTACATAAATTCAACTTTTTCAGAGAGGTTTGGATTCAGCATATCACACTCTTTAAGCAATATTTATAGGGCTGTTCTCAGTCTGAAAAACAAAAGTCTGTATAAAAATGCCAGGTTGCAACACCCAAAGTCAACTTCCAGTTGCAGGTCTGAGAAATCGTGGTGTTTTCTTCCCCCCTGTGAAGAATCATTGGTGGTTTCCCTGATGCCGTGTTTCAGACTTGCCATCAGTACTATTGAGAGAGAGGCATAAAATCATTCTGCTTTTTTATTTTTTTTATTTTTAAGGCCATTCTAACATCCCAGGCCACGGAGTGATTAGTATCCAGTTCAGAGCACTGGACAAGGACTCACAGACTTGAGTTGTCACCTTGAGCCTAGGGACTTCCTCAGATCTGATTTCTTAGGCCATGCTGCCTGTCAAGTCTCATGTTGGGTTCAAGTCAGCAGTTCTCTTCTGAATGTGTGTTTTCTCTGGTAGTCTGTGTCATATGTTTCTGTCTGTAATTTTGATGCATACCAACAAGGCATTTGTTCTTTCCTCCAGTTTTGGAGAGATGCATTTGGGCATATTGCTCTCACTGAGAATAAAATAAGCACTTAACTGTTTCACAGCATGGTCTGCTAATCCATAAATGCCTCAAGCTGTTAGACAGAGTCAGATTCCTTTAAACCTGCTGGTAGAAAGAAACAGGTGAGCTTGGCCATGCTGCACAGAAATGGGAGAAGAGCTCTTGTTTGGGTACTGCTGGCTGCAAAGTGCAGGACAGACTGCAGCTGAGTTAATGGTATCCCTGTAGCCTGACTTTGCTGCAGCAGGGCTAAGCCAGGAAACACAACATTTGGGGCATGGGTTTGGCTAGCTGACCGTATGACTAGTGCTCAGGTGGAGCTGGTCTAGGGACTAACAAGGCTAGTCTAGAGGGGACAGTGCGTAGGCTCGGCCTGGCCTCCGGCAAAGGTGCGGGAGGCGTTTGGCTAGGCAAAGCTAGGCTAAGGAAGTCTACAGGTAGCATAAGGTAGATCCATGGGATGAAGCTAGCCTGCACTTAGCTTTTCCTTCTGTTTGTGATGGCCAGGCAACAGCTGAAATAAGGGTTGGGTAGGCTGGACTCTATGGAGGGGTCATCCAGGCGTCGGCAGAGCTACAGCTCTTCCAGATAACAGATCGGGCTGGGAGAGAGGGAGGTTAGTGCTAGGTGTTTAGGTTACTCTAGGTATGGGCTACAACCAGGCCAGGCAACAGGAGATACAAAACCCTAGTATCATCAGTAGAACAGCTCTTCATGATTTGGGCTGATAACTTAAGGAAAGTTAAGTAACTACCCCAGACAAGTATTCTTATCTCCAGTCTTTCACTGCTGAGTGGCAGCCACTGGGCTGGGCCACTTCGCTGGCGTCTGGTTTTCTCCTTGCAGTGACACAGAAGCAATCACCCAGCTGAGGACAGGGAGGTGCTGTTGGGAAATCAGAGCAACTGTCTGACTGCTTTTTCCTTCAGCTGACTTGGCAACAAATATTTGAGCTGGATGAGAGTCACGGAAAGCAAGTTATTTTCAAGTGTGTTATCTTTATCGATAATCTCTTTCAGGCACAGTAAGTCCTTTGTAAGCCTGTAGTTGCTATGGCCAGGAAATGCTGATTACAGTTGCAGTAGACGTTTGAAGCAGTAAAAAAACCCCAATGTGGCATTTATCTTTTGAATCAAAAGATTGCTTTCCTTTCTGGCCTCTTTCATGAATTCATCACATATTGGAGTAGTCTTGTTCCCTTTCCAGCTATCTGGCTTTTCCTGGTGCTTATTAGGCACCTTACAATGTTCTACTGATAATCTGGCAGATTTTGTGGTTTTTACTGTGCACAATCTTGATGCATCCAAAATTCCCCCAAATAAATTTCAACCAGGAAAAGCCACCTTACAAAAAAATTTAAAAATAAAGGGAGAAATTGTTCGGAAGTGGGAACATTTTTTTTCCTCCTTTTTCGACTGTAACATCTCTACCTCTCTAACTCTCCTAATTAAACCCTTTTCTACTTTATAAACTTCAGCAGAATTACCAAGTGGCTCTGGTAGGTGAACAGTGTGTTTCCCACAAACTACCCTCCACTTCCAGGTTCTGCTAACCATGACAGTCCTCTAGCTGCCAGGAGACGGATTCAGGTAAGACGCTTCCAGCCCCTGCAAAGATTGATAAAAGAAATTGCTGAGAAATGAAAGCCCAGGCAAAGCTCAAATTAGTTTATTAATTCTATAAAAATCACAAGGCAAAGCCTGACTATATCCTGTTTACATGGTCCCAGCAGTAAAATGCTGTATCATTCCCATTAAAAGACCTGAAGGAAATATGAAGGTGGGAAGGACCATGCAGGGGCTGTGTACAGTTTGTCTGTTTACTGTGGCCAGACAATACTGTAAAATTCAGCACATCCATAGGATTCCTCTATTAAGGGAAAGGAGATATCTGTGGTGCGTTGAGGACTGGATGGTTCAGCCATGAACCTACTGAGCTTGATACAAAACTGAGGGAGCATTAGAAGGTACCCTGCCAACTGCTAAGACATCCTGCTGTTTGATACCCTACAGTGTCCATACTCAAGTATCATGCTGCTGTTGCTTTTAAAAGGGAAAGGAAATCTGATGGTCCTTAAATTCACTGTTTTTCCCCCCAAAGGACGATCACAGCTTGTTTACAGCCTTTTAAACCAAGAGTAGTTTTCACTGGGAAAGGCATGGGGCTGTTTTTCAGACACTGGTGCATCAGAGCCCTAGCCCAGGGCTGCCTCAAAGTAAGCCCACCATGCTTATCAGTTGTATGTTGTTAAAATGAAGAAAAAAGCCTTTGATACAATTAAACACGTGTACATTTCCTGAACTCTGTATAAATAAACTGTATGTTCTTAAAGCATTATTTGTCTGTAAATCTGTGTGGCTTGAAAATTCATGGGGAGAGTTTGATGCTTGTTCCAGTTCTCAGCTACCTTGAAGGAACTCGGTGACTGGGAAAAATAGAAACCAGGTAGGCACCATGATGAGGGAAAATTTAGCCTCTACCCTTCCTGCCTTGCAGCAGGTCTGTAGGTTGAACGCAGGCAGAAGGTTGCTTTGGGAGGCTGGGACTAAGATCCTTCTGCTTGGTTTACTCATTGAATACCAGTGCAGTTCTTGTGTTTTCCAGACAGGAGACAGCAGAACTGGAAAATGTGCAAGGGACAGGAAAGATACTCAGAGATGAGTACTACAGAGTATTTTTAATTCTTTTTACAGCAAAGTATTACATCTCCTGGGAAAGGATGAAGACTGTGAATAGATGGTTGCCACCCGCTGTTTCTCAACTAGGTGGCACCAAACGAAATAATCCAACATGACCTGCAAAAGGAGGTACTTTTTTCCCCACTGTGCATAGTTCTAACACTGACTCATTGTTGTGAGATGTCCGAGGCCAAAATAGAAATGTGGTGTTCAGAAAAGTAATTGGTTAAATTGGTGAGAAAAAGATCCTCTAAAAAGCAAATGAATACAGAAAGCTGAATGCATTCCCACACAGGAGTGAGAGATTGGGGCTGCCTCTCAGGCAGGAGGCGAATAAGACAGCAGCAACAGAGTATGTGGAGAAACAAAGCAGGCAGAGGAGGCAGATCAGACATTTCTACTTGCTTTCCTAGAAAGACAAGATGGTTGAAGTCTTGCTTCTGCTGAAGCTGAAGCTGCCCTGTGGATAAGAGGAGACCATGCTTGCATAAGTAAGTCAGAGACGGCTGTTGCCTGGACCCCTTCTCAGAGCCATATGGCTGAGGTTTGCTCCTGGATTGAGAATTTCAATGGTGACCCATAACAAACCAGGCAGCACTGCCCAAAGGGAGAGACAGGATTTCTACCCTGGACATGTTAAGCTTGAAAACATCCGCTCTGCCTTGTTTTCACTGTGTCTCAGCAGAGAGCTGCAGCTGGAGGTGTCTCCGGACATCTCCTGCCTGGGCACGCAAAGTCTCACGCACTGGGTCACTGCTCCCATGTGCTGGGTCACCACATGGAGCCACATCTTGGGGCAGGCCCTGTGTGGCCATCAGATGCTGGGTTGCAGGAGGCCACCAGGGAATACAGGTTGGCCATGGAGGGTACAGACAGCCCCACACACCACAGAGTTGGGCAGGTCTGATTTAGCTAATGGACACGAGAGCTTGAGGGATGCTGTCTGCAAACGTTTAGTGAGTGACTTGGGAAAACAGCAAGCTAATATTCCTCATCTTTTAATTGCTCAAGCTGCCATAACTTTCCAGACTTTCACCGCCCTGTCAGCTGTCTGCTTGAACCAGCAAGGGTAAACCTTGGTATTTCTAACTAAAACACAAATAGCTTGAGAAATTTTTGAGTTTTCCTCCTTCCTAATGCAGAAAAACTTTTTTCCTGATAAAAAAAGGGTACCAGGGTGCTGCAGGTCCACCCGTGGGACAGCTCCAAGGCAGGACCAAGACCTCAAAGCTTGGGGTATGAACAGGAGGTGGCAATACACAGTGATCTGAGTAACCCGAGATGTGTCCCAGTCATACTGGCTCTGCTAGGTCTCTGCCACAGGCCAAACCTGGTCTTCTGGAGGTTTTTAGCATCACCAGGTTTAGAAACAGCAAATCTGTATGTCCAGGAAAGAGTGGACTCATGCAGGGGGTGGCTGCAGCCTCTATGGAGACACCCATGTCTCCCCACCATGTGAAGAAGGGACTTGGCTGATGAACCTGGGTGGTTAGGCTTCTAATTATGCTTTGTTGGGCTGATGAAGAGAAGCTTTAGATTACAGGGAGAAGTAGGACAGGAGAACTGGCCAAGGGAGGTGGTAACAAGATAGCTGGGGGAGGACATGAGCTTAGGTATGAATCTTTACCTTGCTGCTTCTTCAGCCCCGTCCTTGGCAGATTTCACTCCCTCTCGAAGCAGCAATGGCTAGGGACAAATGTTTTCAGTTTTCTTCCCTCCAGGTTGAAGAAAAAGGAAATCCTTGTGACACTTAGCTTCTCCCCAAGGCCAGAGGTGAGAACAAGCACAGGTTGTGACGATGGTTGTAGCTGCTCACTCCGAAGACTGAAGGTTACTGGCTCCTTCATGCACTGCAGGAGCGTCAGGCTGAGTGACAATCCTGGTGAGGTTTTTCATCCTGGTGCACTGGGAGGAGCAAGAAAACATAGTGGCTCCCTCTCAAAACCCCCTTACAACAGACGATTTGGTCACAGCCCAGGAAGGGAAAAGAAGATTCTGCTGCTTAAACAGGCTATTTTGTGACAAAATCTGTGCATTGACGGTGGCTGGAGTGCAGACGCAGTCACAAATGGATCCATCAGCTTTTTGGGGTCCCAAAATAACATAGCCCTGAAGGAGCTGGCGGCAGCTCCTGGTGAAGCAGTGAGCCCAGGAAGCCATGACTCTCCTTGTGGGCCAGGCCATTGTGTTTTCACCCATGGCAGGATGGCAGTGTCCTTGATGTCCACTTTATCCTCCAGTCTGGTGGCATGGAGACATCTCAACTTTCTGCCCCTGAGAAACAGCAAAGCGAGTTAATGCAGCCACAGATTTCCCTTAGTTGTTTGCCAGTGCTGGAAGGGCAGATGAACAAATGAGCTGTGGAGAGTTGGGAACACCATAAAATCCTGGAGCAAGCAGCACCCTTTGGCATTGCTTGGCCGCACACCCAAGGGAAAGAGAGTGATGCTCCTTATCCTGCAATGCCCCATAAATCCAATGCCACCTCTGCACAGGGGCAGATGCAGATGGTGGGACGCTGGGGGGCAATTTCTCCATGGGATGAGGGGGTAAGCCCTGGCAAAAAAAGCTCCTGTGGCAATAGGCAGCTCCCCGCCAGCAGCTGTGCTGGGAGTGGGATCTGGAGCCAAGACAGTTCCATTCATCGACACTCAATAAACAGAAGTGCCTTGCTGTTTTATCCAGGAGATAAGCATGCAGAGCATGAGATTGCTTTCCCTTGCACTCTCTGTGCTGAGTGTGGGAGCCTTCATCAGTTGCCAGAGTCAGGGCGCTGCCGCTCTGGGACATGTTGTGGACAGGCGCACAGGAACAGGGGCTGCTGGGTGTCAAGCAGCCCTGAGGCCAGAGCCCCATGGGTGCTAGGCATGGCGAGATGCTGATGCTCACTGGAGGTTGCCAGCCCTGTGGGCCATGTTGCAGGAGCTGGGCCATTTTGCAAGCCAGCTCATGACACATTACCCATTAGCACTCCAGGGTCAACCCTGCAGCTCTAAAAGTCACTTACAAAGGGGAGAAAATTCTACTTTTATGCCTTTTTGGCTTCTTGGTGATCAATAATGGAAGCCTGAAAGCTTTTTGCTTGTTTTTTTTCAGAGACTAACATTGCCGAGCCTTGATTTCCCTGCTTTTGCTGGAGAAAAGTGGCTGGAGAGTTTTCTGGTGGAAATTGAGGAACACTTGCATGGCTTGAGCATCGGGGACTTTTGTTATTTATTAGGCATTTGAATCAAATAGCTACTAAGAAGATGTCTTCAACCTCCTTGGGAGGAGTGATGGCCGGAGGGGACAGACAGACCATATGTGCTGATTTATCTGTGTGGTCTTGCAGCCTTTCGAGCTCTTGCGGACAACAAGGCCAGGCTTGGGGTACACCTGTCCCCTTCACGCACCCCCTTCACCCTCCACCTGCATCCACATCCCCTCTCACTTCTGTAATGTCAAGTATCCGCACAGAAAATGAAACCAGACCTGCTGGGTCAGTGGTTTCTGGGTGACTCCTGGAATCCAAGCCAATGGCCAGCTGTGAATCTGCTCATTTTATTCATACCGTTTGGCTGGCCTCTCAGCAGTCAGATGCTGGATGTCTCCCCTATCACCTCTGTGCTGTTAATTTTGGCAATCCATCCTGTGGTCCCAATGGAGAATGAGATCAGGCTTGGTTGAGACTGATTTTTCCAGAAAAGGATGTTGACCGGTGCTAATTATACGTTACTGCCTCTTCAATCTTTATCAGTTAAATTGTCTACCAGCACTCTGATAATCACACCCAGGATGGCCACCAGGCCAAGGGAGCAGTGCCCAAACTCGCCCAATTTGGCTTTTTAAAGCATTGGTTTAATACCCACACATGTCAGGCGCTTGGGGATTTCACCAGCACTCCGTGATTTATTAAAACAGAAAGCAATGTGAATGGGGAAGGAAGCTGAAAAACCTGACCTCGTGAAAGCCTCTTTCTTTGCCAGCAGACTGAACTTGACCCGTGTCCTTGGCAGGGCTAAACTAGCCCACAGCCTCTCTGGCAGCCAGGCTGAAAGCAGCACAGGATTTTGAGATTCATGCAGGAGGAACTAAGCACAGCCTGGTATAATGCTCCCATGTGTGCCATGATGACAATGATCCTGCCTTCTATGGGAGGTCCTGAGCTCTGCTCTTCACCTTGGATCAGACATACACATTGCTGCTTTTAAGGCTCCACTTTGTACCAAACGGTTTTAAATCTCTCTTGTGTTTGCCAGAAGAAAAAATTTATGTCTGAGAGCAGAGGAAACCTTGACAACCTGGCACTTGCTGAATGTAAACTTTCTTTCTCTGCTTTTTTTTTTATCCCTTCTCTTAAAGGCTGCCGGAAGAAATGGGTTCTTTGTGCCATGCAGGTTACAAAGAGTAGTTGGTTTTATGCAGCAGAACCAAAAATAAAAATAGGTGATTGCAGATCTCTTAAAACTCAGTGCAAAGCTGGACAGGGTTAACTTCTTCTTTGCCAGCACAACTATGGGATGGCACGTTATGATAAAAGGTACAATCTATCCCCCTCAATTCAGTTCAGCTTTTGTCTGAGTTGGCACAGCACAGTGAAACCCACCAAAGCAAAACAAGGCAGAGTGGGGACCCACCACCACTGAGGAAGGGGGTGGGAAGGAGTTTCACAGATGGGGAGTGGGAAGGCGTGACTGCAGCTCCCCCATACTCTGTTTCCCTGTTCCCCAAACTGGGGGAGCCCTGTGTCAGTGCCTGCCAGCACTTTCCCAAGGACATGGTGGAGACAAGGCTGTGGAGTAGGGCAGACTGTGCCAGTGGCTCCCTGCCCACAGCGCTTGCATTTTGCTCCTGTGATGGATGCCCATCCAATACACACCAAAAAAATGGCCACGGTGCACAGGTCTCCTTCATTGGTCAGGCACCACCTTTCTGGAGTGAGCTTTGTCACCCCCTGTGCTGTTATCTTCTCATGCTTTGCCCAGCACTGGTCGAAAAGTGCATAAGCTGCTCCCTTTTTCAACTACATCAAACTCATCAGCACTGGCTTCTGATGCTTCATCGACCTCTGGTTTACATCTTCTCACCTTGCGTTACAGGTTCCTGACTGTGATAACAAGCTCCTCTCGTTTTCAGGTGCATGCACAGCTCTGATGTTTCTGGGCTGTTCATCATGACTCCATATAATTGTTGCTTCTCCCGTGTACACAATGTCCTCATTAGCCTGACACGCTCCACCATCCTTGTAGCTGCTCTTCTCTGATCATCTCCAACTCGTTGCACAGGCTGTGTATTCGTGCTCTGCTGGCTCCCGTGAGCCTTTGGCATAGCACTGGTAACCCCAGGCTTGCTGTGTCTGCTACAGTGTAGCACCTGGTGCACATGAGCGTTGAGGATGCTCTTGTAGATGTATTCCCCTGCAGATGTTCCCCTCTTGCCTTGGTGCTGTCACACCCATGGGTGTCATCCCATGAGGCACAGAGATCCAGCTGGCTACTGCTGTCCTCCTCAACTTCTTGCTTAGTTTCCAAAGCCCACTGAAATGGTCTCTGTGGATGTTTTTGTGCGAGGACTCAGGACCCATTACATCCCGAAAGTGATGCGCGCCTGTGGGCTGGATGCACTGTGGCCTGGAGGCTTTCCAGCAGGGCAGCAGGCAGCACAGCGCAGTGACCCAACCGACCACAACCGGCTTGGTCTTTATTTTGAAGGATCTTTATTTTGAATGGGATGACAGATTTATTATTTTTACCCCATTTTCGCTTGTCCCATCGTTCCACCCGTGTGCCGCCTTGCCAGGTGGCTGCAAAATGGCTGACGGGTGGGGTGAGGGAGAGCACACCTCGCCGTGCGGCAGGGCGAGGGGTGTTTGCTGTCGGAGGGGAGGGCAGGGACATCCCCCCTTCCCCCGTGGCTCTCGTGGCTTGTGGACGCTACGCCCCAGGGAGGGCCCAGGCCGGGGGAGGCCGCGACGAGGTCCGGCCGCCCCGGCCCGCGTTGCCATGGCGACGCGGCGGCCGCCCTGGCGGGGAGGGCCCGGCGGCGGCGGTTTTTCCTGCGCCGAGCGCGGCCAGAGGGGGCAGAGCCGAGCCGAGCCGGGCCGCGCCGCGCCGAGGAGCTCTGGACCCCGCGCCTCACCGGCCTCTGGCCCCGGCGGGAACCCGCCGCCGCCCCGGACCGGTAAGTGCGGACGCGGCCCCTCCCCGGCCCTCGGGAAGCGCCGCCGGAGGTCGCGGCACCCCTCCTGCCGCTAGGCTGCGGCTCGCCTCCCCCGGCCTGGGCCCTACTGTACCGGCCCCTTCGTCTCTCGCCCCGGCACCTCATCCCAGGGGTGTGCCGGGCCCCCTTCCTGCGCCCTTGGTCCCTGGGGGGCCAGCCCCTCACCCCGGGAGGTGCGGGCTCCCCTGGCCCCCTATGTACCCCCTTCGCCCCTGGGGGGGCGGGCTCTCCTGGTCCCCCACTTCCCCCCCCTCACCGCAGGGGTTGTAAGCCTTCCCGGTCCCCCTTGCCTACTCCCTTCACCCTGGGAAGTGCCGATCCCCCCAACCGCTCCCCTCATCCCAGGGGGTGGGGGTCCCTCTGCCCGAATTTGGGGCCAGAGGCGCAGGTGCCTGTGTGCCAAAGCCGAGCCTGGGGAAGATCACCCCATGCTCCCCGCGGTGCTAGTGTAGCCCTTGCCGGGCGTTGGGGGCTGTAGCGGCGTCGCCCTTCCTCTCCCTGCCCCCGCCGGGGAAATTGCGGGTGACACGTGTGCGGTTTCAGCCATGCCCTTTAGTGCCCCGGAGCAGCCGCTTTTTATATTGAAAACGATTTGCACCTTTCTCTGGGGCTTCTGATTTCTGGGGCGATTTGTGGGATTGTAGCGTCTGGCTGCCCTGGTCGCAGGGCAGGGTCCTGTATCTAAGCTCCCTCTGAGCACCTTCTTGGCTCTCCTAAGCTAGATCTGCACCTCTTTGAGGTTGGTCAAGGTTATTGTGCTCTTCTCCCTGTGGATGGGGAACGTGGAAATGTGGATAGGTTGTGGGATTTCCTCAAGGTCACCCTGGGAATTGGACCCCAAGCATCCTCTCCTCTCTCGCTGCACCCTCTGGAGTTGTCAGGTTCCTGCTGGGTGAGGGCGCGGTTGTGGAAATTGGATTTTCTAGTGCCCTAGGCCTCTCTCCTGCAGAGCTTCTCCGCTTTTAGTTTCTACACCTTGCTAGGCTGTCAGAATAACAAATGTCAGAGCAGGATCCCAGCTATATTTATTTGGCCTAATATATTTTAAATATTAGGAGTTTACAGTTAAAGACTGGGGGTTTTTACCATAGCATGTTCATCTCCAAGAGTCTTGCTGCTGTTAGGACCTAACTTCTTGTGGCATGGCTGCTGCTGTTGGGATTGTTTATGCAGTGATTTTGATCACTGCAAGTCACTGCGGCTTTGCCTCTCAAGAACCAGCTTCTTGGCAATGGCAAGCAAAAGGCAATTGAACTGGAGTGGTACTTGGCTGATAACAATGTATCGTGTGGGACTCAGATGGTGGTTGTCTTGTTCTGGGCTTGTGTTTTGCTTTCCAGGATAAATAAAGGTATAGATGAGATCTAATAGGAAGAGTTACTCTAACCTCTTCACCACAAAATAAATACTGGTATTTAATGAGAATTTAGCCCTTTGAAGGTCTTGCCTGTAGGATTTTTAACTGTGCACTACTACTTGTTCTTGTCATTCACACAGGTACAACTTTTCTCCTGGTGCTGTGCCCTTGGGCTCATTTTTTCACTTAGTACCGGCTGTAGTGAGGAGTGTTATGTTTTGAGGGCAATAGTGATCGGTGGCAGAGATGGATGGCCGAGTTGGAACAGGGAGCAAATCTGTGTCGTAAATTGAAGCTGGACACTGCTCCGAAGGAAAGTCTGCAGTCTTCTTTGATGCCCAGCAATCTTGTTAATGTCTTACTAAGATGCCAGGGCCCAAGAAGATCCTCCTGCGGCTGTTTTAAGAAGGGATAGTATGCTGTATCAAGTTACTAGGAGGTAGAAATCACTGACAGCCTGTCAGGGCCATTTGCTGCCCATTTTCTGCCAAGATTTAAATTAGTGGGCAAGACAAGGGGAAATATCTACCTGGCTGGTCAAGGTGACAGCAGTACATATATGTGGAAGCAGCCCCTCTGCTTGCTTGGGCATCGCGTTTTGTGTTGTAGGTCTCTAGCAGGGCAAAGGTGTGATGGAGAGCAGAGACTGAGATGCAGTGGCTGGGGTTTGGTGTGCCGTGAAGCCTGGGAGCCGTGAGGATTTGGAGCAGTGCTCTGATGAGGGTGTTACAATGGGGAAAGTCTTGCTTAGGAGCCTTAAGAATTTCATGTGCCTATACAGTTGTTCTTGCTTAACTGTTGTCATGCTGAGAATTGTGAAATAGTAGGAGGGAGAAATTTTCTGGAGTAGGGCTGCAGCATTTTTAGGTGGGAAAATGTTGTGCTGTGTTTAGCTAGAGTAAAACATATCTAGATCCAGTGTCCCTGTCCAGTGGCCCAGTTTTGCAGATTCCCTTAAGAACAGCTTTTCCATGAGAAGTAAAGCCTGATATAGGGGACACCCTCAATGCAGTGTATGTGATGATCATGCAATGCTGTGAAAATGGTTAATTATGCCTGGCACACTGGGTTTTATCTGAATAATCTGCAGCCAGCAGGCTGTGAGAGGAGTGACTGATGAGTTGCTCCTTCTCCCTCGGCAAGGAGCACCTAGGTGTGGTGTAGGGCTGTGTGGTCTCCATCTCTGGTCCTCCAAAGGGCTGGGCTTTGGGTTTGCTGCTGGGCTGGGGTTACTTGTTTTACAGATGTTGGCAAACCTCTAGATTCTCTTTTACCCCACTGTGGAAATACAATGCTCTTGGAGAGCAATTGCCAAATTCACAGTAGCTGCTGGAAGGTGATA
Organism: Balearica regulorum gibbericeps; assembly: GCF_011004875.1. Classification (NCBI taxonomy): domain Eukaryota; kingdom Metazoa; phylum Chordata; class Aves; order Gruiformes; family Gruidae; genus Balearica; species Balearica regulorum. The sequence continues at coordinate 51,186,815 of NC_046188.1, read as the reverse complement.
TGTCCTTGTGAAATTTGTGAGGTGAAAGGCTTGTGTGGCGAGAAGAAAAGTTCAGTGATGTTGAATGTAACTGCAGAGGGACTTGAGTCCCTTGTGCCATTTCACAACTCATCTGCCTTGTTCCAGCATGATGCTTTCTTTTTTCTCTTGATCCCTTGACTCACTTGGGGGCAGGGAGCTGCAATTGTTTTGCACTGCCAATTTTCTGGAGCCAGCGAGATGCCCTGTGCAGGGTGTATCTCTTAATGGGTTGTTTCTATCTCCCTAAAATCGAATTGTGCTGCCAGAATGACATAAAAGAGCTTTGAATAAGGCCCCAGGGGGGAAGGAAAAGGGGTGGAAAAATGCAAAATATTTTTGTTCGGTTGTTAGGAGATCCTGTGCTGAGGAGACGGTGTGTAACCAAACCAGGTTTGGAATGGCTGGGGCAGATGAGTTTCCTTGTGATCCTGAGTGCTGCAGTTCATGTGTGTTATGGTAGGATGCTAGTGTCCATGAAGGGAGTTTCTGCAGTTTTCCTGTTTCTAGGCTATTTCAGAACAGAGAGGCCTTTCTCCTAAGCCTGCCTTGTTCCTGTCTGTCTTTTTTCAGAGTGGTTTTTTTTCCCTGTTGGTTTTGTTTGTTTGTTTTGTTTTGTTTTTCCCCAGAATGAAGTTTCTACACAGCCGCTGGCACGTCAGCGGTGACCCAGAGGTGTGCACCTTGATCCTTGAGTGGAGTAAGTCGATGTAGCTCTGGCAGAGACAGCAGAGCAAATCTGGCTTGCACCAGCTGAGGTTGGGGTCCATGTGGGAGCCCTGGAGCTACAGGAAGAGCCTGGGCACACAGCCTCTTTAGCCTGTCACTTACAAGTTAACATCCTGTTAGGCTTCCAGTTGGACACACTTATCTCCCTGCTGCCTCTGCTCCTCTGTTTAAATGTACAGCACTGCGTAAGGACAAGTGCCTGTGCTGCTCCTTCAACAGCAGCAGTGCAGGATGGGGAAGGATCTACCTGGTCACAGCATCCTGCCTTCTGATACTGCAGGTACACAAGGACTACCTATTATTCCTTTTACATCTGTGTATGTTTTCACCTAAATACTTAACTGTGTCTACAGGAAATGCAAAAAGCCTGCTTTCATTCACATGTTTGTACATTCGGGCTCCCTTAGAAGTACCCGAACATCTGCACTACCAGAAAGTTAGGAAAGCTGGAATTATCTATTACTTATCGTGACAAACAAGCTATAGATGCTGCCTATGTGAGTCAGCGCATTGTTTTTATTTTTTACTCTTGAATGTATCATACACACTGCATATGTTTCACTGTGCATTTCTCATGACTGGTTGCATGGACTCTAGCCTTGCTGGAGCCAGTTACCTTGTCACGTCCTGCTGTCTCACTGTGGACAGACTGCAAGCACCTCTTTCCTCTGCTGAAGAGGTGCCTGAGGTCTAACAGAACAGTATGTTTCGGCTTCCCTAGCACCGTGATTTGGTGAAGCCTTCCTTCTTCTGCAAGGCTGAGTCCTCTGGCCTGTACCTGATTGGAGTGGGAACTGTCAGTTGGCCATGTGCGGCTAACAGCATGGTGGGTTGCTAGAGCTAACACTATGTTGCTCCAGATAATCGTAACTGCAGATAAATAATTTTTTTCCTGTCCTCTTCTGTTTGCTTTCCAGCGCAAAGATAGCAGGAAGGAGGAGGTGGATTGAGCTGTCCAATGCAAAACAGGCTGTTGCTTTAGCCTTGCAGTATTGATTGCTGGGTAGTTCCAGTTGTGAAGATAAAGTGACGGGGTACGAAAGCTTCAGAAAACAAGGCAAACCCCCAGACAAACCCAATGAAAAGACCTTGTCACTGTGGGGGTTTGGATTTCTGTCTGGCAGTTTCCTCTTACATATCTGCACATATAAAAGTTTGAATACTTGCTGTCTTAGGAGGGCTGCCCACATGGTGATTATTTGCTTGGGGAAGGAAAAGCCACTCGGGCAGCAATGCCTGTTCTGCATCAGGAGAAATGTGATAGGATACCGTTTATTTAATTTGTGGGGTCTCTGTTGATTTAATGCAGCCTGTGGTGAGCTGTTCGCAGGAATGCAGTCTCACGTTTATTTTGTTAAACTTTTTCTTAACCAGTTCTTGCTCTGGTTTTGGTGGTGCTGTTGTGGGTGGGTGATTATGCCTTGTCAAACCTCCCTGTGCCCTCCTCCTTCCTTTGGTGCTGATGCTGGTGTGTGGCTTATCAGGAGAGCTGTCTGCATTATTTTTTTTATTTCCTGGTCTGCAGCATTTATCCAGAGGCCAGGAGGAGGGAGGCTGATTTTGATCCAGCTGAGTGGCTAGATCCAGAATGGCATGAATTTGAACAGCTGGAGATGACTGAAGTCCCATCAAAAACTATGCCTGCCCCACCTGGAGTTTGGCTCCATGGTTGGGGCTCATGCTCTCAATTTAAAAGTAGTCCCAGCTATGAGGAGCTTCATGGACAAAGTGGGGAGAGGAAAGGAGAAGGAAAACTTCCCCTCTTATACAGGATAACGGTGCTGCTGCACTGAGTGACTTAACTGTCTTGGAGGAGGCCTTTGGGAAGAGAAGGTGTGTGCTTTTCTTTTTTAATTTGAGCACAAAGATATGGGACTTCCGGCAAGTCATTTTAGTAGGAGAGGGATGCTGTGTGGGTGACCTCTTAGTTTGGATCAAGCCAGAAGCCAGTCTAATAGCCATGATTCTTCATTTCTGTATTCAACTGCAGCTTCCAGTGAATCTTTTTGGCTTCAACAAGGGGCTGTGCTTTGTGATGTGAAAGCCCTTAGCCAGGGCAAGTACTGGCTTTGCACGGATAAACACATCGAAGGAGGCGGTAGCATGTGGTGTGCTTAGTCTGGACCAGCACATCTGTCACTTCTGTTGCTGCTGAGTACCGTGTCCTTGTCACTGCACTGTCTGCTCCTTACTGCCATTAATGGGTGTGCTGCCTGCGCGCCTTGGCAGAGGAGACAAGGGCAGTTCCCCGTTGCAGGCCGGGTAGGGTGGCATGGAAACACTTCTCCAAGGCCACGTGCAGACTGGGAGCTTGTTTGGTGCCCTGTTCAGTGCTGTGCTCTTTGTGATGTGATAGTTAAGGATTTATAATAAAAGAAAAAAGAAAGAACCATGTTTTAGGGACAGGGGCTAACTGTGAGTTTGGGTACTGCTTTCTCCTTTGATGCAGATTCAGAGCACGACCTTGCATAAGCAGTAAAATGTCTGTCTCTGACCCTGTCCACTCTGATCAAATAGGGACAGCAGCACTTCCAGCTTTTGCCATTTATATGCCATTTATATGCAATAGCAATGGCAGCTTTTGCAGAAGGTGTGATCTGACGTAGTAAATGATGTCTTCTTCTGGGTGCTTAATTTCCCTTTTTCATTTTGTGTTGGCTTTCTCAAGGATGGGGGTAGCTTCCTATTCCTGGGTAAACTGAGCTCTTCCCTGTAAGGCAACAGGAGCACTTGTTGGTTCATCTCATCCTTTGGGACCAGCTGTTGTTTATGAAGGCTATTTTCTAGGAGCAGTAGTTCTTTTAAAGGACATAAAACACATTGTGTTGGCCTAACCCTCTTCCCCTGAACTGTCCCACTCGCTTTGTTAGCAGCTAAATGTGTGCATGACCTGAGCAGCTGTTGTCTTTTTGATACCCCTTTTTTTTTTCCCTCCCCTCTCCAGAAACTTACAATGAGGATTCATAGGTGCCCCAGTCTGGGTCTTCAGAACTAATGGAGAGTTTGAAGAACATAGCTTGGATACTGAAGCGATAACCACTACAGAAATGCCAGACACTATATAAACAACTAAACTCAGCCCCTGGCCCCTCCTGAAAGAGAGATGATTTGCAGAAATACTTCAACAGATGGTCTGAATTTGGCTTTGGAAAGGGGGGAAGAAATGCCAGGCCACTGCTGAGCTGTGTGTGGGCACGTGCCTGAGTGCGCCGTGCAGTGTGCTGCCTGCCAGCACGCTCCTGGGGAGGCTGAGTGGGCTGCTCCTGCAGCATCTGCGTGCTCGGGAGGCATCTGTGCACCACTGATGTCACAGAGCACATACAAGTTTCCCTGGAGGAGCTGCTAACCTCTAGGAGCAACGTGACCCATGTGGGGCTGCTGACGTGTGGCTAGCAAGGAACCATTTGTCGTGATCTGAACAGCTTTGGTGTAAGCAAGCAGCTGAGGTGGGAGGAGAGGAATGCTCTTTGTGGTGCAGAAGTGTAGCAGGTACATTCATGTACCCCCCACAGCAAAGGGACTGGCAGCAGGATGTCCTGTATTGCCACCTCTGTGGCTGAGAGGTGAGGAATATTGATTAACATGACATTTAACTAGCATTTCTTCTGGTGTACTGGGAGCATTAGTCAAATTCTGTCTTCAGCAAATTTCGTTACTTCAGGGAAGTAATGAGATAAACTTCCTTCCTTAGAAAGGTCTCTACCTGGTGTTGCAAAATGTTTGGGAGGCTGGGAGATGTCCTTTTGTTATCCTGTCTGCTCTGTGTCTGGTCTCTTGTACAAAAGGCACCTGAAATACAGTCTTGGCTCCAGCAAGCAGCTGAGCCTGCAGCCTGTACACCAGTGTTTGCACGCTTACGTTGCGGCTCCTGCTCAATGCTTCTCTGTCACCTTGCCCTGGGTGGAGCCTAGCTCCTAACTCCAGAGGGTGACACAGGAGGGTTTACGTCCTTTCAGACCCTGGGGTCCTGTTTCATTAACCTATGATACTTTAGTGTTGGTACCCGCATTGGCAGCTGGCTCTCTTGGGGCACTGTGACTTTGCTACAGGGGCAGGGTTTGGGGTTTGCTGGATGCATTGCTGTTCCAGCCAGGCTTGTGCAGTCCTTCTTTGGGACTCTGAGTGACAGTTACCAGTTGACATATAGCCCCACAGGGCTCTGGATTTCTAGGTCTTTTAAATCATTTTGTTCAGGGCCCAGAAGCCCTTATCTCCCAGGCTTCCCTGGAGGGATTCGTGTTCTAGTTTATTGTTTGTTTGAGCTTTTTTCAGTGCCCACAGCAGTCAGGCTGCAGCTAAGAGGGGCAGCCCTCCTTCTCACCCCTGCCTCTCTTTTTGTGCCAGCACAAGCATTTGTATGTTCACAGCTACACGTTGATGTGGGAATAGGTCTGGTCTGAAATGAGTTCCTTTAGTTTCCGGGGGAAGGAAGTAGTAGTAGTAGCCTGAAGTTACGCTGGACTAGTGGTTGAGTAACCACAGCCTCTGATGGCAGAGAGAATCACATGGCTTGACAGATGCACTTTCCAGGGGCTAAAAATCCCTAGTATGGTTCCCTAGTATGCATCTTCTCTGCCAACCCACTGTCAAGACTGCATTGAGCCTGTACCAGTGCCTCTTTGTGCAGGACAAACCTCGTTGTACTACACTTCCACAGCCCTGGTTCTTTCCTGGTGCCTGATTGTAGATTCTTTCTTTGAGGGGGAGAGTCAGCATCATGTCTTTAAAACACCCTGCAATTCGTATGGCATAGTCCTTGCTGCCAGAGAAAGGTGGTTGCTTTTCAGGCCTTGTGGGGATGGCGCTGTGTACCGCCAGATTAACGCAGTATAGGAAGAAGTGAGAACAGAGGGGAAAAAAAACCTATGCCTTTGCTTTGCTCTGGCACAGTCCCCTAGTGTTCACAGGAACCAGCGCATGCTTCAGAAAGTGTTCTTGGAGATGCAAAGAAATACGACCTCCTCTTCCTCTCCCTCCCTTACATGTCAGGAGGTGGTGGCAGTGCCTAGCAGACACCTTAGCGTGAGCACAGCTGATGCTGAGGAAGGCTCCTCGCCAAGGGTAGCAGAGGTGAGGGATATGGTTACCCTTAGGCTGGAGAGACGGGAGGCTCCTCTCTGAGCGTATCTGAACCTTGCTGGCACTGTGCATGTCTCTTTCCTGCTGTCCTTTTTTCTTCTCCCTGCCACAGTCTGTCTCTTCCCGTTTCTGAAGGCTCTGTTCCTGTTTTGACATGGGAGGTGCACAGAGTCCTGCCCACCTGTCTCCATTGCCAGAGAGGTTTAGGGAGCTGCTTGGGATTGCCTAACTTGATTGAGATCACACTGCAGCTTCTGCATGCTGCCTGTCCAGCCGAGCTGTTCCTGGCTGACTTCGGGGATGTGAAGGAGACAGGTCCGTGTGAGGAGCGGCATGTGCAGGATGCTGGGTGACTTGCAGCCCCTGATGCTGCTCTGTGGCAGGAGGCTGCCGGTGCCACGTGGTCCCTGTGGGAAAGGGACTGCCTGCAGGGTTCACAAAGCAGCAGGATGTCACCCCAAGGCTTTTGATGTGCTCTGGACCACAGAGGTAGGAAGGAAGAAGCCGGCTGGGATCCCGTGTCTATCATTGCACCAAGAGCTTGGTGAATGAGCAGGGCTTTTTCCATGTTAACCAGGCAACCGGGCTGAGTGAGCCGTAGGGTGCAAGCCGCAGCACTCCTATGCTTCTCCTCCAAAAGCCATGTCAAGGCAAGTACTTTCTGCTCTCGCACAGCTATTATGAAAGAGCCTGGGTTTGCTGTGCCCTTTTCTCGCTTTGCCCTCAGGGCACGCTGGGCTTGTTTGAATTAATGTAATTAGCACATGCCTTATTAGCTCACTAAGGCACAAAGAACTCATGTATATTTGTAGCCAGGTTAAGCAGCCCCTATTAATTTAATAACTGTGTCCTCCTCAGTGCATGGCAACAGTTAATTGCTGGTGGTGACTCAGGATCAGCCAGTACGGAGGGAATTTGGGCAAGGTGTACATGTGTGCGGTTCTCCTTTATTGTGTTGTATTTTTACTAATGAGCAGAGCTGTAAAGGGAATTAGCAGCAGGCGCAGTAGACGGAAGGAAGCTTTCAGTGCAGGTTTGCTAAACAGCCAGCCCTGGATATTTCTTGTGCTCTATGCTGTCTGTAGAAAAGGATCTATAGAATGAATCAGCATGATATGACACAGATTGGGAGGCAGAAATATACAGAAATAAACTTTAGCAGCACATGCTTGAACTCTGCTCCAGTCGGGTCATGAACTAGGTACTGATAGTAATTTTGCTGTATTTTGGTGTATTCTGGTGCTTCTTATAACTGAGACTGTGAAAAGGCAAGGTTCTCATGAAAGGACAAAAAAATAGTTGCAAGCAATTTCATTCTCTGCAGTGCTATGGTCCTCAGTCCCTTTTGCTGGTCTGGGTCTTGCAATGCACAAGCTTAGCTAGGTCCTGTGGGATGCTGCCAGGATGCTTGCCACCAGGTTTGGTTTTTTGCTATATTTTGGGGTTATTTTGTTTTTTTCTTTCTTTCTTCGGAAGATGCAGGTTATGGGGATGAATGCCAGTTTGTGCTCCAGCACCCTGGAATGATGCAGCCTGCAAGTCCAAGATGGTGGCATGTGCTTCTGTTCCTTTAGTCCTGCACATGGGACAGTAAGGTCCTGCATTGCTTCTAAAACTAGTGAGTTAAGCATTTTTGGGGCTCTTTTCAGCCAGGATCACTATGTATGCAGAGGAGGCTTCCTGCATTTCTTCCCTTCTTCCCCTTCCTGCAATAATCACAGGTCATGCTCTTTGCAGTGAGCATGAGCTGGAAGGAGAGGCAGGAAGAATGGTGTTAGAAAGCAGCTATATGTGCTTGCACAGTTTTGGTCAGGTTTTCTGCAAGTGGCTGTTGGGGTGAGATACAGGTGTCCTGCCTGTTCCTCCTCCCTCTTTTTACTTTCTCATTTGCTGTTTCTCCCCCTTGCCAAGTCAGCTTGGACTATCAGGGCCTGAACTATTCCCAGTCATCACAAGCTTGTGTAGGAGCGTCACTGAGAAAATGAGGCTGTTACAGGCAGATAGGCAAGGAAACCCCATGAAATTGGACAGAAATGTGTATGTGCTTGTAATAATGTAGCCTCTGCAACTGGTGGGGGACCAAGTCCCCAGGATCCAGCAGAGACAATGAGCTCTTCTGGCTTGTATCTGCCGAGGACCTGGCCCTCCTGGGAGGCATGATAGGAAAATAAGCTTCTGTGAGATCTCTGTGGAGTGACAGGGGATGCACACAAGTCTGTCTGCAGCAGATTGGAGCAGATAAATTTATTTCTCCTTCCTTAGAGCCTGTTCCTGGGACAACCTAATGCTTGGATGAAGGTACTGCAAGTGGTTAGTGGGGTGAGCCGCAATGGTATACGTTGTACTGGTGGTACAGAGGTATCCATGTGCAGCTCCTAACAGGTACATTACATGGGAAAAAAAAAAAAAAAGTCTGCAGGAAGAGAGATGGTTGCTGGGGTAGCTCAGACGGGAGCTGGAGGCAGATATTTTTTTTTTCTTTTCTCTGTTTCAGGAGCAGGAAGGGACACCGCTTGGCTTGGTGGGTAGGAGGCTTTCTGTGCAGGATCAGAGCAGCCCACTGGCTCAGAGCTGTGGGCCACTTGGCTCGCACTGAGACAGGGGACATTTTCCAGGCCAGCTTTTTTAGCCAGTGAGGATTTCCCCCCCCCTTTTCTCTGTTCACTGGCTTGGATGAGTTTGGAGAAGGAAGGAGCATCCTTGACATGGTGGAGTTTAACCCACTGCTTCAGTGGTCTTCCCTTGCGCTGTGCTGTGGGAGCAGCTGTGTGTCAGAGCTGACTTAGCAGGCCCCTGCTGGCTGCTGGGCTGGAAGGGATGGAGCTTTATTTATAGCCCTGGAGTAGCTGAAGTTGGGGCTATTTCTGGCATGCATCTTGTTTAACATCTGCCTGACGGAACACAATGTAGGGGAAACAAACTTGGATTTGTGGGTTGTTTTTCTTTCTTAGAAGAGTTTGTATTCCACCCCCCTGCTTTCAAGGAGAAAAAACCTTTTCTAGGGCTGCAGGTTCTGAGAAAAAACATACTCATTTTGTGACATGCAGGTGGTGGTCATCCATAACAGTTGGTCTTTGACACAACTGCTGCCAAGCTCTCTGACTTGTGGGCCATCATCAGGGTCCTCGAGGCCTCAAATTGCATCATGTCCATCTTGTGTGCCCCATGCTAGCCCCGAGGCAGGACTGCCAGGTCTCTGCAGGGGGTCTGCAGCAGGCACAGCACTGACCTGCACTGTCAGTCCTTCCCCTCTGCAGCCTCAGGTTTGGCTGCAACGAGGCAGCACCGTCCCAGGAGGATGCACTTCAAGGCATGTAACAGGAACGGCTCTCTGGGAGTTTGGGTGTTGCTCTGATGAGGTACTGCTGCAATTTGGCCCCAAAAGATGATTATTCCTCCCTACAGGGCCACTGGTATCCCCTTCTTTCAGAGGAGATCACTCTGTTGAGAGACAAGAGCCCTGGTTTTGTTGCTGGTGGGCAATGAACAGTCCCTTTCACGGCCAGGAGCTCAGCTCAGCGCTCTGCCTCAATCCTACCAAGTGAGCTAGAATCTAACCCTCGCTTTCCCTTGGCCTTCGTGGCTGGTTGTTTTTAATTACTGCTTTGTACATGGTGAATATTTTAAATTGGGAGGGGGGAACCTTTTTTCTATTCTGTCGGTCTCTTGGCAGAGCACTCAAGTGAGGGATTTGTACCGTTTAGTTTCTCAGTGGTAAATCCTTCCAGATTAAAGGGTTGGTCTGTCTGTCACTGTCAGTTGGCTCTGCCTTTTCTTGACCACCACAGATTATTGAAGAGGAAATGCTGTATATAAGTTCTTGTTTGTTTTCCCAGCTCTGTCTCCCATCTGCCAGACTCCAACTTCTCAGCAAAGCTGTCTTCTTTCTCCAACTAATGCTGCGTGTCTCTGAAGCTGTAATTTCTTAAAAACTGGTATGGAGAACTGATTCAGAGGAAGGTGGGTTTAAAAATAGTTAGAATCATACCAGTTTGATGTGTGACTACATGATTTCTCAAGTGGCACTTGGAAAGGGGCATCACTGGCAATAAGCACCCACTTATGTCTTCCAGCATGTCCAAGCTGCAAACTTGCTTGTACATCAGCGTGATCATGTGTGGGCAATTTTACTATCTGTCAGTTAGTTTGTGCTTCCACTGTTAGCTCTTCAGCTGCAAAATAACATAGGCCATTATAAACTTAAATAATCATTTTCTCTGGAAGTTGCCACATGGTATATATCTAGTTCATTGTGTCTGCATATGGATTAGTTGTTCTATAGCTACTTTTTACACATCCCTTTGAATTGGTGCAGGGACTTGCAGATATCTACAGCCCAAAGGCTGCAGCCCACCACTATTTTCAAGTAAAATGTTTGGCCTAAATATCTGGCTGTACTCTGACCTCTGCATCACTGCAGATTTCATGATAAGAGATGCATTGAAAGCGTTTTTGGCCCTCTGGCTCCTTCACCTCTTGGTCTGTATTTCTGTAGAAGCCATGGAGAGCCAAGACTGAGTTTGTCTTTGAGCATGAGTAGTTGTAACTTAGAGGCTTGTTACTTGTGTTGTAAGCGTTCAGAGGAAAAAGAGAGGTGCGGGGCTGAGGCATGCTTGATGTGGCATTTGTGCAGAGCAGAAGACCCGGGTCTATTGAGACTTATCCAGTAGACCCAAATGCCTTTTTGAGAACTTGGAGAGGAGGCAGGTTGAGATGGGAAGAGTGCCAACAACTCCCTTCAGTCTTTGCTCCCTTCAGTCTTGCAGAGGTGCATTGAGCACTTTTAGACCTGTTGTCTCTTTCCCCTGTGAGGGAAGGCACTGCAGTTGCTGCCTCATAAGAGTGTTTTAATGTGTTGCCCTCCTATGGAGGAGGACTCTGTGACGTTCTCAGTGACATGACTGCAAGCTCATTTGTCCTGCTGAAACCTTCCCTCTGGCTCCTTGGGTTTGGCAGCCCCGATGTCTTGGACAGCAAGACTTGTTGTGTGAGTCCTGGGTGAGTCACTTCTTCTAACATCTGTCCTCACTCATCCTGTCTTGCAGTTCAGCTGCAAAATGTCCAGGACAGAGACTGTCCTTGACTGAAGGTCCGTGCAGCTTCTAAAATAACAGGTCCCAGATCTGTATTGGGGCCTCTTGGTGTGCTGCAGTGCTGATACCCAAGCCCAGCTTCAAGATCAGCATCAACTTTCTGGCTCTTGATCTGGGGCAGTTTCCCAAGACATGCAAATTCGAAGGGCGTACCTGGCGTTTGTTCTGAATCAGCACAGGCCTGCTCCTCAAGTCTTTCCATCTGACTTGAATGCAGATGGCTTGGCATTGAGCAGTTGTCCTTTGCAAACCTTTCTGCCTGGCTGAAGTGGGATGTGCTCTAGTAACTGGAGAGTGATCTGGTGACCTATGAATTAGAGTCTGTTTCCTGAGCTGTCCTGGAGTAGAGTGGAGGGGTAGGAGACTCGTCTGGGAGAGAGAGCATGTTGATGCAAGGAGAGGCCTCCATGGGACTACCCCTGTTAAGCAATAGAGCAAACAGCTTCTGGGCTAATCTAAGCAAGTTGCTGATTGGTTGGCCTGGAGAAGCTCTCCAGGTCAGGAAGGTACTTCTGCTGCTGCTTACAGTGCCTTTTGGATGTCTTTCTCCAAGCCTTAGCTCTCACAGAGGTAATGGAAGATGCTTTCTGTCTTGACTTATTGCTTAAGGTTTCTCAGTAAAGCAGGCAAAGTTGCATGATGCTGTTCTCAGAGTGGGGGGCCAGCCTGTCGCTTCCAGCTGTATGGAGAGCCCAAGTGGAAAGCGTGGGAAAACTGGGTGTGTTGTTCCTGCTCGTACTGCCCAGAGATCCCCACCTCCTTCCCTGTTCTTTTGTCCCCTTCCTTTCTAGTAATACGCTGCTTCACTCATTTTGATCCTTGCTTTGGAGTTGGCAGCTATGTTGGCTTTTCCTAGTGTGGCCAAGGCCAAGCAGACAGAGGGACTGTTGCTAGGTGCAGTAAAGTGTCTGTCTGATGTCTTCAGTAACTCCTTTGTGTTGTATCGAGGTGGCGCCGGTGACTGAGGCCAGCGGACAAATCTGTAGAGAGAGCGAGCTGCCTCGAGCACATGGTGGGAATTTTGTCCCCAAGATGGGAGCGTTGGTTGGACCAGCTCAAAAGAAGCTCTTGAGTGCTGAGCCCTCTCCCTCCTTGGAGAGTGGTGGAGGTGGCTCTGTTTCCAAGGCCAGGCTCTGCTGTCTGTTTTGTCTTATTGACTGCTGTGAAGGTAAATGAGGTCTCTGAATTGCCTGTAATCTCAAATAAATCCCGAGGGAGAGGATAATTGCAACACTGTGCATGCAGTGTCAGAATATAAGATATTGCTGTAGTCCCAGTGGCTTGCGGGATTGTCCCCTGTGACCCTTCCACCATGGCCCTGTTGTGGCTCCTCTCCTGTCGCAACATTATGGAGCCTTTGCTGCTAATCAGGAGTTCTGGTCCTCTTTTTCCCCTCTGTGGGCATCCAGGTAAATCTATACTGCCATCACCTGTGTTTGCAAAGCCAAACACCTCTATAACATGCCCTCAGCCTGGGGACCATCCTGCACTGCCAGGGAACTTGCCTATTTCTTTGTGGCACGAGGGAGATGTTTTGAGTCGTTCTTCTATCATCACAAGGTCTTGCAGCACGGAGAAGTTAAGGTTCCCTGACTGAGCCTAGTTCACAAGGAGCCTGGAGGCCAGATGGGGGGCAAAGTTTGCCTGCTGTTTTGCAAGGCTGCCTGCCTGACTTGTTTTCACTGTGAATGTGCTCTGGCATTTTTGGCTGTAGATAGGTGGGTGCTGGGGGACACCCATCCCGAGCAGCCAGTGGGAGGGAAGTGCAAAAGGCAGAGGTAAGTCATGGAGGACTGGTCATGGAGGACCGAAGGGGGTTGCAGGAGTGAGGGCTCTTGCGAGGGGTTATCGGGAAGGAGGAGCAAGTGCCCTGTGTGCTGGGGCTCAGCATCCCTGCTCTCTTGCAAGCTGAGTGGTCTCTGTGCCACTGTGCCTGTCCCCATGGGGATGTGAGCAGCCAATGGTGCAGGCAGGTGGCATGGCACCTCCCCAATAGGACTTTGGCCTTTTTTCATCTCTGGCAAGGGGGAGACCTGCCCTGGACTTGGCACCTTCAAAGCCCAGCGTAGTACAGGGACAGTTGGCCGCTGACTGTGAGGCAGGTGAGTTTGCGTCTGCAGCCCTGGGGCTTCGGCCCAGTGGTAGAATGGTACAAAGGGGCCACGCTGTCCTACTGTGCAGCTGGAGAGGTGGCAGTCCGTGACGGTGGGGGAGCATCCACCAGCGTGTTTGAGAGCTGCTTTGTTTTATTGAGGACTAATGCCCTGCCTGGTGCTGCAAGAAAATTTATGGCAGTCCCTGCTTTTGAGAGCCTAAGGGGTAGCAAGCAGCAGAGATGAAACTGCCACCAATTCTCTCCATCTCCTCTATCCCAAAATGTCCTGAGCAGGTGAGAGCCAAGTAGACAGCTCCCCAGGTGAGATTTCCTTGTGTGCTTTGTGCCTGGCACACATCTAGAAAGCAGCTTCTCTCAGGAAATATTTGCAGTTCAGTTTGCACTCCTTAAACTTAATTGTTGCAATGGCAGCTTTGCTTCAGTCGTTAGCAAAACTTGTCAGAGCGTCTGCACCTTCAAATGCATTTGCATTGTGAAGGAAAGTGGTGTTCTTATCCCAGAGGGTTTCTCCTCTCCCAGCAGGTACTAGTTGCTGATTGCTTCCCCACTCCCATTCTCTGACTGTGAGCGGTTGCATGGCTGTGTCCTCTTGACATAGTGGATGCTGTCACAGCTTTGCACCCTCCTCTCACCTTCTGAGCCTTGCTTATTGACGTCGGCTTCTCTGGCTGGGGCACTGAGTTTGTCTGCTCTCAAGACAAATGGAAATATGTGGAAGGGAGTCCTATCTTCCCCCTCTGCTGTTCATTTTCGAGTCAAGGTTGTAGTTTGAATGTTTGCCTTCAGTGACAGCTCCAGCATGTGCTGGCCTTCAGTTCTGTCTCATCCGTGCCTGACCGTTCTGCACAAATGTTTGTGCTGGCATGAAAGCAGGGATGGGAACGCATGTTTTGGTGTAGGGGGAGGACAGGATTGCTTCCTTCAGCTGCAGCGCCAGCTGACGTTGGCTAAAGGTCTTTTGTCGAAACGGCAGCCTGTGTGTGCTCAGATAAATCAGCATGTCCGACAGTCTGTGCCCTAGAGGCTGTGCTCAGCTGCAGAGTAGTGCTGCTGGTGAGGAGAAAGCCTGGAAATGGGAGGGCTGGTGGAGGGCAGAAGTGAAGAGCTGGCCTCTGTGGGGGGACTGCTGGCAGGACTGGGGGAGCTGGTGGAGTGGGAGCCCATAGTTGGCTTGGAGGATGCCAGCAGTGGCTCTGGCAGCCTGGCAGAGGGAGAGCAGGAAAAGAAGGAGGGTGCTGAGCTGTGGGGTCCCCCAGGGTCAGACTGGGCAGAGCCATGGCATCTGGGTGTAGAGGTGGCAACTCACAGCCATAGGGCAGTGTGGTGGCAATAAATGTGATGAGTGTGGTCAAAGAGGTGTGGGTAAACTTAACCTGTTCCTTCTCCCATGATGTCGGGCGCCTATATCTCCATCCAAGCTTGTCGGCAGCACACATGGCATGTGATGGCATTCTGTGCTCCCCTCCATGCCCCAGGCTGGGCTACAATTCTCTGCTAAGCACTCTTCCTTCATGTGATAAGGCGAGAACCGAAGGTTAAGAGTCCAGGTTTGCAGTAAGCAAAGGCTGGTCACGCTGGAGAAAACCTTACCGTCTGGGTAGTGTAGGTGGATGAGTGTGTGTGCAAGGCAGGGGAGCAAAATAGCACCACTTTTTGCCAGTGGTGAGGACCAGATACATCCAGAGCTGGCTAGGTGTGCATTGTGGTACCCCCAATCTGGCTGCTCTGACGCTCTCTGGAGCTGGGAAAGGGGAGAGGCTGGGTTGAGGAGGCTCCTGAGCAATCTACACATGGCAGTGTGAGCTTAGGGCTGTTTGCACTGCTTCCCTGCCTAGCACGGAGGTGATTCCCCATGCTGCAGTGTGCACGTTGCTCTGAAGCTAATTTGCTTGATCATTTTAGTAAATGTATAAGGGACATCCTGGTGTGTGAGTAATGGGGCATTAATCCATGCCTAGCTGTGTTAACAGCACTCTAGGAAGGAATTAATGCCACATAATTCATTGCCTGTGCAGCTCTTGCTCTCTTAATTATGGGACCCCCCTTCCACGAGGGCTGCTCAGCCTCTTTGGCTTTGAGGTGGGTCTCTGGCAGCTCTTGTTTTCCCTGCCCACCTGCTACCAGTTTCCTCCCAGCTCCTCTGCTCCTTGTGCCATGCAGGTTCCCAATTCCAGCAGCGCTGTTTTCCGCCTGGCTGTGAAGTTTAACTATACAAAGACTTTGTGAGTCATCAGCACCTTTTTGGTGCTGCTGGCTTGTCTGCTGCCCCAGTGCAGGTGCTGATGGGAGGCTTCCTGGGAAGATGCAAGCCCTGCTCCCTGACCCTGCTTGGATAGGAAGCCCTGGAGCTACACCGCTGCTTGGCTGCAGAAGCTTTGCTTGCCTGCTTTTGTTTGCATTTTTTGGCTCCTGAGAGCACCGTGTTCCTGGGGAGATATACTTAGATCTTTACTTAATCTCTTTCCTTTCTAGGTTAAATGTATAATGTTGTTTTGGATTTATTTTTTTATATATCCTATAAAATTACCAGCAGTCTCTTCCCAGCCTGTGTTTTTCCTCCTCTCAGACTGCAGGACTGCAGCAGCTATTTTCCTGCCCTGGAACGGACTGAGGTCCAGCTCTCCCCAGGAACTTCCTGGCCAGGGTACTGGAGGCTTCATCATTCGCCCTCTTTTAAGGGACTCGGGGAGTTCTGTAGATTACAACAAAATACTCGGAGTTTGCAGTGACTTTGGGTTTGTTTTGCAAATGGTCATTCACTGGAGCTCTGTTTAAACAAACAGAGCTCAAATAAGCTTTCCACTTCAGTGCATTAAAATCCCTTAATGCATTAAAATCCCCTGGCCATGGACATTCAGGCCTCCACTGTGCCAGGTGCTGTATAAACAGTTATCAAGTGCTGGTGTCTGCTGTAAAATGATCACATCACTTGCTTCCCTTTGCTCGTCTGTGAATTGAGTAGCTTTTGTTAGGGGTGATGATACTAGTCCTGACACTTGCTGGCCGTACAGCCAGCACCAAGGAAACCTGTAACTTTGCTCAGTTTTAAACCCAGGAAGACTATTTTTTACCCCTTCTTGTTGTGTAGCTGCAGCAGGAGCATCTGTTCCCTGGTGGGGAGCAGCAGCAGTTTTCCAGCTGGACCAGACAGCAGGGGAGGGCTCTGCAGTTACCAGGCAGGTGGAGAGCTGAAGCCAAAAGTGAAAAGAAGGGAGGAGATAGCTAAACCCAGCTGTCCCAAGTCCCTCTTGATGCAGTAGCATCTTTTCCCATCCCCATCACCCTACTTGTGTCAGCAGGTAAGAAACAGCCCTGTGGCACATTTGCGTGTTCATCTTGGTCTCTCACTCTTTCGGCTGTCAGTGGTGAATATTAGCAGCCTTGCTGTCTTCTCTTGTGTTGCCCTTTGTGATGGGTGCCTGGCTTCCTGGATGCTCCTCCACAGGGAAGGGTGCAGCAGAGGCAACAAGGGAGGAGCTTGCCAGAGCTTGGAGTGGGGTGTCAGGACCACTCACATGGTGTGTATATTTTGTCAGAGCTGCTGCCTCAATAAACACAAATATCCTGTTGAGGGTATGAGACGTCTTCAAGTGAGTTTTTATGGTTCAGGGCTTGTTTATGCCAGGATTACAAGCTTTGAGCAACTGGTTTCCCTATATTTTTATATTTTGGTCTTATTCTGGTTAAATTGGTAGAGAATTAGATTAGAATTAGAATTAGAAACAAACTACTCTTGTGGACATGGATATGAAAGCACACACAGCGAAAGGTGCAAGTGATTTTTTTTTTTCCCTTGGCAAGTGCAGACTTGGCTGATCTGGAGATTTTTACGGTCTGCTTCCACAAATTAGTCAAGATCAGGTAAACTGTCTGAAGAGGGGTCATGGAACGGACAGAAGGTGTAATAATGTAGGGTGGTGGGTGAGGTTCGTGTGCAGTGTTTTGGAAAGGAGCCCCTTTCCTTAGCGAGCTCCCTGTGCTGGACTCTCATGGCTTTGGCTGAATGTGGGACTCCAGAAAAGGTAGTTTTGGTCTCGTGTCATCCAAACGTGGGACTGTGCAAATGCTATCATGCTGCCCTGCCCTTGGCACTTGATATAACAGGGAGAGGAGTGGGTCAGTGCTGAACTGCGTGTAACCTCACCCCCTCTCCTTCCCATACCTGTTTGCACCATCAGCAGCTCTTTACACTTTTGGGGACCTTTTATTCTCAGGAATGTCTCTGACCCTCAGGTTGTATCTCCAGAGCAGAAGCGTCTGCCTGAAAGCCACCTTGTTGGATGTAAGATTCTGTGTAGCTTAGGAAATCTGCAATTAAGGGGCAAATTTCATTCCAGAGGCAAAGGACAAAGATACATCTCCACTTCTGACTTACTACCCAGGTGGCAGCTGGAAGAGGAGAGGGAGTGGCTGGGTGCTACTGAGATGTGTGATGAAAGCATGGCGCACCTGATTTCTAGGTTGGAGGTGAGGAGGAGACAAGGACACCTCCAGAACACTGAAGGTTGTGGCAGCTTCTGAACTTTCTTCGTGTCCAGATATCTTTGTGTGGTGACTCCTACCAGCTCTTGTTAAACAGAGGCAATTAGGAGTCTTAGAACCACTTCTTGCAGACTTGGAGCTTCAGCGCTGTTACAGTAGGCGCTGAGCTGAAAGGAGTGGTCCAAAGGGCAAAGTCACATCAATAGCTTGGGGAGGAAGAGGCACTAATTAAAAGACAATGTTGGCACAAACTGAGCATAGGCTGTCCATTTGGGCTGGGATATAGAGGAAGGATTGTAACTGCTGGAAGAGCAGGCTTTTGAAGGCTGTCCTTTAGAAATGGCATATATGTGTTGGAGGGAGGTTCTGAATGGGTCTTGTGACGGCACGTGATTGTCTTGGGATAGCTGGGTGGACCTGCAAAGGGTTGGAAGTCCACATGGTGCGGTGTCAAGTGCTCTCTGGAGCTTGAAAGAGCTGTGATGGGTACGGCTGTCCTGGATGCTGGGCAGAACTCATGCACTGCCTGGCTGCTGCCCTTCCTCACGTGCTGCTGGAGCCTGACAACTCTGGCAGCTCTTTCCTCCATATGTGCTTGTATATTTATATACAGACACATAAGGCTCCCTCTGGAGCTCAGTCTCCTCTCTGAGGAGACCAGGTGCTCCCTTAAGTCACTTATTCCTCGGCTGGCCTCTCCCTGCAGCCTGCCCAGTAGGACCTGAGCGTCAGGAAGAGTATAAGTGTCTCAACTTTGTCTCCTTGGTGTCTTTCTCTCCTTTCCCAGGAAGAAACTGAAGTGAAAAAGAAGTGACTGAAAAAGAAATTAAGAAACCATTTGAAGGAACAAATTCATTTCTTAACAAGATCAAATTTGAATTAAATGGCTGATAAACAGATCAGGTAACTTTTAAAAAAATATTTGAGTTGTTGGTTGTGCTTCAGATTTTTCTTTTAAAGTCTTTCAAACTTAATCCCTTTTGTGATACAGGTGGTTGGAGGAAATCACCTGATCATCTCTTCTGGCCTTAAACAGTTCTGATTCCTTCTCTGCTCCTTTCTTACCTGCTTTTTTTCAACCTCCGCTTATTTTCTGTCTTTGCCACCTTGTCACATCTCTGCTTTCTTCAGTTCTTTTTTCTCACTATTTTTTTTCTTTCTGCCCTCTGCTTTTACCCTGCATGAGTGTGTTCCTTTTTGTTTCCTCTTTCAAAGGTCAACTTGACCTGCTGACTTTAGCTTGCTGACATCAAAGGAACAAAGCCAGCTCCTTCACCAGCCAAGGATGCAGTGCTTGTAATTACAAAGTCCACGTAGATTCAGCCTTGTGCCCTTCTTCTAAAGCCCAATGCTTGAGTGATTGCAGGAGCATGAAGTGCCAACAATACTTAGTGACACTTAAGTGCACAGCAGGAACTTAAGAGCATTGGTCCTGGCATATACAAAGGCTGGATTTGAGTCCTTCCTGGAAATGAATTGGGATGCATTTTCTAGAAAGATACCATAGTACCCTTAGCTTCCTAAGAGCTGTGTCAGATGGATCTGTGCAGTCCTCTGTGGACTAAAGTGGGTTTAACTTTCTGTGCTTGTGAAGTTGCCCCACATAAATCACTCCTACATGCTGTGGGGTCTTTAGTGATCCTCTTCTAACATCTACTTTTCCAGGTTACCACCTCAGGACAGGAGAGGTCAGTGGGTGACTTAAACCTGGTGACAGAGGGCCAAGACTTGATGCTACAGGCAAGAGGGTTGCCCCTTCTTAGCATCTGCCATGATCAGGATATCTTCCTGTGTGCCTGTCTTCTGCAAATGAAAACAGTCCTGAGCTGCGCTGATAACAAGACAATGCTCCACAAGCATTGTGGAGTGTTTATGTGCCTAGATTTGTCTGTCATCATTTACCCAATTTGGAGAGCACTTGGCACTCCTCTTACGCCCATGCTGAGATTCACCTCCCTGGAGCCTGAAGTGTGTATGTCCCTGATAACCTCAGCAGAGCAAAAGGACCAGGCATACATGGCCATTTGAAGCTTGGTATTTTGAAGATCTCCCTCAGCCCCTCCGGTGTGCTCTTGGCAGTGTGAACAGGAGCTTGCTGGCTACAGGGACTAGTTAAAAGGGCTCAGGAGGAGCAGTAGGAGAACTGGGATGCCCTTCTTGTGCTAAACTGAGCAAATGGCTTTATTTGTATGCTAGCCTGTGTTGTCCCTGTTTCACTAAGCCCTGGACATCTAGGTAGTGAGAGGCGGTGGCTGTGCAGAAGCTAAATAGGACAGTGAGACCAGGCACAGTGGATTCTCATCTCGTGAGAGAAGAGAGAGCACTGAGGTGAAAAGTGGGATGATATAGTCACAAGAGAAAACGCTTTTAATTCAGGTGCAGTGCCCTCTGTCTCAGGTTCTTCTCTGTGCTCCAAATCCCTCACCCCTACCACTTACGCCATCTCTCCCATCTGTGGAACCACAAGTCTGCAGCAGTCACAGGCAGCCAAGCCAACGAGATCTATTTAAGTTTGGAGGATTTACTGAACTCCTCTTCCCCTGCAGCATGCATCTGTCGTCCCTTAGCAAAACGAGATTTATACTGAAAGACTAAAATCCATAGCAGTGGTTTGCTGCAAGGTGAGATCAAGGGCATTGCATTTCTGCAGCAGTACATGTAGAACTCAATCTCAGCATCTTCCTGGGTATTGCCACATAGTCCATTTATACTAGTCTCCCTCCACAGTGCGTGTGGTGGAATCTGGATGATTGGATTCGGGTGCAATGGGGGTGTTGAGCAAGGATTTCTCACCCACAAACAAAGTGAGAGGCTCTCTGCAGCCCATATTGCCCAAATTTTTGGCTTGCCCAGGCACATCAGACTATTCCTCTTTATTGCTGGGGTCTGTGCTGAAATTGGGGAATCTTTTGCACTAACAGTGCCAGTATGCAAGATGTTTGCCACATGTCTGTCTCACTCCCACCTGATATAAATCCTGTGATGATTTCACTGTTGGAACAGGTTGAGAGGCAAGTGTCTGCCTGCTCCGGGTGTTTCGGGGACACTTAGAGAAGCGATGACGGTGCTGAGGCTGGAAAGGGGCACTGGCTGTGCCTTGCAGTCTGTGACCTGTCAGCAGGTACTTTGGAGCTGAATTTGAGGCTGATGTGATCCTGTCTTGAAACACCCTCCTTTCTAGTGGTGCCTCCATCTTGATGTGCTTTATCTGGTCTCTAACCTCCTCTTGCTCTGTGACTATGGGTTAAATAAGGAGAGAACCATGATGTGAAGCTTACTGTTTGAAATTTTCCCATGTTCTGAGACAAGTTGAGTATAGGAGGTTGCAGGTAAATCTATTCCCTTCTTAGACTGATGTAAAGATCCCCGAGGCAACAGAGTCTTGAGCTGGTGAGATACTGCAGTCTGGCCCTGTGCTGAGATTATGCAGATTTGGACCTGCCTTCCTAACGTGCTGTGCTTGATTTCATCTTGGGCAGCACCATCTTGTTTGGGGATGTGGACTAAGCTCAGGTCTGTCTGCCTGTCCTTGGCACCTCTTCTTCCAGCTGTGCTAGCCCTAGGGCTGTGTGTGGGTGTTGAAAAGGAAGGAGCTCTGGCTGCAGGAGAGTGGAGGCTAAAAGGAGTTTCCTGGAGTGTCAAGGTTGTGCTTAGCACTTGTGGGCAAAACCTCCCCCCCGCAACCCTTTTGTCTGCTTCCCCCAGGGAGACCTCATGTTGAAATCCTGAGTCTCCTATCCTCCCTTTCCCTTGAGACTGGAGCTGAGAGGCAGCTCTTTCAGCATGGCCGCTTATTGATCCTTTCTGCAATTGCCCCTCTATGCAAAGCACTCTGCAATGCCTCTGGAGGAGAATGTGTTTGCAGAGCTTTAC
This sequence comes from Balearica regulorum gibbericeps, assembly GCF_011004875.1. Lineage (NCBI taxonomy): Eukaryota > Metazoa > Chordata > Aves > Gruiformes > Gruidae > Balearica > Balearica regulorum. Next base: position 51,165,425 of record NC_046188.1, on the reverse strand, counting down.
CCCACCATGCCATGGCCAGCCTTAACGCTGCTGCTTCCAGTGGGTAGTGCAGTCTGTGCCCCCATCCAGAGCACCATGTCACTGTCATGAAAGGCCCATTCCCCCTGTGGGAGGACTCAGCCTTGCAATCTAGAACTGCTGTCCGCTATCAGTTTAATATCCGACACATCCTGTGTTCAGGGAGCCATATCCTGTGCTTTATTGGAGGGACCTGACTCAAACAGGCTTCCTTTGTGTGTAGTGGTTTATCTAGCATATAAGTGTTGGACATTTTTCATAATTTAATTTGCTGGGAACCCATTTTTTAGCTGATCTGGCTTTCACTCAGCACCACTTGCAAGGATTCCCTGTGGGAACACAAAGGCAAGCGGAAAAAGCCTCACATTTTCGAAGCACATGTAGCCAGCCAGGTTTTGATTTCCATGAGAGGTATGAGCTCATGTCTCTGCATCTGCAGCCGTGCAGGCTGCCAGTCCAGTGGTTTTGCTGGGCTATTGGTTTGTGTGTGTTCCCCTTGCCCCGGGCAGTGGGTCTGGAAACAGTTTCCTGGAGCGGCAGCTGTCTGCTCCTTGGCTGCCAGCTGGGCGTTTTTACTGGGAGCTGCCTCGGCTGCCAGTTGGGTGTTTTTACTGGGCTCCTTCCCACATGATGGTAGCTGCTGGCGTGTCACAAACCTCTCATTAGATGCGTATCTGATTGCGGTGCTAAAAGCATTTGCCAGTAAACCTTTTGGCTTGGATGCCATCAGGCCCTAACTGAAGTCTGTCTATATGGTAGATGGTTCAGCACTCTGTCTTTTCTCCTCTAGGGACAAACAGGGGTTTTCCTTGTTCTTAGTGATATGTAGCTTAGCTGTTTGGCTCCACTCATCAGTGGTTTGTCCTGCCTGCTATGTGCTGCTTTCCCCTCCTCCCACGTATGTACAGCAAGGGCCAAGCTTTGCCTTGAGGCAGAGCTCCCTTCACGCTGCGGGGAGGACAGCCTTGTCGCACAGCGATATGTTAACTCTGGACATGCAAAAGTGCTCCATTCTTTCCTCTTTCTCTTCCCCAATCTAATCTCAGTACTAAGACATCTGTTTCTGATCCCCTTACAGTTTACCTGCCAAGCTGATCAATGGAGGGATAGCTGGGCTGATTGGGGTCACCTGTGTATTTCCCATTGACCTGGCAAAAACTCGCTTGCAGAACCAGCAGAATGGCCAGCGGATGTACACCAGCATGTGAGTAACACCCGCATGGGCAGCATCCCCTGGGGCTTTTGGTGGGGAGTCCTTCTACTTTGTTACCTCTTTCATGTGAGTTCAGCATTTCTAGGAACTAGGCTGTCCCTGGGAAAGCCAGGGAACAATCTTGAACCGAGCTGTGCTAGAGCAGATAAAGCAAATAAAGCAGCTGTTGAGCCCAGAATGTGCAGTCTCTGCAGAGGGCACATCTGTCTGCAGCCCATGCTTCAGAGCAGCATGTTAGCTGCTGTCAGGGCTCAGGAGCAAAATACAAGGAGCTCCATTTGGTTCTTTGCTGGGCATGAGGGAATTTCTGCCTCTCTTTTGTGTCCGTAACCCTCATATTGGAGGTTACTATCCTTTCATTTGCTGTGTCAGTTTTAAAAAGTGGAAGCAGTCACCCATTCCCAGTCTAGAACGCTGCATGCAGATCTTTTGAAGGATCGTAGGTTGGCACATGCTGTAGTTACCCTAGCAGTCCTATGTCCAAAAAAAAAAAAAAATAAAAAAATTAAGTGCTGCAGGCTGTAGGAAAAGAAGACATGAATATGTCTAGCCCACGAAATTCACCTGGGATTTGTGTGGGATGCTTAGGGCTGCGTATCTGCTGTGGGAATGTGCACCACACTCAGCACAAGATATTTTATCTTAGGAACCAGAGTCAGGCTTTTGTTTTCCAAAAGTATTGTTGTCATTGAGGGGGGAGAAGGCTGGGGCTGATGATGTGTGTCCTGTCCTGCCACTTTGTTCAGAAGTAGTGTTACCTGCGCCTTCACGCCAGTATTTTCTTCTTTCCTGCCCAGGAGAATTTGAGGCAGAGTGGGAATAGGAAGGAAATGCTCTGTACGTTGATGGTTTTAGTCTCCGAGTCTCCTCACTCTAGCTGATGACATGTAATTATGCGTGAGCTTACGTTGTGGGCTCTGGTGTGCCACAGCAGACTGGTGCTTCCCTTGACAGTTACAGCACACAGTGCTCCCTGCATTGTTTGTGTGCCCAGGTGTGCTGGCAGGACACGGCCTCCCATCTTGCCTTGCCTCTCCTTTTTGTTGTCCTGCTCCTGGTGTGGATCACTTCTCCCCCTGACCTGATAGGCGGCAGCAACAGGAGTTTGGGCAGGATGGAGGATTTGTAGGCTCCGCTTGGGAGAGCGTGCTGGGATGCCTCCTCTCTGGATGGGTGTTCAGTAGGAGAGAGGCTTAAGCTCCAGCAGTCGAGTGCAGATCTGCTCTGTAGCCAGGAGCTGTTGTGGGATGAGGTGCCATTAAGGAATGCACAGCATTTACCCTGTGTATTTGAGCTGGCTTCTAAGAGTCTGTGACAAAGCCTGGATGTGAATGAGTAATGCTGGAGATGTTCCTCTGGCATTGGCAGCAGCCGTAGGGAAAGTGAGCTTGGGCTGGTGGGGATAAGTGAAACGGTCTTTTGAGGGCTGAGGGGCCAGCAGGGTCAAAGAAGTAATAGGGATAACACATCCTCTAGATAACATCAGGCCATCCTGTGTCCTACCTAAGCAGGCAAGGGAAAGACACTAAGAGGGTGCTGTTACCATGCATGGAGCACGTCTTCAGAGACACCCTTATGCTAGCTGGGGAATTGGTAGGGCTTGTCTGATCTCCCCAGTTACGGAGACTTCTTTTTGGGGAAATACTGTGTGCCCATCGATACCAGATCTCGAAAGTGTCTGCTGAACACCCAGGAAGGCAGCAAGTTAATTTAAAATTTTGGCTGTCTTGCTTTAAGACAGCATGTCTTGCTTCCACTCAGCTCAAGAGACCTTTGGTATCAGGGGAGCCTTTCCCTTGAAAGAGCCAAAGACACTTTGGAGCAGCCCTGAGGGCTGGAGGGAGCTGGGCTTTTGGGCTGCACTGCCCAGGTATGTTATGTGTAATTTTAGTTGGCTGTTGGTTCCCTTTTCCAGGGAGTGCAAGGAGCTGGACATGGCCTTGGCTCCGTCTCACTCTGCTGCAGTTCAAGGGGCTGGGAGTGACATGCAAACCTTACAGTGAGGCAGGAGGGTTGTGTGAGCATGGTGGATAGCAGCTCTTCCCACTCCCTTCTCTGCCACAGCTTGCTCAAAGCAGCACAGCTTGGCTCAGGGAAAATGCCTGGCCTCCAGCCTTGTGGTGAAGGAGCTTGATGGGGGGATAGGAGAAAGGTGTCCCAAGTTTTCTGGGGCTTGCAAATGTGTTTGGGGAGGGGGCTGCTCCCAAGAACAAGATGGGTGCATGCAAGCTGCAGGAGCTGGGATGGGGTGCCTGAAAGATTGGGTCCCAAAGGATGTGGGGAGTCCCAGCAGAGAGGGGAAACTCCATTGCTGTGACTGGCAGCAATGCAGGATGGGCTCTTGACAAATAACATGAGGTACCCTAGAACAGTCTTGACCCAAGTACGGCCATAAAGCCCTTGAGACAACTCTGTGTTTCCTTCTTTCCCACTCAGCATTACTACAGAGTGGAGGTGAAGTTTACTCCTTGTGTTGCCAAGTCTCTTAGAAATGTATTCTTGTTTTCATCAGCTACACTTCCCTTATAACTACTTAAAGGAGCCTTTTGTTCCTTAAATATGTATGCTTACGTGCATGTGCGCCTCTCCCTTCCCCTATGGCCACAGCAAGTACCTGTCCCTTCCCAAAGACCCCAAAGCAACCTTCAGCCAGCGCCCAGGCTTCATGCAGCCGTGGTCCAGAGAGGGGAAACTCTGCCAGGAGATCTGCACTGCCTTCCTGAATGGCATCTCTGGGTTTGTTAGGTGTGTGTCTGTGCCTTTGAAAGGCTTTGAGCCATTCCAGCACTCTGCACAGTTTTCCCATTTGGGGTAAATGTAGTTGAAACAAAGAAGGTGACAGTTTTCCCCTTGGAGGAGAAGGCGCCTCCGTGGCACCCTGCCACGCTCTCCCCAGGGTGAGAGCCTGAGTGCTCGTTGCCTGCTGTGGGACCCGATGTGTTAAGAGTAAGTGCTTTAATCTGCATGGGAGGTCACAGATGACTGAGTGTTCAGGTCATCTAGTGTTTGTATGCCTTGTGCTGAATTTCAGAGTAAGTCAGGCAAGTCAGCATTGGGGATTTTGACCCCTCCTTATTTCCCTTCCAGAGCTGGATTCAAAAACATGTGCATGTACAAAACCATGCTTGTTAGTGTCTCATGTGCGTTCACCACAGGGGACCCTGGGTAAACAGCCCTTGCAGTGACTCTTCCCTTTTGTGTTTCTAGAAAGCAGACAGTGCATGCAGGCTGAGCTGGGATTTCAAAGCCCCTGTGAATTAGGGGCTGAAATTGGACTCAGGCCTGAATAATGGTGCATTCAGTGGCTGACATGGTTCCCTTCTCAGCTCAGGGTTTTGCTTACAGATCGTAAATGACAGCCACTCCAAGAGATTCATTTTGGTTTTCTCTGCTCTCACCCACCTCTGAGCTCCTGTGGTTTATCTCTCTCTGTTTTGTTTGCAGGTCTGACTGCCTCATTAAAACAATTCGGTCGGAAGGCTACTTTGGCATGTATAGAGGTAAGTAAAGCTGAGTCAGGCATGGTGCAGCTTTTGCGTTGGAAGTACTGGTGCATAAGCGGGAGGAAAAGGCCATATTCTCTGGCTTATAAAGCAATAACCTAGCAATATCTTAAGATGTTGACAGGTGTAGCTGTTTCTGAAAATAAACTGTGTTTATTTAAACAGATGTCTGCTCAGCTATCCACCATTGAAAGCCTGAGTCCTCCCCATGGCTGTTTTGATGTTAAACCTTACCATTTACTGAAGTTCATCTTCGCTAGCAGTTTTAAGTGAAGCCTGCTGGACTTTGTCTCAGGACTCTATGTGTATTTTTCCCGGCTTGGGCACAATAACTTTTGTCGGAGGGGCAGTAGCAAACCTCTTGAAGTCTCTTACTTTGTGGTTATGATTGAGTTTATGTCAAAGCTCACCACCAACGTGGTTAGGCCTGCTGTCCCATCTAGTTGGTAGCTTGTCTCCAAAACTAGCTGTCTCTCAAGCATGCCTGAGTGCTTTGTTCAAGACAAGTTGCAATTAAAAAAAAAAAAAAAATTAATAATAACCCATCCCCAGAAAGAACTCCTTTGGGGTGGTAAGAAAATCAGGTGTTGGCTCATGGTGGAGCTTCAGCTGTTTGGTCATTGTGTGCTAACCTGCTAGAAATCTCCTAGCTCTTTGGCTTAGGCTGTCTGTTGCAGCAGTGAGTTCCTCAGTTAACGTTACACCTTTTCTAGTCTGAACACAAAATCCTTGAAAGTTTTTAAAGATTTTGAGGAGAGAGGAACAGCAGGCCAAATTCTGACTTTACTTGTAGCAGAGGAAAATGTGGAATGCCTTCTTGACTTTCAGCACAGTCCAACTAGCTTAGTTGACACCGAACTCTGGTTCATTTTATATAGTGGTATTTAATTGCCTGAATATACAGTTTTTATCTCTGAGGTGTTCAGATAGCATTCTCTGTGGCACTCATTCACTGATAAAGCCTGATTAAAGTACTGCTTTGATTGAGTCCTTACTCTTTGTTTTCTTAAGCGGGAGTCTGGAGACACTGGCACCTTGCTGTTAGCAGCAGTAGCATTTCTTTCCACTTCTTCCATAGCTCCCAAGGAAACACAGACGCTGTGGCTGGCTGGTCTGGGAGCAGGCACTGGCTGTTGAGGCAGTGTCTCTTGCCCAACTTGCTGGTGGGCGTTTCAGGGGAGTGGGGTGGATGCCGGGGATAGATTGGCTGCTTCGTGCCAGCTTTTCTGGGAGGAGGCAACAAGACAAATAACCCCGAGGAACCCTGGCAAGCTCCATCTTCAATGCTAGCAGTGACGTGTTCCCCCTTGATTTTTTTCCCAAAAGCTGGCTGCTTCTGCGTTGCTAGCCAGGAACAGAGCCTGCATTAACTTTGCACTGTAAATATGCAGTGGCAGGCTGCTTGCTGGAGAGCAGAAGGAAGAAGCTGTTCCTGGAAACTTACAGGGGAGATTGTAGGACTCATCAGGGCTTTTGGAAGAGACAGCTCAGTCCTGTAAGGTGCAGGGTGGTGGAAGGGATGTGTATCTCCAGGCCACTTTTCGCTCCCAAGCAGAAATCTCAAAGGGTGCAGAGGGTTTTGCGTAGCTCTTAGTTTTCCCAGCCATAGTGAGTCTGGTAGCTTGGTCCATGTCCCACTAACTTTGTACCCCCTCTGTTCAGGGAGCTGATAGCGGCTTGAATTCATTTGTCACCTCTGACTATTAAATGGGGAGCTGGGTTTGGAGAGGGCTTTTGTGAATAGCTCCAGCTCCTTCAAAAAATTCATAGATATTTCAGCATGGTCCAGGTGCAAAGGTGAGTCCTCCAAGTACAGCAATGCTGGTCTCTGTGCCTCAGTTCTGTGAGCTGACGTTAGCAGCCCTTCCCTCCCTCTCGGAGAGAGGCTGGGCAGGTAAAATACATCCAAGATTCATGAAGAATGTGAGTACTTTTCTGGGAAGAAGGTAAAGAGGCAGCTCAGCCTTGCAGACAGGGGAAGACGGAAATTAGATGGTGGGATTGGTTCCTGCTCCCTCCATCTGTCCCAGTTCCCCAGCAGAAGTTGCTGTATGACTCACAAGCTCTTATTTTCAACCTTTAAGCTGAAATTGGGGATTATATGTGAATGTGCTAAAGTGGCAGCTGCTGTGCCCCATGGAGGAGTCACAAGCGCGTCAGTTGTCCCTGTGGGGCACTTGGCCTCTGTTGGAGGACAGAAAGGGCCTGCTTGGGTGCAGCCATTCCCACTGTGTGACTTCAGGTCTCCTTCACATGTGAATCAAAGCTTGTCAGTGCAGACAGGAGAGAGGGTTCAGCTTGAAGGACGTTTTTCTGCAAATCAGGTCTTAAGGGGTGCATGTGGGCAGACAATCCTTGCTCTGTATAAGTAGCCCATAGTGAATTGTGTGATATATAAGGCAATCCCAACATTTCTCTCAAGTTCTTCCCCAAAAGTTACAGGGATTCTTGGGTTTGCTTGGGGGAGGAAGGAGTTCTTTTTCTCATGTTTTGTCTGTAACATCTAGGTAGCAGCAGTGCTTCAAAGCTGGGTGGTGCTGTCTAGCCTGTCTGTGCTCAAGGGATGACCGTGTGCTGCCTTCAGACTCAGACATGATGGCAAGCAAATGAATCCATGGTGCTTGTGGTCTCCTTGGACCATGCAGACACCCCTCGACGGGGACCTTGGAGAAGTGCTCTCTCTGCTCCCTGCTACAGTCCATCCAGAAGCCACCTATAGATCCCAGCATGTGTTCTGGAAAGTCCCACTGCTGTTTGCAGACCAGCCATTTAGCCTAGCTGGTGGGAGCCAAAGGCTTTTTTTTGTTTTTCCTAGTCTGGGGAAACGCTCTTCGCTGTTGATGACGTTTGGAGGGTAGCTGCAGTTTAGCTACAGTAGTGTGGCAGCCTTCCTTGCCCTCTGCTAATATCTCCCACATGCACCAGTGCTGCACAGGGGATGACTCAATCCCCCTGTTATGTAGGTTGCTGGTGGTATATAAGGGCTTCTATGAGAAATGTGTTTTAATAACAAAACCCAAGGCTTGGTGAGAAGAGGGCACTTACAAGTTCAGTTGGCAAATAACTGGGTTTGCCTCTACTTGATTTCATTCTTTGTGGTGCTTCCGTACTTCTTTTCAAAATACTTTCCATTTCTTAATGATTGCAATTTATTTCGGCATTCTGTTTGTCTGTCATTTGCTTCTGGTACGTGTAACCTTGCATGTAGGACAAGGTTAGCTTTAATTAGGGAAATGGAGTCATTGGCATAGATAGAATTGAAGAGCTATGAGATTTTGTAAAAAGGTAGAAAACACCATGGAAAGCATACAGCCAGCAGCTGAAGTACCTAATTTCTCCTCTGCCAGTGAATTGAAGCTGTTACGGATTACTGAGGACAGGGATTATCCATTCTCTGCTAAGCAGCTTTACTGAAAATATCAAAGATGTAGGAGGAAACCCAGGTTGGTTAACTTTTATCTGTATATTGTGTGGGTTTTTTACCCTCTACTTTATTTGCAATTGAAGGAGAAATTGCTGTGAAAGCCTCTTGGCTCCTAGAGGAGGTCAGCACGTGGAAGTGTACTTCTGGCTTACCTTTCTTGCTTGATGGTTTGGAGTTGATTTTCTTTCTTTCAGTGAACCCTTTGCACTGGTGTGAGAGTACTGGGTTTATTATTTTTTCTTTCTCTCCTTGTTTTTCTAAGGAAGTGTTTATTCATGCTGCATGTCAGTAACGTAAAGGTGTTATACTTTCTAGCCATTAGGAGTGGGGTTGAAGTTGTCTTCAACTTGGCTTTCGAGGAAACACTTCATGGGTAGCTACTTCTGCTTAAAAATCAGGCTGTGCATATTTTTGTTTTGTAGATCCTGATAGGATTGAAACTAAAAAGTGGAGGTAGAGCATGAGGGTCATGCATGTGATGAGAAGCGACACAGACAAAAGCCAGGCAGGAGGCCATAATGTGTAGGAAACCCATCAAACTGAGGCAGTGCAGTCACTGGTACGCTTAAAAGTTTGCAAAGACCCGGGAGTGTGAGAGGGCTGCCCTGCTCCCTGGCTATTTAATTTGGCTCCTGTAGGAGATGATGGCATTGTTGGATGTCATGGCCAGTGTGGAATGAATGCATTGGCTTAGCTTGCTTCGAGGCAGTGTTACTCTGTATTTTCTGCAAAATATGAACATGGGAGTCGGAAAGGGGGAAAATGTGTTGAGCTGCCCAGCAAAGGCTGTCTGTTTTCTTGCTGTGATTTTCCCGCATGATGGTGATATGTCCTCTGAGCAGAGGATGTGGAGCCAAAGATTCCCGCGTCCTGGTGCCAGAAGTCCGAGCTGCAACTTTGCTTCCTAATCTGAGGGAAGTCCCCCTAAATCTATGTCTTTCTATGCCTAATTTAGGAGTTCTTTAATAATTTTTGGAGGGAGAGGAGTCCATCCTGAGGAACAAAGGATTGAGTTGCCTTTCTTTAGGTGTGTTGAGCTCTTATATCTGCTGTCAGCTTGTGTTCAAACCTCCTGAAAATGAAGCCTGCCAGGTCTTCAGAGCCTAGTGGGAGTGCAGGCTTCTCAGTCTGCCTCTCTTTTTGGAAAATGGAGCTTTGGGACAAGTTGTTTAAATCTCTACAGCAAGCATAAATGCAAAAGGTATACCCTAATATTTGTGTTTGTCCTTGCAAAGGCATTCGTAGGCCATTAGCAAGTCTCAAGTGAAGCTTCACCGGAGGGCTTGGACCTCAGTATGCTTCAGTGCAGGCGGGGAGAGCTTGTGGTCATCCACTAGAGGACTTTTTGAGCCATAAGATTTAAAGGGAGGGAGAATTAATCTAATTATGCATTAATCTAATGATGCAAAACCCAGTATGCTCAGAAGGGTTTGGCCCTCCCCTCACACCACTTTCCCCAGGGCAGCTTGAAAGCTGGCTCCCAGCCGCTGTGTTGCACTAATGCCGGTATCCATGGCCCACAGCAGCTGGCCAGGCCACGCAGACCTTTCATTGTGGCAGGCACAATACAGGGATTTGCTGTTTGTTGCTCCTGACAAAAGGCCACTGCAGCAGGTGGTGGGGGACCCAAGGCTTGTTTACACCCCAGATACCCCAGCAAGCCTTGCCATGGTGCTGGGAGGGGAATTTCTGCACGATGTGGACAAATAGCCACTTAATGGTGGCTGTTCTGAGGGTGACACCGAGTGGTGATATACAAGGGAAGCCACTTAACTCCAAGGGTTGGTCTAGAGCTGGCTGACTTCTGTGCAGATGAGCCAGTTGACTTCAACCACCCTCCAGGTCTTTCAATGGCTCTGCCTCTTCTGGGCTGCCTGGTAAGCAAGCTGCTCTGCCTTTGGTGGTGGTGGGACAGGGACACTAGCAAGAAGGTGAGGTGGGGGGCTTTTGCTTCTGAGCATCACAAAGTATTTGCAAAGGAGTTGGGACTGGTTATTAATCCAACTTGTACTCCTTTCTTGAAGGTCTGATATGCATCCTCTGGATTCATAGGAATGCATCCTTGGATGAGAGAAGAGGATGCATGTATGCATGGTGGGAAGTAGTAGTGAAGCTAAAGAAATTACAAAAAAACATATTGCAAATGGAGTAGAAACACATCAGGGGATGTTTTCAGAAACCCAAGGTGTTGGAAGGCAGAAATCTTACTAATTTCCAGTGATGTTTCATGTTTCTAAACACCTTTGGTGTACTGGGAACTCTTCTTCCTCAGTCCTTGGTTTTGAGCAGGAGTTAGAACACGTTCCTGAAAGATCCAGTTAACGGTTCCTTTATTCTCATTCTCCAATGTCCTTTTCCTCTTTTCCTTGCCCAGGGGCTGCAGTGAACCTGACTCTAGTGACACCAGAAAAGGCTATCAAGCTGGCAGCCAATGACTTCTTCCGGCATCACCTCTCCAAAGATGGGTGAGTACGAGGTGCAGACCTTTTGCGTTTGACTTAAGACACCAGCTCTTGGGACAAGTCTGGTGAGGCATCAGGGCAAAGGTGGAATGGGGTGATGTGCTGATTGAAATATGAGTTGACCTTGAACAGCTCAGCCAGGGATTACATTTGGGCTAAGGACGTAAGGTCTAAAATGGGAAGTGAAAAGCACTCCACTGGATGACTGCTTTTTATTCAAGTTTCTAAAAATAGTTCCAGATCTAAGCCAAGGTTAGCAGATCCAGAATTTGTAGGCAAAATATTTGAGAGGAACCCAATGGCACTGATCACTGCTCAAAACAGGTGCTGGGAGGACCCCTGTCCTATTGGATGCCGTTATGCTCTTTGGCTTGAACAGATGGCAAGTCAACTTCTGTAGACCCCAGACTTAGCATCTCTCTTGTGCTTTTGTAGCTTGAAAATAGTTTTAGAGAGGTGGTGAATCTGAATTGACAAAGGGCACTTGCAGTGTTGCCCAGCAGCTGACCTGCAAATAAATCCTGAAGGAATAAAATTATCTGTTTAGCTTCCAAGTGGGGGTTGGTTCGTGTGAATTAAATGTGAGTAAAAGACGCCAGCTGAGTGGTTGAGAGGGGCTGGACCCTAAATATTTACTGCTGTTTTCACCTAGATATTTCCCTTGCAGTTTGGAGAACACTTGTGTATCCTTTCAGACTGAGACCTTTCTCCAGAGGCAGCCAGTGAAGGGCACTGTCTCCAGTCCTCAGTAACAGTAGTTAGAAAACAGCCTGCTTCGGATATGATACTGACTCTTCCCATCAGCCCATGGGGTGGAGCCTCACTGAAAATGCAAAGCTCTGCCACAATTACTTGGTTTAACAACTTCCCATGATGTACCACGTCAGTCTCAGCTGCTGCAGATCAGTGGCTCTCAACTTCAGTGGAGATTGTGGACTGGCACAGGTTGAGGATCTAGTTTTTTCATGTACCTAATTTTTTTGTTCTGGAGTCTTTTAAAGTAGCAGCTAACATATGTCTGTGTGACTCATCAGCTGGCAGCTGTTTGTGATTTTTCTGTCTCTTCAAATAGTGTCTCTTCTATGCTCTGCTCAGACAGTGGGAGGTAATGATGTCCTCATTGCTCCTCACTTCTACCAAGTGGTGGGTCTGATCCCTGCAGCAGACAACACGGCAAGCCCTGGTGTACTGCAGTAGACAGGAGCACAGCTAGCTCTTTGCCACTGCCTATGAAGTGAGGGCTTAGTAGGTTGTACAGGGGAGACAAAAGAGTGCCAAGCTGCCATGCCTTGTACCACCCCTGAGAGAGTGGCCTATGGAAGAAATCAGACCACTGTTGCAACATATTTGGTGTTCTGTGAGAGCAATCACTGCTCTGACGTTTCAGCCATTAAAAGATGACATATCTGTTGGTAGATGTCCTGCACCATGACTTCCTCACAGGACAAATGTATGTGAACACACCTCTCAGTGCTGAGGCAGACTTTGAGCAGGTGTTTGGGTAAGTGGGATGCAGCTGTTTCCATGAGCAGCTGAGACCTTCACGCAGACCTTTTCCAGTTTGACTTCTGGGTTCCTGGCTGATCCACACAGGATCAGTGGATGATGTGCTGTGCTTGAGTCAGAATAAAGGAGCTAGAGAGTTTTACTAAGAGTAAGACACCCTGTTCTCCTAAAACATATGCACTGATGGGACTGGCACTACAGTGACCTGGAGGAGGAGTGTGTTACCACTCAGGTAATGGGGAGCCTTTGTGTCTCGACATGAAGCATTTTTAACTCCTTTGGAGAAAAGAAAGGATGGGCCACAGTTAGATGACAAGAGCTAGGCAGCGTGTGGAGTCAGGGTCACTCATCTCATTCAGCCACCGTGGGGGGCTTGGGTGAATGAAATCTCGTCAGCTCTGCTTGTGAGGATAGCCAGTGTGAGCTGGTCAGAGAGGCAGATCCTTGATGCTGTTATGACAGATGGTTTAAGGTGTTTCTAACTAGACATGTCACTCCAAGGTATTATGGGAAAGACAATGCTTTGCAGGTTGGCTGTGGCTGGTGTAGGCTGTGAACCTGGGATCTAGCTGGAAGGTCTGGTGCATGCTGTGACCTTGCTTAGGGCATGTGGAGCAGGGGGTGATGGCAAAGTCCATGAGATTACCAGTGAGGATAAGGGCCCTTAGAAACTGCAGAGCAGCTGCTTATTGTGGGATCCTTTTCCTCCAAGCTAGGGAAATCCCAGGCCTGGGGATGGAGTACATAACCTGCCAGAGGGGTTGTGCCTGGCCATGCCGCAGTCACTGCACGCTACCTTGCCTTTGGCAGTTAACACGATCTTTTCCCATCTGTAGCGCATGTGGCCAGTAGGAGTGATGGCAAGGGGCCATTTCATTGAGTGCGTCCCCCAAGGGTTTGCCTTGCTCTTGTTCCCTCTTTCTAAGCTGTTTGCAGTCTGCAGGTTTCTCCCTTGAGATACTTCTGTCCCCTCCTCTTTGTGAGACAGGGCAGGATTAGCAGTGCTGGAATCCAAATGCCTCTCCTGCCCAGGAGGGCAAAACAGGGCACGTTCCTGCTAGGCATCTCAAGGCTGGGCCACCTGTTTCACAACTCCACTCAAAGCCTAGGTATGAACAATAAAATAGCCTGGGTTTAGAAAGGTGAAGATTCAAGCTGCCTGGCATGTCAAAATGTGGTTTAATTTCTGGATATGTAATTGCAACAGTCAAAGTGTTATATGGTGTGAAGTGCAGCTGTGGCAGTTAGGCTCAGTGTAAGGCTGGGGGCTGTTTTTTTCGTGGTGAGCCACCAAGATCTTAGTTCAGCTCCACCAAAGTCCTTTTTGCACAAGCCAGACTATCTGCTATACATTCATAGTATGCTGTGCTCTTAGGCCAGCATCCCAAAGGGTGCTCTGATGCTTTTCTGACTCAGAGCTGCAAAAGTCTTCTAGACCTGTTTGACATTGAATGCCTTTGCTGCTAAGCTTCTAGCACTTGTCTTGCTTGAAGTGTGTTGCATGAATTGGAGATCCTAGTTGATAAAATGTGCATGTTCAATCAATATTTGCTGATTAACATATGCTGACTGTGTCCTCCATGTTTCTTCCACTTGCACGTGTGTGGACCAGAGAGCTTGTGGCAAATGCAGCATGACCCAAAATAGCCTCAAGTTACATAACAACTTTTACTGTGCAATGATTTATTTTTCTTTTTTTTTTTTTTTTTAATCCTTTAAAAAACTTAGTGTTGAAATGAACTTGCTTTTAAACTGCTAGGAAAAAAAGTGGCATAAAGCCAGTTTTTGACAGGCCAGACTGAAAACAACACCTGTGGTGTAGGAAGCTCCTGGCTGCAAATTGCTGGAAGAGTATTTTGGGGATGTATCACTGAAAGTTTGTGCTAGACTCTCTTTTCCCTGGACATGCTCTTGGATGCTGCTGGAGGTAGAGTATTGGGGCAGCAGGACCTCACATGGGACCTCATGCCCTTTTTGGTGCACCCATCTCGCTGAGTCTGGAGACGTCTGTTCCTGCAGCCCTCTCCACCCTTGTAGTAGCTCACCGGGGCACTCCTGCCTGTACAATGCTTTTCCCCTCCTTATGGTACAGGAAGGATGTGTGCTTACAGGCTAGGGGACTTGATTTCTGCTTCTTCGCCTCTTTCTACTTTGATGACATCGCCATTATGACAGCCTACTGCTACAGCTTCTTGTTCCATGAGGAAACAAAACTCTGTTGGTCCTCCCAACCTGTCCTGGTCACTTATAGAATCATAGAATCATAAAATGGTTTGGGTTGGAAGGGACCTTAAAGATCACCTGGTTCCAACCTCCCTGCCATGGGCAGGGACAGCCTCCACTAGACCGGGTTGCTCAAAGCCCCATCCAGCCTGGCCTTGAATGCTTCCAGGGATAGGTCCTCCACAACCTGTCTGGGCAACCTGTTCCAGTGCCTCACCACCAGAGTTTCTTCCTAATATTTAATCTAAATCTACCCTCTTTCAGTTTAAAACTGTCCTATCACTACAAGCCCTTGTAAACCATCACTCTCCAGCTTTCCTGTAGGCCCCCTTGAGGTACTAAAAGGCTACTATATAAGACCTCCCCAGAGCCTTCTCTTCTCCAGGCCGAACAATCCCAGCTCTCAGTTTGTCTTCATAGGAGAGGTATTCCAGCCTTCTGATCAGCTTCGTGGCCCTCCTCTGGACTTGCTCCATCAGGTCCATGTCCTTGTACTGGGGCCCCCAGAGCTGGATGCAGTACTCCAGGTGGGGTCTCACGAGAGCGGAGTAGAGGGGCAGGATCACCTCCCTTGACCTGCTGGTCACGCATCTTCTGATGCAGCCCAGGATACGGTTGGCTTTCTGGGCTGCAAGTGCACATTGCTGGGTCATGTTGAGCTTCTTGTCCACCAACACCTCCCAGTCCTTCTCCTCAGGGCTGCTCTCAATCCATTCTCTGCCCGGCCTGTAGTTGTGCTTGGGATTGTACTGACCCATGTGCAGGACCTTGCACTTGGCCTTATTGAACTTCATGAGGCTTGCACGGGCCCACCTCTCCAGCCTGTCAGTGTCCCTCTGGATGGCATCCCTTCCCTCCAGCGTGTCGACTACACCACACAGCTTGGTGTCGTCGGCAAACTTGCTGAGGGTGCACTCGATCCCACTGTCCATGTCGCCGACAAAGATGTTGAACAGCGCCGGTCCCAATACAGACCCCTGAGGAACGCCACTCATCACTGATCTCCATTTGGACATTGAGCCGTTGACCACAACTCTTTGAGTGCAACTATCCAGCCAATTCCTTATCCACCGAGTGGTCCATCCATCAAGTCCATGTGTCTCCAATTTAGAGACAAGAATGTCGTGTGGGACAGCATCAAATGCTTTGCACAATTCCAGGGAGATGACATCAGTTGCTCTTCCCTTATCTGCCGACATTGTAATCCCACCAAAGAAGGTGGTCACCACAGTAGAAGGCCACCAAATTTGTCAGGCATGATTTGCCCTTAGTGAAGTCCTATTGGCTGTCAGCAATCACCTCCTTATTTTCCTGTTTTCCATGTGCTTTAGCATAGTTTCCAGGAGGATCTGCTCCATGATCTTGTCAGGCACAGAGGTGAGACTGACCAGTCGGTAGTTCCCTGGGTCTTCCTTTTTTCCCTATATAAAAATGGGGGTTATGTTTCCCTTTTCCCATCAGTGGGAACTTCACTGGACTGCCACAATTTCTCAGATATGATGGATAATGTCTTAGCAACTTCATCCACCAGTTCCCTCAGGACCCGCAGATGCATTTCGTCAGGTCCCATGGACTTGTGCACCTTCAGGTTCCTTAGATGGTCTCAAACCTGATCTTCTCCTACAGTGGGCGGTTCTACATTCTCCCAGTCCTGCCTTTGCCTTTTGCAACTTGGGCGGTGTGGCTAGAGCACTTGCTGGTGAAGACTGAGGCGAAAAAAGTCATTGAGTACCTCAGCCTTCTCCATTTCCTGGGTAACCAGGTCTCCAATTCCATTCTGGAGTGGGCCCACATTTTCCCTAGTCTTCCTTTTATTGCTGACATACCTATACAAACTTTTCTTGTTGCCCTTGACGTCCCTGGCCAGACTTAATTCTGTCAGCGCTTTAACTTTCCTAACCTGCTCCCTGGCTGCTCGGACAGTTTCTCTGTATTCCTCCCAGGCTACCTGCCCTTGCTTCCACCCTCTGTAGGCTTCCTTTTTGTGTTTGAGTTTGTCCAGGAGCTCTTTGTTCATCCACACAGACCTCCTGGTGTTTTTGCCTGACTTCCTCTTTGTTGGGATGCATCCCTCCTGAGCTTGGAGGAGGTGACCCTTGAATATTCGCCAGCTGTCTTGGGCCCCTCTTCCTTCCAGGGCTTTGTCCCATGGTACCCTACAAAGCAGATCCGTGAAGAGGCCAAAGTCTGCTCTCCTGAAGTCCAGGGAGCTTGCTGTGCACCCTCCTTGCTGCCCTAAGGATCCTGAACTCCACCATTTTGTGGTCACTGCAGCCAAGGCTACCCTTGAGCTTTATGTTCCCCATCAACCCTTCCTTGTTGGTGAGAACAAGGTCCAGCATGGCGCCTCTCCTCGTTGGCTCCTTTTTCACTTGGGGAAGGAAGTTATCATCAACACATTCCAGGAACTTCCTGGATTGCTTGTGCCCTGCTGTGTGGTCCCTCCAACAGATATTGGGGAACAAGGGAGGCCTGGGTGAGTTGTGTGAGTGCTGGAAACCCTCTTGCTATGCCATGGAGGAAAGGAGGAAAACCAAGATACTGAAAAACCTGAAGGGCACCCCATGACCCTGATGGAGAAAGGCAATAAAGGTCAAACATTGTCCTGTGATGATTTTGGCTGAGGGCCTCTGCAGTTCCCAGGAGAAGAAGTAGAAGAGGTGACCCACAGAAGAGTCTTCAGGCCGGTCCTTGCTCCTGTGGCACTCTATGCTGGCTGAACCACATGAATGGGGAAGGCAGGATGCAAGAGAGATGGGAGACTCCCAACCTTCAGACTGCTGGAAACAGATGGGATTTTTTTTTCCCTCCAGATTTCTGAAGCTGAATGTGTTGAGACCCCCATAATCTCACAGCTGCTGTTAAAACAGCAGCAGCTTCATTATCCAGAGGAGAGGATGTGATAAGAGGAGTCACTAGGGTTAAGTGAAGCACTTGAGTGTGAAGCACTTGGGTGTGAAGCTAAGAAAGTGATTTAATTGGTGACACACCAGCATGCCTTTAAAGTACACTGTTGATTTTTGCATGCTTAGTGTGTGAGACCTCTTTGATAGATGTAAGTATTGCCTACTTTTTGTGTCCTCTTTGAATTTGGGTCTTAAACGCTTCCTAAAAACCAGTCTCTTTAAAGTGTCCTAGAAGGTTTCATGTTTATCTCCAGACAGCTGTAGTGTTTGGTGTGTGTTTGCCAGGTTTTGTTGTTCATTTTTCATGTTCTTGGTTAAATCTCTGCCCTGGCTGTGGTAAAAAGTATCTCATGGCTTCTTATAAAAGTGATTTCTTGCTCATAAAAACTCTGCAGCGTCCCTGAATGAGTTTCCTGCTGCTCTTCTCCAAGGTGTGTTATTCCCTTACATCTCCTGTCCTCTTTAATCTTGACCTTCATTTTGTTTGCTGTTCTGGAGCAAAGGCTGGCAATCTGCTGATTTAGCAGCTCAGATTCCTAGGAAGACCAGCATGATTGCATTAATTGTCTTTGCTTATGCCAGCAAATTTTCTTCCTTTCTGCTTCCCCCTGCCTTGTAGATTTGCTCAGAGAGGAGAAATAGCCAGCTATAATCCTGAGACAAGCAAGGCACTCTTCCTCCTCTCCCATGCAAAATGTCTGAGGCATTTTTGAGCTGGCACTAGAAGTGAGAAAGAGCTTGTAATAGGAACTTTCTTGCTTTTACATTCCCCAGCATCGTAGCTCCAGCTTTTCTGAAGTGTGGTTGCAATAGCTTGTTGTTCCCTCTTGGAAGATCAGGGGTCGGGTTAAAGGGACTGACTGGCAGTTTGTGTACACGTCCACATGTGGCTGTGACAGAGGGGTTGCCCTCCCTTTGAAGGGCAACTCCTGTGTGTTGGTCCCATAATCCATATCAAAGACCCACTATTTAAATTGTTTGAAAGCAGCTGACTCTTGCTGGTGTGAAACTCTCGGGGAGTTTCTACAATCTGTTGGGTTGACAGAGCAGAGGCAGAGATTATTTTATCAGTGAGGAAGGTGATGTCCAAGCTGGGGACAGTAGCCTCTTGGGTAGCAAATAGAAACGTATGGCTTTGGATATTTCCTTAGGTCAAAGATTTCTTGTCCTTGGAAATCTTATCATCCTTGTTCCAGAATGGCTGGTTTTGGTCCCTGTGCGAGCACAGTCAACTCCTACGTGGTCAAGATTTTTTTTTTAGAAACTTGAAAAAAATTCTATTGTGCTCCCACGTGAATCAATATACCTACCAATGCTTTCAGAGATCCTAACTTTGGATTGATGTGTTGCTCTTGAAAAGCCCTCCATAAACCTCTAGTTTCTACTTTTTTTTTTTTACTTTCTTGTCTTTCAGCTCTAGTTTGAAATTCTAATTTAGATTGAGCGTGAATCTTCTCCTCTGTCCATTTGACATTGTTGATTTGTCACTAATTAATTGCATGTCAGTTAAAACAGTGGAATGACTGATTTCTGCCAGTGCAGAATTTGGGGGTATTGTGTATATGTTGTATTTAGCACGCTCTTGCTGCGATAAAAGATGGTTTCTGTATTTCTAGGACCACATCCTTGCTGGTGTTGCAGCTTTTGAAGTTAGTTGAGATATGCAAGTTTTTAAACCACTGAGGATAAGGTCTGTGGTGCCTCAAATATTTAAAACCCTTTGTCATCTAGAGATGAACCATTTTCAAACTCCTTTTATGTGCAGACTGCTGAGGTTTTGCAAAGGAATTTGATCTCTGTATGGCAAATTTTAAACCTCCTTTCAAAAGATATGCTTATCTTAGGCTATTTTTCTCTTGGACTCCCCCCCAGTTCCCAGGATATGCAAACCAAAAGCTGAAGGCCCTTGTTCTGCATGCTTTTGACGTACCTGTTTGACATCTCTAAAATACACCTGCACACATGAATCCTTCACTGGGTTACACTGGCATAGCTCCATGGAGTTCAATCAAGCCAGGCTGACTTTTGTTGGCTGGGATAATGGTCCACAGATGAACATGCAAGGCAAATCTTCCTGATCTTTTGAACTGGGTATCAAAGTGGTCGCCATGGGTGAAAGCCAGGAGACATGTACTCCGGGGATGCTCCAGGGTTCTTGCTAAAGTGGGAGATGTTCTGCTGTGCTGTAGGGGGGGACTGGCAGCCAGCTGCTTTGCTTCCTCCCACGGCTGGGCTAGGGTTGTGTAGCCTTGCTGCTGACTGTATCGAGCTGCGCAGACTGGTGCTGTGCTTCAGGCCACCCAAGAGGCACAAGTTGGCCACCTCCAGGCATCAGTGCCGGGGGGACCTCTGGATTTGCACACCCCGATACCTGCATACATCCAGGAAAGCTTGCTGCACGCACTTCAGTGCCCATGTAGGTAACTCTGCAGGAGGGATTGTTCTTTGCAGCTTCTCATCTACAGGGGAATTTGGAAAGGGGAGATCATGAAATATTTTTCCCTTCAGCCTCACAGGAGAGCTCTATATTTAGTCACTGGTAATCTCTGTTGTGGCTCTGTGCCTTTAATCCACTGCTCTGATATCCTCCCTGGAGAAAATGAGAGGTGGAGAAATCAGCCTGGCTGACATGGTGGGCCAGCAGGGTTATGGTGCATTTCCCCTCCCTTTCCTATAGGGTTGGCATTGAAACTTTGCTGACCTGCAGTGCCACAGCTGTGCTGTGTGCGCGTACATATGAAACCCTCGGTAAGGGAGCGTGGCTTGGTTTTGCAAGGGAATAGGGGATATCATTGTGGGACTGCTTTTGCCATAGTGTGGGGACTTACCTTGAGAGATGAGGTATTGCTGCAGGAGCAGGGCTGGGGGGGGGGGAATAAAAATAGTACTTGCATTTACAACAGAAAAAAGAGGAGACTGTCTGTTTACCTCTGGATGTGTGATTTATATATGCTTGCTTCTTTTCTTTTTTTTTTTTTTTCCTTCCTGCCCTTACAGAAAAGAGCAGATCAGAGGCTCTTTTTTTTTTTAATCAAGTCAGTGTTTTCTGGTTCCAAGTGGTGAGATTTTTTTATAGGGTGAAAACTCATCAGTTTCTGAAAATTGAGGCTTTCTGAGCATTTGCATCCCGAGTTCCTCTTTTTAGTCTTAGCTGGGCTGTTTTGTGGCTTTGGGATGGAGGGAGCTATGAAATGCTGCATTTTATTTTGCAAGAACATGTCACTGATAATCTCTGCTCTGGTGCAGAGGATGCACAAAGCTACAGTGCTGGGGGTCCATCCCATCCCTTGTCCCTCAGGCAGGACCAGTTTAGTGCAAAGGCTACTTTTTCAGGTTTGGCAAGTCTGGTGGGGTGAAGAAGCTCCTAACCACAGGGAAACTGCCTCCCTGACTCTCGTGCTCACTGTCTATTTTGCTTTTATTGGGGAACTCCAAAGCAGCAACTCAAATATTTTCCCCCCTTGCTTCTTGCCCTGTGGTCTCTGTTTGTGAGGATGTTGATGGTGTTTAAAGGACTAGGCTGGCAGAAGGAAAGCTGCTCAAGTCCTCTGCTGCCCTCTGAAACAATACCCTTTCTGAAGGCTGTGCCC
This sequence comes from Balearica regulorum gibbericeps, assembly GCF_011004875.1. NCBI lineage: Eukaryota > Metazoa > Chordata > Aves > Gruiformes > Gruidae > Balearica > Balearica regulorum. The sequence continues at coordinate 51,144,580 of NC_046188.1, read as the reverse complement.
TGACTGAGGGCAATGCCGGGCTGGAAGGGAGCTGCAGCTCTCCTTCTGGAGATGGAGAGGGTTGTATGCTCCCATCTGGGGCTGGTCTGGCTGGGCTTGTGGTTTTTTCTGAATATTCTGTTTCTGGGACCAAAATGGGCCTTTTCCTCCAGATCAGGTGATGCCAGCAGAGTTATCAAGTCTGAGCTATGCTGGACTGACAAGTCTAGCAGGTTCCCCAGTTCCCCAGGCCGCCTCTCCTGTAACCCCCAGGGTCAGAGGTGTGCCCTGAGCCCCTGCACCCAGCTTCCCCAGTGTTACTCCAGGCCACTTCCTCTGACTGACTCTTTCTGTCTTTCCTTTGAGCAGGAAAAAGCTGACACTGCTGAGGGAGATGTTGGCAGGCTGTGGTGCAGGTACCTGCCAGGTGATTGTCACCACTCCAATGGAGATGCTCAAAATCCAGCTGCAGGATGCAGGGCGAATTGGTACGTGGGCTTCTCTTCCCTGTGCACTGAGCAGGCAAGGGGGAAAGGGCTGGGACTGGGCTGTCAAGGCAGAGGGGAGGGGATAAGTGGAAAAAACCCTTTTCCTTCCCCCAAGTCAGAGGTATCTCGGGCTATAGCAGAAGTTTCTCCTGCTCTTCCCCGCTCATTTCCCCCCACCATTTGCTCAACTGGCTCTGCAGAGGCCCTTGCAGTTACAAAAGGTGATGATATGTTTTGCTCAAAGCAATAGGCTTGGTAAGCGAAATAGTAAATGCTGCTGGTGGATGGAGAGACAAGAGAGATGACTGGGTGGTCAGCTTGTGAGTGATTAAAACTTGTTAGTTACTGTACACCCAAGAAGGGATTAGCATCCTCCAGTGCTTTTCCTGTGGTGCTTCCTCCATCTCCATGTTTTCTGATGTCTATTTTCTCTCTTCTACCCCCCTGTAGCACCTCCCTAACAGCTTCCCAAGGGGATGTGTCCTCTCCAAATGACTTGTCTGTCCTCTTACTCTCTCCTTTTTTACTCCTGACAAAAGCAGCAGTCATCTCGGCTGAAACAGTAAATAAATTCTCCCGGCACAGTGGATTTGGAAGAGGTTTGGGGACAGGCTTTCAGGATGGTGGGCAGGAGCTGGCAGGCAGAGGCAGGAGGGAGTGTGAGCCTCTTGGCTGAAACACTGTGGGGCATTTCTGCTGAGAACGGAGACCAGTCTGGCAAGGAGACTCTGGGGGAAAGAGCTGTTTGCTATCGCCTTAATCTTTTCCAGAGGTCAGCCTGGGGTATGGCCTTGTTCCCCAGGAGCCCTGCATGATGCTGTTGATACCACATTTGTGGTCTTTCCTGGAAAATGGGCCAATTTGTCCTTTAATCTCTTCTTTGATGTGGCATTCCTGAATAATCACAGATTTACTTTCTCTTTCCTCTCTTTGCTGCTTTTAATGCAGACCTTATCCTCTTTGTGTGTATTATTTTAAAATGTTTGAAGGAATTAAGCAATGGTTTGAGGGTTCAGAAGAGGTTTTCGCTGCTGTGAACAGCCTGTTCTCTCTGTGTAAGAGACCTGTGGTGTGCCAGTGGCAGCCTACAGGTTGATGTGCTCTCCATCTTCTGGCTAAAGAGCAGAAATGCATCAGTTTGAAAAGGCTGGGAGAAACCAGGCTGCATTTGTGAATATGGCTGAGAATCTCTCCAGGTTAATGACTGCTGTCAAGGGAAGGAAGCAAAGAACAGAACTGTTGAACCTCTCTCACTTATGAATGTCTTTAGTTTGTCCTACTAGGGGCTTGGAACGTAGCTGGAAGCGGGTACTGTCATCTACCTGCTCACACAGCTCCTTTTCTTCACACCATGGAGGTTGTGCGTGACAGGCTGTTCCTGCTTAAGTAAAACCAGTTGGTAGGAGAATGCAGTGGACAGCGTTGTGGTGTGGCAGCAGCCAGCTCTGAGACTAGGGCAGGTTGGGTTGCCTCAGGCTGAGGGAGAGGGGCAGACTGGGAGCAAAAGCTTGCAGGGCACCTGGCTGGCCTTAGTCTGCATGTTTTAGTGCACCTGGAGATCTGTCTCTTCCTCTTTGTCCCATGGCACTGGGCAGCAAGAGACTGCTGTTGAGCATCTTGCAGACCAGTGTGCTCTCTGCTCCTCCCCAGCGGCACAGAAGAAGCTGATGGCAGCGCAGGCCCAACTCTCCTCTTCCTCTGCGGTGGGGGCGGCAGAGCCAGCGGTGGAAACACGCACGACAGCAACACAGATAACAAGGGAGCTGCTGCGGAGCAAAGGGATTGCGGGACTCTACAAGGGCCTGGGAGCCACGCTGCTAAGGTAGGATGGCACGGGCACGAGCACAGGGCAGCTATGTTCCCATCTAAAGCACCAGCCATCCAGGGGATGAGCCTGCAAAGAGAGTGTTGGCTTCAGGGGGTGTGGGGTTGATTTGGTTAGGTTTCCATGCACAGGTTTTGCACATTAAAGAAGGGAAGGTCAGGGAAGTGAGGGAGGCTGCCTTTTTGTTCCTGGAAGATTTAATTCTGCGGCTTTCTGTGGAAGGTTTTTGTCTCCCCCATTGGTCCATATTTTAACACTGTAGAGAAGTCCTTGTGAGTTAGCAAAGCAAAACTGTCAGCCTGAGTCTCCAGAGTGTGAAACTGATTCTGGCCCATAGAGCATGTTGGATGCAAGAACTGCTGCCTGCTCTGACACTTTACCTAGGCTTTCACAGAGTGACTCTCCTGTAGCTTTAACAAAGGCAGAGCTAGAGCAATGCTCAGGGGGATGGGTGGCAGGATGCAAACCTCTTGTAACTAACAAAAAGGGACAAAACAATTGACCTCTGAGTGTGCCAGGGTCTTTGGTTTGAGTGTTGAAAAATCAGGGAGGCTGTTGACTTTGCAGGGCTGCATGCCTGCTGTGGGACTGTTGTCCTTTGTGCAGTCAGTTTTGTTACTGTAGAGTGTCAGCTCCTGTTGGCATTGCAATCACAGAGCTGGGATGTCTGTGTTGCACTCGTGGCTGTGCTGCCAACACGTGACGCTTGCAGCCCTTTTTTTGATGCTCAGTTTGTTGGTGTCCTGCCCTGACTTTGCTTATCCTTTTTCTCCTTTCTTCCCCTTCCTCTCTCCCCACTGCAGGGATGTCCCATTCTCCATTGTTTACTTCCCCCTGTTTGCAAACCTGAACAAGCTGGGCCAGAAAGACCCCAATGTCAAGGCTCCGTTCTACGTGTCCTTCCTCTCCGGATGTGTGGCTGGCAGTACGGCTGCAGTGGCTGTCAATCCTTGTGATGGTGAGTGCTGAGTAGCCTTGGCTGGTGGCCTGGTGCCAAGTGATGGGAGTCAGAGGACCACAAGTGGCCTAGGTGCCAGCCTCTTCGCAGCATGAGCGCACAGGGAGATACAGGAGGGGAGCTCTGCTGTCTGAGCTGCCTCCAGCTCGGATGTTTCCTTCAGCTGAGCTATACCTTTGGCCACAGCTTACACAGAGGTTTGCAGTACTCATGAGGTAAGTCAGGAAGAGAGTGTCATTCACTTCAGTCATTCTTCGCAGGAATGGCTATGAACATGCCCCTGAAAAGGCATGTTTCCATGTGGAGTGCTAGTATGCAGACATTTACATGCATACGGTCATGGACAGCTGGGGGAACCTCAGGGCCTTTTCTCCTGCTCCACAGCATCTGCTGAATACCACTTTGGTTTCTCTGCTGTGAAAAACACCGGAAAGTAACTCCTCTCTCCCCAGCATTGCATATGCTCCAAGGTGTGAAGAAATGTGAGAGCAGCATCATGTATTTTAGATACTTCTTCCAGAAAAAGCTGAGCATTTGAAAATCAGTTCCCACTTTGCAGAAAGATATCTGAATTTAGAAGCATTTAAAGCTTAAGTCAGCCTTGGAAACCTTGGTCACAGTGAGAGGAGGGGGTTGGTTTTTGGATGGCTGTGGTTTTCTTTTATCCGTTTGAAAAGGAATGGGATTGTTTTTTCCCTTGTTTTCCTGATAAATATATGAAAATGGTCTGTGTTCCTGGTGATCTCATTTTGACTGTTTCAAAGACATTACTCTCAGGGTGGCTCTTGCCTGCTGAAGAGTGGGCTACCTTCCCAGTGTTCACCACTGTCTCTCTTTCTCCCCAGTGATCAAAACACGGCTGCAGTCCTTGCAGAGAGGAGTGAACGAGGACACCTACTCAGGAATCCTGGACTGCACCAAGTAAGACTCCTCGTGAAGCAGGACACCACATCAGATGTATGGCATCTGCTGCTGCCAGACAGTCAGTGCCACTTCTAGACCCAACCCACAGCTTCTCTGTTTCGGGTTCCCTCTGAAACTGTACTTTTATTTATCTATGTCTATGGATATACCGTTTATATATATATATAGGTATATATATTTTGAGCAGGGTAAGTATAGCTTCTGTCCAAACCCTAACAGTCATAACACTGAGATTTTATTTCTGCAAAGGGGGACAATGCTGTGGTTGTCTCTCCCAAGGCCCTGTTGTCTGATAGTCCTACAGCATTAAGTCTCATATCCCTCCCGGGACCACTGTGAACAGCAGCTGCAGGAGTGCTGAGTGGGCTGTCCCCAGCCATGCTCTCCTCTGACCCTTTGCTACACTGTGGTCTGTCTGCTTTAAAACATGGAAGGGAGTTTTAAAAAACAAGTGCTCTGCTTCCGTATTGCTGCTGTAGCCAGAGTCTCTTGCCATCTGGCTGTGTCCCATACTGAGGGTGGAGTTGGCCCCAACTTTTCAACAGGGGGTACTCTTAATGCAAGCACCAGCTTGTCTTAGCTGTACATCCAGACCCAGGCAGACGGACGATCCTGGTCCTGGCCAGACGTAGGGATGGGGCATGTTCCTGCATGGCCATTGGCAGAGTGCATGGGGGATGGTGGGTGATCTGCTGTGGAGGCAGTGCCAGGCGACAGTGCTTGGCTGGGTTTAGTCTCTGGAGGGAGGCAAAAAGCCAGGGCATGGCCAGAGGCTCTCCTGGCGTGGTGGAGGGGTGAATGGACACTTACCTGTCTGTATCATTTCTCCCCAGGAAGATCTGGCAGAAGGAAGGGCCCATGGCCTTCCTGAAAGGGGCATACTGCCGAGCCCTGGTCATTGCTCCTCTCTTCGGCATCGCACAAGTTGTCTACTTCATCGGCATCGCGGAGTTCCTGTTGGACATGCTCCCTAAGCACCGGGCCTAGCTCTGGTGCACCTGCGTGTGCCCTCCTGCCCTCTGCAGCGCTGAATTAATCCCTGTGTTTGTCATCCGTGTCAATTGATGTCAGAGCAACAGCACAAAGGGTTCGCGCAGGGACGACGAGGGGACGTGGTCTCCAGATGAGCAAACGTGGGGAGGGAGAGTCCATTTTCTGTCTCAGTCTGGAACCTGCCCCCTCCCGCTCCTTCCATGGACAATACCTAATTATGCATATCTCTTTTCCTTTTTTTTTTTCTCCTTTCCTTTTTTTTTTTTTTTTTTTTTAAATTGTCATTCTTAAGGACACTGGTAAGCACAGACTGGGCTTGCAGACCCAGAAGTCTCCTCCCAGCCTTGGGGAGGAAGAGGGATGGGAAAGAAAGAACCTGAACCCTCGTGCACCCCAGTCCCCCTATTTGTTCCTGGAGTTGCCACCTATCTGAGGAGGAGCAGGAAGGTCAGCTGTGTCCCCTCAGCCCCTCCTCGGCTCTGCTGGCCCTGGGCCGAGAGCGGGCACCGCATAAGGGGGGCTTCTCTCACTGCCATCGGAGGCACAGGAGGGAAGATGCTGGAACTGGCAAGTTCCTTGGCCTGGAAACCTTCACCCCTCCCTTCTCCCTTTCTTGAAAACGAGTTGGACTTAGATGAACTTCTTGGAGATCAGAGGAAGGGAAAGGGAATTGTTACTATTGATTTTCTAATTATTTTTTTAAAAAGCAAAGGGATGTCCCTCCTAACTAGGTGTCACAGGCACATCTGGGTGAGATGCAGAGATTAGATGTCTGCTCTGTAGGGAACATGTCTGTTCACATCAATGTCCAAAGGTGCTTCACTGCTTGGTTACAGGGAGGGGAGGGAAAAGAACTTGGGATCAAGTTTTTTTTGATTGTTGGGGGTTTTTTTTGTTTCTTTTTTAATGCAGGGCTTGTGGGGAGGGAAAAACAAACAACAAGAAACCACTTACATTCCTTCAGCCTGCCCACACCCAGGGTGATAAAGCAGTGACCGCAGGTGTAGATTAGCCAATTTATTTTTTTTTTCCAGCCTGGCCCCAGGTGCATGAAAGGAGGAGCTTGCTCCGCTTCTGTGGTGCCCAACTTTGGAGAGCTGTGCTAGAAACGCCATGCCTGTGTGCTCACCTTGCAAGGTGAAAACACAAGGTCTGGTTGTGCTTTGATGTTTGACTTGGGCATGTTTGGAGCTAGCTAGTGTCGGAGAGGTGGAGGGTTCCTGCACTTTGAGTGAGGAGCTGTTTGCCTGTACACTATTACAGGGCCAAGTCCTCTGGATCACAAAAACTCATCATCTGTCTTGCTTCTGGTGTGGTGATTGTTGTTTGGTGGCAGGGGGCAAATCCACACCTACAACCTGCTCTGTCAAAGGGACACTGCCCCAGCTAACATCACTTGTCAGAGAACTTCCTTGTGCAGTACTCTCTTGGGCTGTGTAATTAATTCTAGTTTAAATGATCTTAAGTGTGAGATCTACCAACCCAGTGTGATCTTTTCCATTATTTATTCCACTTGGTGCAGTCCACTTGACTTTGGTGTTTAAATTAAACTGGTCAAATTCACTTTTCATTCCTTCTTTCTGCTTTGTTCTCCAGGTGCTTGGTTGGTGTTTGTGTTTCAAATGTATATTTAAATTAATTTTTTTTAAAAATCAGTTTTTAATGTTTAAAAGAAAGCCATCTCTGTTTCAACATTCTTGGGTTAGGTTTTTGCAAAACCTGTAGGTTGAGGGCCTTCTTCCTTGATGCATCCTTTTTGTCCTCAAAAAAGTTGTTCTGTGGCTGATTTGTTACTTGTCACTTTGCATATGTGAATAATTTTCTTTCTTTTTCTTAATGACTTCTCCCTATATCTGGAAAGGAATCTGCAAAGATGATGATAGATGTCTGTGCTGTGTGTAGTGCCGTGATGCTGCTCTTGCTCTGGATTTCCATTGGGTGGATTAAAAAAGAAAGAGGTTTTTTTTTTAATAAGATGCCCTGTTCCTTGCTGCTTTGATTTACAAGGAGGGTCCCTAAAAGAAACCTTGCTGCTAAAAGTAATGGCATTTCTGCTTGCTCTTCTACCTGCAAGGATTGCTCCCTGAACCTGGGTGACTTGCAGCTGCAGGGGGCTGGTGCAAGTTTGTTCTGTGGGGTTACATTTGGAGGAAAAATCTGGTGCAGTGAAGGGCTGAGGTTCAGGGAAAGTTCTCCTTGTCATCTTGCATGCTTTTAAAAACCTCTTTGTAAAACTAACTTGCTGAAATCTCCAGCTCTTCTTCCACCATATTGGAGCTGGTGAGCTGAGTGGGGCTGATTGTTAGCTGCTTGGACGTGTCCCTGAGTCAGGAGGACGTGGGGAGCTGGCAGAAGGGGTCACCATGGCCCTGCAGAGGGTGCCATTGGCCAAAAAAAATAAGAATGTTCCTATTTTAAACTCTTATCAACCTAATTAATCACTGATTAACAGAAACCACTAAGCATTAATTGCAGTATTGAGGAACAAAAGTAAATAAATACACTTAGAGAAGCATACCTCTGCTCCCCTCCCTGTGCGTGCTGCTTGTCCCCAAGGCAGGGGACAACGGCCACCATGGGGTCAACTCCTTGTGCATCCTACCTGGTTCCTCTGACACAGGGTCCTCCACCCACCCTGGGCCCTTTTCAGTCATACCCTGGCCCGTGTCAGCCCTGGCCCTTGCTCCTGCCCTGACCAAGGCTCTTGTGGCTCCGGTTCATTTGGTGTGTGTGGTTTTTACTGCCCTTAATTATGTGTTGGTGGAGGAGCCGTATGCTCGTCATGGGTTCAGACAGGTGGGTCAGTTCTGGCTGGTGGAATTTCCTAGAACACAATGAGGAAATTTCCTAAAGTCCAGGGGGGAAATTCCTACAAAGCAAAAGGGAAATTTCTTGGAAACCAATAGGGCAATTCCTGGAAAGCAAAGGGAAACCATCCTAGAAAGCTACAGTAAAATATCCTGGAAATGAAGGGGAAATCTACTGCAAGACAATGTAGGAATTTCCTTGAGACCACTAAGGGAAATTCCTTGCAAAGGGGGAAATATTCTGGAAATCTGTAGAAAGCAATGGCAGAACTTCCTAGAAGGCCATAGGGGGATAGCCTAGACAGCAAACGAGGAAAGCAAGGAGGAAATTTCCTCAACTACCAGGGAAATTCCTGAAAAGCAAAAGTGACATTTCTTAAGAAAGTAACAGTGATATTTCCTAAAGGGGAAATTTCCCAGAAAGCAATGGAGGAATTGCTGGAAATTGAAAGGGAAATTTCCTGGACAGGAAGACTGAGATTTCTTGGGAAATAATTTCTTGCTTCCCAAGGACCAATAGTCATGGGGAAATTTCCTAGAAAGCAATAGAAGTCCTCTAAGCAGAGAGAAAATTCCTCTAAAGCAATGGAGGACTCTAGAAAGCAACAAGGAAGTTTCCTAGGAATTTCCTGGAAAGTAATGGGAAGGAAGTACCCTGCAAAGTAACAGAGAAATTTCCTGGAAAGTGATAGGGGGATTTCTTAGGAAGTAAGGGGGACATTTCCTGAAAAACAAAGGGCAATGTCCTGGAAAACCGTGCAGGAGTTCCTAGTAAGCAATAGGGAAAAGTTCCTGGAAAGGGAAATTTCCTTGAAAGCAGGAAGCGTAGGAGAAAAGAGGCCCAAATCCCACACTTCAGCCCCATAACCACCACTCTAGTCCTTGGGTAATAAATTCGTAAAACTCCTGCAACTCTCTGGGCTTTTTTGCTTTGTTTTACTGCTCCCCCCAGGGATCAAATGGGCTCGAGGAAGAGCAATGAGGGTGAGCGCTTGGGCTGCACGTGACCTGTCTGCTATCATGGTTATTTGCTAATTTTCCTCTAATTTAAATGCAAAAAAGTACATAACCTGCACTGCAGTGGTCTAGGGCACGGGGTGACTGTTTCCTATTACACCAGTGGCTGGGCCTGGGCCCTGTGTTACTGGAAACCAGCTGTAGCCCCAGCCGGGCACCACTTCCCCTTTGTGGGGTGGGGAAATGTGCTGCTGCCATGCCCCGGCCACTGGGACCCTGCTCCCACCTCTGCCTGCTGCCCCCAACTTTTGAGGCCTGGCATGGCTTGCGGGGACCCCCACAGGATTCATCCTGTTGCAAGGGTGGTGCTGGCCCTGAAACATGCACGCAGGGCTGATGCATGACCCCAGGGGTTCATTTTCCTCCTTTTTTCCCCTTCTTTTTTTGCATAAATCCATGCTGCCGCCATGCCAGACAGCAGCACCAGAAAGGCTTGTGATGCCCGTTTAGCATCCCAAGCTGTCCCCAGATCCCACCGAGGTAGCTGCGGAGCACAGAAACTGCATGCCAGCAGCTCCTGGCGCCTCTCCTGCCATGGCCAGGTGCTTTGACACCCACGTCTGTGGATGTTCAACCTGAGATGCTGGGAGCAGCATCGGGCCCGTGGGAGCGCTTTATGGGAAGAGGGAGCACCAGGAAAACCAGCTTCTGGGTGTGGGTAGTGTGGCCAGTGCCCAACACCCTCCTGGGTTTTGCTTTTATCTTTTTTTAATAGCGTGCCCTTAGTGTGGAAACCAAGGCAGCCTGAAAGAAGAAGGATTAAAATAAATATAATAAATAAAAAGGCATGGGAGTTTCCAGCCTTGAGTCTTCCAGCCCCAGCCTGCGTGCCTGGACCGTGCTGCTGGTGCACCCCGGAAAGCCCCGGTGGCGGTGGGTGGAGCTGCTTGTGGGCTGAACCCAAGCATTTTGGGGCGTTCCTGCTGCCCGCCTGCCCTTCACTCTTTGCAAACCTGCGTTGTTTAATTTCAGGGTGCAGCCGACCTGCACCAGCACTTTTGGGGGCACAACAGGCCATGGGCAGCAACCCCAGCGCAGGGTCACGAGCGTTCTGGGCCCCCCCCCCCAGCTCGGGGCCTGATCCTGCCCGTTGTCCACCAAGGTCTGTCCCCCATGCCGGTGCAGGACAAGGTTTAAATCTGGATTTTTTTTTTTTTTTTAAATTATTATTAATTTGGGGGGGAGGGTTGCGCAGGGCTCCACAGCCAGCATTCCCCAAGGGAGGGGGTGGACCCGGCTGGGGCCGGAGCATCCCCCGGGCTCATCACTGGGAGCCGGCGGGAACCGGTGCGTGTGACCCCACCCCCCCCTCCCGCGGCGGGGGTGGCCGCCGGAGACACTTTCAGTTTCGGAAGGGTCACGTGGTTTCCAGGAACCCGGGCGCGGGGGGCGGATAAAAGGGCCGGGCGGGAGGCGGCCGCGCACTGAGCCGAGGTCACCCACCCACCCACCCGGCCGGCAGGACGGGGGACGCCGTGGCATCATGGCAGCGCTGCAGGGCGAGGGGTAAGCAGCTCCCCAGCACCGCCCCCCGCCACCCCCCCGGGCCTCGCCGGCTCGCCGTCCCCGGGTGGCCCCGGCCCCCTCCCCCCCCCCGTTAACGGCCACGCGCCCGCAGGGAAGCCCAGAAGCTGCGGTTCGGGCCCTGGCTGCTGAGCGCCGTCAACAGCGGGAGCTACCGGGGGCTGTGCTGGACCGACCCGGCCCGCAAAGCCTTCCGCATACCCTGGAAGCACAACGCCAGGAAGGATGTCACCAGCAGTGACCTGGAGGTCTTCAAGGTAGGTGGGATGAGGGGTCACCAGCAGCAGCCTTGAGGTCTTTGAGGTGGGTGGGGTGTGGGAATTGGGGAGCAGGGGTGAGACCAGGCATCCCTGAAACCTCAATAATCATGGAGCCAGGGGCCCCATGTTTACCCACCCCTGCACCCCCAGGCCTGGGCAAAAGCGAGTGGGCGGTATGAGGGGTGCCCTGAGGACCCAGCCAAGTGGAAGACCAACTTCCGCTGTGCCTTGAGGAGCACCTGCATGTTTGAGCTGCTGGAGGACCACTCCAAGTGTGGTGACGACCCACACAAGGTCTTTGCCATCGCCCCAGGTGAGCCTGGCCCCGTGGGGGGGGCTGTGTTCGGGGTGGGGCAGGCCATCTCAGGGTGCCCCACTTACACCGCTCTCCTTCCAGCTGCCCTCTGCCATGGCAAGGAGAGAGATTTCGGCAGCCCTGACCATGCAGTGGACCAGCAGCTGCTGCACCAGCAGCCACAGGTAACAGGGTGGGCATGGTGGATGGGGGGGGGGTGTGTGTGTGTGTCTCCACTGCTGTTGCTCAGGCTTTGCACCCCCCGTGTCCTTGGAGGGTGGGGTGCTCCTGAGCTGGAGCTCAACACACAGCTGAAACGTGGGGTGGGGGGCAGCTGGGCACCCCCCCCATCCACAGCAGTAAGACCCCACCCCACTTCCCTTAACAGCTGGAGTGCAACCCCCAAGACGTGACCCCAGAAATCAACCCCCAAGGTAGGCACTAGTCCCCCAATTTTTTTTTGGGGGGGGGGGGCACCCCAGTAGGCTCAGCTGGGGCTGGCTTTGGGGTTGTGAGATCTCCCACCTGCTGTACCCCCCCCCACCTCAGGCAGCACCGACCCCACACAGCCCCCAATGCTGGAGGACCTAGAGGAGCTGCAGTGGGTGCTGCAGCAGTGCGACATCTCCCCCCGCGACGCTGACCCCTTGACCCCATCGTGGGTGCCTCCAGGTGAGAGTGGTCCTGCTCACAGGGTGCAGGGTGATAACACCATGGGTAGGGTGACCCCCAACCCCTTCCCACTGGTGATTGCTCTGCAGGGGACACCCCCGACCAGGACACCCTGCTCCAGCCTCACCCGGACCCCAGCCAAAACAACTGCCTCCCCCCGCCGGCATTTCAGCAATGGATGTCCACAATAGAGCAGCCCTCCTTGGGCGTCTACAGGCCCCCGGACACCATGCTGCTGGAGGACCAAGGTGGGTGCTGTGGGAACACCATAACGGGGTGGAAAGAGGCCAGGGTGCTGCCCCATGCACCCTGTGCTAAAGCAACCACCTACTCCGCTGCACTCCGAATTGCAATGCCAACACAGCCTGTCTCCTGCCGCAGGGGCTATGCCACTGCCGTGCCACCGGTCGGAGGTGACGGGCCCCGTGCTGTCCCCAGGGGAGGCAATGCTCTTCGTCCCTGCTGCCAGCCCTGCGCCGCCACCACCGCTGCAGGAGGATAACACAGGTGAGGGTTATCAATTATTAATAGCAATACATACTTATTATAATTATTATTAATAAATATAATTATTAATAGTTATTAATGCTCAGAGGGGGAGCATTTGGGTTTGGGGGATGCAGCTGCTGATCACTGCACTGTGCAGATGGCATTGTCCCCATCCTGGACGTCAGCATCTACTACCGAGGGAGGCTCTTCCACCAGGAGGAGGTGGGGGGCAGCCTGTGCCTGCTGGCATACCAGCCCTTCGACCCGGCAGTGGCCTTGCGCCCCGGGCACCTGGTGCGCTTCCCCAGCCCTGCCGAGCTGGCGGATGGCAAGCAGCGGCGTTTCACTGAGGAGCTACTGAGCAGCGCAGGGCTGCAGCTGGAGCAACGTGCCCTCAAGCTGTTTGCCACCCGCCTGAAGAAGTGTAAGGTCTTCTGGGCCCTGTCCCAGCAGCTCGAGGGCATCAGGGACCCCCCGCCCAACCTGCTCTGCCGGGACCAGGAAACCCCCATCTTTGACTTCAATGAGTTTTGCACAGGTGGGCAAGGGCTTCGTGTATCTGTGTCTCTGTCTATGCATGTTCCCCAATCCTGGTTTTGGGGCTCGTGGGAGACAGCTCCAGGATGTCACAAGCATCCGAACCCTCCCCAGCTCCTCTGTGTGCCCCCAGGCTCACTCCAAAACTGAGCCATGTCTCTCCTTGCAGAGCTGAGGGACTTCCGCAATGGCCAAAGGCAGCGGTCCCCTGACTTCACCATCTACCTCTGCTTTGGGCAGTCCTTCTCCAGCTCCAAGCCCAAGGAGTCCAAGCTCATCCTGGTCAAGGTGCAGGAGCCAACACCCACCACTGCCCCACTGCTGCCCAGGGAGGGAGAGACCCTTGGGGTGCAGGGGAAATGGGGGTCTGGGTCCTTAAGGAAAGGGACCTTCAGGGGAGATGGGGGTCTTGGTACCCAAGGAGAGGATAACTTGTGGGCTGGGAGAGATGAGGGAACTGAGTAACAGGGAAGGGGGACCCTCAGAGACATGGGGGGCTGGGTGCCCAAGGAGCAGGACCCTCGAGGGCTTGGGGATGGGGGGGGGTGCTGGGTGCCCAGTGAGAGGAACCTGTGGGGACTAGGGGAAAAGGGGGGGGGGGGGGAAGGCAGCTGCCCAGGGATGGGGACCCTCAATGACTGGGAGCGATACAGGGTGCCCCGCACACCTCCTTCCTCTGCTCCAGGAGGACAGGGCCGTGCGGGGCATTGCAGCCACATCAGGCAGCTACCCCTAACCCTGACGGTTTGCTGCTGCAGCTGGTGCCTAAGTTCTGCGAGTACTGGTACGAGCAGGTGCTGCGGGAAGGAGCCTCCTCCCTCGACAGTGGCACTGTCAGCCTCCAGCTCTCCGACTCCTTCAGCCTCTTTGAGCTCATCGAACACTGTGACATGCAGCTGGACTGACCCTCACCGACCCTGCTCCCTGTGTGCCCCAGGACAGGCACCAGCCCGTGGGGGGGACCAGCAGGGGTCGGGGACCATGCAAACCAGCAGCCCCTCAGGACCATCATGGTGGGATGCCGATGGTGGGGATCTTTCCTCCCCTGCTTCCCCCCCCAGCACCCCACGGACAGCTTCACTGACCAGTCCCAGAGCTGACACATTGCTTTTCCCCTCCATCAGCTGCTACTGTGTCTTACTGTGGAGTGTGGTCATTTACAGATCTATTTTCTTAAGTTTTCTGAGTTTAAATATATATGTATAGAAAGGTGCTTCCTGCTTGCTGGTATTGCCTGGACATCTGCCCCCACTATTAGGGTGAGACCTTCACTCCCCCCCTTCCAATCCCCCAAAGCCATGGGGGGCTGTAGCCAGCCTTGTCCCAGCAAAGCCCCCGCTGGCAGCAGGCTTGTACCAGAGCATGTGTCTGGACCTTCTCCCCCTTACCTCATTTACACAAATGTGAGTTCCCATGTATGAAAGGATTAATTTATTGATGCATTTATTTCTGTGTGTTAAAGCAGCAAACATGACTTGCAAGCAAAGTGTGTTGAGGACAGCTTGGCTTTGGCTAAAAAAAAAAAAAAAAAAAAAAAGAGATTCTTCCTTCCTCGCTGAGCACCTGTCTGCTGGCCCAGAGTTACTCACTTGAGATGTTCTGGAAAAATAAGGCAGTAACTAACACATGAAACACCTAGAGCTCAGCTCTAAGGTGCAGAGGTGGTAATATCTTGGGGAGGAGCATGGTACCAGAGTGCTGCCCGAAGATGGGGTGTCCCATCCTTGGGCTGGAAGCAGCTGCACCCCTCATTTCAGGAGCAAGGGGTGAGGGTGAGCCTGGCCATCAGTGTTGGACCCTGGGCAAGGGGAGATGGCAGCCTCCTTACCTGCTGATTGACGTGGATGCTGCTGGACCCAAAGGTGGTGGTCCCATAGCTTGTCACATAATAATGAGCACAGGGCTGCACTGGGGGCTCTTCCAGCTGTCCGGGCACTGTGGGGATTGGGGGGGGGGGCACCATCAGCACCTCAACTCCATGAAACCCTCTTCCCCCGAGCACTGTTGTGGCACAAACCCGGGACCATTTGGGCTCACCTTTGGGCAGGAGCAGCTCTGTGCCAAAGCGGTGCCCACATGTCCCACAGGTTTTAATGTCTTCCTTTGTCCTGCGGAGGAACAAGTCCCAAGAAGAAGAAGGAGCAGGACCTGCCCTCAGCACTTCCCATGGAAGAGGATGCCAAAGTTCCCTCTTTCCACCCTGACCTGGGGCTGCTGCCTTCCCAGGTGTCTGAGCACCTTCAGCTCTTTATGAAATGGGGGACATGCAGGCATCTGGCCAGAGTGGACATTATGTGCCTGAGCCCCAGCATCTCAATTTTTTTCATCTTTCCATGTTTGATTTTCCCCCACAAGTAGATGCTACCACCACGTAGCGACATGGGCTGCTATGGTCAGGAGAAGGGCAACATAGTGCTTGGTGAGTTTTGCAACTAATTTAATGGCTTTTTAGAAGCTGACCAGCCCCACTAGCATTGCAGTAGCAACCATCCAGCTCCAGCCCTCAGCTTGGAGGGGCACAATACATACGTACATGGCGTTTGTGCCATCCATGTCCGGCCAGATGAGTTCCGCAGGACAGCCAGCTGTTCGGCAAGGGCTCTTCACACACATGTGCAGCCCTGGCCACTCCTCAGCGAGCTTCTGGATGATGAACACAACTGCCATGAGGAAGTCCCAGGCAAACTGGAAACCTTCCAGGTAAAAAGAGACCATCTTGCTCACTCACAGCCATCCAACTGCAGCAGCCCAGGAGATGCTGTGGTGATGCATGCACCACTTCCAGCCCACCAGACCACAGCCAGAATGGTTGGACCAGCTTCAATTCTCAAGTTAACCAACGCCCATCAGCCTTCAAAGGAATTTAAAGATAGTTGGAAGAGCCCCCCCAATTCAGATGGCCCTTTTGCTTATCACCTGGAGACCTAGCCTGAGACTGTACTCTGCTGGGACCTTATGGGGAACGATGACCCATTGGCTCCCTGAGAAGACTGGAAACTCAGCTTTCCACTTTCATGTGATACCTTGAGAGGAACCCTGACCAGTTGGCATGGAGAAAGGGGAAATCTTTAATTGAACTGCTGGTGGACCCTGGCCAGACTAGGATATGTGACAGAGGCTTCTGGGAGCTCTGCCCAGTGGTGTAGGGGTGGTGGTGGTGGCACTAAGCAGAGACATGTGTTTGGGAGTCAAGAAATAAAGATCAGGGATCCTTACCTGTCCTTCCTGCTGGCTTTCTGCACCGGAGCTCCAGGTAGCTGTAGGCCCTCTGATTATTCTCTTTGATCAGCAGAGGTTTGCCATTGCATACGAGCAGGCAGGTCGCCTTGGCCACCCAGTGCGTGGAGTAGAAGGAGCAGGCTTTCACCAGGAACCTGCAAGAAGATTGCCTCTTAAGCCAAGAGCTGCTTCAAGCATTGGCCATCAGATAGACCTCTGGACACAAGTCAAGAACCCCACAAGGACAGGAGACCTTCCAGAAACTAGAACAGTCCCAGCAGCCATAAAAACTGGACCATCCTCAGGTGGGATTGGGAGCCCTCTGACTGCCTGGACGGGCACAGACTAGCCAAAAACCACCCCAGATGAAAGGTGAACCAGAAGGAGAGTGGTCCTTGCTCACATCCAGGGCTCCACCCATCTGTGGCAGAGCTGAGAAGCCACCCTGGTCTCCTGAGAGCCAGCCTCATGCCTCAGTTGATATGGTCTCAACAGCCAAGGGCTTGCTGACAGTTGTACTGGTGCTGTGCCGAGCAAGCCCCAAACTGTGCAGCCTCGTTGAGGGCTGGAAACCACTGCTTACCTCTGGAAGAAACCCTCAGGTATTTCAGGTGAGAAGTAGGCACGGATGTGGAGGTCCTCGGGGTGATCTCCTCCCCACACCTGAGAGACCTCTTCGGTCTGGTTCAGATAGGTTGGGAACAAGTACCAGGACTCGCCTTGGCCCCGCGTTGTCTCCCATGGCTTCCCGGGCACAAACTCACTGGCCTGTGGGTTGAGCACTTCAGCATGCCTCACCTCCAGGCAGAGCTCAAAGTGCTCCAGGAGGTTGAAGAGCTTCCCTCTCCCTCTGTGAGGCCTGTGTCCCATGATTTCCTCAAAGACATCCCTCATCCCTTCCAAACAGAGCTGGTGCTTTACCAAGGCACGCACGGCCCGGTGGCACAGCATTGCCTTTGACTTGAAGGTCCACACCCAGTTGGACCTGTCTCTGATGGTGGCATGTTCCCCAATCAGCGTATCCACGGAGATGCTCTCGAGCTGCTGGACTAGATGGTACCTCACAAGGAGCTAGGTGGGAAGAGGAGAGAAGAGGCAGCAACAGGAGGAGCTCAGCAAAGCTGCAGAACTTGGGCCCTGTAGAGAAGACGGTCCTGATCCCCATGCTTACCTTGAACATAGTTATTAGGAAGGTAGGCTGGAGAAAAACAGTGCTTTCCAGGTGCTTGATTTCCTCGTACCATACAACAAGCCCGATGCGGTGGAGGTACCGCAAGATGTCCTGGAGAAGCTCTCTGTCCAGGTTGGCCAGGTGCTCCCACTGGGAGAGTTTGCTGAGCAGATACTGGAGGTCCATCATGCCTAGAGGGAGACATGGGAGTTCAGCATGTAGCTCTCAGACACCAACACTCCAAGGCAGATGCTTTAGGGAACTAGCAAACACCAGCAACACCCAATGCCGCCACCCATGCTGTCCCTGGGGAAGCAGCTGGGACCAGTGCGATGATCAGTGGCTGTGGCCCAAAATGCTTTGCGCATTCTCAGCTGTCCCCCTGCCACCCTGCAGGTCCCATGGTCTTGCCTTGCCTCAGCAGTGCTAACAGCCTGCCAGGACACCAACAGAGCATCTGAAGAATGAGGGTAATATTGGGTTTGGTTTTTTTTTTTTTTTTCATTGTTTGAGAGAGCAGGTTTGTTTCCAGCCAGAAAAACCTCAGATTGCCAGTTAAACCTCAGATTACCGTTTAGTCATGCAGCAAGACAGGCAACAAAGCCTGGTTTATCTCCACAAAAGAAAAGCATTTGCTCCTCATCCTCTGATCCTACAATGGCCAAGGGAGCCAGAGATGACACTTGGTGCTGGTGGTGTTCATACCTGCTTTAGGTACATAAGTGAGGAGCTGGGGCTACCAGTCCTGCTAAGAGACAGGTATGGGCCATTAAATAAAAGTTAGCAGGACGTAGGTTTGGAAACTACACAGAAGCATTAAAGCTACGGAGCTCTTTCCTGCAAGATATTTAAATTGCTTATATAGGGCAAAGGGGAGAAGGAACAGCATTACTGGAAAGAAACAAACCAGACATTGTGGCCAGCTGGGGTACCTCCAGCCACAGGTTGGTAGAGCCCCCTAGTGAAGACACGCTTGGCCTTTTCCTGTGCTTTTCCCTAGGCACCTGCCTTGGGGGCAGATGCTCGCAATGACAGGGCTGGGTGGTAGCAATTAATGCTCCAGCAATAACACTGCAAGGTCTTCAGCAGCAACCTCCAACACCACGCGAGTGGGGCCAGAAAGTGCAGCAAGCACTGGAGGACCTGTCCCAGCCGCAGGACAGCAGGTCTTCCCAGGAAGGTGCAGCAGGGGTAATGGACCACTCACCATGGTCTGCCATCTCCTCGCTCTGTGCAATATCTACAATGGCAGCTTCCACCTGCCTGTAGATGGGTGGCAGCACTCGAACGACCTCAGGGAAGAGCTCCTCATTCTTCACATGCTCCAGAATAGTGGCCTCGAGCTTTTTGATATCACGGTGATCTCTGCAGTTGACAGCAACTAAGTTTAAGATCTGGAAGAGAGAAAGGACACACCTGCTAAAAGCACATCCAGAGGAGTCTTTTAGCCTGTGAGGTAAAGGAGGGACCTAATGCCAAGGAGGTCACCAAGGATGGGACACACTGCTGGCTCAGCTACTGAGCGTGTTTCTTTCACATCTTCGGTCTGTAGCAGTTCCTGGAAAATCACATGGGGATGGTAAATACCCCCTCACATTCCTCCCCAGGCACTTGCTACAAGCCACAGGAGGAGATGCCCATCACCAAGGAGGGACAAGGACCCAGCAGGTCACAGCCAGGGGTTACCATGTCCATCCCAGCTCTGGGGAGCGGCTGCAGTAGCAGCCTGATGCATTAGTAACATGCTAGGTCACCATCATTAGTAACATGCTAGGCTGCCAGAAATAACAGGGTGACCACAGACAGGAAGGAACCACAATAATCTCAGCCCTACGGTTAACGTGCAGCTCTCCATCTCCTTCAGCCTCTCCCACTGGTCCATGTAAAACTCGGGCTCCTTGCTGCCCTCCAGGTTGTCAATGAAGTGAGCAAGGTTGCTTTTTCTCTCTGCCAGCAGGGCCACAATCTTGGCCATGATGTCGTGCCTCTTCTCGTCCACCTCCTCCTTCCGGCAGCAGTCCACATGGGTTCCCACAGGAAGCACCACTGAGTTTGGGACTCGCATGAACAGGTTGTTGATCCAGAAACCGACGAGTTCCTTGAAAATCTTGTCATTAGTTTGGTACCTGGGGAGGGAGAGAAAGAAAATCCCAAACTCACATCTAACCGTCTGGATCTCCAGCCAATTTCTACCAGCACAGGCCTGACCATGCACCCTGTGCTGTCCCAGGGGCTTACTGGAGAAGATCTCAGATCTCCTAAGCTGTCATGGGCCGTATCCAAGCTCATCCTTAAGTTTCCCATCCTTAAGCTAAGCTAGTTAAAGGTATGGGGTGTAGCAGAGTCTGTCCCTGCTGTGGATGGGCGCATCCCTCTGTACCACAAAGCCCAAGCTTGATGCTCCCTCCACATTCAGGGAGCACCACAAGATACAGGAGGGCTCATGGAGGTATTTCCAAGGCAGAAAGCAAAGCTGTTTAGACAGGGATCAATTATCACATAAGGAGTTAAAGCTCATCTAACCCCTCAAAACAGAGGGCTTTGGTCAGGTGATGACAGATCTAGTGGCTTAATTAAAAGACTGATCTGCAAAAAGGGAGAGAGGGAGAGTTAGCTACTCCAGCAGTAAGAAGATCAGGCATCAAGGTCCAATGGAAATGGTGTGAACCCACACAAGGGAAAGCTTCTCCAGCACCTTTATTTCCTTCTCCCACTCCACTTTGAATCCAAACCAGCTCAGCACTTACATGTGGAGATTGATGACAAGGATGACAAGTGCCTGTGGGGTGATGAACACATGGTGAGTCATGTAGTACTCCAGCTGGCCGGCAAAGTCCCAGAAGAGAAATGTGAAATCCTCGATCCGGAACTCACTGATCTCTATCCCAACTGTTCGCTCTTCCATGGGCACCAGTTTGGTTTGCCCTTGCTTCAGACTTTTGCAGATGGTGGACTTCCCTGCCATCGAGGCCCCCAGGAACATGGTCTTGACCCTCTTGTCCTCCTGCCCTGAACCAGGTTGAAGCTGGCTGAAGTAATTCCGGATCTGCTGGATGCCACCAGCACACACCTCACTGGGTGGCTCCCGGAGAGGGTTCCCATTGGCCTTGAACATTTTCAGGGATTGCCCCTGGAAGAGGTCCTTGGGGAGCTGGCGAAGGGCATTATTCTGCACATGGAGCTCCTGTAGGTGTGCCAGCTGCAGGACAGGCTGGGGGAAGGTACGGAACAGGTTGTTGGAGATGTTGAGGTACTGGAGGCTGCCTCGACAAGCTGCCAGGTCCCTGGGGAGGGCACTGAGACGGTTGTTGTTCAGTCGCAAGTGTTTAAGCCTGGGGAGATGGGAGAAAACCCCCTCTGGGATGACCCGGATTTGGTTCTGGTTCAGCTCAAGTTTCTCTAAACAGACCAGGCTCTGGATTTCATTGGGAAAGTCCACAATCTCATTCTTAGACAGTATCAGCTTCTTCAGGTTGCAAAGCTTAGAAATGCCAGTGATGCTCCTGAGCTTGTTCCTGTCGAGGTCAAGGCTCTCCAGCACGGGGTTGCTCAGTACTGCTGGGGGCAGCACACGCAGCCTCTGGGTAGAGAGAGACACTTCACGCAAACCATCTTCCTGCTCCTGACCTGGACGCATGGGACGGGGAAGGTGGTTAGAGAGACTTTCCCCCTTTGAGTTGCAGACCATTTTTTCCCTCGAGCTCTGCATGACTTTGGTATCATTTCAGCCAGCAAAAACAGAGCCAAAACACAGGAGCTGGTTCAACAGCATGACTACAGCTGCAGCTTGAGCAGCTCGAGCAGCTCCTGTGTCCTATCAAGAGAGGATCCAAAGCCGAGGCACAAGGACCTTGGCTGGGCCTGAAGACACAGCAAGAAGTGGTGCCCACCAGATGTTGACCTGTAGCCCAAGCATCATGTTACCAGCTTTGCTCTCATTAAAACCCTGCGAGGGCTCCAGCTGCAGATGCATCTACCCCAAAAACGGCAGGTTTCTAATCCCAGCAGGTTGGCAGGGCAGAGCAGATGTCAGGAGGAGAGCTGCTCTCCAAACAACTTGCCTAGCCTGCCCTCAGCTCTCAACCACAGCTGGGGAGATGCACTGAGGCCAGGGCTAGCGAGTTCAGACACTTCCTCTCTCACATCCTCCCCTTGCTCCAGATGTGCACTGCAATTCCCTGCAGAGATACTCTCAGCCCTGGGAGACTGGAGGAATAACACAGGGACAGTGGGGTCCCCCACAGGACAGGGTGCACAAGAAGGGACACAGTGATGGCCAAGAACATGCCCAAAAAGAGGGTGTTTGGAGCACAGAGGTTTGCAGGCAAGAAAGAGTGCCAGAGGGATGTGGGATGTGGATCACGCAATAGTAGAACAAAACATGGTCAGATTTGCTTTCCTCTCTGTTTCGCTTCCTCATCACATGATGCAGAGCCCAGCATCCTCTTGTGCAAAGCACCCTGCTCAGGACCATCATCAGTTCTCAGCATCACCATCTAAACCTGGGATGTACAAGTCCAGCAAGAAAGCAAGCTTTCACCCTCTCCCAAACACCTGGTCTCTCCTCCACCACCATCAGCAAGACAAGGGCTCCCACCACTGCTCTGAACCAGAGCGGCGAAGAACCGGGACAACTACTCACAGGCTCTGGGCTGTGTCATGGCCCTGCAGCGTGGCACCGGCTGGATCCTCCGCGTCACTCAGCCTCCCCCTTTCGTTTCCTCCTCTTGTTTTGCTCCCCGCCTCCACAAGCTCTGCCTTGCCAACCCCACCCTCTCTTTCTTCATCCATCCTCAGAGCAGTTCCTAACAACCCAAGCACCTCTGGTGAGATACCAGGGCCATGGGTGTGTCCTGAAAGCAGCTCTAGACGTCACCTATGAGACAAAGATAGTGGCAGAGTAGCTCCTGAGTCAACTTCTTACAGCAGCATCCCTGCCTTTGCTAAAGGACCTTTCGGTGTTATCACTGTTGCAGAGGAGGGAAAGGACACTAACAAGAGGTTATACTACTATCAAACTGCTGCACATGTCGAATAAATAATATTTCTTCCCTTATAGAGATGGCAGCATCTGATCCAAGAGGGTCAATTAGAATTTAAAAAAAAAAAAAAAAGAATGCAAATAGTATAGACAGTATACTAGAACTGGTTTCTAGAACATGCCAGAAGAGGCATTTTTTGGTAGGTTTCTCATTGCCTCTCCCAAGGGGCAGCTTACAGTTTGATGGATTTATTTTTAATGGTAGACAGAATGAAAGAACCAGTATTCTTGCTCACCTAACTTCAGGGGAAAGCACGTGCAGAAGGAACAAACCAGATTGACATTGTCTTCCTGGTCAGCGAAGTTGGTTCTATTATTAGGTCAAGCTTTGTTTTTCACATCACTTACTCTTTTTCACTCGTGCAGGGAGGTTATTCCAGAATTATTACTCTGATACGTCCGAAGGTGCCCAATTTCCAGCCGAAGCGTGTTCACAATTAGATCATCTTCTCTCATTCTTGTGCCAACAGTGCCATAAACATTTCTGAACTATCAACAGTGTTTGCATTTACAACCCCACACGCATCTGCTAGGTATATATTCTAGCTACAAGTTTAGCTTTAAAACTAAAGTTTCTCTTTCAGCTATTCTTTTGCAGTCTTAGTGAGCCTTTTTTCCAAAATCTTCAAAGAAAGCCCAAAGTTATTAATCCCTTATACTCCATCCAGGCTGCACTTTCATACAGGAAGCAAACAGAGCCAGGGAAGATCAACTCCAAAATGCTCAGGACTCATCCATAAACACTTCTGTAGTATGGTGAATGATGGAAGTGAAGTGTTGTGCCAGTCCAGACAGTACTGGTATACAGGCTTGTGTTGTTTAAATTAAAAAAAAGAAAAAAAAAAGAAAAAAAAAAGAAAAAAAAAGAAAAAAAAGTCCCCTAGCTAATTGCTTGGAACCACAGACAAAATTACAGTATGCAGACAAAAATCCTACAACTGAAATCACAGTTCACTGAAAAGTTAGGAATGCCAGCAAGGGATCAAAAGATCCTGCTGTTTGTGAGTTTTCCTATGCTCACCAGGGAAAAAAAAAAAAAAGCTGCAGTTATTTTAAAACTCACCCCCCAGAGCCTAATTGTTTTCTCTTTGAAGACAAGCAGCAAGACTATCCTCGAAGAGGGCCATTTCCAAGTGCACTGTAAGAGGGTAGGAAAGCCCTCACGTAAGAAGTGTTGCTGCCATCTGGTCCAACAGGCCAAGTACATTCAGTTCCTGTTGAAGGAAAAGCCAGTTTCTGAGTTGTAATTTACTGGTTTTCTCCTCAGCTTCCCTGTTAAATGTCTTCTCCCTAACATGGTTAGATGGGGAATGATACTTTTTGTCAGGTTCACGGGTGCTGAATATCTTTGTAAGTGACTGTATTTCAGATGATTGCTTACATTACATGCAGACAAGGAGTGCTTTTAAAGAAAGCAAGATGAAGTCAGTATGTGTGCTGGACTCCTTTGCTTCTTGATAGGAAAACCAGTCCTCCTACAGAGGAGGAGGAGGAATAATTATTTATCCAACTCCAATCCTCTTCTAGAAACACAGTATCCCTTATGCAAGAGCCAAGTGTGCAGGTTTATACAGAATAGTCAGGGCAAGAGTCAGCTGTAAGACAAAGGACACCTGCTATAGGACTAAAACCATTCAAAATAACTTTATAAATTCTGTCACATTTCTGCTTTGTACATCAGTTCAACCTTATCCCTCCAGCTTGTTACTGAAAATTCACAACGCTTGCTTTTTGCTTTACTTTTTTCCTGAAAGGCAGAAACAAAACCAGCCATCAGTGCATTATTTACACAAGTGCAACACAGTCTCCCACCCCAAAATTAAACTTTTCACTAACAAGATACTTCCAACAGAACGTAAATAAACACCACAGCTTGAGCAGTGTTTCTGAAGTCAGTTTATAAAGGTTAGCTCATATCTGCAATCCCCAAAATGACAGAGCGAGTAAAGCTTCGCTCACCATCGAACAGGCTAAAAATACAACATTTCAAGTATTAAATCAGAAGCTTCTAAAGACAATCCATATTTTGATAAATAAACACAAGGGAAACAGTATACAGCTCTCAATATACTGTATATGAAAAGTGGTGTCCAGTTTCAAACTTTTAGCACGACAGGTGCACAGCCCAAAAATGTGATCAAAGTAACCCTGAAAACTGTAGCAATCCAGGAGTCCCAAACATTTCTCTCTTCTGTGTTTCCCCTCGAATTACTCTGCTGGTCTGAGGCATTTGATCGTTTAGTTCTACATCTGTAGGTAATAAAAAAACCCCCCAAGTTCATTGCCATATGGAAACAATTCAAAAGAAGGTTCCGCAGCTAAGTCCTGTTATAATCTTACTTCTCTGCACTTTATTTTCAATGAGATGCAACTGTAGATATATTATTCCCTCTAGCATAGTGTTCACAGCCAGAATAAGTTCAGTCCAAGTCATGCTGTGGCTTGCTCTCAGTTTTCCACTTCACGTGTATCTTCACTGTCAGATTTCTTATGTTTCCTCATATGTTTGTATTTTTCCACATATGCCTTCACCAGATTAGCTACCTTCATAGGGTTGATCTCTCCACTTTTGCTGTGGCAGATCTAGAAGGGATTAGAAAAGGCATTTGATCAACTAACAGTATTACAGCAGTTCAGACAGGCCACAGACAAATGACAGAGAAGCCCCAAGCTTCCCAAGGGAATTGATTCCTATGTAGGCCCTTGAGTCTCATAGCAGGATACATAAAGCAGAAAACTCAACAAGGACAAGAGTAGTATTTTACTTCAAGGATTCCAGAAATGGCCCAGGACTTATCTACTGAGCACCAACTGAATGTAGGAGCATCTCTGAAAGCAGAATTATTCGTTTTTACTACAGGCTTCTCCATTCAGTCAGTTTTACACAATACATGGTAACCAAGGAAGTGTTGATTTCGAGGAAGTGAGGCTCAGATTAAGAGAATCTGGCAGTTTTGAGGGCCCATTTTGAGACACAGGAGAAAGACAATGGACCCTACAAAAAACTTTATCAGTGTTCAGAGAAGAGTTCAACAGTGACTTCAGCAGCAATTGGTGTTGCTCAGCTCTCCTACAAACCACACCTGAGGTTCATAGGGGTCACGTAGAAGATATGAAATTGCAGCCATTACCTCAGGAATTTTGATTTATGATGGAATTGCTCAGTGATAGCAAGAATGCAGAGCAGAGAGAGAATACAGTTCTCCAGGGTATCACTTAAGTGCCTTGACCATAAGAGCACTTACTTGCTCTCACAAGACAACATTTACCTGCTGATCAGGTCTTTTTTAGCCATGATCTGGTCAGCACTAAGATCTGAGACAAAAGTCGACAAAAGTCAACATCAGCCAAATTGCAAGGCCCTCTTCCAAAGTTCAGGGACACCACAGATGCTCAAGGAATTAACACACAAAGTATTTTCTCACTTTATGAGAGACAGTTTGACAATTCTGGCCAAAGTTCTTAATGAGAGAGATTTGACCATTCTCCCCCAAGGCATGTACCATGTCACATTTCAGCTCGGGCAGCTTAAGCTTAGCAATGTTCTGGACCACTGAAAACACAATCTTCTAAAAGGAACGGTCTGACAGCTCTCATCAATGGCACCACTCAGTCCTGCTTTAAGGCAACTATTGCTTCACCACACTGCAGAGCATGAGTCAGAGTCCAAAGATCTGCGACTCAGTTACAGCATGTAAATGCTGAAGCTGGCAAGTGCAATCCAAAGTACTGCCACTTATCTAACATCTGCACAGCTCCTCCTCTTCACTTCATTTCACTGTCACCTTACCTTTTGCACTGCTTTTCGAAGAATGTTCTTGTACTCCTCCTTTGTAATCTCCCTCTTCTGGTAAAAAGGTTTAATAGCAAGTTTCACTTCTTCCACAGCCCTTTCCTGCATATGAAGCTTCTTCATGTACTGCACAGCAAAGAGAAGTTCATTACCTTGTGCTTGAGAATGGTTTCTGAATCCATTTTTCTCAGAAACACTCTAAATGAAAATCCTAGTTTCACAATTTCAACGACCCACAATTTCAAGTAAGAGCTAGCCTCGAAGTGATTTCCTTTACTGTAAATTGCAGTCTTGAAATAAATACCAGTTTGCGCTATGAGGAACCCTTTTTTATGTAATATTTATTCTACGTCTTAGAGAATTATGTTTTAAGCAACTACAATGTACACTTATTAATTTTGGTCTCCTTCCCTTCCAACAGCTCTGAAGTAAACATACCTTCATCAAAAGGTATCAGATTCTAAAAGCAGCAAGTCATAGCTGTGAATACAAAGCTTCAGATAGCTCTAAAGGCATTCTGAAAATTGCAGAGTTGCCTATAAATTAAGGATTATAGATGACATCAGAACATTTTATCAAACACATTCATAAAAATTGCTGCTCATAAACGGAGGTTCAGTGGGAAAGGTATCCCAATGTTTTGTTTTGTGGTAGAAAGTAAAGTAATTGGCTATGAAGTTTTTGTTCCTGTGTTAACATCCACTATGCTTAGAGCAGGTGGTCTGTACAGCAAACCTAAAACTGAGCAGCAAGGGACTAGCACTGCAAAACCTTCAAAGTATTTCACTATCTTTGCATTTCAGTGCTGATAAGCAGCAAGATACAGTCCTACCTCTCTATAGGACTGTTACGAGAATTGACTTTAATTTCAAAGCTGGAAGGAAAAGGAGAAAAACAGGTGTTTAGAGAAACTTGGACGCTCTGGCTTCTGGAAAGTCCCTTCCAAACATTCATGCAAGAAAGTTTCAGAACTTTAAGAACGTATCTTAGATGGTTTAATCCCTCTCTGTCTTACTGCAATAAAGCAGTAGAAAGTGGAACCATCAAATGGAGTAAATCCCAAAACAAGTCAAAGAAAGGATTGCTTGCTGCTCCTGAGTTACACAGTCACAAAAAACCCAATAGTGACAACAAGGGCTGGGAAAATACAGTACAGAGAAAGTTAAAAACCCCCAAACTTTAAAAGTTCAAATGAACAACTCATTAATGTTATGCATTTGCTACTTGATAGCATTCACTCACTTCCTCGTTTTTTGTTTTATCCACTGGAGGTTTGGGTGCTTTGATCTTATCTTCTGCATTTCCAACAGAAGCAGCTTGGATTCCTGGTTCAGAGGCAGTAGCCAGGCTGCCCGGCTCCGGAGTCAGGCTCTGTCCTGCCATGCAGCCAAGCACTGGAAGACTACCCTGCATGATAAACTGAACCGTGGGCTGGCTGACAGGGGCATAGGGGGGAAGGCTTGAGGGCAAAGGTGGCGTCAAAGGTATATTTTGACAGTACACCTGTGAAACAGATAGAATTTTGTAAATGCTTGTACTTACAAGAGATCAGGATTTTCAGAGCACCTTTTATCCACACAAACAGGCAAGTCATTACTAGTTCAAATCATGGAGGCTAACATCCCAGCCCTCAACTAGGTCTCTGCGCACCGGGAACCAGCATCAGCCCCACGCAGACTGATGGCACGGACCAATGCCACCAGGCCGATTTTTACAGCCTGATCACAATCAGAGAGAAGCTCACAGCTTCTCAAACAGCACCATCTTTCTGCAAGTTACTGCTGAAAACAGAAGCTGCATGTATAGAGCAGAATTAAAAGAAAATGTTCTTCTTCCACTGTAAGGACCACCAGAGAGATTAAATGATTAGAGGATTGCTGAGGTGTATGGGCTACATGAAATGTACCACACGCAGAGGAAGGCAAACTCTGCCATGAGAGGAGGGTGTTGCACAACGAGGGCACAGATGAGGTGGGATGCCTTCTGTGACACTTGGGTGCCAGAATAGGAACCAACCTGAGAGGAATCTAGATCAGGAAACATAGGCTCAGGAATCATATAATTGGTTGGAGGAGGCTCATTGAACTGCACCTGATTTAACGTTTGGTTCAAGTCCTCTGCTTTCCAGGCCCCTTCTTTTGCTCGCTGAAGTTTGTAAAACGGCATCCCTAGGTTCCCCAAGAGAAGGAAAAAAAAACATTTAAGAACAAATTAAACCTAATAGATCAAAGATTCAAAGCCAAATATGTTTTAAAAAAATAAAAGGCTCTAACAACAAAGTTAGCTACAAAAAGATTTTGTTTAGCAATCACCAGTGTTTTAAAGCTTCTGATAATAGAAGACTTATCATTCCCTTGAGCAATTCCTTTTTACTGGGTTTCCATGAGAGTAACCAAGGAGAACCACAGAAGCAACTCTGTCAACACACAAAGCACAGGGTCTCAAGCCAAACTGTTTCTAGCAGTTTTGGCTTAGCAGAGCTCACAGGAGTGAGCTACAGAGATTTGTCACGCTCCTCAGTTCCGAGAAATATTTATAAATTCTGAAGGCAAACCAAACTGTTCTAGTTAACTGCAGAATGGGTGGAACATGGGCTGCCAGTTCAGAGATCGGGTTGCAATACATACTTCACGGCTGAACAAGCTGCCGCTAGCTAGCTGAGTTGTGCTGACAGCACGCCCTCTCCAATTCATTAACACAGCTCACCTCATGGTTTCAACAAGTGCAAAATGCCAGCTCTCAGGACTGGAAGCCACAGGATCACCCCAGCTCAGATGACAGAGCTGTTACACTACAACCAGGTTTAGCCAGGCACCAAACACCTAAGCCTTATACAGCTTGCTTGAACTGCTGTTTCTCTTCCAAAAAGAGAGACTTACTTGGAGCTTTTCCAGCAGACAACGTGCCGCTTTCTTCCTCTTGAAGATTCCAGGTAACTCTTTTCACTGGTGCTTTCGATTTCAACACAGGATTCTGAGGTACCACCTCCAGTTCAGGCTTACTGAAATTACTGGGTTTCTCATTTGACACAAGGCACTCATCTTTAACCTCCTTCACACAATCTGTTACTTTGCTTTTGGATAAGCTTTGAAGTGGTGCAGTCTCAGTCGGAGCATGCACAATAACTTCCTTATTTCGGGGTGGTTCCATCAGAGATGGACATAATGCAGTATTTTCTATTTTAACTGTAATCTCAAGGTTTGTATTGCTACAGGTACCAAGCACTGCTGGATCACTACTACTCATTAATTCTGTTTCAGCAAAAGAATCCACATTGCTGATTGGAACACAAATGTTTGTGATCTCTGGCACAGGGAATGCAGTTTCACTGGTCACTTCCTGACAGATGGGCTCCATCTTTATAGTTTCTTGGGCCTCTTTCAGTTGAGCCGGGGTCTCAGCCTGTATTTCCTCAAGTTTCACGTTTGGTTGGATGGTTATGGAAAGGTCTTCTAGTACTAGCTCCTCCTTTGGCTCTTGTTTGAAGGAATGGGGTTGCTCCAGACAACTGGACGTATTTTCAATTGGAGGCTTTTGATCCTTTTCTGGTGGAGGAGGAAGCGAGGTCTCTTTTGATCTGTGTTTTCTTTCTTTGGAACATGATCTTGATCGTGGTCTTTTTTCCTTTGATTTGCTGCTTTTGTGCTCCCGAGATCGAGATGCAGACCGAGACCGAGACCTCCACTTTCTCCTCTCCCGAGACCTGGATCTCGATCTCTTTCTGTCCCTTGACCTCAAGCTACTATCTTTATCATACGTCTCATAGCTTTTGTCTCTCCTGTGTTTCCGCCTTTTAGTCCTCTCGATGCTATGCGATCGGGAACGTTCCCTCCGTCTTGATCTTGATCGAGACCTTTTTTTCCTTTTCCTATTTTCATGAAACTCAGAAGTACTTCCAGGACTACCTGAATGCGACCTAGACTTCCTTCTCTCCCTAGACCACGAAGTTTTTGCCTTTTTATCCTTGGTTTTATCCTTAATTTTCCTTTTTTTAGATCGTTCGTGACTGCTAGAACGATCAGTAGAAGACCTCCTGCTCTTGGGTTTCAATGTGTGTGTTTTGCTATGCTCTTCTCCACCTGACCAAGAGGTAGATCTGGAGCTTCGGTCCCTTGAGTGTGTTCTATCCCTAGACCCTGACCGGGATCTCTTATGCTCTTTGCTAAGTGCCTTTTTCCTTTTCATCTTCTTCTTGCTTCGGGAGCTGGAGTTCGAACAGGATCTTGAACGTGACCGCCTCTCTGTTTGTTCTACTTTTTGGACTTTCTGCTGCCCATCATTCTTTGAGGGACTATCTGGTTCTAGTTTCACATTAATATTAGGTCTAATTAATTCTTCAGCATTAAAGAACACATTAGGGCCCTCTCTGCTTTTCTCCTTTAAAAACTCTGCATGAGAAATTTGCTTAACAGCAGATGATGTGCAAGGACTGCTTAGAAAGTCTTCCTCATCCATATTGTCTCGTTCCTCTGTATCAGAGATCTGTTCTACAATCCTGCTTTCTGCTGTCACGTCATCATGAGACTCTGTGTTACTAGGTGGTACGTCAGAGTCAGTCCCAGATCCAAATATATTTTCTACCATGTAAGGGGTGAAACGACGGACAGTTTGAAATGTTTGAACTTTTGGATTTTCAATGGAAATAGTCCTGGTAATATTAGTTAGTGGGATGCCTGAGCCAAGCCTTTCAGGACTGCTGCTTGCTGAACTCGAGTCTGATCCTGTTGGCTCAAAAGGATCATATATTTCACTTTTGACCTGCTTTTTCTTCACTGAGAAAAGAGGTGAAGGACTTTCTTTCTGTTGCACTTTGTCATCCACAGGGCGGAAGGTGTTACAAAATCCTGGGCTAGACAGTCTGCTGGGATGCCCTGCGTTTCCAGGAATATTGATTTTAAAACTCTCAAAAGAGCTTGGGCCTTTGCTCCTCGAAGCACTCAGTAGTGATGAACTGCTATAGGCGCCTGTATTGGTAGAAAAAGACACCCCGCTTGTACGCGTTTGTTGCTGAGATTCCTTGGCATTTGACTTCTGACTCTCCATCTTGCTACCCCTTCCTGGCTGATTAGTGCTCTCTTTGCCAGTCAGCTGGGTTATACAGGAGCTGGGGATGTCACTCCTTTGGCTTCCTGAGGGTTCTGGCTCCACCTGCTTGCTGCTGGTTTCCTTTTTAATCTTTGGTATCCTGGGAAGCTCAAAGATGTCAATTCTCTTGGGAGGTGGTTTTAATGGCTGCCTCACGGTTACAGCTTTTGAGTCAGAATTCAAGTCACAGCTCAGGGGCTTTGAAGATGAGTCAGCGGGTGCAAAGTTTTTAGAGTTTCCATTAAATCTGGGCATTTCATCTAACTTGGATCCATGCCTGCTCAGAGTAGCTATATTCTGAGTCTGAACAGACCTGGGTGTCATTGAATATTCTGATTTTACAGTTGCCTTTTCTGATGCAGTCTGTGCAGGGTTTGCTGCAGGCTCAATCCTGCTCAGTGAGGGTGAAGGCAATGAAAACAAGCTTGAGGAGGAGGGTCTGGTGTGAGTACTCAGCCCCGAGGAAACTGAAGGTCCAGCAATGGAGCTGCTCGCTGTGGTCCCTGAGTGCACTGTACTTGGTTGGGTATTATGTCCTGAACTATCATCCACTCTTGAGTCGTTCGCTGATTTTCTATGAAGTGGAGCTATGGCACACAAGCAAACAATTAAGCTTTTCAGTACATATCTGGACATTTTCCCCCAACATTAAAAGAAGTACTGAGCTAATTATTTTAAGTTCCACTTTGGTTTGCAGACATACCACACAGTAATAAGGCAGTCCAATAGTTCTTGCGTTCAGATGCTCAAGGTTTAATGCAAATCAACTGCATCTTTGAGGTAAATGCTAATGTTTAGGAAATAAATTACTGTGTTCTGTAGGTATCACCAGATTTGTGTTTATTATCCTGTAGTTGCTGATTGATAAAAATTGCTATAACAGAGGATGTTATAGGTACTTATTTTAAGAATAAAACTTTAAGTTTCAATTTGAAGAGATTCTTTCCAAATAAAACCATGCCAAGGAAAGACACAGCTGAAGATGCTAGCACGTATTCTAGAGCTCTACTTTTGCAAAGAAACTTCCTGCCAAGGTCCTCATCACTGCTCTTCAAACCGAAGTGTGTTTCACAGGCATGGCAGCAATGCATGTCAAATGCCAGAAGAGTTGGGTACTAAGATATCTCTGCTTTATTCAGTCCTCCATTTTTTTGTAACAAAGCACAAAACTACAGTGCAGCACTTCTGAAAGAATAAAACTACCTTTTAAAACCAAAATCCTCCAGTAACATCTCAGCTCTACAATTAAAACAGAGATTAAGTAACACTATTTCAGACCATATGTAAGAATCTTATTAGACAGATTACTGCTGGCAACTACTGAATCTATCCTACGTATTCAAATGCTCGATAAGAGTATCTCTACGTTTGAAGCTATGCAGTCTGTAGGACCAGGGCAGATGTGGATGAAACAAAGAGGCTAATTGCACTATGAAGTGCCAAACCCTTACCTGCCTTCTTTGCTGTCAGCGAACCATCTCTGTTGATGACCACCTCCGAACTACTCATCATGAGAAAGCTCTGTCCAGACAGGATACTTCCCAACAGATCAGGCACAGGGGCAGCCTCTGCTTCTTGATCAGGACTCAAGGCAGGTACACTGCTTCTGCATGTTTCAGAGGGGTTATATTTCCTTTACTCTTACAGCACTTGTTCTATACACACACATTACATTAAAAAGAAACCAAAATCAAGGGCATAAACAGAGGTCAGCCAGGGAAGTTCACTTGTAGTTTTGGCTTCACTAGAGTCATTCAGCCCCAACTCTCTCTGACAAACTGAAGGTGAAGCTTTTACTGACTTCCCACAGGAACACCACACGATAGGAAAGCACGTAATCATACCAGAGACCTTCAGTAAGCAAATGCTTTTCCTCTTATTTAAGAGCAGTGCTCACTGTGTTGTGTATCAAGATTAACTTTCCAGTGCATTTAAGATGCATTTTTGAAGCGTAAAGTATTATTCATCACTTCAGAGATACCTCCATCCCAGCTGCCTCTCTTCCTCCCACCAAATCATGATCACAAATGTATTCCTTAGGCCTACACTGCCTAAAACTCATGCAGCTTGAACCAGTGTTTAGCACCAGTCAGAATACACATAGATGCCTACTGGTAGGGTAGCTAAGAGCATGGCATAGGAGGAATTACACTGTAAAACAACAGCAATGCTCTCACACATGGGACAAAACAAACACTCCCCTTTCTGCGTTACTCAATCTTATGAAAATGGTTTTACTGTAAGTTCTCTGTTCTTGAAATATGAACTGAAACGGTTTGAGTGTTTTTGGTGTTGGGGCGTGGCTTTTTTTGTTTTTTCTTTGCTTTTGTGTTGGAATTTTGGGAGTTGTTTTGTTTGGGTTTTAAAAAAAAAACCCAAACAGCTTTAAGAGGGACCAAAAGACCCAGCTCGTCGAGGGAGCTCCGTTTCATTTCTATATGGCAGCAAAGCAAGCTTTCCAAACATAATGTACACCAAAAACCTGTAGTAACACATAACAGAAAGACAAAATGGGAAGACTAAAAGAATTGGCTGCCCAGGCCAGACCAAGAAACTCACTGTCATCAAGGCAAATCAAACCTTTAAAAAAGCTGAATTTCAGCTAAACAGCAAAACAGTTCTACCTTCTTCTAAACAACGTGCTACTCAAGTAACTCTGAGGACATGAAAAGCTTCCTGAAAGGCTTCCTTCAGGATGGGAAAGGTAGAGAAATATTCCAAGTTATCATAGAAATATACTATCTTGATCCTGAGAAACCAATCTTCGCCATAAGCGGGATGCATTAAGAGGACAGCCATGTTAACCTCTCACATCTTTAATCATTTAAGCTGAGCTCCCTCCATTGCTCCTAGTCTTCATCTCCCTCAGCCTTGCAGTTTTCTGTGACTCAGTTGGTACCTGCCTCAGGTATTTTCTCCATCCCCTTTCTTCTCGTCATGTTCCTGCTCAGTGTCCTACCCCTCCGCACAGCACGCTACACCCCAGTTCTTAGAACCCACTGTGGCTGCCAGTGGGAGGCACCCAGCAACACTCCTTGGCCATGGTGAGCACAGGAGTACACAATTTACACACACAGACACATCTGTTAGTTGCTTTGCTGTCTGTTAAATTGCAGGATCTAACAAAGAGTTTTCTCTCAATTTTCTGAGCTGCAACAAATGGCAGAAGAATTGGATGAGGTGGGTACATCCCTTATCTCCTCCTCTGGATGCAATTAGTTTCCATGACCCTCTCAAATAAGCAAGCAGTTTTTTTAAAGGTCAATGAGACTGGGATTTAAAGCATACTAATGAGGTTACTAAACAATCCCAGACCAGAAAGCAAGAAGAGCCAGATTAGGGTGGAAATATCAATCTGAAATTTCAGTGCAATAGTTAAAGCTATCATGAAAGAATAAGCATGTGTCCTTCAACATAAAAAAAGAATTCTTGTATAAAATGCTGTGGTTATTTTTCTACACATATGTAGGCACATGCGCGCGCACACACACTCTTTCAAAATACTCAGGGTAAAAAAAGAGTTAAACCAGGATGACCACCCAGTTTGCTCTTTTGTTAGAGTCATTAGACAAATAGATTAAAATAAAATGAAATAAGCTTGATGGATTTTTACCTGGGAAGTCCCACAGAAATAGGTCTAGCTACAGGACGGTGAGACCTCAGTGCTGACTGGGAAAGAACTCTCCTTTTGGCACTGAGTGGTGAATCTGGATTTGCTGGAACCTCTTCGTTACTGTGGGTAAAACACACACACACAAACCCTGAAACTGTCTGAATGTTTTTCGGGTCAAATAGATGAAGCAGATAATACTACTAGGACAGATATGGTTAGAGAGAGTCATTTGTTTTATTATGATACATAAAAAAAAAGATTTGTGCAATATACTCATTTTCTGTGGCTACATAAATAGAGCAGCATAAATCAGCCAGCAGAGATTCAAATGTAGATTGATTTTTATTTTTAAATTACTAAATGGGTAATTTCCTTTTATGAAAGAATCAAAAAGACTTATTCAGTGGAAAATTACATTTCACCAGCAATGATTTCAGATGCCCTCTCCCCAAAATTCAAAGCTTAAGAGTGACACAAACTATGGCATAGTAAGATTCCTTATGAATTTAAAGTGTCTGGAAAAGTGAAGATGGAAAAAGGAGAAACATGGAAGATTCTACAGGTCCATCTAATTCTATGTGAAGTCACTGTTTACTGTATACCAAATAAGCTAGCTATCTTCACTTAAAATAAATAAATTAGGGTCAGACTCATTCAAAGGCTAGAATCTGAAGAACCCCATAGAGCTTATTAAAGGTTTTCACGAGGCTTATTATTTCAGCAAACCTCTCTAAAGAAGGCTGATTATTTAAGAGCTCAGCAACTTGGCCAAGAAGGAAAGAAGGAACAGGCCAATGTATTATTATAAGCTGTGTATCCAAAGCTCTATCCAAAGGAAAGATGCGAGATCTACACTCTGCAAAAAGTCACATGTACAAACAACCCGACACTTGTGAAATTATCAGGTCCCTGACCATAATCCAGAGATATCTTACCTTTCATAAGGATCCAACTCATACGGATCTCCAAAGACAGACAGAGAAGCTGCACCGATATCTGCTCTCATCAGACCAAGTGAGGGCTCCGTTGGTTTGTACATGGAAGGAAGCGAGGCTCCACGCACAGGTTTACAAAGACCAAGAGTTCTGGCAATACGGGAGCGAGTAGTAACCTCATTTTTCACCTGTGCAGATAAAGAGATTGGGTTATTTTTATGTCAGGACAGGTACGTACCCTGGGTTTAAAGCCCCAAATTCTCCACTTAGGCTGAGTACAGTTGTCAGATTACTACTGTAGTAGCAGAAGTGGTGTGCGTTTATTGTCTCCATTTTAAAGCATTTATTAAACTTCTAACTATGGCCTATATGTCACTTCATACAGAGACTGCACATCAGACTTAAGTGACCAGATAAGTTTCTAAAAGTCTTTAATAATGTCATTCAAAATTGTCAATTCCTTATTAAAGGCTGGAGGGACAGTTCTGGCTGTAGGATGTAAACTCTAGGTAAGGTGGCTGAGGACAGAAGTCAGGCTGGTGCAGAGCATTCAGTATAGTTCATGTGTGAACTATCCACAACTGAAAGGGATTTTGACAGCCTTACAGCTGATTAACTGGGTTTGCAACAACACAGATACAAACATCCATAGCCTATTAAAAAGATTAGGTGGTGGCAATTTTAACTGAGCTTGCATCAGTACCAAGTAAACACTAAAGCTGAATGGCAAGGCATAACACAAAGCCTACAGGATATGCTTTACAGCATGATCCCTGCAGTTCAGGTAACAGGATTTGTAAGCAAGCGCAGCAGGCCTGCCTAGTAGTTGCAATTCATTTCCACGTACAGCATCTTTCTGGAGTACACTGGACACATCCTGCACACAGTCTCACCAGAAAAAGTTATATGCTATCATTATAAGACAGTACTTTTTTTTTTTTCCATTGAATTGTTACAGTGCTTTTACAGATGGCTGAAAAATGGCTGATACTGACACTGGCAGAAACTCACACGTGATCTTACTCTTATCATTTTTCCCCTTCTCTTCTTTATCAGACGCTTGCGTCTCTTCAGCTGTGTCCCTGAACTCTTCTTCCCAGCAGAAGATTTTGTCTGAGTTCTTTTTTTGCCTCTTACTTTCTTCCTCCTACCTGATGGGACAAAACACAACCAAGTATCTGGCTAAGTGCTGGCACTGCATTTTACCCTGTACTCCCCTTTTCACTCCCCCATGGCACACAAAGCAGCTCAGAGATGTACAGTGTGCTGCAACAGTATAAAACAGCAGAGCAAAAAAAGTGAAATCATTAGGATTTATTTAAAAGCAACCTTCAAGACACTTCTGGGCAGAGCCAGTATGGGGAAAGAAGCAAATGCATGTGGTATACTTCTGTAGCTGTACAGGTGTGACACCATAAAGCTGATCTAGAGTATTTTGTATGATTCAAGCTTATCTTCCCAAAGCTTTTATTCTTGCAGATGGGAACCAGAGGAGGTGTCCGATGCCCTTACCTGTTTTTCTTTTCTGCCTAGTAGGAGCCCGCGGTGTAAGAGGACGCTGGTAGATGGCTGTGTTTAGGCCTGCTACAACTGCCTCAATTGTTTCATCCAGAAGAGAGGACATGAGGTACCTTGGCACGTGCTGCATGGGGGATTAGAAGTTACATGACACAGGTATCTAAAGGTCAGCAACAAGTTAGTTATGAAAAGTATTTGATGAAAAATAGATCTGAGATTCAAATGAGAAGCACTAGTGTGACCAACCTGCCAGTTAAGCAATTATGTCATCTTTCTCACCTATTGACTGTCATATTAAGGAGAACACGACCCTGCTCTTCAGCCTCCCTCAGTATTACAAATCATGGCTAGCCTAACTCTGACTCTTTAAATGAGAACAATCCCTGAGATTGACATTACCTCAATGAAAAAGTTCACTTAAGAACTTTCCCAAATCCACCTAACTGACCTCTGGCTCATCACACAGCAAACTGTGATGAGCAAAGACTGAAAAAGCAACACAGACAGGTCCCCTAATCTTAAACTCCTCATTCTTTAGGTCAGATTTACCTAATGCTGTGAAACACGTCCAGAGGCAGCATTTCAAACACACTCCTCAGGGAACTTGTCGAGTGGCAGGTGTGAGTCCCTCTCCAGAGCATCACTTCATTGCAATAAGCAGGGCCTGCTCCTACAAGGTTCAAATTCCTCTTCCTCTCAAGGGTCAACCACATTTAAATAAACACATTTGAAGTGTATGGATTCTGAACCACCAACCTCACAATGTGAACTCAAAGTTTCCTTGCTGGGCAAACATAGCACAGGTTTGTTCCTTCCTTTGGTTGGAAGGACATTAAGAGAAGGTTTCTCTCAACAGCCACGTTAAGCTGGCCACACTCACACCAAACACACTCCTAAAATATCACAGAATCTTACAATGGTCTGGGTTGGAAGGAAGGGATCTTTAAAGGTCACCTAACCCAACCCCCCTGCCATGGGTAGGGACATCTTCCCTACCCACCCTCCTTTCTTCAAGGAACTACGAACGTAGCAGATGCAAAGATGCCTCTGATGTTACAGATTATTCACTGTGCTTACTTTCTACTAGAGCATATGCATCAGATCCCTGTACATTTACAAAATATATACGTGGCACAAACGCTGGAGGAGAATGGATTTAGAGTATCTTGCAGTGGCAAAGAAGCTTCAAACTGCAAAGTGTCTGAAAATAGAATATGCCAACAAAAATATATGTTTCAATTAATCTTACTATAGAAGTAATTTCACCAGGCTTCTCTGTTACTGTCACTAATGCATGCTCCAAACTATTACTGAGTTATTTTTATTAAAATGCCATTGTTTTAAGTATCATGGGTGCCAATAAATAGGACAGAAGGTTCTCTGATTTGGATGAGAACAGGATGGAGTAAGGAAAGCCCTAATCATTAGCCTAGACATACTTATTTTTCTAGAAGGACCTAAAATAGTGCGTCTAGTTAACCACCACTAGTTTAGGCACCTACAGAACAGATGAAT
Organism: Balearica regulorum gibbericeps; assembly: GCF_011004875.1. Classification (NCBI taxonomy): domain Eukaryota; kingdom Metazoa; phylum Chordata; class Aves; order Gruiformes; family Gruidae; genus Balearica; species Balearica regulorum. Next base: position 51,105,922 of record NC_046188.1, on the reverse strand, counting down.
TACAAAACAAACTGCCTTCCTGAATACTAAAGGTTTCCAAGGATCTGAAATCAGTATCTCTCTGATACTGATGTCTTTGAGGACAACAGCTTACACACTCCTTAACCAGTGGAATTAAGCTTTAGTCAACTCAAGGTACAAGCTAGAATAAGATGCACTTTTATTCAGAGACAAAGGGAATTAGTAATAGTGCCTTTCTAGGTATAGTTTATAATAATCTCCACAGACTGAGAAATGGAGCTTCTTGAATGGGAAGTGTTGGGCTCCCAGGCTTACACTACTATGCAACTGTAAGGTCCTCAGGCACCACCTCTCTCATCTGCAGGAGACAGCGACACACTATTTTTAAAACAACAGGGAAAGAAATAAAAGTGCTGGCAGTTACCTTGCACAACCTTTCACCTCAAACAACACTCTTCTACAGTTATTTTTTTCAACATATAGCCCCAGCAACTCAGATGTAATTGCTCAACAACAATGCATCAAATGATTCATCAAGTTTCTCTGTTTTATTAATTCTTCTAAAGTTGAAATTAAAAGGCCTGCATTTGGAGACAGAGGGGATGACAGCCAAATAAGATGACCTGCACCATAGAGGACATAATGAATTTAAGGACTGCTACAGCACTCTGGGAATGCCTTAAATCAAGGGGAAAAAATGATAAAAATTTAAGGTGAGCTAGATCTTTGTTCATGGCACCTATTTCAAACTGTACTTACTACTGTAATTCAGATCATTTGGGATTTGCTACAAATTTCTCTCCTCCCACGTACAATGATTTTGATGCAAAATTTAACAGGCAAACTCTGGGGAGCTAATTAATAGTAGACTGTTCTTCCCAACCAGCAGGAAGGTAAGATAATGAAAAACCTCCACTTTTTCCCCCCAGATTTTGGCATTTTGTTTTGCTTCCCATAAGCCTGTCTTTATTTACCTTTATTTCTTCCACCTGAAGTTACAGAATATAGAAGTATAGCTCATGACGTCAAGGCACTTCACAATCTCAAGTGCATTTCCTTTTTCCTTCTCACCTGACCTTTACACTGGATTACAAGGGAAAGCTTCATCTGCCAGACCTCCTACCTTCAATTCAGCCTTTTCCCAGTCTGCACTTCATGCTCCAAGGACAGCCTTTATAGCAGACCCAACCTGAAATCCACAGCCAACTGACTGACTTGAAGAAATACTTAGTTACATCCACTCTTCCCTTCTCCCTCTTTTCTACATTTTCCTATCTTTGGAAAAAAAAAGATTTAGTATCATCAAAACTAAACCAGCCTGCTATTGTCAGATGAAATAAAGTTTATTTTCATACAATCACCGCAAAATTCAGGTTGGACAGGATCTCGGGGTGTCCCTCAGCAGGGTCTGACCTTTCTGTTTACTTGTCAGGCCTTTCTTCAGGTAGGTGCTGAAAGCCGCCAAAGACAGAGATTTCAAAAACTGTCCAAGCAACCTATTCCCACAGTTGACCATCCCCAGGGGAAAAACAGTTCTCCTTATGTGAAGTCAGAACCTCCTCTTCCTTTCAAAAGTTGTAGAATTTCACGTTTCTACCAAATTCAACAGCAGCATCAACGAAGAACCAGTTAGCATATCACTAGTCCCATGGAGGATATTTACAGGCTCTGCTTCCATACTAAGTCACCATATGCTCCTGTGCAATTTAAGGCTTTTTATAGTTATGCAAGTGACAGGCAGAGTGCTTTGGCTAAAGCCAGAGGGCAAAGCAGGCAGGAGATCCCCAAGTTTGAAAGTTCTCAGTTTGCATCATAGTAATTGTTGCCCAAAGGATCATAATTATCTCAGCCAACAGAAACATCCAGACACATCCAAGTCATCTTCAGTACACAGTTCAATGAGTAAAGGATTTGAGGGACCTTGGGTATTTGGGATACTTTCTTGCATAGACTCTCTGGTACCTGTTAATGTGGTTGAACTCACACTGCCACATCACAGAGGACACTAGCATCTGGGTTTTTTTCTCTTCAATAAGAGGCTGATTTTCACAAACCTAGAAACTTTAAAAAAGCTAAATTTTTTCTCTTCAATTTGGATGAAAATGGCCAACAGGTTCTAGTGCTACAGCAAAGGGGGCAGGAGGACAAACAAGCAAATACGTAAGTGTAAAATAAACACACCCTGTCTCCTCAGAAAAGTACACTAAAAAACCCAGAAGTGGTGCACAAACTGTGCACTAACAGCCACTGAGAACAAAAATACAATTTCTGCTCACAGCTAAGGTGACAAAAATGCAGATTAAGAAAGGAAACTACTGCAGATTTCAAAATAGAGTGTCTTGGTCATGTGCTGGACTCAATTTGCACGTGTTCTACATCTCAGTTTAAAAGAACTCCACAACTACTAACCATTGCCCTATGGACAGTCAACACAGACAGCTCAGCTACTCAAGGGGGTACTTACTTCAACTCCTCCACAAGGTTTTTCCAGAGGCTCATTAGCAAATACTCCTAAATACCTGAATTTGTTGTGCTGTTGTTATCCGGTTTCTGTTCACTGTTGCCCTAACTCGTTCGCTCTGCCGAGTTCTGGCTATAGCTCGGGTTCGGACATGAGGGCGTAGCCTACTGGTGGTAGGAATAACATCAGCCATGAGGGCAGCAACCTCTTCTTCACTGACATGATCTGTATCTTGAAAGAAAAAATGCCCAGGTCACTTGTCTTTCTACAGGTGAAAGCACTTCAAGAATTTTGGACACACACACAAAATAAAAAAATCAGCATTCCCTTTCTTAAACCAATCACCTCCAAAGGCAGACATTATCCTCTCAAAAGGAAATGAGGGCAGACACCACTGCTTCAGACTGTTACACAGAAAGACGATTTTCTAGGTAACAGAAATTGCTGCTACCTTTGCAATCTGAGGTCGTGATACTAATAAATTCTTTCCAATGTAATACAAGGCAGTTGCGCTAAGCTGCGGGGCTTGTCTCAGGGTGGTTAAAGAATGCTTACAAGCAGCAGCTCTGTAGGTTGTAACTGCAGATGAAAATCTTAATAAACAAGATCCTCTTATCAGTCAAGAGTTCCAGTCAACTCTTTAGGTTCAAGAGAGAATGTTTATCAAAACAATTATTTAAAACAGATAAAACCAGGGGTTAAACATCTCTTCAAAACAGCACATGCTTCACATCATCTAAGTCAGGAGAAAAATACTTACTTTGACTGGATACCATGAAACCCTTACCTGCAGCAGCACTGACACCCATGGGGGCACAGGCTGGGCAGAACCATTCATCTACAGGGACTTCACTCAGAGGTGGATTAAGGCATTCCATGTGATACCTTGAGAAAAGAAAAAAAATCAAACAATGTGCTCTTTACCAAGGGAAGGCAGCCTTTTCCCTCTTATCCACACTCTACATAAAGTGGATACATTTTCTGAAGCTTGAAACTATGGTCTACATATCTGCTTCTACCAATCTCCAGAGAAACAATGCTTATAGTTATATAAGGGTCTTCAATTCTAGATGGTATTTTGATCACTTCAGGCTCAAAAAAGCTCTCAGAAAAATGAATGTTTTTCCCTCGCTGTGTGGTGTACGGCTTGTCACTTGAACCCAAGCTGCAAGAAATGCGCAGAGCCAAAACTGATGGTGGCAAAGAAAAAGGAGGGAAGTATTGAGGTGCTGGGGAGGCAGCAATCAGGAACCATCAGTTTCCTGCAAACCAACACAGTATTAACTTTAATGGTACTTACGAACGTTTTATTTTGCATGACTAGGCAGAGGTCAATTGCAATGCCTTGTTACATTGAATAAACACACTGCATCCCACAGATACCTGGCATGATTAAGACAACTGGCAATAAGGATTCCTGTGTAACTGCACAAGCTAGGTTGCAGAGCATTGGTCAGTCACTGGCTTGATATAGCTGCTTGCAGGACTGGAGACTAACCACACTGACTTCCAAACATCATCCAACTGAGAACTGTGCTCGTCCTTACCAAATCTCAAAGGGAAAGAAAAGAGCATGATGCTCCCTTAGGTAAGCCTTTTGAAATGTTCTCTACCCAACAGGCTGAGCAGCTAGACTGAACAGTCTCACCAACCACTTACAGGGAAGCTACCCAGGAAAGCCCTTCAGCATTACCCAACTTGGGTTCTGTAATTTGTTCAATTCCATTTTCAGCAATTAAAACCCAGCCAAAGTGACATGTGTTAGTAGCACAGAATTTTTGAAGCGACTCATGTTCAAGCACATGAAAATCACGTGCTTAGACCAAGTTCCCTAGGAAAGGAACACAGGGAGACCACAGTCTTCAAGTAAGAGTTTCAGCTTCAAATTAGTAATGTTTCTATGACCAACTTTTTCTTTTTCTAAAAAGGGAAACCCTACTGTTACTTCTGATGTAGTACAGTGTTTAACTCTGAAATACGGAAAAAGAGTGAAGCACTCTGTTTCACCTTCCCATGCCAAAATTCACTGCCTGACATCTCTTTGCTGGCCACAGAGTAAGAAAAGGGAAGGAACATCCATCTGACACTCTAATCCAATTTTATAGCAATACAAAAAAACCCACAGAGACTACACATCTCTTGGGTTCTCTTCTGGCTCTCTTCATTGGCAGCGAAGAACTGATTTCGGATTTCTTTCTTGCACCTTTAAGGAATGAATGTATGCTTTTGGGGAACTTCTGCCTCATTATTTTGTCTCAGTCTTCACAGACAGTAAGACAAATGAGATCTATGAAATTAAGGAATTTTGGTCGTGGATATAGCCCTGTTCTTTATCTTCTTGACACCTGTCTATATCAGTGTTACTCTCTTCTTGCTCCTTGGTAACCTGAAGTCATACACTAATGTGTCACACCAACAACGCAATTAACCCTTTTTCTACTGTTTGTTCAAGTGTCTAGACATGTGCACTTTTGTATTCATACCAGTCTTAATGCTACTGCTACACAGTTCAGAAAGTTAGGTTGTCAACATTCCAACAAGTCTTACCTGAAAATGGTTTCAGTGGAAAAAGATTTGATTACTTAAACCATAACTTAAAGTCATAAGATAACAGCATTATACCACACAGTTTAAACATCGTGGAAAGTCATGTCTAGCTAAAAGCAATGGAAAGACAGGATAACTCCATTTGCTTTAGAACTGTTGACAGAAATAACTGATGAAATTTTCACTCCAGTGTCAGGTCAGACAGAGAATGCAGAGGAATAAAACTAGGATTTGAAGCACGCAATTCTACATTTTTCCAGAGCTAATCTCATCCATGGTGAGCTAGTAAAGACTAAGTTCTTTCTTACAGAAGTGCTAACTCTAGCATTTATACTGATAGTCAAACATTTATAAATAACTTATTTTAGGAAAATAAGATAAAAATTAAAAAATGTATCAGATTTGAAAAACTAAAAACTAAAAAAATTTAAAAAAACCCAGAGGAACTATTGAGAGACCACAAAGGAAAATATGAAGCAATATCCTGAGTTCAGATAAGGCTTATGAAAGTTCAGAAGGACCTGAAAGACATGACTTCAGATAAGACCTATGAAACACTGGTTTTGGTTAAGTATTTTAAATTCAGTGTTCTGATGACATGCTTAACAATATTTAGCGTTCCTGATTTTGTGTCTTCTCCAGAAGGTGAATCAGTGTATATGGACACTACAGAACACGAAGACAAAACTAGACTTACCAAACGTCTAGTTAGCTTGCTAGAAGTAATTTTTGAAAGACTGTTTTACATATTCATTGCAAGCAAGTATCTCTCTTTGTTCAATGGGGAACTTTTGACATCAAACTTGACAATGCTGCACGACTGATTAAACAGTATAAGAGCTTTAAGTTCTAGCAGAAGACTGTAGGCCCAAAGCTGTGTTCAAGTATCTTGACGCCTCTACTTAAACATTTTATTAATCAAGGAGAGGGAAAAAAATGCGTTAGAGACAGAAGTAAGCAAGAGTAAGGGAATCATTTAATAGCTGTGGCTATAAAGAAAAGACCTTAAAAATTCATGAAACTTCAAATCTTAAGCACTTCTCCTGCAAAGCACTAATGCCAAGTCAGCTGGGACAAGTCACACCCTCTCAAGAAGACATAAAGGATATAAGTTTTTTACCCTCCATGCACCCAGATGTCGCATGGATGACCACAAACAACTTTATCAGTTGAAAGTATGGTCACCTGTTTCGGCAGTCTGCAGCACTGATGTGTGCAGGACTCTCCACTCATATGCTGCTACATGACCAGAAAAGGATCCATCACGTCACGGGAATGTCCGTGCTATACGGACATGCCACAGACAGCGCTTGTGGACCAAACACTGGCCAGCCCTGCAGCACTATCTGCAGTCATGCAGGTGCTACATTCATTTCAACCTTTCTTACCCTGCATCACAGCCATCACACAGCAGCAGGCGATCCTCACGGTCACTTCTGCCACACACCTCACAGAAGGTTGGATCATCCTCTCCATCATTACCCTGAGTTTTTGTGTTCTCAACAGGAATCTAAATAGAAGAGGGATTCACATTTTCTGTAAAACATGCCACTTTTTAAAAATTCATTGTCACATTAACAATACCTGTAGCAAAATCTAAAAGTGAATGAACCAAAATGGCTGTTACATAGCATAACCTTCATTTAGTTCATTCAACAAATCCAGGACATGAACAAATGCTTGAAAACATCTACTGAACTTGCCTACTGTCAGATACCAACAACTATAGAAAACTGCACTGTAAGAACAGGCAAAACCAAAATTCCCAAATAAGATCAAAAGTAGTCAAACAAACAAAACATCCCAAAACCAAAAGAGAGTGAGCTTAGCTTTTGACATAAACATATGATTTAAATGTTCACACTTGTGTTAAAATACAAGCACTTAATAATAAACCATCAAACTCCTAAATGTCCCCTGCAAACCAACTTGTTTCTGATTATATTAATAAAGAGCAATGACAGCTCTTCAGTAACTCTGTTGTGAGAGACTACCACCACACTCAGCCTGCGCCTTTCAGGGCTCTACTCTTGCCTTCTGTCTCTCTCCCCTTACAAACCCAACTGCTACACAGTATAGCTGGTAGCAAAACATAAGAAAGAGATTATGTATAACCTAGACTATTCTTATTCATATTACAACAGCACTTGCAGCGTGCAGGGCATTTCCCCCATGTGGACAGGCTTATCAATGCAAAACAGCTTAGAGTCAAGTGTTCTGTATGCAAAAGAGGTAGTTATGAAAACCACCCTTTTTGCCATCAGAAATGATGCAAACAGAAATGATGCCACACTTCAATCCACACACAATACTGCAGGAAACATGGTTAAGGAGGAAGAAAAAATGCAGCAGATCCTTAAAAGGCAATCTCAAAATAGGAAGGAAATAATTCATCCAAATATCAGATAAACATGCTAGAAGTGGAAACTTTAGAATAACTATTTTGAGGCAATTGGTCTTGTTGTTTGCTACAGCAGGAGGCTTACCTTTTTTAAGATTTTACCACCAAAATGAGCCCGAATGCTAATGTAATTAAAGAGGATTCGATCCACTGGACAGGAGTTCGCATTCTAGAAAGAAAGAAAGAAAGTTCCCCATGTAGTTAATAAGCACATCTCTTGATTCAAATTTTTAAAAAGAAATCTTCAATTATTAATGTAATAAACATTAATGTAGTAATCATTTTAACAGCTATTGGTCTTGACATTTTAAGTACTTAAATCTGACTTATCTGGTTTACAAACCACCTATTATATCAGAGAAAACATGCATTTTTAGAAAAGCATTTATTATACCAAAGTCATTTAATTATTATTCAATTGCCAAAGTACCATCAAAGTTCTTCCAAACATTGCCTTGAAACAGTGCTCATGTTTTAGGGTATTTTCTTTCTTTTGGGCAAATGAGCAACTGGAAATGGCCTACAAATATATTCAGTAAGAGTGATTTTACTTTTTTAAATTTAATTACCGCTAGTACTGCTGCATATACAGTAAGTTTTGCTATAATGCTCACCCTGGATTATGATTACGGGAACCACACAGTTAGGTGGCAAGCAACTCTGACTGAAAACTGAATTCAGAGCAAACTGCTGATTTAGTCAGTGTTATTTTATACATTTTCTATGTTTAAATGTTCACTGTCGCAACAGACCCCCACCCAACAGCCACAATACGGAATTTAACAAGAGATAAAGTTACATATACAGAGAAATATACACACGCACACACAGAAAACCAGTATTACTCCTGTCTTGACTTGAAAAAAAGAATTTTGGATGCCTAGAAATACACTTGCTTGTGACATTACAGCTTTCAGAAAACAGATCAGATCAGGATGGGTACAAGAAAAACAGATCCACACTTCACAAACGTGAATCCTGCCAAACAGCGCAGTAACCCAAGTCTGTATAAAAAAAGCTTAAGAAAGCAAATGTAAATACTACAGTGTTTTGTTCTCATTACAGCAGAACAGCGTGATCAGAAGGGAGAAAGCAGAGCACACCAGAAGGCCACAGGACATTAGGGACAAAACTGCTCACCTTAGACCATTCCACAATGCAGTCCAAGCAGAAGTAATGGGAACAGTTCTCAGGAGTCCCAACAGCCTGATCCCGAAATGTGTTGAGGCAAATGGGGCAGTTTTCACTGTCCTCATCAGAGGAAATGCTCACTTCGTTTATGTGTGGCTCTAATTTCAGAGAATCAGTCATTCCCCCCACAGCAGCCTCAGTATCTTCCTCCTCTTCCTCTTCCTCCTCTTCTTCCTCATCGTCTTCACAATCTTAAAAAGTGAAAGATGAAAAACAACTCTCATGTGCTGCAGGGCTTCAGCAGCAAGGGCAGAGGGGGTTGGCAGAATGGGGTACCAGTTCACAGAAAATTCCAAGCTTATTTTATGGGGCTGCAAGGGCAAAGCACAGCCTCTCCAGTTTGAGGCAATAATTTTTGTTGTTTTCTTTTTTCCTAAATCCCTTCACTTAAAAGCAATGGATTACCCTGGCAAAAAATAAAGCCTGATAACATGACTAGTCTTGCAAGAGATTAAAAGGACAGACAGCAGAAAAACAACAGATTATTGAAATAACAACAGAGGAGTGTATGTCAGGCTACCACTGAACACAGAAGTTAATAATTAAAGTTATAATAAAGTTATTGTGTATCCAACTTTTTTTTTTTTAATAGACAGTCCAAGGCACAAGCAGCAGCAATATGCTCACCTGCAGAAGAACAGATTCAAGATTTCACCAGCAAATCATGATTTTGAGAGTCAAGGGATCTGGGTGCCTAGCTGGAGACCGCTTAAAGAAGTTTGGTTTTGAGTAAAATTAATTTTAAACACTCAGCACATATTCTTGAATGGTGTTTTTATTTTTAGTACAAAATACAGAGACATGTGTTACTCTTTCCCTGAACCCTGTGAACTGTCATTTTCAAGAAGCAGGAAAAAGTTACCTAAAAAACACTCTCATGGGGTTTTTTGTTTTTTTTTTTTTTTGGGGGGTAGGGGGGTGGAAGGAGAGTGGGGGAGTGCAGCTGTTGTTGTCTTGCTGATTTTTTTTTTTAATAATGAAAATGGGGCCCTCATCTTTTGTCTTTATTGAATTCTCCTGTCTCGACATAGCAGAGAATATTCCAAACGATGGACTAATAAAGCTGGCGTCAACTTTTTAGTCTGTGTTCAAATCAGTCTATCTAGTAACTTGGAAAACTGTGCTGTTGCCTTCCCAACAAGCTTTAAGATGTGATAAAAAATTCTATTTTTGTCTATCCAAATAATAATTCGAGTGCGGCAGTTTCAGAAGTACATGCACCTACAGAGTATGTTTTCAGTAAAATTAACAAATCCAAGTAACATGCACACTCCTTTTTCAAAGAAAAATTAGTCAAGCCTTCTTCCCTCCTTAGGCTTAACTGCAATAGTAATTTATTTCCAAAACTCCCTATCAGAACATTCACTTTAGAGCCCCATGCCAAAGCAAACAAAAAACCACACTTTTCCTAAGTGAAAAAATAGCATGAGCCATTGCTGCAATTTTTACTTTTTTTCTAGTCATGCTGGGGCAGAGTTCACTCCTACTAACTACACCACTTTGGCTAGCAGATAGTCTTCAAAAATATAAATGCTTTAAAAACTTAGAAATTGGGGAATATCACTTGCTTGTTTATTACTGTAGGATCTGGGCATCAGCTGACAGCAGCATCTGTGAATTTATATTTCATGGTTAATTTCTGAAGGAAAAGCTTTCATCCAACTCTTTCTCCTAATATTAAAAAAATGCCTGTTAACACAGATTAACAGACCTACCTTCTAATTCTTCATCTTCACTTTCTTCCTTGTCCTCCTCACCTCCCTCTTCCTCAGTGTCATCATCTTCCTCCTCACTTCTGGTATCATCTTCTGAATCACAACTATTTCCACCATTGCTTTCTTAAAAAGAAAAGACGAGAGAGGAAATACCTATTTGATGCAGACAGGCAGGCAGAACAGTGAAGGACACAACAGAACGCCTGCGCAGGACATTATACATTTAGTGAAAACCCAGATTTCCCCAGTCATATCAAAGCCGCCTCTTCTGAGAAACTCAAGGGAAGCACGCCAGCAGTTTGAGATACAGAATTTAGGAAGCAAACCAAAGAGATTCTCAAGGAAAAAGAAATAATGGTCACAAATATGTCTTTACTTCTCTTTGGAGGTTAGACCAATAGATTCTCCAACCTAGAACTAGAAATGTGCACATGCAGAGAGGTTGCATTTACCTGTTTCACTGAGGAGCACAAAACTCTGTCTTTTGCTCTTGCCTAGTGCAGCATTCTTGTTTATCAGTTCATCCTGGCTGTCATCATCCATGGCAGGACATTGGGAATCCACTTCCTGCAAGAAGGCACACTTCTGTGAGGCAGTGCACCACATATGTAAGAAGAGATGGCATCAGCCCGGCAAAGAGCATCCAACACATCTGCAGGGACGTGAACAGTAGAAGGGACATTGCTCTACAGCAAAGGCTCCTCACATCACTGATTAGCTTTCCCAGTTTCAAGTTAGAGTGGCTACAGGTAAGCAGTTATAGCTATTTGAAGTTTCACATCCCTAATGAACTAGAGTAAACCAGCTGCTTGTGAATCTCAGGTTAGGTGAAAGATTGAGCTTTATCCTGGGCTCCTGGGTGACAGAAAAAAGTATAACCAGAACTCCCTACTGAAAATAGAAAACCCGCAAACACCAAAACCATCCTGTGGACTAGCAATAAAATGCAAAACTGAAAGGGACTACAGGCCCTTTGAACAAGGCCTAACAGGATGACAGTATGTGTTTCAAATCAAAACACTCTATCTTGCTCAACTGAAAAGAAATAAGAAAGATAGATTACGTATTTTAGGTCTTTTTTCAAAAAGGCCTTTTCACAGCTCTGTCATGAAATACAGAAGTCTCAGACTCCACAACCGTTATTCCACAGAAAGGAGGAGACTTGATTTGGTGCATATTAATGCAATCACATCAATTGCTGTGCATTAGCACAGACTGGAGATAAAACTGACAAGATACTGAGAGAAGTCTCATGATCCAAATTCATAATGACAATCAAACCAGAGCTTTTAATACATAATGCTACAAAGCATTAAGATAGATCCCTGCAAGCTTCTATAAGCAAGTAATGGAAAATATAATCATATAATTACAAAGCTAGATGTCATATCTCAATATGAAAAAAACCTGGATTCTTCTACAAGTGTGACAAAGAAGTTTCAACCGGGTGCTCTTCTCCCACTCTCCCTGCTCTACATTACGTATTTTGCATATTAAGAGAATTTTTGGAACAAAACATGTTTTATTCAAGTGCTCTTGATGTGTATCTTTACTCGCACACTCCCTTTTTGAGCCACGTAGCACAGCTCTGCACTTAAGAGCCTTAAAATGTAGGCTTCGCTAAAGCAGACTAAACTGCAAATGGAGTCTTCGATGCTGGGCGGGGGGGGGGGGGGGGGGGGGGCGGGAAGGAATGCTAAAAAGAAAAAAAGATCTAGCTTCCGCACAACCAAGTTCTTGGTAAAGATTTCTCCTAACTTCACTAAGAATCTTGCCTAAATAGAGGTTTAAACTTTTAGCTAAATTCGTGGCTGTTAACAAGAGTGTGTTTAAGAACAATTTATGTTGGCTGAAAACACACAGACTCATCAAAAGCCAATCACTCCATGATGTAACTGAAAAAAACCAGGAAGAAACACTAGGAATTTTTCAAGTTTCAGCAGTGTGTATGTATTATTCAAACTGAAACTCAATTACATAATATCCTCCCAAAAGCTAAATTAGCTACAGCAACGCAAAATTCATGGTGACGGTACAGCCAGGATACAGAAGGGCAGAGACTGGCTGCACCAGTCCCATAGCAGGACAGCGGCAGGCATATTTGTTATGTACATAGCAGGAATTTACAGAGTGTATTTAGATTTTATGCAGAACCTCTGCCTGTGTCGCTTCTCCATTGGCAGGCTGACCCAGCTGGCTACAGCACTCCACAGCCACTGAGGACGATGGAGGCCAACCAAAGCCACCGCAGGGGTACAACTGTGGCTAAGCCTCCACTTCACTACCACCATGACCTTCATTCCCCTCTGCTCCTAGTCCACCTTAAAGCAAAGCAATAAGCACAGTGAGAAAAGGATCTTTTTATTTTTAAAAGTGATTCCCACAAACCGCAGTTCTGACCAATATATACTTAACTACATTTCCAAACAGCATGCATTTCTTCACTGCTGTGGAATAAAACAACTAGCCATGTTATTTTCACCCTGCTACCCCACCGAAAGATATTCTTTAAGCACAGAGGCAAACAAATCAGCACTTGTGACTTGACAATCTAAACTGACATATTTATGCTGCAAACGCAAGCTTGTACTTTGCTCGGAGGCAAAACTTGGAGCTAAGGAAAAATCTGGTATCGCAGCAAACAATCAAGTCTTCAAATCTTGTCAGTAAAAAACTCTGTTTTGTGGATAGTTGGGAGCAGACAAGGAGCAATCAAGTGAGATGAAGTGAATTTGAGATTTTAAGCACATCACAATACGAATAACCTTTTCCAAACTGGGCAGCCGCTCTTAAGAAAAAAAAGAAGGAAACCAAAGTTCACTATACATCTAATATGACAGTTTGTTCTCCTATTTTTTAAGAACAATAGGCAGCATTTCAAAGTTGTTTTTTTTTTCTTATGGGAGACATTTCAAACAAATTACCACAGCGAAACACAAATAGATTCATGATACACTTCAGACAGCTCACCCACCTGTACAAAAGCCCAGCTTTCATTCCAGCAGCTACCACATCAGAATTTTTCTAACCCCCTGAGCTGAAACTGGCAGATAGAAAATAGATAAGAAGCATGATTGTTATTATTATTGTTATGTAAACAAAGAAGTTTCATTAAGAAGGAGATTGTAGTCATTCCTCTGAGGCAAACTTTAGCTACACACTTCTGTAACATAAAAGCACCGACTGCTAAAAAGCAACTGGTTATCCCTGAAGGCCATTTGACTGAGGCAACTACAGCTGCTTTCAGTTTTGGGGGTGCCAAGGACCTGCCCTCACCACCGTACCCAACCCCTCACTACTTGCTCACTTGAAAAATCCCATGGTGTGCAGCACTCTGCATGCAGCCCTTCAGCAGCGGAGGCTCTTGGATCCGCCAATCTTCTCGTCTGCATCCCACTTTGAAGACTCTATTCAGAGTAATTTAGGATGCGTTCCCAGCAGGCAGCTCACGAGCACAGATGCAGGGTAACCTTGCCAGAGATCCCTTGTCTTTGGACTCAATACCACTAACGCAAGGTGCCACCGCTTACAGCAAAATCCATTTCGATTCCCTGGGCAGGTGCATCATTTGCACATTTGCAGTCTGCACACAGCACATCCAGTATTTGAATTACAGGTTGCACACCGGGTCTGCTAAAGGCAGACAGTGCACTCCTCCTTAACATCCCCCGTTTTCAAATTCTCATTTAGAAGAGCCTCACGATATTTTAATAAAACATTAAACTGCAAAAATGAGAAATGTGTGGCAGGTGTTCGATCACTTTACATGCACCAGCGCTTTTCCCCAGCCCTAAGTTCCCTTCACAAAGGCGCAACCTCACTGGGGCCAAGTTGCGTTTGCACGGAGTGCCATGTGCCTACCGCAGCACAGGCTCTGCTGCAGTGTAAGTTGCAAGCCCAGGATTTGCTATTAAGACAGATTACATTTTTACATCAAGCTGCCTTAAGTCCTTTTAATTGTACAATCAAATAGCAATTACAAACACTTTCGTCAAGCCATATTAGCAACAGGGTTTTCTGTTGGCTTTAAGAACAGAGAAGATTGTTTCCTCCAGAACAAGTGTTTATCAAAGAAGCACTTCAGTAAACATTTAGGTTTTTGAACTAAGACCTTTATGCATTACCACAAATCAGTATTTTAATGGACTTTGCATATGTTCCAGCTAGAAGGCTACCGCAGGTTTCTAACCATCAGAGGAGCCACGGACTGTAAAACACAGTCAAGCTCCATCTCAATCTGACACTAAGCTGATGGAGCCGCCTACAACAGCGAGCGACTCTTCCAGTCGCACGCACTTTCCTTTCTAGCACCGACTGATATCCTCCATCGCCAACTTCTTACAGCAGTTTCTAGATTTTAGAAACAAAAGAGCTACTAGACAAGGCATTTATTTTATTCTGCTTGGGTAACATTTGGGATTATACACAGGCAAAGAAAACAAGTCAGCTGGATTTTCTCACAGGGTGGTTTTGAATGCTGATCTAATTTCATGGGCAATTATTGAGCAGTCATGTTCCAAAGAGCACTGATAACTAAATTTAAGTCTACTAAATAGTCAAACACATGAGCTTTCAGTTCTTGTTGGCATATCTGCTTTACTTGTCCATTTGTTGGGTTTGTTTTGGGGTTGTTTTTTGTTTGGGTGTTGCGGGGGTTTTTTTTGTCCGAATTGACCAAACAATTCAGTTCCCTCTGGAAAACCAACATTACACATCAGAAAGCATTTGGCTTTGTTTCCGATTTCATATGCTACATTGAAAGAAAAGAAAATAAGAATTGTAAAAATCATGGTTGCACCTGGTTGGAAAACATTTGGATATGGTGTGACTAGTATCTGCCACCACCATATTCCAAAGGTAAGAGGATTAGGCAGGAAAAGTATTCAGATTAATGAGACACAGCCTAGAACTGCGCAGTGCCAAACTAGCATGCACAGGGAGCCTTAAAAAAGCCTTCTAAATCTAAATTTAGATCCAACTTTCCCTTGTTTGAGTTACAAAAAGATTAACTCCTAAATACCACCATCAGAACTGCCCATGCAATGATTTAAGTAATGGAAATACCTAAGAACCTAACAGATAAGGCACAGAAAATTAATCCTGGGGTAGGTAAGGAAGCACCTATCTTTTCTCCATCCTGGCCCTGCCCTAAATTTAGCCACCCTAAATTCCAGAACCAAAATCATCCACCAAGGCTTCCCCAGGAGCTGACACTGCACTCTGTGGGGAGTTTGTAATGCAAACAAAGTGACACACGGGCTTTGCAAAGGCACTTTTGAAGTGCAACATCTTACCCAGAGGAGCAGCTGTGCGTTTTGTACCTCTGCATTCAAAGCAGCCGCCAAACTCTATGTGATCCCAAGCCTGCAATTCCCTGAAGCCACTAGCTCTGTTTCCAGCTGTGAATCAAACACTCTCCACATCCTCCTCTTTCTTAACAGGCTTCTTTTCTTAGGAACAGTCACCCTTAATGGCAAGTTCCCTTTCAGCATCAGCCTTTCACACCATTCCCATCTTTACAGCTTTCCCTTCTGCTTATGGGCATGGCCAGGGAGGAAAACAAACAAACAAAAACCTCCTGCACCTTTATGATTTATTTTTTTGTTTTGTGCATAGCCATAACACAAGGTACCAAGACCTACTGGCCTTCAATAAAGGAGATAACACAGCAAACACCTCTGCAACACATCAGCAACACATCCATGCAACAACCAGCAGGAAAACCACTAACTAAAACTACAAAAAGCACACCCACCCCGCTGTTATTGAACATGGGGCACCAACCGCATGGCTTAAAAATCTGTCAGCAGGGACAGGTCCCTCAAGGCAAAGTTTTTAAGCCTAAACACGCTTTTGCAATAAGCTAATGTGTGTTAAAAAAAATGCTTGCATGAAAACCTCATTTCTACTCGTTAGCCGAGAGGCCCACTGACTTCACTGTAGAAGACTGAAGTAGTTTACAACTTCTTAAAAACGTGCTCACGCGTGCACCGCAAACGACCGGGGGGAGGACGGGAGGGACGACACACACACGGACGCCAGAAACATCTGGCTTTATTTAGCAGAAGTTGTCTGCAGCAGCAAAGGAAGCTGTCTGCTCCACCGCTCCGGATCGCTCCCCAGTGCGGAGCCGCCGTCGCCGCGCAGGTCCTTCCCGCGGAGAGAGACGCCGTCACCGCCTGCTCGGCCACTTTACACCCCGCGGGACCGCTTCCACGAGAAACCCGGCTCCGGGCAGCTCGGAAACCCCCCCTGGAGGAGGCCGGGCCGGCGGCAGCCCCCCCCCCCCCGCAGCGGCGCCGCTCAGACGCATCTTCCGACAGCCGCCAGGCAGCTGTCGCCAGCGATTCCTCAAAGAATGAATCGATAAATAACTACGCTTATAGAAACAAAATTAATTAAACACAAACAATCCCGAGCGCGGCGGGGCAGTTTCCGTCCGAAGCTGGCAGCCTGCCGTGGCGGAGGATGGCCGCTCCGTGCAACCCCGGCCTGCGGCCCGGCCGCCGCCGCCGCCCCTCTCCGCTCAAGCAGGCCCCGGTAGCCACCCCCCGTCCCCGGGCACTCACGCGAGGAGAAAGCCCCGGCGCTCACATAACCGGGCCGGGCCGGCGTAACGGGTTGCACAGCCGGAAGCCCTTTCGCCCCGGAAGTGTTGCGAGAACACTTCCGGTTCACGGCGGTGCCGGCGCCAGCAGGCGCGGCCGCAGGACTGAACCATTGCGCGCGCGTGGGAAAGGGTGCGAGGGGAGTAGGAAGAAGCGAGGCGACGGGGTGAACCATTCGGGGGAGCGGGGAGAACGGCCGCGGGACTGAGCCATGGGAGGAGCGGTGCGCCGGGCTGTACCACGGCGGAGCCGCGGGCGGGCGGGGCCGCACTGCCCTGCGGAAAGGGAGCTCAGTGCCCGCGGGCGGCGCCGGCAGCCGCCCCGGTGGGACCCGGTTGCCCCGCAGCAGCAGGGCTGACAGGGCGTCACCCCTGCCATCCCCAGCGGGCTCGCTGTCCCTTCGGCAGGTGTCTCCAGGCTTCGGGGGGTCGCAAAGGCCACCGAGCCTGCGAGTGTCGAGGCTGCGAAGCCTGAGCGGATGCGGGGGGACTGGGCCCGCGTGGCTCCTCCGCCCCGCCCGGGCGCATTATCTGCGGAGATCGGTCATACCCTGACGGAGCTCAGCCTCCGCGGGCGGACGGCGACGCGCCGGGTGAAGGCTGGGCTGAAGGCTGGGCTGCCTTCCCCCCCGCTGAAGCCGTAGGGAAGGTCGGCGGGGGGGGGTGAGGGGGCTGAGCCCGACACACGCCGCTCCCCGAGAAGGAAAGCGTGCGGTCTGTGAGGGCGCGGGCCGCCTTTAAACACCTCTTCAAGGCGACGCAGATCGCGGCTAATTCTTTTTCCGTCCAGCTACGCGCGGCTGATCCCATCGCCAGCGTTCCCGTTCCTCTGGGTGATGGCACGCACGTAGAGCTGGACGGGTTGTTTCCCCCCTCTTGCGCTGTTTCGTCACCTGTGGTTTTCTGCACGAGCCGGGGCCGCCCGCCGGGCAGAGCGCGCGCCCCGTCTCCGCTCGCAGACGAACGTGACTGAGCGTTAACGCGCGCGTCCCCGCAGGCGCTCGGGTCATTTTCAGAAATCGGGCGGGGGTCGGGGGGGAGCGAGGTCCCTTCCCTGGAAACACAGCGGAGCAAAACTTGAGCCAGCCTTCCCGCCGCCCGCCCGCTCGGGCCTCGGCACAGGGGCGAAGCGTGGTGGGCGGGGGTGAAAACCCTGCTGAAGCCGCAGCCGGGGAACACAAAGCGCCCCGTGTTTTAAAAGACAGGATCTGCGCTGTTAAGGGGCAACTTTTTAATTACACATTAATTGATATAGGCGACATGGGGGCACGTCCCCCGGTTTGCTTCCTCCCCGAGCCCGCGGGCGCGGTCCCCGCTGCACAGCGGCACCGGCGCTGCGCCGAGGCCGGCGAGGAGGGCCGGCGGCTGACAGGCAGCCCGCAGCGCTCTCCCGCCGTCAGCGGACGCGGTTCCCCGTCACCGCACGCATCGTGGCTCTGGCAGCGTCGCGGGGACTGAAAGCCAGCTGGGAACAAAGGGGAGCGCTGCAGGGCTGAGGTACCGGGGGCTCTCCCCGGGGCAGCACCGCCCTGTCAGCAGGAAATTTCATCCCGGAGATTAAGGGCTGAGCCACGAGCTTGTTCGGAGCTGGAGCGGGAGCAGGGGCTGTGGGCAAACAGCACCCGCCAGCGTTGCTGCAAAGCCCCCAGGCCCGGAGCATCGCCAGGACAGTGGCAAATCGTCCTCTGAGCCCGGTGCGGGGGGGGGGTGTGTCTCGCCGTTCGTTTAAAGACGCGGAAGGTGGCACTTCCAGAACGAGCGCCCGTTGCGCCCTTCGCCCGGGCTGCAGGCGAGCGCTTTGCCCGCCGTGCGGCTCGGCTGGCGCCCCTCCAGCCCCGCTCCACGCTGGGCGGTTTAACACGGCACCCGGGGAGGTCCGAGCGACGTGCAGGGCTCGACTGTGCAGGCAGCCAGCTGTGCAAGCACCGCTTCGAAACACACTCTTTCCCTGTGCGCTTATAGTCAGGGGGAGAAGGATTGTAATTTTTTTTTTCTTTTTCAAATAAAACCTGAAAAGTAAGGCACCGCCTGGAAGACGAGACGAGGGACTTGGCGGAGCGCAGCAGCCGATGGCACGCGTGCCCCGCGCCCCGCAGAGCAGCCCGGCAGAAGCCGCAGTGCCGGCGGGGAGGTGTCGGGGCAGTACCCAGCCACGTTACTCCGCACAAAATACCTATTTTTAAACAAAGCGAGTATTTTCAACGGCTGTGCCTCACTTTTTGTGTCGGCTCACCCCGGAGGGCGCAGGGGCCGGCGTGCTCCGCAGCCGATTTCACTCCAGTCCGGGTGTGAGCCCTGAGCTGGGGAAGACGTAAAATACGTGACTTTTTCCTATAGCTGCTGGGTGAAAACAAACAAAAAAAAAAACCCCACATAGCACGCACACAAAACGACAACAGAGTTTTCATTGTGCGGGCCGTCACACAGAAGAGGGGCTGTCCCCCCCTCCCCACCGGCGACGGGAGAGCAGAGCCACGGATGACTGCTAAGCGCTCCAGCAAAACACGTAGGGAAATCCTTTCAGTGGGGAATCGCCACCAGCTACCGGGGAGCCCGCGCCGAGTTTTGCTTCCGAATCTTGCACCACACCTTGCAGGGAGAGCACCAGATTGCAAAACCCCCGTTTAGAGCCGCGCAGCTGATGCTAAGGAAGTTTTCACAAGAGATGCAGAGCTCGTGTCTTTTGCTAGACAGCGTGCGTTATCAGTTCAGCAGGGATATGGTGTCTGGCCGCTGTTCGGTCAGCGGCCACGTTTGCACCCAAAGTGTTTTTTTTCCCTAACATCAGCAGTATGGATGAAGCGGGGGTCCCACCAAACGTGCCTGCTCCCCAGACGCGCTCTGGTTTCTGGTCTGAGGAAGGCGTGTGGCTTTGGGCAGATGGGAGCCAGCCTCACGGACTCTGTGTCTCCAAAGAAGGCTCCTTACCTCCGCGGGACAGCGCTACGCCCGTCCATAAAGCACTGTCTCTGGTGCTTAGCAAATCCTCCTTGAGGCGCCCTAAAATTTTCAGCGCTTCAACCGTTTGCTTTGGCTGCCGGCTTGTAGGTTGATGGGCGAGAGCGAGCTCTGCCAATACGAAGGTGTGCACTGCTACACTGAGAACGTCCAGGCCTTCAGCCGCCCATCCTTTTTTTTGGGAAGATACTGGAAGACGACTCCGGGGCGTCTGGGCCCCCACCCCTCGAGGCCCCCGCGCCAGGGCACAGTGGGGCCTTCCGCATTGAGGGACCCCTGTAGCACCCTTTGGTGCGAGGGACCGTATCTGCCCCCGGCACTGCGAGGGGCACGCGGGTTTTCCACATGCCCAACCCGGCGGGAAACAACGGAAAAAAATATTTTTTTAAATACAACAACGTAAAATTTAATACAACAGTATCAAAGGCAGCAGCTGAGGGGGGAGGACGGCCGGCAGCACCCCGGCGTTCCCGCCCGCGGCGCGCGCGGTGGCAGTTGGGCGGTGCGTGCCGCCAACGGCCCCCCCCCGCTCCGCGTACCGCCTACGTGCGCCCCGACACTGCCCTGATGGCACGGCCCCGGCGGACCGTACCATGGGCCGGGCTGCGGCGGGGGCGGGAGGGGGACGGAGGGGAAGGGGGACAGAAAGGGGGGGGCAAACGGGGCTCTGGCGGGGAAAGGGGCTCCCCGCGGGCGGCGGCGGGGCAGGGGGGTGCCGCCAGCGGCCGCCGGCGTGGGGCGAAGTGGCGAGGGCGGGGAGAGGAGGGGGTCGGCGGGGCGGGGTGAGCGGGAGGCGGGCGGCGGTTCAACAGGTACAAATGGTTCCTCCCCGCAGCAGCGACGTGCAGAAGCGAACGCGCCGCGCCCGCCGCTGTCACTGACGGGGGGGCGGGTGGGCCCGCGCCGCCCGCCCTGTCCCGCCCAGCCGCCGCTGCCGGCGGGCGGTGACGGAGTCGCCATTGGGCGCTGCGGCGCGGGGGCGGAGCCGGCAGGCGGGCGGGCGGCGTCGCTATTGGCAGGCGCGGCGGGGTGGGAGGGGCGAGGGGCTGCGGCGCGCGGCGTGGGCCGGGCCGGGGCAGAGCGAGAAGTTGGCGGCAGCGGCGGCGGGGGGAGCGCGGAGCAGCGGGAGCGCAGGTGAGCGGCGGCCGTGACGGGAAGAGATTCCCCCCACTCCCCCCCCACCCTCCCCAGCCCGGGAGGAGCCGGGCGCCGCCGACCCTGGGCGGCATGACGGAGCCTGGCCCGGGCGTGGGTGCCCGGAGCCGCAGCTTTCCGTGACGGGGCGCGCCGCGAAGCCTGGGCACGGCGCGACCCACCTCCCTCCCCTGCCCCATCCTTCACGCTGCCCGGTGTCTCCTGTGCTGCAGGTGGGCCCCGCCGCCCTCCGTCACCCTCCAGGAGCAGGTGAGCCACTGACTAACGCACATTGTGCTCTCGGCGACTCCACTGTGCGTGTGACAGCGGCTAACCTGCTCCTCGGACATCACTGTGCGGCCACCTCGTCTTGCCTCCACGGACCCACGCCTCGACGCCTGCATCCCTTCCCCGACACCCAGGTGAGGGGCTCCAGCATGCGAAAGAGTTGCCCCCCACATCCATGGCGACTGTCCTGCCTCTAGCGGCTTCCCATCCTTGGCCTGGCGGACCCTCGACATGCAGTCGGTAGCACCCTGCAATTAGCTGTGCTGCACGGTGGAGCGTGAAAAGATTTAACGCTCCTTGCAGTGGGACTTGGTGTGTCCAGCAGGAGCAGAGATGAGGGGAGCGGGCCGTGGTGGTGTGCAGGCACAAAGATTTGGTGGTAAAGTTATACAGCGGGGATGGCGTGCTCCTCTCTCTCCTCCAAAGTAAGTAAGTGCTAGTGGACTCTGTACCAAGTTAAAGAGAGGCTTCATCCCAGCTGGTGACGTCTTGATACCCCTTCGGTGACTAACTGAACTGCTATTGCCAAGGGTGTGTTAATAGAAGAAACCATGCCTGGTATTGCCCTGGATGAGTCACCTTTAAAGAGAGACTCTCTATTCTGTTTAAATGAAAAGCAGAAATAAGCCTTGCTTTCTGTTTTTGTTGCTGTTTCGTTTGCCATCCCACCCCTTACTTTGCTTGCTGCTTTCTGCTTCTTGCACTTTATCGGCCTCCCAGCTCTGGCTGGGTGCTGGCAGAACTGCCTTGCGTGATCATGCTGTGATGTCACACAGGGGACTCTGACTTCATGGCCCCGAGGAGCAGGAAGGCAAGCCGGGCAGGGACTCCTCCAGCCGCCCTGGGTGGCTGTCACTAGAAACAGAGGAAGTGACGAAGCAGATTGCTTCTCCTACAAAGTTCTCTCTTGCAATTTTTGGGCCAGTGAAGAAGCTGGGTAGTTGAAAAGTGTCTTTTTTTTTGTGAAGTGCAGTGCAGCTTTAGCTCATAATAACCAGCGAGGATTCACTGCATCCTGACAAGATTCCCTGAAAGGGCTCAGGTATTCTTGGTTGGGCTGCTCACGTGTAGCCCTGGACCATTGTAAAGGCTTGATCCAAAGGACTTGGCAGCACTCTGGTCAGTAAGTAGTTAATTGCACAGAAGGCAGAGGTACATCCTCTGCATGGATAAAGTCTTTCACAGAGAAATTTTGCCTGTGCTCATTTGCTGTTTCTCCCTCTGGGTCCCAGAGGAGCATCTGCTCTTCTGCAAGAAAAATCAGCTCCCTCTGTGCCCTGTGCAGACTGGGTCAGTCTAGGGTGCTCAAACACACTGGAAAGAGAGGAAAAACACCTGAATTTACCAGAGTTGTTTTCATACTTGTTCAGAAGCCAAATGGGCCTTTTTTCTGATGGGGAACAAGTTCGCAGCTTTCTCAGCCCCAGAAGGCTTTCCTCATCCCTAGCTGCACCTACAGCATCTTCCCGCTGCTGGTGCTGAGCAGGCAGGAGCATGGTGAGCCACGTGGAGGGCAGGGAGAGGGGGGAACCTGGTGCAAAATACACCTGTGTACAAATGTGTCTGTGAGCTGAAACTGAAGCCCCGCAGTCCCCTGCCACCCCATTTCACAGGTGACTGTGCATGTAACAAACTTGTATCTGAAAATGAAGGCACTCTTTTTCTCTTTGAGGAAATAGCCCTGCATTTGGGACTGTGCTGCCTGATGACTAACCCCTGGAGGAGCTACTGGCAAAAGCAGCTCCACGGGTTGCCTGGCAAGACTTGTCCCAGTTCCCATGAACAGCACCATGGTATGAACGCTTCCAACTTCCTGCTACCTACGGAACCATCCTGTTCAGCTCCAGTAAGCAAAGGCAAGGGGTTGAAGTGACGTTTGTTTGGTTTTGCTTTTTTTTTTATTTTTTTTTTTTATTTTTCTCCAGTAAGTGGGGGGAACATACAGCTCAATTCCTGTTTTTAACATTCTTGTGACATGATTCAAAACTAACCTGCTGTGCTGTCACCTGAACTCTTCAATAAATAGTGGAAAACCAGTGTTTGGATGTTTATTACTGTCATCCAGGGCGCCAGACCAGCTGCAGAGGAAGGCGGTGCCTTCTCAGTGACATGTCTGGTGTGCATTACATGCCCTGTGCCTCTTTTGCCTCTGTAGCTGGTGAAGGTGGTTTGAAATGGAGAGCGGAAGGGTGCAACCCAGTTGTCCCTCAAGTGGAAATCCCACCATTGGTGCCTTCACCCCTGCCCTAGCCCAAGAGCCCCAGAGTGCTTCTGAGCGATGAGAAAATACACCAGGCCAAAGATGCCCCTTAATTTCATTTTTTTTCAGCAGCTTAATAAACAGATTGGTAAGGTGATACTTAGCCTGGTAATGAGTGGTCAGGTGCTAAAAGCTCTCACTCAGAACTGATGCTGTCAGATTTTTGGGGAAGAGGCAGGGGTGTGCCTTGCAGGAGGGGAAGATGCTGAACGTCAGGCCTGTTAAGCTGAAGGGACTATGTACTCCTCAAAGATTTTTTTTCTCTTGTTTCAGTGCTTCGCACAGGGAAGCAAGCAGACCTAATGCTTCAAGCACTGCGCAAGGAAGCACCTATCGTGTTCTGTCTATAATGTGTGCCAGTGGCAGGTCCTACGTGGTGAGCCTTGCTGAAGGAGCAAGCTGGTCTGTGAGGAATAGAAGGAGTACATAAATTGTTTAAGAGGAAGTCAGTTAGTTAAATGCAAGCAGGGACTTACATAATACATCCTAAAAAAAAAAAAAAAAAAAATTTCTGCTGGCAGGAGGTTCCATTGGGAGAGAAACTTGCTCATCCATAAACAAGGAAATTTCCCGGCCTCCTCTAGTGCTTTATGATTTATTTTCTTTTCCAGGGCAAGGTAGAATGCGCTCAGTCTTTACCCTAAGACAGAGAAAGGAAGAGAGCAGATAATGCTCCCTGCACAGATACGCATACCAGTTCAAATAGTTTCTCTTCTTCATCTGCAGTGAACTACCCTTGCAGGAGCTGTGTGCCCAGGAGCGAGCAGCAGAGAGCATCTGTACACCACTTGGGGAGCAAAACCAACAGGCATTTTCTCCTCCAGTCATTCACACCTTTCCTTATGTAACTGGTGCTGAAGCGTGTGCTTCAAAAGCTGCTTGCCAAATCCAGGGGCTGGGAGGCAGCACAAATGCTTCTAGCACTCTAGATGAAATTTAGGGGGGAACTCATACAAACCCATGACAGCAAATTGAGGGCGTTTCAAGTGTCTGCAGTTGTGCTGCCCTTGAGAAACTATATTGGCCTGGGGCAGCACTGGCACCCTGACAGCCATCCGTGGAGGATGCCTGGCCTAATGAGCTAACACAGTCCAGGGTAGATGGGTGAGGAGCTGGGAGCCATTTTTCTTATGCAATATTAAAAAAAAATAAAAACGGGGTACTGCAGAGAGGAGAAGAGCCCCAGGGAGGCTGGAGGTGGCTGAATTACTCTCCTGAATCGTGCCTTGTGCTGACAGATCCTGCAGGTAGCTTGCAGATTTATTTAAAATAATAATTTAAAAAAGGATGTTCAACTGTTTGTCAGTGAAAAACAGGTATATCCTTCACTTTGTGGTTGTTTTGGTGGCACTGGAGCTGGCAGTGAGAAGCATTCAAGGAAGAAGAAGCCCTGAAGCTGGTTCCCACCCGCTGCAGGGAAGGAAGAAGCTGCCCCACAGCGCCCAAGGGACACAGCTCCCCACTTACCTAGGCACAGCATCCTCGAGCCACCCGATGGATTTGCATCCCTGCCTCGCCCGTGAGCCAGTTGTTCCCTCTCCAGTACGTGCTGTACGCTTGGGTTTTGGTTTGTTTTTTTAAGGGAAAAAAACAATAATTTATTTGCTTTGTTTTAATCTCATAACAATGAGTAATTCCTTCCTACAGCTCTGTAGTGGCCTAGAAAAGGACAGCATCATCTCCACTGTAGCAAGAAGGCTTCTCCCAGGGCATAAAATTTTAATTAGGAACAATCACACAGCCTTGAAATGGGAATTGCGAGCAGCAAAAAAGTCAAACCATCAATAAAATATTCAATGGCAGAAATGTATTATTGACACAGCCTTTAGAGCAGATAAAAGCGGAAAGGCGGGGGAGCTAGCATGGGTATTGAGCCTCGCTCAGTTAAATAATGCGCGAGGACCTGCACATGCACCATGCCATTGCGTGCTCCTTGTTCCAGGAGGAATATAGGTCACCCACGGGTGGGGAGTTTCCTAAGGTAATAAAGGAGTTTGATTAATGCCTCTCCCCCTGCCAGGAAGTGCACCATGGCAAGGGGAGAGGCATTAATCAAACTCCTTTATTACCTTAGGAAACACCACTGCCCTTGCAGCACTGAATGATGCTTTATAGGTCACAAAATGAAAAAAAAAAAATACAAAATCTGCAAAATGCCACAGCCTTGAGCTGAAAAAACCCAAAAGTTAGCCTCTGGCCCTGGTGGCTCTCCCTAACCCCACACTTGATTCTCAGACCTCAGTGGGGGACATTGCTGAGTTACACTGTCCCCCATCCCACACAGCAATTCCAAATCCTGCATCCCAGCCAAGGGGCATCAGCTGCAGGGCCAAAATCTGCCAGGATATGAATTTTTTAAACCATTATTCCTGCCCAAGATTGGTGCTGGTTTGGCCTGTCAGATCACGGCTGAACAGAAATAATATTTAAACAGTATATAAGCAGAAGCACAGGGCAAAAATACCTTTCTCTTTATTCCCATTTATTTTGCAGAAGACAAAGCTACAAATGTAGCCCCCAAAATGAAAGATCCAGTTTTTAACCTGCAGAGGTCATATTTTCAGGGCATGCAGAGGACTTCACATAGCATCCCAAAAATCTGGCCATGTCCAAGGCAAGCGGGTTTTCTGAAATGCTCTTTATAACTTCCACCACCCTCCGCTTCCCTTCTTAGCAAGGTGGAGTCCCATTTTAAAAGCAAGGGAGTCCAAAAAAACAAGCACAGGCATCCCAAAAAGCAAGCAAGGGAAAAACTCCTTGATGCAGCTGCATGGAGCAAACATACTTTAACTAATTTTTTCCCTGAGATTCACGATTTAAGGGTGGGGGGCGACACAAACCAAAAAAAAAAATCAAACCCAACCCTGACTAAACTCTGCAATTGCATCTCCCCCCATGGCAGCTCTCCAGTCGTAGCCAGAGGGACAGCAGCACCAGCGCTCTCCCAGCAAAGCAGACTCTAATCCTTCAGTATCACTTGACCAACTTGCCAAGCTGCAGTGGCACCTTGAAAATCGTTTTTGAGAGGGGCACGTCCCAGGAACCAGAGCCCAGCAGGGCTTCAGGGAAGATGCTGATGGAGAGCAAGAGCTGATGTTCTTGCTTGTGGTTCTCCTGGTGAGGATGCAGGGGCTTGAGGGTGAACAGGAGGTTTCCCCCTTACCTGGTCCTATCTGCAGCTGAGCACCATCCCCTCACCTCCTGTCCTAAAATGCTCCAAGCTGCTGCTGTGCATTATTAAAATGCTGCCATGTTTCATTCCAGAGATGGCCGCCCTATCACCAGAGACAAGCTTCATCCACTGGTTGTAAAGCACTTTGTGATTTAAAAAAAAAAAAAAAAAAAAAAAAAAGAAGAAGAAAAAAAGAACAGTGCGTAAGATGCATTCAGTCATAAAATACTTACAGCTTTAATTCAGCAAATGGGAAGAGATGGCTTGGAAATGAAAGAGGTGGCCGCAGGGTGTGCAAATCACTTGGATGTGCCCGACGGACACCAGACCAGGAGCCGGTGGGGAGGGCTCACCCTGGGCCACAACAGCACACTCACACTTGCTTTGCTCAAATCCTTTCCCAAAGATTTATTGAAAATTGAAACCGCGGCACACAGAATTACATTCATACAGGGAAAGCGGGGTTTTACGGCAAACAGTGTGCCCAAGTCACATTTTTTGCATACGACACGTTGAAAACGGGCTCGGGAACCTCCTGGACAAACCCATCCCCTCCCCAAACTGCTTTGGTTTTGCAATTAAAATACAAGGTGACCCACCGGGATGAACAAAAACAGAGAATAATTACTGGCCATCAAGTTAAAAAAAAAAAAAAATAATCAGTGAAATGTCACCAAGAGCATTTCAGTCCTGCTCCCCACTTGCACTGCCACCAGGGAAGGGCTCATTCTGCAATTTTTTATTTTTAAAAACAAGTTCAAAAATTAACTGGATTAAAGAAAAACAAGCCCCCGCTGTGTGTTCCCTGCTCCCTTGAAGCCTGGTCCGTGGCACTGTGGAAAGGGGGTTTCTATTGCAGGTTTCTTATAATAATAGAAAATGAGGGGGCAGCCGGTGAAGAGGCTGTTTGTCATGGCCCTGCTTGCTGTGGTGAGATGCTTGTAACTCGCTCCATCCAGACAAGCCTCCAGGCAGGTCTCCACCACAGCTTCACTCCCCTAGTCAAAGGAGCAAGGACTTTTCTGAATGCACAATAGGTCTTTTGAGGAGGCTATGTGGAATGGGAGTGCCGCTGTTTTCTGTTGAATATAGAAAGCACTTTAAAAAAATAAAAAAAAGGAAGAGGTTCGCTTCCATCCGCAGGGGAAGAGGGTTGCTTTGTGTCATCGGTCTCTGGTTTTATTTTTGCAGTCTGTAAAAATACTCTGGCCATCCACATCCATTCACAATGTAAAGCAGTAAAAAATATATATGTGTATATACATATATGTATATATATAAAATATGGTTTATTTATACAGTTACACTTGCAAGGCAATCGATCCTCCACTGGCCAGGCCCTTCTACCTCCAGATGCTCTGTCTGGTTGATACAACTGCAAGACAAGACAAAAACAACCTGAGCAACCCCATTGTGGTGGGCGAGCGCTCGCAAGAAGAAAAAGGGAACGGAAAACAGGATGTACGTGAGCGCAAAGCCTGGACTGGGAGACAGACATGCAGACAGCATCTGGTGAGATGGGGATGGATGTTGTGGGCCACGAGGAGGACAGCAGTAGGGTTTTGCTGAGGGGACGGTGGCATGGGTGGGAATGGGATGCCAAGATGCAGCCAACATTGCCACAGCAGGCGGGGACATCACAGCTTGCTTTTGCTGCACCCAAAAACGTGGTGCTAGCTGGAAAAAGGGTCAAGGGAGGTGGAAAGGATTTGGGGGCAAACTAGTCCCCAAGATGGAGCAAAAGTGTCTCCTGTGAAAGATGGGAATCAAACCCTCCCTGTCTTAACCCTAGCAAGGTCTTATCCCCAGGGGATGAGGAGCACTCTCTGCAGCTCCTGGCAGGGCACAGAGCCGGACCACCAGTGTGTGAGCCCGTGGCAGCAGAGCGGAGGCTGCTGTGGTGTAAGCTTTGCTTTTCCTAACGGCATATATAAATAACTCTGGCCCCCCGCTCCCAGCACACGCTTGCTCTCTGTGGCCCAGAGCTGTTTTGGGCAGCAAAAGCCTCTCCCCTCTTCCCACACATCCTCCCCAGCCCAGCTCAGGCTCCCAGGGGCCAGCCAGGACGTACGCACCCTCAGGGTTCAGGCTGGACACCAGGGGCTCCGGCAGGGTCCTGGGATGGCCGAGGACCTGCTTGGTGCTGGCCCGGGGAGGTGAGTCGGCACCGGTGGTGGGAGAAAAACCTACAGGATGGGGAAAAATGCCTGGCTCAGGCAGGGCTCATGCCTCCCGCACTTGCTGGGCACAGCCGCTGCAGTGCCATGGGGCGGCCACATCACCCTCTCTGGGTGCTCCGGAGGAGAAACAACCAGGTCCCTGTTTTCCCCCATCCCCTTCCACAAGGGTCCTTTGCCATCTCCTCTCATCCCTGCAAGGATGCAGACGTGGCCCTGGGGCACTGCGCTGCGCTGGCCCTTCCTTCACCAAACACAAAGAGGTCATTGGTGGCTGGAGCCCGTCCCCACCAGCTCACAGCCCCCAGGTCACCTGCTTTTTGCTGCCACCGAGGTGGAATGCAGCAATGCTGGAAAGGAAAGCTACCTGTGGCTGCCCTGGCCCCAAAAGCAGCAATGCAGGATCTGACCCCTGAGCACAGCTATGAGCAGCCCTGAGGCTTCAGTGGGGAGGAGGAAGGAGCCCCAGGGCTTGAAAACCTCAGAGATGCCCCAGGGTAGTGAGCAACCACCGTGCCAGCACCGAAACCCCATCCCTGCTGCCTAACCTCAGCACCTAGGGCAGAACCACCAGCATTGGGGGCAACCTGTTTGGAGGTGGTGCTGACCCCCTTGGAAGGGGAGGCAGGGAGCGGGCAGGGGTCCCGCGGAGCAGCCCTCGCGGCCGAGCCGGCAGCGGCGTGCTGACCTCCGTTTCTCCGGCAGGCTGGCAGCTCGCGCAGGCTCGGCTCTGGCTGGGCGTCCTCCTCGGACCTGGCCTGCAGGACAGTCACCGTGGCCCCCGTCTGCTGAATAAACTGCTGCAAATTACACTGCCTCAGCTCCTTATTTAACTCCTCCAGCTCTTGGGTCTGGGCCTGCAAAACACACACCGAGGGGGGAACAGGATGAGCTGCATGTCCCCCCCATGCCCCAAAACCAGCTGGCATACCACCCCCAGGGCCGCTCCCCTAGCTGGGGCTCACCCTGCTGGAGCCAGTGGAGGGGACCTCGGGGGTACCACGGCTCAGCCACGCCTCTCCGAGGGCCTGCAGGAAAGGGGGTGCCCAGGCAGCGGGAACAAGAGGAAGGTCTTGTTTTGGGAACAGCCCTGCTTTGCTGCATCTCCACAAGAGGGTGTGAGTAGCCATCAAACGAGAAGCTCGAGATGCTGGAAGCACTGCTGCCCTGGGGAAGGGCAGCTACCACCACCTGGCTGAGCAAAAACTTCTCCCTTTTGCCCGCCCCCCACCCCCGTGGGCAGACGGTGGGTGTCACCCAGCACCTGGACCCCCTGATGCCGGGACAAGCGAGTTGGGGGGCATCATGGCACAGCCCCACAGCCACTATCTCCATGCTGTGGAGCCCTCCATGATGAGCCCGAGCCCCTGCACAGCTTGCATGGTCAAAAGGCTTCATGCACAAGCACCATGGGGAGCTACGCTAGACCCCCTCCGCAACTCCTTTATCCAAGACAACATTGACCCTTGCGCCAACGCCACTGAACCCACACATGGACCATTTGCTCCACATGTGCCATCATCCATGCTGGACCAGGGCGATGCTGCACTCCCCGTGCACCAGCCAGCAGGACTCCCAGCCCAGACACAGCGTGCACTGAGAGCAATGGGTATGGGACCTTGTAAGAGTGACAGTGTCCTCCCGAGAGCGGTCAGTGCTGCTGAGCCACCTCCATGCACCCAGCCCCACACTCACTGGCCAGGTGAGGCAGGACTAACCCCACTCAACCCATCAGCCCCATGCTGCTGGAAAGCTGGTCCTATCCCCTCCTGAAGGGTCCACCACCCCACGGGAATGCTCAACCCAGTCCTATCTACCTGCAGGTTTCTTTCAGCTTCCTCCAGGGCCTTCTCCACACAGGCCAGGTTGCTCTCCAGCTGGGTGCCTTGCTTGACCTTGGCCTCCAGGTCCCTTTTCATCTTGGCAGCCATGTCCTCCAGCTCTGTGGGGCTGGGCACAGGGGTCTCCTTCCCCCTCTTGGTCCTCTCGGCCATCTCCCACTGGATCTCCTCCTGCAGAGCTTCAGTCCGGGCACTCAGCTCGTAGATCCTCTGAGTGTACTCCTCCAGGCTGGCCCGCAGGCTCCTAACTCGCTCCTGCCGCTCCCGCTCACACTCCTTCTCCAGCCGCAGCTCACTCTGCCAAAACTCCTCCTCGCCAAGCTCCGTCTCGTTCCTCCGCACCAGGTGCTCCAGGTAGAGGATCTCGTCCTCCTGGCCAACAAGCCGGCCACGCTCCCAGAGCCGTAGGTCTGTCTCCAGGGTGTCCCCGTGGGCCTCCAAGGAATGCAGTTGTTCCTGCTGCCACAGCACCCTCCTAAAGAGCTCCTCCTTGGAAGGCTGGAGAACCCCACCGCCCTCCAAGTCCATCCCTTCCCGTGCTTGGTGCCTCCAGCGGCTCACGGCAAATGGGTCGCCGGAGCCTGTAGGACCCAAATTGAAGGTCATGGATTTTTTCGACTCCCGGGAACGGGGTGCATCCATGCCGGCAGGCCTAGGCTTGATGGGCAAACTGGCCCGGATGAACGTCCTCTCAGGGGCTTGGGGAGCACCCTCCGAGGAGGGCCGCTCGGCCACACTGGGGCCCGTCCGCCGCAGGACAAACTGCACATCATTGGCATACTGCCCACACTTGGCCAGCGACTCCAAGGGACACTCCAGTGGCAGCAGCTGCCGCTCCTTCTCTCGCAGCTTCTGCACTAGCACGTAGCGGCCTGTCTGACCTGCCAGGAGGAGGAGAGCACATCAGATAGGGAAAGCCACAGCCAGCAGTGGTGTGCTGAGGCTGCTGCCCCACAAGCAGCAACTGGTGACATCCCCACCACCCCAGAGCAGGACCCCCACCCACCCAAGGTCTCCTTTTCCCAGGAAGCACCTGCAGATGGGGCACACCCTTGGCAGATGCCTCTGCCTGCAAAGGGGCATCCCCCCCAGCAGATGGAGATGGCTCACCGATGGCCCGCGCCAAGGCGATGACCACTTCTTGGCAGGTGGTTTGCTCCGAGACGCCACAGACGACCCTCTGGATCCCATCCACCCAGACCTTCAGCTCCATCCCTGCGGTTGCCAGGCCTCAGGCACGCTGGGTCATCGCAGGATGGGCTGCCTGTGGGGAGAAAAGAAACCAGGTTTCCATCCCAAGCTGCTAATGAGAAATAAGAGATGCTTTAAGAGCAGCGTCATTAAACCATCTTTAACGCCAGCATCCCATAAGGTCCATCCTAGACCAAGCAGTTGCTCACTGCCACCCTCCATCCATCCATCTCTGCATGGATTACATTTTTGTTAATATTATTAAAACAACGATGTTCATCTGGAAAAAACCCCAAACAACAACACATTTTCTTCTTTTTTTTTCCTCTTTTTTTTTTTTTTCTTATGTTTGGGCAGCAGGTCCAAACCTTCCTGTGGTTAAGAAATGATGGGGTTTGTGTGCCTGCATGGTGCCCAGAAGAAGGTGCCTAAGTTATTTTTGCTGTGAGCACAGACTTTTAATGGGTCTGCTGGACTTTCACTGTGATTTCTCTGACAATTTGGCAGCACAGCACCAGAGGATTTTCCAAATAATGTTGGAAAAGGCAGAGAAACCGCCAGCTACCCACCCTTGCAATGGGATATTGAGAGAGGTTGCAGATAATGCATGTTTTAATCTATTTACCTCCACCTCAATTTATCAGAGAGGGATTAAGAAATTAAAATAAAGCCTCTTTCTGCACAAAAACATGACCAAAGGTGAGGTTTGGGAGGGGGAGCCAGGCATGTATGCCTGTGGTGAAGCCCAGAGCCCTGGGGATGCTCTGCCCAACATCAGGGCCCAGCCTGACTCCCACCCGGCCGCTAATTCTGCTGCATTAAAATAACACCCGTTATCCCAGGGCACCCGACTCCTGCCTCTTCCAGCAGCTCAACAACGGCAAAAGTCTTAAAAAAAAAAAAGCACAAGCTGTAAAGAACTCAAATATTTGAGCTTATGGTATTTTCAAACACTGTGCAAAGACCTATCTTCCCCCTTCCCCCAATAACACTGCTTTTTCTAGCATCAGGCTTGTCTGAAAGCCCCGGGTGGAGGAACATACACAGGAAGTCTCCAGGCCCTTTGTCCAGAGGGTCCCAAAACACTTTCCCAACCTAACCCGGCTGGTCGCAGCCTCTCCATCCCTCAGCTCCAGCTCTCCAAAGTTTGCAGTCAGGCTGTGAGAAAGCTTGACCTTAGGTTAAACACCACTTCTTGTTTATTTTTTGTTGCCTGCTTGAGTAATCAAAGGCAGGCTCAAAGGGTCCCACCTCCAGTGACAAGGGGTTTTAGCCATGGTATGAGAAAGGCAAGGAGGAATCAGGGAAGATACGGCTTGGTGAGGCCATTTCCCATGGGCGCCGAGTCCTACCGGTGCCACCCCCCTGCCCACCTCTGAAACATAGGCATGGAGCAGCCGCTGCAAATACCTCGGCACTGAGCTCATGTTTGCCTTGGCTGGGCGGCTGGGGAAACCCGGTGGGGGTGAAGGGCACCTTGGGTTTGACCGACGTCCCTGTGAGCCCAAAACTAAAATTTGCAAGGTTTAGCCCAATTTCATTCCAAAGCTTGGTTTTGGTACTACTCCCCCCACCCTGTGTATTCAAGGCTGCAACCGGCCCCCGGTGTGGAGCAAAGTCCAGACACTGCCACGGCACCACCCAGCTCACCCCGAAGCCACTGTGTGTCATCCTCCCCCCCCCGCTGTGGCACCCTAATGCCAAATTTGGGGTGGTAATGCATCCTGGGGAGCATTGCCCCCACCCCAGCCAGGGACCCGGCTAGCATCAAACCCGGCTTCACCTGCTCTGACCTTGTAGGGAGGCCAGGAGCTTAAAAATAAATACCGCCCCCCCCCCCCAATATCCCAGCTGGTTGAGTCGCATCACACAGCCTCACCTTGCCCAAAAAGTCCTGTGGTTGCTGAATGCTGCCGGGTGCAGGAGCAGGATGGCCACCAGCACACCAGTCCCAGGCACCTCCTTGGGCTCAAACCCGGCACCAACCTCCGGCCCCACCTCGGCCGGCCGCCCCGGCAATCATTTACCAGGAGCCAGCGTGCAACACACTGCTGCCAAAAAGCTGGGAGTGGCGGTGGCCAGCTTTTCTCCCAATATGGGGGAAGCGTCCCACAAAAGCAGCTGGCACATCCCTCCTCACTGCATCTTTCCCTGCTGCATCCCCCAACACCCCAAAATCCAATTGTTTTTATTAATATTTCCTGAAATTCTTGCAAGCACAGGGGCTCCCTGTTAACTGATTGCTCGCCAGAGCCCCTGGAGTTTTTGGGGGCTGCTGTCCCCAGCTTACTGCTACATACAGGATGGTATCTGCCCCCTTGCAAGGGGGTGGTAAATAGGGCTGGGGGCTGCTCCTCCTCCACCTGCCCTCCTACCCCTTCCCAGGGCCTGATGAGCTCCTCCAGCCCACCCAAATCCAACCTGGCTGCCCTTCTTCCCCCAAAACCCTGGGCTCATGGAGGAGCTGACGGGATGAAGGCAGCTTACCCTCATCTAGGGGGACCAGCGATGCTCCTCACACCCCCGGTCCCTGCTTAGGGGGCACATCGCAACCCACATGCAGCATCTCATCCCCAATATCCCACCAAGCCAGCATCATCCTGGTTCAAAAGAAACTCCAAAAAAACCCACCAAACCGCCTAAGAGCCACCAGGCAATAAACCCCCAAACCTCCACCACCTCTGCTATAGCCCCTCCCAGCTCTTTACGGTCACTCCTAAAAACCCAGCAGCTGGGGGGGCAGTCTCATTGCTCCACTTGCCAATATGACCCCCCTCTCCCCAAGCTTCACTGTCACCCCCTTCTTTAATTAGTGGGTGTCTTTGTTACACCACCAGGTAGCAAAAAGTGCTTTTTTTGGGGGGTAAGAATCACTTTTCTTGTGAAAGAAGTACTTTTCAGCAGGAGACCAGTTTCCAGCTGGCTCTGGTTGTATTCACCCTAGGAGGTCACTTTAATGATGAACCAGAAGTGCAGGCAGCTGCCAGGCCCTGCCAGCTGCCTGAAAACAGCACAGGGAAGTGAGCAGGTGGCTGTTGGCACCAGGACACACGATGGCCACTCCCCAAAGCTACTCTCATTTTATTCTTACCCCTCTAGATTTCTAAACCATTTTTTATTGGAAGCAGATTAACAAAGTGACTAATTTTCTGCTCCCTTCTCCATGCGATGGGTCCTAAAATTGAGGGTATGGATGATTCATACCACGACTTCAACAAATTTCCTAACTGGGAGTTGAAATTTCAAATGTTGACACTAAAAAAATATATTTTTTAAAATAATTAACAAATCTCAGACCTTGCAGCTTTATTTTGTTTCCTGGCACTGTCATCTCCCAGTCTCCCCAAAGCTGCTGGGCTAAAGGAAGAGGAGATGAAGAAGCATTTCTGCAAGCGCAGGAGGATGTATGTTTTGTGCGGCTCCTGCAAACCGCGATGCTGCTGGGACTTGCAAGGGTTTGGTGATGTCTCTAGACCTAAAATAATACATGGCCAGCCAAGCAAATTGGCCAGTCACCCTCCTTACAGAAGCAAGGGCTGCTGCTGATTTGCAGAGACACCCGTGTTCCCCACAGCGGCTCTCAAGCTGGGACAGCACCTTCCAGCCAAGGACTGCTAACACTTTGCATGTGCCTTTCTGCCACATTTTCCACACACAAGAAAAAAAAAAAAATCCAGTTGGGGAAAAAACCCACTAATTTTCCACCCAACAGTAAGGCCAGCTGCAACCCAAATCCCAAAGCATCCCAAACGCCTCTCAGCTGCATCCCAAACACCTCTACTAGAGCTCCCAACAAGCACCATCTGGGAAGATTTTGAGCCAAGCATCCCACCAGCACTGAGGTTTCACCCATTTTGGGGGGTTCATTTACCTCCCTATGTCCACCCCCTGGCAGACAGCTGGATACAGGGCGAGGCAGACGGGCAAGCAGTGGCACAGGGAGAGCGTCCTGGCAAGCCTAATTAAAACTGCAAAAAGCCAGACTAGCCTTTCAGGTCAGGGCTTGGGCTGGGGGTAGGGTTATAAAGAGTCACAATTAATAAATAAAGATGTATTTGTACTTGAGAGCAGGCTGTGATGAGCCCACCATCTGAAGAGGACCAAGGTGTCTATGGGGACCAGAAGCTCTGCATCCCTCTGGATGCACTCCAGGCAGATGCTGGGGTGCTCTCAGATTATGTTATTCCTACTTTGAACCTGACCCTCTCGCTTCTCCCGCCCAATGCTCGGGGGGATGCTCATCTGAGCTGCATGCACACACGCAAGTAAAGAAAACCCCGATACGTGAGTAAACAGCAAGCGGTGAGGGGAGGAGTGGCCCTGTGCTGCCATCCTGCATGCCGGAGTGCTGGCAGGCCGCCGTGACTCACTGCTCCAGATCAGCTGCTGCCGTGACACATCCAGCAGCTATTTAATGCTTCCTCAAGTCCCTCCCTGCCTGAAACACTGGGCCCAGCTCCTGGGCACCAAACGGAAGGGGTTGTACTTGCCTGCATGCTGAAACCCTCTGGTGGGACAGAAGCCTCCCCATTACTCAGGTGTGGAGAGGTGACCCAACACAGAGAAGATCCACGGGGAACTGAAGCCTCCTGACAGCACTCATCCCACAGCAGGTTGGAGGGGATGGGGTGGGGTCCAGGTTCCCCTCCAGCCCATCAACAGTGTCATCCTACCTTGGATTCCTCTTTTGGAGTGGCATCACCTGCCCTCAGCTGGAGTGTTGCAGGGATAGAGCAGCTCTGCTGGGTTTTCCATGCCATGTCCATACCAGACCAGAAGGTGACACCATGGTCAAAGGTTGAGGCTGTGGCCAAGGGTCGATGCCACTAGCAGAGATCAGCCAAGGCAAGGGTTGATGCAGTGGCACTTCCTGGGCTGGCAGGTCCCATGCAGGGTGGAGATGACCATACATGGCTCTGAACAAGCTGTCCATGGAACAGACTCTGGTGACCACCGATGTCACTGCCACCACAGCAGGGCGGACCAAGCAATGCCCTGCCTGCAGCCACGTTGTGCAGGACCTTTCCATGGTGCCATGCTTGTCCTGAGGATGCTGGCCCCAGGATCCTGACGGGACATCATCTCCTGTCCTGGTGCAAAGCAGCCCAGAGGGCAACCTTCCAAAGAGATCATCAACCTCTCCTGCAGCATGGGTGCCATCAGGACACAGGTGCAGGACTTCAGCCCAGGATAGCAAACGGGTTACTTCATCTCAGCGCAAAGAGCTGACATGGGTTAAACAAACTCAAGAGGTGACAAACGAGTCCTACCAGAGTGGCCAAAGCCTAGAGAGGCAGCTCTTCATCTTTCCACTGTCACAAGGAGGGTGTGCAAGCATTACTCGCCCTCCAGGCCTGTCGAAGCCACCAGCTCTTATGCAAGGTGACCGCAAGCAGCCAGGAGCAAGGAAGCAGCAGGCACAGAGCTCCTATTCACATCCGAGTGGCTTATTTAGAGCATGGGTTCACCCATCATGCCCTGTCCAGCTCCCCGCTCTACCATGGTGTGCCTGACAGCAAGCCCTAAAAAAATCAGCAAATTACTGAAATCAGCAATTTCAAAACTGCATGAGGGCTTCGCGGACTCCACTTTTCTTTCCTTCACCTGGAGAAACCCCTGTCAGGGACAGGGATAACCACTGCAAACATACCCTTAAGGTGCAGCTTTACCAGAGATGTGTGGATGGATCCCAGCCCACATGCACACCCAGGCCCTGTCACGCTTTGTTAGCAAGCAGCTTCTGCTGGGGGTGTCTTATGACGCGTAATGCACACTCGGCATCTGCAGACGTTACATACATGTTTCAAGGGCTTTTTGCACCCAAAGGAAATCGAAGGGCCAAGACGAGGAAAAGCAAGTCCCGTGGCACTTGCATCGCTCAAGAGCTGAAGGATCACTTGAGCCTGAAGCCACAGACCACCAGTGAAGCTCCCCAGCACCCCAAGGGGGACGTGTCCCACACGTTAGAATCTTGCAGGAACCACCCAAAGAGACAGATTTCTGGAGAGCCATAAGCACCATGACAGCAACCCCCATTAATAGCAAAATATAGGCTTGGGGATTTTCTAATCCACTTCTTCCCCAAAATTACAGACCCATGCTAACATGCCTGGGGTGTACCAATGAGGCTGGCCGATGCCGAGCAGGGTGGGAAAAGCTGAGGACAAATCCTGCCCAGGGCTGTCACGCAGGATGGGAACAGGCCTTGGGGTGATGGCCTTCAGCAGGCATTTAGGGGAGGGAGGCTTACACCCTGGCCGATGCAGAAGCAGCTCACCCCATCCCAGCTCCACCTGCAGGGATTTCTCTCACCATTTCTTTCACCCAAGCTTTTGGGTCTGCTACAGCATCAGACCCACACGAAAGCTTCACAAACAGCACTGGGAAGGAGCTGGGGAACTTTTTTCCCCCCTCTTAAACAAGCCAAGATTTGTGGCCATGGCAGGCAAGCATCAAGAGCCGAGTTGAAACATCAAGGATTGTGGGCAGTGATGACATTTCAGGGATGTTTACTAGCCAGACCACGCCACAGGTGAGCGGCCAACCAAAAGCTCATTATAAATTAAATCAAGCAAAGAAAACCCCTCCACCTACTCCACACACTCACGTTACAGCGTTTCAGCCTGGAAGGGGAAGGATCATCTTCCTCCCCTTAATGCGTCGTATTTCGCCCTTGCAGCGCTAGTGGTTACCATCCACAGGGGGAGAAGAGCTGGGAAGGCTGGCTAGTGAAGTATGCCTTAAAGATAAAGACTTGCAAGAGAAACATTTAACAGCACCTGCTATTGGCACCAGACGTGCAAGTGAAGAGTAACTTCATGAAAGCAGCTGACAGTAAATTCATAGTTTCTTCTCAAGGGGGGCGACGCAAAATTAGCAACAATGCGTAGATTAGAGGGGAAAGAAAAAGGCTCTTGCACTGCCGTGCTCCTTTTTTCTTGTGCAATTGAACCTGCTCAGACACCGAGCCCAGGAGGAGCTGGGGAAGTATTTAGGTGTCCAGCTCCCAGCACAGGGGCAAGGCTGGGTCTAGGTACCTTTGGGCTCTAGGCTGACCTAGATCAGCCTTGAAGGATTAGGGGTTGGACTTTAAAATCTTTCAGGGTTGAGTCCACCCTCTAATTTTTCCCTAAAACTATTCTCTTTATTTTTTAATAAAAAAAAAATGATGCTTGCTCTTCAGGTGTCAAGGCACCGCTGTACCTGCAGCTGCTTCCCAGCTGCGAACCCCAGCACAGCAGCTCCAGGATGCCCAAATGCCTATTGTCTTCAGGGGATGACCCACAATCCAGCTCTTAAAAGCCAAGCTCTGAGGGGTATTTGCCAGACCATCTGCATGCAAACACAACCCCAGCATGCATCTGCCAGCAGGTCCAGCATCTCCGCCACATTCATCTTCCACAGTGGTCATCAGCGAAAGCATAATGCAATTTGTGAGTATTCCCCTGTTATTACAAATAGCCCATTACCCAAGTCAGAAAACAGCTTACATTTCTCATCACGCAGGAGGAATGCTGCAAATCAGGAGATGCAAGAGCCTGTTCAAGCCCTGGAAATAGTCTGAAGTACCCAAAGTACCTGTTTTCTCCTCCCCAGCCAAAGAGGAGGAGAAACATTTAAATTTCCTCCAAACTTCCATCCCCACCCCCCCAAGGGGATCAAAATGGGGAAACCCCAACCAACGAGCTGTTTCTCCCAATGCCTCAAGAAGAGCCAGAAATGACCCTCAAAGGGCAGCTTCCTTGTGATGCTCGCCCAGTCCAGCCCAGAGGACAAGATGCACCTTGGCCACCTACAAGGCAAACGGAAACAGGCACTGACCTGCCACTCTCCCTGTCTCATCTCAGAGTGATCAAGGATTTCATTGCCACAGGAAAATTCAGGCTCTGCACCTCTCCTCCGAGTAAGACCAGCGACGTGAAAAAGCCAAATGACCTACAAATATTTTCCCCACAACCTGCCGTTCAGCCTCCTTCAGAAGAGCTGGTGTCAGCCATCAGCAATCCTCTCTCCACTCCAGTTCTCATCTTAGGGGAGAGAGTAAATAACAAATTAGCAAATGCAAAACTAGGCATAAACCTTCCAGATTTTATTTTCCATTTCCAGAATAACTTGTAGTTTCCTACCC
Source organism: Balearica regulorum gibbericeps (assembly GCF_011004875.1). Classification (NCBI taxonomy): domain Eukaryota; kingdom Metazoa; phylum Chordata; class Aves; order Gruiformes; family Gruidae; genus Balearica; species Balearica regulorum. The sequence goes on along the minus strand of NC_046188.1, from coordinate 51,065,890 downwards.
TGCTTCGGAAAGTGGCCACACGCCAAAGACGCACTGCTGGGTCTCCGGAGGAGAGGATGCACTGATGAATATGCAGGTGCATGCTGCCACAGATATTTATTTATAACTTTGTAGGATTAAAAAGGCCTTTAATGACCATTTGCCAAGAGCGGAAATCGCTCCTTTCTTTCTCTCATACACACACAGACGCAGAGTCAAATAAACAAGAGACCCAGAATTAATCCAGGCTGAACCCTTCAATAAGACACTCGGGTATTTTAGAAGTCTCTGTTTTCACACTACCTGGCACATGATTAATTAGGCAGAGGTGCTATCAATCCCCACCCAGAGATAATAAGTTCTTTAAAGCACTAAAATGGAGGCACATCTCTGGAGAGGCAGCTCAATCCCCTCTCTGGCACTAAAATGCAAGGGGCCATTCAGCGGGGGGTACAAGTCAGTGTCCTTCAACAAGTGAATGGAGATCATGGCTGCATGACCAACTTTAATCCCTGAAACCACCTTGCTGTGAGGCAGTGAACCTCTGGCTGAAGGTTTTGATGCTGGCAAAGGGCTCCATCTCCTGCTCCACAGGTAGGTATCCTCCCTCCAAATGCTGGAGGTCAAGGGCTCCACCAGCACTCAGTGATACCCGAAGGACCAAGATGGGATTGGAACCAGTGCTGGGGACAGTGCTGGCCCTCCCGCCTGCACAGAGGGAGATGCAACAAAAATACCTTGGTTTTTCAGAGGCATTTATGAGCTTAATCCTCATGCGACTCATGCTCACCTGGGGTCACTGTGGGGAAACTGAGCCTTTTGAACCTCCTACCCCAACTTCTTTATACTCCCAGCAGGTCATTAAAAAGTCAAATGAATTCAAAGAGGGCAGCATCAAGTCCCACATTGCAGCCTACGCAATCCTCAAACTGTCTTAAAACACTCCAAAAATTACTTGAGGCGAAGTAGATTTGAGGGACAACTAGTCCTTGGCATGCAGCTTCTAAAAGATGCAAAGCGATGTTGTTTCTAGCACATCCACTCCTGGGTCCCAGGGATATTTCCCTGCCAGAGTGGGAGAGCAAATGTCCTTTCACAACATAAGATGCCGGGTTTGTAAGATTTTTTAGAAGGCTAGAAAGAGCAACAGAAAAAGATTATTTTTTTTTTAAACCCTAGAGGAATAATTTCCATTGTACAAATCCCTGTGCAGATACTGCTTCTTTCCCCACTAATGGTGGGGCAGGCAGGAACACCTTTGACCAGGTATGATGTGGTACAACCTGGTGCCCAAGGTGGGTTAGCCCTTGGAAAGCCTTGCAGAGCCAGCCCTTTGGGATGGGACCCCAAGGACTTGAAGAGCTGCCCTGAGAAAGCCCCGTCCCAGAGGAATCAGGGCAGGAAGGAGAATAAGGAGAGACGTCCTCAGACCAAGCCTGGGAAACACCTGAATTCCTACAGGCATAAACCATTAAGGAAAGACCTGAGCATACTGGTCAAGAGCCCAAGGAGACCACAAGCTGCTTTCTGACAATCAATTAAGCTCAAGTTGTCCCTCAGAGAAGCAGGGGAGATTTCACGTTGCAGGAACCAGCCAGCACCCATCACAACACGCAAAGAGGTAAACACCCATTGCCTGGTCCACCCAGCCTTCCCACCATGAGTATGTTTGGCTCTTTCCTGTAAGGAACACTGCCCCTTCTAAATGTTGCCAGAACTTGGAAAAGAAAATAAGTAAAAACCAGCAAGTGAAAACAGCAACCACAAAGCCTCCAAAAAAACCAACCCAACTGATCTTTATTCTTAACTAGACATGTCTGTGGTGTTCATCCAACCCCCTGCATGCTATGAGCCACCTCATGCAAGCATCCAGAGGCAGAAACCAGCTCCCTGCTGCACTCTCACACCTCCCGGGGAAAGTGATATTCCCAGGAGGAATCATTAAACCAGTAAGAACCCTAAAAAATGCTCTGCCCTCAATCCCTCAGCTGGGCAGCTTCACACCAGCAGCTGGGTCCTCCCATCCTTTGCCAATGGCTTCCCCAGGCTGGCAGGAAAAGCAGGGAGCAAAGGGCAGGCTGCCGCTCACTGGGCTTCTCTGCTGACCCAGCTACTCCCCTATAGGATGCTATAGGTGCCTCCAAAGTGCCCATGCTCAGCAGCAGAGTGCTAGGTCTAACATCATGGGGGACCTCCACAGGGGACCTCAAAATGCTCGAGAGCACCATGGCATCCCATCATCAGTCCTCCAGTTACGCAGGAGGCACTTGGGGGGACATGGGAAGGTTTGAGCATGTGCCTCCCAAGACCAAGAGGTCCTATGCTGCAGCAGGGTTACAAAGCAGCAGAGGAAGCCTTCCCAAATTCCGGCAGTGCTCAACTGCCCCCAGGTTTCCAGCTCAGGGCTGATCCACCCATGTCTTCAGGTAAGAAGTGTTGCAGGGCTTTTTTTCCCCTCTTTTTTTTTTTTTTTTTTTTTTTTGAAGCAACGAGTTAATCTAGATGACTAGCCTGGGGCAGCTGGAAGCACCCCAGCCCTCAAGAAAGTGCTGACTCCAGTCCACAAAAAGCCAGATAATCAGCTGCTTTTAGAAGCTCATGAACTTGGCATCTGAAAAATGGAAGGACATAAAATTGTTAGCAATCATTTACAATAATAGGATTTTGTTAAAAACCTTCTGTGGAGACACACTTATGCCTTAATTTGACTACACAGGTTTACAAGGGCATAGACAAGTTAGGACAGATTGAGGAACATCCCTTAAAAAGATGCTCTTAAAAACAATGCACACACAGAGAGCTAATACTGAAAGCGTCCCTCATGCCTTTATTTAAATTCTGGCACAGAGCAACCCATCGTCAAGCAGCACCTGGACTTCTTCCTAGCTCACCACAGTGCCTGACTCGAGGAAATACTCTGCTCCAAAGCCCTGGCATGCACATCATGGCCTCCCAGCCAAGGAGGATCAACCCCTTGTCTGGATTTGGTCCCAAAGCATCAACCCCCTGGCACACGGGGGGACAGCACAATGCAGGCTCGGGTCACTTCCAAGCCACCACTGGAGGTTTTTCCCCATAGCAGAAGACACAAATGGGACAGGTCAGAGAGACATTGAAAAATATTTTGAGATGAACCAGTGGGGACCCTAGCAGATGTACTCAGGCAATATTTCTCTGCAGCACATGGCAACAGTAAAGGCAACCATGACACACATCTCCTAAATAGAGGTGGACAACATGGAGCAGACCACCTTCCACCCAGCCCCATTTTACAACCAATCCCCAAAATACTTTGGCACAGAAGCTCCTCTATTTGCCCTGGCACAGGAAATCCCTATATCTTCAGCAACTACACCAATGCTACCTTGTTTGGCCAAGTCATATTTCAAAGACCAGGGAAGGGAGCACCCCGGGATGATTCAGACCGGCCATTGCCACACTGCTTCGGCCGACCGCCACCTGCTGCCAAAAGGTTCGGTCAAGCCTGGCAAGCTCCCCAGCTGGGGCCTGCGGGTATCCAAAGCTACCAAGCACCTGAGCACAGCCGTAACTAACTTTTCTTAAGTATAAGGGGACAAAAAAAAAAAAAAAAAAAAGAAAATTTAAAATAGATCAGACTTAGTTCATAAGTTGTTTTACTATCTTAGGGTCAGACTGTTGCTTAGGTCCTCCCCTTCAAGCCCTAGGCAGAGCCAACTCCCACATCTCTCGCACTCGTTTGCAGAGCGTTTTTTTAGAGCTACCAGCATCCCCTTGCTAGCAAATTTCAGAGTGCAGGACACCCAGACCCGCAGTGCTTAATGCTGCAGGGTGCCGGGCAGCCACAGGCACTGCAAGCCACATTCCCTGGACTCACAGCTTTCTATGAGAAGGTAGAAGAAAGGCTTTAGGAAGGTGTACGCACTTGGGGGGGCTTCTCAATTTCCATGCTATTTCTTTCAAGAGGGCGTGGGGAAGCCAGGGGGGCTATGCTGAGGGGGAGGCCAGGCACTGTGCTCAGGCTCTCCTGGCAGATAACCGGGATGCGGGAGGATTCCTGGCATTCCAGCAGCACCAGCAGAAGGCAGAGCATACCCCCTTCCCAAGCAGACACTGCTCGGTAAGGAAGGTAAGCAGCAATCAGCTATGCTTCCCGCTCATAACCACTGCAGACACAGCATGTGCTCACACACATTTGCTCTCTTCTTCTTAAGAAGAGCTGCAGTTCCTGCTGCATGAGGAGCACGACCCCACACAGCTACCCCGCAAGGTGAGCGGACAGGTGTGTGCAGCATTGCTGCCCCATCCCGGCCAGATCCAGCGCCCTGCCATCTGACAGCTGAGCTCTGGCATTCGTGCTGCCACATGTTCCCGAGGCCCGGCGCCTGCCTGGCAAGTCTCAGCAGAGCACTGAGCCAGGGCCCGTAAGCGCGCCGTTAGCACCAGCATCCCTGGGAGTTGGCCCTGGCTTACTGCAAGGAGCAGCCAAAGCTCCCGTCTTGCCTTTTTGGATCATTTCTCACCCATTTCCACCTGCCTCTTCCTAATTTCTCTTGAAACCATCTATCCTGAGGGGAGTGCCACAGGCTGTGCTGGAGGCAGCTGCTCTGTTTGAGTGAGAGGTGCATGGCCGTGACCCCTTCCTCCATGCAATACCACCCTCAAACCCACATTTGGGTTTTAACCTGCAATTGAGTTTTTGACACACAATTACAAAGTGCTGTCACAGGACAGGGAAAAGCCAGGGAGAGGAGTTTGCTCTCCTACCCGTGGCAGGCCACAAGTGGAGTTACGAAACAACCTGGTGGCAGAGTTCAAAGAAGGCATCAGAAGTATGCAGCAAGGAGCCAGGCTCTTATCGAGGAATTTAACCCCTCTCCTTGGGGAGCCAGAGACATCCCTGAAGGGAAGGACAGCCAGCCTTGCCTATCCATGAAGATCATGATAGGAAAAGCTCCTGACATGGGTAGCTGAAACCCCACACCACCTCAGTGGCTCTTCTGCTGTGGGCTCTGGCCAGCATTTTCAGTGCTAAGTGGGACAGCGATGCAGCTCCTTCAAGTGAGACTCGGGTCCCATGCTGGTGGCAGGAGCTGCTGGGGATGCTGGTTCCAGCTCCTGGTGTCCCAAGCAGGTGGGAGGCAAAGCCACCCAGTGTTCCACCAACCAGGGCACCGGGCAGGTGGCAAAGGGGCTCAGGGTCTTGCCAAAAGGCACTCCCAGCCATCCCAGCCTGGGTTCTCGTTAAAAGCTTTGAGGTTTCTGCAGGCACTCTGCCCCCAAGTCACCTCTTTGCCATCCATGCCCCACTCCATAAGCCCGGGCGGGTCATTGCACTCTCAGAGCCCCACAATAATGGGGTTATCGCCCGCTGCCGGCTGCCCCGGGAGCGGCTGACTCCGGAGAGACCCGGGGCCAGCGGCCTCGCCGCCGCAGCAGCCACCCTCCCGCGGGCAGCTCCCGGGGGTGCCGGCCCGGCTGCGGGCAGGGCTGCGCCGCGGTGCTACAAAGAGGCGGCGGCCCCTCAGCGGGAGGGGAGGGGAGGGGAGGGGAGACCCGGCCCCACCGCACCGGTGCGCACTCACCTGCCACCGGCCCGGCCCCGGCAGCGTCTCCAGCTCCTCTCTCCAGCGGCGGCCGCTCCGCTCCGCGGCACGGAACCGCTGCGACCTGCAGCCCCGCCGCCCCGCCCCCTCCTCCGGCCCGCCCCCTCCAGCCCCGCCCCCCGCCAGGTGAGCACCGCCCCTCCCCCCCCGCCGAGAGCCCCGAAGTCTTACAGGCGCCTCGGTTTTTTTTTAAAAAAAAGGAGTCTCAAAGTCTCCTTTTTAAAAAAAGTCCTAAATTCTTTTTTTAAAAGAAACAACTTCTTTTTTAAAAAAGTCTTAAATTCTCCTTTTAAAAAACCAGTCTTTAAAAAAAAACTTAAAAAAAAGTATTAAATTATCTTTTTATTTTTTAAAAAAGGTCTTAAATGCTTTCTTTTTTTTAAGTCTTAAATCATTATCATGTTTCTTAAAAGAAGTCTTAAATTCTCCCTTTTTTTAAAAAAAACCCAACAGAACCACGCTGAAGTTGTCCATCCCCAGTGCCACGGGGCCATGCAGGCGGGCTTGTTCCTGGCTGGAAGTGCCCAGCCGTATCTCAGCCCACTCTGAGAGCAGGGTCCAGACCTCCACCTGCTCCAGCAGGTCAGGAGTGGGACCGGGGAAACAACCCCTTTTTGGAGAGGAAGAGCTTGGCTTGGCCCAGGAGGTGGGCGCAGCCCCCGCGCCCCGTGCCCGCCGGCCTGGCCCTGTGCCCTAAAACCACAGAGAGGTGACGGGAGGGAGACAGGTTCAGCCGGTTTGGGAAGAAGCAGGTGCCTGCTGCCACGCCGGAGGCTTTGGAAACTCCTCACCTCCGCCCTCCGCCTGATTTTCCCATTCTAGCTCCCCCCAAAAACCCACCCAAAAGCTCCTCCCACCTCACACGCCAATGCCCTTCCTCCATGGCCTGCCAAGCAATGTGCATGGCTGTGGTGGTCCCATGGCTGTGGTGGTCCCATCCTGGTGGTCTCCACCAGCAAGAGTGCTGCAGCCATGCCCATGCTGGTGCAACCCCAGAGCCAAGCACCTCCTGCAGCGGTGTGGACACAGTTACCTTCATATTTCTTGAGAAAGGATAACCCACCCATCAGACCACGGGTCCTGAGGTGGCTGCTCTAAAACAGATCTCAGGGCTGCTGCTCCATCACAAAATGTGCATTAATTTTTACTTATAGTCAGAAAAATCCCCATCTCGTGTGGACCTCATCAGGTTTACAACATCCTTAACTACTCGCTTCTCCACATCTGAGCTGCTGGGATTAGGAGGTGATGCAACACACGACTATGTAGCTGTCATTCGGCAGCTTTAATTGGGTTTTTAAATTAAGTTTTCTGTTGTTCTGACATATTCCTCATAATTATGTTCTTCTAAAATCAGATAATACATCTGGCATTCCGTAACACGGGCCATGCCCTGGAGACCTTATAGCACAGGAAGAACAAAGATCTATATAAAAAAAAAAAAAAAAAAACAAAAGCTGTTCTCAGGAGATACATATCTTATTTATTAGCTTGGATACTCGTCTGAGATCCCAATCGGACACAAGCTGAGCAGAGGTTTGTTTGCCACTAGTGAGGATGGTTGTCTTTCTTTTAATAAAAAGATTTTGAGTTTTAAATCTTTCTACCTTTAGCAGCTTGTAAAAAGATAGGAAATCTCTTTTCACTTGTAAAGATAAAGCTATTACTGCAAAAAATAAACAAACTTCTAACTCTGCACCTGCATGTCTGTGTGATGCCTTGATCCCTCACCCTACAAAGAGTTCTCCACGCCTTCCATCAACAGAGATGGATGAAAGTCTCCAGAAGATAGTTTCATATTGGTGAGCTCTTCGAATCCAGCTACTCATGGACCACCTCCTCCAACCCTTGCAGTGTCTCAGCCCACCTCCAGATTTATTCCTGAAACTCAGAAGTTCCTGTGGTGCCGCGGACTTCTTCAGGGAACTGACCTAGGAATAGTGACTGACTTGATTTCTGGGTTTGTGTTCTCTGCTTCCTCGCTGGGTTTTCTTAAGGTGTGTCTTAAAGTTTTGAAAAGTCACGTGCTCGTTGTACACTGAGCAGCCAAACTGCTTTCAGGAGGAGAGTGGAGCTATCTCAGCATCTTGAGCAGTTGAATTATAACCAAGCAGGCCCTTTGGTCTCTCCAGCCACCTTCCTATTTGCAGATGAGATAGTAACCCTATCTGAGTTTCCCCAGAGAAGATGATGCTGTCTTGCTGATGTGCTCAGGAGTGCAACTACTTGCTCTGAGGGTTCTTAAGATACAGAATACGTTTGCACAAAAAAAGCCCTCATGAGTACAAACATACCGTGCGGTAGCAGCAGGTCATCACTTGGTGACCAGCTATAGCCTCTCTTAATGGAGCACATCTCCACTGAGATGGCCATCCAAGCCAGCTCAAGCACAGTAGCATTAGCCCATGCTACAACATTGCACTGCATGGTCAGCGTGGGAGATGAGGGGCAAATAGGTATTTGAGGCACCGGAATCTGCAGAGCTGTTGGGTTTTGGCTCTGAGCGTCCCTCTCAAATACAGACAATGGCCCCCAAAATTCAGGCATTTCCAGGGGAGCCCTGGCACCAGGAGGGAAAAGTGGCCAGTACCATATGGCTTGTTGACTTTCTCTTCCAGCAGACCCTCCCTACTTCAAGAGCTGTAATTCAAAGCCAAAAGTGAGGACATATATATAAATAATGATAATATATAATTATAAAAACATAAATATAGATAAAATTTATATTTTTTATATATATGTATATATACAGGAGTACTGGCTCCTGTTGCTCAACATATACTTGTAGCAGGGTTGGGAAATGCCTATTAACCCTTTCAGCCCTGTTAGGACTTTGGGAAAGTTTGGAGGGTATGAAGTTTTTCCAAGTTTCTTTGGAAGGTTTTGAACCCACCGTTGTTTTTCTGGCCAGGGTTTTATTATGCAACCATACACTGTTTTGCTAAGAGACAGAAGATGCTGCCTTGAGTGTAACAAAAGGGCTTGTCTAGAAGAATTTTTTTCCTCTGTTTCTAGGACAACAAGAGACATGATAAAGAAAAGATGTTGCAGCATCATAGAAAAGCTGAATCGGGGCTCAGCACCACAGAGCCACTGCAGCTGACTGCCAGCGTACCATAGACCGCACCCCACCATTCCCACCCACAGCCCTGCTTGGGTTAGGGCTTGCAGGAAGGAGAGACCTTGGTCTGGTGGGAAGACCAGCTGTTGTCCTTCAAGGGCAGGCCTTCTGGCCTCTGGAACTTGACATATTTCTTGCCATCCTGTTTTATTCAATGAAGTATTCACTCTGTTTCTGCATCAAACCTGCAAAAGTTGCTGACCGCTTGTCTCCTGTGGCTGCAATAGGAATGGGGATGCTCAACAGCAGCCTGCAAGATTGCAGCCCTAGACAGTAAACTTTTTGTCTACATTGGTCGTCTTATGTATTTGGATTGCACCTCATAGGCATACAGCACTTTTCCCTGAAAACACTAACAGCAGTTGCAATGTCTGCGTGTGTCTATCTGCTTACCACACCTATGCTGGTGGGAGCTGTGAAGGGAGATGACCTGCAAAGGGTCTTGTGAAAAGTGGTACCCAGGAAACTCGCAGCGCAGACGAATGGAAGCCAAGTGGAAAGACAGTATTGTAAAAACCCACGATGAGGTCAGAGCCAGAAATCTCAGGTCCCTACATCCTCCAGAAACCTGCTCTTTGCTAGAATGGCTCCTGCAAACGGTCCAAATCCACCAAAATCTATGTTCAAAGTGGAAGTGAAGAACTTAAAATGAGGAGCAGGGCTCTTGCTTACCCCTTTTTGCAATAAAAAGTAGAAAAAAAGGGCTGCAGTCCCATCCAGCATCCCCAGGGGAGAGTATAGCTGGGTCATTGCAGCTTCATTGCCATTCCCCACTTCAACTGGGAATTGAGCCATGACACCCGGAACAGGGGAGCAGAAACAGCCGAAACAATGGTAGATGGAAGCGAAGAAAGAAAATGGATGGAAGAAATAGAAAGGGGAAAGGGCAACAGTGTTGGGATGAGAAAGGATGCCCAGGGCACGTCCCACAAACTTTTATTTCCCATCCAGGTCCTGGGTAGGATTCTCAAGATCTGCCTTTCACCTAGGAAATAGCCCCATTAATTATGGCTGTTGAGTATGGGTATGCAAGAGCTCTTTGCCACTCTGCTGCTGGGGGAGCCTGTGACCCAAGCTGTCTGGGTTTCCCAAGCATTTAGCAGTGTGGTCATGCTAATTTAGTTTGGGTTTTTCAAAGGCTTGCCGGGAAAAGTCCTCTCCTTCCCAGAGGCATTGAAAGTTTTGACCCCTTGACCCTCCCTTTTACCAGGAGGTTCAAAAGCAGCATTGCAGCTGTTAAAGTTTTTCTTCATGCCTCAGTGACTCTCTGATGGGGGACCAAGCTGATGTTTATCTAGGCTTGACCTCTCTTCTTTGAGCCTGAAGATGTCTCTTTCTTGTGGTGCTACAGGCAGGGCAATGCTGGAAACCTCCCTGCCTTGCCATTCATCCCCTCCCTGTGTGCAAACGCACCAGTACCTGTTACTAATCCATCCCCCAGCAGGAGCCAGGGTTCCTGGCACTGATCCCATTTGTCCATCACGCTGCAGACTCATTTACATTCAATCCACCATGACTTGTCTATGAAACATGACCCTCCTCCCACTCTGATGCTGGCATCCATTTGGCTTCCAAAAGTCAACTGTTGGTTCCTGAAAAAAAACCAAAAACCCCCAAAAACCCAAAACCCCCACCCAAACCAAAAAGCTCTCCCAACAGGCTACCACTGGCTGCGCGTGGACCTTCAGTGTCTCGTCCCCCGCTCTGCTGCCAAGGCTCATTATTTTCAGAGGACATCCTCCCCTTAATTTACATCTTTGTCACACACTGCATCCATGATGCCAGACTCCTCCTTCCCCAAGGACCAAGGTCCATCAAAGCACTTGAGCGCAGGTTTAACTTCAAACACCTTGTTTTGGGATGGTACTACGCATGTCACATCCCCAAGCTAAGAGGTTGGAGACGGATGGCTTGATTTGTTACTCTTGTGTCCTGTTACTCACAGCAGCCCAATTTCCAAGCCAGTACAGGGGTTGGTGTCTTCTGCTTTGCACAAGTCCCACCAGCTCATCCCAGTGCTGGAGCGTTAGGTTAGGATGCAAAGTGAGGTGTGAGGAGGCAGGAGAAGAGAAGTTTCTAAACTGCCAGTCCTGAGAGCTGTGGGATTAACCACGCTCACACCAAAAGATTAGGATCATTAACATAGTCATTAAAAAAGGGAGAGTCCTACTGTGAATAATGACAGGTGCTTCACACTGGCAGGTGCCTGGTCCCTGTGGTGGAGGCTTAAAGGCGATGAGATAGTGAAGAGCACCGTTGTCACAGAACGCAGGAGCTGCCCTCATCTTTCCTGCTACCTGAAAAAGGTGGTAAGCACACCTTTTAGAAGTGTGCATGGCTGAGGGTCTGAATTACCCTGGATTATGTCCCAATACCCCTGCTGCAGAGCTCTCTGCAGAAAGGTGCTTGTGGTAGAAACTGGGGTAGGGACCTGTTCTCTGGGCTCCTGCATCCCTGCTCAGTTACTATCTATCTCCTTAAGTGAGCTCAGCTTCCCTAGCTGCAAAACGGGAATAATGTTTACTTTGCTTGCAAGGGTGTGGAGGAATAATTTATTAATGTTTACGAAGTGCTTTCAGATCCCCAGACAAGAAGGGTGAGAATAGTAGCGAGGATTCATGAGGGAAGTGTTACGATGAATTATTGCAATTCAAAGGTAAATTATTGTTATTGCTGCCTAATAAGCAGATGCAGCCATCAGCCTGAGATAATCCGATTTCTAATTCTGTTAACTTCTTTTTTCCTCCTTCTTCCCAAGGAGAGTGTGGTTTCACCTCTGCTACTCATACCCATAATAACCTGATAAATAATATGGGGCTGACCCATCTGGCCCAGCTTCTGATGGGAAGGAGAAGTGTGGTGCAGCCAGTGCCAGTGCTAGCATGGATGAGACCTGCAGTAGGGCAGCTTCAACTTGCGCCACTGCCATGAGCTTCTCACCTGCAATGGCAGCTGGGGAAGACAGAAAACTCTTTCCAATGAGGAGCATCCCCAGAAGCTGACTCCCATCCAGCTTCAACCAGCAAACTTGCTGGGTGAGCTTCTTCAAAGCCTGTTGCAGGTCAGGAGGTGCGAGCGTCCAGATGCAATCCCACTGCTCCTGGTTACCAGCCCTCAGATGGGCTGGGGAACATGCCCCTAGCCCAGCCTTTGCTTAAGAAAGACTTAACCCCCCCAATAAGACCTTGCACTGGTGATGGGTTAGGAGAGCGGGGGAGGCAGTGACACAGCAACAGGCATGCGGGAGCCTGGACCTGCTCTAAGCTGGGCTGAAAACAGTCTTTAGGCAGTTCGGCCATCTCTGCCTTGAAACCAAAGCAAACGTGACCTGTTTTAAACCAGTGTGAGTAATGTGAATCCCGAGCTGGAGTGAGCTGGTTTTTCCGGTTCTTGCTGCAGCCTTTCTGCCTCCTTCCCTGTGTGGGCTCCCAGTTTTGCACTGGGAGGGCACCTGAGCCTGGAGAGGAGCATGGCTTCTGCCCTTTGGGATACCTTTTCCTGCTCTCTACCTGGGCCATTCACATTGGTCCTAAATTGCTTTTCCAACACCATGCCTCAGAAGCCACCTGCCAACCCGTGTTCTCAGAAACCCCCACATTACACACAGCCAGCCTCACATCTCCAGCCTCACAGTCCTCTCACACCACCAAAACCAGAATCCTCTCCTACGGCCTTGGCCCTCCGACAGTTGCTGGTGCCAGGCATCAGACAGACTTGGACGTCCAAGACCACCTCTAGACAAAAGCCTGCAAAGGACAGACAAGTTCTCTAGTTTCTAATTGCCCTGTGTTATTTTTATACTCAAACCTATCTTTTTTTCTATTTTTCCTCCAGCTAGGAAGACAGGTTTATGCACGAAGACCCCATTTCAGCAAGATAGTTACACCTGGGTTGGAACCCATCACTAGAGACCTAAACTCCTGCAGGAAAACAATAGTTTATCCTTACTTATTTCAAGTCCTAAGTGGGTCCTATATGCACCTGAAACACAGAAAGAATAATGCCTAAATAAAGAGGAGCAGAGTGGTTTGTTTTTTTCTCTTTGACAAAATTTTGAAGTTTTTCTTTTAATTTTAAAGATAAATTGCTATTATCCTCAAGGGACTGATTTTTTATTAGCTATCGATTTTACATGAAGATATGATTTGTCAGGATACTTTATTTGCTCTCCATGTCCAGAGTACTTGAGTAGGTTAGGTAATGTATCTCAGTCAACCAGAATTCACTTGGAAAGCCAGAGAGAAAAAGGATTTTATTACCTACTGTGCTAAGAATAAATGGTACCCAGTGCCTACAAAGTATCACTGTAGTCTTAGCCCAAGGTTTTCTAGTAACTACATAAATCATGCAAACAAAGTTGCTTTTCCATCTGTATGTTAGCAGCATGCCTGAAATAGAAATATCATCCAACAGATGCACATTCAGCATGTATCTTCCTTTCTATTGGAAAGTCAGTAAATTGGCTTTTGCTTCCATAATGCTGAGCTCTTGGCAATTTTTGAGTGCAGCCGTACGCAGCACACGGCAGGCAGCTCTAATAACAGGCAACCTAAGCAAAAAGAAGGATTTAGACTGTCCTGGCTCAGCGAGATTTTCCACCTCTTAACAGTCAAAGTTTGCCTTCAGGCTGTGGGTTAGTTAAAGAAGTCAGGGGCAACCCAGCACCAGTGAGGCTCTGCACAGTGCTGCTCATCTCCTGCACCTTGCGTGAACCAGCACAGCCCCAAACACACACACAGCAGCACCGAGGAGGACGTGGCAGATGTTGGCACCTCCAAATGGCTCTCCGGCAGGTCCTGCTTTTCCTACCAAGCATCACCCCTTTTGCCACCAGGCATGGGAAATACGACTGGCTGGCATCCAGAGAAAGTGGAAAACAACTGAACAGCCAGAAGCCTTAGAATGGGCGAAGCCTCGAGTGCATCACCCTCAACAAGGGGAAGTTTTAGAAAACACCACCTTTATGAAACCAGAGAGAGGAGACAATACAGAGCTTGGCAAGGGCAATGAAATATGTATGTACCTAGGACCTCATCCAGCTCTCTCCAACCACGGTACCTCTTGCCTTTGCATTCAAGGGGTGCTGGATCCCATCCAAAAAAGATGCAGGGGAACAAATGTAGCCCTGGCAACTCCACTGAGGGCAGGAAGGAACAAAGAGCACCTCCCCTGGGCTGAATTTGTTTCCATTTTTAATCCTTATCTATAACCATCACCCCCATGCACGGAAAGAGGCTTCTCAGCTGTATAGATTTGCATTGCTATGGGAGTTTGAAGTGATAAAACATTTGGCCTGCCTATTCAGAAGCAATCAGTGATTCAAAGCAGCCTGAGACATCTTAAAGGGGCCTAGTTTTCCAAGAGACAGGTGTTTTGAGTTGACTTGAGGGGAAAATTGAGATTTTTAGAAAAAAAGAAGTCATTGGCTGCTTGAAAATATAGTTCCTTAAAAGCTTAATAGGGAAAAAATATTGTACAGAAAATTCCAGTTTAGGCTGGTAAAATTTGGGAGGAAGTGGGGAGAAATGGCTTAATTTACAGTGCTGGTAGAAGTAATGATTTATCTATCTACTGAACACATATAATTTGTATGTTCCTTTTCTGGGTTAATGATTTCCCCTCCACCACCACTAGTAACACAGGCAGAGCCATCTTCCACTAACACTGCCATCCCAGCATCCCTGTCCCAGCGCAACATCAGCTCTGAGCCAGAATTTCTCACTCAGATCTCCTACCAAAGGAGGAGGTATTTTTGGGGGGCACTATTGCTCTTAGACTTTTAAATCTTCCTAGGCAAATGGGCAGCCTACCAGCCTATAGTTTGACCACAGGGACCAGCACATCCTTGCTGCCACCATTGCAGGGCAAACCCAGGGAAGGAATGAGACCTGCACCACAGCCCATGTGGTTACAGTCTCTGGCAGGATGGAAAGCCCTGGAAAGGCAGCCCAGGGATGGTTAGCTCTCAGGGTTTCTGGGGAAAGGCAGGAAAATCCACGCCAAGGGAGAGTTTGCCCATGCAGAGACATTGGGGCAGGGCAAGCTGGCATACAAATGTCCAAAGCAGAGGAGAAAGCATGCACCCTCCCTCTGAAGGAGTTGTCCTGTGGTGTCTTCCCCATGCAGCTCCTTTTCTCCCTCTATAGCCATGAGACATAAATAGGTGCCTGCAATGGGTGACTGAAAGCAACGTGAGACTTTTGCTGGATGCTACAGAGGCTCCAGCTCCTCCCTATCCCCACACCACCAAGTTATGCTGACACAACCACTGAACTGCTGGATCTGGGAGAAAAAAAAAAAGGGAGGAGGAGGAGATCTCTAACTTCCATCTGGAGGCGTCTTCTCCCCACTGTACTGCGTACAGCACCTGGGATCCCTGCAAAAGCATCCCAGTCAGCCAAAGTCGTTTCCACTACACATGCCACGTTTCTCAGGGGCTGCTGCTGGGGCTTTGCCAGGCAGAAAACAGCAGGAGAAGACTGTAGGAAAGGGTAGGGCTGAAAGAGGATTTCTTCAAGAGAGCGCTTGAAAGCTAACAGGGCAGAGGGCCACAGCTGGCTGGGGATGCATTTTAAACAGCTTTTTAATCTGAGAGCAGATATATCCATCACTAACATCTGTCTGGCAAACGGCATGGGTGGGGTCAATAATCTCCCAGGCTGTTACATGCTGACTAGGAGAGAAACTAGCCAGCAGATAGATTTGGCACCCCTCAGGGGTTTCCAAGGTGAAGGACCAGTTGCCAACAGGTGCTGCTCGGCCCCAGCGAGCAACAGAGGCAGTGCAGATATCCCCCTCTCCCCATAACACTGTGGGAATCAAATGCTCAGTGGGAAAAAATACTCTCCACTACATGCAGCTCTGCAAGGCTTAAAGAGCATCTTGGGCTGCTCAGCTCTAGAGCTGGTTTTGTGTGATTCAGTACAAGTATCCAGCTGAGATCAGGGCCTTCAATATGCACTTGCACACATAAGGGGACATCTCCTACCCCAGAAGCTTTCAGGCTGGAGAAGACTAATAAAAGGAGAGAGAAAAGTTACTTCTTCCTATTTCTCAGAGAACAAAATTCTCAGAACGAGCTTAAAAGCAAAATAAATAGCACACAGACATCAACCTGCATTTTTAGGTACTTCATGCAATGCATGCAAATGGTCCCAGCCGATTTTTGCCCAAGCTACAAAGCACCAAAGGCAGAAGTGCAAATTGCAACCACTTTCCCTGGTCCCAGGCTGCTAAACCTGCCCTTCTCTGCCCGTGCAGAAAACTGCTGCCTACTCAGCCAAAACAAGGGACAAGAGCTGCGAACCTATCCCAGGTGCTTTTCAGAGAGTGCTACGCCTGCAAGAATAACTTAGATTTAGGGTAAGGTCATAAGTGCGTGTGAAATGCAAGAGGCAGCAGTGAGGAGAGAGCCACAGGTGTTGTGGAAGAGGACCAAGACACCTGGCTGGGGCTGATCTCAGAAGATCTGTCAGTCCTCACGGCATCTGACGTGTTTCTTGTCGCCTCAACAGTAGCTGATTACATGGATATCTCACTTTTCTTAGCACATACACATGTACCATCAGGTTTTAACTCCCGCTGTTGCAAAGACACATTAGAAGCATGACCCAGAAATGCTGCAAAGGTTCAGAAAGCAAAGCATAACCACAGTTTACTTCTTCAATTTTAAACTTCTGGGGCTGTGCTGCTTTTTGAGTTGACAAACTGGTGTGAGACCAACAGAGTGCTGAAATGTTAGAGGTTCCTCCCCAAAATCAGGTGTCAAAGAGGATAAATTGAGTCTAACAGCAACTACAGGTAGGACTTTCCTAGATCTTATGGGACCCTCAAGACTATATAGCAATCACTTGGAAAAGGTCACCAGACAAGAAGCTAGAAGAGATATAGCAGAACCAGTAGGTCTGGAGGTGGTGCAATAGACCACCTGCAACCCACTGCCAGCCCCCACCACTCAACCCCTTCCTCCCAAAGGAAATTTCTGGCCACTTCAGTTCACTCATGTGACAAGTTTTTCGTCCCTTACCTCTGCTCAGGTGTGTCTATATCAGCTGTTTTTCAGACAAGAGGATGCTTTGCATTGAAGGGATCATAGAACCATAGAGTGGTTTGGGTTGGAATGGACCTCAAAGATCACCTAGTTCCAACCCCCCTGCCATGGGCAGGGACACCCTCCACTAGACCAGGTTGCCCAAAGCCTCATCCAACCTGGCCTTGAACACTTCCAGGGAGGGGACATCCACAACTTCTCTGGGCAACTTGTTCCAGTGCCTCACCACCCTCAGGGATCTGGAGATAGGCCTTGTAATTAGGAGATGGGTGCCACCCACCAGTTAACCCCTCCTCCTTCCTCATTTAGCCTGAGGGATGCATAGCAAGGTTTGTTTATATTGCCCATACAACTTATCATTTGCACACACTGCTTTCCATCTTCAAAGCACTTCAGCAGGCATTTTGCAAGCTTCTCCCCAACCCTCATGTGACAAAGGTTTTGGAAAGGGGATGGAAGGGGAGCAGAGCAAAGGAAAGCTCTAAATAATTTGCCCCAGGACAAAATGAGTTGGCAGTAGAGCCAGGATCAACACTCAGCAGCTCCTGCCTTTGAATGTCATGCTCTGATCTTTGTCTGTACCTCATTACCTTCAGGTTCAAAAATGGTATCGTGAAGCCTGGTGCTCATCTTGGTACCAGAGAGCATATTTCAAGGGATTTGCTTCAGCTCAGCAATCCTGCGGCCACAGCCACCTGACCAAGTGGTCCTGGACCAATGATTAAACTAAAATTTTAAACATCTGGCAGTGTTTAATAAAACCATGACCAGCATGCATTTCTTTTAACAACACTACAGGAAAGAGAAGGGAAAGGATCCATCTGTGACCTCTCATCCTAGCTGATATTTTGGACTGGTTAAAGCAGGCAGTGGTGGCCTGTCAGCCTGTGCTGCCCCCTCCATCGCACCAATGCTACTCTTCGTGCAGAGAACTGGATCAAGGAGTGGTCCAGCTGTAGAAAAACCTCAGGGGAGAAAATGGGGTTTTTTTCTGCCAGCCCAGTGTCTCTGCATCAGACAGTCAGGGAAACACTTGAGCCGACAAAGGAGAAGGTGGAGGAGCGAGTGCTTGGATCAGGCTGGGGGGAATGAGAACAGCTTAAATTACTTTTCTCATTGCTAACCATAGTGGTAGAATAGCTCCAGGCATGTCGATAGAGCTACAGCAACCTGGACCAGCACTGTTGTTTGTGTCAGCCTGTACCTGGAAATATCTGGTCCAGTTGCACAAAATCCATAATATATTGATAACCCTGCCACAACTTTAGCATCGGCACTCCTGACTTGCTAAACCCTTAAATCATTCTTGGACCAAGAGCAGCCCCTCTCCTGGGTGGTCCTGGGCCCACAAACTACTCATTTTCTCCCCGTTGCTGGAACAGTCTTGTACTGAAGATTGTTTTGCTGGTTTTGCTGCAATTTTTCTCCCTTATTACATCGGGAAAGAAAAGCTCATTTAAACAGAGAAGAGACACACTCCCCATCTTTGTCTCTTAATCACCAGACAAAATGAAAAGGCTCTAGCAGATAACGAGCCACTCAACCAGAGCGTTCCCAGTATCAGACCCACCTGACGAGCTGCTCCCTTGGGTGAGGTGAGAGCAACACTATCAGCCCCTTGGCTCTGCTGGGAGACTTCATACCTAAACCTGCCATTTGCTCTCCTCCTGACATTGTGTGTCAAGGCTTTGCCCCCTGCTTTGCTTCCACCCTCCCAGCTGTAAAATAGATATAACGCATACAGCGTCTTTCCCAAAGCCCTCCAGGACCTGCTGATGAAGACTCCAGAAGCATTAGAGGACTCTAGTGTCATCACTGCTTTGGGGATTACTCCTTTCCGGGGTAGGAGAAGGTGGCAATTAGAGGAATTGAGTCTCCAGTCCTCCAGCAGGGAGGGCAAAGCAATTTTGACTTCTCCACTGACAGCTGTGCAGGGCAAACACACACAAAGTGGCAAGGCTGGAGACCGCAGGCGCTGAGGTGATACAGAGCTGGAGACAGCCCCAGACACGAGGGCTAGGTGAGGACTACCAGTTCCGTGTATGCTCAGGCTGAGTAATATCCTGAGGAGCCCAAATGCGCATGGAGATAGCTGGGACTTGGGAAATGTTGCCCAAGGGCCAACAGGGTCTAGTGAGTGACCGCATGAACTTCTGCGGATCCCACATTCATTAAAAGTAAAATTAATGTCTCCCTTTAATAACCTTGCTAATGATGTCTGCTTTTCTATGAACCAGGATTGCTTGGGGGCTCATGCCTATGGAAAAGATCTAAGCTTATGCTGAAGCCTTCTGGTGAGTGAGCTTTGCCCAGGCTCCTCTGCTATAGGACTTCCAGGTGTCTAGCAGAGGTTGGGTCTATGCTGGGCCTTTGTAGGGGCAGTGAGTGAGTCTGTCTTTCTCTTTCTTCCCCTCAACACCCATTTTCAGGACACTTGTAGGTGTCCTGAAGCAGAGCATCTCTACTTCCAACAATGGTTAAAGGGTATGAAGAGAAGGAAGGGGCGCAGATTGACAGGTGCACAAGTCTTACCACAGTGTCTCTTTAAGAGAACAAGATGAAAGAAAACAGATCAAGCATTATTTTTCTTGGTGAGGAGAAGGGATAATTTCCTGGTCATGATTCAGCACTGTCATATGGAGTCAATGACTGTTCTTTATACACCTCATAGCTTTGCCTTTAAAACACTGCCCATGACAACACACCTCTCCCTGTAAGGTGCAATTACCTGGGAGTTCACTAGCTCATTGCTAGCAATTACCCAACTGCCTTGTGTCCCATCAACCCACCCTAATCACTACAGCCCTAAAACTGGTAGCTCTTATTCTCAACAGTAAATAGCACCATTAAATATCTGGGAGTGAATTTACTACCAGCCATGGAGTGATTACTTGCTGGGGTCATTGCAACCTGAGCAGAAGGATTGTTATAAGATATGATCCCACTCAAATAAAAGCAGATGCTATTAGCGAGCAACAGGCAGTGTTTATTCCATAAAACACCAGGAAAGACAAGTTACATAATGACTATCTGGGAAAGTCCTGCTTCACTGGGGCTAGTGCTCCCAGTTCATAAACTGCCTCAACAGAACTGTTCAGGAGATACAGAGAGAGTTGAATTTATTCCTGTTTATAGAGTGCAAGGTGTGGGTATGTTTTCCTCTCTCTTGGGTTTCAGACTGACATTACTGTTCATGGGTTTAATAAAGCCTGAAGAATGTAGTTGACTTAACCCTTCAGAGAAACAAGGCTCATTTGAACGAACTGGAGCAGGGAGAGCTGTTGGTCCAAGTAGGAGCAGCAGCACCCAGTCCCAAGTTTTCAAATTTTAAAAATTGGCTCTAAAAACATGATGAAAAAAATAATTAAAATACCCAACTCTTCTCATTCACCTGTAGGATTCTAAATTTCCATGTTCATCTAGGTCAAACCTCCTCTAACTACATGGAGAGATATTTTTCCTTAACTTTTATTTAGATACAAAAACATTGATACTTACAGATCCAGTAACTGGGTCTTCTAGGCAAAGCCTATACTGCTGTAAGACTTTCCCTAAAATTGCAAACTTTGGCAACACTGCATGATGCAGGATTTATTTATTTATTTTTTTAACTGACAACTTGTGCTACATATTCCTGTTTAAACAGTGAAGAATGATCTATGTAAGAGGCATGACCCTTTCCCTCTCTCTAATCCTCCCCTCTCCAGCCCTGGGATGGGCTGGCCGTGCTAATCTTACACCTCCAAGTCATCACTGCAAATCCAGGTCAGCAATAACCAGCAGTTTGCTTCCCATCATGAGGCCACTTGGTGGCTGCACCATTGGTCTGGGGACTCCTTTGGCAGAGGAGCCCTTGTCGCATCCTGCTCCCAAAGTTTCTGTGCCTCTTTACGGAAAATGGTTCGCGATGGTTCCTCTGCTCCATCACCCCACTCCAGGGACAGATCCAACTGTGATCTGGCTGGGGGGTGGAGGGAAACAGCTGGATGGCTGCAGTCACTTTGCCAAAGCATGTGCCCTGTACCAGGTGTGCTCCCAAGGGATCTCTGGACAAAGCCTCCAAATGTTGTTTCAGGGATGGGGCAAATCAAATATGCCCCCTCAGCCCAAGGACCCCCCCCCTCCTGCTCCAGCTTTGCCTGACATGCTGTCAGCAAAACACTCTCTGCTCATTTTGTGATGTCCCTGTGCTTGCTGCCGGGATGCTGAGGAACTGCTCTTCTACTACAAGCATGAGGCTAGGAGAGATTTCCAAGTCTCCTCGTGCCTTCGGGTCTATGGGAAAGGCTTGTTCAGGCAGCCTCCAGGCCTGAGCCCTAACAAATAACACAAGCTGTGAGCCAAAAAGGCCTTGGCATTGCGAGCCCATTCTGTCCCCCACTTGCAGCATCAAGGCCTTTCTGAGTCGTGGCACTGCTTTTCAACGCGTGCCGCTGAATATGTGTGACACGCCAGCCCTTCTGCAAGCTTGTGACCTGCACTGAGACAAGAGGCTCCTCCAGGATGGATGTTAATCTGTGGAGGGGGTTTCTCATCTTGGACAGCTTGAACCTGCCCTGTCATTAAATGGCTGGCACACGATTTCACATGTGTGGCTCTGCCACTTTTGGTGGGTGCAAAATACCCTGCACTGAGAGCTGCCTCCCCATGCAGGCAAGCATCCTCTCCCTGCCAGCTCCTCACATCTCTGCTCCCATCTCCCAAATGGATGAACAAGCCCTTTCTTTACAGCACACCCCTGCCCCCCACAACGCCCCTCACTTCCCTGCACATGGCTGAGCCCTGGGGGTCCCTTCCCTCCTCACCCCCTGGCTCCAGGGCGATGGGCATGCACGTGGGTCGCACTGAGGGGAAGGCAGAACAGCTCTCTATCAACAGGAAAAGCTGTTTAATTTCAATTTAAGCCACCTTCTTCTAGCACAGCTCCTAGCCCTAAGTGCCCTGCAGGGCTTTCCTGAGCTTGATTCATCAGGCGAACCCCAAACCTACCCGAAACCACCTGCTCTGTGCTCTCGGGGCAAGAGAGCTGACCACACAAGCGCCCGAAGGCCCCTTGACTCCCCTCTCCCCGCACAGCTTCTCCCTGAGCATCCTTCTTGCAAGCACCACTAAACCGCCACTTTCAAGACCCCCCCCAAAAAAACAGTGATTCCCTCTCCCCCCAAAAAAACAAGCTCCTCCGCTGCCGTGTCCGTGCGGGAGCGCAGGTGCCGGCTGAGACATGCAAAGTCAGCGCCGGCCGCTCGACACCCACCGTGCAAAACGGGCGAAACTCATCCCAACTCCGGGGCCGGGGCCGGGGCCGGGACCGCGCGGGGGTACCTGGAGGGGGAGGAGGAGGATGAGGAAGGCCGGTGTCCCCCTGCGCCGCTCCTCGCTCCGCGGCGCCTGCCCTTCCCCTGCCGCGCTGCCGGAGCGGGGACGGGAAAGTCTGGCTCCTCTGCTGCTCGTTGCCAGGACACCTCGGCGTTCAAACCCGAGCTGGGACCAATCAGCCCCGGGGCTGCGGAGCACCAGCCCCACGTCATCCGCCGCCGGCGTTTATTTGAGCGAAAAAGCGTGACAGCGGTCACACAGCCCGTGGAGAGCTGCCTTTGTGCGGGTGGGCTCTGCCCCCACCCCTGCCGCTCACTGGATGCCTCTTCTGTCGGGCTGCGGAAAACAAAAGAGCCGCGGAGAAGGGAAGGGAGAAGAGCTCTTCCCTCCGACTGCCAAAACCGAGTTCAAAAGCCCGGCCTCTTCTGCATGTTATCTCTCTCCACCTCCCGGCTCCAGCCTAGAGCCCTATGGTCACCTCACCGGGAAGAGCCAGCACCCCGGTCACCTCTGCCCAGGAGCGATGAAGCTTCCCCAGCACTGGCAGGGTTCTCCTTGTGTGCCCGGTGCAGCCTCTTCCACCTGCCTAGCTCTGCCCCAGACCATGCAGCGTGGGCACAGACCCACAAACTCACAGCTTCAGGGATGTTTTCTGGCTTGGATGTAGTCACAAGGTCATTTTTTCTCACAGCTGGGCCCTGCAAGTTGTTTTCGACAGGGCCCAGAACTAGAGTCCTAAAGCCCTCGTGAGCACAGGTGCACAATGCAAACAGACCATCCTTGGTGCTGGCTTCTCTGGTCAAAAACATGGGCGGCTGCTACCAAGGTGCACACCTGAGTGAAAGAAGCAGCCATCACCTTTGCTCCTTCAGTGCCAGTGGTGGGAACCAGGGCATTTCGACAGCTGGGGACAGTTAGACCCACCAGGCTCCTTCCCAAGGTGGGGTAGGTCTAGGTGCCTGGGTAGATACTGAAGAGAGACCTCCAAATCACTGTGGTGGTGGTGGTAGGGGGACGGACAACAGGGATGACAACAGAGACCCAGGTGTTCTGGCAGAGCTCCTCCCCTTGAGCCCCTTAGACCCTCCAACCCAGGCATCTATGTGGATTTCATTCCTGCTCATAGGATGAAGTCACAGGATAACATCCTCCACATCCAGAGCAGATGCTGAGCCTCTGGCATAAGCATACCTGGTTTCTGCTAACCCTGCTGCCTGTCGTTTATTCTCCCCAGCAGAAGTCAACCAAGCCAGCTCCCAAAAGAAGACCTGAAGTATGGTCTGAGCACGCTAGAGGGAGGAACCATAGAATCAGCTATGTGTGGTGCCATGCCTGACTCACGTCTCCATTATACTACCTCCCAAATACTCATTTCACTCCATTAATTAGCTGTGCCACTGAGGTGCAATCCACCCCTGCAGCTGGCACTCGAGCTGCTTTGCTTGCCACCCAGTGCCGGGAACAATCAACAAATCCAGGCTGGCTCCTCACCCCACTCTGCTCCTCAAGCAGATGTGGATGAGCTGTAGCAGCCTTTTCCCAGTGGATCCACGTGTTGCCTGTACAGTAGCAGGCACCCAGACTGCCTTCCTTGCCTTCGGGCTCAATATAGCACCTCATGAATGAGGTATGATTGAATTAAGGGCACTGTTTCTGCAGAAGATGGCCCACATGAGGCTTTAAAGGACTTAAACTCATTTATTTTCAGGACATACCTACAATTAATTTGTGGTGACTTTATGGAGTAGACAAATGCACAGGGAGGTGTCTGCGGCTTTGAGGTTACTCTGCTTATCCTTGGCATCAGCCTCCAGCAGTATTGGTAGGACCCAGGTTATAGATGTCCCTCGTTTGGCTCAGATACCAGATTTCTCCATTGGCTCAATGTAGGAAGAGAAGGGGAACGATGATCACAGACAGTATTGGGATGGATTTCACCCCCCTCATTATCTCCATCATCCCAATTACAAAACTTGGGGAGGGTGGCAGCTATCAGGCAGGGCTGCAGCCCCACGGGCGCACACATCGCAGGAGCATGAAAACAGCGACATTTCTGGGAGTCTTTCCAATGGGAAGAGACAACGTGGCAATGGAGGCAGGTGGATATGAAAGGACATCCCCACTAGTGGTTCTAGTGCTTTTAATAGCAGGTTATGAGGGCTGAACAAAATTGCAAACCAGTAAGACCTGGCTGGCTGGGCATTGCCATGATACAGCTACATACAGCAGTGAGCTGCAATGTTGCACCCACGCAAAAGGCAAATGGCCAGCCCTGGCCAGTGGTGGGGCTTGGGGATGAGGCTGTCAGGAACACCCAGCTGGGGTTGTACCGGCATTTCTCTGGTGGAGAAAGAGCCATTTCTGCACTTCTTGCACATGATTTAGAAGTGTTCCCCTTTATCCTCTACGCATCTGTCCCCACCTGAGCCAGGAGTGAACTTCCAGCTCCCCAACTCACTATCTTTTATCTTGGGTTTTAATGTAGGCAGCTAATCTTGGGTCCTAGTCTCCTGCATAGATTGAAAAAACACATGTGAGAGGTACTACTCTCTTAGGCAGCTGACTCAATCCCTGGAGGTGCCATATCCCTCCTCTGCATAGGCAGGAGACAGGTATAACCATAGTCAAATGCCTCATGTTATATGAGAGATGAGTCCTGCCTCCAGGCAAAATCAAAGGATATGAGATACTAAAATACTCCAGAGGACCTGAGCCTCACTCCTTAGCTAGAAGCCACTGCTGACCAGCCCCATGCATTTTGTCCAGGCATGGGCAGCACCGGTGGATTGGGTAAATGAGCTCAGATCCCTCCTCCAGGACTCACCAGCTCCTTCCAGAGCTGAAGATGCTGTTGCTGCCAGCACAGGGAGGGAGCACAAAATCCCCTTTTGCACAGTTCTCATGCAGCTGAGCTGTCAGCAAAGCTGTTATGTCGCTGGGCAATGGACATGTGACTATGGACCCTTTGAAAGTGTTATAGTGGAAGAGGGTCCCAGCAGAAACTTCCTCCGCCATATTGCTACAAGTGCCATCCTGCAACAAGGCTAAAAGATAGCAATGAAATGTGCTAAAGTAACTCGGTAGGGCAGAGTGGACTCCACCAGTCAACTATCCAGGGCAACAAGCGAGTAGTCTTTTTCAGGGTCCAGTGGCTCAATTTTGCACCTTCTTGCTTCTCTAAGCAAGATCTGCTCTGCCTGTTATTGGTGCAGATGTCCCATCCACAGCCACACATCATCACACACACTGATGCAGTGGCACAATGGATAAGATCGTATCTGGATGCAGCAGCACAGTGTGATTTCCCTTCAAGCAGTTACTCCTTTGGGAGCTGCCCAAAATCCCCAGCTAGCCACCAACAGAGTCAGTGGGCTGGAGGAAGGAAATAAATCAGCTGTTTCTGGAGGGGCTGGAAGAGGGCCCAGCAGTTATTGATTCAATTCTTCATTCAATACATGTTTGAGTGAAGCAATTCAGAACTGTCCCATCATTTCAAACCTGCGTAATAATATTAGCCACAAAACTCAGGAACCTGGTCCATCTTTCCTAGCAGATCCATTATTCTGAATCAGCCTCTAAGTAACAACAATAAAATGATCTAGATCTGATACACCAAAGCCAAAAACCCTCAAAGTCTAAAAGCCAAAGTTTTTGCTATCACTTTTCTCTGGACAAAAATACACTATGAGCACATGCCAAAGATCCAATTCCCTGTGTCCCTCTTACCTCAAATAAATAATATTATAAAAGAAGAATAAGAATGAAGTAAAATGAAGAATATATATATATGATAAGCACATCTAAAAAAACCCCTGCAAACCCATTTAGCACTCGGAGCAACCAGAACCCAGGAAAATGCCAGGGGTGAGGAGGAGGGTTGTGTTGGCACTGCCAGTGTTGGAAAGGTGCACAAGGAGGGAACCGTGACCCCCCCTGCTTTTCCACATGGACACTGTACTCTTAGAATAGACTCGGCTTGAAGTTATATATTTTCTCAGTCCAATAATATCTCCAACAGACCTATGCCCATCTCTGCCCACCCCATATCGCCTGCTCTCAGCTGATCATCTCTTCTTTCCCATACTTTTGGCTTAGCCTATGTCTTCCTCGGACAAACTCCTTGAAGGTCCCTCTCTTCCCATTCCCCCTGAAGGGTTTTCCTTCCCCATCAGATTTGTTTCTCCATGTGCCCAGTGGGAGCTGGAATGAGGGTAAACACGTGTATTCATGCACATCTCCATCTCCATATCTATCTGTCTCACAGGTAAGATGCAAACCCTGCTGTGAATAACAGCTTTAACCATGGCAACGTACTCCAACATTACAAACATAAAGGCACTGAGGTTGTAAAAAGGCTGGAAAAACACATGAAAAGAGGAGAGGGACCAGGTCCATCAAGGCCTGTCAAGAGACAGGCACCTGGACCTGGGTTGAGCATTCAGGTGGTAGGGATGTTGGCACCCCTTCTCCCCCTTTTTCCTCCCTTTGTACTTATGCCTCAGTATCTTAGTAAGAGGAGGTCTTATTCCACCACCTCTGCCACCACTGGGCTTGATTGACCTGGAGTAGAACTTGCTTCACTGTGCCCCGAGCTGTAATAAAGATATGTGGCCAGCAAAGATCCCGGCTGCTTGAAAAATCACGGTGCTGCATCACCACATGGCCTGATGGAAAAACCAGAGCAGTGGTGTGATCCCATCGTCTTGGCTCCATTCTCCCCTGTGAGATGAGCCGCACGGCTCAGGCTATGAAACCCAACAGCCCCTTCTTTGGATATGGGGTACCCAAGTCCTCTTCATGCCAGACCCCATCACCATCTCATCTGTGCTCATAGGACAGCTTTGAGCTTACCAGCTGGCTGGATAAATCAAAGCACAATTTTCTCAGGTTTGCACTGATTTACTTGTGGAGAGAACAGAGATCATTGCTGGTATGGAGAACAGAGATCATTGCAGCTGTACAGAAAGCACCTGCAATGCAATTGGATCATTCTTGGTGTGCTTGAAGCCCCCAGTGAAGACCCTGACCCCATTAGGTGAGGTGCTACATAGGCAAGACCCTGTCCCACAGAGCTTGCAAGCCGAAGGGACAAGATTGATGGGAGGTGGAAGAAAACATGTTTTATGATCTGTATTTTCGCAAGAGGATGTAGAGGAGCGGAAGGGTTGAGTGACCTCCCCACAGTCAGCCCAGATGCCCATGGCAGAGCCAGAAGTGCATGCAGCCCCACTGCTGTATCACCTCTCTTGTGGCTGCTAATACTCCTAAGACAGAGTCAGAAATATGGGACTGACACCTGATCTTGCTGGACTGGTCTTTGTCTTTTGACATGGGAGGTGAATCTGGACAAAACGGCAGCCTTTTGCTAGCCACAGCTAAAATGTCATCATTTCTGGATGATTTTGGCCCTAGAGTGACCTCAGAACTCCTTTTAAAGGGTGATGTGGGTTGTTTTGCTTATTCTTGGTTAAAACCCAACAAGTCTTTGCAGCCTGCAAAGAGCAAAGGAGATGGTAATGAAGCACACTATCTACAGACAGTGAGAGTGGAGGTCACAGCCGTTGCTTAGGAAAGCCATACCCATGCAAATCAGGGAGAGGAGATCAATCAGAGCAGCGTGGGGAGAGGAGCACCTTCAAGGATAACCAGTTAGCAAGGCGGAGGGGTGCCAAAGGGTTAAAGGGTTTTACTGAATTCACAGAAGAGACTAAATGGATTGGAGAGTAAAAATCAAATTAGGAGATCTAACAGGAAGAAGCCAAGCCCTGAAACAATAAAGATAATAGTTTTAGCTGCCAAAGAAAAGATTAGAGCCGAATGGTGAGAGCAGATTTGCAGTGGGGCCAAGAGGAAGGAAAAATTGTGGAAAAAAACATAAAAAAATAATAAAGAGTTGTTGTTCCTCAAGACAGATTCACATTACAGCCTCACCTGCAGCAAAGTTCATCTTGGGACCCAAACTGTATGCCTGGTTCTTGCTTATATAATAGGCTGAATGCCTTCAAAGAAGTTTGAAGTTCCAGTTTTAGTCCATCACTGATTTAACAGCATGAAATAAGACAGAAGACAACTGACCACAGTGAGGTTTGCTTGCTTGCTTTGCTTTCTATGTTGTGTTGTAAATATGTTTTACCCAGGATAAAAGCAAAGGGAAGGAGCTGGTACAGCACTAAATGTGTTCCTTTTAACTCTCAGGCAACACCAGGCTCTTGCCTATGGTCTCTTACACACCATGGGGTCTCTGCAGGAAAACCAAGCAAATTTAACACTGGGAGGATGGCTTTGCAGTCAGGAGACAGCCCAAAGCTTGTAAAAATACCCAGATGAATACCCTTCAGAGGATAAGAGTTCTGGATTTAAAAACCACAACAACAACCAAACAAAAACAAAACCAAGCTGGCTATGCATGATATGTGGTGCCAATTACTTCAGCAAACAGGATCACAGGAGCTGGTACAGCCTGTGGCCAAGAAACAGCAGCATCTGGAGGGAGCGAGAGCCACAGAGCAGGCATGCTCACCAAACCACCGCGCTGACCTGTGCCCCAAAAGGCACCTCTTGGCAGCCTCAAACCCAAAATATAATAGGGCAACACGGAGAAGGGGATGAAGGAGGATCAAAGGTTTGGAGGAGCTTCCCTGCAAGCAAGGACATGTGCACGCCAGGACTCCTCAGTCTGGAAAAGACATGACTGAAGAGGTTATGGTAGAGGACTATGAAATCATGCATGGCCCAAAGAAGGCTGATAAGGATCAGCCTTGCTGCCTCTTCCTAGTGCAAAAATTTGGGCTGATTTCAAAGCATGCAGGTCCTCATGCAGTTGGGGACAGACCTGGGGAACTCCTTGCCCAAGGATGCAGTTGGCTGTGAGTATTTACATGTGTTCAAGACGAGACTGGACAAGTTGGTGCAGAAAAAAAGTCATCTGGATTAAAAAATACAGACACATGCTGTTTAGGAAGCATTTGGGGCTGTGCTCTTGACCTGTGTTAGTAGAAAACGGTGAGGGCACATATGGGCCACACTCTGCCCAAGTGGACCTCACCCCTGGAGGAGATGACAA
This sequence comes from Balearica regulorum gibbericeps, assembly GCF_011004875.1. Lineage (NCBI taxonomy): Eukaryota > Metazoa > Chordata > Aves > Gruiformes > Gruidae > Balearica > Balearica regulorum. The sequence continues at coordinate 51,036,776 of NC_046188.1, read as the reverse complement.
GGGGTGGGAATTGAAGGGGTGCTGAGCAACATGCCCTTGGGAGCTCCTACTGCTCCCTGAAGGCTCCCTAGGATACTCAGCAATTCAGATGCTTGGTCTGACCTAGTGTAGGAATTTCTCCTTACTCATGGCTAAGCAGCCATGTGGATCCCAGTCTTGTCCCATTAGGTCTCCCAGGATCAGAACTGTCCCACAGCTTGCCACCAGGAAAGCCTGACAGTGAGTGATTTCTCCCTGTAGTGCGTGTCCTCAACTGCTAGCCTATATCAAAGAAACCAAGCCGTAGCCTCAAACAACTTATTGCTAAAGGGTGATTTGTTATACTCAGCAGAAACAGAGGTCCTTCCACTGAAGAATCCCAATAAGCCTATAGAGGATTGTCCATCTCTTATAGGGCTGAAGCTCCACCTCCAAGCTCACACAACCCTATTCAGCCCGTGGCCATGTTTCTCCAAAAAGCACACTGCTTATGTTAGACAGCATAAAGCCACCCACCTCCCTCCTCTGACCTGCTTGTCAGACGGGAGCACACTCTTGCCAGCACCGGATCCCAGCTGGGAAGAGGAAACCTTTGCCAGCCCCGTGCTGCCCTGGGGCAGCGGGTCCCCCTGCCAACTTCATGTGTGCTGAACCACATGTAATATTTGCTAGCTCAGGCAACCGCAGAGCTTTAATGTTTAATGAAGTGAAGCCTGCACAGGCATGGGGGCAGGAGATGGCAGGCTGAAGCTCAAGATGCCCATGTGCTCCTTGTTATCCCTCCCATACGATGTCTTCCTTTACTATGCCTCTGACCTCCCCTTCCTCCGGATACATACGATGAAGGATGTGATGGCAAGCCAGACACAGTGATCTGGTTTTTATGGCCTCGTGGGATCACCAACCCCAACAAGAGGTGCCAGGCACCATCCAAACCCACGTTTGATCTGTGTTTTGTGCCTATTGGGAACCACCTCATCTTGGCCAAAAGAAGGATCACGCAACCTCACAGAGAGGTCTTTTCAAGTTCTTATGAAGCCAAAAAATGCCAATGCCTCTGCCTGACTTATATTTTGCTAGCTGGTGATCACCTCAGGGACCCTAGCCCTGAAGCATGGTGCTGCAGAAGCCGTGATAAGCCCTTATGTTGCTGGGACATCCCAGGAAGGCAACGGCGAGGAAAGTGCTATTTAAACTGGAGCCGCTGCACTCGCAGTACAGGATAAAAATCTCGCCTAAGCCAAATGTTAATGAGATGGCACAGACTCTGGGCAGGCTTTGTGCTTTTTTCCTCCCAGAAAAAAAAAGCAGCGACATGTGAGGACCAGGGAGCTGAAGGGCTGACAGCTGGAGGTTAACGTCAGGTCAACAAGCCCTTTTTCTCTCCATTTCAGCCCTGAGACCCTGAGACAGGGGGGTTTACCTAGAGCAAACATTTTAAAAAAGGCAGTTCTCCTTTCTTCCCAGCCTCTTTCTCACAGAGGAGCTGCCTTGGGTTTGAAAGCCAGCTTGAATGCTGTGCTTTGCCTGAGCTAGCAGGATATGGGAGCCACGGCAAGCTGTGGCTCTTCTCCCACCTAAAGTCCACTGTTCTTTCTTTCCCAAGACAAGCTCACTCCTACACATCTGCAAGTGTCTGCAAGCACCTGAGCTGTGCACAGAAAAGCAGGCTTCAGCTCCTGACTCTGCAGGAGTCTGATTTTGTGGGTGATGCCAGGTGGGTTGTGCACAGACTGACTAAGCCACCCTTGCATTTCCTTGTATTGCAGAAGCGTAACCAAGGTCCAGGCTCTGGCATCTCTTCTCCAAAGCAAAGGTCATCACCCCTCCCCTCATCACCCTCGTGATGTGTACAGAGATGGTGACGTCCCCAGTGCAGCAGTGGTTTCTGTTTGATCATCTGGGTGGTACCACAACTCAAACACAAGTGGGTTGTTTCCCTGGGTCCCGCTGTGCAGAGGGCTGGTGACTGCCCTGGCCTGCACCCAAAACCACCCAGTCTCATCAACGGTGTTAAGGATAGTAGAGCTAAACATGGTACCTTAAAGACCTTTTTAGCAGTGCGGATTTTGATGAATACAAGCACTGTGCACCCTTTGAAGCAGTGACCCAGCAGCTGCACTGGATGGGGGGCTCCAGGGGGGCTTCCCCTGCACAGAAAAGTGAGCCCTAAAAAGATCCAGCTGGGCAGTGGGGAACTTCAGAGGGCACTGCAGCTGTCCAAGCTAAACTCAGTTAAGTGTGCTATGGGGACGACAAAAGGTTCTCCAACCCTTCCCACTGTCTCTGCTACGGGTGCATCAATCCCGAGCAGTGAGAGATTACTGAGCAGCTTAGAGAGGAGAGAGAGGGGAGGGGACGGGAGGAAAAACAGATCCTAAACCACCACAGATACTTCTGCCATCACCTTCTGGCCACTGCTTCAAGCCTTGTTAGCATTCAGAAGTTGCATTGATTTAAAGCTGTTGGAGTAATTAAAGTGGAACAACTTTCCCAGTAATTTTTTTGCACAAATTAAATTAAAATTAAAGCAGCATCCTTTGCGTAGCTTATTCTTGCCCAGGAAGGAGGTCCCGATACAAGATGGTTAAAAGAGGTGTTTATATCAAGTGTTGCACCCCTTAAAAGACAAAAATATTTCACTTTTAAAACACCTGCCACATATCTGACTGGTATTTATACCAATAAAAATGTCGAGTGCGCTCTTGGAAAATGAATCCAAAATAATTAAGAGTGCAAATTTAGATTAGTGGAACTGCATTAAGTCTTTTTTTGTATACACTCTCATTTGAAATAAACACTCTTAATTCAAGTTAATTTATAATTCATTGAAAAAAAATCCTTAATTAAACTTAAGGGACCATTAGTCCATTATGTTCCAAGTGAGACTGTCAATACAGCTCTCGGCTGATTTTATATTGCCTGTCATAATTACACCAGAACAGAAACACCTGGGAGCTTTCCTGGGCAGCTGAGAAACCCTCAGGGTCTGTGAGGGGGGCTGGGGACAGTGATAACACATCCAAGCCTTTCCTTCAGCCCCAGTGCTGTGAACAGAAGCATGACTGCTCGAGCGGAGAAATGACTCTTCTGGGCTCTCGACCCTCCAGTCTCAGTCAGCGCCTTCCCCCCATCCCTATCGCCTGTTGTCCTCTGATGGGGAAGGGAATCACTCACTCCCTAAGGGTGTGTGGGGAGATGGATCAGTTGTCAAAGCTTGTTCAGAAATGCATAGGTACGTATTAAGGTTTTGCATGTGCCCATGCTTTTTTACCCTGCTAGTTTACCTGCACATGCCCATGCTAGTTTACCCTGCACACAGCAGATATGGACCCCAAAATTCTACCTTGCTGAGCACCAGCTAGCTGCCCATCATCACTCACAAGGCAATAAAGCTTCTTTCCTGAAAGCAGCATCAATTTGGGGTATTTGGGCACCCCAGCCCAGCCAGAAGCAGGAATGGGACATCAGCATCATGTCCCGCAGTGCCAGAAAGGAGGAAGCATGGCTCTGCTCCAGCCCATTGTCCCACAGCAGAGGTGGACACAAGAGAAGTGAGCACCAGCCCCAGCTCCTTGCATGAGCCTTTGGGCAGGCTGAGGGCAGGGGACAGCCACGAGAAGGGCTGAGCCCAGCCTGGGCCACACATGAGGCTGCAGGGACTTGTGAACCACCCTTCTGCCCATAAACCTGAATTCACAGCCTCCTCCTCTTCTATTTTTCTTCTGGTGTAGACAAGAGTCTCAGCTGAGAGTCAGGATCTTTCTGCCAGTCCTCCTCTGTCGGTATTATAATCAGAGCTCATTTAGGCTTCCCAGCCTAAATTGCTTTTCACTGGGCTTCCTTCTAAAACTGTTTTGCAAAGAGGGCCTGTTCCATGTGGGACACTCTGAGGTGGCTCAACTAGGGTTGAGCACCTGGAAACCGTACTGAGAGGCAATATGCCAGCTTTTCCCTGAAAGAGCCAGCCTCTGGGGTCAGAAAGGAAGATGAGGGTTATTGATAACCAGCCATGGTGGCTGGCATCTGCTAAGAGGCGCCACGTAGAGACTGGGGACAAATCCAGACAGAGGATAGCCTTTGTCTTAACTCTTCCCCTGGGATATGCTTATTTTTGAGTTCACGCACCAGCTTTGCCTGGCAGGGAGGTGCTGGTGTTGCAGTGAAGTGCACAGGAGACTGCAGGGAGATGCAATCCACAGCAGATCTCCTTATTATCATGCACCATTAGCAAGGCCGGTCAGACCTGGTGTGACACACTGGTCATTGTTGGAGACAATGAGGGAGATGATTGCTTCTCTCCAGCGCAATCTAGACCATACAGTGAAACATCAGATGGAAAGCAGCCCCCATTGCTCACATTTTCTGCTGGGTTCTTGCTTTTGCTCTGGTGAGCAGAGCAAGTGTAAACTATCTCCTGCCACCACCAACTGGGATTTGTCGAGGGTGAGCTGTGTCAAACTCATCCAACCACCTCCTGTGGTGGAGCCACCGGCTTTGCGGAGAGGGAAAAAACAGGAGACAACATATTTTGATGTTAGTAAGACCTTAGGCATTGTTATGGATAAAACATTCTCATAGGTAAGTCTGGGGAATGATTGTAGAGATGAAAAACACTATACAAGGAGTGCGCAAAGTGTATTTACTGGTTGCTCAGGTCAAAACAGAGAGGGCCCAAAATTGTTAACCCATTCAGGTATTCAGTTTGGAGATAACAGCAAATGGGAGGAAGTGCCAGCACACTTGAGAAAGGGATTATGATTCAAAATGGTCTTGAGAAATCGGAGAAAGAACCTGGAAAACCACTCCCAGAACATAATTCAACAGAAGTGAGGGTGAGGTGACATGAGATAATTAGCTGTTCAAATAGAGGATGGAGAGAGATGTTCTTGCTGGGATGATCAGTTGGACAAATGTAGGACGGAGAGGAAGAATTTCTGCAGAAAAGGTGCTTTTGATCATAGTCCTTGATATGGGTTAATCATGCCATGTTGGATGGTGTAAAACAGTTCCCTTGCATGGTTATCTCTGCTCTGTGCTGGTAACATTTTCCAAGAGAGGCAAGAAACCCTCGAAGAGAGCTGTGCAATCAGATGGGGAGAAAAGTGATCAGGGAGGAGTCGATAAAGGAACTGGAATTTTTTATCTAGGAATGGGCAGGCTGAGGAGATGTTTCAAATACAGAAAGGGCTGCGAAGGAGACCCAGGTTTGTGCAGGCAGAACGAAAAGCAATGCTCTGCAGTGGGGGCAAGGGCCGTCTGTGCTAGATTGTGGGAAACACCTCTATCCCAGCTGTCAGGATAGCAAAAACCAGTGCTAGAGCTGCACTGGTGGGATGTGGCAAGGAAAAAGTGCCAGGAAAGCCAGGGCAGGGCTGGGCAGCATGGTGTTACCTCCCCATGCCCCTTCCACTTGCCCCCTTCCTCCCAGCCCACTAAAAACTCTTGTTTCCTTTGACTCAGGCAATGAAACAACACTGGGGAATAGCTGCCTGGTTTCGTGACATGGCAGGTGAAATCAAGCACTGATGAGGTTGTAGGGAGCTTATCATGGACTTGTCTTTGCATCCAGAGCTCATAGATGCCAGCTGGTTTGCAGGCATTGACCATGGAGGTTTGTAGCATGCATCCTGTAAAAATGAGTGAACAAGTAACAGTGATGGTACTCAGGTCCGAGTATTTCCATTTAGGCTTGCACATTCCTGTTAGCTGTTAAAGTGATGGAGGCTTTCCTAGAGCTACCAGCATGGATATGAGACTACAAAATTTTTCCATTCCTGTATGCCAACGACACAGACGATTACAATTTCGCTTCTGACTCCTACTCATCCTGCCTCACAGAAATCAGATTAATCGTGGCACATGATCAAAGAGATTGAAATGAAGAAACCAATAACCAAATGGCTGCAGTTACCCTGCTGCAAAACTTGGATGGAGATAATGACTGTAATTTTGCTGCAAATTAGCCTGGGCTTGGAGAGGTGAGGGATACAGTGCTAACCCCATATGTTTTTATCCTAACAAATACTCCAGCTGCCCTGTTTCGATGAGGACTCTGCTATTACATTGCTAGCTTAAAAAAAAAAAAATCACCACCTTTTGGGAGAGTAAAAGCAAAGTGCGAGACCCGTGAAAATGAGCAGAGCTGCAAAGAGACTTTACCGTATGGCAAACACTTGTGGCAGCTCAGAGCACTTGTGGGCAGAAGCTCCTGGGCACGCAGCCCAGCATGTCCCTGGGTCACTGCGTACAGGCCAGCTGCAGCCCCTAGAGCACCTTCCCCTCCAGCTGAGCACCAGCAACACACCGTAAATGGGCCCCTAAACCCATCATTCCTCTCATGGGACAGAGCAGTTGCTTTAATGAAGGGTTAGCACCCTCCAAGAGAAACTTGGCAGTGCAGGGCACGTGTATCACATCCACTCCTCATCCTCCTCTTCCTCACCCGCTCCCAGCACGCCACCCACAGACCCCACCAGCCACCCTCGGCAGCTCCTCAGAGAGCTGCACCAAAGCGGAGCCAGATGGAGCTGCCAGCTCACCCGTACGAGATGGCACAGGCTTTTCAAGCTGCCTCTTCCCAGGGCTGCCTACTCCTGCGTGGGAGGTGTAAGCAAGGCACGTGTTGTTTCCCCCAGCAAGCGGTCCTCCAGCATGTCCCAGTGCCACCAGCACCAGCACTGAAGCCTGTGCTTGGTGGTCCTGCAGAGCTGCCAAGCATCAAAGCCAGCTCAGATAAGCACCATGTCACCTCTTCCAAATGCCCTCTGAGTGGAGACTAATTCAAGGCAGAGCATTGCAGCTGCTGACCGAGAAGCGGAGTGATGTGATTTTTGTGGTCACCTTGCTCTGCATGCACAAAAGCCCCAGCCACTAGCCCTGACCTTGCCCACTGCCATGTTGAAGTGGTGCCAGCAGCAGCATTCCCAGCATGGGAAGTGAAATCCCTGGGAAGACCCTCCTCCTTGCACACTCCCACTTTTTATTCCCACTTACAACTTTGGGAGGACCAGAAGAAAGAGCATCCACCTCTGTCCATTAGAGAGATCTGTCCCAGGCATCTCATGGGATCTGTCGCCTGCAAGGACCGGCTGTCTGGTGGCAGGGAAAGATGTTACCTGCTGTGGCACACATCTCCACAGTGACATGAGGTGTTTGTGCAGGGTGAGAAGACTCAGGACCACTGCAGGCTGGTGGCTCTGGCAAATCCCATTCTTACGTAAAATCCTGTCTTTAATCCCCAGCATTTTGCTATCTCAGTGTAAGCCAAGCACACATGAGGGAGGAAGAACATGCAGCCGGCCTGCACCCCAGCTTGCCAAAAATGAATTCAGGTTCTGGCCATGCTGCAGACACTTGCCTCAGGTTGCCGCAGGGCTTTGTTGCCATCCCAAGCCTGCTGCAACCAACAGTGCTGGGAATGCCTCCTTTGGAAGGCAGGAAGAGGTTGGTACAGGACTGCATGGGAGTAGGCAGGTAGGCAGGCATTGGATTTGCACTGCTTGGGAAGCAGAGTGCAGCCTTTCATGGGCTGGATAAGCTAGCGTGAAACAGACTGACATGTCTTGCTACCATTGCTATGCATCAGGCTGTCTTGACACATTTCTGGGAAGCTTCATTTGTGCTGGAGACGCGTTTCTGGCCTCGGCAGCCTTGCTGCCCAGGGAGAGACCGGGATGCTTGGAGACACAGCACTTCCCTCAGTGGGGATCAGGCAGAAACACCTCATCCTGCCGTATTTTCTGGATAAACTGTAGACAAAAATATCTTGTAAAGGGAGAAAAAAACCCCTTTCATACCCAGAGCAGGAGGGTTGGGTGTTACCCTGGACCCCAGGGATGCTGTGCAGGGGGGTCTCACCTTCTTGGAGTGGGATGCGCCATGGTGCAGCGCCGAGGGTGGCACGGCGTGCCCAGGGGGACTATGGGCTGTGTGTGTGTGCATCAACACAGCTGGAGTAGCATGCAACACAGGACAGTGAAAAGGACGTCCAGGCCATGGGCAGCCTCCTTGCTCTTACCTCATCTTTTTAGCAAAAGTCTCTCTGGGGTCAGCCTAGGCCAGTTGATAACACACTGATGTTTTGGTTGTTGCTAAGCAGTATTTACCAAGTCAAGGACTTTTCAGCTTCTTATACTGCCCCGCCAGTGAGGAGGCTGGAGGTGCACAAAAAGTTGGGAGGGGACATGGCCAGAACAGGTGACCCAAACTGGCCAAAGGGATATTACGTACTATATGACATCATGCTCAGTATATAAATTTGGGAGAAAATGGCCAGGGGTGTGATCACTGCTTGGGGACGCGATGGGCATCAGTCAATGGACGGTGAGCAATTGCATTGTGCATCACTCATTTTGTATATTCTTTTATCATTATAATTATTACTATTCTCTTTCTTTGCTGTCCTAATGAACTGTCTTTATCTCAATTCACAAGTTTTACTTTTTTTTTTTTTTGATTGTCCTCCCCATCCCACTGGGCAGGGGGAGGAGTGAGCAAGCAGCTGCATGGTGCTTAGTTGCTGGCTGGTGTTAAACCATGACACCTGCCCACCTCCCCGAGGCATCGCTCAAAGCTCTTGGCTTCGGTCCGGGAGCGGTACGTTTTGGTCCTGGCATATCGACCCAGTGGGTCCAGGGTTCCCCATCTCCTGCCCAGGCACATGTTGGTGCTTTTCACTGGAGCTAATGGCTTTTTGCAACAGGATCAGGTTGGCTTGGGATGAGAGACCCAGGGACACACTGCTGTTGATCTAGGTGAGCAGGCAGGTGCCAATTCACTTGCTCTGAGGATATTCATGATGCTGTCAGGGAGGAGGCGGCAGCAGACAGAAAATAAATACAGCTCAAAAGCAGGAGAGAGGTGGATATAAGGGAGCATAATAATATCTCTGCAGAGTAAATCCTAACCCACTAGGCCCTAACCCTTCACCCCTGGTCCTGCGTCATCTCCAGTTGTAGCCAGTAGCAGATGCCCAGGGAAAAGCCATCAGAGCACAGGAACAGGACAAGTAATGTTTCCTGCTCATCTTGCCCCATCTCTGCAGCCACGTGCCTGTGGCACAGGACAAGCAAACATCAAAACGGGCCCAAAATTCTCTCCCAGCCTCCAGCAATCTGTGGCTCAGCGGCTGTGAATTTAATCAGTGAATTTAAATCTTTGCATTTAATACACAACTGATATGGTTAGATTTTTCTCCATTAAGTCTCCCAGGCTTTTTTCTGGGGGAAAGCATCCCTCCGCCCCTCCTTGTCCCCACACCACAGCCCGAAGGCGGGATGCAGTGGTGCAACTGCCAATGGCTCCACATTTCCAAAGACTTGTTGTAATTTTTTTTTCATAATAATGGAAACCCAGAATAATAACAGCCACAAGGGGATACAATGTTTGTTTTCCAAGCAGCACAGAAATTGAGAGGCTGTTGCTCCTTGTTCACAGATTGTTAATCACCGCCGAATTTCCCCGCTCTTCCCGGTGCTGCTGCGCGTCACCTCTCCCCTTCTCCGTGGCTCCCCCAGAGCAGGCTGTCCCATGCAGGGCCTGTCCCTGAGGCTTTCCCCTTCAGTTCTGCTTTGGTTTGCTGAGGCTCATTGGTGCATCCTGAAGCTGAGGGCAGGTGTTTGCTCTGGCTCTGCAGTCTCCTGCCTTGTCTTGCAGGGGCCAATGTGAGCAGTGATGCTTCATACTGCTGGTCCTGTCTCCCCATGCAGCACCAGACACAGGCTGGCAGCATCCCTAGATGAGAAATTTGGGTGCTCTCCCTCCAAACTGTGGTGTGCAGGAACTTGGTGCTCCAGCGTTACCACCTGCCACCCATGGCCCCGCTGCCTTGCTCATGCACAGAAGCTGATGGCTCCTGCCAAATTGCAAACCAAGCAGCAGAATCATACATGGGAGAAGGGACCGGGGGGAGCACATCAGGCTCCATCCCTCTCTAATGTCCCAGCCAGTGTCATCCTCTCACTGGCATACCCATGCCTGTGAGCAGGCAGCAAGCACTGTGTGAGATGGGTGAGCACCTGGTGCTGCAGGTGAAAATACTTGCACCCAAATTCCTGCTGGGGCTGCAGAGGGAAAGAGCTGTCCCCCAATGCCCTTGCCACCCAGCGGGGACCTGCTGCAGTGCCAAGTGCTGCTCTTCCCCACGGCTCAGCCCTGCAGCAGCCCGCCTTTTCCTTATTTGTTTTTCTCCCCTTGAGAGCTATTCTTTCCCTCCCATATGCTGTAATAATTACAAGTGATAACTTAACAGCTGCTCTGCTATTCCGGGCTCGGCAGAGCCACGTGCCTCCGCCTTCCCTCCCTCCCACAGCTCTGGGTCAGCGTCTTGGCTCTGGCAATCAGGGATTCCTGCAATTTCTGCCACTTGGAGGATCTGGACCCTTTTCCCCTCTGTCACCATCTGTCTCCCGCCCGCCCACCCCAGCATTGCCAAGGGGGATGGGACTGTGACATCTATCTGTTACCATGGAGAAAGCTGAGCCAGCAAAGGGACACGCCTCACATCCCAGTTGAAGGCCAGCAGAGACAGGGCAAAAGGGATTTTCTTGTATATTTGTTTTATTATCATGTGTCTGGTGTCACTCGTGGGGTCTGCTGCACATGACGACCACCATCTTTGCTCACAATGGACAGTACCTCCTAAGCCCTCTCACTGGAAAAGGTGGTGGCCTTAGACTTGGTGCGGCAAATGCCACCATCACAGCTGGTAGACCAAGTCCACATCCCTCAGATGAACGCAGTGCTGTCCCTACTCCAGTGCAACAGTGGTGGTGCAGAAGTGATTACATTAAAAAAAACTTCTTGGGTTCAGCTGCTTTGGTAGCAGCCCAACACTGCAGGCTGCAACCAACCGAGCTAAAAATGGTGCAGAGATGGAGAGCAGAGCCGAGAGGGCCAAACGTGACTCTTCGGTGGTGAGCAATGGTAGTTGCAAAACCAGACTCGTGTAATTAAAAGTTGCATCTGGTATTATCAACACCACTCTCATTCCAAATCCAAAATACAGCAATATACCAGCTACGAGGAATAAAATTAAAATAAACTCTATCCTAGCTGAAACCAGGACAGCAGGACACAGATCTAGATGGGTGCTGAGCACCTGTTGGACCCATGGGAGCCTGGGAGATGCCCTTCAGCTCTGGTACCCCACTTGGACATGCAGCACGTGCAGCTGCTGAACAGCAATGATGCTGCAAAGGAAGCTGCAGCAGAAACACTGGAAATAGGAAAGATAGTTCAAGGTCCATGATCCATAACAGGAATAAATTGCATGTGGGAGGCAACGGCCCCAGCACCCATTAAATAAACCAGTCAAACCCTGCCAGCATCCTGGGCAGTGATTGCTGAGACAAGCGCTGCTTGGAGAGTGAAGGACCAGCTCTGCAGCTAGCACATATAAGCTGGCTTGGGTGAAAATCAGGGAGGCAACACCAGTTTGCACCAGATGGGAATCTGGCCCCATGCTTTGTAAACCACTGGCCCTTCCAGAAGGGCTGCCCCCCCTGCCCCATGTGCCCCAGGGTGCTGCTCAGGGACTTGCCTGGGTAGCACACCTCCATGGGCAGGAGAAAAGGACTTCTGCTGCTTTCCCGCGAGGCTGAAATGCTGCTTGACTGCTGGTGATGTGGGGGTGACCCAACAACACAAATGAACCTGGAGGTGCTCCCCACTGCACCATCACCTCAGAAGAGAGGGAAGCAGCAAGGCTGAGATTTGCAGAGCTGCTTGGTCCTCATCTCCTCTGTCTGCAGTGACCCAGGGGTGGGGAAGGGCTGCAGCAGGGCAGATGGCAGCTGTGCCCTGGGGTACGACACAGCTTGGGGCATCTTGAATGAAAGGATGGAGGTTCTCAAAGCCTTTCTCCCGGAGCCTCCCTGGGGGACTGTGCTGGCTCAAGCATCCAGTGGAAGACAGAAATCCTGCCAAGAGCTGCAAATTAAGAAGGAGGGTGTTTGCAGCTCTTTGCTATTTCCACATTGGCCCTGGCTTGGCAGTGGCTGAGTTGGAGCAATCAGGGTCTTACTGGCTAAGCCCTCCCGCAGCCTGAACCCTCCCAGCAGCACGAGCCCCACAGCAGCCTGACCCTCCCCTGCAGCCCTGGTTCAACCTCCCATGTCCTCTGCTCTTGGGTCAGGGCAGGGTGACAGTGATGCCAGAGCTGTCCCCATCAGGGGTCAGCACCTGGCAGGGAGCAGATAGACACACGTGCACACACACAAAGTCCTCTTCTTGCACTTTTGTCCACCTTCCCAAGTGCCAGCATGACACTGCAGCCCCTTTCCATCCCTGCCCATCTGCATCGGCAGCACAGCCTGCTCCCGCTCAGGGCTGGCAGCATTCCCATGCAGGTGTCCCACACACCCCATGCTCCAGAGCCTGGACACATGGACACATCAGCCGAGGAGGGGGCACTGCCCAGCATGGCCTGATGCAGCATGTAGTGCTCCTGGAGCAATGGTCACCAGTGCCTGAGAGCTAAGATGAACAGGCTGCTTGCTGAGCTGGGAATTCAACAGAGACCTGCTCTTCCTGCAACCACAAGAGCACCCAAGTCTTGTGTGGATAATCCCCTCCCCAAACCACCTCAATGCAGTTGGGCATGGGAAGAGGTAGGATGGGGATACAGCTGTTTCTGCCATGCAATGAGACCCTTGGTCTGCTGAAGGGGGAAGCACTGAGAGCTACCCACTGCCAGAAACACGACCTGGCAAACACATCTTGAACTCGAGTGGGTTGCCCAGGAAGGTTGTGGAATCTTCATCCTTGGAGGTATTCTAAAGCCATTTGGACATGGCAATTGGCTCTAGGTGGCCCTGCTTGAGCAGGGGGATTGGACCAGTTGATCTCCAGAGGTGCCCTCCAACCTCAGCCAGTGAAGGGGTCATGCTTCGAGGTAGGAGCAGAAGCATCAGAGACCTGAGAGAAAAGGGGGAAGACTACAAGGAGAGCAAGAAGCTGAAGGCAGAGGAGAAGGCAGGGTATCCAGGACTCAAGGTGAAGTATTCAGCCTCCACATGATGCTCTGTCAGGTAGGCCAGCACATCACATTGTGGTAAGGTGTCAAGGAGTAGATCTGTTTGGCTCAAATATCACCCCTCTCTGCTATGAACTTATCTCCTAGCCCATTCCATGCCACCAGGCAGAAGAGATGAAGATGACACAAAGAGAAAGGCTGGAGCAGGGTCCTGTGGGGCACTTAAATGACCTCCCTGCTCCCCTGCCTTGGCTTGTATCCTGCAGATGGGGTGCTCCTTCTCCCTACCACCAGCACCAGCACCCAAGCCTTCTGCTGGGGACAGACAGGGGAGAAGGGCTTGACCCAAAACTCAGCCACCCACAAGACACTGGGGATTTCTAGAAGCTGGTCCCAGACTCCAGACCAGCAGCTTGGCTCTCTGCTGGTGCAGGCAGGGTGCAGCCAGGCCTTCATCCAGGTGGGTTACACCATCAGGGTCTCCAATCCACCTGGCTATGTGCTTGAGATGTGGTGCACAGCAATGGTGATGCCTTCTGAAGAGGCAGTTATAAAATCCAATGAGAATTAGCTGCCGCTGATCCCAAAGCCGATCCTTCGTTCTGCTCATATTCCCCTGTAAATCACTCACAAAGTTGCTCAATCTCAAGGTAAAGTTATCACTTTTTCACCGCAGCAAGGGTCTCTCCTTTGTTTTTCCATGCCACTAGTCTGATCCAAAGGTTTATGTTTGGATTCCTGCTTCCTCTGGACTGTTCAGAATCCAAAAAATTGGGATTGGACAATAGCAGTTGAAAGGGTAAGGTAACACATCTATTTATCTTCTTCAAAACCACCAAAACTGACACTAAATAAAATAGAGGGGATAGGACAAATCAGGGAAAATAGCATTTTTTAGCTTAGATAATTTTTTTTTTCCATTTAAAAATTAATTTGCTAGTGATCATCCAGGGGGAAAAGATACTTGTTGCTTTGACCTCACAAGACCTATGAATATTTTTAATTCTTGGCTATCCCCGTGAAGCACCACTTGGGGAGGCAGCAGGAGACTCCCCTGGAGGATCCCAGCAGCTCTTGGGACTGAGCTTCTGAATGGGGGAAGATTTGGTGACTAATGCAGGAAATCTCCTTCTCCTGAGGAAGACAACCCTGTCCTGATCCTGGCTGGTGTTCCTGATGTGCAGCATTTTTCTCATAAAGGCTGACAGGACCCTGGAAGATGCTCACCTTGGGAAGACTGTGCAACATTAGCAGAGTCATTCAGGTGGACTGGAAACACCATGCTCTGTTCTAACCTTCCGCTCTTGAGGGGGGTGTTGCTTCAGAAGGGGATCCACCACCCTTGCTGTGTTATTAACTCCAAGTCTGATCCAGAAGCATGTGCTTCTCCTCCTGCCACAGGTTGGGTGCTCTCAATCTGACTGCTGCTGCTGGCATGTCCATCTCCCCCTGTGCTGCCACAGCAGCGTGCTTCTTCCTCTTCTTGCCAATCACCTTCCTTCTGGGACAGATCTCCCAAAGGTTTCTCTCTCTTGCTCGCAGGGCAGTTTTGCCTTTGCTTTCTCTCTCCCTGAACCTGCCAACAATGTAGCTCCTTTACATGGCAGATGGTGGAGCCACGATTGCTTGTACCCTCAGTTAGTGCGTGCCCTGGCACAGCCCTTGTCCATGTGGGCTTGATCAGCCCAGGGAATGATGAGGAGACAACACGTGCTCAGCACTGTCCTCACAGGCTGCATGGATTTGGGCCAATGTGTTTTGGCTGGTGAGGAGAGAGCGGGTACTGTGGTACTCACCTTCAGGCCCCTGTCACAGCTCTAGATGTTCCTTGGGGTGTGGATGATGCTGGTGACAGGAGCCTGCAGCAGCAAGGTGGCCCAGGGATGGAGAATGGGCTGGGTTGGTGCTTGCTGTTGGGGAAGAAGGGTCTGCATCTGCCCACAGAGCGGCAGTAAGAATCGCCAGGCTCCACACGGAGAAAGGGCTGGGACAGAAGTGATGTGGGCTGTGTGGTGGCAGACATTGAGCCTCAGGACCAGCCCTCATGGCTGCTGCTATAAAGCCCCTTGCAACCTGCCAGGGTCTCCCAGCACTATCCTGCCATCAGGAGGAGGGCCAAAATCCCTGCGGGGGGCAAAGCCATGGAAAAGGAAGAGCAGCAACAAATGCAAACCCTGCCCAGCTTGCACCACTCTTCCAGTGAGGTCCTGCCTGGGAGGTACCAGGATGCCAGCAACTGCTCACAGGTGCTGGGCTGAGCTGGGTGAGAACCAGGAGCAGGGCAAGAGAAGAAGGATAGAAGAGACAAGGGTAGGGATAAATGGGAGAGAAGTAGCAGAGAGCTTTAATACAGCTGGACTGAGAGAGGACTGGTTTCAGATTGGTAGACCTGGCAGCAGGGATTTGCCCAGTGATGCTGGGGAGCACAGCCCCCCAGGAAGCTCTGCCTGCTCTGCTGACCTCCAGAGATGAGAAGTCCCTGGTCAACAACGGAGGAGAAGCTGGAACTCAAGCCATGCGTGGTCTAGAGCCTGTTTGCAGGTTGCAGCTATGGCCTATCACATAGATAATCTATTTAAGACATGCTGGATTGCACGTAGCATCATCAGATGCCCTATAGCACCACAGCTTTCCACTGCTGAGGCAGGGGTTGGGAGTGTTCTCCATTACATTTTGTGGGCACTGCAGGTTTCCTAAGGAAATATTTCCAAATAAATCAAAGCTGTATGTGATACAGCAAGCCACTACCAGCATAACATATTTGGGGGCATCACAGGAGGCCAGCACACTGGATGCTGGAGAAAGTAAAAAAGAATACGTTGAGCCCACTGTGTGCCGTACGCCTCCCAAACGGTCTGGAGATGCTTGGGTCAGCTTCTGAGTCTTTTATTTTTAAAAGTTACACTCGTGAGACTCTCTTCTTCCCCCTAGCGTCCATTTTAAGATGTTCCTCTTGCTCTTCAAATTCAGCTAAAGCAGCAGTCACTCCCTTCCTCAGGCGCAGGTTTTACATTTATAACAGATACTGCAACTCTCTCCAGGAATCTGACACTGTATTTTCTGGTTTACGCTATGCAATGTGGGAGGATCCCATTGCAAGGCCGTCATCCCCTGGCATACTTAAAAAAATATCTCAATAACTCCCTTAATTTTAGCATGATCATGCTGAGCTCCAGCTGGGGATGTGCAGGCGCAATGAGGTTTTTGATGGCAATGGGGAGAGGACGTGCCTGTGGCAGATGCCTTGTTTGAGGGATGGGTCAGAACAAGGCCCTGCTCATGTTGCCTGTGAAAGACCACACTACATGTCCTCTCAGATCACACAACTTATCCTTGGGCCATAGGAAACCTGTGCAGAGCTGAAAAATTACTCCAGTGCCCCTAAAGCTTGATCAAGGCTATCCCAGCAAGGTTGTCTTTCTTCTAGTGACAGCAAGAGATCTCCCAGGCAGGATTTGCACTACCTGGGTCATGTTCCAGCTAGCTGGACTGGTTTCTAAAAATCCAGCCAGCATTTCCCTCTTTGGGGACAGAGACAACAGATATTCCCCTCTTTTGGGGACCGGGCAGCAGACCTGCCCTCCCAGATGCATCTGCAGTGGGCCTGCTCTCCACCTGCAGCACCAGCTCACAGTCTGTGGTTGAATTCAGTCCAGGGCAAGCCCTCCTTGCTGTCCCACAGCTGCCCTGCCCTGCCTGTCCCCCTGCCTGTGCCTCCCTGCAAGGTCCAAAAGCTTTGCAGGCACACTGACATGAGGTGTGCTGTTCCCAGTGGTCTCATGCTCCCATGCCATCTCCACTCTTCAAGGCTAGTCCGTTGCCTCAGCCAGGAGAGGAAAGACGTTTACCTTCACATTTCCAGTATCCCCCAGGGGAACTTTAGAGGAGCAAGATGCTGCCAACAATAGAAACATGGCCAGGATACTCTGGCATACTGAGAAAGCTATCGCAGGGCAGGCTGCATCTCACTTGGCATTGGATGGTACCAAGCAGACATGTAAGTGATCTCAAAGCCCTGTTCTATCAATGGAGAGGCTGGCACTACTAGAGCATGAACCATCTGACTAATCATACCCCAGAGGTGTTTGTGTCCTACCATGGGTGCAGACACTGCCCATGGCAATGAGCCCGAGCACATCAGGCTCTGAACACGGTGGCAAGCTAAGGAAACATGTAGGAAATGATCCTGAGGTGACCTGTCATTTGTACGTATTTGAAGAGGGGGTGTGTATGAGACTATCCCTCCTGAATGTCTCCTGTACTTTCTCCTCCTTGGCAGCCAAAGAAAGTATCTCCTCTTCATGTAACAATGACGATGAATTTGTTCACAGTGCAAAGAAACCCCAAGCCTTCAACGTGAGTAAGTAACAGCCTCGGTAACAAGCACAACAGCCATAAGCTCTGTGCAGGAGGTGGGCTGTACACACAACTGCGATGAGGACACTGAACAGGGCTAGCCTGTCCCCAAATGGGACACTAAGGACCCTGTGACAAGCTGGACTCTGCAGAGCTGGGAGGTGCAGAACACAATCCAAGTCCCAGCAGGAGCCGCCTTCACTTGTCAGGACCCATTTGTTTGGGTGGGATGCCATCCCTGACACGCTCCCTTCAGGAGGAGGAAGGATTTTTAGACACAGAAATAACTGGCTGGCTGGCACACAGCTCCCCATTTCTTTCTCCAATTATTTTTTAAAGCTCTAGCTGAGCAGAGCCTTTCAGGAGGCAGGGCAGCCACTCCAGCAGAGCTGCTTGTGGGACACCAGCTAAGTGATGCTGAGAGGCCGCCTGGATAGACCATGCTTCTGCTAACGCTGAAGGATCGTCACTTTGGGCCAAATCCCTTTGCTCTAAGCCCTACTCCCTCCAGGGCAGCTGCCCCCAGCTGACTCCCTCCCTTAGCAGCACGCACTGATGAGACTTAGCTTCCAGCAGAAAACCCTTCCCTGTGGCACTTATTTATTAATAGGTGAGGGGTGAGCAGTTCTCGCCTCTCTCTCCTGCTCACACACTAGGTATCAATTTGGCAGCTGGCAGCAAATCCCATTAAGGCAGTGAGATACTTACAGGCATCAGCAGATCCCGGCCCATTACAAGAATGGGGGGGATGGACCCTGGTAATGTACATCCAAAACTGGTTGCATCCAACTGGAAACAAGGATCCTACCAAGATAAATATTAATAGAGTCTGCAAAGGCAGGAATGGGAATAAGCTCATTCATTAAATGACTTTGTCCATATTTAAGGGACCAATGCAGGATTTTAACAGAGGAAAGAGCAACAAGAAAACCCATGATGAAACTCCCCATATATTTCTTTTTTGGGCCAAAAGACTCAAATTCATGGGTAGCCCATCATGTCTGACATTTCCTAATTAGCCTATTAAAGCCCTGGAATCTGACTTCCCTCCATCACGCATGCATCTTGTTAACATGGTTTTGGCAGAGGGAGTGGAGGAAGACTACTTAGTTCTCAGCACATGAAAGCTTAGCAGGTAACAGAGCCAAGCATTGGTGGGCAGCTCTCTGAGATGCATGAGGGGGGCGTGCCACTTTCGTTGTGTCCTTTCTGGGCAATCATCTGACCTGCCGAGTGGTACGTGCAAGACCCACTGTTCTGCTGCCAAGTTGTTTCGCCTTCCTCTCTGTATGTGTGAAACCAGTCTCTGTCCTGCTGGGTAACACAGCTGAAGATCCACCTCGGGAAAGAAACACCCAAGGACTAAGTGTTGCCGCTTTGCTTCGCATGGGAGCATCCTCCTCTGGCCTGCTGCCCTGTGCTGTGGGCACGCCGTCAGCAGTGCAGATTGAGACTGAGCATGCCTCCCAGATAAGCATAGGGCGTCCTGCCCGCAAGGTCCATCTGAGACCAGAGCTTTTGCTTTCCTGCACATAACCCAAAGGTTCAAATGAGGAGAGCGGCATCAAGATGTTGCCCTGCAAGTGCCCCAGGGCCCCCAGCTCCTGGCAGCGCTGCTTTCTGCCACAGGACAGTGCCACTAAAGCCACAGTGCTCACGACGACTGCTTCGCTCCTCAGGCCTTCCAGTCAGCTCTGGACACTAAATCCTCATGGTGGCACTGCCGGGACACAAGGGCACGTGGCTTCAAGCCCAACTCACATACCCATCCCTACTGATACGCACCTGAGAAAGTGCTGGGTCACCAGCTGATGCAGTGATCAATAGAGTGGACACCTTCTCCTGTCTCTGAACATACACGCCATGCCACCACACGGCATGTGACTGCCTTGTTAGGCCATCAGAGGGGCAGAGTTGGTTAGTAAGGGGTGGTTGTTTTGAAGGTCACACACTGCCTGCACCCCTGAGAGTTATCACTGGGGTACATGAAGGGAAGTTAAAACAGAAAACCCTGAGTTAAATGGTTTTGATGAAGTCCTCAGTGACTCTTACTTCCCACACAAGAGGGCAGAGCTTTTTTTCATTTCTCCAAGCCCTCTCCTCCACCACAGAGAAGCTCTAGCCCCAAGCACATACAGAGCCAAGTTATGTTTGCTGCAACACAAGCTCACAGATGCTTTTGAGAGTACTTTCCAGATCCATACCCAGAGTTTTGCATCTGCAGATGCACATGTGCAGACCCATCTAGTTGCCCCAGTTTCCACACACAAAAACTCAGTTATGCTTTTTTTTCCCCCTCTTCCCCTTTGAAATCAAAGATGCAAATTGAGAAGGAGGCTTTGAATATTTGGAGAAGACAGTCCTATCCATCACCCACTGATACAACCCTGGCTATAGAGAAGGGCCTGACTGTCAACAGTGCTGAGTGCCAGCGAGGGCTGCAGGCTTCAAGCAGGCAGGGAGGGTGCACAGCATTTCCGAAAACTATGCTGCCATTGTCTTCTTTTTTTTACAAGGTCAGATTTTTTTTTTTGGTGATGGTCATGGTCAGTGACACTGGAAAAAAGTCAATTTTAGGAGCCCGTTTAAGGACACAAGCACTGTTGTTGGGTGACATCTGATGGGAAATCCTGCCTGCATCCATAGTATTGCACAAAATCATATGCCACATGGTTTTTAATGATTTTTGGTGGATGATTTCCTCTAGGATGTACTAAAACTGCAAAAATAGCTTCAAGCTCTGGACTATTTTGTAGGAGAAAGTGGTGCAAGTATCACCACGACGAACCAAAGTTTTGTGTCTTTCTCTATTATTCTGCTCCTCTACGTTAAGCTGACCAGTAGAAAGAAGACACAAACCAATTCATTAAGTCATCATACAATTACCGTTTTATCAACTGATTTAAAATATATATCTAACATAGTAACTTAAACTGGAAAAAAATATGATGATGCTTGGTTTCAGACTGCCAACATCAATAAAGTTGTAAGGCACAGTCATTTGGATCAGCATCTCACAGTCTGCAGTCACTAAAACGGATGTTTTGAATCACACCCAAATATAAAGCAAATGCCTCATTGAAAAAACAGATTATTCCCTAACTTCCCTGCCTTGTCTTTGCTGTAGCATTACTGAAAATTATTCAGTCATATGAAATTCAAAAGTCTATTCGATCTAAAAAAACTAGAAGTGGGATGCCTGGCTCTAAGGCACATGCAGGGGATCCTCTGACACCTGCTTACAGAGGTCAGCTCTGCTAATGGAATTCCGGTATGCAATGCCTATCCATAAGAAGCGGGATAAATCCTTCCAGGTAGCTACAGAGCAAACAAACATGTTAATATTGGGATGAACCACTTGGTCAGCATTTGCTCCAATAGCAATACAAGCAAAAAGAACCCCAGATGCCTGTGAATGGGGTGAGCTCCTGTAGGGGCATCAGCTCTGAAACCACCCAGCCTTCCTGGGCTCTTCCTCAGGCAATGCATCCCTCCCTTACAACCCGCTCTAGTCAACGCTTCCTCTCAAGTCCTTCGCTTTGTCCCTTGCATGTTAAACATCCAGGACTGCAAAAGATACACCACAGGGCTGCTGCTAGGTCAGGTGGCTGAGCATGAGAGGGAATGCCCGGTGTCCCTCACCTCCTCCAGCCCACTCCACAAACTGCAGGCTCCATGCTCTGCTTGGTTCAGTGTTCCTGCCTGACTCATAGGGCAGGGCATGGTGTGGATGAGAGGAAATACATTAGGACTTGTTCTGTTTTAGTGTATGAAGGCTGCAAAAATAACCACGTTTTTCTGTAATCAGAGGTTGATTAGCTCTTCTGTTGATCAGCGGGTGCTCTTTAAAGAAAGCATTTCTGGACCAGCTGTAGCCTTAATTGAGGCAAATCATGTCATTTGAACAGCTCTACTTGCACAGCTCTGCGTTTAGCTTGTGGAAGAAGAAGAAAGATAGCATTGATCCTTCAAGACTGTGCTGTGTGCATGGCTCCCAACACACGCTGCCACCTGGGTATCTTCTAGGACCAGGAACTTTTGTTCTGCGATGTTGTTGAGGCAGTGGGTCTGTCTGGCAATGACTGCAGTATGGCCCTGGCAGTCAGGGGCCAAGCAGTGTTCATCAGCCCAAACCTCTCCAAGGCTTTTGTGGACGAACAGACATCTGACTGGTGGTGGTTGATCTCTCCAGGAGGGCTCTCATCCATCATGGGCCTGAGGAAAAGAGAGAAACATTGTGAAGCTGCACTCTGGGTCTGAATATCTGCATTCTCCCCACCGGCTCTGCCATCTGCTCTGAAAACTGAACCAAAAGCTGCCAGGCCTGTGAGCAGCACAAGGCACACCAGCTTCCCACACAAGGCATGCACTTTCTGCCTATACTGCTCTATAATGACTATGTTAACTTCAAAATCAAGGTGTCATGTCA
Source organism: Balearica regulorum gibbericeps (assembly GCF_011004875.1). Taxonomy (NCBI): domain Eukaryota; kingdom Metazoa; phylum Chordata; class Aves; order Gruiformes; family Gruidae; genus Balearica; species Balearica regulorum. The sequence goes on along the minus strand of NC_046188.1, from coordinate 51,015,036 downwards.
CAGCTCCTCAGTTTTATTTCTTCAGAGAAGCAACACGATGCTAATCTTACAGTAAGTGGGTTCAGAAATAACTGTGGTTTGGTGCATGTGACGCTTATATAATGCCTACTTTATTTTCCAAACCTCTTTCTAACATGAATTAATGTAAGTTTCAAGGGAAGAAAACTGAAGTGGATGTCAGGAACTTGTCCTGGGGTTTACCCAAGGAGAGTCTTGAACAGGCACCACTACAAGAGTTCTGCAACAGACACGGGCATTGGCCCTGCATGGGGAACATGGGAATGGAACAGTAAGAACACAGGAAAATTCTGGGCTATCATTCAAGAAAATACAAAATTTCAAATGCTCAAGCTATAAGGAACATAAGAAAATGTTTCATTTAGTGTTAGACATCAAAAGTAAATGTCAGCACAAATATAGGGAGATCTTTTTACAGAACAGGCAGGAGACTCCAGAGACGACACAGAAATCTGCTTTTTCCTGCTGTGAAGTCCCTTCTGTTTTCCCCAGACACACTGCAGGCAGTGCTTCTGGCAGCACACATACCTGATGCTTGTTGATCCAACAGCTGCTGGTCCTGAAATAGGCCTTCGCTGGCTGGTGGTCCCAGCAGGCTGGCGCTGCCCTTGGGATCCAGAGGCAGCTGGCATGCTGTGCTGGTTCAGGAGAGCAAGTTCCTTGCCCAGAGGGCAGGCTAAAGTTTCTTGATGAACCCTTGCCTGGCATTGCTGTGTCCACTGCCTATCCTCCTCTTGGCTGGGTATTTTTAGGTGTCTTATCTGTGTTTTCCAGGGTCTTGCTGCAACACCCATTACAGATGCAGGTGAAGGGCTTTTTGGAGGAGACGGGATTAGACAACGGTTTGGTTTGGAGGACACTGCACTTTCCTGAGCCTGTGATGAACCTGAAACAAGGGAAGTGCAGTGATTTACCAGTTCATCTTACTCTTAAATGACTGACCCAGTGAGGGAAATGTTTTGGAGAACACTGTGTGATGGAGCTGGGTGGGCAGACGTGGGCCAGGGCACACAGCAATGCTGGCCTTGTTGAATTGCTTCCTCTGATAGTCAGGGGTTTGGGTTACTTGGCAGCCTCCCTGCCAGTACTGCTGGTGACGTGCCAAGCACCGAAACTGTTCATGAGCCGTGCACAGCTCAAGAAGGACAGACCAGCCCACCATCCTCCTGTTCCCAGGTGGGATCATACCTGCATCATTCCTGGCCCATGTTTGCACTTACTTGTTTTAAATACCTGAGGATCCCATCCAGAGATCTGAAATTCGGGGCATAGGAATAATCACAGAAAAGTGGATCCACTTTGTTTTTAATCAGAGGCAGAGGTGTAAGAATAAGATCTTGAGATTAGCTTTAAAATTACGGAAAGTGCCTGACTGCTAGGGAAAATACTGCACTACATGCAGGGCTATTATCTGGCTGTTCATATTTTAACCCATGTAATCCTCAGGTGCAACATACAGAGAAGAAAAATCTTGTTGTTGACTTATGAATACAACATGCATGCATATATGCTTAAAAGCATTCTATATATAGCAGGGATCCGATTGCTCTTGTCTATTAAAAGAACCAACTGTATCTAAGTGCCTGATGTGCAAGGTCCAGGGCAGGAATACAATCTAAAGAATGTGCTACCAAAACCGAGGCCCAGAAAGTTCGGCTCCTCATTGATGGGGATGTATTTTACTGCTTAGGTAACCACATAAAGTTGATATAAAATTTTCACTGAACAGTTTCCATCATACTATATGCTTTAAAAATGCCTAAATTTCCTAGAGTTTTAAATTTTTTTTTAAGTAAAGACACTCTGAAAGACTGGTATGCCTGACTTAAGAGCCCGAAATAACACTCAATGGCTTCCAAAGACTGCAGATATATGGATCTGATGCTGCAAACACTTTTACATAAGAGCGGTTTTGCTCAGGTGACTTGTCCTTTCCTGGTCAGGATTGTTTCCAGTAACAAGTTCTTCTGTGAGAAAATCGCACTGGGTAGGACAAACTTCTGAAGTTAAGTGTTGAGGCATTTAAATACCTCTCCAAATCTTGACACAGTCTCAAGTCACAGAGTTCAAATGTATTTTTAACTGCCTTGCTGAATAAAGTCTATCAGTTGATAAAGTTTTATCAGGTATTTGCTCTGCAAAACACATATGTCCAGCTGCTTGTGATTTGGGATCTGGGTCATCTGTCCCCACCCTCCCTCCCCCAGGTAATACCATCAATCTTGTAAACAAATCCTAGCAGATTTGGTTACAATGGGCAGATCTATGAACCATTCACTTTTGTAGTTCTACAGGGCATGACACTGGTACACTGTGAGATGTTTGGGGTATTGTCTACTCAATCTAAAAAGACAATGAGATCATAATAAATCATACTCAATCTAAAGAAATCATATTAAATCTAAAAAAGATTAGATTAAATCTAAAGAGACCATGAGAACATAATCTAAGACTTCTGAGGTCACTGGACAATAGGCCATTCCTTTATATTTTTCCAAACAGCTTCTGTTCTTGTGAAGTAGGTATTGTTTATATTACTGTTAATACACAGAGGTTTTAAATAGTTTAATGATACTTCTGTTTTTTCCAAAATATTATATTTTTCCAAATTTTAATAGATCCATTTTTGCCCTTGAAAGAAATGTAAAATGAAAACTCACATGCCAATATTTATTGAGGCAAAAAAAAGTTATTATTAAGAATAGAAATAGGTTAAAGTTGTACCTTTGTAAGCTCCTCTACTTGACATGTATTTAGAATAACCATTATGAACATTTCTAATATTCTTAAATATGATATTAAACAAGTAGTGAAGAGCAGGAATTCTGCATTCATTCATGTAAATGCAATTCCAGAGAGGTCTTTGGCTTTGTTCCTGAGTAGAAGAACACGTTTCATTTCTAAACTCTTTACTGAATGCATCCCTTTGGTTGCCTATCTTTCCAGAATTCCCAGTTGACCGGTTAAACCTTGATCATTAGTTCAGCTAGTATTTCCTTCACTGCCAACTAGGGTAAAATATAGCTCAGCTGGAACAACAGTATTTTAGACTCACCTGGCACTTCCATAAATTAATGACACAAGGTAATAGACAGAAGCACATCCCACATCCTTCCTCTAGACTTGATGCTAAGCTGGTGTAAGATCAGCTTTATTCCTCTTAATTCTGCAGATCCATGCTGAAATACATCAACTGATGGTCAACACAGCTGGCCACCGTGTCTTGCTTAAAAACTGGAATGGATACTTAGGGCCTGGCTCTGCAATAATGATATTTCCAAATTGCTGCTTTAGAGCACAGAAGCCAGATCTCATAAAACACTGCAATTACTAATACACCTATCTACAAACAGTTAGTAGCACGTGCCATTACCCAATGCTAACCCTTTTCCAGAGGTTTAGGTCCAGTACCTGAGGAAGACTGTGAGAGACAGGATTGGCAAGAGGAATCAAGAGAAAGCCTTTCAATGAGGTCCTCATCACAGCTCTCCCTCAACTGACCTTCGCAGCTGTCAGTCAGGCTGCAGTCTTCACCCTCTTCCTCATCACTAAGAGTTAACTTCAGTGCTTGGGTGGCCTTTTCTTGCTGATCTGTTTGCAGGCACCTGGACAACATCAAGTATCACACCTTGAGTTAGCCTTTGTGCAGCCAGCCAAGTGTAGCTTGGCATGGCCACACAGACAAACATACAGACAGTGGATTTAGTCACCCACTGTGACTTCCCACTTTCCTGGAGATATGGAAAATCATTCTAAATGGATCATCCATCTAAGCTGCTGGTGTCTCATTATCTGAAAGTATCCTAAAGTTAATCAAGTGAAATGGGGCAGATTTAAAATACTACACCGTGAAGTAAGCTCAGAGAAACAAAGCCATTTTTACTTCCAAAACAACCATCATCTGTCTATGAGATGGGAGAATCTCAGCATGGCATTATTTTCCCTTCAGTCTTTCATTTGATTAGGCCGATGTGATGCTTGCGTCATCCACTTTCACTTCTTTCACTCTCCGGAGGTAGACACTGTCAGGAAAAGAATATCTTACCAGTTATAAAAAGTCATTTCCTTGCCCTCGCTAAGCAAGCGAGCCCACTCTGCCTATGCTGGTCTTTTGCCTGCTCTGGAGAGACGTCAGAGCTTCCCCTAGGTTCCTCCTGCCTTGCTCACCCTGCAGATGCTCCAGTGGGGAGGACCGATGGAAGGATTGCCACCGCAGGGACAGGAAGGCAGGAGGCCAAGCCTGTCCCCTGAAACCGCCACCAGGTGGCCAAAGAGTTTATTTTATTATTACAGTGGAAAATGAATGCCCGTTTTGCCACATGACAAGATTTTTCCCATGGTCTCACCGCTTGCACTGCTCTCTCTGGACTCTCAGTTCAGAGAACACATCTCCTTGGTGCAGAGCTCCTCCTCCTCCAGAGCCATAAAAGTTTTCCATCCTGAAACCGCACAGTTTCGAAGCACTCACTGCAGGTGGCTGCAAAAATGACAGAAGTTATCTTGATAACCTCAGGAGCTCTCCCCAGCTCCCTTTCTAGATTGTGGATTTTAGAAGGCATCAAAGTCCACTGTTATTCCTGAGTTTTCAGATCACCCCTCACCATTTTGTTGCTCTTCAGTTTTAAGAAGCCCCACACCCCAGCTGCGTGCACTGTTACAGCTTAAGGAACCCAGGGTGGCAATATCAGAAATGTTGATTTATATCTCGGTGGTGTATAAGCCTGTAGCATCTATGCCAATAAGCATGTTAAGAACAGTACCACAGAAACTGCATCCTTCAGCATATGACCACAGTCCCCTTCCACATCCTAGTTTATAAAACACAGTAATTGATGCAAACGTTCAAATTTGTTTCAGAAAAGCGCTCAGACAATGGCAGCAGAGAGGCAAGGGAGGGACGCATTTTTTTTCAGTGGTTCTTTAACATCTGTTGTCATCATTAAGCGAGGCTGCTGACAGCACAGGGATGCAGGTGTCCTGTGCATGTGGTTTCCCTGATTTAGCAAAGCCTGTTTAAACATATGTACCTGCATCCATGCTGCACTGAACCTCAGGGCCCACAAAAGCTAACCATGACTAGCCAGCCTGCTCCCCCTTACACACATGGGGACCTCTGCACCCTCTCACTAAGTTACTGCTGCAAAGAGCAGGCTGACCCACAGGCTGGAGTATGATCCCACCGCCAGGACGAACAAACTTTGACTTTGTGTTTGTTTAGTCAATAGGAATGACCTAGCAGCATTAGCGATCTGTCTATTTATGCCAACATCAAAGAAACACTGCTGAAAAAACTCTTTTGCTTAATAGCTGTTGCAGAAATACCATCACATTTTGCAATCCTGCCTTGCGCTTTGCTCAGCCAGGACGATACGAAATGCACCGCCAGCAGCTGATACATGATTTTCACGTGTTCCTTTACACATGGTTAATTGCTGCTAGCACATCAGCACCATTGTAACACCAGGGCAAGAGACTCTCCGTCCTCCTCAAGGCCAACTGCGTGTTGGGGAGCTTTTGGGCTACAGAAGACAGTGAGCCGCCACAAGCCACTGTAGGAGTTCAGTTTATCCCAGGATTTATGGGGGTCACCAGGCATGAATACAAAGTATACAAGAAAAACATACACCTAGCTTTTGCCTCCTTGCACAAAGGGCCTTGGTGGGGTTCCCACATATAACTTGACTGAGTCCTAAGAAAAAAGGGAAAAAGAAAACATTTTACTTCAGCATTAAACAAATGGTGCCGCCTTTGAAATCAGTCAACGTCATTTCCCTTAGACAGGGGTCTGTAATATTTCATGGTGTAGGTTCATAGTGTCAGCTGGCATGGCCAAACACTGTTGCTAAGAGGCAATTTCTCTGTTTCTACCAGAATCTGTCTCCTTCTGCTCCTGCCCTGCTTCCTCCACTGTAGTGGTGCAAACACTTGTGTGGCCACATGGTGAGTCAGACCAGGGAACAGATCCAGATTAAAACTAAATATGCTTTTTTGGTTCTTTTTTGTTTGCTTTGCCGGGTTATTTTTCAGCTGGATCTCTATCAGAATCAGGTTCCCCATGTGGCCATGCAGACGCTTTTGCCAAAACAAGAGACAAGGCAGCAAAGGGGCAGGAAGAAGCAGTGAACATTGGGTGAAACTGTTTCTATCAGTAGTGCTAGCTACCTAAAGCGCCCATGAAATTATGGTCACATTCCCTGGCAAGCTGTACTTGGTTTCCATGTACTTTTCCAGATGTGCACTCAGCTGTTGACACTGCATTGATTCATCTAGTTCATCATCCTGAGTCCTACCTGCAGCAAGGAACTGAGGTGGGACTGGCATCTGAGAGAAGCAACCCACAATGCTAGGAAAACAAACACCATCTTCCTATCTAATCTGGACTCTATGGGCCAGTGGAGTTGCACTGTCAAGGTCTTTCCAGAAGCCAGGGAAGGATGTCTGGGGAAATGCTAAATATTGTACCAGAAGTGAACTCCCTTTCCAGACAGCTGTCCCCAGAAGCTGCTAACTTGCTAGTACTTCCAGGTGGCCAGGGCACAAAGGGCAGTGGTATGTCTGTACATCGGATATGTGAAGTCAAGGAACTGACTCCTCTTGCTGAAGTACCCAGCCCTGGAAACTCAAAAGAAAGTGCTCATTGACAGCAGCAATGCTGCTGCAGTATGAGACTGCAGTACACATAGTTTGAGCACATGATTCAACGAGGAGTAAACGTGCATCACCATGTCTTTCTAGAGGACTACCTCAGACCACGTTCCTGTGACTGAACGAGATATGCCCAGATGTAACTTAAATGAGCCCCAGCTAGGCTGATGTGTATTTTAAAGGACTGAGCAGGACAGCTTTTAATGAGGTGTGAAAGGCAACTTCAGCAAGGGAGCACGGTTGCAGTATGGGGCTGTTGAGAGGAACAGCAGCACATAATGCACGGGGATGAGGGGCTGAGGAGGTGTCAGCCCAGATGACTTGCACCTTCTGCTGCATGGGAAAATAAAGGAAAGCCCACACTAGAGCAGGTGAGTCCCATGGATGAAAACATAAGCCGAACCTGATGTAGCAGTGGCAGGGGTGGGTGGTATTCAAAGCACCCAGGCTTTCATCAGCAATAATTGCATTCAGAAGGAGGTGGAGGTGTGGGAAAGAATAGAATTAAAAAACCATACATTACCATGTGTCAAATCACTGGAGTCATCTTCTGGGAACAGCTCATCAGAAACAGTGGGATCTGGAAGAGGATAGCCACTGTACAACAGGTGGGCATTGCTAGATCTCCCCGCACTAGCAGACCATTGCGCAGTTCCAGGTCTGGAAGATGTTGGGGGTCTTGGGCCATACCCAGACTGCCTTGCTACTGCCCCAAGATAGGGATCTAAGAGAGAGATTTTGCTAGCGTAAGCACAGTCATGCAAGGCTTCAAACAACACCATCACCACACACTGCCAATACAGTGACTGCTGCTGCACACTTGGAGCTGCTGGGGACAGAAAAATCTGTCATTGCAGCTACAAGAAACATGCTGGAATGGGTCAAGCCTGGAGAGAGTGGGCTTCCTGGTGCTGCACGCAGTCCCCAGTAGCTGTCCTCTGCAGACAGCAGAATCTGGGGACCCCCAACTAAACCAAAGTCTCTTCCTACCCTCCGCCTGCTCCTGGGCACCAGGGACAGGCTGTTGGCTGAGGATAGGGTCAGGAACTGCTCTGTGCTGACCACCTGCCTCCAGCTGCCCCACAGGTGAGCCTGGATGTGTCCAGGGCTCTGCTACTTCCCCTGCCCGCATGCCTAGGGTAAGGGTAAGCTGCCTCTCATTTGCTACCCTCCTGCCTGCAAGGGAACCACTGCAGCTCTAGTCTTAAAATATATTGCTTAAATGACCAGGGACAACACAGATGGTGATGGCCACTTTACCAGAGCTATTAGTCAATTAGGGGAAACCACATAACAGAAGTTACAGAAATCTGGGAATAGCAGTGCTAGATTTTTCCAGTACTGCCTAAGACACAGATACTTCTCTACCACAGAAAGAAAGGCAAAACCTGAGTAATTGTAATGCTACAGGGCAGGGTGGATTATACAAAAGCTAGCAGACAGAGCCTTGTCCTCTTACCTGCCCAACTGCCAGCTGTCCTGGCAGCACAGCACAGCTGTAAGGGCAACATGTGCAGCCAACAACACACAGGAAAGTGAATTTCATTTCAGTGTCTTGATGAATAGTGTGCTTTGTACAGTGTTGAGCATCTACCAGCTCTACAGTGGAGCAATCAGATCTGCAATAATATGGCCATTTCCTTAAAAGCTGAGTGTTAGGGACCTTTAAAATATCTTGGCCATAATTGTTAATAAAACCCCATGAAATACACAGTGTGTGAAAAGTACCTGAATTAACATTGCTATAGGAAAGAAAAAAATATGGGGATGTCTGAACCTGACCATATGAACTCATTAGTTTAGAGCTGAAGGCAAGAATATAAGTCTGGTTACACTAGGAAAGAATAATATGAATTCACGGTTTTGTGGTCTGTCCCTACTGTTTCTGTCTGCCCAGTTTGTTAACTAGTTTTCTGAACCATAGCTGATGTTGCCAAAGCAGGATCACTGAGGGATCAGATTTTAATGGATTTTTTCCCCTACCATAACTACTATTGCAACTAATGATTTGGACCCACAGGGATTAAATAGACGACACATGTAGGTACTTATTCCAAAACAAACTAAATTTTTAATGGAGTACAGTTGGCAGGCAAACCACAACTGGGGGGGCTGGGAATCCAACTGCATTGCCCACACTAATGGGAAGCAACAGGAGCAGTTATAGGAAATATTTGTAATATTTAATGGTACATGGTAAAGTGCATGTAGCATGATATGTAAAAGCATGGACATCTGAACTATAACCAAGGCTACAGACAAGGAGACAGCAGATTTTTAAACCATTTACTCTCTACTAATGAATGTAATGGACTTAATCACAGAGGCAAAGAAAATGGAACAGATCTATTACAAGACCATACAATCTCAGTTGCTAGGATGTTGATACCATTGAGGAGTGGTGACCAAATTGCCTTTCCTATTATGAAATTGGAGCAGGAAATCCTGCTACATCCATGCTAAATGGCATTGACTGGTGACATGGAAAGGGCTGTGAACAGCTGTTGTTGAAACATTCCTTTCCAAGCTTTGCTTTTTCCCATCGTGCAGAATGCACACTAAGTACAGACTCCCAGCCACTGCTGGATTTGCCTAATACTCTAAAAGTCGCCTGCATTTTTCTGATCTTGATGCCCAGCTTAGGACAGCTTTCATTTAAATCTGCACTATGCTGAATTCCAGCTTCATCACTTCCAAAGTGAAGACAACAATGTTCTTCATCCCTCCACTATAATTAAACATTGGCTTTGAAGAAACCAGCTTGCTCTTCATCTTTCTTTTTTGTACATCGTAACCTGAAAAATGAACCCCTAGAGGAAACCTGACATACCTAACCATGAAATGTCTCCAGCTAAAACACCTTCCTTGATGGATTCCTTGATGATTAGCCAATCCTCATGCATCTTCTTGGAAGGAAGGAGAGCAGTCTGGCTTGCTGGTATTTCATCCAAATACTCCAAGTGGGGAATGAGTTTTTTTACTTCAGCTCTGTAATTATAATCTGGCTCCTGGAGAAATTGAGAAAGTGGTAACTCGAGCAGTTTTTTTAACAGACTGTGGACTTCCACCAGCAACAGAGCAGTGTTCAATTTGTATGACTACAACATAACTTGAAACACCTTCTATGAGGCAAAACTATTCACCTCATTCAACAGAAATAAATAGGAGTTTCATTTCACCGTGCTTTCTCCTCACATAATTTCTACTCAAATTGATCATGAACATGTCCTGAGCAGTGCAAACACATGCCCCGCATGCAAAGGCTCCTTTTCTGTTTATCCACTGGTGACTTTGGCATTTGTTATATTATGTATAATGTACAAAAGCGTAGAAGGCCACCGTTGCCCCTGTAAAGCCTGGGCACCCTGAGCATTCAGCCAGCCTCTCTCCCTGCTTTTGTGATTCTGATTGCTGCATCAATACTCAGGTGATAGGAAGACTTGAAAACATGGTGTAAATGCTGCTACACCTGCTGATGGAAAAAGAAAGAGCATTTCCATGGATTGTGTTTTTAGGCACACCCATAAACCAACTACAGCGAATGAACTGCACTGATTTTCGGGGCAGTCTTCAGCAGTTTGGTGTGAAGCAATGGCTTCCCTCAAAGTACATTTACTTCTGCAAGAGCTTGCATGCCAACAGCAGGTGCACAGAAGACTAAAATGGACTGCACTTAGGTTTTTTTTTCTGTCTGCTGGAAAAAACAATGTGATTGCTCCCAATGCACATAGAGTCAGTGTGACAGCCATGGGGGAAAGCAAGGATGCAGCCCCCTTCTACATGAGTGGGTGCAGCTGACGTTATAAAATGATTCATGAGTACATGCCAATGCCTGGGGACCTCTGAGCAGCAAGGCCAATCCAGAACAATTATAACTGTGTTCAGAGTACACTGCAAATTAGGCTGTTTTGGTGGATTCCAGTGGTAGAAAGACACCTTGACGTGGCACCTTCATCTTTGGGAAGACTCAGCCATACCTCAGGGCTGACTCGGTCATGCCGCTTTGCAATGGGAATACTTTTTGTTAAAACAGTCTCAGATTGCAAAAGGCAGCAAACGGTGATGTTAATCTCTTCTACTTAAAGAAAGTAAAAAGCAAGAGTGCACTGCTAGTGGCAGAATATGAATGGACAACTACCTACAAACCAACTGCTTCATCCAGATAAATGTTACGCTTTTCAAGACATTGCATGCAATATTAGAAAACCCCACAGGGCCAAACTCTCATTCAACACAGGGTTGTCACAAACAGAAAACTTTCTGAGGGACCTGGCTGGCTGTATGCTTCCTCCCTCCACATGATGCAGCACTGAGGCTAGCAGAGGGAACTCACCAAATAAAGCGTGTTTGTTGTTAAGAGGCAGACTCTAAATTTCTCTAACTAAGCCTTTAATCTTAATTTAGAAAATGAGTCAACCAATCACCATGCTACCCCATACCACATGTACTCTGAACAGTGCCTGGGCTACAGCCAATTTCCAGCCATGTCCTGTTGGAGAGAAGCATCATGTTACGCTCATGTTACATTACTGCAACAGAGGCTGCAGAATTTATCATCAGGTTGTTGCTCTTGGTTTAGATAACAGGGGAAGATGAGCTCATATGAAAATCAAATTACAGAGAGCAAACAGGCCATGTGAAAAAGGAGCAGTAAATTTAGCTGGACCATTCTGTAGATTAAAAGTAAATAATTAGGAGAGCTTTTTACAGAGCTGTAGCAAGGGCCAGACTACAAGAAGGAGCTTGAGGAATCAAAGCTGGCCACCTAGGGCATGCCAAAGTAAGCCCACATCTATCCTTTTCTATATTTCAGGTGACTTTTCTATACCCTGAAGAAATGCAAACAACATCAGTTGAAACCAAGAAAGTGACAAAGCCCATGGAGAAGCTCTTGGCAGCTGAGGGCAGAGCCAGGTTTGTAGCCATGCCAGGGCTGAGCAGCTTCCCAACACAGAGACTGCGTGGGAGACTACAGTGAACTTACAGTCTGTCTCTGTTACAGCTCGGTGTAAAACACCGTTGTGCAGACTCCCTCACCAAATTCTGGTTGGCATTTGAATGCAACTACTTGCACAGGAGTAGAGACTGCCATTCAGCATGGAGAAGGGCAGTAGGGCACACCACCACGTACCACTCCTCTTTGAACTCCTGTTACATGACGACACACAGCAGCATCCCAAGGACTGATTTCCTCAGCTAAACAAATTGAGGGCAATCTAGCATTTCTCTATTACAAGTATGCTTACAGACTGAAGATGTCGAATGAAAACTATGATGTACTGCAAAAATACCACGTTTGTTGAGCAGGAATGACAAGGGAGTAGAAACGGACTTCCTATGCTGTTAGGATATACTGCACCATTTCAATAGTAGGAAGCTATGATAAGGAAGTGTTAGAAGTTGTATTTGTCTCTGTGGGAGTAAAAGAGTAAGTAGGCATGCTTTGTCCATCAGAAGCAGGCAGTGCTTCCTTACTTTAGGAATATGGTGTTTTCCTCTCATGATTGCAGCTTCCGTAAGGGAGATATGTTGATGGGGAAATCACTTTGGTTATAAATAGTTACAAGTGTGGTCTCTGAAGTATACTTATACCAGTTCAAAACACAAATGCAAGTGTATAATATTTTCTTTTGAATTCCAGAAAGAAAAATTATGATACCTAAAGCACTACCTTCTGTGGCTCCTTTTACTGAGGGCTATTATCAAGCCAACAATTACATATGAAAAATGCTAATAACTCATGCATCTAAAAAGTGTGAAGATTTAAAATGTGCATATCTACTACATGATTGAGTTTTAGTGATAGCACCTCAGTTTTCAAGTCTAAATCCAAGACAAATATCAACCCCGAACTTCTATGCAAATTAACGGCCTGGGCACGATCACTTTGAAATGCAGAGGGAAGCTATAGAACATGGCACAGTGGGGTCACAGCACCAGCTTCTGCTCTGCTTTCTAACCCCTGCATTATTCGCTCTTTATGGGGTCAGTGGGGACTGTGCCATCCTTAGTGACTGCTGTGTATTGCATACCTATGTGTGTGTGCATAGGCCTGTGACCTTCCAAAAGGTGACAGTGTATCCTGCACTGGCTGTAAACTGTCATCTGATGATATGCGTTAGATATTACGTGACCAAAATGAGGAACAATCTTATTTGACTAAGTTTTTTTAAACTCTGATTTTCTTCCAGTTACTTTTTCAGTACATGTCAAGATGCTCGGGGTTTTTTATCCCAACAATGTTCTTATTTGAAACAGAGGCAAATGAAAGAGAGTAATACAGCTCTGAGACTGTTCATGTAGAATTAGGTCTCCCTTTACTTTTCTTGCTGAGTGCCCTGAAACCCATAGCAGATCATGTATTACTGTGTTTTCATCTTTGTGACACAGAGGATCTCATGCACTCAACAAAATACCTCTGCAGGAATGACTCTATCATTTCAGTACTTAAGAGGTGAATCACTGTATTTTGTATCATCTTCAGCTTTTGCTCAAAGTCTTTTTGGTCATTTCATTTTAATGTTTTTTTCAGGGGAAAGGGCAACAAGCAGTTCCTACAATATAGCTTTTCCTAGTTATCTAAAGCACCGTTTTTCCGAGCATTCAACTTTTGATTGTGGTGGTCCTGGAGCACTTGAGGTTGGACCGGAGAGCCTCCAAAAGAAATGCAAAAGCCCAAAGACAGATATCTAATTGAGACATTGCAATTGGCATATCTTGTAAGAAAAATATTGGCTACTTTCTAACCCGCTGCAAGATCTCTACAGGCTAAAAGGATCCATGCAGCTGGGGTCCATGTTCTCCTTGGTCTTTCTTTCAGATGCCAGTTTGCATTGCAGGCTGGGAGAAGACAGAACAGCTGTATGGATCAGAACAGCTCAATTTCTAGTTTAATCCCATTCTCACAGGTAAGGAGGAACACATTGCTAGGAAACAGACCTGACTAGCACTCCTTGTATTTCATTTATGCTCATCTTGGAGACAATACCCATGAGAGGACAAAATTATCAGAAATGAAAGATGGGAAATGCATCTCATGTCATCACTCAGAATGATACAATAGGAAGACGCAGAAATGTTTCTCATTTCCAACTCAAACTAAAAAAGCACCACCAAAAATTAACACAATATGTGCAAACCAAGTCCTCACCTCTGCAGATTCTGCATTTGGCTTCAGACAAATAAGGTTGCCCTCCACTGTCAGGTGGCTCAGCTTACAACAAAGACCCAGGTACTGTATCTGGTTGATGTCCTCGATATTGTTCCCTTCCAGGTCCAAAACCTCAAGGTGATCCAACCAGGTCAGCTGGCTCAGGTCAGAGATATTGTTATAGGCTATATAGAGTTCCTCAGCAGAAGTAAACAGAATAAATATGTAAACCACAGGCTTGCACAGGTAACACTCAAGCATTGCAAAATGTTTTCTAATATTTGAAATATTACATGGCACAGCATGAAATTAACATAGAAGTGAACATTTTTCAAGTGTGGCTGTTGCCGCCTGAAATAACTAGGGCTAATATGGCAACGAATGCTATGCTACATTAGGCATCTTCAGGATCAGACCTGAATGTTACACCTCATTTAAAAAAAAAAACAAACCATAGTGACTTTTAACCTAACACATGCAATCCAAGGCATCCAACCAAAGTCCTTTAGAAAAACAAAGGGTGAGAAGAGAACAAAGACTACAAGTAAAGAGAAAAATATTAATTGAAGATAGTTTTGAGATTGTCATTTGGCAGGACACATCCATACTTACTTTTAGAGAGCTGCAGGAAGAGATCCCATCTAAATCCGAGAGCCCACAGCAAGCCATCCACAGGACATGGAGATGCGATAATGTGGTTCCAAGATCCCTTATAAAATAAACAATTGAAGCTCTATTTGAATGGATGAAAGAATTCAAGACCTGTGTTCTTTTTCCTAAGATTAGGTGACCGCTGCTTCTTCAAATCTCACATTGTTTACAAGAAATATCATTAAAATGTTCACCTTCAAAGGCAGAGAATAAAATTATACCCCTCTCTACCTCTCTCTCTCACAGACATCTTTCTTTGTTCTTGTATGACATATCACCACAGTTGAGTTTGATTAAGGTTCTTCCAAGAGCTACATCATGGTAATTCTGTCATAAATCGTAGGTAATTGCTAAGAATTAAGTGAGGTTTTCTTATGCTGGCATCATTTGCTCTACACACATAACCCAAATTAACATATCTGAGCTGATTGCACAGTCATCTCACTCTGTCCTCTTATGGAGTTACCTTTCTACTGATTTTGCAGTTGAAAGAAATAGCACTCTTGCCAAATAACATTTTTTGAATCAGTAGAAAATTATAATCCTTTCCATCCTATTTTCCTACACTTTAGGTCTAGCAAAATATACATAAGGGATCATTTGTATGAATTTCAAACTTTCTGGTCCTAACCCAGAAAAGCACATACTGACCTCCTTAACTCCATGCATGTGTAGTATCCCACTGACAGTGCAAAACAAACATAACGCAAAATGTAAAAATGGTGGCAAATCAAACTGAGGGCTTAACCACCTTCCATCTTTGGTAACATTATTTGCATAAAGCTACTACTCAAACATAAACAAAATACAACACTTTATCAAATCCCAAACCAACCAAAAGGTCAGAATTCTCTACTGTACCATGATATCAGACTATCTGAATAATAAAGCACTAACCAGGGGGGAACTAAATACAAGGACAGTTTATCAGAGGAGGCAGAGACTAGCATGGAGTTCACAGAATCACAGCAATGGTTGACATTGGAAGGGACCCCTGGAGGTCATCTTATCCCACCTCCATGCTCAAGCAAGGCCAGTTGCCCAGGACCACATCCAAATATCTAAAATAGTTTATAATAGAGATTCTTGGACTTCAAATTTGCGTATTAGCTATCTTTTATAATATCCATTTTTATAATATACATTATAATAAATAATATATACTTTAATGCACTGTCTAGGGAAAATTGCAGAAGATAAAAGAATATGGTTCTGATGTAGGAATAAAGTAACAGTTCTCTTGCTCATGTCTTCTCTTTATGGACCATGGGGAAAAAGAGCAGCTTTGCATTGCCTTCTGAGAACCTCTTGCAGCTTTGATGCAGCTTTGCAGCAAAAAACACTACAGTCAAATTGCCTGCTTCAGGGATACTGCACAGCCAGCCAGTGCAAGAGGTCAGGAAGGAGTGCTTTTACAAGGGGGATAGGCATTCTCATCTGTGTTTTTTGTTGTTTTTCCACCATCTGAATACTTGGGAAGGGCCACATTTGGAGAAAGGAGACTGCATAATGCTGAATAAAGGATGGATGCATGGAAAAATATCCCCAGATGTGTATCTCCTGCGATTCGCCAAATACAGGGTTGAATAGGAGTTTCTAGGGTGAAATTGGGGATTTTCACCCCTCTGTCTTCTGGGGCATGGTTTGTCCATAGGTGTCATTCAGACCTATCTCACTTCATCCATCCTCTACCACTGCAGGGGGCCCAGGCATTGGGTGCCTCTGATCATCTCTTCCGTGGATGCTGCAGATTTAAGTAAGCTCAGGATGGACACACCATACAATGTGTTTACATAACGTTTTACAGCCTTTGAAGTACAAACAGTGCAGCTGATCTAATGGCCAGAACAAAGCAAATAAGAAAAATCTCAGTCAAACGACACATCACTTTCTGTCTAAGGCTACTCCTCCTTACAGGAGAAAACTCTCAACTGATGTAAACCACAACTCCTCCACCAAATTTTGTGCATCTAGGCAGCTTGGCCGTACTGACACAGGATGTCGCTGTCTAGTACAGAGACACAAGGATAAAGAAAGCCACACACACACAGAAACTCCCTGCATGTATAAACAATACAGTTCCTTCTGCAAACTTGCTGCAAACTTACTTTACCTCATCTCTTAGCTATCAGAGCAATGGGGAACACTTGCCATTGTGTCACTGTACCTGCGACCAGATGAGCCCCTAAAAAGATGGAAGTTTGTCACATTTCTTTCCAAGTACTCATTCAGATTTGCCTGACCTAAAGGATCATACTGTCCCTGTATGTCATCACATCCCCAGCCTAGCAGAAGATTTTCCAGGGACTATTTACATTGTGCATATTTTATAAATAAAACAAACACCGGTTCTAAGGCTTCCTTAAGGAACAGATGCCTCCCAAAGTAATATTTACAGAAATTTATTATTAGATTTGCAAGCTGTGTGCTTATAATAAGAAAGAAATTAAATTAAATTACAAAAGCAGAACCTACCATCAACCAAGGCCAACACATCCATAAACACAAATATGGCATTAGGAGTAATGTGAAGGAATTACACTGCTCATTTCTTGACCCACTTCAAGCACTGATGAGTTTTTCAAATTTCAGGCTAATTTTGGTGCAGAATTTTCTTTTCTGTAAACCACTGAACACAGGTAAAGGAAAACAGTCACTCTCATTTTTGTATCATTGAAACAAGTGTTTCTGATAGATGCTCTGTTTATTAGGCCAGCAAAATTGAAGACAATCCTAACCTGATTACTTTACATATGGTATGGTAAGGTATGATTAATGAATATTATTTTTTCTTTGTCTTGTACTTCCTAACTGAAGGTCTTTTGCCACAGAAGGAGCTTTCGGTAATATGCTTGTTCCTAACATTTCTCTGTCAATATACAGGATGCCAAAACAAAGCAATGGATTAAGTCCCAAGCAGTTTTCACACAAGGCTGCAAGAAGAAACAGCTATCCCTTCTACTGCTAAAACCTTGATCACTTCATGCATTTTGAAGAAGCAGTCCCCTGCTCCTACTCAGAGGTGAAAGGGTCCCAGAGTTAAATCATATTTCTTCTGTGTGTTATGGTTTTCAGTTCCAGTGCTGGCTATGGCTAAATGCAGTGCACACAAACGGGGTCAGTACCTGCTCACACTGTCTGCTAAGTCACGCACAGCATGTATTCGCTATGAATTATTAGCTAACGAGTCTTCAAGCATTCTCCTGCTGCAGACACCATCCAAAGACGACACTAATTTAACTGACTTCTAAAACCTACTTACCTTACTCTTCACAATTTCACAATATACACTTCTGCCAAGTGTATAGTCTCAAATCCATTCCAGTTTCATTCATGGGTTGCAGTTCTGACTCTCCTACAGCTAACTTTGGCATAGGTCAGGAGTAGCATGTTTAAGGTTAATACTAATCAAAGTTAATTAGTATTAGTATTCCAGACAAAGGAATTAGGCTGTATATCCCATGTCTTGGGAACTTGCAAAAGGCAGAACTGCTGCATGTTTGCAATGCAACCCAGCGTTCGATAACAGGGTCACATTTTAAAAAAATGCTTATACAGACACTTCAGAAAAGAAAAAAAAAAAGGAAGCTAATGGGAACGAGTTCCTTATGAGGCTAAAGTTCATTGTGCCAAGCTCACCTTTAACCCATGAAACAAAATACTAAGAAAGCACAAACTTTGTTGCACTAAGTGTTTGGTATCACTTAGTCCACTTTTGCTCTCTATACTCTATTTCAGGAAAGGGAGCTAGCAAGCCAAGGTATCCTCACCCCCTGCCCCCCAAGAAAAGCACTCCAACCCTTATAGAGAGCAAGCAACTGCTGTCCCTCCTTCCCTGCTACTGCAGATGGGCAGCAGTAAAGAGGCAAAAGGTCTTTTTCATCCACCCAGCCCCGACCGCAGACCTTTGCTGCAAGTTAAAGCCAGAGCAAAGTTCCCCTTGCTGACTCTGGCGTCATGGTAGCTGCTGGAGGAGCCTAAAATTCTAGGTCATGCAGTCACATTTTGGCCCTGCAGATCTTCTGCATCTGTAACGAGTCATATCCAGTAAAGACGTTAACACAGCACAGTACATCTGCAAATATTTTATTCAGTGACTAATAAACTAATCTTTTGGAAGCTGTGTGAATCATGCTGCAGCATCAGAGAAAACTCTCTCATTAATTACTACACAGATAATTGCCCCTGAGAGCACGGCTGCTGTAAGGTGAAACAGCAGTGTAACTCAAAGCAAGCTGCTCTTGACAACCACATGCACCTGCCTTTCTGAAAATACTTCTGAAATATTCTGGCTGGTGAGAAGAGAATCTAAGGGCTTGCAAGAGATGGGAGTGCCTCCAGCTTTACTGCATCTGGCATGTCCATCTTGGAGGGGGTCAGAGCAAAGCAAGTTGTGTGAGCACGCATGACTGCCATGTGCGTGCAAGTGTGCACATGGGTATGTTTTAATTTATGTTAAGTGCAGAGGGTCAGATCAGCCCAAACTGGGGAGATGCATCTTGTGACTTTTTCACAAGAAATGGAATTAATGGGAATCTGCTCTCTGATAATAATTTACAATGGTAAATTATTTTAATATAATAAACTCTTAATAACAATTTACCAGGGTAGTAGGAGAGAAAATCCACTATAATTATACAAGTAGCACAACAAAACACTCCCCTAAATAGTCACTGACTGTGAATAAAATTAATGAGACATATGTCAGAGACCAGAACCCTCCTGTATTAGGCATGATATAAACATACAGAAGATGACAGCATCTGTTCCAAAAATAGGGTAGAGAATATGATCGAGAAGTTTGACAGCTGAAACAGGAAAAAGATGAGACATTGTAGAAAGTTGGTGGCAGTCGGTTGTATGACGCAGCACAGGAGCATCCCAGTGATGTGCAAAGAACAAAGAGCATATAGAAGGAACCAGAGGATAGTGTAGAGGAAATGTAGCTCCAATTAATGTACACAACAGATAATTCAATTCCAGTGGACAAATCCCTGTCCCAAGTGACATGGAAGCTGGGAACTTTACAAAAAAGGCAAGGAATTAATAGGCAAAGCAATTATATATCCTGCTCACTTCTGCTATGGTTCATGCAGGTCAGGTTTGAAGCAGAGACACAGAGCACGGGGTAGGAATGCGTACGTCATATATTTGGTTGTGATAAACACAGGATTACAGCCTCTGAGGTTGCCAAACCAGTGTCCTCCAGAGTAATTACGACACACACACCCCTACATGCTTGCCTGCAGAATGCACACTGAATACCAAATGATGGTTTTAGTATCCAAAAGTGCCAAGAAACCAACATAGACTTCCCTAGTTTCACCTTGAACCCACAAACTTGCATTTATAATTGATTTAAAAAAAAATATTAGTAAACTGAAGGGTCTGAAACCTGGGTTCCTGCTATCTCCAGATACTGCTACAGGGATAGGAACTCATCAAACAGCTCTGTGTTTCTGTGAGGGTCTTGGCAACACCCTCCCCACTTGTGCACGACCATTTAGGATTTTTTCCCATGAAATTCGATGCTCCCATCTTGTCATCACTCCCTCAGACTGGGGAGAGAGCACAAGGGGAAGGAACAATTTGGCTTACAACACCTAATAACAAGTTTGAGAAATAATAATGTATTCTTCCATTAATCCAACATCCTTATTCTTCAGGGATTGATTCACTCCAGCCAAAATTTTACTGGATGGAGACCAGACCTAGGGAGCCAAATCCTGCTCTTGGTTTCACCACAAAAATCTTGAATAGCTCCACCGAGCATAAGCTACGCAGCAAACACTTACAACAGCACAACCCTGAACACATTCATCAGCTTGAAACCATCATTTCTTTTAGAAGCTGGTTTCAAATAATTCACCTAGAAATAAAACGCTAAATCCACTGAACTTGCAAACAGTACCTCAAAGTGCACATGCATCTGTGGAATAAATCTTCAGTGGCAAAACATCTAAAATATCCACTGATGCAGATATTTTTTATTTTTAATGGTCACTCTGAAAACCAACGCACTGGTAATCAGAGGGATATAGATTTTAAAAGAATGACCAAATTACAGTCTTACAAAATAAAGGAAAAAAAAAAATCTTTTCTCTGATCTACAGAAATCAAGTTGAATTTATCAAGCTGCACAGTGATAACAGTGATCCAGTCCATATGTCAGCACACAATGGTTTGGTTGTACAGATAATTCTGACATCAGAAGCAAAAACTTTTAAAGCATGAACGTATTTAAATCAGTAACATATGTTCTAATAGGAAGCTTACATAATAGTTTCATTGTACTCTCAAATAGCTATAAAGTATTCAAAATTGTAAAACTGATTGTATGCATGTGTTGCACTTGATCAAAACCATGACACAGCCCCAATTCTGCAGGCAGCGCAGAGGCCATGTCCTTATGTCCCTGCAGTGTCCTTTCACAGTTGAACAAATGTCATACGAATGTGAAGACTGGACTTGCTTTCCAGTATTCCAGCCTTGGCTGGTTTTGTACTTACCCTTCCAAAGTCAAGTAGCAACATACTGAAAACTGCTGGCTTGGGTGTCCTCTGTCTCGCACCTCACACAGCCAATGGCACATGGATTACCTTTAGCATCTTATATTCCCTTGCACAAGTGTGAACCATTGCCCAACGTGTAAGATAACAAGGATCCTGTCCCATCTTTTGCTGACAGAAGCCCACTTTTAGACTGAAATGCCATGGAAACGTAGAACCTAATATTCTGGCCTCATTCTTCCTTCTGAACTGTGCAGCTTTTTGACAGTAAGGGTTCCTAACTCTGTTGAGACACGTTGTTGGAAACTTCAAAAACTAAAAAGAGACTATGCTAGGCAATTCTCAACTCATAAACTTAAACACATCAGAGGAAGGCAAGTGTGTTTTAGGCTGAACAGAAAGCATGGATTTACCAAAGGTCTTTTAAAATAACAACTATATCTATGGAATTCTGTTTTCATAACTCCTTTTTACCTGCAAATGAAGAATTTCTGTATGAATGAAAAGTTATTGTCTTTGCAGTAGGGTGTCTCTGTTGTCCCATCTTTTTGGGGTAACTTTTGCATGAATAAGCAGCTGTTTTCCAAATGAGTTGCAGTGCTGATGCCACTGGCAATATTTCTTCAAACAAAAGGATTGCAGTATTTTATTCCAGTTGGGTTTTTTTTTCAGTTGGTTGGTTGCTTTTGGTTTAAGTTTGGAAAGGGGCAAAATTTTTACCTGTGGATTGCTGCGGAGTAAATGCAAATCCCCTGGTACTGCACAAGGGGTAAATCAGGGAGAAGCTGAAATTCAGGGTTTCACACTTTGTCCAGCCCACAACTCTGCTTTCTCAGCTTTGTTATGCCAGAGTGAGAGCAAACTACTGCAGGTTCCATGGGCTTGCTAAAGCAAATTGTGATTATCAGTAAGTCACATGCTTTTGGCCAGCACTTTCTCTAAAGCGAAAGCCTGAAAACAAGGACAGAGACTACCTGGCTACAGCAGTCAAATCCACACACCATTCAAGGCAGTTTGGTTGTTGTCTAGAACTGGAACCAGAGACCACACTGGTGGTCGTGGTAGAATACTTGAGCTCTGCCATGGACATGTCTGCAACCCATACATCAACCAGAGACACTGCATAAAAATCCTTGTTCCACTAACACCAGTGCCAAATCTCCCCCTGCCTTCAGTGGGGCTGAGATCCCCCCTCTGGTGCTGGCAGGCAAGGATGGCATCTGGAGACAGGAGATGACAACAGAGGAAGAACCCAACTCCAACGAGATACATCTCTGGGCCATTCCTGACTTACAACATTTTTGCTCATTGTTGCTTCTCATTGCCTCATTGAACTCACTGTAGCAACTGCAATATTACACTAACTGCTATGCTACTTGCAAGCACGTTATTTTCCATGGCAGATTATACCTCATTTAAATCAAAAGTGCTTGCTGAGACCAAGAGGAGAGGTATTTGTAAATGAAATTGAGTGCTGATACACACATTTCTGTAACTAGTCATAATCATGCTTAAGTTAACCCAGACATATCTGTTGAAGTTAATACACATGAAATGTAGCTTTAGTTTCAAGTGCTCCCATTTTTAGTTGCTGTCAAAAAACCTAGAGCAGAATAATGGGCTTGATCAATGTTGATGTACTCAGAGTCAGGAACAGCAATTCCCTAACACACGAACATACAGCGTGTGTGGGAAGGATAATGTAATTTTGTGTTAATTTCCTTTTGATGGTTAAAACTGCTTGTCAGCTTAGTTACTGGTAGCATTTTAACAATGAAAGATCAGTTGCTTTAACTCAGGTCCCACAATTTGAAAGGAGTAGGGGTTGCCAAAGTGTGGTTCTATGGGCCTCTAAGACCTGCCCTTGATCCTCTTTATTTTTTTTCCATCCTACTCCAGCTCCCACCCTTGGCATGAAGCTGCACCCCAGAGATGCTGTAGAAACCCAACAAACCGTGCTGCATCTCACTGGGTGCATTACATCTTCCACAAGAGCAAGTGAATTTTCAAACAGGACAAAGTTGAGACACACAGTAAATAAAACTCTCACACCCACATAACCATTGCCCCTCAATTTAGCCCCAGAGCTACTGACAGTTCTTATAGCTTTGGCAATCATTCATTCTCATTGTTGAAAGTTTACATAAAAAAAAAAAAAAAAAGGATAATGAAATTGTGGTTACAGAATGAGTTATTTACATTGAAGGAATGAATCCCACAGTGCTTCAAAATTTCCTGCATAAATATCTTCTTAGTCTCCCACATGTTGTGTGCCTGTTTTGCAGTACGTTCCAGGTCTGAGCTTTGGCAGAATAAGACAGATATATTGCAACTTTGATTTAATATAGATCTCATCCTGCAAAATCAACACTTGAAACTTTTAACGCTGCAGGGTAGGCATAAGGAATATTCTGTAAAAGTTCCAAATCAGCTGACAGATTCAGTGGTGTTAAGACATACACTACAAAAAACCCCTCCAAGACTCTTTTTCGGAGTACCAAAAATCCCTGGAATTCTAGATTAATTGGCCAGACAGAACTAAAGAATTGGATCAGCTGTGAGTTGCCATTCAACTTTTGTCACTGTAATGGCTATAGAGTTTCCACTGGAAAAAAAGCACTTGAGATACTGCAGAAATGGGTCAATATGAAAACCTAGAGAGAAAATGTAATTTAAGTGATTTAGTTTGAAGGTACAGTGGCAGGAATGCAGGTTCTCAAGATTCTTTAGATCTGGCACATTTGTGTGACACTAATGATTTTCTCCTGTGGCTGATGGTCCTTTCTTCTTTGTATCTTTTCCTTCCTTTCTTTTTTCATCTGTGCATATATGCAATAAGAAAACAGAAAAATACAGAAGCTTGAACAGATACAGGTATAACGTGGGCCTGTGAATGGCTGGCAAATGCCAGTTGATTTCCTCCAAATTTTTTTCTCTCTGTCATGGTTTAACCCAGCAGACAGCTAAAACAACCACACAGCCATTCAGTCACTCCCTCTCCGTCCAGTGGGATGGGGGAGAAAAATCGGAAAGAAAAAGGTAAAATTCATGGGTTGAGATAAAGACAGAAAAGGAAGAAAATATAATAAAAATAATAATATATACAAAACAAGTGATGCACAGCACAATTTTTCACCACCTGGAGCTGATGCTCAGCTAGTTCCTGAGCTGTGCTACCTCCCGGCCAACCTCCCAGTTATATATGGAACATGACGTCATATGGTATGGAGTATCTCTTTGGTCAGTTTGGGTCAACTGTCCTGGCTGTGGTCCCTCACAGCTTCTTGGGTGCCTCCCACCTTCTCGTTGGCAGGGCAGTATGAGAAGCTAAGAAGCCCTTGACTGCTTGGCAACAACTAAAATATCAATGTGTTATCAACGTTTTTCTCATCCTAAATCCAAAATACAGCACTATACCAGCTGCTAGGAAGAAAGTTAACTCTATCCCAGCCAAAACCAGGACACTCTCTCAGTCTCTAATGTTCACCCCAGATTTGGCATGATAGACTTGTCTCCATATGTCCTGAGTCTAGACTTTTTCCTTAAACAATAACTTCAAGGGAGACTTTCTGTGCTTGTACCAGCCCACAGATGTTCTTTTACAACAAGCAAACAAGATGCAGAAAAGAAGCTTGGGGGACTTCAGAGCCCATCCACCTGACCACTGAGGCAGATGAGACCTTATAGATTTCCATACTGAGGGTGTTACTACAAGAGCATTTATTTCAAAGTACACCAATAGACATTCCAAAATCTGGTGCAGGTATGCTAATTGGATGTAAAGCAAATTCCACACCCCATTCTTGACTTCTTTCAAACAAATTCCCTCTCCAGGCGGATCTAGCACTAGATGTTGCAATGTGTCATCAGTCATGGAGATAAGCCTTATGGTAGAAGTGCAAACCCTTACAAGGGCTCTCAGCTGCCAGAGATGTCACTGATCATCTCCACTGATCAACAGAGAGACTTCATCACATGTGAGCAGACTAGCTCCCCTGTGCCCTCCTGCCAACAAAAGTCTCAAAAGTCCTGCATAAACAATTTCATAGGAGCTCATGCAAAATTCTCCCACCCATCTTCACCTAGCTTTGGAGGTAAGGGTAGTTGCCACCCACAAGTAACAGTTCCTTTGTAGACTAATATGGTTCCTTTGCAGGAATAGGTAATTGCAATGGTTCCTTTACAGACTACCAACAGTCTCACCAAAATGGTACACAGTCTTTGAGCAAGAGAAATGCATACCATGTAGACTTCCAACTAATTCATGAGTTGGGATAAAACCCTTCACTGGCTATGATCTATATTGATCTTGAGAAAAACAATTCTATTAACTTGAGCTGGTTGGGTTTTGGCTGTGAAGTAAGGGAAAATATTCCTCAAAACAGTTGCAGAAGAGTCATGTAACCCATTACCTGCCACACTATTCAAAAGTGGACACTCACACCATGAATTTCAGTGGATCTCCCCAGTCAAAACAAAGGTTTCCAAATTGGCATACCTATCCATTTTTACATAAGCTAACTCAAATACATTGTACAAACAATCTGGTATCACTGTTTTAAGTACAGATGGTGGGAAATGAAATAACTGTATTTCATAAGACACAAATATATATATTTTATATACAGTTTTCTTTCAGACTGTGTTGAGACTAACATTTCTTCTGCACCATTAAGTTAGCTTGGGAATGCAAAAAGGAAGAAAACCTCAGTGAAGATGGCTATGAGTGATATTTAATATTAATGTGTATAAGGTAGAGAGAGATGACTCTCCCTAATTATAAAGCTTTGTGAGCTTAAAAGTAAATACCAGTTAACCTAAACTATTTAATAAAAAATAATGAGATTCTTGAAAACAAAAACCCCCCAATCCACTCAGAAAAAAACCTGCATTTTTACCTTAAAGTAGTGGGAAGAATTATTGCATATTGCAGATTAGAGCAAATACTCAAAATATACAGAATTTGCTTATTCACATAGATGAACTTTACAGAAGGTCCTTTCAAGAATGGTGGCTGTATTGTTTAAACGCATAAGAATGACAAAATAAGACTCACTACACAAATAAGCACATTTTCAAATATTTTAAAAATCCTCCAGTATGATTTAGCAACCATATTCTACGATGTTTATTTTATAAAGAATAAAATTTACGCTACTGATTCTTACTATTTCTAGGGTGCAAATTTAACATGTGGCAATAAAACTTTTTTTCTTTATATTTAAGAAGTTCTTATGGAACAAGTGTTACATTTTAAAACTGGCTTTACCTTGAGATGCTGAGAGCAAGAACGTAAAAAAAAAAAAAAGTCTGTGGGACCTTAATAGAGATAATTATTATAATTGTATATAAGAGCAAGATAAACTAAACAACAATAAGCAGAGTAAACCAAACCTCTGTAAGTTCTCGCCTATGGTGAGACGAAGCAGTAGAAAGTGGAGTGGTAGGACTGCAAGGCTGATGAAGTTCAAACCAGGAGATGCCACAAATGGTCTTTCAAACATGCAATCCTTCATAAAACTTCTGTTACCAAAAGTAGGTGGTAGGTTTCATTATCAGACCTTTGTGTTCAGGTTGTTGCCTCAACGAGAAGAATATACACTGCAGCTTAAGGCAGCAGGTGAAGAATGTGCACGCATTATTCCTGCTGATGGAATTGCAAACTTCACCTCCTAAAACATGAAGGCATTTCTGTATTTCTTTTTGCAGGTATTGATCCACCCTGAGCGACCTGATGCACCCTGTAAAGATCTCAGGACAGAAGGATATAACTTTGCCAAACAGCAAATCAGAAATATATCTAGAGAAAAAGAAGTGTGCATGTATTTTAGGGGAAAAATAGCAACAGGTCTTTTTTGTGCAGTAATGCATCCACAGAAAATAAGAACAACTAAACCAACTTCTGTGTGGAGAATATTTTATAGAAATTAGATTATAAAAACTGATCTTACACTGAAATTCTATTTATTTATTCATTGCTTATTCATATTGCTTGGCAGTTACCAACTGATGAATATAACCACTTAGCTTAATTTCCCCCCAAACCTGACTCCCTCCCTTTTTTAAAATCAGCACTTACCTTGCATTCCAAAAACATAATTTCCCACTGAATAGAATTATTTTCAATAAAAAAACCAAACAAGCTGCACACAAGCAACTCTCTTGTAGGAGAGAATCAAACCAACCTACAAACCCATTAAACTAATGCTAAAATTATTTTCCTACCTATTTCCATGAAGACAACCTTTCCACAGCTGGATAGCTCTACTGGCAATGGGCTAATTACTACTGCTTCCCAACCCAGTTCTTTGGGTTTTCTCAGATGACAATTATAACCACTCTTTCTCATCACTCGCTAAAATGAACATTTATGTGTAAATTTTCATAAGTGATCCCTGACATTGACAGCTGAAACAGAGCAGCTGCAAACCCTAATAGCCAGGCATTATTTGCTGTAATACTAAAGTACTTATTTGCTGGCAGAAATCAGCTAGTTATTACCAACATTTTTATTTATCGTATTATAGTGGCCATCCAGAGCATGTAAGTGAGATCATGATCCCATTAAGCAAAGCCTTGTACATAACTCATTCAAAAGACTGTATCTGCCCTGGAGTAATATATAAACAACTGCAATTTAAAATACAGTGAATTTCTACAGCTAACCCAGAATGCTGTAGAAACAACAGCTAACTCAGGAACTGAGCTGTATTTTTGAAGTCCTGGTCCTTTGTGGCTCAGCCATAAAGCCTAGTCTTGCCACATCCTTGTCTAGCCAAAGCCTAGTCAGTCACAAAGCCTCTAGTCATTGACATTGCTATCTCCAGCTGGTTCAAAGAGTAAAGCTGCCTCTGTAATCCCAGAGATTGGAATCAGGTGAGCTTGTGGACTCCTAAAAGGTTCCTTATTCACTAAAAGCAATTGGTGCATTTTAAGTAATTACTACTTGTAAGCAAACAGTATTTGTAAGACCAAAATACCAACTAATAAAATTTCAGAGGTTCCCTTTGGAAATGACATAAGCTTTTACCTATGTGTTTTCTTGATGAATGAAAGAAAAGGAGAAATGGTGTACAGAGAATGAGAGCCAGAGATGTGGCTTTTGCAGGTGTGGATGCATGCACTTGTTTCTGCTTGCTAACCTTAAGAGAGTAAGGGCTGGATTCTTTCCATGGGACCAAACAGTCTACCCTCAAAGGCCACAGAAGGAAGGCAGGATGCCTCTATCCTCAGACCTTCTCAAAAGAAGGGAAAAGCTAAGGAGTGTCCACCACCTCCCCTCTAGTCCCCTGAAACACACTGTACTGCCAGCAGATCTGCAGCTCAGGGAGTGCTCACTTTGAGATGACCTGTATCTCCTGGCTGGACAACACCAAGTGAAGCTGGACCCCAGAGAAAATAATACATGGAAAATGGTTGAAGGCTTCATGCCAACAAGCCCAGGCTCCAGCAGAGGTATTTACTGCTCAAATATTCAGCAGAGCTACGTTAGCAAGGTAGTGGCTGAGGCAGCAGTAAAGAGAAGCTGAACTCTCATCTTGGATGGGTGCATGGCATGAGACAACATCCTGAAAGGAAAGACCACTTTTTACCAAATATACTCAAAGTGGTGTGTCTGTTCAGATGGTGGGCAGAGAAGGGGCATAATTATTTGTTTAATGATGGGCTTACTTACATTGCAGGTGTTTACTGGCAGACTTGTGTGTTGGTTTTGCGTGGCAAGGTTTTGGTAGCGGGGGGGCTACAGGGGTGGCTTCTGTGAGAAGCTGCTAGAAGCTTCCCCTGTGTCTGATAGAGCCAATGCCAGCCGGCTCCAAGACGGACCCGCCGCTGGCCAAGGCCAAGCCAATCAGTGCCTCTGTGATAACATATTTAAGAAAGAGAAAAACAGTTAGAGAGCGCTTTTGCAGCCAGAGAGAGGAGTGAGAAGATGTAAGAACATCTGCAGACACCAAGGTCAGTGCAGAAGGAGGGGGAGGAGGTGCTCCAGGTGCCAGAGCAAGATTCCCCTGCAGCCCGTGGTGAAGACCATGGTGAAGCAGGCTGTCCCCTGCAGCCCATAGAGGGAGGATGAGGGGGTGTAGCGATTCCACCTGCAGCCCATGGAGGACCCCACACCAGAGCAGGTGGAGACACCTGAAGGAGGCTGTGGCCCTGTGGGAAACCCACGCTGGAGCAGGCTCCTGGCAGGGCCTGTGGCCCCGTGGAGAGAGGAGCCCATGCCAGAGCAGGTTTGCTGGCAGGACTTGTGACCCTGTGGGGGACCCACGCTGGAGCAGTCTGCTCCTGAAGGTCTGCACCCCGTGGAGGAGACTCACGTTGGAGAAGGCCGTGAAGGACTGTCTCCCGTGAGAGGGACCCCACGCTGGAGCAGGGGAACAATGAGTCCTCCCCCTGAGGATGAAGAAGCGGCAGAAACACCGCGTGAGGAACTGACCGTAACCCCCACTCCCCGTCCCCCTGTGCCGCTGAGGGGGGCGGAGGTTGAAGCCGGGAGTGAAGTTGAGCCCGGGAAGATGGGAGGGGTGGGGGGAGGTGTTTTTAAGATTTGGTTTTATTTCTCATTCCTCTACTCTGTTTTGCTTAGTAATAAATAAGATGAATTCCCTCTCTAAGTTCGGTCTGTTTTGCTCGTGATGATAATTAGAGAATGATCTCTCCCTGTCCTTATCTCAACCTGTAAGGTTTTTTTTTTTCATTGTACCTTTTCTCCCCTGTCTAGAGTAGGAGGGGAGTGATAGAGCAGCTCTGGTGGGCACCTGGCCCTCAGCCAGGGTCAACCCACCACAACTTGCTACATGCAATATCTATTATTTATTTACTTTGCTATTTCACTAGCCAGATTTGCGCTGCAAAAAGTGTTGTGGTCTCTGATGATCCTTTTAGGGTTTTCATGCCTGTATTGTACCACAGCTTGGACCACAAAATAGAAACATGATAGTGGTGCCCCTAGGAAGAAACCTACCTCCATGAAACTGCTCAGGTGACAATGAGAGCAGATTCTCTCTGCTCTAAGATGAGATGAATGCACTAGACCGTCCTCACTCACCCTGTCATGACCAGGAGACTTTTAAACTTGGATCTGCAATGGTAGGACCTGTCTCATAACTTTTCCCTACAGGTACGCTCTGTATCTGACAGCCTGAAATATGTAGGAGGGGAGTTTCAGCTAGGGAAGGCTGCATAAAACATAGTGTTGAAGGCAAGAACCATGGAAAGATGCTGTAAGGCCACAAACTTGTTTGGATGTCCTCCATGCTTGCTGCAGAATGGGGTCTGAGCTCCAGAACCGCAATGGTGCGTTTGTGCAGAAAACAAATTCAGCTTCCCTTGCTGGTTAATCAACCCATCAGACTCCTTGATATCTAAGGTCACAAAGACATTCACACTCTCTACTTTGGGCACCTCACCTGGTGAAATTAAACCAAGAAAACATAGAAGCATTACATTACCTTCCTAGTCAAGGGAGAGCTAGGCATCTCAGAGAGGTCTGCCTAGAACTGATAAATGCTCAAAGCAATCAGATTTCCCTAGGGCCTAATGCAGACAGGCTGACTGTGCTTTACTGATAATAATGCACTAAAAGTAGCTGTATTTCTGTCCCAAAATCATTGGTTTTTATCAATGATATTAATGTCCTTAAAACTGTCAATGCTAAATAAAACCTGAGGTCACAGCAATTTTGCCAAGGTTTGTAATATTCCCAGGGATCTGCAGGTATTAATACAGAGAAGACTCATTAATGCAGAGATTAAGATTCAACTCAAATGCCTTCCTAGCTCCTGACAAGCACCCAAGTCCTCATATAACATGTTCTTAAGATAGACTTCATAGCAATCTTAACTGCTGAAGGACTTTGAGGCTGGCTACACAAAAGAAACAATATAAACACTTCCTAAAGAAACTAGCTAGACACACACAAGTCTATGGGGCTGGATGGGATCCACCCAAGTATACTGAGGGAGCTGACGGAAGTGCTCACCAAGCCACTTTCCATCATTTATCAGCAGTCCTGCTTAACTGGGGAGTCCCAGTTGACTGGAGGTTAGCAAATGTAATGCTCACCTAGAAGAAGGGCTGGAAGGAGGACCTAGGGAACTACATGCCTGTCAGTCTGACCTCGGGGCTGGGGAAGGTTATGGAGCAGATCATCTTGAGTATCATCATGTTGCACGTACAGGACAACAAGGCAATCAGGCCCAGTCAGCATGGGTTTATGAAAGGCAGGTCATGCTTGACTAACCTGGTCTCCTTCTGTGACAAAGTGACCCACTTAGTGGATGAGAGAAAGACTGTGGATGTTGTCTGCCTTGACTTTAGTAAAGCCTTTGACAGCGTTTCCCACAGCATTCTCCTGGAGAAACTGGCTCCTTATGGCTTGGATGGGCATACGCTTCACTGGGTAAAACCTGGCTGGATGGCCGGGCCCAAAGAGTTGTGGTGAATGGAGTGAAATCCAGTTGGCAGCCGGTCACAAGTGGTGTTGCCCAGGGCTCAGTACTGGGGCCAGTTCTCTTTAATATCTTTATCAATGATCTGGATGAGGGGATCGAGTGCACCCTCAGTAAGTTTGCAGATGACACGAAGTTGGGCGGGAGTGTTGATCTGCTGGAGGGTAGGAAGGCTGTACAGAGGGATCTGGATAGGTTGGATCGATGGACTGAGGCCAACTATATGAGGTTCAACAAGACTCAGTGGTAAGTCCTGCACTTGGGTCACGACAACCCCAGGCAATGCTACAGGCTTGGGGAAGAGTGGCTGGAAAGCTGCCTGGTGGAAAAGAACCTGGGGGTGTTAGTCAATAGCTGTCCAGATATGAGCCAGCAGTGTGCCCATGTGGCCAAGAAGGCCAACAGCATCCTGGCTTGTATCAGAAACAGCGTGACCAGCAGGACTAGGGAAGTGATTGTGCCCCTGTACTTGGCACTGGTGAGACCGCACCTTGACTATTGTGTTCAGTTTTGGGCCCCTCACTACAAGAAGGACATTGAGGTGCTGGAGTGTGTCCAAAGAAGGGCAACAAAGCTGATGAAGGGTCTATAGCACAAGTCTTATGAGGAGCAGCTGAGAGAACTGGGGTTGTTTAGCATGGAGAAAAGGAGGCTGAGGGGAGACCTTGTTGCTCCCTACAACTGCCTGAAAGGAGGTTGTGGCCAGTGTTGGTCTCTTCTCCCAGGTAACAAGTGATAAGATTAGAGGAAACAACCTCAAGTTGCACCAGGAGAGGTTTAGATTGGGTATTAGGAAAAATTTCTTCACCACAAGGGTTGTCAGTCACTGGAACAGGCTGCCCAGGGAACGGTTTGAGTCACCATCCCTGAAGGTATTTAAAAGACACGTAGATGTGGTGCTTAGGGACATGGTTTAGTGGTTAAGACTTGGCAGTGCCAGGTTAATGTTTGGACTTGATGATCTTAAAGGTCTTGCCCAACCAAAACAATTCTATGATTCTAGCTTGCATTTGAAATTAAATGCTTTCCCCATCCAGAAAAGCAAATGTCAAAGCAAACAGTGATGCTCTGGGCATTAGAATATGGACCAGAAGAGATTCACCCAGATCAAATCAGAGCAGTGGTTCTCTGACTGCATATGTAAGTACGACCTTGAGCAAGAGCACCCTGATCCCTCGTTAAAGGGATCCCTCGTTAGTAAGCAGCTACTGTAATAAAATTAATCATCTGTTGACAATCATTTGCATCTTTAATGCAAACTAAGTAACTGAATTGATTTTAGTAAATATTTTTGGATTTTATCTATCATAAAAACAATGCTGATCCTTGTTGCACAAAACTTGTTGCATTTACGTGTAGTACCTATGTTACGTGCATCAGACATAGTTATCCAGTAATTAAAAATGACAGGCAGAAGAAAAAGAAAACTGGAGAAAAAAAAGGAATAAGTAAAAATGACGAGGGAAAAAAAAAAATTAGGGGACTGATGCCCCTAAATCTTTTCTGTTTGAAAAAAAACAATCCAGCAGACAGTGAGTGCCTAGACACACACTATCAGCAATACATGACATTTTGGGCTGATCAGTGTCACGGCTCAGTCTTATACAAGGTGGTGTAACTAGGTCCAGATCCAGCAAAGCACTTGGACTAATTTTCAATTTCCAGCTTGAGAGCAGTTCAACTGAAGTCAAACTTCTTGTGACTTTAAGAGGTGAGCATTGGCTTAAATTCTTTGTTGGATAAGTACCAAGGAATAATATTGCTAAGTTCGAATTCCTAAAGATCCTGATTCAGGTCTCAAAAATATTTTTAAACACTGGTTTAAAGCCCTTGCCCTCAATTAAGAAAGAATTAGTTTGGCTCTGGTTTCTTAAAGTCATGAAATGATCAGCAAAATCCTCATTCAAATCACTTACCTCACATTTTCAGATATTTTTTCACAGTCAAGAGGGACTGAAACTTTTCAGAAAGTGAACACAGAGATTCCTGTGTAGCCAATCTTGTCCTTGTTAAAAAAATAAATCTATCCTAAGAATCATAAAAGCATGAGAATTGTTGAATTTGAATGTACTCTGCACCTTGCTCATTTGAGCCTTCAGGACAACTGTCTCATTTCCACTCTCCTATGACAACTTTACTGACCCAAATGGACCAGGATTATTGTCCTCTTATTCTGGGGGACACTTCTACAATAGGGCAAGAGCAAGTTGAGAACTGCATGCAAGAGAGAAATGTTAACTCCATCCGGATGAAGGAAATCTGCTTTCCTTTCCCTATATCCCTCATACTTACTTTTGTCCCCACATTCTGTAGTCTCTGCATTTCATCTTACTTAAAATATAACAACCTCTCTCTGTTACAAGCAGTTGCTTAAGTAGCCCTGGGAGCAGACCAGTCTTCTGCTGGCTACGATGCATGAAGCTGAATGGGAGGAAATGAACTTCAGCTGGTGAAACAGCTTCTGCTATAAACTTATGGGAACGAGTTTCTGAGATTCCCCTATCTGATTTAGAAGCCCTTTCATAAAGATATCTATCTAACATTTTTAAACAGATCTTTTCATTCATCCCTGAATTGAGAATAAAAGCAATCTGATTAAAAAAATACATAGGCTACATGCCAAACCAGAAGTGGTAATTCATTGGCCTTGAAATATAGTTCTTTTACTGGAAACATTACAAAGATGAGGACCGTGTGTCATCACAAAAAGAAAAAAAAAAAAAAAAAGATCAGTTTTTAACAGGCACTCTTCAGAATAGGCTCCACATTTCATCCTCAATTATCAGTTCATAAATCTAGAATTTCTTAGCTGCTAGCAGATGGACGAAGATCACCAAACAAGGACCTCATAAAATTAGTGCAATTTAGAAAATTAACAACAATCTGATCTAATTTCTTTCCACAGTACACTGGATTTTCCAGAGCTGTTCCCCTTTAGCAAAGGGCCAGAAGAAAACTAAACCTCAGAAAGAGCCAAAAAAGAAATTCCCTTTCAGCCGCCAAGATGGATTATCTGCAAATAAACTTGGATATATTTTCCTTATGGCTTAAATTAGTTGATAATGATATCCCGCAGTTATAAATAGCCTTTCGGAGTTGCAAGTATTCAAAAGTAATGCAAGCTTTAAGAGGGTTGGGGAGGGACCATGAATTTACAACTAAAGCAGTTCAACCACATTCCCCATCAAAGGAATCAGAACTCCTTCAGGAACTACCAGGAAAAGCCAATACCCAAACTCACCTAGCAAACCTTGCTCTCCCATAGAAAATTATAATACACAAGTATCTTGATTCCTCACTGCCAGGACATCCCTCCTTTGATTTCTATCGAACAGTAAATGGCAATGCACACCTTGGCATCCTCACAACTTAAGTTCCTATGTCAGGTTGACAGGAGTAAACATTTAAAAAAAAAAATCAGTAACGAAAGTCAGGATCATAAATCCTTATTTTTGACAGCTCCCTATATGCAGTTTAACATCAAGAAACTTCCTCCCCCATTTTCAAACCGAAAAAAGATTTTTTAATTCCATTTAATCCTAAAATAATTAGGAAATTGTACTCTGCAAGACAGGATGAAACAAAAATAAAGTGACAAAAAGCAAGTTTCCCATCGTATTACCCACTCATGCATACACACTGACAGTCTTTTGTTCATAATGATTCACCATAATACATTTTTTCACATAATATAGCATGAAAAGAATGTCTGCTTTTAACATCCCAAGTATGTATGAAACACCCTCTATCTTTTGTCTGCTTTTTGGTCCTCACCTTCTTTTCAGTAAACAAACCAATCTTCCAGTCTGTCCTTATGAGACATTTCCTGTTATCTGCTGCCCATTTTCAAATTACAGCTACAATGATTCTGACCTTATGGCTGAGAAAGTCTGCGGGAATTACTTTTAGTGAGAAGGAAGAACATTTTTTCTATCATCCTCAAAAACCTCAGTTGCAAGGGTTTCGTCGAATACAACAAAATAATCACCTTTTGGACAGAATTCAAAGATCAACAAGTTTAATTCAGAAATAAGATTTCTGAACATTTTTGAGTAAATGACAACAGCCTGCTAGAATAGAAGCAGCTATGTTACATTAGCTATAGCAGACATCGCTACTGCCATGACAGAGATGTTGCTTTAATGGGCATTAAATTGACATGATGCAGACATCCAAAAATAAAGTTCAAGTGCCCAGGCTGTGCTTGCATGGGCTGTGCCCTTAAGTGATCTGTGTTTATCAATGACAGATTGTCAAAGATGGAAATTAGTAAAGGAAAGCTACTGCTGTACTATACTGACCAAGTTCTGGTCTGGGAGAGCTAACAGAGTCGTTGTCTTCCTTTACTTATTCCCTGACAATCACATTTAACTGGCACACAGAAAGCACGTTTCTTTAAAGGAGGAGCAGGTAGCTTCTCCTGGGGTTTGTGTACCTGGGAAGCATCACAATATTAGACGTGATATCCAAGCCAAAACATATTTACATTACAGTTGATCAAATCAAAACCCGACATGAAACCAAACGTTACCTGCATCAAGGACCACAAGGATGTCAGGTCAAAGAAAATGGTTTCCCAAAACTTTTCATGACAGAAGCTAGAGTCTCAGAATACAAAGGGATGTGCAAAATCCTACTAAAGTGGTAAGTCAAATAAACTAAATAGTTTAGTTTTCGTGAACTGCATCCTGTGTTCAATACCAGCAGAAATGGTCAAAACATTTTCCATTAACACATTTTAACAGAATATGGATTTTTGACCAAACAAAAAAAAAATTTTAAATTTTTCTTTTTAATATAATAAAATGTCTTTTGATGTTATCAAAAATATATTTTTTTTCACCCACTACTTACTCCTCCATCGCAATAATGGAACAATTTCATGCTTATGACAGGGGTTGGTTGCCATTAAAATAATTACAGCAATGTAGAATCACCACTTTTCCATGTTACAGACTAGAAGGTGGAAAAAAAATGTAGACTGAAAATACTTCATCTCACCTCCAGAACAAGGGAAAATAAGCTTGAAGTGTGACAACTGAAGTTTATTAGCTACTTCAGTGATGATGCATGACACCGAGAAGAATTTATTGCTGTTTCCCACCAGGGAACATGTTCTCTTTAACAAGAATTAGCAAAATCACTCTTTTTTTTCCCCAATAAATTTAGCAGATAGCCAGAGAGCAGTCCTGTTTAACATAAAAATGGCCTTTTATGCAGCCCTTTACTGATATGAACTGTACTTCTCCACTATGCATGAATTACCAAGGGTAATACAGATATCAGCACAAGAGAGAGAAGACAGGTCTACCTCCTCATTGCGATGACTTTCACTTCTACCTTCCCAACCTGCCAAGTCCCCAGTTCTCTGGGAGAAAACATGTGCTGCTTTCATGGAGCTCAGCAAGCCAGGGACATGCAGTCTTCATAGCAGCTCTCATAAACCCAACTTCATTGACTTCAAAGTGATTTTCATCAGGTGAGGAACTGGTCTGACCTGTATAGAACAGGCTACTGTGCACAATAAAAGCCCAAAGGCTGAAACACTCTGAAATCCAAGCGCATACACATAGATAAGAGGCAAATTTCTAGCTCCTTTCAAATTTGCAACAAATTTCCATGGACTTCAGCATGGCAGGAACTTCCCTGGTAGCAGACTGGGGCTAATTCACTGGCATCACTGCAGCTACACTCATCTATTCCAGCTCAGGTCCTGTCCTTAAACTTATGTGGTTGGGGAGCATATATTCATGACCTAATCCATTATCACAGCATGGAAGAAATGAAAGCAGCACAAATGAAGATTTTATCACTTAAAATTGAGGGCTGCTATTCTTTATGTTTATTTCAGTTATCATTCATTTCTTACCTCACAGACACAAGCAAGCTATTGTTCAACTTCAGTTCTTTCAGATTAGGTAGATAGGCACCTATGGGAACAGAATAAAAAATTTCTTTGCAGACCTGGGAGTAGAGTAAAGGAAACTTCTGACAATTACATGTTGAAGCATCTAATTTTACGTGTCTTTCTTACCTGTTTCTGCCAGCTGTGTGCTGGACCTCTTCTAAGAAAATTAATTAGATTATTTCACTCAAAAAATATTTCACCCTTTGCATTTTTGCAACATATATGTATTGTCTGCATGATTACCCAATTACAATTTTTGGAACTCCTCTCTGACAATTCTGATAGAGCAGCTTTCCAGACAGACAACAACAGAAACTGGCTTGATGGTGTCTTCTTTGGTCTGATTCCCAACCCTTACTGACTATTAACTGAGTGATATTCTGAAGAGGTAAGAGATGCTTTAGAGTATAGCATTCCGTGACCTCTGATTTCTACTTAATGCTCTTGCTTCTCTCCCCAAAAATCTTTTTCTACCTATTTAATGGCAAATAGTGATGGACTTATTGGATACACAGCTAAGTAACACTGCTTCAGAATGTAATTTTGAGTCAAACAACAAAAGCATTATTTCCCATGTCACAACAACATTTTTTATAGTTCAGAGGTCACCAAAACCCTACTTACATTTTGCTAAGCATTACCTTTTCCTTCTAATTTTCTGGATGTAATACATTGTTTACTATTCAATTGTACAAGTTTCATACCTATGAAAACCTCAGTATTCTGTTGTTATTACTTTGATTAATGCTTTTTTCTATTCCCAAGAGACATTTGGCTTTTTGGTTGATTCTACAGATATTTCTGAACCAACATCATAGACCAAATCCCTCCAAGCTACAGAATAATTTGGATACAAGCTGAAGTCTCAGAAAATATTTGCTATTGTCAACAGCAAACTTTTACCCATTCCCACCAGCAGAGTTTAGCCATGGCTGGTGAGCATCCTCCAGCATAACGTGCAACCATGTAGAGGTAATACCAATTTCAGACAAATTGGATCATTGCTAAAACATTAAAATCTGTTCTCAGCAAATATTTTTATGAGACCTCAGAGTAATCTCTCTCTGGCAAGGCTGATCAAGCAGTGTCCAGAAGGACACCATTCCAGCTCTTTGCAAAGGATTAAAAGAAAAAACAAACAAAAAGAAGAAATTAAAAAAAAAGGGAGTGGGATCTCAAAAGCAAACAAAGGAGGTCATAATCTTCATCCCATTTCCCCAAACAGAACAAGAGCGTTTATGGCAAAAACATTTTAATAAATCATGTTTTAGTAGAAGCATTATCTATATCTAATGCTATTTGGGAGTGATTATAATCCACATATTGATCTTAATGCTATACTGCAAATATTTAACTTCATGCCTTTGCAGAGCTCTTTAGAAAATATTAAAAATTCAAAACACATTGTGCAATTTTTTAGCCTTATTTTTCAATAATTTTCCATAATCCATAAAAATTGTAGTACAAATTATACCTTCCTCATCCTGTAGGGCATACTTCCTCACATCAAACAAGTTTTATAAAGTATGGCAACAAAGTAATTTGGAGTCCTGACAGAGGAGATACTAGGATCACTCTTAATTATTCACAGCAGTCATACTAGCTACTGAGCAAAGACTTCCTCAGATGTAATCCTTGCCCTAAGAAAACCTCCACAGAAAAAAAAAAATCAAAATATAGATTTAAAAAAATTTGCTATTGTATTTCTGATAAGAAACCTTAAGTGCAGACAGGTGAGATTACTTCCCACAAAGAGTTAAAGGAAAGAACAAGAAGGATGCAGAAGCCTCTCCAGTCCCAGCACAGCAGCGGGTAATAGCCTTGCCACGGATTCAATCAGAGATGTTAAAGGGTTACCAAACAAAGGCTATTGCAAAGCATTACAGAGCAAATGGGGTTTAAAAACTAGTTTTAAGCAGAAGATTTGAATGAGGAGTCAAGAAGACTAGCTCAAGAGAAATGGAGATACTTGCTCAAGGAAAAGCTTTCCACTGAACGCATTTTGGATTCAGGGGAAAAACAACTCTTAAAGGATTCAAAGAGGCAGAGTGACAGGCTGACAATACAATTTTCACATCTGGTTATTTCATTATTGTAACACGATCCTCTATCTCAGACATTTTGTTGTATTTTGGCACAATCTGTTCCTGGGAACTTGTAGATTGCTAAGCTCTAATGTGCTGTTTACTAAACTGAAATAAAAGTATACTATGTGCAATGGTGCAAAATTCTGCCAACAAGACTTTTGCAATATATTTCTCCAATTCTGCAGGTTCTTCCCTCCTCTAAGTTTTATATTCGACATGTAATTGTTCTTTGGTGCTAAGAATTCATTGTACATTTGATTTTGCTGGTTTTTATAGTCTCAATTCCTTATATAGAGAGACTGGAAGATTAAGTTAAGAAGAGAAAATTGTAAAATGAAGATAACAAAATAAGAGATCTATCTAAACATAACAACTTACTTCTAATTTTCTTAATTTTAATGCTCATGGCATCTTTCCTTAGAGTAAGGATGCAATTTATTCTTACATTAACATAAAAATATTCTAAAATATCAACAATATTAACTTCTAATATTAATTTTAAAAGTAAAACCAATATATTCCTCATCCTGAATCTGCCTTCATACTGTATAATTTCAATTTTTAAAAACAAGAATGGTCCAGAAAAATGCTGATGACTGCAGTACAAGACTACTTCACTTCAGAATGGTAAGCAATGTTATCTCATCTGTCTATGATTCCTTTTCACTAAATACCCTTTTTGTTATATGGCTCTGAAATTACTAACCACCAACAATATACTAGCGTTAAAACTATTCTACTGTACTACCCCAGTGGAACAACACTAAATGAAGAGCAGAAAGAAATCAAAGTATAAGGTAGGTGAATAAAAGCGACACATGCACACTGAACAACGTTGGCTTAAGTGCTGCACTTGACAAGCAGGATAGCAATGCAGATGTCTTTCTGAGCTGCCTTGGTACAGCAGGTGACATTTAGATAACTGACTAGGAGTAAGGCGAGAACAGGCAAGATGCTGGTTTTATTATATTCTACAAGCTACAACACTCATATTTATAACTCTTGTTGTTTACATTACAATATATTCTTTAGGTAGCCTCATATATCTTGTTTTTCTATTGTTAACAAAAAATCACCGTGGCTTGACTTCTTATGCCTTTTGGAATATGAACTAATGAAGAACACACACAAAAGAAATTATTGACAAATACTTGTGTTGGCATCAAGCAACCTACTTGTTTTGTTGATCCTACAGTACAAAACAGGCACGTGAACACTGGCTGCACTCTTCTAGCAAGAACAACCTGATATGTAAATTAAACAGGCCATTTAATTCACTTAAGCTGTGTTTGACCAAGTAAGATGCATCACTTTGATGTTCTAAATGTGCATTTTTTGCACATTTCTGGGGTGAATTGGGATAATAACTGGAGATAAAACCACAGCACTTGCAGGCAAACCCAAGCTAGCTGCGGTCTAGCTACCTGAGATGAGAAACTCACAAAACCCCACATCATTGCAGGATTTAACATAAGCTCGCTGCCCCAGTACATACTTGTGACTCCTGGAGAGCCTGCCAAGCCCTGCTGCAGTGGGTGCTGTGGCACCTTCTCAGCAAGGCTTGCCAGTACCAGCTAAACCAAGGATTTTCATCAGGAATACCAACAAATAAAGCAAGAGGAAAGAGAGACGATGACCCTGCGTGAAAAATACTGTGTGCCTACTTCTGAACCTTTAGCAGAGCTTTTCCTTGATAAAATGCATGCAAAGGGAAGCGGCAGACTCCAGACATGTAATCAACTTAGCCTGGCCACCAGCAG
This sequence comes from Balearica regulorum gibbericeps, assembly GCF_011004875.1. Lineage (NCBI taxonomy): Eukaryota > Metazoa > Chordata > Aves > Gruiformes > Gruidae > Balearica > Balearica regulorum. The sequence continues at coordinate 50,973,857 of NC_046188.1, read as the reverse complement.
GCAACAATTCAATAAGTACCAGCGAACAGCACTGTGGGTAACTTGATTTGTAGCTATTAAAATCACTTAGAAATAAGAGAACTATGTAGTGTCTTAAAAGACTCCATCCCACCACTACTTTCAACAGGAATTTCTACGAACCGGTCATGAGTGCCGTCCCAGATCTGTCAGCAATCAAAACTGAGGGGATAAGCTAATGATAAGGAAACAGTCCATCTGTTTGAGTATGAACTGAACCCTACATGCAGCTGAAGAGCACAGAAGTCAAGTTTAAGATCTGCAAAGCTGGATATAAGACTTGCCAGGGCAGTTCAGTGTTTTGCCTGTCACTCAGCAAGGTGCACTGAAAACAAACAGATAGAGATTTCAACAATTACCCCAAGCCCTGCTAAGACTCAGATTCAAACTCTGGCCTGAAGCCTTTCCTTAATTTTAAAACTGATCACATGAAAATATTTTAATATCGGTCTTTTCATGTTTTAACCCACAACCTGTCCCTAAGAAACGTAACTGTTCCTCCCCAACATATCACGTCATTATGTAGAGGCTGAGCTGACAAACTGGAAAAGGTTATCAGGATAGCACTTTAAAGTTTATCCAAAGGATGCTCATTATGGAATGCTCATAAGAAAAACTCAGGCAACATGTTTTAAATCTTGCTAAAGGAGATGTAGGCCCTCAGTGTTACAGTTTGTGTATGGCTGCGAATACTGAAATGTTTCTCAAGTGGAAATTGCAGTGTAAATTTGGGATTTGAGTGTTGCAAGGTTCCAGGTCACCCAGAGTTACGTGCAGTCTAGTAACTTGCAACTCTTTTACCTGGCCATTTAAGAGCTTGCACAGTCTATTTTATCTTTACACATAAAACCAGTTAAAACAACATTGTTTACTGAGTGCGAACTGATCATCCAAACAAATAATTTCTTCATGATGAAGATGCTCTTACCCACCTTCTGCAACTGAGGAATACAGTGAGAGCAAGGTTAAGTGATTTAATATGGCTGTAAAGAAAGCTAATTAGCCAGGTTTGGAATTCAAACAGAAACACCAAATTGCAGAGCAGTCCAGGTGGGAGAGGACAGCTGGAGGTCTTGAGCCCAGCCTTCTGCTCAGAGCCAGGTCTTCTGTGAGATCAGACCAGGGTGCTCAGGGCTTTACTCAGTGAGGTCTTAAAAACCTCAAGGGATGGAAACTCCACACCTCTCTGGATACTCCTATTGCTCTACTGTCCTAATGGTGGAAAAACTTTTCCTTCTGTCACACTGGAACTTCTGTCATCCCAGCTGGTCTGTTTCTTACCCTGCTCCTTCCCACAGACCCCTGTGACCAGAGACCAGGTCAGCAGTGCACAGTTTCAGTGGCAGGCAGCCAGTGAGGAGCGTGCAATGAGCCAGACACCTTCAACAGGTTACTTGCTTACACCATTCATATTGAAGGTGCAAACTGCCCTTCCATACCCCTAAAAATTTAGGCCTTACTCCATGTGCCTAAAAATCAGCTGTCATGAAAAAAAGCTGCCAGGAACTGATGATCACTGGAAGCATTAAGTGGCAAACTTTCTGCTCTAACCACCTGCTGACATTTGCAAAGAGGTTTTCATAGGGAGGAAATTCAGTCATGAACTTTTAAAAAAAAAAAAGACAGAAGGAAAGTCAGGACAGTCTTGATGTTCTGTTATTCTCTAACACAGTGGGGACCTGCAGCTGCTGGTTTTTATATCCCTCAAGGGCCAACTCTTGGTGCAAATGGTGGGACATAAGCAAGATGGAAATTGTTTGCAACATGGGAATAGTGCTCTCTATTCTGTAAAAGTTTCAAAAGCCTAAGCATGGGGAGCAGAAAGAAAGGGATTTATTCCAGTAATGGAAAGGAAAGGGAAGTACAGAGTGAAAAAGGTGAAACACTTTGCTAGCTTGTCACAGCTAATGTAAAATGGCATAGGAATGGGAGCACTACTTTTGAGCATTGTAGAAATGGCATAATGAGATTTTCTTATCATCTGGAGGAAACATGACTGAATAGATTATGATCTCTGAAAGAAATGGATGTAATTTACCTTAAATTATCAAGTCCCTATCAGAAAGATACCTATTTACAAAGTAAACAGAATAACCAATAAAAGTGGCTACGTAATTCAAGACAAAAGCCCCTTCACTGTACTTGCTTAACCGTTCTTGACAAATCGACATCAAAAGACGCACTAAAGCTAATCAGCTGTTACATTATAGTCACTTGCACATGAAAATGAACTGCTTGGCTGAAAATACCAGCACTCACTTTTAGGGACACCTTTTGGCACAGAAAACATTACCCTGCAGCACTCAGTTTCAACATAGCAGAAGATAGACTTGGTTGTGATGGGAATGCACATGACAGAAAATGACTGCCAGTACTGGAAAAAAGGAAAGTTTCATATTCTGAGTGTTAACTCTGCTACAAAGGGAATTCCTTTGGTACTTCCTTACTTCCCCGGTGCAGTGATGATGACATAGAAATGAATCACAAGCATTAAGACTGTTTGGGGCTCATCAAAATGATGTATCTATAGGACATTCCTCAAGCACATCATCCAGCACAGCCCGATGAGGCAGTATAGGACACAAAGACAGGTTTCTGGCAACATAAGCAGCCTGATAACACTAGCGACTTCTCAGCCACAGGGGAATCTTACAGTGGAGAAAAACTGAACTTTCGCTACTGTTTTGCTAGAGTAGCATCAAGTACTCTAGAGGGCAAGGTAATCAGTAAATGATCATTCAGGGCCTAGAGGCATGTCATTCAAGAGAAATTTGTTCAAACTAATGGGCTTTAGACAGAAGTGGTGTCATGCCATTGCCATAGTTTTCAGTCCTATTTAGAGCCTCACAGAAGAAAACAGAGATCAAGGAGTGAGAGGTACCAGGAAGATCATGTTTCAAGAGCTCTTGAGTAGGACAGTGCTTTACACTGGCTGTTGGTTTCTGAGTCCCTAGTCCTGCTTCACGACATAATAAAGGAAAATTTGAGACGGTGAGCAGAACATAAAGTGTTTTCTTACCAAAGTTTCCCAAGCTGTTCTCTCTTGTATCTACTCGCATCTCTAGGGCCTTCACTTGCTGCAGATCATCTACTCCTGTCAAAACTTTCTGTAAAGATAAGCAGAGATGTATGTGTACTCTCATGCAGTAAACCAGATGATACAGGAGCAAAAAGGAGTAGAAAGGCTTTCAACCAGTGCTTTGTCAACATATACTCCAGGTCAAAATGGCTACATGTGCGATCACATTGAAACAAATTTAGTATTCAAAGATCTTTTTTCCTCGTAGCTCCAAATTATTCTAGTCTCACATAACTTCTACATTGCTTAAAGAGTCAAGGCTGAGGGTTTCATTCAAGCTGCAAATCAACAACAGACCTACATGCCAATTAACTTCATTTAAACAGTATGCCCATGCTTTAAGATTTGCATAAGTCTTGTACTAATTCTCAGCAGATAAGAAGTGTTACCCTTAAGTGTCACCTGTAATCAAAAAGGCACTAAGTAGTAAAACTCAACAAAACAGTTTAGCCTTTTTAACCCAAAACTATGAAAAGGAAACATGATTTTAGCTCAAGCAGCTCACTTTTCTGAAAGAAGACAACACTAATTACAAGAATTACAAATTCCTTTGAAAAGATCTAGGCAATGCAAATAGAAGCCTCCAAAATCTTTCATTATTTTTGCAAAATCTTAGTAATAGGATCAACCACTGCATTAAGCAAGGGTGCATGTGTGTCCTACCACAGGACCTTTCCTAGTATCCTAAAGTCTGTTGATACGTACATGTAGATTTTGCCTTGACAGAGGTAAGCAGGACAGAAACAAGCAGAAGCTATACACAGAGGAGAGATGGAAGCTCTAGGACAGCCAGTGAAAACTACAGCAAGGCTGTGAAGTCCTAAGATGCCAGGCTGCAATTCTATAAGCAGCTGAAGCATTCTCACATTATGACTACTCTCATCCCTTGTACCTTCCTGCTGTGACCCAGCTCCTCTCTCCCCAGCTTCCCTCATCCAGGCTGTATGTCCCACCACCTCCTTTGCATCAGCTTTGGGTGCTTAGTGGGTCCTTCCATGCATTAATTCAACAAAACAGACCAGGACTGAACTGTATCCTTTCTTCCTGACGGGTTAGTGGTTCATGGAGGGGTCTGAAACACCCCTTGAGAGATGAGAAACCAGGCTTTTGTGTCACAATAACTGCCTGAAAGAGCTGATGCTATGCATAGCAATATAACTGCTAAATTTTCACCTTTCTGTGTCAAAAGAGTTAGGACACGGGGCTAAAAAAGTCCACTTCAAAGAAATGGCTGACCCTGGCATCAGTGTTTCCTCCTCAATGATGCAATTAACATCGTGGGTTGAAAGAAGTATTGTCACCTGCCTTTTGCCCCTCTATTTAAGATGAAGGCAGGAAGTCATTCAACAAACTCCATGTACAGGAGACAAGTTTGCTTACTATTAAAAAGTTACAACATTCTTTAGTTTGTTTAATAAGGGGGAAATTATTCATTAGAAGGGAATGTGTAGGACCACCTCTGTTTATGAGTTTTGGGAAGAAAAAATAACCACAAGAACATCCAGTTCATTTTGCCGGGAAAAACAGCAGTTGCGACATTCCTACTCATCAAGTAAAATTTGTACGGTGCACAAGTGACCGCAACTTCATTTGCTCTGATGGTTCCACATTGTCTTACAAAGGACCAAACATAGTCTGAGTGTAACTGAGACGACAGTTTGAAAGGGCATGATTTCCTGAAAAGACTGAACATCCCTCCTTGAAAAACTGGCTCCCTTTGTAAGGTCTTGTATTGGGTTTGTGTGGCAAGGTTTTGGTAGTGGGGGGATTTACAGGGGTGGCTTCTGCGAGAAGCTGCTAGAAGCTTCTCCTATGTCCGACAGAGCTAATGCCAACCGGTTCCAAGACAGACCCACCACTGGCCAAGGCTGAGCCACTCAGCAACAGTGGTAGTGCCTCTGTGATATTTAAGAAGAAAAAAAAAAAAAAAGGAGCAGCAGTTTTTGCAGGCAGAGAGAGGAGTGAGAAGATGTAAGAAACTCTGCAGACATCAAGGTCAGTGAAGGAGGTGCTCGAGGCACCACAGCAGAGATTCCCCTGCAGCCCGTGGAGAAGACCATGGTGAGGCAGGCTGTCCCCCTGCAGCCCATGGAGGATGATAGTGGGCAGAGATTCCACCTGCAGCCTGTGGAGGACCCCACGCCAGAGCAGGTGGAGGTACTCAAAGGAGGCTGTGACCCTGTGGGAAGCTCATGCTAGAGCAAGCTCCTGGTAGGACCTGTGGCCCCATGGAGAGAGGAGTCCAGGCTGGAGCAGGTTTGCTGGCAGGACTTGTGAGTCTGTTCCTGAAGAGACCCATGCTGGAGCAGTTCATGAAGAACTGCAGCCCATGAGAAGGACTCACGTTGGAGAAGTTCGTGGAGGACTGTCTCCCATGACAGGAACTCCACAATGGAGCACGGGAAGAGTGTGAGGAGTCCTCCCCCTGAGGCGGAAGGAGCAGCAAAGACAATGTGTGACGAACTGACCACAATCTCCATTCCCCGTCCCTCTCTGCTGTTGCAGGGGAGTAGGCAGAGAAATTGGGAGAAAAGTTGAGCCTGGGAAGAAGGAAGGGGTAGGGAGAGGTGTTTTAAGATTTGATTTTATTTCTCATTACTGTGTTTTGCTTGGCAATAAATTAATTTTTTTTTTTAATTGGTGAGCGATGTCTCCCTGTCCCTATATTGACCCACAAGCCTTTCATTATATTTTCTCTCCCATGTGCAGTTGAGGAGGGGGAGTGACAGAGCAGCTTTGGCGAGCACTTGGCCTCCAGCCAGGGCCAACCCACCATAGATCTTGATTCGGACTCCTAAGAAACAGAATTATCCAAAAGCAACTGCTTTTGAATTGTCTTTAAAACATTGTGTTTAAAATTATTTTTTATCTTATTTTTTTAAACTGTGATTTTAAGCAGGTTGAGCCTAAGAAAGCTTTTAGACTTTCTTACCTCCCCACTAGAGTATGAGAAACAAAGGTCTAAGGTGAAAACTTGGGAGTCCCAGTGGCATCCAGAAATTTACTTTCTATCCCCAGCAGCCACCACAGGAACAGTTTTGCTCCTGCAAAGAAGGCAAGCTTACCAACTACAGACTGCTTTATCCCCTCAAGTAAACACAAGATCCTTCACTGCAAGACACATTTTGCAGTAATCGTTTTCAGCAGATGACACTGTCTGTCATACAGCATGAGAGTACGTGAGAAATGAGAGCTAGCTGACATCCTGGCACACAACTTGGACTGCTGGACTTGGACACAAGCTTATTGTCATTAAAGAAATGAAAAATACTCCCCATCAAAATAGTCTTAAGAGCCTACATCATTAGAAGACAGAATAGGAAGAAGTCTCAGAACAAGTAATAAGCTAAGGGCCATACACTTTCAGTAGAGTTGCAGAAGGTCCTGGCACCAGAAAGAGCCTTTGTCTTTCTCCTTTGCTGTCTGCAAGTTCCCTGCACACTGTCCTTCTCCCTGCTATGTTCTAGACATTCTTCTTTTACAGTTCTGCTCCTTGTTCTCCTTTTTCAAAATCCATGCATAAAAGCTGAATAAACTTATATTCTCTCCTCTTCTAGGGTTCCCTATTCCTTCTCCTCATATCAGGGATTACCAGTGTGCTGCTTTGGCCTCCTTTTCCTCTTTCATCCATAATTTGTACTTTTTTCCCCTGTCTGAGAGATTAGTTGCTTAGCACATCCATATTTTGTACTGCAAGAGGCAGAGCTGTGGCTCCAGTGCTGGAAAGGGTTATTGGCTGCCATCACCAGCTCTTTGACCTATAGATAGCTGCCTTGAAGTGTGTGCTAACCAGATGTGACAGACTCACAGATGTGCTCTTGGTCCCCACTTCCCCATTCTGCTTTTCCAAGAGTCTCTGTGAAAATCACTGTCCTTCCATCTGCTGATGCTGAGGAGATGCTTGGACAGTTTGGAACTGATTGGCCATGGGATGCAAAAGCTATCATACTACACGAATGAAATGAGAAATGCTCTGGGGTTGAGGATATGAGCTCATGTAAAGGCAGTAGAAGCACAGAGACCCCAGGTGTTCACTGCAAGCTAGTTATCAAGCAAAAGGCCAGGGTGGCAGTTAAGAGGTTACATGGTGAAGGGTTCCTGTGGAAGATAGGACACTCCTACTCCCCAGACACCTTTCTTGGCATACTGGTACAGCTGAAAATGTGATATGTCTCATGTGTGACAGCTAAAATTCTGGCACCAGGAAGATCTGGGGCAGATTTAGGGAAGGACATGGAAACATTTAAAATAAAGATGACACGTATTTAGCAAGATCTCCTTTTTATGTTGATGTTTAATTTCAAAGCACAGGAACCTTCATCAAAATTGAAAAGGAGGGATATTTAGGAAGAATTTTGCTGTTATTCGGTGGCAAAAGAAAAAAACCATCACAGTCAAACACACTGAAGGGATCATCAGCTTGGACAGAGAGATGTCTGGCACCATACAAGTAGAAGTGATGCTAAGGTGCTCTGCATCTCTTCATTCCTTGGGCCATGCCAGGTCTAGGAGAGGCTCCTGCCCTAATTCAGAGGTGTCCCACTGTGGCTTCAGGTAACAACTGCCTGCCCACAGCTCAAAGGGCTGCTTTACCAGACAGGGACAGAAGGTTTTTCTGCCTGTGCCCCAGGAATGCTTACAGCCATGAAGTTGCTGCGTCATCTAAGGATTTCTTTGGCTGTTTACAGCTGCTCAGCCTCAATGTAGAGCAGGCAAAAAGGGGACCAAGGACCTGTTCTAGGCAAAGAGTTTGATGTACTCATAGTTATTTTACATCAAAAAGATACCTTGAAAAAATTAACTATAATTCCAGGCTGATTATTGGTGTCCAGAGAGGATTCTGCTTGCCACCCATCTACTGCCCAGCGCGGTAAGTATTGGTTAGATAGAGAGGGAAGATGTTTTCTGAAGAATCAAACATCAAAATCTTTCTAGCACATGATGTTCAAGAAGGTTGCCTGAGAGCTAGATTCTGGGCAGCAAGCATTGTACTCCACCCTAAATTTGTTTATTTGAAAGGATAAATTTCCACAGTAAAGCACTGCACAACTCTTTGAAGATGAATAAATGATAAGTAAAACAAAGATGAATAAAGTTCACTTTACATTTTGCACCTCCTTCAAAATTTAAAGGAAAACTATTTTCCATGAGATCATGCAGAAGCTATTGGTAAATAATTTAGCCAGTATTTTAAGAAGCAACTCCATGATGGCTCACAGACCATTTCCATAATGCAAAATGTCTGGCCAATATCTGACTGGAGAGCATGCACTAGTTTGGAAAGCTTTTCCTCTGACTGACAAGAGCAGCCAATAAGTATTGTGTAAAAAATTGTAAGTAAAAAATACTTCAGTGCTTGCAGAGCTTCCCAACTGGCAGAACAGTCACCTGGGGATGCTGGGAAATCCAGTTCAAGTCACACTTGCAGCTCTCTATGCATTCCTTAAATGGCAAATAATATCTGTTCAATCAAAGCTGGTGTATACAACTGATTTCTTCTCTCTTCCCTAGACTTTTCACATACTCTAAGAAAAGTAGATATGTTGCTGGAGAGCATGTTGTGTGCAGCTGTCAGAGAAGCATTTCCAGCTGCGCATTTATTTTGCTGATCCTGGTTAATTTGGCTAAGACAGGAATTCCTGAGTGGTGAGCTTATTTTCTTTTAATACTACACCTGTATGCAAATACTAGATTCATGTCCATTCATGTGTTCATTGTTTTTTGCACAGATTTTATTTCAAATTCCCAATCCAAGTATAATCTCTCCCTGCACAAAAAAAAAAAGAATGTTGCTACAAGTATGACAAAATATTTCTTCTAAGAAGAAAATTACTAGACGGTTAACAAGGTTTCGAGTGATTCTAAGTCAACGGATTTTCAATGACAGGAAACAGAACTTCCCTGTGGTCCAATATGCAATCTTTCTTTCAAAATGGCTACATGCTGCAGATGCCCATAATTACAATATTTCACTGTATTTCACTACTTTCTTCATATACATATGAATACATTCTTCTCTCAGCTCAGGTGAAGAGATTAGCTAGGCATTCAATCTGTGATAAAGAGATATCTTCTTGGCTTGTATCAGAAGTGTAGATGAGGGCAATAATTATAAAATTTAAGTAGTGGTGGATGCATTAGTAAAAATGTCTTTATTCTTGTGCCGAAGCCTCCAAGTCACACGAACAGATCTACGTGGATAGGCCTCTGCCCAGTCTTGCTGTCTCTAGTTCAGCTCCTCATTTTATGTTAGCTAACCAGCTGTGCGAATGAAAATCTATTTTTTTCATGTAAAGGCATGCATATGTACATGTACACATATAAATATAAAGACTCCTGATGTGAAAATTTGAATGTAAAACATCAGATGCCTAAGTAGCAAGACGAATGCTAATATAACAACTACAACCCTTCACTATAGTAAAGGCATTAGTGTTAGGATAAGAACATATAAAAGGAAAGCTCTGAAATTAAATGAAGCTTTAATTTTTTTCCTGTTCACAGTGTTATGTTTACTACTATCTGCTACCTTGAGCAATCTGATCTAACTTTGAAACTAGCTCTGCTTTAAGCTGAAGATTGAATTGGAAGACCTCCAGAAGTCCCTTCAAATCTTTTTCTTAATTATTTTTAAATGATTATACAATCCTAATGAAGGATTCAGCAGATCCAAATTCAGTCACTTCCACCTCCTTGACTCCACTTAATTTATCAAGATTTTGCACTTCCTTCCTTGATCTCCAGATTTTTTTCCTCAAACTTACAACTGAGAGGAAAACTTTCTGCCAAGGAAGAAAAGGAAATGATTGAGTCATTTCAGCAAGAATCCAATTTGTTGTTCCAGGACCCTCCAGGATTTTCTTCTCCCCATGAGGATGAGTGCCTACCATATGAAATACACCCTAACCTCCTGAGCAACAAAACTAAACACCACTTCCGAACACGTGTTCCTAAGTTTAGAAAACATGATTAATTGGAGCAGGATCATAAATAGTGAAATAAGAAGAATATTTCCTTTCTTCTCTAAAGATCACAAACAAATGTGATTAGTTTTGATAATGTGACAGTATCTGGAAGACATTTGACCTTGTAAAATGACTTTATATTCTGAGAAGTGAATGCTTTTTGTGGAAGTCAGGAAAAGATCCTTTGCAAATGGTGGGGAGAGGATGGGGGTTAATAGAACAGAATAAAAATCTAATTCAAGACAGGTGGAGCCCTTAATTTCAGTTCCCTCACACTTAATGAGAAATCTGTGCCACAGCCCTAATAAAGTTAAAAATTAATTGCAACGTATTGCCCATTAATAGCCACTTTTCAGAACAAAGGGAGAACGTGGAATTTGCACACCCTGGTATTCTACAACATCCAACAACAATATGTAAGCACAACACACGTACAGGCAGAACAGGGAGCTGGGAATATTAACAGGACAGGTACAAATACATAAGCAAGAACACCTATTCATGTACATGAAGATTAAACAGTACAACAGAAAATTGACATTGATACTAGCAGAAAGCATAAAAAGAACAACTAACGATACCAAACCTTGCATCAAAAGCTTTTGACATGTAGTTTCGATGAAGACTATTCAAATATAAAAAGGCACTACATGACATCGCAGCAAGAGAGATGGCAACAAGCAGAAACTACAGAAGATGTGATTAGCATAAGGGGGATACAGAATCACACAGGATTTCAAAGTGAACGTTATGTCTGAAACAAGGCTACAGAAGACCACAAACCCTTGTAGTGAGTGAGCATAAGATTTAAGTGAGGTGAGGTAATGATCCACTATGGAGAGGAAGAGAATGAGCAAGGGACCAATAGTTTTACAGAAGTTGTCTTATGTGCTAAGGGGTCCAAGAAGGCAAAAAATGAAAGAAAAGAAAGAAGAAAAAAAAGAAAGAAAAGAAGAATCAGTTTAAGCCAAGCTTTCCTCTCTTTGGAAGAAAACAACCCCGCAAGCAGAAAAAAAGTGAAGGAATACAAGTATCACACCTTTTAGAGAGTCCTTAACCATGAAGACCACTAATGAAGACTGCTAATGTTTTTATTTCTAAATAGATTGCTATCCCCCTGGAAAAAGGACAAAATGAGTAAAATGTGCAGGCAGACACAAGGCCGCAGGCTGCAATCCAAGGCACCCAATCTTCACAGATTCTGCACAGCTAGATCTTCCAGCCTCCCTGAGCACAAATTCAACTGGTGCAAGACAGAACATTGCAAGGGCAAGGAGTAAAGCTCAGTATATATCTCAGAACAAAAAACCTTCCTCAGGAACCTCCATCAGGTGTCCAGAAATCTGTCTACACAACACTGCAGAACTGAGGCCTATGTCCTTATTTGAATGTAAAATAATTTTACTTTAATGAGCATGTATTTTAAAAATCTATTAGTTTCCTTCTCAGAGCACTTCAGCAAATACAATCAATAACTCCTAAAATATTCACAACTAAAAGACAATCAAGAATGTATTGCAAGTGTATTGATTTAAGCAAAACAACCTTTCAAACCATTTGGTTGTCAATGGCATGTGGTTCCTTAAAAAATATGCATGTGAAAACTTGTTTCAGATTAAACGTTTGAACAGTGTCTCTATTTTTACATATGCAAATCCAGAGGAAGTAAATTTACGGAAGCAGTGGTTTCCATTTGATCAGCATAAAGGTCAAAGAATAGATAGATTTGATATGTTATTAAAACAAGCTATAAACATTGTTAATGTTTCCTTGACAATGCCATATAATTTTTCCTCTGAGCAGGAAGTATCCCAGCTATGCCAACACAAACGTTGGGTTCCAGGGCCAGGAAATAACTGTGTCCAGAAAAATTAGTAGGACAGTGTGCATCCATTTAAAAGGGTCTTTGAAATGGAATTCCTTACACATGTTAATACACATGATCTTAAAGAGGCAAGACTCAATTAAGTTCAAGAAGGTACATATGAATAATAAAGGGGTTTTTCCCCTTTTAAAAAATAGTCTAGAATTGTGGGACAATTTAACTTCTGATCAGTATTTAAAAAAATATTACAAAACAATGAACTGCAACGTAATGGGATGTGGGTAACATTGCCTTACATAACTTTTCTGCTTACAATTTACTGTGAACTAAAAGCAGCAGAGCTTCAGAGAGAAGAATTTCATGCCAACAAAAGAACTTCCTAAGGGTTTAATTCAGAGTTTATTGAAGTCAGAGGGCAGCTCTTTTGGTTGCTCTACTGGGCTTTGGTTCATGCCCTAAGAAAACATACTAATCTGAGAGCTTCCCATTGGATTTATACAAGGTATTATAGGCCACAAGCACATTATACTGGTCAAACTCTATGACAGATTTTAAAAAAAGACCAAGGAGCTGTCAGAGGTTCACATGAGCCAAAGGAAAGTGAATGACATAGATCTTAAGATCATATATCAATTTTTCTCCAGAAAGCTTAAAATATACACTTTGCAGAAAGTGATTTTTGCATCTCCAAACATTTTATAAACACTAAATGACTTAGCTACTAAGGGAAGAGTAGTTCTGAGAACAACTTGCTGTCTAATCTGCAGCACATGGTCAAAATTGTGACTGGTATATAGTTAGGGAGTGGTGTAAACCTACAGCTGGAATGTGCTCCCTGCACAAGCTAGTGCCTTTCCACCAGTGCAGTGGATGCACAGAGGATTACGGATACCGAGATCACCACTCTGCCCACTGGGAGCATCTGAACCACAGCCTTGGCCCCATCTGTCTTTCACTAATTTCTATCCAGCTCTGCAAGACAGAAAGCTGCAGCTTCTCCCCTTAACTTCTGCTCTAAGCTCTCCCTTCCTTTAGCAGCTATAAGTGAGGTTATTTTCTCAGCTCCTACATGTCCCAGAGGATTTCACCCTTAATTAGTCCTGAGCAAATACAGCACAATATGCAACCAAGTATTCCTTCATGAGAGATTCCAGCATGTTACTCTATTTCAACAGGCTGCATGCCAAAAACATTTCCTGTGGTCAAAAAGGAACATGGCTTTCAAATGTGATTTGAATTTTCACACACTTTGACATATATATAAAGTACTTATAGCACTTGCAGAATATTTTAATTGGCTTCTTACCAGGACAGAAGATTTCACTAATTCAGAAAAAAGTTGTGCTTTTAAAGTTACATTTCCAATCTCTAGAACAAGGTTAATGTAAAAAGCTTTTTCTAATGCTAAGATTCAAGGTACTTCAGATGGCATTAATGAGATCTGTTTCAATTATAATTATGCTACCCATACTTTTCTTCATGCTGCTTCAAGAAATCTGACAATAAAGACAGCAGTATTCATGCTGGGAATATTTTTGATAGGAAATAAGGTGAAAGGAGGACAAACATTTGATAAATTTCCATAAAACAGAATCTACTTTATGCAGAAGTCTAACTGTCAGATATGCAACAATCTACAATCATCACAAGAGCAACTGGAAGGTTAAGTTAATACAGCTCTGTATATGCCAGTTTGCCTCTTATACTTCATTAAAAAGTTGGACGTCTACTCACCAGTTTCCTGGGGGAAAGGTATTCACCCATAAGTAGCTCTCTGTCATCTTTAATCAGTGGACTGGGATTTAGGTTGCCTCGCCAACTCAAATCAGCCACCCGGACTGCAGCTGAGGCTGGACAACAAATTCTGCCAGGATTCCACTTCAGGTTCATCTCAATATGCTTTGAACAAAAGGATAATAATCAGTCTGATTTTTTTCCCTGTATTCATTATTTTCCCTTTAGCAAAATCTATTTTGACCCCCTTTGAAAGTCAGCAAGTGCCTATGGAGATACAGGTTTCTCAGAAAGAACCCAAAGCAATGCATCACATAACATATATTCTTCCATTTCTTCACCCTCAAGAGCTATCCTAGTCCCATATCTCATTCAGCTTTGAGTGTAAGCTTTTACAGCAAACTATTGTTTGCAGGTATACGAAAAGCCAGGCATACCTATGGCTCTGTACAAAGAAGGTTGTCAAGAACAAACAACTCATGACACTAGTCCTTTCCAGTCTTCTCACTACTCCATTCATCCTTCTCCATTGGCAATGAACTTCCCATCCACATGGGCCTTCTACCTACCCATCCCCTCTTGAGAAATGCAAACAGCACTCAGTAAAACTGCAGGGCTCCAGGCTGCAAGTGCCAGCACCAAGACATGTCACCACTTCTCTCCAGTGTTTTGAGCTCTGCCTGTAGGTAGCACGGACAGCAGCGGTCTGTTTCCTGTCCTAAATTAAACGTACCTGCACAGTTACTCACTGCCTTCTGGGTCAGGCAGGCCATGGCTACTGACTTGTAGTTTTGAAGAGAGTCTTGGAGAAAATAAAATTAAAATACAATTTAAACAAAACTGTGTATGCTTCAAGTGAGGAATGAAATCTGAAGTTTGAAGATTAAGCACTTCAGAAGTGTCCATTCTTCAATTCCCAAAGCTATTCCTTTTACAGAAATATTAACAATTAACTTTGAAATATGAGAATAAGCATATGTACACCTGTTAGCGTTAAAAAGCAATTGGGCAATTGGCTGTATCCAAATGTTACAAGCATTACAATGATTTATACAGCTATTTACTACTACTTGGCAGCAAGGAAATATCACAGCTGGAAATGTTGTAACAACCAGAGGCTAGGCTAGACTAGAGAAAAGCCTTCTCTCTCTGCTGAAGGCACATCTGCAGTTTCCCTCTGTTCTCCACTGTGAAGCAATACTTAGTGCTGGAAAAAGTAATTAAATAATCAAGCTAATTAGAAGTGGCTGACAAGGCTTCAGTGGTGGCCAAGAGGTGGAATTACCACCTTCATTCCCCCTCCTACTAATAAACAGTTAAACACAGCAGTGATTTCTGTCAGGGAAAATAGAAGTTCTGACCGCTCAGCTAGTCATCTCTACTCAAGAGGACTGACCGGTTAGCAGGTGAGAGAGGTTTACACCAGCGAGACTTCTTGCTCTGACTACTCACATCCAGTCAAAAGTCTTCATCTCTGTACTAGCAAAAGAAATTCAAAGGACTCAGTACTGTCAGAAAAAATAGCAGCCCTTCTCTGAACAAAAACAACAACAACAAAATAATGACCCACCAAACCTCTCCCTGCAGGTTCTCCTAGCATTAGGAAGAGAGGAACCAAAACTTCACACTCCTAAGTACTCCTTCCATACACTTATGAGGGGAGAAGCAACCCACAGAAAGCAAAACCTACTTTTTCTAGATCGCTGCATGTACCAGACAAGCATTCCTAGAGAAGAAGCTGACTTCTCATGTGCTCTGATGCACAACAATGTTCAATGCTTAAAAAACATATTCAAGAACAAATTCTTCAGAGACACATTACTCCTTTCAATCTTTCTTAATGGCTTATAAAAGAAACACCATAAAGTGAATTGAGCAGTGACATTTGCAGCTTCTGAAACCTTAGCGTGCCCACAGTAGTATCAGGACAACTTTCATACTTCTGCCCATTAAGAGGGAAAAGTGATCTTAAAACCACTATGTGTCTTAGCTTTTGGAAGAAAAACTACAACCCATAAATTTCTGTTAGAATTCTAGTATTTCTCAGATTTTTTTTCCCCTACTTTCTTTAGAGCAAGTCACTATGATTTAGTCAGTACACTGAGTTGCAACAGTCATCAGCTGTCCAAGGAAATTGAAGAATCTTACATGATATGAAGGTCCTCTGGTGTGGTCTTTATTTTCCTAAGAAAGAGTTATTTTGGTCAATAACTGACTTGGATTAGAATATCTGCCATATAAATGCTGGAATACTTTGACAGTTGCACAAGAGTTGTGTTGGATCGTGTGCAAGTACTGGTGGTTCCTTCTAGTTCAAGCAAGGATCATTATTATCCAGAGATAATCCCATTTGTTGTCGGAGCCAAGAGGAGCAATAGTCAGAAAACACTGATGTAACGTGTTTGTGCAAAACATAATGAGATAATAGCAGGATTGTGTAGTTTCAGGTTGTAAAGAGTTAATATACTTGCATAAAACAAATTATTGTTCTCCTTTCTTCAGTCAACCACTATTACATTTCAGAACATCCTCCAATCTTTGAAATATGTGTTGATACAGCACTTAAGGTTTGACAGGAAGATCAGCTTGTGGCTTAATATCAGAAGTAACACTTCCAATTCTATACATGCTGCTATTGATCTGCTGCTTGTAATTATTGTAACATTGGATTAGCGAGAAGAAAAATATTTTCATTACAAATTGTATGGGATCAAATTGAATCATTGTCAGCAAACAAAACTATTTTTTTTAACGTGCTTCCATCACTTCAAAAGTTTCTCCAGAGAAGAAAGAATCTTCTCCTGAACATGGATCAAAATAACATCCTCAAAACGAGGAGTACAGAAGAGCTAAGAGTGCAGGAATCCTAGTGGTGAGGTACCAATCTTACATAAAAATCCATAAACTTCCAAAATCTCCAGCACTGTGTAGGAGTGAGAAGGGAGCCTGGCAGAACACATGTCCCCCTACAGATACTGGAGTCAGATCACTCATTTTCATCAGGTCCACCTGACTTTCTGAGACATGTAAAATCATTTCAGTAAAGCTACCTCACCCACTCATTTAAAATGCTAAAAAGCAAATGAGAAATTTATGGCTTTGTCAAATGCATAGGACAAGCAAACACTGACCCAAACTAGTGTTAGCCTCAGTGGGACAGTTTACAGGGACTGGAAAGATTTCATTGTCATCAAAGATGTCTCATAAGTCACGAACCTGAAGATTAGTCCACAGAGAAAATGGTCACTTTGGATATATGTTGGATCTATACGCTGAATGGTAATGCAGATCATTCCTACAAGACTTTGTGGGACCGACAAGCATGGAAGCTAACTGCACCTAACACAGACTTTCAATGAATTCAATGGGAAAGCAAAGTGACACCAGTAAGTAGATGAGAGTGTCAGGGAAAGAGAAAATGGTTGGAAAAAAATAGGGTTTTGTCCTACATGTGAACATAAGAAGAATAAAAGAATGAAAGAAATCAATGAATTAGTTTTTGCAGGATTTGCATCATAGGTCTTCACTTGGCAGGCTCTTACATATGTGGATAACTAGAAGCAGATAATCAGTGAGTGCAGGAGAAATCAATGACCAGAGCAGTGAGATGGAAGGATCTTGAATTCTACAAACAGTTAATCTGCCAACTTTCCCCACTGCTGCCACTCTCCTTCCCAAAGTGAGCACAATGATGGTAAAGTATTCAATTCACAAACATGTTGTGAAAAGTCATTAAAAACTGCATGACATTTTCAACATATATAGAATAATACAGCTAATTAAAATTAAATGATCCTTGGAACAACATGTTATTCCAAATCCCTGCAGAATACGTAATTTGCTAGAAAGAAATTGGCAGAGAATAGTTATTTGATGTTCTCAGGGTCTGATGAACTGGTAAAACTCCAAGATTTGATTTTCCTGCTACAAGATTTATTGAAGAGTCAATGATAGGATCCTGTATTCTTCATTAAATACATATTAATATGCATTTCAAATACAGGAATTGCCAGAAATGTTTGCCACCATATTAATTTTGGCTTCTTAAGTCTGGGAAAGACCCTTTGAATTGTGTGACTAGGCATGATAATTTCTAATGCAGCCTTCAAGACATTACCTAAAAAGCTTGTCCAAGCAATTAGGCTACTGTTTAAAAACAACACCCCCACCCCCACCCCCCAACAACAGCAATCAATCCAGATTTACTCTAGGAAAGACATATACCTCTATATATTAACATCCCATGCAAAAATGAATCTCTACTCCCTTAGGCCATCTTTTCAACCAGCATCCTGTCCTGCTCTGTGGCTACCCGTGCCTTCAAGAAGCTCCACTGGACAGGGCAGAGTGGCATTCCAGGTAGGGTACTGCAATCTGTACACCCTTATCACTACATCACCAGCCTAAAAATTCTCTAGAAAAAACATTAGAGAACCATTGTGCTGTCTATCCCTTCATGATAGGAAGCTTGCACGGCAGACTTCCAGTTCTCTTGCCCTGCATAATGTAATTTTTATTTGTTTAATCCAGAATCACAAATTACAGTAGTGCTGTTACTATTACCACTGCCACAGAATGAAAACAAAGAATTCTGTTTTTACTAAGGGTTTGACAAAAGGTTTGTTTTATAAGTCCCAAGGGAACTATGAGTGCCCTTTTAAGTGTAATTTTGTGCAAGTGCACTACAGATAACCTCTTCTGGAAAATAACTGTTTGGGCAGCTGGAATTTACTATGAAGTCATCAGGAAACTACTGTTACAATAGTCTACCCCTAATGGCAAAACCAGTTCCTGCTACATTTATGCAATATAAAGCATCCTGCAACACACTATTTTAGCAGGTGCAACTTCTAAAAAGTTGAAAAATAAAACATCTGACTTGATATTAATGGGAATCTTTCTTTTCCGTATATAACTAAATGATAGATTTTAATCTTCTGTTTTTGTTAAGCAGAAGGAGGTAACAACTACTTCAGTAATGCTACTTTAATGTCAAGGAATCATGTAAACACTGTAAAGAGCATCCATCTGCTTGTGTGCCCCATTAAAGAAAAAAAGCTTTTATGAGAATGCTGAAATATCAAGATATCAATATCCCATTTAAAGTAATTAAAAATTCACTGACTTCAACAACACTGAATGACTCAAATGCTTACAATGATGGCTTTGTTTAATTGTTCAGACAATTTGAGGCCTTGGTTCAAACACCCAATTTGCACATAAAGCAATCGTACCTATTTGCCATATTGTTTACCTTCCTTTTTTATGGTTTTACAAACTAAGAGTGCCTGATGGTCCTTTGATATTACACGTACATCCTGCTTTACAGTTGCCATGACCATGACAGGTAAACCTTGGGATCTATGTCCTACACAGTCCTTGGGGAAATTCTTGGGAGCTTCATGTATTACCCACATGTAAGGAGTTGAGTTCAAACTGTGGCATCATCCAAAGCAGCAGTGATCTCAGAGAAGAAAATGCATGCTACAAACCCAGACTAGGTTTGATCCAACACCCTTGAGATAAAAGGTGCTTAATATTCTTAAAAACCATAGTGGTAATAAATAAAAAGGCAATGCATTTAAATGCCACCCATTTCTCTTAGATATAGCTACAAATTGCATGTATTAAAAAAGCAAGATACGTAATACTTTTCCAGATCCTGCTGAGGAAGTTGTAAGGTGATGAGAAATTTATCATCATGTGTGCTGGAAATGCCTCTAAATTAAATCATTCTGGAGCTAGCTTGTCAAATGTTGTCCTGATAGCAGGATGAAAAGCAGATCTCTCTCTATTATATGTACTATTATGTGTCAAAGAAACAATAAACCATATCAACTGGGTTTGTTTTTTAGAGTCCTGCGGTGGGAGGGAATCAGTGGCCAATTTCTGTTTGGCTACAAACATTCATTGATACACTTGGCAATGCAAGTCCAGTATGTGGCTATGAATGAGCATGGGTATTATCTAAATCCTTAGCTGAGACTGAAAGATGCTATAGATTGAGATTTTTTTTCTTTTTCTTATCTAGGTGAATTTCCTGCTGCAAGAAAATCTCTCAAGAGGCTCTTCTGCTGTCTGTCCCCACTCCTCCCCACAATCAGCCTAAGAAAAGCAAAGCAGGGGGTAGGATGTGGAGGTAGCTGGTGAACAACAGGTATTATGGAAAAACAGAGCTCCAAGGTGCCAATGCCTTCACTGCCAGACAGCTGCCAAATGATCTTATGATCATTTCAGTTAAAGGAGATAAAAGTAAATCCCTCACCATTTTAGCTTTAACAAAGTAGCCAGGGATCAGGAAGCTACATTTGGCTCTTTATGGCCACAATTTTTTATCCAACTGTGTCCAGATGTCAAATAAGGGAGAAACAAGGCTGCTCTATTTAAAATCCTCCTGTCCTCACGTAGGGGTCCTGTC
This sequence comes from Balearica regulorum gibbericeps, assembly GCF_011004875.1. Classification (NCBI taxonomy): domain Eukaryota; kingdom Metazoa; phylum Chordata; class Aves; order Gruiformes; family Gruidae; genus Balearica; species Balearica regulorum. The sequence goes on along the minus strand of NC_046188.1, from coordinate 50,953,818 downwards.
ATGGATAGCTAATGCCAAGGTACACAAGAACCAACATATCTGTGCTTGACACGCACACATATCCTGCCTTAAATGTAGATGTTACTGGAGCAGAAGACTGGGGAAAACAATCAGTTTAGGCAATTCTAACATTGCAGTTGCAGCTCTGTTAAAATAAAAAGTATTCAACTGTAACGTTATTCTTTTCAACTATTCCCAAGGTACAGATACTAATTTAAACCACAGCACTAGCTTAATGAAGTCCTTTGTCAGGAAATGCTTAATAAACCTCTTTTTGGGTCTTACCTTCGATATGCTATTCTTATTTCAGAAGACAGAATTACAGGTAAGGGCATCCTGCCAGGCTAAATTAAGATTTGCTCTCATGTTTAATACTTCACAGGTTATCTTAATATCTATTGGATATTCTGTTAACCTTCAAAGGACAATAACCCAAACAATTACTTTTCTAAAACATCAGCCAGGTCACTCATTTACTCTCCTTGCATTCAAAAGGCCTAATTCAGCAATTACTTGAATTGCAGATGCTAGGCATGTTACTGGACATACTGAGGAAGGACATAAACAAAGTAAGGTTTTGCAGAGTCAGTATCTTTTTAAGATCAACAGATATAGTTAGGAAAACAAGACAAGTTTTAGGGCACACAAACCCCTCTTCATGTCATGGGCACTTACGCATAGTCTCCAAGCTCAAAGAAGAAATGTAACTCAGCACCACAGTTTCAGGTCCAAATCCTGAAAAGACTCGTGCATGTGAACAACTTTACACAGAGCGAGTAGGGGGATAACCCAAGTACAAAGTTCATCACCTGGCTCACCCAAGATAAAAGCATCCACTGGTATCATTTACAGTATTAACAAAAGCATTCCCACCAGCCTCCCCCAAATGTGTATTCTTTCCTCACAACACCTTTGCAAGAGGTGGTCTACAACCAGATTGAACATCTCTCTCCTCTTCATCAGCCACGTTACATAAAGTCCCATAGGTCAAAACTCACAATGAAGTTGCCCAACTTGTTTCTTCTTTAGCTTCCAACTTCACTAAAAAGACTTAAAAAATATGAATCCCAGCATACTATTTCTGAGCTGCTGGAGCTGGGCTAAAGAAAGGCAGCTAGACAGCCCAAGTGCCCAAGACCAGCACTGCACACCCTACAACCACTCTGAGTGCGGTAAAAGAAGTTACTTTCAGGGAGCTCCCCACTTATAACGTATATTTAACATCTGGAAAAAGAAACAATACTGTGTCTGCACATAGTCTGCAATATATATGTTTAAAAAGCAAAAAGCAGCATGGCAAAATCATATTTTAGGGGGGGGATAAAAAAAAAATCAAAATTTGAGTGGATCAGGGCTAATTCATCACTAAGCAATAATCTCCCTGAGTTAGTGCTGGTGGGTGAGGCCTTTAGACATACTCTGTTATCAGTGTAAAGGTACTTTCTTACTGAATAAAGATTTTCTATATGAATAAACTAATTTGTCAACTGATTTGCATAGATTATACAGTATTCCACTGGTGGTCACACAGCACAAAAAGTTTAAGATTAATCTTCTGCAAAGTGATGAAAACCAAGGAATAAGTTAATCTGTCCCATGTAGACTCAAAATTTCACCCACTTTTAAAAATATTATATACAAGACAGTGTCAATAGTTGTAAAGATGGGACTATATTAAAAAAGTTCCCTCTCTCACTGCAAACTTAGTTTTGCTTTAGTGTTGCCCTAATTATCCTTTCCTGTCACATGTAAGATCTTCCCACCCTGCACAAATACTGCTTTTAACCTAGCCTTGCTGTCTTTATCTGGGGCTTAAGGCAAGAGCTTTTCACATCAGTTGACACTCTCCCACCTTGTTATGAAAAAGCTGGGTAAGTCACCTGATGTCGTGGTTTAGCCCCAGCCAGCAGCTAAGCACCACGCAGCTCCTCACTCACTCCTCCCCCCTCCCCCCCAGTGGAAGGGGAGAAGAATCAGGAAAAAAAAAAGTAGAAAAAAAAAGGAAGAGGAAAGTAACAACAACAATACTTATAAAAGAATACACAAAGTGGGTGATACATACAATGCAATTTGCTCACTGCCTGGAACCCAATGCCCAGCCTGTCCCCAAGCAGCGACTCCTCCTCCCTGGCCAGCTCCCCCCTTATATAGTATCATAGAATGGTTTGGGTTGGAAGGGACCTCAAAGGTCATCTAGTTCCAACCCCCCTGCCATGGGCAGGGACACCCTCCACTAGACCAGGTTGCCCAAAGCCCCATCCAACCTGGCCTTGAACACTTCCAGGGAGGGGGCATCCACAACTTCTCTGGGCAACCTGTTCCAGTGCCTCACCACCCTCACAGCAAAGAATTTCTTCCTAATATCTAATCTAAATCTACTCCTCTTCAGCTTAAAGCCATTACCCCTTGTCCCATCACTACATGCCCTTGTAAACAGTCCCTCTCCAGCTTTCCTGTAGGCCCCTTCAGGTACTGGAAGGCTGCTATAAGGTCTTCCTGGAGCCTTCTCTTCTCCAGGCTGAACAACCCCAACTCTCTCAGCCTTTCTTCATAGAAGAACTGAGCACAACATCATGGTATGGAATACCCCTTTGGCTAGTTTGGGTCAGCTATCCTGGCTGTGTCCCCTCCCAGCTTCTTGTGAAAACTAACTATCCCAGCTGAAACCAGGACATCATCCACCCCTTACTGTATACCATCTATGTCACACTCAGATCCTACATTGTCCAATTAATCACCACCACTTTTCCTGTCTTTGATATATATATATACACACACACACACACACACGCAGATATCATTCCCTTGGTCTATAGGCCATCCCTCTAAAATGTCTGTTGAGTTCATTTAGTCCATGACTTTGGGCTCCATCTGTTGTAACCATCTTTCAGGGCAGGAGAGATGGTGTGTGGTGTCAGATTTTTGAATGCTGTATCCAGAGCTCGCAGCTGGTATATCTGGCACGGTCCATGCTCACGGTCTGCAGCTTGAAGATGTCAATTTCAACGAAGTTGCTGGGTGCTGGTTGCTGAAGTCAGTTCTGATTCCATCATCATGGCACTTTTCTTGGTTTCATCAAAGTTCATCCTTCATTAATTTGGGTGACTCTTACTGTAATACCATTGATACCACATATAGCAATCATAGTAGCAATGACATACAATGGCAGGGTTATTTAGCAATTAACATCATACAATTTAATTTATTGTCTATTCTCCCCCAAAATCAAATCCCCTTGAGGTACACATCTGACTTCCCCATCCTTCCGCATCACTCACCAAGCGCACCCAGGTCCTAGAGCAAAAGCAATCCCACGGATATGTTTGCCTTTGCTTAAAGCACGGATAACCCAGACTGTCTTCCTCAACATATTCTTCATGCACACTATGGGGACTTTATCTCCTTCTACAGTACGTGGAAGTTTTGATTGGGCAGGGCCAGCTTGATTGGTAGACCCCCTAGTGTTAACTAACCAGGTGGCCTTTGCTAAATGTGTATCCCAATGTTTGAGGGTCCCATCAACCATTGTTTTCAGTGTAGTCTTTAGCAGTCCATTGTAGCATTTGATCTTCCTGGAGGCTGGTGCATGACAGGGGATGTGATACACCCACTCAATGCCATGCTCTTTGGCCCAGGTGTCTATGAGGTTGTTTTGGAAATGAGTCCCATTGTCTGACTCAATTCTTTCTGGGGTGACTTGCTTTTCAAGGACCAGGATAGTGTTCGAGGTGGTGGCATGGGTCATGGGATATGTTTCCAGCCATCCGGTGGTTGCTTCCACCATTGTAAGCACATGGTGCTTGCCTTGGTGGGTTTATGGGAGTGTGATGTAATCAATCTGCCATGCCTCCCCATATTTATATTTCAGCCATTGTCCTCCACAGAGGCTTTAACCATTTGGCTTGTTTGATTGCAGCACATGTTTCACATTCATGGATAACCTGTGAAATAGCATCCATGATCAAGTCCACCTCTCAATCACAAGCCCATCTATATGTTGCATCCTTTCCTTGATTGCCTGAGGTGTCACAGGCCCAGCGAGTTATAATTCGCACTTATGTTGCCAGTCCAGATCCACCTGAGCCACTTCAATCTTAGCAGCCTGATCTGCTTCCTGGTTGTTTTGATGTTCCTCAGTGGCTTGACTCTCAGGTACACAGGCTTGCACATGACCTACTTTCACAACCAGCTTCTCTAGTCAGGCAGCAATATCTTGCCACAATGCAGCAGCCCAGATGGGTTTCCTTCTACACTGCCAGTTGCTCTGCTTCCATTGCTGTAACCACCCCCACAGGGCATTGGCCACCATCCATCAGTCAGTACAGAGTTTGAGCATTGGCCACTTTTGTCACTCAGCAATGTCTAAAGCCAGCTGGATGGCTTCCACTTCCACAAACTGACCGGATTCACCTTCTCCTTCAGCAGCTTCTGCAACTTGCCATGTAGGACTCCATACAGCGCCTTCCACCTCTGATGTTTTCCCACAATGCGACAGGACCCATCAGTGAAGAGGGCATATGGCTTCTCATTTTCTGACAGTTTATTATACGGTGGGGCCACTTCAGCACATGTCACCACCTCCTCTGGTGACATTCCCAAATCTTTGCCTTCTGGCCAGTGATCACTTCTGGAATTCCTGGATGACTGGGGCTTCCTATTCGAGCCCGCTGTGTGACCCACTTACTCCACATAGCATCAGTTGCATGATGAGTAGAGGGGACCCTCCCTTTGAACATCCAGCCCAGCACCAGCAGTCGGGGTGCCAGGAGGAGCTGTGCTTTGGTACCAATCACCTCTGAAGCAGCTCAAACCCCTTCATAGGCTGCCAATATCTCCTTTTCCATTGGAGTGTAGCAGGCCTCGGATCTTCTGTATCCCCAACTCCAAAACCCCAGGGGTCGACCTCGAGTCTCTCTGGTGCTTTCTGCCAGAGACTCCAGGTAGGGCCATTCTCCCCAGCTGTGGTGCAGAACACGTTTTTACATCTGGTCCTGCCCAGACTGGCCCAAGGGCTACTGCATAAACCATTTCCTGTTTAATTTGTTCAAAAGCTTGTTGTTGCTCAGGGCCCCATTCATCCACTGTTGGTGTCTCTTCACCTTCCCAGTCCATTACGGCCAATGAGTCGCCATATGATGATGGTGCACTCTGTACAAACTTCCACCACATGGGTCGTATACATTGAACTTCATCTGGATCTGTGGGTAACTGCACATTGTCCAGGTCATAATGAACCATCTCCTGCACAGTTAATTCCCTCAGGTACTAGACACCTCTCTCCATGGTGGTCCACTTGCCTGGATGACATACAACATCTTCACTGAAGGGATAATTTTCCCTTATGCCTGACAGAAGTTGCCTCCAGAGGCTGAGGCCTCGTCTCTTTTTTCCAATCACTTTGTCAATGCCTCCTTCCCTAGACAGGGATCCTAGCTGCTTAGCCTCCCTGCCTTCTAATTCCAGGCTACTAGCCCCATTATCGCAGCATCGGAGCAACCAAGTGACAATGTGTGCGCCTGGATGGCGGTTGAAATCTTTTTGCGTATCTCGCAGCTCACTCAGGGACAGGGATCAGGTGATTACCTCTGGTTCTGCCTCTTCCTCCTGTTCTTGTGATGGTCCTGGTTTATCATAATCCCCTGCTAAACAAACTGATTTTTTTTGTGTATTTCTTCTTGTGTATAGGGGTGATTGATACCGACATGGGTTGGTTTTTTTTGGTTCAGTCTGTCACTGGGGCTGGAGTAACCACAGCGCCTGTCGCTGGGGTCGGGGTAGCTGCAGTGCCTGTCCCTCTGTTTTCCCTCTCTTCCCCCTGAGGGTGCTGCCCAATATCGAGCAGCATTTTGTAGATACTGGCCAGGGCCCAGCACAGCAAGTTGTGCCTGTTTAGAATAGCCACAGCATTTTCCTTTCAAATATTCTATCACTTTATCATTGTCCTTTAGTTGTTCAGGAGTGAATTTCCAAACCATTGGAGGTGAGAAAGTCTCTAGATACCAGCCCATATTCTCCCACATGCCATGTCACCCATGACTATCCAGCCTCAGAGCAGATGTCTGGGTAGTATTCTTAAAACAATTTATTGTAACCCTAACCAAGACCTGAAACACATTCAGGAGACATAGCAGTAAGAACACGCTGGTTTGAACATCCCAAGGATATTAAAAATTCTCAAAAACTGCTGTAACCAGCCTGAAAGAAAGAGGAAGTGAAACAGCAAGAGAAATTATCCCTCCTTGTCTTCCCCACAGATTGAGTGCGATTATTAATAAAATCCAAGAGATGTCATGCAAGGTATGTCATCCACATACAAATATCAGCTTAACCTCATGATCAGTGATGTTATCACATGATAAGTCAATATTACACAGTACAACAAAATGACAATCCTGATCCCACCTCCCAGACATGATAAACAGCGCCGCACGGAATACAAACAAAATACCATTGTGACCAGCGAGTATTTACCTAATATAATAAATGCATATAACAACTTCTTTTTTAACCCACTCTGGTCAGATCTGTCTTTATCTCAACCCTTCAGGCCCCACGTTGGGTGCCAAAAAAGACTGTCGTGTTTTAGCCCCAGTCAGCAGCTGAGCACGATGCAGCCACTTGCTCACCCCTCCTCCAGGGAGATGGGGAGGAGAATGGGAAGACAAAGGCAAAGCCTTGTGGGTTGAGATAAGGACAGTTTACTTGGACAGCAAAGGGAGAGGAAAATAACAACAATACTTATAAAAGAATATAAAAAGCGGTTAATACACAATGCAATTTGCTCACCGCCTGGAACCCAATGCCCAGCCCATTCCCAAGCAGTGACTCCTTCTCCCCAGCCAGCGCTGCCCTTATACAGTGAGCATGACATCATATGGTATCAAATACCCCTTTGGCTAGTTCGGGTCAGCTGTCCTGGGTGTGTCCCCTTGCAGCTTCTTGTGAAAATTATCTCTATCCTGGCTAAAAACCAGGACACCTGAACACTGGGGTCTCTCCAACCTTCCCCAATTTCTCCTGCATGCCTAAAGGTCTTGCAGGCTCTCTCTATTCATTAGGATAATAATATCGCAGTGTGAATCAGTTTTCTGAGGCACAAAAAGATGCAGTGTCTCCCCGCACAGGTGAGTGCAATCTCAGATCAAGCTTCCAGCAGTGCTACTCATTCACAGGCTATTCTAATCCATGGACTCAGGACTTGACACTCCAAAGCTGCATAGAAGAAAAAAGCTACAGTTTTGGTCTTCAAAGCATTTTTAGTATCCAACATTTAGAAGCATTTCCAGATTCCAGCTAAGAAAAGGACAATAAAACCAGACTTTTTTCCAGCTACTGTTGCACTGCATTTATGAGCCCTTTGAAATCCAAACTCCTCTGCAGGATGAAAATTCATCATATATGGCATTTCTGAGTTTCAAAGTGCTTTGTTGCTCCCAAACAATTTTCAGTGTGTGTTATTAGGTAACTAAGCTGATTGAAGCAAGAGATTCCATGGTCTGCAAAGCCATTTGAAGGGTAAGTTTCAGCACTGGGATGCTTCTGATTTCCAATGTGTTGCTCACATGGGATACATTGTATAAAAAGAGATGAATTCTAGCTGAACTTGTAGGAAAACACTAAACAGTGGAAGATGGTGCAGGAGCTTATTTATTAACAAACACTCCCAAAATTTTAGCAAGGACAGAAAACTAACAGTGAAAAGGACTTTGCAAAATCAATTCAATGAGGTTGAATTATAAGTGTCCTGCTGGGTCAAGACAGATGCCCAGCTCGCTCCTGTAGTCAGAAACAGATGCTTTACAAATATATCGGAAGTAGAGGCAGTCCAAAGCAATCCTTTCCCTGATATACTGTTTTAATTTCTAGCAATCTGCTGCTCAGTAACTTCCCAAGCTAAAAGGTGCATTGTGTATGACAGCTGGGGAGATATATAGAGAAGCAATTATTTGTCATGTCTCAAGACATGACAAATAGTCATCCATCGACTAAAGAAACCACATGAATTTTATCCGGAAGCAGTTTTTAAAAAGGAGAAAGTGAGTTTTTGCATCGTATTTGTTTAAATTGTGGAAGACACTGGCTTAGGTTGTTGTGGAGACTGAAATTATAAATGAGGTCAAGAGCAGTTAGACAGAATTATGGAGGATTCATCCATCTGTCCATACCATTCATTAATTTATAGCTTTCTTTTGCATCATCTCCTTTTTTGTCACCTCTTCTAGCTGCAAAGTCTCATTTATTTTATCTGTTTTCCATCTCTCATCTTTGTTGTATTTCACGGAAATAATTTCAGTTCTGCCATTTACCCTCCAGGATGATCAGAACTGCACATGAGATTCAAGATACAGCCACAGAGACAGCACATGAATTTATGCTGTTTCCAATTCCTCTTCTTAGAAGTTTTAACACTGTTGTCTTTTTGACTAGCTGCAAGATTATATTTTCAAAGAACTACCACAGTAGCTTAATGCTTTTTCCCAAGTATCAATAATTTACTTAAAGTGCTTCCTTCTATATATGTTTCTTTCCTGTATGTTCATCACTTTGAACTTGGGTGAACTCTATTAAAATAAAACAAAAACATACTCAAGCACTACTTAGGCTAGTAACATTAAAAAAAAAAAAAGAGAAACCAAAGTAGTATTAGAACTCAACTCTAAAAAATTAAAACTCAAGATGCAAAAAATGTAAGCTAAACAGACAGTGTTATGCTCTACTTCAAACACTGCTTCCTGATGTGAGACACTGCAATCAAAGGAACAAGTGCTTTCTGAAATATTTTTTTTTTAAATAAAAATCAGATAATGCTTCTCTGAACTGGCTAGGGTCCACAATCTTCTCCTTTTAATACAGATAATTAGCCTTTATTACATCTGCCATGGCTAATCTGGTCTTCTGATTTGTATTATAGCAAGTACTTGTGGCCCTACTGATATAAAATAGGTTTTGCTCCCAATTGTTTTTCAAACCAACACATGAATCTACAGAAGGTATAAAAACACTAACCATTTTACTAGCAAATTAAAATTATGCAGATGTACCTAGATTAATTTCTGTGAAAAGCTCATGAATTTTCTGATTGAAAAAATAACCTCTTCATAATTCCTCCCAAATAAATAATAAGCCATTCCCATTAATGACAAACGTAGCAATCCCAAATTTATGTTATATTACATACTGTTACGATTTTGCAGCACTAAATTTTATACTACTTCAAATTTAGAGATTAAATGTGGTTTCTTTAATTATGTCCCCTAAGGAGCTTAATTCAGATAAGCACATGCATCATCATCATAATAAAAAATAACATCACTCCTGTCCAGTGCTAAACTCACATCTGATCTAACATTGAATCTGAATCCTGCTTTTATATGGGATCAGGTCCCTCAAGTTGTGCAAGAACAGGATGATGGCATCCCAGGCCACAGGCAGAGCCTGTTCTCTCTTCCACTGATGGTAGTGTACGATTAAACTAACAAATTCAGCTGCCCATACATGGATGTGTCCATATATCAATCTCTTAAGAGGTCAGACCTACAGGAGCATAGTAATTCTCAGTGCTAAAGTCAAGAGAGAGAACTAAAGGCCAGAAGAATACCCAACACATACACCCCCCAACAAAACCTGTTAATGACAGTAGATCTGACATGCATGAATGCTGCATTTTTAATCCAAGTTCTTTCAGGCAAATTCAAATCAGATAAAATAACAAAAAGCAGAGAAATAAAATTAAATGGGAGAGTAATCAAAAACAAAAGTTCTGAAATATTTTCAGTCTTTTGTACATTTGAAATTATTTTACCTCTTCTTCCAATGCCACTGCTGTTCTGCATCTTTCATTTCCCATCCCTCTCCTACAGATTTCCATTCACTAGTCACAGCCGTTCACCTCCGTTTATCTTGATTGACGCAGATGCTCATAGTGCAATTTCTTGTTTCATTGCTTCATATCCTGCTAAAACAACAGTAAGAACACAGTCTTCAAGAGAAAAAAAAATCCCAAAACAAACCTGAGCATTTCACAATTAATAATAAAAGAGTACTTTATCCACTGTAGCAGTAGAAGTCCATGCTCAATAGGTCTTAAAAGTGTTACAGGACATGAAGCAGTACAGCCTAGAATGGCTTAATGGAAGTGTAACTGAAAAGAGTTCCCCAGGAGATCATGAGAAGGTGAAGGATTTGGTACAGAAGGATCTATATATTTGCAAAAAAAAGTTCTTTACTGAACAATTATTTACTCAAAAACAGTCATTTCCGAGGCTGTAGGAGTAAGTTGAATCTGTGTTAAACATCAGACTAGCACAGGGTAAAAGGCTGAAGTCAACATTTAATACATTTTCACCATATCACCAGAAAATTTTGCCTTGTAAAAGCACTCAGAATAGAAAATAACAGGTGAGCAGAAACATTTATATCAGGAAACAATGGCTATAGAAGATGGGTGCAGAGCCAGGATAACACAGGCTTCACAGGTCAAAGGGAGAGCTTAAGATATTCAGTTAACTAATTACTGTCTGCTAAAAACTGTGGGTGAGTACTGCAAGTCTTTTGCTAATAGTGAGTTCATCCCCAAATCATCCGCCATACCACAGAGGGGCCATAGGTAGGACAGGGGCCATACTGAGCCCTTTCTGCAAGAAGCTGAGCAAAGCTTAAAGCCTATAAACCTGGCATTGGCGAGTGTCTTCAGTCGTTCAAGAGAAGCTGAGGAGACACTATGGAGGAGCCACATTCCCTCAATGTGAAATACCCAGGATGCTTCCACAACTTGCAAGTGCCCAGGCCTATTTAGTCATCAGCATTTTTCTCCTCAGAGCTATACCAAAGTGTAAAATTTAAACACGCCATTAAACCTACCAGATTCATTATCAACACCAATATAAACAGAGACATTCAGGTGCTTCCACCTCCGCATAGATCTTGCTACAGCAACACACACTCTTGGGGTCTTCAAACCCTGGTATACATTAGATGGGTACCATACCAGTCAATGTGGTCACCACAAAGGCCTGTTTTAAGGCCCTTAAACGTACATGTGCAAATATTGGGTAACAAAGGGGAAATCAGCCCTTACACCAGTTCCCATGCCCGCCATGCACACAAAACCACTCCCAGGCTGCCACCCTCACTACTCCCTCCCTCCCACAGACGAGAAGCACGACCCCTCCCCAGGGGCCTGGCTGCTGCTGGCGAGTGGAGGCCGGCTCCTACCTGTAGGCCGGGCTGGGCCGGGGGCACTGCGCTGCGCGGAGACCGCCCGTCGCCCGGCAACCGCCGCCGCGGCGCGCGCGGCCTCGGCACCTGACCCGGAGCTCGCGGCTCCGCCCCCGGCCCCCGCGGCTCAGCTCCCGGGGCCCGCTGCTCCGCCCTCGGGTGACGCTGCTCCGCCTCCTCCAGCGGTGGCAGCCGCTCCGTTTCTCGCGCCCGCCCATCCAGCCTCCCCGCGAGCTGCGGGCGGGTGAGCGGCGCAGAGTGCTGGGGACGCCGAGAAGAGACGCAGCCTCCCCGCTGCCTGGGCGAGGAGGAGGAATAGAGTTTGGGGGCCCTTCCGAGGCTGGAAAGAGCAGAGGAGGATGCTTGCAGGGGGAAGAGTGGAAATGAAAACAGCAGGAGCAAAGTGGGGTGAGCAGGGGTGCCACGGCAATGAGGACAGGAACGGGACGGGAAATGCGGCAGGACCTCGCATGGGATTTGGGTGGCAGGTGACCACGTAGCTGAAGGAGTCGGGGTCACAGTAGGAGGGGGGGTTGAGGGCACCTCTGTTCCAAACAGCTTCTGAAACCTTCTTTGCGGGCTGACGGATAACACCATCCTGCGCAAAGGTGATCCCACACCCCTGCGGTTGGCCTGTATACAGGGAACAGCTTCCCTGAGGCAATCGTTCCATTAGCTCAAGTGGTGAGTGGCAGTGTTGAGGACCGAAAAATACAACTTGTGACGCATAACAAAGCTGGTTTCACCAAATCATTCTGCATTTAAAAAAAACCAAGAAGCAATCTGTTAGATTAAAGGACTAAATTTCCAGACCAGAGTGGTCAAAAGATTAGATATGGCAGAATGAAGTTCACCATAACCTGGATCCAATGAATGTGATTCAACTTTTGTTGGTGATGTGATACAAATAAAGAATAGTTACTAATTGGGGGGGGGGGGGGGTGTGTGAAAGGGGGGATTTCTGGGGCATCACATCAGAAAATCACAGTGCCATCAGTGCCAAGTGCAAACCCAGGGCACAGACAGGCTAGTGTACCGGATTAACTTTCTGTGGTTTAACGAGTTACTATGCATCTGCAGAGTCATCTTAACTGACCATGCTAATAGCCATTCTACTCACTAAACCAAACGTGTTTGCTTTCCCTTAATATGATTTATTTTATAAAAGCAAAGGACTAAAGCCCAATGCAGTCAGTTTTCACAGCTCCACTGAGAGGCAGTAATTCATTAAACCAGGTTAATTCAATCATCCAGACTCATCTGTCCATAAATTAAATTTGCCTGTTCGAACACATGCATTACCTGATCTTTTAGACTCATCACAATACATTTATTCAGAACATTGCTCTTACCATTCTTACTCACGCTTAGGAGGAATCCACATTTCCATACTTTAGGTATAGGATTCATAAGTCAGGCACCTAGGAAAATGCAATCACACCCTCAACGGTCTCACATGAAAAGCCTGCTTTTTCAGGGGTTTACTTTCAGAATGGTACCCAGTGTTTTCCTGGGAGCAGCCCTTAGTAGTGTTTCTCTTGGAGGCAGGAAGGTAGGAGGTCTGGAGGGAAGACACAGAGTCCTGCCTGCCATTTAGAAGAGGCTGGGGTTTTGAATACCCTACTTGCATGCATTCACCCTGTCACACCTCCAGTATATACTGTACCTTTGCGAGGATGTTGGAGAGCAGCAGCTGCCGGTGGATTGCATCAGCATTTCCTTTACAACAACATTAAATGTACTCTACGGTTTGGAAAATACTATCTTTGACTCTAGGTCAGGAAATGTGTTGACTCCCCTCTTGCAGGGTCTGACGGTCAATTAACGTCAGAGAAAATCATCAGGGGCCTGATTTTCCAAGGTGATGAGTGCACTCAGCTTCACCTGGTGTCATTGCAGTCCAGCTGCCCGTCTTCACAGGAAAGAAGGCAATGGGCCATGACATGCTTCCGGAAGGTAGCGTGATTCAGTGAAAACCACTCTGAATCAAGCATCTGCACCTTGAATTTTATTCCCAACTCTGCCATTTATCTTCCAGGTAACTAGCTCAAGTCACCTTGACTCAGTTTCCCCCCCGCACCTCTTCTCGGGACACACTTCCTGAAGGTTATCTGTGGAGTAAGTGTATTGTGTATGCACACATCTGCATGGTAGTCTACTTTTCCTTCTTTTGCTGGAAATAATCTTGTTATGGCCAACCCAGCCTGAACTATTTGAAACCAATCAAAGAAGAAATGCATCTTTCCATCACTGAGCAAGAGAAAAATCTGGCACAATTTCAGGGTAAATACAGGACCTTTATGTCTGCCCTGTTCAGAGTTACTGTAATTGTGCTGGCACCATGCCCAGGGCTGAGCTAAGGTCAGTGAGAAACCTGTAAATTAATAACTGTGGAGCTGATGTGATCTCTATCCAGGAATCACATCGTACATTTGTGAAGCTTTATAACAGAGAAAAGTTATGTTTCAGTTTTGCCAAGAAATGTTTAAAATTTTAAAATCTTAATATTGACAATTAGCATACCCTGGTCCTGTTCGGAGATGTTGGACCTGATTCTGATCTTACCATCACAGGAACTCCACAGAACAGGCTAGGCTGGATTAATCATATTGGTGTTACCCAAATGAACAGGAATGAGGTGAAAATTTCTCTAAAAACCAAGCCTAGATGGACACGCTTTTCCTTTGGGATCTTATCTTACAAAGAAGTGATTTGTCTGTCCTCCTGGTTTTATTCAGTCACAAGCAACATCCAGTCATCCCAGTCACTAATTAGTATTATTAATACCTAATTGCTGTTGCCACTTGTATTATTAACATTTAGGAGTTCCATTCTACTACAACTTACAGGTCCAGAAGGGGCCTTCTGGTCAGAGGAACCAGTTTTCTGCTATTGCAGGTAACCATATCAGAGTCATTTAGATACCTGTCAGTCTCTTCCTCCTTCTTCTGAAAAATCGGTCCAAAGCCTCTCTCTGAAGATTACACACCTCCTAATTTGTAGGCTAAAATTATTTATGCTAAGTTATACCTACTTATTCTTTTGCCAAATTATTTTTCAGCTTAAAATAACTCTTCCCCTCTGCTGTTTGCATTCCTGATGTATTTATAGGGCCCACTGTCATCTCTTCTCGACATTTATTTTGCTCAGTCATACAAGCCAAGCTCAAAATCTCCTGTCATTAAAGACAAGCTCACAATTCTTTTCATTATCCTCATTTTTCTTTTCCAGCTTTTCTTTCTTGAAGGCAGATGACCAGAACAGTATAATTTACTCCAGATGTCTTGTGCAGTAGAATAAATACTCTCCTTTCTGTCCTGTAAATGTCTGGTATATCCTGGGGTCATGTTATCAAGGTCATATAAAATGGATTGCTCATAATCATTGACAATTAAGATGAGGTTCCTCTCTTTCTTTGTCCTCCCTGGTTGCAAAGGCAAGTAGAATGGAAGTCCCCACTGTAGTAAAAGGTTTTGTAACTACATTCCAGCAGAACTACCAATTTCCTTTGGGACACAGTACTGAAAGCTGTCCTAAAGTCCCAAACTAGTAGTATTTTTTTCGTCTAGATGATTATTCCTCTTACCAGAGGTAGGTATAATCCACTTTCAGTAAACTCTTACCACATTTTCCCATGTCTTTACTTATGCTTGCAGTCAAAACTTGCTCTAAAATGTTACATACAGTTAGGGGTCAGACTGATGGGTGTGTGTTAGCCTACATCTCTCTCTTGCCTCTCAGCTTTTTCAGAACTGGCATGCATTTAGAGTCCTCTATTTCTGTAGTACCATCCCAAATGTGACAATTTTAAGATGTTCTTTCAGTACAGCAAGGCAGAAATTACTCATTCCCCAGCTAAAGCGTATTAAACTCCTGAAATTTTGCTTTCTCCCTGGATAACTTCAATTTCTGTGCAGTTTTCATGAGCCATCCTACCACTGCCACAGTGTTACACGTCTGTATGGAAAGCAGAGGAACAGGAATTACTTTAGCTGTAAGTCCACACCTAGATGATCTTCAGGCTTGACCATTTGGGTTTGATCCTCAAATATTCTTAATCCTTACACAAAAAGGTGTCAATGCAGCTAACACCATCAGATGAATACCATGCATGGTAAAAGATGTGCCTTCAGAAATTTAGTATTCCAAGTAGAATCTGAGATTAAGTGAGGAATTCACACCATGGTACTGCTACCCGCATCCAGACTGCTGCTCTGCTGGAAAACTCTCCCATCTTCTTGCATTGCATGATAAACAGAACACTGACTACCTTTGGTAATTTGGTAAATCGGTTAAGAACTAGCAACTATTATGGCATTTTCAAAAAAGTCAGCTCAGGTCTGCAGAATGAGCTCTGGTTGAAGTCTTGACTATGGCATTAACTTCATGATTTCACGTGCTTGAAGTCACTGCGTTCAGAAGATGATGTAAGAACAGTTTCAACCATGCCAGGTGTTTAGCCAGTGTTAGTAAGAACTGATCCAAAGATCCAGAGGATGACAGGAATCTGTGAATTGAATGTATTTTGCTGTCACTGCATGTGGCATGAAAAGAAAGGGCAATGAGAGGATCCAGTTAAAAAAAGGTCTTCTCTGACTCACTGAATCTGGGCATTTGTTTTTGCTCCTTTTCATAGGCTTATGTGAATTCATAAACTGCAATCTGAAAGGAAAGCTTTGTCAGGCAACATACGGCATTTTGTACAAAGCTGTATCTTTTCAAGCTGAACTAGACCTAGAAAAACTTTTGCTAACATTTTTTAATAGACTATTTTAACTCACACTGAAAGATGGGCAATCATAGTTTTTCTTTGACCTTGCTTCTGTGAACAAGTAAACCAAACTACTGATGTCTCCAAAGTCATACAGAAATGATGTATTGCATCTGAAGGTGACCATGCACTCCAGAGATCCTGAGCTAGGTCCTGAGTGACAGAGCCTGTCTCCTTGGCTTTGCAGAGTTTCAGGGTATGTTTTCAGGGTACTAGAAGGCCATAAAAACAGCAAACGGCACATTCTCATGGTGAAGCTCTCTTAGAGGAAAGGTAAGCTTACGACAGGCTTCAAATGAGTTGGGATATCTCATTAGCTTAAACCCTGATCAGATTCAGCTCTGCTGGGAGGGAAGAAGTCCGGTGGAATTCCACTTACTTTCAAGCAATACCCAGTGCAGATGCCACACCAGAGGGCTCTTTCCTTCCTTTATACTACTGCTTTAGAAAGGCAGGATTTGGTTCACCCAGAAGCAGTTGCTTTCAGTGCAGTCAAGATGATTGATCGGAATGAAAGACATGAGGTAGCAAAGGTGAGATAGGGCACTGTATTAATATTGAACCACCAAGCCAGGATTTCTTAATTCCAGAAGGGCATTTCTCCTAATTCTGCATTAATTTTAATGAAGAGTTGTAAGTAAATGAATAAATAAATAAAGGTAGCAAGATTTCTCTCCCTTCACATTTTTACAGGAAAAAGCTTTCTTATCCAAAAAAATATTGACAGCCAGAAAAGCATGCTTGCACTCTCTTGTTTATATCATTCCTGATTCAAGATGAATCAAGGGTAACTTGAAATGCTGTATAAAATAAAGATTATTGTTTTGTGTCTCTCTTCAAGGCCATCTACCTTTCTCAGTTTATTTTGGGTCAAACCATTTCCTGGTTTTGGTAAGCTCAAGGATGCTATCTACATACACCTGCTCTTCCAAGGTATGGCACCGGGTCCCACTGTATGGGACAAGTCTAAAGCTGCCCTACAGCTGCCAGATGGTCATTTTTACTAAAGAACTAGTAGGTACAAAACCCAACATTGTTACAACTGTAGTACCGCTATAGGGTTTTCATTCAGTTTAGGGGCATCACAGTGCTTGGTGTGGTAGAAATCCTCAGCAAGAGGTCTTGCTGAGAGGGCTTAAAAATGGCAGGCTTAAAAGAAAAATATAAAAGGATGTTGGCTGTGGGGTTAATGTCCCTGGGACACAGAAGGCCTCTTGCTGATGCTATTTATAATTCACATTTGGTCCACACTGTTGATGGCCCTTGCATTTCTTCTGGGATGAATTCCACAGTCAATGACTGAGGTACAACTTTGTTTTCAACAAAGGAGACGAATTAATGTTGGAAAGGAGTTAAGGTCAATGACTGTTTTGTCATAGTTTTTCAGGAGCATCGCTTGTTCTTTGCAGTGTAAAGAAACCTGTGGCCTCATGGCATTTTTAGGTCCATTTTTCCAAGCAGGCATTAGCTGTGATATTCATCTAGCTGTCTTCAGGCAGGGGAACCAGCAGCTTTGCAATGTGTACTTGCTTTTTGTGCCAATGCAAAGCCACCACAAAATGTTACCAAATCAGAAAGGTGTCAATTTATATTCACTTCCCATCAATGTAAGTGGCAATATATGGTGTGAGGCAGTGGAGAAATTGGGGGTTTTAAAAAAATTAACCAGAGCAAAGCACCAGTTTGCCTGCCATTACACCACTAGTTTGCATGCACTTCGCACAGTTCTGAGCTTACTCTGAATGCAACTCATGTACACCAAGGCTTTCAGCCATCACTGCAACAGCACTGCTGCGAGCCATGCTATAGACAACAGCTCTGGTAAAACTCCTTCACAAATGCCTGTCCTACAGGGGAGGAAGTAAGGTGGCTGGGGCACAGTCTGCAGTAGTGGAGGGAGGAGGTCAGCAGGTAGATGAGGGGTCAGGCAGTTCTGCAGACTGGAACAAACATACATTCCCATGCACACCTATGTAATCCTAGGGCCAGCATCTATAGCCTAGAAGACATGGCCCTCTGTTCTAACATGCAAAGAGCCAAAGTGATTCTTTTGCCTCAAGTGCCTTGCCCATACCCAGCGCTCCCGGTGTGTTTCAGCTCTGTGGTCTACCAGGTGATTTGTGCTTGATTCTGGCTCAGCATCAGTGAATCAGCTGAGCAAAGGCAAAAACGGCCCTATCTGCTCTGTCAAAGGAACCCTTGACCCTACACACCTGCTTCTGCTGCATGCAGCCTGGATTCGAGTCCAGCAAACACTACAAAGGAATGAAAAGTGCTGCAGCACACCACCATCCTGTACGGGGACTTTCCCCAGAATTTAAGGGGCTCAGGTCGCCTTTTGGATGGATAGCCTCTTTGGAAAGCCTTGGTATTCATCTGTATTTGGGTCATTGTTTTGTGTTACTCCCTCTAGACTACTAGAAGGATTCCTATCATCATAGAGAGAGAAGGATATTTCCCTGTCCTCAAAATGACAGAAGAGACCTGATTTCCAAATACCCCTGGCTCTGATTTTGCATAATGCATGCTTAGAAAAAGGACTCTGTACTTTGTTATTCCAGCAGCTAAATTAGATTAGTGATGAGAGAAGATGGATTACTGGTAAGGTTCTGTAGTTTTTATGCACTGTCTAGAAGTTTCAGTAAAATTCACCTCTGTTACCTAACTCAGCATGCTGGGTGAGACCAAGACAGATGCTCAGGTAGTATTTCAGAGTATTGAAAAATCATAAACCACATCCCAGTTCACACAAATTTCACACCTACCTCAAACACCTTGCTTGACAGTTTGTTTTCAAGGCTGATCTGTCAGCAGCCCCACTGGCCAGTGACAATACATGGTGGTGAACATGGCATGTTTGGTGTCTGCTACAAGTGACTCTACTGTGCTTGTAGGCCAGCTCTTTGGCCATGAAAACCTGCACTTTATCACTGCATGCCTGCACTTCTGACTAAGCACTCCATCCCAGTATCCTCTTTTCTTGAAACACCTTAGAAGAGACCCTGAGGTAAACCCTAACAGTGGTTTAATAGAAACTGAGCTGAGTGATGTGCATTTGGCTGAGCAAATCCCTTCAGCAGAAGACAGAAATACAGGATGGGAATCTTCTTGTGACCACAAACTACTGTTATCTGCAGGAGTCATGATGCTCTTGTAGTACTCATCTCCATTCTCTTCCTACAGTCTGAGCTAAGACTTTGCATTTCCAGACTTGTCCATCATTGCTAGCAATGGAGATGGACCTTTGACAATCTCTGTTTCAATTTGGATCTCAAATTTTGGAAAACATAAAGGGGGCAAACCAGTGCTGGATTTGCACCTGGCCTTTTGTAGTATGATGGGATGCAGAGACTTGATTCACTTTTAAAAGTATTTCCGTAATGAAATAAGCAGAAGTTCATGCATTGCATTAGCATTACACTAACACAACTCTGTGCAGTGTTTGGCTCTTGCTGTTTTATAGTGGAGGCTATTTAGACAGATATGTCTAAAATACTACGAAGCAGTGTAGTGAAACAACTCCCAACACATCAGCACTGCCAGAACCTGTCTTCCTTGGAGTGCACACAAGCCTCCCCTGTCCTGCCCTACACTGGTCACTCCCCATGCCGTGCTGTGGATGTGCTAACACAGGGATATTAATTAACGGACCATTCATGGTAATCTTGTGTAGCAAGCACTGGCAGTTGTCTAATTTCTAAGTTATCAGTTGATTACTCCCTGCACTAGCAGATCAGGGTGCAAGTTAAAATAGTGTTAAAAATACATTTCATTCTCCTTCTCCTTAAAAGTCAGTGGAAACACAAGTGTGCAGCACTCAACTATGTATTCTGTGTTTACCAGCTAGCTCCTGGTTTGTGGAAGGCAGATTTTCCACGTGAACTTCACAACTTTCTTTTCTGGAGAACTGAGCAGCTGGACATATGCCTACAGCTGTTTGCATAGGATACTTCTTTCTCCTTTGAGATACTTGCCTCACAACATGTCCAGCCCTTGGCAACCTGGAGAGTGAAATATAAAGACTGGGGGGAAATAAATAAATAGATATATAAATAAATAACCAAACCATGGATGTGATCCCAAACCTATTGAAATTAAAGGAAGTGATTTCAGATCACATCTACCATCTAGCCTACAAAGAGGTGCTAACTAACTTTAAGCTATTGGCCTTTCCAAAACTACCACCTCCACAAAGACCATATTTATAAAATGTTGTTGTGTTGACAGACACCCATTGTGATGAGTCCTGGTCAGTGATCATTAAAATAAAATCCTTGTGCCAGCAGCACGCTTGGCTGCAGCAAGAGTTCAGTGAAACTGTTGCCTGCTGCATGCAATGAGTACAGGTTCTTAAAAAACATAGAGTGAAAACCCTGCTTTGTCACAGAGTCAACATCCCAGCAAGGGCAGATCATGTACCACACCACACACCTTGTTTGTGATCACACACTTGAATTGCTTCCTCATCATTTATACAGCAGCTATCTAGGAAATATGTTCAGGAAGTATTCTAGTACTTGCAAGCACAATTTTCTGATATGCCCGTTTTTTAACCAAGATGT
The DNA here is from genome assembly GCF_011004875.1 of Balearica regulorum gibbericeps. NCBI lineage: Eukaryota > Metazoa > Chordata > Aves > Gruiformes > Gruidae > Balearica > Balearica regulorum. The sequence goes on along the minus strand of NC_046188.1, from coordinate 50,933,268 downwards.
TAAGCAAACATCTTAGCTGCTGAGAAACAGGTCCCTGGGACCACCCTACCCTGCTGGTAAGTCTGGAAGCTTTCTGGCTGTGTGCCATGGTGCATGGCCAAGTCCCAGATACATGGGAACCAGGGCTACTTGTTCTGGAGGCACACTCACCATCACTGCAATGGGCAGGACCAGGGAGCAGAAGGGATTTGGCGCTTGGGGGCTTGGATAGCTGATCAAGATAGCCAGGGACTAGGACTAATGACAAAGCTCTGTCTGATGGAGAGATAAAGGAGACAAAATAAATAAAAAGCAGGAATTAATCTGAGGAATATTTCAACCACGGTCCCTGAAATGCCATAGGTAAGGAAAGATCTTAGAGTAGGAAATGTCTCCAACTTGGACATAGCAATGTCTGAATACCTTTCATCCAGCAAATTCATAACGCTGTTTATGCAGGAACTTGATATCATCTTCCCTGCTGCAGCATAGTATCTGCTTAAGCCTGACATTTTAAAATACCTCTGCCACATGGAGACGGGCAGGTGACTCAGCAGAAACATGCAGACCTCAGCTTGGCCCTTTGATAGGTGCCATCATATCTCAGTACAGCTTGTGAAATCAACAGCTACGATATGCTTCTGGAAAAAAGCATGCCAGCCAGAGGGTAGATCTGCTTGCATAGTGACTGCACCTGGCATTACAGCTTATGTTACCATCTAGACTATCTATGGGTATCAACCCATCTATAGATGGAGCTGCCCAAGGGTCTGGACAGCCCTGAGGAAACATGGACTCAGAATGGGGGGTGCTGGTCACTGCTATACCAAAGCCAGCTGAATGACATTTCAGAACAGGGTGCAATTTTTGTGTCAAGAACGGGATCATTAATATGAGTGTCAGGAGGCATCAGATCAAGTCCCTTTCTTGGAGTGACACAAAGGGAGTAAGGAGGTATTTTTTTGTTGAGCCTAAAGCTGAGCTCCCCTGCTCCAGACTGCAGCACACAGACAGCGGGAAGTGTGTGCAGACAGAAAGGTCTCTGCTCTCTAAGCCTGTCTGGCTCCTTGCCTGAGCTTCAAATGCAGCCTGCGAGGGTTTGACTCGAGACAATTTGATGGATACTGTGTGGGTGCTGAAGGCAAGAGAAGCCAAGAAAATGAGGGATCTGTCTGTCAGCTGATCTATTTCCTCAGGTTTTTAATGCAAACCTTTCATTTCTGTAAATATACTCTGCATGCTGCTACAGATAGGGTATGGTTATAAGTGTGATACTGTGAGAAAAGAGTGCAATACATGAACCAAAACTGAAGAGGTCAGTCATATGATGTCAGCATGGTAATCCCCATTTATCCCATTCTTTGACCCCCTGCAATATGCCTATTGAGTCTTCTCTACTTGGACTGCTTTTAACTTTACCAAGAGTCTTAAGCCTTCTGAATTTTGATCATCGATTGCCAACAACTGAAGCCTGAACCGTCCCCATTCATAAAAACTCACCACTTGCCTTTTCTGCAAATCAGATTTCAAGAGCACTCCTCTCCTTTTCCCCCTTGTCTGACTCTGACCAAAAGAAATATGCAGGACCATTTCCCAGGGTTAATTTTTAATAGTGTCCTCACTGCTGCAGCAAATGAAGTCATTTATTATCCAGCAGGCAGCATGCTAACACATTAGGCAGTAACAAATGCTAAAGGAGGTGACTCAGGCATAAGCAATCAGGCAGAGTTTTACATTCCAACCTGCCGGATGGCTCAGCACAAAGGGCTGAGTGTGGCGTTTCGGTTTACCCTATGCTTATGTCTTCATCCAAGGGACACCTGGATTCAAGCCACGGGGCCAGCAAGGTTTATTCGCTTCTTAGTCATGTGCAAAGCATGTACGTAAACAGAGTCTGTGTGGCCAGCCCTCCCCTCTGCCTGGGCACTCTTTTCCTCTAACGAAGGAGGTTAATATTCTTCCTAGGTGGTCATCCCTGCTGTGGGAACATGTCAGCCCAGGCAGTTTGGTCCTAAATAATGCTTTGTGATCTCAGGCAGACTGGAGCTCAGCCTACCCACCTGTAAAACTGGTTTAATGGTAGTCAGCTTTTTTCTAGAAAAGCTAGGAAGATTACCTTGTCTGAAATCTCTAGATGAGAACTGCTCAGTGGCAGAGAGTGTTTTAAAAGAGCAGCTGGAAATTAGGGCCAGCGCAGGCTGGCAGCCCCATGAACAGGTAGAGATGACCACAGAAGCAGCACTGTTCTCATCTCATTACCCAAGATCCTCAGAAAGGCTGGGATGCAGATGATTCACAAACCAGAAAGTGCTTTTGAATTACTTATTAAGTAGGATTCATGTTGATTTTACTGCTCTGGGATGCACAAGGTTGGGCTGCAGAATCTCTTTTGCCATCTCTTCAGAGTGAAATGTGGTGGTAATGTAAAGTCCTCTCACCCATGTCACTGTTGTATTTTTGCCTCCACAGAGTAGTCTAAAGGCCACTGAAGAAGTCCATGAATCTTCCCCATATCTGCAGTAAGCTTTGGATCAGATGTCAGTAAGCCAGTGACAACATGCTGCTGAACATGCTATAACAGGTTCACCAGCATGTGCTGATCACTGCAGGAGAGCTGGTATAAGTGTGCTCCCAAAACCAAGGAAGATCTTGACTAAGGAGGCAGCAGCTTCCTGCTTAGTCCTCACTGGAGCACACCAGTGCCACTTAAATGGGGGAAACGAGCAGCTCTGAACCCATTCCCTCCCCTGTGCACTATCCCAGAGAAGCTAGAGGGAGGGTATTTTATTACTCTTAATTCACTTTGTGATCGTGTAAGTCTCCCAAATCCCACTGCCAGTAAGCTCTCATGATTAAATAGCTTACGGAAGGGAAACTATAGCTAACACCTTCTACCCTTATCAAAGCATATTGTTAATGAGGACTGGGAAATCACTCAGTCTTAATACAACATCTGTAGATTAACATTAGCTTACTCATGTGTTCATAGTCAATGGCTGAAATTCCATCAATCACTTGGATTCGTGTAACATTTATGAACGGTGTTTCGATACATTAGCCTCAGTATTTCCCCAACTGAATTCTGCTGACTGGAAGTGGAAAAGGCAAAGTCAAGAGTCTGAGGCCAGAGAAGAAATTCGCAACATGTTGATTTGGGCATCTCAGCTTAGGAATCTTGCAGGCGGTCTGACTTCAGAAATGTTTAGCATTGCCCCCTTGAAAGCCATCAGACAGTATCTGACTGATTTGCACACACACACACACACACTTACATCACTGCTGAGCTCATGAACACCTGCCTGAAAAGTTACCTAGAATCATGCAATGGCCCTACACCAGTCCTGCAAGATGCAAGTGACTGCAGGTCCTCTTCTGCATTTCACCTTCCCTGATGGAGAAGCAGCAGAAGAAAGGGGACGACTGAACTGCAGACAAAAAATGACGTTGGTGGTCCACTTTATGGCTTCAGTGTGGGAAAGATCTTCAATAAAGAAGGACGGAACTGCCAGGAAAAAGAGAATCTGTGTGAAATAGGTGTACAAGTAACTTGGAGAGATCAACTATGCCACCTTTCTGCTGCTCTTGAAGGCATTTGCATGGGAGGACTATGCCCTCACCATTACTAGGGGTCTCTCAGGACACCCTAGATAGGATAGTGACAGAAGAGCATAGCCTAACTGTTAAGAATTCTTCCAATATCTAGCCTGTATCTCACTTGATGTGGGAATACCACTACCACCATAACCTCACAGGGAGCTGTACAACTCAGGATCTCCAGCTCTGATGGCAAGCGGCTGCACTGCAGGAGACTCTACCTTTGCTAGAAATAACATGAAGGCTGAGGTCACCAATGGACTTTGTTACTACAGCAGTGCACATTTTAGGTGATCACTGAAGGGGATGAAGGAGGAGCTGGAAATGCTCCACAAGAGCATCAGGAAGAGGATGCTGCAGAGGAAAACAGCTGTCCGTAATGTAAAGGGACCAGATAAATAAGCTTTACTAAGGTTGGGTACAGGAGTACAGTGTACACTGGAGACTCAAGAGCACCAAGAAGCAGAGAGGTGGTGGGAAGGCTGGATTCCATCCTCCTGTCCAGTCCACATTTTATGTGAGTACTGCTTTGCATCAGTTTTACTCATTCGCAAAGGTGAGAACCAAGGTTCAGGGCAGCTCCTTACAGAAGAAGGAAAACCAGAATTTAGTGAAGGTCTTGAAAGAAGAGAAGAAAAGGCTCAGCAGAGTTTGATGATGAGAAGGAGAGCTGCATGGCAGGGATAAAGACAATGTGCAGTCAGTACATTAAAAAGCAGTCAAAGGAAAAGAAACCAGTAGTTGAACTGGATAAACACAAATGTCTTTAATTCTATCTAGTTCTACCATATGTGCATGCCTGAATCATGCTGTGCAACACTGCTTTGAAATTTCTGTGAGAAACAGATGTAGTTAGCAATTGTTCCTCAATGCTGAGGGAAAGAAAATCAGCATTAGCTGATGAAGAAGTAAGAAGATTCTTTTCAAAAGAATAAGAATAATCTTAATGTCTCCTCCAGGAGAACACGTGGGATGGTCTGAGATTTCAGTACAAACTCATCTGATACAGAGAGGCCTTGAACTACACAGATAAATCTGTTGCACATCAGTGAATGCAGAAATGACACAGAGCACAAGACATCCCTTAGCAACTCATCCGGTTTCCGCTCCTGGAAATCTGGCTCCTGCCAGCAAAAGTGACACAGATGACCCAGAACATGGTAAGTGATCCAAACTGTCCCATACAGAAACTGGTAGCATGCAAGCTGCAGTGTTCGAACTTTTCTGTAGAGTTTGAAAATGAAAATCACATGGGGCCTAAATATTGTGAGGGCTTGTTAACAAAAAATAAGGTTTTCAACTTCCAAAGACCTGAGTTACTGCTGTATGAAGACAAAGGCAAAAACCTCTATGGGAGTGCAGTGATCTGAGGATCAGGCTCCAAGGGAATGATTGACGTTCAATTCAAGCTGACAGCTAACAAAAGCTGCTGCACATATGCCAGCAAACCACTGCCAGGAAAATCAGTGTGGCTCCCAATTTGACAATTTCTCCATTACTAGACCCCCTACCCTACACGACCCTTGCTGATCTACCCTGGCAGGCTCAGCAGAAAGTGGAAGGAGACACAGGACTTTACCAACCCTGGTCACTCTTGGTCAGGTGGGGGCATTTCATGAAGGAATCAGTGTAATTTCTAAGTAACTCAGGCTCTAGACTCACCACGTGATCAGCTATAACTCCTGTGAAAAAGCATGAAAAGTCAAAAAGAACATTGGTTGAGGACTTAAGCAAACACCCACTGGAACAAACGGGACACTTTCTGTAGAGGGCAGTGTGCTTCAGATCAGACTGAAACTAGCAATCAGTTGTAGGAAGCAACGCTGCTTGTAAATATAGTCTCAGACAGCTAACCTATATCTCATCTCTCCCCACCCCCAGCAAAATCTGAAGTCCAAACATCCCACCATCCACTCAGGTGATGGCTTCACGTTACTAACTACTGCATATCACGTATAGGGAGATATGATTGTTGTTCATTCCTATGGTGTCTCTGCAAGGAGGCTGATTCAGTGGAACTGACCATCTTTGAACTACGTCTTTTTGTGTGCGTGTTTGGGTTGGGTTTTTTTTTAATAGAAAAAAGAATCAGCAGTTGTCTATATTTTTAAACTGCGGAACACAGACCTCCTTCCACTTCCAAGCTCTTATTACAAAGCCTTTCCCTTCTGTGATTCCAGAGCATCTCGTCTCTGCAAGTTTCTATTTTCAGTTCATAATTGATCAAATCCAACTGGTAGCAGAATTCATTTCAGTCAACAGGAATCTTCCCTCTCTCTAGCTTTGGTGGAGCTTGGGCCAGGCACCTGGCAGAGCACTGCATGGTTTCCTTGCTTATTTCAAAAAGTAAATCCATGATGAGAAAGATCCTGTCCTGGATCAGATAACCCTCCAGGACTGATGATTTTGCTCTGCCCACTCAGAATCTTCTGCAATGTTTCAAATGGTTTGGTTCAAAGAGGCTTGAGTGCTCTATTTAGTAGAATTTAATCCAATCTTAATGCCATTATTGTAGGGATTAAAACTCACTGGTTGGGTCATCTGCAGCAATGTGATGTTTTTGGAGATGATATAGAGGAAGATTTTGTTGATTGATTGAGGGTTGATTAATTAATTCAGGGGTTTGTTTTGTTAATTGATTACTGCAGATCTCTCCAGTTCCGTGTCTGTCTTAAAAAACTCTTCGAAACCAGGACTGATCGGTCTTCTTTTTTCTTCTCTGTGGTCCCTCAGTTGGAGTTCTGCTTCCAAGTTTTAGGTTTCTCTGAGAGTCTGTCACTTGGGATGATGGTACATGCTTGCAGAATTTCACAGTTGTAATGTCTCTTGTGGCTATGTTTCTCTTGGTGTGATCTGCTGTAAGGATTAGCCCACAGACTTTTCCCAGTCTTTAGGAGACTGTGTTAAATTATAGCATTGGATAGTTTTAGCATGGTTTCTCTGAGATGACTTTCATTTATCTCATGGTTTCTTTGTGCTGCAGAAGACTCAGGTTTTCCCCATAGTCTTATTTATAGTCAGTCACTCACAGTATAACAATTCATTGTTGGGAGTAAACTCTAGCCTTGCATTTCCACATAGATTTATCTGCTACATTAAGAGCTTCTCTCAAAGGCTGCCTTCCAAATTGTACTATTGTTGGGGCTTGTGATCTAGCAGTATTTTCTCCACAGCCTCACCAGGAAGCTAGAAGAGGATTGTCCATGAGTCACGATAATTTTACCTGTAAATTCAGCTAAGCCCCCAGGCAGCTCAGAAGGCTGGCCATTGTTTCTCAAGCCTGATACTACTATATCAACAGCCTAAACTTTAATCGGTAAAGAGTGTTTTGAAAATAGAAGGCAGGAGCATACACTTCATTCCATCACACAGTTGGAGCTGTGTAACTTGTAGCTCATATCAATAGTCAAGGGATTAAGAAACTTTCAGATTTTCCTTCACTTTTTAAGACTATCCTGCAGAAAGCATCCTTTCCAGCTCGGGAGTAAAGCAAACATTTTGTGTATACTCTTGTGTTGGGTTTGCATGGCAAGGTTTTGATAGCGGGGGGAGGTGAAGGGTGGGCTACAGGGGTGGCTTCTGTAAGAAGCTGCTAGAAGCTTCCCCTGTGTCTGATAGAGCCAATGCCAGCCGGCTCCAAGACGGACCCGCCGCTGGCCAAGGCCAAGCCAATCAGCACCTCTGTGATAACATATTTAAGAAGGGAAAAAAACAGTTAGAGCTTTTGCAGCTGGAGAGAGAGGAGTGAGAAGATGCAAGAAACTCTGCAGACACCAAGGTCAGTGCAGAAGGAGGGGGAGGAGGTGCTCCAGGCGCCGGAGCAAGATCCCCCTGCAGCCCGTGGTGAAGACCATGGTGAAGCAGGCTGTCCCCCTGCAGCCCATGGAGGAAGGATGAGGGGGTGTAGAGATTCCACCTGCAGCCCGTGGGGGACCCCACGCCGGAGCAGGCGGAGACACCTGAAGGAGGCTGTGGCCTGTGGGAAGCCCGCGCTGGAGCAAGCTCCTGGCAGGGCCTGTGGCCCCGTGGAGAGAGGAGCCCATGCCAGAGCAGGTTTGCTGGCAGGACTTGTGACCCTGTGGGGGACCCACGCTGGAGCAGTCTGCTCCTGAAGGTCTGCACCCCGTGGAGGAGACTCACGTTGGAGAAGGCCGTGAAGGACTGTCTCCCGTGAGAGGGACCCCACGCTGGAGCAGGGGAACAATGAGTCCTCCCCCTGAGGATGAAGAAGCGGCAGAAACACCGCGTGAGGAACTGACCGTAACCCCCACTCCCCGTCCCCCTGTGCCGCTGAGGGGGGCGGAGGTTGAAGCCGGGAGTGAAGTTGAGCCCGGGAAGATGGGAGGGGTGGGGGGAGGTGTTTTAAGATTTGATTTTATATCTCATTCCTCTACTCTGTTTTGCTTGGTAATAAATTGGATGAATTTCCTAAGTTCGGTCTGTTTTGCTCGTGATGATAATTAGTGAGTGATCTCTCCCTGACCTTATCTCGACCCACAAGCTTTTTGTTATACTTTTTCTCCCCTGTCTAGAGAAGGAGGGGAGTGATAGAACGACTCTGTTGGGCACCTGGCCCCCAGCCAGGGTCAACCCACCACAACTCTAGACCCACTCCAGATTTACAAATGAGTTTATCTTATGCAAAAGGTAGTTCCACTGGCTTCTGTGACTACTTGCACATCTAACAGTTTTCAAAATTTTCCTCTAAACTAACAAAGCTCAGTTTTGATTTCCTCCCACAGCGATAACTATGAGGGTTTCTCCTCTCTGCCCTTAGCCAATTCCCTTTGCCATTTCTAAATTCTCTAACACAAGTAAGCTGTGTAGCAATGAGCCTGCCTTTCCCAGAAGCATCCCTGTAAAGAGAATGGGTTTGAAGGCAGACTCTGTGAACTTATTCCATCCTCCCAGGTAACTCCAAAGTACTCCCAGATCTGCAGAGATTTATTCCACTCCAAGAAAAAAAAAAAAAAAAAAAAAGGGGGGGGGGTGGGGAAAGAATGAAGACTGTTAGAGAATGGAAGCCAAATTAATTTCAGAAGAAATTGGTTCATCCCTTACTGGCATCTGCAGAGTTGCATCAGCTTGCTGCGGAGATGGATTTGGCCCTGTATTTCTGAGAATCCAGCCTTGTTTCAATTCTTCTGAACACTTCCTTCTTTCCTTCTGACTGCACTTCGGTTTTGATCCAAGTATCAGATAGGCCCATGAGGCAGCTGACTTGCACTGAATCTAACATAAACTTCTACTGACAGGTTCTGCTACCTAGGTGATGCATGGCCCACCAGTGAACAAAAAAGATAAGGTCTCAGCTTCTTTCCTTGCTATAGCAACAAAGCACCTTGTGATGATATTTTTTTCTGTTTCATAAGATGGTTGCCATGGCAAGTTACTTGTGTTGCATTGTCAGATACTAAAAGGAAACAATTTGCGTTCTCTAGAAAACTCAAAATTTTACAAGTTGATTGGGTATTGGTTTGCTTTCTGCCATGACACTACTCATCCTCTAAGTTCAGGGAGAGATGAGCAAGAAAAACATCCCAATGTGGGGAAAGGACTTGCAGGTTTCTTGAGTCTGGTGTATCTGCAGGAGGAATAAATTAAAAGGTTATGAAGAATATGGTGGTCTGGGGAAGCAAAGCTCACGGGGATCTCTGCTTTTCTCAGTATGCTCTCAGAGACAACATTAAGGGGAGCACAGTGATATAGTCGTGCTTCTAAACACTTCAAGAAAGTTTCAGTTACACAGAAAAAGTATGCATCCAGGAAAATGGACTAGGTGAGTGCAGGGAGAGCTCAAAAGCCATGGAAAGAACCAGGAAGCAGTCTGCATAATTAAAAGTCAGGTGAAGTTGTAGATATGGCAAAGTAACAAGAGACTTAGAAGAACAAAATCAAATGACATCACTAATTGACCCTCTGGGTCTGCTGAGAATTGATACACCCTTCAGTATATGAAAAATATATGATGTATATCCAGATGTATTCAAGCATGTATCCTTGTGAAGCTAAAACATTACTGGTATTTATGTTGCTGATGATTTTGATGATCACAAGAACTTTTCATGTTCTTTTGGGTTTTTTTAGGGGGAAAGAAAGAATAATTCAACTTGGCTGTTGCCTGAGTGTTTCTACTAGCAATAACTCTAAAAAGATTAACATTTAAAAAATGTTGGGGTAGCTTGATCCATAGCTGATGAACAAGTTCAGTTGCTAACTAAGCTCTTGGCATAAGTTTCTATGCCACACAGTGGTGAGCTAAGCTCACACCTTGTCTATGACCCTCTTCTTGCAGAGGTTAACGAAGGAATGACAATGTCAAGGAGTTATTTTTTGGGTCACAGCACCTACAAAAATCAGTAACGTACCTTCCCAGACTGACTTTAGAGTACTGTTACAAAAAGTCATTGCAGGATAAGCATGTCCATGAGTTATGGCTTTCCACCTGCAAGCAACATACAGTTCGGTGAAGACAGTCGAAAAACTGAAGGCATGGGAATGATGGAACGACTTTTCAAGCCAACTGCAGATTTTGTTTTGCCAGTATTACTGCGGCAGTATGGATCTTCTGAGATTCTCTCAATTTCCTTTTTATTGCTCCACATGCCAGTGGACTAGCCTTCCTCTCCTGTCAAGTAAAGCCTGCAATAGTTAGTAGCACTGCAGGATTTCTAGAGAGCTGCACATTTCTCTTTGCCTGCCTTGAGGTTTGACGCAGAGCACAGGAGCTGCACTGATGCCTGGAGGAGTTTTTTGCCAGTCCAGCTGGAGACATGATTGGATGAGTTAGTAGGGTAGTTAGTTAGTAGACTGAATTACCTTCTTGCAGTGGCATTTGCACTGCTGTTGCTGTGGCACTGTTTAAAGTGACACTACATCCCATGTTTAAAAAAGAGGGTTCTGTCTTCCAGAGGCCTCAGACAGGCCAGACATTTTCCTAGAATCAAATTCAAGTTTAGAGAAAGGAAGGAAGAATCTGTCCAGGCAGCATGACTTTTTACAAACAGAACTGGCTATAACCTCAGCAAGTGTAGATCTGCCCAGCTTTGCCAAAAGCAATGGAGTTATGCTGCTTTACAACAACTGAGGATCTTGTCCCTATATTTTGCTTTTTTAACCCAAAAATAGAGGGAGAAGACATCTTTAAGATATATCACTCTCTGTGTCCTCGCAAGTTTGTGTCATCACCTCTATGTGATTATGACTCACCGATAGATGATTACGCCTCTGTCTTCCAGCAGTCTGCAAACAAGTAGTCCTCAGGTATTTTATATCCTGATGTGATCTGGCACTGAAGAATGAGCAAGAGAGAGGCAGTTTTGGTTCCATCTTCTGGTGTTTCTTGGTTCCATCTTCTGGTGTTTCTTGGTTCTTGTATGTCACTGAGAAGCCCAAGAAGCATGAAACTGAGGTTCACCCATACCTGTGTCTATTAAATAACCTATTTGGTTCTTGCTCCCTGGTAAGTTCTTCTGGGCCACCTAGGTACTGAAAAGTATGAGCCCACTTTCAGGGTGCTTCAAAAAGCAAGAACTCTGCATGCTCCAGTACCCTGCCTGCTCACCAGAAACGGCTAAAACAAGATGAGACAGGTTGCGCGGAGAGGCGGTGCGCTGTGTGTACATGTGTCTGCCTGTGAAGAAACCCATCACCTTTGTGTGTGCTGCTGTGCCTGCTGTTGGCTTGCTCAGGAGAGATGCTGTGTTTCTGCGAGCTGCGGTCCTTGTATCTGTGGAGAACTGAGAGGTTGTTCAGAATCAGGAGGGCTTGTTAGAAGCAAGTAAAGAGTTTCAAGGTAGGTTAAAGCTTCAGCCTTTTTGCTTGGACCTGTCTGTTTGCACGCTAGCTTTTAGAAAGTGCTCTGGCAGGTTTGTTTGTGCTGGTGCAACATGTCTATGAGACCTGAAAAAACCTGCAAAACTCTCTCAGTGGGTATCCTTAGAACTCGCTTAATCTACTCTTGCTACAAGATCTGCAGGGCACGAGCTTTCTTTTTATTATGTGTCAAGCATAGTATCTAGAACAATGGTTTCTAGATCCATTTTCAGATTACTAGATACTTTTCTAATGGAAACAATAAATTGTGGCAGTGTGCTTGAAACGTGTCAGAGTGAACAGTGCTGTTCCAGTACCAGGAATGCACACTTTATTCAGCATCACAGTCTCCATCAAAGCGTGACCACTTCTGCATGCACCTGGATAACAAGGCAACTATACAACCCACTATCCACTTTCCAAAGTGACAGGCAAATCATGGTTCTTAATAGTAGAAAATATCTGGTAACTTAGGCGTACTGTGACAGGATGGGAAATGCTGCATTGAATTCATGGAATGAAGCCTGAGCCCATCAAGGTTTACTAGCTCTGATTTAGCAGTGCTCCTTGTGGGACCCAAATAGGATCAGAGCCTCTCGCCATGCTTGGACCTTTGCCTGTAATTGGAGTAATTCTGTCCATGCCATGTGTATCTCTGCTGCAAAGCCTAATTGGACCCCAGCTGTCTTACACAGAGCCAATTCAGGTGTCTTTTCTTTCGCGGCCTGTCTAAATCACTCCTGAATAATTTGGAATCATCTATTTTTCTAGGCATTTCCAGGGCCCAGTTAAAAGCGCCCTGTGAGCCGGCTTCAGCCTACGGGTTATCAGCTAGGGACTGTGATTGGTAAGAAACACTACGCTTCAGCAGTCTCCGGTCTTCCTTCCCCAAACGCGCTGTTTGCTGGGCCTCCGCGCGGAGCCGCGAAAGGCAGCTCGGCCCAGGGCAGTACCTGCGGCGTGCGGCGCTAGGCCTTGCCTGCAGGGCGAGGGCTCTCCCTGCCGCGCCACCTGGAAGGCCGTGCCCTTTCAACGGCAGCAGCCCTGTTTCCGCGACCGGCCGGAGGCAGGCGAGTGGTGGCTCGCAGGCCCCGGGACAACCGGAGGGTTGAGGTGATCTCGCACTCCGCACGCCGTGTCGGGGGAGCTTCTGCTGCCAACCCGCTGTCTACCGGGAAAGCCGCGGCGGCTCTCGTTCGCCCCCGCGGGTTGAGCACCTCTGCAGCCGCGGGGAAGGGCCGCCTGAGGGGAGCGGGCGGGCGGTGGCGGGTGCTTGTAGCGCAGCGGCCGCCAGGCCTTCCCCTCACCCCGGGTGCCGGGAGCTCCTGAGGAGCGGCCGTCGCGGGGCGGAAAGCAGTGACACGGCCCCGAGGGGGAACGACGAGATCAACCGCGGCTCCCGGGGAAAGGGGCGCGGAGGCGCCGGTAGCCACACGCCGCGGCGAAGCGACGGCCCTGTTCCCTCCGCCACCTCCTCCCCCCCCCCCGCCCCCCAACCGCCCGTCGTCGCCGCCGCCACCGCCCTAGGGACCGCCCCGCGGCCAGGCCGCGGCGGGCGGGCGGTGGCGCCTGATTGACAGGCGCCGCGGCCCACCCGGAGGGCGGTGGCGGCGGGAGCCGCCTATCAGCGGCGGGTGGGCGGGGTGTGAGGCCTGGGCGTGTGCCGCGGCTGCCGGCGGGGCGCGCTCCCGCTCTGCTCCGCTCCCCCCGCACGCACATTGTCCGGGCGGCGGCGGCGGCAGAGCGCCCCGGCGCCCGGTGCCAATGCGGCGCGGGCGCGGCACACCGGGGGTGCCTCCACCACCGCGGTGGAAACTTCACCTCGCCGCCAGGCCGACGCGCAGCTGAAGCCCCCGGCGGGGCCGGGCCGGGCGGGGAGGAACGGAGCGGCGGGGTGGGGGGGGCAGTTCGTCCGCTTGGGGGCCGCCTCGTCTTGTTTGATTTTTCCTCCGTTAGAAGAGAAAACAAATATTATTATCCCGCTTTAAACTTCCGTGCTCTGCTGTCTAGGACGCGCATCCCGCCTGGCGGGGTGGACGACCCGGTGAGTGACCGCCGGGGCTGGGACGGGTGGGACGCGCTGTCGGGGGGAGGGGGCAGCACCCACCCGCTTGGCGGGGACGGGCTGGCAGCGCCGCCGCCACCTGTTAGCGGGGCGGCTACACCCCCTTGGGAAGTTTGTACCCCCACTGTGCTGGGGGTGCCCCCCCGCCGTGCCCCGGTGGAGAGGGAGGCGGTGGGATCCCCGGCGGTGGGCGGCGGCGGGGTCCAGCGGTGTTTCGGGGCGGTGGCGCGGACCCACCTGCATGCCTGGCCGCGCCATGACTGTGCTGCCTGGGCGCTGCCTGCCGACCCCAGCCCCGGGCAGGCCGCTGAGGTGTGTGGGGGAGTGGGGCCACCGAGCCGCAGCCTCTGCATCCCCTTTGCCCTCCATTCCCTCTACACCTCCTTTGCCCTCCATCCTCTGCCTTCCTTCTCCTGCACCCCCTTGGCACTCCGTTCTCTCCCCACCCAAGCTGCAGCCCCCTTTCCTTCTCCCCTGTGCCCTCTTACTCTCCCCGTGTTCCCAAGCTGCAGCCCTCTCTGCTCCATCTCCCTCCTCTTCCTTGCACCCTCAGTTTGCAGCCCTCACACCTGCCTTCCCTCATCCTCTTGCATTCCCCACACCATCCCCGTGATGCTCCCAAGGGGGACCACCAGGCCCCCCACCCTTTGCCAAAGCAGGTGCCCACTGGGCTGTGGCCCATCGGAGCGGCACTCCCCAAGAGAGACCAGCTTCGTGGCAGTGCCAAGTGTTGGCAGGCCAGGGGCGAGGTGTGGAGGGGGCACGCTGGTGGCAGAGGTGCAAGTGAGCAAGGTCCCCCCGTTCCTGCACGTGTGCGGCTCTGCAGAGCTGCCAGCACCTCCCTTCCTCGCAGGGATGCTCGCCGCCGGGGCTCTGCAGCGTGCGGAGGCTGCTTGTGCTCTGCCTGCCGTGCAAGGGCGTCGTGGGGTCTGGGGGTGCAACCTCTTTGCCCCAAGTGGAGCAGGTACATCCAGTGGCTCTCTCGGCCCATACGAGTCCTGGTTGGGGATGCGTTTTAATTGCCTCAAGCAGTTGAGTGTGCCTGGAGACAAAAGAGCCGATGAGAAATTAGAGAGGACTGGCAAACTCTGGAGTGACTGGAGAAATGCTTAGGACAGCTGGAAGCAGGATGGTGCAGCAGGAATGGCTTGGCCCAAGTCAATCCTTGACCCCAGTCAAGCCATTGACTATTTCAGGCACCTAAGTCATGTCTCTTTAGCCTCTGCCGTGCAAAGTTGCCCCTGGGTAGGGCTCTGAGATGCAGAAGGGGTACAGACTCCTGGTGAGGCTTTGTTGTGACGTTCCCCAGTCTGGTTGGCATGTGTAGGTTGTGCAGCTTGGAGCAGGATCTGGTTTTGAATGGAGAAAAGTGCATGAGGCTTTGTGCAGGTTCAACTAAAGAGTTGCTAGAGGGTTGCATGCTGGATGTTGGTTTCTCCTGGTCGGAATGTCTAATGTGTTTATCCTTGCAGAGCTCCAAAAGATTTTGATTTTGCAGCTAGTGACTTGCGTGATTTTTCCCAAGTGTTTGTAACACAGCCATGACTTCAAATCCATGTGTGTCCCCCCTCTGTGTGTCTAATCTTTTCCTTCTCCTTGTCAAATGTTTTTCCTGTGTGATTAATAACGTGTCAACTGCTTCATTTCAGCGCCGGGGAGGCCGATGCTGATTGATTGATTTCCCTGTTCAGTCTTCTCGGTGGGTCTAGAGGCTGATGGGTGTTATCACTGCAGAAAAGTCTGCTTTGGGGTGGGAGCTGTCAGCATGTCTTTTTTTTTGTCTCAGTGAACATCTTATTTAAGTAAAAGAGGTGATACCTCCATGTTTACATAATAATGATCTTGTAATTAGCAATAATTATCTCAGTTTGGGATATCACTGTAATATTTAAACAGGACTTATTACCCGAGGGACACTATTCTGGTCCCAAGGAGTTACCCTTGGTGTGGTTCTCTCCTGTGGCGAATTTGGTTCTTGGCTGCTGTCAGTGGTGAAGCAGTGGTGGGAGTAACCTTGGGTTTCTCTGACATTGGCCTAGAAAGTGATGGCCACGGTTTCCTCATGGAGTCCGGCGCTGCTTCATGGGGCTCCCTGGCAAACCTGCCACCGTGTGTGTGGAGATGGTCTGCCTTGGTGGCTTTCACCCTGTGGTCTGAGGACTCTCAAGGGAACTCCATTGCTATTGTGTTGGGCCAGAGAGGGGAAATAAACAGGCTGAAAAATTGCTGATTGACCCTTTTTTCCCCTAGTTCTCCTAGGGAGGTTTGAAAAAGGCTGCTGGTACTTGGGAAGCTTTTTCCTGTGGGACTAGAGGCCCTGAGGCATCCTTGTCCACGTGGCTGTCTTTCATCTAACTTCCCTTTCAGAGGAGCAAAGCTCAACTTACAAACATAAAGGTTTGCTTCCAGGCTGGAGACGGCACCCACTGCTGCCCCTCCTGCTGCTGGTGCACCCCAAATTTACCTTTCTGCTTGTTTGCCCTTGGAGCTCCCCAGGTTTTCTTGGGGTAAAAAAGCTTTATGGAGTAAAAAAGTTGAATGTGGGGGAAATACTCAACAAAATAAAACCCAGGACAGAAGGTACTGCCTGTTAAGAGGGGTTCCTTGTGGGAGGGTGATGAAGAGGTAGAAGTGTCTTGTCTCCTGTCTTTCAAGATGTGTTATGCTGCTGTACTTTTTGTCAGTCTGGGAAAAGCAAAATGATTCTGCTCTGAGCCCTCTTTATCTAACTGTAATTTATTATCAGCTTTCTGTTTTAACATTTTTGAAGTATAAACTTACTACCAGAGCTTATTAAGGAGCAGATTAAAATGCTGAACGTATTTGAATTTTACCTGTATTAATCTAATAATATATTTATGAAATGATATTTGATCAGCTCTGTAGCTAGTTGAAGACCACAAAAGAGTATTAATCAAATAAAATTATTTGACAAATACGGATGAGATTATACAAATTATGTATTTGCCAACTGCCATTCAACTGCTCTACCATGGCACGTTCCTCTTTCTCTTTTATCTTTCCCTTCCAGTTTTCATTCCACTTTTTCATGTTTTATCTTTTCCTGAACTGTCCTCAGTATCTGTTTAATTTCATTTTTCCTTTCCCTGCATTATCTCTTTTGTGTCATGGTTTTCCTTTCCTTCTTTCTTCTGCCTCTTTCTTCAACGTCTCTTTCCGTGCTTTTTGAGTCTAAATTAGCCAATTTTCCTTTTTTTCCCTCCACCTTCTTGGTGGAGATTTTTATTGAACACTTCATAGCCAGCTCAACTAAACCTGGCATACATTTAAACCCATAAAAATGTAAAACTAAACCCAGACTGCATGTGAGTATGAAGATGTTTGCTCGGTGGTACTGCTTCTCTGCTTCTCCCTGGGTTTGCTGGCTGTTGCAGGAAGGGTGTTCCTGCAATTCTGGAGGTTTTTCCCAGCTCTCAATTTTGCTTGTGCTCTCCTTATGCCTTTTTTAAAGTGAATTTGACTTTGTATCCAAAGAAAACAAGTAGGATCAACTGGCAGACCTTGAATTGTTCATTGGTTGTGTATCTGTATGCAACTTGCTTCCATCTGCTGCCTGACCAAGCCCAGCCTCCCTGCCAGGCAGTCCTGCTTTCCCCCTGGCATCATCCTTCCTCCCCTCTGGGGTTACATCCAGGAGGTGTCTTTCAGTAGAGCAACAGGAACAAGTGCTCTAAAGGTTTTCTGGCTTACCTGTTACTTTTGTAGTCTGCATGAGTGTTGTCGGGTTGATGAGGGTGAGAAGCAAGAGGCGAATAGGTTATTGTGCATGACTGAGCAGTCACAATGTTCAACTTGGATCTAGTATTCAAAGATTAAAGTATTTTAAAAATGAAAGTGCTGTTATGGAAAAGACTTGCTTTTTTTCCCCTGGATGAAATTGGGGGGGGAGGGGGGAAGGGGGAAGATATTCTCAAAAACAACAAAAGGAGTAGAAAACTTTGTATTTCAGGGGAGGAGATTTGCTCTGCTTTGGCAAAAAAGCTCAGGCAGTCCAGAGGAGTCTGGTGGTAGTGCTCGGAGTATGTGATTTGCCTCTGCTGATGGTTGCAGTGATGTTGCTGCAGTGAATGAGCTAAGCCTTGTATGTCATAGCTGTCTGCTTTAAGTACTGGGAGTTACATGATGATGCTTTTTCGTACCCGTAAGGGAAGGTCTCTGCTGTGCTGAAGTTAACAGTTACACTGCTCCTCTATGTCTTGTGAAATGTTTTGGATAACTGGCACAGCAAGCAATCCAGGAGGCACGTCGTCGCGAAGCAAATTGATTGGGGAGGATGGGGCCAAGAGGAATATTCTTTTGCAGTTAATTATTTACTGCAGGGAGAGAGGGAAGCTGATGTTTGGTTTATAATTACAGATATCCAGAGGAAAATGCTTCAGGATGATCCATTTTAATCTGTGTGTTGCCACCTGTTTCTTGGTCTGTCTTACAATGTGAGACCAGCACTGTTTAATGACTGGTTCAGTAAAAACAAAACTTCATTATGAACTTTTCACTGCTGGAATATGGTTTTACAGCTTATTGTGAGTGACGCAAAATGGCCTGAATGCCTACAGAGGGAATAGTCTTCCTGTGCTCGCTGTCTTAATGCACGACCTGCCTATGGTGCCCATCTGACAGCAACGTGGGCTCTTGGAACAGCTCATCTCTGTGCTGAAAGGTGACTTTGTGGTTAAAGTGAAGGACCGTGAACCCAGGAGTCCTGACCCTCACCCTGGTCTTGGCTGAGCTGGCTGCCTTATCTCACTGGGCTCTCTTCTTCAGGAGCGATACTGACCCAGCAGATATCCAGGCTGTCTGCTAAAAGGATACGATGTCCTGGGTGAGGGACACTCTGATAATGCAGCAGCAGCCCAGGTACTTGCATAATACAGTGCTGTGGGACGAAGTATAAGTGGATTTTTCCTTTTGCATAGCTAAACCCATTACAGATCATGCTGCTTATGCATAAGTTAAATTTAAGAGCTGGTGGAGCTGAGTTTAGATGCTCATGTGTGGGAGCAATAACTTGATGAATACAAAAAAGAGACATTGCTGCAATGTCTCTGGGAAGATGCCTATGCATCTTATGCTTGTTTAGCATCCTTAAGAGAACAGCAGATATGAGGGAGAAGCTGTGGCCTGTGAAATGAAGAGGATGTCATCCTCTTACTGGGAGGAAGAGAGGAGCGAGATCCAAAAAGTCAGGTAGTAGGAGCGAAATGAGAGATGCAAGTGTGCATGGTGGGGTCTGCTCCAGGCCGCCCTGTTCTCACTGAGTAAGGCCCTGCAGGAAGAGAAGTGAGGAGGAGGTCAGTGGAAAAAGGTACTGTGGAAGGTGCTGTTGTGCAAGGTGGATCATTTGCTATCCTGCTGGTCCAGGCTGAATTGGAGCATGGCTGGCTGGCAGCAGGACTGCATGGGATCGTCTCCCGTGAGAAAAAACAGACCAGTGAAAAATCTGCAAAGGAGGCTCTGAGTTGCAAGTGTTTGTTCCCCAGGGAAATCATGATCTTGTTTAGAGGCTTGCTGAGAAGTGAGCTCTGCTCATCAGTGGTTTGCTGGGGTAAAAGGCTGCCATTGTGTAGGCTTGCTCCACTATCAGTGTTGAGTCTGCTCTGATGCTCCATGCCGTCTTCGGCAGTTCTGTGGCTTTCATCCAACTCTGTTCAGCCTGCTCCAAACCATGTGTATGAAATGTATTGAACGTATGAAATTGGAGTCTGCAAATTATGCATTTCATCCCTTGTCCTACCCCAGCTAACGACTGCAGCAGCCAGAGCAGTTCTTCTGGTACAGTACTAGCTCCTGCATTTTGATAGTGACCATAGCATCCATTGCTCTTTTCCTGCAGCTGGCTTTGCTGGAGCAAGAATGAGATGACAGGGAGCTTAGTGTTACGTGAGGGACTGGAATTCATCCTCCAGAAAAAGGAGAAGGCTGGGCTTGAGAAACCAGGCTTTGGTTGGTACGGTAAATAGATAAAAGAGTAGCTGAGTATGATAAGTAAATAAAAAAAATCACTGTTTCTTGGAGGTCAGTATGGGACAGACCCTGGCTTCTGTGTGTGCTAATCCTGTAACTGACTTTTCCATTGTCTCCCCTTGGATCTGTGTCTGTTGATGCAATGGCTCGTTTTGGGTCCCGCCGTGTTAGGCCTCTACTGTGAACAGCATGACCGTCTCCTTTGTAGCAAGCAGACCCAGCAAACAGTGATGAAAACAGGAGGTACCCCCTGCCTGTATGCACACACCCCCCCTTACCTCCCCTGCTTGTGTGTGGAGGCTGAGTATATAACCTTATAATATAACATTGGTCATGCAAGGTTTCCCCCAATCTTATTTCCCCGGGCCTTTTCCTGATTTACATGATATCCTACAAGGCCAGCCAGCTTTTTCTGGAGGGCTTGTCCCACTTTCCATGAAGGCAGCCTTGGGCAAGTGGTCTGCTCCCTGACCTGCTTCGACAGGTGTGTGCTGGCTTCTTGCTCTGCTGATGTGGGAGGGAGTATAAGAATAAGTGCTGGGAGGGTAGGCAGGGGGAGGACATTGCTGTGCCTGTTGGTGGTGTGGCCTCCCATCTGACAGTTGGTGTAGCTGCTGATGGATGAGAAAGTACACACAAATCCCTGCTCCTCTTTCTGCCTCATTGTTCTGCTGGGGGACATGGTGGCTATGATTTGTACTCAAGTCTGTGAGGGTCACGTCTGTTCTCTGTACTCCTTGGAGTACAGATGTACATCCTCCATCCAACTGTACTCAGTTGCAGCTGACAACTCTGTGGCTATTCTGGTGTCCCTTATGAATTTCCAAATATCAAGGTATTCATTCTCAAAACACACACATGCTGGAAAGACATGACCACCATGACCATGGTGAAGGTAGGAAACAGAGACATGAGAGTGTCAAACCTAGAACTGGAAAAGTGCTTCTGCTCTTGCTTTTCCACAGAAGCAAGGATGCTGCCTACTGGTGTGGCTCATAGTTACAGGGGCATGTGCAGGGTCTCACCAGGTCTGTGGCAGAGCAGGGAGGTGAATGGATGAGAGTGGAAATCTGGCTGATCCCTGTGGAAGATGTATCTGGTACAGTTGGTACAATTGTACTGTGGTCCCTTGTGCAGAAGGGACGAAAGCCACAGTATTCATCCCAGAAAGCTACTGCAGAGGCAACATCAGGACGTATTTCTGAGAGTAGCCAGCAAAGTCAACACAGAAATGTTGTCAAGCGCTAGATCAGTTTTGTGTTCCCCTCCTTGCACTACACCCAGTCTCGAAGGATCAGTGGCTAAAGACGTCAGACACCTAATTAGAGATGTTTTCAAGTGTGAAAAGCATCGTCTTCTGAAAATACTGTCCCTTTATGTATCTCAGTTGGTTATTCAGAGACCAAAGTAATCCCACAAACTCCAGTAATGTTGACCAAGGTTCAAGGAAAGCAAGAAGAGCTGTAGACTGTGCAGGAAGGTAGGGCCGTGTAGAGTGCAGCCTGGATTCAGCATGCGGATGATGATCTGCATGGGTCTGTTGAGCAGACGCAGTGATAGAGACAATCAGTTGATGTTGGACTGGGAGGTCCACCAACTGGCTGCCTTGAAAATGTTTCCCTGCTGACCATGCTGACTCGTGATAGGTGGCTGAGGGTGGAGGGTGCATTGGAGCACACAAGGTTTTTAAACCACTGACAGTGGTTATTTAGAGGTGCAGCAAAGTGCTTTTTGTGGGCATACCACTGCAGCTTAACTTTGACCTCCAAGAGATTGGTTTGCTACCACCCCCACCACAAACCACAGGATCTTAGGGCTGATCATAGGTGGAGTGTCGTCATAAGCCCACATCAGTCCTCCTGCCATGGGGCTATAGACCATGTCAGCAGCCTTTCAGTGTGGGTCTAACAAGTCAGTGCCTCAGTGGGGTGAGACAAGTTCTCTCCCTATTTTGTAGCAGGCACGAGGAGGATACAAATAGGAGAAAAATGGCCTTTCTAGTCTGATTGCAGTAACTATTGTCATAGTTTTCTTCTTGAGATCACTTCCTATCTGCCATCCCAAGCAAGAATTTGGGCAGTTGTCCTGCAAGGAGGAAAGCTAGGACTTTCAGACCTTAAGTAACATTTGCTTAATAATTAGTCATCTGATCCCCACAACTACTGCACCTGATTATCAGGGGCCAGACAAGATATCCTCTGCTCTATGTTCCTTCCACATTGAACACATTAATCTGTACAGGTAAGAGAGAATACTTCCTCTACATCAGTTCATATATTTGCTGTTCCTCCTCTTCTGCGGAGTATGAGCAGCCACCCTCTTCCAACCTTTGAAGTGTCCGGGCCTGACTGCTCTTCATATCTGCTAGAAAGTGAAAAACTGTGCTCCAAGTGCCAAGTTCTGGCTGTGGAAAGTGAGTTAATCCATGAGTTTCTCTTTCTTCTTGCTCCTTCCCAGTGTTTTGCTGGTAGATACGATCAGTCTTGCTGCTCGTGGGTAACATGTCCCTACCCCAAGTATCTACCAGTACCTATAACCAGGGCAGACACTGGCTGCCCCAAGTATCTACCAGTGCCTATAGCCAGGGCAGACACTGGGCAGGGAAAGGAGAGGCATTATTACAACCTCTTGTTTTACAGCTGGGGAACTGAGGAATGGAAATCCATGTTAACAGGAGGAGCCTGGAGAAGAGTTGAGAACAAAAATTGTTGTCCTAGTCTGGTGCTTTGACTGCAAGATCAGCTTCCCCCTTCCTTTGGTAACTGGTGAGTGTCAAAAGATTGAGCACCCAACTGTTGACGTGTTGCTTATCTGATTTTCTGATGAGTGAAATGCTTTCTCATCACGATGAACCCTAAGAAGGTGGGATTTTGTTTCCTTCTATCATTTCAAGCAAGGTTGTCTTGTCTGTTGTTTTAATATTGTAGGTATCTGGTCTTAGAAGCGAGTGAGGGCTGGAATAGCAGTCCTTTCTGTGTAAGTCTTCCAGGCTGTAAGTGGGGCTTGCGTCTGCAGAAATGGATAGATATCCAATGGTAAAACTGAGTGTCTTGGCTTCTTGTGGGTTGGAAAAACAGTTACAAAATTTGGGCAATTGAAAAGAGATGTTGCAACCCTCTGGATGGGGCTTGATTTAAAAACCAGAGGGCTTTAGAATCTTGATTTGTGTTGGCGGCAGATGGTTGCAAAATAAGCCATCTCCCTTTTGGTCACTCGCACCGAGGCACTATTTCTGGAAAGATCTAAAAAACAAGATGCAGTTAATAGACCAAGTTTTCGAGGATAAAAGAAACTTAGCACGGGGCGGGGGGGGGGAAGGTAGATTCATTTGAGAAGTGAGAAACCCCTTTACTTTCCTCAAAGCAGTTTCCGAGGCACCTAATCTAATCTTTCCAAAACAATTCTCTAGTAGCCAGGGCTCACATATTTTAAAAAAAACAGTGTAGAAATGAATGTATCGTGACAGTTTAATTTGTTGCTGAAATACATTCACCTCTGGGGTAATTCAGAGCAACCATGGAGTGGATGATAAACCCATTCAGGATGGGAGGTGAATAAAGGGAGGCTGCTCAGATGAAACTGCTGATGGAAGATGTTCATGCAGAAGTATAATTCCTGGAATTTAGGTTTGTCATCTTCTTCCTTTGACTGTAATGGAGCTGTAACCTGTTGACATCTTCTGAACAGGACAGTTGTTGAGTCCTTGCATATGTCCTTGCTGTGGTAGCAAGGGAGGTTTTGGTCACAGGGAAGACCATCTGGTACTGGCCAGCTTTAGAGATTAAATGGATGCAGAAGAAAAGATGGAGGATTACAGATCGTAAGTTACAGGGCCCTGTACCTTCTGGTTATGGTTGAGGACTTCTAAAGGCCCAGGGCGGCTAGCTGGATATTGTAGTCACCAATCCATGGGTGCAAATTGAGCTGTGTAAAGCTGGCCTGCAATCTATCATTTTAAAGAGAAAGCAAGGCAATTGCAGGATGCTCTTGAGAAGGCAAAGAAAAGCCTGCCTGAGTCTTAGAGGAAGATATACAGTTTGAAAAGAAAGAGATATGGAGCTGCTTCTGTGGCCCTGCTTAGGGTCCTCAAGCAGAGTGTTGTCTGAAGTGTGCTCCTTGTGAAGAGGCGGGAAGCTGAGTGCCTAGCAGAGGGCTGGAATTTTTCAGAGCGTGCTACTAAGTATGTGGTTTTTGGCAAGCCCTGCAATTGCATTGCAACAGGGTTACGAGGTCTTGTTCAAATTCTGCTGAAGTTGGTTGAACTGCAGTGACCATGGACTGGCAGGCAGTATAGCATCTCTCAGGTCATTTCAGGTTTTCATCTCCTTTATTTCAAAGTCTCCATCTAGAATGAGTTTATTCACAGCTTGGAGCAACTTCAGAATAAATCCCATGGGAGGAGAAAAAGAGGAAAAACAAACAAACCAACCACCACTAAAACAGATCAAAATAATCAAACAGCTCATGCTATGGCACTACAATGTGACTGGCAGCTGATGTGTGGAGGTGGACAACCACCGGTCACACTTTCTCTGTATGGCTTGCTCTGTGGGGGCAATGGGAGCAAGTACCTGTTATCTCTTTGTGTCCTAATCCCAACATTTAAAATCTGAGGCAGGAGCCTGCAAACTTGGTGACAATTGTATGCTGGGGTGGAAGAAAAACCTGTGCCACCATTAAGTCACCCTTTCAGGGAGCTAGTTTGAACTTCTTGTTTTCTTCTGAACCCTTCACTTCAGTCCCACTGTGGGTAAATGTCATGCGCTCTCTTCCATGCTTGCTTTTTTTTTTTTCCTTATTTGACTTGAAGGTCCTTTGTAATAACTTATTCCTCATTCCTCCTGTTGTCAGGGAAGTTATTCTGCCTGCAATCCCTGTCTGAGCTTAATTTTCTCAGTTGCTGTAGCATGAGGGCTGATGGCTTCACAAATCTTAGAATAACTCCTCAATCTCTCCTCTGGCCAGCCTAGCAGCACGACAGCCCCATTTAATGTGTGCCGTCTGCTTTGGCTTCCTGCCCCTAGACTCATTATTTTGCATTTGTCTGCATCAAGCTCCAGTATTGCCTGCCCCAAAGGATCATATATTAGAAGTAATGAAAAAGAGAAGAATCCTCAAGGTTGGTCTGTAAATCCCAAGTCTCCCTGCTAGAAGAAATGTGCAGCCTGGATGCTCTGTCCCGTGTCCTTGCTCCAGACCTGCTACGTGCATGCATCCCTCCCTACCTGCCCTGGTGCATCTCTTGATGACATGAAGTGAGTCTTGCAGGCTCTCCAGGCAATGCTGTTCTCACGGCACAGAGCGTTCGGTGTCTGGGAGGTTTCCCTTTCTTCTGCTGACACAGAAGCAGAACCTGTAGCTCTGCCTTCTCTTCAGCCAGCCCCCAAAATGACTTGGATCCACTTGGAATATTTTTACAGGGAAAATATTGTGAAGTTTTCTCAGTGGTAGATACTTCAGGGCATGGGCCTCTCATCTACCACTTGAAATGTAGTATTGCCTTTGGACCTTGGGTACTGGAACTGCTTTTGTGTTAGGTGCAGTGTGAGATGGTCCCTCTCTGAAATGCTTACAAGCTAAGTGCAAGATGGGGAATGTCAGGCTGCACTTCACCTGTTCAGATGTTGACATCTAACATCCCAGCCACTTGCTCTCAGCCTCCCTATATAGGCAGTGGAGGAAGCAAGCACCTTCATCTCATCCTAATGCAGAAAGATATCTGAAACAGGTCAGATGGATTGTGCCTGTCTCTTCTCATTGGTGATAAAGAGGCTCTGGATGATGGGGTCTCATGGAGATGTCTGTGTTGTAGGTGAGATGAATCCCACCTTGACTAGCTACGTTGAGCAAGTTGGGGTAGGAAAAAAAAAGACAGCAAGACAGTGCTGAATGTAGTCTGTCCTTGTCTTAGCTGTGTGCTGTCTCATTTGGAAACCTATGCCTCTTCCTTTGCTCAGGGAGCTACCCTTCATTTTGGTTCCTTGCTGCCCAAGAGCTGGAAGGACGTCGTCCAGACAGCAACTGGAAAACAGAGTTAAACACCTCTCAGAGGTGCTCTTAGCAAAGGTGCTAGGACAGAGCTCCAGGCCTGTCCCAGGTATGGACCAAGGGGCATTTTAACCAAGTGAAGGCAGAAAGCATAGGTAGGAATGGTGACAAATGGTCTTGTCCCTGTTTCATCGTTTCATACTGAGGCCAGGCAGCTGCTAGGGTTACTTGAATACTTCTCAGGAGCTCCTGACCTTGTGCATGTGCCCGAACAGCAATCCTGTTGTATTGCAGTGGGGAAAGACACAAGATCTCTAAATTTGGAGCTGAGACAAGGGCACAGAGACTTCAGATTGTGGATTAACAGATGATAGCAGCAGGAGCCCTGTGGTACCTCAACAAGGGCTGCACATCTGGGTGATTCAGGCTTGGTGGATAAAACTCTTTCTGTTAGGGGAAAAAGAGCTTTTTCCTAACACTGAAGTGCTATTAAATGCCGTAATGGGGATTTGGGGGTGATGGAGCCAGTTTCTGTAATTTTGTATCCCACTTGAGCTGAACTTTCACAGTTGCTCTGACGACCCTGTCGTGGTTCTTAGGGAGCAGATTAGAGGGTACCCAGAGCTGTTCTTGAAAGAACTGGAAAAATAAAGTTGAGCTGACTGGAAGGAATAAAGTCTGGTAGCCTGGGGAGGATTTTCTTGACTAGCTGAGTTTCCCCTTTGATTGGGAGCACTTGTTCCATCATGCCTTTTGCTGGGGAAGAATTAGCCCCGTGGCAGAAATGTGATGCACTGTGTGTTTCGGGAGCGAAAAACCTGTCTGCAGCAAGAGCCTGCAGAGCTTGAACTCAGCCTTCGCGTCCCTGTGCTGGCAGCTGGTTGCAACCTTGCTTGGCGGGGAGGGTGCCCTGCCAGGCTCTTTACCCTCCATCTAATGCCTGCATAATCATCATTAAATCCTAGAATCCCAAAGAAAACCAGAGTCAGTTTTGTACACCACTTTTTGTTTGTTACTGAAACTCATAATTCTCATCAGTTCAGACACCCATAAAGTGGTAGTTAGCTCTGAAGAGTCTCTGGAAGTCTGCTGCGTGCACTACAGTCGCTTAAAACTTTGCAGTAGCAGGGAATTTTTAGGGGAGGAATTTCTGGCTGACCCTAGGTGGGAAACACACATACCATACTACAGAAAAGGCAAAAAAATACTTCGTATTCCATTATATAGTGTATTTTCTTCACTTCACAATGCATCTGATCTCTCCTTGCTCTCTTTCTTGGCTACACTTGTCCACCACAAGCTTTTCTACTTCCAAACTCATGATTCTAGGACAGAGAGGGCAAGGGAGAGTGTATGAAAACCTTCAAGAGGCTCTTAATTCAGGAAGGAAGGTATATCAGGGCCTTGTAGTTAAGACCCACAGCATATGTTGCTCTGATAGTTTCCTTGTTGTCCTTCCCCATTGAACTTTGGTACAATAAATAGCGTCTGTGTTTGAAGAGCGTCCCAGCAGAGAAGCATCTGGCACAGCTTTGGGTCCTTGCAGCTTCTCGGTGTTTCTGCTAACACATAGTCTCCTGCCTAGTCAACGAGTGCATTGTCAGTGGCACTGAACAGTGAGCGTGCCTCGCTCCTTTTGCCTGCTCACCCAAAGTAATTCCTTCTGGTACTCCTTCCACATGGCAAAAAGAGAAAGGGAAAGATGTTAATGCAGGGTTTTGGTTTGCAAAATGATACCTGCAGTACCTTGCTGTGCTCTTGTTATTCCTGTGCAAAACCCTGAGCCCCATCTACAGGAGTGGGATTGTGCTAGTACTGGCTTTTGGCTGCGATCGACCTGCTGCTGGTTGGATGTGCTCCGGCAAAACAGTGCTTTTTGCATGTTAATTTTTGTCACCAACAGTACACTCACTGCCTTGTCCACAGGAGATGGTTCATAGGTCTCTGGGAGATGTGCAGCAGCATCACTCAGCTGTTTGCTCTCCTGGTTGAGCAGGCACATGTACAGGTCTTTGAAAGCTGGTGGGAGAAACCAGGATTTATCAATCTCTTTCACAGAGGTTTTGTAACTGTATGACTGTCCTAAATAATTTCCCTAATTCCCTAGTAACATATATGTGCAACTAAATCTAGGCAGACAAGGCTATATCAAGCCTTAGGCATAGGAAATTGTGTAATACGATAAAGTTGAGTATCGCGTCCAGGGCAGAGCTAACCTTGTTGCACCAAGAACTTTCTTAAGATTTTACTTTTAGGATGGGAAGATGAGTCCCATCGCAGGGACCCCCAGTTCCCTCCTGTACTCCACCAAAGGCTACTCTGGTTTCTGATTCAACTCTGCAAATACAGTCTAGTGGCTTCCAACTGGGTATGAAGTCTGCTGGTATTATTTCCCCTGTGAAGGCTAGAGCGCGGGAGAGAAAATTAAAGCAACTTGTCTTAGCCTGAGTCAGCATCGTGGAGTTGCAAGTGTGTCTCTGTAGAGCCTACTGAAATGTCCCTGCCTTATCTGGCTTGATGTTTTGCTGGTTGCACAACTCCCACATCCCATAGATGCAAATATTTTCCTGGGGTTGGCCCGGGTTGCCCAAGGAGTGTGTTTGTTCAGATTCTTCTGCTTTGCAATTAATATAAGCTTGCAATTAATATAAGCTTCTCAACTCTGTGTGAGAGAAAGAAGGGGAAGTGGTGCTAGGTGTTGGGTTTTTTTTTCCCTCTCCCTGTTGTTTTTCCTCACCAGCTGGCTACTTGGAAATGAGCATGTTGTGGTTTTTACCTTATGAAGCAACATGTTGCTGCAAATTCAGCTTCGGAGAGGTTGTGGGAGCTTTTGTCCGCTGGTGTTGCGGCTGCTGTGGGCAAGGCACAGACAATACGTAGCGCTGCGGGTACCCAGCCTGTGAGCTGCGTCTGGTCAAAGTGGGTGCCAGCCCAGCCAAGCACCATCCATGGTCCTTCTTGCCTGGTACATTCCCACACTCGCTTGGTGGTGGCTGGGAGATGCCAGACCTGCCTCGCTCCTTTGTATTGTTGCCCAGATCGTGCAAGAGCAGCAAAGTTCACACCATGGAATGCTGTCAAAAGAATCCAAACCTGGTGCATTGCAAATAAATATATTTCTCTGCCTCGTTCAGCTAAGGCAGGGTTATCTCAAGAGGGCTGTATGAAGTGCACTTGTCACAGCTGTGCCAGGCACCAACAGCTCAGAGATATTCATGCACGTTCTCTCCTGACCTACTGGATGAAAATTGGCGCCCTTAGAGGGTTAATTTTCTCCATTTTAGTACAGGTTCACAAAAAGGTATCTGGTTTAGACCTGGAAAGCATGCTTCATCTTTAAGTAAAGTGGCAAAACTTTGAGTAAACCTCATGAAGTCTGTCGTTCATTATGTTTTCCAAAGTACTCTCTGAGCTTGCTTCTGGGGTTTTTCTGTGCTATTCAAGAGCAGCAATTTCTTTGATGCTGCAGAATAAAAGAAGCATTTGCTTAAAGTGGCGTGGAGGAGTTGTAACCCTATAAAACTTAACCTGGGCTATCAGCTGTGTGTTTCATAGTGATCTTGGCTGATCGCATCAGTGTCTTCTTCGGACCTTGCAGCCGTGTGGAATTCTTTTAGGGGGGTAAAAAAAGGCCAACTGCATGAATTTTTGTATCTGGTCAGGGTTTTGACTGTTATCTTAAGTCAGATTTCCTGTTTTGAGTTGACATAGTATGTCCTGAGTTTGATCAAAAATATGTGGAAGTAACGGCATATGAAGTCTGTGGAATGGCAGCCACCACTTGGAACAGCTTCTCTATGGTAGGTCTCCATTTGGGTGAGAAGTATACTAACTTCAAATACACTTTTCTTTGATGCAGGTCTTACGCTCCCTCTGTCCTATCTTAGGTGTGCAGATGAAGGGCAAAAATCGTTATATGATGTGATAAAATATTTGTGATTAGTAGGAATTTGAGTCTAGATCCTAGACACTAATCAGCCTCTGATGGAGGGAATTAATTTAGAATGAGGCAACCTGTAGCCCAAGTTGTTAAAGATGGATTATGAGGGCAAGTTGACAAACTCCGGTTTTCAGAGCTCAATGCTTTCCTTGCGGTTGGAGTATGCATTTTCCTCTTGTGTTAATGTACTCACTCTCTACAAAACACTGCAGTATCTCTTTTTGCTTAAGTAGTGTTTCAGATTAAAGTTGGTTGGTTTGACATGTGAGCTAGTGGTTTTCCTTGGGGTTTTTGGGTTTTTTTGTTTTTAAAAAAGCTTTTTGCAAACACTTGATTAATTTTTCTTAATTTTATTTTATTTTTTCAGTTGAAATTCATGTGCTGGAACAATGAGAGCTATGTAGGAACTGTACCCACTACACCATACTATGGCCTTGAAGGTTCATTGTAGGGATGCACATGGTCCTCAGGGAGTAGCTTTCTGAAAATAAGAGGATTTAAGGGGGAAATCAAGAAGCAGTTTATTTGCAGTTAGGTGTGAATGACATCCAAGAGTGAGAAATGGCTGCGCATGCCTTAGGAGCCCTGAGAAACACCATTGGTGAGCTCTGCTGCTGTCAAATGAAGCAGGGAGGCTTTATCAGCACATCACCCCTTTCTGAAATCTCACTGGTGGCTTGTCTCTCCGCCAAGCTCCCGTAAGAGCACGTGATCATGTTTGAGATCTTGCAATACTGGCAAGGCTGTAAAAATTCAGAGTTCAAGCTTAATCTCCGAATTTATTCTTCTAAGGAAGGAGAATTTTGTCCTACCGAGGATTTGAGAAGGGAGAAGTGGACCCATAAAGTAGAGCCCCTGACTGCAGATACTTTGGTGTTTCTCTGCTCCCTTTCAGAAGAAAAAAAAAAAAGCCACCACCAAAACTCTGAAAGAGCTGCTTGTTCAAAAGTGAAGACTTTCTGTAGTCGTTGCTAGTGACGGTTTCCTCAGGGGGATCATTTCCATATCTTATGAGTAATTTCTGAGTCCAACTTGAAGCTCACAAGACAAATCGTGTCGTGACAAGAGCTAGGAAGTTTGCATCATCTCATTAAACTGGATCATCTTTAAGAGTGATGGTTCATGTCACCTGTCCATTTTCTTGTTTTTTCCTAACCACTGGGAGGAAGAAAAAAAATCCCAAACAGCCTTGTGACATTTAGTATTACTCAAGCAGTCTTGCACTCTTTAATGGTCAGCAAAGGCACCATGGACAAATTTTGTGGGTGTGGGTGGGCAGAATTGGAGAGGAACCCCAGACCACACATAGGACCAGGCTCATAGCACTTGAAGAGTGACTTCATAACTGTTACAATTCATATTTATAGTAGCAGATCAAAAAAAAGCCTGAAGGTGTGAAAAGGGAGGCAGCCACTAGCCTGAGCAACCACGTAGACTGTGGTCTTTTGGTGCATCTCCCATGTCTGTGTCCCACCAGCCCTGCCTGGAGCCCCTTTAGTAGTATTTGCTGTAGCAAGAGAGATAATTGTCTGAGTTTTTTGGTGCCCTGAGGTCCAGTTTTCAGCCCCCTTTCCAGAAAGTATGGCTTAAGTATCAGAGCTTCAGTTCTTGTGTCTTTGCTGGTGTTAGCGAAGGCAGATGCTGAACACTGATAGCCAGTAGAATAAAAGGTCAGGAATGGTTTGCTGGGGGCTGATGGCAAAGGGTGATAGTAGGAAATACTTCTAGCAATCAGTGATTTGCAGAGTGATGTAGGTCATGTAATGTATCTTCCCAATCCCCCCAATCTAATAGCATATGGAAAATATAATAAATTTTACTTATTATTATAAAATTACATTATTATAGGCTGGGGGATTGAAGGCAGATGCCTGGATTTTTCCTAGTGGGCTGAAGGGTGGCTCAGGTTTTGGTTTATTTATTTATTATATTTTAAACCAAAGCCAAAGAACCATCAGGCAGCTTGATCTTTGCTGCAGCAGTTCCTCCACTGTGGTCCCCAGGCATTGTCTAGCAGATGCCTGCACCTCCACTAGGATGGGTGAATCCAGAGACTGGTATATAACATGTGCAGGCTTATTTTTGTCATTTCCTTGCAGAAACTTCTTAAGGAGGCTCTGCAAGTTGTAGGAGTCAGTGGTAGGGGAAAGGAGGGGATGCTTTGTGCCTCTTAGCTGAGGGTCCTGGGAGGACACTCAGCTGCTGATCCCAGGAATGAGTTCTCCATGCCAGCACCCACCAGCATCATGTGCAATTCCTTATGGCAGCCAGATCTCCAGGGAGGAGGAAATAACTTGGTCACCTCCTTCCTTCTTCTGCTTTGTGATTTCTGACTTTTATAGCTGCTCTGTAGGCACTCTCTGTGCCTCCCTGTCTGAATGAAGGTGTATTTTTAACCCTTGCTTTCCCAGGAAATGTCAGTCTACCTTGTTACTGTCTCAAGATGTTGATAGGGATAAGTGCTCCAAGTGGGCTAAGGTTGAAAATTAAAATACGCCAAGTGAGACTAACCATTATTGACTGTCTTGGCTTTAGTGGCTTCACTACAGGGCTGCTACTTTTTACCCTTTTCTTAAGGTGATCCTTCAAGATCAGATCTCAGTTTTGGGACTCACACATTTGGTTCTGCCTCCTCAGCTTGGGCTGTCCTCCGCCTTGCTTTGGAAACTAAAAAAAAAAAATCTTACATCTTGTCCGTACTGCACGTGCATGGTGGCTTAGGGCTATCAGGAGAAGTCAGCTTTGAAGTTCTAAGTTTTCCTTTTGTGGTTATGTTTTCTTCAGGCCAAATACAGAACTGTTTGCACAAGCCTTATAAAGTCCAAGAACAAATCCAATGAACGCTGCTCTGTTTCTTTTTTGAACATCTCTGCAATATGTGCTTCCCCAGCATTGCAGATTTGTGCTTGGGCAGCAGGATCAGAAAGTCTGAGAGGGTGGTGGGAGGTGGCTGGACACCAGGAAAGAAACTGGGAAGCCGTATATACAAGCCTATTAAAAAGAAGTAATGTTTATAGCTTGGGGACCACATTGCTCCAAGGCGTTAAGGAAGTTAGTGGCTTCAGAATACAAAGATTTGAGTGTTGTACGGACAGCAGGAACAGAGTTAAAAAGAAAGAAATTCTCTGAAGTGGAAACTTTGGTGTGGGAGCCCCCTTTTTTGTTCACACATCATCTGGCAGGATGCAACCCTGCTCTGACACCAAAGATGGTTTCCACTGGAAAGAGCAAAAGAAGGTTTTGGACTATGTGAGAATCCCCTACAACATCTTTTGTGCTTGGCCATCACTTACACTGCCCTAATGAAATTACATTACAGTAATTACACTGCATTACAGTTCAAAGTTCAAAAGTCCATTTTTTTTCTTCCTCCCCCCCCTCCCCAAATATGCATGACCTTTTCTTGCCTGAGGAGTTTGCTGTGCAGAGATTGATCTGTGATTGGAGGTGCATTGCCATGCCTGACAAAAGGATGCTTCATCTAGGAGGGCATCTGTGGGCTGACATTGCCCTGTTTTACTTTCCCCAAGCTGTGACTCTTCCAGCTCATGCCACAGATGTTTTGGGCTGTACTTTGCATGGTCTCTGTGTGCTCTCAGGAGAAACCAGGTGCTGAAGAACAGGGTGAAATCCTGTCTATGGGTGTTGTAAGCACCAGCTGTGTCTGGTCACCAGGTACCTGCCAGGGTCATACCAGCTGTGGGCAGGTGCTGGTCTCTGGCTGTCTTCTACTAAAGACATTCTCTCTCTAAAGATTTGAAGGTTTTCTTTATTTTTGCAGTTGGAAGCTTGCGTCCAAGCTCCCTTGCACCTTTTTGTCCATTCACTTCATGAACACTCTGACTCTCTTTTCCACAGTGAGTTGTCATCCCTGAAGCTCAGGGCATGGCATGCTTCCTATCTGTACCTCATTCAAACAAGCAAATCTGGTTGATATGACTGGAGGGAGTACTTGCCAGTGCTGTCATGCTGGTCCAAGTGAGGATCAGAGCCCTGCATTGCCATTTTCTCCATCAGTTGTTGATCTGCATAGAGGAACATCTAAGTTGAGTCAAAGAGGTAGGGCAGGGTCTCCAGAGCTTGATGGCCTTGTCAAGTGCAGTACCAAGGCCAGATCTGGATCTACTCATTGCCCTACCAGGGATGTCCTGAGGGACTGTCCCTCAGATGAGGGATTTCAAGCAGATGTAGATATACCTAACCTTTAGGCATTATCAGAGGGACCTCAGCCACTCTGCTGCTCTCAGAGACTTTGCTTATTTATTAATCAGCTTGTCAGGCTTCAGTGTCGAGGTGGAGCCACATCTCACATGGTCTTGGTGTCTCGCTTTTCTGTGATTTCTTTTCAGCCCTAGTGTGCCTGTGGATGCTGGCTATGAGCCCACCCAAATCCTGCATGTCGTCATTGCTGTGGGCTCCCAAGGAAGCACTGGAAGGAAACCCCCCCTGCTTCTGCTGATTGTGCAGGTCTGCCAGCCAGATGCTGGAGACTGCAACAGAGGTGATGGAGTAGGCATTGTGCTCCTGTCCCCTCCATAATCAACAACAGCCATTGATTAGAAGCACAGTCTTGTGGCAAAAGCTCAAATGTGGGGGAGCAGAAATCCCCAGCTTTACATGAGTTTCCTGTGTGACTGTCTGCGAGTCACTTAATTGCTGTGGGTTCCTCATTGCAGGGTGGAGTTACTATTTCCTTGATCTGCTACACTATGTGTTCCTGGGGGGTGGGATATATGAACCTGTGTGGAGGTTACTTGGAAGTGAAGGAGCGTGTCTTCTGTGTCCATGCTGCAAGACAGGCAGGATGAGTCCCTGTGCAGTGTCCCTTTGTCACTCCGGAGCCAAAAGAGGAAGATTCCTCCCTTTTCAGTATGGAGAGCTGTAATCCATACATCTTCAGTCTTATTTGCAGCAGGTCTGTGCTGTGACAGTGATGCATTTAAATAACCCACCCACAGCAACATTGCTTGGATTTTTTAAAAATCCAGACTGCTGCAGAGGGAGGAGACATGAGCATCACATTGACAGGCGTATTGTGGCTGAGAATTACCACGAGCAAAGTGAGGTTTGGGCAATCCAGGACCCAAATTTAACAAAGTCTGCTGATCCAATCTTAAATCTCTCACCTTAACCTTTGGACCTCTGTTTTTGTCAGTGTTGCGTGACACTTGTCATTGCGCACTATTGCACACACAATGCGTTGGTTGGGTCTGTCCGTCTTCAGAACTGGTTGTGACAAATTCATCCGCCTTGGCTCTTGAAGGGCTAGGTTTGGAGGTCTTCTCCAGACCTCTCTGCCAGCCATGCTCAGTGTCCCTGTTCCTCTAGGTTACAGCTGGCTGGTGCTGCAACTGCCGGGTCCATAAATCAGCAATGTGCCCCTGAATAGCTGCTGCAAAATAACTGATGCATATTCATGCTTGTGACAGCATTGTGCCACCCTGCTGATAACATGTCCCGGTGGGAATGAGAGCAGGGATGGGGTCCCAGTGGCAGGTGCCTGCTCACTTTCTTTTATCTCCTCTTCCTGCTGCCCCCTTGTCATTGGCTCCCTAAGATGGCCCATCACTTGCTTTTCTAATGTGTTTTCCCTAGCTCCTTCGCCCAGATTTGCCAAGGCGAGCCCTGCAGGTTTGCTTTTTGCTGTGGTGCCTTCTTCCCCTTTGTACCTGCTCTGCTAATAAATAAGGGTGTGTGCCTGCAAAGGCGCTGCAAGGGCTAAATGAATGCAGAGGGATGATCGTTATATTTGATTACATAAATTAAATGGCTTACTAATAAAGGAGACACTCTGGAAGTATCTGATTTTGGCTGTTTGGGGTCACTCAAGCTGTTCCTTTGAGCTCTGTCTTTGAATGAACTGTATGAGCAGCTTTTTATTGGTGTCCCGTTGGGAATGGAAAGGCGAGAAGGAAAAGCTCAGTCTTCTTCCCTCATCCCAAGATGGACTGTCCCTCACCCACAACTAGCCTGTGGAGATGACAGTATTGGACCTGTGCTGCTCTTCTCTCATTAAAAAATGAGGGGAAAAAAAGATGCTGTATTACCTTTCCCTGGAAAAGATAAAACTGTGGAGGATATGATTAGCAGCCGGTGATAGACACATGTGAGAGAGGACAGATGGACTCTACTTTTCCCCTTCCAGTACAAGATCCTAGCTGCTGTCCAAGGAAGCTGGAGGAGCCAAGTTGGGTAATAGCCAAAGGGTATCCCAAAATACACCTGTCCGAGTCCAACCCAGCCAGAGCTGGTTCTCCCTGCAGAGAGGGATCCCTCTCACTCCTCTGTGTTTCTTCTCCTTCTAGGGGCATTTGAGCCATCCCCAGACAAGAGGACCCTATTTCTCTGCAGGGCTGGTTAGCCATCCAGAGGGTGAGTGCTGCATGGGCAGGAGCAAATGGGGCTCCTGCTGTCCCAAAATACTCATTTGTCTGCTTTTCTGCTGCTAGCCAACAGCTTCCACCTCTTTCCACCTGATTCCAACACCACTGGCTCAGTGTCTGGACCTTTCTGCTGCAGGAGCTGTAGTACGATAGGACACGTGCTGCGTGCACCATTTCATTCCTGGAGACCAGAGCTCACCAATACTCTTGTAATATTATTTTGCTCCAAAACCTGGCCTTTTAAAAAGTCTCTTGTCCATTAAATGTTAAAAGAAAAAAACCCAAACCTAAACCTAAAAGCATTATCAAAACAATTCTTGAAACTTCCAAGCTGCAAATATTCTGTTTCCTTACCCATTTATTTGCTGTGAAAATACATACGTGTTAGGATTTAAAGCAAGCAGGAAGCTGAAGAGCCAGATCTATTTCCATTGCAGAATCTTCTCACTGAAAATGGCTTGGATGCATTTCCTGAAACCAGCTTCCTAATTTTTCCCTGTCAGTGGTTGTTTGGGAGGAACGGGGAAGGATGGGGAGAGAGAGGAGAATGGAAATCTCATAGGGGGAATGCATTTCTTGACTATGGGGTAGGGTTTTTTTGGCCCTATACGCATCAGTGGTGCTCAGGTTGGGACTGGCCCTTTCCATAAGTGATGTACAAGGCCACCTTATACCACTGGTTTCCCCCTTTCTTGTAGCCAGGCTTTGAGTGGGGAAAACGGCAGCAGTGCTCAGCCTGCCCCTCTGCTCCCAGCCCTACCTGCATGTCCCATTGCTCATCTGTGCATCAGAGCATCCACCTCTCTGCTGGCTGCCTGCACCCATGACCCGGTTGTGATTTCATTAGGATAATTGGAGAGCAGGGCACCTCTTAAGCACTCTGGGCTTTCGTGCTTGATGTACCCTGCCTCCCCAAACATCTCTGCCCAGGAAAGCGGGGCTGGGGAGGAGCTGCCAGCTCTGACAGCCCAACACAAAGACTCAGCAGGAGACCAACAGCTTTCCCATCCAAAACCTCTACTGGGAGCTTTTTGTCTCACGTGAAGACCCCAGATGGGAAGTCACGTTGTCTAAATTTAGTTCCCAGCTTCACCACCCTTTGATGACTTTGAGCCAGTCCCTTGGCATGTTTGTATCCCCTTGCCTGTCTGTATAATGAGGAGGACAGTGTTTCTGTTCGTGCATGGCCACCACCCACAGCTTGGTGATGAGATCTGAATTTGCCGCCTCTTATGCTGCTGCAGCAGAGTGCCAGGTGGCTGTGACCTGCCGTCGTGTGATGGCAGGACTCGTGGGTCCTGGGAGAGGCTATACTTTTCCCTGGCAGCTTGCCTGCGGCTGCTCCTTTCGTCACCAAGAGGACCAGACTGAAGACATCAGATACTTTAGGAAACCAGCTTGGAGACAGCATCTCTTGTAATCCTACCACATTTGCCCCAAAGCCTGATGTTCTCTGTCCCTGTTAATAGCTGTAATTACAGAGATCCACTTATGCTGGTGCTACGTACTCATCTGGTCCAAGTTACTACTTCATTAAGCCTTAATATCTTCTGGGAAAATCAATACTATTTGGTACCAAGTCTAGCAAGTCAAGAGATTGCTCAGAGCCTGGGTTCGTGGTTGCCTACCACACATTTTAGCAGTTATATTATTATTGTCTATTACGTGAGTCTTGTTTTAAACTTTCCTGGGTACCTGTCCATCTCATCATATGCTCAAGGTATTCACCCATCCCATTTATGTTTATAGATGGGATTTTAAAGCTGCCTCTTCTCTTGAGCTCCGCCTTGGCCTCTCCATTGCGCAGAGTATGTTCTTCATTTGTTTTTCTGAAGAAGGTGGGCAGGCCTGGGAGAAGTCTCTTTTCCAGGGTGAGGTGGAAAGCTGCCAGCCCAGGCAGGAAAGTGTCTGCCTCTAACCACCTGCTCGGCCCTGGGAGGCTGGAGAGAAGATGAAAACGGAGGAGCCCTGGCAGTTTGCAGTCTTCTGTATCTCAGCAGTGAGAGCTTTTCCTTCCCCACGCTGCTTTCCCACATGTGTTGGCAGAGTCAGCACTAGGTCCTAAGTCCTGACTGCAAGATAAGAGCTCAGTTTTTATTTAATTGCCCCCTGTTGTCCCATCCTGCTTCGTGGTGTGTTCATGCCTTCATGCATCCACCTTTACCAGGCTTTCAGACAAAACTCCAGTCTCCTCTTTGCTTACACAGGCACCTCTTGCTCATGTAGAGTCTCAAACAGCACTTAGGTGTTAGATCATAAATCATGGGCATAATTTAAAAACTGTCTTTGATTTCTTCAAACCACTGGCTCTGCCATATGCAGACAACTCGTGTTTTCAGCTACTTACTTGGGTGCTAGCCCAGGTGGTCTCTGCCACCTGCTTGTGATTTTTTAAGGGTCTGTGTTCAGCACTGGGGTGGGATGTATCATTTGCTTGTCTGTTTCCTTCAGATCTTTCCATGGATTTGGCAGCAAGTAACCTGCACAGCAGCAAGCTTTCTCTCTGTGAAAGTTAGCTTGGAAGATTGGTTCGTCTGCAGAGACTATGGTGGGATGGGGGCTTGCTTTCAGGGAGAAGGGTAGAGCAGTGATGGTGGGAGGTGAAGTTCCCACCGCATTTCACAAGTATCTCCCAGCACCTGCCAGAGTTTCCTGATGGCATGCTGTTCCCCGTGCCATGTTCACGATGCTGGAGACGTGGGCATGATCAGTCCTGGTTTGTAAGCTCCTAAGATCAGGGGCCTGCTAATCTTTCTTTGGAGTATAGTAATTTGGTGGCCTGTATTGGCTGGGGAGGCAATTCCTTCATCCAGAGGGAAAGCTCTTGGGTAGCTGGTTTGTCCTTTGGGTTTATTGCGTTACTGACTTGTGTAGGTTGTTTGCTGGTTTGGGTGGTTTAGATATAGCTGCCTACCAGTTGTTTTTCTTAGAGTAGGCTGGCAACGAAGAACTTTATTAAGAATATTTATTTGAGAGCGAAAGTGAGAACAGCGTAGCTGGACCCACTTACAGCTAACAACTGGTGATTGCACAGCTTTGTCTTTTACTCAACTATCAGACAGCTGAAGTAGGAACCAGGGAACAGAAAACGGGCAGCAGCTTTGGTGAGGATGGTACCATCTTGGTTTCCTTTGTCCTTCCATCTCTTCTGGAGAGGGAAGATGAGCAGGGACTTCACAAGCCCTTTGTGGTTGGGTAGTCTCTGGCAGAGGGGTTGTGTTGCGAGAGGTGCTTCAACTGGAAACTGTGCAAGGGCTGGGCCTGGTGCGAGGACCCGTCCATGCCTGTTTAAGACCTTGTGCAAAGCCATGGCTTGCACCTTGCTGCTGGGACATGTTTATGGCTGCTGCAGAGAGGCAATCCCTCTCTTCCTGACCTGCCTGTGCCTCGAACCCGCCCGCAGCTTTCTGCTATTCTTCCTCCCAGGTTTCTCCTTGAATGTGTGCCCGTGTTTTGAGCCTCCTACATGATATCATTCGTTACCCCTTTTCTTTTCTTCCTCTGGAGCAATATTTTCGTGCTCAGTCTCTTGGGACAGGCTGCCTCTTCCTTCCAGTCTTGGAGAGCTTGCAGAGGATGGAAGAAGTCATTCTGTTTCTCTTAGGCTTTTTTGTCTTTTTCCCTAATAGAAGACATTTATTATCTCCAAGTTGTTTCTCCAAGCAGGGCTATGATTTGCAACTTTTATGCCATCTTTTGCATCCCTTTCTCTTTTCTCACCTGTGGGCTGCGTTGTCTGAGTTTGCTGATATGCGGCCAGCAAGCCAACAACAAGGTTACATTTGCAGCCCGCTTGTTAATTTAAAAAGCAACAAGTAAATTAAAATGAAGCATTGGATAGGCTGTGATTGGTAACAGAGCATCAGCTTGCCAGCCTCGTTTCCCCAATCTCTTTCAGGCCACGGAAAACATCAGCATTTTGACCCTTGAGTGAAAATGAAAGGTGGCATTTCACACCACTGGAGAGGTTCCTTCAGTCCCTCCAGAGGCTGTATTTTGTGACATTGGTGACAGTCTTGTGCATGAGCAGATGGAGGAGCCTGGACTTTAACCAGGGTGAGCCAGCAAGGTTTGCTGTGTCAACGTTCTAAAATCACCAAGTAGGATTCCTGACTTGCAGGTGTGGTGGACTGCTGGTAAAAGGCTGAGATGAGCGTTGCTCTCCTAGAGAACTGCAGACCACTTCTGCCCGCAGGGCATCTCTGCAGAAGGGAAATAAAGTCAAACATTGCAGCAGTTGTGGTCTAAGGGCTCCTTGGTTCCCGTGGACGGGGCTTTTTGGAGGAAAGGGCGCCCAATCTGAGACGTGTCCAAAGAGACTCGCAGAGGTGAAACTGACTTCTGATGCCTTTAAATGCAGAGACTCCCAAGGAACAGGTAGAGGGTTGATGTTCAGTAATGAACAGTTGTAAAACTTCTGTCGTGGCTGGCCTCAGTAAGGCAGTGCTGCGCAAAAACCTGTCTCTTGGCTTGTTTAGTTGGCTTGGTATCCATCCTGGGGCAGAAAAAAGGTGACAGGAGGAAAGGGAGGACACAGAGGAAGCTGCTTCAGTGACCCTGTTGGAAGGGTGTCAGAGCCTCCCTCATGGTGAATGCATTGGAAACCCCACTGCAAATCCCTTTCACTTGATGCCTGGGCTTTTCTTGAAACTGTGGTGGTGTAATGGGATGTACTGATGGGGCCAAGCCCTTTGAGTTCCTCACCTCTGCTTTTGCTGAGTGAGTTTCTGGAGCTTTCACAGTCAGGTCCCCAAAACTCCCCCTGCAGATGAAGCTCTGTGCTGGAGAAGGGGAACTGCGAAGAACATCAGGTTGTTCTTTGCAGGACAGAGCTGGGTCTCTCCCTGTAACCGTTTTAGGTCTTAGCCCCACAAAAGCTTGCGCCAAGCATCTCAGTCTGTGGCCAAAGCCTCTGTGCTGCCCAGCATGTGCAGGCAGGGGAGAGGGTATGGAGATGTGCCTTCTGCTCTCACCTCCACCTTCATCCTCTCCCTGCAAGACAAAGGTAGGATGCGGGTGCCCATCGGGGCTGGGCGCTTGTTCTCCCGGCTTCCTGCACAAGCCTGGCAGATGTTTCTTGTTTGCTGGAGCTGTGTAGCTCTGGCTACCGGGCTGGGAGCAGCTGCTGCTGCCAG
Source organism: Balearica regulorum gibbericeps (assembly GCF_011004875.1). NCBI lineage: Eukaryota > Metazoa > Chordata > Aves > Gruiformes > Gruidae > Balearica > Balearica regulorum. The sequence goes on along the minus strand of NC_046188.1, from coordinate 50,892,384 downwards.
GCGGAAGCACTCGGCAAGGCTTTCCTAGACAGCTTTGAACAGGAGCCAGGAGCCCTCTCACTACGGGAGAAAATCCACGAGGTCAGGAAATACAGCAGCAGCAGCTCTGGCTCCATGCTGGGGCTGTTGGCTTGGCACACGGATCCCAGCCCTCCTCTTCCTGCATTGTGCTCGTGAATGGCTCTCATCCTTGCTGTCTCACTCAGCTGTTTGTCCAACAGCCCTGTGCAGTTTTCGGGGGGTGCAACAGTTGAGTAGTGCAGAGGTGGTAAATTTGGATAGGTAGGGAAAACACCAGACGGCAACCTGAGTCAGGCTTTCAGATCTTGAAGAGCTTGCAGAGGATGGAAGAAGCACTGTTCGTGCTCAGCGTGGGACTGGGAGGCTGTACTTTCATGTTTCCCTCTGTTATTTTGTGGTCAGCTCTGTCTGGGCTCTGCATTAGCTGCTGAGAAATAGAAATTCTTGTTTATCCTCCTGGAAATCCTCAGATCAGGAGAAGCTTTCACAACAACCAACAGGCTGTAAATCTCCGTCCAATGTGTCCCCAGACTGAGCGTGAAAACTTCGTGTGTGTGTTACCATCTGTCCAGCAGGAGCCCTGCTCTCTCTTCCCTGCCTCTTTTTTAGAAGAACCAGAAACATTGTCTTTGGGATGGCTGTTCCTTTGTGGTGGGTTGACCCTGGCTGAGGGCCAGGTGCCCACCAGAGCCGCTCTATCACTCCCCTCCTTCTCTAGACAGGGGAGAAAAGGTACAATGAAAAAAAAACTTATGGGTCGAGATAAGGACAGGGAGAGATCATTCTCTAATTATCATCATGAGCAAAACAGACCGAACTTAGAGAGGGAATTCACGTTATTTATTACTAAGCAAAACAGAGTAGAGGAATGAGAAATAAAACCAAATCTTAAAAACACCTTCCCCCACCCCTCCCATCTTCCCAGGCTCAACTTCACTCCCGGCTTCAACCTCCGCTCCCCCTCAGTGGCACAGGGGGACGGGGAATGGGGGTTACGGTCAGTTCATCACGCGGTGTTTCTGCCGCTTCTTCATCCTCAGGGGGAGGACTCCTCTCATCGTTCCCCTGCTCCAACGTGGAGTCCCTCTCACGGGAGACAGTCCTTCACGAACTGCTCCAACGTGAGTCTCTCCCACGGACTACAGTCCTTCACGAACTGCTCCAGCGTGGGTCACTCCCACAGGGTGCAGACCTTCAGGAGCAAACTGCTCCAGCGTGGGTCCCCCACGGGGTCACAAGTCCTGTCAGCAAACCTGCTCTGGCGTGGGCTCCTCTCTCCACAGATCCACAGGTCCTGCCAGGAGCTTGCTCCAGCGCGGGCTTCCCACGGGGTCACAGCCTCCTTCAGGTGTCTCCACCTGCTCCAGCGTGGGGTCCTCCACGGGCTGTAGGTGGAATCTCTACACCCCCTCATCCTTCCTCCATGGGCTGCAGGGGAACAGCCTGCTTCACCATGGTCTTCACCACGGGCTGCAGGGGAATCTTGCTCCGGTGCCTGGAGCACCTCCTCCCCCTCCTTCTGCACTGACCTTGGTGTCTGCAGATGTTCTTACATCTTCTCACTCCTCTCTCTGGCTGCAAAAGCGCTCTCTAACTGTTTTTGTCTTTCTTAAATATGTTATCACAGAGGCGCTGATTGGCTTGGCCTTGGCCAGCGGCGGGTCCGTCTTGGAGCCAGCTGGCATTGGCTCTATCAGACACAGGGGTAGCTTCTAGAGCTTCTCACAGAAGCCACCCCTGTAGCCCCCCGCCCGCTACCAAAACCTTGCCACGCAAAACCAACACATCCTTGAACCAGCCCATGCTGTCGTGGTGATGTTCATGTGGTGCTGCGGAACAGCCACCCCTCCATCAAAAGCAGTCTGTGTGTCGATGACCAGCTTTGCTCTTCCCATGTTCAGGAGCAAAGAGCGTGATGGGGAGCTATGAGACGGTGTTGGTGAGGTCAACTTAGGGGTAAGACCAGCTGCCCAACTCTGTAACAAAGCTTGGCCATATGGAAATCCCTGCTTTCCCTGCAGACTTTGGCCAGGCTCCCTCTCTTGTGGCATTTGCAGGTGCTCTCAAGAGCAGTTGGGTCTGCACGCTCCCTGTGAAGAGTTTGCATCATGGATCCTTTGGGAAAGGAAGTAAGCTCGTCTGAACATTGATTTTAGCACACATTAATTCAGGCAGCGCTCACGCCCAGAGCTGTCCATCATTCCCCGCACTCTCGCTCTACATTAGGAAATGTTTTGCAGCAATGGTATGAAATAGTTGGGTGGGCTGAACTCACCATCCTCTGCAAGCAGCAGAATCTCTCCTGCCATTGCCAGGGCGAGGATGGTGTGCAGGTGGTGAAGAGTTAGCTGAGGTGCCAGCACCTTCTAGGTACGGTGTGAGTGAGCAAACAACAATGTTGCAGAGTTCTTGTATGTAAATTGTCCATGTGCTGGCCATGAGTGGTAGGGAGCAACAGCTTTTTCGCCCCCCTCATTTCCCCTGACTCTTGGGTAGGTGCGGAGCAGGGAGACGTGGGTCTCTGTTTCTGTGGAGGAGCCAAAGCTCTGGGCTGGGGTGGTGATGTGCAGGGCTTGCTGATGTGCAGTTGCCCCTCTGCTGTGAAGCAGAGCTCAGTGGCTCAGCTGAGTTCTGGAGCAGGGTAAGACCCTTAAGCTGCCATGGCTGACCGCCTCAGCCCCCACCTTCTGCAGCAGTGTGGACCAGGAGGCTGGTGTGTCTCTGTGGGCTGGGGATCTTCTGAAGGGATAGGCCAAGCAGTGCCTTCCACTGGGGTGGTCTTGAGGGAGGACCTCCTCCTTGAGGACTCATGTCTTCTCCTCCCCATATTGAGTCTAGGCTTTTCTCACTGTCTTAGCAAGTCCCGTAGACCTGGGTGGTTGTGCAGTTCCTCTTGAGCATCATCGCAGCAGCTGCTCCATCATCAGCACCAGATGCAGAGCAAGATTCATCATAGCCACTGCAGGCCTTTATTTGCAGCTGCTGTGTGTTTTGCTAGGGGTTGCAGATCTCCCTGCTCTATATGAAAGATGGGAGTTGGTTGCAGAGTTTCTTCAGACCCTCAAGACCCCTCTGTGTTCAGTTGTGGAGCTGTTCTGCTGCTGGAACAATCCCCTCCTGGCCAGCAGTGCTGGTGGAGATGGTCAGTCAGCATTTGCTCCTCTGTCACTGTCTCTCATGGTACTTGTCTCTTCCCATCCCAGAGAGATGAGAAGCCTGGGGTGGGGATCTCTCTTGTCCCGGAGAAGGTAGTATATGTGAGAAGTTCATATACGTGAGGGCATGCATTAATAGAGCAGAGCAACCTGTGTGTGGTCAATTAGATTGTCTCCTGTAGCCTTGCATCTCTTCCTGTAGCCTTGCATCTCTTCCTTGGCCACCAGAACAGAGGCACATTGGACTTTTCTGGGAAGCAGTGGCACTTTTGTGCATGAACCTAGGTTATCACATTATTCGCACCTCATTTCCCCCACCATCACCACTTTTCCACTGTGTTTAATGACCTTCAGCTTCTCCAGCAATGAAGAATGGCACAGCAACCAGAGGTCCTGCTTGGCATCGTGTTTGTGCTCTGGTTGCTCTTTTGCACCCCCTCCCTTGCCTTTCTTCAGGATCCTGGATGCCGAGAAGGGCATGAGCTTTTTTTGCCTTCCCACTACGGAGATAGCAGCTCAGAAAAGGGCTTTGACAAGAGGCGGTTGTGTCTGTCTGCTCCCAGCTCAAGTGGGTGATTGAACTGTCTGAGTAGTTTAAGGTTGCAGTCAGGTGGGGATTGAAGGCAGAAAGTTCTGGCCTCCTTTCCATTAGATCTTTGCTGTGTTAGCAAATGCATCCGATGCAGACTGGGTCTAGAGTGGCCTTTGCCGGCACAGTTTGTACCAGCTTCCCGGATTTCAGGAGCTCATCTTCCCACTAACTGCTGCGTTTCGGGTGGCTTCCCCAGAGCTCACAGATGATGGCTGTGGATGAGTATCTGACCCTGGGGTGACTTTCAGCGGGCAGGGGTTGTGGTCCAATGAGGGTGGATTTCTATTTAAACCTTCGGGGTTTTGTAATCTTCGTGAGTTAAAGTTCCTCTTTCTTGGTGGAGTTGGGAGCAGAAATTTAAGGGAGGAGGTCAGGAGTGGATGAATTCTCCTGCTGAAGGGCCATGGCAAGTACACGGTGCTGCAGAACTGTGGTTTGCAGGTTCACCCTGACCCTAGTCATAATTCCCAATTAGCACCTTTTGTGATATCATCTCTTTCTCCCCTGTGGGGCATGCCAGCTTCATCTCATGGGAGCAGGGGTGCCTCTTCTGCAATCCTCCTCCATCTTGTGATGGCCAGCACAGCAGGAGGCATCGTTTGCTGGAGGATGGGCAGAGGGTGCGGATGTGCCGCCATCTCAAACCTGCCCTGTGGTTTGAGGTTTAACGCAGCTTTGAGGGTGAAGACATGGAGCTAACAGCATATTGGGGTGGGGGGGGCTGGGACTTCTTCCCCGCTCCCGTGGGCATTGACATCCAAAGTGCATTGGCCAAGGCTTTCAAATCTAACGATTTTGGATTGCCAGCTCGACACAAGGCAAATCGGAGACAGTGCTGAGCACTTGTGCAAAACCAGACCTCTTAAATTGGGTTTACTTTTAATTTACACAGCCTGTACCTCTGTTTTCTTATCAGTAACACTCCCTTACCTCTTGAAGTTTGCTCGGGGAGTGTGTGAAGTTTGCATTCAGACGTGGCTGAAGGATTTCAGCATATCACAGGATAAACATAGTTTTGTATTCAGTTTGATGGATTATTTTGCCTTCATAAGTAATCTTCATTACTAGCAGAGAGTATTAGGTTAAATGCAGAGCTATTTAAGCTCTGGATGCTGCAGTTCTGTGCTGTACTTTTAGACCAAGTTTCATGGTTTTAGGTGAGGCTATCTCACGTTTGAGACCCCAGAACATCAGACCATAAAAGCCAAAGAAAGGCGGTGGATCGTGGAGGTACAATACAGGGTGATAAACTGAGATAAGTTTAATTTTCTCTGGCCAGATTCCCAGGGTAGTCAGTGTGCTGGGTGGGAAGAAGGTAAGAAAGCCCTTGACCCTTGGGACAATGGGCCATCCCACCATCTCCCCGTTTCCAGGCCAGGCTCGCCAGGGTGGTACATCTGGGAGCTTGAGATGAGAGACCAAGGGTGGTCCTGGAGCAGAATACTGTGTGGTGGCAATTTCATGAACAATGTCATAAAGCTACATTAAAAGCACGCTGCATCGCTGGTGGTGGCTTGCTGGTTTTTACCCGAGGGAGTGAGAAGTGGCTCTTTGCCATCCAGAATAGCAGTGAAGTGGGTTTACCTTGTCCCATCCTCAATCCCTACTGAAGTCAAGCAACTTAAAAGACCGTTCAAACCTTAAGGGGTATGTCCCTTCACCTCTGCCTTGCAGAATTAGGTGTCTCCGTGTTACAGTGTGCCAGATCCCAGACCTCAGTGTCTCTACCTCGCAGCATTTGGGTACTCCTGGGATGTGCAGAAGACACTGGGAACAGTCAATACCCAAGGAATGAGGCTGTGCTTTGCAGATTTCTGCCTTTCCTGGCAGAAAAGGAGGGTTGACCGCTCAGCCCCACTGCAGAGCAGGCAGCAACAGGGAGGGACACCCTCTCCTAACGTGGCGGCGGTGTTTCTCCTTGCAGGTGGTGGTGCTCCTGGAAGTCCTGAGCTGGGGTCGGCTGGAAGATGACTGAATATAAGCTGGTGGTGGTGGGAGCTGGTGGTGTTGGGAAGAGTGCTTTGACAATACAGCTCATTCAGAACCATTTTGTTGATGAGTATGACCCCACAATAGAGGTAAGCCGTTCTGGGCATGGGGTCTGTCTGCGTGTTTTCCTCTTGCCTCCTTTCTTCCTCTTCTCCACCTTGCCTCTAACCCAGAGCATGCTCGGCTTGGTCTCAAGTCTGAACTTGAGCAGGGATGTTCCTCTGCTTGGCAGAGCTATTGAGTCACTATGTGTGTGTTCAGAGGTCGCAGTGACCGACTTGTGCCTCCTGCGGAAGGACAGGGGTGTCTGCTGAAGGGAGATGGTGAGGGAAGCAGCAAAAGCGGGAAGAGGGGGAGGCAGCAGCAGCAGGCATAGGTGGGCAGTGGCTGAGAGGCAGCACAAAAGTCCTCCTTTCTGATGAGACAGCAGTGTAGGAAGGGGTTAAAGGTTTGGGACTGAAGAGCCATTTTGTGTCTGTCTCCTCCTGTGAAATCAGAGTAAGTATATTGACTTCTCATGTGGGATGTTTTGAGATTTAATGATGAAATGGATTTTATCACATCTTGGTTGTATTATGTATGTCCTGCAGTTTGAGCGAGACGTGCTGAGCAGCTGAACCGTTGTGGTTCCCAAGGTGCTGCCTCTGCTCCATCGTGAGGAGTTAAAGGTTGATGTATGAGTCTCATAGTTGGCATGGATGGTACCTCTGGCCTGTCTAGCTCAGCACCCTGCCTGGAGTGCAGGGAGGGACCCTGTGTTCCTCCAGGCTGTGTGGAGATGGGTCTGGTCTTCAATATCCATTAAGCTTTTTTTTTTTTTTCCTTTTTAAAAACATACTCCTTTCACCATTGCTAGCGAGATGATAATTACCCTCTGCATGACTTACACCTTTGTTTGGAGGAGATGTGGGCAGCAGCCACTGCTCTGCATGAGGAGTAAGTCCACCCTGGGAAGGCAAATTACAGCTCTGTCATGCCTCTTGGACAATAACCTCCCTGTCTGCAGTCCTAAAGGATTCTCTACCAGATGTGTATAAATGCAGCTGTGGTTGCTGCAGTTATTATTATCATAATGGCTAAAAGGCCCCAGCTGGGATCAGAAATCTATTCTGGTAGGTGTTGTATGTGTAGTCCCCACCCTGAAGAGCTTACAACATAAACAAACAAGACAAGGCTTGGTAGAAAGGCAGAAATAGTCTTACAATCCTACAGATGGAAAGGAGAGAAAGCACTTAAAAGCACGTGCTGTTACGTCATTTGGCCAAGGTCACCTAGAAAGTCTGCAGCAGAGACTGGAATTTAATTTAAGGGCTCCCGAGTCTCAGTGCCACACCTTGCTTATGGACGCAGTTGCCTTCTTCTCCAGCTCCTTTCCCCTCACGTGCTTGCCACCAGTAGCATCGTGTGCTTGTCTTAGAAACCCGTTCCAGATTGTTTTTGGCAAAAGAGCTTCTGAGGGCGAACAACCTCCCTGGGGAGACATCTGCATGGATGGGTCCTCTCTTGGACCTTAGGGTGGGCAGAGGCAGCTTTGACCCAGTGATGTGTTGGGTTTTGGCATCCTATTTTTTTCATCTCCGGCCACCTGCCCCCTGTACATACCCTGCAGGGAATTTTGTCCATGTAAACAGGCAGTGGGGAATGTAAACCTTGCATGGCATTTCCCAGCACACCCTCCTCGCCCTGCCTGCTCCTGCTGTGCCCAGGAGATGCCTGCTGTCCTCCCCTGTTTGCCCCAGCCTCACTCTGCTCTTCCCCTCCTCTTCTCTTTCTAAAGCAGCCACGAGCTGTTCTTCACCCTTCTCACCCCTGGTGCTTTTCCACCTGCAGGTCCCACCAGCCCTGATGCCTTTGCAGGTCCCTTGGTCATGCCCCACATCCCCCCCACCCCGGCCATCTTCTTAGTCATTCCAGGGTGACTCCTTTTAATTATGCTTCATTTTATTGGGATTTAGGACGCACAGAGAGTTACCTGCCAGCCATCCGAATGTGACCAATAAACCACCCTCCTGTGACTAAGCTGCTTTGGATCATACCCAGGAGCTGACTCTGACTGTTCAGCCAGCTAGCAAACAGCACAGCAATGCTGAAATGAGCAGGAAAAAAGGCCAAAAAAAGAGTATACGTGCACGGAGCAAAGGCTTTACCTGTTGCTTAAGTGAATCAAGCGCAGGCCAAGGGGGGGTGCGAGTGGGTCAGGGTGCACTGAGAAGATGCTTCCCAGGGCAGGAGGGGTCAAGAAGTGAGTTTGTCCCCTGTCTGGGGCAGAGACCCCGATGGAGTGCCTGCTCCCCTCCTGCCTCCCGATTCACTAATGCAAATGTCTGGCTTTGTAACTCAGCGCTGACTGACCTGCTACAGCACGTGCTTGCACGCCTGCTCTTGGGCTGCTGAGGAGCCTTAAGACCTTTAGTTTGGGAACAGCAGGGCCAAGGCACCAAGGAAATGTATGCCACTGGCAGCGTCCCATGGCTAATGAGTGGGGATGGAGTCAAGAGTCAGACTGTGTTGAGAAATTCTTAGGTCTTCCAGCTTTTAGCAGTCAGCTAGTAACAGGCTTCCTAAGCCTCTGGTCATATCCTGACCATAGTGTTTAACAAATGGCCTGGTCTCCCAGCACACCTGGGGTGCTCCCAGCATCCGTCTGGGATCCTGAGTGTGAACCCCACGCAGATGTTTCTGCCACCCGCAACTTCACAGCCGGGGCCGGCCACTTTCCCTTGTGCAAGAAGGTGGGGTAGGACATGGGGGGCTGCAGAGGAGCATTGAGGCTGCAGGGTGCCGGTGGCTGGACATGGGGGCTGGTGGCAGCTACCCCTGCAGTGGCAGCCAGGTCACCTGGCAGTGTGGCAGGGACGGCTGAGCTGCCATCCTGAGCATCCCCGGCAGAGTGGTCAGATGAAGCTGGACACAAAGCAAGGGTGGGGAGAGCTTGTCCCCTTTCTTTGGAGACTGGGGTGCAAAGCATCCTCTGTAAAACTTTTAATGCCTTTGCTTCATTAGCAAGCTGGCTTGTCTTATGGGCAGCCTGCTGATAACCTGAGCTGAGGTGTGGGATTGCTTCTCCATAGGTGTGCGGTCTGCTGGTGAGACCTCCTGTAACTGGGGACTTGGCAATTAATTGTGTACATGTGTGCTGAGAGGCTGGTCCTCTGGATGCAAACCAGGGCGCAGGGGTGGGAGGATGCTCTGCTGGGTAGAGCAGGCACTGGGGTCCCCTTTGCTGGTCCCTGCCAGGCATTGGGACCCTGGAGGTGGAACTAGTGCTCTTATCCCTTGCACCAAGGAGGCTGCAGATACAGTATTGATTAGAAATGGGAGCGTATCCCTGCAGGGCAGCCTGCCACTTGCCTTCAGGGTGGTTGGCTGGAAGCCAGCCCATCACTCCACGCTTATTCCCAGTGGGTCATCAGTCCCCTTTTTGGGAAGGCACAGCTGAGAAGGTCACGGCAGAGCAGATCTGATGTCCTCTGATTTCATGGTCCTCTCTGCAAAGTGAGGGAAAGACTTTAATTAGCCCCAGTAGATGACATTGTTGTAGTAATGAACCAAAGGGTGGAGGCCATGTTAGCCCCATTCCCTTTGTGTGCTGCTGTTGGTCCTGTCAGTGACCTTTGCTGTGTTGGCTGTTTGCAGACCTGCAAAGCTCATCTGATAACATTGTTGTGGTCATTGGAAGAGCAGCAGACGTTTGAATTAATTTTAAACTGCAGCTGTAGCCTCTGTGAGTGGCTGCAAAGCACTGTCAAGGTCATATTGCTGACTCGCACCTTTTTCATACCTTTGGTTTTGGCTTCCTTCTTTTGTTGAGAGTCAAGGATGCTGCACCATACCTGGGAGATGGCTATCGGAGAGGGATGAGGCTGTTCCTCCACGCAGGGGCTGCCCCAGCAGCATCCCTGCTGATGAGACCAGGCACAAAGGAGAGGCATGGTGGGGAGGAGCAGTGCTTTGAGGAGCCCGCCTTGAAGATGAAACCTTTTGAGGGATGCCTTGGGTGATTTCCAGGCCTTCTCACATCTGTGATAAATTGTGATTGCCTCTGCTGCAAGGAAACCCCCAACTTCAAAGGACCTGCCTGGATAGTCCCTGCCTCTCCTGGAGCCCTCTAGGCACAGACTGGTTGTGGGAAACACCCTTCTCACAGCATGATATTTTTTTTCTCATGTTTGAAGAAGAGTTTTACCATCAAGCCCAGTTTCCAGCCTTACTGGTGGCATATCGCCTCTGGTGCATGATCTGAGATGTGTTGGAGATGCTGGATTTCCAGGTGATGTTACACACCTTCCAGCCCTACAGATTGCAGACTGTGGCTGGAAGCCCTGGCCAGCCGGAGCTGCCTTTCCTGGGTGTCCCCTTCCAGCACCTGGGCAGGGCGGCAGCAGAAGGGCTTAGCTGGGACTAAATAAAGCTTAGGAAAATAGTTGTCGAGGGCTATGTGATGTGGTAGGGACAAAGCTGCCCCTGCTCTGCCAGAGGCAGGGCTGGGAATGAGGAGAGCAAGCCAGGGGCTGTCTTCTCTGTGGCTCTGCCAGAGAAGGGGAAACTTGTTCAGCTGCTCCCTTTTTCCTTTTTTTTTTTTTCTCCTTCTTTTTCTTCTTTTTCCTTTCCTTCCATTTTGAAACAAATTGAGTTGGCTATTTAATGGGATCTAAATCCAGGCAGAGTGTGACCTGGCATCTTCCCAGGGATGCACTCGCTGCATCCCTTCGCTTGGCTGGACCCTCCCTTAATGCACCCTCCTCCCATTCTCTTGCTGTCCTGGCCTGCAGGATTCCTACAGAAAGCAAGTTGTCATTGACGGAGAGACCTGTTTGTTAGACATCTTGGACACTGCAGGGCAAGAGGAGTACAGTGCCATGAGAGACCAGTACATGAGAACAGGGGAAGGATTCCTCTGCGTCTTCGCCATCAACAACACCAAGTCCTTTGAAGATATTCACCAGTACAGGTTGGTATCCTGGGAAGGGCCCCTTCCCTCTTGCCCTGAGCAAAGGGGAGGCCTTGCCGCTGCACCCTCCTGCCCTCCCTTTTAGATGAGGCCTCATGGTGGAAGCACCGGCTGCCAGCAAAGACAATTAGCTCAAGTGGCCATTCCCCAGGGAAGAGACAGAGCAGACGGCTAATGTCAGTGACTCTAATAAAACCCATCCGAAGGGATTGCTTGTGGCCTTTGGGGACTCAGTAATGTAATGTTTAAGTGTTCATGGTGACTAAAGAGAGAGCTGATCCTCTATGACCCCCTCCCTTCCCTCCCTAATTAATGGAATTGCTTTGTTAGTGCAATCGATCTCAGCGACTTCTGCTGGGCCTGGGCACTGGGAGAGGAGGCTGGGCAGGGCAGGGGGGTGCCGCTTCCCCTGCTGGCAGCCGTTACGGCGAGGCTGCGGTCTGCTGGCTGCATGCACGTGGCGAGAGGCACTCATGGCTCGTTGGAGCTCGGTTTCAGCCAGGGCAAAGGCAGAGCAGGAGGAGAGTTGGAGCCCCAGCAAGGTGACTTGCCCAAGAGGATGTACTAGGGGTGCAGTGGCAGAGCAGGAACCCCATCCTGGCATGGTCCTGCTTTGGCTGCACCCAGGTTACCCATCCCACTTCCACCCCCCTTGCTGCCATCACCCCTGCAGAGCTGGAGAGCAAAGGAGATGATATAAATGCAGCGGGAGTCTTCCCTGGTTCCCCCAATGCTAGCTTAGGAAGGGATCTCTGCTTTGAGGCTTGACTTTGATGGGAGGCACTTGCAGAGGATGCAAGAGATGGCTCTGCCTATCCTTGCTCTGTCCACTGCCCACCAAGGGACTGTGTACCCCAGCCTCTCATCATAAACCTGGGTCTCAGATAATCCTTGTAGCTCTGAGCACGGGCACAGCCCTTCCTTGCTCTGTAGTCAGAGGCGCTGCTCCGAGCTGTCAAGATGTCTCAGTCTTCGGCTAGCAGGTGTGTTCAGTGTAATAACTGTACGGTTGGACTAATTTGGCTTGTTTTAGCTGAACCGGAGGACAAAGGATGGGATTTTCCTAAAGCACCTGAGGGATTCAGTAGCATTCATTCTTGTGCCGGGGCTGGTGTCTGTGAATCACTCACAGGATGGCTTGATTTCAAACCCCGGTTTTAATCATGATGTAAATCACCAGCTTTCATCTTGCTTCGCCTGTGCTCTTTATGTTTGCACTTTTAAAAGAATATTCCCCAGAGAAACACTGGCTCTGCCTGGTTAGTAACCATTAGGAGGTATCTCTTTTCAGCTAAGTGTAGCCTGTGCACTAAATTTAGTACTTGCATTTGCTGATCAGGATGTTACATGGAACATTTAAGTGGCTGTATGGCATATCATACATATAGTCAGACTTCATTTCTATGTTCTACTGCGTTAAAAAAAGATGATTGATTTTTTTTGTGTGTGATACATGTCCAGCTGCTTTTGGATGGAAATCTGAATTCAATTAAAATGTAGAAATCAACATTTTAAATGATGCTTTTATTAGTTAAATAAAACCATGTTAAATGTTCAGGATGCATGAGCAAGAAAAAAAAAAGCTGTTTTGCATCTGAAGTTAAATGATTTATTAAGCAAAGGAAGTTATGTATCAGGAGGGAATTGAATGGATTGTTCGCAATCATAATGGCCTTTAAGATTTTTAGAAGTGGTAGATCTCATCCTCACCCACCTAGTTTTAAATTTGAGGTTGGAATGAAGAAGCGAGCATTACAGCTTTTTTGCTTCCCAGTTGGTTTCTCAACTTTGGGTGACCTGAACTACACTGAAAGGAAGCAAATACTGCCTGTGCATCTGCAGAAAAGGTTATGGCTGCCAAAAGCTGGTTTATCAGCTCAGCAAATTCTGGTTGCAGGTGATTTTATTTTTTTTTAATCCCCGTTCAGGGGGATTACTTGATCTAAAATGTTGGAAATAACACAGGTAACTACTTAAGTATTCATTTTTATTTAGCTTGAACTATCTTAAGCTCATGTCTTAATATAGATTGTCATAATTTCAAGTTGTGTTTTGTAAACAGTTGCATGTAAAGAGCAGAAGTATGTTTAGTTTTCGTTTCCAAAAGTGCCCAAGCTATTTTGCTGTTTACTCACGTGCCGTGGTCAGTTACGTTCTCCTGAAAGCCCAACACAAGGCACTTGGCAGGAACGAAGCGTAGCTGTTAACTCTTGACAAAGCAGCTGGTGGAGAGTGTCCTGCAGCTGCCTCCTGATGCCTTTTCTCCCTTCACTTTGGCACGTCTTACTTTTGCAGGGAGCAGATCAAGAGGGTGAAAGACTCTGATGATGTTCCCATGGTGCTGGTGGGAAATAAATGTGACCTACCAGCCCGGACAGTGGAGACCCGGCAAGCACAGGACCTGGCCCGGAGTTATGGGATCCCCTACATAGAAACGTCTGCCAAAACCAGACAGGTAGGAGGAGGGTTTTAAACAAAATCTTCTTTTTCTTCTCTTTTCTCCAGTGCTGTCCTGGAGAGGCAGGAACGGGCAGACACCACCTTGCAGACAGATGGGTGCAAGGACCAGGGTTAGTTGCTTCCTCAAGGCTAAATGCTCCATCAGGACGTTCCCTCCCCTGTCCGGGCTTGAGCTTCCAATCCAGAGAAGTGCGTAATTCATGCTCTGGCAGCAGCGAAGGGAAGATGCCTTCTCAGGGTTTTCTCCAAGGCTCTGGAATAACCCCCATAGTCACTGCAGGTCAGCTAAGCTCAGGGGACTTGGCTAACCTCATCCATGGTCTATTTTGGCAGACCTATAGGCAGAATGTACCAGTGCTGGAAGGACTATGTGGGGCTCCCAGAGCACAAAGGTGGGAATGGAGCAGCTAATACCTTCAGTGGTCTAGTGGTGGCTTTTCTCTTGGGTGGTAGACCTCATTTAGGCTGCTGAAAGCTGATTAGTCTCAAGGACTTAAGAGCTCCTTGGCCTCATGGTTGCTCATTCAATCTCGCTCTCTGTTTGGGGGCCACACTAAGATCCCTGTTAGTCTTCCCAGCTTGGTTTTGTGCCTTTAACTCTGCAATCTGCACTGCTGGAAGACAGAGCTAGAGACCCCTATCTGGGGAGCAGAGCTTTCTCTTCTCTCCACGGTCCCCTCTCGAAGTGGGCAACTGCTTCAAGTGATGCTTTTCTTTCAGGGCGTTGAAGATGCCTTCTACACCTTGGTGCGGGAGATCCGTCAGCACAAGCTGCGCAAGCTGAATCCCCCAGATGAGAGCGGCCCTGGCTGCATGAACTGTAAATGTGTGATATCGTGACTATGGTGAGTTTTAGAAGCAGGAGATGGGGTGCAGCAGGCTTATATTGGAAGCAGGAGATGGGGTGCAGCGGCAATATATTGGAAGCAGGGCAGGAGGTGACTGCAGATGCACTCATCTGCAAACAAATGCAGCAGGAAACAATTTCAGCCACGGGTATTTCTTAATGAAACACCTTTTTGACTGAAATAGCATTTTTCTGTCAAAACACAGGTAAGTTAAAATTCCCACTTTCCTGAGGAAGTGTGTAGGAGGAAAGGGTTGTTTATTTTTCCCCCTCATTTTGTGGAACAAAATTATACAGAACTGAATTTAAAAAATATGTGTTTTGTTGTGCTTTCCCCGGAAAGCTCCTTCCCATGCTGGCCCTCTGAAAGAGGAGCTAAGCTGGTGTTGAAGGTGTGCGGCTCGCTATGTGTTCACCAGACTGGCCCTAGAAAAGTTCAGATAAAGAGCTGGGTGAGTGCATTGTCTCCTAATGCACTCATGTAAATTACCTTGTCCTAAAGCTTCAGAACAGACTGTCTCATGCTGAAAGTCCTGTGTTCCTCAGAAGAGTTTTCCCCACTAGATACATCCCCTGGGATATTCGGAACTGATGCAATGTTGAGAATTAGCCATAAGGGGGCCGTTTTGCTTTTATAAATTGTGCGTGCTGGAGCCAGAAACTGTTTTTCAGATTGTCCATGTTCACTTGCCTGTTTTTCTTCTTTTTCTTTCCTTGTTGTTTTTTTTTTTTTTTTTTAATGATGAGTTTATTTAAATCATTGCAATCCTGCTGGATAGCAGTGAGGGAGAGCTCCTATTGGTGTCCCTGTGTGAGCTGGGTGGCCTTAAGCCAAACGCCTGGGAACATCTGGCTGTATAACCAGCTCCTTCCATGGCAGAAGTGGAGAGAGAGGCAGTTGGGGATGAGTCCACTGGGGAGAATGTACGTCTAAGGACATCTGGGACTGGGGTTTGGGAGAAAAGCCTGCATGAACATTGCCCTTAATGTCTTTTGGGGAGTCTCCCAAGCACCTGGACTGGCCCTTCACCCCTTTATACAGCTGCTGGAGTCCTAAAGAGAAGCGCATCGTGTCCAGAGATGGTGCTAAGAGGGTCTCGCTGAAGGTGGAGGTGGGCAGCTGGTTTTCCTCTGTCGCTTTTTGAGCCAAAGGCCGTGAGCACAGCAGAGCTCTTCCCTGAAAAAAAACGCTGGCAGCGTTTGCTTCCTATGAGCAAAAAACCACCCGAGCACCCCACCCCTCCGCTCCCAGCTGAGGCACGCAAGGTCTCCTGGGGGCTGAGCTGAATGCTGTGCCCAGCACACTTATCACTGCTAAGGGAGGTTTTCCAGATGTTCATGTCCTCCAGATGTTTAGGAGTGTTTCCTCTGGATGGGGATGCGACCTTGGGGCTCGTTTCCTGCTCTGTCTCACAGCTGACATCATGGGCTCAGCAGACACCGCTGCTCCCCTGTACCAACTGCCAGGAGCCCAGGTCCCCGTCACAGCTCGGTGGCCAGCACCGGCATGGACAGTGCCTTCAAAAAGAGGGGCAAAAAGGGGTGGGAAGGAGCCTCTTGGAAACATTCCCCTCTGCTAAGAGACCGTGCCCTGTGAGTTGCCCACATCTTTTTCTGCTCAGGCAGAAACTGGAAACCAGACATCCGAGCTTATTCTATCTGCAGCGGCCAAGAGCAGAGAGGGAGGAACATCAGGGCACAAAAGGAGAAGCAAGGCGAGGACACACTGGGTTTTGGGGAGAAGGGTGAGTGTGTGGCCAGGGAGCCAGGGAGATTTGGCTGCATTTGCCCTGGACTCACTTTGTGGTTCCCATCATCCCTGGAGGAGGAGAAAGATCTCACCGAACACTGCCCCTTCCCACAACGAGGTTTGGGCAGAGGCAGAACGTCTGGTGAGATGCCCAAGGCTCACCCATCACTCCATGGACCATTTGCTTGTTCCCGTCAGCACACGTGCAGATGCTTTGCTGAGCCAGGTCCAGACCTCCAAGACAGTCCTTTGCTTTCCCTCTGTGGGCACTAGCAGGGTCATCCTGAATGTGAGGGATTGGTAATGGAAACAGCCCCCGCTGATTCTGACGGCGAATGGGTGCTAATGCCTGTCCTCTTCTGGTTTCAGCTGACTGGACCGTGTCTTGGAGAGGTTCCCACTGTGCAGAGTGCAAGGAAAGAGGTGAAGCGAAGGAAGAAGCAAACGTATGCAGGGGAGGAGTATAGGGGGAGGGGAAGAGGAAGAGGAGGAAGAGGACAAGGGGGAGCATGAGCCCCTCCAAGGACTATCTCGCACTTCACCCAAGCCTGCGGAAAACGACTTTTTTCTTTTTTTTTCTTTCCCTATCCCCTCTTCCTTTGGCCTCCTCCCACCCCGGCAACTGTACAAAGCCACAGATTGAATCACAGTAAATTATTATTTGATGGTCTCGACAAATGGTCTTGATGGCTGTGTCCTCCTTCCAGAGGGTGCTGCTGCTGGTGCTCTGGGAGGATCGCTGGTGGGATGGTGGGGAGGGAAAGGCACTGAGATTTGCTCTCCATGGATCAAGGTTATGCTGCAAACCATGAAGGTGATTGGGGTGGGGTATCCTTCAGGGAATGAGCTATTGTCATCTCCAGCAAGTCGTCATGTCCTCATCCCTGTCAGCCCACCTGAAATTCTTTGCTGGTCCCGAGTTTTGGTGGGGTGGAAGAGCACAACCAGTCCAAGCCTGTCTTCAGCGCTCCCCTGGGTGCTTTGCCTTCAACCTAGTCCTTGTGGGATTTTTTATGGCCTCAGATGCGATGCCTGGAAGGGAAGAAGCATCGGGGAAGAGATCTGAGAGCTGGGTTCACCTCAGTGGGTGCCAGTTTGTTGTTTCCTTGATTTTTTTCCAGGCAGTTCTTTCTGGCACAGCACCTCCCAAATGTTTATGTGCTCCAGAGGTAGAATTAGGCCTTTCTGCTCCACTCCAGCACCTAGCTAATGCTAATACCTGCATAGCACATATACCTTGGACTGCTCCAGTCTGTCAGCAGTGCATAATGGTATGCAAATCCTCGTCTGCCCTGTGCATGGCTTAATTACTGGTGAGCATGTAGCAGAAGGGCTCTCCTGCACTGCACACAGCTGTCTGGCTGCTCAACAACTGAGACTAAAGGATTCAGACTTCCAGTCCTTGGGTTGAGAGTGGGTAAGAGTGTTTTGGATAAGGGCTAATCTGTTGGGAAGCCTGTCTTGCTCAGCCCTGCTCCTTTGTGATTTTTGCTTGGGGTCTGACCAGCTTCTCCCACATGCCTTTCACTTCCAGAGCCAAGACGCGGCATTGCACTCAGTGCAGCGGGCGGCTCAGTGCTCGCTGCCTTTCCTTCTCCCAAGTACCTGCACAGACTAATTTAGCTGGCATCCAGAATTAAGAGCATCAAAGGGGGAAGGTGATCCAGCTGAGTGTGGCAGGGAGCCGTTCTGCAAGGGCTAGCCCAGGCCTGAAGAAGCGCTGGGTTCGGCAGCTGAGGCCAGCAGGGGTTGGGAGCGGCGAGGGCAGCGTGTAAGTCACATGCCTCACACGGGAAAACCAGTACAGAAACCCCGGTTGCCCCCTGCACAAAGCCACAGCCCATCTGGGGGTTCCCAGCATCAATGCGAGCAGCCTCCCATCCCGCTCCTCATCTGCCATCATGCCAGGCAGCAGCAGAATTAAAGCAGCAGAATTAAACTCCAGTGCTGCTTGGAGTTGCTGCCTTTGCTTTTGGCCTGGGCAAGAGAGGACTTGTGCTGACGGCTTGCATTTTGTACCCGCCTGCTCCAAATTGCTGTGGGGCACAGCCGCCACCCTGGCTGCAGCTGCCAGGCACCCAGTTCCTGAGGGAGGAGAAGGGCTGATCCCAGCTTGAGTGGGAGAAGTTACCCAAGGGAGGAGCTGCCCTGCCTTTAGCTGGGCGTGCTGTTTGCAGCAGCGCCTGTCCCCATGCTGGAGGAGTGCTGAAGATGCTGAGTCTGGTGTTACATGGTGGGGCTGGGCCAGAGGCTCCCAGAAAACCTCCCAACCTAAGTTATTTCAAATGTGAAGCCTGGAAGTATGGGGTTTGTTCCTAAGTTGGCAGCTTGTACACAACTGCAGGCAGGGCAGAGGACAGGGCTACTTCGTCCTTCCAGAAGATGACTAAAAGCCTGAACAGTTAGTGGGTGGGTTGATATGGGGGCCCCTTGCTTGGTGGTGTGACTGCACTAGGAACCTGGTGCTCTTTTTCTGCAATAGAGCGTCTCCCATCCTTCACCAGGCCCTTGGTGAAAGATGGGATAACTCTATCTGGAGACCTTCAGGTTAGAAGTAACGCTGTGGGGCTCTAACATTCAGTGTTTAGGGCTCTCTCAAGGACTGGACTCTGGATGGCTGTAACCACTGAGAGTATCCTCATTTCTGGTTAGGAGCCAGAAGCCACAGTCAAGGACCAGGAGCCATGGTCGAGCAAGATGAGGAGCTCCAGAGAGCAGCAGAAGCGAGGTGTCTTCACAGGACAGGCACCATCTTCAGTTGCAAGAGGCTGGCATGTCTTGGGGAGGGTGTGCTAGAGCAGCACTGGCCAGAATACAAAGTCCTTCAGCAATCTGGTCAGGAGCAGGAAGCCGAAGTAAGAGCATCTCCCTTTCAGAGACCTCAGGGTAAGTTTTTCCTGCTTGCTCAGGAAAGCTCTGGGTTTGGTCAAGGCACGTGTGTTATTGTAGCTTGTGCAAGTGTCTTCTAGTTGCAAAATACTGTTGCTTCCTTGGGCCACTCCTCATGGTTCTTGCACCAAGGGGTGCTGAAGATGTGCTCTTTCATCAGCAGTTCAGCAGTCGGTGTCTGTGTTCAGCAGCACACCATCAGGCACCGGATAGGCTTTTCTTCCCAGTGAAAGAGTCTAGTTGAAACTTCACGGCTTTGATCTGTTGTACACTTCCAGTGGTTCAGATATTGACAGTCTCCTTTCTGGGGTGGCTAGTTATAGTCCTATTTTATGTATGGCTAAAGCAGACATAGATGCACTAAGAGTCACTGGGGTTCTGCAAATGGACCTAAAAGTTCATCAGGAGCCAGGGTATATCTTCATCGTGATGCAGGTGGTAGGACAGTGCTACAACAGGACAGCACTTCAGAAGTCCAGTAGGGACTGGAGCTGGAACTGGAGACTGCAAGCATCTTAGGAGGACCTGACTGATAGGTGGTGGTCTGAGTCTGGCAGGTTGCAGATCAATCTTGGTCCTTTTGTGGATTGCACTCAGCAGAAGCGAGGCAGCCAGGACCCTTTGTCAAACAGTGCTGGTCAGTAACACGGCCATCTCAGGAGCCAATTAGAAGATCACAAGGAACCCCAATTCAGGTCAGTGTTCAAGTCCATGCTGAAAGTTGGAAGTAGGCTGGGAGCAAAAGGAGGTGCTAAAAGCTTGGCACCACAGCTCTTCTCCTGAAATCATGTATTAATTGTGTATTAATGTAGTACTGCATCTTTGTTCCAGGAGGTTGGCTTCAGGAGAATCACAACCGATCCTCAATGCACAGTAAGATGTCAGCTCTGATCTGATCTTTGGGGTAGGCAAAAAACAGATTGTATCACTTCTCTTAGATGGAGCTGTTACTTTGGACTTGGCATTTTCACTTGCTGACTTGGTGCTGGTAATTTGGGTACAGGATAGCAATTTGCTGGTCATGACAGGCAGGATGTCAGTATAGGAGTTTGCAGTATGTTCTCTGCTTGCTAGCTGAACTTCTTGAGTCTGAAAGTAATATCAGGGTTACAGTTTCATTAGAGTGAATGTAGGTCTGGAAAAGGAATTGCTGGGTTTGGAGTCAATGATGTAGTTGATTTTCCCCATAGTTATTTAAGGCACATTTGTTCTGGAAGTACCTGGACTGGAAGATGCAGTTTTCAGATACTGCAATCGTTTCCCTTATGACAAGGAGTTTGTCACCCAACTCCATTCTGCTTCTGTGGCAAGAGCTTAGGTGAACATAACGTGCAGTTATTCTGAAGAGCCACTCCAGGTGCATACCTGCAAGCTGCAGAAGTCGGTAGAGGTAAGCTTTTTGCTATGTTTGGGCACATCAGCTCATGTTTGGCTGCTGTGATCTCTTCAGCTGGTCATGGCAAGGCTGGACTAAACTTGGTGCTGTGCCACGGATCTCGGGCAAGTGTGAACACCACCTCTGAGAAGGCTTCAGGCAGCATCGTACTGATTATCTGTTGAGGCTGCATGTCTCGTGATGGAAGAGTGCCACTTTTGAACCTGTACTTAAATGACAGAATAGCTGAAGAGGTTTGGTCTGGTAAGGTCCAGATGTCTCAGGACTCATGTATAAGCTTTTCTCTCCCACATCATTCAAGTGCCCCACACCCTATTACAGAGAGGTTGGGGCTCCAGAGACATCACAGCTGAGTCAACTGACAAAATTGCTTACAAGTTCTTAAAGATGCTGATTAAGTGCTGGAACAGAACTCATGCCTTTTGGTCTGTGAGGGCTTCCACAGAAGCATTTTCCTAAGCCAGCAGAGATGGTGACTCCAAAACAGATGAGTGCATGGTGCTTGCTGAAGGCTTTGGCAAGCATCTGGGTTGAGTTTGCAGGAGCTGGCAGCAATGACTCATTGCTGGAGAGAGACCTGAGAGGCAAGTGGGGGGTAGCTGAATGAAAGGCTGAATTTTACAGAGCAGCCCTAGCTAAATGCTCACTTCATCCTCCTCACTTGCCATGTGGTTGGGTAAGGAAAAGCAGACCAGATTTCCCTTCTGGACTACAGTCCGGTCCACTGCTGCAGACCTTTCCAGACCGAGCCAGTACTTTGTATCACTCCTCCTTGGCTCCCACCAGGAGCCATAAATGTAAGCAAAGCCACTCAAGAACCAGCTTCCCCAAGCAACTGCCTGCCTGAGTGAGCTGCAGGCTTACGCACCCCAGGAGTGGGGCTCTGGTGTGGGGATGGGCCAAGTGGCCTCCAGGGCACCAGGGCAGCCCAGGTTCTTAATGGGGTGGTTGGAAGCAAGGGTTCATGGTATTGTAACCCATCTATCCGCAGGTAGGGACCTCGTACCAATTTTGGAGCAAGGGTGAAAGTTTCTTACAGTTAACCTTTCTGTGTGTCTTAGGAAGAGCCTCTTTTACTGTGTGGAAGAATAGAGCTAAATAAGCCAGGCCTTAGTGCCTCCAATCCCTTGGACTTATGCCTTTGCTTGTCCCTTCAAAGCCACCTACAACCCCATCTTGGACTCTTTTGTAACTGCTGCCAGTGAGTAGGGACACTCGTGGAGTGACACTAGCTGCTGTGTCTTCTAGTGAGATGTTGGCTGAGTTGTTTCGGCTCTGGTTTGCTTATCTCCTGTGCTGTCGTGGTGCCCACATCCTGTCAGGTGAGCATGATTGCCTCGCTACCAGGAGGATGCTGGTGTACGCCCTGTGGGCTTCCTTGGCTGCTGAGGTTGTAGTATTTGGGAGATGGGTTGGGAATGGGTCAGACCTATGTCTTCCAGCTGCTGGGCCGTTATTTTCTCCATGTGCCGGCAATACCCGATGATGTGCTGTAGGAAGTGGGTAGCATTGCTCAGAGGATGGTGTGACAGCAAACATCCTGGCCACCAGCAACTGGTGGGAACTGGGACAGGCAGGTGGGGCTGGTTCCGCTTAGGACAGGTGAGCCTTGCTGTCTCTGTGGTTGAGTACAGGGTGTGTGGTTTAGCAGAGCCAAGGTACCAGCCCCAGCCAAGGCTGCTGGGGCTGGGGGCTGCACACCCTGTGCTCTGCGTGCCCTCACTCTGCTCCTCGACTCCCAGCCACTGCTGCCACAGCCCCTTTGCAGCACATGAGGAGCACACAGCTAGCACAGCAGCACATGCGCAGCTAGCACAGCAGCATGCGAGCAGCACAGCAACATGTGAGCAGCACACAAGCATCACGGCAGCACACAACTAGCACAGCAGCACGTGAGCAGCACAGCAAGCTGAAGAGAAGGAAGAATCCCAGACCCAGCCAAACTCTGGCACTGCCTCTGCCAAACAGGCCAGGGTGCAGAGCCCCCAGACACAGCACATCCATATCTCTCCCCTCCCCACTGCATCCTGGGACCAGAGTCCAAAAGAGCCCAAAGCCTTGCTCCCTCCCTTGGCTTGGTTCGGCTCCAAGCTCCAATTAGCATCAATTATTCATTGCTGATTTGCTGATGTATTGTGGAGGCACTCAGCAGGGTTGCCGAGCTCCTAGTGGTTGTGGGTGGCGGGGAGGGAGGATGAGGGGCATGGCCATGGCTCTGCAGAGAGCCAGCGAGTGACAGGGCCAGACGTGGCTGCTGCCGGTCCCAGCTCCTGGCACTGCTGGTTTGGCTGATCATGAGCTAGGAAGGAGAGGAGCCATAGCGGGCTGCCAGGGCACCAGAGCTGAGTGCAGCTTGTGGGGCTTGTGGATCTGCATTGGAGTGGTTTCTGGGCAGGGACCAGCCCTGGGAGCCAGAGAGCTGGTGGTTTCAGAAAGGCCATGACAAGAGCAGTGACTCCCCCAGGGAAAAGGGGGATTTAATGGGAATACTGGCAAATGCCAAGTGTGGAGGGAGGGGCAGCAGGAGGACTGGTCCCTGGCTGACAAGGCCATTAGGATTTAAGCAGAAGCTTTGATACCTTCCACAGAGTTCATTCACCACTGGTCCCAGTGCTGTACAGCAAATATATTGGTAAGCTTGGGCTTGGGACTACACAGCTGTCCTGCTCCTGGTTGCCTGGGAGCAGCACCCAGGTCCTGGGGGCATAGGAAGGGGTAGGGGGTGCTGCTTGACTGGGGAAGAGGCAGGACCTCCATGAGCTGAGCCCCAAAACCCCACCTGGGACTCCCATTCAGCACCCATTCAAGGCTGGGTACCACTGTGGCTCCTGCCTTAGCCAGAGTGATGCTGTCAGGGAATGTGGTGGAGCCCTGCCTGTCTCCAGTCCCTGCAGGGGCAGGGTGAGAGTACCTGGCCAGGAGGTCATGACCAGGCACATGCATGAGGTGCAGGGACCAAGGATGCTAGTTAAGCAACATCTTACTCCATTTTTTTTCAATGACAAGTGAACCAAGGATGTTTCAGAGAGGAACAGGACTCAGTCTGCCACATCTCTCAAACCCAGCACAACTCACCTTCCCTAGGGGAAACCCTGCCCTTCTGGACACTTCTGCTCCCTCCCCGGCAGCACAGACCTGAAGCTGTCCCAGCAGTTAGATAAATGACATACCCTAAACCCTGTGGTGCCCGCCACGTAGGTAACTGCTGCAGCCATTCAAACCTGGTCCCAACCATCTGCTTCCTCCACGCCACCTGAAAGCCAACAGGTTCACCAGGGCTGTTGGTTGGCAGGTGACACAAAGCAGCTTGTGCAACTGGGCTGCTTGCAGGCACCTGGAAACACAGGAGGGATGAGGTTTGCTTTACTCCAGCCCATGGATGTCCCACCTGTGCTCATGGTGCAGCATTCCTGGGCTGGCATCCAGCATGAAATGATATGGGAGATGTGCTGAGAGCTGCATCCTCAATGCACTGCTGCTCCACTGTGGTGCTTATTGGTGCTGGCTTTTTCTCTTTTTTTTGCAGGTTTGCAGACCAGGTTTTAGACAGTTAATATAAATGAGCTAACTTAAGAACACTGGAGAACAAGGTAGGAGCTTTTTTTGTTGCTATTTGACTTCTTTTAGGTGAGGCAGAGCACTGCTAGAAGCAGGAATACTGGCCTACAGCACCCACCAGGTGATGCAAAGGGATGCCACATTTAATGCACTGCCCTTAAATCGTAGGGTGGCATTTAGCTAATCCTAGCCCCTCAGTCTTTGTGCCCTCTGTGCTGCTCTGGTAGAGACAGACGACCCTGCGTTTTCCATAACCATGTTCCTTAAGTACCAAATGGCAGCTTTCTTTTGGGGGGAACCAGAATACTGCCCAAATTTAACACCCCAAAGCCAACAGTACCGTGTCATCTAATCACAGGAAGTGCTGGCCATGAAATTCGGGGGGCGGGGTGTGTGTCAGAGGCACTGTTCACACACAGCTTTTTAAAATACATGTTCAGCTGTGAGTGGCACCACCTTACACTCCCAGCAACTGGTGTAAGCATGACTCAGTCTTGACTCATGTAGCGTCACGGTGAGTTGCACCCACCCATCATGCAAGGAGCTGTGTCCACCCGCTCCCCATCCGGTCCAACCCTTCCAATGCTGCCCGCGGGCAGGAAAACAAACTCCAAATCTGAAATCTCAGCCAAAACAGAAAGCTGCAGCAGGGCTGCTGGCCACTGGCCACCTGTCAGAAGGGATGTGCAGGGGCTGGGGACAGGATGCTGCCCTTGGCTCAGCAAGCCAGGAAAGGATGGCAGTACATAGAAATGAACAGTTTTCTTTCCACTGCTGCAGGGGATGATTGGATTTAACCACAGTAGAAAAGTAGGGAGGAAGGCAGAGATGGAGTGGGTTGGACCCACCGCAGCTGAAGCACACCCGGTGAACCAAGCTAAAAGCCAGCACGAGAAGACAACTGGTCTTGCTGCAGCATCTGTTGCTGTAAGAAACATCATGGAGTCTGATTTTATGCTAAACTTTTTGAACTGTTATCATTACAACCATGTAAAACACAGCATCAAATAGTCAGGACAGTCTTTTTGGCTTAGTGTAAAAAAGGTAGACTTTTTTCCCAATAACTCTTTACAAAGAAAACAAACAACAAAAAAAGCACAGACATAAAAATGTTTTTTTTTTTTAAAGTAATAATTATAATACATTAGAAAGAGTCACGGAGGAAGCGATCCACGCTGTAAACAAGAATAGCAATTAAAAAGAAAAGCAGATGGTAGCTGGGCTCTCAAAGCGCACAGCTGAGAGACCCTGACCTCAACTGCCATCCCACACTGGAGCCGGTCCCCAGTGCCGGTCCCCATGGCTCCTGCTGCCCACCGGTGCCACAGCCACTCAAAGTCCTCAATTACAAACAAACCAACCCCAAAAAACCAAACCTGCACCGTTGATCTTTAAAACTACATGGAGGGCAGCAAGGCGAGAACCATCCCGGGGCTGTGAGGGCAAGGATGGTGGAGGGGTGGGGTGGGGGTGGGGAGCTGCTTTCCTGAGTTTGCTTGTGGCAAGAGTGGCTTTTGCCAAGGGGCTGGGGCCATTGCAGGAAGCTGGGGCAGGGGTGCGAGTGGCTTGGGCCAGTTATTTGTCAAGCTGAGCTGCCACCCTCGTCATTCTCCTTCCCTTCCTATCCCCAGCAAAAGGGCCGAGGCTGGGCCATGTCCTGCCCACCCCTGCTGCCACAGACCCACCATGGCCACACCTTCATCTGCAGTAAAAGGCAGAGAAGGGGAGGGAGGTCATCTAGATTATGCTTTGATGTGCTGAAGTAAGAGCACCACTCTAAGGAAAGCAATGCATCTCGCTGGCTCCCAGCCAGTTCAGGCTACTTTGCCCCCAGGAAATCTTCCCAAATCTGCCAGTTTTCTGGGGCTGCAGGTTGGAGAAGAGCTGCTTAGGTGGCACAGTGAGGAGCTCAGAGCCCCTCCCAGCAAGAAGCACACTGGTGGGAACAGGGAGCCTGTGTCTGTCTGGTCCCAAGATCACTGAAACCAGCTGGTGGCTTCCCCCAGGCTTGGAGGTGACCAAGGACGTTGTTGTGTGTTCCTGTTAGGGCTTGGAGGGGAGGAACAACCCCCTCCAGCCTCAGTTCTTGTTGAACACCATGCACCAAACACCATGTAATGGGTACTGTGTATTTGACAGCTCTCCAAAATTAGAGCAAACCACCTTTTTATATGTGAATACTGCAAAACACCCCAGACACATGCTGTGTGAGGAGCCCGAGTGCACATGCAACACAATCTGCAAAGGCTGTGTGCCTGCAATGGGGGGGGGGGGGGGTCAAAATGAGGGGAAAGAGGTTTCAGCTCTTGCACACGTGACCCAAATGCTCAGCTATGTTGGCAGGAGTCCTATGTGTGCTTCAAGGAGAGGACAGACCCCATCCCCCCCCCAAGCTACAGAAACCAAGCTGAGGTGACCACCAGCCCTCAGATGCTTGTCACTGCTTCCCAGCAAGCTCGAGGCCAGTGGGCTGCTAGTGAAAGACAGTTGATACCTGTCCTGAAATACTGCCCAGGTATTTTAACACACAAATAGATTTAACTACTGCAGTTACTGAAAAACATACTCTAACTTAAAACCAATTCAAGCGCCATTGTCCTAGGAAGGACTTGTGGTGCCTCAAAACACAAATACTGAACATTAATACAGCACTTCTCAAAGAGCAACTCTTGACTCCTACAGCACCCCTGCGAGGTAGCTAATAGGGTTGTCCCTCCTTTGCAGAGGGAGAGAGGACAGGCAGGGTTGGAGACTCAGCAGATGATGGGGGTCTCAGAGCAGGGGTTGCAACAGAAGCTGAGGGTGCTGTGGTCTGGCTGGCTACATCCAAAGATGGAGTGCTGGCTTTGATGCTCTCCTTGCTGCTAACACAAACCACCACATGCAGAGAAGAAAAAAAAAAACTGATAAACCCCACCCACAAAGTAATATAGTGGCAGTTTTCTGCTGGGCTTCCAGGTAAGCTTCAGATCAGGTTATGTTACTGAAGCAGCCTGTGAGATAAAACACAGTTTTCACAGTCTCCTTAGAACTTAAAGGAGCTTTTGCCCAGGGTCTCCATTGAAAGGATTGGAATCCCACCTGCAGTCTCACCTAAGGTAGCATCTGCAGCCACCCCTTTTGGACAGCAAATACAGCCATCTGGACTAGTTTATTTCCTGCTGCTTCCATTGATCCTTCTGATGAAGTCCCTTCACATGTAGGGGTGAAGTAGATACAGAAACAGGAGTTTGGACCACGTCTTTCAGTGGGGTGAGCTGTCCCCGGGTCCCTGCACACCTTCCGCCAACAGTTCGGGCTGTGCAGCAGCGACACCCTGGGATGGGGAGGAGATGGACCAGCCACCAGGACTTGGTGCATGAAGGGCATGTGGGCACCCATCGCATTACCACCTCAGCAGCGGGCTGTGGTGACATTGATGCTCTACAGCATCACCTTCCAAACCTCCTTCCTTGGTTGTTGATTTCTGGGTGGGCTAATGTGCTTCCCTTCCCCAGCTCCTATGCTGTTTCCACCCTGACACTTAACTTGCTGAAAGTGGGTTTCAGCTTGGGCACCGTGACTAGACACCACCACACCTCCAGCAGCTTGCTAGTGAAGGCAGGAGGTTTCCCAAGGCAGAAGCCCTTTTCCTGTTCAGCCAATGGAAAGGCAGCGAGCCCGCTCGCTACCCTGGACCTGCGAGGGAAAGGCCAACAGAAAGGCCACTCAGCCCAAGAGACTAGCCTCAGCCTTCATCGCTGTCCTTGTCACCTTGACAACTTAAGAAAGAACCACCTTGCTGGCGGTCCTCCACCAGGGTCACACCAAGGAGACCCCCCAGGACTCACCAGCTGTTGAACCTCCCCTCTGGGACGCTATCCACCACCACGGCAGGAGCCGGGTACAGCCAGGTACAGCTCTGCGGAAATGCATAGAGTAGGCAGTGGGCTCCTGCACCCTGCCAGGGCTCCACGGCCCTGCCTGAAAATGCTGCTGCCTCCAACTGCAGGTCTTGGAAAAGAAGTAAAGATCTATTGCTACAAAGGCCTTTGAAAGCAACGCTGTTGGCTGCACTGATTGGACATTTTAAAGAAAGCATTTCAGACTCCTATGCCTCGTGCCCACTTCCATAGCCATAGGGATCCACGGCAGGAAGGAGCAGAAAAAAATACGTGACACCTTCACCAGCCCTGCCTCTCTCCCCACAGGCGATGAGGCTCGGGGACCTTCAAGGAACAAAAAATGAAAGCGCTTTCCAATTTGTCCATAGGAAAGATACAAACCCATTTTGATGGTGGCTCCTAGCACTGGTGGCCACTGCTCCATCTCCTTGCCAGGCACTCGTACCAAAGCACAGCTTGGCAGGCAATGGCTGCTGTGCTTGTCACCCTGTCACAGCCCTGCTGAAGGGGGGTCCCAAAAACAGGGTGAGGGTGCTGCTCCAGCACCTGCTTCCTCTCCCTCATCTCCCCCCATCCCCACTAAAACGTTATTGATTTGGGCAGCTTTGCCAGGGGAGGAGAGCCTGAAAGGAAACTGTTCTCCGAGCGGGATTTGGCAACCTGCAGCGGTAATTTTGGTTTGGGGCTCAGGGAGGGTCGTGGGGCTTTCAGTGCGTTTAATGGTTTCTGGAGGCTTTTTTGTGCATCTACCTCCTCTGGGTCCAGCTCAAGAGGTGGTGGCATGGAGGTGGCAGGCAGGGGATGTCCAGTCTCCAGCAGAGGCAATGCCACCTGCTTTCTGTTCGAGAAGTCCTGCTCTGTCGCATGGGCCAGGTGGAGGGGAGTGGTGGTTTTGACAACGATGTAGGGGCTGTTCCCCTCCACTGCAGGGGATGGTGCCTCCTGGAAGGGGCAGCCCTTGCCCAGCCCCGCTGCCTCTGACTCACCACCAGACAAGATGGGCACACTGCCGCCTGCCAGCCCGTGCGTGGGCAGCATGCCCAAACCCCCTGGCCAGTGCATGGTGCCGGTGGCGCTCCCTGGCCCGTTCTCCTGCAGGCTGGCGAGCTCCCCTGTGGATGCAGCTTTGGATGCCAAGCGCTTCAAGTCCATTTTCTCCGGCAGCGCTGCTCTGCAGCGCTTCTCAGCCATCTCCTCCTCGTGCTCGCTCTTTGGGGAGTTGTCATGCTGCGATGCGCTGGAGATCCGCTGCCAGCCACCCAGCAGAGGATGAGGGGGTGCATTGAGTGCTTTCTCTTTGCAGAGGGAAGATGCTTGTTCTCCTGCCAGCAGGGCAGCAGGATTTGGCTGCCATACCGTGTGGTCCATAGTGGAAAGCTCAGCAGTGCTCGAGTTGGGAGGACTCGGCGTGTTTTGGAGAGATGAGTCCAAGGAGCTGTGCTCGGCTGGGGCAGGAAGGCAGACTGACTCGTGGTCCACCGTGGCATGGCCAGGAGCGAGAAGAGGCTGCTCTGGAGGCAGGGCTGTGGGCAGGAGGTGATGATGGGCCTGTGTCTCGCTTGCTTTCAGAAGAGATGGCAGCTGCCCGTCCCCAGTGGGGTCCACCCCACTCTCCTCTCCCAGTGGCTGCTTGCCAGGAAGATGCAGGTGGATGTCCGTTGCTTCAGCTGCTTCACTGTCCTGGAGGATGGGAGTCCTTACCTCCATTGCTGTCATTCCTCCCGGCTCCCCCGGACTTCTGTGGGGATGGGGCTCCTTGTCCAGGGGGTGCTCGCCCACACAGCCATTCTGGCCATTGGCCGCCACATTGCCCTTCCTGGCTACTGGGTTGAGGGAGAGCTCCAGGCCCAGGGGTTTCCGTGGGAACTCCTCAGGCTTTGCTGCATTGGAAGCAAAGAAAACAAAATAAAACCCAAACTGTGCATCAGTTCTTTTTTGCATCTGGCATGCCCTGACCATGGGGAAGGCAGATGCTACACCCAGCGGGTTGCCAGCCCTTCTGCGCTGCCCTGGCTCCCAGCTGCACCAGAGGGATGCTCTGGTCCCCAGGGGACATGGGTATCACTGGCCGTTCCCACTGGGCTGCCTGCCTTCCCCTCTACCCACCTGGTGGGGGGAGGTCAAATTTCATCTTGCGTAGTTCGTTCATCGACACCTGCAGTTGCTCAATGACGGCATCATCCTCATACTGCAGTGAAGCAGCAATTTTCTCCTGTAGAAATTCCCGTAAATCTTCCAGCGTCATCTTCAGCAAGCGCTCTGGGGGATGGCAGAAAGGAGTAATGGCAGCGGCACTGCCAAATTGCAGGGTAGCACCAGCGTGGGTTGCATTGCTTTGGTTTTATCTGGTATTCTGCTGCTGTTCCCACTCTAGAAGAGTGGGACAGCCTGAACGTCTTTGCCTCTCTCCCACCTTCCTGCTGTTGCTCAGGCACTGGCAGGATGATGGTTGGGCTGGGACCTATTGCTGACCAGGATGCACGTTTTGGGCCATTTCTGGAAGTTCTCAACTATACCTCTAGGAGGAGGAAAAGCTCCATGAGAAACCCTGAGCATCAGAGTGAACAGCCACTGCTGGCAGCCGCCACCACCAGCCAGGGACGCCAACCTGCACTAGCCAGCAGGCAGGGATGCTACCCCACACCAGGGATGCAGACAAGGATGGGACGCCGGCAGGAACAGGATGCAGGCAGGGATGCTGATCTGCGCCACGCATTCCTCAAGGAGGAGACATGATTTCAGGCTCAAACTTCTACCTGCCTGCCAGTTTCCCAGTCTTTGCAAACAAATGGGATGCTTGAAGATGTATTTCTGGATAGCCTGAATTTCAGCTGAAGAAAGAGCAGGGTGGCTGTTTGCAGGAGCCAACAAACGCAGTGCCATAAATCCCACTGGCCCAATGGTTCCCAGCATGCACTATCAGCATCACTCCTGTCCCAGATTAAAGACCTAACACGGTAACAAAGCAAGGCTGCTAGCTTATAGGAGCGGAAGGGTTCAAAGTCCCTAAGATCTCGAGGTAGAAACATCACTGCTGTAACGTTATGTAATTAAAAACAGGTTTTGGTCATTTCAGCAGTATATTAATGGATTTATTTCTCCCTCTACAGCCTTTTCAGCTGAACTGCCACATAGAGTTTTGCAGACAGATGGGTTGCTGTCTGTATTGCCCCTAAAAGCATGTTGATAAAAGATGTGGGGCACAGCATGCAGAAAGAGGCAGATGGGAGCATTTTGGTGGGGTTTGCTGTGCGCAGAGCACAAGATTTCAACACTTGTGGCATCTCATTTCCTCCCTGGAGCACCGGCACGGCCTTTTGGGGTCAGCACAGGGCATGAGCAGGCTGGCAGCGAAGCAAGACTTTCTGGGTCAGCAGAACATGGGTGGCCCAGCATGGTGCCACCTCTGCCATACAAGATGCGCTCTACTGGGACCTTACTTTTGTGCAGTTTGAGGATGGTGTAAGCCATGGCTGTCAGCACCCGCTCTCCTTCCAGGATGTAGATATCCCAAAGCCGCAAGGTGAGAGTGAAGGGGGTCTGTTTCAAGCACATAATCAAAAAAACAGCTTGTTAGCACCACACTCATTAGCACTGATTGATGGGATGATGATACAGAGGCTGGTGGCATCACTATGTCCCCTCGCACCAAAAACACACAACAGGGTGAGGCATTGAATGTCCAAGATTCATCTATAACACAAAAACGTATTTTATTGTCTATAGTTTTGCCTTAAAGCTAACACCCTTGGGTAGCAGGGAAAGTACTTAAAACCCGGCCGCAAATGCAAAAAAAGGAGAAGCTCTGCACAGACATACTAGCACAGAGATTCCACTACCCATGGAGAGATCTTTCAGCCTTGCAAGCACACAAAGCCACTCTGGTATCCATCCAAACTGCCCAAACAGATGAAGGGCTATTTATGGGATAGGTCTGAAGGCCCAACAGTGCTTCACTAAGCATTAAAAAATCACTCCTTTGGTGTCTAGAGAAGTGGTCTTTCTTATACACAGGCTTATTTCTGCCTGCTAGAAAGACTTCTGCAAGAGGTATTCATGTGCATCTGGACCCAATCTGAAAAACAGGAGTGAACTCATATCCAAAATGACAGAGCAGCCCATCAGCTCCCAGCAAAGATTTAAGGCATCTCACCAACACAGAAATTAATACTAGTCCTACTGTGACATTTAAATCCAAATTTAGGATGCTGTGCTTACTCTAGAGTTTGGCATGACTGGCCATTGCAGCTCCTTTAAACATGTTACTGCAGTTAAAGGCATTTTGCATTTTATACAGCTTTTAGTGACAGACTGCAAAGCAGTGAGTTCCCTCTCAAGGGGAAGAGATCATCCACTGTTTTATAGGAAACAGGGCAGCAGAAAATTGAGACTGAGGACACACAGATGTCCTACACATTAGCAAGTCTGGATCTTGTGTTCAAGTGTGCAAGCGCAACACTGCCCCTAAAGTAGTCTTGGCTAGGGACTGGCAAATTAGCTCTGTACAAATCAGGGTAATTTTCTCACACTTTCATGTGTCTGCAGCGCCCAGCCCACTCCTTTGCCTGCAGCTGCTGCACTGCTATTTTTTCAGTTTGTGCCCCCAGCTCTTCTTCTCCCTACGCTGTTTCCAGAGCCAAAGTGAGGCAAGAGGAAGATCTCTCCCGACTTTGAAGTTTACATTGCTGCTGCTGAGCCATCTCCCAGCGACTGCTTGTGATGAGGCAGCAGGAATTGACTTGTCATCAGTGACATGCAGTTATTTTTAGCTTCTCCCTTATTAACTTTTTTGCCGTATGAGAGTGTGCATAATATCCCACCTTATAAAATATTAACACCTTCTTCAAATTATGATACTTTTTTTAAAAAAAACAGGCGGATTAACCATGCATGCAAGCAGCAGAGCAGCAAACAACCCACAGAGCATCCTCACCCGGTCAATGAAACACTGCAGGAACCACTTGGTCGTGTAAATCCCTGTAGTCATCTGCTCCTTGTCCTAGGAGGAGACAGCAAAGAGACACAGGTGTTTCACCAGGCTGGCTGCTGGAGGTTCAAGCAACTCATCAGGCTTTTGGGGAGGTTGGTTGATTGGTTGCTTGCTTGCTTTATTAATGCTGGGGTCTGTGTGCAGGATCTGGCTGCAGTTTGTCTCCAACAAAGGCCTTACTTTAAATAGCAATTTTGAAGCCCTACTTTGGCCCTTTGCCCAAGATACTCATTGAACCTGACCCTCAACATGGCCAGACTTCAGCCACAACTTTGGAGAGGGATTTCTAGGAGAAGCTTTTCTGGCCTAATATCTACTCCAGCGATTTACAAAAAACCTTCCAGGAACCCAAACCATGCACTCCTTGCAGACTACCATTTTTGTTTCCATAGCAATTCCCATGCAAGCCTCTCAGAGGACCACTTAAATGATTAACCCCAAGTATCCCACAGGTAAATGCAGACCTGCACAGTTGAGCCAGCTTTGCTAGCACTACTTCATTTGCATGGCATGGCTGCTGCAGTAGGATGGCCTGACAGGCTAAGGAAAACTCTTAAAAATCTCACCAACATCACCGTGGTCTATCACTTTTCCGTCTCTGTCTGGCACCCGGCACAGCACTTGCACACAGCTTTGCTTTTTCTGCCACAGCTGATGGTGTGGCACGGCTGGTGCTGGGATGCACAGCGCCCTGCACGTGCACAAAGTTGACAAGACCACTGCTGCAAGGCCAGCAAGGTGGCGGGGATGGGAAGAGAAAGAAGCCCATGGGATTAACGGTCAGCTCTGATCTTTGCTTTTGGCTGGTGCTGGGCACCTGCAAGCCTGGGGAGTCTTTGGGAGCCAGGAGGCAGGAGCAGCTTTCAGGCAGTTATTCCTGTCCTCCCCACGCAGGTTTCCCTACCATTATGGCTATAACTAAGTGAAAACCTGTCCTGGCTCTGTTTCACTTATACAGCCAGGGCTGGCTCATTTGCAGCAGGAAGCAAGATGATGGCAATATAAACAGCTTTTCCTGGAGCTGGGCCACTGAGTCCCTTGGGAGCATAAGAAACCTTCAGGAGTCTGGCCACTGAATCCCAACTGTCTACAGCAAAAGGGAGCAGATGCTGCAAAACAGTCGCCTAAACATTAGACTGCAATCGATGTGTCCTGCAGATGCTTCTCCAGCCACCAAATGGCCTTGTACCATCTGCTAGAGAGAAAAACAACTGGACATGCCCAAGCAACAAAACACACAGCAAATCTTACATTTGTCTTCAAATAACAACAAAGCCATTAAATGCAAGCACTTGGGGCTAATAATTATTGAATTAAGACTCCACACAATCCAGCATTACCCTTCGGGCTTTGCAGCTGGTGCAAGAACACAGCCCAGCCTCACTGCTGTATGCAACAGCTCCTTTTGCTGCAGGCTCTGTGAGCCTTCCCGCCTGGCTTTCCTAAGGAAGCCTTCAGATTTTAGCAGTCTCTACACTAATGATGACCAGCAAGCAAATGATAACCATTCGCCTCAGCAAGATTCAGGCATCCCATTTAATAAATGCTTGCCTCTTTGTGGCTGAAGTGGTCCTACACGGTTAGAAAGATATTCAGTTGTCCATCAGTTTGGCAGAACATTACACTAATTGCTGTAGCATTAAAACACGGTATTAGTATGGGAAGACTGATAGCAAAGTGATACCATGTGCTTCTTCAGTTTGGGAAACAGTTTGCTTAAAATCTGCTCGTGGTGAGCTTGAAATCTCTGCAGCTTCGGGAATCCAGGAATGAAAAAACCTTAACAAGAAAAGAAGAGAGAAATAAATCATAATCAGAAAAGCTCTGGAGCAGTCATGGGGGCTGCCAGATTTTCTAGAAACTCATCCCCTGCATTGCCTGTTGAAGTTGGCTGGACCACAGTGCACCCAGCTACCTCCCCTGGCATTCCTCCCAGAGCCCACCCTCATGGGCAACAGCACCCTCAGCACCAACACCAGCTGGTCCTTCTCACTCTGGCCCTGCAGAGCAGACCCACTCACCTCCCCACTGCCTGCCCGCCTGGGACTTGGCTTGGCCAAGACCTCTCTGAACACCTCTTGGTGCTTACCAAGGTTCAGAGAAAAGCTGAAGATGTTTGAACACCACAAGCTTGTGCAGCACCGCGTAATCTAGCAGGACATCCGTTTAAGATGGTCTGAAGTTATCAAGCCATAAGGCTTAGCCCTCCACTCATAAAATAACCTCTGTGTATAGATTACTGCTAACCACAAGTAAGATGAAAGGATCTTTAATGTGTTTAAAGTAAAATAATACAGCACATTTGGTGGAATTACATCTTCATAAAAACACAAGGGCACGTAGCTCATGGCATGCTAAAAATGGAGCATTACATGATGCTCTTGGATGTACTTCTGTAAGACTTCTTAAAAACTGGTGACCTTGAGTTAATTGATTGCCAAGGGCAAGGCACTCAGGAGGGAAGATAGCACCTCTGTGGAAGTGTTAATTACTGATCACTAAAGCTCAGTGCTGATAAACCACATTTTTCTCTGATGAACTTTGCCTCCAAGAGTGAAGTTCAGCTCCGTAGTTGGGTTGTCTCAGCACGTAATTAAGCCATACCTGCTTTAAACAAGTATATGTGAGGAGAAACGAGGCTCTACTGACCAACCTAAACAGCCTTCCCTCCCCTTGCAAGAGCCTCCGTCCACATCCCGCCCCAGTCTTTACCGTGCATGGCGTGCCGCTGGTTGGTCAGCAGCTGTGCCAGTGCCCAAAATGCATCCTCTTCGTTTAAGTACATCAGGAGGATGGCTGCAATCTGGCTCATCCCTTGGCAGTAGCTCACTTCCTGCAAGAGGCAAGAGGGGTACATGTGTTGCCACACCGTCAGACCCCACCACGATGCCAAATCTGCAGAAGCAGGTCAGGATGCCTGTGCTTCCCTCTCCTCTTTCAAGGTCTGTCCCATTTCAAGGTCTTTATCATTTATGCCCAAATTCACAGTTTTCATATGTCTACAGCATCTACCATTGTCACTGACTCACAGAGTGGTTTGGGTTAGAAGGGACCTTAAAGATCATCTAGTTCCAACCCTGCCCTGCCATGGGCAGGGACACCCTCCACTAGACCATGTTGCCCAAAGCCTCATCCAACCCGGCCTTAAACACTTCCAGGGATGGGACCTCCACAACCTCTCTGGGCAACCTGTTCCAGTGCCTCACCACCCTCATTGTAAGAAATGTCTTCCTTACGTCCAATATAAACCTGCCCTCTTTCAGTTTAAAACTGTTGCCCCTTGTCCTGTTACTACAGGCCCTGGTAAAAAGTCTTTCTTATAAGCCCCCTGTATATATTGAAAGGCCACAATAAGGTCTTCCTGGAGCCTTCTCTTCTCCAGGCTGAACATCCCCAACTCTCAGCCTTTCTTCATGGGAGAGGTCTTCTGGCCCTCTGACCATTTTCATGGCCCTCCTCTGGACTCGCTCTAGCAGGTCTTCCAGCAGGAAGTGAGGGGCTTGCAGGCAATGCCCCCCACCATGCTGCTCCCCCCACCAGCCCTGCTCAAGCCTGGAGGACGAGGGACAGAAACCCCAACATAAGAGGTGCCCGCAGCTACTTCAAGGAATAGGGGATGGGACAGTAAGCGGCGTGTGGCTCCGATATTGTTTTGGATTCCTTCAGCCATGTGAGCACTGAAGTAATTAAAGAATAAATAAATCTGGTAAGCATTTATCTTGTATGAGGGAAGGCAGGGTCTTTGTTTCCTTGACTACCCCCCGATCATCTTCTGTGCCTTCAACAAGGATGCCATTCAGTGTATGACAAGAAGAAACACAATGGACCTTCAGCCAGGAGGCTAGTCTTGCTGGAAAGCCAAAGGGCAATCCCCTGTTCTTTGCTGACACTCGCCCAAACCGCATCTGCCAGATGTCATTTACCAGGTGACAAAATGAGCAAGGGAATGAAACAACTGTGCAAAGGGTCTCGTGCTGCCTGTGAGTCTTGCAGCCGTCTGTACAAACCAGTATTAGGACTTAAAATTGGAATTACCACTGGCTAAATGTGGGTGTGTGTATATGTATATACACACACACACGAACATACATGTATACACATATATAAATATAGATAAAGCTTCTTTTAAGTATTTTTTATACATATATATATATATATAAAGCACGATGCTATTCACTTTAACTGGACTAACTTACTACTTACGGTGTTATAAACAGAGTATGCTGACAGGACATGGAAGAGTGCCTGTTGCCTGGGGAGAAAGAAGGATATTAAAACACTTGAGCATGAGGTCTCCAGGTTCGTGTGCACACCAATGCGTATGCACAGAGAGCAAAGGCTCTGAAAACACCCAGCCAACTAGTACTTATGCCTTTTGCCAGGAGCAGGGCTCACAGAACCAGAAAGCACTTTGATAGGCATGTGGGATGGGACCTCTTCCTGTAGGAGGGAGTCACCAGTGGCCCCTCAGAGTGGGGCTGAACCAGCCTGGCCCATCAGCAGGTCTCCTGGAGACACATGCACGTACCCACACGTGCTGTGTTCCACACACCTCCTCTTCAGGCTCGGAGTGGAGGTGGGTTTTTAGTAGACTTGCAACCACCCAGGCATCAAGTGTTATACATCCTGGGAGAAAGCACTGCCACCATTTTATTAACAGGTTCCTTTCTCCCTTCCCTCCTTGCTAAAGGAGTCATCACTATCTAGATACACAGTGCACACTCCCTCACAGACTATGTCTGTGTAGGGCAGCCAGGTGTGACTCATCCAAGCGACAAAGCCACTTTGTCAAACCTCTCCAACCCCGTCTGTTGTGGAAGCCACGTATGCCCCATCCCATCCAGCTTCTGACAGACCCACCCCATCATCCCAGCCATCCCAAACCAAGCCCTCTGCAACTGCAACTCCATCACCCTGGGGGACAAGGCACTGCAACAGGCTGATGCTTGGCTCAGGAACTGGGGCTGAACATGGTACAGTATAGACCTGTCCGAAGAGAGAATCAGCAGCCCAACATCTGTGGGTTGTACCACGTGCTGATGGTCTGTGGAGCAGGCAGAGATAGCTTTGCTCTCCTGTGAGCTGCTCTGCACCAGGGGTCTGCTGGCCACCCCATCCAGCTCATCCCACAAACACTGACCGGCACTGATGCCCATACAGCCACGCAAAGCCTCCCGTACTCACTTCACTCCGTAGCGATCCCGAAACATGATGTGGTTTCGGAAGGTGCGGTTAACATCCAGATCTATCTGCTTGATTTCCGATGAAAAGCTCTTTGCTTGTTCTTTCATTTGCTGGAAGGGAGAGGGGCAGACAAGAGGAAGGAGTCAGACACCACCTCAGCCCACACCTCTCCACACAGCCAGAAGGCATGCTTCCTACAGCAGGAGTGGCAGCTTGTGAGCTGCACAGAGCTACTGCAGAGCGACTGGGGGACGCTGACGTCTTGCAGTGAGCAACGATCTGCAGTCTGGAGATGAATCCCCAGCCCCTCGGCTGTGCTGCTGGCCCAGGGAGAAGGGGACGACCCCACACTCAAATGCTGCCAACCCAGCCTTCGCCCATCTTCCAATACAGATACCAAGTTTTCAGAATCTAAAACCTTTACAATTAAATTCTACTCTGATTTCTTTTGATTTCTTTGTGGTACTTGGCTTGGCTGTCATAAAGCATCAAGACTTCTTGGTGCTTAAGGAATGATACACTTCTATAACCAACAGAGTCCCTGAGCTTTTCATAATAAACTGTTACAACAGACTCTATGAAGTGATCTCCAACTACTACTTCCCCTGCAGAAGAGAATCATCTTAGGTTTAAGGCATTTCTACTACAAAATCAGTTCTGGGGTATTCCCTTGGACTGGTGCAAATTTTAAGGAACTGGCAGAGTCCAGAACAGAAGATAAACCTAAAAGCAAGAATCCCCGTGTTCCCCGCACGCTGGCTAATCATTTAAGGCAGCATCACACAGATAAAGGACTGAAGTCCACTGCAAAAAAAGGAAATTCAAACCAAAGCTAAGCCCACCTCAACCAATTGTGCCCTTAGAGTCCCAGGCTCCATGGAGGAATCCCACTGCAGGCCCATTTGTCACCCACTGTTCAGCCCAGTGTGTGCAGACAAGGACCATTATGCTATAGCCAAACATTTCATTCTCACAGCCTTTAGACACCACCGGTGATCATGCAATTGCCCTCCTTCTTTAATATCTCCAGGGTTAATTGCATTAATAAAATACATTTTATGACTGTCTTCAGGCAGCCTGAGATCCACTGGCAGGTTAGGGGCAGTGGAGATGAGCAGCAAGCCCAGTTTGCCTGGAGCCCAGGGTCAAGACCCCTCCTTGCTCACACAGGAGACAGAAAATAGCACATCTGCACAGATACTTAATCATCTGCTCCAGCAGCTGCCATCCTATGAATGCTTGTCAGCCTGATACAAGGTGCCTCCAGGCTGCTGTCGACCTCCTGAGATGGCCACATCAGCTCTGGGGAACATCAAAATGTCATTAGCACCCAGATGTGTCCAGCACAGCCAACACTCAGAGCAGTCACAGCATCTCAGGAATATTAATTCCAAACTTGAAAACAGCTGTATGGAGGAGCAACAGTGTAGGAGCCATTTTGAACTATTGCCTGCACAGGACAAGGGAGGATAAAAGTGATGATGGAATGAAGATCTGATGAACATCATTTCCATGCTGTAAACACTGTGCTCCGTGCATCCTACGTCTCCTTGCCCACTCTAAAGCGGGCAGACTACCTGAGGCAAGATGACTATTCATATACACCGGTCCAGTTCAAATTTCCCTGCTAAAGGCCCTCATTTTCTCTGCCAGAACACCACCAAAATCTCTCAAAGACTGTAAAACCTCCTACTCTGGGTTTTTTTTTTAAATCACTGCACCTGAAGAGCAGGTAGGTTGCACAGCGCTTTGTCACCTCCACGCACCCAAGAAGCTTCAGTAATTCTGCAGACAGTAAACAAGAAGCCCAGGACAGGTTGTTCACCTTTTTTTCAAGTAACCTGGGGGCTCCACAGATGCTCTGCTGAGCTTGCTAGCACTGCGAGCCCTGCAAGCTGGCAGCAGAGCAGAGGCTGGGAAGCTGCTGTTCCTGTCCCAAAGACCTTTTATAAAGCAGCACGTAAGACAGGATGCCTCTGCTCTGCCCCATGGTCAGCACATTCCTCCTGCTACCTTCTCAGCTTTCCTCAAGCCTTCTTGGTTGTAGCTATAAAACCCCAGGGAGGCAGAAGTTCATGCCCACATTGAAACCAAGTGTGGTATGTCCCATGGTAGCCTCCGGGCTCCTGCAGCATCAGGGACAACTGAGCTCCCACGGCCTTGAAGAAGACTCAGAGACTTGCATGGAGAAGTACTGGAAGACAACTGCGATAAATTAAAGTACTACGGAAGCAACTGGTCCAGGCTTTTTAATTTTATCACTCCAGAGGCAACACGGACATGGGGAGCAAGGTATGCCATTTGGCTGGAAAAGTATCTCCTTTGCCAGCCTGAGCGCAAGGGACATCTCTACAGAGGGAGCAGTGGGTATAAAAAAAGATAAATCCCCTGGCACATGCCAGGTGGCATGCTCAAAACTCAAGGCACATGCAAAAGCCAGGCTTTTGTGCCATGGTTCACGCCCAAGGAGAAACGGGGTGGCCTTGGGAGCAGCCCCTCCAGGACACAAGGCTGGGGTTGAAGCTTAGTCCCTTCTTGAAAGCAAAACCTCACATCCAGGATCCGCACTGACCCTCTTCTGGAGGAAATCAGGGGAGAGCTAATTACTAGCGGCAGGTGGCACCAAAGAAGAGGAGAATTAAGATGAACTTGTAGGGGGTTTGCATCCAGCAAAGCCTATTAGCCCTGAAGCTCCTGTTTATCGCAGACCCCTCTGGAGCACAGATAAACTCCTTGAGACTTTCATTTGTTTGGATTGCTTCCCTGCCTGTGCAGCACAGCTTGGAGGGAAGGAGTGCAATAAGAATCTGCGTGCTGGGAGAGCTTCGTTATCTCTGCTTATTGCTGTGAGCCCAGCCCGGCTTCCCCAAGCCCCTGCATGTGACTCCATCCCAGTGGCATCTCACTATTAACATCTACGCTTGACTAACTATAATGAGCATTAGTGTAATCCTGCTTAATAAGCAGAGATTTTTAGAAACACATGCTGGAAGCAGCACTCCACCTCCTGCCTCTGAAACATAACTGTCCTCACGACACCCTGATCCTCGCCCGGGTACGTGATGCGAGCTAGATCATAACACAAGTTTGGAAAATAAGTTAATTATCAACCAAGGGCTTCCACACACTGCCTATGGAAAGAGGCAGTGTAAAGGTGCTGAGATGCTCAAAAAAACCCCCAAACCCAAAATACAGTAAGCCCCATCACTCAGGTTCAATGCGTGCTACAGAAATTGCTTCTTTTATACCAAGGAATCCAAGCCTGCAGCATGCAATGCTCTGGTAGGAAGCAATGCAAGGCAGTCTTTTCTCCTATCTGCAGAGAAAATAAAACATTTTTAATAGAAAAATGATTTTTATTTGATTTTTAATAGAAACTTTTAAGACAGTTATAAAAAGATTGAAGACGGAAGATAAAAGAAGCCTCTTCAATCCAAGCTCTTCCAACGCTGTCAGTCAACTTCCAGCTGCACATCAGTTGTAAGACAGGACCCCACACTCAGATATACCCCCCAAGCTCAAAAGACCTGCCCTCACCCACGCTTAATTGGGTTGCTCAACTAAGGACCCATTGTCAGCTGGTTTAAGGCTTCTGACCTTGTGCATTTCAAAACGCCCTGAGTGAAATTTTCAAGTACAGGGAGACATTTGTGGTACCCTCATCCAGCATCTACCCACTTCAGGGTACTCGTGGTACTCCACATCACTCCAGGGAGCTTGGGGAACTGCGAGCTGTACCTTTGCTAAGCTTCGCCTCCCTTTTCCCTGCATCTTTCCCTAAGGATGCAGTAACACTAACAGCATCTTTGCTCATGGCTTCCATCAGAAAATAAATGGAAGCAGCATATCAGAGAAAGCAGCTGGCTGAACATGCTAAAAGGCCCCAGCCTAATATACACACACACGGATAAAGAGTTTATCCCCTTTGCATTCTCAGTCCTCACTAATTTTAAGCCTTTCCTTCTCAGAGGTTGCAGCAGTTCACAGAAGGGATCAGGCCCCGCCACCAGTGCATGTCATAGGGTGCTAGGCACACCGCTACCCTGCAAGGGAGGATGCAAGGGTTGGGTGTTCCCCTCCGACCCTTAAAGCATCCCTGTAGGAACTCCCATTTCCCTCCTGCCCATGGTGGAAATGGAGATGCCTGCATCCACCATGCTTGCCCCAGCCAGTAAAGCCCCACCAAACCAGCCTTCCCATCACCTTGCTCCCATTGCCTTTGCCAGGAAGAGCCTGTACCTCATATTTTCCTTCATTCTCCTTCTTCATCTTCTCAACGTCCAGCAGAAGCGACCAGACCTGGCCTCGCACCTGAAGCGGGATCCCTTTGTACACTCGCCGACACATCTGCGGGGAGGTAAATACATGCAAGGTTAGCTGGTCCTGCTGGTGGCA
Source organism: Balearica regulorum gibbericeps (assembly GCF_011004875.1). Classification (NCBI taxonomy): domain Eukaryota; kingdom Metazoa; phylum Chordata; class Aves; order Gruiformes; family Gruidae; genus Balearica; species Balearica regulorum. The sequence continues at coordinate 50,850,323 of NC_046188.1, read as the reverse complement.
GAACAGATTTGCTCTCTGGTTTGCTGCTGCGGACCACCAGCCATCTGAGCGGACACCCCAACTGATCACTTCCTCTGCCTGCGCTGGCGCAGAGAGGGCATCTCCAATCTGATGGATGAGCTGAGCACCTGCATCCATCAAAGGCATGTACCCAGTCAAAATCAAGCCACATCTCATGCTTTTGATCTTACTGGAAGAACTGGATACAGACCATCCCCTTTATATGTGGAGACATCTCAGATCCTTCAGAGCAGTCACATTCCATGCACACAAGCCTGCCCTTGTACTCCTCTCAAAGGACCAGACGCAGCACCCATGGCTTTGAAGCTTTTGATCTGACCTGGCATGGCTGTTCTCACTTGGATCCTCAGGGATTGGGAGAAAAATACATTTCCCCTTGGAGAGGAGAGCCCTTACCATGAGAGCCACAGGGACATGTCCTCCGCAACCACCATGGCAAAGGAGACTGTGGGCTACACCAAGGGCTCTCCCAAGAACGTGCAAGGTACTCCTCAAGCAAAGAGGGGGACTGGGGAAAAACGTGCACGTGTCCCTCCTCTTGGCACCGCTTGATCACTTCATGATGTCTCTTCCCTTTTTTCTTGTTATAAAGCCCTCTCTCTCTAAAGAGACCATTACATTTCAATGGAAAACAGAAAAGAGCTTTTGTTCCATCCTTGACCTCTCCCATTAAAAGAAGCAGATTCATAAAAAAAAGAAAAAAGCCTCATTTCTGAATATTCCCATCCTTTCATTCATCCCACCTGTGAAATGCCTTGCAGCTGCACTACAAAGCCAACCGTGGCACTCCTCCAGGTTCCTGAGGACCCTGGGGTATGCTGAAGGACCTGCTGCACGTTCCTAAGCTCCAGCTGTGGAGGGGATTTACATTGTGAAAGAGCAATCCCTTGGGACCGGACAGTTCCTTGGGAAGGGACAGAAGTGCCAGATTCCCGGTCATGGGAATGAGCTTGGGGCTTAGCAGGGCAGTGCCCAACCAGGCAATCAACTGGAGCTACTGGCACTGCCTGGTACAAATGCATCCAACCTCTTTCAAAATCCCTCTTTCCATAGTGTGTTCTGCTTCATGGGTTTCAGGCTGATGCAAGAGAAGAACTACAATTCATAGGGAAGCATCAAGATCCTAGTAGAAGATTTTCTGGATGTGGTCCTGCCGTGTTGCCTTAGCATCTCTTACACCATTTGTTCCTGTTACCTTTCCTCTCTGACCTATCTCACATCATCAACTTTTTCACTTCTGGCTTGACTTTTTAATGCCAGCCTATGCACAAGGTTATAAAGACCATAACCATAGCACTACGTTGTCAACCTACTTGGGCTAGCAGCACTTGAGAGCACAGACCCACGCTCCTCGTTTCGTTACCACCAGCACAGCAGCACTGCACCTACCGAGTGCAAAACAAAGCAACGGCGGCTCTTGTCCCAGAGAACTAGTACAAAATGAGACAGGAGGTGGGGTTCAAGTAGACAGGCTAGGGGACAGCAAAGAAATAATGCCATTATCCTAGTCAAAATAAGCATATAAAATAGCTATGTAATAAATGCCAAGACCACCATGTAGTACTAAGAGAGCAAGATGTGTGTTAGAACACTTTTCCACCACTTTATGGTAAATATTTCGGTATTTCTGCAGACACAGAAAGTGTCAGTGTAATGTATCCTAATCCTGTAAGTGTAATGGACATTCAACATTTAAAAACCCATTCTCAGCGCTTACCAAATGCTTGCTCTGCCCCAGGTGTTGCTTAGCACCAGCTCTGAAGGTCCAATGCACAGCCAGGACCATACCCTACAGAAATCCTTTGCAAGACCCTGCCCTCCCATTTGTATGCACCAAATATGAGCTGCCCCCCTAAAAACCATCTCACTACCAAGACATGCCCCCAGAAGGCCACCATCCTATTCAACTGCATCCTGCACTTTAAGCAGGACATCACTAATTCACCATCTGCACCCCCAGGGGAGCCACTTCTGCTCGTCCAAGCTCACATGAGGAGGCATCTCTGGAGGACAGCAAACCTTTGTGCCATGTTGGACAGTTTCATCCCCATGGCTGAAAGACCAAGGAGATGAACAAGAGATTCCCATTCCCTGACAGTCATTAAATCAGGATGAAAGAAGTGCAGTGCACCAGGAGACACAAAGCAATGGGATTAGATGAACCACGTCCCCAAAGTGGTATTGGCAAGGCGCCCATAAAAGCCTGGCTCCTGCAAGCGCTCATGTTTTCATGAAGCAAAAGCTGAGATGGGATCAAGAAACTGGAGTACATACCAGTTCAGATAAATCACCAAATCAGAAAAAATTATTTATTTCCAACAGATTAGGAGAGACGAACTGACAGCTGCTGAGGTAGAAGATGATGCTCAGCTCCATGGGAAGAAAATAACTTTGTTTTGAATTCCCAGAGCTGGTATTGTTGTACTTTAATGAGTGCAACCCTCACTGGCATATAGTAAATGTCTGTAATGATTCTCTCCACATGAGAGTGTGGCAGCAAGAGAGGAGTTACAAAACATGCTGAGATGGAACTGAACTGAAATGCCTCCCCACTATTTATCCAAGGGTTTTCCTCCTCCCACCGCCTCCAGAAGTGAAAGTGATAAAACCTCACAGCTGTGAGTCACGTGGAGGAAAAATGAGCAATTTTCCTTCGTTGTGAAACTTGAAGGAAAACAGGGAAGTTATATTAAAAGCAGCATTTACACTGGAATGAACTGACAGAGGGAAGGCAGCAGGTGATGGCATCTCCTGCTCTATATGAGAAGAAAAAACAACCCTCAAGGCCACCATCTTCTGTCTCTTACAAACCACTCAGCCGTTACAGATGGGAAGAGAGCACCTAGACCATGCCCCATGCAGAACGACAGACAGACCAATGCATGGCAGGAAGAACAGACATCATCCCATTTCACAAATGGAGATGCTGGTGGTCAAAGCGATGGCTCCAGGTGCTGTGTAGGAAAGCCGTGTCAGAGTCAAGGACTGAACTCACAGTGTTTAAAACTTGTTCTGGATTTTGCCATAGGATCATCTTCCCTCTCCTGGCTTTAACATACAAAGCTCATGGCACAGAGGCCATCATCATCCCATCCTCATCTCTCCCCTCCCCACGTACTTTCTTTCCAGTAGATGGGATGGGCAAGACTACACAAGTAAAGACCTGAACTCCATCTTCCTGCATCAGAGATCTCCTCTGAGAAGTACCCAACCAAATGGTCCAGGTCTTTAATTAGAGAGGTGGAGTCACTGACTTTGAACACATGACATCTTTTTGCAGTAGTAAGACACTGAAGTTAAAAAGGACTTGGGAGGGGTGGGTTGTTTTTTTAAAGCAGAACACACACATTTCAGGCCATTTTCACATTCTGGAGCCTGTCACTGTTAGCTTCTCAGCCATGTGCATGGTCCACCAAGAAGAGACTGCAGGAAAAATGCCCAAATTTTGGGTATGCATGGCAATTTCACTTTCAAACCTCTCCGTATACCTACCATAGATCTCCAACACCCTGAAGTGGGGGGCAGCCCCCCTTCCTCAGTTCCTTTAGGGCTCAAAGAATGATCCTTCTGGAGAGGAAGGACTCACACTTCCTCCACCAGTGATGTACCAGGGGAGCTGAGCTGTGAAACTCTTCACCTGGAGTGGTGGGTGAAGCCTCTACCCACCACCACCATGACCACGACCACCCTGGAGAAGAGAACTTGTTTTTTACACCCCAAAACTGGCTGACTGATGATGTGGCAAGACACTTGGCAGCCTGGACTTTGCTGCGTGTGGTTTTCTTTCCATATGGATAATGGCTGCTCCCAACTCAGCTGTTGTATCTGCAGTTAGAGCATCGGCTATGCCGGATGGGGTGCCAGCAGGTCTGCAGGGGCCTTGGCAGCAAAGCAGGGGCAAACTTAAATCCTAAAGCTGATGTATCGGGGGTGGGCATTTACATTTATTACCAGGGCTACTTTGGGGGAGAGGAAAATGCTACCTGCCTTTCCAAAATGGCAAAACCCAGCAGCAGAAGCCACCCTGCAGCTCCCAGGCACAAGGACCATTCTTTCCCATGCCATCTGCAGGCAGGAGACCTGACTTCAGTTGACCCTGCCATGACAAATGTCTGCTGGCTCTCCCCAGTGTTAGCAGATTATTTGCTCTTGGGGGTCCGTGTCAGTCCATACAGAGCCCCAATTCATCCTAAACTGCTTTGCTGGCATGCACTGGATTAAGCGCCCTGCCCCCCCGTGACCTTAGCAGACACAAGGCTATCCCCATGCACAAAGGCAGGCTTTGCCTAAAAACCAGACATCTCTGGCCAAAGACATCCCTCTCTAAAGGTCCCATCCCACGTGGCCAGCAGCAAGAAGCAGCTTGCAAATGATGCAGAGGTCATATCCTCTTCCTAGGACTGATACTTCTGGCTGAAATCCACTTATTTCAGGGCTATGATGAATAAATTATCCCACTATTGGAGCACATGCAGCACAGCCTCTTTTTTTCTCTGCAAAACTGTGCTGCCTTAACTGTGTATACTCTTACATGGCACCAACCATTTCCTAACCTTCCCAAGTAGAGTCATGTTGGGATTTAAACCAGCAGTGAAGAGGACATAGACCACCTGAGCCTCCCTGTGCTGAACCCCGAATTACACAATTTAGCACTTCTCTGCAGGTTTGACATACCTTAACTCTGTGAGGCAGTGTGGTCCTTGCATGTACTCCTTTATTTGTGTACCCTTTCCCTTGTGAAATACCGCCAGGAGAAGGTACCACTGCATCAGTCTAACCCCATCCATGCAAGGAATTGTTCTGGTGTCACTTGTTGATGTTGCTACTGAAATTAAATCAGATTGCTATGAAATGTGTCTAGAACAGAGATGGAGACAGATCTGACGCAGTGATGAGCCCAAGGAACACCAGGGAATCACTTTAACTAAGATAATCCTACTTGTTGCAAATCCTGAAACATGTTATGCCAGGAATGATTTTAGGCATAGCTGGGCCATCCTGGGCTAGGCATTATAAGAGTCCTTCCTCTTGAGGGGGTTTTTCAGCCTTATTTCCTATAATCTGTGACAGCCCCAACACTCAGACTGCAACCAGCAGCACGCAGGGACGCACACTGGCAGCAGGTGGGGGAACAGAAAGCAAAACCCGCTGCGCTCTGGCGACGGCTCATGCTGGGGGTCTGAAAAAACTGCTTTCTCACCCACTGACGGGTGGTTGCTTTGGGGCCAGTGCCCTGGATGGGCACACAACCTCCCTCCTCCTGCTGACATTTCAGATCAGGGAAGCTGAGACAACAACCTAAGCCCCAATTAGGTACTAAGATGCTGCAAAACATGACAGCCTGCTTGATAAGCCAAGAGTCCCTCTTCAAGCACTCGATATGGTCAGCTATCTGCCAGCTCCAGCATGTGAACTGGGACTCGAAATGTTGGCCCTGAAGTCCAGAAAGTCCCAGCCTGAAAAATAAGACAGGCTTCTATATCACTCGAGCAGAGCCAAAGTCAAGGCAGCTTCCCTGTGAAACTGCCTGGGGTTCCTGCAACAAGATTTTCTTCCCTCTAATAAAGTGCAGTCTATCAAAATGAACATCAAAGAGAAGCCTCCTGTCTTCAGTAAGGTTTTTTTCAAAGATGACATCCTAGTCTTTATTAAAATAACACAGAGCTGCTGTCTTGTGACACTCGGGCTTCCATCATGTCCGTGAAGTGCCAAAAACAAACCTGAAGGAAATGTGCAATGCAGATGTGACAGCCTGAGCGCTCAGAGAGGGAACAAAACCAACCAACTCTGCTTTAGAAAAATCAAAGGGCTTGTCACATTTACTTCAGCTAGGAAAAAACCATAACCATCTGAAGGGTATAGCTGTGATCCCAGAATAATATCCTCGAAACACCATGTCTGAGCTGCATCAAGCCATAGCAGCAGGAATCTCTGAGCAGCTTCCACGCTCCTGAAGCAAAAGCATGGGGTTGCACATCCAGGTGAAGGATGCAACCTAAATTTTTTATTTAAAGCACTTTTTTTGTGCCTCTCAGGGTCTTTGCACTTAATGCTGCGTGGCTGCTCCGATGCACATACCTTCCCGCCTGCACTTGCACTGGCATGAGGCAGGGGGTGTTAGGCTGGATGGGACTGAAACCAAAGCTCCTTTCTACTCCCTGGGGTCACCAGACTGCTCCTTCCCTGCTTGGGGCCAAGCGCTGCTTCTCCATTTGCTAGGAGGGGGGGATGGCCATTTCCAGACCCGCAGCACGGGGACAATGCCATGTCTGTGCCCAAGAATCATCAACCATTTACAGGCTGTTATAAATAACATCATTTATTCCATTACAAGAGATCTGTGATTTTCTGACCTAAAGACCCTCAAAACCTGCTTGCCCCACACCATCCAGCAGACCTGAGTGACGTCAGCTGCAGCACGCTTAACATACCCGCTAATTATCAGGGTAAATCCAAAAGACTGACAGCAATTGCTACTGCTCCACACACCCCTCACCCTGGATCCTGTCTGTCCCCACCAGATGACCTGGGGGAGCCAAGGCGTGCTAAAAACACTCATCTTTATTCATACCAAACATCATCCAGGGCCTGAAGGAATTCCCTGCACTCTGCTGGAATTTGGTGTTTTACCCACAAGGCCACTAACCAATTAGTACTAACTTCTAATTAGAAAAAACAAAGCCATGGGAGAGCCTCCACTTTTGCCAGTGGAGCGGCACCGATGAACAAAATAATTAGAACCACTCTGAAGTGGAAGGATTATAAAACCCCAAACCCATTTCCACCCCATCCCTGCTGTAACAAAGATAAGATTTGGGTTTCTTTTCAAACAAGGACAAGACTACAGCTGCTCTTCAGCTGGGTGAACCTGACATCACTCTGAATGGCCAGGCGAGGGGAATGCTCTGCTTAATGGCCCCCCGCAGCTGTGCCGATATCCTCTCGCACAGCCTTTCAACCGAGCTCGTTTCTCCCGAGGAGTCTCAGCAGGAGCTAGGGGCAATACAGCCAAACACCCCACTTCTCCTGCCAAACAAGAAGGCTGCAGAGGCCATGACAACAATGTGACGCTGGGCTTCAGCCCTCTCCTGCCCAGAGAGCTGTAAACAGAGCAGGCCAGGCATGATACTCCTCTCCTTACCCAGCAAGGGTCCTGTCATTAGGTTCAAGGGTTTTTTGTTTCAAGAGGTTTGTAATAGGGACATATTACAAATATTATTTATTAAAAACAACTGAGTTTTGCAGTGGCGTTTGGTGCAGAGTTTATTTTGAACACCAAAGCCAAGGCACAAGGTTGGCATGTCCATCCTTGATTTCCACAGATGAGTGCACACAATCTAACACCTAAGAGGCTTCTCACAGGCACAGCTAGGAGTAAAATACAAAATCTAGGTGATGTCCTAGACAAATAATTCTCCCTCCAGGGAGAATTACGAGGAACATCAGCTGGGCCATATCAGTCATATCTCCTATGCCACTCCCAGGTGGCGGAGACACAGAAGCGACCTGCAGTGTGCAACACCCCCTGCTCACAGGGCAGGGACTAAGCTGGGCCCACGATCATCTCCACTGTGCTCCTGCTTGCACAGGGAAGCAGAAGCACAAACATGCCAGCAGCATTTAGGAAACCATTTTTAAAACTATGCTAGTCAGAACAGGAGTTTTCCCTCAACTGGTAACCCAGCAACTTCAAGGAAAGCTTTAAAATATTAAAGACTAATGGGTAGAATTAGGCAATATTTCCTAGTGATCTCTGGTTTCTCTGTCAACTTTTCGAAAGCCTGACTCATTGGAAGGATGCACCGTTCCTGTCCCTCTGAACATGTGCTCTTTCTTTTCCTCTTACCTTGTCACTGTTTCTGTATTTGCCCCATTTCTTCAGCATCTTTAGCCACTTGTCCACACGTTCGATTTCCTGCTGTTTTTGCTGATGGGAGGGGGAAGAAGATGAGACAAATTTAAGAAAAAAAGCCCCAGAAGACCCCTCCTGAAAACATCAAACTTCATTCTCTTTAGGTTTAAACTTCTAAGCAAAGACATCGCATCAGCGATGGGAATAATCCACAGGTGGTTGCAGGAACTGGTAATTTCAACCCATGGTAATTAAAGCAGCATTGGTAAAAATGATGAGACACACAGGCTTAACATAGAGAAAGCATTTCCAAGAGGAGTACTCCTTGACAAGAAAAATCTTTGCAGGTTCAGCTAGCCTCAAATTGTATCATTGTATCAGATTAGCACAAATAAGATGCTATTCAGTCCCAGTTAGCAGGATCCTAACAAAGGAGATACTCCCAGCTCAGGGGAGATGAGGCTGGAGATGACGGTTACCTACAACCTCCACTGCTTTCCCCTGCACGTGCAATCCCTTTTTCAAGCAGAAGGCACTGAGCACTGTGCCAAAGCAGAGGGAAAAGCCCAAAAGTGCTTTAAAAGGTGTGATTTCAGTGCAGGACAGGAGATGCCTGACCTAGCAAAATAAAGGTCCAACAGCCAGGCATCATGCAGAGTTCTCATCTCTGCATGAGCAGCAGCAACCAGTGGGCGCTGGCTGCCTGCTTCACTCTTGCTTGTACATTCGTTTTCTCAAAAACCATCCCCTCTCCAGCCCATGTGATAAGGATCCGATACCCATGACAACAGAGCTGGCAGCTCTCACCTTTTCCTCCAAGGCTGTGCGGGTCGGCAGCTCCTGCTCGCTGGAAAAGCAAGGGGTCACTGGTTACTCTACGGGCAAGAAAGGGTATGGACGAGTGTGGGGTGCTGCATTTCAGGGACCACCTTGGGCACCTGAGGAGATAGGGCTCAGGGGCTTCATGCCTTTCCTGCAGCTGTCCCCAATGAGAAAGACATAGAGGAAGCACCAACCAAAACCCCACCACCCTATGGGAGCTGCTGGGGGGTAATCAAGCACTGGACATTGCTGGAAATCCTGGGAATAAAGCTCCTCTTCAATACACACATGATCAGCAATTAAAAGGGGAGAGGTGGGAGATTTCTGGACAACAATTTCTTCAAACCCCCCTCCTGCACACAAAACATCTACTATTATAACTTTTTGATTGGATTTGGAATAAAAATAGTTCTTTTAAGCGTTCTCCCCAGGCACAGGGTGTGCATCTAATTCATCTGTGCCTCACTTAGGATGGGGATTTCCTAAGGGAACCAAGAATGATCAGGTATCTTGTCTCATCTCTTCCTGCACCTCCCTGAATCATCAGGTGCAAATGCAAGAGCCTCTCCCTCTGTGACACACCACAGGCCTCCACGGAGGCACAGGAACACCAGCCTGCACCTTCTCACACCAGGCTTGTGACAGGAAACCATTTCTGAGCCTTGCCTTGCAGCAGATTCAAAGCATCAGAGTGTTTCAACATGTGCGGTTGAGGGAGGAGGCACATCTAGTCTTTCCTCCTGCATTTGGGATTGATCAAGTCAAGCCACAGAGCAGCTTATAGGAAAGATGCGGGGTCTGCCATGCCTGGTGCAGATGGATGGTCTGCACAGACACATGGGTCAGAGGACAGGAGAGGGCAGGAGGACTTACTGCAGGAATCCAAACCGGTCTGTAACTTTATACAGCGTGAAATCAGCATCTTCCCACTGGTCAATCTGAGCTCCGTCCTGCCTGCCCTGAAAGCAGAAAGGACACCCGTGAGCTGGCCCACGCATCAGTAATGCCCCAGTGCCTGCATCCCGCCCCCAGTACCCGCATCTCTCCCTCCCTGCATGCTAGAGGACATAGAGCCAGGAGATCAACCTGCTCTAAAGAGACAAATACAATGCAGGCAAGAGAAAAATACACAAGTTCAGTTTATCCAGCATCCACGGCGTGCCTCTGCTATGGGCCGGGAAGGGCTGTACATCAGAGAACCCAGTGCTGTTGGGCATAAGCCATCCTGGTGTTAAGGGAGCACTGAAGCACGAGAAGCTCAGGACCTTTCAGTATCTGTCCTGAGCACATATGGGATCCGCAAGAAACTCTAGGGATATGGTGAGAGGAGACGTGCACACAGAAGCAGGCAGGGAGAGCTGGCATAAAGCCTGATGGCATGAGAGTTACTGGGGTGATGTTTGCAGGGAGGCAAAAGTTCATATCTGAAGCATTCCTGATCAATTAAATAGCTTTAACCTTAGCCAGCATGTCGGGCAGAAACATGGGGTTGGTACCTTCTCATACTTGGCAACAATCTCTGCTTTTTCCTGGGCTATTAAAGACTCTATATCTTTCTTCATGTCAGAAGCTGTAAGGAAAAAAAAAAAAAAAAAAGAGAGGAAAAGGAGGTAAGTAAACATGTACATAGCATGAGAAATATTTTAGGAAAAGCCTTTGCTGACAACTTTAGCTTCCAGTAATATTCCATAGCTAAAACCATGCTGAGGTTGAAAAGCCCCCGTACAAAGAGTGCATGGAGCTTGCCTGCACACAGCAGGACTGTGAGCTGCCTGCTATCTGCATGGGGGCACAACTGAATTTGGGCAAGGTGGAGTCTTGTCTGCTGGAAGACAAAATGCTGTGCCTTTATTCTTAGGCACACACATGCCTATAAAAAACATATTGTGCTTTTAAATCGATACACGCAAACTAGCCACAGAGGCCTTGCATTGCACAGGTTGCATGCCAGCTGGGTGTTGTACAGCATCGCGTTCATGTGGGTGACAGCAAACCACCATGCTCTTGCCCTCAGCTATGGATGTGAAGCCATGAGATGCTCTGTAGGGGCATCCAAAGGCAGCTTTAACATCAAAGGAGAAACTAAAAGATAAGTTTTTGCCTACTGAAGTGTGCACACAAGTAAAGTGGCCTCTAGATGATTACCTTCTATACACACCCCCAAAAGAAAAACAACACAGCAGCAAGATGACTGCAGAGTCCCCAACTACCCTGAGGCAGACCAGTCTTGGTCTAAACAAGACCCAGTCTAGCTCACTGAGGTCTCTGCCCACTGCTCTGCTTCATCCCATAGACATACGTATGAGCAAGATAACTTCCCACGTCAAACGCAACATGAGTGTTGTCTTGTAAAAGCCCAAAAGAGCATCCTCCCTGTCAAGCCATAACTAGTTTCTCACCGTTCACCAAAGGAAAAGGTTGAACTAACACACCGAGGAGAAAACACAGACAGACAAAATCCCCAGGGATTTTGGACCACAGTGCCCAGGGGCAGCTGCAAGGAAGAGGGCAGAGGGAAGGTCTACCAAGTCCTCCTCCTCTGAAACTCTGCAGAGCTGCGACCAGCCCAGCTCAGAATACACAACGGCTACAGCACCACCTGAAGCCAGGGTGCCACAAGCCACGTTACCCAAACCTTCAGGCTACGGGAGCGATGCTGCCGCAGCGCGGTCCCAGCCGCGGCAGTCCTTGGGTACAGAGGACAGCAGTAGGGACAGGCAGCCAACGGGGACAGCCTCATCTCCAGCCCACTGACCACATTCCCAAGTGCTCTGCAAACGGACAAACTCCAGCCTGCCCCATCTTTCTGGTCTCTTCCCCTTGCTCCCCTTCCCCAGTGCTTGGTTGCTGCTTTTTTTTTTTAAGGGGTTGGGGGGTTTTTTACGTTTTTTAAAATAGTTTTAAGTTTTTCCCACACTTCTACTATGAATTATAAACCCTGCTTGGTGCAGACAGGATAAGCACTGGGAAGTCATGCTGTGTTATCACCTACATGGCTCCGTCCTTCAGAGTCCTGCTGATACTACAGATGGATACTACACATTTCAAGAACAGCAAGGTGAAATAATTTTAGTCCACAGTTGCAAGTGGCTTAGAGTGTGGAAAAGTTTTTGAGCACTTAAAAGTGTAAAGCTTCTCAGAATAGCTTGTTACAGAGGCAGACTGCATGTTGCCTGCTCTAAGGAGGTTTTGCCTATTTTGCCTGCTGTAAAAAGATTCAGCAGGGATGGGAAAAAACTGTTAGCTACCACTTTCTTAAAATATTTTCCCCACTGTCACATTACAAATGATCCAGTGATTTACCCAGAACACCTGAAAGCTAAACAACTTCAATAATACAGTCCAGAGGTTTCTTGTAGGGCTTGAAAGGAGCTCCTCGGAGCATCTGGGATTCCCCTAGCAGAACAGACTTGAAAGTCTCCCACCAGAAATTACAAAATTTTGAAAAGCCTTTTGAAAATAAAAAAGAGCAGGTTGACTCCCATGTTGCATCTAAAGCTGGAAAGTAAATCCTGCGTTTCTGTGCTCTGGTCCTTTCCCAAAGCGCTGGTGACCACTTCTTTGCAGAGAAGAGGAACATCGCTATCCACAGGTAAAACACTGTGCTATAGCTGCTCAAGAACAAGTTTACTCCAAACTGCCATTGCAGCTCTCTAATGGACACCAGAAGCCATCCTGACCTTCTTGTTGTAGGACACGGTACCCCAGCTTCTGGCTGAAGCCGCACCTCAGCGAGCCACTGTGCAGCTGGCTGCAGCAGCACTTGACACTGGAAGAGCCAGAGCAGCCAAAGACATTGCACTTGGGATGATCTGAAGAATGTGATTTTTCCTTGAGGGGAAAAAAAAAGAGCTATAAAAAAAAAACTGGGGGAGAGATGATAAGCAAAAGCAATAGTGCTCTCCAAGGCTCAGCCCACTTCTCTGCACCTTTAACACGTCCATAACAGATTATTTGTCTCATCTTACCAGCTCCTTAATGCAACCTGCTCGCTGCCACTGTGTCTTTCAGGCACGGATGGAGACGGCCGGGAGATCCATCTTTCCCTAACTCTTCATTTCGAAAGCAGCTGTCACTCCCAGTTGCCAGTGGTGTGACAGAAATATTAAACCCCATGCAATAATCAGGGCTACAAGGGCAGCTCTTCTGCAACATGTCACAGCCAACAGCACAGGCAGGCATTTCACTGCTTTATGCTCACCTATACAGACACTGGAAAAAAGCAAACTCTTCAACTTCATGGCAGGAATGGACGTATCTTTCCTCCGTTACTGACTCCACAATCAAAACAGAGCAAGGATAGAAATATTAAAGTGTATCTTGTCCTCTTATTTTTCCAAGCTGCAGCTCTTACTTCAAATGTTCCCATGAATTTTGCTCAATACGTGTTAACCACAGCTTCATTTTTCAAAGTAGCAAGGTCTGAGTAAATGTCTCACTGTGTCATCTAATTCTGCATCTTCTCCTTCTCACATCTTTCTTCAGTGACACTTCACTCAAAGACAAATTCATGCCCCCACTTTTGACATTGTTTTTTGGTTGTTATGGGGCCAAAGAATTCAAATTACGTCCTTTACGTGCTGCTAAAAATACAAATATTCTGCAGACTGGAGGGAAAAAATAAACTGCACATCAAATTAAGTGGGCAATTTTTCAAGACATTTATGAAGTGGAAGTTATTCTGAACGTCTCTGACCACACTCTGTAATAGAATAACCAGAGGAAGAGCAACTCAGTAACATGGGAGGGTTTACACAGCAGAAGACAGCAGCTAGACCACATATATTTTGGCAGCCACCTTTGCGAAAGCCTCTCTGCAGCCAGAAATGTCAGACTGGTGCAAAGGAGCCAGTTTGTACACATTTGTTTTTCTATTCAACAACACAAAAGTCCAAATTTAGGAAAAACTTGAAAGCAGAGAAAATGGTTGATGGCAGTGGGAGGGATGGAGATGGCAAGTGGCTGCACTGACCTCGGCATCTGACCACCATACTAGTGCTTTTTGGAGTACAAGGGCCATGCTGTGCTCGACTAGATGGTTTTCAAAGTACTCTGGAGAGGGAACAGAATATAGCTTAGCTCTGTAACAGCCTATGTTGAATATAGATACTGAATATGCATATTTTTATGATTTAATTCTGCGCATACTCGAACTCAAGAGTAGTCTGACACCATGAAGTTATAGCATTTGCTTGAGGGAAATGACACCTTGTGTATATGAAAACTACAGAGACGTTTGTTTCCTGGACGCTTTGATGAAACACATCATTCTGCCCTGATATAAGTAGGATACCTGTAAATAGGCGCAGCCTGTACCTGCCACACTTCTACATATACCTATGTAAGACTGAAGACTTTTTTTTTTTAATAGACCACTCAAATTACTTTCTCAAGCCTGCCACACAATTTTCTCCTGCAAGTACTGTATTTTTCCAGCAAACAGGGTTTTTTCCATGACAAACACACAAGGTGAAGTAGCTATAAACAGGAATGGTAAGAAAATGTGAACAATGCGAGAAAGGTATCAGAAAAATTTACTAGGATGTAAGCTACAAAAAGCCCCAAGCCATGCACACTTAAATTCAACTGAGAAACAAAGTTAGCAACAAATTCCTTTAAAAAGAACGAGTTGAAAAATCTCACAATCTGTCATCTCACACTAAAGCTTACAGCATCCAGTTTACAATTTAAGGAAGTAAAAAATTAATCCCAGCAACTGTAAGCCTAAAGATGCTTAATGAAAATGCATGTTACTGCCTACCCACATTGAACACCATCTCGCCATTAGCAAACCTGAAATAAAATATGCAAATTTTGGATGACAACTTTACTGAAATCAATTGTCCAGCTGGGATCTCAAGGTGGAAGGTGTCTACATCAAAAATCCAAGACTTGGTGCAAAAATTGTTATCCATAAATCAGATTTACTGTTATAACCCCCTCCTCAAAAGTCCCATATTTTTCCATTAAGGTCCCCAATGGCACTTGCTGGGACCAGCCTGGCCAGCAGCATGGGAACCTCTGGCCACCAGCCACCCAACCTGCGTGTTGCAAGCCTGCTCGCTGCCCAGAAGAGGAACCAAGTGTTTCCCACAGCCCAGCAGCAGTGCTGCTCGAGCTGCAGCCTGGGGACACACACACACACATCCCCTCCCGCTTATAAACCCTCCTGCTTATATTAGCAATCATTAACAACCACCTTGCCTGGCTCGCTCCCTCCGTGCCAGTACCTGCAGAAGACACAGACACTGCCACCTCTTTCCACAGAGGTTGCTTGCCAAGGCCATGTCTTCAGCCTTCTGCTCACCATCAGCTCCTCTTCTCCCCACTGCTCAATTTATATGAAACAAGGACAAACTTCCATTAGAAACTACTGGGACGCAAGACTTGTACGGAGAATTTCATCCATCAAAAATGCAAATGGCTGTAGTCTAAGGACTGGAGCTGATATCAAAGACTCAGCTGCTGGGTCCTGCAGAGGGTTGCGGGTGGTTGCACATCAGCATCTCTTGAGATGCCCTCACAGAAATTCACTGCAATCGTGAGTCCAGATCTGACTCCTCCAAGCCCTCCTCACCAAAGCAGTTTTGCTGTTGGGACCTTGGCCAGAAAGCAGTTTCCCAGCCTCTGAACGGAGCAGCTGTGGTGATGCTACCAAGCAACCCATGTGAGCCAAAGCAGCTGAATTTTCAGTCTCTTCAAGACTTTTCTGTCTCCTTACAAGGAAAGTACAAAAGTTTTACATGCTTTTATACTGGTCTCACACTGTCAGGCTGCACTAGCATCAGACTGTATTGCTCATCTTCACCATTCTGCTGTAAGGTGAACTGTAGATCCAGTGACCCTTGGCAGAAGGGCTTATAAAAATGAAGATATCACTAAAATCTCCTCTTTTTAGGAAGTACAGCACCTCAGCCTTGGGCTGGGTTGGGGATTTCCTGGAACCCAACTTTTACATATTTTATACTGTAGAAAAGTATCTACTGAAGTCACTTGAGATTACAGACTATGTTTTGGTTATTTCTCCATTCCCGCTGCATCCACCAGTTAGAGCAAATTAAAGGCAAGCATGATGAAGGCATACAGCCAAATACAATTTAGTTACAAAATCTTAACAGTTACCTCCCCCTAGCAGAGTCATCTCAACTGCCTGCACCCTTCCTCAGCATGCTCCATCTCCAGGAAAAAACTTGTAAAATTTCCATTTTTGCTTCTGTAAGCTCTTACTGCACCATACGTTTCTCCTGTCCCGCTACACCCAAGCCCATGGAAATGGATATGATTTTTTCCTGTATGCTACTGCAAGCAGAAGGTCATTGAAAAAGGAGAAATGAGTTCAGGTGAAGGTGCGTTGGAGTCCTGAATGTGCCCAAGGAACTACTAATACAGACTGCTTGTGAGGAGAAAAAGAAAAAGGAAAAAAAGAAAAAAAGAAGAAGAAAAAAAAAGGCAAATTTTGACACATTGTACTTAAATACTGTGATGGCCTGTATCAGACTGAAACTACTGCTGTGGAATAGTCGAAAAGGTACGTCCTTACTACAACCACATCCACCACTGCCGAAAGTCAGCAAGTCGCCGTTTCTGTTTCATGTTCTATTTTAAAAGCACATTTTAACACAGCGTTTTATATCTTTAGCCATCTATGCTATAAACCTGCAATTCTTCCTTTAGGGGAACAGGCTTGAAGGAAATGCTTATGCATCTATAGAAGTGGAAATTCTTTTCAACATCTGCTAAGAGGCACAAGGCACACTTGCAATCTGCACCACTTCCCAGCAAAGTACTCTCCCTTGTAAAGCTACTATTAGTTGTAACAGTGTCTAGTGTGCTTGCACGCCCTAGACTAAACCCCGCCACACAAAGTGGTGCAACAGTCTGCTAAAGCAAGCTGCAAAAAGTTGAGTAAACCCTATCAGGGTTTTCTTGAAGAGCATGAAACAGGCACCTCGACATGCTTCGAACCATGCAGACTATTGGCTTGCAGCAGACTCCCCATCCTGGCAGCCTGGTATAATTGGGGGGGCACAATCAGCAGTTGCGAGGCAAGGGGAGCTGTCATGAGAGGCTCTTCTCTACACGCTTAAAGCCTTTCAAAAGCAAAGCTGCAGGGTTACATCACTGTATATACCTACCAAGCACAGCCAAAACAAGCACGGCTTTGGGTCTGCTTTGACTGCATCGCCACGGCCCAAGGAAACCTCCAAGCTTCCCAAGACATCCAGGAGAAGCTGCGGGCTGTTGCAGGCAGGCGCTGGCACACAGGGCTGCGTGCCCAGGCGGTGACGAGCCACAGGAGGAAGTGACGGCCACACACTGCCGGCTGCAGGCACAGCTTCTGCTTCACGAGACCCAGCTTCCCACGCGGAAGTCAAGCTGCTCCTGATATCTTGCTACAAGACCAGCCAGTGTCCCCATCTCCATCACAGACACTGCAGTATTTGTTACTAGAACCCCAAATTTCAAGCCCAAAATGGACAACACATTCAATGTGCTTGCATCGAGGACTTCTGCTGATCCCCATTCGCAGCTGCTCTCTCATTAACAAACTCAGACTGTAAACGCCCTGGTCAGTCCCCAGCTTCTAAACATCACATCACCAGACTGCACATCACCAATCCTAGCCCAAATCCGGCACTCACAATCCTGCTACCGAAAAGGAAATCAGACTTGCACTCACAAAGTGAATTATGACTTCAGGAATTAAATTATTATCAAGCAGGATAAAGCAAGATCCAGGAGATCCTGTTTGCATGTTTATTTCCTTGACTACAACAAAAACTCAAGAGCACACAAGCAAGTTAGTTTTTTTTTTAAAGAGCATAAGGAGCACTAAGACAGCTGAATTGCAAGGAGGTTTATGTTTTAACTGTCTCAGGGTCTTTCAAAAAGACTGCCCATAGATCACTTTAAATATGAGTCGCAGGTGTGTTACAGAAAATTCAAACAAGCTCCTGTCCCAGTAAACTTGCATAGTATCCAAAACTGTGCTGGATGCTGCGCTGGATAAAAACACGCTCACCACCCTTAGCAGAGGCACTGCGAACACCCAGGTGAGAACCTCCACTGCAACGTGTTTTGATGCCACCAGCAATGTCCCAACAAGCCAGAGCACCCAGCATGATCTCATACAAGACCCTGCAGATTTACTAGCATGTGTACCCACAGCACACAATGGTTCTCGGTGTGATTCTCACCTGCCCTGGAGCCACTTTGTGAGTTTGGAAAAGGGAGTGTGGAAATGCAACCCGGCTCCAAGCAACATGCCCTTACCTGAGCTCAGTATCAGGTGCCGAGATGCATCAGTTCAGCTGGAGTTGTCCTCTCCCCTGCAGGCATCTACCTGGCAGGAGCTGGCTGTTTCCGCTGCGGGGTGGCAAGGACCCCCAGCCACTGCAGCCCACCGGTCCAATGCCCTTTGGCCTCACTCGCGCTGCCCCAGCTCAGTGTGGCGGCTCTCCCCTCCGCTCCTCTGGCACGTGAGAGCTCACGGCGAGTAGCTGGGAGAAAAGGTAACGTGGGGGGCAATCCGCACACAGGCTCCCTCTTCCCCCACGCTCACTGCAAAGGAAGTAAGAAGTTAGTAAGTTTTCCAGTTCTGGCACAGCGGAGGCACCGTGCTTCATTGGCACAGGGGGTCTTTGCACACAGGAAAGGCAGGTCCCGTTGGAGTGGGCAGCAAGGTAGCGTCTTAGCCTGGTGGGGAAGGAACAGGCTGTAACAGGACACCCAACGTCAGAAAGCAAACTATGTTTGTCTGCGCTGGAAGAAAACCTTTGGTGTGGGTCATGCTCAGATTTTGTTGATTTGGTGGGTTTTTCATGATGAGTTTCCTCCCCACCCAGCTCACAGCATCAGCCCAACATAGAATTGCACTAACACAGAGGACTCATTATAGGGATTTTGTTTGAGCCTGGCCTGGACCATACATGCCAGGTACCAGAAAACTGGCCTGTGTGTCTCCAGCTGCACAACATCATCTTGTCCAAGGTGGTTATCCAGGGATGCTCAGCTCAGAGACAACCCAGCATGTGGTTTGCAGCAGGGGGCTGTGCTTTAGCCCATTTTCTGGTCTGGTTGAGCACCGGGGATGGAAGGGCTTCCCATGCAGATCTCAGAGTCCATCACACCTTTGTACCAGCACACACATGCTACCAGCAACTCAGCAGGCAGAAATGCCCCCCACCCAAGCCAAAGGCACAGTATTACACCCAGCTTCAGCCATTCTAAGAGCATGCTGCTGCCAAGAATGGATGCAATGCGGGGTCTGGGCCATTCCTCCAGGAACAAGCTGGGGTAAAAGGGAGATGCAGCATATGGGACTTTGGTCAGGTTATAAGCAGTAACACAACATCACCAACTCACATGGCGGAACAGCTGGCACCAGCAGCATCACCTGAGTCACCTTCCAGCACTTGCAGTTCCTACCTGATACATCCAAACAGCTAACACAGTTCAAAGGACACCAGAGCCCAACATACAGTTATTATTTTTTAAAACAAGTTTTTAATTCTCACCTTAAGCAATCCAAAGAAGCAACGCACTGGTTTCACAAGCGTGAAATTGAGACATTACCCCAAAGCGCGATGCTTCTGTTTGAAGTCATCAAGTGCTGGGAGGGGGAAGCATGTGCCAATACCCAGGAGAGGAAGCACAGCTCACTTTTGTCATGAGCAGCCACTATAATAACACCACCTCTCCTCTGATCCCCCTCACAGGCATTTCTGAATGGACTTCTCCCCACACTCCTGGGCTGTCTCCACACACTTTCCCCACTGTCACCCCTCCAGCACCCGGACAACGACTCGGAGACTCCAAAGTGCAGACAACTTCACACCCTTTCTGAGGTGGCCACTTTTATCATCAAGTAGCCTATAACAGAGATTACATTATCTATATATTATCACTGAGTAGCTTATAATGTGGCTTACACATATAACACAGATTACACACATTTCCTTCTGTTGTCCCAGTTTGCACCAAGCTTTTAAAATACGATGGCAAGCTGTGGTCACGACAATGATAATACTTTCCTACTAGACTATGGCAATACCATAAAACCCAAATACATTGGCCAAGTCTTTTAGTTATAGAAATAACTAAAAAGCTATGTAAGGCTACATTTACATGCTATCCACCCCCCTCAACGCTACCAGCGTGTGCGGCAGTGCTGCCAGTAAATAAAACCTCAACCCTCTCCCCACCATCCTTCCTATGCTCCCAGCACTTACATCTCATTTTCACACACATTTTTTTCACACTGTGCCTTGGCACTCAGGTTAAGGTCTTCTGCCCAGCGATGGAGATGGGAGGAGAGAAGCAAGAGGGCTGATAAAGAGATTTGCTCTCCTCCTTGCTTCCACTTGGTAAGCCCAGCCTTGGTGCTTCTGCAAAGCTCAGCCGTTGCAATGTCAGAAGATGCGGCCTTAGACATAAGCTAAACCCTCCAAGCAGAACCATGAGTCTACAAGCAATTCTTTGGCAGCTTCTATTTTCAGACCTCACATAGAATAAAAGAGCATCCAAACATTTTTTAAGCTCTTTTTAACAGGAACTCATCTTCTCCAGACAACAATAGTAAAAAAAAAAAAAAAAAGAAAGAAAAAAGAAAAACCAGCACAAAAACTCCAAGATGCATGAATTTATTTTTTATAGCATCATTATATAAATGATTTCTCATTTAAAAAAGAGAAGTAAACTGAAGAATGCAGTAGTCCACATGCTGCTTTTTGAATTGAAAACTAATGTTCTCTCTGCATTCCCTCCTTCCTCCATCCCGGTGTCTATAAAAATGCCAGAAAAGCTGGGGTGGGGGGAAATCTTTTTTCGGATGATGCACTGACGTGGAAAGGAACTATATCGACACAGAGCTTACAAACGCGTTTCTTCTGTTTGCTTAAGACTGGAAGACCAGTTTACATTTCTTTAACCATAAACTAAAGGAAGCTACAACAATGGTCATTCTCCACTTGAACATGTATTCCTCTCAAAATAGCGTATTTTATTCTTTTCGGTCATGTAGCAATACCACAGGACACGCTACTCTTCCCTTTTGCCATCCCCATGGTCATTCTTGCCTCCAGCTACACATGGCAATTTTGGGTAAGCTAAAAGGTAAGCTACTGCATCTCCTTTTGCTATTTAAAACTTTTCCTGCTTTTCAGCTTGGTGGCAACCACCAACTAGAGGCCCACACCTCACACGTGCCCTGGCTGATACCCAAGATGCCACACTGGGCACTGTGGAGCTAGTGATGGTCACTAGCCAAAACCAAAGGAACAAGGATGCAAAAAGAAGCTATTGCGCTGCCAGCAGCCTGTGCTCTCCTTGGCACAGAGGGGTGGCATCTTCTTTTAAAACACAAATAAGGAAATAACAAATGTACTGTTATACAAAGTCACTGGGACAGCTGATGAAATACATGGGTAGGAAGTTAAAAATCCACTAACAACGAGATGCAGCTTGTCCCTGGAAAACTTGCCCAAAATAATAATTGAGGTGAATTATTTATAAGTTATAGATATGTAAATTGAGTTAAAGTGAGACCTATGCTGACTGTGCGGGTCTGGCACTCCTTGCCAGAGCCCCTGGCTGCACCCCATTTTTAGGAGGGGAGGCAGCTTGAACAATTAGCCTGACCCTGACCCAGACTAATGCCCGTGCCCTAGGAAAATATGCATTTTAAATGAGGTTCTCCGAGTACCACCCTCATTCCTTCAGCCGCTTTAATGAGTTTAATCAGCTCACACCGCCTCCGAATACAGAACCCCATGCAGTAAGCTGTTTGTGTTTGGCAGCCTCTGCAGAGGACACTCCCTGACCATTTTGCTGGCAGTACCTTGGACTTGCATTACCTTCAAACACCATCTCTGGACTCTAATGAGCAAGCTGTTGTTAACTTCTCTTCTTCTACCACAGCCCCACACAAGCATGTCCAGCAATAGAAAACTTCAGGGAAAAAAGAAGTATTTGATTCAACACTGGAAAGTACTGAGAAAATGTCTCCAAAAGCTCTTTCACAGCCTGGAACCATACGCAGGACAGCATTAGGATACACATTTTTAAGGAGTATGGAAGCAATCTTCTTTTAATTACAACGTAACCTTTCCCTTCCTTTTTGCTTGTTGGTAACTCCTAAAATAAGCCCAACTGAACAGTTGCAGAAATTTTTGCTATTTTTTTTTGTGCAAAAGCAACATTTTACATAAACAAGAAAATTTAATGGTTGTGCTCCCTTTGAGGAAATTCTTCACACAGTAAGTTGTCCCCTCTTCCCTTCATGGAAAACATGTTTATAAAATCCAACTGGAGGTAAAAATGTAAGACACGTAATGCTTCAGCTTATGAAACAGCAACGGTCTTGTAGGACACCCTGTTAAAAGCAGCTCGCCAGCTTAGGAGTCAATATAAAAATAACTCAAGGGTTCTTGGGGTTTTTTTAATAGTGTTGAAATCAACATCTGTGTCATTTAGTTAGGGCTCCAAAACACATCTTACAATTCACAATGTATTTGGCCATTACCACTTTACCGTGGTCAACATCAAACTAAACCTGACACTAAAAATGGATCCATTGAGACTGCTGGGGTTGAAAGACAGACACGCAACTTTCCAGCCAGGGAAAATGAAATGGTACTGATATTTTGGAGTAAGCCTTATTATTCCAATAACAGTTTCCGTACATTAGATACAAGTGCAACGAAATGATGCTCAGGGGACTGGTGGAAACACAGGCGGGCAGGTTGGTGCTGGACACTGGTAAGATCTAAGTGTGGAAGAGGATGCAAATCGCCCAGTCACTAGCAAAGCCCCAGTGCTGGTAGCAGGGAGCTGGTGAGGTGCCACGCCAGGCAGTGACCAGTGGCAACCAGCATCAGCTCCCGGCCATCAACAGCAGCTGAACCAGTGCTCCCAAAACTGCCGTCTGAGCCTACACCACCAACCACGACCCCATCGAAGTGCGGAGCACACCTCCCCATCATTGCAGTGGGGGAGTTTACACCCACTGCACTCCCAGAGCAAAGCCATGATGGTCCCTGGTGCAGTCGGTGTCAACAGCTGGCACCTTTGCACATGTGCTTGGGGAATAAAATGAGTCTCTCCCCCTCCTCTCACCCACCCCAAAGCTACCAGTAACACTTTTTTTCCTTGCAAGCGTATCCTCAGCATTAGGGCATTTCCTAATTAGCTAAACACCGGCCTCCGAAAGGCTTGGCAAGGATTGCTCACATCACCATGCTGACATGGCAGCGTTTTGCCCCAACCCACGGCAGCGAGGCCAAGTCCCTGGCACGCATCCCTCCATCAGGGAGATGGCAGAGCACTGTCACACTTCATGACACGTACCACTGTGTAATGATGTACGCCCCCAGCATCCCTAGGCCACCTCAGACCAGTGTAAACCAGAAATTCAGGTTTGCCAACTCAGTGCCTTCCCCTCTTCCCCACCCCTGGTTTGGAAACCTCCTACGATGATAACAACATCAGGAGGAGGCACAAATTCAGCTTGGTTTCTGGGGGAAGAACGCTATGCTCGAGCACATCACCTGGCTCCCCATGAGGAACTCAAAGGTGGAAGGGTGGCACCATGACTGGCCTGAGCTAGCCCCATGTTTGAAGTCCAAATCCACGTGGTGCACAGAGAGCCCTGAGCAGGTCTGGTGTGGACCCTAACCCACAGGTGCCACCATGGAGCCCAGTACCCATGGGGATGTACAACCGAGTGAGCCAGGTGATATGGCCAGACATCAAACCATGTGCCATCTTTCCATTTCTAATTTTTCAGAGGCATTCAGGCACCACCTTCAATCAAATACATTTGAGAAATAACACACGGAACTTCAGAAAAATCAATGCTCAAAACCACAATGGATCTATTACCTACAATTACTGTTTTCCATGGTCGCAGCATTTTGGATGTGAATAACAGACAGCAACAGAAGCAGGATAAAAGCAAGTCAAAGGGGACCACAGCAGGCCGAAAACTGTATGAAAATGTTTGAGAAAGTTTTTTCTAGTGAAAGCTGGAGCTTGCATGGGGAAGTTGACAGTATGCTTGGAAGAACTAAAAGAAATACAAAATGTCTCGGATGAGATAGAAAGCAGAAGGAGAAGTTTAAGTAGATGAGAGCCTGTGGCAGTGATATAAAGACCAGCATTTGGTATGGAGACCCATACAAGGCTGCCTATAAAAGCAGCAGCAGATGCTATTCTCCCCAGGAAACACATGAACACAACTCAAGTATCACCTGTGTTTCAAGATGCAGTCTTACTTAACTGAAAACATGCTCAGCTAAAGAAAAAAAAAAGATAATTTAAACTTGAAAGATGCATTTATCTTAAAAATGCTTTAACATTCACCCAACAAGTAGACAATTCACTTAAAACACATTCACTTAAAACAGTTCACTTACAAACACAAAATTTCAGTTAATTGCTACAAAAGACATTTGCAAGTAGGATGATGATTTCCTTGGCAGCTTGGGAAATGGGAATCTTCCTGTTCCAAAATCAAAACCTGGGAGAGCTGAATGCACACTAGTCAAGTGCAGCTGGACCTCTGCCTCTGCGCAAGAAGGCTTGGAAAAGGGAAGCTGTCAATAAATAAGCTTCTGATGGCACCAGAGGGTGTTTTGATAGGAAAAGCACAAAGAAATCACTTTTTTTTTTTTCCTAAAAAGTGAGGCCAACACAAAGAATAAGATCCATGCTCAAGTTAGAACATGCCTGCAGGCCTTCAGATAAGACTTCAAAGTAGAACAGCAAGTGCACAGGTTTTTGCATTTTATTTTTTGCAAAACATCAAGTCCTTCAGCAGGAAGGATTCTTCCGGAGAGCAGAGCTGGTTCACTCTTTATCATCATCGTTAGTTGAGTAGAGAAGGGCCTCTGTGAGCCCATCCTTTAATTTAAAGCACAGTTGCTTCAGTCTTGTCCTGGCTGAGTACAAACTGCAGAGTTCATCTTCCTGATTCCCACTTCCTATGTAAACCCAGACTTGGATTCCCATCCCGGCTCACTGGTTGCAGACCTTCCTTTAGCACCTGCTTCAGCCAGATGCACGGCTGCAGCAAAACAAAAGCAGCCTATCCTCCCCTTATGGATATCTCCCCACCAGATCCTCTGCTAGGACCCACTACAGGAGGGCGACCACTAAATCTTTTTTGCAGCAGTAAAGTCTGTGCTGCACTAAAGCTATTACGTGTTTCTCCCACTTCCTCCCATTGACAAAAAAACAAAAGCTTGTACTTTCTGATAACTTGCTGCTCACCGTTATCAGAAAATATTTGCTTTCCCAGATTGTTTCTCCCCTCCTTGTTTCACAGTGGTTTTCAGTAGAGTAACAGGCTCTCTCCCAACTAAAAGCAGCAGGGGGTGATTTGGGACAGACGCCCTTCAAAGCCCACCTGGCAAACCCAGCCCAGACCCAGGCATAGCCCTGCCTTGCCCTTGCATCTCTGCTGGGGACCACACACTCCAGCACCTCCTCCATCACCTTAGGTGTCCTGCGGAGGAGACAATGCTCTAGCTGCATGGCCTGAAGAGATAGGGCCAACTCTGCACCACTGACCTGGCTTCAAGTGGCTGCCACTGTTTTCTAGCAGTAGACCACCTCTAGAAGATACTCTGCCCATTCTGAGTATCTGCTGTATCATACTCCGAGTATCATACTTTGAGTATCTACTGTTTCTCTCTTCTCACCACACACTGTGCTTCCTTCCTGCCAGATCCCTTATCACCATGTTTCACCCCAAAACCACCCAGATGAAACTTCCACTCTTGCTGATGCTGCTCTTTTATTCAGCGACCAAAGGAAACACTCTCGCACCAGGCACTAAGTCCGCAGCACTCCTGCCAATGACCAATGCAGAATTAAACACAGATGTCACATGAAAACACAGTGCCAAGTTTACAGTTACCCAAAAAAGCACTGAATGCATGCACACACTTGGTCACTTTTTATTTTTATTTTTTTTTAAACAACCAGAGCATCAAGTGTCAGGTCCTAAAACCAAGAAGGGCATCAAAAGTCTAAAGATAAGAAATAACTCAGGATATGAAATATTCAACTACCGCAACCCAAGCTGACACCTTGCAAAGTCCTAACTGAAATCTGACGACGACAGCTGTTGCCAAGCCCAAACAATTTTCATAAACATGTGGTGGTTCCCTACAACAAAAGCATTACCCAGACAGCCATTCTGTACCCTGAAACTGATGCAAGGGAAAATGTGGAGTCACAGACAACATGCTCCTGCAGGAGCTCAGTACCAGCCCTGCACTATCTGCTGGTGAGAGCTCTCGAAGGTCTTATCCAGAAGAGGAAAGGTCAGGTCTTAACTCTGGCAATCACTTTGGCATGAGGTTCTACTGAAGACTGAACAGATTTGGTAAGCAGGAGGAGAGATGCCATGCTGGACTTTGTTTTCACCAACAAGGAGGGGCTAGTGGGGAATGTGAAGCTCAAGGGCAGCCTTGGCTGCAGTGACCACAAAATGGTGGAATTCAGGATCCTCAGGACAGTGAGGACAGCAAGCTCACTACCCTGGACTTCAGGAGAGCAGACTTTGGCCTCTTCAGGGATCTGCTTGGTGGAATACCATGGGACAAAGCCCTGGAAGGAAGAGGGGCCCAAGACAGCTGGTGAATATTCAAGGGTCACCTCCTCCAAGCTCAGGAGTGATGCATCCCAACAAAGAGGAAGTCAGGCAAAAACACCAAGAGGCCTCCATGGATGAACAAGGAGCTCCTGGGCAAAGTCAAACACAAAAAGGAAGCCTACAGAGGGTGGAAGCAAGGGCAGGTAGCCTGGGAGAAATACAGAGAAACTGTCTGAGCAGCCAGGGATCAGGTTAGGAAAGTTAAAGCCCTGACAGATTAAATCTGGCCAGGGACATGAAGGGCAACAAGAAAGGCTTCTATAGGTATGTTAGTGATAAAAGGAGGACGAGGGAAAACAGGGGCCCACTCCAGAAGTAAACAGGAGACCTGGTTACCCCGGATATGGAGAACACTGAGGTACTCAACAACTTTTTTGCCTCAGTCTTCACTAGCAAATGCTCTAGCCACACCACCCAAGCTGCAGAAGCCAAAGGCAAGGAGTGGGAGAATGGACAACTGCCCACTGTATGAGATCAGGTTTGAGACCATCTAAGGAACCTGAAGGTGCACAAGTCCATGTGACCTGATGAAATGCATCCATGGGTCCTGAGGGAACTGGTGGATGAAGTTGCTAAGCCCCACCATCTATCATATTTGAGAAGTTGTGGCAGTCCAGTGAAGTTCCCACTCACTGGAAAAGGGGAAACATAATCCCCAGTTTTAAAAAGGGAAAAAGGAAAATGCAGGGAACTACAGGCTGGTCAGTCTCACCTCCATGCCTGGCAAGATCATGGAGCAGACCCTCCTGGAAACTATGCTCAGGCACATGGAAAATAAGGAGGTGACTGGTGACAGCCAACATGGCTTCACTAAGGGCAAATCACGCCTGACAAATTTGGTGGCCTTCTATGACAGGGTTACAGTGTCGGTGGATTAGGGAAGGGCAAATGACATCATCTACCTGGACATGTGCAAAGCATTTGACACTGTCCTGCATGACATTCTTGTCTCTAAATTGGAGACACATGGACTTGATGGATGGACTACTCGGTGGATAAGGAATTGGCTAGATAGTCACACTCAAAGAATTGCAGTCAACAGCTCAATGTCCAAGTGGAGATCAGTGATGAGTGGTGTTCCTCAGGGGTCTGTATTGGGACTGGTGCTGTTTAACATCTTTGTTAGTGACACAGACAGTGGGATTGAGTACAACCTCAGCAAGTTTGCTGAGGACAACAAGCTGTGTGGTGCAGTTGACACGCTGGAGGGAAGGGATGCCATCCAGAGGGACCTTGATAGGCTGGAGAGGTGGGCCTGTGCAAACCACATGAAGTTCAACAAGGCCACATGCAAGGTCCTGCACATGGGTCAGTGCAATCCCAAGCACAACTACAGGCTGGGCGAAGAATAGGTTCAGAGCAGCCCTAAGGAGGACCTGGGGGTGTTGGTGGACAAGAAGCTCAACATGACCCAGCAACGTGCACTTGCAGCCCAGAAAGCCAACCGTATCCTGGGCTACATCAAGAGACATGACCAGCAGGTCAACAGAGGTGATTCTGCCCCTCTACTCCACTCTCATGAGATCCCACCTGGAATACTGCGTCCAGCTCTGGGGCCTCCAACATAAGGAGGACATGGACCTGTTGAAGCGAGTCCAAGGGAGGGCCACGAAGCTGATCAGAGGGCTAGAGCACCTCTCCTATGAGGACAGGCTGAGAGAGTTAGGGTTGTTCAGCCTAGAGAAAAGGCGGCTCTGGGGAGATCTTATTGTGGCCTTCCAGTATCTGAAGGAGGCCTACAGGAAAGATGGAGAGGGACTGTTTACAAGGGCATGTAGTGATGGGACAAGGGGTAATGGCCTTAAGCTGAAGGAGGGTAGATTTAGATCAGATAAGGAAGAAATTCTTTACTGGGAGGGTGATGAGGCAGTGGCACAGGTTGGCCCAGAGAAGTTGTGGATGCCCCCTCCATGGAAGCGTTCAAGGCCAGGCTGGATGGAGCTTTGAACAACCTGGTCTAGTGGAAGGTGTCCCTGCTCATGGCAGGGGGGGGTTGGAACTAGATGATATTTAAGGCCCCTTCCAACCCAAACCGTTCTGTGATTCTATGATCAGTATGAGCTTCAAAATAAATAAATAAATTCTCAGTCCAAGAACACAAGGTTAAAAAAAGACCACTTTGGCAAGTTTCTAGTGTTAAATAATCCATAATGTCTTCCAAGCAAGATCCTCTTTACTGTGGCAAGTCCTGGCCAGCCTCAGAGCAGTGTGGGGCTTGCAAGCATCCTCATAACCCTGCAGCCCTACTCTCCCCCACCAGCAGTTGCAGGATGTGGGCTTGGTGTTTTGGGGAGCAGCAACCTTTTTTTTTTTTCCCCCCTTTCTGACTCAAGGCTGGACCAGTGACCAAGTGCAGTGTTAACTCCTTCAGTACGCTAGGTTGTAATTTCTGAGTGCTTGTGGTCATTAAAAAGGCACTACAGCATGAAAGGACTTGTTGGCAAGCAAAACGGTCTCAGCTCGGGAATGTCTGCATTCATTTCATTTATTACCAATTAGCAGAAACTCCTCATCACTGATTTAGGTATTGAAGAAAAAAAAAATATAAACAAGTAAACAACCACTTAAACACCTTCCTTGTCCCTTCCCTAGGCTTAGCCTAAGCCAGACACCTCTCCAGCCCCGCCACCAGGTTCAACTTCCCTAATGCCCACCACAATGCAATGGCACGCTGTGGATGCAGCTTGGACAACTCTTGCCTGTCCTTCCTCCTGCCCACATTCACATAGCGTGTGCTTATTATTTACACTCAGCTTAACTGCTTTCCTCACCCAATGTCATCAGAGGCAAGCACGGAGAAACACCTAACTGCGCAGTTCACTTTGGAAAGCCTGACTATCTCTGCTGGTAACTACCAAGAGACAGATAGCATCAGCAACCCAACCTGAAAATACTTCTCCTCTCCTGCATTTTATACCACCACTCTTTGAGAAGCTTTTTCATGGCCACTTTGATGTTCACAAAAGCCCAGGACCAGCTCATCTGACCCCCAGGATCTGTGCTGTCTTTTCAGTCCAGAGACATCAAGTGAGGAGAAGCCCAGCAGTCTGTGGACTGCTGAAGATGACCTTCAGGTTTTACATCGGAATTTGTTGGCTCTCTTATCTCAGAGATAACATTTGCAGGTAAGTCCCAAGTGTCTCCAGACAGTCAGCCACAGCCCAAACCGCTACATAAATTTAAGCTGCCATGCCTTATGCCTGCCCTCCCATGGGATTCCTGCTCTACAGCATCTCCATCAGCACATCATTCCTCTGTCCAAGCTTTCCTCTTCCAATATTTTAAACTTGTTGTCCAAATTCAGTTTTTTGATCCTATTCTCAAATGCTTTTAAGGCGGTGGGGGTGGCAATCTTGCAGTTGTTGCAGCAGGCAGAAAAGCCGAAGCACAAGCCACCCCTCTGACCTGGGAAAGGTCCTTCAAGAGATGCACCCAACCCTATCACTGTGCCCTCTTAGGTGCCAAAATCCACCAGAAAGCACATTTCAAACTTCTCCTGCCTGTGGGCTGCTCCTCCCTCTTCTCCTCCCCTCAGCAACACACCTTTGACTGAAAAAGTTTCTGGAGCTACAAAAACTTTAAAGTGTTAAGAGAAGGTCATAAAAGAACAACAACTTGAGAATAGCTGCAGCTAAAAATACCTGATCCCCACACCCCTTCTTTAAAGAAAACATTATCAGATGTCACTTCCCAATGGTAAAAACATGTTTGCCTGTTTTTTAATTAAGGTGTTATTTTGAACACTGGACTTTCTTGACGGGGAACACAAGAGACCTTAGGAAAAGGCCTTGTTTGCTGCCTCCAAGATGCCACTTTTATGTGCCATCTGATGGTAAAATACTGTCTGAAACTAGCACCTGCAAATCTGTATTTTCTTCTAGCACAACCTAACTTTGCAAAATAACTTTCTAAAGAGAACAAAGTATTTTGGCCACCCATACCAAGTTGCAGAGTGTTTGTGCAATACAGATTTATTTTTATTTTTTAATACTTCAGAGTATCAAGGTGGAGAATGTGGGAAGGAGATAACATCAACAAGTGGAGCAGCACTGCAGATAAAGTGTCAGCACAGGGCTGGAAACTGCCGCTCGTCTGACCACAATCCTAGGTGGGACTGGAAAAATCTGCATTATGGACAGACTGAATTAGTTACTGAGTCTGCTGCCCAAAGTCCACCTAGCTTTAAAGGGTGCAATTGACATGTAGTGGACAGTAAAATAGTCATGATGTACAGCAACCTGATGGCTTCCTTCAGCAGCAGAATGAGCAGAATAAAGGGAGTCAATTAAATACCCCCAAAGCAGAGAGTTTTGTACCATTTCCTTGCTTAAATAAGCTGTGGTTTATTGATCACGTAGAAAAATACATAGGAATTACTACAGGCAGGTAAGGGAACGCCTGTGCTAACATTTTAACAAACTGAGCATGTACAAGGGGAAGGTTAGCACACCACAGCATGTTTTTTCCTCCAAAGGTGTAAATGAAATCCAGAAATAACTTCTACAGAAGATCCAGGAGCCTTGTCCAGGTCACACTCTTTACTTGCTAACCCTTAATAAACACACACCTATCCCCCATTCAGAAACACTTAAAACAATATTTTTTTAAGAAACTTTAAGAAACACACAAAACCCAGTTTTGTCAGTCCATTACTTTGGTGGCCAATTCTTGCCCTGCTGTCACTCCCAGCTGCCCCCTTCCCTCCACCATAAAACAAGCAGCACATCTCACACGTGCCCATTCCCCCTGCTCTCTGCCTGTTCACGCAGGCATTTGTAGCTTTATTTCACCTGCTCCCTTGTGAAAGTTATTTGAAACCGGCCCGATGCAAAATTTAGTAGCATCGAAGATACTGATTATGCAAGCCTCCTGCTTCTCTGAGAAGTCAGGATTAATACCCACCAAAAATCACTTCAAAGGACTAACCTGAGAGCGATGAGCAGGAAGACAACCACAGCTATGTTATACTGTTAAAGAGTTTGCTAAAGGAGATGCATCAGTCTGCTGGGGGATCTCCCTGTGCTCTCCCTGGAGGAGGAGGATTGGGGTTATTTTGAAGAACAGCCACCAAGCAGGACCATGGAGATGCACTGAGAAAGAGGCAGGGCTCAGCTTCACGGTCACCACCTCCCTCCATCTGCTCAGCCTGGAGGAACTTGGAAGACATACCCACATGATGTCATTACTGGGTTGGCGTCTAAATAAAGGAAGCTTTTTATAGAATTTCCCACTAACAAACTTAATCCGGTAAACCCCGATAGCCAAGACTTCATCAAGCAGAAGGGAACGAAAAGGGAAAACAATAACAGTACCACCACCAGGGCCAGGGCAGGTGGGTGGCATCTCAGGAAAGAAACCAAAACAAACCCAAATTTACTCCCTAGTACCTGCATGTTGGATAAAAAGCACAGGTAAGAGCAGTGCATAAAGTGAGGGAGATGCGTTTTTACACCATCTGTCACAAGGAAGAACAGCCTATTTCTGCACCAGGGTAGGGGAGAGAAGGATGAAGATGAGGAGGGAGGATAGGGAGAGAAAAGTTTTGCTTAGAAAGTAAATAAAACATACTTTCACGTCAGAGGGGTTTTCCAGCTTCATATTATTCATGTGGCAATTACTGTGCTTCCTAAAAGCAAACTGGGGGCTTCTGCATATTCAGAAGACTCTTGGCTGCAAACACCTTAAGCTCAAATCATCAGCAAGCAGCATTTGCTGGAAGTTCTCAAAAAAAAAAATTCTAATGAAAGCAAAACCATCCGGCAGTTTGGTCAAGTTCATGTGTGCTTGCGTGTCATCCTCTTCTTAGTAACTCTTCATCACTTCCACAGCACTACAGAGCAGTTCCCCTTCCTCCCTCTGCTCCTTGCTGCATCTTCAGCCAGGCATCCACATGGAGAGCGGTTTGCAATAGCCTAGTGACTCATGCTGCAGTAATGTGGGTGGGAACTGCTCCCATGCCCAGCTTCTAAGGACACAGCCTTTTATGGTATTTTTAGAGTGGAAGCTGTTGTGGTTTGTAGCACTTTGCCTTTTGTCTTGCAGGAGCCTCAGAGAAAAGAGCTCATGCTCCCCTGGGGCTTCAGAATGCAAGAGCGAAGAGCCCACGCAGGTGATGAGCATGCCAATGCCAGGCAGGTGATGAGCAAGCCAACACCAGGCTCTGTGGACTTCGTCGCCTGGCCACGCAAGGGATGCTCAAGGACGTTACCCACTCCGCAGTGCCACAGCTCATTGGCAGACTCTCCCATCCATGTTGCAGGTCATTGGGTGGCTCTGCCGCCCCACAACCTCCAAACCCAACATAAGAGTGGGGCATGGGTGAGAGCTATTCTGTGGACACCTTAACTACTGCAGCCCAACTTTCTAAGGAGTCATTCCCTCTGTACCTGGTGTCTTACCACCCTGTAGCATACACTAACAACCCTCTTCATCATCTCCAGTGATCAGCCACCAGACATACTGTTTCTACCCTTGATGGGCTGCTGGCATATGAGAAGCTGGCAGGGCTGCCAGAGTCCTATCTGTCTTCCCTCAGGGTGAGCCATTAACTTAGGACTGCATTTCTCCAGCAAGGACAAAATTAGCTCTGTGGGGTTTCTACCCCATAAAAGTTTAGCTGAGCCAGGGCAAGAGGTTATTAGGGAAAAGCAGGCAGGGGCGTTGCACTGAAACCAGGCTAAAACCATCAGGGAGAAGCACGGTGGCATAAAAGCCACTCTCCAGACTCAGGGATCACAGCACACGCGACTCAAACTTGGCAAGGTAATGACACAGACTTAGCTGTGCTCTCTAAAAGCTGAGGGTCACACATGAGATTAAAAGAGGATCCCAGAATATTTCCCCATAGGGCTTGAAACAGGACTTTGGTTGCAAACGTGCAGTGGATTGCTCCATAGGACAGCTCTCTGCTCTCCTTTGCACCTGAAGCATTATCTGCTCTAGAAGAGAAGGCATGAAAGTTTCCACATCCCCAATCAAAACTCTAACCAGCTGCTAATTTTAGTCCCTTTCAAGCTGTTAAATTCAAAAGGACATTAAATCATAATCGGCACACACCTAAAAAGACTAGGAGAAAAGCTATCAGGATGAAGGAAAAAACAGTAATCAATCTTCCTGATGCAAAGCCACTGACATTAAAGAATTTTTATATTCCTTCTGAAATCCCAGTGAGCTCTGGAAGAGCCAGCCTACCAGTCAGGACAGATGAATGACAGACTGCCCCTACAGAGAGATTTCACTGAGTGGGAAGATGCAGTGGAAAGCCGCTCTGGAGCGACTTCTCAGGTACAAGAGGTGTAGCCGAGGGGAAGTTTGGGGGAGGTCTGTGTCAGCTACACAGCCCACAACATACCTTGGAGGCAAGCCAGAAAGACAACATCTCTCAACAGCAGCAGACACAGCAGCCCTAATGCAAGTTACAAGCTGATTCAATGCGCTGCCCTTGGCACAGCAACCCCCAGCATCTGCTAAACAAGATGCCCCAGATCAAGGAGTCAGCCAGAGCTCCCCAGACAGATCAATATGGAGTCTTTTGCTCCCCGGGAGATAAAATACATTTCCAAGTTCAGGGAGTATTCCTGCTATTAGATAACAAATCAAGATTACAGAATTAAAGTTTTAAAAAAATCATGTGAAAGGCTCCATCCTGTTCAAACGAATACAATGAATTTCCTGTAGTCTCGCCTTAAAGGCCACAGCATCACACTCGATTACTATCCCATCTCACTCCTAAGTTCTGCAGAGCCAGCATGGTCACAGGAAAGCAAAATGAGCTCTGCCTTGTCTCATTTCTCATTAAACTACTAACTACACACAGCAATGGCTGTGTAAGAGGTAGGGCAAGTTACTTAATTTTCATTATCCTTTACCTGGACCAGCATTATCAAATTTGATTTCAAAAAAAAAAAATCACGAAGAAAAATTAACTGAACACAGTAACCAGCCTAAAGCTCCTATGAACAGGAAAGGGACACATCCAAGCCTGAACTCAGGTTCACATCTCCCACGCCAGAGACATCTCTCTGCATGAAGCCTTTAGTTACCAAAATCTGCCATTCATACTCCTGGGAAAGCCAGGGAAAGGAGGAAATGCCAGTTTGCCCCAACATGCGCAGCTCTCAGTTGCTGCAAGTGACTTGGTGCCGCTCTGACCTTGGTGTGCTGGCAGACCCTGGGGACCCTGCCCCACGAGACCATCCACCCACTCTTGCCTCCAGCTGTGCAGTACACCTGCATTTAACATACTTTTGATACTTTCACCCACAAACAAGAAAGCTTTCCCAGCCAGCAGGTTCTCTGCAAATCTAAAAGATCTAACAGAGCAACAACCTCCCTTAATGCAGAGGTCAGCTGATACCAGCACAACCTGGGCTTGGACTCATCCATGCCTGGATGCATCCAGGCTTTGTGGCTGATCGGTGTCTCCAAAGGAGTAAATCCTTAGAGAGTTCCTCTAAGCACTTGCACCCCTCTCCTCCTCTGGCAAGTGTTCCAGTGACCACCCTGCTGAACCCCATCAGAGCTGGGGTGCAGCTTCTCTGGAGCAGACCAGCCTGCAGCTTGCTGGGACGGCTGCAGGAAGGGGCGGATGCCTTTCTCCCCCTCTTCATAGGGAAAGGGTTTCCTTTAAAAGCAGGCTGTAGAGGATGCAAGGCAGACGTGCCTCTCCAGAGGAAGAGGCCCAGGCTTACAGCATTGGTTAGCTGGAGGACACATCCCTGGCTCCACTGAAATGAATGGGAATGTTGCTAATGAACTTACAATGAAACTCAGATTTCCACTAGTCTTCATACAAGGCCCATCTGAACAAGGAGTGTTTGCAAGAGAGGCTGAGCTTCTCCAAGCTCTGGTTCCTCATGAGTTCTCCCTGTTCATTTTCTTCCTTCCCACTCCCAAATTCACAGATGGGTTTAAGCCCACAGCAGCTTCTGCTCTGGACACTTCTCAAAGCAGTTTGTATCATCAGGGTTGAGCTTGATGTAATGACCACAGGAACCCTTGCGGGGGGTGGGGGGGGGGGGGGCAGAAAAGAAGGAAAGAGCCTGGGAAATTATGTCCTTAACAGGATCTGCAGATGGTGTATTCCTTCCAGCAGGACCAAAACTGTTTAAAAGACAAGTAAGAGCCCTCCAGAAGGGGATGCAGACAGCAGCAGCGGACCCTAACACCCAACTTTCAAAGCCCTTTAAAATGAAAATGAAGTTCTTCATTGCCATCCCAACCAGGAGAAAAGAAGGGGGCAGCGGACTGTGACACTAGAGGTGCTTGAAACAGATCGCCTGTCAGTTTACAGGAAGGAGGGGGGGAAAGCAAAAAGAGAAGCATCCCACTGTGTGTGGACTTAAAGACCTATTACCTTCAGTCCTTTGCAGGGTCAGCCTTCAGCTAAGGATCTGTTTGGCTGGAACTGGTCTGCAAAGTAACTGGAAGCTTTAAAAGCCTTGCAAGAAAATAAATAAAAATCAACTGGCCAGGTTCTGTCTGACAACTCATTTTTTCCCCATGCAATACGCCACGCAGAGAGATGTGGCATGAATCAACCCATTTTGGCAGTGCACGTCTAGCCAGGAAGGGCAGGACACGTCACTGCACCGGTACAGGGGAACACCCTCCAAGGGGCTCTGTTTACCCAACGGGAGCCGATGCAATCCCTACACAAAGCCTCTAAGTACATTTAAGGCTCAAAAGTCATCTGAAACAGGTCCATTCTCCCCTCCCACTCCATAAATACAATCCAAATTGGGTCATCTCCTAACAATAAATGAATGACGCTCATTTAAGCCTCCCTCCAGTGCTGACATAATCTAGGTCCTTTCATTCTCCTTGTACTGCAAGTCCTAAAGATGCTTTTGTACATCCTCTGAAGTACTCCATTTAAAAATCCATGGTAACTAGGGCATTGCATTCAGCTGCTCTTGAATAAAAAGCCATTCCCCTTCCCTCTCAATAGGCTCTTAGGAGGCTTGGACAGAAAAACATTGCCTAATTCAAACTTGTCTCCACCAGGATGGCTGGAGTTAGGCACTAGGGATGGGGGCGAGCAAGACTAACAGGTACCACTTGGTGTGCAGTGTGAACAACACTAGCAATATGATGGCATACGGAGAAATGGAGCCCTTATCTGTGTCCTACAGCTAAGCAGCACTCAAAAGTCCTATTTTAAGTCACTGAGCGTGACAGCACAACTGCAGCATTCAATAGGTAAAACATCATATTCCCTTTAAAAACTATCGAGTGCTCCTAAATCTCTCAAATTCTTTCTAGGGGATGACAGGATTATTCAGTTCTAGTATTTTAAAGTGACAAGGATCGGAGGAACCAAGAAGCAAGATTTTCATGTTATCTTTGCATGGCAGTAAAAGTTTAAGGGGTTTTGGTGCTGGGTTGTTTGGTTTTTTTCTTGCTCATTCCTAACACCTCAGAACTGTGACACTTTCCTGCATGGCAGCTTCTGAAGTTTGTCTGCTGGCGCCAGCGTCCTCCTCCTTTCTGAAATGGAAACATTTGGATGTGTGGGCACAGAAATCAGACAGAAAGAACAGGGCAGCTCCCACTAAAAAAGCTATTAACTGGGAAAAAGCCACCATCATAAAAAGGGACATTTGTCTAAGATGGGAGACCCGTTGAATGTTTTTATTTTAATAAAAACATTCATAGCTCTGTGTTCATTCAAAAAAAAAAATAGAAAAAAAACCCGCACGCACCAGCAGCAGAAAGTCTAACAACTTTAACATGACCTGACCGTTGCACTATCCCTTATATACAGTTTTAGCAGACTTTTTTCCAAATCCCACTACATACTGACATGGAACCACATTCCAGGATTGAAAGTCTTAAAAATAGAAGCCTTTAACCACAACATCTGCAAAAATACCCCGCAAAAAAAAAAAAATTAAAAAATCGAAAACTTCAAGTCCTATCCTGTTACAGAGGCCATTCCCCAAATGATGCACTGAGACCTTTGTGCCTGTCTGCAGGAAGCAGCATCGAATTCGCATTAGCACTGCTTCAGGACTTTATAAAAAAATTCACACCCATTCAACAGAGATGCAAGCTTAAGAGAAGACAGGCAGTTTTAAAAATTTAAAGAACACATTCTTAAATGAGGAAACCAAGGCACGTAATGATTAACCAATTCCTCATGCAGCAGAAAATTTATTTCTTCCGGCTAACAGAATGTCATCTTTGCTATCACAGGCTGCCGTGGCAAGAGACATTGAGAGGGGTAAACTGAGGACAAGCTCAGCAGTTAACTTTGAATTCCCTGACTCCGCTCCTGCCACCATCCACAGTGCTATTTTTCAGGAGGAAAACAGGAGACAACTTACAAAGGAAAACAAGACAACAACAATTTGGGGAAATGCTTACAACCACATAGGTCAGCCTAGCTTGTGTTGGACATGAGGCTGTAGAACCAGGTACCAGCATGTCTCCTAGCCATCTTGTGAGACATGCAAAGACTGAAGGTGTTCAGATGCTCAACTATTGTGCCCTTATTTCTAAATACAAGGGAATAATATTAAGAAGAGTCTTAAACTTATGTAAGTAGCAAAGAAAAAAGCTAAAATAACAAGGGGCTTGCATGAGACACTCCCATTGCCACAGCAACATGCGTGCAGTAAATAAGTAGGTTTTTTATAGCCAATATTTAACATTGTTTTGTTGCTATTTTACTTGAGACTGTAAGAGCATCCTCCTTCATATAAACCTTACAGGAGAGGAAGAAGAAAGGAAAAAAAAGCTACCACTCCTAGCATTGCTATGGCAGACCTCTGCTCATTTAGGCTTTTGAAGGCAGATATTTATTAAGGGAATTAATGAAGAGAACTATCGCAGAGAAGTGTGTCAGGGAGCAGCAGACCCCCAAGGCTGCTCCCTGCTGCCTCCCCGGGATGTGCACAGCAGCTTTTGGCTGCACTCCCCTATCTCCACCGTGGATGAGGTGACTGGGAAGAGTCTGCTCACAGTCAAGTTTATGAATGTTTCAGCAATTGCCTCCTCCGTCAAGCAGCTGCCCAAAAGCTTACCCAAACCTGGGGCACCTGCCACATCATCTGGCTGCCCTAACTAATGAGCTCCTCTGTTTGTAAATCCAAGCCTTAACAGGCACTCTCTGGCACGCGAGTACGTAACATGCTCAGCACAACCACAGATGCCCACTGTTCCCAACCTGCCATAAGGCTTCTCCATCCCCCTGCACCATGCACCTCATGGAACACCAGCCCCTTGGCTTCAGATCGGCAAGGGCTGGCACTTTGCAGGCTCTACTCCAGCAGGAAGGCAGAAAGTCAGGAAACAGCTCTCCAACAGCATTTGACTCTGCTTTGCAAAGCCAGACTGTGATGAGTTATGTCACATGGTGGAAAGGACACATGGGCACGTCAAGCCCCATGGAAGTTTAGCTCCCGGGACCACTAATGCCAACTGCACTGTGGCAAGTCACCTTGTTTAATGCATAACATCTGTTATCTTTGGTCCATGTTCTCCTCTTCCCTTCAGGGAAAGGACATGTCCGCGGAATACCTCAACCTGAACAGCAGAATTTTGGTGTTTTGTTGCCACAAGGTTCTTCAGGAACACGAAAGACCAAAGAAAGCTGCTTGCATTTGGAGCAAGAAATGGAGAAGACTGCAGTGCTCTGTTGTGGCATTGGGGAAAAAACAGCAACCAAATGCTTTTCGGACAGCAGATGACAGCAGCCTGGTTTTGCTGCTGCTATTCCTGAGGTAGCCTCAGCCACATTCTTGTCCCAGGTGAAGAACAAATCCCGCATGCACAGTGAATACAAGTCTCATGGGAAATCTGACAGGTACTGTGGGACGACCCAAAAAGCAAGAGAAGAGGAGAAGTCCCATCAAGCCATCAGCACTCAGCCAGGCAGGCAGCTATTTCCTCTGCTCAGACCCACCATCAATTAAATTAGTCATCTTAGTGTTTGGGAGCCCTTCGCATGGACAAAGGCACCTCTCAATCTGATCTAGCACTAGCCACCAGAAGATGGGAAAGGGGGGAGAGTTTTAAGGAAATCCCATTGGAAAGAGAGACCAAGACAGACAGGAAAAGTTTCACCGAAACCAGTCACCACCAAGTTTCTGCTCTATTGCTGCTGATGGATCTCCAGTTGTCTCAACATGGACCAGCACAGAGAAAACGCAAGGCTTGGAATGGAATTAGAGATTTGTAGGCTTAACTTCTAGCTTGCTCCCTTCATCAGCCACCTCGAGCAAGAGCCCTCACCGCTCATGGTAGCTAGTACAGCTTCCCCTGTGCCTCCAAAGTCCCTACCATGTAATACCTCTATGTGCACAAAGCAGAAATTCATAGGCATGCAAAGAAAAATCTTTGGGAAGAGGGAAGGCTGAGGGAAGACCAGAAAAACCCACAGTCACAGACCTGTCCTCCCTATGCACTACAGTAAATTAAGCTCCTGGAAAGCGTACTATCTATTGTGGAGCATGACTATCAATTCACTGGATGCATTATTATTGCCATCAAGCCATCTCAAGCATAGGAACCTGTGAACTGGGCTTTGGATGTGTTGGATTTTTATGTATACGGACATCAACTCTGGCAATTTTGAAGAAACAGGGCTGGTTATTTTCTTATCACAGCATTTGGAAAACTGAAACAAGTTCATTTGCAGCTTTCAGTACTTTTAACTGAGTGATTAAATGGCGAGAGCAGCCAACTTCTGTCTTCCTCTAGGTGAACCGTTGAGATCATGCTGTTAGCGAGCATCGCTCTCACTTCATTTTTAGCTGGAAAGACAGCGCAAAGTCCAGCTACAGAATGGAAAGACTGATAAATTGCCTAATGTTTCAGCAAGATAATAAATGCAAGATGTGCAACAAAAATGCCTGCTGAGTAATAGATGTGGGGTCATGTGGGCATGTTTCCAAATGCCTTCTCTTCAGTATGTTCAGCAACTCCTCCAGCTAGAAAGTCAGTGCAATGAAGCACAGAACACTTTTTCAACTAAGTCTGCAATTACCCTATTTTCTCTCCAATTAGAAGGTCAGTTCTAATCCGCTTCAAAGCATCCGCAAAGCATTTGCCTGAACGCAGACTCCAGAGCAGCGCAGTCAAGGCAGACAGTATATAGACATGAAATATTAAGCGGTGGGCATCACGAAAAAGGCCTCTATGTACTGAGACAAGAAACAAAACAACCTGCAGGAGCCACTGGTGTCATGCAAAGCATGTTAGGAACAAAGAATAACTGTTCACAGTGAAAGACCATGAGACAGCAGATTAAAAAAGTCAAACAGAAGGAGGAAATACGTCTTCCAAGTGACCCACAATTGGGCTGTGGCACATTCTGCTACTCAGAGCCTAAGTTATAGAAAGTGTCTGCAAAGTAACATGCAAACTGCAGGAGAACAAGACCATCTGCAGCTGTTAAACGCAGAGAGTCATTCTCTTTCCCTGAGGATCCACTCTGGTTGTCACTGTGGGGTGGGGGGATAATCCTGGCCAAGTTGGACCTTGGCTGGAGCCAGCGTGGCAGGTCTTCCACTTGAGCATTACCGCAAAGCTGGGAGTAGTTTGGGCTCCAATAATTAAGCCCTCTGTCCTGGCATCTTAAGAGACCATCTTTGCCAGGGCTCTGCAATATGAGCAGACCAAGGAGGGA
Source organism: Balearica regulorum gibbericeps (assembly GCF_011004875.1). Taxonomy (NCBI): domain Eukaryota; kingdom Metazoa; phylum Chordata; class Aves; order Gruiformes; family Gruidae; genus Balearica; species Balearica regulorum. Next base: position 50,809,337 of record NC_046188.1, on the reverse strand, counting down.
TCACAGATACTTCTAAGTGTCCTTGCAGACAACCACCACCACCTGCTCTTTCTTGGGCAGACGATTTGGAGGAGAAACATTGTTTTCCCTGGTGCAGAGCCCCAAGGAGTGAGACACAGCATGTCCTGTTTTCTCCACAGCATGTCACTCAGAAACTCCAAATGTTCAAACGTATGAAAACAAGTGCAGCAACCCTTCATCCACCCAAAGACAGCTCAGGCCCCAGGACTGAGATCCCTAATGAGTTGCACAAAATTTATCCAGCATCCACAACCATCAGCCCTGTACAAAAGGCATCCGCTTTCATGATTAATAGGTCACAAGCTTTACAGAGGAAATCTGAGGGCAAGAGGCAACTCCATCTTCCTGGACATCCCTGCCACATTGACCACTGCAATCTGAAATGCTGCAACAAGCAGATCGTGCTTACACAACTCCCGCACCACCAGACCAGAGAAGCTTCCAGGAAGACACACCAGGATCACCTCTGTACGCCACAGCTTTTCCACGGCAAACGCTTACCAGAGCATTAATTGGTGGACGACGCTGGTCACACACACAAGGAACAGGAAGACGGTGCTGTGCCAATACTGCCAAACAGAGGGAGTTTTAAGCCACTTTATTCCTGCACTTGTCCTCTGGCAGTTGAAGGACCAGGGCACTGCTTCCAAGCTGTTCCTCTGTTTGACAAGTATCCGAGTTGAACCCTGGCACAAGCAAACCTGCCAGGGCGGCACACTGGTACACACACAAGGAACAGGAAGACGGTGCTGTGTCAATACTGCCAAACAGAGGGAGTTTTAAGCCACTTTATTCCTGCACTTGTCCTCTGGCAGTTGAAGGACTTCAGATGTGTTCTTCCTCCAAAATGAAAACATATCTCATTAACAGCAGAAACATTCATGGCAGGGAGGAAGCTATCAGCTCTACTTTAGGGCTGCTCTATCAGAAGATGCATGAAATACAGCAATGTCCAGGAAACAGGTTAATGGTTCACACAGAGGATATCTCCACCTCCCTTGAACCAGGAGCAGATGCGACACCAGTAATACGGAGCAGAGAGATCAACACTCCTTCTCCCTGCAGCAACTAACCATCCAAAACAAATTAGCAGCAACAAAAAACAGACAGAACTTTCCTCTTCTAAAGGTTTTTTAGCCACCTCTACCTCAAGAGGGGAAATCATAAGGATTTTACGCAGATCATTCAACTCGTCCTCCAAGCCAAGGCACCTTGTCAGCCTTCTGCCTCAGTGTTAGAAATTGTGTGTGCGTTAAGAGGAAGCATTTGCTCACTGCTGTAGCTACTTTCCAACCAGGCTGACCAAATCTTCCTGTTTTTCTGCACTCCTCGTGTACTTCCCACTCTCAGCAGCTCCTTCAAGCATTTGTGCACACTATGAGCAACGAGGCATTCACACACTTCTGAATACAGGAGGGAGACAAGACTTAAGGTATTAAAATGATAGCTTACTAAAATTTTATGAGGATGCTCTCACCAGTTGCTGGTTAAATAAAAGACTCTGAGCTCTATGGCCATTACAGACAGTAATAATGAGAGTGATGAACACAATTAAAAACTCCAGGCCAGGCATCTCTTGCTCCACAGAGAGGTGAAGATAAGCGACATGGCACTAGCCACCTCTGGGGCTGGCAGGGACCGTTCAGCAAAGGGGTGTGAAATCCTTTGCTATTGAAAAGGCACATGCAGAAATGTGTTATGCTTCAGGGCAGACAAATCCCTTCACTGAGAAGGTTAAAACCAGGACATCCCATCAATAGGGTCTGTGCATTCATGGTCCCCCAGCTGTGAGAAAATGAGACCTGACAGCAGTGCCAATACAAGCAGTCTGTCCTCTCTCCTGTTCACTAGATTTACATGCCGACAATGCAGCCCATGGGCACGTCGTACCTGCTTTTTACATTCAGCACCCAGCTAAAACAAACCTTCCTCTCGCTTCTTCTCCCACCTCGTACTGGCTGGACTTCAGGCAGCTACAAGAGTAACCAGAACAGCCCTCCTGCTCCCACATTTGCAGGGATGCATCCTTAACCCAGCATTACAAATTCTGTAGTAATAAAAATACTACATCTCTGCCTTGTGCCAGACTTTCAAATAAACCAACCCACCTCAGCACAAAGCTAAGTGTCCTGCAGACCAGGGCTCCTACTGTACCACCATGGCACACAGGGAGATGCTTGTGCAGAGCTGCCAAGCAAGTCCTTCAGTGTTGCCACGCACCGGTGCTGCATTCTGCTTTACCATGCAAACCAAAAATGGAGGCGAATGTGTAACAGGTTCCCTCCATCCTCACTGTACTTCTCATTGTATTGAAACCACAGTGAAGAGCAGAACCGAAGCTGCCCTGGAGAGGTGCATCTCAACTCATCTAAATGGAGAAAGACGTCAAACATGGCTTTCCTGCATTCTAGCTCAGCATCTTCTGCCACTCTTCATCACCCAGCCTGCTTTTGCCTAGTATTGCACCATAGGAACATCTGCATCACCATCATCAGACTATGAAATGTCTGCCATCTCCAAACTGCAGGTTTCTGGCCAAAATAAAAAGCCTTTGGAGGTCTTCGATGACTTGTTTTTCTTCCCTCACCTGTATCAGTTCATCTGAATAGCAGATGCTTCCTTTGTTAGTTTCGGTTTCTGTTTTGTTCGGAGGTTTGCTTGCTTTTCTTATTTGAGTTCCTCTTAAGAAAAAGCCCAGCTCTGGGCTGTGGTGTAACCCGTGCATTAGGCGGGCTGGCAGACTGCTCTTTTTCATCTGCTAACAATGGCTGTTTTTTTCTCTTCAGTTCCAGGGTAGGTGAATAGCTCAGCCTCCAGGGAAAAGATACAGCAATTTCATATATCTCAAACCAAGCAGAGCTTGCAAAACACACACTGATCTGGTGCCCTCCAGCATCTGCTCTGTAAATGGAGCACATCTGGGGACAAGCTTACCAAACTGAGAAGGCTGACAACTCCTTGCCTCTTTGCTGCAGAGGGTGTCCCCAAAATCCTCTCAAGAACTCAAGAGCATCCAATAAGCAGCTGTCTCCCTGCTACTTTCATAAATTGTAATTCTAGATTTGGACGGAAAATAACATGCAATTGAAATTAATCCAGTAGGGTCACATTTCCCACCAATGAAGAAGCGATTGCCCAATTTGCAAATCAATACAGCTTATAAAGTACTCAGTAAGCACAACCGCTGTGACTTACTAGGCAATCCTTCATTCAGTGTATTAATAGTTAAGCATAATATTAATAGTTACGTCTAAAAGCATGGTTTTACGCAGGTAAAAATTCACGCTGTATGCATTTTGCAGGGTGTTCGTATCATATCAATACATAAGTCTATTTTCATGTGTGCAACTGCAACTATTAAGAAAGCATTAGGCATCTAGCTTCTAAATTATTAACACCAAGCCTGTTTTCTCATGCCTCATCCTTGCAGCTTTTACAAACTTATATGGGATAGCAGGGGATTATTTTATCATGGATACCAATACAAACATGTTGAGGGAGCAAGTACAGCAGAACAGAACTGCCTTGTGCCTCTGCAGCATGCCAACTTGGAAGGACAAAACCAAAGCGATCCTTGGTAGTATAGGTATGGGAGCCATTTTAGCTCTACTAATATACCACTATCATTACCTCAACAGCATAATTAACGTGTTATAAAAAGGTTGTAATAATAGGCTTTTTAAAAGGTGTGCCAGCTGCAAATCCTATCTGTATTATTTTGCATGACAAACTGTGCCAAGCCTGACACTGTGCTCAAGCAATGGAAAAAACAGACTTTCAGGCAGATTCCCAGGATAACCACTCACAAGCAGACACAGCAGCTGTTTTTTCCACAGATGCTGTCAGCTGGGTACGCTTGCAGGCTTTTCCATACCAGACGTACAAAGTCCCTCAACTCAAAGAAAGTTTAAGCCAAAGGGTTTCCATCAGGAAAGGAGGAGTCTCTTTCACAACACATCTGCCAAACCTCTAAAGCTAGAAAACTAAAGCAAGCTGTATAGTCTGTGGACATTATTTTTTTTCTTTTTCTTTTTAATTTTTTTTCTCAATTAACATACAAATAGCCTTGGCATCAGGCTACTTACAGAAGTGTTCTCTCTCAATGCTAACACTAAACATTTATCCCAGAGAGCTTCTTAATTGAGGTAGAGAACCGGCTAATTTAAACACAACCCAGCCTACCTGGAAAGTTTTTAATACACCAGCCTAAAAAGAGTCAAAGAGAGAAACTGCTGCAGCACTACTACTTGTCTCGTCTTAGAGACCTGAAGGGCACCTCCAGTTTTGGTGGCAGAAAGAGAAGGAAATGGTGTTTTCACTCTGAAATAATATGCAGACAACTGTTGGAATTCAGGATTCAGGCAACTGCCAATTACAAGCCTTTCTGAAAATTACATTTTTTTAATTGATCTCTAATTCTAACCAGGTTTTTCAAGGACGAGTATAATCAACTTCCTACCTTATAACTTTGGCATTTTTAGGTCTACACCTACTTAAGGGATGCTGCAGTGACACGGTTAGGTCCTTCAGTAAATTATTCCTTCATTTAACCTACACTTAACACTTTCTGAAGGCTGAACACCAGTATTTTTGGCTGGTATCTGAAAACAGCCAGAGCAACCTTAAGTGAAACGAGGTTAAAGGAGGAAAGAAAGTGCATCTTTTCCTATGGAAATAAAAGTTATTGCCACGCTTGGAGTATTACTCCAGGGCAATATAAGCAAGCACTGCATAATTCTGAAGAAAAATAATTAATATCCCTCCACACCTAACACCAAGCTTCTCAGAGGGGCTGACACAGCAAGGCATGACTGCAAAAAAGGTCAAGGGCTGCAACAGGACACAACCTCCTCTGCTCCGAGACCAACCCACCACCAGCAGCAAGAACGCATGCTACACCTGCCCTGCCACAAAACCTAACCAAAGAAAAGCATGTCCCAAAAAAACCTGGAAAGCTTTTAACTGTGATTGAAAGTACTTGAGTTTGCAGTTTTAAACTCATGAACTCGGAAGAGATGCTCTGAGAAATGTTCCTCTCATGTGGTTTCTCTAACAGCATTGTCATTACAGTATAAAAGGGGAGAAACTAATTCATTCAGCATGCATTTGGCCTCTAGTTGCTTAATCCAAACATTTTTCTATGACCATTTAAGTAGTCAGATGACATGGAGGCTGTTGTGACTAGAAGATGTGCCACTGGCTTCTCACGTATGGATTTTATTGCAAAATTCTGGTGTTACACTGGAAAAAAGCTAATTCAAAGGATAAATGAGAACAGCGACTTGAGAAAAGGTTATTAATCTCTACATGTGCCCCTTTCTCCCCCTCCACCCCTTCTTGATTTTTTTTCCCCCCTATCTGAAGGGGCATAATAGCTGGGGAGCATATTGTTCATTAGAGCACATCCAACTCAGTCGGGCAGCTGTGGCAAGTACTGGGATTGCACCGTTCAAACAGTTAACACTCGGGAAATTTATCTTCTAAGCATCAGATCTCAAGCTGCAAACACTGCAAGGTCATGGTAATTAGCTGGCGGTTGAGAAGATCTCAGTGACTTGCTGTGGGTGGCTTGCATCCCGTCCCAGAGCAGTTTGCTCATCACGCTCCTCCCAGTGCCGGATCAGCAGACTCCCAGTACCCAACGAGTGAGGAGATCTTGTCCCCCTTGACAAGATCAATTTTCGTTAGCAGAGAGGATATTAACTCAGATACATCCTAGGAGACACCACTGCTATGCCACAAATACCATCTACCCAGGCTGATATAACCCAAAGCCTTTCACTGGTATTCAGTGCTCAAAGGGGGAGGGGGAAAACCCAAAAATGCAAATAAAGCCCACTTCTCACTTAAAAGATATTTAGTTCCAAAAAAAAAAAATCTGAGTGAAGAAATTCATTACTGCAGCTCATTTTAAATTAGGGAAGCATACCTAAGTCTTTGCCAGAAGATCACGCTCTGAACAAACCCGGAGAGGTTTGCAGATGTACACTATGCTGACCATAGGGTCCAGCTTCTGAGTTCAACGTAGGTAAAGAGATAAACATCTTCAGTGCAAAGATGTCAAGCTTGGTAAACACATGTGCATACAGATCCTAATAATAACCTGTTATTTCCGGAGGGAATTGAGGGGCGAGGAATAGGCATTGGGCTGGAAGAGTAGAACAGATTTAACACGTGGGATGCTACGTAGAAACCAGAAGCAGCAGGGTTTGTTATGTTGTTAGATACATTTTGACAAAAGTCAACTCCATCAAGCTTATAAAGTCCTGCTTAAAGCTGAACTTAGCTGAACTCAGCTTAGCACAATCTTAACTGAAACCTGGCCGAAAACCAAGCAAAAAGCCCACAAGAGTCACACTTTCAGAAACTCAAATGCAATCACTAAAAGCAGTTTTCCTCCCTGGAGCTTTGAATACAAGACCTTCTGTAACAGGAAAAAAATATTTTCTGCAAAGTGACCCAAAGGACTCTAGAAGCATTTAGGAGACTGCTTTAGTCGAAGTCAAAAGGGGGGGAAAAAAAAAAAGCCCATAAAATTGGAAGACAATGTGAGCAATGCTGAGCTATTCATTCAAAAATGAAAGCTGCTGCTGGGAGGCAAGGGGAAATGCCCACCACAATAGCTTTGGAAAACACTGCCCAAAACCCTCAGGAAAGAAAGAGGAAAAAAAAAAAAAACCCACCATACTTTCAGAAATTGAGGATGATAGAAGTAGCACAGAGGAATTACAGCAGTTGCACACTAGGAAATAAAGACCAAAAAGAAAATCACTGTGGCCGAGCCGTTTGTCCCAGCTCCCACAAGCCTGTTTTTTTCCCAGTTAGATCCAGGAATGCCTTTAGCAGAAACCCGGCACGGGGGGCTTCGGCAGCTCTCCGCACTCGGGGTGCGTAGGGATGCAGCCCCCGGCGCTCCCCACCCTGCTCCTCCCACGGCTCCCACCCAGGCGTGGGACCAGCCCAGCCACCACGCCTGGGCTGCTGGCACCGCGCCTCGAGGCTGTCTCTGCTTAGCACCGCGGGGGGGGAGGCACAGAAAACAAGGCATGAAGGATTGATTGTGAAGGGAAGGAGGCGCCTGTCAGCCGCCTGAGCCCCTCTCCGTCCTCCCGCGCCTCAGAAACAAGCCACACCTCCTAACGTAAAGGACGAGGGCCCTCCCAGGATGGGACGATGCACATGAGGAATAAATACAGGGCTGCTGACGGGAACAGCAGCAAACATCTCACTTGCCCTCCCGTTACTTAAAGAAAATTTATGTCTGCTTGGTCTCCTTCTTCCACAGATCCTTCCTTTAAAAAAAACCCTCGTTGCAGAAGACACACAGCAAGGGCATCTTTCAAGCCACCACTGATCTTGCAGCAATAAATCTCAGCATGTTTAAATGCAACCTGCTGCATCAATGGGAGACGGCTTCTCCTCGGCGTGTTCCTCACCGTGCAACATGGAGGTATGGAAACACGTAGAGGCTGATGGCAGCATTATCAGCATCATTGCACACCACACATGTGCCAGTCCCTGTCCTCCTAAAGCAGCCTTCAGACAGTCCTATTTCCACTCAAAGCATGGCCAGCGAGGCCCCCAAAACAACTACCCTAGAAAAAACTTTTTTTTAAAAAAATGAATATTTCAAGAACGAGTTAATACATCTGGAAGTACCAGCCACCTCCTTGCACTGGCATCTTTCCAGCCTACCAAAGCCTACCACAGGCTCTGCCACAGCAATTTTGCAGGGGTAGAGAACATAAACAAAAGAAGTGGACAGCAAGCCACAATTCTAGAAACCCACCAGAAACCTTTGCCTTCAGGGTACCCTTACCACCTTCTTCCTCAGCATCGTCTTCCTGCACCCTTGCAGCCCGGTGCAGAACCCTCCAGAATCCTCTCAAGGGCGCTTAGAGAGTAAAGTCCAACCACAGCTGCACTCTGGCCAGCCATGACTTAACTCTGCTTTTCCACCACTGGCTAAAAAGCCAGGAGCAATGCAAGACCAAAGATCTTGTGTGGTCAAAAACCTGGAGTTCACGTGGACTGCACCATCCGTAGAATCCTAGATCTCACCAAAGGATCCAAGTAACTTCAGTTTTGTAAGTCACCAGCACACCAAACCCAAGTCTTCCAGCAATGCTATTGGTCTCCTTCCTTTGCCTTCAGTTACAATAACTCAAAGACCTAAAAATATTTCTTATGATTTAACAATCCAGCAATTCTTCTGAGAGCTACTTAGGATGAAAAAAAGAACTCTTATCAGATGAGATCAGCAGGACTCCAAAGCAGAGCATTGGCATTTGTCTAGAAAAAGTGGCATCATTCAGACAGTCTCAAACAAGGAGCAAAACATAGCCAAAACAGAAAAGCAACACAATCCTTTGTGAACTGATAAAATATTAGCTAGCCCATTGCATTTCTAGCTTAGAGAGAAAAACCAGAATTTAGTTTCTTTCTAATTCTGGGATACGTTTTTTGGCAGCAAGCCTGGGTTTCACCTGAGGGTAGTGCAAAAAGGAACATAAAAAAACCCAGCGTGAATGACAACTGAAGAGCAGCCATCTGTGTGGGTGTTTCTCTTTCCAAACCAAACTCAGAGTGAAAAGAGGTTTCCAATGAGTAAGCCAAGGAAAGGGAAACTTCATCAAGAGTCACAGTGGAATCTGCCTGGAGAGTATGCTTCATGCAGGTATCAGGACTAAAACCATTCCCCCTGCCCACTACCAGCAGCCCTCCCAGATGTCCACTGTTCCATATCTTCCCTTTTTAAAAAACTGCAGTGAAAGCTGCTGGGAAGTATGCAATGCATGGCAAGTAATCACAGAGCAAAGCAGAGCAGAACAACCTCAAAGGATAAGTAGCAATTTAGACAGGCACCAAACACTGACCCTCCATGAGGGCTACATGAGATCTCCACATGTGAAAGCAAATTGAAAGACACTTAAATTGGCACTGTCATGCTTAGAGGGCTGCCCAAGGAACAGATCTGCATGCCACAACTGCTCATCTCCGCTAAACAAAGATTTTAAAAATGGTGATCTGAACCTTGCAAAAAGTCAGCTCCGTCCTTCACTGCAGCCAACCCAGAGACAGCCTTCCCACCACTGCAGCCACCCATGCAGACCTTGGTTTCAGCATTCAACCACAGAAGTGGCTGCTCCTCGTCTTCCAGACTACCTGGGGCTGGAGGCTGCCAGTGAAGTGAAGCTCTCAGCCTGCTCAAAACCCAGCACATCTGCAAGACACAAAGTCAGGCAGAGCAGAGAGAGTCTGGAATAGGGCTGCTCATCTTCCATTCAGCCCCTTCCAGAGCTGCTCCTCTACCACCACTACAGACAGGCTATTGCTTCAGACATACGCAGTTTAGATACACCTTTGGTCCAACCCAGGACGGCTATTTTCACAGCATCTTTGCCAGCAGATTACAATATATGCACACATACTTGAAGCCTATTTCAACAATATCAGCAAAAATTCACTGATAGGAGAAATATTTTCCTACCACGGTACTCAAAGCTTGAGGTGGACACCTCCTTCTCCGAGCTCTCCCTGGAGCGAAACCCATCTTGCTTTCACCCAAGGGTCAGAAGAAAAGCTGACCAAGGAAAGCCTCAAGATTCCTGCTCATTTCGTAACAAACCACTGTAAAAGGAAATGGAGCTGAATATTCACATGCTTAAGGCCATTTAAAGAAGAGACTGGCTTTCCTAACATATCAAGGTTCTTCGAGCCTCTGAGGGCAAGAGACACAGAGGAAGAGAAATACCTTTCGAGGAGAAAGCACTAATAAGATAGGAGTGTCCCTGAAATAATTAGCAATATAAGGAAAAAAACAAAGAAAAAAACTAACCCACCACCAAAAAATTTTCCCTAAGGAAAATCTTCAGACTTAGAAACCTCTATATCCATCGGGGGTATGGCAAGCACAGGGCTGACCGCTGCAACAACACTGGGACACATGCAAGATGTTCTGCATCCCACATGGACAGGGGAATTGCAAATAGGTTCACAATAAGCAAGTCCCCCCCAAGGAACCAGGGAAAACTGAGTAGCTAAAACAATCCTAATTTGCCAGCTGATACAGATGTTTTTTCAACAGGAATATAATAGTAGGTCTTAGGAAAACATAAGCTCCCCCGCCCCTGGAGAGAAGAGGGTTGTTTTGGCACTTAATTTTTCCCAGTCTTCTCAGGAAGCTCAGCAGGAATTGGCAGAGACTTCCCCCACTGCAAATATTCTTTTATTCTTTAAATTAGATTAATTCTCCCTAGGAAGATTACTGCTCTAGACAGTTGATGGATGCTCTTATCTTGATTCTCATGGAGAATCAAGACCCCAGTGACTGAAATAGCACTTAAAACATCATTCACAAAGATACGGCTCCGTTACCTGCAGGCATGTATACACACTCGGACCGAATGCCGAATACATCTAAAAGTCTAATGCTACTTCCCTTCTTTCTTCTGGTTTCCAAACACTCAGAAGAAAATTGAAACTCAAGAATTTCTCCTTGTTTTCCCAATGGAACCGTGACAAAGCTGCTGTGCAATTGACTGCTGGGGGGGGCGGGCACAGGGAGCGGGGAAGAAGGATAAAGCAAACTGCAGGAGTTAACCTGCAGCAGCAAACAAATCATTTATGTGGATTTGTGAAGCCAAGCCTCATTTGTCAGAGGAGTAAGTATCAAAGGCTTTGAACACAGTCATCCACTCCCTGGTGTCATCCTCACATATCTGGTGTTTGCAGCATTAACAGCTAACAGTACCAAAGATGCCTTTGTAAAAGGAGTGGTGGAAATGTCAGGGGAGATGCAAGAACAAGAAGAAAAGATCTCTGTACCTCTGATGGGTAGTTGTTCATATGAGAAGCCAGCTCAAGACCCAGAATGGTTAGGAGCAGTTGGTGAAAGCAATGAGGCACATGAAGACAGTTTGTCCCTGGAGCAGCAGCTAGGGAGGAGAGGAGGAGACAGCTGCAGCACTGCCCCAGGACATCCCATGTGCCACCCTATTCGTTTCAGGGTATCTGACAAGGGTACTCAAACATGGGGATGATAGTGCCTGTACTATCACAAAGCTTGACCCTCGGTAGCACGGGCGCAACAGGACGGCGCAATGCACTGCATGGATGTACTCTTCCCATGGATGCTGCAGTTCAGGTGAGTTTGCTAACTCGCTGCTCAGGGCCAGGCCAGAAGGTTGACTACATTGGCCACCAGACCCTGAACAGCAGTTCGCATCCATCCACTGTTGGTTAACCCCTGTGGCAGCCTTCATGAGGAAAACCAAGAGCAACCCAGATTGAATTATTCACCGCTGTTCTCAACTTGCATTATCCATCCTTATGCTCTCACAACAGCGTCTCAAGCTATTTTTTCAAGTCAGCATTTAGCTTTTTCACTCACTAGCTAATACATTTCCTCTCCCTTCCCCCAATCAAAGTATGTGGTGAAATCATTTCTTCTGCAAATTGTGCTGCAAATGCTGAACTTTTGCCAGTTAGACAGGGAAAGCCTTGACTAAAAATAAACCAAGTTTCAGAAAATAGATCCCTTCCCAGTACGATGTAGTAGTGGATAATGCATGTAAGCAGATCTGTGAGGAGAACATAACCTCCAGATTTGCATGAGAATCTCATCAAGCTCAACAGATAGACAGGTGCAACTACTGTGACTTGTCCCATCTTAAAAAAAAAAAACAATGGGGGAAAAAAGAAGAGAGGTAGACTTGAGGGTGCCGGGGTAAAATTAAGTTTCCACCTGTTTGGCAGGAAGAGAAAGAAGTGCCATCACCACCACATGCCTGCATCCTCTGTGAGCAGAGCTGCTCATAACCCATACAGGAGGAAGAGGATGACACACCACATGGCCGCTACAGGAGGCAAAACCCTATTACAGGAAATTCACTGCAATTCAGGCACATAAGAGAATGAGTTGGGCTTTTGGCACCTGAGTCACCAGGAGTCTGGGGCCCTGACTCAGTGCTTGCTCCCTCTGACTCAGACACACCTGTGAGAGCTTGCTAGCAAATGTAGGCACTCCTCCCTTTGTTGTTCCCCTTCTCATTATGGTTCTCCCTTTAAAAAGATGCCTTTTACGCTAGATAATTAATTTTAGAAAAGGAAAGTACAACAAGAAGGCTAGCACAGGAAGCACAGACAGCATTCTACTAACAGCTCTGCTTTAAGCTCCGAAGTGGAGAGCACATCTGCTTGCATTGTTCAATAAAGCCTGGGAAATACAAGGGAATTAGGTGGAAACAGCTCCTCCCTGACTCCTACTCGTGCAGCGCATTCCTGCACCACCCAGACAGTCCTGGATTAACCAGGTTTTCAGGAAAGATCACTTTCCATAATGAATCCATTTCACTTTTTTAGAGATTGAGAAAGCTTCATGCAGCAAGTAATGCTTATGTCCTCCAACAATCAAATGGTCCATTCAGGCAATGCCATTTTGGAATGAGATGCATAGGGATGGACATTTGCAGAAGGAGCTTCTTTTGCTCTGTAAGCTCTTACGGCAAGCTGTAGGCTTGAGCTCGCCATGCCAGGCCAATTCTTCCTTGTCCAGCAATGCTCCTGCAGCAGCATCCATCAACCTGCTTCTTAGACCTCCCCTGAGCAACCAAAAAAGGCAAAACATTCCACTCCAATTCCAGTGGTTGCACACATGCCTCTGGTCAGCTGGGAACACAACTCCAGTTAATAAAAGAGTAGCCTGCAACCCAGCCCTATATTTTCTCCTCCTCAAAGTAATGCAGGAATTGAAATCAAGGTGCAATTGAACCTGCTGGCAGTACAGCACGGGGCATCGCTGAAAGCATGTTTGGCATCTTGGTGACTACAAACAATTCAAGCAATTCACTTACAGTGCCCAACAGTTGCAGAGAGCACGGATGAGATTTTTCAGTTGAGCACTAATGCCTTGAAGCAATAAATACATCAAATAACTCAGGCAAAAGGATGGACCAGGCAGCGCAGTGGAGGCGCTACTCCGCTGCTTCTGATACCAATCAGAGGCAGTGCACAGCGGTAATTATCCAGGGAGGAAAAAGCTACTACAAGCTGTTCTTGCCGTACATTAAGAAAACAACAGCAGATTTGCTCATGGTTGCATACCAACATGAAAACAGCTTCCTCCCACCCCCACTCGGGACGGCGGCCAGATGCACACTACGGGGGAGCTACCGAAGGCCAGCAAAGCAGGAGGGCGCAGCAGCGGCATGAGCAGCCACGAGCTTGACCAGGATTCCCCAGCAGGTGCTATGGGAAGGAAAAGGCTGTGCCTGCGTTAGCAAGGAGCGTGGCCTCCCAGGAGCTGCTCTGCAGCGACACTGTGTTTTCCAATGCTTTCCTCAGAGGGCTGCCAGCAAGGCTCAGTGCAAACCTGACCTTCTGCCTGGGTGTTTTCACAACACATCTGGATGGAAAAAACCTACTCACTGCAGAGTGGTCTCTCCCACAATATCTGTCAATCCACATCCATAAGGCAAACCTTTACTCTTGGACACATACAGACCCTCTCCCCCTCACCAGAAGCACATACCTGTTCAGAGCATCAGCTTCTCTTAAGGCACCAAGAAGGAGCCAGAACACGATCCCCATCGGCATACAGGAACTGGCAAATCCTGTAAGCATTAGAGAGAATAGTAATTAGTGACATTAATAAGAACCAGCTGGTGAAAGGGGGATGCCAAGGCAACCTCGCAAGAGATGGGAGGGTGTTAGACCCCTGCCCTGACCACAGTCCTGCCCTAGCCCTGGCACCACAGCAGAGGTACCCGGCACGAGGCTGTTACAGGACTTCTCCAAAAATCACAGAAGGAAGCCAAGGTAAAAGGCAAGGCAATGAGTCCTAAACCAAGGATGTTCATCCAGCAAAGCCTCCTCAATGGTCAATGTGCTGAAGTTAACATCTAAATAGAGGGGCAGAAAAGAGGGATGGAAGCGGTCACCTGCACAACTCCCCTACTCCTCTCCCTGAGCTGCTGCTGAAGATCTGCTCCACAGCATTTGTGCAATTTCTTCTAGTTTGCAGAGCAGATGAATCCCATCTGATGTCAGAGCCAGGCTGCTTCCATTTTTTCATCATTATTATTATTATTGATTCATCATTATGGTTTCATAATATAAATGGGTTTATATTTAATGCTGATTGCTTTATAAAGCTTTTGTACATTAGTCACACAAAAGACATCTAGCAGCACTGAGCAAAAGCTGTGACAGACAGAAGTCACCTCCATGGGCTGCAGAAACACCTCGCTCTGGGCATGCAAAGTGCCAGCTGCATGCTGAAGAAGAGGCATCAGAAAAAAAAAATTTTACTGGAAACAGTTCTAAGCAGCCATAAGGAGACATTTTTCTGAGCACACAACTGAAGCAAAAGTCACCGCATCTAATACGGTTTTACTTTTCCCGTTCTGTACATGCAACGAACATGGTGGATGAATGACTGTCCTCAAGCACGTTGTAACAGAGAGACGATTTGAAGTGAGGGGAGGTAAGGAAACAGGGTGGGATGACTTCTCCAGTCAAAGCACCAAAATGGCAAGGGGAAGGTACAAGATCAGCCCAACAACATCTCATGTATTTCCTTCCAACTGGACCTTGCTATAAACTGCGAGAAAACTTACTCATGCAGCACATTGGTTTACCTTGGACTGAGAAAAAGAGACTCGCTTGTTTTGCCTAGTCTCTGTGAGTGACTCATGCATCAGCCATTGCCAGCCAGTATTTAAAGAACAGAAAAACTATAATCCATTTGGCCCTCCATTTTCCCCTTTCTCCTTTCCCATTACAGAAGGGCTGAAGGCAGTTCTAAGAACGAAAACAATGCTGAAGACCATAAGACCACAGCGCAGACCTTGGCCTCCAGCCTCAAGCACAAATTTTCCATCACCATTTATAATTGGTCTCCCTGTTACTTTACCACTCTAGCCAAAACACAAGAGTTATTTACTCATGTTAGGTACCTCCAGGAAGGTCTTCCGTTTTTCTTTTTAAGTCAGTAATTGAACACCATTCTGCAGTGGAACATAAGGTCTCAATAAAGGCAGAAATAACATGACAAATCCAACCTGGCCAATAATCTTTAGTGGCTGCTTATTTATAAAAGTACAGAAAGACAACTTTCTTCCCGCAGCAAGGAAATTCATACCTTAGCTTCATATGGCTTACACCTAAAGGTGCTGCATTAGCTTTACAGGACTTCATCTGCATTGGCATCAACCTACTCCTGCACCAGGGCTCAGCACGTGGGGGAGAACAGCACAGATGCCCTGCAGACAACCTTTTCTCCCTTCCTCCTCTGGCCCCTTTTTCCTCTAACAGCTTTCTCAATGTGATTGCTACTATTAGACAACATTGCAGAAACACCACTGGCAACGTTCAAACTCCTCCCCTCCTGATACTGCTGAGCAAGGCAAACAGAGATGCTTGTAGCTTCTCTAAGTGCTGCTGGATTTAATGAAACCCATATGAAGGTGGCCTGGCCTGCCTTCCCAAAGCAACCACAACTCTCAGACAAAGCATTTTATCCTGCAGCAGCCAGATATACTGGAAACACAGCTGAGTGCCAGGGAATCAGCCTTCTCGCAGTGCGCAGTGGCATCACTTGCCCCAGGACTGCTCCTCCCCAGAGACAAGACCATGCTGCAGGCAATCAAGAGCATGGATGACACTCATGCCTGCAAAGGTCCTCTGCTGCCCTTCTGCAGCTACAACTTGTCCACCAAAATATGCATTTCTCAGTGTCACAACCCCAACCTCTTTCTGACCTTGATGTCGTGACGTGTTGCTTGTTGGCAGACTGAACTAGTGCTGCAAAGACATGATAACATTTTATTTCATCTAACGTGGCAAATAAAGTTTCACCAGAATTTTAAGAAAAAGTTATGAAGCATAGGGGCAGAGGACTGAGCGATACTGGGTGACCTACAAATGGAGAAGGAAGCATCACCAGATCAGGAGAGAAGGGTGCAAGCAAAGTGATGGGGCAAAGAAATAGGAGGGCTCTGCATAGCAGGAGCGACCAGAGAAGTGCCCCACACCATAAGCGCTAAGAGAGGAGCGGCACTGGCCAAGAGAGCAGGCATGTGACCTTGGGGGACCTGTCAGACCCCAAGCCTGACTGTGCAGCTTTGATAATGCCCCTGTCACAAGCAGATATACACCTACCATAAAATAAACTCTACTATGAAGCCTGAATAGGGGGATGGGGTGTTTCCTGCCAGCTTTGAGAAATAATAAAGTTTTCTTTAAGAGGCTTATGCTAATTTTCTTTCCCCCTCCTGTGATGATCTTGCAACACCAGCAATTCCAAGCTTAAGCAAACAGCTCTGGCCCCCCATAACCAACAGCAAGGCTAAGTGCCTGTGCTGCTTTTAACAGGAAGATGCACAGCCCCATCAACACAAACACATACAACGAACTCCTGAGATATGGCTAGCATGTTGAGAGAGCTACCAAAACCACACCATCTCCCCAGCCAACAGACCTTGGGAAGTCATGGTCAAGGCAGTAATATACTTCCAACAAGCACCTAACACAACGGCTTTTCAGCCCGAGATGGGTCAGATAAACGTTCATAACAAGTCGGGCAGGAAGATAAACCTACCCCTAGCCTTATAGCTAGAGGCGAACAGGACAGCAGGATTTGTCCTGCTCCTTCCTAGAGAGTCACTAACACATCAGGCCCTGGTTTGCAGCATATTTAAGCAGTGAAATCATAGAATCACAGAGTGGTTTGGGCTGGAAGAGACCTTTTTAAGATCATCTAGTCCAATCTCCTGCCATGGGCAAGGACATCTTGCACTAGACCAGGTTGCTCAAAGCCCCATCCAACCTGGCCCTGAACACTTCCAGGGATGGGGCATCCACAACATCTGGGCAACCTGTGCCAGTGCATCACCACCCTCATCATAAAAATTTTCTCCCTTATAGAATCATAGAATGGTTTGGGTTGGAAGGGACCTCAAAGATCATCTAGTTCCAACCCCACTGCCGTGGGCAGGGACACCCTCCACTAGACCACGTTGACCAAAGCCTCATCTAACCTGGCCTTAAACACTTCCAGGGATGGGGCATCCACAACTTCTCTGGGCAACCTGTTCCAGTGCCTCACCACCCTCACAGTAAAGGATTTCTTTCTAACATCTCATCTAAATCGACCCTCCTTCAGCTTAAACCCATTACCCCTTGTCCTGTCACTACACTCCCTGATAAACAGCCCCTGACCATCTTTCCTGTAGGCCCCCTTCAGGTACTGGAAGGCCGCAATTAGATCTCCCTGGAGCCTTCTTTTCTCCAGGCTGAACAACCCCAACTCTCTCAGCCTGTCCTCACAGGAGAGGTGCTCCAGCCCTCTGATCAGCTTCGTGGCCCTCCTCTGGACTTGCTCCAACAGCTCAATGTCTCTCCTGTACTGGGGCCCCCAGAGCTGGACGCAGTACTCCAGGTGGGGTCTCACAAGAGCAGAGTAGAGGGGCAGGATCACCTCCCTTGACCTGTTCATCATGCATCTTTTGATACAGCCCAGGACACGGTTGGCTTTCTGGGCTGCAGGCGCACACTGCCAGCTCATGTTGAGCTTCTCATCAATTAATACCCCCAAGTCCTTCTCCTCGGGGCTGCTTTCAATCCAATATTCGATCTAATATTCTCCTTGATATGTTCAGCACAGGATTTTATTTAAAAGTTGTACTCAAAGTCTTCCCAGAGGTATACCTCCACTGGGTTAACTGGGAAGCAGAACGTTTTCAGCATGTACATGAAGTCAGTCAGCAGCACACCTCAAAGGACTTTACCAACATTGTAGCCTCCCAGAAATACTAACGCACTTTGCAATCCTTAGCCCTCCTTTACAGAGAGGGAAACTGGGGTAGAAGCAGGACATGCTCTACCAGGGGCCACACAGCTGCCCTTCAGCAAGCCGAGCCCACTCCCAGATGCTCATCAGCTTAACTGACCCACAACTATCCTTTGCTGCCAAAACAGACAACAGTCCTGCCTTTTCCCTCCTCCCCCTTCTACACATCCCAGTCATCTCTATGCTTGTGGTAGCAACCATTGTTTGCTTGATCCAACTGGAAGCCATCCCAGAAAGAAGAAAATAAAGGGGCAGGTTTTCTGGCAGGAGAACAGCCTGAGATCAGCTAAAGCTGATGGGAAGCACGACCTCAGAAAGATGGCACAGTGGTACATCTGGAAACGTAGATGAGGCTTTGAAGATAGATGCTTCAACCTGTCATGGCTTTGTCTTTACACAGGGCCAAGTCACTTAAAAACCACTCTAATGGCTCCTTTCACTGCTGAATATGCCCAGCCACTCACTTTTCTAAAGACCCGTCCAAAACAGCCTGGTGAAGTACTACCTGAGGTCTCCAAACTAGGCTGATGCACCCAAACAGCAACACACCACAGCTATGCAAGCCTCACAGCTTACCAAGGAATAGCCATAAAACAAAATCTCTCCCAGAGGTTTGAGGATTTTTTGTGGGGAGTGTATTTTGCCATAGCTGAAGGGTGTTCTCAAATGGTTTTCAGGAGAAGAGGAGCAAGGACAAGCATATGCAAAGGATCTAGCAAAAGTTCTTAAGCAAAGCAGACAGCAGGAGGCTGAAAATAAATACACAAAGTCCTTTGCAACACCACAGTTCAAATCCATCTCGACATTTCTGAGGCTGTCACAGCAGCCCATAGAAGGGATTTTCCAATTTCTTGCAGAGAAACCCTGGAAAACCAGGGCAGAAAAACAGAAGCACGGTCTCAAACTCTAAACCAGCCCTTCACCCTGAGATGTGACCTTCTTCAACAGCACTAGGAGCACAGCCCTGCGTGGTCCCCACAGGCTGGCTTGTCCACACATGGGGTGGCTTGAGCCCCCTCTGAGCTTCTCCTCCGGTGCAGGGGTGGATGGAGGGGTTCTGACGGACCCACGTGCAGCTCAGGGTACTGGAGGGGCTGCCAGCACAAGCCTTCACAGCCGGGCCAGCCATCTCACCTCCAAAACCAGCAAGAGCACAATCCTCACCTAAAAAAAGTACATGCCACGAAGCTGTGCTGAGTGAAGGAAGCTGATGCACGGGCATCCCCAGAAGTACCATCCAAACATCCCAGCAGCAGTCTGATGGAGCTCCCCCACTCCTAACTCCTCGCAGAGGTCAAGGAGGCAGAGCTAATCCTCTCTTGTTTTTCTAAGTTTACACAGCATTAGTCAAACGGGATTCTATCAAGCTGCCCCAGGGCCGCCAGGCAAGCCTTGTCTGCAATCGCTGCCGTGCTCACACCAAAACCACCAACTCCACCAGCTCTCAACACAAACAGACGAGCACAGTTAAAACCCTCACAGTCAAGCCTCCTGTAAAAAAATACCCCGAGCTACTCCTCCACTTATTGCAGCTTTTTTCCCCCCCACCAGAAAAAACACAAAGCTACTCCAATTGTGTTTCCATGGCACTGAAATCAATTAACCAGCTACGCATCTCCAACTGCCCCATCCTCAGTTTTCCTGGTAACTGTTAGCGTGCACATGCACACTCCAGAAATATCCCAAAGCATCCTTAAGAAAATAATGGACTTTACTACAAAGCTCAAGCTTTCATCTCTGCAGAAATTCATCTTATCTTAAAGAAAAAAAAAAAAAAAAAGACAAATCACAATGGATTAATTCAGGCCGATTTTTAAAGAGCAGAGTTTTCAATGTCAGCTGCAACTAGCTGTAACCACAGAGCTGATGCTAGGCAGGACACAAAAGCCATTGCGCATGTGACATTTATGCTGGGGACCTTTCAGTTACCTGCATGCCACCTCCCAGCAGCGGGGACTTGGGGCAGACCACGGATCTTTGGCTTGCAGGAAAAAGCAGCTCATCACACTCACAGAGACGCAAGCGACCACTGATAACAGATGGAAACAATCCCCACGCCTGGGTCAGAAGATGAGCTGCCAAAGCAATCAAGCCAGCCCTTTTGCTGCACCTCCTCAGAGGTCTCCTGGCCCATGTCGCAGCTCTGCTTTCCCTGCCAGATTTGCAGCACCAGAAGGAATCGCTCTGCAACACAGTTTTGCAAGCAGGCATTTGCAGTGGGAGTAACCCCTGGTACATAGCCTCACTTGCTCATTTCTTAATATAATTTCTTGAAATAAAACAAGAAGAGCTAAATTCATGCTCTATCAGCTCAAGCAGGATACCAGCTAACCCAATCTTTTAATTTCTAAGCCTGCCACTTCCAGCAGTCAGAGAATATGGACCAGCAGCACTGTTGGAGCCACAAACTGAAGACCAGCGATGTGTTTCCCAGCCAAGGGCTGCAGGGGTAATCACCCCTCCTGCCCAGCCTCTCTGGGGATGGACCTCTCTGCCCATCCAGCTGCTTTGCACCAGATCCGGCCCCCTGCGGGAGATAAATGCTTAATCCCCCGAGGACTGAACTGCTTTGACCTGCCACAGGAACAGGTCAGTGGAGATCCATGCCCAAGGCAGGAAAGCGGTAAGGGAAGAGATCCCTGTAAAGTCCCAACAGATTACTTGGAAAACTGTTTCCATAGACACACAGGGGGCTGACTACAGTCCACCACTGCCAAAGAGGGGCAGAGACCCACCCCCGTCTCCCTCCTGTTCCATCCAGCCTACACTGGAGAGAAAAGCTCTGGCTACCACCGAGCCTCTGCCTGCCACCAGGCTGAGAGCGCAGGACGATGATGACTTCCATCCAGACCCTTGGACGTTAAAAGTATGGTGAGGGCAACACTGCAGGAAAGAAAGCTTCCTGCGTTCTCACCAGTGTGCAAAAGGCCAGAATAAACAAGGGGATTTACAGACCAGGCCCAAGGGCAACGCACACCCCTGCTGAGCTGAGTCTGCCCCTTGTCTCAACACACACACTGTGCAATTTTTTCCACAGAAACCGGATTACAGCACCCCACTTTGAGGTAGCTAATCACATTTTAAACATGTCAGCTGGAAACAAGTTCAATCCTTTCAATGGTAAAGGTCTTCTGAAGGTTATTGGTTTCTCAGCTATATTCTATATATCCCCCTGCTTCCCACTCCCAATTCAACTTCAAATTCCACCCGCTGTATTTCATAGCATCTTTCTCTTGCAGTATGGGAGACCCTGAGCAGCCTCCAGCCAGATCTCTTCACCACATAGAGGTACCAAAGCACAGCCATCAGTTCACACCTCAAACGCCCCAAAGTTGATCAGACACAGTGTCAGAAGATCTCCAGCCTCAAAAAAACAGAGGACCCAGAGGAGCTGACTCTGATACCACAACATGAATTAACACCAAGTCCAGTTGCTTGTGGCTTTTCAACAGGTGTCTTGTTACAGCCCGGCACTAGGGAAACATTGCTCACCAAATGTCATGCTGTTCAAAGTACCTCTCTCTAGCACTGCTCAGCATCCTCGGTTCATGACCTGCAGAGCCTGCCGTGGGTTTTACACCATAAGCTCAGGACAGTCAGAAGGACAATGTTAGCAGGCTCTATTTGCTCAGCCTCTAGACATCTAGAGCAAACAGGCTTGGAGCGTCCAGGAGGCCACGCGACAGTCCTACCAGCTCCTAGGGAGCGGTGTGATGGGCATCAGTCTGCAACAGCTCAGGGCATTCCTCCACAGCTGTGCTGGTACAAGCTGCCTAGTCAGCTATGCTGCAAACCAGATGGGGATGCAGATGTGACTCAAAAATACTTTGGTAAGGAACAAATTCAGTGCCAGGCCACCCAAACTGTAGTACCAAGGCAGCAAGAAGGTGGCTCAACCATGCATCCCGGCCAGAAGAGCAATCAAGCAAATCAATGCTTTGCAGATCAGATATAGGTTTTTCCTAACTCATGCAGCAAGTCAGGGAGCAAAGAAAATAGTGATGCTTTGAAACAATTGCAGTAACTTTATCTGTTTAGCACTAATCAGCAGCAATAGCACATGCAACACTTCTGACCCACTTTATTACCACCCAGAGAAACAAACATATTACATCCTCCCAGATAAGTCCCCCCCATTCACGCAATGATGCTCTCATGACCAGTTTTGACTCACAGAACTGAGGGGGGAGGGAAGAAACAGTAAGAACGTAACACCACAGACAAATCGAGAAACTGAGTTTCTAAAAATGCAGGTCATTTTCTTACCTACTCCTTCCTTGTCTACTCTGTATTGAAATGTTTGACAAGATACACAATTCACTATTGGTGCAACTTTGTTCTACTCAAGCCTTTATCAGATTAAAGCAGGAAAGGAGATGCTCAAAAGTTTTATCTTGGGAAGAAAAAACCATGCTACTGAACTAAAACTTGAGTAGTCAGCTACAGTACAAATGGGAGGGGAGAAAAAAAAAAAGGCAAAAAAAGCAACTGCGCTAGCTCAGACTGACATGTGCATCCCCCCAACATCCTGTGGGGTACAGCAGACGTGGCTCTCGCATGCTTGGTCAAGGCAACTGCCAGATGGGTTTCCACAGCACACTCTCCATGCGCCTGGTAGGCTGCAGCTTTAGCAGCCAGGGAAAGGCATGCAAAGCGTGACCCTCACTGATCAGGGCACTGAAGGGAAGGCAGGAGATTTAAAAACTCGAGCCAAGTGGCGAGTCTCAATGAGATTCCACTGATTTCTGGTGAGTGAGCTGGCCCAAAGCACGTGCATAAAGAAGCCAGGCACGTCTGCACAGCTACTGCAAAGAAAAGTAAGAGATGTATGAGCAGGTTGCGGACTCGGACGGCTGTCCCACCTGCTACTAAGTCACCAGCAAAGCGTCCACCCCACTTTGCTGAACAAGCAAATCTCCCCACACACCTCTCTCAGCAGACGAGGCATCAGCAAGCTGCTGAATACACCAACAAATAAGCATTTCTGAGCAAGTTGGCTTTAATTCTGCTGTCAGAATGCCAGCAGGGCCCCAAGTCCTAAGGAGATCAGATTTGTACCAATGGACACTCAGGCAAAACTGGCGTGATGTGGGCACGTGGGGGACTGAGCATCCCTGGTGCCTGCTTCCTCTTCATGGACCATTTTTTTCCCTCACTTCGACTGATGACAAGTAGTTCCCCACAAGGAAAATCCTGTGCTGAGCTCCAAAAGGCAGGGGCAAGCACCTCATCTGCTTGATTTTTGGGGTACCACAGCACCAGGGTCCACTGGCACTGTGAGCTCCCACCCTGCCAGATGCAACTGCTCGGCAGCCACCTGTGGCACAGGAAGCTCCTCTGCCTAAAGCTAAACAGTGCTGGCTCCCATGTTTGATTTCCAGGATGCAAGCCACAAGAAAAGCTAAAAATATCCCAATTAACCATTCCTTTTCAATGCAAGACTTGCTGATGGTGGCACAAAGGTATTATACAACTGCAAACAGGAAGATGTGGTCTGCAAAAAAAAAGAAATCAAACTGGGAGAACATCTGGCTGGGACAGTAACCTCTGAATTCAAGCATGGACCACAACACCCAAAAATGTGGAGAAGCTTGTGCTACTTGCAGTTGTAGTGCCTAGCTCTGATGTGCTTGCAAGCTTTCTGGCATATATACACAGGGTATCATTTTTGCTCTGCATTGATTATACACAGAGGGCTTGTTCTGGCTGTATCCCATGCAAGCTGTCTCCTGAATCGACTGGCTGCTTAGCTCTGTGTCATCCTGCACACCAGGAGTTAAGCAGGAAATTTTTATTCCTGGTAAAACCCATTGCAAAGAGACAGCTAGGCTCTGGAGCTAAGGATTTCTTCACATGCAGATTTAGCAGGTTTTTTGGTTTTGGTTTGTTTTTTTTTTTAATCACTGCACGGTCTTTATGCTGACATCTAGACTTTAAACACTGTCTGTGGGTAATACAGGGGTACATTACTCACAGCGGTGCACCTGGGAGAACCAGCAAATCCTGTCCATTTGAGCCTGAGTGTCGGCTTTACCCTGGAATTACATTTATCTCTCCAGCACTAGGCTCCCATTAATGGAATTACCAGGCAGGCTGCTTCAGACTTTACACTTGAGAGAGGCAGGCTGGGATGGCACCACTCCAGCCTCAACCCGCAAAGCCTGCACTGTTTCTCCATCCTCCAACGAGCTGCTGCCCTAATGAGCCCGACCCCGCGATGAGAGCCAGGGAAACAAAAGAAACAAACCCGAACTGTCCAGGGCAATCAACATCTTTCTAGGAATACCCAGGCCTCTTGCCAGCTCTCTTCCAACCCCAATTTAGCTCTCCTGCAGTACAGAGGGGGATGGCACGTGCAGGAGCAACTCAACGGGATGTGGAGCCAGGAAGCACGGCAGTTAGGGAGGTGAATCTGCACCGGTCCCTCTGCAAATATCTGACACTGAGGGTGTCAAAGCAAACCCACAGCTCAGGGGAGCACCCATCCACCTCAGAAATTACAGAGCAAGCACTCAAGTCTGAATAGTTGTTTCAGAAATATCCAGTGTTATGGAAAATGGGGAGGCGTATTGTAGCAAACCAGCCAAGATTGCTAACCTCAGTATGGGAGATTATCTTGCACGTGCTAGAAAATTGCCTTCCATCACACAGCAGCTATTGCATTGCCATGCTGAGCAATTTGCAGCGTGGCATGAACCAGTCCCTTAACCACCTCTGCACTACCCAATAAAATGGACAATTGTTAGTGCCACAGGCTGCCGAAAGCTAAGAGGGAATGCAGCAAGCAACCCTACCACAAAGCTTCGCAGATAGCACCGTGACTTCAGCACCTCTGGGGGCTGTTCTTTGCACAGAGCAGCTGTAGGTTTGTTTGGGTGGGGTTTTTTTCCAGTCACCTGCAAAGGGACTTCTCTGTCTTTGGCAGGGGGGAAATGCAAGGAGATTCACCAGCACCTGAACAATGTTTGCCCCAGGTATGGATACCCAGGCGCACAGCACTGCCAAAGCAAGTAAAAGATAGCATGGAGATTTGCAGAGTACAAAAAAAAAGATTTGCAGAGTATAGTTGTTCCCTTGCAACAGCTTGAACTGTGGCAGCTGAACTACTCTCTCCTGTAATTAAAACGCAGAAGAAAGCATGGGAATTACTCCAGTGTGACTGTGAAAGACTAACAGGCTTCTGAGTTTCAAAGTCAATCTTAATGCACACTGTTCAGTGTCATTTTAATTCTTTGAAAAAAAAAAGGGGAAAAAAGAAGTTTTGCTGTGAGAAAAGATCTTGCACAGCCCTGTTACTAAACCACACAAGGAGCAAATGAGGGAAACCGTGTCTGGGACTGATGAAGCAAGGCTGAAGGCAATCTTCTCTCCCCCCTGCCCCTGCATTTGCTCTGCCAGTTGCTCTCAGCAACATAATGATTTAGGGAGGCACACTGCCCTGTGACGGGAAACACACATGTAACACCCAGGCAGTGAAACCTCACATCTGACAGTGTCTATGCAAAATGCAGCCTGAAACACTTCTTCCGGCTCCACAGAGTCAACGATGTTTTGCAAAACCAAGCTGGTGAAACGCTATTACTTGCATCGAAGGTGAGATTTGCCAGCAGGACATACTCTTAAGCATCCCCCTATTTTCTGGATATCAGAAAAAAAAAAAAAAGCCTACGGGTAAGATTGTGGGGTCCTGCAGCTCAGCGTGGTGTGAAAGAGACAGGAGAACATCAGAAAAAGATATGATGCACGTGCAACGCTCTTCAGCCTGGCACCCAGGGGAACAGCTTAGCTAAGAAAACTACTTTCTTTTTAAAATAATGATAAAGGTAAGGAGCCATCAGAATTATGAGTAAAGGTCCAAGATAAGAAATCATACTGCTGGATGGGTGCGGCTGCCTGCTTGTTTGGTTGCTGTTGGATGTTTTTTAAAAAGATAAACATGTCTTTCAGAACATGTCTGTTGGCCAATCTTCCCTCTGCCAAAAACAACCAAAACCAAACCAAAAAAACCCCACAAACAAACAAACAAACAAAAAAAAACAAGAAGGAGGCTCACAACCATGAAAACGATAAATGAAAGGCAGGACAGTTTCCGAAAAGCTGAGATCATTTTTCACAGGCCCTTAAAGTAAGATGCAACATATTAAAAAGGACAACAGCAGAATAAATTTAAAATTCCCAATTGATAAAATATCATTCAGAGAAGCTATTAAGCAAACTCTGTGAGAGGCAGAGCCCATTCACAGACCAGAACCTATCAAAGAAATAAATAATTTTTAAATCTATTTTTTAATTGTAAAGCTGTTGATATATAGGAGTATTTAATCAGAAATTCAGAGTCTGGAGGAGGCTAGCTCAGCAAATGTATCCAGGAAAAAAAGTAACTTGTACATCAGAGGAAGATCTAAGGTAAATCCCTTAGGAAGGGTGTAAAATTGAGCAGACAGTGGTTTTGAATCCAACAGAACAACAGCTTGAACACAGCAGAGGTAGAAGTACAAAAGTACTGCAGGAAAGCAAACAGTGTAAAGCACTGTAACAGTGTAAAGCTTGATAAAGCAAAAGCTGCAGCAGGTCCCATCACACTCTCCAACTTCCCTGCTGCTCAGTGAATTGCAATAACTTGGGGACAGGCATCACTGCCTGCAGCGCTGCCAGCTCAGCACCGGACTTTGCTGCTCTCCAAACAGCAAGGTGTAAAGCAGCCACGACTGAGGTAGTGATTTTGTAATCATTTTGGTTTTGAAAGCATTTTGCCTTGGCCTTCACCGCTATTTGGTTTTGCCTTTTCTTATTCAAGAACATCAGAGGGCAAGAAAAGTGAGTACAAGGCAAGGCCTTTACTAGAATGACAGGTTTTTAACTAAACCCTAGACATCGCTGCTGCTGAACACAGCTTTAAATTAAAGCGTCAAGCCCACGAATAGTCTTCTTTTTCTCAGCATGGCACTGGCAGAGAAAGGTCCCGATGCTCTCACGCATTTTGTGACATGCGCCCTGATCGAGCGCATCCTCTTTTCCTGCCAAAAAGAGGGCCCCAAATCCTGGTTGGTCCATGCAGCTCTCCAGAAGGCTCCAGCACATGCCCTCATTCACCATTTCAACACGTGCCCAAAGATCCCAGCTCCAGACCCAGGATCTCCTTCCTCATCCAACAGGGAAACGTTGCCCTTAACTTGACTTCAGTTGGAGCACAAGAGCAAACAGAACCACTTCTTGAGGGAAAAGACCTCATGAGTCACTATGGTGCCATATTTCACTTTTTTGGGTGTCGTTTTTAAAGGAGGCATTGCAAGTCAAGGGGCGGGAGGAACCAACTGCAAGCAGTGGGTTCGCTAATTCAGGAACTTGAGCTGCCACATCTCTAACTGCCCCTGCCACCCACAGGGACCAAACCCAGTTGTCTCACCAGCACTGTCAGCTACGTCCCAGGCAGCAGGTAGTTTGGAGGCTCCCCCAGCTGCCCACTGGGCAGCCAGGCCATACCTGTGCCACTTGGTATGCCCCCAGAGAGCAGCAAGGCTGGGGAGGGCAGGTGAAAGCTCACCACCTCACGTCCCAAGGAGCATGCCTGGCTGCCAGGAAGGCAAAGCCTCCCCTCAGCAACTGAGGTGATCACCGGTAGCTCCTGTGCTGCTTCAACTCCTGGGGGAAAAAACTCCAGTATTTTGGTTTGGTTTTGTTCTGTTTTGACCTTAATGTGGCCTCTCCTCGACTCAAAGGACCCCCCCCAGACCCTCTGCCAGGTGCAGAGCCCCATGCTCTGAACCTCCAAACAGCCCCCGACTTGGCACACAACCCTTTGCAGCCCCCCTCGCTCCCCCCGCCAAGCACACAGCCCTTTGCAGTCCTTCACCCCCCGAAAATTCTTTCCCGTGCACGTCTCAAGCCCTTTGCAGCCTTCCCGAGGCCCCCATTAGTGCAGCCCTGCGGGCATCCCCTCGCATCTCATGCTTTCCCATTCGGGGGTGCCCCAGACACACAGCTCTCTGCAAACCCCTCGATGCTCCCAGGCACACAGATCCTTGCAACACCCCCCCACCATGCCCCTGGGCACACAGCCTTTTGCAACCCCTCCTGGTGCCCTCGGGCACACAGGTCTCTGGACACCGCCCCCCTCCATGCCCCCACGCCTACAGCTCTCTGCAACCCCCTCAGATACATAACCTTTGCAACTCCCCCCCCTCGCCCGGTGCTTCCTCACGCACGCTCCCCTCGGGCTCCGCACGCCGCCGGCGTCTCCGGGCGGACCCCGCCGCGCACGCCCGGGCACCTCAAACCTTCTCCCGTCCCGTCCCGTCCCGTCCTCCCGCCCCGATGCGCCGCCTGCTCCGTGTCCCCTCCGGTCCTTACAGCGGAGCGCCGCGCGGGCAGGCGGCCGCGAGCTCCTGGCCCCGCCGCGCATCCTCCAGCACGCTCCCGGGCCGGCCCGCCGCGCGCCGCCGCCAAGCCCCAGGCGGCGCGCCCCCGCGCAGGCGCAGTGGGAGCCCCGCACGGGACGTGTAACGGCCGGCGCCGCGCTCCGTCTCGCGAGAAGAGAATAGAAGTGCACCGGCAGAAAAAGAAAAAAGGCAGGGGAATTAGCTCAAATGGTAGAGCGCTCGCTTAGCATGCGAGAGGTAGCGGGATCGATGCCCGCATTCTCCAGGTGCTTTTTGTTGGTGCTTTTACCGTCCACCAATGCGTTTTGCTTTTTTTCCTTAAAAATTCCTTGAGTTCTTATTTGCTGCGTTAAAATTCCTGAAGATACGTTTGCTTAACCTGCAGTTAAGGCAAGCAGAGCACTGACTGCTGTATGCGCGGCAGTGCAAGAGGGCATTTTGCTTTCTCATTTAATATTGGACAAGGCCCACAACAGGGAGCAGCACCCACTCCCTCCTGTGCTTCCCTCGGCAGCTCCGGCCCCGGCCCCCACCTCTTCATCCGGTCCAGGAGCCAGAGAGCCCCAGAGATCCCCTCTCCCGGGAGCCTCCAGTAGAGCCAAACCACTCATTTGCATTTAATAAATTTGAGAAGGTATCAAAATACATCAAGGGAGCATCGATATACATGCCATTTAGTAAAAAAAAGGCAAGATTTTGCCCAGTGAATTTATCCAGGTGCAAAGTTCAGGCAAATATTCAAATTCTTCACATTCCGCTATTATTCCACTGCAACAAGCCACAAGGAAGAATCAAATGCTTTAAAGAAAACGAGAACAAATTTTAAAAACTGAAGGTGTATCATGAAAAAAATCCAACTCCATAGGAATGCACTCAGTTGGCAATTCCATTCCAGTCACAAGCTGAACTGGAAACTGAAGGTGGAAAACAATTCTGCACACTTTCTCCAGTTACATGTGTGAGGAAATGACCTTTCTGACAAATTTCAATGGCAAAGAATGGAATTCAGCTTTCAAGCTGCTCACAGCCCCCAGCCTACACCCAAGCAAACTGCAAAACATCCCATCCCCAGACCTTCACAGGGGGCCTGGGGCAGGCTCACCCCTCTGCAGAGCATATGCCCAGGAGGGGTTCATGAGGGAAGAGATCTGGCTCAGAGCCCATGCTCTTAAATCCCGGGGGACTTCCCAGCATGTTCATCAGATCCCCAAGCAGGACCTGGAGCACAGTGGAAAACATCAGTGGGTGCCTTCCAGGCTGACCAAATTCTTCTGCAACATCCTTCCATTAAACTGCATCTTCAGAAAGAGTAAGAAGCCTGAATATTACTGGGTGTCATTTTAAAAAGAATAAACCTGGGGAAACTTTTTGTCTGAATAAATCTCATGTGCAGAGATCTCTGCAGAGCAGCACTACTTAGCTATGGTCTTTTTGCGCATCTATAGCCATGCCATACCACAGGCTCGAGTCCTGTCTATTTTACTTTTTAACTACTGCAGGTCTTTGAAAGTCCTTCTAACCCCACTGCCCTTCTTTATAGACAGCATGGATGTTTAAATACGACAATTCCCAAATAATTCCCAATAGCCCAAAGAAGAGCTGGATTGAAGAGAGGATGGATTTCAAAGTGATTATTTGGCACGAATACCCATGAATTCTCATCGGTAGTCTCATGGAGACTAGTGAGAGATTTTTTCCAGAAAATGGCAATGGTAACATGCAAACTGAAGTCTGAAAAACAGATGAGTGTGTGGTTGCTGGGGGTTTTTTTTAGCTTGAAGATTTCATTCTTGCCTTTTAAAGCTGATTTACACTCAGGCTTCTGAGTCCCAGACAAACTCATGAAATAACCAGCTGTTGCTTCCTATGCAGCAGGATTTAACAGGAGAGTGAAATCCATCGCAGTCTCCTATTTCTTCAGCTGCTAAACAGCCGGCATGAAGAGCCTGCATTGAGAAACACATTTGTGTCTACGGTCTCGTCCTTTCATTTTCCCCTCTAGTTTTGGCCTCATCTCAACCTTCAACCCCTGCAGTAACTTGGTGACCACAGGCAGCCTCGGGATGATGAAAATCTAAAGGACCGTAAGTCTGGTCAAACTGATGCTGCATCGCCCTCTGCAGACCGGCAGGCAACAACTGCCACTGCTTGATGCAGAAGATGCAGAAAAGCAGGGTTGGGCGAAAAACTCCCCTGACTGTACTTTTTCTGCAGATCAATGCAGCGCAGTGGTTGATGAACACACCTGGAAAGCCCCATTTGTTTGGGGCTCCATTTTCACTGGACTCACGGTAAAAGACTGTATACACAGGGACACAGTATTATGTGTATACTCACAGCACTATTTCATTGTAATGATTCCCACCCTTCGAAAAAATAAAACCAGCATGAAACAAACAGACCAACTTTTCTTTTACAAGAACAAGATGACCACATCAGAACAGCTAAAAACTCCTCCCTAATGGCTTTCTTGTGGGAATCTATAATGAGCTGCCACAGTATAGAGCATCCATATGTGTGCATGCACACATGCAGGTCGGGGTGAGCATTTGCTGAGGAGCCCAAAGCTTGCCTCGGCCACCTTACAGCTCCCAGACACATGCTACCAGCATCTGTTTATTGACCTCCCTTTTTTGTTGCTCCTAAGGCATCAGCTAAGCCACACTGTCAGGTTTGCCACTCTGGCTCCACAGATGCTTTTGCTCCCCCGTGCTTTAGCAGCCTGCTGGCTCTTCAGGAATGACCCAGGTTTTGCATTTCCTCCCCCTACAAAGCCTTACTTCAAGTCGCTCAAGGAACAAATGGCTTCCAGCAATGGATCAAGTAGGAATTAAAATAAGGCTTTCAGTGCAACAAATGGAACTGGGCACATGCTTACAACTCGCTGCTTTGATCGCCACACAGCTGAATTTATGTAATGAATTTGCTGGTAGGCATCGCATGGTCAAGTTAGCAAAGGACCTGTCACTACCCTGAAAATTTTATTGTCTTTAATTGCAATTAAGTATATGCACAGAGGTATCATGAGAGCAGAGAGGACGGAACAGGAAACTGCTAGAGGGGGAAAAAGCAAAGCTTTCAGCTTACACTAAGGGGCTTAATTTAAGCATCCTTTTGTAAGTTTGCTCTAGGGTTATGTGTGTAAATTTAGTTTTAAAATGAAGTCATCTTAAACGCAGAGACACATCTCAACTTCCCCAGATCCCAGGACACAAGACCTCCCCTTGCTGGGTCCATGCCAGCCATGTCCACAAGCAGCAGGGGCAAGGCAGGCACCACTGTGCTCTCCCTCCCTGATACAAAGGCCAAAGCAGAGGGAGGCCCTAAAAAAAGGGGAGATACCCTTACCATACCTTCCATGCCAGGAGTCTTCCACTGTTTCCGTGGAAGGACATGCACATGCATTTCTCATCAGTGTTTGCTGTTGGCTTTCTCAGCCCCATTTTGCATAGTTCCCTCCAGACTTGTGTATATCTCGGCAAGTAGGACAGCTTGGTCCTGCTTGCTGGGGAAAAGACAATAGATTTTACCCAGGATGCCTTTTGCTGTCCCCACAGTGAGGGCAGCCAAAGGGACGACAGGGAGATAGAAGCTGATAACATCTTGGCATGGCTACCTGGCTTGTAAATCTAGTTTTTCACCAGCACAGACCAGTGTCTAGTGGGTGCTTTGTCCAGGGCAGGAGGTCTACAGAAGGTCCATGTGACATAAACCACTCTGAAACCTCTAACAATCACTAGACTTTGTCCTTTAGAGACTCCTGATGTTGGCAGCAGAGCAGGAACTGAGAACAGCAAGGTGCCAGCAGTGGCTGGATAGGAAATGACACCTTTGCTATCGGGCTGAATGGCAGACATCTGATTTCAAATTACCTGGTGGACCAGGGAATGATACAACCTCTCGCCAGCATTCACTTACTTCTTATACTAGTGGTCTTCCTGAGAGCACCACACTAAGCAAGAAGGGCAGAGACATACTTCACCAGTCACAGCATCCCACCCATCCAACTGACAGGGAGCATCCTGGCAAGCACTGAAGCCAGGATCTCATGCCATCCCCAAGCTTGTGGCTGCGGTTCAGCAGGTTTCAGGTCAGACCCAAGGGCACAAGGACTGTTCTAGCAAACCCTTTGTGTGGACGACCCTGTCTTTCCTGGGAGGGAATGAGGAAGAGGTGCTCCCTCTGGCATTCAACTCTCTTCTGGGCACTAAGGAAGGTGGGTTTTAGCTCTTTGAGCTCTTCTGGTGGCCGGTTCCCACCTCCTCCGGAAGGGTAATAAAGGCAACTGGGGGGGGGGGAACCTCTAGTGCTCCCCCTGGGGTGCAACAAAAACTGTGTTTCTCAGCCTGGGCCACCACCTCCTCTGTCAGAGTCAGCAGCCATGGGAGGGAAAAATGGAGCTGGCCTTTTGTCTTTGGTTCATTTGCAGTCTACTGAAACATTAATTAATCTTCACACCATTGAGGATGGAGGGAGAAAGCAGCTTACTTCAACTTGCAATTAGCATGTGATGCAGCTTGAGCCAGAGCAGGGTAATCCTTGAGGAGGGGAAGAGCCAGGAGGAGTTTGGGAGGAGGAGGAGGTGTAGGACCAGGGGGCCCTGCTTGCTGCCGAGAGGCAGTTTTAGGGAGGCATGACCAGGGCTGTTCCCGGAGTACCCTTCCAAGCTGTGTGAGCATCCAGCATGCACAAGAGCAGGTAGCTGCCCATGCCCCAGCCCCTGCCAGGGGGGTTAACCCCTAGGTGAGGTGGCAGGGAGGCTGTAGTGTGCTCAGTATCACTCCCCATCCCGGCAGGACAGGGCTTGCCTGAGGAATGGAGAAACTATTTGCAAACTCCAGCATCTCTATCCACACTTTAACACTTGATGGCCTCATTTTTGGATGGATCCTTCAATGGCAACTACTCCCTTGCTCTGGGCTAAACCCTGGCGAGTGGTTACATGAAGAAGTTAAAGCTGCCTCTACAGTCATCACGTTTTGAGGGATGTTTGCATTATCACTAAGCCAGGTACGATAGTGTAGAGAGTGCAGCTCCACACGGCCCCGGAGAGCTGCCCTGGGAGGAAAAAAGCTGTCACAACCCAAAACTGCTTTTCTCCCTCTAGCAGGCACCATGTGTACAACAGCAGAGGTTGCGTAGTAACAGCAGCAGGAAGGCGTCAGCTCTGCCCTCCTTGCTCCCTGCAGAGCGCCGAAAAGAGCAAGGTACGTATCAGCAGCAAAAACGGGCTCGTAAACTCCCTAAACTTTCCCTTCTGCTTAGGGGGGAGGAGCACGTAGCAATTTTGAAGTTGTACACTGCAGAGGCTGCTTTGTAGGGAACAGCTGGTTGTGCTTAATTGAACTGTTGTGTGAGACAGGGGGATGGGAACGGGGTGTTTGGAGGAAGAAGAGACAGGAGGAGAAGCTAAAATTTTTGGGAGGGAGGAAGGGATGCGACTCAGTATGTTGCCTAGAACACTCTCAGGACTTCAAAACCTTTCTTTGCTCTGTCTTGTGAAAGTCTGAATGAGCTTTTACTGGGGCTAAAAGTACTCGGAAACAATAGGGCGACAGGGAGTAGCTGGCTGCCAGAGGAGGAACAAGCTGAGCGATGACTAATGACTCCCAGCACCGGCCAGGAGCTGGCACCCTGGCTCTGGCATGGGACGGATGCGCAGGCAAGCTGGGGGTCACGGGGGTCGAGTGAGTGCAGTGGCACAGTGAAAGCCTGGGGAGGGCAACAGTCATCACAGCAGCAAAACTCCAATGCGCCCATCCTCCATGGCTCTCACAGCTTCATTTAGAGCACCTTAGAGGGGAGGCCTTTATGCCGGCGAGGTGCCACTTGTCTGCTTGTCAATGTCTTGTGCTAATGAGAGAGACAGAACACCAGAGGAGATGCATCATGGATAAGACTGGTGAAAGGGGTGGAGAGGGGGCACATCCCAGGCTCTCCAAGCTGGCCCCCATATGCAGCTGGCTGGCAAGCTGGAAGTCAGGGGACTCATTCCACTGAGGAATGGATATTTTTGCTGTCATTCCCTGTTCAAACAGTTTGCAGTTCCGACCTCTCTGGGGCAGTACAAGTGGTTTCCTGTCTCCCCTGGCTAAGCCCCCCACCATCTTGTCTCTCTTCTTGTTGACCTGCACGCATCTCCATTGCATTCCAGGTCCCAGCATGGGGCAGGGGTTGTGCTCCCTGCTCAGGTGGGACACCTTCCAATTTAACGTTTGATCCTCCCATCCCTTGCGCATCCCCTCGCTACACAGATTTCCCCCTCTCCTGTCTTGTTTCCTGCCTATCCCAGTGCTCCTGCTTAGGGGGGAGACAGGGGTGGATGGAAAAAAGGGGCAACAGGGGAGGGGGGAAAAGGAAAAAGGAGGAAAAAGAGGAGGAAACAGAAGAGGAAAAGAGGGAAGTGGAGAAGATGAAAAAGAGGGAAGAAAGGGAAAGAGGAGAGAAAGGGAAGGAGGGCAGAAGGGTGGAAAAGGAACAAAAGAGGGAAGGGGGAAAGAAGGGAGAAGGAGAAAAAGGAGAGAAAAGGCAAGTGGGGAGAAAGGAAAAAGAGGGAAGGAAGGGAGAAAGAGGGGACGAAAAAGAAGGCAGTGAGGGGAGGAAAAAGAAGGCAGTGGGGAGAACACAGGAAAAAGAGAAGGGGAAGGTGAGAAGGGGAAAAGACAGGAAAAGGAGGAAAGTGAGGAGAATATAGGGAAAAGAGGGGAAGAAGAGGATATGGAGGAAGTA
Source organism: Balearica regulorum gibbericeps (assembly GCF_011004875.1). Taxonomy (NCBI): domain Eukaryota; kingdom Metazoa; phylum Chordata; class Aves; order Gruiformes; family Gruidae; genus Balearica; species Balearica regulorum. The sequence continues at coordinate 50,774,357 of NC_046188.1, read as the reverse complement.
GATGAAGAGGGGAGGAGAGAAGGAGGGAAGAAAAAGGGAAAAGAGGAGAAGGGAGAAGGAAGAAAAAAGGCAGGTAGAGGGAAGCAGGGAGAAGTCAGGAAAAATGGGGGGACGGTAAGAAGGGGGAAAAGAGAGGGGAAGGGGGGAGAAGTAGCAGAGAGGGCAGGAAAAACGGGAGGGAGGAGGAAGAAGCAGGGAAAAGAGGGAGAAAGGGGAAAGAGGAAAACGGGGGAGAAAGAGAAAAACGGAAGGAAGAAGGGCACAGATCCCGCTCCGCTCCGCCCCGCACAGTTCCGCGCCGCCGCGCCCGTCCCGCGGGGAGGAGCTGGGGAGGAGCCGGGGCGGGGCGGGGCGGGCGGCGGCGGCTGCGCGCAGGCGGAGCGGCGGTAGGAGCGGAGGGCTGGGGTTGGAGGTGGGGGAGGGAAAGTCGGGCTAGTTCTGGCGTTAAGCGTTAACTGCGGTGCAAGGAATGGGGGTAGGAGGACGGCTTGTGGGCACAGAGGGCGGCTGCCTGCGGCAGAGTGGCCAGGCGAGGAGCAGCAGCGATGGCGGGTGTGCACGCGGGGGTAGGACCGAGCTTGCAGGAAGGTGCGGAGCTTGGGGGGGAAAGCAACTCTTTTTTGATCTGAGGGAGGTAGAAGAGGGAAAAAAATACAATGAACAAATTCGGGAGGTGTTTGCGAAGTTATGTAATTGGTTTCCTTTGCGCTGTTGTGTCACTGGTTTGGGTCGGCACTGATTTTTAATACTACGCGACTCAAGCCCCTTTACACGTGGGGCTGTGATGTGAACCCACTGAGGACGGGGTCCGTGACTTCCAACAGCGCTTTGCTTTGGGTTTGAAAGGCGGGGCCAAGTACGTCCATGAGCTCTGCTAACGCTACGCTCGCTGTCCTGGCTTCCTTCGCGTGATCTAGGAGTACGTACTCCGCACCTCCCTCCTCTCGTGGCACTTCCTGTCCCCACGTGGGTGAGGGGTCTGTTGTGGGTGAGGGGTCTGTTGTGGGTGAGGGGTCTGTTGTGGGTGAGGGGTCTGTTGTTGTGTGTTCTGATACTGAGCTTGCCTCTGTCACAAGGCTACTTTGGGATACCCTTGATTTTATGGTAGCAGGAGCTGACTGAGATGGGTGAAGACAGTGTAGAACTGCTGTCAGTAACGCCTGGTGGGGGTTTTTTTACTGTTCGCATTCCAATGTGATCGCTCAGGAGGTTTTTTCTTTTTTCTTTTTTTTTTTTTTTTTTTTTTTTTTTTTACAAATACCCTGTAGTCTGAGTCATGTTAGCAAAGCCAAGACACCAAGACTGCATATTGTCAGCTACTGGAGTGCTGCCTTTAATACTATCCCTTGTAGCCTCAGCCTAGAGCTCAGCTATTGGCCTTGGCATATTTTTGTGCATGCTAGAGCTGCTCTGCACGGTGCTGTGTTTACATCAGTTAAGAAATGCATTCTGGAGAGCAAAAAAAATTCTTGCTTACCAGCTTCTCTGTACTTGGCCTTGCCCAACCAGAGTGACCTTTCAAAGCCTGGATATTAAATCATGGAGGAACGCTTCTCCCATCTGCCTAGGTTGCACCTCTCACATACAGACATGTGGCCAGCAGGATTTTTAATCTGAGCCCAGGCAGTTCTCATGCTCATCTTCCTCATTCACCCTCATTCTCTCTAAAGTACCCTAATTTTAAGTATAGCTCAAGGTCTCACAATCCGTCAGGCGTGCCACACTGGTAATACTCAGCGGCTGCGTGGCTCAGTGGTACAATAGTGAGAGAGTAGCACTGGTGCCTCTAAAAAGTTTGTTCTGGTTAAGCTCCCTTGGAAGGGGAGCATCATACTCTCGTGCAGGCAGCCTTCAGGTAACAAGCTGTTGCCATATTTCTCTAGGATCTGTGTGCTTTTTTGCCTCTTGGAGGAGGGCCTTGCCGAATCCCAGACAAAACCACTCCAATGCTGCTGGCTCCTACTGGTGCTTGCAGCAGGCTGGTGTTGGTAAAACACAATCTGTCCTCTTTGCACAGTGTAACTCATGGCTGAGAGCTGGGGGGCAGGGTGGCTGAAGAGGATTGTTGTTTCTTAGTCAACAAAAAAATAAGTTTGATTTTTTAAATTTTTTTTTTTTAATTTGCAGATATTAAGTCAACTGTTAAAATGGAGCTTGACATCCAGTGTGAGGAGATGAGCCCATCTAGATGGGCTGAACTTCTGTCCACAATGAAATCCTGCAAATCCATCAGGTAGTAACTAGTTGCATATCATCTCTTCTAAGTAACAACTGTTGTGTTTCTGTTCTCTGTTTTTCAGCTGCAGAGCTGTTGACCTGTGACTTAGAAGTTGCACAGTAACAGAAATGATTCTACCTATTTTTATTCAGAAATTTAATTTAAAGGCCTCTTGCAAAGTTTTTTTTCAACTCCAGATAAGCATCCTTTGGTATGAAGAAATGGTCTCCTTGTTCTGTGACGTGCCATGGAATTCAGATGGATAATGTGGTTATTTAAACGTTTGACCGCTGTTTTGGTAATTCTGTCTTTCTCGCCTAAGAGAAGGAAGATGTCTCTGCTCATTAAGTTGTATGTTTTCTGGGCTGCAGGTCAGATGCTCTCAAGATGAGGCTTTGGGCAACCTGGTCTCATGGAGGGCGTCCCTGCCCATGGCAGGGGAGTTGGAACAAGATGGTCTTTGAGGTCCCTTCCAACCCAAACCATTCTATGAAGTAACTGTTGCTTAATAGTTACAGGCAAGCAACGTGCCATCAATTTTTAATTCTTCACTTGGCCTTTAAAAGTACCTGCCTTGTGTGTTGAGCAAACCAGTGTGAGGGAACCATCTCCTGGAGTATAAGCTGTAGGAAAGGGTTCAGAAAAGTTGCTTCTGCACTCTTTCCCCTCTTCTGGTTGGGAATTCTCACCCCATGGGCTAGCACCATCTTGCTTGGGCTGAAGAGGGTGGGCTGCATCAAGTCAGTGGTGGCTTGGAGGAGGTCAGGCAGGTTGAAGGTGACTTGCTTTTGTTTTGCAAAGGAGCTTTTTGCAGGCAAGCTTCATGGCCCTGACCTTGACTTCCTAAGGTAAGCCTTGGGTGGCAGAAGGCAGTGGGATGGTTGTCTCCTGGGCAGAGGCTGGGCTGCTCGTGATATAGTGAATGAGAGCACCTGCAGTGGGGATTGTTAAATGGTGTTGAATGTGATCCCATTGGGAGCCAAGTCGTCTTGCTGGAGGGAGGGAAGGAGAAGAGGAGAGCCTCCAATTTCATAGTGTTGTCTAAGGAGAAACGACCAGGCAACTTTTGGCAGTCCTGGCTGTGGCTGTGCCTGGGGCTGTAGGGTTCTTCATGACATCTTCCTTTTGCCCCATGTCGTTTCTACCTCCTTGTCTGTCCTGGGCTCCCGATCCTTTCCTTGGCTCTCCTTCCAAATACTCTCCTCCACCAATTTAGCAACAATTAGAAAAATGCTGATGTCCAGTGGGAGGAGTTACTGCCATGCTGCAAACTCACAGTTTGTGTACTGCCAGAGATGGTGCAGACTGGCTTGACTCACTTACTGACCAAACTGCTGATGGGTGTTTCTGGGGCTGGCTGGTCTCCATGCAGAACCAGTCTGACAGCCTGTAAGCTGGCCTCTGCTTAGACATGGCTTCAGACACCAGGTAGTTTGTTGCTACCAATGTGGCGCATCCTCCATCTGAAGCCCTGCCAAGCAGGGATGACTGGAGTCACGTGCCATCTTCAGTGCAGTATGGAGGAGCTCCGTGGCTTGTGGAACTCGTCTCCCTGCAGAGAGAGCATGTCTTGGTTTGGGCCGCACATTGCCCAACAGGCCATATGCATGTGGAGGCATCCCAGGGACTGCAGAGGAGTAAATTGCTCACTTTGTTTTCACAAGGAATGCTCCAGCCAGGGAGAACAGAGCAACCCTGAAAACTAAAGTGCTGCTTCTCTCCTTCTCTTTCAGGCTGGATGACTGCAATCTCTCCAGCAGTAACTGTGAGGATCTCTCCTCCATCATCAATATGAATCCGTCCCTCACAGAGCTGAAGCTGAACAACAACGAACTGGGAGATGCAGGCATTGAATACCTGTGTAAAGGGTTGCTGACACCAAGCTGTAGCCTACAGAAGTTATGGTAAAGCACCATTGATTGTCTTGCAGTCTGCGGCAGGTGAAATCATGAGGCAAACTAGCATATGATGGTAGTAAGAGCCATGTCAATGCACCTCAGCAATTACCTAGGTCAGATGCTTGGAAAACCCCAGAAGATTTTTTTTTTAAAGTGGTATATTTACTGGAAGACTCCAGCTCGTCAGTCTGTCTTCCTTTGTCTTCCAGCACCGAGGGAAGCACAGGTAGGGTTTTCCCAGCCAAGCTAAGGCTTTCTGGAGGCTTTCTTTAGAAGAGGTAGTAGATCTTCCCCTGGCCTAGGCAGCTGGATTATCTGTTTAGGCCCCTTTAAACAAAAGGCTGACCACAGAGGGCCCCACTCTGCCATTATCACATACCTGACATTTTCACAAATGCATTTTTCAGAGGGCTCTTCTGCCCGTTGTAAGCATTTAGCACCTGGTCCAGTTTGCTCGTTCCTTTCTCTAAGAGTTAAACAGAAGGGTGTTTTCGTGACCCTTGGCGTTTCAAGAGCTGTCAGTCTTTCTGCACTCTACCAGACTGGTTCTGCCTCAAGCCTTGTCTTCTCAGCTGTGCAAGGCTAGCTTGGTTCAAGACAGCATGTTTTGCAGGGGCACCAGCACCACCTTAGAGCATTAGTTGGCTTCCCTCAGCAGCCATGGTGCGGGCGCTTTAGTCAGAGCCAGTGGCTGCTGCCCCTGCTCCTCAGTGGTGCTCAAAGAGATGCTACTTTCTCTGTCCAGCATCTCTTCTGCAGGGTACTGGGCTCCTGAGGTGGGTCTAACATCTTCATGACACTACTTTGTAAAGATCATATTTGATCATTTTTAATCAGATATGCCTGCTTCAAAGTCTTTGTGCCCACTGCAATGAAGACTCACTGACAAATAGAAGGAAAGTTGACTGTGCAGCTAGTCAAACTGCAACTTTCTGATGGGCCTTCAAGAAATAACTGTGATACTCTACTGGAAGACTAACACAAGTCATTTTTCAGAGAGTTTGTCCTAAGCTTCAAACTTCTCCAGATGCTCAAGTAACAGCTTGGATTAGCCTGTTTCAGTTCTGTAGAAACATAACTGGCCATTTTTGGGGTTCTGGTAAGGTGCCTTAGGGAATAAAAGGGCAACCAAACCCAAGTGAAACTTAGTACCACCATGCACAACACCTCTCCATTGCCAGAAAGTCTTGTGCAGTAACTCTATAAACACCCCATAGCAATATCAGCACAGTTCCTATGCTACTTCTTCCAGCCTGAGTGCCGAAGGATCAGCTTCGTAGATCCTCCTTGTAGTATACCATTAAACTTCTAAATGATATCCAGGGATTTAAGCCAAGTTGGACAAGATTTTTACTTGTAGGTACTCTGAATCGCATTTCCAGAGGGGGCAAGAAATCATATAATGACATTGCTTTATCTCTGGGATATGCCTTGTGATGATTAGAACGCTTCTATAAAGCAGCTGTGGTGCTGCTTAATGTAGGGTGGATCCTTCTCCTAGAGGCGCTATATGAGCGATTACACTGAAGGAAGCATGGGAGCTATTGTTCATGCTACAAGTATAGTACTAGCTGATAAAATATTTTGGCACACCTGTGAAATAGCAGCATTAACCTGGACATACCGCTTTCTAGAGGGTTACGCACTGTCAGTGCCATGGTGTCCTTTCCAAGCTCAAACGTCAGCGGATGCACCTCTCTGAGAAGAGGCTCCGTAATTCTGGTAGTGCATTTCCCTCACCCCAGTTGCATCTCTCCTTCAGGCTGCAAAACTGCAATCTGACGAGTGCCAGCTGTGAGACTCTCCGCTCTGTCCTCAGTGCACAGCCGTCCCTGACAGAGCTGCACGTAGGTGATAACAAACTGGGAACTGCTGGAGTGAAGGTGCTGTGTCAAGGGATGATGAACCCCAACTGTAAGCTGGAGAAGCTGCAGTAAGTAGTCTCTGGGCTTTTTTGGTCATCAAACAGGTCATGCTTGTTTTTCCTTTGAGACAAGCAGGAGTTTTGTTGCCAGATGTGGATTTCTTCCTGGTTTATCTGAAATTGTGTCATGCTTATTCATGCTGGTAGGTCTTGTGGGTTTGTAAGAGCTGGGTGTCTATTCCCATAGGCTTTGTTTAGCCCTCCTGGCAGTGGTGGCTGTTAAGGCAGGACCTCTCAGATGCCCAGGGAAAGTCTGATTGTGCTGCACTTGGTCCTTGTTTTATGGCTGAGTGGGACCCAGGTCTATTCACAGCCCCCTGCTCCTCCTGGAAGGGCTCGATGGCGAGGCTGTGTGGTGTGTTGCAATGTGAACCTTGGTCGTGTGTTCCAGGGCAGCCTGTGCATTGGAGGACTAGTGTAAAAGTGGGGTGGGTAATTAGTCTTCCTAGGGTCCCCTGGGGTCTAGTTTAAGAATTAATGCCTCTTGAAATGAGCAGGGAGATGCTGTTAAAAACTCTTACGGTTATTTATATTTTCATGTGCTGCCTGGTCTCAACTCATGTTGGCATGTTTTCTGCCCTGGCTAACACACACTTTGCCCAGCTGATGTCTTGTGGGTAGTGGGATGTGGTGAAGACGGTTGTTTTTTCCCCTGGATTTCTTTTCGTCTCGCAGGCTGGAGTATTGTGAACTCACAGCTGATATTGTGGAAGCTCTCAATGCTGCTCTGCAAAGCAAGCCCACCCTGAAGGAGCTCAGCCTGAGTAACAACACGCTGGGAGATACAGCTGTAAAGCAGCTGTGCCAGGGACTGGTGGACGCAAGCTGCAACCTAGAGTTACTACAGTAAGGAAAAGCTGGTCATCTCCAACTGCAACTAGTCCTGCTATTAGTCATGCCATCCATAAGACAGGAAAAATTGCCAGGAATGCTTGAAATTCAGGCCGCATTTCTTGCTGGCTCAGATTTCTGTAACTGGAAGCTGCAAGCAAATGTCTGGGGCTTTCAGTTTTGGGGGTTTTTGACTTTTTTTTTAGCATGTGATTCTGAGCTCACTCTCATGCCTGTTGGTACAGTGTGAGCACATACCCCAGGTTAAACTGACAATTACAAGGGGTGACTGCTCACCAGTATCTTGAGAGCAGAGGAGCAGTTGCCCTCGGTGGCTCTAGTTCTTACCCCTGAATTACCAGCCAACTAACTTTATTTATTCAGATACCTTTTTTGCTTCAAAACAGAGATGCTGGATTTGGCCTTACATCTGGGGTAAAGCCCCTTGAAGGGGTTCGGGAGATAAGCATGATTCATTTTATCTTGCCCCTGTGCTTCAGCAGGGGTTGGCTGCCAGGGTCTCACTGTGTGATATACCCAAAAGTTCCTCTTAAAAAGGACAGTTGATATAAAGGGGGAGTTTGGCAAAAACAATTCTTGCATCAATGGATGTGAGTGGCTGGGTCAGAGTAAAAGTGCCCTGCAGCCTCGCGGAGTGCTGGAGCAGTGCGTTGCCTCGCCCAGAGCCTGTCTAGGATACCTGTATCGTCTGTGAGCCTTGCAGGGTCTAGCAACGCCCAGCTGAGCTGCACTGGTTTGCAGCAAGGAACCAGCCCATAGTCCCCTTTTCAGTCTGAACTGGGGGTGTTGGGACGTATCGAACACAGCGGGTCTGGAGCAGCAACTCCCAACTGTGCTTTTTTCTGCAGCCTGGAAAACTGTGGCATAACCAGCGATAGCTGTCGGGAGATTAGTGCTGTTCTCAGTAACAAGTCATCACTGATAGATCTCTCTGTGGGGGATAACAAGATCGGGGACTCCGGTCTGGCTCTGCTGTGCCAGGGACTGATGCATCCTAACTGCAAAATCCAGAAACTATGGTAAGGCTATGCAGAGTTACTTAAATCCCTCTTGCAGCCTCTGAGCTATCTACATGCTGCTCCTGGTTTGCTCCTAAACAGAAAGTTTCTCAGCTACACCCCCTAGTGAAACATGAATGTGTCTGCTACAAATTAGTTACTTCTCAAAACTGGGTGGAGGACACCATGAAGGAGTAGGACAGCACTGGAATTGCTTGGATCAAATTCTGGGGAGAGGGTAAATGGCAATTTGTGATGGTGTTGTCTCGACTTCCTGTTGAGTTATCTGTCTATTAGAATTGCATGTTCCTATTTCTTTTTTTTGTCTTACAAACAGAGCTTTTGGTGCAACAGATGGAGAGTAAGGAGAGAGCTCTAAGTTACGATGCATGAATGGATTTTTTAACGGATAAAGACAATGAGATGATGTAACCAGAAATTCAGAATACTAAAATAGGACTCTCTTTTGTAATCTAAGTGCTTCTGGGGGGAAAATAATATTTTGGTCTTCCCTGCAGGTTATGGGACTGTGATCTCACAAGTGCTAGCTGTAAAGATCTCTCCAGACTCATCAGTACAAAAGAGACCCTCACAGAGATCAGTCTGATAGACAATAACCTGAGAGACTTGGGGATGGAAATGCTGTGTCAGGCACTCAAGGATCCCAAATCTAAACTCCAGGAGCTATGGTGAGTTGCTGTCAAGTTTCACGTACCTGCTGCCTTCTTTGGAGACCTCAGTGAAGAAAAATGTAGGTGAAATAATGCCCACCAGATAGATAGATCCTTGGTTGCGATGGTTCCATGACCAACTCATACTAGTTGTTACCTAAAGGATTTAGACCTGTAGAGCTAAAGGGATTTGTATTTCTAAAAGCATAGACACTTTAAAGATCTACCCCATAGTCATCCTCTTTATAAGCAATATGAGACCAAGCATCACTTGCAGAGCTTCTGCCTAATATGCAGAAGCCTAATAATGCCTAATTGTGCAACAAATGGCAGCTAAGAGACTTTTGAAGTTTGAAAGGCCTCATGTAAATACAAAATGAGTGCTGTGATCAGATATCTCAGGTTTTCCACTGGATCCGAGCTCTCTCATGATCAGACAAAAGAAGGCTGTAATGACATAAACCATTCTCAGCATCCTCTTTGCTGACAGTGTTACCTTTTAGGCTGGCATGGTCTGGTGTCATGTGGCTGGGAAAGGAAAATTGTTCTTTCACATAGAAGTTGAACAAGCACCACTTGAACTTTCCTGCATTGCAAGTCCAACTCCTGCCCCCAGCTGGGTTCTTCCCCTGCCCTGATGGCCTGGGAGTTGATGAGGTGCCTCAGGAGTGCATGGTGGAGCTGAGAGTGACTGTGAGAGCAGCTTCATCTCTGATCATTCCTGTGCTTTATGGACAGGTGCCTTTCCTAGGTGCAAGACTGACATCCCAAATATAAAAGAGTGGGAGAGGTGCTGCTTAGAAAGGATCAAGCAGATAGGAGGGTTGAGAGGAGTGCAGTGATTGTGGGAATGCTTTGGTTCCTCTGTTCCCACTGTCCAGGCTCCTGTGAAGCAAATGTGAAGAAGTAAACGGTGCCTGATACTCTCTAGATCCCCCATCTAGATTTCATGTCACTTTTGCCTTGCAGGATTAGGGAGTGCGGGCTCACGACTGCTTGCTGCAAGGCTCTCAGCTCTGCTCTCAGCATGAACAAGCACTTGAAAGTACTGCACATGGGCGAGAACAAGTTGGGAGATGCAGGTGTTGAACTCATGTGTGAAGGGCTGCTGCACCCCAACTGCAACATCCAGTCTCTGTGGTAAGGTGCACCTTCAGAAGTTGTCTTCTCTCTTGCTGTGTTACCCTTCCAAGAATGGCATGCAGAAAGGGCAAGATAGCACTAGATGGTAGCACGGTACTTTTTTGCTCACATGAAACAATTCACACCACAAACTGATGTTTAACTAGCCCACTAGCAAGTAAATGGAAGCCACAAGTGCTTCCGTGTATCCTGTCACTCATGGTATCTACAAGTACAGGCTGTCACCCATGCGACATAGCTGTCCACAGGCACTCTCCCAGGTGCAGAACTGAAAGTTCACGGTGCAGTGTATCTTCAGGATGTAAAGCAAAGTGTAGGGAGGCTGGAGGGATCTTGCTTTGTTCTGCAAGCAGCTTGCTGTAGAGCTTCCTGTGCCCTTCTCTGAACTTGCCCACAGGGCCCCTCTCAGGTGGGACACAGATGGAGGAACTTCTGGGCAAGGTCTGGCACGTTAATTCCCATGCCTACCAGTCGCAGTGCAAAGACTGCCTGAATTCACTGGTTGCCTCCTGCTTTCCATAGTCTCTATGTGTGCCAGCACAAGCGCTTGTCCAGCCTCACCAGTAGCAGCATCACCTCCAGCCCTGTGGTGGGACTATACTTCCTCATCTGCCAGGCAGGCACCGAGTTCTGGACTGATGTGGCTGTGGCCTGTGTGATGCTCAGGCCACCGTGCTTGTCTCCTCCACACTGTTTGACAAAAGTTGTAGCTGTGCTTAAATGCCCAAGTCTCACAGTGAGTGAGTTGAGCAGTTGACTTGTGGGAGACATCAGTGAGACCTGAAGTCTCTGTCCAGAAAGACATGTTTGCTGACCAGTTAAAGCTACTTGATTCTCTGCTGAGAGGTCTCAGTTACCCTTTTTAGAGAGATGGTTGCAAGTGTCAAGTAATAAACTTCAGGGATGATTTATGATCAGTTTAAACCAAAGAGAAGATTATGCATGATGTTGAAGTTGGGAATATCTTCTTGGGGTTCCTTCTCCCCCTGTAGCCACACACTGTTACGCTTTAGGGAGGTCTTCTGTGTGTTCAGCAGTCACCATGAGGATGGCTTTCTCTGTGGGAAGACCACAGATCAGCCCCTGCAGATGTCTCGGAGATGCCAGCCTAATGGGGATCTATGGTCCATGCTAGGGATGTCCGCACCTGCTGCCCAAGTGTGGGCTGGTCTCTGGAGCCATTGCTTACTGCACTGGCCTCTCCATCCTGTCCTTGCAGGCTGGGTAACTGCGATCTCACGGCAGCCTGCTGTGCAACCCTCGCCACCATCATGGCTACCAAGCAGTGCCTGACTGAGCTGGACCTGAGCTACAACTCTCTGGAAGATGAAGGCATCAGGAAGATCTGTGAGGCCTTGAGGAATCCCAGCTGCAACATGCAACAGTTAATGTGAGAGATGTTTGTGATCCTGCTTGTGTTCCCCATGGCAGGTGGTGAGATCCAGCGAGCTGGGGGGCTGCAGGGAGGGGGCCACAAGCACTATCTCTCTGGGAATTGCACCTGAGGGCAGCTGGTGACTCTGTGGGTCAAATGCCACTGCATGTTGCAAAACACTCCTTGTCCCTTCCAAGTGATGTGACCACAGTGCCTTGATCTGCTTTGGTCCATAGGGCCCAAGAACAAGGACAAGGTGGTGCTAGGGAGGGTCCTATGTTGTAAGGCATGTTTCTGGCTATTGGGTCAGAGTCTCCAACCTAGATGGGGCCCTTCCCCTACCAGCCATTTGTGTGTCTTTCTCTTTCCATAATGGGAGGATGATCACTAAACCATCCTGCCTTTTTGTTTGGTTGTAGTTTATATGACATTTTCTGGAGTTCTGAAGTGGATGATGAACTGAGAGCCCTGGAAGAGTCCAAGCCTGAAGTGAAGATCATTTCATGAGTGGTGTCTGCCCACAGAACAACGTCAAAGCAATGTCTTTTTCTTAATCTGAACTTTTTCATACATAAAGCTAATTAACTTAATAGAAAATTTGCTTGTACTGAAAACATTTGTGGATTCCCTGAGTGGGTGTCCAGGGAGCTGATCAACCTTCTGTACATCTCTGGATGTACTAACTCCAAGGCTCTTGAAAGCATTGTACATTTTCACTGCAGCATTACTATCCTTGAAATAACCAATTACTGGGCATCTTCTACAAGTGGGTCTCTACCCTTTAGGAGTTCTTTAATCCTGTAATCCCTTCTAATACATAAGGTCAGGGTTTAAAGAGAGCCCCTTTCCAAAGGCAGGAGGAGGACTACCTTTCCATATTATTACTGGGTGGTGCTTTTGCCAGGTCTCTGGGGAAGGATCTCCAAAAAAAAAAAACCCAAATGTTTTTTTGATCTAAAATGGAGCTCTCCCCTGCCTCTCCCTAGAAGAGTTCTTGGAAAAGCAGCAGTGGCCAAGGCACTAGAAAAGACAGAAATGAGCAGGTATTCAGCTATGTAACTTCAAAGTTCGTGTCCCCTGAAAAGTGATTTTCTTACAAATTTAGATTCTGTGTGCATTTCTGCTAGTACAGGAAATGATGAAATAGTTTGATGTGCTTGCTCTGGCAAGAGTGGTTCTACAGGAACTTTATTAAAGTCTGTTTGCAAATAATTAAATGCTTCATTTTTCTACTTATTAAAAAGAAAAATAAGATAAATCTGTATATTTCTCCTTTAAGCCCAATCCATCAGTTCTGAACTACAATACCACTAATACCTTGTTTTGCATGTTTGCTTTTGGTAAGTTTCTAGCTGAAGCGTGTCAGGAGAAGATCTTAGTCAAAGGCTTCAGTGGACAGCAAGCCTAGAAAGCGTTCCCCTGGTTTCAGGGCCGCTGGGGTTTTTTGCCCAGTCAGAGTTTTAATAAAATTTGTTCCAAGGGAAAATGCAGCTGTTGCATACCTAAAACATGAAAGAATGAATGTAGCTTTAAAAATGTTGAAGACAAACCTGCCATCACCCTGGGGTGGCTTTGCAGGAGGAATGCTGAAAAAAAATCCCATTCCCCAGCATCTCTTTCTAGAGCAGTGACTTGGTGTTGCATTCACTTGCAAATCCTGCCTGGGCATCCAAGTTAAAAGTGTTCTCCGGGCTTTGGCTTGTGATGCTCACATGTTCATCTCGTAGAGGCTGTAACTGGCTTTTCTTTGACTTAAGGAAAGCTTTGACACCTCTCAAATGGTGCCCAAGAAGTAGCTTACTTACATCTTCAGGCAGGTGTGAAGGATAGGATTTGGTTTTTCCTCAACACACATCTCTCTCGAGGCTGCCCAAAATGCTAAAAAAATATTCCTTTTTGCTTCAAGAGCTATTTGGTCTTCCCCAGTGAGGGCAGAAGCAGTTCTGTGTTGAAAGACCTGTCCATCCTGCAGGGCTGTTATATAGGCTTTTTACACACATGGTCTCCTGGACTTGGCCTGCATGGGCTCATTTTAGGCTGGGGGAGAAGACAGGGCTGAAGAGGGGCAAGAACACATGTAAAGGGAGTCACAAAAATCAGGCATCTGGCTGGGTGTAAAGATGGCACTCTAAAAAAAAAATATTAGAAGTAGATTTCTGAGAGTACCTGGTGTGGGTAGAAGAGGATGTCTGGGAGAGAAGCAGAAGTGCTCCTGGGCTTCTCCCAAAGCAGGTGGTGATCAAGAGAATTGAAGGTGAGATAATTTGCAAGCAAATCCTCTTTCAGCCCCATCTAGCAGTCAGGATGGACTGAGGACTGTGTCAACCAGAGTCAAACCTGGCCCAAACTAGCCAGCAGCCATGCATCAGCAAGATGCGTTCCCTGCAGCATCCCCCATGCCATCCCCCAGGGGGTGGCACTCTCCCCTCACGCTGCAGCGCCAGACACTGCTGCTGCTGGCCTCCAGCTCTGTGTTGCCTAGAAAATGCCTCTTCTTCCTCTGCTGCAGGCGGAGGAGCACTGAGACTGAGATGGGTCTGCCACCATGGCCCCACTGCAGGCGTTCAGCACCTGATGGTGTGCTTCTACCTGGGGATAAACACCATGCCTGCCTTGGTTCCTGGAGTGGTTTTGCATTCCCTGCAAAAGTGTGGGCAGGGTTTAGAAAGGTCTCTGCAGCACATGCCACCTGTCCAGTTGCCAGCTTCAGCAAGAAAAACCACAGGAGCCTTATTTTGCCATCTCAGTGAGCTCAGAGCACCTCAGACCAGGCGAGCCCAGCAGAGCCCTGCAGGTCCACCCAGGATGGTGAGGAACCTGTGCACTCAGATCACATGCTGTGCTTTAGGACAACGTGAAGTCTTGTGCTTGGCTCTAGAAACCAGCTATAAATCCTGGGATCCAGGAGCAAGCTACTGCAGCAAGAGACACTTGTGCTCATAAACAAGAGTCAAGCAAGGATTTGCATTCCTACAAACTCATCTGGTTTTATTCATCTATTAGTTGGTCTAACTCACTTCCCTGACAAACCTTGTCACAACCGTGAACTGGGGAGAGTTGAAAGACAGATACATTAGTTCCTGCATTTTAGACATGTGGGTCTTCACCATTTTAAGCTAAAAGGAATAGGCAGTAATTGAGTCACAAACCTTTCATGTGGACTAGATATTATGCTGGCAGTCAAAGCCTTGCTCATACCAAGTTGACAGCTGAAGCACCCAGCAGCTCCTGGGATGTCGCAGTCACATTCTGGTTCTCAGGCAGGGCAAATAGTTGGACCCACTCTACTGGTGGTATGCAAATACTGACTTTCTACTAGCAAGGGTTGAGTTTCACCTAGTATAATGAAGCTTAAAGATAAAATTACGCAGCCAAAGTAAAAGGTTAAGAGATCCAGGTATGATTTTCAGCTTTAAGCAAATACTAGAAGCTTATAAACCATGCCCCTTGAGATCAAATAGCAGAGAACTTAAATCCACAGAGAGCAGGTTTGTATTTTAGGTATCAGTAACAGCAACAGTAGTTTAGAGGCATTAGAACTTCAGGTTTCTGCTAGTAGTTTAGGATTCTGCAATAAACTTAATTTTTCACTCATCACAGGATATGATCTCAAGAAGGGAGATCACAGTGTTCCTGTTAACATCGCCAGAAGCAGTTAAGCAAACATTCCTGGCCTTGCAAACAGGTTATACCCCAACTAAACCTGCTACTTGCTTTGGAAGAGCGTCATGTCACAGCTGCTCTGGCATCCCTGACTGCTCTTTTGCTGCCTGGGCTTTTCCAGAAGGAGCTCCAGCACAGCAAGGCCCCGAGGCAGCAGCTCCAAATAATACAGATGTTAACATCAATTTCAGTGCTCCAGCTGAATCTAAAAGGGGAAATCAAGCCAGCTGTGTTGGAAGAGTTAACCACAGCTCCCCCCTTTCTTTGAAAACGGGGCTTGCCATCTGAGTCACTCCCAATCCTCTACTAAAGTAGTCTGAAAGGGAGTAACTTTTTGCCTGAATTCCCCTTTTGCACAGAAAATTATGATTTTTCATTATCATTTCTAACATATCTCTTATTTTCTGTGTGCTTAGCTCCTCAGTCATCACTTCCTCCCCAGCATCTCCTTTTCATTTCATCTTTTTTACCAATTGGGAAAACACACACCGACAGAAAAAAAACAAACCCAAAACTAAGGAGGAGAGTCCCTTTCCCCATAGGGCAAGAAGAGTTTCGAACTGCTTTTCCCATTCCACTGCTCACAGCTGCACATGAACTACAGACATCTTGCATTTCTCTTCCTAGGGCACAGCATCACAACCCCCTCCTTCCTCACTTCTCCCACTCATCTGGCACCCACACCATAAATGCTAGCTAGCCAGTCAAATGCATTCCCAGGTTGGCAAGGACTTACAAATTGACAGCTTTATGAATATGTGAGGTTAATCTTGCCTCTCTCTCAGCTAAAGCCAGCTGCATCCACCAAGGGAGGAAACACAGCCCCCAGCAGGAGGAAGAGACTGTGCTGGGTCAGATGCCTGCACAGATGATAAGCCTTTCCAAGCTAGAGCGCAAATCGGTGGCACATGGGATTCAGGATCATGTAGCTGGGGGGTGGAAAGTTTAATCAGCCGGTATTGTGTCATGATCTATCTCATTTGCAATTAAAGGCAGGTATGCAGTGGGAGAGGTGAATTGCTGGCAATTCCTCAAGCTCTTGAAGATGTTCCAGAGCGGATACTCAAAGTCCTAAGACAGGCTGCCCTGCCATTAGGCTGGCACACAGCAGCCCACAGAGGGAAATAAAGCACCAGCACAGCTGTTATTTGCACATGCACCCTACAAGTAACTCATGTAAATCATCCGGTGCTCCTCACTGTTTCCTGCCTCACTGGTGATTATCACATCCCAAGAACCAATATGTGTCATCAGGACAGTGCACAGACCCAAAGTATTCTGCAAAGCCAGCACTTCCCACCCTTACTTCTTTACACCGTGCTTTGGTTTTGCCTTGTTTCATACTTCACTTAGATGCTTAATTCAGACCCTAATTATGCTTTCCAGATTATTAAAGCACCTCTGCTTCTGGGTACGGAAATACTCCCCAGGCTATATTGTAATTGTCTAGGAAACATTGCCTGCCTGCCATGACTCCTAGGTGTAGCTTAGCTAATTGAGCTCCTTGTAGCTGGGTTAGATGCATCAGCTCATCTCTAATGTGCAGTAACCGCAAATCAAGCAGTGAGGCTGCACTTGGAGATAATTAGAATATAAAGCACCAAAGAGTTTTCTCCGTGGCAGCTCCCACAAAGAGGGAAAAAAAGACTGTCTTGTTCATCCCTGACTGCAGTGGGGAGCTGCTGCTTTCTTCACAGCAGGCTCCCAGGGGATCCACTCCCTGTTTCATGCCACAGCATGCAAAGCAAATCTAAATTAGACATGCTACATGGCATGCATGTCTCCTAACTAAACTACAGCAGGATCAAACATACCTATAATCCCAACGAGGTGGGTTAGCATCAGCTAATGAATGCTCTGGGGAAGAAATCCAGCTGGATTTAGATGGCTTAATAGAGAGCAGGCAGAGCTCCCAAGCCTGGAGAGACAGAACAGGACTGATCCAAGGCTTCTCAGGGAAAATCATTAAAGCCCAGGTGGGGTAAAGAGTGAAAACCAGATGAAGGATGATGAAAAGCACTGGAGGATGGTGTTCTACTTCCTTTCTCACCTCCCTCCGCAGTTCTTGGACCTGTAATCTCCATGTAACTTAGCACCATCTTCTGAAAGGGTGACCCACTCCTGCTTGTCAGATGGCTCATTGCCTGTAAGTGTTTAAAGCATCTTTAGGCTCCTGGATTTCATGCCTGCCAGCCCTTCAAGTGTATGGGAATGGCATTGGCACAGCTGAGACTATGCATCTAGCTCCAGTAGTGCGTGCAAAGACTTGCCATTCACGGATGGCATCCAGCTGCAACAGCCTTAGCCCCAACATCCACAGGACATACTTGTCAAACAAAACAAAACAAAAACAACAACAAAAAAAAGAGATCCTGTTGCTTTTCATAGAGAAAGAAGAGTTAAAAAAACCCTGTATAGCAAAAGCAGATGAAGAGCACAATCTTTTACCCACTCATTTATCCTGTGCTTTTTATGGGCTTGCAGAGCTGGGAGGACTTCACATACCAATATAGATTGGTTTCACCAAGAGCAGCAAGAGTTTATAAATGCTCTCCTACAAGCATCAAGAAGCTCAGTCTTTCTCCTTCATGTCCTGCCTACTGGGCCTCTCCTGGGAGCTGCAAGGGAGCTTGGTGTGGAGCAGCTCTCACTGTGACCCTGGCAGCCAGATTTTCCGAGTGGGCA
Organism: Balearica regulorum gibbericeps; assembly: GCF_011004875.1. Lineage (NCBI taxonomy): Eukaryota > Metazoa > Chordata > Aves > Gruiformes > Gruidae > Balearica > Balearica regulorum. The sequence continues at coordinate 50,756,930 of NC_046188.1, read as the reverse complement.
CCCAATGCACCAGCCCTCTGCAGTTTTGCTACAGTTAATTAAGCAGCAGCCTCTCCACCACATTGTTCCCCACATACACCCTGTTCTGAGCCAGCTTCGTCAATATTGGTTCCTGTCCTGCTGAGCAGGATGGTACCTTCTTTTTCTAGTACAGCAAACCAATCTCTTACCATGTCGGTAGCAGTGTGGCACACGTATGCTCCCAGAGGTCTCCCAAGGACCTGTTTTTACACCATTTTTGAAGGTATTATTTCTGTTTAAGTTGCCCAGTGTTGAGTTAGGCACCTAGGAGGAACTGGGAAGGGGATCCTCTTGGTTTTGCAGGGAAATATGATGATGTGTCCAGCGTGCGGGACCCTGGCAGGGCTGTTGGTGCTCTAGCAGGGCAGCTGAGCTCCTTCTGGGGTTGCATCTCATGGGGCTGCAGTGCTGTTGGAGGGGGGCTTAGGAAAAGAGAAGAGCGAGATGTTTTCTGTCACTGGCAGAGTTGCAAATGTACGTATGCAGGAGTGCCTGGTCTGCTGTAGGCTGTCATTCACAGGATGGGGAATGAGTGACAGCCCAGTTTAGGTAACAGGGCCACGGGGAGGACAGGGAGATGCGCGTGCAGTGTCAAGCCTGTCCTGCCCCTGTTGTGTGACAGCAGAGAAGTTGCTCACATTAGTGTGGTCTGGCTCCCTTAGCAATGCTGGGGCAGCAGCTGTCTTTATACCAGATCCATTGCAAGGGCAAGCTGACTTTAACCAAGGTCCGTGAGTGCTGGGCTAGGCGTTATGGAGGCATTCAAATGCATTGTGTGCTCTTATTTAAATATCTGCTATGTAATTCAGATGTGGGTTCTTAAAAGTAACTTCTCTCAGGTGAATGACAGCCCTTTAACAAGTCTGTTTAAAAGTGTGAGTGTCCACTGCCCACACAGAGAACTCAGTGACAGTTAACAATGTTAGGAGGCTTTTCTAGGACAAGTCAGTCAGTCCATGGGTGTCTTGTCCCTCCCTAGCTCACCTAGGCCCTCACAAGGGACCAGGCAAGACTCCTCTGCCTTCAGGATGTTATTGCAGGAGGATGTCAGGGTCTAGTTGGTAACAACAAGGTGTCCATAGCTCACAGATTCTCCAAAATCCCCCCGTCCTGATGAGACCCCACTCTGCACCAGCAGAAGTGTGTGTGCTCTTTGCCTCACTGATGCAATGGTACCCTCAGCTTGATGACTGTTTCCCTTCCCCAAGACAGACATCCAATACTTCAACCTCCCTGCTGTTGTGTGAGCTGAGAGCATGCCCAAGGACCACAGACATGTGAGGCTTTGGGCAGCCATCTGTACCTGTGCCTTTGTACCTGCTGGGTGAGCACAGAGTCATGGGCACTTGCATTGATGGGCAAAATCTGGCTCTGTTCTTTGCCTGGAGGTTTTGGGGATCTGCTAAACCTGCTAGTGGAAGGAGGTTCAGATTTATAAGCACAAGGGCTGGTCAGCACAGGAGGAGGTGGTGTTGTAAGACCCTCTCCTAGAGAGAAGCTTTGCTAGTCTCAAGACAGTATCTTGTTGCAGGTTAGTAGTGAGTTATATTTCTTGGACAGTTTTAAAGGCTCCTCTTAGTCCCATTTTTTTCAGGAAGCAAATTATTGGGAAGTGTTTATTTAGACCGAGATTTAGGTCTCACCCACAGAACGATATTTCTGCCAGTCAACTCCTGTTCTTTGCTATTGCTTCATCTCTAGCAGTGATTGCTGGTGGTATGTTTTGCAGTGCCCCAGCAGTTGCATGGGGTTCTGCACCAAAGGTACAGATAATATAGTCAGTGATGAGAAATCATAGAAGCAAAGACCTGGTATGAACATCAATTTGTTCTGAGGTGAAGAAATAACGAATACTCATGGATTCTGTGCAGGAAGTTTGACTAAACTGTTTTCTGCTTTAAAGCTTGTTTTGGGATGCATAAACCAGCAGCAATTTCTTAGAAGAGCTCTTATCCAAAGCTGTGCACTGTTTCTTGGCAGCTCTTGTTTGCTAGAGGTGGGTAAAATGTTTGCTCCCCTGGCAAGATTAGTGTTTTAATTTCACCTTAAACAATCAAAAAAAGACAGACAGCAAGTGCTATTTCCTACCAGAGCTTTATTGTGAATGGTTGTAAAGGCATGGATGGGAAGGGCTGCTCATACATGAGCTCCCCATTCCTTCTCCTTTCCAGCTGGATTCAGTGCTCTCCTGAAAATGATGATAAAGCTCTTAAGGGATCCTTATCCTGAGGGCACTGGGCAAATCCCTTCCTCCAGTCCTCATTTTGATTATTCAGTCTAAGCAAAGATGAAAGGCTATGTGGAGCCATAGTCCAACAGACCACCATTCATCTTGGAGCAAAGCAGCACAGCCAGAAGCCCAAACTAAGCTGCTGCTTTTGCCTAGGACTGTCAGGTTCTTTCCAGGGGCAGATGACAAACTATCCAGATCCCTTTGTCCAAATTTCCAGAGACTTTCCCTTATCTTCCATTACAGAGACCCATCAGGTTCTCACACCAGCCCAACAGATCAACAAGGGGGCACCCTAATCCTGCTTCTCCCTGTCTCTCCTCTTTTCTCAGCATCTCCTTTGCCTGCCTCAGACCTCCCAGAGTTGCTCTACAAACTACAGCTCCCTGAGTGTCTTGCTGCCTGAACAGGTCTGCAAATGAGTGGCTATTTACTGCAGGCACAGCTGAAAGGAAGGCACCCAAATCTCCTTATCTCATGAAGGTGCCTGCTAAGCCAACAGTTTCATGACTACTGGCCAGCACATTTCTCATCAGCACAGTAAGCAAGTCAAGCTAGTGAACTCCCAGACACCAAAGTCATCACAACAACCCAGCCAGTCAGGTGCCAATCCCATAACCCTACAGGGGTTTTCTTTGGATCAAACCCAACAAGCCAGATTCAGTGAACCAAACGGACTCAGCCCTTGCTGGTACAATCTCACTGGTGCAGGGAAGAGCAGGAAAGGGTTAGGGAAAGGGAACAAAGTTGGGAAGAGATCTGGAGCAACTTCTGTGGGAGGAATGACTGGCTGAACTAGGACTACCCAGCTTGGGAAAGGGTGGCTGAGGCACAGGAGAGAGGTCTGACATCAGGAGTGTCTGGAGAGGGTGAACAGAGAATTACTCTCTACTGTTGTCTTTCCAGTTCAGGATCTAGGCTGTAACAAATTAAACCATCATGTGAGAAGTCAGTTATATAAAGGAGTATATATTGTGTTGGGTGGCAAAACTTCTTGGTAGAGGATACTGCAGAAGCTAACATCTGACACAGCTTAAAAAGGCAATTGGATGAATAAACAGAAATAAAAAAAATCTACTGAGGCTTATCATATGCAAGTAAGGCCCTTAGCTGCATACTGCAGGAGGAACATTGTGGGGGAAAGTATCATTGAGTGCTTACCTCAGTCTTATACTTGGTCCCCAAGCATCTGCTGTCAGGCATTGTCAGAAGGCAATAAGCAGAAGGGCAAGTAAACAGGAAGCAGCCAGCAGTTGTGAAGCAGTGATATATGGAGGGCAAGGAAACAGGCTGAAAAAAATTTGTGGGAAAATCACAGGTGCATCACATTTCTAGTGGCCTTTCATCTGGGAAGGCTATTAGCTGCTTTGTGAATTGCTCTGGATAAAAGCAGGGCAATCCAACAGATCCTTGCTTGTGTGGCAAAGATGAGAACAGATCTGTGATAATGTGGTACTGATCCTGTGAGCACCAGCACAGGTAAGTAATGTTACTGACAAGTCCCTATGAGGGTAACAAGGCTAATTCTGTACACATGGGCCTGAACTGCAGTTTGTCTATGTATACAGACCTTTTCCTGCTTGGCTCATACAGTGTGGAGAGGCAATACTAGTAATTCTGAGCCCTTCATCCTCTCTCAGAGGAACAAGACACAATACAGAAAAGCTCTGTCATGCTCGACTTGCACAGCTTACAGATGCCCTTTTCCGGTACCTGAAAGTATGGGATCTTGGCATTAGCCATCCTCTTTCTCCTGGTGGCCCTGACCATCTTAACTTGCCATATGTGTCAGCTCCAGAAATGCAACAGAACTGGAAAAAGTATTGGGCAACAGTGCTCAGCAGCCACTGGGAGCCTGCGTTTCTGCTACCCTTTCCTCTCAACAAGCATCTTCCACCCTGGTCCAAACACAGGAGCTGAGCAATGTCCTCAGCTTTTATGCTTCCAGCTGCCATCATTTCTGTTATAGTCACTCCGTGGCAAGCTGCATGTCCAAGATCTCCGTGACCTGATCTCAGGCAGGTAAGGGAGCAGATTTCTCTGGTTAAAATGAAGTTGGCTCTGTGTGCAAGAAGACAAGAGGTGGCAAACTGGGGCAGATCACCCCTCCCGGTTGTTACCTGCAAGGGGAAGAAACAAGGCACACATTACAGGATTCCATGAGCATGTCCTGCCCATACAGTCATTGTAGTCTTGCTACAAGCCACTTGCTTCTTCACCATGCCAGACACATAAGCACTGCTTCCTCTGTCCTCTCCAGCCCAATTGTTATCTCATGCCCCAGGTGATGCCAGGCTCACTAACTCTTCCTCGCTGTCCACAGTTCTTCCCAGACTCCTGTCACCCAGCCTCAGCAACCTCATCTGCTTGGATGGCTTTTACAAAAGAAAAAATAAAATAAAATAATTAAACCAAAATAAAATATAAAATAAAACAAAACAAAATAAAATAAATTATCTCTCCCACCTGTTTCTTCCTCCTTTCCCCTTCTCAGCTGTGCAAGGTCACAAGCCGTGACAATGGCTCACCCCACTTCTCTTGTCCACAAGCATGAGGCCTGAGTGCCATCTGAGCACAGCTTGATAGACTGCTTCAGGATGCATTTTTATTGTAAGCAGGTCACAAGGCTGTCCCAGAAAGTCTAAAATATATGTTATTCACACCAGGTGGTCAGTACCAGCACTTGCATGATGGCAATGTTGACACTGGACCCTTCAGCAGGTCCCACTAACAAGGTCTTGCTGGTGATAACCCTCTCCCTGCAGGAAGAGAGGTTGAGTGAGGCTGTAGGATCCATTGTCCTCCCACCCATGCCCCAGGTGCTGAGCGAAGAAACACTTCCCACTGACCTGGGATCTTTCCCAGCTGGACTAACCCTTCCCTCCAGGACAGGGCTATGCATGAACTAAAGCAAATGTAAGTGTAAGACTGTGTGACAGCACTGTCTTCATCCACTGCACTAATTTTTAGGGTATCCTATCTAAATGTTCTGGATCCTCAGGGGTTTTTAAACTCTGGGCTGTCTAAAGGTTTTCACAAAAATCCCACTCCAATTCTCTCATCATCATCTCCAAATGTCATCATCCCCAAGCCGGAAGGCCCTTAGCTTTTCTTTATTACCACGGGGAAGAGATGCCACAGCAAAGGCTGGGTTAGAATAAAGGCAAGACAATGGTGTTTGGGGGAAGAAAACGTCACCTCTTCTGCATGACACCACTAAGCAGAGCAATGCAAACATCAAGGCCAGTACACTGGTATTTGTATATGTATTGCAGCCCACCCGCAGAACCTGTGCACTCAGTTCCCACTCTCCATTGCCCCCCAGCCTCCCAGAGGGTACTAGAAGTAGCCTGGGTAAGTTCTGGATGGAAAATTCAGATTCTGAGCTCTCATAAATAGGTCTGCTGGGATGCTTCAGCTCTTCAGGCCACCAGCAAAACACAGCAGATAGATAGGTATCACAGTGTGCGACAGGGACCTTTGCTCCTGTTTCCAGGTGCGTTAGGGAGAGTTGCAGAACTTAGGAACTCTGTTGCTGAGGGAAGTGAAAACACCGGCAGAGCAATTCCTGTGGAAACTGTGGCAAAAACTCTCCTCTCACTTGATCAGAAGTTTGACTTCTACTTGCTTCTCCTTTATCCGTCTCTTAAATTTTTACTGAAAAAGAAGCAATTGCAAACCTTTCCCATCCCCTCTACCTCCCCCATGACTGAAGAGACACAATTTCTTCTCCACCTCTAAGCTGTGTCTCTGTTACTGGACATGGTTTCCAGTAAAACAAATTCCTCAAGTTCCTGGTGACCTTCCTGCAGCTGGCCAGGGCTCACTGCGAGAGGAGGAAGCCCAGATGTGCAGCCCTGCCGCACAGCACTGGTGGGGGGGGAGAGCCGGCTCAGCAACAGGAGAGAGGAGCCAGCACCAAAATACCACCAGCAGCTGCTAAATACAATATGGCTATTAGAGAATTGCAGCTGCTCTTCTCTAATTAAGAGAAGAGCCAATGCCAGAAAGAAAAGCACAGCAAGAGGAGGGGAAAAAAGCTGAAAGAGAGCCCATCCTGCATGACTGGGGGTGAGGAAAGCAGGCGCTTTGGTGTGCTGCTCTCCCTGTTGCAGCACAGCTGTTGGGCTCTGCTGTGCATCTCACTCACTGTCCATCCTGAGCTTACACGCGGCTCCCGAGTGAGGCCAGGCTCTTTCCAGCTCTTTCTTCCCCACGATCTGAACCAGGACTGGATGTTTGTGCTATGCCAGAGAGCCAACCCAGGAGAGGGCAGCATGCAGCGTGCTGGTGGTACCACACAAGCCCTTACAGGTCCCCCCGGCTCTACTGCAAAGGCACAAGGTCTAAACACACCTTCTTCTCTTCCTACCATTGAGGGATCGGGAGGGAAGTTCAACACTACCAGACTATAAAAGACCCATATCTCTCTTTTCCTCTTGTACTCATTTTACCTAGGTGGAGGTGTTATGAACTGAGCTGGACAAGCCGTGCACGTGTCTCATCTCCTCCTCCAGCAGGGCCGAGGACCTCAGCAGCATGAGCAGCAATTCCGGACTCCTGCCTCGCTCCTGGGGCACACTGAAGTTCTCTCTCCTCTACCACAGAGAGCAATATGAGCTGCTTTTGACTGGCCTGGAGGCCTAGGGGCTGCCTAGCCACGGGTGTGCTGAGTGTGCCATCCAGGTCTGAAAGCTGAGACAGGTCCTATCCTACATCCCCAGGCTTCAGTGCGTGGTACAGGAGTGACAAAGCCAGGTGGTGATGAACTGCAGTTGGCCAGCTTTTGGGGATCACTTTGCTCCCTGCAGGATGCTGAGGTGGAGAAGAGCACCTTGAAGTGGAGGTGAGAAGGGGTGCTAGCTCAGTAGACATAAAGAAGGGTACCCTGACCAGAGAAGAAATGTATAATGGCTTATGGAGATGGCTCCTTCTCTTACACCTCTGAGGAACATAGAGGGGGTTAGTCAACAGTCCTCTCAGAGTACAGCCAGCCAGGAGGTTGGCCCTTTGACAAGACCAAGATTGCCAGTTACCAGCAGCAGCCGCAGCCAGAGGGGTCAGAAAGCCTAGAACCCCTAAAACACTAGCTTTCAAAGGGGAGCCCTACTAATTACTTGAACATTTTATTTTTGGGCTCTGCAGTATTGATGTAGGGGGGGATTTTATTTCCCTGAAATGTGTATTGCCTGGTGCTCTGTGTTCTCCTGTCCTTCGCCACAGGCATTCCCTGTGGAAAAGTGCTTGGATGAACAGTCCTGCAGCAGGATGCAGCATAGAAACTGAGGCCTGGAGTAAATGCGTGGCACTGCAATGAGTGAGCTGAGGGATAGCGTACAGTACAGGGAGAGCAGAGCTTGCTCTGATCGAGATAACAGGGTGAGCAGAAGCAGCCTACAACTACTGTTAGTCTCTTTTCCCTAACTCTTTGTTACTCTCACTTGGCTGCTTCTGACTTGTCTCATTTAAAGCTAGTTTGGGTCTAGCTGCAGGTGTAACACTGCAGATGTATCTGTGAATGCCCAAGGATTTTAAATGTATACCATGCCTTGGCAACAGATAGCTGTGAGACATCCTCTAGACTGGCATGGATTTGAAATGTGTGCTGGAGAGACTGCAGTGAAGACATTACTGGTGAAATCCACAGCAGACAGGTCATTTTCCAACCAACTATTCCCTGCAAGTGATCTGCAGACACCACAAGCCAGCAGTAAGAAAGGGCATGAAGCTGCAGTCTTCACATTTTGAACCCCTTACGACACTATATCATGGTGCCCAGGAGCTCAGCTGCAGGCAGAATGAAGTGTATCACCCAGAAATCTGGAGTTGCACTGAGAGCAGGACAAAGACAAAACAGTACTGCAGAGTTGGTACAAGCTCACAGGTCTCGAGATGTTAGCTAGAGGTGTGACCAGCCAGGGATAGATGGCTTCCCCAGGGGCACATAATCCTTTCATGGTCTGTGGCAGGTTTTGCTCCCTTCCAGGAGTAGCCAGCAATTGATATTTCAAAAGACAACAGTGGACTAGATGGCTTGTAGGTCTGAACCTGAATGGTAATTCCCACGTGTTGCTGCAGATCTCATGTTCCTCGACAAGTGTCCAGTTGCACGTTACTTCAAAGCCCCTTTGATTTAGCCATTAAGTTTTCCTGTGGTAGCAAGCAGCAAAGCCAGGGAGCTTAGACCAGATGCGGGAAATGGCCGCATGCTGGAGAGCCACATGCTGGAGAAACAGCTGTGGAGGGGGGACACAAAGATGGGACTGAAGTCATGTGTAAGCACATGCAGTGATGGGCCCAAGGAGCCATGAAGCAAGTGTGGGCAGCTAGCAGAGGACATGCCCTTGTGCAAGGGGATTCCAACACCCTCCCGCTCCTCTGGCCAGCCCTGGCAGGGACCAAACCTTGCATGGAGGAAAGGCAGGACTTAGCAAGATCAGAGGAGCCGTAGCCTTCACATAGCCTGTTCAAGCTGGTCTGAGAAAAGGGGCAGGGCAAGGTAGTGCCACTGGATGTTCCAGTAGGCAGATGTTCAAGAGAGCAGTAGTGCACTAGCAGAGGTGGAAGCATAACAGAAGAGATTTTTCAGGTGATACTGAAAGAAAGCATCTGAATTTTACTCCTTGGCATGGGCCTTCTTTGCTATAATGACAGCCCAATCCTGACTCCCCCAAAAGCCCAGGGGTGAGAATGGAAACACATGAAAACAGGTCCTAAAGGCAGGTAGCTCCCCTTGAATGAGGTTCAGCCGTAGTCCATGTGGATGCACTTGTGGCACCTCCATCCAGCACCTCACCCCCATGGACACACTTTTTCCCTCTCTCCCATGGGTTCAATGGCTCAACAAATACTCCAGAAATGTGGCACTGGGGAAAGTCGGGGTCACCCTGAGCAAGGTAAAGGTCTCCCAAAGCTGGGTTTTATGTGAAAAGCTGCAGAAGACTACAAAGGTGATGACTCTATCACATGGCCTTGCCCTCTGTGCCCACACAGTGGCCAGGGAGCTGCATGTCAATACAGCCGTCCCTTCATTTTATTAATGAAAAATCTCCACCCTGCATCCTTGGGGATCATTTGTGTGATGTTCATGGTAGCAGATCCCTTCTGCTCCCAGCACACTTCTCAGGTAGGATCTGCAGGAAGATAGGGCTTTACAGGGATGGAGTTTCAAAATGTGTCTTAAAGGTATGATCTCCAGGGAAGGATGAAGGCATATTGATGACCAAGCTTATGTTGCAGCACCTTCTCCACCCGCAGAGACAAGAGTTCACTGTCCATTACACTGGTGGCCATTTGAGTTGCTTAAAGAGACTGATAGCCTAAAATGAAGACATGTGATATGTTCCAATTAACAGCAATTTTAAAATGTTAGAGATGTATTTTAAGTGGTTGCTAACGACAGTAGTGTATTTTATAAGAGAACAAATGACATCTCAAGTCCAGCAACCTGAACAGTTAACTGTTTGCAAGAAACATCTATTCATTCCTTATACATGGGAAGTTGACGTAAAATGTGCACAACATGAACTTAATTCCAGACCTAGCTTTCATAGTACCCTAACATGGCAAAGTCTACAGCCTGTGGGGCTACATGTGGCCCTCTGGAAAAAATACTGTGGTACCATAAGAATTAGTACTTTACTACCATAAAATTAGTAAAGATGCATGTGGATGTACCATACTACTTCATGCAGTCTTGTTTGATTGGACTCAAAACTCAGAAGACAGCCTTACATCCAGGTTATCCAGACACAGGAGAACAGGAGCTGTTCCATTCCTCCCTAGGAGAATGGGAAACTACCATGCTGAATAAATGAAGAACTGTTAAAAAGTTAAAAAGCTAAAATTCAGTCTCAAGAAAAACACTGAAGATCAGGATAAGACCAGCATGCTGTGGTGACCCTGCAGTCTCTGTTGCTGCGGCCCCAAAAGCATGCTCATGAGCTGCAGGAAGGTTGATGGGTGGCCTTGGTGGTTGCAGAGGTTGTTGCATTGCATGTCTGCTCACTGCACACCCATATGCCTTTCACAGGACATTGTGGGAGAAGTGTTTGTGTCGCTGAAGTGCCTTCCCATCTCTCAGAGGACAGAGGTCGGGCTGCTCAAGGCAAAAACTATATCCCCTCAAAGCATTGCAGGTAAGAGTAATGGTTTTATGTCTGCTATTGTTGCTGCTCCAGTCTTTATTCTGCTGCCTGCTACCTTCATCTTACCTACTCAGAGGGATGGGGAGGTGTTGGAGAGAAAGGTCCCTTGCATGCCTATTGCACCCCAACAAGCACTGCTGAATCAAACCACAAGACTGTATAACCTAGTCTGTCCTGGACAGAGGACAAAATAGTATGGAAAGAAGACAGGCATAAGCGATACTCCTCCTCGGTACTCACCCTGCCTCTTCCAATTCATGGCTGAGCGATTTCTTGAGCTGGGTTTGGCTTCCATGTATTTAGAAATCCCCAATGGATTTCTCTTCCCTGCACGCCTTCAGTCTCCCCTTTGAGAGACTAACATATAGCATCCGCAGCGCCCTGTGGCAGGGACTTCCACATCAGACTACACTTCTGTGAAGAACCACCTTCTCTTGGTAGCACTGATCTTGCTGCCTCCATCTTCTGCTCACAAGAAAGCTGCCGCACTGTTGTGAGCTGGTGCATAGCCCCCAGCTCATTTCGGCAAGGTGGCCATCTGATGTTAGATCCCGTGAGTTTTGACATGGGAGCTGCTTTTGTTGGCTCATGACACTAATGAAATGCCCAACTACTTCTCTCAGGCATGCCTTCCACTCTTCTTCCCTCTGTTACAGGACTTGAATCCCATGACCTGAAGACTAAACTTCACCACAGTCCTGTTGCCCTCAGTATAGAGCCATTTTTTCCTCTTGAGTATGCCCTGGGGTGGGGGCAGTACAGAGATGCTACAGTGCTCCCTGGGGATGTAACCAGAGCATCACTATCATCCTTCAATCTCCACTGATGAGATGGCCCTCTGAGGTCATGGACACCTGAGAGCAGCCTTAGAGATGTTCTGCATTGCAGATCAGCTGTAGACAGTTCCCTACCCTGAGAAGGCTGAGCTAGAGCCACCTTTTTCTCTTGTCGCCCAACATTTGAATCACAACACAATGCTTCAAATTTTGGGTCCTTGTCTTATGTGGGTTTCTCCCCTGCACCATCCAGCTAGTTGGAGGAATGAAGGGAAGGGAAGATGCAACCATTTTCCTTCTGTAGTGTTCAGCACATAAACAGCAAGAAGGTAGGCAGCCCTTTTGCTTGCCTCACTTTATGTCCTGCTCTCCCTCTTTGTTGTATGTCCTGTCCAAAGTTTGCCTGTGGGACTAGGAGAAGCACAGCAGACTTTGAAGTCTTGAGCTGATCTCTCCTGGACTGAACTCTTCTCACAGCCTTAAATGCTCAAAACATCTTCTTGTTTCTACCTCTGAAGCCACTGTTTCCCATTTTGCTAAATAAATACAAGCAAAGCAATTGCAAAGGCTTCCCTCTTGTTTCTTTCTGAACTTTGCTGCAAGAAGTGTTGGATTTAGCATAAGCACTTACAGGGCTAATAGGAGTAAATCCTTTCCTCCATCACCCTGTTTCTACTAACTTCAGAGCTTGTTCCACAACTACAGAGACTACTCTGAGTTTATCCTTGCTAAATCATGCTCTACTATTATAGGATGGTGAGGTCCTACTATGTCCTACTAGTTATGTACCTACCAAGATGTGATTACTTTGGCCAAGTGGTCTGATTTTGAGCAGTACTGAAGCCAGTACAAGCTTTGTTATTAGCTTTGAGAAATGTGGAATCAAGCCTGAACATTTGCAATATTCAGCTTTAAACAACACACAGCCCTTTTCCAGTATGTCTGCCTTATGCAATATTATGTCTATATTTGAAATGCCCAGCCCTGGGACAGGGATAGATACCCCAGTGTTTCATTTCTCCTTTCTCTTCCCCATCCCAGATGTGTACACGAGGATAGGTGTTTCCTGCAGACGCCACAGAAAAAAGCACCAGACCATGGGCCCACACGCCGCTCATCATCTTCAACGACACTTTCCTCTTCCACATGCCTGAGCCTCCAGTGTGGGACTGCACAGTCCTGGTCTCCATTTATGAAGTGGACTCAGACCCCAGGCACCTCACGGGACAGGCCACCCTGGGAAAGAGAAGCAGCTGACCACTGGGACCTCATGATAAAGTCCATCCAGCAGCCTGTAGAAAAATGGCATCCTCTGCTCATTTAGAGGGGAGGTCTTCTGCAGCAGTTCCATGGGGTGAATCTGACCATGTTTTCTTTCATGAAGACAAGCCAAGGCAGCACTCACAGTGCGTATATCTAAAAAAAGGTGGGTCAGAGCTTGAAATTCTTGATCCCTAAGACATGAACAGAGGTAACAATCTTTTGGCTTTCTCCCGCTCCTTGCTGCTGCTCCTGGTAGGGAAAGAGTTTTTCATCTTAGCTGATCCCATGTCATCTTTATGATAGCAGCAGGGTTTCAGCAGCACCTTGAGCTGGAGAAGATTTGTACTTATGGAAGGAAATAGAGCCTGCCCTGAAGTTCTCACTATGAATAGACAAGAGGAAAAGGGATGGGAAGGAGGACTTGTCAATGATTCTGTTTATAAGATAGAAAAGCACTAAAAGGTTAATTGATTTGTCAAAGCTCAAATGAGAAATGTAGCTTGGACCTTGAATTTGTTTTGAGATCCTTTCCAGTACCTCAGATAACTGGTCACCATTTTTTTCCTAGTAGCCTCCCAGAAGTGGCTTATTAGGACTTCCAAGTTTGTTACAGAAAGAGTGAAAACAGAGGCCCTGGGGCTATTGGAGTGAAACTGTCTTGGTATGGGTGCCACTGTGCTTGCACAGGATGGGTCGCTAATGGGAAAATGCCACCCATCTCTACTCCAAGATGTCAGCCAGAGGCTTTCATTAGCAGTACAGCCATCCCAAAACTGAACATAGACCCCTCCCCACACTGCGGGCATGAGGGTGATGTGTCATCTCTGACCACTGTGCAGAGGCAACTTCTCATGTTGTTTGGGAAGAGACATCTCCCTCCAGGGGAGGATGCTGCTCCCTGCATCCAGGAGGATGTCCACTGCACTGGAAGGGCAAGCACCCAGCAGCACTGCCAAGGTGACCAGGGCTGCAGGGGTCTGCCCTGGCTCTATGTCCAAACACAGGGAACACCAAAGTGAGACACATCAGCCATCTGCCCACCTCACATCATCCTTCTCCCACAGGAACCTCTGATGGAGGCTGAAGCTGGACACTCCCCACTCCAGCTGGACATAAAGTCTCAAGTGTTTCCTGCACCTTGAAGCAGGGAGTTTAATATACCTGCTGCTGTTTTTACTGCCATTAGTTCTAATGAATCTGGATATTCTTGTTGTTCATATCCATTTAGTCTTTTTCTGAATCTTGATGTATTCTGGTCTTCGGGAATTCCTGGGGCATGTTCATTGCATGTCATAAGGGGAAAGAAATTAAAGAAAAAAATATTTTTCACAGCTTAAAATTTCCTTTCACCTGTCTCCCTGTCCTGGTCTGATGAGACACCCATTTGTCATTTCCTATACTCCCAGCATGTCTTCTGACTGATTTTCCAGGCTTTCAAAGTGGCCAGTTCTCTCACATAAGAGCTATCCTCTGCCTTGCCTGCAGGCAAGTGTGGGTTGGAACTCCAGTTTTCATTTGTTTTACATTTTTTCTAAGTGGTGCTGCTTAAAAATCCTGCCCCTGCTGCCCCAATCACAAGACATGTAAGGTTTCACCTTCTAAGAAATCTGTTAAATGCGTGGATGGTTTTTACATAGAGTATGACTGAAGAAAAAAAAATAATTATTTAGGTCACAAAGTCTTACGTTGGTGTGGGAAGCAAGTGAAAGGAGGTCAGTAGAAAAGGGGAGGGAGGAGGAGGTGCTGGTGTTGAAATGGGTGCTCCTGAGGTGATCCCCACCTTTGCACAGCTCCTCTCATGTTTGCTTGCGCTACAAAATGTCTCGGGTTTCAATGCAGATCTGAGTCCCTGGTCCTGTGAAGGCAGGAAGGATGAAGCTTGGAGAAGGAAGGCTGGAGGAAGGCTGCAATACACTGCAGGCTGGCAGCAGTGTTCGAGTTGGGATGAGGTGTGCCAGAGAGGCCAGTATTCAACTATCCAAGGTGCAAAACCCATGCAGGGCAGCGGGAGTGGATGAAGACTCAGGGGTGCTTGCAGGAGGTGGACACGATGGTGGCTCCTGTGTGGTGGGAGCTTTCCAGATAAACAGCATTGCAGAGCTGCAAGGAGATAACAGAAAGGAGTTGCTGTTCTTGTCATCCTCTGTCCTCCCCTCCCTGCAGAGGCCAAGTGTGGTTTAGTTGGCTCTGTGGTCTCCTTGCTTTAAACCATGACCACCTTCAGCCCTTCCAGGCTTTGATCTCTAAAGCTGTCCAGTCACAGCAGCAGCAGCAGCATACATTTCCTGACACAGGATGCCTGTTGTCGACTGCTACTGCACCTGGGGCAGAGGCTTTCTCTGGCCTCTCTGAGGACGCACTGCTCACTCATGTCTTCTACAGTGGACAATTTTCCTCTCCCAAACACCATATGTTGAATTTCATTTGACGTCGATCAGGCCCTTCGTTGTGCTGCCTTTGCATGAGAGCACATGGGCAACAGCTCTGACTCCAGATGGAGCCAAGCAATGCTGAGTTGAGGAAGATAAGAGTGGCTTATAAATAAATACATAGTATTTATATATAAATATATAATATATATTAATTAATAAGTACAAAATATTTAAATAAATAAATATGTACTTCAGTACAGACAGATGGGCAAATAGCTCTGCAAATCCTACCAGAAAAAATATCATTAGAGAAAAGTGCTATCAAGCCACAGAAGCATAACCTTCATTTCCTTATGCAGATTTCCCCATCTCATGGCAAACATGCAAAGAAGAAGCCAGCCTCTGGCTTACAGGTGAACATGCTGCTCAGAAGACAGTTATTCCACCCTCAATACGAGTCAGTGTGTTTATACAGTTAAACTATTAAGATAATTTTACTCCTCAAACTCTCAAAGCTTCTCTAATCAGCCTCCAGCAACTTTAGGTTTGGAGCTATTAACCTGAACTGGAGATTCATTTCCGTGCAATTGCTTGTCCTGGTTGTTGGCCGTGTTCGACTGGTTTGGGCGTGCTCTGAAAGTTAATTCCAGGCTCAGGTCCTTATACAGCTTCTCCTATCTACCTGTAGTAACTACAGGTGAAGGTGTTCTTAGGATTGTAAAGCAGAATGCCCTACTGAAGTAGCAGAACAAGTTTCGGTGACCCACTGGACAGTCCCAGGAAACACGCAGTGACTGGGAACAGCCCGAAGGCAGCACCAATACAGAATAGAAATATGAAGGCTCTTGCATTTGATCTGGGTGGCTTCTGTGAGAGCTCTTAATTACCTGGGATTATCCCTTGTTTTTTCCAGGGTTTGTGCTTCCTCTTCTAAGCTCCTCTCCCAGCTTTGTAGTGCCAGGCTCTCATGCGGGTACTGGCGTATTTGCATTAAATTAATGTGCAGCTGCTTTGCTGGAGCCAGCAGGTTTAGTGAAGCACAGCATCTGGCCCAGAGGGCCTGGTGCAAGTTCAGCAGCAGCCCCCAGCATCACTGGGGTTTCTCCCCAGAGGCATCATGCACTGCAGTAAAGACAAGCGGTCCTCTACACATGGCTGTGATGGAGGGGCTGAAGAAGGGGGATTTCTCTCCTTGAGCCCAGAGGAGTTTCCACTCGCGGACAGCCACGTCAGGCACGTGGTTGTGGGCACAGAGCTGCACCTTTTTCACATTGCATGGTGGAGTTGGAGGGGGCTGATGGGGAATCAGGACGTGGTCCTCCCCGCTGTGCATAGCTCCTGTAGTGCCTGCAGGACAACAGTGTCACGAGCTTTACTGTTATAAACAGGCCTGGAGGCACATTCTTTAACGGATGTTTGGGTAGTCCTAGCAAAACACCATGTAAATGGACTCGAAGCAACACTTCCAGCTCAAGCACACTTGGACACCAAAGTATTGGGGTCCCACTTGGTCTACACTCACAGCCAGACATGTTAGACAACCCCAGACTATGGCAGATCTCAGATTCAGCTCTGGAGATAAATTTTGGGGCTCAACCAGTTCAGCATTTAGTTTCAAGTTCCCTAAGCCACTGTTTCCAGTGCTATGCTGCCATTCAGCTGCTGGGAAGAACTCTGAAGGCAGTCAGGCTGTGCCACTGAAAACTGAGAGCTCTGGCGTACAAGTCTTGGTCCCAGCCAGGAGAGTCTGAAAACAAGGCTTGGCTGGTGGGAGCAAAAATTCAGATGATCATGAATTTGCCCCCATTGAATAGCACCTTCCTTCAGCCGTGCAGGCAAAAATCATTTCCGAGGCACTGGCAGCCGCTCTAGGCACATGTGTGCAGGGCTGAGTAGCTGCCGATTGGCTCAGTTTGTTAATCTGCCCATGTGTGCCACGTGTTTCCTTTCCAGGAGCTCCCAGCTGCTTCAGTGCCTGGCAAACCACCCATGTCCACCCTTCCCTCCCTCCTCTTCTCTAAGTACCTGCTTTCTGCAGCAAGGGAGGGAGTGGACACCTGCCTCTCCCCTTCCCAGCTGGCCCAATCTTCATGCTGTGCAAGTCCCGCTCTCCAGACATGTCTCCCCAGTTGAAGGCAAGAGACAAAAGGGAGCTGCCCTGAGCATGTGCTATGCATCAAGCCCTTGCATCTCCCCTGCCATTCCCGTGCTCCTCACACTGCTGGATCTTTGCCAGCCCTCTCGTGCTGTCCCACCAAGACCCCGAAGTCATTCCCAACCATGCTGCTTGCACTCCACATATAGGCCTTTTGGGTGAGCAAAAGCCACCCAAGAGCTCACCCAAACACAAGCCTTTCTTTCCCTGCCTGCAGCAGTCAGCTTGGCAGCAGTGCTCCCTGCCTGTACCCCCCCAACTGACCCTCCTGGAGTCCCCTCCTCCTGGCTTGTTCAGCTGCATCCTTGGGGACAGTGGCAGCTGCTGGTGGGGGCAGTGGGGATCTTGCAAAGTGCCAATTTGTAGCAGGCTGTCATAGGAAGGAGCCAAAGATGACTCACTCTGCTTGCCTGCCTCCAGACCCCCAGCTACCTCCCCTGGCAGGAGTGGGCATCTTTAGCAGCAGTTCAAACTTCCCAAGGGCTGAGTCAGATCTGGATGGTGCCTCCCCCTCACTGTTGACTAGAAAAAATCTAATCTAGGATGATGCTAATCCTAGTGATTGAGCATCATCATGATGATGCTCTGGTGCAGCTGCGTTTGCTGTTGAGGCAAAACAGCCCACCCACCTGTCCCCCTCCTTCCTCCCCTCCCTGCATGCTAGTCACTGCTGCTGTTGGCTTCTCTGGAAAAAACAAGCATGTGACTGTTCTTAATCTGGCATGGCCAAAGCAGTCCTGATAAGAACAATCCTTCATGGGGAGTGTTCGTGATGACCTTGGACGGAAGCTGCTGCCCCTGCTGCCCCTCCACAGCAGCACCAATGGAGCCCTATTCCTTCAGAAATCCCAAGAATCTTGCCCAAACCTTGCCTCCAGCATGGAGGTCCTGATGCTGGGCAACACCTTCCACCCAAACTGGTGTCCCAGAGCAAGATTAAACCATCACATCCATTAGGAGGTCAAAAGCAGGGAGGCAGAAAGCACTCGTAGCTGTGCCTGCCCACACGCAGCCACGTACTCCCATACGTCACTCACATATTCTGCATTGGCATATCATCCCTGTGGGAGCTCCTCTGTGTATTTTAGGATTTTTCTGTGCTTGCAAGGACAGAAGTAGTGTGCACTTGGGTCAGCTCCATGACTGCTTCCTCATCTGATGTCACACCACTGCCATATGGTTGTCATCCAGCTCCATCAAGCAATGGCGGTCCACGGCCCCCATCCAGGCAAGCAAAGCAGGGGGTTGTACCAACAGCCAGCAGTGAGAAGTTGTGCTTCCTGCCCCCTGTATTTACCCCATATAAACAAAATGAAAATATGTGCTTAAAAATAAACTGCAGGGAGCCGGCAGGGGACCAGGCAGCATCTCTGTCACTGTCAGCTCTCGCAGGACCCACAGCAGCATCACCAAGACAACAGCCATTCGAAGGAGGAGCAGTCAGTCCCCTGCGAGAGCAGAACAGCAGGATCAGCCTGACCCGTGTCTCCAAGGTCTGCTTGGCATCCACTTCCCACACACCACTTATCTCCTTTTCAAAGGCTCTCATCACCAAATCTAAGTGGCATCATGACTGATTCAACTTTTCCAACAAACTAACTGTGAGGCGAATATTATCTCATGCAGGAGATAAGGGCACATTGACTGAAATCACACAGAAAGCCTGTTATAAAAGAAGTAAGAGAATTTAAACCCATGGAGCCCTGGTTTTGCTTGTTAGTCACATAACAGAGGCTTTAATCCACATGGGAGTGCAGCTGAACCCTGAACAAGCCATTTCTCACCTAGGAGCCTGTCAGGAGACTGTCTTGTCTAACTATACCGTGGCTGGAGCAAAAATGAGAAGATGAAGGTTGCTACCTGGTAGTAGCATAATATTTGCAATCCTGGGTTAAAATGAATTGTTTTTTTTTCAAAAAAAAAAACGCCAAACCCAACAAACAGGAGGTTGAGAGAGTGGAGCGGGGATAAAGGCACTTGCATCCTTTGGAGAAACAGAAGTCTGATTTTCTTACGTCTCTGGGATTTGGTGCAGGGGCCAAAGGCAATGTCTTTGATTCACCTTGTTTTGCAGCCCTGTCTCCCTGCATGCCTACTGGTGCAAACCCTGATGAGAGCTGAGGCTCAGCTTTTCCCTGCTGAGAATCTGCTGGTGCCTCGCAACATCCCCTGTGAGCTGAGCCTGGCTTTTGGTCCCAGCAGGTACAAGGATCTTGCACTCGCTCTCAGCAGCTCTCAGCAGCTTCCTTTCCTGGCTGACGCAGGGGACGCCCAGCACCCCGGGATGGCTGGAACCCTTCCAGCCACCTCTGCTTGGCGCTTTCTGGCTGCAGGGAGCACAATGGAGGTCAGACAACAAATAAGACATATCCGTGAGAGTGGAGGAACTCCTGAACTGAATGCATGCACCATCCAACTTCTGGCTTGAGCAATATCTTGCTGCGGTCACAATGGGGATAATGATGTGTTGGCAGGAAAGACTATGCTGGAAACAAGGTGTATGTGTAGGGGATGAGGTGGGCAGAGGAAGAAGTGGTGTAAGCCAAAGGAGAAAATGTTACAGCAAGGCAAATGAGACTCCAGGGAGAGGTCTCCTTCAGGTACCAGTGATACGGCCAAACATACTGTTGCCTTCTCCTGGAGCCAGCCCTGCTCCTACAGGGATGGTTTTGCCATCCACACACAGCTGGGCAAGAGAGAGAGAAAAAATTAAACCCGCTGTGTGCTTTTGGTGCCCCAGCAGTTGAAGACCCAGCCTGACATTTCAAAGGCACCTAATTTCCCCAAAGCCTGACTACACTGCAGAAAACTCAAGTCTCACCAGAGTGGCAAGTTCAAGCATCCGAACCCCACAACTCTCATTTTTAAGCATCTGGCACAGACACAAAAGACATCTGTGGTCTAGGCAGCCTATTTTCGTAATGTCTTTTTAATAGTATAGAGACTTTCTAGTCCATAAAGGGAGGCCTAGAAAGACACTGCAGAGCTGGCTGGGGCTCCAGCCCCAACACACTGGGAAGATAACCCAGCATCTAGCTTCAAAGCAGAGTGTTGCCTTGGGGACAACCCCTTGTGGTGTCTGGACAATTACAGCACTATGATCCAAAAACAGCAGCTCTGTCCTCACCACAGCAACCCCATGGGCAGAGGGTAAAGAGCCAAATTTAGCCAGTTTTGTGAAGCCAATGACAGCTGAGTTTCTCACCCGTGGGACAGGTTTGGGTTATGGAGGCAGAGCTCTGTGGGGTAGCTTGCACCTTTTCTGCACACACCGTATGCTGCTGGGCACAGAGCTCCCACTGGATTCACTCTCCCCCAGCCCCAGTCCAGCAGCTCAGCAACCCTAATGCATGTTGAGTCTCTCTTATTCTCACTCAAAAGTAGCCTGCAAATATTTCTTGAAGCCGTATCTCCAAGGGCAGCAATCTAACACTTTTTTTTTTCTTAGGCAAGCAAGACTGACAGCTGGAAAAACACATTTAAGTGGGCATTAAGAGATATTGACAAGAAGAGTCCTGGAATGAATTCAGCTGGTGCAGACTGCAGCGTGCCCTGCATGTACACAGGGTTCATGCTATATGAACAGCTGTGGATGGGAAGCAAACCCCTCCAGCCCCAGAGTGTGAAATACTTTGAGAGCAGCTAGTCCAAAATCCCAGTCCCTCTGGCTCGAAGACCAACTAGTCAGTGGAACATGTTCCAGAGCATTTGCTTAACAGTACCATGAACTTTTCAACTAGAATCAATGTTTGCTTGTAAATTAAAACAACAACAACAACAACAACAACAACAACCACAAAAAAACCCACCACCAAAACCCAAAACCAACCCACAGTGATTCTGTGTTTGTACCACTGTTTAGCAGTATGGCAACCATCCAGAGCCTGGTCAGCAGAAAGCCTTCAAGGAGACAGAGCAATGTTATTTCTTCTGGATTTCCCATTATAACAAATCCTCCCTAGGAAACTCCCTCTGGGAAAGGGAAATCTCAGTCTCCAACTCCATTCTGATCTTCCCAGCATCCATTTTGACTATGTTCCTCCAAGATTAGTCCTAAATTCACCCTCTAATTTCACTCAGGCTGCCAAGGAAATCCATTAGGTGATGGGTTTGGCTTTCTTCTGGTCAGGGCCAGACTTCTTTTTGAAAGTGCTAAAACTCAGAGAGATTTACAATATTTTATAAAATTAGGTCATCTTTCCTATCACCACAGCTCCCAGTTTTTAAAAACAAGGAGGAAGGCTTCACCTGTTCCCCCTAATCAGGAATGAAATGGGAAACCATGCTGCACACAAGACATCATCAAAGCAGATAAAAATTGTTTTCCCAAAGCATTTGGGTAATGGAAAAATGTTTTGAAGCCCTTCCATGCCTAAGGAGTTTCTAAAACACAAAACAAAATAAAATGTGGCTGACCAGATGCCAAATTCAGACTATCTAGTAGTCTGCCCAAATTGATATATATGTAAAATACCCTTTTGTAAAATACGTTTTACTCTGTAGAAACACTTGATGCTCACCATCACACAGCTGAAAGTCTCTGTTCAAGAACCGAGTAGTTTAGCTCTGGACCCAGCTCCGCAATTCTGGTCAGCCTAGAGCTGATCTGCCACACATTTCACACTCCCCCATTGCTCAAGAGGCTCAGGGATGGGGACACTGGTTAAACTAGTTTGCCGTGGAAATGCAAGCACCAGCAGCATCCCAGTCAGTCTCACACTCCCAGCTATGTAAAGACCTTTACTTATGTTTTTAGAAATAACTATGCTGCTGGTGTCACAGATTGTTTGTTGTCCAATTCAGGTAATAGTTTCACTTTCTTTACTTAAGATTAGGCTCTTTCATCCCAGTCTCCAGGTTGTTTAAAGGGGAAATGGTACCTTTTTGCTTTTTTTTTTTTTCAGGGTTTCTGAATGGGGACTCAAGAGTGCTCAGGGCTGATGTTTCAGAGATGGTCCCTCTCACCATCTCAGTCTCTTCCAGAGCCCTGTGTTGTACCAACCTGTCCCTAATGTGGTCATTTTCCTAAGTGATGCAAAAAATTATGGGATTTTGAGAAAATATCCTCAGGATACAGTCTGCAAACTTGGTATTCTCACTTACGGGAAGTGAACCACTTCCTTCCCTAAGAGAAGAGAGTTATAGTTTTGGGTCAAAACCATGCTAAACGGGTGCCTTCTGGAGAATGAACTCGTCATCTGGTTTGAAACGTGTGTTAATGAACAAGCCGATGCCTCCAAGCAAAGTCACGGCTCCCAGAAGAACGTCTTAATCATTAACCATAAAATACGCGATTTCCCTGCAGTTTAGTAAGCAGAGGTTTAGATGGAGATAACGTTAAAGGCCATCATGATATGGACACAGTCCCAGTGTGCCTGGGAGCGCAGTGAGCAGGGACCACTCACAGCCCATCTGTGTATTGCTTTCAACGCCTAAAGGTGTTTTTTCTGCCCCCAGCTAATGATCTGCAGCGAGGACAGGACTGGACTCTGACTGTATCCATCCCATGAGGATTTTGGTTTGGTCTCTTTACTACCCAAAAAAAGGTTTCTCACCCAGATTCCTCTTACCATCCCATTTTAACCAAAAACATCCAGAGATTGCTGAGCAGATCTCAAGTTCAGGTGGTTTTCAGATCTGCCCTCATGATTTTACACACAGGAGGGGGGTTCAGGTCAACCCCAAAATGAGCAACTGGGCTCACAAAAACTCCTGAAGTTTTTTAATCAAGGCATCCCCAAGCTAATTTGTTTCTATTTTTTATGTATTCAAATATTCAGATGGCCTTGTGCAAGCACTGGCTAGCTACATTTTGTTAAACAAATGAAATCAAGATGTGACCCTGGAAGGCAGAGCTTGCTTTAATTTTCTGAAGGCTGAGGACAAGGCAGCCAGTAAGAGCTGGAAGCACAGAAGTCATGCTGGTGGTTTGCCTTGCAAGGACACTGCCCCGGGGGCCAATCACATCCCATTGTCAGCCCAGCATCTTTATCAGCTGCCCCACAAACAGCCTGCCCTCCAGTCGGTCGCTCTTGCTGCACACACGGAGTATTTACTTTCAAATGCTGAAGCCAAAATCAGTTGCTGAAAAGGAGGTCCAGGACCTGAACGACCTGGAAAGAGAAGGTTTTTTTAATGTGTGTATATGCGTGTGTGTACACAGAACACGCTGAGCCAGCTCTGCAAACAAACTGGTGCCATCAACTGAAAGTTCTCAAGGTTTCCAGCAGCAAGAGGGGAAAACTGGCACCAAACAAAAGCAAAGTCTGCAACCATCACCAGGCACATGGGAGCTCAATGAAGGCCAGATTCGGGTTACTGGGCCAGAACTCTTCTCTGTCTTTTCTCATCTCTTTGCAGAGCTTGTGCAGTCCTTTCCCTACACCTTAATGCAGAATCCAGATACTTTTCTCCTAGAAATAGGAGGCAAGGCTGAATGAACTAGTCAGTGCCTGCAGTCTTCATAGAAACTCTGATGTAATAAAAATACACATGCATTAATCACAAGGGCAGTGATCGGTGTACAGTCTTCTGTTCTGTATTGGTGCAAAGTAAAAGTTAAGCCAAGAAATCTGTAATTTAACTAGGGCTGGAGGAGAGAGCACTATAGAAATAACCTTTCCTCTTCTGAGTGACATCCTCATCTTCTGGGGAAGAAGTTAGAAATCCTACACAAAGGGCAGCTGGCCTTTATGTGAGCTGCCTGCTCCTGTGGCTCGGCCCTTCGTTCTTCAGGGAGGATGCAGGGAAAACCACTGAATTCACTCCCGGTGACCCAAAAGCAGCTGGGAACTGTAGGCAGAGCTTAAAACCAAAGGTTCCCCTGGGGAAGGAGCACAGTCAGGATGGGCAAACCTATGTTGCAATTTCTGGGACAAAAAAGTGTAAATCAGCTATTGACCCACTGAACTGCAGCTACAACAAGGGGATAAGCCAAGTAGGAACACTGAACTCCACTAGATCCTGAGTCCTGCTCCCTCGGGTCAGGTTCTGGTGAGTACCAGTTACAGCTATTAAAATAGCTTCTTGAAGCATCATCATCCACTGCTGCTTCAGCTGGAAGCATACCAAGCTCCACAGGATCAACTCTAGGCTCTGTTGACTCACTGGAGATAGGCTTTTAAAGCCCACACTTCCTACATCTCCTGCCCAGCGCTTTTGCAACTTTACACATGTATCTTGAGCCCAACACATCAACACATTATACTTCTCAGAGGTCAGCAAGCTTGTACCCGCAGAGCATTCAGTTTTGCCAGAGACTATACGGTGATGCAATACTAGCAGCTTTCCAAAATAAAACTAGTTCGATGTGTGCACAGTGCCAAGTTTCTGCTTATCTACCACTGAAGGAATCCATGACACACAAGTACACTGGAGCCAAGGTTACTCCCAGAGCAAAATATTCAGTGAGAACAGGAAGTAATTACCTTACAGATTCGGTCAAATCCATGCCAAGATTTCTGGCATATTGCACAGTTCAGAGATGACTTAGACGTGACGAGAAGTCTAAGACTTGACATGAGAAGAGCATAAGGTCCTCGAGGCAGGGTGAACCTGCTTCTTGTGCTGAAGGCAGGGGTGCTAAAATGTGTGTGCTGCCCAATAGAAACCTGTACTGGAAGTGGAGATGAGTCCAACTGAAAAGCTATACCCAGAGACTTCAACTCATACTTGAACTCTGAAAGCTCAAGTCTCTCCCATACATGAAGATAAAAAGGGAACATTACCAGGAAGTCTGAGATCTGAGATACAACCTCTTTGCAACTGTTAAATATTTCAGCAGGAGACTATATTTTTGTTAGTCCCTCTGGATTCTGTATTACCAAATCTAGCAACGAGTGAAAGTAAGCCTAGTCTGGGTGTCTGAAGACAGTGGGGATGCTGGCATCCCCTTCCTCAGGGCATTCCTGCCTAGAGGATCTTTGCTCGGGATCCCCACTCCAGCATCATTTGAAACTACTCTTTTTTTGTTGCTAACTCTTGGAAAGGCTGGGACGCCACAAACCATGACGCAGCCAGGCAAAGGCAGAAGCAATGTTAGCTGGAGATGGGAGAGTCCCTTCCCTGGAAGGTCCACAATTGCCATGTTTCTACCTTGCGCCGGTGCTGAGCATCAACCCATGGTGGCCATGACAGAGCAAGACCCTGAGGATGCCCAGTGAGCACCAGTGACTTGTGCAACAGGGGCATTTGTATAGCTGCTATTTACAGTGTCTCCGGTTTTGTCTGTCTTTTCCATTCCTTCCTCTTTTTGGGTCATTTTTACTTTTTTTGGGAAGCGAGAATACAAATTGTGACACAAATAGTCGTTTCATATATAATGCAGTTGGAGCATGCAGCCACAGAAACAGATGCTTAGATATGACTTAATATTACTAATTTTGTCTTCTTTTGATTAGCTTGAACAGTAGAAAGGACCATAACCATGAGATCCATCTGCTCCTCAGGAAACATTGTTACCTGTCAGTTATTCAGTACTTTTATAGGTGTACAAATAGCTATTTATATAAAATTTCTACAAAAGCCTGGATATTTATAAATAAACCTAGCAAAAAAAAAAAAAAAAAAAAAAAAAGAATCAAAACTAGTTGGGAGAGGTCAGAAAGAAAAACAAATGAAAATGTTATGGAAAACTTTCATTTTACTTTAGGTTGTTTATGCTTTCAAACTGGAATGAAAAGACCTCAAAGTGAATTTCAAAAACCTGAAGTTTGAGTCCTGAGTCTTCATTCAAAACATAATTCAATGTAAATGAATGGATTGATTTATTTTATTCCTAAAGAGAGATCAGTATTTTTCCAAACAACTCCACTAAGGAATTTATGAAATAACCATTTTTCTTTACAGCTGTAGCTGTCTAATTAGACTTTTGTAATGAGAGGTGAATTTTTAAGCCCTTCAGACCTGAGACATTACACACAATCCTCTATAATCTCTTCCTGAGGAAATTATTGTATTATTAAATAGTCTTTGTGTTGGGTAGGCTTGCTTTCACTTCCTTGTTCTCTTTATTTACATCTGCAAAAGGCTCCTATGGTCACAGTCTCTGCTGACTTCCAGTGCATCATGATTCAGTAAGATGCAGCAAGAAGAGAGGAGGACATGGGCTTGGTGGAATTATTCAGCATGGAACATTTAGGTTTTTTTAACACAGAAGCTGCAATGCCCCTTACTTCAGTATACACTGTCAAGACCAATACAGCATGGTAGCTTCCTCACA
Source organism: Balearica regulorum gibbericeps (assembly GCF_011004875.1). Taxonomy (NCBI): domain Eukaryota; kingdom Metazoa; phylum Chordata; class Aves; order Gruiformes; family Gruidae; genus Balearica; species Balearica regulorum. The sequence goes on along the minus strand of NC_046188.1, from coordinate 50,730,746 downwards.
GGCTGTAGGAAGAATTGCAATGGCAGGGAGAAAACCCCACGTGCAGAGGAAACTCTTTGAGAGTTTCCAGATGGCAAATACCAGACCAAAGGTCAGCAAATGTTTAAGCTGATTGCAAGCAGTGCTTTTTCTCTACCCAACCAGAGGTTAAGCGTCCTGCTAGGTGGGAAGATCTTTGTCTCCAAGGCAGGACACAGGCAACTGGTAATATTTTGACCCTGCTCAAGGATGTACCTTTTGGCTCTGCTGTTTTCCCAACTTGATGGGAACTGGGAGCTTCTCATGGATGCCCTCACAGGGTGCCAGAGCTCCTCAGCTCTGCTGTGTGTCCTTTAAATTCTGCCCCTGGGCTGCTTTGGACAGCAGGTGCCAGCTCTGACTTTAGAGCACGTTTAAAGTTGTGGGCTTTGAAAATTAGGAAGAACAACTGATTCCTGAGTCTTATTTTATTTCCATAAGAAGGGAAGAATGAATAAAAGTAACATTACCGAGGACTGGCAGCAGAGGCAGCATTTGTAAGGCTTTCTGAGAAGATACTTAGTCCACCACACTAGGCTGGAACTCAAGTGCTGTGTGCTGTTGCTGGCTCTGCCAGAGACTGCCCCTGACCTGTAACAAATCCCATCACCTCTGCTTACCCTCCTGCCTTTTCTAGCACCAATCCTCAGACAAGCACTTCAGTGCTACACCTCTGCAAGACTCAAACCGATTCCTGGTCAGGATGCTTTCTCCTAAGGCAGGGTTCAATGTATTCATTGAAGGCAGATTGGACTGTATTCAGAAATTATTGGCTGATCCCTATGTAATGAGACTGGTAAATACAAATCATATATATACACACACACAGAGCTTTGTTTGCATATTACAATACAATTGCACTTGATGCTGAGTCAGTAGGAGCTTTGCATACTTTGAAAATGAAAGCCATTAAAAGTGAATTTCACATTAGGAAAGAAACAAGTAGCCCGTTTGCTAGCAATCAGCTTTGTTGCCTGGGTACCAAGTACAGTAGCTCCTTTTTGCTCCTTGCCAGGGCTGTGTAAGTGTATGCTGTATTTTATTTCAGTCCAGAACCATTACAGCAATTTATTCATCTCCGGTGAAATGCTCCATTTGCTGCTTCATGTGAACCCAGGCTGGCACCACAGACAACTCTGCCTGCATGTTGAGGGAGCTCGCCCAAGGCTGCCTCGAGGATCTTTCAAAGGAGGTTCTGAACTCTTAAAAGCCTTATTGTCTTTGTAAGGCACAGCAAACAGTGCTGCTTCCACCTACCTGCTTTTCAGTAAGCCATTGTTCTGAAACAATGCAGGGCTGTGCTGTCTGGCAGCATCCTGCACCGGCTGTATCTCACTGGGATAGCCGAATTGTGGTGGAGAAACAGCAGCAGGATCTGTGAACTTCTAGCCGATGGACTTGTGATTTTACTAACCCTGAAAAGCCATAATGACTTGCTGAAGCTGTGGTCTGCAGAGAAGACAAACTGGTATCTTGAGGCATCAATAGATTCAGTCACTGATTTAACACAGCATCACTCATCACCTGAGGCTCAGGTACCCACAGCATTGCAGTTGTACAGCAGAACACATGAGCTCAGAGGTGCTGGCACTTGGGCTAAGGACAGTCAATACTTTCATTCTGGGAATTAATTTATTTGCTTTCTCCTCTATTTGCAAGTCAGAGGATGCATTCTTTAGTTCCCAGTTTTAAACTCTGGCAGAATTAAGCTAGGTCCTCTCCTTCCCATCATGTCTAAGAGAACTGCAGGACAAATTAGGTCCCCAGACAACATGGCCACAAGCCCAAGTGCCCTTGAGGGGTTTCTACAGCCATAATAAGCTAGTATAATTACATCCATCTGAAGGAGTGAAACCATTTAAGCTGTAGCATGAGCTCAGCCAAGTTAATAGGGAGGAAAAAGCAGAAATTCTTATTGATAGCAGTAGGTTTTGAGACACACAAAGTGGGGGAGAGTTAATCTGCAAAGTAACATTTTCAGGTAATTGCTTTTTAAAACACTATCACAGCTCAAAGAGGAATGCCAAACAGCCATAGTGAATTTTTCCTGTTAGCATAGGGGAACAGGGATCTTCTGAGGTAGCTTCTGACCCTTAAGTGAAAAACCCTAGCAGTGGAAAACCAATACAGTTCTCAAAAAGTAAATGGTCAAAATATCAGTAATCTCAGCTTCTTCCCACTCTAGCAAATAACTCTGTGCATTTGGTGGAAAGACTGAGAGCAATAGCTGCTTTTGCTTTTTACCATTGTTGCTCCTTGCAGGGCATGCTCCCTGAGGATAGGGCTGGAACTAAACTTTCTCCCTAACCAATTATCAAGAGAACAGCAACTCCAAAAATGTAAGTGGCTCAGTTCTATTTAATGACATCATCACTATGAAATATGTTTAATTTATGAATAGATTGTATCCAGTTCAGACCAGAAATACCTACTTTTTCACTTAAAGAGAAAAGGCAGTAGATCTGATATGGCCCCAAGACTGCACAGGCTGAATTTTGCAGGGTTAGATCTTTAATGAGCTGTAGTGGGACATTTTTCCCTAAGACTGAGCATTCAGATTTTCATCTTATCTACATGGCTGTAGGAGTGGTGGGGGTACACCCTAGACTATGCCAATTACCCACTAAATCACCTCAAAGTGGAAGCAAGACTAGCTACTTAGCTAGACAAGTGATAGTTTCCTTTAAAAGTAGAAGGCTGTTTTGTTGTGGGTTTGTTTTTTTAACTCTTACATCAAAAGTCACATTTTCACCAGTTAATAGCAAGCCCTTTCACCAATGACTAGATAAAACCCAGCAGTTTCAAGAAAGAGCTCAAGCACAAGTTGTATTTACAAATCAACTGAGAGGAGGATTAATCAGCAGTTTTAAGCTGCCTTTATGAAAAGCAAATCAGATTGACCAGAACTATTTTAAAGTTAAAGAACTAAGAAATGTTTAGCTACATTTATACTGAGTCTTACGAATATGCCTTCACAAAACAATATCCTATTACAGAAATACCAATACATTTAAATAGCTGCTTGGTCAGCTTAGTGTGGTGGGTTGACCCTGGCTGAGGGCCAGGTGCCCACCAGAGTCGTTCTATCACTCCCCCTCCTTAAGTAGACAGGGGAGAAAAAGTATAACGAAAAGCTTGTGGGTCGAGATAAGGACAGGGAGAGATCACTCACTAATTATCATCACGAGCAAAACAGACTGAACTTAGAGAGGGAATTCATCCAATTTATTACCAAGCAAAACAGAGTAGAGGAATGAGATATAAAATCAAATCTTAAAACACCTCCCCCCACCCCTCCCATCTTCTTGGGCTCAACTTCACTCCCAGCTTCAACCTCTGCCCCCCTCAGCAGCACAGGGGGACGGGGAATGGGGGTTACGGTCAGTTCATCACACGTTGTTTCTGCCACTTCTTTATCCTCAGGGGGAGGACTCCTCTCATCGTTCTCCTGCTCCAGCATGGAGTCCCTCTCATGGTGTAACTGTGGGATAGGGGCCGTGAAACAGAAACTATAGAATCAGTTTGAGGTAATTGTAACCAAGGTAATAGGTAATGAAGCAAACTGACCATGGCAAGGTACAATGCTGTGATGTTCCATATACAGTCCCTACCAAACCGAACAATAGGTTTGGAGATATTAATCTTATGAAGTTGTTATGGACAGGTGCACCCACAGCAAGGATACTGCGCATGCCTGCAAGAGGGTTATCCAGTGGACACAAGTGTGTGACCACTGACAACCACCAGAGACCCCTTGAAGACCATCAACTCAAATCACTGAGCATGTGTGATGGGGAGGAGAATATGTAAATGAATTCCAAGAAATTATTATCATAGGACTGCCTTTTCTGAGAAAAACAATGATTATGTGTGTTTTGATCCTACATAACCTGTGTGTTGGTGATCACCTGGCATGCACGTTGGGTGGAGCTATCCCCCATGCATCCAGCACTGCAATACAGAATGCCTGCCTTTTAACACTACATTGGTGTTATGAGGTTTATTCCCAGGTTTTGGTGACAACCAGAGACAGTCCTTCACAAACTTCTCCAAGAGTCTCTCCCATGGGGTGCAGACCTTCAGGAGCAAACTGCTCCAGCGTGGGTCCCCCACAGGGTCACAAGTCCTGCCAGCAAACCTGCTCTGGCATGGGCTCCTCTCTCCACGGGGCCACAGGTCCTGCCAGGAGCTTGCTCCAGCATGGGGTTCCCACAAGGGCCATAACCTCCTTCAGGTGCCTCCACCTGCTCCGGTGTGAGGTCCCCCACGGACTGCAGGTGGAATCTCTACACCCCCTCATCCTTCCTCCATGGGCTGCAGGGGAACAGCCTGCTTCACCATGGGCTGCAGGGGAATCTCTGCTCCAGCGCCTGGAGCACCTCCTCCCCCTCCTTCTGCACTGACCTTGGTGTCTGCAGAGTTTCTTACATCTTCTCACTCCTCTCTCCAGCTGCAAAAAGCTCTCTCTAGCTGTTTTTCTCTTTCTTAAATATGTTACCACAGAGGCGCTGATTGGCTTGGCCTTGGCCAGCGGCGGGTCCATCTTGGAGCCGGCTGGCATTGGCTCTATCAGACACAGGGGAAGCTTCTAGCAGCTTCTCACAGAAGCCACCTCTGTAGCCCCCACCACCCAAACCTTGCCATGCAAACCCAACAGTCAGCTTTAACATTCAGTGATTATGAGTAAGAGTAGACTGTGCTCCAGTTCCTGTTTGTCTGCTGCAAGTTCTCAAAGAAAACTTAAACTTGCCCTTAATGGACAAATCTACTAAAAGTCATACCAGGAAGAGAATAAGCATTGCTCTCTGCTCATTAGTTTTGACTTACCTATGTCCCCGCTAAGCTTACCACACAGCACCTAGGGGATACCCACCCTGTTTAAAAACAAATTTACATTACAGAAGGCACCAGATTGAGCATGCTTTGCTTTCCTTTAGGGCCTTTCCTTCCCCTCACCCTCAGAAATCACATGCTAGAGTACAACTGCAGTTCTGGGACTTACTGAAGCAGTCTTGCCAGGAAACTTTATGGCTTAGTTTCCTCTCAGAATTTGTTTAACGAGAGCTGTATCTATCTCAACTCTAAGAAGGAGCTTCACCTCTGATGCAACCTTGTATTACAGTTAGCACTACTGTGACTGAGCCTTCTTCTCTTTCTGGTTCTGAGAAGCAAAAAGTGTAATGGATGAGTCAGAGAACAGTCTCAATGGGCTTCTTGAGAACTTGAATATACCCTTGGAATACAAAACAAGGCTTCCTACAGAATGGACACCTATTACATACCAGTCCTTTTCAACTAGCTGCAAAGCAACATTCTAAACTGTCTGCTTCCACCCCTTTCATTACCACTGCCATTCCCAGTGGGTTTACTGTGTGCAACAGTACCAGTTAAATGAAGCCTCCAGTAGCCCAGAGAAATTACCTGGCTATTCATACTACGAATACATCTGGTGTGCCAGTACAACTCAATATACGCTTGTAACTTTCACCTCTGTTTTTAAGGTAGTTAACAGGACAGATACAGTAAAGTGCTTAATCCTAAACCTTTTCCCACCTCTAAAGCTATAGACTTTAAACTGATCTTCAGCCTACTTTCCATCACTTGCTTTAACCACCTTTCTTCCCCAGGCTTTCTATTAGCATTCAGTTATACAGTAAATGCTAAAGACATTTAAGTAGAAGGTATAACCCACAGCACTGAGCCTAAAGCTTAAATTAGTCTGCCTTCGAAGGCAAGGATGAAAGTACTTCCAGCATAGATTAAGTCCAGAAACAGCACCTATTTTATGCTGCAGATATAACAAAATCATAGTTGATATTCTTAAGTCTTTAAGTGCTTTATATTTATTATAAAGTATTAATAATTGAGTGTATGGAAAATTATTCTCTATACTAGAGAACAAAATGACAGCTTTTACAACTTATGCTACACAGTACATAAAATGCTGCAGTTTTTCAGCTGCTTGAAACAGTATTTGCTATACAAGTGAAAAAGGGTAGACTTGGAAGTTTATTGTTTATAATACAGTGTGTTAGAAAGCACAAACAAATAACATTCAAAATAAACAAGCTCCCAAAAATCTAAAGAAATCTTTAGATGACATGTACATAGATTATACTCAAGTTTCAATATATACGTTATTGTTCCCCACAAGATGCTCCACTCTACTGGATTGCTGGAACATGATGAAAATTTAAGGTGCAAGAGAAGCACCTCCCAAGCTACACAAGCATTGCATGGGCAAAAAAGTAATTTCCTTAAGTGTTCTCTGCAGTCTTTGGCTCTAGTATTTCTTACAGCCATATACTGTGGCAACACAAGAAGAGAGATAGGATCCAATTAAAATATTGTCAATGCCAATCCAGTTCTGGGGAGTTGCTAGAGCAATTCAAGGCACTCTTCCCAGTGCTGCCAGCCCACAGAACCCCCTGTGCAGGACACAGCATTTTAAGAGACAACCAGACTGGGCTAAAGCATGTTCTTGAAGGACATGGAATGAACAGTTCAAGACAAACTCCTTCAGAATGTCCAGTTCAAAGTTCATTCATACTTCACAGGCACACCAGCTTAAGAGAAACATTCATGTATATGCAGGTAACACTTTAAAGCATACCGCTTCAATGTGTTTAGTTGCTTTATGGTTAAAGTGGTGTAACATATCAGCAGCTTTGAAGACAGTGTTCATGGGGCATGTTGAACCTAATCTCACAGTAAGATTTTAAGTCTACTTCACAGTTTAACAGTTGTCTCCTTTGCTTTTCCTTCTCATTAAGAGGCAGTGTCTACAATGAAACATCTTTTACAACTGTTCTGCTTACAACAAAGCATAATGCCAACACCTCCCAGCAAATGTACTTGCAGTAACACTGTTTGCTTTGATGTATATGGTATTGACACTTAATTGTAAGCTTCTCCCATAATATAAAATACCTTCTAGATCAAAAATATTTAAAGATATTGCACTGTTGTATTTTACTTTTGCCTCCCAATCACATTCCAAGTATTTATGAAACTGTAAACAAGTCATTTTTATACAGTCTTCAATACTGTACACTTGCATTCCAAGGAACTGGAATTCAGTGACACCTTCATTAAGATACAGTAGCCTAAGCACAGTGTAAGTTCTGTCCAGCTGCCCTCTTCATACAGTAACCAACAGGCCACTCCTCCCACAATCACACCTTCAGCTTCCTCTTCTGATCAAAGTATGCATCAAATCTGGATAACGCATATTCCTGGAGAAATAAGGGATACTCAAAGTAAATACAGTGGAGTTCTATTTGCGATGGGGAAGCATAATGAAGGTATTAACTGTGTTACCTTCCTAATCCATCATCTCAATGCATTAATTAGCTCTATTTGGGAAGGATAATCTCTCCAGAGGTGTTCTGGCCTCTTAAAGTTTCCTTCAATCTTATTTTAACTCTAACACTATTAGCTGCTGCCAGCATGTCAGAAAGAAATAGGAACTAACCAGGTCAGATTTCACTAAAAAGGATGGCTTCTGCAACACTTGCAGGCTATTCAATGTACTTGAAAGTTGTATCGCTTTACAGTACACTAAATATTTATCAAGAGTTAAATTGATCTGTTTCTCAAGTATTGCAGACTACTTCAGTGTAAGGCATCATGCCACTGCAAGGTCTGACACATAAGGCTATAGTGTCTATGTAACAATGGGAAGAATTTCTGAAGTTTTTATGATCTTAGATGTTCTTTACATTGCAAAGAGCACATACTAGTAACAAATTAATTTTAAAGAGTTTTACTCCACTTAGAAGATATTAGTTGCTGTGAGAGGCCATTTAATTTACTTTCTGATAATGTACCACAGGTTACTTAGAGTATACATTTTTAGTTACATGAAACTATGATTAAGTAACTTACCAGGTAACCAAACTCAATGGATGAGATCTTTGCTTGTATAATAGACCACAGACCCCAGAAGAAGTGTGATGCAAGGGCAAACCTGAAATTACAAGGCTATGTTTATTGAAATACCCAGCAAAGTCACAACATCTTATTTCAATATCCTGTTAGCAAAAGCATTCCCTAGTTTGGAGATGTCCACACATTTTCTTCAAGTATGACATTATAAAAATAAATCCATGAGTAAAAAATAAAAATAAATTATAAAAATAAATCCCCATGGAGTAGTATTTTGTTTAACCGCACTAATAGCATATGCCACATATCTAAAGATTACAATGGATTTCTTGGCTAAGTTTCTCCACCCAGTGAGGTGTACAAGTATAGGTATCACAGCAGAAGTTTCAAGATGCAGTTGTGAAAGACAAGTTACCTATTAACTTCTATCAACACTTCTTCTTCTTCTTTGGACTTCTCTTCACTGCTCAGATTTTCAAAGCCATCATGGAATGCAGACAGGTAACTGGAGATAAAATGAAGCTAGAAGGCAAGTAAACAAGAGAGTTACAACTCATCTCAAGACACATTTGCTTCTTTTAGAAGCAGGCACACCTTTTAATAAGTTGTCATTTATTTTTTCCAAACATTGACAGTGCTGGAGTTAGCTTTGAGATTAATAGTGGTTCTATTAATTGCTTGGAAGTCTGGTTTAAGAAAAGCCCTATTAGGACAAATAACATTTTGCTACTGCCAACTAATTTCACAGCTGCAGTCCACCACTACTGGACTTTTTGTGGTGGATAGCTACATAGCACATAATAGATATTCAGGATAGAATATTTATGATGAAGTTTCTATGATTTTTAAAGCAAAGGTAGTCAGGATTACAGAGATACATTTAAGGAAGTCATGGAGGAAGAAAGGTCTTGGGACAACATTAAGTCCAAAACAGAATTTGAAGAGAGGGTTAAGATTTGAAGGCTGTGGACACTGGCATTTTATTATGTCTTATGTGCCTACCTGTTGCTTCTTTGAAGGATATTTAAGAACACTAGCTTTGAAGAATGGGTACTTCTCATATGTGTAATCATACATCCATTCACAGAAGTGATTTCCAATATCGAATCCTCTGAAAAAGATAGAGTACCTCAAATTTGCATACTAGAAATCTGTTTTTGCATAAGCAAATCTGAAACCAAATTTAAAAGCACAAGGCTTAGATCTTACTGCAGTTTTGCTACAGGAGGTAGAGAACTCATTACTAGAATACAACTTTTTTGCAAGTTATTAAAATCAATTAGTAAAGATAGGTAGTTAAGAATGAAAGCTACCAGCTACAATACTAGACTTTGCTGCCAAGTTTTATACCAATGGAGACAGTTAAAATACTTGAATATGCACTACATATCAGCACAAAGTCAGACCCATCTCTAATGTTAGCATTATTGCAGGCAAAGTATTTAACATATCCGACTTTCACATTACTAGAATTCAGGGTTCCATTATGTTCCAGCTATGCTAATGTTTAATGATCCCAATGACTCTGCACAGTTAGATCATCCTTAAACACAGGTACTAGATGACTGAGGTAAGAACAGAAAGCATTTTGTGTAACCACGTAGTGAAAAACCTTCTAGGATTACTCTCATCTGCACAGATGGGAAAGCCATTTGAAAGGACTAAAGAAAAGAAATGCAAAAGCAAACCTGTCCTCACACAATCTACCATTCTCCTCATCTCACCACTAGAAAGAAATTTTGACATGAAAGCAAGAAGCTATTTATGCATAAACAAACCCACTGGTCTGGACAACAGAGCTCCAACAATTTTGACTCTACTGTAAGCCCATACTCAATGCCATCAGGACCAGAGCTGTTTCTACTAGTTATATTTGCTGTCCACCACTAATAGAGCAGAACACAATTCACTAGAATAAAAAGAATCAGCAGTGCAACACTTGATCTCACTGCAGCATGTAGAAAGTAATACACCTTCCTGCTGAATAGAAAAAAAAAAAAGCAATTTACCGGTAATTATAGCTGCTGTATTCAAAGTCAATGAGCATCAGCTTTTGGTTTTCCGAATTCTCTCTGCCTTCCAGAAGCAAGACATTACCTGAGAATTTTAAGATAATACAGCATATTCAATAGTGTCCCAGGAAAAGTACAGAAAAGCAATACTCTATCTTAAGAAATATTGTTCAAATAATCCCAGACATTCTGTACATCTGCACAGAAGAATGATAGGAAAAGCCAAGTTGCACCAGCTGTATACTGGCATACTGAAAGCAAGGAAGTTTTCTTCTGTACAGGCAGAGGTAGACTTGTTCTCTCAAGGGTCCTGCTTCTCCAGTGTTTAGCTTGCAGCCAACTCAAGTGACACTGTAAGCCTTAGCAGCCCTTGCTGAATTGTTTCTTTCCACAGCTAAACATCCAAATTATGCAACATCTCATACCTACATAACACTATCATTGATCACACAACATTTGGGACAGGAATTGCTTTTCAGCAGCCTGAAAGCTACAGACTGATCACTTTGCCATTCAAGTATGTGGCACAACTGGTACTTATACTAAAGTTCAGCCTTTTCCTTTATAACAGGGAGATTGCTCTATCTGTCTTTCAATTCACTTTGTCACTATAATTCATCTGAAATACAATGAGTCTGCCTCTTAAGTGCCAGCTAGTAAATAAATTTAGAGTAATTTCAATTTCCGCAATTGTTTGTCCCCTCTCCACAGGTATATCTGTTCTCTATACCATACCCTTTCACTGACAGAACAAGCACAATATTTTGCTCCCCCATCCCTGCTTGAAAATTTAGGTTCCAAAGCTTGACCCAGCCCTATCATGCTGACTTCTCCAGTACTGTACCTTGCCACACCAGCGATGAGACCTTGAACTCTACCACTATTGAGCTAGGTCTTCAGACCTCAGATAAGTGGCTTCCCCCCCACCTGCCATACTGCCTATTCTTATGTGCCTATCCCTTCAGGGAAATCCTCTCCCAGGCCAATTCCTCAGTCTTAGCTAACAAGACTAGGACTCCTGAGAAAAAAACAGCCCTGCATATAGTCCTAGTATAGCATCCTTCCAGCTCAGCCCAGCTTAGCCACTGCACAAGCGACAGGGAACACAAACACAGCACACCCAACACCCTCAGCCCTGCCTCCTTTTCCATCTCTTTAGATAACTGGCTCAGAAAAATGTATTTCCTCCATGACTCCCAGAAAAAGCACTAAAAAAAGTGGTAAGGTCTTCCTAATGTTTCTTACCAGTACAAGCTGAGAACTGCTGAGTCAAATTACTATACTTTTTCAGTATCTTCCTTCTTTTAAAAGGACTAAAGTATATCTTACCCTGATCATGTATATTGCAGACAGCTAAGAAAGATACATTCTTAAAAGAAAGCACACAAGGCTCCCATCAATTACAGAATCACAGAATGCTTTGGGTTGGAAGGGACCTTAGAGCTCATCTCAATTGACCTGTACTAACAGGGCATGTGTATGTGCTTGGCCTAACTCAGATATGATACTAGATTTTCTCTTACTTAGCCTAAAGGATTGCTGAAGCCAATGCACTTTGCTTTGCAGCTCTTGCACACTGGGAGTACACAGGCTACTGTTTCAGGTCAGCTGCCAGGGCAGTACCTCAACAATGTGACTGCCTCTCAGAAAGCAAACAAGTGACCAGAAAAGGCTTAATACTACATCATTGAACAAGGTCATGAAATATTAGCAGCTTACCTTCTTGACAGTCATTGTGGCAAAATACAACCGGTGATGAAGTTGCTTCAAGCATAGCTCTGGAAAAAAGCAAAATAGGATCTTGTAACAAATGACTAAGTTCAGTTCCACTTCCAAGTAAAGAATGGGTTTTGCTGTAAGAATCTGAAGCACTATTCACTTCTAGCAAAACCTTATTTTCTCAATTAGGAGCCCAAGATCAGGACAATGAAGTTGGACTTCACTGATCAGCAAGTCAGATCATATCAGTTTGCAGTCATATGAGACTCAGGTTGGCTACAAAACCAAAACCAATCCCCAACTTGTAAAGTAAAATGAATATAGGGTATTATACTGTATAATGTGTTTGAACAAGTACACAAAGTCATACTGAAATTGTGCAAATTGGAAGATAGTGGTAGACAAAATAAGCCTACCTTAGATTTTTCATTTCCTGGGGGAGATTGTAACTGAGGAGTTTGTTCAGTTTTCTAGTTCTGGATTCTCTGGTAAATTTAATCCTCAGCACCTGATTTAGATATCTGTTAAAAATAGAGACAACAGTACAGCATTTGTTACAATAAGTATCTTCCCATACTAAGATACCATTTAAACTAAAAGTCAAGAGAGTTAAAAAAAAAGAGTTACTAAAGAAAGTGTTATTATTCTTCAAGGTAATTTAAGTTCCTCAAGTAACTATGAAACAGTTTCTGGGTACAGTCAGAGCTTGTACTCTCAGGCATTCAGGAAAAATGATCTGCTTATCAAAATTACAACAGGTCACCTTTTTTCCCCACACTTTAAAGTATTGCATAACTTACTTTTCCATTGTTCCAAAAAGCCACTTAGGTTCTTTATTAAATGGCATTTTCATGCCATGAAATCTAGCCATCTTCTCAGCTATTTCAGCAGATATGTCAGGTAAGCTTAGTTCTTCAGTACTTAGTTTCCTGCTCTGTAATAAAATATAGTATTCTTAAAATGCAGTTAATTGATTAATTACAAAAGTGTCATTAATTAGAAACACTAGTCTTTATATATTATAGTATAAAATACTACCATAGTACTCAAGCAATATACTTTTTTCATCCCAAATGAACTTACAAAATTGCCCTCTGGAAAAGCTGAGTTAGCCAGCCTAGCTTACTTATGACTTAGTCAATTCTCCTCTAGATCAAGACCTGGGCAATATCACATCTCACACTGACTATCTTCAAAGCAGACTGGGTATAAATATTTAAGAACATCAAAAGCATCTGCTCATGTTGCTGTTAAAGGAAAGCGTTACTCCATAGCTTCCAATGCTATGCTAACAGGCTTTTTATCTTCATTTATTAGTCTCTGCTACAGCTGAAGAGTTTTTAGATATCTCTTCCTGGCAAGAGCTATAATTGGGCTCTCCAACACCCACTGTAACTGTATCAAATTACAGCTAGCAATTACTACAGGCTGCCAAGTATTCCATTCCCACATCCCTGCTTTTCTGGGCAGTCCAGAGACCTTTTTGTCATGATCAATTAAAACAGCTACCAGCAGCCCACTAACTAGTTATGAATAGGACTTACGGGAATGAATTCCTCCAGGCGCCCTTGTGGAAAGATTCCATACAGCTTTGGGCCAAGAGCTCTCTCTGCAAGAATGGCAAACATAACACTTTCCAGAACCATAGCTTCTGCCCCCTACAAAAAAATTTAAAGCATTAGCTGGTGCTTGCACAGAAATGAACTTAGGTGTGCACAATAGCTAAACTGCTTACAAAGTGAGGAATTTTAGGGTTAGCTTTAAAAAGAAGACTCAGCTTTTTACTAACCAAAGTTTCTTGACTAATAACAACTCGTTAGCATAAGAGCAATACAAATATTTTGCTTTAAAGTTTAAAGCTGGGGAGAAAAATCTATATTACTTAATAGGTACTGTTGGTGGGCCAGGTCAAAGGAAAACTGCAAAAAGCAAAAGACCCTCTCCTCCCTAACCTGTGTGAACTCTGCAAATTCATTTCCTGAAGGAGTTTATCCTACTGAAGCACAGCACAGGAACTATAAATGTTATCCTTGGCTATTTTAATACACTTTGGAACACTGCCTCACAAAAGGACATTTTAACTATGCAAGTGAATGAAGTGAATGACTGAACTAACCAGTTTTTCAATTAGAAGAATGACTTAGTATTTGTTTCTGTTAAAAAAAAAAAGACCTAAATGTGCTTAAGAGAATAACTTGAACTCCTGCTAAGGAGCATATATGTGAACAAACATTCTTCCTTTTCTACCTCCAAACATACTTCAAGTTTCAATGACTTTTCTTCAAGATTTTCCTTACATCAATAAACTCGGTCCATAAACACAGCTTTTTAATATGAATGTTCAAAAATAGAAACATGAAATACATCTCAAAAATAGTTAAAATCACTGAAGTACAGCTTTCTAGATAGGTAAGATTAGCTGTAAATAAACACAGAAAACACAATATAAATCACGACTTATAGCAATTATGTGAACTAGAATCCAGCTATACTCAAATCCTAGAGGTCTACTAAGCCTAGCCCTACTTTTGAGCAACTCATCCTAAAGTCTGACCCATGACACTTAAATGCATAAGAATTAAGAGCACAAAATTAAGAAAGCTCTCAGATATTTTGGACTACAGAGTCTTTTCAATTACTATGGTCATCACAGGCTCAGACAGTAAGTAACACTTTCTATACAAGTTCCACTCTTGAGTACATTCCAGGCAGTTTCGTTGATAAATTACATTTATTACTGACCCACACATTATTATGGCATCTTCTCAAGAAATTCTAGCATTTCATATTGAAGTGTAGGAAAGATTGATGTAACTATGTTTGAAGCATTAACTTAGAGTCATCAAGAATATCAACTGAGATTTTAAGATGATTTGCGTATGAATGTATAGCATCTATGTCCTCCACTGTTTTTCTGTATCAGCTCCTCAAAGCACAACTAATACACCAAAAAAAATAGGTACTTTTAATCATTTCACATGCCCTCACCACCACAGATCTGAACTTTTCTGTTCAGTTCTAAAGTCTAATGCCAAGCACCAAAAAGCAAATCAGATACAGTCTTCTCCATTATTAGCCAATATTAAATTTGCTTGTGCCTGATACAATACCTGGTATTTTAAAAGTCTGATTACAGCAATCCTGTTGGCTCTTCCCATTAAGATATCAGTTCCTTGTTTTCCCATCTTACCGAAAAAAAAACTTGTGATACTTTGATAACAGCAAGTGCCAAAGAAATGTTCTTCATTAAGATGTCCCTTAATGCATCAGAAGTGACAACCAGAAATAGTGAAATTTCCAGTTAGTGCACTTCTAGGTTACTTCTGCTACATGCCTGCCTAGCCCTAGTCTTTTAAGACATGCCTAAAAATCTAGAACCTTCAGATAATCCACAACTACAAGATTACAAGTTTGTAAACTTCTGTGTTAGCAGCGTTAACAAGGACAGCTGCATCTCTCCATGAAAGATCTACTTCAAGATTAAAAAGTACAGGCAAATATTATCTAAAGGCAGCAGTATAAGAATACTCAAGTTTGAATGCTATGGCACCTGACTCTTAAAAGACAAAAAAGTTGAAAGCACCAAAAGACCTTCTACTTCTGTAACAGAATGGACACTTGAGAACAAGTCTCATGAGAACTCTGGAACAATACCATCTATTTTTTCTCAGGCACAAAGCCTTGTCCTTCATAATACCTGATGGATCTTTTACCAAGTCTCCACTCCATACACTACTGTCAAGTATAGGTATGGAAATAAACTACTAAAGGACATTAGAAAATTCTGTAGCATACTTCATATGGACACTGAACAAATGTAGGTATCCAACTGTTCAGTTAAATATACACCTGGCTACTTTTTTAAAGTATTAAGCATTGTAACTAAGTAAATTATGTATTGCAATACCTTCAAATACTTTGCAATATACTTATACTGCCAAGAAAGCAACCTGTTGTTTTAAACTCCGAAGGCCTCAATTTTAACCAAACAGATGTAACCATGAGCTCTTGTATTTAAAACAAGGTTCTGGAGAAGATTTGACCACTCACGCTTTTAAATGAATGCTTGGAGCTGAATGGTGCATTTCAAACTTAAGAATTACAAACACAATTACAAGACTTTTCCAGCACACAACTCCCATTGAGGCAAGGAGAGATCAAAAGCCTTTCTATACTTCAGCTGGAACTGAAGCTTCTGCTTTATTCTTGCTTCAACAAAAAGCTCACTATAAAATACATTAAATATTACTATTTTGATGAAAATTACCCCTAACTATAGCAAAACCAAGGTAAAACAGAGATAATCCCTGTTAAAATACCTTATCAGCTGACAGAAGACTATCCCATCTCTAGTAACAGTTGTCAAACACCAGGCAGCTCTGAACAGCTTCTTCTAGCTATCCAGAACATTTTGGGATTACCCAGAAGTTTTTCTTCTCTCCAGAGGATGACATTAACTCCTCTGATCAAACCTACCTAGAATTTTTACTTAGACTCAAGAAAATTAACAAATCCATACTGACAGGAGTTTTGAATACACTGACCCAACATTGCAGTTCCAGCACTATGAGATTAATAGCAGAAAACAATAAGCTACCACCATAGAATCACTATTTTCAGGCAACAAATGAAGACAGTTCTGAAGTTCAAAGCCTTGCTTCCTGTACTGCAAAACTTCTATGAGCTGCTGGGACCAGGGTGGGACTTGTTTGGATTTTTGTTTTCTTTCATAAAACTTTAGGAACTTTTTTTTTTACTGGATTGAAGTGGAGAGAAATCAAGCCACCTCCATTTTTCATCTCAAAAAACCTGAGGAATCAAACCAGCACATTTTTCAGTTCAGTCTTCAACTGACTGAAGTTGTTCCAGTAAACTTAACTGAAAGTTCAACAAAACTTCAAAAGCAATCATTCAACAACAAAAATTTTAAAACCAGTTTCAACTCACTAGAAAAAACCCAAATGTCTGAACTGTTTCAGGTGGCATTCCCAGAAGGCAGAAAATACAAGGGGAAAAAAGCAGCACTTATCAAACGAGTAAAACTACTTTTCCCTAATCACTGCCAAAACCATTACAAAGCTGAAAAATGATAGCACAAGCAAAGCGTCTGGCTAACATGCTGCAATGTTACCCCTTACTGAAAAAAATACTGACAGGGTAGAAATTTAAATTACCAAATTCTGTTCCAGTGACTTTATGAAAAATTACACTCGGCTGAACATTATGCTGCATGAGCAGAAATGGTTCCAAATACAAGAAGTGTGCAGAACACAGATGATCCAACCATAATGCTAATGATAAACACTTAATGTTCAAGAAGTTCTCTCCAGCTCCATACACTTTCCTCAGAAGACTTCCTCAATGTATTACAGTATAGAGATTAGGTAAAACAGAGTACTGATCTTCCTCTATTAAAGAAAGAGCCTAATATTAGAAATAGCAGTACTGATGCCAATGCTAGAAATGGTAAGAAACCATTTAGGGTAGAATTAAGGGGTGGGTGTGTTTCTTGTTAATACAGAATGCTTAAATCTCTCCAAACTATGTGCAGACACTCATTATAATATTACTTCTCTGAGTAAATAGATTTCTTCATTTTCTAGAAACACAGCCCAGGCACTATGTGTAGGAACTAATGGTTTAGAACAAGCAGGATCACCACATTTCTCTATCATCTACAAAATTCTGTGAAATAAGCAAATTTAATTACTCACTTGCAAGTCATTTTCCTTCTGAGATTGTACAGACTCTCCTTTATTACAGGACCTCTATGAATGAGAAAAACCAAACACAATGAGAAGATGAAATTAACATGATTAACCTGCAACCACCAGAACAAAGGGAGTAGAAGAGCCAGCTACAATTAACTACATGTCTCAACACTGTCTTGATCTGTGACAGCTACAGCACTAGTATCCATCTGACCTCTGACCACCACACTATTTCAACAACTCCAAAATCTTTCAAAAGGATGTGCCACTGAGACCAACTCACTCCTGTAAATAGCCTGAAAGCTGATTTTCACGTATGTTTTTATTGTTTTCCACTATTTCAAAACAAGATTTCAATATATCCTATACATAGAGGAACATTTTTTAATTAAGAGAAAACTAAGTCCCTCCGCATGACATCTGGAATGATATTCTTCTTACAGGTAAGCCACTTAATATATGCATGACAGAGATAAAAACCTTAGAAAGACTGTTAGAAGAGGCATGTTATGAAGCTTGCCAAGCACTTGCTTTTTTCTATTACCTTATTTTCCAAATTTTTTGTGACTAGAACTTCCTTATTTACAGTATGCTGTCTAGGGTATATCTACACTATACCACTGGCTGTGCAAATCCAAGATTTCTCTTCAAATGAACTGCCCATGTAAGCTAAAGATGTCTCAGTAAGAACTGCAGTATACTAGCAAAACTTTAACAAATTCCATGCATAATGTATTGTGCTAGGATTGTTAACAGTCATTATAAGGCAGTTTCAGAGTACCAAACCATACCCTCAGCAACTGAATCCTCAATGGCACATGCTTTTAATAGAGCTGCGCATTTAAAATTCAAGATGTAATAAAAACCTTGTCCTTTAAAGGGCCTGAAGGTAAGGAGAAGAGAAAGCAAATATTTGCTTAGAATTAGCGACAGTTTGTGGCTGCTATTTATGTTGCAATTCCACCACTGACTGTTTAAACCGGACTAGCTTTAGAGGCCCATAAAGGCAGCCTGCATCTCCACCTTCTGAACAAAACATTTGATTCATAGAACCATGTGCATACCTTTCTGTTCCAAAGCTCTAACGTGTCCAAAACAAGGGTGGAAGTATGAACTTAATGGAATACAGTTAAGCAACACCAGCTGCCTTCAGTACAATACATCAAGCTAATGATTTACACAAGCTATACAGTTACAGTACTTCAGAAGGTATAGAAGAAGTATAGTTAATATGAATCGATGGTCTTTCAGCAAGTGCTTCCCATTCCACTAGGATAGTAAGTTTAAAACAAGACAATATGAAAACTACTACTAGTTTATATTCCTTTCAAGGAAATTAATCAAGTCAAAACATATTCATTAAAGCTAAATGTGTAACTACTCGACAGTATTAAAGTCATTTACAGAAGGCTTCTCTGAACAAGCATGTCCTACATCAACACCACTCTTGCATCTTACAGATTTTTCTTGAACAGTCAGAAAGTTACTCACCATCCAGGAGTCTTTCCTGATTAATGGTGCTCTCAGAATGGTTCAGTTCATCAGAAGGTAAGCAGACTAGGCTTTTCCCTAGAACCTGAACTGGCATTCACTTTCCAGAAGTCATACTGTATAGAGAGCTAGCCAGTTCTAACAGTCCACCTCAAATTAGTGTTGGAGATAGCCTAATGGCATCTACTGTGCCATTAGAAAGAGACATGGATGTGTACTGCAGAGTCATCAGAAAAGGAAACTTCTGCAGCATTCCTTCCTCTTTTCTGTTCCCTCAGCATGAAGCATTAGTGTCCAGAGGAGAATCAATACAAAGTAATTTGTAAATAACTTGCAAATATGAATGGGAGCTTGGAGAGGATCAGTCTTCACAAGTGGCTATGTACTCAGCCTAGAATTAGGGAAGTCTCCAGTACGTGTGGTCTATGAGAATGAAGTAAAATGTAATTTTATGTAACAGAAGTTTAAGAGTTTAACAGACATCGAAGTGGTAGGATTTGATTGTTTTCTGACTGCGCAATCACCCATAAGAACAGTGGTTCAAAGTGAAACATCTCATACTATGAGGGATTTGATCTACATATTTAGCTCATGTGCTCTTGGCTAAAGCAATCAAAGCTTCAGTTTCTCCATAAACTCTAATGCTCACTCCAACTTATGTCCAATTCTGGGAGCTATTTACTTCAACAGCAATGAGGAGATTTTAATTATCCAAATAAGCAAATGATTGAGTAACTGCTGGATATTTTTAACCACTCACTCTATACAGAAGTATTAACTAGAAATGGACATGTGTTCTACATGTTTCAGATTTCTTTAAGTATTTGTTCAGTGCTTTTATTGTGGGAAGGTTTATTCTCAAAGCAGATTAAGAAAGCTCACTACAATTTTAGTAAGGGAGAACAGAGACAACAGAAGTTGTTATAGAGTCTACTTTGTGATCATGTAAACTGAATTTAAGGCAGGAAGCTTCAGGTATAAGATGAACATCCTTGAATGGGAGACATTGCACATTATCCGATCTGTGATCGGAATATGACCAGACAGTGTTTATACATCTGGCAGTTTGACACAGAAAACTGAGTTCTTCATAATTTTCTCCCTAATGTCCCCAATTTATTTCTCTTTTAGCTGGAAGATGAGCTCTGTATCAAAAATCTCAAATGATGTTTGGCAGGAAGAAGAAAACTCAACTCTTTTTCCCAAATAACCCTTAGCTCTGCCCACAAATTTAAATCTTACATTATAACTCACTATTTTTTTCTTTTTAGTTTACTCAGCTTTAGTAGTTTTCAAGACTTCAAAATACTGCAATACTTCTATTTACACAAATGTCTAGGAATTCAAATCCCAAGGAATTTCAAAATTACAAGGAACTGCCCAAGAGGTTAGAGGCAACCTCTGCAGTGGAAACTGTTCTTAATTCTAGAAGCTGTTGGAAGACATTGATTTGAACTGCAGGGTATGGGAACACAAACAATCTGAGATTCAGCAATAACTATTTCTGCTTCTAAGAGTCTGCTATTGGTAACTGATCCCTGCCAGACCTGAAGGAACTAATATTAATTTGCTGAAGTCTTAGAACCTAGCATGTGAAGAACAATTCTCAGTTCAAGCCCTACAAAAGCCACAAAGACATCTCTAATCCTCTTCATTTCAAGTTACCATTCTCTTATGAGGGAGCAGAGGAAAGGAAGGGGCAGTACTTAGATATTTTGTTATTGGTGTAAACATTCAGATGCACAGACAGTAGCTGGTGCTACTTAAACCTTATTTTTAAAACAATGAAATCCAGTACTAAAGAAAATGAAAGCTGTAGAGAACGCTCCAACTTCAGAGATCTCATACTATACCGTGAATCGTGTCTGTCACCTGGAAACCAGAGTGCTCTAGGCACGATCGCATGGGCAAGCCTGCAGCAGAGAACACATGCATATACAACTAAAGTGGTACATTACCCCCAGAATACCCTTAACTCCACCCAACACAAATATATCCCCGTAAGAGGTGCTTGGTTTCTTTCAAGCCGTCTGCCAGTGCCAGGGATTTGTAGTTACTCCATGCTACAAACAGACATGGACACCAACAACCACAGAAGACGTTGATAATTACAGTTACACAGCAGTCTGCATTTTATTTAGTTACAAAAAATAAAAGGCAGCAAGGCAGGTATGGAAAAAGATTTACCACGGAACTGTGGCAACCATTTATACTTATTTTGCATCTGCTCACATAAAAATTGAGATACCAGAGAGGAACATTAAGTATACTGGTTTGTTTTTCCTCATTTATAAACAAGACTGTTTTGGCTGTTGCAAAGTAACAGAGCCCCAGTGAATCAGAGTTCAAGGTTCTTTTGACATGTGTAGAAGAATGGGAATCAATCCCCAAGTTACCTTTTGATCAGTGAACTTCAAAGAAATTCACCTTAATTTGAGCTTTTTTTTGTTGATGCTATCTTATGTTGAAATCCTATCTGCATTTCTAACATGGGAAGTTTTGGTTGTTCTAAATTTAAGTAGAAACACTGTAGTGATCTGATATGAAATACAATCTTAAAGTCTGGACATTAAATGGCATATTGTTGGAGAACCTTTTGTTTCAGTTGTTTTAACACTGATATAGCCAACAGTGAAAAACATTTTGTCATGAGGAAGTTTTACTTTCAATGCTCCCCTTTAAATTTGGCAACAAAGCTGGAGCAAGAATAAGTGAAGCAGAGTAAGACGTTTCCTTTTTTTCAATGTAGAACATATCTGCATCGTAGAACATATCTGCATTGTGCCTCAAACATTTGGGTTTTAATGTGGTTAGTACTTTAACCTGTCACAAGCACAAATATTTGTCTTAAAAAAAAAGTTCTGCTCAAGGATATACTCAAGAGAAGTCCTTGATTTTTAAACATCCATGCCAGTGCGACCATTCATAATAATGGTCACGACAGCTCAGTTCATCTCCCCCCAACTCCCCCCAAACAGTCATGCACACAAAAAATTGGCTTAAACATATCAGCTATGACAGAGGAAGGCACAAAGCCTTCCCTGTGTGGCAGCTTTAGCCAACTGGCATGGTTTATATTGGATGAGTTTCATGTACTGACATTTGTGTCTTCCAAGATTCATAATAAGCAAACTGGGGCTATTTTCAAACTGCAAAAGAGGTTCCTTTAAAAGGTGGCTCAGAGAATTATAGTGCCAGTATCACTCATTCTTAAGTTAGTAACAGGTATCTATTTTTTATTTCTATTCAAAATTTTAACTTAAACTTGTCTTCTCCATGTACAATTTGGTGCAGATTGCTACAGATCTATAGTATTTACAGTAAAGGAATAAGAAGAGATGGTATTATCACTGTTTTGTGCTCCAATTCAAACAAAGTAAAACGGACAAGAGTTAAAACATGCTACAAAGGCTCAAACAAACAAGTGGTAACTACTAATACCCAGTGGCAGTTACAATTAAGGCATTGAGAATTAAGTTGTGACTTTTCAGTATACAATCTCAAAACAACTTACTTAAGCAGTGTCCCTTAATTTCTATGGGCTTTAGACTTAAGCAATATTACTAAAAAAAATATCAAATTGCTCCCTCTTAACAGGCTTGTCATAAGATTCTGCTTATGCCACCCAGAAATTCATAAGAATCCTAAGTGAGATTTTCAAAATACCCCAATAAAACAGTTTGCTTATATTTTAACTTGCATTTAAAGGTAGAGGGGCTGGAAGAGACAAATGTTTGTTGACAAAAATTGTGAACCTCAATGCAATCTGAAAGTTTTACCTTGGGACTTTCTCTGCTTACTTAACCTTTAGTGAACTGCACCAACAAGAGCAGTCATTTCACTGCCACTAAGGAAATAAAGGAAGTTAGACATCTCAAAAGATCCTTCAACACCAAGAGTAGAAAGGTTAGAAAGTTATGAACACACTTTCAATTTTCAAACCGAATTAGTTCTGATTTTAGAGCCCAAAATTTTATTTTGATTTCTTCAGTGGATAGGGGCACAGAAAAGGCAAGTTAAAAAACCCCGAGGGAAGAAGAGGGCAACCAAATTCCAGAGTCTACTTTACTTTTTCTTTGAAATACAAGAGAAAGGCCACATTTCTTCACAGCTCTTGGGCAACAGTAGTTCTACCTCTACAGCAGTTTTACAGCCCATGTTCCTACTCAAGCCCTCTACATATTAAGTCAGCATTACATTAAAGCCATTAATAATTCTGAAAAAATTCTTAGCATCAACCCTAGGAGTCATTTCGAAAACAAAAGTTTCTCACCACCATTTTTTCACTTTGCTTTTTGTTTCTCTTAAAGGAAACACTATTTAAGCTTGAATTAATGAACTTCTACACATTTTTCTGGTTTAACAGTTTAACTTTCCCAACATACATATGGTGTTATAGCCAAGCATTTCATGCTATTTCACACCACTGGAATCTTTTACATATTTCTGGTAAAATTTGCTACCATGGGAAAGTTAATACCTCACATAATATAATAAATGAACACTTTAAAGCTTAAAGTGACAGTATCCAATGAGATTTTTAATAGTAAGTTTGGTCAAGGCAGCAGAAGCAGGAAGAATGGGTTGAAATTTCAGGAACAGTCAATCTCCTGCAGATATTGGATCAGTTATTCAAAGCAACTGAGTACTGGAAAATACCAAATTAATGGGTAATAAAACCAGACCCTCTAAGTCAAATAGAAATAACTGCCAACATCCAAATATAATTTTATGAAGCTGCAATTTTTCATAAGGTTGAACACTTATGTTTGTTTATTTACAATATAATCAGGTGTGTAGCAGAGATGGGTAAGAAGATATGCTGTACAGTCCTACAGTAACAGCCTGTAAGCTTTAGAAGAAAGCACCTTTACAATATATTCTTGATTTTAAACCTTACAATTTGAAACAGATTTGCCAACCACTTCTCTTAAGGTGTGACAAATTTCAATGCTATTTACATTTTACTAACCAAATAAAAGTAACAGTAGAAGAGTTCAAACAACATCTGGTTAAGCTTCTATGCCAACTACAAGGCATATCACACATTTAGAAAAGCATGTTTTAGAATGAGATGGCTGTACGGTATTGATGTTTGTGCTTCATTTTTATTCTAACACTATAGATCAAATTTTCCAGCAACACAATTACCCATGAGATCTAAGAAAAATGCTTGAGCACTGCACAAGTTTGACAAAACCTTCAACTTTTATCTCCAAGACTCATAAGTGCTATCAAGATTAAAATTAAGCTGCTCAGTCTCCTGCAATCTTGCTAGTTATGCAAAAGTTCTACATACTGTACAGAAGCAAACTAACTTCTCTAAAACACCACAGTCCAAACTTAACACCATAAACAAAACATTACTGATCAAACAGACAGCAAATGAGACTTCAGCTGGTACACGCCAGTCAGGATCTGTATAGAAAGGAGTGCAAGTTCTAGACAATAACAAACTATAAAGAAAACTGCTTTAAACTAGCATTTACCCTATTACAACACATTTCCAAAAAGATAAAGCAGCACACACTTGCAGTGTGTCACAAATGAACTCCAAACATATTACAATTAAGCTACAGAAGCCCTCCCACTCCCAAAGCACTCTACGTACTCACCATCTGCAGGATTGCACCATATAAGCGCAGGAGAACTTTCCGTGGTTCATCTGCAACTGTCTCAATAGTATCAGGTAGCGAGCACTGAAACAGCATGTTGCTGAGGCCACCTCTATCAAGAGAAAGGTAAGTTTATCAGCTAACTTGAATGAGCAAACATGTTTCATTTTCTACAAATTCAGGCACACTAATCATCCTTTTAGTATGATTAACTGATCTACTTTTCCAACAGTACCAATAACACGTAACATACAAGGTTCAATAAAAAAATTGGCAGCTTTATGCTTCTTAATGTATAGTTCACCATCAAGATCCATTGATCCAAATTACAGCTCAAGCTATGAACAAACTGATGTAAAATGCAACAGGCAACTAAGATGGAGATTTCTGTTAATTATTTTCAGGACTTCTGGAAAGCAATGATGGAGTCTTGTCAGATATACTTGGTTGCACAAACAAGCAAGAAAACAGCAGAGTAAGCTTAAAACCCTAAGTTTGAATTCAGAGCTGGTATCACCAGGATGAAGGCTACAAAAATTTAACCTGAATACCTGTGCTACAGCATCACTGATGAAAGTCTTACTCATGCTATCATTCTTAGGGACTCATTCAATTTTGAAATTTACAATTAAAGCAGTTCTTTATTTTAAAGAAATTGTTCATATATTTGTCAAAACTAAAGTCACCCTCAGAACCTATCAGGTAAGACACAAACTAGGGAGTCCTGTGCTTCAATCACTCAGGGTGTTATACAACTATGCTGCCTTTTCATACAATTACTGTTTTACAACAGTGTTCTTACAGGAAGAAGTGACAGCATTTGTTTTCTACAGGTTTATAAAGCTAGATACTGGATTAGAGAAGCTAAGTTTCTTGATTTCTAACAGCCCGCTAAGAACACCAGTCTACTCAACCCACTTTTTCTTTACTACACTGTCTTTCTGCATCCTCTTCATTATGTTCATTAATAAGTTTTCAAGTTTCCCTTCTGCAATAGATTTTTCCCTATTCTTCCTCTACTATAAGAGGAAAAAGTACTGAAACTTCTGGTTTACTTACAAACCAGAAATGCAAATCAGCTCTAATGAAAAAAAAATGTCTGTCTCACCATTAAAGAAAGAATTTTCAAAAACAGATACAGTCCAAATATAGCAGATAGCAGTAAAGGGATGAGGTACCAGAGATTTTAAAAGTAATTTTATTTGTAGCACGCTTCATAACTTACTGCAGTAACTCTAGAATTTAAATAGTTGTACCTCTGTCACATTGTGATTTCCTTTCACAAAGTAATACAGTTTTTCCATAGCACCCAAAACATAAGTATTTAATACTAACTTGCAGTGAGCTTTGATTCCAGGAATCCATGGCAAATCCAAAATACAGTGGCCAAAATGCAGTTCTTAGTCCTAACCTGACACTCCTCTCAATGACTTTTCAAATATTTTTCTGGGTTCTCTTACAAAAGAGTGGGAAAGTAGTAGACTTTCTGGAGAAAAAGGCTACCAGAAAGTAGACAACCTGTATGTATTTACTGGGAGATGATACAAAGAAGGGCTGGCCTACATATCCAAAGCCAATGATTTGAGAAGGAAAAAAACAAGTCTCAAGAAAATAGAGTAAAACAGCAGCTGCACAATATGTTCAAGAAGACAGAAGGGAACCAGGTGGCTTGGCAGACATCCAAAAAAGGATGTTTAGAGACAAGAGATATGAAGTAACTTTGAACCATGAAGGTGAACAGGTAGAAAAAAGACAGATGGAAAGAATATCAAACGAAAAGCAAAGCCAGACTAATCAGATGCAATCCAGAACATTGGTTAGTTATACCAACCACATTTCTGGCTTCATTTAAACTGTGCTAGACAGGTTTTTTGAAAAGCATTTACCATCTTTTCTCAGCTTCTGATGTAGACTTTGGTGAAAGTATCAATACTTAGATAGAAGAACTAAAACACACTTTACAAAGAAACACACACTAGAACTCAAAATCCTGTACAGTTATGTTACTTATTTAAACACACTCTTGCCTGCATACAGTGCATAAAAGCCCAGAAACTCTTCTTTATACCTCTCCTGCCAAACAAGAGCATCCTACTGAGGCTCAAGTCCATTAAACAGAAGTTTCATTATAGTTTTATGCACTTTAGACTTCAAAAGTTACCTCTAATCAAGGAAGTCCATACATGAGTCTAAGAAAAGGTATTGTTCTCCTGAAAGGTCAGTAGATTCAGCAGCTTGTTTAAGGGTCCAAAGGGCATATCATCTCACTCTTACACAGATAAAGCTACCAGTTAGTCTACTGCTACAAATTACTTATAGGTCACCTATTTTCAAAGCTTCCCCCAAATCACAGTCACAGCAGTTAGATGTGCTTATATATTTGCATTCTGATTAGATGCAAATCTATTTCTTTGCTCTCAAACAATAAGGCCTGGATCCCTTCATCCTATGATACCAAGGACCTAACAGCTGTTCATGAGCATGGTTTGCACTAACTCAGTCAAGATGGCAATACTGAGGGACACACTGGAGAACGCACACCGAGTGCTTGACTTCTGTGTAACTAGAATCAGCAATCCAGTACGATGCTACATTCTCTGTAGATAGAAGTGGTGAAAATACTTTTGCCTAAATAAATGCAACTGCCAATTAGCATGGTTTTGCACATTCTTCAGTTTCAGCCCATCCTCTCTTCCTCCCAGTCTGGAAACCATCAAGCCATTGAAGTGGTGTCTCAGAGGGGAAGTTTCCAAGAAATGCAAGATTAACTGTGCTAAAATCCAAAGCTTTAAAAAATAAGTGCCAAACTCAGCAGTACAGACTAATAAAGATGAAAACAGAATTAAGCAAGTCAGATTACAGACATATTACCAGACTAGTCTACTGTCTAGGAACAGTACCAGTCTTCTAAAAATTCTCTCCCTTCATAAACTTAATATGATCATGTCAAGTAAAGAGAAATGATCTAAAAATACAAATACTATCTGCACTGGCTTGCAATGAGTTACTCATTTTTAATAAGGCTTTTAAAATACACTTAGAAACGAGCATGACAGCTTTTGATTGTATTTTTACATATCACAGCTTTGTCAACAATTTATGCTCACTTAGCTAACTGGAGGTAGATTTGCATGTATTTCATGTATCAACAAAAGCAGAAACACTAGGAAGGCAAACTTGTTCAAGTCCTAAGACACTAGACAATCAGTCTGTAAAAATGAAAGTCTAAACTAACACAGGTTTAACTAGCTTACATGACTGGTACGAAAACGAGACTTGTATTCCACAAAGAAGGCAAGGATCTCAAACACATTACATATGGCTTCTAGAACATCCCCAGTTTACATATTTCTGCTGCCAACGTTCTGAGTCACAAGTACTTGTTACTATAAATGCTAAAAAAATTATTCACATCATCGATATACCGCATTTACCTGCTAACTTTTGAATTTCAGAACGGTCAGGGCCACGCCTAAAAAGGCACTTTTTTCTCAGGAGTGAGCTCCGTACTCGGTGCAGCGGTTCCCAGGAGCTCCATCACTTTTACCGTCAAGGTCCGGGGCCCCTCTCCCGGCTCAGGGCCGAGGCGCTGCCGCCGCGCTGCAGCACCAGACACCTCGCACCATCACCCTGTCCCAGGCGGGGGGGGGGGGGGGGGGGGGGAAGGAGGGGGGAGGGAGATTGACGCAACGAACCCACGGCCTTCCACCTCCCCCCGAGCGAGACTCCCCGCGCCGAGGCAGTGGATGCAACCGGCCCTGCCCTGCCGCCAGCCGCAAACCCCCAAGCAGGTGTGCGGAGTGGGGAATGCCCGCGCCGCCCCACAGCGAATGCGAGAGGCAGATGCGCAGTCGCTCCCCACGCGGCACCGAGCCTGCTCCCCTCCGCCCAGAAAAACAAATATAGAAAAGATTTTTTAAAATAAAATTAAAGAAGGAAAAGAGGGAGACCCGCATCTCCCGCGTCAGGAAGCGGCTCGGACTCCCAGCGTCCAACCGGCCCCGCCCCCATCCCACAGGGACCAACCACCCCCACCTCCCCCCAGCGCTGACCTGATGGGGTTGATGCGCAGCTGCTCCTCCCGCAGCCCCCGCCAGGCCCCAGGCAGGAACTCCTTACACCACAGATACGCCTTGCGCCGCGTCCGGGGGTCGAGCGGCGGCTCCTCCTCAGGCGGCAGCGGCAGCAACAGCGCGGAAGGCGGGGTCGTGGCGCCCCCGCCTCTGCCCGTCGCGACGGGGTCTTTCCCCTCCGGGTCGGGGTGGGCCAAGGGCGAGGGGGGCTGCCCGGCGGCGGGGAGGACGACACCGCCCCCGCCGGAGCCGGGGCTGCAGCCGAGGAGGAGCCCGAGCGGGGAAGGGTCGGTCTCACCGTTACAGAACTTGGTCTTCATAGCGTGAGGCGGGCGTGAAAGAGAGCGACGGCAGCGAGGAGGGGGCGCGGCGGCCGTTAGGGCGAAGAACGGGCGGGGGCGCGCGCGACAACTCACGCACTCTCACCTCGCGTGCGTCCCCCTGCCCCGAGCGCCAGAGGCGAACCAGCCGCGCGCTCCTGCCCGGCCCCCCCCCCTTTTATAGGCAGCTCGGCACGCGGGCCCGCTCGCCTCACGCTTTTTTTCCCCTGCCCTGATTGGCTCCCGGCCTTCGGCTCCAGACTGGAGAGGGGGTGGGGAGGGGGAGAAGTTGCGAGCGCGCGGAGCGCGCGCGTCTTCTCCTAGTTCCCAGAGCGCTTGGTGATTGGTGCGCGAAGGAGCACGAGGCGCTCGCTTGCGCCGTCGCAGCAGCTCCTGCGCGCGAGGGGCGGGCACGGAGCACGCCGATTGGCCGTTCCCGGGTTGTCCCGGTGACCGGCGCGCGCAGCTCGGGGATGGGGTGCGCAGCGCAAGGTGACCCCTCCCCCCTGCTCCCCACAGCGGTGGCGGCGCGGCCGTCGGACTCGGCCTCCTGCCCCCGGCCCGACCCGTTAGATCCCCTCGGTCCCCGCTTCCCCTTCCCGCCGGGCTCAGCCCTGTCCCCGCCGCCTCCGGGCGCCCCTCTGTGCCTGCCGTTCCCCCTCGGCCCGGCGGCAGCCGCTCAAGCCTGAGAAGGATTTAACAGGGGAGGTTCGGGCCACATCAGGGGCTTGAGCAGGGTGGGGAGTTGAGCTGCAGGTGAGCACTGAGGACATAGGGAGGGAGCTGGCTGGGGCAGGGCGTGGGTCACCTCAGGGCGTGCTGTGCGGTAGAGCTGCCTTCACTGCGTCTTTGGTTATACGGTGTTTAATTGAGCTGGTATTCCCTCAGGGCTGGCCGTGCCAAGGCTTCATAAGGTGCCGGTGTCACTCGTTCCCGTGACTTGCCACGAAAACGTGGGAAGTCTCTGTGCTGTACAAAGTGGATTACGGCAATCAATAATATGTTTATTTAAACTCTGCTTCTTATGGAAAATTACTGAGTTAGTTATTATGTGTGAGGACTGATTCATGCCTATATGGTAAACTGGTCTGTCTTGGATCAGGAGAAAAGCATACCTGAACAGAGAGGTAAGCTACAAAAAGAAAAATAATTTCCACATGCAGTGCTTCGAAGTTGCGTTTCTTTGTTAGTTTTGGCGGTGGAAAGACCTTCTCCCGTTACGGAAACATCAGTGACTGCCTTCCGGTCCTTCGAGGCACATGAGGAGTGTTGGAGTGGTGATGTCACAGCCAGCTGGAAGGCACTGCAGGTTTTCTGCAGCCAGAGGGGATGAGAGTGTTGCCTAGTATGTTATATTGCCTCATCATAAATGAGCAGTAAAGGAATAAATCACCTTTAAACTTTGAACTATCTTTGCACTTCCCTGATTTTTTTTCACCTTTGGCTGCTCTCCCTTCATGGTTTTTTACTGTAATGAGAAGCTTGTGGGCTCTCTTAATAATAGTTGCTGCTGTTGCGGAGATTGTTGTTAAAGCTGAGGTTTGCTGGGTTGCAAGGGACTTCCTGATATGCTCCTTCCCTCATCGCTCCCCAAACTGTTTCACTGCATGGGCTGCTCCCTTATTTTGTCTGCACACTTCACTTTGGCACTCCAGTGCTGGAAAACCCCGAAATAGCCCAGGCATTTTCTGAGAAGTGACAAGAAAGCTCCAGAACTGTCTTCAGAACTGCTTTGTGCTGGCAAAGCAGCTTCAGCACAACTGAAACTGTCATGGCTGAGGCATACCAGACTCTCTGTTTCAGAGGAAGAGTGATCTATGGGTTAGGGATGCCAAACTGGAACAGTAGAGACATGGATTCTCATTTCTCCCCTTTGTGCCTCAGATCTTCATTTATGAAATAAAATCCCTTAATCTGAGCACAGATTAGGGTGCCAGAGAGGGGTTATGCAGTGGCTGCTGGAGATGACAACACAGGGCTGCAGAGAAGGCCCTTTCTTTTGCAGGTCCCTGCTGAAGTATCCAACATCATCACTCATGTTGAATAGTTAAATATCAAAAAACAGTTTTACAGATGGAAAGTTCATTGTGCAACAAACACTGATGATGTCTCTACATGTGGGAAGAAGTGATGAAAATACCAGAACAACTTGCCTTTCAGACTGGCCCTTTTGTTTCCAAGTGCTTGAGCTTCACACTACTTTGTCATAGCATGAGTAACAGGACATTTTTTTTTTCCTAATTAGAGTTATTTGATTTTTTTCTAGATTGCTATTAGTGTGGGAAGAGAAGGCATAAAAGTCACAGAAAAAAAGGATGTCTTTTTCCTGTATAGAGAGAATTCTATCCACTTTTACTAGAGGAGAAAACTCCAACTTGTTGATAGTGGCAATTTCACCGATATTCATTCATACCAAGTCATAAGCTTTGCTTCAAAACCTCAAATAATCTTTTTTCAAAGCCTCAGATAATTTAGAAGAAGATAGGAAAATTATGGCTCTATTTGTTTTATATTCTTTTGATTACAACACATCCTTTCTTAGTGTCAGTCTAGCTTGTGTTTCAGTCCTGTAATGACTTGTTTTGATAAGTATCCTAGATTCATATGAAGCCCATACACCTATTTCCTTTAGACATTTGTTCTACTCATTACATAATTTATTATTTTAACACTTTATTAGTAGTTAGTAACTCATTGTAATTTATTGTTGAGTTTACAAAAAGGGTGTAACTCACTTGAAAACTGTTCAGAGTGTTTTACAACAAACTGTGTCTATCTTCTGGTGAGCCGCAAGTGTGTACGGTGCAATAAAGGCAAGAACAAAGCAGTAGAGGAACTCATGATAGAAATAAAGGTGAGTAATCATAAGGACTTGCAGGTTTAGTTGATATGAAGCCATATCGATATGTTACTTGCCAAAACTATTTTTATTTCATTATTCCCAGAAATTAAATGTTGGTTTGCATTGTTGATTAAGATGACTTTCATATTTAAATTGTGGGTAGTAGTTCTTTCAGCCATGTTATCCCACCATTGTGCATTTCAAATGTGGTTGATTTGAATGGGCAGGAAGCCATGTGGCAGCAGTGGTTTTAAAACTTGGTTTTATTGAAAGCCTAGGCAGCAATGCCAAAGAGGAGTGGTCTGAAGGCATGATGCAAAAACCAGTACAGTGTGTGGAAAGACAGACCTGGTTTCACTAAACATGAAAATAAATAATTTTCTGCTCTTACCCAAGAACTTCCCTGGTTTGGCTCAAAGCATGCAGGAGGAGCAACATATGAGAAATTTGTACTGCTCTTCATGCAGTATATTTTAAATGGATAAATCGAAGAGAGGTTCTCGAACTAAAGATACTAAGGTGGTACTTTTAGTAAGTTTTAAGTCCATATTCAAGTAAAACAATCAAAAAAACCCAAACCTATTTCTTCTACTTGTGTATGTGGGTTTTTTTCTGCCCCCAGGGAGGAATCTATTACACTTAGAAAATGCATATAGTCAAATTCAACAAAACTAAGGCTTCTGCTAACATCTGAATATATTGAAACCTAAAAGGCATCAGAAGAAAACTCAAAGGGAATTAAGTACTGAATTGTTGGCTCAAACGCTCTAAGACTGAACAGTTAAAATACTGGATTCAGACTTGAGAAACTTATGTTCTCAGCAGCAACTGACTCCTGTTTCCATTTCTTGTGCACTAGGTGCACCTTGTTAGGTAACAATGCAGTATCGTACCCAATGTGTAAGTCAGTCAACTGTCCATCTTCCTAAGTAATGGAAAAAGGCAAACATGTCTTCATGTTCCTGTTGTCAGATTTTACACCATAGCAACCAAGCTGCATTAGCACACTTCTTTTGTAGAGAGCAGACATGGGTTCTGTATCTATGTTCAATTTGTGATTCCATCTAATAGGTTAATCTACTGTAGCATCTCGTAAATGAGACCCATTAAGAGAATAATTCTTCAGCTGTCTGTATCCCCTGGATAACCTAGCCTTAAAGCCAATGAAGGAACTAATGGTGAGATAAATAGGGTTAGGGCACAGACAAAACACATAGTCACTACTTATGTGGTAAGCAAGGTATGATCTGGACTAAGATCCCTTCTTCTGGGGTGGGCAGAGGTTTGAGAGTTTGTATGATGTCTGCTGTCAGTATGGAGGGGGACAAAACTACTCGTCACAGAAATCTTCTTCCCCTCAGACAGTAAAAAACAACTTTTCCCTCAGCCCCATACCATGACCATGTTATCTATTACTTCAAGGGCTGAACAGAATATAATAGTCAGTGAGTCCACTACTTTGAAGTGAAGGAGACACTTCTTCACCAAGTCTTGATGGAAATTTCTACTTTTCACCGGTTCTGAATGCAGTCTTAATCACATATTCAATCAGGAGAGGGTATATGTCACTTTTCTATGACAGTATAACATGGACCATTTGTTAATTTATTAATCTGTGTGATTTACTAAAGCTTATTAGATTTTTCCCCAATTTTCTGTAATACCTGTATATCTGCAGCAAAGGGAATTGCAGTTGGATTCATGCATGATTTTATTCATCCCAATTGCACTGGTGCAGCAGAAATTGCTTATTGATCACAAAAGAGCTAAGTCTAGAATTCTGACTCATTAAGCACTTTAAATTCTTTTTCACAAGTCTTTCTTGCTATTATACCAAGCAGCAGCAGATTTTACTGGCAAGATCAAATGCCAGCTAAGGCTGGAACTGCCACATGGCATAGAGAGAATGACACTTTTGCAGAAGGATGCAGATACTTATTTCAACTGTAAAGCTTGCAGACTTCTTAATAGCAGTTGTTGATAAACATTCTTTATAGACCAGTAGCAGGTTGCTGTTGAGGTTTTGAATCCCATTTCTGAAACTAGGCTGACACTGGAGACTTTGACATGGGAACTGTGCGGTCATTGCACTGTGTGGGTGAGAGTTCAGGGCTGTCCTTGAGTCCCTAGCTTCTTGGCTTACCTCAGCGAACTGTTCACAGGGAAGCATTTGGTGATAGCAAAATACTCTCAGCCTAGTTCTGTGTTCAAGTTGCACTTGGAGCAGGGAGCCTGCTTTCATTTTTTGACTTCTTGGTTCTACATTTGGTAAGACCCTTGATGAATTTTAAACAAATATTAAGGCTGCTGTTTCTTATTCCCTGCATCAACAGACAAAAAACCACTACTCTGAAAGCTAGGGACTATGAAGGTTTGAAGTTGTGTCAGCCACCTAGGCAAGATGCAGCTGCAAGAGAGGCTGCACAGCTGTCCCCCCCTCCCTCTTCTTCAGTGATAGGAAGGGTAGTGGGATCATGGCAGACAATGTTCTAGATCCATGTCTCCAGCAACAATACTGCATGGAAAATTAAACAATAAGCAGCCTAGGGAGAATAGGGGAGTGGAGTATTTCACCCAAAGCCCCCTTTGCTCGTCCCTTATCAAGAGAATTTGCAATGTCTTCTGTGCTTTGACCCTAAGAGAGAGAAAACAATATCAGGACTAAATTTGAGATGATCATAGGTTGCTTTATTTTCCTTCTGTGCTTGTTTAGTTTCTAGCACAAATTACTACCAAAAAAACAAGGTGCAATTTTGGCCCCTGAAATATACCTGCCAGAGCACACAGGGTTAACAAGGGCTAAAGGTGAGGGATTTACCCTAGGCACTGACTTGGTATTGATATGTCTCCTGTGAATGCAAAGGAAGTGTTACACCAGAAAGCAGCCCTACTGAAAGGATAATATGGTCATTCATTTGCTATGTTGGTCTAAGATAACCATAAAGACCTAGAGCTTGTACAGTGCCAGGTACTCCAAGGAGTATGCTAAGATAACATTACCTGGCTCAAGTCCCAGAGAATGACTTTTCTTGGAGTCAGATTGACCAAGCCGTTATTATAAGTTACTTAATTTCTTACTCTGTACCAATTTCATCTCATTGAAGAAACCCAGCTGGGGAACTTTCTCAGGACCTCAGATTTAAAAATCCATTAGGAATTAGCTATTATCTTATTTCTTTTAAAAACTCCAGCTTTGAAACTCCTGGTGGTATGGGGTACTGCAACCCACAGAACAATACACCATAAGGTATCACTTTTAATACAGTCCCAGTTTAGTAATATCTCCCATGAGTTCAGGAACTTCAACATCTGTTTTTCTTTTGGACGAGCATCAAAGTCTTCTGCGACCCTATCACAGCTCCCCCCGATTCCCAGCAGAGTTCAAGAGTGCAGCCATGCAGCCTTTGTCAAATGAGATTCTTGAAGCAACCTCCTCTCCCAGCCTGGGGACTGCCCAGAAATCCCCTCGCAAGGGAGTCCTCCCAAGCTATGCTCAAAGAAGAAAACAGTTGCTATAGTAACCAGTTCTCTGCCTGCACTGAATTGGCTCTTTCTTCCCTCCCCATTGATCTTCTCTGGTTTTATTAGTTCTGGGTGAGAAGCAGCTCAAACAGCTCAGTTCTGTAAGCTGGAGGAGCGTGTGGAAGGCACTGGGGGGTCCTTACCCATCAGGTAGTCCTTGCTTGCTTTGCCTGCTGGAGGATGTCCTGTGTGAGGGTTGCCACCACTGCTGTTTTGTAACAGAGCCACCCAAGCCACAGAGGAACAGGCTCTTTGCTTCCCCTTCTTGCCCTTCCGCCATTTGCAGCAGAGCCCTGCTTCTATCTTGTTTGAGAGTGGACCTGCCACTGGTCCTTAGGCTCACTTGCACATACTTTGCAGCCTCACTGGGATAGATTTCAGCCTGCTGGTGGAAAAAGAAACTGGATACAGTCTCTTTTCTGTGATAGCACGTTTTGCAAGTCTTCCTAGGGTTAAAAGTGACCACAAATCACTGCAAATACTCAGAAAGTTCTAAACTGTGCTAAATTGCATCTTTTCCTATATGTCTACTGTGGCCAGGCCTTGGACTAATAGTTTTCTGCATTATGAATGATTGTGGAAGCATATAGCTGGGAACCAAAGAAACCTGTAAGCAAGAACATGACAGAGCCACCTCTAGTTGTTTCAAGTGTGCAACACAGGCAAATCACCTGCACAGGCTGGGGTATGTTCCCCTGACAGCAAGTGGACTAGCATGAGGTGTGTATGATGTGGTGACTAGGGAGGGTTTAAAAAAGGCACACAATTAATTACAATGGACGTAATAATGGTCACTAATAAAAGGCTGCAGAGAATCATGTAGGGCAGAGCTGGTAATGCGCTATAACAAGGCATCAGGCATTGTCATTGCTTGTGTTAAATGCTCAGAGACTGTATGCTGCAAAGAATCTGAGAGCATTCACTGAACACTTGCATGGACAGAGCAGGAGCAAAGCCAATTAGAAGACTTGTGTCTTATGTTCGTGTAGCTGCCATTAACATGATAGTAAATGCTCTATATTTAAATACAACACAATAAAAAGATCCAAGAGCACACCCACATCAATATGTTGCTTGAACAACAGCCAGTAGGAAAATAAAAACGTGTGCATTTCTAAAACATTTTAAAATCTATTATTGACCAAAATAATGAGGTAGAACACAGACTTATCTTAAAATTACTTAGACTTCTAAAATATCTTCTTTTTTCCTTCTCTTTTGCTCATTATGCAACAATTTGCTAAACTAAGCGTGCATAGCAATGGACTAGTACCAAGCTGAAATAACTGATTTGTGATGGAAGTTGCAACTCCAGTACTGCTGGTTATTCAAGCATGCTGCAGGTTTTTTCCTATGTTAGGCTGTAAAAGGGTGGCTTCCAGACACTATAATTTCAACTCGGGTACTGATTGTACTTAAGTAATTGGCATAGTTTTTATGACATCCTGGCAGAATTTATCATTTAAGCCAAAGAATGGTTTCTACCTGGTTATTTCCTTGTGGGCTGTTAAACCTCTATCATGGGCACAGAGTAAGGAGGTGGCAGAGAGAAGTTTCCGAATCTTTGGGGAGCCAAGCCTGCAGCAATGGCAGCGATGGGACTCTGCTGGCAGAGCCTGAAGCAAGGTACATGTTCAAGGCAACAGCTTCAGTGATCCACCTCACTCAGACACATTTTTCCTTCTCTGTGATAACAACTAGCAGCCCAAGG
Organism: Balearica regulorum gibbericeps; assembly: GCF_011004875.1. Lineage (NCBI taxonomy): Eukaryota > Metazoa > Chordata > Aves > Gruiformes > Gruidae > Balearica > Balearica regulorum. The sequence goes on along the minus strand of NC_046188.1, from coordinate 50,693,825 downwards.
TTGAAGAAAGGTCATCAAGTTAGAAAATGTTTCCAAACATGCAGCAGTATGATTATTCATGGCGAACTCCCAGCCAAAGAAGTGGTCACTTGACTTAAGCATATACATGCTGAAGGATGTATATGCTTAAGACAGGATCAGCAAAACAAAGAAGTTAAAGCATTTCAGGGACCTGGCTGTGTTCTTTTACACACACGCACGCACGCGCGCGCACACACACACACTTTCAAATGTTCTAGCCTGAAACCTAGAAAACAATAGGTCTTGTCTGTTTTACACAGACACTGAGGATTTCTTAGCCCGCCCAAAGAGTTTAACTCATCATTTCCATTTATAGGAGAAAACACATCACTCTGTTTCCTGTGCTGATTTATTTTATTTTTAAAAAACCCAAAACAACAAACCCCCCCCCTCTTCCACAAGATCAAATAACATTTGCAAAGTCAGTCCTTTGCCCTAGTGTCTTTGACTAACAACATCTGGTTATTGTACAGGTCTTAGAGTTTTCAACAATCTTTTTATTGCTATATTGGCATAAAATGAGTGGAGTGGATTTTTCTGTGAAACACTCCACATCATCTAGACAAACGGCCTTCATTCAGAAACAATCACTGATAATGCCCAGGAGGTAAGGGTAACTTTATATACAGCCAAAGAGATTTTGTGATATACCTAAACTTGAAAGCTGCAGACTGCTTTTGACCTCAGAATGAAGCTCACTGTGAATTGTTACCAGAATAGTGTTGCACATGATAGACGGTTTTTTACTGTGGTATTTTGTAATTAACTAATATATTCCTACTTTGTTTCCATTTTGACACAGAGGAGTAACACAATTATTTGTGACAACTAGAAAATGGTCACCAAGCTATTAATCCACATTAGAAACTCTCTGAAACCAGAATGAAATGCGTTGCCTCTTCAACCAGAGCATGTTGTACTCCATTACAGGTATTTATTAGATTTATGAATTAAATACAATATGATATCACAAATGTCTCCTTTCTGATCTGATGATAACTTGCGCCAACTGAACTTACAAATCTGCTTTGTTATGTATTAACCAGTCATCTGAGAATCCGATTGAGTAACACAGCAGTTGTTGCAATACCAAGACTCCCATATGAATCATGCCTGAGTCCTAAGTAAATATTGGTTCAAATATTGATTCACATGAGAGATATGACTGCAATTTAAGAGGTTACAGGTGCCGGCTGAACTACTTTAGAGAGGACCACTCCCTCAGTGTTCATTTGAGATTCACATCAAAGTGCTCATTTCACTTTGAATTCATGGCAACAGAGCATTTCCCTTCACTTTGATACTGACACTTTCTATATCAGAACCTATTTTTGATTGTCTAAAATCAAAGCTATCACATTGTGTATAAGTACTAAGTTATTCAGTTATTTGCATTCTGGATAGACATAACATCTGGGAAGAGGGCACTGAGACATAGGAAGTTATTTTTTATGAGGCACTGAAAGCAGGAGGAGAGGGGGACACACAGCCATAGATATATAGAGATGCTATAACAACTGCTACCCAAAAATCCAGAAGAAGGAATTTGAAGTGAAGGAAACATCCAATGACAAAATGAAAAGTTATATTCCATACTTTGGAAAATAGAAGGAGTCTCTCATCAGCTGCAGGAAGCTCAAGGGAAAAGGAATGCCCCATGCCATTTGTTTTTAGATTAACAAAAGGTATTGTGAGCCACATCTACACTAGCAATCTGCTCTTCTTTTGCAATACAGGTATCTCCTTTGCTTAGCCTTGAATCCCAATTGTTCTTCTGAGTAGCAGGATCCTTCTGGATACATTTCATAGTTACAGATCTAAACAAGAATGAGTTTCCCCAGAGTCTCCTGGGCACTTCTGTCTTAGCAAGTCCTAAGCCAGCAACTAGAGAAAAGAGCGCATATGCTCCATTCCAACCAGTCTGAATAAGTGGACTGTGAATAACACAAGCCGGCTGCTCTAAATCCCCAAGTCTTGTGGATATTCACTTTTAAGAGTAATAATTGCAATAAGCAGTTGCTAAGAGAAAAGTTTACATCACAGAAATAAAGTTCCTGTTTTGAGCAATTTAAGGTAAGTACGTTTACATCAATAGAGCTCAACCTTTTAAATGTAGGAAGCCTGGCATATCTTTATCTCTTAGATTAGCTCACTGCTTTTATTTTTTAAAGGCATAGAAAATAAATCCATGCATTACCTTAGCTTTCAGAGTAACACTGTTTTCTTAATAATATATATATAACAGCGGTTGGAATCAAAGCTTAGAGCATCACACCACATGAGACATGACATAAATCATAAAAGTTTCAAAGTAAATAACCAATACCTACCTAGTCACTGAATTCAGAGTAAGTAGAATTAAAGAATATCCTGAGCTGGAAGGGACCCACAAGGATCATCGAGTCCAACTTCTGACTGCACACAGGGCAACCTAAAAGTTAAACTGTGTATCTAAGAGCATTGTCCAAATGCTTCTTGAACACTGACAGGCTTGGTGCCATGACCACTTCCCTGGGGAGCTTGTTCCAGTGCTTGACCACCCCCTCAGTGAAGAACTTTTGCTTAATATCTGATTAGCCCAACAAAATATTCTCCAAGTGACACCTTTACTATCATATGCTTTCCACAATCCCATAGCACATGCAGAAAATTACTGTTCTTTGAACTGCTCTCTGCACTGACTCTTCTTGCCATGGACAAATCCCATGCGGGCACAACTGAATACTTTTGGCCTGCAGTATCTGTGGTTGAACCTCCTTATGCTCTATGGAATGAAGGACAGAGCAAATTCAGCTATCTCTCCATTCCTTCTAATTGCCAATAGCTGTGAGACAAAATCCCCACTTGTATCATTCCTCAGCACATTGTGCAATTTTAAACCCTTTCCTTAAATATGTAGTTAGCTAGCATATTGCTCCGAATTGTGCAAGAAATTCTTTTGTTCACTGGCTGACAAACTAGTTAGTGTTAAGGACCTTTTTGCTATTGCAGTCTAGCTGCTGCAGCTGAAACAAACTTCTGTCGGTTCCCAACTGGTCTCCAGCTGTATTTTTTTGCCCTACGGAAGCCACCTTATCTGCCACAGGAATTCAGTTTGCCAGTCCTCTTCAAAATAAGCCTCCTTTTTGGGACAGGATTTGGCCAGATGGAGATCTGCCTCAGCTTCTCTGCAGGCTCTGACATGGGCCTGGCAAATCTACCCACCCTGAAAGAGCATAGGACCTCCAGCAGCATATGGGACCTCTTTGATGTGACTTCCAGTGGGACGTCAGGGATCTTAGCTATGCACCTCACCAAAGTATGGCATACCTCACAGCCAGTCATCAGATAATGCACACAGTGATTCATTGCTCCATCTGGGCAGGAGGATGAGAGCGGCCACAGTACTCGTTCCTCCACATATTACTGTGGGATCTGCACCCCAGCTGCCTGGGAAAGCTTGTGCTGCCATTTGGAGAAATGCCAGCAGCAAATTCAGTGGCAGCAAACATCAGCTTGGGGAACCAGAGCTGTATGGTACCCAGCAGGACGACAGCTGTATCAGACATATGCTGAAACAACTAATTTAGGAACTAGCTTCAAGAAGTGCTGCTCTGGACCCAATGTGCACCTTTCCTGCTCAGAAAAAAGATCTCCTCAGCCACTTTGCAGCGGAGCAGAGAAAGTATTGTAAGCAAGGTGCGGTCAACTATTGTGTAATTTCCTCTCAGCCCTTCTCTTTTGTTGGGTTCAGGGAAAGGGGGCACTTTTGTACCGGTGTTGCAGCCTTTACTATATTTAGAGGATTTTTCTCCCAGCTTCTAAACAATAAGAGTTACAATGTGTGCTTTCTGGGCATGCTTGAGATGGAAAAGTATCAAAATATATCTCTATCTCAGCAATTGGCTCTGCTGCAAGAAATAATTCTGGCTCATCCATCATGTAAACCAAAAATTGTGATTACAGGCCTCCACATTAACAGAAAAAAATCCAACTTAAATCTGACTCCAAGCACAGTATATGTAAAATTACTTTCACTCTGAGGTCTTCAGGAGACTGTCTTACAAAGCATTGAAACAAGAATATGCTCTTCCAAGTACAAGTAGTTAATTTGTTTTCTTACTCCTGTATTGTAGATTTTGCCAGACATTGTTTTGCAAGGCTCTGAAACCAATGTTTCTGCCAGCAAGGAGCTAGTGGATAAGAAATCTTTTCCTTGTGGAAAAACTTCATAAGAGGTTTCCTTCTTTGACTTGTGCCTGCTAAAGCTATGGCTGCCAAGGCTATTGCTAAAAAAAAAAAGGTTTTGATTCAAGGATGGGTAACTTCCCTAGCACACTGACAGTGTGCAGGATCTTGGTAAGATGCTCCCCATACAGATGTTCTGAAGCGTGCAGCTATCCTCTTGTCTTGTGACTTACCATTTCCCTCCTGGAGCTCCACTGTCAAGGACCTGACAGAAAAAAACCACAGCCACGTAGCATGTCAACAGAAGACAGAGACAAGCCATCTCTTCCTTGTCATCAGCCTGTTTGGCTTGGGACTTTGTGTGTTTGTCCTTAGAGGACATCAGTGTCCCCGTACCTGCCTGGCAGCTGGTGTTCCCTGGCACAGCTCCAGCAGTCCTGATATCCTGAGGCGGTGGGAGGCAGGCTCAGCAGTGATGGCCCTGGCCTGGGTCAGCCCATTCTGGCACTTGTGCATGACCGGTCTGTCAGTGCAGCCCGAGGGACACTGCCAATGCCACCTCTTACTGCCCTTCAAAATCCCTCCTCGTGGCTGCACAGCTAACTGCTGCTCAGTTAAAGTTCAAACAAAGTTTGTAGCTAATAAAACAACCCTGCTCCCTTCCAGCACTGAATTAGAATGACTTCAAAACAAATAGAGTGACCTCAAAAAACAAAAATAGAAGTGCTATTCAATCACCACCTGCCTTCCTAGAAAATCCTATTTCCATCATTTGCATCTACTGGCAAGCCCTACAGGGGCTTTCTATCAGTGTCCTAAGGCTACATAGTCCATCAACCTAGTCCTGAAATGGATGACTTGCTGTCTGCAGTGTTTTGTCCCCCATATTGAAGTCTATGGTGATCTGTTATGCTTATTTTTCCCTATTCATAGAATCATAGAATCATTTAGGTTGCACAAGACCTTTAAGATCATCAAGTCCAAACATTAACCTAGCACTGCCAAGTCCACCACTAAACCATGTCCCTAAGCACCACATCTACATGTCTTTTAAATACCTCCAGGGATGGTGACTCAACCACTTCCCTGGGCAGCCTGTTCCAGTGATTGACAACCCTTCTGGTGAAGAAATTTTTCTTAATATCCAGTCTAAACCTCCCCTGGCGCAACTTGAGGTTGTTTCCTCTAATCTTATCACTTGTTACCTGGGAGAAGAGACCAACACCCACCTGGCTACAACCTCCTTTCAGGTAGCTGTAGAGAGCGACAAGGACTCCCCTCAGCATCCTTTTCTCCTGGCTAAACAACCCCAGTTCTCCCAGCCGCTCCTTGTAGGACTTGTGCTCTAGACCCTTCACCAGCTTCGTTGTCCTCCTCTGGACATGCTCCAGCACCTCAGTGTCCTTCTTGTAGTGAGGGGCCCAAAACTGAACACAATAGTCAAGGTGCGGTCTCACCAGTGCCAAGTACAGGGGCACAATCACTTCCCTAGTCCTGCTGGCCACACTATTTCTGATACAAGCCAGGGTGCTGTTGGCCTTCTTGGCCACCTCGGCACACTGCCCCAAAAACCTATCCATCTCTGTGTAAACTTGGTAGAGTCACAACCTTAACAGGACTTTCTTTTCTTTTAGGTTACAGTCTTCCTGTGCTCCACAGGGCAGAACAACTCGGGTCCCAGGATCTCCTCCAAGATTTTATTAGACCAGGGGTGGCTCAGCCCAAACTATTGTGTACAGTCGACAGCACCAAGGGCAAGGTTCAATTACCCCTGAAAAATCTTCAAACAAGCACCAATTTCTTTCCTTTGGATATTAAAGGAACACAGACCACGCAGCTTGGGTGTACACATCTACTTTGCAGGTGTCTAGAATGAAGATGAAAACCATCCAAAGTGACTCTGAATTCTGTCTGAATAGGATTTACCTCCTGATTATTTTCCCACTGTTCATACAAATGAAGGGAAAGCTAAGCCTTGCACTGTCACCATGCCAGGAGCATGCTCTTTTTTCCAGTAGGAGGGCCAGATTTTCTTTTGCTTTGTAACCTTTGTAGCAGGCTCTCTTTCCTTAAAAGCATGCCATAAACAAATGAGATTAGATCCACCTAAGTTCAGTATAGTCCTCAACAGCTTGGGTGAGACAGTCTCTGTTATTTCCTTAAAGAGCAACTGCACTCCAGAAAGATGCAAGATGCCCAGACAAGAATCAGTCCACGTGTTTTTGCAGTTCTGGCCCTTACCGGGGCTTTTTGGTCAGACACACGTCCTTTCTCTTCTTTGGTTTCAAACTTGGCAATTTGTTTGTGATAGAGCCCTTTTGAAAAGACAGAAGACTCATGCACACACAGAGGAAGAAGAGGTAGCAACTGCTAGAGGCAGATACAAGCAGCTGTAAAAAAACTACAATGTTTTAATAACAAAAGCAAGATAGGAGAGAAGAGACGTATTGCTGATTCTCGCTGGGTGGGCGGGAGAGCGTCAGCCTGCTGGGAAGAGCGCAGCAGGCTTGTTCTTAGACAGTGGCCAAGGTTGGGTAGACCAGTTTGTTTGGGGTGGGATGAAGGTCTCTGTGTTCCCTTGTCTCCTCAGGAAAGATCTAGAGAAGTATCAGAGCATTAGCACGAAGATTAAGCACACGTGCTGCAAAGGCAGAAGGGATGATATTTTCTGGTTTAGCCTAGCTGTTGCTTTTGGCTGATAAGCAGTAAAAATAAAGTTTTACTGTTATTACCACATTTGAGAGATCAGTGTGAAGGACAACCCTGCCACCAGGCAGAGAGTAACACAGTGGAGAATCTAAAAGCTCCCTCCTATCCTTTTCTTTTAGACTGTGCTAAAATGATAACACTTGCCTTATCTGCAAACTAACAATAGCTCTGCAGCAGCACAGGAAAGTTAAACAAGCCTTAAGTCAAGGGGATGTAGCCATTACCCCTGTGCACTGACTAAAGCTATAGATCACATACTCTTCTAGGGAAAAAAAACTGCAAAAGGAATGGGTTTTGAGGTGTTACTGACCTGAACTACAGTCCTGTGGTCCATCATGTTCCACCTACAAATATCTCCCCCAGGTCCTTATCACAGGGTAGCAAAATCACAGATTTGGAGTTTTTTGCCTTTAAATCAGAATGTAGCTCCCATCGATAGCAAATAACACTTTCACAGTGGATTTCATCCACGTAACAACAAAAACCCTGACATCAAGCCAATCATCAATAGACAGGCACCACTACACGGTGACTGAACTAACGTGCCCCCAGGAGCTATACTGCTACAGAAGGGTTTGTTGTGTATGGCAGAGAAGGGAAGAGGTAAACTGGGAAATTTCTGCTCTTTTCTCTGTGTTCACAGTCAGGCAGTTTGCAGATGATTGGTAAATTCACTTAAAGCATTTTTAAAGGAAAGAAATGTCATTTGGAGCATGTAGTTTCCTTGCTAGGGCTGCATTAATTCATAACTCTGTTGCACTGCATCATGCTAAGCTGAATAGGATTCCTCTGTTTCTAGAAAGTTTTTGTGCTACTACTTACTGAAATCCCAGACAATATACTTTGTACGGAGCACACAGTACTTGTATGATTCTCCTCCCATGCTACATCAATTTAATTGAATTATTAAAGACTTCTGGCCAGGGCTTTTTTATTCCAAGATGTATTTTTTTAACGTTCTTAGCTTTTCTTTCAGAAAGGTGTGTTCTTCCACACCCACCCTTTGGCCTTGAGAAGGCGAGTCCCTGAGCAAACTAATATGATGCTCTGTTTGTTTTAGTAATTCTTACCCAAGGTCTTTATCTTAGAATCCTGTTTGTGCAGCTTTGGACAAGATTCAGTACTTGGTGGGGGAGGGTGGGTGGGAAGGATTTCTTAGTGCCTTTAGTATTTAATATGTTATCTTACCTGTGACTGTTAAGTAGATGATTTACAAACTTGTTGACACTGAGATGGTGTGAATCCCTGCCCCTTACAGTGGGTGTAAGCACGACTTGACAGAGCAACTGTGGAAGAGGTAAGGGCTATGGAGAACTACAGTTTCTGGACCATGCACAAAGTGCGCAGGAAACCTTAGAAGAAAACACTGCGGTGGATAGCCCACTGCAAGTCCTTCCATCTGCTTCTGGCTGGTTTGTTCATGACAGCAACACACTAAAATCACATCCATCTTCTCTTGCAGTGGCAGCTGGAAATTCACAGCTTGCAGTGCTAGTCCACATCATAGCAAATTTGCTAATTAGAGCGGTGGATCTGAGAGTCCATGACTGAACAAGAGCCGCTTGCCAAGGCCAGGCTGCTGCAGCTTGAGCAGTATTAGTTGCTACTGTGTGAGCTCAGCAGCACAGCGCAGGAATGCCTGGAATGCTTCAGCCAGCAGGTACTTCAGAGATCCCACTCTAGGAAATGTCTGCACTTCTCATAGGAATAGTCCGCCTGCCCATTGCCTCTCTGCAACAGCAACAATGGCCTCCTGCTTCTCCCCTCCAAGCCGCACACAAATCAAAATCTCTGCAGCTCCAGTCTTATCCCCAGCTCCCATTTCTGAGGCAAAATCATCATGGAAAATGGAAATTCCACAAATCAGCAACATACCGGTGCCTTTCCAAATATGCTGTGGGTCTGGATACAGCCTTGGAAGGTAGGCTGCTTTTAGAGGATGGTCTCCACAGCAGTGAGGCCAAACATCTGCAGCTCGTCAATTCAACAGCTTCCAACAGCCAGGAAAAGAAGTCAGTGATCTGCCTGTTTGAGACAGGTGGAGCTACCACAGTTTTAAAGATGACCATCTCTACCTTTGTAATAATCTTCCCTATGCTGTCCTTATCTTCCTCCACTTCTCCAACACTGAAACACCTTGGAGACATTACGACTAAAATTTTCTGACAAGTTCTTTTCTGATTTTCCATGTCTTTTAAACTTCCCACCTCTGCAAAACAATGCTTGATAAAAGAAGGATGTCCCTACCACAGTAACCACCAAACCTGCACTCACTACCAGTACCACCACGAACAGCAAGGATTTGCACTCCGGTGTCCAGGGCTATTCTGGGAAAGAAGGAGATACAGTATGGAGCCCTTTTTAATATTATATCCTAAAGACATATAGTTTCCTCAGAAAACACCTCCTTGCAAGATTCCCAAACTGTTCTAAGTGTGAAATACCTCTGTCCATGAAATTAATTATTATCACTTCTGGACAAATAAAATTACTGGCAAGAAACATCTTTTGCTCACTTATAATTGGTTATGAAACATCACTTCTGGAAGGAAAGATTATAAATCACTGTAGCTGGCACTAAAATTGACATAACGTGTAGATGCGTCAGTTTGGGGGGGATATAAAAGCAGGGGTAGTTGTCAACTCAGCAGTGGAAACCTCTGGAAACACACCAGTCAATAACATCTCTTTTCTTGTCTCCAAGTTCACTTGTGTCACTTAAGAAAAGATGCCATCAATCAAACCAAACACTTGCAAGTTCTGGAAGAGTTTTTATACCCACTGTTCACCCCATTCATGAGATTCGTGTTAGGAACACACTACCAGGGACAAATGAACCAGCTGTTCCAAAATACTTTGTAGTAACTGCATGCAAACAGAAGTAAGTAAGGTCTAGGTAGATAATCTTGTATACAGACAGAATAAGCAGAACTTTCTGAAAGATGAATTAAAGCAAACTGTAATGTTTCTTGCACAGTGGCAGGCACAGCTAATTGACTTGCTGAATAGAAAATATTAATTCAGCACATAAATATGAGAGGAAGGAAGAAATAACTTCACTTAACACAAGTCTTCTCTGCGTTGGGAATGTACTAAAAGCTAGTCATCTCAATGTTCAAAGGAGAGATTCCTCTAATGTTCAACCCATTCTTCTTCACTGCCAATCTATGGCACTGGCAGAGGTCAGCTCAATCCATCCCACAGGTGTAGAACACAGAAAGGCTAATGGTATAGGATGCCTCCATTTCAGTATGATGAAACCCATCCTAAGACAAGCTGCTACTGCTTAAGGCTCAGAAGGAAAGGGGCTTGGACAAAGTAATTGGATCAAGGATCTTCAAGAGTGGCAGTGTTAGCTACACAGACAAAGCTCCAGTCCTCAGCCTAGGAGCCTGCGTACCAAAGCTGCAGCCCCAGCAATGACAAGAGGTGGGGTGCTACTTCCAGCTGGAACATCTAGGGCTGTAGTGTGCCAGGCAAGCTGCTTTGGGCAGGTTTCTCAAACGCTGTGTATCCAGAGACAGACTATACAGAGCATGCCCTGCACAGAGAAGACTACAGTTGTGCAGTAGCTATTACTCTGGGGAAATCCATCTGCCAAGGACACATCCCAAGAAACTCTGAGCTACAGCAGCATCTCTAAATGAGAAGTGTTTGCTGCTGTTAAACAAATGCACAAGGAGGGGGGAGCACCTAGGAGAAGTGCAATGCAGCTTTAGAACTTCATATTGAGGAAACGTCCACTTCTGTAAACAGAAGGTCCACTTCATGACTCAAGGTGAAGAGCTGGGGGAGGAGGAAATAAGTGAGATGAGAAACAAAAGCAGGCTGAAAGGCAGACGATCTGCCTGATGAGAGCTGTTTAGCTGTGATTACACACTGCTACTGTATGCCTTTTGACTCTCCTGTACTGCCCTACAGTAATTCAATTGCTTCCCTATTTTCTTCTCTCCCAGTGTCCCATTCTTTACTCAACTCCGTTGCTGTTTTTCTTCCATGGTTTCAGCTGAAATTAGTGAGGTAACTCCTGTCACCCAAAACACACACTGTTTTATTGCTATCAGCACACACTTTAGGGCTTACTGATCTCTCTGTGCCTTAGAGCAGGTCTTGCCCTTCCATATTTTGTATCCTCTCTGGAGACCGTGTAATTCCAGCCTCTCCTCCTCTAGCCCTCTTTCCTGTGCTATTTCCCTAAGTATCCCAGGGGTCTTACATCCTGTACTAGACAGCCAACTCACTCTCCTGGTGCAATTTAGCATAAGAAAGGGAGAATCCTAAGCATCCCTTGCTGACTCCTCCCTACACCTCAGTCATGCACTTAGTACTTTAACTGCAGCCAATACTGTGGAGTATTAAGGGTCCCCTCAGGTCCTGGCTGTCTCTATAATACTTGAGTGAGTTTATTATTTAGCAGATAAAGCCAATGTTATTCTTTCATGCTCACAACTTGGGCAAAACCCTTGCTAATTCACAGCCAAGTTCTCTTGGAGCCTATAGTGATCAGTAACACCTGGGTTCCAGCTCTTCAGCCCTCTTGGGATCAGGTGCTCCCTCCATCAGTGGTTCTCTTTTGGTAGACTAGGATGTAGTGGGCATTGAACAGCAAAAGACCTGAGCTAGCAATCATTTAAATTAACAGGAGTCTTCCTGTTGACTTCCAAGGTCTGAAGTAACCCCAAAAAGCTCCGCAAAAGGATATAAGAGGTGAGGGGTAGTCCTCCATGATTTGGGGGAAAGGAGCTTTGTAATAAGGTAAAAGCAATCAGCATCAAAAGCACCTTGTCTAGAGTGCCAGGTTTTTGAGTCTTCTTTGACGCATCCCTCATGCAAAGTAAGTGAACACGCAAGCAGGAGCCTCTGCCAAAGCTCTAAAGCCAGAGGGACCATCTGTTCTGAATGCTATGAGGCCTTCACTGAGGTCGCTCTGATCCAACCAAGCCTCATGATCTTGCTTTTGAGAACAATCTGGCCAAAGGCAGCCCCAAAGTTGCAGATCTTGGATTGAGCTTGTGCCAGCTGTCATATAGACCAGAACAAGCTGAGAGCTGCTGCCATTACTCATATAGGAAACATCCTGTAGGAAAGCACTGCCTGTCAGTAGCAGTTAGAATGAACCCCAGCTTTCTTCTGGCTGTATCAACCTACCCTCAAACTCTTTCAGTTTAGGGACTGACTGGAACTACCAAGGAAGATGGTGTTGGATATGGAGGGTGGGCAACGGCCAGTCCAGGTGCTTCATGTTTCTTCATTGCTCCTGCAGGCAAGATAATCCATCCTCAACTTTTCCCTGAAGTGAAGCTGAATAATGGGGCCCTTCCTAGATTGCCAAAGGGAAAGTAGGGTCAGTCCTCCATGTGCACCGGAGTGAACTTTAAGAAAAAGGTAAGAAACAGCCACCTGAGCTCTTGCATGCCAATTCTAGGGCCCAGGACAAAATGAAATCAGTAAAATTAGGGCAGTTTCAAGGTTTTACTAACTCAACAGTGCAGTAACATCTACCCTACCATCTTCTGTGAACCTGCTAAGTGACTGGCAGAGCTGGCAGGACAGATTTCACTCAGTCCCTGTGTCAGGGACTGACCCCAGTCAGTTGGTCTGATCCGCCACTGACTGGAACTGAAAAGCAGATGAGAAATGTCACCTGTCCAGACTAGTTGCCTTGTTTGCATGGCTGGTGACACAAGCTTCGGGGAGGGGGTGGGTGGGTGTAAATTTGGCATGCCTTGACTTGTACAGAGAGAGGAATTTACTTTAAATCACTATTGTTCTACCAGCTGTAAAAATTCAGATTTCTATTTTTGTGCAACCCTTCTCCAAACAAAGGCATTATATTGACATGTATAAGTAAAATCCACTTTCTGGGGAACTGCAAAATTCACCATGTCTTCTGAAGCAACAGCTTCTAGAAGAAAAGTTAGCAACATTAGAGAAAGGGCAAACTTTTTCACAAAATTGGGGGAGGAAACAGAAAAATCCCTTACTCTTGGATTTCTGCTTTCTACCACGTGGTACATGTGTTTATCTCCTTCACCACATGAGAAGATGGCTGCACAGCTGCCTGGAAATCTCAGTGCAAGGTCCCTCGTCCTCAGTACCATTTAGTCTCATTAATCTTTCCAACATCTCCCCTTCCCGCTGCCTATTGCACTTCCATCTCCTGGGCCATCACTGCCTGTTATTCTCTCCTGTCAAGGTCACTCTTACCTCTGTTCTCATCCCATTCTTTCTACCGCCCCCCTCCTCCTGTTGCCATCTTTCATGCAAGTGCCACTCAGCCTCTCTGTTGTCTCACTTGCTAACTCATCCAAGTCTTGATCTATTTCCAGAGCATCTGAAAGAGAGGAAATTGGTAGAAGTTGGAGAAACCAAAGCCTTCAAACCTGGCTACAGAACCAGTGTCTTTGCTGTCCCTCATAAATGGAAGTAACTGCAAAGAGACTTGTTACCCTTCTGCTCTCAGTGAAGACTGTATTCTCACATAGTGTCTCAGTTCATAACAAGACTTGTGTACGCTGATTATGATAGCAGATGAGAAACAGAACAGAAAGTGTTCAGCTTGAACCACTGCAAATAGTATTTCCAACTAAGAATAAGGGTAGTCCATAGGGTCAGCTGCTGTATTTCTCTGATTAACAGGTCAAGAAATCTCCATTTTCCACAGCCCTGTATTCTGCAGCTAGAGTGGCAGCTTGCACTTCTGCAAACAGAAAAGCAAACAAGTGACAGTCACTCACTGGCAGTGATCTGGCTATTTAGTATTTCTCAATTATGTATGAAGCTCCATTCCTGCACACTGAGTTTAGCAGCTGGAAGCACTATCGCCACCCTGGCTACAGAGTTTGCTCTTACGACACAGGGTGTCCTCTTACTGCCCCAGAAGCAGTGCAACAGCACAGGATTTACAGAGCCTGAGGGAATGATTTGCTGGGCCGTACAACGTTGGCCTAGTGCCGCTACTGTGGAGGTCAGGGACGAATCTGCCATTGGCTTATGTGGCAGCTGGTACTATAGAAAAAGGCCACCCTTGGGCTCTGTGAACTTGGCCTGCTTTCTCTATCCCACAGTAGAACTGAAAACTTCTTTCATCCACAGCCCTGTGGAGAGGACGGGCAGTAGAGAAGAGCTATCCAGATAAATATGAAAAAAATGAAAAAAAAAATATAGGGGTTTGGAACTAGACGATCTTTGAGGTCCCTTCCAACCCAGACTGTTCTATGATTCTATGAAATATCCTTTTCTTCCTAAGAGCACTTTGAGATCTGCCCTTTAATCGGACACTTCCACAAAGGGACAAAATCACAACCCTTTAAATAGAAACTTTTTCTCTACATAGATTTTCATCCAAATAGGAGTCAGAGAGCCCACTAGTTGTCGGAAACCATCTAAGGCCTCATCCAAAACTTCAGTATAACTTCTTGCAACAGCTTATCCTGTTTGGTAGTTGTTCTCCTTGTATAAATAGGTGCCTAGACACAAGAAAAAATGCAATGAAATCAAAATCCTGGGAGACCTACTATGCATGACTATCACAGTTTAAGCATCACTGTTGTGCTTTCAGATACCGTCATACCCAGGCAGTGTGGTGCCAGCAGGTAGAAAGACCATCTGCAAAGAATTTTAAAACTTAAGACACACAACAGAAGTAACAAAATATCCAAGCAAAGAGCTGGAAAGGTACTAAAATGAAGCCTGAAGAGACTTGCCAATGTCAACAGACAAAATCTGCTGCACACACAGCCTTAACAGGAAGCAGGAATTCCTTGCCTAAAGATATCTGCTGAACAGAAAGTCCTGGAGATTATAACTCTGTAAGAGCATTGGGCCCTTGGATGGTACCAGCCAACAGGTCTATGGTGAGACGGCAAAACAGATTCCTCTGAAGTAACGCATCCTGTTATCTCAGAGCACGTTACAAAGCCGAGGTGGACATGAACATATATCAAAGTTCAAGTCATCCTTGTTTCAGTGGACATACAATTCTGCGGCCCTTTAGTGATTCTTCAACTGTGAAGGTCCAGAGTCTAAGGTCAGGCCCTCATAAATGGGAATTTACTCATGCTCAGCTGACTCTGATGTTGCCCTTTGAATAGACACATCAACAATGTAAGTTAAACTGCCTCACCCACTTCCACTAACCCCCTCCCTTTTTTATACCATTTTGTCAATGCAAACTGGAAGCACAGATGACAACTCAGACCTGCTAGAGTGAACTTTGGCTGCAGCGTGAACTGTTTACCCTGATCACTGGATAGTATCACCTACCCGGCTCCAAAATCAACATGAACTACATGATCTGATAGGCTTAGATAACATTCACAACAGCAGACAAAGCAACACTGGAGAAGTAAGCTGCCATACTCCAATTACTGCCTTGTGACTTGCAACCACTGTTCAGGTGTAATACACTCCTCTACCCAAGGAAAGGACACACACAGCTTATAACTGAAATCCCACTTCACTCGTACAGAACAGGGGATTTAAGCATGGGCCTAGATACTGTTAAACTGGGATTTATTGGGGATGCTTGTAACACAAGCTGTTTGCAAGCACTTGATCATGCCTGCTTGTACTAACTAAAAGGAAGCTACACACTTAAAAGCGTACCCCCTTTCAGGCTGTGTCCTTAGCACAGTAGTCTCCTAGGACTGCTGTTAGCACTGCTACCTTGCAACTGTTCTCAATCTGTCCTTCAGAACTCTGCCCAATGCTCCCTGGAAAATTTCCAGAGGTGGTTCAGCTGACAGTAGCATTAAAATCACAGCATGTGTCTGTGTTCTTTGTATCAAACATTCAGCGACAGCACACAGCAGAGACGCAATTGTCGCATATACACTCTAAAAGACTACTTCTGTCTCAGGGTATGTCTTCACCAGAAATGACCATCTCTAAGCAGACAGCTGTAAATCGCACTCCAGTTGAAAATAGTTTATTCCTGTAACAGCTGTATAACTTCACGTCTTTGCTGCAAAATCCACTGCTCGAGTTTTGCCGTTAATTGAGGGTCATCCACACACAAAAACGTCTTAAACCTTTCTGCTGGCACATCAAGATAAAGAGTAACACTACTATTAATGCCAGTAACTGCTACCACAGCCTCCCTGCCACTTTAGTTTCCCAGGGCTGCTGTTGAACAGATACCTTGCACTGTCCTCCTCGTCTTGTCCTTGAGAATTCTGCCCATTATTCTTGGAAATTTCCCAGAGCAGTTCAGCTTACAGCAGCACTGAGAATCACAGCACATGTCAGTAGATGTTTTTGTATCAGATGTACTGAGATACGATGCAGCAGAGGCTTAATTATCACAAAGTTAGCTCTGTTATATCCCCTCTTGGTTATTAAAAAAAAATTAAAAAAAGAAAGGCAGGCAGGAATAAAGAAAGAAGTTGTCAGCAAGAAACCACAAGATCTTCCTTAAGCAGTAACCAGGCTACCATTTTTTGGAACTTTTCCTGATCTAACAAAAGACACTGTGAAGACAGGAACTTTGGCAGCAGTGGGTTTGAACTCTATAACCCCTAATTTTCCTCTAGTTTTCTACGCATGTGCAATGGAAATATAATTGACAGCTAGGGAAATGGTCAACCTCTAAATAGATATCTAACCAGCAGCAAGCCCCCTGAAGTTACTATTGCTAGAATCAAAAGGAGATTTTCACCAAAGCAGCCCCAAATTCCTGAGTTAAACCGATGTCCTGTTTTGCCTGATCACTGTCCCCATAGTGACTGCAGGAGCTGCCACTGAGCCATTGCTTTGTAGCTCGGGTCAGAGATGAACAGGATGCAGTGCTGGTAAGGAAATGACTTGAACTCAGGGACCAGTGATGGAGATGCGGCATGGGGCGTTGGAAGTAGCCTTGGGGTGCACTGTAGTGGGAAAGGCAGTTTAAAAAAGGAAGACGTGCAAGCATTTCACTAAATACCAGCCTCAAAGGGCTAGCACAGATAAAGGTAGTGCAGTGTCATGAGAGGAGTGAGAAGGTGAAGGAAGAAGAGTTGAAGATGAGGAGCAGGAAGGAAGAAGGCATTCACAGTAACACAGCAAATGCAGTTTAGCTGGAGCTGGGACAAGCTGATTCATTCCCCTCCATGTCATTTGCGTGGACTGCTCCCTCTCCTGGGGAACACTTGCAAAAAAAAAAAAAAAAAAAAAAAAAAGGGCAAACCATTTCTTTCAAGCAAACAATGCATCCACAGAGTTCACAGGCAGGCAATCCCCGTGCTTGCAGGTTCCAGTTGGAGAAGGCAGGGTGCAAGTCCCCCATGCTGCCCTTCCCAGTGCACGGCTCTGTCCTGGTTAGAGGCACCCAGGGTGGTCAAGCAAGCTGTAACCTCCAGACTGTGGTGCAGAGCTAAGCACCACTCCAGCCTGCACAGACAACACCACCACTGTCTTCTCCCTACTATGGTACTGCTTGCCAAGCACCACCCAGACCATCCTCCACTCTCAAGCCAGGGGAGTTACCCAGTGGTGCAATAGGCTAGGATCAGGAAACAGTGCTTGCAAATGCTTTTCAGAGTGAATGCTGGAATGGAAATGCCTCTTTTCTGGGAATTGGACAGAGATCATCAGTTCCAGTCACGAGTGCTGGTAAAGACTGACATTTTTAGCCATAGAAATAAATTTCAGAGTCTGTGAGTGAGGAGAAGGAAGGACAATCTTGAAATGTACTCTCACGGTGAGAAATATTCACCACCTACCTATCCTTAACTCCTTTAGGATTCCAAAGCCCAGTTAAAAATCGTTGCACTGAAGCAAAGCTCAGAAGATCTTGCAATAAGATTAGAACTAGCTGCTGAGAAATGGTGCGTTACAGCAGCCAGTAAATATCCACATGAAGCAGCCCTGGAGAGGTGAAAGGCTCTGCTGGGCTTAACAGCTCGTAAGCATGTACCATACCTGGCTGATACTGGTGCACAACTAATGCCCCTTTTAGCCTCTTCCTTCTAGGTCATTGCCCAGTTGATGATCTCTGCTGTAGAAAATTTTGATTTAAATACACACAATTAAAAATGAGAGAAGAATTACTTCTATTTTACAGAGGAGAAAGGGGGAACAGGTTTGCCTGTAAGCAGGAAGCAGTGGCAGGGCTGTGAAAAAATCCTCACTTTCTAAATCCCTGGAGTTTGACCAAAGTCATCCACCTTGTCTAGTTGCATGTGCTATACCAGCATCCTTGTGATACAAGGATAAAAAAAAGCCTTGCTTGATTCTTAATAGTCTGTGAGAGTCATCACATGATACCATGTTGAGCAAACACGCAATCAGCAAAGGTCACAAGACATACAGCCATTCCTCTTGGCTTTATAGCCACTTTCCAGAGCCAGGACTCCTCGTTACACCATTTTGCAGTTAAGTGCAGCAGCACTGGGAAGTCCTACCATGACAATCAGGCCCTGTAAGAGGCACACCGTTTTTTTGCCTACAGGTGCCAACAAGAGAACATAATGGATTTGCAAATCTAATTAACCTAAATAGATTCTTACTACCTGCAACTGCAGCTGCTTGGCAACATAAAAGGGGTGCCAGCCTCACTTTTACAGATAGTTTGGGGGGGTGGTGGGAACAGCTTTTCCGAAAGATAAAAAAAGGAATGGAACAAAGTTACGGTTGCCCTACATTATCTACAAGCTAAAAGAGGAAAGAAGTCTTCTAATTATTTTACTGTTCTAACTATGGGAGTTAAGGCTACCTAATTCAAGATTCATAATCCATAGATAAAAGTTTGCATAACTACAAAAAGTCCTTGTCCTGAGGAGCTTATAGCTTTATTAGACTGGTGATAGGTAGTATCATCCTCGTTTTACAGACAGAACACAGATCAGAAGTCAGACTTCAAATGCTTTGGTGATGTGTAGCCAGTGCCTCAGACCCCAGGGTGCACAGCCCTGTGCTTTGTCGCTGACCCATCTCTACCAGAGATCACGTATGCAAACTGAGGTGGGGGTGCAGGTTCCCTTCTGCCTGCCTTGGCCTGCTACTTCTGGCAGAGGCATTTCTCTCAGTAAGCTCTGGAAAAGCTCAGCTCTTGGGGCCCTTACCCCACTGATATCTATGACTATTTCTTCACTGATTAAAAGCATCTACATATGCTTCAGATTTGACAGACCCTCCTATCTCCTCACCTTCCTTTCTGTGAGTCAGTTTGAATTTCTGGAGCACCCAACCTAAGCCAGACTTTCAGAGCAGATCGGCATTTGGATATTGTTCTGCTCTCTTTTTCTACAAAAGTGAAATTCAGATTCTCGGACCTAGTTCAAGGACACACAAACAGCTTTAATAGTCAACTGAGATTTCCTGCATCTCTGACCACTGTAGTCCCACTGGACTAGCCAGTGTCGGGGAATACTTGAATCTGCACAGAAAGTGACACATCAAGTCTTTTCTCTGCACTTTAAGTGATGTTTTAGGAGATCAGCGCTATTTCAGAGCCTGTCACTTCTCTGCTATGTTCCCTTAAGGAAGCAGTTCAAGTTTCTGCGCCCCAGTGCCTCCATCTCTTTGTTGCTGTAACTCTGATCTCCTTCACAGATCATCACAATGCATGGTAGATTATTGCTGCATTGTTTCTGGTAATTCTTGATCCAAAAAAACCATGGACAAAAGTCCTGAGACTTAACTTCATAATACTGATTAAAAGTAGTGCATAGCAACAGAACAAGCAGCAACCAACTTGTTCTCACTTGATTTTGGGAGCTGCAAGACCAGCCAACAATCCCTCCTCCCCAAGAATTACTTACAGCATTCCTGAGGCAAGTGTTAATGCTGGATCTTGACCAAGAAAGGACTCCTATAGACTCAGCAGATGAGAGGAGGATGTTACACTGCTTCCACTCTTTTCCCCTCTAGCCTCATTCCTCCGTATTTATACTTCCCCTTGTCTGAAGACCTTTAATGCAGCGGTGAGCAGCTACCAGCAGGATGTGAGGCACAGCCACACACACAGCTGCCTGCCCTTGACAGGAGTTATTCTGACTAATGGAAACAGCAGAAACTCGAGACAGGCATGGATAAGGCTGGAAAGTGCTGAAGGGGAATCTCCTCCTGGTGGAATGAAAAAAGCATTAAAGCTAGCAAAAGCACAGTTGCATTCAGCATTAAGTTATTCCCCAATTCACCTTGCTGAGCATTGCTCTGTAACTTGGATTGCTCCCTCCTTCCAGATGACTGCTGGCTCATTGTTTTCTTCCCCCAGGTATCGTTCAGCTGCACTCCTGGGATATCACACAGTAAAAAGCAATAAATGGCCAAACAGCCTTTAACTAACACATAATGGTTTCTAAAAGAGAGCAGGGCTGCAGAGCTAAGAAATCCCTCACTCGGAATGTGAGTGCCACCTTGTGCTGGGAACAGTAATGGTCAATGGATAAAAACCAACTCGTCCAGAAAAGCCAACGAGGAGAAGGAAGACAAGTAGCCATCTTTGGCGTAAAGCCGCATTAGGCATTTGGCTTTTGGAGATCTTTCCTCCTGGCACCAACCAGCACCGCTCTGAATATCTGCTGTAGGGTAGATTCTGCTTTTTGAAGGGACCGGTGGGCTACAGTGAGCAGCTCTTGGCAGATACGCTCTAACCCAGGCAGCAGCACAGTCTTAGCCAGCCAAGTCAGCACTCTAGATGTAACCACCCATGAACAGCTACACGCTAGCAGATGTCAGCTCTGTCCTCAGTACAGCCAGTCCAGAGAGAAACAAGGTGTCACCTCAGGCATTAAAATCTTGCTGAGTGTTACTGACATCCACACTAGAGCCTGCTTTGTGACAGATAAGCCCCTAAGTTATACAGGTATGGAAGACTTGAACCAGTAAAATACAAGCACTTTACAGAGCAATTTTCAAATGCAAATACTGCTATCCTAAACCAACGTGCAGGTGAGAGAAGCCAGCTGGCTTGCTACGGGAAAAGAAACACAGGTTTGAGTTTCCTGTTTGTTTAAAATTCACTTTGAGACTTTTACTCTAAACATTGATTATGTTTCATTGGTCATGTGAGGTGCACCTCAAATGAGCTTCTGAAAAATGCCTGCCTTCTCTACACTGATTTGAGGGGAGCTTTAGCAGTCAGCGTCCATAGAATTTTTTTTTTGTTTATTAAAAAATGTGAAGGGTTGTACTATGCGAAAATACATTTCAAAGTCAGCCTAAAGATTTTGCACTGCTGTTGATCAATTTGGGTTTAATCTTTTTATAACTTGGAATATTTTTGCAAGCTAGCTATAGACTTGGAGAGAGTATTGCTTTGAGTTTTATTCACTTCAGGGTTTCTTCACAAACTTAAGAGAAAAAAAAAAAAGCAGCTTCTGGAAAAATACTTCTGTAGCAAGGTAGGAATTCCTTTGCAAACACCTTGGAAAGGAATGGTGTGAGTATCCTGTTCATGAAAACTGCTCACAATCAGAATCCAGTAACCTGAATTTTGAAGTTAAGACTGCAGCTAGGTACTCTAAGGATTAAAATGCCACAAGGACGATACTGTTTTCTCTCAGAGCAAGTGTGATAAATCCAGGAAATTCAGAATTCAAGTTATGTTCAAAATAAATCTCTGTCAGAAATGTAATTAGACCACACAGCTTTTATCCCAAAGGGTCTTACACAAAGCATAATTGCAAAGCTACACATCTAAGCAGTCCCTCTGTCTCCAGCAAGACCAGAGATGCATATAAAGGGTACCCTCTATGTACATACTCACAAGGCTGAGTCAAACTAAGAGAGCTAGGCAGATCATTTTTCCCATTACCGATAACCACGCAACTGTGTGTGGGCAGGGGGAGTACATCTCAGCTTTTCCACAGAATGTAACACCACCATCCTGAAGGGGGGAGGGAGGACCATCAACGAAAAACTTCAGAGTGCTGAAGGCAGAGAGACCACCAGCAGTTTAATTTTGTCTTCCACTTCCCTCTCCCAGACACCTGCCTCCTTTGCATTTGCAGCGCATGAGCTCTGATTGTAACAGGACAGATGAACATCATTAGTGATGTCCCCCAGTTCAGCAACTAAGGTGGCAAAGAGGTGCCAACGTTGGTCCCAGCTGCAGGGCCACCGTTGACAGCTTTGGTGCTACCAGTACAACCTCACCAGAGAGGTGAGACTGCGCTGCAACTGCACAGGGGTGAAGGTCTCCATTTGACTGAGGCAATGGTCCTTAAGGTGGTGCTTCTGAAGGGGCCTACAGGAAAGATGGAGAGGGACTGCTTATCAGGGAGTGTAGTGACAGGACAAGGGGTAATGGGTTTAAGCTGAAGGAGGGTCGATTTAGATGAGATGTTAGAAAGAAATTCTTTACTGTGAGGGTGGTGAGGCACTGGAACAGGTTGCCCAGAGAGGCTGTGGATGCCCCATCCCTGGAGGTGTTTAAGACCAGGTTGGATGAGGCTTTGGTCAACGTGGTCTAGTGGAGGGTGTCCCTGCCCACAGCAGGGGGGTTGGAACTAGATGATCTTTAAGGTCCCTGCCAACCCAAACCATTCTATGATTCTATGATTAACACCAACTGTCCACATCAGCATGAGAACAAGTACTAAGTACACCTACTGGGAGCACCGTTCAGGGTTCTTGCTGACTGCCAGCTCTGCAGTCCTAGACACAAGCTGTTAGGTGGTTTTTGCAATATCCAGACACCCTCTCCTCCCTCTGTAGATGCACCACTTCTAGGGCATGCATCCTGCGTGCAGGCCAGCTGCACAGGATGGGAGTGTGATATTGGAAAAGTCCTTAAAGAAAAGGGCTGATGATGGAGTAAAACATTAAACTCCCAGATGGAAGTGGTAAGCAGTGAGCAGGAGGACTGTGTGACCCAAATATTTCCCAGCAGGGAAGTATACCATTTAATTGGACGCTTGATGCCATTGACGTGGTATCCATGTGCTCTGCCTGACAGAGCTGCAAGAAGGGGTATGTACATATGAACTAATTACTGATTAGCCTAATAACACTATCCATAATATTTGATTACAACACTTTTACTGACAGCATAATTACTGCCCAACCTAACAGAGAAGTGTTACACACACACAAGCATGAGACAGCAATCAGCTCATCCCTTATCTAACCCACATGTTCTCACTAGCTGACAGCAATCACTTTCCCTTCCTTCCTACCCAACACTCCCCACAGCTCTTCCCTCTTAGGGTTTCCCCCTCTCCAAACCTCTGAAAGTCCTGTATGTCCTGTCCATCCTGACGCACCTTTTATGAGCAAAGCTGTACTGGCTCAGACCAAAAAGGTCTATCTATCCCAGGATGCAATCTCTGACGGTGACACAATTAACATAAGATTGGCACATAGGTACCAGGTTCACACACTCCTGTTCAGGAGCAGTACCGCCACTGTTTCCCACAACTGACTGAAGCTCCATGGTGTAAACTCCTCTCTGCTAAGTGACTACACTTAGAAATACTACCATCGGTTGTTTCAGAAGTGTAATTACAGTTTTGGAATTTGTGTATTAGAAACCCAGGAACTATTAATGTTTTGTGTACTTTTTCTACAAAGAATAAGGACTTTTGATGTTGGTTTGTGGTGTTTGGTTGCTTTTTTTTTTTAATAAAAGATGAGATGCTACATTTCAGTCTTTCCTGACACTTTAAAAAAATGTTCAGAACACTAATATCTCAATTCCTTAACCTTTCCTTAATCCTTCTCCCATTTATTGCCTGCTATTTTTCTTCTATTTTGAGTTCACACTTGATGCTATTGGTATCTACCAAAATAACTGAAACACAGACATATGATTACTTTCATCAGAAATTACATTTGTCATCCTGGGCTGTAAATTAAAAGTAGATATACCAACAGCTTTGGGCTTTTTGCTAGAAATCTAATAACCTGAAAGATTTTCATCTTATTACACAACATATTCCCCAAGCTGGGATCCTTCCTCATTAGTTACTTACTCCAGACAGCTGACATCACTTCTGCTAGTCAATACCAGCCCTCAGAATTCAGAGTTGCCTTCTACAGAAAAGGCCTTACTGTAGGCTTAAAACCTTATGCAACACAGCATGGAACAGCATGGATTTTTGGGCGGTGTGAAACTATTTTTCCACTTGTTTTCACAACACTCAATTTCAATATAAAAGTTAACAAGGCAGCTGAGAAGACAGGAAAGATAAAAACATATCCCTTCCTGCCCCCAACAGAATACTTTTTTTCATTTCAAAATGGTTTGAAATGAAAGCCAGCACACAGAAAATGCATGGGACATCTACAGATTTTTAACAACTCAAGATTTTAAACTCGTGCGTTGTTCAGCTATCAACAGATACACAACTTTGAAAAATAAAGAATTTTGACTTTTCAGGAGTGATTAATATGACCTCAGAACCTATATTCAGTCCCATATTTACAAGTAGTTTGGCTTCTGGAATTCACTGTAGATCTAAAATAGCTAGACTGTACATGAGTTTGTAGTGCTTTTCTGTGCTATGTCAAGAAGAAAACTTTCAGAAGCATTTAAGTCACTTAAAAGCCTAAATTTGGTTCTTAAAAGTAACTGTAAACCCTATCTTACTGTTAATACTGAAGGCAGCAGCACAGTGTTTCCTTTCTAGTATACTTTGAGGTCACACCTCAGGTGATGAGGTTGGATCTCAAAGCTTGCTGTTACTTCTGAAGTTAGAAAGTGTTAGTTGCTGAAGTATTACTAGTTGGGCATTATGGGAAGGTAACCCCTCCTGGACTGTAGCCTCCTGCCACTGGACGGGCCATGGCTAATCTTTGGCTCTAAAACATTTTGGGCAGGCCTTACAGTTGAGCTACAGGAGAGGACTTAATCTCTGGATCTGAAAAGACTTTCTGGCTCAGCACCCAGTATTATCCAAGAGATTTTGGTAACCCTCACTGTGAATCACCCAGCAGTCCTGTCCTAATGCTCTATACACATGGTTTATGCAAATATGAGTAAAATCATGTCCTATCCAACACATTTCTATGCTCGTCATTGTCCTCCTTAGATCTACCAGTTTACAGCCAATTGTGTTTTAAAATGTTGTAGCCAAACATAGTAATTGGAGCAGAAAAGACTATAAATCTAATTACGAAACAGAATTGACTTCTGATGAACACCATAAACCATCAGTGGAAAAATCCATGGTTTCTTGGGCACATTGATAGCTCCACACTTGACAAATTCACTACTGTCACTCTGCTTGTTAAGCTAAAACAATTCCTGAGGCAACACTTTAACTGGTCCCATACCTTGTTTAGTGCTGGACATACCTCTACATACAAGAAGGAGCCCTCCAACACCACCAACTAAGATACTGTTTCTGTGGCAGGAACTGTTCCAATCAAGTTTCATGCAAGGATGAATCCAAGTAAAATTACAGTTAAATCAAATGTAGCTGCCTGGGAAAAAGTCATGGATTTCCTTTGCCAGTAGGGAGGGCGGGTTAACACTGAAAGAACCATGTATACCTTGCAACAATAAAAATATTTCATAGGATTAGTGTAAATAAGGTATGTGAATTCAAGCATGACTACCACAGAAGTTCCCTTGGTGGGCAAAGAGCAGCAGCTACAACAGGCAAAAAGAGCAAATACGTAAGCCAGTGTTGCTGCCATGAAATGATGCTGAAAAACCTACCATAACCTTGTTAACTTGTGAAATCAAGAGTTTAGGAAGGGGCAAAAGAAATTATGCAAGGCCATAGGTTTACTTACGGCCCAGCCCAAACAAAAGAATACTCACTGGGGAAGGGGATTTAGGAAAAAACATAAGTGACTTTGCTTTTTATTTTCAGTAAGTCTTATTCTGCACAGCTCCCAAATGTTCACCCTTTCATTCTAAAAGGGCAACCAACTATACAAATAAGGGGAGCAAAGAAATTCTGTTTCTGAGCTTATTTTAAAGAGTGCACTGGCAGCACTAGGCAAAATGGAGAAAAAGAAACCAGAAAAACCAGCCAAAAGCAGACATGAATACATACTTTGAGGAGTACCTTGGGTGCATTTAACGCATAGTGGCTAGCAGCGTAAGTGAATAAAGCCAACGCATTGCGAACAGAGCAGCACTCTGAACAACGGTAGGCTTCATGCAAGCTAATACCTAAGCATTCAAAGCACATACAGAGAAAACACCTTATGTCAACAAATACAGCGGGGGGGGGGGGGGGGGGAAGCATTTGAAAAACAAGGAAAAAAACCCCAGTAACAGGACATTCATGTTAATCTTGCAGAATCCACAGCTATTTTATCAGATGCAATTTTTTAAAGCCCAAACCCCCTGCTTGCACACAGTAGCTGGAGTTACAGATGAGATAGAAAAAGAGCATGCTGATTAGCTCAGAGGGGGACTAATTTCAGACAATATTACAATAACATCTGACAATCACAAGCTTCTGCTCTTCGCAGAAACATTGCCTCTTTTCGGCACAAGCAATTTTCCAGAAATTCCCCAGTCCCCTGGAAACATCCCAGTACATGTGAAGCAGGAAAGGCTTGATTCTTATTGGCTATTTCCAATCAAATCACTCCTACTCAAATAAATATAAAATACCTTCCTGTATCAATCCAAAGAGATGGGCAAGTTAAGACTGCTGTAAGCAAGGCAGTCTTCAACTTTTCTCTCTGGTATCGACATGAGTAGCATCCAGTAGGATTGAACTGCCTGTAATGTATTTTGCAGCAATTTTACTGTACAGTAAGTCAATGCATGTTTCTACTTAAGCAGAGCACTTAGGAGTTCTCTCTCCTCCATATGCCCACTGCATTATTTTTTTAAAAGAACACTCAATTCCGTAACACTGTTTTGTGAAGAAACAGTATTTGGTTTCATCTCCTGAAGTATCAACACCCTTTGGTCCCACCCTATTAACTCACCGCATCAAAGGTGCAAGTCAGCCAACAGTTACATCTGCTACCCAAATGTTCAAAAGCTCATGATAAACCTGTCCTCAACTATATGGCACTACCTGTGCCACGATGCTCACCAATCTGCAGCCAACCTGCCATTTTCATGGTGGTTGTAATGTTTTCATTTTAGCCTCACAACCTGTTACACATACCTCAAAACTAGCTGACAAAAGCCCATCTGTAATACGCTTCCCCCAATTCTTCATCCCTCTAAAAGATGTGCTGTGGTCACCCTAAACCTACCCAGCTGTTGCATCTTTTCTTACCAGTATCTTGGTAAATGAGAGACATAAAGGCTAGACAGAGTCCCTGACAAGTCAAATTGCTATTAACTTCACAGTGCTTTGTTATCCAGATTGGACAGTGACAAACATCCCCGGGTTGTCAGGTTCTCATACATGTAACACATTCATCTTTCCCTACTACTAAGGTTAGGGAAACATCATGAACTGCCAACTCACATATAAATATTGAAAAAAAATATTTTCTGCAGCAGGGGAAGGACAGAAGAGACTAGGTATGTGCAACCCCTGCCTACATAATCAACTTGAGGGAACACATTTAATTATTTTCAAGGCATCTGCAACACCAAAGATCTATGTAGCAAGACATAGCTATGGACCTGTCTACCCTGCAAATGACTAAAAGCTTTTGTTCCAAGTTCTCCAAGACAAGGCCGTTCAATGAACAAGACCAATCCAGAGTTCCTGCCCAAAGAGCTACTTGTACTTATTTCTCCATCAAAGAAAAGAAGCTCTTATTAAGGGGTTGATTGGACTACGAGTTAGTAGGAACATGTACTCCAGGAAAACAGCTTCTACCTCTAAGGGCACAATTCTCTTGCAATTCCTTCACCACCTGTTTCATGATCTGCTTTCATTGCTTGATGCTGGTTCAGCAAGCCCTAAACTTGCCATTGAGCATACTGGTCAGTAAATACCAACAACAGCTGCCAATGCTAACTTGCTGCATCAAACCCCTTTTCTTCAAAAGCCCAGGTGAATTATGTTTCTGCAAACCCATCACCCCCTACTAGAACCACCAAGACTGCCAGGGGAGTGTTACCATGAGTCTGCCAACAGGAGCAGCAGGGAGACAGAAAAGCTGCAAGAAAAACCTGACTATGGAGAAAAACAGGGAGGACACTACAGTAATAATCTAAAAGACAGTGAGCAGAAAGCATGCAGATGCTCTCTGTTCAGCTCTTCACGTCAGTTGCTAATACAGTCATATTCTTGCATCACCCAGTGAAAATGAAAGTGAATTCTTGACAAAAGAGCTGTATTATTATTTGTCATTAACTGTTTGCTGGTAAACTTCCTACTACAAAGCAAGCCTTTAATAACACAGCTACCCTCCCTGTAACTCAACCTTTAATAACCCATTTTTATATGATACAATTAAAAATCCCACAAAACGATCCACCATAGCTGACTCAGTACTCAAAAATGTCAGCATACTTACCACAAGCTTTTGGGTTCTGTCTTCCATGAACTAAAGCCCAGGTCTGACAGGAGATACTGTGCAATTACATACAGGCCTATCCATTTTTTAAGAATATATACACTCTGTACATGAGACACAGCTGGCCTTTAACAGACTGGACATTGCAAAAAACAAAGTTACAAGTATTATGTTTAATTCTACACTTCATTTTCTGCTGAGAATACAGAATGGAAGTGAGATGAAGGCAAATTCCACCATCTCATATGCAATCTAACAAATTGCCAAAATACATTTGGAAGGATTTATTTGAAAAAATTCTTCATTTCTGTGAGGGTCAGCCATGAGCCAAACCATGGTGATCAGCTCACATGCAAATTCACCCACCCATTTCCACTAATGCTTTCACAACTGGGCAATACGGTGGTCATGTAACTCAAGCTCTTGCTCTTCTGGGCAGAGAGGGTTGGACTTGACATGAACATACTATGCAGCAAACAGTGGATTCAACGAATCCAACAGCACATGTTTTATGATGCTACTTCTGTTTCTACGCCCCTAGACAGAAAAAACTCTATTAATCCATGGTTGAGTAAAAACACAAATACCGTAGACCAAAGTGCTATAGTTATGTCAACTATGACATTTTACATCTGTTTCAAAGAAATGGCTTATAAATAGGCCGATTTATACATACAAGTTCATTGTGCTCAGACATTTCCTAACATTCTTTTATTAAAAACAAGAGCCAAAGATTGCCCTGATGCTCTTCTTTGTTATAAAGCAGATTCTAAAGTATTAAGTGAACTATGTATGAGCAAAGAACTCCAACTGATCCAGAGTTTAAAACTAGGTTTACAATTTCCTATTTTATTGGCATGGATGTGTTTCTAAACTTAAAAACCCTTCTGGCAAGTTATCTCAATTTCTTATGACAAAATTTCTCACAACACACAAATATTTACAACATATACATATTTTTTCAGTCTTTTACAACTGGTTCTTAAAAGACAAACAATTTATAGGTTACCACAGAACAAAAGCTGTGACTTAGTTGTTTTTAATTTCATAAAACTATCATAAGTTAAAGTGAATAGATTTTCTTTAAATTCCTTGTAGCATTTTACAAGTGCAACAGAAAAATATGAAGAACCAATTTAGGATAGCTGCAGTTCATTGGATAAATGTTGCCTGTTGTAATCACATTATTTCACAGCAAATTCTTGAAAAAATAAGCACCAATCATTCTTGCAAAGAACAATTTTATCTAAAAGTATTGAAAAGTGTTAAATACAAGGTGTTTAATTTACATAACAAGCAATAAATACACCATATCCAAACTTTTATTCTGCATACTGCTACCCTTGTACATATAATGTACTAAAAAGTCAGCAAATTGTCAACACCTTTTCATTTTTTTTTCTCTTTTTTTAAAGAAATCATTTGACTTCCAACCAACGGTTTTGCTACTATAACAAAGGCCACAAACAGTACGTCTGGGACAAGCATACAGTGTTAAAACTGACAAACTCCAAGGGGGAAAAAAACATCTAGCAAATAAATCAAAAAGCTGTAGATCATTGCTGGTGATATTAACATATACTAGAAAAACCTTAATATGCTGCTACTATGACTTTTTAAATTGTTTAGTCAAATATTGTAAGAGCAAAATAATGCTCTTACTGATCAAAAATAATTATGTAGCCACACTGTATTGGTCATTGTCCTGCATGGAAAGATTTGATGCAATTTCATAACTTTGCTTGAGCCTTTATTTTACAACAGAGCATTACCTCTAACTCAGAATTGCACATAAGAAGGCTATTAAAAAAGATACAATAAAATCTGCACAATCAGACTTAAGAAGAGTCAGTATGCTGTACACTTTCTACAATATTACGTTGATAGGTGAATGAACAATAAAGAAGTGCTGCCACTAAGTTTTCAGAAAGTTCTTCAGTTGAGGAATAATCAATGGAATTTCTGTTGGGTTTCTTTGTTGTGGGATTTTTTTTTTAATTATTTTTTTTTTTAAAAAAATGACATCCAGGTCAGTTTAAGACCTATAAGCTTATGCATTGAGCCTTAAAGACTGATCTTCTCTCCTCCTGGAAGAAATATCAATATCTATTGAATCCTTGCCAACAATAAGCCTTAATCTCTTCGCTGGTGGAAGAGGAATAAAGTCATCAAATTCATCATCATAGTCATCATCATCTTCATCGTCCTCTTCTGATGAAGATTCATCTGCCGTTTCCTCTTCATAACGACCATAATCATCTACTTCCATTCTTGACTCCAAAAGGGACAGAGTTTCACTACAACACACACCATTTTCATGAAGGTCCTCAGGGTACGTCCCTCTGTTTTCTTCCTCTCGTTTTAGCTGTATTTTTAATTTTGTTGAACTATTGCCTGATCCTGAGTTAAACCCATTATTTAGCTTTGCTACATATAAATTATTATCTTTTTCATGGTCTTTACTTAATTTGATACTTATTTTTGAGGAATTCATTCCATCACTTTCTTGGTCATTTGCCTTGCTACTACTATCATGGCGTCTACGAAGAGTCAGTTTAGGGATCCCAGAGCTATTTTCAAGGATAAGTTGTGCATCATACCTCGTGATTCGTCTTTTCTTTTACTTTTTGCAGTTCTAAAGCTGTCTTTTGCTTTAAAATTGTCAGATGTTACAACAGAGCAGCCACCAGATCCAGACATACAGTCTTTATAGCCAACAGGTGTGTCCCACATTATTCCTCTCTCCAAGTTCTGAATGAGAACTGATCAAATCTGGTACTTCATCTTTCACAGGTGTATTGTGCGTAGTATCAGTTTCTTCTATTTTTGAACATGGTTTCACAAGTTTTCCTTGTCGAGATTTCTTTTTTGACATGCCTGCATCATTTTTCTGGCACCTAATATCCCCTTTATGTGATGGTCCATGAGCCTCATCATCTTCCTTTATCACATGAGAGTGCTGCTCTAAAATGTCCGACTGCGTTCCGGTCAAATTATTCTTATAGCTATCCAACATATTTGGTTCAAGCTTTATGTCAGAGGTCTCCTTCAAATTCATCCTTGTTCTCATTGACCTCCTTGTTATGTATGTGCAGGGTGGTATATCACCATGCTCATGAGCACCTTTCACAGAATTCAGTTTATGTTCTCTTGCTGCATGCCTTGTTAAGCATCCACTAGAGACTGCAACTTTGACTGGTCCCTCCAATTCTTTATCCTTTTTAATGGGCAAGTTTTTATACAAAACTACTTTAGGCTCTTTGAGAACTAAATTTCCCATTTCGAGCTTTCTAGAAGCATTCTTTTGCTCTGGCCTTTTGCACTGATTTCTCAACTTTATCTTTGAAAGTAAAGGCTTTGCAGGCTTTTTCAGTCTCTTTGGTACCCTGGAATTATTTATATGAGTTAGTTTAGATGAGGTAGAATTTGATGATGCTGGAATTCTTGATATAGACTGTCTTGTTAATGTTCTATTTTTGCTGTTCTTTTTTACGCCAATCGAAGATTTTCTGTTAGCTGTGAAAGAAAAAAAGTGGATTTGTTATGACAGTGCTTTATCCTGAGCTTCCCACTCCCAAATACTGTAGTTATTTATTTTAAGGACTTCATCGAAATATGTGAACCAAGCCAGACAGTACACAGTAAGGAGCGAGACCGCTTAACTTGTAACTCATACATGAAAGGAATTGTCAAACAAGTCAAAAGCACACCTAAATTTCAGGTAAACTTCCTTCACTGCTCCCAATATACTAAGTTTGTTTTTTTTACTGAATTTCTTCTACCAATTTTTTTTAAATCCGTCCCATATTATCCACAGTTTTTACTGAGTATTATTCCAGCAAAATCTGAGGATCAGCATACTCTAGTATTAACCCCAGAATTTTTTCATACAAGGGGAGGAAAAAACCCAAAACCGTAACTACAGTAATGGTTTCAGTTTCAAGTATCCAGTTCTCTGTTACCTACTGTGGTAAGCAAAGGAGTTTTGTCTGCCCAAAGCTGCAACTCTAAAGATTTGTAAATCGACATCATAAGAGGATTTCGGGAAGTGGTTTTTTTTTTTTGTGTGGTGTTTTTTTTTTAATTTTGTTTTTTAAATATCACAGCAGCAAACAGGAGCCAGACGGAACCATAATATTTTATGTGGCTCCAAACCTGTTTGCTAGTTAGGTCAAAGTTTAAGTTACTTACATTTTGCCTATAGTAAGGGTGGTGGGGGTGGGGAACAAGGAGAAAGTAAATAAATGATACTCACTACTCCATGAAGAGAAGTCTCTCAAGAGCATCAGAAACAAAAATCCCTTCCATTTCTTCTGAGATTACTAACTAACTGTGCACTTTCACTTCAGAATAGGTACCTGAACTATCAGTCCTGGATATGGAGAGGGAATAGCTGCCCAACTTAAAGGATCGCTAAAGGAGATTACTATTTGTTTAATAATCTCTACTAAGAGTATTTTTCTAAAAACCTGTTTTCCTACAGAATGTAGATAACTCAAACTATGTGTTCTTTCCTAAACCATACTACTGCATGTGATATTTTACTGTATTTTGAAATACGTACATTATAGATAGAACTTTAACTGACATGTTTAGAAATATGACACTATTTCCTTTTGATATAAATAAAACAGAACAAGAACATACTATTGTTCTTGTAACACTTAAGGAAAACTGTGGATTTTCTATTTAAATTGCCTTCAGAGTCCTGAATAACTTACAGTTCTAAAGACCAGTATCTGAGATGCATCTCAAGAGTGAGAAAGGGAATTTCATCACAATGAAAATTTTTGAAGTTTTTTATGAAACCTTTAATCCTGCACTCCAAGCTTTTCCTTTACTTACTTGCATTAGCTTTTTCCTGAGTGGTATCTGCATCAGTGTTTGAGCTGACGGACTGGCTGTCTGAATTTTTGCTGCTGTCACCCAACTTTTTAAGTCTGTTCAATCGTTATCTGTTTCTCTCAGTCCATATTTACTATTAATCACAGGAGTAGGTGCTGGCAATCCTACTCGTGATTTAAAAGCACCAGTTCCACGTCTACAAAGAAAGAGAGGACACAATGTAGTAATGCAGCTATTAATATAATCTTAGAACTTTGTTTCATATACAATAGTTTGAATCCCAGGTATGTTTGGATAAACAATACTAATAACCACTGAATTTATTAGCATTTTGAGGGCTGTTTTAATAAGATATCTATACACTTATCTCATTTTATTAAGATGTGCAGAAAAACCTTCCATTTGTTTCTTGCAAGAAGAAAAATTGCAAAAGCAGGTTTTCCTTGCTTTATGTCTATTTTAGTATCATTTCATAGTCAAATTATGCAGGTGAAAGAAATATGGTAGTTCAAAATACTACATATATTTGCTTAGATAACAAATTTTCCTAATCACATCACGCTAGTAAAAAAATGCCAGCTTCTGTTACAATGCTTGTCACTTGCATCAGCAAGAGTTGAAAAGTACAGAAAATGGAATAAAATTATCACATAGTTCGGTGTTCCTTTGTTAACTGAAAGACTCAAGTATGAACCAAAGCGAAATGGCTGAGCAAACCTAGAACTTTTTTCTTTTTCTTTTAAAGTAATCACAGAAAAGGATGAAGATTAATAATTCCTGTACTTGCACTTCAACCACTACTACCAGGATTCCTTTGCTACTCCTTAATAATCCAGTATGCTTGCACTTTGCAGAATTACTGAAGACAACTTCAGTTTGGATTGCAGTGCATTGTACTGGAAGAAAATCTACAAATCTTAAAAGTGCAACCAAAAAGATCAGACAGTATCTCAAGCTCCACAAGGTTAATTATTATGCAGACACAATATTTGTTCTCAAATTGACTGGTATTTGTTTGATATGGAACATTCTTTCAGCATTATTTTGAATTCTGCAAATTACAAGCAGCTGAAGATACTAGACTGAACTTAGCACAAGCAACAGCCAATTCAGGTCAGAAAGTAACAGTGCTATAAACACCCACAACATGTCATCTTTCATGC
Organism: Balearica regulorum gibbericeps; assembly: GCF_011004875.1. NCBI lineage: Eukaryota > Metazoa > Chordata > Aves > Gruiformes > Gruidae > Balearica > Balearica regulorum. The sequence goes on along the minus strand of NC_046188.1, from coordinate 50,659,602 downwards.
CCAGTTGTCTCAGCCAGCTTGAACAGCAGGCTCACCTAAAAAGAGTAAATGCACGTATGTAAAGATATGCAAATTTTCTTGGTGATGATTTTCAGAGGCTTGGGAGAAAAAAAAAAAACCAACACACAAACAAAAAACTGCACAGTGCCAACCTTCCCACACCTCTCAAATGCACCCCACAGATTCTTAGAAGTCTCGCATTTTAACATCACAAACACCCTTTACAGCATAGTCAAAATTAAGTCACTTAAAGATTTTTTTTTTTGTGGTGTACAAAGCAACAGTTGCCTCATGTTGGTAAGGACTTCGTTTTTTCCTTGTTCAACTCCCCTAAATTCAAATCTCTCACATTTGATTGCTGTAACACAGCCTTGTGACTGAAAAGCAAACTCCTAAAGTTACAATCATGCAAATGTTAGCTTTAAAATATAACATTTTCATGTATTTAAAATATGAATATGACAAATTAGTGAAAAACGCTTGGTTTGGGAAAATTGGTTTGTCCTGAAGGAGAAAGTATGTCTATATTACATTAAAATCAGCAAAAGGAACTTGAGCAAAAAGAAAAAACTTATCGCTTCATGGAACAAGGGAAGAACAATCATGGTACCCATTTATTCAATACTAAACAGCCCCCAGGACTGAACTACATTTTTCTAGCAGTTCTCTAGATAAAGTCTGAGACTGTACCCTTCACTTGGGATGATCTACCAACATCGTATGAGCTTAGAGGTCCACATCAGAAGGCTTTCCCTTGAATTGAAAGAATTGTTAGTGACCAAACTAGCTAGTAAAAATGAAGGTGGGATTATTACACTATTTATATGTAAGTGCACTAAGCTATTTCTCAGTTTTATTAATATTTTGTCCTTTGTATTTTTTTCCTTTCTACGGTTAGGTCAAACAGTAATAGAACTGTTATATGTTCTATGTAGTTCCTCTTGGAATTAGGTGAAGCTCTCACAAATTACGTTGAGCCTCCATGCTCACAGTAAGCTGATGTTTCAACATGACAAAAACCAACCATGAAATTCTTTCAACTGATTCTGTGAAGAAACTAGGTTGGGACAGCACAGGTGAAAAAAAAAATTGCTGCTATTGTAAGATGGACACATACAGGCAAGTACTATCCAAACCAGTAGATCTTTACAGATACGCAAGCCCCCAAGTTCTAATAACATACAGTGAAAACTGCTTTGCCCATTCCCAGCAGAAGAGAACTTTAGGTCAACATAGAAAACACTGATGAAATGTGCTTTTTCTAGTGCAAAGGAGCAGCAAAAGTTGGGGGTCAGATGCTAATGGTCTTGCAGCAACTACAACTGCTTTTCCTTCCAATTCTACTTTATTCAGCAGAAGTACTTTTAAGAATCTACATTTCTTTTTGTTATTCTCATTTTGGGGCTATCTCCAGAACAGAGAATCAAAAGAAAAACAGAATACAAGAGTTCTCAGGAAACGTGACTATTTTCAGTAACAACATTAAAAAAATTATTACAAACAGTAGCTAGGAAGCAATTATAATGTGTCCAAAAGTCTGAGTACTCATAATCAAGGACTTTCGGTTTCACAAAATATATCATGAATTTTCCCAATTCCATTTGAAACTTATTTACATCAATGCATACCTTTCACAGGTGTAACATTCGCAGTATTCATTATTTTCTTCCAAAAAAAACCCATCTCCATAGTAACAAGAGATTTCTTCTCCAGGTTCAATATCTCTTAGAGCTTTTACACATGCTGTATCTCTGCCCGTTGATACAAACTGGGGAAGGAGATGACAAGACGGGGAAGAAAAAAAAAAATAAAAAATTAAGCATTAAGGTTGAACAGTATCCAAGTAAGAAAAAAAAAAAAAGAATTGTAACAGTTGGGAAGGAAAAAGTGCAGGGACAAAGGGAAAAAAACATGGGGTACTTTATTTATTTACTTTTAATTTCTTGCTTACCTTACAGTTAGGTCTGCAATCTGAAAAAGGTCCAAAAGATAAAGTCAATTAACTGTTGATAAGACCTGAAACATGAATAGTTGTAGATATCTAAAGTAAGGATTCACTCTGACTTCAATAACTGTAGAATCTCAACTAAACACTGGGAGTTATTTAGTATTGCACAAAGCTATACATCAAAAGATACCTATTTTGATATAGTTTGGTTTCTGAGCTCTTCCCTATACTATCACAAATGTTCAGGTTCCCTCCTCTTTAAGGTAATAGGATTTATCTCAAATACTAACCTGCTTTTCCTTCAGCATACAGATGAAACAAAATCAGATAAGCTTCTGTGCAAAAGGTTCAGAAGGCATAAGAAGCTCACCTAAGAAGTACATCACTGTTGACTAATTTCACAAAGAATTCAAGGTAACCCACAATATGCTCCACTAATTTAGCTGCCAGTTCCAAACTTTCTGTTAAGGAAGAAGGCATCACTTCCTAGAGCCTTCCATGAGTTTCCCAGTTCACAGCCGATCAGCTCTGGTCTGGGAAAATCCCAACAGGTTTTGTCCTACAGTAATCCAGTATGCCAGATTCAAACATTTTCTTTAAGGTCCTGTGTTGTTCAGCTCACAATCAAACAACACTTCTGAGCACAAATTGCTTATGCACTTCCACACGCTTCCTATACTTACTACTCACCATGATTGATAAATGCAGCAGGACCAAGCCACAGCTGTGCACAGTTTTTTCCGTGTAGAATACATGACACTGAAGTCATTTTCTCCCCATGTCTCAGCAGCATGTTTTCTTCCATTTCTGATAGCTCAGCAATACAGCCCACAAGTAATTCTATTTTATCATTTCGTTTCCTTTAGTGTAAAAAGGATAGCAAGAAATAATAATATATATGCAAAAGTTACAAAGTAATTTCACAAAAAGAAAAGTTGTCAGTAACAGAAAGTGTTTTGTAAACCATTTCTCAACCCCTATAAGCTTCATGTTTTAATTCAGTTAGAGACAGGATATTAGGCTAAATAGACTTTTTATCAGACATGAAATAAATGTTTTTATGCTACTGTATAGAATCAATTACATCAATTCTGACAGACATTGCCACATTGTTTCCACAGTCTCCTGAAACTGCAAGCAAGAAATTGCAAGAGTTGATTACTTCAGCTTCTACTGTTGTTAAAACCAAAAGCAAGATTTTTTTCATTTGCACACACTCCCTCCCCATCAGCACTTAAGACATTTTGACTTCCTCCAGCTGCTCGTTTGCATTTCCTACAGTATTTCCTTTGGCCAGAAAAATACAGCATAGTGAAGATGCTTAGAAGTCCATGGCTTCTTGAAAAAGGCCACAATTCACACAAGTTGTTTTCCTCTCTCGTGTAGTTCTTCAGCATCTAGCTGGTTCTTGAAATACACCATTTGGGGGGTGAGAGGATGACACAATGACTAACAAAACTCAACAAAACCTCGATGCTTTCATGAACAGACAGACAATCTGCCATCATAAATACAGCAGATCAGAGGCAATGAATACTCGGCCTAGGAAGGAGCACGCAATTTCCATTATATTGCAAGGGCATTGTTTCCACTGCTCCTTAGAGTGGCCATTCCAAATTTTGGGGAGATTACTCCGATGCAGATGAATATGGAGATACTAAATATACACGAAGGATACAAACTAGGAGCCAAGCCTTTTAAGGGGAAAATTCTCTCTTTTATAGAGAATGCTGAGAACTATCAGTTTTGAGTCTCAATAGTTCTCCAGATATTGACAGAGTTAAGAAGCAGCCCTTCTGTCCTGCTCTCTCTCAGGTCACTCAAGAGTTTGAGCATGAAAAGTTAATCAACTTTCAACACACCTAAATACAAAGCTTCCACCCCAAAAGATCAGCCAAGGGCAGAATTCAAACTGAAACCCCCCCCAAACTGATTATATCGTGATTGTGGAACTGCCAGCTACAGTCATGAAGAGCTAGAAACTGGCCTCAACCTTCTTAAAGCTTACTCTCCTACACACTGAGACTGTAGCCCCACAGTAACAGCATGCTTACTTGGTATGCTGCCAGTGTAATGTCTAGCCATTCAATCCTAGCCCACATATTACAGCATATCATCATCCCAGATGTGCTGTTACAAGTATGTACTGCACAAAGCAAACCAAATACAAATTATGGGGGGAGGCAAGAGGGAAGGAAGGGGAAAATTTATTTTCACATCTGAATTAACCCAGGGATCTGCTAGTGCTGCAACAGACATGCTTATAGTGTCAAAATGAGGTGGGGAGAAAATACACTGGGTTCCAGCTTTGTGTTTCCAGAAGAGATTTATCTTGCACAATCAAAATATGCAAATAACAGCCCTCAGTTTCACAAAAGTGAAAAACTCATTTCCCCCACAATTATTTGTTGTATAACAAGTCCAGCATAATGTGATTCTTGACATGGTCATGTTTCTCACGGGAGGCCAACAACTCATGATTAAAGGAAAATAGTTATCTGACTGAAAACAAGATAAAAAAACCTTGTATACGGAAAAACTGTATGACTACATCCAAATATGTGAAGGAATGTCTACAGATGCGTGTATTGTGTGTTAAGTACTTAGCAAAAACAGACACCAAATGTAACTTGTAAGTAAAAATACAAAATTTTGTATTTCATTGCTTGCAGTTTTAATTCTGAATCATATTTTTATTATCTTTTTAGAATCTTTCAAAATAAATTACAAAATTAGAATGCAACAGTAAACTATATTTCTTACCATTCTTTTGTTGCAACAATTTTGGCTCCATTTTGCTCAGAAGAATACCGATTACAAGGCAGTATCTCAAACCCACTGTCAGTTGCAAACATTCGTAAATAAATAAATACCTGCAATGAAAGAAAAAGGTATTTTTCTGTTACAAGCCAAACAAAAGCAGTGAGAAACGTTATATAAAAATAATGAAAGTCAGTGAACTGCACAAAAAGGACACACAAAAAATTGATATTGCAATGGGATGTTTGCTGAAATGCATTCCTGATTGTAAATTTTAGCTATACACATGTTAATCTTATTTCTTCAAGTGACTTGCAGCAATCCTGACACGGATAACATGACTAGCCAAAGAGTTTAAAAAAAAATTAAAGATGCCTCAGATGGTACAAAATTGGCCCAACCAATGAAAACAGATAATTTCTTCTTCAAGTCACTGAGTAGTTGCATTCAAGAATTCTTCTCAGATCTTTAAGGACCACCGAGACCTAACAATCTACATGATCCAATTTTATTCTTTCCAGTTCTGAAAAAGATATTATTTCCATGACAAATCCAGATACTGAATTCAGGGATTGCTGGATCAATTCTTTATAGTTAAAGTGCGGTTGTATTACTCAAAAAACACTTTGGGAAAGCAGAATTTGCTGGTTACTTTTTTCTACACAACTAGATTTGATGCACTGTAAAGCAGGCCAAATTCCTTTTGGTTGTGTCTGAAAACAACACACATTCCTGAAGGAGTGGTGTTTGGTTTTTGTTTGGGTTTTTTTTTTTTTGTTTTGGGTTTTTGGGGGGTTTTTTGGTGTGATTTTTCTTTTTTTTTTTTAACTACTATTATTTCCTTACAACTTTGAGAGTCAACATCCTTTATGCTATATAGAAAATGGATTTGGGGTGTCAAAAGTGGAGAAAGGGAAATAACACTCCCACATAAAACCCCTACACACAAATCTACTGAGGTATTTTGAGGTAGCAAGGCTTCTCCCTTTTCCTTTACCTTTCTTTGTCACACAATTTGATTTATAATAGCTGTAAGTAAAAAAAAAAAAAAAAACCAAAAAAACCCAAACCACCACAAAACACAACAAACAACACAAAACAAACAGAAAGAGGGGGGAACCCTTCCAAAGAATGAAAGAAGTCCTTGAAACTCCCAGAAGCAGGTCTTCTCTCTTCTGCTTATGACTTAAGCCAACAGCAAAAGAGCAAATGTGTTTTCCTTTCTACATGTCTATTAAATAAAAGGTACTGGTAAGTTAACTCAAAAAAAAAAAAAGGGGGGGGGGAGGGGAAAGCTAATTGGGTTTTAAAAAACAAAGGAAGTTTGCTAAAAAGCAATCAAACAAATAACATATAACAGAGCAGTGGATTACTTTCCTTTACTACTGCTACATTCCTAAGAAATGTTTACATTTTCTTAGCCTTTCAACCATCTGAAAAAGCACATTAATTACAAATACACCTACATGTTCCTTGAACAACCTTTCCTGCATTTTGTTCTTGTTAAGAAAATAGTGCCGGGCCCAGTCACCTGACGTCAAGGACTTGAAGGCTTTTTCTAAGTGCTCATCTTTCTTGAAACGTTCAATCACCTCTTTTAGTTCTTCTTGCCTTCCTTTAATAGGTCGAAATCTGAAATAAATAATAAAGCTATTCCAGTCCACTGTTATTCATTCTCAATTCTTCCTCAAAGTTATTCAGTCAGAGTTCTTTTGCTAGCCATATAAATATTTAACTCCTAGCATAAAGAAACTGACCATTATGTACTCAAATCACACAGGACCTCATTTCCTGAGGTAATGGTGGAGGTGAGGTAAAGCCAAGCATACTACTTGGAACGTCAAAACCCTCCATTCTGCTGAGACACACAATTTATTTATAAAAGAAATCTCTGATAAGATTAACCAACACAGAATACTATTTCACTGTTTTCAATGCCTATCATGTGGAAAAAAGCAGCTAAAGAACTAGTATAACAGAAGTATTACTGTCCTTACTTTCTTAATAAATCTACTTTAAGCCCTCTACAACCTCACATACTACACTCAATTTTTTAAATAGAGAACAAACAATTAGATAGTGCAACTGAAAAGACCAATTAAGAATCTCAAAACAGAAGCAATACACAACTATCTTGAAGAGTAATTTCAAATCAACTTTTGCCCAACCCAAATTCTGATTATTATATTGACAAATCCACTAAATGGGTTTATGTAGATTGCAAACTTAACATTTGCATTCATATAAAACACACCTCAATGACTACACAAGAAGTATCTGTAAATAGTAACACACAGCATAGATACTATATCTGTAGAACAATAAAGCTCCACAAGTTAGTGCGATCATAAGAATTTTTCCCCAAAATATTTGCTACAGGAAACAAGTAGCTGAAAAACGTGGGTAGATAAAAATATGAAAATAAACCCCTGTACATTAGCAGGGAATTCTGTCTTCTTCCCAAAGCCCAAGATCTTCATATCTTTAACAGGAAAAAAATGGTTACAGAAAAAACTTGTATGATACATGAAGCAGAAGCTCCATTTCTGAGCTGCAAAACCATCAAGAGAAAGCAGAACGGGACGTACCCGTATATGCTCCACTTTAGGGCAGAGGTGGGGGGTGTGTACTTTCAAAGTGTATGACACACCCCAGGGGACTCTTCACAAGGATAAAAATTTTCTAGGGTCATGAGGAAGAGTTTTCTACAGCTCCTTTTACAGCTCACACCTTTTGCTTACACAGCACATGACGAAAGTGTTAAACAAGCTAACAGCTTTTGATAAAATCCATACGGCTAAGTCTCATTACTTGTTGCTTGAAGTGTGTAACCATGCTGATTTTGTTTCCTCTTACTTACCAAATGAAGTCTGTATTTGGTGACAAAAGTAAACAAGGGGGAAATAAATTCTTGAAGTTGGTGGAAGGAAACTTCAACTCCCTCACTGATACCCTGTTTTTAAATTACCGTATCACTTGGCTTACCCTCATCTCAGAACACTGAACGTTGCAAGTAACTTCTCAGATGACTGAATAAGATTTGCTACTTCTATTCAACTTGTATGAAGGAAACAAAATACCCTGTGTTGCACATCCCAATTTATTTCACCTTGTAAAATAGTAAGATTTTAATAAAAAATAACTAATAATGATGAAGATTCAGTTTCTTTCATTAAAAGTAAAATGCTGTATTTATGCTCCTGATACAATAAAGACCTCCTAACAGTATCAATTCCGGCAAACAATACAGGTTATCAGCATTCCATGCTACTGCTTTTACACATCATCCCTGTGTTCTCCATCTCAAAAAAGTTCCTTGTAATATAATGTAAGTTATATACGTAATATAATGTAAGTTCCTTGTAATATAATGACTAAGCAATTTTTTACATCTTTTTGAATATGACAAAAATTATCAGCATAAACCTGTGAGCTTTCAGAGAACAAGATACAGTAACGTAGTTCTGAGAAGATATTAAATAAGTTTCTTCCGGCTAGGATAACAGCTAACAAGATAGCAAGAGTCAGTCAAGACACAGATGTCCACTTAGAACTGTAGTACATACCGTGTCAAGAAGCTTCAAATCAAGTTCTTTATTAAAGAATATACTTATCTCCCCAAAAAGCTAATTGCCTAAGAAGCCGCTGAGACCTCATGATGGAAGAAAACTCCCTGGAGATTACATCCTCCCTGGAGAGGACAGGATCATTATTATTTTTGATCATTACTATTTTGTCTCCTTGACTTGCCAGTTAGACACAAGAAGAAACACCTCCCAGTTCTCGCAAAAACAGACTTCTCCCAGATCTGATAATTAACTCACAGAGCTTCCTCAGACATTAGGGGAATTTAAAATGATACAGCCTGAACTGAACCTGACTAGTTTCAGAATAGGACTTGGTATCATTTGCAGTTTCAATCAGAACAGTTTTCCCAACAAGGACCCAACGGCACTTACATCATGAGAAGTACAAAGCACACCAATATGCACAAACATGATAGGTCACATTTTGTTCAGATCTTTATCTGCAAATATTAACAGGAGGAAAAGTCACAGGATTTACAGCTAAAATTGGTCTTCAGCTATATTTATTCTTGCTGGTCTAAATGACCGCTCTCTCCGTTACATTTTGTGTTATACATTGAATGCACCTTTTTTGTTTTAGCTAAGTGACATGCAGGAGCAAAGATGGGTGGAAAAACCATCACATTCAAAATTGCATTAGCACCAGGGCAGATGCTAAGCTTAAACAGTAGCTTTCAAGACCTACAGAAAAAGAATCAACACCCTGCATTTTCTAGTAACTAGAAACACATCTTACAGCCCCAAAGTGATGCTCGTATTTCAGGTCTTTCACAACATACTATTCTCAGAGGCTGACTAGATGTCTACCTGACTAGCTACCCTGGGTAGCTCAGAACCTGGCCCCAACCCTTTAAAAGTCACCTGCATACCTCTATGGATCATATTCAGCAGCTGTTTCTATGGGTTCTTGTCTCAAGCATTCCACATTGGTGGTGGAATACCTTTAAATTGTCTAGCAGAAACTCATGTAGTATCATTCCTGAGAAGCAGAATAGTTAGTGTATGCCCAAGTCTTGAAAAGGCCAAAAAGAAGGCTGGAAACAGGAAGGAGGTGAAGAGATTGTAAAAGCCCTAAAACGTTAAAATGTTAGATGAATGTCATACTGTATGCCAGGCATTTGAAACAGGAACTGGGTTTTTCAAAGAACACAAGTCTTGGCACCCAAGGGTTCAAAAATTAATACCAAGGACCTTCTGCAGCACCTCTATCAAAACATTGTACTGATATTTTTACATGGTGACAAGACAGAGATAAGGAGAAAGGACAAACAGGAATCCAAACAAGCAAGAAGTGTCCACAAGTACATGGAAAGATGCTAGAAACCAACATCATGATGTACAGCTTTTCAGTTCAAGGGTTCCCAAACAAATGAAACAGAATGACACTTTGATCTGTGAGCCTGAGTTAGTGAGCTGTTCACAGCTCAACATATGTAAACTGCACCAAGAGCATATAAAGTTTATGAGCTAATCCAAAATCCTCATGAAAGCTTCAGTACTTTCACAAGTGTATCTCATATATATACTTTAAAAGGTACTTTTTGATTTGAAACACTGAAGAAGCCAATATGTCAAGAAAGTCAAGAAGTTGACCGTTCCTTAAGAATTTGACGGTCTGCTGATAGACACTTCACTTCTCCTAGAAGTATCATGAAATAGCAGTTTATTCATTAGTCTTTCCCAGCACTACCTACCAAAGGGCCAATCAGTTTGAGAAGCAAACTTAAATACTATCATTTTGGTGTTACAGGGCTTCCTCATTTACACAACATTAAAAAAAAAACAACAAAAACAAACACTTGCTGGAGAGTCTACATTGACTGTTTTTGAGCACCACCATGAAGAGAGCCTGAAAAGACCCCACAGCTAAATGTATAAACACAAACTGAGCCAAAGAAACTGGCTTTTAAGTGTCAGTAAAATAGGAGATTAGATCAAAAAAGAGAAAGAGAGAGATAGAAAGAGCACAAGAAACCCAACAAAACAAACCAGCCAACCCAGTCTCTCAACAGAGTCAATTAAAATCAGAATTGTTTATCCAGACTTCTGGTTTGGTCCTATGAACAGTACCTTTATTACATTCCATCATGGAAACTGAACAAGACACTCTGGTGTTTGAATCTGCTCACAGGCACAGACTCCTTGAGCCACCCAACAAACAGCTTCAGGGGTCAGGTCTCATAGAACATGGAGTCTGCTGCAAAACAGTCTGTTGTTAAAAGTAAGCTAAGAATGAAACACTCAGCTATCACAGTATCTTGAAAGAAATAATAATAGCCTTTCTTCCTGACAAACTGCAGAATAGAAACTTTTCACACTTCCCTGGGAAACATTTTTTTCCCCTAGTCCACAAGATCCAAAAAAGCTATGGCTATTGCAATTTCAAAATCAGCTAGAAGATTATCTTATCCCAGTTAAGGGCAAACTGAGGTGGTCTCAATAAAGAAGACGTAGGAAAATGGCTTGGGGAAGCAAAGCTCTTTCTCTCTCTCAAGTTTCTCTTACCTCGGGAATACTTAAAGAATCTTGAAACTCCAAGGTATAAAGCCAAAGGTCAGTGAGATGCTTGCCTATAAAGGAAGTTAAAGGAGAGTTTCTGGTAAGTTGAGAAGCACAGTACCTTGCTCAGTCTCAGTCACTGAGAGCAGTGAATTTGAACAAAAAGGATAAATTGATCTGCAAGAAGATCCAGTATGGAACTCTACAAAGTGTACCTGTTAGAGTTACAGTAAAGAGTATAAAGAGTTATACTTCTAAACCTATTTCTTAACTTCTGACTAGGGAATATCAAGAAGAGTGAATTTATCAAAACACAGCATCCCATTTGCCTCTTAACAGCAGGCACTTTGTCTGGATGATATTTTTATTTAAGTGGCTATGGAAAGACAGCAAGTTACTGTTCATCTAATACCAGAGATCCAGCACAAAAGCTAAAACTGCAAGGCTGTTAAGCATTCAAGATAGCACAAGAGCTGAATATCATCTACTTACAGTAAGTGGAAACAATTTATTTAGTTAATGCACATTTTTGCTTCCCCTCCACTCAACCCTGGAGGTATGAGTATCTTAAAAGCTAGTTACATAAAAATCAACTTGTTCTGTGTTTAATCTCCAGTGTTGTTATCTGGAAAAAACCCCTCACATTCTTTAAAAGCCAAAAGTTCAAAATGGCATTTTTAATGAAGTAATCCACATTACTTAAATTTCTTGAACTGAAACTATACATGCACCGATGTGGTCAAAATTCCAATACAGTCCAGAATAGAAGTTAAAAAAAAAAAAAAAAAAAAATTGTAACAGCCACAGTTTCCTTCTTAATAAGCTTTTTTTATAATAAATAAATAAATGCTTTTTAAAAAAATAAATATGGGGAGACAGAAAACCCTAAAAACCCAACACTTTCCTTCATTCCTATTCTGACACTCCACATGGTAAATTTAATTTAGCAGTTACCATGACTACTGGATGCAAGCCACTCCATCTTTTGGACACAGAACAGTTTTTATTGAAGTTAAAGGTGCAACTACAAAAACTGTGTAAGAGTAAAGTGGTGGGTGTTGGTTTGGGGTGGCGTGGTCTGTTTTTTGAGGGAGTTGGAGAGGGGGTGTTGGTTGTGATTTTTTTTCCTTCATTCAAAACATTCAGCAGCAGCAGCACAGTTAGTTCCAATGTAATCACTGTACAATTACACACAGTGAAGGAAGACAGCCAGGAACAAGCTGAGGACTTTTTAAAGTATCAGTAAAAATAAAAAAAGTGGAGAAAGTAGATTTTACAGAAAAGTCAAACAAAATAATTTTGGAAAATACACAGACACTGAGGTCTGAAGAACGTAAAAGCTTTGTTTTGAAACAGGGTATCACTATGTAAAGAGCTGTGTATCTCTAATCCAGTATCTCCATAGTGCCACAACACTGAAGTTCAGCTATATGGCCACATAACCTTATTTAGCAGAAGCCACATGACTTGTTCTACCTCCAAACCCCATTCAAGATGAATTCTGAGCCCTTTAATTATTATATTGAAATGACCTAAGGAGCACAGAAGAGATTCAGCTCAGACTCATGAATGCAAGTGACATGGAACTGCTTTGTCTTTTTTGTCTATTGCTCTCAGTGACTCTAAGAGACAAAGAGTGATGTACTCTTGTCAAGTTGAAGAATGACTGATTGTTTACACCAAGGCCAGCAACTGCTCTTGGTGCGGTGTTGAGAGAAAACAGCTTCCTGTACACATCATCCCCAAACACTTCATGTTTGCTATGGAAAACATGGAAATTCTTAAAGCTTGGTCCTTTAGTCTCACATTGTCAGACAAAACCACCCACACCACACATCAGTTTGTAACTTCATTGAAAGTGGCAATATGGAGTTAGGAAACACCCCTAGATTCTCCTAAACCAGACTACAATGTATTTGACTTCCTAAATCACTTGCAAACTTAGAAAGACATTGGAACTGCTGTCAGTATTCCCTAGCAAGATGCTGGTGATTTAGGGAACCAGGAAACAACAGTGACTGGTAACAGTAGCAATACGATCAGGAGTCTGGCTTAAGGTTTAAATACTGATATTTATATGCAAGATAGTAAAGAGTGGATTAGCCATTAAGGCATGCAACTTCAAGATTCAGCGCTCAGCCTAGGGAAAGCAACCGAAAATAAGAGATGGTAAGATAAGCAAGAATTCACTTGGCTTTTTACAAGTGTCAGTTTTAATCTCTAGTGTTAGACAACCTTCAACCTAGGAAGTAATAGCTTGCAAAATCAGTTTTGTTTTTACAAAAAGGACAGGCATGCAAGACTAAGTAAATGTTACAGCTAGGATAGCCATTGTCACAAAAAAAAAAAAGTCTGATATAACAAGATTTCTACAAGAAGCAAACCCGCTTAGAACAGCTGTACTTGACAGAATACTACTTCCTAACACATGTTTTTGGTTTTGAGTTAGGTTTTTTTTTTTTTAAAATTAACTGCTAACCTACTATGTTGTCGAGATAAGAGCTACCACTTTGACGAAAGAATGATCACGGGGCCTGTAAAAAGGGCCAGAAGCTCTGAAAACAACCTGCTTTCTCTTGGAAATCGAAGAGGATAAAAAAGTTGCTTTTGGATAAAGTCACTGAAGACATTTCCACAGCTACATTTTATGCTGTCCATCAAATCCCTGGTGACAAGAAGATATTTCAGAAGAACACTGGACAAATTCATTGGGAGATCAGACTGTAATCTTTTGAGAACTAGGCTTCAGCTCTTTCAGACATTATTGACTTGACAGCTTACAGAGCTAACAGCCCAATTCCCAAGACAGAGGGCATTCAGGAATTGCAGGACCTTATTTTTTGGCTCCCAGAAAAAGAAAAATAACAATCATGTTCTTGTCTCCAACTCTACCATAAGATCACTAATTCAGTATAAAGAAGATGAAAACAAAGATGTTCCAACAATAATCTTGATATTTTACTAGAATGTTATGAGTTTTCCTCTAATCAATATACTCCAGGCCAAACGAGAGGTCTTTACAAACTCTTCACCTAAAGGAATGAATTAAATACAGAAAGTGCTTATATAGAAGACACTTACACATTCAAAAATACAGACTTGGCTTCCAAAGGTAAGGTAAAGTACAACTTCAGTAAGTGGTCATCAACTTACGCTGGGCTACTAGCTGCAAAAACACAAACCTCTTATGTGTTTCCAACAGCAAAGTAGAATGCTGGCATAATCACTTCCACAGTATGTCTCCCAACAAATCAGAACAAGGGAACAGGAAATACTGGCCTGCCATCATAAATGGTCGTTTTATTTTAAGCACGCCTCAATGCATAAACTATGTAACTAATACGACTTCATCAACACTGAAGCAGAAGATGCCCAAACTAAGCTGTAAATCTTAATTTCTACTACAATCATGTACTTGGGTATTGGCATCTGGTATTTTGAAAATGGTCTAGTCTTTTCATATTTGCTTTCCTCCTGCCTTCCCTCAAAGCCATACAACAACAAATCTCAGGAGCTCTAGAAAGACTACAGCTTACTAGATGGAAGGAAGATGAGCTAAGTGACACAGCTACAATAACAAGCAGATGACATCACTGTACCAAAAAGATAAACAAGAACTATGCTGATGCCTTTATTTCATTGCAACAATAGAAACTCTCTCAACAGGACATTATGAAAGAGGCAAGACGATGTGTTTCTGGTAGAAGTTGTAAGCCTCACCTAAGTATTTCCCATAGTGCTCCAAGATTATTAACTATTGTCCTTGAAGACTGCCTGTAACTGTTCTCCAAGTCTGAGAAAGGAAGAAATACATGATGATAGTCTTTGTGTAGTCTTTTGATTCAAATTAGTAATTAAAAAAGTATTTTAGGTGTTGAAAACATATCAGTAGAAAACATTTATGAAAGTAGCTTCTCCAACTATTAAACAATGAATATATCATTTCCTTAGCAAAAAGCATAGAATTAACTACCTATGCATAACATGTAGACTACCATTCATGCAACAAAACAAAAAAGTCTTTTGAGCATATATATTTAGCTCATTTAACTACTAGAAATACAAAGACACTCCAAACTGAACTGCAAGAGTATCTACCTAGACACTGTTTTGGGGATAATGTGCTATTACAACCAATAGCATGGATGGAACAGGAAGAACTCAAGCAATCCTCAAAGATGGCTGTTGCACTCTCCAGCATAAAGAAAAATCTCTTTGGAGTAAGTCTTTGCAGATATTAGGACCACAATGCTGCAATTTCATGTGCAACTCATGCTGTCAGGTTATACTAGCAACCATTTATGTTACGTGACAACGCCAATTAATCTAGCAGTCATTTCTGAAGCAATTAGCTTGTTACATACACACAAAAAACCTACTTAACTGATACTCTGGTTATGTGACTGTACTGCACAGGTAAGCTGTTCTTCGTTAAAAATAGCCACAGCAACAGTTTTAAGGGTTGAGCAGCCTGTTTCCCATGATGTACTGCCTGGAAACCTCAGCTCTTGCTATTGTATAACAAGCAGCACACAATTCCTGTCCTTACAAACTTATAATTTATATATAGCTTCCCCATTAAGCTAGCAATGCAGATCTTGCATGCAAACAAAACCTATAGAATATACTTACAATCAGTGGTACACCTGTAAAACAGGAAGAAGCATGCAACATCTAAGCCCTAAGACCACACTGAATGTAGACCAGAAGTGTTCAGATAGGTGCTTAACAGTGTAAAACCATGTGCAATTCTGGTAAGCAAGTTCCCTGTGTGCACATTAATTTATCTTATACATACAGACATAGATATCTGAGTAGCATTCCTTCAGCATGGGTCTGCAAGAACTTAAGATCAAGTGCTACCCAGGCAAATGAAATAAACAGAAAAGTGCCCAAACACTAACTTCTGTCTGAAATATTTCAAGTAACAAATGGTTTAAAACTTAAGATTAGTTAACTGTTTAAGCTAGGAAATAGTGTCTATTAACTACCTGTTCTACAGCATAGACACACAAGGGCTAATAGAAAGACCTATGATAGCATTACAAATGCACGCTGCTACAGAGCTCTGAGTTCCAGTTTCACATGCAACACCATTTAAAAGACGGAAGCTACTCACAAATTGCCTTTTTTCAGACTTTCGTAAACATGCAAGAAATTCCACAGTTTTGCTCTGATTACATCAACTAAGAACATCAGTTCTTTTCTAGAAAAATAAAGACAAGTTACCTAGTATTCATTTTGTGTGTCTGAAAACCTAAATAGGGATCAAGAACCAAACTAGTTGCTAGGTCATCGTTTTCACACAGTTCCTTGGCAGACATTCCAGAGGAAGGCACATAACGACTCTGACCCTCAAATCCTGAAGCACCGCTACCTGCAAATAAGAGAGCATAAATTAGATATCACTTAAGGAATGTTATAAAGCCCAGCTACACTTGGGAACAGACAGCCACAGGTTGGAGACAAAAAAATATAGAACAATTAAGGAAGATGATAAAATATCTGAAGAAGCAGGAGCACGGTTCATTTTTCACTCTTGCTTTTCTTCATTTATGCAGCAACCAATGGAGAAATTATTTTAGAATATATTTTATGGGTGTCTTTAATTAATTTTGGTTTCCTTCTCTCTTCCCCTCCCCAACTACAAGCATCTTTCCAGACTACACAGTTCAGTCATGCCTGCCTCTAAAATTTCTGACCTATAAACATGATGAAGCCATGAAAATTTCAAACCTGATTTCCCCAAAATCTGAATAAAGGATTTACTCTGAATTTGTATTTAGTCCTTCATCCCAGACCAATAGTGGAAATAAAACTCCATGTTCCTTAAAACCATTTCATAATGACTACTGATATATATAACTTCATTCAAAATAGGGTTTACTTCTACAAGTGCATTCACTAAAAGTTGGGCTAGTAATTCAAATTATACGTTATCCACTTCCAATCACACTAGCTCTGACTTTGTGCCAATCATGTATTTTATACTTATACCAGTTCAAAATTATTTACATTCAGTTATTCTCACTTAACTTTTAAACTGATCTGAAGAGATCTATATTTCTGAAATGAGTTAACACATCCAACAAATACAAACATAATTAATACTTCTGATGACAGCTATATGCTGAATGCAGTCCTCATCTGTGAATTCAGACAAGACAGAAGCCTGACTTGCCAATTGATAGACGAATCACATACAGTACCTAAGCTACATAAACATGTACATACATCTGCTTGATCGTCTCTCAACTCCATTTTTGCCGGACTTTGGATTCTCCTTTCCTGCATGCTGCAATTTGGTCTGATTCTGCGCATGTTCATTAGACGACTTGCTTCCACTTCTCCTGCCATTCACCACCATGTTCTTGGATTCTCCCAGCCACTTCATTCCCACAGACAATCTGACTCAGTTGCATTTAGTCACTTTTCAAAAGGCTTGGAGAAGTGGATGAATAATTTCAGTTCCAATTCCTACTGGAAGCAAAACAAAGATGATTAGAACTTAGTAGAAAACTGTTTCCAAGACACAGATTTTCACAAAAAGAAATTAAAAAAAAGGGGGCTGGGGGAAGACGAAGATAGTAATCTGCCTTTGCATTAGGAAGAAAAACAATTCATTAGCACTAACACAGGGAACTGTTGCAAATACAGATATCCACAGGTGAACTATTGTCTTACAACTTATAACCACATCTGGAAGCAAAGATGGAATGCTAAAGCTGATAAATTGCTACGGACAACTCAATTTTAAGAGCTGGACTATACACACATATATACCTATGTATTTATATAGGCATACATACACATGGATAAATACACACATAGCTATGTGACTCCGAAAATGGAGTCTTTTCAAATGTGCACCAAATTAAGATTTATTTCCTAATTTAAAAAAAAAAAAAAAATCTGTAACCTGTTTGGAACTCACAGCAAAGAATGGCATTATACAAACATCCTCTATGAAGTAAAACCCAACACAGTTTAAAAAAAAAAAAAGAACAAAAAACAACCAGAAAACTGACAATATTTTTTGAATGGAGGTAGGGAAAAGATGTTAAATCTTTATTTAAAAATTAGAGTTCAAAAAACCCTCAGCGATAATCTAGAGGACCCAGGCTACTATTTTTTAGTGTTCTATGTAACAAAAAAGAGTCGCAACACGTCTGGCTCAATTGGTCAGTTGTAAGTGGGGTCACAAGTAAAGATTAAATCTTACAGTACATAAATGGCCAGCAAAGCATATGCTAGTTTTTGTCTGCAGTCTCAATGCCTTTTGCATAAATAATTATAAGAAAGCTACTAATGCTTTTGTACACCGCTGTGTCTCGCTCTGTATAACTTGCAGGAAAAAAAAATGTGACACTGATTTACACAATTATTTTACAATTGCATTTCTGCATTAGTAATTAATTTACTTGATTTTAATTTATCCTCGCTACAGCTTCCTCATTAAAATAAACTGTGCCTTTTCTTTTTACTCTTATTAAAAAAAGAGCATTACTACTCTGCTCACAGATAACAAGCATCATGTAACAGGCATTTCAATCTAGTGAAATAAATTCACAACAAACTAACAGATGTTTTGAAACAATATTTTTGTAGAAATTCTGTTTTTTAAACAGTTAAGAGTAGCAAAATACTGGATTTCTGTTAGACGTGTATGTGATCCAGCTACTTAAAGCTACAGAAATATTTATGGCCAGATGATCAGTAACCAAGTTCCTTACAAAGATTCAGAAGATTGAGGTATTCGAGAAATCAATAGAGACAAGTGACTTAATAGATTCATTGGCTCAAACATCTTACTAGAACTATCATCCAGAAATCTACAGGTTTTAGAACTTTTTACAAATTGTCACAGAAGGACCATAAGATTATTGACAAAGTAACAGAATCATACTGAGGAAAAGCTGGCTGAACTGCTGCCTTAATACAAAGAAAAGGAATTGAGATAATTTCAGCGGACAAGGAATCTTCTTGCTGCCAGGGATGGAAGGGATTGGCTTTGACCTAAGATTTTGGGGGGGGGAAGGGGGGGGAAGGTAGAGTTTAAACATCTGGTTTACTGGACCAGCAAACTTTAACAGCTCTGTAACAGAGCTGGAACCAAACAGTTTGACTACCAGAATGCAAAAGTTGCTCTGCACACTGACAAAATTCTTTAGGAAGCTACCACATATAGCCTTCAGAAAACCAGAGACTTGAAATTTGCTAGGGAAAACCCTATTCATTGCATTTAGCTATATGTAGAACGAGGCATTTTTACATGGTACCTCCAAAAAAAACCCTTGGAAATCTTGCAGCCAAACCTGTACTAGAATAGAATAGGCTTTTTTTTTTTTTTTTTCCATAGAACTTGCCTAACAACATACATTTAAAAAGGAAAAAACCCACAAAACAACCAAAATCCAACACTTGTTAAGCATCCCACCTGAACTTCTTTCAGAAGACAGCTACCCTGTGAAGATCTGCACTATCCTGTAAACATTTAACAACAAATTCATGCTTAAACTTCCCTCTTTCTGCTTCTCCATCAACTTGTTTTACAGCTCTATAGACTCTAATTAAACCCAGTTCCCCATTTTTGTAACAGTGCTAATAAATAGCATGAAAACTACATTAAAGACTTCAACTAAATTCAGTCTTAGTCTCCTTGTAAACCAGGACTGAACTATACTCTGTGGTGTGCTACAGTTTAAGAGCAGTACAGACAAACAAAGTCTACCATGAAGTCCAATTGTAGATGAATACTGGTATGCAACAATCTGGAGGAAAAACATTCAATACAGTAGTGTTTCTGACAACTAACAGGTATGGTAGCTACACTTTCAGCTGGACTCTGAAACTGCACAAAGAAGGAAACTGAACTTTCTTAAGTCCAGTTTGGGGAGGTGAGTACGATCTGTGCTGAGACACTTCTGCCTAACAAATGCAGTAATGACAAGGAAAGTATGATAGCAAAGGTAAGAAGGAATGTGGCCACAGAAGACCACTCAAACCATACCAAGCATTAGAAAAAATACTTGCTTTTGCTGCAAAATATATTGACACAGGTGACAAGAAAGTCCTCCCAAGCAAAATCAAAAGTCATTTAGTGAAGCCTAGCAAACATTCTTGTTAAAAATCATTATTTATTTGAGCCTAGCAGCCTAATGAGCACAAAAACCTTTGTCTCCATCTACTGCTGCCTTTTATTTTCTAATACCAGCCAAATGACAAACTTGAAGACTGCAAGCGTGCTTCTTCAGCCTCTATTCCTTCTCCCAGTACACAAACACTGCTTTCAAGAGACGGTATCAAAAGCCAGAACTAACAGACAGGATTCCTTTCCCAGTGAATATTACAGCTCCTAATGCCAATAGATAACCTAAACAAGAGCAATAGATGCCCCACTCACCACCACCACGGGATCTTTAATACATCTTCAGATGTGATTTGTTCTCAATACTTTCTACATCAGACTCATACTGACAACGCCTTTGGGAACAGAGGAAGAAAAGGAAACCTTCTTATTCAAGGAAAAAAAAAAAAGAATATGCTTGCACCTCCACATACTTAGAAATTCCTGCTAAAGGGCTCCATCATCAAATAATAGAATACCATGCATGGATCACTTATGATTTCAGGTTTATCTACACTGTTAAGTGTACTGGCACAATCACATCTTCCAAGGGATCTTTTTCATTTCAATGTAAATATCCACATTGCTGTATTAACCCTTTATTAATTACACCACTACTCTTTATAACTTTACTGCCTTTTATAATTCTATTACAGTAGTTTTACAGGCACATTTCCTCAAATGTCAAAACATAGTTCAGTCACATTTGGCACCTCTCATCGAGGAATTAATCATTTCATTGCAACAGTATTCTCAAAAATGAAAGCTCAAGTTTCATTTACCTGGTTCTAAATTTATTAAACCTATTAACACACTTTCTGAGCGTTACTTGGATTTCAGTAACATTTCGAAGCACCAATCAACAACTGAAGCACAAACACTAT
This sequence comes from Balearica regulorum gibbericeps, assembly GCF_011004875.1. Classification (NCBI taxonomy): domain Eukaryota; kingdom Metazoa; phylum Chordata; class Aves; order Gruiformes; family Gruidae; genus Balearica; species Balearica regulorum. Next base: position 50,638,797 of record NC_046188.1, on the reverse strand, counting down.
TAATACTGTCATCACCTAAGATACTCAGGTGACAGTCAGATTTATCCAGAAGTGTTTATCAGACTGATTAAGCAGTACCATTCAGATTTATACCACATATGAAAAGTCTTAGACCTTTTATACTGGAAAGTGTAGTAAATCCCTAAGAATTTGAGTAAAGAAATTCTAGGGCTGTTAAAATGGATCTCAAAAACTGTCTGAGCCTCCTAGGCTTTGGGCTCTCATCTGCAAAATCTATCAATTCAGAAAAGTCTTACTGTGAGGGGTAAAAAAGCTGCACAAAACCAAATCAATGAAACCCTACACCACACACACCAGTAACCATAAGGAATTCAAGTATAATTTATTTTAGTCTTCCATAACACAGTTTTTGCATATAAATATTTATCACTTAAAGGACAGAGACAGCTTGTAAACAGAGGCAGTGGATTTTGTTCATCCCTCTCCCACAGGCAAAGACGCCAGGATGAGGAGGCTTGCTAACAGGCAGGGTCATCCTCTCCCTTCCCATGGTCTCCAGTACGCAAGCAGTCAAAGGATCTCCTACAATACAGTTTACTGATTTATTTATTTAAGAATTTAAACACCTAAACAAGTTTTGAGGTTTGTTTTTTGTTTCTTTTGCTGCAAAAAGTCTTCCTCAACAAGACAGGCGCCGAAAGCAAATATAGGACACAAAACTAGAAGACCCAATGACCACATCCTCAGCTTTTCTGGACAGATCAATGGTATCCAAGAGAAGAGATATACATTTCATTACTGATAGCTCTCTCTCAAAAAAAAAAAAAAAAAAAAAAAAAAAAGCAACAGACATTTGAATTTGGGAAGCAGAGCAAAATTATGCAACCAATTTTTCTATAGGATCACCAGACTGTAGAAGATTTACTACAGCCACCCCATCTGGGTAACAAGAAAAAAAACAAACCACAACAACAAAACACACACACACTCTTATAAAGTGTTCAAGTTTTTAAGAATACTAAAGACTCTGAGCAAAATCAAAGCTGAATGAAAACTTGCACAGCTCTAAGGAGTTATTCAGAACACCCTTAAATCTTATTGCAGTTACTGTTTTTGACAGCTCAGACAAGTACCATTACGCCAGAGAGGAAAGGAAGGCACAGAATGCTTCTGGCTCACAAAAGGTGTGAAGCCAATGTACAGTATCAATTTAAACAGGAACCTAATGTTCCATGTTATACTACAAATTACTACTGATAATACTAAAACACAGCAAAACCAGGTATGAAACAGATGTCTTTGCAACCACAGAAAGTGACAAAAAAAGAAGACATTTGGGAGTTTAACTTTCCCATAATCTCTGTAGACAAAGTTGTAACTTAAAGATAGGTCAGGTGGTCCCACAGAATTCAAAGATTCTGGAGTTGAGGCTGCAATTCCTCAACAGGATAGAAAAAACTACCTAGGACTTCAGTCCCACCCCTGCAGATGCTTATTTTAGCCACCTGATTTCACATCCACTTTTGACTTTCTCTGCCCCTGGGATGAACTGATTCAATAAATTAAACTACCAGAAAAAAAAAATTTTTTTTGAGTGCTTTTCAGCTAGTTAGTTCTCAGAATAAGCTTAGTGCAGAACTGGACATGGATTAACACTGGCAGATGGGAGGCTGTAAGACTGTCAAAACTGACTCAAGTCAGTTTAAAATGTTGCAGAACTGCACCCTCAGGATGTAGATTTGAGAGAGTACACGAGTCCAAAACTCACCCAATCAGGCTTCAATCCCCCACCAATAGCTCAGTCTGTACATTCCCACTTTCTCTTGAGCCAGTTCTTTTGCAGCCACCTGAGTTTTGTGTGTCAATTTGGATACTAATCCAAGCATAATGCAGGCACAGAAGCAATAGCGTACCAGTACAAACGAGTGGCAGACAGGGAATGCACATATAGATGTGCTTCAGCAGCTCCTGCCCTTTCCCTCTCCCGGCCCCCCCTTCCTCCACTAGGTGCCCTCTGAGGGTGAAGCTGAATAACTGAGCAAAGCACCCTTCATGATCCCCCCAACTCACTGCAGCAACTCCAGTGTTCAGCAGACTTTCACAGAGACAATCCAAAAAGCTCACTGCTTCCAGGAAAGGGAGAACCTTCTTCCTCACCATTCCCAATTCACAGAAACATTTCTACCATGCTGGAGCTCAGTGGACATCTCCATAACTCAGTTCAACCTCATTAACCCAACAGAGGGAGAGCAGGTAATTTTCTGCTGGTTTAATAGGCTGAGCAGGCTTGGCAAGAGATCCAATGGGCACTAGAGCAAGAGAGGATGCAGTACTGGAGGAGCAGCAGCAGGACCACTGAAAGGGGAAGGAAAAGCGTCAGCTGTTGTAACAGTTCAGCTATGTGACTTACACAGGTTCAGCTGAACCTAGCAGTTCAGGGCAGCCCCACACAGCACTACAGTTCAATAAAGACTTCAAACCAGCATAACACCAAAAGCAGCCCTGCTGCCCCCTCGCCTGCTTGTGCCCACTTCCATGCCATCCTCCCTCTGTGCCAACAAAACAACTGCAGACCCAAGCAAGGACCAAATCAGGGGAGTCACCAGAAAAGCCTGAACCTTGCTGGCTTGAACCATGGTACAAGAGAATGTTACAGGAGGTTAGAGGAACAAGGTCAGGAAAGTGGTCAGGAGCACTTAAGCTGGGACTGCTCCCAAAAGCTTTGCATTCTCAAACCACAGCTCTGGATTCACTGTTTAGCACAGAAGTATCATACCTTACACTTACTATGTTAATTTGGGCAGCTGTTGCATTAAAGCACAATGGTGTTTGAAGTGAAAAGAATACTGGGAATTGTAGTCCTGCAATAGGATAGTTCTAACCAAGCAAAACAAGTATTCAAGAGCCCTGTTCAGTCCTGTTACTGAGTATACAAGGCTACATCACCCCGCTTACTTTAAAGAAGTCTTATTTTCCAGTTTGCAAACTCAAATGGATATAAAGCAGAGATGTCTGTATATGTCTATCTGGCTCTAATAAAAAAACAGCATGATAAACAAAACAAAGAAATTCCATTTTTCAATCAAGTAAGTCATGTTTTCCTCACACAGTGTTACTTGCAAGGAAGAAAGCTTAAAGCATTCAAGACAAAAGTCCTTTTTTAATGAAAACAGAAGAGGATGCATCTATAGCTATCATGACCAGATTATGGAAACAGGACATGACTCTGTGTGAACTTACTCTGTTAAGACATTTTAACCTCATTGATCAAAACTTCCCACTATATATAGTTAACTATCAAACATTCTGATCAGATTGCCATCTCATGTGTCACCCTGTGCTGAATTCAACTCACCAGAATACTACACTACTTAAGACTCTCATGCTGCCTGTGATACAACTCAACAAAACACCACGTATTCTCTCTCTCTCACCCCCATCTTTACTTTTTCAGAGTAACATGCTGAAGATAATTTCACTTTAAAGTTTCACGTATAAAGGCTAGACAAAGATGTGCTTTATCCTTTCCTTAAAAGCATATAATCTCCAATTAAAAAAAAAAAATCGCAAAAAACCTCAAGATGTTAGGCGTTTCGATCTAAATGCAGCAAGCTCCAAGCACTCAAAACCGACCTTAATGAAAACCCAGCAGCACGAACACGGATTAAAACTCCTACTACGGCTCACACAGAGGAAAGCCATGCCGTCGGGACCACTAACCATTTAACACCAGAAGCGCCACGAACTGCCAAATAAGTAACAGCTTCTCTCCCAAGTTGCCCACACGCCTCCCTACGCTGAAACTCCTCGCACAAAACCCAGCGACGAACCAAGGGGGAAGCGGAAGGGGAGCGGGGCCGGCCGGGCCGGGTGGCGGCGCCTCCCCAGCCCCGTGCTGCCCCCTAGGGCTCACCTCCCGCCGGCGCCGCCATCAAACCCCCGACCCCGCCGTGGCCCCCCACCTCCCCCGGCCCCCAAGTGCGGCGGGGAGGCGGCACCGCCTGCAGACGTCCCTCTCAGAGCGGTCGCGGGTCTCCCCCTTCAACCGCCCTGGAGCGCCGGGTCCGCCTGTCAGCGCCGCCGAAAGCTGCCCTCGCCCTCCCCGAGGCGGCGGGGGACGCCGGCGGCCCCGCACGCTGCCCCCTCGGCCGTCCCGCGGTGGGGGGGAGCAGGCCGCAGGACAGGACACCGGGCACGGTTCCTCACACCCCCTCCCTCCCGCTCCCCGCCCCACAGAGCCCCCTCCGCAGTTCTGCCCCCCGCCCCCCCCCAGCTGAGGGACACAGCCCCCTCGAAGCCCCAGGCGCCCCCGCCGCACCGCCCGCTGACAGGCTGCCCCTGGCACCTCCCACGTGTGGGGGCACCCGGCTCACAGGGCCCAGGGGAGTCGCGACCTCCGCCCCCCCCGCCCCCCCCCAAGACACACACTCACCTCCCGTCTGCCCTCCGTGCTGGATCCCTCGCCACCGCCGGTGCTGTCCCAGCCGCCACTGGGGGAAAATGAATCATCAAAGGAAAGGGACTGAGGGGAAAAAAGGGGGGGTAGGAAGCGAAGACTGAGCGAGGGAGGGGCGGAGGGGGGAGGAAAACTAAGGAGGGGGGGAAAAAAGCAGCGATAGTGATAAAAAAATAATTCCGAGTGGGGGGAGGAAAAAAATGGCGGATTAAAATCCAAGATGGCGGCGCCAAGGGACGAGCGGTGCAGGGGGGAGGCGACGAGGGCAGTTGCCTAGAGATCCGTCCGCCGAGCCCCGCGAGAAAGAGTCCCCCAGGCTCCCTCACAGAGACCCCGCGGGGCGGCAGCGAGGACTGGGTGCTGTCGCCGCTGCTTTTTCCTCTTTGTCCTTCTTCTCTGTCGGGAACTCTCTTTCCGCTGGCCTGCCGAGCCAGGCGGGCCGCTGCGCCGGCCACCGCGCTCCGAAGTTTCTTCTTTCTCTCAGCGAAGCCCACGACCTCCTCGCCCCGTCCGGGGAGACGCCGCCTGCCCCTGCGCTCCCGGCGCGGAGGGACACCGCGGACAGGCGCTGCCTTACGCCCGCTGCTGCGGAAGGATACAGCACTCGAAAGGATATACAGACCGCCCGCGCCCCCCCTCCCCGCCGCTCCCTGCCTCCTTCCCCCGCTACGATTTCACAGTAGTCGGTACACAGGCAGGCCGCCAGCCCGCGAGCATTCGCGGAGGAGAGACAGCACGGTTTGTAGCTCCCATGACCGCTCAGAGCGGCGCTGCGCCGCGGCGGAGGGATTTCACTGAGAGAAAACAAGGCCCAGGCCGCCCCTCGGCTCAGACCGCCCGTCTGTGTGTGCGGTGAAGAAGTCCCGGTCGGCTCACGCGTTGGGAGATCCCTCCGCACGGAGCTGCCCTTTAAATGCGAGGGACTCCCTGCTGTGGGGGTGAGTGGTGGGCGGTTGTATTTGCTGCATAGGTTGGTGGAGGCGCTAGGTGCCCCATCTACCCTGGCGCCTGTGAGGCGACAGTTCGCCCTGCCCCGCGTGAGGGAGTGGGGACCGCAACTTCATCGCCTCAGGGAGCTCCCGGGTACCGGCACCTGCTCCCCCCGCCGGTGCCTGACAGAGGCATTTAAAAATGGCCCCCACGGCCTAGAGGGGCTGTGACGGAACTTACTTCCCTGCCGCCGAGCGGGGCAGCGCCGGAGGGGGGAGCAGGGCTGGGCAGCTTGCCCGCCTGCCCGTTCTCCCCCGCCCACTCCTCCACCGCCACGTCTTTCCACGCGTGTTCGTGGCTGGGCGTGGGTGCGAGCGCCCCACGAGAGGAGGGATGCCGTTCAGACAGCGGCTCCGTGGGCTACCCGCCTCAATAGAGCCCCCTTGAAACAAAAGGTGGCTTCGCTGCTGTCGGACGTGATAGAGATTGCAAGATGGGGAGTGGTGAACGTGGTATTGCCCATGAGGAGAAACAGGCTGAGTTAAATGCATTTGTGGAAAAAAAATAGCTAATGCAATAACTGCTGAACATTTCTACACTTCTAGGAGTTGGAAAACTCAAAGGCAAACGTTTTTCTGCTCAAAGTTCAGAATTTTTATTATGTACTTCATGTTTTGTGTTGCCCTTTATGTTTCTTGTCATATGATATGCTGATAACAGTACAGACTGTTCTCAAATACAAGTTTTATAAGTTTATTAGAAGCTTTTAGATTATTTGCATTCACTTTAAGGTAGAAGTTTGTGGAAAAGATTTGCCATGTAACATCTTTCCTCTCAACAGCTACTCACCAGAAATACCAAATCCTGTTTTATTCATAGTAGGATGCTAAAGTTTTTCAATAAAATAAAATTTTGTGTGGAACTGGGTTTAATCTTGCTTTCATTATACAAGTGAAACAATATCTGGAAATAGCATGTGTCCCAACAAATCAACTTGCTAGCTAAATTGTTTTTACCATAATTTGATAACAAGAAATTGCCTTTGAAGCTGAGATTTTGCATGCCCTGTTGCTAAACCAGATTAACATAGACTTTTACAGTTAAATTATATACCTCTGAAAGATTGACTCAAACCAAAATGGACTATTAATAGTATCACAAGCAGTGACACTGTGATAATATATTTAGTAACAAGATCTGTATATTGTTTTATGGATGTACCAGGTTGCTCTCTGTATTTATGGGAATGGCTACAGTCATAGATTCACAGAATCACAGACTGGTGGGGGTTGGAAGGGACCTCTAGAGATCATCTAGTCAAACTTCCCTGTTAGGGCAGGATCACCTAGAGCAGGTTGCACAGGATGGTGTCCAGGCAGGTTTTGAATATCTACAGAGAAGAAGACTCCACAGCCTTTCTGGGCAGCCTGTTCCAGTGCTCTGTCACCCTCCAAGTGAAGAAGTTTTCCCTCATATGCAGATGGAACTTCCTGTGTTCCAGTTTGTGCCCATTGCCCCTTGTCCTGTCACTGGGCACCACAGAGAAGAGTCTGGCCGCTTCCTCTAGGCATCCACCCTCTAGATATTTATAAGCATTAGTAAGATCCTCTCTCAGTCGTCTTTTCTCCAGGCTGAACAGAACCAGGTCTCTCATCCTTTCCTCATAAGAGAGATGCTCAAGTCCCTTAATCATCAGTCATCTCAGAAGTTTAGATATTGCTGGACTGGAAGATGTTGGCTTCAGTCCTAATGGCAACAGGAGTTTTCCATATCTCCAACAGTGAGTGGTGAGTCCTTAACGTGGTTGAAGCTGTGCACACAAAACCCCTATTTACATCCCCACCATAGACTCCAGCAGGTGATCTGGTGACAAAGCCCTGGCTACATCTGAAAGGATGGTTTTGGGTTTTTTTTGCAATACATTCATCTAAAACTTATTTCGTCTGCTATTCTGGTAACAATTATAAAAGTTAAAGAAAAAATAATCACTGTTTCCAGTTTGATTACAGCTGGGTTTGTTATTTCTTCTACATTATAGCATTTTCCCATTGTAGGTCTTTCATTTAATAAAACAAAATACTGTTTTTGAAAATAAGAAAGTTGGGTGGTCAAACTATGGTCAAATCATGATAGAGTGCTTCAGGAATAAATTTACTACATTAAACAATTTTAAGTGCCCACTTTTTTTCTGGAAACTAGCAGATACATGGCAACCAGCTCTAACTAAATGTAATTTCAGAAATTTATTATATTTTGTATTGTGAAAGAACCTTAGATAGTTTCAACATTGATTTCACTTCCTAAATTAATACTACCATATCAGGCTTAACCCTCACCAGAACATGAAAGGTCTCAGATGATAAACGTCTCTTCTTTTCTAATTAGTTATCAAAAAGAGTGGTGATGATGGCATTATATTTTAGAGGTATAAGAATTTCATTCAGTCACATGTTACTCAATATGTCTATGGTGATTTTGTGACTTCTGCTGGAGAATTTTTTTCTGATACTATAGGACCAAAAGTTTTCAAGCATATGCCAGGCAATGGATGAGTTTATTTCAGTGTGCATTGGCAAGAATCAGTAGTCTTTTATTCCCAAAGTAATATTCCTAAATTGTTCCAGTTATAAAAATTTGCTTTTTCCTGATTTTGTAGGTGTTCTCACTTGGGGAATAGTAACTTTTAAATTGTCAACATCCCATATATTCTATGACAGTATAGTCCTAATATTGCAAACATGTTTGGTCATCTAATTTTCAATGAAAATTTCTAGTTAGTAAAATATTTATGTGATGAGTGGTTTTGTGAAAAACATAGCTTTTAAGAAGCAAAACTTGAACTTTAGACTTGAGTTACTTGTAGAAGCTGCTGCTGCATTGCAATCTCTTGGGGGTTTGTATTGGTCCAGACTTCTGCCCACAGCTGCAGGGTCAGAATCCAGCCCTCAGCCCTAAGCCTCCCTATTCAAAGCCACCCCTGCAACAAAACCTGTCTGGTGATATGAAGCCAAACCCAGCTTAAGCTGAAAAAGATACAGCTCTAACTGAGCAAATGGTGTTTTGTCCCTGTATGCCTGTATGTCCATTCTTTCTTTATTTGCAAATCTGACTTAAATAGTGTGGCAATGGGTAATTTGGAGGACTACGAACATATAACCACAATTGAAAAGTCCATCACCCGCTTGACAGCTTTACTAAGCCACACAGGCATTTGGGGTTTTTTTGCTTACTTTTATTTCGCAGTACATTTACATAGATCCAGTGTAAATATTTCTGAAACAGACATCTGGGAGTGTTTATGTGCCAGTAACAAAGCCGAGTCGTCATATATGTTCTGGCTCTATAGCAGGCCTGCCAGGCTAGAAGGCACCTTCATGCCATGAAAGTTTTAAAGCACACCATGTCTTGTGCTATAACTGACATATAACTTATGTTGGAATTTTCAACTGGAAATAGTGTCCAAATCCCTATCATTAGTTCTGCTGATTTTAAGAGCCCAGCAATATCACCCAGTGAAGTAGAAGCATAAGGAAACAGGAAGAAATACAAGGAATGAGCTGAAGTAAGTTGTCAGGTATAATGAACTTGATCTTTCATTTATGGTAATGTTTTATCTTCTGTTTACAGCAAGCAGATGCTCTATAGCCATTATTTTTACTATTGGGAAGAAATTATGTTGTGCAAAGGTGTAAAACGTTTCACATTGCAAATGACACTTTTCTATTGGCATAGGCACACAGAGAATTTGTTTCCTTTGGATGCTGAGTAAGTATCTTCTTGTGACATCTTTGAGAGGATTAGTCCCTTCCATCTGTGCAGGAGCATGGCCTAAGGCACTAGCCTTGGTGCTTTGCTAAACTTGCTGTGAGGTGTACCGTTGCAATCAATGTGTAATCAACTCTGGCTGATGTCACAAGTCAGATTTCACTGAGGATTACAAACCCAAAGTTGAACATCACAAATGGATTTACAGAGGAATAAAATTAAAGACATTTTCTAAAAAATCGTATTAATTTATCAAAAATGTACATATTCTTAGTAACAGATGGTCAATAATAGATGATAGATGGCCTCCTCTCTGTAAATTAATGGCTGTAATTCACTTGAGGGGATCTGCTGATGTCATAAGCTGCCAGAGTGCAGCTTGAGTGATTTATTAACAGCTGTAGAAATCCTACAGTGAATTACATCCTTGTATTCACTGCAGATTGTTATTTATAAAATACGGAGGTTTGTATTTCTTAATTATTATAGGGATCTTTTCTGTGACTCTAATACAGGAACACAGTGCAGAAATGATGAGTATGAAAGCTCAGCTCCCTGCCTGCAGTAAAGGCCAATTTTCCGCACTAACACATATCAACAGCAAGCCTTATTATTTTTAAAATAATGTAATCAATATCTGCAGAGGTTTACATAAGTCCTGGCTGGTTGTTGGCTGGGTTTTTGTTGTTGGTTTTTGTTTGTTTGGGTCCCCCCCCCCCCCCCCCCCCATCAAATACAAATAATGTCAGTATCTTCTGATCCAGGAACCTCTGTCACTCAATGTTGTAGTCACTGCCTCTGTGCACATTACGCTGTGTCCAAAACGAAAAGAGGGCTGGGTGCTAAACAGGAATAAGTGCTATCTCTAATAATAACTGGATTTTTCTGTTTAGGAAGAAGACAGCAGATCCAGAAGGCTAGAAAAGGCACCTGGAAACCAAGATTCTTTGTGTACAGGGAAGAGGCTGTCCTACCTCCTAACACTGTTCCTGTTCAGGGAGAAAACCCTTCCTTTCCTCCATAAAATTCCTGTACGGTGAAAGGGAAAATTTTCTCAGTATGGATCCCACGTTTATCACACCCTTCTAAAATGTGAGTATATGCAAGCAAATGAACTAATATTCATTTCCATTCCTTTTTCCCTCTCCCAAAAATTAGGAGGTGATTCGGATGATATTAAACCCTGTTTCTCAAACAAGGGATACATTTCCAAAAAAGTAATGCAAGTTGTAGAGGGAGAGGAAAAGGGAGATGAGAATAAATGATGAAGAGTTGCACAGCAGGAAGGAACAGTCAGAATTCATTTGCAAATAGCTCTGTGTATTATTTTTGCTAAAGATGCAGAATTTCTTGACAGAACTCACAGCGAGTGTTTGGATGCCAGCTAGATTCCAATGAAAGCCCTTCCAGACTTCTCTCTTCTCTGAGATTAGTTTTGTTTGTTGATATTTAGATTTTACCAGTCCTAGGGAGAGTGCTGCAGTTGTTGTCCTCAGCAAGGAATGCTGCTTTACTCCTGCTTTCCTTCACCAATGACTGTCTGAGTGAACTGTTTCTACATAAGAGGTATGAATAGAAGGAAGGCGATATTTGTACGGGAAACAAATGTTAGAATTTGAAGAAAAACAGGCTCCAGAAATTGTTCACTGCCTTGAAGCAAAGCCCTTTGAAGTCATTATGCATTTACTAATTTCAGTAAGCCTGTTATTGCTCTTACAGTGTCATGGACAGAGGTCAATCACATCATGATCCCACTATGTTAGATATTATACAAAGGCACAGAAAGGTATCAAGAAACAGGAAAAAAATAGCCATTTTTCCCCTTCTTTTTTTTTTTTTTTTTTTTTTTCCTGCTTTCTGGAATGAAATGCTGTCCTTTGGATGCTTTGAAAATTGCTTATGATTTGTAGTAGCATATATTCAAAAGCTTGACTCTTCTTGTTTACCTTTAACTGTGTAGGAACTATACACAGAGCAGATGATCAGCTGGACCACAGTCTGTCCATGATTTGCAACTTCCAGGTCAGTTCTGAAACAGGCTCCTTCATTTCCTCTCAAATTGTATCTGAATCCATCTCTTTCCTGTTCAAACTGAAGTTAGGTTGGTTGGGGGTTTTTTTTTGCTTGTTTCTATGTGTCTACTCACTTACTTTCGACCCAGTTTATATGAAGGATGCTGTGCAAAACACCAGACAGCTTGGCAAGTATCACCCTTAAGTTGTATTGATCTCTGTCATTTTCATGCTTTAGGGGGGAGTTGTTGCTGTCTTCCCAAAGCTCCATTGTTCAGAGATTCATTATATTGGCAGGGATTTTTCGTTTTCCTTTTGTCATAACATCAAGGAAGGCTACTAGTTCTGTACAAGTGCTATGTTTCAACATCTTTCACTTGCCTCCCTTTTATAGCCAGGTTTTTCCTCCCTGTACAAACTGGCAAATCAGCGCAAGACTGTGAGGTCCCAAGGAGTTATGATGTACAGTATTTCTCCCTGTTTCTGCATTATTTCTGCAAGTTCTGAGAGAATTTGATCCATAAAAAACGGTGAGATGCCTAATGCTCTCAGTCCCCCAATTCCTCTAAATGGGAAAATAGAGGTAGTTGTTACAGCTCATTGAACCCTGAATGGCTACTGAAAGAAACAATGTATTATTAGTGGACCGGGTTCTGCTATGCAGTCTCTTTGGGTTGCATAGACTGCACGTATTTTAAGGGAGGAAGGGTTTTCATTCATCCACTACAGATTTCTACATCCAAAATGACGGCATTTGCAGTTCTGTCACTGAACAGTCTCCAGACACATGAAGAGCAATGGGATGCTCTGTTTCAAGTGGTAGAACAAAAACAAACACATTTTTTTCACCTTGCAAGCTTTGTTACTGTAAAAGTTTGTTTTTTAAAAGTATAGGATCATGGAAAATTTCTGATGGCTACTGATCTGATTCCAACAGAACATGCTGATCAAGGCATTGTTTGTCCATATATATTACCTGTGTTAATTATCTCACATCTGGAAAAAAGTGTCTGTATCTAAAATGATCCAAAGCACAGAAAAAGGGGAAAAAGGACCCAAAAATATCCTTGCTTCATATTTTTGTTTGCAGATTTTCATGCACTGACACTGTTCTGCTCATTATCCTATTATAGAACCTAATGGTAGTTTCTTCTCATCACTGCTTTTGGTTATACTGTAGAGATATGTGGGTATTGATCTTCCTCTCCTATCAGAGTCTGGCAGGCCTTCAGTTTTCTCCTGATGGAGGGTGGTTCTCAGGTGCATTTTTTGTTTTTTATTCATGGGATGCTCACTCCTTTTATGCTCCATCAGTACTAAAGAGTTACCTCACAGCGAGCATTGGATCCACATGTGAATCATGTATCTCTTCTGACGTAAACCACACAGACACTTTGGCAAAAGTAAATCCCATGAGAAGGGCATTAAATCAAGTACGATGTTCTGTTTTCCCTGTGGATACCTCAAACTCCAGCTATTGTTTGCAGAGAGGCTGCTTTACCCAGCAATATTGCAGTAAGGAGAGTAATTTGTGTGCTTGTAATTTTAATTTCATGTCCCAGGGCTGGCATAACAGTTTTTCCTCTTCCAGGGAAAAAAAATAAATTAGAAAAATGGAGCATTTCTGTCAAGTGACAAAAAATAAGTCGAGTGTATCTCTGCAGCATTCCCATCAAGCAAAATGGAGTTTACAGTGTTCATGACTTGCTCAGAAAGGGAAAAGGTGGTCTTCCATCATGTGGTTACACATTTAGGAAGCATGCAAGTGGTTAGTTTAGGGGAGGAGAGGGAAGGATGAGGAATTAAACAAATTCTGTCCTTGTCTGCTTCATTCATCTGTTTTGGGGAAAAATAAAAACATGTATGAGCTAAGGCAAGTTTGGACTAGATGATATATCAACACCTGCAACAAAGGAAAATGGCTCGGGATTTAACAGTTGCATCTATCAAGCAGCTTTTTTTTCTTGCATCTTTGTTATGATGGAGGCTAGCATCTTACAGAGGTAGCTTTGAGACCAGGTTGGACAGAAGCCAGAAAAAATTATCTTTAAAATCCAGCCAATTTTTGTTAGGCATTTGGATACAGAGCCAGCTACCAGTTATGTGGGCAAACCACTTTGGTTTTATTTGAGGTTGAAAGATATACACCAATCTTGGTTTGTCCCTGGTGATACAACTGTACATCTGCAAAGTATCCACTTTGCTGTACCACTGTTAGAATTCTGCAGATGGGAGTGTCACACCATTTTACAGGACATTGGCCCTAAAAGAGTACTTTCTCAACCTCAGGAGAGGTTCATGAAGGTCTGAGGAAAATTCACTCTGTAGAGATGGAATTTTCTGTGACTTTCCCCTCGGGTTTTCCCAATCACTAGCCATTTAGGGTGCCAAGCCTAGGCTGATTAGGAGAGATTGTTTCTCTGCTCTTGCTGTAATTAGAGATCACTGTAAAATGTCACAAAGTGGGCACTCCGTCTCTAGCTGATTGTGGTGGGTTGACCCTGGCTGAGGTCACCCAGACCGCCAGAGTCTGGTTGCCCACCAGAGCCGCTCTATCACTCCCCTCTTTCATTAGACAGGGGAGAAAAGGTACAATGAAAAAAAACTTACGGGTCGAGATAAGGACAGGGAGAGATCATTCTCTAATTATCATCACGAGCAAAACAGACCGAACTTAGAGAGGGAATTCATCTTATTTATTACTAAGCAAAACAGAGTAGAGGAATGAGAAATAAAACCAAATCTTAAAAACACCTCCCCCCACCCCTCCCATCTTCCTGGGCTCAACTTCACTCCCGGCTTCAACCACCGCCCCCTCCAGCGGCACAGGGGGACGGGGAGTGGGGGTTACGGTCAGTTCCTCATGCGGTGTTTCTGCCACTTCTTCCTCCTCAGGGGGAGGACTCATTGTTCCCCCACTCCAGCGTGGGGTCCCTCTCACGGGAGACAGTCCTTCACGGCCTTCTCCAACGTGAGTCTCCTCCACGGGGTGCAGACCTTCAGGAGCAAACTGTTCCAGCGTGGGTCCCCCACAGAGTCACAAGTCCTGTCAGCAAACCTGCTCTGGCGTGGGCTCCTCTCTCCATGGATCCACAGGTCCTGCCAGGAGCTTGCTCCAGCGTGGGCTTCCCACGGGGCCACAGCCTCCTTCAGGTGTCTCCACCTGCTCTGGTGTGGGGTCCCCCACGGGCTGCAGGTGGAATCGCTACACCCCCTCATCCTTCCTCCATGGGCTGCAGGGGGACAGCCTGCTTCACCATGGTCTTCACCACGGGCTGCAGGGGAATCTTGCTCCGGTGCCTGGAGCACCTCCTCCCCCTCCTTCTTCACTGACCTTGGTGTCTGCAGATGTTCTTACATCTTCTCACTCCTCTCTCTGGCTGCAAAAGCGTTCTCTAACTGTTTTTTTCCTTCTTAAATATGTTATCACAGAGGTGCTGATTGGCTTGGCCTTGGCCAGCGGCGGGTCCATCTTGGAGCCGGCTGGCATTGGCTCTATCAGACACAGGGGAAGCTTCTAGCAGCTTCTCACAGAAGCCACCCCTGTAGCCCCCCCCGCTACCAAAACCTTGCCACGCAAAACCAACACACTGATTTTGAAAATTTTGGTCATAATGTCCAGTTGGCTATTTTGTTTGTGCAATGATGGGTTCTGCTAGAGTCTCTGGGATAGATAATAAGATATTTTGGTTACTCAGAATGGAAAGAAAAATAGATCATTTGTCTATGCTTACTTTTGAGACTTTCACTCAGTGTGCCTGTGATAAGAGTGTCTATCTCAGTGCAATGGAATTACAGCTTTGATAACATCCCTTCTTTAAATATGAGTCTCACTGAACTCCAAAGAGCAATGCAATAAATGCACGTCAGTTTTTATTACTTCAGCAGCTGTCATAATTGACCTGCTTCCTTGTGACTGTAAAATACATTGAAATATGTCCTGACATTTCTTTTCAGTCTTCAGACAGAAGTAACTATGGTGGTAGCAGTGCAGATGACAGGTCTTGCAAGATGAAGGCTTATTTGGCAATTTCATCTTTGCTGAAATCTCTGTGGGTTTTGAAGACCTGAATCAGGTTTATAGGAAGGTATAGTTTCACCAGCAGGAGAAAGGACGCCCCAGCGTGCAGATCCTGCATTAATGAAGTCTTGACAAAGAAGCAGCCTGTGCTGCAAGACTGAGGGCAAGTGTGGCTCACATGATTCAGGGCTCTGAGTCTGTAGCTGAAGGCCAGCCACTTAAATGTCAAACCCATTTACTTTGAAGAACTCCAAGATGCCTCTGAGGGGAGGTAGAGAGGAACTGCACCAGGGTAAACAAGGAGTTTCAAGTTCAGGCTTAGTGAGAACATGGATGGAATGATCAGAGTAGATGGTAGACACATGTCTACATACAGAAAACAAATGAATCCTGCTTCTCCTTTCTGTTGCTTAGCTGTCCTTCCTCATTCCTGTTACCTGAATGGAATGAACATCTGAGAATAGAGGAAACTTTCCTTGAAACTTCTGAATATTGATGGAAAACCCCTTTTTCTTTTAAGGAGATTCTGGCTTTTCTAGTCAGTGTTTTTTCACATGAAGAGGAACTTTGTAGTTCTTCTACTTTCAGAAATGCATTGTACCATGCTGTCAGAAAGCTGCTTCTCCAACAGATGTCTGCTAACATGAAAGGTCATATCGTCCTGACCTGCCACGAGCAGAGAGTGACTGTTCTCTTTCAGGGAGTCAGAGCCCAGTTTATCAATGCAGCCTTCTTCACATCCCAATTACCCTGGAAAAAATAGCTACTTGCTCGCTGCCAGGCAGCTAATAAATTCTTAGTCCCAAGAAAAGGCTACTAGGTTAAAATCTGTAGGCAACATGGCAGGGGAGTTGGCAGGGAAGAGCCGTCTAGGTGGTTGCAGGATGCACACAGCCTATGATTTTTTAGGGAAAGTTGAAAGCAGTGGGAAGGCCCTGGTTTCACTGAGGACCTTGAGGGTAAGAGCAATGCCTTATTAAATGTCTAATTAGGCAGATAGACTCTGCCTTATGTACCCACAACAGAATTTCAGGCTTGAGATCAGGCATTAAGGACTGCCTTGTGTTCCTGTGCATAAAGGGCACTGTGTGTAAGCCTCAGCTGCCAAAGTTGTTGCTGCATGTGCAGTGTTGCGCTGAATGCAGAAGGATTAGCGTACCTTGACAGCAAACCATGAAGGTTTTCCTCAGCTGCCTCAAGAAATACAGCGAGTTTATTCTTCACTTTGAAACAGCTTCTGTGCTGAAACTGGGGAGCACAGAAGAATAATCATCCTTTTTCCAGTCCAGCTTTGCTTTTGGTAGTGTTTGTCTCCACAAGAAAGCAGAAGAGCTGGTATGTAAGAGCAACGCCTTTAAAGGGCTGCATGACTGAAAACAGAAATTGTTCTTTGTTATAGCTTCCTGATAAGACTGTGTCTTTTTTTATTATGGTGAAATAATATAAATTTGCTTTAATTTTTTCATAGTAACACCTGATATCTGATATAGGTACATTCTTGGCTTCTGCCATCCTTTTTTTTTTGTCCAGAAAGTATAGATTCACAGAACAGATCAAAGTTTACACATCAATGTTTTCAGTTAAAATATGGATCCTAATAAAACCAAACCAAAACAAACAAAAAGGTTAAAACCTGCTTAAAGTGATATTTGGGTTGCAAATGAAGCTTAATGCTAAACTCCAAAATTCCAGCTCACAATATCCTATCCTGCATCAGCTCCTTTGTGAGACTACAGTCTGTATATGTTCCCCAGTCTCTCAGGCCTATTGCACCCCATAATAACCTCTAAACTGTTCTCTAGGCTTTTTTCCTTTTCATTCAGTACCCTTTAGGTGTAGCAGGCAGGGCTGGTAGGACAGGGTTGGTCAGTCTCATGCATCCTTGCCCCAAAGCGGCCACTTCACATTGATGCCCTTTCCCTCCAGTTATTGTCTTGTCAGAGCTGCTCTGACTGTCTGGTGCTCCTCAGGTTGGGGGATACTCGTAAGGCTGTTGTGTCTTTGAACCTAAGCTCTGTGTGTGGATTTCAGGTGATACCTTCTGCATTCCCATAGAAATGCAGATACTTTTTTTGCATTCTTCTTCCAGTTGCTTCGTGTTGGGGATGAAACTTTAGATGACAACAATGTTTGACAAGCAAGCAGCAGTGGTCTAGTTAAAGTCTCTGTAAGCTCTTAAAAGACAAATGGCCCCTCCTGACTGTGAAGTCATTAGTTCAGAAGCAATCTATTTATTACTTAAATAGACATAAAAAAGGGAAAAAAAAAAAAGAAAAAAACCCTCTCTTAGCTGTTCATTTATTCCTCATATGTTTGTTTACTCAAGGCAGAAAAATGTGCTTGATTAAAGCACAAGTAAGTGGTATTTGCAGGACTAGCAGAGGTGGTTCTACTTTTGGTGTATTTTTCAGCAGCATTTTGTAGCTGGTGTCTAAGTGCCATACTACTGAATTGTTCGGCTACAGCATGTTCTAGCCCATATTCCTCTCTGCTATGCCAGGGAATGGAAAATCTACAGGTCATAAGCCAGCAATTTAGTGATTCATTATACCAGACAGCTGCTATACAGCAGACATTTTGCAAAATCCTGCTGCCTTTGTCTATCTCTATCTGTTTCTTGATGTGGGAAGTTTTGTCATATCTTGTGGGTAAGATGATTTGATTTTTATTTGAATTTTCAGTTTCTTTGGAAGCAAAAGGTTTTCTGAAGTGGAGTATTACAGAGGGAATCTATTAATGGACTGTGTGTGTCTCTGTAATGACTTGTGGTGAGACAGTAGGTTCAGGACAGATTGACAGTGCCTTTGGCTGGGGGGCAGCACAGAGTCAAGCTTGTTTTCCAACAAGGGATTACTGAATCCTTGTTTGCTCTCTTGCTGTTTGCAATCTTATTTATGATTCTACTCTTAGTCCTCCTATATTAGGAGAGAATTGTGAGGAAAGGTGATTCATCCCTCACAATGCCTGACACCCTCTGAATCTGGAGCTTGGATAGTTTGTGTACCCTATACAAAGTTGGTGACTGCACTAGTTTTGTGACTGCCTGTTGTCAACACTGATCCTTTTGGGTCATTTCTCTCTGATTCTCTTGACCATGGAATTACTGACATGCTTAGACATCATGGCAGGGACATACGTGTTCTCATGTTGTCCAACACCAGCTACGAACTTATAAAACTGAGAACCAAATAGAGACCAGAGACTGTCCCAGTATTGACCTTCTGAGTACCCATTTCTTCTTGTTCATTGCTCCCAATTCTCTCTTTTCTATAGCAGAGCAACATGATCATCTTACTTGCCATCTGCATTTTTATAAATATGAAAATTTATCAGGATATTTTTAATTAACTGTTAATAAAACCCTCTTTCTGATTTTTTGCAGGCTCCTTTGGAAAGTTAAGCCTCCCATAAAACCCTCTAGCAGAGATTTGGAAATTTAATGACATTTTTGCTTCTGACATTATGAAAAAAAAATTCTTTGTGAAGGAGGGAGAAGGGGAAGGGAAGCTGAACTTTTGGAATCAGTCTTCTGCGCAGAGGAAGGCCAGCTAGAGCTAGGTTCATGAATAAAACTTGTTTTAAGGAACAAAGTTTCTAAGTAAAGGAAAAGACAAACTGTAATTGAGAGTACCATTCAAGGAAGCTCTTGAAGCCAACATCAGCAAAACTTTTCGTTCACTGCCACAGCCCAGGCACAGTTGTACTGTTGTAAAATAACCGAATCAGAACATTACCATTTACCTCCTTTATGAATGTTTAGTATGAACATACACAATCGCCCATTCTGGATGACTGTGACAGTTTTTTGGGGATGATGATGCACGGACAGGACATTACCCTCATCTTTATCCAAACCTATGAAAATCCCTCACCACAGAGTATTCAGATGGAGGAGCTGCTGATATTGCTTTGAGAAGGAAGGATAAGTATTAGGGCTTTCAGCCGGCAGCTTTAAGACCAGATCTTTGCCCTTTTCACCCCTTCTATGCCATTCAGTTAGTGTCTTTTAAAAGCTTTATGCTAGCCTTACATATTTACCTACAGCCACACATCAAAATCAATATCTTCTCTTTAAAATTCATTTGGTGCATTACAGTACTGGAGAGAATTTCCAGTGGGAACACTGGGAAATTGGAGATTAGTTCACAAGTAAATATCTGAGGTCTGGTGCCAGAAGGCTATTCTAGTTTCATAAGGACAACTTC
The DNA here is from genome assembly GCF_011004875.1 of Balearica regulorum gibbericeps. Lineage (NCBI taxonomy): Eukaryota > Metazoa > Chordata > Aves > Gruiformes > Gruidae > Balearica > Balearica regulorum. Next base: position 50,619,447 of record NC_046188.1, on the reverse strand, counting down.
ATCTTTTTTGCTTTTATGTATGTCAAAATCATAACTGAATGATTCTTCCTTGTGACTAGAAGGAAATCTGACTGGGATTGTTTTCTCATCTTTCTTCCAGTGGCAGCTTCTGGACTGTTAACACAGTTGAGGAAAACCCTAGTCTAATCAGGTTACACAAGGCTAAATGCATCCTCCATCTTGGTCCCCTGGGTCATACAGAGCTCTTCTCTGCATTGTTCCTCCTGATGGTTAATCTAACCTGCTGTGCAAAAGAAGCTGGTCTGATTGTGTTTGCTTGCTACACAAATTCATGTGGCAAACAAAGATTTTGCCATACTTTTTTTTATGCTAGAAATCTTAACAAAACACTTTCTCAACTAATGGCTTTTTCTCCCCCAACAATTTAGGTCCAGCTGTTCATTTAACAAATAATGGTGTTGCTCTTTTCTTTTAGCACCCTCTAATAAACCAAGAGTAAATTACTGGCTGACCTACTTACTGGGATTGCTTAAATAATCCTCAATATGGCAGTATAATTTGATGCCTTAAAATACAGGGCATACAAGTTAAAAGAAGAAATATTGAATGTTAATGAAAACACAACTGGATAACATAATAGCCTGAGGGATATTATGTTTCATATCTAACATTCCCCCCCCCCCCCCTTTTTTTTTTCTGTTCATCTGCAGCATTTTGTTCTCCCCTCTTTTAGATTAACTAATTCCTGAATCTCTGAATGAACTGGGCAAAATGCTAATGATCTGGAGCTAAAATAAGAAGTTTACAAAAAAGATAGATGTGTGTTCTATCTTTAATACATAGTATGTTTTAAAGGGAGGGTGAAACGCATGCTTGCATTTGTGCATTTCTTGCTTTGTGCATTCTTTGTGTATCTGTGTGCAATTCCCAGTGATAGCCCCATTCAAAGAAGAAAAAAAGTATTTCAGGAGTAGGGGGAAACAATGAGATACTAAGGTTTCTTTTTTAAAAGGCAATGGAAATGGTTCAAAATCAACAGTCTGGGCAATCGTCTTCCAGATTTAACAAAGCAGTTTAGTAAATTGTACCTTATTCTACCCTATATCTACCTATTCTACTTTATTAAATTCTACCTTATTCTACCCTATATCTACCTATTCTACTTTATTAAATTCTACCTTTGACACAAGTTTATATTCATATTTGTCTGTTTGGGACAATTTCTTTCAGTAATAAGTAAGATATGAGAGAGAGATGCTGTCTTATCAAAATTGTCTGCTGATTTTTCTTTCTAGTTGCTACCTTCTTCCTATTACGTTGATTTGAGTCCCCATATTATAAAACATTAACATGTAGTGCACGCTACTGCTTACCTACATAAATAATTATCAAGTAACTCTAAGCGTCATATATGACGGAGTTGCAGTTCAAATCTTGACAAGGATGAATCTGCTTTTCATTATTTCTGCATTGGCATGCCAAGGTCCCAGTGGTCTCTAACTGAGAGACCTTCAAGGTGATTGTATTCTTCATGACTCACCCTGTTTTATAATAGAGTTTGACCTGTCGTTCCTGAGCATGGCTGAATTTCAGAGATGCTAAATGCACATCCTGGCCATCACTTTGAATATGTTACTTCATTACAAATCCATGAGTAATGAGATATCTAATTTCCATTTAGTTGCTTAAGCAACCTCTTAGGATTTGGGCCTTGATGTATATGCACCTGAAGACTTCCAGAGAATGTGTAGTTACTGGTAAACTAAACAATGTTGCAACTTTAGCTCTGTAGAAGCCATTCTTGTCTTAAGCATGGATCATTTATTACACAGCTAGGAATTCTCTCTATCTGGGTTTGTTGGATTTCTGATCTAACAAGTGCTAGTCATCTTAAAAAAAAATAATGTCTGATCCAACACGCTTTACTCTACCAGAGGAAGGGCTCTATTGAATGAGAAAGACCTAGTTAGGAAATTGAGTGAAGACATGAGAGCAACTTGGAGTGGTTAGAAAAAATGTCTCAAATCTGCCTTAACAACTTTCAACAAAGAACTGAGAGCATCTGGATTAAATTGAAATGCTTGGTCATTTCAGTGGCTGTGGAACAAGACTAAAAATTACCTAGTCACAGCACTGTGAACACTAAGCTTCTGATTCTAACCAGGAGTCACATTTTCATTCAAACAAGACAATTAGAAAAAAAGGACTAGATAAAGAAGAACTTGGCTATACTAGGAGGTTTGATAACTATCTGGTAGTAGTTGAAAAATGCAAAGAGAAAAGTTGTGGAGTCAGGTTTGTTCACAGGATGTCTTTACAAAGGAATTAGAATACAGCTTCTTTTGCTTAATTTTAGGACCTATGTACTGCTGTCATGTTGTCTAGGAGACTGTTGAATTATCTTATGAAGAAAGTGATGAAAGCTTTGTTATGAATCATGTAAGACTGGACTGATAAAGCACTAGAAAATGTTACAGAAGCAATTGTATATTGGCCCTGAATGGGGAAGGACTCAACGTATTCAGCAATCTTTATTTCAATAATGGAGACTAAGAGAGAAGAGGAAAGGAGAAACAAGTAAAATGCATATGATGCCACTCAGCTGCATTTCTCCATCTGATCAGGATCACAAGTGTTTAGTTAGCATTACTGACATAGGCTTTCTGTAACACCTAGCTCATACAGCAAGAGGCACTAGAACAGAGTTGTTAAATATAAGTGCCAAAACTATGCAAAAATCAGAGGGAAGATTAAAATCCAAACCTCCTTTGCCCTAACAAACACTACTTGCCTGCTCTTTCCAGTTTATTCTGGAATAAAGATCACTGAAAGATCTTGGTTGGATGTCCTTATAGTAAACACTACAAAGTCTGTTAAGATTTTGACATTCTTTGACATTCTTCATTGTAGTGTTTGTCTTCAGTGAAACTCCACAGAGATACTTGAACTAACTGCAGAATAGAAGGTGTAAGTTAGCCTGTATGAATCTTTCTGCTGCTTATGCTTTATGGCTTTCAGGATCTGAGCTAGCTATTTTAAAACTCCATATTATGATGACATTGGAAGCCCATGAGTATTCAGTCTCCATTTTGCTGTAAGTGAGGTTTTCCCAATGGCATGGCCAATTTGCGCTGGGTTGTTCCTGGCTTTTCTGTGTTCCATGGTGAATGTGTTACTGGTTTTAGTGCCATGAAGTTCTCGAAAGAGACAGCAGAAATCTTTCATTGCATCATCCTTTCTTATGCAGCAGGATGTCTGTAAATGTAATAGACATCCCCAATGAAAAATGGTTCTTCAATTTGGGAAGGGTTGAAGGAAAAGAGTGGATTTTCTCAGCGGTAGCAGGAACAGGTTTTCTTACAACACTTGCATGGTCTACTGAGATAGGTTCCTTCTTAATTTCCATGCCAGAGGTCAACAGGTGGAAGATCACATCTCTCAGTGGGAAAACCTGCTCTGAGACACTCCTTCCAAGTAGTTTGAAAGGGCGTGGTTGTATGTGCAAGTCCCAGCAAGTGCAAGTAGCACTTCTTTACTTGACTGGGCACTGTCTTGAAGTATTCAGGAAGAAGGCAATGCCCTACCTGAGAGGAAGCAGGCAGACAAGACAGTATTTAGAGCTTCTTCAAATCTATGGACAAGATAAATTAATGTGCTAGGAACGACAGAAGGAATGCAAGGGAAAAAGAAACACAATTTAAGTAGTCAAGAGACTATAGTTCTATGTTTAGGCTGGAAACTTTCTAGGATGTCCTATGCGCTCGCTATGACTATGGCCTCCAGTAGTGTTTCCCATATCGCACTAGAGTCTATCCAAATGGATAGTGTATGTAATCCCCAGGACACTTTAAGGAACCTAAACCTGTCTTGTTTTTCCTTAGAGCAGCTGTGTCCTAGGCTTTGTGAATAAATTGTGAGAAGATATGTCTCTGTCTGACTTTTGTTTTGTCCTTGTGAGAGAAGTTAGCCTCCTTTGCTACTCCACAAAGGACTGTTCTGCAGTGAAGTGTGTGTCTTGACAAAGAAGAAATAAAACATGTTCTGGCAAGGAATTCCTCCTACGAGATGGGTGTAGTGGCCCATAAAAAAATACACGTTTTGTGAAGAAATTCCCATTGCCATATGGACCTAGGGGCATAATTGCAGCTGAAGTCAATGGCTACATAACGCAGGATATTTGAATGAACAACATCTCCTAGGTGAACATAGGAATCTGGCTCAAGAAAGCTTAAACTGTGCAAAGTAGACCTCATTTTGTCCAACAGGTGAAGCGCTAAAATGTTACTGGAGCATCTGGAAAAGGATGACGGTCTCTAAAATCAGGAGAGAGAAAAGATTTTTTCTGACCCACACTGAAGCAAAAGGTTTTTTTCTGACCCATACTTGTCTTCTTAAAGTAGCCAGTCTGAAACCTTGTGCACATAGCTTCCAAAAGCTCTGGAAACTCAGTGTCTGCTAGTTTGAGGAGATAAAACAGAACACTAATTTGGTAGCCCTTAAGAGTCTAGCATGGTGTAAAAGATGATCCTTACTGTAAGTGAAAATTTGTATTTGCTGTGATCTAATCTCTTGTGCTCAACAGTCCAGTGATTTCATTTAACAGTTGAGAGGAAATGAAGAGTGTTTGGTCTTGGATTCAAGAAGATATTGACCATAAGAATTGGGAGGGCAAGCCATAGGAGCCAGAGATGTTGTGTATGGGTTTTGTCTATTCCAGTTTTGAAAAGGACATAATTTTGCATCTTGACAGTTTGAGATTTTTTAATCCCCTCCAAAAATCCTCACTACAGTATTGTATCTTTTTGTAGCATCTGGACATGGAACAGTATTAAATATTTGGTGTAGCAGAAGTTGGGTACTCTCCACTTATTTTCAGTGCTGCTGCTATTCATTTGAGACCATGTAGTTAGCTGAGCTTGGAAATCTGTTTGCTGTGGACTGCACAAGCACCAGGCTCCTGTTCTGAATGGCTAGCAGTCTTTCTGTCTAAAAAAGTTGGAAAGAAATAGGGAGTGAAGGGACTAGTTCCAGAGACCTGCAGAGCTGGACCAGTCTGTTCCTTACTCCAGTGCTTTGCCGACTTTGCCATGCTACTTCCTCAAAATCCAGGGAGCAGAGCAGTACCAGCCTCTGCCATGGTACAATGCAGTTGCACGCAGAAGCGCAACAGGTCAGGCAGCAGGCAGGATGCAGTGTGAAAATAGCATTGCTTAATTTGAACTGACAGCATTTGATGCAACACATCAGAAGCTGTAAGGGCCAGGAGGCGTTTCTTTTTAGCCAGACTACTGATGCTACAGCTAGATTACAGAGGCAGCATAGAAAAGGTCTTGCTTTCTCACAATATCTACTTGCTAATCTTACTGTTTTCCTGTAGCCTTTTCAGCTTTCTCTTATGTTACACTGAGACAGTCACAATTTTCACAGAGAAAAAGTGAAAACCTATGCAATCCTAGTTCTACATCACTTTTCTGACAGACAGGCAGGATTGGCAGGAAAGTGGAGGTTAAATGTTTGCATTTTCTCGCTTTCCATTTATTTCAGGGATCAGCATACACCTGCACGCATGCACACGTTGAAACCCAAAGCTCAAAATTCATACCATACTTTAATTGTGCCATACGCAGTCAGATTATATTCAATGATATGATTCATGAAACTGTCACCGAAATTTGGGAATGAAAGAAAACTCCTTAACACCAATTTAGCATTAAGAAGCAGGCATTTCCTTTATTGCAGCGCAGGGTGTCAGGAAGATAGTTCCTCAAATCAGGCACCCCTAATGCTGGTTCTCTTGTCATATTTATACACAAATGTTGCAAAGATTACAAAGTGGTACACTCCTCGTTACAATAATTGGTTCACATTTCTTCACCTAGTATGCAAACTAGAACGCATGCTCAGTTCCCTTCTCCGCCTCTATCTTTTGAGTAGGTGGTATAATTTGGGTAAGGGGGCTTATGGGTCAGTGATCGTGGGGACCCTGGCCCAAATTACCTTTCCCCTAGTTTCTCAATATTTCGGTGTTGGTAATTGTTTGCTATATGCCTCAGGAAGATAAGGATGTTGCTGGAGGCAACTGATGTCCTCCCTTTCTGCAAGGTATGTACATAAGGACCTTGAACTGTCTTGTAGCTCCTCCTTTTTCTCATGATGTGTAGCAGGTGCTCATTCTAAGAATCGTTAGCCTTCTACCTAAAGTAATAATGAATAGTTTCTTATCACATATAATACAAGTAGGCCTTCATTACAGGCCTTTCTTCTTGGCTACGTTTTCTTATTATGTATAATATAAGCAGGCCTTTCTTTTTGGCTACGATTCCCCCTTTTGAAACTTTTCAGATCCTTTCAGATTCTTATAAGTTTCACCCTTTTTCTATCAGAGCCATATATAAACCAGAAGATATATTAGCAGTACTTCTAGCAAACGTGAGCTGTATCAAGCGCTTCATCATTATCCAAAGCTTAATATACAAAAGTGTAGTTAAAACAAAGCCTAATAAGACAAGCAGAAGCAATACAATAACCAGATGCAACATTTTGTTCAATAGTCCAGTAGCATTAGGCAATCATCCAAACAGAGTATCCCACCACTTATGCTCCCCATCTTCCTTCACTCTTTCCAACACCTGATGGATTTTCTCAGTATCGTGGTGGATGGTTATCAATGTTTTCTGTCCATTTTCATGAGCTTTCTGCAAAATTTCCTGTAGGTCTTGGTGATGTAAAAGTTCTCTCACAAGTGTTAAATTCATTCCTATAGGGGTATGTATTGAAGCATTTCATACTGTCAGTACAAATGCTGTGGCACTATGGTTGGTGGGATTGTAGGTGAAATTCACTAACTGCCACCAAGACGGGAATTCTTTTTCAAATTCTTTTGTGTTATCCCAAATGACCTTATGGACTTCACTAGGTAAGACCCCTTCTTCCCCTTCTCTAATGATTGCTGACACCACCAACTGGACCCATAGTTGGGCTTGAATACAGCTAAGAGCTAATGAGCTTTGGGCAGTGCCCAGGGCCTCCAGGATTATCTCATGGTCATTTTCATTAATTTGTTTCCATTGAAGCAATATATCTGATAACAGCCACTGATGTGCCCCTAAAGCTGAAAGGGAGGATCGAAGAGGATGTTGTAATCCTTGCATGTCCTTAGTGGCAGCAGCTAACTTATTGGCGAGGACTTCAGCATCTATACTGTTCAATATTCCCATTCCTGTTCCCAAAGTGCCAGTTAGATCTCTTTGTGTTCTATGAGAGGTGGGAGTCCGCCCACGTAACCAGGCCAGCCATCCAGTATGGGCTGTGTTCAAGAATGGGGAACATGAGGATTTTAGTTTGACGATATTGATTTGTATGGACAACTCTACCCTTTTAAGGGAATAAAATTAATTTAGTAAGATTTGTTGTCGTCTCACATTTTTAACAACATATGGACCAATGCTAAAAGTAAATGGCCTGTTGGCACAGGCCCAGATGTTGTGGGAAGGCTTAGACTAGGGGATCGTGTCATGCTAGGTTCGATAACGTTTATCTTAGATTCAAATGTTAATGCCACCAATTGATCATGGATGCCTAAACAGATTACATGCACAGATTGTACCAAAGTAAAATTGTGCCAACAATCTAAGGTACTAGAAATACATTGGGTCGTAATTTGACCTTCTCCTATACAAGATGTGGCCTTATGTACAGTGATCTTATTTGCCCCCTGATGTGTAGATCCATTTATCATTCTGCATCCTATTTTCATTTCTTTCCCTACTTTCCTCTTAATTATGGGAATTTTCCCACAATGGCCATTCTCCAAGCCCCATTCATTTTCTAAAAACATCTCAGTTCCATGTATTACCAATGTCAGTAAGGTAGCTTTGCCTACATTCCCCATTATACCAGTATGTTGTTTATGGGTTTGAGACCATAGCTCCTGTTGGTTCCCTTGACTGGAGAGCAAAGGAACTGCTAATACCCAGAACAGGACCATACCTGTCCCAACAGAGCAAGACATCTTACATACTTGACATCATACTTTTTCAAACCTGATTCAATTGGATTTTGAGAGGCCGTTCCGTAGTTACTTGCCACTGATCCAAGGGGGCTTTCTTAACTGGGTATAGTGGATCCATGGTTCAATTCCTTCAACCTTGATTGCTGTGTAGGTTGTCAAAAGAATCTGGAAGGGGCCTTTCCACTTTTCCTTTAGCGGTTCAGAGTTCCAAGTCTTTATGTAGACATGGTCGCCAGGCTGGTATGGATGCACGGGGGTATCAGCGGTCAGAGGTTCAGATAAGGTGCCGTATCTCTTTAGACCTGCAAGCTTTTTTCCTTTTTATTAGTCCGAGGTTGTACCCTAATTCAGAGAAGTGCTAAAGAAAGGGCTTGGGGCCATTTTAATGTTGCTTACTGACAGATTTTACTTATTTGTCTCTTCAGAGTCTGATTCATTCTTTCAACTTTCCCACTAGATTGCAGTCTCCATGGAGTATGTAAATCCCATGTAATATTCAAGGTTTGACTTAATTGTTGCAAAACCTCAGCCACAAAATGCAGTCCTCTATCTGAGGACATTCCAATTGGTACACCAAACTTAGGTACTATTTCCTTTAATAAGCATTTAACAACCTCCCGTGCTTTGTTGGTGCGACAGGAAAAAGCCTCAGGCCATCCTGAAAAGGTATACACCAAAACCAAAAGATATTGATAGCCATTTTGTCTGGGTAACTCAGAAAAATCAATTTGCCAGTAATCTCCGGGGGAGTTCCCTCGCTTAGTAACCCCTGGGGGTGGCCTCCTTTGGTTAAGAGGGTTGTTTTTCAAACAGACTGGACACTTCTCTGTAACTGATTTTATAATCTTAGTCATTCAAGCACTAAGTACTTGTGATTGGAGGCTGTCAATCAAAGACTCCACTCCCCAATGTGTTTTTTTATGTCTGGCCTCAGCTCTTTGTGTCATTAATTGAGGTGGCACAATAACTTGCTCATTGGGGGTTATCAGCCATCCTTCTGAATTTTCTGTTGCTTTTAAATGCAATGCCAATTTACAGTCTACTTCACTGTAAAAAGGCTTAGTCCCTGGTAGCTGTATCCTTCTGTCTGGGATTAGTGCTAGAATACCTTGTTGTGCAACCTCCTTGGCAGTGCAATCTACCAAACGATTTCCTATATTAACATTGGATTGCCCAAACTGGTGTGCCCGGCAGTGCATTATAGCAATCTCTTCTGGTTCCTGGACAGCTTGGAGAAGTTGTAAAATTTCTTCTTTGTGTCTAATAGAAGATCCTTGTGCTGATAGCAATCCTCTTTCTTTCCAAATGGCTCTGTGAGCGTGCACGACACCAAAGGCATATTTGGAGTCTGTCCATATATTTTACCTGTTTACCTTTAGCTATTCTCAAGGCCTGACATAGTGCAATCAGTTCTGCTTTCTGCGCCGACATGTTGATGGGTAGCGTCTCAGCCTCCACAACTTCTGTAGTTGTAACAACAGCATACCCAGCCCTTCGTTTCCCATCCTGTACAAAACTGCTACCATCTGTAAATAGCTCCAAATCAGGGTTAGTCAAAAGTTCGCCATGCAGATCTGAGCGACTGGAATAGTCTTGTTTAATTGTTTGCAGACAGTCGTGGTTCAAAGGGTCCTCACTTTCCTCATTCAAGGTTAAAAAAAATAGCCGGATTGACAGCAGAGGTGACTTTGAGCTCTACATCATCTTGTTTTAATACTATCACTTCATACTTAAGCATTCTGCTGGGGGATAACCAATCTCCCCCCTTTTGTTCTAGAACTGCGGTAACCATGTGGGGTGCATATAATTTTTTTTTTTCCCCCCCCACGGTTAATTTCCTAGCTTCCTGTATTAATAGGACGGTGGCCGCTATGGCTCGCAAACATCCCGGCCATCCCTTACTTACAGGGTCTAGTTGCTTAGAGAAGTACCCGACTGGTCTTTTCCAGTCCCCAGTCTTCTGGGCCAATACTCCCAAAGTGAGATGTTGCCTTTCATATACAAATAGTTCGAAGGGCTTAGATAAGTCCGGCAGCCCTAGTGCAGGCGCCATCATCAAAGCCTTTTTTAGGCTCCGAAAGGCCTGCCACATTGAGGGTTCCAAGGCAGATATTCTCTCTGTACCTCCTTCAAGATGTTGTAAAGAGGTCTTACCAGCAGTCCATAGTTGGATATCCACAGACGACACCATCCAACCGTTCCCAGGAAAGCCCTCACATCTCTTGCTGTCTTTGGTTCTGGGATCTGACAAATGGCCTCTTTCCGATCTGTTCCCAATCTCCGCTGGCCCTGTAAAATCTCAAATCCCAGGTAAGTGACCATTGGTTTTGCAATCTGTGCTGCCTTCTTGGACACTTTGCATCCTTCTTGTCCTAAGAAGTTCAACAATCATTTGTATACACTTCTCCCAGGTTTCTGCTGCTAATAGGATATCATCCACATATTGTAGCATAACTCCTCCAGGATGGTGTCTTCTCCATATTTCTAATTCTTTAGCTAACTGGTTTCCACAGATTGTTGGACTATTTTGAATCCTTGAGGCAACACAGTCCAGGTTAGTTGAGTTTTTCATCCAGTGGTCGGGCTCTCCCATTCAAAGGCAAAAATAGCCTGACTCTGTTTCTCGAGAGGTATACAAAAGAAGGCATCCTTTAAATCTAGGACTGTGAACCATTCATGTTTATCTTTAAGGGCTGTAAGTGATGTATAGGGGTTTGTCACCACCGCGTGAATGTCCTGCACTACTTGGTTCACAGCTTGTAAATCTTGCACTAACCTGTATTCCTCACCCCCTGGCTTTTTTAACGAGTAAGATTGGGGTGTTAAATTCTGATTCACATTATATGAGCAACTCATATTCTATAAAGTTGAGTATTAACTTTTCTAATCCCTTTTTCGCCTCTGTCCTCAATGGGTATTTTTTTTGTCTTACCAGATTTGTTCCAGGTTTAAGGATAATTCTTAGTGGTTCTGCTCTTCTGGATCTACCTGGAACCTCACTAGCCCGTACCAAAGGTGTCACTGCATTCTCTACCTCCTTGGGAATTCCTTTGTTAGTCTTAGGTTGTTCCTGCAACATAAAAACTCTTGCCTCAATGGCTTTAGATTCAGGGATTAATAATTGAACTTCCCCATCTTTAAAGGTGATCCGCATTTCCAATTTACTCAATAGGTGCCGTCCCAAGAGTGGTATAGGACATTCAGGCATATATAAAAATTGGTGAGTTACCCTTTGTTTTCCGAGCTTAAAATTTAAAGGATGGAAAAAGGCACGCTGTTCCACTTTCCCTGTGGCACTCACAATGTTTACTGTATCATCGCTCAATGTTCTTTGACAAGTATTTAACAGAATAAGTCAAGTATCTACAAGAAAATCTATTTTCCTTTTTCCCAGCTCTACTGTAACCAGGGGTTCTGCTGGGGAGGTTTCCCCTGGTCCCCTTCAGGACTTAGTTAAGGGGAACTGACGTGGAAAGGGAGCTGCTTCTTGATTGTATCGTGCCTCCTCCAGAACCTCTGGACTGATAGGCATAGGACCCCTAAAACGGTCCTTAAATTTCTGACAATCCCATTTCCAATGTCCCAGTTCTTTACAATAGGCACACTGATGATCTCCTAAGGTATTACTGGTATTTTGTGCTGGAGAGGCCCCGCCTCTCCCCCCATAGTATTGCCGTCCTCCCCTGAAGTTACTGTTTGCTGACGCTCCCTGCAGCGCAGCTCTCAGGTTACCGTCTCTTTCCCTGTCTCTCCCTGCCTGTCTCTGCTCTCTTTCGTTTTCTCGTTGCTCTTCTCTAACTTCCTTCCCTTTCTCCCTGTTATCAAAAACCATCCATGCAACCTCCAACATCTTTCATTAATTCCAAATCATCCTCCTCATCACGCTCGCACTTCAAACACCATTGCCCCGTACTACAAGCAGAGCAACACCTTCACAGCCTCTGGCTACCTTTTTCTGCTTTTCTAGTGCTGATGCCAGGGGTCTTGCAGGGTAAACCCACAGTCCTTCAGCCACTCAGGATGATTTCGCAAGGTGAAAAAAACCCAAATCAACATAAGGTACCTCATGCCATTTCTTCTCCCTTCTACAAAACAACATCAATTGTAATATTGTATTATATTACAAATTCTTATTCTTGGGCCGTTTTTCCTGATCATCCAATTTATATATTGGCCACCAGTGATTATAATACTCAGTTAGTTGTCTTTTTATAAGAGGGTCCCGTCCTATTTGTTTCCAACATTTTAAAATACACTCTAGGGGAGATTTCTTTAATATTCCCCCATACACCGAAGGTTTGTTACCGTAACGCAAATACCACAAAATCCACAGAACAAAAATTGACAAATGACAAAAGTGACAAAAGCGACAAAAGCAACACAAAACAATTAAAACACAAATTCTTGATTGATCAATACCTTTCAAAAGTTCTTACAAAATTCTCAAATTGCAGTACAATAGCCCCTTGCGTAGCTCAAGCCATGGCTTACTAGAAGGCTAAGGGGGCCTCTAACCCAAAATCTTAAATCAAAATTAAAAGTAAGACAAATGCCTTTTACCTGTCCCAGGGAACGTGCTCAGAATTCTTCGGTCCGGGGGATCGAAGGGTCTCCCTGAGAATCCCTCGGTGCTGGCTGGAGGTCCTACGATCCCACGGATCCGTCGAGATTCAAAAGCCTTGTCCCATCTGGGTCGCCAAAACTGTCACCGAAATTCGGGAATGAAAGAAAACTCCTTAACACCAATTTAGCATTAAGAAGCAGGCATTTCCTTTATTGCAGCGCAGGGTGTCAGGAGGATAGTTCCTCAAACCAGGCACCCCTAATGCTGGTTCTCTTGTCATATTTATACACAAATGTTACAAAGATTACAAAGTGGTACACTCCCCGTTACAATAATTGGTTCATATTTCTTCGCTTAGTATGCAAACTAGAACGCATGCTCAGTTCCCTTCTCCGCCTCTATCTTTTGAGTAGGTGGTATAATTTGGGTAAGGGGGCTTATGGGTCAGTGATCGTGGGGACCCTGGCCCAAATTACCTTTCCCCTAGTTTCTCAATATTTCGGTGTTGGTAATTGTTTGCTATATGCCTCAGGAAGATAAGGATGTTGCTGGAGGCAACTGATGTCCTCCCTTTCTGCAAGGTATGTACATAAGGACCTTGAACTGTCTTGTAGCTCCTCCTTTTTCTCATGATGTGTAGCAGGTGCTCATTCTAAGAATCGTTAGCCTTCTACCTAAAGTAATAATGAATAGTTTCTTATCACATATAATACAAGTAGGCCTTCATTACAGGCCTTTCTTCTTGGCTACGTTTTCTTATTATGTATAATATAAGCAGGCCTTTGTTACAGGCCTTTTTTTTTGGCTACAAAATGGCAGACAGAAGCATTCTGTGGGGACTATCACTAAACAGTGGCAAGAATGCATAGTTTGCAGCCCTGCATAAACCCTGTGTCTCACTGGAATTTAAATCTGACTGCATGGAGTAAGGAATTGCTACACTTTAAATAAACTGAGGTAACTGGAGAAAGCTCAAGTGCTGACTTTCCTCTGGTTTCGACCCCTGCTGCCCCAACTCAAGGAAGTCTATTCTGAGCTTGCCAATTAATACATATTCATACTGCTTATTGAATGAGACAACACCCTGGATATTAAATCTCCTACTTGTTGATGGGTTTGATGTTGTTGCTGTGGCTGTTAAGCAAAATACAGATTTTTTACTTTCCTTTTACTTCGGCCTCTTGGAAGTTGTTTTAGCATGTTCAAGTTGCTTTTGGTACCATGACTTGGCTAATCTCTGTACACTCCTATTATTACAGTACAGCCTGGAGAAAAACTTGGGGTTATGGTGCCATAGTAGAAGGTGCTGTTTGTACATATTAACTGCTTCCCTGCAGTGGTTTGTTCTTGCAAACTTGCTCTTGCAAGACACAACACAAACAATGACAGAAGAAAGTGAGACTGGGAAGTCACTTGCTGTGCTGGTTCTGGCTGGGATAGAGTTAATTTTCTTCATAGTAGCTAGGATGAGGCTATGTTTTGGATTTGTGCTGAAAACAGTGTTGATAACAGAGGGATGTTTTCGTTATTGTTGAGCAGTGCTTACACAGAGCCAAGGCCTTTTCTGCTTCTCACACCACCCCACCAGCGAGTAGGCTGGGGCTGCACAAGGAGCTGGGAGGGGACACAGCCGGGACAGCTGACCCCAACTGACCAAAGGGATATTCCATACTGTATGATGTCATGGGCAGCATATAAAGCTGAGGGAAGAAGAAGGGGACTGGGGGGACCTTGGGAGTGGTGGCGTTTGTCTTCCCAAGTCACCATTACGTGTGATGGAGCCCTGCTTTCCTAGAGATTGCTGAACACCTACCTGCCCATGGGAAGTGGTGAACGAATTCCTTGTCTTGTTTTGCTTGCATGCATGGCTGGGCATGCAGCTGCTGGCCGGGGTTAAACCACGACACTTGCCCTAATGGCCCAGACAACTATCAGCAGAGCCAGACCCAGAGTCCACCTCCTAAACCCAGACCTTAGCTCGTTTGACTGGGAGGCCGGTGATGCCAGCAAATCACATGTGGTCATCCTGCAGGTGTGTCCATGCTCGTGGATTTGGATTAGCTGCCAGTTATGGTGTAGGAGATGGATAAGGGGAATGTCTGGTTGTGATGATGTGATTCAGCAGCAGAAGGAAATTCCTTGTGTCTCCTCCCAAATACCTCAGGAACTCCAACAAAGAGAGGAGACAGACTTTTTCCTTGTTCCATCTGTGTTGGTTTTGCGTGGCAAGGTTTTGGTAGCGGGGGGGGCTACAGGGGTGGCTTCTGTGAGAAGCTGCTAGAAGCTTCCCCTGTGTCTGACAGAGCCAATGCCAGCCGGCTCCAAGACGGACCCGCCGCTGGCCAAGGCCAAGCCAATCAGCGCCTCTGTGATAACATATTTAAGAAAGACAAAAACAGTTAGAGGGAGCTTTTGCAGCCAGAGAGAGGAGTGAGAAGATGTAAGAACATCTGCAGACACCAAGGTCAGTGAAGAAGGAGGGGGAGGAGGTGCTCCAGGCGCCGGAGCAAGATCCCCCTGCAGCCCGTGGTGAAGACCATGGTGAAGCAGGCTGTTCCCCTGCAGCCCATGGAGGGAGGATGAGGGGGTGTAGAGATTCCACCTGCAGCCCGTGGAGGACCCCACGCCGGAGCAGGTGGAGACACCTGAAGGAGGCTGTGACCCCGTGGGAAGCCCGCGCTGGAGCAAGTTCCTGGCAGGACCTGTGGAGCCGTGGAGAGAGGAGCCCACGCCAGAGCAGGTTTGCTGACAGGACTTGTGACCCCGTGGGGGACCCACGCTGGAGCAGTTTGCTCCTGAAGGTCTGCACCCCGTGGAGGAGACTCACGTTGGAGAAGGCCGTGAAGGACTGTCTCCCGTGAGAGGGACTCCATGCTGGAGCAGGGGAATGATAAGAGGAGTCCTCCCCCTGAGGAAGATGAAGCGGCAGAAACACCGCATGATGAACTGACCGTAACCCCCACTCCCCGTCCCCCTGTGCCGCTGGGGGGGGCGGAGGTTGAAGCCGGGAGTGAAGTTGAGCCCGGGAAGATGGGAGGGGTGGGGGGAGGTGTTTTTAAGATTTGGTTTTATTTCTCATTCCTCTACTCTGTTTTGCTTAGTAATAAATAAGATGAATTCCCTCTCTAAGTTTGGTCTGTTTTGCTCATGATGATAATTAGAGAATGATCTCTCCCTGTCCTTATCTCGACCCGTAAGTTTTTTTTTTTTCATTGTACCTTTTCTCCCCTGTCTAATGAAAGAGGGGAGTGATAGAGCGGCTCTGGTGGGCACCTGGCCCTCAGCCAGGGTCAACCCACCACAGTCTTTTTTGGCGCCCAACGTGGGGCACGAGAAAATCGAGATAAGGATAGTAATGGGAAGAGGTAACGGGCAAAACATTGACTGAACGTAACTTGAGAGTGATACAGTGGTGAAGGGATTAGAGGTAGATTTTGTGTGTAGATTGTCCACTCCTGTTTGGTGTTGTGATAGTGTTGTTTTGATGTTGGTGTGTGGAATTCTTTTTTCTTTTCCTTTGTTGATGTGATTAGTGTTTGTGAAGTTTTGTGTTGAATGTATATTTTAATGGTAATTCTTAAATATGTGATTCACAGAGGCGAGGGGTGGAATGTGTTGGTTTTGCGTGGCAAGGTTTTGGTAGCGGGGGGGGCTACAGGGGTGGCTTCTGTGAGAAGCTGCTAGAAGCTTCCCCTGTGTCTGACAGAGCCAATGCCAGCCGGCTCCAAGACGGACCCGCCGCTGGCCAAGGCCAAGCCAATCAGCGCCTCTGTGATAACATATTTAAGAAAGACAAAAACAGTTAGAGGGAGCTTTTGCAGCCAGAGAGAGGAGTGAGAAGATGTAAGAACATCTGCAGACACCAAGGTCAGTGAAGAAGGAGGGGGAGGAGGTGCTCCAGGCGCCGGAGCAAGATTCCCCTGCAGCCCGTGGTGAAGACCATGGTGAAGCAGGCTGTTCCCCTGCAGCCCATGGAGGGAGGATGAGGGGGTGTAGAGATTCCACCTGCAGCCCGTGGAGGACCCCACGCCGGAGCAGGTGGAGACACCTGAAGGAGGCTGTGACCCCGTGGGAAGCCCGCGCTGGAGCAAGTTCCTGGCAGGACCTGTGGAGCCGTGGAGAGAGGAGCCCACGCCAGAGCAGGTTTGCTGACAGGACTTGTGACCCCGTGGGGGACCCACGCTGGAGCAGTTTGCTCCTGAAGGTCTGCACCCCGTGGAGGAGACTCACGTTGGAGAAGGCCGTGAAGGACTGTCTCCCGTGAGAGGGACTCCATGCTGGAGCAGGGGAATGATAAGAGGAGTCCTCCCCCTGAGGAAGATGAAGCGGCAGAAACACCGCATGATGAACTGACCGTAACCCCCACTCCCCGTCCCCCTGTGCCGCTGGGGGGGGCGGAGGTTGAAGCCGGGAGTGAAGTTGAGCCCGGGAAGATGGGAGGGGTGGGGGGAGGTGTTTTTAAGATTTGGTTTTATTTCTCATTCCTCTACTCTGTTTTGCTTAGTAATAAATAAGATGAATTCCCTCTCTAAGTTTGGTCTGTTTTGCTCATGATGATAATTAGAGAATGATCTCTCCCTGTCCTTATCTCGACCCGTAAGTTTTTTTTTTTTTCATTGTACCTTTTCTCCCCTGTCTAATGAAAGAGGGGAGTGATAGAGCGGCTCTGGTGGGCACCTGGCCCTCAGCCAGGGTCAACCCACCACACCATCCTAGCAAAAAACCCCCCAAACCAAACCAAAACCTTGCTGACTCACTTTCAGATAATGGTTTATTTGTGAATAAACAAACTGAGGTGTGGAAATTAGTTACTGATCTACTGGGATTTTGTTCCTGTTCTTGTTGTCTTGGATGGCTGTTGTTGTGGTTTTTTAATCCGGGAAGACTATAATAAATGAGTAAGGGGCAGTTCCTTTGCTTATGCACTGTTTGCATCGCTATGCAGCTATTGGTACGAAAAGCAGCCATTCCCTGAGCATCCGACTAAACAAAAACTTTTAGAGCACAGTGCTTAGAAAGAGCAAACAAGAAGTGCAGACTTGGGAGCGTGGGGGTGGAAGGGTGGGTGAACGCTGGTTTTAATTTACACTTTGACTACCTAGGAAAGAGTTAAACGCCAGAATCTCGTGATGCTCTTTTCACCTCCCAAGGTTGTGCCTTACAATAAGAAAGGCTTTCCTATCCCCTTTTGAAGGACAAGTTTAAAACCATGATGGCTGGGGATGGCCCCAAATTATGTGGCTGGGGATGGCACCACGGTCAGCACAGCCGGATTCAGCAGGACTGAGATGAAGCGAGCATCAGCAAGACAAAGGCAGAGATAATGAAAATGGAAAGTAACCCAAAGAATTAAGGGAACTGAGCAGCATCTAATGAGAGCTGACAGGAAAACCAGGGTGGTGTTTCTGAGCACTGTGTGGTTGCCCCCACTGCGAGTGAGCCGCTCCATCGCAGGATGCCAGGAGGTGAGGACGGGACAAGCAGGTCCCACCTCAGTAGGTTCCATCTCAGTCACAGCATAATGTGCTCCTGGCCAGCTACAGGAGGGGAAACAATATTAATGGAGCTTTCACCTTCTGGCAGAGTTTTGCAGAGAGATTGGAAATGGGGGGGAGGAGTTAATCTCAGTGCAGTCAGACGGTGCCTCCTCCCCGCTGTTTTCTCTCTGACTCCTATGTCGTTGCTCTACTGTAGTGCTCAGTCTGAGCTGCCGATGGGACAACTCCCTCATTGCATACCGCCCAGGCGCAAATACCACCTTCTCCAAAACTCAGACGATTTACCTTATTAAAAAAAACAAAACACCAACCCCCCCCCCCCCCCCAAAAAAAAACAATCACAAAAGGGCTTATTTAACATACACTCAGGAGTCTGTGATAGTGCCTCTGTGTAGTGACCACAGTGCTTTTTGTTCAACCTTATTCAGAAGAGGGGACTCCAAAGCCAGCTCTTTCTGGGAACTTAATGGTCAGACCCCTCCTCCTTCTAGCTTTCACCCCTTTCCTCACTGTCTGTCCCCCCAAGAATGAGAAAAGTTTTATTAGTGCTAGTTGGGGAGGCACCATGTAGGGAAGCCCAGCTAATGCCATCTTGGCCAAGGAGGAACAAAGGAGTCAGTGGACATCCCTGTCTGGTTTCCCACAGAAATGAAGTCAAATAGATGCAGCTCCAGCGTTCCAGTGAGCCCTCGCCTTCATGAAAATTTCAGTACAAATTATTTTAAAAATTAGAGCCTTTAAAAAACATGCCCCAGCATCTTTTGAGATTTAATTTTGGGCAAGAGTAGGGTCTACGGATTGTATTTAAGACCACAAAAAAATGTCTCAAGCTTTAAGCTTCTTGAGATAAAGCATGCTTAGGTTCAGGTTAACGTCTTCATACACTTTCAGGGTAATTTGGAGAACTATTTTAGCTGGGAAAATGTAGGTAGTTATGCCAATGTTAACATTTATTTGAAAAAAAGAAAAAAAAAGAAAAAAAAAAAAAAAAAAAGAAGTATCAGTACCTTAGGGGTTTGGCACAGGACTTTGAGGTTTGGCAAGGAAATATTCCTGGAGTCATAGAGGTGTTTTTGCCATCCCTGCAAAAATCCTGTCCAATTTGGTTGTGTATAAGACTGAAAGTTACTATTCCTGCATGTGCAGTAAAACTTGCTAGCAGCCCCACTCTGCTGCTGTGTGAATACTCTGCCCTCATTGAATTACATTCCCACACCTACTGAACCCTGAAGTCCTTCTGGAGGCTGGAGACTGCAAATATGTTAATTGAATTTTGAACAGCACTAATTTGGTTTTGGAGCTCTGATGTGAGCATTCCCAGAAGAGGACCAACATTTCCTACCTGTGCTTTGGCTAGCTCACCTTTCTTCTTCAGTGCAGAAGATCTCAGGCCCAGGGTCATGTGTCAGGGAGATCTGGCACATGTCACTACATGGTAATGTCAGTGCCAGATGATGAGGAGGGCAGTGGAAGACTGTATTAGCCTGCAGGAAGATCTGGAGAGTTTCACTGGCAGCACTCAGCCTCTGTCAGAGAGCATTTCAGCCCAGGGACCCCATGTCTGTACATGTTCTTTCTCTTACATATGGGGAGCACCCTGTTCCACCACTTTGCCTGCCTGTGTGTCCAGGGGAGTCTGATGGACTTTCCAGTGGAGCTGTTCTGGAGGAGCTAGAGCAGGCATCAATGTCCCTAGACTCTTGCAGGTGGGGGATAAGACATAAGATTTGTAAAACAAATTGGACCTTAATGGAGATTCAGAATTTGCACCCTCTTCAGTGGATTTCTTCCACAGAAGAAACATACTTTTGACTGTTGTCGTCAGCAGCTGTGTGTGACAGTAGGTGTTTGATATCTCAGCTACTTGACCTTTATTGGGGACTATTCACTAAGAGAAGGGCTCTCCCAAATCAGATAGAGAATGTCCCCAGGAGCCAGCATGGACGCCAGCAAGGACTAAGCACCATTGCAAGACTCTCCACAAAGAGCAAAGTTTGTTTCTTTACCCTGACACAAAGAGCAGCATGTACAGGAGGAAAACAAAAACACTTCTTCCTTTCAAAAAAACATGAGAGAAGCCCCTACAATAGATGTGAAAGCACCTGCATGATAGAAGACACTCTATGGGACATACTTCTTGAAAAGAAGATAAGGAAACATTTAGCATGTGGTGGACATTAATAATTTTATTTAATTCAGTGCTGGAGGCACTCAGATACATCAGCACCCAAACAAAGCTAGGAACGTAAGGAGAACTACACTGTATGTAATATATAAAACACGTTATACAATTTGACATTCAGCAAATGTTAGCAATCAGTAATCCAGCATAGATGATAAAGAACTGAAAGCTATGGCTTCTCCTAAACCACAGAGACGTACTGAAAATGTCAATAAACTATTGTGCTTGGTTTACACTCTGTTATTGTAAGGTGTTAAAGGTCACTTAGCCTAGAATTAGGAAGGCAAGGGAAGGATCCCAGATCCCACAGTCTATCCAGTAGCCAATTTCCCACTAATTTCTTTGATTTCAAGTTGTATTTTCTCCTGTTTTGTGTAGAAGAGGACACACTGGGAAGGCGGCTGGCTGGAAGTGGCCACTCAGACTGATCACAGTGCCCGGAGAAACATGCTAACCAGAAGCACCCTCTGAATTCCACAGTCCCTTGTGCAAAAAAAGCACAAACTTTTTTTGTTGTTTCCCCCTTTTTCTCTGCCAGAACTTCCTCCTTTCCTTCTTTGTGTGCCTTCCCGTTTCCCTCCTCGTACATTGATTTTTCCCTTTGGGTACCAGTGGCCTGGAGCAGAGTGGTTCTAAAATGCATCAGAGCTTTGGGAGCTTGTACCTGACCTGCTTCTAAATTATCAGCTTTGCAAGGAGACAACCACTTCTTTGACTTCGTTCATCTCAGTGAATTGTCTCTCCATCTTGTGACATTTGTTTATGTCAGAGTCCTTTAGTTCTGTAAGCTTTATTTGATAATGCAGTCATCTTCTGAATGAATCTTGGGATTCAGCTTTTAAGTCTCGGTGGCAAAACCCCAGCCATTGCTTTTTTGAAAGCACCCCCAGACACCGTGTGTTTCTGCTTCTACGTGCATTCCTAAGCAACAGCCACCACCACTGTCAGTTCTGCCATGAAGATCATCCTGCCTTCCCACTACTTCTTCTTTTATAAGCTCTGCTGCTTTCAGAGATCAGTGTGATTGTTCCCATGGGGCTAGTGCAGAAAGGCAGAGTCACAAATTTAAATCAGAAAGGATCACTATTATTGCCTAACTCCATCCTTCCCATCTAACAGAGAGCACAAAGCTTCTTTCTGTAAGTCTTGAATTTGATCTTGTAACTAACTTGTGGCTGAAGTAGAGAATTGCCTAGATACCTACCTCCAACCAAGAGAGGACAGCAGGGTAAATTCTGGATCAGATCAGCAGTCTGTTTACTCTGGAATCATATTTTCTTAGGTGGTAAAATACTTAACACTTTAAAGGCAGACAAAAATTGTAAATGATGTAACATTTTAATTGCAAAATTGTAAGTAAGTAGGATATTGACCCTAATACTTTTGGATTATGACATTAGCTATCTCCTGACAAGAAACAGGGATGGTACTGCATAAAGATGTCAATTTAGAGATTTGGATATTGCAAGTGTCCATCATGCCAGCATACACATTATTATCCATCCTTACTTTGTGCAGACTCATGCACAACACCTGGCCTAAGTAGTAACCCCTCACTCTCTTGAAAGGTACAAGTAGGATGTTTTTGTCCCTTTTTACATCTAGGGTATTCTGCATCTGGAACTCCATAGTTTTCCAGCATGACCAAGGACGTGCACGGTAGCCTGCACTGTGCTTGTCACGTAACTAAGGTCTGGGTTTTTATTTTATTTTTTTATTGGAAAAGCATTACTCTTTTAAGAATCTCAAAGCACGCTCTGAACATTAGCAATTCTAAACTCTACTTAGGATTTCTTATGACCTATAACTTGATAGCAATGTAGTCTTTTAATTCAGAGGTGCGTGCAAGACCAAATTTTTCCCAAGTAGAAGCATGTGCAGTCTCACTTGGCTTGAGGGATATTTGCTGTGCCTGCAGGGCAAATTACTGAACCAAATTTGGCCCAGAGGCATAACCCAGCCTTCTGCTTCCCATACATAGTATCAGAAATATAATCACATAGACATGCTCCTAGAAGACTCCTAGACAACACAAGCTCCGCCAATAGGATCCCAGTTTTAACTGAACTGTGAAGCCAAAAAGCTGTTGACTGACACAGAGGGTGGTGATGATAGTACTAGACTACGTGTAGAAAGCTTATTGACTTTTCTCTGCATAATTTTATTTTCAATTACAGAGTCAATCTAATCTGGAAAACCTGTAGGAAAACAGTCTCTTCATTGACAAAATCAAAGCTTTGAATAACATAATTTAATTTTTTATGGCTAGCAATAAGCTTCTCCATTTAACACCGGGTTTAGTTTTGCCTTGTGAAAACCAGCCATGCATTCCTCTTGCTTTTCACAAGGAGCTTAACTCAGCATGACCCAAAGCTTGAGCCTCCTTTATGGAAAAAAAAGAAAATAAACATTTTTCTTTAAGAAGGAAAAGAACAGTATTTCTTTGTGACTGCTCAAAGTCATATCACATCTTGCAAAGGATGATGGAAAGGGATGTGTGACTCACTCCCTTTTTTAGGTCCCTCAGACACAAAATATTCAGTTTACGTTATAATGTCATTTGCAAAGAGGTGTTCCTTATTAAGAAGACAGGGGAAAAGTTGATAATGTAAACTTCCCTTACATGTCATGACTCATGGGAATGCTACAGTTTGTACCAAAGCTCAGTGACTTCAGTGAGCTTTGTGTTGAGCTGGGAAATACATGCTTTCTTCAGCACTCATTGAAATGCAGCCCATCCCTGTAGGGGCAAGAAGCTGTAAAGGACTGGGTGGCCCCTGGAAAGTGGGCCTCTCATTGCCAGGCAGTATACATGTCATACAGGATGCTTATAGTTGCCCTCATTGATGAAGAGTGGAGGGCACCATGAACCCTCACAACTTGAATAACAGCTCCTGCCAGGGCCAGGAGGGATGCTGACAAGCTGATCTTGAGAAGTTTATATTGGACTGTGCCAACATCCAAGATATGATTGGGGCTTCTGGTCACGTTCAGGGGAGATGGCATGAGCTTTCTCTCCATGCAGTAGCAGTGATCCTTCCTCAGCTGACAAGTTGTTTGGTTTGCATGGCAGTCTAATGCATGCTTAGATTTCCACTCAAGCCTTAAAAACTTAGCCTTAAAGAAGTTTGAATTTGAAGCCATGGATTGGCTCTGTCCCTTCATGAGAGATGAAGCACAGACTCATTTTTCCTAGCCCAGAAGGCTGTCAAAGAGTTTCTCAGGGAACAGGGGACAACCTGAATCATAGCACTTGTTGGTCACAGAGTCTGAATTTCCAGCAGGCAAATGGGAAGCCAAGGTGAAAGAGCAGATTGACATAGTTTGACTCCCTTTTGTTCTCAAGTGAGGGGAGTGGCTAACAAGAGCAATTAGCATGTTCTTTGGGTTCCATTTTACATCAATGATCTCCACCAGTAGCACAAATATTATCATTAGGTATGTGATCTTTCTGCCCCTCCTCCCTGTTCTGCTCTGGTGGTGGTTGAGTCTTCTTTGGTTAATGAAGCCTTTACATTTTTGAAATTTCGTCTCCAAAACTAAATTCTGTCAGAAGGACTAGAGCAGCTTTGGTTCTATCGTAGCCTCATCACACTTTTATGACTGTCTCACTGGCTGGGGAAAGGAGGTAGGGGACTGAGTGATTTGCACTTGTTTCTGCAGAGCTGTTAAATTAAGAAATTTCTTAACAGCATTCTTAAACTAAGACCTAATTCAATTTGCACATGGTATCTAAGGGAAAGGCATTTGGGGCACTTCCAAATAGCAAGTCTGTAAATTTTACCACTGAACACAGTAACATGGGGGGAAGGGAGAGAATGAAGACAGGGTAGGTGCTTTGTTGCTTTTTTTGGTATCTTAATTTGGACACAACCACTGCTATGTGGTTAATTCTTTGCTTTGAGCTGTGAATGGTGCCATGTATTTGTATGCCTGACAGCATATGACCAGTTTAGAGGTAAGGAAACCATGGTAGAGGGGTGCAGAACAACTTGTCTTAAGCCACACAGCTATCAGTGCAAAACTCCAGCTGTCTAGTTTTCCAGTGTGATGCTTTTCTGATATCAGAGCAGTTAGTAATCCTGTCTGGTGAAAATGAGCCCTGCCCTGGAGGGTATCTCTTGGGGGTGCTAATGGATCACAGTACGATCTGGTCTCCAGAAACATCCTGCTATCAGAATAGCTCCAGAGTCTAATCTGGAGCCATTGTAGATGTCCCACATGAGGTTCTGACTCATGTTCGACTGCACAGGTTTAAGATGGCACTAACTCTAAATGTACTACTGCTGGACGGGACTGACCATGGCCCAAAATGCACACAAAAGAGCGTCTGTCTGCCCCTCATTCATAGTCCAACATTTCAGCTTAAGTTGCTAGTAGAGGGGAGTTTGAACTAAGATATTAGCCTGTGAACTGGAGCACCCAACAACTTCTCCCTTTTTTGCAGCCAACTGTGCTGCAAAGTGTGCTTTGCTGCAGCAGGGCTACCAGAAACATAAGGACAGTGGTGTCTTAAGCTGTCCCAGGAAGAATTTGTGAAGTTTGTCCATCTGAGTTCATAAACCTGCCTCTGTAAAATTTCTACAGGGGTTTTAATCCTTCAGTTTCAATAAATACCTACAAATTCAGCTGAGGAGACTTATTCTTGTAGATACAGCTCACAGCTCTCAGCTATGTTCTGCTGCATATTAGAAAGGGAAGATGCTCCTTTATCTTATTTCAGAAGGATGTTCTTATTACTGTGAGATAGTCTGAAGATGAAAGTAGCTGTATAAATGAAAGTAGCTATGTAAATGAGAGGGTATGGAACTTTGCATTTGTAGATGTGCACATACATATGTGTATGTATATATGCAGGGCTATATTTACATCTTATTTGCCACAGACTGATCCAGAAGCTCTTTGCAAACTGAAAGTGCTCCACCCCCCCTTCCTCCTACACACATATTGACACATGCCTGGGCACTGGTGTTCTTTGGACCCTCAGTGTTATACACAGGTTTGTAAATGGAGAACTGAACCTGTCAGAGCAGGTGAGACAGCAGAGAGCAGAAGCCATCATCTAGAGAGGGAGCAATCAAACCCCAGAGCTAACCTTCTCCACTGGAAAGGGTGGCATGAGATCTCTAGTAGCCCCACATTGTCCAGGTCAGCTTGGCTAAAAGATTGCCGTCAGTATTGTTTAACTTGGTGGTACTCAGGTTGAAACCACATCATGGAGAATGAAGTTCACAGGGAATGGAAACACAGGCTGAGCCCAAAAAATAACCAGTTGCCACAAAACCCCTCTGGCCCCTCAGCAGTTGAGTTTTGTGTAAGCTAACACCCCAGCTGACCCTCCTGAGGTTACAGGATGCTGTGTGATGAGATCACAGCCAGCAGTAGCACGGCTGCATGCCAGGAGCAAGGGAAGAAAGGCTAGTTCTTCAGGTCTGAGTTTTGTTGACACTGGCTTGTATTTTTCCCTGATTGGTGTTTGGATGCTAATATGCTAAAGGAGAAGCAGAGCTGGTTTGACAGATCCATGCTTGTGTTATGATGAAATTCCTGGAGCAGTGAAAATTTTCAGCCATGCGGAAATTTTTGATGTTGTAAACTGTGTTCAGAATGGCAGCAATTCTTCCCGGAGCCCTTAGCCATAAGCATGTGGATACTGACTTTAAGCAGAGGGCAGGATGGCACTGGATGAAGGTTTTATTCATGGGATCCTCTGCTGCACACCTCTATTTGATACAACAAAGGTAGAGAAAAGGCCCAAAGCCAAACTCATGTTTTTCTTCTCTCTTGTCTACAAGGGGTCCATAGTCTATGGATGTGTCATGGAGTGATTGCAGATTTGTTTCAATAAGATGAACTGGCCAAGCACAATATTGCAAAGACCAGTCCAGATAGTTGGTCTGAAAAGGTAGGATCATAGTCATTTAAAAGCACCAGTTTCTTGCACTGTGAACAGGTCAGCTTAGAACTTCCTTATCAAATATTGCTGAAAAATGTATATGGTTAAATTTGGTTATACAGCAATCTGGAGCTACATGAGGAGAGCTACATGAGGAGAGCAGAATTAAGGTGGCATATACATTATGAACTTTCAAATGTTATTCCATTACTGGAAATCCTGAATGTCACATTAATTTCGATTACTGTGGATTTTTGAGTAAAAAAAAAAAAAAAAAAAAAGGTCTTAAATCCAGATTCAGCTTAGAATTGAGTTTTTGGGGTCAAATTGTGGGTGAATCCAAGCAAGATTTCCAAACTTTTCATGACTTCCCCTTGAAGTCACCCCACTGTGGTCAAGCCTCATCCAAAAGCTTCTGAAAGTGAGCAGGTTTTAGCAAATCTAGTGAAACTGTATTGAAACCTGAAACTTAATGAGATGCACATGTTTGATAAAATGTTATGCAGGGATCCAATTGTGGCATATGGGCAGGCTTCAAGAAGTGTTCACTGCGGTGTGTCTCTCAGCACACCAGGCTGCTAAACGTCAAACAAAAGAGCACAGGGACAGTGTATAGTGACAGCCTACATCTAGGGAAGAGCAGATTTTTTTTTTTTAATCTTATTCCATGCATAGTTTTCATTTGTCATGAAGGATTTGTCTTGAAACCTGTCTTGCTCATCAAGAAAACGGAAGTACAAAATGTGAGACACCTGGAAAGAGAGGCAATATTGAAAGCTGCTGCTGAGCCTGTGCAGCCTTGAGAATCAGATGGCACACTAAAGACATCTGGAAAAGTGTCAAATGGAAATTAAAAATTACTGGAACAATTAAACAGGAGGACTAGAAAAGACTGCTCAACAGCTCAGACCCAGAAGTACAAAGTAAGGCCATTGCGCTCTGTGAAGGTGGCAGGGGGTTAAGGCAGGACATTTTGTGGAAAGTCTGGAAGTGCCAGAGGATCATGTATTCTTGCAAAAAATGTCGTTTACCAGGGAAGGGCTCAAGGTGACAGCATGGAACAAAGGGAAAACAGTAACAAATATTTGTCCAGGGTTAAGAGGTTATGTCTATCAATAAGAGATATTAAAAAGTTTACTGACCAGATAAGGTCACAGCATTAAAAAAGGCATTAAAAACCACAAGGCACAGCATTAAAAAAGTTCATAAACAGCTACTTTGGTGAGTCCGAGACTGGTAAAGGCCAGTATGAATACACTAAGTGAAAAGATCAAATGCAAATACAAATCCAAGATAAAGGTGCTGAAAGGATCACTCTGCACATAGCTGTATTGGCTAGGAAAAAGTTAAGAGAATGAAATTTGGTGGAGGGCAGAAAAATGGAAAGCAGAAAACAATACCACTGGTGTGGCAATCCGCACACATAATGCAAGAAATATGTAGAACTTATAACAGACCCAGGCCACTGTTAAAACATTTAGAGAATGCAGGAAAATGTGCACAGAGAGCAAAGGAAGAGATTCCTCTTGAGATTCCAAGAGCCTATGGGTCAGGATTAAAGGCAGTGCTGGGGCAGGGGACATCATAGTGGGGGTCTGCTCCAGGCCACCTGACCAGGGAGACCAAGCAGATGAAGCCCTCTATAGGCAGATAGGAGCGGCTTCACACTCACAAGCCCTGGTCCTTATGGGGGACTTCAACCACCCTCACATCTGTTGGAGGGACAATGCAGCTGAGGGCAAGCAATCCAGGAAGTTCCTGGAATGTGTCGATGACAACTTTCTCCTCCAAGTGATAGAGGTGCCCACGAGGAGAGGTGCCATGCTGGACCTTCTTCTCACCAATAAGGAGGGCCTGGTAGGGGATGTCAAACTCCAGGGCAGCCTTGGCTGCAGTGACCACAAAATGGTGGAATTCAGGATCCTCAGGGCAGTGAGGGGAGCACTCAGCAAGCTCATTACCCTGGACTTCAGGAGAGCAGACTTTGGCCTCTTCAGGGATCTGCTTGGTAGAATACCATGGGACAAAGCCCTGGAAGGAAGAGGGGCCCAGGACAGCTGGCTAATATTCAAGGGTCACCTCCTCCGAGCTCAGGAGTGATGCATCCCAACAAAGAGGAAGTCAGGCAAAAACACCAGGCGGTCTGTGTGGACGAACAAGGAGCTCCTGGGCAAAGTCAAACAAAAAAAAGGAAGCCTACAGAGGGTGGAAGCAAGGGCAGGTAGCCTGGGAGAAATACAGAGAAACTGTCCGAGCAGCCAGGGAGCAGGTTAGGAAAGCCAAAGCCCTGATAGAAATTAGTCTGGCCAGGGACATGAAGGGCAACAAGAAAGGCTTCTATAGGTATGTTAGTGATAAAAGGAGGACGAGGGAAAATGTGGGTCCCCTCCCGAATGAAACGAGTGACCTGGTTACCCAGGATATGGAGAAGGCTGAGGTACTCAATGACTTCTTTGCCTCAGTCTTCACTGGCCAGTGCTTGAGCCACACTGCCCAGGTCACAGAAGGCAGGGACTGGGAGAATGCAGAACCGCCTACTGTAGGAGAAGATCAGGTTCGAGAATATCTAAGGAACCTGAAGATGCACAAGTCCATGGGACCTGATCAGTTGCATCTGCGGGTCTTGAGGGAACTGGCGGATGAAGTGGCCAGGCCATTCTCCATCATATTTGAGAAGTCCTGCAGTCCAGTGAAGTTCCCACTGACTGGAAAAGGGGAAACATAACCCCCATTTTTAAGAAGGGAAAAAGGAAGACCCAGGGAGCTACAGGCTGGTCAGTCTCACCTCTGTGCCTGGCAAGATCATGGAGCAGACCCTCCTGGAGGCTATGCTCAGGCACATGGAAAATAAGGAGGTGACTGGTGACAGCCAACACGACTTCACTAAGGGCAAATCATGCCTGACAAACTTGGTGGCCTTCTATGATGGGGTTATAGCGTTGGTGGATAAGGGAAGGGCAACTGACATCACCTACCTGGACTTGTGCAAGGCATTTGACACTGTCCCGCATGACATTCTTGTCTCTAAACTGGAGAGACATGGATTCGATGGATGGACCACTCGGTGGATAAGGAATTGGCTGGATGGTCGCACTCCAAGAGTTGTGGTCAATGGCTCAATGTCTAAGTGGAGACCAGTGACAAGTGGCATTCCTCAGGGGTCGGTACTGGGACTGGCACTGTTCAACATCTTTGTCGGTGACATGGACAGTGGGATCGAGTGCACTCTCAGCAAGTTTGCTGATGACACCAAGCTGTGTGGTGTGGTCGACACGCTGGAGGGAAGGGATGCCATCCAGAGGGACCTTGACAGGCTGGAGAGGTGGGCCCGTGAGAACCGCATGAAGTTCAACAAGGCCAAGTGCAAGGTCCTGCACGTGGGTCGGCGCAATCCCAAGCACGACTAGAGGCTGGGCGAGGAATGGATTGAAAGCAGCCCCGAGGAGAAGGACTTGGGGGTATTGATTGATGAGAAGCTCAACGTGAGCCGGCAGTGTGCGCTTGCAGCCCAGAAAGCCAACCGTGTCCTGGGCTGTATCAAAAGATGCATGACGAGCAGGTCAAGGGAGGTGATCCTGCCCCTCTACTCCACTCTTGTGAGACCCCACCTGGAGTACTGCGTCCAGCTCTGGGGGCCCCAGTACAGGAGAGACATGGAGCTGTTGGAAAGAGTCCAGAGGAGGGCCACGAAGCTGATCAGAGGGCTGGAGCACCTCTCCTATGAGGACAGGCTGACAGAGTTGGGATTGTTCAGCCTGGAGAAAAGAAGGCTCCGGGGAGATCTAATTGCGGCCTTCCAGTACCTGAAGGGGCCTACAGGAAAGATGGAGAGGGACTGTTCATCAGGGAGTGTAGTGACAGGACAAGGGGTAATGGGTTTAAGCTGAAGGAGGGTCGATTTAGATGAGATGTTAGAAAGAAATTCTTTACTGTGAGGGTGGTGAGGCACTGGAACAGGTTGCTCAGAGAGGTTGTGGAGGCCCCATCCCTGGAAGTGTTTAAGACCAGGTTGGATGAGGCTTTGGGCAACATGGTCTAGTGAGGGTGTCCCTGCCCATGGCAGGGGGTTGGAACTAGATGATCTTTAAGGTCCCTCCCAACCCAAACCATTCTATGATTCTATGATGAGATGTTTTTAGGATTGTAACACAATGCAGGAAACTGAAAAGGTTTTTCCACTTACAAGTTGCAAACCACACATCACTGGCAACAGCACAGTCAGCATAACGTGCGTGTCAAAATGCAGGAGTTAAAAACATATCTGCAAAGAACTGCTATTTGGAAGAATGGTGCCCAAGCTGGGAGAGCACACTGTGACATTCAAATAGAAAGGGAAAATATTAGAAGATAAAGATCTAAGTCATTTAGCATGGAGTTAAATGCGTATGTCCCTCAGTCTGATCAAGAGGCTACATGCCACTGTGTTTCAGAAGAACAATCTGGAGCCACACACACGGTTCTTAAACAGGCTCATGTGCTATATGGGAAGTTCCCCGCAGCATCCAACAGCAGATCCAGTGCTTGCAGGGCCTGCTGCATGACAATTTCTGCAAGTTTTAAAAAAGGGGCTAGAAGGAAAGTTGTGTAACATGATGAAAAATAAAAGAACCAGTAGACTCCATAGTTATCAGGGAAAGAGCACACGGGAGACTTTGCATGAACTCAAAGGAACTAAACAAAAACAAATGAAAGGGAATGCTTTCACTTGTTCGTAAGAAATAAAATGCATTCTCAGATGGGATGAGCCAAATTCTTAAGTAAATTGAATGCAATGGCAGGATTTTAACAGAACTCCGTGAACACAGCTGCGCTCCAAGATCCACAGTTTGAGAGCAGCATTTGGCAGATACTGCATTCTTAAATGGCCTTTTTGCATATATTCAGAACAGTTGTTCTGGTTGCAGTATAATGGGCCCAAGTGCTCTGTCTAGAAGAGAAGAAAATCTACATCAATGGCCTAAGAGACTGGGCAGCAGAAACCCTCAAGAACAGTAGAGGACAGGACTGGAAATTGTAAGAGCTTAGTAAACCAAGCAAGGCTGAATATCAATTTCAAGGAATGAAATAACTTCATTTGGAGGGCGAGACTGTTCTCAAAGGGAAATTTGGTTGAGGATGCAAAGCCTCAAGCAATACAGAAGATGCAATCTGAAACATGCAATCTGAAAAAGAAACTGAAACTGTTACTCATGTTCAGTTATGTCAGTAAATTCATACACTGAGAATCATAAAATTCAAAGGATTTCTCCTTCACAGTGTCACCCAATGGGTAGGCCACAACATGAAGGAATTGAAAGATGCTAAGGATGTTCTGACATGAACATCACTTCTGGAATTTTTTTAACCCACAGGAAGACATAAAGTTATCTGTGGAGACTGTCCACACAAACCAAAAGGAGGACAAAGAAAAGTACAGTTCTAGTGCCATGAAGAGGCTGTCAGTCTCACATGGATAGTAGCTATAGACAAGATAAGAAAACAAATTGAAAAAGAGATGTAAAGTCTGGTGTATGGATGTAGACGTCTTCACAACTTTTCTGTATCACCTTATTTTCAAAACAGAGACATATAAAAGAGAGGAAAACAAAACAGAATAGTGGAATCCAGGGCAAAAAAAAAAAAGGACTTGGAGAATTATGGCCAAAGATACATCCAAAACTAATAAATACTTTGTGATTCTGGTGATGCAATGCGGGTCCTGCTTGGTAATGATAACTATGGATGACAGTATATGATCCATCTGTCAATACATGGTCTGATGGTCTGGATCAGACATTTCACACCCATGATAAGTCCACTGTATCTGTTTCTCCAAGCATATGGATCTGGAGTGTGGATCAGGTAGGAAAATAAAGGCTGCAAGCTTGCTACAGTTTAAGGAAGGAGGCAAAGCTTCACCACTTCATCCTCCATTTTTCTACTGTAAAAATGAGTTCTTACTGGAAGGCTTTTGACAGGTGCACAAACCCTCATTGCCAACAAGGAAGGCAAAAAGACCATGCTTTTCCCATTCAGTTTAATAGCCTGTTCCTGCAGCTAATTGTTTGGATAGAGCACAACACTAAACTGGCAGCCAAGATATCTGCAACAGCCCTGGTTCCTTTGATCATATGATGAGAAATTACTGGACTGAACAGCAGAAAAGCCACGACTATAACCAGAAGGAAGAGAGAGAGAAGTTGCATGTTGGACATAGATCAATGAAGGAGCAACAGAAATCCAAGAAAAGCAAGCAAGCATAGATGATTCTAGAAGAGCAGAGATTGTCAGGAGAAAGGACTGAGAGTGCTCTGTGAACAATTCTCAATTTCATGGGAAAAGTTAGAATTCAAGTACATTGTGAGGGTGTGACCAACCTGTGGCTGTGTCATGTGAGAGGCTATGAGACTGGACTGGAGTGGATGATACTGGGCTATCCGAATACTTGACAGATGGAGGAGATGCTGACACAGATATCACCAGGTCAGCAGGAGTAGACTTATAAGAATGCATCTTCCTGAGCCATCCTGAGTTGTTATATGTGCCCAGCCCGTCCCCATCAGTCTCATCCAATATTGAAAATCATATATACCATTGGCAGACTTAAATGGATATCAGCTGGCTGATGTGGATCCTTGCATCTTGCTCACAATCATAGGAAAAGGTGAAAAAATGAACTCTACACATCTGAGTGCATGCCCAGGACAAGAAAAATGAGAACAGATTCAGAAGCTGAAAATAATTCACAGAATTATTTTGTTATCAGTTCTGGTGCTGAACAATCTGTTGCTAGTATGGACTTATCTAAAACAAGTTGCATAACACAGCAGATTAGTAAGATTGGCTGAAAATCCCTAGGAGACCAGCTGTGCCATACTTACCATTATTTTCAAGCAACTTGAAGGCTTATGGTATTTTATCTGTCAAGCGTTGCTATCTTTACAGGTTTTTAAGAAAGGAAATCTGAAATGGGTTCTAAAAAGTGGTATGGTTTGATATAGAACAGCAGTTCTTAATCTGTGGTCTATGAGACATCAGGAGGTGGGTTGCAAAGCATTTTAAATTTATTTTCTTTAAAACCCATGTGCACATTTTCCCACAGATTGGGAAAATTACTTAAAATTTGGTAGCATCCTACAATATATCTCAAGAGCGTGTTTATTTCAAAAGAAAGTACTGTGCCTATAATAGCCCATTCAACTATTTTTATAACAATTACACTCACTGTACTTAAAATTACTTTGTTTTCATATGACCTGGCACAATGACAAAAAACAATGACATATGAGCACAATGACAAGTGCTTGTCCCAAGTGCCTCAAGTATTGTGTTATAAACATAAGGGGTGGATGGGTAATCTTATTCGAGGGGGACGTTTTGCATGCTGACAGGACAGCGTGGGATTTAAAATCTGGTAAACCCTGGCTGCTTGCAAGGGAAGACTGGAGAGATACAGAACATGTTTCAGGTTTTAAGTACAAAATTGGTGGAAGTTTCTGTTTATTCTGCATGTAATTTCCATTTTTATTTGAAGGTTCATCTGGAGATCAGTCTTGCCTGTCAAACAAATACCACTTGTCACATTTCAACATTGCAATATTGGGGTCTGTGCACTATGAAATATAGTGCTAATGGCTTAAAAAGAGCCTGGCAGGACGCATTTGGCTCTTTGTGGTGAAATTGTCTGCCTTGCTTTCTGTTCTGCCTGGTAAACTATCCCACTGAGCACTTGTTTGATGT
The DNA here is from genome assembly GCF_011004875.1 of Balearica regulorum gibbericeps. Taxonomy (NCBI): domain Eukaryota; kingdom Metazoa; phylum Chordata; class Aves; order Gruiformes; family Gruidae; genus Balearica; species Balearica regulorum. The sequence goes on along the minus strand of NC_046188.1, from coordinate 50,585,616 downwards.
CAGATTTCCTGTCTAGGAATTTACTCTTGTAGAGCTTTATGTCATTATGGCCATTTCAGAGCAAGCTGTAAAAAAAGAATGCTTCTCGTCCAAGGAGCTGAATTAAGGGTCATCTAACTTGTGAGCCTTGAGTTGCTGAATGATTTTTGGCTATATCTTGATAGCTTGTGAACAGCAGAGCAGAATAACTGCAGGATGAAATTAACATGCTTCCTGGTTCTCAGAGGACCTAGAGTGTGAGGCTGGCTTCACTACTACTAGTAAAGCTTGGTGAGATATTTGCATAAAAAGAATTGCACAGGCAATAGCAACCTGGTCATTATGTAAAGAACAGTATGTATTTTGCATTGCTGAAGAGTTTAGAAAAAAAAACCAAGAAGTTTCTGTAGTAAATAAGAAAACCTGATTATGATGTATCAGTAGTAAAGACTAAAAGATAAAGACTTGGTGATGTAAATGCAGGGGTTTTGCATTGTGGTGAAGATGAGATTGCTGCAGGGAACTGATTGTAGGTCCCTAAATTAGGATCCTTCAGTCCAGTCTCAGCTTGGATCAGAGCACCACAAGCCTGCTCAGCCGTCTGCTCTGTATGTCCCTGTATGCCTCTAAGACAAAAGGATCTGCCTCCTTTTGGGCCAAAGCTCGGAGCTCTGTTCAGTTAGCAGCTCCAGAGGTGGCTCACTTGTCTGTCTCAGGACAGGAGAAGCTACAAGGAGAAGTTGAGAAAGATTTGGGGAGCAGGAATCCAGAATAGACACAACAAGCATTTTGTTTAGTGCTTACTCACAGAATAAAACTCTGGCCTGAGAGATGCTTGGGCGGAGTTGCAAGCCCTTCCTGGGCTGGAAACAGCGTCCAGTTACATCTCCACACCCTTCTTCCTTCCCTTGATGCCAGGCAGCATGGGGACAAGAGAGGGCTGCCGCTGGAGGAGAGAGCAGTCCTTTGTAGGGTGCACCTGCAGGGAGTTCCCCCCAGAAGAAGGCCCCGTGCTCAGCTTTGGTGGGTGTTTAGGGACTTCTTTGTGTGGACTTAGCAAACCTGAGTGTGTGGTTTGCTTCTGCCAGGACAGGTGGAGTTGCTCGGTACTGTGTCAGGAAGATGAATTGTCTGCTAAGAGCGGTCAGGGTTCCCTGCACCTTTCCCTGGTCCCAGCTGGGCCTGGCCTTGGTAGCAAGGAGAGTGAGGCCAGCCAGATCAGGGGTAGGGGAGGTGCTATGCACTTAGGCTCTTGAGTTGAGAATCCTACTGCTCCTGCTTAAATAGGCATGTTCTAGAAAGTGCTGGGCTATTGTCTGTCTCGTGCATCACCTAAAAGGCAAGCAGACTTGACAGCAAATGGAACGAAGCAATAAATGAACTTGCACTGTGTGACTTCATAGGTCAGCAGGACAGGGAGGGGAGGAAAGGGGGAGGAGGAAGAAAACACAGCAACTTACAGCTTCATTTCAGACTCATTTCTCTCTCTGCCACAGTCAGAGGAATTCCTGCTTAAATCGGGCAACTCCATTTTTCATTCTGAATGAATCATTGCAATTCTGAGACAGAAATAATAAAGGAACTGTGTGTCTGTCTCTGCCACCCAAATCATTATGACAGCACATCTGTGGCTAATGATTGCCAGTGGCATTTGCCTTTTGCTGGACTAGGGATAAATAAACTGCCTCCGTAGAAAGCGGTGTGACTCATTTTCTTTTCAGATGGCAACATCCCAGTCCCTAGCATAAGGTGAGGAGAGGGATTCATGATCCCTGGGCACTTATTTCTAAGGATGCAGGAAGCAAAGCACTATACACAGCTCTGTATTTGCCAAAACTATGACAGGCAGACAGCCATTACATTGCTCTCCGAAAGCACTTGCTTGCAGGGAGAGGGAAGGATAGGACACAGGTATTAAATTGTCAATAATCATTCTCAACTTCTCTTACAAGACTGGAAGGACATCCATTTCTGTCTGCAAAGTGAGTAACTGTGCTCAGAAGCCACAACAAATGGGCATGATGAGCATGTGTGCTTGATTATGGGATGTAGATACTCGAGTACTGTGTTCAGTTTTGGGCCCCTCACTACAAGAAGGACATTGAGGTGCTGGAGCATGTCCAGAAAAGGACAACGAAGCTGGTGAAGGGTCTAGAGCACAAGTCCTGTGAGGAGCAGCTGAGGGAACTGGGGTTCTCTCTCCCTAGCCTGGAGAAAAGGAGGCTGAGGGGAGACCTTATTGCTCTCTACAACTACCCGAAAGGAGGTTGTAGCCAGGTGGGTGTTGGTCTCTTCTCCCAAGTAACAAGCAATAGGACAAGAAGAAATGGCCTCAAGTTGCACCAGGGAAGGTTTAGATTGGATATTAAGAAAAAATTCTTCACTGAAAGCATTGTCAAGCACTGGAACAGCCTGCCCAGGGAAGTGGTTGAGTCACCATCCCTGGAGGTATTTAAAAGACATGTAGATGTGGTGCTTAGGGACATGGTTTAGTGGTGGACTTGGCAGTGTTAGGTTAGTGTTTGGACTTGATGATCTTAAAAGTGTTCTCCAACCTAAATAATTCTATGATTCTACAATTCTATGATTCTATGATTGTGAGACACCACAGTGTTATGGTTTTGGGAGAATGCATCATGGATGGCAGGTGAAGGCAGAATTAATGCCACTATATAAACACTGCTGAAATTGCATCAGCAATACTGTGTACTGTTTGAGGCACCATTCCACTCCCACCCCCCATCCCCCTTCCAAGAAGGATTAATTCAGAATGGAATGAGTATGCACAAGAAAAGGTTACTAAGATGATCAAGGAATGAAGATCTTATCTTAAGTGAAGAAATCAGAAGTGTTGTGGCTGTTCAGACAGGTAATCTGGAATAGAGGAGAGATGATTTCTGTCTGTGAATCCTACATCTGTGTAAACATTGGCAGAGAGGAGTGAAAGTTAATGACTGATGTTGACACAAATCCTAACAAGTTTAATTGGGATATATAGGGGTAATTATAAACTTAAGCTAGAGGTTAGAAGGCTTTTAGCTGTTCTAGGGATGACCCAGCTGCTGGGCAACAGTTTTTAGAATAAAAGCCCTTGCTGTTTCTTTCCAAACTCTACAACAAAGGCATTATTTGTCCTTCCCTGAGGAGGGAGAGCACATGTCCCAAATAATTTCCAGCAAACACGTGCACTGGAGCAATTTGTGTTCCCTTACTTGTATTTCTACAAGATTTCATTCTAGGCTGGTGCTTGCAACAATTTCTTAAATGAAGAAACTGGTTTTTAATCTAGTTTCTTCTCATTTTGTCCCAGACTCTCCATTTGTACACAAGTCCTACAGGTCTTTCTTGAACTTGCAGGGATACAGAGCCAATTGTGTCCTTGCTAAATTGCTGTGGAATCAAGCAAAGGGGGTGGGAGGAGACAGGGTGAACTTTCATGCAGCATCCCTATCATATCTGCTCAGTCCTGTCACAGGCCATGTAGTTTTATGAACCATAGAAATATCTTTTGTGAGTGTAGTATTTCTCCCTGCTTTTTCCTAGTCTAAATGAAGCCCGAGTGTATAGACGGGTGCGATGGGTATGCCTGTGAAAATCAGGGATGGTGCTTGCAAGCCCAAGCAATGTCTTCTGTTCTTATGTCCCTTTTCATTCAGTGCTGAATAAACCGATATCTGAAGAAAGCACTGTCCTGCTTTTTGGATGGGATGTAGAACATAAGTAAAGACTCTTTGTTGACACTGAAGTATTACAGCTATACTGGGAGGGGAAGTGGCACCCATTGCTACTGGCTGATATCAATAGCTTGGGGGTTATTTTAATGGAGGATGAAACTACTACTGGCATGAGGTTTTGTGGAGGCAAATCTTCCGTTCTGTTTCTGGAATAGGGAAAAAGCTGGCAGCCAAAATGCAGCCACACACAGGTAAAGGCACATTTACCAAGGAGTAGAAGCTCCTCTAAAAATTTTTTTTGCTCTTAAAAACATGATTGTGTCATAGATTTCAAAAGCATCAAGAATCATTTTATCACCTGTGAATCCCTGGCTGACCTGCTGTGCAGCCCACCCACCCTGCCAGAGCAGTGCCCACCAGAGACCTCCTGGCGCTGCTGGTGCTGCTGTCCACAGGCAGATCTCAGCAGCACGGCAGACGGGGGGCAGACTCCTGGGCACAGATATGCATCCAGCGGATGTGTCCAATCTGCCTGTGTCCATGATGCAGCATCCAGAAATACTTCATGAGTGGTGAAGTTTGTGGTGAAGTTCTTCTCTCATAGGGGCAATGCTTTTGTACTGATCTCCTTCAGAGAGCTGACAACGATGTCTGATAAATTTTGGTTAGACTATCGCTCCTCATTTTTCAACAGCTGGGAGGCAGAAAAGCTCAGGCTGTTGGTTTTTAAAATACTTTTGGTCAGAAAAAGGAAAGTTGAAAAGGGATATTATTATTTTTTTACTAGGTCTAAAAGTATTCATGATGATGATGACCTGCTGACAGCTCAGCTGTAAGTAACAGCTATAGTATGTGTTAGCAAGGTCAAATTTTATGAGGAGCAGCTGAGCGAACTGGGGTTCCCTCTCCCTAGCCTGGAGAAAAGGAGGCCAAGGGGAGACCTTATTGCTCTCTACAAGTACCCGAAAGGAGGTTGTAGCCAGGTAGGTGTTGGTCTCTTCTCCCAAGTAACAAGCAAAAGGACAAGAGGAAATTGTCTCAAGTTGCATCAGGGGAGGTTTAGATTGGATATTAGGAAAAATTTCTTCACTAAAAGCGTTGTCAAGCACTGGAACAGGCTGCCCAGGGAAGTGGTTGAGTCACTATCCCTGAGGGTACTTAAAAGATGCATAGATGAGGCGCTCAGGGACATGGTTTAGCGGTGGACTTGGCCGTGTTAGGTTAGCAGTTGGACTCGATCTTAAGGGTCTTTTCCAACCTACATGATTCTATGATTCCATGTTTACTGAAATTTAAAATTATCTAGGAGATATATCTCACAAGTTTGTTAAAGCCTATGACATCTTTCAGGGAACAGAAAAGTTCTGTTTCTAGCATTTCCTCTTTCTAAAAGTTGTTTCCTCTTTTGGGGAGCTTTGTTCTTTGTCACGAAGGTGGTACCAGGTTAAGTATCCTACTTTCTCCCTACTCCTGACTATCTCATCCCTCCCCCTGACCCAGCATCATGGCACTCTGTTGTATTGTGATGTCTCCTTATCCACTTTCAGTGTCACATTCCGTCACACTAATGGGCTGCTGTGCTACTGCCAAAAATAAGTGCTGTCCTGGCCTTTCCCAAATGCTTACAGATTCAGCTGGGTCTCCAGGACTTTTCATAGCCCTCCAGTTCAGTCCTATCTTTGGTAGCATCAGCATTTCCATAGCAACAAACTGTGATGTCAAAGCAACATGGGATTTTTTTGTGAGAACAGCAGGAAGCAATGAACTCTTCATAAGCAAAGATCCAATTTTCATGCAAATGCCTCTTGTAATGTCATCCACCACCACTGTTTATGGTTCTAATCCTAATTATCTCACTGTTATCTTGCTGTCCCCCATCTGTCACACCCACCTGTTGCATGATCTTTAGCTAGGTAGCGCAGTGCGCACTTCCTTACAGCAATATGCGTGTACTGTTGAGGAGAAAGGTGCACTCTGCTCAAAGCAAAGGGAAACAGTAACAAGACTGTAAGAGATGTAATAGTAGCATTTAAATATAAACATTTTTTTTTTTTCTAAACCAGAACTAGTGCAATTGGTAGATGTCAGCCATCTCCAACCTTTTCCAGTAGTAGATATTTTCCCAGTGGATGGGTAAGTTGTAGTGATGTGGTGATGTGAACTGAGCTTCCTGACAATACTTTCCAGGACCTCTTACAAGCAGGATCTCCAGGGATCTGCAGCCCATAGGGGAATCATGGATTCATTTATTACACTGACAGCTCATATGGAAATGAAGCTAGCCAATGAGCTTTTAAGCCACAAAGGCTGTATGCTAACTGTATCTTAAATAAACCCTTCAGACCACAGATTCTGCCTTACCCTTGTCCATTTGCAGTCCTGCCACTATGCATGTCCTCTAACCCAGAAAGCAGCAATGAGCAGTGGGGGATTTCACTTGTAATAGGATTTGTCCATCTTTATCTGCAGTACTGCATATTCTTTGGACCAAAACACTCATGTGATGGAGACTGCCTTGTGGTATTAAGGATTAAGCCTGTAATTTGTAATAATTTTGATTTGTAGGACAGACTTCCCCCCCTACCGAGGGTGGGAGAAACAACATATTGTAACTTAATGCTGAAAAAAGTGGAATTTATCTACTCAGAGCTGTCATACATGTCATCCATTTTGTGTTTTTTCACTTTAAGTGAAGATATAAGGGTGACTTTATCCACAACAGTGAATGGGGTTTACCCAATTCTAATTTGAGCAATAGTCAATGTACTCCTCCCTGCCCAACCTGAATCAACAAATAAACGAGTTTATGTCCTCTTTAATTACAGGTAAGACACTGGCTCATTGGCAGCAGAAAATGCTTTGTGGTTTCTGCTGCTTTTAATTCTCTAACACTATAAAATAAGTACATACATATAAAACAGAGCCGAGAAGGAAAAATGAACGACTTACTCCCTGGCCCTGCAGAGAAAACAAGTTCACACAAAACCTCCATCTGTATTTACTACATGGGAAGACATAGGCAGGACTCTTACTCATCTATAAATTGGCTTGCAGAATTGCTTCTCCTCCCTCTCACATGCACTGGCTGGTGCCCTGCATCCTCTGGTCTCATGTTGTGACCGTGGGAGTGCTGCGGCACGTTGCAGTCCTGCGTGGAAAAGGGGATGTGTCAGGTGCTCGGTGTCCCAAGGGCAGAAGTGTCTCATACCCTCCGTACTGATCACAGGATGCCAAGAGTCTCTGCAGCTCCCACCTCATCACTGTCTAATGTGCAGCTGAGCTTTTTGCTGTGCTGAGCTGGCTGCTGGCTCGAGCAGCATGCAAGACACCTTCTGCGCACAGTAAGGGATCCTGCACAGTCAAACCTAACACCCTCAGCCTCCGTTCACCTTGGTGCAGCCATTAATCCTGAAGCCTAATGATGGCCACAAATGTAGCAATTATTCAATTAATCATTTTAAAACAAACAAATGCATTTAAAGTCAGTATCATGATAGTTCCTCCCATAATATGGCCATCACTGTGTTTACAATTTGCAAAACGCTAGTGTTACAGTTGCTTATTACAGACATATTGCAGTTTATTTCAGTATTGCCACCATTTTTCAAAAATACTTTATATCTGTTGGAAAGTTTTTCAGCAGTCTGATGACAACAATAATTATTTTAGGACAAATCAAGCAAGCCAAAACAACAAATACTGATACATGTTTTATGACAAAAAATCCTAACAGAATCATAGAATCACAGAATGGTTTGGGTTGGAAGGGACCTTAATCACCTAGTTCCAAACCCCCTGCCTACACCCTCCACTAGACCAGGTTGTTCAAAGCGCCATCCGACCTGGGCCTCAGGCATCCACAGGGATGGGGCATCCACAACTTCTCTGGGCAACCTGTTCCAGTGCCTCACCACCCTCACAGTGAAGATTTTTTTCCTTATATCCAATCTAAATCTATCCTCTTTTAGTTTAAAGCCATTACCCCTTGCCCTTGTAAACAGTCCCTCTCCACCTTTCCTGTAGGCCTCCTTGAGGTACTAGAAGGCTACTATAGGACCTCTCAGGAGCCTTCTCTTCTCTGGGCTGAACAACCCCAACTCTCTCAGCCTGTCTTCATAGGAGAGATATTCCAGCCCTCTGATCATCTTTGTGCTCTCCTCTGGACTTGCTCCAACAGCTCCATGTCCTTCTTATGTAGGAGCCCCAGAGCTGGATGTGGTACTCCAGGTGGGGTCTCACGAGAGCAGAGCAGAGGAGGAGGATCATCTCCCTTGACCTGCTGGTCACGCTTCTTTTGATGCAGCCCAGGACACGGTTGGCTTTCTGGGCTGCAAGAGCACATTGCTGTGTCATGTTGACCTTTTAATCAACCAACACCCCCAAGTCCTTCTCCTCAGGCCTGCTCTTAATTCATTCTCCATTCAGCTTGTGTTTGTGCTTGGGATTGCCCCAACCCATGTGCAGGACCTTGCACTTGGCCTTGTTGAACTTCATGAAGTTCACATGGGCCCATCTCTCAAGCCTGTCAAGGTCCCCTCTGGATGGCAATATAGATAGATATAATATAACAGAATATAGATGATCTAGAATAAGACAAAGTCTGCTAGCTAATTTTTAAATTTTATGGAAAATTGATTGCTATCCCAAGAAACTTTGTAAGGATTCTACTTCCTAGCTGTGATGTGCATAATCTTTCATTTTTATCAACATAACTTGTTTAAATCTGTTGATAAAATTGGTGTTTCCGTGGTCTGAGCACTCACACGCATATTCCTTCATGCTTCTGATCAGTTTTAAACACCTATACCACGGACCCAGTTTAAAAAAATCCATTTCAAACTATATACAGAAGTGAGAGTACATCATAGTACTAGAACAAGACATACATCTTCATCATTGTAAAGGAGGCCAAAACAATGCCACATGCTAATGAATTTGTGTTACCGAATTCCTTAATTACTAATATGGGACTGTATACCCCAAACCTATTATTTCTCCACCCAGACTAGAGCACGTAACTCCTTACAGCAGCAGTAGACAATTATAAATGGGGGCCCAAGAAATTAAAGGCTCAGAGGGCAGAGCTTAAAGAGAGCAAATCTGGGGATCAGTTGAGTTCCTAGTTAAAATTTATCACAATTACTAGGCCCCAGACTGCAGGTCAGGCACATTATGATACTGAAAATATGATGTTTCCTCCAACTGAGCCTGAGTCACTCTGGGCTGTTTTGCAGTCACTCTGGGACATGATGGAAGGAACATTCATTCATCCTCTTCCTAGTCAGGATAGGAGAACCACAGCCCTCTGGGACTAAGGGCAGGGCAAAACACATCCTCAAACTCCTATCTTGTGCTTCTGGAGTACACTGGCAAGATGCTGAAGTTGTCTGCAATGGGGTTCTTCAGCCTGTTTCCAAAGATACCCAGCTGCAGGACTTTCCATTGGCAGCAACCCTCCATGGACTCCAAAGGGGGTTATTAGCCATTGACTGGCCAAAGAGCTTTCACAGGGGCTTGTGTAAGCCCTCAGATCCAGTTCCATGCTCTGTTATCTAATCCTGAAATTTTTCTGAGTTTTTAAAGCCAGTTTTTCATCATCTTTAGGTCTTCTTGACAACAAACTCAAAATATCTGTGGTTTGTTTTTTATAAGTAATAGACCTCTGCAGTACTATTGACCTGTGGGATCCAGAAAAGCCTGCAGCTCTGAAAACTAGTCCAAATGGTGGCAAAAAACCAGGCACACAAAAATGATGAGCCACTTTGGAAAGTTTGGCTTTGTTCTCTTTTTGGAGGAGGGATATAATATCCATGGTATCAGGTAATACAATACATTGTTTTGAGGTGTTTGGGTAGAAGATGCTAGAACCATGAAAGCTTTTAGACTGGAGTTGGGGTTAGAACTTTATAAACACCCTTTTGGATAATGAAACCATTAATTACCCGGAACCAGTCTAGGCTGAGGACAAACTGTGGGATTGCTCTACTGATAGGATTCACTGCACTAGAGCATCTCTCTTTAGAGCAGAAGAAACAGACTCAGAGCAGAGTTTTATCCCAATGTCGCCCTAGAGACACCCTAGAAAAGCTCTGAGAGGAGCCAGCTCTTTGTACTGCACACAAAATACCATGTTGCCTGTAATGCTTCATAGAAGCTAAACCCCAGGAGATCAGCTCAGAAAACCAGTGCCTCCTCAGGGAAAGCAGCCAGGTAGCCTCTCAAGGGATTTAGAAAAAGAAACACCTGTCCGCACTCAAGCAGCCATCATCAAACCCCAAATATCTTCACCTCGCCCGCTATGCAGATCTTCATGTGCAACACTATCAACAGAAGGAGGAAAATCAGTGCCCAAGAAACCCTTTTTTCTCCCTCGGTTTGGCATTTCAGTGCTACCAAGAATATTAGAAAGTTGTTTTTCTTTCTGTCATCACAGCATGATTTCATATGCTTTCACCAGCACACTTAGCTTTATGAACCATGTGCAGAAACACTCTACATTTTGCACTTTCAGTTGAAAAATTTGAGTGAAATATTGACAGTGTTCTGCATCTGTGTCCAGCAACAGGGAAAAGCAAAAAGCTATGGAAGTAACCCAGAGGTATGCAAAATAATCTGCTCCTGCTTTTTGCAACTGCTCTGCAGCGTCATTTTTTGCATAGAGTTTTCTTTGCAACAGTGTTAACAATTGGCCGAGGGCTAGACATTATCTTCAGAGCATTAATCACATTTTGGTTCATATGCAGTGCCTAAAAAGGGGAAGAAATAATCTGCTTATTTGTAATCTTAGTTAAAAAAATGTTGAGATTCAAAATAGCTAAACTTCACAGCAGATCCTCTACAAGAGCCAGCTGTACTTGATCAGTTCTACCTAGTGAACAATCTCCTGTTTGTATTATGCTGTGAGGTATAATATGGGATTATAGCATGACCTGCATCTGGCTGATCAGAAGCTGGTGATTTTGTGACAGGCCACAAATAGTCCTGTCCCCATATACTTGTAGAGATACTGGAATTTAATTAATTTGCTAAGCAAAATTTTATTCACTTAGTGAGTTAGCAAAACCTATTACAGTCATAGGATTTATTGGTTGTAGCATGTAAAGGCTCAAAGCAAAGTTTCAGATCTGAATCTTTGGAAGTCTGGAGAGAAAAAGGGGGAGAAAACATAAATTTGAAAACTAATTCTATCTCTGACACCATCTCCTATCCTATGTAAGAAGAAAGGCCATGTTTACTCTTGCTGGCAGCAGAAAGACAAACTGCAAAGCTACAGGTAAAAGAACAAAGCTGGTAGTGCCCTGGAGGCTACTAGCTAAGGAGGTATCTATAGCTGCCATACGTGTTATATGAAGTTGACCAGGAGAAGCAGGTAGTTAAAACAAATGTGTCTGACATCCTCAAGTATGTGCCATTTGGTGTTACTGGTCCTCTTCTCAGTTTATGCCTAAATGCTTGTGTAATGCAGAACCCGGACACCATTTTTCTATCCTTTCCCTTGGAAATGCTCGCAACTTGAGTGACAGTTGTTCCAGAGAAGCAGCGTAACAAGCACATCTCTCCCTGTCTGTCATGTGCAACAGGAGGGAAACCAAACCAATCTGACTGTGCGGGATGGAACTGACACCTGATTCCTGTGCGGTATCAATCCTGCATCCCCAGTTCCTCTCTGTAAGCTCACAGCCACTAACACAAGTTGTCTTAGTATACAAGTGTAGCAATGCTTCTGTGTCTTGCTTGAGCTGGGGAAAACAACGGCAGCAAGCTGGCAGTAGCCTTGCTGAGTATTTGGCATCCAGTTGGTTCTTCCTGAGATGGTAGGGACCTTCTCAGCCTCCACTCAGGCAATGGGCAGGGAAGAAAACAGGGCAACTGGAGGAGCTGAGCTCCTACATGTAGGATGAAGGTGGAAGATGGTGTGCCTCTCCTCTTGTTCCTAATGCATGAGGGTCCTGTCTTGATGGCACTCCTTGTTTAGGGAGGCAAGGCTCTTCATGAAGCCTCTTCTGAGAAATGTCTCTGGGCATGTGTGAGGGGACAGTTTCTGCTTTGCAGTGAGGAATGAGGTGCCTCAGTCACAGAGAGGTTGATGTGTGATGCCAGAGTGCTTATATAGTGCTCATGAAGCAAGGAAAGTTTAACTGCTTTCGGAGCTGCTTTGTTGTGTTTGGTTAGGTTTCCCTAGAATAAGAGGCACTAGGAGAGGACATACTGTCCTCTGCCTGCAACCCATTTCCAGATGCCAGGATGCCCTGAGGAGGTGAGACATCCAGGAGGACAGATGCTTCCAGAGATGTGGGAGAAAAGAATCTTCCCAGTGACCCAAACTGTTAGCATTCAGAAACTGATCCTGACCTCCTTGCAAGTTATTTCTGTATGTGCTGTGGGGAAGACTTTCCTTGCTCCCTTCCAGCTTTATAATCCCATGAGCCTGTTAATAAAAAGAAGCCACAACACAGGACAGGCAGCTGTTGTGGTGAGACACTGCAAAAAACTTCCCCAAAAGACAATATTTATCCCAGGTAATAAAGTGGCAGTTGTGATTAAGGAGGGGTGCTGTCCTTCTTTTGCAGGGCTATCAGTTTTGGACCTTTCCATTTTTATACTTTTTTCTGGGCTGCACAAGCTGGTGTGATTTGCTATTGTTTGCTTAGAGGGATCGTTTTGCTTTCCACCAGAAATATCAGATGTTGCTAATTCTCTTTTACTGCTAAAGGGATGGCTCTACTGAGGGAAGCCTGATACCAAAGGGTAGCCCTCAGAGTCTCCCATCTCTCTGAGAAGCTTCCTCTGCACACCTGTATGGACACACCATCCTCCTTCCCTGACTGCCTTCCCTCTGCACCCAGAGTCTGTTTTTATGTCCCAAAGATGCTGCCCATAGATAGGATGTTACCCTAAAGATGGGATGTCCTGATAAACTCCCTGGCCTCTCTGCATGAGTAGCACCGGGGTTCACAGGTTTTGGAGTGGGTAGCAGAATAGCTGTTGTAAGACTGATCACGCTGAGCTAGATACAAATGCACACTGGCAATCCAGCCAGAGGATTGAGGCAGAAGACATGATGGCTGTGGATTTGGAGCACCTTTGGGGCATGTATTTGTGTGTGAAAGGCATGAAAGAAAACAGTTATTGACTAAAAAGGGGCTCTGAGCGAGGCCTCCGTCTTCGTGTCAGCCATCTTTATTATGGTAATGCCCACAGGATTTCACTCTTCTGCTGGGAGTGGGGCCAAGTAAGGAACCTCACCGGTCCCTTCTGGAGCAGTTTAGAGATGTCTCGCCTCAGCAATACATCCTTGGCCAATGGCTACTCTACCAAAGCTGGGACAAGCCTGGCTTTCATCCTTTGCTTGTGCCAGGGCTCCCTTAGGGTAAAGACAGTTGCTGCATTTTGGCCACCACCTAAAGGCATGTCTCTGTATGGGTGAGGAATCTGCCAGTCCACATTCGTGTGGCTGGGTGAAGGGAAACCTTTTCTTGTGGCCACTGAACGGGAAGGAAAAATTCAAGGAAAATCTCTTCCATCTGCTTTTGCTCATTCACTGCTTCTGAGCAAGACTTTTTTCTCCTTAGGGCATGAAGGAGGTTGGGCATATTCTCCCCAGAGCCCAACTCCATGTCAAGCACAAGGAAGGTGGCTATTTCCCAATACTGTCTCCCTCTTCACAGCTGAATTCAAGGGCAGATCTACTGATTTTCTTCAGCCACTGAGGATGTGGCAGGCTACCTTGGAGAACAGGCTGGTCTCTGCATGCCCACTAAGACACATGGCCTCAGGCTCAGCTGTCCCTGCTCCAAGCCCCATGGAGCTGCTGCCATCCATGCCTTTCAGACCTTGGACTGAGCAGCTCCAATCAGCAGACTGCAAATGACTCAAATGCTCTTCATCAGCAGATGTTGAATCTTCCCCTTTCACTTTCCAGGAAGGGGGAAGAGACTTTGCTGGGGTGGCAGAGGACAGAAACAAACTGTAAAAAGGAACAGAATATTCTCTGACATTATTCAAATCCTGAGGCTTAATGCCTGCAATCTGCCCTTCCAGGATTTCAGCCCTCTCATGACTGATATTTTAATTTGCATCCAATTACAAGTAAAGTGTGCACCATTTAACTTTCTAAGAGAACTCTGACAAGCTGACATGTGAGATGCTCCTTGTAGCTTAATGATAAACCAGTTGCAGAAAGCTACTGCAACTGCATGTGGTTGTATCATTGCTTCTCAGAGAGGCCAGACTGCTCAACTTTGTGATATGTTCCATGCTGTAAACTGCTTGGGGAGATTTTTGTTTTGATGAAGCAGTGATAGAAGCGGAAAGGAGAGAGTGAGAAGTCCATTTTTTGAAAGGAATATTATGCAAATCTCCCCCCCCCCAACACACACACACTGTGGTGCTGAAGTCCTGAGTGAAAGATTAGTTTTATTACTAATATTCCCTTTTATTAGGATGATGATTAGAGTTATCAACACTTCTACTGAGTATGGTGCAAACATAATAAACTGCCTCTCCCCGCCCCTCAGATTACCGATAATCTAACAACGGTTTGATGTCAGCAAATCTGAAACCATCAAGTGGCTGGGATTTTATCACCCTAGACAGAAAGATACAGATCACTAATCACCCCCGTACACGCTCAAGCCTTTAATTCAGTCCCCTATGCAGTGCCTTCTTTTTCCTTTAAAAAACAGCAATCCAAAGGTCTATGCCATGACCCAGGATCCCGTAGGACCTGGGACTCCTGGGACTCTTGGTAGGGAGCATAGCCTGGGCTGTGAAAGACTTGCAGCAAATGGCATCTTGCAGCCAGGCAGCCTTCATCCCTGGGTGGGTTCATCCCTCTGCCCAGAGTTGTGTGTCTTGCCAGCTGTGTTGGGTTTGCATGGCAAGGTTTTGGTAGCGGGGGGGCTATAGGGGTGGCTTCTGTGAGAAGCTGCTAGAAGCTTCCCCTGTGTCTGATAGAGCCAATGCCAGCCGGCTCCAAGATGGACCCGCCGCTGGCCAAGGCCAAGCCAATCAGTGCCTCTGTGATAACATATTTAAGAAAGCGAAAAACAGCTAGAGAGAGCTTTTTGCAGCCGGAGAGAGGAGTGAGAAGATGTAAGAAATTCTGCAGACACCAAGGTCAGTGCAGAAGGAGGGGGAGGAGGTGCTCCAGGCGCCGGAGCAAGATTCCCCTGCAGCCTGTGGTGAAGACCATGGTGAAGCAGGCTGTTCCCCTGCAGCCCATGGAGGAAGGATGAAGGGGGTGTAGCGATTCCACCTGCAGCCCGTGGGGGACCCCACACCAGAGCAGGTGGAGGCACCTGAAGGAAGCTGTGGCCCCGTGGGAACCCCATGCTGGAGCAAGCTCCTGGCAGGGCCTGTGGCCCCGTGGAGAGAGGAGCCCATGCCAGAGCAGGTTTGCTGGCAGGACTTGTGACCCTGTGGGGGACCCACGCTGGAGCAGTTTGCTCCTGAAGGTCTGCACCCCGTGGAGGAGACTCACATTGGAGAAGGCCGTGAAGGACTGTCTTCCGTGAGGATGGACCCCACGCTGGAGCAGGAGAATGATGAGAGGAGTCCTCCCCCTGAGGATGAAGAAGTGGCAGAAACACCGTGTGATGAACTGACTGTAACCCCCATTCCCCATCCCCCTGTGCCGCTGGAGGGGGCGGAGGTTGAAGCCGGGAGTGAAGTTGAGCCCGGGAAGATGGGAGGGGTGGGGGGAGGTGTTTTAAGATTTGGATTTATTTCTCATTCCTCTACTCTGTTTTGCTTGGTAATAAATTAGATGAATTCCCTCTCTAAGTTCAGTCTGTTTTGCTCATGATGATAATTAGTGAGTGATCTCTCCCTGTCCTTATCTCGACCCACAAGCTTTTCATTGCACTTTTTCTCCCCTGTCTAGAGAAGGAGGGGAGTGATAGAGCAGGTCTGGTGGGCATCTGGCCCGCAGCCAGTGTCAGCCCACCACACCAGCCCAGCCTTTTTAAAGCCTTTACTAAACAAATTCCGAAGGGATACTGCCAGGACACCACATTCACCACTGTTAAGATTTTATTTTTTTTTAAATTACTTTACTTCTATTGTTTTAAGGGTATTTTCTATTTATGCTATTATTTTTGCTAAAAGTGGTGACACCCATAGAATAATAGAATAATATTGGTTGGAAAAGACCTTTAAGATCATCAAATTCAACCGTTAAGGTAGCACTCCCAAGTTCACTACCAAACCACGTCCCTAAGCACCACATCTCCGCGTCTTTTAAATACCTCCAGTGATGGTGACTCAACCACTGCCCTAGGTAGCCTGTTCCAGTGCTTGACAAGCATGGAGGGATGCATCTGTAAAGATATATAATTCACTTCTGGCTAAGGCTAAGACAATATTCTCTTTCCTTATCTCAGACAGCAGTTGAATTAATGGTGATGTCAGTCAATGGACTCTAGACTTTTTGATTCTTCCCCAGCTCAGTCACTAGCTCCAGGAAGGACATGGGGTTCAAATTGGTCATGTGGCCAACAGCTTCTCCAGATTTTTAGTGTGTTATGCTGCTATGATTCATTTCCACACGCAGCCAATTTCCCAGTCCTCTGACAAACCATCCCACAAGGCCTTAGTTCTTTCCCTGCCTTAGATAATCCAAATTTTAGCCTCTGAGGAGCTGGTAGCCCCAAATTCTGGGGCAAATGCTAATTAAACAGCTGCATTTCAGTCACTCGGGGCTAATAACAAAAGGCAATAGCTGTGTGAGAATTCTTCCCATCTCAGTGCTGAAGTTGTGGAGCAGAGCAAAACTTTGTGCATCCTCCATTCCCTCCCCCGTGCAGGTGGCTTGCATAGTGCACAGCATCACATGGGCCTTGTTTTTTGACTGTGCTGGAGCACAATGAGCAAGGAGGACTGAAGCTGCCTTTCTGACAAGCCAGAAAAGGTCCATCATCCTCAATTGACTCTATCCCCCTCCTTAAAGGTCAGCTCCCCATCAAAAAAAAAAAAAAAAAAAAAAAAAAGAGCCAAATCTGATGGTGCATTTTCAGAGTCTTCTGGAGATTCTTTTCTCTCCACTTTTAACAAAGGTGATGTGCTCCTTTGGGTGATGGGGAAGGCTTTAATGGTTGATAAAAGAAGGCCTGAAATCTTGTCTTTTTTTGAAAAGAGAAATTAAGTATTTTTTCCTCAGCTTGTTTTTTTTTCATTACAGATAAAGCCAAATACCACCTGGCTTTTCCTCTGAAGTGGCACAGAAATGGGTGAGCTAATACCATTATAACATCACAGATGCTGAGAGAATTCATTTGAAGGGGACTGATGAGGAAAAGGGACCCACTTAAAACCATGTTTGCTTTTGACAACACTTAATCAATTCAGATTTTCAACAAAGAGCTGGGAGAAAAGACTCTGACAAGAGTTCACAAGCCCTCCGGGACAATAGGGAATCTCCCACCACTCTTGCTTCACCTGCGGCTCCACGTGCCTTGGTTACTTTGTCATTTTGTTTGGGTTCTGCAGCTGGAGCACTCAACCTTGCGTGGGGTCACACTGCAAAGTAGTGGTGGAGCCAGGACCCGAGTCCAGAACCCAGCAGCCCTGACAAAAAGAGGCAGGGAAACTGTTTTCTTCTCTTGCTAAAGGAGTTTACCCCACCCATCCTGTGCTCCCTAGTCTCTGATCAAGGACTAAAGTTCAAATTTGATGGAGATTACAAACAAGGAATCATTTTCAGTGAGAGCACAGGCAACTTAACTTCTGATGAGCTGAGGTTTCCTGACCATGCAATGCTTTGCCAAGCAATTCCTTTCCCTGAGCTCTTATTGTGCTTCTATTTGCTATACCAGCTGCTAGAAAATATTGTGTAATGGCATCTCTTTTGCATATTATTATTCTGTTTTTAATTTAAAGCAGCAGAGAAGCCGAGGCAGATCAGGAGATTGGAAAGGAACCACAGGGAAAAGCATCTGTTTGCTGCAGTGCAAATGGTGCAGCATTGATCCTGACCTGTTACAGGGCTGACCCCAGGCTTTTGCAGAATGCTACTGATCATGTCTGCTGGTCTTCTTCTGTCAACCTGTCAATATAAAGGGCAGAAAGGAAATCTAACCAGTCCTAATTACTTTTTCCTAGGCCATAGTTCTATACACACACCTTTTCTATGCCTGCAGGTAATCATTGCTTATGTGGAAAGAATTAAGTGTGGCTGGCCTGTATCTCTTAACTTTTTTCCCCAAGTGGTGTGGCAGAGTACTTGGAGTATCAGGCAAAGCCTCCTGCAGCTCTTCATCTCAATTACATTACTGCAGTCTCCATGTGCAGCCGTCTGCTGCTGTGGATCGACCAGTATGTGGCAAAGAATGTGAGTCTATTTCTTCATTCCTTTATACGTTGTGAACTAGTGCTTTAATCTTTGTGCAACACAAAGTCCTGCAGCTGCGGACTTGGTGGCCCTTTGCATATAAGCAGCAGCATGCATTGCAAGGACACAAAGCACTGGGGCTCCCCATGAAGCCAAGGACTAGTGTTTTCTTCCCATAGGGAGCATCCCCCTATGTGGAGCCTTTGCTTTCATCTGGAGCAATTTGCTCCTCCCTGAAAAGCACTTGCCCCCTCTATGTCAATCCATGCCCTTCAGCCTGCAGTGCCCTTTCTGCTCATGAGGAGATCTCCATACTGCATGAGGGGCTATATACCTGGGCATGAAGCAGCTCTTTTTTGCTACCCAGGGAAATGGGACATGGGAAAGCAAAGTTCATGCAGAGTCCTGAATCACTGGTATGTTCCCGTAGTCCACAGAGGGAATAAAAGGAAACTGAGGAGAAACCCTGGCAGACAAATGACAAAAAGCTACAGCAAGTCTGAAACTCCCTAAAAGAAGTGGAAGAGACCTGAAGAAAATTCCACCACTGGTCCCCTGGGTATCTGCAAGCAACAGGAGACAGAAACTGGGGAGAGGTTTCATTCCTGAGAAGATCTGAGCCACTCAGTGAACCTAGCACTTGGTAAACTCAGACAGAAAAGGCAAGCTCCAGGTTTGCATTACACAACAACAATCAGTGCTGGTGCAGCATAAAAACAAAGCAGTGTTTCACCTGAGGGTTAGGATATCCATGCAGCTGATTGCTATGCCCCAGAAAAGCACTGGGAGAGCATGAGCAAAGGCCCCAGGACAGTATGGAAAACAGTCACAGCAGCTCATCAATTGCTCATCAAAAACTTAAATTACTTGTAACTGAAATAATGCAGTGAGGAGAGAAGTGAATGCAGCAAAGTGGATGGGAAGGTAAGGAAGAGCCTGAGGCCATCACCAGCTGGCCTCCCTCATGGTCTGCCAAGTCTGCTTGGAGGTGAGGGTTAAACCTTGGAGTTACTGTGGAACTGGAGATTGCTTTCAGGCAGAGACATCTGAAGCTGCCAGTCTCAGCAGAGCCCTGGTGAAGCTAAAGGAGTGCATTGGGTTTGCGTGGCAAGGTTTTGGTAGCAGGGGGGTTCAGCAGTGGCTTCTGCAAGAAGCTGATAGAAGCTTCCCCTGTGTCTGATAGAGCCAATGCTAGCTGGCTCCAAGATGGACCTGCTGCTGGCCAAGGCCGAACCTATCAGCAATGGTGGTAGCGCCTCTGCGCTAACATTTTTAAGAAGTGTGGAGGGGAAACCCCCATACCAAAACAGGAACGATTTTCACCCAGAGAGAGGAGTGAGAATATGTGAGAGAAACAACTCTGCAGACACCCAGGTCAGTGAAGAAGGAGCGGGAGGAGGTCCTCCAGGTGCCGGAGCAGAGATTCCCCTGCAGCCCATGGAGAAGACCATGGTGCGTCAGTCCGTCCCCCTGCAGCCCATGGAGGATGATGGTGGAGCGGATATCCACCCGCAGCCCGTGGAGGACCCCATGCCAGAGCAGGTGGATGCCTGAAGGAGGCTGTGACCCCGTAGGAAGCCCACGCTGGAGCAAGCTCCTGGCAGAAACTGTGGCCCCATGGAGAGAGGAGCCCACACTGAATCAGGTTTGCTGGCAGGACCTGTGGCCCTGTGAGGGACCCATGCTGGAGCAATCTGTTCCTGAAGGACTGCACCCCATGGAAGGGACTCACACTGGAGCAGTTCGTGAAGAACTGCAGCCCATCGGAAGGACTCACATTGGAGAAGTTCATGGAGGACTGTCTCCTGTGGGAGGGACCCCACACTGGAGCTGGGGAAGAGTGTGAGGAGTCCTCCCCCTGAGGAGGAAGAAGCGGCAGAGAAAACGTGTGATCAACTGACCACAACCCCCATTCCCTGCCTCCTGTGCCACTGGAGGGAGGAGGGAAAGAAATCAGGAGTGAAGTTGAGCCCAGGAAGAAGTGAGGGGTGGGGGGGAAGAAGATGTTTTTAAGATTTAGTTTTATTTCTTATTATCCTACTCTGATATGATTGGTAATAAATTAAATTAATTTTCCCAAGTTGAGTCTGTTTTGCCTACAGCAGTAATTGGTGAGTGATCTCTCCCTGTCCTTATCTTGACCCACAAGCCTTTCGTTATATTTTCTCTCCTGTTCAGCTGAGGAGGGGGAGTGATAGAGCAGCTTTGGTGGGCATCTGGCCTCCAGCCAGGGTCAACCCACCATAAGGAGTCAGTGGAAACACCTTCCAAGATGGGCTGTTCCAGGAGCCCACTTGTGTGCAGCAGATACCTCCGGCAAGATTAGAGGCTCTGAGGCCAGTCTAAAACATGCAGGGGCCTTCTGATGATAAAACAGCATCTGTGGATGCAGCTGACACTTGAACTCAAAACAAAAAGTAGTTTGCTGCTTCTGGTAAACACTGTCCCTATAGGAAAAATGCAGTTTCATCCTCCTACCTGGCTGAATGATCTATCTAAAGCAATCCAGCTTTTGTGAACTGTCCCTAACCAATATAGAACTAGCATGGGCCTCCAGTGCCCAGTCCTTCTCCTATAGAGTATCTCATTTTTGACCAACGGACCAAATCCTGCTGTGGATTCAGCTTTGGGGCTTCCTCCTCCTCAGAGGCCTGGTGCCCTCATAAACCACCCTGGGCTTCGCTCCTGTGTCCTGTGCTTTACAGTGTGAGTCTGACACTCACTGGTTGCTTTACAGCCCTCTATCCACTCCAGTAATACAGCTTTGCTGCAAGCCAGCAGCACCCTCCTCCAGCCAAGCTAAGAGAGGATGCAGAAACCAGTCCTCTGGCACCAGTTTATAATACCCACATTACAGCTGGTTTTAAGTCCCAAGTGTGCACAGGGCTGTAGCACCCTCACTGACAGGGTACAGCCCCACAGCATCTGAGCTGGGTGAGGGGCACAGAGCTGGTAATGGCAACAGGTCCCACCAACGATCTCGTAACAATCAAGTAGAAGTAAGGATGCAAGTCAGGTCTGAGGTCAAGCCAGGAAATCCAAACGCCCCAGGAAGAGGTGTGGGAGCAGGTATGCCTACAACATATGTCAGGCCATGACTGAAGGGCCAGGTATGAACTTCAACGGGGCAACTGGACCTATGGGTAGAGGTTGTGAGAGGGGGTCCCAGGTGAGGCTGGTTGGGTTAATTAAGGCCTATGGACATCCTCAGGGCCCTGACAGTGCTGCAAATGAGCAGTTGTAAAAGTTGTGAATGACTCTTGGGTACAGTGAGAGCATCCAAGTTACCTTGCTTCCTCTCCTGTGCCTGGCAGTGGGGAATCACAGACACCTGAAGAGCCTAAGAACAGAGCAAGCCCAGACTCCAACTTCTGAGGGTTTTCACAGCCTCCACCCATGTATGATTTAGGCACTACCTGAGCCAAGTATGGCTTCTGTGTATTTGTCTTCCCTGAACCTGCCCAGTCTTTGCTGTCCAGCATCCACCACGTCCTGCAGTGGGCAGTTCTGCAGCATCACTACACAACATGTGAAAAGCCACCTCCTCTTGAACATTTAAAATCTGCTGCCTCTTGCCTTCATTTGAGCCCTCTGAGCTTTTGTATCAGAGAAGACAGAGGTTAGCTATCTTCACTAATTTCTTCCATGCCATCCAAATCACAGATTTCATGTCACAGGGCACAGAACGGCTGAAGGCTGCAAGCTCTGTGTGCGCTAACATGTCAGCGAACATGCAGTGGATTGGTAGCAGACTGTGTCCTCTCTCTTCCTTTGAATGAGCTGATTTTGGTTACATGATGGCATGGAGGGAAAGAGATGGAGGTACCCAGGCAGATGCTTCTCTCGAGTCTCGCAGCTGCTAGACACTTTCAGACAAAAGAAAGCTACCAGTGCTGTGAAACTATGGCCTCTCTTGCCTTATTCTGAGCTGGTTGCCAGGCCAGCTAGGGAGATCAAACCCCTCTGCATCAAATTGCTTGCTGTGACCTGATGCTGAAAAATGCACTTTTTCTGTCCATGTTCTTACCTGCCACCCATGTCCTGCGCCAGCCTGTGGAAATTTGGTTTGAGACAGGGAGTGACATTCAGCCGTGCTCTTCTCTCTTCCACAAATATGAGTATTTCTGTATATGTTTGCAGATTTTTTTTTAAGTCAGGGCCTCTGGAAAGCAATTCCTCCTCTCCCTAAAATACTGGGAGATACAAATACTGAGACCTTGGCCTCTGTGTTAAATGTCGCTGGAATAAGCTGCTCCTCTCCGCTTTTTCTCTGCTTGTTTTTTCTTTCAATTTTACCCTTCAACTCTGAATGTGTCCCTGGAAATGATTCCTTTGGACAGCTAGTCCCCAGCAGCTTAGAGGATACTACTACCTGCACAAGACCAGCTGGACCCCCTCTGCATTCCTGCAAGGCTAAAACCCACTGATTATTTGATGGGAGAAGATGGGAGGGAATGGCTTAACCCCTGCGCTGCTGGATTTCCTACCCCACTGTTGTGCCAGTGGTCTGGCAGAGCATGTGTAGGTTGGGACACACTCAAGCACTGCCTGGGTGCCCTCACTCTTTGAAGAATGGTTAGTAGAAGGAAAAGAGGTAAAGGTGGTACCAGCAGCAAGGAAAAAAATGCAGCACCAAAAGGATGCAGCACTTGCAAGTATTTAGGAGAGAAAGCAGAGAGGAGCTGGGACATGCTGGTGTATTTTCTGCCAAGGCGAAGCAACGCCAGGGCTAGGTATACTTTCTGAAACAACCACGTTGTAGTCACGCTGTTTGTTTCTCACTTGGAGTCATCCTCTGCTCTCAGAGGCAGCAACGTCATTGTTCCTAGGGGGTCAGGCTGGTATTGAGTGCAAGCCAAAGAAGCCATCCTTTGAGGAAGGGCCCTGGGTGCCCTGCAGATGCTGAGGACCACCAGTGGTGGGCAAGACGAAGTGGGCAGGTGGGGGCACAGTTCCTTAGAACAAAGCCCCTCTGTTCTCTCCCCCAAAGCCCCTCCAGTAGCTGAAACCTTCTGTCCTCTCTAGAGCTCCATCTGATCCCAAGGCCTCTGCCAGACCCTCTGCCTTGCTTCGGGGAGCAGGAAAATCCCTGGGGATTAAGGAGAATTTGCTCTTGTGCCGTTGCAGACCTTTTCCTATTTTACTCCTCTGGCTTGGCTGGCTGCTTGCTGGGCTTTGTGCCATCCTCAGCCCCAGCCACTAGGCTTACCTCTCCATTGGACCCCATCCCTTCCTTCCCCACATGCCCACCCCTGCAGTGCTACCCTCCAGCTGTGAGTTTGCAAGAGCGTGAGCGCTCTAAAACATTCCATGATGCTTTGCAAGGAGACTCAGGGATCACTGGCAGTGCCGCCCCCTTCCAGATCACTCTAGTTCTTGCTCCCAAATACTCCCATTTGCTTCTGTTCACCAACACGTGAGCTTAGCCAGTGTGTTGGTGAGGCCAGTGAGCTCTTCAGTGTACCCCAAGTAAGGAAAAGCAGTTGTACACCATATTTACAAATGAGGGCTTTCCACCCCTCCGTGCTTCTCTCCCTCCCCAGCGGCAGCCTCCACTGCTCCTCCTCATGCACAGAGTGAAGGCTGCTGCTGGGCACAGCCACGTCCCTGCAGGACAGGAGAGGACGCACTGCAGATACCTCAGCAGCGTGCCCTCCTCCTCCCCTGCCTGTAACGCTGGGAAGCTGCATCAGCGTGACAGAGCTTTGAATCGAGCTGTCACAATGGGAGAGGGAAGTGGCAGCACTCGGGACTCGCAGCCGGTGTGTGTCTGCCCACCGCCCTGCCTCCTCACTCCCTTCATGCCCAGGCTGTGGCTTGCTTCGTGCAGCAATTCCTCTACCGTCAGTGGCAGGAGCAAGGCGGAGAGAGATGGATGCAGAGGGGACATATTGCCCCGCAGTGTGTGACCCAGCAGCAAGCAGGTAGTGACCCAATACACCAGGAGACTCACAGAGCCACAGCTACTCCATGCTGCATGGGCCATGAGCATGTTTTATGTGATGATTCTGGGGTGAAGCCAGTCTGGTATTGGGGTGTGCATCAGAAGAAATGCATCCTTGGAGTAACACCCCACAAAGGGATGTTACCACCCCACCTGCCCCTCCTTGAAGGGAAGTTTCAGCATGTCTTGCTCAGATCTCTCTGCTGTCCACTTTATCTGGAGTCTGCTGCACTTGGTGGGAACAGTTCAATCAGTTTTGGATTAGACCTGTATCAGCAGAGATCAGCAAAGCCTGCCAGATGTGGTGGGAGATGCCAGCAAACCCGTGGCGCCCTCTCCTGCCTTATCCTTCCTTCTTGGTTTGTAGCCAAGTCATCGCTGTCTTTACAGGGTTCATTGGACAGAAATATCCTCTGTCTCTCCCTGACCCCAGGAAAGCAAAACTTAGCACATCCTCTTGGACACCTCTTCTTCCACAGCAGTTTTCAAGCCACCACTCTTACGTAAGGCTTGGCATTTTTCCCCTTCTACCTCCCATTTCCATCTAACAGTCTCTAAAATCTTGCAGACTCATTTATTTCCTGTTGTGTGCCCCTGGCAGATATTTGCCCACTCCTAGTTTGGCTGAGGTCTGAGCGGACTCTGCACTCACCTATCCTGTCCCAGCACTCCTGATGGTGGCAGCTGGACTCTTTCTACCTGCAGCACACTCTAGGCTTTATTTGCAGCTGCCCAGTACATTGCAGTGGAAGGGGAGAGGTCTGATTCATTCAGCTACAGGGCTTGCAGTTCCACCAGTAGGGTTCTGCAGCAATGAATCAGTCTTGGGCTGACAGAGGTGGACACCTGGCCTGCAAACTCAAGTGTAAGAAGTGAATTTGCTAGGTAATTTTTAATCTATATAAACCAGCTAAGGTTTTATTTATTATTTCCGAGCAAGTGATTGCATTTAAAGGAGACAGAAGATATTTTGCCATTGACCGTTGTAGCTATAAAATGAGAGTATGATGCAGGTTTGGAGGTCCAGGTTGTTTTCTAGGAGTCAGGGAGCTAACTTTCCACCTAGATCTCATGTGTGAATACAGAACAGTCTGCAGTGAAAAAAATCTGCATGTTACTCTGCATGATTCCCCCATGAGGTACCTTTCTGTTTAGGTAGAGATTTCCAGCAGTCAGTTGTCCTTCATAACCCCAGCAGCTAATGCTGCAACCCAAGCTGTCCAGAAATTTGTCTATTATTGTGCCTACTGACACTAATGAAAACTTCCAGCTTAAGAGGGAGTGTCATTATCTGTAACATGGTACTAAGGGCAATGGTTCCAGTAGCAAATGATGAAGCCTAAGAAAACTCTGCAGGCTTGAGATCACGGAAAATACAGGAATCTCTGACCTTGTATAGTCTGTGCATTTTTTTCTGGCAGCTAATAATAAATCTACATTAGTGAACAGCAAAGAGCAAAGAGGTTGGCTGACAAAAGGTGAAGCCAGGACACCCACTGATCTGCCCGTGCCCTTGCTCTGAAGTTTAACAGTGTGTTGTTGGAGCCCTTCAAGCCCTTTTGTTTTCCTTTGGCAGCCACTGTGGTCCAGCCCTGAAGGAGAGACCTTGCTAGCTGAGCTGGAATGTGGTTTTATTACATTAATGCTGTCTCAGATGGTTTACAAGGGTGAATTCTGAACCTCATCTACCTGCTAATGTTTCCTTAGATGTCTGGGGAGTCAGAGCACAGGGGAAGACCATCTGTCACCACCAAATCAGAAGAAATACTTGAAAAGTTCACTGGGGAACAGAAATGTTCATAGGCTAGGGGTCAAATCTTGGTCTCTCTTACACTTGAATAACTCTATATGGATTGGCATTGGCAGGAACCAGCAACCTCTCGGGCATACAGACATGCCACATTATGCATCCGAAATGCATGGCCATGCATGAAGATTGCCAGAGTCACGAAGAAACAGCTGCAAAGAGAAGCATCAGGTTTTGACGAAATATGTACTGACTTCCATTGGATCAGAAACAAAACCCATGGGGAGGAGGGAGGGCTGTCCTCTCAGGTGACCTAGCTTTCAATGGTAAAGTGGTCATTTTTCTTGCTAGCTTTCAGCAAGGGTTTAACTCCCCTCAGCAAAGTGAGGCCACACAACCTAGACCCCAGGGGCAGCCATGGGGTGAAGCAATCCCAGGGACCATCAGAAACATCAGGACACAAGCCGCAAGGACAGAGTAATTCTTTCTGAGAGCACAACAAAATTTGTGTATCACTGTTGGATTTGAGGGTTTTAGCTCTGCTATGACCCTGTGAGCCCAGGAATTACCAAGGAGTGGGGCGGCTACCAAGTTTTTCTAACATAGGTCTTGGATGACCAACAGGGGGTTAATTACATATCAATTCAGTCCGTTCTGCTCGACCTGCAAAAATTGTTGGATGCAGACTGTATTGGGTCTGGCTGAGATGGAGTTAATTCTCCCCACAGCAGCCCTCATGGTGCTGTGCTGTGTATTGGTAGCTAGCAAGGTGTTGATAACACGCCAATGTTTTGGCTACTCCTGAGCAGTGCCAGCACACATCAAGGCTGTCTCTCCAACATTTCTTTTCCCCCCTCAGGAGCAGGCTGGGGGTGGGCAAGATCTTGGGAGGGGACAGAGCCAGCACAGCTGACCCAAACTGACCAAAGGGATATTCCATACCATATGACATCTGCTAAGCAATAAGAAAATGAGAGATAGGGGGAAGAACAGGGCAGGGGGCATTTGTTTTTTTTTTTACAATGTTCATCTTCCCGAGTAAGGAGTACGCATACTGAAGCCCTACTTCCCAGGAAGTGGCCGGACATCGCCTGCTGATGGAAAGTAGAGAATAATCTTTTGCTTTTTGCTTTGCTTCTGTGCGCAGCCTTTTGCTTTAGCTACATTAAACTGCCTTTATCTCGACCCACGAGTTTGGGGTTGTTTTTCCATCTTATTTTCTCCCCTCCCTGCCTTGCTGAGGAGGGGAGTGATAGAGCGGCTTGGTGGACACTTGGCGTCCAGCCGAGGGTAAACCACCACAGTCCTTTTTGGTGCCCAATGTGGGGCTCAATAAGGATAGTAATTCGAAGAGGTAACAGGCAAAAGATGGACTGGATGTAGCTTGAGAGTGGAATAGTGGTGAAGGGATGAGAGGTAGATTCTGTGTATAGATTGTCCACTCTTGTTTGGTGTTATGATAGTATTGTTTTGATTTTGGTGTGGGGAATTATTTTCATTTTTTTTTCCTTGTTGATGTTTGTGAAGTTTTTGTGTTGAATGTATATTTTAATGACAATTCTTAAATATGTGATTCACAGAGGCGAGGGGTGGAATGTGTTGGGTTTGCATGGCAAGGTTTTGGTAGCGGGCGGGGGGCTACAGGGGTGGCTTCTGCGAGAAGCTGCTAGAAGCTTCCCCTGTGTCTGATAGAGCCAATGCCAGCCGGCTCCAAGGTGGACCCACTGCTGGCCAAGGCCAAGCCAATCAGCACCTCTGTGATAACATATTTAAGAAGGGAAAAAAAACAGCTAGAGAGAGCTTTTTGCAGCTGGAGAGAGGAGTGAGAAGATGTAAGAAACTCTGCAGACATCAAGGTCAGTGAAAAAAGAGGCCGAGGAGGTGCTCCAGGTGCCAGAGCAGAGAGCCCCTGCAGCCCATGGTGAAGACCATGGTGAAGCAGGCTGTTCCCCTGCAGCCCATGGAGGAAGGATGAAGGGGGTGTAGCGATTCCACCTGCAGCCCGTGGAGGACCCCACACCAGAGCAGGTGGAGACACCTGAAGGAGGCTGTGACCCTGTGGGAAGCCCGTGCTGGAGCAAGCTCCTGGCAGGACCTGTGGACCCATGGAGAGAGGAGCCCATGCCAGAGCAGGTTTGCTGGCAGGACTTGTGACCCTGTGGGGGACCCACGCTGGAGCAGTCTGCTCCTGAAGGTCTGCACCCCGTGGAGGAGACTCACGTTGGAGAAGGTCGTGAAGGACTGTCTTCCCGTGAGAGGGACCCCGCGCTGGAGCAGAGGAACGATGAGAGGAGTCCTCCCCCTGAGGATGAAGAAGTGGCAGAAACACCGTGTGATGAACTGACCGTAACCCCCATTCCCCGTCCCCCTGTGCCGCTGGGGGGGGCGGAGGTTGAAGCCGGGAGTGAAGTTGAGCCCGGGAAGATGGGAGGGGTGGGGGGAGGTGTTTTAAGATTTGGATTTATTTCTCATTCCTCTACTCTGTTTTGCTTGGTAATAAATTAGATGAATTCCCTCTCTAAGTTCAGTCTGTTTTGCTCGTGATGATAATTAGTGAGTGATCTCTCCCTGTCCTTATCTCGACCCACAAGCTTTTCGTTATACTTTTTCTCCCCTGTCTAGAGAAGGAGGGGAGTGATAGAGCAGCTCTGGTGGGCACCTGGCCCGCAGCCAGGGTCAACCCACCACACAGACAGAGCAATAAAAGTCTTAGCTCAGCTATCACTCGATAGTGAAGAAGGACTGCTGCCCTTAGGCAGTGGTGGTGGGACAACTAGGTTGGAAGGAGGTGTTCTACTAGCCCAGTGAGAGTCTGGCTGGAGATTCAAGAAGTGACTTTAAGCTTCAGATGCTTCAAGGGGGCGTGAAGCTGGGGGTTGGGGAGAGTCATCATAAGCATCATAAGTGCTAGTTCAATGTTAAGCATCCTAAAATATTAAGGTCTTTTTTTTCCCCCCTAAAAACATAGCTCTCTGCTGGTTATGATAGGCTACAGGATGCACTTGTTCTTAGACTTTTTTCTCTAATCCTAAGAATTATAAATCTGTATTATTACTGTGCTGGGAGCCCTTGATCCTAAGGCCTTCTTGCCTCTGGGCTCTATCACCAGCTTTAAGATTGCAGCCCGCCTCCTGGGCTGGGAATAAGTGGTATGTGTATGTGATTGTTCGTGCTGGGTACGTGACCTGCAGCAATGCATGCAGGCAAAATGGAGATATGTGAGAAGCAACATTACCAGTATGTCCAGAAGGACAAGCTCTGAATGGCATACATGCACCTCTGTATTCAGACAAGTAGTGCATGCAGTGACAACCAGCTCAAATGAAACTTAACATGAACTAAAAAGAAAAAAGCAGCTCAACAACACAAACCCTTGGCAAAATGAAACCAGTTTGAAAGCCCAGCTGCAAAAATATGACAAATAACAATTTTAATTCACATATGGTAGGTAATGTCTCCTGGCACCTAGCAAGCAGTCAACAGCTAGCAGAAATTGGGAAGGACATAGAATAATCCTGTGTTTTGCAGCGATGTCAGCAGGTGATCATTCTGGAGGCTGAAAGCAGGCAGCAGCCTCCTGAGATGTCTAATGATAACAACTGACCCCTTCTGGAACTCCATGGTGGACAATTGTGGAGCTGATCTTGCAGCTCCTGAACTGGTGTAGTGGGTACAAACTATACCATTTCCCAGATCAGTTTTCAGCAGCTGGTTGAGCTTCTGAACTGAGATAATCTCTGAAGCCCACCTGCTGCTCCTGCAAACACCAAAGGGGAGGTACATCATCACTGCAGTAAGCAGGAGAACAGAGCAATACCTTTCTTTGTGAAATATACCCAGTGAGCAAGTGTCTTCCCTGGGTCTTCTAGAGGCTCTATCCCTTTCAATGGGAAGGCTGCAAACTGTGGTTGCAATCCATGAATATGATCTCTGAAATTTAGTTATTTATTTCAGCCCTCTCTTGCAGGAACTCCAGCTTTCACTTCGCCTTCTGCTCTCTAGTCTATTAAAGCAGAGATTATATGTTACTGTAGGTAAGTTAAAAACTACTAAAAATGATTTGTGATCTACTAAAAATCTAGCGAGTTTTATCTAGTATTTTGGGGAACTGTGTGAAGTATTGTCTAACTCGTTTGGTCTGCTGAAAGTTTGACTTGGCTTGAATGATGTAGTGAAAAACAGTTGCCACACTTACTCATTAATGAATGGAGGGCCATATATCTCACTCATTCAGCTCATATGCCAGCAATGACAGATTTTTCCAGTCTGTTATGTTGTTGCTCAATGCATTGTGCAATCACTCAGGGTTTAGAAGGACTGCACCCAGTACCTTATTAATTCAAATAGCATGGTGCCAGCCTCAGATCAAGGGGAACTAGGGACCTCATGCAGTGACGATTATCTAGTGACAATATACCAAGCTGTAGCCCTATATGTAGTACCTACATTGTTTGCATTGTTTTCTATGCTAACAGCTGTGAACATTTTCTCTGGACAGGAGTGATGAAACTTGCTCTAGTTTCATCACTGGGTTCTTTCTGCTGACCAAACGAGCAGAGAAGCGGCATGTGGCCATATTGCTTCTAATGAAAGACAAAAAAAGCCTGCAAGTATATTTGTTTGCTTAAGGGTTTTTCTTTCCTGATGTGATTATGCTTTTTTTCTATGCTTCTGCAATAACAGAGATGTCGAGTCCTCTCTTATTTCTCACTGTTGATGGAATACTTGTAAAGTATCAAAAGAGGTGCCTAACATACAGATATGACTCATGACTCTCAATCTAATTGCCAGTTGCCACCCTTGAATAATTCCCTGGTTCCTCTTCCAGTGCTACCCCTATATACAGCTCTTTAGGATACATAGAGTGATATGAGCTCCCAAGCCACCCGCTCCCTTCTCACCTCCTCAAGCTCTTTCTCTCTTGGCATGAGATGTTTGGCTAAGGTTACTGGCCCGAAGGACCTAACAGCTGCTGAACTGGGTTATTACCCACAAAGAAAGGAGCTAGGGAAATAGACCAGTCACAGTTTTATTTTTTGTCTTCAATTGAGGAACATTCAGCACAAAAGGCAAGAAAAGAAGCTTTGTTTGAATGTTGGCTTTGTGTCCTGTCTCGTCTTCCCTCAAGAGTGATCAATCTACATGGCTTCTGCCGGTCCAATGCTAAAAAATAGTGGTTTTCCTCTATATCAACAGAGAGCTCCTGTTAACTCACCCCGAAGTTGTATTAGCTGCTTTTGCTAAGTCTTTTGCAAGGCTCTGTATGTTTGTGATCAGCTTACGCTTTATCACATTCACCATGTCCTCTATCAAAGACACAGCCTGTGCTTGTCTCTCCTCCACAGCACCTCTTGTCAGCTTGGGACAAAACTTTTATTTAATTATAAAATTTTTACATTTTTATTATAAAAATACAAAGAATATATAAATCTCTTATATAAAATAAAGAGATTTATTATTTTTGGAGACACTTCTATTTTTCCTACCACTGTCTAGGTGTGTGGTTACACAGTGAGTAGTGTTGTCACCGAAATTTGGGAATAAAAGAAAACTCCTTAACACCAATTTAGCATTAAGAAGCAGGCATTTCCTTTATTGCAGCGCAGGGTGTCAGGAGGATAGTTCCTCAAACCAGGCACCCCTAATGCTGGTTCTCTTGTCATATTTATACACAAATGTTACAAAGATTACAAAGTGGTACACTCCCCGTTACAATAATTGGTTCATATTTCTTCACCTAGTATGCAAACTAGAACGCATGCTCAGTTCCCTTCTCCGCCTCTATCTTTTGAGTAGGTGGTATAATTTGGGTAAGGGGGCTTATGGGTCGGTGATCGTGGTGACCTTAGCCCAAATTACCTTTCCCCTAGTTTCTCAATATTTCGGTGTTGGTAATTGTTTGCTATATGCCTTAGGAAGCTAAGGATGCTCCTGGAGGCAATTAATGTCCTCCCTTTCTGCAAGGTATGTACATAAGGACCTTGAACTGTCTTGTAGCTCCTCCTTTTTCTCATGATGTGTAGCAGGTGCTCATTCTAAGAATTGTTAGCCTTCTACCTAAAGTAACAATGAATATTTTCTTAAGGCATATAAGTAGGCCTTCGTTACAGGCCTATCTTTTTTGCTACAGTGTCTTTGCAGGTTTGAGCAGCTAGGTGCCACTGCTAAACAGCTGACATTGTAAAGTGATTATCAGTAGGTTTCAGAGTTAAATAACCTAGTTGTTAAGGATGGAGGCAGTGCACACCTTCTGCCAGTCTGAAGGAGGCAGAAGGGACACTGGTATGATCACAGATCCTACTGCAGCTGTAAGATCAAGTACTTGAAGAGCAGTTTGAAGTCCACTGAAAAGGTCTCTCCAGTTCTGAAGGCCTCACCATGGAAAAAAGGGGCAGAGGGATCTACCAGAGCCGAAGGAAAGGTAACGGATACAACCAGCAGCTGGTGGCAGTCTGTTGTTCTGTACTGTTTGTGTGAAGTGATCTTTGGGGTGTGTAGATGCCAAGGAGGTCTATTTGCCATGACACCAGCAGGCTGGGGAACCTCACAAACAGCCCACCTTGCAGTATGAAACCCAAATTACTTTGCAACTGTTGCAGAGCAGGGGCGGGACAGGTAAAAACCATCCCAGCTTATCTCAGAAACGTGCAACAGTTTGTGGGGCACTGAGCAAGGCTCCCCTGCCAGCCTGCTCCCATGTTACGCCGTCCCATCAGACAGCCTTGTGTTTACTAGCAGCTGCTTTGCTGAGATGTGCAGGAGACCAGATGTAGTGGGAGAAGGTGGTGGTGGTGGTAAGTCCCTCTCCAGCCCCGTGCTCATTTCTACCTGCATCCAGTGCATACCTTCCCATCTGAGTGTGTGTGCACGTGTGTGTGCATGTGTTTGGAAGGCTCAGCCCCAGCCTGGAGCACAGGGAGTGCTGCAGCTTTACTGCCCAGCGGTGGGACATGTTCTCCACCAGTGGATGCTGGTGTGAAGGCAAACACTCCTTAGCCAGCTGCTGAGCATGCTTGTGGAGTGCGGGGTGGCACATGTATGAATGGAATGTGGTTGCTCTGCTTCTGGGATGAGGTCATGGCCAGGAGGTCAAATAAACCCTTAAGGGACCTGGCTGTGTGTTGGTTTGGGGGATTTACAGAGTGACTTTCTCACCGAAATTCGGGAATGAAAGAAAACTCCTTAACACCAATTTAGCATTAAGAAGCAGGCATTTCCTTTATTGCAGCGCAGGGTGTCAGGAGGATAGTTCCTCAAACCAGGCACCCCTAATGCTGGTTCTCTTGTCATATTTATACACAAATGTTACAAAGATTACAAAGTGGTACACTCCCTGTTACAATAATTGGTTCATATTTCTTCGCTTAGTATGCAAACTAGAACGCATGCTCAGTTCCCTTCTCCGCCTCTATCTTTTGAGTAGGTGGTATAATTTGGGTAAGGGGGCTTATGGGTCAGTGATCGTGGGGACCCTGGCCCAAATTACCTTTCCCCTAGTTTCTCAATATTTCGGTGTTGGTAATTGTTTGCTATATGCCTCAGGAAGATAAGGATGTTGCTGGAGGCAACTGATGTCCTCCCTTTCTGCAAGGTATGTACATAAGGACCTTGAACTGTCTTGTAGCTCCTCCTTTTTCTCATGATGTGTAGCAGGTGCTCATTCTAAGAATCGTTAGCCTTCTACCCAAAGTAATAATGAATAGTTTCTTATCACATATAATACAAGTAGGCCTTCATTACAGGCCTTTCTTCTTGGCTACGTTTTCTTATTATGTATAATATAAGCAGGCCTTTGTTACAGGCCTTTCTTTTTGGCTACAACTTCAGCTCTGTTGCCAAGGTGGCGTGAGGGTGGGCTTATATTAAAGACATTCATTTTGGCTGACAGGATAGCAATAGGTTAATCAAGCAGACAAAACAGCGAGGAGAAGAAGTGTTAACTCTTCTCTGCTTCTGTGTGGGCTCTGGAAAGGGGAGTCAGTCCCTAAGCCACCCTTGGATGTGCACATGAACCTCCTTGTCTAGCCTGCTTTCCAGTCAGTCCAACTCCCCACTAGCATTCAGGCAATCTCCTTCCACCGCCCCACCCCTTATTTGAGGCTTTTGGAAGTCCTGGGGGTTTCCTGGGTGGAGGATGAAGAAGGGCAGGGTGGAGAAGAAACTCTCATAGGGCACCTGGAGTGTCCTCCCCGTAACTGCTTCCTCCTGCTGACCTTTCCCCTGCCACCCTCAGGGAAGTTTCTGGATATGCCCCCCACAAGGAAAGGGAAAAACTCACAATCAGCTCAGTTAATGTTAAACAGATTGTTATTTAGGAAACTAAGCACCAGAAACTATGTTACTGTTAACTGCCCTCTCTTGCCCTGGCTGTACCTGATCTCAGGAGAATGGCACCATGCATTACTGTCTGCCAGCTTCTGTGGACACTGCATGGATCCATTTCAAAAGATGTAGGTGTTCCTGCCGATGCTATATCATTAGAGCAGCTACCCTGTTCTTCCATCAGTGCTTCTACTGTTTAGACTGCTGCGTGATTAGTTTGGGTTGATTTTTCTTTTTTAAAAAACAAATCTACAAGTACAGACTGTGATGGCTTGTTAATAATACAGCGCCTCTTTCTACGCAATAATGCCTCAGAACTTCTCTGAATCCAGTCAAAGGTCTTTATTTTAAAATAACTGGCTTTTAAATTTTTTATTTGGTAGCACAACAAACCAAAACCACATCTGCTCCACACTGAGTTAATTTGTGCAGGTTTCTGTCCACCTCACAATTTAATATTGAAGCTACAAACCCTGGAATGGAAAGGTGGTGGGCAAAATGGTGTCTTGCAGAAATGCCACCAGACATGAGGCTGACAGCAACACTGCCAGGCATTGTTGTAATGATCTTTATTTCTTTGAGTTATGCAAGTAGCTACAGCCTCTTCCTTCTGTGCCTAAGGCCAGAAGGCTGATGGTTCAATGGACGCTACTGTTACGGCAGCAAGTGGAGAAAACAATGCAAAATTCATTGGAAAATCCATTGCTCACACATGCACAGGCTGGAAAAAGCAAAAAATCAACAGCATTTGCAGAGCATTCGGTCAGCTCTGGCTTCAGCTGCACATAATCTTCAGGTGTTTTTGGCATAGGATCAAGGTCCTGGTTTGTGGTGTGAGGAAGGAGGGAGGAGGAGGACTGAAGCAGGAAGCCTTGTATTTGACTTGAATACGTTGCACTCAAAATCAGGTGTGGTGCAAAATCTGCTGCCTATTTGATTGGGAAAGTAGCATTTGAGCTTGATTTCTTATTGTGGGTGATCTCTTCAAGTAGGACAAACCCTGCTTTCAGCATAAAGGATGCAGGCTTAAGTTCCAGGTTATTATTTTTAAGCACTCTTTAATCCCTCAAGTTAAAAATCCTCCCAGCACAGCTTCAGGTCAAGATAGAATTCAGAGACTACTCTCATCATTTTTTTCTTTTCTGAATGGCAGTTCCCTGTTCTCTGCCACCCCACTCAGCAACGCACTTTTTCCACTGCTTGGATTCTTGCTTATATTGCTTTTTCCAGATTTACTTTCTGAAGGGATTGCCCTTTGTTCCCAAATACATCCTTTGCATCAGCTTGGGCTGTCCTTCAAAAAGGGAAGCAGCCAGTGCAAAGCATTCTGGCATGAGTCAGAAATCCTTTTGGATGAGCTAAACACAGCAGAGCAGAAACCAGGTCAACAGTAGCTCTCATGAGAATTTCGCTATATCCCTGGCATGGTACTTCTGATCTGTTTCTCTCCCAACCCTCTACTTCCCTGTATGACCACACCTATGCCAGAAGGAGAGATGTGCTTAAAATCTTCATGTGGACAAGGCATGTTTCACTTTCCCTTAGGAAAAATTCATCAGTTAACACAGCGGAAACATGTCCCTTCTCCTTTTCCACCCCCGTTGGTGAAGACAAAGCCTGTCTGCTCTTCTTCAGGATGGCATTTTAGGAGTGAGGACCAGCTCTTGTTGTGTGTGTCTGTACAGTACCCATTGGACATGTTCCATGTCTGTTCAGCAAGAATATTACAAGCCAGAAGTAGAAAACGCCATATGCTCTCCCTCTGTGGTGATGCTGGAGTTGCTGCGCCATGAGAAATCCCCATGCTAGAACAGCCAAGAAGCGTGAACTTGGACCCTTGGGAACTGGAATGAATTTATATTGTAAGCTCCAGTTCTGCTTTTATTATATATCCCTATGGTATACAATGGCACTATTGCATAGTGGAGTGTATACCAGGCCACATCAGTGGAGCTGCCAGCTGCAGCCCAGAGATGAGCTTTGACTGCACTCCCACCCAGTCTTCACATGGCACAACATCTGCCATGGATGAACCATGGATTTGTACTCGGCTAAGAGATTTTCCAGGGTGCAGCGTGGTAGCAGGGTAACACAGTGGGTCTGTGGTTTGAAACTTCTCAAGACCTGCTTTCTGCCTTGTGCCATGGCCCAAAGGCAATTTTAGTAGTTTGCTGGCACCCCCTTTCTGCCTTACCTCTTGCATAGTCTGTGTCTCTCTTTGGTCCCAAGGTTCCCTCCACTCCCAGCCTGTATTTTCTCTTCCACTCCATCGAGGATGATGACCCTAGCAAGGAGCTTGCACCAGGAGGCAATGCTAGCCACTAAGGAGAAAAATAGTTAAGTACAGGATGTTGCAACACATTGTGCCATAATGTCAGGTACAATACATGTCTGATAATGCACTGCTAGAAATAATCTTTCAAGCTGCATCTTAGCTGTGAGAAGTTAATGTATGTTTTAACTTGTGCTTCAGAGATTCCCATGGCTTCAGAGAGGAAGGTTTTTTGGCAGAGCGTGATATCCATTTTTCATGATGAAGCTGCAATAACATGATGCCAGTGGGACAAGTCTAGGAGTTTGAACATAACTGGACCATCCTGACGGGTCCTGAATAATGTTATATCTGTGGTTGCAATGTTCAGTGGATGCACAGGGAAGATAATTTTTAGTTGTTTGCATGTATTTATTCTTTATAGTAATTCAAAATGCAGTCAATTTGATGCTCTGGCCCTGTGACCAATTCTTTAATTTGGTGCACGTTGCTACAACTATGATATTACATGAGAATCTTTGCTTTAAAATAAGTTTATAAAGAGAATTTGGAATTTTAATGATGAAATTTGACTTTTAAGTAACTACTGTCAGTGGATGGGAACCTCTGTGCTCAAATATGAGGAGTTCAGCTCACTGAAACTGAGATATGTTTATTCATGTTTCCACTTTTAGGGGCACTTGTTTCACATTTCCAGACATTTCCTCACATAGGCCAAAGCTATTTTAAAATTACAGTCAAGATTCTCATGCAGTGTCTTGATTGAGGAAGCTAGAATGCTTTGAAAAGACTCAAAATTACAAGAGCTGGCCAGACTCATGATTTGGTGGGATTGGGAAAGGGCTGGGAAAGACCGGAAAGGAACTATGGCCAAATCCCTTCAAGACTGTCATGCCAAAGCAAGTCAGTCCTGCTGGAGAAGAATGACTCTCCTTCTCCAACTAAAATGTCCCTAATGTCAACCTAGGGTTCCTCACTAGGAAAACATGCACTCCTGCAGTGTGTGCTGCCTCAGTTCCACAGAGCAATAGTGCCTATTCCAGCATTGACATTTTGGAGATTATGTAATTCCAAAGGAATGTATTTCCTTATCACACCATTGTCTTTAAAAAATAGCTCCAAAGAATCAGCATGGACTATTTTTTTCACAATATGATTTTTGTTAGTAATTTATTCAGCCTAGCAGATGCCAGCATGCAAACTGTGCAAAGAGCAAATCTCTTCCTCCAAGTGTAAATATTTACAGATCATATTCAATGGTATTTAGTACTCTGCAACATATTGTCAACAGTTCTATCCAAACTCTTCCCTAATTGCAGCCTGAGAGCTGGCAGAGGCATGTCCTCTGTGAAAAGAAGGTTATGGAAAAAAATAATAGCAGGCTAAATAGGTTCTTGGCTTAATTAGACTGGAGTTATACCAGAGGTGAATCTGGCCCACACCAAGTTAAAACTCTGTTATAGGAGCTTGTACCTACCACACACAGAGTTGGAGTGATGATGCTTCTATGGGGACAGCTCTCCCAAGCAGGCTGGAAACCTCTCTTGGCACTGGACGAAAAGGGCTATTACAATACAGCGCAGGGAGGTTCAACCTTCCACATGTTTAAAGCGATGTAGTTCCACCTTTTCTTAGACATAATAGGAGATGTGTGACTGCTGGCTAAGTTTATCTGAATAGTCCAGAAGAGCAAATATTCCCTATTCCAATCACAATCTGTTCTTAAAACAGAAATGTGTTATTTCTTAAACACAGACCTGCCTTTTGGTCTCTAGCTCAGTCAGTGCAAAATCCCTGAATGGGTTAATATCTGGGACATAGCTTGACTATATGGAGCCATTTCTGTTTAAACTAATATCCTAAAATCTCCTTTCCTGCACCTCCAGTCCAATCCTCTTTGATAGCATTTCATTACATCCCATAATCTCTGCTCTCCTGACAATCTGGAATAAATACAAACCAACTGAAAGCTCAATGGTGGCTTAGCCCTCATTCATATTCTGTGAAAGAAAACTTGCTATTGCAAGCACGTCTTAGCACCCCAGCTTTTTACACGAGGCATGTAAAGTTGCAAATATCTCTAAACACTTCAAAATTATGTCCTCTGGGATTCTCAAAGGAAAAAACCTGACTGACATTCCCCATGTATCACAGGGAGAGAGGTAAGCAAGGGCACATGCATGACATCCCGTTCTCTTTGTGTCATCACAGCTTTTTTTCAGCACCTGTATTTTCCCATTCCACATCTGGGCTTCTTCATGTGCTTTTTTTTTTTCCTCTTGAGGCTGTTTTACCCAGAAATGTGCTTGTTCCCCACTATATCAACCCTAAGGCTCATGTGACCTCCTGCTTTGCCCAACAGCTTCACATTATTTCCTCCATCGTTGTTCTTGGTCCTGCAGATAATCTGTTCTACAGCAGACAGTCATCCCCCCCTCT
The DNA here is from genome assembly GCF_011004875.1 of Balearica regulorum gibbericeps. Lineage (NCBI taxonomy): Eukaryota > Metazoa > Chordata > Aves > Gruiformes > Gruidae > Balearica > Balearica regulorum. The sequence continues at coordinate 50,546,910 of NC_046188.1, read as the reverse complement.
TCAACTGTCTCTTCTAATTCTCTTAAATTGCAGAGCTTCCTTCTCCCTTCCTCCTTATCTGGAAAGGAGGGGAGAGAATATTTCAGTAGATGTCAGTATCCTACATGAATAATGGAATGATATATCTATAAAATATATACAGACAGATATGATTTAAGTTTAGTCCTTAATGTAGAGTGCTAGCCAGCTCTGCATTTTGCCTACTTTCAATTAACTACAGGACCAGAGTATTAACAACTCCTCCTCATTTTTCATTTCAAAAAGCAAATTTGTGTATTCTAAAATTACATAGGGATGCGTGAATGATTTCAGCATCACTTTCATCTATGGCCAGATTAGCTGTAACAGCTGAAATCCTCACATGATTTGAGGTAGCAAGGGCTCCCTCTTCACCTGTTCAATACCACAATCACTATGTAAAGCATCTCACAATATGGACTGTGCCTGTGTGTGCACGATGCTGTTTTCTGCATGTTTTTTTGACAACTCTTCTCTGGGCAATCTGGAAATAACCCAAAGGAGCTGAACTCAGGAGACAGTGTGCCTGCTCTAAAATGGGCACCCATGGCTTAAAGGAAGTCCTGCACATTCTGCTGTTTCATGGGGCCACCTTCATGCTTCAAAATGTGGCTGACATACATGTTATATATGTGTGTATATACCCGTATATAACATGGTAAAGCTTCAAAGCTCCACTGCTGCTATGGTTTGCCCTAAGCAGTTGTGGGCTGCTGATGCACAAATTTTTGGCATAGGCAGCAGCCCTAAAAATAGCAAAATGATCAACAAGGAGCTGATTTCTGCTATTTGATTCAATATTTAATTCAATATTTAATTCAGTAGCTTTCTCTACTTAAACAATGCTGTTGCCAGTGAACTATCATGTCTAGTAAACCAGATTTGCACAGTTTAGGGATTACATGAGAAAAGTTATGGCTAAGATTATGGTGGAATATTAGTGTTTTTCATAGTCAAGAGTAGCAAGGAGCTGTTAGCTTGTACGTTTTTTCTATTTTTCCCTCCTTGGTGGCAATTATGAAAGCCTGGACCCAACTAATCAAGCAATTGTTCCTCATCACAAAAAATTCTGTCACATTTGTTTGCAGAAAACATGGGCAAAATGTGTTGGTACTGAACTGAGCTTTGCCAAAAAAACACTGCTGCTGCTGCGCCACAACTTGCAGAAAATGGTGGATACTAGAGTTCATGTTATGAAAATTCAGGAGGATTAAAATACCTCATCTGACTACAGCTTCTCACCAGCATATCCTAGACCGAACTCTGAAAAATCCACGAATCTTAAGCTTTGGCATACATTTTGGGTAATTTACACGTAGTAACAATAACTGGGGCCACTTGCGGCTTGGTGTAACTCTAGAGAAACGACAACACGTCGAGCTCTGCTGCTCCGAGCCACACGAGAGGCCAGCGGCGAAGGCAGCCACAGCTTTCCCTGAGGAGACGACGGCGGTACAGCTCGCCCAGGCCGGGGCTCGGGCAGATGACGTCCCGCAGGCCGCCAGCTGCAGGGACGGCTGGAGCCGAGCTCCCGCCAGGCAGGACTAGCAGGCCGATTCCAGCCAACACGAGCCCGGCTCTCATACCACAGAGACAGGGCAGGCCCCAACCCTGCCTCCCCAGCACCACTTCCACCCCTACGCCCTAGCCCACGCCCCACCCCCGCTGCATACGTCACTGCCGCGGTTGGTAGCCACCTCCCACCCTCTGCCCCTAGCGCCTCAGTGTTTCCGGGGTGAAAAGGGAGGCCTGCGCACCGGGGCGGGGGGTGTGGCGGGAGGGAAGGAGGTGTGGCTGGAGCGGTAGGGGCGGGGCAATAGGCGATCGGGCCTATGAGATGAGGAGGGGGCGTGGCCGTGGCATGTGGCGGGGCGCTGGGCGGCGGGGCGCTGAGCGGTAGGGTTCCTCCGCTCCTCTCTTTCTCTGTGGGGGCCGCGCCAGCGCTGGACGTGCGGCCGCCTCCGCCGGGTGAGCGCCTTTTCTGCCCCGCTACCCTGAAGCCGTGCCCTCCGCTGGGCTCTGCCATGTCGTGAGTGCGGGGGCGGTGGCGGCTCCTCCTGGGCCTGGGGGAGCGGGGACGGGGGAGACGCCGTGCCGGGTGAGCGGTGGTGCCAGGGGTCTCCGGGGCGGGGGACGCCGCGAAGCGGTTGTCGGTTTGAACCGCTGAGGACTGCGGGCGGCACGGGGACGTGTGGCCGCGGCCTGGGTGGGGAGCAGGGTCTCGGCAGCCGTTCCCATAAACTGCCACGTAAGTTGCAAATACATTTGCCATAGAAGTTGCAAGTAATTTTGCAAATAAGTCCCTGTAGCAGTCGTGGAAGAGATGGCTTTGTACTCACCCGTTGTTCCGCTGCAATGTGCGTGTGCTCGTAGGTAGTCTTGTTCTTGGGGGGGTTGGAGTGGAGTTTCATTGCGGGGAAGAGAGCTGATTGACTCAGCAAGTAATTCATTGCCTGGAATATAACATTTTTAGGCCCTATGGACCACCTCAAAAATACGTTGTCAGCAGCAGATCACCCTTATGCATGGCATCACAGATATGTAAAAATATCTTGTGTTTGAATAAATTATGTTAAGTGTATATGATTGAGAATAACTTTGTAAATGGAATGCTGTTTTGTGTGGTATCATACTGAAATCTTTTTAATCTTATCGTATCTTAAGTGAAGTTTTTCAGTAGGTCTAACTGTACCGTGGGCAATATTAGTAATGCCTCAGCTGGAATCCAGTAAATGGTAGGAAGAATAAATACTGTTCTTTGACTGAGCTTTCAAACACAGCATTCCTGTGGGGATATTCTATCACAGATCTTACTCTGATGGATTCAGTGAATCTCTTAACTTTCCCCTCTGCTGTGTCCCAAGCTTTGTCTTCTAGAATTGGCAAAGAAAAATCATGTCTCAGGATCCTGTCAAGTAAGGTGCCTTGATGTCTTACATGTTAGCTGACTGAATTCCTGCCAGGCTTCGTGGTGCAACAGCACTCCTGTATCCTGATAAAGTGAGTTAACTGATTGCTTGCTGGAGGAACAAACTTGTAGAAGTACTAATCCTCCCTACCTTGAGCTAAGTTGCAACCTTACTGAGTGAGTTAAACTCGCTGATAGTGAGCATTTGGTGCTTTTTAGACTTCAGAGGGTTTGTGGCTGATCAGTAGTTTTGAGAACTAGGCTGTAAGATGCGTGTTGATGCAAAAGTGCATGTATTTCTGTATTAATCTTATTTATCTACCATAATCATCCACTACTATGTATGTTAATGCAGTCCATTACATGGTAATGGATATTTCAGAAGGAATTTATCAATTTTATTAGCTTTCATATATGTAGTAGATTAACACGCTTGCTGTCTATGTTTGCTGCTTGATTCTAGTTTATATATGTATAATGTATGTATACACATATGTATTGTTTTAGTACTTTTCTGAGAGAAATTCCAGACTGCATGGCTCTTAACATCTTGGTGCAGACATCTTTATTTTTTGTTTTAATTGCAAATTCCCTGCTGGATTTATAAACCCATCTGCCAGAAAACAGACTTTGCATGTGGTTATCTGCTATTGAAATTCTAATTGGCACATCCATGCAACCTGCAGCCTCTGCCTTCTAAGGGAAGTCTCCTGGAACAGACTTTTCAAAGGTGATGGGAGTAATTTGCAAGCGAAATGTCAAGTTTCAGTGATGAAAAACATCCATGCTGAAGGCCTGATAAGGTATTTAAAATATCTGGCTGCATACCCTGGATTACAGGGTTAGGTAATGTAGGTACTTTTAAATGTAGTAGCTGACTTTCACTTGTGTGTGACTGACTAAATTTTCAAGGGAAAATGTCACAAGGGCATTAAGGAATGGAGATGTTTGTTTAAAACAGTGCATGCTGGAAATGTCCAAAACTTTGCTTGAAGAAACTGTGAAAAATTGATTTGTTTGGGTAGAGTTTCTTGCCTCTCTTTGTTTTTGTTTTTTTTTTCAAAAGACGTGGATAAAACTTTCTCCATGAAGCCTTTAGTATAAGGTTCTGTTGATGTCTCCTCATGCTCTGACACACAGTGTTAACTGAGCATGTGTTCTGCGTGTTGTCATCCATGCTTGAGCACAGTTTTGTAAACTGAAAGTGCCATAAAGCAGGTCCAGCAAGACTTTGTCAGCATGTTTGTAGTGAAAAATTACAGGGGACCTGGATGTAGGGGGAATGAACTTGTTGCACACAAACCAGGTGTATTGCAGTGGCTGCTTCATCCTGGCTGATGTGCATGTTCTGAGTGATGCTGGGCTTATAGCTCAGAGCAGTTGCACGGATGGCTGGGTGTCATGCACGTGCATTTCCCCACAGCCCTTGTCCCCATATGGGGATCTTCTACATTGCCTGCATGTATGTGCTGAGCAGTCATGCTCAGATCCATCTACTCTGACCTGTTTCTGCTCTCATCGCTGGACCACGCATATAAACATGTTCAGGCACTGCTAATGTCTGTTTTAGATTTATCCTTGCCCTTTCATTGTTGTTTTGTGTTTGATACAAACTTCTAATAGCAAGAGCAATTATGCACTGAGAAAGCTGGAGGAAAAAGCAGACAATTCACTGGCACTTGCATGTAGATCCTCAGCTGCTGTGTATTGCTATGGCTTCCTTGCAGAGCAATGACAGTCCACACCAGCTGGCCATTTACCCTTTGAAATGTTTAAATTGGGATTGGATGCCTTTCTGAAGGAGGTGTTCATCCCTATGAACACAGAGCTGGTACGAAGTTAATGTGCGGTAGATGAGATACCCTTCCCACCTGCTGTTGGTCCCCAGCACAGTAATTGCTGGGTGAAACTCCATGGCTTATGCTGCACCAGGAGCCAAAGTAGATGATCTTTGCGGCTTTTTACCCCCTACCCTTAAAAGGACTGGGAGGACAATATCCCTACTACATGTGCTGTTGTTGGATGCCATCTGACACTGTGTGCTCTGGCTCAGCAAGGTTGCTTCCCTTCCCAGCTTCCAGCCTGTCCTGCAGGTGTAACCCTTCATCATACCCCACCTGTCAATGATACTGAGCCTGTTTGGGTCTAGGAAGGATTCTGAAGGGTTTGTTGACTGGGAATCCAAGAAATCCTGTGAAGTAAACTGTGACTGAACCTTGAAGTTAAGGTTCCCTTTTTACACCTTGGACTTGGAAGAATCAGCAGGGCATGTGAGTTGACAGCTGTGGTGTAACGATGCTGCTGGTGCTGCAGAGACAGTAGCGATGCTGAAAATGAGCACATGTAGCAGCTAGCTGTGCACTTTGGAAATGTTATTTGCAGCTCCTTCAGCTTTTGACTGCTGGCAATCCAAGGAGGTCACCCTGCAGGTAGGGCACCCAGAGTGCCTGTGGTACAGCAATCCATCCACATATCTCCAGCGTGGTACAGGGACTTCCTTCTTGAAGGAATGTCTGCGTGGACATTGCCACGTATTCCTGTACACAACTTATCCAACAAAAGCAAGTGGCAAGAACTGCAAAAGTGGTTTTTAATGCTCAATGGAACCACACACTTACCTTGCTGGTGTGTAAAGCAGCACTTACCTGTTGTGCTGTCTGGCTTCCTTGTTGCTTTGGTTCTTTAGGTGTATTCGTGGAAACCTGCATTTAGCTGATGGCTCTGCTGTGCTGTTATTGTGATTATCACTGAAATAAGGTTTCCTCTGTTGGACAGCACAGGACTGAAACGCGGTCCTCGATGGCTGCGTCGCCGCGATGGGAGAGCTACTCTTCAAATGCACTTTGCAGAACATGAGATCTCTGGAATTACAGTGTGTGAGCCTGCATTTTTCCATCACGTCCTTTCCTCCCAGTTCACATAATAACTTGTCAACCACTTAGAAAGCACATTGGGCACTTGTTTGTTTTTTTTTCTTGTAGGACAAGGTGGTATGAAGAAAGAAACAGAGGGTAGAATGCCAGGGATATGGATACCTGTTTATTTGCAGCCAGCTGGATCATGCCCCAATGCATGTGGCAGGACCCACAGTCCGTCTATACAACTTGCACCTGCTTGAGGAACCAGCCAGGTTCTCCATTTGAGCAGGAAATTATGTCTGCACAGGCAGCGTGGGTTGCAGCTGCACAGCTGCATGCCCAGATATTATCTCTGTGTCCCAGATTATCTGTTGCCACAGCTCCTGGCACCTTTGCTGGGGGAGTCTCAGTTGAGCTGTGTGCCCTAAAGGACAACTAAATTGTGTTCTGCGGACATGGCTATGGAGTGTCCAAGCCCCCATAGCTACCTCAGTTATTCCCTAAATACATAGGGAAGGGGAGGTTGTCTGTGTACAAGGGCCACTTTTTTAATTTATTCAGACATTCAACAAGTCCTCTTCACGACCATCACTGCTTCTGTTAATGATGACTGTCTTGCCTCTCACTGTCCAGGAGGGCATTGGGATTGCCTTCCCTAAACTCCAGCTGACTTGGTGCCAGGCCTGGAGAACTGCTTATGCAACAGTTCAGCAAAATGCTTGAGTGCATACTTCAGATAGAGAAGGTGCACTGGTTTTAGATTTGTTGTATTAAAAAAAAAAAGGGAGGGTGGGGGGAGGAAAAAAAGTGATTTGATGAAATTTGCATTGAATTTTGCATGTATATTTGTGTTGGATTTTGACGTGGTTTAGCCCCAGCCGGTAGCTAAGTGCCACGCAACGCTCGCTCACCCCTCCCCCGGCGGGATGGGGAGGAGAACAGAAAAACAACGGCAAAGCCTCGAGGGTTGGGCTAAGGGCAGGTTACTGGGACAGCAAGGGAGAGGGAAACAATCAACAACAGTACTGATAACAGATATTCACAATGGGTGATAACAGAGAATGATTTACCAACCTTCTCAGAGCCATGCCGACATGCCAAACCTGCCCCTGCCTGACTAGCCCCCTTTTATGGTGAGCATGATGTCACATGGTATGGAATAGCCCCCGGCCAGCTTGGCTCACCTGTCCTGGCTCCTTGGGAAATTAACTCTATCCTTGCCAGAACCAGGACATTATCCACCCCTTATTCCATATCATCTGTGTCATGCCCAGATTATTTTACAGATCTCATTGCTTTACTCTATGGGCTATCGCTCTAAAATGTCTGTTGAGTCCATTTAGTCCATGGTTTTGGGTTCCATCTGCCATTACAGTCTCTCAGAGCAGGGGCAATGGTGCATGCTGCTGGATGGTTGCACGCTGCATCTGTAGTTTTCACAGCTGATGTATCTGGTGTGGTCCATGCTCACAGTCTGGATGTCAAAGATGTGATTTTTCGATAAAGTTTCTGGGCACCAGTTGAAGTCAGTTCTAGTTCCATCATCGTGGCACTTTGTTCTGTTTCAAAGTCCATCCTTCATTAGTTTTGGGTGATTCTTATGGTCATACCATTGATACAGTATATCGCTATTAATATCATGCAATTTAATTTATTGTATATTTTCACCCAAAATCAAATCCCCTTGGGGTACACACCGGACTTCCCCATCTTCTCTCATCACCCACCAAGTGCACCCTGGTCCCTGAGCAAAAGCAATCCCGCAGATGGGCTGGCCTTTGCCTGAAGCAGGGATAACCAAAACTCTTTTACCCAACATATTTTTCATGCGCACTACAGGAACTTTATCCCCTTCTACGGGGCGTGGAAATTTTGATTGGGCAGGGCCAGCTCGATTGGCAGATCCCCTAGTGTTAATTAACCAGGTGGCCTTTGCTAAATGTGTGTCCCAGTGTTTGAGGGTCCCACCACCCATTGCCCTCAGGGTAGTTTTTAGCAGTCCATTGTACCTTGCAATTTTCCCAGAGGCTGGTGCATTATAGGGGATGTGATACACCCACTCAATACCATGCTTTTTGGCCCAGGTGTCTATGAGATTGTTCCGAAAATGAGTCCCGTTGTCTGACTCAATTCTCTCTGGGGTGCCATGTTGCCACAGAACTTGCTTTTCAAGACCCAGAATAGTGTTCTGGGCAGTGGCATGGGGCACAGGATATGTTTCCAGCCATCCAGTGGTTGCTTCCACCATTGTAAGAACATAACGCTTGCCTTGGCGGGTTTGTGGGAACGTGATGTAGTCGATTTGCCATGCTTCCCCTTATTTATATTTCAACCATCAGCTTCCATACCACAGAGGCTTTACCCACTTGGCTTGCTTGATTGTGGCGCACGTTTCACATTGATGGATGACCTGTGAGATGGCGTCCATGCTCAAGTCCACCCCTCGATCACGGGCCCATCTATATGTCGCATCTCTTCCTTGATGGCCTGAGGTGTCATGGGCCCACCGAGCTAGAAATAATTCATCCTTATGCTGCCAGTCGAAATCCACCTGAGCCACTTCAATCTTGGCGGCCTGATCCACCTGCTGGTTGTTCTGATGTTCCTCAGTGGCCCGACTCTTGGGTACATGGGCATCTACATGACGTACCTTTACAACTAGCTTCTCTAGCCGGGCAGCAATATCTTGCCACAATGGGGCAGCCCAGATGGGTTTGCCTCTGCGTTGCCAGTTGCTCCGCTTCCACTGCTGTAACCACCCCCACAGGGCATTGGCCACCATCCATGAGTCAGTGTAGAGGTACAGTGTTGGCCATTTTTGTCTTTCAGCAAAATCTAAAGCCAGCTGGATGGCTTTCACCTCTGCAAAGTGGCTCAACTCACCTTCTCCTTCAGCAGCTTCTGCAACTCGCCATGTAGGACTCCATACAGCGGCCTTCCACCTTTGATGCTTTCCCACGATGCGACAGGACCCATCAGTGAAGAGGGCACATGGCTTCTCATCTTCTGTTAGTTTATTATACGGTGGGGCTTCTTCAGCACGTGTCACCTCCTCCTCTGGCGACATTCCGAAATCTTTGCCTTCTGGCCAGTCTGTGATCACTTCCAGAATTTCTGGACGTTGGGGCTTCCTATTCTAGCCCGTTCTGTGATCAGTGCAACCCACTTACTCCACGTAGCATCGGTTGCATGATGTGTAGAAGGAGCCCTCTCTTTCAACATCCAGCCCAGCGCTGGCAGTCAGGGTGCCAAGAGGAGCTGTGCTTCAGTGCCAATCACCTCTGAAGCAGCTCGAACCCCTTCGTAGGCTGCCAATATCTCCTTTTCCGTTGGAGTGTAGCAGGCCTTGGATCCTCTGTATCCCTGACTCCAAAACCCCAGGGGTCGACCTCGAGTCTCCCCTGGTACTTTCTGCCAGAGACTCCAGGTAGGGCCATTCTCCCCGGCTGCGGTGTACAGCACATTTTTTACATCTGGTCCTGCCCAGACTGCCCCAACAGCTACGGCATGAACCATTTCTTGTTTAATTTGTTCAAAAGCTTGTCGTTGCTCAGGGCCCCATTTGAAATCATTCTTCTTCCGGGTTACACGATAGGGCTTACTATCAAACTGTAATTCGGAATGTGCATTCTCCAGAAACCCACAACACCTAAGAAGGCCTGTGTCTCCTTTTTGTTGGTTGGTGAGGACATGGCTGCTATTTTGTTGATAATGTCCATAGGGATCTGACACCGCCCATCATGCCACCTTATTCCTAAAAATTGGATTTCCTGCACAGGCCCCTTCACCTTACTTCGTTTTATGGCAAAGCCAGCCTGCAGCAGGATTTGGATTATTTTCTTCCCCTTCTCAGAAACTTCCTCTGCTGAGCTGCCCCATACAATGATGTCATCAATGTATTGCAGGTGCTCTGGGGCTTCACCCTTTTCCAGTGCAGTCTGGATCAGTCCACGGCAAATGGTGGGGCTCTGTTTCCACCCCTGGGGCAGTCGATTCCAGGTGTACTGGATGCCCCTCCAGGTGTACTGGATGCCCCTCCAAGTGAAGGCAAACTGTGGCCTGCACTCTGCTGCCAAAGGGATTGAGAAAAACGCATTAGCGATATCAATTGTGGCATACCATTTGGCTGCCTTTGACTGCAGTTCATATTGAAGTTCCAGCATATCTGGCATGGTAGCACTCATTGGCGGTGTGACTTCATTCAGGCCACGATAGTCTACCATCAGCCTATACTGTTGGGATCCCCCCGTCACACCAGAAATAGATATCGGTTCCACCCCTTCATAGTTTGATGGCATTAGGGTACACTGTGCACCAGTGTCCACTAGGGCTTTGTACTCCTGTGGGTTTGATGTGCCAGGCCATCGGATCCACACAGTCCAATAAACCCTGTTGTCCCTTTCCTCCACCTGGCTGGAGGCAGGGCCCCTCTAATCCTGCTTGTCATAGTCACTACTCACCTCTTGCAGAAAGGACTTAGAAGTCCCTTCAAGAGGATCAGAAGTGCGATCTGGCCTTTCACTTGGTCTGGGGGGGCTGCCCGGTGGAAACTGGAGCAGCATTCTTTCTGGAAGAGTCCCTTTTTACAGCTGTCTTGCCTTGTAGCTCATGTACGCATGCCCGCAGGGTTGAAGGTGGGCTTCCCATCCCATTTCCTCATGTCTTCTCCGTGGTCACGCGGGTAAAACCACAGGATACCTCGTGGTGTGTATGCTCTATATCCCCTCTCTGGAGCAGAAAAACACTTACTCCTAACAGCTGAAATACAGGTCTGTACAGGTGGGGAGTAAGATATATCCTCTTTGAGTTGCCAGATGTCCTGGGACAGTTTCTCCACAGCCGAGACGAGGGAGGAAGAAAGGCTCTCTTCATATTGCCGGAGTCAGCCAGCCACTTCGTCCATCGTGGGCGCCTCTTCACTCTTCCAGTCAATTACTGCCAGTGACTTGGCATATGATGATGGTGCACTTCGCACAAATTTTCACCACATAGGTCAGGTACATTGGACTTCATCGGGGTCTGTGGGCAACTGTGCGTTGTCCGGATCATAATAAACCATCTCCCGCACAGCTAATTCCCTCAGATATTGGATACCTCTCTCCATGGTGGTCCACTTGCCTGGCTGACATACGACATCTTCTCTGAGAGGATACCTTTCCCTCACACTTGACAGGAGTCGCCTCCAGAGGCTAAGGGCCTGTGCCTTCTTCCCAATTGCCTTGTCAATGCCCCCTTCCCTAGACAAGGATCCCAGCTGCTTGGCCTCCCTGCCCTCCAGTTCCAGGCTACTGGCCCCATTATCCCAGCAGCAGAGCAGCCAGGTAATAATGTGCTCCCCTGGAAGGCGGCTGAAATCTTTCTGCATATCTTGCAGCTCACTCAGGGACAGGGATCGGGTGATCACTTCTGGTTCTGGCTCTTCTTGTTCTCTTGATGGCCCCGGTTCATCATCATCTGTCACTAAGTGAACCGATTTCCTTGTGTATTTCTTTTTGTGTATAGGGGCAACTGGTACTGGTATGGGTTGATCTTTTGGCTCTACTGCAGTGCCTGTTGCGGGGGTTTGGACAGCTGCAGTGCCTGTTGCGGGGGCCTGGGCAGCTGCAGTGCCTGTGGGTCCGCTCTCTCCCTCTGGATGGTGCTGTCTGCTATCAAGCAGTGTTTGATAGATTGTGGCCAGGGCCCAGCACCGTGCAGTAAGTCGTGTCTCCTTAGAATCCCCACAGCATTTTCCTTTCAAATATTCTACCATTTTATCAGGGTCTTGCAATTGTTCAGGAGTGAAGCTCCAAACCACTGAGGGTGAAAAGGTCTCTAGGTACCCGCCCATACTCTCCCACATGCCATGCCAGCCCTGACCATTCAGTCTTGGGGAAGATCCCTGGGTAATATTCTTGAAACAATTTTTGCTAACCCTGAACAGGAGTGGGAAAACATTCAGGAGACCTAGCAATAGGAATATACTGACCTGAACATTCCAAGGGTATTCAAAATTCTCAAAAATTGTCGTGACCAACCAAAAGGGAAAAGGGGAGGTGAAAGAGTGGGAGAAGGTATCCCCCCCGTCTTCCCCACAGATTGGGTGCAATTATTAATCAATTCTGAAAGATATTGACCGAGGTACAGGCCTGACCGAAATGCTACATACGCATACCAGCTCAAACTCATGACTGTCAATGATGTCTTATCATAAGTCATTATCATACAATACAACAACATGAGAACAGGAACCCCTCTTCCAGAGGTGATAAACAGCACAGCAGGGATTACATAGAGTAAACATGGGTTTACAAACCAGAGCCATGTGACCAAACAGAACATCATTATGACCAGTGACTGTTTCAATAACATTATAAATGCTTATAACAACTTTGTTTTAACACACTTGGGTCAGACTTGTCCTTATCACAACCCCTCGAGCCTCACGTTGGGCGCCAAAAAGACTGAAGTGGTTTAGCCCCAGCCGGTAGCTAAGTGCCACGCAACGCTCGCTCACCCCTCCCCCGGCGGGATGGGGAGGAGAACAGAAAAACAACGGCAAAGCCTCGAGGGTTGGGCTGAGGGCAGTTTACTGGGACAGCAAGGGAGAGGGAAACAATCAACAACAGTGCTGATAACAGATATTCACAATGGGTGATAACAGAGAATGATTTACCGACTGGACCTGGTCTCGGAGCCACACCAAACCTGCCCCTGCCCGACTAGCCCCCTTTTATGGTGAGCATGACGTCACATGGTATGGAATAGCCCCCGGCCACCTTGGCTCACCTGTCCTGGCTCCTTGGGAAATTAACTCTATCCTTGCCAGAACCAGGACAGATTTATATTTGTTTGGCTTGAGGAGACTTTGTAGCACTTTACCTGAATCTGGTTTAAATCATTTAAGTTAAACTCCCAATACAATTTATGTTGAGGCCAGGGTGAAATCTCATTAACTGCTGAGTTGTCTTCTCTTTGTATCTTTCTTTGGCTTCTCTGTATTAAAAAGCAGGATAAACCTTTCCACTCTTCCATCTCTTTGTGAAAATGCTTTGACGGGGTCAGAGAAGTGGCTGTCTAGTTGCACATAATAATATTTTACACTTTTTTTCCCCCCTATGCTTTTGCTGTAATCCTACTGTATCCAGGCTTTTATTGGCTTTTGCTTCCCCTAAAGGTGCAATAATACCTGACAGCAAGAAAACAGTTACAAGTGTTTGCCTGGTAAGTTTCTACACTCAAATTTTTTTTTTAATCCCTCAGGACAGATTTAAAACTGCTGTGAAACAAGTCCATTAGTAGAGGGAAGTTTTGTAGAAGTCAGCAGGAACTGAGCATGTGCAGATGGGTGAGGGCAAACCCCATCCCTATTCATGAGCCGGGAATAAATTGAAGAACAGGGAATAAAGGCAGAAGTGTTATGAATACAAGCTGGTTGAAAGGAAACATTGGAGATCCATTTAAGATCGAACAAGCCATTAACTGGAGAGGAGACTACTTTGTGTGTTTGTGCTACCACTTCACTTCATGATTTGTCAATGTATGTCATCCCCTGAATCTTACTATTGACTATTTTCAATTTGTATGTGATTTATGTTATAGGAATACTCCTCTTCCCCCCACTCCTTCAGAAAAGACAAACCCCACAGCAGGTATTTCTGGATGTTCCTGAGATGCTTTTAATGACACTCTTACTAAATATATGCTTTCATAGGAAAAGCAGGCTGTCATGTAGCTTGTACTAAGCTGGATTTCAAAAGACTCGATTTTCACTTCCATCTCTTACCAGTTCCTCCTGTAGCTGTACACAAATGGCTCAGTTTTCTCATGCTTCTTTTTCCACTCTGTGAGATAAGGGAGAGTTGGTCTATCTTACCTATGCTCTGCTCTTTTGAACTAATGACTTGTTGTGCTATGGACTGACCTGTGTTACAAAGATTGGGCTGGTGTATTGTGTATTTGTGTCAGCAAAGCTCCTTTACGTCATCATCCTTTTGATGAAACTTTACATCATCAGTGTGTCTTTTTGCTGGCAGTAGCATCTGGACTTAAATTCCTATATCTAATTAAAAAAGGAGAGCAAGGTGGAAAAGAAGCTCTCTAACTTTTTTGCCATAAGATAAACAGGAGATTGACTTATTAAGGAGGTTAAGGATGGGAGTTTCTGATGAGTGAGAAATGCCCAGTGATAAATTGAAATTCTCCATGTCCAAGGAAGGAGCATTTACTCCCTAGATCTCTAGCCGTATTAAATGGTTGCTAGTGTAATTGTTAACTTAATAAACAATAAGCATTGCTATTAACATTTTTTTTCTGCCTTTCTCAACTGTGCTGATCAAGGGTGTTTTCTTGCTGAGGCCATTTTTCTTTTACGTTATCATTTCTTCCTGTTTCTAAAGCTCTTCATATCCTAGCTGATCTGGAAACATTATATTGTCACTAGGATTTCACAGCAACTTCTGTCAATCTTCATGTGGGTTTCTGACACTGTTTGACCTGATGAGGCTTAAAAAAGGAGCCATGTGCTTCCCTCCTTTAAAAGAAAACATTCTATATCCAGGTTTCATTTTTTATTTTTGAAAAATTGTTTGGAAAATCTCATTCATGAGCATGACAGAAAGTGCTGGAACTGTAGGCATAACCAGCTGGTCTGAGTATGAAAACTTGAGACCAGCTTGGAAAGAGCAAATGCGCTTCCTCCTCAAGCATTTTTTGTCATTAGTCCTTTTTGTTAATGAATTCTGATTGTCTAGAGCTTTACAAAATGTGCAAAACCTATTTAATCTTTTGAGTTGCTCTTTATAGCAAGGCTTTTGTGGGATAGTCATGATATCTTCCTTGGTTTGTGATACAGATGATGTAGTGTCTTTTCAATATTTGCTTAGGCTGATGTAGAACTACTAGGCCTGGTATATCTCAGATGCTTTCCGTGCCTAGAAATGGCTTCGTTTGCAAGAGCAGCTGCTCCTGCATTGTCTCAAGGTGGTACTGCTATGCAGAGCTCCTTTAGGAACAAGAAGTCCAAGTGCTATGGCTGAAGACCACCTTTCACCTGATAGTGAGGTAGAGCATATGCCTTGAAGGTGACAGTTCTCCTGACAGTGCATTGAGCTGTATTACATGGCCATTAGTGCAGTCCATATGAACTGTCCTCCATTTCTACATTTGTAGAGGCTTCTATTTTTCGACTGGTGTTGTCACTTCTGTTCTGGGAGTCTCTCCTATGAGGAAAGGCTGAGAGAGCTGGGACTGCTCAGCCTGGAGAAGACAAGACTCAGGGGGATCTTATCAATGTATATAAATAACTGAAGGGAGAGTGCTCTTTTCAGTGGTGTCCAGAGACAGGATCAGAGGCAATGGGCACAAACTGAAACACTGGAGGTTCCCTTTGAACATCAGGAAACACTGATGAGGGTGACTGGGCTCTGGCACAGGTTGCCCAGGAATGTTGTGTAGTCTCCATCCTTGGAGATACTCAAAAGCCATCTAGACATGGTCCTGGGCAACTGGCCAAAGGTGGTCCTGCTTGAGCAGGGGGATCAGACCAGATGACCTCCAGAGGTCATTTTGAACCTAAGCCATTCTGTGATTCTATTGTGCAGAGAGCCGCTTTAATGTTTAACTGGAAGTCATAACTCTAGCCTAGTTTTCTGGTGCAAAATAAGCTTAGTTTGCATGGTATGTAGGTTTCTACATCTCTAGAAGAGCTTCTGGCCTTTGTCATCTGAACTGTATGTCCACACCACTGCTTCTGGGCCTTTATTAAAAATGATGCAATGGGCATTTGGTCAATAAGAGCTGTAGGACTTGTTCATCGGTCAACTTAATGCGCCATGTTAGTAGACCTTAAGTGCATGGGAATATCTGCATGAGGTAGAAGCAGAGGTCTGTCTAGTACAGTATTGTCTTCAGCAGTGATCGATAGTGTTGGATAGAGACATCCCCCTGACTCTTGGTATCGTGAGACCCTGTGGCAGTTCAGTTAAAACCCAATATCCTCCCATTATTCTCTTTCTCTTCAAATCTTTTGTGTATGTGTTGAATAGCAGAGGACCCAGCACAGATCTCTGGAACTCCGCTGGTTGCCACCTGTCCTTGTGAAAACCTACAGCTTCTTTCTGCTCTTTGTTTCCTATTCTAATCAGTTATCAGTCCATGTAAAAGCCTTTCTTTGTAGCCAACAGCATCTTAGTTTGCATTAGAACTTTGAAATGGTCCCTCACCAAAAACCTTTATACAAATCCACAACAGCCTCAAAGATTTTAGATATGAAAGATAATTTCCTGCTACAAAAGCTGTGTTGACTCTTCCTGAAGCAAGGCAAGAACAGTTGTATCTTCATCTATGATGGTATTTTTTAAGGGATGGCCAACAGTTTATATTTGCCTTGTAGATATGGCAGTATTCATGTGTTCTGACTTCAGTGATCATCTTTGAGATGGCTGGAGTAGGCATGCATTGTGGGCTGAAGTGCATCACTGATGGCATCTAGGGTATACCTGGTTCTAGCGGGCACATTTTGGGCAGTGAAGCCAGCAGGGGAATGCAATGTCATGAGCCTGACAGTGGTTACGTGACTTAATTTTATGTAGGTCAGAGGTTCCACTAGTTTTACTATACTTACTTTCGCATATAAACACATGCTTTGTGTGTTTAAAGAAGTGTATCTGCCTTAGGCAGCAGTGACATGGAAACAGCTGATAAGGTTCTTCAGGGACACTTGCTGCTTGAGTTTGAGAAGCATGTGGCCTGGATGGAGCTATAATGCGGATGGCTTTTGTTACTAGCTGACTTGAAAAGCAAAACTGTGGAAGTTGGTTTTTTTTCTTTCTATTTAGCAAATAGCTTTTGGCTGGATCCAGCATATTCATAGATTCCAGTTTGTTGCTTTTCTGTCCATTGCTAAGGGAGCAAGGATTTCTAGGCTTTGAAAATCTTGTAATGTCTAGAAGCTGGGTATGTGCTGATGCAATGAAATCCGTTCAGTGAAAAAACAGCTGTAACAGAAGTGGATTTCTGGTGCTGATGACCCATTCTCATAAGGAATATCTGAATGAAGGAGAGTTTTAGAATAAAATATATACAGGAAATGCTGGTGAGGTGGGGGGTTTTGTATGTTTTGGTTGCTTTTGGTTTTCTGCAAGTCTTGGTAATATTAGCAAGCAGTTCTTTCTGGGTGGTATGTTCTCCACTTGATCTTTGACCCCTCTGAAAGTGGAAACAGATGTAATGCAAACTATGGAGTGGGCAAGCTATCCCCTGGGAGTTGACCGAAAACTGCAAACCCTTCTGCTAGATGAGTTCTTAGGTTATTGCATGTCTTGGGACAAATTTGTTTGCAGAACCATATTGAAATAGGTAAGATTACACCTGCAGAGGTTCCTTCTGGAGTTAAAATACATGCTCCAAAATTGTGATTCATTAGGTATATCCCACAGCATGCTCAAGCATTCACATTTACAGTTGCTTCTGAGTGAGATACAGTGAATGCCACCCAGTGAACATACATACAGCTGTAACACTGGATTTCATATGGCAATTCATCTGCATAAAGGGTGTCTGGATGAAGGATAGAATTTGTAAATAAAATATGTATACAATATTTCAGTATTTTTTGTCTTTTCTCCAGGAAAGTTATTGCCGGAGGGTAATGGAGGGAATGTGTGGGACCTTTAAAAAGCAAAGACTGAAATGGTGGGCATGCAGTTTAAGTGGTTAGAGATTGTTTGATGGTGTAGAGGTTAATATGCGGGAATAGAGAGTTTTCTCTCTTGGTCTATCAGTGCTAGAGGATTTGCTAAGCAAGATTTGATGCATAATTCCTCTTTAGATGACTGTCATAAAAAAAAAAAAACAACCCAAAACAACAAACCCCAAACCGAAAAAACAACCCAGAAAAACCCCAACCCATGCTGTGAATATCTAATCCTCACTGCAGGGCACTTTTTCTGCTCCATTATCAGCTTGGGCAGATTTACCTCATGATACAACTTCAGGCAATTGAAGTGAAAGTGCCTTCGTGTAAAATGGCTCAGGTGCCCAAGAAGCTGAGTGCTAAGACAGAAGCTGGATTTTGTTGGGAAGCTGATGGAGGCAGAAGCACTGCATTTAGGGCAGAGGAAGCCTTTAATTTTTCCACACTTGCAAAGGAAACTCATGAAGATCCTTCCACTGAATGCTAAAAGTACTTCACTGTTCAGTTACAGCTAGGCTCTCAGGAAAATCATTGAGTTTAAAGTGTAAGCTGTTACAATAGCTTTGTTAAACCTTCCTGTGGGTGCTTGCATTGTTTGAGATACAACTGGTAGGGGACGTGCTGTCTCTGGCGTCATTGCTCTGAACTGGGACTCTGGACCTGGAGCAGAGCCTCTTCTGATGGAGAACCCTAAATATTATTTGCATTCTGCCTTCTAAAGTTCTCATCATTACTGACATTAGGATAATTATGTACTTCCTGTAAATGCACCTTTTTTTTTTTTTTTTAGTACCATGGCAGGTTTTGTAAGACTTAATCCTTGCTAGACTGAGATTTGCTCTCCTGGCTGTTGCCTTATATAGATTTCTCTTTTTAAAGAGGTGCTTCAGAGTTTGAAAAAAAAAACAAACCCAAAACAACCTAACACCCAACAAACCAAACAAAAACCCCCCAAACTTTAGAATTATAGCTAGAAGAGCTGAGGATTGTTGTCCAGCATCCAGTGGAAATGTTTTTTTCTTGTTCTTGTTTATTTATGTTTGAAAGTTGGTGGCTTCATACTGCTGAAGCCTGATGCCCACTGGTTGTTAATGAAGAAGGTGAAAACCTCGCATCAGTTGCAATCTTACTTCATATTGCCTTGCCAGAGCACCTTGCGCCCAGCCATGCTTTAAGGCTAGGGGAGCTAACTCTTTCAGCCTCTTTAATTTTTGGCCTTTTGGAAGTGAGCATTGGCATTAGATTTACCAGAAACAACTTGGGAAGTTGCTTTTCCAGCTTCTTACTGAGATGGCCACAGCCTTCCGCAAAGGACCCTTCTCCCTCAAGTCCTGGGAAGCTGCTGGTTTTCCACTAAACTGACTCACAATAGACAGGGAACCTGAAGAGGAGACTGCTGGTCCTCTGATCCACACCATCACTTAAAAGATAGCTCTGGAGTTCTCCTTTGCAAACTTTCAGTTTTCTAGATGATTTTAAGAAGCAAATACACTTCCTAATACTTGACAGTTATCATGCTAGAGCATGTGTTATGTCACTCTGAGGTTCCTATCCTTCTGTACACGTGGCTGCTGCTTATGAGGCAGTTCTCAGTTTACTACAAATTGCAGCTTTCAAGGAAAGTAGAAATGGTGCCAGTTCACCTTGTGTACTGATGCAGTTTACTGGTGTGATTTGCCACTGCTTCATGAGTAGTTGAACAGCCTCTAACAGGAGCAAGAGCAGCTGAGAGGGCAGGGGTGGGTTTACGGGTGAGAGGCCCCTACAACCAGGTGATGGGACTCTCCAGCCTGCAAGTTGGACTTGTTTGTCTGATATCTAGTTCTGAGGATTCTAAACTTGCTTTGAAGGCTGAGGCTGAAGAAGTGTTGTATATCAGCGCTGGCCAGCTGGGTCCTCGCTCTTCTGCATTTATAACCTTTTCTCATTCCAGGCTTGCAGAGACTATAGCAGTAAACTGGATTTGGAGCAAAAGGTGGGGTTTGGTTGGCAGAATGTGCATGTTAATTCAAGTGTGAATTATTTAATTCTTGGCTTATCTATTTTATCTGTTTTGTATCTGATTTCATTCAGTCACAGCCTGTTCCACCTGTTGATTCCTCACCAGTAATGGTGTTCTGCTGCAATCTGATGATATCAGACAAGTTTGTATTGGATTATGTTGGAGCCAAAGTCTTCAAAACACCATTCAGTGTATTGAAGCAAGCAGTAAGAGTTACTACTTGTAGTGTGGCTTTCACATGTTTGTCCTTATCCTTGTTTTTTTGTTCATGTTTGGACAACCTCCCCCAGGTGGGTCTATTTTGACCTAATTAGTGTATGCTGAGTTCATCTTTGGACCAGGGTGGGCTGAACTTGTTGGTATTTTGGCTTTTCTAGTTCATTGTTCCTCTCATTACAGAGTCAGAGCATCTTTGGCATAAAATCAGTAGCCAGCAGTTTCTAATGGGTTCAGTCTGCGCTGCTGCTTTTAGGTCACAGCTTCTGGAGGAGTAAGAATAACCTCTTGCTTTTGTTTTGAGTCCAGGTGTTACAAGTTGAGAGAGAGGTTTCGACTTTGTTTTTTCCATATTCTGTTGCTATACTGCTGAGCAAAGTTGGAGACTGATATAAGCATGCAGGCATCCAAGAATGCTTCAGAAAATATCTGTATTTGGACCCCATCTGTCCAGTAAAATACAGAGCATGTGAACGATTATGGGAAAACATGCAGTTTGAAATGTCTTTGGTATGAGTTAAACGGATGCTTTGTGATAGCTGTAATCTCTCTGTGACCTGCTCTGCTGACTGTCTGTAGATGCCCATGGTATTCAGGTAACCCTATGGAACAGTTTTGGAGTCCCTGTTAGCAGTGTCAGCAACAGACAAATAGATAGGCAGACCTTCCATAACAAGCTCAGCAAGGTTCAGAAGAACCTGCTACTGCCTGTGTAGTCCCTCTTCCATGAATACAGAGAGCTTTGTACAAGGACATTTGTACTGGAAAAGCTTTGAGGGGCTCAAACCAAGCTTATTTTACTTTGACATATTAATCACTTAGCATCAGGACTCAAAACTTAAATTAGTTCCTCTGAAACTGAAAAAAAATGGAACCTAGAACAAGGTAGGAGAGCACAGCTGCTTCCCAGTTGCTGTGTAGGAGACAAGAGACCCAAGAACTGGGCTGAAGCACTTCTACAGATGCTGCTTTGCCAACCATGGACATCTGTGAGAGTAAGGAGAGGGAAGGATGTTGTTCCTCTAGGTTCTCATGAGCCATAGGTTTGAAGTCAGGCTGGTGCATGACTTGAAGACTTATTGGCTATGAAGATCCTATCACAGGGAAGGCCAGCAAGGATAAGGAGAGCTGCTACTGCATTTGATTCTCTCTTTGTTTCTTTGGAAAAAATAGACTTGTCTAAGCTTCACCACTCTGTCCTGTGATTTCCACATCTTTCAAGCTGTCAAAATCACAAAGCAGGGAAGCATGCGTCAACAACCTTCATTTGGTATTGCTATAAATGTCTTCCTGGCTTGGAGAGTTTGGGAAGAATCTTTTGATTTGTGCTAACATATATATGGTGAAAAGCTCCTCAGTATCATACTGTTTTGTGGTAAGCTGGAATGTCTTTTTGCTGCATCTCATCTGCAGACCTTCCATATAAAGTGACCTTTGTTTTTTAACTAGAGTTGTTAGCTTAAAAAGAAGAGATGTCCTATAATATAGGAGCATTCAGGTGGTTTTGCTCTTGAGGATAACTGGAGGTGGAGGCACGTGTTTTTTTAAATTTTTTATTCTCCATATTTCAGGATGTGCATAAAGATCTTACTTCCTTGCAGAAATGAGAAATAGCCAAAATGCTTTCCTTCTTTCCAATTCTTTTAGCACTGAGTAGAAGTTCCCTTTCAGTCATTGCACTGGGACCATGTTTTGGCTGTTTCCAGGCTGTCTGAACTTTCTTCTCTGTTTCTGAGCTCTCCACAATACTGCCTGATGCTTTTGTAACATAGGGGGCCATCACTGCTGTGCGTAACTGTGCTTAAAACCACTCATAGGCTTAAATTCCTGAGCAAACTTGCAGAACCTTGTGTTCTAGATGGAGACATGTCCTCTACTTCTACATGCCTAAAATTGGTATTACAGCTACCTATTACAGTGAACCTATAGAGGAACATAATGATTTCTCAAAAAATATCTGGAGTGAAAGATAGCATTGAAACTATCAACTTCAGTGAAATTTAACTTGACCTGTATTGCCTGGAAATTGCTGACTGTGGTAAAATTCTGCATGGCAGGAGGTGGGTGGGTGACCAGACTTTAACACATTGGCAATTTTATTTGCTCCAAAGGTAACACTTGGTTAATTGTACCTTCAGGCTGAAGTTGCTGCTTTTTAAAGTCACTGCTAGCTCCAGACTTGGCAATTTTGAATTTAATAGCACTTCAGACACAATTTATTCCTATGTGTGTACACTATGCTGATTCTAGCTTCTAATGCCATCTCTCAGCAAGCCTGAAGCATTCATGCTGTAGAGTACCTGCTTCTGCAGGCACTTAGAGAAACCAAAATCATGAGCTTGCCTTTTACCCTTCCTGATCTCCTTTGCTCTATATGAGCTTGATGGCTGCAGAGCTCATGTGACAGCCCACTGGGATGGTTCCTTTGAGGGTCTTGTTAAAAGCTGTTTAATTTGAAACATGTGGTATGAAATGCCCTGCATATGATCTGTTCCCATGAGACAACAACATGGCTGAAAACTTGCTAACCGCTTCAGGTGCGGATCAAACCAGAGAAGGTTGCAGTTGAGCCATAGTGCACATTTTTATTGCTTGGAGGATTTTTGTTGACAGATTTATTGTCCAGTCACAGCTTTATGCAGTTAGCCTTAGGCAGTTCATTTTTCTTTGTATTAAAACTGGATTGTTTCAGATATTCCAAAACAAGTCACATTTTCATAAATGAAATAGCTGTCTGGTCATTTTTCACAGGAAAAGTGTCCTGCTGAGTAGTACTTCTTACCATCTGAACTGCAGAATGTGGCCCTAATAGGGGTGAAAAAGGATGATGGATGGGTAATGCTGGTTTTGGGGTTTTAGGCTTTAACATTTATTTTCTCAGAGGCAAAGTGTGACGGCCATGAAGCCTCAGTGGTGCCAGCATGAGCTGTCCTCGTTAGTAGGGTAACAAATGCATAAGCTGTCTGCCTTGTGCCTTGAGAGAGGAATATGAGTGGGGAACTGAGGCACAGAAAGATGGATATGGGTAAAGCTGGTAATATTCAAAACAAAACTAACAAAAAACCCCCACCCCACTCACAAAATCCACTGCAGCTAAATGTGCCAAAGATTGTGAATCCATAGCTCTGCATCACTTCCACAGGAAGCTGGAACGACCCTGAGCTCGGGTTGTGTCACTGTCAGACATGGGCTGTAACCACTGAAACCTTCTTCCTCTCTGGGTTCGTGGTTGGGAAAGGAAGACTGAGCAAGTTGCTGAAAATCTTGAACTTGAAGGATACAGCACTTTATATTGCGTGAATGAGGTCTGCTGTTCAGACCCTGCAATTAATCCACCTCTTGCATGGAAATGGCTTTCCATTCTTTTTGTGGGAACGTGGTGGTGTTGACCTTGCAGAGATGCTGTGAGCTTTGCATGGCCTTGACCCTGTGTAGCATAAAATGCCTTTGTTAGCATGGAGCCTGAAGTGCTTTATGCTTGTGTAAGTTTCATGTGTCTGCCAAGTCCAAGTGTGATCCCAGAGTTTCTCAGCAAAACTTGGCGTTCCACTTCTTTGAAAGAGACTTTAAGGTGTTTATTCTATTGATGCAGAGCATCTTGAAATTCCTGATCTATTATGTTTGGCCATTTACAAGCAGAATAATGGATTTTCTTGCAGAGAGTAATATGTGGCAGCTGGAGAAATACTTTAGCAGCTGCAAACTTCTCTTAAAAAGCACCATTTCTACAGTAGTCTTCCACTACAAACTGAAGGAGGTGGTTCATGTTTAGGGGAGGAAAAGATCCATAACTTTATGGCTGCCTAAATGAAATGTTTTTGCTTATTGGGCTGTTGTTCTTAAGAGTCCGGTGTGATGCATTCTTTGTGGGCTTTTTGGCTTTGTAGGATTTTTAAAATATTGTTTTTGTGGACATATATGAGGAAAAACATCAGAGAAGGCAGCAGCAGACCAAACCAATGTCCATGCAATACCCTATTCTGCTTGCTGCAGTGAGGAGCATGCCTGCTAAATGTGGAGGGATGTGCCAGCTCTTCCATAATACATGGCCAGCTGTGCAGTGTTACGCTCTGAAGAAGTTGTGTGGTGGAAGGAATATAAGTGATGTTCTTCTGGACCGAGCTGGCAATTCATTTCTTGTCTGAATTGCATTTTGGAGCTTGTGTAACTTGCACCCTATTGTTGCAGCAGATCAGCCCCGAATGCTCTGTTGGCCTCGTGTCAGCTCCAGATGTTTATCAGATCCAGCTTGTTGGTCACCATCCTAGCCTGGCTGATGTATCTATGGGATAAAACTCAGTGATTTCTAGGCACTTTTTTCTTCAAAACTCCCTCTGAAAGTATGGAACTGTGCATGTCCCACCTCAGTCATCCTCCCAGAGGAGCGTTTTGTTAATGCTGAAAATGGTGAGGGCATGGAGAGCCTGTATTGGGGCAACAAATGGACCTTTGACCATTGTAGCCTGGGTTTTCCAAGGAAGTGGGAGTGCTTCACAGCATGCAAGCACCTTGGGAAGTCAAAGGAACTGTGTCCAGACCAGGGACGTAGTAATGCATTTCCTCCCCTGTAATCTCTAAAGCTTTTCTGCTTCACAACCTCTGTTCAGTTCATCCTTCATTGTTGATAGCACATGACATTATGTAGAAACAGCTTTGTAACTTGTCGTAAACTTTCTTCAGGAGCCAAAGGAACTTAATGGCTCTAAATCCATTGTTCAGAGAATGATGTAACTCCATCTGGTCCTGCTCAGCTGACAGTGGGTCAGCCTCATGTGCCTTGGTGCTGCCTCTTCTGTCTCCAGACTTATCCACGTGTACAACTTCAGCCTTGGAGATAAGATTGGGAAGCCAAATGCTTCTCAAGATTGCAGCACAGATTCCCTGCCTCCTGCTTTCTAGCCTCAATTCACAAAATGAGATGTGCTTCTGTTCCCTTACAAAAATCTGGTTTAATTCTGGTTTTCTATATAGTGAAATATAGTGGTTGTTTTGAGAGCTGACAACGCATGAAGTGATGAGCAGCAACTGCAAGTTGAAACCAGGCCTTATGTCTTCTCATTTTACAGACAATGACGCTACTCTCACATCAAAAGGTATTCCACCCTTCTTTTCCCTGCTTTGTTCTTATATTGAGGATAGAATATTTCTTTGCAGCTCTTTGACCTTATTTCATTCCTAGTCCGTGCACACTTGTAAGTATGAATTTTGGGGCAGTGTCTGCTGGCCCTTTCACAGCTCAAAGGAGCTTGTGTTGTCCTAAGTGATTTGCTGTGCTTGCTTTGTACCTGTGATCTGTAACATGCACACTCCCTCCTACCATGTTTTTTTGTCTAGTTCTAAATATCTCCTTTCACCTTGTTACAGTCACTTGCATGCACCTTGCAGCTGCTTAACTAGGAGCAACTGAGGCTGGCTGGGAGGGCACAGAGGCAAGGGGTTTATATTCCAAAGGCTTCACTCTGCTTTTGCAACATCACCCCAATCAATGTTGTTTGAAATAATACTTTGAATTTTTTTTCCCCCCACAAATTCCTTGGCCCAAGCACAGGGAGATCAGCAAGAAGGAAGGAACACTTCTGAAAGCCAGCAGGCAGTGCCCTTTAGATGTGTGTGTACATTGCAAAGTCATCAGTCATTCAGTTGTTGACTTAAAGTTATTCTGGTTTTCCAGTGTGCCTCTTCCCTGCTGAGTTATAGCCACAGATGGTAAAAGTAAACTTTGCACTTTTCAGAGTGTAGTCCTTTCCCAGATTTTATTTGTTGCTGGGTTTGACTTTTAATTTCCTTGAGAATGCTCTACAGATGGCGAAGGTAGTGAAATTTGCCCTGACTTACCAAAATTATTTCTGATGGGACCAGTAGCATTCATACCTTCCTTCCTGTTGTCTGTGACAGCCAGAGGATGGTTTCTTTTGGGGAGCAACATGATCTGGAGAAGAAGCTTTAGCTGATGTTTTTCTTGGATGTAGGTGTGTTGGGTGGATGCTCAGTGGGGTCTCTGAGTGCAAATGGAGCCATGTGGGACTGGCTAGAAGTGTGATGGGAAGGCAGAAATAAAGCTTATTTCTTGTAATTATAAAAGGCAGTTAAGTTGGGAAAAGTGATCTGCAAGTAATTGTGACTCTTGTTCTGGATGTATGGGATTGTGCTAAGGTGGAAGAGGCCAAAAAGGAAAAAAAAAAATCAACCCCTAGCTGGAGATTCTGGTATTTAATACAGCATCCCAAGCATCATCTGGACTGCATTAAAGGTACAACTGCATTTGGTTATCCCCTTGCTGGGCTTGGAAATGAGTTGTTTGCTTGTCTGCTCACTCTGCAATTTGTAAGGGGATTTTTATAATTGCCTGAAGAACATTTAAAATTATTTTAAGCTTTTAAGTTTGTATTGAGCACTTTGGGGGAAGGATTATCAGTTGGCCTCTGAGGAGACTGTGTGAGAGAGAAAGGGGAGACAAACCTCTTGTGTCTGGGCTTGGCGTGTCCCCGCTAAGCGGTGCTGGCCTAATGCAGAAAGGCTGCCAGGTGCTGTGGAACAGGTGAGAGGCATTTACTGGGATTTTGCTTTCCTCTGCAGCTGTGGCAGTCAAGTGGAACCAAACTCAGCTGTGATGGGAAGGACTTCTGGTGGGTTACTATGGTTGGGGATACAAAGTACCTGGGGGGGGGCGGGGCCTAGGGCTGTGTTAATGCAACAGCTTCTAGGCAGTGAGTGTGATCAACATTTGATCTTACAAATATATGTAGTTCTCAGGTCAGTTGAGATTAATTATAATTATTTTATTTGCCCTGAACAACAGAGTTTTCAACTATAATAATAATTATAGTGTTTATGCATAGAGATAATGCTGCTATATCTGCATTTGCAAAATGCAATGGAAGATGTTTATTCTTTGAGGGTTGGTTAGTGTAACTGCAAAGGTATTAGTAAAGGTAGGAAAAACCCCAGTATAATAAGAGACTGCTCTGTGTTTGTATTCATTGCTGTTATTCTTTACTATTTTCTTTAAAACAGTAAATGCATGCGTTATTGCACCACCAATTCATTCTCAGGGTCACTGCTTAGGCTTTAAATATTGCTTCTTATAAGCCTTTTCCCTTGAGAAACCTAAGCCAAACTCTCTTTAAAATGTAAAATTTACCCTCAATGATGTATTTTTTCTTTTTTTCTTTTTCCTGTGAGTCAGATACTGCTTGTTGAATCTCTGCCTGTGACCTGTGAACTTATTTCTGCATAACATGATGGGAGTGCAGGTTGACAAATGATGCTCTGAGTGTCTTGGTGGGGTACCTATAGTACCTGTGAGGGAACCCAAATCACTCTTTTTAAGTTAAAGGTTTTGGAGTTTAAAGCAAACTTTTGCTGTCCGTCAGCAATAAGAATCTGTCTGCTCTAGGAAAATTTCTTGTGGGCAGAGTATTTCACATCTTCCCTTCTTTTCCCCCTTGCTCCCAGTCTTGTCAACTGGAGTTTTCAATGGGTAAGCTACAGCATATGCTGAGAGTGACAGCAAGAGTGTGCTAAAGGCTAAGGAGAACTTGTGGAAGTGCCTTGTAATTCAGAACAGTGGGAAAAGTATTGAAGTTATCTTGGCTGAATAACACATATTCACATTACCAATTCCCTGCCGGAAACACGGGGCTGCTTTCCTGGGTAGCTGATGCCTGTGTACTCCGTTGTGGGGGCTGTGGTTGTGTATCACACAGGTCATCTCTTTTCTGCGCTGATTCTTTCAACTCCTGCAGAGGTGCACTTCGAAGCGCAAGTGATGGGAAGGAATGAGCAAAGTCAGTCTGTGCTGTGCATGCGCAGTGCAAAGTGGGAGAGAGACCGCAGCCAAGATGGTGCTGGCTGGACACCAGGTGCAGTCCCTGGTATGCAGGACTAGATGGGGCTGGTGAGCTGCCGTTCCCTGCCAAGACTTGTGTTGTTAGGTCAGACTTAGAGATATTTTCAGCTGCCAGGTAGGATGATCCAGGCATGAACTTTTGGCTTCAGTGAGAAACCTGCTCGCACAAAACAAGTGTGATGCTATGCACACTTAATCCACGGAGAAAGATGCAGTGGAGTGTGTGAGCTGGGGTCAGTGATGCAAGTACCCTACAGTCTGGTCCTTTTGGGCTCCCATGCTCTCTGGGGAAGCAGTAGATGTAGAAATGTTCTATTTTCAACAGGCAAAATAACTTTTAACTGGAATAAATAAAAGGGCAGGAAGGAGCCTTTGAGTTTCTTAGGGAACCAGTAGGGTGACTAGGGACACTGAATTTGAGCACTACATTTCAGTATCAAGTTTTGTCCCCATCTTTAACTCTTTGATAGTCCAATGTGGACCTCTATGTTGTGTGTCCTCTGCAAAGCTTGGGGTTTCACCCTTTTTCAGGCAGGGTGATTTTTGAGGCTAAAACTCTGTAACCCTGTTTGGGACTTTAGGACACAGAGTAAGGAGGAAAATTTGGAAACAAATGTTTCATGATATGAAGCATCAAAATATTGCAATCTGTGAGTCAAAGCTAATAAATGTTATCTTGAGCTTTCTTGGAGGAAAAAAAGGCTCTTGCTCAGATTCTTAAATTCACAAGTGTGGTTGGACTGGAGTTGAGAGCTCAGGGTGAAATTTCTTGCATGGATGGCTTAATCAGGGTCTTAATGTGTGTTACTGATGACTGTAGAATGTTTTTCAGTATGCTATTTATACCATTCACATATGCTGCTCATTCTGTGTTGTGAACATCCTTTGCATCTTCAACTGCAGTCATCATGTACACCTCTGATGTCCTGCAGAGTTGAATCTCAATACTCTTTGAAAGCCGTGACATTTCTCTTCATAACTGCAGGATGAGGACTAAAGCTTGCTTCAGTGATGAGGAAGAGAGTTGCCCTTAAAGACTACTTAAGGAAGAGACTTACAATTGGTGTACTTCAGGCCGAACTGTTTGGAAGCTCATATAAAGCTTTAAAAAGTCCTGGAAACAAGAGGGTAAATCCAGGTAAAAACTGGTGATCTGCTTTGAAGTCAATAGGAGCTGCTCCAGTGACTTCAAGGATGAGAATCCATCCATTGGGAGAGTGTCTCGTGTGTGTTGGTAATGAAGAAAAGACATTGCCTATTTACTGCTTTATGTGGGGAAATGAAGGCTTACTGTGGGTGTGAATTTTCTTCAGTAGCAGCTGATGTGTCTGTATAATGTCTTGGAAGTATTGCTTTTGGTTGTTTTTGAAGTTTCTTTTAGCTTTTTGCAATGAGCAGGAAAATCAAAGCAGGAATTAGCTAAGGCTGATGCTTCATTTTGACTGACTTGATGTAAAGGTAGGAATAGGACTATAGTTCCCCATGTTATCAGTGTGCTCAAGCTGGTGCAAACCCTTCTGCTGAGTCTGGGAACAATATTAAGGGTCCCAGAGTGAGTCAAAAGTCATCACGTCTGTGCTGCCATATGCCTGTGGGCTTTGAAGTTTGGCTTTGTACACAAGGCTTTTGACTTGAGCTGTTCTCTGTTAGGGCCTGAGGGAAGAAGAGCAAAGTACCCTTTCCAAAGAAAGAGCCTCTCCGTGAATTTGGGAATGGTCTTTTCTCTTCCTGCCTCTGCGTCGTTGCCTTTATGTTGTACTTTTTTTTTCCATTCCTGCAGGTAGGAACGTGTTTAGTAGAACACTCTTTTGATATAAACTGATCTTTCTTTTTTAATAGGTATATTGCAGTGGATCTGAAAGTGATGTAAGAAAGAATTGCTCCTGGAAAGAGAAGCCTGCCTGCAAGGCCAACCCTGAAGATGTGGACTGCCATTGTATTCTTCCTGCTGATTTCCTTCTGTATTTGTGAACACAGGTTTTCTGTCCTGACAGGGAGAGGAATCCATGTAGTGCGAATAAACAGGCTTACAACTGAAAAGCAGTGCAGGCAGGCTTGTCAAAGCCCAGGTGCTTCAGGTGAGGTTCTTATCCCTTAGCTGAAATTCCAGCTGGGTTTTTTGTTCCTTAAAGGTCTCCTCTGCTCCCCTGACAATTATCTTTCTTAATTCCAGTTGCTTACAGGCACTTACAGTTATGGCTTCTCTGTGCAGTCCTGGGTGCTAAATTAACTCCTGACATCTTTGGTTAAATTGAATCCAGAACAACCATTTCCCAGGGCCCTTCTAGCTTCCATAAGAAACAGCATGCCTGTGCACTTGATGTGCACTGGTAGCATGCAAATGGTGTTAGGTCACTTGACTTGAAGAATGACTATTCCATGCTGCCAGATGTTTGCAAGTGAATAGTGCTGTTGTAGACAGCTGCACTGGAATGAGTAGTCTTTAACTGGTATTTATGTGTGTGTTTTCTGCCTTAGAAGAAACCACTTGTATCCTGCACAGGGTTAACCAAGTCTGGGGAGATGAAAGCCTTCTGCTGTCTACCTCTGAGATGTCTTTAAAAAGCATGAAATTTCTAAATGAGTCTTTCAGAGTTGTCCTTATGAAGGACCCTATCTTATCTAGCCACATGTGAAAGCTTGTAGCACCTACAAACTGGTGATGCTGTGGTGAAGATGAGACCTTGGCTCAGGTGGATGACTCTGACAATCAGATGGATAGGAACATCATAAAGATGCCTTTTTTTAATGCCCAGTGGTTTCAAACCTTTGTTTTAAACTTGAGATATCCCTTCATAGTGGAAAGAAAGCACTTTTATAAACTAAGCATTTTATTTAGGAGGTAAAATGTGAGTGGGTTTGTCTCCCAGGCACCAGAGCTGTGAAAACTTCAGCTGCCTTTTTGAGGTGGTAAACCCTAGAGATGACACATTCACACTGACTCTGCTGGCACTTAGGGTCTGTAGCACTGCATGTTTCTCTGTTCCATCTGAGAATCTCTAAAACACTGTGCACATGTCATCTTAACCTCCTGATAGCTTGATAAGGGTAGAAAAAGTGCTATCAGCTGCCTCTTCCCGAGGAGGGACATAAGGAATTTAGTTAGTTTTGTGATTTAGCCCCAGCTGGCAGCTAAACACTATGTGGCCACTCACTTACTCCTCCCACTCCCAGTGGGATGGGGAGGAGAATCTGAAGAAGGGGTAAAACTCATGGGTTGGGATAAGGACGGTTTACTAGGACAGCAAAAGAAGAGGAAAATAACAACAGTACTTGGAATATACAAAGCAGGTGATACACAATGCAATTTACTCACCACTGACCTGACCGGACTCCCATGTCCACCCCACCCTCAGCAGTGACTCCTCCTCCCCAGCCAGCCCCCTTTATATACTGAGCATGATGTCATATGGGATGGAATACCCCTTTGGCTAGTTTGGGTCACCTGTCCTCGCTGTGTCCCCTCCCTGCTTCTTGTGAAAATTAACTCTATCCCAGCCAAAAAACAGGACAGTTTGTGATCAGGTCTGTGAGGTGATTTGAATGCATGCTTTGCCCTGTTACTGACTTCAACCACTTTTTTATTCACCTTGTTCTCTCCTGATGTGTTTTGTACAGAGCAAGTCCAGTTGAGTATTAGCTTTGTTGAGCAGAGAGCATTGATCCTCTAGAATTAGGTGACCTGTTCCATCTTCAGGAAACCATGCAAAACTAAACCCAAAAGCAGAAACCTTTTCAAGTTTTATGTTCTGTGTTAAACCCACTGAAGCAATTTAATTCCTGTTTGCTACTTGAAGGCCAGACTGTTGCACTACCTGGTGTCAATGTAGATGGAGAAGATACAAACTGTTGACATAAATGTACAGCCACATGCAGAGAGATCATCTGGAGACAAGGACCTGAAACTTTTTTTGTTTTTTTATGATTAGCTTTAGGTTTTAAGATCAGCTTTACTGCTCTCTTTCTCTATTCCCACCTTTGGCAAGTGTGTTTATTTTTGTGCTTTCATTACAGACATGAGGTCTGAGACTTAGATGTCAGAACAGTTACACTTATGTAACTGTCAGTAAAGGAGTAGTGGTTGTTATTTTTAAAGGTATTAGTGTTAAGTTGCAGGCCAAGTTTGCATGGAGAGACATATGCATAGCTGCATTGCTTGGAGAAGTGGAAAAATAACATTCCTAGCTGGTTAGGCTCTCTTCTGTAGATGTAACTTATACCCTTGCTGACATACCATCACTAACTTACAGTAGTAGTGCAACTGTCACAAAAAGAACTGCTTTTGCCAGTACATTCACATCTTGGATGTGCCCTGCAGAAAACTGGATGGTTGCTGGTCTAGCTATTCCAGCATCACCTTTGAATATCCACACCAGAGGCCTCACAAAATGATTGTACCAATATCATGAGACAGTTTGACACTTCAATTGCATGCTAGTAAAAGCAGCAGAACTCTCTAGGACTGACAGCATGGGTAGCAGCTCTAACCTCTGTATGTTGTCTAATTCAATGAGTTCAAGTCTCCAGATGCTGCTAGGGTAAGTGATATATGTGATGGAGAAAGTGCCCATCTTATCCTGGATTGCCAGATCTTTGCTTTGATGCCTAGTGAGCATGGTGAAGCTCATGCTCTTCCCTTTGCAATCCTAGCCATATTCAGAGCTCTCCTAGGTTTCTTCTATGATGGCCAGTCCAAGGCTGGAGAGGAACCTCTTGGCCAGTCAGAGCAGTCTGGCTTTGAGAACAGAGCCACTTGGCCATACTTCTGGGCTATCTTGCATGCTCTGGGGAAAATAAAGGGAAAGTATGACATGGCTGCAAGAGCAAACATTCCTGATCCCTACTTCCACAATACATCTGCTTACCTGGCTTCTGCTTGCCTTTGGGCATCTGTGATTTCTTCCCAGTAACAGCAGGCTTAAAAATGAAATAAACTGGTTTGGTAGGGCAAGACCTTGGCATCTGCCTACATGGTTTCCTTTCAAAATAGCTCTGAAGAGCTTTTGTTGTCCTTCCACTTTCTTCTTTTTCTTTCTTTTTTTTCCTGTGTCCCAATTGGAAGTGAGCAAAAAGGAGTCACTGGGTGGCATGTATCTTGAAGTGGACACATCAGCTGGAGCCTCAATCTGGAGTTGCATCAAAGGAGAGCATTAATCAGTCCAACTCAATAGAAGTATCTGATTGTCCTGGGGAGCAACAGGGAAGCAATGAGCAGCTGGATACCATTGTGGTGGTAGCAGAAACCAGAGTGCTTTAACCATGCTGACCCCGCTGGTCTCTTGATCTTTCAGAACTGACTGACTTAGATATGTAGCCAAGGCAAGATATGCTGATGGCTTTTTGTTTTCCCCTTCCCAAGAAGTGAGAAATGGCATGATTGACAGTGGTAGATGGTCTGCGTTTCTCGACTAGCATGGCTTATCGAGTGAGGGACAGGAGGTGGGATTGGGAATCGGGGCACATGCAAACATGCTTTCATTTCTGAGGACTGGATTTTAATTTCTTGAAGGGTGGCTGCTGCTATATCTCCTGCTCTGTATGACTGTTGTAGCTTTCAATTTTATTGCTTTTTAAGTAAAATTTTCTTAAAGGCTTTGGATGGTTTCTTAACACTTTGTTAACATAAAGTCAGTAAAATTCCACCTTTGTTAGTTTCTTTAGGGCTATCAAAACAGGCTGCAGTTGTTGGTGCAGGGATTTCTCCAAGTTCATGAATTTTCCACAAGCCTTTTTAATAACTGTGGTAACATAAATGTTTTTTTAATGAAAAGTTCAAGCTTTCCATAGCCTTAATTGTCAGTGAGGGTAACTCTCTTTGTAGATAAGAGCTTTAAATATAGCCATATGTACCATATAGGCTTTGCCCTTTTTCACACTTCTAACAAAACACAGATAGTACTTTGTCCTACCATATGCTAAAGTTCTGTTTAATCTACTGATGGGTGGTCAGTTAAGCGCACATCTGCTTCATCCCAGACTGATCACTGTGTTATCTTCTGTGATTTTTTTTGTTGTTGTTACAGCACATGTCCCAGAAATGAATTGCATGCTACTGTGATATTACATAAAATTATAGCATAATTTAGGCAGAAAGGGACCTTTTGAAGGTCTCTGGTCAGATCTGGCTGTTTAAGACCTGATGGAGATTGTAGCACCTCTCTGGCCCCCAGCCTAGTGTTTGACTGTCCTCATGGTGGAAACTAATTTTTTCCCTTGATGTTGTGTTGGGATTTCCTGTAAATGATCTGCTTCAGCCCCTCAGACATCTAGTAGTTTCCCTGGGACTCGCTGCAGTATATCAGTACTGCTCTTGTATGATGGGGAGCCCAAAACTGGGAGCAGTATTTGAGATGTCTCCTGAGCACTGGTTAGAGGACGTTCATTCCTTCCCTCAAAGTTTGGTTATGTGTATATAGACAGTCTGAGAAAGAAGTTAGTGAGTTTGAAGGGATGTCAAGATAGAGTTCCTGCTGTGATGAGTTTATTTAGCTTATGGTGGGATTTGACTTACTAAAAGACAGTTTCTGTGATGATTCCCATGGCTAATGAGAGTGTTGGTGGACATTAAGCTCAACATGACCCAGCAGTGTGCACTTGCAGCCCAGAAAGCCAACCGTATCCTGGGCTGCATGAAAAATGGTGTGACCAGCAGGTTGAGGGAAGTGATTCTCCCCTCTAAGCCGCTCTGGTGAGACCCCACCTGCAGTACTACATCCAGCTCTGGGGGCCGCAGTACAAGAAAGACATGGACCTGATGGAGCAGGCCTCCAGAGCAGGGCCACAAAAATGGAGCTGGAGCACATCTCCTGTGAAGACAAGCTGAGAGAGTTGGGATTGTTCAGCCTGGAGAAGAGAACTCTCCAGGGAGACCTTACTGCAGCCTTCTAGTACCTAAAGGGGTCCTACAACAAATCTGGAGAGGGACTGTTTACAGGGGTATGGAGTGATAGGACAAGGGGTAATCGCCTTAAGCTGAAGGAGGGTAGATTTTGATTAGTTATTAGGAAGAAAGTCTTTACTGTGAGGATGGTGAGGCACTGGAACAGGTTGCCCAGAGATTGTGGATGCCCCATCCCTGGAAGTGTTCAAGGCCAGGTTGGATGGAGCTTTGGGCAACGTGGTCTAGTGGAGGGTGTCCCTGCCCATAGCAGGGGGGTTGAAACTAGGTGATCTCTAAGGTCCCTTCCAACCCAAACCATTCTGTGATAAATTTCTGTGTAACTCCAAGCTCTGAGATGAGAGCTGTCTCCGATGGGTGATGAGATGGGTGTCTTCTAGTTTTGGCTGGTTTTTTTTCTTTTTTTTTCTTATTAAGACATCTAGATGAATGCTAGCATTTAGATGGGTTCAAACTGTAGTGCTCTCTTTGTCCCTATCTGGGTGAATTAATTGCTGCTGTTAGGAGATGTTAGTACCAGAAGACAAGCAGATAGGTAGGCTGCAGCTGCTATATTGATTTCATTGGCTTTCCAGTTGTTTTCACTAGAGTTGAATCAGCATTCTTTAAAGCCAGACCTTCCAGCTATCGTTTGGTTTTGTTGTTTTTTTAAAATTCTTTAATTACAGCCATGAAGCCGTGTGTTCACTATACTGTGCATAGCGACCTATTTTCTGTGCTGTTCTCAGGTTACCATCACTGTAATTGGTCTGTGCCCTACCAGGATCGCTGCATCCTCCTGCAGTGTCGCCAGCTGAGTGTGTGCCAGAATGCTGGAGAACAAGACGTCAAAGACCTGCTTGGAGGTAATATACTTCAGGATCCTGGTCCTTTTGCTTTAAATGCCTACCTTTAGACCTTGACTGGCTTTCAGCTGAGGGAGATGGGTTGTGAAATGCTTGCAGGATGATTTTGCAGCTAAAGGTTCACGGGAGAAACTTTCACTAGCCTGGGCTCTGGCACTTACATATGCATAATGTCTCTTGGAGTAACTTTTGTAACTGTTACTGAGTAACAGTTTGTCTCCATGCCGAAGACATCATGCATTAAAGCCGTTTGCACTCCACACACTGGCTGTCCCTTGGAAAATAAAGGCATAGCAGATGTATTTAAAGAGAAAGGAAAATATCTTGGCGTTGTTTTTTCTGAGATTACCAAGATTTTGTGCCAGAGGCAGCAGGCTACTTCTATAATCAGAGCAGCCTTAGCAGCAATTGCTCATGGTGACTTTCCAGTGCCAGGGTCTTCAATTTTAATTAAGTGACACAGTAACAAAATGGAGCTTGTTGGAATTGGGGAATCAATCTTCTAAAGTATGTTTCAAGAGTTTGCTGTACCCAAGTTTGTTTGTGGCAAGGGTTTCTCTGCAACATAGCAACCAGACCTTTGATAAGCAGATGGAATTTATGTCACTATAAATCTAGATTACTAGTTGTGAAGGAAGTTCTCCTGAAGTATGAAGGTGTAAGTGGAAATTTCCACTCAGTTTTGAGAGGTGAAAATTATGAATCTAAGCACGAAGGCTTTGTTGATGCTGTGTAACTTTTGAAAGCATGAGTCGTCTTCTCAGGAGCTGGCATTTATAATGCTGGTTCTGTTGATAACGTGCTTCTGTGTTGTAGCTCTGTACTTCATTACCCCCCTTTTGTGGAATTAATTCCCTGGTTGAGCAAATGCTAGAGATATGTGGCCAAAAAACCCCCAAACCCAATCAAATATAAAAAAACAACCCCAGAGAAGTTGCGTGCAATAAGAGCAGGGGTCTGAGTTTTCATGTTCTTGGTGACTTCAGGACTGATTTATTCCAGTTGTACTACATGTACTGCAGAATATGTGTTCTGTCTTGCATGTTGGGGGTATAAGGTCAGATGTGAGCTTGAGAGTTTTATTCTCATGAAACTCATTGGTTTTGTGTTTTTGAAGAAATTGTCAGTGGGAAAAGGGAAACAGTCCTGTTTCACCACCAAAGCCATCCACAGAAAAAGGAGAGGATGGTGAATGCACGGGTTGACCGACACAATGTGGAAAACCTGTTTTCCTTAACTGCTCGGACTCGCAAATTGCTTGAGGTTGAGAGTGAAGGTGTAAAAATAAATGCAAGAAAAACAATTGCAAGCACCACCACCACAGTGACCACCACCACTGCCACAGCTGAAACAACAATCATCACAAATGTCGCTGTCCTCACTACAGCTTATGAAGCAACTGCCAAAGTCTCAAATACCGCTGGAGGTTCTGGTCTCCCTGTTGAAGCTGTGTCACCCACTGCCTCTTCTCCCACCTCTGGTAACATCCTTGCTTCCACTTCCAGCCACGTCACCGAGCTTGTGACCACCACTGAAAAACTGGGAAATAGTAGCTCTGTCTCAATATTGTCCCCCACTTCTACTTCTGCTCCCGTCACTGTCATTTCTGAAGCAGGTACTCAGATGTCTCAAACAGAGCAGTTTAACCCAGCCACCACCAGCACTCCCCACTCTAGTAGCCCCACCACTGGTGGAGCTGGCCCAAAGAGTCTGAGCACAACATTGACCACCCTCATCCCGCAGGATGCAGGAACATCTTCCACTGCTTCCACTCGTGCCATGTCACTTACCCCCTTGGAGAATTCACGCTCTACGAACCCACTGTCTGTTGTTACATTGCTATATCTAGAGACAGAAGCAAGTACAGCCACAACATCTTTGAGTAAATCACCTTCTCTTCTGGGCTCTACAAGAAGTGCCATGGATTTAACTACTGCCTCTACGGCAGAAACTACGACTGGGCGTGGGATAAAGTCAACATCTCACATTTTTTCAACAACCACAGCTCCAGCAGATACACCCAAAACAACAGCTTCAGGCCTTGCAGAAACTCGGGATATGGACAATGAGTATCTTCTCATAGCTGCTGAGCCCCTGACTCAGTACTTAGTAGATAAAAGCTTGCTCCTTGCAGTCCTTTTAGTTGGTATGTTTTTTTTCATAACTGTCATAGTTCTTTTCCTTATGCAGGCATACGAGAGCTACAAGAAGAAGGATTATACACAAGTGGATTACCTGATCAATGGAATGTATGTGGACTCAGAGATGTGAAAGGATGGGGATAAAACAGTGGACAGAGAGATGAAAAGGAGATTGAAAGCCTGCCTGACTTGGGTGGTTTTTTTCCTGTTTGCCTATAAGACAAACTGAAAGTGCTTCCAAATTTACTTCTGGTGCAATTGAGGAGAAATGCCATGTACTGTATTAAGGAAAAAAAAAATTTTTATTCAACTGTGCAACAGGTTGCTGTAAAAAAAAAAGTAATCATTTTTAAAACTTCCATAATGCACAATAGCTTTGGCCATTATTTTTAATTGCAAAACAAACCTAACAAGGGGTAAAGCCATCATCCTCTAAAAATGCTGTGGCGCTTTTTCAACTGTTTACAGTGCAAGTTCCTTGTATTTCATTAGTTTCATTATTTTCAGGTGTGCTCCTCTGACAACAGAGCAAAGGATGCTCTCACCTTTTGTAAAGTGCTCTGAAATTGTCAGATGAGAAGTGT
This sequence comes from Balearica regulorum gibbericeps, assembly GCF_011004875.1. Classification (NCBI taxonomy): domain Eukaryota; kingdom Metazoa; phylum Chordata; class Aves; order Gruiformes; family Gruidae; genus Balearica; species Balearica regulorum. Next base: position 50,508,917 of record NC_046188.1, on the reverse strand, counting down.
GGAGTATTGCTGCAACAGGGAACTTTTAATCCAATGCGTGTCATGTGTCAGTATGCTTCTTGCTTGTAAAGAGACCTATTCACAAGGCATTGTAAACTCTGTTTACTGCAAACCCAAGATATCTTTTCACCATGGAGTAGATTACTGTGCCTCTGCACTTAAATGATCTTATTTTTGTATTCACTTAATAAATGGGGCCCTGGAAGGGCATATCTTGTTGCATTTCTGTTTTCATTGCTATCCCTGCCAGTTCAGAAGCAGGCAAGTGGGCTTTTGGGGCTTAAGCAAATGAGCTTTACTTCAGTATTCCAAGTATGGGGGCTTTGAAGACCTCACTGGAAGTATGGACATGTCACAGAAGATGCTGATCATTTTCCAGGGTACTCTTCTGTAAATTCGGAGCAGTATGCTGCCAGTCTCCCAGGTATACAGACCGGTTTCACTGCTTATTATCTTTCATGCATTGAGCATCAGATTCTATTTTGGTTTTTGTTTTGCATTTAGGACCAGCTCAGAGTTGCTGGCAATTTGGAAATGTTATTGTATGTGCAGTTGCAGCTCACCTCCTAAGATCTGCAGCTGAGAGAGTGAGTAGAAAACACTTGATTTTCGGCAAGTATTTTTCAGTGATTAACGCATCTTATTTGAATGTCACGTACATACCCATAGCAAAATGCTGAATTCAAGGTGCATTGTATCTTTTTTTAAACCAGATTGATAGCTTGTCTCTCACTTTGAATTAGTTGGTGCTCTAATCTTGCTTGCATGTAAGCTTGAGGCTGATAATAGGCAAGCCTCAGAATTTGAGCTGTTGAGTTTTGGTTTGGTTATTTATCCAAATTAGCTGCAAATTGCACAAGCATCAGCAGAGGCAAGGGGTTGTTTGAAAGAAATGGGAGGGATGTAGTTTCCTGAATCTTACCCAATACGAATTTTGAGGACAAAATTTCAGCGTGTAGAGTATGCTGAAGAAACGAAAGAGATTGCTTTGGAAGTGAGATGACTTGGCTGTCAGCATCAGGTTGCATTTTGCAGTGCTTTTACATAGACTGCATCTGCATGCTGGTAGGGTTAGACAATCTCTCAGGGTAAAAGGGTAGTGTGGTTTTGGGAGTCTCTCTCCTTGGAAGGCTTGAAGTATAAGCCACAAAATTCACACAACATTTCCTGGAGGGGAAAGAAAAAGTTTCAGGATTGAACTTTATTGTATCTTAAGGTTATTTTAAATTGGTTTCTCCTCAGCAGAAGGGAACTAAACCTTGATTTCTGCCATCTTCCAGGAGCCACCTGTGTGCAGTATCTATGCAACAAGGTGCTGGGAACATGCCCCGGTGTAGCTGGGGAGTTGCACCATGTTGAGAGGCTAGGGACTGTTTGTGCAACTGTTCTGAGCTGTTAGAAGATGTCAGGCACGTGCTGCCGTACAACCACAAAGTCCAGAGGCTTATCTTTACATGGGGATCTCAGATTTCACCTTAATTGTATGACTTAAGCAGGTGAGTCACTAACCACAGACCTAAGCATGTGGTCTTCGAGCTCTACTCCAGATACTGAGATAGGAACTGTCTCCTCCCAAGTAAGGAGATGGGTGTTACTGCAGATTCAGCTCACTTTTTCTCCTCATTTAGGCATCTCAGATAAATACTTGCATTTAGATAGGGTGAATCCAGGCAATAGTGCTCTTCCTTGTGACTTTTCCCTGACTATGTAAGTGAATTCCGGTCTGTAGGAAGTGCCTTCCTGCATAAAGGGTCAGTGTTGCAGCTGTTCTGCTAGTGCTCTGCAGTACTTTTTTTTTGAAGTTGCCTGAGCTATTTACACAAAGATAAACTATGATCATCTGACTTGTAATTGCTTATCCTGGAAATGGGGAAAATTTTGGATGAACTTTGCGCTAACTGTGGCCTTACTTCTTTGGGTCTCTGTGGATCTCTTCATAGGCCTAAAGTTGGACACCATATTATGTGGACTGGAAGCTTGTGAAGTTGCATTGGTTTTTATTCTCTTCTTTGAAGGGATATTAGACTACTGTACTGATTTCTTGGAGAGAGTAGGAAGGGGGCTTTACTTAAACAAAACTCTGAGAGAGTTTTCTTTTCTAAAAACAGATACTTTCTTAGATTGGTTTATTAAAAACAAATAAAACCTTTCGGGGATAATTTAAGTGGGTAGGATATAATTACAAGAGTTGGATTTGGGTTACAAGAGTCTTAGGGAGTTTCTCATGGATACAGTGAGAATATTACAACTACATCATGGCTAAAAGAAACCACCACCATAAAAATCTTTGTGGCTTCTTAACAGGTTCTTACAGGAAGGTGAGTACTCATCAGGAGCTTGTTGCCGTTCCCACAGCCCTGGTATGTTTACATCCAGGTCTCCTCTTCAGATACTGGCACAGCCTGTCTTTTTTGTTCTTACTTGAGTTACTGAACTCCTAGCTGTGAATTACTTTCTCAGCAGAAACTGAGCTTTTTAGTATAAGGCTGAGCACCAGAACGAGTCTTACCTCAGTGCATTTCTGCACACAAAGTTTTTCATGCTTACCATAGAATCATAGAATGGTTTGGGTCAGAAGGAACCTTTAAAGTTCATCTAGTCCAACCCCCCTGCAATGAACAGGGACATCTTCAACTAGATGAGGTTGCTCAGAGCCGTGTCGTCTGACCTTCAGTGTTTCCAAGGATAGGGCATCTACCACCTGTGTGGGCAACCTGTTTCAGGTTTTTACCACCCTCACCATAAAAAAATTCTTCCTTATCTAGTCTGGACCTACCCTCTTTTAGTTTAAAACTATTATCCCTTGTCCTATTACAATGGTGCTCAAAGTGCAGTGCCAGCTGGAGAAATGTCAATTAGGTTCTTCTTTGCATCCCAATGGTTTTGTCTTGTACTAGCTCAGTTTAGGTATTAAAAAATAAAAATACTGGGCTGGAGCATGGCCTCTGTAATTCAAGGTGTGTTTTCTGGCTTGTACATTGAAACCCAATTGTAAAGATTTGGCAGCTTTCTTGGTTCTATTTTGCATCTGGCTACTCATGAGCATTGAAGGAGGAGAGCAGTGGGACTGTGGAAGGTGGATTGCATGTGCAGTCCTCTAAAGGGCTCTTCTGTAGCGGTGGCTTGATACGCAAATCCAAAGCAATTAGGATTTCTTCCCTTCTGGCTCTTTTTGTGTTGGAGGTCACCAGCAGCAAACATTTATTTGTTTGTTTTTCTACTTCCAACCTATTGTTTCTGTTTGGACTAAAGCCAGGCTCCTAGAATGACTTCATTTGTTTTGCTTTTGAGGCCACAAATGGTGGCAAGTCTATTGCATTTCATGGTGTAGTGTTGCAATAGTTAATAGCAAGTATGTTAGCCAAGGAAATGCAATGCCTTTGAAAGTTTACTTGCAGAATTCACAATATAACAATAGACAGGGTCCTACCCAGAAGACATCTGCTAAGGGATTGCCAAAAGCAACATTCTGCTGCTGTGAAGCTTAGCATATCTGACGCACATTGGGCTTCAACCAATGTTGCATGGCCTCTTTCTCAATAAACCACAGGAAAATCCTGGAATTAAATTTAGATTAGATTAATTCTAAATGCCACCTCCCTTTTATTTAATTGCCTGTATTAGATGTATGTTGTTCTAGACAGCAGAGGAGAAAGGAAATAGTGGAATATTAAAACATTTAAAGGAATAACAGGAATGAAGAACTTCTTACTTGCAAATGTGAGTTTGTAATATGCCATGAGGTATCGAGACAATTGGGGAGCATATGCAGAACTCCTAAGCATGTCCTTTAAAACAACTAATGCGTGTAGTTGGACAACACTTAGGGAACTCTAGAAACAGAGGTATCATGGAGCAGGTTTCTCTGGGTTTGTCCAGTGGCTGCTCATTTCTGGCATCAAAAAAGGCAACCCGAGCCCTACCCTACTGAAGCATTTCTAAGGGCTTTTTCCACTGTGGGTTCTCCAATATGCAGGAAAGGCAAGTTCGTATTGTAGCATCTCCCCTGACCAGGGCAATTCTATTTGTCTCCTTTCCATGGCCTCTAAGTCTCATGAAACTTAATTACCTTTATTGCACTTGGCTGAAGTTGGCCTGTGGGTTCAAAAGCAAATGCTTTAATCTTGCACAAAGTATGGGCTCATAAGTTTGTGCTTTTCTAGAAGAAGCCAGCCTAAATGACAGCAAAGCTTAGACCTGTAATGATTCCTATCTGTTAGAAGGCCTTAGTTCAGGGTTAGGACTCTGCTTTGACTTTTTGGTCTTGCTGGATAGTTAGTTATTGTGGCAAAGCTGGTCTCTGCTCTACAGCATTTTGGGTCAACTTCCTTGTAGTTTCATGTCCTTGGACCTTGTCTTTCTGTGCTGCTACTAGGCTGGATGATGTATTTAGAGCAGTCTTGCCTTGGCTGAGAGATGCCAGCAGGTTGTGCTGTGGGCAGCTCTTCTGGAGCCTGCCTATTCAGCCTCCCTCTGGAAGGGAAACCCCAAAGGGTCTGGGAAAACAGAGTCTCCATCTGATCTGGGGCTTCCTGGTTAGCCCTGGGTGATGTTCAACTGTGCTTTGGCTGCAGTTATGTTTGAATTATGAAGTATGTTTGAAGGAAAGGTCCTTTGCTAGGATGCAGAACTTCCCCAACATCCTGCTGGTCCCAATTAAAAAGACTAAAGCTGTTTGGATGGGTGTCGTGGTTTAACCCCAGCCAGCAGCTGAGCACCACGCAGCTGTTTGCTCACTCCCCCCTTGTGGGATGGGGGAGAGAATCAGAAGAGTGAAAGTGAGAAAACTCATGGGTTGAGATAAAGACAGTTTAATAGGTAAAGCAAAAGCTCTGTGCACAAGCAAAGCAAGGCAAGGAATTCATTCACCACTTCCCATGGGCAGGCAGGTGTTCAGCCATCTCCAGGAAAGCAGGGCTCCATCACATGTAACGGTGACTTGGGAAAACAAACAACATCACTCTCAATGTTGTCCCTGCCCCCTTCTTCTTCCCCCAGCCCCTTATATATGCTGCCCATGACATTATACAGTATGGAATATCCCTTTGGTCAGTTGGGGTCAACTGTCCCGGCTGTGTCCCCTCCCAACTCCTTGTGCACCTCCAGCCTACTCACTGGTGGGGTGGTGTGAGGAGCAGAAAAGGCCATGACTCTGTGTAAGCACTGCTCAGTGATAACAAAAAAACATCTCTATATTATCAACCCTGTTTTCAGCACAAATCTATACAACAGCCCCATACCAGTTACCATGAAGAGAATTTACGCTATCCCAGACAAAACTGGTATAAGGGGATTGTACAATCTTTTTGTAAAAGTAAACAAATAGCTGGTCTTCATGAAAAGTGGCTAAATGTTTTAACCCCTTCAATCTGGGACAGGTGAAACTGATTACACTGTTTTGAGGGTCATGGACTTAGGCAAGTGGTTCCTGTTCTTTACTGCATGCAGATGAAATTGTAGAGCCCAAGCTTGTGAATGTAAACACTGTTAAATCTTTCCACATACCTCTTATAACACTAAAGAAAGGAGGAGATTTATTCAGCTTGAAAATGCTCACATTTAGAAGTGACTGTTCATGGCTAGTTTAAAAAAAAAAGAAAAAAGTCAAGATTTAACCAAATTCTAGATTGGATTAATCATAAACTCTGCTGTAAGGTCTTGAGATTTCAGCCACTGCTGCAGATTATAAGGTGAGAATTTTCAAAATTATCTAAACAGGGACATAAAATCCAGAGTTATGTTGTGATTTCTCATATGTGCCCCTCCTTCCCCACTGCAGGCACGTTTCTGAGCAATGTTGGTCATTCTTGGTCAATGCAGCTAAGCTGAAGTCAGCAGCTGAATAATGATTAACATAAGCTGTACCATGGGGCAGAAGTTCCCCATGCTCTTGGGAAACTGAGACACCTTTTACAGCAGTAGGGGAATGAGGAGGTGCACAGTGGCTGCCAGCTGGTCCTGCACCCTTGTGGCATCAGGCAATAACAAGAATATCCTTGGTATGGTGTGGTACTTTGTGTGATCTAGGTGTTGCCAGCAAGCAGATGAGCCTGTAAAGTGCCAGAAAATAGAGTTTGCTCAGGGAGGAAGCTTTGCTGATATCAGTGCGCAGGGCAGTACTGTTGGGGAGCAGCTGAAATCCTTGCTGATGACTTTAATCATAACTAGGTAAAGCCTGTTATGTAGGTGTGTGCTAATACAGCTATTCAAGGTGCACATGGTAAATGGAAGATGCATGTGTTCTGGATGAATATGCTGTGTACTTCTGACCAGCTCAGTTACAAGGACCTGTTGCTGGTAGAAGACGGCTCTAAATTGATTCCTCCTGCGTGCATCCCGGTGAATATTCCCAACAGTGAGAGATTAGCAGCAGTACTGTGTGCTACAAGCCAATGTCTACAGGTTCCAGGCTGTCTGACCTCTAGGATAAAAGCCATCTCTTCTATCTCATTCTCCTGTTTGCTGGGTCAAATTGTATTGCAAAGATGTTCTAAGAGCTGATGATTTTTACGTATTCCTACATGTCTTCAGTATTTAGACGGTGCTTAGCATTGGGCTAAAGATCTTCAGAAAAATTGAGCTTCCCTGGAAATGGAACCCTTGGGGGGTCAGTTTTCACCAGAGCTTTCCCCAAGGCCCAGCCCCCAGCTGGGGTTGAAGTGCCCAGCATCTCAGAGGATCAGGCAGGTTCCTGTGGTCCAGAACTGCCTCAGTAATTTCTATGGAAAGTTTTGCACTTTCTACTTCACTCTGAAGGAAGAAGTAGAGAATCTCTTCTGCAGGAGAGAGTAATCTGGTCCCCCAGCAGTTTGTAACATGCAGCAAGCATCACATTTTGAAGGAAATGGTGAGCCTCATTAACATGGTCTCCGTGCCTCTCCTGGATCACACGCAGCCCTGGGGTCTGTTTGTAGCCAAGCATAAAGCTTTTTCAAAAGATGATCTCAACAGTTGAAAACCACATGCATGTGAACCAAAGCAGGAAGGGGAGCAGCGGCTGAAAGGGGTGGAGGGCTCCACATGGGCAGCAGATGCACGTGGCTTGCACTGGGACAACCTGTGTGTTTTTTTCTAGCTGTGAGTCTTGGTTCTGCCATCAGTGTGCACAGGGCTTGGTAGAGTGTCCTTTTCTTTGAATGTTTGCAGTTTTGTTATCCAGCAGGGAATTCTGGAAAACGTTAGTGAGTGCTGTCAGACTGTGTCATGATCTCCCAAGGGAAGGAGTAGCAGCCCTACAGGAATTCAAAACCTTGCAGGCTAATGTAGCACAGGGAAAATCCTGGGGATGAATGGGATGACCTGAGAACTCTTCTGTGAAGAGGTAATGAATGATGAAAGAAATCAGATGAACTGGAGAGAACTGTGTGCATGCTAAAGAAAAAGAAAGACCAGGCATTCCCATGAAGAATAGTCCTTTCTTAACAGGACTGGGCTATTAGTTTTCATGCTTCCAGGTGTACATGATTGCTAGCCAGATGAAAGAGAAATACATGTCTGCATGCATTTGTACAGAACTGTCTGCAGAGGGAATTAAAAGCCAGAACAAAAGCATTCTTTGAGGTACCTGATGTTAGTGCTGGAGAGATGTTGTTACCCTGTTGACTTGAGTTGCTAGCTGAAAATATTGGGCTTTGCTGATCCACATAGCAGAGTCTAAAGACAGTTTCTGGCCACAAGACCGTATAAAGGTTTGCTTCATTACCTTGTCCTTTTCCTAGCTCAGCTTTAAAGCTCTTTGCAATTACCTCTCACTAGGGAGAGAGCACTGCAGGTGAAACTGCCTCATCTCCCTAGAAGGGTGTGTGGCTGCTCCTTCCCACCCTGCAACATATGTGTGTTTGTGTGTGCATGTGTTGGTCTAGGAACTGTCATCCCACAACAGCTTTGAACTATATATACTTCACCCATTTCCAGCACAGATGTCACTGCTCTTTTCAAAGGAAAATGCAAGACTACTCCTGTATAAAAAGGCATGTGTGAGATGTCTCTTCCACATCTCTGAATCTGTTTGGCTCTAGCCTTGAAGTGTGAGGTTTCATATTCCTTCATGTCTTGCCATTTCGTGCCAAAAATGACCAGCAAGGTGCCACAGGGAGGCTAATCCTTATTCTGAGATTTATTAGACCACAAATGCCCATTTACCACTGTAATTAAAACTAAACTCCACTTATCAAATGACTATGTACCTTCTGCAGCGCTGCCATGTACTATCTGTTTGTTCTCTCTCTGTGGGTTTCCTGGTCATTCCAGTGAGTTGAGGAGGTCATAATGTAGATGAAACTAATAATCAACCTGCGCTAAAAGCAGCTGCATTGTGGAGGAACTTTAAACCCGAAAGAAAAGCAGGCAGGGACAGTTTTAACCTCAATGTGCTCTTAAAAAATCTGGACTGGAGCTGACCTGCCTGCCTTGTGATACTGTGTGGGTTGGGTGGGGATACAGTCTGCATTGTTAGCCCACTGCTATAATATTTACACAGATGATTTTAGCCTCTGACAACAAGAAAATTATTTTCTGTGCAACCTTTTGGCTTGGGCCACCCATGTACCATGGGAGAGAGGAGGTCGCAGGAGCGCTGGCATCTGTCCTTCTGCAAGGTTCTCATGCTCCTGACAGGTAAACCATCACTGGGCAGAAGACAGGAGTACCTCTATGGAAGGTGGATTTTAAATCGCCTCACCTTGTCTTTCATTCATCCCCTATCTATAGTGGCCTTGCTGAAGGCTATTTCCAGTGCAGATCTCTCTTGTTGTGTGCTTTTGTAGGCTTCACAAGAGAGCCTTGCCTCTTAACAGCTGGCTTTGAATTGCACTGGTGGAGCTGGGCAAGGATGTGGGACAGACAGAGCAACCTATGCTGCGAGTTGAGTTTAGGCTGAGGTGCCAAGGCAGATCACTGGAAGGCTGACTGCCTTTTTTTTTGTGTGTGTGTTTGGTTTTTTCCTTCAACCAAAGTGCCTGGCCAATACATTTTAGGTACAGCTGCCATGTGTTGGGGATGTGCTGCAGCATTACCTATTTGAGCCAGCAGAACCTATAGAAAAAGAGGTGTTTTAAGAGAAAGGTAATGCTTGTGAGGTCTCTGGGCTGATTTGCTGGAACAGCTTGGGCAAATGAAGACTTTGGGTGCTGATTTCATTGGGACCTCCTGAGGTGCCTCCTCATTCGCTGGGAATCTGGACCACAAGCTAAAGCAGAAGGTTTTGCAAGCACAGCTGCTGCTCAGCCCTAAGCAGGGATGAGTCGTGACTGCCCAAGCCAAGCAGCAGCTGGTTTGTGTTATTGGGGTCTGATAACAACTTCCTCTTCCCTGTGCGTATGCTGGTGGCTTGGCACTTGTGGGGTTGTAGCTGCTGCCTGCTCTTGGTTCTGCTCTTGGATGATCTGTGTGTGCAGGCAGCAGAAGGGAGAAACACTGATTTTTTTTTTTTTTTAAGCTTTGGTTAGGAGAAAAATGTGCTGTTTTGCATGTAAGAAACACTGGGTATTTAAAATTGCAGCAGAGGGAACATGGTATCAAGGCTCAGCATGCTGTGAAAGGACCACAGACGGTCTGCTGAGTACAAGGTCCTAAAATACGTGGATTTTCATGAAAATCTATTTCTAGCCTTGTCTGGGATGTAGGTAGCCACCACAAAGAAAAGGGACTTTTTATTGTCTAATGTCTATTCTCCTTCTGCTAGTTGGATAAGGGTCTTGTGTTGAACCTGTGGCTTCATGCTGCTGTTCTGTCAGCTAAAGGCCCCATTTGAGGTGTCACTTCATCAGGCATTAGTTCCCCATGGGTTGCTGCATCTTCTGTGGTACTGATTCAGCTATTTCTGCTGCTCTGCTCTGTACTGAATTAACAGCATGACTTGTTTGGGGTAGGAGGGTGTTGTTTGCTTTTTCACTTTTTCAACAACAACAAAAAAAAATCAGGAACAGGCTCTTCTCTGATACCATCTTCCTCTCTTCAGATGTTGGATGCAACCTTTCCTTTAAACCACCTTCCTTTGACCTGAAGAACAGGCGCTGCAAAATGTCTTTTCTAACATTCAAGGGCCGTGACTTCTGTCACCATTGCAGTTATTGCCTAAGAGACTCATCTCTGGATTTATTGCTGGATTTTAAGTAGTGGATTCTGGGTAGGTTAGCTCAGTACGCATTTATGTGATTCAGCTAGTTTGAGATGTGTTTTCACTGGAAAACTAACAAGTGTGTGTCTCAGCCAACTTTAAAAGTTCTCTTTTCTTGGTGAAGTGTGGGATTGCTCAAGAAAAGGTGACAGAATATTTATTTTACCTTTTAAATCATGGCAACAGAGTTATTTTTCACTGCCTATTCACTGCCTTAAAACTAAAAACCAGCTGAACCAAACTTTCCAAAAATATTAGGCAGAAACCAGAAGGGCAAAAATTTTACCTGGAAAAGTTAAAGTTTATTGAAGTGGCTTACAACTGAAAAAAGCCATTTGAGAATAGAAATGAGAGCTGTCCATACGTGCTTCTCTTCTAATGTTAATAGTAATAAGAGTTCTAGATGGCCAAGGAGTATTTTATAGGTACTTCAGGTACCTAAGAGGATGCCAAAAGTCTGTCATGTTGACAGGTCTTAGCAGTATATGGTAGCATTGCACAACAGCTCTTCAGAAGTGGAGAAAACTGGTTTCTGGTGAAAATTGAAGAAAACTATAATTACTCCAGCTGGAGTATGGCTTGGCCAGTAGGACTTCTAAAACTTTGCCTGCTGTGAGCTGTGTCAAAAGTGGTCAGTTCTCCACTTTGCATCTCACGCAGAAAAGGAACCTCTGAGAGCAAAGATTTAGCTGACACCGTGCAAAGGTACAGAGCTCAACCTGGGAAGGAAATAGTCTAGTAAAATTCAAGTGCCACCTCTGGCAGCACAAAGTATTTTATTGGCAGCTGTTTATTCAAATGTTGACTCAGCCTAGCTTTTGAGATCTGACAAGACCAAGAACCCTAAAGGGCTATGGCCATGGGCATTAATAAAGCAATCTCATTAAGAGATAATTAAGTCACATTTATTAAATTACTAATTAAGAAGCCAACTGTAAGTTTGTTAGGTAAGGAATGCTCAGTTGGGATTATTCACTTTCCTCATCTTAGCAAAAGGTTAAAATGGGGGGAAAAAACCCAAAAAGCCCCCCACCTTTTGGAATATAATTTATATTTTAGGTGTGATGCCTGTGGAGGATGCTAACTAGCTAATACTAACGTCTCTGCCCTGCTGAGATGGAGGGAGAACATTTCCAGAAAGTTAGCTGCCTCCTCCTCCTTGGAGTGATTGCAGACTGGGAATGGATGGTACTGCAGCAGGAGGTCTGTGTAGGTGCTGCTTCTTGGGAACAAGAGAAATGCAAATCTGAACATGGGAAGGGATCTCTGTTTGTCTCTCTTGGTGTCTTAAGCAGCGTGAGTTAAACTCAGCTCTGCTGCAAACCCATGCCCTCTTCAAGGCTTAACTAAGACCACAACCAGACTTGAACTGCAGGCTATACAATCTGGTCAGACAAAAGGTATGTGGACAAATTAGATATTTTGCGACCCCTGTTTAACAAATGGAGAAAAATAGGCCCTAAGAGGAACTGATGATATAGCTATGATGACATAGGGATACTGTAACTGAAAAAATTGAAGGCTTCTGAGCAACCTCCCTTAAACAGCATATCCTCCCTCAGTACTATGAAGGCTGGCTTGTCCTCTGTATGGAACACTTTGGGCCTCTCAAAACAGTTTTCTGCTCTTACTCTCTATTAGCTTTAGCCCATCTTTGCAGAATCTCAAACAGGTCAGGTTTCTCTGCTTAAAGTGAACAACAAAAAAATCCTGCTGAATTGATATTTACTGGCTTGGGAACACGGGAATCCAGAAGAAAAACGTGCCAGTAGTATCTTGGGGGTTTTTTTGTTTGATGACGCAGAGAGAAGGTTGATGGGAGAGTGCTCCACGAGCGCCCATGAACCTTGCACAGAGCTGGCGAGGGCGCAGCGATACTGGCGGGTTCGGTCACACCTAGGGGAGTGGATGGTAGGCAGCAGCATTTGGCCTGGGGCTCTGGGGCAGACTTCTAGGTGGAGCCTAATAAATAACCTTCTGTTCCTGCTTCTCCCAGCTACTGACAGCAGTTCTGGAAGCTGTGCTGGGTTGCTAATTTGCCTCCCAAACTGTGCTCCTTTCCTAAAAACTCTTTTGGAGCCTATCACTGATATAAATGTCTTGCCACAGGGTTTACCATCCCTCTTGCCTTTATATTGGAAGGCATGGATGCACTCATAGCTGTAGACAGCTTGTGTATTTGGTCTGATCATAGACACCTCTGATCTTTAGTTTCTATTGTTTATTTGTCTGGTTCAAGCTCCTCCGTTTTCCAGAAGAAAATGACAAAAATGCTGATGGAGTTATTGGAACAGTTAATAGTCTGGGGCACTGGCTGATGTCCAGGTTTAGCAACTGCTAAACTGTGGCTCAGGGCAGTGAATTCCAGTCCAAGCTATTTAAACACCTGGCCTGGCTGGGAGGACTTGTTTCTTTCAGCAGTCCCCAGAGCAGCAGTTGGAGTCAGGAATATGAGATTTCCAGATCAAATGAGGATTATTTTCCTTTCATGCACACAGCATGGCTGAAGATCACATCCAGGGCTAGCATGGATCAAAATTGGGACTGAAGGATAAAAGTGGCAGGCATGTATGTACACAGCTATAAGCAGTTTATGAATAGTTTTCACTCCTGTTTTGTCCCTTCAGCCTTTCCTGATGCCTCTGTCTTTGCCTCCCATTCTGGTATGGGTTCCTCATTCTATAATAAGACCTATAGCATTAATGACATTTTCAGCCAGAGCCAAGTCTATCCTTGCTGTCCTGAGTCCAGTAAACTACTGTCATCAAGTTTCAGGCTTTGTTTGGCTTGTATAATTTTGAGAGGTGCCTTGCTTCTCACAGGCTGGTGTTTAAGGATGACAGTAAGCTCAAGGTGCTCCAAGGCTCTTAAACTCTTAACACAGCTCACAAGAGAGAGCTAGTGGTGTGGATGGGCTTGTATAAAGCAGGCTGAAGCTCAGAACCATAGGGCTTTAGACCAAGTTGCCAGCAAGTTTTATCATTTTCTATATCTTTTGCCCTTCACCAGCATGCAGGTCAAAGGGATCATGCTGCTTTGTTTTACCTTGCCCAGCTCAGGCAGTCTCAACAAAGATCTAGGTTACAAGGTGAGTTGTGAAGATTAAATTCCAATGATGGAGCAGTTGTGGAGCAGTTTATGCTGCTTCATCTCTTGCATCTAGTCCAGCTCTGGATTTACTTTCAGAATTTCTTTAAGGAAAGCAGACATTGTCAGATGAATTGGGTAAGGGACAAGACCTGGAATTAGAGGCTGAGACTACGCGTAACAGTTTCTGAAAGACTTTTGTTGGGGGGGTGGCTGCAGCTGGAGTAATGTGGTGCCAGGTGTCACCCATTTAGGATGACAGAGCTTGCATGTAACACACAGAGTGGGACTGTGCCTTGAAGCCCTTCAAATCACTTCAGGTGTTAGCATCATTACAAGGTGGTTGAATGTAGACAAGGAGGATGTTTCCTTTTGACTTCTTCCTTTTTCCCATTCAAGTAGCAGGACCATCACTCAGAGCAGTATTTTCTTGAGTATATTGTATCTGAGTCACATTAGTACCCCTAGTACCTATTTTTATTTCAGCCAGGTAGGAAAGCAGCTAACACAGAGGTGAGATCCCAGATAGGATCAGTCCCTTGTCTGACAGCTGTTCAGAGTCAGAAATTTGTTAGGAGGATTTAAAGTGTCTGTGAAATAATCAGTAAGTCTTGCCTTCCCTGTTGATCTAGGTCCGTGGTTTGGAAGGGAGGGATGGTCTTGGGCAGCAGGCAGGGCTGTCTTTGGCACACCAGAAACACTAGCTAAAACTGAAGCCTCCCTTCACATGGACTGAATTTGCTGATCTGAATGTGCACTGCAGAAGTTGAGAGATGCTCGTCACTTATGTATATTTATATTCACAAACAGACTTTCACTTCTACGTGTTAATAATACTTCTCTTTTTTTCCATTCTCTTCTTTCTGCTAGGTTTGCTTTCTCCATCTGAATTCTGATTTACAGTGGATGCTCTTTCTGGTTATTAAGACTTTACACCATTCCTCTTGCCTCTTTCATAGCCTAACCCAAAAATACTTGTCTACCACAAGCGATCAATGCCAGATTTGTTGTGTGGGCAGGACTAACAGTGAGTAAGGAATAACAAAACAGAGAAAATTGATGCTTCACTAAAAATAGACATGCTTCATAAGGTAGAAACTAGTTCCTCATGTCAAAACTAAAGGATAATTAATTGAGCAATTGGGATGAATTTGGAAAATGATTCTTGGTGAACCACATCCTTCCTGTGCTCAGTAAGGAGTCAGAGGATGATACAGTTTTGAAGCAAGCGCAGCAGTGGTGAGAGGGGCTGTGTTTGCAGCTGTTGGTGACTAAAGCCTGTAATTTGGCTTTGTTGTAAGAGGTTAGAGCATTATTGCCCAGGGTGCATGCTGGCAATTTTTGAGACCTTCCTTTCTGAATGAGTAGGAATCCATGTGGAGCTCAGTCTCAAGTGGAGCAGACAAACTTTGCAGAGAGAGGGGATGTGGCAAGGTTGCTTGCTTGCTTGCTTGTCTGTTTCCCCCTATACTTTGCCTGTCATGCCCTCAGTTTTGAGGGACTGTGACTTGCCATGGCCTCAGACAGTGCCAAACACTGATTTTAGTGAGGGCATCCATACTCTAAGATAGCAAATGCTACTGGTCTGGTCCAGTGCTGCTGAAGGTAATTTAGACTTAATTAAGTGGTTTGCATTCTGGATCAAGCCCTGAAACTTAACACAGCTATGTTATTGCACCTACTGAAGATAATTCCATAATTTAATCTGTTGTCCTGTAACCCATGGTCTCTGCACCATCTGACTCAAATGATGTTTTCATCATTTTACTACAACATATTATAGCAGCCAATTCCCAAGGCAGCACCTGCCATTTAATGACAGCTAATAGATCGTTAGCTACAAACACCATGGTTGCCAACATGGGGAAGAAACCTGTGCCAGAAATGAGCTGTTCCTGATGCTGGGGAACTGGCTGCTGGAGTACAGGGAGAATGCCCAGCTGAGTCTGGTGCACTTGTCTTTGAAGGTGATTCACATTCTTTAGTCTTCACTAATTTTGTTCTTGGCATCTTGAATCCGTGGGAGTCTGAGACATGCAGGCTGGAAAAGACTTGATAAAATAATGCAATTATTCCTATGAACCTAGACTACCCTGTAGACCATACCTAGGCATCTTGACAATGATTTGTCTATACCTGTTCTTGAAGATCCTACATGAAGAGGATTCTACAATCACAGTTGTCTACTATAATACTTAACTAAATTAATAATTCTGAAGTTTTATTACAGTGATTAACTAAAATCTTGCTTATTATAAATTTAGCTTTTTATATTCTTTTCCAGGCAGAGAATAATTTGAACAATGTTCTTTAGTTTAAAAAGTTTACATATTTAAGGTGTTTTGCCATATATTCCTCAGTTTTTTTCCTGTGAGGTAAAGCAAGTGTGTTCTTTCTGACTTTTTTCTTGATCTTAATTTCTAAACTATCAATATAATCCTTTTTCCTTTAACTAGATCACATTTTGGGTGATAGAGAATTGGAAGAGGTTAAAAGGTAGAGATCTGTAATTGTAGAAAAACACTTTAATACCAACTCATACAGAACAGTACAGCCCAATGTGAAGTGTCTCATATGGCCACTAATGATTAAGGAAAATATAAAAATTGAGGTATGCTTACTTCGTAAGGCACTCTCAGCTTTCAGCAATCAGTGGTTTAAAAACTTCCTGAACTGGAGGTTGCGTCTACATCACCACATTTAATAGACCTTGATGGACTAATTCAATTGGCTGAAAAAGAGGTTAGACAAATTTTATGGTTAATCTTCAAAGCATCTGGTGACATGGAGTTCCTCAATTTACGTGCTATCCACACAAAAAACATATTTCACTCAGCTTGTCTCAGATATGTTTTTCTGGCAATTTAACCACTGCTCCCACCCCCCTTCTCCCTCATTGGCTCTTGCATTGTGAGAAATAGCAAGTGTTCTCCATATCATTCGTGTTTGCATAGACCAATGGCAGCATGTTTTGGGTTTGTTTTTTTTTTTCCCTAGTACTAAATATATATCATCCCTAAATTTCTAGAATAAGATCAATCTTATCTAAACAAATTATGGCAATTGGTCTGCACTCCTGGCTCTTGTTTAGTTGTGACTTAGACTAAGTCCTGACCTTTTTCTTCAGTGCCTTGCCTAGTCAGTTACTCCCCTTTTTGAATAGGTGTGTTTGATTTATTATTTTCCTTTTCCCTCTTTAGGGAAAGTTTTCTTCACTGAACTTTGCTTTTCACAATGCAGACATTTGTCCTGCAGGTGGAGACCACTGGAAACAGTACTGTGTGTCTTCATGAAGGCCAGAGCCCTGTGTCCCAGCACAAGATATTTATAACCAACAGTTTGCTTTGGAGTTGTCTACTTCTAAAACATCTTTCTTTGCAGGAACAGGAGGAGAAGCCTGTCTTCATGAAGAATCTAAACTGAACCATTTTGTCTGTGCCAGGGAATAAGAGCATGCTTAAAGATAGTTATGGTTAGGTGGCACATGGGCCATGAACTTTGAGATTTCAGGATTATTGGCTCTACTAGATCAGACCAAGAACCTCTTTCATCCACTTTGCTGGTTCCACAAAAGAAAGTAATTTAGTCTGCCAATTTTTGCACCGTATGTGGTATTTCAGCTTCACAGTTCCATTCAGCTAAACAAATAAGGTAATCACTTAAGGATCAAAGCTTTCATCTGAAAGTTTAAGGATGAGTAGGTTTGGTGGGAAATGTGACGCCCCTAATAACAGTTTGAAAAATAAAATAAAACACCAAATGGAAATTAATGATTTCTTGACAGCTTAGGAAGGAGCTAATGCAGAAATTTGAGTAAATTGTATGTCAATCACTTAAATCCTTGTTTGCAAGGACTCGCTATCAGGAGCCAGTGACTGCCGCCTTGGCACCTGGACTGTTGGGTTCCAGCAGTTGGCTGTGAGGTTTGGATAGTTTGATGATAATCTGCCTCCTGGTACCAACCTCAGTCTTGGTGTCCCCATTGTATGCTGTGCCACCAGAGCAAGATGAAGGGCAAACTTCTTGGTGGACATCGTTTGGGTTCTCTGACTTCTCTGCAAGCCTTCCAGGGTGCTGCTATATGCTGAGGACTGCCACTGTGTGCTGCTGCAAGGATGGACAGGTTCTGCTGCAGGTATTGCATGTGTGTGAGCCTGTACATGTTAAATTATAAAACTAGATGACCTAGAACTATTACAGCTGTGAAAGATCACCAACATAGGCTATCATGATCTCTTACCTCTCTTCCAAACTGTTGTGGTTTAACCCAGCAGGCAGCTAAACCAGCCACACAGCTGTTCGCTCACTGCCCCCCTCCCAGTGAAATGGGGGAGAGAATTGAAAATGAAAAAAAAACACTCATGGGTTGAGATAAAGACAATTTAATAGGACAAAACAAACAAAAAAATGAAGATAATAATAGAATACACAAAACAAGTGATGAACAACACAATTTCTCACCACCCAAAGTTAATGCTCCACAAAACCCTGAGCTGCCTCACCTCCCAGCCCACCCCCCAATTATGTACGGAACATGATGTTGTATGGTATGGAATATCCCTTTGGCCAGTTTGGGTCAGCTGTGCTGGCTGTGCCCCCTCCCAGCTTCTTGGGCCCCCCCACCTTCTCATTGGCAGGGCAGTATGAGAAGCCGAAAAGTTCTTGACTGCTTGGCAACAACTAAAACCATCAGTGTGTTGTCAACATTATTCTCATCCTAAATCCAAACCAACACTATACCAGCTGCTAGAAAGAAAATTAACTCTATCCTTGCTGAAACTAGGTCACAAATGTGACCTGATTTAATGGCATTGGTTGTGACCAAATAACCTGTAGTACTTTGCAGAAGAGAGTTCTTTTGGCTGAACAAAGCAGCATAGCAGTCATTCAGAGAAATGTAACAGTCTCTTCTCATTTACCCCTTTCCTTCCTGGGAATGGTGTGTCTTTCCAATTCCTTCTGTGTTTTATTATTCACCCTTACCTGCATGTATTTAATATATGTATTTTCAAAACCAGAACTGCAGAATCTGGCCCAAATGTTAGCAGGGTGGCTCTGTGGCTGGACTGAAGCAACCTGCAGATTTAACACTGCTCTGGAGGACTGAAGTGCTAGTGTTCTGTGCCAGGACAAGCCCTGCTTCATAGGCTTTTGTTGGAAGAACATGATAAATATGTTTTATGGGATTTTATGATGGTTTAGGAAGGAGATTAATTTATGAGGGTAGTCAAAGATCAATAAGCCTACTATGATTACAATTTAAAGTCACCAAACCTTTGTCATTTTTTTTTTTTGTCTTGACTATTCCTTGACCCATTCTAAAAGTTCTTTCCTGCAGAGAAGTGTCCCGCATGCTTTCCTTGCAAAATAGAGCAGCAGCGGCTCCTGCCTTTCCGCAACCCCACAAATCTCCTGCTGAAATAGGAGGTGAGATGCAGCAGTTTCCTGCACAAATTAATCACAGACATTTCAGCTGCTGAAGTAATTGTCTGTGGGAAGGGACAGCATGTAATTTGAGAGAGGATTTTGCCTCCCCTACTGTGTATAGTAGAAACCTGCTTGGCACATAAGCCCAGTGCTGGCAACTCAGGAAGGCTGGCTGGGGAGTATGGCTGCACCTGCACTCTGTAACCTCCATGTGTTCACATCATCCCTACACAGGTCTGTCACTCATCATTTCTTTCATCTCAGTCATGGTACTGAGAATGCTGCTGTACTAAATCTTTATTCTATTTACAGTCCCTGATCGTTCTATTTCAATAATGTTATGGGTCTGGTTCAGTAAAAAAGAATTGCTCTACAGATGTCTCTATAAATATCATGAAAAGGTTTTGGTCCTCTTCCTCTTACTACTTATTCTACATATTTGATCTCAGGAAAGTTACCAGGAATCTTCCAGAGAGCACAGCTGGGTGCTGGAGATGATATGTGCAGAAAGATGTAAAAACCATACAGTGGTCCTGCCTCTATGTGTGCCTGTTACACACAGGAAATCATAGACCAAATACTGACCATTACATCCTATGTAGATTTTGCTGAGATTGGCTTTGATTGCTAACTGGTGGCCAGAAGTTATCTCTAAGTCATTCCCTAAGGCCACCCACCTGGTGGCTCAAAGGCACTGGAGTAGGCAGATTGCTTGTAGCTGCAGCAATGCTCAAGCCAGAGGTCAAGTGATCATCTCCTGCCAACGCAGAATGGGCTGTCCTGATCCCATCTTATAGGTAGATTCGTATTAGGTAAGAAGTTAGATAAGCTCCATGTGCTGTGGAACTAAAGTGTCATATATATTTATACACCCCCTTCTACTGGAAGAGTGCAAGTATCAGGGTTTGACAATAGTTTGTGAAAATCTATTGGGAGGGCGGGTAGAAGGAAGTATTTCCAAACTGTCCCTCTGGGGACTTCTCTAACAGACTTATCAACTCACTGCAGTAAATTGGCCAAGAACACTGGTGGGATGTGAACTTTGAGATGCTTGTTGATAGGGCTAGTATTGCCTTACTTAAGAAAAATACAGCTACGGGTACAAGCTTTAGCGAGTCCCATGAAGGCCGGTGTTTGCTACTTGTGGCCTCCAGCTACTCTGATGAGACTGACCTTCCTGGGATATCTGAGTGATTTGGTGATAGTCTGGAGTAGGGAGGATGTGGCAGGGGAGTGATTGGTCCATGGCGCATGATCTAGCATGCTGCCTATGTAGCAATGCTGCTGGGCTGAGGAGAACCAGGTGGGAGTTAAAAGGCAGGAAAGCTTGTTCTTTGGCTGTCATGATGACAGAAGACTTGCCTTTCTAAGCCTCAAGAATTCCAGTGTTATGGAAATTAGTGCCTGAAAATAGCTTGCAGGAGAGCAAGCCTTGAAGTAGTCTTAATACATCCTGGCTATTGAAGTAGTGTTCTCAATAAAGATCTTGTGGGAGAAGAGGCTGCTTTTTGACATTGCTTTGCTTGGCTTTGCTTTCAGGCTCTCCCTCACTTGTTTGTATAACATTGCAACAAATTTTGATAACTTAAATTGCTGGTCTGGAGCTCAAACAACTGATGAAAAATGGTCAGGAAAGAAAGTACAGTGCTACTGCTTTTCACTGGCTGATGACCACTCCTTCTCCCCATCACTGAGGCTGTTGGTAGCTCGGATTGCCCTTGTTCTTATAACAAAGATTGCTGGATAGGAGGAGAATTGAGCAGCAAAAAGACAGACGAGACCTCAGCTTTGCAGGAGTGTGCTTTAAGGCTTGGTCTAGACTAAGGGGTGAGCACTGCCTGCATGGGAAGCCTTATCTGCAAAAAGCTGCACAAATTTTGCCAAATATATAGCACTGCGTTCCCCTTACCATTTCCAGACTGCAGTCTGTGGCTGGTGGAGTTGAATTCTGCCCATGGGAGGCTTCTGCTGAGCTCCATCACCTACCTCGCCATTGGCAGTGCCTGAGAAGAGCCTTACACCTATGCTGATGTCAGTTGCTGCTGGGGGTGAGGAAGAGGAGCAGCATGGTAGTGGTGGGTGCCAGTTGTCACCTATGAGAAGAGAAGAGGTACAAAGCACTCTGTTGGGTACCCTAAAACCTATCTGAAGCCTCTGTATGGCAACTGGGGGCTGCATGGGACTCAAGCTAGTTCATTCAGAGATCACTCTAGTACTTAAAAGTCACTGCATTACAAGAGGATACATTCATGTGTACTGCTGCTGCCTGAACTCATCCTGTATGTCTTGGCTATGTCAATGGCTTGCGTATGATTATTTTTTTCCTTTTTTGAGTCACAAAAATTACAGATGATAACTCACTGGTGTTCATGCAGTGGTTCAGATCAATGCATGTTGTCCCCAGGTTTCTCAGAGTACAATCTACAAAAATAATTTAATTGATTTTGTGCCAGCATAGGCCCAGTTCAAGACTTGGCTTTCACAGCCTAACTGAAGGGGTAAAATGCTCATCAGTCTTCTGTTCACAGTAGGCACCTATCACTCTTTTTTGTACTTGTCATGGTTTAACCTGGCAGACAGCTAAAACAACCACACAGCCGTTCACTTGCTCCTCCGCACACACAGTGGGATGGGGGAAAGGATGGAAAAGAAAAAGGCAAAACTTGTGGGTTGAGATAAAGACAGTTTAATAGGACAGAAAAGGAAGATAATAATAATAGAATATACAAAACAAGTGATGCACAGCACAATTACTCACCACCCAGAGCCAATGCTCAGCTAGTTCCTGAGCCATGCCACCTCCCAGCCAACTCCTCCAGTTACATAGTGAGCATGACATCATGTGTTATGGAATATCTCATTGGCCAGTTTGGGTCAGCTGTGCCCCCTCTCAGCTTCTTGGGTGCCCCCTGCCTTCTCATTGGCAGGGCAGCATGAGAAGCTGAAAAGTGCTTGACTGCTTATCAACAACTAAAATATTAGTGTGTAATCAACATTATTCTCATTCTAAATCCAAAACACAGCACTATACCAGCTGCTAGTAAGAAAGTTAACTCTATCCCATCTGAAACCAGGACAGTACAGAAACCTAAACTGAACACCCAGACTTCTTCAGTTTGCAGAACTGGACCTGAAATATCCCAAGCCCAGGCTTTCCCTCTGAATTTTGCCATAGTAGGTTTGGGGCAAAACTGCCAAAAAATAGGATGCAAAGTAAAACACAAGTGAGAGAGGAGAGGTGTTCACGTGCCTGTTTTTAAACAGGGGTCCACCTGATGAGAAGGTCTAGTACAGTTCAGGAGGATTATTGTTGCACTACAGTGATTTTCCTGTCTCTACTTCAAACCACACTCTGTGGTCTTTTTCAGAGAAGGAGGAATGTGCTACTCTGCTCCACAGAAGCTACTTATAGCAGTGTTCATGGTGCTGGAGGGCTGTCAGCTTTGCTAAGTGGTGGGGCAGGAGGGAAAGCAGGGACTCAAGATAAGAATAGTATGTGAAATCTTAAATTTGATGGGCCTGTCAGGGAGGAAATTACAGCTTGGAGGAGGAAAAGTGGTTGTGTTTTGAATTTTCTGTAGTAAATATAAAGTCTGGGGGTTTTGGCAGTGAGGAGGCAGTTCCACCAGGAATGTGTAAGGCTTTGTTTGGGACATGCCTGCCACAGCTGTTTTTCATTATAAGACAGCAAGAGGAGAACTTGGTGACAAGGAATCCTTGTATATTATGGTGGTGTAAAAGATGCAGGAAGGCAGGCAGGGATGAGTGTGGAGGGAGAGGGGATAGAGCCTGGATGACACTAGAAATCACTTAAACAGCCCAGGTGGTACTTGAATGAATTTGGCATAGGGTTGTCCTTTCCTCCCCATCTCCACTGAAACAACAAATTGCTGACCTCATCTGGCAGTAACTGCAGTGCAGTTCTCAGCTGTGCCAGGGGCCGGACGCTTGCCTCTTTATGGTTTATGTTTAAGAATATGTTGCTTGCTTTTTAAATTCTGCTCTCAAGCCGGCCTGAACTTGTACTGTGGAAGAAGTGCTAGAATTATGGCTGCTCTGCTGAGTTTCTGCAAAGATTTCTGCCAGAGGGAGTGGAGGGTAGAAGGGAAGGTGAGGGACATGCAGAAGAGCTCTGCAGGTCCAATCTAGAACAGTGCTGGCATGCACGCATGCACCATCACCTGCTGTTTACAGGAGGCAGAAAGGTAAAATAACGTGTCCAGGGCCACACAACAGGCTGCTGTCAAAGCACAAGCAGTGCACCCATGTCTCAGCCCTTCCTGTTGGACTCTGCTCTCCTCTGGCTATGCTGTCCTAGCCATCCCCTGGTCCTCCATGTGGAGCATCAGCTGCTTCTTCTGCAGGATGTGTCCATGTAAACTGAATGCAATTTGGCATGAAAATAGGAGAAAGATACACCTTCATCCTTTTCTTCCCAACCAGGCTACTGAGAAGGTTTGACACTGTACTGGTAATGCCACCAGTGAAGTTTTTTGCAAGGGGAGTATCTGGGGCACCAGAAAGGACAGTACTGCAGTCAAAGGATCTTCTGGTCTCACCTTCGAGGCTAACTCTCAGTGCATCTTCCTAGTGTTGGAAGAAAGTTGTCCAGCAGGACTGACACTGAGACACTCCATAACAGCATGCTGTGCTGTACAGTGTCCCCTGGATGGGGTCCTCATTTGCCAGCTCCTGTGCAGCTGCTTCACTGAAATTCAGTCTGTGACCTGTTTGTGAGCCATTCTCACCTCAGCAGGCTCGGGCTGGCTTATGCTGTTGTAAGGACCTTCTCCAAGTGAAAAGGGGACATTTCCAGATAGTGCAGCGGGGCCAACTATTCTAGTACTATGAATACCCAGCAGCTGGACTTGTGTTTCTCAAGCATGGCCCCCAGGACTAGTCTGTCCATACTTAGCACACTGAGACGTTTAAAAAAAAATCCAGCCCTTTATTTTGATGCTTAACTGACTGCCAGTCTAATTTAAATACCTGGTCTCAAGAAGTGAATGGTGAAGCACTTCTGAAAGTTGCTCTTTCAACAAGTCACTCTTGGATCCATGTTGCCAAGGGAGAGGGTGGAGATAAGGCATTGCTGAATTTCAAGAGAATAGCTTGAGAGCCTGACTGTTGTTTCTCTAGATCTCTCTTCATTTTGGTTCCCCAAATAGGTTGCAATACTTGAGAACAACAGCAGGTCTGACTCCTGCTTCCCAGTCAGCTGAAAATGCCACAGAATGTGGCTGCTCTGTTTTTCCTCTCCAGTCCTCTGGAGACAAGACCTTCATATTCCAAATACAGCCATTCAGAGAGGAGGCACAGGCAGATTTCTCCACACTCACCTCTCTGAGCCAAGTGACTTGCATGGACTCCCTTTGACCAAGCAGCAGTACACTGAATTCTTTCCACAGCTTCTTACTAAATTAATTGCCATAGATTTAGCTATCACTTCCCTTCTTTTAATGTCAAAGTATTCACAGACTAAGATGTACCTTTTAGTTCAAAACCAAGGAGTCCTGATATTTTATACTAAATAGACTCGTGGCCTGCAGTTTTTAGAGGCTTGGAAATAAACATTTGTTTTTTCTCAAAACCAAGCTGTTTAATAACCTGTTACAGCCTATGCCTACTAATGCTCTCAGACATGGAGCTATTGCCCCTTTACAGATTTTTTTTAATTTTTTTTTTACTGGCATGCCTTCTTGAGGTTGATTTTTTCAGTCTTGGCAGATAAAGTGCAAGCTCTTTGTTTGCAAGTAGCCACTTTAAACTTTCCACTTTGGCTTGTTATTGCCCAGTTGCTAAGAATCCTTCATTCCTGTTGTGTTTTCCCTTTATTTTCCATTTGGTTTTGGGTAGTTCCTGAGTAATGGTGTCTTCTCACAATAATAACAGATGTCAGCATGGCTTCTCTCGTGTCATAGACTGTGTAGAGCAACACAGTATTGCCCACTGTGCCCATTGATGTGAGCTAGCAGTGCATCCTAAAAGTCCTTCAGCACATAAAAGAAGGTAAAGATAGACTATGATTTTAATGTGAGGAAGCTTTTGCCTGCCTCACTGATGAACTGATGGAACTAGTGTGTAGCTGTTATGTAGTGTGCATTTCGGAGGAAAGCAAGATTAATTCCCCCAGCAGATTAATTAATTTAATAGGTGGGAAAACGAAAGCACATGGAAAAGTTATTCAGCAGATCAGCTGCTGAACTGAGAATACAACCAGAATACAAGTCTCCAGACTCTCAGACCATGCCCTACTCATTAGGTGATGCTGACTCTATTTTCATTCCCTGCTTATCCAGACCTGCTGGTGTCAGCTCTGCCATTACACGAACATTATGTGGCTAGCAGGACCTCCCTGACATTTCCCAGAACAGCCCTCCTGCAAGGCACAATGGGAGGTCTCACTGGTTTAGGCATTGGCCCAAACTTGCCTCCTGTCCAAGCTGGGTACAAATCCACAATTAGACATGTGTGATTCCAGGCAGCATTGGACGCTGTCCTGCTGAGGCCAGTTGGATAGGGTTTGAAGAGTAGCTGTGGAGGGAAGGAGAGAAGACATAGCGTACATATAATGAACAGCTTTGGGAGATGGGAAGCCCGAAATCACAGGGGAAGAGTGTGTGCCATGCCTAGATGGACACCCTCTCACCTCATGAACACATAGAGCAACACTAGCCCTTTGGAGCATGACAGAGCCGTTCCTAACCTTGTGGCTTCTCCCTCCCCTGTGTGGAGAGAGTTTATGCACAAGGATGATTAAAAATGCCAAAAAGCTATGCCTTGTCTAGGTTATTGCCTTCATGGCAGCCATTGTTGACATCTGCTGATTTTTTCCAAGGCTTACATAGCAAATGGGGAGAAAAATCCAAAACTATAGAAAGTATTGGAATGTATTTGCAAAGTTATAGCAGTGATGATGGATCAGGACAAAATGGTAATATAAGTAGAAATGCTTTTAAATGGGAAAAAAGGCTTAAGAACTCCTCAGATGGGGGACAATGATGAATCATTCAAGAGGTTGCATGAAAAAGCATGGGATTACTTGCAGGGGGCAGAAGATCCATCACAGAAAAAGAAGAAGTGCTGGGGAGATCTATGGGGCATGGAGAACCCTAGGTCAGGCACTGCAAATCTTGCTCTCTCACAGCGTCCTGGATGCATCAGGTGAGAGGAGTCTTGAGAGCTGGAGGGGGAAAAAGCAGCAGGAGGTCACTTCTGGCAAGACCTAGGTCACTCGGGAGAGGAGAAGGGAGGCTCTTTGGTCATCGGTTGAATGCCTGTGTGTGGCTATTCTGGGGTGCTTACAAGAAAGATGTGTTGGACTTCCAGATCATTCACAGAAATGGAGGAAAGAAATTATGGGAAGGTAAGTTTGAGGAATCTTATTTTTTCTCACCCCCTCTCCTTCCTCCCTTGAATCTCTACTGTCCTCTAAATGAAAGAGTTTCTGAAATCACTGAAAACTCCTTTTTTTATAACAGGACTTTTAAAGAGATTGCATTATTTGTTGATATTGGGTTTGTTTTTTAGTGATGTCTGATATTACAAAAGTCAGGTTCAACAGACAGTTCAACAACCTTATCTACTTATTTTATTTTAAATTTTTTTTCTTGATGAATATTTTAGTATTTTCAGCCTGGGCAAGAGAGAGAGAAGCTGGTCAATTTGTACTTCTGTTCATTAGCACTGGTTTACTTCTCTATACTACTGGACATCCTAGAAAACTAATGTAATTCTTTTGTAAAGAAGTGTTAAGATTAAGGTAAACAAGGGAGAAAAGGGTACCTCAAGAGGCCAGCTGCCCCATGCCCCAGTCTCAGGACAGAACTGACTGTGTACAATAAATCTGAGAGGTGTTTGTCTTATCTGACAAGCTAGAACCTCTGGCAGGGTTGATTCTTCAATCTCCTTTAGTATCTATTTCTGTTGTGTTTTTCCTTATATCTAACCTGGAGCCCCCTCTTGCTGTGATTTGATCCCTGAACTTCTTGTGCTGTTTACCAAGGGCATGGAAGGTAGGTTATTTCTTTTCACTTTACAGAAGCTAGTACTGTTCTCACCTTTCCTCCTTTAGACTGCCAATCCTGATGAATATTGCAGATACTGATGAAGTTTTATGATGAATATCACAGTTACTCTAATATTTTCATCCAGACCATATTTTTCATAGTTTGTTTTTGCCAGGGTCATGTGAAACAGTGTTAAAGCCATCAGCACAGTCAGCATATGTGGTTCTTTGTCCTTGCCTTGTGTCGTGGTTTAGCCGCAGCCAACAACTAAGTACCACATGGCTGCTCGCTTACTTCTGCCCCCCTGGTGGGACAGAGAGGAGAATTGGAAGAAAAAGGTAAAACTCATAGGTTGGGATAAGGATAGTTTAATAGGACAGCAAAGGAAGAGGAAAATAACAACAGCAATACTAATAAAAGAATATACAAAACGAGTGATACATAATGCAGTTTGCTCACCGCCCAGAACCTGATGCCCAGCCTGTCCCTGAGCGGCGGTGACTCCTCCCTGGCCAGCTTCCCCCCCCCATACTGAGCATGACCTCATATGGTATGCAATGCCCCTTTAGCTAGTTTGGGTCAGCTGTCCTGGCTGTGTCTCCTCCCAGCTTCTTGTGAAAATTAACTCTATGTTAGTCAAAGACCAGGACACCTTGTCTCTCTACAAGGTCTTTGTCATAAAAAGAACTTTAAACATGCTTCAGTGGATCTGTTTGTACCAGATGTGGGTTGGATGTTACCTACCTCTCGATTACCCTGTCGGTGCTCCCAAATGGTTTGTTAGTTTTGTTTTTTTCTTGGAATTGAAGTTAAATGAAGCAAGTAATAATTCTGACTCCTCCTTTTCCCCTTTTGAAAGATGGACACTGTCTTTACAGCTCTTCTGGAAAAATGCTAGTCCTGCACAAGCTATCAGATACCGTTGCTGATGGCTCTGAGGGTTCTTCTAAATTTCCCTGGATTAATTTAATCCAACTAAAAACTATGTATATCTTACCTATTCTGTGCTTTCCAGCCTGATGTTATCCCTGATATTGCTGATGTTAATTCTGTTGATTGTCTGATCCACAATGATTTTCTAATAGACACCAAAGCAAAAAATTCATTAAACGCTGCCTGCTTGGTGATATCTAATAAGAGGTTTCAGTATCTCTTAATAGATCTGTTCCTTACTTGTTTTTCTTTTACTAATATTATACCAATGCAAGATTTAATTTTTTTCCTCTGTGCTACTTGTATTTTACTTTCTGCCATGGCCTCTCTGATTTTTATCTCTATACATATGTATATTGTTGCTTGCAATTTTTATATATTTTCCCACAATCTCCAGGCTGAACAACCCCAACTCTCTTAGCCTGTCCTCATAGGAGAGGTGTTCCAGCCCTCTGATCATTTTTGTGCCCTCCTCTGGACAATCTCCATCAGGTCCATGTCTTTCTTGTACTGAGGACTCCAAAGCTGAACACAGTGCTCCAGGTGGGGTATCATGAGAGCGGAGGGGCAGAATCACCTCCCTCAACCTGCTGGCCACACTTCTTTTTATACAGCCCAGGATGCAGTTGGCCTTTTGGGCTGCGAGCGCGCATTGTCAGCTCATGTCCAGCTTTTCATCCACCAAGTCCTCCTCCGCAGGGCTGCTCTCAATCTCTTCATCCCCCAGCCTGTATTGATACTGGGGGTTGCCCTGACCCAGGTGCAGGACCTTCCACTTGGCCTCGTTGAACCTCATGAGGTTCATGTGGGCCCACTTCTTGAGCTTGTCCAGGTCCTCTGAATGACATCCTGTCCCTCAAGTGTGTCAACCGCACCACTCAGCTTGGTGTCGTCTGCAAATATGATGAGGGTGTGCTCGATCCCACTGTCTGTTTCACTGTTGAAGATACTAGACAGTGCTGGTCCCGATACAGACCCCTGAGCAGCACCACTTGTCACCGATCTCCATGCAAACGGAGACATTGACCACTACCCTCTGGATGTGACCATCCAGCCAATTCCTCATCTGCCGAACAGTCCATCCCTCAAATCTGTATCTCTCAAATTTAGAAAGAAGGGTATTGTGAAATACTTTTCTTATAGAGAAATGAAAAAGTTGAGCCCAACGAGAACATATGTTCTGCCTCCTCCTCCTTTCCCCAGACTGCAAGGTCATCGTCTAGCCTAAGCTGCATCTGCGTAACCAACAAAGCAGGCCTGTTTGTAAAACAAGGCACTCCCCTTTCTCCATAGCTTGCAGGGACCTAGACGACACAGGAAAAAGGGTAACAGGAGAAGCCTTCTCCAAATGCAGTGTTAATCAGACAGAGCTGCCCTTGAGATAGTGAAGATGCAAGAACGGATGCTGAATGCGTCCTGGAGAAGTGATGTGATTTAGGGTAGCATCTGTACATACTCCTACACTGCTCCAAGCATCTTGGCACTGCACAGGAGTTTGGGTACCAAGTAGAGCAAGAAAAGGTTCTTTTGAAGGAAGAATAAACACAATGTTTATTCATATAGCAGCCAAGTCCTGCCTCTTTTCACCCCAACCAACTGTGCTTGATAACGCACACGTAAAATAATAATAATAACCTGTTACAATCTGGGTGGCAGGCCACGGAGCATGCAGCCTTTGTAGTATGATTACTCTTTCAGGGACCACTTGGGTGTATGGAAGAAACGTTGCAAAACACCACGATCTGTTAGCACTAGTACGTGCCTGTCATATTAATACCTTAAATGAATTTGTAGGGTTTGCGCGGCAAGGTTTTGGTAGCGGGGGGGGGGGGGGGGGGGTGGGGGGGTACAGGGGTGGCTTCTGTGAGAAGCTGCTAGAAGCTTCCCCCATGTCCGACAGAGCCAATGCCAGCCGGCTCCGAGACGGATCAAGATGGTGGTAGCACCTCTGTGATGACATATTTAAGAAGGGGAAAAACTGCTGCACAATAGCAATTGCAGCCATAGAGAGGAGTGAGAATATATGAGAGGAACAACTCTGCAGACACCAAGGTCAGTGCAGAAGGAGGGGGAGGAGGTGCTCCAGGCGTTGGAGCAGATTCCCCTGCAGCCCATGGGGGATGATGGTAGAGCAGATATCTACCTGCAGGCTGTGGAGGACCCCACGCCGGAGCAGGTGGATGCCCGAAGGAGGCTGTGACCCCGTGGGAAAACCACACTGCAGCAGGCTCCTGGCAGGATCTGTGGCCCTGTGGGGGACCCACGCTGGAGCAGTCTGGTCCTGAAGGTCTGCACCCTGTGGAAGGGACCCACACTGGAGCAGTTCACGAAGAACTGCAGCCCGTGGGAAGGACTCACGTTGGAGAAGTTCATCGAGGACTGTCTCCCGTGAGAGGGACCCCAGGCTGGAGCAGGAGAAGAGTGTGAGGAGTCCTCCCCCTGAGGCGGAAGGAGCAGCAGAGACAATGTGTGATGAACTGACTACAACCCCCGTTCTCCGTCCCCCTGTGCTGCTGGGGGGGAGGAGGGAGAGAAATCAGGAGTGAAGTTGAGCCTGGAAAGCAGGGGTGTGAGAGGAGGGTTAAGATTTAGTTTTTATTTCTCATTACCTTACTCTGATTTAATTGGTAATAAATTAAACTATTTTTCCCCAAGTCAAGTCTGTTTTGCCCATGACGGTAATTGCTGAATAATCTCTCTGTCCTTATCTCAACCCACAAGCCTTTCGTTTTATTTTTTCTCTCCCCTGCTTGGTTGAGGAGGGCAGTGATACAGCAGCTTTGGTGGGCACCTGGTCTCCAGCCAGAGCCAACCCACCACAATGACAAAGCTCCACCATTAAAAGCATCACCAAGTCAAGTACTGTAGGGTTGGAAGATGTAGAAATAGTGTCAGAACAACCTGGTGGAAAGGTGCTTCCTTAACTAGATTACAAACAAGGTCACAGACTGAGGTAATTTCTTTTACACTTTCAGCATTAAAAAAGGTTTTTTTACCTTTAAAAGCTGCTCAAGATAAAGAATGTTGTAAGCAGGAGTGAAGACATTCTCAACTAGTTATCACCTGACTAATTATTGTGGGTGGTTAAGATGCCAGGCAAGACTTGCTGTGTCCTGGCAAGATGGGAATCTTTACTGTATGCAGTGGGAAAGGCCCCGTGATATGTCTCAGTGCCGTGACTATTTAGATATTAAAATGGTGGATGTCGAAACTGATCCTGAATGCAATCTGTTACGTGAACTCTACCTGCCATCTGCTTGCTGACGGCACTGGGAGTGGTTCTTGCTGGTATTATACTGTGTACTCCTGTCGGCTGCCAAAGAAAGTAGAAGGAAGTTAAAGAAGGGAAAAAAGGAAGGTGACCTGTGAGGGAAAGTTGCAGACAGGTATAACTGGAGAAAAAAAATGTGTCCTGATAAAGTTCTCTACATGGTTTATGTATTACTAGACATCAGTACACACACAAATTTATTGCATTTAACATTCTCTTGAACAGTATCCTGTCAGCACTTTGTAATGTATGAGAACATATAAATATGCCTATACTGAGTTTTCAAAGTAGCAAATCAGAAGGGTGAAACTGCTTGTACAGACAAATGAAGTTATTTCTGTGGTGGTGCAACACAGTGAAGTGTGCCTGAAGGTCCGGAATAGAGAACAACAACCTGTAGATGGCAGCATTGGTGAGCATCACTAGTGAAACTGCAGCTTCATGTATCCGAGC
Organism: Balearica regulorum gibbericeps; assembly: GCF_011004875.1. Classification (NCBI taxonomy): domain Eukaryota; kingdom Metazoa; phylum Chordata; class Aves; order Gruiformes; family Gruidae; genus Balearica; species Balearica regulorum. The sequence goes on along the minus strand of NC_046188.1, from coordinate 50,477,620 downwards.
TAACACTATTTTACATGAAGTTTTTGTAGCACCTTTCATTGTGGAAACCACTTTTTTCATCATTAATTTACTTTTCATGATTTGTGCTTTTGAAATAATTAGTATTTTCTCTGTGATCCCTGTTGGACAAAGCACATTGGCCTAGCAGCAACAGCTCTTTGAACAAAATCAGAACTAATTCAGCAGCTCATGGGAACTCAGTGGTAAGAGACACACTGCAATGGGCACTATCTAGCTATAATAAGGATCGCTGCTATTCCTGGAAATCATAACTCACGAGAAGTTAGTATAGTGAAGGCAAAAAATGAAGTCCTGTTGGTCTGTCAACACTCTTTAAAGAGTGCACATTTTCTTTTGCAGGGAGTCCAAGATTAATTATAAAATGAAAAAAAAAAAAACTTTTGGTCATACAGAACTACAAAACCTGTTCTTACTTTAGAGTCAGTTTCAGTTTCAAACCCCTGTGTGCCAGCAGATGGCTGCTGAATTTGTGTTGCAAACACCATGGGGGAACTGATCAAATTGGATTGTATCAACAGTAATAAGCAAACACAATGCTATTTCTGTGACTTTTTCTACCCTCTAGTCATTAATTTTTACAAACTGCTTTTTGGGCTGGATTTTCTGCTCCTAGCATCTGTTCAGTTCTTCACACAGTTTGCACCTTACAAATCTTCTATTTTAATGCTGAAAGTGTAAAAGAAATTACCTCAGTCTGTGACCTTGTTTGTAATCTAGTTAAGGAAGCACCTTTCCACCAGGTTGTTCTGACACTATTTCTACATCTTCCAACCCTACAGTACTTGACTTGGTGATGCTTTTAATGGTGGAGCTTTGTCATTGTGGTGGGTTGGCTCTGGCTGGAGACCAGGTGCCCACCAAAGCTGCTGTATCACTGCCCTCCTCAACCAAGCAGGGGAGAGAAAAAATAAAACGAAAGGCTTGTGGGTTGAGATAAGGACAGAGAGATTATTCAGCAATTACCGTCATGGGCAAAACAGACTTGACTTGGGGAAAAATAGTTTAATTTATTACCAATTAAATCAGAGTAAGGTAATGAGAAATAAAAACTAAATCTTAACCCTCCTCTCACACCCCTGCTTTCCAGGCTCAACTTCACTCCTGATTTCTCTCCCTCCTCCCCCCCAGCAGCACAGGGGGACGGAGAACGGGGGTTGTAGTCAGTTCATCACACATTGTCTCTGCTGCTCCTTCCGCCTCAGGGGGAGGACTCCTCACACTCTTCTCCTGCTCCAGCCTGGGGTCCCTCTCACGGGAGACAGTCCTCGATGAACTTCTCCAACGTGAGTCCTTCCCACGGGCTGCAGTTCTTCGTGAACTGCTCCAGTGTGGGTCCCTTCCACAGGGTGCAGACCTTCAGGACCAGACTGCTCCAGCGTGGGTCCCCCACAGGGCCACAGATCCTGCCAGGAGCCTGCTGCAGTGTGGTTTTCCCACGGGGTCACAGCCTCCTTCGGGCATCCACCTGCTCCGGCGTGGGGTCCTCCACAGCCTGCAGGTAGATATCTGCTCTACCATCATCCCCCATGGGCTGCAGGGGAATCTGCTCCAACGCCTGGAGCACCTCCTCCCCCTCCTTCTGCACTGACCTTGGTGTCTGCAGAGTTGTTCCTCTCATATATTCTCACTCCTCTCTATGGCTGCAATTGCTATTGTGCAGCAGTTTTTCCCCTTCTTAAATATGTCATCACAGAGGTGCTACCACCATCTTGATCCGTCTCGGAGCCGGCTGGCATTGGCTCTGTCGGACATGGGGGAAGCTTCTAGCAGCTTCTCACAGAAGCCACCCCTGTACCCCCCACCCCCCCCCCCCCGCTACCAAAACCTTGCCGCGCAAACCCTACAAATTCATTTAAGGTATTAATATGACAGGCACGTACTAGTGCTAACAGATCGTGGTGTTTTGCAACGTTTCTTCCATACACCCAAGTGGTCCCTGAAAGAGTAATCATACTACAAAGGCTGCATGCTCCGTGGCCTGCCACCCAGATTGTAACAGGTTATTATTATTATTTTACGTGTGCGTTATCAAGCACAGTTGGTTGGGGTGAAAAGAGGCAGGACTTGGCTGCTATATGAATAAACATTGTGTTTATTCTTCCTTCAAAAGAACCTTTTCTTGCTCTACTTGGTACCCAAACTCCTGTGCAGTGCCAAGATGCTTGGAGCAGTGTAGGAGTATGTACAGATGCTACCCTAAATCACATCACTTCTCCAGGACGCATTCAGCATCCGTTCTTGCATCTTCACTATCTCAAGGGCAGCTCTGTCTGATTAACACTGCATTTGGAGAAGGCTTCTCCTGTTACCCTTTTTCCTGTGTCGTCTAGGTCCCTGCAAGCTATGGAGAAAGGGGAGTGCCTTGTTTTACAAACAGGCCTGCTTTGTTGGTTACGCAGATGCAGCTTAGGCTAGACGATGACCTTGCAGTCTGGGGAAAGGAGGAGGAGGCAGAACATATGTTCTCGTTGGGCTCAACTTTTTCATTTCTCTATAAGAAAAGTATTTCACAATACCCTTCTTTCTAAATTTGAGAGATACAGATTTGAGGGATGGACTGTTCGGCAGATGAGGAATTGGCTGGATGGTCACATCCAGAGGGTAGTGGTCAATGTCTCTGTTTGCATGGAGATCGGTGACAAGTGGTGCTGCTCAGGGGTCTGTATCGGGACCAGCACTGTCTAGTATCTTCAACAGTGAAACAGACAGTGGGATCGAGCACACCCTCATCATATTTGCAGACGACACCAAGCTGAGTGGTGCGGTTGACACACTTGAGGGACAGGATGTCATTCAGAGGACCTGGACAAGCTCAAGAAGTGGGCCCACATGAACCTCATGAGGTTCAACGAGGCCAAGTGGAAGGTCCTGCACCTGGGTCAGGGCAACCCCCAGTATCAATACAGGCTGGGGGATGAAGAGATTGAGAGCAGCCCTGCGGAGGAGGACTTGGTGGATGAAAAGCTGGACATGAGCTGACAATGCGCGCTCGCAGCCCAAAAGGCCAACTGCATCCTGGGCTGTATAAAAAGAAGTGTGGCCAGCAGGTTGAGGCAGGTGGAACAGGTTTGCCAGAGAGGTGGTAGATGCCCCATCCCTGGAAACATTCAACATCTGGCTGAATGGGGCCCTGTGCAACCTGATATAGCTGGAGATCTCCCTATTCATTGCAGAGAAGGTAGACTGGATGACCTTTAAAGGTCCCTTCCAACCCAAATGATTCCATAATTCACTTAGGGATTTTTTTAGTCTTGCTTCAATACTTATCTCTGTCCTGATTTCTTTAATTTTTGCTATTGCTTTAGATTGCCACAGAAATATTGGCATTGCTTGTAATAAAACATGGTCCTTTACAAGGAACATAGAGCAAAGGAGCTCTGCGGAGAAGACTCCTACTTTGAGAACTGTAGATGGTAATCCTCTCCCTCTTCTGCAGCTGAATTTCCATGCCCCTTCAGAATATTTCATCTCTTTGATATGGAACTTTGATGACTAATAAGTAGACATAAGGTGCAGCTCCAGTGCCAAGAATAGTTAATTTTACAAGCAGCTTTGCAAAGGTAGCTGTCATGGCGGTTTTAAAGAGATACTCTCGCTTGTATAGTGCAGGGAAGTGCTGTTCTGGTAGCTGTAGCAGGGAGTTTAGTTGTAACCAGAAGAGCATTCAGAGTCCAAGAATCACCACCAAAAAAACCCACTGAACTATTTTTATGTTTTGAGAACTTTCTATGGTGACATGTTTCTCAAGCAGTGTCAGCCCTTCTGTTCCTGAGGTTGCTAGCCAGCAGGAGGCTTTGGGAACAGGCTCTTTACCCTTGCCATCTCACTAACACAGAAAACCTTTAAATGTTGTTTCAAATGATAGCGGTGGGACATTTTTCATGCTCTTTTTTAGTATTCGTTTTCTTCTTGCAAACCTGTGTGAGCCATCTCTCTCCTTAAACTCACTTCTGCCAGGAAGTCTCTGTCCTGTAGCACTCTGATCCCTTGGCTTGCAATGTCTCCAGATTTCCCTGTATTTGGGTTACTGGCATGCACGTCCTAGTTGTCCCTGTTGGAGCAGAAGCTCTTGGCAGATGGGCCTTGGGTATTGCAGAAAATCTCAAGCACTGGCAAATAGTGAAAGATTGCCATTCTCTGTCTTTTTCCTTCTGTAGCCCCACCTAGATTACTTGCAGCACTTCCATCTCTTGAAATATACTATAACTATTTGACAAAACCAGGGTTTTTTTGTGAGCTCCCAGTCCTGTTTGTGACTGCTATAACCAACCTTGATGGGGTCGTGACACTGGAAATTGCAATTCCAGGTGTGGCACTGGAGCCCTGTCTATGCAGGAAAGTTCATATAATATAATATAATATAATATAATATAATATAATATAATATAATATAATATAATATAATATAATAATGTTCCCCAGTTATACCTATTATGCACCTGTGCTCTTTTGTATGGCTGCTTAGGCTCTGAAAGAGTAGCTTGCTTTCATATTTAACCTTAACCTTTGTCCCATCCCACTCAGTGGGCGAGGTTAACATTTTAATTCTCTGAATGGTAATCAGGAGTAGCAACAATTACTCTAGAGGTTCAAACAAATCACAAATTTATTTAAAACTTAGCAGAACTACAATAGATAGAGGCTTGGCAAAAGTTATAACAATACTTAAAACTCAGCGAAATTATGAAAGGTAATGGCTATAGTAAAACTTATGATGATATTACCCTAATGTGCCAAAAATGCAGTTAGAGACAAAGACAGTGGTGGAGAGGAAAAGAAAGGAAAAAAGAAAGAAAAGGAGGAAAAGAGAAAAGATATCACTACCCTTGGATCCAGCGATGTTCTCTGCTCATAGTGGTAGTCCTCAGGTGGTGGGCGCACGCCAAAAACTTATGTTTTCCCTTTTTATAACCCAATGTGCCCGCCCCATAGGCGGGGGTCTGTCATCACTGAGCAGGTGCAGTGTATGCTCAGGAATGTTCAGAAATGTTCTAGAAATGAGTCGGTGGGTTGGGGGATCCTGGGGGTCTCACTGTCCCCCCCTTTGGGGCTGACCAAGTGAGTGATGAGCTTTCACAGGCACATGCACATGCAGAAGACGGATGGTCTTTGTCTGCATGTTTCAGGAACAGGGGAGTTGGCTCACAAGACATTATCCTGCCTCCGCAGGTTCCATTCTTGGTCGACACTCCTCCCATCCTTGCCCATGTCAAGACAGGTGTGTGTGGTATTCACTTGTTATCAGGGCCTTACAACCTTTCCCTGAGCATCCTAAGCCTTTCAGCCCTTAACACTTTCCCAATAAGCATAAAGAGTCCTGTATGGAAAATTTAAATATGCCAAAGTTTGACTTGCTTTTCATTGTTACTTTTAGGAGTGTCTTAAAAGTAGCATACAAATAACAGGCTGAAAGATCACTGATTTTAATCTAAACTCAAAAAGGTGCTCCTCTTTGCATCTGCATGGCAGATTGTGCTGGTTTAACTGTTCAGTTCATGTTAGAGTTTATCTGGGGAAGGGGGAGAGAGAAGAGGAAGAAAACTGCCATGTAGACGAAGTTGGGTTGCTGAGATATTTTGGGGAATCACTACTTTGAACAAAGGTATTATTTGTCTTACTGTCACCTTATCTATGGATAAGGAGGTAGTGATGGTAACTTTCCCACTGTGTCAGGCAGCTTAATGAGTGGCACTGCAGTGATTTAGTTTTAAATATTAAGTATTATTTAGCACTTAAGAAGCCACCTTTTTGAAAGCAGTGCCTAAAAGCCCCATGAGTCTCAGGCCACTATTGGTCTAGCTTATGCCGAGAAGGATGTTCTGAACGGGCAAGGCAGATAAAGGAAGAGTGAAAATACCACCTGAATGGGACAAATATGAGCACCTGATGCTGGAGGTGAAACCAAGTGATGTCTATAGCATCTGTGATGGATGGATGATGGATGAATGGATGGATGGAGACTAAACTCAGGTTTTCTGAAGCTTGTCCTGGTGAGTCCCTGACCAAACCCAGCCCTTGCTAAGATTACTTCAGTTTTCTACTTAGGAGGTGTGATCTTAATTATGGCTGTTGTATGTATATGTTTTCCTTAGTGTGTCTATTGTTTTGGAGGAGATGAGGGAACCTGTGTCTGGTTATTGTCTCATATTTAGTATGAGACTACTTCCTAACTGGAAGCTGGGAGAGGAAGTGTGAAGAAGTGTATTTATTTGAGACACTGGGAAAGAAAAATGATTTTGTCCTACAGCCTTAGAAGTACAGTAGGAAAAAATTTTGATGCTGTGTTTGTTTCTCACTTTTCACTTCACCTTCCCTTTGTACAACACCAAAGAACATCCTCAGCCTATCTGGATCTAGTGACTTCATCTTGACTAAACAGTGCTGCCCCAGAGGAATAAAGATGCATGTCTTGATACTGATATTCATCATAAAATAAACCTGGGTGTCATTTATAAGACAGTAAATTCAGTTTAGGGGCTTCTGCAGTTGTCATTAAATATTAGCTCTACAGGAACTCAGATAGCTCTAGCAGCTGAGAGAGAAGGATGCTGTAAACTGGGGTAGGAGGGAGAAACCCAGGAGGAGGAAACATGCAGAAAACACTTGGAGCATTTCAGTCAAGCCAAGTGTCCCAGCTGTGATGGGATTGTTAGGTTATCCTGGAGGATGTCTCTAGGTACTCAGATACAGCTGGGCTCTTTGTTTTCCCTCCTATGTCTCTGCATGTCCCTCCTTTCTCCACCAGTGATGGCAATGGCAGAATGCAAGAACTGGCCTGCTTATAGCTTAGCAGAGGAGTGCTGGGCTCACAGTCTGGATTTCTCCCTTTCCTGCTTCCTACAGCCAGGCCCCAAACTTGCTGCATCTTCCTTCACACTATATACAGAAAGGATGAAAATTAGGAAAATTATTCCCTCTGTTCCTTTTATTGTAGGACAAACGAGGAAATGCTAGATTGTGACTTGCCCAGAATTATACAAGAAATCTTAGGTGAAATGGGGTATTGGCTTTGTTTTTGCAGTCCCACTTGGTCACTGTGAGCATACAACATTGTGGAAGGGGATCCCTCTTTCTGCCATTAAGAGGAAAGATAGGACCATGCTTTTGCTATCCTGATAAGTTTGGGGGTGGGGTGTTTAACAGGTTTTTTTTCTTTCTTACAGAAATGTATATATCAGACATTTCAGGAATGTCACAGCTTTTCCTCCCCTAGTTTTGCTGGAGGAATTCTTGCAGGGCTGGAAAACAGGTGGAAGGCAGCTTTCTCAGCACATGGTGAGACTTCTTTTCAGAGTTGCCCTACTTTAATTTCCTCCAAATTTCTCTGCAATGTATTAACTGAGTTTAAGATGGCATCTTCTGGGTTGGAGGAATACTGTGTTCCTGTCTGCTACTAGATTTGCCATCACTTTAGATCACGATTAATGTCTTTTTAGCAGAGGTGTTATGGTCAAAGCCCCAAAGATGCATTCTGATAAGACTCTCTTCCCTAGTTGCTTGCCTCCATGGCCTGGACTCTCTCCTCATTTTGTTTTAGCTTTGAGACTATCACCCAATCCGCTAATTGTGGTAGACCTAGTCAGGAAGGAAAGGTGGTACCAGGCAAGAATACGCCACTCTGAAAATGAACCTTTATACCAGATCCATGCTATGGCGAAGAACGAACTTCAGTGTGGTATGAAACACTGTGATTTATGCCTGTGAATAGTCATCCATCGCAGTGAGGTTGGCACGTGGCTCTGATTAGTCACCAGTGGATCCACCTGGTCTCAATATCTTTTCTTATGGTGGGTACCATAAATGTTCTGTTTTGAAATCTCTCAGTCTGAATCATGTTGTCAGCCAGTATCAAATTTCTCTCTTTTAGCTTCTTGTATAAAATACTGCTTCTTTCTCCGGTGTCTCACTATTGGTATAAAATATTGCCAATCCTAAATTGCCTGTGCAGTTTGACAGGGTCAGATATGGAGATAAACAAGCAACACTTGGATGGAGCAAGGACTGCAGCAGCCATATTACATCCTAATATGGGACCTTCGGCCCCAAGACACCAAGTGCAGGAGCAGTGGCCAGCTGAAAGAGAAGTTGCTGCTCCCCTACAGCAGCCTTATGGCAGACTCACCCACTCCATGTGGCTTGATGCTGGCTTTGGTGCTATAGGTAGGTCATCTCAGTAACTGGTCCCTAGTCTTGTTAGGACAAGAGGGAGGGTGGGGCAGGGAACCCAATTGCCCTGGTGGCAAGAGGGACTCAGATGGTGCCATTGATACCATTACAGGACAGCCTCACTCTCTGTGGAGGCACACATACTGGTTTTGCATATGGTTGCTGCTCTTCTCCCAAGCTGATGGGGGTTTGGGATATTGGTGTGCACGCACCACTGTTCCCCACTGCCTGCTCTAAATGCAACTGTTTCATGTGTTCTTTTCCTTTCTCTGACTTTAATTATCCCCAGTTACTGTGATACCAGGACTACTGGGTAATTTCCACCATGCAGGAGGTCAGACCCATCAAAAGTAAAGTCCGATCACTGTCTTCAACAAAGAAATCTTTCTTCCAGTTATTTGCCTGGTGTCAGGCAGTTGTTTTTTTTTTTTACAGATCTGAAACAAAACCCTTATTCAGTTGGTGTTCACACAAGTTTTGCCATTAATGATTTAAAGCAGCCCAGATTTGCACTCCGGTTTATTACAGACCTTCTATCAAGAAAGACCAACTTCTGGTTTTCCTGTCATCCAGAAAGTTGAGATTTTTCCAGGTTTTAAGTGCCATCTAAAATGACCCTTCTTTAAAATACATGTTCTTTATACATTAAAGCAGCAGCAAGATAGAGAAGAAACCTTTATTTCCCTTTGCAGGTCAACCTTAAGGTCAGCATTATAAGCCTTTTATAACTCCTTGAAATTTTAAACTGCTTTCTTAGCTAAGTTGAATACCACTGACTTTAAAAACAAAACAAAACAAACCACTACACCTTTTCCCCTTCTGAGGAAAGGAAGACTGAGGAGAAGTCTGCAATGTAGTAATCAATGGGATCTAAAACAATTCCTGAATATTTGATCCTGGTATTTGATATGGGCAGGGATCCATGGGGCACCAAGAAGAAATCTCAGCTGCTGCTGTAACACATACAGCAAAGCAGATAAATGAGTACGTGGCAACTGGGAAACCTGAAACTCACTCATTTCTGAAATGAAAAGAAACTATTAAACTTAATGTCCATTTGTTAAGTACTTGCTTGTGATTTACAGCTCCTGCTCTGGGACTTGCAAAAATAGTATAAGGGGATGCCAGGCAGACCCTTGTTGTTTCCATCTCTATGCAAGGCCATCTAGCAACTTTTTTTCCTGTTGTAGAATGGATGTCAGTACAAGGGAGAATGGAGACTCAAATGGCAATTCTTGACTTTTAGACTGTTTCTTTTTATCCCTGCTAAGGAGGTGGGGGCATGTGAAAGGTGCAGGATGTTTCAGTGTGAGCTGGGTGTTGCTCAGCTCTCTGCAGCTGTCCCCTGCACCACAAAGGCCTCACACCACAGGGCAGTTTCTGCCCCTTTCCTAGTGGTAATGTATTTATATGAGCAGGTGGCATGTTTATCAGGGGGGAAAGAGCAACAAAAGATTGTTGTTGAATGTGCCTTTCTTTGAAAAGTAATGTTTTGTAGAAAAGTGGCTTATAAAACATTGTTTTGGTGGGAGGAGGACGGCAAAAGTGAACCTCCATCTGGAAAGAAAACAACCACCCTTTTTCCTGGAGAGAGAGAAAGAGGCGTGCGTCCCCATGCTTAACTTCTAAAACCGCCAAAGAAAGGTTGCTTTTTGAACAGGCAGCGAACCATCTTCTCCGATCTTCCTGGCTGGTTTCAGAGTAATTGCTCTAGAAGGAACGAGAAAAAAATAAAGAAAAACCCCCTGAAATCCGACCTCCTCCCCCTCCCCGGCCAGGTGTACTCACGCGTGGGGTACGCTGCGACGGGACGGTGCGCCCTTGGCTCCTCCCCGGGCTGCGGGTGCGAGCGGAGGATCCCAGCCCCCTCCCTGGCGGCGGCGTGAGGAGGAGGAGGGTCGGCTCCAGCACCTCCTCCCTTCCCCGCCTCCCTCCCCGCTGAGCACAGCGCCCCGAGCATGGAGCCTGCCTGAGACACTCCGTGGGCTCCGGCAGCTGCTGCGGCGGCCCAACATGGAGGCGGCGGCCCCGCCGCTCCCGCTGCTGCTGCTGTTGCGGCTCCTGGCCGCCTCGGTGCTGCGGTGTGAGCCGGGCTCGGCCGGGGGTAAGCTCGCCGGGGCGTCGCGGGGCCCGGGTCGGCGGGGAGGCGAGCGCCGCTGTCCCTATTGTTGTCGGACTTGGGCAAACTTTCCCCCGCGCTCCGCTGGGAGGGCTGCGGGGGCCGCGGCCGCGGGGGAGGGGGAGCGGGACCCTGCGGAGTGGGGGGCGCGGGCCAGTCTCTGGCGGGGGGGAAGGACACGCACATGGACGGGATGGGGAGAGAAGAGGACGGCAGGCTGGATGCGTCGTCTCACTCTCCCCCCCCAACTATTCCTCGTCGCCCCTCTTTTCTGCAAAAGGGGGGGGGGGGGCAGGAAGAGGAGGCCTCTTCTCCCCCTTCCCTCGGGACATGTCCCTTGGGGGGGGGGGGAAGCTGTTTCGTCCTGGGGTGGCTCAGGTAAACGCGTACAGTTGTAAAACGAGAGACAAAAGTCGCTCTCCCCGCTCCGCTCCTCCCCCCCCCCCCGTCCTTCCGCGGTCCCGGGCAGGGATTTCTCTGAGGTTTGGAGAGGCGGGTGTCGGGTGTCGCTCATCAAACTCTTGGCAGGGTTGGGGAGGGGGTGGGAGGAAGGCAAGTGTCGTTTTCTCCCCCCAGCTCCGTTTTAAGGCTCTAGGCCCGGGGTGGGGGTGGGGGGGTGGCGCTGCGGCGGGAGGAACCGGCCGGCCCGGCTGGAGGCAGCGGCGGGCGAGAGGCAGTCGGGGTGCGGATGCCCGGCCCGGGTCCAACCCCGCGGGCGCTGCCGGAGCTGGAGCCCGGCTGCCCCGAGCCCGCGGAGAGCTGGGCCCCTCGTTAGCGCGCGCTCTCTGTCCCGGGCACGGAGCCTGCCCTTTGCTTTCCCTTTGCAATACCCTTTTTCAGGGAATGTGCTAACCCTTTAAAAGCACAAATAAACAGAGGCTATGCTCTGCCTGCAGCGTGTGTGGGGAGAGGGCCGGGGTCCGTTCCCCATCCTTTCTCCCTAGGCGCTGTTTCAGTCCTGAATTTGTATCACCGAAGATGGGGAGTTAGGGCTGCACGTGTAAGACTTACGGTTTGCTACTGCTGCATCTGGTCAGCCTGAATACATCACCCCGGTGCTTCAGCAAGCTGAAGCCTCGTTGTTGCAATTTCCTAGGTAGTTTAGACAACTTGTCAGTGTGACCAAGGCTGTCAGAACATCACCTCAGGGCCTCTTTTATTAGGTCACCCACCTTTTCAAACCGTCTGTAATTATTAGAACTGTCATTTTGAGGAAGAGAACTGACCGTTTCTCTGCTGGCAACATCGTTCTGTATTTTTAGTTGAAGCTCTATGTAGGTGTGTCTTATGTATTGCTTATTCTGTCAGGATTATATGAAAAAGATACCTTTCACATCTCAGGATGCACCTTCTCCATATACATTGCCTCAATCTTTTAAAAATGTTTCAGAAAACCTGAAGTGTGGCTTGTTCCTTTCTGAAGGCTTATATTTGTGTAAAGATGTTCACGTTTCTACTTGACTGAATGAAGCTATGTAGCTTTAGGGGGGGAAAAATCAACTTCCAGGAGTCTTAAATAAAGAGAGAACAGGCAGATAGTGTTCCTTGAGGGTTTCCTTACATTTACTTAACAGACTCTATTAGAAACGAATCTTTTACAAAAGGGGTAACTTTGCATTTGGAACTCTCAGGAAAATAAAAGTTCACAATAAAACTGAAAAATAAGTTGTAACTTGGAGTTTGGTTTTTATTTACCTAATTTCAGAGAGTGATTCTTTCGATATAGTGTATGTTCATTATCAATAGTCACCTTCCTTAACATGCACAGAAAAACCCTTCTACAAATGTACCTTTTTTTTAGTAATTAGCTGAAGAGTCTTGGTTATAAATCTTAATGACATTGCTTTTGTTCTGACTACTTAGTAGGAAGGTATGTGATTCTTTTGTTAAGCTGATCTGGACAGCTTTTAAGGATGCTCATCTGTTCTTTTCGAAGGAGCATGGATGTACTATGAGAGGCTCTCTATGGTTTTAGTTCCATTCCTGAGAACCCCCACTCTGTAAGCAGACGCCTGACTTTAAGGGACTTTAACCTCTTGTAAGATAAGCACATCAAAATACTTTTAAATATGTAAATACATTTCTGCAAGATTGAGGGTGTGCTGGAACTTCAGCAGTGTTAAAGCTTCTGTGAAGTTTGGCATATTATAATAGATCCTGAATACTTTGGCCGTGAAATAATTTTGCTGTGGAGCTATGTCCCTGGTCTGTATGTGGTGATGGTGTCAGGAGTGGTTTTATTTATGTGGCTTGAAATAATGATAAACCTGCTTCAGGTATGGGTTATACTTGACTCTCCTTTCACTGAGATAAGACAAAATGATTGTTGCATTTGGTCCTTCCTTTGCCTGTGCAAAGTATTCAGAAACAAGGTGGCTATGACAATGGCATGTTTTTATCTGAAAATATTTTAAGTTCTGAGCGCTTAAGAGTGCACAGCGGATGTTTTATGTTTGGGCTCTTAAAACCTGGAAGTAGTTGAGATAATGTTTAAGTTCTTGTTTAAGATTTATCTCATGCAAGACTTATTTTTACTTAAACTCACAAAAGCTTGGTTAGATGTTGCTTTTTGTGTACTAGAATGTTTCCCAAAATTATGAGACTGTATCTTGGTTTTCTTTAATGAAACAACTATTTGCCTGACATTAAGAAACACAAAATAAAGAAAGGTGAACAGAGAAGTGTGACAGGATGGTTACAAAAGTTTCAAACTAGGGATTCAGCGTGAAATAAAAAATGCATTTTAGCACAATTCTAAAATGACTTTTAATTCATACTGTTTTTCCTGAGATAACCTAAAGCTAATGAAACATATCACTATGTTTAAATGTAGAATGTAACAGGAAAGAACACTTGCTAATTTTATGATGGGGAAATGTGCTATGTAGGAGTCATCAACTGCATTTCAGTGCCATTTCAGTTAGTCTGTCATTGATTTAGGGGGACTGTTTTCCTAATAACTATTACTAGCATGATGTGAGGGTCTGTCACAAATTATGGTCATAAATCCTCTTGAAATAGTGAGGAAATACTGAAACTCCAGACTGACTCTGAAGTTTTAAGTTGATACTTTCAAAGCACTGAATCTTCTCTCTTCAGACAAAGGATAATGGTTTTAACTGTCTTTTAGGTATGGTGTGTGAATTCATTTATTACTATTTCATTTTAAATTAAATTAATTTAATTTTAAATTAATTTTTTAAACATCCAGAGATGCTCTAAAATTACTCATACTGTAGATGTGTCTGTAATAAATAAATCAGCATGACACACAAAGTCAATACTTTAGAAGAGTGTGAATGTATTTCATCAATAGCCTGGTGTAAATTCCACCATTGATCTTGCTATTTTTGAACCTTTTTCTTTTAATCTCAGCTGCTTTAACTTCTATCTTAAGAAATTTTTTTACTTGTTTATAATGTAGTCGCTAGTAAAATAGGCCATGGGTTTTGTTCCAGCTGTAAATTTTCTCAGTACTATGTGTTTCTTGAATAAGGCAAGCCAAGGTAAATTTTTAGGAAACACAGAGATTGCTTCTGGGAACTTGTTATCCTTTATGGTAAGGTGTGGCAGCAAAACAACAAATAAAGGTTACAAAACCTCTCCTAGAATATAGACACCTGAGACTTATAAAGAGTGTCTAATGTAACTTTGCTTCTAGTTAAAATGTAGCCAGCAATGTAGAATTAAAAGTAGTTGTCTCTTTTTGTCAAAGCAGAAATAAAAGAAATTTCACTGTTTGTGATAATCAGAAATAGCTTTAATGACAAAGTTTAGTTTCATGTTAGATCAGTATTTTTTGTGAACATACTGTAATGTATGAAAGCATCTTGCCATCTTGAGATCAATAACTAGGTTTAAATTCCTTGTTGGAAAGAAGCTATTGTAGGTAACTATTGCTCTTCATTCTAAGAAATCCTCTTAATTTTTCCTTATGTTGTTAACCCCAGAGCTATTAAGCATTCAAAATGTTTGGCTTTTGTAAGTTCATAATTTATCATGGAAGTTGATATGGCTGAAAAAAACCAGCAGCACTGAGAACACTTGAAGGAAATAGTTATTTTTCTGCTCAAGACCTTTGTGAAGAATTCAAAATAGGTATCAACCTGAGCATCAAGGGAAGAATGACTGTAGAATAAGTATCTCCTCAGTTTATGGCACAGGCCAATTCTACTATGCACAATGGAGTCAGCATTTTGTTTAGAGATTTTGAGGCACATGGGTTATTTTCCTTTTTTGCTATATTGCTTTCCAACAGGATATATCCAACAACACTGCAAGTCCACTTAGAACAGGAGCAAATAATTAGGATATTAGCTGGGGATGCTGTTTGGCTAAAGCCATGTGCTGTTTGGATGCTTTGGACTTTCTGAAGAAGTCAAAGATGTGCCATCTCCTGACAGCCCACAGCTAGGACTTCTGAACTGGATAAAATATTTCTGGAGAGTCCTACCCCCATTAAATTAGGCCATGGAAAGTCTTGTGATAGAGTCAAAGGATATTTTCAGCAGTTCTTGAGATTTTGGGTGATTAAATGGTTGTGAGAGGAAGAGAAAAAATGGGAAGTATGTCCCACAAAGTATTGTTCAGTACAGTTGGTTGTTAGGAATTTTTGGGCAAACAATTCTTTTGGTTCCTTCTCTTTTGGAAAAATCAGAATGTGGAGCTCACCAGTGTTTCATCTTTGTGGTTTCTGTTTACTAA
Source organism: Balearica regulorum gibbericeps (assembly GCF_011004875.1). NCBI lineage: Eukaryota > Metazoa > Chordata > Aves > Gruiformes > Gruidae > Balearica > Balearica regulorum. The sequence continues at coordinate 50,462,610 of NC_046188.1, read as the reverse complement.
AGATTGAAAATATCTGTAAAGCCACAAAATTCTACTGAGACACTCCAAAGAGTGTAAAGAATGGGTGATGGGTTGGTGAGGGTGTTGAGGGTCCATGTAATAAACAGTATTTTTAATTTAGTTGTTGTTTCCTTAACTCTTGCTTGACTCATGCTTTGCCCACCAGCATGGGCAGATGTACTGTGTCATTTTGTATTGATGTTAAATCCATGGGCGACTTTTGCAAGGACATCAGTAAATTGACACATGCTTGATTTAAATTGGTTCATTTGCTCTGGATGATAAAAGGGTTAAAGCAACTGAAACTGCTTTTAAATCAGTAAATATAGGAGTGTGTTGTAGCTTAATGGGGACAGTCTGCTGGGAGAATTTCTTGACTGTGTATCAGCTACAGAATTGTCTAAATTTCACAGTATGAAGGTTTATTGCTATTGCAATAAACAGCACTGACAGCAGATGCAATAGTAAGTTCCCCTAATGCAATTGTCAATGGTCTGAGAGCCTCAAATGTTGGCACATGTATTTAAAAATGTCTCTATAATAATATAATACCCTATAATAATACAATAGTTGTTGAATACTGTTTGGCACTTTAGTTTTCTGAAGTGCTGTATGAGTATTAGCTAATTCTGAATATTCTGCTAACATAGCATTTATTATTTATCTTTTAGACATAAGGAAATTGAGCTTCCCCAGTTTGACTTCCTTCAAATACTAATAAAATTTGTCTTTGTGGCAAGCAGAATTAAGGTTTTTGAACTCTGGTCTTCCTGTTGAGACTATAGAGATAAAACAGGTAATTGTTCTATAAAATTATGAAGTTTATTGTTCCTAATGATGCAACTGGAGAAACAGAATTGCAAGTGTGTTAGGTTATAACTCTCCTCTCTACTATGAAAAGCGGAAAGATGGAAATTATATTCCTGTCTTTGGTGTGGTTACACAGTTTTTTCTCATGGATTTGTGTTAAAGGGCATGTGGTGTCCTGTGAAAGTGCAATGCCCTTTGGTGGTCTGCCCTTCTTATAGGACCCCTGTTGGCTTGAATTTGTCTGAGAGTGAGATGAGTGAGTGAGTTACTTACCTTGACAACTCTTCATTTGGCTCAGGATATGACAACACACTGTGATTCCAGAGGTTCTCTGTTGCCCTTTCTTTAGGTTGCCTTGAGTGCATATTGACTTTAATTTCACCATGTTGTTGCATTAAATGTGATTCATTAAACATTTATTAATACTTCTTTTTGGAAGTGGCTTGTTACATGTCATAGTAAAGGTGATAAATTAGCCTTGGAGGACTCTTGATCCTCAGCCAGCAAGAATTACATCAGAGGTAGGAGGTGGCAGTAAGTGAAGACAGAAGCTTGACCCCTTCTTTCTGCAGTTGAGTCAAAAAAAGCCAGAGAATGTGAGCACATGTTGTCTGCTTCATGTTTGTAAACCTCTTGGTGGATGAGGAGGAGCTGTGGATTGAGTGGACCTGCTTAGTGAATTTCTTTGCTTTTGGGTTTGGGAATCAAATAGTATTACTATAATGTTATTTTGTAGATGTTCTTTTTCTTTTCTGCCATTCAGTGCTGGTTTTAACTAAATCAAAAGGAAAGGAGTGGAGGATCTAAGAAAATGTTATGAAAGTGTACAGTGTTGCTATAATCTATGGGTTATTGATGTGCCATTTGAGAACTTTTATGGAATACTGTATGTACTTATGGCTTAAGCTATGTACTCCAGATTTTGAATTAGGCATAGATTATGCCTAATAGCAGTAATGCACTTAAATCCTTGTCAATAACTTCAGCATACCTTCTGTGGAAATTTTAGTTTTACTTGGATTCCAGAATCGTGGATGCTTTTTCCCATCCTTGTACTTTTTTTTTTTTAATTTGTTTTGCTTGAACACATTCTTTTCTGTTTTTCCAAATTAAAATTGTCCTAACTAGACTTCAGAAGGGAGGGGGGGGGGGGAAGTTTAGAAGACCAGAAATGTAATTAAATTTGTTGTGGGTTTTGTTTTTTTTTTTTTTTTTTTTTAATGCAAAATTTTACACTATAGACTATGGCTGTCAAGAAGGTGAAGTTGCTTCCTATTATACCTTTATAAATTGAGAGGAAGACATACCCCTCAGCCTGCCTGGTGTACTTGTCTTTATATGAATTAAAAAAACCCAACAGCACAGAATGCTTAAGTGACAGAATCACTGTCTCTGGCTTTAGTTTTAGAAGTGGTGCATACTTGTTATTTGACATGATGTAAAAAGCCTTATGTTTTTATTCTTATTATTGTTTAAGGATTATTTCCAAATAATTGGTAAGGCAGAGTTTCTACGAGTTTTTGTGCAGATATAAAAGTAAGGGTTTTTTGGGCAAACACTAATTGCTTTAAAAGGACAATCACAACGCCATGGCATTTGGAGTAACCTAGAAAATGTTGCTACTGTGTGTCTACCTTCAAATACTGTTTTTAGTTCAATCACATAGACCAGTGTCCTAGTGATGCCATGGAAATATAATCTGAAATAGAAGTATATTTGTATCTGTTTTACATTTCATTATGAAGGAAGAGAAAAATCAAGTTTGGTTCTTGGATAACAAGCTGTCTCTGCTGATGACAGTGACTAATTCAAGGAGGAGAAGTAATGGAAGGTTATGAGATTTTTTTCTCTGATGTGTAACTATAGGAGATGTCTCTGTAACATAGTGCTCTTTCTTAGCACTTGTAGCTTAATACAAAACCGAAGGCCATTTCTTGAACTTCTTAAAGCAGCAGAATTTAAAAAACAAAACCCTAATCTTTTGTTTTATAGAAGATGTCACCTTTGACCACTGAATCATAAATTATCCAGTGTTAGATGTATATCGATCACTACTTATATTGTGCATACAGTTTAAAGGAGCTTTGGAGGCGTTAATTTGTGGACCTAGTTATTTCAAATCACGTGTGGCTTACTTATGAATTCTATCCCATTTAAGGAAGGTCACTCATGGCCACCAAGTTTCCTGTTTTCTCTGTCACACTTTGTTTTTCTTCCAGTAGTCTTTGAAAATTTTCTGGTTCTAGAACAATTGAAAAGCTCAGAATAGAGTTGCCTACCCTATAAGAACGAATTTTGACATAAAATATGATATAAATAGTTTTTCTTCAGATTTTTCTGATTGCTTCCCTGCTTGAGAGTTGGCAGCTTGAAGTATGATGTGTTTAAACTTCCCCCCCCCCCAGGGGGAAAATGTTTTAGCATCAGAAATCTGTATTGGTGACTTACCTGGATGTGTCTTTCACAAAAGATATGAAAGCAAATTAAACTGCTGTGTTAGTATTCATGTTCTCAAGTCAGAGCCAAGAGGATGAAAATGCACGTGGCTAGCATTTTCCACTTAGAAGGTCTGCCCAGCTGTGAATGATTTTTTTTTAAAAAAAAAGCTATACATTACCTGTCTTCAATAGCTGAGTAAAAGAAATCTGTAGTTACGGAGAATTTTTGTCTGGGTTTTAACAGTATGTTTTTACTGTCTGAATAAAGTTGACTAAAACTCAAGTTTGCAGGTGTTCAAGTGCAAGAAGGTACATAGTCAGAAAAAGTTACACATCTGGACTTATTTAGGCAAGCTGCACAGTGAGAGTTAGGTAGGGTGTGGCTAATGCAGGCAAAACTATAGTGAAGCCTCAACAAATTGAACTTGAATTGTTTGCAAGTCTTTCCCTTTTACCTGCCCCCAAAACCTGTATGAACCTGGATTTTCATCTCATCTAACCTTTCTTCAACACCCACCCCCACCCTGAGCCCCAAAACCCCACTACACTCGACGTGACTTTGGAATCTGTGTACAGGAGGAGGAGGTTTTCTATGATGGCATTAAAAAGGTGCATTTGTCAATTGCAAAAATCAGATATGGTGACTGCTAGAAGGAATCGTGCATCCTGTAAAGAGTCGGGGAATATTCCTGGAGACCTTTTTTGAACAGAATAAATCAACTCTTAAGGAAGACCAAAACTTAGTTTCTGTGAACATTGTAGCTAATGGTAAAACTGGGGGAAATACACATACACACCAGCAAAAGTTTAAGTCAGTGCTGGATGATATTTGCAGTAAATAAACCATTATGTGAAGGTGTTCTGTAAGAGTTGCAAAAGAGTAACTGAAATGAACTCTGTAGTTTGCGTGCAGAATAATCCATACTATCTGAACATCCAACGGCATGCTTGACACAGTATATCAACAGTCTGCTGCTAGATCTTATTTGCGTAATAAACTTTGACAAACAAGTTCTGCAGATGGTTAATATTTTCAGAGGAATTGCTGTCTGTTTGCAGCCAATTTGTGGCCAAAAATGTGATATAGGTTGTGATTAATTTTCTCTCTGAAATGTTTTCATGGCTGTGGTCATTCCACGCGTTGTTACCATCACATCTGACTGCAAATGAAAAATGAAATGTTCAGCTAGAAAGATTTTTAATTTAAATTTAAAGGGCAGAGAGTTGGCCATGGAGTTATACTGGCTACATTTGAAGTTCCCTTCCTCTATCAGAGCAACAGAAAACAACATGTTTGTCAGGATTAGAGGGTGATAATCCTTCTACTTGAAGGAATCCTGGATGGTTGTGACAAAATCCCAGTGTTAGATGCCTGTTAATGCTGAGGTCATTCTGCTGTTTGTAAATTTTAGTGTTTTAAAGAGCCTTCAAGACATTTGTGAAAAGTGAAGCCGTTTTGCATGAGCCAGAGAACTGGAAAATGCCTGGATTTTACTTAGTGATTGGTAGTTAATTAGAGTTTAAATGTGCTGCCAGACCACTCAGTTCCCCAGAGCAGAGACAGATTTGCTCGTAGTTCACAGAAGTGCTGACCTAGGCAGAAGTAATCTCTTACAAGGTCCTGGGTAGCTTATGCTGAAGTATGTACATGTGGAAGGGTGTGAGATTTGGCAGGGAGGGGTGGGTATTCCACATATATATGTGTGTGGGGGTGTATTATATGTATGAATGTTCTTATGTACTTAAACACTTGGTTAAACAGTTTCTCCTGCTCTGTTTTTTCTCCTTTCCTTGTAATGGTTGTGTTATTGAATAACCTTCCATTTCTGGGAAAAAAACCCCAATAACAAGCCATCCCTGCTTTTTATGTAGACTTTTAACTCCTGATGTTAGATCTCAATACATAATTTTAGGGAGGAAAGTTTCACAGTCGCTCTGTATGGGACTGGAATTCAGTATACGTGGATTTGGTTTTGGTGTTGTTACAGAAGCATGCCCTTAAGCCTGTGAACTCCAACTTTTCATCTGAGAATAGGTGACAGTGATACATAAATGGTCTCTCTGAATGCATCTTTGAGTGTTTTACACAAGAATCTTTTCTTATACATATGCTTTTAAAATAATCTTCTAGTAATAAACCTGATTTGTTTGACTCCATCTTTGTATTACTCTCTCAGTGACTTGTGTTTCATTAGAGAAATGAAGTTGCAAAGTAACAGAATGGTAGGTAAAGAATCCCTGAAAAAGTAGAGTGATGTTTATTTTGTTAATCAAAATTGTATGCCTGATCAATTTTGTGCAACTAAATCTTTGATCTTGCATAACCATTTTCCAATATCTTTTGCAGTCTCTATTTTGCAATTTCTGCATGTTCCTTCTCCTGTGTTGGTAGTATTTCTTCTCGGCTTGAAAACACTTCTAGGCAGGGATCTTGTGTATTGTTTTTCCTTTTACCTGCTTGCTTTGTGTTGTGTGGGGTCTTTTTTTGTTTGTTTTTTGTTTGTGGTCACCCCCCCCCCCCCCCCCCAAGAACCAAGATTGCTGAAGGCTGGAATGTCTGTGGGTGGGTAATTAAAAACAGTGGTCAAGAGAGCTCTTGGAAACTTGTTGGGTTACTTCTCTAAGTAGGATGATGAGGCAGCATCATTGAATGGAAGGAAAAAAAAAAAAAACAAACCAAAAAAACAACCCCAAACACCCAAACCATCCTATTTCTGGCAGTTTGAAGAGGCTGCCTTAGCATATGGCTCCACTAACATTGTCTGCCCATGACAGAATTGGTAAAACTGGAGAAGCTGCAACTTAGCCTGTGTTTGAGGATTGCTGCTTGACATTCAGCCTAGTGCACAGTGGTGAGAAGATGAGCAAGTAGAAGTTCCACAGGGTGTGGAACTCCTGGCATCTGGAGATAGAGTACACCTGGCGCTGGTCCTAGGAGGCAGAATTTAGCCAGCCCAAAGCTTATTGCATGTGGGCAATGATGTGACTTGTTTTCTCTGAACAATGGCTATGGGATCTTCGTAAGCATTGGCCTCTCACCTGGTTATTCTGAGGGGTTTTTTTGTGTATTTTTTCCTGAGGAAGTCTGTGTGCAATGAGGGAGGATGTGGAGTACTGTAAGTTCTTGATACAGCTGACAGTCCTCCAAGCCATACTTGCTCCTTGACAGTGGTGTTCTTAGATATACAAAATGCACGTGTAAAAGCCACTGCACCCATCCAGAAGGTGCTTGGTAGGTACAGGTAAAGATTCTGGTGCACTTTTTTTGTGTTTTTCTGATTCCTAGGATTCTAGGAAGTCAAATGTTGCAGGGACACAGATGAAAGTTTTATTTTTAAAGGAGATGTACTGTAGTGACCAGCTTTGGGGAATGTTCTTGGGACCTGTTAGTATTACCTTCCTTGTACAGATTATACGGCTCTTGTAGGGTAACAAAACTTGCTTTGTTTGACATACAGCTATTCCACAATTATTTCCCTAAAGGTGCTTGTATTTTGGAATGGTTTCCCCATGAAGATCTGTTCTGGAATACTTTATTATAGTCCTTTCTCAGCCTTGGAGCTCATTTCATACTGTGTAACAGGCTCATGTTACTGAATCTGAGCATCTGCTGGTTACGTCTTGATATCAACTGATTCATTATCATGGTTGTTTATAACATGATACCTGTCTATATGCTTGTTGACAGCCTGTTAGGACCTTCTTGTCCACAAATGCTAGTTTCTGAGGGAGGATGCCTTCTCTTAGGTATTCCTTCTCTTAACATATTGCCAAGAGCCTATAAGAACATTTCAGGTCATGTGGCAAGAGTGTCTTCCAGCCATGCTTTTGGCCCTTGATTGACAATGAGCCAGAGGTAGGTGGGAGGACTTGTTTGAATGGACAACAGGAAAAGTAATTATGTGCTTGGGAGCCCATGCTGCAGGACAGGTACAGTCAAACCAGTGTACTAGTATGGGGTAGGAATTTGTTCTTTTACTAGTATGTTCTGCTGTTCCTTTTTAATTACTGCTAAGTTCTCCAGCTGTTTAGTTCCCTGGCAATTAATTGAGTGGAAGCTGCTTTACACATTCTTTCCTATGCTCATTTTGAGACTCTAGCACCATGGGGTTTTTTTGGTTTTTTTTGGGGGGGGAGGTTTTTGGGGGGTGGTTTTTGGGGGGTTTTGGAGGGGGTTGGGAGGTTTTTTTGGGGGGAGTTGGGGGGATTTTATTTTTATAAATAAAATCTTGGTCTGTGTTGGAAACTAAAACTAAAATGACTTCAGGTCTTTCTTCCCTGCTGCGTGACTGTCATTGCTGTTGCAAACCACTGTGTTGACAGGAACTCATTACTGGTTCAGTAAAGCTTCGTAGCAATTGAGAGACTATGTACCAGTGCTAATGAAAAGCCTTTGCGTGGTTTCTGGAGGCTTGGGCATCAACAGGCACGTGGAGAGGTTTCAGGGATAAAAATATAACTTGTCAGCTGCTGTGTTCTAAATTACAGCTGCGTGCAATGCTTTCTCCTGTATAACTTCTCTGCCACTTTATTGTGAGACAGAAGCAATGTACTGAATTCTACAAAATTAAAATGGAAATGTTTGTATGCAAGAATAGAGCAGTCAAGCACAGTGGGAGATGAGTAAGCATTATGCACACACATGATTGTAAAAGAAACTTTAGCACCAGTTTGTTATTATGAAGTCTGAACTAATGTTGGCTGTTTATAAAAAAGAATGGACTTTGCAGGGTTATTTTCCTATTTAAACATCAGCAGGACACTGGGAACAGATTACTGTGAGTATTTGAGTAAGTTGTGTTTGCTTAATGTGCTTGGCAACTTTTCTTTCAATGAAAGTTTAACTTTTTAAGCTATCCAAGTTCAATTTCAAAAACTTGGCCTTCATTAGGAAGGTAAGATGGCTGGAAACAAAATCAGTGGAGTTTTTTACAGTTATGGATGTGTATGATGTCATTTGTCAGATCACTGTTGTATATGTGGCCAGAAGTGAGTGTGTTTCATTATCTTTATTTAGAAAGACTTTGAAACATGGAATGGTAATTTATTCAAAGTCCTGTCATAAATATTGCTTATTCCTAAGAGGATAATTTTTGCTGGGATAATCCCAAAACATTAACAAATAGATCAGTCTTCAGGAGATAGCATTCTGTGCCTTTCTCCCATGTTTGGCTAAGCATGTGCCACATGATGTTCAGACTCTTTTTGCTGGATTATACAGATCTTCCAACTTCAACTCCACCTGTTGCACTGGTTTCAGTGATGCATTGGCAAAGCAGTAATGATTTCAGAATGCTTTCCAGTGTCTGAAATGGCATGAAACTTTCTAGTGCTGACAGCTGTAAATTCATGTTAAAAACCAAGAATTCCTGAAACTTGTCTATTAGAAACCTCTTTCTATATTTTATATATGTATAAGCATGTCTTTCTGTACAGTTGTAAAATTGTAATAAATTGTAACAAAAAAGGCTTTATTTGAATAGTACACAAAAGTTTACGTGCAAACCCCAAATAACCTGGAATTTAGTTTACCTACAGCTTACTTTTTAGATTTAGATTTTAATTATTTTTTTTCTTCCCCAGAGACTGATTTGGTATTTAACTTGAACTCAACCAGTGCTTCTCTTGTTTCTTCCTAAATCCTGGAGAAGTTGTTGGTTTTTTTCCTTTTTTATTTTTTTGGGTTGTTTTTGTTTTGTTTTAAACAATTTAAACAGTATTATGCAGAAATCACTGCAAATGAGGTTGCAACAGTGTCATGCCACTTGAATTTACTAATTTTAGATGTTCTAGAGTCTACTGGGAACCTTTTCATAACTAATAGTGTTGCTTTAAGCCTGAACAAAAAGGAATTTGTTTGCAACACCTGGTGTAGATTAGGAAGAGACTGTGTTTCAAAGGGAGTCTTTTGTCCAGTGGCTTTAGTTTAAGCAGCGTCCAGCTTCCATACCATGCCCCATCCAGTGACAGCACAAAAATGTGTGGTCATGTAGTAAACTAGATTAGAGGACTGGGCTGAAAGTAACCTCCTCAGTTACCTTTTGTTTTGTGAGATGTCCTTTCCTTGCCTAATTTTTTTTTTTAATTTCTCCCTCCCCTCTCTCATCAAACATGTTATTAATAAATACCTGCATCATTGAAGAGACAGAGGCTGCTTTATGATATAGGGTAAAATATGATTTAAATAATTTTTTCTCTAGTCTAATAAAACTGTGATACTGCACGATCAAGGATTTGATAGGTCTAACATATTCAACTTTGAAGGAAGGATAATGCCACATGTTTCCATGTAATTCAGATGTTACATAGCCTATGATATTTTGTTCTCTGTGTTCTTGGTTTTTGGTTGTCTTGTTGGTGTTTTTTTTTTAAATAAATAAAATCTAAACTCAATGTGTTATTTTTGCAAGTCTTTAATTGTTTGTGTTGCACTTCATTAGTGATAAGAATAGCATCTTGGAGAATCTTCTGAGCAACACAGAAATGGAGCATGTGTTTGCATTTATAGTGTGATGTGATAGAGGGTTAATTGTATGGATTAACTGTTCTGCAGGAGCAGATAGATGTTTTCTCCTTTGATGTTGTGCTGTTCTGTGGTGTCCTTGGACAACTGCTGCATAAGATGAAGTTTTTAGTTTGAAAGCTTCAACTTAAGTAGCCTTTAGAAATGTTTGGTGTCATTTGATGTCAAGTCTTGTTACCTTATTAACTGTGTGTATATATATGCATATAAGTGTGTGTGTATATGTATATATAAACATACTTTGCATTCTAGGTTTTTATAATGGAAAAGAACATAATGCTGTAATCAGTTGTCGTGGTTTTACCCCAGCCGGCAGCTGAGTACCACGCAGCCGCTCGTTCACTCCCCCCCCATCAGGATGGGGAAGAGAATTGGAAGAGTGAAAGTGAGAAAACTCATGGGTTGAGATAAAGACAGTTTAATAGGTAAAGCAAAAGCTCTGTGCACAAGCAAAGCAAAGCAAGGAATTCATTCACCACTTCCCATGGGCAGGCAGGTGTTCAGCCATCTCCAGGAAAGCAGGGCTCTATCACACATAACGGTTACTTGGGAAGACAAACGCCATTGCTCTGAACGCCGCTGCCGCCCCCCCCCCCCCCCTTCCCCCAAGCTCCTTATAAACTGAGCATGACGTCATATAGTATGGAATATCCCTTTGGTCAGTTTGGGTCACCTGTCCTGTCTGTGTCTCCTCCCAACTTCTTGTGCACCCCCAGCCATCCCGCTGGCAGGGCAGTGCAAGAAGCAGAAAAGGCCTTGGCCCCGTGTAAACACTGCTGAACAATAAGTCCGTAGAACAAAAACATCTCTATATTATCAATGCTGTCTCCACCACAAATCCAAAACGTATTCCCACACTAGGTACTATGAAGAAAATCAGTCCTCTCAGCTGAAACCAGGACATCAGTGGAGCACATTCTTGAGAGGTTTTAGATGCCCTAACTTCCTCCAAGTAAAACATAAGAAAGTTGATGTTTTTCACATGTTGATATCATGGAAGAAATAAAGTGCATCTTCTTGCTTCAGAGCTTCATGGTGCAATTATTGAGAAGTAATGGATGGACGATAATGACTACTAGTTATTGGCTCCTCAGTGACTTATAAAATGAGTTGATGGTTTTGAATCTCATTCCTGCTGAATCGATAACGTGTATTGCACAGTGCTTCTCTACATTGCAAGTGTTAGTCACAGCAAAGGAGACAAAAACCCCTGAATTGTCCTCAAAAGTAAGTTACTTTCTATCACCCAAGTGAGGTCTGTTGATAGGAAGGTTGACCCATATTGTACGTGGTAATTAATGGAAGACTGACATGAGCAGGGAGTTCTGGATTTTAGATCCCCTTTTTAAAGGAGAAAGAAATCTTCACTTTTATTTGCATCTTCTTTAATTAACTTCTGCACTAGATGAGCTTGATAAAGGAGTTACTTGTTTCCACTTTGTACTATTATTGTAATGTTAAAATGCTTTCTGTAAGTAGAAAGTGAATGTTGACTCTGAGCAAGTATTTAGTTACAGAATGAGGTGCCTAAGTTTAGTATGGGCACCATGAAGGGCTTCTGTCAACTGTGCTTCAAGTTAGTACTTGTTTGGTGTGTTTTGTTTTGGGTTTTTTTTTTGTTGGGTGGGGTTTTTTGTTTGGGGTTTTTTTTTTTTTTTGGTTGTTGGTTGGCTCTATTTGGTTGTGTTTGAGGAGAAAGCTGTTTTTCAAAAAAAGCAAGTGCTTTTGTGGTCTAGTTTACATCTAGTTTTTAGAGAAGGTAAGTTTCTCCTCTAGTTTAACAATACTCTGGTTGTTCAGACTTCTCTTTCAGGCAGTGCTTCAAAGGCTAGGTGGATGCAGGCACCATGTTCAATTTTCTTGCAATTCACTAATGAAATTTAAGATGCCTTCTGTTCATTTGTTTGTTTTTAAATCATTCACTTAAGGTTTGCATTTGGGCCATAATATTTTTTTTTTTTTTAAGCAAGACTTAGAGTCTAAAGTAAGACATCCTTAGTATGTAGGACAAACAGCCCTTCGCCTTTGCATGTAATTATTTGGGTTAAATTGGGTTTGTAAGCCCTTGTTGTATTTTAAGAGGGTAGATGTCTGCTTCTGTATTTGATCATTATTGTTCATACCTGGAGGGAGTTACTTAGATGCATGTGGTCATTTCTTGCATATATTTCATGTTTATTAACAATCCACTGCAGGGTCTTGTTTATAAAAAGTTAAAATGCAGTTCATAATTACTGATGGTGTGCTTGAATGTTGAATGTACCATGTTTGTCACGTTTCTGGATTGGAAATTTGATTTTAGGCTGTGGGTCATAGCTTTTTGTATTAACATCTGATTTTTGTGATGTTTTTAATAAGTAAAAAAAATATTCATATGTATAATAGGGAGGGCAGAATCCAGGACATTTAAACACCAAAACAGTCTGCAACAACTGGAAATAGAAGAGGTGTAAAAACTGGTTGTAATAAGCTTACTATGCTTAAAAGGCGCTCACCGGAGAGGGGACACATGGCACTAATACATAGTCCAGCTATGAGTGTGTTAAATGCTAGGCAGTGCGTTGCAGTGGTGAATGTGTTCAGTGTGTTCTGCCTTAATCTGGCTCCTGGAGGACAGCAATATTTATTTCTTTTTCTCAACCATAGCACAGGGTTGAAATAGTTGTTTGGAAAATCATTTAATCTGAAATGCCCTGGATGTTTTCCAGACACAAAGGGAGAAGGCTTCCTGCTCTGAAAGTCCTGGGTCATGTCTTCATTAATGAAACAGGTGTAATTATTACACTGATATTGCAATCGTGATGTAAAAATCCTGATAGAGTCAGTGGAACTCCATGCAGCTGATGAAATCTCAGGTGAGGAGTGAAATAATGACACTGCCTTTTTACTTGATATAAAACTTTCCTTTTTTCTGCTGGCATTTTTACATTGAAATAGCTATCTCAATGTAATAATTACATCTTTCTCTTTAGTAATGAAGACGCAGCCAAATAGTGCAGATGAAGGGTGGAGGAAAGGGGTACTGTGCACAAAACAGGATAATCAGATCAGTGATGGCCACACATTGAGTTAGTTTTCTTTAGTATAAACAAATGTACTTTGCTCTGCCCTCCATGATAATTGCATCCTTGTGTAATGCTAATAGGCTTGTACCTTTCTCTGGTGGTTTAGCCCCAGCCAGCAGCTGAGCACCACGCAGCTGCTTGCTCACCCCTTCCTGTGGGATGGGGAGGAGAATGGGAAGACAAAGGCAAACCCTGTGGGTTGGGGTAAGGACAGTTTACTGGGACAGCAAAGGGAGAGGAAAATAACAACAACAGTACTTAGAATATACAAAACTGGTGATACACAATGCAGTTTCTCACCCAACAACTGTACAGCTCAGACCACACACTCAGACCTGTCCGAAGCCAGACGGTCCCTGAGCCACGTGTCCTGAAGCTGCGCCGCCGCTCCCCAAGTAGCCCCCTTTTATGCTGAGCATGACATCATATGGTACGGAATACCCCTTTGGCTAGTTTGGGTCACCTGTCCTGGCTGTGTCCTATCTCAGCTTCTGGTGAAAATTAACTCTATCCTAGATGAACCCAGGACAATATCCACCCCTTATTCTATACCGTGCTCAGATCCTACACTTACCAATTAATCACCACCCTTTTCCCTGTCTTTGAGAGATACATATACACACACACACACACACACACACAGAGATATCATTCCCCTGGTCTGTAGGCCATCCCTGTATGATGTCCATTGAGTTCATTTAGTCCATGACTTTGGGCTCCATCTGTCATAACAGTCTCTCAGGGCAGGAGTGATGATGTGTGCTGTTGGATTGTTGTGTGCTGCATCTGGAACTCATAGCTTGTGTATCTGATGTGGTCCGTGCTCCCAGTCTGCAGGTTCAAGATGTTGATTTCAAGGAAGTAGCTAGGCGCTGGTTGCTAAGGCCAGTTCTAGTTCCATCATTAGCACTCATCCTTCATTAATTTGGGTGATTCTTACTTTAATACCATTGATACGGCATATAGCAATATCAGTTGTGGTGTACCACTTGGCTGCCTTTGACTCCAGTTCATATTGAAGTTCTAGCATGTCTGGCATGGCAGCACTCATCGGCGGTGTGACTTCCTTCAGGCCATGATAGTCTACTGTCAGCCTCCGCTCTCCACTGGCCATTTGGGACTGTTAAAGGGTGAGCGGGTTCTGCTGATCACTCCCTGACCCTTCAGTTGACAAATCAGCTTATGGATGGGAACCAGGGAGTCTCGGTTGGTGCAGTATTGCCGCCGGTGCACTGCTGTGGTATGAATTGGCACCTGTTGTTCCTTGACCCCGAGCAACCCCACAACAGAAGGGTCCTCTGAGAGACCAGGCAAAGTAGACAATGGTTCAATTTCCTCTGTCTCCAAGGCAGCTATACCAAAAGCCCACCGGTACCCTTTTGGGTCTTTGAAATACCCTCTCCTGAGGTAGTCTATGCCCAGGATGCACAGAGCCTCTGGGCCAGTCCCAATGGGGTACTGTTCCCAGTCATTCCCAGTTAGACTTACTTCATCCTCCAGTAGAGTCAACTGTTGGGATCCCCCTGTGACTCCAGAAATACAGATGGATTCCACCCCTTCATGGCTTGATGGCATTATGGTACATTGTGCACTGGTGTCCTCTAGAGCCTTGTACTCTTGTGGGTCTGATGTGCCAGACCATCATATCTACACAGTCCAGCAAACCCAGTTGTCCCTTTCTTCCACCTGGCTGGAGGCAGGGCCCCTCTAATCCTGCTCATCGTATTTGCTACTCACTTCTTGCAAAAATTACTTCATTTGCGGAAATAAGAGGTAGGTTTTGAACAAAATTAAATAAACACACACCCCTGTGGATGGATTTTGTCACCTGTATTCTATAAGAAGTTTTAGAATTTGTATATTTTAATTTATATGTGGGGAAAAATATCTGCATTCCTGTTTTTCTGGCTACACTTCCAGCAGTGTGTTGCTTATATTTGTGGCCCTCTGATTTTGGAAATGAGCTATGTGTCTTTCGACTTCCAAAAATGGCAGCTAGGATTTTCTTTGAATTGGCACTGTGGCATCTGTGTCTTTTTTTCTTTCTTCTTTCTTTTTTCTTCTGTATTTGAACCATTTGCACTGTAGCATAGCCCTGGAGTTATTTCTCTTGGCACTTTAATTTGATAATTTGCTGAAATTGGAGTGTAGAGAAGATGGAAAAACATTTAGTCACACTTCTCTACATGTGTTGTGTATCAGGAGTCCAGTTTCTTATTTGCAGTACACTGTCTAGGCTGCCAAAGGGATGGCAGAGTTGGGGTGGCTGAGACTGTTCTTAAACCATTTCCAGTAGTAAAATGTCTGCCTCTTTCTACTCTATTAAAATTTATTTGTAACGTAGCTTGATGGTATAAAAAGGTTGTAAGTTTACTCTGTCTGGAAAGAAACACTGGTTATGGTTCTACTTAGCACACTGGGTTCTTGTCTTGGCTCTGCCATGCACTGCATGTCTTGCCTGTGTGCAAGACCCTTAATCCTGGTCTTCTGTGGGCTTCCTTTCATTCTTTGCCTTGTCTATCTAGACAGCAGGTTCTTCAGGTGCGACAATCCCTCACAATGTGTCTACATTGTGTCTTTCAGGGTGCAAATCTCAATTCTGGCTTCTAGGTGTTACCATAGTATGAATGACAACAGTTCATGTTGTGTAAAGCTTATTTTTTTTGTGGGTGGTGGGGTTTTTTTTGTTGTTGTTTTGTTGTGTTCTTTTGTTCCCCCCATGTACTTCCTTTGTAGGGAACAGATTGACTTCCTTCTGATTTTCAACCCCTTTTATGACAAAACAAAAGCTTTTTAGACGTTCATTTCCTTTCTTCTTTGGGAAAGGCAGGTATGTGTTGGGCTAAAACAATAATTAGGCTTGGCTGTTTATACAAGTGGGGAAACTATGGATAGAAGAAAACTGAAGAATAAAGTCTCAGAGTGAACTGTGAAGAAAAGAATGGTTTTTTGCTTCAACCTGCTGCTGAAGTTGAGGTGCACCATGTTTTCTAGTACCTCTCCTACTTTGTGTTTCTGCAATATGAGAGCGCTTGACAACATTGTGGGAGCTTCTCTTGCCTATGCATTGAAGACAGTTAATTTCTTATGCTAGTAGGATGTTATTGAGACTGACATGAAAATTTCAAGAGGTAAATAAGCCTAACCTGAAAAACAAATGATGACTAATAATTTGTTGTAGCTCTACATAAAAATATTTTGAAATCTTAAGTTTGTGAGTTTGTTGATGGTTAGATATATGCTCAAAGCATATGAATAAAGCAAACCTGTGAGTGCCACCATATTATTTATTTTAAGCTCAAAACCACCTATAAAGTTCCTTCCCCTAAGCTTTGCGCATACAAGACACAGCAGCACGGAGACAGCGCTCTGCAAGTCTGCAACCAGACAATATTCTGGCTGCAGCTGAGTTTAGCAAAGTTGCCTTAGTACATTTTTTTTTTATCTACATGCCTTTTTAAACCAAGATCCTTTTGACAGGATTGGCTCAAGGAAAGCAACTATGTTTGCGGTCAGGCTGGCAGATTTCAGGGCACCAAAACATATGTGAGGTAGTAGGAGACCGGGGTATGTGGTGCAACATGCAACTGGGGATGGACAGGAAGGGGGAGGGATTCAACCAGACTCAGCTTTAGGCAGAAGAAAACACATCTGACCCAGCCCAATAAAAAGGGTGTATTTAAATCAAGATCCCTCCTAACACAATGTAGCTGGAGCTTGATTCACATAGTTTATGGTTTGGCATGGAATACTGCATTTGTCAGGGGACTGTGTACTACACGCTGCACTGCCCTGGGAGTTTGGAGAACCCCTTCAGCTGCTCTGCCTCTGGCAGTTTTACAACCTTCTCTCACTGCAGAGCATCACCACTTCTTTAATATTGTTTTTAGTCTCCTTTTTGGGACCTTTATCCTTGATTATATATCACATAATTCTGCAAACACCAGAATTCAGCAGACACGGAGGAAAGTGACCAGTTAATAACCATGAGATTGTACAGAGCAGGCAGCTGCAAAAACAACAGAACCAAAAATGTAAACAGCTCCTGTGTAACTCATCTTTTAAGGCCCCAAATTTCCATTCTCACTCAGATTTTCTTAAGTTTTAAATAATGATCTAGACTCAAAACCTTTTCCAAGAAAGCAAATGAGGCATTCTGGGGCTGAATTCCAAAACATGTTTCCCTTTTTGCATGCACAAACTACCAGCCTATAAAAATAGGTGCAAGGAAACTGATACAATCTGCTTCCTATTGAATATTACCAACACAGGTCCAAATGTGGAGAGCCTCTTTTATGCTGGACCTTTGGAAATGACAACTGTGTTTTCAGGAAATGTCCTTATATTCCACATTTTGGAGGAACAAATAGTACAGATAATTTTGTTTCTTCAGCTAGACTAGCATTTGTACTTTATCGCTCTCTGTTAGGGACCGTTTGCACACTTAGATAAAAGAAGGAATGGTTTTTGCCAGTTTATGATCTTCACTAATTTGCAATTTGCCCCGTTCGGGGCAAGGTAGGTTGCACTAGTCTGAGGCGCTATTTTAGGTGTGCTGCAAAATGACTTTTCTTTGTGGCCGATATTGGTTTCTACTCAAAATTCCAAACCAATACATCAAACAAACAAACAGGGGCTGCTCTGTTCAAGATTCGAGTCAGCCTCCCTTGCATCTACCCCAGGCCCTGGGGAAACTCACAAGCTTACGTCCTAAATGGAGGTCTAGCGTTGGCCCAGAGTAAAAGTCGCAACACTATATGGTTCAGCCGGGAGTTCCAGCTAAGATACCCTTTATTATGCTTAAAATACAACTTGTGTTCAGAGAAGAGTTAGGAGAGAGAGTGAGAATGAGAAGGGAGAGAGAGAAGAAGGATAGCAAGCGTGATAGTCACCACTGTGGATCCCGCAATGTCTCGCAGAATCGGTCATTGTCATCTTGAAGTTTGGTGGGGGGAGTCTGTCCCATCTCCACAGGTCCTTGCCTTTATAGTCTGTCAGCTGCTGCTCTGAACCAATCCACTGTCGCGTCTGATCAGGAGTTGTTGTGGTCATGGTCAGCCTGTTCACGTGCCGTTCGTGCAGCATCCACAGTTGCAGGTGCGTAAGCAGCACATGCGCAGTGCCGACTTGCTTATTCAAATGTCTTAAGTTTAAAGGGGGCCCCTTAAAGGGGCCACCGGAGCGCAGCGGGATGGGACAAGATGGAGGTGGCAGTCATTAGTTTAATTTCCTGTTAATCAGCCCATTCATGCTTGAGGCAATGTTCCCGCTTGTGTCTTCTACAGCAATACAGCAGATTTATGAGTGAGCCACATGCACCTCCAATTTAAAGGGAAAATAATTTCATGGCGAAAACATTGTCTAACATTGACATACTACCAAATCTCAGTTTGGTACTAAGTGTCCTTGGGACTCAGTGTTGAAGTCAGTATAGTCACTGGTGGAGACCTTACCAAAAATTTTTGGACCCAGTGATAAAAGTGTATCACAGTTGTAGATGATGGCCGTCAGGTAAATGATAATAGAATGTGGTCTACCCTCTAAAGCAAGAATATAATCAGTTAATGAGTAATATTCACGTACCCACCTTACTCTGATCAATTCAAGGTACCCATACACTTTGCAAGTATGTGAACTGCAACACCACTGATGGTACTGCTGGTGCAGGCATGCTGGAAAAAGTGTAGGATCATATTCCATTATGTCCATAAAAATCATATGCTTATCACCAAAGTCACATGAAATCAATTTATCAAAACAGTTGTATTCAATGGCATTGTGGCACCTCTTTTAATTAACACTTCCCTTCAGACCTTGGAAGAGTTGAATCTTTGACTCAATTTGTAATATACATATTAACCCAAAAATAAAGCAAGTAAAATTATTTCTTTTTTTGCTGACCCTTGGCTGACTTCTGTCAAAAATAGATGAAAAGGTAGTGGAATCCTGAACATGCTCTCTTTTCCAGCAAATCCACTATTTTTAAACAGATGTTTGAGAAAAAGCTAAATTATCAGAAGTGCTATGTCTTTGCTTCCACAATATCGAAAACCGATTAGATTTATAGAATAATAATAATAGAGAAGAGAGCAGAAAATCTTACTTTGTGTAGTTCCGGCAGGACAAGCATTCCACGTAACTTGCAGGAGCAACAAAAGGAGCCATAAGGAGTGTTCTTGTCCAAAGCAGAATCATGTCCATCAAGAAGTGATCTACAAAGCTTGGAGCAGATTACTGTATTTATTTGCTACATTAGAGGCAAATTAAGCATTATCAGTGATATAAATACAAGCACAATATTACAGATTTCATTATCTTAAATAATCCTTTTCACCACGTCTTCTTTTTGCTCTCCTTACTAACAACTTCTCACAAAAACAAAATTGTGAATATTTGACCGGAAGACAGTCACGAGACTTGCACAAAAATCAGAAGTCCTGTCCACAACTTGACACTAAAAACTTCTCTCAGCTTCACACCCTCTAAAGCCCAGTGTCATGTGGCAGGTTCCCTTTAACAAGATGGTTTTATCTGGGAAGATGCTTAAGTGTTAGAAGAAAACCACATCAGATGGTGGAATCTACATTTGAGTCTTCCACATCTGACTTGACTACACTTTTGTTCCAACGAATAACATCAGCCAGCAGCTGAATCCAGCACATGCTATTTCTAAGTAATTTTCTGTATTTTATAAACATATTACATTTTCAAGGGTACATATCATATGTTTGGTGGACATAGAAGTAAAATGTCTTTTTCCAGCTTTCTTAAGATTTGTGTCTTTTGGAGTTAACATAACATCTGGAACTAGAACTAGAAATTGGAAACAATTCAGATCAGAAACAAACATACCTTTGTCAAGCCTATATTTGTTCAAGTCCTGGAGAAGATTTGCAAGCCAAATTTTCCAAATGATGTAGAACCACTATTTTATCCATTAAAAGTTTGGAACCGTCATTGCTGTATAATCTACTATTATTGGCCAGACAGCTGTCTGCCAAACCAAGGAGGAATAAAATAAACTGAAAAAAACGCCTCAGAAAAGAACCTTGCTCCCATTGGCATCCAGTATCTAAAAAGGGACACTGCAGGGTTTTTTTGCATTCATGGATTGACCTGTACTGTTTTTCACAACAAAAGTTGTGTTTAGATGTTCAAGGAAGTCACCCCTTTGTCTGCATTCTTCTAAACTGGTTTATGCAGAAGTAGGACAAATCTTCAGTTTCCTCTGCAGTTTTAAAACTACTAAGCATAACATGAGGGTAGGGGGAAATCCATGCCTACTGCATCTAAAATAACAGCAGCAAAATTATTGCCATATATTCTGCATCACAGAATATGAAACATCCAAGTATGGTTTTTACCTGCCACGTGCCCCATCCTTATTTTTAAGCACTGCCTTTACACTTACACGTTTTGGCAAAGCCCAATGACATTAGCACGTAAGAGACTAATGCTACTTCTGCTTATTCTAAAATCAGAAAATACCAGAAATCTCAATGAACAAGCTGTTTCCAATTTTTGTGGGTACAAGCAGTGTCATATTAATGATCACAAAGAAAACCATCATGAGTCAGCTGACAGATAGCTCCAGTGTGTTTTGAATATGGTAAATATGGAATTGAAACTAGCGTCCTATGGTATTAGACAAAATACAAGTTTGTGCTTTAAAGAATCCCTGATAAAAATATGAAACCTTCTCACTGACAAGACAATTAAAGTATTTGGTATTAGAGAATCACTGCAAAGCTGAGGGATATTTGAACAGGGTGGTCTGGTAGAATGGAAATCAAATCCTCATCTGCCAAGTTCCTTCCCAGTACCACCACCCCACGAACATCTATTCCTAACTCAGCTCTCTGGGTTAAGGAGTTCATGCACAATCCACCACCTGCAAGGAGAGGGTAACGGAGTGGACTTTGCTAGCACACAAACACCACTACTCATATCAAGTCGAAGCCATTTATTTCTTAAGGTCCACATCAATATAGGTTGATGCAAACATGCTGTCTGAGCAGGCAATAAACAAATTTGAGTTTCAGTGAACCAGCCAAGGTGTATAACAGGCTGAGGAGAAAGGTAGAGTATTTGTTGTTTAGTATCTGAACAGCTATGGGTAATGCAAGTCTAGCAAACACTTCAACCAGCGCTGCAGTAGTGATGCCAGTGTATTCTTATAAAAGGGCCATGGATCTGCCCTTGGCATGAATGTGCCTGCCATCAGCAACTGTATTTTTATTATGATATCTTCTCGGTGACTTGGTGAATGACTTGCCTCAGAATATGGTCCTCAGAGACTTCTGAACTGAGCTTCTAGCTGAGGTAGAGTCACTGCAGGCTTTTGCATGAGAGATGCTATAAAGCAGTATTCTTCTTCCTTCAGTGCATGTAATTTGTCATTAAAGATTGCCTGTACAGTTAGATTTTTGGAGCCAGGGTTACAAATTGTGCTTACAGCATCTTTCACTTTTAAGGACAGCAGCATAAAGACCATAGCTTTGTATAACTGAGGAAGTGAGTGTCCAGTGCAGTAGCCTGTGATGGATCTGGAGAAGTTTGCTCATTATGTCTTGAGACAGCAGCTGGTGTGTGAGGCCTGTGACAACCTTCCTTGTATCACGCCATTCTTAATTTAACATAGAGGAGGTTTGGAGGCTGGCTGTGGTGTGCGTCATTAGATCGCCCATGCATATGCTATCCAGTTCTCTATTTGGGCACAGTGTTGGACTCAAACATGGCAATGCAGACCTGTGAGGTACTGCTGCCTAGTTGTTCTTAAAGAGTGGGAAAGTTTTCACCTTCCTTGTGGGATTTACTGTCTACATTTAGACTGGGATTTTCAGTGGATCTTGTGAGCTTTGGCCATCATCACTGAAGTTTGATGGAAGTTGTCAGTTTAACGTCCCTTGGAGTTCAGTGCAGGTTCTAATCTCTAACCAGCACCAAACTCAAACTTTGACTTTTAAGATTGGAGGATGCTCTGTTTAACAGCTGTTTTCAAAGTGCTAGTTATCAAAGCTTGTTGTTGGTGTCTGTCTGGAGCCAAAATGCCCTAATCCACAATAGATGGTATATTTGCATTTAAGCTGTCATGTGCATTGTGGCTCTTGAGTAGCAAATTGCAGCAGAATCCTCAGAATACGCGAATTGTTGTGAACAGTATAATTCTGCTTTTGGGAAAATCCCATGTATATTTTAATCTCTGTAAAATGCTCAGGTGAGAACCTGAGGTCAGGAAGAGGTGGGGGTCAGACTGCAGAGTTATTATCTGTTTTGCATTAGCTAGTCAGGATTGCATGAGGCTGCTGTCCTCACAACTGTTTGGCTGAACACCAGTTGTGCATTGTGCAGGGAGAGATTGCCAAGAGCCAGTTTTGCAATGTTTAGAAATTTCCTCTAACAAAACAGACAAGATGAAAATTGCTTTATGTTCTAGTGAATCTGTATTCTCCTCTAAATAAAAAGGTTAAAGTGCTTGCAGGTCTTATCTAATGAGCATCTCAACAACTTGATGTAAGCGTCCCCAAATCACAGCTGATATTCTGGATTTTGTTTAGTTTTTCAGTGGATCTCTAAATATGTTCTGTATGCTGCTTGGTGGTCCATGTAGTGTTGGCTGCTCACATGCACTTGGCTGTTCTTCCTTCCAGCTGCTAAACTGTGTTAAAAGAAGATGAAATATGCTGTTCCATGTAACCAATTTCAGTATTTGCTACAGGGGTATTAAGGACAGTCTGAGACTGAGAGTGCCATTGCCTTGTGCACCAGGAGGGAAGTTCAGATGGCGTGCTTAATGGGTGGTCTGTGGGAAAAGACAGAAAAGGTTGAGGAACCCTCCTTTAAAATAATTTGTCCATAAAAAAGTGATCTTGAACACACATAACTTGTTTCCAGCCTCTGCAGAGATGGAAGTGCACTAAATTATGCACACTGAATCCAATCATTTGGATTGCATGGTATGTGAAGATTTTTACTCGGAGTAGTTCATGTAACTAGAAATAGGACAAAATAATAATGAGTAAGTTCAGAGTGTACTGTTGGAGAGTTTTGAAACATTTTACTGCCATCCCAAACAATCTGAACAAATCCTAAGTTTCGTAATTTGTATAAAGCACCTTTGCTGGACTTCTTTCAGAGCATGCTCTTCAGAGAACTCCTTTGGCATCTCTTGACCAAGGGCAATGAACTAATTTAGGCCAATGAAGATGAAATGGTATATAACCAGTGCTATATTTTGTTGTTACTGCTAACATTATTATTTAAAAACTGTAGGCTGCCAAACAAAACCAACTGTCTGAAGTAAATCTCTTGTCTTCCTAAAACCCTGCCATTACTGGGGGGGAACCCTACACAATCCAGAAAATATAACAAAATCTTCAAAAAAACTTACTGCTTGTTTATTTAAAAAAAATAATAGAAAAGGTAGCTAGCAGTTTATCTAACATTTTAACATTAGTATTTGATAAAGCTACTAAATTAATCTGCTTCAGGAGGGCAACAGAAACAGTGATGCGAGTATTATATTACTGTGAGAGTTTTTAAAACTGTTTTGTGGAAAACCAAGCATAAACACAACCCCACACCCTTGCAATCAAGATTTTCAGTGAAATAGTATGGGGAGTTCAGTCCACTGAGCCCTTTTTTATGGTTTGTTTTCGATTTCAAGACACACAGATGAAATTCCTTCGCTGAGGCAGGAATTAATTGTACAAAAGCCATACGGGGAATGGCTATCCACCTGCTCTTAAAAATCACCTGTTGCAATTAATTCTTCAGCTTCTGTAGTGTGCTCCAGTATCTTCAGAGCATGTTTCTGCATCATCTCTGCATTCACTTCCCCATCAATAAAAAACCCAAAGCCTAACCTGATCTAATTTCGTTAGTGTGTCCTTTCTCCAGTGTCTAAGAATAAATGATCTTCAACCTCTAATAAAAGTCTTTACTGGTTGGACTGTTGTTTTACTCTTCATCATCTCACTGCCTTCCCAGCTCCTCTCCTAGATGAGAAGAACAAACTTTATATGTTTTCTAAACCCACTTAAAACTTTTTTTTAATACTTTTCTATGGAACTTTTCCAGCTTGCTGCTGCTAAACCTGATGTCCTTTAAACTTACATAATTTATTTACATAAACTGCCCCCCCCCCAACATATTTGTTGTTAAAGCCATGTCACTTCTTGTAGGTACTTGATAGATGAATAGCCTCCTTTTTACTGTAGCCTGATGGCAAACAGATCACTGAGATCCTGGCTTTCTTCTAGTATTCAGTAGTGCTACTCAAGATAAAACTTAGCATATATAAATAAAACTGGCACAAAAAAATTTCATAATATGGGATACTAGTGTGGATTGGATTACTTTGCACTGGTTTATGCCAGCTGTGACCATGTAAACAGTTTAAGATTTAGGCTGGTAGAGAGTAAAATTTACAAAAGTTGCCTAACACCTGCTGCACACAATGTGAATAAATGTTGGGTATTCTTAGTGGTTTAAAATAACACTCGTGTCTCCCCCTGAATTTCAGAACTTGATTCTACCTAAAATCAGGTAAAATGAAAATGAATCCTCCTTACTTGATAACCAGAACACTTTCTTTCATGGGCTGGAGAGGGAAATTACTCTCAAACAGATTGAGATGGAGGATTAGAGGAATGGGATGGAATTTGAGGAAGGAGTATATTTTCCTCTCAAAGTAGTACTGTAAACCAGCCATCACTGAACACTCACTCCCTGATTCACAGAGAGGAGAAGTCTTAGCCATGTCAGGAATGAAAAGCTGAATGCATCATGGAGCCTTCTGCTGGAAGATCTCCAAGTGCCTTGCTCAAGCATGAGTAGACTTCGTGGCAGCCCTTTGAGATAATAGCAGAAGGAAGGGTATGTTTATAGCAGGTGAAATGATTTTTACAAATCATTGGGCTGAAGCACCTACTCAAGTTCACTAAGGGGGTGTATGTGGCAGTGAAACCAAGGAACCCTGATTTTTTAAATCCTGCGCTCTACAAACTGCTACCACCTACCTCTCCGTTCCAGCAAGAATATTCTATAATTTAGTAATTACACTGGGAATTCACCTTATCTACAATAGTGTGTTTTGAGGATGAAAGCAATAGCCTGCTATTCTTTGGAGGACTGTACCTGGCAAGTTTAAACTTGGGTTATGTGCAGTTAGTACAGGAAGATCAACATTTAATCTGTCTTTTGAAGTTGGTGATACCAGATTCTCTGCAGCAGCAGCGGCTACCAGTAAAAAGGACTGGGGTCCAGAATGCAGAGCTTAGAGTATTTAAGAAAGAAACTTTTTTTCCCTGCTAAATATATAACAGTTGTGTTAAAAGAGTAAAATAAACTTACATATATCTGTGGGATTTGTATATGCCATATTCCCTTGCCTGGCAAGGTGTCAGACTGGGTTTTTTAGTTGTGCTTGATTTTAGGAGGAAGGATTGGCTAAACTCTGGATTACCTTCCTTTCTCTTCCATGCCTGAATCTCTCTCCTTTTTACCTTCTTTCCTGCATCTTTATGGCTCCAGTAGTGTCTGTGTGTCCTGGCATGTGAGCTTCCTGCTGCTGTCTTTCCCCTTGAGCTAAGCCATGAAAAATGGGGATAACGCCCAAAAGGGTGACAGCATGTGGAATAACTTCCTTAAATGTTTGGAAGGAGGCTTATGCTACACATCAAAGATCTAAGCCTCCTTATGCTCCAAAAGAGTTAGAGCTGGACAAGAAGGATCACTTTGTGCTGTAGAACCGGTTTGTCTGATTAATTTATGGCTGCTAGGACCCTACCTACATGGTTTTGCTTCTGCATAGCAGCTATTTTTACGTGTAGAAAGCTGGTGCATGCTTACTCCATATTCTTAGAGTTTCCATAAGACTGTACACCCTTGGGTGCAAAAGTTTTGACACGTTTGTTTTTTACCATCTTGTGTGCCTGCGGCAGGGGTGTGGGGGGGTTGTTTTTGTTCCTTGGTAATGAATGTTTTTGCAGTTTGGGACATTGACTGCTGCAAGAATTATATGCTATTCTCTCTGTCCAGCAGTACAGATGGCTTAACCACAGAGGTCCCCTATGCATTTGTCCTGTTAAGAATTGAAATAATATTTAAAATACAAGTTGTTGCACATACTGTAATTTTGGATAGCTGTTTTAACTTGTGTGCTTATTAAAATGAAATCTGCATTTTATATTGTGTACCAGACTTCCAAGGTCCTTGGTCACTTTTCTTAAAAGCACAGTTAAACCTTTCTGTGACCTTTAGCCTGGTTTACTGGTTTGTGAATTGTTAAGTAAGGCTTTTCTCCTGTGATATACATAGGATTTGTGTGTGTTCTGCACTTCTGGTGCTTTCAAGAGTAGGAATCATGCACGTGCCTCAGTATTCTCATATCTTTGTGCTTTAAGGGGAAGGAGACAAAGTGTAGGCATGTCAACAAGCATGAAGCAGTAGTATGAATATAACTTTTTAAAACTCTCTTGCTCAGCTTGTCTTAGAACTGCTGCAGCTTTGCACCTAGCCAGCAACTGATGACAAATGCTCTGTTGATTATAATTCATTATCACCTTAGTCTTAATATGTAAATGAGTTGACCCCCATCAAACTGGTTTTCAGAACTGTTACGGAAACCAATAGCAAAGTTCATATAGTGCAATTTTTAGTTCTTTGTCCCATGTCACTTTGCTGGGGCTAATGGGTGCCTCTGAAGGACCTCATAAAATTTAAGTGCTGTAGATGGGATTGGTACAATTAAAACAAAAAATGAAAGTTAATGGCTGACTTCAGAAGCAACACACTGGCCTGTTCTGTTGGAAGATAGTTACAGCTGGGCAGATGGCAGTAGACTTGCCATACTTCATACAGCTTATGTTTTTAACAGAGATGGATCGAAGGCAGAGAAAAAGAAAGATTATTACTGCCTTTTTATGTATGGTGAAATGCAGAGGAGTCTGTATCACTTACGAATATGATGGAGATGGTGGTAATGGAACAATGGTAGATGTGCTAAAACTGATACTGTTTATAGTGGTCAACCAAATGAATTATACTTAAAGTGTACAAATCTTCCAGTCTTAAGTCTGCACAAGACAGCTTTCCTGATGCAGGTAAAACAATTAAAATTCAATAATAAAACACAGACAAGGAACAGAAGATTTGCCCAAGAGCATTCAGGAGATCAAGAGCAAAGCTGGAAATTGAACCCGTGCTTGACTCTTAACCAGCTTGATCATGAGTGTTTCCTTTTCTCCAGTTAATACACTGATGAGAAGCTCTATTTTCACACTGTTGTGCAATAAGCCTCTGTGTAGATAGCTTCATTATCAAATCAAGGATGTGCTTTCCAGTTAGCAGAAAGCCACTGGAAAATTGCTGGGTTTTAAAATAGAAATAATATGTCTTTCTAGAATGAAGTATTGTTGATCAAGTACTGCATGATCCAAATGAGATTGTAGAATTGCTGTAAGAAGTCTGCAACTTTCTACAGTTTATGCTGTTATCTGTTTAGAGTTCATTTGATAATTTGTGGGATTACAGGTTCCTTTTTTGCTTTGTCAAAGGATTGTGAACTCCAGCTATGTACAGAGATTTTAAATATTGCCTATTATGGAAAAATATGAGCTGTTCTAATCTTCCTGGAAAAGAATACAGCACTACTTTTTTCTTTTTCTTTTCTTTTTTTTTTTTTTTTTAAACTACATTAAAATGTTGTCCTTTCAATTGGGTGGTAATAGACTGGATATAAACAGTTTGTCCTTCACATTCATCATTCATCCTGTTACTGTTCATTCTTTTCTCTTTTCAAAATAGAAGCTGGTGTTTCCCTTCTCAAGCAATTTGCAGTTTTTGGGAGTATCGCTGATCACAATAGAGCATAACATTAAGTGTTCCTTTAAGAGTCTCCTAACTTTCTAACCATGGGTTAACTTCTCAAGCAAGGGGTATTGCCTCTTGTTGTGTAACAGATAAGCTCATTTGAAGTTCAATGCTAATCAGAGTTGTTGCTAGTTTTTTTGGGTCTCCTCCATCCCTCTCCTCAGAAAGTGCTGTTAACTGGCCTTCCAATTTGCCTTGTCAAGAGTTGTGCGGTAAAGAATTAAATGCATCAAGGATAAGTGTGTTCTCTGGACTTCCAAGCCCAGTTCAGGATTGAGAAGACAGCATGATTTGAAAGGAGATTAGTCTGCACGTTCTTGGAAATGTACCTTTGAGTCTACATACACGTGGGATTCAAAATAAACAAACTTGTAACGTGTATCGGTGGGATGATCTTTAATCTCTAGGATGGTTTGTTGATGACACAGCAAATCAAGTTTTTGGCCGATGCCATTCGTTTTGTAGCTTTTTGAGCTTTGTTTTCCATTCTAAGACCTTAAACCCCCTGTTGTTTATAATCGCATAGAGTATGAATGTGCCTTTTGAATTGCTAAACTGTTGAGTTTAGTAATTCTGTGGAGCTAAATGCTATGCATCTATCCTTCTAGAAAGGCATCTACTTTCTTGGTTGCTTCTTTCAGATTTACTGCTTACTAACTAGGAAAGTTGGAAATTGGAAAAGTTCTGTGAACTTTTTTTCTTGGGACATCTTGGAGGTTGTATTTAGTTGAAGCTGCAGAGTTACCAGAGCTAGGTTTGCCTGCTAGTGAGCCATCACATTCTGACCTGATGTTATAAATGCAAGGCCATGGAAACAGAGCATTTCATTACTCTTCTGACTTTTGCATTATTTTTAAAGTTGGGCGAGCCTGTGTTTCTTCAGCAGCATTCCAGGCAAGAATCATTGTTGAGAACCAGATACTTGTTTTGATCACTGATTTTTGTTTTGATTTGGTTTTTTTTTCATACCAGTAATGCTCCAAAAGGACTCTGCAACCATTTTTTATAAAATTTGGACTGAAAAAGTAGGCTAGTGGGGAGGAGTGGAGAAGTGAATATGGTTTTCAAAATCAGAGTTCTGCCTTATGTCTTTTGTTTTTCCAAAGGAAATTGAATACTCATTTATTCTTAAAAGGGATAAACTCTGCTTTCAGTAATCAGTAAGTTTACATCAATGTATAAACACAGTAAAATTTTAACACAATTGCAAGCAGGGCAGTGTGATTTCCCCATTGGGTGTTCCTAGCCAACACGACATGACTGCACTTCAATCGGAATGACTCTGAAGCACAGAAGTGACAGAGAACACAGTGTTTAATGTGTTATCTGTATGCTGTTGCCCTACTGTGAAGCTTGGATAATATTGATATTGATTGGATTAGGCATTGTTCATGTCTGATATTTAGTTAAGAAGCATTTGAGTTCCTCTGCTGTTGATTTGACTTGATATTTCAGGTTCCTTTTTCCTCTGTAGTAGCATTAATAATGGCTTCAGCATGAAAATGTCTAGATGAAAATCCATCTATTCATATTTCTGAAAACACATTTTTGGGACAATATTTTTTTTAAAATTTGTGCATAGACTTTTTACGGCCTTGGTCTTTGGCTGGACATGGGGCTGGTTTTCTGAGGCAATGTGAATAACTTGGGAAGTTCTCTGCCCCAAAGAACTTGTGACTTAAACAGAGCCTACTAACATCAAACTTTCCAAGTGTTCAAATGGTTTGGTACAGTGCCACTTAAAATAGACATGGTTGTGGGGAACCAATGAGTTGCAGAGAAGAAAACAAGTACTTTGCATTCTAGACATTTTGTCTTCTGTTTTCAATAACTAACCTGTTGGGCTTTCATGATACTATTCCTAGTGTTTTTAAAGATGACAGAAAGGAGTACTTGGCAAGTTAGGAAATGAGATAGGAGTGATACTGAGACTTCATTCCTTAGCAAATAATTCTCCTCAAGCTGTATAAACTTCCTTGAGTTAAATATTGTAGAAAACAAAGATATTACATTTTCAGTGAAACATTCATGATAACAATTGTCTGTGCTTTTGCTGTGCAAGATCCTCACTAAAACCACCAGCTAATTTAAATTTTCATTATTACTTTCATCAGCATAGAATTGCTCCAAAAAGAAAAATAAAGCCATCTTGTTCATGAGTTGGGGAAAAAAAAGGCCATGCAGAATAATAATAAAAAGCCTGAATTTTTGTGCATGTTTTTAAGTTCATTTGAAGCTGAGTCATAGATTCTAACTGAGGTCCTTGGCCTACACATAAATACATCATCTGTTGTCAGAGATGTACTTCACTTTGGCCCATGCAGTGGCACACACTTTCCAGTGAGCATGTAGCTGGAGACAAAGTTCACAAAAAAGGCAATAGCATGTAGCAGGGCTGCCAGCACAGCAGACCTGCAACTGAGACCTCATATAAACTGTCTTCTTTTAAAAGTGCAGGAGGAATTGAATCTGAAAGACAATATCAAGAGCTAACTCTCTGTGGTAGGTTTACCCTGGCTGGGGGCCAGGTGCCCACCAGAGCTGCTCTATCACTCCCCTCCTACTCTAGACAGGGGAGAAAAAGTATAACGAAAAGCTTGTGGGTCGAGATAAGGTCAGGGAGAGATCACTCACTAATTATCGTCATGAGCAAAACAGACTGAACTTAGAGAGGAAATTAATCTAATTTATTACCAAGCAAAACAGAGTAGAGGAATGAGAAATAAAATCAAGTCTTA
The DNA here is from genome assembly GCF_011004875.1 of Balearica regulorum gibbericeps. Lineage (NCBI taxonomy): Eukaryota > Metazoa > Chordata > Aves > Gruiformes > Gruidae > Balearica > Balearica regulorum. Next base: position 50,432,162 of record NC_046188.1, on the reverse strand, counting down.
AAACACCTCCCCCCACCCCTCCCATCTTCCCAGGCTCAACTTCACTCCCGGCTTCAACCTCCGCCCCCCTCAGCAGCACAGGGGGACGGGGAATGGGGGTTACAGTCAGTTCATCACACGTTGTTTCTGCTGCTTCTTCATCCTCAGGGGGAGGACTCCTCTCATCGTTCCCCTGCTCCAGCATGGAGTCCCTCTCACGGGAGACAGTCCTTCACAAACTTCTCGAACGTGAGTCTCTCCCACGGAGTGCAGACCTTCAGGAGCAAACTGCTCCAGCATGGGGTCCCCCATGGGGTCACAAGTCCTGCCAGCAAACCTGCTCTGGCATGGGGTCCTCTCTCCACGGGTCCACAGGCCCTGCCAGGAGCCTGCTCCAGCGCGGGCTTCCCACGGGGTCACAGCCTCCTTCAGGTGTCTCCACCTGCTCCAGCGTGGGGTCCTCCATGAGCTGCAGGTGGAATCTCTACACCCCCTCATCCTTCCTCCATGGGCTGCAGGGGAACAGCCTGCTTCACCATGGTCTTCACCATGGGCTGCAGGGGATCTCTGCTCCAGCGCCTGGAGAACCTCCTCCCCCTCCTTCTGCACTGACCTTGGTGTCTGCAGAATTTCTTACGTCTTCTCACTCCTCTCTCCAGCTGCAAAAGCTCTCTCTAACTTGGTTATCACAGAGGCGCTGATTGGCTTGGCCTTGGCCAGTGGCAGGTCCATCTTGGAGCCGGCTGGCATTGGCTCTGTCAGACACAGAGGAAGGTTCTAGCAGCTTCTCGCAGAAGCCACCCCTGTAGCCCTCCCCACTACCAAAACCCTGCCATGCAAACCCAACACACTCTTATATATTATATACAGTAACATGAATCTGAAACTAAAGGTATTTATGTCACAGACTTGAAGCCATAGAAGATGAAATAACTTACCTGTTGTTGCTGCTCTGTTCTGTGTGTTGTTCCTTGTGTTGAGTGGCAAGTGTTTGGACCTCTGCTGGGTGTGCATTAGAAGGAGCATCATCAAGTGAAATGATTGTATATGAAGCTAGGAGTCAGCAGTTGACTGGCATAGAACTGCTAGCTGCTGCTGCTTGAGTTAGAATTGGGAGGAAGAGTGGGAAGGGTACTGGGGTTCAAGGGGCAAATGAAAATAGCTCTTCATTTGATGACATAAGAACCCTACCAGACTTCGACAATCAGAGGAGAAGCTGAGGGAGCTTCCAGCATCTAGTGGCTTTTTCTGAAACAATGGCATTCTTCTTAGCTGTCAGTGGTGTTCACAGCTGTGGCCAGTATGGTGGCATCATTGTACTTGGCTGCTGTCTTCCCACCCATATCTGCAGATGACTATTTTTATTGTTTACTGCTGGATGACGAAGCAACCCTGTACTTTTAGGAGAGAAATGGTTAACTTGGCCATCAGTCTGGCTGGTATGGTTGGGAAGGAATGTTCTGCAGTATGTCTACTTAATGTCCTCTTCTGGAAGAAGAGTTGGGCTGAATCATGCCCTTTTTTGCCCTTTTGAATCATGCCTCCTTCCTCCCCTGCAGTGGGTTCTGCAGAGCATCTTTACAGTGTCCCTCTGCTAGAGTTTTGTAATATTCTGCATGGGGAGTAGAGAGAGGAGTTGTAGGACTCAGACCTTCTCTTCCTCTCAGAGTGTGGAGGGACAGCCTCAGTTGCAAGCACAGATTTATCTCTTTGAGTATAATGGCAGATGAGATCTGGTATGACAGAAAAGTCATCTTGTCTATGCTAAAATCTCTGCCAGTGTTACTGCTGCTTCTGTATGTCTTACTGTCAGATCCAGCTCAACGAGGTTAATTTCCTTGCCTCTCATTAGTCTCTCTCCCCACCTCCTTCCTTTCTGTCTGTGTATGCCAGTGTCATCCACTGAGGTCATGTCACAAGAGATCTAGAACTTGTGCAGGTACTGCTGGAATATTCTACAGCTGTCATTTTGACATGTCTTTAAGCTTTCCATCCCTTTTGCGTCAGTCATAAGTTAGCTCCCCTTTCAAAGCGTGTTCCCTGTCATTCACTACTAGGACTCCAGCTTCTGCCACCCACTTAGAGCTTCAAACAGCAAGAACCTTTGTCCTTTGGCTCTGGCTGCCTCTTCCAGGTAACAGCAGTCCCCACAAACTTCCACAACCCACATCATTGTCTTCCTTCAAACTCTTCCTTGAATTTCTTTCTCGTTGTGGTGCAGAGGAGAAGACAGTAGTTCTGAACCTCTGTCACAGGCTTTGCCATCTAGGAAGGCACCTGGTAGGAGCATTTCAAGGTTTTGTGTCCAGTACTGTTAGCTTACAGCCTGCTACTAAAAGGCATCAGAACTTGCCTTCTGTGTGTTGTTACTGCTTCAACTTGGTGAATGAAGCTTTTAAACCATGAAGACTTAATTTGTTCTAAACCTGGGTTTATGGACGGACAGAAGGTATTGTTGAAGAGCCTCAGTTTTAACTCTTAACTACATTGAAGATGCTAACAATATCCCATAGATATAGAATTGGGTCTGCTGTTCCCTCTGTCCTTTACTCCTTTATCTAACATGTGGAAGGAAGAGGTTTTTGGTAGTGTGCGTGTGAAACTTCCACATTCCTTCTGCTATACTGCCTGTCCTGCTGATCTGGGAAAAGAAATCCTTCTCTGCCATATTCATACTCAGTGCTTTAACATCTGTAGATGCCAGTAATACTAAAATGTTTTCGTTTCTTTCTTCTGTAGCATCTCCCTTTCTGCTTTTTGCCAACCGGCGGGATGTTCGACTCCTGGATGCTGGAGACACGAAGCTGGAGTCCACTGTGGTGGTCAGTGGTTTAGAGGATGCTGCTGCAGTTGACTTCCAGTATTCACAAGGCATCATTTTCTGGACAGATGTGAGTGAAGAAGCGATCAAGCAAACGTACATTAACCAAACTGGGAATGTGGTGCAGAATGTCATCATTTCTGGTCTGGTTTCCCCGGATGGCCTGGCATGTGATTGGATTGGGAAAAAACTTTACTGGACGGATTCAGAAACCAATAGAATAGAAGTAGCTAATCTCAATGGAACATCTAGAAAAGTCCTCTTCTGGCAAGACCTTGATCAGCCCAGGGCAATAGCTTTGGATCCTGCTCATGGGTAAATATTAATTTGACTTAAATGCTTAAATGGATACAGTGGTGATTTATGTTGAGTTTTTAGTTCTGAAAAAGAAATATAGCCTTTTGTTTCAGTTTATATTTTCCCAAGGTATTTTTCTCAAGATCTGTAGCTGAACATATGTTTGAGCTTAAATATTTTGTGGCAAGAAATGACAGCCCAGACATAGAGCCAAAACAAAAAATACAGCTGTTCTTAGGTGCCAATCCAAATATTCAACTAGTATGATTGCCTAACTTATTCCATTTCACTTCTGAAAAGTAATTAATTTTCCAAGCCTTTTTTATTGTTATTTTTTCAGTTATCTTGTCTGGTAAGTTAACTTTCATTTGATATGTGATGTCTATTTAATATATCTAGTCAGCAAGGTGTGTAAATCTACATGAGTCAAAACAGGAATTCTCACTGCTATGCTCTGTTAAACAAAATCAGGATATTTTTAAGTGGTGATGTTGAATAATCATGTTTGTGCCAGGAAGTAAAAGAATCCAGGTGAAATCAGGATCTCTCAATGCTTAAGGTGACCAGGTTAGGAAGCAATAAGGGAGCAGGCTGGATGTATCACGTCTAGTGCTCCTGAAAATACTTGTATCTCTGTATGTTTCCTCCCTCCCTCTTGAGTACTCCCCACTATTTCACATGTGCTGTTTGCTATCCCTGTGCACAGATAGTACTGATGTTGTGCAGTTTGGGCCCTGTATTCATTTCAGTGATGACTGAAGATCTGCTGTGCTAGATGACTCCTGAGATAAGCAGAAAAGAGAAGTGGGGTGTGCACAAATCCACACAAATGAGGTGGTTTGCCACTGATCTCCTGCTGTTTTCACAACTCTTTCTCAGGGATCACTTTATCTTCCTCTTCTATACAGTATGTGTAGGTAGATTTCACATCTATAAGAAAATCTGATGGCCTCTTTGCAAAAGGATGCTGTGTTAGTACAAGGACTTAGGATAAACCACAAATATAAAGTAGTTTGTGGTTTATCCTGCACTGGGAGATGGACAGTCTCTTGAGAAACCACGTTCTTCAGGAGTGTAAGAAGTGAAAATTAAAACTAAGCAACAGAGGGCAACTTAGGATTGTCATGCCAGCAACTGCCATGCTACAGAGTGGAACTTTGTCAGGTTGTTTTTGCAGAGGTTCCTGCATAAGGCTTCGCAGGTGAATGTGAGATGTTATGGGTACACTTATGATGAATACATAAAGGATGAACAAGTACTAAATGAAACTGTGTGTACCCAAAGAAACACAGCCCTTAATTTTGTTGACACATCAAATGCTGGAGCTGCCTGTATCCTTCAGATAACTGGTGGAAAGGTACACACATAATCAGTGAAAAGGAAAGTGGAGTGACTTTGTTGGACCAAAGAACTTTTCCTGAGGGGTCCATGTTCTCTTAATCCTGACTTCATTATGGATGCCTTTACGTGAGAGGAATTCTTCCCATAGCAGATTGCTGTGTCAAAATATTTTAAATAAATTAGCAGGGATCCTGTGTGTAACCTGACAGCAAGTAATCTGTGCAGAATTAATTAATACTTAAGACTAATTTTAGCTCTAGAGTTCAATAGTATAATTTAAAGATGGTACAGGTCAAGGAGAGGTTTTTTAGAGTCATAAGTGGTGATGGTGAAGTTGCAGTTCTTCTGCAAATCTAATCCTTTATGTTTGGAAGGAGAGATGCAGGCATGGTTTATTTTGTGTGACTTGGAAAGGCAGTTCTTTGCAGCAATACTCTGTGCAGATATGCAGCATTTTTTAAACATACACAAAATCCAGTAAGTGTAACAACAGAAGACATCATTTTGATGTAAGTTAGGAATCTTGATTTTGCCTTTCCATAGGTCTGTGGTAGCCTATTCTTTTCTTCCTGGAGGACTTCTCTATTTCTAAGTATCTTGCATATACTCCTCCAGGGAAGGTGTGCAAATATGAACAGTTACTGTGGAATGGGCTAATATAAGGAACAAGATTCATTTGCCAAAAATGTAGGTGTCTGTATGTGAGCTGGTCACCTTGAGACTTTCTGATATTGATCAACAAAATTACTTGAGATGAGGAGAGAATGACAGCTCTTCTGACTTTTGCTCCTTGTGGTGCCAGTGCTGCTGTCCTGAACATTAGTTCAGTCTACAAGTTTGTTTTTGTTTTTTTTTTCCATTAGGAGCAGCAGCTTTATATGAAACACCTCTATCGGTTTTAACTTGTGGCAGACATTTCTAATTGTTAGCCTCTTTGATTTATGCATTAATCCAATGTAACAAAGCAACATATATAAATGGTCTGTGAAAATGCATTATGAAGATACATGTATCCTTTATGATTAACCAATTAATCCCCACTCTAGTCTACTAAAATCAGCCTCCATAGAGCTACTCTTCTGGGTAAAAGTGACAAAATCCAGTATTGCACAAGGGTCCTATTGAATTCAAGACAAGTTTACCCAAATAACTATCTAATATAGTAAATTTAACAAGCCAAAAAATCATACATTTTGTATATTTGTGGAATAAAAAATTCAAATTTAATTTGCTTTTACAACCACTTCATTTCACATGGTAGTTCTGAAATATTTCATAGGTGGATCTGTGAAGCAGTGATCATTACATTTGATTTAGGCACGGCAGGCTCTGGGTTTGAGATCCCCTAGAAACAGTTGTTCCTTGTGTACTGGTATTTTCTGGGGAAGGAAAGTGGATGACAGTAGGAAAGAAGAACTGTTTAGTACCTTTTCATTTGTCTTTATGTTAAGTTTTTGTGATCAGGTGGCTAATGCAGTTATTACAACTGACAGAATAGTAAGAATTTGTGCTAAAATAGAAGAGAACAGATATAGAGCGCTTGAGTAAGTTTGTGGGATTTTTTCTGGATCATTAAATTTGATGAAATTTAAACGAGGATTCTCGTTGATGCAGTCTTGAAGTTGCTCGACATTTTCTTTCAATCCGGAAGAATTTCCACAGATGTGATTTTGGCCTTTTAGAAGTTTCTTCTAGAGAAGTGGGGGGAAGCTTAGAAAATGCTCTTGTGAGACCCCACCTGGAGTATCGCATCCAGCTCTGGGGGCCCCAGTACAAGAGAGACATCGAGCTGTTGGAGTGAGTCCAGAGGAGGGCCACGAAGCTGATCGGAGGGTTGGAGCACCTCTCCTATGAGGACAGGCTGACAGAGTTGGGATTGTTCAGCCTGGAGAAAAGAAGGCTCCGGGGAGATCTAATTGTGGCCTTCCAGTACCTGAAGGGGCCTACAGGAAAGATGGAGAGGGACTGTTTATTAGGGAGTGTAGTGACAGGACAAGGGGTAATGGGTTTAAGCTGAAGGGGGGTCGATTTAGATGAGATGTTAGAAAGAAATCCTTTACTGTGAGGGTGGTGAGGTACTGGAACAGGTTGCCCAGAGAGGTTGTGGATGCCCCCTCCCTGGAAGTGTTTAAGACCAGGTTGGATGAGGCTTTGGTCAATGTGGTCTAGTGGAGGGTGTCCCTGCCCATGGCAGGGGGTTGGAACTAGATGATCTTTGAGGTCCCTTCCATGTGATTCTATGATTAGGTATAGGCCAGTCAACTTCAGTTTCCAGAAGAAAAATGGGACAAATAAGCAGTTTGTAAATGCTTAGCTGATACTAGTAGTACTCAAACATGGGTTTATCAAGAATGTTCTCTGTTAAATCTGATTTCCTTCTATTGACAAAATAACATGTCCTTGTGCAGATTGGTGACACCTTCTCTTCTCATTTAGCTGTTCTCATACGGCTGTTCTGCAGAGATGGACGGAGGACACCATTTCATGTTGTGGTGTTTGCAGTGGGATGTTATGTCCAGCGTGGTGTTTGCCTAATAAATAGGTTTTATTCCATTTTGACTGTATGACTTCAAGACATAGACTACTTTGAGAGAATAGAGGAGAACATATTGAATAAACAGTGATCATCTCTCAGAAATGTTATAGGTGTAATGACCGAATCTTAGGGTGTGGGAGATGGACTAGCTGACTTCTAGAGATTCCTTTCAGAGCCTGTTTTTCTGTGATTTCCAGCTGACATTCAAAAGTATGATTTTTTGGAATGTTTTGGCAGGCTTGCTAAATAGTAAGTTGGATGTTTTTGGTGTAATGACATTTTTAAAGAGAGCTTCATCATTTCCACACTCAACCTACCTTACTTCTTTAAAGGCAATGCTTATCCGAAGGTTATAACTCAAAAGAGAGGTGCCCTTGTTGTCTGCCCCAACAATCATTCAGAGCATTTCTAAAATTTCTTTCTTTTGAGGCCAGCTGTGAGATACTATTGCGGATCATCTGTGGGTCTCTACTCTTCCCAGAGCTAGTGAAAATCAGTAATTGTACAGGATTTTCAGATGCTTTGAGATAGTATCATAATTAAGAGGTAGTTGCTTAATATGTAACATGACGTTCTTTTCCACCTTAAAGCTTTCTTGCTGGATCCGCTATATATTCTAGGAATCAAAAGAGGCAGAATATGTGATAAACCAGTTATTCAGCTTACATGAAATTAAGGATAAACTATGCAGACAGAGGAGATTACAAAACATTTTTCTGCAAATTCACTGACATTTTGTTCTGAACATCCAGATCCCAGACCTGGTGTAGGTTATGTGAAGCTGAGTTTATTTAGTGGAGGACATTAAGAGAGCTAAAATGCTTGGCACTGTTTTGGAGAACATTACCATTTCTATACATTTTTGCTAGGTAGACTGCTGATGGGGGATTCAGTAGTGTTGGTGTTTTATTAAGTTTGAGATTGCAGCTTTTGCATAAGTATTTCTGTGTTTTCAGGACAGCAACTTCTAGCAAAATTTAAGTTATTGTATGTAAAGATTTTACGCACGACCAGCTAAGGAGATAGCTCAAATTCTGTGCAACACAGTGAAAAGAACCTAAATATCATGAACGGTGTGTGAAGAAGCAGGAATGCTTATCATGTGTCGAGGCAAGCAAACCTCAGTTTCCTGAAAAGGAATTTTCGAAAGAATGTGTGAATGCATAGCCAAAACAAATGATTTAATTCTCAGTCCTGTAGGGAAGGTCTTAGACCTGAAGAGCCTAGAATGTGTGTTGACAAGGGTCATTAAATCTAGGACCTCTAAATCTAAATCTCAAGACTTGCTACCTTCAACCTGTAACACAGGGCTCTGATTCTGAGAAACAGTAGCATATCCATAATCCTTATATCTGATTTTCACTGCTAAGTGCTAATGAAGTAGTTATTCACATTTTTGAAGCCTACAATGTATTAGAAACGTCTACTTTGGTTAATATAAATTTTGAATTTGTTCCTAGTTGTGTGGTGGCTGCTACGATATTTTCTGGAGCAAGCTTACTGTTCAAGTTTAGGCTGTATTTTCTATGGTTTGGCTTATTCAACAGACAGGACAGCTTGAGATGTTTCTGCCCCCCTCTGTTTGCTGGAGCACAAAGAGCTGAATCAGACATCTGTGAAATGGTTATTTTAAAGAAAAATAAAAATCGATTGCCTCCAAAAAACCCATGCTGTCTTGTGGGGTTTTTTGTGTGTGTATAACAGCAGTCTTCACTGGGGTTGTTGAATTGGCCATACCTGAGCTGGCATGCTAACTCTGGTGGGGTTTGTCGAAATGATGTTCCTGGAGGAGGACAGCAAGGACCTTTGAATTGATTTGACTGGCTGAAGGAAAGCTCCAAACCTCTTTCTACGTTTCTCCCCTCATTTTAGTTCTTAAAATGTCTTTCATGACATGGTGTGGGTCTGTTGGGCAGTGACAGCGCCAGCAGACTAGCGCAGAAGCCAACTTCATTTGTGGAGCAGTCTTCCCCTTTTGGAATAGCAGAGGCTTTGGGGGAAGGAAATAAGATGCAAAACAGCAATAAAAAATAATATTGAGTACGAAGGATAAAGCTATTGGTCATCAGTTTTGGCATTCTGCTGAATGGCCATTAGTTTAGAGGTTAAACGAAGTCTAATCAGGTTCTGAACAGCGTCAGGGAAGTGTGTGCCATAGCCCAGCTTCAGGTTGCTTATGGCAAATTAGCCAAAATCTGCAAGCAATGACTGTCATTGACCTAATGTATATTTGGTATATGACTAAATATGACAACTATGATATTAAAAAATGGATTTAGAAGGGACAACTATCAGATTAGAAAGCTCTCAGTTCAGTCTAAAATTAAAAGCTTCCAACATGCCTAGTTGTTAATCCAGCGTTTCCCCAGTGTCACAGCAAAACCATGAACCAGACCTATAACTGTACTTACATAGCTTACAACTGTGTTTATAGCAGCACTTAAAACTGCAGGGGTGTTTCTTTCTGATTCACCAGGACCTTGGTCCCACACAACAGTATGTTGTGTACTTAAGGTTAAGCATGTTGGCTTTCTGTGTTGAAATCATTGGATCTGTATGCTGAAGCCTGATGTATGAGCTGCAGTAGACTGAGGCTTTGAATATTTTGATTTAAATGCCTGTGAATGGTGAAATGTTTTTAACAGTATATCATCTTACCTCCTTTGGAACAGCTGAGAGGAGGGGGAATACTGAATAGAAACTTGTGACTGTTGCAAATACCAGAGAAGAAAAACATCAAGCATAGTATGTGTAAAGATTATGCTTTTTAGCAACTCCTACTTTCACTCATGGCTACTCAGTTAAAATGCAGAAGATGCCCCAGTTTTGAGTGAAACATGATTATTGCTGCCTTGAAAGTTAGAGATTAGTTTATATCCTGTGTGTCTCTAGTAATTAATTTCAAGTATAAAATTATTTTGAAGCTTTTGGTTAATTATTTGAAACAGTGTAATGAGGATGAATATATGAGTAGCATAGTTGTTTTCTGAGAATGTAAGAAAAGTACTCAACCATAAAATTGATTACAAGTCATATCCAGTATCTTGGTATGGCTGTGATTTCTGGGAGTTGGAAAGCTTTTGATATCTTGTGTGGCCAAATAGCTGCAAATAGTCTCATGCATGAGAAACTTGAAGATCTTGTGGGAAGTGTTATTTACTGTAATTTTCAGATGGATGCCCTTGATGGTGACAGCCTTTCCATAAATGTTTCATTGGCTTCTTTTGCTTGTTTCTCCCTTTTCCTGCTTATAGACATGTCTAAAGAGCATAAATTGTTTGAGGACCATTTGCTTCATTTGAGAGCAGAGCTACCTGTTTAGAGATGGCAGAAAAAAGTGATTTACTACTCCCTCACTCCCAGCTGAAATTGTATGGGGAAGAGGTAGGAATGTGTAGACATCCTTAATAACCCCATTGAATTCACTTCCCTTTTAGAACTTTTTTTTTTGCTACAAGTTCTGTGATTCCTCATATCATGAGTCCTGGAGACTGAGGGTTCTTTGCCTTGTACATGTTTAGTCTTCTTAAGTGGCTGGGGAATCATGGTATTCTTATCTTTTTAATTTCTACACCATTTCTTAAGGGAACAGAAGGAACAACAGGATGGCTTTGGTTGTCTCCATGCCAGTGTGTGTTGCATTAGTTTCTGTGTTGGGTTTGCATGGCAAGGTTTTGGTAGCAGGGTGGGGCTACAGGGCTGGCTTCTGTGAGAAGCTACTAGAAGCTTCCCCTGTGTCTGACAGAGCCAATACCAGCCGGCTCCAAGACGGACCTGCCGCTGGCCAAGGCCAAGCCAATCAGCACCTCTGTGATAACATATTTAAGAAGGAAAAAAACAGTTAGAGAGAGCTTTTGCAGCCAGAGAGAGGAGTGAGAAGATGTAAGAAACTCTGCAGACACCAAGGTCAGTGCAGAAGGAGGGGGAGGAGGTTCTCCAGGTGCCGGAGCAGAGATCCCCCTGCAGCCCATGGTGAAGCAGGCTGTTCCCCTGCAGCCCATGGAGGAAGGATGAGGGGGTGTAGAGATTCCACCTGCAGCTCATGGAGGACCCCACACTGGAGCAGGTGGAGGCACCTGAAGGAGTCTGTGGCCCTGTGGGAAGCCTGCACTGGAGCAAGCTCCTGGCAGGGCCTGCGGACCCATGGAGAGAGGACCCCATGCCAGAGCAGGTTTGCTGGCAGGACTTGTGACCCCATGGGGGACCCCATGCTGGAGCAGTCTGCTCCTGAAGGTCTGCACCCCATGGGAGAGACCCACGCTGGAGCAGTTCGTGAAGGACTGTAGCCCGTGGGAGAAACGTTCAAGAAGTTCATGAAGGACTGTCTCCCGTGAGAATGGACCCCACGCTGGAGCAGAGGAACGAAGAGAGGAGTCCTCCCCCTGAGGATGAAGAAGCGGCAGGAACAATGTGTGATGAACTGACCGTAACCCCCATTCCCCATCCCCCTGTGTCGCTGGGGTGGGGGGGTGGAGGTTGAAGCCGGGAGTGAAGTTGAGCCTGGGAAGATGGGAGGGGTGGGGGGAGGTGTTTTAAGACTTGATTTTATTTCTCATTCCTCTACTCTGTTTTGCTTGGTAATAAATTAGATGAATTCCCTCTCTAAGTTCAGTCTGTTTTGCTCATGACGATAATTAGTGAGTGATCTCTCCCTGACCTTATCTCGACCCACAAGCTTTTCATTATACTTTTTCTCCCCTGTCTAGAGTAGGAGGGGAGTGATAGAGCAGCTCTGGTGGGCACCTGGCCCCCAGCCAGGGTCAACCCACCACAGTTTCTCAGGTGAAGTCAGGAATCTAGCTTTGGTCTTCAAGCTTTGGCTCTGAGAACAAAGAAATGGTGGAGGCTGGGATCCTCTTTGATTAGAGGACTCGATGGGTGCAGTTTATAGCTGCACAGAGGCAGTGTGGAAATCATGACATATATGGCGTGTTGGTCTGGCTGGACTGACGCCATTCTGTTTGTCATGAGTGGGTGGCTTTGATTTAACTCAAAACACATTTCCAGTTTTTCATGTAAAATTAAGCAATAGTATAAGCCGAATAAGAATTATTCCACATAACCTGTTGAATGTGTACTTGAACAGGGTTTTGTTTGTTAAATAATCTTCAAAATTATAAGTGTGCAAATGCACATACTTAGATTGCATGTCTTGACAAATTGTTGGCTGTTGTTTGAGTGTACGGTTTTCCCAAACATTGAGTTAAACTGCATCAGCACACTGAAATAGATAAAATGCATTGGCCTGAGCTAAATGTTTAAGGGCAGTTGTGAGATCTGTGGGTAAGAGGGCAATGAACACCTTACTTGCGCAGTTACTGTTGTTCGATACGTTTGCTGGACCCCTGTCCTACGTTAAGTCAGTACAATGTGTAGACATAATTTCTTGGCCTGTCCTGACACGCTTCAATCCAATGTTCCTCATGGACAGAGGAAGAAATCTAGGCTTAACTTTAGGTAGAGGTAGTTAAGTCAGAAGCCATGACTGGGTCTACCTGTAAACAGCAGAAGATGGGAGGGATCTCACAAGCTAATGGAGAGAGAGTTCAACAGTTCATTCTGCACCTTTTGAGAAGAGGATGCCCCTGACTTTTGAGTTGCTGCAGTGTGTCTTAAAATGGGTTGAATGTAGTGAAATTTCGACTATTTTCCCTTTTCTAAAATAAATCATATTTTTTGAAAGAAGAAGAGGACCTGGGGTCAATATGCCCTTGCTGCGAAGAAAGCCAACAGCATCTTGGGCTTCATTAGAAGGAGTGCTGCCAGCAGATTGAGGGAGGTGGGTCTTCCCCTCTACTCAGGGCTGATGAGGCCACCCCTGGAGTACTGTGTCTAGTTCTGAGTTCCTCAGGGCAAGAGAGATGTGGGCATGCTGGTATGAGCCTAACAAAGGGCCACAAAGATGATTAAGGGATTGGAGCATCCACCATAGAAGGCAAGGCTGATTGAGTTGAGGTTGTTTACCCTGGAAAAGAGAAGGCTCACAGGGATCTTAGAAATGTGAAAATAAGAGATGTGAAGGAGTAAAGACGATGGAGCCAGACTCTTCTCAGTGGTATCCAGTGAAAGGACTGGAGGCAATAGGCACAAACTGAAATAGAGGAAGTTCACTTCAGTGAAAAAAAAACCCCACTTCTCTGCTGAGAGAGTGATGAATCACTGCAACAGATTGCCCAGAGAGATTGTGGAGTCTCCAACCTTAGATATATTGAGAACCTGTTTGGACAAGGTCCTGGGTAACCTGCTCTGGTTGATTCTGCTTTGGGTTGCAGAAGACAATCTCCAGAGGTCCCTTCCAACCTCAGGAATTCAATGATTCTGTGAAAAAGCAACCTTTTTGGTGCAGGACTCATGACTTCATGAGGTCCTTTCCAAACCTTGTTTTCTGCAACCCTAGAGTGGTGGTATAATGCTGAATTGCTTGTGAAGTGCTTTCAATATGAAATAATTTCTTTATATATAATATTTCTTTATCTCTCCTCAGAAATGTCTGGGAAGAAAAAGTTATATTGCATTGTCTCTTGTACCTTAGCTAGTGACTGTGAGGAGCAGTTATGAGGGATCACTTTATCTTCTTATAATTGATTTTCTGTTTTCTGTAGAGTTTTTGCATACGAATGTGCTGGACATTCTTTTAGGGGGAAAGTGCATAACACACAAAGCATGTGCAACTCCTTTTTTCCCCCCAGGAAATCCTACCAATGCAGTTTCTTTTTATAAACGTTACCAGAGGTATTTGCAATAATATTGCATTCCAAGTTGAAAATTCTCTTCCTAACCCTCCTGAGTAGTGTAGCAAGTATCTCCTTACTGCTGCCCTCCTTCTCTAGCTTAATGTGTTTGGAAATCTTCTCGAGTCCCTCTCTCTGAGGATTCTTCAGCTTCAGTGTCATGTAACCTGACTTTTTAACAGGCTGTTGAAGCTGTATTGAATGTGTGCCTTTTTACCTTCGAGAAATCACTAAGATGTCTTACTCCTCACATGGGTGAACAGGGAAAGATGTGCTCTTTCCTTGCAAGCACTTCATTGCAATAATACTTGAGCATCCATCAGTTGAAAGGCAATTATGTTTTTCCTCTTTGTACTCAGTTGCCAAATAGTATATATTTAAAAGAATAAGCCTTTCAGAATAAAAGATGTTGTAGGAAAACTAGTGGATAAGTGTGGTTCTCAGGGGTTTTGTTTGCTTTGCTTTAAATACATATCTTTGAATACAGTATGATTAGTTGTGATGGTTACCTACTGTGGCATATTTTGGGGTTTGATGTAATGTTTGTCAAGAACTTCCAGGTCTCAGAGTTTAGTGCTTGAAAAAAATAAAGAGGTGACTTGAGTAAGTAATTTGCAACTTAATGCTAGGCAAGGTAGCCATTCTTTTCTCTTATGTAAACAATTGTTGCTATTTCATTTTGCAGTTGAGTGTTTGTACCTTTAAAGGTGGTATGGAGGAAGTAATTTTTAAATGTGCAGGAATCTACACTTCATATCAGTATCCTGTAAACTCCTGTTTTGTGCCCTGGGCTTGTATAAGTTCGAGAACATTGTTGAAATTGGAGAAGTTTGGGCTGATTTACATCATCTGTACACTGGCCCCTTTTGTATAAGCAGGTTATGTAAGGTTTGGCAACTGTACTGCATTTTGGGAGGTGGAAAAAGAATTTGGGCAATGCTGGCCGCTTTTTATTATGTCCATGATACCTTCCAGCTCAGATGACTGATCGGCTGGTCTTTGAGGGCATGACCATGATTTCTAGTCTTTGCAAAAATGATGACAAGAGACATGAAGTGCCAGGAAACAAGAAATGACCTGCAGCTTTGAAACTGAGGGGAAATATGCTCTTCATCCTGTTTTTGCTCCTGCATCTGGAATTTTAAAATAAGTTAAGCAGGCAAAAAAAAGAAAAAAAAGAAAAAAAAGAAGAAAAAAAAAGAGGGACCACTGGGGAGCAGTTTAGTAACTTTAAAACCTGTTTATTTTTGCAAGCTGGCTTTTGGACCCATTCTTCTGATAGTACTGAAGCACCATTTAAGCTCTGGTGTGGCAATTAAGTATGTGCCAAACCTCAGTGACTTGTTTACTGCAGTTGAACTGCATTTATTTAGTTGTACTCTGACTAGAAAGCTTGGTAGTGAAGCTTGCAGCTACTGTGCTTGCTAATAGAGCAGTAACTGAATTTTATGAGCTCCATTGAGTAGGGTACTTCTGGATGGTGGACTGGATGGACTGTTAGTGGTTGTGTGTTCAGAAAGAATCTTACATCTATGTCTTCTTCCTGATGAAGCTTTGGCTTTTGCTCTGCTTTGTTCCTGCTGGTTTCTTTGGTGTAGCAAAATGCAATTCAGTTTAGGGACAGAATTGGTGCAATTCTTGTGAAATTATTTTTAGGTGTTAATCTCTTCTCCCCCGCTGCCCCCCTTCCTGTTTTCCCTTGAAAGCCTGGAGTTAAAGGTTAAAACCCAGTAAGGGAGAAGACACTTAAGCATCTCTGAAGAACTGAATAAAGTAACCCAAGAGTTTGTCCTGGGTCTGGTTGGTTTTTGCAGTTTGGTGCTTCTCTAGTGCTGATTTTTTTTGTGGGGTTTGGTTTGGTTTGTTTGTTTGTTTAAGACTATTGACTTGTGATAGCTACTCAGCAGTGACTTTTGCTCACAATGGCTTTTTTTTTATTATTATTTTATTAGCTCTTTAGGAATTGATGTTTTCATTTTCTTTTATAGCCTCAGTGCTGTTACTTTTTTATTGACCTGTTGCAATACAGGTGGAATACAAAACTCCTGGGATGTCAAATCTCAGTCCTAAAAACAAGGTCAATCTAAAATGTACTAAGATACCAAATACTGGTTTTGATAGTTTTAGCTCCTTACAGTTATTATGGTATGCCCTGGCCCAGAGACATTTAAAACTGTGTAATTTACATTTAAAACCACCACCTCCAACAACAGAATAAACCAAACAAAAAACTACCCAAATAGGTGCATTATTATTCAGTATATATCTTTTCAACAGGCTTCCAAAGCAGGGAGCGTTTAATAGCACAGGTAGTACTGGGCTGAGATTCTTTGCATATTCTACTGAATTTTCCTGAAACCTTATCTGGGCTGAATATCCAACTTTTTAATAGTGAAATGAAAATGATAGGGATTGTTAATGTACTGGACATCAGCAAATAAGGTTATATTTGAAAAGCAAAAAAAATCAATCCTGAACCATTAGCTATCTCAGAAACATTGATGATGTCTAGACCGTTTCAAAGTGCTTGGTTTTTGTTGAGGTCAACGAGAAATGTGGACTATTGAGCATGTTTAAAGAAAAAGACATTTTATTTTTTCTTCTGCAGAAATAGTGTGTCAGTTACCACTCCAGGCTCCTGAGTTAGGCAATCTTAACAGCTTTAAACTCTATTAATTAAGGTTAATTTAAATCAGATTGATTTAAATCAGTTCATCCCATATAAACTTTTATAGTGTGCAGGCTGATTTTTTTTTCTCTGAGAAGCCACTTAGAGCTTTTTGCCATGTCCTTCCCCTGCCAATAAAGCCCCAACAAAAAAATAACTGCTGTTTGTGTAAGAATTGATCCTGTGTCCTGGGGGCATTTGGAAGATGCAAAGTGTAAGACATAATGGCTGTTACTGGACATTACTACAATACTTAATTTCTCCACTGTTTTTCCTGTATGGCTCTTTCTCTATGAACCTGGCTAATGCAAGCGGATTTCAGTAGTGTTGACAGAAGACTCATTTTCTCAAACAGATAACTAATCACATCAAGGAAGCTTCCCCCCTCCCTCAAATTTTTATCTTGTGGTGTTACTGTTCCAGTTAAGTTTGCAGTGCTGCTTTAGCTAAGCTTGTGCCATTCTTTTCGTAATAACCATGGATTTTTTTTTTTCTCTAGGATTTGTAACTTGCCCAGGAAGTTTCTGTCTTAGGCTGAATCTCAATGTATGGTGTCTCAGCCAGGACGCTTTTTGTACTTAATTTGGTTTGAACTAGCTTTGTTACTCAAAATAGAGGAGGGTAAAAAAAAAAAGGAAAGCTTGACACTTTGTGTACTCTTGAAAATCCCACACAGGCGTGGATTTAAAACATGACATTTTATGGCCTGTTACAGTCTGATGTCCAATGCTTTGTTGTGCCTTGTGTTGACCAAAAAGTGTCAGAACAGCCTAGATGGGAGAAGAGGGATGAAAAGGACTGTCCTGGCTAATTGTAGAGTCCAAGGCCTAATTTGTGACTTATCTACGGGCAGTTGGAGATTAATGCCTCTTTCTCTGGGGAAGTTTCATGGGTGGCTTCAGCTGTGTGGCTGCTTCCTTTATTTGTTCCTTCTGTTTAAGCACCACTGCTGTGGGACCATTGGTCAGATCATTTGCTAAGGTAACTGAAAGTTTTTTGTTTCTTTTCCTCATAGGGTGCTAATGTCAGCACCAGGGTAGGAACTGGGGAAGGAACCCCTCCATTTGGCAGCAGCATGGGTTTAAGTAGACCAGAGACTCCCACTGCTGCTGCAGGAACAGCTGATCTCTTCTTACAATGTATATCCAAACTCCCAGTTCAGGGTCTTGATGTGTTAAGAGATCCCCAAACCAGAGCTGATTTCCTATAATTCATGGCAATTCAGCACCTGCTACCTGCTGAAAGGGTGGAAACCTGTTGGAAAAGGGGAGGAGGTTAAATGGAGAAAAGAATTGCTTTTGCCATTCCATTGCTAGGCATGCTTTCCTATTAGGGATCATGAGGGTGCTTTGTAGCGTGAGGGGAATGAAACCATTACTTCAGTAGGTGCTTGATTACTGCAGAGTCTCGAAAGTTCACCAGGAAGATCATCTTTATGATACTTACAGGATTGCAGAGACATCCTACAATCAGGATGAGGTGGTGACAGGGTAATAATAGTAGTCTTTTATATGTTGTGTTAAAAAAGTCCAGCTGGGAGAGAAGTGCTTTGAAAGACCACTACTTGCATTCAGATTGTTCTACCTGTTGTCTAAGTGCATCTTCATCCTGATAGCCTTCCTTTGCGGTACAGTTACTTTGCTAATACTGTGTAGTTTTAGAACTTTGAATGACACAGGCATTGATGAGGATTGAGCTTGGTACCTGTTAACCAGCTAAAACGTAGGGATGTCATTTTCCTGTGGCAAATTAATGCGTGAAGTTGAAAGTACTACTTTTGTCTAGCAGTCTCTGTGTGGCCAATGGTAAACACATCACCTGTGAAATTAGGCAACAGTTTTTTTGAGGAGGACAGCCTCTTGAGCTGGAGGTTGTTTAATATCATAGAAAAGCCATGAGGGCCCTTTGTCATACAGACTTTTTTCCCCCTTCATTTGAATGCATTGAGCTTCAGGGCAGGCTGCAATTTTAATGGGAGGCTTGAGGAGAGGAATTTTGCTCGAGGGTAATTTTGGGGATATTTTTTCATCCTTTTTATTTTAACCTGCTTTTAAGGTTTAGTTGGACTTAACTAGTTTTGTCTCCTTTGTTTTTACTTTTAAGTAACTGTCATCGGATTTCTGATTTTGGTCTAAGCTTTTTAGTCTGCATTTATACATTTCAGTATATGAGTAAGTGTGGAACTGTCCTAGCCATATGATACAGGCCAAAGTCACCTTTAATAGCCAGGTTTTTCTTAATTCAACAGTGCATCTTTTGTCCGTCTTCATTCCTGTAGAGGTGGCTCAAGGTGTCCTTTGAATACTTCAGGCTAGTGCAGGTGAGCTGGATCAGAGCACTGAATTGACCTGACCAAAAATGAGTATTTGGCTGGATCAGTTTCACAGTCTGATTCACCAGCTGATTGTGCAGACAGTTTCTTTTATGTCTGCTTTTCTCTGGCTTCCGTTGTTTGTCAATAGTTGCTTCCCCCCACAGTTTGAGCTGCCACAAATTACAGCCTGACTTGTTAAGGAAAACCAAAATGAATGGCAATTTGCATTCATTGGGAAAGCAGTATCATTTCTCTGACTGGCCTGAGGTAGCTGTGCAAGGGATCAGCTGTGTTGTATTTGCACCCCTGGCATGCTGAATTTGCAACCTGGATATAGTACACGGGGTAATATTTACCAGCTGGGAACTGACTGTCCTCTTCTGATCAGAAAATTTTTCTCCTAACTGTACAGTTTCAACTTTTCATGCAGACGTTGTGTGACTTGCCACATTTTGATCTGGCCCTTTCCAATTGATAAGTGCTGTTAATGTCTCTTTTCAGGCTACTTAAATTGCCTGTAGGTGGAGTGACAGGGAAATTGGGACATGGACAGGAAGGGGAAAAAAAGCACCCAAATATTTAATCTAATGTCATTTTAAGTCTGCACGGATTCATCATGTGTTTATTGACAGAAACAAATTTGAGGGCACTTGATTTTATACTTTTCTGTGTACAGACTTGCAAAAGGAAGTTCAGCTGTGGTCATTGCCTGCTTGGATAGATAATTAGTTGCTTCAGAATGCGATTTAGGATATTAACTGGCCATGCAAGGATGACAGTTGTGTATACTTATGACAATCAGGTGCTGCCGAACATTGAAAGAGAATGGTATTATGCAGAGGCAATGCTTGTGAGAGATGCTCTCATAAAGGAACTCTTTTTGTACTCTCTGGAACTGTGGTTTGATTTACATTAATAAGTATGTTAATAAGTATTTTAAAGTTTTGGGGATATACATTTCTGTATATACACCACACAATATATGTACACTTACAGCCTTGCAAAGAGCTGCTAGTCCTTCTGTTCCTAAAGCTAACTAGCATGTATCGTGACTTAATTTGTGTGCAACTCTGCTTTCTTTTTCAGATACATGTATTGGACTGACTGGGGTGAAACACCCAGAATAGAACGGGCAGGAATGGACAGCAGCACACGAAAAATAATTGTCGATTCAGATATTTATTGGCCAAACGGACTCACAATAGATCTTGATGAGCAGAAACTTTACTGGGCTGATGCAAAACTGAGTTTCATTCATAGGGCAAATCTGGATGGTTCCTTTAGGTAAGTTTCCTTTAGGCAATAATATGGTGTAAGTTATTTCTCACTTCCTGCATTAATTTTGAACTGAGGTATTTCTTTTCAGTAGTCTAGAATAATGCCAATACCTTATTTTTCTTTTTAAATGCAATTGTTAATAGCCTTGCAAAAAGTAAAATAGCCTCGTATCCGATAAAACTGGTTTTAAAAGTAAGAGTATTTCTATCAGTATTTCACTATAGACTGTTTATAGCTGCCTTGTACAGAAGGATTTTTCATTTTTAGGCTTATATTTGTCTTGAAAATAGTTGGAGATGCTCATCCTTGGCTCTAGGCAATCTAACATTTAGCTAGTCACTGGGGTTTTACAGTATTGTTACTGTATTTTTTTTTCAACAGGAAATATACGTTGATACACACTTGTCCCTGGCCCCATCCAAAGATGTGCTTTGTGGCATGACTATAAATTAACCAAATTCAGCTTACTTCAGACTGCAAGTGTGCAGGAAACAGATTTTCCTAAAGCTTGGTAGAAAGCACAGTATGGAAGTTTTGGTTGGTGGCTCCCACCCAAGCGTGCTGTTGAGTTTTGGCTTTTGTAGTTACAGAGAGGTGACCTTTCAGACAGGGAAGACCTACACATTTGAGATTGAACCTTCAATTCTGTGAGTGTTCAATGGGCAGGTTGTGTTGGTCCTGAAGGGTGAGTGTCATCTGCCAGTGAAATCTCCTGCCAACAAGGCGTGTCTCTGCATTCTGGTCTGGCTTTGGTCTTCAGATAGTGTAAAATGACATTTTCATTTTCATTATTTCATTTTTAATGTCTGTGATATGAAATGATTGTGCTTTGATAAAAAGTTGGAGTTTTATTTTATGCATATCTGTGTAATAGAATAATATACCTCCCCCTAAAAAACCACTGCATTTTCCAAGGTGTTTTTCAATTTTTTCACTGAGGTGCATTCTGTGCATGATTTTCACAGTCATAAAAGAGGAACAGCAATATTGACATCCTTTATGAAACGCTCTTAAGTTCCTTTGAGAGCACTATGCAAGAGCTAGATAATGGTGGCATTGTAGTAAGTGACAAGTACTGACTGATAGTCAGAAGTATAATACAAGGGAAAACGCCTTTACAGAAGGGAGTGTTAGCTCAAAGATTGGGTGCAGGTTCATAGAGAGAAAGAAAATGCTCTTTCAAAATTCAAAATCTAAGAGAAATTTTCATACAGTACAACATGAATATATTTTTTTGATTTGGGGGTGAGTGGCAGAGGGCAAGGTTTCCAGGCTGATTCTGCAATTATCATGCACATACAAATTATATAAACTTTACTTGTATGTATGTGTAAAAACTTAAAGTTGTAATTTGTAGGTAAAATTTATTTTGCTTATTTTAAGTTAGAGACAGGCCACCTGAAAGGGAGCAAGCCTTTGAATACACAAATTGTAGCAATCTGTCCAAATTACTTTGTGATAACTAGTGCGTGTCTACCACCTCCCAAGCAGTTTTCTATTGAACCATAAATGAAACAGTATTTTAGGAAAAATTAATGTATTTTGCTTTTAAAAAAAAAAATAGCTTACTGGTGTACAGTTCTTACATATTTTACTCAATTGCTGGAGGGTGTAAATGCACACTTGATGTCAGGATATTCCTATGCAGGATGCATTCTGGAAATTCCTTGTGTCTAACTGTACATGGACTTGTAGGCGTTGTCCGAAATAATAGCTTGAAGTCATTTAGTTGTGTATATTGTTACCATATGGTAAAACTTCCTTCTTCAAATGTTATGCATATTAATAAAGTGTCACAGATATTGATCTTAATTTTAACTCTTTTAAAATTAAATTTTTATTTATTCTTTTTTCCCTTCCACTGATCAATGTTGAAACAGAAGTCTGTGAAGTTTGGACTCTTAGGTTCTGGTTTCAAACTAGACTTTACTGCAAACTAGATGATAACTTCAGAGGTTGCTTCTGTTCCTTAAACAAAGAGCAAAATAAGTTTTACCCAGAGTCGTCAATAAAGAAATATTATGGTGTTTCAAATGGTTCTATGCCTCCCATCCCAGAATCACTTCAGAATTCAAATAAAAAGGAAATTTGCATTCTGCATGGTGGATTAATGTTACTGGAGTAATCTGCCTATTACTTACATCTTAGCAAGCTTCAATTTGTAAGCACATAGCTGGAACTGTTTCAAGGGATGTAATTACAGGAGAAGAGGAGACTTGATATCTAAGAATGGTACAAATAGGGGCAATTTATAGTGGAAACCAGCTGCTATGATACTAGAATACAGCCACTGCTGTTACTAGTAAAGAAGCAACAGCAAATGTGAGAGTGGAAAGAGAAAGTGAAATCAGTATTTCTATTTATTCTGTTGTGTTTTCTGGTGAGAGAAGTAGTGATAATTTGAAGGACAGAAATTTTAGAGCAGTTTCAATTTTATCTCTAGAACAGGAAGAAGAATAATAATTTTGTTTTCTTTTTTCCACATTGCCTGCTTTGTACATTGCCGTGGTTTAGCCCTAGCTGGCACCTAAGCACCATGTGACTGGTCACTCACTCCCCCTGCCCGCTGGTGGGATGGGGAGGAGAATCAGAAGAAAAAGATAAAACTCATGGGTTGTGATAAGGACAGTTTACTGGGACAGCAAAGGAATAGGAAAATAACAACAATACTAATAAAAGAATACACGAAGTAAGTGATACACAGTGCAATTTGCTTACTGCCTCAAAACTTGATGCCCAGCCTGTCCCAGAGCAGCAACTCCTCCCCAGCCAGCCCCCTTTATATACTGAGCATGATGTCATATGGTATGGAATACCCCTTTGGCTAGTTTGGGTCACCTGTCCTGGCTGTGTCCCCTCCCAGCTTCTTGTGAAAATTAACTCTATCCTGGCCGAAAACTAGGATATACATGTATATGCAAATACTTTTTTACATGTGTCAGTGTGCTTTAAATTTGTCCATGTCTGAATACATATGAAGAATTTTGGGGGTACTTTTTGTATTCCCCCCAGCCCTGGAAAATGCAAATGTTACCTGTGCTACTCAGAATGAAACAGGATCCTTCCCCTGCCAAATGTTAGCTGGTTTTTGTTTTTTTCTTTAATCTCTTCAATGGAAACAATTTAAATGCAGATTTGAATATAGGTGTAAGAAAAATATGTTCCTCGCTTTTCTTCAGGATGATGCTGAGACATCAGCTTTCTCAAAGTTGTATGATGAAAAAGTTTGAATACTGGTTTGCTGTGTCAGAACACTGGTTTGGAAGGTGTGTGTATGGTATGCCGTTATGTTTATGCATACATAAAATCCGTGAATTTTGTGAAAACTGAGCTCATATTGTTTTGACTGAGGAGTTGTCGACTATGTTTTTACTGACTTAGTAAATGTCTCCAGAACTACTGAATCTAAATTATACAAATTTATTGCAATACATATAAATTTTTGAATCCTATGAGTGTAGAAAACATGTTGGAAATGTCATGTGTTTTGTGGCTTTCAGTTCAGCTAATAACCAATGTGATAATATATGCAGCCTCAGAAGAGATGTGGCTGAATGAGGTCATTGAAAAACATCTGAAATGTTTCTAATTTATATTAATTATAAATATTTACTTTTAGAAAAAATATAACTGACCCTTGCTCTACATTTAGAAAGATAATGTGAAAAACATTTGGTTTTGCTGCTGACCAAGTTAAGAGGGGTAATTTAAAGAGACCCTCAGGTCGTTTCTTCCTTTCCTGCTACAAGAAAGGACTGAGTACAAATGAAGTCCTGGGCAAAGATGTCATACATTGCATAGGGAGACAAAAAAAGTTATGCTTTAATTGGAGGAGCACTCTTCGGACCTGTGTTTCCCCCAAAAGACAATTGTGTTTGGCTATTTGCACAGCCCTGTTAAGTAACTTTGGTGCGGCCTTTCAGTGGTCAGTGTAGAGCTGAATCAGATTCCATGTCTCTATGAAATCCAGTATATTTGTGTCCTTATTGCTATGAAGAGGCAAAGTCTTGTTTTACATTTTTCAGTCTGATTATCACATTTATCATTAGGTGAATCTCTTGGTCCAGTGAATTTGTTAAATGATGTTTCCTGTATGAATTTTTACAAAGCCAGATTTTTTTACTGTGTGGTAACAAGTGGAAGCAATGCATTTTTAATCCTTGCTCTTTCTTTCATCTAGGCAAAAAGTTGTTGAAGGTAGTCTCACTCATCCCTTTGCACTGACGTTGTCTGGGGATACTTTGTATTGGACGGACTGGCAAACACGCTCCATTCATGCCTGTAACAAAAGGACAGGAGAGAAAAGGAGAGAAATATTGTCTGCCCTATATTCGCCGATGGACATCCAGGTCTTAAGTCCAGACCGGCAGCCATACTGTATGTTTTACTTTTCCCTGAAACTTTTTGCTTAGCTGTTACTTATCTACCAAGAAAAATGTTAATCATAAAAATGGTTAGTGTGAAGTTGTAAGGTTTTGAACACTTGTCAGAGGATTGGTTGCTAAAGGTATCCTGTACCTTTCTTTGAAAATTCCAGCCTGAATTGGTATGAGCTCACTAGTCATCCCAGTTGGGAACAAAATCCAGTGCAGTACTTCAGTGACATCTTTTGATTTGGAATATCTGAATGAGAATGATCAAGACTCACCTGGCGTCTTTTTAACACCATTATTTTGAAGACAACTGGAAAAAAAGCTTATAATTACCTTTTTTTTTAACAAGTACAATTACCACGAAATATGTAATGTTCATGTTGTACTTATAAGTGCACATTTTGCCGTCCAGACTTGATCATGTTTATCTTCAATATGTAACAAATAGTTTATAAATGTTTCAGTATAGAAGGGATTTAGTTCTGAGCTTTTATATGAAACATCTATGTGCCTCTATTTTTTCTTTATGTATGATGCTACTTCAAAGGAAGGCAGGTGTAGAGAATTGAGAACTGAGTGAGGCTGTGTATATTTTGTATATGTATGCAATTCCATGTGATGGTTGGTCTAGGGTTTTTTTTTAGGATTGCGAGAATGGGACTTAAAAGCAATGGTGTGGAAATATATATAATTGGGTAGCTATTGGAAGAATCATCCCTTTCCTAAGGGTCATACTCTTGCCATTTGGATTGGCTTCTTTATTTATGCCAACTGTAAAGTCTGCTTCTCTAAAGATAATGTTTTTTATTCCAGTAAAGTTTATCGCATGTCAGTAAACAGGCTTGAAAGTAAGCAGAAGGAGTTTGGAGATCATCTTGATGATGGAATATGTGCAAGTTTTCATTGAGGATGTTGGGTATGCACAGCACCCTGGTGTATCTCACAGCTCCAAATAAGAATTTATCTATGCTGAATTCTTGTCATTGCTTTTAGCTCAGGGAATGTCCCAGCCTTGGGTCATAGCATTTCTGGGTCAGTCACAAAGAAAATATGTTGCATAGGGAAACAGCATGTGCTGAAAATAGCTCACATGCCATTGACTTCATTAAGATCAGGGTTGTATTCCTTCTTCTCCCTTTTTTTCCTCTTTGTGACTGTCAGTGGAAGTAACACAAGCCAAACTAGCTGGAAATGTTGTGTTTTTATATAAAAGCAATTCAGATCCGTATTCAAACTGTGATTGATTTTGGAGGGATCTTGCACAACTTGCAATATTTTATTTTTTTTTTAATAGCTGGCAATATTCTCCATAATTATATATGGTTACAGTTTCATCTCTTGCTGCCATTTTTTTCCCCATTTAAATGAGATAGGTGTGTGCAGTTGTTGTGTGTCCATCCCCATTCTGTGTCCATCCCCCGTCCTCCCCAGTTACTATTTTTTAATGTTTTCAAAATTGCTGACGTTACATGTTGCTCCTCTGGATTTCCTGGTGATTCAGGGGTATGTCTTGCTGTGAAAGCTTTGCATTAGGAAAAAATTTCCAACATGCAATACTACTGTAATGTGGGAATTGTACAAATTGTTATGTTTCTTCTTCTTTCATAGAACTGGCCACCCAGCCCCCCATCACCACCCTCCAAGCTCTGTTTTTCATTTTCATGATGCTTAGCAGACCCAGGATCCACAAAGTAACTGATGTCCAAAGCTCTTAATGTGTTCAGCTGCAGAAACATTGAAAGAATTGTATAGTGAGAATGTACTGAGCTGTCAGCTCTTTCAAAATCAGCTTTTGTGTGCATCTCAGTTTAGGTGCCCCTAGAAATAAGATGCTGTGGAGGGGGGAAATCAAACACTTTATTTTGTGATTCCTCTGTCTTTTAGCACTAACGCTTGTTTCAGTCATTTGGGATCTATAATTTCTTCCTTGTGGAGAAAAGAGGGCTTTAGGGGTTCTAGAAAAATGAAAATAAATCTATTTGGTTTCTTGAAGTTCACACTCCATGTGAAGAAAACAATGGTGGTTGCTCCCATCTGTGTCTGCTGTCTCCAAGAGACCCCTTCTACAGCTGTGCCTGTCCCACTGGTGTGCAGCTAGAAGACGATGGCAGGACATGCAAATCAGGTAGGACCTTTTCTTTTCTACAGTGACAGTGTTGACTTGGTTTGGGTTTGACACTTAAAAGTTGAGTCTTGAAGAAGTGAATTGAGAGGAACTGCCTGACACACTGAAATGATACTTTTGTCCTGATGAAGACGGCAGAAATTTTGCAGCCAAATCTCCTGCCAGGCTACCAAAGACAATGATTTTTATGAACTAAAGTAATTCTTTGCATCAGAAATCAGAGAATTTTAACAGTATTTTGTGTATTTCGACTGTATTTTGTGTTGCCAGTTCTCTGTTGGAATGAAGTTGTATGTGGAGCCCATTGCAGAATAATCTTATTAGAAGTAAGCTATTGTAGGACATCGTTCCATTTGGACAATGAACCATGGACAGACTTCTGCTCCCTCCCATTCATTGTCCAGTGGCGGCTGAGTTGTTGCCTTCTAGTTGCATCTCAAAGTTAGCAATTGGACATGTTCTGCACACAAATGTGCCAAAAATATGTTCAAGGACACATCCATGTACCCATGTACTATTTTAGAGATAACCCAGTGAGTTGGCCCTGCTTCAGTTAGTTTTATAATGAGATAATATGTACAGAAAAATTCAAAATTAAATTTAAACTAGAAATATCCTTCCTTGAGAGAAGGATTTATAAGAAAATTATACTGGAAATTTTTTCTTCCTGGGTCTAGTTTGTGTTTTTTGGACATTAATTTAAAAAAGTGAGGCAAGGCTTTGTGTGAAGAGGCTTATAAAGTTTGTTGCTTGAGATAACTGAGCTAGAGAAAAATAATGTTCTAGGTGGCTGTTTCATGTCATTGATAAATAGGAGAGGCTTGTATATTACCAGTAGAATGTTGTTTAGAGAATAATAGCTTGAAAAGTATAACTGGATGCATATTTCATATCCATAAGTTGAATGAGTCTAGTGATATACTTTAAAAGCTTGGTTTTATTATTGATCAGAAAGCCTCTTTTAAAAATACATCTTTAAAAAGCAGGCAGTTAACACTGATACGGTGGTAGGACAAGAGGCAAGATTTTGGAGAATGTTCTGCCAACAGACTAAAGGACACTCTGGAGTCTGTCTCCGATGCATTTTCAACAAGTCTAGTCAAAGAGTATAGTCATTTTCTGATGTGGCTTGATTCCTCTGAGTACTAAAGCAAGTATAATAGATTCCTTTCATTTATGAACTTGAAGCAGAATTTGAACACTGAACCTCCAGGGTTTAAGGGCCAGCTTTATTAGCTCATCCTGCTGCAACTGAAAGTCTTATAAGGTAGTTCTTGCAGCTGCTGAAAGATGTTTCTCTTGCCTCCTTCCAGCTTTGGAAAGTTTCCCTTTCACAGCTTTTAAAAAAGCATTGCTGAATGAGCAGGACAACCTTTTCAGATGTTCATATTGACCTGATGTTTCTGGCAGTGGGAATGAAGGTCAGATTGCTTTTGGCATTTTGGCGGATAGCACAAGCAGGAGTGACTGCTTATACTGTGCTTTCACCTTACCATTGTCAGGCCAGACAATCTGTCAAAGGAGGGCAAAAAAGTGGGATGGGAACAGGAAATCTGGTTTTGCATAAGAGTATGGTATTTTGGTTCAGCTTTATGGATTATTTCTTTCCCAAGTTCCACATCTTTTGTTGTCCTGTCTGCCTTATGCCAACATCCCTGTGCTTCTCTTTCCCTCTTATTAATAAACTCCTTGGTTGCAAGGAACTGACTTTTTGTTCTTCACGTGAGTCCTTTGTTGTAAAGTTGTATCAGGAGGTAGAGATGCAACAGTGTTGACCACCTCTCCATTTTTTTTCCTATTGGCTTTGGCAAAAGTGTGAAAAGTACAAAGTCACTTGGGCATATTGGCTTCTTTGACATTAGAGTTTTAAGTGAATTATGCAAATACTACTGGGGATTTGTCTGCAAGATGAAAAAGCATTCTGTTGATTGATTCTTCCTTTCTCTGATTCTAAACAGTTACTCTGAATACATTAAAAAAAATTAGCTCTACAGTAGATATCCATCACTAATAATGGATAGTAAATATATGGATGCATTGCAGCTGGCATCAAGTGTAAGTTCCTCTCTGGGAATTTGTACTTGTTTTGTGCTTTGTGTTTTGTCTGTTTTGTGTTGCTTCCCTCCATTTGTTTTGTGTGATATTAAGTCTGTTTTCTTCTGTTGGCTATGAAAATGCTCTGGACTTGTTTGAAGTTCCCATATCAACAAGCAGAGGGGTCGTAAGTTTGGAAAGTAAATCAGCTGCACCTGACTATGTATTCTTAGCAAAGTGAGCATTCAAGCTATGCTCTTTGGAATTAAGTTGTGTTGGACCACTACTGTCTTGGTGGATGTCCAAGTACACGATTTTAGATAGGTATCTGAACCCAATCTTGCCTGTGTAGAAGATAAACGAAGTCACAGTTTATAATGCCCATCGGAGCCCGATGGCTGTAGTCTGAAGTGCCTGTGGAGGGTGGCCTAGTCAGTAGTAATTCTTAGTACCTTATAACTTCCAGGGATAAGTGACCTCTAAAATTTCATGTTTCAAAATGGTGCTTCAGTTCTTAGACCAGATGGCTTCTTGATTTGTGGGTGGGTTTTTTTGTTTGTTTTCTTAATTTGCCTTTTTTTTTTTTTGGTTTGAAAGTCTTCTCTAAGCCTGTTTGAGCAATGGCATGAATGTTTGTGGAAAGAACAAAAGTTTGGTTGCAGTCATTAAAAAGGGATGTGTAGTTCTACTTAATTAGCTCATTATTCATGCAGTCATAAAATTGTAAGTCTGCTTTAGTTAATCTTCAGTTTGTTGCTTTAGATGCTTTCTGATGCAAATAATCAAAGTCTTAAGACCAAAGTAAAACTTACGTGTATTCTGTGCATATTTTCAGGGAAGCAAAGTTTGGTTTGATCAGCAGCAGAGAAGCAAATGGGCCAGTTTAGAAAGCAGAGCAGAAGTGTGGAAATTTCAAAAGCTTGGGGACCTTCTTTCAGTCATTTTTGATGACTTAGGGCTCTCCTGAGGCCAGCCTGCCTTTCCTTCCTTCCTTCCTTCCTTCCTTCCTTCCTTCCTTCCTTCCTTCCTTCCTTCCTTCCTTCCTTCCTTCCTTCCTTCCTTCCTTCCTTCCCTCCCTCCCTCCCATGTATCTTCTTTAAGAACAGAATTATTTTGATTCATGAGTCTTTTGTTTGTGAGGGCTCCTTTCAGGAAGGTGTTCCTTCTCCTTCTGTCCTGAGGTTCCCTCCCTAGGATTTAATGAGTTCTGTTGTTGGGCTAGTAGTAGTTAGAAGTGTTGTGAGCAAGACAAATGTATTAATAGCTCATGTCGTGTCTCCTGCAGTAAACCATTTGAACCATTTCATACCTTGCAGGGCAGAGTCTTCAGGTGATAGCTGTATGTCATCTCCTTTGAACAGCTTCACCTTCCTCATGCTTCTCATTCTTGCTTTCCTTAGTGCACAGTGAATGACATGGATTTATCTGTTTCTGACTACAGCTCTGGTGCACCTTTGGTATAATTTGCACCACTTAATGTGAATATTTCCAGGCGAAATGAAGCCAGGGTCTTTCCATCCTGTTCTGCTTTCATGGAGCAGGTTTACTTTGCTCTGCTAGGCGTAGGTGCAGTCTCAAAATGTTGGATGACTACCCCTGCTTTTTCCTTCCCTTTTTGACTTGACCATGTGGTTTAGTTTAATCACATTCAAGCAAGTCTAGAGATTTGTTGTATATCTCGTCAGCTAATTGTGATTAAACCCTAATCCCAGTGTCTTGTGCAACAACTATCTGTATGCATCCTTCCAAGATTGAGCCGGTTTCTGTAAACATCATTCAGTAGCCTGTTTCTCTTCTGATTCTGGAAAATATATAATTTCTTTCTGCTGTATTCAGTGTTGCTGGCATACAGCTATTGCTGCAGGCCTTCTAAAAGAATGTCAGAAGCCTCATCTTTTTTCTTAAAGTGGATATATTTCCCTGTAAGTTGTCAGAATTAGTCCAGATTAGTTCCAGAAGCTGCATACCTCAAGGTTTTAAAAAAATAAAATTCCAGTTTTATTTTTGTTTCTCATTAAATGTGTAAGGATTTGCTGCAGTATATAGATAAAATATTTCAGTAGAAGTGGCAGAATTTTACTCGTTATGCAACTTTATTGCAGCAATTTCACTTGGCTGGGGTGTCCTGGTTTTCAGCTGGGATAGAGTTAATTTTCACAAGAAGGTGGGATGTAACACAGCCAGGACAGCTGACCCAAAGGGCTATTCCATACCATATGACGTCATGCTCTGTATATAGCTGGAAGGTTGGCCAGGAAGTAGTATTCGGGGACTTGGTGAGCATCATCTCTGGGTGGTGAGAAATTGTGCTGTTCATCACTTGTTCTGTGTATTATCATCATTATCATCATCATCATCATCCTTTTCTGTCCTATTAAATTGTCTTTATCTCAACCCATGAGTTTGTTTTTTTTTTCTTAATCTTTGATTCTCTCCCCTGTCCCACTGGGAGGGGGATATGAGTGAACGATTGTGTGGTTGTTTTAGCTGCCAGCTGGGTTAAACCATGACACTAGTGCTGAACAGTGCTTGCACAGTGTCAAGGGTTCTCTGTTTCTCACCCTGCCATGCCAGTGAGTAGGCTAGGGGTGCACAAGAAATCAGGAGGGAACACAGCTGGGACAGCTAACCCCAGCTGGCCAAAGGGATATTCCATACCATACAGCATCGTACTTAGCAATAAAAGCTGGGGTAAAGGAGGAAGACGGGGTGTTTGGAGTTAGGGCATTTGACTTCCCAAGTAACCATTATGCATGATGGAGCCCTGCTTTCCTAGAATCAGCTGAACACCTGCCTGCCGATGGAAGTAGTGAATAAATTCCTTATGTTGCTTTGCTTGTGCGTACAGCTTTTGCTTTATCTATTGAACTGGTTTTATCTCACCCCATGAGTTTTCTCAGTTTTACCCTTCTCATTCTCTCCCCCATCCCACTGCGGGGAGTGAGTGGGCAGCTGGGTGGGGCTGAGCTCCCCGCTGGGGTTAACCTACGACAATTGTCCAAACTGTAGCTCGATTTTCTTTATCTTCTCTGGAGTTTGGAGGGTGTCGTGGTTTTACCCCAGCCGGCAGCTGAGCACCACACAGCCGCTCGTTCACTCCTCCCCATCGGGATGGGGAAGAGAATTGGAAAAGTTAAAGTGAGAAAACTCGTGGGTTGAGATAAAGACAGTTTAATAGGTAAAGCAAAAGCTATTAATTTCTGTAAAGTCTTCCTATTAATTTCACATGATGTATTTTACTCTCTAATATGAGGGAAGTTCCCTGACATTTTATCTGCTCATTTTGTGCTGGGTGATTTCACTGTTTCCTGTGCGACCTGTGGCAGATGTACTTTTAAAAAATCAAATATTGTGAGTGTTATACTCATTTGTTATATGTAAATTCCTCTCCAGCCACATTTAAGTTTCCATTAAGAAGAATCTTTTTGTGCTTGCTTCCAAAAAAAATCCACAAACCCAAACAAAACATTTCTGTAGGCATTATTTACACTGAAATCTCTTGGAGATTTAATTTTACACTGATTTATATTCTTTCACTTTGTGTTGGGAAAGATGATGAGTCTGTTCCCTTTCCTATCTGCTAGTGCTAATTCCAGGCTCTGATCTTTAACACTAATAAGAACTTGATGTTCACATATATGAGATATTCCTTCTCTGTCCATGACTTCCCAGTTTGCCATACTCTCAGAGAAATGCTCTTGGTATTTTGAAGCTTGCACATCGCTTGAAGGAGCGATGCCTGGAACTAAGGGACAGTGCCAACTAAAGTATGTTCCTTTAATACACTGAGCATTGCTCCTTATAGATCTAAGTCAAGGAGCATCTGGATGATGCTCTTAGTCATCAGGTTTAGTTTTAAGTAGTCCTGCAAGGAACAGGGATTTGGACTTGATCCTTTATGGATCTGTTCCAACTCCAGATACTGTATGATTCTTAGTAGACTGAGCACAACCATCTCCAGCAAGGGCTATAAAAACATAAAGGATTTTCTGCAATAACTGAAGACAAGGAATTTAGCTGCAAAAGCAACAATACAGTAATGGTACCTTAGCTTCTGCTTACCTTGGTATTATTACCGAACTAGGAAAAATTAAATACCCATATACTGTGGACAGCTGTGCGAGCTTGATGCTATACTTGCAATGCTCAGTAATAGATTACTTCTGTCAGGTGTCTCTTCCTAAAGGCTGTGTAAAAAAATTCGGCTGGTTAATATGTTAAGGATAAATGTCTGAGATTACATTTACTCCTACTAGTGACTTGCTTTAAGATTTGACAGAGGGGAAAGTGTAGAGCAGAAATAAAGGAAATTAGGGTATTTGCATCCATCTAAAGAGCAGGACCTATTAGATACTGCACCTGAATACAGATACAGAAAATCCTCTGGTACAATAGCAAGTGTCTGCTTGGTCCCCTACATGGATAAATGATACTATTTTGGTTGTGAACACATAGTTTTTCTTCTGTGACTTTTGGTTCTTTCTAGTTTCCTCTCCTTGGGAGGAATATATATTTATACATAAACGTGAGATTTTTAAAGGATCTTTTCAAGTTTAAATTTCTCATTCTTAAGCTAGAGATAATTCTGAGGTAAGGTGGTAAGTTAAGTACACTGAAACGTGATTTGTCCATTACATGATGGTAGTGAAAAACTTGGCCCTACTGAGACCACAGAAAACTTTCTATAAGTTTCCCTGGGACCAGGGATTGCATCCAAGACCCTCTCTGGATATTTTTTTAAGCCCTTTAATAAATCTAAAGTGATTGTTGTTGTTATTTTTTATTTTAAATGCCTTAATCATCTAGAATGAAGGAGGATCAGCTTTATTGTCTTGGGGTAAATTGGCTTGCGAGTTAGGGTATGAATGTTTTATATATAAATACACACACACTTAGTGTGTGCTATAAATGCTCAAGTGTAGGAACTTCAGTGTTTGCATGTCACAAGTTACCTGTGAATTGCCTGCTGACGTAGCTGGCTGATTTGACATTCACAAGTTATCTGTGAATGGCCTGCTGATGTAGCTGGCAGGTTTGACATTGAAACAGGTACCTGAATTCTCAGTTATGTTGCTGGCTTCTTTACCCCAGCAAATCTACCCTTACAGAAGCTTTAATCCACTTGAGATGTGGAAATTAAACTCTTATTTTATGTATGTCAGTGTGAGCATTCCTTAAAGCCAGCATAAGATCCACTGCCATATCTTTAGCTTTAAACATAATATGGGTCAAACTAAAAAAGTTACTCATTTTCAGAACCTTATTTTAGCTAATCAACAGCAGGAGGTTAGTTGTTTTAAAGCAGTAACAAGGAGAATTTCTTCCCTCTTGTGTTCCACCAACACCCTCCAAATGTGTGATGGATACTTTCTAGAAATCTGGTTCCTTTAAGATATCTCAGTCTAGATGTTTAGCTAGCCAGCTGCTTTTGTAGTAATTTTGTCCCCGGTATCTCAGAATGTAAGTGATCATTTGAGATATATGGCATGTTGACCTCAACTCACCAGAGATGCATTTCTCCACTTGAAGAAAACTGTTATTTGCTTAAAAGTGGGAGAGCTTTGGCTGTTGAGTCAGTCCTATATGGTGGTAGGAGCTGTAGGTTTTCTACTGGGAAGGTAAGAGAGCTGTAGTTTCTCAAATGAACTAGGAAATTCTGTTTTCTCAAATGAAAATCAGGAAAAAAATTTCATAATTGGAGAAGATGTCACTAGCTTCAAGCGTTTGGAGTTCCCTTATTTATCTTTGATCCTGTTGTTGAGGCAGTTCATTAGAGTTGGGTAATATTCCTAGTGTCTTGTCCTTGCCATTCCTCACAATGCAAAACAGAAAATGGTGGTTTTGGAACCTGCTGGCTAATACTGCAGGGCTCATACTGGTTTTTATGCAAGAGATAGAAGAGTACTGATGAAAGAAACATTAAGGTACTTCCTTCTCATCTGCCATGTGTTTCTTTGTGTCTACAGCTCCTTGGCTGAGCAATCATCAGCTTATTTGAGCAACCAAGCCTCCAAGCAAGAC
The DNA here is from genome assembly GCF_011004875.1 of Balearica regulorum gibbericeps. Classification (NCBI taxonomy): domain Eukaryota; kingdom Metazoa; phylum Chordata; class Aves; order Gruiformes; family Gruidae; genus Balearica; species Balearica regulorum. The sequence continues at coordinate 50,397,644 of NC_046188.1, read as the reverse complement.
AAGCAGGCAGACAAATTCCCCCATTGTAAAGTTTTTCTTCTGTGATTTAACCACCAGAGAAGCAGCTCCCTTTGCTAACAGGTCTTCCTGATTAATAAGGAGAGAGTATGGATGAATCCACACTTTCTGATTACATAGGTCAACTGCTAATTATAGATGAACAGCCTCTTCATGAAAGGGAAGTCTTAGGGAGACATTTGTTATTTGGGATAATTGCTCTAAACCAGCTCTTTGAAATACCTGAGAAAGCTTCTGGTGGCATTGTGTGAATAATCTAAAATAATTGTCAGCACTTGGAAGATGCCGGAAGAGAAATCGTACATATCAGTAGATAAACTCTGATTATATTCTAGCATTGATTTGAGGCTGTATTGGGAAGGAGTGCTCATGTCCTAATCTGTTTGTCATGAGGAAAATAAACAAAAGGAAAACTCTATTTTCCCTTATTTCCTAGAACCCTGACAGCTGCCTGCATACCTGTCTCTCCCCCTTGCCCACTCTATGTTTGAAATGCAGCTGTGGAAAACCAAGATCTTTTGGTTGCAAGATGCTTTGACTTCATAGGTGTTTTCTGTCCTGTGCCTGGTGTCTGACTACCATAGAGAGATGTTATCCAGAAGTTCTGGAGGACTTTTTCCTCATTGCCCCTCTCCCTACTGCACTCCCAAAAGGGTAACATGCTTCCTTTGCTTATCAAGGAATTGTTGATCTCATGTTTTTCTTTTGTTAGACTGAGATGGGGCTTCTTAAAGATTACTGTGATCTTTCTCTGAAGGAGGGATATGTGTAATTAGCATCTCCCTTAATGCCTGCAGCCACATGAGTTCCCTCCAGCCAGCAGATGATCTACTGGAAGGACCTGTGGGTGTTTTGCACCAGATGAGAGGGAAAGTTTGGATAATAAATCAAATGTACAAGTACTCTACTGTGGTTCCTGCAAGGTGGAGAATTATCCAGGTTCCAGGCTATGAGAATGAGATGCAGTGGGTTGAATGAAGAAATAGCATTTCAGTCACTGCATCTGGACCTGTGTAATACTACTTACTCCAAACACATCCTATTGATTCTTTAGCACTAAAACAATGGGCTTGTTATTTACTCAGTAAGAAATAGTATTATGTGGAACTATATTTCACTGAGAAACATTTGCAATACACTAGAAAGGGTTGTAAAAACTGTCCAACAATGGATACTTGACAATCTAGGAAATCTAGAGGCTACCTCTTCTATTTCTACTCTGTTTCATTATAATTTCATGAGTGGTTTTTTCTTTCATTCATGTGTAGATCTTGTTTATTTTGAGTTTGTTTTCCGCTTGCTTTTGTTAGTATGTTATGTTTATGATTTTATTTGATCTGTATGAGAAGATTAGATTACTTTCTATTCATAGCAACTTTTATCCTCCTAAATGGGGAGATGTTTGTGTAGCGACAAAATGAAATAACCTGATATGGAAATGGCCTTGCTTATAACTGCATTTGGATAAACGCCATTGGAAACATGCTGTAAGGAAGAAACCTGGAGGGAGTGAGGAGCATTCTGGAAGGTCTGCCATATCATCTTCTAGCTGTGTTGTCAGTGGTTTTGCCGGGCTAGTGAATGAAACTCTCTTTGCAGGCTTTGGTGTATGTTTCAGATTGATGACTACTTTCCAGGACTCTGAAACATTGTCTAGTTAGAGATGGTAACTATCTCATTTTGTGTGTGTTAGGTATTTTTTGGTGGGTGGGGGTGTGTGGTGTGGGGGTGTCTGTAAAGGAAAAAGCGACACTCTCACTTTTCAGGTTTTATGCTGCAGGAGAACCACACCCTGGGTCTGCACTGAAAAGGTTTACATGTAAACTTTGTTATCTTGCGTTCACTATCGGCTAGGTGCATACTCATGGAAAGTTTCTAAGACCCAGTGATAACTTGTTAAGCTGCTGTATCTTGACTGCCTCTTCAAATATTGGGTGGACAAGCTCTATTTTACTGCATCAATGTAGCAACAGTGCGGATGAGACACTCCCTACCCAGATTTGCAAACCCTAATACACAGTTTTTTATTACTTTTGTCCATGATGTTTACCCCTTGACAGATGATTGTATTAGCTCAGAATTGAATTTTTTGTGGCTCCATCATACTTGAAACGTGATAAATAACGCTTAAACTTCAAAGCATTACACTGCTATCAGCCTCAAAGAGGGCCAGTGGATGTAAAGTATTTATTTCTGTTTGTGTAAAGGGGGACAGCAGTGCAGAGAACTAATATGTTCAAGGTTTCTTGGTGAGTGGGAAATGTCTGGAATTAGAAGCCAACAGAAGTGGGATTGTAGAAAAACTATTGTATTTCTCTTCAGTATTTTTTTTTTTTAAATAATTAATCATTTGTCTTGTTGGGTTGTAATGAATTTTTCATCATTGTCTGTGTATATTTGAAGGTGTCACTGCCAAAAACTCTGTTTAACAGAAACTAGGTGGTAAAATGGCTGTCACTTCTAAAGTCAGTGATTCCTTACTCTGATTCAATAGGGTTGTATATCTTCAGCAGAGAATAGGTGTATTTAAACTTTAAAGCCATGCTTTGCAAGGAAATACCAGAATCCAAAGACTGTACCCTTTTTCTAGCGGTGGGGATTTCTGACAGACTTTTTCTTGGCCCATCCTTTTTCCTATGGCTTGTGATGAACTGTTACTAAGAATTCTGTGTGAAGGGATGTTCATTTTTTTTTAGTTAATAAAAGGTGGAAGCTGGGACTATGATATCTGTAAGCTAACATTCAGATTCACCACTTAACATTTCCAACTTTCTCTTCTCTTTCTTTAAAGTACTATAAACAGACCTCAGAGTGTGGGGGGTAGTTGTTCAAGCGCTTTGAGGTCTTTGGATGAAACCTCTGTATAAAAGCAGATTCTTTGCTTGGTACAGCAATAGCTAAACAATTGTGCTGATCTTTGTTCCTGGTTACTACCAATGCAGTTATGACTGTTATACTAATGCTATTCTGAGTAAGTCTTCATAAGAGTTATCTACTCCTCTCTCAGTAGTAACTTCACAAAGCTTTGTGCTCGCAAGTGTAGTACTGGGTATGTACAAACTTAAGGTGTCTCACAGAAGCTCAGTCCTAAATTAGAGTAGGGTAACTATGACTTCTGTATTGCAACAGCTTTCTCTGGAAGATATGTTACTTTTGTCTTAGTCAGCTGTTCTGTGCCAATGCACAGAACAGTTTAATTAATATTCTGTTTGTGGTGGTTTTTTAGTGGCTGTATGAATGTGTCAAAACTCTGAATTGTAGGGTTTTTCCTTGTTCAGGCGAAATAACTATTAGAAGTCTGCTACTGAGATAATGGAAGAAACAGTAGACAATAGCTTTTCACTGTAACATGCAGACAGATATGATGTAATTTATGAATTACATGAGTGCTCTGGTATTTCCTTTCTTTGTCACAAGTGTTAGTTTTTCTTATGCCTGCTTACCTTTCAATTAAATCAAGTCCTGTCTGAACGTGGGCACTCAAAACATTCTTTCCAAGAAACTTTTCCTGTTTCCATTTTGTTGGTTGCGTGCTCCCACCGCACACAGCTCTCTGTTTTAAATTGATAAACCTGATGTGTGTTGCATGCTCTCCCCAGTCTGCAGTGTCAAGTAGGAGAGTACATTGCCAGCTTTTCCCAGCCCACCGCCATCACACAGTATGAAGCACTGCTCTCTTCCTCTCAGAATGGAAGATAAATAAAGACCTGAACTGGGATGCGTAGTACTGTTCATGTTGCAACTGACTCTGTTAAGGTACCCAAGGAGAATATATAAAAAGAAATTCCATTTATTTCTAGGTATTACCAAAGTTTATTTCAATTCCATAAATATTTTTATTTTCTGTGGAAGTTGAATAGCAGGAATGGGGTTTTACACAGGGTTGTTGATTTAAACCTCTCATAGTGAGTTTCATTACATCATTTTTTCCTGTGGTGCAAAGAGCAGCTAATGCTAAACCCTTGTGCAAGATGTTGTAATTGTTTTGAATATTGGCAAGCTTATTAAACAGCATGGCAACATTACTTATTTTCATACACTCCATACAGAATAATAAAGTTTTCTCCCAACCCCATATTCGGCCCCTCCCCCCTTTTTGCCATACACTGAAACTTTGTGAGGTAATTCACTGTATTACAGCAACTAGCAAAATTCCTTGCTTTTCTGATAAATCTTTTTAGTTTATCAAGAGTGCTGAGACAGTTGTACTCAAACAGCTTGTAAGAGTTTCCTGCAGTCAAAGTACTTCTAACAGACTCTTTTCAAAAAGTGCTTACTATTCTGTTCTTCAGAGAACAGCTAAAAGCTTTCCAATTTTTACAGTTTATCTGATTTTTTCCCCACAAATTTAGAGATTTCCAAAGTTGCTTGTAAATAGACTGAGTCTATACATGCAGATGCATGCACATACATAAAACTGGGGCAAGAGTCCCACAATGGAGCATTGTTCTAGCCTAATTAGCAGACAGACAAATGGGAAAGGAATAGCATGGCATTTTCTGGCATAGGTTAGCAGAGGCAGCCACTGCCGTCTACATTTGTTTAGGTTGGGTGAATAAATTGGAGCATTTGTTACTGTATTATAGATGTCTTGTCACTTGTCAAATGTGAAGTGGGCCAAGGGAAGAATAAAAAAGGCTCTTGTCAAGCTGGTGAAATGGCCTGCCTCACTGCTGTCAGCTCTGATTGCAGTTAATTTTGCAAATAGAATACAGTTGCATTTCCAGCACTGAAGCATGAATTTTTAATAACGAGAGCACAAACCAACCAAAGCAAAGCACACACTATACCTAGCATGGATATTACAAATAATTGATTACTGGGTATGGGAGGAAAGCATTACATCTACGAGCAACAAAAAAAGTCTCTTAACCTGTTTTTATAGGATTTCTTGATTGCAAAGAGGGATTATAGTCTCCAGGGAGTGAGAATAACTGCCTTAAATGGTGGTATTTTGTTTTCTCTTCTGTTTGTTTTTTAAATTCAGATGTTGTTCTGCATGTTAACCAGAACAGTGGATCAGTTTTTATGGATATTACACCTACTGAAAAGTTCTGTGGAAGGTCTGCAGAAAGCTTTTGGTGAATAAAAAAAGACTAGACAAAAATAAACAGTTCAAAGTTTAAACCAGTTGGAAAAATAAAACAGCAATTTGAACTTGACTCTTTTAAAATGCTTTCTAAATGGAAACTTTAGAGGGACCTAGTGCCTTCTGGTTTTGTGATCTATGGTTTGCATATAGGACTTTACATAAACTTCTACTGAAGTGTTTGGTTGCTGCAATTGTGATGTTGGAATAGCTTGCATTCCCCGCTCCCCCCCAAAAAGCCTTTTGTTCATTGTATGGTGTTATATATGACCATGTTATAGGAATTAGCAATTCTGCTGGGAATCTCTTAATCATGTGGTTACAAAAGTGACTGTGGTGAGAGAGGTTTTTGAAGATTAATTAAATAAATGCCGTAGCACTTTAGCACTAGGTAAATAGCTAGCTGTAATGTATTAGACGGGTTCTGGGATAACACTAGGCAAGTCACAGCATAACACTTCTATAGCCTTGAAAACATTCCTACTAACTTTAATAATCAAAATACCTCTGTGATACAGATAAAACTAATGAGCCAGACAAGCTTGTTTGTCCACTTTTTTAGAGAGAATCAATGTCAATTCTCATTTCTTAGTGATGTGCTCAAAGCCTGCTGCCAACTCTTTTTTCTCTAGCAGAAACTTGTTAATAGAGTCAAATATGGTTATAACCAACACTGTGATTCTAGACTGCATTGTAATAAAAGCCAGGATTTTTGTACCTATCAAAAATTATCCATGGTAATGATCTTTTACTGTCTTTCAAGCTGGGGGCGGAACGTAGTGAGATATGCTGTGATAACATTTTCTGTGTTCATGTGTTTTTTAATGTCCAAGGATGTAGATGCATGTCTGTCAAGAGTCTTGTTGTGTAATAATTTGACTTAAGTATCTCTGCAGTAGAATTTGCCAAGCAGACAGAATTTTGAATTGGCCAAGTAGCTCATTCGTCTTAGTATTTCTTTTTCCCATTAGGCTCAGTTAGAGGTATGTTCGAAGTTAGAGATTAGAAGCATCTAGTTCAACTACCAATAAACTGTCCCAGTTGTCAACTGAAGTGAAGATTTTTCTTCTGGTCTCCTAGGTCAGTAGAGAAAAGTTTTCTTCTCCCTATTCGTTTTTAGCCATGTATGTCTGTGGGACAGAACTGAGGTGGGGAATATTTCTACAGTAGTGTTTGCCTGTAGAAAAAGTCAGAGCAGCTGAATATGTAAGAAACAGGATTGTTTTCTCCCCTTTGCAAGAAGATTGTAGTCATTATGGAATTGCTGAATCAAGGGGTTCTGGCTGTCCTGTTCCTGGTCAAAATAGTATTTTGTATGCAAGTGAATGTATGATGATATGCACAGGTGAACAAATGTTGCATGAGATAAAATTGAGACCAATTATTGCTGCTGTGAGGAACTGAAGATTATATTATTTGTGAATTTTAGGGGGGTATTAACAGTGTCTTTCAGCCTGTTGTCTAGCCAGCATCTCTAGGCATAATTTGGACCTTAGACTGCCAGTTCCTTTCTCTGGTATGTTCAACTCTGACCTTGCTCACAGTGAACCACGGTGAAGTTGCAATCAGTTGTGTGAAGAGGCAAAATATATGCATTTGATTCTTATCTATCTGTTCCCATGCAATGATGTTTGTAATGTTGGTTGTCTTAGAAATACATGTAATATTGGCAATTGCTGTGTTATCAGTTGCTAGGCATGTATTTGATGCTTGTCTGCTTCACACTACTTGTTCTTTAATGTTAAGGTTATGATTGTAGACATTAATATAGTAAAAATTCAGAAGTTAAGATGGATATGAGACTCAGAGTGCTGTGGGTGGCTGAATAGCTGCAGTGCTGCTTACTTTTTGAGACAGTTGAGCTAAAATAATTTAGAATTAATTTAAAGTTTAAAACTCTTATGTGTTTGTAGAGCACTTGGATGACCAGGTACATCCCCCTTTCCATACTGAGTTTTAAGGCCTGAATTTTTACTTAACTTGCACTAAAGAGGAGGTTTTATTTTGACTCCCACAAGTGAAATATTTCAGAAACATAGAAGCAAGACGTAAAACTTTGCTACATGAGGTATTTGTTTCTACTGTAGTTGATATGCTGTTGTAGCTTGCTTTCTGACCTCTGCAGTTGCAAATCAGTGTCCTGGTTTGCAGGTGCTCTCTCTAACAGTGATTTTTTTTCCCCTTTGGCTATTAAGGTATTATTTTAATTTGCAGTAGAAAATCAAATGTTTTCCGTGTGTTTAAATATATTAAGAAATAGGACCTTTGGGGAATTTTTCCTGTAAAGAGACTGTTTGGTGGTGGATAATCTGTAATGTTGGAGGTAACATGGAGGTAATATTACACCATATATAATATGACCTGGGTTTCTTTTCAGTTCTGCTGTTGTCAAGCTCTGGACAAACCAGTGTCTTGGTGACACTGTAAGTTCTTTGGAGATGGTAATGTCAGAAACGAACAAGTATGTTTAATACTTAGCACCACAGGACTTGATACCAATTAAGTACTTCCAACAAAATGTCAACACAAATAAGTTAATGAAACAAGAGATCAAAAAGCTTTTCTATTTGAACAGGCTCCATAAAAATACCATTTTTACACTGCATAGATCAGTTCTCAATACAACTCTTTTACTATTTTGAAGATCCTCCCTTTCTGCTTAAAGTTGATTCTCTCCATATTGTATTGATTTTAACCTGTTTTCTAATCCAGAGATGTCAGCGTAGTCCTGAGACTACTACTGTTTCTGAGGTAATCCTAGGTGTAAAGAGCAAGAACAGCATCACAGACTATGGACTGCTTTTGTTCCCAGATAGATTTTTAAAACAGCTGTTTGGGAACTGTGTTGCATTTGATTTACTCTGAAGTAGTTACAGTGAAGTAGTTGACAATGTCACCTTTCATTCATGCTGTTTGCCATTATATGTAGTTAATCTTTCAAAGATGATCTGTCAGAATATACATCTAGCAAAGAAGCGTGGTAGAAGAGGAGGTGTAAGCTATGGTAGACTTCTGTCTACCATCCTCTTTTTTAAGAAAACAGTTGGATTGATTGATTTTTCACTGTTCAGGAAGTAAACCATCATTTTTTAGCATAATGTAAAATATCAAATACTGGTTTAGGTGTTCCATTATTTTTATTTAGTAAAGATGCTAAAATCCAGGAGATTCATAAAGCTTTTGAAAATAAATACTTTTGCCAGCAGTGCCTTCTAAGGATTGCTGATCCGTGTAGTTCCCTTAGCAGAAAGGAAACTTGAAAAAATGAAAAACTGTTGCTGTGTTTACCTAGGGGGGCAATGGAGGAAGGAAGCCTTGTAAGTTGTCTGGTCACCTGGGGCTGTTCCCTTCTCAGTTTGGGCAACAGGTTTGCTATGTCCAGAGAAGTGAGCAGAAGTTTCAAGCATAAGAAACACTCTTCCTGAAAACCTGTTTTTATTTTGCAACCTTTGAAGTTAGAAAAACTATATTAAGGAAATTTGATGGGAGATATCTCTCTTGCTTTGCTGTCAAGAATGTATGGGCTTTCCTTACTCCCTTTTCTCCATGTGGTTTTTGAGCTCCAAGTTATTGTCACTTTCCTTCTACCCAAGCCTTCCCTCAAAATTTGTTGCTGCAACTTATGCTGTAGTTATCAAACCTTGTCAGCTAACGCTGACTGGAAGAAGCATTCTTGCCCCATGCCAGCACGAGTATTTGTGGAGCTCCGCAGTGACCCGGTCTGGTTGTTAACTTAGGCTGATGGCTTGCTTTCTGTTGAGTTAGTTTTTGTTTAGATCAGCTCTTTAGTGTGGTTTGTAACACACATCACGTGAGGAGGAGTGATACAGAAGAGAGAACAAGCAGCCCATGGCAAGGAGAAGAACAGCACCACTTCATTCAGGAACTGTGGTGACTTGAGGTAGTTCAAAGTGCAGATCAAACTATGTAGTCCGTGCTGTGCAGCAAACTTCTTTGGGTGATGCTATAACACTGCTTTTCTAGATCCTTTCCTTTTATTATACACTTGCAGCCTGAGCACTGTTTCTTTTCAGAGCTTCTGAGATAACTATTTGGAGACTAAGCTCTGATTTCCAAACCCAAAAGCAAATAGCAGCACAGTCCAGCTCCCAAAGTGAATGTGAACTTGGTTTTGATGTGCAATAGGTTCAACTTCTGATTCTCCAGAACTTCATATGCATGCCTAGATGAGAATTATTTCTAGAAGAATATTCTCATGAGGATTTGAATTTCTGTTATTCTTAGTGGGCTCAAAGGTTATGTCCCATGGTGGTCATTTTCATTCAGTCTGTGCTGTTGGTGGGAACTGGAAGTTACCGCCTCCTGCTACTGTTTGCTGGTCTGGATGAAATGTGACAAGTGACTTTTATTCTGGTTTCCAGTTTTAGAGTGTTGCTAAATGATAAAAATTTCTTGTCAGTTTTCAAACTACACAGCATTTATTTAGTAAGAGAGTAGGAAAAATACACAAACTCATATTGCTCTTTTTGTGCTGAATGTGGGAAAAATGTGTTAAGCAGCTGGATGTTTTACTGTGTCTTCTGGTTTTGTACTGATAAAAGAAGTTTCCAGTAGGACGACACTGAAGATGCCATTTGTCTTTGAAATGTGCTCCAGGTTGTTGTTTGGCATCCTTTCCAGAAGCAGTGAGGGAGGAAGAACAGAGGAGAGAAAAGAAAAACAATCCTATTGCCTTAGAATTAGTTTTGCATCAACTTCGGCCAGATGAGAAATACTTGCTGTATTTGCAACTTGCTTTCTTGTTGGGCTGTCTGGAGCAAATCACGAATGTAATTTGTTTACAAAATACTGAAGTCTTCTGTTAGCCCATGTCATTGATTATGTAGGGCTTGTATGTGAAAACCATGTCTAATGCAGTGATAGAGCTAGAAGGAAGTTCGGCTGAGCTGAGGAATTCTATATAATGTGATGAGATATTTGCACCTACCCCCACCAAATCTTTGTGTTTGTTTTTTTTTTTTTCTTAGATTCTAGACAGAGATTGCTATATTCCATATTAGTTTAGGAGGCTGGGAGAAAGACACTATCACTGTGAAATAAGAGTACCAGCACAAGTAACTAGTTGAGAAGAACTGATAAGGAATAACTCCCTGCTCAGACAAGTCTATATTTCAATGAAAGTTTGATGTCCTTATTTTAAGGAAATATTATAGTGACAGTGGCAGTTCACAGCCTACTGTTCAGTATTGAAGTGCTTACATCAATAGCAAAGGAAATGATACCTTGAATGGTTTTCTCCCCAGGTGCTGAAGAAGTCTTGCTGCTCGCTAGAAGGACTGACTTGAGGAGGATTTCCCTGGACACGCCAGACTTCACTGACATTATTCTGCAGATAGACAATATCAGACACGCAATTGCCATAGACTACGATCCTGTGGAAGGCTACATCTACTGGACTGATGATGATGTCCGGGCAATTCGTCGGGCCTACCTTGATGGCTCTGGAGCACAGACTCTGGTAACCACAGAAATCAACCATCCAGATGGTATTGCTGTGGATTGGGTGGCAAGGAACCTATACTGGACTGATACTGGAACAGACCGCATTGAAGTGACTCGGTTGAATGGGACATCAAGAAAGATCCTTATCTCAGAAAACCTAGATGAACCTCGAGCAATAGTGCTCAATCCTATAATGGGGTAAGTTTTATGTTTAATAGCCCTGTGATAGGTGTTTGGATTCTGTTTATGGACTCCTGAAACTGAAAATCTGCAAATTGTGAGATGATGTGTGTTATTATTTCTCAAATGTTCTGGAAATAACTGGCTTTCCCTTCCTTCATCCTTTAATACTATGTGTATAAAAGGTGACGTCTAAATATAGTGTTCCTCAATGAACCTCTACATTGTTTGATTGAATTTTCTTTTCTCTGTGCCTTCAGTGTTATCATAACTATGAAAGAATTGGGCCATTGCAATTTTCAGTAGTTTAATTTATTTAATGCTTTATACTGTCATTGCTGATAACAGTTTGAGTTGGCTTGTTTGCTGCAGTTGGGGAAGCAGAAAGTTAGTAAGTTCTTTCAAAAGCAGAACAGATCTTGACACTTTTTTGTCTTGCGTGTTATGTGTATTGACTGTTTCCCCTCTTTTTTTTTTTTTTTTTTTTTTTTTTTTTTACAGCTACATGTATTGGACAGACTGGGGTGAAAGTCCGAAGATAGAATGTGCTTATTTGGATGGTTCAGAAAGGCGAGTTCTGGTGAATACATCTCTAGGTTGGCCTAATGGCTTGGCACTGGATCTTGAAAAAGACAAGCTTTACTGGGGAGATGCAAAAACAGATAAAATTGAGGTGAGTAATAGAGCCATGCTAGGGTGCATTCTTCAAAAACAAGTGCTGTTCTCAGGTGCCGCTTTATGTCTTGGATACATTTATCCATTTTTTGAGGAGTCCATTCTTTCATTAATATTAACATGATATTTAGCACAAGAAGACATATTTGAGAAGAAAGGAAACACATTCATGTGGTTCAGAAAACTTTTGCGAGAAATGTTTTGTTTGTTACGTCCACATTGCTACAAGTGTAATTTAATTACTTGAAATCTTAGGTTTTACCTGAGGCTTTTGCAACAAATTGGGACACTCAGGCACAACCTCTTTAAAAGATGTTTTGACCTGTCTGTTTTGCTTGGAACTAGTATCTAAAATTGCTGCATGTGAAAGACTTGATGCAAGGTTCATGTACAGGAGAAGGTGGATGTGGGTGCCCTAGAGAGCCATATTTCAAGACCTTAATAATTGTATGGTGTCCAGATGCATGGACAAGAAGTAATTTTTAATGTATTTCCTGCTTTGAAAACAATATAGGCATTCTACCTCTGAATTTGAGGAGCGGAAATCCCCCTCACAATGTTATATAAATATTTATGACAACATTTAGTATTTCTGAATTGTTGAAAGAATGTCTGATAGAACACGGTGTGATTCCCCTATTCCCCCCCCCCCCCCCCCTTTTCTTTGGGAAGAATTTTCTTAAAAATGCAAAAAATTCATCCTGTCTACCTATTGCTCAAACACTAGGCAAAGTTGGACAATTATCAACTTGTTTGTTATGATGTGCTCCCAGGAGTAAGGTAGTGGGGTGCCTCTGGAGATTCACTGGTCAAAGCAAGCATCTGTACTGGTCTAGTCATGGACATTGACAATTGTACCAGGGAGGCTCAAGATGTTTCAAGAGACATTGTCCTAAAGGAGATGCCCTTTCCCCCATTGTTTTTGCATTAGTATTTCACAATTAAATCTTAATCTAAAAGAATAGTTGTGCTGCCACAGAAATGAAACAAATCTTAGATGTTGCTATAGAGAACAAAGTAGTTTCACTCAGAGCAGAAGGTGATAAATAACTGAAAGAGTTAGAATGAAGGAACAAGGGTTTTTTTGGCCTTCTGAGCGTGTGTTCATGAGATTCTGAGGTTTCAGTGAATTACTAGCAACTATTCAACTGAGAGGAAATTCAGAAAATTGATAGAGCTTGATAATATGTTGACGTAGAAGGGCACATGGCTTTTGTGTCATCTAGGAATACTGATCAGCAGCCATTTTATACATTTGTCATGGATGTGTTCATGGAGTTGCTGAAGACCTGTATGTAGTAGCGGGCTCACTTGCACAAGTGTTTCCATTTAATTTGAGACAACTGAGGATATGGATAGAGAATATGTTTACAAACAGATGTTGTGAAGAAGTCTCAATTACTTAAGATCCTGTTGTGTTGCCCACGACCCTCAATGCTTAGTTTCTTAATAAAATAGTTGTTTAAGAAGTGCATCTGGTTACTGGCCACTTGTGCTCATATTTCTAGGAAGGAAAAAATGGATTTTGAACCTCAATCTGAAGTTGTTATAGTAGGTTATGATTAACCCAAGGGTTTGGATGACAGCATAAGATGTGACCTGATATCAGGCAAATTCAAAAATTCCTACTCTGTTATCATTAGATCATTAGATTTGTCAGCCAGACAAATGTTCCTTTTTCACCTCTTGTTAAACTCCAGGTGACACGTGGCCATAGGCCCCATGACCTGGTTGTGATATGTCCTTAGTATGAAGTAGTTGTTTATCTTCCACAAAGGTGTCAGAAGAAATTTGAAAATTAAAGGTGCTAAATAATTAGCACTGAGTATTTTAATTTGAAAAGGGAATTCTCCAGGGAATTTGAATTAGCTTCAAAGACAAAGGAAATAACTAGCTAACTGAAATCAAGTCAATTGAAAAACAATTCTCAAACCAGAATGTGAGAGTGAAGACCCCCCAAAAAAGTTTTTTTCTCTTTAAAGGAATAATTAAAAATTTTCTTCCTATCTTATAAGCTAGTTTCCTGAAGTCATGTTTTGAATATATGGTTACAACATTCTATTTCTGTACCAATGCCTAAGAAAAGCAATATAGAAATTTTTCCCTTGGTCATGGCTTGTGAAGTCAATTGAGTTTTCATGTTGTTTGGGGGGAGTAGCATATGCAGCATTTTTAGATAAACAAAATTTTGAGGGATAACTATGCTCTCTAAAGGTTTTGCCCGCAGGAAGAAGGGAAGCGAGACTGTCATCTAGCTCCAGAAATGTAACTTCAGTGTTTGGCAGTAGCTAAGTACTGGGCTCGACTATCAGAGATGTCCTGTCGCTGTCGCCTCTTACCTTTCATCCTACAGGACAGGGAGTGTTCCAGATGCCACTTTTACAGCTGGGACCGTAGTTGTTTTGAGTTTAAGAGATCTATTCAGTCTGTCTCACTTCATCGTAAGGCAGCGAAGCCAGCAATACTGTTTGGTTTGGCATCAAAGTTTAGGAAAATCAGAGAAGCCAAAGTAAGGGCTTTTTATTTGCTCAGTTTTGTTTGTTATACTTAGTTTTTGTCGTTCTCTTCTGTTTGCAAAAACAGAGATAAGAGGGTGGTTCACTTGGTCTTGCAAACAGAAGATATTCTTTACGTGAAGTAGATTGTGACATCTGTGGATATGTTGATTCCTGTGTATTGTGCAATCCTCTTTTAATTGTTAGCACAGAGTGAAATCTCCATGCTCCTAGCAATGGATTCCACATTTTCTTAGATTAAAACAGATGTAAATTTTCTCATTTTAATTCTTATCCCCCTCTCCTTTTTTTTTTTTTTTTGCACTTTTTATGCTTGGAGTTTATTTTTGTAAGCTATCACAAACAGACTCCTTCTGAGGCTGTATTTACAAATATCTGAATAGGCCTATTTAGGATATGATGGAGAAAAAAATTCATGTGTGTTTGCCTGCAGTTCTGAACCATGCTATGAAGGGGTCTGTCATGGTCTGTTCCGGACTGGCATGAGTTAAAACAGCACTGGCATGTTATCAGTAGAAATGGATGTTAGATGCTTATTGCAGAACTTCCATTAGAAAACAAAATTTCAGTTTCCATTTTGGAAAACATGCCAGATGCATTTGTATATTCTGCTCACTTGGGAAAGAGCTGTGTGACTTAACCAGTCACTGGCACAGCTCAGATACTGGCCAGTTTGAGACTGGTGTCTAATAGAGCTTCTTTTCATTAGTGCTCCTCTACAAGATGAAAAAAGTGTGCTAAGGATATGTTTTAGAAGAGAATTGATCTACTGGATTGCCCATCTTGCTATATTTGTAACCTAACAGTCCTTTGCTGCAAGATTTCTGCATTTGAGAGGTTCTGTTGATACCCCAGATTTTCCCAGTAAGCCATAGTTTGTGCTACTCTGCTGGCCCTAGTACATGGGAAACCTCACTGTATGGTGTATGAGATGGGGCATTTCCACTTTTACTTGCTGTTGAAGTTATTCAACATAAACTAATTCTCTCATGCATGTGTTCTGTTGCCAAGAGCATGCCATTCAAGTGGCTTGCCAATGCAGCTGGTGTCTCGGTGATTTGTTCTGTATGTGTATGTATGTCTTCTGCAACCATGGCTTGTCAGAAACAAAAACCAGCTGACTGCAAGTTGAAGATACGCGTTTATATTTTATACTATAGTTGATCTAGCTGAGTATTAGGATTTTTGTTTTTCCCAGTAAGCACATAAAACTACCTTGAAGCATATTACAGGATAAATTTAGTTTATGTTAACACCTAAAACCAGCATAGGTGCGATAGCAGACAGTAAGCTGTAATTCCATTTTGTAACTGATAAGGTAGTGCCAAAAAAAAAAAAAAAAAAGATTACATTTTGGATGGTTTACTCTGTTACTAATACTGCAAGGAGAGACTTCTTGCTTCATCTGAAATGACAGTCAAATTTATGTTGAGCACTCCTGAAGGACCTCAACCAACTGGAGGGCCCCTGTGTGGCTGAGAAAGTGGCAGCACTCTGCAGCTGCAGTCTGTTGCAGAAGGCAAAAAAGGTGGCATGTGGAGTGCTGCGTGCTGCCTTGTACGTGCTGAAAATGGGAGGCCAAAGAGCCGTTAGATGGCCATGGAGAGGGACAGTGACTGGGCCAGTATATTGCTCTATATTGGAACAGTTGACTGTTAAGGTACATCCTCTGCTCCCATTGCCTTCTTTTCAGAGCAATTAGTTTCTCTTGGGCTTTTGCAGCGCTGTCACTTGACAGTTTTCTCATATTAAAACTGCAGTCCCAGATTTCCTGAAGCAACTGGAAATTTTCCAGAGACCAAAGATCTGCGAAAAGCATAATGTAAGGGAGAAAATTCCTGTCTCTGCTTTTTTCCTCTATCCATCTACTTTCACCTGTCTCAAAATGTCCCAGATCACCGTGTAGAAATTGCAAAATAGAATAACTGAAATAATTATGTCTACTACTGTGCAGAGCATGGTTGGACTTCAAGCCTGTTGGGGAAACGTAGTATTAAGACTGATGCCTCATAATGTAAAAAGTGCACCATGTAGGTGTTTTGGGTTTGCGTGGCTAGGTTTTAGTAGTGGGGGGGTTACAGGGGTGGCTTCTGCAAGAAACTACTAGAAGCTTCCCCTGCATCTGATAAAGTCAATGCCAGTCAGCTCCAAGATGGACCCACCGCTGGCCAAGGCCGAGCCAATCAGTGACGGTGGTAGTGCTTCTGTGATAACATATTTAAGATGGAAAAAAAAACGAGGAGCAGCAGTTTTTGCAGCCAGAGAGAGGAGTGAGAAGATGTGAGAAACTCTGCAGACATCAAGGTCAGTGAAGAATGAGGGGGAGGAGGTGCTCCAGGTGCTGGAGCAGAGATTCCCCTGCAGCCCATGGAGAAGTCCATGGTGAGGCAGGCTGTCACCCTGCAGCCCATGGAGGATGATGGTGGAGCAGATATCCCCCTGCAGCCCATGGAGGACCCCACGCTGGAGCAGGTGGAGACACCTGAAGGAGGCTATGACCCCGTGGGAAGCCCATGCTGGAGTAAGCTCCTGGCAGGACCTGTGGCCCCATGGGGGACCCATGCTGGAGCAGTCTGGTCCTGAAGGTCTGCACCCCATGGAAGGGACCCACACTGGAGCAGTTCACGAAGAACTGCAGCCTGTGGGAAGGACTCACGTTGGAGAAGTTCGTCGAGGACTGTCTCCCGTGAGAGGGACCCCATGCTGGAGCAGGAGAAGAGTGTGAGGAGTCCTCCCCCTGAGGCGGAAGGAGCAGCAGAGACAATGTGTGATGAACTGACTACAACCCCCGTTCTCCGTCCCCCTGTGCTGCTGGGGGGGAGGAGGGAGAGAAATCAGGAGTGAAGTTGAGCCTGGGAAGAAGGGAGGGGTGGGGGGAAGAAGGTGTTTTAAGATTTGGTTTTATTTCTCATTATTCTGATATGATTGGTAATAAATTAGATTAAATTTTTCCTAAGTTGAGTCTGTTTTGCCTACGGCAGTAATTGGTAAGTGATCTCTCCCTGTCCTTATCTCAACCCACAAGACTTTCATTATATTTTTTCTCTCCCCTGCTTGGTTGAGGAGGGCAGTGATAGAGCAGCTTTGGTGGGCACCTGGTCTCCAGCCAGGGTCAGCCCACCACAGTAGGCTTTTCTGTAGCTTTCTGATGAACTGCTTGTAGATGAGAATTGCTTTCATCGCATAGCATGCCTTCAACTGCTTTCCATATAGAAAAATACAAAACTGATTATAGCTTGTGCATATTTGTGTGTATCTTTGCTTGGTGTTATGCTCTGGTTTCTGGTATTTTAGATCTGCAAGGAGTCATCTTACTCTCCCTGGGAAGGCCTGTTCATATACGAAGTTCTTAAACCGTGACAGAACTTTTGTACAGCATGGAAATTTGATAAGCTCAAGACATCCATCCTATTTTTGCTGGACCTCGGGTTTCCAATGTACTGTCAATGTCTCTGGTTTGTTTGTTTGTTTGTTTGTTTTGGGATGGTTTTGTTAACACATTTTGACTTTTTTTTTGTGTGTGTGTGTGCTCTTCCACAATTAGAAAAGAAACACTGCAGAGTTGTTGAGGGTACCAAATGGCATCCTGTACCAGGAGAGTATGTTCTTATTTGTGCATGTAAAACTTCACAGGGTGAAAACAGCAGTTATGCTCTCCTGGCAAAAACCTTTTTCTAAGCTTCCCATCTGCAGCATTCAGCTGCAACACAAAGGGCCCAGTGACTTAGCAAGCAGTTTGCATCCTGAAGAAACCATTTGGCAAGGCTTGTCAATATTTTGCATGACAGGAGCCTATGGGGCTTTCACTGCAAATTTGACACTCTGTGGTAACATTGTTCCCAGATTTTAATTTTTTTATTATTATTATTAGTTTGGTAAAGTGTATGACAAGGAAAAATATATAGCAAATTTGGAGTTGTGACTGTCAAAATTATGTGTTTGTCCACACAGCTTCAGTTATGAGTAAGGAGCATGGATTAATCCAACCAAACTCTGAATTTTATGGACAGGGAGAAGGTACTTTTCAGGAACAAACAGCAGATTAATAAGGATTACGTGGTTCCAGCAGAGAGAGAGGCAAAGACCCAGTGCCATCCACGTGTAGAGTTTCCTAATTCTCCTTAAAAACAATTTTGTGATTAGCCACGTTTTCCCATATTTTATTTCTTCAGCGTTTGCTTAAAGTGCCTAAGGTATAATTGCATAATAAGCAATTACTGAATGCTGCCGTTAGTGCCACTTCTAGTTTTCCTTTTTGCAGTTTACTACTCTCCTGCCTGGGATTAAGCTATGTTGTTGGGAGAGTGAGATGTGTACCTGCTTGTGGCCACTGGGTATGTTTTTTTTGTTGGGGATTGTGTATGTATGTAGTTTGTGAACATTAGATACACCACTATGTTTTTATTAGCTTTAAGTAGCTGTTAGGCCTCTCTATTGCTATGTGTTTTGCTTGAAAAAAAACCAGCACAAATGCTGTTGTAGGTGGGTGGGTTTTTTGTTTTACTTGAAGGGAGTTGCTCAGCAAACAATTATCGGATATTTGTAGCAGTGTCCAAAGGCCTAGCATATAACTATCTTCTAAGATTCTGAAGGGGAATAATCTATACTAGTGAGCTTGGGACCAAATTTTTACCAGCAGCCAGATAGTCATTGTAGAATGGATAGGAGGAGTCATTTGGAGGAAGGTCTATCTTAAAATGTTGTCACAGGGTTCTGACAGTTCTTGGACTTTAAGACTGATGACAAATTAGTTATGATTGCTTTTCCAGGAGGAACATTGCTAGGATGGAACACAAGCTTTCTGGAAGAGCGCTGTATCTTTAATTTCAGTGCTTTAACAATGACAATTATAAGTATCTCTGGAGAGTTGCATAAAGAATAAAACAGGTTTTCACTAATGCTACAGAATTATATAAAGCCTGACAGGGTGCACCTTTAGGAAGAAGAAGGAAACCTGGCAGCTAGGGGAAGAGGGTCTTTTTTTCTGATCTCTTCAGGAATCCCCACTCTCTCATCTGCCTGTTGGCTGTGTTCTGCTTGCACTATCAGACTCATCACCAGATTTGCAGTCAAGAATAAGCACCTCAGTTCAGACTGGCAAGGATGTTAGTGAAGTCTCGGCTTCCTCTGCTGAAAGAATTTAGAGTTTTCTGCTCAGGTATATTTGGAACGATCTTTCTTAACTAATTTGCTGCTGTAGAAATGATGTTGCAGTTGATCCAGCCTTGTACACACCAGCTTGTAGTGGGGAACAGAGACTGCTGAGATGACATGCAATGATCTGTAATATTCAGCAGGTCAGACCACTGAGTGAGTTCAGATCCTAATGGTTTCTTATGAATTGAAACTCTTCTGGCTGTGTTACATGTTTCTAAACCCTGAACTCTGGTTCAGGATTTCCTGGTGTGAGACTACCTCTTTCCGGAACGCAGAAATGTAGCTAGCCTCTATCTGCTAAAATACTAATGTCCATATCCTGTTTAGAAGCATTGAGCCTTCTAGCTCCGCTCTTCTAATTACAAGATCAAGTTGTCTGTATTTTGCTTACTGCTTCAGTAGGAATTTCAATATGTTGTTTTATACCTTGCACACCATGAGCTTTGTTTACTTTTAAGAGGACTGTTACCAAGTGTGGGAGCTGCTGAAGAAAGTGAGAGCCAGGTTCACAAAATGAGATGCTTTAGCTGATCAGAACATGTGTTGCACCTTTCTACTCTGAGCTATGTAGTAAGAAAGTGTTCACAGAGAGACTCATTGATCGAATGGAAGAAGATGAAATTATCAAGGTGAATTCCCTTCTGTCCCTTTTCAGTGTTGTGAGTTAGCTACGAGGTGAACTTGTATCTGACCCCTGAACAAGACACAGCGTTGAAAAGGAAACTGTTTGGTATAAAGGACACATTCAAACTTTGGCCAATTCCATCCTGTGTTCAGTAGTGCTCTTGGAGATACATATAATTTTCCATTCTTCAGCAGTCTTGAGTAAAACTTTTTCTGCATTTGGGATGGGATGGGATGGGATGGGATGGGATGGGATGGGGGGTGCCTCTGCAGATGAGTGATGACCTAGCCTCAATTAGTCTTGTCTTTATCACCTTTTGCTGAAATACAGCAACCCAGTAGATAGGAGCGTGGAGGCTTCAGTCCTCAAGGGAAATTTCATCTTGGACCGAAACATTGTAGAGTGTCTTCTCAGCAGTACGTTGGTACCATGAGCATGTTCTTAGTTCTTTAAGCTCAGATTTCACACATAACTTCAAATCAAATTCAAGACTGAGTTCTTTTCTTCATGGTCTAGGCCATGCATATGGAAAAGGCAACTGCACATCTGAAGTGAAGAATGCTGTCTGGGGTACTGTTGAGCATAAATGGATTTTCCACAATAAAGGCAAATCTTTTCTGTAGTAAAGAGAATTTTTTCTTAATCGTTGTGCTGAGATACTGGATTAACCTCCTCTCCTCCCTCCTTTTCCCAATTTCCGGTAACTAAAAAACATCCAAAAGTTCAGTACTCTGTGTTCCAAGTGCAAGGTTCATATTAGTTGACCTTGCATTCAGCATAAATAACTAGAAGTGTCAGTCTATAAAGAAGTAGAGCAAAACCAGCCTTGCAGGAAAATTCCATTATACGGAAGCAGTTGCAGCATGGGCTTACTGTCCCAAGTAGAGGATACAGGATATGATGCCGCCTGTGTTAGTCATGCCACTTAATGCACTAGTAGAAAACTCTCAGATAATGATTTGATTGAATGACCCTCCATAGGATGCTCTTGATCAGGGATTCTCTCAAACTTTTATATGCCCAGCTTGATGTTGTATCCATTAGCTTCAAAGTGAAAAATCCACAGATATTGGCTGCTGCCAGTGTAAGTACTCCTCTGAGTCTTTCCACAGTGAAATCTATACCAGTATGAAGTTATTTTCATATACAACCATTTATGATTTATTAGGATTGCTGTATAGTCATAAAGACCTGTCAATCTTGTTGATTTTCCAGGGACTATATTGTTTTGTACTACTTCTTTTAAAGAGACAACTTAAAAAAACAGCAACTGACAGACAGCTGCTAAATTTGGTCTTTGTGGAGTGCTCAGGAATTGCTTCTCTATGTACAGCTTTTGCTATATTTACAAAGAGGAAATCCTGAGGATGTATTAAACTAAAAAGTTGAAGAATTATTTGAGTTTTACGTGCTTGAGGCTCTCCTTTCTCCCTGAAGAATTATTTTAGGCTATATAATATCAAATCACCCTTTTCTGCTTGCTAGGGAGAGAATTCTGCTTTACTTCCCTTGCTGGGATCAACTTCCTATATTTAAAAGAGGGATTTTGTATTTAGCAGTATGAAGGCTTCTATACCTATGAAGTGTGGAAACGGGACCCCCTTTATGAGAACCTGATGTCTTTTCTGATGCAGAATAAGTACATCTTTTTCCAGTTGTTGAGAAAAAGGTGACTTCTCTGGAAGTTGGAGTAACTTGGAGTTTCTTTGTCAGACTAGCAGATAGGATAGTTAAGAGAGTTTTTAACTTAGTAACCTTCTCAAAGTTACTCGCTATATTGCTTGCAAATAGCTATGAGGAGTTTTCTTTAAATACTATTCCCCTTTTTGCTTTTGTTTTCTTAATTTCTCCTGTTCTCTTTCAAGAATAATACTGCACTTTGCCATACAGTTTACCTCTGACCTAGAAGGAAGGTGATTTGTGCTGCCCAGGAGTTGTGATCCCATGAATATTGTCTTATAGCAGTGTTGAAAGGGACTTGTTTCTCTGATACTTTGGGGATAGTTCTGTCAATATGGACAGTGTATCCTATCAGGTTTGTCACTGTAGTCTGGGAACTAATGTTTCAATGGGAAAAAGTCCTTCCCCTGCTTTTATTTTCCTATTGCTGTTTTAGAAGGAAGGTATTGCAGATACTTGACCTTTCAGTGTCTGGAACTCTCCTTCTCTTATGTAATCCTTTGAATCCACTGAGGAGGAAACACCACCCTTCTTGGTGTTCGGTGACCATAGGTATGAACTTTTCAAATGAAGAAGACAGAGTTTTGTGCCACAAATACAAATTCTAGCCGCCTTGTATTTCAGCTTTGTTGTGTTTTTTAAGAGTTCTGCATTATGATGGTATTTCACAGCACCACAGAAGATAACGTTGGAAGGCACCAGCTGGATTGTCTTAGGCAACGCTGGGAGGGCAGGCAGTGATAAAATATGTGTCTATCGACAGAAATTTCTGCAACCTTTGGTTGTGAAACATATGAACCTGGATGCTGTTAAGAAACAGGAGACCTGACATGATAGGCTGGCCTGGTGGGGTTCCCGTATTTCTGAAGAATGCACGGTAAAAATAGAGGTGTAGAACTTGCTTTTCATGCCACATCTTATTATTGAAATCTTGAAAGCTGTCCGTACTGATTTTAGACTCATATAATCTGGCCCGAACAAGAAAGAAATCTAACAGACATACATGACAGTAACCACCAGCCTACTCTAGTTCTCCCAAGATTGCTTGCAATGGTGGAAAAAATTTCTGTAAAAAATGTCAGTAGTGTAGATGAGACCAAAGGTTTTTATGCCTATCTAGCCTTTCTAAAAATTCTTCAGTGTGCTGATGGGATAGCAGTCACTCAAAGGAAGACTTCCTTTGCTTGGCTTGATTGACCAGAGTCATTCTGTGGGAAAGGATGCTAACTTATTCTAAACTGAAGGTGACCCTTGCCTTTTTGTGAGCAATAAAGACATAATAGAGGCCCAGTTAGGGTTCAGTGGAACCCCCACAGCCATCTGCACACTTCATTGGCAGAAGTGGCTTTCACTTGAACTTGCATTTGACAAGTGTCTTCTGTCTCTTTCTTATTCAGAAGGGTCCTTCAAAGCCAAGTAATTGAAATGCTCTCACCCCTTGCTCCTTTTCCTCCTTCCCCCAGACTTGCCTAAATTGCAGGGCAACTGGTATTCAGTGTTAATAAGTAAAAATGCATGCATTTCCAAAGCTCTCACTTTTTCTTTCTCAAAGGGAAGTTTCTAAAAAAAACCCACCCCTTTTCCACACTCTCCAGCACCAGCTTCATAAAGCAAAAGTTGGGGGAAAAAAGTGTTTCTCTTGCGTGTTGCTTTGTTGTTTCTCTCTTGCCCTCCCTCCTTTTTTTTTTTTCATAGGGCTGGACTTTTTGAAATGAAACACAAATCAGGTCTCTGGAATAAAAGGTTGTGAGTATGCCTTGTGGCATTTGGAATGAGACTATTCACTGCCTGAATGACTATAAATAGAAAGCAAGGAGGTACTTATTTCTCAGTTCAGACTCCCTGCAAAGAAGCGCCCTTCCCAGTTAAAGGGTGACTTTTTGAAAGAAACCTTGTTCCTTGTGCTGAATTGAATTGCTTCAGGAATTCTTCTCCTTGCAGCTTGCATAAAAAGGCATTAATCTCTAATATATTTCTCCTTTTAAAAGGCTGTATGCTCCATCATAAATGTATATTCTTAGCCACGTCACCACATTTACCCATCTTGTCTGTACAGAGTTGCATGTAAAAAAATTTCTGAGTGCAGAACAAACATTGTTCTCAGCAATCTTTGTGCCTGAAAGCTTTCGTTTTGGCTCTGGGCCAGCTGTCGGCTCCCTTTTTATCTGGTATTCATTCTTCAGTAAGAAGGCTAAATTAGCAGCACTCAGGTTTTTGGGGGTTTTTTGTTTGTTGGTTTTTTGTTGGGTTTTTTTTTAGGAATTGAAGAACAGAATGGGAATTGTGATTGATTTTTATAATAAAAGATTTTATTCTTCCAACACACTTGTGATGTTGCCGACGGTAAGAACCCCAATAGCTTACTGTTGCAGTTCTGCAGACAATTCATTTGGCTGATTTGGCTGTTAAAAAATGCTCATAAATCTCCTGCGTTGTGCAGTTATGCAAATTTAGCGCAATCATTTTTCTTCTGCCTCCCCTTTTCAGAAGGACTTGTAGTATTAAAGAAAGAAGCATAGTAGATGAGAGGAAAATGTTTGATGGTTTTGCGAGTTGGCAATGTTAAAGATCCTAGCACTCAAGCTGTTGGATTGGCTTTTTTCTCTTTTTTCCCTTTTTTCTTTTATTTTCCCCTGTGGTTTTTTTTCCCCTCTCCCTTTCTCTCCCACCCTCCTCCCCACCCCGCCCCTTCCCCTTTTCCTCCTAACACAGTGGTGTTTTGTGTGGTGTTGTTTTGAAAGCAGCTTCTAATTTTCTCCTCAGACCTTTTGTTTCACATTTTTTCTGCGTTCAAAAGCTAGCAAGGACAGCCTTCTTCATAGGGTCTTCTTTTCCTTGTTCATAGTTTTTAAAGAATGGGTCTCTAGATTCCTTGCATTGCTCTTTCCATTACGGATGGATTCCTAGTTGTGTGGGTTGTGGTTGGTTTGTTTGTTTCTTTAACAGAGGAATTATAAGGTTGACAAATATCCACCTTAATTTTTTAAAGCTTAGCCTGTGCACAGTTTACAGCATTTTTTGCATTAGTGCTAATGTAAAAATAAGAGCAACATCGAACAGACAGAAAATAAAGGGACTAATGTGAGTTTGCTGTTCACATTTCTAATAAAAAGGGAAAAAAGCTGAAAAAGAAATGTGTTCTTCAGCAAGCCCAGGAGAGTAGGTTTTAGGAGGTCTCAAAGCAGACTAAGGAGAAAAGAGATTGTATAATATTTAATTTCTTTGTAGTTTTCAAATTGTAATTTCTTAGCTTGAAACTGACGGTCAGTGTCACTCAATAGGATTTTTTTATAGCTGGACACATGAATAACAAACTTCATAGAGAAATGTATTCAAGTTGGTAATTTCCTTCTCTTGAATCTGATTACTGGGACATCTTGATGATCCTTGTAATTTTACATTTTGTCTGCGTGCTGGTTTCTGTCTGGGGTGCCGTATGTTTTCCTTGTCACCTTTATTGTGTGACTGATTTCACCTATGATGGGCCCCTGCTGTCCTTTTGCTTTTGCAGCTAGCGTAGGTATTTCTGTTGCCTTTTCCCTTTCCCTTGGGAGCCTCTTGTGAGCCATTGTATGAACACATGGGGCTCTTTTTCATCTTGCCTTGACTCCAATGACTTTTGTCCAACATTTAAAGCCGCTTTGTAGATGTCACCTACCATCCACTGACAGTTGGAAAATGCCTGCTACTATTCTCATCTTAGCTCGTATTTTTACAGTATTTTTTTCCCTGCCTCTTATTTTGAAGTGACTTTGCTTTGTGGGTTGTTTTAAATCAAGGAGATTTATCCTTGAGCAGAGCTCTTAGTTTAGAAAGAGAAGTGATTGTTCAGATTGTTTTGCCAGTTATTCACTTGAGTTGCCCTTGAGTTCTTCACTTGACTTAATGTTACTTTCTAACTAAAAAAAACCCCACATGCAATTTTTCTTAGATCAAATATTGCATTGGCTTATTTTTAGTTATGTTGCCCACTAGTTCATGATGATATGAAATTTTGGATCATGTGCTTTTTTTACTTATCAGTAAGATCTTTTTCTATATAGTGTTTATATATAGATAATATGTATATTTAGTAATTATATATGTATATCCTGTAGAAAAGTAAAACATTCCAATTTGTAAAATGGGTAGCAAGCACAGAGTGCACCTTTCTTCTAGCTATGAGTCTCGTTTTGTTCCTTGTTAAAATATCAAACAATTTTGGCAATTTTAAGGCAAGAAGAAACTTTCCAGGAAGGATATAATTAGAACCGAGGTAGTTGCCTCTAACATAAAACTTGCCTCTGTCAGAAGTATTACTAACATTTTAGTCTTATTTTGCATGCCTGAAAACCCCATTGCTCTGACCTAGCAGGTAAAGCATTGGAGAAACCACCAGTCATGAAAGCTGTGTCCTTGGCGAGAAGGCAGGTGAGATCTGTCTCTAGGAGAGCAGAACTGTTTTTTGTTTCCCTCCCCTGGGGTTTCTCCTTACCAAGCTGGTTAAAGCAGCCAGGTTGTAGACCCAGCTAGCCAGTTGTCATCTTCCATTCCTATCATGAGTCCTTCTGTTTTAGCACCAAGCAGATAGCATAGATCTGTATCAGGAAAGTCCCCATTCAAAACCCTTGTCTCTTGAAAATATCTCAGAATGGATCTTCAATTTATTATAGAATCATAGAATCGTTTGGGTTGGAGGGGACCTCAAAGATCATCCAGTTCCAACCCCCTGCCATGGGCAGGGACACCCTCCACTAGACCACGTTGACCAAAGCCTCATCCAGCCTGGTCTTAAACACTTCCAGGGAGGGGGCATCCACAACCTCTCTGGGCAACCTGTTCCAGTACCTCACCACCCTCACAGTAAAGAATTTCTTTCTAACATCTCATCTAAATTGACCCTCCTTCAGCTTAAACCCATTACCCCTTGTCCTGTCACTACACTCCCTGATGAACAGTCCCTCTCCATCTTTCCTGTAGGCCCCTTCAGGTACTGGAAAGCCGCAATTAGATCTCCCCGGAGCCTTCTTTTCTCCAGGCTGAACAATCCCAACTCTGTCAGCCTGTCCTCATAGGAAAGGTGCTCCAGCCCTCTGATCAGCTTTGTGGCCTCCTCTGGACTCGTCCAGAGGATATTGTGATTATCAGCTAATCAGTAAGAATTAACAAACTCAATACATCAATTTCACCAATGTCTGGTTCGAGGCCTCCCTCCCCTTACTCAGATAGTAATAAGGAACATTTTACAAGTTGTACTCTAAGAGTGCGGATAGTCAATCTTGTAGTTTACCTCCTCAGGTTCCTCTCTGCTTTTGTCATGTGAGGATTTCCTAGCCCAGAAACAATTTGATGTTTAAGTCTCATCCATATTCTGTTCTATCTGTGAACAATAATTATGTAATTGCCTTTTTCAGTGATGTAAGGTATAACTAAAAACATTGCTTTTATTTTAATACTGCTTTTACTAGATTCTTATGTATGTTCCTTTGATTTTCTTTAGCTTTACTTTTCTTCAGTCTAACCTCATGAGGTAGAATTATTGTTAACTCTCGTGCTCAGGGCTCCAGCTACATGCCTGTAGGAGTCAGAAGATTTGTGTCTCGTGTATAACTGAGAAGACCTATTCACCCTGGCCACATCTGGAGGCATGACACTGAATCAGTGGTCTGAGGTGATGCAGAAAATCCTTTCTTAATAGGTACTTGGTGTGCCTTGTGTTTATGGGCCAAGTCATAAGGATCTAGAGTTAGGAAGGAATATTCTCTAGAATATTCTCTAGAACTTGCTGTCCAGCCTGATACATGATCCTCTTACTCTTACCATTGTATAGAAATGGAAGGCGTGTGTCTGTGGCAATATTGGTGTCATCTGCTTTGCTTGTGGCATGCTGATTAGTCATCATCAGTGCCACTAGAGGGAGCTTGGTATGGAGAAATGGGTATAAATTTAAGTTGACCCTGTTTTCTTAAATTGTATTGAGATTGAAGTCTATGAACCATTTAATGAGTTGGTGACTTTAAAAGGGGGGGTGGTTTTTTTTCCTTTGCAAGACAAAGCAGTTATATTGATTTTTGGTAAAAAATAGTTCTCTGCTTTCCACTGATAAATGGTGTCGTCATATAGTAGCACAGGATAATCTACATATTCCCTGTTCTCATTGTATAACTGTTTCTGAACACTGAATTTGCTGGTGCAGATTCATACTCACTGGAAATAATACAATTGCCCAAGTCTGTTGTCAGAACAGAATATTAATGTGTGGCATATTACTAAATAAAATTAATAGAAATTGTTAAAAGCAAAGCTGCAACCAGCAGCTGAATGTAGAGCTGGCACTACCTGCATGTAGCAACATGAAATGGGACCTGGACCGAAAGCATAGAAATGTGTGTCTTTGTTAAAGTGTAAGTGAAATATTTGTCATGAGTATTAAAAAGAGAATAGCTTGGGTTTGTTTGCACAGCTCCCACAAAAATAATGTCAACTTAAGCAAATTTTTGATACCCAACTTGTCACTACCTGTGATAACTTGTATAGAAATCCCTGCAGCTGGGAAATCTCGTGCCTGTGAATTTATGCTTAGATTACTCCTGTGCCATGTTTCAGAGATACCATTTTTGCTAGTCCAAACTGCTAAGAGATGTACTTTGCCCTGCTGAACTCCTACTCTAAAATGGCAAGGCCCAGCCTAAGGTACGACATTATCATAGTGATCCAGAAATGTTTGGCGCAAGAAGAATGAGCAGTTGATGCCAGGTTCCATGGGGAATCTGGGAGGTGACAGAGGTCAGAACCAGGATGTTCTGAAGATTCTTCCACAGTAGTAATTACAAAACTCCTGGGTTTGTGGGAGGTTTGTTTGTTTGTTTGTTTTTCTTCTTGGCTGGTTGCATTCTGATGGCCCAGCAGAGGTTTAATAAGGCCCAGCCTTGGATTTGCTCCCGTAAGGAGATACTGTATTTTTCAGTGACTTTTCAGAGCATCCTGTGAGGCAGTGAAACATTCCTTTTAGAGAAGCATTAAACTTTGCACCACCCACTTTTAGAAAGTTGAAGAGCTCTTGTAGGTAGGGAACATCATTAACTTTCATGTTACAGGTTATTATATCAAGACATGTTTTAGTTAAGTGAACTGCCTGGAGGCAGTTAGATTTGGGACTCAGGCCAGGTATAAGAGTTGGGAGGGTGAGGAGTGTGGAAGAAGTCATGCCCCTCAGCCTATGCTCGAGCTGGGAAGGTCATTTGCTCAGAATGCTTATGTCATCCAGAGAGCACCAGCACTCCTTCCTTTGGTATGAGATGTTCCTCTGCTAGTGGGTGTTTCTGGCAGAGTTGTACTGGAGAAATCTTCCAGCATAAAGTAGTTCCTCAGGGGGCAAAAGTAGGTACTTGTACTGACTTGCTGCAAGGCCTTGGGTTGATTGTTCCTCCCCTGCAGTGGAGGAAAGTTAATGTTTTCCAGCTTGTTGAAGCCTTACTAATTTAAGGTTTGTGAAATGCTACATGAATGCAAACTTACTGATGCCAGGAAATGGGGAATATTTAAGGCATCTTTGTAGAGTGCAACCACCTCTCCTTTGGCCTCTGCTCATTTCTCCCTATGGCTTGTCTTACAGTTTTAATGTTCTGATCTTGTGAATCCACCTTTGAGGATTTGGTAGGGGACCAAATGTCAAAATTGTTCTTGATACAAGGATTTGCCTTTTGTTTTATCAAAAGGCTTCTGGCATGACCATACAGGCAGCGAAGGAAATATCTTCTTCTCCTTGTCTTTGACACTTTGCATTCATGGCATTATAGAATATGGGTCTGAGCACTTTGATAGTGCTTATGCATTAACAGGATCTCCTCTTGGTGTGAGCCTAACACCCTCATGACAGTTCTACCTTGTCTGTCACCTGGTTGTTCCTGCTATGGAACCAGTGCACTTGATGCCACCCTTGTGTAGTCAAGGGCTTCTCATCCATGTTTTTGATTGTCTTCTACTTCTGAGATGGGAAGGATCTGCAAGATAACTGGCCTTTTTTCCCCTTCATTTTCATAGTTATCAGTAACCTGTTGATTCTGCTACAATGTATGGAAATCAATGCTAGCTGTTACTTCCCATTTTTAAGAACACAGTAAAGGTTGTATCAGTTTGTGCCTTCATTATCTATTTCCTGGCTTTTGAAACTTTGAACTTGTGTTGTAATAGGGCACCCAGTAGGACAGGACAGGTTTGTCAATGCAAACTTAAAGTTGTTTTTGTTGATGAATGTCTAGATCTTGTGAAAGAAGTTGAGAACACATAGCAAATGGTTCTCAAAAGATAAAAGATTGCCAGTGAGGTTTGGGAAGAGGAAGACAGGCTAAGTTGAAAGATAATTTGCTGCTACAGACTGATAAGAAAACACAAATAATTTTGTTTTGGAGGATCAGATTAAGTACTTAAACATGTTAGATTGCTCCAGTCTCCAAAGTGGAGTGAGATACCTTATGCTATGAATGAATGCTGCAACAGTTGAGATAAGTTCTTTTTCTCCAAATTAAACTTGGTACAAATGCTTTTTATTTTTCAATGCTGAAACAAGCATTTAGAGGAGAGGCATATATAGAGTAAAGAGATCCTATGCATCTATATACTGTATTAAAATCTGACAAGTTTATGTCAGCAGATGAGGGTCAAATACTTTATTCTGATAACATCCAGGTCTTTGCCCTTCTTTGAGTTCTTGGGGAACTAATCCATTGGTGAATCAACTTGAGAACTACTGTCTTTCTCAGCCTTGGTGCTTTAAAGTAAATGGACTCAAGCTTCTCTGTTAGAAACCCCAGCAAAGAGTGAAATGAAATTCATTCCAATAAGTTCTCAGATTTCTTCTGCTCTGGAGAGGTGAGTACTGGACAAGCCAAAGGCATGTCGCTTGTCAACTTCTCACCTTGATATCTTTCCAAATGAGGGGGTGAAAGCTTTCACCATAGCTTTTTGCAAGTATTTCTTTGTGTTGCAGCTGTTTTTGACAGTTCCTTAGAGAACCAACTGAGTGGGCAGTGCCAGCTGTTCACAGTCAAGGGGTAGGTAAAAGTCTTTTGTGTTGAATATACACTTGGAACTCACACATTGGCATTAAGATTCAAGCAGTGGAAGGAAGTCTCCTATTTCTGATCAAACCAGCTTCAGCTTCCGTTTTGAGAGGAACTTCCTCTGAGTATCTCATAGTTTACTATGTAACAGCTGCATAGTCCAGGCATTCCCAAAATTTGAAATATTTTTCATGTGCAAATGACAAATTCTTTTTAAAAAGGAATTAGGATTGGATGTACTGAACAAATTCACCACAGGCAGTGTTTGAGCAGATTTGTTGATTATGTTTTACTGACAATCTGCATAAAATTGACAAATATAAACACTCTGATCTCAGTCAGGAAACTGCCTTATCCCTTGTACAAACAAACAAACATTCCCTCTGTCCAGAGAAACTTCTCAGATGATAAGCCATCAAGTCTAAATACAGTCCCAAATTTAAACAGGAAACCGGTATTTTTGTAGTTACAGTGGCTGCCTCCTCCCATGTCCTCAGGCTCAAAAAAAGCATGCATTTCCAATAGATGCATGGAATGGTTGTTATAAATGCTGTTCTTTTATGTCAACCCAGTAACCCTGAATAGAAAATTAATTATTTTGATGTTTAGATTACTCTCTCTGTTTTTTCAGCCTTGTTTAATAAAATCGGGGGAGAGGTCCTCCGTAAGTCTGTACCTCTGCTGACACACAAGGTTCTCTGCAGCACCCTTGTGACCTGGCTTGTCATCCTTGCTGACAGTGAGCTGGGAACTAAAGCTCAAACATGGCCATAAGCCATTCTCTGTAACAGGTAAGACCCTATGTACTCAGCTGGGGTTATCACAATTCCAGGTACACTAGGCTGGGTAGGTGTCCCTCTGTCCTTACCCTCTGCTCCAATGAGGCACAGTGCCACCTCATCTTGGTCAGTTGGGTCATAGGAGAATGATACATTTTAGTCCTGTCCAGTAGCAGTACTGGGGAGATTTTATTCAGATGGAGTTTGCATTCCTTAGATGAGCAATTGCAGCAGCTTTCTTACTGTATAAAGAGTACTTTATGTGCCACTCACTGGGTCAGAAACACTCCAGTTTTCTCACACATCCATGAGTGAAGAGTGCAGTTCTGGTGGCCAGGAGCATCCAGGTTCTCCATGTATTAACTATGAGCCCTCTTCCTGCTGTAGTTCTGCAGTGAATCTAACTGTTTTCAGAAGATGCTGAAAGGTCTGTAACAGTGCCTTTTCTGCCAGATCTGGAGTGCTGTAATACTGTCACTCTCCTTCTCCTCCACTTTCACCCTCATAATTTCCACCAGAATACTATAATGATCATAAACAACTCAATTGATCAAACCAAAACATTGAATAAATATGAAGAGACAAAGATATACCCCAAGCAGAAGTTTCATTCGGCAAAAGAAGCTCTGGAGACTCCACAAAGTACTCTGAAAAGTTCTTCTCCCATTGCACCTGGTCAGATACTGTAATTTTAAAAGATCCTTTAAAATTAAATGTTTAAATGAGGCTAAGAGGAATTTGTGAAACTGAAATGACAAAAGCCCCTGCAGCACTCTCAAAATGACAACTGGGAGGCAAAATTCACTTTGGCAAGACAGGTTTATTTTCCAGGCTTTCATACAGTAAGACCTGGTACTCAAGCTTTAATTTACATGGAAGTGAGCTGCACCAGAAACTTAATTTAATGATTTTTTTTTTTTCTCCCAGAAAACAGTCATCTCCATCTTGGGTACTAAGTACTTGACCCTGGAGATTAGCAATGAGATGCCATTTTTCTCTATTGTAGAGGTGCAGTTTCATTCATGCTTCTGGCATAAATGCCTAATTTCAAGAGTCTGTAATAATTTGTACATGGACTTTGAGCTTCTGAAGGGAGAAAAAAGTAGTGCTGTAGTTTGTAGTCTCAGCATTTGGAAGTAGGAGGGGTAACAGGAGTCATACATATTCCCCTAATTTTTGTATTCCTTTAAAAAATATCTTCAGCCAAACCTTCCCCTCAACTTTCTGCCTTCTTATGCTTTGCCTGTCAGGGATATGAAAATTATGGATCCTTATTTCTGATAGTTCCTGTGTGTTTTTTCAAAATGTGTGAATGGCAGTGTCAATCTGGAGGCAGCAGTGGGTCTTGTAGCTCTAGTAATGCTGCATTAACCATCCATGTGACTTACAGCAGTATGTGGTAGTGTCCTGACTCAGTTTCCTTGAGTGCAAGGTGGGGATAACTGATAGCTTTATGCAGCAAATTGTTTGGATCTGTGGATGGAAAGAACTGTGAAAGAAGCTAAGCACTGTAGTTTGTGAGTGGAAAATTGACCTCTAGTTAGCCTCCTCCTTCTTCTAAGTATGTACTGTGTTTGATAGTGGAAACCTAATCCTTTGGGAAGCACAAATTCCTATAACAGCTCTGATATGTATACATAAAAACATATTCCTCGTTACAAACAACATCAAAGCAATTGCAATATGGATTAAAATACACCACCCCCTTCCTTCATGCTAATATGCAGCAATGTGGAGTTCAAATGAAACCATTAGCAGTATCTCCAAGTATTTGGCAAAAGCAACCACACTTGTGTAGCTACAGGCGATGAAAGTCCCTACTACAAAAAGGGAGGGATGGGGGAGTAGCCTGCATTGATCTAATTAGTCAATGAGGCACAAAGTATGTAAAATCTCATTATATATCACCAGGAAAATTTGGCTTGAGAAGTAAAGAATATGTAACTGATTTGTCCATGGGTGGGTTATTCACGTCTTTGACTCTTCCAGCGGGAAACAGGATTTCTGAAAACATATTAGAAACACACATACACACTTATATGAACACAAATACAAATATTTATGTATATATATGTATGTATATATCTGTGTTTATACATATGTGCATGCATATGTGTTTCAGATCCTGAAACTCTTTCTCACCCTTACTCAAGGTGTGCTTTCATGAGAAAGTTTCTGACAGGGACAAAGTAAAGATTATTTTTTTCATTCCTAATGAAGACCGTGAATCTTGCTAATGCCAGTCACAGCCTGAAAACACAGCGTGTGGCTGTTCCGCTATTACTAAACCCAGATGATGGGTTTGTCCCATTGCCCCAGGCAGTGCAGCTCATGCATGAAACAGCTCTTTTCCCTAAAAATCTGCCTAAAAATGGGGACTTAAAATGACTTTTTATAACTTGCCTTTTGCCCTTTTCTTTTAAGTCTTTGAGGGATTCATGTTACATTTTCTAAATTTCTCTGAAACCCAGAACACATTTATATTAGAATTTAAGCCAAGATTCCCACCCAGTCAGTGTCTCTCAAGAGCTGGACATTTAAGTAAAATGCCAAATATAAGTTACAAAACCCCCCAAACAAACAAACAACAAACCAACACCCAAGCAGCCACCCACCAAGCCCCAAAGCTAAATAAACAAAACAAAAGGAGAGACAGAGGCACTGCAATGAAAAGACTTGCAGTTCGCCAGTAGCAGGTAAAAAGGAAGAAGTGTTCCCACTCTAGCATCCCATTTCTTCCACACATAGAGTAAAACAGAACCTTTGTGATTCTCCAGAAGTTTGTAGGATGGTAAGGAGGCATGGGATTTGAAGAAACTAATGAGTGTTGTCACTGCAGGTGCAATTAGTGATTTAGTTCTTGTTTGCAGGGTTCTTTAATAATTATTTAATGTTGGCTATGTTCCAACTGCATTCTGTTCTGCCCTTTCCTCCACTTTTCCGTGCTGACAAGATCATTTGTTTAATCCCATTCTTGAAGAAGTTCCCATTCTTTTATTTAGATGTTAAAACCTGTGTTGACCTAGTCATGTTGTCATGTTCTTCATTATCATAACAAAGCAGGGGTCATTCTTTTTCCTTGCTTGCTTTCTCAGCTTTCCAATGCATCTCTTAAATATGGGGAATTTGGATGTATCTTACATGATACATGTATCCTCTTCTGTCCTTTATTTCTACCTACCTGGCTTCAATAAACAAACACCATTCTGGAACTGATGTACCACTGCACTGGGCAATCGGGATTTTTGTTCCCTCTTTGTGAAGTGAGGTGAGGTGAGGTGAAGACCAAGGCCAGAAACTTCCCCCAGTTACCACTTAATAGGTAGATACAGTGATGATAATTTCTGCAACCTGCTATAAGATCTGAGGGCACGTTAATGGTCTTAGCAGCTGTGTATGCAGACATCCTGTAAAGCACAAGAGGGAATTATGCATGTTTAAAACGTGTTTCATCCCAACTTATGGAAGAACTGTTAGAGGAATTATGAATGTTACAACTTCCCTGCTCCAGCTACATGACGCTTACCTCCCTACCTACTCTGAGTGTCTGTCCTCTGTCTGAGGGAAAAAGAGCTTTACAGAGTACATACAGCCTCCATATTATATTGATGCTCAGTTAAAGATGGCCTTTCCCATCACGTCAATAAACTATTTTCACAGAGGCATCCCTTCCTTGTCCTGTCATGTAGCCCATTCTTTAAGAGACGGAATCTTCTGAAAGGCAGGACCAGTAGGTCTGCTGTTCCTCAAACTAGACAGAACTTCAGCTGCTTAGCATATGGCAGTCTGTGTCTTTATCTTCTCTGCCCCAGCCAGACTGGTAGGCTCATTTTTGTTGCCCACCTTTGCATCTGCCACTCTGATTCTGCTTTGCTTTTCTCCCTTGAGTTCTGCTGGGACACAAGTTCTCCACCCGACTCCTCCTTTTACTGTGGTTGAGGATGTAATGTGGATCCTGGTCATATCAGAAGTGATTTGCTGAAGAGCAGAAAGATCTTGTGTCTCTCAGAAGTCAAGGTGAGCACAGTCAGATCCCACAGTTCTGACTGGGTGTTGCTTGCACCCTCTTTCCTTCTCCCCAAAAATCCCCTCTTTCCTTCTCCCCAAAACAAGCAGCACATATCTGGTGGACCTTCTCAGAGACTGCAAACTAATCAGGTCCCATCTTGAGCTATTCCTGAGCAGTGACTACAACTTCCCGTGTTATAATAGAATCTAGAAGACAACAAATCTGTATTGCTGGTGTTTAAATTTGAGCCTGGATCTGCAGAAAGAAAAAAAAAAATCCATCTGTGCCGCTGACAATGGCACCAAACTACCCAGGGGTTATCAATGCTTCGCAGCTCCTCTCAGAATTCTCTGCTCTATGGGGAAGGACACAGCAGAACTTAGAGGAGCTGTAGTGCAAGGTATTTCCTATTTTCTGGGACTAACTCTCTGGTCCTCAGTTGGTCTGTCTGACACCTGTGCCTGTCTACAGATTGTTTTCATGTGACAATATGGGCAGCCATATTTTAAATGCATTTATCAGCAGAAAGCATCCAAGTGTCTGCTCACACACAGAAGTGTGGCTCTAACTATTCTTTGCTTCTGAACATACAAGTCAGCTTCCTCTTTCCAAAACTAAGATGACTGAAGTTAAATATCACAATGGAAATTACTTATGCTGTTTTTTCAGTCTGTGTCAGAGCAGAAGTCTGTTAGGTGGTCTTTAGCTTGCAGCTCCTCATTGACGTTGTTCTGTTGGCAATGGTGAAGGTACTAGGAGTGCCTCAGTGGAAAATATTGCAGCAGGTAAACTTAATTGCTGGAAGGCTACATGATACAATGACTTTCTCCTTTTTAAGAAGGAATTCTGATGTTGATATGTATCATTGTTGAAGTGCACATCACATTCATTAGTGATACTTGTTTTCTCTCTGTAAATGGTGCTAAGCAGAACTGTATCAAGATGCTGTAGGTTTTTCCTACCCATAGGGTAATGGCGGCCTTAAAAATTGTATTTTATCCTTAGCTGTTTAGAGAAGTCTTCTTTTTTTTGGTCTCCAGAGAGCCTTTTGAATGATTTGTCTGATTGGAGAATGCCTTCATGGCCACTTTATTGCAATGAAAAGCGTGTGGTTTTTTGTTTTGCAGCTATTTGTTTTTGTAGCTATTTCAGAGTGGTTTAGAATGGAATTGTAAACCATTACTGATGAAATGGTGTATAGAACTGAATCCCTTTCAGGTAATTATAAATAATAATAGATAAACAAACAAACCAACAAAAAACAGATGTGCAGGTGGACAGCTGAGGACCTAGGTTTTTGATGAGGCTGGTCTCATCCCTGAAATTCTTACATTCTTTCATTCTGTGCTTTCCACTGAATGGTACAGCAACCTTAAAGCCAGAAGTGCTGTGCAAGGTATGAGATCAAAAGGATATCTGGAGCTAAGGCAGGAATGCTGAGCCCTTTTTGGAATAGGAGTTGAATGCTTCACAAGTGTTGGGGCCCTGCTCTTTGAAACAAAGTTTAAATCTAAGTTTAGAAAAGAAACTGAATATTTGTGTCCATGAAAACTGAGACCAAGTCTTTTTGCAGGCCTGGAGATTATCATGAAAAAAACACCATCATTGGCAATTACTGAGGTTGCTAAATGAGCGATTACTACCATATGGGGTTGGTAGAGGTCTCTGGTAAAAGGCAGAGGGGGTATCTCCACAGCCCATTAATGTATTTCAGCTCGTACTGGGAGCGTATGCCTAGAGCCCCGCAGGTGGCACATTTCCTGGAGCTGGATTTGACCCTTAAGTAAGAGGCTGAAGGGATTGATTTATACGTGTGAAGTAGGAATGCAGCAGTGTTTCATTCTGAATAGCTGGTGTGCTTTTGCAGCAGACTTCTTAAATGAAAAGGCCAAAGGTAGCTAGAACAGACTGTCTAGCTTTTTTATGAGCTGCTTTGTTTTAAAGTTGTCTGAAGGAATGAGAGGAATATTAGTTGTGGTATGTTCAGGAAGACTGCATCTTGACTAAACAACCAAAAAAAGGAGCTCAGATACTCACTCAGTACAGTTTACAAAGAGAACATGGCAAGCACAACACCAAAATCAGATGTTATGCTTTTATTTGTTTAAGTATGCTTGTTCCCTTATTAAAAATAGACCTCTTCTTAGAGGAGAAACACTTTTACATTATCCACAAGAGTATGCATAAAGGACGTGCATAGGCCTGCAGAGACTGGGGGAAATAAGTCCTGTAGTGCAGTGAACAGGGCACTGGGAGCCAGTGAAACCATGGTATCATATTAGGAAGCTTTCCCTCCCTCTCTCCTCCCCCCCATTCACATGCTTTTTCTATAGGTCAGATCACGGGGCAGCTAAGCCACTTGCTTTCATTAACTACAAGCTCTAGGAAGGGCAAACTTAAGAGTATGCAAGCACTTTCCCAAAATTAATATAAAATAAATGCTAAGAGGGGGGTAGTGATATATCTGAGATATTTGTTAGCTAGTAGTCTTGTTCTCTCATCTTTCAAAGGCTGGGTCTGGTACTCATGTCTCAAACTAAGTTCACAAGAGTCTCCTGAGCCCACACAGTACTGAGAGAAATGTTTGTTTTTCTCTTTGGTTCCAGTCTGTTGTTGTCAAGAGGTTTTTTCATCACAATGGCAAAATGACTTTTAGATCCAGGACATCCTTTGTATGAAGTATCCTGCTAGTTTGACATCTGGCATACAGGATTGCCCAGCTATATCAACAATTCCTCATTTTTTTCTAAAATGTGATAAAGTGAGGTTTTTGATTGAATGGAACCACATAGATTTGACAAAAAGGAAGTCTTGATTAAATCTGTGATAATACTGCAGAGGTTCTTCCCTCTCTCTACTACTAAATAGTTCATCGAGTGTATGAAAAGATGGAGGACTATGAAGGGAAATAAGATTTCAAGAGTGGGTGTGTCATCTGTTATGGGATTATTACTTCAAAATATGCATACAAACACTATGTAAAAAGATGAAGTTTCTGGCTACATTTGGGGGACTTTCCACCTATGGGATGGTAATAACCTATAGATAGCAAAACCAAACAGAAATTATATATTGTTAACAATACATATGTTTTAAACAACCCCCAGAAATATATCTGAAATGTAAGTTTACCTTATAAAACTAGGTTTTAAAAGATTTTTTTTTTAATCTAGAAGAAAAAGTAAAAGTTCTGTGACTTAATTTACCAAGGTGCAGCTTTTCTTCTCCCCCCGCATCTAATTAAATCAATCTAAAGAAAAAGGAAATGTAGGTAATTTTTTCATGTTGTTGTGGTTATGTTTGTGGCTTATTAACATAATTACACCAAAACTGGGATTGAAGTTTCTTGTTTTATAACAATGTTGTGGTTCTCAGTCGACAATCTGGCTGATTGTTCACAATGCATCCCATATGTGTTGGAGACCACAACATGGAGGGATTTACAGGGTACAAGATAATGTACAAGAGTGCAAATAATGGAGGTGGGAAGCACTCACCTCTGCTTATTTTTTACAATAAAAAGGCTTCACAAAACAGCAGAATCACAGAGTGGTTGAGGTCGGAAGGGACCTCTGGAAGTTGTCATGTCCAGCCTCCGTGCTCCAGCACGGCCACCTAGAGCTGGTTGCCTAGGTCCATGACTTTTTGGTTTCCCAGGACCAGATGAATTTTGAATATCTCCAAGGACGGAGACTCCACAGCCTCCCTGTGCAACCTGTGTCAGGGCTTGGTCACCCTCACAGTGAAAAAGTATTTGCTGAGGTTCGAAGGGAACCTCCTGTGTTTCAATCTGTGTCCATTGCCTCTGGCCCTGTCATTGGGTACCACTGAAAAGAGTCTTGCTCCATCATTTTTACACCCTTCCTGCAGGTATTGACATACATTCATGAGATTTCTCCCTGAGCCTTCTCCTCTCCAGGCTAAACCAGGCCCAGCTCTCAGCCTTTCTCGTAAGAAAGATGCTCCAGTCCCTTAATCATCTTTGTAGCCCTTTGCTAGACTCACACCAACATGTCCACATTTCTTTTGTGCTGAGGAGGAGCCAAGAACTGGACACAGTACTCCAGGGGTAGCCTCACTAGTGCTGAGTAGAGGAGAACCACCCTTGATCTGCTGACAACATTCGTCCTAATGCAGCCCAGAATACCATTAGCCTTCTGTCCTGGTTTTGGCTAGGATAGTGTTAATTTTCACAAGGATCCAGGACAGGTGAGCCAAGCTGGCCAGGAGGCTATTCCATACCATGTGACGTCATGCTCACCATTGAGGGGTGGCTCAGCGTGGCAGGCTGGTGTGAGTGTGGGCTGAGTGTCTGGTCGGTTGTCAGGTCAGTAAATTGCCTTGTGTTATCACCTGTTGCATATATTCTGTCATAAGTACTGTTGATGTTATTTCCCTCTCCCTTTGCTGTCCCAGTAAACTGTCCTTATCCCAACTCACAGGGTTTGCCTTCATCTTCCCATTGTCCTCCCCATTCTCCTCGCCATCCCACCAGGGGAGGAGTGAGCAAGCAGCAGTGTGGGGCTCAGCTGCCATCTGGGGCTAAACCACCACACCTTCTTTGCAGCAAGGACACATTGCTGGCTCATGTTCAACTTGGTGTCCACCAGGACCCCCAGGTACTTTTCTGCAAAGCTGCTTTCCATCTGGCTGGCCCCCCAGCATATATAGGTGCCACGGGGTTGTTCCTCCCCAGGTGCACAACTTTACAGTTCTCCTTATTGTACTTTATGAGGTTCCTGTCAGCCTGATTCTCCAGCTTCCATGTACAGCCTTTGAATGAACATCCAAACACAATTTAATTTCACTTAAGGGATCACAGGATTGGCAGAAGCGGTTGAAAAAACTGTAGGCATATGTTGATGCATACTATGTAGAATTGCGTTTAATGTAACATGGGAGTGACCAGGTCATTGACCTTACTGCAGAAAAGGCTAAATGAAAAAGTAGTATTATGCATGCTTCAAGTTCTACATGACTATTCTGTCCAAGAGTAATGATGCAGAGTGCATTACACCCACAAAAATAAATTAGTGGTCAATCTGTATAGTTCTTTACCATGTTTCTATGATTTTAAGGAGTTGACAGCATCCAGTTGTTTTGAAAGGCTGAAACCGGAGTGCAGAAGAGTGTGCCATTCTTATGTCTCAGAGCAGCTCCTTCTTAAACTTCCTTGCTACCTACAGCTTTAAAGTGTTTCTTCAGTTGGACTTCAGTCACACAGGCCACAGGTCACCCGATATCATAATCTTGGGTCAGGCAGGAGTGCTGTGTTTCTGATGTGTTACCCAGAATACACAACGCTGATGTAAATTCCTTATTATGGCAGCTGTAGGAAGAGAGCATGTGATGTTGTATAAAACTCACTGATACAAACCTAGCCCTACAGTGCTTTCTGAGTAAAATTGGTGGAAAGAAATTCATAAAAGCACTTGGCTTCAACTTGACATGGCATTTCTGATTTGGAGACAAAAACCTTCAAACTAGATTTACACTGAAGTGT
This sequence comes from Balearica regulorum gibbericeps, assembly GCF_011004875.1. NCBI lineage: Eukaryota > Metazoa > Chordata > Aves > Gruiformes > Gruidae > Balearica > Balearica regulorum. The sequence goes on along the minus strand of NC_046188.1, from coordinate 50,356,909 downwards.
TGAGATTGGTTTAAGTCAGCACTATAGCTGAGAGAGGACAGGAAAAGAAGTTAGTTTTACCTTGAATCAAATCCTTGGTCTAGCTCACCGTACAGCCACAGAACTGCCTATGCTGACATAAAAGGAAATGAGAATGAGTTGTAAAGGCTGATGTGTAGGAGAGGTTCTTGGACCATCTCTTCCAGTGGCTTAAAATGATCATGAAGTTGCAGGGCTATTGCGTAATAAAATTATAACCTCAGTTTATGTTGAGAGAGGTAAATGAGCGTCTTAGACCTTTAACTCTGGCTTCAATTTTCTCAAGTATGTGGAGCCAAGCATTTACCTGGGGGAAAAAAAACTTAACCCTTCTTGTGGATACCTCTCAAATGACACTGACTTTTGTGGCTCTTAATCCAAAGCAAGAGGAGAATCAATAGAAGAACATTTTCCTAGGAAGCATATCAAATAGTTTTGCACTGGTAGCAATGAGACCCAGGAGAATCAGTTTCTTGCCTTCATATACCTCTGAAGCAAAGGTAATAGGAAATCTTAATACGCATTTCTAGGGGTACTAACTTGAGAAGAAATAATACTGTTTGAATTACCATACTTCAATTTTTCTTGGCTGGAAAATATATTTTTTTTTCTTTTTACACAAAAATATTTTCAGAAAACATTCTTTGATTATGCAACTGTTTTCACAGAAGCAGCTTTTAGATTCATTTTCCAGTAGAATGTGATTTCTTTTCTAATATTAGATAACTGATTACTTAATGGACTTTTGTGAATACCCCTGCAACGTCTTTCAGTTGTGCCACTGACATCTTCTGAGCTGAGAATAGACTTCTCTCTAATTCCTTATTTAAAAAATGGGAAAAAAAAGTTTGCTTTGCCTTCATTCTCTGTACTGAGATGAATTGCTACTTTATTTTTGAAGCCTTGGTTAGGAAGAGGCTGACATAGCTAGGTTGGAACCAGACACAGGAGAGCTGAATACTTCTGTGTTACTCAAGCAAGATCAGGAGTGATCCAATCCTCCTCGTAGAATGACTTAAATTGTAGTGTTCATCCCTCAGGACCAGATTAATGTTTTAGAATTTGAGGAACCAGCCTGGCAGTTAAATTAGCTGGGGATTTCTAGGAAATGTTAGTAAAGGCTGTCATTTCCAATTAAAGCTAAATCCCTAATCATAGAATGCTTTGGGTTGGAGGGGACCTTAAAGATCATCTAGTTCCAACCCCCTGCCGTGGGCAGGGACACCCTCCACTAGACCAGGTTGCCCAAAGCCTCATCCAACCTGGCCTTGAACACTTCCAGGGATGGGGCATCCACAACCTCTCTGGGCAACCTGTTCGGGTGCCTCACCACTCTAACAGTAAAGAATTTCTTTCTAACATCTCATCTAAATCGACCCTCCTTCAGCTTAAACCCATTACCCCTTGTCCTGTCACTACACTCCCTGATAAACAGTCCCTCTCCATCTTTCCTGTAGGCCCCCTTCAGGTACTGGAAAGCCGCAATTAGATCTCCCCAGAGCCTTCTTTTCTCCAGGCTGAACAATCCCAACTCTGTCAGCCTGTCCTCATAGGAGAGGTGCTCCAGCCCTCCGATCAGCTTCGTGGCCCTCCTCTGGACTCACTCCAACAGCTCCATGTCTCTCCTGTACTGGGGCCCTCAGAGCTGGATGCAGTACTCCAGGTGGGGTCTGACAAGAGCAGAGTAGAGGGGCAGAATCACCTCCCTCCACCTGCTGTTTTGGATGCAGCCCAGGACACGGTTGGCTTTCTGTGTGCAAGCGCACATTGCTGGGTCATTCATGTTAATGGATGAGGCCAGTGAAAAAGGCTATGTTTAGAATGGCCTCATGCTTTTTTGCCTTGCTACAGTTTATAATTTTGAGTTTGTCAAATTTAACTACTTTAATAAGGTTAAAATAATTATCTGTAATATGCGTTGAATGAATTGCCTTTAGGATTAAAGGGAGTGCTGGGGCAGGGGACGTCATAGCGGGGGTCTGCTACAGGCCATCTGACCAGGGAGACCAAGCAGATGAAGCCTTCTATAGGCAGATAGGAGCAGCCTCACGCTCACAAGTCCTGGTCCTTATGGGGGACTTCAACCACCCTCACATCTGTTGGAGGGACAATGCAGCTGAGCGCAAGCAATCCAGGAAGTTCCTGGAATGTGTTGATGACAACTTTCTCCTCCAAGTGATAGAGGTGCCCACGAGGAGAGGTGCCATGCTGGACCTTCTTCTCACCAATAAGGAGGGCCTGGTAGGGGGTGTCAAGCTCAAGGGCAGCCTTGGCTGCAGTGACCACGAAATGGTGGAATTCAGGATCCTCAGGGCAGTGAGGGGAGCACTCAGCAAGCTCATTACCCTGGACTTCAGGAGAGCAGACTTTGGCCTCTTCAGGGATCTGCTTGGTAGAATACCATGGGACAAAGCCCTGGAAGGAAGAGGGGCCCAAGACAGCTGGCTAGTATTCAAGCATCACCTCCTCCGAGCTCAGGAGTGATGCATCCCAACAAAGAGGATGTCAAGCAAAAACACCAAGAGGCCTCCATGGTTGAACAAGGAGCTCCTGGGCAAAATCAAACAAAAAAAGGAAGCCTACAGAGGGTGGAAGCTAGGGCAGGTAGCCTGGGAGAAATACAGAGAAACTGTCCGAGCAGCCAGGGAGCAGGTTAGGAAAGCCAAAGCCCTGACAGAAATTAGTCTGCCCAGGGATGTTAAGGACAACAAGAAAAGCTTCTATAGGTATGTTAGTGATAAAAGGAGGACGAGGGAAATTGTGGGTCCCCTCTGGAATGAAACGGGTGACCTGGTTACCCAGGATATGGAGAAGGCTGAGGTACTCAATGACGACTTTGCCTCAGTCTTCACTGGCCAGTGCTTGAGCCACACTGCCCAGGTCACAGCAGGCAGGGACTGGGAGAATGCAGAACCGCCCACTGTAGGAGAAGATCAGGTTTGAGAATATCTAAGGAACCTGAAGATGCACAAGTCCATGGGACCTGATCAGTTGCATCTGCGGGTCTTGAGGGAACTGGCGGATGAAGTGGCCAGGCCACTCTCCATCATATTTGAGAAGTCCTGGCAGTATGGTGAAGTTCCCACCAACTGGAAGAGGGAAAACATAACCCCCATTTTTAAGAAGGGTAAAAAGGAAGACCCAGGGAACTACAGGCCAGCCAGTCTCACCTCCGTGCCTGGCAAGATCATGGAGCAGACCCTCCTGGAGGCTATGCTCAGGCATATGGAAAATAAGGAGGTGATTGGTGACAGCCAACACGACTTCACTAAGGGCAAATTATGCCTGACAAACTTGGTGGCCTTCTATGATGGGGTTATAGCGTTGGTGGATAAGGGAAGGGCAACTGACATCATCTACCTGGACTTGTGCAAGGCATCTGACACTGTCCCGCACAATATCCTTGTGTCTAAATTGGAGATACATGGATTTGATGGATGGACCACTCAGTGGATAAGGAATTGGCTGGATGGTCGCACTCAAAGAGTTGTGGTCAACGGCTCAATGTCCAAGTGGAGACCAGTGGCAAGTGGTGTTCCTCAGGGGTCGGTACTGGGACTGGCACTACTTAACATCTTTATCGGCGACATGAACAGTGGGATCAAGTGCACCCTCAGCAAGTTTGCCAATGACACCAAGCTGTGTGGTGTGGTCGACATGCTGGAGGGAAGGGATGCCATCCAGAGGGACCTTGGCAGGCTGGAGAGGTGGGCCCGTGCGAGCCGCATGAAGTTCAACAAGGCCAAGTGCAAGGTCCTGCACGTGGGTCGGCGCAATCCCAAGCACGACTATAGGCTGGGCGAGGAATGGATTGAAAGCAGCCCCGAGGAGAAGGACTTGGGGGTATTGATTGATGAGAAGCTCAACGTGAGCTGGCAGTGTGCGCTTGCAGCCCAGAAAGCCAACCGTGTCCTGGGCTGTATCAAAAGATGCATGACGAGCAGGTGGAGGGAGGTGATTCTGCCCCTCTACTCTGCTCTTGTCAGACCCCACCTGGAGTACTGCATCCAGCTCTGAGGGCCCCAGTACAGGAGAGACATGGAGCTGTTGGAGTGAGTCCAGAGGAGGGCCACGAAGCTGATCGGAGGGCTGGAGCACCTCTCCTATGAGGACAGGCTGACAGAGTTGGGATTGTTCAGCCTGGAGAAAAGAAGGCTCCGGGGAGATCTAATTGCGGCTTTCCAGTACCTGAAGGGGCCTACAGGAAAGATGGAGAGGGACTGTTTATCAGGGAGTGTAGTGACAGGACAAGGGGTAATGGGTTTAAGCTGAAGGAGGGTCGATTTAGATGAGATGTTAGAAAGAAATTCTTTACTGTTAGAGTGGCGAGGCACCCGAACAGGTTGCCCAGAGAGGTTGTGGAGGCCCCATCCCTGGAAGTGTTCAAGACCAGGTTGGATGAGGCTTTGGTCAACGTGGTCTAGTGGAGGGTGTCCCTGCCCATGGCAGGGGTGTTGGAACTAGATGATCTTTGAGGTTCCTTCCAACCCAAACCATTCTATGATTCTATGATTAAATTAAATGAACATATTTTGTTTGCTAGTCTAGTATTTGTGGTTCAAATCCTTGTTCAGAAGTAACCTTTTTTTGGTCATTGTTCACTTTTTTTTGTTTTGAAAATAAATGATTTCAGGAATTACATGCAGAATTTTAGATTTTTTGCGTTTTTTCATAGGCAGCTTACCAGTGATTCCTTTAAGCCTTTTTTATTGTTGTCAGAAGTTCCAGCAGATTTAAGTAAAGATTAAGTATCTGTTTCTGATTAACTTGTAAGCTTTCTGGAGGAATATTGGAAAGTAGACTGATAATATGACTGCAAATATTTTTGTTTAATTTAGAATGCATGCTTTTATGCTCCTTTCAAAAAAACTCCAACAGTCTAATACCATATATTCTTATAGATACTCACACGAACAAGTACTGTAGTAGAGTTACACCTTTATGCTACAGTAGCAGATAAAAGTTGCATCCAAGTCAAGTGCCCACTCTGCTGTACATGCATATCATATTTATCAGTTTTCCTCCAAAGCCTTTAATATTGTACAGTATTTGCATTTGTCTCCAATTCTCCCTTCCTTTCCACCTCTGATTTCTCTACCTATTGAAAGTATTATGAATCAGAAATGTCACATCCAGTCTAGATGCAAACTCTGCCTACTACTAGTGAGACACACAGCTTTGGGTTTGCATTAATGAATTCCAAATATTTATCTCTCTTCTCCTACTTGAGAGTTGCTTTGTTTGAAGAGGCATTAATAAGATCTTGGGAAGGAGAAGTGGGTGCAGCTGATTATCTCCTGTGGTCTCTTCTGTGGTCTCTCTTTTATTTAAGAGTGTGAGTACTACAAAAATCATACTTGAGCTCAGGGGCAGAGGATTCTAATTTGGAGATTCTTCCCCTCCTAATTAGGATTAGAAGGTAGGAAACACTTTGCTCAGATGATCATTTCCAGTCTTTCTTTCTAAGTCAGCTTCTATTTCTTGTTCCTTTCAGGACTTCCTACTACCTTATTGAGTTAGAACTTAAAAAAGGGCATCTGGGGTCAGGCCAAAGTCCATCTACTCCTAGTATCTGACTCCAACAGTGAACCAAAACAGGTATCTACAAAAGAGGAAAAGCTGGGTATGCATACACTATTTACCTGAACTACTCTCTCATCTTTCAGGTATTTTTAATCTCAGGAGTTTCCCCTTGATGTGGCAGGGCAACAATTGATCCATATAGTTTGAGTGCTTGGGAGCTAAGAGTTTAGTGATCCGCATTTCTGTCTTTGCCCTTTAGGTATTAGAGGAGTGTATTTGTGGCTCACATGAAATGCTTTATTTTTTAATCTATTACTCCATCACTGTTGTTCTAGCCTGGGCTGCCATGGTTGCAGTTGCTTGTATGCTACAGAAACGGCTATTTTAGAAACAACCATCCTTCTAAAAACAAGCCCTCCAAAACTATAAAAAAGTAGTTTCATTGTCCTCTTCTTGTAAGCCCAATTTACTGCACTATCAGGCAAATACTGTCATTAATGAATTCTTTTTAAAAAATTTATAAATTCACATAAATTTCCCTCCCCACCTCTTTAAAATTGAATCTTGGGTTTCTGCTGGACCTTTCTAGGTTTAGAAGCATCATGTTACAATCTGTTTGGAAAGATGAGGTTTTGCCCTAATCCAGTGTTTGTAAGGTCAACAGAATACAGGGCAGAAAGATAAATCTTGGAGTGCAAGCAGGTAGAATTCTTGCCTCCTCTGCAAGTTCAGGTTGAAAAAAGTGTGCTCTTTTTCTGTGTCATCAGGCTTCTCATCTTTCACACATAATAATTTGAAAGTGAACCTGGAGTTTTGGATTTTAGTTACGTCCTGGTTTTCAGCGGGGATAGAGTTAATTTTCACAAGAAGCTGGGAGGGGGCACAGCCAGGGCAGATGACCCAAACTAGCCAAAGGGGTATTCCATACCATATGATGTCATACTTAGTATATAAAGGGGGCTGGGCAGGGAAGAAGGGACACTGCTCTGAGACGGGATGGGCATCGGGCTCAAGGGGTGAGCAAATTGCATTGTGCATCACTCACTTTGCATATTCTTTTATAAGTATTGTTGTTGTTATTTTCCTCACTCTTTGCTGTCCAAGTAAACTGTCCTTATCCCAACCCACAAGTTTTACCTTTTCTTCCAATTCTCCTCCCCATCCCAGCGGGTGGGATCAGCGAGGGGCAGGGAAGAGGAGTGAGCAAGTGGCCCCATGGTGCTAAGCCAACAAGTTATTACAGCAGAGACTCATTAGTGGGCAGATTATAGGTGAGACACGGTGTTGGGTCAGTTTTTATTGCTTGACTTTGCAGACATGCCCTGTGAGTGACTCAGTCGCATGTGCAGATTGTATTTTGCCCCTTTTATCTGGGATTGAGTGTCTTCAAATAGTGCTGGTTTCACATAAAATATGAGCTTTTGGGGCATTTGCATAGGAATAAGAGAGCACAAGCTTTATGATTTGTTTCTAATTAACTGTTGGCCCTCTAAAGTACAATTGTCAACTATATAACATATAAATCTTCAATTATTTAATGTATTTATTATTTTAGAATATGTAATATTTTAATTATAAAATCACCCCTACTGTTTCAAAAGGAAAGAACTCCTCTTGTTACCCAATGAGGCACACTATAAAGACATGCTTTTCCTGTGAGTCTGTTACATTGCTGAATATGGTGTTGTATAACGAGTTCTTTGCATCAGTGCCTGCAGTCAGTCCCTGAACTCCCTCTCTCATAGTGTGTTCCCGCTCTGTTCTGGCTGGCATAGCAGTCTGTGCAGCCACGTGGAAAAACAGAGCAGGGAACTGATCCACCTGAAAAATAACCAGCCAAAAAGGTTTATATTTTTCAGATATGTTTTCTGCCACACAAGTAGTTACGCTGACATGGCATGAAGGTGTCAGTGTGAACATGGGAATGAGAGGCCAGAAGTAAGGTGGCATCTGCTCAAACTGTCCTGAGCTGCACTGCCTACCAAATTTTAAGCTGTGCTCTGAAAAATACATTAGCTTGGCTCCTTTCTGTGGTATTGAGAAGCAGTTTGAACAGACAAGGCAGGGTTCAGGAAAGAGGAAGAAATTTTATCCATGTTATGCACATGGAGAAATAATGTTTGGAGGTGTTTGGTGACTTACTTGAGGTTACACACTGGGATGCATCTTTGTCTAATATTTGAGCCATAAAACCAAACTATCCTCCCGATACCCAAGTTAACTGCTCAACTTTGAATAGAAGGGACTCTGAGGTACTTTTCTTTTGGAGTGGCGTTCTTAATTATGATCTCACACCAGCCCGATAAGGGCAGAGAAGAAGCTTATGAGTTGCAATTGACTGTAGCTAACTTTCTGAAGATGTGTATATCCGCTCTTCTCCTATCATTAGATGCTAAATATGCCTCTTTTATTTACTTATGTTGGGGTACGGGGAATCATGCCCTGAAAAAATCTGTCTTGTACAAGGACAGCCTAAATTTCAGCTAAACTCTTGACTCCACTGTTTCATATTGGTTTGACCTAGGAAGCTCTTGATGAACAATCTTACTTAGATCTGCTCTCAGGAGCCTTCTACATATCTCTTACTCTCTGCTGATTAGGCCTATGGCCTTGGATTGAATGTAAGCTGCATGATATGGACTGAAGAATTTATGTTCTCTTGAGTGAAACCAGCCCAGTATATGAACCATGGAGAGGCTATTTATTTATTTATTTATTTATTTATTTTTCTTCCAGTAAGTGGAAAATACTGCACATTAACCTCACTTGAAAGGTTATTCCACCTAGCGAATGCTCTCACTTACCTGAGCTTGGGAAGGGGGGCACTGTGGTGTGGCAAATCCAGTGTTACTTAGGCCCTTGAGTCTCTTGAGTTCTCGGTGTTGCTTGATGATTCAAGGCAATTTCTTTCCTATGCCTCCATTGCCCTGTTTGGAAAACAGGATGGTGTTATTTTCCATTTTGTTAAAGTATACTGAGCTCATCTGGTGAAAAAGCTGTTTAAGATTTGAGGGCGGGGGGTAACATGACATGGGATGGGACAGTTAGCTCACCATTGAGAGATCTATGTGGAAAATGTAACATTCTGGGCAATTCACCTAGTGATCTGATCTCCAGAGAGAGCTGCAGAAGAGCAATGTGATGGAGCATCTTTCTGTGTTGCATTTACCCCACAAGGGAGTTTCAGTTTTGGCTGCAGAAGTAGTGGCACTGTCCCTATGCAACTCCACAAAACATTCTGTACCACAGTCATCAGAGACAGGGTCTTCAGTTGTGCAGAATTTGGTTTTCTCATCCTCTAAGGGTCTGTCTGTCCTGCCAGGCTTTGGCCTGAGAAGGAAAAGTAGCTTTATTTGAAAACAGATCAAGATTGGGCTGGCCAAAAGTTAATGTGTTTTGCCTTTTTAACCATTTGCAGGGACACCATCAGGTAACTACATTTTGTTGATAAACTCTTTGAATACTACCTTTCATAATTTACTAATATTAGTAGTGTCTTAAATATGACTGATAGTATGGCTTAACCCAAGTTACAGTGGAGTGCAGACATCAAGGCAGGAGGAGTCTTGCCATGATGTGTTCTTTCAGCAGATACATTTCAACTGTGAGAGGGCTTACATGTGTCAGACCTTGCTGTGCTGAGATACCCAGCTTAGTTCTGCAGGAGCTAGCAATGTAGTCATGTTAGCACAGTATCTTAGCCTTAGTTTAGGTTTCTGTGCGTGGCTTTTACTTGCGCTTTGTTGACATACATGCTACATGGTGGTATGTAAGACTGGATTTATTGAATTAGTTTAATGCAGTGTTCTATAAACAGTACTAAGAGGAGGGAATCATGATCAGAGTTTGCTGTTTACTTGGGCAAAGGCTTCATGAGATGAGGAACTGAATGAATATTTGTAGATGCATACAGGAGTCCTTAGACTTTTATTGCCTCCCTCCAAGGAGGCATTGCATGCCTGCTGCCTTCGGTTGTATTTGTATTGGATTAGTATTTCATCTGTCTCCCTCTGATAGAAATATTTGTTTAATGAGGGAGCTTTGATTCAATTTCTGAGGAATAACTAGGGGAGGTACATGAGACTTGGCTAATTCATTATTAAATGAGGATAAAAGCATCCATTCTTCAAGGTCTAGTGCCGTGAATAGATGGACATGTCAACTAATCTAGGGTCTAGTCTTTTAACCTTTGACTTCCAATGGAATTTCCATATGTGACACTCATGGTGACTTAGAGCATAAAGGATTCATCATTTGGCGCTCTGAAGTACATGCCTATCAACATAATGAAGAGGGTGTGAATAGCTACAAGTGGCTTCTGATAATTGCCTCTGTGGCGAGGTTAAGAAAATGAAAATGTTATGACTCTCCAAGGCAACACTAAGCAGCTGAGTTCTGAGCAAGAGGTCCTACTATGCTGGACAAAACACTTCTAGCTTAATCTTATTTTACTGTGGACAGAGGTTGACTGCATGAGACCTAGCATTGTATGTAAAACAGAGATGGAAAGACCACAAGAGATGGTCATGACTAGACCACTGTTTCTCAATCAGTTGTTCATCAACCTCTCATTGTCCATAAGAGAAAAGATTATTTTAAAAAAAAAATTAAAAATCTATATATATTTGGGTAAGCAATCAAAAAAGGAGAAAAACCAGAGTAGTAAATACTAAATTTAGCTTAATTTTTATTTCATTGCAAGTTAATGTTAGCATGGTAACATTGGACAGGAGGCAAGTCTTTTCTTTGGAGTGGTTGACCAGCACTGGTGGCACTTTCTACTTCAAGTGTAGCTGCTATTCTTGGCATCCTTCTGACTTTTTAAGGAATTCTAGTTGGCTACTGAAATTGCTGATTTGTTTTTTGGACTTAAAAGTTTACCACATTTTTTTCTCATATCAAGCTCATTTATTTAATTTTTTTGTCTTTCCTTCATGTTGTACATATAGGTTATAAATGTGCTTGCAGTCCCAATTTCATCAACAGGAGTACAACATAGTAAACATTTACATGATGTGCTATTTCCACAGGCTTATTTCCACAGTCTGTAGAGTTGGGAAGATGTTTGGATTTCAAAAGGAAAGTCTAAAGATCTCATAGGACTATTCAAATCCCTTTGAAAAAAGGGGGAATCAGGAGACAAGTGAGAAAAATTAAGATACGTGCATTTAAAAAAGAGATTCATAGATGCACCTGAAATATAACTTGACTACATGAATGACACTGATGTGTAGAATTTAATTGCATTGTTTTACTTTCATCTTCTTCAAAGAGCCAAGAGCTTTTGAATGTTAAATTTGGAAATATTTGTTGAATCATTTTGCATACACTGCAGCAGCATCTAAAAAAAAAAAAAAAAAAAATCACACCTTATCACCTTATCGTGATTTTGTGTAATTCAGTTCATTAAGGCATTTGATGTTGATTTCATTTTGCCCACAACAGATTTTAGCTGAGCTTGGCAATGCCTCCTTAGGAGATTTGTCATTAAAGTCTTAAGACTAATCAGGGGCTTTGAGTGTGTGTCTCTATTCAAGGGGGGCTTTCAGTGTTTCGTATGGAAAGCTCAGCAGATTTAGTGTTGCATTTATCCTTTGACGCAAGTTGAGATCCATTTATAAGTTATAGAAAAAGGACAAAAACCTTGAGTAGAAAAAAGCCTATTCTAGTCTCTTTGTGCTAAATTATAAGGAATGCACTTAAAAGCTTCCCTTTTGCTGCAGTTGGCAGGCTACATGCCATTTCAGATATTAAATGATGAGTTCAGATGGTATTTTATTAGCTGTGCCATTTTAGTGAAAGGAGTTGTGCTTTTGGCCATATTGTGAGGACTGATTGTAGATTTTTATTTTGCATCTTCATGGTTTTGGTTAATATGCTGGAGTAGAGGTGAATCTCTGGGAAGATGGATGGCAGCAAAATTTGAAGTAGACCTGTATTGAACTGCATGCGACAGCTCACTATTCAAGCTTTGCCCTGGCTGCTAGTAGAAGATAGTCTAATGGTTAGTTAGTGTTTCCTGCCTGTTGCCATGAATCAGCTACCACCAGAGGGTTCGATTGCCCACAGCACAGAAAAATCCTCCAAGTCAGAACTGCCCTTCTGCATCCAAGGCTTGAATTTCTAGGTGTTCTGCCCACAGGATTGGGTGTAGGGATGTTTGGGAGAAAGACATGTAGAAATGCTGCAATAAGGCCTCACCAGAGCCTTTTCCTCTCCAGGCTGAACAACCTCAACTCTCAGCCTGTCTTCATAGCAGAAGTCTTCCAGCCCTCTGATCATTTTTGTGGCCCTCCTCTGGACCTGCTTTAACATGTCCATGCCTGTCTTGTACTGAGGACCCTAGAGCTGTATGCAGTACTCCAGGTGGGATCTCACTGGAGCAACATAGAGGGGCAGAATCTCTTCCTTTGCTGGCCACGCCACTTCTTATGCAGCCCAGGACATGATTGGCTCTCTGGGCTGCAAACACACATGCTCATGTCCAATTTTTCATTCACCAGTATCCCCAAGTCCTTCTTGGCAGGGCTGCTCAATTCATTCATCCCCCAGCCTGTGCTGATACCGAGGGTTGCCCTAATCCAGGTGCAGGACCTTGCACTAGGCCTTATTGAACTTCATGAAGTTCAACAGCTTGGGGTCATCTGCAACATCCACAGATGCACATTGTCGTGGTTTTACCCCAGCCGGCAGCTGAGTACCACGCAGCCGCTTGTTCACTCCCTCCCCATCGGGATGGGGGAGAGAATTGGAAGAGTTAAAGTGAGAAAACTCGTGGGTTGAGATAAAGACAGTTTAATAGGTAAAGCAAAAGCCGTGTGCACAAGCAAAGCAAAGCAAGGAATTCATTCACCACTTCCCATGGGCAGGCAGGTGTTCAGCCATCTCCAGGAAAGCAGGGCTCTATCACGCGTAGCGGTTACTTGGGAAGACAAACGCCATTGCTCTGAACGCCGCTGCCCCCCCCCCCTCTTCCCCCAAGCTCCTTATAAACTGAGCATGACGTCATATAGTATGGAATATCCCTTTGGTCAGTTTGGGTCACCTGTCCTGTCTGTGTCTCCTCCCAACTTCTTGTGCACCCCCAGCCATCCCGCTGGCAGGGCAGTGCAAGAAGCAGAAAAGGCCTTGGCCTCGTGTAAACACTGCTGAACAATAAGTCCATAGAACAAAAACATCTCTATATTATCAATTCTGTCACCAGCACAAATCCAAAACATATCCCCACACTAGCTACTATGAAGAAAAATCAATCCTCTCAGCTTAAACCAGGACACACATGAATTTAAATAATATGTGTTTCTGCATCCTTGGATCCAGTCTTTGTCTGATGTATTTTGGTCAGCAGCTCTAGTAATTGAATTACACTTTTACTGGCCATATCTGTAAAAGTAGTTGGAAGTTGGTAGGTGGTAGTTTGATCATATCCTGCTAATGCATTGTTGTGTAAAGAAAATGGTGTCTTGTTTACTTAGTGTGGCACCAGTTTGGCTCCAGAACTTGAGTATGGATGATGAACTTTTGAACCCACAGTATTGCCTGTGGGATTGATACTGTTTTAAATAAGTGAGCATTTGAGGTTTGCCGAGACATGATGTAACGAGGTAATTGCAGAACCATTTGGCTTTTAACAGCAGGTATAGCCTTTTTTTTTTTTTTAATGTACTCTATTTAGCTTAACAAAATAAAAAGGCATTAATCTTCAGTCTCTGCTACTTCATCGAGTAGTAGAAGAATGGTAGGTTGAGGGGCTGACGCAAAACTCTCCTGAAACTTAGTTTTCAGGAGTGCCAGTGTTATTTTTAACTGTCTCCAGCAGGAGGCTTTTTGTCTCGAAGGAATCCAGAGGTTTACATTGTACCGTGTGTTCAAATTCATATAAGCTGCTAGATAGTCTTAAAGTTCTTGTGAAGTTGAAGACATCTGCACTCTAGCATTGCAAGACAAACTGTTATAGTGATGATTTTTGTGTATAGCATAGATAAATCTAGGATGTAGTAGTTCACTGCTTGCCTTTGCTGTTTGGCTGGTGGTGGCTGGAAGATCTAGTGTGTGCCCCATCTGTGTGTGGTGGGTTAACCCTGGCTGGACACCAGATGCCCACCAAAGCTGCTCTATCACTCTCTCAAATGCACAGGGGAGAGAAAATATAATGAAAGGCTCATGGGTTGAGATAAGGACAGCTCACCAATTAACGTCACAGGAAAACCAGATTTTACTCAAAGAAATTATTTAATTTATTGTCAATCAAATCAGAGTAGTGTAATGAAAAATAAAACAAAATCTTAAAACACCTTCCCCCCCCACTCCTCCCTTCTTCTTGGGGTCAACTTCACTCCCGATTTCTCTACCTTCTGCCCCTCAGCAGCGCAGGGGAATGGGGAATGGGGGTTGCGGTCAGTTCATCACACTTTTTCTCTCCTGCTTCTTCCTCCTCAGGGGGAGGATTCCTCACACTCTTCCCCTGCTCCAGCCTGGGGTCGCTCTCACAGGAGGCAGTCCTCCATGAACTTCTCCAACGTGAGTCCTTCCAATGGGCTGCAGTTCTTCATGAACTGCTCCAGTGTGGGTCCCTTCCACGGGGTGCAGACCTTCAGGACCAGACTGCTCCAGCGTGGGTCCCCCATGGGGTCACAAGTCCTGCGAGCAAACCTGCTCTGGTGTGGGCTCCTCTCTCCATGGGTCCACAGGTCCTGCCAGGAGCCTGCTCCAGCGCGGGCTTCCCACGGGGTCACAGCCTCCTTCAGGTGTCTCCACCTGCTCCGGCATGGGGTCCTCCACGGGCTGCAGGTGGAATTGCTACACCCCCTCATCCTTCCTCCATGGGCTGCAGGGGGACAGCCTGCCTCACCATGGTCTTCTCCACAGGCTGCAGGGGAATCTCTGCTCTGGCACCTGGAGCACCTCCTCCCCCTCATTCTTCACTGACCTGGGTGTCTGCAGAGTTGTTTCTCTCACATATTCTCACTCCTCTCTATGGCTGCAATTGCTCTTGTGCAGTTCCCCCCCGTCCCCCCCTTCTTAAATATGTTATCACAGAGGCACTACCACTTCTGATTGGCTCAGCTTTGGTCAGTGGTGGGTCCATCTTAGAGCAAGCTGGCATTGGCTCTATTGTACAAGCTTCTAGCAGCTTCTCAGAAAAGCCACTCCTGTAGGTCTTCCCCCCATCCCCAACCTTGCCATGCAAACCCAATACAGTGTGCTAGCATGTAACAATTTTTTTCAGATAAAATTCATATACGACCCCATCTAATTTGTGTTTCTCTAATGGGAAAACATGCCCAAAGTAACTGTGTCACAGAAGAAATGATGTTGATTTAAAAAATTTGTATAGGTTTGTATATATTTGTATATAAGGTTTCAAACTGGAGATTTAATTTTTTAATTTATTTGGATATCTACAAAGGGTGTGCATGAACATACTTAAATTCACATGCTAATTCAGTAAGATGTAGTAATTGTCATTGGTCATGTTAAAACCAGAAGTTGTAGATGCTTCTGCTGCTTGCCATGTATGGACAGAGCCTTACAACTTACTGTTTTATAATATTTGGTTTATAATATCCGTATTAAATTGTTGTAAAACTGATGGTTGATTTTGACTGCCCTCAATATTGTTAGGCATTTAATGGTTTAATATTACATTGCATTTAAGTTACAGACATTTTTTAATCAGAAGTAAATATTGCCTAAACACTTAGCAATTTAAATGTCAGGGGAATAGTGTTGAAATGACCATAGTGCTCTTTAAATGATAAAAAAATAAAAAAGTTGCATCGTGAAGGCAACTTAATCACCTACAAAGTACAGGTTTAGTATTTTGATTCTGAAGAAACAAATAACTTCCAAATAATAGTAAAGAGGACACTATTTAAAAACTCAATCACAAGCCATGGTAGCCTAAATTAAAGCACAGCAGTTGTCCGCCTGTGAAGCATTTCTAGCAACAAATGGAGATTTGATTGAATCACACTAGAAAATAAATTGTCTTAAGTTGTGGTCTTTTGTTTTGGTTTTAATATGATACTGAACTTGATGCTGCTTACAGTATAAATTTTCAGGTAGCACCTTAAAAATATTGTAGTTACATTGGAGCTACTTATTGCAATAAGTAGGATAGGGAGGAATCTGGGTATTTGTCAGATAAATATTTTGCCTGGGTCTTATAAATATACACTCTTAGTCATGGGTAAGAGATGTCTGGATGATTGAAAAGATTGCAGTTTGTGTAGTGGATGGAGGTGATTTTAGGCGTGTGGCATGGGGAACTGTATGTTCCTATCTTGCCCAATGATCAGGGTCAGACTATGTGAATCTCTTTCCTTATGCCAAGCAAAGTGGGGAAGCATGAGATCGTTGTAGTAATTGGTTATGAACTAACTAAACAATAGCATATATATCTCTCTCTGTATATATATATCTATGGGGCTTATCCCATCTCCAATACTGTTTTGCTTTCTCTGCAGTTTTAGGAATACAAATTTATTTAAATCAATACTTACTCCACATCTTAAAGATCTTGCTTATCACGAGAGCGAGAAAAACTTAATTCTTTTGTGGTAAAAAAATGAAATTTCAGAAAGTGAAGATTCTACATGGCCTTGTTGTGCCCTGAAAGAATTCTGATGGCCTCTGTTCTCCGTGACTGAGTGCTGAAGGTCACTCCAGCAATCTGTTATTTCTGGGGAGAGAGTTCAGTAGTGAGACCAAGACATGAATGAAGATTAATAAGCTCATGAACCTCACTCCCATCCCAAAAAATACTCCCTTTGCAGTTTTCTTTGCAAGTTTGAACTGAGGCAAGTTAAATTCATGTTGCTTAGGTTTTTCAATGGAGAAGGGTAAGATAAGCCACTTTCAATCTTGTCATTCCAATGTATTTCTCTTTCAACAAACCTAGAGTTATGTACTTTACAAAGAAGCATGCTATGAATTTCAGAAAGTTCTTGCATCAAAATAGAGGAGTTGTCAAAATATGATTGATATTGCCATTTTAACTGTACCCGCATTAGAGAAGGTTATTTTTTTCCTTTTTTCTCATGCATCCCACAGGTCATAAATGTTGATGGAACAATGAGGAAAACCCTCCTAGAAGATAAGCTTCCACATATCTTTGGGTTCACGCTACTGGGAGATTACATCTACTGGACTGACTGGCAGAGACGAAGCATTGAAAGAGTTCACAAGATAAAGGCTAGCAGAGACATCATTATTGATCAGCTGCCAGATTTAATGGGCCTTAAAGCAACAAGTGTTACCAAAGTGTTTGGTGAGCAAGAGCAATTATAGGATGGATCTATAGTAGTTTCTAGATGGGCTTACTTTCATTAAGTAACTGTTGATCGTTTGTAATGAGAACAACTGTGGTCTCATATGTTAGAATCATTTTAAAGGAAAACTGCACCTGTTGTTTGTAAAGTTGGGAAAATACAGTGTTGCAAAAGAAGTATGGGCTTTCGGTGTTTAGTGACATTGTACATAAGTCTTCCACAGCTTCCACTACACTCTTTGAATTTTAGTGAGGAGAATTTTATTCCTCCTTCAATCTATAGGAGTCGTTACTTGTGGTACTCATAAAATTGCTCCATTTTCTGTTGCTCTTTTCTTCCAGTACAAAGTCTCAGTGATGTTCAGTTAGCAGAATGCTTTTTACACATCAGGTGGTATAAGCAGAGTTAGTGGCTATTACAACATTGCCTCAGAGCATGTGGCACTTAAATATTAATTTTAACACCTAAATCGTATGTAAATCTTCACAATTAAATCTTACCCTTAGCATGGGATCAGCAGCTGGAGCTCCATGTTCTTCCACTGCATATGCTGAAAGGTGCAGCCACTGTTTTAAGAACTCTGCTAGCATTCTGCAGAGGAGTATGTCACAGGACCTCCTGGCTTCAGTGGTAACTTATGGGAGGTGCATGTTCACCACAGATCTGTCTGCTACCTGGAACACTGAAGTCTGGGCATAGCAGTAAATGGGATTTGTTGGTTGCTGTTAAAATTACTGAGAATAGTTGCAACAGAATCACATAAAGTAGGTTGTCAAATTACATCCTGCTAGTATATGGATTTCCAGCCTTTCAGGAAGCTTTACTTGAAGGATAATCAAGTCCTCAAGCTGCAAGTTATGACATCAGTCTGAAATACGTGTGCTCTAAAAAGGGAAAATAAAAAGAAACCTGGTTGAGTCTGATCTTGGAGATTTTTTTTTTTTTTTTTTTTTTTTTGTGTGGTAACAGTCTTGAAATATCTAAATCCTTGGTTCCAGCAGATGGAGAAAGGCACTCATCTTTTGGTCCTTACTTTCCCCTCCACATTCCCTCCCTATCTAGTCATGGTTGTTCACACAAAAAAATAAGTGTGAGATTGTGGTGATCTTGTTGGAGCTGCTTCTGCTAATGAATTTTCTCAGCTTTAAATTAAACAGCTGGGAAAGGACTGCTGTTATCCAGCTCTTTTCTCACCATTTTGTATCACTGAATATTTGTAAACCTGGTGGTTTCAAAGAGATGCAAAGATGGGGTACTTGGACAAGCCCTCAGTGAAGGAATTTAATCTTTGGGGAAACTAGAAGGATATGTTTGTAGTTGTTATTTCTACTACAGGAGGGATAGGACCAGCTTCCTAATCTTTGGGTAGAAGGAAAGAAATGGTTTTGAATGTTGGTGGGGTTTTTTTAGAATTCCTGTGTTAACTTGTTTTGAAAAATTATAATTACACTGCATTTCCACTCAGCCCCTCCCTCCCCTTTCCTCCTTACCTCCATAATGCACCAATATCTGTTTTATTTTGTTTTGTTTTTTAAGGAACTAATTCATGTGCAGAAAACAACGGAGGCTGCAGCCATCTGTGTTTCTTTACACCTCAGGAGACCAGGTGTGCCTGCCCCATTGGCCTTGAGCTGTTGAGTGACATGAAGACTTGCATCATTCCTGAAGCCTTCTTAGTTTTCACAAGCAGAGCAGCAATTCATAGGATTTCACTTGAAACCAATAATAACGATGTTGCTATTCCTCTTACTGGAGTCAAGGAAGCATCTGCTCTGGATTTTGATGTCTCTGATAACAGAATTTATTGGACTGATGTTAGTTTGAAGGTATTACTGATGTGTGAATTCCCTGAATATAAAGCCACAGAGCCAGTTACTTTGATCTAACAAAGGTCTCTGTTACATGAACTGTCCTGCAGTTGCTAATGTTGTCATGAATTGCATCCAAGGACACTTGGAGATGAACGGAGTTGCATTGTTGAATGCACAGTTGGGTGACAGGCATCTTCCTGCTTCAAATAAAAATCCAAACTGAGTGTCTGCTCATACCGAATGTCTAAGTCTTGGATGCTGCATGTGTTGCATCCATATATGTATCTATTGTAGAAAAGCTGTTTTCATGTCACATAGTACAGTAATTTAGACATTGAGCTTGGCAACCTCCTGAGCTTTCTACCCTCTTCCAGTTTTGACTTGGAAGGCAATCTTACTCAATATTAACAGTTAGCAAGTCAACTTTGGATTGGTTGCTGTTGATCTGTGGCTCTGGTTTGGCACAGAAAAGGCCAGAGAACTTGTCCACTCCCCTCTGCACTGTGTTAAGCCCCTGCCTGCCCCAAGTTCTATCTCAGTGTATTCCCCAGGAGTTTGACATTTCCTGTGACATGTTTGGTTCACATCCAGGTGCATGCTAAAGTAAGTATTGTACTGTTCATCAGTCTTACTTTGCATTTTGAAGTGAATTAAGTAATGGTAGAAAATGACAGATTCACTTCACTGGAGCTGAATTCCTCTGCTTAGCCTCTTAATAGGTTTTCCAATAGCAATCAAAGTTTCCTTGCCAATGTGCTTAAGCCGTAATAGGGAAAAGTTCGCTTTTAGTGACTGCAGGGCACGTGCAGTTTCCATAGCCTCTCTGTGAAGACTAATGAAGGTTGTGCTTCAGCATTAACAGTGCTGCTTGTGATGTGGATACCTTTCCTTCAGGAACAGTGCTGATGTAATAAATTAGTGTACTGTTACTAAATAAATCTCACTCAAGCATGTGGAGAGCTGGAGCTATGGTCTTCTTAACCATTCGTAGTGGGAATTATATTACTTCAACTGCATCAGTGCGTATATCCCAGTCTCATTCTATGCAGAAATGGAAAACATTTTACTTGTTTGTGACTTCCTGAATTATCCAGTATACTGTATTTTCACATATGTATCAGCATATGTTTCAGCACATCTGAGTTTTCATCGAATCATAGAATGGTTTGGGTTGGAAGGAACCTTAAAGATCATCTAGTTCCAACACCCCTGCCATGGGCAGGGACACCCTCCACTAGACCACGTTGACCAAAGCCTCATCCAACCTGGTCTTAAACACTTCCAGGGAGGGGGCATCCACAACCTTTCTGGGCAACCTGTTCCAGTGCCTCGCCACCCTCACAGTAAAGAATTTCTTTCTAACATCTCATCTAAATCGACCCTCCTTCAGCTTAAACCCATTACCCCTTGTCCTGTCACTACACTCCCTGATGAACAGTCCCTCTCCATCTTTCCTGTAGGCCCCTTCAGGTACTGGAAAGCCGCAATTAGATCTCCCCGGAGCCTTCTTTTCTCCAGGCTGAACAATCCCAACTCTGTCAGCCTGTCCTCATAGGAGAGGTGCTCCAGCCCTCTGATCAGCTTCGTGGCCCTCCTCTGGACTCTTTCCAACAGCTCGATGTCTCTCTTGTACTGGGGCCCCCAGAGCTGGATGTGGTGCTCCAGGTGGGGTCTCACTAGAGGGGCAGGATCACCTCCCTCGACCTTTTCATTCCTCTTGTCCCCCTACCTCCTGTAGCTTAGCAGCAGGTAGTGTAATTTCAGAGCCCATAGTCATCTTCCTTTCCCTTAGTGACCACCGCTTCCCTGATCCCCTCCTGCCTCAGGTTATATGACTCATTTTCAAAAAGGGATTATACTTTTTCTGAGATTTGGGCTAAACCTGTAAAAAAATACTACATGATTTCTGGGTTTGACATTTACCTTTAAAAATACAAAATGTCTCTTAATGTTTATCAAATTATTAAGAAATTAATAGCTGAAATATTAGCTAGCATGTAGAATGATTGCTTAGTGTTGATAATAAGGGTGGGTAGTTGTGTAATGGTCCAGGAAGTTACTAATGATTTACCTGGGGGTTGTTTCAGTGCTCTTTGTTAGGAGTGGCTTATTTACATGTACACAGTCCTTGCCCTATGACTTGTTTTGTTGAGTGTGTGTAACTAAAATGTAGATGGGATCAGCAAACTTGCTCCAGGTGACTGATCATGAGAAACAATTTAATTCAGATTTTTCTGAATTGAGATGTGTTTCTAAGACTTAAAACATTACAGTGAATTAAGTAATTAAAAAAACCCACTTTTTGTGTGCAAATAGACATGAGGGAGAAGGGGCAAGGAAGAATCTGAGATCCATAGTGCTTTCTGAAAATCATATCCTTTTAAGATGTCTTGGACTGGTCATCAGAAATCACTAGCTTTCTGAAAATTTAGGTCTTTTTATCCTGTGAATTGCTATATCTTTTTTGACAACAGAAATTTATTTTTAAAAAATGTAAAACTGGCTGTTTTTTTTAACTAATTTATTTTTGTACACTAAACTTCATAATAATTATTAATAAATAATAGTTAATAATGATTAATAATTATTCATTTTTATTTCAGTGGGGTATCCATCAACACTGTAATATTTTTCAACAATTGTTTTCCAGACCATAAGCCGAGCTTTCATGAATGGGAGCTCTGTTGAACATGTGATTGAGTTTGGGCTAGATTATCCTGAAGGAATGGCTGTAGACTGGATGGGAAAGAACCTCTACTGGGCAGATACTGGAACCAATCGCATTGAAGTAGCCCGCCTGGATGGACAGTATAGGCAGGTCCTTGTGTGGAAGGACTTGGACAACCCAAGGTCTCTGGCTCTTGACCCTACCAAAGGGTAAGGGACAATATTGTTTTTCGAAGCTTTGTGTGTATATTCTTGTACGTGACAAGTTAATTGGCAGTTTATATCGCTCCATTTCTTCAGGGTCTTTGAAAAGATGATAAACACTCCACAATCCTATGGGTGACAATGAAAAATTGTTGATCATATTTTTCTGCCTTTGTCTAAAGAAGGAGTACTGTAATACTGCACATAACCACTTGGGTTATTCATTTTTTCAAGAACTGAAAATAAATTTAGAAAAATCAAAGCATGCAGCTAAACACAATCTTACATAGCTGATGTACTCTTTTTGTTCCACTTATAATTGCAGATACATGTACTGGACTGAATGGGGAGGTAAACCTAGGATTGTTCGAGCATATATGGACGGAACAAACAGCATCACTTTGGTGGATAAAGTGGGTCGTGCCAATGACCTCACTATTGATTATGCGGACCAGAGGCTATATTGGACCGACTTAGATACGAGCATGATTGAGTCATCAAATATGCTAGGTAATCTAGTGTTATATTGCACCAGCCAGTACAGAAATGTGCACTGACCATAGTAAAGCCATAGAATAATATAAAATTGCAATAGTATAATTGATATTACACCTTTGTGTGTATTTTTCTTATGAGAGGAAATGGAGAGTAAAATGTTTAAGGAGATTAAAAAAAGCTTCCTAAATTTATAACCATATGATGATTTATAATGATGGTGAGATATGATATTATTTCTCTGTATTGGTATGAAACTGCCTGTGCTTTACGAAAGCAGAGATAACTTCTGAGTTTCTCAAAGTATGGACAACTTACAGGTTCACTGCAAACCACCCCTGACTTTTTAGTCTGGACACTAATGTTCTGTTGAAGTATTATCTCTGTTTCCAGCTTCAGACTACTTGTATTAGTTCAAAACCAAAATACTGCTTGCATTTCCTGCAGTCTGAAAGGCTGTGCAGCTACTTCTGCAGTGTATCATAGCATGTTTTGTACACAATTTTACACATTTTCATATCTTCCATTGGAATTTTGTTTATACATACAAGGAGTGAGATAAGATTTACTAAACTTTCCCATTTATATTGACATAATAACTAACTGGATAAAAGAAGGGACTTTTGTTTTCTGCAGCTGATATAGAGCTTTTGTATGGTCCAAATGTTTTGTAAATATTAAATGGTCTTCAAGGTTTTAGCTGAGGCAGATATCAATTCCTTTTTGAGAAAATTCCTTTTTGGATTTGATGGATGGACCACTCAGTGGATAAGGAATTGGCTGGATGGTCGCACTCAAAGAGTTGTGGTCAACGGCTCAATGTCCAAGTGGAGACCAGTGGCAAGTGGTGTTCCTCAGGGGTCGGTACTGGGACCGGCACTACTTAACATCTTTATCGGCGACATGAACAGTGGGATCAAGTGCACCCTCAGCAAGTTTGCCAATGACACCAAGCTGTGTGGTGTGGTCGACATGCTGGAGGGAAGGGATGCCATCCAGAGGGACCTTGGCAGGCTGGAGAGGTGGGCCCGTGCGAGCCGCATGAAGTTCAACAAGGCCAAGTGCAAGGTCCTGCACGTGGGTCGGCGCAATCCCAAGCACGACTAGAGGCTGGGCGAGGAATGGATTGAAAGCAGCCCCGAGGAGAAGGACTTGGGGGTATTGATTGATGAGAAGCTCAACGTGAGCTGGCAGTGTGCGCTTGCAGCCCAGAAAGCCAACCGTGTCCTGGGCTGTATCAAAAGATGCATGACGAGCAGGTGGAGGGAGGTGATTCTGCCCCTCTACTCTGCTCTTGTCAGACCCCACCTGGAGTACTGCATCCAGCTCTGAGGGCCCCAGTACAGGAGAGACATGGAGCTGTTGGAGTGAGTCCAGAGGAGGGCCACGAAGCTGATCGGAGGGCTGGAGCACCTCTCCTATGAGGACAGGCTGACAGAGTTGGGATTGTTCAGCCTGGAGAAAAGAAGGCTCCGGGGAGATCTAATTGCGGCTTTCCAGTACCTGAAGGGGCCTACAGGAAAGATGGAGAGGGACTGTTCATCAGGGAGTGTAGTGACAGGACAAGGGGTAATGGGTTTAAGCTGAAGGAGGGTCGATTTAGATGAGATGTTAGAAAGAAATTCTTTACTGTGAGGGTGGCGAGGCACTGGAACAGGTTGCCCAGAGAGGTTGTGGATGCCCCCTCCCTGGAAGTGTTTAAGACCAGGTTGGATGAGGCTTTGGTCAACGTGGTCTAGTGGAGGGTGTCCCTGCCCATGGCAGGGGGTTGGAACTAGATGATCTTTGAGGTCCCTTCCAACACAAACTATTCTATGATTCTACTCTTGTAAAGAGTAAAAGAACAGAATAGATGCACCTGCACTGTTTTCACTAAACTCTAACTCTAAACTAACTCTAAACGTGACCCTTAGTACTACTCTCTAGCAGTGCAGTTCCTGAGAATTTGTGTTCTCCTGTGATTCTCCTGTTTGTGTTCTCTGTGATTCTATGATTCCATGAAAACAGAGTTTATGTGAATTGCCAAATGCCACTCAGTGAATCAGTGATAGTACCAGAAATGGAATCCAGAAGTTCCCAACCTGACATCCTATCCCTGTTCTGTTTTCAAGGCGAGGCTTTTGTGAGATGGGAATTAATGCCTCTGGGATTCCAATGTAAAAATCAAAGTTTTTGTGGCAGAACATATGGTATTTGAGCAAACTCACACAGGATTGTTACAGGAATGCTCTGATTGATGACATATATAATTTCCCTGCAACTCTTTTTTTTTTTTAAAATCTGTGAAAAGCTACCATTAGAGTGAGATTATTTTTTTAAGGTGTTATTGTGTGTGCATATCTTCAGAGTATAGAGAATCTACTAAGCTCAGGAAAACAGGGAGTGCGATGCAGTTTTGGATTCCGAGGCTATCACTGATTTTACATTTCTGTAATGACAACTACTGAATGAAAGTTACTGTTTAGAAATTGCAGTGAGATGGTTTCTTTATTTAGAGTTGGGTTTTTTCCATTCAGAGTGCATGATCTATCAAAGCTCTTACTAAGCTTCTGAATTACACTTAGAGAAACAATTCCTGGAGGCAAGCTTGAACTAGAAACT
The DNA here is from genome assembly GCF_011004875.1 of Balearica regulorum gibbericeps. Taxonomy (NCBI): domain Eukaryota; kingdom Metazoa; phylum Chordata; class Aves; order Gruiformes; family Gruidae; genus Balearica; species Balearica regulorum. The sequence goes on along the minus strand of NC_046188.1, from coordinate 50,332,317 downwards.
GTGGCATTGAGAAGAAACACAATATTGAAATTATCTGTGGTAAATTAAACTGGTTCTAAAGGTGAACCTACTGTTAACATTTATTTATTTGTGGTGAGAAAGTAGAAGGATGAGTGCTGAAGCTAACAGTATTGTATGATGTATTTTAGTTAGCAGATTATAAAGACTCAGGTAGACTTGTGGCTAGTGGGCTCATTGGTTAAGGAAATATTATTAAACTTGTCCTGTGTTACGCAGTGCCAGTCTCCTTACTAGGAGAGATCTAAATGAGTGCTGCTGATAGAAACGTCTGCCCCACCAGCGATGAATGAATCTTCAGTGGATGAATGAATGCTGTTGCAGCTTAATCTTGTGCATTATAAACATTACCTAGCAGGAAAAAATCACTCTTTTGGGAGATTTTCCTCTGTCAACTGACTATCAAAATTCAATTAGCTTATCTATTTCTTTCAAAAGAGCCTATCCCCTGAATTCATAACTGTGAACCAGAATTGCTTTAAGACGTATCTTAGAGTATGCAGGATATCTGTGCCCCTAACTTCGACATTTTAGATGCCTAAACGTAGTTGGGAAGGTTGCCTCTATATTTAGTTCTGGTCGTTTATAGGGAAATGGCTTCACGTTCTTGTTTTTGGGGTTTTCATTCCTTCTCCAGTCTTTGCCAAATGGGAGAGGGCATGATGGAAAGTAGGGCAGGGGAAGCAAAATGTGGTGTTCTGTAGAATCTAGCATTGGACATTTGTTTGAGGCAGGAAGAGATGATGTTGATGAAGGCTACATCTTTATTTGATGTAAAGTGGCAGAGCTTCAGAGAGGTTTATGCTTGAAAATGTTTAGGAAGGTGGTTTACAGTAAGACTTTATCTACTTTAGTAGTGCATCTCTGGCGGAGGCTATCTAATGGTCTAGAAGGTGTTAAATCTGTTGTGAATGTTGCTGACTGAGCCACTGAGTGTGGGAGTATTGGGACTTCTGCCAAACAAATAATTTCCTAATCTCTTAGGGTAACTGTATCTTAAATTGTACTGCGAAAGATTTGTGGTTTTTGAGTGAAACAGCATAATTTCTCAGCAGTTTCTCTGTGAATCTCAAGTTTGTTGTCTGTTGTTGCTGTTATGCATATTAATTGGGAGTTTTATTCCTGGAGCTGATAGTATTCTTGAATATGTTTTCCAATATTTGTTTGGGATGATAAGCATGAGACATACAGAGTAGTATTCATTTAAATGACAATACATTGGCATGGTTTCAAAGTGCTCTGTAGGCACGAGTGTATCAGGATAAGGTTTTTGAATGCAAGTGTTTAGGTTAGTTGTTGAGCAGATACTGCTTAATAATGAATCCCATGATGCTGACTTGGGAAATGAGGTTTTATTTTAAAAAGGGAAGAAAAAACTTTTTCTTGATACCAGTCACACTCTTCATTTCATGACTTGGGAATTGTCCTTTAGTTGATTATCCTTATTTTTTCAGGACAAGAACGAGAAATCATAGCAGATGATCTACCTCATCCATTCGGATTAACGCAATACAGTGACTACATCTACTGGACAGACTGGAATCTTCACAGCATAGAAAGAGCAGACAAGATCAGTGGGAAGAACAGGACACTTATTCAGGGCCATCTGGATTTTGTGATGGATATATTGGTCTTCCATTCTTCACGTCAGGATGGCTTGAATGATTGTGTGCAAAATAATGGCCATTGTGGTCACTTGTGCCTTGCCATACCAAATGGATTTAGGTGTGGCTGTGCTGCTCATTATACCCTGGATCCCAACAGCAGGAACTGTAGTTGTAAGCCTTTTTGTTTGCTATTATATTCTTCGGTGCTTGTGGCTCCCAGGTGCTTGTGATCACTTTCAATATACAAATGGGGAGGAATATCACAAGTCCATTTCAAAGGTTCTGGCTTTAAAGGTGATCTTTAAATATGAGGTCAGAGTATGGAGTTTTATATCAATTTTTGTGACATGAGTTAGAGCTGAAGATTTGTATTTCAAATCTTAGAAATAACAGCACTTTCAAGTCTGGTCTTTCTTGTTTTATTAGATGTGCTTTCTAGGTGATTCAGCTGTGTGATTGAAGGTTTCCCAGTCCTTACCTAAGTGTGTAGGTGGGTGGAAGAGAAATTCTAAACAAAAAATGTCTTTTTCTCTTAAGTGTTTAATAAAGTCAGCAAAAAAAAAAAAAAATATCCGATAAAACAGCCTCCTAAGTAGTCTGTGAAACATGCACATGCACTTGAAATTTATAAAATTTTGTTTTCCCCCCTGTGTGTGATATTGTGAGCTTGCCAGTTCACTGGTTGTCCAATAAGAATTTAATTTTGTAGTTAAAATAGCAGATGAATAGAAAATGGACTGATGACTTAAAAAAAAAAAAAAAACCCACAACAAAACTTTGGGGATCCTGGCACAGTAGCATATAAGGAAATTTTAACTGGATGAAAGGATGGGTTTATGAAAGGCAGGTCTTTCTTGACTAACCTGATCTCCTTCTATGACAAAAAGTGGCTCACTTAGTGGATGAGGGAAAGGCTGTGAATGTTGTTTGCCTGGACTTTAGTAAAGCCTTTGACACTGTTTCCCACAGCATTTTCCTGGAGAAACTGGCTGCTCATGGTTGGACAGGTGTACTTTTCACTGGGTGAAAAACTGACTGGATGGCCAGACCCAATGAGTTGTGGTGAATAGAGTTAAATCCAGTTGGCAGGCCGTCACAAGTGATGTTCCCCAGGGCTCAGTACTGGGGCCAGTTCTGTTTAATGTCTTTATCAGTGATCTGGACAAGGGGATCAAGTGCACCCTCAGTAAGTTTGCAGAGAACATCAAGTTGGGTGGGAGTGTTGATCTGCTTGAGGGTAGGAAGGCTCTACAGAGGGATCTGTACAGGCTGGATTGATGGGCAGAGGCCAATTGTATGAGGCTCAGTGCTGGATCCTGCACTTGGGTCACAACAACCTCATGCAACACTACAGGCTTGGAGAAGAGTGGCTGGAAAGCTGCCCGGTGGAAAAGGACCATGAGCCAGCAGTGTGCCCAGGTGGCCAAGAAGGCCAACAGCATCCTGGCTTCTGTCAGAAATACTGTGGCCAGCAGGACTAGGGAAGTGATTGTCCCTTTGTACTCAGCACTGGTGAGACCGCACCTCAAGAACTGTGTTAAGTTTTGGGCCCCAACTGCAAGAAGGACATTGAGGTGTGGGAGTGTGTGCAGAGAAGGGCAGTGAAGGTGGTGAAGGGTCCAGAGCACAAGTCTTATGAGGAGTGGCTGAGGGAACTGGGTTTGGTTAGTCTGGAGAAAAGGAGGCTGAGGGGACCTTATCGGTCTCTACCTCATTCATTTGGATTAACACAGTGCAGTGACTAGGACAAAGGAGATTGCAGCCAGGTAGGTGTCAGTCTTTTCTCCCAAGTAACAAGTGATAGGACGAGAGGAAACTACCTCAAGTTGCACCAGGGGAGGTTTAGATTGGATATTAGGAAAAATTTATTCACTGAAAAGATTATCAAGCACTGGAACAGGCCGCCCAGGCAAGTGGTTGAGTCACCATCACTGGAGGTACTTAAAAGCCATGTAGATGTGGTGCTTAGGGACATGGTTTAGTGGTGGACTTGGCAGTGTTAGGTTAGCAGGTGGAGTCAATGATCTTAAAGGTCTTGTCCAACCTAAACGATTCTATGATTCTATGATAATACAGGAAAACCTGTGACTGTGTATTGCCCACTATCACTGGTGTTACTTAACTTCCACAGGGGGAACCTAGTTGTTTTATAATATGAAAAGGAAATACTTTCTGGGTGAGGTTGTGCACATTTACCTTCCAGAAGTACACAAATAAACATTTTCAACTTAATACCAAAAATCTCCAATTATGAATTACCTTAGTTTTCATTGTGAATATAATTGTCTCGCTGGGATTTTGCCCTAAATATTCTTTGTCTTCTGTGTGAGTGTATTTTTGACAATGTGACTTGCATTTTCTTATGCAGTCCATTTTGGCTTGTTTCAGCCCCTGCCAGCTTCCTGTTGTTTAGCCAGAAATCTGCAATCAGCCGGATGATACCAGATGATCAGCAAAGTCCAGATATCATCCTGCCTATGCATGGTCTAAGGAATGTCAAGGCTATTGACTATGATCCCTTAGATAAATTAATCTACTGGGTGGATGGACGTCAGAATATTATAAAAAGAGCCAAAGATGATGGCACTCAGGCAAGTTTACATGTATATTGCTTTGTGTTGGTCTTTTTGTGTGCTTTGTACTTTATGCTTGACTTTCCCCTTCTGTCCCCTGCACCAAGGAATCATCTGTTTAAATTTTACTCTTGCAAGTGCTTAATCGTGTATATTCTATTTATATGTGAAAATTGCTGAAGGCTTTTAGGACTGTGATTTTAGTTTGTACACAAAGAAGTGTAATAGTACATTGTATGTATCTGAAACTATAAGCCTTGAATTGTAAACTTTAGTTCAGGATAGGCACTGAAGTAAGGCAGATTTATTATTTATACTCAGGACAGATAAACTGTATTCTAAAATCAATATTGTGCATGCCAGTTGTGTGATAATATTGTTATCATTGTAAAGCTAAGCTCTCTCAAAATGAAAACTCTCAGCTATCCAAGCTGTAGTGAAACCCGAACTGAATGCAGAGTTGATTGCTGTGCCAGATAGGGATAGGCTTATCCGCATGCTTAATTGCTTTACTGAGTTGGGGACATTATTCTTTTGCACTAGTTATTCACATAACAGTGGAAGGAAGTGTACTGTTCTTCCAGGCAGTGTTATGTGTTAACATAGCTTAACTCCCAGGTCAAGATAACAAATTCTTTAATAACTATGGTTTGAATAAGAATATAAAATTAAATGGAAAAATGGGCATTTTCCTAGTTCTTGGGCAGCCATATCTAAGCAATATTACATTATATCAATGTAATATAATGAAATGGACTGGTCTCTTCATGCATATAGAGACTCAGCAGTTTTATGGTTTCCTGTAAAGGAAGAGATAACAATTTTATTTTTGGCCTTTTCTTTTAAGATTGGGAGGAGTTATGTTGAGATGAGCAGCTAGTTGGGTTGCAGATGAATTTTGAAGAAGTTTTGCTCTTACTTTTTGGGATTATGCGAGGTGCTAATTGTTGTAGTCTAGCTTCTCTTTGGTACTTGCTAGGTGCAAATTGCAATGGAAATTCATTTGCTCTGTGTTTTCCTCTACCTTGGTCACACAGCTTTGAAGATGCAGATCCCCTGCAAATTTTGACTTTCCAATTTTCACTAACTGTATTTACTTAATTTTTCTAAATCGTGCTGTTTGCAGATGATGCATATGCATTTCATACCTGGTAATGTTACCTTTGATTTCAGGAAAAGAATGATTTCTTTTTATTTCTAGGCACGCTGTCAAGACAAAGTAGAGATAAAGTTTTAAATAAGCAGAGCTGTAGCCATTTGACATGTAAGCAAACAGAAGCAAGTTTCATTAAAAGATTTTATTTTTTAAGAGAGGCCAGGACCTAAAGAAAACCAATATCTACTACACTACAAATAAAGTAAGGAAACTTTGGCAAGAGATACAGATCTGTTCAGCTGACTGTATAACAGTACGGGTCTGGCCATAAGGCTGCCTTGTTTCTTGCATTGTTTCTTTCAAGATTGTTCCATGCATAAACATTCACTATTGTTTTCTTCCATCTCCTGCTAATTAATTCTATTTATAGGAGGCCCCACAACTGCTTTCTGGGGAGTTCTGCATAATCTTACAGATTTTTGTCCAGATGTTTTTCCTCTAATCCACAGTTTGAATCAAATCTTTTTTTGTCAAGCTTTATTGCATTTCTTGTATTTGTTGTTTCCTTGTGGGTGGTTTTAGGTGTTTCTGGACCATCAGGTAGGTAAACCATGCTTTCTGTGCAATCAGTGTTCTTCAGTCAATATCAGAATAATTACTGGAAATTGTTCCCTGTATGTTGTCCTGCAGCCTTTCACTGTCATGAGTACTCCAAACCAAAGCCAGAACCCAGAGAAGCAGCCACATGACCTCAGCATCGACATATACAGCCATACCTTGTACTGGACCTGTGAGGCCACAAATTCAGTCAATGTCCACAGGCTGAATGGAGAGTCAATTGGGATGGTGCTGCGAGGGGATCACGACAAGCCCAGAGCCATTGTAGTGAACGCAGAGCGAGGGTGAGATTCCTTTCTGTACCTTGTACAGAGCACTCTTGCAATGTATGTCAGCTGTGTGTGTAAATGTTGTGTTGCATCTGTATATTTTGAAAAGGAGAATTTTTACATATTTAATTGTTCAGAATGTAGTTGACTGTCTGATTCTGGCTTTTAAAGGTATTCAGCTTTCTCTTCCTGTTCACTCTTTGCTGCCTCCTCTGGTGTGCCAACTTAGACATTCACACAGCCATGTGGTTGGTTATAGTTAGGAAAGCAGGTGGGGAAAGCAACGCAAAACCACCTTATCCTATTTGCTGCATGAGTGTGCAGCCTCGCCACCTAAGAGGAAAAACAGGAGAGTTTACACTGTGTTTATATCAGCTGAGGATCTGGCTCATAAATGTTTGGTCATCGTAGAACAAATGTGTCCAGGAAAAAAATGGAATCTCTCGTATCATAGAGCTATTCCTGCTAATATAATAGTATAAAGTTAAATAAACAAACCCTTTATGTTCTATATATTTTTAAGTTAGTTCTGCCTTGATGTGTATCTCGAAAACATCCGAAATTAATTAAAACAGGTAGGATACACTAGAGTGATTTCCCACAGGAAGAAAATAGGTTATTTTGCTACAAAGCAGTTTTGGTTAGATTCAGCAGGCCTCATCTCCACTTCAGGTGGTTAGTAGCTTCATACTTGGAGGTCAAAGATGGTCCTTTACTGTTCTTTTTAAAAAGTTAGATGCTTAAATCCCAACTTACTACTTACCATGTGCTTGACAGATGTTGAATGACAATATTTCATAACTGTGTGGATACAGTAGTACCCAGACACTCTATCTGGAGCATTTATGGGATTGGTGTTTTATACAACACTCAGTGTACTCTGTACAGTTCAAAAACTGGTGTGAGGAGAGGGGGGTTAGAGGAAAGATTCTAATCTTATTAGGACTAAGTCACTTGGACATAGTTTGTATTTATAAAAGCTTATCTGCTTTCTCCATTAAAATGGGAGTTTGGGTGTCTTGATCTCTAAAACTCAACTTTTCTAGTCAGGTTTTCAAATGATTTAAAGATAAATCTGTTTTAAAATTAAAGGAGGAAAAGATGGGGGAGAGACTATGCTGAACACTGTGACTACCTGGGAGAGCTGAATGACTGACCTGTGTACTGAACTTCTGCCATAGTTCCAGAACTCCTTCCCTCCACCTCTTCCATGGCTTCATGTTCTGACTGCTGCCTCTCTTCCTTGTGCCATCATGAAATGCTATGCAGCAATGTAGCCCACTGTATTAGGGAGTTTGCTCATGTTATCAACCACTGAAAAAATGGTGGACTTTTCTCTCATGGAGTTCTCAGTTCATCATGTGGGTGCACAAGCCCTTTTTTACCTATGCAGGGGAAGAGCAGAGATTGCTTCCGTTTGAACTGGTTTAGGCAGAAATAAACAATTCATAGAAGTAAGACATCAGGAACATGCCATCCTCAATTGTTCTTCCTTCTGTTATCTTTGCTCCTCTCAAGTTTGGTAGGAACTTCTACTTGATGAGAAGGAAGGCAACCCAGAAGGAGAGGAGATGACAGTTAATGTTTTTTGACAGAAAGAGCTGCCGGCTTTGATTCACAGATGGAGACAGCTTGACCCAAGGATGGTTGCAGAAAGTCTGTGCTAGTCTCTCATAACCCCCACCTCTGCTGCAGGAACAGTGCTGACAGCACAGCAGTGCCAAGTGTTGAGGCATTTTATGGCTTGTTGTATTAAGGACAAATGCTATTAATTTCAGGCTATCTCAATATTCCAGTTAGTAAATGTTTGGCATTCTGCAGCTGACAGATCTGGATATTTGCAGCTGGGAGCTACAGTCACTGCAGTCATCCCTGTGTAAACCATTCCCATTTACAATAAAGAATCTGTGTGCTAAGGTGAGTTGCCTCCTTTCTGAAGCTGTGAGTTAAGCGGCTGCTGTCTTTGTTCTCAGGTACATGTACTTCACCAACATGCAAGAGCGAGCTCCCAAGATTGAGCGTGCAGCCCTTGATGGCACAGAGCGGGAAGTGCTTTTTACAACTGGGTTGATCCGACCAGTAGCACTGGTGATTGACAACAAACTTGGAAAGCTTTTCTGGGTGGATGCAGATCTGAAGCGCATTGAGAGTTGTGATTTGTCAGGTATGTGGTATGCAGTTAAACATTTGAAGTAGAGTGTGTGTATGTATAGCACATCATTCCCTCTTGGATGCTGACTCCAGTAACTTCTATCTCCACTGTTGCCAGTTCTTGCCTGTCATGTTACAGGTTGGAAGATGGACTGTGTGCTTGCATGGTACAGCATAAAACGCAGAAGAGTGTGTTTATTATTTATTGTTTTAGATCTAAGTCTTGAATGAATAAGACCTGACAAAAGGACTCAGGTAAACTGATAAATTAATAAATCAGCAGCTAGGCCATCACATGCAGGTACTTGTATCCTGTGATTGCAGTTTCCTTTGTACACATTCATCCTTTTTGTGACATTAGTACTCCATGTAAGCATATGTTTGCATACTGGATATATATTTTAATCCAATTCTTTGGATCTTTTTACAGGGAAAACTAAACATTCTCTGGTTAATATTGAACCAAAGCTTTTAGTGTATATTTATTTGATGGGGTCACAACTAAAGAATCAAATCCTATAGGTAAGATAAAAGCAGGGGTAAGCTACAGGATAAAAGAAAACAATGTTTATTAACTAGAGGATACATATCACGTAACCAGAAAACTATGGTTGTATTTGATCCAGCTGAGCTCACTGTAATTTGATTCACTGAACTGTTGATTTTTAAATGAGTTAACAGCATATTTTTATTTTAAAATATTTTGCAGTCTTGTATCACAACTTCAGAAAAAATTGACAACCAAGGTTATGTTGGGTTGAATTAGTTCCTCTAAAAAGTATTTTCTGAGCAAAACACTTTAAAATGGGCATATATTAGCAAAAGGGGTTTAGTGTAAACTGAGGCTGCTGAAGAAATTGGACTGAAATTGTGTATAGCATCCTTCATGCCAATTACACTGGTCTAGACAACCTTATTCCCTCATATGCTTGCTGAGATGACATGGTTATGGAGGTTTCTGAAGCTTGCGCTACACCTTAATTAACAGCATCCTGTTAAATCATGGAATAGCCTCACATGTCTCATGCTTAACTTTCAGAGGGGGATGAAGGACCTATAAACCTGTCTAAGTTTTCTTTACGAGGTTCTTGAATTTTTCAGTTGGAGTTGTGGATGCTTTTTAGACATTCATAAACCATTTCAAATAACTTGACTGCCACACCAGTAGTGTTTTATATTATTGTTGGAGTGACTGGAAAACCTATAAAATTGCTGTGGTGAAAACATGCTTTGTTTTAAATTATACTTTAAATAGAGGAATTGTGTGTCCTTCCTGCTTAACATTCTTTGCATTTAACTATTGATTTCCATCTTGAAAAGACTATACATCTGTTTGATTCCCAGATCAGTGCTATAGGTGCTTTTGCCTCTCTTTTTATTATTCATTAATAATTTGGACTGTCATTTACTCAGGATCAAATCCAATGTAATTGTAGTATAGATTAATCACCTTATCCAGTGCTATCTTCAGCAGCTTCCCAAACCACCAATGTCATTTTTTTGTAGATGAGGGAGAAAAAAGATGATGCTTGTGTACACCCCCAAAAACTATTAAATATAGCCTGCTTCAGGCCTGGATTTAGGAGGCTGTTCAAGTAGGCTAGGATTCTAGTGGGACTGCTAGCTTGCAGGTATCACTGACACCTCATGTATTCATGATTTCAGGATGCCTTCAGGTTATCCTTCAGGAAACCAGCTTGCCTTTTATTTCTAAAAGAAAGAGCAATTTTGCATTTAAAAAAATCATGAAGGCAGAAGTTTTCTTTATATTGAGTTGAAATTAGGCTTTTCTGTTCTTGTGGTATCTTGAATCCAGCTGAAAATTGTGCGTTTGGGTCAAAATGTGAGGCTTAGTCTGGCAAAAGGACAGTTGTCTTCAAAAATCCAATGGCACTGAAGTTCATAGGAGCAAAGGGTGCTCAGCAGGTTGCAGGGCAAATGAACAAAGTGTCCTGTGCTTTGTTGACTGAGAATCTTATGGCAAAATGTTTCCTAGTATTTCTAAATGTTAAGACCTGTTTAGGAGAACACAAATTCTCAGGAACTGCACTGCTAGAGAGTAGTACTAAGGGTCACTTTTAGAGCCCATTTAGTGAAAACAGTGCAGGTGCATCTATTCTGTTCTTTTACTCTTTACAAGAGTAGAATCATAGAATAGTTTGTGTTGGAAGGGACCTCAAAGATCATCTAGTTCCAACCCCCTGCCATGGGCAGGGACACCCTCCACTAGACCACGTTGACCAAAGCCTCATCCAACCTGGTCTTAAACACTTCCAGGGAGGGGGCATCCACAACCTCTCTGGGCAACCTGTTCCAGTGCCTCGCCACCCTCACAGTAAAGAATTTCTTTCTAACATCTCATCTAAATCGACCCTCCTTCAGCTTAAACCCATTACCCCTTGTCCTGTCACTACACTCCCTGATGAACAGTCCCTCTCCATCTTTCCTGTAGGCCCCTTCAGGTACTGGAAAGCCGCAATTAGATCTCCCCGGAGCCTTCTTTTCTCCAGGCTGAACAATCCCAACTCTGTCAGCCTGTCCTCATAGGAGAGGTGCTCCAGCCCTCCGATCAGCTTCGTGGCCCTCCTCTGGACTCACTCCAACAGCTCCATGTCTCTCCTGTACTGGGGCCCTCAGAGCTGGATGCAGTACTCCAGGTGGGGTCTGACAAGAGCAGAGTAGAGGGGCAGGATCACCTCCCTTGACCTGCTCGTCATGCATCTTTTGATACAGCCCAGGACACGGTTGGCTTTCTGGGCTGCAAGCGCACACTGCCGGCTCACGTTGAGCTTCTCATCAATCAATACCCCCAAGTCCTTCTCCTCGGGGCTGCTTTCAATCCATTCCTCGCCCAGCCTCTAGTCGTGCTTGGGATTGCGCCGACCCACGTGCAGGACCTTGCACTTGGCCTTGTTGAACTTCATGCGGCTCGCACGGGCCCACCTCTCCAGCCTGCCAAGGTCCCTCTGGATGGCATCCCTTCCCTCCAGCATGTCGACCACACCACACAGCTTGGTGTCATTGGCAAACTTGTTGAGGGTGCACTTGATCCCACTGTTCATGTCGCCGATAAAGATGTTAAGTAGTGCCAGTCCCAGTACCGACCCCTGAGGAACACCACTTGCCACTGGTCTCCACTTGGACATTGAGCCGTTGACCACAACTCTTTGAGTGCGACCATCCAGCCAATTCCTTATCCACTGAGTGGTCCATCCATCAAATCCATGTATCTCCAATTTAGACACAAGGATATTGTGCGGGACAGTGTCAGATGCCTTGCACAAGTCCAGGTAGATGATGTCAGTTGCCCTTCCCTTATCCACCAACGCTATAACCCCATCATAGAAGGCCACCAAGTTTGTCAGGCATAATTTGCCCTTAGTGAAGTCGTGTTGGCTGTCACCAATCACCTCCTTATTTTCCATATGCCTGAGCATAGCCTCCAGGAGGGTCTGCTCCATGATCTTGCCAGGCACGGAGGTGAGACTGGCTGGCCTGTAGTTCCCTGGGTCTTCCTTTTTACCCTTCTTAAAAATGGGGGTTATGTTTTCCCTCTTCCAGTTGGTGGGAACTTCACCATACTGCCAGGACTTCTCAAATATGATGGAGAGTGGCCTGGCCACTTCATCCGCCAGTTCCCTCAAGACCTGCAGATGCAACTGATCAGGTCCCATGGACTTGTGCATCTTCAGGTTCCTTAGATATTCTCAAACCTGATCTTCTCCTACAGTGGGCGGTTCTGCATTCTCCCAGTCCCTGCCTTCTGTGACCTGGGCAGTGTGGCTCAAGCACTGGCCAGTGAAGACTGAGGCAAAGTCGTCATTGAGTACCTCAGCCTTCTCCATATCCTGGGTAACCAGGTCACCCGTTTCATTCCAGAGGGGACCCACAATTTCCCTCGTCCTCCTTTTATCACTAACATACCTATAGAAGCTTTTCTTGTTGTCCTTAACATCCCTGGGCAGACTAATTTCTGTCAGGGCTTTGGCTTTCCTAACCTGCTCCCTGGCTGCTCGGACAGTTTCTCTGTATTTCTCCCAGGCTACCTGCCCTAGCTTCCACCCTCTGTAGGCTTCCTTTTTTTGTTTGACTTTGCCCAGGAGCTCCTTGTTCAACCATGGAGGCCTCTTGGTGTTTTTGCTTGACGTCCTCTTTGTTGGGATGCATCACTCCTGAGCTCGGAGGAGGTGATGCTTGAATACTAGCCAGCTGTCTTGGGCCCCTCTTCCTTCCAGGGCTTTGTCCCATGGTATTCTACCAAGCAGATCCCTGAAGAGGCCAAAGTCTGCTCTCCTGAAGTCCAGGGTAATGAGCTTGCTGAGTGCTCCCCTCACTGCCCTGAGGATCCTGAATTCCACCATTTTGTGGTCACTGCAGCCAAGGCTGCCCTTGAGCTTGACACCCCCTACCAGGCCCTCCTTATTGGTGAGAAGAAGGTCCAGCATGGCACCTCTCCTCGTGGGCACCTCTATCACTTGGAGGAGAAAGTTGTCATCAACACATTCCAGGAACTTCCTGGATTGCTTGCGCTCAGCTGCATTGTCCCTCCAACAGATGTGAGGGTGGTTGAAGTCCCCCATAAGGACCAGGACTTGTGAGTGTGAGGCTGCTCCTATCTGCCTATAGAAGGCTTCATCTGCTTGGTCTCCCTGGTCAGATGGCCTGTAGCAGACCCCCACTATGATGTCCCCTGCCCCAGCACTCCCTTTAATCCTGACCCATAAGCTCTGGGTCAGCTCCTTGTCCATCCCCAGGTTGAGCTCCATGCACTCCAGCTGGTCATTGATGTAGAGGGCGACGCCTCCTCCTCATCTGCCCTGCCTGTCCTTCCTAAAGAGCCTGTACCCTTCCATCCCAACACTCCAGTCAGAGGAGCTATCCCACCACGTCTCTGTAATACCAATAAGGTCAAGTAAAATCCGCTGGTACCTTGGAAGTGTGTATGATAATAGACGCATCAGATTACAACCAGGACTGTATTGTCACATACAGTTCATGTACATTTCTTCTGAAAAGTGAATGAAACAAAGATGTCTTCCTCATTGGTTTGGAAACAAAAGAAATTCAGGGCTAAAGAACTAAAACCCCAATTGCAAGTCCAAGAATTTTTGATCTCTCTACAACTAAATTTGATTTGAATGCATGCTGTTTGTCATGACAGTCAAGCAAGAGTCATTGCAGGCAGTAATTTTGTGTACAAAACTAATAGAATCTGTAATTGAAATAAATGTGCTTGGCTGAGCTCTACAGAATTTATGCAGCAAAATAGTTGAATCCAGTGCTCATAGCATTTTACTAAGTATCCAGATGCTATAATCTCATTTTGTGTAGAAATTCAAAACTTTTATTTTTTAAAGGCAAGCAGACATAAGATCTTTATTCCAAAATGAAATACGAGAGCAGAAGTTATGATTTTGTTCTGATTCCTCATATTTAAAATAAAATATATCCAGTATACATAGGCAAACATAGCCTCAAATGGTTTCTGTGAATTAATAGAATAATTTTGAATGTCTTGTTCACCCTAGACAAGCATAACAGAAGCAACAATTAAATGCCACTATATGTAGGGCAGCACACAGTATAAGACTGCAAGCAATTAAAAGTTAAAAGTAGTCATAAATGTATTTTTACTTAATCTGATTTTTGCACATTGGCTGAGAGCAGATTTTTACACATTTCTGTAGAGCAGAAAACCTGAGCATTTGATAGTGTTCCTGTTTAAGAGCATACTGAGTTACTTAGAGTTTGGGTTTTCTGCTTGGCTGCTGAAGAAAAAAGAGAAGGTGAAGAAAGAAGTGTGGCTGTTAGAATATGAGCATTTCTTTTGTAATCATATCTCTGTGGTTGTGATATAGCATATGACAGGGTTTGTGTACTTGCCTCTTGCTTCGCGAGAAGCAAGATGAATGTGTTTTATTTGAGTAATGGCAGTGAAGCTAATTGGTTGTATTTCACTCTTGCTTGTAGATTCCAACAAAGTGTACTGCTCAATGTGTGAATATATTGTAAAAATTTTGGCCCAAGAGCTGAGTCTGTATCAGTGACACAGGCTTTTAGGGACTGCACACAATTACATGTAACAGAGCATGTCAACATGAGGCTGATCATGGCTGACTGACCAGCCAGTGCATGCAAGGATGAGCTCTGTTTCATATTTTATCTGCTTGCCCTCATGACATAGTAACTGGTTGCATTTACCTGAGATGAGGCTGAACAAGCAGAGCCTTGGTCTGCATAGACAAATGAAGCCAATGACCTTATAGCTAACTGTTTTAAGGGTTTGTTTTGGTTTGGGTTGGTTTTGGTTGGTTTAGGGTTTGGGGTTTTTTTAAAGAAATGAGTTAAAATTTGACTGGTGTAAAACTAGATTTTTGTTGATCTCAGGTGCTAATCGCGTGACCCTGGAGGACTCCAACATCCTTCAGCCAATGGGTCTCACTGTGCTGGGGAATCATTTGTATTGGATTGATCGTCAGCAGCAGATGATTGAGAGGGTGGAGAAAATGAACGGGTACAAAAGGACTAGAATTCAAGGCCGAATTGCTCACCTAACAGGCATTCATGCTGTGGAAGAGCTTGATATGGAGGAATTCTGTGAGTTTATTTCAATATCTGATGTCTCTCACTCTTTATCACTGTCTCTCAAAAACCTCATCCAGTTGAATATTGTAATAGTGTTGCCCAGTGGGCTTCAAGTAAGCCATGGAGCGCTTTCAACTTGGCCAGTCAGGATCCTAGAAGTTCCTCATTCTTGTCCAGAGGAGTATTTCTGCACAGCTAGAGTATGTGATTTCACGGCACTTAGTTACCTGCTTCGTACAAGCTCACGTGATACTGAATGCACTCTAAAAGCTATTTATAATTATGGTGTTAATTTTTTAAGTTCAATCAAGTAATAAGACATGGAAAAATTTTTTTTAAAAAAGAAAAGGATTGTACTTGCCTTTTCTCCAGGGGTTTCAGACCTCTGTGTAAAGCATGACTGGTTTGACTCAGCACAATTGATGATGTAAAAGCCTCCAGTGAAGGAGGGAGAATGGGCAGGAAGCTCCTACAATGAATTACTGTTGATGTGAAATTTCCATTCCATCAGAGGTGGAGCCATTTTAGGTGCTCCCTTCTGAAAGGGACCACACATGCAGGACCTTCTTTTTCTGACCTGGTGGTCCAAGTTCCTATGGTCTGAGGGAGAGCGCAGAAACCTCTTAAAGTAGTCACTCCTCAAAGTGACAACCTACAGCCTCTCCTGCTTAACGGGAATATAAAAGAGAATTTAAAAGCACAATCAGGATGCAGGAAACAGAGGGCTAGTGACAGTGGCCTCTTTCAACTTTGTTGCCTGTGCTTGTTGCTTGTATAGGGAGGGTACATTTGTGTATAATGCTTGAATTTTCAGAAGAAATGATTCCACTCTGCAACCCTCTGTGCTATGTACATTAGTTTCTGTGATAGCTGAAAGTATTTTCAAACTTGCCTATGTGGGTAAGCTGTTACAAATAAGGTAGTGTAAGTATTTAAACTGTAGTAGATTCTACATGCTAATCCTCATCCAGATGTTCTTTTTTCCTTCACAATACTCAGTGTTTCTTCTTCTGTGCCATTTCTCATATTCTTTGGTCTATTTCAAAGGTAATACTGAATGATGCAGAAAGATTTTTTTTCTTTAATTCTCAGCACTGTTAAAAAAAGATTACTTTATATCCCATGTGTTTTTTAAAAAGGTTTATTTTTTATGGCAAGAGTACTGTTTTTTCTAAGTCACACTGGAAAGAATCACTTTTTGCAGCTGAAAAGAGCTCTTTAAGCTTAAAGGAGAATTCCTGAGGGTTTTTGGGTTGTTATTCTGCAGTGACATATGTTAATTCTTGATGCCTGGCTACCCTAGAAATGCAGGTGGGATGTCTAGGTACACTGTAAATGTGAACTTCTCAAATTTTCCTTCTCAGTCCTCTTCACCTGAGCTCCCAAATTCCTTTTAGAAGTCCTTTAAAGTCTCCATATCACCGTGACTGGGAGAAACGTAGTCCTCATGAAGTAGTAAATGAGTTTTCGAGCACTGAACTGAAAAATCCTGCATTTATCTTCCTATTAATTTGTTGTGAAATCTTGGTTACTCACACAGAAGTGTTTTGCGAGTGATTTTGTGAGTTTGCCCTAGCTAGGAGTAATAATGATTTCTTTTATGCTAATACTCTTTTCTGTGTGTTTCTTCAGCTGTGCATCCATGCTCCCGTGACAATGGTGGGTGTTCACACATCTGCATTGCCAAAGGGGATGGGACTCCAAGATGTTCATGCCCCGAGCACCTTGTGCTTCTACAGAATCTCTTAACATGTGGAGGTAAGTTATGTTTAACAGTACTGCTAAGCAGTTTACATCAAAAAAGATGGGCATTGAGGTTGCATTTCAATCCAAAACATAGATTTACACACAGTGTTTTCCTATACATGGTGTGTTGCATCATGTGTTAAACTGACCTTTGTATCTTCTACCAGCTATTTTCTGCTTCAGTTTTTGGACATCTGTGACTTTTCATTGTGAGCAGAATGTTCTTTTGACCTTAAAGTACTTGCATCTTCTAGTGAGATTTTTATAATTGTATGATGTGACAGTTTTGTGCTTTAAGCAAATGCTTATAAAATGATGTTGCATCAACCCATGATATCTTAGCAGCAGAAATTGTGCATGTGATTCCCACAGTGTGATACTCCAGTCTTTCAAATGAATTTGGTCTCATAACATGAAACACTGTACTGTCTAGTTATGCAATGTAGGACAAAAGCTCCATTGCAATCCTTTTTAATTAAGGTAGCTCTTCTCTTTCCACATGATAGACTTTTCCTTTAGACTTACCTTTCACAGTCCCAGGATTTTTGAAAAATTGTTATGTTAACACTTTCAGAGGGGATTAAAAACAAAACAAAACCCCACATTGTTTCCTTTTGGGAGACATCATATCTTAAATCATTTGGCTCTGTTGGTCCTCTTGACTTCTTTTTATATATTCATTTTGCTGTGGATTTCATTTTCTGGCTGAACTCTGACCTCCCATGGGACAGTAATTTCTATTATAAACTGTTTTGTTTCCCATGACCACAACATGCTATGTGGTCTTAGAGTAGTGGTGGTTACATCTGTGGAAGAGGTGTAGGGAGGGGATCAATCTATTTATATTTCTTGCTGTACTATTGTTGTACGGTACGGCCAACAAGAGATTCTTACATCCCACTCCTCTGTTATCTTCAGCTATAAATCTAAAAATTAAGAGGCTTCCATTTCAGTGTCTGGTTTGTTTATTCTTATCCTTCATTAAGCCTGCAACAACTTTTTAACCTGTCTTGTCTGCCGTAGTAACAGCCAATAGCCTGTATTTCAAAATAGATTAATAGCCATTTTGGCTGTACTATATTTGTCCGCGTACCCTTATGGATGCCCTTGACAAGTTTTTAAATGCAAGCTTGTGCCTGCCAAGTACAACCATAATGCAACAGTAAATGTGGCTCTAAATGCAGAAGTAGTAACCTGTCTGTTGAAGTATCTAAACAGTACACTTATATAAAAATTTAATTCAAGAACTATCTTAATGTGCATCTTTATCTTACCTACAGCTGTCAGGTCACTGGCTACATTTGTAATTCTCATATTGCTACACCAAATAATCATAAACCAGAAACTTAAAAATCATAAAATTTTCAAAAATTAAAAACATTTTAGATATTTATTTGCATTTTATTTTTCAAGCTCTTGATTATACTTGAGTCTTGTTCTTGAACATTTCTCCCTAATGAAGGAAGGACAGCGCTTTAAAAATGGTTTGCATGTAACTACATAGCTCTAAGATCTGTAACACCACCCTCAGGAGAAAAATATTCATACAAAAGTCTTGTCATTGGTTACAATTGAGCAGCTTTCCTTACGCTGGGTTCTTTGTGAAGTCCATTCCTGAGCCTGAATGTTAATAAAAGCTCATTGGGTTTCCAGTGTCAGAGCACACCTCCGTCTTGCTCAATGTTTTGTCATAGTCAGGGTATGATGTGGTACTCTGTTAATCTAAGCGGTAAAGCATCTACTTAGAGCGTTAGCTGGCAACAGCAGCTGTGGGGACTAGGGACTGCCTCTTTTGACTGATTTATGTCACAGGGATTTGACTCAGCAACTTTTGAAATCAGTGGAAATGTATCTGTTTGCTGAAGCATTTTGAGATGGCTCCCTCATTTTGAACATAACTAACTGCTGCTGATAACAACTGAAAGGACTTACATATTGACTGTTTCTTTCATTGATACTAATGGTGAAAAATTGTGTGCTAATTTGCTACATATAAGAATTAGGAGCATTTTTTGCAATAGATTCTTGATCTGGATTGTCTTTGTCTTTTGATATTCTGAAGAAAGCAACTATGAATGCCTTATTACAGCGTAACTGTTGCACCTCTAGGTGACGTTGTAGCTGCTGCTTAATGTTATCAGTGTGTGATTGCAACTTGAGCAACAGTATGGATGTGGAATGGATTGATGCCAGGATCTTGGGGTCCATGAAGAGTCAAATTTGAAGGAAGTCCCAGATTTCTTAGGTCAAACAACCATAAAAATGGCTGTGCCCAAGGTCCAACATTCTGTCTCTGACCGCAGTGAAAGAATGTAAGATCAGGGCAGGCTTACAGTCCTCCTCTGAACATCCACCAACCTGCAGCCCAGAGACTTTGCAGCAGGAGGACTTAGCTTAATGTTTAACATGCCCTTACAGATTTTTTTTATCCATCCATATTTTTCAATTCCTATCTGACTTGGAAATTTGTGGAGAAACCACTTGAAAAATAGAGAAACAGATATTGTAGAAACAGATGTTATATGTTTTAGGTGTATTCATTGCCAATTAACCCAATGTACCAAGTTTTTTTATGAAGAATTGTTATAAGCTAATATAATTGCAGGGATTAGAATTATGTAGAATGTGGTTTGCAATCAGAAATTGAGTATTCATTTGAATTTAGGTGTATGACAGTGTCTTCCAAAAGGTGGCTGTTGGAGCCAAAGTAACTTGTAGTATTTGTAGTTCCTGTCCTTAGTTCAATGCTCACCTGCTAGAGCAAGCTTCTTCAATCAGCGTGCACCCAGGTTTTGTTATGACGTTGGCAAAATTTCATTCCCTATGCAAAATCATGTTTTCCTCTTTGCTGGAATCTTACTATTGTCACAGAAGAACTTCAGTCCAAGTATAAGTGTGTTTTTCTTGAAAAAGTCCATCACATTTTTACTCTGTTGTAACGGCTAAAATTGAATATACACATGTGATTTGTTTTCTCTTTCTCCAGAACCTCCAACTTGTTCCCCAGACCAGTTTACTTGCGCAACTGGAGAGATTGACTGTATCCCAATGGCATGGCGGTGTGATGGATTTCCAGAGTGTGATGACCAGAGTGATGAAGATAGCTGCCCCATATGCTCTGCATCGCAGTTCCAGTGTGAGAAAGGACAGTGTATTGATGCACACTTGCGGTGTAATGGAGAAATTGACTGCCAAGATAAATCTGATGAAGCAGATTGTGATAGTAAGATTAATTTTCCTGAACTCATGGTTCTAACATAAGCATCCATTTGAGATTCTAACTGTTCTTGATATGTATCTATATCTATATCTATATCTATATATATATCTATATATATATGTGATTTTTAGTTTCAAATGAGGGAAAACAGCTTTAACCATCAGCCTAAGCAAGCTATCCATTGATTCTGTTTTTCTTTCCCTCTTTCTGTTGCTCAAATTAAACTTCTCTGTAGCTACATAAATTGCTGACCATGTAACTATAGATATGGTAGGGGCTGGGGATAGCCTTTTATCCATATTCAGAACAAAAACAGGAAAGAAACTGGCAGAACTTGCCACATGATTTTTTTTTTTTCTGCATAATTACCATTTTGGCTTGCACTCTTTCCATGGTGCCCACTTCACCTTTGGACAGTGGTCACTGCAAGGTGCCACAGGGACGAAGAGATGGACTTAATCCTGCGGCTGAATTAGCTGTTCTGAGAGTTCACTCTTACAAAGCTAACACTTATAATCCCGGATGTGCCTTTCTATGAGAAATCTGTGGAATGACATCCAAGGAACTCTTGCTACTGCAGCTGCTTTGTATGCCATCAGCCATAGGATCTGGATCCAAGAGAGAAGCATGGATGGGTGCATTTACATCATCCTTTGGTTGATGGCAAAACTTACATATTCTGTGTCTAGTATCAAAGCATAGCTGCAACAGACACTCGACTGTGAGCTGGCACTATGGCTTCTTATTGCTGTACAAAATTTCAGGAGCCTATTCAGTAGCACGGCTCTTGCCCTGTGAAGCCTCAGGACCCTTGACTCTACCCGCGCAGTTGACTAACCATTGCCACTGGGCCAGCAGGGTAGATTTTTATGGTCATTTCAGTGAGAAATTTTATGGATTTGCAACGTCTTTGCAAACAAGAAGAGGATCAGCCATGTCCAAGTTTCTGTCTGTCTTGTGGGAGGTGGTACTTACTACCTCTGCTGCTTCATCAGGAAACTCTGCTTTGTCCACCATGGAGCCCATATGCTATGTAATGGTGCCATTACCAAAAGAAAGTCAAAGTGGTATGTGCATTTGGTCATCTCCCTGTGAAATGGTGGACACTGCTAAGCAAGCTTAATTCCAGTGTTCCTGGCACCACACGATCTGTAGGCACCCGTCTTACCCTGCACAGCCCCTTTGAGGGCACAGACGAACCTTACTACCTGATCTAGAATAGTTGAAGATACATTTCTTCAGCGTTTGAATGCTCAGTGGCTGTATGTCTAGTCCTCTGCAAGTACTTGGGCCACCCAGACTTTTGTCCAGGATGCTGTCTGACTTCCCTAGAAGGGCTATAGTGTCCAGAGACTGAAGGAAATTGTCCTGGTTTCAGCTAGGATAGAGTTAATTTTCACAAGAAGCTGGCAGGGGACACAGCCAGGACAGCTGACCCAAACTAGCCAAAGGGATATTCCATACCATACAACATCATGCTCAGCATAAAAGGGGGCTAGTTGGGGAGGGGTGGCGCAGCTCCAAGACCAGCTCCAGGACAGTTGTCTGATTGTCGTTGTCTGGTTGTTGGGTCAGTAAATTGCATTGTGTATCACCCATTTTGTATATTCTAAGTTTGTTGTTGTTATTTCCCTCTCCCTTTGCTGTCCCAGTAAACTGTCCTTATCCCAACCCACAAAGTTTTGCCTTCATCTTCCCATTCTCCTCCCCATCCCACTGGGGGGGGAGGGGTGAGCAAGCAGCTGCTGCTGGCTGAGACTAAACCACAGCAGTCCTGTAGTCTTGTTTGGCGCCCAGCGTGGGGCTTGAAGGCTTGAAATTACAACAGATCTGACCAGAGCATGTTAAAACAAAGTTGTTATAATATTATTTAAACAGTCACTGGTCACAATGGTGTCTTGTTTGCTGGGCTGGATGTTCAAAGGGAGGGTCTCCTCTACACATCATGCAACTGATGCTACGTGAAGTATGTGGGTCGCACTGATCACACAGCAGGCTCAAATAGGAAACCCTAATCGCCCAGGAATTATGGAAGTGATCATGGACTGGCCAGAAGGCA
Organism: Balearica regulorum gibbericeps; assembly: GCF_011004875.1. NCBI lineage: Eukaryota > Metazoa > Chordata > Aves > Gruiformes > Gruidae > Balearica > Balearica regulorum. The sequence goes on along the minus strand of NC_046188.1, from coordinate 50,310,375 downwards.
AACATTTCAGAATTTCCAGAGGAAGAGGTTGATGTGTGCTGAAGAGGCCCCGCTGTATAATAAACTGCCAGAAAATGAGAAGCCATATGCCCCATTCACTGATGGATCCTGTCGCATTGTGGGAAGGCATCGGAGGTGGAAGGCTGCTGTATGGAATTCTACATGATGAGTTGCAGAAGCTGCTGAAGGAGAAGGTGAATCCGGTCAGTTTGTGGAAGTGGAAGCCATCCAGCTGGCTTTAGACATTGCTGATCGAGAAAAGTGGATGATGCTCTACCTCTGTACTGACTCATGGATGGTGGCAAATGCCCTGGAGGATGATTACAGCAACGGAAGCAGAGCAACTGGCAGCGCAGAGACAAACCCATCTGGGCTGCTGCATTGTGGCAAGATATTGCTGCCTGACTAGAGATGCTGGCTGTAAAAGTACATCATGTAGATGCTCACGCACCCAAGAGTCAGGCCACTGAGGAACATCAAAACAACCAGCAGGTGGATCAGGCTGCTAAGATTGAAGTGGCTCAGGTGGATCTGGACTGGCAACATAAGTGTGAATTATTTATAGCTCGCTGGGCCCACGACACATCAGGCTATCATATAGATGGGCTCATGATTGAGGGGTAGACTTCACCATGGATGCCATATCACAGGTTATCCATGAATGTAAAACATGCGTTGCAATCAAGCAAGCCAAGTGGTTAAAGCCTCTGTGGTATGGAGGACAATGGCTGAAATATAAATATGGGGAGGCATGGCAGATTGATTACATCACACTCCCACAAACCCGCCAAGGCAAGTCCCATGTGCTAACAATGGTGGAAGCAACCACCAGGTGGCTGGAAATATATCCCGTGCCCCATGCCACCGCCTGGAACACTGTCCTGGGCCTTGAAAAGCAAGTCTTGTGGTGACATGGCATCCCAGAAAGAATTGAGTCAGACAATGGGACTCATTTTTGGAACAACCTCATAGACACCTGGGCCAAAGAACATGGCATTGAGTGGGTGTGTCACATCCCCTGTCATGCACCTCCCTCCGGGAAAATTGAATGCTACAATCAGCTGCTAAAGACTACACTGAGAGCAATGGTTGGTGAGACCTTCATACATATGTATTTAGCAAAGGCCACCTGGTTACTTAACACTTGGGAGTCTACTAATTGACCTGACCCTGCCCAATCAAAACTTCCACGTACTGTAGAAGGAGATGAAGTCCCCATAGTGTGCATGAAGAATATGTTGGGGAAGACAGTCTGGGTTATCCGTGCTTCAAGCAAAGGCAAACCCATCCTTGGGATTGCTTTTGCTCTAGGACCTGGGTGCACTTGGTGAGTGATGCGGAAGGATGGGGAAGTCAGATGTGTACCTCAAGGGGATTTGATTTTGGGTGAGAATAGACAATAAATTAAATTGTATGATGTTAATTGCTAAATAGCCTTGCCATTGTATATTATCATTGCTACAATTGCTATATGCTATATCAAAGGTATTACAGTAAGAATCACCCAAATTAAGGGTGCCATGATGATGAAACCAGAACTGACTTCAGCAACCAGCACCCAGCAACTTCCTTGAAATTGACATCATCAAGCCGCAGACTGTGAGCATGGACCACATCAGATATACCAGCTGCGAGCTCTGGATGCGACATGCAAAAATCTGACACCACACACCATCTCTCCTGCCCTGAAAGATGGTTACAACAGATGGAGCCCAAAGTCAAGGACTAAATGAACTCAACGGACATTTTAGAGGGATGGCCTACAGACTAAGGAAATTATATCTGTGTATGTGTGTGTGTATATATATATATATCAATCAAAGACAGGGAAAGCAGTGGTGATTAATTGGAAGTGTAGGATCTGGGCTTGATGGTATAGAATAAGGAGTGGATAATATCCTGATTTTGGCTAGGATAGAGTTAATTTTCACAAGAAGCTGGCAGGGGACACAGCCAGGACAGCTGACACAAACTAGCCAAAGGGATATTCTATACCATATGACATCATGCTCAGCATAAAAGGGGACTAGTTGGGGAGGGGCGACGTGGCTCCAAGACCGGCTCTGGGAATGGTCTGAGTGTATAGAGTGTTGTCACCCATTTTGTATATTCTAAGTACTGTTGTTGTTATTTTCCTCTTCCTTTGCTGTCCCAGTAAACTGTCCTTATCCCAACCCACAAGTTTTACCTTTTTCTTCCAATTGTCCTCCCCACCCCACTGGAGGGAGGGTGCTGGGGAGGAGTGAGCAAGCAGCTGCGTGGTGCTCAGCTACCAGCTGGGGGTAAACAATGACAGAGACGTGGAAAACATGGCCTCTGTAGTCGTCAGGAATTTTTACAGGCCAAGGCCTGAGTGCATTCCTAAGAAAAATAAAACTGATAGGCCTTTCTTATCCCTTAATGTGCATCAGCCTATAACCTACTGTGTTTGTGGAAGGGGAGGTGGCATGTAGTTCTTTATATGAGGTTTATTAAGGTGGTTAGGTTAACTAGGCTTAACAGAACTTTTCTACTATACCTCATGCATCAGAAAAATTGCCTTCTGGTCAGAGCAGTGATATTCACTGCCTTTCCATAGGTCTGAGTTCAATGCCTTGATTCTATCCAAGCTGCTGCTTCTGTCCCCTGTTTTTCCAAGGCATGATTTTGGAGAGTTGATTCTGAAGCATTGGTACGGGGGTTGCAGACTGGTAGTGGCCAAAAGAAATGTCCTTGGATATGTTCATGGTTCTTGTCCCACATCTTCAAGACTGTGGCTTTCATCTTCTTGAATTTAATGTGGCACTGCTAGCTGGTCCTCTCATATCCAGTGGAAGTCACAAGGTTAACAGTTTCTTGATATTGCAACTGGATTACCATGCCACTGAAGAAACTTCATCTGCACAACACTGGTTCAGTGCTCCAAGTAGTCCATTGCTGAATTAAGAAGAAACAGGGAGTCCAACAAGGCAGGACAACAACAGAAGGTACAGCACGTAAGAAGGGAAAAGGACATTAAGACAGAAGTCTTGATGGAAGACAAAGGAGCAGCAGACAGGTGCAAAAATAAATAGAGGGCTGACAGTCATTGGCAAATAGGAAAGTGCACACAGAACTTAGTACTTCTCATAGTGCAAGAATCTAACTGGTATCATGAGAGCTCTAGATGCTTTTAGAGCCTTCTGTCAACATGTGTGTGTTTTGTATGCACAGTAGGACCTTGTGGAGCTGCATGCAACTTACTGGGAGCATAACAGTCCAAATCAGGGGCTGATGCATTTGGAGCTTCTTGCTAAGTTTTTTTCTCCATAGATAATTTAGTTCTCTTACATGAGAACTGCTCTGCAAACTGGACCATGGCAAAGTAAGTGTGGCTATTCAGGAGGATCATTTCACACCACCAATGCTGTGATCCAAAACATGAATGTGGATCTTCTCCTCCAGAAGAAAAGAATCTTTCTTCTTTTTGCATTGAATAATCTATAGTGCGAACCTTCCAGAACTGCTGATTACTAGCTCTAGTAAGACAGTCTCTTTACTGATCATTTAATATGCTTTGATTTGATGGAGATTCCAAAAGTAATTAACAAGTCCTTTTTGCTGAAACAGAGGCTTCTGAATATAGGATGGGGAGTTACTGGGATCAGTGTTTTATTTTAGCCCCACCGAGTAGGATGTTGGAAGGAAGAACCAGAGAAATGTAGACTTGCATTTTACCCGCAGCAGCAAAGCAGGTGTTCTGGTGCCTACCTGGTGATAATATAAAATGCACTGTGGCTTCATGTCTCACTTGGTTTCTTAAGATGCTCAAATGCTCCATGCAAGTAGTACTTAACTCTTTTTTTTCCTTCTGTGCAGCAATTTGTCTACCCAATCAGTTCCGATGTGCAAGCGGCCAGTGCATCGTTCTGAAGCAACAGTGTGACTCCTTTCCAGATTGCATTGACGGTTCTGATGAGCTTATGTGTGGTGAGATGTCTTTCCTTGAGATTCAAGTGGTGTGTTCAGGCATAATGTCCTATATCCCCATGCAGAGCCCCAGTCTTTCTTTTGGGAAAGCCCAGTAAATCTTGACCAAATACTCTCACAGTTGTATTTGGCTGCTAAATAGTCATGTTCTTCCATTGGTCTGTGTGGCAAAAGAGTGTGAGATTGCAGCATGGAATGGCAAGTCTGTAATGCTATTATTCTGGGTAATGCAAGAACAGCAGTAGTGAAGATGAACTGAAATTCCAATGTTACTTCAAGCTAGTTCTAAAATGCTATATGGCATACAACACTGCCTTGTTTAGGTGGGCCTTCAGATCTATACCCGGGTGGACCTGATTCTATTATGCTCAGTACCTTGGAGCTTGCAGAGCTGCTGCTAAGCTTGGGGTAGCTTTTAAAAATATGCAGCCCTGTCCACTGCAATTACAGGGTCAAGCTGGAGGCTAATTATGTGGAGGAACTAGCATGCAATGAGCAAGTGTCCACAAGACACCACAAGCTGGTCTCTTAAGGTGCAAGTAGGAAAAGAACATAAGGAGAGACCTTGATTTTTCTGGGCAAAATGTTACTTTGAATTCTCATGGCAGTAGGTATATGCAGGTTACAGACGCACTGATGGCAGTTGCTATATTAGTCCTTAGCGGGGTGTGTTATTTTGCAGTGCAAAGTGAACAGTAAAATTCACTCACTTGTGCTCTGCTTGCAATTTCTCTCTTTTTGCGCCATCAGGGTGACTAGTGCATGAAGTTTTCAGGCAATGGGGCAGAAAAAGGGAGCATTTAGTAGCTCAGGAGTGGTTTAGCAAAATAGTTGGAACACAGATGTGCTATCTGTTGGTAATTCATTCTGAACAAATACGTTGTGTTTATGTTTGTATTAAGCACTTTGCTTAATAATGTTGCCTATAGGACCTTGGCTAATTGCGAGGTTTTTAATGTCTCAGAGTCTTGTCAGGTTTTGAAGCACCAGTTGTCAGAAGCTGTGTTACTGCTGCGATGAGAGCAGAGGGCACCAGGTCTGGTCAGGGTAACCATGTTTCTTCCTTCCACCCTTGCAGTAGGTACAGCAAGGAAAAGTGTATTTCATGAGCATGAGTGGTGAAAGGTGCCCAAGTGGTGAAAAGGCTAAAAGAATAGCGACAAAATCTGTTTAGCTCTCCTGTCAAAAATTTCAAACAGAACATGCTTCTCATGATTCTCCCACTTCTTCCATTTAGCTCTCACCCAGTTCCCCCAATTCCCTGGATAATGTAAAGCCACCTCTTCCTTTTTTTTAAGTTTATTTTCTTTGTGCACTTGGCAAAATTTTGTGCTGCCAAGTTAATGCAGCTGTTTCCTGTTTGCACTTTGGGTCCAGTCCTGCAATTAGGTCTTAACTGATTTAAATGTGTCTTTATGTAGACATAAGACCATCTCCTCTGGAGTCTCTTTATGGAACAGAGCATTCTGTGGTTTCTTGCTTGACTGAGGGGAAGAACTCAAGTAGGGAATAAAAATGATTGCTACTTTCTAGATAAGGATCTTGCATTCAGAAGAAGCTAGGTTTAACCAAAATGAGAATTGTGTGTTTTAAATTAGCTAATTTGGGAACATGTTTTAATTTTGGCTTTGCTTTTTTTTCATATCATATCTGAACTAATCTGACTATGTGAAAGTTAGGGCCTTAGCTGACATAAAAGCTGTCATGCACTAGTAAGTATGAAAAGTAGATAAAGACTTTAAGTCAGAAATTAATTTTTGATGCTGAGCTGTTAAGAGTTTATTGGTATATCTTTATATTTCTGTTATCTTCCTTCTCAAATGTCAATTGTTTTTCATTCCCTTCCACTGAAGGGAATGAACCAAAACCACTGGAAAGAAATTTTATGAAGTGAAGCTTGAATCTTACATGAACCATTTCATTTCTTTCAACTTCATTAAGGAAGGAAGGGGTCTATAGTCTGATCTGAACATGATAGGCTTTGGCCAAGTTTATTTTTATTTTTTCACTTTATGAGTATATATATTTGTGTATGTAAAAAAATAAAATTATAAATGTGTGAGTCATGTGGGAAAATAATTTTCACTGAAGAATGTCACATATGCGAAAAACAGGTGTCAGGTTTATCTGGCAAGAATTTTGAATGTGTTACTCTCAATCAGAGGGGAGATCTGATATGTAAGCTCATCTCAAATACTGCAGCAGTGGGCTATACAAGGGAAAAATAAATAAGAAGTAGAAAGTATTTGAGATATTCTGGATTGTGTTTTCCTTCCATTTTGTAAGTTTTTTTTTTTTTTTTTAGAAAGCATATTTTAGGAAGGAAAAGTATTCTGTTTTAAGGCCTATATTAGCTAGGAAGACATCCACTGCTTAATACATATGGTGGCTTCCCTACTGGTAAAATCTTTTAATTTTTTAATGTTATTGCTAGCCCAGATGGCTTTTGAGAGAGCAGATTCCTCTCTGATTAAGAACTTGATGTTTCTAAGTATCCTATATCCTTAACCCATAGACTTTGTCTGGGGAAGAAAACAAAACTTTCTAGGCTGTTATATCAGGATGATAAGTAATCCTGTTATGAGATGAACTGCTAGACAGAAAGGCGAGTTCCTTGCTAATACTGCCTTATGTACCTGGAGAGGAAGAGGAGGCATGAAGTCTTGTGCGTTGAATCAGAATATATGGAGTTATAGACGCCTGAGTTTGATGCAGGTACTTTCAAAGACACTATGTGAATGACTGTAAGCTGACTGATTTACTGCATGAGCTCCAGGACAGCAATGTATATATTACCCCATGTTTAATGACCTCCTTTTTTTATTTTTCTCCTGTCTTTCCAGAAAAAACAAAGCCAGCCTCAGATGAGTCACAACCACACAGCAGTGCCATCGGTCCTGTCATTGGTATAATACTGTCACTTTTTGTCATGGGAGGAATGTACTTTGTTTGCCAGCGAGTGGTGTGTCAGCGCTATGCTGGGCCCAATAGTCCTTTTCCACATGAATATGTCAGTGGCACCCCTCATGTCCCTCTTAATTTTATTGCTCCAGGGAGTTCTCAACATGGCACTTTTACTGGTAAGGATGGAAAAGACCTTGCATCTAATCAGTACCATTACATTGTCTGGATTTGGAGTTTTACAGGTTATTAAGAGTGCTAGATGAGGAGTTGTCAAAGAGCAGAAATGAGGTGGTGTTATCTGCTCAGTGGTTTTGGTATAAATCTGTCATTTGGATCAGATATGCAAAAATTATTAGACACATTTCATTAGGCATCTTGCTAGATTTTCAAATTCAGTTTTTGAGCTAGTGTACATCTGTGCAGGTATCTATCTTTTTGATAGAAAAGCTACAGTATTTTGCCAGTGAAAACATCCTCTTTAAATAGTTCATTCTGGTGTATGTAATAAAGCCTGGGTTTTGCATGGTATTTCTTAGCTAAGGCCTGCAAAACACTACGAAGCATAGTGAACCAAATGCAATATTGGAAACTAAGAATACCTGTGCCATTCAGCGTTCTAGTGAGAACTCTGTTGAGTTGTTCTTTGTGTCTTGTACTCAGATGTCCTTGTTTCTATCCTGTCCATCAAAGGTCTTTACACAGTTTTGTCCTGTCTGCTTGGGATGGATAAGTCATTACACAGTGGAAAGCAGCAGAGGAAAGAAGTGAAGCAGCTTAGTTTACTGTAATACAAAAAAGCAGGGGATAAACCTCCCTCCCCGAAGTTACAACAGCAAATGTGGAAGAACACAAGCAGTCTGTGTATGGTTTTGTAGTCTGACTGTTCATTGCCTGAAGCATAATGAAAACATCCCCTTTGGTTTAGCCCATCTCTGAGACAGCTTTTCTATTTGCTTTTGGACAAAGTATTTATTCAACCTTCATCTGTAAAACAGCAAAGCTTCTCTACCTCACAGAGGACTCAAAGCATCCATTTGGAGCAGTATCTGCAGCTATGATGCTGAGATGGAAGGAGGACTTGAAGTGTACATAAAGCTCAGGATATTCAGCTAATAAAGAACCCAGTAAACCTCATAGACATCAAAGTAAACACTTAAATGATGTACCTCAAATTATTTTCCAAGTGTAAAATATACTTTTCATAGAGGAAATAGCAAATCCTTAACTACAAAGCTCTGAGAAGAAAGAATATCTCTTCATATTGTTCAGGAAGCTGGAAAGTAAATGTTTGCCTGTAAATCTGCCAGACAGGGTCAGAATACAGGAAATCCGTACTTCGGAGTACTTGGAGTCTGCTTTTCATGTCAGCTGAAAATCAGATAGATGATAAAGACAAATGAAAAGATGTGGCACTTCTTCATATTTAACAAGTTTTTGAGATGTGCTAATTGTTTTTTTCTTCTAGCCATGGCTTTGAAGATAGCCAGATGCAACTTCGGTTTAGCCTTTCTCACACTTTAATGACTGTGGTCAGCTGTTCCTGCTTAAATTATGTTTTTATGGTTGTCAAAAGGTTTTTGTTGCAAGAAATAAAATTTGAGGATGAAATCATTCCAGGTGGAATCTTTGCAGAGTGTTTTAAATTGGACTTCGCACTAAAGCTTTTTCAATTAAAGCAAGTATCAGTGGTTTACATCTGTACCTCTATAGGTGCTAAACTAAGCTGTCATTTTGATTCTCATTTATATTTTTTAGTTTTTTTCTAATCCATATTGCTGTGACAAGTTACAACAGCTGAAAATATTACCATTGATGTTAATTCTCAAGAAAAGACATTGGTTCCTAATACCATGGCATTTCCAAAAAAAGATAAATAGTCATGAATAATGATCATAAATAGTCACTCTGCTTGTAATAAATATTTCCTGCATCTGAAAAAATTCTGTAAACTTCCCAAACTAAACTCTCCCATTAGCACTGAATAATGTGACAGGAAGAAGCTGAAAATGTATTATCTGATTTAAGTGTATATTAGAGTAAAACAGACTGGAGAATGTTGTCTTCCCTTTTCCTGTCACCCAGGTTTCCTTCCTTTTGCTTCTGCTGATTTTCAGTTTAAGCAGTGATTTTCTTCAATAAAAATAATTATTTTTTGCTGTTCTTCATGTACTTGCAATTGAATTTCTTTGGATGGAAATGAAAACATTGGAGCTCTCTAGCTTGTTTTTCTTGGCCAATATATAATGGGTTTTTTTGCAAATGCTTGTGTTTGTTTAATTGGAAAATTTCTTAGTTAATGAGTTGGGTGACAAGTTTGGATAAACTATTCTGGAGATTCCTTTCTCAGCAGAGTGTAAGAGCAGGTTGTGAGGAGTTAAGTGCTGTGGTGAGATAATAGGTGGTCTGGGAGTGAGATATTTTCTTTATAGAATATATTGTTTCTTGTAATCCTGAAGTTTTTAAATAAACACTGTTCCCAAAGTGACAATGGGTTTGCCAAACTGTGGATTTATTTTCTGTTTTGCATTGGTAGGTAAAATTGTGGTTTACCTAACCTTGTTTTCCTGTCTCACTGCAGGCATCTCTTGTGGAAAGTCCATGATTAGCTCCATGAGTCTCATGGGAGGAAGCAGTGGTGCCCCCTTATATGACAGAAACCATGTTACTGGAGCCTCTTCGAGTAGCTCATCCAGCACTAAAGCCACTTTCTACCCACAGGTATGTCTTGAAAATATACCTGTGAATTGGATATCTCCCACTTCTGAAGAAAAGGAAGATGAAAATTTGTGCTACTAAATAGAATGTTAATAATGGTTGTTCTTGGGTTACTGTTTATGATGTACAGGCCCAGTCCGACACGCACTGAACTTCGCAGACGGGCTTTGTTGAAGTCAATCGGGATTACACAATGCTATATGGTGTCTGAAATGTTTTGTTATTAGAGTGATACCCAGGTTGTTCCTGGGCACTTCTGTTCTTCCGTCTTGACTCCTTTGGAGTTGCCACCTTTGTTCTTTGTAAACTCTGATTGCATTTTGCACTTTATAATGCTGCAGGCACAACATGGAGTAAAAAGACAAACTGCGGCAGGACTGTAATGCAAATGCATGTGAAATAAGCTTGGCTTGCTCTTTACGTAGTGTCGATTGTTGATTCAGAAAACCAAGTGTGTGCACTGGGAGAAAACAGAGGTTTTCAGCAGAGGTTACTTTGCCTGGGTTTTTTCAGCTGTAATTTAGCTCCACTTCTGGCTTTTAACTATTGGAAGTGACAGAATTTTAGTCCCCATATCAGAGTTTCCTAAATTCAAAGATGTTTAGAATTAATGGAAATGATTCTCTAAGAATATGTAGGAGAGACATACAAAGATTACTGTTTGCCAGCATTTTGTCAAATGATAGGTTTTTTTCCTTAGTGCTTCTGAGCAGTACATACATTCTGTTCACACAAGCTTGCAGAGGCAATCTGCTAGTTATTGAGGTGATTTTTCAGTAGTATTTGATCAGGAAGCCCACATACTGTGTGGATATATGTGCATTTGTGTTTACATATAAACTGTTATGCTATGGGCATTTTAATTGATAGTGTTTTAACCAGTAGCAAATGTGCACTCTCTTTAAGAACAGAGGTGGAAAAGAGAGGCTTGTGAGTTTATCTATTGATAAGGTAAAATTGATTATTTATTTTTTGCATTACCTTCTCAATGAAGCTGTCAGGAAGCTAGTCACAGCTAGCAGACATTTGGAACTCAGCAGCCCACCTAACTCAGCTTGTCTCATGCTTCACCAGTGTCTCTGTTAACATGCTGAACAATTTCATGCTAGTAACTGATTGATGTGTCAGTGCTACAGTAAAAAGGATGAACAAAAAAAACCTTAGCTGAATTTATATAAAAAAACCCCCTTAAATAACTCTTGAAAGAGGAAAGAAGCTGGCAGCTGAGCACCACGCACCGCTGGCTCACCGCGCCGCTGGCTCACCCCTCCCCCGGCAGGATGGGGAGGAGAACGGGAAAACAACGGCAAAGCCTCGAGGGTTGGGATAAGGACAGTTTACTGGGACAGCAAGGGAGAGGGAAACAATCAACAACAGTACTGATAACAGATATTCACAATGGGTGACAACAGAAAACAATTTACCGATCCAACAACGGACCAACCGACCAACTGGATGCTCGGCCTGTCCCGGAGCCACGCTGAACCCGCCCCTGCCCAACTAGCCCCCTTTTATGGTGAGCATGATGTCAGGTGGTATGGAATAGCCCCCCACCAGCTTGGGTCACCCGTCCTGGCTCCTTGTGAAATTAACTCTATCCTTGCCAGAACCAGGACAACCTGAGAACCTGGCGACAGGCATCCTGGCTGTATTTAATCTGAACACGAAGTGGTGTTGATGCAGCCTAGGGTGCTAGTAGGAGAGAATTCAGAAGTAGCATGCAGTGCTCCTCCAAGGAAGAGGATTTCTGGAAGATACTCTTGGGGCGATTACTCTTCAATTGCCACAGCTGGCCATGGGTGATTTTCAAGCTTGTCTCCCCTCACATGAATCTAGATGCAGGGCTTGTCAGTATTAGTAATGATGAGCTCAACTCAATGGCCAAGAATCATTTTGCTAGATGCTGCACAGTGAAGACCAAACAATGATCTCCACTCCAGTGATTTTACAGTACTATTATGAGAGAAGAGCAGAGGCAGAGGAAGGATGCTATCATGGTCACTGTGGCAGGCCATGGCTTGGCAGAATGCCCAGGACAGGCTGTTTACAAGATGCTCACATCAATAGCAAGGCCCTACCACCAACAGCAATGCTGTAATTTTCCACATAGAAAGGGATGAGGTTCTCTCCTTGTTTATAGGCCAGTGTCCTGCTGGCTGTGTCAGGGGTTCTGCTTCCTGCTAGGGAAAGAATCCTAAAGGATTCTGAAGCATAATAAACTGTTTTCCTAGCGTGAGGGTTACCAGCAACCGTGTATATGCACACGAAGGGTAGGGCAGGCTATAACTATTTTTTAGCTCTTCAACTCATTGCATTGTGAACTGCCAAAATGATATGCTTACAGAACAGCAGTAAAAAGGAAGTTTTAAGGGAAGAATGGAGTTGATTAATTTTAGTAAAGGAACTTGTCCTCCTGACCCCACTATTGACTGGGGATATGTTTAGGGGCTGGGAGTGCAACAGACTTTGTTTCCCATTAGCATCTGCTGACGATACCAGTCCTTATGTCCAAGGAATTGCACAGAGATTCTGCAAAACTAGGTTTAATTTCCAACTTTACCCCAGCCTTCCAGCATAATAACGCATGTGGCAAGGAAGTAAATTCCCTGTACTCTTGAGAACTTTGAAGGCCTGCAGTGTACCTAAGCCCAGAGTAAAGTCTCGTAATTAACTTCTGTGGTCTTTAAGAATGCATTAACCCACCCAAGCAGCAAGGAGAGAAAACTAAAAGAAGGATGAGTGACAGGGTGAAGACATAAATATTTTCAAAACAAGTGGAGTTGTATAATTAACCCAAACTTTTGCACTGCTTTTTCCTATTTTTCCTAGATCTTGAACCCACCTCCTTCCCCAGCTACTGATCGCTCCTTGTATAATGCAGAGATGTTCTATTCCTCAAACATTCCTTCAACCACGAGATCTTCTTACAGGTACAGCTCAGATAAAAAGGTTTGATAAATCTTCTATTGATCTGTCCTTTAGTTCTGGATCTTAAGCAAAATGTTCTTGTTCAGACTGTACCTTGTTCAAAAAAACCTTTCCCTCTCTTAATAAGTGACCATTCAAATGGAGGTTATGCCAGTGTTGATGTTAAACATTGGCTTTGTGTTCTTATTTTGACACAACAGGGTGTAGCATTTTTCAATACAGTGTTGCTGAGTAATAATGCAATATATGTAGATTATATTGCTATGTAACAGTCACTTAGCATCCTGTATAGAGAACATTGGTGTTTTCTGTTCAGTTCCTCAAGCTTATCTTAAAACTCTTTGATGAGTCAACCTATTTGTTAATGACTGGGTTAAACGGTCATGGTGGTCTCCTCTGTGTGGTCAGGGGCTGCAAGAATGCACTGCTGGCTGAGAGTAGTTCTGCCATTCAAATTTAACACAGTTCAGGTACTTCTTGTTCGGTTCCTATGAAAACCTGAATTAAGGCTCACATAGTATGAATGAGCAGGCATCTTGGCTGAGGACACAGAGCTGTTCATTTTCAATCTCTTTCTTTCTTTTTCCCCAAATTGCAACCAATGCATGTGCTTTTTTTTTTTTTTTTCAGGCCATACCTTATACGAGGGATAGCTCCACCCACAACCCCATGCAGCACAGATGTGTGTGACAGTGACTATACTACTAGTCGATGGAAGGCCAACAAATACTATATAGATTTAAATTCAGACTCAGACCCTTATCCCCCTCCACCCACACCTCGCAGTCAGTACATGTCAGCAGAAGAAAGTTGCCCTCCGTCTCCTGCCACAGAACGAAGCTATTTTCACCTCTATCCCCCTCCACCCTCTCCTTGTACAGACTCCTCATGACCTCAACAGAAGGAACTTTTCCTGTAAATATTTTAAAATATGAACAGATTTAAAATATATATTTTATGATTTAAAAATAAATCAGGGTGGGAATTAAAAGAAGAAATGTGAATAAAAATGGGTGGGAGGGATGGGGCTGTGAAAAATTGTACAGAGGAAGAATATTTATAAAATTCTTTTTTTTAACTTAATTTCCATTCTTTTGTGCCATATTTGCCTTTTTGAAGTCATGAAAATTACTCATTCTCCAAAGGATTTGGGGAGGGAATGTTGAGCCTTTTTGCATTTTTAAGTCACCTTTTTACATGCAAAGTCTATGTAATTTTTTTTTTTATTAATGTGAGACAAGAAAGTGAAGTGGCTTGTGGGAGGAGGAATCTAAAGCAAGATGTAAGTTTATTCACAGAGAAGAAATACATGTTTAAATAAAATTGTCAGTATCTCATCCCTTCACCACCACTGGGAGAAAACATGCAAAGATCACAACCCTCAGATGCTCCTGTTTGCAAGTGAGTTGAATGCTTCCCAGCAGAACTTGTATGCTGAGACTTGGATTTCAAACCTCCCTCTCCATTTGCTTAGCACTGAACTGGAAGAATGCTTCTTTTGGTCAAACTTTCCAGCTTAACTAGGTCCACAGGCATCATGCCCTACCTCATGTCAGTGCCACTCAGCACATGGCCAATTCTGGAACTGATTCAAGCTAAAAAAGATAACCATCCCTAAAAAGCTTGTTTAGCTCCAATCAGTTCCCCACTTGACTGAGTGAATGGTAGTAAAAGCAGTTGTATTGACCTATGGGTAAGAGCAAGGGGCAAGTTTAAAGAGAAATGCCTGGCAAACTGCAGATTTGGTCATACTCACCATTTCAATTGCGGTGAAACCAAAGTCCTTCGTCCTTCCTTGTGAGGCTTTGACAACTTTTTTGGAAGAGGCTATAATAGTCAACTGCTTCTCAAAATACAGTGCTAGTTCTCTTTTTCCCACAGTCCCACTGTGCCAGGTCTCTGAAATGTTCACTTGATCAAGTGTTAACTTGATCAGAATTGCTTCATCTCTAATGTTCATTTTCCAAAGTGGAATGATATGGTCACTTGTATTCATTTAAATGAGGAAAGTTGTTTGTTTTTTTAAGCAGTGTTTGTAGAAAATGGTATCATCTACATCGCTCAATACTAAAACATCTGCCATTCAAACAGTTTAACCATATCTCAAAAAAAAATTGCCACAAAATTAGTTCAGGTTTAGAAATAGACAGAAAGAGCATGGGGGAGGAAGGAGAGGAGACAAATACTTCTGCCTAATTATGTTGAAATAAAAAAGATAAACTCTCATACAAACTGCTGTAACTGAAGGACATCGTGATCAGCAAAGTGCTCATGTTCCCAACTCCTACCAAAAAAACCACTTTGGGAATAGGGGGCTAGGATCAGTCCCTTTCAAAATACAGAAGATAAATTTTTGCTTTGATTGCTCTCTTGCTGTAACAAAAGGGATTGGGTATTGCATGGCACTTCATAAATTCAGCTGTGGTGATGAGACTGTGAGTGCCTACTTCTTGGGACATCTGAGGAAAGTTCTGAATATGCAGACTCACACCTGTTTCTGCAGCTACTGAATAACAGATTTGTTGGGCCTTGGACAGCCTTAATATTGTTCGCAATAATGAAAATGTTTGTCTTGTTTGAACTTAAATTGTACCTGGTTTTGGGTCTTTTTTAGCAAGTTATTTGAAAGCACATCAGAGGAACCCTGCAACTCTGGGACAGAGGTCTTTGTTGTGGTGGTGGAGGGGCTGAGATCACAGTGTTCTGATCCAGTTTGCATTTTCAGATATATTAATCCAGATCTGTTCTTCCTATCTACATGTTCAAGGATGGGATTTGTTCTGTCATTGGTGTGTTACTGAAACTCTTAAAGTAGCTTTTACTACCTTCATGTCTAAATTTTCACTTGAGAGATTGAGCACAAAGAAGATGCCCACCATTCTTCATGGAGAAAAATACAGAATTGGAGAATACAGCATTGGAGTTTAACAATTGGTTCTTTCCCAATCCCCTATCAACATTAGTAATTCTGTAGTATGCCAAGAAGGACAAGGTCATAGTTTGTTACTCTTAGAGTGACTTGGCAGATCTCTGACAAGTGTTAATGATTTGGTGAAACAAAGTAATTCTCATGTGATTGTGTTTCAGTGAACTAAATTAGGAGTATAGATGGACAGGTTATTTTATGTACCACATCAATCATATAAAGGAGTATTTGTTCTGCATCACAGCAGTTGGTAGTCCAATGTCATATCATATGTAATTTTGTGCATGATAACTATTCACCATTTATAATTGTGGTTTAATCCAGCACGATGATGAATTCATTAGTTCAGTTGTTTTGTGTTACAGTTCTAGCTTAGAGACATACTACATTAATTTTCCTGTACTCCTGTGATGATACTGGACACAAAATTACCGTGATTTTTTTTTCCATTAAACCACTGATCTTTTTAAAGAGCCACAACTATAACAATCCTAACCATTTCAACTGAAGACTTGTATCATATTACAAAGTTTAGGGTTGAGTCCAAGAAAATTAGCATTCTTGCTGAGAGCTAAACTGTCTTAAGAGTCAAATTCTTTTGGAGCTTAGGTATTCAGAAGGGAGGAAGCACTTGCTGAATGGGGTGAAATAAGCATGTACATTTTGATTTCATTTGGACATTCATAACTTCTTGCTGCTGGTATTTGCTGAGAAATTGCCTCCTCTGAGGCACTTTTGAAGTTTGGTGATCAGAATCTAAGCCCCACATTGCTCCATAACACTGACTTTAAAAGCCTCTTCTAAAAAGAATTAGCATCTTAACATTTAAATACTAACTTAAATACTATTTTTGATTGCTATAGATTATATACTTTAAAAGGATTACTGCACTCCTTGTGCTAGAAAAAAACAGAAAGAAAATTTTAGTGACAGGAGCTACTTTTCTCCAGAAATATCCTCAGTGTGCTCTTAGTAGTTTCCATCCTGTGAACATTCAGGGTAAAATGTATAAAATAGGACCTATTTTTTTTCTAGATCAGGATGAGAGAAAGAATAGCAGGGAATTAGTGAATGCATATGACAAGTTGTGGCAGTTTAGGGCTGAATAGGAACAAGGTGGGAGAAAGCTGTATTTTGGTGAGGTTTAGGCATAGTTTTAATAGTACAAAAGTTGAGAAAGCTGGGTGAAATATTATAAGACTTCTCCTCTGAGAACTTGCAGGGGGATGCAAGTGATTGGACTACCCGTGTGAGCTTGTGAGTACTTGAATCAGTGTTTTCAACCATTATTTTACAAGCCCATTATGACTTGCGTATATGCACATGAAACAGCTCAGGGTGTAATATAAAACTGTGTCTGGAGAACAGCTAGTAATAGGCAAATGATATGGTTGATTTTGTGTTACATTTAAAGGACAGATGACCTAGCAGAGAGCAGTTTACCTGCCTTCAAGTGCAGTCATGAAAGCAGCTACTTGGGTCATCTTCTCTTCTGTAGACTTTGTCCTATCTCTAGGAAAGATGTAGCAGTAGTGTGAAGCTGTAAGGTAAATGGACAAGTTATGATCTTTGACAGTGAAGTATTCTTTGATTTCAGGCAAATTTTTGTGTAAATTATAGCTTGACTTTATTTTAGCTAGACTGGTCAACAGCCACTGCACCCTGAAATTTTCAATGGAGGTAATTAATTTGTTCATTATTACTGGATGATTTTGCGGAAACTTCATTAGCGCTATCCCAACTGTCTTACTGGTTCAGTTTTCTTCTGTTTGGACACATCACTAAAGAGCACTTCAGCTAAGATTAAAAAAAATCTGTATGTATGACAAATAATGTTTGCTTTAGAAGTGTCATAGTACAAAATGCCCCAAGTCTAAAAATGAGACTGTGCCATTATCAACATGTTCTGAAGAGGAAGGCAGAAATGAGTGGAAACAAGTTTCTTCTTTTGGAATAATGGGTTTGATATTCAGTAACAAACCTTGATCTCTCTGGTTTGCAAAGGGTGCAAGCACTTCCCTAAAAGTTCTGATTCTTTTCAAAGTAACAACAAAATGATCCCTTGCCTTAACACCTGTTCTATGCACCTAGGATGGGCCTTCCGGAAATCTCCAGGTCCATTTATCCTAGATCTGTTTTCCATCTGATATCTAGAAGGTCATATACTAGATCTAGGACTCACCATGTTCTCCCCATTTTTATTCTAACTGGTGCCTCTTGGATTCTGGGGTAATGAAAATAGATTTGGAAGCAGGGGCACTCAGTAAGGCGCTCAGTAAGGGCTAGTCACACTGGGCTGATGTGCCAGTCACAAGGACATTCTTCTGTTGCCTGCAGGGTCAGATCCCTTTGCTAGGGAGAGCTCCTTCATCAGAGCCTCTGGAGCATGTTATACTACTTTATGAGCATGGTCAGTCAAATTTCACAAAAGTTGTGTGTCTGTTTGCTTCAAGGATTTTAGGAAGCAGATCTTTTCTGATGTCAGTCATTTTGTTGGGGTATATGTTGAGTGGGTCCAAATGGGTAGCTGTGCTTATAATTGTACTACAAATGATATCCATTAATGTCAGGAAATGAAAACAGAAGGCAAGCATGTTTGTTCCCAAGAATTAATAACACACAAGACTGCCTGGCATGGAGCCCTGAATTAGAAGTAACATATTTGCTGTTACAGTGCTGAAGGACATTTTAAAAAAGTTCATGTCTGAGCAGAGCCTTAGACAAGCCACAGTCAATGACAGTAATTTACAGATCAGTCATTCAGTTGTTTCTATGTTTTTTATTATGACTCCAATATGAATTATGAGTGCAGTCCTCACCGTAAATTTGGCTTGTCTGTAGAAGATTTGGGGAAGGCTGAATCCTAAATTCTGAGAGGCGTCTGCTGGTTCTGCTGCTGTTCCTTTAAGTATTGCAACACTTTCTGTTCATCATTAAATGTAAAACGCCCTTTCTTCAGCTACTGTAAGTTTAGCTAAACAGCTTAAGGTATTTACTACATGTTAAAAGAAATATTAATATACATAGGTATATTAATTTGTCATGTCTTCTACCTCTTCTTCCTGAGAACACTTACTTTAGTTTTTGTAAAGGGTATTTTTCTTTAATTTGTTCATTTTGAGGTTGACCAACTATGCTGTGGGCCTTTTCACATAAGCTCATACTCTCTGAAGGGGAAAAACGCAAACTTGGTTTTAAATCAATGTTAAGCCTGCTGATAGGAATGATGGAAACCAGTCTGATACAAATGGCTTCTGCATTCCACAACAAAATCCTTGAAAATGCCATGTCCTGACATACTGACAGTGCTCCCAGCCACCCATGACAGCAAGCTGCCACATCCTGGCTGTTTCCAGCATGAACCATGGCCCTTGTTGCAGCCCACTCAGGGGCTGGGTTCTCTCCAGCCAACACAGAATCCTGGTGGATGGAAGACCACAATGGCAATATCTAAATTGGTCATTTTACATTGACAAAATATGTGCAGAGAATATGCTTAGAAGGACTTATCAGTGGAGAAAAGCAAGTTTGACAGCTACAGGAAGTGACACACTAATTCACCAGCATTCACATCTTTGAAAAGCAAGTACTCCCACCGACACATCTTTCTCTAAATAAGAATGTCGTTGCTCCTGTGACAGCATTCCCAGGGTAGCTGTGTTTCACAAAGGGAGCAATATTCCAGTTTGATTTGTACAGAGATCCTACAGTGTGTAAATAAGTACAAAAGTATTCTGGTTGCAACTACAAATATAATAGTTGTAAATGGAATTCATCAACCTACAGAGATAAAACAAAAGCTGTTGAAAATGGAAAGACTGCTTTGCTGTTGGACGTGAAATTTGGAGGGCATCATAAAAAAACCTCTAACCCAGACTGCTTTCTTACTTACCTAATTGTATCGCAATTGCTGCTATTGTAAATGTACGTGAATATACAAAAAGTACGAAGAATTTTTATGATAAAACACTCACACAATCTTATTTATATTTATATTAAAATGTGTATTCTGCAAACAGCCTAATAATTACAGCTTTATATGTATATCATTTTGTAGCATTTGTTACTACAAAAGACAACTAAACCTAATACTTCAGTGCCTTGTGTATTATTTCAAACAGTTCAGCATATTAACTGGGGAAAAAGTAAAGCCTTAAATCACAAGTGCCCCCAGAATCATATGTAGATGATTGTACTCCACTGGTTTTAACAAAGCTTTGTATCATTGTTAGGGTTCTCTTCAGCTAAAATACATACATTCACAAGTTGTGGAACTAATTGAAAGCTGACAACTGAATTTTTTAGAGCATGCATGGCTTGAATTTGTAATATATTGGAATTTCTCTCAAATGCATTATTTCAAGTGAACTTTGGTTTATATATTAATATCTATTTCAACATAAATCTTGATACCTGTCAAAAATACATAACTTTAAAAAAAAAAAAAAAAAAAGCCAGTAACTGACGCTTATGTATTTGGGGATTAAATTGACACTATTTTCACATTGTCACCACAGAATTTTTCATTAGAGCCATAAAATCTTTGTTGTGTTACAGAAAGTCTGTACCAATTATTTTTCCAAGCATGGCCTTCTAGCATGCATACTGTCTGAAGAAAAACTTTTGAGGCTTTCATCACTTCAGACATTAACAATGTTCTGGTCATGAAACTACAATGTTTCTTTATGTTAACAAAACCAAAGTCTTGTTTGAAGTAACTGGTATTTTGTATAAATATCTGTACAGATAACAGACTCTGCATTTGTACTATAGATTATGTGGATTTTGTTTTATAATAAATACTTTTAAAATAAGATTTGATTAGCAGCCCTGTTTATGAGCAAAGTTGTTTCATCATCTACAGCAGAGACAACCAGCCAGTATCACAACTGTTTTAAATACTAAGACAAGCATAGTGTTTCTGTCTCCTTGTTTTTAATTTTAAAATGTACAATAACAGCAAGAGCAAGGAGGTGGAGAGGTTGATTGGAAAACTGATCTCCTTTAGGATTACAATTGTTAGCTAGCTATAGAACTTACCACAAGTTTGTCAGCATCATGACCTTATCAAAAATGTTACACTCCATAGGAGTAAATTATGTTTTGACTAGACCAGATCGGATCTCTATTTCTTTTTTTAATTGTATGGTATCTTTTAAACTGACATTATAGGATGTCAAAGTAAATCTTTTAACTAATGACTTTTTTTTTTTTATTATTGTGAACACACTTGACAACTAGTTCCATTGAGTCTAGTTTGGTTTTGATTTCTGCAGTCAATATTGGTAGGCTCAAATTTGTGAAATTTACCATCTTAATCTAAAAGTCAAAATAATCTTTGAGATAGCCTTTCTCCTCCATGCTGGTTAGATGAGACTCAGAATGAAATAAGTCTTTCTGAGCATTCATCAGCAGTCCTGGTGATGTCCAATTCCATTTCTTTGGATTTTTTTTCCTATCACCTATGATTAAGACACATTTGTATTTTGAGGGAAAAAAAAAGAAGGATCTGGACTTCTGGTGCTGTGCACAGCCTGGAACAGGCCATCCATCATCCTATTGTGTTAGATAAATTGGACCAAATTACCCAGAAGAACAGATAGCTTTTTAGGATTTCAAATGACATGAAGCAGAGCGGTCCCACTCTTCTTTCCACAACTGCTGGCTGTAGCTGGGCTTTCTCACCTGAGAAGATGCACAAGCTCTTCATCTCTTGGAGGAGACCCTGACTGACACAATGGGTAGTTGCAGGGAGGTGTTTGATACACGTATCCCACACAAGGAATACAGATTTCTGCATGGCATACCTATCATTCCTGCTCCTCTGGTGCCTTAATCCCAGATGTTTCAGGGTCTCCCCTGAAACTGGAGGAGACAGTGTTTTCTTTTTGTTCCAGAAAAGCTTGCTCAGCTGTCTGACTGGATCTTTGCAGTCTCACACTCCCACAGCTTAGAGATTCCTTAATGTGTTAATTGGGAAATACAGCTCTGTTACTTCATTTGTCCCAATGGAATCTGAATGTGTTTCCAGGACCAAACCTGTGCTCACAGGAAAGGATACCTAATTCTAAATCCACAGGTCCTGATCTTTTATGAAATTGCCCCAGCTGTTATTGTCCACGGCAGGGCAAATCAAGGTGTTCGGCTGATTCAGCAAAGCATCGCTGTGGATTCAAGTGGTTAACAAATTGCATCTGGATATGCTAGGAAGTGGCTAAAGTGATAAAAATGCATTCTGCCAGAGTGTGGGTAACCCACAGCTCTGCCAAGGAAAAGCCTGATTCCCAATTATACAGCTATCTGGATGTCCTTCCATGCTTTATGCCAGCCTCAAAGCAACTAATAGTGAGGTGCTGTAAACAGAGCAGTGTTGAAGCTATCTATGTTATAGACCGTAAAAAATGTAATTAAGCATAATTGTGGCCACATACTGTTAAAAAAAGCCCATGTAGAGTTATGGGGAGAAGAAAGTTCTTCATGCGAATCTAATGCTTTTTAGGACAGGTGTTCCCCAGGTATGTTTGCCTTTCACCCACCTATGCTCTGAGGGGTTTTACATGGGTTGTCCTGTACATGAGAGGCCAGGAAATGGTGGTGCAGCTTTTTAGGCAGTGCACGCTGCTGTGGACAGCAGAGTGGAGGGAAGGTGACCAAGCATGCATGCTCTATGGCTTCCACAAGAGCAACTGACCACAGCAGGCTGCCCACATCCCTGCTAACAGCACAGAGCACTACATACCACAACCTTTCTCCAAAGAGTCCAGGTGGTTGCTGGAATCTGCTCAGAAAACACAGATAGGAAGAGGGTTGTTGTGCACAGAAGCCAATGCTGTTGTGGTTTTAGGCAGCACAAAAGGGTCCCTGCCTATAATTAAGGTTGGAGACAAAAACTAGTGTTTGGGAAATTAAGGCTTGATCAGCCAGGCTAATTGCTGGATTCTGAATATATTGCAGAAATGAGATGAGGATAGTAACTGCAAGGGGTATTGCCAGATCAACTGGCTAAGATCATAGCTACAGTGAAGATTAGGACAACCAGTTTACTTGGGTCTGCCCAGTTTGGGTTTTTGATGGATTCCTCATGGAACACACGAACTTGAAGAGGGATGGCAGGAGCAGGATAAAGTCTTGAATTTCTTCTTACAATTAGTGATTGGTCTCCTGTCCGTAATTAACATGAATAGTAGGCTTCAGTTGGCTCTTGGGATAGGAAGATACCAACAGCTTACATATATTCCGGACTCCCTGCAAAGACAGAATCTGTGCTAATACCTTCTGTTACAATTTCCTGAAAGGAAATTTACTTCAGCAATAGATCTGATTTAAGGGATAGCAACAGCTTTAACAAGCTTTTACTTACGTATGATGTTTGTTACTGAACTTTGCATGACCTATAAGTGTATGAGAAGGACTCAGGAGAACAAGGCCAATGCTATCTCTTGTATTTTAATTTAGTTCATTAGGCTGTCATTACAGGTTTGATATTACTGCTTAATTCTTACATGATGTCTCTTGCTCTTGTAGAGATATAAATTCCTCTCAGGTTGTAGGGAAACAGATTTAGTGCTTACATTCATTTTACTGTGGTCATTTTATAATACATAGGCAGTCACTAAAATTGAGAAGTATTCAAAATAGAATTTGGAAATCTCGGGCTCCAAAAGTTACAGTCAGTTCCCACATCATACATAGCCTGCAGCATTAGTAAGGGTTGGTGTCCTTAGCTTCTCTTTTCTATTGTAGGTTATGGTACAAAAAGCCCATGTATTGGGGAACAATAGAGTGGCAAGATTCCCTGGAGCTAGAGTTGGGAGAAATGCTTGTGTAGGTGAAACCATGCCCTCAGCTTCTCTTGCACAGCAGGTGTCTATCCCTCCTTTGCCTCACACAGGGAGGTGAGCTGGTTTAGGGATTAAAATAATAAACCTATTGTTTGATTCAGCAGGATCCTGGAGCCAGGAAGGGTCCTGACTGATAGTGGCAAGCAGCTGGTCTCTCAAAGCTTTAGGTTCCCTAGCCCTACACTAACGTAAATGTTGAGAATTGATGATCATCAGAAAAAAAGAAGAAAACAGCTCCCATACAGTTCAATCATTCTTTTTAACTTCCGATATGCTACAGGAGCCATAAATAAAATGAAGCCCAGGTGTTTTACATTTCTCAACCTGAACACTAATCTTATCCCTTACAGAAAGGTTGACAAGGGATCCTGGCAGAGAGGTGTGCATCTCATGGGCTCTAGCCCTCATCCTTACCCTTTTTCTCTGCAATTCTGGCAGGTGTATCCAGGAAATACTGGAAGTATAAAGTTAGGGGAGATGTATGCAAGTGTTCAGAGATCCTATTTGTCACACAGTTCTACACAGTTCCTAGAGAACAACGTCTCCTGTGTTTGTTCACATACAACATTCATCCGCCATGTAGAATTAAACAGGTTTAGGGAAAGTTCAAAGTTTGGGAATCCAAAATATAGAATGCATACCAATGTGTCTGTACAGGATCAAGCAGTACACTTAAAATGAAAGCTAGACTGAATTGGAACCCACTTCTCTTTACTAGTAGATCTGCTTGGAGGATCACACCTGAAAAATCAGGAATTGGTGATGAAAGAGATCGAGGAATATGTGCATTTTGGAGCCCACTGTCCTAACTCGGGCCTTGTGAGAGATAGCATTCAAGTATTTTGTCTCTTTTTGTAAGTTGGTATCTTTTAAAGTTACAGGGATCAAAAGGGCAAAAACCTATCTAGGTCAGAAATCTACAGCCAACCACCCATGGACCCAGTGTGGTAGTTTAGCAGGTGCAGGGCTGGCCTGTGCCATGTACAGATAATCAGAGGTTCAATGATTTGCCCAAGATCAGGTAAAAGAAGAGGACCAGGAACAGAATCCAGTCTCCAGAGTCCTGATGCAGAAACAAGATCGTCTCTCCTTTTGCTTAAAGGCTGCATCAGCCTTGTTAGAAGAACCATTTCATATTGGCACAAGCAGCAGGGGTAAACTTGTAATTACCACAAAGCATGTCCACCGGTGGGATTTAAACCTCACAAGTGGTTCCAAGTGATCTTTGATAAAACTTCCAGTGTGATTTTTTTAGTCTGGAGAAAGACAGTGGGAAGAAACTAGTTGTGTGAAGTTCCTATGGGATGTCAACATGTGTCTGTAGGAGTCTTACTTAAAAGTGGAAGTTTTATCAGTAAATTCTGTAAATCTTTAAACATCACAAGACATGGGAGGTTCAAAATACATCACACATAAAAGTCTCAGCTGTAGTGAAATAGATACATTCAAAGATCAGTGCATAGCTTCTCTCCTGACTGGCTGTGACACTTGGTGGCATCTGTTGGTGTTGTGGGGTTTTTTTCCTTCCTGAAGTTAGCCAATTAGAATGAAGAATTTCCTCCTCCTCTTAGGGAACTGTACGACTAATTTTGTTTGTTTGTTTTCATTTCAGCTTTTCCTTTTTGCGGCTCTCATTGTCTGTAATCATAGTTGCCAAGTGCAGCCAAGTCTGCTGCTCACTATCTGGTTGTTTAGTTACCTAAACAACAACAGAAGGAGTTAATGGCAATTTAAGTCCTCCTGCTAGTCTTATGTGTGTCAATACTACTTAGGACAAGTCAGTGGCACATTTCAGAGAGGAGAATGGTCTTTGAGTGTTCAATACCATTTGGTAGCACTGCAAGCCAAAAGACCTGGTGGCTTTTCTTCATTTTGCTATTGATCTCGATCTGAGACCTTACTTCATAGGTTCCATCACTTCTGTGTTTCCGCTAGCCTTTTCTCCCTTCATCTGACATGGAGATAGGGTAGACTGCCTCTATCCATGCAGAGGGTCTGGTCCCAGGGACCTTCCACTTCAAGCTCAAGGCCACCAGAACAGATGCCAGCCTTTTCTTTATAGAGCTCTCCGTCTGTGCCTTCCTCAAATGCAGCAGGATCCAGCTGGTGCAGGCAGATTGGGCATCAAGGATGTACCTGCTTGAGTAAAAGCAGCATAGAGATGATTTGTGATGGTGCCTCTGCTGTCAAGGTGCTAGAGTTTCAGGTGACTTCTATTAAAAAAGAACTGCAGTAACCAAAGTTTATCTGACCTTGAAGATTTCAGGTTAAGAAGTACCAAGAATAAACTGCCCTGCCTTCAGTGTAGCAGACAACTATTCATTACAAGTGTTTGCCCCTCCTTTTAGGCTGGTAGGTTGAGTTGGGCATATGGACAGACCAATATGGGATGATAGGAACAACAAATATAAAATTATTAGAGCTGACTCTTGACTCCTACTGCCTTTCTTGGAGTACTACTGGGCATTTTTTCTTGCTGTTTCTCTAGATCTGGCATTTACATGGAGACATCCATGTCAAAAAATGTAAATAAATACTTTAGAGCTTAGCACTAACCAAAGCCACAAGGTGGCACAGTCATCTGCTGTGAAGTGTTGCTCACCAAACTTCATCTCCCAAAAGAAACAGCTCCAGAGCTGCCCTTTTCAACAGGGAATTACCCTGTCTCTGCCTCCTCCTCTTGCACTAAGTTTCATAGAGTAAACACTGATGGTAGGTGTAGCTTTTCTCAGAGTGAGATTTTTATTAGAGAATAAAGCCCCACCGTGGAAATAATTACATGGCAACAAACATTTTGCTACTATTGTTAATTTTCCCCAGCCCTAGAAAAATTGTAACAGTAACTCCCCTTTTTTTGCTGGTGGAAGAAGCATCTCTGCTAGGCAGTTTTATCTGTGTAGCTACAGCAGCAATTTGGTGCTGACTTTGGCTTTAGTATCATGAGACCAATGCAGGTTTTTAGAACTAAGTTAACCAATCTATCTATCTCCTGCATTTTCTTCTTTGGAGGGAAGTATGGAAATCCAGAGATGAGAATCAGAAAAAGGCAAATGCCCAGAAGGATCAAGCGATCCTTTGGAAAAAAAAGAGGCTGTCCTTATATCCCTTGTTTGCAGAGACACCTGCATGGGGAGGATTTAGCATCACAGTAAAGGGAATCATCAGCATGTCTGTCTTTCCTTCTATTCTTCTCACCAACCATAGGGTAAGTGCGGACACTTGGAGCTACTTTTGTTTGCAGACTGTGTGCTGTTTGACAGCAGGTGGCAATAATTCCTCTCATGTAGACTGTGTGTTTTGCTTGTCTCTAACAGGAAATATGCCAGTGCCTGAACTGCCCTTGGACAGCCTGGAGCAGCGCATGTTTTGCTGGTTACTTCTAACAGAAAGACACCTAGCAATGACGTGTATCTTGACTAGTGCTTGGTGTTTAAACAGTTCTGACAACTGATCCTTTGGTGTTGTTGAAAATAGATACCTGTTTATACATACATATACATACATTTGCTTCCCTGTCTCTCACTTCTGTCCCTTTTTTGACTATATATATATATAAAAAATATCTCTACATATATTTCTCTAGCTATATATTTATAATTTCCACATATGTTTAGATGTGAGTGCTTAGGAATCCTGGGGAATTAACTAATTCTCCATGACTCTGTCCATTTGAAATCAACTCCTGCGTATACCTCAAGCCAAGTCAGATTCCCAGGAAAAAAATATGTACATTTATGCCCCTGTCCCTCACTTCTGTACTGTCCCTTTTTTGAGCTTTGCTCCATGCCACAGGCTTAAATGGCTGTGCTGAGCCTCCTGTCCTTTGTGAATGCTTCATGCATGGGGCAGATCAGGCCTGAGGAACACGAGTATGATTCTGTGGGGACCCAAGGCTGCCGCAGGAGCTCGCAGAGCTGGAGAGAGCCAGACTTGGGGCTGGGTGCTTGCAAAAAGTCTATTCAAACATAAGCCTGCTCTAGACTGTGCTGTTTATCATACAGTTGCATAAGCCCAGAGTTTATTTCAACAAGAATGAGATCAAATTTCTGGAGCCACTTTGCTTCTCCTGTCCAGAAGGCAGGGATTTGCTTTGAGTGGCCTTTTTTTTTTTTCTAATTAATGAAATAACTGGAGACTTCCTCCTCCTTGCATGGGAAATCAGAAGCTTGAAATGTCTGCAAACTCACACCCTGTAATGAGGCATACGGGGCTGCACCATCCAACTTATTATTTAAATGAGAACATGTAAGTAATTAGAGCCCAGTGTCTACTCCTGGCCCCTCTTGTTATTTTCTTCTGTACATTGTGTGGGCTTTCACCATCAAACCTCACCAAAGCTCTAAAAAGCAACAGAACTGCATCAGTACGGGCAAATTCCAATGGTAAAATGGGTATATACTTGCTCCATCCCACAAACTAAGGTACCTTCATCTGGACTGCTGCAAGGGGAAACACTACCCTTCTCCCCCTGTTTGACCATCACTAGCACAGGACTGGCAGGACTTCCCAGCCATAATTGACTTTTTCAATGGCAGCTTGAAGTTATGATGAAAAATTAGTGAGAGGGCATCTCTACTGCATTATTTCTTTTCCAATCCCTGTGCATCTTCCTCTGCCCCCCAGAGTTTGAGACAGAGCACTTACATTCTTGATCCAAACATGCCACCTGCTGTTTGTCAGAAGAGAGACATTATATAGTCAACAAAGCCAGTGCATAAATTAACCAAACTAGAAGCATATTTGCATTGCCAGCAATGCAAGCCAGCCGAAGGACCTGGGTACCACAGGTTAGAGTCTTCTCTCCACCACTGTGCCAGAATCACTCTGCAACACTATGGTCTTGACCTGCACATCTGCAAATGCCAGGGAGCAGCAAGGCCAGGGCATGGACCGCCGTACAGACTACCACCATACCATCCAGAGCAAAGGCTGCCTGAAAAAGTTGCAACGTAAGCAAACACCACTGCTGCCTCTTGCTGTGGGTTTATAACACAGGGCAGAGGCTAGCAGGGAAAGGACAAACTGGCATTGAAGAGGATTGCAAGGCAATAATATTCAAGGACTGCTTCATAAGATTGGTGATAGCAGAGGCAGCCTCTGGAAGGAAGCAGTGGCTCTGTAAAAGGGAAAATTCTGAATGGAGAGAATTCATAACAGGCTTTAACTTTTGGTCAGCCCTGAAGCGGTCAGACAGTTGGACTAGATGATTGCTGTAGATCCCATCCAACTGAACTATTCTATTCTATTCATGAGAAGCAGGATGAATATTTGATTTTTACCCCATGGATGCTGCTGACCATACAGACACTGAGCAAACACAGCATCCCTGTTCAGTATGGGGAAAGGGTGCCTAAGAAATTCATGGGGAAACAAAAGTCTCTCTCAATACTGGGCCCAGGAACCTCCACTCAGGCAGAGACTGTGTCAGGGTCTGGGGGCTTACCTGAACCAGGCAAGGAGAGCCCTTCCCTTGTTCCCAGGCTGCAGCCTCCAATGGCTTTGGGGACGCTACTGGGATGAGCTTCTGCGGCACAGAGGCAAAACTGCAAGCCTCTTTGATGTCGTGTGTGCACCCCTGCTTCAGCACTGCCTCCTGGATTATCTGCCTGGCACTGTGGAAGGGTCCTCTAGTCCTAAAGCAGTGTGCAGGACGGCCACAGCTCCCTAGAAGGGCTGGAAGATGGCAGATGCTCTGCAGAGGGGGAAGGAGGGAAGAAGGATTAAAGGACAGAGGGAGGGATGGGCGACAGTTAGCAGATGTCCAGGTCTGAAAAGTAGGTCACCTATTTCTGCCTGGGGCGGGGATTTGAAAATCCACACTATATCAATGCACAAACAAAGCCAAGTAATATAGCAAGAAATAAAACTGAGCCTTGGAAGCCTGACAGAAATCCTCCAAGTACACATGGCTCCTCTAAAACACGATACACAGCTACTAATTAAGATTTTCTAATTTAAAAAAAATGTATTTTTACCTGCATATATATTTATATACAGTCACATGAGAGGAGAGGCTAATGAAAAAATAGTGAAATTAAAAAAACTGCTTCAAAACCTACAAATCCAGGAAATGCAGAAATTCTCTTACTGCCCGTGTACAAGGCTTGGACAGATACGAACTTAATTCCAGGTTTTTCTCAGCAACCTTAGACACATTATTTAGGCCTAGATTCTCAAGGCTACGTACTAACTCCTGTTGATGCCTTTGTGAGCCCTTGGAAGACAGACACTTGCAAATACTTCACCAAGGTTGTGGTCCTTGGTGTGCCTGTGTCTCTCAGTATAAAAAGGTTTAAATAGCATCACCCAAGCAGGTTGTGAGGTCTCTGCAAGGCATTCCCTATCTCAGATGTTGGAACTACATGAACAGTTAATTGCAATCACGTACACTTTTCAGCAACCTAATGCCTTTGACTAGCACTCCTCATATTCGCAAACGTAACATGCCATGGGGACAGCAGGTCAGGAGAGACAGGAAGAGAGGGAGATGAGAGACAGAAAGTTAGGTGGGTTTCTCTGGCCAGGTCACAGTAGAGTCATTCAGTAAGTATTTATAGTCTCTAATTTATTCAGAAAAAATAAATTTGAGGACAAATTCTGATGGACTAAAAAGCAGCCTCCAGCACATACTAATTGCTCCTCACACTACATTACATTATCACCAAAGGATGACAGGTATTTGACTCACAGCAACACAAAAGATCTTTCAGGTAGAAAAAAATGGACTCATTACTTTGTACAATTTGTTCAGAAAACAGATTATTTCTTAACATCCACAGATTTTTAAAAGCAGTCTGGGCATTAATGAGGAACTTCTGAAATATTTTAATGTTGCAGAAGACACATGGCTGGGTTTTTTAATCTGTTTGGGGGTATCACAGAACAGTTATCAGGCACTCTCTGGTGCAGGATGTTCCAAGTCTAATTTCAAAACTCTTATCCATTGATGTCCTCCTATTTCTTTCACACCAACAGCCAAATTACTCTTAGGAAAGAAGCTGTCAGATGAAATCCTCAAGCTCAAGGTAATTTAAAGCAGCTACCTAAAGCCCATACTGGGGGTGGGGGGCAAGGGGAGTGTTTCACATTGCTACAAGTCAAGTCCTTAGTGAGATCAGTTGAGTTTGGAGATATTTGCTCATGAAAATTTCAAGCAGGGGCTAGAAAACTACCCCTCACATTCTGGTATCTGTCTTTATCCATCCAAGGTTAGCTCAAGCTCTGTTCAGCCTGGATATGGCATCCTTTGTGTGCTTGTGCCTCTTTCCTAACTTAAAAAGGGTTAAATGGCATTGCCCAGGTGGGTCATGATGTCTCTGCAAGGCATTCTCTATCTCAGAGGTGGGAACTACCTGTACAGTTAATTGTAATCACACCTTTTTAGGTGCCTAATCCCTTTGACTGACACTCCTCATGTTTGCATACATGTACCATACTATGAAGGCAGCAGGTTAGGAGAGATAGAAAGGGAAGAGGGCTGAGATAAAGAAAGCATCTTCATTTTCCTAGAAGTACCGGGAAGGTAATTTCTCCACCTTGTTTTTCCTGTGCTCATTTAATCATCTTAGCTACCAAAAGATGGGCTAGCTGATCACAGCAGTCCTTTCTGGCCTTCAAACCGGGAAACATCTTCTCTTTCCCCTGTTCCTTCCTACCCAGTGGAACAAGGGAGTAAAACCAGAGTTTGCCTCTGTATTTCAAGGCTGCAGTACTTAAACTCTGTACAAATTTCCATCTTGACCCATTGGGGCATGACACGCCCTCTTCTGTGGTGGAACTGAAAGGGAAGAAAGAGAAGGGAGAGGAAGGCTTAAAGCAAAAATAAATTGCAACTGCTGCTTATTATGTGCACCTGATTAGATGACTATTCCCAGTGTTCACAAATTTGCCTGGGTGATCCAGCCTGTTTCTACCATCTTTTTCAGTCCTGTGCTACAGTTTCATAGAAATATGAACTCAGTAGTTACTAGGCAGGTATATCTTGGTTGGTTGGGAAATGACACATGATATATATACTTTGCACGCTGTAAAGCACCTTAATTTTCCTAGAAGTACCATGAAAGTAATTTCTCTAACTTGTTTTTCCTCTGTGCTAATTTAATCAGCTTAGCTATTAAAAGATAACATGGGTTTAGGACTATCATTAGCCCAGAGTGGTCATGTGGTTATGCTGGTAATTAGCACTGCTGCTGAACTGTGTTGCCTTTTTTTTTTTTTTTTTTTTGTTACTACATAACAAAACCAGTACCCACCACAGATCTAAAGAAGCAAAAGAAAAATGAACACTCTCTCTCCCTGAATCTGTATTCAATTATTTGTTTAGCAGCTTTCTTCCTTTATTTCCCCTCTATGATATTAGTATCTATATCCAAAGCATTTCACTGCCTGAAATGAGATTAAGACACTCCAGTCTAAAATTGCAATCCTGCAATCCTCCTGCTCAGCTCTGTAAGCTTTAAGGTATCAAAAATCCCTGGGAGAGCTCTGAGAGGGCCAAGCAGCTCATATCTGAATCATGATGCAGAAACTCTGTATTGCTTGGCCATGGTCCCCACGACTTCAGTTTGGTCAGCATCCCAAGTCCTAGGCATGCTTCCAGGATACTGGACTCTTCACAACTCACAGTCCTTACCTATGTTCTCTTTTGAAGCACAGCCAGAGGGAAGAGATATGGATGCTCCTTATATACAACAGTCTAGGGCTTAGCCCTGTTAGTGAGGCTGCAAGATACCAAGCTCTCATTCCCTTCTTTGCCCATGGGAATTTCAACCTGTACCTCTCAAGAATACCTATAAACACCAGATTACAAGCTCTCCTGGGGTGGGAACATGTTGCCAACCTCCTGTCAGGCCAGTAGGATGAGAGAAAGACGAGTGCTGCTGTAGCCCAATCATCAAAGGCAACTTCTCTGTGTCTGCTCTGGGTGCTGCAAGTATACTTTGTCTGGTGTTTAATAGATATTTAATTAAGTTCTGCTCACCTTTATCACTAGACTTGGGGTTTAGCCTCAAATGTTTGTTGGAAACTATACTTCACTATTTCATCTGTTTACAGTAGAACCTGTTCTATTATTAGAACATAATTTTGTTCTGATGTTAATAATTGATGTAACCAGGTCTTCCGCTGGTCCCCATGATTTCTAATTAACAGTGTTATGTTTGGATAGGAGATAAACTGTAAACATCCAACCCTTTTATCTTGACAAAAAAACCACAGGTCGTTGCTCAAGGGAAGCCATCCTCACATAGGGTTGGTGGTAGCACCAGGGAGCAATGTTCAGGATCATCAGGCCCCCATTTCTGCACCCATTTTACCATATAATAAGGCACAATGAGTCTTCAACAAACTATGTCAAGTTGTCTTGTGCTGCATAAACAGCTTTTGACCACATTCTGCCCAGTATATCACTGTTTCCTCTGCTCTTTTAGAAAATAGATGGGAGGAAATCATAAGAGGTACTTAGGTAAATAACCACATTTCCTAGTTATAGAACACATGCAAGAAAGA
The DNA here is from genome assembly GCF_011004875.1 of Balearica regulorum gibbericeps. NCBI lineage: Eukaryota > Metazoa > Chordata > Aves > Gruiformes > Gruidae > Balearica > Balearica regulorum. The sequence continues at coordinate 50,277,606 of NC_046188.1, read as the reverse complement.
CCACACATGCATATATATATATATGTGCACATGCATGGAAACACAAAGATACCTGAGAGAGCTCAAACCATTTAAAAGGACCGTATGCTACACATGTGGCAATAGGACAGAGGCAAACCTGACAGAAGATTCCTCTCAGCTCTTTACTACAGCCAAATTCCCGGCTCCTAGCACATTGTGCAGCCCTTAAACTTACTACTGCAATGCTTTTTTGGGAGAGAAGGCTAGCACCTTCTGCTTCCACATGTGCTGCTCATCTATGAGAAAGTTCAAATTTCTACCCACCTCCACCATCTGCAGTGAATTCCTCTTGATGACTTCACAGCACTTGGAGGCTTAACCAGAATCTGCCTCAAACTCATTCATCTTCTCAATAAATCTCAGCTGCCAATTTCACAGGTCCTTCAGCGATTTCCAACTTTTCAGTTTGCAAAACCTCCCAGAGAGAGGGCATACTTTTCTACTAGCCTCATGCAAGCAACAACCTTGTCCAGTTGCATCTCAGACTCAAGGAACCTGTAATTCCTGTATGTTATTTCCTTTTTAGCTACCTTACCAATCTCTTTATAATTAGGCCTCACTGCTGCTCTTACTTGGTCCCCAAAACTGTCCTTTCCTACCCTCAGACCCACACCTTTTCCAGCAGGAACAGCACAGAGCTCATGCTAGTGAGGCCAGTTGAGCTTACTAGGGATTTGCTCAGTGCTTTGCCCATACCACTGGCACACCCTGCCAGCCTTCAACAGCCTCTGAGAAAATGTGAGAATCATCCTGCCAAGAGCGATGGGGTTGGTTAGCCAGAACAGCTGTCCTGTAGGGCCACTGCGCTTCTCTGGCCACCCAGCAGGCTCACACAACCCATCAGTCTGCATGCTGTGCCCACACTGTGCACCTCACTGGCAGATCACCAAAGCTAACAAGTTCTGTTTGCTTTTTTTTTAATATATCAGTACGACCAGTGCTGATATAAGGCCTCCCATGGTGATGGAAGGGGATGGCTAAACCACTCAATGCTCAGGTGAAAATTAAATAGGTTGGTGCCAAAGTTTCCTTCCATGTCTATGCTCTTTCCAACAGGGCCACAGGGATGGTATGGAGGTCCCATCCTACTCCCAAGCAGCTTTGGCTTAGAAGTGCTAATAGGATCAGTGCTGAGAATTAGATTAGAAAACTGAATTTGAACATTTTTTTCCCAACTAAATGGATTAACTTGTGGGTTTGGTACATCCATGTTCACCCTCAGGAGCATAACCATGAAGTCATTGTTCAGAAATGCCCCTTCCCTCTTCTTAAAGCTACTTAGTTTTCATAATTTTAATAAGATGTTGGGCTAAACATCGTCATTAAAATTCTTTAAAGGGCTTTATTCTCTCCTGAACTATGAGGCGGAAAAGGATTTTGTGAGGGCTATGGTTAAGTCAGAGGTGTTTGTGTCTCGGCTGACATTACAGATAATCATTTACTGTTAACACAGCTGGGGACTGTGGTGCAAGGCACCTAATTGTCCCACTCTTTCTAGGTCTGTTTCCTAAGTGTAACTTGTCAGTGCTCAGAAGAGTTATCTACAATCGGATTTAAAACCAGTTTAGATTGTAGCTTCATTTTATGTCTGAGGTGACCAAACGGCCAAATGTCGCCAGTGGGGAAGTTCAGCTCCAGACCTGTATGCAAGTGCTCCCACTGCCTTGCAGGCACTGAGGCCTCCCTGCTCCTGTGAGGAAACCCAAGTCTGTAAGCTGGGCAAACTGGAAACAAATAACTCTTTGTAGAGTCTCTGCTAGGTTCCCCGCCTACACTGGAGGGGCAAAGCAAAGACAACATGTTGGTAGGAACAGGACCATGGCTGTCCTGGCAGAGCTGAAGCAGAAGAACACCCCACATGCTCATGGTCTCACATTATGGCTATGCAGCAGCTAGTGGTGAAATGCTGCTGAAAGCATACAGTCCTGCCTCCCCTCCTCTGGTGTCACATCTAGCAATTGCAGAGCCACGGACAAGCTGGTTTGGCAGGCTATGCCACTGCTTGGGAAGACAAGCTTGTTCTCCAAGTTGTAGCAGAGCTGCCGAGTCACAACAGCCCCTAGCAAATGCTCCCCCTGGCACCTGTACAGTGGGGTCCACCAGCTTCAGGTGGTGGTAACAGCTATGGCTGAGGTAGTGCACAGTGAGGAAACATGGTCAGCATTGGTTGATGGGATGATGGTAACTGAGCAGGCTGATTTTTTTTTTTTTTATTTGCATACCACTTTATGTTGAGGAAGTGGCTGCCTAGAATGACTAGAGGAATCCATCGTAAGTGGCTGCCTCTGGAAGTGCTCCAGGCAGCAGCCATCACAGAGTTAAGATACTGACATTTACAATACTAGCCACAACCTATTTAGTAAAACACTATCAAGCTTCAAGGTCACAGAGCATGCCTATAAGTTCTGAGTTTCCCTGCCAGTAATTAAATACTACAGCCACCAAAGCAGGCTACGGTTTTGGTTTGGGGTTTTTTTTTTTCTGATTTGCCTGTAATCACAGGTATAGCAATGGTGTTGGAGGTCTTCAGATTTGCACAGAAGTCCCAGGTATAAAGGACTGGGATTTCAGTATTTTGCCTCTGGTTCAGCATACTGTGTGACATCAGGCAAGCCCTATAACCTCCTCATTTCCTCTAACTGTTTGAGATCTTCCTTGTAGACATGAAGTGTTTCTACCTTGTGGTAATAGCATGCTAGCATTAGCAACTTACATGGTAATGGTAGTATCACCTGGACAGTTGTAGTTTTAAAATATAATTACACAAAATCAAGATTTAGAAATATATTCACAGAAACTCTGTAAGACAAAACCAGTGCCTGTGATATCCCAAACCTTTCCAAAATTGAGACGGTAGTGATAAAATCCTTGAAAATCAGATGTGTGGCAGTGCAAACACCATCCTGCCCCTTCGGAGTGGAGATCCATTCCTTACATCCAGGGCACATTTGCTCAGGATATAGGATGTGTCAACAGCAGCACAGTTTAACACTACTTTGTTGTAAAGACAAGCTTTATGCTTACGGAAACTATGCTATGTAGGTAACTATTCTACTGTAGTAGCTGTTCTACACTCAAACTATCAATACCCTCTCCAGATACTGCCTCTGGTGCTTGTTAAAGGTTATAATCTCATAATCTATTATTTAAACCCATATTTCCTATTACCTCCCTGCTCAGTTTCCAGTCCAATGTCTTTCCTACAGACTGTCATTGACAACTGACAATACAACCAGAACTGCAGATGCTCACTGCTAGAACATGCAAGTGGCATGATATAAACAACACAAAACAAAAAACAGACATAGTAAAAGAAAAGAAAAAGGAGACAGCTAAAATAAAAGTGGAACAAATACAGTCTAGAGACCTTTCTGGACTAAGCACCAGCTGAAATAATGAAAAAAGAAACAATATCCCATTCCATGTTGACTGTTTTGAGGATAAACATTTTTTTGCACATTTTACTAAATAAATCTGCTTGCATGAAAAAGAAAACAAAACCAGGCTCTACACTCAGAGACCTAACTGCGCAACTCTGGATCAGCAAATACATTTCATGCTGCTGCATTTTTACCATGTGTTTGCGACACATTGAGATCACATGCATCCATAATTGCTGCAGCTCTACTAATTTATTCAGGCAGAATAAGATGATCATGTGTCTGAGCTGGCAGCGAACAATCTCTTTCTAATGGAAGCAAACCACTGGGCCCACAGCTTGGGGAGGGCTTCTGTTCTCAGAGGTTTTGTGAAATAAGGATGTACCATTATAGGTAATCTGAACAAGGATGGCTCTTAGTAAAGCGTGCTGTAATTCAATATTTGGGAGAACTAGTAATGCCTACAGAAAGCAGAGGAGCCAAAGCTTGGTCAGCTGGTAGGAAAGATGTAGGAACAAAAAGAAAGCTGACACTGTGTTCAACCCTACATGAAATGGGCATTATGAAACCAAGCACCTGAGCAGCTGGCAAGAGTTTCTGCTGTGTGACTGCCTGGATAAAACACAAAGGTCAGGACATGTTATTCTGTTTGCAGCTATTATAAATCTGATGGCTACTTTTTCTGTAGAAGCAAGCGTCTTAACCTATCTTTCTGTATTTAAAGTGATATAAAACAGAGGAACCACAAGCAGGCTATATCCTACTTTAAAGTTCCTGAACACAACACCAATGTGAAGTGGAAGATGTGGACTCCCTCTGATCTACAGGCAAAATTCAGTCCTTACTCTGAAAGGAGGGTACACACAGAAAGATAAGCACGCAGCTTTACCTATTACATCTTCCCTTTGTCCACAAAACAACTTGAGGATGTTTTATGCAGAGGCAGGCTCCCATTAAGACCCTACTCCTGTAGCCCAAGATTTGAGCCTATTTTTAGCTTGACTCACTGTTTCTCTCCTGAAAGAGACACCGCTTTCTCCAGCAATACCCTTAATATTTATGTCTCACTGTAATACCAATAATTTTGTTTTAATGGGACCAGATTTGCTGAGTTGGTCATAAATTGCAGTAAGATATACAGCTGTATTGAGCTTAACTTTGCATGTCAGATGAGCATGTGAAAGATGTGAGGATATATTATTCAAAGTGGAGTTGCTTTATCCTAGACTGCTGATTCATAATGAAGTCAAAGAAATGTATTTTTTCCCCTTTCTTTGGTATACGAAATAAACACAGTAATCTGTGCTACCTTCAGTTTTTCTGTTCTCTACATGAGGTGTCACAAGAACTACGCTATCACTAAACTGTTTTCAGTTCCATTGTTTCTTCCCTCATGATAAATAAATAAGCCCTTGCCTTGACCATAACATATTTGTTTCTCTTCTTAAACATATTATGACCAGTATCTATCCTATGGAAATAAAAAAAAAAAAAATCACCTCATGCATGATTCACACTTACTCATTATAAAACAGAGCTCTCTGACATTATTCACAGAAAGCACACATTACCCTCATAATGGGCAAGGTGAATGCTAGCATGATGGAAAATTAGCTTTGGTGAGCCTGGATTACACCATACCCCCTTCAGCTACTTGCTTACACACATTGATGAAGAGCTGCTAACACCATGCTGGCATGGTGCACTGCCCTGATAGAGCAAGCCTCTGAGAAAGGGAGTGTTTTACAAGTCCGTGATGTCAATTGATAAGGAAAACAACTGGCTTTCCTGGCTCTGTTACTATATTGGGAAGAGACATCGAGAAGACTGTGGGTGTGGGAGCTGGGACTGGCAGACAGGCTGTCTCCCTTTGCTCTAGGAACTGGCTCCCCCCGTCTGCACAGTGGCCCCTCCATGCACCTTTATTCACAGACAGGCAGACATTTTAGATACATAATCACAGACAATCTTAAACTTAAAAAAAACCAGACCCAAACAGACAAAATGTAAAGGGCAGAACTGCCTTTTTGGGTGAGTCACAGTGCCTCATGCTCAGCAGAGCCCCCTTTAGAAGCGGGTCTGAGGAAGGAGGACCAAAAATAGTTGCTATTGGCAACCAGGCCAGTACTGCTACTCCAGGGTGCAAACAAACATTTTTGGCACTGCCTGCCTTGCTGGTGCCACCTCCAATCAGCAGCCCCCTCAACTCTTCAAGAGATACACACAGCAGAAACCAGTTGAAAACAGACAAAACTTCATTGAAACCAGACAAGGCAGTTACCTGATGCCAGTCCTGCTGCCCACAGGCAAAGCACTGTTGACCACTGCAGGTGGTCTTCTCTGGGGACACAAATGTCATCCTGCCAGTGACATTTTGAAACCTGGAGGGCTGCCCTGAGGGGTGAAGGGGCAGCAGTCAGAGGGGTTACAGTCATCTTGGGTGAAAGCAATTCAGGCAGCTTTGTGACAGAAGGCCACAGGCATCCTAGCTGGCCAGAGTGCGTTTGCACCTCTAAGACACAGAGCGCAGAACACCACATCATAGGTGGGTTTTTTTGCCAGTTGTGGGGCACACGAGGCCACCTGTTCACCTATTTGTACCTGAGCTTTCAAGCAGAGGTGCTTGCCAGCAGGGTTTGGCCAAGCAGGGCTGTGAAGCTGTCGCCACAGCCAGCAGTACTGCAGGCAACACGTAGAGAGGGTTGCCGGGGTGCAGTGTCTCCCCTGGTTTATTTTGGTATGCTTCGTTAAAACTGTACTGCCGGTTCTTAGCTGCAGTTGGAGGTCTCAGGGCGCCCGCACGGAGGCTCTGAACAAGAAAAGCCCTGCTTGTAGAGAATGCAAGTATCAATCCCGCTACCTCTAGCATACTAAGCGAGCGCTCTACCATTTGAACTAATTCCTTTCCTCAATAGCGCGCGACTTCCATATAGCACCCCCTCCGCTCACGTCACCAACTTGATACCAGGCAGTTTGGTGCCTGCGCCGCACCGTTAGGAGCGTGGCTCCGCGCACTGGCCAATGGTGAGGCGTCAGGGGTAAGGCTACGAGGAGATCGTCACCACAGGCACCTACCCCTCCCACTGTAGCCTCCTACCAGACCCGAGCACCTCAGCTCTGGATTGGGAGGGAAGGGTTTATTTTTAAAAGGAACCTGCTCTTTCTATTGGGCAAGGGAAACGCCTGTCAGGGTGACGTTTCCTTGTTGCTAAGTCGGAAAGGTGGGAAGCGAGATGCACCCGCCCCATGCGTTAACTGGCCAACAGGAAGCAGAAAGCCCGCCCCCATCCCCGTTCGACCCTGTTGCAGTCCTGTAGCTGAGTGACTGACACCCGCCAGACTGCCAGTGAGAGGTAGAGCTCCGCACGCCATCCAATAGAAAGGCGCAAGCCGAGGAGGAGGGTGGTGCTGGGGCGGTATGATTGGCAGGCGGGGCGGAGGGAGAGGAGGGCTCGCAGGAGCTGATATGTCCGCCATCTTGCAGCGTCGGTGATGGTGGCAAGTGGTGGCTTTCCCGCCTGAGCGGAAGCAGCCTGGGGCCTGTGGTGGGGGCACGCGCTTGTCGAGGTACGGGCGGTATAGTGGTGAGATTTCCCTGCCGCCGCTTCGAGCGGACTGACGCTCCGGTGGCGGCTCTTCTGCGGCGGTACGGGCCTAGCGCCTGCTCCCTCCGCGCGGGGGGCTCTGGACGCTTCTCAAGCGCTACCGGGCTGGGGCCTGTTGGAGTCTGCTGTGCCTGGCGCCCCCTCGCACACGCGCTACTGAGTTTGGAGTGCCCGGGCCAGGCGCGGTGGGACACGGCGCGGCTGCGGGGTGCCGCGGGCCTGGGCGCGGCGGGGAAGGCCCGGGCTGCGTTGGAGGGAGCCCTACCCGCCCGCCGCCTCTTTCTCCTCGTGGCCGTGACGTTGGGTCCTTCGGCAGCTGCCTCGAAGCTTTTTTCTGGCGCGTCCGTGGCCCTTCGTGCTGGGTGGGGAGCCAGCCGGCAGCCGCGGAGCGGCGGGGACGCCGCGACCGTCCTACAGCAGCGTTTGGGCGCGGAGTGTTGGCGGCCTGGTGCGGCGCGGAGCGGGTCGTGGCGCGGTTGAGTGTGGTGGGCGGCGCATTGTTCCCCGGTAGACTGGAGAAGCTCTAACCTGGGTGAAATGTTTTGTCGAAATAGGGGAAGCTGTCTCCGCTACTCCCTCCCCCGGCAGTCACTTGTGCTGTTTCTGTAACCTACAGAACTTTATTCTGGCTTCACTGTTCTCTCGGGTAATAAAACAGATAAGCATTGCTCATAGCTTATTTTGCATTCACTTTCCTTACTTAAAATCAATTCCTCAGTATTCCTGTGAGGGCGCTTTTTTTTTTTTTTTTTTTTTTTTTTTTGCGGGGGGGGGAAGTGTTTGTGGGGTTTTTGCTTGTTTTGGGTTTTGGTGGTTTTGGGTTTTTTTAGCAATGCAGCTTCTTTCAGTTAGATGTTGTTGAGAGCACAGCACTATTTGGGTAAGCTTTAACTTGTTAAATACGTTTGGAAAAATCTGACTTTGAACCTGCCAGTTCTTTTGGTTTTGTTTTGCTTTAGTCACTAAGAACTTCTCAGAGTGTAAGAGGGAATGCATTATAGTCTTGTGTCTTGTATGAGATAAACACGACTGATGCTAGAGATCATCTCTGTCAGGATAAATGTTATTTAAGTTAGAACAATAAGGTACTTTGAATAGGCATGTTGCTATTGTGTTCTGAGTAGAAGAGTGCAGGAAACTTATGAATGGGTGGATAACTTTAGGAAGTGTTTCTTGTGAGATGTTGACAACTTAAAAATGAAAGATTGTGTTACTGCTAGTGATATTACTTAGATTTAAAATCTCCTTCAGTGGAAGGAGTCTAAATGTACTCTAACAGTGCAGGGTGTGTTTAGTTTGGTTTTAGGTTTGTTTTGGGTTTGTTTTGGTTTTGGATTGGGTTTTTCTTAATTGATGAGTATTAAACTGGTTTAAAATTTCCATGTAGTGTATAAAGTAGCTTGTAAACTGCACAAATACATGTGTATTTTTTCTGGAATGCTGAAAGATGGGAATTCTCCCTGTTTCAGTCTTCCAAATAGATTACTGCAGTTGTTTGAACTGCAATGTGTATTTTCAGTACAACGTACATTCTAGTAAGAGTCTGTGATTACTTAGCTCTGTTTTCAGCAGTGAGGCATGGACTAACTGTACTTTAAGAGTCTTTATTATACAAATATAAAAGAACACTGTGGAATAATCTTTCAATATATAACTTGTTAATGAGATTTCATGCAAACGTGGTATCCAGTCTGCGTGTTTCTTTCATGACAGTTTGTAGTTCTAAGTACTTGTTTAAGTTCACTTAAGTGATTTGTTTCCTCTGTCTATGATACTGCTTGAACATAGGTGATACTTGCTTTCTATGTGAAAAGCAGAATGCGTATGCAGTATTGAATCCTACACTTTCTAAGTTACTAAAGGAATTTATCTTCTAATAGTACTAGAAGATTTTATTTGGCCAGAAGAACTGCTGAAGAGGTCTGTTTACAATGAACTTGAGGAAGACACTGATTTAAAGTGAAAGTTGTAGTTTAGAAATTCAGGAGAAGTCGTCTATTTAGCAGGAATGTCTTTAGGGTAGTGCATTATAGCTTCTTTGCGGGTAGGTCTGGGTTTGAAACAGTTCTTCAAAGTGTTTCTACCTTCTGACTATCTCATCCACTCTCCTTTCTCTCTATTGATGTCCTCTTTTGTCCAAAGTGCGGGGTTTTTTGGGTGGGGTTTTTTTGTGTGCTTAAAAAGCCTTGAAGTATTTACGTCACTCTGCAGTTAGTTAAGATCACTCTGTATTAGTATATTGAAATAATACATTTTCTAGCTTCAATGTTCCAGCATACTACACAGCATCTTTGTAGGTAGGAGGCTTGCATATTCACTTCTCACATATAACTGGGTTAGTTTATGGTGTTTGGAAGTGATGAGGGAAACCATGTTTTTTCTGCTTGGGCAGAAGAGATTCTAGTATGAGCATAGTGATCTGTTTCTGCAGTAAGTTAGAATGTCTTAAGCATGTTGTCTGCCATCTAGATTTGACTCTCGTAGCACCTTCATCTGTGACCTAAGGTTGCTGTGTAGTCTATGTTATTTCATATGCCAGATTTAGGAGTAGTGTGTTATCTCAAAGTAGACACCACATCCAAATTCTAGAAGACCAGATGTCTGATTGGATTATCCTAAGAGCAAGCTGTGGAGCCATTGTTTTTGGCAAAACTTTCCACACTAATAAAACAAATAGGGATAAATAAGAAATAATATCTTGCTTGTCTCATTTTGTCTAGTTGGAAGAAGAGAGCAAAGAACTCGGGAAACTAATGATCACATTTGATCCTGATATTTTTGCAATGGGAGGCAAGCCTTGAAAGATCAATCAGAAAATATGTAGAGAATATGAACATAATGTTGAAAGCTTTGTATAGCATGTTTAATTATTTTTCAGGTGTGTCAGGGTGCCAGTATCTATCTGTTTTAGAAATTATATGCCATTAAGCAACTAAAGTAAAATGTTTTTCTACTGTTGGATTATCCAGTTTGGGACACTTACCAGGAAATGGGATAGACTGCATTGATAGAATCAAGAAGATACTTGGTATAAGCTGTTAACAGCTTGCTTGTTTATGGAATAGTTCTTCACACAATATTGGGGAAACAGTCTGTTACCGTAAAATACAAGACTCTTCATGACCTTTGTTTAGTTAATAATTTCCATAAAGTGCCAAGAAGTGTGTTTGAAGTGGTATATGTGATTTGGAGTGGATGAAAAAGTTCCTGACTAACCCTTTGAGTGTTCTTTCTTTCTTGCTGTTACTCTGTATAGTCATCCCCTAATCCTGTTAAATGGACATATCTTTTCCTCTTCCATGGTGCTTAAAGACTTGGAATGCTTAGTGACAGAATCTATGCAATTTGTTGCATGCCAGCAGTGGAAAAGAATACCAAAGGGACCTCAGTGTACAACTGTATGGAACTGTGAAGCTGTAATACACTCTGCTGTATGGCAGGCAGTATTAGGCATATTGGCAAAATGGCTAAGAAAAGCACCTGTGAAATTGGTAGTGAGGATTTGATTAAAGATGTGAAGGGAGGCAGAATTGAGTAAAAACACATGTATGTATGCACAAGCAGAAATTCCCCCATAGTAAGTTTTCAGGATTAGTTAGTTTCCTTGGAGGAAGTTTTGAGAACACTCCTATTTCATTTTGAATTAGATGATTTCAGGCGTTTATACAGTCTTAAGTTGCACATCTGCAAGGTGTACATGGCCTAGTGGTCTCCATCATGTGTCCATTGGGTCTTCTGGAAAATAAGCACTGTAAGACCATAGGCCAGCTTTTGTCGGTTGTGTCAAAAGATACTTTCAAACATGAAGAAAGCTCTAAAGCCTTTTTATGATGACCAGGCAGGTCCTGGGTGAGCCTTGTGAAAGGGCCATGTGATTTCCAGTGTGGTAACAAAACACAATTGGGATTGAGGATAGAAACTTCCAATTATTTTTTTTTCTTTCAGTAAAAACTAGTGACTTGTTTCTGAATTTATTAAATATGTTGTAGAATATAGCAATTCCAGCACTAAAAGTGCTCTCACTGTTACTGTGTGTCATATGAATCCTAGGCCTTTTTTATCCCTGCTATGCAGTGACACAGTCCCCACCTTCAATGACCATAGACAGAATTTCTAACTGGATCCAAGTATATAACGTAAGATTCTATTGTGCAAATTTAACTTCTACTAGAGGTTTTTGGAGTGAATCTCATTTCCCAAACTAGTACTAGAGAGAAAGATACTTTTCTGTAAATTTCTGTCGTGGTTTTACCCCAGCCAGCAGCTGAGTACCACGCAGCTGCTCGTTCACTCCCCCCCCATCAGGATGGGGAAGAGAATTGGAAGAGTGAAAGTGAGAAAACTCATGGGTTGAGATAAAGACAGTTTAATAGGTAAAGCAAAAGCCGTGTGCACAAGCAAAGCAAAGCAAGGAATTCATTCACCACTTCCCATGGGCAGGCAGGTGTTCAGCCATCTCCAGGAAAGCAGGGCTCTATCATGCGTAACGGTTACTTGGGAAGACAAATGCCATTGCTCCGAATGCCATCGCGCCCCCCCCCCCCTTCCCCCAAGCTCCTTATAAACTGAGCATGACGTCATATAGTATGGAATATCCCTTTGGTCAGTTTGGGTCACCTGTCCTGTCTGTGTCTCCTCCCAACTTCTTGTGCACCCCCAGCCATCCCGCTGGCAGGGCAGTGCAAGAAGCAGAAAAGGCCTTGGCCCTGTGTAAACACTGCTCAACAATAAGTCCATAGAACAAAAACATCTCTATATTATCAATGCTGTCTCCACCACAAATCCAAAACGTATCCCCACACTAGCTACTATGAAGAAAAACCAATCCTCTCAGCTGAAACCAGGACATTATCCACCCCTTATTCCATACTATTTACGTCATGCCCAGGTCCCACACAATTCAATACATCCTCATTAAGCACCACCACCCTTCTCATCCCTTGATATAATATGCTGATATCATTCCCTTAGTCTGTGGACCACCCTTTTAAAATGTCCATAAATGTCCACAAAATGTCCATTGGGTTCACTTGGTCCACAACCTTGGGCTCCATCCACCATGGTGGTCACTCAGGACAGGAGAGGTGGTTGACATGTGGAGTTACTGGGCACCAAAACCAGCTCAGGTCAGGTCCACTGCTGCACTTGCGCTGCCCCCTGTAAGGCTTGTTCTCCATTGGTTCAGGTGATTCTGCTACAATAATTCCTGTAACATGCAACTCAAATCATGGGTTACAACAATTTAAAGGTATTTCCATTACAATCTCCACCCCTGGTCCCTTCGAGTCAGACCATCCAGTTTACCATTGCAATGAACACCTCCCCTTGCCCCTGCTCCGGCTTGAACTTATCCTCAGACTGCAGTCCCTTAGGGGTGTACCTGCTCCAAGTGGAGCCTTATCCTGAGCCACAGTTTCTCCAGGGTACACCTGCTGTGGCATAGACTTATCCACAGCCACAGTCGCTTCGAGGTGCACCTGTTCCAGCATGGCCTTTCTCCATGAGCCACAATGCCTTCATAGATACACTTGCTCCAGTGTGGCCTTGCCCACAGTCACAGCCACTTCAGTCCTCTCAGAAATAAACCTGCCCTATCGTGGGCTCGTCCATGGCCACACACTTTGAAATGTTCCGGCATGACCCATGCACAGCCACTGATGCTTCAAGGTGTACCTGCTGTAGCATGGACTTATCCTTGCCACAGATGCTCCGAGGTGTACCTTCTCCAGCATGGACTTATCCTTGGCTCACAGTCCTTCCAGAGGTATACCTGCTGCGGCACAGACACAACCATGGCCCCAGACACTTCGAGATATACCTGCTGTGGCACAGATGCAACCACGGCCCCAGACACTTCGAGATATACCTGCTGCGGTACAGATGCAACCACGGCCCCAGACACTTCGAGATATACCTGCTGTGGTACAGATGCAACCACAGCCACAGACGCTTTGGGGTGTCCTGCTCCGACGTGGAATCATCCACAGGTCACAGTCCCTTCGACTTGAGTGCACACAGGAGTTCCAGCCTGTCCAGGACGGCAGCACAAAAACAGCAGCGATGCCCTGGCCACCTGCCAGCCCAGGCGCATCACCATTGCTGTTATCAAAATGTTCCCAGGCACAGCACAGTAAGATGATGAGCAGTACGGCAGTACAGCGAGCAGCGAAAGCACAAAGCAGCACTAACGAGCACTAGACTCTAATAGACAGTAAGGCAAGCAAGCCCATGGCAAGCACAGGAGCCTGCCAATTAATAGCTAACAGCTAATACTAAATAGCTAATAACAGCTATAAATTCAATCTAGCACATTCCAATCAAATCTGTCATTATCTCAAACCCTTCGAGCCCCACGTTGGGCGCCAAAAAGGACTGTCGTGTTTTTACCCCAGCCAGCAGCTGAGCACCACGCAACCGCTCGTTCACTTCCCCCCCATCGGGATGGGGGAGAGAATTGGAAAAGTTAAAGTGAGAAAACTCGTGGGTTGAGATAAAGACAGTTTAATAGGTAAAGCAAAAGCCGCGCGCACAAGCAAAGCAAAGCAAGGAATTCATTCACCACTTCCCATGGGCAGGCAGGTGTTCAGCCATCTCCAGGAAAGCAGGGCTCCGTCATGCATAACGGTTACTTGGGAAGACAAACGCCATCGCTCCGAATGCCGCCGCCCCCCCCTCTCTTCCCCCAAGCTCCTTATAAACTGAGCATGACTCATATAGTGTGGAATATCCCTTTGGTCAGTTTGGGTCACCTGTCCTGTCTGTGTCTCCTCCCAACTTCTTGTGCACCCCCAGCCATCCCGCTGGCAGGGCAGTGCAAGAAGCAGAAAAGGCCTTGGCCCTGTGTAAACACTGCTCAACGATAAGTCCATAGAACAAAAACATCTCTATATTATCAATGCTGTCTCCACCACAAATCCAAAACATATCCCCACACTAGCTACTATGAAGAAAAATCAATCCTCTCAGCTGAAACCAGGACAGTACATTATGCTTCTTTAGAAGAGTGAAGCATAAGACCCTAGTCCCCAGTTAGGTGATGCACATTTCTTACTTGTAGTAGTGCCCTAAGGTAAGGTCTTGGTGAAAAAATTTGTCTTTCTGTGAAATACACTGTAACCTTACCTTTAAAGGAGACTTAGGTGTCTGTTCATATTCTGTTCTTACTTGTCATGTACTACTTTGACCGGTCTCCAATCTGAAGAGCTCACTTGGAAACTTTAGGTCTGGTTTGAACTACAGTAATTCACATTATTTCTTCTGCCTTGACAGACTTGCCAGATATGCAAGTATCTTTGGAAACTAACTCTTATAGAAAATGGTAAGTAGTGGATTACATTTGTTTGAGAAGTTTAGCTGCTGTCACCAAACATCTTGAAAAAGGAGGCTGCTAAAACAAAGCTGTAGTGGTAGCGAGAACAGACCCACTTCTGGGTAGATGGCTTTCCTGCTGATGTTGTATGTGGCTTGTGTCTACAGGAAACCAACTTCCATTTCATGACATTGATCAGCATGCATTCCAGATGGAAGTCCATTTGAAAATTGCAACAGCATAGGGGTTGTATTCCCATCTTTCATGTTTGTCTTTCTGTGTGCTTTCTGGCTGTTATGAAAGAGAAGTTTGTCACTGCTCATGGCAATTCTGAAGGGCTAATGGCATTTTTGGTAACTGTTTTTCTTGCCTGTGAGTGACAGCTGTAGAAGTTTGGCTACTTCATAGCCAGTTCAGTCTGTTCTTCCTTTTGGCTGTGACAAGCAAGCATTCATCAAAGGATCCTTCTATGTGTGTACTTGATGCTGATGATGGGCTCTTTGTTATAGCTTCAAGCCATGTTTAATGGCAGAAAGATGCTGTACACTGAGCGTTGTATTTAGATGGAATTTGTCCGATAAAGGAGGTGGTAAAGATAACATTAGTGAGATGTCTGCATTTCTTAATAGCCAACATAAAAAACCTAAATGCATCTTTTCATACTGCTTGTCTTTACTGTAGTGATTAGTGTGCTGTTTTCATTTTAGCAAGTGGTGCTTCAAAGGAGGGAAAAGGAGGAAGATTTAAAGGCAGTGCAGATAGAAATCTAGTAGTCAGTGAAAGATGGTGTAAGACCACTGCACAACTTGTTGAGCTCTGCAGGTTGTAAAGAAAGATTATTGCTGTAAGTTGATAATAGCATTCAGCACTTAATTTTAATTAACAGTTAGATAACTTGTAAAACTTTACAATTCCTTTTGACATTACTGAGTCCTTCCTGTTGCTTTCACTAGAGGTGTTACAGGATGTCTTTGCCAATTTAAAAGGGATCTACTTTGCTGTTAGATTATGAAAGCTGTATCTCTAATTCTGTAGATGTATTGGGTTTTTTGGGCTAAGGCCCTTTTCTGCAGTCATTTATGATCCAAAAGCTTTGCTGTGAGACCAATAAAGTGTGATTGGGGACTGAACTTACAGCTTTACTCTTTTTCAACCCATTATAAATGTTTGATTGCTTTTATTTCTCAGCAGTTTTGCCAGGTGCAGTTGTCTTATTAATATGATTTCAGTCATGGATGGGCACATAGTTTTTTCCTGTGGCTGGCTGTTCCAGTATGCTCTCCTACTGTACTTAAGTATTATTTATTTTGTGAGCCAAAAAAACCCCTAACCTTGACATGGCTGAACTGAGTACCAGCCACACCTGGCTGTGATGGTCTACTTCAAAAGTGCAATTTATGAATACAAATGAATGCCTAACTCTCCAGTTACTGAATAGGGAATTTAGTTGCCCAGATTTGAATTGTAGAGTTGGGGTATTGAAGGCAGACAAAAAAAAAAAAAAATCTGAATCTCTTACGTATGTTGGTGTCTGGAAAAAGATTCAAAGTCTCAAAACCCCATAGGTTGCTTGATATCTTTTGTAGCGTAGGAAGCATGATGGGTGTCTGATATCTTTTTCATTATAGGAAACTGGCTTCCTTTTAGGGCATAACAGAAAGCAATTATGTTAATGCTTGTACAATAGCTTTTTCTTTGAAATACAGTGGTCTAAGCCGTCCTTCTCCAGACTCAGGAATTCTGAAGTTTAACTTGCACTCCTCAGAACAATATACTAGCCATGAGGTTGGAAACTAGAATACAATGGGGTTGCTTTTTTCCCCTCTCACATTGAAGTTGTAGCCCCATGTGGCCAAGAATGAAATTATTAATAGATACAGCAGAAAATTTGTAACTGTGATACTGATCTCATCCTCATAAGAGGTAGGGATTATAGATTCTCTCAAGGTCTAACATTTTTTTAATCTATTGGAGATTGTGAAGATTATGAATGTGAAGTATGATGTTATATAGTGGAACTACTAAGCAGCAGAATGCCAGTAAAAATGGTAAATGTGTTTTACTGTTAAGTGTTTTTTTTGTAGGGGGAAAAAAGCGATCTAACTTCTTTTATTATAGGAAAAACTGCAGGCCACAGCCATTGAATCTATCCCCCTGAAACTAAAAGCAAACTGGCAGTTGAAAATAAAGAAGGGAAAGTTGGAGAGGGAAAGAGATGAGGTTGTCTTTTTTTATTATTATTACACCTAAACCACCTATAAAATTTTGTTTCTAGTTTTTTAAGCATTTCAAACTAAGTTAATTCCTGTGCCACTTGCCACACTAGTTAGTGAGTTGACTGTATGGAATGGTAATAAGACTTACTTGACAAAAATCTGTGTGGAACCCTAAATGTTACTTAAAAGGGTAGAAGATTTAAGTTCAGGTCTTGATTGACTTCTAAGTTTCTGCTCAGCATTGCTTTTTAGGGCTATATCATGTAATGCTGTTATAAATACCATTTTAAGTTCTGAGCTAGCATTTTAAATGGCTTGCTTTCTTTAAAACTTTATTCTTCAAATCCTTTGAATAGGCATACGGCACTGAAGTATCAATGCGGTTTTTGATAACTATTTGTGTTGCAATTATAACATTGTTATTTCAATAATTCCTAGTTAGTAAAGTAACACTTTGTGAGAGTTGAGACGTCCCCTTGCAGTGGGAGAAAACTGTTGACAGATATATTGGTAGCTAGAGAAGGAATTTGTAGGAAGGAATTGATGCTGGCAATATTTTGGTGAATTACTGTGGTGTAGCCCTGTCTTGAAAGGGCACAAAGAAAATGAGAGAGGAGACATAGCCAGTTAAAATAAGGGTCATTCGAAAACATTATATCCCTAAACTATGGCATGCTGCTTGAATGGCTTTTTAAAACTGTTTGCATGTATATATTAGTGCACTTATGACATTGCACAGCTGATGATCACTTCAGTGTAACGATTTAGAATATGAAAGTAATCTCCCTTTGAAAACAGTTTTCTTAAGAAATACTACTAAATCTGAGGTAGACTTGCCCTGTAGTTTGCCACTTGCAACCATGACAAAAGTTTTGAAAAACACTGTGTAACAAATGCACTCTTCTGATGCTCTAGAGAAGCATTGAGGCAGACCTTTCAAAAGATTGTTTTGAAGATTACAGAGAAAACAGAGTAGGTTTGGCATTTCCATATAAAACTTTGGATTGTGCTTCGTAAGTAGGGGGTGTTTTGCAGTTGAAAGAAGGTGACTTTGTTAAGTAATCTTGATTTTTTTCTAGTATTGTCCATCAAAATAGAGGTCCATGGGGAAGGCATACTTCTCTTCAGTGGAGCCACCAGAGGCATCTGTGCCTGAAAAACCTGGGGTAATTGCAGTGTGCATGGTTTGTAAAAGCACAGCATGGCAAAACTCGGATTACTGGAGTGATTTACTCCAGTGTATAAATTGCCTGGGGGGTGGGGGGAGGAGGAAGAAAGATAGCATTGACTTAATAGCCACTTTAAGCTCTTATGTCAAAAATGTCTTCTCAGTGATCTTTCATTATTTTGCTGGGTTTCTAATTTCTCTTCTAGAACTTATTTTTGCATATACCCATATAAAAATGATAGTAATTCAGTAAACTTACGTAGGTGAGACTTGATAATATCTTCTCATTCAAAGCATTTTTTTCTTAGTTTTGTAAGCTGAGTCTCTGGGAAGTAAAGATAGTCGTGCCTCTATCTGTAGTTTCGCTATGTAGTGCTAAGTGTTCATTGTTTAAATAACATGGGTCAGAGGGCTTTCTAGCACTTTATTATGAAAAACGGTAATAAAATGCTTGTGGAGGATATTGAATCTCTATTCAGTTGTCTTAATCTTTGAGTGATAAGGTAACCCAACTGTTTGGCATCTAGTACTTAATTGACACTCCATGTGTACTAAAATATTTTTCTTTTCCAACTACTTAACTTCATCCTCAGGATATCTGCAAAGATGGGGAAACAGTTGTATAGACTGTTTTCCCAAATATATGGAGTATGTTCTGTGAAGAAAAAGAGAGTCGTCTTGGTTAAAGGCTCAGCTAAAGCCTTAACATTGGCACTAAACTAGGGAAGATCCCAGATGGCACTAAAGTGTTTATTTAAAATGCAGATGCCAACATTTAGGCAAGCAAGTATGGTAAATTAGCATCACTTACCTTGTATCCAGGTGCTGTTGCTGTATTTTATTTCTCTTGCTTGACATTGGAATAACTTTTCTTTTTTTATCCTAGGGGTTGTATTGATAAACACAAAAACTTAGTGATTGTAGAAATAAGTATAGATGGGGCTTAAGGTTTTTCATGAGTGAAGTCAAATTAGTAATCTTCCTCAAGTCTAAATCAAAATCAAACATTTATTTTAACTTGTTTAAAGATTAAAAGAGGAGATCCCTTCAATTTTTCTTTTCGTGCTATCGGACCTGCACACTCTTTGAAGAGTGTTAGGGATTCCATCTTTCAGTTTGAAAAGCAAAACATGTTTGTGATATTGTCATGTTAGGGGAGTATTAGCCTGTATGTGCATGCAGAGTGGGTCGATTAGTTCTGTCTGTTTTCACAGGACATGGTAGCACAGAAATCATAGGTAATATATTTAGTGGATCAGTTCTTGATATCCTAATTAAAAGGGCAGTCCTGCCTGACATCATGAAAATGTGCAGCTGTCAAAACTTATTTTAATAGTTCTGTAAACCTTAGTATGAAGAAAAGCAGGAAGATAATCTTGCCCACAGCCTTTTAGTGCAGTTCAGGTAACCTGCACTTTCATTGCAGGTTACCTGAACAACAGGTTCAAGGAATCTTTAATGAAAGTGAAGAGTCAAACAAGAAGTGACAAACAGCTTTGGATTTAATTTTGAAGTTGCTATCTTAATGCAAGAGTCCACTCTAATTCTGGCAGCAGCTATAGCTGACTGGAGCTTCAGGAGGCAAAACATTCACAGGCTCCTAGAGGCTGCTGACTTCTACTGAGCTGCAAATGATCTTAAGTACTCTTTTTAACAAAACTTAGATTTTGCATAAAAAAGAAAGCTCGTAACAGACTTGAAGGCACTGTCTGTATAGAAGGAACACTCTGTGCCCTGGTTAGAAGTTGAAGCTTTCTTCTACCTCCGTGTATTTTCATTCACCTCAAAATTTGATTTGTGTCCAACTTTACAGGTCTAATCAACGAGGTGAAAAGGAGGATGAACTTCTTTATCTGAACAGTTAAAGGTTGCTCAGAGAAAATGAGTATATTCACACTACAGCACCTTACTAGGAATGTCCAAGCACCTTATACATATGCTTTTGTTTAGTGTGCCATGTCAAGTAGTGATTTGGATTCAAAAGCTGTGTGGCCAGTTAGTATGCTGTTGTACTCGGATTAATTAAGGGAAATGAGAGGCAGGGCTGTGTAGCTTTGATACAGCAAAGTGTCTGATGCAGCTGTATTGCCTTCTAGTAGCACTGCTTTTGGTATTACCTTAGGGAACTCTTTATCATACTATTGCTAAATACTGGCAAGCATGTTCAAACAGTAGTCTTATCTCTAGTCTGCTCTTTCAGCAGTGTTCCATCTGGTTGGCATGGAGAGGGGCAAATTGAGTGAAATGCTGAAAATTAAAGCTGTCATTCAAGTTATGCACAGTGCAGCCATGGTAACTGTATGGCTGTGATCTGATGCTAGTGTCTTACACTCAAAAAAAATAACCAAACCCATGCACTTTTTCAGAGTACTAACTGGAATAGAATAGAATAAATACTTAAGAAAAAGAAACCTCTGCTAAAATTAATACACCTAACCTTAAGGGTGTCTCCTTAAGTTACAATAGTTTTTCCTTAAATGTTCAAGCAAAAAAGAAACAGTGTACTGCTGAAGCAGTCATTCAGCATTACTGATTTTTACATTTCCAGAGTAGTAGTACAGGAATTCGGGACTCATTTACACTTGCACATTATCAGGTGGTTGAGACAATAGTTGAACTGGTACTGAATTGTCCAAGTTCAGTCTTTCATGTCTTGTTCTTATTTTCATCAGATTCAGGAGAACTTTTACTCTGCAATGCTGCAGCAGGCCTAAGGTGATATAATTTGGGACAAAGATGGAAGAGACAAATCCTAGTTACCCTGTCCCGAATGGTGTGTTACTTCTTCTTTGGCCGTGCTGGCCCTGGTGATTGACAGACCCTTTGAGCTGTTTCAGCATGTGGACTTGTCAGAAAAACTTCCCTTCTTCCTCCACCAACTGCGTTTGTCACCTCTTAAATATGTTTTTTCACTTGGAGATGACTTGGCAGAAGTTTGACCAGTGTCTGGGAGCCAGCAGAGGGAGACGGCACAGCAAGGTATAGTGTGGAGCTTCGTTGCATAGCCAACTTAGCCTCTTACAGCACTCCTGTCAGAGACTGGATGGAATTTCAATCCTGTTCCTCGTTCTGAGTGTGGATGGTGACATTTCAACATACAAATATGCCCTCTAAGCAAGATCTTCAGAGCTGATACCCAAAACATTCAAAGGTTAAGTTCTAACATAAGTGAGCCACTTCTTACAGAGTTTAAAAATTGCCTTGATTATCGTGCAGATTTTTTTTAATAAACTTCACTAGTTCACAAATTAGAATTCTGGACTAGATCAGATACAGTGATTTCTTTCCCCTTCAGCTGTCTCCACCCTACCAATTTCATGGTGGTAGACAACATTTTAAGGCCGAGTTTCGTTTCTTTGAAGACCATCTGTTCAAGGGGTTGTTTAAATAAAAGTTTTTGGGAAGAGATGTTCCTCATTAAGTTCTGTAGTAAGCCTGAAGACATCAGTGTTCTGAGGAGGACACATTATTTTTATTTTTCCCACCAGACGTTTGGAGAGGTGTGGTGAAGAACAATGGTGAATCTTAAATGATGATTTCACAGTGTTCTGCCTTGAGCATTAACATTAAACAGTTTTGTATTGCTAGACTGTAACTTCACCAGGGAATCTTTCTGGGCCAATAAGCCAGTGGAAAAAATCGACTATTTTTTACTGAAGCACAGTGTCATATAAAAACACTTGCACTTGTTCTTAGTACAATATGACCCAAAGAGGGAAAAGAACTAAACCATGCAGTGTCCTATGCTTCCCATTATTAATTGCAGTCCAGACACTTTTATTGTTCCTGAAGAGACACTTGTGCTCTGCTAGTGGTTTTGTCAAACTGATCACCCCCGTGATGGGCATGTGGGGGGCTACGAAATGAAACTAGAATTTTTTCACTGAGGTTTTTTACACCGCAAAAAACTAATCTTATGTGGCACTTTTATAGTAGGTTATATAAGTTACTGTTTTGAATGCATGGAATGAATAAGAGCAGCACTATTCAGTAGCTTGCAGTTCTTACACTTTTTTACCAGGATGCACAAATGTTGCATTGGTTTCTGTGAGCAAAGAAACCTGTTTAGAATAGGGATGTGTGGGAATGGTTTTAGAAGTAGACATGTCTAATCCATGCAGCATTAGTAAAATTTATTTAGTTCTGTTTATCGTAGCTGTTCACATAATGGTTAAGTTCTCTAAAAAAGTATAAATAAAGTTCATCAGGTAATACTTTAGAACTTTACTATGCTATTGTTCTTCACATAAAGATGGATGCTACCCTGGATAGTTGTGTCTTGGTTTATTTTTCAGGTATATCAGATAAACGTGAGCATGCATATGTTCTAGTGGTGATGAGTTTTCATGGTTTAAATGTAATATATATATGTAACAATACTTCCATTCTGCTTTTGCATGTTATCTTCAGGTTTAAATGTTTGATACTTTCTATCATGGCCCCACTTCTCCCTGACAGAAGTGCCATGTTAATGTGGCTGAACTATTGCTGGATGTGAGCCATACCTGGATATAGCAAAGCCATAAATAGACTTGAACCTCATCCAGTCAGTTGATTCTTTTTCTTATTATTTTAAGGAAAGATCTCCTGTGGGTTTTCCTTTTTTGCCTTTATCCATACTGCAGTCCATTCAATACCTAATCTGTGTTGCAGAGGGGAACAGTCTGAGCCAACAAATGATCTGTACCACTGAGTGGAAGTAATTCTTTAAACCAAACTGTCTACTCTTGTAGATTCAGAGGTGGACAGAAAAAGTCCTGATTGACCAGAGCAGGCTTCTGATGGAACACCCTTTCCAGAGTGTGCTAAAATACTTGCACTGCTAGTATCTTGTTAATTTGATTACGCTAGTGTTTTTATTTTCCCATATAATCCTACTGTGTTGAATTCAGAAGCTGACTGTTCTGGTGCTAAACAGTGGTATTCAGACACTAATGTTTTCTTTTCAAACAGAAGGAGGAATTGAGAAATATCAGAAAGACATCCTTGTAAGGGAAGTAATAATAGTGGTTTTCATTTGGATAGTTTTATTGGCAATTGAAATCTCTGTGAACAATATTGTAAGAATTTGTAAACTCTTCTGAAAGTGCATTAAGGTAAGCAGGCTTCTTATTTTGCTCCCACATGGCATGATTGAGGAAATGATGTTCTCTCCCTACTTGGAGCTCTACTTCTGAACGTAGGTGTGTATTTGAAATGCAGAAATGACAACCAAGGAAACTTTAGTTAAGCAGACTAAGTCCAGTAAACTTGTTTACTTTTTCTGCTCTAGTTAGTCACTTGATTCACAAGGGATTGTTAAATCTACTTGACATGTAGACCTGAAAGTCTAAGGATTAAAAACACATGTGACCTTTGAAAGTATTATGGTCAATGTAATACATTGACCTTCAGTTCATATGTATGCTGGTTACTGAAATAGCCTTAGAGAAAGTTGTGTTCAGTGTTGGTGTATGTTAAGGCTTGGAATCTTCGTGTTGTGAATAAAATGCAAATGTGGTGGCTTTTGGCTCCAGAACTGTTGGAGGTAACAAACAACATGGTATTTCAAGCTGCAAAACTTACTAGCCCTAACAAAGCTAAGAAAAAACCCAACTTATATTGAGTGATGGTTTAACTAGAGTGCAAGAATTTCTTTTAGTTCAGGAGGAATTTATTTGTGGTATATATCTTTAGGTTGACAGAGGCAATCTATTATGTCATCAAGAAACAGCTTTGAATACACAGCTTCTTATCTTTAACATGGAAGGTGTAAAGTTAAATCATTCTTTTCGGCAGAATTCTTGAAATGCTTTTGAGGTGCATGGTTTGTGTGGGTGTTTTTGGTGGTGTGTTTTTGTGGTTTGGGTTTTTTTTAGCTGAAGATATATTTGTGACAAACTGATAGTATTTGGCTGAAAAGCTCTGCTAGGTAGTCACTGACATGAATAATGAATGTGCTACTATATTGGCTACCCTTCTTAGTTGCCAGTACTTCTACTTCTTTTTCCATGAACAATATTACCCATGTTCCCAAAAGAAACAAAAGTCTTGTCTTACTTGAAACCTGCATTAAAATGCAAAATCAAAAAGCCCTCTGTAACTGCTGGAAAGAGAAGGTGAATTTTTGTATTAGAAATTAATCTTATGACTGCCAGAAACGGCTACAGCAGAAAGAAGCATTAATTGGGAGGATGCTTTTTCTTGATTATTTGGTGTTGACCAAAGCACGGACAGGTAAGTCTCCCTCTGAAGCCAGTTATGGATATCTAATTAAGCTCTTTAATGTTACTTTGCTTTGCATTGAAATAACTAAACTGTCAAAAGCGGGGGTTGTCTTAATGATAAATTTTAGGTGACCAAATACTGTCTTAAGACAGCTGTTTATTTTGTATGTGGACTGTATTGGTTTTTACTATAAATTAAAATTGGCTGAATTGTTTATACAGACTTATGCTAAAATAACTGACGTTCTTATTGCTTGTACATTTATTTGTGTGCAAGTTTGTGGATAAATCAGATGTTAATATAACAAGAGAATAGTTATGAGGATAGAAATGTCTGCTAAAAAAGACTCTAGTGATGGGTATTTCAGATTTTTTAGATGTTACTTCATATGAAGTTGCTAATAGTTTATGGGGAAAAAAAATAGTCTGGATTCCTGTTAGATTCCATAGTCAAGTGCAGGTTATAAAGGCAGTTTCATTTTATCTCAATGAGGCAATGAAGTTTCTTTGTCTCCCAAAAGTAAGGGGGATCTTTAAAGCTGGTTTAAAAATAAACAAGTCTTTCAGATGACAAGATGCTTTTGAATTTATTCTCAGAGTATGCTGTGCTGAATTTACACTTCCCAGCAAGTTGTTTCCTTCAGTTCATGTCTTATTCCCTGCAAAGCAATGCTTAGTATTCATGCAGCTGTTGAATAGAACCTGTTAACAGTGTTAAATTATAAAATGTTTTTTTTGTCGTTGTAGGAAGAAATCTGCTTCATCTAATTCAATCCTAATTCAGTCCTGCTAATCTGCTAATACTGTAGATTGAAAGATTTTTTGCTGTTGCCAGGATACCCTGTAATGGGCAAGGAGCCTGAGAGAATACAAAGCATTCTGTTTTTTTAACTTTAAAAAAACTTTTGTGTTTAACAGGTAAGAAACTATTAAACTTCACCTACAGCAGTAGATATAGCTTCTGCATCTGTAAAGTCTTACCTTAAAATTTAAGCAGTTCTTGAATGCTTTAGGTTTTCATGTCCGTGATGTCCACTAAAGGCTTATTTACCCGATTTCTGTAGGTTCCCATCTACTACCTTGTAAGCTGCTCCTCCTTCTGTAGTTCAGGCTTTGTGGCCATTCCTTCCCTTTCCTTGCAGCTTTTTTCTGACTGCTTTCTAGCTGGACATTTCTAATTTTGTGTTTTAACCTACCCTGCTGTTGCACTTCCTTCTCTGCCATGCTTTGGTCTTACAGTAAGAAACAAGGGTCATCTAGGCCCACTGTTGTGGTTATTCTATTTGTTTTACAGGGAACATGTTTTAAAGTGTTTTGATTTTGTGCCAGGAGGTGTATCTGCTGTCCAGCCTCCAATTCTTTGGAAGAATTTCAAAGCAAATGTGTTAATGAAATGACATATATTAGGTATGAATGATGTTTAGCTCTATAGGTTATTATATTGAAGAATGGTAATACTGTCTTTGCAACTGAATTTTTAGCACTGCACTGTATGCTTTGGTGTAAAATTGTCTTCTGGTTAGCTATGCATTGTTTCCCTTGCTTTTTATAATATTATGGGACCATCTGCTTTTCTCAATACATAGATATCTTCATTTCCATTTTGAAGATAATTGGAAGAATTCAAAATATGAAGAATCTCAACTGAATTCTGAGACTGATGAATGTTTTAAATGTGTAAATGGTTGTTGAAGTGGAGTTACTAGAAAATGATTCATCTTTTCTATTTGGGTAGGGGAGATCAATGTCTAATTTGTAGTTATTGCAGGTAACTAAGATCTGTATTTATTAACACTTACTAACCTGCGGTTTGAGATAGTGTAGGAATTGATGAGGATACACTTGTTGCTATAAAATTGCTCTTGTAACTTCATGGCAAACTAGATTTCAGCTGATTTTTGTACTTTTGCTGGACAGTTATGACCTTGAATTTTGAGGGTTTGATGTCTTTGAGTAAACATTAACAAGTTTGGACTTATGTACTTCAGCATGTGAAAGTATTGGGGGCATTCAGTCATAATAGGTGTATGTGTGTCTATGCACATGATGGATATATATTATCTGTATAGTATGTAAAAATACATATTTATAGTTCTGATTTAGATAGAAGTGCAGCTAGTGTGCGTAAATAAGGGAGGCTAGTATGATAAATAAGGGTGAAAGTGATTTCACTTCTATCTTGAGTCTTAACTGTGCTGCAGCCATAGCATGCTCCTTCTTCCCTTGTCTGATAGGGGAGTGAAAGTCCCTACTTAAAGACAGTTTGCCTCCTGAGGAGGAGGTGGTGGCAGCTTTTAGAGGGTGTTATGAAAATTACTGTCTTCATACAGTTTTCTGATGTCTTTCTCTCCCAGCCAAGAAAGGACTATCACATGATATCTTTTGCTTGCTTTTCACTCAAGAGTATGTAGTTACCCTTTGAAAGTATAGTAGTTAGCTGCAGAGCGTATGTACTGTAAATGAGTATAATGGCTGGAAGGAATTGTATCTGTAGTACAAGCTTATATTGTACAGTAGTCAATGAACACACTGAAGTGTTTCTCTTCTATTCTGAAACATCATTTGGTTAAGTAGGAATTCTTGATGGTATTTGGAAGATGGTGCAGTGTGTTGTTTTTGGTATGTAAGTGAAACTTTACCTGCAAACGTTGAAATGTTGCTAGCTTACGTACAAGGAATGCTCCCACTCAATTCCTGAATCTTACAACTTGATGGTAAGGTCTTACTAAGATGATTATAGAACCATAGATTGGTTTGGGTTGGAAGGGACCTTTAGAGGTCATCTTGTCCATCCTCCCTGCAATGAAGAGGGACATGTTCAGCTAGAACAGGTTGCTCAGAGCCCTGTCCAACCTGCCCTTGAATGTTTCTAGGGATGGGGCGTCTACCCCATCTCTGGGCAACCTGTTCCAGTGTTTCGCCACCCTCACAGTAAAGAATTTGTTCCTTATATATAATCTGAATCTGCTCTCTTTTTGTTTAAAACCATTACCCCTTGTCCTATTGCTGCAGGCCCTACTAGTCAGTCCCCATCTCTCTTATAAGCCCCTTTAAGTATTGAAAGGCTGCAGTGAGGTCTCCCTGGAGACTTCTTTTCTCCAGGCTGTGAACAACTCTGACTCTGTCAGCCTGTCCTCATAGGAGAGGTGGTCCAGCCCTCTGATCATTTTCGTGGCCCTCCTCTGGACCTGCTCCAACAGGTCCATGTCTTTCTTGTACTGGGAGCCTCAGAGCTGAACACAGTACCTCAGGTGGGGTCTCACCAGAGTGGAGTAGAGTGGGAGAATCACCTCCCTCAACCTGCTGGTCCATGCATCTTTTGATGCAGCCCAGGATACGATTGGCTTTCTGGGCTGTGAGCGCGCATTGTCAGCTCATGTCCAGCTTTTCATCCACGGGTACCCCCAAGTCGTCATTTGCAGTGCTTCTCTCAATCCCTTCATCCCTCAGCCTGTATTGATACTGGGGGTTGCCCTGATCCGGGTGTGGGACCTTGCACTTGGTCTTGTTGAACCTCGTGAGGTTCACATGGGCCTATTTCTTGAGTTTGTCCAGGTTCCTCTGAATGACATCCCATCCGTCACATATGTCAGCTGCACCACTCAGCTTGGCATCATCTGCAAATTTGCTGAGGGTGTGCTCGATCCCACTGTATCATTGATGAAGATATTAAACAGTGTTGGTCCC
Source organism: Balearica regulorum gibbericeps (assembly GCF_011004875.1). Taxonomy (NCBI): domain Eukaryota; kingdom Metazoa; phylum Chordata; class Aves; order Gruiformes; family Gruidae; genus Balearica; species Balearica regulorum. The sequence continues at coordinate 50,250,014 of NC_046188.1, read as the reverse complement.
GATACAGACCCCTGAGGAGCACCACTTGTCACTGATCTCCATCCAGACATTGAGCTGTTGACCTCTATTCTGGATGCGACCATCCAGCCAATTCCTTATCCACTGAACAGTCCATCCATCAAATCCATGTCTCAAATTAGAAAGAAGGATGTTGTGGGGGGACTGTGTCAAAGGCCTTACAGAAGTCTGGATAGATGACATTTGTAGCTCTTCCCTTGTTCACTGATGTGGTCACTCCATCACAGAAGGCCACTAGGTTTGTCGGGCAAGACTTGCCCTTGGTGAAGCCATGCTGGCTGTCTCAAGGCACACAGAGGACAGAGAGGTGATTTAATGCAGCTTCAAGTAGGATTTGTTCCGTGATCTTCCCAGACACAGAGGTGAGGCTGACAGGTGCCTCGTCCTGCAGGGGGGAAAGGGAGGCACAGCCAGCTTGCGATAAGGTCTCCCAGCACTCCATAAAAGAATTGTTGATAGATTTTTTGTTTCCTTTTCAGAATCATTTCTAGATTGCTATGTTCTTTTGGAAATGGGAGGACTAGGGCTGTGCACTGTATTTGAAATATGTGTGCAATATATATTGAATTGTTGAGGTAAGGTGTTTGATTTTTGTGTTCTATTTCATTCCTTTTAATTTCAAACCATCTATTGGCTCCCTCAACAAAGTTTCTTTGAAACTTCACTAGCTTATGATAATAAAAGTCTAATTGTTAGTATAAGTACTAGAGTATTTCTCAAAAATTACTTTCCACTGGGGCTCGCATTCATGGCCTGAACAGGTTGTTCAGACACTGAAGAGACTTCTACATCTTGCTTTGTGTTCATATGAGACTTTTATTTTATGTCAAATTGCTCCTACATTTTGTTTAAGAAACATAGAAACTGTACCATGAAAACTCTCCTGTATTACTGGGTTTTTATTTGTGATTACTGGATGCAATGTAGTTAAATCTAGGGACTTGGAACAGTAACTTATATCTTTCTAGCTAATAACACAACGAACCTCACTGCTTTAATTGAAATGAAATATATTTTCAAATAGGTTATTGGGTAAGTACGATCTCTATTGTATTATTTGAAGTATTTAGAAATAAAACTAAGGAATAGTTAAGAGCAGAGGTTTTATCCTACTTAAAAACCATACTATTTTAATGGGATAGAAGATAAAGAATTCTGTAATTTTTCCCCCAAACTCTCAATGCAGAAGCAGCAATGTAAGTGTGTTGCTGTATATGAGAGATTCTTTCTTGCATTCATTGTGTGGAAAAATTGGGGAATTCAGTTATGCCTAACTATATTGCTGTAAGTTGCATTATGGAAAAGAAAAGATCTGGTTTGGTCCAGATTTTCAAGTTGGAATGCAGGTGTCTTTTTAATATTACTTTGTTCAAATTGCACTGCATTCCAGAGTAATTGCATCAGTGTTTATTTTTTCCATTTAATAGGTCTTGGGATATTTAATGTTTTGAGGAATTGTGCCCCAGCCCGCAACGGACAGGCAGTTGTAGACAGCAGGTTTACAATGGGTGATGCTCTGGCTGAGTGAAATAGGCAGTTTAAAAAGTAGCCACTAGAGTGTCCTTTCTGTCAATTTGGGTGACAGAGTTGTTTAGCTCTAAAATTTTTTCAGACATGCAGTCATACTTCGCTGTTTTGAACAGATGGTCCATTTCCAGTGTCAAAATAAGCACTTTATAAATGCTGGTATGGTGTCTAATTCTCTTTTAATGATAAAAATATAAGAATTATCTTCATCATTACTTTGTCCTTCCCCAAACCTACCTACCTGTTTGGTTTTTAGAAGGCAATGGATTGTTTGCATTAGAAATGCTTTTATCACTAAGAAATGTAAAATCTTCTTGAAAGCCTGTGGTGGCACCAAGGACTCCTTTGTGGTTGCTCTCCTGCACCCAACAACTAAGTTGTCTTTTTTCTAGTTGCTACACAGGAGTTATAAAAACTTGTTTTGCTGAAGCAGGGTACATAATTTAGGATGTGTTTCAATCATGGAGAAGTTTGTTGGTGGAAAGGTAACTGATTCTGTTTTTTCATCTGTGTACTTAGACTTTCATGTATTAGAGTCTTCAGCTTGATGCTGATACACTTTTTTTTTTTAAAAAAAAAAAGTTTCTCTTGAAAAATGAAACTAGGTATTGCTGTAAAATCTGCGAACTTCCTACTGGAAGCTCTGATATATGCTTTTAACATCAATTTGTCTGGTAAAAAGCCTTCAGCTGGCTAGCTGAGGTCCTTTTTAGTTTTCACTCTGCACTGGTCTAGATACCCATGTCTACTTGTAGCTGTCAGTATTTAACCAGTAGGAATATGAGGAACCAAGTTGATTGCAAAGTATGTTTCTCATATTTGTTTTATCTAAGTATGATGCTTAAAAGTTTAACTTAAATGAGCAGCTTGCTTTAATAATTTTCTTATTTACTGAAGGGACTTCTGGATACTTTAACAATTCTGTTTGGTAGAAGGTTCAATACAGGAGACATTGTCCAAAATTAAACTATATGCTTGCCTGTCTAGAATTCATATCTTTGTTCTGTAGCTTGAAAACAGGTATGTCTGTATTCAGGAAAGGTTTGACAACTATGTCAATTGGAAGCTACAGAGAAACTTACTGATACAGTTGTTACCAACCTTTTTGGAGATGCCAGTTAAGCATTTGGCCGCTAGAAAGAACCACAGACTAGTTACTGTTAAACAAAATACACACCTATGGTTGTCTTCAGCTGTAGTAGGCAGAAGACTTCGTTTTTTTCTGATCTGAAAGGGTTGCTTTTAAGCTTCCCTTTTAGCAAGCAAGTCAAGTGAGAATTTCAGTTACCTATATCTCAGAGCAGTTGACAGGATTTCTTCATTTTGGTGAACTGCTTGCTTTCTTTCAGGCTTAATTCAGGTGTTTACTATATGGAATGTTATTTCAGCATTCATTCAGAGAAGAATCTGTTAACAATATTAACTAAGAAAACAAAACAATATTTTTCTGAATGCTAGGTGTTCCTTAGGATCTTGAATTGTTATAACTTGTATATCAGCAAGTTGATGTAAACTTTCAGAAGTACTGTTTACATGAATTAAAAGTCTGTTAGTCTTGCTTGCTGGGAACTTTCAGAGATTATGAAAAGCTAACTCAAGTCACAAAAGACAGCCAAACATCTGCAGCAGCTTTACCATCTTTAACACAGTTTTTCTTTCCACATCTTAGAGTTTTTAGTATTATCCTGGATTATTTTGCTGCTCGTAGTATCTAATCTTTAGCATGTCTCATATTTGGCAGTCTTCTGCATCTTGCATTGAATTCAAATGTCATTTTCCTGCTCATATTAGCAATGGAGTTGAACATTGGGAGTAACATAACCCAATTGACTTGTGAGTTTATTGCAAATTTGCAGATAGTAAAATTTTGGGAGGAGTACTCCTGATTTGTGGACATAAGGCCTAATTCTGGCTCTGTTGATGGGACTGAAATTTGAAAAAGCATGAAGATAACTCAAAATTTCAGAATTGGTAAGTTTTGGGAGGGAGGGTAGAACAATGGGAAAAATAACAATAACCTTTTGTTTTGAGAACTTCCATTCAGAACTATGGTAGGCTGATTCTAGATTATTGCCAGTGATAAATGGCTAAGAAAATTCAGGGTTCTGGACTTCCTCTTTGGCACATTTTATGTTGTTTATTTTTCCTTATTTCAAAGGACCTGGGCTCCTGTTGAAAAGTGATGGAATAATCTCTGGCCGGCACCTGACATGTTGAGGGAGCACCCCCTAAAAGAGCTTGCCTGGGAGACAGTTTGTGAAATAACGCAGTAACATGTTTGCAGTAGTATGCCTCTTTTTTTTGTTGTTGCTGTTTTCCGTTGTTGCATTTCTCTTGAATAAGTAACTGAGAAATACATTGAAGCTACTGAAATGAGCTTTAATCACTGCAGTGAGGGATTTACCTCTGGAATTAGCATTGATAGTGGTTACTTGCAAAGATGCTACTTTCACTAATTGGGGTAAGGGGAGGTATTTGATCTACTTTCTAGACCCTTAAAAAATATCCTGTGACTTTAATAATTCCCTAATTTCATTTGCTTACAGTAAGTCTGTGTAGCATGAATACCCACAAGCTAGTGTTTTTAATAACTTTTTATAGTTTGATTTAAGCTAATTTGTGAGATCAGGTGTTTTGAACCCCGCTTCTAAGTTTACTAATACTTTTACTAGAAAAGTTTTTTTCTGTTTTTTAACTACTTAATCTTTGCATGGGATCTCAGATGACTGTAAGTACCGATACAGCAATTGAAATTATCTATACCTTTTCCTGATTAATTTTTGTCTCCCATATCTTTAAACAAAAAGCCATATAATCTGATAGGCATACATAACTGCCCCTAACTTCTGACAAAAGGCTAAGCTAAGTAAGGTGGTATTCCATGATCAGTGTGAAATGGTTACAGCAACCATAAAAACCCTAAAAGCAATTAAAACTTCTCCATAGTGAGTATACTAGACATTTCAATTTTTAGGCCAAATACTGGAAGTCTTGCTAATGAAGACTCATAAGGATTTTGCGGATCCTTGGACTTGTATCTGTGTTCTAAACTGCTCAAGTACTAAATTTGACACTTCACTGTTCCAAGTAGCCATAGTGTGCATGCTGAATCCATTTTAACTTAGAAATAAATGCTTAAAGCTGTCTACCTCTTAGTTCGCATGAGAATTAGATATTTCTATTTTAGTTTTCATAGATTTTTGTGTGTTACAAAAGCATAGTTTGCTTGTCTTTAAGCTTGCTACTGCATACAACATGCAGCTTACAGAAGTGTTGTTGCTAAAATAGTATTGTTCACCTACGTTCTTTGCAGTAACTACATGTCCTTGCAGCTGATGATGTTGCTAATGCACAGCAGTAATTAACATAGTGAATTAATCCTTCACACTTGGAAGGCGGTTACTAAAGGAGCAAAAGGAGTGTTTCTTTCCTTATTTGAATGAGTACTGTTCAAAACTGCTGCTTCCAATTGTAAGGAAAGAAAAGTTTCTCTTACTGTCGTGGAGTATCTAGTATCTCTTTCAATCCACTTAAATTCTGCATTCACATAAGACCAACTGACACTGTGTCAGAGGTTAAATGTCATGTAAAAACTCTTTTGAAGAGGGGGGAATGGAGTGAATGTTGTATCAAGCTTAGTGAGAGGTGAAGGCAGTTTATTGGATCTACTGTAGACTGAAATATTCTCTTCTGATAGCACAGCTATCTCAGTAGCAACTGCTTGCAAGGTGTCTTAGACCAACAGAATTAACATGCAGGTGCCAAAGCATTTTATGGAATTTATGGAATTCCTATTTTAACAGGAAAAGTTAAGTTGCTCATCCTTATACATTTCTGTTATGGCCTTTTACAATGTTTCAGTGGTTGGAGCCACTGCCCTTCATGTGTTTGCGTAAGATATTTTATTGTGCCTTGTTCTTCCTCCTGTGTCAAGTTTGTGGAAGGAGGTACAGTGAGAGGGTAGGTCCAGCACTTTGTGTGCTGCCTGCAAGTTAAAATTATTATAATTCTTCCACCTTTATAGGTGTTTTCTTCAATGGTAGGGGTAGTACTGTAGTGCATTTTCACAGTGCCTATTTTATCTTCTCCCAGCTCTATTAATTGCTGAGCAAGTTGTTCTGAATCTGAGACTTGGTGCGAAGAAAGGTTGGGAAGAGCAAATTCAATAAATTGACAACCAGAGTTGTTATTTTCTCTTGAATACAGCTTAGCATGTTCCTTTCATGTAAGTAAAACCCTGGAGCTGCCTAACTTTATGGAAGTTAGAATATTGCCTATTGCTAAAGGTACAAAAATTACTATGGAGTATTCACTTACCTTTAATCAAGCCTAATTTTGTAGCTTTTGATTGTCAGCATCTACTGTTGTCTGTGCATGTAGGTACCTTTGGGCTTAGAAGCTGTGAAATACTATATGAAGTGTTACTACAAGTACTGCTTAAATAGATTTGTAAACTTAATGTTTTGTGTATATTCTTCTTATCCAGACCAGCATGTTTTGGAAATTTGATCTCCATTCGTCATCCCACATAGATACACTTCTAGAGAGAGAAGATGTGACGCTGAAGGAATTGATGGATGAAGAGGATGTTCTGCAAGAGTGCAAGGCTCAGAATCGCAAACTTATAGAGTTTCTGCTGAAGTCAGAATGTTTGGAAGACTTAGTTTCATTTATTATTGAAGAGCCACCTCAAGACATGGATGAAAAAATTCGATATAAGTAGGAAAACTTTTGGGGATGGGGGAGACTTGGGAAGGTGGAAAGAGGAGTAACTTCAACTAGTTTCATAGTGTGTTTTGAATGCCTATGTGCTAGTGTGCAGTACAACACTGGTATCTTTAGAGTAAGTTTTTTTCCAAGGGACTTATTAGAATGCTTTTTAAATGTTCTACAATTTGCATATTTTTCAAATGGAAGCCTCTTATCCACATATGCTTCCAAACCCAATTGCTGTCCAAAGGACGCTTACAAAAAAAAATAATAAAAAATCAGAACTCACGTGAAGAATCTTGTAGTTGTGATTATTAAGAAAATAGTTGGATGAAAAACCCTGTTTGGGAGTATAGTTAAATGCTTAGCTTTATGGATGATTGGTAAGCTGTTTGGACAGTGCTTATTAGGTCTGTAGCACTCATTGGAAGAATGTACTTAAGGTCTAATTGCTGGTGTTTTCCTTTGCAGAGCTAAACTGTAAGAGTTTGGGTATAGTCATGACTTCAGCTAGTTTGCTGAGAAGTTCAAACTCAAAAGTCAACCTAGCAGTTTGTATAAAGCACTTCTACCATTTTAGGCCTCTCTCAGAATTGTCTATGCAGAAAGCTGCTTTTCTCTTTATGTAAAAGATAAGCTACACTTTTAGTTACAGCACTTCACCATTTCTGGTAAACCAAGCCTCAGGTGTTTCTAGTAGAGTTTGAAACTGAAGCATCTTTCACTTAGAAACCTTAAGTGCTGATGCTGTCAAAATTATCTTTAGTGTGAGTGGGTGATACTACCATCAAATGCAGGAAATTACTGGTCTTGATGGCCTCTTAGTTTAATTACTCAGTGTTCTGAACTGTATTTTTGACTCTGTCATGAAGCAATACTAGCTAGTTTTGCAGGCTATGTCAGACTTTGACTAGTTTACTGAGTTTCTACATAATTGCAATATGTAAAAATCCTGAAGCTATTTATTTTGACCTTTTCAATATAATGCCTGTTATATTAGAAAGGGGTAAACACATTGCTCCCTCCCCAGTATCAGTCCAGTACTATCAGTCTGCTTAACTTCTTGGTAACTGACTTTTTTCCCTTCAAAAAAGTGGATTCTGAAATGAGAGATCGGTGGTTGAACAAGATGATTTTAACAATAGATCTTAAAGTAAAAGCTTGTCCTTTCCTTTTCCCAGTTCCCTAGTGTTGTCCTATTGCTACTGAAGAACAAAGTAGTCCATTTCTTAAATGAAAGACCGGAGCTTGTAGGCTGAATGTGTGGTTATGTTACTTTTCAGTAATTTGCTGCTTTAGTACAGACCAACCCTGCTTGAAAACTTGGTCAGAAACCTTACCAGGTTCTGAGTTCAGAGCTGGAAGTATGACAGCTTTGGCGTATGAGTGGTGAATAATGTGTTTGTTTCTTTTCCTTTCCCCCCCCCAGATATCCAAACATATCATGTGAGCTGCTTACATCAGATGTCTCACAGATCAATGATAGGCTGGGAGAAGAAGAATCCTTACTTATGAAACTGTACAGTTTCCTATTAAATGAATCTCCTTTAAACCCTTTACTGGCCAGTTTCTTCAGCAAGGTGCTAAGTATTCTTATAAGCAGAAAACCAGAACAGGTAAATATATATACAAGCTCTCCAATTTAACAAGTCCTCTAATAAAGTTGTAGTACTCAGCAGTGCTGCTTTAAGACTATACACTTGAGGGATAACAATGGAGTCAGAGAGCATTCAACTTCCATACTAGCTGAAGACATGTTTGGTTGTTTCTTCTGGTATGCACGTGATTAAAAAAATGTCTGGATGAGTAAGATGTGTTTGATTCAGATTTGCCTGAGCTATTTGTGCAATCATTGTGTGAGTGTTTACCTTTTGGCTTAGCTCAGTATTTTATATGGTGATACTTGCATTAATAGCTGTTAGAGGTGAAGGTAGGTGAATTGAATCAGTGGGAGTGGGTCCATTCTGGTGTGCAAAATTGTTATAGAGCAAGGTGAGATGCATTTGGAGTTCTTGTTCAGAAATGTTGTTGCAGTCTGTGTTCATGTGGGCCAATAGTGTAAACAGCTGCAATGACTGCCTCTTGTACCTGAGCAAATTTAAGTTTGTTACTCTGTTCTGTATCTTTAATATAGCAAGCTCTGTATTTATTCATATTATGTTAAGGTTTTGCTGTGTTGAGCTTTGCTCACTAAGCAGGGGTCAGAGTGATTCATACCATAAAGGAAAGGTGACTGTACATTGGATTACAAGTAGTTTATGGTCAGCAAGTTGGGCTTGAGTTGAGGTCCAACACATTGCATATCGTATGGATCTGTCCTGTGCCACTTTTGATACTCTAATAGTGTGTATTATTTTGTCTTGCCTTGTACTGCAAGCTTTAAGTGGCAAAAGCGTTTTTAAGTTCTCATTTATTTTCTCCATTTGGTAGGAGAGAAGCTAAAACTGGTTGGTGTAATTTACCATGTAAAACACAGATAAGCAAATGTAAGCGTACTTCTTTTTAATTTCTAGATTGTTGATTTTTTAAAGAGGAAGCATGATTTTGTAGACCTCATTATTAAGCACATAGGGACCTCTGCTATCATGGACTTGTTGCTCCGGCTGTTGACTTGCATAGAACCTCCACAGCCCCGACAAGAAGTGTTAAACGTAAGTAAAATGTCTCAAAGGATTTTTGTCTGTGAACGTGTGAACTGTAAGAGGGCTTATCTTCTGCTAGTTTTACTAAGTTTATTTCTTAAATGTGCTGAAATCAGATGTGTGGGTTTTTCGCTTGGACCTGCCAATACTTCTCAGTGGAGCCACAGCACTTGTGAGTGACTGGTCTCTTCCCCTGGTCTTTATGTATCTAACTTAGAAATGCCAGATGCAGTTTTAAAAATGGACCTTACTGAAAACTCTTTTTTCTTTTGGCATCCAGAATGTTTGTTTAAAAATTATACCTAAAGGCTTTCTTTTTTTTTTACAGTTGCTCAGAAACACTTAATTTTACTTTTTTCCTTTTTTTCTGAAGTATAGTTAGTCCTTGTTTAGAAATACAGTAGGACTCATGGCAATTGTCAAATGATTTCTTTTAATTTCATTAATTTTAATTCATTTTATGCATTCACTTGGATAACATTCTTACACCCACAAATACTTTTACAGTGGCTAAATGAAGAGAAAATTATCCAGCGGCTTGTGGAAATTGTACATCCGTCTCAAGACGAAGATGTAAGTATTGGTCTGACACTCTTCTGAGTCTGTTCAGCAAGTTACTGTACTGCATAGTGTTAAACTTTTAGTTTTACTGTTCTCTGCTTGCTTTTTTTTCAGTAAGCTGATTTCAGTATTTAAGTGTGGTTAATTGAGGGAGAGTGTATGGTTTCTCTCCCTTCTTCTCCCCCTTGAAATTTTCACCTTTTTTAATTGAAGAATTACAGTCCAGCATGTTGTTATTCTTATAGTGAAAGCTATGTTTTTATGTTCCAGAGGCATTCAAATGCATCACAGTCACTCTGTGAAATTATTCGTTTAAGCAGAGACCAGATGTTACAAGTACAGAACAGTTCAGAACCAGATCCACTGCTTGCAAGTCTAGAGAAGTAAGTTTGCTGAATTTCTGATTTTATTTGCAGTTCATTAAAAGCCATAGTTTTTAACTTTTGACTTTGAAAACCTTTAGAAATGGCAAGCTCTGCTTTTCAGGTGAATTTTCTTGGCTACCTGTCATCTGTGTAATTTGAAATAACTCAGCAAGTAAGCAGAGCCCATCTGGAGGATGGCTTGGCAGGGGAGGGGAGAGGGTTGTCTCAATAAAATATTTCCTGAGCTGCCAAAGTTAGTGGGATCAGACATGTGGAGGTCAACTTGATACTGTGCAGAGTACACATTGGAGGCTTTGGCTTTGATCTGTTACTTGGTTAAGTTAATCTAAGCATGTGTTTCTGCCAGAGAAGATTATCCTGTATTCCCTTCTTCCTTTTGCTGGTTATAGGTTTAGGTTTGTGTGGCTGTTAGGGGAAGCTGATTGAGGGTTTTGATCTGACTGAAAATTCCCTTTTTGTAGTGTTGATTGTCAGATAAAAAACCTAGATCAATGAAAGAGACAGGAAAATATGACTGGGGCAGTGAGGATCAGAGTGATTGTTCTAGTGGTACCTGCTAGCTTGAAATAGCTACTGTTTTCTTTGTATTATCCCCTTATTAATTTTACTTGGGCAAATAGTAGCTACTTCTGTTAACAGCTGTGTCCTGAAGTAGTGCTATATCTGATGCTAATGCTTTTTGTTTCAGACAAGAAATCATAGAGCAGCTGTTATCTAATATCTTTCATAAAGAAAAAAATGAATCTGCAATAGTCAGTGCAATCCAAATACTATTGACCTTACTTGAGACAAGGCGACAGACGTAAGTGTTATTATTTCACTAAAATTATGCCTGTATAATTTAACTAATCTACTGTTCAGCAATAGCAAGTGTCTTCCATGAACCATTTTTGTGGTCTGTTGTAGCTGAAGAAGTAAAAGAGCAAACCAAGTGACTGCGGTTGGCATTACTACACTTTCACCAAATGACTGGTCTTCCTGCAGTTTTTTCTGGAAGCTAGTTTAAGTGCCACTTGACAGATCAGACTAGTTACATTTCATTGATTTGTTTCTGGATACAAGGAATAGAGTAAATAAGTAGTGCTGTGAATGCGTATTGACTTTTTAAAAAGTCATTTGGAATTTTATTGCAACTTCACTTTGAGAAACCGCTGAACAGATCTCTGGTACATCAACTTATGTTGTTCAGGATAGATGAGTTGAGCCGTAATATTTAATCTCAAAACCATATTGGAGATTTCAAGCACAATAAACCTAAAAATACTAGGCCTAGTGTTTGGAAAAATCTTGTTCAGCCATTACTTCACAATCTGTATTTGTAAAGTTAGGTTTTAACTTGCCTCTTCTTTCTTTTCACATGCCTTCGGAACTGTGACACTCTCAAAATCATAACTTAAAGATGTTTTACAACTAGTTTTGATATTAATTAGCAGATTTTGCTTGTGTGTTTTAGATTTGAAGGCCATATAGAGATCTGTCCTCCAGGCATGAGCAATTCAACGTATTCGGTCAACAAAAGTGTTTTAGAAGCCATAAAAGCACGACTTTCATCCTTCCATGAACTCTTACTTGAGCCTCCTAAAGTAAGTGAAGCCTTGTGTTACCAAATTAATTGAAACAAGACTGTCACTGTGTGACTGTGTTTTAGACAGGTTATGATAACAAACAAAACAGTCTTGACAACTTTGGGCAAGTGCCCAGGCTCTTTCCTAGGCTGTTGTGAACTTTGCTGTTCATTATTGTTGTTCCAGAGCCCATGTGTTTTTGCTAATTGATATGCTTTTCCAGGTTAAATTTTGTTTAATTGGCAGAATAGTCTTGAAGCAATTGCTTCTTTCTGAAAGCCATGAAAAGAGATTTGTTATATATTCTCAAGGTGGGTCCTGTTTTCTGCTTGAATATCCTATCTGGATAAGAAACATGGACTATATACTTCAGTTGTTTGTAACTTTGGCATGACCCACTTGAGGCCTGCACAATTCCTCTAGACTTGCGCAGGACCCAAGTAGACCAGTTCCACAGCATGCACCCTGCACTCTAGGCATGTTAAATTCTTTGGGCTTTTTAACTTATTTAACCAACTTATCTTTTGCATCAGCCTGACATAGATAAATACAAGATGTATAAATAGCGGTTTACCTATGATTCATTTATATATTTCCACTCAAATTTTCACTGGCAAAATTTCAGCTGGAGCACTGCATACTGAATTGGGTGCCACAGTCCATAAGAGAGAAGGACATGTGGGCCAAAGTGAAAATAAAGACCAGAGGTGTATAAAATACCAGCTTGGGGGAATGGGTAGGGTGAAGCAAGGTAGTGTTAAAGTTTATTTTAGCCTGGAGAAGATGAGACCTCAAGACTTCCAAATGCAGAAAAGGTAGTAAAATGAAGAGAAACTCTTCATTGTAACAACATGGCTAGATACAGGTCTATATTACAGTAAAAGCAGGGTGTCCTGGGTTTGGCTAGGATAGAGTTAATTTTCACAAGAAGCTGGGGTGGGACACAGCCAGGACAGGTGATCCAAACTAGCCAAAGAGATATTCCGTACCATAAGATGTCATGTCTAGCATAAAAGGGGGCTAGTTGGGGAGGGACCTCATGGCTCCAGGATGTGGTGCGGCTCAGGGATGGTCTGGCTTCTGGACGGGTCTGAGCACAAGGTCCGAGTTGTATGGTTGTTGGGTGAGAAACCGCATTGTGTATCACCCGTTTTGTGTATTTTGTTACCAGTAATGATGATGTTTTCCTCTCCCTTTGCTTTCCAGTAAACTGTCCTTGTCCCAACCCATGAGTTTTACCTCTGTCTTCCCATTCTCCTCCCCATCCCGGCGGGGCAGGGGGGGAGGAGATGTGAGGCGGGGAGCAGGGCGAGTAGGGAGGGGAGGGAAGTGAGCAGCTGCCGGCTGGAACTAAACCATGACAGAGGATCACATAAAATACTCAAGTGTCTTTATGTTGGTTGGACATACTTAACGTTTGAATAAGTCATCTAGTGAAGTTATTGAATATGTTGCTCATTTTGAGCACTAGTTAAATGAGCATCCTTAGGTTTTTGCCTTATGTAAGGAAATGACTAAATGAACTAGCAGGATGTCAGTCATTTTTCTGAGGTGAGGGTGGCACTGGTCAGGCAAAAATGACATCCGGAGTTACAGAAGGCAGTAGTGGTCTCCTTGTCAAAATGTGTTTGTGTCTTAAGATAGGAAGATGTTTTCATTATGAATTCCCCTGCTCATTGCATATTTGCTACTAGATTTTTAGCTCTTAGAGTAGCTAATACCAGATTTTTCCTATTGGCTGGCACTTACGTGCCAGCAGTTATGTGACAATAGTTCTGGTTTGTTAACCAGCTAAAACTTCAATGTAAGAACCATCAAGCTTATAATTCTTACACTAGATCTATTAGTGTATGGGAAGAGATTCTTGCTGTGTTGGAAGTAACTCCTTCGAAGTCTACAGATGGAGCTTTTTTCATTTATATCATTAGAGACACTAGAGAAGCTTGTTGCTTAATGAAATTGTTTTCAAGTATATGAAGTTAGAATTGTTGAGGCATTATAATATATTTAGAGACTGTTTACCTAGCTGTTTTATGTATATTGTAGCAATGTAGACTATAGCTGTACATGTGTTTAACCTGTGAGAAGCATTTCCTAAGAAGTATCTCCTAATTCCTTTCAAAGTTGGGTAGAATGCATCTACTTTGAGATCCTCTATGTAGTTAACAATCCATTTTTACAATGTCATTGGTTTCATGTGGCTGTTTTTAGTGCTTCCTGTCTATGGACTTAAATTAAGCTGTAGCATTCACAAGTAAAAATGGCTTTTTTGCAGTGTGACTTGTTCAAGGACTGATAGTATATATTTTAGGCACTACTTTGTCACTCCAATGATGACATGGTTTCTTAAAGATATTTTGATGGGTTTTATGTATGTACCTTTTTCAGAAAAGTGTCATGAAGACAACCTGGGGTGTATTGGATCCACCTGTGGGAAACACACGTTTAAATGTGATTAGATTAATATCTAGCCTTTTACAGGCAAATACAAGCAGTGTGAATCAGGAACTTATAGAGCTTAACAGCATAGGAGTAATACTGGTAAGAACTTTGTTACCCTCTTTATAGATTGCTATTAAGATCTTGTTTGTTTTTTCTGTCACTGCAGATAATTTTTGTAGTATATTTTCCAGCCTAACTTTTCAGCCTGTTTGTGTTGTGGCTTCTATTGGACCATTTAAGAAATACTGGATTTCACTGTTAAATTCATCTGTCTGAAGTCAGCATTTTTCTCTGATAACTTGAATGGTTCTTGTTCTCTACACCTTCATAAATATATGAAGTTGTTTTCTTAGGCTTATTTTTTCATCTGTATGTTCTCAAGTTTTCAGCCATGTTTGAGGCCTCCCTTTTTTCATTCTTTTAAGTTCTGCCCTCAAAACCCCTTTTCCTCTCTTAATAATATGTGGCATGCCTAATGGTATCCCAGCACTGTTCTATAAAGGGAGAGTTATTCTTGCTAGCTTGTATGCCTTTTTTGTATTTAGGTTGACAAAAATAATTCAAATGTAGGTATCAGTTAAAAAATAACAAAACATGCTAAGATTTATACTACAGTTTCTGAATACAATATGTAAACTTCTAAGCAGGCAGTTGCAAACTTGAGGTGTACATATTTTCTCTGCCCCACATTGTTTTAGTCTAAATTCCCTTTTTCCTTCAACTAATTAATACAGCTATGGTTGTAATGTCTTCATCTCCAATTTCCCTGCACAACTTAGGTTTGCAGACAGGTGCTAACTTTTACACAAATAGCTAACTTCACCATAACTGAAGCTTTACCTAGATGTGTTGTCTAAGGGAATGTACATGATATGAACACTTCAATGTACTTATAAGTAGATTGTTTTGTAAACTAAATTCAATGAGGTTTGAACATGCTTTTCTGTTGCAGGTTTTGCATAAGGGAAAAAAGTGATTATAGCCATATAAACTACTTGGTGCTTCATGCTGTTTGCTGAAACAGCACATGCTTTACTGCGCAGACTTGGCTGTTAGGAAAAGTAATTGTCTAGTTCCAGTAGCATATCTTCATAGGAGGATGTCAGTAGGTTAGGAAGACTGAAGGGAAATTGGAGATCTTTAGCTGTATTTTGAATGCGACTTAAATTATTTAATGCTATTTCGATCACCACATGTATTTCCATAACTAATTTAATTTTAGCAATGACAGCAATCATTTGAGTTTTGCAATAAGCAGTAGTGTAAAATAACTGGACATAAAGCTTGGAAAAAAAATATTTCCTATATTTAAGAGGAAAAATGTGGAGAACCAGGAACGTGACTAAATGAACACTGGTTATTGTATCCCAGCCTCAGTATTTGTTCATGTCTTGTGTATGATGCTTATTAATCTTAACCTGCATCTAGGTTATCTGAGGTAGCTTTCTGTAATAGAAGAATAAAATTAATGGATGACAGCTTCAAAACAGGCAGATAAGATTTTGTAAGGAAACTCACTGTAGTGAGGAGCACATTATAAACAGTACTGTAGATGCTAGAAGGTTAAGTGAACTCAAAGAAATCTGTCAAGGGCTACTAAAGTCAGAAATAACACTTCTGACTCTGGGATTCTCTGGGCTGTAGGTAGCAAAAAGAATGTAAGTGAGGAAAGTGTCATTCTTCCCTGTCTTTATTCTCTGAAAGTGCATTATTGGTTACCCCAGGATAAATCCAGTTTGCAGTTGAGTTTTTGTTCTGATCCAGTATGATAGTCCTTGTGTTCAGATAATAGCATTAACTTTTTTGTAGGTCACAAATTTTCTTTTGCATAATAATACTTATTGTAAAACTTGAAATATTTGTTCCAGTGTAGTCATTCAGATGACTTGCTGAGGTGAGACTGTTGGTTATGTTTAATGCAAGGGTTGCGTAAACCTGGTTGAATTTGTTTTTCAGGACATGTTCTTTAAGTATACATGGAATAATTTTTTACATACTCAAGTAGAAATCTGCATTGCATTGATTCTTGCAAGTCCTCTTGAAAGCACAGAAAATGGCACAATTACAGATCAGGATTCCACTGGGGACAATCTCTTACTGAAACATGTAAGTTGTGGGTTTTTTTGGAATCTCTTGAGTTTTCCTGTTTCCAGGCTATTGTAGCAGTTATTCTTACATAAAATATACCTCAATTTTACTTTATGTATAGAATGAATGGGAATATCTTTCTCTTTTTTTTTCTTGATGTCAGTTCAGGGTGTTAAACCTGAAAGTGCCATAGAGTAAATTTTTGCTGCCCCAAAAATGAGCATGTGTTGCAGAGCTGCAAGTATTTATTTACCTTGAAGGAGAAGTTCCTCTTATTTTTAAGAATTAAAATGTCTATTTTAGTAACTTCATGCTACTACAACTCAGTAGCTATAAAGAGAAGTAGAATTAATGTAGATTTAGCTTTTGGGTTTCTGGTTGGCATCTGACTGCTGCTTCTGAACTTTAAACCCTTTAATGAAAGTATCTTGAACCTGAAATTAGTTGTCTTGTAAGACTTTATTTGTTAAAATCAACTCTCAAATGCATACTAGTGTTCCACTTTCTACTACTAAGCATGTTTTGCTTTTTTGATAGCTCTTCCTTAAGTGCCAATTAATAGAACGAATACTTGAAGCATGGGAGATGAATGAGAAGAAACAGTGAGTAACTATTTTCTCATTCCCTGCAATTGTCTACATAAGACTTGAATTGTGACATGAATGTATGACCAATTCATAACTGATCTTGCCAGTTCTAAAAACACTTGTGTGTTAATATTTGGATTAAAGCTTTCCTATATACTACTTTTTGGTAGCATTCTAATGTTTTTTCCCATGACAATTTGAGAATACAATAGTTTGTCATTTTTGCCATGTATAAGATCTTACTATAATCTTTAAAGTCTACCCATCTTCAATTACAGAAACATACCATAAGTTTTGAGAGGACAGGAAATACTTTTCTCCAGTAAGCAATAGAAAATTATTTATAAACACACCAAAGCATATTACGTATTGGGGAGCAACAGACTCCTAAGTAGTAAAAGCAAAGTCCTCAGCAATGGAATACCTTCTAAAAGTATGTGTTTGAAAGGATGGAAGTTTCAAGTAGCTAAAATTTGTCTGAAACTGTGTTCATAGCAGGAGGAGAAACTCTCAGTCTTCACCTGAAGTGATAAAACAGCTCTCTGTGAAGGCTTGTAAGTTTGGCTCATTAGATACTGAACAGTAAATACTAGTTCTAACTTGTCAAAATACTGAATTAGCTGACTGGGATAGTGTTGCTGGTCTGCTGGTGTATTATTTGAGACAATTCTACTCCCCAAAATACTCCTCTTCCTATTTGATGTAAATCAGATATTAAATGCATGGCTAATGTAACTGACCTGAAAATAAGGATGTTAAAGTGAAGATGATGGTACAAAGAAAAGGGCATGTGACTTAATTTGAGAAAACATGTTCTCCCAAATGTCTTCTATTTTATATCTTATTCTCCTGAGGTTATAGAGAACTACCAACTTTATCAGCAGTTAGACTCTCATAGGAGAAAGGTATGGAAAGTTGTTTACCTAGATTCAACCTAAAATGATTAGGTGGTTGGATAAGAATGTTCTTGATCCAATGCTTAGTATATAGATGAATTAAACATTTAGCCTCATGTTCACAAATACTAATGCAGAAAATACTGTTGTAAACCTCAGATTGTGCTTCTATCTGGAAAGAATTGATTTTTTTATTTGTCAGAAATGAGCAGACTGTTGTAATTCACCCCTTTATCCAATTTTGTACAGGTATGACTCCAAATATAAAAGATAAGTCTTTGAGGTAATCTAAAGGTGTATTTAGCTTAGCTGCTTCAGGAAATGGATTATTTTTTTGAAATGCTTTTTATATTCTGTCACTTACTGTTATTTTGAACAGCTGTAGAAGCTTGAGGGTGACTGCTTTCTGCTGGTAAAAATCTGACATAGTAAAAAGCTGTTTGATTCACCAGGATTAATAAGCATTTGCTAACAGAAGATACAATTGTATTCTAGACTTTTTGGCTAGGCAATGACAAGTCAGTCAGCTTTGTCAAATACAAGTGCTTTTTATGGCATAGCCTGTATTAGAAATTATAACCTTTGCCATCTTCATGTGTTGCTTGTTTTGAATGTATTTGTTAACTAAGTAGTCAAGGAAGTAAGACGGAAATCTCTCTCAAGTTGTTTCTGTAAACAATGTGATACTGTTTCATTCATGACATCTTGCATTAACATAGCATAATTTCAGTTACCTCACGTGTTGATGATGGTGGTAAATCTTGTAATGTGATTTGTGCTTGCATAATATAAGCTACTTCCTGAACTGTTGTCACTTTACAGAGGTTTGAGTCAAGTTCATAGGAGGTTTGTCTAGCCAATTGAGTGGGTCTGTCTCTTTTTTTCTCTTCTTTCATTTAAAAAGCACAAAACCTTAAAAAGCGGACACAGCAAATGTCTGGTTAGCTTGCAGCTAAATGCTAGAAATTCAGTCCAAGTCAGAACTTTAGCTCTTTGGTCAGATCATAGCTACTCAAAGCACTACTGTAAAAACTTGTAATTCCTGTTTCTACAAAGCAGTTATGTCACATAAAAAGTATTGGAACCACCTTGTAATTGTACTTTTAGTATGCAAGTAAATGTCGTTCCTGAACTTTAGAAAAGCAATGATCCTAACTTAAATTTCAGTTGGTCATACCCTTCCAGCTCTGTATGCTAAATATAGTGCTAAGAAACTCTGCAATACTAGAGCACACATAGGATTTAAGAATTTTTTCTCTTTTGATCATGGACTCAAAGCTCTGAGAGAATGTTTGGTGTATTGGGGTTTTGAAAAATACTCTCAGCAACAGAAATTTCCTAAAAAATGTGGATCTGTTGTTAATTTCATCTTTATCTTGATAATGCTGTACACTTTTCTTTCAACACAAATGTGAAAGCAGAAATAATATGTTCAGATACTCTGCACTTCCTTCTTGGTAGTTTACGTGCTTGTTAAGGCTTCTAAACTGGATTAGTGCAGTCAAACCTGTTTGTGTCTTAAATTCTTGAGTATTTTTGTGAACCTTGGGTTTTAGGATGCAACTCTTATGCTTAAGAACCCCTATGCAATTGGTCTTGTGTAACTTCTTGACTCTGGTAGAGTGTTTTATAACAAAATACAGTAGCACAGGTGCTCTGAGTGTGGACATTTGAATTGCTTTTGTCTCTTGCAGGGCTGAAGGGGGAAGACGTCATGGCTATATGGGTCATCTGACAAGGATAGCAAACTGTATTGTGCATAGTACAGATAAGGGGCCAAACAGTACACTAGTCCAACAGCTCATTAAAGGTAATGTTAATGGTCTTAAGTTTGTCTTCATGGCTTTCATTATCAAATTTTGAGGAAATGAATCAAATTAGAAGGTAGGTATTGGATAAAAGAAAAAAATAGTGGATTATTTTTGGTGCATTCAATTTAAGTTTTTAGGTTTTTTCCAAACCATATCAAAGCTCCCTGAAATGTGAAGAGATTCTTGACCTGCTTAATTTTGACTTGTTTCTAGATGGAGTAATCCTTATAGATTTAGGAGACTGTATATGTTCCGTAATGTATTTCTGGTGGAGCAGGACAGAACAATTAAAAATTAAGTGATGCTCTATTGTCAATAGTATCGAATTGGGCTTTTTTTGTTTGCTATGCTAGAGCTTCCAGAGGAGGTCAGAGAACGATGGGAGACATTTTGCACGAGCTCTTTAGGAGAAACTAACAAAAGGAATACAGTGGACCTGGTAAGTAGTGATGGGTAAAGTATCAAAATTGCTGCTGTTTACTTGGGCCCCAGTTTCTTTTTGTCAGCAGCACAACCAGTCTTCCCAACTACTATGTATTTGTGTCAAGAAGTACATCTAGTTGCTGAGCTATGGAACTGATAATTCTTTAGTTTACTTTTCAACTGAAGCCGTATCATAATATTTTGTACGGGAATCTTGCAGTAGCTCGGTTTGTATAGCTCATCCCAGACAATCGCCAAGAAGGAGGACTTCTTTACAGCTTCAAGTTAGTGTCCTTGAACACTCCTGTCTGAAGAATACAAACTAAAACTGCAGGAGCTGGTATTAATTGCTTTATCTACAGTATGTAAATGAGCCTATGTAAGTTTTAATAAGAAAATGCTACCTACATCCCACTGCATGTGGTGCTGACCTTGCTTAAGTAACTTTGCATACTTTTGTTGTACACCCATCTTATTTCTTCTGCACACAGCAGTAGTGATTACACTTTTAGGAAAAAAGGTAAACCTAAGTAGAAGTATGAAGAGGTTTTGTGTAACCATGTTAAACATACAGTTTAAGAGTAAACACATGGAGACTTTAAACAGAGGCTGTTTTCAGTGTCAACAGACCATTTAATGAATTTTAATATATGTGACTTTTCCAGGAATGTGTGCTTTGCATGTGGCTTCATTAACTTGTGCTGGTGCTATACTAATTGGGCTATAAGACTAATAGACTGTTAAATTTGCTATTTCGACATGATGTAGCTACTGGAACATAATGCTAACATGATGTGTGTAGCAATAGAAGCAATAGGAAATTCATCTGAAACTGTGCAACTTGTGGACAGGACCAAATGATGTACAGATGGTATTTTTTCCATGAGTCTGTGAATGCAAAGTAGTTCACGGTGTTTCTAGAATAATGATATTTTCCTCTTGTTAGAAACTACTACTTCGTCAAGGCCAAGAGAAGAGTCATCTAAAGAGGCAGAATTTTAAGCTGGTTTATAATTAATAACATTGTAATTAGCTCTTAAAATATATAATCATTTGCTTGGACGTACTTGATGTAACAACAGTAAAACCTCACTTAAAACATCTCCAAGCTCCATAATATTCAGTCGAGTAGAAATATGAAGCATTAAAACAAATTCTTGTATCTAAAATGCCATCTGGAAAATACTGTGTGTTTGAATTTCTAAAATAGACTTTGTTTTTGCTTGCATGATCAATTCTCATGTGCATTGGATTAGCATTTTGTTCAAAGATAAGCAGTCATGAACAGTACAACGTGGTGTAGGCGATACTAAAAGACAGAACTCAGCTTGTTGTTTTACTGAGTCAGGTTTAAGTTATGGTTATTGTATGGGTGCATCCTGAAAGCACAGGACTTCTTCCCCAGTAATTTCTTCCCAGTCATACTGTTCCCTAATATCCATGCTTTTGATCTGTGCTTTGGTCTTTGTAGATCTGTCCTCTTCATCTATAAACCTGGACAATATGGTATGAATGTTTGAGCCTTTCTGTAATTTGATGAAAGCATCCTGGATTAAACCAACAGTTTATCAGAACTAACGTTTATACCTGAAAAATTATATACCTAATTTAAAGCACAGATTTTCAATGTCCCCAGAGCAACACTTTTCTTAATTTTCTATGGATGAGCCTTATATTTATTGCTGGGTAGATGAGTAGAGTTATTTACTTGGTTCAAGGTTTTACTGTCTGAGCAGGCTATTGAGCACAATCTAGTCACGGGCGATGCAATGGTTAAGTACACAGTTCCTGAGCTGACAGAACTGTGACTTACTGTTATACTTTAACTTCTTCAGTCAATTTACTGGATGTACTAAGCTCAGATGATGTGATCTTTATGTGTATGCGTACTCTTACGATGTGAAGTTCATTAACAAATATGTACGTAAGTTAACTGTGTGAAGGCTATGGAAATAACTCATCTTGTGAGTACTTTAAACGCTTCAGTCATTTGGTGCTCAAGAGAGAGCTTTTTTTACTGTAACGGAACAAGGTGTGGTCCTGGAGTCTCATGCATAAAGAACTGCTTCTGCAGCTACGAGGCTATTTTTTTTTTCATTTGTTTTGCATCAGGGATGGTGACTGTAACTCTATCAACACTTTATCATTCTCTTTTTCCCTCTTAGGCTCTTCTGTCTTTCAAAAAAGTTCTTGTTATAAAACTACAACTGCAAACTTGGTTCTGCTACATGCTCACCTCTGTCTCAGAGTTTCCACAAAACACTTTACAGACTTTACCAGGAGGCTTATTTTTGTTTTTCCACTGCTAATTGTCTTTCTGGTAGAAGGTAGGCAGTACTTCACTAAGGTTACCTACTTACAGTTACCTAGCTGAAGATTCAACAAATGTATAGTAATCTTTTTCTCTTTAGATAAGGTGCATTAATGATGCTGGTACAGTGAAGAATGCTGTACAATTTGTAATACTAGGTTTGTACAAGAGACTTTGTGTGACTTTAGATGTGTCCCTTTATGGCATCCTTCTAATACTAGTCATGATACTGAATGTTCATGAGGTATACATAAAGACTAGGTGAGAATATACCTCCCCTGAGCCTAAAAATAACAATCTAGAGGACAAATTGTTCATGGTTGCCTTAAAAATCACCATGTACTTCCTTTCTCTTAAGGAAAATCCTTCTCAATATTAACAGAAATTGAGGCAAAAAAATGCCAAACATTAGAATGAATTATTTGCGAAAAGTGCCTGTGCCTTGTGTTTAGTGTTAGAAAGCTGCTGGTCTGAACAGTGAGGAGCTTTCTTAGTAAAGAATTAATCACTGGAATTCACAATGGTCCTTCCCACTCCCTTCCCTGGCAGAATTCTGCCACTTATTTATTACGGTGGAGTAATGCTAGTTTCTTCGTTCAGGTTTATGCTTCAACTGCAGCAGCTGTCAGAAAACAAGAGAAGTAGCTCATGTATAGAATCATAGAATCGTTTAGATTGGAAAAGACCTTTAAGATCATGAAGTCCAACCATTAAACTAGCACTGCCAAGTCCACCACCAAACCATGTCCCCAGGCACCATGTCTACACAGCTCTAGGGATGGTGACTCAACCACTTCTCTGGGCAGCCTGTTCCAATGATTGATAACGCTTTTGGTGAAGAAATTTTTCCTAATATCCAATCTAAACATCCCCTGGCGCAACTTGAGGTCATTTCCTCTAATCGTATCACTTCTTACCTAGGAGAAGAGATGAACACCCACCTAGCTACAACCTCTTTCAGGTAGTTGTAGAGACTGATAAGGTCTCCCCTGAGCCTCTTTCTTTGCAGACTAAACAACCCCAGTTCCCTCAGTCGCTCCTCATAAGACTTGTGCTCTAGACCCTTCACCAGCTTTGTTGCTGTTCTCTGGATGTGCTGCAGCACCTCAATGCCCTTCTTGCAGTTGGGGCCCAAAACTGAACACGGTACTTGAGGTGTGGCCTCACCAGTGCTGAGTACAAAGGGACAATCACTTCCCTAGTCCTCCTGGCCACACTGTATTTCTGACAGAAGCCGGGATGCTTTTGGCCTTCTTGGCCACCTGGGCACACTGCTGGCTCATTCAGCTAGTTGTTGACTCAATACCCCCAGATCTTTTTCCACCAGGCAGCTTTCCTTTCCAAGCTTATAGCATTGTGTGGGGTTGTGACCCAAGTGCAGGAGCCACTGCACTGATGTCATCTGCAAACTCACTGAGGGTGCACTTGATCCCCTCAGCCAGATCATTGATAAAGACATTAAACAGAACTGGCCCTAGTACTGAGCCCTGAGGATCACCACTTGTGATGAACTGCCAACTGGATTTAATTCCATTCACTACAACTCATCGGGCCTGGCCATCCAGCCAGTTTTTTACCCAGCAAAGAGTATGCCCATCTAAGCCATGAGCAGCCAGTTTCTTCAGGAGAATGCTGGGCAAAATTGCGTCAAAGGCTTTACTAAAGTCTAGGTAGACAACATCCACAGCCTTTCCCTTGTTCACTAAGCGGGTCACTTTGTCATAGAAGGAGGTCAGGTTAGTCCAGCAAGACCTGCCTTTCATAAACCCCTGTTGACTGGGCCTGATTGCCTGGTTGTCCTGTATGTGCTGCATGATGGCATTTAAGATGATCTGTTCCATAACCTTCCCCAGCACAAAGGTCAGGCTGACAGGCCTGTAGTTCCCCAGATCCTCCTTCTGGCCCTTCTTGTAGATAGGTGTCACGTTTGCTAACTTCCAGTCAACTGGGACCTTCCCAGTTAGCTGGAAGTGTCTTAGGCCTTATATCCTATTCTTTCCCAAAGGGAGAGTCTGGGGGAGAAGACACTATGTCTGCTTAAGAGTGCTGGAGCTACCTTTTGTTACGGCAGTAAGGGCAGGATTTCTACTGGGGATTAACTTGTTCATTAGTAGTAAGTTAAAAGTTAAATTACTTGGTTTTGGGTGTCTTATTCCCCAACAAGTTGTAGGAGTAGGTATGCTCCTATACTGCTATATATATTTTTGTCCTCAAAATGTACCCATGTGAGGGGGGACATGGTATCTAGGGCAGCTCAGATTGTGGTTTGGAATGCCATATAATCACCTAGAAGTGTGCAGACTTTGCAAGAATATTTTCATAAATATACAATGAGTACTAACCTTTGATGGACTTGGTCTGTCACTTTATATAACAATTGTCCAGGCACAAGCCCAGAGATCATTTGGTAAATTACGATTCTTCCCACTTATCCACAGTTTTAGTGTTGATAGGTCGGGTTTCCTTCAGAAATTCACTAACTTGAAGTCAGGGTACTTCCAGCATGCGAATTGCAGTGCAGAGCTGAATGGTAGACATGCAAGAATAAAGCACTCCCAATTATTTATTTTCAATAAGCATTATACTAACAGAGAAAAAAGCATAAAAGGCCAGTATACTTCAGGTAACAAGCTTTCTTCATTTATCTCTTGCACTTGTGTCCTGACTGTAGCGTTGTCCTGTGATATTTGTGGGAGCATAGGAAGATGTCTGTTTTGTATGAAGCCTTGTATGTGTTTCAGTACTCCTTTTGTATAGATTTGTATTTTCTTCAAAAATAAAAAAAGAATCCATGAACCACTGGACTTCACTTGAGAATCTGTAACATGGAGTTCTGGGGGGATGTAGAAAAATGCAGTATAAATTTTGTCATCTACAAATTTGCTCTATGCTAGTGATCCTTCATAGAGTATGTCTTAAGGATCAGCTGTTGCTACTGTTACTTTAGCTAATTACTGTCCCAACTAAAATTACTTTTGGAATGCTGTTCTCATTGAAGATGAGTACTTCCAAGAACATGTTGCTTAGATAGCAGTGTCACTGAACAAACTATTCCCACTAGTTCTGTGTCAGATCGTCAAAAAAAAAAAAAAAATCTCTTCTTTCAAGGGTAATGTTTAAAACAGCAGTTACTGTGGCAACATCTCCATGTTTGTTTCTGCAAGTACACATTGGTTATGAATTTCTGAAGTTTAATTCGTCTTTTTGTAAATACTGTAGATATGTAAGACAGTTTCCCTTTAAGTTTTATATATATGAAAGGAGGAGGAGGATCTGTGTGTGTAATCGAGTATTTTGGCAACTACTAATTCACTTGCTGTTCAGTATTTTTTGTGCAGTACAAAGATGTTAGCTGTAGGACTGGCTTTTTAATGTTAAATAATCATTCTGAAGTATTCAAAAGCCTTGACGCTTTTGGGCTATCTGATATTCATGTATGTGTTACCACTATTGAAATATTTCAGGGGCTGTTTTATTTGGTACAGCAGTTGAGAAAACTAAGAATAATTCAGTTTCTTGTTTTGATATGAAACTAAATGTTCAGCTACATAGTGTGAGTATACTTGAGTGGCTGTCATATACTATGCAAATGACTAAATTCCTTTATATAGGTTACTACCTGCCACATTCATTCTTCCAGTGATGATGAAATTGACTTTAAAGAAACTGGCTTCTCACAGGATTCTTCTTTGCAGCAGGTGAGTTGAATTCTTTTAACAGCATAAGTTGTTCTTTCTGTAAAAATAAATAAGAAACTTTAAAACAGTGGTGGAACTTGTGTTTCTATCATAAGCAAATATAAATCTAGAAAGTTCAAAACGAACCTCAGATGTGTGCATGCACACAACTGTTTTATCAAACCCAAAGGTATGGTTTTTAACACAAGTCACAATATCTTGGTATGCCTTCCAATTTTTGGTGTTTTATCATGCTGTGTATGCAGATTCTTTTGTCTGAGAACACATTTTATATGCCAGCTGTCTGGCTAAGTTGAACACAGTTTCTGTGTTATCTTTAGTTCCTACTAGAAGTAGATGTTTGCAATGGTGGCTTATTGTGTTTTCTGGCAAGTGTGAATTGCTATGAAAGTAAATATGAATTTCTGTTTGGTTTTGCTAATAGATTATTTTTTAAAAAAAAGTTGACCCTTATTTTGAGAAGCCAAGGAGGATTAGCTATTTGTTGGTACACGCTTTTAGTTTTTGGCAAAATGTCAAACTCTACAGCTCTTACAACAATATAAATGAAGAGCTAAGTATGCTCCTGTGACAGGTTGTATCTAGCAGCTCAAATATTTTTAACTTTATAGACCCTTGATACCTGGCAAGTGTACGTAGCCAAATCTTCTTGAACTAAATTTCCAGTGAACTTGATCACTTATTTTTAAATTCAGTATATGCTTTTGACAACTCATTTGTGAGTGTTTCAAAGATAATTATTTATCGTTTGGTTTAATTTAAAAAAAAATAAATTGAGACTGTTTAGGCAATTTCTGGATCAACCAGGCTGAAAGCTTAAGTCAAAGGTGTGACTACCTTGAAGTTCTAATGCTTTCGTAGCTGACTAATTGATAATGGTACAGTGTTTAATACGGTTATGGTATTAGAGTATTTTTGCACTGAGTGATGATGGAGAACATTGAGGCCATTTTGACGAAGAATGACAGCATTTCTGTAATAGTACTGTCCTATCTGCAACATGCATCTCTTTCAGTTCTTTCACTGGTGGTGAAAGAGTGGGAGCCATGCAGCACAAGACTGCTGATAGATCCCTTATAGAGAACACATTACTTATCTGCATCAACCAAAATCTTTCAGCTCACACTAACAGCTATGTAGTAACTACCTAGTCTAAGACTAGCTTCAGTGCATCTTCTATAGTTTATATAATAAGTAATTGGTTATCTAAGTTTGAATTGTGGATGGTGGCTCAAGTCTTAAGAATCTGATGCGTTTTTATCTGATTCAGTGATTCTTGTACACCTGAATATAAACCTGATAAGTTGGGTGCTATCTGTAGCAGCTCTAGTGAGAAAGTAAGATATCGAAATATCTCCATGCTTTTCATGCATCCCCTTAGTGACCAGCGGTGCCTAGGCCATCCCAGCAGTTCCAGGTAGTTAATATAGAGAAATGCAGATTGTCCAGTGCTGTTTCTTTCAAGTTTGTCACCATTTTCTTAATCTTTTTTTTTTTTCCTAAGCTAGTGAAATAGACTTTCTAAAGTGGTTTTGTAAGGAAAGCATGATACTAGACAAGATAAAACACTGATGGGAGATGCATTGAAATAACTTAAAGCATTCTCAAGCTGCACAGACTTGTTCATAAAGGTGTGTTTGGCTTCAGTTAGAGTATCCCATTCTAGTCCAGTTAAAGGAGGCAAACTTCCAAAATTCAAGTGGACCCATTAGGAATTAATAAGGGAGGAAAATACTAAGGAACCTAGTCATCTTTGGTTGGTTTTTGTCAAATTTAACTTCTGCCTGTGCAGAATTACATTTGCTATGACTTCCTTCTTCTGGTATCCAAATCTACTTCAATGCTATTTTCTTCTAATGAATCCCTTTTGTTCCAGAAGGGAAAGTTTCTGTCTCTCTCAGAAATACTTTTTGTGTAAGTTTCTGAATAACAATTCAAAAGTGACATCCTTGAAAAAGTGTTCTGTCACCTAGGTCTGGGTTGTAAGGTTTCTTATGCTGGTATTTAATGTGCTGTCTTGCTGTGGCTCTGGAAACTTTTACTCCAGGTCATTTTTGTTCTGTTCTCTACCAACTTAGTGCCACTTTTTGTGTCTCTTAAGCATAAAATACATTGGAGATGAAAATACATTGGAGATGAAAATACATTGGAGAACAGGATAGAACTGTCTAGGATCTGAGATACACTAGCAGTTTAAACTGCATTTTATATACTTGTAGACAATTTTGATGTAGTGATAAGATTTCACATTAGTTTCATAGCTAGCTGATGTCAAAAACCTCATGTCTTAATTTTCTATTTATTCTGGTGAGTGGTGGTCTTCATGGTTGCACTTTTTTGTAAAACAGAGCAAGTCTGCTTACCTTCTTGGGGGTTTTTTTCCTTCTCATGGAGTTAATTCACTAATGTCTTTCAGTTACAGGTGCTTTTTAATATCCATAATAATGAAAATACTTCACAGGAAAGGAGAGCTCAGTAAACAGTGTAAAGCAGAGTAATTATTTTCTAGGGTAGACAGTCAGTAATTGATTGTCTACCTGTGTAATGTTGATATACTAAATGTGTTAGTATCAAATCCTGAAGTTTTTCAGAATTAACTATCAGATTTTAAAATTTAGGATCAAAATGTAAAAGAGTTCTTGCTTTGGCCTGGCTTAGCATAGTGACCCTACCAATCATGAGGGTTTTTCAGACCCGCTGTCCGCCCTGATAGTGTCTTGCCATATACATCATCCTTCTGTATCTCCTTTTTCTTTCCTTCAGTTTTCATAATGCCTTAATCCAAGGCATTCTCTTGTTTTCTTTCCATATTCATTTCGTTCAGCTTTACCACCTTCTTCAAAGGTCTTTATACTGTGTCTCTTTACCTACGTGGGCAAGAAACTTAGAGAGTTGATGTGACAGCTGTATTTCCTAGAATATCTTAGCATTGGCTGACTTTACACATGGAAATAACGCTATTGAAAGTCCCTAGAGAATGTGTGATAATTTAATTATACTCCTGGGAAATAAGGGACAAAACCAGTAACTATTCATAACAATAGGAACACAGGAAGCTCCATCTGAATATGAGGAAAACTTCATTACTTTGAGGGTGACAGACCACTGGAATAGATTGCTCAGAGAGGTAGTGGAGTCTCCTTCTATGGAGATATTCAGACCCTGTCTGGACACGATCCTGTGCAACCTGCTCTAGGTGATCCTACTTTAGCAGGGGGGGTTGGACTAGATGGTTTCAAGAGATCCCTTCCAACCCTTCCTGTTCTGTGATAGAAAGAAATGCCTGTGTGTACCTCAATGTGTATATGCCCATCTGCTGGCAGTTGACGCTGGTACCTTTATTTAAAAAAAAAAAAAAAAAAAAAAAAGGCACAGTTGAGTCAGTGATGCTACAATGAAACGTAAAATGTTTAATAGTTTTCCTTCTAGATGTTGAATAGACATTGTTGGTGTGTGAGACTGATATTTCTAGTGGTAGCTACATGATAAATATGCAACTGTGCTTTAGTATCTATGTATAGTGTACTTTTTTGGTTCTTACCATTTATAACTTCATGTTACTTTGAACAAAGAGAGCTTTTAAGACAGCTTTTTCTTTTATCTAGTATAGTATGGTGTTTCATTGTTGTCTTGGGGTGCACTTGGAAAGGTGCTGATTAACATGTGGTTAAGCTAGACATTTAACTTTTTATTGAGAGCTGCTATTAGACTGTCTTTCAAGTCAGTAGACGTAAGTTGGTGTGTAGTGAGTGTTACCATTTAAAATTCAAAGATTAAGACAAATCCTTTTCCTGTCCTTTATGTTTAGATTAGAGTTTTGTTTCTTTGGAGCAAAATGGGCAAATAGGATTTAGAGTATTATTAGAATCATTATATCACTGTCATTGGTCCTGGGGTTGCCAGGCCTTTTCTGATTATCAGATGCAACAAATGACGTCCAATTTTATTGACCAGTTTGGCTTCAACGATGAGAAGTTTGCTGATCAAGATGACATCGGCAAGTGAGTATAATGTTATGCTGACTTTGACTATAGTCTCGGGAGTTTCATTTCTTATTGTGTATTTGGCTGTGTTTTTGCTGATGATAAATACAAGCCTTTACTGATCTGAGGCAATTACCAGTCAGTCCTGTCTCTTTCTACTATCTGTGTGCATTGATAGAAGCCTCCCTAAACGGTTTACAGAGGAAAGCAACAGCTTATCTTCCATTTCTAATTTCCTGATTGTGCCAACATGAGAATACAGTGTCTGTGAATAAATAACTAAATTATAATTCTGCTTTTGAAAGCTATGTCTGTCCGATGACATGGCATTCTTGGGGGCACTTTCACTTTCTCTGATTTATTTTTTTTATTCCCCTACTAAATCTATGTACCAGACCAAATAGCTCTACTTTTTAAGTTTTCCTGGAAAAGATGACAGGAACAACGTGTCTGTGAGTGAACTTTTCTGTAGGGGACATGAAGGAAGGGCATCCTTCCTGAAAGAAAGGTAAATCTACCTTTTCTTTTCAAGATCAAGGTAGTTAAGACTTGTTTCCACAAATACGGTAAGTGATGAGGATATGAGAAGAATCGTGGTCAGGTTAAAAAACAACAAAAAAACCGAGCAAAACCCAAGAAAACACACAAAACCACCACCCCCAAAAAAACCCCCCAAACACACCACATCAAACAAACCCCAACAAAACCATCCCACACAACAGCTGATCTCTTTCATCAGTTCTAAGTATGCTGATGCCATAATGGGAAAGGGAAAGAATGGAGGTTCTTGCTGAAAATAGAGTTGATCTTGATTTTGGTAAGAATTCATGGTTTGGGATGCAAGAACTGCAACATAAGAATAAAAAGCCTTACTTGAAGGGGCCTTACCCCTTACTAAAGGGTAAAATACAATAAAATGTCTCAGTGCTCTTCTGTAAGACCTGTTTAGTGAGTGATGGTTGACTGAAGCTTGCATATGCTAAGAAGTATTGCTGCCTTTTTACACCACATAATATGCTAAGATTATAGACTGAGATATGATGGGAAAGGAAGCAACTTAGGATACTCTTTAACTTTGTTAGAATCAAGTGGATTTTGGTAAGGATAGGAGTTGGAATTCCTTTAAGATCATGCCTGTGGTAGTGTGTGGTCTTGGTAAAAAGATGATGACTACTATTAACTCTTCTGAAAGTCTGGTAGTAGTTGCCATCTTTTCCTCCTCTGTTTCTTTTTGCTTCCTCTAGAGATTTAGTTTGCCTAATGCTATTGTTTAGTCTAAGGCGTGTTTGTAATTACTTTAGTGAAACTGCTTGATATCTTAATATGTGAAGATGTGCAAATCCTAATATTTATTGTTCAGTTTGGAAAAAATACTTTAGTGATTGGTTTAAAAAAAAGGTAAATGTTATTTTTTTTTGTTAGGAAATAGAAGTTGATACTACATTTTTCACTTTCTCTCTTCCTTATAAGAGGGTCCTTCTATAGAGTGGTGAAATCAGTCAGAAGGTGTAAGAACTGCTAATGCACATCTTGCAGGATTTTGAGCTGTATCATTGTAGACCATAGTCAGATTAGGCATTCTTTAGGCTTACTTTTTTTTTTACAGTGCATAACAGTACAGTATTTGAGGTTTGCATATATAATTTCAGTTATGCTTAGGCTTGTTGCATTTTCACAGCTAACTATAGGGTATAGATGACATTGTGGTTTTGTTTGAAATATTTCACAGTTAAAAAAAAATCACATGAATGCTAGGCTCCGTCAATATGGAATTTGACTGTTTTATGGTGGAAATGACTTTGTCTTTTTCCAATATCTAAAAATACAAGATTAATGATACCTAAGAGAAATTAAATCTGTTTGTGTCATAATAAAACATCCTGGTTTATTGCATACATCTGCTTTTTTGTAGTGTTTCTTTTGATCGTGTCTCAGATATCAACTTTACCCTCAATACAAATGAAAGTGTAAGTATGTGTTCCTGTACTGTGAGAAAAATTACTCTCTCTTAAACTTTGGTGTCACCTCAGTTTTGGTGGTGGTTGTTACATTTACTCCTTTGATGTGTAGTCTTTGGAAAATAACGACCCTGCCTTGTTCCTGTGTCATGAGATTTTTCTCATTGGAAGACACTACTGCTCTTTGTGATCAGTATTAAACCGAATTGCTTCTAATTTGTACAGCCAGGTTCAAGAACAGGCTTGGATCTGATTTGTGCATATTGCACACTTATGTTTTATGGGTAGAAGCTATTTCAGTCTTTGAGTGAGATTGTAGTGACAGCAAAGCAAGGATAGAGACTTTAACCCTAGATATTACTTGTCAGTTCAGCTGAAATGAACCCTGCTACAGAAAATAAAACTAGAGTACTTGGTTATCTGAAAAGCTCTTCAGTGTCATTCCTACATGCTGTTATTAAACATGGTGGAAACTCCTAGATGTTCTGTGGTCCATTCAACTTTTACTGAAAAGTAAAACAAGCACCACTGAATAATTTCTCGACAAGCTTTAAGTTAAGACATTCTGGTTTTCTGCTGCTTTTAGAGATATTTTTTTTTTCTCCACCGATTTAAGATTCTCTTCATAATAGTCATATATTTCCAAAATGTTTACTAATGTAAGTAGAATGATTAATCATAAATACAGATTTTATACTTTTGCTGTATTTAGGGCAATATAGCCTTATTCGAGGCATGCTGTAAGGAGCGGATACAGCAGTTTGATGATGGTGGCTCTGATGAAGACGACATTTGGGAAGAAAAACATATTGCATTTACACCAGAGTCCCAGAGGCGTTCCAGGTAAGAAATGTTTGTCATCCAAATAGAATCTTAAGGTTGGAAAAGACCTCTAAGATCAAGTCCAACTGTCAACCCAACACCACCATGTCTACTAAACTATGTCCCGAAGGGCCAGGTTTTCTTGAACACCTCCAGCGATGGTGACTCCATCACCTATCTGGGCAGCCTGTTCCAATGCCTGGCCACTCTTTCAATTTCAGAGAAGAAATTTTTCCTAATACCTAATCTAAACCTCCCCTGACGCAACTTGAGACAATTTCCTCTTGTCCTTTTGCTAGTTACTTGGGAGAAGAGACCAACACCCACCTGCCTACAACCTCCTGTCAGGTAGTTGTAGAGAGCAATAAGGTCTCCCCTCGGCCTCCTCTTCTCCAGGCTAAACAACCCCAGTTCCCTCAGCTGCTCAAAAGATTTGTGCTCCAGTCCCTTGACCAGCTTCACTGCCCTTCTCTGGACATGCTCCAGCACGTCAGTATCCTTCTTGTAGTGAGGGGCCCAAAACTGAACACAGTATTCAAGGTGTGGCCTCACCAGAGCTGAATACAGGGGCACAATCACTTCCCTCGTCCTACTGGCCACACTCTTCCCGATACAAGCCAGGATGCTGTTGGCCTTCTTGGGCTAAAAAAAGATTAGCCTCTTTAAGGTTTTTCACTTTATCATGTAAACCTTGGTTTTTTGGGAGAGAAATGAAGGAAATACTAACAGCTAACAAATTATACCTCAGTTAAGCTATCAGAAATGATAGCTGTTGTAATTCTCTTTAACCTCAAACTCTCTAGTATTTCATTGTGTGCAGGGTCTGATACTAAACACAGAATGTAAACTATCTCTTTGCATTTTAAGTTCGGGCAGTACTGACAGTGAAGAAAGTACAGATTCTGAAGAGGAGGATGGAACAAAACAAGACTTGTTTGAATCACACACCAATACGGAGGACAAAATGGAAGTAGACTTAAGTGAACGTACGTAGCTTTTCTCCCAGCTGCTTTGAGGTATAAAAAGTTAGCTCTAGCAATCTTACTTTGTAGGAGTTTTCCTCATTTACTGTATTTATTCCATCTATCTTAATAAAGTAGTCTTTCCCACTGTAAAGACTGCCTGCAGCAGAGGATGCAAATGTTTGGAAGTTTGAATTCCTTATATGTCTTGATTGAAGTTACTTAGTCTCTCTAAAATTCATGTTTCTACTTTTCAAGAGGAAAAAAAGGAGGATGAATCAGAAAGGGAAGGATGAAATGTAATCATTTATACATCTTGAATGCCTGCAAAACTAAAAGGTGGTTAATCTCCAAACCTAAAATATGGTTATCTTTACTGGAAGCCTTTCAGACCAACTTTTCAACTAACAATGCTCTTTTAAAATACTTCCTACAGAAGCCAAGTGAATTTGTATTGGTCTGGTTTCATATGTGAATGAAAAATGTTCATCAGTAGACTCTTACGTGGAAACTTAACTGATGTATTTGGTTTAAAAGTCTTCATGTTCAAGTCACAATAGGTTAAACTGTCTTTAGTTAAACTGGCTTTAGTTAAACTGGGAATATATGTAGGTAAAAGCCCTGTGTTTATCTAGACTGTAAGGAATTAAGTTGAATAGAAGGAAAAGTTAAGGGTTTTCTTTTCTTTTGTCAGATTGGTGTCGTTGGCATCTGTGTGTCAAACAAGTTTTGATCCATGTGGGTCTCCTCCCATATCTGCCTGGGTTGGAATTTCTAATTGCTAGTCAGAGCTTCCTTTTCAGCCTGTTTTTTTGTATGTAAGTGTTAATGAAAAACATGTTTCCCTTGGGTAGGTGAAATATTTTAAATTGACCTATCCTAAATTAGATTCTGCTAAGTCACAGTGGTGGCAAAATTTGAAATCCCAATAAATATTTTTAAGTTGTAAAAAGCCTTAAACTTTTCTGAAACTTAACAGTGGTGTTAGTGCATGAGAATTTGTTTAGAGACTGCCCGTACCTAAGTTGATATGCTCATTTTCTATGTTCTGGAAAATGTGCATAGGAAACTGAAAAAGGGATGAGATTTCTTTTTATTATTATAGAAATAAGTTTTAAAAAATTATAACAAATGTTGATGTTAGTTTAAAGAATAAAGTGGGATTATACTTGTGATCTAGTATGGTTTATTGGTTTTGTTCCTCAGATAATTATTTAGCAGAATACTCTGGGTTACGGTTTTTAAAATTCTGCCTTACTAGCAGAATTTCCCTTTTAGGGAAGGCATTGATTTTTTTAACAGTATATAGAGGATCCTTCTGCATGTACTTTAAAATCTGGTTATGAATTTTGCTGGGTTTTTTGGAATGTACATATAGAGAATCAGTGTGTTAGGCATATGTCATTCATGTTCTTTATTTAAATTTGCTCCTAATTAACTTGTTGATGATTTTTCAGCACCAAACTGGTCAGCTAACTTTGAGGTACCCATGGAGACTGCACATGGTGTCAATCTGGATTCTGTTGGGTCTGATGTGTGGAGTACAGAAGAACATATGCCGGCAAAAGAAACTGGCTGGGCTTCCTTTTCAGAGTTTATGTCCTCTTTGAGGTAAGAATGTTAGTGGTTCAGGGCAAGTTCTTCACTACTAAATGTAGTGGCAGCTGCCATTTGGTTTCCTTGGGATGTCCATCTTTACTCAAGCCTGTGTTGGTAGTGTTATATTTGCATACAAGGTGTGTACTGTTCAAAAGGCCCCATGTGTTATAACAGTAAGTTTTTGTGTGATCTACCTCATAGCAGACTTTTGTAGGATGGGTGGATACTCGAGTGTCACTGATTTAGAGGCTTTTTAAAGAAAATTTGGTTCCTTTAATATTGGTCTCAGACCAGAATTTGAGCTGTGATTTATTTTTTCATGTATTTTTATTTTTTAGTGTAGACTGA
Organism: Balearica regulorum gibbericeps; assembly: GCF_011004875.1. Lineage (NCBI taxonomy): Eukaryota > Metazoa > Chordata > Aves > Gruiformes > Gruidae > Balearica > Balearica regulorum. Next base: position 50,214,677 of record NC_046188.1, on the reverse strand, counting down.
ACCCAGTGAAGGGTTGAGTGTAAAGGTTATAAAATGTCTGATGGTTCTATTTTCCGGATGTTATAAAAGAAATAGGTTTAGTTTCAGTGGGGCTTTTTTGTTGGCTTTTTTTTAACTCGCATGGTTATGCAGCTGTGCTATCTAGTTTAGGCAGTTCTGCAGTATTTAGAGAAAGCCCTGAAATATACTTCCTTTTCTTGTCTTGAACTCTACATAGACAGAGGACTTCAGTTGTGGTTTTTTAAGTACCTAATCATATAGATGTAAATTTTGAGTTGCCAAATACTAGCAGTTAAGAACAGATTCCCTCTCCAATTAGAAGACTCTTCCTTTTATACATGTGGTTTTCAGTTGTTTGGGCATTAAACAGCCCAGATAGAAAAGGATGATTTTTCCAACATAAAATGGTGTATTGTTTTGTGCTTAAGGCAGGTAAATTGGTAACAGAATTACAGTTTAGAAAATGAACACTTGGAGTGCCATGTTAGTGGGTAAAAAAAGACATTCTATAAATACTGAGAAGTGTTTCAAGTGGCCAAATCTTCTGAGTTCCTTCAAAATGAAAAACTTGTAGCTATACTATACATACAATTAAGTAGTAAAATCACTTCCATAGTGGATAATAAGGACTGCATTGGCAGTGTCAGCAGAGAACCATCTTCCAGGTTGCAAAGAGTGCATTTAGAAAGTCAGTTAAAAATGTTGGAAACACTATAAGGAGACAGTGACACTTGTATGCCTTCTTTACCAGGGACACATCTGCTACTACTAGTAATCAAACCAAATAAAACAAGTAAAAATAAAACCATCACCAAACACATGCTCAGTTCTGGTGAATTTTGCATTACTAAATGTCTGTTCAGCGTATCTTCCCAAGACTCCTATAAACAAACTTGCTGTCATTGTGTTTCAGTAGAGTTCTAGGCCTCAGCTTTGATACTGAACTAAAAATACTGGTTTAAGAAGATGTTATTCTGCTGTTGAGAAATGTTTCTAAAGCTCTTTTACTTTGTATTTGAAGCTCAAAAGGTTCCTTAAGAAGTAATTCTCCTGTGGAAATGGAAACAAACACAGACCCAATTGATCCCTTGAGTGCAAACGTAACTGCTCTTGCAACACAGCTAGAGAGTAAGTATACTGAATTCGGAAATGCAATAGATTGATTATAAGAGTTGTACTGAGAAAGATTTCCCTGAACTTTAAAATCTGGGTTTCCAGAGACCTCTCGTCTGACCCTGCTGCTATTCTGCCAGGTAATGAAAATGACTTGTCAAAGGATTTCTGAACTATTTAAAATCATTTCCTATTTAAAACAGGAGGCAGTGTTACTGTTACCTCTGAAAAGTCTGCACATTGTGAACAGAAAACCATTACAAAGCAGCTAAGCTTGTTCTGTTGGAGAATCCTCACCTGTGTCAGCACTTAGCTGAGCTGTTGCGGGAGAAGAGTGACAGCTGCTAGGCTCTTCCTACATGGCTATAGGGCAGTAGCCGCAACATGTTCAGATTTCCCCTTCTGTTCATTTCTTTCCAAGCTACCCTCACTATGCATGTGCTAATTCTTTCTTCTACATGTATGAACTGGTTAAAAACCAAACACGTATACAAAAAGCTAATTGGCACATCATTAACAGATAGACGAGAAGTGCACATGAGAAGTCCAGGGAGAATGGACTTCCCAAAGGCTTGTCTTCACTTGGAAACTCACTGTCAAATTTGTACTGCATGTACTTGTGTAATTAATTTGACTGTACGGAAAAATAATACATCACTATAATCCTACTAAAGTCTTGTTCAGGCAAACTTGTTGCAGTAACCATTGTAATCTAATTTTGCAAGTGGCTTGCAAAATGAAAAAAATAAAATAGCTATGGAATGTGACTTTTCCTTAAGTCTTCTGTAAGAAGTACTTAATGCTCTATATAAGTGTATAGTGGGGGTTGCAGAAAGGTGACTTTCTCTGTAAGGAAGAATTCAAGAAGCGTACAAAACTGCAGAAAATCTTTCTGGTTATACTGGCTCGTATACTTGCTCATGAAATAGAAACATAGCCAGCCATGTACTAAATTACTTCTATATATCTAGCCCCAGGAAGCGTTGCTATGGAGGCCAGCTCAGATGGAGAGGATGATACAGAAAATGCAGACAAGGTAACTGAAACAGTAATGAATGGCAGCATGAAGGAGACACTGAGCCTTACTGTAGATGCTAAAACTGAAACGGCTGTTTTCAAAAGGTGAGAATACCTATTGTCTTCCCACTCTTGTAAGATAAGTACTGTTGATGGAACATTACCTGTCATCAAAAAGAGTTATTTGCAGGTGATAATTCCTGAGGCTTGAACTAGAAACCTTCTTCCAGTGTAATTGTTTTGAAATTTTACTTCCAGTTACTACAACATATGACTTTCTTTATCAAACCTTAATTTCAGTGGAAGATTATTAGTGGAGACTGACTTAATAACTTTTGACCCTGATGCATATTAATGTGCATTTTATGTACAATTATTTTAACATAGTTAATTGCACATCAAAGCTAAGCTTTTTACATTTTGCACAGAATTGTTAGATTTGGATTGGAATTCCATCCCTCTCATCCAGGAGGATGGAGGATAGAAGTTGAAGGCCAGCCAAGCACTGCTCTGGAGAGTAACTCAGACATTTGGGGTGATCACTGTTTGGTGGTATGATGGAGTCAAATCTGTTCTGGACTACAGATGGCACATAGAATTCTGGAAGAACAAGCTCCTTACATTGTATCAGAAGACACCAGAATTATTTGATTCAGAAATAACTGTCTTACAATATTACCTATTACATACATCAACATTGTGATCCTTTTATGGGAATAAAGCACACTTTCATTTGTCTACTTGAGATCTTGTCTGTTAAGATCTTGTGACCCTAGATTTAATGATGAACTGTTTTTTATTTAGTATCAAATCTTCATATAGGGAAACAGAGGCTACAAACAGTCTGACCTGCAAAAATAATTTTGACTTTATTAATAGAAGCTGATGTGTTGCTGTTGTGCTGCACACCTCCTCTCCCTGCCCCCCCCCCAATCTTGACAAATCAGAACAGACTACTAGCATTTTGTCACGCAAGCCTCTTCTTATTCTTTTAGAATAATTTCCTCATATCTGTCTCTATTTTAGCTTTAAATATTGAAAAGAATTGTCCATATGTCTTGGAAGTTGCTTAAAAGAAATCCCAGTCCATTTCAGTAGAAAAAAACTTCCCAGTGTTATCCTTACACCCCACCCTTCTTTTAAATTCATTTTACTTTGTCCCATTAGTGGTAGTAGGTAAGTACTATTCATTTTGGATTGTTCAGGAATTGAAACGTAACAGCTTTCAATCGCTCTTGCTTGTATCCTTTTGATTGTCGAAGCAATAAAGAACAACTCTGATCTCTTTTGGCACCTTGCTTCTGATTTTTTTCAATATAGAGGAGGAAGCATTTATGGCTACACAGTGCTTATAAGTCAAATGGCATTGTTAGAGGAATTGAACCAAAGCAGTTTAGAGGAGGATTGTGACTCACTGCAGACTGATGTGGCATGGAACCATAGTGCCTTGCTGACTTAGTGAATGATGCATATGCTCTCCAATTTATTCTGTATTTTGGGGCACACTTTTTTTATGTTCTGCACTCCTATTGTGTTAGATGTTTACAGTTGGATTTAGTTATCCATGGTGTTTTTACACTTCTCCTTAAACTGCTTTAGTTCACATGCACTTTAAAGTTCTGTGACTTCTGATAACTGGTGTAAAAACTAACATGAGGAGGCAGCATGTGGCAGCAGTTGCTGCTTGCTCTTGTGGAATTACCTGCTTGAGCAGTGGAGTAAGCATTTCAATTTTGGGGACTTAAAAGGACACAGAGGTGCAAAGGGAGGCAATATCATGGAATCACCCAGGTCAGAAGGGACCTCAAAAGAACGTCTAGTCCGACCTTCTGTGGGAAAGGGAGCCCAGATGAGATTATCTAGCACTCTGTTCAATCGCATCTTGAAAATCTCTAGCAATGGGAACTCTGGGATTTAGATTTGGAAAAGGGAGATTAAGGAAATGTAGGAGGCAGAAAGATAAATATCTAAAATAATGCTGGGGAAAAAAAAGGCAAAATTAAGGACAATTTGAGTAGCAAGCAGAGGTCCTACTCTGGCCTGTGCACTTGGCTAAGTGGATGCTTCCAGACCCAAGTTTTATATAGATTTCTGCCAGTAGAAAATTGATGATGTTGAAGTCAATGTTGAGGGGAGGAGGGGTATCATAAGCACAGTAGTCAATTTGTGGAAAGCTGCAAAGGACAAAAATGTGGTTTCTAAACTTAATTCAAAATGGAGAATGAGAAGTGAAGAATGATAGCAGAGACTACCCCTTTTTAAAAAAATTAGGAGACTAGTTCTGATGGTGATCATGGCAAGTATTTTATTTTGAACAAAGTGTATCAAGGTAAAAGAGATGGGGAGATCAGATGAGGAAAAATGGATCTTGGTGAGAGATTGCAATGTGAAAGACTGTTTTTACAGGCTGTGCAGATATAAGGAGGCATAGGAGGAAAGAGAAGGATTCATTGAAAGAACTGTAAGAATCAGAAGAAAAATCAGCAGAGGATTAAAAAGGCTTTAAAATGTTCCTGACTTCTTCCATAAATAGATTTGTTGCCACAGAGGTATAAGGTTGATGTTTGTGTCTGCTTCAGAAGTACCTCATAACTATCTGTTGCAGGTATATAGTCAAAAGTGTTTTAGTGCACTCATAATTGTGTGACTGAGGTGAGAGAAGATGGAATAGAGAGGCAGAAAAGCTTTAGAGGCAAACCACAAATGTTTGTTTGCTAATGACTCTTGAGGCTGACTAGTTAGATGGTAATGTCTTATATAGTGTGAGTGTACTACTTTTTCACTGAACTGTGGTTTTGTCTCAGAGGAAGTTCATGAAGCAGATTGGGCTGCAGTCTTAGTACTGCATAATCCATACTTTGTATTTCACTGTAGACTTATTAAGGAGTTTAATAAATATGGTAATGAGTTAATGATTCTACTGATATGTTACATGGACAGACTTTTACTAATGCTAGTTTCTGAGGGAATCTTGAATTTTTTTTATACTTTCTTCCTTCCATTTTTGCATACTTCTGGCTTCAGAGTGTTGAAATCCTATCGGTATGTATAGTAAAGGATCATGACTATGATTGTTACCCCTTCAGGCATCACACGCATTCCTTATTTCCTTTCTGATCTTATTTGTAATCACTGTATTTCCTGCCCTTTTATCCAGCCAAGTTTTAATGGACGTAAACACTGGTGCATTATTAGGCGTTTGTAAAGTCTAGAGCCATGTGCTTGATCTTCATATTGCAATCATAACTTAAAATCCATTTGCATGTGAAATATGGACCCGTCTCCCAGTTTTCTCCTGTTGCCTGAAATTTCCCTATAAGTAAACTTAAAAATTAAATAACTTCTTTCCTTTTTTTTTAAGTGAGGAAGGAAAATTGTCTACCTCGCAGGATGCTGCTTGTAAATATGTAGTAGAAGAGAATACAGACGTTGCAGAAGAGGCTCCTTCAGCTTTGCAGCCTACTAACAGCAGTCCAGAACAGAGGTAACTGTGTTCAAGGATGCATTCAATGCTCTAAATAGCAGTTTGCATGTTTTTCTAATAGGATTGATCTGAAGAGGTTAATGAATTCCTATTGGTTATCCGTTCTGAGTTTAGCTCAATCTGAACATGTGCTTGCATCTATTTTATAAAAATCTCACAAATTATGTTTTCTGTTGATTCTAAGAGTCTTGAGCTGTCAGAAATGTATTTACCTTGTGTTATTTGTCTTGCAGGGTGTTGTAAATATCCCCATTCTGGTCTGTGATACGTTACCAAGTTGGAATAGTGAATTGATACATTTATGAAAATGATTATTTTAAAAAATAATATTAGGGGAATAAGTTTGACTTTGGCCTGAAAATTTACATAAGTTAGATCTACCAATTTTTCATTCTGTATTCTACGCTGCTGAGCAGTTTGGAGGGAGTCCACTAGTACAGCTCTATGGAAAGGAAATGGTGCATTAAATCATGCTTGTTTGTGAATCAAATATTATTTGCATCCTTGTCTTCATTGGGTATTAATCCAAATATTTGTAGACTTGCAGAAAAGTACAGAAGTAGTTTGTTTCAAATAAAACTTCCATGAAATATGGAGCAGCCTGAGTTATTCAGCATACTTGTTGGAGGAAAGAAAAGACATTTTTCTTTGGCAGCTTGTCTTCTAGTCTAATCTTGGAGAATAGTAATTCAGGATACACTTATGAGGGGACCACCACCAGAGAAAGTTTCTCTTGCATAAATTTGTTGCTCTTAAATTGTCAAGTAGTGCTGCTTTCTCTTAAAAAAAAACAAAAAGGCATTTGACAGTATTTCTCATGTTTAATTTACTGTTGAAGTACTTTTTGAGTTTTTTTGCCTCCCCAGTTACAATGGTATAGAAACATACACAATCAACTCTTAAGTCTAGTATGGCTTCACCAAAATCAAGTGTATGTAGGGTAACATTAATCACCAAATGTTAGAAATGCTTAATGCAGATATTTCATATCTGAGCTAGTTTCTAGACTTCAGTCAGAGCAGGATTCATCTCTATGTTAAAAGCCTAAAACAAGAGCTTAAAGTAGCTGAGATGATTTCTACTGTTGAAGGCAGTATTCAGTGAAGATCTTGCTCTGAAACTTAGAATACTTAGTACTAAGTATTTATAAGTACTTTAAAATCTAGGCAAGAGTTTGCTGGTTTCCCAGCAGAACTAATGGCTTGTTGAACATCATGTACACTCCCACAGGCTTGATTCTTGTGTTAAGGCAAAAGGCGTTATGCTGCCATTTCCTGGTTTAGATGTAATTCAGGGGTGTCCAGAGGAACTGTGCTGTCTCCGAGAAAACCCTTGTAAAAGAAAAAACTAAATACGTATTTGCTAAACCCTCAGTAATCTGTAGGATCTGCTTCTCTTCCTGCAGTGCAGGGCTTGAGAGGTCAGAGCTGTACATGCTGCTTTCTATTTGGGGAGCTGAGGATGTTCTGAAAGGAGAGAGGATTTTGCTTAATTAAGAGCAATTCCAGGAGTCACTTTAACCTTGCAGTAGTAAAAACAGGGATATGATTCTGAAAATCAGAATTCAGAATATATATACACACATTTTCTGAATCTGTATTTAGTTGTTTTCATAGTTTAAAAACTGTTGTGTTTCTTGACTTTAATAGATTTTAAACTATTATTAGAGAAACATCATATTTTTCACACAAATCCTGTGAAAGAAGTAATCATTAAGACTTTGTGGGCACTATATTAGATATCTAACTTTCTAGTGAAGACAAAATTTAAATGCTTTTGTAAGCAAAGATTTAGAGTATAGTTCTACGTACAACACACTCTATTGTGTGTTCTGATTATATTGTATGCAGACTAAGAAAGATGCAGCCATGCTTGATAAATTTAAATTCTGGTTTTTTAGACTTGTTTAATGAGCTAGTATGTCTTACCTCTGTGGTACTGTGTGTTACACTAAAACACTGGTAACTTTTCCCATAAGCCAGAACTTTCTATTCTGCATAAATTCCATATCAAGAAGTGGATTCTAATCATTAAAAAAAAAAAACCCTACAAACCCAACCCCAAACTGTATACTTAGCTGAAGTGGGAAACCAGAAACTCTTTCACAGCCTGTTCGTTATCTAGAGGTACTGTTTTTATCAACAGAATTTTTTTAATGCTGATAAGTGTTAAATTGTAGGGAAGAAGTCTTTGGGTACTAGGCGATTGCCTTTTGAGTAAAGATGCTTGTCTAAACCAATAGAGGGCTCTCAGAGCTAGCAGTTGGTTGGATTGCTTTTGAGCTGTAGGAGGTCTCAAGGAACTCCTTTCATTGAATGCAGCTGGCTTCAGCGAAGCTCAGTACTTTCTCTAAAGGTGGCTGTCACAGCAGATCCTCATATAAGTGCAGTATAAATATCAAGATAACCATAATTGTGCTTTTGGGGCTCCATGCATATACGACTAGTGGGAGGAGTCCCCTAGGTAGGTCTTTGGCTGGTGGCCAGCAGTAGTAATCTCTGCTAGGAGCCCTGTTCCGTCATGGACTTTTTTCCAGTTAATAAGTGACTTACCACTGTGCAGACTGTCAGACTTACTGTCTATGCAGCACTTGTTTCTTACATTCAGAGTTACTCTAAAAAGTGTTTACTTTTGTCTAGTGCTGTCTGTCTTTTGTCTAATGTGTACGTATTTTTTTTAAAAAGTGTTTTTAGAGCTTAGCAGCCAAAGACTTAGCTAGGGGACTCCTGCTGGTCATGTGCATGTAGAGCACGGACCCAAGAGTGGCTTCTCTGTGATGTACACCATCAGAGAACAGGAGTTACAGGTAACTTTTCTCATATGTAGTTCCAAATGGTATTTATGTTCTTTAAGGAATCTTCAGATGTGTTCAGTAGACTTGTACTGAATGGAAGTTGAGAGGTTTTGCCTTTGATGCTTGTAATTCCTAATGTTCTCATGCATTACTGATTTGTGTTAGTCCAGAGCAATTGAGCCCATACTTACATCAAACTTATTATCTATAAATGTATATACTGTTACTGTTTTCACTTTTGCAGGTTTTTCTCCATACTTCCTGAACTTTTCATGCTAATGGACTGACATTCAAAGTATTTGTGAAATGGCAGTTTGTAGATTAGATTAGTAGTTAATGCAGTTTTTTAAGACACTGCTGTATTTCCTGTTGTATCTTAGCTGCTTGCTTTCAAATGCAACCTTAAATACTCCTGGTATTGCATTTTACCTCACAGAATAAGATTTGGAGAAGTATCAGAAATGTGCTTTTTATTAGTGATTCTCTTGGGGAGATACCACATCTCTAGAGATCACTTAGTAGCTCAATTAATCAAAGATCAAATGCTCTTCAGTGGTGTGCTCAGTTAAAGTGCTATGCTTAATTAGGTAATAAGGACTCCAGAAATGCTGGACTCAAGAAAATACATGGGATGAGCATGTTGTTACCTTGTGTGTTCTCTCTTCAACTCAGGGGTCATGCTGCTCATGATCTGGGGTTGTTGGTGTTTTGGTTTGGGGTTTTTTTTCCACCTACCTGAATTTGTTTTGGACCCTTCTTGTTTCTTGTATACTTACATCTTTTTTTGGCTTCTTAGGACTGATCAACACACCCATTTAGGAGAGGCATCTGTTAATGGCCCTGTATGATACGTGATGTCTACTACCTTGGCTGAAGAAAATGAACTGATATCCAGGTGTTTGAGTGTTTCTTGAGGATTTCATCTAGACCCTGTTGAAGCCAGGCATTGCTGCACTAATTTTGCAAGGGATCAGGACCAGCAACATTTATATTCTAGATTTTAAGACATTGTACAGAAATTCATGAGTGTAAAAAATATTGCACATTGAGAAATACCAATAATTTTTGCGTATGTTTATATTGTATTGTTCCAAATAATGGGTGGCCTGTGAAATAAGATCCTGCTACCCATGTAATGATGACAGTAGTGTTACTATAGTTAAAATGGCTGTAAGAATAGTTTTATAAAAAAGTGAATACACAAATCTAATGTATTTGAGACATAACTATTTGATGATTAGTGTGACCAAAGTATTTAGCAGTTTTCATACATTTTTCACCTTGTGAAAAGAAAAGAATGAATTCATGTTTCTTCTGAAACTGAAATGCCCTATAAATGTTATTTTGGTTGTTTTAGCTTATAAAAGTGATTTAAATAAGAATTTTTTGGTGTTCAGCATTTTACAACAGGTTTTTAAATTGGTAATTGTTTTCTGTATTGTTTAAAACAAATCAAAAATGTAAGTCTATTGGTAGAGATTTTAAGTATTTATTGCTACAACTTAGTTGACAAATTGATGTTACTGTAAAGCCATATGTTCTGTTAAGTCTTGTTTGCTTGAAACAATACCTTACAGGTGAAACACAAGAATATTTGAAGTGCACATGGCTTGTTGTGTTTAAGTGATTCACCTGACTTTTAACCCATTCACCAAGATTTAGTTTAATACCAAGCATTATAGAATGGAACATTTCAGAACAATCTGCGTATTTAAAACGCTATAATCCTTTTAGACAAGTCAAGTAAATGAAATGCCCATGCTGCTAATGTAATTACAATACATGCATTTTAAAAGTATATAGTGTTTTTAATACAAATTTCGGCAGCAGAGCATGTTAATTGTTACCTTCACTGTACTGATCTGTGTGAGGCTTTCATTTATATGTTCTAAACCAGTTTTTTCACAGCTGGTTTGTGTATATATATATATAGTGATTATGGAACTAATTCTGTGTAATTTATAATTTTCTATGTCAGTGTAAAATTCCAACAGCCTTCTCAAACAAACAGAAGCAATATACTGTATATTGCCACATTGTCTGGTGAAAGGGTTAAAGTACTTCACCTTACTGCACTTTTAGATGCAAATCCATTTTTGTTTCTGTAATAGTTATTCATTTATTTTTTACATCATTTGTTTTCCTGACCAGTATTTAAATCCAAAAGGAAACTCTGAAGAATGGCCAATGATTTATTTTAGAAGGCATCCCACGCAACGTGCCTAAACATTACATTGCATACAGAAATAAAAAAAACCCACATGTATAATGGCATCGCCCTTATTGCTTCCTCTTTTGCATTTTCTGCAGCAAACTTCAGTGGCATTCATCATTGCAAATTGTTACATACTGATCAGTTGTGTGACAATGGAGGGAAAAAACACAGTGTCATAGATGGAATTGGTAACTATGGTTGCCATTTTATTTGTATTTTATAAATGATAGAATCCAGTCAGTTTCTAAGTTGCTGCTTCTTCAGTTCAGAATTAATTCCAGATCAGCTTAACCAAAAATGTTTTGTATATTAGCTTTAAGGTTGGCAGCTGTCCTTTTATCACTTTCTGATCTGTTACCGAACAAGCAGTTTTGGAAACAAAACCACTAATTTCAACATGTGAATTGCAATCTAAGTAGAAATTCTAAATACGAAAGCCAACACACTGCTGTCCTGTAAGTTTGACACTTACAAGGAATAAAACTTTAGTCCTTTCCAGTGGAGCTATTTGTCCCTTGCTAGCTACATAGCCATGAAAAGTGAAGGAGATACTGGCAGCAAATTAGCTGAAACTATTTCAGCCCTGTTGCCTGCAGTTCAACAAAGTCTTCTAGTATGTTGTCCTTCCTTGTGTTAATGAACTGTCATATCAGTCCACTATCCAGTTAGTTCATACTGAGCTCAAAATTGAAAAGGGGGAGTATTTTGTCCCCCTTCCCTCTGTTCCTGATAGGTGATATCAGTAGAGTGGAGGTGTGAGAAGTGGTGGTAAGTGGAATTCACCCTTCAGTGTAGTTTGCCCTTTAATTAAAGGGTGCAGTAGAGGTAAACTAGGTTGGCTTACCTAATGCTTGATTCCAGTGGTCTTGAGGGTCCTTCCTTACTATTACATTTATTGTTAATTTTAACAGCTTATGTGGGTGGTGAGTTAAGCCTGGGATTTAACCTAGATTTGATGTATTGTGAGCTTGTTCTGAGGAGGTATAGAATGTGTGTTTACCAAACACTTTACTGCTCACATAGGCTTATAAAGGTTTGAACATACTTGGAGAGTTCTTCTGAATGGCTGTTACCCAACCTGTTTAATCAAATTTGACTTGCATGTAATGGAATTTGAGTTGTCTTTATTAAAAGGTATTTTAATGCATTTGTGAGATGAACGAAAGTCTAATAATTCTATACAGGTTTGACTTCCTACAACGTATTTAGCAGCAGTTAGGGTGAACTAAGCTTGCTTTGAATGTCTCATACTCTATATATATGCATTGCCACTTTCACAATGCTCTTTAAAATGGCTCAGTCACTAGAAACTGAGGAGTAATGATGTCAGTTGATATCAAAGGGCAGTGGATTTAAGCCTCAGGACTTCTCTGGTAAAGGATTTTTACTCAAGCAAGAGCATGTTGCAAAAATAGCTAGATCACCAGTATATGCAATAGCTCATTACCTCTTCAGACCTGTGTGTTACCTGGCAGAATGGATGATTCATGCCTTCTCAACCTGTTAAACCATTAATTTTAAGTGTAAGCCTTATACTAGATTTTACAGCAATATTATTCCATTTAAGTAAAAGTGTAAGCAGTTATCTTGACTAACGTTGTTGTTGTTAATTAAGCAAGCATTCCCCCTGTTCAGTGAGTTGACAGGTAGTCACTGAGAAAACAGGATAGTTGAAACAATCTCATATCATTGTAAATACAACCCAGCGTGATCATGCTCTGGGTGAAACCTACCTTGTTCCTGTTAAGCCTTGTATCTACCTCTTGAAAACAGTGAGTTCTGTATTGTCATCTGCATACTCCTGTGGAAACGTACTGTGACATTCATTCTTTGTGTGAAATCCACTGAGGAGTTATGAAAGACTTACGAGGAAGATGAATCAGGTTGTTACTATTGTTCATTATAAAGCTATCTTCCTGTTTAAATTAGCTTTAATTTCCTTGGAGATTATTTTGTTTTCTGACATGTGTCTTACACAGTTATATCAGGAAGCATTTATTGTATATAACTGATGGCTCTATTAATATACTTAAAACAGTCACTTCTGACTGTCTCAAAATAAATAGTGTTTTTTCCAGTGTAGTATAAGTGCTTCAAGCTTCATTGTAAGTGTCTGTATTGTTTCCCAAAACAGGATGAAAAATGGGAGTTAATGCAGCAGCAGCAACAACCCTTTTTTGTTTAAGTTTAACTTTGGTCTTTTAGTTTCTGCATCTTCCTAACAGGTAAGGATTTGGCATCCTTGTGTTCCATTATTATTTGAATATGTAAGGTTACAGCATAGAGGAAGATTAAGGCAATAAAATGAAAATAAAATACTCTTAGCATAAAAATAGAGGCATCTTCCTGCCTGCTTTAGCTAGGACAGTTCATGAAATCTTTTGGACTTGCTCAGACCTGGTTTGGCTTTCTGGCTCAAATTGTTGCAAGCCTGTGATTTGCCCTGTGTCTTGTTTAATGACTTGTGTGTAATTACACTTCTTTTAATGATATTGTATGGAAGTCAGTGTGTGCTTCGTACTCTTCTGCTATAAGCTAAAACAGTAACGAGAACTTAACTTTACATTGTGTTTTGCTAGTAGCATCTTTCAGAATTACTCTCACATAGATTAGTCTAGGCTTAGTGTTTGATTCATCTTTTTCCATTGGGGAGGGGAACTTTTTCTGGATTTTTGTCTTCTCTAAATTGGTAAGTACCTTGCAAAATGAGATAAGATTCCCTTTAATTCATCTTTCTGGCCGTAGCTTAAGTACTGTAATTCTGATTCTAGGGCCTTCTCATTCTACATCCCTTCTGAGTGGTGTGGGTGTTTTTTCCTGTGATTGTTGGCATACAGTCATCCAGAGTAAGAGAACGAAATCTTGCCTAGCTGTGGTTGAGTACACTTTCTCACTCGTATCTCATGAGATTCAACTTGTTTTGCTTAGGTAAAGTTTATCTCTGAATGTCTCACTACTTTAGTCTGTGAATGATAATTAGGTAAATTGGTGGTTGATTCTCAAGGGCAAAATAGAGATACTTCATGTTTGCAGATAGAACCTGTTAGTTATAGATCTGTTAGAACTGCTTTTGAAGTCTACTGTGTGCTACTCTTCCTGTCTTGACTGGGGGTTGGGGTGTTCTTCCCTTCCCCTCTTACCTACACCAATTACATGTCAAAGGTTGTCACAATTTCATCTTGGGTAATAAATACCTGGTTCTTTTGCCAGGGCTCTGAAGCCTGACTGCATACATTGCAAATAAAACCTGCTTCTCCTTGCACCAAACAGAATTGTTTGGAAAAATCCCTTTTTTCTATTTTTTCATATGAAAGCTACAAAGTGTTAACTGTTGTCTTCTGGTTCTTTTATCAGACAATGGTACAAGATCACTAAGATAAGCCTACTGACTCATGTCTGCTAAAACACAAGTGACCTTGTTTCTGTGGTAGTTGTTCTCCAGAGCATCTTTCCTGCTATATTCTTAGAAACACGTGTTAGTGCTGTATTTGTTAAAAAAGCATTCTGTAGTCACTGCCAAACCATTATTCTGAAGTGTGCTTTCAAATGAGAAGGGTTCTACTTTGGAGTGAGCCATAGTGGACTGTGCATATTGATCAGCTAGCATTCTAATGAGAAAAGTTAGTAGCTAGGAATTGTGAGATGTTCATAGGACAACAGGGTCCTATTTTTCCTCTGTAGTCCTTCAGAATTAAGTAGCTTGAAAAATGAAAGGGCTGAGGAAGTGTGCAGCACTTTTAATGCTGATATTGTGCATGTCTAGTTTGAAGTACTCTAAAGACAAGTCTCTGAACTCTGGAAGTGATGGGTGACTTCCTGATAACTAAATTGTTTCAAATGTTATTTACATGATTCATACAGAATTGGTATTGATTGCTATGTCTAAGCACTTAAGACAATTTTTAACTAAGCTGTATAAATAAATGTATATAGAGATACATGCTTGTGTGTGCACACATCAACGGGTAGGATATATTCTTAACATGGTTATCTGCAGTGTGCATGGTGCATTTCTTAATTGCATTGAACTGTAGAATAGTAGGAAGAAAAGATGTACTGGTGCATGTGGTACAGCCCGTTCTGAAGCACTTCAGTAAATATAAAATGTTTTTAAGCTCCTGTCTCTGCATGTGTAGACACTTGTCAGTGGTCTCTGGCCAGCCTGAGTGTAATTTGACAGGAGGAAGAACTGGTGCCTCTGGTTTCTGAGGCCAACTTCAACCTTTGTCAAAGATTTCTCTGCTTCTCTCATAGTCCAGCTACTTAATATATTTGAGCTTTTTTGCTGACATGTTTATAGCTTCTCAGAAACTGAGGCAAGAATTTGTGATTATTGAATCAACACTTTCCGCTTCAGCCAAAAGTGGTTCATTTGTAAAGTTGTACTGATGCTGTTAATCTATTAACTGCTATGCTTCTGCATGCTGCATTAAATTATTTTCAATGGTGAGATCTAGCTGCTTCAGCAACTGTCACCAGTACTATCCTCAAGAACAGACTTACAGATTTACTGCAGCTCTGAATTTGGTGTTGCATAGATGTAAACCGTCATAACACCCTGTGTGAGAAAGGTAGGGTGTCTCTAATGTGGAACAAGCCTCCAGCTGCTCTGAGGAGTGGTCTAATGCATCCTGAAAACAGTCCAGAGAAAGTAAATTTATTTGGGTGATTACCTGCTGTTCATTAGGAGCCTCCTGGTCTCTGCTGGAGGAATAAATTGCCCTTGACTTTGCATTAAGTTGAGAGAACAGTGGCTACAGATAGTGCATGCAGAACCTCCTGCTGCCAGCCGTCCTAGTGTCTGATCTGAGCAGGCTGTACAGAAAGGTCTTTGCAGATGACTCAGCTCTGAGGGAAGCTTTCTTCATATGGTAGGCATTCCTAGTGGGAGTCTCCAAGTATGATGTAGAATGGAGTATCTTAGAAAAAGACTTTCATTGTAAAACCAGGTGCAGGTTAGTGGTTATGTTAAGCTTGAATTTGCCTATGAGGGTGCCTGATGCTCTTTCATCTGAGCTATTCTCCAATATCCTTTTCTGTCCTATGAGAAGGTATGGACTATGTTGTAAATGACTAAGTAACCTGTTCCTTCAATGAGAGGAATGGCTGCCGCTTCGAAGAGCATTCTTGTGCCAAATGTCTGGAGAGTAATAAGGGAAGTGGTGTTGGGTTAGCGTAACAGATTCGTACAGAAAATAGATCACTCAGTTACACTGAAACATTTAATTGGAGCAAGAAATTAATGTTCAGACGTGCAAAGTCTGTTACCAAAAGGCAGGCAACAGAGTCAAACAGGAAGAATATCTTTATTGCACATGTCAAGATACTGGCTTGAAAGAAAGCAAGCAGATAAATCAGGAAGTTAAACTTCAAGGGTGGGGGAAGGGAGTTTGGAGTTCTTAAGCAAGCTCTTGTTTCTCTTTTTGGTCATTGCAACACTTAAATGAACTAGAAAAAGGTTAAATCTTTCTAGCTGACTAACTGCCTGCAAAATAATGGACTGCTGTAGACAAGAACCTCTGAATGGCATTGTGCTTGTGGGAGAATTTTCGTCAAATAGTTCATGACCATGATGCCTGTGTCAGGTTAATCATGAGGGAAAAAGATGAAGTTGTGAGTTGCACTAGTAGAAAGAAGCAGGGTGCACAGTAATCGAATCCTCTGAATAAGTTATGAAGTCAGAATTTGTACTGATGGTGTGGGCTGAGTATTATGTACTGAAATCTGACCCTTTAGAATGTGAAGATTCAAATGATTGCTGCTGGACAAAAATTACAAGTTTAGTAGTTTTCTGTTGACATCAGTTGTTTTAAGAGATGATTTCTGTCTAGACTTGCTATGAGGACCGCAGATTTTAGTCTTCACTTACATGTAACAAAAGATACAGACTCTAATATGGTATGTTTGAAAGGGTAATCAGTTAATTTTTTTAAGATTATTTTTGAGACTGTTACAACACCCAACCATATATATATATCGTCAAGGTATTACACAGGCTCTGATCTGACTGTAGGACCTAGTATGACCTCTGGACTTCTGATTTGCTCCAGCTTTGATCCAAACTAGTATGTCTCTGCTTGAATACTGCTACCTCTGACTATGTATGGTCTCATAACAAAAAAGTATTTTTGACCTCAGAATGGAAATGGTAATGGGGCAAGAATGATTTTAATTATTTATAACAATGGCCTTGATGTGCTCTTAATGTTTTAGAAACTCAAAAATAAGTGTAACTTTTCTAGTAACTACTGCTTTTCTGATGAGAAATAAAGGTTTGTTACTAAGCTGACAGGCATTTATTAGGACTTCAGCTTGCTGAATATATGTGTAGGGATTGCTCACTGCTTTGCTGCTGCCATAGCAGCTTCTATAGTGGGTGTGGATGGAATTGAAACACTGCAGTGACTATCCTGCATGTATAGTACTTGAACTTTGAAACAAACTGCTCTTACTCTAAGAAGTGGAGAGAGCAGAATCTATGTCAATACTGCCTAATACTCTTCGTTATAAGAGATTTGTATCCCTTTTGCAAAAGAGCTGTGTTAACAGGATAATTTCTTGCGGAACTTAAGGAAAAGGAACAGTGATAGAGATGAGGTTTTCCTACACTCAAAAGATGATCATTACAAATAGTGACAGATAAATAATTCCATCTTTTGAATTATTTTTACAGTACAAGTAGCTCTTGCTTTCTGTGTGTTAAGAATCCTGGCAATGTTTTATTTGGCATTCTCTTTTGCCTGATGTCTCATGGAAGATTTCGCAGAAATGACATTTGGGACTGTGCAAAGATAGAATGCACTATTATTAGAACTGCAAAAATCACATACTCAAGTATTTGAAGTAAATGTTTCTTTTTCATAGATGTTAGAAGCTAAGTAGAGACAAAGGCTTATAAATAAAAGCATGTATGTCTAAAGCAATTCAGAACATCTCTTCTGCAAATCTGTGTAACAAAGACTGGTCATGGAGAACAGGAGATGTGCCTGAAAGCCAGTGTCACTTCAGTCTTCAAAAAGGGCAAGAAGGAGGACCCAGTGGAGACGCTTCATTCCTACTGCTGTTGCTTTGCCTGTGGTGAACATTAGTTATATTGACAGCTTTTAATAGATCTGGATAAAGTATCTTACTAGTAGCAATCAAAAAAGCACACCATTTTAGTAGCACAATTTGTAATTGATAATAGATCTAAAATTCAGAAGTGGCATATATTGTATAAATCAAGGCATTAGATCTAACTGAAATAAAAGCTGTTCTTACCCCATATCTGAAGAGTTAAAGAAAAAAGGTTTTACATCTTCTGTTTTCAGCTTACTAGCTACCCATACAACTGCAGTGCCTTGCATCTTAAACCAGATTTTTGCAAAAGTAAAAATTAAGTACATCACCACATCGACAGTATGATGCATCACACTTACCTTTTTCTTGGATATCACTTAGTATACTGCAATTTAAATTTCATTTGCAACAATGACAAACTAGGTCAGAACTACCTAGTTTATTTCTAGTAGTAATGTGAAATATATCTAACTTCTAAGCACTGATTGGGAGTCCTCTAGCAACGCAAAACTCATCTACTGCTGAGCCTTTAGACTCAAACTTCTTGTAGTCTTGTTTCCATAGGTGGGTGGTTTTGTTTTTGTTTTTTTCAGCACCTCTAACCCACTTAAGCATGCTAGATCAGCTCGAGCTCTGGGTCTGTCACATGCTATGTGAATAGCTCAGTTTGTCTTTCAATTATATACAGTGTCATTCCAGATGCTGTTCTATTTCTGCTCCCTCCCCTTGCCCACTTCTTGAAAACTGGCAAAATGATAGAAATCCAAATACGGTGTATTTTTTTTCCCCTCTGGGACACTGAGTCATGCCTGTTTAAGGAGAAGAAAAAGGCCTGTCTGCTGCAACAGGAGTAAGAAATGGCATCTGAGCAGTGAGGCTTGCTTGAGATCTGATGCCCAAGATGATGCTGAACACTTTTAAGGGGTGGCAAAGTCCCCGGATTTCCAGCCCCCATGGCTGTCAATGCTCAGCATGAGTCTGAATTTGCAGGGTCCTCATGCCCTGCACAAGTTGAGGCTCAGCAAAGTTCAATATCTCCTTTGGAAGAGATTTTTTGAAGCCAACACTTCAAAACCTGAGGTACACAGCCAAGTTGCATTGTAACCAGAAGGGAAAACATGACCACTTGTCCCATCCCATGTGACTTGGGTTTTTTTCCACTATGGCTTTCTACCCACTTTCTAAGGATTTACAATACTCTAAAACATTTCCTATAATATATTTTTCTACTGTCACTATCTTTAAAGGAAGACATTTGTTCAAAGATACAAACTTGTTTGTAATAGATTACAGGTGTTAAATAAAAATATGAATGCTTAAATGGGTTTGAGATTAAAGCTTTTGTTACTAAGTTTTACAATTGTTTACAATGTCAGTGAATCAATAGTGGTGGCATGTTCTCAAACAGCTGTTAATATGATATTAAAATGCATAGTCACCCTTTCAAAAAAAACTACAGGGAAAAAAATGCCCCCTTTTAATAGATCTGAGCACAGGTACTAAATAGCATAGTAAAACTTCTCAATTACACATATCGCCCATCACACTGTAATCACTAATACAAATCTATGACTATTGTGGCCATGAAAGAATAAGGAAGGAGAAGCTGGACAATTTTATCTTACAAGAAAAGTTTTTAAATTCTTAATGATGAAATACACAAGAATAATCTTACTAGTATGGACTAACTCCATATTAAAAAAAATAATAGAAAAACCCAATCGAAACAAAAATCAGTAGTCTTGGCTGTAGTACTGGAATTCTGTCGGGAATTTGTAATGCTCCCTGTACACTTAAAACTCTCTAACAAGTCATTAAACTGAGATATAGTCAGAATTGGGCACTTTTTTATTCGTGAAACATTTGCTGTAGAAAATGCATTTGAATGATGACCCTTTTTTGTAAATTACTGGTATTGTGCTGTTGACATAAGACTAGCTTGCATTTTTAACATCGAAAACTTAGATTGTCTGTACCTATCCATTAATAACTTCTCATATTTATTTAGTCTGAAAGAAGTGACCGATTTTTTTTTAGATATTTGAGAAAGCAGCATTTCTGAGCTGCAATAGGTAGATCTAGAGTGTTCCTCTAGAGGAACCTGCCTCTCCGATGGTTATCGGGAAAGTCTAGGGAAATAGCTGGCTCATGTAGCCATACAGTTATGTTAAATAAAATTGAATGATACAGGTAGTTCTTTATAAAAGAAAAAAAAATCATTTGGGCTTTCTTTCCCTAAAATACTCCTTACTCCCATTCCACCAGCCTTTTGATGATACACTGACTTAGTATCTATGCTGGGAAAGGCAAGACAAAGACAAGCTTCATAGTTATACTTGTGAATTTCTGGCTTACTAGTCAGAAGAACAATAAACACAAATGAATTTTAAGTTATATTCTTTGACACTGGACTTCAGTTACATAGGTAGCAGTATTGCATTTCTTTCTCAGGCAGGTCAGCTTGCCCCTTACTGTTCTACTTGCCTGTTAGACCAGTAAATGATAACTTTGTAGGATGTAAAATCCAAAGTAAAGGCAAGAACCATAAAGCTTTTAAATGACAAAAAGAACTTCAAACTGAGAAAGGTAACATCTAGAAGCAGTGACATGAAAAATACTAAGGAATTAAGTAACTATCCTATGACTTCTTAAGTAGCACAATACAAATGAAGTGCCTCAGATGCATATCAGTGCTGGCTAATCTTTTAAGTTATTTTTTTTTTAATTTATGTTCCATTTCTATTATTAGATCAGCTTCCCAGGCACAGCCTTATTTGTAACACTGTATCTATCTCATAGACTTGTGAGGCAGAACTTTCCTGAAGGGATGCACCCATGAGTGCTGAGGGAGCTGGCAGATGTCATCTTTGAAAGGTCATGGAGAACAGGAGATGTGCCTGAGGACTGGAGGAAAGCCAATGTCACTTCAGTCTTCAAAAAGGGCAAGAAGGAGGACCCAGGAAACTACAGTCCAGTCAGCCTCACCTCCATCTCCGGAAAGGTGATGGAACAGCTGATTCTGGGGGTAATCTCTAAGCATGTGGAGGAAAAGAAGGTTATCAGGAGTGGTCAACATGGATTCACCAAGGGGAAATCATGCCTGACCAATCTGATAGCCATCTCTGATGGCTTGACTGACTGGGTAGATGAGAGGAGAGCAGTGTGTATTGTCTACCTCAATTTCAGTAAGGCTTTTGACACTGTCTCCCATACCATCCTCATAGGCAAGCTCAGGAAGTGTGGGTTAGCTGAGTGGACAGTGAGGTGGACTGAGAACTGGCTGAAGGACAGAGCTCAGAGGGTTGTGCTAAGGGGCGCAGAGTCTAGTTGGAGGCCTGTAGCTAGTGATGTGCCCCAGGGGCCAGTACTGGGTCCGGTCTTGTTCAACGTCTTCATCAAAGACCTAGATGAAGGGACAGAGCGTACCCTCAGCAAGTTTGCTGATGATACAAAAAAGGGAGGAGTGGCGGATACAGCAGAAGGCTGTGCTGCCATACAGCGAGAGCTGGATGAGCTGGAGAGTTGGGCAGAGAGGAACCCGATGAAGTTCAACAAAGGCAACTATAGGGTCCTGCACCTCAGGAGGAATAACCCCACACACCAGTACAGGTTAGGGCTTGACCGGTTGGAAAGCGGCGCTGCACACAAGAACCTGGGAGTCCTGGTGGACAAGAAGTTAATCATGAGCCAGCAATGTGCCCTTGTGGCCCAGAAGGCCAGCAGTATCCTGGGGTGCATTAAGAAGACCATAGCCAGCAGGTCAAGGGAGGTTATCTTCCTCCTCTACTCTGCCCTGGTGAGGCCACATTTGGAGTACTATGTCCAGTTCAGAGCTCCCCAGCTCAAGAAAGACAAGGAACAACAGGAGATAGTCCAGTGGAGGGCTACAAAGATGATTAGGGGACTGGAGCATCTCTGTTATGAGGAAAGGCTGACACCTGTGTCTGTTTAGCCTGGAGAAGAGAAGACTGAGAGAGGATCTCATCAATACATATAAATAATCTAAAGGTTGGGTGTCAAGAGGATGGGACCAGCTGCTTTTCAGTGGTGCCCAGTGACAGGACAAGGGGCAACTGGCACAAACTGGAACACAGGAAGTTCCATCTGGACATGAGGAAAAACTGCTTTACTTTGAGGGTGTCAGAGCACTGGAACAGGTTGCCTAGAGAGGTTGTGGAGTCTCCTGCCTGGAAATACTCAAAAGCTGCCTGGACGCCATCCTGTGCAACCTGTTCTAGGTGATCCTGCTTTAACAGGGAGTTGGACAAGGTGATCTCCAGAGGTCCCTTCCAACCCCTACCATTCTGTGATTCTATAAGCATCACTATACTAACCACTGCATAATCTCCACCCAAAATCCCTGAGTGAAAACATGAGAAACTTTACACTTTTTCCTTTCATTGCTGTCCCTCCTTTGATTACAAGATAAATGGTTTCCCCTTATAATCAGTCCATGAGGTCTTAATATTGTTTTTTGTGGTTGCATCATATTTCATCATGCACAGTCTCTTCATCTCTCTTCAGAAACATTTTCTGTGAGTCTTATGGCAGGAAATGATCCATCTGTTGGTTGGACTGACCATGTAGTGATAGTATCCTTCTGTATCTGAGATGAAAGAGTATTTAAACTGGAGTCACAAAGTCTTCAGTTGTAAAACATTCTTGCAAAGCTTCTATGCCCAATCATCCACAAGACTAGGAGTCCTAACTGTGCTCCCTGGGCAGGGTTTGTAAGTATCCTGAGTTCACCATATTGGATAGAAAGAATGAACTGGTTTTTAGTGGTGGTGATGAGCTCTAAAATCAAAAACATAGTATGCTTGGGTGTACACAGGTAAAAGCTTGGGGCTTTTTTTAGAGGTTTCACAGAGGTGGATTACTGATTCTATGTGCCCAAGCAAACGGGATGACGTTTTCTTATAAACACAAGTACTGCTGCCATTACGAAGGAATTGGGTATTTGTAAAGTTATCCAAGCTGTCAAAAATGAAAAATCTCCGGAGTCTATTTGGAGCTCTCTGGCTTCTTGGAAATGGGAAGATTTTGCCAGCTAAGCCATCTGAAAATTAAAGAATATTTTCTGAAATCCAGAAACATAGATAAATGTGAGCCAATGTGATAACTATCCTCTGAGCTCACAAATGAGTCACTCATATTTTAAATGAGATATCATGAAGTTTGTGTTGTCAGCTGATAAAATGAAAGCTAATACCTGCAGTTTTAGATGTGATTTCAGATTTGTATCTTTGATTTCTACTGGATCTCTCAAAAAAAAAAAACCCAACAAAACCAAACCATTTGTGGTCTATATAGGCAAAAACAATCCAAAAAATTGAATCTGTTGATTAAGAATTTGATGCTTTAATATAGGTAAGGATCAGGCTTTTTATCTCTTTACAGTTAAGTTATTTTGTGAAAGTATGAAAGAGTGAGGGTACTGACATTAATGTCACATTAACCACAGAGGCAAGTCATAGTGATGCATATAATTCATATGAGTAATGTCGTGTCAAATTCCAAAATTACACGGGTTTTTATGACTAGATCTGGAACTTAGTGTTAGAAAATGAAGAATCATGAACAAAAGTCATGACCTGATCATACTCTGAAATGGGATTTTAAAAAAATTGCAAGCAACTTAGGTAACTTTTTTGAGTAATGGACATATACCTGAAATCTGAAGTGGAAAAAGCCAGCTAAATTACTGTAAAACAAAAAGGGATTACCAGAGCTGTTCAAAGAGCAGATGTTCCCGTTACTTTTATCTATGCATCTCTCTGTGTGAGTTGAGATCAGTTTGTTTGCCTTTACTGATCCCAAGATTATTTGGTAGCTCTACTTTTTTATGTAGTCAATGAAGCTGTGAGGCATAAGGCCAAACACCAGCTGAACATAAATCAGTAATTCCAAGCAGCTGGATAAGAGCAAACTAAGAAGTGTAGCAACCAGAGTAACACATGAAATACTTACTCCATCCAGGCAAAAAGCCTTAGCTGGAGCACTTGAGAACACCTTTGTGTTTTTAGAAAAATGTACCCATTTGGAGAGAGAACATAGAAAGCTATGTGAATTAGAGAGGTCTAGTAAATGTAACTTATGAAAAACACTTGTAGAAATTATTGGTTACTTGTTAGAAAACTGAAGGGAGAAGGAGATCTTCAAATAGAAAAAAGACTGCTATAAAAAAAGTAGGTAGTAAATTTTGGTCTCTAACGCTGCATATTCAGCCATCTGATTCTTGATAATTTAATGTCTGCACTTTTGGATTGACACAGCAAATAATTATTGTTCTACTTTCAGCTACGAGTTTACCTGTAATAAATGGTGCAAAACCCTGGAAAGTTTGTCTTCCTGATAATGATTTCTTGCAAATTTCCAAAACAAATACAAAATGGCTCTTTTGACTCATCTGTTTTACTGTGAAATACAGCTTGTGCTCTAAATTGATTAGATGAATGGTCTGTTGCAAATAATCTACATCCTGTAGAAGGGGGTATCAGAATATATGCAAAAGAGGGAAAATGCAAATTTATTAATTTAGCTGAAATCAAACACATATTTCAGAATAAGTGACATGGAAATGCTTCATATCTTGTTCTCTACTGTGCAGTTCTTTGTTTGAAAAAGAAAATTAACTTTTCTATCATCTATTGTAGTAAAAAAATCTTTGATACAATAATATAGGAAAGAACACCAATGCAGACAACAGACAAGTGATTTAAAACAGATGTGAAATTCCCTCTATGTAGAAAATTATAGGCACTGGTGATGACATTAGATGCATATGACTAATCACAGTTAATGCTTGCTGTTGCCAATTAGCTTTATTAGCACAAGCAATTTGAACACAGGATGACATTACTTTAATTACTGTAAGCAGCTTGTTCATTTATTGAGTAGTGTGCATTTAGAAAAGGGTTATTCTATCTGCAAATTAATCATGACCTTCTTTATCATTAGAAATTCAGGAACACTGAGGAAAAAAGACTTTACCGTGCAAATAGAAAAAAATAGGTGATGAAAGTCTGGCAGTAATTTTAGTATTTTACTACTATTTTATTTTCTGATAAAAAGACAAAAGCTATTGTGTGATTTCTGTCTGAAAGCTGTACATGAGTGAGACAAAATTGCTACCATTAGAATTAAGGTAAGACATTATGACCATTAGGTGGTAGCAACACAAAAGAAATCTTGTGAAGGTGTAGAGCAAAAATAAGACTAAACGGATCTAGAAAAAAAAACCAACCCACACTCCAAGATGCACAAGAAACACAGAACTTATTTTCTCCTTTTTTATCATATGAAGATATGTTTGTTGATCTGTGGCACAGGTATCAATTTTTCATACAAATTTGCATATGAGAGTACAATCTTCAAAGGGTGGAATATGCATAATTTCATTAGTAAAATGCAAAAAGAGTCATTGTGCAAGTATGTTTACTCAGAAATGCTATAGCAAATGAAACAGAGCTGCAACTATAAGTTGATTTCATTTGTACCACCACATTGACTCATGAAACTATTGCTGCAGAAATGTCAAAATCATATTGATGTTTTGGAAACAAGAATTCACAATAAGGTTGCTTTTCTTTGTGGATTTCTCCTAGGTCTTTATTATATACCAGAAAATGTTACTTCTTAATTCAGAAGATAATAGATTCAAAAGACATAACTTACCTTTCCTACATTTTAAGTCTGTAGTTAATTTGAGCTTGAATCAGGAATCATATTCTCCATGTTTTACAATAACTATTTGCAACCTTTCTTTTAAGCCATCTGTTGCAAATCTTGTTTTGGACAAGATATCCACTGTTCAAATTTGAATTTTGAGGAGTCTTAAAGAATGACAGAGTCCTTAGTAGTTGTTGGCTTCTGTACTGTTGTTTTTCTTCTCTTTTGTTCATGCACAATTCCAGTAGAAGCAGTACCACTAGAGAAGGTAAGCACAATTGTCAGGTAAGGTAGGTTGGGTGACTTACATTTTGGTTTCCCCGTTGCCTCTGTCCACAAAAGTCCAGTAAACTGTCCTTAAAACGAAAACATACGCTCAGGTTATGTCACTGTTTTCCACTGCATCTAGCTGTGTGCAGGGTCCCATGTCGGTCTTTCAGTCCCAGGACATCTGCAACTCAAAATTTCCACCAGCTGCTTGACAAAACTTATTTTACCAGCCTAAGTTTTTTTTTCAGTAGCGTAGGTGGCTTTATTATACCGAGATGAAGGTTTAACTCTCCTGATACACCTATGTCCACAGAAGAATTTTGCTGGTAGAGCATACTGATACTGTATATTGCTACCATTTGTTATAGGCCATTACACTAAGCAGGCTGATTGATCCTCAACCTCAGGATCTAGCTTTCAAGCCTACCTTTGGCAACAGTCATCAATGATATAACACAAATTGTTTTAAAATGCACTTGAAACAGTCTTTTAAACTAACCTTAGTTGCAAAATAACTGATCTTGCTCCATAACCTGATACAAGTAGAAGTCTCCAGCATGCATGAACTCCTATAAAGTATCTCCCTGAAAAAGCAACAAACCCTTAATTCTCTTCTAGCTTTATATCCATTTTCAACTTATCTGAATGCATTCAGCATTCAAAAGCTTTGTAAATACAGAGTTACAGTTGCCTGGACAACATGCTCTGCACTTCCAGAATGACAAGGGTATATATCAATAGTTGAAATTGCTGAACACACAGAGTCAGGAGGTTTGAAGTGTACGGTCTTCATAGCAAGCAACTTAAAGTAGTCCCAGGAACTGAATCAACAGAAGATACACTGCAAACATGCTGCCCAAAAATAAACCCAAGAAAATAATTTAAATTATTAAATGCTTATATGAATGTTCAGCTTTGTGATGTGTTTGATCTCACACTACATTTTGTTAGTCATCTGTCCATGCTCCAGTTTCTTCTTGGCACATAATGAACTTCTTTCCTCCTTTCTGGAGCAACAATTTTTTGCGGCAGACTGTCACAACTTATTCCCAGGATGAATACATTTCCATTCAGAATGGAGGCTCCCTTCTTATTTCTATGCTGAAGATTGTGCTGTGGAGCTCTCTAGCGATACATACAAATATATTAAAGGACAGAGGTATATATAAATATACAGAGCAATGATCCAAGGGAAATCTTAGGATTTCAATAAATGGTAGCATTTGGCAACTTGTCTCTGGCTTGTCAGGTGCTTTCTGATATTTTCAGGTTTGCTTGGAGGGGCGGAGGATTTTTTGGTTTTTGTTCATTAAGGTCACAGTCTGAAAGTTTCTTTCCTTTGGGTGCACACAGTGTGCAATATTGCCTGAAACATAATGGTGCTTGTCAAAGACCAGGATCACAGCAACATTCTATGAGAACAGCATTAAAATAGTTGGGAGACAAGGATGAGGTTGAAGAGAAAACACTCTATCTCCCTGGCTGCACAGAGTCATTTTTATTATTCACAAATTCTTTGAATTAACTGGTACATGAAAACAATGCTGTGTTTTAAATATAATACCATGTTTGCATCTTGAAGGATACAAGAAAGTGCAAGGCGTATTTAACAATGACACACCTATATTAGCAAACATTGCTGGGCACTAAATTTTCCGTTGTTGTGTTGGTCTTTTGAGAAGCAATGAAGATACCATTGAATTGACACTGAGCAAATTTGATTTTGTTCTGGACTTCCCACATTTCTGCTGGGCTACAGGGATTGTTGCCAAAAAAAAAAAAAAAAAAAAAAAAAGGAGGACTTTGTCAAATGTTCTTTGAGAACAAAGCCCAAAGGAGAATGAAGTAGCATTTCAGGCTCAGCAGTCTATAAGCCATTTTAAAAGTAAAGGGCAGCCGTTGTCTGCAGAGAAGAAAAATGTGGAACAGCACATTCATTTCAACAGATATTCTTCACTGACTGTGAGCATCCCAAACTGATGAAGCTCAGCTTGGCACAATAGCTCTGAGAGGATAAAACAGTTCTATAGAAAAATATTCGTCTCCTCCCCTCCCATTCTTGTGACATACCACTATTCTAAGCAATCTCATTTACATAGGGATTTACATCATGTTGTTAAACCATGAAGATGCCATACTGTGTGTGAGGAACCCATGATGCCAAAGTTGCATTACTGCAGCATTCCCCACCCTTCCCCCATATACTATGCACTATTATTTTGATCAGATGGGGGGGAGGCAAGAAAGGAAGGGACAACTATCCCACCATAGTTAAAGCTGTTCCTGAATCTACAGATTTAGGAAAAAGACCTACCAATATTTTTGATATTTTGTGACAAGTTATGATTAAAAGTGCATTTACTATGCAACTGGTATTTTGTTCTGATATGGCCAAAACTAGCTACTGGAACTATTCCAAGCAAACTTTATTCTCTATCCCTGCTGATGGCTCTTCCCATAATGTTGCCAGCTACTGTATTCAGGTTGGTGGTTGGGCTAGTTTTGGGTTTAGATATCCTTGTTTCCTAAGTATGGGGAACAGACTCAAACCATGCTAGTCCTGGCCTTATCCCATAACTATTTGATATGCCCCTAGAAAATTTATAATTCTTATCAGATTGCTTTGCACAGGCTATACGGTTCTTTGAAAGAGAGCAGTTAATTTCTGATCTCCAGATTTAGGCTGATGGAAAGAAATAATGTAGAAATGATAGTTTTTTTCTGTGTTTGTTTCATCATCTGAGATAGTCAGCAGCATCCTAGTCAATATGGACCATATGCAAATCTTATTTCTATAATGGATGCATTTTCTGATGCTGATCTACCCAAAATACTTACATTAGAGAGTCACAAATGCTTTTTTACTCAATCACACCTAGCCATATTGCTCATGGAATTAATAAAGAGCATTAAGCATAAGTATAATTTTAGTAGGGCCTGTTGCAATAAGACAAGGGGTAACGGTTTTAAACTAAAAGAGAATAGATTCAAACTAGATATAAGGAAGAAGTTCTTTATGATGAGGATGGTAAAACACTGGAACAGGTTGCCCAGAGAGATGGTAGATGCCCCATTCCTGGAAACATTCAAAGTCAGGTTGGATGGGGCTCTGAGCAACCTGATCTAGTTGAAGATGTCCCTGTTCATTGCAGGGGGAGGTTGGACTAGATGACCTTTAAAGGTCCCTTCCAACCCAAACCATTCTATGATTCTATATTTCCTTAATACTGCAGATTCTTATATTTCCTTCATGCTGATCTTTCCAGAGTCTTCTACCATCCTCTATTTTATTTATACAATTTTCTTTAGCTACATTCTTAAAGTAAAAATCTAAATAAGCTTGTGAGGTTCAGAACAGTCTGAAATACTGTGTCTTGACCCAATTTTCATGCAGAGCAGCAGGAACACTTCCAAAATGCAAGCACAGAGTAAACAAAAATATGTAAAAAATATGTCTCAAAATGTTATGAAGAGAAGAGCTTAAACTCAATGCATCTAGGTATTGTTCAGAAAAACTGAGTTATTCTCAATAAAAGGTAGTGGCAGCAACAGCAGAGAAGACCAGAAGCCAGAAATGGCGTATATGGAATTGGAGCCTTCTGCATTGAAAAAAGTGACTGAAAACATGAGGAAGGAGGTTGTGGAGGCCCCATCCCTGGAAGCGTTCAAGACCAGGCCAGATGAGGCTTTGGGCAATGTGGTCTAGTGGAGGGTGTCCCTGCCCACAGCAGGGGGGTTGGAACTAGATGATCTTTGAGGTCCCTTCCAACCCAACCCATTCTATGATTCTATGATAAGATATATACAGTCATTAATAGAAAATTATCCGTTTTCTATACCTCAAGAAGGTCACTGAGCTAAATTATTAAACCACAAATTTAAGGAAAAGAACTACATAACTAAATGTGGAACTCACTGATACAAGTTACTGTGAAGCAGAGAACTTGGACAGGTCCAAAACTGGTTGGAAAAATTAATTACAGAAAACAAAAAAAATCAGGACTATTGAGCATATAGATAAACTCCTCTACTCAGGAAGTCCACATGACACAGACACTGGTAAAAGGGTGGATACCAGGAGTGATACCAGTCCACTTGTCCTTGTTGTTTTTCTTTCCCCAGCCATCTATTACTGTCCCTCTGAGTCAGAGCAGCAGTAGATGCCTTCATGAAAGAGTAAGCTCTGAACCAAATCTTTATTAAAAGGAGGTATTAAAGTGTAAAACATTTCTCATTTATGTAAACAGATTAACCATGGAAATACTGGCATAAACAGACATTTTAAAGCACAAATGGAAATTTTTTAACAGCAAGTTTCAGATTTATTAGATGAGATGTTAATACCACTCCAGCAGCACCTCCAGCTAAGGGGAATGAGTCGCAAAGCAATCTGCCTAATCATTATTGTGTTTTCATATAGTACATCTACAGAGATAAAAAGTGTCTTGAAAGAGGAGGTTGACTTCAGACTCACCAAATTCATCACTGAGATACAGTCCTTTTTTATAAGTTGGTTGATTTTGTCAACTATAGCTGAAGAAATATTTTAGTTTGAAAGTTAGAACTTGCTAACACTTTCCTTATACTTAAGTTTAATAGCTACTTAGACTAAAGCATACCATTGCGACAGTAAGTTAACTGTGCTAAAATTTGGATAAATTGATATAAAAGCTATTTTTAAAACACTCTTTCCTACCCTTAAGAAAGTTTCCCCATGCTTTATGTCCTCTCTGAGACTCCAAATGCTGGTTACAATTTGGAATAAGTATTGCAATATACTTCTTTATAATACAGCCCAGCTTTATAGCAAACCACACAACAGGAACTATTTTTTTTTTCCTATTGACAAGTTCTGTAGTAGAGCAAGACTTACACAAGGCTGGTCAACAGTATTTTTTCTGCTTTTCTCAATGCATATTTCCTTTAACATACAAATTTTTGTTTTCATTCAATAAAAATTTTCCTATTAAAAATACTTTTAAAATTTCCATCTATGTGATGCAACCACTATAGAAGTATTATATATTGATGTTCAACTGACATGAAATATTTCTTTATTATTCTGATATGCTAAATTGCAAAACATTGTTATAGAGAGTACCCTCATATTCTCCTATAATTAATATTTATCTAGGTCATAGGAATAGCTATAGTTTGTGAAAATGAACCCACAGAGTAGTGCAAAGAATTTCCAGAAGTTTTATTTAAGTATTCTATACCTTTTTCTAGAAGCTAAGTTTCTGAGGAGTAGGAAGTATTTTTGTAGGTTAAGGACTAGGCAGTGGGCCTAGTTCTTTGATATCTATCCTGTGTTCAGTACATAAAAAAATTAACATTCCTGTTATTGGCCCTCTTTTTTTTGTATTGTGTTTATACATATTGTGTAACTCTGAGAAAATGAAAGTGTAATCATAAATAAAAAATGTTTCTACAAAACTTGTCATCATTCATTAAAATGTCTGCAATTCTTTCTTTAAGACATTCTTTAAGACAGAATAAAAGGAAAATTTACCTCTATTCTGAGAAGGAAATATGCTATGAAGAGCAGGTATAATAACAGATGATAGCTAAACAAAAAGGCAGAATAGGTCAGGATCTGACCTGCAGTCTGGGAAGTGCTGGAATCAGCTGAGGAAAAGGAAGGAAGGAAGGAAGGCAGGCAGGCACTGGTATCATCTTGAAGTCAGGGATGGTAATCTGCCAGATTCTGGCAATCTCTTCCAAAACCAAAAAACCCAAACAACCTACTAGCATCCACTTTTTTTTTTTTCTGAAGAACTATCTGAGCCCAAGATACTGTAGTGTCATCCTTAAGCCAGGTGATGGAAGTATACTTATTTTATAAGCTATTTCAAGAACTACATATTTAGTATTTACTGAAAGGCAATCAACACAGCCTATTTACCAGTTTTACAGAACCTGAATAGAGGCAGCCAGGCCCTTTGGTCTCTAAGCAGTCATCACACATAAACTGGTTGTGTGGACACAGTTCTGCTAAATTAGGTTAATTGTAAATGCTAGTGAAAAGCTGTAGCAGCAATTAGGTTCCTAAGCATTTAAGAACTGTGCCAGGGGGTCGTAGTGGTACCGAAAATAAGATATACATCACATAGGGTCTCCAACTGGAGGAAAGAGTCTCACCAGACTTTAAAAAAAAGTCAGGGTAGAAGGGGAAATAAACATCAACTAGCCATCAACAGAAAGGAAATGATCACAGCTGATCCTTCACTGGGTAACTACTACTCATGAGAATCAAGAAATAACTCAGGCTCAGAGTCACAAACATTTTCTCTAGTTGCATAAGCTGTCCTACAGGCATGCCATGAAATGGAGGATACTGAGGATGGAATTGCATTTCCAGATTTCTGTGTGAACAGATCTGGGAACAAGCATAACAGTGTTGGAGGCTGGAGATAACAAAGCTAAGGCTTAAAGCTGTCATTTGTTACTTTTTATGTACCTGAATGGCAGATGTATATTATGGAACAGTACCGAGATTGTAGATTTTTCTCTCTGATGAGGCTTACTCATGGAAAACAGAGATCAAGATCTTGTCATAAGCCATCACGTTGATCAGTAATACTGGTTATAGGCTAATTGTGGATGGACAATATTGCCTCGCACAACTCATAGCAATGAGGAATGTCAGCCCGTTTTGGGTTACAAGTTACAGGAAGTCACTCAGATAAAAATGAAGGAGGATTTAGTACTGGTGCCAAGGATTGTTGACTTTTACATCCCAAGATATTTGTCAAAAAGGTATTTCTGGATGTGTATCAAAGATATTTTAATTTCCTGGGATTTACAGCACCTGAAGGGGATCTGAATCCAAATCCTCACTTAGACAATACAAAGAGTAAAAATGAACCTCTATGATAGGAATATACCCATAACAGAATGAGCAAAGGTTGAATACATGCATAGGAAATGGAAAAGCAAAAGACAAAATAAAATTTTAAGAAAAGGAAAACCAGAAAAGGAAATATATCTAACAAAGATAAAGTAGGAGAAAACTGACATGGAAGACAAGAGCTAGAAGCTCACTCTAAATTTTGTAGGAGAAAAGATGGTAAAAATAAAAGGTGCAGGGTAAAAGCAGTTTTAAGGGAATGTCTGCAGTACAGCTGAATGACTGGAGGAAACCCAGGACCATATAGCCTGCACAATGGCTCTGTTCAGGTTACATGGAGAGGCATAGCTTCATACCTAACACCCACTGCTAATGTAAAAAAAGCTACAGCTTGCCTACCTGCTAGAGAGTGGATAAGCATACAACAGACACTAAAAAGGAGTAGTTTATGTGGTTGTGTTCCTGAATGTTCTGAGTGCCTGAACTCATCAGCATCTGATGATACTCATGACATGGATACACCATGGATTTCTGTGTCATGTTCAAAGGCCATTCTGAGTAATTATAGTTTATCCCAATTTTCCTGTGCAGTTTCTACTCAGATAGGATTGTCAATAACCTAACAAAGATATATTATGAAATGATCTGCTTTTATGCATGTGCTGCAGTGAATGTGATTTATAACATATAACTACATAGGGAATTGCACCTCCACCTGATTTGCCTTCTTGAAAATCTCTGTAGGACAGGAAAGTGAAGAAGAATGGGAGATTCTTATGATGGCTTTACTTCCAAAGCCATATATCGGGAAGGAATGGCAATCGTAAGTTTTTGCTTAGATGTGACTCTAGCAGTTTTAAATTACATGAATTATAAAAGTTTGATCAGTGTTACAAGGTAAAACCACTTGGAGAGGTTTCCTAAATAAGGTTGGATATACATTGAAAGTTTGGATTTTTTTAGTCTGATCCCAACTAAACATAGAACCAGAAACAAGCATCACAAATTTATGAAGACTTAATATTACAGGCAAATGGATGCAGAGGATGTTAATTAGAATTTTCAGGTAATCAAAGAATATATTATGGTATCCAAATACAGAGTTAGAACCCTAAATTTAGGTGTTTTTTAAAAAAAAAAAAAATAAAATTAAACACTGCTTAATAAGGAAGCTTCGTGGTTAACACCTGTACATATTGCATTTGGTATAAGGGTAATGCTTATTTAAAAAGAACTGATGTATGACTGGGAAAATACTGCCACACCCCACACTCCTAACTAGTGTTAATGCAATCTTAAACCAAGTCCTGCTCAATTCCCTCAAACTTTATGAACAGTAGGGTGGGGTTGGGGAATGGAGAGAGAAAAGTTCAGAACAAATAAAAGAGAAAGAAAAGGCAAAGGGTGAGAACTATTTCAACAAAATTCAATATGGAGAATATACAAAGTTCCAAAGTGAGCAATAAAATGGTATCTAGAAAACAGAATGATAAGGATACACAGAAGTGCACACAAATAAACGTAGTTCACATTGCTTACAGTGTAATTATTTTGCTGATGAAAGGACTATTTTACTATTTAATGTTTTCTGAATAGTCTGTGAATTAGTACTTTGTTTAAAAAATGCTGTCTTGAGAAAAGATAAGTCTGCTTCTTAATAGCTCAGAATGACTCACAAAGCTTCATGGTTGACATCAATTGCATTTTAATGGTCGTCTTTTACAGAAGTCTAATAAAAAATATTTCAGCCACCTCTAAATATTGAAATGGTTTTCAAAGCATTAAAATTTCCCTAAATATCACATACATTCTTCAAATAGGAGTTAATGCAGGAATAAAATGCAAATAAAATAAGCAAGCTTGCCATAAATAGAAACAAAATTAGTAAATTTCATTTATATAAACTATGAATGTCATTTTCTAACTCTTGGCCATACAGTAGTAACTGACAGAAAAATCTGATGCTCTTTAAAGATATGGTAACAGTTTCTGAAACCAAAAGCAAGATCTCTGTGATAACAGAAATAATGGAAAAGAAAATTATCTACGTACTTATAATATCTGAGGTTCAGAATAGAAAAAAAGCAGAACTGCCACTTCAAAAGGTAAGTTTTTTTTCTTTTTCTTCAAAAACTGCAATATCACTAGTATCATGCACAAAGTATCTATAGGAATTTGCAATAAAAGAAACTAGCTATAATACATGGAAAGTTGTGCTGTTATAGGCAGTCAATGAATCTTCTAGCTTTTTCTTTTTTTTTTTTTTAATTAGCTGACTTTTTCATACCTGGGTTGCAAGTGAAAAAGGAAAACCATCACATTTTAACAAGCACAGTTTGAAATATGAAACACACTCATGGATTGAAACAATTTAATGAAACCTTAAGAAAACACAAAATGAGGTTTTTTCCAACTTCATGGTTAGGTAGGGTTTTGTGTTTTTTTTAACAAGTCAGTTTTCTTCAGGTTGAAGTCTGTAACAGAAATATGATTTAATCAACAGTAAGACTCTTTGGAATTACTTTGCAAAGGTATTACTTACTGTTGCAGTTTCAGTTAACTTGCATGGTAATTTAATAAAATAAGCAAAAAATGATCACTCATAGTGTCAAATTGAAGACATACATGCCATTTAACAAATGGGACAGTGATCATTCTTCCGTTCTGTTCCTCTTTTGAAGCGTTTATTTTTCCCAGTGAAAACCTGGAGTCACCTAATTCAAAATTGAGGCATCTCAGTTTATCTGAAGGGAGGCAAATGAAAAGCATGCATCTCATTTTTACCTTGCAGCAAGGTCAAAGTTCTCCGATACATTCAGAAGATGTCTGCTGCTAAATAAAGCAGTGACAGTTCTTGCATTGTTTCCCCACACCATACAATGAAATCTTCCAACCACTTGTGCTCCAAGTTTAGCTCTTAAAATGCCAAGGATTTCATCAAGCCCTTACCTGCTGTTTGCCAGTGGGACCCTAGATATCATTTTAATGTTAATACATAAAACTTGAAAGATTCTAAGCTAAATTGTTAAAATATCCTTTTCAGATTTCTTATTTCATCATCTTTCATCCATCATCTTTGTCTACATTCAGATGAAGTCCAGTTTCACCTCAGTCTTGAATTCATCAGTGAGAATAAATGACTGCTTCCTATAGCAGTTGACTGCTCTGCTAATTCTATTTACAAGGGTAAGTATATTACCAATAGGGTATTATACAGGACCAGAATATCGATTACCAGCAGAAATTTTTGAAAGGAAGCCACAGTTACATGAACTAAATAAACTTCCTGGCAAAGTCTTTCAGGAAGCTGGTGCAGACATTCTGCCACACTAGTCAAATATTAAGAATATTGAAATACATCGAACATATATTGAAGTTGGGGCAGCTGTCTTGGTGGTGTCCCCTCCCAGCTTCTTGTACATACCCATGGGGCTACATGAGAAATAGAGAAATCATTGATGCTGTGCAAGCGCTCTTCAGCAATAGTTGAAACATTGGTGTGTTATCAACCATATGAGCTGCTATGAGGAAAATTAAATCTATCCCAGCCAAACCCAGTACACCCATGAAAACAAGTCAGAGTAGACAACTGAAAGATGATGGAGCACAAAAGTCTTCCCCTTATAAACAAGCATTGTATTCTCATTGTCCATAGAGTAACTATATTTGGCATGTTGCAAGATACAATTTTGACCACTTGGTAAGTAACTAACGTTCCACGTCAACAGTGTAGGTGTTTACATAAGAGCTAGTTGTTCAATCTACCATTATAGTTGAAAGACAGCTAGTCAATGGAAAGGTCCAGAAACTGACGTATCACATCTTAAAGTGTATAGTTATGTACATTTAGATGTATTTGCACTCTAAGTTTCAATGCCTGTATTGAAGAGGTCTCTTAACTGTAAGGGAGCTAAGATAACTGACTAGCTCATATGCAGCTGCCTAAAAGTAGACAGATGAAATACATCCTACTCCCACGTTTTCCACATATTTTGACAAAGGAAATTTTTGAACATATTTTTCTTTAGCCTAGAGAGATGTCTATGAGTAAAAAGGCAACTTTTCCCCCTCCGAATCCACTTTTGCTCAGTTACCTTTTGTTCCTAATTCAAAATACCAGATACAATCTTTAAAATCCTCAGTAATTTAAAGCTTCCTATTGGGAAAACACTCTCCTTCCCACAGAATATCATCTTGTATACTGAGACATCTGTCAAAATGTGCAGTTTTTCAGTATTGTATAAGGACTGTGATTATGAAACACTTCCTTTTAACCTTCACTGGAGTCTGTATTTACTAACTTTCAAGGACTAGAGTAAGCCATTTTGACAAGCAAATGACAGAAGGGAAAGCAAGGGTCTATTTTTATGCATGTGTGCATATCTTTACCCAATAGTGGAGGCAGTCCTTTTGGCCTCCCATGTTATTTCATATATTTGTTAAATTGTAACATGTAGGTCATGCCAGATTCTGTAGCTACTGATATCAATTCTTTTCACAAAGATGTCTTAATGATACCCAGGACGTACAGATATAAATAAACTGGAAACAGAGTGAGCACAGTTATTCCTATTTTTGTCATGCTGGCAAAATCTACCTTGATACAAGTGTTTATTACAGAAATGTTTACAAAATTGCTTGTTTTCTTCTCGAAGTGGGAATACACACCATTTAACTTTCAAGACAGTAGATATCTAATGAAAAACAGGCATAAGTATTTTAACCTGGGCGGTTTTTTTAGTATGTACAAAGCTTATTTGATGAATATTATCCAATTATACAAGAAAACTAGTAAGTTAGCTGTCTGCCAGACATATTTCTGCTTTTTTCTGGTTTATTTAATTTGCTTTATTTGATTATTTAGGGAAAACGGAGCCTGTAAATTTTCAGTACTAATTGAACTGCTGTGCTGAAAGAAAGAAAGAAAGAAAGAACACAGAGAAGTATCTAACCATTGAACTAATCTGAACAAAACCTACCCATTTGTTTTACATCAGCATTTGTACATTTAGAGAATTAAAATTTCAGGTGAAGAATGACCTTTTTATATTCTATGTAAAAAGTAAAAAAGCACAATCTTACAGTGAAGACTGGCAAGCATTTGTGGCTGAAGTTCTGAAGAACAAACCTATACTTTCATAAAACATTGAAATCTTTCTTCAAAGGCTTCTAGGTAATGTAGGCAAGTGTAATTTTTATTTTTATTTTTATTTTTATTTTTATTTTTATTTTTATTTTTATTTTTATTTTATAAAGAGACATTCACACCATCTACCTTTAGCATCTAACTAAGACTCTTAAGATCTTAGCTGCTCGTATTTCCAGCAGAGAGCAGGAAATTACTAACAAATATTCTGAATCACTTTCTTGAGACCTCACTGATTCCTTATTTAGGTACTTATACATCTGAAGTTAGATGGTGTGAAACTCACTTCCTGAAATATGCAATGTTATGATTCTGAATACAGCCATCAAGACATGTGTAATGATGTCTTCTTTAACCTATAACTAACTTGAAATGATAGTTCCAAAAGAGGTAGAATCATTCTTATTTTAGTTTTATTGCCAAAGGAATACAATATCATAGACTAAGATAGTAATCATTTTACTCTGAGTTGCAACATGCAGAAAGGCAATCCAGTACAGGGGACTTGGAAATGACTAAATTCAATTTTTTTTTTCCTGTTACATGTCTAAGCAAGATAAATTAAAAATGAAACTGCTGGTTCAAACTCTGCAAAAACATGCATCCCCAAACCTTCTAATGGCATTCTAACACTGATAATAAAGAAGTGAAAGTTGATTAAAATATGCCCATAGAGAAGTACTTCTAAACTTTACAATCCAGCTGAAGTGTTTAACCAAATAATTATTTTCTCTACTTAAAAAGTAGAATAAATGTTTCTTTCCCCTATGTAAAAACAAAAAATCCCCAAGTAACTCCTAGGAAACACAGAATGAAGATAGTAAACAGAAATATGCTAACATATTCCCCGGTACACCTAGATTTGAAAATGTTGTACATTTATTTCTGTTTGTGCAAAAACCAGACAAAATTAAATGGATATGGATGGGAAAATGGAAAGAATAAAATACAGGCAAGACAGAAGATAGGGGACTATGACAAACTCATTTGCCCATGAATGTTCCTTTTTAAGCATTCCTATTCTTTCCTTCTTTTAGAAGTACCAAGCTGGGAGAGGTAGCAGATCCAATATCAAAACAAGAAACTAATCAGAAACACATTTTGAAGAATTTTCTATGTGGTGTTTCCCTTTGCTGAGCTAGCTGGATTTGCTTGGTGCTATGCGATAAAAACGTGTGATAATTCCAAAGATGGCAATCCAAAAGACCTCATAAGATATTAGTTGGTTTTATTTTGTTTTTCTTAGAGTTTGCAACTATCTGCTTGTAATTGATAGAAACTGTTAGCTAACTTTCATTCAAAGCAAATTAGTCATCTTGCTGTTCTGTAAGTTCAAGTCCTTCAAGGTACTATCTAGTAAAATTGTATACAGTCAACATAGATAAAAGTGGAAAGAAACAATCAATTTGAACTCTGCAAATTCATGTCTGACTACCAGTAACAAAAGATAGCTTTCAAAAGGCACAGAATCAAGGTGCTCATATAATGTAGCAGTGTTGCTTCACTAGGATAAAGCTCTAATATTGCTCCAATATCTGAGATTTTTTTCCTCTTCATAAATATTGCAA
The DNA here is from genome assembly GCF_011004875.1 of Balearica regulorum gibbericeps. Taxonomy (NCBI): domain Eukaryota; kingdom Metazoa; phylum Chordata; class Aves; order Gruiformes; family Gruidae; genus Balearica; species Balearica regulorum. The sequence goes on along the minus strand of NC_046188.1, from coordinate 50,175,490 downwards.
GATACAGAGCATACAGCTTCTTTGCACAAAAGGCCAGATAACTCTGGAAGCAGCCATCTTAAGCCTCTCCTTGATTAGATATTGCATCAGGTCCCAGAAGAAGTCTAGGATATCTTGTGCTTTGGCTTTTTGGGGGATAGGTAGCACAAAATCACTTCCCTCATTTGTCTCGCAAACCGGGCCTTCGAGTGGGGGCCTGTTACCGGGAAGACAGAACTGATTTAGCCTACATTATTTTTTCAGGTACTGAGAAGGCTCCAAACTTTTCTTATGGGAGTGTTTTGGCTGCAGTTCTCCAGAGATATTGGATTTTTTTGGTTGTGCCTTTTACCTACGGATATTTTAACCAAACAGTGCACTCCCATTCTATTTGACTGATGTGCTTTCATGAAATAAAAGACTCTCAGTCTTTTTTTCTGTATAGTTTCTAAGAGGCTACTGGTGGAGATAAGATTGCTCAATACTCTGAATGCTTTCAGCACCTCCTCTCCTTTTTATGTTTACTGAAAGAGAATGTAAGGATTCTTCAGTTTTTGCTGCTGTTCAAAAGAGGGTTAGCAGAAATCCCTGAAGATAAATATCTGTGTGAAAACCAACCCTCACTTAGAATATGCATATTCTATATATGTGTGTGTGTGATAGAATGATTACTAACTTTAGTCATCTTGCTAGCAATGCCATTAATGCCTATATGAATAAGTATCAAGTCTGAGGTCTGGATGAGCTCTGGCAACCTGAGCTCAACCAAAACATCTGGTAGTGTCTCAGATGGCAGCTCCTGGTAAATAGCACAACCTTCTGAACAGGAGGTCAGATCAGTATATGGATGCACCTCCTTAGGAAGAATTTGACTACCAGTTCATTTTTGTGTTTCTTCTTGACTTCTGTGAATATTGGACTCCGTTCTTTCCCTTTGCCATGACACTAAACTGAATATTGGGGGGCAGCAAGTTAGCACAGTTAGTGAGCACAGTGCTCCCTTCCCTGTGGAGTACCTATGTCATTCTCCATGAAGTTGCAACCTTCTCTGTCCACTCCCCTTCATGGTGTCCAGATGTGTAAGCTTCCTGATTGACCCATCATACAGCATCTGGTGTATATTTACAGAGTCTGCTATGACGGGCCATGACAAATAGGAACTACTAATTCACATTCCATCCAATTTCCACTGACATTAAACTTAAGATCTTTATGAACTTAGGGTTTCAGGCCTAGAAAGATGGGAATCAAAACCTGAAATTTCAGTGATTGCTGTTCTATAAAAAGAAATCTTTTAATGTCAACTTCATACTAAAAGTCATTCCTGCTAGAAAAGAATAAAAATTTCTACTTCATATGCAACAATGACATGGACTTGGATTACATAAGTTTCAGGTTTTCTACAATGTGCTTTCCAAAGTAGCATGATAGAAATATGTAGCTTAAGCAGCTAATGTACACAAGCATTTTCTAAATTCTTTTATTATCATCTGTATTCTGGCAACACTTCCTCCTGATTCAAGTACTTTAAGAATTTTTGTGACTGTTTAGCACAGTTTGGTTTCCTCATCAGTAACAATATCAGGACAATGGCTACTCAATCCATCTTAATGATGTCACATGCTTTGCTCTCAGAACAAGCCTAAATTTGCAAAAAAATTCAAGTTATACAAAAATCCAGCAAAAAGATATTAGGCATGAGATGTTCTGAAAAGTTGGATAAATCTGTGAAGACAAATCAGAACAAAAGGCTCTGTGGAAAAAAGAGAGAAAGTGCTCCTGGAAGAAGAACTGGATTTTCGCCATACGCTTGGTAGAAACAAGAGTGTTTAAGGACACCATTCTGAGAACCGAAAAACCACAATAAATAATAATAAAATTGAAATTGTTAATAACTGTATTGAAAAACAAAGGCTCACCAAAAGTGATCTCAATGAACAAAAAGTTGTTAATTGTTGTAGAAGGACTGAATGATCAATAACTGTAAACTAGTTTATCTTGCTAATGAAACTGGTGGCACCCACGGTGTTGAGCTTTCCCAAGCAAAACACTGGTCCCCTGGTACAAGGTTAGCTTTCCAAATGTTCTGTTTTTCATGAGTTGTGAAGAACAAGATGCTACTGGTAAGCCATCAAACGCAACAAGATGAGGGAACTTAAAAAGAAGTCAGGCATCTCCAGAGTTAAGTGATAGCTAGGGAAGGGATTTCAAAATTTGAAATTGGAAAAAATTTGAAATTTGGAGCAGGCCATTCCAAACTCTCTCTACATCAAGCTTCAAGTAATTGAGAAATTTCTTGAATCTGACCTCTAAGAAATAGCATTGGGGATGCCCCAGCAGGTTGAATTTTTTACTAGAAACAAAGCTTGTCATACTCAATTTTAAATGTAACATGTGATTCCCATGTCTTCCAAATGATGATTAGTAACAATTTCTTTATAGGTAATTTCCTTCTTTCTTATCTCTAGATTAATTGTGATTTTGCAGTAAGGAGAAAGGAGTTGAGAAATTGGGCTCAAAATGCCAATGGAAACCGAGTCCTCAACACCATTCTATCTCTTTGGTTATTTCTAGTCACAGAAATGTATTAATGTTTTTCATTCCTCCTCACCAGTCATCATGGGTGCAGTCCTGATGCCCACACCATCTGTATTTCGTGAATGGTAGAATATATTCACCAAGTCTGACAAGATATTTCTATATTTCAAAATAATTTTGTTGAAATTATCCACTATTTTATTTTAAGGCAAAGCAGATATGTCTTTTTACTATTTTCATACACATGATATGTGAGTTTGTAAGACATATTTTACTAGATTCCTGTTGTATTTTGGCCCATTTATCTGTATTATAATTAGATTTTACAAATTTTATTTGCAACACGTACTATGGGTGAATTGTGAGGTTACTACATATTCACATTTCACATTCATATGTAAGCTATTTACCCATATTTGATAGATTAAAATTTTAAATATTTCAATAAATTATATGCTTACTTCAGTAGTAGCAAAGGTTTCTGCTGTACTTATGAATTTTTGGACAGCATCTCTGGCAAGCACTGCTTTGTTTCTGACAACTAGCCTAGATAGAAATGCTCCTTTCCACCCAACTACTCTAAACACATAATTCTGGCTAAAGGTCAGGGTATGCTATCAGCTACACTAGCCACATATTATTATCAAAAGCAATTGCAGTAGCAGATGGACAGTAGAAGTGCTCAGTCTCACCGGCCTTGGTGGTGAGAAGGAACTATCCCTGATGAATTTTTTTGTCTTTAGTGGAAAGAGACATGGACTAACAATGGGCAGAAGGGCAGCCGCAAGGAATTAGATCAAACAGGTAAATAAATCTGTTCATAAATCAGAAGCAGAATCCACGTGAAACATCACCTTCATTCTTCATGAACAGAAAATGATGTGAAGGGACATCTCCTGTAGAAATCTCTCCAGAAGACATCTTTCATTGTGTTTACAGTCCAAATTATATCAGCCCAAATTTTAGCAACTGTAGGTGCATGCCACCTGAGAACAGGAGCCAAGACAAAGGAATATCATATCTAGTATGATCAGTCTTTCCAGCTCTGCAAATTCATATGTCATCAAGGTATTGGTTGGTTGTTGTTTTGGTTTTGTTTTTTAAAATTTTGCTCTGTGTTGAGGTATTCCTTGAAATCATTATTCATTAAGTTCCTAGAAGCATTTCTCAGGTGAACAAGAAGAAAATTAAATTGCTTACCAGAAGATGTTTACAATCTCTATAACGTGAAGAACTGTTGAGACAGGGAGCTAGCTTTTGCAGTTTATGAGTAGAGAGATTAAGCTCACTTGGGAACCAGTAACAGTTTAATTGTTGTAATAAAATTAGTCTAGTAAGAAATAGTTTATGCTGTCAAGAAATTATTCTTGCTTGAAAGTTCACAAGTTCTGTCAAAGCATTTCATCCATACTTTGTGAAGATAAGAATGATATGCTGATCTCATATATTTTGCACACTGAACTGTAAAGTTTTAAAAATTACCTTTTACCTGACAAAATAAATTTTGAAATATATCAAAAAAATCCATTTAAAAAGCAGAAATAAAGATTGAAATATGTGTGAAGATACGAATAAAGAAGCCAGGCTCGTTTGTGGTGAGGGAATTAAATTGTGGCAGTTCTATTAAAAATCAAACAAAGAGTGCATTGTACTCCTACAGCACTGTATACAGAAATCCCCTTTATATTTGGGAAGGGAAAAAAAAAATCGTAAAATCAGAAGACATCCCCTTGTATATACGCAATAATATATTCAAGGACCTGGACTAACAGGCTTTCTTCTGAAGTCTGAACTTGCAAGTTGGTGTGATAAATTCCAGAAGTTGTTTACATTCCTTGACAAAGCAGTATTTCTTCAGTTCTTATTATTTAAACAATTTCAAGAAGCATTGTCCTAAGACTGGGTCATGGAGGGTTATATATCTGGGGAGAAAACAACCTTTGAAGAATTATAGTGAACTATTAAATATATCTACTGAGGCTTAAAGGTCAAAGAAGTCATGCCTTTTAATAAATAACATACAAGATTTGCTAGAATAATGGTCCTTCATAACTCTGACTTTTTTCACTGCCTAGTAAGAGGAGAGCCAGAAGAGGAAATCTAGCAGTTTTATATGCAGAAAGTCTATGGAACTTAATCCATTTAGTTGCCTTTATAAACTTTTGAGGCTATTATAGTTAACAAAAAGTTTGATTTTATTCATTTCCTTTATATAAAAAAAGGAATCAGCTCTTTAATTATAGCCAATGCTTTTCTAAACTTCTTTGGGAAGATTTAAAGGCGGCAAAAAAAACCTTGACAGGGATAATTTTCTGAGCAATATATGAAGAAAATCTTAAAATGAGAAGACATTTGTCTCTGCTTTTTTTCTCCTTCATGAAACTCAGGTATTTACAGAAGTCACCTCTATAACCTATCTGACAAAAACAATCAGAAGAAAAGTTAGCAAAATGGAGTGAAAAACAAGAGCCAAGAGAAATAGGAGCTGTATGGCAAGAGGTGCACAATGTGTCAACCTACATTGTCAACCTACCTTGTTTTTGAACAGAATAAGCCATTAAATTCAGCAGATAAAAGGACACTGCAAGGTTTTTCATAATACCTGTAATATCAGCACTTTTCTATGACCTGAAAAGGAAGCTTTTCTTTATTTTCATCCAACTTCAACAGGAAAATATAGGAAATGTACTGACATAAATCCATTACCGACATGGTCTTTTATAAAAGTTCTTGGGATTTCCCCAAAACATGAAGTTTAACCAACCATTATAAACGTCCTTGATCCAAAACAGGCCATAAGTACTTTCTGTATAATATATACATGTAGTTTGAGGTTTTTATCCTCATAGGAGCCTTTAATCCCCCAGGTACAATAAACTCCCAAGGTTCTATGGGAACTGGGTTGCTTCTTTCTCTAATTTCTTTTTGATGAAAGAAGAGTCATGGCAGACCTAAGACTAGGCTTAAATCTCCCATCTCTTTCACATTAGAAAGCAGGAACAAGTAGACTCCTGGAAAACCTTTTATTTCATACCAAAGAGTTGACATCTAATACTCAATTTTGATGTCTAGAAGCAACTAGAAGACCTCTTTTGCTTCTATTTCTTGGGATGATAAAGAAAACTGAAAAAAAATTGTGAGAACCTCTAAGCTGAAGAATAAAGAATATGATTTTTCCTGGATTGCATAACAGAAAGTGGACCATCGTGATCTGCCTGCCTGCACTGCTAATAGAAAAACAGACCCTCAATACTGTGTAACCCTTGGAACAATGAGGTACTAGTTAAAAAGTACAAGTAGAAGTCAAAAGAAAGTAAGAGAACATACTTATGCTCATACAAACATATAAAATTCACTCAGGACTAATCTATAGTCTTAATGCAAGTATTCTAGAACTTTAATACTAAAAATTTTGCAAATAGATTAGAAAAAAGATAACATTAGCAATTGCATTGTATATGATACCTATAGTTTTCAAACACACATGAGAAAATATGCATACTTAAGTGTATCATAATAGATCTTAAAAATCAAGACCCATGTACAGAAACATGTATGCTCACTTGCAATGTGTAGCTATTAAAAGCTTTCAAGAAAGGACATAAGAAGGATTTCTTTCTGTTTCTTGTGTGCCTCAATTATCCATACTGTTAGTTGGTTTGATAACTTGGCTGATGATGTTAAAGGCTGAGTGAATATTCACTGTATATCTGACTCGATCAGTAGAACTTAATTGCTCTTTGTAAGTGACAGCAGTGACCGCCCTTCCCAGAGAAGGAAATGGGGTTGCTTTCATTGAAAACGCCCCTTGAAACAACTTGGGTCTGTTTCTTTCAGGTTTTCTTTGTAGAATCTTCTCGTACTGAAGCCAACAGATTGGTAAGCCAACAATATTTCTCAGAGGAAAATATTACATAGGAAATCTTTTTATGTCTTACACAGGTAGATTAGTGTTGTAAATATTCTGTGCTAAAGTGAGGGATAAATGGATTCCAGTGAGGAAAAGTTTAGAAAAGGGATTAGGAAAGCGCTAGAAACATAATTTCTTCCTATTAAATATATCATTAGCAGAGGTTTAACCTATACCTTCTGCAATTTTATTAGTAATGATAAGAAAACTAAAAAAATTACAGAACCTAAGATGCTAATAAAGATAACTGAGCTGTGCATGAAGCAGCGAGACTTCTGGGAAGCCATGACTAGCTTCTGTAACCAGATAGTTCCTAACAGTGCCTTGCTTTTGGTGATATTTTTAATTTTTACCTTGTATTACACTGGGAAAAAAAACTCTTTAAAAATATTTTCAACTAAATATATAGATCTTATTCTGCAGCTAACAGGGTCTATTTTTCAATTTATGATGATAAAGTGTAAGGCAAAATGATGGACATGATGACAGACCATTCTGTGAAATTCTGAAAAATCATTTGGAATAAATTTTGATTCAAGTATCACTATCCTAAAATGAAACCTACGGTTGCTGTTTTTCACTAAAGGGCTGCTAATTTACAGTCATACATAGCATAGTCATGGTTGTTAGAAAGGCAATGGATAAGGATAGTTGCTAACATTCAAATCGTAGAATCATAGAATCTTAAAGTTGGAAAAGACCTTTAAATTATCAAGTTCAACCATCAACCCAACACCACCATGTCTACTAAAGCATGTCCTGAAGTGCCACGTCTACACGTTTTTTGAACACCTCCAGCGATGGTGACTCCATCACCTATCTGGGCAGCCTGTTCCAATGCCTGGCCACTCTTTCAATTTCAGAGAAGAAATTTTTCCTAATACCTAATCTAAACCTCCCCTGACGCAACTTGAGACAATTTCCTCTTGTCCTTTTGCTAGTTACTTGGGAGAAGAGACCAACACCCACCTGCCTACAACCTCCTGTCAGGTAGTTGTAGAGAGCAATAAGGTCTCCCCTCGGCCTCCTCTTCTCCAGGCTAAACAACCCCAGTTCCCTCAGCTGCTCAAAAGATTTGTGCTCCAGTCCCTTGACCAGCTTCACTGCCCTTCTCTGGACATGCTCCAGCACGTCAGTATCCTTCTTGTAGTGAGGGGCCCAAAACTGAACACAGTATTCAAGGTGTGGCCTCACCAGAGCTGAATACAGGGGCACAATCACTTCCCTCGTCCTACTGGCCACACTCTTCCTGATACAAGCCAGGATGCTCTCCAATCTGTCTGTCTTTTCTGAATTGTGTGGATCAGGACTGGACACAGTACTCCATGTGTGGCCTGTCAAGCAGTGACTAGACTGGAATGATTACACCTTTATCTCTGCTAGTAATGCTGCTGTGGATGCAGCCCAGGATCTAATTTGCATTCCTTGCTGCAATGGCTGCTGACTCATGTTTAGCTTCTTGCCCACCAGAACCTCCAGGTCCCTTTTGGCAAGGCTGCTCCCCAGCCACACAGATCCTCTCCAGTACTTGCTGGGAGTTATTTAAGCTCCTTTCCATGAATGCTTCCCATGGAATTCCTCTCAGCTAGGCTCTGAGCATATTGAAGTTGGCTCTCCTAAAATCCAGCGTCTTTGTCCTACTACTGGTCTTTAGTGTGCTCAACAGGAACATAAAATCCACTGTGTTATGATTGCTGTATCCAAGGCTACCATTAGTTATATTGTGAAGTAAGACATCTCAGTTTGTGAGCAGTAAATGTAGCAATGTGTTATTCTGAGTCAGCATGTCCAGCATCCGTAGCAGGAAGCAGTCCTCAATGCATTCCAGGAATCTGATGGATGACTTGTTCACCACTGTGTCGGTTTCCCAAAAATTGAAGCCTGTTTTCCCAGGTAATTGAAGCCACCCATCAGGACCAGCTGGCCCAAGACTTCCCTGAGCAGTCAAAGTAAGGTCTCATTAGCCTCATCATCCTGATTGGGAGGTTACCTAATGTAAGATCCCCCTTGGTGACAATCCCTCTCATCTTGAGCCAAAGGCATTCTATAAAACTTTCATGTTCTCCATAGTTCACTGCCATACACTCAAATTTCTCTTTTACATAAAAATGCAACTCCACCTCGTCTTCCTTCCCTATTTTTCCAAAAGAGTTTGCAGGCATCCATTGTGATTGTCATCACATGAGTTTTCCCACCAAGTTTCTATGATTCCTATGACATCATAACTCTGAGCATGGAGCTCCAGTTTCCTGTTTGTTACCCAGACTATGTGCAATGGTATACATGCACTTGAGATGGTTGGTCTTAGGGATTTTGCATTTGGAGAGGGTTGGGAAGCATTCCTCACTACCCTGGTAGGTGGACACATGCAACCTGTTACTTATGAACATGCAAGTGTCACAGCTTTGAACACAATCCCCCAAGTTCATGACTTTAAAGCATGATTCACTTAATCAGCCAATCTGCTAGCAAAGATTCATCTGCCTCTTCTAGATAGGTGGATCCCATCTCTCCCCAATAGGCTGTATTCATCAAAGAATCTCCTGCAATCATAGAAACCAAAGCCCTGGTGATGAAGCCAGGTATTGATCTGCAGGTATTGATGTGTAGACCCCTGCATCTGTCTGGCAGAACAGAGGAGAAGATCACTTGTGCTCTCAGGGCTCTGAAGTTCTGATTAATCTTGCCCAGGTTTTGCTTTACCATGTCATTGGTGCCCACATGGAAAAGAAGTAGGGGAGAGTAGTCTGTGCTTTTAACCAGTTGGGGCAGTCTCCCTGTGACATTCCGTACCTTGGCTCCTGACAAGCAGCAAACTTCACTGTGTAGCACGACTGGCAGATGGGTGCCTCTGTGCCTCTCAGCAGAATCACCCACTACTAGCACTCGTCACCTCCTTTTGCAGCTTTTAGTGTGTGCTGCTGGTGCTGTTTCTCCCTGTGAATCTTGCTCATTGGATTTGCCCACTGAAAAGACTTCATATCTGTTGGTGGTTGGTACATACAAGGAAGAAGAGTGAAGGGATAGCCTGTTCCCACAGGTCAACAAAGTCCATGGTGCCTCATTTTCCAAGGTACTGGCTGTTTGCTGTTGAAACTCCTTGTCTTGTAGTCCTTAGAGGTAAGCGCCACGGGGCGCTAGTATTTCTTCTTGCAAAGTCTCAAATAATACTCAATATATTTCTTGATCACCCTCTCTAATACCGCATAGCCTGTTAACTTCTTTCTGCAGCTCCTCCACCCACTGCCTGAGTGACTCCACCAGAGCACAGCTTGCACCTCCACCCTCCTCCACTGAGAAAGGGAGGTGCAGTCTTTGCAGCTCTTCACGTGATAGGAAGCTCTGTCTGGGTGGCTGCCTCCACTCGTTCCAGGCTAGCCTGGCTTAGTTGATTCCTGTCTGCTGCAGAGTGCAGTCCTTGCCTGATCTCAACCAGCATGCTTCTGACAACTTCAAAGCACTGCCTAATAAGATCTAATTTCCTGGAGACCTCAAGCTTCCAAGTAGACTTGCACATCTACCAGCTAGCTGGGATGACCATCAGGGCTGCAGCCTAAGCCTATGGGTGAGCAGAGCAGGCATCAGATCAATAACTGGCAGAGTGTGCTTTCCTGCCTGCCATTCCACAGGAACTGCCGCACTCTAATCTAATGTTTAGATTAACCCATTTTAATCTCCATCCTAAAATACAGTTTAAGAAAATATGTGGTAATTATTTATATTTTGCAGAATTCATTCATCCAATGATGCTGAAATAAAGTCCCATGTAAAATTACAATATTTGCAGAATGTTGACTTCATTGTGTTTTAAATGCAAAACTACAATTTAATAATAATAACCTTTTGCATGATACCTCATAAGCACATTTTTAAGAACTTTCAAAGCTACTACAGAAATTCTAATTGAGTTATGAAGACGTTTTCAAACAAGGAACTAGTATTTTTAACATAGGCAAGATTTTTTTAAAAGCAGTGAATCTTTAGATTGTTTAACATTAAAATGCACAAAATATACAACGATTATTTAATGAGATGTAAAAAAAAATTCATATGGCATGATGCACCTGTATAGAGCTATTCACATCTGTACCCTTAGTAATTACAATGAGAAACAACATAATAGGTGTATGGTTTCACACTGAGCAGGAGGTTGAGACACAATACTTCAGATCTCTGTTGCCTCTAAATAAGAAAAGCTTCTCAGATTTTGGTGGCCTTAGAAGTACATGTCATCAGTTGCTCCTCACATCATTTCTCATCAGTGGGTAGGCAGTAATTCCTCCTGAGATCTTGCAGGAGCAGAAGTAGGTCCCTTGTGTTTGGTAGGTGTGAGCTTCCACTGAATTTACTATTTCAAAGAGGAGGAAATCATTGGTGAGTTCAGAATTAAATGGAAACTTAAGCCCAACTTCCTTCAGGCAAGCATCAGAATTCAGAACTTAGGAAAGGAGCCTTTGCATCTAGATGTCCTCAACCTGCCCTCTGAGTCAGAGGTTCCCAGCTGTTGCAGGACTCAGGCAGAGTTGCTTCCTCCCAAAAAGTTGAGCTCTAACCTTAGCAGGAGCTGAGAGTCAAGCTCTGTTGCCTCTTACAGTGCTGAGATGCTGTGTTTGATTCTGAGCAAGGCAGTGGCTCTGGAACATCCTCCTCCTTGGCCAGCAAAGAAAATCGTTGGAACAGTGGGCCTCTTGGAATTTCAATGAGGCTTCTGCATATAGCTACTTTGCCCAAATAACAGTGGTCTGGGGATGCATAAGACTAGAAATGGCAGTAGGGTCTGCAATCTGCTTTGATCCACTACTATTAGAACTGGAAACCTTTGCAAATGGTATTTCTTAGAATACTTCAAATTCTCAGTGCTTTTCTCAGTTAAAACCTCATCAAGAGAGCCTCTGGTTTAGTCTGAGTTCTTTAGGATATGAAGATTATGTGATTGTGCTGGCTAGCAACCCGTCCTTGATACATTTGAACCTATTGGCTAATTTTAACCAAATGGGACAGATTAATTATTTTCCTGTAAGTTTTATGAAGCAGGAATCAAGACTAAGGGGTTTTTTATAATTTCTCACAATATTATTGATGTGTATAGTAATTAACTTTCAGAATTTTTCTCTGAAGTTTTTATTCTATTTTTTTTCTTATACAGAATTACTCTAAAATCAATGTGCTTCTTGAAACAAAATTAATTTTTAAAAGATATAAGATGATCTAACGTGGTAGTCATGGTTTTGTTGCAATGATATAGGTTGTGTGAATAATAGTTCTGGTAGCACACTGATTGATGTAATAACAGGAAATTCTTAGTTGATATCAGTGTAATTCAGAAAAGAAAATAGCCCTTCATTCAGAAAGTATCTATAATATTTAGTTCTATTTGACACTGAGCTGCAGGTGGTAAAATGGGCAAAAGATTCACTGAGTGAAAACTGCCTACATTTTACAGAAATTACAAAATGGGAAAATGGGAAGAAAACAATAGCAAAGAGTTTGGAAGGATGAAGAAAATGACCCTTCCCTTAGTACTACTTAAAAAAAAAAAAAACCCAAACCCCCAACAACCAATCCCCCCAAAACCCAAAACATATTCTCTGTTCTACATCCATTAAAGAAGAAACAAGTTCTATACATTTGAGGGAAAAAATAATCAAGAGGTTTCTCGAAGACTTAAAGAGCAAGCTACTTTCAAAATGATAGTTGTGTATTGAAGTTCTATGTCATCTTGAGAAAACTGCAAATAGTGTCATCTTCAACTTATCTCTGCTTAGGTAAACAATGAGCAGCTGAGATGCAAATATTGAAGGAGGGGGTATTGCTCTTGAACAGAAAGAAAAATTCTAAATAACTTTTCAGGTCTGTGACAGTGTCATCATTTACTTAAGTTAATAGCATTAAATCTTTAGATCAGTGAAGCAATCCACAGCCTTTTTGGCAACTGGAGTGCCTCATTGCTTCTGGAAACTCAGATCTGTCAGTGTTCATACTCTGTTGGAAAGAAATTTGTGCCTTCCCTGCTCAGAATTAGATTTAGCCACAGAAAGCCTTGCATTTGTGATCTCCATGCTCAGTTATGGTAAATCATTGTATTCAGGGTTAAAACAAAAAATCTAAAATTCTTTCCAATGCAGAAAAAACAGTATACACAAATTACTGGTGTCACTGCATGTTAGTAGTCACCTTGTAAATACTGAATTAGATTCAAAGATATGCATCTCCAAACTTCTGCAGAGAATCATTTCTAGTTAGCTGGATGATGACACTCTCCCAACAAAGCATTTGTTTTCTCTAATGTCAGGGTTTCACTGGAATTACTTCAGTGTACATGAGACAATTTTTTCTAGTAACTTAACTCCTAAGCCTAGAATTCACTGCCATTGCTCATATAATGTTAGAGATTTTGTGTATGTGCTTGAGGATGATCTTAAACATAAGATAATGTTATAATATGATAATAAGATATCTGTTCATACTTCATGTTACCTGGGAAGTAGGAAAAAAATCTCACTCATTTTTCATGCAGATGGACATCAGTCTGTGAATGCAGTGGGTTTTAATATTTTATTTTAATATTAATTGGTGAGTTGCTGAAAATCAACCTGGCTATACAATTTCAGCACAGAAATATCAGACACACTTTTTCCTGCTTCATTCATTATCTCTCAGTAACCTTGACAGTGAAGGGAGCCACTGCATCTCCAGACCATTCCAAAATATACTGCAAAATCCACTTTTATTCAATGGTTTCCCTGAATATTAGACAAAGTAGCCATTCCTGATGGGTTTTTTTTGTTAATTAAAAATACAGTCGGTCATCCTACCTCATCAATTGTATATAAGGGACATTTTTACCATTAAACACATAGTAGAATCCTTACGATTTACCATTTGTTCTCAAAATTAAACCTCCAGTGAAAAAAAATGCAATTTATTTTTTTCTCTAAACCCAATGTTTCAATACTCTCATCTGTTTAATCCATATTATCATAGCCTTTACAATTCAAAGCTTTTTATTCTTGCCGAAAATAGTATTCTCCCTGTGTTTTCATTTAATTATTATGAAATACAGTTACAATTATAGAAGAGAGCACACATTGTGTAGGACAACCAATGGTAACCCTGTCTCTTACTATCAATTTGGAGACATTAGAGACAGTTCTGTTATTAATGCTTATTGTTCTATTGACTTGAGTAAATTTTAGATGAGTGTCATTGTGAGTTTGTCTGATGGTGAACCTCTGGTGAAAACTAGGCATAACCTAACAGTTTCTGCAAATTGCATTAATCCTTTACAGTTAACCAAACAACAAACAACTTAATGGGTCACCTCAATATGAAAATAAACCATGTAGTCACAGAAATGGACATTTTTCAAGCTCAGCTAGAAAAAGCAGGCTTTGGACTAATTCTGTTTCTTTTGTCTGAGCAGTGAGATTTAAAATTCCTACAGAATAAAAAAGACTAATAGCATTCTTGACAGGGAAAATTGAGGGAATGAGAACATCAATTATAGGAATGACTGATAAAATTATTTAATTGACACTAATCTAAAGATAGATCTAGACAAAAAGTATGATGGGCAAGTGATGGATTAAGACTTTGAGTATAAAAAGAGGCTTTCTTTTGCATCTGACTCTAGTGGAGATGAAGAGATCATTTTATTCTGTAATTCAACAAGAAGATGTAAGTATTGTGATTAAAAATTGGAATAAAAATTACAGATTAAAATACACTGTTTCAAATACTTTTTACAGAAACCCAAAGAACAAACTGTAGTCAAGGATAACAGAATTAACATATTTTTGTAATACTGCTTGAATGCAAATTTTGACATCTTTTGAAATAACTTCTGTGGTTTTATTCAAATAACACAAAGAAAACATTTTTTGTCATGGAGAATTTTCCAATTTCAAAAATGACTTTCGGGATTTAACAGTTGAAAGCTAGGAAGTTTCAACCAGAAGTGCATTTTTGATAAGGTAAAGGAAAACAAAACTTTGCAAAAATTATATTGCTATTTTCCAGATCTGTCTAGTCTGAGTTGTGAGAATCATGCAATGGCTGACAGAACATCCTCAGCAAATGATAAAAAGCATTAAATGAAATCGGCAAAGTTGAGCTTCCCATTTATGTACAATAGCATTTAAGAATTGTATAAGATAAACTTTATTCAAGCAGTTTTAGATCAGAGATCCAATGACATGGCTAGATTACTATAACCCTAATGTTCCTGACAAAAGAGGGTAGGAAACATAACTACAAGACACACCTTCTGCTTCTAGCCTGCATTATGAACATTATGCTACATTGAAGTAAAAAAATGGTTACTCTTTAAACTGGTGAATGATAGGTGTATTGCATTGTTAGCTTTCGCAGCTCCACATTCAAGTTCACATACACACTGTGTAAATTTTGCAGAGAATCATAAGCAGCTTCAGAAAAAGGAGCTGGAAGTGTAACACATTCTGTGCAACATCTGTGATGCTTTTCTTACTGAAATATGAATTTGAGGGACTTGTAGTGAATAAACTCATCTGTTGCAGAGAAAATATAATTTGTCAAGAAAAAAAAGGGAACTAACATTGGTATCTCTGCCTTATAACTCAATTTTGCACATCCCAATGCCAGATCTAACCACAATTAAGATAATCAAACTTGTGAAACTTCACTGGTTATAAATTAACAGGCTGGGGCTAGTCTAATCACTGGGAAGTGCTACATCCCTAGCCTTTCACATATAACAAAAAAAACCCCACCCCCCCAGAAAAAAAAAAAAAAAAAAAAGAAAATAAGTGATATCTCAGATACAAAGCAGCAAGGAAGTACGAAAACTGAGTTTTGACTCAGCTCTTTTTTCTCTGATGTTAGAGCAAAGAGCATGAGTCAAAGGAATTTTAAGGGACTGTGACAGGCCTGGATCACAGGGAGCTCCAGGGATCACAAGCGGAGCAGGGGCGTGTGAAGCCCTCAGTATTCCCAAATACAATCACAAGCAGATGTTTGTATTTAGCTCTGCTTCCGTACCTGAGTCTCTGAAAATTATCTGTATTCACTTTACACCGCCTTATTCCCCACCACTAACCAAGCCCTTGTGAAGTTGGAGCGAGTGACAGGCACAGGCCAGGCTGCCCAGACCAGAGCTCCTCTGGCTGCTCACCAGCCTGCCCAAGGCCGCCATAATCAGAGGTAATTGCCCGGGCTGTTATCTCCCTGCAGCCTGCGTCGTGCTTCCAAATAACGTCTAATTGAATTGCTATAATTTTTGCCCTTCCTAATGCAGTGGGTTGGCGAAGGGAAAATGACCCAGGGGAGGCGGAGGAGAGGAGGGGGTGGGCGGCTCTCGGCTCCCTCCCCACTCCCCGAGGGCGCCCCTCCTGCGCGGTCGTGCTGCAGCCCATAAAGGCGGAGGGAACAGAGAGGGTGGGCGTGTAGATCCGCGTCCGCGGACATGCAGTGAGTGTTTGCCGGTAAGACTGTAGCCGTGGGACAAGCCGCTCCGCCGCCAGTACCACCTGAAACGCTGCGAGGGAGAGGCCGTTGCGCCCCAGCTCAAGGTACTCCCCTCCCCACCTCTCGGCCTCTCTCCCAGTGGGAATTTGGGTGCCAAACCGGTAGCCACAGGAGCCCTGCCCCATGGGAAGAAGGTTCACCCCCCACTTCCCACCCGCAGCAGAGATGCTCACGTGCCTTGGGGAATCCATAATTGGAAGAGCAAAGCAATAACTCAGAGCATTTACCTTAGTATGGTTTCTTTCCAGATGCAGAGGTGCACTAGTTTCCTGTTTCTGTCTTTAATCCTTTGTGCCACCCTGTCAGAAACATTTGGACTGGTTTTCTCAGTAAGTACTAATCTGTTGGAGGTCCTATCCATTGGTCTGCATCCATGTCTCACCTGGCAAGTAACAGTAAACCTTGCAGTGATATACACTGTATTTAGATATAGGGGTTGTACAAGATGCAGCACTCAAAAACATTTTGGGCAGTAAACAGGTTTTAAGTTAAGAATTTGGGGCTCTTGAATACTAGCTCCCTTTTAACAAATAATGACTAAAGGGAAAAAAGAGTGTCTAGTTTGTAGACTGAAATTGAATGGCCTGACTTGAAAAGGTGGTGTACATATGGACTTCTCTTTATAAAGAGGCTATCATGTAAATCCAAACACTTAAAAAAAAACCCACTGCTGTTTGCTAAGGTGATTATCAGGCGGTAATATAAACTTGGAGTACAAAGTCAAAATTTCTGCCTCCTAAGTGTGACTTGCAGTTTCACTTACATGGTGTGAAATCTTCATACCACATGGATTTCAATAGCAAAACTATTGACTTAGATGGGGCAAGAGTTCATGATTAATATTTGCTTCAATATTATTGGCTTTTGTTTTTTACAATATTTCTTGATTTCAAGCCTTCAGAAGACACTTTCTGCTAAGAGAATGTTCATTTGGGTGCTGTTTGCTTTGTCTTCAGAAAGCACTGTAGTTCATGCAATAACATACTTGCATTTTTTTTCTTTAAGGCAAAAGAAAAAAGGGGCTGGACTTTGAATAGCGCTGGTTACCTACTTGGGCCACGTAAGTCAAGCACTTTCTTTTTTTTTTTTTTTTTGCATTATTTCAAAATGCAGAAGTTGCGATTTTTTTGTTTGTTTGTTTTTGTGGTTTTCTTGTAAACCAGTTTGCTGAAGTGTGCTACTCAATTTTCTGATGAATACAGTAATTTTGTCTAAACCTGCAAGACTAGAGAAACTCCTTTGAGAGAGAACTTGTTCAGATATTTGTTACATGCCTATTATAGAATTGAGTTGTCTTAGATAATAACTGTTCTTTTCTAAAGCAGAGTTGTGCTGTAAGGCTTTATATGCAGAAGTACGTCTGGGCACTCCTTGTGTTTTTTGAACTGTAATTGTCATTGTAATATGACAAATATCCTGTCTGCCGCCCCCCCAAAGTGTTACAAAATCTTATAGCATCTAGATATCAAGGAAAGAATGACAAATGTGACACTCTGGCACTTATCAATGTATATTGGATTTCACCTTTAAATCTATTTGAAAATGGCTTTACTACCTAGCTTTATTATACTACTTCCCCCCAATTAAAGCAAGACAAATTAAAACAATTACATGCAAACTTGTGACTGTAAATATTAACAGTTAACTATGAAAAATACTTGTTGCACAAGGTGTTTAAAATACAGGAACACATTGGTTTATGAAGATGGAGAATCACAAATGTAGATTATAAGAAAAGTGAAATGCAGTGCTAAGCTGCCCCAAATATCTGTCCTCTTACTATTATTTCTTGTTAATGTAATAATGCTCACTACCAATGTTTCTATATTTTCAGTCTCAGTACTACATGACACATACTATACATACTTATTATGACTCTAATAGTTCCTTTTAACCAATCTTAAGGATACGTACAAAAAAAGATTAATGCATCTTAGTTTATTAACTAGTTCTATAAATGTCTGGAAGTATACTTGCTCCAAAGCAGATCTAACCAAATTGCCAAAGATACTGTGGGGAAACGTACTTGTCAAAGTGCCATTAATCTAAGACTAGATAATAGGAATCATCCTTTGTTGCAGGTTGTATTGATCAGCTTTTACTGATAAAGGAAATGCCCATTGCAAGGGGGAGAGAAGAGGCACCAGGGGCATGTAAGATAGTTTTTGAAGGTTATTCATGTAAACTATCTGCAGTTTTCTTTTAAGCAAATTCATCAGCAACATTGTCTAAAAATAGAGGAAAGAGTAGCAAAAACAACTTCCCAAATTACACATGAATGTACAAACTTACACTTTCTTTACAACTTCCTCTGAATTCAGTAATAGCTTCAGCTGGGCTGGGTCTGTAAATGATATAAATCATAAACACAAATTCATAAGAGATTATTTTATTTAGTGACACATTAATTGCTTCTCTGACATTGTGTACATCAAAAGTGCCCATCATGATTTTTCTTTGAAATCCATGAAAAGCAAGCAATGTAGCAAAAGTTGTTGTTTAGTCAATTAAAACCTCTGATGTTTAATTTCTTTATCAGATGCAGTAGATAATCACAGATCTTTTAACGACAAACATGGTTTCACTGGTAAGCGTGAAATACAGCCTGATGAGGATATTAAAGCAGGTAATAAAATTCTGACAACCAGTATTGTTGACTTCATTTTTTATGTTTAGTAATTTATTTACAGTTATTGAGTTAACTAACTACCTAGGTACAAGGTTATTCCTGCACTTTAGAAAAATTCTAACAAATGTACAAAAGGAAGAAAAATCAAATTTGGCCATTCAGTGTGCTCTTTGTACACGGTCATAGCTTAAAACATCTTGGTACCTAGGGAATAATACCATAATTATGTTGCTTTTAAAGTCTAATAGACTGTATTACTTTGAATAAACCTAGTTTTTTATTTTTGTATGTCAAATAAGTACTTCAAATGTCATCCTAAACACTCAAGAGTTGATTCTTTTCAGCAAAGAAGTGAGCTCATAAAGGAATCTTTCAGTAGGGAAACCTACAGAAACTGGCAAATATTTTTTTATTTTTATTCTGATATTCTAGAACTGAAACCAGACCTTAGAACTGCATGACACTGTTTATGCTGTAAGAGTCATCACTATTTAAAAAAAAAAAATCCATGTTAAATCTCACAAAACTTCCTATATTTAAGCAAGATGGATTATCTTCATTAAAAGATTGAGAATCTGGTTGTTGCAATTTAACTCAGCAGACAGTTAAAGCAACTACACAGCTGTTTGCTCATTTCTCCTCTGCCCTTCCTCGGTGGGATGGGGGAGAGAATTGGAAAAAACCTCATAGGATGAGATAAAACTAGTTTAATAGGACAGAAAAGGAAGAGATTAATAATAATGATAAAAGATACACAAGTGATACACAGCACAATTGCTCACTAAATGCTGACTGATGCCCAGCTAGTTCCCGAACTACAGCCCTCCCTGGCCAATTTCCCCCAGCTTATATAGTGAGCATGACATCATGTGGTGTGGAATACCCCTTTGGCCAGTTTGGGTCAGCTGTCCTGCCTGCGTCCCCTCTCTGCTTCTTGTGCACCTCCTGTGGAAGGCTCATGCCTCTTCGTTGGCAGGGCCTGGGAAGCTGAAAAGTCCTTGACTTAATTGTAAACACTACTTAATACACTAATGTTTAGTTGTTGCTGTCAACACTATTCTCATCCTAAATCTAAAACACCGGCTACTATGAAGAAAAATTAACTCTATCCCAGCCAAAACCAGGACACTGGTCAAAACTGAAGTCAAGTAAACATATTGTTTTGGAGTTGTATGTATCAGAATTTATTAAATGGCAATTAAATGGATGCAGCCTTGTTCTGGATTCATCATCCAAAACTGGGTCACTACAATATATGTTTAGGCTCCCTTTATGAAGAGAAGCTGGCATTTTTAGGATTTATTTTTAAATACCTACTTCAGGATAAAATGTAGAAACTTCTAGAAAAAACTATTTCTCCTGAGGAGGAGCTAAGTCTGCTACAGACATCTAAAGTGAGCTGGAATGAATCTCATCTTTGGACTGCCAAAATAGTGATCTATTCCTCACTGAAACCAAAGCAAGCAGTACTTGAGTACTGTTGCATTCATCACTGCACTAATGGGGGAAGACAGTCTCAGGCCCAGAGCGCACTCAGACTATTTTAAATCCATCTAGCACAATAGAAATGTAGCTAACACTAAATAAGTTCATAAATAAAGGAAATGTGCTTGATTATAATTTTATGGGCATAATTACTTCGTCAATAGAAGACTAACATTAATACATTTCTTAGGTGTTACATTCTCAGAATTACTGCTAGTTTAGGTCTGGTACATAGCTACATAGTGGGGTTTAGTATATGTACTGGTTTGGGTTTTTTGGTGTTTTTTTGTTGTTGTTTGGTTTGGTATTGTGTTTCTTTTTAAGAAAGAAAAAAAAGGAAAACCTACTTCCTCAAACACTGGTGTAAAAACTATATTTTGCCAGGCAGGAACAATGTGAACGGAAAGCACTTGTAATCTAACAATGCAGCTCACACTGCAACATGTTGCCATTTGTGGATATACTACCAGCTCCTTTAGAGGAGTATGATCTGTAAGAGTTAGGGAACTCTTTCCCAGGTACTGCTGTATCTCACAATTACAAGTAAACCCCACCAAAGTTGTCTGGATGAGACCTGAAAAGCTGCCTCTGTTATGTACCTTATCAAAAGTTTTCTTTGAAAAGAAAGAGTTCCTATCCAAAGGAGACTTACATATAAAAAAAAATAAGGTAGTCAGAATTCTTACTTTAATTGAAAAGGAAGGACTTTTTTAGTTAAATTCTGCTGATTATTTACAGAAGTATCTTAAAATGGCAATATGCATTATTGCTATAAAAGAATTCATGCAAAGGACTACTCTCTCTCCTTGAAGGAATGTTGCAAATTTCACAAGCTCTCCAGATAACCTAGAGGAACTTGTAAGCTGTATTATTTATGTAACACTAGGTCCAGGAAAAAGGTAATCTATGAGCATAATTAGGAAAATCTTTAAATTCCAAGACCATAACTGTCTCTTTACTAGAGCGCAAGTAATTGTCTATATAGAATTAAGGTCAATAGCAGAGTATATAGAAATACACATGTACAATATGGTCAAGTCAATAAACAAAAATATTTATCCAATAAATATCACATTGGTAATAAAATCTGGGTCAATAAACTACTAATATAATAATGATTAATTATAACAAAAATCCATAACAGCTTAGGTGGGAATAAAAATTAAATTAAGGAACACTTCAAATGACATAAGTATTATTAATGTAAGTAATAACAACATCTTTGTGTCAGTTCAAAGAGTGGAAGACAAGACTTTTAGATGCAAATTTCTTAAATGTATTCTTAAATGCTGACTCTTTATACGCTAGAAACTTCCATGTCCCTTACAACTCTCCATCAATATTTTTTATTTGTGCTACAGAGCTCAGTCTGCCTTCTGATCCTGTATGTCACTAGAAGCCTAAATCTTCTTTTTCTTCATGGAAGAACTCCCCCTAATATTGACCTGCTGCAAAGTCAGTCTTTCAAGCTATTTCCTGAGATTAAACACATCCCCTATGATAACATCAAGGGACAGTATTTTCAGTGATGTAATAATGGACCATCAGTCAGATACTGGTACCCATCTGTTTTGTATGCAGAGAACTAAAAATCTTAGGGAAATTACCTACCATTTGTTCTCTAATATAGAACAATTCTCTATCCTGTTGATATAAAGCAAGTTATCTCCCCTTCTTTTTTTTTTTTTTTTTTTTTAAATAGACACAAAAAGCATACTTCTCAAACTACCAAAGTGCAATAACAAGCTCCCAGGGAGCTTGATAAATCGGGCCATTTAAAAAGGATCAGAATGCCTACTTTTATAAGATCAAAGAGGAGTATGTTGTATTAGGTACATACACAAAAACATAACTTCCTGAGCTTTCGGTAAAGTCCCAGGCCTACCTTTTGGGCTACAAATCACTTTGATATCGCTTGAGTGGTTATTGGGAACAAAGTCAGACTACATGAAGAACTTTTAAATGTTTTGCATAGCTGATGAATTTGTTTGCTAAATTTACCTTTCCCTTCAATCTTAGGCTAATGGTCACAATGGAGAGAGGTGAGAACAGTTGATAACTCCCTTCTGCAACAGAACTCATAAGGCCTTAAGGACCATGACCATTAAGGTGTCAAAGCAGCTCCTATGCAGCAATAGCATACATAGTGGGGCAATTTTGATTCTGAGAATTGCAGTTACCTACCTTAAGGTAGCTTTGCTCTTCCATTAAATTAGGTTTTCCATTAAGGATTTTAAGGAGAAAGAAATTTCAGATAGCTTTTTTTTTCCCAGAGTACTCCTAAACCTAGCCACAATCTCACATACAATAGATCTTTACACCATGTTAACTTTAAGTAACAACCAACTTGTTTTATAGGGGATCTTGGAAGACCACTGGCTGATGAAAACATTGTGCGCACAGTAATTGAATTTTTGACTTACTTACATCTTAAAGGTTAGTGAATACCTTTTTAATTTTTCACAATTTCTGGTGTGAAATTTACTGACAAGATAGGACTATCCTTGAATGTAAAAGTCTGCTACAGCTTTGAGTGTGCAAGACTTTAAGCAGCATCTCTGGTGTGCAGGAGGGACTATCAATTCCATTTTAGTGCACTAACAGGCCTGATTTAGAGAGTGCAGGTAGTTCTGCTATGCTGTAGGTCAATGAATATCCAACATAGCAGGGTTCTAATACCATTTGATTACTCTGGGCACTGTGAAAACAATAACAGCTACTACTAAAATTGTATGGACCCAGCTTTTAGAATAGTTGAAAACAAACTAAATACAGTTTGATTACATGGGAGTTAGTTAAAACAATTCAATAACAAATTAAATAAGACCATAGTTCAATGCCAAGAAGAGTTGGTTGAAATTCTGAAAGACTTGTTAGCGACAAAAGAAATACATCTCCCTTTCTGCATGTATTCTACAATAAAGTCACATCATAAAATTGCAACAACACTAAGCTGAATGTTGGCAAACAGCTCAAAATGCTGCTAGTAAAAACACTGTGGAATCTTAAAATTGTGACAAGAATTGTAAAACTGAGCTTACAGTGGATTCTATAAGAACTGTAACTTTATTATAGCATTAGGTGTAAAAAAAAAAAAAAATCTGGCTGCTTCTAAGGTTTCATTAATTTTGCTTAAACCTCCCCCCCCCCCCCCCCCCCCCCAATTCAGAGCTTTTAATAACCTCTTCAGCCCTTCTAAAACTGTCTAGAAAATGTTCAAAAACATAATACATACTTGAAAAGAAAACAATAGGAAGGAAAAAAGTTATTTTTACTGCAAATGTTTGAGGAATTCTCTGTCTCTGAAAGAAGACAATTCAATAAATCTGTAACTTCTATATTCTTACCTTTGTAAGAAATAAGCAATTTTGCATGCTGTGGAATAGTAACAAAGAACTGTATGTTACATTTGTATTTTAATTTCATTATTAAAAGATACTTTCAAGAGATCTGTTTATTTTCTGTATATCTAGGAAACAAAATTCCAGACCTCTTTGGCATAATTTTCTAAATTTCTTGCATCCACCCATAAAAAATAATTCTCACTACTGAAAATATCAATCCAGTGTTATTGAATCAACTTTGCATTTAAAAAAAAAAAAAACCAACTCTTTATGATTAGTACTAAAGCCCTGAGATAATTCAAATATATATTTAAAGTATGTTATTAGCATGTATATTAACTATTGACAAAGTAATAGCTTGTTTGTTGTACCACTGTGAAGAAGGAGGAGCTCTAAACACTCCTTTATCCTGCTATATGAGCCTAGGAAGTAAAACCAATAACAGGACACAACAGAAAGGGTGTGAAACATGTCAAACTCAAGCATGCAGGCGCTGATGAGTAGAGTAAGAGCTGTTAAATTGGGCAAGAAAATAGAATGCATCTCATAGAAATACAAATTACTTCTTTCCTGGGATGAATGAGCAAAAAAGGCTGTATTGTAACTCTATGTAACAATTCCTTGTTTAGGATAGCTATGTCAAACAGTCATTTTTATTCAGAAAAGACCGTATTATTATCTGTCCTCATAAAAAAAAAAGGAATCTCCAGATTATATAAAATGGCTTTTCCCTGAGATACTTCTTGTATTCCCAGGTTTCAAAAGACACAGAATGTTATCATATTATCCCTTAACAATATTTATTGGCAAGATCTAGTACAAACTCTCACATAAAATCAGAACTGTAGATTTAAGAGTTGAAAAACATACTTTTTTATGATGGAGACGCTTTAACATTTTTGCTCAAATTAAACTTTACTACGTTAAATATATTGGCTTAGATATGCTCTTTTGGGGGATGGGGAAAACTCCCACTCATGTGATTCAGATTCAGGGAATGGTTATTCAGATTAGATGTTTATTTCAATCTGCAAGATAACGTGAATATTTTAACTGCTAAGAAGTATCTTGGCAATAACTAAAAGTGACCTTCAGCTCTTTCTCTTGAAAATAGCTCCCTCCAGCTTTAAAGGCTTCCCATATACAGTAGGCTGTAGGATGGCAACCATAACTGGATAATATTAATCCCAGCATTTGAGATGCTGGGATCCAGCAATATCAATTGACATAATAAAATTGATATAATTTCATTGTCATTCTGTCATTGCTGTTTCTAAAAATGTGAAATTATTGCAGGAAGATATTATTAACATTAAAAAGAAAAAAGTTTATAAATTGAAACATTAAAAGTTCAAGAATTTGCCTCTTATAGTTGAGAGAAGAAAAATATAAAAATGTATACTACTGAAATTTGATTTCATTATTTAATTTATAAGATTAATATGCATACTTACATATGTGTTAATTATCTTTTTTTTTTTTTTTTTACAGAGGTGGGAGCACTTGACAAACTACCTTCACCAGAGGAAACAAACCAGTCTTGAAGAAGTATGCATTTTTATTTTATTGTAGTGTAGATTTAGATTGAATTCTAAACAAAAGATCCAAATGAACTGAAGATGAGAAGTATTGCTTGCATTAATCTGATAAAGGTAAACAGCATTCTGCTCCCTGTTGGGATTTTATTTGTTTGGAATTTTTTTGTTTACCTTTTCTTATTTTTTTTCTCTCCTGTGATGTTAGACTGTAAAATTTTGCCTTGGTAAAATTTTTCTGTAGGTAAATGATAAAATAAAAATAAAGAGCAACTACATTGTTTCATATTTTTAAAATTAAATACAAAGCAGCACACAATACATCATATACAAAGTCCAAGTTAAATTGTAAGATTACAGTGCATGTATGCTCTGCAAATTGCAGTAAAGCAAAACATATATGCTACATATTGGGTACTTTAGCTAACTGAGAAAAAGAGGAACAGTGACTTCAAACTGCTGCCATACAGAGTCTTTTTAAGTCACGGATCTGTCTGTATGTCTAAACTTCATGGAAACCTTCTTCTCATCATTTCATATCTATGAAAATATGAAAGTCATATTCATTTTAAATTTCATATTATTCACCTGTAATACACCAGCCCCTTAACCGAAGCATACCTTCACACAATACAAATTTAACTGTTCTGTACAAGTAATAGTTCTACACAAATCCTGTGTAGGATTCCTGTTCCTAAGTCATCAAGAATACTGGATCTGTATTGAAAAAACTCTCTTTAAAGAAGAAACTCTCCCATCCACTCCAAGATTAAAAAAATATTTTATTTTATGAGATGCTTTAGTCTGAGTACAGCAAAACACTTGAACTGATCCCTAACAAAAGAGCTTTGATGTACTGTGACCAGACTGCTAGGCCCATGCACAATAAGTGTCATATCAAGAATGAGGAAAGGTTTGAGAGGATAGAGAATCTTAGAAAGGTTTTTCACACTCAGATGACTCTCTGCATAGTGCAATGAAATCTCATCCTTTCAAAATGCTGCTGTGCACTAAAGGGCACAGAGTGACAGAAATTTTGCAGGACATTATTACATAATCTGTTTTTTTGCTTTTAGTATAGCAGAGTACATTCTAGATGCCAAACCACTAGTGTCTAATTTGAATCCACAAGGTTATCTCACCTTGTCAATCAGCCAGTGCTATTCCTCTGATAATCACTCAGCCTCTGATCTAATGTCTGACGTTCACTTCCCAAAGTGTACTTGTACGCTTTTTATCAGAGCCAACGAGCTTTTGAGCAAGCTCTTCAGACAATGTTTTACTGTTTTTGGTATTTTTTGAAAGAGTAATAAAAAAGCATATGCTGCTAGTATACATGCTAGTAGTTCAACATTATTTGGTAAATTTCTAGGCCTCCAAAAATGTGAAAAAAGAATAGAGTGAACTTTATCTTCTGTACATTAGTATAATTCAGTAATTCCAAACCCTCATTTTCAGCAGTAATGTCCACATTTCCTATCATAAACTTGAAAGCAGAGCTCACTAAAATCAAGAGATGTTCTTTCCATTGATTTCCATGGACTTGGGTTCATTGACTGCTAAGAACCAGTATCCATTTGCAGAACTCAGTAACAAGCCCTCTTTCTATGGCAAAGCAGCCAAATCTATGATCAAATAAAAAGAATAGAATCTTAACATTTAATTTCTTTTATTTTGAAATAGGATAACAAATTGAGTTTAACCTTAGAAAACAGTTATTAAATTAGCATACTGTCAGCTGGTTAAAGTTGATATGGTCTTGTTAGAATATTTATTTGAAATTCTGAAATTTGAGTTTATTTGAAATACTGAAAAAGTCAGAGGAACAAGTTCCTTGGAAGATTTACATCACTGTCTAAGCAGGGAGGCCCACAAGTTCTTACCCGTTGTGCTGCATTGCCATATGCATATATTATAAAAGGATCATTATAATCTAAATACCAAAAGCAATCCACACACTTTCACTTAGTAATTAGTGCATTCAAACACACACTGACAATATTCCAAAAATACAGAGGGGTAAAATTTTCAGCCTGTTTCTGCACCTTCTACAGCTTTTATCTTTGCAAAAACAAAGGGTCAAAAAAAAAAAAAAATAGGGGCATCCTTCTGGATCAATTTCAGTAACATTATTATTTTATTTAAAGCATGTTTTCATCGCTACATCTCAGACCTAAATTCTGCAAATATTTGGGATGGCATCTCCATAATCAGCCTCTCAGACAAACACCTGATAAAAGATAACCTTTAAAGCACAATTTGAAAGCAATTAGTTTCAACAGGGCAAAGAGACAACAAAAGTATGTGACAAGTTTCAGTAGAAAATAAAAAAAAATCCCTATCCATTTCCTCCTCATTTCATTTATTTACTCATTTGCACACATTGTATCCCACTTTTGTGTAGTATTAGATCAAACACATATCTGCACTAAAGACAAAAGCCAAGTCTAAAAAGATGAGTAAAACTTTGTTATAATGTTTGCCAGTGATACCAAATTACCCAACATGCAAATTTAACTCTGACAATGAGCAGAAGACTTGCATGATGCTGAATGACTGGACGATAAAATGGCAGATGAAATTAAATGCTGATGCAAGCAAAGTAATATATACAGAGAAAAACAACTCTAATTTTGCATACACGTAATGATGGTCTAAATTATCTCCGGAAAAATAGCTTAGACTCATTGTACACTGTCCTCAAAAAAATGTCATTTTAAACCTCAGCAGTAGTTAGAAAGGCAAATGGAATGTTAGGAATTATAATGAAAGAAGCCAAAACTAAATCAGAAAAACATCATTATGCCACCATTCTCAACTTTGACACCAGCTGCAGTTCTGGTCAGCTCATTGCAAAAAAACCCACTGTAGAACCAGAAAAGTTGACAAATAGAGGAAAGTGACAAATATCTTCAGCAATAGGGAACAACCTTTATACAGAGAGTAAATAGACTGTGACTTTAGCTAGAGAAAGAGATTAGTAAGGAGAGAGAGGTCTTAAATGTTGATGTAAAAGTGCTTAGCAAATTTGCTTCTTGTAACCCAGGATTTAACGATTACCTGATAAAATGATTAACACTTTTAAACCCCACCCCCAGAATAGGAAGTCCTTTTCCATATATCTCATGAGGAAATTGTGGCACTGAGAGGCACAGGACATTGTAGAGGTCATAGGTTCTGAAGGAAACAGTTATATTCATGAAAGAAAAGTCCTTTAAGATCCAAATGAAACCACTACCTCAAAGAGTCTAATTAAATTGTTTCTTAGAACACATTAAGGACATGTGTGCATAGAGCTATAAAAAAACCCTTAGATTTTGATCCATAGTTCAGGGATTACTTAAGCACGGTTTCTTCATCTGCACAGCATCTGATGCCAGCTTACAAAAGAAACTTAGAAATTACACATTTTTGGCTAAAAATACTGCAGAAATGACTACTACCTATAATCAAAAAAGTATGATTTTCTACAGTCCTTCACCTGCCAGGTAGTCTCACTAAGATTTGTTTAAATGCAGATCAGTTCAGCATAGAAGAGGAATTTTCTGGTGGCACAGCTGACATAAAATAGTCTATTCAGATCAGGAAGTCATTAGGCAGCTGACAGGATACATGTATTTTCCCACCTATCTACTCATGTAAAGGTCAGACTGCAAAATTAGCATAGAAAAATTAGATAAGATTCAGAATACTGAGGATGTTTGAGGGGGCTTGATACTGGGGCTGACATAAATCTGCTTTCAAATTTAATGTTACCATAGTTAAAAACAAACTACAGCCCCTTTTGCCTGATTAGCACACTAACTTCCTCAGATAACAGAGAAGCTTGGTGTGAATAGGTTTACAAAAGATTCTCACAATTTCTTAGCTGTTCTTTTGCCTTTCAAACAAGATGAGGAGATATGATGTGAGATAGTATGTGAAGTAACACAGCAAAAGTGATGAAAGTATTTTTACATTATTTCAGAATATGTGATACAAAAAAGCAACAAATCAGAAATGGACACCAGGAAGCACTTTGTAATTTGTCCAGGGTATAAATTATCATCTCAGGAATTTTCTAAGGCAGAATTAAAAGAAAGTTTAGAGCTGAGTGTTATTAGCAGAACAAATGATTTTTCACCAATTAACAAAGTACATTGAGTTCAGTACTCCTGACACTATTTTGTAGTTTGTTTTGTGTTTTTTTTTTCTTAATAAACAAATGCAAATAATAATTCTGATATACTTAATTTTGTGAGGACTGAGCATGACACGGAACAACCATAGGAAACTGCAAATCACAGCTAGTTCTACTACTCAGAATCAGTAGTTAGGTATAGAAATGTCAGTTGCTAAGATTTTTAATACCTCAGAGCATACAGAATTTGTCAATTCACATGGAACACTCAGCACTGCCGAGAAACACCTTTAAAAAGCCAGAGTTGAGCTACAGATGAGAATTATTTTGTCTCCTTGTTTGTAAAGCACTACACTATTCCCAAATACTTGACCAAATTTCCTTGAGATTCACCTTGTGTATGTGCCATCATCTGTGGTATTTCTAATTGAATTGATCTCCCCAGATTTTTCACTAATTAAGTACATATAAAACATACAGCCTTTCTGAGTGCTAGGAGACATGCGTCTCATATGGAATGTCTGTCTGAGGGGAAATTCTAAAATACCAAAACATAATCTATCTCAAATCAGGATAAAATGTTACCATTCAATTTGCAAAAAATGTTGTGTGTTGTTTTGGGTGGTTTTTTTTTTTTTTTTTGGTTGGGTTTTTTGTTTGTGGTTTGTTGCCCCCCCCCCCCCCCCCCGTACAGTTTCTAACACAAATGTTGACTATTTATCACTTATAAATGCTTAAATAATCAGAATGGATTGCTTCTATAATTTCCCTTCAAAATGTTTATGAGGTCATCTGTTTCCTTGAAATGATTCTATTTAATTAAAAATAATTGTATCAGAAACTAATTTATCTGATCTATAAACGATTTGGCTATTATTTATATTTATCAATATTAAAGGCAGTAGGTCTTGACAAGATTTAAAACTGAGGCTCTGATCATTTACGTCAGCGTAAGTTCCTGTGTCGGATTTGTAGCATAAGTATTCTTTGCTTACTATTTACTCAGTGCAAGAGAATCACACCCTAATTCCCTAAAGCTCTTTCTGCAATGTCATAGGGTTGTGTCATGCTTCTTGAACTCCTAATATGAAAGACAGTAGATTTAGGAATCATTAGCTTTCTGGTGGTTTTCACATCTACTGCAGCTGTTAAAACCCTACTCAAAGTAGTCTCCAAAGATTTGTGTGAGCATTTTATGCACCTCTTTTGCAAATCAGTGTTTGGGAACACTTATATTGGGTAACTTCCTTTAGAACTCTTCACAGGAGCTTTAGGCTCTTGAACTAGAGAGGGCAGTTCTGCTAAGTGAAGATCTGAATCACGTTCAGCTCTCTGCTAGCTAAAGAGTGAGCCCTGGCTCTCTATCCAGAGTAAATTTAGGCATTTTGGTTTGCTTTAAATCAAGCAGAATGAACCCAGAGCTCTAAGACTTACAGAACTAGTAGGAGCAGACAGGAAAAATAACCATGATTTTACAGCTAAAAATGTTACATTTTTGAACCACTTTTCAAAACACAGTTTTGCAAATTGTGCCTACTTGACTTTCATGCTAGTTACCTGCTTAGTCACTGTTTAAAAATACAGCTCTTCAAAGACAACATGTAAGGGCCAAATCCTGACCTATGAAATGCAGTATAGTGGTACTGATGACCTTGAAAGTAGGTTTATTTATATCAGTTAAAAGCTGACCTTATCCAGTGGTGCAATGTTAGAAAAAAAAAAAAAAAATCTCTTTTTAAAAATCTCAGATTATGCTGAATTAATTTCAGAAATAAAAGCTATGGTCACCCTCGTTCCACAAACAATACTCCTCCTTCCCACCTGTACATCGTTTATTGAATCCCTCTGTCAATTTGGGCCTTCAGAAGCATCTACTGATTCTAGCCATTAAAGAAATGATACTGTGTCTGTGTATTATTTAGAAACATCCCCACATCTGTGAAATCTTATTTCATTTTATGTAGTTTAAACTATATAACACTTTTTTCCAAAATATTTACATTTTTCTCTGCCTTTTGGTCCATTTTTGTTTGAATTCCTTTTTCAGGGCACATTATAAACAGTATTTTCTCTCTCAAACATCTGTTTCCAAAAATAATTTTGATTAAACATAATAGTTTTCTTGTGTTAATCATCATTTGGGTATTTTTCTCCCCACTCTATCTATCTATTAGCATAAAACACAGTAATTACCAATAATTCATATTTGTGACAGTGTTGACAAGCCAGATATTCTTGCCTGGGTAAAAGGAAGCAGAGGTAACACATTTTTTTCTTCTATGATCTGTAGTAGCTATTACGCATATGCATTATTCTTTGACTCAACCAGATAGAAAGGATGTTTTCCTTTGTGGTGAAAAAAAATCCTTTATACTATACTACCTTTTGTGAATTCAGAGTGGAATCACATCTGTGCACAGATGTATTTTTCAAAAGAATTAAAGCAATGAAAGATTCTAATCCCCTATTTTCAAAAGTGATTTAAGGACAGGGTTTTTTTAGGCATTCATTTATTTTGACATGCAGAAACACACTTTGGATTTATGGAAGAATGCAAGGAGGTCAGGTGGTGAAATAGCAACAAGATTTAAAATTTTAATTATTTATATGCAATCTGAAACACTATTAAAGAAAGAACTTGTGTGCACTTATAAATCCAACTTGATACTAATCTGAATCTTAAGATGCCAAAATACATTCAAAACCCAACAGTACGAACTTTTGCTATCAGAAGTTGGTCTTTGGTACCTTTGGTTTACATATATCTAAGCAAAGAAGGTGATGTTAGCCAGCAAATAAAATGATCTCATCAACCTCTAAAGGCCAAAAAACTGACAGAAAAATGTCATTGTAAATACACAGCAACATTGTAATTACAAGCTCTTATTATGTTGCACGTGGGCCATATCTTTTGCTTATACAACACAGAACACTCTGCACTGGCAAATACAGTCAGTCAAGTGTGCATATGCTATGATTGTGCCTGGATCCCCACAGCAAAACCTGACAGAGGCTTGGCTGGATGGAGTTTAAGATGCAGATATCACCTAAATGTCCTCTGAGAGATTGTAAGACTTTAGCACCATAATGCTTAAAATTGTGCTAGAAATTGGGATTTGCATGTCCTGAAAACTGTACCCTTGTGCTATGCAATCAGGGAAAAATTTTTGCAGAACCTCTAATTCAGTTTAGAATTAGTAATATCAAAATTACATGAAAACTTAAAACTATGGCTTGCAGCAGGAAAGACCTTCCATTATAAGAAGGAAAATATAAATATAAAATTGAACACTTAATATACATTCATATTCCGACAAAAGCCAGGAAGCCTTGTGTGCACAACCCTATATATGTGAACCCTTCATCATTACCTGGTATCACGACACATCATAGAATGACAGAATGGTTTGGGTTGGAAGGGACCTTAAAGATCATCTAGTTCCAATCCTCCTGCCATGGGCAGGGACACCCTCCACTAGACCAGGTTGCTCAAAGCCCCATCCAACCTGGCCTTGAACACTTCCAGGGATGGGGGCATCTATAACCTCTCTGGGAAACTTGTTCCACTGTCTCACTACCTTCATTGTAAAAAATGTCTTCCTTATATCTAGCCTGAACATACCTTCTTGAATGTCTCTGCTTTGTCTATGTCCCTATTAGTGACCAACCTCATCAAGTAACAGATCAATATTATAACCTCTAATCCTCCTCCTTTTGGTGTTCATATATTTTTAAAAGTTCTTTTTGTTGTCCTTCACAGTACTGGCCAGCTTGAACTCTAATCAAGCATTCACCACACAAATTTTCTCCCTACATTGGCAAACTGCATCTCTAGTCCTTCTACATCACCTGTCCTTCCTTTCAATGTCCATATACTTTTCTTTTATTCCTAAGTCTAGACGAAGAGCCCTGCTTAGCCAAGCCAGCTTTCTGCCCTGCTTGCCTGCTGCTAAGTTAAAATGTCAAAGGCTGGAATGGTACAAACTGAAATAACTTGTTGGCTTCTTGGAAAAAAACATGGATGTATACTACTTGAAAAGCCAGTCTTAAGAATTAATGTAAGAGCAGATGTTCATTCAAACAACCTTTAACCGAATGGTTTCATGTTACTACCTGCATTATTGTCTCTTTGGGGTTTTATTCTCAACAGAGGAAAGACCCTATAGCTGAAATTAGATGCTACAGTGTGCTGCCGGGATTTTGGGAATCAACAGCAGTAGGTGGCCATGCCTGTGGTTTCTGGATTTTTTTTCAATGACAAAGCTACATATAGTCTTTCAACTGCAGTATTTGGAAGTAAGTGTATATCAGCAGGGACTGAATTTTGTGCTGACCTTGGGGCTGACAATTTTTTTTAAGTGAGCAAAGGAGAAATCTTGAAGATTGATGCTGGTGTTGGAGAGAGATACATGGTGCAGCAGCTGAAGTTTCGTCAAGAGACTATTTCTATGGCTCTAACGCAAGCAAGAAGATGGCATCTGGTAACTCTTTATTGTAGCTTTGGTAGCTGTAGCTTTATTAACTTATACAAGAAAAAATACAAAAGAAATCTATGGAGAAATTCTAGACAAAATTTGTTTTATTCATAAGCCATTTCTTATATGACAAGAAATTATTCTGTCATTGTATCCTGTCCTAACATAACAAACAATCAACTCAAACAATCTACCAAGAAAATGCCAGGAATTCCTCACAGAGAGACTAGTTTTCCCACTTGCAACTCCAATAATTCTTCACCTCTTAAAGTTGTTGGACAGGAAAGAAACACAAGAGGTAATCTAAATTTTTCTTAAATTCACAGCAAGATGAGATCCTCATAAACTGTATCTAAAGAGTGCTTGTTTTTAAGACCTCCAGTGTTAAAGTCTCCACAATTCCTCCAACAAACTAGTCAGTGCTTCACTGTCCTTTACTATGAGAAAGCATTTCCTGATACAGAACTGAAATTTTCTTTCTGCCTTTTCTATCAAGCACTTGTTTTATTGACCATGGACATGGGAATACTTTTCCCTTTGCTGTTAGAAAACCAGTATCTTTCAAGACAGTTAATATGCTCTTGCTCACAACCCTTTTGGATTCTTCTCCTAAAGGTAAAAAAACCCACAACTTGCTAAACTTTGAGGAACACATAGTAAGGCTTTCCAGAAGAAAAGATTCAAGCAGGATCAAGATTTATAGGGTTTTTTTTTTTTTCTGTTAAAGAAATGGTTTTGATTTTAAAATAATATGCAGAACATGTTAGGGTTGTTTGTTCTTAGTGCTTCAGCTCTCTAATTTTTATGCTTCCAGGTGAAAGCAAAAGACAACTATAAAGCAGAGAAGGCTGTCAATTTAGAAGACTGCAGTATATGCAAGTCCTATTCTTCTGAGCGAAATAATAGCTGGCCTAAATGGCCACAAGGTGGTAATAGTGTTCTACGTGAAAAACCTCCAGGGCGTTTAACAGAACAGGGTTAAATCAATACAAATATCTGATTTACCTAGAATTGTAATTACAAAGAACACTAGTGCCTTTAGAAGCGAAGATGTGAAAACAACTAATAAAACACTATGTGCTAGCTAACAGAGAGAAATGCAGTAGCTAACAGTGATACATACCTACTGTAAATAGTTACTAAAAATGTCCTTGTATTAGCATGACAAAATTTAAGAACACCATTGGAGTAAAATCAGGTAATAAAAACTACAAGAGTCCTGTGCAGTGGTTGTCTGGATGCTTTACCAATGTTTTAGTGAGAAATAATGGGGGGAAAACACTCAGATGATTTATGCTATGAATACAGAAGATTACAGAGTTTCCCCCTTTGGAAAACAATCTTGTCAATAAGTAACAGGGGAGCTTCCAAAGTGTATCTTTCTGTTAGGGCAGATTTCACATTGCAAATAAGCTTGCTTGTAAATCTGTCATCAAGCGACTGCATGAGAATGTTTCCTTTATGTAATTATTTGAGGGAGCTATAATATCTTGCTAGTCAGAACACCAGCTTAAATACAGAAAAAGAAATTACATAGAGAAAACAAAAATTATTCCTTTACTGGATTTGAAAAGTGTCACCCTAAGTGACTGTAATCATTATTAATGTTCAGATGGTTGCAACAGCCTGAAGCTGTAAATGCCAATATCACTTTGGAGGCAACTGCCCATTTAGTTGGGTGTGTAAAATCTTATATGTGGAGCTTTGGAGGTCACTGTCACAGATGCTATGAGGGAAGAAAAAACTGCTCAGGGATATACAGCTCCCAGGACTGTGCTGAAGCAAGATTTCAACAGAGAAATTCCAATGGTGAAAATGTATTTGTATTTCATTTAAAAAAATAAAAAGTGGTACATGGCAGAGAGCAGTCACAACCCTCCAAAGTGATCAGCGAGGATTGCCTGGGAAGGAAAGTGAAAACATGCAACTGCTTTCTGCGTCTGTGTTTCTCATGACTTGGTCAGCTATATGAAACCAAATCTTATTCAGAGCCAAACAGCATCCTATAAGCTACCGTGCCAAATCATCTACACAGCTCTGAGGTCCTTCTCTTTCTGAAAACATTGTGAGCATAGCCACAATCCCAGACTGCATCTGAACAGGACAGTCTAGCAGCAGCAGAATGTGGGGTTGGTGATTTGGATGAGACAAAAACCCCTCTGGATTTAGGCATAACTTTTTGTGACAGTCATACCTTTGGCACTTGTTCTCTGGATTCTGTGACTTACTGTTCTCCACACTAAGGATTCCCAGATTTACTTTTGTGGACTACCACCACAGACACTGACAAAAGTTAAAAGCAGAGCATTTGCAGTAAAAGGTTTCCGTTTCAGAGACCCAGTTTGCACATACTACTCTCTGGTTATCACTGATCTGCAAGAAGATTTGGGGATGGGGATAGATTTCAAAAGGGAATTGTTAAGGCAATGTTCAAAGCATATTGAGCTAAAAAATAAACCAAGAAGGTTGTGGTGGGTTGACCCTGGCTGAGGGCCAGGTGCCCACCAGAGCAGCTCTATCATTTCCCTCCTTCTCTAGACCAGGGAGAAAAAGTACAACAAAAAAGCTTGTGGGTCGAGATAAGGACAGGGAGAGATCATTCTCCAATTATCGTCACGAGCAAAGCAGACTGAACTTAGAGAGGGAATTCATCTAATTTATTCCTAAGCAAAACAAAGTGGAGGAATGAGAAATAAAACCAAATCTTAAAACACCTCCCCCCACCCCTTCCATCTTCCCAGGCTCAACTTCACTCCTGGCTTCAACCTCAGCCCCCCCCCCCAGCGGCACAGGGGGATGGGGAATGGGGGTTACGGTCAGTTCATCACACGTTGTTTCTGCCGCTTCTTCATCCTCAGGGGGAGGACTCCTCTCATCGTTCCTCTGCTCCAGCATGAAGTCCCTATCATGGGAGACAGTCCTTCACGACCTTTTCCAACGTGAGTCCTTCCCATGGGCTACAGTCCTTCACAAACTGCTCCAGTGTGCATCTCTCCCACGGGGTGCAGACCTTCAGGAGCAAACTGTTCCAGTGTGGGGTCCCCATGGGGTCATAAGTCCTGTCAGCAAACCTGCTCTGGCGTGGGCTCCTCTCTCCACGGATCCACAGGTCCTGCCAGGAGCTTGCTCCAGCATGGGCTTCCCACGGGGTCACAGCCTCCTTCAGGTGCCTCCACCTGCTCCGGCGTGGGGTCCTCCACGGGCTGCAGGTGGAATCGCTACACCCCCTCATCCTTCCTCCATGGGCTGCAGGGGGACAGCCTGCTTCACCATGGTCTTCACCACAGGCTGCAGGGGGATCTCTGCTCTGGCGCCTGGAGCACCTCCTCCCCCTCCTTCTGCACTGACCTTGGTGTCTGCAGAGTTTCTTACATCTTCTCACTCCTCTCTCCGGCTGCAAAAAGCTCTCTCTAGCTGTTTTTTTCCCTTCTTAAATATGTTATCACAGAGGCGCTGATTGGCTTGGCCTTGGCCAGCGACGGGTCTGTCTTGGAGCCGGCTGGCATTGGCTCTATCAGACACAGGGGAGGCTTCTAGCAGCTTCTCACAGAAGCCACTCCCATAACACACACACACACACACACACACACACACCCCCGCTACCAAAACTTTGCCATGCAAACCCAACACATTGGTGTTTTTCCTAAGGTACAAAAACCAGGGATGTTTGCAAGAGAGGATATCCCGGTATGGACTGACTTGACTTGTATTGCTCTGGAGTGTTAGGAGCTCAGGAGTAGGACTGATGTATAATGAGATAGGATAGGTGTGATGTTCCTGCAAACTCCCACACTGAAGTTCTGTCTCAACTGAAGCTAGCGTTACTTTCATATCTGCAGAAAGTGCTTTGAC
Organism: Balearica regulorum gibbericeps; assembly: GCF_011004875.1. NCBI lineage: Eukaryota > Metazoa > Chordata > Aves > Gruiformes > Gruidae > Balearica > Balearica regulorum. Next base: position 50,138,119 of record NC_046188.1, on the reverse strand, counting down.
TATCTAGGAAAAAGGAGGGATGAAAGAATTTAGTCTATAAAAGTGCCTTTAAATCCTTTCTCAAAAAATGATTTACAAATAACAGTAGCATGATGCTTGTAGATGTAAACAAGATGGTCACAGGGTGAACATCACTTTGGATATGGTAGGTAATTGTACTTAAAAAGGTATTATGAACTTTGAAAAAGAAGACACAGAAATAATATGGGCCACTGTATCATTAACTTAACTAGCTAGTGAAAATAAGCACAAAATGTGCAGCTGCCACCGGAAATTTCATTCAAGCAATGGATCGTTGATCACTTAAGTGCAAACCTAGACCTAAATTCACTCACTAGCCAGAAGCAGAAACTACTGTTTGACTTAGAGACCTTTCTTAACAATCTATTACCCTACTGATTGCAGTGGGCTATTTGATGTCTGTAAAACAAGTTAGGACTACTCATCAAATGTAAGGAATCATAGCCACTACTGTCATAAATAGGTCTCAGAAAAGGCAATCTCAGTGCAGAGTCCAAAGAAGAAGTGGGGATCAAGAGGTCCTGTCTGACTCTAACAGATGATCCTGCTGGTCCCATTTGTGAATCTGGAAGCTGCATGATTGCAGCCAGTGCCAGGAAATTATAGGGCAAAGATGCTAGGTTTTAGCTTTTGTGTTTAGGTCTGACCATATCTGGCTGTGTCTCAAGGTGTTATAAATACTTTAATTTAGTGATTAAGACATGTTGTGACTGTATGATTCAGACAGCACACAGGTCATAACTAGAGTGAAGAGATAAAGACTATCCTGTCTGCTTACTCACTACAGCCTAATGCCTTAAAGGCAAACTGGTGACCTAACCTGGAACAAGTACACTCTCACTTGGAGAGGCCTCAAACCTGAAATGTAGGATAACAGACACTGGTCACTCGAAAACCTGAGGGACCTGGAGAAGGGAAAAGCTTCTGAAGAGTAATTTTTCTGCGCTTTGAATCACACAAGGTATCCTGGCCTCGGCTAAGATAGAGTTAATTTTCACAATAAGCTGGGAGGGGCCACAGCCAGGACAGGTGACACAAATTAGCCAAAGGGTTATTCCATACCATATGATGTCATGCTCAGTATATAAAGGGGGCTGGCTGGGGAGAAGAGGGGGCTCTGAGACTAGGACTGGCTGAGTGTCTGGTCAATGAGTGAATTGCATTGTGTATCACCTGATTTGTGTATTCTGTTATAAGTACTGTTGTTATTTTCCTCTTCCTTTGCTGTCCCAGCAAACTGTCCTTATCCCAACTACAAGTTTTACCTTTTTCTTCCCATTCTCCTCCCCACGCCGGGGGGGGGGGGGGGGGGGGGGGGGGGGGGGGAGGGGGGGGGGCGGGTGGGCGGGAGGCAAGCAAGCAAGTGGCTGCATGGTGTTCAGCTGCCGGTGTGGACTAAACACAAGGATACTGACCTTCAAAACTGTGATAGAAGAGTGGAGTGAATAGCAATCAGACATTCATAAAGAGCAAATTAAACCAATCACAATGAGAGTTATTGGTTAAAGAGACAGACAGGCTTAGGTAATGCTGTGATTCTTTACATGTAAGAACCATCTAAAGCAAACTCTGTCCCTGACTGTAAGATACCATCCTAGTTGCTAGTGCAACTCATCCCAAGAGAAATCAATTAATTGCCATTTAGTGAGATTGTTTCTCTTATCTGAGTGAGAACCAAACCATCAGTTTTTACATCTGCTATATTTACCTATCTTAACAAGTTAATATTAAGTAGCAGCCTTTGATTTGAGGCTTCTGCTTATGTCACCCACAAAGTGAAAGGGAAAGCAAAGTTTGATTAGTCATTTCATTCTGGAAAAATAGTCACTTTTTGGAATGATATTGCCATATCTTAAGGGGACATTAGTTTTTCCAAATCTTTGGGATGCTACCATTAGTTTTGTTGTCTGTTGTCTAGTTCTATTAAAATTCTGGATCCTGAAGTCATATGACAATGTGAGAATTTCATCCTTTAATAATACAAAATGCTTAACTTGTGTAATCTTAGTGATCACAAGAAAAAAAAGAAAGCATATAATTCAGTGTTCACTAGAAAAAAAAATCTAATTTTTTTATTTACTTTAAAGAAAATGTATTAATTTAGAGAGTAATAAATCTGGATACTTGGGTTTGGAGACAGTGTACCAGTCCTGGGAATAAGTCAGTTGTCCAATCATTCAGATAAATCAGCAGAAACATGTTTCTAAAACATCGTATATGTCAGTGGACTCCATAGAACACATTGGTGTTAAACCTGCATGGGAAAAAAAGGAATTTCCAGAAGATGGAGGTGTGTTACAGTCATGCAGAATAAAGGGTATGACACATGCAAAGTGACACTTCATTTCTAATTGTGCAGCTCAGCAATTATTATGTGGGGAAACACTTTTATTAGTAGGTTTTCTGACTATAAGCTGATACTTGAAAAACAGTACTGCACTTTAAAATTTATTTCAGATCAAGGGAAGCAACCACGTAGGAATTTGGATGTGTAATTTGCCTCCCATACCACTCAAATACGGCTAGCCATGGCAGACTTTACAGCATACAGTATTCTACATAGGCTGTTCTGTGTGAAACAAAAGGAAAATTATGAATTTAAATTCTACCAGAGTGAATCATTCATCACTTCTGAGTCCAGACTTGGAAATCATCCCCTATAAAGTCAAGGCACTATTTGCACAATTAGAGATTACTTCCACTAAAAGTATCAGAATCACGCCTTTTATCTTTGACCAAATGAAGTAGAATGATTGCATCAATTCTCTATGATAATTAGATGATTGAATCATGTGAGTAATAGTTCACTTATCTTCTAGCTATCTAATTCATGCACTTTTCACCATAAGGACTCAATTCATAAATCACTACCTACTCATGAGGAGAGCTCACTTCAGTCTGAAGAAACAGACCGTATAATGAAGTGATTTGGATGCTTGTCATCTCTTCAGAAGGTAGCAGGTGAGTGGAAAAAAAAACCCCAAAACACACTACCTTGCCCCACAACAATTTCCTTTTGTCTTGGTACAAAGAGATTCTCACTTAAGCATATAACAGGAAAGCAGCTAGTGTAGTTTTTCATAAGGCTTTTTTTTTTCTTCCTTTTTTTCTCTTCTCCTTAAAAAGAGCTGACATATGCTGTTTCTCTTCAATCGTATTTTTCTCTCTTAAGATTTAATTACCATTCTGTAATCTTGTTGTTTCCCTTCTCCTGACCTCATTGACCCATTTTAAGATCTTGGTTTTAACCATTCTAAGGTGTACAATACCTCTACCTGTAAAAGAGGTAACAACGCAGTGGCCTTTAAGCAGGTGAACAAGGAGAAACCAGATTACCTATGGGGTGCCCAACACTTGGATTTGAACTCCATGACTGATTCTCAGAACAACGGACTCTAGTTCTCACCAGAGCCAGTTGCAGCAAGAATAAATGGCTTTTAGACAGGCCAAGGCAGAGTCAGATATTAGTACTGGGCAATGAGCCCAATTGCACAGCAAGGTTAAAGTATTTAATACCAGGGATGGTAAAAAACACAAATGTCTTGGCCCTCCAAGTTCAGGCCTTTGCTATTGTTGGCAATCAATTTATATAAACCCTTTCCTAAATAGCAAAGTATCAGATGCTTGTTAATAAGATGGATTTTTTTCCTAGCATGTGGAGACATTGTCAGGGTAGTTAAAATCTTCAGTATTGTCATGCTGCAAAATTATTCACTTTCCAACAGGCCTGTGACAGGGAGCAGCAAGGGCAGGCTAAGCCACAGGGGAATCCAATTGAGAACTGAAGATGACAAGAACGCAGGCATAGGCAATGCCCACACTGAAAAGGGCCCTGTCCCACAGTACCTGAGCAAGAAGGGCGGAGCAGGTACAGTGATGGTAACCAGGTTCAGCCAACAGTCCACATTACCAGACAAGCTCAGAGCAATGAAGCAAGTCTGAGATCAAGCCAGGAAGTCAAGATCATGTGTCAAAGTCAGGGTCTGTATCAGCCAGGCACAGGAAGAGCTCAAACACAGATTAGGTAAGGACCATGTATGAGAGCCTTAGCTGAAAAGCTACTCCTGTGCAAAGAGGACCTGTACCACATTTAAACTGCCTTCAGCCCAAACAGCCAAATCCACAGGAAGGGTGGAGGCTGTGCACTCTGAGTCCTGACCCTCTGAAAGGGTCTTGACCTCCTGTTGTACTACAGGTTTGACTGCACTATACAATGAAATGCTGTACAGAGACACCTGTTCTTCACAGTTGAATTGGCCGTGCTGCCCAGCACAAGGATTTCAACACGTTAAGGAGCAATAAGTAGAATTAGCTATGCCACCAGGAATCAGTGCTGTACACAGATGAATGCAGAACCTAAATGGACAGAGCTGCCTACATATTATTCCTCACTATAGCAATACGTATTCAAGATAGGCTACCTGGAAAAGGTTAAATCAAACAACAGCTCCTCAGAATTCATTCAAGATATGACATTTCTGACAGAGATTAAAGGGGATGTGGGTACCCTCAGCTCTTTCCTTATAAAAGCATATGCTGCATAGGCAAATGCCACGTCTTTCTTCTGCACAGTGAATACATTTGGTATTGTGTTACATTATTAGTGCTATTAGAGTTCTTATTGTCCTGAATTGTCATCACAATATAGATGTTCTGAAATAGCTAGTTCACAGAAACCAATCTAAAAAGTTACATCTTTGTCATAACTCATCTGATATTTCTTTTGTATTCATCATAGAAAGATAATCAAAATCCTTTCAATCCAGCATTAAGAGTATCAAAAGAGGGCTAAACTGAACAAGGCAGAAAAGAATTTATGAGTGGATACCTGGGAAAAACCTGCCAGTTGCCTTTAACAATTAAGCTAGTATTAATGCATCGGGTGGATGTGAATGGGATTGAATTTTTAATAAATTATCAATGCTATAATTGAAATGATTTTACAGGAGCTTGCTTGGGCAAATTGTTACAGATCACTACAGTTTGCTTAAGAAAAGATGGGAGGAGGAGTTGTTGGACTGTTTGTAACAACAGTGTATCTATTCCATCCTGAAACTCAGGAGGAGGTGAGTGGAAAACTTGTTTAAAACATGCATAGGAAGATAAAAGAAGCAGTGATATAATAGGGTACCTATTAAAAAACTCTTGCTCAGGGAGAGGGGGCTTTCTACAGTACCACACTGTGGTGGGTTGACCTTGGCTGGGTGCCAGGTGCCCACCAAGTTCCTCTATCCTTCTGCCTTCTCATAGGACAGGGGGAGGAAAACAGGACAAAGAGCTTGTGGGTCAAGATAATGACAAGGACATCACTTACCACTTACCATCACAAGCAAAGCAGACATGACTTAGGAAAATGAATTTCATTTATTGCCAATCAGAGTAGGATAATGAGAAATAAGAACAAATCTAAAAGCACCTTCCTCCCACCTCTCCTTTCTTCCCAGACTGTACTGCACTCTCAATCTTCTACTTCCTCCCTCCACCAGTAGTGCATAGGAATGGGGAGTAGGGATTACAGACAGTTCATAATGCTTTGCCTCTGCTGCTTCTTCCTCCTCATGCTCTTCAGCATGGGGCTTTTCCACGGAGTTCAGTCCTTCAGGAATGGATGGCTCTAGCAATAGTCCCCCACAGGGTCACAGTTCCTGCCAGCAGCCTGCTCCAGTGTGGGCTTTCCACAGACTGCAACTTTCTTCAGGGCACAGCTGTCTGCTCTGGCATGGGGTCTTCCATGGGCTGCAAGGTGGATATCTGCTCCACAATGGACCTCCATGGGCAGCAAGGTGACAGCCTGCATCACCATAGTCTTCACAACGGGCTGCAGGGGAATGTCTGCTCTGGCACCTGGAGCACCTCCTCCCCTATTTCTTCACTGACTTTACTGTCTGCAGCATTGTTTCACATTTTTCTCTCTCCCAGCTGCTATTGTGCAGCATTTTTTATCCTTGCTTAAATATGTTATCACAGTTCATTGAATAAGTTTGCCAATGATACTAAATTAGGAGGGGCTGTGGACTCCCTTGAGGGTAGAGAGGCCTTAACAGAAAGATCTGGGTGGACTAGAGAGCTAGGCAATCACCAACCATCTGAAATTTAACAAGATCATGTGCCAGATTCTGCACCTGGGACAGCATAATCCTGGTTATATGTACAAACTGGGGGATGAGAGGCTGGCGAACAGCCCTGCAGAGGGCAAGACTTATGAGGAGCAGCTCTGTTTGTTCAGCTTAGAGAACAGAAGGCTGAGGGGTGACCTCATCACAGTCTACAACTTCCTCAAGGGGAGGTGCTGATCTCCCCTCTCTGGTGAACAGCAATAGAACACGAGGAAATGGAATGAAGCTGTGTAAGGAGAAGTTCAGACTGGACATTAGGAAAAGGTTCTTTACTGAGAAGGTGGTTGGTCACTGGAACAGGCTCCTCAGGGAAGTAGGCACCAAACCTGTCAGAGTTCAAGGAGTGTCTGGACAATGCTCTTAGTCATATGATTTAATTTTAGGTAGTCTTGTGAGGAGCAGGGAATTGGACTTGATGATTCTTATGGGTCCCTTCCAACTTGAAATAATCTGTGATTCTAGAAGAATGTTACTGATTAGCTCAGCTTTGGCCAGTGGTGTGTCTGTCTTGGAGCCATCTGGAACTGGGTCTGTTTGACATGGGGACATCTTCTGGTGTCTTCTCACAGAAGCCACCTCTGCAGCCCCCCATACCTCCAAAAAAAACTTGCCATGGAAATCCAACACATACACTGAAGCATTTAAATAATTGAACAGTATATAACAATGAGGTTTTTACCCATCCATATGTGAGAAAACAGCATGACAATCCATCAAATGGCTAGAGTGCATTGAGGACATCTTTAATTTCTAACAGGGGGAAAATATTTGAGGAGCAGGTGGTTTAGATCTGTACAGCTGGAGACAAACTGTTAGAATGTAATAAGGGTAAAAACAATCACAGACTTCACTCTTCTAACAAAAGGAAACCAAAGACCAAGCAGAATAATGGTACGGGATTTCAGCAATCTCTGGGATCTGGCAAGTGGAGTTACTTGAGAATATTATCTAAGGCAAAAAGGGCATAACGTAACAAGTAAGAAGTAATAGACACTGCATTAAATACTAAATGGCAAATTAGCCTAAGACAAGGGAAAGTTATTCATACAGCAAAAGACCATTCTTGCTACTTCAGTAGTTACTTTAATGCCTGAAATTCTAAAAGGAATTGTTCAAGAAGCGAAGAAAAGGCTATGTAATTGAAGTGAAGTACAGATAAATTTAACACCAGTGTGTAAATTTAACACCGGTAGCTGCAGTGAAAAAGAATTCATAACTAGCAAAATCCACAAAAGCCCAAAAGAGAAGGTACTTCTGCGTTTACAGAGAACAAAGAAAAGTATGTAACTATTTCTGTCATGCCTGTACCTTGATCAATATCTCAGAATTGGTTAATAATTGAACCCAATCTATGAGGAAGACAGGGGAGGATACCTTCTCCTAACTCTTTCACCTCCCCTTTTCCCTTTTGGTTGGTTACAAAAATTCTTGAGAATTTTGAATACCCTTGGAATGTTCTGGCCAGTATATTCCTATTGCTAGGTCTCTTGAATGTATATTTCAAGTCCTGTTCAGGGTTAGCAAAAATTGTTTTAAGAATACCACCCAGGGATCTTCCCTGAGGCTGAATAGTCAAGGCTGGCATGGAATGTGGGAGAGTATGGGCAGGTATCTAGAGACCTTCTCACCCCCAGTGGTTTGGAGCTTCACTCCAGAACAACTACAAGACCCTGATAAAGTGGTAGAATATTTGAAAGGAAAATGTCGTGGCTATTCCAAGCAGACACAACTTACTGCACTGTGCTGGGCCCTGGCCACGATCTAACACTACTTGATAGTGGACAGCACCATCAGTGGGAAGAGAGGGGAAACAGACCCACAGGCACTGCAGCTACCCAAACCCCTGCAACAGGCACTGTAGGCGAGCCAAAAGACCAACCTATACCAGTATCAGTTGCCCCTATACACAAAAAGAAATACACAAGGAAATCTGTTCGCTCAGTGAAGGATGGTGATGAACCAGGACCATCACAAGAACAGGAAGAAGAGCCAGAAACAGAAGTAATCATCCGATCCCTGTCTCTGAGAGAGCTGTGAGATATGAGAAAAGATTTCACCTGCTTTCCAGGTGAGCACATTATTACCTGGCTGCTCCGATGCTGGGATAACGGGGCCAGTAGCCTGAAACTGGAGGGCAGGGAGGCCAAGCAGCTGGGATCCCTGTCTAGGGAAGGGGGACATTGACAAGGCAATTGGGAAAAAGACAAAAGCCCTCAGCCTCTGGAGGCAACTCCAGTCAAGTGTGAGGGAAAGGTATCCCTTTGGTGAAGATGGTGTATATTGGCCAGGCAAGTGGACCACCATGGAATGAGATATTCAGTACCTGAGGGAATTAGCTGTGCGGAAGATGGTGTACGATGACCCAGACAACATGCAGTTACCCACAGACCCTGACGAAGTCCAATGTACCCAATCCATGTGGCGAAAGTTTGTATGGAATGCACCATCATTGTATGCCAACTCACTTGCAGTAATAGAAAAAGCGAAGAGGCACCAACAGTGGACGAAGTGGCTGGCTGACTCTGGCAATAGGAAGAGAGTCTTTCTTCCTCCCTTGTCTCAGCTATGGAGAAACTGTCCTGGGAGGTCCGGCAACTCAAAGAGGATATGTCTTACTCCCCACCTGTACAGACCAGTATTTCAGCTGTTAGGAGTAAACGTTCCTTTGCTCCAGAGAGGGGATACAGAGCATACAGACCACGAGGTATTTTGTTGTTTTACCTGCATGACAACATAGAGGACATGAGGAAATGGGATGGAAAACCTACCTCAATCCTACAGGCACAAGTACATGAACTGCAAGGCAAAACAGCCACAAAAGGGGATTCTTCCAGGAAAAATGCTGCTCCAGTTTCCAGCGGGCAGCCCCCCAGATCAAGTGAAATGCCTGATCACACTTATGATCCCCTTGAAAGGACTTCTAAGTCCTTTTTGCAAGAAGTGAGTAGTGAATATGATGAGCAGGATTAGAGGGGCCCTGCCTCCAGCCAGGTGGAAGAAAGGGACAATCAATCAGGTTTATTGTACTGTGTGGATCCGATGGTCTGGCACATCAGACCCACAAGAGTACAAGGCTCTAGAGGACACCAGTGTACAGTGTACTTTAATGCCATCAAGCCATGAAGGGGTGGAACCCACCTGTATTTCTGGAGTCACAGGGGGATCCCAACAGTTGACTCTACTGGAGGATGAAGTAAGTCTAACTGGGAATGACTGGGAAAAGCACCCCATTGGGACTGGCCCAGAGGCTCTGTGCATCCTGGGCATAGACTGCCTCAGGAGAGGGTATTTCAAAGACCCAAAAGGGTATCGGTGGGCTTTTGGTATAGCTGCCTTGGTGACTAGACATTGTCTAGTCTGCCTGGTCTCTCGGAGGACTCTTCTGTTGTGGGGTTGCTCGGGGTCAAGGAACAACAGGGGCCAATTGATACCATAGCAGTGCACCGGCGACAATACTGCACCAACAGAGACTCCCTGGTTCCCATCCATAAGCTGATTTGTCAACTGGAGGGTCAGGGAGTGATCAGCAGAACCCACTCACCCTTTGACAGTCCCAAACAGCCAGTGCAGAAGTCCAGTGGAGAGCAGAGGCTGACGGTAGACTATCATGGCCTGAATGAATTCATACCGCCAATGAGTGCTGCCATGCCGGAACTTCAACATGAACTGGAGTCAAAGGCAGCCAAGTAGTACGCCACAATTGATATAGCTAATGCATTTTTCTCCATCCTTTTGGCAGCAGAGTGTAGGCCACAGTTTGCCTTCACTTGGAGGGGTGTCCAGTACACCTAGAATCGACTGCCCCAGGGGTGGAAACACAGCCCCATCATTTGCCATGGACTGATCCAGACTGCACTGGAAAAGGGTGAAGCCCCAGAGCACCTGCAATACATTGATGACATCATTGTATGGGGCAACTCAGCAGAGGAAGTTTCTGAGAAAGGGAATAATCCAAATCCTGCTAAAAGTTGGCTTTGCCATAAAGCGAAGTAAGGTCAAGGGGCCTGCACAGGAGATTCAGTTTTTAGGAATAAGGTGGCATAACGGGCGTCGTCAGATCCCAATGGATATTATCAACAAAATAGCAGCCATGTCTCCACCAACCAACAAAAAGGAAACACAAGCTTTCTTAGGCATTGTAGGCTTCTGGCAAATGCACATTTCAAATTAAAGTCGATAGTAAGCACTCTCTACCACGTAACCCGGAAGAAGACTGATTTCAAATGGGGCTCTGAGCAACGACAAGCCTTTGAACAAATTAAACAAGAAATAGCTCATGCAGTAGCTCTTGGGCCAGTCCAGGCAGGACCAGATGTGAAAAATGTGCTCTACACTGCAGCCGGGGAGAATGGCCCTACCTGGAGTCTCTGGCAGAAAGCACCAGGGGAGACTCGACCCCTGGGGTTTGGGAGATGGGAATACAGAGGATCTGAGGCCTACTACGCTACGACTGAAAAGGAGATATTGGCAGCATATGAAGGGGTTCAATCTGCTTTGGAGGTTATTGGAACTGAAGCACAACTCCCCCTGGCACCCTGACTGCTGGCACTGGGCTGGATGCTCAAAGAGAGGGCCCCTTCTACACATCATGCAACTGATGCTACGTGGAGTAAGTGGGTCACACAGTGGGCTTGAATAGGAAACCCCAATTGCCCAGGAATTCTGGAACTGATCACAGACTGGCTAGAAGGCAAAGATTTTGGAATGTCGCCAGAGGAGGAGGTGACATGCGCTGAAGAAGCCCCATCATATAATAAATTGCCAGAGAATGAGAAGCAACATACTCTGTTCACTGATGGGTCCTGTTGCATTGTGGGAAAGCATAGGAGGTGGAAGGCTGCTGTATGGAGTCCTACACGGTGAGTTGCAAAAGCTGCTGAAGGAGAAGATGAATCAAGTCAGTTTGCAGAGGTGAAAGCCATCCAGCTGGCTTTAGATTTTGCTGAAAGACAAAAATGGCCAATGCTCAACCTCTGTACTGAGTGATGGATGGTGGCAAATGCCCTATGGGAGTGGTTACAGCAATGTGCTTCCAGTTGCTCTGCTTCCAGAGGCAAACCCATCTAGGCTGCCCCATTGTGGCAAGATATTGCTGCCCGGCTAGAGAAGCTAGTTGTAAAGGTGTGTCATGTAGATGCCCATGTACCCAAGAGTCGGGCCACTGAGGAACATCAGAACAACCAGCAGGTGGATCAGGCCGCCAAGATTGAAGTGGCTCAGGTGGATTTGGACTGGCAGCGTAAGGGTGAATTATTTATAGCTCGGTGGGCCCATGACACCTCAGGCCATCAAGGAAGAGATGCGACATATAGATGGGCCCGTGATCGAGGGGTGGACTTGAGCATGGACGCCATCTCACAGGTCATCCATCAATGTGAAACATGCGCCGCAATCAAGCAAGCCAAGCGGGTAAAGCCTCTGTGGTATGGAAGCTGATGGTTGAAATATAAATATGGGGAAGCATGGCAAATCGACTACATCACGCTCCTATGAAGCCGCCAAGGCAAGCGTTATGTTCTTACAATGGTGGAAGCAACCACTGGATGGCTGGAAACATATCCTGTGCCCCATGCCACTGCCCAGAACACTATTCTGGGTCTTGAAAAGCAAGTTCTGTGGCAACATGGCACCCCAGAGAGAATTGAGTCAGACAACGGGACTCATTTTTGGAACAACCTCATAGACACCTGGGCCAAAGAGCATGGTATTGAGTGGGTGTATCACATCCCCTATCATGCACCAGCCTCTGGGAAAGTTGAAAGGTACAATGGACTGCTAAAAACTACCCTGAGGGCAATGGGTGGTGGGACCCTCAAACACTGGGACACACATTTAGCAAAGGCCACCTGGTTAGTTAACACTCGGGGATCTGCCAATCGAGCTGGCCCTGCCCAATCAAAATTTCCACACCCAGTAGAAGGAGATGAAGTTCCTGTAGTGCGCATGAAGAATATGTTGGGTAAAACAGTTTGGGTTATCCCTGCTTCAGGCAAAGGCCAGCCCATCTGCGGGATTGCTTTTGCTCAGGGACCAGGGTGCACTTGGTGGGTGATGAGAAAGGATGGGGAGGTCAGGTGTGTACCCCAAGGGGATCTGATTTTGGGTGAAAATATACAATAAATTAAATTGTATGATGTTAATAGCTATATACTATATCAATGGTATAACCATAAGAATCACCCAAAACTAATGAAGGATGGACTTTGGAACTGACTTCAACTGGTGCCCAGGAACTTCATCGAAAAATCACATCTTTGACGTCCAGACTGCAAGCGTGGACCATACCAGATACACCAGCCGTGAAAAATACTCCGGATGCAGCATGCAACAATCCAGCAGCATGCACCATTGTTCCTGCTCTGAGAGACTGTATGGCAGATGGAACCCAAAGCCATGGACTAAATGAACTCAATGGACACTTTAGAACGATGGCCCATGGAGTAAGAGAATGGTGCCTGTGAAATAATCTGGGCATGACGTAGATGGTATAGAATAAGGGGTGGATAATGCCCTGGTTCTGGCAAGGGTAGAGTTAATTTCACAAGGAGCCAGGACAGGTGACCCAAGCTGGCCAGGGGCTATTCCATACCATGTGACATCATGCTCACCATAAAAGGGGGGCTAGTCAGGTAGGGGAGGGGGCGGTGTGGTTTTGTCGTGGTTTCGGGACGGGCTGAGTGTCCGGTCAGTCATTCGTTCGGTAAATTGTTCTCTGTTATCACCCGTTGTTAATATCTGTTATCAGTACTGTTGTTGATTGTTTTCCCTCTCCCTTGCTGTCGCAGTAAACTGCCCTTATCCCAACCCTCGAGGCTTTGCTGTTGTTTTTCCATTCTCCTCCCTGTCCCACTGGGGAAAGAGTGAGTGAGCGGCCGCGTGGCGCTCAGCTGCCGGCTGGGCCTAAACCACGTCAATACATAATAAAGAAAATAATTTGGTTAAAGCCTAAAAAGTACTGTAATAACTTGTACACAAAAAATAACATCAGCAACAATTTGTTAAAACATTACCAGTTTGCGAATGGAAGAACACATGTATTGGTACGTTTAGTCTTTGAACAGGTACAGATTTGAAAGTAACACTTCCCTGCCTCACCACAAGAAATTATATTTAAACTGGGTTTCAGCTGCATAGGGATGCATCTGTCTGTGTTTTCTGGACCTGGAGAATAGATGAGGAACCCAGGGAAAAGAAGAATGAAGACACCTAGCTCAGCTCCACGTTACAAGAGAGTCTCTATGTGGGGGTTCAAGAATGCTGCTGGTTACTAAATGCTGCTGGTTACTCTGTGTTAGTTTTCTAGCCAGGTCATGTGGACACACAAACCACTGACCCAGCTGCAGACTAGGGGCACAGGCACTATTGAAGCTTTTGGGATGTCACATCTCTGCATGCAGCTGGAGTGGAACTCTACTTCTGACCATGCTCACCTCATCTCTCTCTCTCTCTTTGTCTTGAATAATGGGATCCAATACAGACAAAAGGCAGCTCTGAGCAGAGAAATGCCTAAATACCATGCACATTGAGATTTCATGTAATTTCTCTATCTGTATCTAGTCACAAACACAGTGAATCTCTAAGTTCACTGGTTGATGAGCCACTGCTTGGTAACACAGCTTCTGAGATCCTAGGGCTCTATTTCAGTGTTGTTTTCCACAAGGTACAAAACTTGTTACTTCAGTACTATGCAAGTTAAAATTTAGAGCAAAAATTGATCTGTCTTCCCTTCAATCTTTCAGGCCTTTCCTAAATTCCATTTAACTTTCCTACAACAGGAACTTTCAATTGAGAAAAGAAACACAAAATCAGATTCTATCTATCTTCTTCATCTTATAATAAAAACAGGTCTTCAAACCATTCTTGCACCACAAAAAGTTAAAAAGAGGGAATTGAAACTTACATCTATTGGGAAGCCCTTTGTAAGGTCAGACAAGAAGTGGCCTTTCTGCAGATGAGGCGTAGGCAATGTGTTTAATAACTGGAGAACCAGAGAGAAAAACATGTTCATGCAGTCATAACCAAATCTCATTCTTTCAGGCTGCACTTCTAAATATACCAAACAGCAAAGCAGGAATCTTGGAGATACTATGACTTCCTTGTCCCTTAGTTTTATTTTACTCTGGACAAAATATTTTGCTATAACCCTTAGCTTCATTTTCATATATGGGTGTATAGAAAAACAACCTTTCTTTTGTGGTTGAAACACATTTTAATTTTAGAATCATTGAATTGTTCTGGTTGGAAAGGACCATTAAGATCATGAAGTCCAAACATTAACCTAGCACTGCCAAGTCCAACCGCTAAACCATGTCCCTAAGCACCATGTCTACACAGCTTTTAAATATCTCCAGGGATGGTGACTCAACCACTTCCCTGGGCAGCCTGTTCTCCTGGTGTTGGAGAGTTCTGTAAGAATAAGATGTTAAATAACATTTTGCTTTTTTTCATCTTATCATTATTAAATCTAGAAATCTTAATAGTAACAGTGCAGTTACCATTATTGATCCTATGTGATCAATGGGGCCACTTTTAACAGGAACAAGCTACTTTCATAATGAATCTTACCATTATAATAGTCACTTAAATGCAGATAGTCATTGCTTTTGCAATCAAATTATCAAAGGTCTGAAACAGTAATATCAAAAAAGTGAAATAAGAATGTATTTTTATATAACAAACCAGGGGGCAAATGTAAACATAAATGACTACAATGAATGCATTAAAAAAGATTGAAAGTAAAAAAAATCTTACAGATATATGCAATCATCTTATTATATTAAATAACTGGAAAGAAACCAAGAGCTTGTGAGTAATGTTTGAGTGGAATGTGAGGATAGCTTCTGTTTGACAACAGAATGTCACCGAGTAGGCAGACTCTCTACAAATATCTTTGAAAACCAGACATTTGAATTAATAAGGTACTTAACAGAGAATAGTACACCTATTCGGTATCTTCATATATTATTCAGGGGGCATTTGCTCTAGAGATTGTGGACTACATTTGCCCAATTCTTGACTTTAAGGATTTGTGTACAGTATCTCAGGAACAATTTAAAAGAACGATTGATGACCCAGGAGTCATTGTTATAATATTATATGCCCTCTGGTATCTAACCTCTGAAGTCAGCCTTGCCTAAGAAGTTTTATTCTAGGTTGAGACATTATAGAATGATCTTGCAGGAGTTCCACTTGAAATCAAAATATTTTGGAGGTGCATACACAATAGGCCTAAGGTGAATTTAACCAGTCACAGGATTATTCTTCAACGTAGAATAATCTTTGGCCTGTACTGAGATGTCATTAATGCCATATTCCAGTTGCCTCTCTCTCATTGGAACAGTGAAAGGCAAAATGAGTAGCAAATTATTCTTCTACAGTTATTCCAGGTGTCAGAATAGCTTTATGGAATTGCAGCAAGTTATATCTTCTCCACACTTTTGAATTTATTCTGAGAGAAAACTAGTGCGGGCAACAGCAGGTAGTGCATAATCAAAGGAATAAGGAGATGGATTAAAACCTACTTTTGCTTTCCTAGTCCATCTAGTTTGCATTAGATTTGCAGCTGAATCCCAGCATTGGGCCCACTGAAACAAAACAGTGAAGGCCCTAATGTAAAACCTTGTCACAGTGATGTCTTGGATAAAAAGGAGCATGCTTGAAGAAGTACAACCATATGGACTTCTCCAGCAGTATTAGCACTACTACAAAACCTATTTCTGTTAGGATCCTAATTTACCAAGCACACCACAGTGACATTCTTTTAGAGTTTGCTATTACCTGAGTAACTTTTTTCATGTTCCTCTGAAAAGTTTCCATATATACTTGAAGTTTGTAAATAGGAATCAGGTAAAAAAAAAAACCCAGAAAAGCCAAGGAGAATGTTGTTGTGAGATATATATAAAAATAAAAAAACCTGTAAGCTAAATGTGTATTAGCGCTTCAAAAATTGCAAAGAATTAAAGATTTCAGATGCAAGCCAACAATCTTACCTGCATCTTTTCCTGCTATCTAAGATCATGGGATATTTCTGAGGAATCATACCTTTTTTCTACAATCAAATAGCACCAGTAAATAAGCTATATTTACATACAAAACATACTATTTACATACAAAACAGATAAACTTTAATAATAATGTTTTTGTTGTTACTCTTCTAATTTTTCAAATAGTAGTGCCTAACCAAGCTCTATTAACAATTCAGGTATGATTACTAGACTCTGACAATGTATCATTTACACTTTTTCTATTATACCTGCACTAGCATTGACAGTTTCCAAATCATGGTAGACCTACAGCAATCTCTGATGATTATTATTATTGTTTTTATACTCACTGCAGTCAGAATCTCTCTTGAGGACTACTTGTTACTGCTTTTGACAGTATTTGCATCTTAATAGGCTTCTTCATAAAAAATGAGAAAAGATATGTAATTAAATGAGTCTGGATTTATTATATGAAGACGTGAAAAAACTGAAAATTTTGACAGCTTCCTACTGAAGTTACTTTCGATTTTTGTTATGTAGCAGAAAAATACAGTATTTTCTTCCATAATTTCTCTTCTTGCAAAAAAAATGTTTTAAAAGTTGTTACTCCGATCCTATAAGATTTCTCATGTCTAGACATTTTAAAGGAGCCACTTCATTCACCATCAGTATTATTAATAAATGGCAACTATATACAACATTTGCTAAGATCCTTGCATCAAAAGAATTTATCTTGACTTTCTCACATTCTGCAGTATTATTTGAACAATCCATATTCAGTTTCTTGGTTTTACCTTTGTAATCAAAGCTATATGGAGCACCATGTTATTCTTACCAGTTTTGTATGTCATATATTGCAAGAAATATTCCACAAATGAACTTTTCTTTTTTACTCCAGGGCCATCAGCTTGCACTCAGCAATTCAAACATGGCACATGAATGCAACAGAAAGTAAAACCTGCAAGGAGTACTTACATAATGCAACACACTTTCATCAGCCCACACTCAAACACAAACTGCCACTCTCAAATGACCCAGTGGCACCCTCTATGAATTTTGACACTGCATAATACCTGTGAAGAGACTGGCTTTTCAGTATCCTTTCTAGACTATTTAGGATTGAATTACTTAGCTAAGTTTACAGGGAATGGCCTGTCTGTCCTTCCTCAGCTGTTACATTAAACATCTAATATTGTATTAAGGAAAACGTGAAATGTCAGGTTTCCATCAAAGAAAGGTGAAAATTAAACACAAATTAGATTCTATAGCATGCAAACTAATTAGAAGCTGACCCTAGTATTCAGGAGCTTTGCCATATGAACAAATTAATACCTATTTACTTCAGTATAAAACTAAATCCATACCAGCTTCTCTGGACAATCCAGTTCAAAGAAAAATGTACCCTTTGCATAATAAATCTACTTCAAAGTCAGACATCTACTAATTTCAAAGTACAGAACAGAAACCCATTCATTTATTTAAAACACATTTCCTCCATACTTGTTAAGGAACCTAAACGCAAATGATCTTTTTATCCCCTTTATGGACTAGGAATTTGTAGCTTCAAACTATGATTTTGTTTCCATGCCCCTTTCAGATATGAAAACTTCTACACCACTTCAATAATATAATTATACCTTAATGTTTCTCTTGTTACAAAGAATTAAAGCATTACATTGCCTTTTACCAGCTTCCTTGCTAGGACAGAATACAGAGGGATGTGTTTCTAGCTACAGTAATTACCTTAATTTTGTAGGAACATAAGATTGCTGTGTAATCGGCTATTACTAATGCAATTACTCTGAAGAAATGGTTCACAATGAGATGTGTCAGGGGTGCTTCTACATCAGCACAGATAGAAGTAATTTAATATGAGTCACATTTGGTCTCTGAAGTGGGTAATACTGCATGGCAAGTATCCACACTATAATGAAGATTTATGAAAGCATTATTTTGGGATAAGCTTATAGGACAGCTACTGGGTTTTGCAAAATCACCATAGACCTCTTCTTTTCCCAAACATATTACAGCATTTCTATAATTTATGTTATAGCAGAGGCCCCAGATGGGATCAGGGCCCTGTTCTGTTAGGCACCTGCTCAGGGTCTGATATTCCTTGTTCTTTCTAAAGGCCTCACACAGAGCTTACTGAAGTAAATGGAGAAACTTTGGATGGGTTATAGACTGAGTCCTGAATAACTGGCAGACTAAAATGAAAACAAGGGGGATGGAGGAGCATGTCATTCCACTTCCAAGACTTCTAATTCAAGAAGGTCCTTGACAACATGCTTGACTTCATTATTCAGTATTCACTCAAGTATTTTCCTGAATCAAGGGTATGGAAATTCAGTGAATCTCTCAAGACCAGCCAGGAAGCATAAAGCCAAGCTAAGAGTGAACTCAAGTCTCCGAAGTTCCTCTTTAGCTCCTTAGCCACAAACCACATCATTCTGTAAACAGAGCTCTGTTGTGTGCAATTAATTAGTAAATTTGTTAACTATTAGCACCTCTCAAAAGGCCTGTCTGACACAGCTTAATTAGTTATTAACTATGATTGTAAAAACAACTATAATGAATAAGCAATATAAAGTATGCCACAGCAGGTTGCCACACCACAACAGTTGGAATGAAGACCATTTGTGTACAGTTGTCCATGTGCTCTATTAATTGATTACACGTAGCTCTACAGAATGAGTTGACTTATCATTGCTTTACCCCAGAAGCAGAAAACCAGACATGCCCTAAGTACCAAACATACATAGAACTGTCACTGCAACAGGTGTAGTCATATTTTTTTTTTACCTTTTTTTTTTTTAATTCCTGCAACTGAAAAATGTAAACTAAAATCACCTAAACACAGGGATTAAATGATGACACTAGAGTTTTATCACCCAATAAAAAATGACTGCTACTATCAGTGCAGTAAAACAGAATACAACAAATATAATAATTTTATGTCAATACAAAGTTCATTACTTTCACTAAAACTCATTAATTGTTAAAGTATGCATACAGAAGGCCAGACCTGGCCAGGATTAACCAAAAAGGGTGTGAGAAATTGCCAGATACTACAGACAATGGAAGGGGAAAAATCAGCTTGCCAAACTTAATCTGGGGCTAATCTAACAGGACAGTAACAGGAGAAATTTCTAGATATAAAATACTGAAAAGGGAGTATACGGAACTCCCTTTGGGTGAAGACTGAAAAGATAGTGAAAAGGCATGTGTTGACTTACTGGGGTCACTGACAAAGGCCGAAGCTACCAACGCCCAACTCCCCAGACAAAAAAAACCCCAAAATAAAAACCTAACCCTAATAAACCTGGGAGCAACAGTAAAAGTGTAAAATGGGGACAAGCTGTTTATTTGAGAGGAAGAAAAAGGGGTACCTGCTTTACAGTTCTCTGCCTAATCAACAGAACATGGAACAGCACAATAAACCTATTGTTCTGACCATACTTTCAGGACCCCAATGCACCAACAGACTCGGCAACATCTTCCTCCTCTCCTAGAGGTTTGGCTGGAGGCCAGCTCTGATATAGCACAGCTGTAGCCTTGGATCAGACTTGTGTAAGAAAGAGTTGTGAGAAGACTTGTTTGGGACTTCCCCGCTTCACCCAGGAGCTGTATTTAAGCTTAGGCCTTGCTCCTTCCTAAGCTGCTTCATAGATATATCTGTGTCTGTTTATATACCCTGCTGATCCTCACTCACTGATTTGAATTCCTGGTTTGACATCATATTTACCTCATCACTATGTACTTGTCTGGCAAGAAGTAGACTGTGGGCAGATCTTATTAGAATCACCAGAGCATTTCTGGTCTTCTTGCTCAGGTACCATGTGTTTTGTTGGTGTGGAATTCAGGCACAGAGGGTTGGATCTTCAAACTCAGTCTCTGGCTGACAATAAGCAACATCTGTGTCCAGTTTAGAAGGGACCACAGAATGTCTACTTCACATTCCCCAAACACCTCCCAGCACTTTCTTGCATATTTCACACATGAATCAAGAGATCCAAAACAATACTGTGTTACAGAAAGAATCAGAAACTGAGAGGTTCAACATCAAGTAAATCTTTGAACTGGCAGAACTTTAAAAACCATAGAGGATCCTCACAGAGGATCCTAAAAGAATTCCCTATATCCCTATTGTCCTGGTTTCAGCTGAGAGGGTTAATTTTCTTCATAGTAGCTAGCATGGGGCTATGTTTTGGATTTGTGCTGGAAGCAGTGTTGATAAAGTAGAGATGGTTTTGTTCTATGGACCTATGGTTGAGCAGTCCTTACACAGAGCCCTTTCTGCTTCTCACGCTGCCCTGCCAGCAGGATGGCTGGGGGTGCACAAGAAGTTGGGAGGAGACACAGACAGGACAGGTGACCCAAACTGACCAAAGGGATATTCCATACCATATGATGCCATGACTCACTTTATAAGAGGCTTGGGGAAGAGGAGGGACTGGGCGGGGGGGGCGTTGGCATTTGAAGTGATGGCGTTTGTCTTCCCAAGTAACTGTTATGTGTAACAGAGCCCTGCTTTCCTGGGGATGGCTGAACACCTGCCTGCCCATGGGAAGTGGTGAATGAATTCCTTGTTTTGCTTTGCTTGTGCATGTGGCTTTTGCTTTACCTATTAAACTGTCTTTATCTCAACCCGGTTTTCTCACTTTAACTTTTCCAATTCTCTCCCCCATCCCAATGCGGGGGAGTGAGCAAGTGGCTGCATGGTGCTCAGCTGCCAGCTGGGGTAAAATCATGACACATGTGGTTGAAAATTCTTTCATGATCCCAAAGTAAGTTTGACCAATTCAAGCCTGAGCGTTTAAACAGGGGAATTCAGGAAGGTGAACACACACTGCCTGCATTTTGCCTCAGCATCTGTTAGTGTTCAGTACTTATGGGTTCTAAGAGTAACATACCAAGGAGAATAAATACTTTTTTGGGTGACACAGCTGACTAGCAAAAGTCCTGAAGTATGAGATTCAGGGAAATATGGCATAATCTATTCTCTCCTTCCAAAATCCCTTGAATATGCTGATATATAAAGACAAGCAAAGCCTCGTACATAGCCATAATAGGAAACCTGTTTTAATTATGCAATTTTTGATGTTCTGTTTTTAAATAGTTTAGATTCCTGGCTCACATTATCCTATCTGGAAGATCATTTCAGAACCTTACTCTTTGGTTAGGAAAACTTACCTTCCATTTCAAATTTAAGTGACATGTATCCTTTTATCTTTAATAGCTTCTATGTCTCTTCGATATTTATCCCCTGAATTTATTTATAAAGAGGAATCATATTTCCTCTCAGCCTTTATTTGCCTAAACTAAATCAAACTCCTTTGTTCTCTCCACCTAGACAGATATTCCCTTCTCTCATTCGTCCCAGGAGCCTGAGAACTGCATCTGTTCCAAATTAAGTTTATCTTTCTTGAGCACAGATGACCAGAACTGTACACAGTATTCCAAATGAAGATTTAGCAGAATTTTACAAAATAATAGAAACATTTTCCTCTCTCTACTAAAAATATCTTTCTTTTCTAATATTCCCTAGAACAGTATTAAGCTTTTCCATAGCTGTATGAAATGAATAAATACTTGTAGCTTAGAGTCACCTTGTGATTCACCATATAATTCATATATTTCTTTTTTCCTCCTCTTGCCTCAAACTGATGCAAAACAGCTATAAAATTAGAAGTTATTTCTTACACTTCGCTACTTTGTTCCAGCTGCCATTCTTTCCAAGGTATGTCTTTCATACCTTCATTTGCTTTCATATTCCTCTGCATGCTGCTCTCTATTAAAATTGGGGCTCTTTTGACATTTACCCTTTTTTTCTTCTGTCCATGTATTTCAGCTTCTTAAATGGACCAAGTAGTTTAAAAAGAGAAGGGGTCTCTTGTTAGAATGTTACAGTTTTTTTAATCTGTAAATTGGAAGGGAAACACTTAATCTCTAAGATCCTTAAGAATAGTTGACTAAATTTGATGATACCTGCTCCAATCAAACAGGGACAAATTCCAAATTTAAGTAATAGGGAATGCATCAGAGAGCAACTTTCAATTTTTATGCAAAGATCTCATGGAGTGGATTGTATTATGTTTCGCTTCTCTCATCCAATATATATACATGAGAAATTCAGCTCCCCACATAATTTTTATCTGTGCCAATATATACTTCTAAATAAGACCTCATATACCACATTATAACATACTTAAACTGAACTGCATGTATGATTAAGAGAGACCTCTTAGAAGTGTCTGAACTTCTGAATTTCAGAGACCTCTCTGAAATAATTTTAATGTGCTGACCCCTGGTCTCTGCACTGAAGATCTTGAAAACCAGGCCTTGAGAGTTCTGTCTGATGTACCTGTAGGTAAAAACTGAAATAGAGAAAAAACATTTGGTGCCAACATTTGCTTTAAGTAACTTCACAATTGTACCTATCAAAATAATCTCTGTCCTTAGCTATTTTTGAAAGATGAATATTTCTTGTTATTTTCAGATGAGACTGACACATTGCTGATTTCAAAAAGGTCTTTGTGTTTTATCTGCAAGGTTAAAATGTAAGTAAGTAGTTCATAAAGTTATGAATCCATGGGTGTGCTTGGTTTTCCTCAGAAACATGAATATCATATATTTCTGATATATCATAATATCATATTCAGAAACTGAACAAAAGATAAAATACTGTTAAAAGAAAAAATATCCATTACCAAGAACAGAACAATAGCTGATATCCATGCTTCATTTCTTAGCTATCCTTTTCCTTTTTATTTATTTATTTGCTGGGGCCAGGGTTTCTTTGCTAGAGAAAGCAGCAGTGACTGAAGGCAACTCTGCTTAGTTCTTCTTCTTCACAGAAAGCCATTTGAAGAAGTTCCATTTATTAGTATCTAATGTTCAAGATCCTTGTATGAAACAGAAAGGCAAATTATCAACTTATTTGAAAAGCTATTTTCCCCCTAATATAGTACCCACATGTTCCTATGCTATTCAGTTAATGTTTTTCTGCAAAGTTTTTCACCTTTGATATGAAATCAAACCTTGATTTAGTATAAAAAAGGCTACAATTAGTTAAGGAAACTGATACATATTTCCTACCTGACTGTTTCAGGAAGAAATCTGTGGCTGTGTCAATGTTGTTCTCAAATAATTTCACCACTGACAACAAAAAAGCATTACTTGTAAAAGCACAAAGATAGCTTTAGCTTTCTTTATTGTCTTCTTTGACAGAGTTTTTCAGTTTCTTAACAATTATAGAAATTGCTTTTGCTAGGCTTGTCTATTACATTATATATTACCAACTACTGCTTAGTGTTTAATTTTTTGTGTTCAGAATATAATTACTATCCTAGTCACCACAGAGCCTGGGAGTGTTTTTTTCAGACTGAGTTTATACCATCTGTAATATAAAAAAATATTAAATCAAACCAGGTTTACCTCTCTGTATTGAAAAAAGATAAACAATTTCAGCTTTTTACATCTAGTAGTTTTTTTTTTAATTATTGCGTCAGTGTAATCTTTTACATATTCTATTGCCTTGTATTTTTTTTATCAAATTGATATTAATTTCAATGACTGTCTTATTGGTTCAATAAGGCTAAATGCTAGGTCCTGCACTTGGGTCACAGCAACCCCAGGAAACACTACAGGCTTGGGGGAGAGTGGCTGGAAAGCTGCCTGGCGGAAAAGGACCTGGGGGTGTTGGTCAACATCCGGCTGAATATGAGCCAGCAGTGTGCCCAGGTGGCCAAGAAGGCCAACAGCATCCTGGCCTGTATCAGAAATAGTGTGGCCAGCAGGACTAGGGAAGTGATTGTTCCCCTGTACTTGGTACTGGTGAGGCCACACCTTGAGCACTGTGTTCAGTTTTGGGCCCCTCACCACAAGAAGGACATTGAGGTGCTGGAGCATGTCCAGAGAAGGACAACGAAGCTGGTGAAGGGTCTGGAGAACATGTCTAATGAGGAGTTGCTGGGGGAAACTGGGGTTGTTTAGTCTGGAGAAAAGGAGGCTGAGGGGAGACCTTATTGCTCTCGACAACTACCTGAAAGGAGGTTGTAGCCAGGTGGGTGTTGGTCTCTTCTCCCAAGTAACAAGTGATAGGACAAGAGGAAACTACCTCAAGTTGCACCAGGGGAGGTTTAGATTGGATATTAGGAAAAATTTCTTCACCAAAAGGGTTGTCAATCACTGGAACAGGCTGCCCAAGGAAGTGGTTGAGTCACTGTCCCTGGAGGTATTTAAAAGACATGTAGATATGCTGCTTAGGGACATGGTTTAGTGGTTGGACTTGGCAGTGCTAGGTTAATGTTTGGAATTTATGATCTTAAAAGTCTTTTCCAACCAAAACAATGCTACGATTCCATGATTTATATGGTGACTTCAAAATGTATGCAGAAAACGCAGAAGCCTTCTCTCAAGGCTTCCTAGCTGGCACCCTGGGTGAAAGTCAGCATTATATATACCATGTTTATCAGAGATGAGAGCCTACGGATGTTACTCAAAGCTGTAGCTCATGTCTTCTTCATTTATTTCCCTTACTGTGCTATTTGTAGCTCTCCTCTGCACTCCTACCCTTTACTGTTGGTGGTAGAATTTTCTTATCTTTCCCACTCTAATTCCATTTTAATTCTATGTATTATTTCTTTTAAATTTTCCCTGTGATTTTTTCCCCTTTATTATTTTCCAACCTCTTGAATAGCCAAAATCCTGTGATTTTTCTTCCTAATTGTTTCTTTCTCATCATTTGAACTCATCTCTCTTTTGGGCTTAATAACTTGCCATTTTATATTATGGCATTGTCTCCTGCTGTATGTATTCAAATTAAGATGCATCTGAAGATGAGACTGTATTACACTAAATTCATTTTTTCAAGGATTCTAACATTTCCTCTTACAATGTATTTATCTTTTTCTACTCCTCCCAATAATTTTAAATTTTATTTTACATTTCCATTCCTAATTGCTATTTTCAATCCATACTTACATCACTAGTCCTAACTCTAGTTTCTTGTTTACTAGTGTTAATCCTACTGAACCTCACCTCCACTATGAATCTTATTCAGTTGACTTCTGAGATTTGAATTCAAGGCATGATTTAGCAGTACAGGCTGGTTTCTTCTTCATGCTTTGCTTCCTTATGGAGTGTCTACTGACTCTACAGCCCTTGTCTGCTCTTCTAATTTATGATCTCATAGTAACTCTACCTGGCGACAAATACTTTTTAAGATGATGCATTCATGTAGGTATTAACTCCAAAACAAAGAGAAATCATCTTAGGAATTAAAGGGCCAAGGAAAGGATGAAGTGTACAGATGGTGCCACTTATGGACACTTTGAGAATCCATTTTCTCCTGTGACCTTCAGCAATGTCCAGCAGTTGTTAAAAACAAAGATATAAAATGCAATTCATTCACATATCAACTACCACTAATAAAAAAGCCCTCCCTGTTATTAAATAAGAATTTTAAAATAGCACAAAGTGTCACCTGCTGTCTTGGCAAGAATTTTTCATGAATCATCATGACATGGAGAATATCTTTATTCTTTTAAGCATAAATGCCAAACATATCTAAGCATATATTATTAACTTAGCATAAAATATCTAAAACCAGAGAGCATTCATTTTTATATAATCTGTCAATTCATTTATATGACAATTTTTAAAATTTTTTCTTTTCCAGAAACATGGCAGCAAATAGCTTACTCCTGTTAGAGAAAATAAAATGTACCATCACCCCAACACTGAGAATGAGAAGAGGAAGAAATGTCACAGAGAAAATGTCCACGTAAGAAAAATAAATAATTAAAAGCCCTTCCAAGCTTTCAGGGAACCTGGATTGCATATGTAGGATTCAGCAATTTTCAATCATAAATGCTATGTACATAAATTTTTTTTCCTATCACAAACTCTTGTACTTTACAACAGCAGTAAAAAGGAGGTCATCTTCCTCCTGTTGTTTATGATGCTCATCTGTCTAACGAATTTCATGTTGAACAAAGTCTGGTAGAGGAGTGGTTTCCAAAAGTAAATATCAAACCTACCGACAACATTGCTCTGTTTTCAAAAAGATAGTACATCTGCAGAAGGCAGACATAAGTTGCCAAAACAGAGAGACCCAAAGCTAAACTTAGTAGATTTGCCTATCACCACTGGAAATGGAATTGTTTCACAATAAAATTTGTTTCACAATAAAATAACTAAACTAAGATAGCAAACTCTTACTCAGTTTTTACTGCATCTCCACTCACAAAAACATCCAATAAAGTAATTTTAAGTTAAACTCACTTTTAATAAGAGTCTAGGTAAAGACTGAAAAATCAGCTCAGAAAGCCCTAACTACAGAGAAAATCTGTTTTAGTAGAAAATATAATAAGCTTTCTACAGTATTAAACTACTTGGGAAAAATGCTGGATGTGGTGCTGGTTTCACTTACACCAGCATAATTCAGAAAGAATTCAGCTGAAGTCAATGAAATTATTCCTATGGAAGATTAAAATAAGATCATTAAGTAGCAAAATTGTGGAGACTATGGGAACATATCAATCTTATTGGCTTTATAATACATTGAACATTATTTCAGTCCTTTAGATTTTCATTACGCATGTAGGATCTGGGATAAACATCTCCCGAATTCCTCCATGATCATTCGTTCAGCTAGACAGAGAGAGTAACCTCTTTTTTCTGCCTCTTCAGCTTGCACCAGAAGACAAGCACATATTGCTTTCACTTCTTCCCAAGATATACATACAGCTGGTTGCCTGACAAAGGAAAAGAAACTACTATGAAATATCTCCATTTTAAACATAAAAATAATTTAAAAGACAAACTGCAAAACTCAGTTAAGAGTTGGAATTCACAGAGCTGAATCAGAGTAGCTGCACTGTTACTGTAAGATACATCTTTGTAGGAATTTCGCTGTTCTACACTGAACAGCTTCTGCTTCTAACAGATTGCTTCTCAGTTTTTCTGATTGATCCCATGAAAGACTATGTTCAGACTACATAATTAATCCATGTAAATGCTGCCCAACAGGTGCAGACAGAGAAAAGTTATACAACAAGCCTTTTCCCCTACCTGTATGCAATAGTCAGATCCTGCCTCATGTACAAGAAAATGTGTTAAAAAGGCTTAGTCAGGGTCTAGGAGGTACTAAATGTAAATTCAGTCTACTGCTGTTAAAGGAAACAGTACGAAGCCCCTCAAGGGTTCCCTGAATGGCACCTTAGCAGCCTTGCTTTGAATAAACTCTTGAAACTACCAGTCATTAACATCATAACTTATTCTACTTTATTAATAACATAACTCATCCTACTGTGCAATTCAAAGGCATAACTTGGCACCATCTACCCCATCAATACACTACCAACAGCAGAAACTATGAAACTATTTTAAAAATAGATAAATAGAAAGTATTTTAAAAAATTGAATTAAGATAAGAATTTCAAGGTAATGGTTGATGCAAAGCAGCAAAGAAAATGATGTATGCAAAGTGAAAATTTTATAGCCTGGAGTAAAGCTCCCTAAAATCAATTAAGAGGTGGTTTAATTAATTTTAATTGTTATTAACAAGTGTTTCTATTCATAAGGCAAATGACTATACACCAAACAAAAATAGATTTTAGAAAGCATAACGACATCAGAAGCATAACAACTGTTTTAGTATGGCCTTCTTAGAGTATTTTAAAAAACAAATTGCCAACACTAATAAAATGGACAGGAGGTGAACCAAAGGAAAAACACATGGGAAAGAAGCAGTGATATAAACATGCTTATTAATTGAACATCACATACATATTAATAACATAATTTTCTTAGTACTACTTCGGTCAAGGTTTTGTTAGAAATGAATGCTTGAACACAGAAAAATTTAAGAACAGAAGCACTGTAGGAAAAACATAAAGTAGCTAAGGGGGAAAAAGTTGAGAGAATTAAATATGTGATCAATACATAAATAACTGCTGTTTTGTAAGCAGAACTACTACATATATCCCTGAACTCTGTATACTATATTCTTAAAGGATAGTTATAGCGTCTCCTTCATTTTTTTTATTTATAGAAACAAGATGACAAATGCTATGTGAAGTGATTCCTTGCACCTAAGCCATCTACCATTTTAGTCACCATTTCTTAGATAATTATAATGGTTACATGAAAAATTAATGAAGTCAGACCAATGGCTTATTCATTGCTATTTCCAAATATTCACCTGTCTGTCTTCAATTTTTGTAACATTTTGAATGTTGAAGTTAAAACTGAGCTATTTCCTTTAATATTTCCAATGTCCGTGTAGTTTAGCACATTCAACTGTTCTTTTTCATCTGGACTTTCTTCGTAATTTTTGCAGCCGATGCATTTGCAAATAGAGGAACACATAATTTTAGCCTGGCAAATATAGAATACTTATAATAAAAATTGTATAAATCTTAAATTAAACATACATTTGAGCAACTATTGGAGCTCATACCACCAAAGACTTATTCTAGACATGCTGGTCTTGGATACTCCCAGAGTGAGACTACCAGTATCAATACAGTAAGGAAGCAAGACAGGTTTTTTCCCATGGATTCCCCATGAAGATTGATGTTCTGTACATGGACAAATCACTCCTCCCCTCAATTTGTGGATAACTTTGCAAGATAACAAAAATACCATAGATGCAAAGAAACTAGCAGGATTAGAAGATAACCATTCCTTGGTTCTTCTGGAGCAAGGCATAGGCTGAGAATCCTGATACCAAAAAATTTAACTGATCAACTTCAGCCAGATTCAGTTCTTTAAAGACATGACAAGAAAGATGTGCCTCCTGTGTTCAAAAAGTTTTACGATCAAAAATGCAAAGAAGAGAAGTAATTATTTTTAGCAACCAGTAGTTATAGAATATAGTCAATGTTAAAATTGTAACTGATGAGAGGGAAGTTCACCTGACTCACCTCAAAGCACTCACAATAATTCTTGAGGCATCCTGAGCGCTTGCAATTACATCCTTTGTTATGGTGAGGTTTAATTTCTCCTAGTTTCCTTTTCCCAATCTTTGGTAAGAAAGCTTCTGGGTTTCTATCAAGACAGGCCTAAAACAAAAATTGCTAGATGATGAGAAATTCAAAGAAATGTTTTTAAACACCTGAATGACTGTGGTCCAATGTTTAACAAAGAAGTTCTTACTTCCCACTCACATTATTGGTGGTATGAAACCCATGGATAAAGGAGTCTTCCATGGCATGTGAGAGCAGAAATTCAAAGATTCCAGAACACTAAGCCAACTTGGCTCTACCACAGGAAGCAACTTACATTGCTTTTATGGAATAACCTAAATGACCCATCTACTATTCTCCTGGGACTGGTTTTCTTTCACTGCTGATGCTACTTTCACCAGAAACAGTAAGTTCTCAGTGAAGAAAGAACCCTTGCCTACATAGCTACATACCCCTCAGAAGTTTTAAATGTATCTTGTTTTATTAATGGCCCAATACAAAGACCATTCACTGAAATCAGCATTGGATTGGAACAGCAGTTTTTAATTAGGTCCCAAGACCTCACAATGCCATGGACTAACTAAAAGGCAGGTTAAAGAGGTTATACGCCCTTTATTTACAATATTTAGGGATGGCACAGGTATGCTTTCATCAGTGGCAAACAAGATCTATTATGCTCTACAAGATGCTGTCTACAGCAGTGAAAGGAGTGCTTAGACACCAACAACCCCATCAGCTGATCTACAGATGAGCATCTCATTTGAAAACTAGTTGTTGCATATTGACAGCAAAAACTGCTGCGGCTTTGACTGGTTGGATGTGGGAAAGCTCTACCTCTAAATAGATCAACATCTTGTACAATCCTGAAATGATGTGAGTGATACAAAAAGAGTTCTGGAGAGTTGCATACAAGAAGCACAAAGCCATTAATATATCCTTAAAGCATCAGCAGTAGAATAAAACTTTTCATTATCACTTTAAAACTTACAAAATATAACATACATATTAGATTAAATAATTGCCCAGATTTTGCAGTTTGATATACACACAAAAATTACCCCACATAGTATTCTTTATTCCACTAATAAAATCAGTAGATTTTAGTAGATGTAGAAGCAACCTGCTTCTCACTAGTGCAGGGTTAAGTGTTGCTGCCAGGAAAGCCAACTTTGTATTGCTGCATGGGTCAACCAGAAAGACTAACACAGACAACTGTGGAAGATCTGTCAATGAGAATAATAATTTGGATAATAATAATAATTTGTTTTCCTTTAACTACTGGCTGACTTTGGGATATAATAAGTTTTCCTTCGAGTTAAAATTCTGAAATTAAATTTGGGTTTGAATACTTACTTCCAAGAATAAAAATTATCATTCAGTTAACACATTACTAGTTGTAATCCAAAGTATCAGAAGTTCTACACAAAGGAAAGAAATCCCTAAATTTCCTTATGTTAAGAATAATACAGGGGCAACACTTAGCTTTATTTATGTTAAAAATAACATATTTCAAATACTGTAACTAGTGGAAAAACCAATACCGCTATATTTTTCATACATGAAGCTGATACTAATGTGTACTGTACTTTTTTCTTTTTTTACCTTAATGGCTTTAAATCGCTCAGTTTCATGAAGTTGGTTGTTGTAACAATTATTGCAGTTGCAGTTGTTGCAAAAATCACCATTGGCAAAGCAATCACAATATCTATGATTAACATGTAAAGTAACATAAGAAATTAAAAGTGTAAAAATACTTACAATAAAGTGTAAATTTTTAAATTTAAATTCTACTTCTAGGCAGAATGTTCAGTTTCTGCTCATGAAAAATGTTCCTTCCTCTGTAATTTAATCACATCAAACCTAGACAAAGAGCCTCTCTCTCAATTTTACATTTTGTAAAATACAACCAGACCATCCATGAATCAAACTTTAATTATCATGTATACATGTCTCTGTGAATATTATTTATGTATGAGAGCAGCAGCAAGACAGAGAAATTATATTTCAGTATACAGCATTTACATTGTACATAGGATTTTCCAGATATGCTCTGAACAATTTTCTAGCTTCTCTTTTTATTTTTCATACTTTGGATTATATGCAGTCATCTACACCTCTGCACCAAATTCTGAGCTTATCTGACACTAATTTACATAAACTGTGGGTCTTTCTAACTCAGTGTCAGACAAGTAATTTTTGACACATGTATCCAGTTCATTTTAAAGCACACATTTCTTGTTTGTCCTTTCATCTATACACTGTTATTAGCATTTATTAAATGTTGATAAACTATTACTTACAATTTAAGACACTGAGATTTTGTGCAGTTACATGCTTTCTTAGACTTTGTAACCCCTGAACCAAAAGGTAAGCTACACAAGTTGAAAAGGGAAAAAATTAGAAAAAACATACAAATACAACTAAAATGAAAACTAATTATTCTGTAGTTTTGAAACAATAGATACCGATTCTATTTTTTTACACCCATATTGGTGCTACTTAACAAGTGTGGCCTCACAGAGTACATGAGAAAAAGAGAATAAGCAATCTGTAATCTCACTCTATCCACCAGCTGTCACTACTTGGGACAGGTCAGCCCTTAGTCATACAACCTAGTAATGGTTGTGCAACTGCAAAGCTGTCTCACCTTTCACACTGGGGTTGCATCACCTCTTATTTAAAAATAATCTGCAACTAAATATTATTAAAAGAATTCCACTAGAGTTAGAAATACAGGCTGAACACTTGCTAATTACATTTGGAAACATATCAATTAACCTAGAAAATTAAATGTTTTTCAGGCAAATGGACAGCACAATTGCACTGATCCTAAGAAAACCCTGCTACATAGTCTTGACCGCCAGCAGCTAGCATTCTGACTACCAAGATATATACACACAGCATTCTTACAGAACTGCTGGTTTGTTACAAGAGAGAAGCAGCTATGCAACACAAAAATGTCTAGGAGTCATTGCCCGTTTAAAATTCAAGTCATCATGGATGTAAGATGTTTCATGCATCTTACCCCTCTGAGGTCATTTTCACTGGCCCATGCAGATTTGATTCTAGATGGAATGTGGTGGTGCTAGCTACTGGTTGTAAGGGTCCATTTTCAAACTGTTTAAGATAAAATGCATATATCCTGTTCATGTTAACCTTTTAAAAAATAATCTTGTGAGTTAACAGAGAAAAAGTAACACAAAGAAATTGCTTCAGGGATAATTTGATTGCCAAGGTTACTAGTATAAACTCATGGAAGTAGAGAGTCATGAAAACAGCATGCATCTCCTCTTGGAAACCATTCAGTATGCCAGGAATCCTGTTTCTCCCAATGCAAAGAACCAAGAACGGCTTTCAGTGCTGCAGTGTTCGTGCACTATTTTCAATTTACTGATAATTCTAGGTTCAGTTGCTTTTAATTCCAGTAGTCAATTGAAACTGGCTAGTGACTTGATAATTTACATTATGTTCAACTACAATATCACATCTAATTGGTTGAAGACTAAGCTCACAAGCTAAGAAAACACACTGCAGATCTGTTGTCTCTTCAGACATATGATTAATAAGGGCCTGGTTATGGAGAGAGACAAGGGAAGAACAATTAGAATGATGCTGATATTACTGGTAATGGAGGGACAGTGAACAATTCTAAATCACTGTTATTTTAATATGTGATTACTCTAGCTGAGCATAAAGAAGAGAAAAATTACTATATTTAAAGCAAGAGAAGAAATCTAGGAAACAACTCATTTGGGATAAAGTTAGCGAAGAATTACAAGACTTATCTACATCATTGCTGAATGTTTAGGCATCAATTTGCAGATATACTGCCGTTAGAGATGAAAGACTCCCTAGGTCATTGTTTGATCTGACCCTTGGGGTTTTTATCCGTCTTTTATGATAGTGGCTGATATCCACAAACCATTTCCTGTGTTTGCACCAACATCACATATTCACTTTACACAAATCAAAATTTAACAATTAAAAATTTGCAGCGATTTTTGCTACCAGCTCTGCTAGAAGTAACACCTGAGAAACAAAACATTCGCAAAGATTTTTAGGCTTCTGTTCAATTTTCATCAACAAAATTGAAAAAAAAAATCATAAAGACTTAATGACTGTTAAATTCTAATCGAAAGAAAAGAGAGTAAAAAATCCTACTGGAAGAAAATACTCCCTTTCATCTGGTAAAACTCAATGTGCTTTCTTTCATCCCAAAAGAGTCTTAAAATGGTTCTCAGAAATAACATACTCTATACAATACCAAATTCAAGGTGTCAAAACTGGAATAAATTTATTTTTCTTACAGCAAACTGTATTTTTAATTCTGGTATTACTTCTAGAAAATGTTGAAATCAGAAACCTTTATGTGCAGAAAGTATACTGAGTGCAGAACTAATCTATCCAAGCTAGCTAAACTGTCTTTAGAAAATGCACACAATTGTTACTTACCAACATAGACTTAACAACTCATTTTAAAAAAAGGAAAAAGAGTGTATAATGTACTTAACAAGTTTAAAGGATAAAACTTCTTTACCTCTTGTTCATTCAGAACCAGTTCACCTGGAACAGGCAAAAACTGCCCCAGTACAGGGTTGTCCACATCTGAAAAGAAGATATTGACCTGAAGATAGCAGAACTACTCACAGTATGTAAAGTTTCATTTCTGCATAAATATTTTTTGAATTAAGCATACAGGCAAATTGGTACCTTCAATTTCTTTTGTTAATAAAAAAAATTACCTGAGGCTGTCTGTTCTCTGTTAGCACTTTCTCCTACCTCTACAATAAATAGTGTCAATGAAGGACCTAGAATTTTTCTCTCCAGAAATGTTTTTCTCATTGAAAAAAAAAAAAAGAAGAAAAACTTGACCACACAAAAATGCCCCTGACAGAAGAACCCGCCACCAATTTGTCAGCTAGGAATTTGAGCACAGGATGTTTTTACTCTATGAGATCAAGTACCTTTAAATTCAAATGACTGACTTAAAATATTTTGATAAAATAAGAAAAATGTCAGAAACAATTAAATATATTTATCCTGAATTCTTATTTTACAAATTTCCAGAGTTCTGAGAGAGCATCTGGAACAGGGGTCTTTAGCTTATAAAAAAAATTACTGAAAACCCATGTAGAAAACCATAGCTGCAAGAGTAAGTCTTTGTGTAAGTCCTGGTGAAGAATTGCATGTAAATACATGAGCATCCTAGCCTATGCAGAAAACATCAGTCTTAGTAAGATTACAAGATAAATCTTATACCTGTACGTACTTCCATCACATCTAAAGAAAGAAAAAAAAAAAAAAAAAGCCAAAAGATAGCTTAATTCAAAACTTGAAGAGACTAGTCCCTAGAAACTTTTAGATATAATTTCTGGACCTAATTCTTTTACTTGCTGTGAAGATAAGTAAAGCAGAAGAAAGCCCAAGCAAATAAAAACTAAAAAACATGTACCAGTACACTCCCCCTCAGCTTTTTCTTGCTTAATATTACAGCAAATAAATGAGAGTTTGAATTTTATAAAGGAATATGACCTTTAACTTGAATGTGCCTGGTTTACTCTTCTGATGGCATCTGAAAAATATAAGTAAGCAGGATCCATACCTTGAGCATCTGCTGAGAGATGCTCACACTCAGCACATGATATTGAGAGCAATAGCTGTGCTTGTATGGTGCCTAGTATCAAATGCTTTGTTTTTGCATTGTCATAAAAATACACAACAGTAATAAAATTATAATAATAAATAATGAAACAAACCATGTTAATAATGTTTTTGAGGAAGATATACTTAGATAAATACTTATTTAAAACTAAACTACACTCAAATACTTTGTTGCTGCTCAGATGAAAATGTGTTACTCTATCTAAATAGCATTAACTTTAGGACCTCAGAAACCACTTTCTTTAAAAACTGATGGCATTTTAAGTTCACACAATTATGTAAATATTAGTGAGACATTCTGACTCCCAACGGATAAATAATACTCATAGCCCTCAACGCTGCTCTTCATTTATAGAGAAACAGTGACACTTGGTGGCAAGCTGGGGTAAATGCAAATGTACGCAGGTGCTTATGCTAAATGTGCTTTATATGAAAAGTAATCAGTGTATTAAAAACTTGTAATAAATTCAACATATCTATTACATCATTCTTATTACACTGAAGTGCCTGGCAATTTTTCAGTTATAGAACAAAGTAAAAATAATAACTGGTGATAGCTACATTAGCTTTGGCTTGCCTCCCACTGTTGCTGCTTAAGAACGTGAACACACACAGTTGCACATTAACAATCTATGATACACTATCTGACAGGCTAAAGACAATTTTCATTTTTATTGTACCTGATTGAAGATAATGATGTTGGTTGTGATACTCAGGAATTAGATGAACTGGTTTTAGCTCTTGTGTGCCACAACTGTTCATACAGAGTATTTGAGTACCTCCTTCTAACTGGCAGATAACCTGGAATGAGTAACTAATGATTAGCTTTCATCTAAGAAACTAATTCTAAGCATATTAAGGTTTTCATAAGGGTACCATCTATCTTATAAAGCTTTATAATCACAGACTAGAATCTCTCAAACAAATGGATCATTATGCATTAAGATGTTTGCTTTTTGACCCTTAATTTTAATTTATTTTTGGAAACAGCTATTGAGATCTAACACTGTAGCTCCTCAACCTATGTAATACAGATTCCTGGTTCTCTAAATTACTCCATGGGGCTTTGTAGAGCATATTCTACCCATTTACTAGTGTGCTGGCTTCTGATTCAGTTCCCTAACCAGAACATGTCATTGTAATTGTTCATGTTTCATTTCATTTAGTTAGTTGTG
This sequence comes from Balearica regulorum gibbericeps, assembly GCF_011004875.1. Classification (NCBI taxonomy): domain Eukaryota; kingdom Metazoa; phylum Chordata; class Aves; order Gruiformes; family Gruidae; genus Balearica; species Balearica regulorum. The sequence goes on along the minus strand of NC_046188.1, from coordinate 50,102,189 downwards.
ATTTTAAATCAAGACTATTCCTTTGGATGAAGTAATCTTCACATTGGTGGTTTTGGTTTTTTTCTTTTGTTTCCAGCTGTTAAATAGAAAAGAATATGTTATATATGTACGTATAAAGTAGCACTGTAACTAGATAAAATTTAGACTGTGAATCCGAGGAAGGGACTGCCTTATCATTCTTGACACAGCATACTAAGTGGGACTTCTTGATGTTAGAGTAGTACAAATAAGTTAATTTTCTCTATGATATAATTTTGCTGTCAATTACAGGATATAATTACCACAGGGTTGGAATCATTTCTGTGTGAACATCTGGATTCCTCTGCTACACTGTGCAATGCTAATAACTTGCAGCCAGACTCGTGAACATTTGAACTCTGAAAAATTGCTCTGTCTTGGTGATTCTCGATAACATTCCTAACTGTCTCTCTTACCTCAGCCTGAAATACAAAGTTTTAAATCTTAACAGGGATGCTTTAAAATCTACTTAAAATTCCAAGCAAATACAATACATTTAAAAATGTATCTGCATAAATCACATATTTTAAAGCAAGGATTGTATTCAAATGTAATACCGAGAATAGTTAATTCACTTGTCTATGACAGAATGATTTTTGCTTGTATTTCAAGTAAATATATTCCTGAAGAATAACAATGAACAGTAACATACTTCACAGTAACAATGGTGTTCAGTGTCTCCAACATCACGAAGCATCAACTGATTTCTAAACTGCCTTGGAGAAGTTAGGCAATAGTCACAGCAAATTATGCAAAACAAGAATTAGTTTTGAATGATATAATTTGACTGGAGATCATTGGGATTTAGTCTAAAAGTAAGTAGTAGTCATCTGAGACTGGACTGCAAATTCAGTTATACCTATAAATCAGATTGTTCCAAAATAACTTCTGTTATGGTGATCAACTACTGTGTGTCATGGCGTTCCATCATAGATGTGGTGCCACTTGCATTTGTTGAAAACATACGTATCACCTATCTCGGCAATCCATTAACTTATTACAGTGTCATCTTCACAAAAGTCACACTTCCAGATGAAGCCTTGCCCCTCTCAGTACACACTTTAAAACACCGAATGGACAACCTTGAAAAACATGGCTACAAAATTCCAGTAATTTTCAGAAATCTCCCTTTCATGTAATACCTGAATTTCTGTAATTTGTCTTGCACTTATCTAGGAAATTATATTTGAAAAATTCAAGTATTTTAAGAGAATAAATAAGTTGCAAAGAACATTTCTCCATAGGCAGGGGATGCTAATGTTAAAGCCATATTTCCAACCTCAGCTCTGTTCCTTTTTTATACACTGCACATGTGATAAAGGCTCAAATACTAATCAGATACTCAAAGGGTGTTTGGCAGAGTCCCACTATAAGCCATTTGTGTTCACGTGGCCTTAGGAGATGCCTGCTCCCCAACTGGCCTGAACTGGAACCAGAATATGCAAGTGGCAGACAGGAGCCACCAGGAATGGAAACAAGCAAAAAATCCAGATACTATTCTTTCTTCCTCCACAGTGTAGCAGTATAGGAAATCTATGGAGCAACATTTTTCTTTCCCCCTCTTTTGTGAGCAGATCAGATAGGACAGTGTTTAAAAAGAGCTTTTACCCTCTGGCACTTACAATAAATCACATTTCAGACATTCTACACTTGAACAGATTCTTTCAATGATAATGAAATCTTACATGCATACTTACTATTTCATCATAGACAGAAGCAGTAGTCTGAGGTAAGCCACAGATATCACTGGAAGATTCTAGTACATAAAATAAAGCACATTTTGTTTACACAAGATCAGTGTTTTATACCAAGAACCCTTTTACAGCATCAATAAAAAAGATTTTGATGTCATTACAGCATTACATTCTTGTGAGAGAAATATTTAATACTCTTTTGTAACAGACTTGCCAGGAAAAACAGACTTTGGGTCTTTTTGATGTCTTTATAAGGTTTATTTTGCTCATTTGGTAAAACTCCTTTAGCGTCAGGATAAACTATCTTGTAAGATCAAATCTAGCAGTCAGTTTAACTCTGAGCAGGATTGTGAAGAGATTATGAGCAAAACACATCAAACCGCTCATGAGCTAACTGTCAGCAGCAGCATTATTGCAAACCACCTAACTTTCATAACTGGTGGTGAAACTTCAAAATGAAATAAAAACATTGTTCAACTCAATTAAAAAGAAAATTGTGCTGTAAGGACGAATATCTTCTTCACAGTCCCCTGAAGGAATGTGGAGGTGGTATGAGAGGAAGTGAAAATCAAAAGTAAGACTTAACTACGTGGTTGAAGCATCACGAACACACATGGACAAACAGTGGTTCATTCTTAGTTACATTAACATCATCAGAAAAGGTTCATACTGCAATTTGCCAAATCCAGAAATTAATTTATTTAGCTATTTAAATCCTTCCCTAAGCTTAAAAGAGAAGAAAAAAAGAAATAAAATCCCCCTCAATCACTTGGGGCACTTACCATTTAAGCAATTGGTCAAGTTTTGTAACTGCATAGTACCGTTTCGGATTCCTTTAAACTGATCATAACAAATACATTTATTCTCACCTGTAACTGGAGGTATGAATGATCTGAACACCTGAAGAAAAGAATGTTTTATTTATAACTATGTTATGCATTAAATGATTCATTTTTAAAAAGCCAAATGAATAAAGAAAAAACTTAGTGACTTTTTGAAAATTGGAAGTTATTTACGTTTTCATGACATAATTAAGCACATAAATGCTGCAGCCTATTCAGCGTTACCAGATACAATTATATGCCTTGAATATTATTTCTGCCTTTTCTACTCAACTTACAGTTTTGCTTCAGATCTAATGCATTTACAACTATAATAGCATCATACTTAATACCTACATTTGTATTTTCAAAAACAAATCAAACAAACAGAAAATGGAACAGACAGAAACCAACTATTACCCAGTTTCAAATTAGAATTGAGATTGTTTGAGCTAGACAATTTGCTCTCTATCTGTGTGTGCTGTGCTTCCTCTTAATATAGACAGCAGTTTAGGAGGGTAAGCAAGCAGTGTAGAAACAATCAGCCAGCTTGCTTTATTTCAATAAAATTATTTATAACTTGATTAGAATTTTGTTCGAATACCTTCAAGAAAGAGGGCAGGTTAAGGAAACATGCAGATTTAGTGTGATAAACTATAATGATAGTAGGAAGAAAGCTGGTCAGAAAGATTTTTTTCTAAATCTGATTTTTAGCTCCTTGTACAGAGACCAACCAATTTTCATTATCTTCAACTTGACTTTGAAGAAAGCAACTGTTAATGCCTTATCAAATCTTTATTTTCCACAGGCTTCTACCAGTCTTTTGAATCTTATTAACGGTTCAAAAGATTGAAGGTCTCAATTATTAAAGAACTACTAATAACTTTGAGCATGTGTGTAAACAACCTTCCAAGCCAGAGATACTTTTAAATTATAACTGTAACCTGAAATCAAAAAGAAAACCAAAACATGTGAGGTAACCATCATGATAGACCTCAAGCATCTCAGGATGAAATGCCATTGGGAAACACACTGGACTGGGTAGTGTCAGCAATGATTTCTCTGACAGGAGATTTCCTGCACAGACAGCCTGGCATGTGCCACCTGGCTTCAGCCTGGCACCTCAGTGGGATACTGCTAGGGAAATTCAGACCTCATTTTCAACCAAGCGATCTTTGTGAATTCTGGAGGTTTTTTTAAAGTTTTTGATTTTTGCATCTGAGAACAGCACTGTTTGTCAAAATATTTACATAGAAAAAAATGTCAACTAGTATGCTTAATTATTTCAAGGAAGCTTCTCAGATAAAACCTCAGTACCCTTCCAGAAGCAGCCACAGTACAAACTTAAAATTTGGAGATTTCTTCAGATGATATTCTACAGCCATAAACAAAGATGCAAGGACACATAAGTATTCTACATATGAACAGCCTGCATTAAGCAGATGGTCCTGTGAGCTTCACACGAAGTTTTATGTGGTGTACCTTTCTCGTTACTAATTGATACTACATAGAAAATGTAACTTCTACCTATACAGAAACCCCTTTCTCTTACAAAACTACTTTCCCCATTGAGATTTAACGATATAGGCTACAGTTTACTGCTGCAAATAAATTAACTTGTTTGGACTATAAATTTTAAGATTGTAAGTGTGTCACCTGTGCAACTATAAAACAAAAGTTAATATCCTATTTGTCCTTTGTACAATTACCTAATAATTGCTAATATAGATGGTAACATACAAACCCAAAGTGCATATATTTGTGACATGGTAAGATTTTTTTTAAGGAGCAAAATAACTACCCAGTCATTTAAAAATATGGCTCATAACATAGACAAAAGAACAACAGTCAGAACCTTTTGTTCACATTGCATGCTATTTCTGGCAACATAAAACAGAAATTTATTTCTGTATTTACTACCCAGTTTGTTCTAGTATAAAATTTATGACATAATTTTAAGCATCATGTGGATCCCATATAAGTTTTAATGTGGCAATTCCCAACATTTAAGTCAGAAATAAGCATGACTATATAAAAATTCTTATTTCACTTAATCTTACTGGTATCATTCTGACATTTTGATTGACTGTTCCTTCTAGAGAGAAAATGCTTGAAGTTGGAATACTGCAATTTTTATGCTGCATCGCTACAGAAGAAAGAAAGCGGACACCATCTGAAGGCAGATAAGGTGAATGCGTATGTTCAGCTGCTTCTGGAAGATTTAATTCCTTGTATGTTTCAAGATCATCATCACCACAGCTGTTGTTTTCATGTGGATGTACTTCAACTTTTACTGTTGTATTTTGATTTTCAGTGGTAAGTGGATACTTGAAGTGATCTAACAAAGTCTCTCCCACGTTTACAGTGCATAAATGATTGTCTTGAGTAGACAGCAATCCTTCTTCAATGGGATTATTAATTACTGCAGTTTCCAGGTTAAAGTTTTCAAAACTAATAGGACTATTTTGACTAAATATTTCAGTTACAAGTCCACTGTCTATTACTGATCTTATATCAAGCAATATCTGATTCTCCATAGTCACGGACAGACTGTCAACTGGTTCATTTTTATTTTTTTTCATTGAAGATAATTAAATTTTCTATTTCGGTATTCTTCTAAGTATTTTTTCTTTCTAGAAGTGAATGAAAAGTCTTAACCAAACAATAGCACATATATATAAAATACTGAATATTAACCCAATTAACATCTAGATGTGAAACTTAAAACATAATGCTGGAAGAGGTTGTTGGGGTTCTGAATCTAGCTTTCAGAAAATATAGGCCACCATGTCACCACAAACAAGCTGCTTTTACCATAAGAACACATTCCCTGTAATCTTTAAACACATTAACAGCATTCAGACTTAAATCAGAATTTCACTACATGGCTTTAGTAGTCAAGAAGAATCATCAATAAAATTGACCTAGTACACTTAGACAGCTTAATTACACCATTTCAAGTTTGTGTCAGTAAGTAGCACATTAAAATCAAACCCTACCTGTACTCTCCATGTCACTATTGCCAGTTACAAACAACACAAGCCAAAGCACCTGTACCCAGAGTATCACAAGGCCACCATTAAAAAGACATAGGCCAAGATCCACTTGCACTATTATCGCTACTATTTCTGGATTTAGACTGAGACAATATGAGGGTCAAGCTACCCACGTCCCCCTGGCTGGACTAGGATATGGCAGCCCTCTAACAGTTTCAGTCTCTCTGACCCATGTGCATCAACCACTAACGGCAGCTCTGGGACATCCGTGGGGCGGGGCGAGGCAGGGAGACAGGCCCTGCCCAGAAGTTCCGGCTACACTCCTACCTTCTCACGCTGGTTTTCAGGGCAGAAAGGATGGGGTCAGGCCCCACCTGCACCCCTGGCCTTGAAGAGATGACATGGCTCTGCCGCTTCCTCCAGGAAATTCACTTTGCCCCATAGCCGGCGCCCGCTCCAGAGTGAGTGCGGAGTGACGGCCGCGCGCCAGACCGTTTAACGGAGGCTAGGCGTACGCCAGGGCGCCGCTTCCAGCCTGCCCTGCCCTGGCCCCCTCCCCTCTTCACCCGCCAGCGCCGGGAGTTTTGCACTCCGCAGAGGTAACTGTGACCACACGCATGGGCTGCAAATTTGGTTAGGTGCTTTGGGGGATTATTTTGTTTGTTTTGTATTGAAAGTGTAATTTCCCTTAGAAATTATCTTGCAGTACCCTTGTATTGTTAAAGATCAACCAGAGACCCTGATACTGAGTAAGAGGATATTTGTTATAATGCATGTAGAAGAGTGCTACTTAGCACTGGTAAGGCCATATCTGGAGTGCTGTGTCAAGTTCTGGGCTCCCCAGTATAAGAGAGACACAGACATAGTGGTGAAGGCCATGAAGATGGTTAAGGGAGAAGAGGATCTCTCTGGGAAAAGAGCTGGGCCTGTTTAGCCTGGAGATAAAAAGTGGAAGGGAGGGTGCAAAGATAGACCCAGGCTCTTTTCCATGGTGCGCAGTGACAGAACAAGAGGTAATGGGCAAATTGAAACGTGAGCTTCCCTCTGAACATCAGGAAACACTTTTTCACTGTAGGGGTGACCGAGCACTGGCAAAGGTTGCTCAGGGATGTTGTGGAGTCTCCATCCTTGGAGATACTCAAAAAGCCATCTGACATGGTTGGACCAGGTGACCTCCAGAGATCCCTTCTTAACCATTCTGTGAAATAGCTGGCTTCCAGCTTCTGCTCTGAGCGCCCTTTCTACAACTCGCTATGTAAATCTTGGAATTGTCACCTTGCTGCCATAAGGATTTCAGAGTTCAGAAAACACTCCAAACCTACCAGGCCACCACCTACAGCCATTTTAGATAAAAGATGGTTTCCTTAAAAGTAGAAATTGAACCTGAACTTTTCAATTAATATATTAATGCCTTCATTCTTAGAAAATCTTGTGTTTAAAAACCCAACACAGCACCTAAACCCACCCAAGACAAATTCCAGCTACCATTCATCCATAAGGTGCCAATTAATCCAAGAAGAAACTAGAAGCAATTTTTCCTTTGCTTTTGGGTACAAACGTCCACCCTGCTGGCCCCAGGTCTGCAGCCATGAAAGTCAGGAAAACCAGAACGAAGCAAAACAAAGAAACCCCTCACTTTCTCCTTACCTCTCAAAGGTTTCAGCTAACAGCAAAGTTTTTTATTTTACTGCTTCCCAAGAGGAGTTCATTAATCTCAGAGCTGATTAATCCCATATATCATGTACAACTACAGCAACATTTTCTGAGTATAAGATGCTTGCCATCCTTAAAAACAGGCAAAGGGAAGAGGGGAAAAAAACCCCTCCAAAATAGAGCAGTATTTTCTGTGCCTAGAAAGTTTCCATACACCATTTCTATTCAGATTGAACATATCAATTTACAACTTCAGTATCCAGCCTTGGAAATACAACCAGGAACTAGCAGTAACTAAGAGATGAAGTCTGAAATTGAAATCATTGTGTTCTTTCACATTAGCGAAGGCTGCAACATCAAGAAAAACAGCAAGCTAAATGACTGTGAAAATAGTCTGTCTCACAAAACTATTTGGTGCATTTTGTGTGGGATTTTTTTGTTGTTGTTTGGTGTTTTTTTCAATTATTAAACAGCAATTCAAAAAAACAGCACATGAACCTTTAAAGGGTAAGAAAAAATCCTCGTCAACTGTCTCAACGTAGTCCCCCATTTTAATGCAATTTCAAAGGGGTTGTCAGGTACTGGGAATCTTCAGATAAAGCAAATAATGTTTTAACAATGTAAACTTTCTGTGCCTGGACTAGTTCTCCACTGCCTTACCATTCATATTCTATGGATTGTTCACTGTAAAGATCAAACCAGTGCTATCCACTAGCTTGCAGGCAGACTGCTTCACAGAAACATTCCAGAAGTTATTTGGATCCCATGAAAAAAACCTCATCTAAAGAAAGACCTATGTTGTTTCTTCTTCCTACTGAACCTGAAAAAGAAAAATTGTTCATTAACACATTCCCTATTAGTTAGCAAGACATGTATAAATCACTGCTAAAATAAACTGAGCAGTCTGCTGCTACCATTCTTAACTGGATTTAATAGCAATGATTTCACAAGTCCAGAAACAACAGCAACGGATCTGGGAAAAAGATACAAAAGATTTTAAACATTGTACTAAGTAGGAGTAATTGTGAAATTTTATTTTATTTTTTGAAGTCACAGAAGAAGTTAGAAAATAGAGACAAAGTGTTGGATGTAAATAACCAACCATAGATGTAGAGTAATTGATAAAATAAAAAAAAGATAAATCCAAACAAGTAGCTTAAATTAATATATTTTATATGAGAAAATAATTGGTACAAAGGCTGAATTAGAACCATGAATTTCAAGATCAGGCACACACTTCCTTTGTCCCTCAAAAAACCCAACCCTTAAAAGAATATTTAGTTTGGAATGGTGTTAATCCTGGACAATGGAAGCCTCTAAATGCACTTAAAGCTGTCTTTATTTCTACCATGAAATAGCTTAAATAAGAATTTTTGAAAATGCAAATTTGAGGTATTCGACTAATTCCACACTGCTATTTAATAAACAGGTCAATTTATTATCATCCAACCTGACTTTTACTGCCTACTCAACCCTAATTTTGAGCTCTTAAATCACTAATTGAGAACAAGTGATTCAAAGTTTTAGTAACAAATTAATAGTTTTTCTGGAATATGAACATTTTACTTTATAATAAAGTACACTGTATTAGAAGGTTCATTAAAATCTAGGTAATTTCAGTTACATTCCTACGGCTTTTGAACAAAAAAGCAAGCAGTTTTACTCTTTGTACACAATATTGAACATTAAGATTTAAATTAATATATGCTGTAATCACTGTGGATTTCTAAGATTTACATCCAAAAAGCGTATTTTATTTACATGCTGCTGACATAATAAAATCTTATCTGTTTAGGAATTATGATCTATCCCAAATTAAAAAAAAACAAAACAAACATTTAACACCAGAAAATGTTTAAAACAATTACAATAAAACCTAACTTTCTGTGCCAATTATACTTACTCTTTAAGAATGTAAAATTGCATTGATAACTGAACTACAATTAGACTTGAAACATTTAAAACCTGAGAGTCAAATCTAAACTTTTTTTTAAAAAAGAAAATCCTACAAACTAATATGCCCTAATGTTAATTTAAGCACAGATTGGTCAGTGGTCAATAAAAAAACCCAAAACCCACAAAACAAAACAATGCATTATTTCTGCAGTTCTAAAAGAATAGATCACTGTAAAATTGTTGGGAGTTGTTTGATAAATGCGAGGCCTGCCAGCCACAGTAAAGCTTATTTCAAAGTGTCCTTTCCCACATGCTGTACCTAATCAAATGATGAGTGTCCTTAGCCAATTTCTGTGAGGGTTTCCCTATGTTTATGTAAGCATGCATTTGCTTAAGTATGCATCTGGGATCTTTGAGGCTTCCTACCTCAAACGTACATACACAGGTGTTTTAATAGCTAGATCAAAGAAGAAAAACAACAAAACAACATGAAGAGGCATAGAAAGTTAGAAATACTGGCCAGAAAACATTCAAAGTCTAATGGGAAGTTTTATATCAATACCAAAGGCCTTTTAAAATCAGCATAGCTCTGGAGCAGCATTCGCTGTATTACTAAACACCATGTACCTTACATTAAAAAAACCAAATTGGCGCTAACAGGTACAGTTTACTGCACTGCAGGATGTGCAACTATAAAGCCTGGGAAGAGAAGAATAGCACACAAAGTTGCTCCATTTTCTAGTAGCTGTTTTATCTCTACACTTGGAAACATTATGCTCCTTTTTGAGTGAAATAGCTTTCGCCTTCCTCTTTGTATTGTTCAGAAACTGCTTGACCAAGAGTGTCTCCCAGGAGGGGTTTGAGAAGGCCAGGATTTTCCCATTCTGGAGCTATTTTCCACCGTTCTATTAGTTTGCTCTTCACATGCAGATGGTTGACAATGTAGTAGTGGTCCTTCCAGGCTGAAAGCAGGCAAACTGCATGCAATTGATCAGTCACTACAGGAAGCCTTGCTTTGTAGACTATCCAACATGTTGCATTAACTAAATTGAGATTCCCTAGGACCCAGAAACTCTTACCTCAAATGACCACCAATACCATTCACCAAAGTAAACACATGAGTATTTGTAGCTCTGAAAAAGTTACTCCTGCTTTTCATTGGGAATGATTTTTACCATTTAAGATGGCAGCATTTCAGTACAGCTTTAAGCCTAACTGCACCATATGGCAACATATTCAAGTCTACGTATACCACACCAACCTAACTTATAATTGGAAAACTAGATCTGCATTACTACTACTTCACCTCCTTCACCACTAAGACAATGTAAAACCAAGTCCCAGCATAAGCTATTTTCCCGGGTTTAGGATCTTTCTTTTTCTAAGGCACTTGAATGTACAAGCACACCAGGTCCATTTATTTATACAGAAATAAAAATCAGCGATGTGGCAAACATGCTTGAAAGTAATAAGAAAAATGTGATACCTGCTAATTAGGTGACACGTTTTACTACCCAATGTAGCACTCACTACCTTTTTTTTTTCCCCAAAACCCCCAAAATTTCTATAACTTCGTATGTTATTGTGGGTTATATCAGGGATTTTTTTTTTTTTTTATGTTTTACAGAAGTTATCTTTAAAAATAAAGCAAAACCAAAACAAAAACCAATGAAGGTAAACAGCCACAAGTTTTGTCATTCATTGACATAAAGCAGCAGATACATTGAAGAACATTCTGCTATTAATACACAGCAAATGGAACTTTTTCTAGTATTTGACTTTAAGACAGTGTGGTTTATCCCTTTGATTCTGGAATACAAAGTAGACTAATTTTAAGTAAAATAAGAACAAGTGTATACAAATTAAGAGAAAGCTGCAGGAGTTAGAATATACATGACCTCATGCAATGATACTATACTTCATCCCTAGAAACATACAAGATTTCAAAAGTCATCCTTTGTGGAAATAAACTCTTCCAAAACTACTGAAAAAAACAAAAAGAAGAAACATTTGATACACTGCTAAGGTTTCCGTAGGTGATCAAGAAGATCTTGACTCAGTTTCTTCGCCATCTACTGTTTGACAAACCTTGCTCTCATTCACTGTTCAGAAGAGTTGTCATCCCAACAACAGGAGATTGCTTGGCACCAATAAGGCAAATCACTTAGTACAGTTTTTACTAAGGTTAAATAAACCCATGATGTCAACCATTGCTTTTTGGATGTTTTTTCCAAAACGATGAGAATCCTTTGAAAACAAACAAACAAAACACAAAACCAAAAGACTCATACTGTCAATCAACAGTTATCTTTTAAGCAAAAGAAGGATCCTTTTAACACATTGTAATTTTGGAGCTCATGGAATTAAGGCATGTATTTTACCATAAAATGTGGAATTTAAACTACAAAAATGTTAATACTATAGAAATTAACCCAAGTTTATGCTATTACTGACTAACAAGTTCTTCATTATGCATCTGCTTTCCTACAGACAGAATTGAGATCATCTCCTTTTGAAATCAGATGAATCTATAGCTTTCTGTTACTTTAAAATAGGTGGGGTTTGGTATTGTTTTTTGATACAAGATTTTGCAAAAGCTAATTTTCAGAAGACACAAGAATATTCAGAAAGCGTATCACTAATGACCTAGAAGTACTAAAAGAGCAGAAAAACATTTTTTTGAGTTCCTATTAGAATCCTGAATCTTTTGCCATTGAAAAAATTACATGAAGTATTGAAAATGAAAATCACAATTATCTAAGTGTAAACAAACTATGAACTTGATCTGTTTATTCTAAGTGTCAGATTAATGGTACAAAGAAGAAATTAAGATTACAAATATAGATTATTAGCTACATTACAGGACCTGCTACAAACACCCTACAAATAGCCAGGCCATGCACATGAAATGCTGCCTTTTCTGTATGGGCCTTTGACTTCACTAATAAGTAAAAAATACAGGGATATTTAAAGTACAAGCTAACAGGGACCTGAAGAACAATTTGAACTATGAAAAAACAAAGTTGTATTTCCTAATCTTTAATGATTAGCCAAAGGCACCAAGATCTCTCCAACAACTTAAGGTCAAAAGAGGAAAACTAGTTCAGCTATGTAATCCTTAACAAACTCAGCATGTTTAGTAAAGTCATAAAAAAAAAATCTGAAAGGGAAGAATGAATTGAAGCTCACTCAAAGCAGGCCTCCGCAACAGCAGGATATTGAATAGATGGCATCTACTACATTCTAATGGGTGTTATTTTAATAATTTTTTGATTGATTATATTTCTCAAGCACAGATTACAATTTACGGGAAGAAGATTTAAAGAATAGGGAGCATATAATTTACTCTGCCTTTACAACTACAGCCAGAAACAAATCAAAGCAGAACTGCAATAACAAAACCAGGAGACATCCATCTTACTGTTTATGGGACAGATATGAGTCATTTTGCATGAGTTCCAGGGAACTACACATATGTGAAGATGACCTTGGGCCACATGCATAAGTGAAATAGAATATGGTTTTCTTGGTTTATAAATCTATTAAATTTATACAGGTGGAGACGAAAAACCCCCAACAAAAGAGCAATATGTTGAGAAAGAAAAAACACAAAACTATGTTGGCATGTCCTGCTAAATTTTTTTAGACAATGAGTAGAACAGCTTTATAATCAGATATCAGATTTATTAAACCATAGGAAAGGACTGACCCTTACCGTCTCAGAACAAGATATTTTGCTGGAGACATGGAAATGGATGGAATTTTCATCCAAGATAATATAAGAAACACCATAACCATCATCAGCCACCTAGGGGAAGAAAGAGGAAATCACATTCTAAACTTTTTCTTTTTCCTTCTATTCCTAAATTATCTTATACATAATTAAACAATTCTTAGTGTGCAGTTTTTAAAAATGAGTTGCAATTTCTCCTCAAGCAAAAATTAAGCTTCCACATTTAATGTGTAATTTCTGAAGACTGATTCCACTTAAGGAAACAGTTCTAGTCTCCTCTGAAGTGCCTGGAATTAACATCTTCTGAATATATATCTGCAATATTTCCCAACTTTAGTATTTTGAAATAGAATACTTGTTCAAAGACCTCCTCCTACGAAGGTCTGGTCCTAAGCAGTTATACCGCTTCAGTACTGAAGTAGAAAAATAGTTCAGTTGTATACCTAAATATCCTGTTTCCTGGGATCACTCTGCAGATGGAAACAAATACCGTATATAAATATGGAGTATACAAGCCTTGTATTACGAAAACTTGCCCAAAGGCTAAGTCAGCTGTCTCTACAGCAAAGATATCATTCTGAACACCTGTATCATGAGCAGAGCTCTGGTCCGATTTCAACATTATCAGCATTAACTGTCCCAATTTTCAGTCTGGTATTACATTTAAAGTATGTCTAGTAAAGGTGCACAAGTCCATGGGACCTGATGAGATGCATCCACAGGTCTTGAGGGAACTGGCAGATGAAGTTGCTAAGCCACTATCCATCATATTTGAGAAGTCGTGGCAGTCTGCTTAAGTTCCTACTGACTGGAAAAGGGGAAACATAACCCCCATTTTTAAAAAGGGACAAAAGGAAGATCTGGGGAACTACAGGCCAGTCAGTCTCACCTCTGTGCAAAATCATGGACCAGATCTTCCTAGAAACTATGCTAAGGCACATCGAAAATAAGGAGGTGACTGGTGAAAGACAACATGGCTTAAACTAAGGGCAAATTGTGTCTGACAAATTTGGTGGCCTTCTATGATGGGGTTACAGCGTTGGTGGATTAAGGAAGTGCAACTGATGTCATCTACCTGGACTTGTGCAAAGCATTTGACACTGTCCCATGTGATATCCTGTCTCTAAATTGGAGAGATGTGGATTTCATAGATGGACCACTGGGTGGATAAGGAACTGGTTGGATGGTCACACTCAAAGAGCTGCAGTTAATGGCTCGATGTCCAAGTGGAGATCAGTGATGAGTGGCATTCCTCAGGGGTCGGTACTGGGACCAGCGCTGTTTAACATCTTTGTCCACAACATGGACAGTGGGATTGAGTACACCCTCAGCAAGTTTGCCGACGACACCAAGCTGTGCAGTGTGGTCAACATGCTGGAGAGAAGGTATGCCCTCCAGCAGAACCTTGACAGGCTGGAGAGGTGGGCCCGTGCAAACCTTATGAAGTTCAACAAGGCCAAGTGCAAGGTCCTGTACATGGGTTGGGGCAATCCCAAGCACAACTACAGGCTGGGCAGAGAATGGATTGAGAGCAGCCCCGAGGAGAAGGGCTTGGGGGTGTTGGTGGATGAAAAGCTCGACATGAGCTGGCAATGTGTGCTTGCAGCCCAGAAAGCCGACTGTATCCTGGGCTGCATCAAAACCATCGTGACCAGTAGATCAAGGGAGGTGATTCTCCCCCCACTACTCTGCTCTTGTGAGACCCCACCTGGAGTACTGCGTCCAGCTCTGGAGGCCCCAGTACAGGAGAGACATGGACCTGTTGAAGCAAGTCCAGAGGAGGGCCACAAAGATGATCAGAGGTCTGGAGCACCCCTCCTATGAGGACAGGCTGACAGAGTTGGGATTGTTCAGCCTGAAGACGAGAAGGCTCCAGGGAGATCTAATTGCAGCCTTCCAGTACCCAAAGGGGACCTACAAGAAATCTGGAGAGGGACTGTTTACAAGGGCATGTAGTGATAGGACAAGGGGTTTAAGCTGAAGGAGGGTAGATTTAGATTAGGTATTAAGAAGAAATTCTTCACTACAGGGGTGGTGAGGCACTGGAACAGGTTGCCCAGAGAGGTTGTGGAAGCCCCATCCCTCGAAGTGTTAAAAGCCAGGTTGGACGGGGCTTTGGGCAACCTGGTCTAGTGGAAGGTGTCCCTGCCCATGGCAAGGAGGTTGGAACTAGATCATCTTTAAGGTCCCTGCCAACCCAAACCATTCTATGGATTATTTTATAAACATAGACTATCCTGCTACCACCCTCCTTCCTGTCATTGCTAACTCAAAGGATCACAACCTTCAAGCTCTTTGCTGCTAAGCAGCCTGATAGTCTTCTTGTCATTAGTACTACAGGGCTATATTCTACAGAATACTTTAAAAACCCCAACAAACAGCACATAGAAAGTCTGATGTACTGATCTCTGGGCTACTTCAGCAAACCAAAGCACAGTTTTTATAAGGATACAAAAAAAGTTGAAGGGAAATGCAAGCAGGGTTATTTGGAAAGGCAGACAACTGAATGAAAGAAATTGAAGGAATGAAGAAATATTAAGAAAGGAGCAGTTAATGTAGCATTAGCAAAAACAAAAGGAAAAAAGTGTTAGATATTCCTGCAGCCAAAACCCTATTTTATTGCCAGACCACACCTTTTTGGGGGATTCTAAATACTGACTTTATATGCTGAGCAAGTCAGTTTCTCATGAATGAGCAGCATTGCAATTCCTTGATGCTGCAATTTAAACTTATTCCAGCTTCAAGAGCTACTGAAAGCTGTATCAGAAACATGAATAAATAAATAAAAAATCAACCCACAAAAAACAACTTCCAGCTTGACAAACCAGCCAAAATGTACTGCACTTATCCCAATTTCTGTGTGGCAAAGAACAGTCCTGTGATTCCCATCATTGTTCTTTCAATAGAAATGCTTTCTAAAACCAGATTAGTCTATAGCCCCATGAAGTCTGCTTAATAGATTTTGTTAACAACAATATTATCATCAATGGCCATGTTCAAATCCTGGTAAAATACTACAGCGTGTCAGAAGCTTGTAAAATCTCTAACAATACACTAGTTTCTTGAAAGTCTACAGAAGCTGTAGAAAGTCATTTTATTCTTGACTTAGCCACTATTCACACTTAGGAGCGCAAGCAGAACAACGTGTGTAGCTTAATTTGGAAGAAAGTATGAACACTTTTTTTTTTAATTAATCACGAAATATATATAAACAGGTCAACCATAATTGCTTTTATAAATCACAACCTTAAAATCTAATTAAAGTAATAAGGCATTTGTCACTGTAATAATAGCCTGATGTACAGAAGCTCTGGGCATAGGTAATATGATAAAAGCCCCCACTTTATCAGATCTCTCTGCCATGGAGCCCCATACCACATTTGATAACTGCCTATTTCCTTTAGAATAATTCATTCTTGTAGCAGGGTATGAGAAAAAAGTGATGCAGATTTTTCTGAGTACATCCACATCAAGGGGAAGCATTAAATGCATGTATTTAAAAGCATGTGTTGCACCTTTGTTGTGCAACATTAAGGTATTACAGATCTGAAATTTTTAGATTGACTTATTTTAAATAAAATTATTTTTAAAGGGATACTTGTATTTAACACACATACCGGTCCAAATCCTCCACCACTAGATAACATCTCAGGGTTCTTCTTCAGATCAATGTGTTGCTGTGGTGTCTGACTTGTTGACAGCCTCCAAGGCTCTGACAAAACCTTTATTAGATATCAAAGAAATGCAAAGTATAACACACTGTTTAAGAACATGAAGCTGTCTCAAAAACTAGTCAAGATAAGTTAGAAAGCACTTAATAAAGCAATATTAAGGATAACTCCAGTACCCATTTCAATGGAATGAACAATTAAGAAGGTTAAAAGAAACAGAGAATAAAAGTTCTTTCCATAGAAATGCTATTGCAAAACAGATTAATCTGGTCTATAGCCTGATAAATTCTGCACTATGGGTCTTGTAACAACAAGATCGTTAATGGCCATATTCAAATCCTGGTAAGATACTACATCAAGTTAGAAGATGTAAAATCTCTAACAATACACATGTATCTTGAAAGCCTGCGGAAGCTGTAGAAAGTTGTTTTATTCTTGACTTATCCACTACTCACATTTAGGAGGGCAAGGAGACAAATGTGAGTAACTTAATTAGGAGGCAAGCTGGAACACATTTTTTATTAATCAGAAAACATGAACAAGTGCAATATAACAACTTTTATAAAACCCAACCTTAAAATCTAGTTTAAGTAATAAAGCATTTGTCTCGGTAATAAACAGTGACATTAATGTTGGGTATTAAAAAACCCCCGAAAAACAAACAAACAAAACCCCACAATGTACAGTTCCTTTAACTCACAGCAACTTAAGTGATTTTTGTCACAGTTCCAAAAGAACATTCTTGAGAGAAAACACACAGCCTCTGTTACGCTGCCTTGAAAATATGTAAAACCACAGCAACCAATTTTTTTTTAATTCTGACTTTCTTGCAATCCTTAATAACATGTATTATGCTACAAGCTCACAGAAAGCATTACTATAGGTCTATTAATAAGTGCATATGTATAGCAAAATGAAACTAACTTGTAATCTACCAGCAGACATTAAACAATGCTAGCTAAACTTTTACCTTTTTTCTTAGGAAAGCCAGAGGTCTATAAGTGTGTACGCAGATACCACAAAATACTACATAAACAAAGGATAGTTACTGTAATTAATAGTTATCATTAAAGTCACTTACTTCCTTAAGGAAAGGAGAATCTACAGCAAGGTACTTTGACACAACATAAAGGCAGAACAGATGGCGGTCAATGCCAGCACCAGTCATGGCAAGACGATATAAGTGCTGATGTTTGGCAGCAGCAAGTCGAAAGAATTTAAGCTTATTTTCATTCTAACAATGAAAAAAAAGATGAAGAAAAAAAATCAGTTAAGTGAACTGGGTTGAGGATGGAGGTGCAGAAATTAAGTTACAGCAATGGCTCTAGAGCACTTAAGGGTCAAGTACAAGAGAAAACACATGCAACTAACACAAAATACTAGTATCCTCTGGCTTTTCAACCTCATGTATTCAATATCAGGTATTAGCAAGTGCCAACTATTACCTGCTGTAAACAGTGCATAATAAAAACAAATTTGTATTTTAAGTATGATCTAACCCCAGAATCAAACATGATTACAACTCAAGTTTACTACATTATTGTATATTTAGTTTCTAGAGGCACTGGTCTTAAAAAGTTATAGAAGAGCAAATCTCAAAACAATTTAAGAAAAGCTGGAACTGCAACAACCATTTTAGAAGGCAAACTGACAACACTAGAAGGTATTGGGGTCCATCAATGCTGGTAATTTTTTTAAAGCCTTCTCTTAAGAGCTCAGGAGCAGGCAATTCCAAAGTGTCGTAAGCCAAGCAGGTGGGGCAGAATGCCTGTCTGAGCAGGGATCTTCTAGAACTGTCACAGTTTAACCCCAGCCAGCAGTTAAGCACCATGCAGCTGCTTGCTCACTCCCCCCATGGCAGGATGGAGGAGAGAATCAGAAGAGTAAAAGTGAGAAAACTCATGGGCCAAGATCAAGAAGGTTTAATAGGTAAAGCAAAGGCCATACACACAAGCAAAGCAAACCAAGGAATTCATTCACCACTTCCCATGGGCAGGCAGGTGTTGTTCAGCCATCTCCAGGAAAGCAGGGCTCCATCATGCATGACAGTTACTTGGGAAGACAAACGCCATCACTCCAAACATCCCCCCCTTCCTTCTTCTTCCCCCAGCTTTATGTGCTAAGTATGATGTCATATGGTATGGAATATCCCTTTGGTCAGTTGGGGTCAGCTGTCCCCTCCCAACTTCTTGTGCATCCCCAGCCTACTTACTGGTGGGTGGTGTGAGAAGCAGAAAAGGCCTTGACCCTGTGTAAGCACTGCTCAACACTAACAAAAATACATCTCTATATAACAAAAACATTTCTATATTATCATCAACACTGTTTTCAGCACAAATCCCAAACATAGCCTCATACTAGCTACTACAAGGAAAATTAACTCCATCCCAGCCAAAACGAGCACAAGAACTTAGGAATAAAAGAAAAGCATATGGACATTGGAAACAAGAACAGGCAACACAGGAGGACTACTGAGATGCTATTTGCCACTGTGAGAAGAAAATTTGTATGGCCAAAGCTTCATTAGAGTTCAAGCTGGCCAGTTCCCATCATCTCTGCATCAGACTTTTTATCCTCTTGAGCACAACCTGGCTCCCTACCTCTTCCACAGTGTTCTCTCTCCTTTAGACTAGGCAAGAATAATTAGGTTCAAACTCTCCTCACAGATCCTTTTCAGAGGTTTCTAACCATCCTTCTTGCTCTCCTTTAGACACTCTCCAATTCATCCATACCTTAAGTGTGGTATCCAAAACAGGACATACCACCCCAGCTAATGCTGTAATAGAAAAAAAGTGCAGAGACAAGAGACTACTAAAAATAAAGGGCAAGACTAACTAAAGTGAGGGCTCTACTTTTTTCCAATAGCATAGCACTGGATGTGCTATGTCAGTTTTCAGTTACTGATTGTTATAATCCTAGATCTTTTTCATTAGAACTTCTACCCATGCAGCTGTTACTTAGGCCTGGATGCAATACCTTGAGTATATTTCTATTTAACAAAATCTTCTTTTTCAGGTCAAATTTTTATTGAGTCTGAAGAACTGGAAATCCCCTTCAGCTTACCAAAGCCTACTAAAAAGATTTATTTCATCAGCTGTATCTGTGAAAACTGTACTAGCAGTGGATTAAAGAACAGACAGACCTCAAGATGACTGACCTCCACTCTTCCATTTTGACAGCAAATATTTTAACCAGTATTGTACAAGTTTTCCAAACCAATAAGTTTTCCTCTAGACCAGGCTTCCTTTGTTTGCTAACCAGAACATGACAAGAAAGATTAAAAAGCCCACTGAAATCAACATAAGAGCAACTACTTATTTCCTGTGAGTAATACTTGCTTCCCTATCAGAAAGGAAAGCCCAACTCGTATGAGATTACTTGTTTTACAAATCTATGTGTGAATTTTAAAAGTGACAAAAATTTCACAAGTCATCTGTATTTTCTGGAGTTCAGGAACTGTAAGAAATGGCATATTTGGCTAAATTACTGCCATTTTATTTTGGAATAGCCTTGAATTTCTGCCATGTTGACAGAAAATGTGGACAATTACTTTTTGCTGCACTTCCTTCCTAAAAAAAAAAAAGGCATCACTGTGTTTAAAAACTATTTGGATATGGATACCTAATGATAACACATATGCCTTATGGATTGTACAAGGCAACAAGACATGAACTTACACTTTCAGTTGGGTCTTCCATGGTTTGAACAAAATTACATGATTCAATAGTACACGAACGAACAGTTTCGGTTCTGCCTTCTCTGAACAAGCGTGTCATAGAGGCTTCATATGTTAAAGAAAATTTTCCCATGTCCTTGAAAAGGGAAACATAAGAACTTAAAAGTTTTAGCCAGACTTAGCCCCTCTTTCTTAATCAAAAGTTCAAGGTAAGCACACAGGATGTCAATCACTCCACAAATTAAACTCAAGTTTTCCGTAGCCCACCATTAGCAGTCTTACCTAAAGATAATAAAGGCAAAAATAAGATTAGTAGTAGTATCTGATAAACACTAACAGAAAAAACAAACTAGCAAGGACTATCTTGGCATTTTATATTCAGTCGTCTTCACTTTATAACAGAAGCAGATTTAAAGGCTATCAAAAACCTATTTGGAAGTTAACTGGCTTCCTAATTAACACACCTGTGGTAAGTAATGGAGAAAACTGTAACATCCTTTAAAGTATTTTCAGTTAAAAGTTTAATAGCATGGAGAAGCATGCCAGTGTAGGGATTTTCAAGAAAGTGAGAACTGAAAACTGCCTGCAAAATCCAGGAAGTGTGGCTTCCGTATTTCCTATAGATGTGCACAATCTACAGATTAAAAGTTGCCAAATGATAGAAGTTTATCTAACATGTTAGCAACTCTACCAGTCTAAAACCCACATCAGAACAGATTGTGAAAGTCTGTTCAGTTTTAGATTAAGAGGATGGGTGTTCAAAATAAAACAGGTGAGTGGGTAATCAAACTATTTGCTATGTAGCTACCCTAACCAATGGTAAAAAAAAGACTAAGTGGTGATAGCAGGCAGGAAATCTGGATGCTTTGAAAAAACATTTGGAATTAGTTAAAAAAATAAAAATGTTAGAACAGTATCTCAACAGTGACAACTAGAAAGCAAAATGAAAAACATGCATGTTGCTACATGGGTGTTTTCTGAAAGCACATTATAGAAAAGGTTAACTAACAGAAGAAAACACCAGCAGGCATTTCTGTTAATACTGTTAGGGAGTGTCCATTGACTACTGAATGAAGGGTGACTCCAAACTAAAAGATTAAATTTAGTGTTGTTTGGATTATAACATGGCTTGGATTATAAACACAGCTACTAGAAGTTTCATATCTACTTCTTTCAAGTTCAAAATGCCTAGGGATAGACCAACTAAGCAGAACAGCAAAATTTGCACGAGCATCAATATGTCAACCTTTGGAAAATTATTTTCCAGCCAGTAATCTGTTTAGGGTTTGTAACAATTTCCATTGAATGTCTTTAATAACCTTGCACAATCAGTGCAAGATTACTCTAAAGTACTTTACACAGTCGCATGTTTTAATCAAAGATGCTGTACCCAAATTAATGCGATTCTAGAAGCCAGAAACAGTCTGTTCTTACCCGATAGTGAGCAAGCTGCAGGGCAAGTTGCACGAAGGCATCAGGGCTGGTTTTTGCTTTCTTTATTAGTCCTTTCCCAAAAGTATCAAAGAAAAATGAATAGAAGTCCACATCATCTGCCAGAGCTGTAGCAGTGCTCAAAGACCTCTCAATCACTTCTTGACACTAAAATAAATAAATAAAGTACCTATATACAAATATGTGCATATGCATACATTTGATTGCATTTAGAGAACTGTTGAAAAAGTGCAAGTATTTTTAACTTATAAATAAAAAATGCTGCCTTTATGCATGCCAGGAACATAATTATATAAATAATCTCCCTTTAGAGAAAGAGGAGCAGCTATCTTTGCCAGAAAGTTAAAATTCAAAAAGTTAACAAAAAATAAGTTTTAAGCCAATGCACATCTGGAGTAAAAAAAAAATACGCTTTAAAAAAACACCAGCATTAAGACTGTTCAGATCACTAGAACATACAAGAATGACCCACAGAGCTAGAATGGCAATAGTTGTGTGGCTTCCAATCTGCCATATGTGCTTAAACAAACATATCACCATTACCTTTTTTATTCAAAATTAAAACCCAAATAGGTGATTGGCAGTTTGTCTTGAACTCAGGCAAAAAAAGAAAAAAAAAAAAAAACAAACATTATTAGACCGTCACTTATTTTTGACATGTTGCCAACCAAGAAAGTTTCTAGTAAAAACTTTGCATTTCCTGGCCGTAATTTTTACAGTGATGTTAAAATCTATCTTTTTAAATATACCAAGTAATGTCCACACATGAAATTCACATCTTATAGGACTCAAAGGAATTTGAAGTTTATAGGGTTTATAGTAATTTTTTTTTAGGGTTTACAGGGTTATAAGTATATAGAGTTTATAGGGTTTTCAGTAATTTATAGGATTTATCGGTAATTACTTAAATGATTTGACAGCTCAGGCAAAAGAGGAGCTTCTTCCTCAAACCACTAGCTTTTCTGTACGTACTTCTTCTGGAATTTCCCACTGCAGTTTGGTAGGAATAGGAATATTTTTATTGGTATCTCCTTTGCAATGCCCATCTTCTGAATAGCCCAGTTCAAGATACTCAGTTGCCATTACATTCTGCAAAGAACGACACTTCTTCAGAATTGCAACACATTACATATTGCTGTGGAATTAGGATTTCATTGTGAAATCAATATAACCTATTTTCAGTACATAGTGAAATACAATATACAATCCATTTCCAAATACTGAAAACAGCTGTAAGTGAAGCCCTCTGTTTTACCACTTACTTCAAGGCATTTTTCCTTGTGTTCTGAGTGGGAAGAAGATCAGATGTGCACTAACACCTATTCAATTACACTGGTGCATTTTATTAGATGCTACTGAATTAATAGAAATGTTTCAATTAAAAATCCACCTCAAACTTACTAATAGTAAAAAAAAGTCAGTCTTAGAGTCTTAGATTTCACAACCTTTGTTCAATTTATATTCTAGAGAACTTCTGCAAGTTTGCTGTCTGTCAAAATTTGCTCGTCAAGAAACAGTTTATTTCAGAGTAAGTGCATATCCCTGCAAGAATTTAATAATTTTTAAGATTTGCATCCCACTAAAAATTGCAGTTTATTTTATATATGCACTAGAGCTCTTGGGTGGGGAAGTAGAATGTTTCTAAGATGAACAATACAACTTGAACAACAGACAAAAAGAGATCTGTCTCAAGATGTCAAACATCATCCTCAATGTAACAAAAACAAAAAATAAATTAAAAAATACAGAATTATCAATAGATTTGAATCTACTAAATACAGAAAGGAAAAGCTTGACAAAAATCTACTGCATGTTCTACATATATATTTCTAATAATTTAATTTTCTTACATAGTGGTCAGAAAATGCCAACTATGAAATAAAGCTTAATCCATTCTATTCTAAAAACAGACAATCTATGAAGAACTAACAACAGATAACTTTAGGAAATTAAATCCTACTTAATTTATTTTAGTCATCTTAATTCTTAGCAGGAAATGAACCAGCTAATAGTAAATACAGTAACTGTTTTCCATTGAGCTAGTCTAAACGGCACTATCAAGTCAATCTCAAATCAGTTTGGCCTTCTTTCTTCCCTGGTTAGAGAATGCAATGAGAATTTTTTTGTTCTTACACACATGGAAATGCTCATATAAAAAAATTAAGAAATTACTTGGGGCACCAGTCAGACCTGAGACCCATTTGCAAAAATACCTAATGAAATCAGAATTAACTAATGTTGATGAAACAGTTTTGAGTGATTGAGTCATGTAACTGTTCACAGGTTTAAGCTTTAAAAAGAAAAAAATCAAATAGGATTTTAAGTAATAAACTAACAAACCTGATATGATGAACAAACCTGACAAAAAGTGCATTCATTCCCTTCATTGCAAATAAATACAGGAGATAATTTAAACAGCATATCAATGTGCAGCTGATCAAACAATGCCTTAGAAGAAAAGTTAAACTCTGTACCACTTCTTTAAATTTTGAAAGTAAGTGTGAGATTTTTATAGCACAAGAAAGCACAACTGCTTCAAGAGCATGTATATATGAAAAATACAATGCCATATCAAAGAGGAAACAATTTATTGATTTAGAATATTATAAATAAGTTAAATGAGCAGCTGTATCACTTTTCTATGAAGTTGTCTATGCTTATTAAAAAGCCATAAAGACTTTTAATTTAAAGGACAACAACCTTTTAAGCAAGATGTTTGGTTTTTGGTTTGGTTTTTTGTTGGTTTGTTTTTTTTAAAATTCTACCATCACTGTAGATACAGGCCCATAAACACTCATCAGCAACATGAATGCAAAGGACTGAAAGTAACTGCTGATCTTCAGGACTGTTGCATGGACCATATCCCATTATCTTCTGCATTAACTTTTTGTACTAAATACCTACCTCCCACAGGTGTCCAACAATAGGAGCATCTGCCCAAGAGTGCTCTGCATTCAGACCCATTCTGCCATTTTTGAATACTATAAGCGTGAATGTTTTATCAAACCACCTAGAAAAGAAATTAGGATTTCCTTACGGTTTTGTACATTTCAACAGCATTTTTATACTGTAATTTTATCTCCCTCAAAAATTCACATTTACATATACTAGTTCTTGGATTATTTTTTTTAAATAATAGTTTATTTAAATAAATAGACATAAATTTGGACCTCATGAAGTTCAACCTTGTGAACACCATGACGTTCAACAAGGCCAAGTGCAAGGTCCTGCTCCTGGGTCAGGGCAATGCCCAGTATTAATACCAGCTGAGGGATGAATGGATTGAGAGCAGCCCTGCAGAGAGAGACTTGAGGTACTGGTGGATGAAGAATTGGACATGAGCCAGCAATGTGTGCTTGCAGTCCAGAAACCCAATCATATCCTGGGCTGCATAAGAAGCAGCGTGGCCAGGAGGTTGAGGAGAGGCGATTGTCCCCCTCTACTCTGCTCTTATGAGACCCCCCCCAACCTGGAGTACTGCACACAGCTCTGGGGTTGCCAGTACAAGAAAGACATGGACCTGTTACAGCAGGTCCAGGGGACAGCCATGAAAATGGTCAGAGGGCGGGAACATCTCTCCCATGAAGAAAGGCTGAGAGTTTGGGCTGTTCAGTCTGGAGAAGAGAAAGTTCTGGGACACCTTATTGCTGCCTTTCAATATATGAGGGAGGCTTATAAGAAAGACTGAGAAAGACTTTACCAGGGTCTGCAGCAACAAGGCAACAGTTATAAATTGAAAGAGGGTAGATTTAGATTTGCTATAAGGGGGACCTTTTTTTATGAGGGTGGTGAGATACTGGAACATGATGCCCAGAGGAGTTGTGGATGCCCCATCATCGGAAGTGTTCAAAGTCAGGTTGGATGGGGCTTTGAGCAACCTGATCTAGTGAAAGATGTCCCTGCCCACGGCAAGTGGGTTGGACTAGATGATCATCGAAGGTCCCTTCCAATGCAAACCATTCTGTGATTCTATGAAATTTATCATCTTATACATCACTAATTTATATGTATTAGCTATGTGAATTAGTGAAATTCTAAAAAAGAGAAGGTGTTTTCCACAGTCAACACTGTACCTGTCATAACATCTGCCATGTATTAAGGATTTTGCATATGCATCCAGTGACCTCACTGGATCTTCTTTCTTGTACCCTTGCTCAACGTCATCCAACGTCACAAAAAATGCTGCTTTTTCAACAGCATCTAAGGACTGTTTGTTCTTTCCACGACTAAAATAAGCCTGTCGAGCTTTAGCCCATGGTACTCTGCAAAAAAGAATTTGGTTTATAACCAGATTACATGAATTTGTCAATGTTTTATCACCCTTAAGATCAGTATGAGACATTCACTCTACTTCTATCAAATTTGAAATGACTACTTTTATTGCATTTAAACTATATCAGCAGTGAAAAATTCTGAAATAAGTGTACAGTGTAATCCTAGGAATCAATTCAACATATCATCACACATGTGCAAAGCTTAATCCTCAGAAATTCAACATTTCTGTGGCACGCAATACATACAGATCACCTATGTTTATAACTGCACAAAAGAAAATATCTATTATATAGAAGAAAATAGTAATAATAATGAAAACGATCAACAGATTAATATCCATCATTGTAACACCTAAATCTAAGAGTCTGTACAATTGTCAATGAAGCGTTCCATGGTAAATGCCTGAAACAGATCTGAAGTTAAAGAAGTTCTGAACAATGTAATTTCTGTATGGTTGGGCTACTTTTATTTATAAATTTATGTGGTTTTTCCAATGAAAAAAGTATTTCAGTTTGTTTTGAAGCAGAAAGTGAGAAAAAGGAAGGACTCCTATTAAGAAAGTATATTAAAATCCACAGCTCTTTCTCTCCCTTGTCCAGAAACAACTAGGCAGATTGAACTGTTTGCCACAATTTACTTGAATTCAATGATCTTGCACCTAGAACCAAGTACATACTGCTTTATTTTGTAGGTTCAAGTCATGAATATGGAGTAACAGTTACTGAATTCACATTCTAAATCTTAAAAATTAAGATATTATTTAAAATGCCAGTGAAGCCCAGAGTAGATAGAATACTCAAGTAGTTCAATACGTGTAATACTGTAAAACTTCCAATGACCACTCTTATGATAACAACAATTAAACCAAACTTCTCCAGCTAAGTATAGGTAATCTGTATACAGGTTTGCCGCTGCAAAATTACTTTTAACTCCTTGTAGTTACAAATTAGTCAAGAGCTGTTACACATTAGCAATATACAAAATCAGTGATCAAGGTATAATCAACTGACTGCAGCCTATTTAAAATTCCAAAGCCAATATTCAATTAATACGTTATACAACTATTTCTAAATATTAAAAATAATTTTAAAAGTAATAACCACCATACCTATCTCCTGCAGTAAGAGCTGCTAGTTTCTCTTCACCAGCCTGAGGCTCTGAATCATCATCAAGAATTCTTTGCATCTGCTGTTCGATTTCTCGGGGTTTCAACAGTCTACCATCATGGTACAGCCACACTTTGAAGTAACGGCCCTTATGATACACAACAATGTGTTTGCTGTCTTTCACGTGCTGGAGAGTATCTAGAATTACAATTACGTGAAAACAAACCTGAAGTCCCAAAACACTAATGCAGTAATTAACATCAAATGCCTACTGCATTCACTACCAGTTAGCCACAGCTTATTTATTTTAACAAAGTAATAGTGTGGAATAAAATGCTCCCCTCCATGTTATTTTAGCACAAAGATTCCTGCATGAAACAGTCAAATACCTGGATTTGTCATTCATTTGCAT
The DNA here is from genome assembly GCF_011004875.1 of Balearica regulorum gibbericeps. NCBI lineage: Eukaryota > Metazoa > Chordata > Aves > Gruiformes > Gruidae > Balearica > Balearica regulorum. Next base: position 50,074,786 of record NC_046188.1, on the reverse strand, counting down.
ATATAGCACCACCAGTTTCCACACTGGAGGCTGATATTAAAGCAACTAAATCTGTATTTCTGTGTCTGAAAAGTAAGCACTAGTAGTGTAGTCTGATTAAGCAGTCAGCAAAAGAACACACTAAATGAGTCTGAGGAAAGGTACTTTTAAATCATCTGCATTCAAGTGCTAGACAACTCATGGTACAATCTGTGGGGAATCTTAAGAGCCCAAATTTAGTATCACAAGCTTTTGTTCACAGATACAGAGCAGATACAGATACTCTGGCAGATACAGAGTGAATACTCTATCTATGGCCAAAAAATGTAGTGTTATGGAAGCCACGGCAGCAGAAACGTAGGCCACAAATTTTTCCTCACTTTATTATTTATATGGCTTAATTGGGGTAAGCCTGAACTTAGTCATGAAGACATTATATCAAAGCCTTCAATTGATGAAAACTGTTAATTTAATTCCTTCACTACCCTAAAGAACTGTTATATTCCTATAAATCTTAGAAGTCCCATTACTGAGATGGTGAAGAAAGATGATGTCAAAACCGAGGGCTGAGCCTAAGAGTCATGATTCCAACAGATCCAAGAAGCATTGTACCAGAAAAGAGTTCCATAGTTTGGGTGCTCTCAGCTATCCATAAAGTTTTGGTAGGTATGCTCCATCTACTGACTGAAAGCAGTTTTATGCTAATCATGCCTTTGGCTATCCACTTTGCATTTCTGCCAAAGATAGGATGCCTGTGATAGAAGATTGGCAGAAGCATCACTCCAACAGTCAAGTATGTTAATACAATGGGTTGTGAATTGAGGAGAACCTCCACAGAGGAGGAAAAGCAGCAGCAAAGCAATCATCAGCCAGTGAGGTAACTTCTTCTATAATCTCAACCTGAGTCAGGACACCTCAAGTATTTGTCTCATGTACATGATGTGTCTCCATAAAAAAAGACAACTTCTTGAATGTAAAAAGCATGTGAGATCATTAGTCATCTACATGAACAACTGACTTCACAACAGTTGTTAAGCCCTGGCAATTACCTCTCAGACAGCTTACTTATGGGTCTAAATACAGATTTATGCTCCTGGAGTAAAGATTTGTTGTAATAAAAAAAAAAAAAAATCCCTTTCCTTTTTCTTGTCACTCCAAGAAGTCATTTATGTACATCTGAAGATGCATATAACATATTGCATGGGTTTCCTATAAAAAACAAAAACGGGAATGGAAAGACATAAAGGTTCTTAGCTGCTTAAAAGAAATAGTTCACTCCATAGTGTGTTTTGTTAAAAGACATGAAGATTAAACAACTGCTCATGTGACAGGATACAATGTTCATTAAGATTTTACCACAAATTAACATGAAGACATGCTATAGAATTTTTCTTTTTTTCCCCTCCCTTTTTCTGCTCCTTTAGGAACTGTAACATACATAAAATACTTAAAATATAATTGAAATCAGTGGGCAAGAAATCAAGATACTCATGAGAATCTGAGAAAAGTACCTTTAACTCCCTTATCCACATACAGAATGACAAAAGTTGTTTTTCCTTTAGAAAAATAGAAACAATGAAAAACTGAAAAAGTTAAATAGAAAATGTGAAGTGCTAAAGAAGAAAATAAGGTAATTTTATGATGTTGACTGTACTTTAAAAGACATTAAGCAGGAGAAACTGAAGAGAATCATTGATATATGGGATATATTTTAATAAGATGGTATAGTTAAAATGAGCCACTTCTACACTTTTGTGCAAAACTAATTTCAGACTAAGAGAACACCAAATCCAAAGCTAAATGCAAACAGTTCATATCTTTTATCAATGACAAGGAAGGGGCCAGGGTAGCACTTTCAGTACTTGAAGTATTCTAAATAACAATAGCTCATACACTACAGTTGTCTAATAGAGATTTTAAAACTTGCTAGTCTACTTAAGCTACTAGCTCATGATCAGAGAGTAATCAATCACATCAGGCATGTGTTTTTCTCCATTTTGCAGATAAAGGAAGGAAAGGAAATAATTCCTCAATAATCTACCAAAGGCCAGCAGCAAAACAGAGTAAAATCTTTATCTGACACACATCTACTGCTTTATCCACTAGCCAATGACACTTTCTCTCCCCTTATCCAACTTCATACAGTACAACAAATAGACCTACAGCAGTGAAGAGTGGGCACATCTCTGTGTCTGTTTAGAAATAGTTTTTTATTCTGTAGTTGAGTGAGTCTAACATGCTCAAAGGCAGCTTGAAATGTAAGAGTGAGTTACAGATCTCAAAGAAAGTTCAGAAAATAAGGAAGTATATCCTATCTCCAGGTGACAGCCTGTATGCACATCCCCAATGGAGGTGACTAACCAATAACCCCTTGCATTCCAAATTCCTACTGATTGTCCTCTGTGCTAATCATGACTGTCAGGATAACTCTGCCAAATGCTGTATTTCACGCTGATGCTGCCACTATGATGCAGTGTTGGACAAACGTGTGAACTCAGTTCTAAGAGGTTCTTCAGCATGTAACCAAACCAGATCATAGAAACCTAGATATAGCTTAAACTTTTGTAGAAAGCACAACAGAAATTTCCACTCAAATCTGCTGTGAAATTAAAAAATGAGGAAATGGATAGCAATGTTTTCTTCCACTTGTTGACTACAAATATTAGTATTTCTAGATGTAAAGTGCCTCCTTTTGCAGTGACAAAACTCAGGAAAAAAACACAACAAAAAAGCCACTTTAATATTAAGATCACAAAAAACAGCTTCAGTCTGGAAAATTTAGGATAAGCTGATGGAGATCTTTGGAGGCTACCTTGAGAAGAAACCCATGATCAACTTTTACGGATACGTTACCTTTAGAAAAATAACACCATACGAAGAAGAATCAGCCTCAAGATCTTGGATGATGTATTGACCATCAAAAAAATATGGTATTTTTATGTTGAGATACAACAATTTATCAAAGGTTTGCCATTGACTGAAGTGAAAAGCTTTTATAACTAGAAGCAATGTTAATGAATGCATGCAATGAGAGCACACATACACCTACAGTGAGAAAGTGTATATGAACTGTCACTTACAGATACTTTTTTTTTCTGAGTTAACATGATTGCTTTTGATCATGTAGATATATCCTTAGTCTCCCACAATAAGCAGAAGTTGCAGAAATAGACTCATGTGAAAGCGACCCTGCTGTAAGTCAACAGGTATGTCCCTCTATTTAACATTAAAATGTGAAAACTTAGTTACTCATAGCTTAGGATAATCAGACCATCACTGGGAGTTAGGGCAGAAACTTACAAAACCTGTAGCATATATTTTCTTAATGCCTTACAGGGAAAGTTTTGGACACATTCCTTATTACAGGTGATTTCACTTAGCTGATGTCTTACAGCGCCTATAAAAGGTCAAGGTAACAGTGGCATTGAAAACCTTGACAGGACTAAGACTGTACCTGCCTCTAAACAAGGTAAACAACTAGTGTTGAATGTACGTTCACAGTGAGAAAACATTGGAATGTTGTTGTGAATCACATGTTGAAAGGAAAAAGGAAGAGTCAAGCAAGCAAAAGATTTTAAAATGGTTGAGATAACAGAACACAACTTTTACAGATATAAAAACACAGATATCAAAGGATCCTGCAAGATTAGAATTAAGAAAAGTAAAGGCTGTTTATAAATTAAAAACATAGGGCAAACAAGAGTTTCTTGAAGTTAGTTTTTACTTTAAGTAAAGGAAGAGACAAAAAACACTGAAGTTTCAAAATCACCCTAAAAGGAAAAACATCAATACACTCTATAGCAATTCATTCATTCCTAAGTATTGGAACAAAGTATGAAGTGTGTCCCTGTATCTGTCAGATCCTTATCTGGGAAAACAGTATTTTTGCAGAAAATACCTAAAAACCTGAATTCCTTTAAGATGTTATTCTCCTTGGCTGGCTCTGCTTACCTGATTCCTCTCCCGGGATACGGGAGGTATTAAACATCCGTTCCCACTGAGCTGAGCAGAGTGGAACAGTAGATCCCATCAGAAGAATCTGTGCCGCAAATGTACATTAAAAATGTAATTTTGCATATACATTAGGAAATTAAAAAGGAAAGAAAAAAACAGGATCTGGTTAAAGACAGGCTGTAGAACAGTAAGATTTAAATACATCAACTCAGGTTCGTGTGTCCCCCCTCCCTCATTCATTGGCTTTCCTTGAACTACATGTGGAAGATTCCACCAACATCCCAGTAGCTGTGGTTTTTTACCCTCCTACCAAAAGTTCACCCTTCAGGAGGGATGACTGAAGCTAGTTAGCATCTGAAATCCAAAGAGCTCTCAATGGCTGGTCCGGATGCAAAACTTACACATGCAGCTTAATTTCTTCTTTTAAAGTTATTTCTGCATTTCTAACAACAAAAGTTCACATTTTTCAGATTTGTAGTTACATACAACTAATCACATCCCTGCCATGACCTTCAGCAAAACTACTTAATTGTTTCCACAATATTTGTTTGCTACAACACACAGCCACTGGACAATACAAATTCAAAATGGGATTCACCTTGCTTATCTTTGTTACCTAGAAATTAGTGCAACACAGGATTTTATCATCTTCTATACTTAGGCTGCCACTGGCCCACTCTTGGCCTCAAGGTGCAGTCCTTTGTCCCCACCAACCCTTGTGCTCACACTACATGATAGCACAGGCTTTTCAGACTTGAGTAGCTCAAAAGTACCATTACATGCTCCATACATAACAATAACATCTGTCATACACAATACTTAACATATGCAAGTACAAGCCTCTACTTGTCTTCTGGGCAAACACATATGTTAATTTCCAATACTGCAACTAGCTGGCATGACAGAATCCTGTGGTTTTGATAGTTGGTAGTTTCTGCCCACATGCAATTCAAGTGATAACCAATATGTCTGCGACCACAAATTTAGTTACATCTTACACGTAGTTCTGACAATAAGACATTCCTCTCCCATTCTGAAAACTGATCAGCTTCTTATAGACTGCTGGAAAAAGATCAAGAGCCATTTAAAACTTATATACATACTGGCTTGATTTCTTGTCTGTCCAGTTTTTTCCGATAGAGCAGGATGGCATGGATAACATTACCAGCTCTAGCTGCCTGCAGGGTTGTTGGAGATAAATTAAGGAAGTCCTGTAAAGTACATAAGAATCATAAGTTAATGATTACCAGACTACATTAAAAAAATAAAATACTGATAGTACTTCTCATCCATGTTCTTAAAGTTAATTCTGGTCAATAGAGAAAAGGCTTTAAAACATGTATGAATTGCACTAGTGCAGTGAGTTGATGACTTGAAACTTAAATTTCTTCAACAGTCAATCTCCTTAAACAGCATCAGTCCTAAAACATATACGATAACTGTTAATCACTCCAGTAGAAAAAAAAAAAGACAATGCTACTTAAAACTTGAATCCAAGACGACCATATTTGCACTTTTAGGGTCTCTTACTTCCCATACAAACATTTGCCAATATGAGCACACACCTTGCTGAGTTGTGTTACCCATGAAGTTTTACATGGAGTTTTTGAAAGATTGCTTGTTGCAGTAAGCACAAAACCGTATAAGTCATTACTGCATGAGTTTGCCTAAGTGGTAGGTGTGCTAAGTATATTACTAGGATAGCACTGTACTTGAAGACATTGGCTGCAGGTTATACTAGAAGAAAAAAAAAAACAAAGGTCACATATTCAGTGGCAATGGATTTCTAAAAAGAATATTAGGAAATAAGATACCTGGCAGGAATTTTACAGTGCTTCTTTTGACACATAAATGTGTTTATACTATTTACCTACCATTGCAAAATAGTTACTATTAACCATAATCGGTCCACGTCCTCTAAGGTAGATATACTCTTCCCACCAATCACTAACCTGTAGCAGGAAGGAAAACAAAAGTAATAAAATCTCATAATTTCCACAGTTTGTGTCTTCTATGTTAATGACTCCACAACACAATATTCCACACAGAAGCAGGAAGGAACCTGATAGCTTGCCCCCCTACTTAAAAAAGACAAACAAACAAAAAAATCTGATTTGTGTTAAAATGTAGGGAAAAACAGCAAAAAAGGGGCAAGAGAATTGAATTAAATTCAGCTGTAGTTCTCCGATAAGCTTCTGAAGCACTCATCATCTTCAGATAACATTTAAAATCCATTAGATCTCCTGAATGTTTTGCAGCCTTTGCCAGGACACTGTAGCTCAGCTTAGGCTACTGGGTACAGCTAGATGTTAGATAATACATTAGAAAGGAATTATATTACAGTTCTCACTATGATGTAGGGGTTTAAGGGTTTTTTTTGTAAAAAAACCCTTATTGTTACAATTCTTTATTTCTGTTTCATATACTTTAGCTACTCAATATAAAAAATTGTCCTAAATCACTCTTATAAACTACCTGGGTAGCCAGGCTCACTGTTGAGTTACCATGCTTAAGCAGCAAATAAACAGATGTCAAAAGCAATCAAAACAACAAAAGCTAAATCACCTACTCCAGAATAACAAATACAAAATGAGGATTCATTCTTTCAAGTTCCATTCTCCACACTATTTAGCAAATCACACAAGTTATTTCTGTGCAAATCAGGGGGATCTCTGATACACTTTACAAAAATATCATGCAGTATCAATTACCACCTTTTACATTTAAGAAAGAAAGTTAAGCCAAAAAAGGCAACAGAGAACAAATAGTTGTGTCATTTGAACAAGTGAGCCTCCTATTTATCTACTCACATAGTTTGTGGCCCACCAGGATTTTAGCTTCAAATACCACTGAAGCCTTGGTCCCAAATTAAATGCAAAATCTTTGGCAAGACCCTCCATTCTTCTGAACTCTTCGTCATCCATAAGTGGCCGAACTGATTCCAGATACTAGAATCCAAGAAAAGAATCAGCATCAGTACAGTAACTAATATGTAGCTTCTTGCTATTCCTACACAAAGCGTTTGAACAGTAGACAAAGATATCCACACTCAATTCATAAGGCTGCAAATACCATGTTGTTAAAATAAGAGTAGAGTCTTCTAAACATCTGCCTGCAAACTACAAAAATGAGATCTTTTTCCAGACACTTGTCAGCAAATCACAAGTGGAAGAGGTTACTTTTCTAAAGATATATTTTCCAATCAAAAGGGAAAGACATACTGTTTCTTCAGTATCAGACAGAGAGATATTTCATCTCTAAAAATCAAATCTTCAGTTTCTGTGACACACTGTCCTACTTACACACTTTGCTATAAAGGTTTTGTGTCATAAACCACACATTTATATGTTCAAGCTGTGGAAGATGACAAAACTGGTATGTTTCAAAAGCCCTGGAAATCACACTTCATTGCGTAGTCTTACATCAACAGATATCACATCATCCCCAATATAAATTACACCAGCTTCAAATTGTCACCAGTTTCACTGGTTTGTCATAGCCTTTGTTTTAATTTCTACGCAGAAGTTTTAATCCATTACACCATTATTAATACCACCATGCAATACTTTTATAAGAAATGGCAAAAAAAAAAACCCCACAAGGACATCTAAATATGGATTCGATGTTACTGAAGAAAATGAATTAATGAATGTACACACCCTATTGACTGTGTCTTTAACAGCTGGAACTGGCAATCGTGGTAAAGATGTCTGGAAACTGTATAACATGGGTTTACGTCCTGAGAAGAGTTTTACAAGTGCCTGAAGAAAAACAAAAACAAAATACACACCTCAAATTATTAGGTTCAACAAAAGAAAAATGACAGAGTAATAAAGTGTAGCGTAACTCAGTTCTTTTCATTGTAAATTATACTGTACTAAGTTTAGCAAACTATCATATTTATCACTGTTTCACAAATAAAAAAATGGCACTGACATAAGCTAACTTCCTAAAGGTTAAACAACATGTCAGAAGAAGATAAAGAGTGTCATAGTCATTCCTGACTTCCCAGACAACCTTCTTGGTCATTAGGCAATATTGTTGTTTATGAATAGCATACCTTGATCTCAACAGAAAATAGAGACAGAGTTACTTAGCACTTCTTTTCTTCATACGTTTCCTTTCGTAAAGATTAAAAAGCAAATCTACCAGTTGATCTTTTACTATATAGTAGATACTACAAAAATACCTATATTGTGCTTTAAAACAGGAATCATTATCAAGCCCATCACTCAGCTAAGGATCCCAGATAGCTATAACCACCTTTAAAAATAATAATAATGTTTTGGAATCATGGTTTACTATTTTCCAAAGTTATAGCTCAACATCAATAACAGTATTGATGTTACAGGGAGTTTCTTCAAGCATAAGTCTATTTCAGGTAGCCTACTGCATGATTTGAACATATCAAACTGTGCAGGCATGTCAGTGTTATATACAGTGCTTGTGTTACAAAAACACAGCAACAAAACAAAAAAGCCAGAGATGACAGTTCCCATCTTAGTTTCAAACATTACAGCATCTCCTGTTTTCCATGGGAGACTGAAGACAGAAGCAGTATTCTGTCTACGACTGCTTCTCAGCAGTGACACGCACTAGGCTGGAAGTCTAGACCATGCAACTTCTAGACTACGCATGAAAGGATTTTGACATTATGACTCTATTTCAGCATGAAAGTCAAGTATTACACCAACAATCCAGTGGAAACTTTATTAGGAAAGTCCAATCTTGGTCCAATATACTATACCGTATATTGTATGTAAGCCAATAGACTAAAGACAGAAAAAAACAGAGGACTTCATTTCACTACTAAATTCCTGGAACTTCTCTCTTCTGTCCTCTATAACTACATTTTTAACAAGTAGTTTTGTCAGATTCTGCCCCCTCCCCCCCCCCCCCCAATTTCCTTGGTCAGCACAGCTCGAGGAGGTTGTTTTAGGCAGCACAAAACTATTAAGAATTACAGAGAATTACCAGCAACAAAGACCTCCTTGCAAATGGATCTGTATCACAGAGTTGTCAGATGTACGTGGATGCACCACAGTGACATGCCCAATGAAATCTAGTTGTGCTTCATTACAAGATAAATTTGAAACCAGGTGAGAAAAAAACCCCTCAGCTTTTCATAAGAAAATCTTATTCCATACTTGGAGACAATTTGATCCCAGAACTCTTAAGCCAGGAAAGGCTGAAATTATCTTCTGACAGAGAGTACCTGCTCAACTGACAAAAAACAGCAAACACATTTCACAGTATTTCTCTCATGTAAACTTGTTGTAGAAAAATTATAACAGTTTGAGACCACTAAAATGATCTGACAGACATGCACACTTAATTACGTCTCTGATTTCATGTGCAAACACAGCAAATAATCTCATTTTAGCATGCATTGTACCTGTTCACTGATTATTAATATTTTTTAACACTACAACTAATATTTGAATTTTTCCCCTAATCCTGGTACAGGAAATTTGGCATTAGAAGATGGAATATGTTCATTAAAAGCGTCACCAGACTTCCAACCAGCCTGAAAATCACTTTGTACTGTGACCGAAATCAGCACTCAGGTTTTTGATCTGCATGACTATTTGAACAGAAGACAGCATATTCATGATAGCATTTTTCATGCTGTTAATAAACGTGAAAAACAGCTACAACCCCCCCCAAATATCAGGAAAACCCTTCCAGAAAGTTACACAATATTAAACGATAATAAAAATCTAGAAAGCAAAGGTAGTTGGTACTGTTTTAGTAGGGAAACCAGTCTTCTCTTTTGTTGGGACAAAGGTAAAGAAAGAATAAGGCATTAAAATACAGTTTCATATTAAGTATAGATGAGACACTGTAGGGCATACACCTTTATAGTGTTCTATATTTTAAATCACATATAATACACAAGAAAATATAATACACAACAAAATACATATGCAACATACATAATAGACAAAAAATTATAAATACAATACACAACAAAGCATGGTAATTAGCATTACAGTTCATACTGTTTAAGATTGATAAGGCAATGTTAACAACTTTAAAATATCTTTCTGGTAGGACATGCTGAAAACTCAGACAGCTACAGTTTCAAGCAATTGACAGAAAGCCTTACCATTCAGAGCCTGTACTGTACAAATTCGAGTCATGAGGCTCCTGATACCGCTTCCAGGAGAAACTATCAATTAGAAATTTCATTTATAACAGATCAACATTAAATTATATTTTAGTGTATGACTCTGGATACCTGTTCTTCAGCATATTTCACAATAAATCATGAAATGTTGTTAGACTAAAACAAATCAGTTAATTTTTGAGGCTGCAGAGACTAATTTTTATCATAGTAGGGCACTTAAGTTATTTCTACAACAATACTGGCAAAAGTGAGTTGAAACAAGCGAGTCCAAGTAACAAAAACCCACTTCATCTCTTGGAGCACCTATATGTATATTTACTCACTTTGTACCTATTATGTACTTTAAAGGATCCTTTTCCAAAGCACCACAATAATCAACAGGAGCCAGGTCACTCTCATCCTTATGTGAAAGCTACGTAACAAGGTACCTACCTTATGGTTTTTCTCCAACTCATTTTGCAGGCATACCGCTAAATCAATTGAAAGGACATTCAGTATTATTTTCTTTAAGTATAAGATTAATTTTAGAATGGATGACTAGAAATCCTAACATTTCAACAAGGAATTAGAGTAGCACTTTCTGGGGAGGACAAGAGTCTTTGGTACTGCAGCCCAAGTTCTTTAAGCTGTAGTTGCATATAGAGAAAAAAGTAGGTATTTGAGTCACACAGTTCCAAGGTGTTGGCAAATTTGTAAGTTATTCTTGAAGTGTTTACTCTTCCTTCTACCAGGCCATCCTGAATAGTTTAATGATAGCATCAGAAGGATGACAGTAATTAGAATTATCTACCTAGCAGCCTCCTGCCCCATGACACAGAAAACACAAGCAATGAAAGAACCGTAAAATTTTCTCTTTTAGGGCTTTGAATACAGATCAGACAAAAGTTAGGACAGAAAGGAAGACAATATATCCTTACCATCCAGCACTTGGTGCCTGCAGAAAGTTTGCCATGTTCAGCGAACATCCAACCATGATAGGAAAGCAGCATTTTTAGAGAGTAGCGCATTGTGACAATAAGGGCAATCCAAAGCCCTGTGCCAAAAAGTATTCCACTCACGATGTTCTGTGTTTGGTTTGACATATAGCCACTATTTAAAACAAACAGTAGTTAATGTCAGTTTCAGTTTTAAAGAGAACCTAACATTGCAAACCTAAGTCTAATGGTACTACAGGCAAGTATTATTACACAAGCTTCATGCCCATTTAGCCCATTTTCATAAACTCCTTTCCGAACACCCTCTCATGCAGCAAGATCAAAGGCCACAGAGGTTGCCAAATGCGCTTCCCAAATACTCAGAAAGCAATGCAGTAATACTGGTGTAACAACCTACCTGTTTCATACCCTCACACATCTGCTTATTTGTGTTACTCTGTAACAAATACACTGTTCAAAAACTGATACACTTTAACAGCATTAGCTTTAAGAGTAGCTACAAATAAAACTGATTTCCTTTAGGGGAACAGTAACTTTTCAGTCTACTTACGTTGTATCAAGTGTTCGGTTGATTTTAGCTATTATTCCTAAAGAAGGATCAATTTTGGCATACATTGTTGACATCACACCCACAACTACAATAAGCCAGCTAGATGGGCTAGCAGGATAAACGCCAGTGATAATTCCATTCTGGAAAGAAAAGCCTTCACATAATTTTTTCATACCAAAGTGGTTGACTTCATGTTACCATGAAAAGAAACAAAAATCAACATATTTAAGTCATTTAGTTTTAAACAAGAAGTTGAGATTATTCAACATTTTCTTACATATGCTTAACTTGGGAGTAGGGAATGGAATTAGTTAAGATAGGCTGCTACAGAAAATTGTCACAATGATATCAAGAATTAAAAGAATTTTTAAGTTATTTCATAGACAACACTGATCCTGCTGCAAGTCTCACTAAAAATACTGAAGTTAGTAAACAACTTTGGAACAAATAACACTTCAATAATTCCCACTTACATTGAGTTAGGCCTCTCTAAATGAATACATGGCAAAAATATTCTACTGAACAAGACACTGAAAACCAAAATTATGGGTTTTTTAATATCATTTAAAAACAGTCCTTCTCATAGCTTCATAAGAAGATATTATTAACACTACTGATAAAAATATGGTTTTTGAAAGAGATGTTGTAGATAGCCTGTATCTTATCTAGTTTTCTACAAATAAGAGAGATACTTACTATTTATGATCCCATGAACAAAACAATAAATTCACAACAATCTATATCAAATACCTCATCAGAAACATTACTACTTAGCATAACTTGTAGAAGATAGATGTTCAGGTAACTTTTTGAAAACAGCAAACATTGTCTTTAATTTGAGAATTTATTTTTGGCAAAGAATACATAGAATCAAGAGTGTAGCCTTGTACCTCTTAAGTGATATGGCGCTAAAAATCACAACTAGATATATTTCTGACTTAAGCTACAAGATTACATAATTACATAATATGTTATGAAGAGAATGAAGTAAATTAAGCTATTCTTAACTTCTGTATTTGTTTCATCTTGCTTCCACAGAATAAATAAAAAAGATGTACCCATTCAGTCTTTACAGCATCATCCAGTATTACTTTCCTCAGTACCCCTTGTCCTAACTAAAACCCACACAAGTCTTCCACAACAAGGAATTTATTTGCCATAAAGGCAAAAAAATTAAGTTTTGCCTAAACAAAACCTCAATAAATCTATAAAACATTAATTAACCCTTAAGTTTGGTGGACTTGACTAATTCAAAATACCTTGAATCTGATGAACTTTTTCTTCCATGAATGGACACCAGATAGGTAAATTTGTCTGAGTGCCTCATGGCTCATTCGCAGGTCAATCCCATCTGGTGTTACTGTAAATTGAAAAGCTACTGCTTGATGAGCTTCTGCCATTTTCAGAGGAGTTCTGTCAAAAAGCAAAATTAAAAAATTATTTCCTTTGTGGTCAAAGGAACTAGGAGCTAGTCCATTTCTAGCAAGATACCTTCTACAGAGTAATTTTTGGAAATATTTCAAAGTTTGCCAAATTTACACGCAGTACTTGCCTTTTCCTTACAAGCTATGCTTGCACTTCAATCTGAGAGTCCAGTATGTTAATTAAGGTACCTCTTCTAACCACAACAGCTGAAAATGGAAGCAAAACACTCTCCTGTAACTTTTGGCAGGATTGCAGAATGCTGAATATAATTTATAGATGCAATATATAAACATTTGAGCAGAGCAGAAAATTAAAGCCATAATATCTAGAAAAAGCGTATCACAGGTACATATCATCTCACTCTGTAATAATAAAGGAGATTCAGAATTCCCCCCCCCCATCATTTTGAAGCAAAAGGTATTTAAAGTGTTCACCTCAGCTAGCAAAACAAAGCTGCTTCTGGCCATATTTTCCTCTGAAAGGTTTTCATATCTTAATTTCAAGCTGATTAGTCACAGCAATAAAACACTATAGCCCCTGTGGCTCTCAGTTCTGACTGATAAATAAGTGCAAAATCAAAACTATGCAGAGTTGAGGAAACCAAACCACAACTGTCAGAAAAATGACCTTCACATAAACAAATCTGAAATTAAAAGGAAATTTGACTGAACTGCAGCTCAGTTTAACTATTGAAACAAATACCAACAACACTGCCAATATAGACAAAAACCCATCATAATGGGCAGGGATAACAGGCTCGAATAAAAACCACTGGAAGTTAATACAGAAATGTAACTGATTCTGTTTACACATTTATGTCTCAACTCTATCTGAGGATACAGCCAACTCGAATTGAACTCTATGCAGTAACACATGGCATACCTTGGACTCAACAGGGTTTGCAAAAGGGGAAAGCACTTAAAGTTAAGAATTGATCATATGTTATAAATAAGAATTTATCAGCTCATCTTCCTAGCTTCTTTCTTTCCATAACCAGCATTTCTACATAAATATACTGGAAGTTACCCCTAGTCATCATTAATTCAGAGTAATGTTGTTTGAGCACTTACAATCAGAACAGAGATTTTTTGCAGACAGGCTCTATGTATGACATTGATATGGTCCAAACTACATATTCCTGAGAAGACCATTGAGATTCCAAAGTCTTTTGTCCACATTCATTTATTATCTTACCAAAATTTCTGTGCACAATCCTACAAACAACATCCTCTTAGAAGTATGGCAAAAAGGTAGAGGAATTAATAATCCCATATGTAGGTCAGGATTCAAGGCCAAGATTTAATTTCACATTTTTACTGGTACAAAACACAATATTATCAATACCAAGTGTTTTAAGGTGGTATTGGCATTTCTATTTAAGCAAAGTCAAAAGAAAGTACAACTACTTCATGCCTTTTGAATCCTAAAGCCCTAAATTTACATTTCTTTTGCAACCCTGAAGCTTAGACTTCGTACTTAAGTTCTGGTAGACATTCATCCCTTGTTAAACAGCATGTGAAGGCTAACCTGTGCAGGTTAGCTGGGCACTTCAAAAGCAGTTTATTATGACTGTAGTGCTGCTCCTTCAGTCTGTAAATATTCTACTATGTCAAAGTCACCTGGAGCACAAAGAAGGGGTGCAAAGGCATATGACTAGACAACTAGGGAATGCAAGCACTGGGAATGTTGCAGTAAGAGTAGGCTTAGGAAATAAGTACACAATATAGGAAAGGAAGGAGCATTAGGCAGAGATTAACAAGTGCTGTTGCGCAACATCTAGTAAGGTTTCTGATCAATAAGTAGTGATTGTTTGCAGTATCTCAAGTGCCTATCCCTAGACCAGTCTGCAATGATCAAGCTCTGCAATGTAACTACTGCTGCAGCAGCTGATGGTAATTCACAGATCTCCCAAATCCATCAGCCACTGCTCAAGTTTTATAGGTTGAGTTCTGGGTGAATCAGGCTTCTGGATTCAGAAGGGTAGCTAAAGCTCAGTATCATACAGATAGTATACAATTTAATCTATGCATGTACAGTGTCTGATTTGGAAAACAAAGAAACCAAATCAGCTTTGAACATCAGCTTCAAAACAATTTTAAGACAAGTCCGGTATGCCCTAGTAACAACAGCAATTTGTAGTACTTAATGACTTCATCACTAATAACTGCTTATTCATAGGGGCCTTGCTGTAGACAAGCATCAGAAAGTCAAAGTCAGCTGTCTATTCCCTCATGTAAATTGTGCATCACCAGTTTTGCATTAGGACCAAAACTGCAAGAGAGCAAAACAGAGACAGGCAGCAGTAACACATAGCATACCCCAGACTCAACAGGGTTTGCAAAAGGGGAAAGCACTTTACTTTAAGAATTCGACATATGTTTAGCAATACTACTAAGACTGGGATAAAAAAAAAAAAAACAAAAACAAAAAAACAAACCACAAAAACCAAAACACAAACCATGACAAAAACAACTATATCCCCATACTGAGAATCAGGCACCTGGATTTGTCTCAAGAAGAGCCAACAAGTTATCCAGTACGAAATTCCATGAGTGAAATCTGGAATGTCAGTGTCTTAAGTACTAGATCATCTAGTTTCGATTATCCTTCACCTCCCCTGTGACTTCTCAGCCTGGGAATTTGTATCTATTCCCCAATTTGTCTCTGAAGAAAAAGAATTTCAGGAACCTTTCCCTTTTTAGGCATTGCTAGCAAGCATGTGACTGTCCAAGGCAGAAAAAAAGATTATAAACAGCATTAATCATGAACAATCAACCTCATACTTTAATGAATTAAATTTTAGCATGATCATAAAATTAAATAACCTTCAATAAGGAAAATATTCCATATTCCCAAATGAAGAAACATTAATCCAGCAAGAATGAATCCTGAATCAAGTAAACAAGCCCTGGAAACAAAGACAAGTCTAGTTCTAGGACTGTATTACTTGACCCTAAGATGTGAAACAATTGAATGGCTTGTTTCTTTTCATATCCTTTTCCTTTACTTAAGAAAACTGTAAGCCTTTAAGACTGTTCTGAATTATGATGTCTGAACACCAAAGACTTCCTGAAGTCCTTTTCTTTCAACACTTTTTTTCCTCCTTAAAGGACAATTTAATCATTAGCTGCTGTACACTTCCCCTCCTTTGCATTCCTCTGCTGTCACATGCTTGCTAGCAAAGTAGGTAAAAGGGCACAGGCCAAAGGAGCATGTGTTAGACTTATAAACTTGACTTGCCCATTTTAGTAAGGCAGCACCCACATCAATTGGCTAACTAACACTGAAACAAGAACTTCTAACTTCAGGCATCTTGGTCAGCAAAATATTTCTGTACAGCATATACTAATTAACCTCATTCCCAACAGAGAGCCATAAACAAGAGCTTTTGACTTTCTTAGCAGTTTGGCCAAGTCTTACTTAAAATGGAAAAAAGAAGAGCACAATAGTTTTTAAAAGTAATCTGAAATGGCTATTTTCATTCCTTTCAGTGTTCTCTCATAATATTATTGTATCTTAAAAAACACACTTGCCCCTTAAAACTTGGTTTCTTTTTTTTTTTTTTTAATTAAAAGAGAAAGCTGCCTGTTCCTTGCTCTTCTCTAGTTTTACTTCAATTCAAACATGCTGTAACAGCTGCAGATCTTTCTCCTCTTCCCTTTTCATACCTCTTCTCGAGCCAACCAAAACAACACATTTTTTTTCCATTGTTATAAACAAGTGCTCCTAGATTGGATGTCACTTTTAAGTCAAGAAAACACACTGCACGCTAGAAGGCCTAAGCCCTGATAGACCTGATGGTCTGAAAAACTATGCCGCTATGCATAAAGCCTCCTCAGACTGCTATTTTTGCAGTTTCAGGATATCTACACTATGAAGACCAAGGTTTAACTCACAGACCTTATGATTTCAGGTTGCAGACACTGAACAGTCAACTCTGTATTAGGGCTTACGTGTACCTAGAGCCATGGAAGGAGATGAGTACCTCAGCTCTGGAAAATCTGAAGCTAAAACAGATCCCATGTGCAGGATGCTTCCATTTAGTCAGGCATGCAAGAAGTCACTTGTGATTGGTAATGTCTCTCTGAAGCACATAACACAATGTCTAAAAGACAGTGAAAGAATTACCAGGTGCACCAAGCCATGATACAAAATGTTAAAATGTATTACAGTACATTGCACAAAATAAGACATTAATTTCTGAAGCAGTTAATTTTGGAAATGCTATTGAGTATGGACCTGTCTATGTTTCTGTAGATTTCATAAGGTATATATGGATAAAATGATAGTGCTAAAAAAAAGTTAAAGTCACTACCTCTACCTCACAAAAAGCAACTCCTCTGCTTTAAGGGGATACCCATGTGACCTCTTATCTCAGAGCTCATCTTAGCCACTTGCTTCCCATACATTCCTTGGCTCATGCAATTCATTTTTCTCTCCATTTCCTATTCCTCTTGGAATAGGGAAAATCCTGCCATTTCTCCTTGGTGGGAGTCCAAACATCCACTGGAAAAAGAGAGACATTATTTAAATGTAGCGTTCACATCAATAGCTCTTTTTCCTGCAAAGGAAGCAAGTTAGCAAATGCAAAGGAAAACTGGAGAAGTCTTATTCACAAGACCCAGCATAGCTAAAACTTCAATGATTTCACCAAGGGGAAATCATGCCTGACCAATCTGATAGCCATCTCTGATGGCTTGACTGGCTGGGTAGATGAGAGGAGAGCAGTGTGTATTGTCTACCTCAATTTCAGTAAGGCTTTTGACACTGTCTCCCATACCATCCTCACAGGCAAGCTTAGGAAGTGTGGGTTAGCTGAGTGGACAGTGAGGTGGACTGAGAACTGGCTGAAGGACAGAGCTCAGAGGGTTGTGCTAAGGGGCGCAGAGTCTAGTTGGAGGCCTGTAGCTAGTGATGTTCCCCAAGGGTCAGTACTGGGTCCGGTCTTGTTCAACGTCTTCATCAAAGACCTAGATGAAGGGACAGAGCGTACCCTCAGCAAGTTTGCTGATGATACAAAAAAGGGAGGAGTGGCGGATACAGCAGAAGGCTGTGCTGCCATACAGCGAGAGCTGGATGAGCTGGAGAGTTGGGCAGAGAGGAACCCGATGAAGTTCAACAAAGGCAACTATAGGGTCCTGCACCTCAGGAGGAATAACCCCACACACCAGTACAGGTTAGGGCTTGGCCGGTTGGAAAGCGGCGCTGCACACAAGAACCTGGGAGTCCTGGTGGACAAGAAGTTAATCATGAGCCAGCAATGTGCCCTTGTGGCCCAGAAGGCCAGCGGTGTCCTGGGGTTCATTAAGAAGACCGTGGCCAGCAGGTCGAGGGAGGTTATCCTCTTCCTCTACTCTGGTGAGGCCACATTTGGAGTACTATGTCCAGTTCAGAGCTCCCCAGTTCAAGAAAGACAAGGAACAACAGCAGACAGTCCAGTGGAGGGCTACAAGGATGATTAGGAGACTGGAGCATCTCTCTTATAAGAAAAGGCTGAGAGAGCTGGGTCTGTCTAGCCTGGAGAAGAGAGGACTGAAAGCACTGGAACAGGCTGCCCAGAGAGGTTGTGGAGTCTCCTTCTCTGGAGATACTCAAAATCTGCCTGAACACAATCCTGTGCAATCTGCTCTAAGTAATCCTGCTTTAGCAGAGGGGTTGGACTAGATGATCTCCAGACATCCCTTCCAGCCACTATCAGTCTGTGAAAGTCTTACTTCTATGACTCTCACTTGCAATCTACCTCAACAATTTAGTTTGAGGTTGTCCTCACAGATTTTTGACATCTGTTTGTAGATTAGCTTTTATATACAGGGCTTACACCTGTCAGTATCCAAACTAAGCTCACAAAACAGGTCTCTCCAATTATTCTACTTTGATGATCAAAGTTTGTCAGTTTTCTTGGAAAAGCAGTGACTGCTGCATACAGTTTCTCCGAGAACACCGCTACGTACCACCCCACAGGTTTCATACTGAGAGCACCCTCTAATAGACATCTTTGGCACCCAAACCACAGATGGTGGACAGACTTGCAGCATTACATATTCCTGTGCTAAGAGCTAGAACACACTGCATCTTGAAGTATGATGACAGTTATGAAATCAGAAGGAACTGGAAGCTCTCATAACTTCATGCAGATTGAAGGTACAACCAAAAATGCAATAAGAAGCGTCTTACCACATAGGTAGTATCTTCTGGCTCCTGCCAAGTTCCTACTAGCAAGCTTAAAAGTAACGCAAAAAAACAACCAGAAACCTGAGCTTGAACAATTATTTGCTTCTTCTTAAAATAAACTTACAACTTCAAAATTTAGCTTAGCGCTCAAGTTTCAAATAGGAATAGAGACTGGTGAGGAGAAAAAGAGGGATACTAAATCATTTACAATTATATTGTTTAAGGAAGTTTTCAAGATGAGAAGTGGAGAGAAATATAAGTTGAAAGTATATTAAACCCAATTTTAGTTAGAAATCATACTTAGGACTATATTAAGATTTCTACTAAAAGCTAGACACCTTGAACTTAGAAGGTCTTGGGAAACCAAGCAAGTGCCCCAATATCTTTGTCCCCAAAACAGTTTATTTCAAAAAGAAAAAGTGTGTGTGTGTTGGGGGGGGGGGGGGTGTGGGGTGTGGGTGGGAAGGGGAATTCTATTTCTATCAACATGCAAAGCAATAAGAGTTACTGATTGAATATTACCAGCAGCCACACTGAACAGGAAAAAAATCTGGAGGTCTCAAGTTCTCTTAAAAGACTTCAACTCTGAACTTATTCAATGTTTTCAGTATTTAAACAAGTTTTATCCAGTATTTTATTGTCCACACATCGAATCTTCCTTCAGGAGATGAGCTTGCTTCAGCTTTTGGAAGAAAACAGACATCCAAAATGTTTCATTTGTACGTTCATTTGTTAACATATTTTGACACTTTAGGATAGATCACTGAATTCCAAGAGTCTGAGGACAGACTTAATGAAATCAGAGCCAGTATTAAAACACTAGAACACCTGCGCTGTGTTTGTGCTGAGATAGTGATCAAGAATTTTCTCTCACCTTTTTAAGCTATTACTATAGAAATTTGCATTTCCAGCTCTCCCAGAAAGCCAAAACTATGAATGCCTTTTGTTTTATACAAATCAATGAGTAATTGTTTATGCTCAAATCTGTTGATTTCATACCAGATAGTAAACTAAACCCAAGAGAATTCCGAACACTGAGATGCCCATCCAAGTCTCTTCATGCATTATTCCAAACTTCTCTTCAGATTTCTGCTATTGATGTTCCTTTCAATCCAAACCTTCAGTATCACCTACACAAAGTAATCCAGACTATCTTATGGAAGCTGACTTTGCCTAGATAGCGTGCTTGCAGTGGAACAATACATAGTGAGGCACAACAAAGCCAGTGCCAACATCCTAAAATAACTCACTAGTATATTAGTTTACTTCCACACTTTGCCACCAACTACAGTTTAACAGCAACATTGATCTATACAGCCATCCCAGAACTGGATGCAATCCACATGGATAATCAAGATCGCTTGAGTTTTTTGTTTTTGTTGAAAAAGACTCATGTAAACCAGGTTGTCCAAAACAAAAAGCATATCAAACACTTACATCAAGCAGCAGGATCTCTTCTTAAACAAACGTAAAGGGTTAGAGTGTTAAAAAGAAAACACCAAAAAAACTTCAAAGTGTAGTTGTCTTTGTAACATTCACCAACTATGTCTTCACCTATCTGAATTCTGCAGAGGTTCTGAAATCTATCAATTTGACATCCTTCCAGATGTTTGATACAAAAGTAGTAGCTGTCAAACATATTTAAAAGGTTGAAGACAGCAAAAAACAACAAAAGAAAGAACCAAACTGCAGATGTATTTACAAGCACAGGGACTGAAACTGGGAGCAGTGGCTGATAGACGAGAGGATTTTGCTGTCATCCAGATGGACTTTGGCAGGCTGAAACCTCAAGTTCCACAAAGAGAAGTACAAAGTCCTGAACCTAGGCAGGAGTAACCCCATACACTGGAGACTGACTGGTTACAATGCAACTTTGCAGCAAGTTGCACACAAGTCAGCAAGGTGCTCTTGCAGCGAAGGTGGCTAACAGAATCCTGGGGTACATTAGGAGGAGTGTTGCCACCAGGTTAAGCAAGGTGACTCTTCTCTTCTACTCAGTGCTAGTAAGGCCTCATTTTGAATACTGTATCCAGTAAAAGAGAGAGATGAAACTACTGGAGAGAGTCCAGTGAAAAGCCACTAAGAGGATTAAGGGCTTGAAGCATCAATCCTATTTTTCTATACAGTTTTAACTGTATACCTAGCAGAGATGCTTTATGTAATTTTATGTAGGAGTTGTTATAATAGATTTGCTTCAAAAATTAAACTTACTTTAGAACACTAAGGCCTGAACAAGAAATCATGTGCTTCAATTGCTTTAAATGAACAGCACACCTTGGAAGTCAAATTAGTAGTAGCAGTCAAACATTCAAGAAGAGCCAAGTTTTCTGCAACTGACAAAAGTGTTCTACTAGTTTGGAGGATAAAAGAAGCTGAATTTTGCAGTAGAATTTTTACAGAGATTTTGCATGAACTTTTCAGACAATGATTCATCTTAACTTTTCAACATTATTCCAGTAACTTCACCCTCACTAAAAAGCACCAGGGTATCATTATACAAAGCTTTTAAACGTGCATTGGTATTTTAAACACCACTACATTGTGCAGTGAGAGACTGCTAGTCTTAAGACAGCAGGTAGATTTCTGGAGCTGACCTTAAGTGCCATGTATACTGCAGTGATACAGTGGGAAACAGTACAAACTAATGATAAAAAAAAATAAGCCCTTGGAATTTAATGTTACATGTATATACCTATCTAGAGAAAACATTGACTGTTCCTATCAAATGAAGGAAGCCTGCATTATCAATAATAAACCCAATGTGACTTCAGTAAAGCGTTTTCATGGAGTTTGCTATAGATGCAATAGTTTCAGACACTAAAGTTTATGCTGTACAGCAGCATCCAGCACTGACTCAGTAACTCATGGTCCCATCTGCTCTTATGTGAGTTACTGCCTCCCCATCACTATCTGACATAAATACCTAAATTTTGCCCTAATGCTAGAGGGTCGATTAAGTAAGGCAGCTCACCAGAGAATGCAAAATATGCCTCTACCGATGTGCATCTGGTGCTCCTTTGATGCACAGTTGAACAATGTTAAAACTAAAGCTAAAGAGAAAAGCATTCACTTTAACAGAAATGCAAACAAAGATCAAAGTTGTTTAGAGTGTTATGCCTTTCAAAGGAAATTCAGATTTTGATCTAGAAAAACTTCATTAAACAGTGTAAAATATAGAGCTCAAACATTTAAACATATGATCAAAAAGGCTATCCAGTCACTCTTGTATCTGTTCCTTGCATATTCTACTAGCTATACATTGCCACTTTCTTGCAATGTATACTACACTTCTGCTAAAAGGTAACAAGACATTTAAGCCTCAGAAAGAGTAGAGCTTATTCATAGTTCATGTGATACTCTGCAAGGCACTGACTTCTGAATTTACTATAAAGATTAACCAGACACTGTTATTCACTTGAGAATTTCTATTTCTAAATAGCTTCCTTGCATACTAACCTTCAATAATATCTAATCATGCTTCAGCATATAAAAAGACACTGATTCTTGCTGCTCTCAAGTCTTATCAACCTTACAATGATTAATCATATTCTACAGGCACAAAATCATTAAGAGAAATACGAGAGGAGTGAAGCCACATAATTTCTGTGCAATAGTCACGTGGATTAAATTCACTCAACAAGGTTTCTCAAGTGAACCTAATGATTATAGCATAGAAATAAAACAGAAACCAAGGCAGTACTCTCCTTTAAAGTTTTAATTAACATAGCATTCAATCAATTATCATTTGATCTGACAAAAACAAAGTTAAACTGACAGGCTCTCTCATGCTACTTTAGTTGTGACTTGACACGTGCTAAAACCAGTTTAAGCCTCCGAAAAGCTAAATCTGTTGTTTATGCAGCAGTTCTCCTCCACAGGGTCCCCAAATTAAAGTTACTATGCGATGACTGAAGTGGTTTAAGCCACTTGGAAAGAGACAGAAGACAACAGCCATCATTTGACATGTACATTTCAAGATCTCATCTCTGATTATTGCTAATCATTGCTTCCAATCCTTCTCACCCTCACCTACAACTGACAGCTGTGGTCCCTTGAAATTGCAAGTGTCTTAAAAACTTTATCACATCTAAAAACTGAAGAAATACTGTGCAGCAGGCAAAGATGGAGAACTGAATACCTGTATTTGCCCAGATATAGCAACACTGGGACCTACTGCAAACCTCACCCACAGCAGACAGTTTGAAATCAGAACAGCTAAGGAGTTTGCAGTAACTTGCTGTTCCACTGACAAACCTATCCACTTGTGTTCTGTCCTCAGCAGTTTTCCATGATCACCTGTGGGTGAATATTAGCTACCCTCTGCAGGCATCTCCTTTGGAATCTTGGACCAATTTCTTTATTCCCTTCCCAAGTGATAAACAGGAAAAACAGGCATATATGGAAAGGGAAGAGATAATAACAAACAGACCAATGAATGAAATGTAAGCATACCCGAACAGCTGTCTTCCTTAAAAGCAGACTTGAGATTTGTCACACAAATCTTCTATCCCACAAGCTCACTGCAGCTGGGATCTTGAAAAGGTTAGGACACACTGAGTGGCAGATTCATTCCAATGCTGCTAGCTCCTAATAGACATCACACTACAGCAATGGCTAACAGTCAGTTGTAGCTCTGAAATAGAAAGTCAAGAAAAACAGTTTGAGCTTTGATTCACACACAGCTTTCAACCACTCAGAAGGACTGGATAAGACTGGAACCATTTTAGAAAAAAATGATGGCAATGGAGAGAACAATCACAACAGTTCTGAAACACTGTTTTCCATTACACTGGATAAATGTAGTATCTGGAACGATCTGTCTTTATTTAACAGGTCTGAGATGGTGAAGAACTGTGGAGTGAAAGAAAATTCATCTGCTACCCACTTAGTCATTTCTGAGGGCTCAAATTAATGATTGCTAGCTAGTGTGATAAACAAGCTGACCTCAGGGGCTAGACTGCAATGCTAGTTTCAGCTTTCAGTTTAAGACATCCAAGTGTTTTCCTGCAGGCTTTAAAGTCACATTACAGTCATACTACAGTCATCACAGATGCCATAAAGATTGCACAGAACACTGTTTTCACTGCCACTTCCAGGAGAAAAGCCACAGATAGTAAGTTGTCTTCTCACCTGATCAGACTGGAGACAGTCAGGTAAAGGAGGAGACTGGCTATAGCAGGCAATGTGTTAATTACTCGGCTAACATTAAGGCATATTAATCCCTACAGTTTCTGTATCATACGGCTTCTCTCCTCTTCCCAAATAGCATGCTCATGTAAAAAATTGTACCAAAATGTACACTAAAAACCACCAAACCCAAAACAAAAAAACCACAAAATACCAACATGCTCCACAACTGTAGTCACAACAGAAACTTTTACAACTGTCATATTATTTATGGGTTTTTACCCTATATACAAGAGTAGGACATCGTATACTGTTTCTAGTCCTTTTAGATTATTCTAGTATCTACTGTAATACACATTATATTGTACACATCCCAGCAAGCTACCTCCTCTGCATTCTAGAAATTCAGAATAACCTTGCTGAACAAGAGATAAGCGTACAAAACTAGAACACTGCAAAGTTACCATACCATGCAGAAACCTCCCCCACCCCATAAAACCCAGGCTCTAGGATCTGGGTATTTCTTTTTAATACTGCTACAAAAGACATACCTGGGCATTTAGATTATATGAGTTTTATTCCTTCTCTCTCCCCTTTGCACTGAGCTTCTATGCTCATGCAGTAAAAGAAGAATGGTTATCTTCTTTACAACAACAAATATGCCTGGAATGGCAGGACTTTCATGAGACATGCAAGATGTCACATTTTAGGACTTTGTAGATCCTGGAAGATGGACAACAATGTTTGGTGACTAAAGGCAAACTGAATGGACTGATCTTGCAGTAGTTCAATGATCATTTACTGTACAAGGTTGAAAGACCTGAATAAGGTTTTTCAGACTGTATAAGGTAGAAAGAGTGAAGAACCAGTTCCAAACATTTTACAAACATTTCAATTGAACATTCAAATTAAAGTTAATCCAGACTTGGAAAAAGAGGGATGTTTTTCAGTCATTTAGTTCTTGTTTTTCTGAACATGTGGACTTCAAGACTGTGATACAGCATGCTGCAGGACAAAGACAATGGTTTTGGAATATTTAAAATAAAACCAAAAACAACACACAGATTTGAGGGGTTTTTTTGTTGGTTGGGTTTGTTTGCTTGTTTTTTAAAATACACAAGCATTCACTTAAGTCACCTTTTACGCAAGATTTTCCAAAACCAGTCATGCTCGGGATTCAATATTTTGACTATCCCTGCATGCAGCACGCAGAAACATCCTCCCTGCTGTGCACACATCTAACCATCGATCACTCTAGAACTTTGTTTTTATTTGCCCCGGAGGATGAGCTGCTCTGTCTCCTCGCTCCCCGATTTTCACCGCAGAACACGGGAAGTTGGCGGGTCAGCTCCCGCTCCGCGGGGAAGCCTCTGCGGGGCGCGCCCTCTGCCCCAAGCGCTCCTCCCCTCTCCGGGTCTGCTCACGTGACCACTCCCGAGAAGTGGGTGAAAGGTCGCGCCGCCGCAACGTCGCGCAGGCCAACAACAGCCAGGCCTACGGCTGGGACAGCCCCGCCCCGGGCTACCAGCACCCCCCCAACCTCTCCAGGCTTTTCTACGCGGGCCGTGAAGGCACTGCCAATGCCAGACAAAAGTTCCCAAAGAGAAAGACCGGAAGCAATGAAGGAAGCAAAGCATATCTCAAAGCTAGGAGGAAAAAAAAAAAAAAAAAAAAAGGGTTGTACTTAGCTTGTGCAACTTAACAGTTTCTATTCTGGTACTCAGTGCTAAAAAGCTTCACTTGTTTGATGATAGTTTTCTTTAACCAAGAATAACGTTTTCTTGTGGAAGAAGCTCTTGATTCAAGGGTGTAATACCCCAAAATTTTAAAGACCCCTCAGATCACTTATCTTTCAAACCAAGTCACAGCTATGACAAAGCCTGATACTGGTGTAATCATATAAAGTTACATTTCCTAAACTAATAGAGATCCACATTGTGCTTACCTACAATATTACCTGTGCTATTATAAACTGGTGATTATCAGTTTATATCAGTATATCGATATGCTCACAACAGGAAAAGAACCTGTTAATTACCACTGAAGACTACAATACTTTTTTTTCTTAAATAACATCCATTCACAATGGCCAGAAAACATGAAAATCCCTCGTAGATCTGGAAATAGAAGAGGTCAGACACTCAGGAATACGTAATTGAAAGGACAATTAAGGCATTAGATCTTCCCCATTCTCAATGCTACACTCCTACAAACGCCATAAGGAAGCAAGCAGTTTTCTGTAAACTCCTCTAGACTGCAGTTTCAATATGATTGTCCTCTAAAGTGCTGACAAATTGCCAGATAAGATGAAGAATGGAACATTTGCCTTGATCCTACTTTACACTTTTCTCTTTCCAGAAAAGGTGCTTCCTGATAGTTTCATCAAGACTAGTCTAGATCTGTTATAACTGAAGTCATATTTTAGGTTGATTTTTCTACTTAAACCAGAAAACATAGCACAAAATATGAAAGTTGTGTGAAAATAAGGCAAGAAAATGGAGTTCCGAGATGCTGCAAAATTCTTAAATCTAACTTTTGCAACAAGCCTAATTAGCATTCTCATCCTGTAAACCTGCCATGCCATGAACAAAATATAACACTTCCTGCCTATGTGCATCTCAAGAGCAGTTTGCAGTGACTGCGTTTTTTATACGTCTCACAACCTGCAATCACACGAGCATGTGGACTAGCGTCTCTCTCGCTCTCACATACACAATTAAGTTTACACACACTTGAAAACCCACCACTGATACCAAGCCGCGTGCACACTTCTACAGAGCTGACACTCGTCCTGGTAATGGGTCAAAGCAGCTCTAACAAACCCGCGAAGCTGCGCGTCACCAACGTCGTTTTCGTTTACACGGCGTAGATTTAGTGAATCTCCTCGTATAACTGTAACATCGCTCCCCCTGCCCCCATCCCCTCCCCCCCCCTCTGCGCCCTTATCTGCGGCAATAACACACTAACCCTCAAGCCAGGGGAAAACGCGAGCAGGATGCCAAGGACACCCTGCCTTTCCAGGGCGCTCTCGCGCCCGCCCGGGTGGACCCTCCCGCGCCTGCCGGCACCGCTAGGTATCGGCCCCGCACCCACCACCCTTACTGCGTTTTCACCCTTTCCTCCAGCAGGGATAATCCCCGCTTAGGAAACAGCACCCAGCGCACTCGCAGATTTACCACAGAACTTCGTGCTCGCCCTAATAAAAATAATAATTAGGCTAAACCCAGACCAACCGAACCCGTCCGCCTGACCCCAGCCACGTTCTCCCTCAGCCCCAGCGAGGACGGCAGTGCCCTGCGGGAGTATCCCGGCTGGGGTGGCGGGGGTGGGAGGGAGGGGGAGAAGAAGAGGGATGGCTGGAGTGGCAGCCCGCAGTGAATCAGCCAACTCAGACGAGCACGGCCTTTCGCTGCTCCCTACCCCGTTCCTCTGGGACCGCTGGAGCCCACCGCCTGCAGGCGGCGGATCTAAGCCAAGCCGCACCAGGAAAGCTGGCGATCGAGGACCTACGTCCCACACCTGCCCAGGGCCCGCTGTCGACGACCGGGCCCCCCTCCCGCTCACCTGCTGAGAGAATGGCGGTTACCGGCGCTCAGGCGGGCAAGGTCGAGCTAAGCTGAAGGTAGCAGCAGCACAAGCAAGACGCGAGTGAGACAACGACCACTCCCTTACACACCCTGCTAGAGCCAGGCTTGGCGCCCGCTCCCCCATTGGCTCCCGGCGGCGGGGGGGCGGGTCCAGAACGGGGTAGGGGAGGAGGTGCAGGCCGCGGCCCGTGTGGGCGGAGCGGAGGCGGGTAGGTGGGCACTGGTAGGCGGGAGAAGGGCAGTGCTCGGGCAGTCCCGGTCCCGTCCCGGAGTCAGCGCGAAACACAGGCTCCGTGGTCTCACAGCCGTCCTGGGGAAGGAAGCTCTAGGGATTGTGAGGGGAAGCCCCGGGGGTGTAAATGTGTGTGGGAAAAGGTGCACTTTGGGGGAGCATTGCGTGTGGGGTACCTGTTTGGGGTGCAGCCATGGAGCCAAGATGGCCTCCCTGGGAAGGAACAGCCGGCCCACTCTGCTCCAGCAAATACTGGGATTTGAAGGAAGTAAGTACATTCAATACATCTCAGCAAAAGTAATTGCATTCTTAAAAAAGAAAAATCATGAAAGTAATTCAAACAAAAGCATATGTGCCAGTCTCAGGGCAGAATGGTACTCAATTTAAAATTAGTACTTCTCAAATTTGTGATGGGCTGGTCACCTTCAAGAACTCAGAGCTTGAATATCTGATGCTCTGTTTGATTTCAGCATGATAAAAACAGGAAGAATGCTCTGTCCCAGAAGGAGGTCAGACTGCAGTGATGTCAGTATGAAGTCTATTCTTTAACTAGTATGAGTTGGTATTCATACATTTTTCCTTCATGGGTAGATCCATCCAGCCATGCACTCCTGCCTGCTGTGATTTATAGGATGTGGCTGAAGGCTCAAAAGCACCCAAACATATGACCAAATTCAGAAGTGTGGACATTGCACACTAAGCCTCTCCCTTACCCTTAATATCATGCAATACCAGTGAAAAAACCCGCAACGCTTCTGGTCAGAATTTTCCCTTCTAGTGTTCTGTGCTTAATGGTGCAATTTTATGAAGATATTATTCTTTCAGAAGGAAATGTGAAGCCTAGTAGAAAGTAAGGGAAGGAGGAGAAAAAGAAGAGGGATTTAGATCTATTAATATTAGCAGGGAGAGAGAGAAAACAAAAGAATAAATCACTACAAACCCAGCTATGCCCCCAGATTCAGCAGCATTCATATGTACATATTTTTAGTCATAGCCCATGGGAATGTAATTTTGATAGTTACAAGAAGGTAATTAATAACTTAAATAATCTGTATGTTTTTCATTACACAAAGGCAACCTAAAATGTCATTGAGTCTTTTTTTTTAACCTTCCAAGTGCCTTTTACCTTTGAAATATTAAAATAATAAACCAAATCTGCTTTTGCTCATTCTGCCAGGAGTTTCTTACATATCTTAGTCCCAGTCAACATTTTCATCTACACAGCAGTCAGGAGGGAATCAGTCAGCTGGCAACAGATGTTAGTTATTTTGTTCTCCAAATAATTGTGCATGCTGTCATGAATTAAGGAGCACCAAGATAGAGTGCTTACTTTAACATGACTCTAAGCCCCCTGCAGCTAACTTTAAAGACATGAAAAGTGTTGTATTACATAAGGCTGCAATGATTGCAACTTAGCCAAACTTCACTTGGTTGTGTTTAGCTGGCAAATGTAAACCTTACAGATAATCCTGTGACTAGTTCCTAGTGGTCCTGACACTGACACCTAGGTCAGGCTTTATTCACCCATTAAACCACAAGGAGCAAGTTAGATACTTCTGCAAGACTGTCCTAACCAGAACATAGTGCATCTTTTATTGTGGCAACATGCACTGCTGAAGTGCTCTGTCTCCTCTGCTAACCATGTTTCTTCAGCTAAGGGCGTAAGGTGGTTCTGCCTCTCATAGCTGCAACTGTAGTCATCTGCAGGCCTGCAGTGTGGCCTGTGCTTCTCTAGCAACCTTTCACTGCTCAGCAAAGGTAAGTCAATTTTTCCCCCATAATTGACATATTTCTAATTTCTAGAAATTATCATAGAATCATGGAATCATAGAATGGTTTGGGTTGGAAGGGTCCTCAAAGATGATCTAGTTCCAACCCCCCTGCCATGGGCAAGGACAACCTACACTAGACCAGGTTGCCCAAAGCCTCATCCAACCTGGCCTTAAACACTTCCAGAGATGAGGCATCCACAACTTCTCTGGGCAACCTGTTCCAGTGCCTTGCCACTCTAACAGCAAAGAATTTCTAACATCTAATCTAAATCTACCCTCCTTTAGCTTAAACCCATTACCCCTTGCCCTGTCACTACACGCCCTCACCATCTTTCCTGTAGGCCCCCTTCAGGTACTGCAAGGCTGCAATTAGATCTCCCTGGAGCCTTCTTTTCTCCAGGCTGAACAATCCCAACTCTGTCAGCCTGTCCTCATAGGAGAGGTGCTCCAGCCCTCTGATCATCTTTGTGGCCCTCCTCTGGACTCTTTCCAACAGCTCCATGTCTCTCCTGTACTGGGGCCCCCAGAGCTGGATGCAGTACTCCAGGCAGGGTCTCACAAGAGCAGAGTAGAGGGGAAGAATCACCTCCCTCGACCTGCTGGCCACACCTCTTTTGATGCAGCCCAGGACATGGTTGGCTTTCTGGGCTGCAAGCGCACACTGCCGGCTCACGTTGAGCTTTTCGTCAATCAATACCCCCAAGACCTTTTCCTCAGAGCTGCTTTCAATCCATTCCCTGCCCAGCCTGTAGTTGTGCTTGGGGTTGTGCTGGCCCACGTGCAGGACCTTCTGAGTATCATCAGCACAGACCACATGTGCTTGGTGCTGTAATACCTCCTTAGCAATTAATTCTGATCCCTGTAATCCAAATAAATCAAAATAATCAATGACAGGTCACATTTTTTGGTGCCTTGGCAGACTGAAATAATTTTGGCTTACCATGATGGATATGTAGCTCTTTAATTAAATACATTGGTTATCTTATCCCAGCCCTTCAAGACTTCCTGGCTTTTGTGCATGCAACATGGCTTCTTTGTAGTAGCTTTCTTATCCAGTATACCTATCTGTCATTATATTTACTTTTCTCTACTTTTTAATAGATTTTAAAGATGGCAAAGCAATATACCTTAAACCTGGATCTGGTCTGGAAACCTGGCTATCTCCAGTGTGATTTTGTGGTGTTCTGTTTTAGTGTATTTTTTTTAATTAACTCAGGACTGAAAAATGTTTCTGGCCTGAAACTTCCCTCAGCAGCCCTTTCACAGAATTTTTATTTTTTTATTTTTTGAATTAATTAACCACTGCAGTTTCATTTTAAACAGGAACAAGACCATTTGTTTTTTTCATTCATGTTATCATCTGCCATGATATCTGAAAATGAAGGTTTCCATCATTATGATGTAAGCACAGGTAAGTCAGTGTCCCATAGCAACTTGCCACTGATAGCCTGAGTGGCAAAACAAATTGGTAGTAAGTGAACAGAAGAACAGCTCCAAAATGTAACTTTTTTAGATAGGTAAGTGGATGCATGTTTGTATGCCCAGGAGCCGAGGGTGAGAGCAAAGCAGGCAGGGCAGGACCCTCCCTGATGAGGGCACCTTCCCATGGTACCTGAGCAAGGTGAGCAGGACAGGTCCTCTGACAACAAACAGAGTTGGCCAGATCATTAGATACATCTTCAGTGATGAGGCAAGTCCAAGGTTGTCAAGCTGGAAAACTGAGTAAGATTGGGGTATGGATCAAAAGGGAGCATGGCCAGGTACAAGCCAGCTGCAGGAGGGCACCAAGGATGAGAGCCTCAGCTTAAACGCTACTCCCAAGCAAAGTGGAGAGCCCCACTGGGGCCTTGCAGCACAGCTTCCCCCAGCAGTTCATTTCAAGACCAGACACCTGTACCATGTGTCTGAGCAGGCGCAAAGGTCTGGCAGCCAAAAGCCCGGGAGGGGTGGAGGGAGAATATTCTCAGGTGACAGTGTACACACATACACATGTGCAGACTCACAAAATAGCCACATTTACCTTTCTGTGGGATGATGCAGGAAAAGTGAAGGTCCTTACAAAATGCTAAGTCCAAAAGGATATAGGATTTTTTGTCAAGAACGAAATGTTGCAAAACTGCAGTGCTTAATACTGACCAGTGAAAATCACTGAGTGATTTCACGTACCACAAATAATGCACATGCTTTGCCACATCCTCCTTTTCTTACATGTTCCAGACCACTCCTGTCTCCCAAGCCATTATTGATATGTCAACCATCTCAGCCACTTCAGTGTTATTATACTGAACATGAAGCTGTTGTTCTACTGAATATGAAACTCTGCCAGCACAGTAATGTCTCAGACTTTGATCTGGCTTGATCTTTGTCCATTCTTAAATACTTTCTCATGAAGATACAGTAGCAATTCAACAGATATTCTGTTTAAACAGAACAGAGTGAGTTGCCACGGCTTGCCCTGCTTTTTTTTAACCAAATAAAATGGATATTACTAACCTCACTTGACTGAGTTGTCAACAGGGTTATTAGCCTATCCTGTGGCAGTCAGACCTAGCAGAGAACATATGGTGTGCATCTGTGACTGCAACAGCAGAAAGATGTTTTGGGAACATAAATATGCCCCTCTTCTCCTAAGCAATATCATTTTTAGAACTGATTATTCACTTTTAGTGTATTCATTTTACTTGAGTGGAACAAGCATTTTGTTTTTAAATTTATTGATTAAAGAATTGCAAAAAGATCACTCAGAACATGTCATGCGTTTTGATTAGAGTTTATAAATCAAAATAAAACAAGCATACCTTTCCAGTGCTCTGTCAAACTAACTAGACTTTACAGTCTCCTTGAAAGTGAACACTTGTAGATGACATTTAGCTAGTAAGTAATATGTTATTGCTTTAGAAATGACACAGTGACAACTTTTCAGGTGCTGAAAACCCACCTAACTTCCCCAGATCTGATCCATGGCAAGGGTTATGCTCCCAGTGTCTAGTATTACTATTTTGTACACCTGAAATAGTCTTACCTATTGTAACATTACCTCCAAAGAGATGACCAGGGGACCAAGTGAACACAAGCACTAATCAATATCTGTTGAGAAGTGGATAGGTATAGGTCTAATACTGTCATGGTTAACCCAGCAGGCAGCTATAACAACCACACAGCAATTCTCTCCCCCATCCCCCACAGGTGGGATGGGGGAGAGAATCGAAAAGAGAAAGGTAAAACTTGTGGGTTGAGATAAAGAGTTTAATAGGACAGAAAAGGAAGATAACAATAACAATGTAAATGATAAAGAATATATAAACAAGTGATATACAGCACAATTTCTCACCACCCAGAGCCAATGCTCAGCTAGTTCCTGAGCCACGTCACCTCCCAGCCGACTCCCTAGTTATATACTAAGCATGATGTCATATGGTGTGGAATATCCCTTTAGCCAGTTTGGGTCAGCTGTCCTGGCTGTGCCCCCTCCCCCCTTTTTTGGGTGCCCCCCCGCCTTCTCATTGCAGGGCAGTATGAGAAGCTGAAAAGTCCTTGACTGCTTGGCAACAACTAAAATATTAGTGTGTTACCAGCATTATTCTCATCCTAAATCCAAAACACAGCACTATACCAGCTGCTAGTAAGAAAATTAACTCTATCCCAGCCAAAACCAGGACAAATACATTGCTGGCCAAAATGTCCATAAACTTAGCAGGTACCTAAGTTTTTCTGGAAAGGTTAAATTTATAATCCTAAAAGTACCTGAGCATCTTGGTGAAGAGCCCAAAAGAAATTAAGTGACATCTGCATACTCAAAACACCATGTTCCAAGCAATTCACTGTGTCTCCAAGTTATTTTTAGTACATATTGATCACTAAGAGCAAAATGAATAGTAATACTTTATGGACATTTTGGCCAGCTGTGTATCTGTCCTGGTTTCGGCTGGGATAGCATTAATTTCTTACCAGCAGCTGTATAGTGGTATAGCAAGCTTTGAAAGGAAAGTATGTAGTTGGAAGTTTTCTAAGGTAAGAGAACCTAAGTCAAATACACAACACTAAATGTCACTGCATATTAGAAAAAACCACAGTGAATGCTGTAACCTAATAGTGGTTGTGTTTGTGACAGTCCCTAAACTCTGCAAACTTTTAGAAAGAAAACTAGCCTGAAAATACACATCCTCATTCTATCAACGATTAGAGGTTTATTTAGAGATTATTTGGAAGGTTATTTAGACATTTGTTTGTTCACGTTGAAGGATCTGGCAGATAATTTTGGGAAGACACTGTTATATCCACTTGTAAAATATTTTTAATAATCCACTATCAATAGAAAATCTGCCATTCAGATGAACAATTGCTCATTGATAGCATCGTTTTCCTTAACTGTTTCAAATGTGAGGCATAACTAAAGGGGTTTGTATTGCAGATCTTTTGCTTATTGGGCAACAGATACTGTATGTACTATTTTCTACTGTAATCTACTGGATGGAAGCAGAATTGTTTGCTACCCACATAGGTCTGCAAGGACAATAGTATTAACTATTTATGACTATTTTTTGATATCTAGTATACCAATTATGTGCCTTACAGTAATTCTCAGACTGTATCAAGAGACTGAAGGAGATTGAACTGCTGTTTAGAGACCAAGCCTAAAATGAAGGAAGTGAGTTCAATTCCTTGCTACTCTACTTTAGGGACAAAGCCTATTAGCTGAGTTCCTCAGTAGTATTCGTAGTTCAAGATAAGCAGAGCACATGGGAAGGCCATGCAAAAACTGATCTGTGCAGGTCGGGAGTAAGGAGGAGAAACTTCCCTTTATTTCACATGGTTTTGCCATTTTAGACAGAATGAACAATGTACAGGATAAATGTACATGCCTCCAGCTGAGTGGATTAAGAGATTCTTCTTCCACTTTCTTCATAGCTTTTGAACAAATAAAATAAAACTCCAAAGCATCACAGCACTGAATGGGACTGCTGTTGGTTCTGTAGCATTGCTGTGTCAGTGTAGTCTTTTCCATTCAAATGCCAGCAATTCATCTGTAGGTGACTGAAGCACATCCACACTTCAGTTATGGCATTTTCCTTATTAATTGTCATGCTCACTCAGATATGCCTTTTTTAGTGATGAGTACAGCTGTGTGAGGACATATGCTTCCATTCCGCGTAGTGCTTTGTGATTTTCTTGCTCTACATTTCAGAATACCTCACAGAAAATACAGGAAATCTGGATCATACCAACCCTGCCCCCATCAAGCTTCTCTTGGCATCCAATTTCAGTGCCAGAGCTATTTCCAGACTAAGCCAGATAAAATACCCAGTACTGAACACCATAGTCACAGCAATCAAACTGAGACCCACAGTGCTACTCTTTACAAAGACTGTTCCCCAACCACTGTTTCAGGAAAGAAAAGGGTATTCTAACTACTCAAAGTTGTGAAAGAGGGTTCATTTTCGTTATAATTTTCATGCCAAAGTGAAAACTATCTGTGCTGTAGTTGCTCTCTTATCACACCAGTAGATTTCCATAAACAGGCTGCAATATAAGCTCAATTCCATAGACTTTGTTTCAGCTGTATAATGCATAACCAAGAGATTTTAAGGCCCTGTAGGTTTGCAGTGTATGCAAGTCTCATCTTCAGTCAAAGCTGAGTGCACACATAGGATTAAAATCTACCTTTGTACCTTTTCTATTGAATTTTCTTATCTTGCTATATCTGCAGCCTTAATAAAGCACAATTTATTTGCAATGTTTCCTTTAACTTATATAGTATCATCAACTCAAGCAAAGCAGAGTGCTGAGTGGGTAAGAAGAGGGAAAAATCCTCCAGAAATTGGAGCAGGACACGAAAAAGCAAGTGTGAGGCAGCTTGGGTATGACAATGGAAGAAAAGCAGTTTAAAATCTCCTTGCATAGTTATATTGCACATCCATGTTACTGATGCAGCTCCTCACCTGCAGCAGTGGTGTGTGCTTGCTGTGGCAGCAAATATCACAGATCTTTTGTGGATTCATGGTGCTAAGCCTTGCATAAATATAATTTAGTTCCTTACTCTGCCTACATGAATTCTGTTGCAGGACTCTGGCATTCAATTTCCTCCCTTTCAGCTTGTGTTCCACTCTGTTGCCTTTGCTGACCCTGATGACACTGAATCTTCTTGCATCCTTACTGGGAAGAGAGGAAATGTGCATTTAAAAGGCAAGCAAACATTGCCATAATCTCTCAAATGTTCCTCTAGGAACATTGTGGGGGCTAGGGAGGCAGCACAGCTGTCAAAACAGTGTCAGATATTCACAAATAGTACCCAAAATGGGAAGTACCCTCAGTTATGCTGAGTTTTCATAACTGCCTGAGACAGCTATGAAGCAGTGGGAACATTCTGATATCAGCCCTGGTTCTCCAAAAGTGAAGCAGCACAGTGCAATAAACTATTTAGCTGACTTTAAATACACTCTTACAACAGATGAATCCCAACTATAATGCTCAAAGCTGTAGCTGCAAAACTAGGGTCTTGGTTAACACTCATAAATGTTTAAATTAGAAGCTGAAATCTTCCATTAATATGCCGTGGAATCTCTGACATCAAGTAAGTTTGTTGGGTTTTTTTTGGCCTTTTTTTCCCCTATCAGAAACTGCCCAACATCAACAAAGGCAGTTAGCTAGTTTTTACCACTAAGGCCTTACTAGAGAGGAAAATTGTTTAAAGGCTGGAGAATTACCAAGTTCAAAAGTTTGGGGGGTTTATTCTGTAGTCTTCTGTTCTACTGTTTGTATTTATTCTGCTCCCTCCATGAGGAAGCCCCTTCCAGAACGAAAAATTTGTCATGTTGGTCTTTCTTCCTCACTTAATTGGCAAAATGTATTGCCTTTATATTTTTAGAATTTAATATTTCCTGAGCACATTTATGTATCTACACATATAAAAGCAAAGCAAGTCTGGAAAAAGTGGTTTATGTTTGGTGCAGCAGGCAGTGAAGTTCATGTTACTCTTTATTGAATATCAGCAGGTGAAATATTGACTTTGTGGGTAAATAGCTAAGAAAAGCACCATAATATTTTTGAGTTTCAGGAGAAATTTAAATATTTTTCATGTTTAACAACCTTGTGTTTATCAAACTATTCTAATGAGTAATAAAAATTGTTACAGAAAGCAAAATGTTTGACTAACCTATTTACCAACATTAACTTCAGCTCTTATCAAGATAGGCAGCAGAAAGTAAACCAAGCAGTGCACAAGTACTTTTGTGCTGTTTGGCTGACTCTTGGAAGTGACGTAAGCATCCAATGGACTTTGTCCATATTTGTGACTGAATAGTTCAATTCAGTGTAACTCTGCTCAGCATTGTGGTAGTACATGAAGCACAAATTCTACTTATACATATCTAAAACACACATCAAAACCACATAAAGAGATGAGAATAGATAAGGAAAGGTGACTGGAAGCACAGATCATCAACATATTTCACAAACAAGTTTTCCGGGACCTAAAGAAATATAATATACATGTCTCTGTGGGCTATTTACTAACCTGTAGGCAGATCAGCTTCCTAGGTAAGCCATATCTGCCAGGCTGCTTTTCAAAGTACTGTCAGCCAGGAAATGACTATTGCAAACCCCATGTTCTGCCTGCTGGACCTTTACCTCATTGTCTGTGAGAATAAGTCTAGTGTGCATTTGTGCCTGGGAAACTAATGAATTTAAGAAGCACACAAATAACCTGCTGAATGACTGGAATACCACCAAGCATAAATATGTTCCTGCAGTTCAATGAAGGAACAGAAGGATCCAGGGAAAAATGGCTAGGATAAGAAAGCCATCAATATGTGGAGTTATTTAAAGTTATATAGGGCCGAGAAGTCTCAGTGTATGACAATGTAGAAAGAATTTAATTGATCAGAGAAGGGACTGAAATTGCACTTCTCCTTCAAAGACTATACTTTTCTGAATGATATAAAATTAATAGTGAAGTCAAGCAATATTGTGAAACATCACAGAATCAAAGGAAAGACTGATTTCTACCAAAGCCCATAAAAATAGTAGAACAGTGTTTCTCAGGATATCTTAATGCAGGCCTAATGTTTGTAGCAAAGTGTTAATGTAACTGATTTTACATGGCTTTTCTAGGAAGCTAATATGATTTGAATCATGAACTTGATGAAGGCAGAGTTTGGTTTTAAAAATAAATATATGAAAATGACTTTGTAGAAAGAATACATGTGGGAAAATTATATGCTCTAGTATAATTCCATTTTAAAAGGCCATAATAAGTCTCTAATAGATCTTCTTATTTTCATGAATCCTGAATTTCATTCACGATTTCAAAGTGATCCTCGCTTTGACAACTTGGTGAGTTATTGCACGGTCACATTAGGTCCTTAGTGTTATTGAACAAGCACTTTTTGCCACGTGTTCAGAACTTAAGGAAAAAAAAATGCTTCCTTCAGTAGAAAATAGGGCTTACTGCCCTCGTGTAGCTATTGCAAAAAAAAAAAAAAAAAAAAAAAGGCGCCTTGGAAAATTTATGCTTTGGGATTTAATCCAACATAACTACTAGGAACAGGCACTCACAAAGCATAGATTGCACATTTTTCTCATTGTGAAACTTTTCTGTCTTGCCTTTGAAGCAGCTGTGACTTGTACTCCAGCACTTAACTAGATAACCCAGCAATCTTATATTATCTGACTATTTCTGGGCTTTTCTAAATCTGGGGAGGTATTTTAGGTGTTGTGTTGGAGATGGTAAGGAAATTATGGATTCATTTTTCATTCTATATTTTTGTGACTGATCTTTTGTTATTTCATAATTTTCTCAGGAGCATAGGATTACTTTCATGGAGGTCAATGTTCTTAAAAACTCAGCATGAAATGTGTTTTTATAGTTTTTGATTATTGCATTTGAGAAATTAGCTAAATGTAGACTTACTCTACTCATACTTTTTCAGAGGGTACGGCTTTGTTGTTGTTGTTAATTTTTATCATCATAAAAACTCCTACACATTGCAGGCTCCTCACAGATACCTGCAGTGCTCACCCCTCTCATGGGATTTGAGCTGGGCATGACTTCCAAAGAGAAAAGTGTACAGTTTTGCTGAGCTTCCTGTGAAAGTGTGCAAAATGCATGAATATTGAATCAAATATGATGGGACTGTTTGGAGATTAGCTAACATCACTCACTGCCTTTCATCACTAGCTTTTGTAGAGATGGCTGTATCCCTCACTACTTTTCAGCAGCTATAATAATGATGCCACATAGATGAGCTTGCACAATCTCTGGGGTTTTTTCACAGGTGGATACCTTCATAATCTTCCTCTAATACCTGGTGATTACACTGACAACATTATTAGTCCTGTGAGATCATAATTGACCTTTCCACATTGTACTTGCAGCCTCCAAGTGGAAATGTCACCCTCTGATGTAATGAGATACCAGCATTGCATGAAGGGACATTTCCCACCAAAGATGTCCTTGCCTGGAGTTTCATGTGTAGGATGCTGTCAATTGTCCAAACTCCTTACCCGAACCAGAGATGTTAAGTAATGCATATGCCATGTGCAGGATGCAGTACATGTGTAGGGTAAATATCAGGCACATGGCCTGATTTTACTGGGAAAATTTAGGTGTGTTCTCCATTCCTACCCCTCCCAGACAGTCTTGCTGCAGTCAAGAGACTGTGGAGACCTTTGAGTCTGCCTTTAAAAACACATGAGGGGGACAAATAGAGGGAGGCAGTCTTTCTTAAACAGCCTGTCCTTTCAAAAGAAGGCCATAGGCACAAAAACCCTTGGTCCTCTTGCCCAAAATGGACTCTTGAACTGGACAAGATATTGTCCAGTCTGAGGTTTAGCAACTTATTTATTTCTCTCTCTGTAAATACTGGTGCTAGGACACTATCACTTGCTCTGGTATTTATACTCCAGCCTACTGACAGACAAGGTGCACAAGTGTAGTTCAATCACATCTCATTCTGCAGAATCCCACCAAATACCAACCAGACACAGTGTGTCTCAAGTTGTTCCAACAAGTGCTCAAGTCGTTCACACAAGTGAAAAGAAAAAGAAAACCAAGCAACATGCTTGGTTGGTAAAATTACTCGAGAAATTATCATTGATGGTGCCCCAGCTCTCTGGGGCTCTCCAGGGTGGCACAGATTTTTTGCACGGCTGCAGACCCTGGTCTGAACTGTTTAAGCAGAGCACTGATGGTTTCCTGTACCTGGGGAGTTTATGACTTCTACCATGGAAGAGGAAAGCGTAGCTTATTCATGAGGCTAAAGTGGGAAGCCTGATAATAAAAAGAAGGGCCCATAAAACCAAGGTGGTGGGTTTTTTTAGGCCCAGCAACCCAGCTTAATAAAAATCTTCCATTATTCAAGCAGTTGCCACAACTAAATCTGACATCAAGACAGAATTCATATTACTTCATGGTGGCTCACTGATACTTAGTTCACTAAGTCTGATCCCAAGTCCATCTGTGAGCAGTGGCAACATATCCTCTTCCAGGTAGTTGGAGCAT
The DNA here is from genome assembly GCF_011004875.1 of Balearica regulorum gibbericeps. Classification (NCBI taxonomy): domain Eukaryota; kingdom Metazoa; phylum Chordata; class Aves; order Gruiformes; family Gruidae; genus Balearica; species Balearica regulorum. The sequence goes on along the minus strand of NC_046188.1, from coordinate 50,034,426 downwards.
GGCCCACAGGCATTGCCATCACTCTCCAGGGCTAAGCAGCCCACAACAATATCTTACAATTACATAATCAATTCTTAGACACCTAAAATTAAGTGAGATGGATCCTCCACAAGTAAGTTGGTCCAGTGATATTTATTTATGGCCAAATACTGCCTACCTGCTCCCACTAATGACCACAGTACTGTACAGTTAGCCTCATTTCTTCCAATGTGAGTGAAGTGTTAGTCTGTGGGAGTTAAAGCTACAAATCTGGTCCTCTGAGTATAATCTGTGTTCTATCTATATAGCAACTGGAGCAATGAAATATTTAATTTGAAAAGGAAGTGATATAAAACATTAACTTTGAAGCAAAATATTGTGCCTTAATGAAGCAAGAAAGTTGCAGTGACTCATTTTAGCTTCATTAAAATGACAGGGCTTCCCAAGAAATAGCTGCACTTTGATGGAATCTCCTTTGAAAGCCAACCAAATTCACTTATTTCTCTTGGATACAGCCACAGTGTGGCAATGCCTGGGAGCCTAGTCTGAACTTTTCACATGACACCCTCTGTGAAAGGCATTGGCTTGCTGGATGAAGAAGCTACAGAAAGGTTTACACCCATACTGCAAGACTGCTAATTCAGCCTGCTGAGATCCTGGCTCCGACAGCTGGTTGCCTTGACTATCCCAAGTTGCTCATTCAAGCCCATTCATGCTCTTCTAGTCTACAGCTCATAGTGCACACACAGCCTAAAGAATCTACAGCATTTCAGTAAAATTACTAATTGTACTTACTGCACCTGCATCCTGGTTACATTTAAATAAACATAGTCCTGTCTGACTTTTGGGTCAGGGCCTTACCATTTGTAATGATGGATTCTTATCAAGAACAGAACCAAAGTCAGTTGCAGATCCTCCCTCTTCCCAAGAGAGATCACTACTGTGACTAAGTCCCGACTCCAAGCCAGCAAAGCACTTAAACCATTTACATGTGCATTTGTTTGCAGTGTTTCTGTGCTTAAAGATGAACCTCCATTTTGATGGCTTCTGGAGAGGACGCCAAGTCCTTAACATGCTGTGTAATATACAACACCACAAGCAGCATTAATACAAAATACTGTATTTGAACTTCTCACTTTTGAAATTTTCAGGCCTTCCAGCTAAATGACAGTGCTGAACTTTGACAGTGCTCAAACAACTACATTCAGCAGTGACTTTTTTTTTTATATTAAAGTCTGCTCTTAGGTTTTGCAGTCTAGATTTTTCCACAACCATAGAGAAAGGGACCTGGAGTTCAAATTCCAAGACCACCAACCTCACTAACAGGAGTGACAAATAAGACAGAAAGAGTTGAAGAATGTATATTGTTGGTGCATGTCTGGTGTTTGAAATACCATTCTCTGCTAGATGCCACCACCAGTTATTTTTCAGAAATCATTTTCACAGAAATATATACTTAAGGTATGGGGATAATAAGTAACACAGTGTGAGGTACAGAACAAGTTGCCATTAGACAAGCAGACTCAGCACCAATAGCACAAAATTGTGCAAGAATCTGTAACTGATGACTTATTAAACTAAGATGTGTTTATAGACTGCAGGGATTGGTTAGTTATCTACTTCCTGGAAGTACTTCGGTGTTCCTAGAAATCTTTAGTTCACTTTAACTGAACAAAGTTGACTATAACACAGAAATATCTCACAGATTAAAGACAAAACTTGTCAAGATTTAAAAAAAGGGGAGAGCAAGACTGGTATATGAAGTAAACTGCTAGAATCAGCTCTTACGACAGTCTCAAGCTATTGTGATTTATTTGCTGCACACCTGGCATGTCTTCTGTCCTGGCTGTTGACTGGGATAAAGTTAATTTTCACAAGAAGCTGGGAAGGGACACAGCCAAGATAGCTGACCGAAACTGGCCAACCAGATATTCAAAACCATGATGTCATACTCAGTTGATAAAGGGGGAACTGGCCGGGGAGGAGGAGTTGCTACCTGGGATAAGCTGGGCATCAGGTCTTAGGCAGTGACCAAATTGCAGTGTGTATCATTCCCTTTGTGTATTTTTATATGTATTGCTGTTATTTTCCTCTTCCTTTGCTGTCCTAGTAAACTATCCTTATCCCAAACCATGAGTTTTACCTGTTTCTTCTAATTCTCCTCCCTATCCCACTGGATGGGGGAGAGGGCTGGGGGGGAAGTAAGTGAGCAGCCACGTGGTGCTTAGCTGCTGGCTGGGGCTAAACCATGACAGATGGATAAGGAATCAACTGGCTGGCTGCATCCAAACAGTCAATGGCTCAATGTCCAAGTGGAAACCAGTAAAGAGGGCTGTCCTTCAAGAGTCTGTACTGGGCCTAATACTGTTTAATATCTTCATCAATGACATAGATAATGGGATTGAGTGCATGCTCAATAAATTTGCAGATGACATCACAAGCTGAGTGGTGCAGCTGATACATTAGAGGGAAGGGTTGCCATCAAGAGGGACTTTGACAGAAGTGGGTCTATGCAAATCTCATGAAGTTCAACAAGGCTAAGTGCAAGGTCCTGCATCTAGGTTGGGGCAACGCACGGTATCAATACAGTCTGTGGGGGAAGGATGAATGGATTGAGAGCAGCCCTGCAAAGAAGAACCTGGGGATACCAGTGGATGCAAAAACTGGACATGAGCTGGCAATGTGCACTTGCAGCCCAGAAAGCCAAACATGTCCTGGGCTGCAGAAAAAGAAGTTTGGCCAGAAGGTCAAGGGACGTAGGTGATTCTCCCCCTCTACTCCATTCTCAAGAGACCGCACCTAGAGTACTGCATACAACACTGGGGCTCCCAGTACAGGAAAGACATGGACCTTTTGGAGTGGGTCTAGAGGAGGGCCATGAAAATTATCAGAGGGCTGGAACACCTCTCCCATGAAGAGACGCCAAGAGTTGGAGTTGTTCAATCTGGAGAAGAGAAGGCTCTGGGACACTCTATTGTGGCCTTTCAATATATAAAGGAGGGTTTATAAGAAAGACAGAGACTTTTTACAAGGCTCTGTAGTGATAGGACAAGGGCAATGGTTATAAACTGAAAGAGAATAGATTTAGATTGGATATAAGGAAGAAACTTTTTTGATGAGAGTGATGAGACACTGGGACAGGTTTCCCAGAGAAGTTGTGCCCCATTATTGGAAGTGTTCAAAGTCAGTTTTGAACAACCTGATCTAGCAAAAGATGTCCATTCCCATTGGGGGGGTGAAGGGGGAGAGGGGGCAGATTGGTCTAGATGATCTTTGAAGGTTGCTTCCAACACAAACCGTTCCATGATTCTGTACTAAGCCTGGGCAAAAATTAGGAGAACTACTATTGCAAGTGTGGGACACAGTACAACTGATCCATCTTGGAGCAATTTCCCAATATCCAATCATTATTCAATGACTCAAAGGGGCACAGGGAAAAGGAAAGGTGGTTTATTTTCTTTGGGAGTGGTTGTGGGGGGCAGTGGAGCTACAGCAGCCCTCCCAATTTGATTGGAATTATAGAACAGTGACATGGAAGTGCATGTGACATCGGGTTGGGGCAGTATTTGAGCTATTTGGTTATTCAACAAGGCGTTTACAATTTTGCCTTTACTAACCCTGACATAGAAGCATTTAACTTCAGCAATGCAATCCAGAGAGTTACGCTGGAGCACGTTTTCATCTTAAAGGAGAGCTGATATCACTCCTGGGAGTTGCCCAGGCAAAAGTGGTCAGTGTAATTCTTGCATTAGGGTAGTTTGGAGAATACCAAGCTGAAAGGGGAGAGGATATTGTGCTTTGTGAAAAAAAAACACAAAAGAAAGAAGTTACCTGAAAGTATGTGTTTGTAGCTGTATTCTTGTCTGGAGTCCCAAAAGGCAGAATTGATGGGAAAACTAACCTCTGTTTATGGCAGCTATATAAGCAATTGCAAAGGAAAAAGAGATTACAAAATGATTTTAGACCAATGGATAGACCAATTACACTCTCTGCTCCCCTCCTCCATCTTCAGTGAAGAGAGGAAGAGTACGCCAGGACCAAGGGATAAACCCATCTTGCCTCAGTGTTACACTGGAAAAACATGTAAAACTCAAAATCTTACTAGATCAGGATACCACCTCAAACCTTCAAGGCGCAAAAGGTTTTTTGGGTCCCACAGAGAGAAGACAGATTTTGTATTCCACTGACAATACGTTGGAGCCATCATAAACAGCAGTGGGTGAGAGCTCTAACAGACACAGGGGCTAAAGTAATTTTAATTCATGGGGACCTATCCCAACATCCTATCCTGGTTTCAGCTGAAATAGAGTTAAGTTTCTTCACAGTAGCTAGCATAGGGCTATGTTTTGGATTTGTGATGAAAACAGTGCTGATAATATAGAGATGTTTTTGTTATATAGAGGTGGTTTTTGTTAATTGTTGAGCAGTGCTCACACAGGGTCAAGGCCTTTTCTGCTTCTCACACTGCCCCATCAGCAGGATGGCTGAGAGTGCACAGGAAGTTGAGAGGGGACACAGACAAGACAGATGACCCAAACTGACCAAAAGGATTTTCCATACCATATGATGCCATGACTCATTTTATAAGAGGCTTGGGGAAGAGGAGAGACTGGGGGGGCATTGGCATTTGGAGTGATGGCGTTTGTCTTCCCAAGTAACTGTTATGTGTAACAGAGCCCTGCTTTCCTGGGGATGGCTGAACACCTGCCTGCCCATGGGAAATGGTGAATGAATTCCTTGCCTTGCTTTGCTTGTGCACACAGCTTTTGCTTTACCTGTTAAACTGTCTCTATCTCAACCCATGAGTTTTTCTCACTTTCCCTCTTCTGACTCTCTCCCCATCGCATTGGGGGGAGAGAGAGAGAGCACGTGGCTGCATGGTGCTCAGCTGCTGCCTGCGGTTAAACCACAACATATCCAGAAAATAGACTGATGGAAATTTATGTCTTGGGGGAAGAATCTGTTTGTGAAATCTCTTTGATATTACAATCGGATTCCTACCTAACCTTTATAGCAAAAGTGTGGATACCTAAAGTATCCAAATATATTATTTGTTGGGAGGTAAAACTTCCATGATGGGGGAAATACTCTTTTGTAGTTCATATGATCCCTGTATAAAAAGTGGTTATGCCTCATGTTATTTTGGGCCCACCTCCCTCCAAACTGGTTGCATCCAAGAAGCACAGAAAAAGATTGCCCAGATAATTAGACAAGTATCAGAGGCTGAATGGTTCCCTGATGGCTTGTGAAGAATGACAGTTGATTGCTGATTCTTGAATAAGGCTGCCCTCACTTGCAGCCTTCATGTCTGACATCATCACTTTTCCTGAGCTGTGTGAAACCAAAGCCGGACCATGGCACACTGTGTTAGATACAGCTAATGCTGGATCCAACTGCTAATGATTCACAGGAGCAATTGATGTTCCCATGGGATTGTCAGCAACATGCCTTCATGTTTCTACCCCAGAGGTATATACACAGCCCTGTTGATTTGCCATAGGTTAGTAGACCAACATTTGGAAGACTGTAGTATTTTCTCATGTCATACATTGTGGGGGAAATCCACTCTGTGGACAATGTTATGATCACTGTCCCTGCTGAGATCCTGGCCCAAAGAACAAGGGTTCAAAATTCTTAATTTTGGAACATTGTACTAATATTTGTAAATATGTTATGCCAAATTTGATTCATAGAAAATAGTCAATTTAGTTTGTTTTGCAGAATGTGGATATTGATACCCTACTGGATGTCACATCTGCACTAGCCCAAAGCAATGCCTGTCAATGATCTCTATAATACACTCAAGTTTGAAGTCCTACCTGTTCAGCCTATGGTGGACTCTCTGGTGGGAAATAAAGGGCCCACCAGCGTTGTCTGTCTGCCTAGATTCTTCCAAGTGTCCTCTGGGGCCATTCAGCACCCTCTTGATGCCTCTCTGGAAGATCTGGGGTGTCCAAGTGGCTTTCAGTGCACCCTAGTGGTTTCTGGGTATACTTTGTGCTAGCAGAGTATTGTGGGGGTTTTTTGTGCATCTCAGGGTTCTCTGAATCCCTTTTCTTGTAACACCAATTTCCTTTCTGTGCTGTCTATGGCCATCTTCACATCCTCCAGGGCATTTCTGTGTCCTCCAAATGCATTTTTGTATGCTCCAGAGCCTCTGAGTCCTAATCAGTATTTTCAAAGCACTGCTGAGTGCCTTTTGGTGCATTCCAGGTTTCCAATGTGCCTTTCAGAGCAGTCCAGGGTCCCATGGGAGCTTTTTTGTGTCACCTGTGTTTCTGAGTGCCTTTGTGGGGACAATAAGTACTGCCATAGTCCAAGATCTTCCAAATGCCTTTATGGGGATTGTAAGACCTCCTTTCAGTAAAGTCTAGAGAAAGCTCCAAGTGCTTTTTCAACACTGTTAAAGGGCTGTGGAGTGCTACCTGAGGTCATCCAAGTGTCCTCTGGAAGAGTTCTGCATCCTCCAAGGTGCCTTTTTGGGTTTTGTGCATACATGGGATTGGAGACTGGTGAGGAAATGGGGAAAACACACCAATTGCCTTTCAGTACTGTCAAAGCACCACCAACTCTCTTTCTCCGAATTTCAGCATTCTCTCAGTGTCTTTTTGGTGCAGTTCAGGTTCTCCAAGTACCTTTTGGAACAGTCCAGGTGCCTTCTCATGTAGTCAGCAGCCTCTGAATGATTTTCGCTGGTGTCAAAGGTTCTTCAATTGCTCTTTGTTGGCTTTGCAGAGCTGCTGAGTTCCATCCTATACTGCTGGGGTCCTCAAATATCCTCCAGACCAAGTCTCCAAGTGCCTTTCTGTGTGCTTCAGGGGCCTCTGAGTGCTTGCTGGCACAAAGTGCCACTGAGTGCCTTTCAGTGCAATGCACGGCCCCCTGCATGCCTTTCAGTATATTCTGTGGCCTCAGAGTAACTCTCTCTCCAATTCAGCAGCCTCTAAATGTATTTCAGTGCAGTTCAGGTTCCCTGGGAGCCTTTTGGAGCAGTCCAGGGTCCAATGGTAGCCTTTTTATGTAGTCTGTAATCTCCTGAGTGTGTGTCAGTGGGCCGTAGATTACTTTCTGGGTGCTGTTCTGTGCTGCCTATATTCCTCCTGGTGCCTTTGTGTTCTATCCAGACTCCTCTGAGTAGCTTCTGGGTCTGTTTGATGTCCTCCACATGCTTTCGTTTGATAACTGGGAACATGCCAGTGCATTTTGGTGAAGTCCAAGGGCCCCCGAGTGCCATTGCATGCTGTCTGGAGTACTCCAAGTGCACTCTAGAGTGGTTCAGCTTCCTCTGTGTACCTGTCAGAGGGACATCCAAGGGCCTATGGTGCTTGCCAGGGTGCTTCTGGTGATACTCATTGCTGTTACTGGGAAAAGTAACAGCCCAAGAGAGACCAAGTGCCCGTTTAGAGAAGGTAGAGCATCCAAATTCCTTTAAGAGCATTCCAGCTTCCCTAAGTTCTATTCAGTAAAGCATTGTCTTGAGAGTTTTTCACTGATGCCAAGCGACCCCTCTACAATTCACTGTTACCAACAATATCAGAGTGCCTTTCTTTTTTCTTTGAGAACCTCACTGTCCTTCTGTTCACCAGAGCTGGTAGAGCAAATGTAAATCTTGAGGTTTTGGTAAAGCTGCCAAGGAAAATTGAGAGCAAGAAAAAGATTTCAGTTCTGCCAATTCCTGTGTGGAAAGCCTCACTGGTTTGCTCTTTTGGACTTGGGCTCTGAGTAAGAGTAAGGCAGTATGTGAGGGACATCCTTAGGTGTCAAAACAAACAGAGTACCAGTTGGTGTGACTGATGAAATTGCCAAGGGAAGGTGAAAGTTACAAACAGCTTTGACCATGGCGCCCTCTGCAGACGAACCTTCATAGAATATTTTTCTCTTATGGACTTGAGCTTTGGCTATAGTGAGGCTAGAACTCTGGCTAGACTAGCTCTGCCTTAGGAGGCAGCAGAACTCCCGTCTTTGGCGAGTCTGTGTAGGGGCTTTCCAAAGGAACCTGAGAGGCAGCAAGAGCTTTCAGTCTGGCCACTTCTGTGTGGGAGACTTACCTGGAAGAACTCTGTTTATTAGATTTGGCTATACAGAGGCAGGAGATGATGGAAAACATTAGGTGTCAGAAGAAGTGCAGATCCCCATCTTGAGGAAACTGTAAAGCATCCTGCAAAGGGATGGTGCGTGCCAGCAGTAGTTTTCAATCCTATCCACTCTGTGGGAGTGATAGCTGGCTGCTGTATATTCTATTGCTGGGCTAAGGGGATCGTGTGATAACATGTCACAGCAAAGGGAAAGCCTTGGATTTGGTGGGGCTCTGAAAGGATTTCTGATAGAACATGAGGGCCAGGAACAGTTTTCAGACCAGGCCACTTAAGTTTGGGATGCATATCTGGAGGTTCTACATTTTGTTCATATGCACTGGCAACAGTGGAGGTTACCTGGTGGAGCAAGCACTGAGCTTCCATGTTAGTGGGGCTTTTCAATGGCCTGCCAAGGGAAAGGACCAGCTTTCAATCCTGGCCATTTCTGTGTCAAAGCCTTATCTGGCAGCTCTCAGTTTTCTTGCTGAGATCTGACAATGGTGATGATCACGCGTTTGACCAAAAACAGAGACCTGGTTTCATTGGGGCTGAAAATGACTACCAAGGAGAAGTGAGGCCCACATACAAGAGCTGTTCCTGGCCACTTTTGTGTTGGAGCCCAAGATGGACTTTCTCCCTTTCCTTTCTGAGCTTTGACAATGGTGATGAATACACGCTAAAGCAAAACAGAGCTCTGGTTCTGGTGACACTGAGAATTCACAGCCAAGTGAAGGTGAGGCTAACAGTTTTTCAGGCCTAGCCAGTTCTGTGTTGGAGGCATATCTGGTGGTGGTATATTTTGTTACTGTGCACTGTTGAGAGACACTTTTAGTAGTCCAGCAAGCACGGAGCCTCGCTCAGTGTTGGTGGTTCTGTGCAATACCAAGGGAAGATGAGGGCCAGGAACTGCTCTCATTCACGTCTGTATTTGAGTCCGAGGTTGCCATTCTCCCTTTCCTCGCTAAACTCTGACGATGGTGATGATTAGACATTATAGCAAAACAAAGCCCTGGTTTTGGTGACACGAAGAATGCAACAACAAGTGAAGATGAGAATAACAAACAGCTTTCAGTCATAGCTCCTTCTGTGTGTGTTGGTGCCACACATGAAGGTTATATTTTTTAATAACATGCATGAGCGACAGTGAAGGTTAACAGAAGGAGCGAGCACTAAGCCTTTGTGTTTTGTGGGAATTTTCAATGGCTGCCAAGGGAAGGTGACAGAAGAAACAGTACTTAACCAAGGCAAATCCTTTGTGGGAGCCCAAGCTCATTGTTCTCCACTTTCTTGTATAGGCTATGAAGACAATTAGGTGTTAGAAATCCATCTTCGTAGCCCTCCACTGGACTGTCTGCTGTAGTTCCTTGTCTTTCTCGAACTGGGGAGCTCTGAACTAGACACAGGACTCCTTCTTAGGGCAGAGTAGAGGGCGGGGGGGGCAGCTTCCCTTGACCTGCTGGCCGCGGTCTTCTTAATGAACCCCAGGACACTGCTGGCCTTCTGGGCCACAAGGGCACATTGCTGGCTCATGATTAACTTCTTGTCCACCAGGACTCCCAGGTTCTTGTGTGCAGCGCCGCTTTCCAACCGGTCAAGCCCTAACCTGTACTGGTGCGTGGGGTTATTCCTCCTGAGGTGCAGGACCCTATAGTTGCCTTTGTTGAACTTCATCGAGTTCCTCTCTGCCCAACTCTCCAGCTCATCCAGCTCTCGCTGTATGGCAGCACAGCCTTCTGCTGTATCCGCCACTCCTCCCTTTTTTGTATCATCAGCAAACTTGCTGAGGGTACGCTCTGTCCCTTCATCTAGGTCTTTGATGAAGACGTTGAACAAGACCGGACCCAGTACTGACCCTTGGGGAACATCACTAGCTACAGGCCTCCAACTAGACTCTGCGCCCCTTAGCACAACCCTCTGAGCTCTGTCCTTCAGCCAGTTCTCAGTCCACCTCACTGTCCACTCAGCTAACCCACACTTCCTGAGCTTGCCTATGAGGATGGTATGGGAGACAGTGTCAAAAGCCTTACTGAAATTGAGGTAGACAATACACACTGCTCTCCTCTCATCTACCCAGCCAGTCAAGCCATCAGAGATGGCTATCAGATTGGTCAGGCATGATTTCCCCTTGGTGAATCCATGTTGACCACTCCTGATAACCTTCTTTTCCTCCACATGCTTAGAGATTACCCCCAGAATCAGCTGTTCCATCACCTTTCTGGAGATGGAGGTGAGGCTGACTGGACTGTAGTTTCCTGAGTCCTCCTTCTTGCCCTTTTTGAAGACTGAAGTGACATTGGCTTTCCTCCAGTCCTCAGGCACATCTCCTGTTCTCCATGACCTTTCAAAGATGACATCTGCCAGCTTCCACAGCATTTCTGCATCTAACCCAATCGGGTCCATGGATTTGTGGATGTTGACTTTCCCTAAATGATCTCTCACCTGATCCTCCTCGACCAAGGGAAAAAATCTTTCTTTCTCCAGACTTTGTCTATTACATCCAGGATCTGGGATTCCTGAGGGCTGACCTTAGGAGTAAAGACTGAAGCAAAGATGGAATTCAGTAACTGCCTTTCTCTAAATCTTCTTTCACCAAGGTGTCTATCTCATTCAGCAACAGGCCAATATTTTCCCTAGTGTTCCTTTTACCCCTGAGCCATAATGGTCCTCTCGTGCTTAGCCTGAGTACACTTCTGAAATTGGAACCTTCCAGCAACTATTCTCACAGGAAATGTGCCATGACTCTGGTAGATGGTGAAGCAAGCCTGGAGCCTCAATATTAGTATGGCTGTGAAAGGGTTGCTGAGGGATATTTCAGGCCAGAAACATCTGTCAGAACTGCCATGTTTGGTCTGGGAGAATTGGCTCGATGTTTTCAATTTTGAGGATGAACACTAGTAGACAGTGTGACCTAAGGCACCACTAGAGTTGCAAGATGTTCATCCTGGAGGATTACTTACAAAAGAAAGACCCAACAACAGATGCCAGATAAGACCACCAAATGAGAGTCTGGAAACACCTCTTGCAAAACACTGTGACAAAATTGCTTGATGACCCAACTCACGACCATGTATGGAAGAAAGACCCAGAAGTTCATCAAAAAGGACACCAAAAGTGCTTCTTCAACAAACCGCTAGGGATCACAAGACACTTAAAGCACATGCATAATTAAGATGCAAATATTGTAATGAGTTCTGGGAAACATAATGAATAAGTATGATTTGATGAAATATAACCCTCACTGGTTGTACTTGGTGGCATGCACGATAGTCAGAGCTATCTCCCGTGCATCCAGCGCCATAATAAAGAATGCCTATCCTTTAATGCTACAGTGGTGTTAAAGAGTTTTATTTCTGATTTTGATGACACTAGCACTGTTTAAGTGGCAAAGCAAGCTTGCGGCCCCAGTACTAGTGGGGCTGCGAAAGGAAAGGTAAGGCAAATTTCAAGGCAGAAACATGTTTCAGTGCTGGATCTTTGCTGTGGCGTATTGGCTAGACATTTTCAATTTTGAGACTGGACTGTGGTAGATGGTGAGTGTGACCCAAAGGCAATATTAGGACTGTTTATTTGTTGATGGAAGTCCACAGCCCCGATGTTAGTGGAACTGTAAAGTGCTGCTGAGGGAAGCTTCAGGCCAGAACCATCTTTCAGTGCCGGCACCCTTCCTTTGGCACATGGGCTGAACATTTTCAGTTTTTGAGGTTGGCTGCTGGTACTATGCCAAGAAAGAGGGTAAGACAGTCCTGGGACTGCTTCAGTGGCTAGGTGAGCCTGCAGCCCCACTGTTAGTAGGACTGTGAACAGATGTCAGAGACCGTTAAAGAACCACCAATACCCTGTTTTGTCTTAAACAACGCCTGGTTGCCATGGCACTGCAGAGGCTTGGGGGTGGCACGGGTTCTACAGTTGTGGAGGGGCAAGCTGCTTCCCTCTACCTCTGGTAACTTTCCAGCGGCTTCTTTGGGCGTGTCCCGTACACCTGGGACCCCAGAGGACCCCCAACCTAATTTCAGAACTCTCTGGAATATCAAACTGCACAGATATGAACCACGGAACCTTCCTGAATAATGGACAGCACAGGTGCAAAACATCTGCATGTTACCACTATAAGGGCAGTCTCAGAGGGGCAGAACAGTACAAAGGAGAGAGCACATGTGCCACACTGTTGTTGACCCACCACCTGAGGAACAAGATGCTATTCATGCCTGTGACAATATTGTGGGATCCAAGGGTGGTGATACATGTTCTAACCTCTCTTTTTCTTCTCTTCTGTCCTTCTTCTCTTCTTCACCTTTCCTCTTAAGAAAGTCATGCAAACTGGTTGTTGCCTTTGCCAGAAAAATGTGCCTAGTTGTCAGTTGTTATTGCGGCAAGTGTTTTACCCATTATCCACACAGTTGCCCATGCCTATCCTTAAATTGTAAATAAAACTGTTACATTGCTCCTACAAGTCATTATTGTGACCCATTCAAGTTGAGGCTCCACTGGGAGGCACAGGGAATGCAAGCACGTCTAAGCACTGAAAAACTGCTAAGACTTAATTCCATCTCTCTGGCCATCAACCTTCTTAGATCTTGAAAAGACAAAAAAAGTCCCAGCCCTGCTCCCAGATAGTGTTTCTTTCCTGAAACTTACTGCATAGTCCCATGCACAGTCCTGATAACATGGGGACTCCAAGCTCCTGTAGGCTTTGAAAAAATCTGAGTGATTTACTATCTCTCTAGCCATAAAGCAGCTTCCAATTTCAAAAGTCAAGACTGCCCCATCCTGCTCTGAGACAAAAGGTGCCTTTCTATAAAGGTGTTTCTTTCCAGAAACTTATAGTGTGTTCCCAAGCACAGTCATGACAACATGGGGACTCCAGGCTCCTCTAGGCACCAAGAAACAGATAAGAGTGACTTTCCATCTCTCTGGCCATTGACTTGGTTCAAGGTTGAAAAGTGAAAAGTCCCAGCCCTGCTCCCAGACACAAAGTGCCTGTCCCTATAAGGTGTTTCTTTCCTGAAACTTACTCTATGGTCCCATTCACAACTGTGACAACATGGGAACTGCAGGATCCTCTAGCCTTTGAAAAAAAATCCAAAGACCAACTTGCCCTGTCTCTGACTGTGGAGCAGCTTCAAGTTTCCAAAGTCAAGAATGCCCAGTCAGTCTCCCACACAAAAGGTGTCCATCCCAAAATATGTTTCTTTCTTGAAACTTATAGTATGTTCCCAACTACAGTTCTAATAACACAGGGACTCCAGGCTCCTCTAGGCATCAAAAAAAATCTAAGGAGCGACATACCATCTCTCTGACCATCAACCTGCTTCAAGCTTCAGAAGAACGCCCAGTCCTGCTCCCAGACAAAAGAGGTCTGTTCCCAAAGGTGTGTCCATCCTGAAACCTCTCCCTGCCCCTTTGCAATCTACAGTCCTTTATATCTAGGCCCAGCCCCATCTTCTTCCAAAATACCTGGGCTACCCCTCCCATCACACAACTGTGAAGATTTTTTTTCCGAAGGCCCAACAGAAAGAGAAGCTATAGAGAACAATTTTTACATTAACCTTACTTCAACCACCTATTCACAGCCCTTGAAATACTGTGAATAAGGGCTCACCCGACCACCAAAACAAAAATCTAATATCGACTTACCCTCCTTCTCAGTGTTGACCAGTATCCAGCCAGAGAAATGAAAATGTCCCAGCCCTGCTCCTGAAGGTGTCCGTCCCAAAAGCTGTTTGTTTCATGAAACTTACAGTACAGTCCCATGCACAATCCTTATTCATTGGGGACTATTCATTAGGAACCTGAAACTTGCGAAAGGTGACTTACCATCTCTCTGACCATTGAGCGGCTTCATGCTGCAAAAGTCACGAATACCAGTTCTGCACCAGATGAACAGTGACCATCCTGAAAGGTGTTTCTTTCATGAAACTTATAGTATGGTGCAATGTACAGTCCTCATTACACAAGGTCTCCAGGCACCTCTATGCTCCGCAAGATTCAGGAGATGAATAACCCGGTTTCTGCCATCAAATTGTTTCAGGATTCAGAAGTGAAAATGTCCCAATCCTGATCCCAGATGAAAGGTGCCCATCCCTAAAAGTGTTTCTTTCCTAAAACTGATTGTATGGTCCCATGCATAGCTGTGGTAACAGAGGTACTGCAGGATCCTCTAGACTTTGAAAAATCCAGGAGGTCACTAACCCCCATTTCTGCCGTCAACTGGTTGCAAGCTTCAAAAGTGAAAAATCTCCCAGCCCTGATCTCAGACAAAAGGTGCCAGTCCCAAAAGGTGTTTCCTTCCTAAAAACTGACTGTAGGGTCCCATTCACAGCCGTGACAACAAGACGACTGCAGGATCCTCTAGACAATGACAAACTGCGAAGAGTGACTTTCCATTTCTATGACGGGCAACCTGCTTCGAGCTTCAAAACTGAAAATCTCCCAGCCTTGCTCCCAGATAAAACGTGCCCATCCCTAAAGGTGTTTCTTTCATGAAAATTATAGTATGGTCCAATGTGGAGTCATAATTACGGGGGGTGGGGGGTGGGGGGTGGGGTGGTGGTGTCTCCAGGCACCTTTACGCTCTGAAAAAAGTCCGGGAGGTGACTGACCTTCTTTCTGCACGTTACAGCTTTCGCGCTTCCAAAGTCAAGAATGCCCGGTCAGTCTCCCAGATGAAAGGTGCCTGTGCTGTGTACTGGTAGCTAGCAAAGTGTTGATAACACCCCAATGTTTTGGCTACTACTGAGAAGTGCCAGCACACATCAAGGCTGTCTCTCCAACATGTCTTTCCCCCCTCAGAAGCAGGCTGGAAGTGGGCAAGATCTTGGGAGGGGACACAGCCAGCATGGCTGAATCAAATTCACCAAAGCGATATTCCATACCATATGACATCTGCTGAGCAATAAGAAACTGAGAGATAGGGGGAGGAACAGGGTAGGGGCACTCATTTTGTTTTTTTTTACTAAGTTTGTCTTCCCGAGTAAGGATTAGGCTTACTGAAGCGCTGCTTCCCAGGAACTGGCCAGACATAGCGTGCTCATAAAAAGTACAGAATAATATTTTGGTTTTGCTTTGCTTTTTGATTTAGCTACATTAAACTGCTTTTATCTTGACCCATGAGTTTGGGGTTGTATTTCCATATTGTTTTCTCCCATCCTTGCCTTGTGGAGGAGGGGAGAGATAGAGAGGATTGGTGGAAACTTGGCATCCAGCTGAGGAAAAACCACTATCCATTACTAAAATAACCTGCAGGCCCAGTGTTAGTAGAGCTTGGAACAGGGCCCTGACACAGGTTTCAGGAAGAAACGCCTATCTACCTGAGACTTTTCGAGATGGAGCAGGGATAGGACGTTTTCAGTTTTGAAGGTCAAAGCTGGTCGAAAGACAGCGAGATGCTAAGTGCATGTAGGAGTGTTTGGATGCCATGGTTGCAGTTTGAGGAAAGAAAGAGTTTTCGGGGATGGGAGGTTTCGTCTGGGTGAAGGGTGCAGACATTTTAAGGTATGATGGTCGAAGCCAGTCGGTGGCCCGAGAGATGCTAAGCCACACGTTGGACTTACTGGATGCCTAAAGGAGCCTGCAGCCCAAGAGTTAGGAGGGCTGCTAATGCGGCCATGATAGAGGTTTCAGGAAAGAAACACCATTCAATGATTTGAGGTTTCGTTTGGCAGCAGGGCCTGGACGTTTTCAGTTGTGATGGTCAAAGCCGGTCAAAAGTGAGCGAGATGCTAAGTCTCACGTTGCAGTTTTTGGATGCCTAAAGGAGCATGTGGCCCCAGAGTTAGGAGGGCTGTGAATGGGACCACAGTTGAGGTTTCAAAAGAGAAACAGCATTCAATGCCATGAAGTTTTGTCTTGGAGCAGGGCCTGGACGTTTTCAGTTGTGACAGTCAAAGGCGGTCGAAAGCCAGCGAGATGTTAAGTCGCACGTTGGAGTTTTTGGATGCCTAAAGGATCCTGCTGCCCCAGAGTTAGGAGGGCTGCTACTGGGGCCATGGTTGAGCTTTTAGGAAGGAAAGCGTTTTTTGGGGCTGGTAGAATTCATGGGGGACCATTGGCCAGAACTTTTCAGTTTTGATGGTCAATGCTGGTGTAAAGCCAGCTACAAGATAAGTAGAATTTTAGGGTTGGAGGATGCCTAAAGGATCCTGCAGCCCCAGAATTGCGAGGGCTGTGAATGGGGCCATGGTTGAGGTTTCAGGAAAGAAACACCATTCAATGACATGAAGTTTCGTCTGGCAGCAGGGCCTGGACGTTTTCAGTTGTGACAGTCCAAGCCGGTCGAAAGTCAGCGAGACGCTAAGTCGCACGTTGGAGTTTTTGGATGCCTAAAGGATCCTGCTGCCCCAGAGTTAGGAGGGCTGCTAATGGGACTATGGTTGAGGTTTCAGGAAGAAACACCATTCAATGACATGAAGTTTCGTCTGGCAGCAGGGCCTGGACGTTTTCAGTTGTGACAGTCAAAGGCGGTCGAAAGTCAGCGAGACGCTAAGTCGCACGTTGGAGTTTTTGGATGCCTAAAGGATCCTGCTGCCCCAGAGTTAGGAGGGCTGCTAATGGGACTATGGTTGAGGTTTCAGGAAAGAAACACCATGCAATGACATGAAGTTTCGTCTGGCAGCAGGGCCTGGACGTTTTCAGTTGTGACAGTCCAAGCCGGTCGAAAGTCAGCGAGACGCTAAGTCGCACGTTGGAGTTTTTGAATGCCTAAAGGATCCTGCTGCCCCAGAGTTAGGAGGGCTGCTACTGGGGCCATGGTTGAGCTTTTAGGAAGGAAAGCGTTTTTTGGGGCTGGTAGAATTCATGGGGGGACCATTGGCCAGAACTTTTCAGTTTTGATGGTCAATGCTGGTGTAAAGCCAGCTACAAGATAAGTAGAATTTTAGGGTTGGAGGATGCCTAAAGGATCCTGCAGCCCCAGAA
Source organism: Balearica regulorum gibbericeps (assembly GCF_011004875.1). Classification (NCBI taxonomy): domain Eukaryota; kingdom Metazoa; phylum Chordata; class Aves; order Gruiformes; family Gruidae; genus Balearica; species Balearica regulorum. The sequence continues at coordinate 50,017,459 of NC_046188.1, read as the reverse complement.
TTGCGAGGGCTGTGAATGGGGCCATGGTTGAGGTTTCAGGAAAGAAACACCATTCAATGACATGAAGTTTCGTCTGGCAGCAGGGCCTGGATGTTTTCAGTTGTGACAGTCCAAGCCGGTCGAAAGTCAGCGAGATGCTAAGTCGCACGTTGGAGTTTTTGGATGCCTAAAGGATCCTGCTGCCCCAGAGTTAGGAGGGCTGCTAATGGGGCCATGGTTGAGGTTTCAAGAGAGAAACACCATTTAATGACATGATGTTTTGTCTTGGAGGAGCGCCCTGACCTTTTCAGTTTTGACAGTCAAAGGCGGTCGAAAGTCACTGAGATGCTCAGTCGCATGTCGGAGATTGCGACGCGTAAAGGAGGCTGCAGCCCCAGAGTTAGGAGGGCTGCTACTGGGGCCATGGTTGAGGTTTCAGGAAAGAAACACCATTCAATGACATGAAGTTTCGTCTGGCAGCAGGGCCTGGACGTTTTCAGTTGTGACAGTCCAAGCCGGTCGAAAGTCAGCGAGACGCTAAGTCGCACGTTGGAGTTTTTGGATGCCTAAAGGATCCTGCTGCCCCAGAGTTAGGAGGGCTGCTACTGGGGCCAATGGTTGAGCTTTTAGGAAGGAAAGCGTTTTTTGGGGCTGGTAGAATTCATCGGGGACCATTGGCCAGAACTTTTCAGTTTTGATGGTCAATGCTGGTGTCAAGCCAGCTACAAGATAAGTAGAATTTTAGGGTTGGAGGATGCCTAAAGGATCCTGCAGCCCCAGAATTGCGAGGGCTGTGAATGGGGCCATGGTTGAGGTTTCAAGAGAGAAACACCATTCAATGACATGAAGTTTCGTCTGGCAGCAGGGCCTGGACGTTTTCAGTTGTGACAGTCAAAGGCGGTCGAAAGTCAGCGAGACGCTAAGTCGCACGTTGGAGTTTTTGGATGCCTAAAGGATCCTGCTGCCCCAGAGTTAGGAGGGCTGCTACTGGGGCCATGGTTGAGGTTTCAGGAAAGAAACACCATGCAATGACATGAAGTTTCGTCTGGCAGCAGGGCCTGGACGTTTTCAGTTGTGACAGTCCAAGCCGGTCGAAAGTCAGCGAGACGCTAAGTCGCACGTTGGAGTTTTGGATGCCTAAAGGATCCTGCTGCCCCAGAGTTAGGAGGGCTGCTACTGGGGCCATGGTTGAGCTTTTAGGAAGGAAAGCGTTTTTTGGGGCTGGTAGAATTCATCGGGGACCATTGGCCAGAACTTTTCAGTTTTGATGGTCAATGCTGGTGTAAAGCCAGCTACAAGATAAGTAGAATTTTAGGGTTGGAGGATGCCTAAAGGATCCTGCAGCCCCAGAATTGCGAGGGCTGTGAATGGGGCCATGGTTGAGGTTTCAAGAGAAGAAACACCATTCAATGACATGAAGTTTCGTCTGGCAGCAGGGCCTGGACGTTTTCAGTTGTGACAGTCCAAGCCGGTCGAAAGTCAGCGAGACGCTAAGTCGCACGTTGGAGTTTTTGAATGCCTAAAGGATCCTGCTGCCCCAGAGTTAGGAGGGCTGCTACTGGGGCCATGGTTGAGCTTTTAGGAAGGAAAGCGTTTTTTGGGGCTGGTAGAATTCATCGGGGACCATTGGCCAGAACTTTTCAGTTTTGATGGTCAATGCTGGTGTAAAGCCAGCTACAAGATAAGTAGAATTTTTGGTTTGGAGGATGCCTAAAGGATCCTGCAGCCCCAGAATTGCGAGGGCTGTGAATGGGGCCATGGTTGAGGTTTCAGGAAAGAAACACCATTCAATGACATGAAGTTTCGTCTGGCAGCAGGGCCTGCACATTTTCAGTTGTGACAGTCCAAGCCGGTCGAAAGTCAGCGAGATGCTAAGTCGCACGTTGGAGTTTTTGGATGCCTAAAGGATCCTGCTGCCCCAGAGTTAGGAGGGCTGCTAATGGGGCCATGGTTGAGGTTTCAAGAGAGAAACACCATTTAATGACATGATGTTTTGTCTTGGAGGAGTGCCCTGACCTTTTCAGTTTTGACAGTCAAAGGCGGTCGAAAGTCAGCGAGACGCTAAGTCGCATGTTGGAGTTTTTGGATGCCTAAAGGATCCTGCAGCCCCAGAGTTAGGAGGGCTGCTAATGGGGCCATGGTTGAGGTTTCAAGAGAGAAACACCATTCAATGACATGAAGTTTCGTCTGGCAGCAGGGCCTGGACGTTTTCAGTTGTGACAGTCAAAGGCGGTCGAAAGTCAGCGAGACGCTAAGTCGCACGTTGGAGTTTTGGATGCCTAAAGGATCCTGCTGCCCCAGAGTTAGGAGGGCTGCTACTGGGGCCATGGTTGAGGTTTCAGGAAAGAAACACCATGCAATGACATGAAGTTTCGTCTGGCAGCAGGGCCTGGACGTTTTCAGTTGTGACAGTCCAAGCCGGTCGAAAGTCAGCGAGACGCTAAGTCGCACGTTGGAGTTTTTGAATGCCTAAAGGATCCTGCTGCCCCAGAGTTAGGAGGGCTGCTACTGGGGCCATGGTTGAGCTTTTAGGAAGGAAAGCGTTTTTTGGGGCTGGTAGAATTCATCGGGGACCATTGGCCAGAACTTTTCAGTTTTGATGGTCAATGCTGGTGTCAAGCCAGCTACAAGATAAGTAGAATTTTAGGGTTGGAGGATGCCTAAAGGATCCTGCAGCCCCAGAATTGCGAGGGCTGTGAATGGGGCCATGGTTGAGGTTTCAAGAGAGAAACACCATTCAATGACATGAAGTTTCGTCTGGCAGCAGGGCCTGGACGTTTTCAGTTGTGACAGTCAATGCCGGTCGAAAGTCAGCGAGACGCTAAGTCGCACGTTGGAGTTTTTGGATGCCTAAAGGATCCTGCTGCCCCAGAGTTAGGAGGGCTGCTAATGGGACTATGGTTGAGCTTTTAGGAAGGAAAGCGTTTTTTGGGGCTGGTAGAATTCATCGGGGACCATTGGCCAGAACTTTTCAGTTTTGATGGTCAATGCTGGTGTAAAGCCAGCTACAAGATAAGTAGAATTTTTGGGTTGGAGGATGCCTAAAGGATCCTGCAGCCCCAGAGTTAGGAGGGCTGCTACTGGGGCCATGGTTGAGGTTTCAGGAAAGAAACACCATTCAATGACATGAAGTTTCGTCTGGCAGCAGGGCCTGGACGTTTTCAGTTGTGACAGTCCAAGCCGGTCGAAAGTCAGCGAGACGCTAAGTCGCACGTTGGAGTTTTTGGATGCCTAAAGGATCCTGCTGCCCCAGAGTTAGGAGGGCTGCTACTGGGGCCATGGTTGAGCTTTTAGGAAGGAAAGCGTTTTTTGGGGCTGGTAGAATTCATCGGGGACCATTGGCCAGAACTTTTCAGTTTTGATGGTCAATGCTGGTGTCAAGCCAGCTACAAGATAAGTAGAATTTTAGGGTTTGAGGATGCCTAAAGGATCCTGCAGCCCCAGAATTGCGAGGGCTGTGAATGGGGCCATGGTTGAGGTTTCAAGAGAGAAACACCATTCAATGACATGAAGTTTCGTCTTGGAGCAGGGCTTGGACATTTTCAGTTGTGACAGTCAAAGCGAGTCGAAAGTCAGCGAGATGCTAAGTCGCACGTTGGAGTTTTTGGATGCCTAAAGGATCCTGCTGCCCCAGAGTTAGGAGGGCTGCTAATGGTGTATGGTTGAGGTTTCAGGAAAGAAACACCATTCAATGACATGATGTTTCGTCTGGCAGCAGGGCCTGGACGTTTTCAGTTGTGACTGTCAAAGCCGGTCGAAAGTCACTGAGATGCTCAGTCGCATGTCGGAGATTGCGACTGCCTAAAGGATCCTGCTGCCCCAGAGTTAGGAGGGCTGCTACTGGGCCATGGTTGAGGTTTCAGGAAAGGAAACACCATTGCAATGACATGAAGTTTCGTCTGGCAGCAGGGCCTGGACGTTTTCAGTTGTGACAGTCCAAGCGGTCGAAAGTCCAGCGAGAATGATAAGTACGCACGTTTGGAGTTTTTGGATGCCTAAAGGATCCTGCAGCCCCAGAATTGCGAGGGCTGCTAATGGGACTATGGTTGAGGTTTCAGGAAAGAAACACCATGCAATGACATGAAGTTTCGTCTGGCAGCAGGGCCTGGACGTTTTCAGTTGTGACAGTCCAAGCCGGTCGAAAGTCAGCGAGACGCTAAGTCGCACGTTGGAGTTTTTGAATGCCTAAAGGATCCTGCTGCCCCAGAGTTAGGAGGGCTGCTACTGGGGCCATGGTTGAGCTTTTAGGAAGGAAAGCGTTTTTTGGGGCTGGTAGAATTCATCGGGGACCATTGGCCAGAACTTTTCAGTTTTGATGGTCAATGCTGGTGTAAAGCCAGCTACAAGATAAGTAGAATTTTAGGGTTGGAGGATGCCTAAAGGATCCTGCAGCCCCAGAATTGCGAGGGCTGTGAATGGGGCCATGGTTGAGGTTTCAGAGAAGAAACACCATTCAATGACATGAAGTTTCGTCTGGCAGCAGGGCCTGGACTGTTTTCAGTTGTGACAGTCCAAGCCGGTCGAAAGTCAGCGAGATGCTAAGTCGCACGTTGGAGTTTTTGGATGCCTAAAGGATCCTGCTGCCCCAGAGTTAGGAGGGCTGCTAATGGGGCCATGGTTGAGGTTTCAGGAAAGAAACACCATTCAATGACATGATGTTTCGTCTGGCAGCAGGGCCTGGATGTTTTCAGTTGTGACAGTCAAAGGCGGTCGAAAGTCAGCGAGATGCTAAGTCGCACGTTGGAGTTTTTTGGATGCCTAAAGGATCCTGCTGCCCCAGAGTTAGGAGGGCTGCTAATGGGGCCATGGTTGAGGTTTCAAGAGAGAAACACCATTTAATGACATGATGTTTTGTCTTGGAGGAGGGCCCTGACATTTTCAGTTTTGACAGTCAAAGGCGGTCGAAAGTCACTGAGATGCTCAGTCGCATGTCGGAGATTGCGACGCGTAAAGGAGGCTGCAGCCCCAGAGTTAGGAGGGCTGCTACTGGGGCCATGGTTGAGGTTTCAGGAAAGAAACACCATTCAATGACATGAAGTTTCGTCTGGCAGCAGGGCCTGGACGTTTTCAGTTGTGACAGTCCAAGCCGGTCGAAAGTCAGCGAGACGCTAAGTCGCACGTTGGAGTTTTTGGATGCCTAAAGGATCCTGCTGCCCCAGAGTTAGGAGGGCTGCTACTGGGGCCATGGTTGAGCTTTTAGGAAGGAAAGCGTTTTTTGGGGCTGGTAGAATTCATCGGGGACCATTGGCCAGAACTTTTCAGTTTTGATGGTCAATGCTGGTGTAAAGCCAGCTACAAGATAAGTAGAATTTTAGGGTTGGAGGATGCCTAAAGGATCCTGCAGCCCCAGAATTGCGAGGGCTGTGAATGGGGCCATGGTTGAGGTTTCAAGAGAGAAACACCATTCAATGACATGAAGTTTCGTCTGGCAGCAGGGCCTGGACGTTTTCAGTTGTGACAGTCAAAGGCGGTCGAAAGTCAGCGAGACGCTAAGTCGCACGTTGGAGTTTTTGGATGCCTAAAGGATCCTGCTGCCCCAGAGTTAGGAGGGCTGCTAATGGGACTATGGTTGAGCTTTTAGGAAGGAAAGCGTTTTTTGGGGCTGGTAGAATTCATGGGGGACCATTGGCCAGAACTTTTCAGTTTTGATGGTCAATGCTGGTGTCAAGCCAGCTACAAGATAAGTAGAATTTTAGGGTTGGAGGATGCCTAAAGGATCCTGCAGCCCCAGAATTGCGAGGGCTGTGAATGGGGCCATGGTTGAGGTTTCAGGAAAGAAACACCATTCAATGACATGAAGTTTCGTCTGGCAGCAGGGCCTGGACGTTTTCAGTTGTGACAGTCCAAGCCGGTCGAAAGTCAGCGAGACGCTAAGTCGCACGTTGGAGTTTTTGGATGCCTAAAGGAGCCTGCTGCCCCAGAGTTAGGAGGGCTGCTACTGGGGCCATGGTTGAGCTTTTAGGAAGGAAAGCGTTTTTTGGGGCTGGTAGAATTCATCGGGGACCATTGGCCAGAACTTTTCAGTTTTGATGGTCAATGCTGGTGTAAAGCCAGCTACAAGATAAGTAGAATTTTAGGGTTTGAGGATGCCTAAAGGATCCTGCAGCCCCAGAATTGCGAGGGCTGTGAATGGGGCCATGGTTGAGGTTTCAGGAAAGAAACACCATTCAATGACATGAAGTTTCGTCTGGCAGCAGGGCCTGGACGTTTTCAGTTGTGACAAAGGCGGTCGAAAGTCAGCGAGATGCTAAGTCGCACGTTGGAGTTTTTGGATGCCTAAAGGATCCTGCTGCCCCAGAGTTAGGAGGGCTGCTAATGGGGCCATGGTTGAGGTTTCAAGAGAGAAACACCATTTAATGACATGATGTTTTGTCTTGGAGGAGGGCCCTGACATTTTCAGTTTTGACAGTCAAAGGCGGTCGAAAGTCACTGAGATGCTCAGTCGCATGTCGGAGATTGCGACGCGTAAAGGAGCCTGCTGCCCCAGAGTTAGGAGGGCTGCTACTGGGGCCATGGTTGAGGTTTCAGGAAAGAAACACCATTCAATGACATGAAGTTTCGTCTGGCAGCAGGGCCTGGACGTTTTCAGTTGTGACAGTCAAAGGCGGTCGAAAGTCAGCGAGACGCTAAGTCGCACGTTGGAGTTTTTGGATGCCTAAAGGATCCTGCTGCCCCAGAGTTAGGAGGGCTGCTACTGGGGCCATGGTTGAGGTTTCAGGAAAGAAACACCATGCAATGACATGAAGTTTCGTCTGGCAGCAGGGCCTGGACGTTTTCAGTTGTGACAGTCCAAGCCGGTCGAAAGTCAGCGAGACGCTAAGTCGCACGTTGGAGTTTTTGGATGCCTAAAGGATCCTGCTGCCCCAGAGTTAGGAGGGCTGCTACTGGGGCCATGGTTGAGCTTTTAGGAAGGAAAGCGTTTTTTGGGGCTGGTAGAATTCATCGGGGACCATTGGCCAGAACTTTTCAGTTTTGATGGTCAATGCTGGTGTAAAGCCAGCTACAAGATAAGTAGAATTTTAGGGTTTGAGGATGCCTAAAGGATCCTGCAGCCCCAGAATTGCGAGGGCTGTGAATGGGGCCATGGTTGAGGTTTCAGGAAAGAAACACCATTCAATGACATGAAGTTTCGTCTGGCAGCAGGGCCTGGACGTTTTCAGTTGTGACAGTCCAAGCCGGTCGAAAGTCAGCGAGATGCTAAGTCGCACGTTGGAGTTTTTGGATGCCTAAAGGATCCTGCTGCCCCAGAGTTAGGAGGGCTGCTAATGGGGCCATGGTTGAGGTTTCAAGAGAGAAACACCATTTAATGACATGATGTTTTGTCTTGGAGGAGGGCCCTGACATTTTCAGTTTTGACAGTCAAAGGCGGTCGAAAGTCACTGAGATGCTCAGTCGCATGTCGGAGATTGCGACGCGTAAAGGAGGCTGCAGCCCCAGAGTTAGGAGGGCTGCTACTGGGGCCATGGTTGAGGTTTCAGGAAAGAAACACCATTCAATGACATGAAGTTTCGTCTGGCAGCAGGGCCTGGACGTTTTCAGTTGTGACAGTCAATGCCGGTCGAAAGTCAGCGAGATGTTAAGTCGCACGTTGGAGTTTTTGAATGCCTAAAGGATCCTGCTGCCCCAGAGTTAGGAGGGCTGCTAATGGGGCCATGGTTGAGGTTTCAAGAGAGAAACACCATTTAATGACATGATGTTTTGTCTTGGAGGAGGGCCCTGACATTTTCAGTTTTGACAGTCAAAGGCGGTCGAAAGTCACTGAGATGCTCAGTCGCATGTCGGAGATTGCGACTGAGTAAAGGAGGCTGCAGCCCCAGAGTTAGGAGGGCTGCTACTGGGGCCATGGTTGAGGTTTCAGGAAAGAAACACCATTCAATGACATGAAGTTTCGTCTGGCAGCAGGGCCTGGACGTTTTCAGTTGTGACAGTCCAAGCCGGTCGAAAGTCAGCGAGACGCTAAGTCGCACGTTGGAGTTTTTGGATGCCTAAAGGATCCTGCTGCCCCAGAGTTAGGAGGGCTGCTACTGGGGCCATGGTTGAGCTTTTAGGAAGGAAAGCGTTTTTTGGGGCTGGTAGAATTCATGGGGGACCATTGGCCAGAACTTTTCAGTTTTGATGGTCAATGCTGGTGTAAAGCCAGCTACAAGATAAGTAGAATTTTAGGGTTTGAGGATGCCTAAAGGATCCTGCAGCCCCAGAATTGCGAGGGCTGTGAATGGGGCCATGGTTGAGGTTTCAAGAGAGAAACACCATTCAATGACATGAAGTTTCGTCTGGCAGCAGGGCCTGGACGTTTTCAGTTGTGACAGTCCAAGCCGGTCGAAAGTCAGCGAGACGCTAAGTCGCACGTTGGAGTTTTTGGATGCCTAAAGGATCCTGCTGCCCCAGAGTTAGGAGGGCTGCTACTGGGGCCATGGTTGAGCTTTTAGGAAGGAAAGCGTTTTTTGGGGCTGGTAGAATTCATCGGGGACCATTGGCCAGAACTTTTCAGTTTTGATGGTCAATGCTGGTGTAAAGCCAGCTACAAGATAAGTAGAATTTTAGGGTTGGAGGATGCCTAAAGGATCCTGCAGCCCCAGAATTGCGAGGGCTGTGAATGGGGCCATGGTTGAGGTTTCAGGAAAGAAACACCATTCAATGACATGAAGTTTCGTCTGGCAGCAGGGCCTGGATGTTTTCAGTTGTGACAGTCCAAGCCGGTCGAAAGTCAGCGAGATGCTAAGTCGCACGTTGGAGTTTTTGGATGCCTAAAGGATCCTGCTGCCCCAGAGTTAGGAGGGCTGCTAATGGGGCCATGGTTGAGGTTTCAAGAGAGAAACACCATTTAATGACATGATGTTTTGTCTTGGAGGAGCGCCCTGACCTTTTCAGTTTTGACAGTCAAAGGCGGTCGAAAGTCACTGAGATGCTCAGTCGCATGTCGGAGATTGCGACGCGTAAAGGAGGCTGCAGCCCCAGAGTTAGGAGGGCTGCTACTGGGGCCATGGTTGAGGTTTCAGGAAAGAAACACCATTCAATGACATGAAGTTTCGTCTGGCAGCAGGGCCTGGACGTTTTCAGTTGTGACAGTCCAAGCCGGTCGAAAGCCAGCGAGATGTTAAGTCGCACGTTGGAGTTTTTGGATGCCTAAAGGAGCCTGCTGCCCCAGAGTTAGGAGGGCTGCTAATGGGACTATGGTTGAGCTTTTAGGAAGGAAAGCGTTTTTTGGGGCTGGTAGAATTCATGGGGGACCATTGGCCAGAACTTTTCAGTTTTGATGGTCAATGCTGGTGTAAAGCCAGCTACAAGATAAGTAGAATTTTAGGGTTTGAGGATGCCTAAAGGATCCTGCAGCCCCAGAATTGCGAGGGCTGTGAATGGGGCCATGGTTGAGGTTTCAAGAGAGAAACACCATTCAATGACATGAAGTTTCGTCTGGCAGCAGGGCCTGGACGTTTTCAGTTGTGACAGTCAAAGGCGGTCGAAAGTCAGCGAGACGCTAAGTCGCACGTTGGAGTTTTTGGATGCCTAAAGGATCCTGCTGCCCCAGAGTTAGGAGGGCTGCTAATGGGACTATGGTTGAGGTTTCAGGAAAGAAACACCATGCAATGACATGAAGTTTCGTCTGGCAGCAGGGTCTGGACGTTTTCAGTTGTGACAGTCCAAGCCGGTCGAAAGTCAGCGAGACGCTAAGTCGCACGTTGGAGTTTTTGAATGCCTAAAGGATCCTGCTGCCCCAGAGTTAGGAGGGCTGCTACTGGGGCCATGGTTGAGCTTTTAGGAAGGAAAGCGTTTTTTGGGGCTGGTAGAATTCATCGGGGACCATTGGCCAGAACTTTTCAGTTTTGATGGTCAATGCTGGTGTAAAGCCAGCTACAAGATAAGTAGAATTTTAGGGTTGGAGGATGCCTAAAGGATCCTGCAGCCCCAGAATTGCGAGGGCTGTGAATGGGGCCATGGTTGAGGTTTCAATAGAGAAACACCATTCAATGACATGAAGTTTCGTCTGGCAGCAGGGCCTGGACGTTTTCAGTTGTGACAGTCCAAGCCGGTCGAAAGTCAGCGAGACGCTAAGTCGCACGTTGGAGTTTTTGGATGCCTAAAGGATCCTGCTGCCCCAGAGTTAGGAGGGCTGCTACTGGGGCCATGGTTGAGCTTTTAGGAAGGAAAGCGTTTTTTGGGGCTGGTAGAATTCATCGGGGACCATTGGCCAGAACTTTTCAGTTTTGATGGTCAATGCTGGTGTCAAGCCAGCTACAAGATAAGTAGAATTTTAGGGTTGGAGGATGCCTAAAGGATCCTGCAGCCCCAGAATTGCGAGGGCTGTGAATGGGGCCATGGTTGAGGTTTCAGGAAAGAAACACCATTCAATGACATGAAGTTTCGTCTGGCAGCAGGGCCAGGAGGTTTTCAGTTGTGACAGTCAAAGCCGGTCGAAAGTCAGCGAGACGCTAAGTCGCACGTTGGAGTTTTTGGATGCCTAAAGGATCCTGCTGCCCCAGAGTTAGGAGGGCTGCTAATGGGGCCATGGTTGAGGTTTCAAGAGAGAAACACCATTTAATGACATGATGTTTTGTCTTGGAGGAGGGCCCTGACATTTTCAGTTTTGACAGTCAAAGGCGGTCGAAAGTCAGTGAGATGCTCAGTCGCATGTCGGAGATTGCGACGCGTAAAGGAGGCTGCAGCCCCAGAGTTAGGAGGGCTGCTACTGGGGCCGTGGTTGAGGTTTCAGGAAAGAAACACCATTCAATGACATGAAGTTTCGTCTGGCAGCAGGGCCTGGACGTTTTCAGTTGTGACAGTCAATGCCGGTCGAAAGCCAGCGAGATGTTAAGTCGCACGTTGGAGTTTTTGAATGCCTAAAGGATCCTGCTGCCCAAGGGTTAGGAGGGCTGCTAATGGGGCCATGGTTGAGGTTTCAAGAGAGAAACACCATTTAATGACATGATGTTTTGTCTTGGAGGAGGGCCCTGACATTTTCAGTTTTGACAGTCAAAGGCGGTCGAAAGTCAGTGAGATGCTCAGTCGCATGTCGGAGATTGCGACGCCTAAAGGAGCCTGCAGCCCCAGAGTTAGGAGGGCTGCTAATGGGGCCATGGTTGAGGTTTCAGGAAAGAAACACCATTCAATGACATGAAGTTTCGTCTGGCAGCAGGGCCTGGACGTTTTCAGTTGTGACAGTCAAAGGCGGTCGAAAGTCAGCGAGACGCTAAGTCGCACGTTGGAGTTTTTGGATGCCTAAAGGATCCTGCTGCCCCAGAGTTAGGAGGGCTGCTAATGGGACTATGGTTGAGGTTTCAGGAAAGAAACACCATGCAATGACATGAAGTTTCGTCTGGCAGCAGGGCCTGGACGTTTTCAGTTGTGACAGTCCAAGCCGGTCGAAAGTCAGCGAGACGCTAAGTCGCACGTTGGAGTTTTTGGATGCCTAAAGGATCCTGCTGCCCCAGAGTTAGGAGGGCTGCTACTGGGGCCATGGTTGAGCTTTTAGGAAGGAAAGCGTTTTTTGGGGCTGGTAGAATTCATCGGGGACCATTGGCCAGAACTTTTCAGTTTTGATGGTCAATGCTGGTGTAAAGCCAGCTACAAGATAAGTAGAATTTTAGGGTTGGAGGATGCCTAAAGGATCCTGCAGCCCCAGAATTGCGAGGGCTGTGAATGGGGCCATGGTTGAGGTTTCAAGAGAGAAACACCATTCAATGACATGAAGTTTCGTCTGGCAGCAGGGCCTGGACGTTTTCAGTTGTGACAGTCAAAGGCGGTCGAAAGTCAGCGAGACGCTAAGTCGCACGTTGGAGTTTTTGGATGCCTAAAGGATCCTGCTGCCCCAGAGTTAGGAGGGCTGCTAATGGGACTATGGTTGAGGTTTCAGGAAAGAAACACCATGCAATGACATGAAGTTTCGTCTGGCAGCAGGGTCTGGACGTTTTCAGTTGTGACAGTCCAAGCCGGTCGAAAGTCAGCGAGACGCTAAGTCGCACGTTGGAGTTTTTGAATGCCTAAAGGATCCTGCTGCCCCAGAGTTAGGAGGGCTGCTACTGGGGCCATGGTTGAGCTTTTAGGAAGGAAAGCGTTTTTTGGGGCTGGTAGAATTCATCGGGGACCATTGGCCAGAACTTTTCAGTTTTGATGGTCAATGCTGGTGTAAAGCCAGCTACAAGATAAGTAGAATTTTAGGGTTGGAGGATGCCTAAAGGATCCTGCAGCCCCAGAATTGCGAGGGCTGTGAATGGGGCCATGGTTGAGGTTTCAGGAAAGAAACACCATTCAATGACATGAAGTTTCGTCTGGCAGCAGGGCCTGGACGTTTTCAGTTGTGACAGTCAATGCCAGTCGAAAGTCAGCGAGATGCTAAGTCGCACGTTGGAGTTTTTGGATGCCTAAAGGATCCTGCTGCCCCAGAGTTAGGAGGGCTGCTAATGGGGCCATGGTTGAGGTTTCAAGAGAGAAACACCATTTAATGACATGATGTTTTGTCTTGGAGGAGGGCCCTGACATTTTCAGTTTTGACAGTCAAAGGCGGTCGAAAGTCACTGAGATGCTCAGTCGCATGTCGGAGATTGCGACGCGTAAAGGAGGCTGCAGCCCCAGAGTTAGGAGGGCTGCTACTGGGGCCATGGTTGAGGTTTCAGGAAAGAAACACCATTCAATGACATGAAGTTTCGTCTGGCAGCAGGGCCTGGACGTTTTCAGTTGTGACAGTCCAAGCCGGTCGAAAGCCAGCGAGATGTTAAGTCGCACGTTGGAGTTTTTGGATGCCTAAAGGAGCCTGCTGCCCCAGAGTTAGGAGGGCTGCTAATGGGACTATGGTTGAGCTTTTAGGAAGGAAAGCGTTTTTTGGGGCTGGTAGAATTCATGGGGGACCATTGGCCAGAACTTTTCAGTTTTGATGGTCAATGCTGGTGTAAAGCCAGCTACAAGATAAGTAGAATTTTAGCGTTTGGAGGATGCCTAAAGGATCCTGCAGCCCCAGAATTGCGAGGGCTGTGAATGGGGCCATGGTTGAGGTTTCAAGAGAGAAACACCATTCAATGACATGAAGTTTCGTCTGGCAGCAGGGCCTGGACGTTTTCAGTTGTGACAGTCCAAGCCGGTCGAAAGTCAGCGAGACGCTAAGTCGCACGTTGGAGTTTTTGGATGCCTAAAGGATCCTGCTGCCCCAGAGTTAGGAGGGCTGCTAATGGGACTATGGTTGAGGTTTCAGGAAAGAAACACCATTTAATGACATGTAATGTTTTGTCTTGGAGGAGGGCCCTGACATTTTCAGTTTTGACAGTCAAAGGCGGTCGAAAGTCACTGAGATGCTCAGTCGCATGTCGGAGATTGCGATGCGTAAAGGAGGCTGCAGCCCCAGAGTTAGGAGGGCTGCTACTGGGGCCATGGTTGAGGTTTCAGGAAAGAAACACCATGCAATGACATGAAGTTTCGTCTGGCAGCAGGGCCTGGACGTTTTCAGTTGTGACAGTCCAAGCCGGTCGAAAGTCAGCGAGACGCTAAGTCGCACGTTGGAGTTTTTGGATGCCTAAAGGATCCTGCTGCCCCAGAGTTAGGAGGGCTGCTACTGGGGCCATGGTTGAGCTTTTAGGAAGGAAAGCGTTTTTTGGGGCTGGTAGAATTCATCGGGGACCATTGGCCAGAACTTTTCAGTTTTGATGGTCAATGCTGGTGTAAAGCCAGCTACAAGATAAGTAGAATTTTAGGGTTGGAGGATGCCTAAAGGATCCTGCAGCCCCAGAATTGCGAGGGCTGTGAATGGGGCCATGGTTGAGGTTTCAAGAGAAGAAACACCATTCAATGACATGAAGTTTCGTCTGGCAGCAGGGCCTGGACGTTTTCAGTTGTGACAGTCAAAGGCGGTCGAAAGTCAGCGAGACGCTAAGTCGCACGTTGGAGTTTTTGGATGCCTAAAGGATCCTGCTGCCCCAGAGTTAGGAGGGCTGCTAATGGGGCCATGGTTGAGGTTTCAAGAGAGAAACACCATTTAATGACATGATGTTTTGTCTTGGAGGAGGGCCCGGACATTTTCAGTTTTGACAGTCAAAGGCGGTCGAAAGTCAGTGAGATGCTCAGTCGCACGTTGGAGTTTTTGGATGCCTAAAGGATCCTGCTGCCCCAGAGTTAGGAGGGCTGCTACTGGGGCCATGGTTGAGGTTTCAGGAAAGAAACACCATTCAATGACATGAAGTTTCGTCTGGCAGCAGGGCCTGGACGTTTTCAGTTGTGACAGTCCAAGCCGGTCGAAAGTCAGCGAGACGCTAAGTCGCACGTTGGAGTTTTTGGATGCCTAAAGGATCCTGCTGCCCCAGAGTTAGGAGGGCTGCTACTGGGGCCATGGTTGAGCTTTTAGGAAGGAAAGCGTTTTTTGGGGCTGGTAGAATTCATCGGGGACCATTGGCCAGAACTTTTCAGTTTTGATGGTCAATGCTGGTGTAAAGCCAGCTACAAGATAAGTAGAATTTTAGGGTTGGAGGATGCCTAAAGGATCCTGCAGCCCCAGAATTGCGAGGGCTGTGAATGGGGCCATGGTTGAGGTTTCAAGAGAGAAACACCATTCAATGACATGAAGTTTCGTCTGGCAGCAGGGCCTGGACGTTTTCAGTTGTGACAGTCAAAGGCGGTCGAAAGTCAGCGAGACGCTAAGTCGCACGTTGGAGTTTTTGGATGCCTAAAGGATCCTGCTGCCCCAGAGTTAGGAGGGCTGCTAATGGGACTATGGTTGAGGTTTCAGGAAAGAAACACCATGCAATGACATGAAGTTTCGTCTGGCAGCAGGGTCTGGACGTTTTCAGTTGTGACAGTCCAAGCCGGTCGAAAGTCAGCGAGACGCTAAGTCGCACGTTGGAGTTTTTGAATGCCTAAAGGATCCTGCTGCCCCAGAGTTAGGAGGGCTGCTACTGGGGCCATGGTTGAGCTTTTAGGAAGGAAAGCGTTTTTTGGGGCTGGTAGAATTCATCGGGGACCATTGGCCAGAACTTTTCAGTTTTGATGGTCAATGCTGGTGTAAAGCCAGCTACAAGATAAGTAGAATTTTAGGGTTGGAGGATGCCTAAAGGATCCTGCAGCCCCAGAATTGCGAGGGCTGTGAATGGGGCCATGGTTGAGGTTTCAAGAGAAGAAACACCATTCAATGACATGATGTTTCGTCTGGCAGCAGGGCCTGGACGTTTTCAGTTGTGACAGTCCAAGCCGGTCGAAAGTCAGCGAGACGCTAAGTCGCACGTTGGAGTTTTTGGATGCCTAAAGGATCCTGCTGCCCCAGAGTTAGGAGGGCTGCTACTGGGGCCATGGTTGAGCTTTTAGGAAGGAAAGCGTTTTTTGGGGCTGGTAGAATTCATCGGGGACCATTGGCCAGAACTTTTCAGTTTTGATGGTCAATGCTGGTGTCAAGCCAGCTACAAGATAAGTAGAATTTTATGGTTTGAGGATGCCTAAAGGATCCTGCAGCCCCAGAATTGCGAGGGCTGTGAATGGGGCCATGGTTGAGGTTTCAGGAAAGAAACACCATTCAATGACATGAAGTTTCGTCTGGCAGCAGGGCCTGGACGTTTTCAGTTGTGACAGTCCAAGCCGGTCGAAAGTCAGCGAGATGCTAAGTCGCACGTTGGAGTTTTTGGATGCCTAAAGGATCCTGCTGCCCCAGAGTTAGGAGGGCTGCTAATGGGGCCATGGTTGAGGTTTCAAGAGAGAAACACCATTTAATGACATGATGTTTTGTCTTGGAGGAGGGCCTGGACATTTTCAGTTTTGACAGTCAAAGGCGGTCGAAAGTCACTGAGATGCTCAGTCGCATGTCGGAGATTGCGACGCGTAAAGGAGGCTGCAGCCCCAGAGTTAGGAGGGCTGCTACTGGGGCCATGGTTGAGGTTTCAGGAAAGAAACACCATGCAATGACATGAAGTTTCGTCTGGCAGCAGGGCCTGGACGTTTTCAGTTGTGACAGTCCAAGCCGGTCGAAAGTCAGCGAGACGCTAAGTCGCACGTTGGAGTTTTTGGATGCCTAAAGGATCCTGCTGCCCCAGAGTTAGGAGGGCTGCTACGGGGCCATGGTTGAGGTTTTAGGAAGGAAAGCGTTTTTTGGGGCTGGTAGAATTCATGGGGGACCATTGGCCAGAACTTTTCAGTTTTGATGGTCAATGCTGGTGTCAAGCCAGCTACAAGATAAGTAGAATTTTAGGGTTTGAGGATGCCTAAAGGATCCTGCAGCCCCAGAATTGCGAGGGCTGTGAATGGGGCCATGGTTGAGGTTTCAAGAGAGAAACACCATTCAATGACATGAAGTTTCGTCTGGCAGCAGGGCCTGGACGTTTTCAGTTGTGACAGTCAAAGGCGGTCGAAAGTCAGCGAGACGCTAAGTCGCACGTTGGAGTTTTTGGATGCCTAAAGGATCCTGCTGCCCCAGAGTTAGGAGGGCTGCTAATGGGACTATGGTTGAGGTTTCAGGAAAGAAACACCATGCAATGACATGAAGTTTCGTCTGGCAGCAGGGCCTGGACGTTTTCAGTTGTGACAGTCCAAGCCGGTCGAAAGTCAGCGAGACGCTAAGTCGCACGTTGGAGTTTTTGAATGCCTAAAGGATCCTGCTGCCCCAGAGTTAGGAGGGCTGCTACTGGGGCCATGGTTGAGCTTTTAGGAAGGAAAGCGTTTTTTGGGGCTGGTAGAATTCATCGGGGACCATTGGCCAGAACTTTTCAGTTTTGATGGTCAATGCTGGTGTAAAGCCAGCTACAAGATAAGTAGAATTTTAGGGTTGGAGGATGCCTAAAGGATCCTGCAGCCCCAGAATTGCGAGGGCTGTGAATGGGGCCATGGTTGAGGTTTCAGGAAAGAAACACCATTCAATGACATGAAGTTTCGTCTGGCAGCAGGGCCTGGATGTTTTCAGTTGTGACAGTCCAAGCCGGTCGAAAGTCAGCGAGATGCTAAGTCGCACGTTGGAGTTTTTGGATGCCTAAAGGATCCTGCTGCCCCAGAGTTAGGAGGGCTGCTAATGGGGCCATGGTTGAGGTTTCAAGAGAGAAACACCATTTAATGACATGATGTTTTGTCTTGGAGGAGCGCCCTGACCTTTTCAGTTTTGACAGTCAAAGGCGGTCGAAAGTCACTGAGATGCTCAGTCGCATGTCGGAGATTGCGACGCGTAAAGGAGGCTGCAGCCCCAGAGTTAGGAGGGCTGCTACTGGGGCCATGGTTGAGGTTTCAGGAAAGAAACACCATTCAATGACATGAAGTTTCGTCTGGCAGCAGGGCCTGGACGTTTTCAGTTGTGACAGTCCAAGCCGGTCGAAAGTCAGCGAGACGCTAAGTCGCACGTTGGAGTTTTTGGATGCCTAAAGGATCCTGCTGCCCCAGAGTTAGGAGGGCTGCTAATGGGACTATGGTTGAGCTTTTAGGAAGGAAAGCGTTTTTTGGGGCTGGTAGAATTCATGGGGGACCATTGGCCAGAACTTTTCAGTTTTGATGGTCAATGCTGGTGTAAAGCCAGCTACAAGATAAGTAGAATTTTAGGGTTGGAGGATGCCTAAAGGATCCTGCAGCCCCAGAATTGCGAGGGCTGTGAATGGGGCCATGGTTGAGGTTTCAAGAGAGAAACACCATTCAATGACATGAAGTTTCGTCTGGCAGCAGGGCCTGGACGTTTTCAGTTGTGACAGTCAAAGGCGGTCGAAAGTCAGCGAGACGCTAAGTCGCACGTTGGAGTTTTTGGATGCCTAAAGGATCCTGCTGCCCCAGAGTTAGGAGGGCTGCTAATGGGACTATGGTTGAGGTTTCAGGAAAGAAACACCATGCAATGACATGAAGTTTCGTCTGGCAGCAGGGCCTGGACGTTTTCAGTTGTGACAGTCCAAGCCGGTCGAAAGTCAGCGAGACGCTAAGTCGCACGTTGGAGTTTTTGAATGCCTAAAGGATCCTGCTGCCCCAGAGTTAGGAGGGCTGCTACTGGGGCCATGGTTGAGCTTTTAGGAAGGAAAGCGTTTTTTGGGGCTGGTAGAATTCATCGGGGACCATTGGCCAGAACTTTTCAGTTTTGATGGTCAATGCTGGTGTAAAGCCAGCTACAAGATAAGTAGAATTTTAGGGTTGGAGGATGCCTAAAGGATCCTGCAGCCCCAGAATTGCGAGGGCTGTGAATGGGGCCATGGTTGAGGTTTCAGGAAAGAAACACCATTCAATGACATGAAGTTTCGTCTGGCAGCAGGGCCTGGACTGTTTTCAGTTGTGACAGTCCAAGCCGGTCGAAAGTCAGCGAGACGCTAAGTCGCACGTTGGAGTTTTTGGATGCCTAAAGGATCCTGCTGCCCCAGAGTTAGGAGGGCTGCTACTGGGGCCATGGTTGAGGTTTCAAGAGAGAAACACCATTTAATGACATGATGTTTTGTCTTGGAGGAGGGCCCTGACATTTTCAGTTTTGACAGTCAAAGGCGGTCGAAAGTCACTGAGATGCTCAGTCGCATGTCGGAGATTGCGACGCGTAAAGGAGGCTGCAGCCCCAGAGTTAGGAGGGCTGCTACTGGGGCCATGGTTGAGGTTTCAGGAAAGAAACACCATTCAATGACATGAAGTTTCGTCTGGCAGCAGGGCCTGGACGTTTTCAGTTGTGACAGTCCAAGCCGGTCGAAAGTCAGCGAGATGCTAAGTCGCACGTTGGAGTTTTTGGATGCCTAAAGGATCCTGCTGCCCCAGAGTTAGGAGGGCTGCTAATGGGGCCATGGTTGAGGTTTCAAGAGAGAAACACCATTTAATGACATGATGTTTTGTCTTGGAGGAGCGCCCTGACATTTTCAGTTTTGACAGTCAAAGGCGGTCGAAAGTCACTGAGATGCTCAGTCGCATGTCGGAGATTGCGACGCGTAAAGGAGGCTGCAGCCCCAGAGTTAGGAGGGCTGCTACTGGGGCCATGGTTGAGGTTTCAGGAAAGAAACACCATTCAATGACATGAAGTTTCGTCTGGCAGCAGGGCCTGGACGTTTTCAGTTGTGACAGTCCAAGCCGGTCGAAAGCCAGCGAGACGTTAAGTCGCACGTTGGAGTTTTTGGATGCCTAAAGGATCCTGCTGCCCCAGAGTTAGGAGGGCTGCTAATGGGGCCATGGTTGAGGTTTCAAGAGAGAAACACCATTTAATGACATGATGTTTTGTCTTGGAGGAGGGCCCTGACATTTTCAGTTTTGACAGTCAAATGCGGTCGAAAGTCACTGAGATGCTCAGTCGCATGTCGGAGATTGCGATGCGTAAAGGAGGCTGCAGCCCCAGAGTTAGGAGGGCTGCTACTGGGGCCATGGTTGAGGTTTCAGGAAAGAAACACCATTCAATGACATGAAGTTTCGTCTGGCAGCAGGGCCTGGAGGTTTTCAGTTGTGACAGTCCAAGCCGGTCGAAAGTCAGCGAGACGCTAAGTCGCACGTTGGAGTTTTTGGATGCCTAAAGGATCCTGCTGCCCAAGGGTTAGGAGGGCTGCTAATGGGACTATGGTTGAGGTTTCAGGAAAGAAACACCATGCAATGACATGAAGTTTCGTCTGGCAGCAGGGCCTGGAGGTTTTCAGTTGTGACAGTCCAAGCCGGTCGAAAGTCAGCGAGACGCTAAGTCGCACGTTGGAGTTTTTGGATGCCTAAAGGATCCTGCTGCCCCAGAGTTAGGAGGGCTGCTACTGGGGCCATGGTTGAGCTTTTAGGAAGGAAAGCGTTTTTTGGGGCTGGTAGAATTCATGGGGGGACCATTGGCCAGAACTTTTCAGTTTTGATGGTCAATGCTGGTGTAAAGCCAGCTACAAGATAAGTAGAATTTTAGGGTTGGAGGATGCCTAAAGGATCCTGCAGCCCCAGAATTGCGAGGGCTGTGAATGGGGCCATGGTTGAGGTTTCAAGAGAGAAACACCATTCAATGACATGAAGTTTCGTCTGGCAGCAGGGCCTGGACGTTTTCAGTTGTGACAGTCAAAGGCGGTCGAAAGTCAGCGAGACGCTAAGTCGCACGTTGGAGTTTTTGGATGCCTAAAGGATCCTGCTGCCCCAGAGTTAGGAGGGCTGCTAATGGGACTATGGTTGAGGTTTCAGGAAAGAAACACCATGCAATGACATGAAGTTTCGTCTGGCAGCAGGGTCTGGACGTTTTCAGTTGTGACAGTCCAAGCCGGTCGAAAGTCAGCGAGACGCTAAGTCGCACGTTGGAGTTTTTGAATGCCTAAAGGATCCTGCTGCCCCAGAGTTAGGAGGGCTGCTACTGGGGCCATGGTTGAGCTTTTAGGAAGGAAAGCGTTTTTTGGGGCTGGTAGAATTCATGGGGGACCATTGGCCAGAACTTTTCAGTTTTGATGGTCAATGCTGGTGTAAAGCCAGCTACAAGATAAGTAGAATTTTAGGGTTGGAGGATGCCTAAAGGATCCTGCAGCCCCAGAATTGCGAGGGCTGTGAATGGGGCCATGGTTGAGGTTTCAGGAAAGAAACACCATTCAATGACATGAAGTTTCGTCTGGCAGCAGGGCCTGGACGTTTTCAGTTGTGACAGTCAAAGGCGGTCGAAAGTCAGCGAGACGCTAAGTCGCACGTTGGAGTTTTTGGATGCCTAAAGGATCCTGCTGCCCCAGAGTTAGGAGGGCTGCTGAATGGGGCCATGGTTGAGGTTTCAGGAAAGAAACACCATTCAATGACATGAAGTTTCGTCTGGCAGCAGGGCCTGGACGTTTTCAGTTGTGACAGTCAATGCCGGTCGAAAGTCAGCGAGATGCTAAGTCGCATGTTGGAGTTTTTGGATGCCTAAAGGAGCCTGCTGCCCCAGAGTTAGGAGGGCTGCTACTGGGGCCATGGTTGAGGTTTTAGGAAGGAAACACCATTCAATGACATGAAGTTTCGTCCGGCAGCAGGGCCTGGACGTTTTCAGTTGTGACAGTCCAAGCCGGTCGAAAGTCAGCGAGACGCTAAGTCGCACGTTGGGGTTTTTGGATGCCTAAAGGATCCTGCTGCCCCAGAGTTAGGAGGGCTGCTAATGGGACTATGGTTGAGGTTTCAGGAAAGAAACACCATTTAATTATGTAATGTTTTGTCTTGGAGGAGGGCCCTCACATTTTCAGTTTTGACAGTCAAAGGTGTTCGAAAGTCACTGAGATGCTCAGTCGCATGTCGGAGATTTCGACGCGTAAAGGAGGCTGCAGCCCCAGAGTTAGGAGGGCTGCTACTGGGGCCATGGTTGAGGTTTCAGGAAAGAAACACCATTCAATGACATGAAGTTTCGTCTGGCAGCAGGGCCTGGACGTTTTCAGTTGTGACAGTCCAAGCCGGTCGAAAGCCAGCGAGACGCTAAGTCGCACGTTGGAGTTTTTGGATGCCTAAAGGATCCTGCTGCCCCAGAGTTAGGAGGGCTGCTACTGGGGCCATGGTTGAGCTTTTAGGAAGGAAAGCGTTTTTTGGGGCTGGTAGAATTCATGGGGGACCATTGGCCAGAACTTTTCAGTTTTGATGGTCAATGCTGGTGTAAAGCCAGCTACAAGATAAGTAGAATTTTAGGGTTGGAGGATGCCTAAAGGATCCTGCAGCCCCAGAATTGCGAGGGCTGTGAATGGGGCCATGGTTGAGGTTTCAAGAGAGAAACACCATTCAATGACATGAAGTTTCGTCTGGCAGCAGGGCCTGGACGTTTTCAGTTGTGACAGTCAAAGGCGGTCGAAAGTCAGCGAGACGCTAAGTCGCACGTTGGAGTTTTTGGATGCCTAAAGGATCCTGCTGCCCCAGAGTTAGGAGGGCTGCTAATGGGACTATGGTTGAGGTTTCAGGAAAGAAACACCATGCAATGACATGAAGTTTCGTCTGGCAGCAGGGTCTGGACGTTTTCAGTTGTGACAGTCCAAGCCGGTCGAAAGTCAGCGAGACGCTAAGGCGCACGTTGGAGTTTTTGAATGCCTAAAGGATCCTGCTGCCCCAGAGTTAGGAGGGCTGCTACTGGGGCCATGGTTGAGCTTTTAGGAAGGAAAGCGTTTTTTGGGGCTGGTAGAATTCATGGGGGACCATTGGCCAGAACTTTTCAGTTTTGATGGTCAATGCTGGTGTAAAGCCAGCTACAAGATAAGTAGAATTTTAGGGTTGGAGGATGCCTAAAGGATCCTGCAGCCCCAGAATTGCGAGGGCTGTGAATGGGGCCATGGTTGAGGTTTCAAGAGAGAAACACCATTCAATGACATGAAGTTTCGTCTGGCAGCAGGGCCTGGACGTTTTCAGTTGTGACAGTCCAAGCCGGTCGAAAGTCAGCGAGACGCTAAGTCGCACGTTGGAGTTTTTGGAATGCCTAAAGGATCCTGCTGCCCCAGAGTTAGGAGGGCTGCTACTGGGGCCTATGGTTGAGCTTTTAGGAAGGAAAGCGTTTTTTGGGGCTGGTAGAATTCATCGGGGACCATTGGCCAGAACTTTTCAGTTTTGATGGTCAATGCTGGTGTAAAGCCAGCTACAAGATAAGTAGAATTTTAGGGTTTGAGGATGCCTAAAGGATCCTGCAGCCCCAGAATTGCGAGGGCTGTGAATGGGGCCATGGTTGAGGTTTCAAGAGAGAAACACCATTCAATGACATGAAGTTTCGTCTGGCAGCAGGGCCTGGACGTTTTCAGTTGTGACAGTCCAAGCCGGTCGAAAGTCAGCGAGACGCTAAGTCGCACGTTGGAGTTTTTGGATGCCTAAAGGATCCTGCTGCCCCAGAGTTAGGAGGGCTGCTACTGGGACTATGGTTGAGCTTTTAGGAAGGAAAGCGTTTTTTGGGGCTGGTAGAATTCATGGGGGACCATTGGCCAGAACTTTTCAGTTTTGATGGTCAATGCTGGTGTAAAGCCAGCTACAAGATAAGTAGAATTTTAGGGTTGGAGGATGCCTAAAGGATCCTGCAGCCCCAGAATTGCGAGGGCTGTGAATGGGGCCATGGTTGAGGTTTCAAGAGAGAAACACCATTCAATGACATGAAGTTTCGTCTGGCAGCAGGGCCTGGACGTTTTCAGTTGTGACAGTCAAAGGCGGTCGAAAGTCAGCGAGACGCTAAGTCGCACGTTGGAGTTTTTGGATGCCTAAAGGATCCTGCTGCCCCAGAGTTAGGAGGGCTGCTAATGGGACTATGGTTGAGGTTTCAGGAAAGAAACACCATGCAATGACATGAAGTTTCGTCTGGCAGCAGGGTCCTGGACGTTTTCAGTTGTGACAGTCCAAGCCGGTCGAAAGTCAGCGAGACGCTAAGTCGCACGTTGGAGTTTTTGAATGCCTAAAGGATCCTGCTGCCCCAGAGTTAGGAGGGCTGCTACTGGGGCCATGGTTGAGCTTTTAGGAAGGAAAGCGTTTTTTTGGGGCTGGTAGAATTCATCGGGGACCATTGGCCAGAACTTTTCAGTTTTGATGGTCAATGCTGGTGTAAAGCCAGCTACAAGATAAGTAGAATTTTAGGGTTGGAGGATGCCTAAAGGATCCTGCAGCCCCAGAATTGCGAGGGCTGTGAATGGGGCCATGGTTGAGGTTTCAAGAGAGAAACACCATTCAATGACATGAAGTTTCGTCTGGCAGCAGGGCCTGGACGTTTTCAGTTGTGACAGTCCAAGCCGGTCGAAAGTCAGCGAGACGCTAAGTCGCACGTTGGAGTTTTTGAATGCCTAAAGGATCCTGCTGCCCCAGAGTTAGGAGGGCTGCTACTGGGGCCATGGTTGAGCTTTTAGGAAGGAAAGCGTTTTTTGGGGCTGGTAGAATTCATGGGGGGACCATTGGCCAGAACTTTTCAGTTTTGATGGTCAATGCTGGTGTAAAGCCAGCTACAAGATAAGTAGAATTTTAGGGTTGGAGGATGCCTAAAGGATCCTGCAGCCCCAGAATTGCGAGGGCTGTGAATGGGGCCATGGTTGAGGTTTCAAGAGAGAAACACCATTCAATGACATGAAGTTTCGTCTGGCAGCAGGGCCTGGACGTTTTCAGTTGTGACAGTCAAAGGCGGTCGAAAGTCAGCGAGACGCTAAGTCGCACGTTGGAGTTTTTGGATGCCTAAAGGATCCTGCTGCCCCAGAGTTAGGAGGGCTGCTAATGGGACTATGGTTGAGGTTTCAGGAAAGAAACACCATTCATGACATGAAGTTTCGTGGGCGAGCATGGACCAGAAACTTTTCAGTTTTAATATTTTCAATGCTGGTGTAAATCCAGTAGAAGATAAGTAGAATTCAGGGTTCAGGATGATTATAGGATCCTGAAGCCCCAGAATTAGGAGGGCTGTGAATGGTGCATGGTTGAGGTTTCAAAGGAGAAACAGCATTCAATGACATGAAGTTTTGTCTTGGAGCAGGGCCTGGACGTTTTCAGTTGTGACAGTCAAAGCCGGTCGAAAGTCAGCGAGATGCTAAGTCGCACGTTGGAGGTTTTGGATGCCTAAAGGAGCCTGCTGCCCCAGAGTTTGGAGTGCTGTGAATGGGACCATGGTTGAGGTTTCAGAACAAAAGCGTTTTTGGGGCTGGTAGATTTCATCTGGGAGCATGGCCCAGAACTTTTCAGTTTTGAGGGTCAATGCCACGGTAAAGCCAGCTCGAAGATAAGTAGAATTTCAGGGTTTCAGGATGATTATAGGATCCTGAAGCCCCAGAATTAGGAGGGCTGTGAATGGTGCATGGTTGAGGTTTCAGGAAAGAAACACCATTCAAGGATATGAAGTTTCGTCTGGCAGTAGTGCCTGGACATTTTCAGTTGTGACAGTCAAAGCCGGTCGAAATTCAGCGAGATGCTAAGTCGCACGTTGGAGGTTTTGGATGCCTAAAGGAGCCTGCAGCCCCAGAGTTAGGAGGGCTGTGAATGGGACCATGGTATGGTTGAGGTTTCAAGAGAGAAACAGCATTCAATGACATGAAGTTTTGTCTTGGAGCAGGGCCTGGACGTTTTCAATTGTGACAGTCAAAGCCGGTCGAAAGCCAGGGAGATGGAAGTCGCATGTCGGAGTTTTTGGATGCCTAAAGGAGCCTGCTGCCCCAGAGTTTAGGAGGGCTGCCTACTGGGGCGATGGCTGAGGTTTCAGAACAAAAGCGTTTTTGGGGCTGGTAGATTTCATCTGGGAGCATGGCCCAGAACTTTTCAGTTTTAATATTCAATGCTGGTGTAAATCCAGCTCGAAGATAAGTAGAATTTCAGGGTTTCAGGATGATTATAGGATCCTGAAGCCCCAGAATTAGGAGCGCTGTGAATGGTGCATGATTGAGGTTTCAAGAGAGAAACACCATTCGAAGATACGAAGTTTCGTCTGGCAGCAGGGCCTGGACGTTTTCAGTTGTGACAGTCAAAGACGGTCGAAATTCAGCGAGATGCTAAGTCGCAGGTTGGAGGTTTTGGATGCCTAAAGGAGCCTGCAGCCCCAGAGTTAGGAGGGCTGTGACTGGGACCATGGTTGAGGTTTCAAGAGAGAAACAGCATTCAATGACATGAAGTTTTGTCTTGGAGCAGGGCCTGGACGTTTTCAGTTGTGACAGTCAAAGCCGGTTGAAATTTAACGAGATAAAAGTTGCATGTTGGAGTTTTTGGATGCCTAAAGGAGCCTGCTGCCCCAGAGTTAGGAGGGCTGCTACTGGGGCCATGGCTGAGGTTTCAGAACAAAAGCGTTTTTGGGGCTGGTAGATTTCATCTGGGAGCATGGCCCAGAACTTTTCAGTTTTAATATTCAATGCTGGTGTAAATCCAGCTCGAAGATAAGTAGAATTTCAGGGTTTCAGGATGATTATAGGATCCTGAAGCCCCAGAATTAGGAGGGCTGTGAATGGTGCATGATTGAGGTTTCAAGAGAGAAACACCATTCGAAGATATGAAGTTTTGCCTGGCAGCAGGGCCTGGACGTTTTCAGTTGTGACAGTCAAAGCCGGTCGAAATTCAGCGAGATGCTAAGTCGCAGGTTGGAGGTTTTGGATGCCTAAAGGAGCCTGCAGCCCCACAGTTAGGAGGGCTCCTACTGATGCCATGGTTGAGGTTTCAAGAGAGAAACAGCATTCAATGCCATGAAGTTTTGTCTTGGAGCAGGGCCTGGACGTTTTCAGTTGTGACAGTCAAAGCCAGTCGAAAGTCAGCGAGATGCTAAGTCACACGTTGGAGTTTTTGGATGCCTAAAGGAGCCTGCAGCCCCAGAGTTAGGAGGGCTGTGAATGGGACCACGGTTGAGGTTTCAAAAGAGAAACAGCATTCAATGCCATGAAGTTTTGTCTTGGAGCAGGGCCTGGACGTTTTCAGTTGTGACAGTCAAAGCCAGTCGAAAGTCAGCGAGATGCTAAGTCACACGTTGGAGTTTTTGGATGCCTAAAGGAGCCTGCAGCCCCACAGTTAGGAGGGCTGTGAATGGGACCACGGTTGAGGTTTCAAAAGAGAAACAGCATTCAATGACATGAAGTTTTGTCTTGGAGCAGGGCCTGGACATTTTCAGTTTTGACAGTCAAATCCGGTCGAAAGCCAAGGAGATGGAAGTCGCATGTCGGAGTTTTTGGATGCCTAAAGGAGCCTGCTGCCCCAGAGTTTGGAGGGCTCCTACTGGGGCCATGGCTGAGGTTTCAGAACAAAAGTGTTTTTGGGGCTGGTAGATTTCATCTGGGAGCATGGCCCAGAACTTTTCAGTTTTGAGGGTCAATGCCGGGGTAAAGCCAGCTCGAAGATAAGTAGAATTTCAGGGTTTCAAAATGCCTAAAGGAGCCTGCAGCCCCACAGTTAGGAGGACTGTGAATGGGACCATGGTTGAGGTTTCAAGAGAGAAACAGCATTCAATGCCATGAAGTTTTGTCATGTTTTTTTTTTGGTGACAGTCAAAGCCAGTCGAAAGTCAGCGAGATGCTAAGTCACACGTTGGAGGTTTTGGATGCCTAAAGGAGCCTGCAGCCCCACAGTTAGGAGGGCTCCTACTGATGCCATGGTTGAGGTTTCAAGAGAGAAACAGCATTCAATGCCATGAAGTTTTGTCTTGGAGCAGGGCCTGGACGTTTTCAGTTGTGACAGTCAAAGCCAGTCGAAAGTCAGCGAGATGCTAAGTCACACGTTGGAGTTTTTTGGATGCCTAAAGGAGCCTGCAGCCCCACAGTTAGGAGGGCTGTGAATGGGACCACTGTTGAGGTTTCAAAAGAGAAACAGCATTCAATGCCATGAAGTTTTGTCTTGGAGCAGGGCCTGGACGTTTTCAGTTGTGACAGTCAAAGCTGGTCGAAATTTAACGAGATAAAAGTTGCATGTTGGAGTTTTTGGATGCCTAAAGGAGCCTGCTGCCCCAGAGTTAGGAGGGCTGCTACTGGGGCCATGGCTGAGGTTTCAGAACAAAAGCGTTTTTGGGGCTGGTAGATTTCATCTGGGAGCATGGCCCAGAACTTTTCAGTTTTGAGGGTCAATGCCACGGTAAAGCCAGCTCGAAGATAAGTAGAATTTCAGGGTTTCAGGATGATTATAGGATCCTGAAGCCCCAGAATTAGGAGGGCTGTGAATGGTGCATGGTTGAGGTTTCAAGAGAGAAACACCATTCTAAGATATGAAGTTTTGTCTGGCAGCAGGGCCTGGACGTTTTCAGTTGTGACAGTCAAAGCCGGTCATATTCAGCGAGATGCTAAGTCGCACGTTGGAGGTTTTGGATGCCTAAAGGAGCCTGCAGCCCCAGAGTTAGGAGGGCTGTGAATGGGACCATGGTTGAGGTTTCAAGAGAGAAACAGCATTCAATGACATGAAGTTTTGTCTTGGAGCAGGGCCTGGACGTTTTCAGTTGTGACAGTCAAAGCCGGTCGAAAGCCAGGGAGATGTTAAGTCGCAGGTTGGAGTTTTTGGATGCCTAAAGGAGCCTGCTGCCCCAGAGTTAGGAGGGCTCCTACTGGGGCCATGGCTGAGGTTTCAGAACAAAAGCGTTTTTGGGGCTGGTAGATTTCATCTGGGAGCATGGCCCAGAACTTTTCAGTTTTAATATTCAATGCTGGTGTAAATCCAGCTCGAAGATAAGTAGAATTTCAGGGTTTCAGGATGATTATAGGATCCTGAAGCCCCAGAATTAGGAGGGCTGTGAATGGTGCATGATTGAGGTTTCAAGAGAGAAACACCATTCGAAGATATGAAGTTTCGTCTGGCAGCAGGGCCTGGACGTTTTCAGTTGTGACAGTCAAAGACGGTCGAAATTCAGCGAGATGCTAAGTCGCAGGTTGGAGGTTTTGGATGCCTAAAGGAGCCTGCAGCCCCAGAGTTAGGAGGGCTCCTACTGATGCCATGGTTGAGGTTTCAGGAGAGAAATACCTTTCAATGACATGAAGTTTTGTCTTGGAGCAGGGCCTGGACGTTTTCAGTTGTGACAGTCAAAGCCGGTCGAAATTTAACGAGATAAAAGTTGCATGTTGGAGTTTTTGGATGCCTAAAGGAGCCTGCAGCCCCAGAGTTAGGAGGGCTGCTACTGGGGCCATGGCTGAGGTTTCAGAACAAAAGCGTTTTTGGGGCTGGTAGATTTCATCTGGGAGCATGGCCCAGAACTTTTCAGTTTTAATATTCAATGCTGGTGTAAATCCAGCTCGAAGATAAGTAGAATTTCAGGGTTTCAGGATGATTATAGGATCCTGAAGCCCCAGAATTAGGAGGGCTGTGAATGGTGCATGATTGAGGTTTCAAGAGAGAAACACCATTCGAAGATATGAAGTTTTGCCTGGCAGCAGGGCCTGGACGTTTTCAGTTGTGACAGTCAAAGACGGTCGAAATTCAGCGAGATGCTAAGTCGCAGGTTGGAGGTTTTGGATGCCTAAAGGAGCCTGCAGCCCCAGAGTTAGGAGGGCTCCTACTGATGCCATGGTTGAGGTTTCAGGAGAGAAACAGCATTCAATGACATGAAGTTTTGTCTTGGAGCAGGGCCTGGACGTTTTCAGTTGTGACAGTCAAAGCCGGTCGAAATTCAGCGAGATGCTAAGTCGCAGGTTGGAGTTTTTGGATGCCTAAAGGAGCCTGCTGCCCCAGAGTTAGGAGGGCTGTGAATGGGACCATGGCTGAGGTTTCAGAACAAAAGCGTTTTTGGGGCTGGTAGATTTCATCTGGGAGCATGGCCCAGAACTTGTCAGTTTTAATATTCAATGCTGGTGTAAAGCCAGCTCGAAGATAAGTAGAATTTCAGGGTTTCAGGATGATTATAGGATCCTGAAGCCCCAGAATTAGGAGGGCTGTGAATGGTGCATGATTGAGGTTTCAAGAGAGAAACACCATTCAAGGATATGAAGTTTTGCCTGGCAGCAGGGCCTGGACATTTTCAGTTGTGACAGTCAAAGCCGGTCGAAATTCAGCGAGATGCTAAGTCGCAGGTTGGAGGTTTTGGATGCCTAAAGGAGCCTGCAGCCCCAGAGTTAGGAGGGCTGTGAATGGGACCATGGTTGAGGTTTCAAGAGAGAAACAGCATTCAATGCCATGAAGTTTTGTCTTGGAGCAGGGCCTGGACGTTTTCAGTTGTGACAGTCAAAGCCGGTCGAAAGTCAGCGAGATGCTAAGTCGCACGTTGGAGTTTTTGGATGCCTAAAGGAGCCTGCTGCCCCAGAGTTTGGAGGGCTGCTACTGGGGCGATGGCTGAGGTTTCAGAACAAAAGCGTTTTTGGGGCTGGTAGATTTCATCTGGGAGCATGGCCCAGAACTTTTCAGTTTTAATATTCAATGCTGGTGTAAAGCCAGCTCGAAGATAAGTAGAATTTCAGGGTTTCAGGATGATTATAGGATCCTGAAGCCCCAGAATTAGGAGGGCTGTGAATGGTGCATGATTGAGGTTTCAAGAGAGAAACACCATTCGAAGATATGAAGTTTTGTCTGGCAGCAGGGCCTGGACGTTTTCAGTTGTGACAGTCAAAGCCGGTCGAAAGTCAGCGAGATGCTAAGTCACACGTTGGAGGTTTTGGATGCCTAAAGGAGCCTGCAGCCCCAGAGTTAGGAGGGCTGCTAATGGGACCATGGTTGAGGTTTCAAGAGAGAAACAGCATTCAATGCCATGAAGTTTTGTCTTGGAGCAGGGCCTGGACGTTTTCAGTTGTGACAGTCAAAGCCAGTCGAAAGTCAGCGAGATGCTAAGTCACACGTTGGAGTTTTTGGATGCCTAAAGGAGCCTGCAGCCCCACAGTTAGGAGGGCTGTGAATGGGACTATGGTTGAGGTTTCAAAAGAGAAACAGCATTCAATGCCATGAAGTTTTGTCTTGGAGCAGGGCCTGGACAGTTTTCAGTTGTGACAGTCAAAGCCGGTCGAAAGCCAAGGAGATGGAAGTCGCATGTTGGAGTTTTTGGATGCCTAAAGGAGCCTGCTGCCCCAGAGTTAGGAGGGCTGCTACTGGGGCCATGGTTGAGGTTTCAAGAGAGAAACAGCATTCAATGCCATGAAGTTTTGTCTTGGAGCAGGGCCTGGACGTTTTCAGTTGTGACAGTCAAAGCCAGTCGAAAGTCAGCGAGATGCTAAGTCACACGTTGGAGGTTTTGGATGCCTAAAGGAGCCTGCAGCCCCACAGTTAGGAGGGGTGCTAATGGGACCATGGTTGAGGTTTCAAAAGAGAAACAGCATTCAATGCCATGAAGTTTTGTCTTGGAGCAGGGCCTGGACGTTTTCAGTTGTGACAGTCAAAGCCAGTCGAAAGTCAGCGAGATGCTAAGTCACACGTTGGAGTTTTGGATGCCTAAAGGAGCCTGCAGCCCCACAGTTAGGAGGGCTGTGAATGGGACCACGGTTGAGGTTTCAAAAGAGAAACAGCATTCAATGCCATGAAGTTTTGTCTTGGAGCAGGGCCTGGACGTTTTCAGTTGTGACAGTCAAAGCCGGTCGAAAGTCAGCGAGATGCTAAGTCACACGTTGGAGTTTTTGGATGCCTAAAGGAGCCTGCAGCCCCAGAGTTAGGAGGGCTGTGAATGGGACCATGGTTGAGGTTTCAAAAGAGAAACAGCATTCAATGCCATGAAGTTTTGTCTTGGAGCAGGGCCTGGACGTTTTCAGTTGTGACAGTCAAAGCCGGTCGAAAGCCAGGGAGATGAAAATCGCATGTTGGAGGTTTTGGATGCCTAAAGGAGCCTGCTGCCCCAGAGTTAGGAGGGCTGCTACTGGGGCCATGGCTGAGGTTTCAGAACAAAAGCGTTTTTGGGGCTGGTAGATTTCATCTGGGAGCATGGCCCAGAACTTTTCAGTTTTAATATTCAATGCTGGTGTAAATCCAGCTCGAAGATAAGTAGAATTTCAGGGTTTCAGGATGATTATAGGATCCTGAAGCCCCAGAATTAGGAGGGCTGTGAATGGTGCATGATTGAGGTTTCAAGAGAGAAACACCATTCAAAGGTATGAAGTTTTGTCTTGGATCAGGGCCTGGACGTTTTCAGTTGTGACAGTCAAAGCCGGTCGAAATTCAGCGAGATGCTAAGTCGCACGTTGGAGGTTTTGGATGCCTAAAGGAGCCTGCAGCCCCAGAGTTAGGAGGGCTGTGAATGGGACCATGGTTGAGGTTTCAAGAGAGAAACAGCATTCAATGACATGAAGTTTTGTCTTGGAGCAGGGCCTGGACGTTTTCAGTTGTGACAGTCAAAGCCGGTCGAAAGCCAGGGAGATGGAAGTCGCATGTCGGAGTTTTTGGATGCCTAAAGGAGCCTGCTGCCCCAGAGTTAGGAGGGCTGCTACTGGGGCCATGGCTGAGGTTTCAGAACAAAAGCGTTTTTGGGGCTGGTAGATTTCATCTGGGAGCATGGCCCAGAACTTTTCAGTTTTAATATTCAATGCTGGTGTAAAGCCAGCTCGAAGATAAGTAGAATTTCAGGGTTTCAGGATGATTATAGGATCCTGAAGCCCCAGAATTAGGAGCGCTGTGAATGGTGCATGATTGAGGTTTCAAGAGAGAAACACCATTCGAAGATATGAAGTTTCGTCTGGCAGCAGGGCCTGGACGTTTTCAGTTGTGACAGTCAAAGACGGTCGAAATTCAGCGAGATGCTAAGTCGCAGGTTGGAGGTTTTGGATGCCTAAAGGAGCCTGCAGCCCCAGAGTTAGGAGGGCTCCTACTGATGCCATGGTTGAGGTTTCAAGAGAGAAACAGCATTCAATGACATGAAGTTTTGTCTTGGAGCAGGGCCTGGACGTTTTCAGTTGTGAGAGTCAAAGCCGGTTGAAATTTAACGAGATAAAAGTTGCATGTTGGAGTTTTTGGATGCCTAAAGGAGCCTGCAGCCCCACAGTTAGGAGGGCTCCTACTGGGGCCATGGCTGAGGTTTCAGAACAAAAGCGTTTTTGGGGCTGGTAGATTTCATCTGGGAGCATGGCCCAGAACTTTTCAGTTTTAATATTCAATGCTGGTGTAAATCCAGCTCGAAGATAAGTAGAATTTCAGGGTTTCAGGATGATTATAGGATCCTGAAGCCCCAGAATTAGGAGGGCTGTGAATGGTGCATGATTGAGGTTTCAAGAGAGAAACACCATTCAAACATATGAAGTTTCGTCTGGCAGCAGGGCCTGGACGTTTTCAGTTGTGACAGTCAAAGCCGGTCGAAATTCAGCGAGATGCTAAGTCTCACGTTGGAGGTTTTGGATGCCTAAAGGAGCCTGCAGCCCCAGAGTTAGGAGGGCTCCTACTGATGCCATGGTTGAGGTTTCAAGAGAGAAACAGCATTCAATGCCATGAAGTTTTGTCTTGGAGCAGGGCCTGGACGTTTTCAGTTGTGACAGTCAAAGCCGGTCGAAAGCCAGGGAGATGAAAGTTGCATGTTGGAGTTTTTGGATGCCTAAAGGAGCCTGCTGCCCCAGAGTTAGGAGGGCTGCTACTGGGGCCATGGCTGAGGTTTCAGAACAAAAGCGTTTTTGGGGCTGGTAGATTTCATCTGGGAGCATGGCCCAGAACTTTTCAGTTTTAATATTCAATGCTGGTGTAAATCCAGCTCGAAGATAAGTAGAATTTCAGGGTTTCAGGATGATTATAGGATCCTGAAGCCCCAGAATTAGGAGGGCTGTGAATGGTGCATGATTGAGGTTTCAAGAGAGAAACACCATTCAAAGATATGAAGTTTTGCCTGGC
Source organism: Balearica regulorum gibbericeps (assembly GCF_011004875.1). Taxonomy (NCBI): domain Eukaryota; kingdom Metazoa; phylum Chordata; class Aves; order Gruiformes; family Gruidae; genus Balearica; species Balearica regulorum. The sequence continues at coordinate 49,984,522 of NC_046188.1, read as the reverse complement.
AGCAGGGCCTGGACGTTTTCAGTTGTGACAGTCAAAGCCGGTCGAAATTCAGCGAGATGCTAAGTCGCAGGTTGGAGGTTTTGGATGCCTAAAGGAGCCTGCAGCCCCACAGTTAGGAGGGCTCCTACTGATGCCATGGTTGAGGTTTCAAGAGAGAAACAGCATTCAATGCCATGAAGTTTTGTCTTGGAGCAGGGCCTGGACGTTTTCAGTTGTGACAGTCAAAGCCAGTCGAAAGTCAGCGAGATGCTAAGTCACACGTTGGAGTTTTTGGATGCCTAAAGGAGCCTGCAGCCCCAGAGTTAGGAGGGCTGTGAATGGGACCACGGTTGAGGTTTCAAAAGAGAAACAGCATTCAATGCCATGAAGTTTTGTCTTGGAGCAGGGCCTGGACGTTTTCAGTTGTGACAGTCAAAGCCGGTCGAAAGTCAGCGAGATGCTAAGTCGCAGGTTGGAGGTTTTGGATGCCTAAAGGAGCCTGCTGCCCCAGAGTTAGGAGGGCTGCTACTGGGACCATGGCTGAGGTTTCAGAACAAAAGCGTTTTTGGGGCTGGTAGATTTCATCTGGGAGCATGGCCCAGAACTTGTCAGTTTTGAGGGTCAATGCCGGGGTAAAGCCAGCTCGAAGATAAGTAGAATTTCAGGGTTTCAGGATGATTATAGGATCCTGAAGCCCCAGAATTAGCAGGGCTGTGAATGGTGCATGGTTGAGGTTTCAAAAGAGAAACACCATTCAAGGATATGAGGTTTTGTCTGGCAGTAGTGCCTGGACATTTTCAGTTGTGACAGTCAAAGCCAGGTCGAAATTCAGCGAGATGCTAAGTCACACGTTGGAGGTTTTGGATGCCTAAAGGAGCCTGCAGCCCCAGAGTTAGGAGGGCTGTGAATGGGACCATGGTTGAGGTTTCAAGAGAGAAACAGCATTCAATGCCATGAAGTTTTGTCTTGGAGCAGGGCCTGGACGTTTTCAGTTGTGACAGTCAAAGCCGGTCGAAAGTCAGCGAGATGTTAAGTCTCACGTTGGAGTTTTTGGATGCCTAAAGGAGCCTGCTGCCCCAGAGTTAGGAGGGCTGCTACTGGGGCCATGGCTGAGGTTTCAGAACAAAAGCGTTTTTGGGGCTGGTAGATTTCATCTGGGAGCATGGCCCAGAACTTTTCAGTTTTAATATTCAATGCTGGTGTAAATCCAGCTCGAAGATAAGTAGAATTTCAGGGTTTCAGGATGATTATAGGATCCTGAAGCCCCAGAATTAGGAGGGCTGTGAATGGGACCATGGTTGAGGTTTCAAGAGAGAAACAGCATTCAATGCTATGAAGTTTTGTCTTGGAGCAGGGCCTGGACGTTTTCAGTTGTGACAGTCAAAGCCGGTCGAAATTCAGCGAGATGCTAAGTCACACGTTGGAGGTTTTGGATGCCTAAAGGAGCCTGCAGCCCCAGAGTTAGGAGGGCTGTGAATGGGACCATGGTTGAGGTTTCAAGAGAGAAACAGCATTCAATGACATGAAGTTTTGTCTTGGAGCAGGGCCTGGACGTTTTCAGTTGTGACAGTCAAAGCCGGTCGAAAGCCAGGGAGATGAAAGTCGCATGTTGGAGTTTTTGGATGCCTAAAGGAGCCTGCTGCCCCAGAGTTAGGAGGGCTGCTACTGGGGCCATGGCTGAGGTTTCAGAACAAAAGCGTTTTTGGGGCTGGTAGATTTCATCTGGGAGCATGGCCCAGAACTTTTCAGTTTTAATATTCAATGCTGGTGTAAATCCAGCTCGAAGATAAGTAGAATTTCAGGGTTTCAGGATGATTATAGGATCCTGAAGCCCCAGAATTAGGAGGGCTGTGAATGGTGCATGATTGAGGTTTCAAGAGAGAAACACCATTCAAACATATGAAGTTTCGTCTGGCAGCAGGGCCTGGACGTTTTCAGTTGTGACAGTCAAAGCCGGTCGAAATTCAGCGAGATGCTAAGTCGCAGGTTGGAGGTTTTGGATGCCTAAAGGAGCCTGCAGCCCCAGAGTTAGGAGGGCTGTGAATGGGACCATGGTTGAGGTTTCAAGAGAGAAACAGCATTCAATGACATGAAGTTTTGTCTTGGAGCAGGGCCTGGACGTTTTCAGTTGTGACAGTCAAAGCCGGTCGAAATTTAACGAGATAAAAGTTGCATGTTGGAGTTTTTGGATGCCTAAAGGAGCCTGCAGCCCCACAGTTAGGAGGGCTGCTACTGGGGCCATGGCTGAGGTTTCAGAACAAAAGCGTTTTTGGGGCTGGTAGATTTCATCTGGGAGCATGGCCCAGAACTTTTCAGTTTTAATATTCAATGCTGGTGTAAATCCAGCTCGAAGATAAGTAGAATTTCAGGGTTTCAGGATGATTATAGGATCCTGAAGCCCCAGAATTAGGAGGGCTGTGAATGGTGCATGATTGAGGTTTCAAGAGAGAAACACCATTCAAAGATATGAAGTTTTGCCTGGCAGCAGGGCCTGGACGTTTTCAGTTGTGACAGTCAAAGCCGGTCGAAATTCAGCGAGATGCTAAGTCGCAGGTTGGAGGTTTTGGATGCCTAAAGGAGCCTGCAGCCCCAGAGTTAGGAGGGCTCCTACTGATGCCATGGTTGAGGTTTCAAGAGAGAAACAGCATTCAATGACATGAAGTTTTGTCTTGGAGCAGGGCCTGGACGTTTTCAGTTGTGACAGTCAAAGCCGCTCGAAAGCCAGCGAGATGCTAAGTCGCACGTTGGAGTTTCTGGATGCCTAAAGGAGCCTGCAGCCCCAGAGTTAGGAGGGCTGTGAATGGGACCATGGTTGAGGTTTCAAGAGAGAAACAGCATTCAATGACTTTGAAGTTTTGTCTTGGAGCAGGGCCTGGACGTTTTCAGTTGTGACAGTCAAAGCCGGTCGAAATTCAGCGAGATGCTAAGTCGCACGTTGGAGTTTTTGGATGCCTAAAGGAGCCTGCAGCCCCACAGTTAGGAGGGCTGCTAATGGGACTATGGTTGAGGTTTCAAGAGAGAAACAGCATTCAATGCCATGAAGTTTTGTCTTGGAGCAGGGCCTGGACGTTTTCAGTTGTGACAGTCAAAGCCAGTCGAAAGTCAGCGAGATGCTAAGTCACACGTTGGAGTTTTTGGATGCCTAAAGGAGCCTGCAGCCCCAGAGTTAGGAGGGCTGTGAATGGGACCACGGTTGAGGTTTCAAAAGAGAAACAGCATTCAATGCCATGAAGTTTTGTCTTGGAGCAGGGCCTGGACGTTTTCAGTTGTGACAGTCAAAGCCAGTCGAAAGTCAGCGAGATGCTAAGTCACAGGTTGGAGTTTTTGGATGCCTAAAGGAGCCTGCAGCCCCAGAGTTAGGAGGGCTGTGAATGGGACCATGGTTGAGGTTTCAAAAGAGAAACAGCATTCAATGCCATGAAGTTTTGTCTTGGAGCAGGGCCTGGACGTTTTCAGTTGTGACAGTCAAAGCCGGTCGAAATTTAACGAGATAAAAGTTGCATGTTGGAGTTTTTGGATGCCTAAAGGAGCCTGCTGCCCCAGAGTTAGGAGGGCTGCTACTGGGGCCATGGCTGAGGTTTCAGAACAAAAGCGTTTTTGGGGCTGGTAGATTTCATCTGGGAGCATGGCCCAGAACTTTTCAGTTTTAATATTCAATGCTGGTGTAAATCCAGCTCGAAGATAAGTAGAATTTCAGGGTTTCAGGATGATTATAGGATCCTGAAGCCCCAGAATTAGGAGGGCTGTGAATGGTGCATGATTGAGGTTTCAAGAGAGAAACACCATTCAAAGGTATGAAGTTTTGCCTGGCAGCAGGGCCTGGACATTTTCAGTTGTGACAGTCAAAGACGGTCGAAATTCAGCGAGATGCTAAGTCGCAGGTTGGAGGTTTTGGATGCCTAAAGGAGCCTGCTGCCCCACAGTTAGGAGGGCTGTGAATGGGACGATGGTTGAGGTTTCAAGAGAGAAACAGCATTCAATGCCATGAAGTTTTGTCTTGGAGCAGGGCCTGGACGTTTTCAGTTGTGACAGTCAAAGCCAGTCGAAAGTCAGCGAGATGCTAAGTCACACGTTGGAGTTTTTGGATGCCTAAAGGAGCCTGCTGCCCCAGAGTTTGGAGTGCTGTGAATGGGACCATGGTTGAGGTTTCAGAACAAAAGCGTTTTTGGGGCTGGTAGATTTCATCTGGGAGCATGGCCCAGAACTTGTCAGTTTTGAGGGTCAATGCCGGGGTAAAGCCAGCTCGAAGATAAGTAGAATTTCAGGGTTTCAGGATGACTATAGGATCCTGAAGCCCCAGAATTAGCAGGGCTGTGAATGGTGCATGGCTGAGATTTCAGGAAAGAAACACCATTGAAGGATATGAAGTTTTGCCTGGCAGCAGGGCCTGGACATTTTCAATTGTGACAGTCAAAGACGGTCGAAATTCAGCGAGATGCTAAGTCGCACGTTGGAGGTTTTGGATGCCTAAAGGAGCCTGCAGCCCCAGAGTTAGGAGGGCTGTGCTAATGGGACCATGGTTGAGGTTTCAAGAGAGAAACAGCATTCAATGACATGAAGTTTTGTCTTGGAGCAGGGCCTGGACGTTTTCAATTGTGACAGTCAAAGCCAGTCGAAAGTCAGCGAGATGCTAAGTCTCACGTTGGAGGTTTTGGATGCCTAAAGGAGCCTGCTGCCCCAGAGTTAGGAGTGCTGTGAATGGGACCACGGTTGAGGTTTCAGAACAAAAGCGTTTTTGGGGCTGGTAGATTTCATCTGGGAGCATGGCCCAGAACTTTTCAGTTTTAATATTCAATGCTGGTGTAAAGCCAGCTCGAAGATAAGTAGAATTTCAGGGTTTCAGGATGATTATAGGATCCTGAAGCCCCAGAATTAGCAGGGCTGTGAATGGTGCATGGTTGAGGTTTCAGGAAAGAAACACCATTCAAGGATATGAAGTTTCGTCTGGCAGCAGGGCCTGGACATTTTCAGTTGTGACAGTCAAAGCCGGTTGAAATTCAGCGAGATGCTAAGTCGCAGGTTGGAGGTTTTGGATGCCTAAAGGAGCCTGCTGCCCCAGAGTTAGGAGGGCTGCTAATGGGACGATGGTTGAGGTTTCAAGAGAGAAACAGCATTCAATGCCATGAAGTTTTGTCTTGGAGCAGGGCCTGGACGTTTTCAGTTGTGACAGTCAAAGCTGGTCGAAATTTAACGAGATAAAAGTTGCATGTTGGAGTTTTTGGATGCCTAAAGGAGCCTGCTGCCCCAGAGTTAGGAGGGCTGCTACTGGGGCCATGGCTGAGGTTTCAGAACGAAAGCGTTTTTGGGGCTGGTAGATTTCATCTGGGAGCATGGCCCAGAACTTTTCAGTTTTAATATTCAATGCTGGTGTAAATCCAGCTCGAAGATAAGTAGAATTTCAGGGTTTCAGGATGATTATAGGATCCTGAAGCCCCAGAATTAGGAGGGCTGTGAATGGTGCATGATTGAGGTTTCAAGAGAGAAACACCATTGAAAGATATGAAGTTTTGCCTGGCAGCAGGGCCTGGACGTTTTCAGTTGTGACAGTCAAAGCCGGTCGAAATTCAGCGAGATGCTAAGTCGCAGGTTGGAGGTTTTGGATGCCTAAAGGAGCCTGCAGCCCCACAGTTAGGAGGGCTCCTACTGATGCCATGGTTGAGGTTTCAAGAGAGAAACAGCATTCAATGCCATGAAGTTTTGTCTTGGAGCAGGGCCTGGACGTTTTCAGTTGTGACAGTCAAAGCCAGTCGAAAGTCAGCGAGATGCTAAGTCACACGTTGGAGTTTTTGGATGCCTAAAGGAGCCTGCAGCCCCAGAGTTAGGAGGGCTGTGAATGGGACCATGGTTGAGGTTTCAAAAGAGAAACAGCATTCAATGCCATGAAGTTTTGTCTTGGAGCAGGGCCTGGACGTTTTCAGTTGTGACAGTCAAAGCCGGTCGAAAGCCAGGGAGATGAAAATCGCATGTTGGAGTTTTTGGATGCCTAAAGGAGCCTGCTGCCCCAGAGTTAGGAGGGCTGCTACTGGGGCCATGGCTGAGGTTTCAGAACAAAAGCGTTTTTGGGGCTGGTAGATTTCATCTGGGAGCATGGCCCAGAACTTTTCAGTTTTAATATTCAATGCTGGTGTAAATCCAGCTCGAAGATAAGTAGAATTTCAGGGTTTCAGGATGATTATAGGATCCTGAAGCCCCAGAATTAGGAGGGCTGTGAATGGTGCATGATTGAGGTTTCAAGAGAGAAGGATATGAAGTTTTGTCTGGCAGTAGTGCCTGGACGTTTTCAGTTGTGACAGTCAAAGACGGTCGAAATTCAGCGAGATGCTAAGTCGCAGGTTGGAGGTTTTGGATGCCTAAAGGAGCCTGCAGCCCCAGAGTTAGGAGGGCTCCTACTGATGCCATGGTTGAGTTTTCAGGAGAGAAACAGCATTCAATGACATGAAGTTTTGTCTTGGAGCAGGGCCTGGACGTTTTCAGTTGTGAGAGTCAAAGCCGGTTGAAATTTAACGAGATAAAAGTTGCATGTTGGAGTTTTTGGATGCCTAAAGGAGCCTGCAGCCCCACAGTTAGGAGGGCTCCTACTGGGGCCATGGCTGAGGTTTCAGAACAAAAGCGTTTTTGGGGCTGGTAGATTTCATCTGGGAGCATGGCCCAGAACTTTTCAGTTTTAATATTCAATGCTGGTGTAAATCCAGCTAGAAGATAAGTAGAATTTCAGGGTTTCAGGATGATTATAGGATCCTGAAGCCCCAGAATTAGCAGGGCTGTGAATGGTGCATGATTGAGGTTTCAAGAGAGAAACAGCATTCAATGCCATGAAGTTTTGTCTTGGAGCAGGGCCTGGACGTTTTCAGTTGTGACAGTCAAAGCCGGTCGATATTCAGCGAGATGCTAAGTCACACGTTGGAGTTTTTGGATGCCTAAAGGAGCCTGCAGCCCCACAGTTAGGAGGGCTGTGAATGGGACCACTGTTGAGGTTTCAAAAGAGAAACAGCATTCAATGCCATGAAGTTTTGTCTTGGAGCAGGGCCTGGACGTTTTCAGTTGTGACAGTCAAAGCCGGTCGAAAGCCAAGGAGATGAAAGTCGCATGTCGGAGTTTTTGGATGCCTAAAGGAGCCTGCATCCCCAGAGTTAGGAGGGCTGCTACTGGGGCCATGGCTGAGGTTTCAGAACAAAAGCGTTTTTGGGGCTGGTAGATTTCATCTGGGAGCATGGCCCAGAACTTTTCAGTTTTAATATTCAATGCTGGTGTAAATCCAGCTCGAAGATAAGTAGAATTTCAGGGTTTCAGGATGATTATAGGATCCTGAAGCCCCAGAATTAGGAGCGCTGTGAATGGTGCATGATTGAGGTTTCTTGAAAGAAACACCATTCAAGGATATGAGGTTTCGTCTGGCAGTAGTGCCTGGACGTTTTCAGTTGTGACAGTCAAAGACGGTCGAAATTCAGCGAGATGCTAAGTCGCAGGTTGGAGGTTTTGGATGCCTAAAGGAGCCTGCAGCCCCACAGTTAGGAGGGCTGTGAATGGGACCATGGTTGAGGTTTCAAGAGAGAAACAGCATTCAATGCCATGAAGTTTTGTCTTGGAGCAGGGCCTGGACGTTTTCAGTTGTGACAGTCAAAGCCAGTCGAAAGTCAGCGAGATGCTAAGTCACACGTTGGAGTTTTTGGATGCCTAAAGGAGCCTGCTGCCCCAGAGTTTGGAGTGCTGTGAATGGGACCATGGTTGAGGTTTCAGAACAAAAGCGTTTTTGGGGCTGGTAGATTTCATCTGGGAGCATGGCCCAGAACTTGTCAGTTTTGAGGGTCAATGCCGGGGTAAAGCCAGCTCGAAGATAAGTAGAATTTCAGGGTTTCAGGATGATTATAGGATCCTGAAGCCCCAGAATTAGCAGGGCTGTGAATGGTGCATGGTTGAGGTTTCAGGAAAGAAACACCATTCAAGGATATGAGGTTTTGTCTGGCAGCAGGGCCTGGACATTTTCAGTTGTGACAGTCAAAGCCGGTCGAAATTCAGCGAGATGCTAAGTCGCACGTTGGAGGTTTTGGATGCCTAAAGGAGCCTGCAGCCCCAGAGTTAGGAGGGCTGTGAATGGGACCACTGTTGAGGTTTCAAGAGAGAAACAGCATTCAATGCCATGAAGTTTTGTCTTGGAGCAGGGCCTGGACGTTTTCAGTTGTGACAGTCAAAGCTGGTCGAAATTTAACGAGATAAAAGTTGCATGTTGGAGTTTTTGGATGCCTAAAGGAGCCTGCTGCCCCAGAGTTAGGAGGGCTGCTACTGGGGCCATGGCTGAGGTTTCAGAACAAAAGCGTTTTTGGGGCTGGTAGATTTCATCTGGGAGCATGGCCCAGAACTTTTCAGTTTTAATATTCAATGCTGGTGTAAATCCAGCTCGAAGATAAGTAGAATTTCAGGGTTTCAGGATGATTATAGGATCCTGAAGCCCCAGAATTAGGAGGGCTGTGAATGGTGCATGATTGAGGTTTCAAGAGAGAAACACCATTCGAAGATATGAAGTTTTGCCTGGCAGCAGGGCCTGGACGTTTTCAGTTGTGACAGTCAAAGCCGGTCGAAATTCAGCGAGATGCTAAGTCGCAGGTTGGAGGTTTTGGATGCCTAAAGGAGCCTGCAGCCCCACAGTTAGGAGGGCTCCTACTGATGCCATGGTTGAGGTTTCAAGAGAGAAACAGCATTCAATGCCATGAAGTTTTGTCTTGGAGCAGGGCCTGGACGTTTTCAGTTGTGACAGTCAAAGCCAGTCGAAAGTCAGCGAGATGCTAAGTCGCAGGTTGGAGGTTTTGGATGCCTAAAGGAGCCTGCTGCCCCAGAGTTAGGAGGGCTCCTACTGGGACCATGGTTGAGGTTTCAAAAGAGAAACAGCATTCAATGACATGAAGTTTTGTCTTGGAGCAGGGCCTGGACGTTTTCAGTTGTGAGAGTCAAAGCCGGTTGAAATTTAACGAGATAAAAGTTGCATGTTGGAGTTTTTGGATGCCTAAAGGAGCCTGCAGCCCCACAGTTAGGAGGGCTCCTACTGGGGCCATGGCTGAGGTTTCAGAACAAAAGCGTTTTTGGGGCTGGTAGATTTCATCTGGGAGCATGGCCCAGAACTTTTCAGTTTTACTATTCAATGCTGGTGTAAATCCAGCTCGAAGATAAGTAGAATTTCAGGGTTTCAGGATGATTATAGGATCCTGAAGCCCCAGAATTAGCAGGGCTGTGAATGGTGCATGGCTGAGATTTCAGGAAAGAAACACCATTGAAGGATATGAAGTTTTGCCTGGCAGCAGGGCCTGGACATTTTCAATTGTGACAGTCAAAGACGGTCGAAATTCAGCGAGATGCTAAGTCGCACGTTGGAGGTTTTGGATGCCTAAAGGAGCCTGCAGCCCCAGAGTTAGGAGGGGTGCTAATGGGACCATGGTTGAGGTTTCAAGAGAGAAACAACATTCAATGATATGAAGTTTTGTCTTGGAGCAGGGCCTGGACGTTTTCAATTGTGACAGTCAAAGCCAGTCGAAAGTCAGCGAGATGCTAAGTCTCACGTTGGAGGTTTTGGATGCCTAAAGGAGCCTGCTGCCCCAGAGTTAGGAGTGCTGTGAATGGGACCACGGTTGAGGTTTCAGAACAAAAGCGTTTTTGGGGCTGGTAGATTTCATCTGGGAGCATGGCCCAGAACTTTTCAGTTTTAATATTCAATGCTGGTGTAAAGCCAGCTCGAAGATAAGTAGAATTTCAGGGTTTCAGGATGATTATAGGATCCTGAAGCCCCAGAATTAGCAGGGCTGTGAATGGTGCGTGGTTGAGGTTTCAGGAAAGAAACACCATTCAAGGATATGAAGTTTCGTCTGGCAGCAGGGCCTGGACATTTTCAGTTGTGACAGTCAAAGCCGGTCGAAATTCAGCGAGATGCTAAGTCGCAGGTTGGAGGTTTTGGATGCCTAAAGGAGCCTGCTGCCCCAGAGTTAGGAGGGGTGCTAATGGGACGATGGTTGAGGTTTCAAGAGAGAAACAGCATTCAATGCCATGAAGTTTTGTCTTGGAGCAGGGCCTGGACGTTTTCAGTTGTGACAGTCAAAGCTGGTCGAAATTTAACGAGATAAAAGTTGCATGTTGGAGTTTTTGGATGCCTAAAGGAGCCTGCTGCCCCAGAGTTAGGAGGGCTGCTACTGGGGCCATGGCTGAGGTTTCAGAATGAAAGCGTTTTTGGGGCTGGTAGATTTCATCTGGGAGCATGGCCCAGAACTTTTCAGTTTTAATATTCAATGCTGGTGCAAATCCAGCTCGAAGATAAGTAGAATTTCAGGGTTTCAGGATGATTATAGGATCCTGAAGCCCCAGAATTAGGAGGGCTGTGAATGGTGCATGATTGAGGTTTCAAGAGAGAAACACCATTCGAAGATATGAAGTTTTGCCTGGCAGCAGGGCCTGGACGTTTTCAGTTGTGACAGTCAAAGCCGGTCGAAATTCAGCGAGATGCTAAGTCGCAGGTTGGAGGTTTTGGATGCCTAAAGGAGCCTGCAGCCCCACAGTTAGGAGGGCTCCTACTGATGCCATGGTTGAGGTTTCAAGAGAGAAACAGCATTCAATGCCATGAAGTTTTGTCTTGGAGCAGGGCCTGGACGTTTTCAGTTGTGACAGTCAAAGCCAGTCGAAAGTCAGCGAGATGCTAAGTCACACGTTGGAGTTTTTGGATGCCTAAAGGAGCCTGCAGCCCCACAGTTAGGAGGGCTGTGAATGGGACCACGGTTGAGGTTTCAAAAGAGAAACAGCATTCAATGCCATGAAGTTTTGTCTTGGAGCAGGGCCTGGACGTTTTCAGTTGTGACAGTCAAAGCCGGTCGAAAGCCAGGGAGATGGAAGTCGCATGTCGGAGTTTTTGGATGCCTAAAGGAGCCTGCTGCCCCAGAGTTTGGAGGGCTCCTATTGGGGCCATGGCTAAGGTTTCAGAACAAAAGCGTTTTTGGGGCTGGTAGATTTCATCTGGGAGCATGGCCCAGAACTTTTCAGTTTTAATATTCAATGCTGGTGTAAATCCAGCTCGAAAATAAGTAGAATTTCAGGGTTTCAGGATGATTATAGGATCCTGAAACCCCAGAATTAGGAGCGCTGTGAATGGTGCATGATTGAGATTTCAAGAGAGAAACACCATTCAAAGATATGAAGTTTCGTCTGGCAGTAGTGCCTGGACGTTTTCAGTTGTGACAGTCAAAGACGGTCGAAATTCAGCGAGATGCTAAGTCGCAGGTTGGAGGTTTTGGATGCCTAAAGGAGCCTGCTGCCCCAGAGTTAGGAGGGCTCCTACTGATGCCATGGTTGAGTTTTCAGGAGAGAAACAGCATTCAATGACATGAAGTTTTGTCTTGGAGCAGGGCCTGGACGTTTTCAGTTGTGAGAGTCAAAGCCGGTTGAAATTTAACGAGATAAAAGTTGCATGTTGGAGTTTTTGGATGCCTAAAGGAGCCTGCAGCCCCACAGTTAGGAGGGCTCCTACTGGGGCCATGGCTGAGGTTTCAGAACAAAAGCGTTTTTGGGGCTGGTAGATTTCATCTGGGAGCATGGCCCAGAACTTTTCAGTTTTAATATTCAATGCTGGTGTAAATCCAGCTAGAAGATAAGTAGAATTTCAGGGTTTCAGGATGATTATAGGATCCTGAAGCCCCAGAATTAGCAGGGCTGTGAATGGTGCATGATTGAGGTTTCAAGAGAGAAACACCATTCAAAGGTATGAAGTTTTGCCTGGCAGCAGGGCCTGGACATTTTCAATTGTGACAGTCAAAGCCGGTCGATATTCAGCGAGATGCTAAGTCACACGTTGGAGTTTTTGGATGCCTAAAGGAGCCTGCAGCCCCACAGTTAGGAGGGCTGTGAATGGGACCACTGTTGAGGTTTCAAAAGAGAAACAGCATTCAATGCCATGAAGTTTTGTCTTGGAGCAGGGCCTGGACGTTTTCAGTTGTGACAGTCAAAGCCGCTCGAAAGCCAGGGAGATGGAAGTCGCAGGTTGGAGGTTTTGGATGCCCAAAGGAGCCTGCAGCCCCAGAGTTAGGAGGGCTGCTACTGGGGCCATGGCTGAGGTTTCAGAATGAAAGCGTTTTTGGGGCTGGTAGATTTCATCTGGGAGCATGGCCCAGAACTTTTCAGTTTTAATATTCAATGCTGGTGTAAATCCAGCTCGAAGATAAGTAGAATTTCAGGGTTTCAGGATGATTATAGGATCCTGAAACGCCAGAATTAGGAGCGCTGTGAATGGTGCATGATTGAGATTTCAAGAGAGAAACACCATTCAAAGATATGAAGTTTCGTCTGGCAGTAGTGCCTGGACGTTTTCAGTTGTGACAGTCAAAGACGGTCAAAATTCAGCGAGATGCTAAGTCGCAGGTTGGAGGTTTTGGATGCCTAAAGGAGCCTGCAGCCCCACAGTTAGGAGGGCTGTGAATGGGACCATGGTTGAGGTTTCAAGAGAGAAACAGCATTCAATGCCATGAAGTTTTGTCTTGGAGCAGGGCCTGGACGTTTTCAGTTGTGACAGTCAAAGCCAGTCGAAATTCAGCGAGATGCTAAGTCACACGTTGGAGTTTTTGGATGCCTAAAGGAGCCTGCTGCCCCAGAGTTAGGAGTGCTGTGAATGGGACCATGGTTGAGGTTTCAGAACAAAAGCGTTTTTGGGGCTGGTAGATTTCATCTGGGAGCATGGCCCAGAACTTGTCAGTTTTGAGGGTCAATGCCGGGGTAAAGCCAGCTCGAAGATAAGTAGAATTTCAGGGTTTCAGGATGATTATAGGATCCTGAAGCCCCAGAATTAGGAGGGCTGTGAATGGTGCATGGTTGAGATTTCAGGAAAGAAACACCATTCAAGGATATGAAGTTTCGTCTGGCAGCAGGGCCTGGACATTTTCAGTTGTGACAGTCAAAGCCGGTCGATATTCAGCGAGATGCTAAGTCGCACGTTGGAGGTTTTGGATGCCTAAAGGAGCCTGCTGCCCCAGAGTTAGGAGGGCTGTGAATGGGACCATGGTTGAGGATTCAAGAGAGAAACAGCATTCAATGCCATGAAGTTTTGTCTTGGAGCAGGGCCTGGACGTTTTCAGTTGTGACAGTCAAAGCCAGTCGAAAGTCAGCGACATGCTAAGTCACACGTTGGAGTTTTTGGATGCCTAAAGGAGCCTGCAGCCCCACAGTTAGGAGGGCTGTGAATGGGACCACGGTTGAGGTTTCAAAAGAGAAACAGCATTCAATGCCATGAAGTTTTGTCTTGGAGCAGGGCCTGGACGTTTTCAGTTGTGACAGTCAAAGCCGCTCGAAAGCCAGGGAGATGGAAGTCGCAGGTTGGAGTTTTTGGATGCCTAAAGGAGCCTGCAGCCCCAGAGTTAGGAGGGCTGCTACTGGGGCCATGGCTGAGGTTTCAGAATGAAAGCGTTTTTGGGGCTGGTAGATTTCATCTGGGAGCATGGCCCAGAACTTTTCAGTTTTAATATTCAATGCTGGTGTAAATCCAGCTCGAAGATAAGTAGAATTTCAGGGTTTCAGGATGATTATAGGATCCTGAAACCCCAGAATTAGGAGCGCTGTGAATGGTGCATGATTGAGATTTCAAGAGAGAAACACCATTCAAAGATATGAAGTTTCGTCTGGCAGTAGTGCCTGGACGTTTTCAGTTGTGACAGTCAAAGACGGTCGAAATTCAGCGAGATGCTAAGTCGCAGGTTGGAGGTTTTGGATGCCTAAAGGAGCCTGCTGCCCCAGAGTTTGGAGTGCTGTGAATGGGACCATGGTTGAGGTTTCAGAACAAAAGCGTTTTTGGGGCTGGTAGATTTCATCCGGGAGCATGGCCCAGAACTTTTCAGTTTTAATATTCAATGCTGGTGTAAATCCAGCTCGAAGATAAGTAGAATTTCAGGGTTTCAGGATGATTATAGGATCCTGAAGCCCCAGAATTAGCAGGGCTGTGAATGGTGCATGGTTGAGGTTTCAGGAAAGAAACACCATTCAAGGATATGAAGTTTCGTCTGGCAGCAGGGCCTGGACATTTTCAGTTGTGACAGTCAAAGCCGGTCGAAATTCAGCGAGATGCTAAGTCGCAGGTTGGAGGTTTTGGATGCCTAAAGGAGCCTGCTGCCCCAGAGTTAGGAGGGGTGCTAATGGGACGATGGGTGAGGTTTCAAGAGAGAAACAGCATTCAATGCCATGAAGTTTTGTCTTGGAGCAGGGCCTGGACGTTTTCAGTTGTGACAGTCAAAGCTGGTCGAAATTTAACGAGATAAAAGTTGCATGTTGGAGTTTTTGGATGCCTAAAGGAGCCTGCTGCCCCAGAGTTAGGAGGGCTGCTACTGGGGCCATGGCTGAGGTTTCAGAATGAAAGCGTTTTTGGGGCTGGTAGATTTCATCTGGGAGCATGGCCCAGAACTTTTCAGTTTTAATATTCAATGCTGGTGTAAATCCAGCTCGAAGATAAGTAGAATTTCAGGGTTTCAGGATGATTATAGGATCCTGAAGCCCCAGAATTAGGAGCGCTGTGAATGGTGCATGATTGAGGTTTCAAGAGAGAAACACCTTTGAAAGATATGAAGTTTTGCCTGGCAGCAGGGCCTGGACGTTTTCAGTTGTGACAGTCAAAGCCGGTCGAAATTCAGCGAGATGCTAGGTCGCAGGTTGGAGGTTTTGGATGCCTAAAGGAGCCTGCAGCCCCACAGTTAGGAGGGCTCCTACTGATGCCATGGTTGAGGTTTCAAGAGAGAAACAGCATTCAATGCCATGAAGTTTTGTCTTGGAGCAGGGCCTGGACGTTTTCAGTTGTGACAGTCAAAGCCAGTCGAAAGTCAGCGAGATGCTAAGTCGCAGGTTGGAGGTTTTGGATGCCTAAAGGAGCCTGCAGCCCCACAGTTAGGAGGGCTCCTACTGATGCCATGGTTGAGTTTTCAGGAGAGAAATACCTTTCAATGACATGAAGTTTTGTCTTGGAGCAGGGCCTGGACGTTTTCAGTTGTGAGAGTCAAAGCCGGTTGAAATTTAACGAGATAAAAGTTGCATGTTGGAGTTTTTGGATGCCTAAAGGAGCCTGCAGCCCCACAGTTAGGAGGGCTGTGAATGGGACCACGGTTGAGGTTTCAAAAGAGAAACAGCATTCAATGCCATGAAGTTTTGTCTTGGAGCAGGGCCTGGACGTTTTCAGTTGTGACAGTCAAAGCCGCTCGAAAGCCAGGGAGATGGAAGTCGCATGTTGGAGGTTTTGGATGCCCAAAGGAGCCTGCTGCCCCAGAGTTAGGAGGGCTGCTACTGGGGCCATGGCTGAGGTTTCAGAATGAAAGCGTTTTTGGGGCTGGTAGATTTCATCTGGGAGCATGGCCCAGAACTTTTCAGTTTTAATATTCAATGCTGGTGTAAATCCAGCTCGAAGATAAGTAGAATTTCAGGGTTTCAGGATGATTATAGGATCCTGAAGCCCCAGAATTAGGAGCGCTGTGAATGGTGCATGATTGAGTTTTCAAGAGAGAAACACCATTCAAAGATATGAAGTTTTCGTCTGGCAGTAGTGCCTGGACGTTTTCAGTTGTGACAGTCAAAGACGGTCGAAATTCAGCGAGATGCTAAGTCGCAGGTTGGAGGTTTTGGATGCCTAAAGGAGCCTGCAGCCCCAGAGTTAGGAGGGCTGCTAATGGGACCATGGTTGAGGTTTCAAGAGAGAAACAGCATTCAATGCCATGAAGTTTTGTCTTGGAGCAGGGCCTGGACGTTTTCAGTTGTGACAGTCAAAGCCAGTCGAAAGTCAGCGAGATGCTAAGTCACACGTTGGAGTTTTTGGATGCCTAAAGGAGCCTGCAGCCCCACAGTTAGGAGGGCTGTGAATGGGACCACGGTTGAGGTTTCAAAGAGAAACAGCATTCAATGCCATGAAGTTTTGTCTTGGAGCAGGGCCTGGACGTTTTCAGTTGTGACAGTCAAAGCCGGTCGAAAGCCAGGGAGATGGAAGTCGCAGGTTGGAGTTTTTGGATGCCTAAAGGAGCCTGCAGCCCCAGAGTTAGGAGGGCTGCTACTGGGGCCATGGCTGAGGTTTCAGAATGAAAGCGTTTTTGGGGCTGGTAGATTTCATCTGGGAGCATGGCCCAGAACTTTTCAGTTTTAATATTCAATGCTGGTGTAAATCCAGCTCGAAGATAAGTAGAATTTCAGGGTTTCAGGATGATTATAGGATCCTGAAAGCCCCAGAATTAGGAGCGCTGTGAATGGTGCATGATTGAGATTTCAAGAGAGAAACACCATTCAAAGATATGAAGTTTCGTCTGGCAGTAGTGCCTGGACGTTTTCAGTTGTGACAGTCAAAGACGGTCGAAATTCAGCGAGATGCTAAGTCGCAGGTTGGAGGTTTTGGATGCCTAAAGGAGCCTGCTGCCCCAGAGTTTGGAGTGCTGTGAATGGGACCATGGTTGAGGTTTCAGAACAAAAGCGTTTTTGGGGCTGGTAGATTTCATCTGGGAGCATGGCCCAGAACTTTTCAGTTTTAATATTCAATGCTGGTGTAAATCCAGCTCGAAGATAAGTAGAATTTCAGGGTTTCAGGATGATTATAGGATCCTGAAGCCCCAGAATTAGCAGGGCTGTGAATGGTGCATGGTTGAGGTTTCAGGAAAGAAATACCATTCAATGCCATGAAGTTTTGTCTTGGAGCAGGGCCTGGACATTTTCAGTTGTGACAGTCAAAGCCGGTCGAAATTCAGCGAGATGCTAAGTCGCAGGTTGGAGGTTTTGGATGCCTAAAGGAGCCTGCTGCCCCAGAGTTAGGAGGGCTGCTAATGGGACCATGGTTGAGGTTTCAAGAGAGAAACAGCATTCAATGCCATGAAGTTTTGTCTTGGAGCAGGGCCTGGACGTTTTCAGTTGTGACAGTCAAAGCTGGTCGAAATTTAACGAGATAAAAGTTGCATGTTGGAGTTTTTGGATGCCTAAAGGAGCCTGCTGCCCCAGAGTTAGGAGGGCTGCTACTGGGGCCATGGCTGAGGTTTCAGAACGAAAGCGTTTTTGGGGCTGGTAGATTTCATCTGGGAGCATGGCCCAGAACTTTTCAGTTTTAATATTCAATGCTGGTGTAAATCCAGCTCGAAGATAAGTAGAATTTCAGGGTTTCAGGATGATTATAGGATCCTGAAGCCCCAGAATTAGGAGCGCTGTGAATGGTGCATGATTGAGGTTTCAAGAGAGAAACACCTTTGAAAGATATGAAGTTTCGTCTGGCAGCAGGGCCTGGACGTTTTCAGTTGTGACAGTCAAAGCCGGTCGAAATTCAGCGAGATGCTAGGTCGCAGGTTGGAGGTTTTGGATGCCTAAAGGAGCCTGCAGCCCCACAGTTAGGAGGGCTCCTACTGATGCCATGGTTGAGGTTTCAAGAGAGAAACAGCATTCAATGCCATGAAGTTTTGTCTTGGAGCAGGGCCTGGACGTTTTCAGTTGTGACAGTCAAAGCCAGTCGAAAGTCAGCGAGATGCTAAGTCGCAGGTTGGAGGTTTTGGATGCCTAAAGGAGCCTGCAGCCCCACAGTTAGGAGGGCTCCTAATGTGACATGGTTGAGGTTTCAAGAGAGAAACAGCATTCAATGACATGAAGTTTTGTCTTGGAGCAGGGCCTGGACGTTTTCAGTTGTGACAGTCAAAGCCGGTTGAAATTTAACGAGATAAAAGTTGCATGTTGGAGTTTTTGGATGCCTAAAGGAGCCTGCAGCCCCACAGTTAGGAGGGCTGTGAATGGGACCACGGTTGAGGTTTCAAAAGAGAAACAGCATTCAATGCCATGAAGTTTTGTCTTGGAGCAGGGCCTGGACGTTTTCAGTTGTGACAGTCAAAGCCGCTCGAAAGCCAGGGAGATGGAAGTCGCAGGTTGGAGGTTTTGGATGCCTAAAGGAGCCTGCTGCCCCAGAGTTAGGAGGGCTGCTACTGGGGCCATGGCTGAGGTTTCAGAATGAAAGCGTTTTTGGGGCTGGTAGATTTCATCTGGGAGCATGGCCCAGAACTTTTCAGTTTTAATATTCAATGCTGGTGTAAATCCAGCTCGAAGATAAGTAGAATTTCAGGGTTTCAGGATGATTATAGGATCCTGAAGCCCCAGAATTAGGAGCGCTGTGAATGGTGCATGATTGAGATTTCAAGAGAGAAACACCATTCAAAGATATGAAGTTTCGTCTGGCAGTAGTGCCTGGACGTTTTCAGTTGTGACAGTCAAAGACGGTCGAAATTCAGCGAGATGCTAAGTCGCAGGTTGGAGGTTTTGGATGCCTAAAGGAGCCTGCAGCCCCACAGTTAGGAGGGCTGTGAATGGGACCATGGTTGAGGTTTCAAGAGAGAAACAGCATTCAATGCCATGAAGTTTTGTCTTGGAGCAGGGCCTGGACGTTTTCAGTTGTGACAGTCAAAGCCAGTCGAAAGTCAGCGAGATGCTAAGTCACACGTTGGAGTTTTTGGATGCCTAAAGGAGCCTGCAGCCCCACAGTTAGGAGGGCTGTGAATGGGACCACGGTTGAGGTTTCAAAAGAGAAACAGCATTCAATGCCATGAAGTTTTGTCTTGGAGCAGGGCCTGGACGTTTTCAGTTGTGACAGTCAAAGCCGGTCGAAAGCCAGGGAGATGGAAGTCGCAGGTTGGAGTTTTTGGATGCCTAAAGGAGCCTGCAGCCCCAGAGTTAGGAGGGCTGCTACTGGGGCCATGGCTGAGGTTTCAGAATGAAAGCGTTTTTGGGGCTGGTAGATTTCATCTGGGAGCATGGCCCAGAACTTTTCAGTTTTAATATTCAATGCTGGTGTAAATCCAGCTCGAAGATAAGTAGAATTTCAGGGTTTCAGGATGATTATAGGATCCTGAAACCCCAGAATTAGGAGCGCTGTGAATGGTGCATGATTGAGATTTCAAGAGAGAAACACCATTCAAAGATATGAAGTTTCGTCTGGCAGTAGTGCCTGGACGTTTTCAGTTGTGACAGTCAAAGACGGTCGAAATTCAGCGAGATGCTAAGTCGCAGGTTGGAGGTTTTGGATGCCTAAAGGAGCCTGCTGCCCCAGAGTTTGGAGTGCTGTGAATGGGACCATGGTTGAGGTTTCAGAACAAAAGCGTTTTTTGGGGCTGGTAGATTTCATCCGGGAGCATGGCCCAGAACTTTTCAGTTTTAATATTCAATGCTGGTGTAAATCCAGCTCGAAGATAAGTAGAATTTCAGGGTTTCAGGATGACTATAGGATCCTGAAGCCCCAGAATTAGGAGGGGTGCTACTGTGGTCATGGTTGAAGTGTCAGGAGAGAAATACCATTCAATGACATGAAGTGTTGTCTTGGAGCAGGGCCTGGACGTTTTCAGTTGTGACAGTCAAAGCCGGTCGAAAGCCAGGGAGATGGTAGTCGCATGTCGGAGTTTTTGGATGCCTAAAGGAGCCTGCTGCCCCAGAGTTTGGAGGGCTGCTTCTGGGGCCATGGCTGAGGTTTCAGGAGAGAAACAGCATTCAATGACATGAAGTTTTGTCTTGGAGCAGGGCCTGGCCGTTTTCAGTTGTGGCAGTCAAAGCCGGTCGAAAGCCAGCGAGATGCTAAGCTGCATGTTGGAGTTTTTAGGATGCCTAAAGGAGCCTGCAGCCGCAGGTTTAAGAGGGCTGTGAATGGGGCCACGGTTGAGGTTTGAGGAAAGAAAGAGTTTTTCTGGCTGGGAGGTTTCGTCTGGGAGCAGGGCCCAGACGTTTTCAGTTTTGACGGTCGAAGCTGGTCGTTTGCCAGCGAGATGCTAAGTCGCATGTCGAAGTTTTTGGATGCCTAAAGGAGCCTGCAGCCGCAGGGTTAGCAGTTGTGGCCATGGTTGAGGTTTCAGGAAAGAAAGAGTTTTCGGTGCTGGGAGGTTTCCTCTGGGAGCTGTGTCCGGACATGTTCGGTTTTGACGGTCGCATCCGGTCAGTGGTCCGAGCGATGCTAAGTCGCATGTTGCAGTTTTTGGATGCCTAAAGGAGCCTGAAGCCACAGGGTTAGCAGGGCTGTGAATGGGGCCATGGTTCAGGTTTCAGGAAGAAAGAGTTTTCATGGCTGGGAGGTTTTGTGTGGGAGAAGGGTGCAGACATTTTCAGTTTTGGCGGTCGAAGCCGGTCGGTGGCCCGAGAGATGCTATGTCCCATGTGGGAATTTTTGGATGCCCAAAGGAGCCTGCAGCCGTAGGTTTAGTAGGGCTGTGAATGGGGCCATGGTTGAGGTTTCAGGAAAGGAAGAGTTTTCATGGCTGGGATGTTTCGTCTGGGAGCAGGGCACGGACGTTTTCAGTTTTGACAGTCGAAGCCGGTCGGTGGCCCGAGAGATGCGAAGTGGCATGTTGGATGTTTTGGATGCCTAAAGGAGCCTGCAACCGCAGCTTTTTGGTAGGGCTGTGAATGGGGCCATGGTTGAGGTTTCAGGAACGAAAGCGTTTTTGGGGCTGGTAGATTTCATCTGGGAGCATGGCCCAGAACTTTTCAGTTTTGATGGTCAAAGCCGGTGTAAAGCCAGGGAGAACATAAGTAGAATTTCAGGGTTTGAGGATGACTAAAGGAGCCTGCAACCCCAGAATTATGAGGGCTGTGAATGGGGCCATAGTGGGGCCATAGTTGATGTCTCAGGAAAGAAACAGCATTCAATAATATGAGGTTTCGTCTGGCAGCAGGGCCTGCACGTTCTCAGTTTTGAAGGTCAAAGATGGTCGAAAGCCAGCGAGATGCTAAGTCGCACGTTGGAGGTTTTGGATGCCTAAAGGAGCCGGCAGCCCCAGAGTTAGGAGTGCTGCATGGTTGAGGTTTCAGGAAAGAAAAAACATTCAATGATATGAGGTTCCGTCTGCCAGCAGGGCCTGGAGGTTTTCAGTTGTGACAGTCAAAGCCGGTCGATATTCAGCGAGATGCTAAGTCGCACGTTGGAGGTTTTGGATGCCTAAAGGAGCCTGAAGCCCCACAGTTAGGAGGGCTCCTACTGGTGCCATGGTTGAGGTTTCAGGAGAGAAACAGCATTCAATGACATGAAGTTTGTCTTGGAGTAGGGCCTGGACGTTTTCAGCTGTGACAGTCAAAGCCGGTCGAAAGTCAGCGAGATGCTAAATCGCACCTTGGAGTTTTTGGATGCCTAAAGGAGCCTGCAGCCTCAGAGTTAGGAGGGCTGCTACTGGGGCCATGGCTGAGGTTTCAGAATGAAAGCATTTTTGGGGCTGGTAGATTTCATCTGGGAGCATGGCCCAGAACTTTTCAGTTTTGAGGGTCAATGCCGGGCTAAAGCCAGCTAGAAGATAAGTAGAAATTCATAGTTTCAGGATGATGAATGGATCCTGAAGCCCCAGAATTAGGAGGGCTGTGAATGGTGCATGGTTGAGGTTTCATGAAGGAAACACCATTCAAGGATATGAGGTTTTGTCTGGCAGCAGGGCCTGGACGTTTTCAGTTGTGACAGTCAAAGCCGGTCGAAAGCCAGCGAGATGTTAAGTCACACGTTGGAGTTTTTGGATGCCTAAAGGAGCCTGCTGCCCCAGAGTTAGGAGGGCTGTGAATGGGACCATGGTTGAGGTTTCAGGAATGAAAGCGTTTTTGGGGCTGGTAGATTTCATCTGGGAGCATGGCCCAGAACTTTTCAGTTTTGAGGGTCAATGCCGGGGTAAAGCCAGCTCGAAGATAAGTAGAATTTCAGGGTTTCAGGATGACTATAGGATCCTGAAGCCCCAGAATTAGGAGGGGTGCTACTGTGGTCATGGTTGAAGTGTCAGGAGAGAAATACCATTCAATGACATGAAGTGTTGTCTTGGAGCAGGGCCTGGACGTTTTCAGTTGTGACAGTCAAAGCCGGTCGAAAGCCAGGGAGATGGTAGTCGCATGTCGGAGTTTTTGGATGCCTAAAGGAGCCTGCTGCCCCAGAGTTTGGAGGGCTGCTTCTGGGGCCATGGCTGAGGTTTCAGAATGAAAGCGTTTTTGGGGCTGGTAGATTTCATCTGGGAGCATGGCCCAGAACTTTTCAGTTTTGAGGGTCAATGCCGGGGTAAAGCCAGCTCGAAGATAAGTAGAATTTCAGGGTTTCAGGATGACTATAGGATCCTGAAGCCCCAGACTTAGGAGGGGTGCTACTGTGGTCATGGTTGAAGTGTCAGGAGAGAAACAGCATTCAATGACATGAAGTTTTGTCTTGGAGCAGGGCCTGGCCGTTTTCAGTTGTGGCAGTCAAAGCCAGTCGAAAGTGAGCGAGATGCTACGTCGCACGTTGGAGGTTTTGGATGCCTAAAGGAGCCTGCAGCCCCAGAGTTTGGAGGGCTGCTACTGGGGCCATGGCTGAGGTTTCAGAATGAAAGCGTTTTTGGGGCTGGTAGATTTCATCTGGGAGCATGGCCCAGAACTTTTCAGTTTTGAGGGTCAATGCCGGGGTAAAGCCAGCTCGAAGATAAGTAGAATTTCAGGGTTTCAGGATGACTATAGGATCCTGAAGCCCCAGAATTAGGAGGGGTGCTACTGTGGTCATGGTTGAAGTGTCAGGAGAGAAACAGCATTCAATGACATGAAGTGTTGTCTTGGAGCAGGGCCTGGCCGTTTTCAGTTGTGGCAGTCAAAGCCGGTCGAAAGCCAGGGAGATGGTAGTCGCATGTCGGAGTGTTTGGATGCCTAAAGGAGCCTGCTGCCCCAGAGTTTGGAGGGCTGCTTCTGGGGCCATGGCTGAGGTTTCAGAATGAAAGCGTTTTTGGGGCTGGTAGATTTCATCTGGGAGCATGGCCCAGAACTTTTCAGTTTTGAGGGTCAATGCCGGGCTAAAGCCAGCTCGAAGATACGTAGAATTTCAGGGTTTCAGGATGACTATAGGATCCTGAAGCCCCAGAATTAGGAGGGGTGCTACTGTGGTCATGGTTGAAGTGTCAGGAGAGAAACAGCATTCAATGACATGAAGTTTTGTCTTGGAGCAGGGCCTGGCCGTTTTCAGTTGTGGCAGTCAAAGCCAGTCGAAAGTGAGCGAGATGCTACGTCGCACGTTGGAGGTTTTGAATGCCTAAAGGAGCCTGCAGCCCCAGAGTTAGGAGGGCTGTGAATGGGACCATGATTGAGGTTTCAGGAAGGAAAGCGTTTTTGGGGCTGGTAGATTTCATCTGGGAGCATGGCCCAGAACTTGTCAGTTTTGATGGTCAGTGCCGGTGTAAACCCAGCCAGAACATAAGTGTAATATCAGGGTTTGAGGATGACTAAAGGAGACTGCAGCCCCAAGGTTAGTAGGGCTGCTAACTGGGCATGGTTGAGGTTTCAGGAAAGAAACACCATTCAATGATATGAGGTTTCGTCTGGCAGCAGGGCCTGGACGTTTTCAGTTGTGACAGTCAAAGCCGGTCGAAAGCCAGCGAGATGCTAAGCTGCATGTTGGAGTTTTTAGGTGCCTAAAGGAGCCTGTAGCCCCAGGTTTAAGAGGGCTGTGAATGGGGCCACGGTTGAGGTTTGAGGAAAGAAAGAGTTTTTCTGGCTGGGAGGTTTCGTCTGGGAGCAGGGCCCAGACATTTTCAGTTTTGACGGTCGAAGCTGGTCGGTTGCCAGCGAGATGCTAAGTCGCATGTCGAAGTTTTTGGATGCCTAAAGGAGCCTGCAGCCGCAGGGTTAGCAGTTGTGGCCATGGTTGAGGTTTCAGGAAAGAAAGAGTTTTCGGTGCTGGGAGGTTTCCTCTGGGAGCTGTGTCCGGACATGTTCGGTTTTGACGGTCGCATCCGGTCAGTGGTCCGAGCGATGCTAAGTCGCATGTTGCAGTTTTTGGATGCCTAAAGGAGCCTGAAGCCACAGGGTTAGCAGGGCTGTGAATGGGGCCATGGTTCAGGTTTCAGGAAGAAAGAGTTTTCATGGCTGGGAGGTTTTGTGTGGGAGAAGGGTGCAGACATTTTCAGTTTTGGCGGTCGAAGCCGGTCGGTGGCCCGAGAGATGCTATGTCCCATGTGGGAATTTTTGGATGCCCAAAGGAGCCTGCAGCCGTAGGTTTAGTAGGGCTGTGAATGGGGCCATGGTTGAGGTTTCAGGAAAGGAAGAGTTTTCATGGCTGGGATGTTTCGTCTGGGAGCAGGGCACGGACGTTTTCAGTTTTGACAGTCGAAGCCGGTCGGTGGCCCGAGAGATGCGAAGTGGCATGTTGGATGTTTTGGATGCCTAAAGGAGCCTGCAACCGCAGCTTTTTGGTAGGGCTGTGAATGGGGCCATGGTTGAGGTTTCAGGAACGAAAGCGTTTTTGGGGCTGGTAGATTTCATCTGGGAGCATGGCCCAGAACTTTTCAGTTTTGATGGTCAAAGCCGGTGTAAAGCCAGGGAGAACATAAGTAGAATTTCAGGGTTTGAGGATGACTAAAGGAGCCTGCAACCCCAGAATTATGAGGGCTGTGAATGGGGCCATAGTGGGGCCATAGTTGATGTCTCAGGAAAGAAACAGCATTCAATAATATGAGGTTTCGTCTGGCAGCAGGGCCTGCACGTTCTCAGTTTTGAAGGTCAAAGATGGTCGAAAGCCAGCGAGATGCTAAGTCGCACGTTGGAGGTTTTGGATGCCTAAAGGAGCCGGCAGCCCCAGAGTTAGGAGTGCTGCATGGTTGAGGTTTCAGGAAAGAAAAAACATTCAATGATATGAGGTTCCGTCTGCCAGCAGGGCCTGGAGGTTTTCAGTTGTGACAGTCAAAGCCGGTCGATATTCAGCGAGATGCTAAGTCGCACGTTGGAGGTTTTGGATGCCTAAAGGAGCCTGAAGCCCCACAGTTAGGAGGGCTCCTACTGGTGCCATGGTTGAGGTTTCAGGAGAGAAACAGCATTCAATGACATGAAGTTTGTCTTGGAGTAGGGCCTGGACGTTTTCAGCTGTGACAGTCAAAGCCGGTCGAAAGTCAGCGAGATGCTAAATCGCACCTTGGAGTTTTTGGATGCCTAAAGGAGCCTGCAGCCTCAGAGTTAGGAGGGCTGCTACTGGGGCCATGGCTGAGGTTTCAGAATGAAAGCATTTTTGGGGCTGGTAGATTTCATCTGGGAGCATGGCCCAGAACTTTTCAGTTTTGAGGGTCAATGCCGGGCTAAAGCCAGCTAGAAGATAAGTAGAAATTCATAGTTTCAGGATGATGAATGGATCCTGAAGCCCCAGAATTAGGAGGGCTGTGAATGGTGCATGGTTGAGGTTTCATGAAGGAAACACCATTCAAGGATATGAGGTTTTGTCTGGCAGCAGGGCCTGGACGTTTTCAGTTGTGACAGTCAAAGCCGGTCGAAAGCCAGGGAGATGGAAGTCGCACGTTGGAGTTTTTGGATGCCTAAAGGAGCCTGCTGCCCCAGAGTTAGGAGGGCTGTGAATGGGACCATGGTTGAGGTTTCAAAAGAGAAAGCGTTTTTGGGGCTGGTAGATTTCATCTGGGAGCATGGCCCAGAACTTTTCAGTTTTGAGGGTCAATGCCGGGGTAAAGCCAGCTCGAAGATAAGTAGAATTTCAGGGTTTCAGGATGACTATAGGATCCTGAAGCCCCAGAATTAGGAGGGGTGCTACTGTGGTCATGGTTGAAGTGTCAGGAGAGAAATACCATTCAATGACATGAAGTTTTGTCTTGGAGCAGGGCCTGGCTGTTTTCAGTTGTGGCAGTCAAAGCCAGTCGAAAGTCAGCGAGATGCTACGTCGCACGTTGGAGGTTTTGGATGCCTAAAGGAGCCTGCAGCCCCAGAGTTAGGAGGGCTGTGAATGGGACCATGATTGAGGTTTCAGGAATGAAAGCGTTTTTGGGGCTGGTAGATTTCATCTGGGAGCATGGCCCAGAACTTTTCAGTTTTGAGGGTCAATGCCGGGGTAAAGCCAGCTCGAAGATACGTAGAATTTCAGGGTTTCAGGATGACTATAGGATCCTGAAGCCCCAGACTTAGGAGGGGTGCTACTGTGGTCATGGTTGAAGTGTCAGGAGAGAAATACCATTCAATGACATGAAGTGTTGTCTTGGAGCAGGGCCTGGACGTTTTCAGTTGTGACAGTCAAAGCCGGTCGAAAGCCAGGGAGATGGTAGTCGCATGTCGGAGTTTTTGGATGCCTAAAGGAGCCTGCTGCCCCAGAGTTTGGAGGGCTGCTTCTGGGGCCATGGCTGAGGTTTCAGAATGAAAGCGTTTTTGGGGCTGGTAGATTTCATCTGGGAGCATGGCCCAGAACTTTTCAGTTTTGAGGGTCAATGCCGGGCTAAAGCCAGCTCGAAGATACGTAGAATTTCAGGGTTTCAGGATGACTATAGGATCCTGAAGCCCCAGACTTAGGAGGGGTGCTACTGTGGTCATGGTTGAAGTGTCAGGAGAGAAACAGCATTCAATGACATGAAGTTTTGTCTTGGAGCAGGGCCTGGCCGTTTTCAGTTGTGGCAGTCAAAGCCAGTCGAAAGTGAGCGAGATGCTACGTCGCACGTTGGAGGTTTTGAATGCCTAAAGGAGCCTGCAGCCCCAGAGTTAGGAGGGCTGTGAATGGGACCATGATTGAGGTTTCAGGAAGGAAAGCGTTTTTGGGGCTGGTAGATTTCATCTGGGAGCATGGCCCAGAACTTGTCAGTTTTGATGGTCAGTGCCGGTGTAAACCCAGCCAGAACATAAGTGTAATATCAGGGTTTGAGGATGACTAAAGGAGACTGCAGCCCCAAGGTTAGTAGGGCTGCTAACTGGGCATGGTTGAGGTTTCAGGAAAGAAACACCATTCAATGATATGAGGTTTCGTCTGGCAGCAGGGCCTGGACGTTTTCAGTTGTGACAGTCAAAGCCGGTCGAAAGCCAGCGAGATGCTAAGCTGCATGTTGGAGTTTTTAGGATGCCTAAAGGAGCCTGCAGCCGCAGGTTTAAGAGGGCTGTGAATGGGGCCACGGTTGAGGTTTGAGGAAAGAAAGAGTTTTTCTGGCTGGGAGGTTTCGTCTGGGAGCAGGGTCCCAGACATTTTCAGTTTTGACGGTCGAAGCTGGTCGGTTGCCAGCGAGATGCTAAGTCGCATGTCGAAGTTTTTGGATGCCTAAAGGAGCCTGCAGCCGCAGGGTTAGCAGTTGTGGCCATGGTTGAGGTTTCAGGAAAGAAAGAGTTTTCGGTGCTGGGAGGTTTCCTCTGGGAGCTGTGTCCGGACATGTTCGGTTTTGACGGTCGCATCCGGTCAGTGGTCCGAGCGATGCTAAGTCGCATGTTGCAGTTTTTGGATGCCTAAAGGAGCCTGCTGCCCCAGAGTTTGGAGGGCTGCTTCTGGGGCCATGGCTGAGGTTTCAGAATGAAAGCGTTTTTGGGGCTGGTAGATTTCATCTGGGAGCATGGCCCAGAACTTTTCAGTTTTGAGGGTCAATGCCGGGGTAAAGCCAGCTCGAAGATAAGTAGAATTTCAGGGTTTCAGGATGACTATAGGATCCTGAAGCCCCAGACTTAGGAGGGGTGCTACTGTGGTCATGGTTGAAGTGTCAGGAGAGAAATACCATTCAATGACATGAAGTGTTGTCTTGGAGCAGGGCCTGGCCGTTTTCAGTTGTGGCAGTCAAAGCCGGTCGAAAGCCAGGGAGATGGTAGTCGCATGTCGGAGTGTTTGGATGCCTAAAGGAGCCTGCTGCCCCAGAGTTTGGAGGGCTGCTTCTGGGGCCATGGCTGAGGTTTCAGAATGAAAGCGTTTTTGGGGCTGGTAGATTTCATCTGGGAGCATGGCCCAGAAATTTTCAGTTTTGAGGGTCAATGCCGGGGTAAAGCCAGCTCGAAGATAAGTAGAATTTCAGGGTTTCAGGATGACTATAGGATCCTGAAGCCCCAGACTTAGGAGGGGTGCTACTGTGGTCATGGTTGAAGTGTCAGGAGAGAAACAGCATTCAATGACATGAAGTTTTGTCTTGGAGCAGGGCCTGGCCGTTTTCAGTTGTGGCAGTCAAAGCCAGTCGAAAGTGAGCGAGATGCTACGTCGCACGTTGGAGGTTTTGGATGCCTAAAGGAGCCTGCAGCCCCAGAGTTAGGAGGGCTGCTACTGGGGCCATGGCTGAGGTTTCAGAATGAAAGCGTTTTTGGGGCTGGTAGATTTCATCTGGGAGCATGGCCCAGAACTTTTCAGTTTTGAGGGTCAATGCCGGGCTAAAGCCAGCTCGAAGATACGTAGAATTTCAGGGTTTCAGGATGACTATAGGATCCTGAAGCCCCAGAATTAGGAGGGCTCCTACTCGTGCCATGGTTGAAGTGTCAGGAGAGAAATACCATTCAATGACATGAAGTTTTGTCTTGGAGCAGGGCCTGGCCGTTTTCAGTTGTGGCAGTCAAAGCCAGTCGAAAGTGAGCGAGATGCTACGTCGCACGTTGGAGGTTTTGGATGCCTAAAGGAGCCTGCAGCCCCAGAGTTAGGAGGGCTGTGAATGGGACCATGATTGAGGTTTCAGGAATGAAAGCGTTTTTGGGGCTGGTAGATTTCATCTGGGAGCATGGCCCAGAACTTGTCAGTTTTGATGGTCAGTGCCGGTGTAAACCCAGCCAGAACATAAGTGTAATATCAGGGTTTGAGGATGACTAAAGGAGACTGCAGCCCCAAGGTTAGTAGGGCTGCTAACTGGGCATGGTTGAGGTTTCAGGAAAGAAACACCATTCAAGGATATGAGGTTTCGTCTGGCAGCAGGGCCTGGACGTTTTCAGTTGTGACAGTCAAAGCCGGTCGAAAGCCAGCGAGATGCTAAGCTGCATGTTGGAGTTTTTAGGATGCCTAAAGGAGCCTGTAGTCCCAGGCTTAAGAGGGCTGTGAATGGGGCCACGGTTGAGATTTGAGGAAAGAAAGAGTTTTTTTGGCTGGGAGGTTTCGTCTGGGAGCAGGGCCCAGACATTTTCAGTTTTGACGGTCGAAGGCGGGCGGTGGCCAGAGAGATGCTATGTCGCATGTCGGAGCTTTTTGGCTGCCTAAAGGAGCCTGCAGCCGCAGGGTTAGTAGTTGTGGCCATGGTTGAGGTTTCAGGAAAGAAAGAGTTTTCGGTGCTGGGAGGTTTCCTCTGGGAGCTGGGTCCGGACATGTTCGGTTTTGACGGTCGCATCCGGTCAGTGGTCCGAGCGATGCTAAGTCGCATGTTGCAGTTTTTGGATGCCTAAAGGAGCCTGAAGCCACAGGGTTAGCAGGGCTGTGAATGGGGCCATGGTTCAGGTTTCAGGAAGAAAGAGTTTTCATGGCTGGGAGGTTTTGTGTGGGAGAAGGGTGCAGACATTTTCAGTTTTGGCGGTCGAAGCCGGTCGGTGGCCTGAGAGATGCTATGTCCCATGTGGGAATTTTTGGATGCCCAAAGGAGCCTGCAGCCGTAGGTTTAGTAGGGCTGTGAATGGGGCCATGGTTGAGGTTTCAGGAAAGGAAGAGTTTTCATGGCTGGGATGTTTCGTCTGGGAGCAGGGCACGGACGTTTTCAGTTTTGACAGTCGAAGCCGGTCGGTGGCCCGAGAGATGCGAAGTGGCATGTTGGATGTTTTGGATGCCTAAAGGAGCCTGCAACCGCAGCTTTTTGGTAGGGCTGTGAATGGGGCCATGGTTGAGGTTTCAGGAACGAAAGCGTTTTTGGGGCTGGTAGATTTCATCTGGGAGCATGGCCCAGAACTTTTCAGTTTTGATGGTCAAAGCCGGTGTAAAGCCAGGGAGAACATAAGTAGAATTTCAGGGTTTGAGGATGACTAAAGGAGCCTGCAACCCCAGAATTATGAGGGCTGTGAATGGGGCCATAGTGGGGCCATAGTTGATGTCTCAGGAAAGAAACAGCATTCAATAATATGAGGTTTCGTCTGGCAGCAGGGCCTGCACGTTCTCAGTTTTGAAGGTCAAAGATGGTCGAAAGCCAGCGAGATGCTAAGTCGCACGTTGGAGGTTTTGGATGCCTAAAGGAGCCGGCAGCCCCAGAGTTAGGAGTGCTGCATGGTTGAGGTTTCAGGAAAGAAAAAACATTCAATGATATGAGGTTCCGTCTGCCAGCAGGGCCTGGAGGTTTTCAGTTGTGACAGTCAAAGCCGGTCGATATTCAGCGAGATGCTAAGTCGCACGTTGGAGGTTTTGGATGCCTAAAGGAGCCTGAAGCCCCACAGTTAGGAGGGCTCCTACTGGTGCCATGGTTGAGGTTTCAGGAGAGAAACAGCATTCAATGACATGAAGTTTGTCTTGGAGTAGGGCCTGGACGTTTTCAGCTGTGACAGTCAAAGCCGGTCGAAAGTCAGCGAGATGCTAAATCGCACCTTGGAGTTTTTGGATGCCTAAAGGAGCCTGCAGCCTCAGAGTTAGGAGGGCTGCTACTGGGGCCATGGCTGAGGTTTCAGAATGAAAGCATTTTTGGGGCTGGTAGATTTCATCTGGGAGCATGGCCCAGAACTTTTCAGTTTTGAGGGTCAATGCCGGGCTAAAGCCAGCTAGAAGATAAGTAGAAATTCATAGTTTCAGGATGATGAATGGATCCTGAAGCCCCAGAATTAGGAGGGCTGTGAATGGTGCATGGTTGAGGTTTCATGAAGGAAACACCATTCAAGGATATGAGGTTTTGTCTGGCAGCAGGGCCTGGACGTTTTCAGTTGTGACAGTCAAAGCCGGTCGAAAGCCAGGGAGATGCTACGTCGCACGTTGGAGTTTTTGGATGCCTAAAGGAGCCTGCTGCCCCAGAGTTAGGAGGGCTGTGAATGGGACCATGATTGAGGTTTCAGGAATGAAAGCGTTTTTGGGGCTGGTAGATTTCATCTGGGAGCATGGCCCAGAACTTTTCAGTTTTGAGGGTCAATGCCGGGGTAAAGCCAGCTCGAAGATAAGTAGAATTTCAGGGTTTCAGGATGACTATAGGATCCTGAAGCCCCAGAATTAGGAGGGGTGCTACTGTGGTCATGGTTGAAGTGTCAGGAGAGAAATACCATTCAATGACATGAAGTTTTGTCTTGGAGCAGGGCCTGGCTGTTTTCAGTTGTGGCAGTCAAAGCCAGTCGAAAGTCAGCGAGATGCTACGTCGCACGTTGGAGGTTTTGGATGCCTAAAGGAGCCTGCAGCCCCAGAGTTAGGAGGGCTGTGAATGGGACCATGATTGAGGTTTCAGGAATGAAAGCGTTTTTGGGGCTGGTAGATTTCATCTGGGAGCATGGCCCAGAACTTTTCAGTTTTGAGGGTCAATGCCGGGGTAAAGCCAGCTCGAAGATACGTAGAATTTCAGGGTTTCAGGATGACTATAGGATCCTGAAGCCCCAGACTTAGGAGGGGTGCTACTGTGGTCATGGTTGAAGTGTCAGGAGAGAAATACCATTCAATGACATGAAGTGTTGTCTTGGAGCAGGGCCTGGACGTTTTCAGTTGTGACAGTCAAAGCCGGTCGAAAGCCAGGGAGATGGTAGTCGCATGTCGGAGTTTTTGGATGCCTAAAGGAGCCTGCTGCCCCAGAGTTTGGAGGGCTGCTTCTGGGGCCATGGCTGAGGTTTCAGAATGAAAGCGTTTTTGGGGCTGGTAGATTTCATCTGGGAGCATGGCCCAGAACTTTTCAGTTTTGAGGGTCAATGCCGGGCTAAAGCCAGCTCGAAGATACGTAGAATTTCAGGGTTTCAGGATGACTATAGGATCCTGAAGCCCCAGAATTAGGAGGGGTGCTACTGTGGTCATGGTTGAAGTGTCAGGAGAGAAACAGCATTCAATGACATGAAGTTTTGTCTTGGAGCAGGGCCTGGCCGTTTTCAGTTGTGGCAGTCAAAGCCAGTCGAAAGTGAGCGAGATGCTACGTCGCACGTTGGAGGTTTTGGAATGCCTAAAGGAGCCTGCAGCCCCAGAGTTTCGAGGGCTGCTAATGGGACCATGGCTGAGGTTTCAGGAATGAAAGCGTTTTTGGGGCTGGTAGATTTCATCTGGGAGCATGGCCCAGAACTTGTCAGTTTTGATGGTCAGTGCCGGTGTAAACCCAGCCAGAACATAAGTGTAATATCAGGGTTTGAGGATGACTAAAGGAGACTGCAGCCCCAAGGTTAGTAGGGCTGCTAACTGGGCATGGTTGAGGTTTCAGGAAAGAAACACCATTCAATGATATGAGGTTTCCTCTGGCAGCAGGGCCTGGACGTTTTCAGTTGTGACAGTCAAAGCCGGTCGAAAGCCAGCGAGATGCTAAGCTGCATGTTGGAGTTTTTAGGTGCCTAAAGGAGCCTGTAGTCCCAGGTTTAAGAGGGCTGTGAATGGGGCCACGGTTGAGGTTTGAGGAAAGAAAGAGTTTTTCTGGCTGGGAGGTTTCGTCTGGGAGCAGGGCCCAGACATTTTCAGTTTTGACGGTCGAAGCTGGTCGGTTGCCAGCGAGATGCTAAGTCGCATGTCGAAGTTTTTGGATGCCTAAAGGAGCCTGCAGCCGCAGGGTTAGCAGTTGTGGCCATGGTTGAGGTTTCAGGAAAGAAAGAGTTTTCGGTGCTGGGAGGTTTCCTCTGGGAGCTGGGTCCGGACATGTTCGGTTTTGACGGTCGCATCCGGTCAGTGGTCCGAGCGATGCTAAGTCGCATGTTGCAGTTTTTGGATGCCTAAAGGAGCCTGCTGCCCCAGAGTTTGGAGGGCTGCTTCTGGGGCCATGGCTGAGGTTTCAGAATGAAAGCGTTTTTGGGGCTGGTAGATTTCATCTGGGAGCATGGCCCAGAACTTTTCAGTTTTGAGGGTCAATGCCGGGGTAAAGCCAGCTCGAAGATAAGTAGAATTTCAGGGTTTCAGGATGACTATAGGATCCTGAAGCCCCAGACTTAGGAGGGGTGCTACTGTGGTCATGGTTGAAGTGTCAGGAGAGAAATACCATTCAATGACATGAAGTGTTGTCTTGGAGCAGGGCCTGGCCGTTTTCAGTTGTGGCAGTCAAAGCCGGTCGAAAGCCAGGGAGATGGTAGTCGCATGTCGGAGTTTTTGGATGCCTAAAGGAGCCTGCTGCCCCAGAGTTTGGAGGGCTGCTTCTGGGGCCATGGCTGAGGTTTCAGAATGAAAGCGTTTTTGGGGCTGGTAGATTTCATCTGGGAGCATGGCCCAGAACTTTTCAGTTTTGAGGGTCAATGCCGGGGTAAAGCCAGCTCGAAGATACGTAGAATTTCAGGGTTTCAGGATGACTATAGGATCCTGAAGCCCCAGACTTAGGAGGGGTGCTACTGTGGTCATGGTTGAAGTGTCAGGAGAGAAACAGCATTCAATGACATGAAGTTTTGTCTTGGAGCAGGGCCTGGCCGTTTTCAGTTGTGGCAGTCAAAGCCAGTCGAAAGTGAGCGAGATGCTACGTCGCACGTTGGAGGTTTTGGATGCCTAAAGGAGCCTGCAGCCCCAGAGTTAGGAGGGCTGCTTCTGGGGCCATGGCTGAGGTTTCAGAATGAAAGCGTTTTTGGGGCTGGTAGATTTCATCTGGGAGCATGGCCCAGAACTTTTCAGTTTTGATGGTCAATGCCGGGCTAAAGCCAGCTCGAAGATACGTAGAATTTCAGGGTTTCAGGATGACTATAGGATCCTGAAGCCCCAGACTTAGGAGGGGCTGCTACTCGTGGTCATGGTTGAAGTGTCAGGAGAGAAATACAGCATTCAATGACATGAAGTTTTGTCTTGGAGCAGGGCCTGGCCGTTTTCAGTTGTGGCAGTCAAAGCCAGTCGAAAGTGAGCGAGATGCTACGTCGCACATTGGAGGTTTTGGATGCCTAAAGGAGCCTGCAGCCCCAGAGTTAGGAGGGCTGCTTCTGGGACCATGATTGAGGTTTCAGGAATGAAAGCGTTTTTGGGGCTGGTAGATTTCATCTGGGAGCATGGCCCAGAACTTGTCAGTTTTGATGGTCAGTGCCGGTGTAAACCCAGCCAGAACATAAGTGTAATATCAGGGTTTGAGGATGACTAAAGGAGACTGCAGCCCCAAGGTTAGTAGGGCTGCTAACTGGGCATGGTTGAGGTTTCAGGAAAGAAACACCATTCAAGGATATGAGGTTTCGTCTGGCAGCAGGGCCTGGACGTTTTCAGTTGTGACAGTCAAAGCCGGTCGAAAGCCAGCGAGATGCTAAGCTGCATGTTGGAGTTTTTAGGTGCCTAAAGGAGCCTGTAGCCCCAGGCTTAATAAGACTGTGAATGGGGCCACGGTTGAGGTTTTGAGGAAAGAAAGAGTTTTTCTGGCTGGGAGGTTTCGTCTGGGAGCAGGGCCCAGACATTTTCAGTTTTGACGGTCGAAGGCGGGCGATGGCCAGAGAGATGCTAAGTCGCATGTCGGAGGTTTTGGCTGCCTAAAGGAGCCTGCAGCCGCAGGGTTAGTAGTTGTGGCCATGGTTGAGGTTTCAGGAAAGAAAGAGTTTTCGGTGCTGGGAGGTTTCCTCTGGGAGCTGTGTCCGGACATGTTCGGTTTTGACGGTCGCATCCGGTCAGTGGTCCGAGCGATGCTAAGTCGCATGTTGCAGTTTTTGGATGCCTAAAGGAGCCTGAAGCCACAGGGTTAGCAGGGCTGTGAATGGGGCCATGGTTCAGGTTTCAGGAAGAAAGAGTTTTCATGGCTGGGAGGTTTTGTGTGGGAGAAGGGTGCAGACATTTTCAGTTTTGGCGGTCGAAGCCGGTCGGTGGCCTGAGAGATGCTATGTCCCATGTGGGAATTTTTGGATGCCCAAAGGAGCCTGCAGCCGTAGGTTTAGTAGGGCTGTGAATGGGGCCATGGTTGAGGTTTCAGGAAAGGAAGAGTTTTCATGGCTGGGATGTTTCGTCTGGGAGCAGGGCACGGACGTTTTCAGTTTTGACAGTCGAAGCCGGTCGGTGGCCCGAGAGATGCGAAGTGGCATGTTGGATGTTTTGGATGCCTAAAGGAGCCTGCAACCGCAGCTTTTTGGTAGGGCTGTGAATGGGGCCATGGTTGAGGTTTCAGGAACGAAAGCGTTTTTGGGGCTGGTAGATTTCATCTGGGAGCATGGCCCAGAACTTTTCAGTTTTGAGGGTCAATGCCGGGGTAAAGCCAGCTCGAAGATAAGTAGAATTTCAGGGTTTCAGGATGACTATAGGATCCTGAAGCCCCAGAATTAGGAGGGGTGCTAATGTGGTCATGGTTGAAGTGTCAGGAGAGAAACAGCATTCAATGACATGAAGTTTTGTCTTGGAGCAGGGCCTGGCCGTTTTCAGTTGTGGCAGTCAAAGCCAGTCAAAAGTGAGCGAGATGCTACGTCGCACGTTGGAGGTTTTGGATGCCTAAAGGAGCCTGCAGCCCCAGAGTTTGGAGGGCTGCTACTGGGGCCATGGCTGAGGTTTCAGAATGAAAGCGTTTTTGGGGCTGGTAGATTTCATCTGGGAGCATGGCCCAGAACTTTTCAGTTTTGAGGGTCAATGCCGGGGTAAAGCCAGCTCGAAGATAAGTAGAATTTCAGGGTTTCAGGATGACTATAGGATCCTGAAGCCCCAGAATTAGGAGGGGTGCTACTGTGGTCATGGTTGAAGTGTCAGGAGAGAAACAGCATTCAATGACATGAAGTGTTGTCTTGGAGCAGGGCCTGGCCGTTTTCAGTTGTGGCAGTCAAAGCCGGTCGAAAGCCAGGGAGATGGTAGTCGCATGTCGGAGTTTTTGGATGCCTAAAGGAGCCTGCTGCCCCAGAGTTTGGAGGGCTGCTTCTGGGGCCATGGCTGAGGTTTCAGAATGAAAGCGTTTTTGGGGCTGGTAGATTTCATCTGGGAGCATGGCCCAGAACTTTTCAGTTTTGAGGGTCAATGCCGGGGTAAAGCCAGCTCGAAGATAAGTAGAATTTCAGGGTTTCAGGATGACTATAGGATCCTGAAGCCCCAGACTTAGGAGGGGTGCTACTGTGGTCATGGTTGAAGTGTCAGGAGAGAAACAGCATTCAATGACATGAAGTTTTGTCTTGGAGCAGGGCCTGGCCGTTTTCAGTTGTGGCAGTCAAAGCCAGTCGAAAGTGAGCGAGATGCTACGTCGCACGTTGGAGGTTTTGGATGCCTAAAGGAGCCTGCAGCCCCAGAGTTAGGAGGGCTGTGAATGGGACCATGATTGAGGTTTCAGGAATGAAAGCGTTTTTGGGGCTGGTAGATTTCATCTGGGAGCATGGCCCAGAACTTGTCAGTTTTGAGGGTCAGTGCCGGTGTAAACCCAGCCAGAACATAAGTGTAATATCAGGGTTTGAGGATGACTAAAGGAGACTGCAGCCCCAAGGTTAGTAGGGCTGCTAACTGGGCATGGTTGAGGTTTCAGGAAAGAAACACCATTCAATGATATGAGGTTTCCTCTGGCAGCAGGGCCTGGACGTTTTCAGTTGTGACAGTCAAAGCCGGTCGAAAGCCAGCGAGATGCTAAGCTGCATGTTGGAGTTT
The DNA here is from genome assembly GCF_011004875.1 of Balearica regulorum gibbericeps. Classification (NCBI taxonomy): domain Eukaryota; kingdom Metazoa; phylum Chordata; class Aves; order Gruiformes; family Gruidae; genus Balearica; species Balearica regulorum. The sequence continues at coordinate 49,948,305 of NC_046188.1, read as the reverse complement.
TTAGGATGCCTAAAGGAGCCTGCAGCCGCAGGTTTAAGAGGGCTGTGAATGGGGCCACGGTTGAGGTTTGAGGAAAGAAAGAGTTTTTCTGGCTGGGAGGTTTCGTCTGGGAGCAGGGCCCAGACATTTTCAGTTTTGACGGTCGAAGCTGGTCGGTTGCCAGCGAGATGCTAAGTCGCATGTCGAAGTTTTTGGATGCCTAAAGGAGCCTGCAGCCGCAGGGTTAGCAGTTGTGGCCATGGTTGAGGTTTCAGGAAAGAAAGAGTTTTCGGTGCTGGGAGGTTTCCTCTGGGAGCTGGGTCCGGACATGTTCGGTTTTGACGGTCGCATCCGGTCAGTGGTCCGAGCGATGCTAAGTCGCATGTTGCAGTTTTTGGATGCCTAAAGGAGCCTGCTGCCCCAGAGTTTGGAGGGCTGCTTCTGGGGCCATGGCTGAGGTTTCAGAATGAAAGCGTTTTTGGGGCTGGTAGATTTCATCTGGGAGCATGGCCCAGAACTTTTCAGTTTTGAGGGTCAATGCCGGGGTAAAGCCAGCTCGAAGATAAGTAGAATTTCAGGGTTTCAGGATGACTATAGGATCCTGAAGCCCCAGACTTAGGAGGGGTGCTACTGTGGTCATGGTTGAAGTGTCAGGAGAGAAACAGCATTCAATGACATGAAGTTTTGTCTTGGAGCAGGGCCTGGCCGTTTTCAGTTGTGGCAGTCAAAGCCAGTCGAAAGTGAGCGAGATGCTACGTCGCACGTTGGAGGTTTTGGATGCCTAAAGGAGCCTGCAGCCCCAGAGTTTGGAGGGCTGCTTCTGGGGCCATGGCTGAGGTTTCAGAATGAAAGCGTTTTTGGGGCTGGTAGATTTCATCTGGGAGCATGGCCCAGAACTTTTCAGTTTTGAGGGTCAATGCCGGGGTAAAGCCAGCTCGAAGATAAGTAGAATTTCAGGGTTTCAGGATGACTATAGGATCCTGAAGCCCCAGAATTAGGAGGGGTGCTACTGTGGTCATGGTTGAAGTGTCAGGAGAGAAACAGCATTCAATGACATGAAGTGTTGTCTTGGAGCAGGGCCTGGCCGTTTTCAGTTGTGGCAGTCAAAGCCGGTCGAAAGCCAGGGAGATGGTAGTCGCATGTCGGAGTGTTTGGATGCCTAAAGGAGCCTGCTGCCCCAGAGTTTGGAGGGCTGCTTCTGGGGCCATGGCTGAGGTTTCAGAATGAAAGCGTTTTTGGGGCTGGTAGATTTCATCTGGGAGCATGGCCCAGAACTTTTCAGTTTTGAGGGTCAATGCCGGGCTAAAGCCAGCTCGAAGATACGTAGAATTTCAGGGTTTCAGGATGACTATAGGATCCTGAAGCCCCAGAATTAGGAGGGGTGCTACTGTGGTCATGGTTGAAGTGTCAGGAGAGAAACAGCATTCAATGACATGAAGTTTTGTCTTGGAGCAGGGCCTGGCCGTTTTCAGTTGTGGCAGTCAAAGCCAGTCGAAAGTGAGCGAGATGCTACGTCGCACGTTGGAGGTTTTGGATGCCTAAAGGAGCCTGCAGCCCCAGAGTTAGGAGGGCTGTGAATGGGACCATGATTGAGGTTTCAGGAAGGAAAGCGTTTTTGGGGCTGGTAGATTTCATCTGGGAGCATGGCCCAGAACTTGTCAGTTTTGATGGTCAGTGCCGGTGTAAACCCAGCCAGAACATAAGTGTAATATCAGGGTTTGAGGATGACTAAAGGAGACTGCAGCCCCAAGGTTTGTAGGGCTGCTAACTGGGCATGGTTGAGGTTTCAGGAAAGAAACACCATTCAATGATATGAGGTTTCGTCTGGCAGCAGGGCCTGGACGTTTTCAGTTGTGACAGTCAAAGCTGGTCGAAAGCCAGCGAGATGCTAAGCTGCATGTTGGAGTTTTTAGGATGCCTAAAGGAGCCTGCAGCCGCAGGTTTAAGAGGGCTGTGAATGGGGCCACGGTTGAGGTTTGAGGAAAGAAAGAGTTTTTCTGGCTGGGAGGTTTCGTCTGGGAGCAGGGCCCAGACATTTTCAGTTTTGACGGTCGAAGCTGGTCGGTTGCCAGCGAGATGCTAAGTCGCATGTCGAAGTTTTTGGATGCCTAAAGGAGCCTGCAGCCGCAGGGTTAGCAGTTGTGGCCATGGTTGAGGTTTCAGGAAAGAAAGAGTTTTCGGTGCTGGGAGGTTTCCTCTGGGAGCTGGGTCCGGACATGTTCGGTTTTGACAGTCGCATCCGGTCAGTGGTCCGAGCGATGCTAAGTCGCATGTTGCAGTTTTTGGATGCCTAAAGGAGCCTGAAGCCACAGGGTTAGCAGGGCTGTGAATGGGGCCATGGTTCAGGTTTCAGGAAGAAAGAGTTTTCATGGCTGGGAGGTTTTGTGTGGGAGAAGGGTGCAGACATTTTCAGTTTTGGCGGTCGAAGCCGGTCGGTGGCCTGAGAGATGCTATGTCCCATGTGGGAATTTTTGGATGCCCAAAGGAGCCTGCAGCCGTAGGTTTAGTAGGGCTGTGAATGGGGCCATGGTTGAGGTTTCAGGAAAGGAAGAGTTTTCATGGCTGGGATGTTTCGTCTGGGAGCAGGGCACGGACGTTTTCAGTTTTGACAGTCAAAGCCGGTCGGTGGCCCGAGAGATGCGAAGTGGCATGTTGGATGTTTTGGATGCCTAAAGGAGCCTGCAACCGCAGCTTTTTGGTAGGGCTGTGAATGGGGCCATGGTTGAGGTTTCAGGAACGAAAGCGTTTTTGGGGCTGGTAGATTTCATCTGGGAGCATGGCCCAGAACTTTTCAGTTTTGATGGTCAAAGGCCGGTGTAAACCCAGCCAGAACATAAGTAGAATTTCAGGGTTTGAGGATGACTAAAGGAGCCTGCAACCCCAGAATTATGAGGGCTGTGAATGGGGCCATAGTGGGGCCATAGTTGATGTCTCAGGAAAGAAACAGCATTCAATAATATGAGGTTTCGTCTGGCAGCAGGGCCTGCACGTTCTCAGTTTTGAAGGTCAAAGATGGTTGAAAGCCAGCGAGATGCTAAGTCGCACGTTGGAGGTTTTGGATGCCTAAAGGAGCCGGCAGCCCCAGAGTTAGGAGTGCTGCATGGTTGAGGTTTCAGGAAAGAAAAAACATTCAATGATATGAGGTTCCGTCTGCCAGCAGGGCCTGGAGGTTTTCAGTTGTGACAGTCAAAGCCGGTCGATATTCAGCGAGATGCTAAGTCGCACGTTGGAGGTTTTGGATGCCTAAAGGAGCCTGAAGCCCCACAGTTAGGAGGGCTCCTACTGGTGCCATGGTTGAGGTTTCAGGAGAGAAACAGCATTCAATGACATGAAGTTTGTCTTGGAGTAGGGCCTGGACGTTTTCAGCTGTGACAGTCAAAGCCGGTCGAAAGTCAGCGAGATGCTAAATCGCACCTTGGAGTTTTTGGATGCCTAAAGGAGCCTGCAGCCTCAGAGTTAGGAGGGCTGCTACTGGGGCTATGGCTGAGGTTTCAGAATGAAAGCATTTTTGGGGCTGGTAGATTTCATCTGGGAGCATGGCCCAGAACTTTTCAGTTTTGAGGGTCAATGCCGGGCTAAAGCCAGCTAGAAGATAAGTAGAAATTCATAGTTTCAGGATGATGAATGGATCCTGAAGCCCAAGAATTAGGAGGGCTGTGAATGCTGCATGGTTGAGGTTTCATGAAGGAAACACCATTCAAGGATATGAGGTTTCGTCTGGCAGCAGGGCCTGGACGTTTTCAGTTGTGACAGTCAAAGCCAGTCGAAAGTGAGCGAGATGCTACGTCGCACGTTGGAGGTTTTGGATGCCTAAAGGAGCCTGCAGCCCCAGAGTTTCGAGGGCTGCTAATGGGACCATGGTTGAGGTTTCAGAACAAAAGCGTTTTTGGGGCTGGTAGATTTCATCTGGAAGCATGGCCCAGAACTTTTCAGTTTTGAGGGTCAATGCCGGGCTAAAGCCAGCTAGAAGATAAGTAGAAATTCATAGTTTCAGGATGATGAATGGATCCTGAAGCCCCAGAATTAGGAGGGCTGTGAATGGTGCATGGTTGAGGTTTCATGAAGGAAACACCATTCAAGGATATGAGGTTTTGTCTGGCAGCAGGGCCTGGACGTTTTCAGTTGTGACAGTCAAAGCCGGTCGAAAGCCAGCGAGATGCTACGTCGCACGTTGGAGTTTTTGGATGCCTAAAGGAGCCTGCTGCCCCAGAGTTTGGAGGGCTGCTTCTGGGGCCATGGCTGAGGTTTCAGAATGAAAGCGTTTTTGGGGCTGGTAGATTTCATCTGGGAGCATGGCCCAGAACTTTTCAGTTTTGAGGGTCAATGCCGGGGTAAAGCCAGCTCGAAGATACGTAGAATTTCAGGGTTTCAGGATGACTATAGGATCCTGAAGCCCCAGACTTAGGAGGGGTGCTACTGTGGTCATGGTTGAAGTGTCAGGAGAGAAACAGCATTCAATGACATGAAGTTTTGTCTTGGAGCAGGGCCTGGCCGTTTTCAGTTGTGGCAGTCAAAGCCAGTCGAAAGTGAGCGAGATGCTACGTCGCACGTTGGAGGTTTTGGATGCCTAAAGGAGCCTGCAGCCCCAGAGTTAGGAGGGCTGTGAATGGGACCATGATTGAGGTTTCAGGAAGGAAAGCGTTTTTGGGGCTGGTAGATTTCATCTGGGAGCATGGCCCAGAACTTGTCAGTTTTGATGGTCAGTGCCGGTGTAAACCCAGCCAGAACATAAGTGTAATATCAGGGTTTGAGGATGACTAAAGGAGACTGCAGCCCCAAGGTTAGTAGGGCTGCTAACTGGGCATGGTTGAGGTTTCAGGAAAGAAACACCATTCAATGATATGAGGTTTTGTCTGGCAGCAGGGCCTGGACGTTTTCAGTTGTGACAGTCAAAGCCGGTCGATATTCAGCGAGATGCTAAGTCGCACGTTGGAGGTTTTGGATGCCTAAAGGAGCCTGAAGCCCCACAGTTAGGAGGGCTCCTACTGGTGCCATGGTTGAGGTTTCAGGAGAGAAACAGCATTCAATGACATGAAGTTTGTCTTGGAGTAGGGCCTGGACGTTTTCAGCTGTGACAGTCAAAGCCAGTCGAAAGTCAGCGAGATGCTACGTCGCACGTTGGAGGTTTTGGATGCCTAAAGGAGCCTGCAGCCCCAGAGTTTCGAGGGCTGCTAATGGGACCATGGTTGAGGTTTCAGAACAAAAGCGTTTTTGGGGCTGGTAGATTTCATCTGGGAGCATGGCCCAGAACTTGTCAGTTTTGAGGGTCAATGCCGGGCTAAAGCCAGCTAGAAGATAAGTAGAAATTCATAGTTTCAGGATGATGAATGGATCCTGAAGCCCCAGAATTAGGAGGGCTGTGAATGGTGCATGGTTGAGGTTTCATGAAGGAAACACCATTCAAGGATATGAGGTTTTGTCTGGCAGCAGGGCCTGGACGTTTTCAGTTGTGACAGTCAAAGCCGGTCGAAAGTCAGCAAGATGCTAAATCGCACCTTGGAGTTTTTGGATGCCTAAAGGAGCCTGAAGCCACAGGGTTAGCAGGGCTGTGAATGGGGCCATGGTTCAGGTTTCAGGAAGAAAGAGTTTTCATGGCTGGGAGGTTTTGTGTGGGAGAAGGGTGCAGACATTTTCAGTTTTGGCGGTCGAAGCCGGTCGGTGGCCTGAGAGATGCTATGTCCCATGTGGGAATTTTTGGATGCCCAAAGGAGCCTGCAGCTGTAGGTTTAGTAGGGCTGTGAATGGGGCCATGGTTGAGGTTTCAGGAAAGGAAGAGTTTTCATGGCTGGGATGTTTCGTCTGGGAGCAGGGCACGGACGTTTTCAGTTTTGACAGTCAAAGCCGGTCGGTGGCCCGAGAGATGCGAAGTGGCATGTTGGATGTTTTGGATGCCTAAAGGAGCCTGCAACCGCAGATTTTTGGTAGGGCTGTGAATGGGGCCATGGTTGAGGTTTCAGAATGAAAGCGTTTTTGGGGCTGGTAGATTTCATCTGGGAGCATGGCCCAGAACTTTTCAGTTTTGAGGGTCAATGCCGGGCTAAAGCCAGGGAGAACATAAGTAGAATTTCAGGGTTTCAGGATGACTATAGGATCCTGAAGCCCCAGAATTAGGAGGGGTGCTAATGTGGTCATGGTTGAAGTGTCAGGAGAGAAACAGCATTCAATGACATGAAGTTTTGTCTTGGAGCAGGGCCTGGCCGTTTTCAGTTGTGGCAGTCAAAGCCAGTCAAAAGTGAGCGAGATGCTACGTCGCACGTTGGAGGTTTTGGATGCCTAAAGGAGCCGGCAGCCCCAGAGTTTGGAGGGCTGCTACTGGCGCCATGGCTGAGGTTTCAGAATGAAAGCGTTTTTGGGGCTGGTAGATTTCATCTGGGAGCATGGCCCAGAACTTTTCAGTTTTGAGGGTCAATGCCGGGGTAAAGCCAGCTCGAAGATAAGTAGAATTTCAGGGTTTCAGGATGACTATAGGATCCTGAAGCCCCAGACTTAGGAGGGGTGCTACTGTGGTCATGGTTGAAGTGTCAGGAGAGAAACAGCATTCAATGACATGAAGTGTTGTCTTGGAGCAGGGCCTGGACGTTTTCAGTTGTGGCAGTCAAAGCCGGTCGAAAGCCAGGGAGATGGTAGTCGCATGTCGTAGTTTTTGGATGCCTAAAGGAGCCTGCTGCCCCAGAGTTTGGAGGGCTGCTTCTGGGGCCATGGCTGAGGTTTCAGAATGAAAGCGTTTTTGGGGCTGGTAGATTTCATCTGGGAGCATGGCCCAGAACTTTTCAGTTTTGAGGGTCAATGCCGGGGTAAAGCCAGCTCGAAGATACGTAGAATTTCAGGGTTTCAGGATGACTATAGGATCCTGAAGCCCCAGACTTAGGAGGGGTGCTACTGTGGTCATGGTTGAAGTGTCAGGAGAGAAACAGCATTCAATGACATGAAGTTTTGTCTTGGAGCAGGGCCTGGCCGTTTTCAGTTGTGGCAGTCAAAGCCAGTCGAAAGTGAGCGAGATGCTACGTCGCACGTTGGAGGTTTTGGATGCCTAAAGGAGCCTGCAGCCCCAGAGTTAGGAGGGCTGTGAATGGGACCATGATTGAGGTTTCAGGAATGAAAGCGTTTTTGGGGCTGGTAGATTTCATCTGGGAGCATGGCCCAGAACTTGTCAGTTTTGATGGTCAGTGCCGGTGTAAACCCAGCCAGAACATAAGTGTAATATCAGGGTTTGAGGATGACTAAAGGAGACTGCAGCCCCAAGGTTAGTAGGGCTGCTAACTGGGCATGGTTGAGGTTTCAGGAAAGAAACACCATTCAATGATATGATGTTTCGTCTGGCAGCAGGGCCTGGACGTTTTCAGTTGTGACAGTCAAAGCCGGTCGAAAGCCAGCGAGATGCTAAGCTGCATGTTGGAGTTTTTAGGTGCCTAAAGGAGCCTGTAGTCCCAGGCTTAATAGGACTGTGAATGGGGCCACGGTTGAGGTTTGAGGAAAGAAAGAGTTTTTCTGGCTGGGAGGTTTCGTCTGGGAGCAGGGCCCAGACATTTTCAGTTTTGACGGTCGAAGCTGGTCGGTTGCCAGCGAGATGCTAAGTCGCATGTCGAAGTTTTTGGATGCCTAAAGGAGCCTGCAGCCGCAGGGTTAGCAGTTGTGGCCATGGTTGAGGTTTCAGGAAAGAAAGAGTTTTCGGTGCTGGGAGGTTTCCTCTGGGAGCTGGGTCCGGACATGTTCGGTTTTGACGGTCGCATCCGGTCAGTGGTCCGAGCGATGCTAAGTCGCATGTTGCAGTTTTTGGATGCCTAAAGGAGCCTGAAGCCACAGGGTTAGCAGGGCTGTGAATGGGGCCATGGTTCAGGTTTCAGGAAGAAAGAGTTTTCATGGCTGGGAGGTTTTGTGTGGGAGAAGGGTGCAGACATTTTCAGTTTTGGCGGTCGAAGCCGGTCGGTGGCCCGAGAGATGCTATGTCCCATGTGGGAATTTTTGGATGCCCAAAGGAGCCTGCAGCCGTAGGTTTAGTAGGGCTGTGAATGGGGCCATGGTTGAGGTTTCAGGAAAGGAAGAGTTTTCATGGCTGGGATGTTTCGTCTGGGAGCAGGGCACGGACGTTTTCAGTTTTGACAGTCAAAGCCGGTCGGTGGCCCGAGAGATGCGAAGTGGCATGTTGGATGTTTTGGATGCCTAAAGGAGCCTGCAACCGCAGCTTTTTGGTAGGGCTGTGAATGGGGCCATGGTTGAGGTTTCAGGAATGAAAGCGTTTTTGGGGCTGGTAGATTTCATCTGGGAGCATGGCCCAGAACTTGTCAGTTTTGATGGTCAGTGCCGGTGTAAAGCCAGGGAGAACATAAGTAGAATTTCAGGGTTTGAGGATGACTAAAGGAGCCTGCAACCCCAGAATTATGAGGGCTGTGAATGGGGCCATAGTGGGGCCATAGTTGATGTCTCAGGAAAGAAACAGCATTCAATAATATGAGGTTTCGTCTGGCAGCAGGGCCTGCACGTTCTCAGTTTTGAAGGTCAAAGATGGTCGAAAGCCAGCGAGATGCTAAGTCGCACGTTGGAGGTTTTGGATGCCTAAAGGAGCCGGCAGCCCCAGAGTTAGGAGTGCTGCATGGTTGAGGTTTCAGGAAAGAAAAAACATTCAATGATATGAGGTTCCGTCTGCCAGCAGGGCCTGGAGGTTTTCAGTTGTGACAGTCAAAGCCAGTCGATATTCAGCGAGATGCTAAGTCGCACGTTGGAGGTTTTGGATGCCTAAAGGAGCCTGAAGCCCCACAGTTAGGAGGGCTCCTACTGGTGCCATGGTTGAGGTTTCAGGAGAGAAACAGCATTCAATGACATGAAGTTTGTCTTGGAGTAGGGCCTGGACGTTTTCAGCTGTGACAGTCAAAGCCGGTCGAAAGTCAGCGAGATGCTAAATCGCACCTTGGAGTTTTTGGATGCCTAAAGGAGCCTGCAGCCTCAGAGTTAGGAGGGCTGCTACTGGGGCCATGGCTGAGGTTTCAGAATGAAAGCGTTTTTGGGGCTGGTAGATTTCATCTGGGAGCATGGCCCAGAACTTTTCAGTTTTGAGGGTCAATGCCGGGGTAAAGCCAGCTAGAAGATAAGTAGAAATTCATAGTTTCAGGATGATTAAAGGATCCTGAAGCCCCAGAATTAGGAGGGCTGTGAATGGTGCATGGTTGAGGTTTCATGAAGGAAACACCATTCAAGGATATGAGGTTTCGTCTGGCAGCAGGGCCTGGACGTTTTCAGTTGTGACAGTCAAAGCCAGTCGAAAGTGAGCGAGATGCTACGTCGCACGTTGGAGGTTTTGGATGCCTAAAGGAGCCTGCTGCCCCAGAGTTTCGAGGGCTGCTAATGGGACCATGGTTGAGGTTTCAGAACAAAAGCGTTTTTGGGGCTGGTAGATTTCATCTGGAAGCATGGCCCAGAACTTTTCAGTTTTGAGGGTCAATGCCGGGCTAAAGCCAGCTAGAAGATAAGTAGAAATTCATAGTTTCAGGATGATGAATGGATCCTGAAGCCCCAGAATTAGGAGGGCTGTGAATGGTGCATGGTTGAGGTTTCATGAAGGAAACACCATTCAAGGATATGAGGTTTTGTCTGGCAGCAGGGCCTGGAAGTTTTCAGTTGTGACAGTCAAAGCCGGTCGAAAGCCAGGGAGATGGTAGTCGCATGTCGGAGTTTTTGGATGCCTAAAGGAGCCTGCTGCCCCAGAGTTTGGAGGGCTGCTTCTGGGGCCATGGCTGAGGTTTCAGAATGAAAGCGTTTTTGGGGCTGGTAGATTTCATCTGGGAGCATGGCCCAGAACTTTTCAGTTTTGAGGGTCAATGCCGGGGTAAAGCCAGCTCGAAGATACGTAGAATTTCAGGGTTTCAGGATGACTATAGGATCCTGAAGCCCCAGACTTAGGAGGGGTGCTACTGTGGTCATGGTTGAAGTGTCAGGAGAGAAATACCATTCAATGACATGAAGTGTTGTCTTGGAGCAGGGCCTGGACGTTTTCAGTTGTGACAGTCAAAGCCGGTCGAAAGCCAGGGAGATGGTAGTCGCATGTCGGAGTTTTTGGATGCCTAAAGGAGCCTGCTGCCCCAGAGTTTGGAGGGCTGCTTCTGGGGCCATGGCTGAGGTTTCAGAATGAAAGCGTTTTTGGGGCTGGTAGATTTCATCTGGGAGCATGGCCCAGAACTTTTCAGTTTTGAGGGTCAATGCCGGGGTAAAGCCAGCTCGAAGATAAGTAGAATTTCAGGGTTTCAGGATGACTATAGGATCCTGAAGCCCCAGACTTAGGAGGGGTGCTACTGTGGTCATGGTTGAAGTGTCAGGAGAGAATACAGCATTCAATGACATGAAGTGTTGTCTTGGAGCAGGGCCTGGACGTTTTCAGTTGTGACAGTCAAAGCCGGTCGAAAGCCAGGAGATGGTAGTCGCATGTCGGAGTTTTTGGATGCCTAAAGGAGCCTGCTGCCCCAGAGTTTGGAGGGCTGCTTCTGGGGCCATGGCTGAGGTTTCAGAATGAAAGCGTTTTTGGGGCTGGTAGATTTCATCTGGGAGCATGGCCCAGAACTTTTCAGTTTTGAGGGTCAATGCCGGGGTAAAGCCAGCTCGAAGATACGTAGAATTTCAGGGTTTCAGGATGACTATAGGATCCTGAAGCCCCAGACTTAGGAGGGGTGCTACTGTGGTCATGGTTGAAGTGTCAGGAGAGAAACAGCATTCAATGACATGAAGTGTTGTCTTGGAGCAGGGCCTGGCCGTTTTCAGTTGTGGCAGTCAAAGCCGGTCGAAAGCCAGGGAGATGGTAGTCGCATGTCGGAGTGTTTGGATGCCTAAAGGAGCCTGCTGCCCCAGAGTTTGGAGGGCTGCTTCTGGGGCCATGGCTGAGGTTTCAGAATGAAAGCGTTTTTGGGGCTGGTAGATTTCATCTGGGAGCATGGCCCAGAACTTTTCAGTTTTGAGGGTCAATGCCGGGGTAAAGCCAGCTCGAAGATACGTAGAATTTCAGGGTTTCAGGATGACTATAGGATCCTGAAGCCCCAGAATTAGGAGGGGTGCTACTGTGGTCATGGTTGAAGTGTCAGGAGAGAAACAGCATTCAATGACATGAAGTTTTGTCTTGGAGCAGGGCCTGGCCGTTTTCAGTTGTGGCAGTCAAAGCCAGTCGAAAGTGAGCGAGATGCTACGTCGCACGTTGGAGGTTTTGGATGCCTAAAGGAGCCTGCAGCCCCAGAGTTAGGAGGGCTGTGAATGGGACCATGATTGAGGTTTCAGGAATGAAAGCGTTTTTGGGGCTGGTAGATTTCATCTGGGAGCATGGCCCAGAACTTGTCAGTTTTGATGGTCAGTGCCGGTGTAAACCCAGCCAGAACATAAGTGTAATATCAGGGTTTGAGGATGACTAAAGGAGACTGCAGCCCCAAGGTTAGTAGGGCTGCTAACTGGGCATGGTTGAGGTTTCAGGAAAGAAACACCATTCAATGATATGAGGTTTCGTCTGGCAGCAGGGCCTGGACGTTTTCAGTTGTGACAGTCAAAGCCGGTCGAAAGCCAGCGAGATGCTAAGCTGCATGTTGGAGTTTTTAGGTGCCTAAAGGAGCCTGTAGTCCCAGGCTTAATAGGACTGTGAATGGGGCCACGGTTGAGGTTTGAGGAAAGAAAGCCCATTTGGGGCTGGGAGGTTTCGCCCAGGAGCAGGGCTCAGACATTTTCAGTTTTGACGGTCGAAGCTGGTCGGTTGCCAGCGAGATGCTAAGTCGCATGTCGAAGTTTTTGGATGCCTAAAGGAGCCTGCAGCCGCAGGGTTAGCAGTTGTGGCCATGGTTGAGGTTTCAGGAAAGAAAGAGTTTTCGGTGCTGGGAGGTTTCCTCTGGGAGCTGGGTCCGGACATGTTCGGTTTTGACGGTCGCATCCGGTCAGTGGTCCGAGCGATGCTAAGTCGCATGTTGCAGTTTTTGGATGCCTAAAGGAGCCTGAAGCCACAGGGTTAGCAGGGCTGTGAATGGGGCCATGGTTCAGGTTTCAGGAAGAAAGAGTTTTCATGGCTGGGAGGTTTTGTGTGGGAGAAGGGTGCAGACATTTTCAGTTTTGGCGGTCGAAGCCGGTCGGTGGCCTGAGAGATGCTATGTCCCATGTGGGAATTTTTGGATGCCCAAAGGAGCCTGCAGCCGTAGGTTTAGTAGGGCTGTGAATGGGGCCATGGTTGAGGTTTCAGGAAAGGAAGAGTTTTCATGGCTGGGATGTTTCGTCTGGGAGCAGGGCACGGACGTTTTCAGTTTTGACAGTCAAAGCCGGTCGGTGGCCCGAGAGATGCGAAGTGGCATGTTGGATGTTTTGGATGCCTAAAGGAGCCTGCAACCGCAGCTTTTTGGTAGGGCTGTGAATGGGGCCATGGTTGAGGTTTCAGGAACGAAAGCGTTTTTGGGGCTGGTAGATTTCATCTGGGAGCATGGCCCAGAACTTTTCAGTTTTGATGGTCAAAGCCGGTGTAAAGCCAGGGAGAACATAAGTAGAATTTCAGGGTTTGAGGATGACTAAAGGAGCCTGCAACCCCAGAATTATGAGGGCTGTGAATGGGGCCATAGTTGATGTCTCAGGAAAGAAACAGCATTCAATAATATGAGGTTTCGTCTGGCAGCAGGGCCTGCACGTTCTCAGTTTTGAAGGTCAAAGATGGTCGAAAGCCAGCGAGATGCTAAGTCGCACGTTGGAGGTTTTGGATGCCTAAAGGAGCCGGCAGCCCCAGAGTTAGGAGTGCTGCATGGTTGAGGTTTCAGGAAAGAAAAAACATTCAATGATATGAGGTTCCGTCTGCCAGCAGGGCCTGGAGGTTTTCAGTTGTGACAGTCAAAGCCGGTCGATATTCAGCGAGATGCTAAGTCGCACGTTGGAGTTTCGTCTGGCAGCAGGGCCTGGAGGTTTTCAGTTGTGACAGTCAAAGCCGGTCGATATTCATCGAGATGCTAAGTCGCACGTTGGAGGTTTTGGATGCCTAAAGGAGCCTGAAGCCCCACAGTTAGGAGGGCTCCTACTGGTGCCATGGTTGAGGTTTCAGGAGAGAAACAGCATTCAATGACATGAAGTTTGTCTTGGAGTAGGGCCTGGACGTTTTCAGCTGTTACAGTCAAATCCGGTCGAAAGTCAGCGAGATGCTAAATCGCACCTTGGAGTTTTTGGATGCCTAAAGGAGCCTGCAGCCTCAGAGTTAGGAGGGCTGCTACTGGGGCCATGGCTGAGGTTTCAGAATGAAAGCATTTTTGGGGCTGGTAGATTTCATCTGGGAGCATGGCCCAGAACTTTTCAGTTTTGAGGGTCAATGCCGGGCTAAAGCCAGCTCGAAGATAAGTAGAAATTCATAGTTTCAGGATGATTAAAGGATCCTGAAGCCCCAGAATTAGGAGGGCTGTGAATGGTGCATGGTTGAGGTTTCATGAAGGAAACACCATTCAAGGATATGAGGTTTCGTCTGGCAGCAGGGCCTGGCCGTTTTCAGTTGTGACAGTCAAAGCCAGACGAAAGTCAGCGAGATGCTACGTCGCACGTTGGAGGTTTTGGATGCCTAAAGGAGCCTGCAGCCCCAGAGTTTCGAGGGCTGCTAATGGGACCATGGTTGAGGTTTCAGAACAAAAGCGTTTTTGGGGCTGGTAGATTTCATCTGGAAGCATGGCCCAGAACTTTTCAGTTTTGAGGGTCAATGCCGGGCTAAAGCCAGCTAGAAGATAAGTAGAAATTCATAGTTTCAGGATGATGAATGGATCCTGAAGCCCCAGAATTAGGAGGGCTGTGAATGGTGCATGGTTGAGGTTTCATGAAGGAAACACCATTCAAGGATATGAGGTTTTGTCTGGCAGCAGGGCCTGGACGTTTTCAGTTGTGACAGTCAAAGCCGGTCGAAAGCCAGGGAGATGGTAGTCGCATGTCGGAGTTTTTGGATGCCTAAAGGAGCCTGCTGCCCCAGAGTTTGGAGGGCTCCTACTGGGGCCATGGCTGAGGTTTCAGAATGAAAGCGTTTTTGGGGCTGGTAGATTTCATCTGGGAGCATGGCCCAGAACTTTTCAGTTTTGAGGGTCAATGCCGGGGTAAAGCCAGCTCGAAGATAAGTAGAATTTCAGGGTTTCAGGATGACTATAGGATCCTGAAGCCCCAGACTTAGGAGGGGTGCTACTGTGGTCATGGTTGAAGTGTCAGGAGAGAAACAGCATTCAATGACATGAAGTTTTGTCTTGGAGCAGGGCCTGGCCGTTTTCAGTTGTGGCAGTCAAAGCCAGTCGAAAGTGAGCGAGATGCTACGTCGCACGTTGGAGGTTTTGGATGCCTAAAGGAGCCTGCAGCCCCAGAGTTAGGAGGGCTTGCTGAATGGGACCATGATTGAGGTTTCAGGAATGAAAGCGTTTTTGGGGCTGGTAGATTTCATCTGGGAGCATGGCCCAGAACTTGTCAGTTTTGATGGTCAGTGCCGGTGTAAACCCAGCCAGAACATAAGTGTAATATCAGGGTTTGAGGATGACTAAAGGAGACTGCAGCCCCAAGGTTAGTAGGGCTGCTAACTGGGCATGGTTGAGGTTTCAGGAAAGAAACACCATTCAATGATATGAGGTTTCGTCTGGCAGCAGGGCCTGGACGTTTTCAGTTGTGACAGTCAAAGCCGGTCGAAAGCCAGCGAGATGCTAAGCTGCATGTTGGAGTTTTTAGGTGCCTAAAGGAGCCTGTAGTCCCAGGCTTAATAGGACTGTGAATGGGGCCACGGTTGAGGTTTGAGGAAAGAAAGAGTTTTTCTGGCTGGGAGGTTTCGTCTGGGAGCAGGGCCCAGACATTTTCAGTTTTGACGGTCGAAGCTGGTCGGTTGCCAGCGAGATGCTAAGTCGCATGTCGAAGTTTTTGGATGCCTAAAGGAGCCTGCAGCCGCAGGGTTAGCAGTTGTGGCCATGGTTGAGGTTTCAGGAAAGAAAGAGTTTTCGGTGCTGGGAGGTTTCCTCTGGGAGCTGGGTCCGGACATGTTCGGTTTTGACGGTCGCATCCGGTCAGTGGTCCGAGCGATGCTAAGTCGCATGTTGCAGTTTTTGGATGCCTAAAGGAGCCTGAAGCCACAGGGTTAGCAGGGCTGTGAATGGGGCCATGGTTCAGGTTTCAGGAAGAAAGAGTTTTCATGGCTGGGAGGTTTTGTGTGGGAGAAGGGTGCAGACATTTTCAGTTTTGGCGGTCGAAGCCGGTCGGTGGCCTGAGAGATGCTATGTCCCATGTGGGAATTTTTGGATGCCCAAAGGAGCCTGCAGCCTGTAGGTTTAGTAGGGCTGTGAATGGGGCCATGGTTGAGGTTTCAGGAAAGGAAGAGTTTTCATGGCTGGGATGTTTCGTCTGGGAGCAGGGCACGGACGTTTTCAGTTTTGACAGTCAAAGCCGGTCGGTGGCCCGAGAGATGCGAAGTGGCATGTTGGATGTTTTGGATGCCTAAAGGAGCCTGCAACCGCAGCTTTTTGGTAGGGCTGTGAATGGGGCCATGGTTGAGGTTTCAGGAACGAAAGCGTTTTTGGGGCTGGTAGATTTCATCTGGGAGCATGGCCCAGAACTTTTCAGTTTTGATGGTCAAAGCCGGTGTAAAGCCAGGGAGAACATAAGTAGAATTTCAGGGTTTGAGGATGACTAAAGGAGCCTGCAACCCCAGAATTATGAGGGCTGTGAATGGGGCCATAGTTGATGTCTCAGGAAAGAAACAGCATTCAATAATATGAGGTTTCGTCTGGCAGCAGGGCCTGCACGTTCTCAGTTTTGAAGGTCAAAGATGGTCGAAAGCCAGCGAGATGCTAAGTCGCACGTTGGAGGTTTTGGATGCCTAAAGGAGCCGGCAGCCCCAGAGTTAGGAGTGCTGCATGGTTGAGGTTTCAGGAAAGAAAAAACATTCAATGATATGAGGTTCCGTCTGCCAGCAGGGCCTGGAGGTTTTCAGTTGTGACAGTCAAAGCCGGTCGATATTCAGCGAGATGCTAAGTCGCACGTTGGAGGTTTTGGATGCCTAAAGGAGCCTGAAGCCCCACAGTTAGGAGGGCTCCTACTGGTGCCATGGTTGAGGTTTCAGGAGAGAAACAGCATTCAATGACATGAAGTTTGTCTTGGAGTAGGGCCTGGACGTTTTCAGCTGTGACAGTCAAAGCCGGTCGAAAGTCAGCGAGATGCTAAATCGCACCTTGGAGTTTTTGGATGCCTAAAGGAGCCTGCAGCCTCAGAGTTAGGAGGGCTGCTACTGGGGCCATGGCTGAGGTTTCAGAATGAAAGCGTTTTTGGGGCTGGTAGATTTCATCTGGGAGCATGGCCCAGAACTTTTCAGTTTTGAGGGTCAATGCCGGGCTAAAGCCAGCTAGAAGATAAGTAGAAATTCATAGTTTCAGGATGATTAAAGGATCCTGAAGCCCCAGAATTAGGAGGGCTGTGAATGGTGCATGGTTGAGGTTTCATGAAGGAAACACCATTCAAGGATATGAGGTTTCGTCTGGCAGCAGGGCCTGGACGTTTTCAGTTGTGACAGTCAAAGCCAGTCGAAAGTCAGCGAGATGCTATGTCGCACGTTGGAGGTTTTGGATGCCTAAAGGAGCCTGCAGCCCCAGAGTTTCGAGGGCTGCTAATGGGACCATGGTTGAGGTTTCAGAATGAAAGCGTTTTTGGGGCTGGTAGATTTCATCTGGAAGCATGGCCCAGAACTTTTCAGTTTTGAGGGTCAATGCCGGGCTAAAGCCAGCTAGAAGATAAGTAGAAATTCATAGTTTCAGGATGATGAATGGATCCTGAAGCCCCAGAATTAGCAGGGCTGTGAATGGTGCATGGTTGAGGTTTCAGGAAAGAAACACCATTCAAGGATATGAGGTTTTGTCTGGCAGCAGGGCCTGGACGTTTTCAGTTGTGACAGTCAAAGCCGGTCGAAAGCCAGGGAGATGGTAGTCGCATGTCGGAGTTTTTGGATGCCTAAAGGAGCCTGCTGCCCCAGAGTTTGGAGGGCTGCTTCTGGGGCCATGGCTGAGGTTTCAGAATGAAAGCGTTTTTGGGGCTGGTAGATTTCATCTGGGAGCATGGCCCAGAACTTTTCAGTTTTGAGGGTCAATGCCGGGGTAAAGCCAGCTCGAAGATAAGTAGAATTTCAGGGTTTCAGGATGACTATAGGATCCTGAAGCCCCAGACTTAGGAGGGGTGCTACTGTGGTCATGGTTGAAGTGTCAGGAGAGAAACAGCATTCAATGACATGAAGTTTTGTCTTGGAGCAGGGCCTGGCCGTTTTCAGTTGTGGCAGTCAAAGCCAGTCGAAAGTGAGCGAGATGCTACGTCGCACGTTGGAGGTTTTGGATGCCTAAAGGAGCCTGCAGCCCCAGAGTTAGGAGGGTTGTGAATGGGACCATGATTGAGGTTTCAGGAATGAAAGCGTTTTTGGGGCTGGTAGATTTCATCTGGGAGCATGGCCCAGAACTTGTCAGTTTTGATGGTCAGTGCCGGTGTAAACCCAGCCAGAACATAAGTGTAATATCAGGGTTTGAGGATGACTAAAGGAGACTGCAGCCCCAAGGTTAGTAGGGCTGCTAACTGGGCATGGTTGAGGTTTCAGGAAAGAAACACCATTCAATGATATGAGGTTTCGTCTGGCAGCAGGGCCTGGATGTTTTCAGTTGTGACAGTCAAAGCCGGTCGAAAGCCAGCGAGATGCTAAGCTGCATGTTGGAGTTTTTAGGTGCCTAAAGGAGCCTGTAGTCCCAGGCTTAATAGGACTGTGAATGGGGCCACGGTTGAGGTTTGAGGAAAGAAAGAGTTTTTCTGGCTGGGAGGTTTCGTCTGGGAGCAGGGCCCAGACATTTTCAGTTTTGACGGTCGAAGCTGGTCGGTTGCCAGCGAGATGCTAAGTCGCATGTCGAAGTTTTTGGATGCCTAAAGGAGCCTGCAGCCGCAGGGTTAGCAGTTGTGGCCATGGTTGAGGTTTCAGGAAAGAAAGATTTTTCGGTGCTGGGAGGTTTCCTCTGGGAGCTGGGTCCGGACATGTTCGGTTTTGACGGTCGCATCCGGTCAGTGGTCCGAGCGATGCTAAGTCGCATGTTGCAGTTTTTGGATGCCTAAAGGAGCCTGAAGCCACAGGGTTAGCAGGGCTGTGAATGGGGCCATGGTTCAGGTTTCAGGAAGAAAGAGTTTTCATGGCTGGGAGGTTTTGTGTGGGAGAAGGGTGCAGACATTTTCAGTTTTGGCGGTCGAAGCCGGTCGGTGGCCCGAGAGATGCTATGTCCCATGTGGGAATTTTTGGATGCCCAAAGGAGCCTGCAGCCGTAGGTTTAGTAGGGCTGTGAATGGCGCAATGGTTGCGGTTTCAGGAAAGGAAGAGTTTTCATGGCTGGGATGTTTCGTCTGGGAGCAGGGCACGGACGTTTTCAGTTTTGACAGTCGAAGCCGGTCGGTGGCCCGAGAGATGCGAAGTGGCATGTTGGATGTTTTGGATGCCTAAAGGAGCCTGCAACCGCAGCTTTTTGGTAGGGCTGTGAATGGGGCCATGGTTGAGGTTTCAGGAACGAAAGCGTTTTTGGGGCTGGTAGATTTCATCTGGGAGCATGGCCCAGAACTTTTCAGTTTTGATGGTCAAAGCCGGTGTAAAGCCAGGGAGAACATAAGTAGAATTTCAGGGTTTGAGGATGACTAAAGGAGCCTGCAACCCCAGAATTATGAGGGCTGTGAATGGGGCCATAGTTGATGTCTCAGGAAAGAAACAGCATTCAATAATATGAGGTTTCGTCTGGCAGCAGGGCCTGCACGTTCTCAGTTTTGAAGGTCAAAGATGGTCGAAAGCCAGCGAGATGCTAAGTCGCACGTTGGAGGTTTTGGATGCCTAAAGGAGCCTGAAGCCCCACAGTTAGGAGGGCTCCTACTGGTGCCATGGTTGAGGTTTCAGGAGAGACACAGCATTCAATGACATGAAGTTTGTCTTGGAGTAGGGCCTGGACGTTTTCAGCTGTGACAGTCAAAGCCGGTCGAAAGTCAGCGAGATGCTAAATCGCACCTTGGAGTTTTTGGATGCCTAAAGGAGCCTGCAGCCTCAGAGTTAGGAGGGCTGCTACTGGGGCCATGGCTGAGGTTTCAGAATGAAAGCATTTTTGGGGCTGGTAGATTTCATCTGGGAGCATGGCCCAGAACTTTTCAGTTTTGAGGGTCAATGCCGGGCTAAAGCCAGCTCGAAGATAAGTAGAAATTCATAGTTTCAGGATGATTAAAGGATCCTGAAGCCCCAGAATTAGGAGGGCTGTGAATGGTGCATGGTTGAGGTTTCAGGAAGGAAACACCATTCAAGGATATGAGGTTTCGTCTGGCAGCAGGGCCTGGACGTTTTCAGTTGTGACAGTCAAAGCCAGTCGAAAGTCAGCGAGATGCTACGTCGCACGTTGGAGGTTTTGGATGCCTAAAGGAGCCTGCAGCCCCAGAGTTTCGAGGGCTGCTAATGGGACCATGGCTGAGGTTTCAGAACGAAAGCGTTTTTGGGGCTAGCAGATTTCATCTGGGAGCATGGTGCAGAACTTTTCAGTTTTTATGTTCAATACTGGTGTAAAGCCAGCTAGAAGATAACTAGAATTTCATGGTTTCAGGTTGATTATAGGATCCTGAAGCCCCAGAATTAGCAGGGCTGTGAATGGTGCATGGTTGAGGTTTCAGGAAAGAAACACCATTCAAGGATATGAGGTTTCGTCTGGCAGCAGGGCCTGGACGTTTTCAGTTGTGACAGTCAAAGCCGGTCGAAAGCCAGGGAGATGGTAGTCGCATGTCGGAGTTTTTGGATGCCTAAAGGAGCCTGCTGCCCCAGAGTTTGGAGGGCTGCTACTGGGGCCATGGTTGAGGTTTCAGAATGAAAGCGTTTTTGGGGCTGGTAGATTTCATCTGGGAGCATGGCTCAGAACTTTTCAGTTTTGAGGGTCAATGCCGGGGTAAAGCCAGCTCGAAGATAAGTAGAATTTCAGGGTTTCAGGATGACTATAGGATCCTGAAGCCCCAGACTTAGGAGGGGTGCTACTGTGGTCATGGTTGAAGTGTCAGGAGAGAAACAGCATTCAATGACATGAAGTTTTGTCTTGGAGCAGGGCCTGGCCGTTTTCAGTTGTGGCAGTCAAAGCCAGTCGAAAGTCAGAGAGATGCTACGTCGCACGTTGGAGGTTTTGGATGCCTAAAGGAGCCTGCAGCCCCAGAGTTAGGAGGGCTGTGAATGGGACCATGATTGAGGTTTCAGGAATGAAAGCGTTTTTGGGGCTGGTAGATTTCATCTGGGAGCATGGCCCAGAACTTGTCAGTTTTGATGGTCAGTGCCGGTGTAAACCCAGCCAGAACATAAGTGTAATATCAGGGTTTGAGGATGACTAAAGGAGACTGCAGCCCCAAGGTTAGTAGGGCTGCTAACTGGGCATGGTTGAGGTTTCAGGAAAGAAACACCACTCAATGATATGAGGTTTCGTCTGGCAGCAGGGCCTGGACGTTTTCAGTTGTGACAGTCAAAGCCGGTCGAAAGCCAGCGAGATGCTAAGTTGCATGTTGGAGTTTTTAGGATGCCTAAAGGAGCCTGCAGCCGCAGGTTTAAGAGGGCTGTGAATGGGGCCACGGTTGAGGTTTGAGGAAAGAAAGAGTTTTTCTGGCTGGGAGGTTTCGTCTGGGAGCAGGGCCCAGACATTTTCAGTTTTGACGGTCGAAGCTGGTCGGTTGCCAGCGAGATGCTAAGTCGCATGTCGAAGTTTTTGGATGCCTAAAGGAGCCTGCAGCCGCAGGGTTAGCAGTTGTGGCCATGGTTGAGGTTTCAGGAAAGAAAGAGTTTTCGGTGCTGGGAGGTTTCCTCTGGGAGCTGGGTCCGGACATGTTCGGTTTTGATGGTCGCATCCGGTCAGTGGTCCGAGCGATGCTAAGTCGCATGTTGCAGTTTTTGGATGCCTAAAGGAGCCTGAAGCCACAGGGTTAGCAGGGCTGTGAATGGGGCCATGGTTCAGGTTTCAGGAAGAAAGAGTTTTCATGGCTGGGAGGTTTTGTGTGGGAGAAGGGTGCAGACATTTTCAGTTTTGGCGGTCGAAGCCGGTCGGTGGCCCGAGAGATGCTATGTCCCATGTGGGAATTTTTGGATGCCTAAAGGAGCCTGCAGCCGTAGGTTTAGTAGGGCTGTGAATGGCGCAATGGTTGCGGTTTCAGGAAAGGAAGAGTTTTCATGGCTGGGATGTTTCGTCTGGGAGCAGGGCACGGACGTTTTCAGTTTTGACAGTCGAAGCCGGTCGGTGGCCCGAGAGATGCGAAGTGGCATGTTGGATGTTTTGGATGCCTAAAGGAGCCTGCAACCGCAGCTTTTTGGTAGGGCTGTGAATGGGGCCATGGTTGAGGTTTCAGGAACGAAAGCGTTTTTGGGGCTGGTAGATTTCATCTGGGAGCATGGCCCAGAACTTTTCAGTTTTGATGGTCAAAGCCGGTGTAAAGCCAGGGAGAACATAAGTAGAATTTCAGGGTTTGAGGATGACTAAAGGAGCCTGCAACCCCAGAATTATGAGGGCTGTGAATGGGGCCATAGTTGATGTCTCAGGAAAGAAACAGCATTCAATAATATGAGGTTTCGTCTGGCAGCAGGGCCTGCACGTTCTCAGTTTTGAAGGTCAAAGATGGTCGAAAGCCAGCGAGATGCTAAGTCGCACGTTGGAGGTTTTGGATGCCTAAAGGAGCCGGCAGCCCCAGAGTTAGGAGTGCTGCATGGTTGAGGTTTCAGGAAAGAAAAAACATTCAATGATATGAGGTTCCGTCTGCCAGCAGGGCCTGGAGGTTTTCAGTTGTGACAGTCAAAGCCGGTCGATATTCAGCGAGATGCTAAGTCACACGTTGGAGGTTTTGGATGCCTAAAGGAGCCTGAAGCCCCACAGTTAGGAGGGCTCCTACTGGTGCCATGGTTGAGGTTTCAGGAGAGAAACAGCATTCAATGACATGAAGTTTGTCTTGGAGTAGGGCCTGGACGTTTTCAGCTGTGACAGTCAAATCCGGTCGATATTCAGCGAGATGCTAAATCGCACGTTGGAGGTTTTGGATGCCTAAAGGAGCCTGCAGCCTCAGAGTTTCGAGGGGTGCTAATGGGAACATGGTTGACGTTTCAGGAACGAAAGCGTTTTTGGGGCTAGCAGATTTCATCTGGGAGCATGGTGCAGAACTTTTCAGTTTTTATGTTCAATACTGGTGTAAAGCCAGCTCGAAGATAAGTAGAATTTCATGGTTTCAGGATGATTATAGGATCCTGAAGCCCCAGAATTAGCAGGGCTGTGAATGGTGCATGGTTGAGGTTTCATGAAGGAAACACCATTCAAGGATATGAGGTTTCGTCTGGCAGCAGGGCCTGGACGTTTTCAGTTGTGACAGTCAAAGCCGGTCGAAAGCCAGGGAGGTGGTAGTCGCATGTCGGAGCTTTTGGATGCCTAAAGGAGCCTGCTGCCCCAGAGTTTGGAGGGCTGCTACTGGGGCCATGGTTGAGGTTTCAGAATGAAAGCGTTTTTGGGGCTGGTAGATTTCATCTGGGAGCATGGCCCAGAACTTTTCAGTTTTGAGGGTCAATGCCGGGGTAAAGCCAGCTCGAAGATACATAGAATTTCAGGGTTTCAGGATGACTATAGGATCCTGAAGCCCCAGACTTAGGAGGGGTGCTACTGTGGTCATGGTTGAAGTGTCAGGAGAGAAACAGCATTCAATGACATGAAGTTTTGTCTTGGAGCAGGGCCTGGCCGTTTTCAGTTGTGGCAGTCAAAGCCAGTCGAAAGTGAGCGAGATGCTACGTCGCACGTTGGAGGTTTTGGATGCCTAAAGGAGCCTGCAGCCCCAGAGTTAGGAGGGCTGTGAATGGGACCATGATTGAGGTTTCAGGAATGAAAGCGTTTTTGGGGCTGGTAGATTTCATCTGGGAGCATGGCCCAGAACTTGTCAGTTTTGATGGTCAGTGCCGGTGTAAACCCAGCCAGAACATAAGTGTAATATCAGGGTTTGAGGATGACTAAAGGAGACTGCAGCCCCAAGGTTAGTAGGGCTGCTAACTGGGCATGGTTGAGGTTTCAGGAAAGAAACACCATTCAATGATATGAGGTTTCGTCTGGCAGCAGGGCCTGGACTGTTTTCAGTTGTGACAGTCAAAGCCGGTCGAAAGCCAGCGAGATGCTAAGCTGCATGTTGGAGTTTTTAGGTGCCTAAAGGAGCCTGTAGTCCCAGGCTTAATAGGACTGTGAATGGGGCCACGGTTGAGGTTTGAGGAAAGAAAGAGTTTTTCTGGCTGGGAGGTTTCGTCTGGGAGCAGGGCCCAGACATTTTCAGTTTTGACGGTCGAAGCTGGTCGGTTGCCAGCGAGATGCTAAGTCGCATGTCGAAGTTTTTGGATGCCTAAAGGAGCCTGCAGCCGCAGGGTTAGCAGTTGTGGCCATGGTTGAGGTTTCAGGAAAGAAAGAGTTTTCGGTGCTGGGAGGTTTCCTCTGGGAGCTGGGTCCGGACATGTTCGGTTTTGACGGTCGCATCCGGTCAGTGGTCCGAGCGATGCTAAGTCGCATGTTGCAGTTTTTGGATGCCTAAAGGAGCCTGAAGCCACAGGGTTAGCAGGGCTGTGAATGGGGCCATGGTTCAGGTTTCAGGAAGAAAGAGTTTTCATGGCTGGGAGGTTTTGTGTGGGAGAAGGGTGCAGACATTTTCAGTTTTGGCGGTCGAAGCCGGTCGGTGGCCTGAGAGATGCTATGTCCCATGTGGGAATTTTTGGATGCCCAAAGGAGCCTGCAGCCGTAGGTTTAGTAGGGCTGTGAATGGGGCCATGGTTGAGGTTTCAGGAAAGGAAGAGTTTTCATGGCTGGGATGTTTCGTCTGGGAGCAGGGCACGGACGTTTTCAGTTTTGACAGTCAAAGCCGGTCGGTGGCCCGAGAGATGCGAAGTGGCATGTTGGATGTTTTGGATGCCTAAAGGAGCCTGCAACCGCAGCTTTTTGGTAGGGCTGTGAATGGGGCCATGGTTGAGGTTTCAGGAACGAAAGCGTTTTTGGGGCTGGTAGATTTCATCTGGGAGCATGGCCCAGAACTTTTCAGTTTTGATGGTCAAAGCCGGTGTAAAGCCAGGGAGAACATAAGTAGAATTTCAGGGTTTGAGGATGACTAAAGGAGCCTGCAACCCCAGAATTATGAGGGCTGTGAATGGGGCCATAGTTGATGTCTCAGGAAAGAAACAGCATTCAATAATATGAGGTTTCGTCTGGCAGCAGGGCCTGCACGTTCTCAGTTTTGAAGGTCAAAGATGGTCGAAAGCCAGCGAGATGCTAAGTCGCACGTTGGAGGTTTTGGATGCCTAAAGGAGCCGGCAGCCCCAGAGTTAGGAGTGCTGCATGGTTGAGGTTTCAGGAAAGAAAAAACATTCAATGATATGAGGTTCCGTCTGCCAGCAGGGCCTGGAGGTTTTCAGTTGTGACAGTCAAAGCCGGTCGATATTCAGCGAGATGCTAAGTCGCACGTTGGAGGTTTTGGATGCCTAAAGGAGCCTGAAGCCCCACAGTTAGGAGGGCTCCTACTGGTGCCATGGTTGAGGTTTCAGGAGAGAAACAGCATTCAATGACATGAAGTTTGTCTTGGAGTAGGGCCTGGACGTTTTCAGCTGTGACAGTCAAAGCCGGTCGAAAGTCAGCGAGATGCTAAATCGCACCTTGGAGTTTTTGGATGCCTAAAGGAGCCTGCAGCCTCAGAGTTAGGAGGGCTGCTACTGGGGCCATGGCTGAGGTTTCAGAATGAAAGCGTTTTTGGGGCTGGTAGATTTCATCTGGGAGCATGGCCCAGAACTTTTCAGTTTTGAGGGTCAATGCCGGGCTAAAGCCAGCTAGAAGATAAGTAGAAATTCATAGTTTCAGGATGATTAAAGGATCCTGAAGCCCCAGAATTAGGAGGGCTGTGAATGGTGCATGGTTGAGGTTTCATGAAGGAAACACCATTCAAGGATATGAGGTTTCGTCTGGCAGCAGGGCCTGGACGTTTTCAGTTGTGACAGTCAAAGCCAGTCGAAAGTCAGCGAGATGCTATGTCGCACGTTGGAGGTTTTGGATGCCTAAAGGAGCCTGCAGCCCCAGAGTTTCGAGGGCTGCTAATGGGACCATGGTTGAGGTTTCAGAATGAAAGCGTTTTTGGGGCTGGTAGATTTCATCTGGAAGCATGGCCCAGAACTTTTCAGTTTTGAGGGTCAATGCCGGGCTAAAGCCAGCTAGAAGATATATAGAAATTCATAGTTTCAGGATGATGAATGGATCCTGAAGCCCCAGAATTAGCAGGGCTGTGAATGGTGCATGGTTGAGGTTTCAGGAAAGAAACACCATTCAAGGATATGAGGTTTTGTCTGGCAGTAGTGCCTGGACATTTTCAGTTGTGACAGTCAAAGCCGGTCGAAAGCCAGGGAGATGAAAATCGCATGTCGGAGTTTTTGGATGCCTAAAGGAGCCTGCTGCCCCAGAGTTTGGAGGGCTGCTTCTGGGGCCATGGCTGAGGTTTCAGAATGAAAGCGTTTTTGGGGCTGGTAGATTTCATCTGGGAGCATGGCCCAGAACTTTTCAGTTTTGAGGGTCAATGCCGGGGTAAAGCCAGCTCGAAGATAAGTAGAATTTCAGGGTTTCAGGATGACTATAGGATCCTGAAGCCCCAGACTTAGGAGGGGTGCTACTGTGGTCATGGTTGAAGTGTCAGGAGAGAAACAGCATTCAATGACATGAAGTTTTGTCTTGGAGCAGGGCCTGGCCGTTTTCAGTTGTGGCAGTCAAAGCCAGTCGAAAGTGAGCGAGATGCTACGTCGCACGTTGGAGGTTTTGGATGCCTAAAGGAGCCTGCAGCCCCAGAGTTAGGAGGGCTGTGAATGGGACCATGATTGAGGTTTCAGGAATGAAAGCGTTTTTGGGGCTGGTAGATTTCATCTGGGAGCATGGCCCAGAACTTGTCAGTTTTGATGGTCAGTGCCGGTGTAAACCCAGCCAGAACATAAGTGTAATATCAGGGTTTGAGGATGACTAAAGGAGACTGCAGCCCCAAGGTTAGTAGGGCTGCTAACTGGGCATGGTTGAGGTTTCAGGAAAGAAACACCATTCAATGATATGAGGTTTCGTCTGGCAGCAGGGCCTGGATGTTTTCAGTTGTGACAGTCAAAGCCGGTCGAAAGCCAGCGAGATGCTAAGCTGCATGTTGGAGTTTTTAGGTGCCTAAAGGAGCCTGTAGTCCCAGGCTTAATAGGACTGTGAATGGGGCCACGGTTGAGGTTTGAGGAAAGAAAGAGTTTTTCTGGCTGGGAGGTTTCGTCTGGGAGCAGGGCCCAGACATTTTCAGTTTTGACGGTCGAAGCTGGTCGGTTGCCAGCGAGATGCTAAGTCGCATGTCGAAGTTTTTGGATGCCTAAAGGAGCCTGCAGCCGCAGGGTTAGCAGTTGTGGCCATGGTTGAGGTTTCAGGAAAGAAAGAGTTTTCGGTGCTGGGAGGTTTCCTCTGGGAGCTGGGTCCGGACATGTTCGGTTTTGACGGTCGCATCCGGTCAGTGGTCCGAGCGATGCTAAGTCGCATGTTGCAGTTTTTGGATGCCTAAAGGAGCCTGAAGCCACAGGGTTAGCAGGGCTGTGAATGGGGCCATGGTTCAGGTTTCAGGAAGAAAGAGTTTTCATGGCTGGGAGGTTTTGTGTGGGAGAAGGGTGCAGACATTTTCAGTTTTGGCGGTCGAAGCCGGTCGGTGGCCCGAGAGATGCTATGTCCCATGTGGGAATTTTTGGATGCCCAAAGGAGCCTGCAGCCGTAGGTTTAGTAGGGCTGTGAATGGCGCAATGGTTGCGGTTTCAGGAAAGGAAGAGTTTTCATGGCTGGGATGTTTCGTCTGGGAGCAGGGCACGGACGTTTTCAGTTTTGACAGTCGAAGCCGGTCGGTGGCCCGAGAGATGCGAAGTGGCATGTTGGATGTTTTGGATGCCTAAAGGAGCCTGCAACCGCAGCTTTTTGGTAGGGCTGTGAATGGGGCCATGGTTGAGGTTTCAGGAACGAAAGCGTTTTTGGGGCTGGTAGATTTCATCTGGGAGCATGGCCCAGAACTTTTCAGTTTTGATGGTCAAAGCCGGTGTAAAGCCAGGGAGAACATAAGTAGAATTTCAGGGTTTGAGGATGACTAAAGGAGCCTGCAACCCCAGAATTATGAGGGCTGTGAATGGGGCCATAGTTGATGTCTCAGGAAAGAAACAGCATTCAATAATATGAGGTTTCGTCTGGCAGCAGGGCCTGCACGTTCTCAGTTTTGAAGGTCAAAGATGGTCGAAAGCCAGCGAGATGCTAAGTCGCACGTTGGAGGTTTTGGATGCCTAAAGGAGCCTGAAGCCCCACAGTTAGGAGGGCTCCTACTGGTGCCATGGTTGAGGTTTCAGGAGAGACACAGCATTCAATGACATGAAGTTTGTCTTGGAGTAGGGCCTGGACGTTTTCAGCTGTGACAGTCAAAGCCGGTCGAAAGTCAGCGAGATGCTAAATCGCACCTTGGAGTTTTTGGATGCCTAAAGGAGCCTGCAGCCTCAGAGTTAGGAGGGCTGCTACTGGGGCCATGGCTGAGGTTTCAGAATGAAAGCATTTTTGGGGCTGGTAGATTTCATCTGGGAGCATGGCCCAGAACTTTTCAGTTTTGAGGGTCAATGCCGGGCTAAAGCCAGCTCGAAGATAAGTAGAAATTCATAGTTTCAGGATGATTAAAGGATCCTGAAGCCCCAGAATTAGGAGGGCTGTGAATGGTGCATGGTTGAGGTTTCAGGAAGGAAACACCATTCAAGGATATGAGGTTTCGTCTGGCAGCAGGGCCTGGACGTTTTCAGTTGTGACAGTCAAAGCCAGTCGAAAGTGAGCGAGATGCTACGTCGCACGTTGGAGGTTTTGGATGCCTAAAGGAGCCTGCAGCCCCAGAGTTTCGAGGGCTGCTAATGGGACCATGGCTGAGGTTTCAGAACGAAAGCGTTTTTGGGGCTAGCAGATTTCATCTGGGAGCATGGTGCAGAACTTTTCAGTTTTTATGTTCAATACTGGTGTAAAGCCAGCTAGAAGATAACTAAGAATTTCATGGTTTCAGGTTGATTATAGGATCCTGAAGCCCCAGAATTAGCAGGGCTGTGAATGGTGCATGGTTGAGGTTTCAGGAAAGAAACACCATTCAAGGATATGAGGTTTCGTCTGGCAGCAGGGCCTGGACGTTTTCAGTTGTGACAGTCAAAGCCGGTCGAAAGCCAGGGAGATGGAAGTCGCATGTCGGAGTTTTTGGATGCCTAAAGGAGCCTGCTGCCCCAGAGTTTGGAGGGCTGTGAATGGGACCATGGTTGAGGTTTCAGAATGAAAGCGTTTTTGGGGCTGGTAGATTTCATCTGGGAGCATGGCTCAGAACTTTTCAGTTTTTGATGGTTCAATGACTGGTGTAAAGCCAGCTCGAAGATAAGTAGAATTTCATGGTTTCAGGATGACTATAGGATCCTGAAGCCCCAGAATTAGGCAGGGCTGTGTACTGTGGTCATGGTTGAAGTGTTTCAGGAGAGAAACAGCCATTCAATGATATGAAGTTTTGTCTGGCAGCAGGGCCTGGACGTTTTCAGTTGTGACAGTCAAAGCCAGGTCGAAAGTCCAGAGAGATGCTAGTCGCACTGTTCGGAGGTTTTGGATGCCCTAAAGGAGCCTGCATGCCCCAGAGTTAGGAGGGCTGCTGACTGGGGACCATGATTGAGGTTTCAGGAATGAAAGCGTTTTTGGGGCTGGTAGATTTCATCTGGGAGCATGGCCCAGAACTTCTTCAGTTTTGATGGTCAATGCCGGTGTAAAGCCCAGCTCGAACATAAGTAGTAATTTCAGGGTTTCAGGATGACTAATAGGATCCTGCAGCCCCAAGACTTAGTAGGGCTGCTAACTGTGGTCATGGTTGAGGTTTCAGGAAAGAAACACCACTCAATGATATGAGGTTTCGTCTGGCAGCAGGGCCTGGACGTTTTCAGTTGTGACAGTCAAAGCCGGTCGAAAGCCAGCGAGATGCTAAGCTGCATGTTGGAGTTTTTAGGATGCCTAAAGGAGCCTGCAGCCGCAGGTTTAAGAGGGCTGTGAATGGGGCCACGGTTGAGGTTTGAGGAAAGAAAGCGTTTTTCTGGCTGGGAGGTTTCGTCTGGGAGCAGGGCCCAGACATTTTCAGTTTTGACGGTCGAAGCTGGTCGGTTGCCAGCGAGATGCTAAGTCGCATGTCGAAGTTTTTGGATGCCTAAAGGAGCCTGCAGCCGCAGGGTTAGCAGTTGTGGCCATGGTTGAGGTTTCAGGAAAGAAAGAGTTTTCGGTGCTGGGAGGTTTCCTCTGGGAGCTGGGTCCGGACATGTTCGGTTTTGATGGTCGCATCCGGTCAGTGGTCCGAGCGATGCTAAGTCGCATGTTGCAGTTTTTGGATGCCTAAAGGAGCCTGAAGCCACAGGGTTAGCAGGGCTGTGAATGGGGCCATGGTTCAGGTTTCAGGAAGAAAGAGTTTTCATGGCTGGGAGGTTTTGTGTGGGAGAAGGGTGCAGACATTTTCAGTTTTGGCGGTCGAAGCCGGTCGGTGGCCCGAGAGATGCTATGTCCCATGTGGGAATTTTTGGATGCCCAAAGGAGCCTGCAGCCGTAGGTTTAGTAGGGCTGTGAATGGCGCAATGGTTGCGGTTTCAGGAAAGGAAGAGTTTTCATGGCTGGGATGTTTCGTCTGGGAGCAGGGCACGGACGTTTTCAGTTTTGACAGTCGAAGCCGGTCGGTGGCCCGAGAGATGCGAAGTGGCATGTTGGATGTTTTGGATGCCTAAAGGAGCCTGCAACCGCAGCTTTGTGGTAGGGCTGTGAATGGGGCCATGGTTGAGGTTTCAGGAACGAAAGCGTTTTTGGGGCTGGTAGATTTCATCTGGGAGCATGGCCCAGAACTTTTCAGTTTTGATGGTCAAAGCCGGTGTAAAGCCAGGGAGAACATAAGTAGAATTTCAGGGTTTGAGGATGACTAAAGGAGCCTGCAACCCCAGAATTATGAGGGCTGTGAATGGGGCCATAGTTGATGTCTCAGGAAAGAAACAGCATTCAATAATATGAGGTTTCGTCTGGCAGCAGGGCCTGCACGTTCTCAGTTTTGAAGGTCAAAGATGGTCGAAAGCCAGCGAGATGCTAAGTCGCACGTTGGAGGTTTTGGATGCCTAAAGGAGCCGGCAGCCCCAGAGTTAGGAGTGCTGCATGGTTGAGGTTTCAGGAAAGAAAAAACATTCAATGATATGAGGTTCCGTCTGCCAGCAGGGCCTGGAGGTTTTCAGTTGTGACAGTCAAAGCCGGTCGATATTCAGCGAGATGCTAAGTCACACGTTGGAGGTTTTGGATGCCTAAAGGAGCCTGAAGCCCCACAGTTAGGAGGGCTCCTACTGGTGCCATGGTTGAGGTTTCAGGAGAGAAACAGCATTCAATGACATGAAGTTTGTCTTGGAGTAGGGCCTGGACGTTTTCAGCTGTGACAGTCAAATCCGGTCGATATTCAGCGAGATGCTAAATCGCACGTTGGAGGTTTTGGATGCCTAAAGGAGCCTGCAGCCTCAGAGTTTCGAGGGGTGCTAATGGGAACATGGTTGACGTTTCAGGAACGAAAGCGTTTTTGGGGCTAGCAGATTTCATCTGGGAGCATGGTGCAGAACTTTTCAGTTTTTATGTTCAATACTGGTGTAAAGCCAGCTCGAAGATAAGTAGAATTTCATGGTTTCAGGATGATTATAGGATCCTGAAGCCCCAGAATTAGCAGGGCTGTGAATGGTGCATGGTTGAGGTTTCATGAAGGAAACACCATTCAAGGATATGAGGTTTCGTCTGGCAGCAGGGCCTGGACGTTTTCAGTTGTGACAGTCAAAGCCGGTCGAAAGCCAGGGAGGTGGTAGTCGCATGTCGGAGCTTTTGGATGCCTAAAGGAGCCTGCTGCCCCAGAGTTTGGAGGGCTGCTACTGGGACCATGATTGAGGTTTCAGAATGAAAGCGTTTTTGGGGCTGGTAGATTTCATCTGGGAGCATGGCCCAGAACTTTTCAGTTTTGAGGGTCAATGCCGGGGTAAAGCCAGCTCGAAGATACGTAGAATTTCAGGGTTTCAGGATGACTATAGGATCCTGAAGCCCCAGACTTAGGAGGGGTGCTACTGTGGTCATGGTTGAAGTGTCAGGAGAGAAACAGCATTCAATGACATGAAGTTTTGTCTTGGAGCAGGGCCTGGCCGTTTTCAGTTGTGGCAGTCAAAGCCAGTCGAAAGTGAGCGAGATGCTACGTCGCATGTTGGAGGTTTTGGATGCCTAAAGGAGCCTGCAGCCCCAGAGTTAGGAGGGCTGTGAATGGGACCATGATTGAGGTTTCAGGAATGAAAGCGTTTTTGGGGCTGGTAGATTTCATCTGGGAGCATGGCCCAGAACTTGTCAGTTTTGATGGTCAGTGCCGGTGTAAACCCAGCCAGAACATAAGTGTAATATCAGGGTTTGAGGATGCCTAAAGGAGCCTGCAGCCGCAGGTTTAAGAGGGCTGTGAATGGGGCCACGGTTGAGGTTTGAGGAAAGAAAGAGTTTTTCTGGCTGGGAGGTTTCGTCTGGGAGCAGGGCCCAGACATTTTCAGTTTTGACGGTCGAAGCTGGTCGGTTGCCAGCGAGATGCTAAGTCGCATGTCGAAGTTTTTGGATGCCTAAAGGAGCCTGCAGCCGTAGGGTTAGCAGTTGTGGCCATGGTTGAGGTTTCAGGAAAGAAAGAGTTTTCGGTGCTGGGAGGTTTCCTCTGGGAGCTGGGTCCGGACATGTTCGGTTTTGACGGTCGCATCCGGTCAGTGGTCCGAGCGATGCTAAGTCGCATGTTGCAGTTTTTGGATGCCTAAAGGAGCCTGAAGCCACAGGGTTAGCAGGGCTGTGAATGGGGCCATGGTTCAGGTTTCAGGAAGAAAGAGTTTTCATGGCTGGGAGGTTTTGTGTGGGAGAAGGGTGCAGACATTTTCAGTTTTGGCGGTCGAAGCCGGTCGGTGGCCCGAGAGATGCTATGTCCCATGTGGGAATTTTTGGATGCCCAAAGGAGCCTGCAGCCGTAGGTTTAGTAGGGCTGTGAATGGCGCAATGGTTGCGGTTTCAGGAAAGGAAGAGTTTTCATGGCTGGGATGTTTCGTCTGGGAGCAGGGCACGGACGTTTTCAGTTTTGACAGTCGAAGCCGGTCGGTGGCCCGAGAGATGCGAAGTGGCATGTTGGATGTTTTGGATGCCTAAAGGAGCCTGCAACCGCAGCTTTTTGGTAGGGCTGTGAATGGGGCCATGGTTGAGGTTTCAGGAACGAAAGCGTTTTTGGGGCTGGTAGATTTCATCTGGGAGCATGGCCCAGAACTTTTCAGTTTTGATGGTCAAAGCCGGTGTAAAGCCAGGGAGAACATAAGTAGAATTTCAGGGTTTGAGGATGACTAAAGGAGCCTGCAACCCCAGAATTATGAGGGCTGTGAATGGGGCCATAGTTGATGTCTCAGGAAAGAAACAGCATTCAATAATATGAGGTTTCGTCTGGCAGCAGGGCCTGCACGTTCTCAGTTTTGAAGGTCAAAGATGGTCGAAAGCCAGCGAGATGCTAAGTCGCACGTTGGAGGTTTTGGATGCCTAAAGGAGCCGGCAGCCCCAGAGTTAGGAGTGCTGCATGGTTGAGGTTTCAGGAAAGAAAAAACATTCAATGATATGAGGTTCCGTCTGCCAGCAGGGCCTGGAGGTTTTCAGTTGTGACAGTCAAAGCCGGTCGATATTCAGCGAGATGCTAAGTCAGCACGTTGGAGGTTTTGGATGCCTAAAGGAGCCTGAAGCCCCACAGTTAGGAGGGCTCCTACTGGTGCCATGGTTGAGGTTTCAGGAGAGAAACAGCATTCAATGACATGAAGTTTGTCTTGGAGTAGGGCCTGGACATTTTCAGCTGTGACAGTCAAAGCCGGTCGAAAGTCAGCGAGATGCTAAATCGCACCTTGGAGTTTTTGGATGCCTAAAGGTGCCTGCAGCCTCAGAGTTAGGAGGGCTGCTAATGGGACCATGGTTGACGTTTCAGGAACGAAAGCGTTTTTGGGGCTGGTAGATTTCATCTGGGAGCAGGGCCCAGAACTTTTCAGTTTTGAGGGTCAATGCCGGGGTAAAGCCAGCTCGAAGATAAGTAGAATTTCAGGGTTTGAGGATGCCTAAAGTATCCTGCAGCCCCAGAATTAGGAGGGGTGCTACTGTGGTCATGGTTGAGGTTTCAAGAGAGAAACAGCATTCAATGACATGAAGTTTTGTCTTGGAGCAGGGCCTGGACGTTTTCAGTTGTGACAGTCCAAGCCGGTCGAAAGCCAGGGAGATCGAAGTCGCACGTTGGAGGTTTTGGGTGCCTAAAGGAGCCTGCAGCCTCAGAGTTTCGAGGGGTGCTAATGGGAACATGGTTGACGTTTCAGGAACGAAAGCGTTTTTGGGGCTAGCAGATTTCATCTGGGAGCATGGTGCAGAACTTTTCAGTTTTTATGTTCAATACTGGTGTAAAGCCAGCTAGAAGATAAGTAGAATTTCATGGTTTCAGGATGATTATAGGATCCTGAAGCCCCAGAATTAGCAGGGCTGTGAATGGTGTATGGTTGAGGTTTCAGGAAAGAAACACCATTCAAGGATATGAGGTTTCGTCTGGCAGCAGGGCCTGGACGTTTTCAGTTGTGACAGTCAAAGCCGGTCGAAAGCCAGGGAGATGGTAGTCGCATGTCGGAGTTTTTGGATGCCTAAAGGAGCCTGCTGCCCCAGAGTTTGGAGGGCTGCTACTGGGGCCATGGTTGAGGTTTCAGAATGAAAGCGTTTTTGGGGCTGGTAGATTTCATCTGGGAGCATGGCCCAGAACTTTTCAGTTTTGAGGGTCAATGCCGGGGTAAAGCCAGCTCGAAGATACGTAGAATTTCAGGGTTTCAGGATGACTATAGGATCCTGAAGCCCCAGACTTAGGAGGGGTGCTACTGTGGTCATGGTTGAAGTGTCAGGAGAGAAACAGCATTCAATGACATGAAGTTTTGTCTTGGAGCAGGGCCTGGCCGTTTTCAGTTGTGGCAGTCAAAGCCAGTCGAAAGTCAGCGAGATGCTACGTCGCACGTTGGAGGTTTTGGATGCCTAAAGGAGCCTGCAGCCCCAGAGTTAGGAGGGCTGTGAATGGGACCATGATTGAGGTTTCAGGAAGGAAAGCGTTTTTGGGGCTGGTAGATTTCATCTGGGAGCATGGCCCAGAACTTGTCAGTTTTGATGGTCAGTGCCGGTGTAAACCCAGCCAGAACATAAGTGTAATATCAGGGTTTGAGGATGACTAAAGGAGACTGCAGCCCCAAGGTTAGTAGGGCTGCTAACTGGGCATGGTTGAGGTTTCAGGAAAGAAACACCATTCAAGGATATGAGGTTTCGTCTGGCAGCAGGGCCTGGACGTTTTCAGTTGTGACAGTCAAAGCCGGTCGAAAGCCAGCGAGATGCTAAGCTGCATGTTGGAGTTTTTAGGTGCCTAAAGGAGCCTGTAGTCCCAGGCTTAATAGGACTGTGAATGGGGCCACGGTTGAGGTTTGAGGAAAGAAAGCCCATTTGGGGCTGGGAGGTTTTTTCTGGGAGCAGGGCCCAGACATTTTCAGTTTTGACGGTCGAAGTCGGGCGATGGCCAGTGACATGCTAAGTCGCATGTCGGAGGTTTTGCCTGCCTAAAGGAGCCTGCAGCCGCAGGGTTAGCAGTTGTGGCCATGGTTGAGGTTTCAGGAAAGAAAGAGTTTTCGGTGCTGGGAGGTTTCCTCTGGGAGCTGGGTCCGGACATGTTCGGTTTTGACGGTCGCATCCGGTCAGTGGTCCGAGCGATGCTAAGTCGCATGTTGCAGTTTTTGGATGCCTAAAGGAGCCTGAAGCCACAGGGTTAGCAGGGCTGTGAATGGGGCCATGGTTCAGGTTTCAGGAAGAAAGAGTTTTCATGGCTGGGAGGTTTTGTGTGGGAGAAGGGTGCAGACATTTTCAGTTTTGGCGGTCGAAGCCGGTCGGTGGCCCGAGAGATGCTATGTCCCATGTGGGAATTTTTGGATGCCCAAAGGAGCCTGCAGCCGTAGGTTTAGTAGGGCTGTGAATGGCGCAATGGTTGCGGTTTCAGGAAAGGAAGAGTTTTCATGGCTGGGATGTTTCGTCTGGGAGCAGGGCACGGACGTTTTCAGTTTTGACAGTCGAAGCCGGTCGGTGGCCCGAGAGATGCGAAGTGGCATGTTGGATGTTTTGGATGCCTAAAGGAGCCTGCAACCGCAGATTTTTGGTAGGGCTGTGAATGGGGCCATGGTTGAGGTTTCAGGAACGAAAGCGTTTTTGGGGCTGGTAGATTTCATCTGGGAGCATGGCCCAGAACTTTTCAGTTTTGATGGTCAAAGCCGGTGTAAAGCCAGGGAGAACATAAGTAGAATTTCAGGGTTTGAGGATGACTAAAGGAGCCTGCAACCCCAGAATTATGAGGGCTGTGAATGGGGCCATAGTTGATGTCTCAGGAAAGAAACAGCATTCAATAATATGAGGTTTCGTCTGGCAGCAGGGCCTGCACGTTCTCAGTTTTGAAGGTCAAAGATGGTCGAAAGCCAGCGAGATGCTAAGTCGCACGTTGGAGGTTTTGGATGCCTAAAGGAGCCTGAAGCCCCAGAGTTAGGAGTGCTGCATGGTTGAGGTTTCAGGAAAGAAAAAACATTCAATGATATGAGGTTCCGTCTGCCAGCAGGGCCTGGAGGTTTTCAGTTGTGACAGTCAAAGCCGGTCGATATTCAGCGAGATGCTAAGTCGCACGTTGGAGGTTTTGGATGCCTAAAGGAGCCTGAAGCCCCACAGTTAGGAGGGCTCCTACTGGTGCCATGGTTGAGGTTTCAGGAGAGAAACAGCATTCAATGACATGAAGTTTGTCTTGGAGTAGGGCCTGGACGTTTTCAGCTGTGACAGTCAAAGCCGGTTGAAAGTCAGCGAGATGCTAAATCTTACCTTGGAGTTTTTGGATGCCTAAAGGAGCCTGCAGCCTCAGAGTTAGGAGGGCTGCTACTGGGGCCATGGCTGAGGTTTCAGAACAAAAGCGTTTTTGGGGCTGGTAGATTTCATCTGGGAGCATGGCCCAGAACTTTTCAGTTTTGAGGGTCAATGCCGGGGTAAAGCCAGCTAGAAGATAAGTAGAAATTCATAGTTTCAGGATGATTAAAGGATCCTGAAGCCCCAGAATTAGCAGGGCTGTGAATGGTGCATGGTTGAGATTTCATGAAGGAAACACCATTCAAGGATATGAAGTTTCGTCTGGCAGCAGGGCCTGGACGTTTTCAGTTGTGACAGTCAAAGCCAGTCGAAAGTCAGCGAGATGCTACGTCGCACGTTGGAGGTTTTGGATGCCTAAAGGAGCCTGCAGCCCCAGAGTTTCGAGGGCTGCTAATGGGACCATGGTTGACGTTTCAGGAACGAAAGCGTTTTTGGGGCTGGTAGATTTCATCTGGGAGCATGGCCCAGAACTTTTCAGTTTTGAGGGTCAATGCCGGGGTAAAGCCAGCTCGAAGATAAGTAGAATTTCAGGGTTTGAGGATGCCTAAAGTATCCTGCAGCCCCAGAACTAGGAGGGGTGCTACTGTGGTCATGGTTGAGGTTTCAAGAGAGAAACAGCATTCAATGACATGAAGTTTTGTCTTGGAGCAGGGCCTGGACGTTTTCAGTTGTGACAGTCCAAGCCGGTCGAAAGCCAGGGAGATCGAAGTCGCACGTTGGAGGTTTTGGGTGCCTAAAGGAGCCTGCAGCCTCAGAGTTTCGAGGGGTGCTAATGGGAACATGGTTGACGTTTCAGGAACGAAAGCGTTTTTGGGGCTAGCAGATTTCATCTGGGAGCATGGTGCAGAACTTTTCAGTTTTTATGTTCAATACTGGTGTAAAGCCAGCTCGAAGATAAGTAGAATTTCATGGTTTCAGGATGATTATAGGATCCTGAAGCCCCAGAATTAGCAGGGCTGTGAATGGTGTATGGTTGAGGTTTCAGGAAAGAAACACCATTCAAGGATATGAGGTTTCGTCTGGCAGCAGGGCCTGGACGTTTTCAGTTGTGACAGTCAAAGCCGGTCGAAAGCCAGGGAGATGGTAGTCGCATGTCGGAGTTTTTGGATGCCTAAAGGAGCCTGCTGCCCCAGAGTTTGGAGGGCTGCTACTGGGGCCATGGTTGAGGTTTCAGAATGAAAGCGTTTTTGGGGCTGGTAGATTTCATCTGGGAGCATGGCCCAGAACTTTTCAGTTTTGAGGGTCAATGCCGGGGTAAAGCCAGCTCGAAGATAAGTAGAATTTCAGGGTTTCAGGATGACTATAGGATCCTGAAGCCCCAGACTTAGGAGGGGTGCTACTGTGGTCATGGTTGAAGTGTCAGGAGAGAAACAGCATTCAATGACATGAAGTTTTGTCTTGGAGCAGGGCCTGGCCGTTTTCAGTTGTGGCAGTCAAAGCCGGTCGAAAGCCAGCGAGATGCTAAGTCGCACGTTGGAGTTTTTAGGATGCCTAAAGGAGCCTGCAGCCGCAGGTTTAAGAGGGCTGTGAATGGGGCCACAGTTGAGGTTTGAGGAAAGAAAGAGTTTTTCTGGCTGGGAGGTTTCGTCTGGGAGCAGGGCCCAGACATTTTCAGTTTTGACGGTCGAAGCTGGTCGGTTGCCAGCGAGATGCTAAGTCGCATGTTGAAGTTTTTGGATGCCTAAAGGAGCCTGCAGCCGCAGGGTTAGCAGTTGTGGCCATGGTTGAGGTTTCAGGAAAGAAAGAGTTTTCGGTGCTGGGAGGTTTCCTCTGGGAGCTGGGTCCGGACATGTTCGGTTTTGACGGTCGCATCCGGTCAGTGGTCCGAGCGATGCTAAGTGTCGCATGTTGCAGTTTTTGGATGCCTAAAGGAGCCTGAAGCCACAGGGTTAGCAGGGCTGTGAATGGGGCCATGGTTCAGGTTTCAGGAAGAAAGAGTTTTCATGGCTGGGAGGTTTTGTGTGGGAGAAGGGTGCAGACATTTTCAGTTTTGGCGGTCGAAGCCGGTCGGTGGCCCGAGAGATGCTATGTCCCATG
Source organism: Balearica regulorum gibbericeps (assembly GCF_011004875.1). Classification (NCBI taxonomy): domain Eukaryota; kingdom Metazoa; phylum Chordata; class Aves; order Gruiformes; family Gruidae; genus Balearica; species Balearica regulorum. The sequence continues at coordinate 49,910,257 of NC_046188.1, read as the reverse complement.
TGGGAATTTTTGGATGCCCAAAGGAGCCTGCAGCCGTAGGTTTAGTAGGGCTGTGAATGGCGCAATGGTTGCGGTTTCAGGAAAGGAAGAGTTTTCATGGCTGGGATGTTTCGTCTGGGAGCAGGGCACGGACGTTTTCAGTTTTGACAGTCGAAGCCGGTCGGTGGCCCGAGAGATGCGAAGTGGCATGTTGGATGTTTTGGATGCCTAAAGGAGCCTGCAACCGCAGCTTTTTGGTAGGGCTGTGAATGGGGCCATGGTTGAGGTTTCAGGAACGAAAGCGTTTTTGGGGCTGGTAGATTTCATCTGGGAGCATGGCCCAGAACTTTTCAGTTTTGATGGTCAATGCCGGGGTAAAGCCAGCTCGAAGATAAGTAGAATTTCAGGATTTGAGGATGCCTAAAGTATCCTGCAGCCCTAGAATTAGGAGGGGTGCTACTGTGGTCATGGTTGAGGTTTTAAGAGAGAAACAGCATTCAATGACATGAAGTTTTGTCTTGGAGCAGGGCCTGGACGTTTTCAGTTGTGACAGTCCAAGCCGGTCGAAAGCCAGGGAGATCGAAGTCACACGTTGGAGGTTTTGGGTGCCTAAAGGAGCCTGCAGCCTCAGAGTTTCGAGGGGTGCTAATGGGAACATGGTTGACGTTTCAGGAACGAAAGCGTTTTTGGGGCTAGCAGATTTCATCTGGGAGCATGGTGCAGAACTTTTCAGTTTTTATGTTCAATACTGGTGTAAAGCCAGCTAGAAGATAAGTAGAATTTCATGGTTTCAGGTTGATTATAGGATCCTGAAGCCCCAGAATTAGCAGGGCTGTGAATGGTGCATGGTTGAGGTTTCAGGAAAGAAACACCATTCAAGGATATGAGGTTTCGTCTGGCAGCAGGGCCTGGACGTTTTCAGTTGTGACAGTCAAAGCCGGTCGAAAGCCAGGGAGATGGTAGTCGCATGTCGGAGTTTTTGGATGCCTAAAGGAGCCTGCTGCCCCAGAGTTTGGAGGGCTGCTACTGGGGCCATGGTTGAGGTTTCAGAATGAAAGCGTTTTTGGGGCTGGTAGATTTCATCTGGGAGCATGGCCCAGAACTTTTCAGTTTTGAGGGTCAATGCCGGGGTAAAGCCAGCTCGAAGATAAGTAGAATTTCAGGGTTTCAGGATGACTATAGGATCCTGAAGCCCCAGACTTAGGAGGGGTGCTACTGTGGTCATGGTTGAAGTGTCAGGAGAGAAACAGCATTCAATGACATGAAGTTTTGTCTTGGAGCAGGGCCTGGCTGTTTTCAGTTGTGGCAGTCAAAGCCAGTCGAAAGTGAGCGAGATGCTACGTCGCACGTTGGAGGTTTTGGATGCCTAAAGGAGCCTGCAGCCCCAGAGTTAGGAGGGCTGTGAATGGGACCATGATTGAGGTTTCAGGAAGGAAAGCGTTTTTGGGGCTGGTAGATTTCATCTGGGAGCATGGTGCAGAACTTGTCAGTTTTGATGGTCAGTGCCGGTGTAAACCCAGCCAGAACATAAGTGTAATATCAGTGTTTGAGGATGACTAAAGGAGACTGCAGCCCCAAGGTTAGTAGGGCTGCTAACTGGGCATGGTTGAGGTTTCAGGAAAGAAACACCATTCAATGATATGAGGTTTCGTCTGGCAGCAGGGCCTGGACGTTTTCAGTTGTGACAGTCAAAGCCGGTCGAAAGCCAGCGAGATGCTAAGCTGCATGTTGGAGTTTTTAGGATGCCTAAAGGAGCCTGTAGTCCCAGGCTTAAGAGGGCTGTGAATGGGGCCACGGTTGAGGTTTGAGGAAAGAAAGAGTTTTTCTGGCTGGGAGGTTTCGTCTGGGAGCAGGGCCCAGACATTTTCAGTTTTGACGGTCGAAGCTGGTCGGTTGCCAGCGAGATGCTAAGTCGCATGTCGAAGTTTTTGGATGCCTAAAGGAGCCTGCAGCCGCAGGGTTAGCAGTTGTGGCCATGGTTGAGGTTTCAGGAAAGAAAGAGTTTTCGGTGCTGGGAGGTTTCCTCTGGGAGCTGGGTCCGGACATGTTCGGTTTTGACGGTCGCATCCGGTCAGTGGTCCGAGCGATGCTAAGTCGCATGTTGCAGTTTTTGGATGCCTAAAGGAGCCTGAAGCCACAGGGTTAGCAGGGCTGTGAATGGGGCCATGGTTCAGGTTTCAGGAAGAAAGAGTTTTCATGGCTGGGAGGTTTTGTGTGGGAGAAGGGTGCAGACATTTTCAGTTTTGGCGGTCGAAGCCGGTCGGTGGCCCGAGAGATGCTATGTCCCATGTGGGAATTTTTGGATGCCCAAAGGAGCCTGCAGCCGTAGGTTTAGTAGGGCTGTGAATGGCGCAATGGTTGCGGTTTCAGGAAAGGAAGAGTTTTCATGGCTGGGATGTTTCGTCTGGGAGCAGGGCACGGACGTTTTCAGTTTTGACAGTCGAAGCCGGTCGGTGGCCCGAGAGATGCGAAGTGGCATGTTGGATGTTTTGGATGCCTAAAGGAGCCTGCAACCGCAGCTTTTTGGTAGGGCTGTGAATGGGGCCATGGTTGAGGTTTCAGGAACGAAAGCGTTTTTGGGGCTGGTAGATTTCATCTGGGAGCATGGCCCAGAACTTTTCAGTTTTGATGGTCAAAGCCGGTGTAAAGCCAGGGAGAACATAAGTAGAATTTCAGGGTTTGAGGATGACTAAAGGAGCCTGCAACCCCAGAATTATGAGGGCTGTGAATGGGGCCATAGTTGATGTCTCAGGAAAGAAACAGCATTCAATAATATGAGGTTTCGTCTGGCAGCAGGGCCTGCACGTTCTCAGTTTTGAAGGTCAAAGATGGTCGAAAGCCAGCGAGATGCTAAGTCGCACGTTGGAGGTTTTGGATGCCTAAAGGAGCCTGAAGCCCCAGAGTTAGGAGTGCTGCATGGTTGAGGTTTCAGGAAAGAAAAAACATTCAATGATATGAGGTTCCGTCTGCCAGCAGGGCCTGGAGGTTTTCAGTTGTGACAGTCAAAGCCGGTCGATATTCAGCAAGATGCTGAGTCGCACGTTGGAGGTTTTGGATGCCTAAAGGAGCCTGCAACCGCAGCTTTTTGGTAGGGCTGTGAATGGGGCCATGGTTGAGGTTTCAGGAACGAAAGCGTTTTTGGGGCTGGTAGATTTCATCTGGGAGCATGGCCCAGAACTTTTCAGTTTTGATGGTCAAAGCCGGTGTAAAGCCAGGGAGAACATAAGTAGAATTTCAGGGTTTGAGGATGACTAAAGGAGCCTGCAACCCCAGAATTATGAGGGCTGTGAATGGGGCCATAGTTGATGTCTCAGGAAAGAAACAGCATTCAATAATATGAGGTTTCGTCTGGCAGCAGGGCCTGCACGTTCTCAGTTTTGAAGGTCAAAGATGGTCGAAAGCCAGCGAGATGCTAAGTCGCACGTTGGAGGTTTTGGATGCCTAAAGGAGCCGGCAGCCCCAGAGTTAGGAGTGCTGCATGGTTGAGGTTTCAGGAAAGAAAAAACATTCAATGATATGAGGTTCCGTCTGCCAGCAGGGCCTGGAGGTTTTCAGTTGTGACAGTCAAAGCCGGTCGATATTCAGCAAGATGCTGAGTCGCACGTTGGAGGTTTTGGATGCCTAAAGGAGCCTGCAGCCTCAGAGTTAGGAGCGCTGCTACTGGGGCCATGGCTGAGGTTTCAGAATGAAAGCATTTTTGGGGCTGGTAGATTTCATCTGGGAGCATGGCCCAGAACTTTTCAGTTTTGATGGTCAAAGCCGGTGTAAAGCCAGGGAGAACATAAGTAGAATTTCAGGGTTTGAGGATGACTAAAGGAGCCTGCAACCCCAGAATTATGAGGGCTGTGAATGGGGCCATAGTTGATGTCTCAGGAAAGAAACAGCATTCAATAATATGAGGTTTCGTCTGGCAGCAGGGCCTGCACGTTCTCAGTTTTGAAGGTCAAAGATGGTCGAAAGCCAGCGAGATGCTAAGTCGCACGTTGGAGGTTTTGGATGCCTAAAGGAGCCTGCAGCCCCAGAGTTTCGAGGGCTGCTAATGGGACCATGGTTGACGTTTCAGGAACGAAAGCGTTTTTGGGGCTTGTAGATTTCATCTGGGAGCATGGCCCAGAACTTTTCAGTTTTGAGGGTCAATGCCGGGGTAAAGCCAGCTCGAAGATAAGTAGAATTTCAGGGTTTCAGGATGCCTAAAGTATCCTGCAGCCCCAGAATTAGGAGGGGTGCTACTGTGGTCATGGTTGAGGTTTCAAGAGAGAAACAGCATTCAATGACATGAAGTTTTGTCTTGGAGCAGGGCCTGGACGTTTTCAGTTGTGACAGTCCAAGCCGGTCGAAAGCCAGGGAGATCGAAGTCGCACGTTGGAGGTTTTGGGTGCCTAAAGGAGCCTGCAGCCTCAGAGTTTCGAGGGGTGCTAATGGGAACATGGTTGACGTTTCAGGAACGAAAGCGTTTTTTGGGGCTAGCAGATTTCATCTGGGAGCATGGTGCAGAACTTTTCAGTTTTTATGTTCAATACTGGTGTAAAGCCAGCTAGAAGATAAGTAGAATTTCATGGTTTCAGGATGATTATAGGATCCTGAAGCCCCAGAATTAGCAGGGCTGTGAATGGTGCATGGTTGAGGTTTCAGGAAAGAAACACCATTCAAGGATATGAGGTTTCGTCTTGGAGCAGGGCCTGGACGTTTTCAGTTGTGACAGTCAAAGCCGGTCGAAAGCCAGGGAGATGGTAGTCGCACGTCGGAGTGTTTGGATGCCTAAAGGAGCCTGCTGCCCCAGAGTTTGGAGGGCTGTGAATGGGACCATGGTTGAGGTTTCAGAATGAAAGCGTTTTTGGGGCTGGTAGATTTCATCTGGGAGCATGGCCCAGAACTTTTCAGTTTTGAGGGTCAATGCCGGGGTAAAGCCAGCTCGAAGATAAGTAGAATTTCAGGGTTTCAGGATGACTATAGGATCCTGAAGCCCCAGACTTAGGAGGGGTGCTACTGTGGTCATGGTTGAAGTGTCAGGAGAGAAACAGCATTCAATGACATGAAGTTTTGTCTTGGAGCAGGGCCTGGCCGTTTTCAGTTGTGACAGTCAAAGCCAGTCAAAAGTCAGCAAGATGTTAAGTCTCACGTTGGAGGTTTTGGATGCCTAAAGGAGCCTGCAGCCCCAGAGTTAGGAGGGCTGTGAGTGGGACCATGTTTGAGGTTTCAGAACAAAAGCGTTTTTGGGGCTGGTAGATTTCATCTGGGAGCATGGCCCAGAACTTGTCAGTTTTGATGGTCAGTGCCGGTGTAAACCCAGCCAGAACATAAGTGTAATATCAGGGTTTGAGGATGACTAAAGGAGACTGCAGCCCCAAGGTTAGTAGGGCTGCTAACTGGGCATGGTTGAGGTTTCAGGAAAGAAACACCATTCAATGATATGAGGTTTCGTCTGGCAGCAGGGCCTGGACGTTTTCAGTTGTGACAGTCAAAGCCGGTCGAAAGCCAGCGAGATGCTAAGCTGCATGTTGGAGTTTTTAGGTGCCTAAAGGAGCCTGTAGTCCCAGGCTTAATAGGACTGTGAATGGGGCCACGGTTGAGGTTTGAGGAAAGAAAGAGTTTTTCTGGCTGGGAGGTTTCGTCTGGGAGCAGGGCCCAGACATTTTCAGTTTTGACGGTCGAAGCTGGTCGGTTGCCAGCGAGATGCTAAGTCGCATGTCGAAGTTTTTGGATGCCTAAAGGAGCCTGCAGCCGCAGGGTTAGCAGTTGTGGCCATGGTTGAGGTTTCAGGAAAGAAAGAGTTTTCGGTGCTGGGAGGTTTCCTCTGGGAGCTGGGTCCGGACATGTTCGGTTTTGACGGTCGCATCCGGTCAGTGGTCCGAGCGATGCTAAGTCGCATGTTGCAGTTTTTGGATGCCTAAAGGAGCCTGAAGCCACAGGGTTAGCAGGGCTGTGAATGGGGCCATGGTTCAGGTTTCAGGAAGAAAGAGTTTTCATGGCTGGGAGGTTTTGTGTGGGAGAAGGGTGCAGACATTTTCAGTTTTGGCGGTCGAAGCCGGTCGGTGGCCCGAGAGATGCTATGTCCCATGTGGGAATTTTTGGATGCCCAAAGGAGCCTGCAGCCGTAGGTTTAGTAGGGCTGTGAATGGCGCAATGGTTGCGGTTTCAGGAAAGGAAGAGTTTTCATGGCTGGGATGTTTCGTCTGGGAGCAGGGCACGGACGTTTTCAGTTTTGACAGTCGAAGCCGGTCGGTGGCCCGAGAGATGCGAAGTGGCATGTTGGATGTTTTGGATGCCTAAAGGAGCCTGCAACCGCAGCTTTTTGGTAGGGCTGTGAATGGGGCCATGGTTGAGGTTTCAGGAACGAAAGCGTTTTTGGGGCTGGTAGATTTCATCTGGGAGCATGGCCCAGAACTTTTCAGTTTTGATGGTCAATGCCGGGGTAAAGCCAGCTCGAAGATAAGTAGAATTTCAGGATTTGAGGATGCCTAAAGTATCCTGCAGCCCTAGAATTAGGAGGGGTGCTACTGTGGTCATGGTTGAGGTTTTAAGAGAGAAACAGCATTCAATGACATGAAGTTTTGTCTTGGAGCAGGGCCTGGACGTTTTCAGTTGTGACAGTCCAAGCCGGTCGAAAGCCAGGGAGATCGAAGTCACACGTTGGAGGTTTTGGGTGCCTAAAGGAGCCTGCAGCCTCAGAGTTTCGAGGGGTGCTAATGGGAACATGGTTGACGTTTCAGGAACGAAAGCGTTTTTGGGGCTAGCAGATTTCATCTGGGAGCATGGTGCAGAACTTTTCAGTTTTTATGTTCAATACTGGTGTAAAGCCAGCTAGAAGATAAGTAGAATTTCATGGTTTCAGGTTGATTATAGGATCCTGAAGCCCCAGAATTAGCAGGGCTGTGAATGGTGCATGGTTGAGGTTTCAGGAAAGAAACACCATTCAAGGATATGAGGTTTCGTCTGGCAGCAGGGCCTGGACGTTTTCAGTTGTGACAGTCAAAGCCGGTCGAAAGCCAGGGAGATGGTAGTCGCATGTCGGAGTTTTTGGATGCCTAAAGGAGCCTGCTGCCCCAGAGTTTGGAGGGCTGCTACTGGGGCCATGGTTGAGGTTTCAGAATGAAAGCGTTTTTGGGGCTGGTAGATTTCATCTGGGAGCATGGCCCAGAACTTTTCAGTTTTGAGGGTCAATGCCGGGGTAAAGCCAGCTCGAAGATACGTAGAATTTCAGGGTTTCAGGATGACTATAGGATCCTGAAGCCCCAGACTTAGGAGGGGTGCTACTGTGGTCATGGTTGAAGTGTCAGGAGAGAAACAGCATTCAATGACATGAAGTTTTGTCTTGGAGCAGGGCCTGGCTGTTTTCAGTTGTGGCAGTCAAAGCCAGTCGAAAGTGAGCGAGATGCTACGTCGCACGTTGGAGGTTTTGGATGCCTAAAGGAGCCTGCAGCCCCAGAGTTAGGAGGGCTGTGAATGGGACCATGATTGAGGTTTCAGGAAGGAAAGCGTTTTTGGGGCTGGTAGATTTCATCTGGGAGCATGGCCCAGAACTTGTCAGTTTTGATGGTCAGTGCCGGTGTAAACCCAGCCAGAACATAAGTGTAATATCAGGGTTTGAGGATGACTAAAGGAGACTGCAGCCCCAAGGTTAGTAGGGCTGCTAACTGGGCATGGTTGAGGTTTCAGGAAAGAAACACCATTCAAGGATATGAGGTTTCGTCTGGCAGCAGGGCCTGGACGTTTTCAGTTGTGACAGTCAAAGCCGGTCGAAAGCCAGCGAGATGCTAAGCTGCATGTTGGAGTTTTTAGGTGCCTAAAGGAGCCTGTAGTCCCAGGCTTAATAGGACTGTGAATGGGGCCACGGTTGAGGTTTGAGGAAAGAAAGAGTTTTTCTGGCTGGGAGGTTTCGTCTGGGAGCAGGGCCCAGACATTTTCAGTTTTGACGGTCGAAGGTGGGCAATGGCCAGCGAGATGCTAAGTCGCATGTCGGAGGTTTTGGCTGCCTAAAGGAGCACGCAGCCGCAGGGTTAGGAGTTGTGGCCATGGTTGAGGTTTCAGGAAAGAAAGAGTTTTCGGTGCTGGGAGGTTTCCTCTGGGAGCTGGGTCCGGACATGTTCGGTTTTGACGGTCGCATCCGGTCAGTGGTCCGAGCGATGCTAAGTCGCATGTTGCAGTTTTTGGATGCCTAAAGGAGCCTGAAGCCACAGGGTTAGCAGGGCTGTGAATGGGGCCATGGTTCAGGTTTCAGGAAGAAAGAGTTTTCATGGCTGGGAGGTTTTGTGTGGGAGAAGGGTGCAGACATTTTCAGTTTTGGCGGTCGAAGCCGGTCGGTGGCCCGAGAGATGCTATGTCCCATGTGGGAATTTTTGGATGCCCAAAGGAGCCTGCAGCCGTAGGTTTAGTAGGGCTGTGAATGGCGCAATGGTTGCGGTTTCAGGAAAGGAAGAGTTTTCATGGCTGGGATGTTTCGTCTGGGAGCAGGGCACGGACGTTTTCAGTTTTGACAGTCGAAGCCGGTCGGTGGCCCGAGAGATGCGAAGTGGCATGTTGGAGGTTTTGGATGCCTAAAGGAGCCTGCAACCGCAGCTTTTTGGTAGGGCTGTGAATGGGGCCATGGTTGAGGTTTCAGGAACGAAAGCGTTTTTGGGGCTGGTAGATTTCATCTGGGAGCATGGCCCAGAACTTTTCAGTTTTGATGGTCAAAGCCGGTGTAAAGCCAGGGAGAACATAAGTAGAATTTCAGGGTTTGAGGATGACTAAAGGAGCCTGCAACCCCAGAATTATGAGGGCTGTGAATGGGGCCATAGTTGATGTCTCAGGAAAGAAACAGCATTCAATAATATGAGGTTTCGTCTGGCAGCAGGGCCTGCACGTTCTCAGTTTTGAAGGTCAAAGATGGTCGAAAGCCAGCGAGATGCTAAGTCGCACGTTGGAGGTTTTGGATGCCTAAAGGAGCCGGCAGCCCCAGAGTTAGGAGTGCTGCATGGTTGAGGTTTCAGGAAAGAAAAAACATTCAATGATATGAGGTTCCGTCTGCCAGCAGGGCCTGGAGGTTTTCAGTTGTGACAGTCAAAGCCGGTCGATATTCAGCAAGATGCTGAGTCGCACGTTGGAGGTTTTGGATGCCTAAAGGAGCCTGCAACCGCAGCTTTTTGGTAGGGCTGTGAATGGGGCCATGGTTGAGGTTTCAGGAACGAAAGCGTTTTTGGGGCTGGTAGATTTCATCTGGGAGCATGGCCCAGAACTTTTCAGTTTTGATGGTCAAAGCCGGTGTAAAGCCAGGGAGAACATAAGTAGAATTTCAGGGTTTGAGGATGACTAAAGGAGCCTGCAACCCCAGAATTATGAGGGCTGTGAATGGGGCCATAGTTGATGTCTCAGGAAAGAAACAGCATTCAATAATATGAGGTTTCGTCTGGCAGCAGGGCCTGCACGTTCTCAGTTTTGAAGGTCAAAGATGGTCGAAAGCCAGCGAGATGCTAAGTCGCACGTTGGAGGTTTTGGATGCCTAAAGGAGCCGGCAGCCCCAGAGTTAGGAGTGCTGCATGGTTGAGGTTTCAGGAAAGAAAAAACATTCAATGATATGAGGTTCCGTCTGCCAGCAGGGCCTGGAGGTTTTCAGTTGTGACAGTCAAAGCCGGTCGATATTCAGCAAGATGCTGAGTCGCACGTTGGAGGTTTTGGATGCCTAAAGGAGCCTGCAGCCTCAGAGTTAGGAGCGCTGCTACTGGGGCCATGGCTGAGGTTTCAGAATGAAAGCATTTTTGGGGCTGGTAGATTTCATCTGGGAGCATGGCCCAGAACTTTTCAGTTTTGATGGTCAAAGCCGGTGTAAAGCCAGGGAGAACATAAGTAGAATTTCAGGGTTTGAGGATGACTAAAGGAGCCTGCAACCCCAGAATTATGAGGGCTGTGAATGGGGCCATAGTTGATGTCTCAGGAAAGAAACAGCATTCAATAATATGAGGTTTCGTCTGGCAGCAGGGCCTGCACGTTCTCAGTTTTGAAGGTCAAAGATGGTCGAAAGCCAGCGAGATGCTAAGTCGCACGTTGGAGGTTTTGGATGCCTAAAGGAGCCTGCAGCCCCAGAGTTTCGAGGGCTGCTAATGGGACCATGGTTGACGTTTCAGGAACGAAAGCGTTTTTGGGGCTTGTAGATTTCATCTGGGAGCATGGCCCAGAACTTTTCAGTTTTGAGGGTCAATGCCGGGGTAAAGCCAGCTCGAAGATAAGTAGAATTTCAGGGTTTCAGGATGCCTAAAGTATCCTGCAGCCCCAGAATTAGGAGGGGTGCTACTGTGGTCATGGTTGAGGTTTCAAGAGAGAAACAGCATTCAATGACATGAAGTTTTGTCTTGGAGCAGGGCCTGGACGTTTTCAGTTGTGACAGTCCAAGCCGGTCGAAAGCCAGGGAGATCGAAGTCGCACGTTGGAGGTTTTGGGTGCCTAAAGGAGCCTGCAGCCTCAGAGTTTCGAGGGGTGCTAATGGGAACATGGTTGACGTTTCAGGAACGAAAGCGTTTTTGGGGCTAGCAGATTTCATCTGGGAGCATGGTGCAGAACTTTTCAGTTTTTATGTTCAATACTGGTGTAAAGCCAGCTAGAAGATAAGTAGAATTTCATGGTTTCAGGATGATTATAGGATCCTGAAGCCCCAGAATTAGCAGGGCTGTGAATGGTGCATGGTTGAGGTTTCAGGAAAGAAACACCATTCAAGGATATGAGGTTTCGTCTGGCAGCAGGGCCTGGACGTTTTCAGTTGTGACAGTCAAAGCCGGTCGAAAGCCAGGGAGATGGTAGTCGCATGTCGGAGTTTTTGGATGCCTAAAGGAGCCTGCGGCCCCAGAGTTTGGAGGGCTGCTACTGGGACCATGGTTGAGGTTTCAGAATGAAAGCGTTTTTGGGGCTGGTAGATTTCATCTGGGAGCATGGCCCAGAACTTTTCAGTTTTGAGGGTCAATGCCGGGGTAAAGCCAGCTCGAAGATACGTAGAATTTCAGGGTTTCAGGATGACTATAGGATCCTGAAGCCCCAGACTTAGGAGGGGTGCTACTGTGGTCATGGTTGAAGTGTCAGGAGAGAAACAGCATTCAATGACATGAAGTTTTGTCTTGGAGCAGGGCCTGGCCGTTTTCAGTTGTGGCAGTCAAAGCCAGTCGAAAGTCAGCGAGATGCTACGTCGCACGTTGGAGGTTTTGGATGCCTAAAGGAGCCTGCAGCCCCAGAGTTAGGAGGGCTGTGAATGGGACCATGATTGAGGTTTCAGGAAGGAAAGCGTTTTTGGGGCTGGTAGATTTCATCTGGGAGCATGGCCCAGAACTTGTCAGTTTTGATGGTCAGTGCCGGTGTAAACCCAGCCAGAACATAAGTGTAATATCAGGGTTTGAGGATGACTAAAGGAGACTGCAGCCCCAAGGTTAGTAGGGCTGCTAACTGGGCATGGTTGAGGTTTCAGGAAAGAAACACCATTCAATGATATGAGGTTTCGTCTGGCAGCAGGGCCTGGACGTTTTCAGTTGTGACAGTCAAAGCCGGTCGAAAGCCAGCGAGATGCTAAGCTGCATGTTGGAGTTTTTAGGTGCCTAAAGGAGCCTGTAGTCCCAGGCTTAATAGGACTGTGAATGGGGCCACGGTTGAGGTTTGAGGAAAGAAAGAGTTTTTCTGGCTGGGAGGTTTCGTCTGGGAGCAGGGCCCAGACATTTTCAGTTTTGACGGTCGAAGCTGGTCGGTTGCCAGCGAGATGCTAAGTCGCATGTTGAAGTTTTTGGATGCCTAAAGGAGCCTGCAGCCGCAGGGTTAGCAGTTGTGGCCATGGTTGAGGTTTCAGGAAAGAAAGAGTTTTCGGTGCTGGGAGGTTTCCTCTGGGAGCTGGGTCCGGACATGTTCGGTTTTGACGGTCGCATCCGGTCAGTGGTCCGAGCGATGCTAAGTCGCATGTTGCAGTTTTTGGATGCCTAAAGGAGCCTGAAGCCACAGGGTTAGCAGGGCTGTGAATGGGGCCATGGTTCAGGTTTCAGGAAGAAAGAGTTTTCATGGCTGGGAGGTTTTGTGTGGGAGAAGGGTGCAGACATTTTCAGTTTTGGCGGTCGAAGCCGGTCGGTGGCCCGAGAGATGCTATGTCCCATGTGGGAATTTTTGGATGCCCAAAGGAGCCTGCAGCCATAGGTTTAGTAGGGCTGTGAATGGCGCAATGGTTGCGGTTTCAGGAAAGGAAGAGTTTTCATGGCTGGGATGTTTCGTCTGGGAGCAGGGCACGGACGTTTTCAGTTTTGACAGTCGAAGCCGGTCGGTGGCCCGAGAGATGCGAAGTGGCATGTTGGATGTTTTGGATGCCTAAAGGAGCCTGCAACCGCAGCTTTTTGGTAGGGCTGTGAATGGGGCCATGGTTGAGGTTTCAGGAACGAAAGCGTTTTTGGGGCTGGTAGATTTCATCTGGGAGCATGGCCCAGAACTTTTCAGTTTTGATGGTCAAAGCCGGTGTAAAGCCAGGGAGAACATAAGTAGAATTTCAGGGTTTGAGGATGACTAAAGGAGCCTGCAACCCCAGAATTATGAGGGCTGTGAATGGGGCCATAGTTGATGTCTCAGGAAAGAAACAGCATTCAATAATATGAGGTTTCGTCTGGCAGCAGGGCCTGCACGTTCTCAGTTTTGAAGGTCAAAGATGGTCGAAAGCCAGCGAGATGCTAAGTCGCACGTTGGAGGTTTTGGATGCCTAAAGGAGCCGGCAGCCCCAGAGTTAGGAGTGCTGCATGGTTGAGGTTTCAGGAAAGAAAAAACATTCAATGATATGAGGTTCCGTCTGCCAGCAGGGCCTGGAGGTTTTCAGTTGTGACAGTCAAAGCCGGTCGATATTCAGCAAGATGCTGAGTCGCACGTTGGAGGTTTTGGATGCCTAAAGGAGCCTGCAGCCTCAGAGTTAGGAGCGCTGCTACTGGGGCCATGGCTGAGGTTTCAGAATGAAAGCATTTTTGGGGCTGGTAGATTTCATCTGGGAGCATGGCCCAGAACTTTTCAGTTTTGATGGTCAAAGCCGGTGTAAAGCCAGGGAGAACATAAGTAGAATTTCAGGGTTTGAGGATGACTAAAGGAGCCTGCAACCCCAGAATTATGAGGGCTGTGAATGGGGCCATAGTTGATGTCTCAGGAAAGAAACAGCATTCAATAATATGAGGTTTCGTCTGGCAGCAGGGCCTGCACGTTCTCAGTTTTGAAGGTCAAAGATGGTCGAAAGCCAGCGAGATGCTAAGTCGCACGTTGGAGGTTTTGGATGCCTAAAGGAGCCTGCAGCCCCAGAGTTTCGAGGGCTGCTAATGGGACCATGGTTGACGTTTCAGGAACGAAAGCGTTTTTGGGGCTGGTAGATTTCATCTGGGAGCATGGCCCAGAACTTTTCAGTTTTGAGGGTCAATGCCGGGGTAAAGCCAGCTCGAAGATAAGTAGAATTTCAGGGTTTCAGGATGCCTAAAGTATCCTGCAGCCCCAGACTTAGGAGGGGTGCTACTGTGGTCATGGTTGAGGTTTCAAGAGAGAAACAGCATTCAATGACATGAAGTTTTGTCTTGGAGCAGGGCCTGGACGTTTTCAGTTGTGACAGTCCAAGCCGGTCGAAAGCCAGGGAGATGGAAGTCGCACGTTGGAGGTTTTGGGTGCCTAAAGGAGCCTGCAGCCTCAGAGTTTCGAGGGGTGCTAATGGGAACATGGTTGACGTTTCAGGAACGAAAGCGTTTTTGGGGCTAGCAGATTTCATCTGGGAGCATGGTGCAGAACTTTTCAGTTTTTATGTTCAATACTGGTGTAAAGCCAGCTAGAAGATAAGTAGAATTTCATGGTTTCAGGATGATTATAGGATCCTGAAGCCCCAGAATTAGCAGGGCTGTGAATGGTGCATGGTTGAGGTTTCAGGAAAGAAACACCATTCAAGGATATGAGGTTTCGTCTGGCAGCAGGGCCTGGACGTTTTCAGTTGTGACAGTCAAAGCCGGTCGAAAGCCAGGGAGATGGTAGTCGCACGTCGGAGTGTTTGGATGCCTAAAGGAGCCTGCTGCCCCAGAGTTTGGAGGGCTGTGAATGGGACCATGGTTGAGGTTTCAGAACAAAAGTGTTTTTGGGGCTGGTAGATTTCATCTGGGAGCATGGCCCAGAACTTTTCAGTTTTGAGGGTCAATGCCGGGGTAAAGCCAGCTAGAAGATATATAGAATTTCAGGGTTTCAGGATGATTATAGGATCCTGAAGCCCCAGAATTAGCAGGGCTGCTACTGTGGTCATGGTTGAAGTGTCAGGAGAGAAACAGCATTCAATGACATGAAGTTTTGTCTTGGAGCAGGGCCTGGCCGTTTTCAGTTGTGGCAGTCAAAGCCAGTCGAAAGTCAGCGAGATGCTACGTCGCACGTTGGAGGTTTTGGATGCCTAAAGGAGCCTGCAGCCCCAGAGTTAGGAGGGCTGTGAATGGGACCATGATTGAGGTTTCAGGAATGAAAGCGTTTTTGGGGCTGGTAGATTTCATCTGGGAGCATGGCCCAGAACTTGTCAGTTTTGATGGTCAGTGCCGGTGTAAACCCAGCCAGAACATAAGTGTAATATCAGGGTTTGAGGATGACTAAAGGAGACTGCAGCCCCAAGGTTAGTAGGGCTGCTAACTGGGCATGGTTGAGGTTTCAGGAAAGAAACACCATTCAAGGATATGAGGTTTCGTCTGGCAGCAGGGCCTGGACGTTTTCAGTTGTGACAGTCAAAGCCGGTCGAAAGCCAGCGAGATGCTAAGCTGCATGTTGGAGTTTTTAGGTGCCTAAAGGAGCCTGTAGTCCCAGGCTTAATAGGACTGTGAATGGGGCCACGGTTGAGGTTTGAGGAAAGAAAGAGTTTTTCTGGCTGGGAGGTTTCGTCTGGGAGCAGGGCCCAGACATTTTCAGTTTTGACGGTCGAAGCTGGTCGGTTGCCAGCGAGATGCTAAGTCGCATGTTGAAGTTTTTGGATGCCTAAAGGAGCCTGCAGCCGCAGGGTTAGCAGTTGTGGCCATGGTTGAGGTTTCAGGAAAGAAAGAGTTTTCGGTGCTGGGAGGTTTCCTCTGGGAGCTGGGTCCGGACATGTTCGGTTTTGACGGTCGCATCCGGTCAGTGGTCCGAGCGATGCTAAGTCGCATGTTGCAGTTTTTGGATGCCTAAAGGAGCCTGAAGCCACAGGGTTAGCAGGGCTGTGAATGGGGCCATGGTTCAGGTTTCAGGAAGAAAGAGTTTTCATGGCTGGGAGGTTTTGTGTGGGAGAAGGGTGCAGACATTTTCAGTTTTGGCGGTCGAAGCCGGTCGGTGGCCCGAGAGATGCTATGTCCCATGTGGGAATTTTTGGATGCCCAAAGGAGCCTGCAGCCGTAGGTTTAGTAGGGCTGTGAATGGGGCCATGGTTGAGGTTTCAGGAAAGGAAGAGTTTTCATGGCTGGGATGTTTCGTCTGGGAGCAGGGCACGGACGTTTTCAGTTTTGACAGTCGAAGCCGGTCGGTGGCCCGAGAGATGTGAAGTGGCATGTTGGATGTTTTGGATGCCTAAAGGAGCCTGCAACCGCAGCTTTTTGGTAGGGCTGTGAATGGGGCCATGGTTGAGGTTTCAGGAAGAAAGAGTTTTCATGGCTGGGAGGTTTTGTGTGGGAGAAGGGTGCAGACATTTTCAGTTTTGGCGGTCAAAGCCGGTCAGTGGCCCGAGAGATGCTATGTCCCATGTGGGAATTTTTGGATGCCTAAAGGAGCCTGCAACCCCAGAATTATGAGGGCTGTGAATGGGGCCATGGTTGAGGTTTCAGGAACGAAAGTGTTTTTGGGGCTTGGATTTTTCGTCTGGGAGAAGGGTCCAGACGCTTTCATTTTTTACGGTCCAAGACAGACGATGGCCCGATAGCTGCTAAGTTGCATGTTGTAGTTTTTGGATGCCTAAAGGAGCCTGCAGCCCCTTGCTTAGTAGGGCTGTGAATGGGGCCATTAGACAGGTTTCAGGAAACATACATTTTTCAGGGTGGGATCTTTTCTGTGGGAGCAGGGCCTGGACGTTTTTAATTTTGAAGCTCCAGGCGGTCAACGGCCAGAGATCTGCTAATTCTCACTTTGGGGATTTTGATTGCCCAGATTAGACTGCAGACCTAGTGTTAGTAGGGCTGTGAACACAGTCATGAGATAGGTTTTAGGAAAGAAACATCTTTTGTGGCTGGGACCTTTTGTCTGGGATCAGGGTCTGCACGTTTTCCATTTCAAAGCTCGAAGCCATCTGATGGTCCGTGAGATGCATGGTTCAGGTTTCAGGAAAGATGCATTTTTCGGGCCTGGACCTTTTGTCTGGGAGCAGGGTCTGGTCATTTTCAGTTTTGGAGCTCAAAGCCGCCTGTCAGTCCGTGAGATGCTGTCCTGGTTCTGGCAAGGATAGAGTTAATTTCACTGGGAGCCAGGACAGGTAACCCAAGATGTCCAGGGTCTATTCCATACCGTGTGACATGATGCTCACCATAAAATGGGGCTAGTCACTTTGGAGGGGTGCGGCGCGGTTTCAGCGTGGTTCCGGGACGGACTCAGCGTCCAGTTGGTCGCTTGTTGGATTGGTAAATTGTTCTCTGTTATCACCCATTGTTAATATCTGTTATCAGTACTGTCGTTGATTGTTTCCCTCTCCCTTGCTGTCCCAGCAAACTGCCCTTATCCCAACCTTTGAGGCTTTGCCGTTGTTTTTCCGTTCTCTCCCCATCCCGCTGGGGGAGGGGTGAGTGAGCGGCCACGTGGTGCTCAGCTGCCGACTGGTCCTAAACCATGTCAGATGCTAATTCATGCATTGGAGTTTAGGGTGCCTAGACTATCTTGGAGCCCCAGTGTTAGTAGGGCTGTAAACTGGGCCATGAGACAGGTTTCAGGAAGGAAACACCTACGGGGACTTGGACCTTTCGTCTGGGAGCGGGGTCTGGAGGTTTTCCGTTTTGAAGCTGGAAGCTGCTCAACTGCCAGAGACATTCTTAGTCGCACCTTGGAGGTTTGGGTTGCTAGAATAGCCTGCAGCCGCAGTGTTAGTAGGGCTGTGATTGCGGCCATGAGACAGGTGTCAGGAAAGATACATTCTTTGGGGCTGGGACCTTTCGTCTGGACATTTTCAGTTTTGAAGCTAGAAGCCGGTCAATGGCCAGAGAGATGCTATGTCGCACCTTGGGGATTTTGATTGCCTAGACTAGCCTGCAGCCCCAGTGTTAGTAGGTCCGTGAGTGGGGCCATGAGACACGTTTCAGGAAGGAAACGCCTATTGGGGCTGGGACCTTTCATCTGGGAGCAGGGTCTGGACTTTTTCAGTTTTGAATCTCAAAACCATCCGATGGCTAGAGAGATGCTAGAGTCTCACCTTGCAGGTTTTGATTACCTAGACTAGCTTGCAGCCCCAGTCTTAGTAGGGCTGTGAATGTGGCCATGAGACAGGTTTGAGGAAAGAAACAGCTTTTGGAGCTGGGGCCTTTGGTCTGGGAGCAGGGCCTGGACATTTTCGGTTTTGAAGCTCAAAACCGTCTGGTGGCTAGAGAGATGCTAACTCGGCCCTCGGAGTTTTTGAGTTCCTAAAGTAGCCTGCAGCGCAATTGTTGGTAGGGCTATGAATAAGGCTATGAGATAGGTTTCAGGAAAGATGATACATTCTTCAGGGCTGGGACCTTTCATCTGGGAGCAGGGTCTGGACATTTTCAGTTTTGAAGCTCAAAGCCCTCTGTCGGTCCACGAGATGCTAAAAGTCACACATTGGAGTTTAGGGTGCCTAGACTGTCTTGGAGCCCCAGTGTTAGTATGGCTGTTAATGCGGCCAGGAGAGAGGTTTCAGGAAGGAAAAATCTTTGGGGCTGGGACCTTTTATCTGGGAGCAGGGTCTGGACACTTTCAGTTTCCAATCTCAAAGACATCTGACAGCCAGAGAGATGCTAAGTCCCCCCGCAGAGTTTTTGAGTTCCTGAAGTAGCCTGCAGCCCAAGTGTTGGTAGTGCTACGAAGGAGGCTATGAGACAGTTTTCAGGAATAATACTCTTTTCAGGGCTGAGACCTTTTGTCTGGGAGCAGGGTCTGGGCATTTTCAGGTTTCAATCTTGAAACCATCTGACAGCCTGAGAGATCCTTGAGTCACACCTCAGAATTTTTCAGTGCCTAGACTAGCCTGCAGCCCCAGTGTTAGTAGGGCTGTGAATGCGGCCATGAGACAGGTTTCAGGAAAGACACACTTGGTGGAAACTTGGCATCTAGTCAAGACTAAAACACAACACCACCTCAAAAAACATTTCTTTCCTGAAACCTCTCCCTACCCTTTCACAAGCAACCCTTCTTTTATATCTAGGCCAGCCCCATCTTCTTCCAATACACCTGGGTTGCCCCACCCCATGACACACCTGTTAAGATTTGTTCCTAAGGTTCAACAGAAATAGTAGCCATAGAGAACAGTTTTTCTTTTGTGGTGGGTTGACCCTGGCTGGGGGCCAGGTGCCCACCAGAGCTGCTCTATCACTCCCCTCCTCAGCAAGGCAGGAAGGGGAGAAAGGAAGATGGAAAAACCACCCCAAACTCATGGGTCGAGATAAAGGCAGTTTAATATAGCTAAAGCAAAAACGCTGCGCGCGGAAGCAAAGCAAAAAGCAAAAGATTATTCTCTACTTCCCATCAGCAGGCGATGTCTGGCCACTTCCTGGGAAGCAGGGCTTCAGTGTACGTACCCCTTACTCTGAAAGACAAACACTGTAAAAAAAAACCCAAAAAAACCCACACAATGAATGCCCCCACCCTGTTCCTCCCCCGTCTCTCAGTTTCTTATTGCTGAGCAGACGTCATATGGTATGGAATATCCCTTTGGTCAGTTTGGCTCAGCTGTCCTGGCTGTGTCTCCTCCCAAGATCTTGCCCACCCCCCAGCCTGCTGCTGGGGGGAAAAGAAATGTTGGAAAGACAGCCTTGATGTGTGCTGGCACTGCTCAGGAGTAGCCAAAACACTGGTGTGTTATCAACAGTTTGCTAGCTACCAATACACAGCACAGCACCATGAAGGCTGCTGTGGGGAGAATTAACTCCATCTCAGCCAGACCCAATACAACTTTAAACTTCCTTCAACCACCTCTTCAAAGCCCTTGAAACACTGTGAATAAGGGCTCACCCAACCACCAAAACAAAGTTCTAGGATTGACTTACCTTCCTTCCCAATGTGGACCATCATTCAGCCAAAAAAATGAAAAAGTCCCAGCCCTGCTCCCAGACGAAAAGTGCCCATCTCAAATGGTGTTTCTTTCCTGAAACTTGCCTTATGTTCCCATGCACAGTCCTCATTACATGGGCACCGCAGCACCCTTTAGGCACAGACGAAGTGTGAAGAGTGACTTTCCATCTCTCTGGTGATCGACCTGCTTCGAGCTTCCAAAGTGAAAGTCTCCCAGCCCTGATCCCAGACAAATGTTGCCCATCCTGAAAGGTGTTTCCTTCCTGAAACTTACTGTATGGTCCCATTCACTACTGTGACAACACAGGCACTGCGGGCTCCTCCAGGCACCGACAAACTGCTAGGAGTAACTTTCCATATCTCTAACTGTCGACCTGCTTCAATCTTCGAAAGTGAAAATGTGCCCATTCCTACAGGTGTTTCTTTCCTGACACCTGTCTCATGGCCACATTCACAGCCCTATTAACACTGGGGCTGCAGGCTACGTTAGGGACAGAAAAAACTCCAAGCTGTGACTTAGCATGTCTCTGGCTGTTGACCAGCTTCCAGCTTCACAGGTGAAAACATCCAGGCCCTTCCCCCAGAAGAAAGGTCACAGCCCTGACCTGGGTTTCTTTCCTGAAACTTATCTCATGGCCTCATTCACAGCCCTACTAACACTGATGCTGCAGGCTACTTTAGGCATAGAAAAAATCCGAGTTGCAACTTAGCATCTCTCTGGAAGTCAGAGGGATTCAAGCTTCAAAACTGAAAATGTCCAGGCCCTGTTCCAATACAAAAGGTCCCATCCCCAAAAGCTGTTGCTTTCCTGAAAACTGTCTCATGGCGTTATTCACAGCCCTACTAAAGCTGGTCCTAACCCTAAGCCTAACACAAACACAAACCCTTACCCTAATGCTAACCCTAACTGTAAACCCTAACCCTAATTAGACATTTATCCTAAACCCTAACCCTTACCCCTACCCTAACACTATCCTTAACCCTTACCGTAAGCCCTATCCTAACCCTAACCCTTACGCCTACCCTAACACTAACCCTAAGCCTTATCCTAACCCTTACCCTTAACCTATCCCTAACCCTAACCAAAATCTAAACCATACTCTAACCTGCAACCCAACCCTAACCCAAACTCTAGCCCAAACCCTAATCCCTAACCCCTGAATGTAATCCTAAACCTAAGTCTAACCCGAACCCAAACCCTAAAACTAACCCTAACCCCTAAAAACCTAACACGAAACCTAACCCAACCTGAACCCTAACCCCCTAACACCCTAACCAGAACCTAAACCCTAACCATAATCCCACCCCTAACCCCTAGCCCTTGAACCCTAAACATAACCCTAACCTTAAACCCTAGCCTTAACCCTAAGCCTAACCTGAACTAAACCCTAAACCTAAGCCTAACATTAACATGTAAGTGCCAGGACTGCAAGCAGTTGACTGCCCTCACATTCCCATGGCACCGTTTTACAGTCATACCAATGCTGGGGCTCTGTGCTTGGATCAACATGTAAGGGATACAACATCCACTCACACTCTTTACAGAGCCCAGCTCCAAAACTCAGATATTCCAGCAACTTATCCCAAAAGGTAAGTGCCAGGTATGAAAGCTGTTGCCAGCCCTCACCTACCCATGGCACCTTTTCACAGTCACACCAGCACTGGGGCTCTGCACTTGGATAGACATGTAAGGCATACCACATTCATGCCTAGTGTTCACAGAGCCCAGCTACAAACGTGAAATATTCCAGCAATTTCTCCCAAAGAGTAAAGTACCAGGACTGAAAGTTGTTTCAGGCGCTCACCTCATCTCCGTGGATCATCTTATCCTATTTCTATGCATCTACCACCATCCAGCTGAAAAACTGGAAAACTCTAGCCCATCCTACCACAGAAAAGCTGCAAGCGTTGAAAAGTGTTTCTTTCAGGAAAACTTTCTCCTCGCTTCATATACAGCTCTAATAACTGAAAATGGCCAGGCTTTGCTCCCAGATGCAAGGTGAGAGCTCCGATAGGTGATTCTTCCCTGAAACCTGTCTCATCGCCTGTTTCACAGCCCAAAAAACACTGGGGCTGCAAGCTCACCAAGACACCGAAAAAATCCACGAGCAACACACTGTCTCTCTGGCCATTGACTGGCTTCGAGTTTCAAAACTGAATCTGTGCTAACTCTGCTCCCAGAAGAAATGGGTAAGCTCAAAAAGGTGTTTCTTGCCTCAAACCTATCTCATCGCTACTTTCACGACTATAACAGAAAATGTTAAACGTAACCCTAACCCTAGCCCTTAAACCTAATTAAACCCTAACCCTAAATCTGAACCCTAACCCTAAACCTAAGCCTAACCCTAACACTAACCCTAATCCCTAAACCTAATCCTAACCCTAACCCTAACCATTAACCCTAACCCTAACCCTAAACCGACCCCTACACCTATCTCTAACCATAAACCTAACCTTAACCCTAATTCTAATCCTAACCCTAATCCCTAACCCTAAAAATTAACACTAACCCTAAAGCTAGCCCTAAACACTAACCCTAACCCTAGCCCCTCCCTTAACTCTAACTACTAACCCTAAACCTAAACCTGACCCTAAACTTAAACATAACCCTAACCCTAAACCTAACCCTAATTTAATCCTAACCCTTAATCCTAATCTAACCCTTATCCTAACCCTAGCCCTAACCCAAACTCAAACACTAACCCTAACCCTAAACTTCATTCAAACTATAACCCTTATCCTAACTTAACCATTACCCTAACCCTAACCTTAAATTTCCCCTAACCCTAACTCTAAACTAACACCAAACCCTAAACCTAACCCCAACCATAATCCTAACCCTAACGCGTAACCCTAACATTAACCATAATCCTAACCCCTAACCCTACCCCTAATATTAAGCCTAACCCTAACTCTAATCCCAAACCATAACCCTAACCCTAACGCCTAGTCCTGACCCTAACCCAAACCTAACCCCAACCCATACCCCTAACACTAACCATAACCCTAAACTAACCCTAATCCTAAAACCAACGCTAACCTATACATCTAACCCTAAACTAAGCCTAATCCTAACCTCAATGCCTAACCCTAACACTGATGCCTAACCCTAAACCTAACCCTAATGGCTCTAACCCTAATAGCCCTAACCATAACCCTAACCCCTACCCCTAACAATAATCATAACCCTAATCTAACCCTAATCCTAAACCACAACCTAACCTGTACATCTAACCCACACCCTAGGCCTAACTCTAACCTAAACCCCTAACGCCTACCCTAACCCTAACCCTATCCCCTAACCCTAACCCTAATCATAACATTATCCTAACACAAAAACATAACCCTAAACCTAACCATAACCTAAACCTACCCCTAGCCCTCACCATAACCCTAACCCTAGCTCTAACCCTAATGCTAACATTAACACCTACCCCTAAACCCAACAGTAACCCTAAACCTAACTTAAACTGAATCCCAGCCCTAACCATAACCCTTACCATAATCCTAACCCCTAACCACCAACCCTAACCCTTAATCCTAACACTAAACCTCACCCTAATCCCTAAATTTAACCCTAATTATAACCCTAACCCTAACCGTAACCTAATCCTAACTCTAACCCTAACCCAAGCCCTGACCTTAACCCTAACCCTAATCCCAACCTATCCCTAACTCTAATCCTGATCCTAACCTTACCGTAAACCTAACTCTAACCTTAACGCTAACCTCACCCCTAACCCTAAAGGTAACTCCTAACCATAACCCTTACCTTAACCCTAACCCTACTCTCTAACACTAACCATAATGCTAATGCTAACCCTAACCCCTAAACCTCCCCAGAACTCCTCCCAGGAAACTCCAGAATTTCTTGGCCACCCCTGCAGACAGCTGACTTGGGGAGTTAGCAGCCCCAGACTCCTCTAAGGTTCTCCCCAACGACTTTCGTCCATGCTGGAGGCAGGTTCAAGCCCCGGATCTTCTTCAGAGTCCTCCCAGGACTGTCTGGCATGTGTTGGCATCTCCTAGAGAGCGCCAAACTTGGCAGGTAGCAGCCCCAGACTCCTCTAAGGTTGCTCCCCAAGGCCTTTTGTCCATGCTGAAGGCAGGGTCAAGAACCGTAGCCCCTTCGGAGTCCTCCCAGGCAGCTCTGGCAACTTTTGGCATCTCCTGGAGAGCGTGAATTTGGCCACTAACAGCCCCAGAGTCCTCCAAAGGAGTTTGATGAGTGTTGGAGGCAGGTCTATGCTCTGTAGCTGGCTGGTAGTCCTCTCCGGCAGCTTTGGAGGGCTCTGACTTGTCATGCAGGTGGCTGAATTTCCTGCGTAGCAGCCGCCGACTCCTCCTCGGTAGTTATGGTGAAAGATTTCTCCAGGTAGGACTGAGGGGCACTGCCAGGAGGTCCCCAGGTCTGCTCCCGGGCACCTCCAGGATTGTCTTGCTTCTGATGTCACTGGTGCCTGAGGAGCTGATAGGCCAGGAGCTGGCCCCTGGCTTCGGCAGCTCCTGCCGCTGTGTCTACTGTCAGCATTTTGTCCATACTGGACGCAGGTCCAGGCCCTCTATCTCCCCGGGACCTCTTCCAGGAGGCTGCTGCAGTGTTTTGGGCGCCTCTGCAGGTGGCTGAACTGTCAGGTAGCAGCCCCAGGCTCTGCTAAGGTTACTAGCCAAGGCATTTTGTCTGTTGGACGCAGGTCCAAGCCCAGTAGCTCCCCAGGACTCCTCCCAGGAAGCTCCAGAATTTCTTGGCCACCCCTGGAGACAGCTGACTTTGGCAGGTAGCAGCCCCAGACTCCTCTAAGGGTGCTCCCCAAGGAATTTTGTCCATGCTGGAGGCAGGGTCAAGAACTACAGATCCTTCTTCCAAAGATGGTGTTCAGAAGAACAGGACCCCAAAAGGGCCTGCTGATTTACTCTTATTTGTAAACTCCTCTTTTTCTGAAGGGCCTCCTCTTAGGCCTTTTCCGCTTATCTCCATTTATCTCCTCCTTCTTGGCCTCTTTTCTTCAGACATAAGATGCTTCTGCCTTTCATAACTAATTCCGGCTTGGGTAATTCCTCGCAGAAAGACATCTGAGATAATTAGTGGGCTAATGTGATCTTAAAGATCAATGTGTAGTCAATAATTGTCCAAACAGCTGTGTATACTGAGGAAATGTGAAGTACTCAGAAGTTTTCATGGATAGATTGTAGAATTGAAAGAAAACTCTGATCTTAGTTTAAATAAAGGGATGATGAGATATGGAAAATGTAAACATTTGTGAGGGTCCTGAAATCCTTTGATATACTGGAATTCATATATAGAGCAAAGTAATATTTCAAGAATGTCACATTTCCACCTAATCATAGAATTATTAATGGCACATATTATAATATAAAATATATTAATATTTTATAATAAATATATATAAATATATAAATATATTAATATATCAATTTAGTCAATATGCTCTAAAAGTTTATTTTCTATGCATTTCTACCAAAGGATTTAATGTAGAATATCTCATACAGGTATATATGTGTAATTGTGCTTTTGGAGGAACATCACATATTCAGTGAGTAATATAGAATTTCACAGAATTCATACAAAGTGATCCATATGAATCTACCAGGTCCTGTCTCAGATACAAGAGGATTACTAGAGCTGAATTTTGATATGGTCCTAATCTGATTTTTTTTTGTTCCTCTGAGTGGCCCACTGAGAGAAAGGTTCCAAATGTCATATCTATTTACAAAAAACTTAGAAAGTCAAATCAGTGGCATTTTTATCAGTTCTGAGTTGCTGCAGAATGTAATTCAAATCTAAATAAGTACAAAATCTTCCCCCCTCCCAGTTACTTTTGCTTAATTCCAATAATTTAATGACATGATGCCGGCTTACTATGCACACAGTTCTGAAGTTCACAGTGCCAGGTAGAAAGTCAAGCACTCTTTACTACAATGCAAGTGTATTGACCCAAATATCTCTGAAAAATGATGAATTAGAGACCTAGTCACTCTTAGCATCTGTGCAAAAGAGAACAATTGTTTACCACAAAGTAAAAACAATTTTAGCCCTCTTGAAATCAATGGGAATTCTTTCAACATAAGAATTTCACTGGTCATTAATGTCCAAGGGGTGGCAGGGCAGAGACATGCAGAAGATCTGGATAGAAAGTCACAGAAGAACAGGGAGAACTACAAGTCACTGATAACTCACTTCTATAATGACAGGACATAGCAAGAGATATACCTATATCTGTGCAGTAGATGGTTCCAGTTACCACCTCTGAAAAAGACAGAGACCTCCAGGACATGTGTGGTGACAATGATCTTCCCAACCATACCCTCTGTAGACAGCAACACTCCTGTTCCTGTAACAGTCATTCACTCAGTGCAATGAGCAGGCCACTGTGAGTATACCCTGGTACCAGCTCAGTGAGCAGAAATTGAAAGCCAATTGCCATTTTGGAAAGAATAGAATATCTCCTCAGATCATTGGAGAGAAACGTTTTAAGAATGATTTTGAAGATAACATGTTGAATGTATCTCCCCCATTCTCTATACCTGCCTCTGCATATGTAAGATTTCACACAGAAAAATGTCTGGAATGAAATCCCAGTCCTCCTCAAGACAGAGAGAATTTTCCCCATCAAATTCATCAAGGACAGAATTTCACAGTTTATTTCTACTGACTGTCAGCAGAAAAAAAATCTGACAGTTTCACAAGATTTAAGAGTTACTTCTTACTAAAAATGCAAATAAAAAAAGGTGAGGGAAAGGTGAATTCCCATTGTCTGTAGAGTATGAAAAGATTTCTCTATTAATTTTTTTTAGGCAATTGCTTTTAGTGGAAAAAAAAAAATCATTCAGAAATATCACTTAGATAGAAGAGTATGTTACCTTGCAAGATTATAATCCTTCCTCTATCAGGGTAAGATTTAGGTAGGAAAGGAAGAAGTTATTAGTATTTGCATCATTGCTATCCAAATGGTAATGACAGATCAGTAGATTTAATGCATTGCTTGTGAATTTTCATGATGATTTTTCAAACAAGAAAAGCAGATTTGCTTAAAGTGAAATGATACCTGGGAAGATGGATGAACTGTTACAAGCAAAGAGGGGTGTGAAATAAACCTGTTGGGTTTGGAAAAATTCAGAACTAGGTGCATGCTTGATTTTGTAGTTTATTGTGAGGAAAACTTATTTCTCCAAGCTGGGAAACCAATATTGTGAAGTAGAGTGTCAGCTTCAGCCGCTGCTGAGGCCTAGACTCAGACTCACAGGTGTGGGGCAAAGCTGCCAGTGTCAAATCCTACCAACAGGTTTGACCACATGTTGTGACAGGCAGCAAAGCCCTTTTGGGAAGGAAAAATCCTATGTTACTCATGTGCAGTGCATACTGCTGCTCCCATATAGAGCCATGGATGTTCCAGAAAATAATTTTAATTATTAATATCATTAGCAAAGATAATCTCTTTTCAAATATTTTATGCAAACAGGACATTGATTTGGGTTACATCGAATAGTATTTCACTATTTGCTGATGCTGCTTATGTACGCACATACATATCTGCTTAAATACACTTTGTGGACAATAGAAAGGGGAAGAGGCAGGCAGTGTTTTTATACAACAGGAGAGCTTTACAACTCTTGGTTTTACTCCAGGTACTGCTGGGTTTGAAGAAGCTATTAATTAGCTGTCACATTACAGACAATCTCTTTTGATTTAGTGAGACAGACCTAGATTGTTAATTTATTAAAAAATATTTATTGAGGCTCATTAAACCAAAGTTGATTGTTATTATTGATAAAACTGGTCATGCACAAATGAGAATAGCAGGCAGTTCATCAGTTGCATGTCCGATAAAATCATCACAGCAAAAACACTTTGACAACATACAGCTCTTTTAAAAAAAATGACTTAAAGAAATGGAGCTTACTTGTAGGTAGGTGATTGCAGAAGTGAAGTCCAGAAGTAGGTCTTAGGAGCAAGGGGAGAGCAGGAGGTTTTAACAGCAGCACAGCCCAGCACTTTGGATATAAAGCCACCTGCAGGACTATGATATGAGAAGACCTTAAAGACAGGTTCATTTGGTTTTTCAGGTTCTTATACACACCTTTTTTGATGACAGTGTTAATATATAGTATAACATAGCCCAGGGATTGGGGGAGAAACATTCTCACGTGCAAAAAGTTTACCTTTATCCTTTTTTTTTTTCACGTTCTCTAAAAAGTGTTGATTTACATAAGCATGAGTCTTGGATCACCTTAAGCAAACTTGCTATGTTTAAGCACTTGAAATAATGAGACCCTCACTCTTTCTTTCATGACCTTAGTGTGTATGAAGGGCTATCACATTTGGTTTAGAGCTCTCAAAACCCATGAAGTGGCATTCTCACCTGGCCTCAAAGACCAGGATGCAGAAAAGTGACTGTCTCAAAGCTATGCAGCAAACCACTTTGGGTGTTAGAGAAAAGACAGCGCTCACCTAATGTCAGGCAACATCTCTGGCTAAACACAGTGCCTCTGTGATTCACAAAAAAACCCCTGCTGGGTTATAGCTGAGATGCAACTTTCTTTAGGTCTGAAATGACTGCAAAGTGATTTCAGTGTTCATGGATAGGATACTTGGCATTATTAGAGGCAACAGATCAGAGACAGATCACCATCACCACCTCATTAGAGGCAACAGGTCTCTACCATGGCAGTGGAGAGAATGAATTGGAGAATGAAATGAATACATCTAATATAAAATGATACCTTCTTTTAATATAAATTAGGAAGAGCATTGTTCAGCCAAGATCAAAATATTTTTGTGCCCCACGGGTTCATGCTAATTAGTAGTTACTTGAGGATGCCTGCATAAACATCAAGAGTTAAAAATTTAGGCACATATGACACTTCAATTATCCTGAGATGCTATTTCTAATACTGAAAAGATCTGATCTTTAATACGTTTTAGGTGGGCCTTGTACTAAGATTTTCCTGTGTTCAAAAATTTCTCAAACAGAATTTTAATTTGGGATGAGGGGGGCGAGAGGAGGGAGGAGCAATTAAATGAGACAAAGAGGCAGAAGCTTGCAGAATCCCTTTGGTTTAATCTTCGGCTTTTCTTTTACGCTCTTGCTTCAAGTGAAGGCATTTATTTGCTCCATTGCTGTGACATCAGAGAGCCTCATGAGCTTCACCATGCTGCTCTCTTGTCCATTTCACAAGTGGTGTTATGCAGCGTGACTGTAGGGAGAAGCGACTCTGATGTAAGGAAATGCTGTTGCACAGTGTGAATACAAGAAGTGACTCAGAGGGAGTGTCACATTTTATCTCCCCAGTGCAATACAGGCCATGCCAAGACATACTGCTAATGAGGCTGGTAGAGGGCCGCCCAGGTGCAGTGTCCCAGCTAGCCATTTCAGAGCAGCACGTTCTACTAGGAGACTTAACCTTCAGTTATATAAGATAATGTCTGAAAAACACAACTGAGGGTTCATCTATACGGATCCCATGTGGTAAAGCCTTAGCCCTACATGACCCCTCCTTCATTCTCCCCACTATGTTCTCCTCAGTCTCCTTTAATGAACTAAATTCTCTCTCCCCTCCTTGTTTCTTTTTTTATTTCCTTCTCTGCTTACCTTTCTTCTATTTTTCTCTCTTCACATTTCTTCCAAAATGGCAGAATGATGGAGTTTGCTTCCACCAACGGTGAAAATGCATATGCTGTGCCAACTCCATTCTAAGCAGATCTTGGTAGAATACCATGGGACAAAGCCCTGGAGGGAAGAGGGCCCCAAGACAGCTGGCTAATATTCAGGGGTCACCTCCTCCAAGCGCAGGAGCGATGCATCCCAGCAAAGAGAAAGGTCAGGCAAAAATGCCAAGACACCCCCATGGATGAACAAGGAGCTCCTGCACAAAGTCTAACAAAAAAAGGAAGCCTACAGAGGGTGGAAGCAAGGGTAAGGTAGCCTGGGAGGAATACAGAGAAACTGTCCAAGCAGCCAGGGATCAAGTTAGGAAAGCCAAAGTACTGACAGAATTAAGTCTGGCCAGGGATGTTAAGGACAACAAGAAAAGTTTCTATAGGTATGTCAGTGATAAAAGGAGGATGAGGGAAAATGTGGGTCCTCTCTGGAATGAAATGGGTAACCTGGTTACCCAGGATATGGAGGAGGCTGAGGTACTCAACGACTTCTTTGCCTCAGTCTTCACTGGCAAATCCTTGAGCCACACTGCCCAGAAGGCAAAGGCAGGGACTGGGAGAATGAAGAACTGCCCAGTGTAGGAAAAGATCAGGTTTGAGAATATCTAAGGAACCTGAAGGTGCACAAGTCCACGGGACCTGATGAGATGCATCCGCAGGTCCTGAGGGAACTGGTGGATGAAGTGGCCAAGCCACTCTCCACAATATTTGAAAAGTCGTGGCAGTCTGATGAAGTTCCCACCGACTGAAAAAGGGGGAAACATAATCCCCTTTTTAAAAATGGGGGAAAAAGGAAGACCCAGGGAACTACAGGCCGGTCAGTCTCACCCTCTCTGCCTGGCAAGATCATGGAGCAGATCCTCCTGGAGACTATACTCTGCCACATGGGAAATAAGGAGGTGATGGGTGATGGGCAACATGGCTCCACTAAGGGCAAATTGTGCCTGACAAATTAGGTGGCCTTCTATGATGGGGTTACAGCGTTGGTGGACAAGGGAAGAGTGACAGACGTCATCTACCTGGACTTGCGCAAAGCATCTGACACTGTCCCGCATGACATCCTTGTCTCTAAATTGGAGAGACACGGATTCAACAGATGGACCACTGAGTGGATAAGGAATTGGCTGGATGGTCGCACTCAAAGTGTTGTGGTCAACAGCTCAACGTCCAAGTGGAGAACAGTGATGAGTGGCATTCTGCAGGGGTCATTATTGGGACTGGCACTGTTTAACATCTTTGTTGGCAACATGGACAGTGGGATCGAGTGCACCCTCAGCAAGTTTGCTGGCGACACCAAGCTGTGTGGTGTGGTCGACATGCTGGAGGGAAGGGGTGCCGTCGAGAGGGACCTTGACAGGCTGGAGAGGTGGGCCCATGCGAACCGCATGAAGTTCAAGAAGGCCAAGTGCAAGACCCTGCACACGGGTCAGCACAATCCCAAGCACAACTATAGGCTGGGTGGAGGATGGATTGAAAGCAGCCCTGAGGAGAAGGACTTCGGGGTACTGGCTGGTGAAAAGCTCAACATGAGCCAGCAGCGTGCGCTAGCAGCCCAGAAAGCCAACCGTGTCCTGGGTTGTATTAAAAACAGCATGGCCAGCAGGTCGAGGGAGGTGATTCTGCCCCTCTACGCCTCTCTCATGAGACCCCACCTGGAGTACTGCATCTAGCTCTGGGGGCCCCAGTACAAGAAAGACATGGAGCTGTTGGAGAGAGTCCAGAGGAGGGCCATGAAATTAATCAGAGGGCTGGAGCATCTCTCCTATGAGGACAGGCTGAGAGAGTTGGAATTGTCCAGCCTCGAGAAGAGAAGGCTCCAGGGAGATCTTATTGCAGCCTTCCAGTACCTGAAGGGGGCCTACAAGAAAGCTGGAGAGGGACTGTTTACAAGGGCATATACTGATAGGACAAGGGGTAATGGCTTTAAACTGACGTTAGATTTAGATTAGATATTAGGAAGAAATTCTTTACTGTTAGAGTGGTGAGGCACTGGAACAGGTTGCCCAGAGAGGATGTGGAGGCCCCATCCCTGGAAGTGTTGCAGGCCAGGTTGGATGAGGTTTTGGGCAATGTGGTCTAGTGGAGGGTGTCCTTGCCCATGGCAGAGGGGTTGCAACTAGATGATCTTTAAGGTCCCTTCCAACCCAAGCCATTCTATGATTCTATGATCTTTTCAGAAACCTGGTTCACCACGTGTGAGGCCAAAGAAATGAGTGTATGCAATAGCTTATCATTTTGTCCAAAGCAACAGTCTGATTTCCTGCAATGTGGCTTTTCTATTGATAAAGCAGCACACAAACTGTGAGATCATCCAGACAGGAAATTCTTGGTAACCTTGTAAACATCAATAACTACTTCAATAATGAGTTGCAGTTACTTTATTGTACAGAAGGGTTCTCAAAGGCTATGTAAACACTATGTGATAGGTATATCCCTAAGAAATGAGTCACCAAAAAAAAAAAAAAAAATCCTCTCCTTTCTCTCCCACACCGTGAAGATATTTAAAGAAAATTCTCAGTTCTCAAGGATGTGGAAAAAGGCTTCTCTTTTAATGCTTGTAGATATGCTTCTGCACTTGTGAATTCACAGGGCAGCACCAGTCCATGTTGTGTACTTTGTCTTGCACAAAAGTGCCTGAGCCTTGATGTTTAGCTCATGAACAGACTTGCAGGTTTAAATAACATCAAGCCCTCAAGAGTAGCAGGAAGAAGTTATTATTGGATTAGCCCATGACACCATCTTTCACTGGTTTTAATAGAAGTGCCTATCACATATCTTTGCAGACTGATTGGAGAATGCTGAATTGTTGATGAATGCAAATGGACACTAAAGATTTCCACAGTAAGATGTTTCTGATTCAAATGTAGCTCAGATTTCAACTGGTTAAAATGAACTTTGTTCACATTCTATTAAACTGAGTTCATCTGATATTTCCTCAGTTTATGGCCCATTATTATTTTTTATTTCTCACAATCATCAGAGTGACTCCAAAGAGACTTTGACTTTTATTATGTGGTCTGGAAAGTGTGGTGATGATAATACTGTGGATACTAACCTAATTTTTTTCTTTCAGCTACAGCAGCAGAAACTTGATTAGCTCTAGTTTCCTCCACTAACCAATACCAAAAAACAGAGTGAACTGCACTGTCATAATGGAGTGTATGATGAACACACTTCTGTGTAGCACGATCAAACTGTGTGCACCTTGGGCAATACAGCTCTCAGGCACTGCAGCCCATCCCATTTATCTCTGAATTGCCTGTAGCAAAAAGCCAGTGTTTTCCTTTCAAAGCACCAGTCAAAATGTCAGTAAAAGCACCAAGGGAGCTACCAAATCTCAGTGACAATGTCCATATCAGTGAGCTCTCCTCAGCATAGCTGAGATCATAATGACCTGTTTTATTTCATCCTTAAACAAAACTAATCTGAGTGTTCTGTCAGAAGCAGGGAGAAAGCCTTTACAAAGACAGGCAGCATTAAGGTTATGTGACAATATAACAGAAAGTACACTGGGGAAAAAAAAAATAAATCCACCAAACCAATGACAACCACAACCCATGCCTACAATGAAAGGTAAACATTAGGTCCATGTTAAAGTTAATACACGTAATGGATGAGATTTCTTGGATCAAGTTTCAAGACTCTTTTCAAGGGACAATACTTACAGTACATACTAATCTAGTTTTTTTTTCTTTTAGCCACAGCAGCAGAAAAAAAATATTAACTCTGTTTCCTTCATTCGGAACTGACCAACACCAAACAGCTCAAGGTCAACCCTCCTAGCATAGCAGAGGATCTGATGAACACATTGTATCACATCTTTATCCCTGCACATGTAGATCATGTAAACAAGAATCATGCCCTTTTCCTGGAATAGAAGTTTCTGGGTGATCTATCTGGAAAAACATTTATTGGAAAAAGACAACCTACTAAACCAAATGATGGACTGACTGAATTAATTAACACTTTTTTACAGAAATGTCCTCTACAAACCCTGACATACTTCTGAAGAACTGTATGAGAAACAAAAATCTGAAGTTTTAGTGACATGCATGAAATAAATTAAGTATTCCAACATTCCTCATTGAGTGTGCATCACCCCATGGGTCACCATCAGGACTCTCACCCTGACATTTGCAGTGAGGATAAGTAACAACATTCCAGCAAAAGGAAGGCTAAGTAAAATGTGAGGCGGCTGCTAATGAGGTGGGACCATGGTGATGGAGGATACAAAGAATGCGGAGTTACTGAATGCATTATTTGCTTCAGTCTTTACTGCTAAGGCCAGTCCTCAGGAATCCCAGACTCTGGAGGCCGGAAAGTTTGGAAAAAGGAAGACCTTCCCTTGGTCAAGGAGGGTAGGGTTAGAGAACATTTAGGCAAACTCGATATTCACAAATCCATGGACCCCAATGGAATGCACCCATGAGTGCTGAGGGAACTGGCCAATGTTATTGCTCTGTTACTCTCCATCATCTTTGAAAGATCATGAAGAACAAGAAAGGTGGAGGAAAGCCAATATCACTCCAGTCTTCAAAAAGGGCAAGAAGGGAGGACCCAGGAAACTACAGGCCAGTCAACATCACCTCCATCCATGGAAAGGAGATGGAATAGCTCATTCTGGATGTCATCTCTAAGCATGTGGAGGAAAAGAAGGTTATTAGAAATGGTCCACATGGATTCACCAAGGGGAAATCATGCCTGAATAATGCGATAGCCTTCTACGATGGCATGGGTGGCTGGTGGATGAAGGGAGAGCAGTGGATGTTGACTTCAGTAAGGCTTTTGACACTGTCTCCCATAACATCCTCATAGGTAAGCTTAGGAAGAGTGGGTTAGATGAGTGGACAGTAAGCTGGACTGAGAACTGGCTGAAGAGCAGAGCTCAGAGGGTTGTGATACGCAGCACAGAGTCTAGCTGAGGCCTGTAGCTTGTGGTGTGCCTCAGGGGGCAGTACTGGGTTCAGTCTTGTTCAACATATCCATCAATGACCTGGATGAAGGGACAGAGTGTACCCTCAGCAAGTTTGCTGACGATATAAAACTGGGAGGAGCGTGTACCACACACCAGAAGGCTGTGCTGCCATTCAGCCAGACCTGGACAGGCTAGAGAGTAGGGTGGAGAGGAACCTAATGAAGTTCAACAAAGGCAAGTGTAGGGTCCTGCACCTAGGGAGGAATAACCCCAAGCACCAGTACAGGTTAGGGCTTGACCTGCTGGAAAACAGCTCTGCCGAGAAGGACAACAAGTTAATCATGAGCCAGCAATGTGCCCTGGTGGCCAAGAAGGCCAATGGTCGAGGGAGGTTATCCTCCCCCTCTACTCTGCCCTGGTGAGGCCACATCTCGAATATTGTGTCCAGTTCTGGGCTCCCTAGTTCAAGAAAGACGGGGAACTACTGGAGACAGTCCAGCAGAGAGCTACAAAGATGATTAGGGAACTGGAGCATCTCTCGTATGAGGAAAGCTGAGAGACCTGGTTCTGTTTAGCCTGGAGAAAAGAAGACTGAGAGAGGATCTTATTAATGCTTATAAATATCTAAAGGGTGGATGTCTAGAGGAAGGGGCCAGACTCTTCTCTATGGTGCCCAGTGACAGGACAAGGGGCAACGGGCACAAACTGGAACATGGGAAGTTCCACCTGAATATTAGAAAAACTTCTTACTTTGAAGGTGACAGAGCACTGGAACAGGCTACCCAGAGAGCTTGTGGAGTGTCCTTCTCTGGAGATATTCAAAATCCACCTGGATGTGATCCTATGCAACCTGCTCTAGGTGAATCTATTTTAGCAGAGGGGGTTGGACTAGCTGATCTCCAGAGGTGCCTTCCAACCCATATCATTCTGTGATTCTGTGAAAAATCTAGGTGGTTAAGCAGACTGAAATATTACTGTGATGTTACTGTGATTTGATTTTTGTTTGGATTTCTCAGGCACCTGCGCTACACAGATGTTCACAGACATGACTGTGAACTTATTTCATGGGAGCCACCATGGAGGGCATTTCAGAGAACCAGGCCTCTCCCAGGGTCTTTTCCAGCAAGTGGGATATTAGGTCAGGATAGCATTAACCTTGGGGCCACTGATTAAATTGGCCTGTACAAAAGAGAGTAACTTGGACAGATTCCTTGCACAGCTCCCCAGTAAGCTAAACAAGGCTGTAGCATACCACAAGTTCCCAGCATCTCTTCTGACATATCATTCCCTTGGAGATCCTCTCTACCAGACAGAGTGGGGTTGGAGAATGATGGAAGCACTGACAATCTCCTTGGCTTTATTTGGGATGATTATTGTATGTTAAAGATTCACATGCTGCACATTTTCTGCTCTAAAAATATTTTATGAGAAGCCATTGTTGAATGTTTTCAATATTAGACTTAAAACTGGTGGCAGAAAGAGTTACTGAGAAAAAAACAAAGCCTGACTAGAGCCTTGGTGGTGAAGAGGAGGCAGAACTTGAGCTTTTTGAGTTATCTGGCAACAGTTGCTTGCATTTGTACCTGGAGATGAGTTAGAAAGGAAACATTGGTTCTCCGGACAGTCCAGCAGCATGGCTTTGACTTCTCTACAGAAAAAACTTCTTTTGCTGGCTTCACTTTGGTGCGGAAATGCTTTGTGCACTTTTTAACTCAAGCAATGGGATTTACCACCTTACAGGAGAATTTGTTTCTTTGTCTCTTGCCTTCTGCTTAACAGAACGGAAGCAGGGCCATAGACTTCCCACAGGCATTAATCTCTTAGGCTGAAATCAAGTTCACCAGGATGGTGAAATGGTTCTACTTTTAGCCCTTACTCTTCTGCTAACTACATTAACCATCTCCCAGTTTTAGATGCTATGAGTGGACAGCTGCTCCAACAAACAACATTTGTTTTTTTAAGGGAAGAAAAATCAAAAGTGTGTCTTTGAACTTTGAAGTATGATGGGAATTCCCCTACAGACTAAGCTCAGAGAGGATCTTACAATCTGAGACATCTTAAGGGTTAGAAAAGAGAAGGAGAGATCGATTTAGTGCTGTAAAAATTATCACCCTTTAAACATACTTTTCATCTGTTAATTAACAAGGCCTATAAAAAAGGCAAAATAGGAGTTCCCTTTTCTCTCAGATATCTAGATGGCAAATATTCATGTAGTGGTCTATGCAGGAGATGTCTAGACTTACCTGAAAGGAAGACTCTCAAGTAAAATCAAGTAAAATCAAGGATCTGAAGGTAAAGGATCTCAAATTTCTTCTGACCTGGAAACTATAACCTGTATGCAGTTCGTACTATTCATCATTTGGTGCCCTTGAAAAATTTTTCAGTGTCCTTTTTCAAAACTGTGGAACAATAATGAAGGTTGATTTAAAGACATGCATATGCACAGTAAGTTTCTTGGTTTGACATATCTGCCTGTGTATTGGGACAATACATTTAATCATATTTAAGTTGAGGCCAATTTTCCTTTCTTACTCACAGGAGCCTAGAAGGGCTTCATTAATGACAATGGTGCTTTAGGTAAGTATTTCTTCACACCTTGTAGATTCTGTAGCTTTGTAAGATTGAGTCCTCTTTATTTAAGGTCAGTGCCCTAATCGTATGGCTGTAAAAGCAATCCTCCTAATGCTTTGGCTCAGAAAATTATTGCAGCTTAATGAATTAGTCCATGCAGTGTGAAATCCCTTTGTGTAGATTAATTAAAAGAACATCACCCTACATCATGGCTGTCTTATAAGCAATAATGGACGTGGGGTCTTTAGGCAGAGAGAGAATTTGAATGTCACATCTGCATCCAGTGCCCTGGACTGACAAGCAGTTAGCCCTGTGGCAGAGTTGGCTGAAGCCCTCCCTGCTAGGCAAGTTTTGGAGACATTGGTGGGTTTGCATGCTTCCACCATGGTGAGTGAGGAAGGGTGACTCTGGGTGCTAGTGAGGCTAGGCAGTGTGCTTGGAACCTGACATTTTGGTGGCTGGAAAATATAACCATCAGAAATGAGGATTTTGAATATCTTTCGAGTAAAATCTGTGAGCCTGATTCTTCTGTTTTGGGCAGCATGACAACTGTGTGATTTTATGGTAGTCAGTCTGAAATTTCTGAGTGGAAGGTGCTATGTCATCAAATAAATACAGTTTTTACAGGCAAGTAGAGGGAAACGTTTGTATACTACCTACTCTGGCATGAAGAAGAGCCAGGTGCAAATCACATCTCTTATCCTGAATCTGCCAAGCCAGAACAAAGCAGAGAGAAGGGCAGTAAACATATCCTGGGAAGGGGGAGCCTTGCAGAAAGCACATAAGCAATTCTGAAATCCCCTCTTGTCTGTCAAGTCATCAGCTGATGCCGTTAGCCATGAGGTTCAAAAACGTTTATTGCTGATGGTCTTTGCATAACTGTAGTAGACAATCATGCTGCAGTTGTTTGAAGCCCAGCTGCCCCATATGCCTTGGTAAAAAGCACCTGCAGCAGCAAATTCCACAGGCAGCCCTGCTGTAGAAAACGTTTCCTTTCAGAGGTCACTGTTGATCATCCTCATTCTTAAGACACATCTTCAAGAATGCAATGCCCTATTTACACAGCAATAAGGAAACAGCACCTATTTCCCTCTTCTATGTTTCCAGTCTAATTTTGGATGACTCTTTGCTCTAACAGAGCTTATGTGGGTCAAGCCCTAACCTGACACTAGCAATTCAAACCAGAGCTGCATTTCTTCCTCTCCTTGCAGTTGAGGAATCATAGAATCATAGAATGGTTTGGGTTGGAGGGGACCTTAAAGATCATCTAGTTGCAACCCCTCTGCCATGGGCAAGGACACCCTCCACTAGACCACATTGCCCAAAACCTCATCCAACCTGGCCTGCAACACTTCCAGGGATGGGGCCTCCACATCCTCTCTGGGCAACCTGTCCCAGAGTCTCACCACCCTCACAGTAAAGAATTTCTTCCTAATATCTAATCTAAATCTACCTTCTTTCAATTTAAACCCATTACCCCTCGTCCTGCCATTACATGCTCTTATGTGTGAAGATCCTGCTTTCCCAGCAAAAAATAGCAAAGAAAAGGGAGGAAGCATGAAGGAGGAAAAAGCATGAGAAAAAGCAGTTAGAGCTTCTGGCTGCAGCATCAGAAGCTGGGTGGAGGGAAGGAAATAGGACCTGGGATAAACATTTCTGAAGCTGTATTTAGGTCAGCCAAAGCAAACAGAGCCTTTGCTGGGCAGGGTTTCCACAGCATGTTGCAGCATTTGGGACATGGAGGGAGCTGTTTTCCTGTCTCTTACTGCTTCCTGATGACCAGGCCAGAGCCAGGCCTGAACAGAGACTGACAAGCCTTGCTGAGGGCACAGAGTTGGCAGTGGGATCCTATCCCAGCCAGAGGACTGCCAGAGCATGTTGTGCTCCATACACAGCTTCTGGGTGCAGGGCTGCAGCCAGGGCATCAGAGCTGCTGGCAGGATGAGCATGGGTCTTTCTATCATCCCCAGCAAATACACAGTAGGATACAGAAGCAGCCACCAACTTCACTGGGTTACTCTAGGGGAGAGAGGGTGGTAAGAGAGGACAGCTTTACTGCTCCCCTAGAACATGAGTAAAGCAAGGCCCTAGTTAACTTACAGCTTATGCTGGTGTGAGAGCACCATTTGCCTATTGTTCACTGATGTTTTGGGCTCTGTGTCCTCCCCACACTTGCTGTATGTGCAAGACAGTTTTCTTCCTTATGGTCCTGTAGTGAACCAAAAAGCCAAGCTTTTGATGAAATGGGTGAAAAATGAGATCTGGTCCTTTGCTAGCACTGTATAAATTCTTACGCATATTAACAGTTCTAATTAGTATCTATTAGTATTAGTAAAATGTAAGGGCCATCTAATTCACAGGAACTGATGACATTCCCTCAGGCATTGATCCTTCAGCATCAAGTCCTTTGCTTTCTGTGACTGCTTTATCTGTTAGCTCATGAACATTCAGGCCCAGTGACAAAACCTGCAAAGCTAAAATCTCCTACTATGCATGTAATCAACCTTATGCAGTGTTCATGGGCATCATCCCTGCCCCTCATCCCCACACTCCCAATAGCTGTAAAAAAACTCCCAGCTGCATCATCACTCACAGCCTCAGGTTTAAACAAAACACCAATGTAGTTCTCAAGAGAGAAACTTTAGATTAAAATATAAACAAAGGAGTGAGAAATGGTGCCAAGCTTGAAGGGATTAAGGGGTTCAATGAAAGATGAAACTTCAAAAAGTGTTTGAGCCTGTTTCTTAATCCTTGAAACTCAAAGGCACAGAAAAGTAACCTCTTAAATTGCTACACACCTGTGCATGCCTTTGCCACTGCCTGCAAAGGCAGCTTGTATATGTTTTAGTGACCAGAAAGGCAGACATCTCTCAACCATAGAGCTGTACACAGTTCCAGTTAAATAAACTCTTCCTTTTGTGTCCATGTATGAGAAACACAAATTCTCTCTTACAAGTACAAAGTCTTTCTAATGCTCTTTTGATACTAATCTAACCTCATAAGGCACAAGAATCAGAGAGTGGAAATACTCATGACAGCCTTAGTTGGAAAACTTGATTATGAGAATCATTAAATCTTGCAAGACCCCATGCTCTCCTGGAGAGCAAATGAATGGGACTAACCAAGTAACTAGTTGGATTTCTACAAAATGTTTGTCACCTTCAGTGGTACAACACAGAAGGGCAAAATGTTCACTAAACCTGATGGAAATTCAGCTGGAAGACACAGACGGGAAAAGAGCAATGGTTCTGCCAAAATTGGGTTTTCTAGATGGTGGATCAAATAGGTAGGCCTCTTTCCATTGGAAGACTTTCTTCTTTCTAAACCAGTATACCATGAATATTGTACACTAGTTTCTTGGCAGAAAGTGTTGCTTCAAAAGTCCTTTCAAACCATGGTCTGGAAGCTCAGTTGGCTACATAGGTCCTTTGGGGCACAGTGAGTGGGGCTCAAAGTACAGCCCAGAGACAACGGAAAGCAGCTAGCAAGAAGGACACTGTGCTTGACCTCCTGTCTTGCTATGCATTTCTTTGGAGAAATGCACACATTTGGCCTTTTGCTTCAGTCTAATCCTGAAAATAGGGTTAGCAGTAATTCATGCTGTACAGAAGCACAGTGGGTGTTCATCACTATTTGGAAAGGTCACTCAAGCCTGTTTTAGTATTTCATTATGTTGAATTTCTCCTTCAAATGACCTTGTAAGCTAGTGGTAGAGTGGTCAAATGAAACTAACCCTTAACTAGACAGCTTCCAGAAAGAAATGAGAATTTCTGTGTCTGCTGTTTCTCAGGAACATTGGGCAGAACAGAAAGCTTAACGCTGCCAATGCTGTTACCTGAAAAATGCTTTTGAGATTTCAGCAATTAAGCATGAAGGATTAGCAGATAAATGGCGCATTGTTGTGCATGAAGAACAATCCTTAACCCTTCACACATCCCAAAAGAATATATGCATGATCTGGCTGGACAGTGAAGAGGCACTGGGGAGAGGGTATTTGGCTTTCCTTTTGTCATTACAAAGGACTCACATTTGAACTAAGAATCCCAGGGAACTTTGTGGAAAAACTGTGGATGTTAGGGCAGGTGAGTGATGGAGAAAGGACTGCAGGAGTGGGCATGCTGCAGAGTTCTGTGTGCATGAAAGGAAACAGATGAGAGGAAGTAACTTGTACTGAGTTTACATGCTCTAATTTACAATGGAGAGGTGGGAAAGCAGTTTTCAGGCTGCTACTGCAAACCAGGAATCATCCTGGAAAGATTGTCACTGTGGTGCTGCTTAGGATTTTGCGAAAGCAGCAAAGGAACTAGTCCTTGCTTAGCTGAGGAGTTCCTCATTAATTCCTCATTATTAATAATGATGAATTATTAATCATTAGTAATAACAATTACATCAGCATTGTAAGTGGAGCCTGGGAACTATGTTTCTGGTCAAAGAGGAGAGTAAGAGTAAGCAAAGGAGGTCTGTGGAGGAT
Organism: Balearica regulorum gibbericeps; assembly: GCF_011004875.1. Classification (NCBI taxonomy): domain Eukaryota; kingdom Metazoa; phylum Chordata; class Aves; order Gruiformes; family Gruidae; genus Balearica; species Balearica regulorum. The sequence continues at coordinate 49,869,475 of NC_046188.1, read as the reverse complement.
AGGTACAGATGCATACAAGAGTAGAAATGAAGACACTGAGGAAAAAGTGATAGCATACATAGCAAAACTTACCTAGAGATCCTGGGAATCGCTGACTTAGTCCATTCTTCTGTTTTGAGGCAGAATCAGCATCTAGATAATGCCTGAGAATTTTTCATCCAACCTATTCTTAAAAACCACCAGTGGAGAAGGTCCCTCAGCTTCCCTAAACAGTCCATTACTATAGTGTTTCAGACAGCATAGATCCAGGCTGGAAGGTGGCCAGAATACCAGGAACACCTTAACTCCTGTAAAAAGGGTTGATCAAACTTTTAACTATTACAAACTATACAAGCTTTTCATTCACATGAAAAATGAGAGCAATGTTGCATCTTCTGTTGTCATGCTCTGGTACTGGGACAGAGCTCTTCCACTTGCTGGGTCAATTCCTGCCAACAGCAATCACACTTTTAGCTGTCTTTCATGCAATTAGTCATCATATTTGACCTGGCCTTGTATAAGAGCTCATAATTCAGCTCTGCAAAAATTTGATGGAAGATAGATTGAAAACTAGGATAAATTATCCTTGCTAATAGAAAGCTAAAAATCATCTTGCTCTCGAGGGTTAAGCTATAGTGTATTAAGGCTACATGAGAGCACTGAATTGAAGATTTAACATGCTTTAGCATATGCATATCAACCTCACACACTTGATGAATTCATGTCCATTTTTCTGAATAGATAAATGACAGTCAAAGGTCAGCCAGGAAGCCCAGAAGCTGAACCGGGAGCTAACAAGTATAACGCTAGTTTCTGCAACCATTGCTATGTTTTTCTTTTTATGTGGACCTCAGCTAGGATTACAACATGCATATACATTAATATACACATCCTATTACCACTTTCATTGATTTTCCATTATGCTGGCTTACAGGTCTCTCCCAAACGAACTTTTAATGAAGAAGTTTAGAAGGTGCGTCCTTACCGCTCGTCCAATTCCTTTTACAACATTGAAATACCATCAGGTCTTAACATAGATAGTACCAAGGCCAAGACAGATAGTACTCAACTGTTATGATTTGAGAACATTTGCTTGTACTATGTTTCTGCATATTTCTGTGAGAGAAGAGTTGCAAGTAAGGTGCCCTGGGAGGGCAGAGGCAGGAGTAATGGGGAACTGCTGTGATTCATGTGTTAAACACCTAGAAAATGAGGAAAGTATCTTTGTTCACTTTTGCTGTGGGGGTTTGCAATGGTGTTTTCAAGGCTTCAATTTTTCCTTTGGGATGTCTTGGAGTCTGCATTAGAACAGCATTAGCTTTACATAGCTTAGACACAGCTTATGAGAGCACGATACAGTTGTTATCATATAATGCTTTTGCAATGACCAACAATGTAAGCTTTACAGCCACAAGGAACACTCATCCATCTTGCTTCATTTTTAGTCAGTAGTTCATATTATTCTCTGTGCTCTTTTTTCATGTAAACCTGTGAACATTACTTTTTTTGGAAGGCATATCTAGCATCTTATGGGTTTTTAATAGGCATTTCAAAGAGGATAGATGTTTAATAAGCATTTCGAGCAGGAGGGGTCCCTTTATTTGTATACTGTATCTGGAAGAAGTCTTTAGTGCTTAAGCTGACTGCAGTCCCCATTTACCTAGGCACTTGACAAGGTAAATTTTAGAGTGTAATTCACAGTAAGATAAATCAAATACTTTAAGATACATGCATGATTAAATATAGGAAGGTAGGTAACATCTAAGTGATTCATCTGTCATTGCAATATTATTCTTTAAATGAATACAATAACTATCCATAACCTATAATTTTTAGAGGCAAATATGTTGAAAAACCTCATCAGAAAGCAGGTTTGAGTACTACAATTGGCTCCCAAGACCCCATAGAACAAGGATAAAATATGGAGGAGAATTATTAATGGCAAAAGCTCCTTTCTGCTTATTCACAATGTTGTTAAGTGTTGTAGATTTCCAAGAGTTTGAATATGCTTCCATTAAAATTCTGTCTACAATTTAAATATATGCCAATGCTTGTAAGTTCACAAAATGGAACTCTGATCCAAAAGTTGTTATGCATCTTAATCAATCAGCAACAAGTGGCATTAATTGGTTGTCTGCAGTAGCCTTACATGAGATATATATAGAGAGAGACTCATTTTGCAACCATCCTTTTATTAGATTATTAAGAAAAAATAAAAAACCCAGCAACCAACAACCAAAAGAAACAAACAACACAGAAAGAGTAACAGCGTGAACAAGGAAGGAAGTATATGTTCTCTGGTACTGAGAAACCTCAAACTCACTTCAGACAGAGAATTTTCAATAACGCGCATCATTAGAAAGTAGTCTGTATTCATCTAGACGGTAACATTGTTACATACAATCTCACAGTCTTTGTAGTTAAAACTACATATGTAGTTATCTTTAATTTATGAAACATTTTTGTTTGACTGTAGGGTGGAAAAAGTTAGTTGCTTGTTTAAAGTCTACTTCCTTTAAAAAACCTCAAAACACAGAAAAAAAGAGAAAGACTCTGGAAGGACATATGCATGTCTGGAATCCACAACCATATGCAAAGGAGCAAGATTACTACATTAAATGTACTCAGGCAGGCATGGGTCCCAGGCTGAAACAAAGAGCATGCTAGACTGATAAAATAGATTCAGACAGTAAGTCAAATTCTTACTTCTCTTAGCATTGGCTCCAGATCCGAGTTACTACTGCTCCTGGAAATTTTTTTTTTCAATATGCAGTTACTACTGCTTGGCAGATGTAAGGGGGCAGATTGTAGGGGCCATGTATACTGCCTTCACAAGCAGGTAGGAACTGTCAGTGAGGAATGTAGCTCATAGGCTAACCCCCCTATTTATGACTCCTTGTTGAGAAGCAAGATCCAAGTCCCTAAGCTGAGGTTAGGGAATCTGTTTTTTGTTAGATACTAGTGATTGCATTTTCTGATAAGTACTTGCATGCAATGCTGGTGGGGAATCTGCCAAGACAGCATTTTTTCCACCAGAGAATTCCCTTTTGTCAAAAATTGAAATATTTTGTGAAAATATATCCACTTCAAGAGAGTATTTCTTGAAATGGCATTCTTGATCAAATCAGATAGTGAGGAACTCTACTTGGTTCAATTAGGTGAAGCTATGTGGCAATAGCAAGACAGATATAGTTTCTTAGAGGGAAAGATGTCCAAGGTTATACTCGAGTTAAGTGAATATTCCTTCCATTGAATTGTTATTTGTTAGTTAAAAGATTTGGTAGTGAAGGAATACACAAGTGCAAAAGAAACATCCCTACAATGAATTGGAGGGTAGATTTTTAAAAGAATGTTGATGTCTGTTGTTAGAACTTCGAACACACATAGATACTTTTTTCCTTTCTGCAATTGCTACTGTTGTGTAAGTGGTTCCCAGCATGGTAAACAGTGAAGGTGAGACAGTGATATAGACAGCTTGGACAAACACATATTTATTTGTCAATGCCAATTTGGTGACTGTAGCTACAAATAGATTTGATATTGTATACTCCCAGCTGACCCCAAACTTGTGTGCGGGACTTGCTGCTCCACCTGGATGCATACAAGTCCATGGGGCCCAATGGGATTCATCCTAGGGTCCTCAGAGAGCTGGCTGATGTCATTGCGAGACCTCTCTCAATTATTTTTCAACGGTCTCAGGAATCTGGAGAGGTATCATTTGACTGGAAGCTGGCAAACATTGTTCCAATCTTCAAGAAGGGCAAGAAAGAAGACCCTGGTAATTACAGCCTTGTCAGTCTCACTTCAGTGCCTGGTAAAATTATGGAGAAAATTATGTTGGGAGTTATCGAACAACACCTGAAGGACAACACAGTCATTGGTGACAGCTAACACGAGTTTGTGAGAGGAAGGACCTGTTTAACAAACTTAGTTTCCTTTTATGACAAGGTCACCCATCTAGTTGACCAAGGGAAGCCAGTTGATGTCATTTTTTTGGATTTCAGTAAAGCTTTTGATACTGTTTCTCACAGTATCCTTCTGGACAAAATGTCAAGCATACAGTTTGACAAAAACATAGTGCGATGGGTGAGCAACTGGCTGATGGGTCGGGCCCAAAGAGTTGTGGTAAACAGGGTTACATCAGGCTTGTGGCCAGTCACTAGTGGGGTTCCCCAGTGCTCCATTTTAGGGCCAGTTCTTTTTAATGTTTTCATAAATGACTTGGATGTAGGACTAGAAGGTGTTGTGAGCAAGTTTGCGGATGACACCAAATTGGTAGGAACTATTGATTCCGTCGAGGGTGGAGAGGCCTTGCAGAGAGATCTGACAGATTGGAGAACTGGGCAATCACCAACCACGTGAGGTTTAACAAGGGCAAGTGCCGGATTCTGCACCTGGGAAGGGGCAACCCTGGCTATACATACAGACTGGGCGATGAGACACTGGAGATGAGCCATGCTGAAAGGGACTTGGGGGTCTTGGTCGACAGCAAGTTGAACATGAGTCAACAGTGTGCCCAGGCTGCCAGGAAGGCCAACTGTATCCTGCGGTGCATCAAGCATGGCATTGCTAGCCGGTCTAGGGAAGTGATTGTCCCACTCTACACTGCGCTGGTGCGGCCTCACCTTGAGTACTGCATGGAGAGTGTCCAAAGGAGGGCAACAAAGATGGTGAAGGGTCTAGAAAGGAAGACGTATGAGAAGAGGCTGAAGTCCCTTGGTTTGTTCAACCTAGAAAAGAGGAGACTGAGGGGAGTCCTCATCGCAGCCTACAGTTTCCTCACGAGGGGGAGCGAAGGGGCAGGCGCTGATCTCCTCCCTCTGGTGACCAGTGATAGAACCTGAGGGAATGGAATGAAGCTGCAACAAGGGAGGTTTAGGTTGGATATCAGGAAAAGGTTCTTCACTGAGAGGGTGGTCGGGCACTAGAACAGGCTCCCCAGGGAAGTGGTCACAGCACCGAGCTTGACTGAGTTCAAGAAGCATCTGGATAACGCTCTGATTTGGCTGGTCCTGTGTGGAGCCAGGAGTTGGACTCGATGATCCTTATGGGTCCCTTCCAACTCAGGATATTCTATGATTGGTTATCATTAACATTTATCGACAAATTCAATAGTGAGTACCAGCAGCAGTCATTTTATCAAAGACGAGCATCATAATTTCTGTATTTTACTATTTTCTTTGTGACATTTGATTATTCCTGAAAGAGCATTGTGCTGGTTTTAGCTGGGATAGAGTTAATTTTCTTCATAGTAGCTAGTATGAGGCTCTGTTTTGGATTTGTGCTGAAAACAGTGTTGATAACACAGGGATGTTTTAGTTATCGTTGAGCAGTGCTTACACAGAGTCAAGGCCTTTTCTACCTCTCATGCCACCCCACCAGCAAGTAGGCTGGGGGTGCACAAAAAGTTCGGAGGGGACACAGCCAGGACAGCTGATCCCAACTGACCAAAGGGATATTCCATGCCATTTGATGTCATACTCAACCATACAAAGCTGGGGGGAACAAGAAGGAAGGAAGTAATGTTCAGTGTGATGGCGTTTGTCTTCCCAAGTCACCGTTACACATGATGGAACCGTGCTTTCCTGGAGGTGGCTGAATACCTGCCTGCTAATGGGAAATAATGACCGAGTTCGTTGTTTTACTTTGCTTGCATGCACAGGTTTTGCTTTACCTATTAAACCCACAAGTGCTTTACCTATTTGCTTTACCTATTAAACCTCTCTCAACCCATGAGTTTTCTCACTTTTACCCTTCCTACTCTCTCCTCCATCACTACTGGAAGGGAGTGAGTGAGCATAGTGTGGTACTTAGTTGCCAGCTGGGGTTAAAACACCACATGCGTTAATCCTCTCCCCTGCAACTGCTGTTCAAGGGCTATAGGATCCATTGCTCTCATCTGTTCTCTCCCTGATACCTTTTATCTTATTTCTTTAACAAGGCAATATGTTGTAGTTTAACCTGGCAGGCAGCTAAAATAACCAGACAGCCGTTCGCTCACTCCTTCCCCTCCCCCCAGATATATAGTTATATACTGTATATGATCATGTTGTCATATGGTATGGAATATCCCTTGAGCCAGTTTGGATCAGCTGTTCTGGCCAAGTACCCTCCTAGCTTCTTGTGCACCCCCAGCCTCGTCGCTGGCGGGGCAGCATAAGAAGCTGAAAAATCCTTGACTTGGTGTGAACATTGCCTAGCAACAATCAAAATATCAGTGTGTTATCAACATTATTCTCATACTAAATCCAAAGCACAGTGGGATACCAGATACTAAGAAGAAAATTACCTCTGTCTCAGCTGAAACCAGGACATGAGCAAAAATAAAATAGCTTGGAAGAGACCACTTTACACAAAATTGACAGTCATCTCCCACTAAATTACACAATACTGTACTTGACTTAGATGCTTCATTAGTGCAAGACAACTAAATGCTGTTAAAATCAAAGGGAGGAAAAGAAACTGTGACCCCCATTTGAGGAAACAAAGACTCAACACAGTCTGCTGCTAATGTAATTCTCAATGCTGCTGATTTTGGAATTTCTTTTCAGGTGTCCCTTGGATCTTCCCTACTGTAGAAACATTAGATGATGTTTGCTGACTCAATATTAAAATCTGAAACTACTGCTAGAAGTTTTCTCTTTTCCAAATTACAGAATCATTGGAATTGACCTTAACTGTAACTCTTCAGCTTAATTCTGATGAATGTTGCACTTAATTCTTCTGAATTATAATGAATTTCTTGTGTACCAAATAGACTTAGATGCTTGGCATGTTTTTGCTGCTATGTTGTTGTTGCAGAAATACTCTGAAATCACTAGACTGAGACCCATTCATTGCAAAACAATCAGATGAGCTAATAGCTCTGTCATGGTGTAGCCTCAGCCAGCAGCTAAGCACCATGCAGCTACTCTCTCACTCCTCCCCTGTGGGTTGAGATAAGGACAGTTTATCAGGACAGCAAAGGAACAGGAAAGTAACAGCAACAGTACTTATAACAGAATATACAAAGCAGGTGATACACAATGCAATTTGCTCACTGTCCAAAACCCAGTGCTCAGCCCATCCCCAGTCTCCTCTCAGGCCAGCTTCCTCCTTATATACTGAGCATGACGTCATATGGTATTAAATATCTCTTTGGCTAGTTTAGGTCAGCTATCTTGGCTGTATCCCTTCCCAGCTTCTTGTGAAAATTAACTCTATTCCAGCTGAAAACCAGGACAGGCTCACATTTTGCTTCTTGTCTTTGAAGTCTTCTTTCCCAAGCAAGCTTATGCATGTGTAAGTTCATGTGCATCTTTCCTGTCTGCCTCGTTTCTTTTGAAGCTATTGGTCAGTTTTAACTGTATTTGACACATGAGTAGCAGTCCCAAGGATGACAGATTCAATGGAAATGGTCAGGAGAGGAAAAAGGGACACTCTTCAGGTCCCTCAGTAAAAGACAACATCTAGGAAGTGCTGCAACATTTACTAGACAGGAGACAATCTAGATGAGACCTATCTATAGTTAACAGTCCTGCTGTGGGAATCTCTCAGGCACAGCCCACGTGAATTTTGAAAACTGTGCCAGAAGACCCAAATCCACAGGCAACTTGGGATTTCTTGGTCTCACTGCTTATAGTGCTGCACTTTCTGACTTCCTCCTTTTCAAGAAATTCAGTGTTTTAACAAATGAAGATGGGGGGACTCCTCTAACTGGAGAGAGGAGGAATGCTTAAAAATGTATGCAGACAGAGTCTCAAGAATGCATTTTTCAGAGGAAGACAACATGTATGGGTTGGTATAGAATTGCAACAGGTTGAATCTAGATAATTTGGATTTTTAGAATTAAAGTAAAACCCTGATTTTTTTTAAGGTATGTCATACCTGGATCTGATTCTGCTCAGGAATTTAAATCAAAACCATCCTTAAACTCCAAGTTTCCCCAGATTCATAGACCATTTTTAACTTATGCACAGATTGCATACGTCAAGTGAGACAGAACTGATCTTCTGTTAAGAGTAAGTCAGGGGTTCCCAGAGTCGTGCAAGGAGTAGCAACTCATTCATTCTTTGCAGGGTGATTCCCCCCTGAACTCAGGGAATCAGGGCTTTTAATTTTGGCTTGTCGTCCACCAGATGGTGCTCTTTCCTTTCTCGTAAGGTAGTTGTTGGTCAATCCCAATCAATTCATACCTAGGTGTCTTAGGCTCTCTGCATTTTTTTTATCGGTCTTTACCGACACTGTGCACTTGAATGCATTGCACTGGGTGATCGCCTTTGGCCAGCCTTGCTTTCTCAGGTCTGACCTGCAGTTGTGCATGACTGCTTTACAGGATGTTTGGAGTCTGTTTGGCGTTTCAAAACCTTATGCTTCATTGTGAAATTGTGATATTGCTATTGAGTCCAATCACATTGCGTTAATACATCCCAATGCTTGGTTACCACCATACGTACTCATCTTTATGGCACTGTGTGAGGCAATCAAACAAAAAAAATTAGGTATCCTCTGTGTAATTCCACACACCAGCATGACTGTTAGAGGTCACAATGTATTAATCAAACATGGGATTATGGCCTACAATGGAATGCATTAGCTCTTTGGAAATCGTCTATTGGTTTCTCCAGACTAGGTCTGTATCACTGTAAACAGATGGATGACATGCCAAATTAAAAACAAAGGATGAGTCAAGTTGGAAACAAATCTGATTTTACACTATCTACATCCTGTGATTTCCAGAGCACTTGCTGCACTTGCCTTGACACAGGGCTGTCTGCTCCTTGCTGAGAGCAAGCTCTGATCTTGCATCAGCCAGACCCAAGGCAATTTGGCTCACCCAGAGCATCTCACCAAAGACCTCTTGGAACTTCCACTTGCATCTAGCACCAGGAAGACAGCGAGCATAGGATATTGTACAGACTTCATTATCTCTACTAAAAGATCTGAAAAGTATGAAGTTAACACAGTGTCCCATGACATGTTCCCTGTCATTTTACATGCATGGAGTGACACCATTCAGAACCGTAAAGGCACTGATCAACAAAAACCTTTCCTGGGACCTGACAAGTCTCCAGCCACTGACTGCTTAGTGGGGGCTACAGAGCCAGCTGCAGCCCTGTACTTCAGCTGTCAGCATCCTCAACCTGCCCACCATCCTCACCTCTACCTTTTGCATGGATCTTCTTTTAAGAAAACTCCTGAAATAATTAAGCATATATTTTGCTGTAAGGTTTTTCCTTCCTTTCTTTCTCCCTCTCCATATATTCCACCTGCTGTCAGTCCCCACACTACCTCCCCACTCCCTGTGATAGTGTATTATTGGTGGCATTGAGGAAATACACCTGCCAGATGACTCAATGATTAACTCAGTGTCAGAAAGGAATGGGTGGGGGTTCCAACATCTGATATAAATAGATGGTGGGCCATAGGAATTGCTTTCCTGTAGGACTTTTGCTCTGATACTGTTACTGGGCTAGGAAGGAGGCAGGTAAGAGATTGTAGTTACAGAGCTAGACCTTTTCATAGGAAGTTCTTAAAGTATTTTATGAGGCTGAGAATTATCACTCCTTCGTTCACCTCTTCATGAAATAAGACGGACACTTGCCCAAGGTGCACAGTGAGTCACTGTTTAATAGGTACACCCGGGTTTTAGCTTGCAACTTTATAATGCATTTTGGGCAGTCTGTAACAACAGCAGATTTAAAAGGGAAAAAAAGTATTAAAGAAAACCTTGGTGATACTACTTGACTGTAATGAAACTAAGACTTTCAGCTGTTGAGTCCTAGCCTCTGTTGTTGGAGGTTGCTAATTCAAATAAGTCCTTTCATCCATAGATCAAGCGCCAACTTGAAAACAGTTAGAACTTTTACTGGAAAGCTGAACTAAAATTTCATTCTACTTCTTAATTTTTTTTCCACCTTTCAGTGGAAAATGCAGAAAATATATTGCTGATGATGTAGAAATACAAATTGTACAGTATGTGTGCAGAAGAGTTAATCCAACAAAAAGTGGTTTTATCTCAAGACAGGCCCACAGTTTGAAACTGTGCTGCCCTTTCCTTAGACATTTTAATTACAAGTGGATAGAGATAAGCTAGTGCTCAAAATGATAGCAAGCCAATTTAATACTTTGTATTGAGATCAAAGGAATGAATAACTTTCTTGTTACCAATTTCAGGTGTGGACAGGCAAAAGAAAAGGTAATGTTAAGATTTGGGAAGGGTCTAGAGATCTTGCTTCCTCCCTACACTAGCCAATCCGGGGCAGTGGAAGGGTAGCTCCATTGCTGGGCCTGGTACAGTCTATTTGGACTCTTGAAGTTTAGCAGTAGCACTATCGATAGGTAATGGGCCAAAAGTTACTGAGATAAACTGCTTTTGCTAACTCATAGACTCACATAATATAATGAAGAAGGTAGTCTAGAACTGACAAAGAGAGTGGCAGGTTGAGCTAATGTCTTAGTTCTATCTCAACTCTGAAATTAACAGGCTACAAAAGCTAGTGCTCAGATGATGTGTAGTAGGACCCTGTGAGGAAGAAGTGGACTCTGCCTCCCAAAGATTACCAAGGAACTGCAGTGATTCAGAGCTTATCAGAGCTCAAGTGACCAAAACAAGAATGTGCCTTCCAGAGAGCCTCCAGCTATGTAGCTCAAATAGGCACTGCTCCTGGCATGGTACCATGATATCGATTGCTGGGCTAGCACTATCTGGTGTCCTTGAAGTTGATGGCACATGTCTTCTTACTTTGCCCTCTGCATTTAGATTTGGGTGCTGGGTGTTAGCAGGCTCTTTTCTTCTCCATAGATACTATGGTAAACACTCTGTTTAATTATCAAAAAGAACTCAATGTCTAGGCCAAGTTCTCATCCACCACTGAAGTCCTCAAGAAAGATTTTCAAGGGTGGAGGACAGAGTATGAAGCACTCTGCAGCACAGGCACTGGCAATGACAGTGCCCCTTGGCACCCACTGAGATGTCCTAGCTCCTGTGGCCTTTTCAGAGGCTGTGAGCATTTCCTGGGGAAATGCATCTAGTTGAAGATCTCTCAGCCACATCCCTTTTTCTCTCTAGGGCATAAGAAGGGCCAACAAAACTGTATTGTATAGGTCCTGCATATTAGCAAAGCAATGATGAGTTGCTTTGTTTCTTTCTCAAGGGAACCTGAAAGAGTGATTCAAAGAGCTTTAGGAATGTATGTTTTAATAACCACGTTGGACTGTACTTGCTGGTCTTTGCATTTGGCTTGACATTTTGTTTACTATAGTGTTTGTGAAACAGGGACAAGCCATAAACATCCATCTAGCTGCACTTCTGCAATGACATGCTCTGACATGCACAAGCATTTTCAGTGGAAGTGTTCCTGCAGCCATCTTAGATCTTTGTGGGTTCTCAAGTCATCCAGTTAGGGAGAAAAACAACCATAACATGTTACTGAGGTCACAAGATGAATAAGACATTATGAATAGTCATGCTGGAAACAAAAGCTTTGGTGAATACTTGGTGAGAACTGTGGGGGTTGACAAAAGTTTGCAGAGAAGTTCAGAATAATGAAGCACTTGGAAAAATGTTAACTTGTGGATAATTTCCAGGCAAAAAGAGTTTCTGAATAAACTCTTCGATGTGGGGATTTCACTCACTCTTATTTTAATCTGAGCTGTGAATCTTCCGATCATTGTCTTGTAGGTAAATCATTAGGTAAAAAATTGAGGGGGGGGAGTGTCAATGTGTCAGCTTTACCCTGTGTCCCAGAGCAGTCAGTAATTGCTTTTTGTTGCTGTAGTAACTGATGGCTTAATCCCCTAAGCTTAAACTTGTCACCAGCAGCATCAGATCTTCTGAATGGGTCATAAATAAATGTGAATATATCTTCTTTGCATCAGAAATTTTGCCAAACGTATATTTTACATACCTTTCTTTCCTATGCCTTTAAAAAGAGGACATATACTAACATGCCCACATAATAACTTGCCCATTTGTGACAAAGCTTTTCTCCATATTATATCTTACTGTTAATTCATAACTTCCTTCATGAACTGCTGGGATTTTATCTGGAAGTTTCAATCATATGTGTATTTATAAAATTTTCTGAAATACGGATTGTGGACATATATACATTTATTCTCCCAGCATCTGTGTAAATAGATATAATGTTTTACAGATCTGGACCTGAAAGACAGGTATCGTATAACCCGCATATAGTCTTGCAGAAAGTCTATGGTAGAAACACAATTATGCTCCAGATTTCCAAAGATCAACACCACAGCCTTAAATACACAATCATCCAAGCTAAATGTCAACTCTGCAATCATGGGTCCAGGCATATCTGTCCCTAATATGATAAATGGCAGAAATATACTGGCACAAAATGATGGGGTGAGGTTGAGTGTTAGAATATTTACTTTTCTCAGTCTTACAAATCCTAGCACATTGATCTGTTTTTACTCCCTCTGAGGTAGGTTTTCACTTCAAGTTCACTTTGGTCTTTTGGTCACTTATTTCCCCTTTCTTCCACAAAATACGAAGAGGTTTGCCACCCGTCAGGAAATTTCCAAGGGAAGAAGAGTTGGTAGCAGCAATCAGCTGAAAGGATGAACGTGCTTATTACACAGAAGTGCATGCTTAGCAATTAAAATATTCTAAAATAACTTTGTAGTTGTTTTTGTGCTTTATGTACAGTATTAAAAAGAAAATAGTATACCACAGGTAATTTATGAAAGCAGCTAATAATGAGTTCATTATTGCATAGCAAGCCAATGCTGCAGCTGTGGTTATATGCCTAGCCAATGTCTTTGATCTTCTGGTTCATTAATGTATAGATGAAAAGACTTTAGCTTTCATCTCACATTCATTGGCTAATTATCTCAGTAACTGGTCTCAGTTCTAATTCAAGGACTTACCCTTTCATTTTCCATCCTCTATACAGTGAGTCACCAGTCATGATTTATTATCCTTTCGTATAAGAGATTTGTTATTTTCACAGTTCTGTTCAGAAGACTCATCTGTCTACAAAATTTGCAGTTGAAACAATTTGAAAAATACCAAGTGATGTAGCTATTTGCAGCAACACAACTGTATATAATTAGTGATTTTAAATAGGAAAACACAGTACTTAAATGTTCAACCAACTGCAGGGCTGAACTGAGTATCATTGGAACATTACTATACTCTTCAGACTTCTTCCTCTGCTCCCAGTTGATCAGGACATGAAATCCATGACTGTGAATAAGATTCAGTGTTAAGAGGGCATTTAAAATCACCAAAATTGAATTCTTGGATCTGCTAGCTTGAGTATTGGAGTGTACTCTGTCAGAAGCGAAGAGAAATTATTCCCTCTTGGAAAACTTTGTATCAGTTTAAAGCTTCCTATCAGTTCTGGGATGTCTACACAAGAACATGGTGTAGTTTAAAGCTTTAATTCTCTTCCAAATATTGCAAATGGCCACTTCTATTCAGATAGAATTTCAGTCAAAATGTTATACCAAAAATATAGATCTTAATATTCACTCTCAAGTCTAAATGAATGAAATCTGATCCAGATGGTGATTTTAAAATGTGGTCTTTCTTTTATACATAGATTGTGGTTTTCACCTAGCATCTCAAAGAATATTAATAGCTACGAAATAATGCCTAATAGACGGTTGCCAGTCTCTCTCTCACCCCCCATAATAATGATGATGATAATAATTATTATTATTATTTAGTGTCAGCAAATAGGAAGATTAAGCTCCTGACTTAGAATCCGCATGCCAAATATTTTATGCTAGAGTGCTAAGACATACATGCTGTGTTTCTTATCACTGTAAACAAAACACATTTCTTGAAGAATTATGTCATTAGAAACTCACATTCAATTCAAACGTTACAGTGTAAAGATGATAAATGCTTGGAATGGTAAGACTGCTGATAGTTCTAGTATAATTTCTTTTTCATTATATCTTTCAATGAGTGATGAATGCATGTATGAACAAGGCTTACCTGCGTTGACTGCCATTGATTTTCCAGGGATGGGAGCTGGTGCTGGGAATGAAGCTTGTTCTATCCAACTATGCTATATGGAGAAAAATGCTGAAGGTGATATTTAGCAATAGTTGGACTCACATGTAACTAACCATCATTTTCAGAAGAATTTGCATCTGTTATTTTTTAACTATACACAATTGCACATGAACAGGTGGCTGCTTTTTTTTTTTTAAACTCGTACCCTTATGGACACTGGCTGTCACAGACCCTCAGTGTCTCTGCATATAACATTATTGGAGATGTGAAAAGGGATATGATGTACAGTTTAGAAGATGAAGTCACACGACAAGAGGAATTTGACAGTGTATTAGAACTGGAGCATACGGCTGAACATGAGCAGAGCAAAACTGAGCCAGATGACTAGGATAAGCTTCTAGCGAGAATGTGATGAATAATTGAATAGTCTTGTAAAGGAAGAGCTACAAGGAACAATTAAAATTAGTCTAGATGATAGACTATTTACAATGGTAGTTACAGTAGTAGTTTCAATTAATGGAATTTCTGATTGATCAAGGAACTGATTTAGAGGGACAAATGAAGCCGTAAAGCCTATAGCAACCTGGTCTGATCACTTATCTGAGTGTGGTTTGAGCAGGAGGATAAACTAGAGACCTCCTGAGGTCCATTCCAACCTGAATTATCCTATGAAATAAATACATCCAAGCATATGGTGAAAAAAAGAAATATAGAAAGTGACTGTACCATTTCCTATATAGTCCATAAGTTGAAACTCCCTCTCTTCCCCACTTTCCCCTTTTTTTTTCCCCCCCTCTTTCCTTTTCTTCTCCTCTTCTTTTCTTCTTTTGCAAGTCCCAGGCATATTAACATGTTTTCCTGTGTAGCTACGTTGTGATTCAAGAACATGCTTTTTGTGCACTTTCTATCCATACCCAAGAATGCTCAGATGTAAGAATGTTGTGCCGGTCACCATTTAGATTAGATCATCAAGACCAATAACTAAACTGTGTAGTTGGTAGTAATGACAGAATAGCCAATTCATTTTAGTAGCAATGATACAATCTCCTAGTACAGAAATTGACTTAAAGGCCAGGTCCATTTTTTCCTCCAGATGTGACTTCTCTGTAGGTGCCTCTTTCAAGTATGCTCTTGAGAGGCATTTCTGCAATGTACGTGTATGTGTGTGGAAGTGCATGGTAAAGCCACCTCTCTACTTAATTAGCAGCTCACTTCACTTTTTTGTGGGGATTCACTCCCACCACTAGGGTGATTGCAGCAGACACTGCTGCCTGTTAATATGTCCTGGCACTTAAATAGAATTACTTTCACACAAAATAAGCTTGTAGAGTTCTGTGGAAACTGCATATAAGTAGAAGGATTGCCTGCAGGGCATGAGACCAGCAATGGAGTTTCCTGAAGATCACAACTCCAGCTTCAAGGCTTTCACTGGCTTACTAGAAGAAAAGGGAGCAGCTCAAGAAGAGACTCACTCCTTTGAAATTCAGGGCTGTGTTTCTGTGGGTAACTGAGTGTAGTTTGCAAGCCACAGAATGAGTCCTAGAAAAATCACTACAATTTTCTCATTTTTTCCTCCCGCAGATGCACCATGCCAGCTACTAAAAGCCATTTCAGAAAGGGCATGGAAGAAACCTGGGAGAAGGTTTTTCTTTCTAAATAAATCAAGTAATTAATTCTGACTAATGCAATGTTGCATAGTAACTCTTTACAGGGGTTATGAAGTGCCAGCTTCATGCAGTGTGCTTCACTGCAGTAACTGCAATACTGTCATCAACTCTCCATGATTTAGCAGCCTGGTTGGTAAAAGGCAAATATAGCTCTTCAGTGCTCACTGATTAAACAACCACAAAGTTGAATAAAATTTGCCTCTTCTGGCAAAAAGGATGTACATGTACTTTCAACATGGCAAATGTAAGGATTAAGAAAAATTAAATCTTTGCAGAGTAAAAGGCATCTGGATAATATTATAGCTGTCAAACACAAACAGCTCATCTCAAAGACTAATGCAGCAGAACTCTAAGCACAAAGGCTGAACTTCTGCACCCCTCAAGTTTAATTTGCATAATAAGGGCTAGTACAGTAGTCTGGTATATGCAAGACCTTTGTTTATGGCGTCCCTACTTAACTGTGTAGAGTCTTTATATCTAGACATAACCACTGAAACTTGGAATGTCTCAAGAACAGGAATGCATTAATCTTTATAGTATTACATTTTTTCAAGAAGAGTTACCTCATTAGCAGCATAGACTACAGAGACAAATTACTGAAAAGCTGTGGAAGAACCCAGAGGAATAATCAGGCCTCTGAAGTCCTATCTGTGTCCTGCTTAGCAAAAGTATCATCTGCTCCACAGTGCAAGTGTTTTCTAGTGGGAACCAGCTGACTTCCTCTAAGGTCAGGGTAAAAATATTTGCTTAGTGTAGCCCCATGTCCAGAAGAACAATATTTGCCCTGGTCACACATGTGTTGAACATGCATATTACCTGGCAGATAGTGTACTGGTATGTACAACTAAGGGATGTGAAGGAGACTCTTGGGACATAAAAGGATATGTCACATATACCTACTGAGAGACTTCCTTTTAACTGCTAGCAAAGTGAAAGTATAGTAAGGAAAGGGTGCATTGTTTCAATTTCATTATACAAACAAAACAAAAAAAAAGTACTTGCAGTTCCATGGAATTTTAGTACAGTTAATCATAAACCTGATATTTGCATCTCATGAGCACTGGGCATTGTGTAGATATTGAAGTTGGGATAAACTGGTTTGGAAATGTTTGCTTACTATAGCTATGTTCAGGGGTTAACCCTCACTTCCCCATTCAGATGCTGGCAAAGGAAATCCTCTCATGTTCACAAAGACTGAAAGTTAGCCTATGAATTCTTCACACCTCATGCTATCTCATAAATAGCTGCTTGCTTTGAAATGTGCCAAAAAGATCTGTTCTGGTATGATTCCTAAGGGTAACTTGAACCATGAAGAGTTGGCTTTATAATGTCCTTTGTACCTATGCAGTTCTTAGACCCTTCATTCATTTCTGTGAAGCTATTCCAACTATGCTTTATGGCAAATGCGTCCACTACCTGACTCTAAATGCTGAAATCTTGGAGGCTTCTTTAATTGCCTTTCACAACTACATGAATGTAGCCATTTGAATGCGCTCAGCTCACATTTATGCACCCAGACACACGCATAATAAGTTTCTTACTTTATCCCCTCCTCAGTCATTCAGTCATGCAATGCTCACCCACGTGCATGCAGACATGCATGAAAATGAACTCATACAGAATCTTATTACTATTTAATGTCATGAAGAGTAAGAAGCTTACATTGAAGAACATGGTCATCTACATATTCATGCTGCCATGGGTCTCTGTTGGGCGTATTCCTACTTGAGCAATCCAGCACCTCTGTCATAGATTTCTTGTAACAAATCAAATCCATAATCTCCCAGTCAGAGACCCTGCACCCCAGCCTGTCTCTTTCCATATTCTCAGTTAGGACCTATATTGGGCCGTGCTGTCCTTGAACTGCTTTTGATCTAAATCTGGATGTGGGTATTTGTGTCCAGGGATGCCCTTGACTCCTCCTCTCAATTTCATTTTGCCACACTGGATTACAAGAGTGACTGCCTTGAAAGGTAGCTGATTATAGTGTGAACATTTTCTATTTTCATATAACTTGCCCTGCCATCCCTTTCCATTCCAATTTTGTCGGCTCCTCAATCTGTCCTTATGACATATAACTGGTCTTTTGGCAGCCGTTGTCCTTAGTTTTTAATTTCCCAGTACATAAAGGAAACCACACATTGTTTCTCATAGGTCTCTGCTGCTGATTATCTCAAGTCAGATCCTCTCCTCTGAAAAGCTTTTAAATTTGGGAATGTTCAAACCACTTAGATTTACACAGACCCGCAGTGGGGACTTAAAGAATCCAACACCCTTAAACTGGGAAAAGTTTAATTTGATAAGAAACTGTTAGAATCGGCATTCTGCAGCTGGGAGCCACTTACAAATTTGTAGGTTTCCTAAAAGGTTTGACATTATATGCTGTATAGAAAATACCATACTGAAATACAGATACAGAGTCACTGATATGGACCTAAATGCAGGCATAAACTTGAACTCTTGTCCAGCCAACCTACTAGTGCTTATCTTTACTTTTTCTTATATTTGTAACTCAATAACAAGGTATCCACATGATACAACACCTCTTGTGACACTGCCTAGTTCCTCATCATTACTAACTTTACTTATAATTTATCCAAAAGGCGACCAGCAGAGCTACAATGAACTTTACTTGAGGTTGAGTATGTTTGGAAAAAATCCAGACAAAATGCTTAGGCTATTTTCTAGACTGATGCCACCATTTGTTCATTTTTTTTTTTTTTTTAAAAAGGGGTCTTTCTTCCTCCTTTTCTGGGAGAAAAGGAGTCTGATTTACAGAACTGCTAAGTGCTAAGATCTGAAATGGAAGTGAATGGGAGCTGCACTTTCAGTACTTTACATAACTATAGAATACTAAGTAATCTAAACGAATGGATACCTCAAATTATTAAACATCTTTATCTGGATCTTTTTAAGATTCCCCATTAAAATAGGGATAATAAATTATTACCTTCTCACCTCAGTAGGAAAGCATACAGATAAATAAATATTTTTGTGCTAATACTGCAATGATAGTACTAATGCATGAATATAATGTAATACACTAATTTACATATATTAAATGTTTATTTACATTATAAATAAATGTGTTACTATAATACCTCAAATAATGTTAGGATGAACACTGTAAGAAAACTCATGAGGAAATGAATAGAATTTTTCAGAGCAAGTTTGACTTATGTGCAACAGATATTGCTCAGGACCACTCCCTGAATACATAGTACCATCTTGTCTGCATCTTAATTACAGTACCTCCTAACTTGTCACAATATGTTAAAGATTTTCTTCTAGTGCTGCTTCTTGTGTACAGTTTCTAGGTTTTGAATCAAAGATAGATACCCAGCATTGGGTATCCTGTGGGTAAGTTGTACTGAAAGTAGCTGCTGGGCGAAATGGGGGACTCACTGGAAAATTTGCCTTTTCAGGAGTGTGGACACACAGGAATAGCCTTTGTTAGCCGTTGGGAAAGCCCTGTGAAGTCAGAAATGGAGAATGCTCATTGCAGAAGGAAGCTGCAGGAAATGCAGCTCTTCCTGATGGAATCCATTCTGTGGACTATGATTTGTCACTGAGCTTTAAACTCGCTAATTTTCAATGGATTTTATTTGAAATGGCAAATAGCACATCCTTAACTTGACAGCCTGTTGTAATCAGTCCATGCTTCAAACATAAATGTTCCTGAACTTTCCAAAGAAAAGGCAGGAATATTTTTTACTATGAATATGAAGAAAAGCCTTCAGTAAGGCTTTTGACACTGTCTCCCATAACATCCTCATAGGTAAGCTTAGGAAGAGTGGGTTAGATGAGTGGACAGTAAGCTGGACTGAGAACTGGCTGAAGAGCAGAGCTCAGAGGGTTGTGATACGCAGCACAGAGTCTAGCTGAGGCCTGTAGCTTGTGGTGTGCCTCAGGGGGCAGTACGGGGTTCAGTCTTGTTCAACATATCCATCAATGACCTGGATGAAGGGACAGAGTGTACCCTCAGCAAGTTTGCTGACGATATAAAACTGGGAGGAGCGTGTACCACACACCAGAAGGCTGTGCTGCCATTCAGCCAGACCTGGACAGGCTAGAGAGTAGGGTGGAGAGGAACCTAATGAAGTTCAACAAAGGCAAGTGTAGGGTCCTGCACCTAGGGAGGAATAACCCCAAGCACCAGTACAGGTTAGGGCTTGACCTGCTGGAAAACAGCTCTGCCGAGAAGGACAACAAGTTAATCATGAGCCAGCAATGTGCCCTGGTGGCCAAGAAGGCCAATGGTCGAGGGAGGTTATCCTCCCCCTCTACTCTGCCCTGGTGAGGCCACACTCCTCGAATAATTGTGTCCAGTTCTGGGCTCCCTAGTTCAAGAAAGACGGGGAACTACTGGAGACAGTCCAGCAGAGAGCTACAAAGATGATTAGGGAACTGGAGCATCTCTCGTATGAGGAAAGCTGAGAGACCTGGTTCTGTTTAGCCTGGAGAAAAGAAGACTGAGAGAGGATCTTATTAATGCTTATAAATGTCTAGAGGAAGGGGCCAGACTCTTCTCTATGGTGCCCAGTGACAGGACAAGGGGCAACGGGCACAAACTGGAACATGGGAAGTTCCACCTGAATATTAGAAAAAACTTCTTTACTTTGAAGGTGACAGAGCACTGGAACAGGCTACCCAGAGAGCTTGTGGAGTGTCCTTCTCTGGAGATATTCAAAATCCACCTGGATGTGATCCTATGCAACCTGCTCTAGGTGAATCTATTTTAGCAGGGGGGGTTGGACTAGCTGATCTCCAGAGGTCCCTTCCAACCCATATCATTCTGTGATCCTGTGATATTTTCTCCCTTTTTTAATTTGTCAGAAAAACATACATTTTTATGGATGATAATTATTCAAAATTTTGTTGCAAAGTACTATGGAAAATTTTAATTTAGCCAAACAGCTAAGGCTAATATATGGCAAACTGTAAAGAAAAAATTACAAGGTCTTTGAAGCCTAAGTAATAGGCAACCTTAGTAATAGGTAGTGCTTGCCTATAACATCGAATGCAGTTTGGAAATTGCATCCATCCTGCTCTTTCTGACTTCTCTAGTGACATTTTTATAGAAATTGTATTATTTTACAGCAAACTTTATGAATCATTTCTGATTTTGCTACAACAGAATGAAGGCAGGAACATAATACCCTGAATTCTTTGATTGCTTGGCATGTCTTAACATACATATCAGCTTCTTACACTCTCCTTTTGATATTCCACTGGAATTTAACAAATGAAGCAGAGATTAATATTAATGGAAAAGTAGAAATTACCATACATTTGTTGTCTGTTTTCATCAGGTGTCAGACATTACAGTAACAGACGCCAATTTAAGAATCTAGACAGATTTAGATAATTTCCTTCATGCTTGATGGCTATAATTAAATTCTGGGAATCTGCACTGACACTTCTGTCATACCGTGAATGTGGCTTCCTAGCTCCTAATTATAGAGGTTTTCATGTTTTCTCTGCCACCTAGAATTGTGTGGGGACCAAAATCATGTTAATTTTGTGGTTGCAGTGCTGGAGAAGAATATGCTCAGGGAAAGGTCTGCCTGTCTCCAAAAGCCACCCATAATCCTCTCTATGCTGAACCACATGTAAGTGTCAATAATCATACCTGGGAGCATGGGGGCAGCATAGCTGTCTAGGCAGGGCAGTAAATTTAAGGAGTCACCACCACCCTATGTGGCACCCTGTCTTTGAAAATAGCACACTACTAAATAATGCATACTGGTATGCCGGCCAAGTTAGCCTCACCTTGCCCAGACCTGTTGGTACAATATGCTTTTTTGTTTGTCTGGAAGTATTCTCGGTCTTAGCAGCCAGAGCTGTCTCTGCCCTTGGGAGCTGAGACAGAAGCCTCACAAACACTGGTGACACACCAGTCTAAGTACCACATTTGAATCAAATTTCTGCTGCTTTTGCTGGTGCAGTAGGAAAAGTCTGATTTCCATAGCTATGTTGAGATCCAGTGGTCACATCCTCCTGTGGTGCTTCTGCAGCGTATGGATGTGATGTATTTCAGTGACTATTCTCCCGTGTTTAGCTCAGTGGGACGATGTAAGAGGTGGGTTCCTTGTTCTTTATTGCTTTCTCATTCTTTGCTTACTTCTTATCTTTTTCCTGTTCTCCTGCTCTGGATTGATCATTCATGCTGATATGATGATAAGACATTATTTTGATGATGAAAGCTTTAGTGTAAATACTCACCAAGACATGAACTGGAAAGCAAATACTTAGACTCAGCGACATGAATGCTTAGGGAAATCTTATAGGTACCAGACCTCTTATGAACACTTCAAACAGTTGCCTAGCTGTTTTCAGTGACATCATTAACCCTTGGTGGTGTAACTACAAGACAATGCTGCTCTCCAAGATGGACATTTACAGCCTTCCTTCTTCCTCAAGGACAACTTTATTTGATAGGTTAGAATGAAGGTGAGCAGCCATGGAACGTGACTACAAACACGGTGAAAAATGGTGAGATCTTCCCAAGCAGCACTTGTACACAGGTGCACCTTACCTGTGTGAACAAAAGCAACTTAGGTTTTAATGTAATTGGTGGTAGTGTGGATGACAGGAACAAAGGTGACATTCCTTGAGTCTGAGATCTACTATTTATCTTGAAATCAGTTTCAGCATAAATAACATGTATGAAATGTTTCCCCTACACTGACAATGAGCCTTGATTAATAATTAATGCTACCTCTGGATGTTGAAGGACAATTCATTCCCTGTGCTTGGTAAATCTAGCACTGAGAATGCTTGTCAGCATCTGTTGGAAAGGACATTTAAGATGAGCCCTGGAACCTAAAGTGAACAAAGACTGGAAAATTCACTTTTCACAGACCACTGAGAGACAGATGAGGGTTCATGTTTTTATTTAGGCACCTCATTTCCTGTGCAGGTTCATGGTTGCAAGCTGGAGGAGTAAGTCACACAGAGGCAAGGGAAACTTTAGACTCACAATTCAGAACTGTCCTGCAAGCACAGATCTTCTGTGAGGAAAAGACCTTTCCTTGCTCTTCACTCCAGTTGAGAGTTCAACTGATGACTGAATTAGTGAAAGGCCTCTAATGCAGTGCCCAGGCTGTGGCTCAGAGGAACAAACAAAAATATTTTGCCTGACTTCTATGGCCTGTGGAGCAGGTGCCTTAAGAAAAATTTTAGCTTTCCTCTGCTGAGCTTAACCTTCAGAATTAGAAAGGTTAAAAGAAGAAATGTAAAACTGAGCACTCATCTGCTGATTTTTCTGCCCTGATAACCTACATGTAGCTGAGTTCAACCCCATATACACATAAAGTGATGATTTTTTCACTCGTTTTTACTTTCTCTCAGATACCCAGAGAAGCTGGAAGACCAAGAGACTCCCCTTTTTGCAGACTCATGCATTTTTCAGGATGCTCAAGGTATAAAAAAAGGAATTGAGCCCATGATATTGGGCTCCCTGCCAGCACAGGGTTATTCCATACTGTGCATCTCCTAATGTTATTTCCAGACTAATTTTAATTTAGGACATTCCTGCTTTTCACTTCTCCTCATTCTAATTATAATCTCCCTATCTACCTGAAATAACCTCCATTAAAAAAAAAAAAAAGGGATGGTCTTAAAAAAACAACTACAAAGAAATCAATCCCTCATCCATTACCAGGTTTTTCTTTTGTTCTGGAGCCACGCGTGTAACCCGGTTAGACCTGTTCTCTTTGAATACTGAGGACTGAGCTGGCCTTATGCAAATGCTCCCAACTTCATCTTAGTTGTTGTTGTTGCAGACCCAATCAAACGAACAGGAAGTGACCTAAGGAATTTCTCTATTGGCTGCCTAAGTGCTCAGCAAAATGTTTTAAAATTAATATCACATCCATTTATCTTCACTCCTGGGAGTCTGTAGGAGACATAACCTAGTACCAGTGTTTACCCAACCTACTGTTCTGTAGACAGTTTTCCCATTGCCTCAGTTAAGGATTTCCACTCCAGAATCTGCAGCTAAATGAGGTAAGGTGTCTGGGGTATTTTTTTTAATATAGTTCCTTTAAATTAACACCAGTGAAAATAAGATTTAAAAAAAAAAAAAAAAAAAAAAAAAAGAAAGAAAGAAAAGAAAAAAAAAAAGAAAAGAGAAATATCTACTGGATTCATGCCATCCTATCGAGCCCCTCCTTTCCCACTGTGGAACAGCAGCTAAGCTCATTTGATCAAAAGGCTTTGTAATGTTACAATAAAGACTTTTGTTTTCCTATTTTGAACTTGTATCTTACTTCTATTTAAATATTTCTGTTATATTTACATTTGATTTGGGCCAGATCTGCTGCCTTTACTTACCCAGAATGTCATTGACTTTGAATTGAGACAGTGGCTTCATCAGGATTACCTAAAGACTCCTGAAGATCCTTTTTATTATGTATCTAATAATATTCTGGGTCCTAAATCTGCTGCTTTTGTCCACAGAGTGGTCATCTGTTCAGTAAGGCAAGAGGCAAGAAAGCAGACCTTCTCTATACAATTGAGAGTGCTGGTGTTAACAGAACTGGGAGACACTTTACAATGACGATGTTTCTCTTGCTTTTAGTGATGAGGATATTGATGGTGATTGTGCTGATAACAAAAAATCCTAAAGTACATTTATAATTTGGCTCGGTTTTATCCTCAAGACAATTTCTTGGCAGTTGAGGGGGGACACAACATGACGGTCTCTGCTGATCTTAGTCCCTTCTAAGTTAAAGCACAGCGCAGAACCCAGCTCAAGCACTGGGTAGGTAAATACAGTGTGAGAAGAGGCCTGCAGTGTCTTTGCTTGCTTAATTTGTTTCTGTTCCAATGGTAATTTTATTTGAATAGAACCAGAATTGGCCCCTTGAGGTACAGACACAGCTGTTTAAGTAATGGTAAAAGTGAATGTAAAGAAAAAGTTGCTGAAAATGTATGGTGATTTTGTAAAATATGTAACAACAGGCTTAGTGATAAATGTTTGCATTTCACCACATGAGACATTTTAGGCACATACTCTTGTGTATATGGTTATAAAGTTATTGAATTTTATCAGTAATATTCTTTTCGATTACTTCATCTAAAAATATCATACGTCCCCGTTGCTTCTAAAGTACATCCAACTGTCCTTTTTTTTTTCCTATTCTTTAGACAATGAAACCAGTTCATAATGACAGAAATGAACCTTGAGGTAAAAGTTTCATTTAGTGATTTTGTTTGTACTTGTGTCACATAAGACTGTGTTAAATATACCTATCTTGCACCAGTATTTCCTGTAAATTGTGAAAACTTCAGTGGAATAAAAAAATTCACTCCTTTAAGTTTTGTTTTGATAGCAAATTTGTGGGTAGCAATTTAAGCCAGTTTTCTGAAATCTATTTTGCACTGTAGAAAATACCAGAGCTGGAAAATATAACAGTTTTATATTTAATGCAAATGCAGAAACCAAAGAAAATGGTTGCAATTAAAACTAGAAAACCAACAAGATTAAGGTTTTCACCAACAAATATCACAATAAATGACAGTTTAATTCCTGGCCCTTACAGTTTTCAAAACCAGAAGTGATTGTTGCAATAACGACATAGGACTTCAAATATTTTTTCAGAGTTTAATTAGGTGACTTGAAGTAGAGCTTATCTTCTAGAAAACTTTCAATACTGAAAAAAAAAAAAGTTCCTAAATCCAATTATGGGAAATTCACCAGAACTTTTTTAAGTGCCTCAGCAATTAAATACTATTTCTCTAAAAATATTTTATCTCATTTTCAATCTGACATGGTCTAGCTTCAACCTGGTCTTTGATAATTGTGGTAGTCTGAGCTCCATAGGCTATTCCCTCTCATGGAAAAACTTACACTACAGTGAAAACCTCTAGGACCTCAATCTGTTCCACTGTAAGCTTTTCCATCCTTTAATCACTTTGATGGTCCTCTCTGATTTTTCAACATCTACTGAGAAATTTGGATGTCAGAACTGGACACAGGCTGTATGAACAGCAGTGCCAAACATAAAGGTAATATGAGTCAATATATTGGGAGTTCAGGGTCAGGGGGTTATAAAATGTGTTCAAGGCTGTCTTAGAGTCATCATACTCCAGACACCTTTCTTGCCTTTGAGCATTGGTCTTACATGCAGAGACAAGGTTATCATTAGTAGAGATGATGTTGTTTGCTTACATTTTCTTTTCATTTTTTTCTAGTCCTAGTGTCATTTGTAAAGCCTATAAGGATGGTAAAAAAGTATATTTTTCCCAAGTCATAGTAGTATAGGATCTCATATCAGACCAGAATAATGCTTTGTTTGCCCCGGCGTAAATTAGGTAGCCCTTCACAGCAATTTATAAGGTGACAACAATACATATTACCCCAGTTGTGGTGAGATCAGGTAATAGAATGTGGTCTGTTTAACATGGGCTATTATTACCCTCTTGTCACCTGAGAGAATATGCTGTGGTATTGCTATAGTAAGTTCATATTACTTTAGATATTGTCAGGTTGTTGTGAGTTTTCAGCAGTGGCAGAAACAGACAATAGGACAGTTGGACAAAGACAAAATTAAATCATTTGGCTCCCACTGAACTTCCTTAATTTTTTTTCATTCCCGATGAATTTTATTCACATCTATACTTGTTCTGTCTGGGAGGTGCAAGGTAACAAATTGCAATGGAGGGAGATCAAACTAAGAAGGAAAAATCATCCAGAAACACAGATTAAGAGAGATTAGAGAGGAAAAAGGAAGATTTCTGTAGATGCATCTGTGTCCAGACATGACCAACATGTTGGTCTGTTGCTTGTCCCACAGCAATTCGCACCAAAAAAACCCTGCAAAATTAAATTCTACACCGGTTGAAGAAGTGAATATTTATGTACATTTCTCACAGAACAGGATTAATGATTTTATTGCCTCAGTAAACTCTGAGAACTGTCCATGAGCCATGACACCTTTCCAGAATCGGTGCTTACCTTCCCTCCCTTGTTCACCCCTTACACATTCTTTATAAACATGTCTTAGTCTCAGGACCAAACCATTCAGTCTTCTCCCAGTCAAACTCTCCACTGACTGCAGTGTAATCTAGATCTATTCAGTGAAGTCTCAGTCTATTGCTGTTTACTTATTCAATTCTCACAGAAGTATCTGAGCTGTTTCTGCAATGTGATGAATACCATCTGTGTGAACTGGAGCAATGACCTACTGTACAGAGAGACAGGTTGGAAAGTGGGTGCTACAGGACAGACCTGTCTGGCTTAAAAATTGGTCAGTGTGCCGAGACCAAGCTATGGATAGAAATTAATGACCTCTTCTTATTCTGATGGTAATGTGACCACTCTTTATAGGATTTTCTGTGGTCTTGCAGTGCTCTCTTTCTCATCAGCCTTCCTACAGTTGTAAAGCAGGTATTCTTGTTGAGAACTAGGTGTTTCTGTGGCAAGTAGCATGTAAAAAGAAAAGGGTCACAAACTTAATTGACAGTTGTCATTGCTAATGACACATGATGTTAGGATGTGGTAGAACCAAATATAAAGCCTTTGCTGTACATGAGGAAATGAACAGAAATGCTAACGATTTTTGTAGCTTGCATAGTTGTGATGTTTAGTGAAGTAAAATCTCTGTCCAGTCTCACAGTTTAGTTACTATTGAACTTTCAAGCATAAACTCATAGAGTTTTCTTCCTAATAATAAGTGCCTTGTACACCACCGAAGTCCAACACCATATTTAGCAAAGCGCACTGGCTTCAGCCGCTCAGCCAGCCTAGAGCTCAAGGGTGCTTCTTTCTTCCTGTCTGTGCCTTCAGCACACTCTGCAGCTTACATGTATTTTGGCTCCTGATGAACCAAGGAATACTTTTAGTAAGTTTTCAAGAAAAGAGTATATTGCAAAATTGGTAAGGGTGAAATTAATAAGTAATACTGCTGATAAAGGGTAATCTAAGAAAGGTTTGTTCTTCACACAGCTGGTATATGGAAAACTAGGGATTAATTTTGTTTCTGTGGAAGTCAGGAGTCTTTCTTAGTATAAAAGTTGCTTTGAGCTGTACTGAGGATGCAGCTTGCACCAAGTGCCTCACTGAATGCCTAAAATACTTGGGACATTTGTTGGTCATTGGTCTACAGATGGATGAGAATGAGTAACTGTGGAGCCATGTAGTCAGTGGAGCAATCAACAGGCATTTGGCATTTTGTGTGTCTTCCTCTGAGGAAGAGCACTCAAAGGTTCCCTTTCCAAAAGCTGACATTGCACGTGGTTGTCATTGCCTATTCCTCTGGATCTTGTGAAATGTGCTCCAAAGGAAAGAGTATGAGAACTAGTAGACAAAACAGCTAGCTGGGCCTGGATAATCACTGGTTACAGACCAATAAGATGGGGCAATAAAAGAGAATTGCTTTGCAGTGATGAAAAGAAAGCCATTCTTCTTAAAGGATGTGCAAACATGTAGAATAAAATAAAAAGTTCCTGCCTATTATGGAGGAAAGATACAGACATAAACACTTGAGATATTTCCTCAGCTCACAATCAGATGTAGCCAGAATAGTCTCCTGAGCCCCTACAAGTCTGTAAGTATTAAACAACTACGAGTAAAAATATGCTCTATTGTCCAAACTACCATCATCAGAAGAATTGTTTTTGTTTCTTAAAACCGCTCTGGGTTTTCTTTCATCTAGCAGTGAGCAGGTAAGTAATTTATATTGCTATATAATTAACGAACCCATGTAAAACTGCCCAAGATACTGTGGTCAGGAATCAGACGAAGTCCATGATATAATGATTACCCCCAAACTTTCTTAATGATTTTTACTGAAACATATAATTATTATTACACAACAGTTTAGAAGCTTGCAACTTGATGATACATTTTCAAAGTATGCTTGGTTAAGCAATTGTCTCATAGATTGGCATGACTATGGAGGAGTTTTATCAGGGACTCAAATTCTGACACATTCAAGGGTGCTGTTCTCATCTCTTTTGCAGTGGGATCTAACACACTGTTCACATAAAACAGACTTTGCTTGTAATATTCCCAGGCAGCTGCCCTGACAGAGGAAGATGAAAAAGTTTTAGTAGACTGAATTAATAGGTGAATAGATGAGTAAGATGTCTTACAGACTTACCAAAAGTGGGATGTAGAAAATGAAATACATATAGTTTTTTCCTTAATTTAGTGACTTGTAGATAACCTCCCTAAGACTTTTTTTGATGAAGCTATAATACTTTGTAAGAACAGGTAAAAACTTCTTTCTTTAAAATCTCAAATGATTAAACATTTTTGGATGATAGTCGAACTGTAGTCAATCCAGTATTTTTTTCTTAGTCTGCCTGTAGCCAGTCCTGATACACCTACACTCAGACAAACATACTGCACTAAGTACATGTACATGCACATCCCTTATCTCCTGCACAGGCTTTCTTGCTTTACTTTTTAAATTAGGATTTCAAATATTTGCCCCAATTTAAACCAATTTTGTTTGCTAATCTGAAAACCTCCTTATTTTAATCCTTTAAAATGCAAAGCTATTTGTATTTGGTATTTCATATATAGATGTATTTTGTTGGTAGGTATAATGAGTGATTAGTGTTGTCTTGCAGCGAGTGAGGGGGCTGCTCATGCCAAGAGCCCTAGCCTCAGCTGCCTGCAACTTCCATTCCTCCTGGTTTTGCCCTGTGCTGCAGTAGTATTTCTTGCAGCAACACGTGCACGGCCTGAGAGCTGGTGTGCCCAGGGCTGCCCTTCCCCAAACCCTGGCCTATGAGCAGCAGGCCTGCAGCTCTAGCACCAGCCAGGCTTTTCTATGCCAGCATTGATGTAATGGAGGGATGCACAGACTCAAAGGTGTTAATTAGTGCTACTATATATGTGAAAAGCTAACAGGCCTTTGGGTCATTTAGAACCAAGATATCAGCCTGCCTTATACTATGACACATTTACAATATTAAAAATCTTATGAAGATTTAATCATTAAAGGTAAAAAAGAAGAGAAAAGAAGAAAAAACTCCCCAGTACCTGGCAATAGCTTTTATAAGGATCTCTGCTAACACTTCCTTCCTAGAATAATGTTAAAGTTGATATAATTCACATGGTAATAAATCTCCTTTTGAAGAAAATATTTGTTTGAAATACTCCAGAAATATTTTTATTGGTTTTGTTGGTGGAACCTGTTCCAGGTACTTTGAGGACTAAGTGAGATACATACCTGTACAGGGAAGCAAAAATAACTGAGGGAAGAAAGCCTTTTTCCCTGTTTCTGACTCCTCCAACCTCCATGCTAGAGACCAGCCACAAACTCCCCATTTGCTGTAAGACCTGGCACTCTTGTGCCACAGATAGATAGTTGAAGATGATGGTTTTGTCTGGTTTACTGGTTACAGGCTTATGGTAGTATTTGAAAGAAGCTTCCTTGGCCAGGTCAGCCAAGTAAAAGGCAAAAAATGAAAGAGAGACGGAAAAAAAATGAAACAAAAATTAAAAAAGAGAAATAAAGGGAATCATAGAATCATAGAATGGTTTGGGTTAGAAGGGACCTCAAAGATCATCTAGTTCCAACCCCCCTGCTGTGGGCAGGGACACCCTCCACTAGACCACGTTGCCCAAAACCTCATCCAACCTGGCCTTAAACACTTCCAAGGATGGGGCATCCACAACCTCTCTGGGCAACCTGTTCCAGTACCTCATCACTCTAACAGTAAAGAATTTCTTTCTAACATCTAATCTAAATCGACCCTCCTTCAGCTTAAAGCCATAATAAGGAAGAAGAGAAGGAATAGCAGCAATCAGTGAAAGAGGAGGAACAGGACAGTAAACTTCACATCTTAGGTAGCATCTGAGACAGTCAAATCTGGTAGTCAGCAGAGGCTGCATTTCAGGATTACTGTGGTGAGGTTCTACAGAGGGTTCCCTGGTGACCATGTGCACAGCAGCCGTGTTAGGCAAGTTTATTGCTTCCAGCACAGCTGCTCTGTGGTGACATTACTGCCTGTTTGCAGTAATATCTTAGTTTGGTATTTCACATTTTCTGTGCTTTGTAAACAATTCTATATAACAGGTTGAGTTGCACTTTTGTTACTTGGACAACTTGAGTATAGGTTTTTACACGTCAATTGATTGGGATGGGGATCCTCCCTCTCTGTTGCCAGGCAAATTGCTTTTTAAAATTCCTTTCCTTCATTGTAATAAAAAAAAAAAAAAAAGGAAGAAAAAAACCCGCCTTGAAATAGACACAGTTCCACAGAACAGAAATTTTGAATTTTGGCCAGCTCTACTTATGAATTTCTAGTTCATTTTCGGGATCATACATAGGTCAAGGTCAGGTTTTTTATTTAATAAAGTGTAGATTTAATTGTCTGGCTAACTTAACATTCAAATCTCTACTAGGCACATAACAGCCATAATGCATAGAAGAATCTTAGTTTTGGTCTGAACAGGTCTCTTTTTTATAGAAAATTCTTTCCCTTCTCTTTGCCCTCAAAAATGCACAATCATCCTAACTCATTTGAATGTTGAAATTTTTGCTGGAGATGTGATGCAATGGACAGTAATGAAGCTTGAGCTGGAAGATATGAGTTGGACTGACTTCTCTATTGACTTGTTATAAGACAAACCATTTCAGCTCTGTATCTCAATTTTCCTATTTGTAATAATGAGGTAATGTTAGTTCTTTCCTTCATTTCTGTGCTTTGTGCTCTCTGTTGCTTTCACTGTCTGTGTGGACTCTTCCTTTTCTGCTCTATGGTTGTCAGTGTTTCAGGAGTTCTTCCATCACCATAGATGATTTTACAGTTGATGAGCCTTGCAGGCTTAATTTTCAGAAGAACTTAAAAGTAGCCTAGATCCCAGCTGAGTACCTACTCCTCATGGATGGCAATTTTATTTATTTATTTTTTTTTAAATACATTAAGGGTTGGAGTGTGTGTAGGTTCATTTGGGAAAGCAAACCTTCCCAGTTCTTCAGGTTTTATTTCTCAAGAAAGTTCCCGTACTGCTTACACTTAATTTGTTGTTTTTTCTTGTTAGTTTTCCAACCATTGTGTCTCAGCTGATTTTTCTTTATGTATTTTGTATGACAGCTCTTCTGACTTAAGTCTTAGAACAGTGTGTTACTTTGACCTGTTGAGGTTTCAGTTGATGGAAAAGTACAGTATTGAAATCTCCTCTGACACCAGGCTATTCTGTAGCAAAGGACTATTTATGAGAAGGGAGAGAGTTCACGTAAGAATCGAAAGAGTACTTTTGTACAAAACCCAATGGGAAAAGCTCTATTGTCAAACCGGCCCAGGCTGTTGAGGCAGATGCCTGGCTTTGCTCTTTTGTTTATATTCCAACAAATCAAAGCTGACCTGTGTTGTTATCAGAGTAGA
The DNA here is from genome assembly GCF_011004875.1 of Balearica regulorum gibbericeps. Taxonomy (NCBI): domain Eukaryota; kingdom Metazoa; phylum Chordata; class Aves; order Gruiformes; family Gruidae; genus Balearica; species Balearica regulorum. The sequence goes on along the minus strand of NC_046188.1, from coordinate 49,837,504 downwards.
GCAACAGGTGCAAAAAAATAACTCTGCTGCCAAGTCAAACGAAAAGTTAAGACTAATACCCTCTGGGAGGTATTGAGAAGATAACAGAGAGCCATGCCAGCAACTGAATTAACGGCTCTATTTACGGTGGTTTTTACTTAATAACCTGCTCCTAACACTGACACATAAATACTCCATTGTATTGTTTAATGCAATCACTGGAGAAATCAATGGAAACAGGATGGGCAGCTCTCACTGTGCCAGGTGAGAAGGAGCAATGCCATGGAAGTGTTGCTCCTCTAATCACAGACAGGAGAGAGGAGGAAGCTGTTCTTGGCTTTTACAAAAGTAGGGAGACATTGTTTCCCACAGCTGCAGAGCAGGAAACTTAAGTCCCTCCATTTTCAGCTTGCTTTTAATGAAGGCAGGGAGCATAAATGAGCCCCAACATATATATCATCTACTGTCCAGGTGGCTCCAGGAGGCTCAGGACTGCCTCAAAGTCCTGGGTGCCTGTGGTGAGTGAGCCTGCTGCTACACCCACGGGTGAAGCAGACAGCTCTTGTGCAGCCAGTGGAGTGGGATGCCAGGGCAGTTGTCTTGCAATGTTTTATTCCTTACAAAACAAACACAGTATGAAGAAACCTCATGGACATAGCTGGGCTCCAAATAAATGTTTACTAAACACACAAACAAGCAAGCCTGAATGACAGTCAGAGTAATGGTCTGACAGCAAGTTTCTGAAACAGAGTCAGTGAGCTCCATTTAACTATTTCAGTGATATCTTCCCCCTTGGGGACACTTTCCTTTGCAAACAGCTGCCCAGCTTGGGATACTTAGTAGTCTAGAGAGGAGTGCAGGGGGGGCAGGCATCCTGGCTGGAGCTATCACACAGGTGGGACTGGCGAGTCCCAGCTTGGCACTAGGGAATGTGGCTGACCCGGGCAGAGTTAATAGTCAGCCATATAAACCCTCCCTGTCAGTTACACAGAATAATCGTTCCCACCATGAGCCCTGCACCGCCTCTGCTATGTCTCCTCCTTGAAATATCCTTTTGTTATCATGCCAGCAAAAGAGTGTGATCAGATTGTGGTTAGTCAGACAGTGAGTTGTAATAAGGTATAAACACTGCTATTAACTGGGTTAGTCCTCCAGCAAGCTACCTAGTTCAGGATAAAACGCTTTATGTTCAACTTCCAGCTTCCCTGTCCTAGCTAATTTGTGCTATACCGCTCATGTATTTGATGAAGAAACACAATTAGTTTGTTGACCGAATTAATCAATTAATGTAAAAAATAGTCCCAATAGGAAAATTTGCATGTTCCCCAAGACACTTGCCTTGTTTTGCTCTCCATCCCATGTTCCTTATTCTGTTTAGTTCTCACTCAGAAACCAGGCCTGAAGAGGAAACCTGCAGTTTCCTAGCAGATGTCCTTTATAAAAACAAAATGTATGAAACAGAGTTTACAAAGAGGAAAGGAGAAAAAAAGGATCTTTTTATTTTTGGAAGTAGGCAAATTAGTGGTTGTTACTGCTGAAAACCTGACTAGTCCCATAACAAAAGAGAAGTGCTGGTGGTGATCATTTTTAAAATAAACTTCTCCATAAAATACTGGCTGCTGCAGCAGCATATGTCAGAGTCTCTATATCTGAGTGGCTGTTATGTCAGAAACACTTCAGCACCTAATGAGAACCAAACATGAATACAAACACAATTATAATTGTTATTATTGTCATTATTCACTAATAACTGAACAGTCACACATGCTACATTAGCAATATGGAAAGCAATATGCTGTTGGTCTTTAATGCAACGCAAGGAGAAGCTGTCATGGAAGGCAGAGGGAAGTGGTTGGGGAACCAGAGCCAAGGGAAAAGGAGAAGATGTCAGAACATGATGGTAATATTTTGTTAGCTGATGGGGTTCTTGCCTAATTATAGACAGGTGGCTTGTCAAGCTACAGGGGCATCTAGAGTGGGTTTTGGCCATTTGTATATTTAGTGTATTGTAAGCAAAATAAAGGTGTTTAGCAAAAGGAGATTAGGGAGATGAGCTGGCTCCTGCTTAGAGGAAGGATGTACCAGAAAGAGATAGGAAGAACATGAAAGGAGGTATGGAGTTGTTCCATGAGGTGTGGTAGTAAGTGCTGAAACAATAAAGAGCAAAGGCAGTTTTTCCCATTATTGTGTTTTCCAAGACTCTGTATCCCTGAGGCTAGACTGATGAATCTATGGCAAATGATTTCTAAATATTCAGGAAAAATGGCTGACCCAAATTATCATGAACTTGCTGAGGTTGGTGCAGGCAGTAATGAAAGGAGTGCCATATGCCAGTTAAAGCCATCTTTTGCAGCACCAACTCTGAAGAATAAAAAAAAAGAAAAAAGCCTGCTTTTTTTTGCCAGTTTTTAGAGAATATATCTGCTCGTTCCAAATATTCTAAGGATATGTTAATGCAAAAATGACACAAACATTTATCACAAGAAATAAAACTTTTTGTCTTAGGTCTATGACCAGCAATTCCACTAATAATGTACAGATCTGTGCCCAGATCTTCTGCAAGAGGAGAAGGAGATTTTTGACAGTAAAATAAATTGTATTCTTTTTCCATACTCAAAAACTAGTGGCAAGAAGAGGTACATCTAGTGTGAAATGTGACAAGGAAGCATGGATCCCAAACACTGGTTCATTGTTTCCTCTGCTAAAGTAACATAACTACGGGTAAAATTTGCAGAAGTACCAACCCTTGGCAGTTAGCACTGTCAGACCCATTTATGCCTTGAAGACTCTCTGTTCACAGTTGGCCTTCTGTTTGCTTCTGACTTGGAAAACCAACCAATCAAAACCTTTTTTAAATTTTTCCCTTTTATTTTCATTATACTAATGAGTACCTTGAAAATTGCAGTCAGTTCATATGAAGATTGTTGATTGTGAAAAAGGGGGTCAGAGAAAAAACAACCTATGAGACTTTGCATATCATAAAGTAAATTTTCTTTTTTTTTTCATTCATAAAGTGAACTTTGTTCTCTCTCAAAAAGGAAATTGAACTATGGTTTTGTCTTTAAATTACATCGTTAAAAGAGAGATAAGAACCAAACCTAAACCCTGGAGCGGAGGGATAGCTCAGATACAGATCTAGATCCTAACTTTTCTATCCAAGCTTCTCTTTATATATGCAAGATTTTGAAGCATCCATATGAACATGTTAAAACAACCACCACATATGTCTTACAAAAGTTGCCTTGTAGTGCATCATGAAAATCAGATCTTTAGTAATAAAAGACTCCAATCAAGCTTTATTTGATTTTGTTTATCATGATCCTATCTGTAATGTAATGTAGGTAAATGTTAAATGTTCCTTTTCTATTCATCTTTCTTTTTCTCTTCTTTAAGTTTACCTTCGTGCATACATTTAAAATAGAAGGTTCAAACAAAACAAAGGAATTAACCCAACTCTTCCTTTTTTCAAAAGCCCATAGCAGTAAATGATCAAGGTCTCAATGTACTCTCTGAAAACTCACCAAGAGTCAGTTTTGCACAGGCAAAGATAGGTTTATGCATATGAACCCCAGCTGTATACACCAAAAATACAGAAGCATAGGAATGTGCAGTTCAGAGAGGTGTAGAAGGGAAGAAGACTGGCCTCAAAGCTGCAAACCAGAATCCTGAATACAAAGAGTTTTGGATATTATTTAGAAAATTTTCTTATAAAAATGATTCCTTGAACACCACACTCACAATGTGATTCAGTAAACATATTATGTTACTGTGGCCCAAAGGTACATATGATGAACTAAATATGAAATGCATCAAACACTAAGTATGTTATACAACAAATATTGAGTGTGATCATAGTGCTTCTTCATATGAATTTTCTTCAAAGCTTTCAAAGAATTTGGAAACAAATTTTTATGGGGTATGTTTGCAAAGATATTAGCAATGAAGTCTTGAGATTATCATCAGTCAGGCCAAGCTGCACAGACTGTCATCTGAATGGTACCTATGATCTTGCAAGTCATAGCAAAGTGGTCCAAAGTTGAGCTCTCTGTTGTGAAGTGGATCCCTGCTGGGAACCAGCCTGCAGATGAGTTGTTTCTTTTGAGGCTTCTCTTTGCTCCTCAGGCACTAAAACAAATGGATGGAAACAATGAAATGTGTGGTGGTTACATGTGGATCTACATGATCAGAAGAGATCCTAACACACTGCAGAAAAGGTCATATCTGAAAGTGAGCTGTGGCAGGGATGATATCTTATCTGGGAGTTTGGCATAGACACCAAGGATGAACCTGAGACCTTTGCAAAATAGACAGATAGAGATCATAGGACAATCTTAGGGTCAGCCATAAATGTATGTATAGGCACACTGGCTCAGAGTAAGACCCTGGAGCCCTGGTAGTAATGCACATTAAATGAGAGAGGGGGGGGAAAAAAACAAAAATAAAAAACCAAACCAGAAAACCCAAAGCTCATGGTAACACGCAAACAAGCTCTCAACATTCATATATTCAATTTGTGTGCCTGCCCTTACCATCACTGGAGATGTAAAACAGATGGTTGGAATGCAAAGCAGCTAATTGATTGTATACAAGTGCAATGCATTTATGTTTCTGAAATAATTGTATGTGTAAAGCAGGTCCACCTGCTTTGTTGTGCATGTCCTTTGTTTCTGGTGTCTTGAAAACTTGGCCCACTTGGTTGATTTTGATTTTTCAAGAAGCAACTTAAAATACAGATTCTGTTCCTCTGCAGCTGCAGTTACTACCCAGTATCATTTATTTTAGATTGCTGTTAAAGTGTCTGACTGTAATCCAAGGTGCACTAATGATCTAAAATATTTAACATACTCTGTAGATACTTGTTCCATAAACTCCTAGCCCTGAAAAGCAGGGATTGTGTCTTCACTGTGTACATAACATACTTCAAAGAAAATAGGCCCAAGTGAAATCTACATTTGAAGTTCAGCCATGATGGTAAAAGGGGAAAAATGGGGAAGGATCCCATAGGTAAATATGCCAAAAGAGATCCACCCTTTTGGACACGCCAGGAGGAGCTGCACTGAGCTTGTCTCAGCTAGAAGTCACTCAGACTTTGCATAGCTTACGGGTGGAGTCATGAGTTTAATAGTTTCAGTCAGATTTGCCTTAGACATCTTTTTTTGTGTTTTGCATAGAGTACATAGCTTTACAAAACAGAAGACTGTAGGCCCCCTTCTGCTATGGGCTCCACACCCCCTCATATTTGTAATTAATGAGACCCTTAGTTCAGTTCAGTGTTGTAACATAAGTAACTGTACAAATCAATCAGAACAATCACTTGTAGTACTTCAGGATTCACTTGTTTTCTCTATACTGCTTATTCAGCTTTTATACTGTGTTCAGCATTTTTCTGTCATTTAATATGAGCCGTTCTTGAAAGATTTTGGTTCAAAGAAAGGAGAAACTCATTATCTGGATGTTAAGACTCATTGGGTTGAATGTGGAAATGGGGATCAAAGTAATTTATTTTCAGAGCACACCTGTAGTGCAATAAAATAATTTGCACAGAGTGCACTATACAGTGTTCAAGGTTCAAGGATTTGTAAATGTGTTTTTCTGCAATGCTGGATTTACTCCATGGGCAGGCTAGGGCTCCTTGATCTTTCCATCACCGCTGTTTACTCAGAGTGGTCAGGCAGTCAAGGAAGACAAAAAGAACAGAGCAAATTGCCTACTGTTACTGCCAAGTTGCTGGGTTGTGGCTCGGTCAAAGCTCCTCCTGACTCCAGTGAGGGCTTCTGCTAAGAAAAGCCTTCAGGGTTTGGTCTTTGAATACCACCTGATATATTGAATGTAGGCAAAAGACCTTTTTTTGATTATTCTTTTATTAATTCATCACTTCTCATAGGACTCTTTCTAGAACGAATGTTGCTGAACACCAATGCACAACTGTATTTAACCTTGCTGATTGGGTAAAGTGTTATTTGCTTCCTCTCCTAACTGTGCAATGTTCTTAGTGGTGTTATAAGATTATACTCCAGAGACGGCTCCTCTTCAGTGGAAAATAATGGAAATGTGTGTACAGATACCTGCAATGCACACACACAAAAGCTTATGTGTGTATATATAAATTAATATGTGCTTTCATTTCTAATGTACCATGTCTAGTAGAGAAACAGACACAAGATCTTTATATTTTTTTCCAAAATCTCAGCTCAGCTAGAATCCCTTTTTAACTTGGTTTCCTGAGGAAATGATGCTATTGTGGTTATTCTGTCTGTGTGATGGCTTTTGCATTTGGCCTGTAACAATCTTTGAGTCCCATCGCTAAGTTTAATTAAATTTGATATGCGGTAGAAGCCTCAAAGATATGAAGTTCTTACTGGATTAATGAAAACTGGCTTCCAAGTACAGGAGGACAATCTATTAATACTCCATCTGAAAGAAAGAATGAAGTTTGAGCTCACTCCCTTGAGACAATGAGATACTATGAATGCCCCAACCGTGGGAAAAACTTCAATCAGTGCTCACATCTTATTAGACACTAGAGAATCCAACCACAAGATACACATTCATAGGAAACCAGGCTTCATTAGTTCCACTGTTTACTTTGATACATGGCATATGATTAAAAGAAAATAGAACATTTTAAGTGTCCTTCCCCTTGAGGCTTCACACCCTTTAACCGGGTTTGTCTGTACACAAGGAAGATTTGAGGATTGGCCCTAAACTAAAAAAAACCCATACTCCTTCCAATATCCTGACTCAAAATCTTTCCAAGTATGGGATGAGACACTGCTATAAGCATAAATCTGCCATGAACTTGTATCAAAGACAGGCATATACAGGATGAAATGGAGACAATCACAGTTTAGTCTTCATAGGGAAAACATACTTGAGCATGATGCTGTACACTTCCAAGGAAAGGTGTAGAAGTTACGTTAGTGGGACTTCGTATTCACCTTGAACAAAGTGCTAGAAAGATTTCCAAATATGGAACACACTTGCACTAAGATAAAGGAGGTAACTTGACAATTTACAAGTCACCAAAAAAAACAGTTCCTTGAATAGTACATAGAAGTTTGGGAAAGTTTGGGTTAAAGCTAAATCCAGTCCCGTTCCTGTGATTAATGTCGTATTGCAAATTCTTCCTCTCATGGACAATTGTTCTGACAGGTGATAATGGCAATTAATTAAGTTCTTCTGGTTGAGATAACATATATAGTTTTCAAAAATGGGATATATTTATTGATAAATTTATAAAGCAAGTTCCATGCACATTATCTGAAAATACTATCAATGTTGTTTAGGGATACGGTGGAGAGCAATTGTCTGTTAGACTGTGACAGGAAAGAAGAATTTAAAGGAAAATAACTCAAATATGAATCTAGGGAAAAGGCTGTCAGAGTGCTTCTTCTCAGATCTCTAGCGTGCATTGGTTTCGGATTACTGCTGGGGTAGAAAACTATGCAAGACACATGATTTGGTTTATTTAACCATCCATAGCTTCAGTTGCTGAATCAAAGTGTCATAGAATCTTTTGGTTTGGAAATTCAACTGATTAGTTATGAAGAAGGAAAAATGAGAATTTATCCAAACTGAATTTACCCAGGAGCTTGAACACAGAAATCATTTCAGTTTGTATGCACACATTTTCCTGAACACATTTTTATTTGCATGAGTATTAGGCATGAAAATTATGTAGAATTCCAGAAACTGCAGAAGTTGTAGAAGACAAAACCACATAACACAGTACCTGAAATTCTCATATGGCTTCTGAAAATGTGACTTCAGTTCAGTAAGTTGAAATTCAATATTAAGTGCATACTGTAATTTTTTTAAAAGATGTGAATTTACCAAAATAAGTTCCTAAGAGTGTTTGGCTAATTCTCAAGATTTATAGTTTTCCTAGAATGGTTGGTATTCTACCTTACCTCTATTTGATACTGTAATAAGGTCTTTATCATTAATACTTCATTCATTCATTCATTCATTCATACCTAATTGTCTTAAATTATTAAAACCCAAGTTAAATAAATAACTTGATATGCCATCAGTCTCTTAAGTGTATATATTGACCGTCAAACATGCATTATTGCTTGAAAGTTCTTATGTATCAAGTATATGAGATAAATTATACTCATGTTATATGCTGAATATCTTTATAATCAGTGTAATAAATTTAAATGCTTCCTTACACGTTCTCCCTCACAATACTAAAATTGTTTGGCTTTAATAGGGGACTAAAAAATGTCTTCTCTTCTAACTTGCATAAATTTACTGACTGATTTGACAGTCATCTTTTATTTGGCCAGAGTGGGACAACATGTATCTTTCTTAATTGCTAGTATTTTATACCTCCACATGCCTGCTATGAGAAATTAAATTCTCTTTGCTGGTGGTCAGTGAGGCACAGATTGGCTAGGATTAAGAGTGGAAAGCAACTGTTAAAACATTCATAGTTTGATTTTGCCATGCTGTATAGCTAAAAAAAAGGCCCTGAACTAGGTTATACTGTAAAGCACTGTTCCCTGTGATAAATTTCCTAAGGCTTTGGCTTTTTAAGCGATTCTCAGTAACCTCTCCCTCTTTAAATATATATATATCTTGGGGGGAGGAAAGAGAGAGGCTTGTAACTGTTATAAGTTACAAAATTTATTTAAAATTACAGAGAAAAATACCAACCCAAGTTGTTTTCAGGCTGTTCTTTAAAACCAAGGCTGAGAGTATTTCTATTGACTACTTGTCTTCTACCAAAAAGGTTGCTGATATGGTCAGGCTACGCTCTCGATGGAAGTTTTCTCATTGGCCTCAGTGGGTAAACAGCCTAGACCAGTGACTTTTTTACTTTCACAAGTTCATTCTGTATTTCATTCTCTTTTTAATTCCAAGGTGAAGTTTAGCTGCATGCACATGCCATCCTGATGTTTAATGGTTTTGTTTTTACAGACTTTGTGGCTTTCAACTTAGAATATTTTTGAACATGTTTTGGGATTTTTTTCTGTGTGTTTATATAGGAATAACAATCCGAAGACTTTATAACAGTCAACAAATTACTTTCCCAAACTCTTGAAGAATGTCTATGGTTATAATGTATATTTTTAAACTTTGCATCTTCAAACCACTGAAAGATAATGTAAAATATCAAGAATTTTTATACCTTCACTGGAATGATTAAGCATGTGATAAGTGATATTTTTCTAAAATATCAGATAAATGTGGGGGGGGGGGTTTACAGTATAAATAAAATAAAGGACAGTTTTACTCACAGTGCTAATGCTAAGTAGAAAGGAAAATTTGAGTCACTTAAAAGAGGGAATGCTGTCTTGTCACTCAAAAATGCTGTTTCTGTTACAACAATGGCTGTCTCATTTACAAGATCTTTGACCATCTGATTTTTTGGTGTTTATAAATGTATGATCTGTGATATTTGTTACTGAGAAGTGTTATGGACACTGCTGACACAGATCAGATAAGAAACTGGGTCAGCTGACAAGATATTCCCTGCAATATTACCTCCCAGTAGCATTAATATGTGGGTTCTTCTGTGTGAGGGAGTTTCTGAACATGGGTTGTTGTCAACTGTGAAGCTTCATCTGCAATTATTGAAAAGTCTTTTCTATCTCGAAAAGAAAAGAAAAGAAAAGAAAAGAAAAGAAAAGAAAAGAAAAGAAAAGAAAAGAAAAGAAAAGAAAAGAAAAGAAAAGAAAAGAAAATAAAATAAAATAAAAGAAAATAAAATAAAAGAAAATATAAAAGATTAGAAAGGAAAAGAGAAGAAAATAAAAGAGAAGAAAAGAAAAGAAAAGAAAAGAAAAGAAAAGAAAAGAAAAGAAAAGAAAAGAAAATAAAAGAAAAGAAAAGAAAATAAAAGAAAAGAAAAGAAAAGAAAAGAAAAGAAAAGAAAAGAAAAGAAAAGAAAAGAAAAGAAAAGAAAAGAAAAGAAAAGAAAAAGAAAGAAAAGAAAAGAAAAAAGAAAGAAAAGAAGCATGTTTAAACTACATTTCTCTTTAAATTATGAAGAAAAAAAAAGGGGGGGGAAACTATTTAGCATTTCATTTCTCAAAGTTTGGCAGTTTTCCTGTATTTCTCTGTCAGGAGCCTTGTCTTTTCATTCAGCTTCATTTCTGATTACAGATTATTCATTTATGGATGGGCAGCTGTAGAAACTTGCTTCTCGCATATGCAAATCAATCACGGTAATTTTTATCACAAGGAGATTTTGTGGCAGTGGAACAGGGGTTGTGGCAACATGTTGATTTCAATTGTATTGTCTACAAATGGAATTGGCTTCCTCACTTAACCTTCAGTGGATTTTTTTAATTTTTTTCTTTTTTTTTTGACATTTGCCTCTTGGACTAGACATCGTTCACTAAGCCAGCTGTTCAATTCACTTACAGATCATGATTTTGGAAGGAGCTGGCAGAATGAGTATCAATTCCAGCAGCAATCTACTCCACCAGCAGTCTTCCTGGACAGACGGATATTCCACATGCAATGGTAGGAGGAATTTAATGGCTCTGAGCCATGTTTTTTTGGGGGGAGGCAGAAGGAAAGGGGCTACCACACCTTTAAGCATGCACAAGTATTATTTTTCAGTAATACTAATTTACTGGAGTTTCACCTCTGGTAAGAAAAACTTCCATTTGTTACTTTATTTGAAACAACTGAACTCAACACTAAGTTTCTGAAAGTGATTTATTTATGGTTCATTTCCTTAATTAAAATGAATTTGGTGATGTTGAAAGTGCCAAAGTTCCCTCTCCTCAGTCCAGAATTCTTTCTCTCTTACCTTTACCCCTCAGACATTCTCTAAACCAACATTACTCTTCAATGCTAATCACCCCTCCAGCATTCCAGGGAATAGTCTTTTTGTTTCTTTACTGTATTTGCTTTTTCAGCTCAAATTACTAGATAGCTTTCTAATTAGACTGGCATTAGAGCACTAAATAACTTGTGATCTGAAAACTTTTTTTCTTTTTTTTTTTTCTTACTGTTTTCTTATTATATGGCTGTATATGTAAAAATGTTCATATATATTCTCTCTCAGTATAAAAGTATAGACATAGACATATATATCTCTCTATATATAGTGTTCAATATATTTTTGAAATTCTTTTCATCACTCAGTCAATGCGTAAACCTTAAAAATCTAAGCAAACACATACTGTAGTTGTCCTTCTAATCCAAATAATACTGCAACAAAACTTAGAGTGAAAGTTCCCACTCAATGAAGCTCCTGTTCTTTTTCACGTGTAATTTCTAAATACACAAGAATACATAAGCATGCACTTAATAAATGTGCTGAGCTGTCTGTTACAGATTCATGGGGGAAAATGTCCTGGCTGAGTTTCACTTTGCACAGGATTTTGTGAAGGGAAACGGTGGTATCTATTTTCATGTTTCTAGTGAAACTCCTCAGGATTCACTTATGTTTTAGAGAGACAGAAAGCTCAGACCAGCCTCTACAATAATTCACCACTTCACTTCCTTTTACCTAGCTATTCTTTTCTCTCACTAAAGGCTCTCCATTTACATTAGGAGTCCAGTGGCCTCAGAAATACCTTTACCCTTCTGAAATGATGGGAATACATATCAACCTCCTTTTCAGGGAATACTTGATGGCTCCATCAAACCTTTCTTCTCTGACACACTACACTCTTAATCATTACGACACTCATTCTCCAAATCCTTCAACAGCAGAATGAGAAACAGTTCTGCAAACTCCCTAAATTACTGGTGCAGACCTTGTTGGCCAATATTGATAAAGAAACCTAAGTAACTGTGAGGCGTTTTTGTGTTTACCTGGAAACTAACGTTGTGCACTGTATCTCAACCGAAGAGACCTGAGGTCTAGTGGAAATCTAGTGATTTCCTAATATATGCCAATTTTGTTGCGTGTGGTCCTCTAGCAATATCCACTGTTGTCAGTATTTCTCACGGCTGTGTGGGTAATCTTGGGGAGACTGAGAACAAACTGGTACCACATCCTGGAGTGGAGCTACTGTAGAGCTAGGCCGTAGCAGTCTTTCTTCCTCCCGTAATTCAGCCACCTCTGCAATCCTTCGTTCCCTCATCCTTTACCTCTTCATGCACTTGTGAGCATTTTATCATGCTGCCATTTCAGCTTGGCATATTCAATTGTTCTCCTTTTCCAAGGAATAAATTGCACTGAACTCCTTTTGCCAATCCTTATGTGAGGGCAGACCAAAGCAGTCCTGCCTTTGCTCTTATCTTATATAATTATCCTATCCCCATATAAAATTTCTTTCATTTGCATATGTAAATTATTGTTGTACAATGACGTACAACTGAGAGCAGCTTAAAAGATTACCAGGAAAAGATTCAGACATCCTAACAAGAAAATAAGGCAGCTTCTGTAACTAAAAATGTTTTACAACTGCATTCACAAATCACCTTACCTGACTACAGAAAAAATGGGCTTTCATCGGAATGCAAGCTATATTATGAAGCTGTGGGCCATACTGATAGGCTGTGGAGCAATATGAGAGTGCCTTGGTTTTTACTGTTCTTTGATTAAATCACATAATCCATATTCAGTTCTTATCAAATCCTTAATCAAAGAAAACTTCCATGTCACTTTATGAGAATTTTGCAAGGCTTTTCCATAATTTTCTGATCCACTAAAATTATTTTCCCACACAAGGATCAACATACCTTTTCAAAAGTACTTCTGTAAGGGATCTTCCAACAAATAATTTTGGAGAATTGACCCAACACTAATAAATTAATTCCTGCATACTCAATCTGCCAAGAGAGTTGTAATGTAATAATTCCCAGTTTTTAATTGGAAAGCTGAGGCAAAAAAGAATAACAGTGCCTTCTCCAGCAATAGGGACTGAGCTAGTGTTAAGGACTGAGAAAAGAATCTAGATCTGTGGACTGCCAGGGCACGTAATTTAGCTACAGACCCTTCTTGTCATCGACATAATCCCGTGGTGCTAACAGAGACAGTAAATACCTGTTTTCTTTTCCAGTGTCCAGCAGCTTCTATGGAACCCAGTGGCATGAAATACACCCACAGTACTGGACTAAATTTCAAGTCTGGGAGTGGCTGCAGCATCTCCTTGATACCAACCAACTGGATGCCAACTGCATACCTTTCCAAGAGTTTGATATCAACGGGGAACATCTGTGCAGTATGAGCCTGCAGGAATTCACTCAGGCAGCTGGGACAGCAGGGCAACTGCTTTACAGCAACCTTCAGCACCTAAAATGGAATGGTAAACAGATATTAGGCAGAGACGCATGTACAGCGGTCTGAATTCTGGGATCTTCAGAAGTTCCTTACGTTCCCCAGAGACCTACCTGGCAGATCTTATTTGCTATGTTTGCTCTACTGCTTATACCTCATTCACCATATTGCTAAATTGCTTAGATATGACATAAGGCAGAAGTCTGAAGCACCAGGGGAAAGAGTATGTTTCCCACTCCAAAATTAGCCCTCTGGCTCAGCTGTAGCAGTTGCTGGTTGGAGCTAATACCTTTGATTCTTCTGTGCTTGTTGTTATATGTCCTATCTGCCATATGTTTTCTTGCAGGTCAGTGCGGAAGTGACATGTACCAATCTCATAATGTCATTGTGAAGACAGAGCAAACAGGTGAGTAACAGTCAGGTAACTTGTCTTTTGATGGCGAAAAAAAAGGGAAACTGTCCGTTCCAAGAGAGAGAGATCAAAATGGCATTAAATAAAATGGAAAGTGTATCATGCAGAATAAAAGAAGCAACACAAATATCAGACAATGTCTACTTTTTGAAGTTTCAGGTAGTACCACCACATCTTAGTTTGCATGCGGCCATGTTTCCTGGGAGATCTCTGCAGTATCAGCAGTCTATATTGATGTTCAGAGTTGGAAAACTTTGTAGTACTCAGCAAGTGCAGCTTTGTAGAGGACTTCATTCTATGCTTCTTTTAGCAGATTTCAAAACAACTATTTTCACAGTATTCTCAGTTTAAAAAAAAAAAAAAGAGAAAAATATTTTGTGTGAAGTGCTATTAATGTTTGAAACATGAGAAAATGTCCAAACAAAACTATTTTGAGAGAAAAAAATCTTACATTTCAATTTCTTCCCATTTCGATGAAACTCAGTATTTTGGTTTGACCAAATCTGCATTTTTCCTGTGGAAGTTTTTTTCCAGTGTGTTCATAGCTAGATGAACACAGGCCACCTCCCAAAAATGCACCATATGTAACTTCCTTTCCTAACAGGACTTTGTTTCACCAAGAAAAAAACTTCAGCTTGATTCAATACTCTTCTTCAGGCATGATTATTTTTCTGGTTCCTTTGCCAGAGCACCTCTGTCTATATCCAAACAGTCTCTATCCCACTAGTCCCAGCCTCTTTGTATGTGGATGTGTTCATGACCCATGTTTTAACATCTCCTGGCAGAACACATATGGATTCATAGTGTGTGATGTCTCCAACAAATACTGCCAGCCTGTTTATTCAGCTAACCCAAAGGAGCCCACCCTCTCCAGCCAGGGACACTATTCACCTTCTCCTTGCAGCTGGCAAGCATTGCAATCTGCAATCCACTCCTTGCCTGTGCCAACACAGTGCAGGTGATGCGCATGCAGCAGCCTTGATGTTTGCCATGTAGGAAACTATAGTAATCCTAGTAAGGACCGAGTAAGTCCTGATTTATGAGATGTCAGTATAATATTCGTTCCTCCTCTCACTAAAGATACACAGTGCAGTGCAAAGTATCTCAGCTGCACATCATGGAAAGGTCAAAGCCCAGGACTATGGTTCTCCTAGCTGTGCTGAATCAGGAACGGCATGGTGGGGCGCTGGTGATGCCAACCATGGGGTGTGGGAGTGGGTTTAGTTTCTGCATGGGGAGGAGCAGGTGGTGTGAATTGGGGCTGCTGGAGAAGGGACTCCTTGTGAGCCAGCAGGGACAGGGTTGGTGGTTTAGAAGGAAAGCCTGCCTCATCCTAGTAGATCGTCGCAGTTGTAAAGACATGAGTACTGAAGAAGTCCAAACGGGACTACAAACTGTCTCCCCATGTTCTGGCTAGGTAAGACCTGTTTTCAGATGCAACATTAGGCAGATCAGGTGTCCAAGCAAGCCAAGGGTGTGTGCTATTGTAGGAACACAAGCTCTGGGTGCCCAAACACGCAGTTATTACTTAGCATGCCTGCTAAATTCCTATGTCATAAGTGGTAACTCAGCCAAAAGTGATGATTTAGGTATAACTCATATTTGGTTTGGTTTGGGTTTGGGTTTTTTTGTGGTTTTTTGGTGGGTTTTTTTATTTCATTTATATGAACTTGAAAAAAAATAAAGTAAAACTTAGATTTGAACTTTACATCTCATCCATTCTGACCTGTATTCAAAAGAAAAAAAGATTTTTTTAAAGGCTACTCATCTCAAAAATGCACTGTGACGAGACTAATTTCCTGATCAATGTACAGGTCATAAAGGCAATACTTCTGCTTATATTGATTCATCTGACCAAAAGGTCACTAAAAATTATTCCTCTTTAATCATGAAGGTGGTTTTTAGGTTAAGGATGGGGACTCGACATGCCTGGAATAAAATGGCCCTTCATCTAGGCTTTGATGTTTATCACTATGTGCTTAAACATAAAGATCTGTTTCAGAGGGAACTTTTGAGTTCGGCCATTATAGAAATAAATACTCATTATAAGCATCCTCCTGTTTTACTAAATATTTGAGAACACTTTCATCTCTATGGCACTGTCATAATCACCAGGGCTGAGAATTCAGGACTGGATTGGGTAGAATTAGAGTTGATCTGGCATAGAAAACCTCCTTCAGGGGCATAAAAGATATATTAGCCAGGAAAAGGAAGAGCTTACTACATTATATCTAAAAGTCAGTGCTTTGTGTAAGTACATTTGCCTGAGTATGCAAAACCCTGTTCCATAATTTGAGTGAAAGGAAATAAATTTGTGCATAGCCCCTTTACTACTTGGATCCCTTCACAACTCTTCTTTTTGCACATTTCTTGTTCCCTCAGTGCTCAGTATTCACCTCTGTGCTAAAAGATGTTCTTTTAGTGATCTGATTTTCCTTTTGGTCCTTTACCTTTAGATCCATCATTAATGGTGTCCTGGAAAGAAGAGAATTATCTATACGACAGTGGCTATGGTAGCACAGTAGGTAACTAACATCACAATACTTCATGCATTTCTGAGATGGTTTTATTGTTGTCTGAGGCTATTACTTTAAATGTATTCTTTTTAATTCCCAGAGCTCTTGGACAGTAAAACATTCTGTCGTGCTCAGATTTCCATGACGACACCTAGTCACCAGCCTCCTGGTAAGGAACTTGCAATTATATTGTTAATTGTTTGTCACTTGTCTCAGAGCTACTGACGTATAAAAGTCACTGTGGTCTTCTGTTGTAGGATTCAGTCTGAGCCTCCAGTAATTTTAAACCAAGCAATACTGATTCTGACAGCTCTTTTAGCTACTATTATTACAATAGCTTGCTTTAAAGAAATGCTTCTCTCTTCTCTCTAAGACAAAGAAGATCAAATAATCTGCAATCTCCACTTATCTTTTAAAGTGACTGACTGAAAGGGAAAGATGTTAGTGTCAGAGAGACGAGACATTCCAGCTCTACCACACTTTTCTGTGGTGTAGCTAGGTACAGGCAAGTAAGTGGCATGTTCCTCCCCAGAAGTGGCTGCGTTTCCCTAGTGAGCCAGTCAGCCATGCTGAGTAGGTTACTAGGATTTGGGCTGGGTTTGGGGTCTGCCTGGGGGAGCCGTAGGGCAGGCACCAAGCCCTATGTCCAACTCCACCAGCAGAAGGGCTTCCTGCTGGAGCCCATCTCAGCTGATAGCAGGGCAGGCACCACACACCTCTTCACCTCTCCACAGTGCTTCCATGAGGCAGAGATACAATCTGCCTACTAAAGGGCAAGAGAAAGAGCAAACCTATTTGCCATAGTGCCTGGTGAAAGTACAGTCTGGACAAACATGTCGGGGCACTGTGTAGGCCATGTCATGGAGGCAGGCACAAGGGATGGAGGTGAGAAAGCAAGGCAGTGGGAAAAGAGGAGAGCAGAGATGGCAGGGGAACAAGAAAGGGGGAAGAAGGAAAGGCAGGTCCTTCTTAGGAGGCTGTTAAGCAAACAGACCTGAGGGAAAAAGCAATGGAAGTCATGGGAGGATAAGAAAGGAAGGCACACTGCTGTAGATGCAGCCTCACAGGCGCTGTCTCTGCACTGGGGGCAGCCCTGTGCCTCTGCACGTGGGTGGCAGTCACAGCCTCTGTGCCTGCCCGTTCGCTGAATCCCCCAGTGTCCCAGCACAGCTGGACTTGCCAAGTGACATACTGTTTAAACTAATGCACTCAGCAATAAATAAAATAAGAGAGAAAACCTGACCAGAAGAAGAAAACCACCAAACCTTAAAAATCCCCAACCAAACACTCTGTTTGCTTCCTCTGCCGCCTCCACCCACTTTCACAAGATGGCTACCAGGATTTTGGAGCTCTCCAACAGGACTGGGGACATGTCAAGATCCTGGCACAGTGTGTTTACATGCTGACTGCTTAAGCCTAGAGCTAGGGTGGCACGCCAAGGGCACAGCCTCCTGTAAAAACTAAATTTGTATATCCCGTAAAAAATGGCTCATTCCTGAATCATATGCAAATACTCTGCAACCTTTTGTCAAAAGTTTTGCAAGACAGCTTTGTTGAAACTGCATCATAACTCTTTTCATCTGTCAGGCCCCAGCCTCCTAACATGGCATGTTTGAAACTGGTCTCCACATAGGAGCAGAGGCAGAGCAGGAGGCTATTTACACAGCTGAAATCCAGAATAAATCACTAGCTAGGCAGAAGGCAACTGAACTTCCAAGAATAAATCTCCAGCTAAGTGACGCATAACAAGCATTTGCAAGTGAATTGTGGGATTTTAAAATGAGAAGGATTTATTTAAGAGGGCAAATAAAGGACTGGGTCCTGATGTCCTTGCCTGGAGTTCCCACAGACTTTTAATAACATCAGGGGAATCATAATCTGAGGAAAGGCAGTGAAATAACCCTCATTTTACTTTTTCCCCCCAAGCTGAGTGAAGTTCAGGCTAGTTCCTGCTCTTTGAGGCAAAATGACTCAGAGTATGTTTGCTGCTTGGGGGTCAAGGACAATTATATCAGGCTCAGAATAGTGGAGGTTAAGCTTATCCTCACTGATCTGTTCAGTTTATGTTTCCAGTTATGTATGAATAAAACAAGTATGTGAATAGCTTTGCATCTACCTTTTCACATGCAGTTATTGCAGTTGCTTGGGCAAATCCAGCAAGTTTCTATGCAAATGAATATTTCCTGTGAGTCATTTTCCCATGCAAATGCCCAGTTTCCATGAAAAGTATGATAATCGTGCATTCACAGAAGCTGGGAAAACGTGCGTGGGACCTTAAGCTTTGCTTTATGGAATTCAGGCATGAAGTATGCTGAAAAGCAAAAACAGAGGGGGCTCCCTCTCAGGACTATCCCACAGATTTTTGCAAGACTTACAGTGATCAAATGAAAGCTATTCATTAATGACAAGAGCAGAGCCAGGCTGCGGTGGTTTGAGGGTGGGAGGGTTGAACGTGCAGACTGTGAGGTAGGTTACAGTCATGAACAGACGGAACTTTTCTTTTTCTTAATTTCTGAAGAACCACTTGTGCCAGAAACCCTATTCCTCTGCTGACTTGCTGCAGGTGATAAAGTACCATAGATGAGAAATAGCTTGTTTCTATGGCTCTGAGCCACGGAACAATATATGTATGTCCAGCTGCCAAAAACTCCTACTAGCACAGCCCCATTCCCCCACCCAGCACCCCCCTCAAACAATAATGAGTTGCCAGTTCATTATGTTTTTGTCAAGTAGGTGTTCTGTGCACTGGTACCAATGCATACATTTTGCATTAGATCATCTCTGTGGAAACAAATAAGCCCCCAAAGACACATGCTTCTGCAAAGACTAAGACATAATGGGACAATTCAGGATTCCTTTTATAGACATGATCATCTTATTTTTCTCTCTCTCGCTCTCTCACATAACATGAGGAGAGGTATTTGTTAATCAAATTTAGGTTTCAAAAGCCAAATGTTTACCTCTGCATTCATTCTTTATTCATCAATGATCTCTTTGTGAGGTGTGCTGACTAACATACAGTACAGAAAACAAAACTCTCCCCCTTCCTCCTCACTTAGATTACCTTCTGAAAAGTGATTATCATCAAAAGAGTTATTCATACTTTTTTGTGGTTTTATTTCTTTCAACCTGCTAATCAATGGAAAGCCTTTAATCAAATTTACAAATAGGCTTCATTTTCCTTCTCTGCAGGTTCTTCAGATGTGAAAAAATCACAAGATCATACCCCAAAGTCCCACACCAAGAAGCACAGTAAGTTGACATCCGTGTTTACAATGGTTGGTTGATCGAAGGAAAATAAACACATTAAAAGAAAATTCCTTTTGGGATGGAAAATTAAGCATTTTGAAAAACTGATTAGATTATTATCATGATTGAATCCTCCAAGGATATGACTGTTTCTAGTACTGTTTGCTTTTGTTACTTTTGACTCAGTATTGTTATACTTTTCAAATTGTTTTTATCTGTGAGGGAAACAACCAGAAACCAGTTGCCTCTGCCCTATGTTGAGCTGGGCTGGTGGACTGGAGTAAAGAAATGATGAAGGAGACCCAGGATTAAATCAGGAAGATCTGTGTGTGGGCATGGCTATGCTCATGGGCATGCCTGCCAGGTGCAGCGTACACCAGAGACCCTGCTCAGCATCTTCTTGCAGAACTTCTCATGCACAGTGCCACGAGCAAGCACCTGCCCCTCAATCCTGCCACCTTCTTCTCCTCTGATATGACAGTCTTTCCACTCCCCTCCTCTGATTTTTCTGCTAGTTTTGATTCAACCTGACTCTGACGACAAGATTACCATTATTGTGATTTCTGGACATAGTTCCATTAATGTACTTTACTGAGATTTTTATGCTGAAAATACCTTGTGTATGTCTTTTGCGTCCTGTGTCATTCCCTGTTTATAACAGAAAACCTTAATATTGGTCATTCAATGCATTTTGTAATATTTGATTTCATCCTGCTTCAAAATGGTCTCCAGATTATCTGTCTCTTCCTGACACCTCTTCTGACCCTGCTCTGTGACTTTGCCCAACAAGAAATCCTGAACTTTTTATCTGCACATAGATACTTCGTTTCTTTTTTTGTGTGCATATGAGGGTTGCTAATGAACAGATTAGATAGGACTGGTCTGAAGACAGACCTGTGTGGAACTGAGGTCACTTGTTTTGTTCAGCTTGGAGAAGAGAAGGCTAATGGGTAGCCACATCACAGTCTACAACTTCCTCAAGGAAGGCAGTGGAGGGGAAGGTGCTGATTTCCTCTCTCTGGTTACCAATGACAGGACATGAGGAAATGGAATGAAGCTGTATCAGAGGAAAGTCAAACTGGACATTAGGAAAAGGTTCTTCACTGAGAGGGTGGTCAGTCACTGGAACAGGCTCACCAGGGAAGTAGTCAGAGCACCAAGCCTGTAAGAGTTCAAGGAGCATCTGGACGAAGCTCTGACTTCTTTAAGTCTACCTAAGAGGACTGGGACCAAATACACATTGATGTGGAACAGCATTTCACCTCCTTTGCCTTCTGTCTGTCTTTTAAATGTGTGGAGATTCAGGGCCTGCTTCACAATTATCTTGGCTGTTTCACATACGGTGTCAGGTTACATGCCATACTGTAGAAGAATATCAGTAAAAAAGGGCAAATGAGATGAGGGGAAGACTTAAACATGTTACCTTCAGTGCAGAAACAGTGCCAAAGGCAGAAGGAAGCAGTGGGTGGTTTGGACTCTGCTTCCCCTGGTTGCTGGAGCTCCTACCTGCCTGCCACAGAGCTCGGACTGCTGAAAGCTGACACTCGCCTTCAGCCTCAGTGTAAAGCCTGCCCACCTTTTTTGCCTACAAGTTTCTGAGGTGGGGGTCCTGTGCTCCAGTAACTATGGCCTGTCCCTACCAAGTGGTCACTATCTGTAGATGACATACTGTAAGAGCATGACATAAAAATGGCAAGCATAGCTCAGAGAGCTCTTTAGACACTCCTTCCTCCTGCCCCCTTTCCTCTTTCAGACCCTCGAGGAACTCATCTTTGGGAATTTATTCGAGATATTCTTCTCAGTCCTGAGAAAAACCCAGGATTAATCAAGTGGGAAGACCGATCAGAAGGTGTCTTCAGATTTTTAAAATCCGAAGCTGTGGCTCAGCTATGGGGAAAGAAGAAGAACAACAGCAGCATGACTTACGAGAAACTCAGTCGGGCTATGAGGTGAGCTGAGATGTTGCTGCAGAAGACTGGGGCACATAAAAAGACAATCTATCTGAATGGAGAATCTAGCTGACTTTTTAAAATTGTCAGCAGCACCAGTTGCTTTCTTTGACAGCTGAGTCTCTCCCACTAATTTTGAGATTGTAACATTATGTTCTTTCTCTTTTCTTTCCTCTCCTGTTTCTGTATACTATAATATATATAACATAGATATATGTTATATATATAATATAAATTCTGTTGTTGTCCACCCAAACAAACAATGTAGTAAGGAAACATAGTTGTACCAAACTGAAAATTCACATGCTACTGAACTGGGAATGCTTAAATGGCCCAGTAAAGGCAAGAGACCTTGCTATTTCCAGCAATGTTCAGAAACTAGAATACACTCACCCATCATCTTAAAATAAGTTTACAAATTCTGTGTGAGGATTTTCTTTGCTATTTGCTTTAACATTTTTAGCATTTTTCCATAATCTATGAAAGTTCAAAATGTATTTTTAAGTGGAACTTGAGATTCTTTCTTGGTCTGATTTCAGATCCTGGCTTATCTGGAAAAAAACTCCATGAAATCACTTAAGAGTGTGTGATAAATATGGCAATATGCTATGACCTGAATTCAAAGGTGAAATTCAAACTCAGAAGATAATTAATATAAAGTAAAAAGAAGACATCAATTTTTTCTTTTCTTTCAGTTATAACAATGTTAGGTATTTTATATATATATCTCAATAGAAAATAAAGACTTTCCAGCTAGCTCTGGGGTTGCCTAGTTGGCAGTGGCCTTTTAGGACCGTAAGTAAACTTAATCTTAAATATTTTTCTATGTTTTTATTTTAACAGATACTATTATAAAAGAGAAATCCTGGAGCGTGTGGATGGTCGGAGATTAGTATATAAATTTGGAAAGAATGCCCGTGGCTGGAGAGAAAATGAGAATTAAATATGTCAAGAAATAACATTAAAAACACCTGGATGTAAATATTCAAAGACTATTTTCATATATTTATGTACCAAACTGCGATGAAAAACCAATTCTACTTATGTTGGGAAGAAGGAACATTATCATTATTGGTATTAAAATTATTTTATTTGAAGTATGTCCTGTATGGGGAAAAAATGTACACAGTTTTCTGTGATATGATAACATTATAGAATGATGATTATTTTTCCCTTCTTGTGAAGTTTTTCTCTTTCTTTTTAAATCATACAGGCATAATGTGATTTATGACAATGCTGTGAGTCATGCAAAGAAAGGGAAGGAGCAAAATACTAGGGCATTTAGGGAGTATGATAATCCACTGTGGAAGGCAACTGTAAGTAGAGGAAATAGTAAAGCATCTCTGAGCCAAGTAGTCTTCCATAGTCAGCTGGTTTATAGCTTTCACTGGCCAATATCACTTGTTCCTTCCATCCTCTGATGTCTGAGTGTTTTAACACTTTGCTGGCTTCCAGTTGCTTTTGTTGAGTCAGACTGTGGGCTCCTTTTCAGTTACTTATCCCAGCCACAGAGAGCAGTGACTCTGCGAGGTGGGTGTCAGCATTCATTTGGAGAACCCATACTACCTCCACCGCTGGGACCTTCTTTTGTAAGCAGAAGTTTAGGACCTGACCTTGCCTGGTACTAAGTATCCTCCCTAATCTCCAAAGGGCATTCAACTCATCCCAGGAAAAGGGCTATTTGTTTTTCACTAACAACTGTGAGATGAACTGCAGGAAGAGTGTCAATTTCAGAAGCTATTGAAGGAAGATAATTGTTTTCTGACTGGGCAAACTTACTAAAAAGCACCAGTTTCCCAGTAGAAATATTAATAGTCCTCCCACCCTCTCATAT
Source organism: Balearica regulorum gibbericeps (assembly GCF_011004875.1). Classification (NCBI taxonomy): domain Eukaryota; kingdom Metazoa; phylum Chordata; class Aves; order Gruiformes; family Gruidae; genus Balearica; species Balearica regulorum. Next base: position 49,814,373 of record NC_046188.1, on the reverse strand, counting down.
TCCTTATTAAAGCATTCAAATCTATGCTATATGAAGCAGTGAGGAGATGGGCAAGCAGAACATATATTAATCCCATGGCATGAGGGAGCAGTCTCCCCAGTTCCTTCAAGTCAAATGGTCCTCCTAGCAAGTCAAGTGTCACTTGAACAGATACTTTCAAAAAACCTTTGAGAAATGCAAAGCTCCGTTGCATGTAAAATATTAGTTCCCTTTGCTTTTCTCAAGTCTAACTCTATATTGTATTTGTATTTGTCATCTGTGCTTGGGATTCTTAGTCGGAGAAAAAAACATCAACATAAGGACACTGAGATTTTGGGGACACTCAGATCTGGGTCAGTATTTTGGGCTCATCTCTAGCAATGCTATACAGAGACTGAACGTTCATCGGGGAAATAAAAACTAGAGGAGGCAGCACTTTACCAGGTCTCTAAGTACATGAGATGTGGGAGTTGAGAAACAGGATCTTCTTGGTGATGTTAACAGAGGTGAAACCAAGATCAATTCCAACTCACTTTTTCAGGGATGGGGAATTTGGAAAACAATAACAGGGGCTGAGAAGTCCAGGACAAACAAACAAAAACAAAACAAAAAAAAATTAAGAGTATTATATCCATCCAATATCCATGTCCTCAGGTGTCCCCTGGATTTGAATCCATATTAGCTTGAAATGCAGCAAGGTGCAGCTGGAGATTGTAGGGTATTCCATTTTTTGTTTGTCTTAAAAGGAAATAGAGATGAAACCAAGAGACAACAGGGTATCAAATGTGCTTAGCAACAATTTGTAGGCAAACATGAGAGCCTAACTCATTATCTACACATGTAGGGCATGTCAAACAATAACACCACCTCCTACACTGTGTATGCCAGAGCTGTCACCATCAATTACCCATACATGACAATTTTTACTTTTCATAACCTGGGTGGAGAGAGATTCCTCTTATTTACAAATCAAATAATAAGCCTCTGTACTTCAAAGAATATTTTTCTTTTCTTTCAGTCTCTTTTTTTTTTTTTTTTACTGACTGTGCTAGCCTTGCTTGCTTTTGCGCAACTCAATAATTTCATTTTTTTAGCTTGATTAGCTACATTCCACTTCTTTTACCATCATTTTGTAGTTCATGTAACAAGAACCAGGCCACCAGGTGAGGAGAGCACCTTCACTTTGCTCCAAAGACTGTTCCTTTCTCCCACCTCACAGTCCTTTGCCCCATGCTTTTCACCGTCTCCCCTTCCCTGCCCCCCCGTTCCACACTTTGGGTGAAAATCCGAAATCAGTGGTATCATCGCAAATCCACAATACTGTTGTACCTTATCTCAGGTTAACAAACATCTTACAGCAACTGACTGCAATATCTTCATAAAGCTGCCTTCTACCAGATCTCTCATCAAACTTCTTGGGAGATAAAATGAACTTGTGATATACACGTGTCACCACTTGGTTACCGAGCAGCAGCTAAACCTGTTTTTAAAGGTTTTGAAATATAAAGCTTTATTTAGAAGTGTACTGTATAAATCTAGACAGTGATTTGCATTGGAGTGCAGTATAAATGCCAGTCTTCCACTAGCACGTATTTTGGTACATGGAAATCGTGCAAGTTTCTATTCCCACTCTGCAGAACTTTTCAGACTAGGTACTTGTCATTCAACATTACAATAGCACAAAGTTGGAATAGAAGCCAGCCAACATTTACTCTGTTTTACAAATATATTAACCTTTGCCTAAGACAAACACAAAGGACTGTTTAAAACTACAGTTCTTGCCAAGGACAGATGTGACAAACCAAAGGGAGTCTTTTTACCAGACCTAAGCAAATGGAGAAAATGAAGAGATGAATGTTTATGTAAATTACTATTTAAACAAAAAAAGCATTTCTGATTGCTCTTTTATTTTATATTTCAGAGGCTGAGCAATCATATTTTTAGATGTATCCTTTAAGTTAGCAGCTGCTGAACTGGTAGCACCATGTGTATAGATTTTTATTGTACCATAATTTTTCATATGTATAAAGCTCTAAATAGGAAAGTATATTATATTTATATAGTTACATGCAAATCACAATGTCAAAGGTGTTGGCACGAGCACTCTCAAACTATATTTTCTGCACAAAACTAGAGCAACTTACTCTAAAAACATCCTGAGAAATTGTATGTAGACTGGTGAACTACATAGACATTAAAATGTTTAGTTACATTTTCTTCTTTCTTTCTGTAGCACATTGCATAACACTGCTTGCTTCTCACAGCATCATCTTCAATGTATACGTGTGGATAGAAATCCACGTTAGATATTTCACTATTGCCATTGTAAATCTCAGCTTGGAGACTATGTATCACAAAATGGTTCTAAAGACTGTTTCTATTTTTGTGGATATGACATAAATTCAAATAAAATTCATGAAAGAAATTTTCTGATGAATGTTTATCTTCACTTGTTTGTGTCTTGAGATTGGAAATGACTAATATGAATTCTTTTAATATTGGAGAATATTTCAATATTGGCAAAAGGACTGATGTAACTACCACAAAATCCGATACCTTAAATTTACTAATATGCTGAATAGCCTATCTATTGTGAAGATACTGGATTTCCAAACCTGTTTTATGTCTCACAGGCCTTGCTGGAATACTCAGTTATGTCAACACAGCTAGATTGCCTTTCTTGTTTGGCTGCTAAACTTTACAAAGGTCTTAATTCAGCTCTGATTTAACTTCAAGGTATTTTGAAATGTGTGTAAAGGATAGGCTGATTAAGGATACCATTACTCACACTGAGAATTTCCTATACTGAATCAAAGCAGCTAAAACTATGAAATCCTGTCTTTTGTATTATTTTTCCATCTTAGTGGTGGCTACAAAAACACTGAATGAACAAAGAGAACATCTCTCCTAATTTGGTTTGCAGCTTGAGGAAAAAAAGTGAAAACTCTTATAATTAAGAGAAAGTCAAAGTAAGCCCACATGGCATTTACACTCAGGCCGGGGGGGGGGCTGTGGCTGTATCAGTATGGTGTGAGAGTACAGTGCATGGACCTGCAACGAGCCAACATGTAGCACCTGCTGCTGCCTCGGTTGGCATCCTGAGCTGATTGATTGGCAGCATGGGGCACCATGGCGGTGCAGTGCAGCATGCCTGCTGCAGCAGCCTGTGCTTGTTGCTGTGCCAGCATGTCTGGAGTTGGGTTTGAATCTCAAACCCAGAGCTTCACTGCAATGGGACAAATCATGCTGTCATGCTCTATAATCTGCAAATGTGCTTAATTTTAAGCAAGTGCGTGATTCCACTGCATTTGAAATTATGTATGTGGATGTGTGAGGATGGTGACTGTATATGTTCAGTCTATATTGAATCAGCCTATATTCCAACCCAGAATTTCAAGGGGCTCCAAAATTATGTCCAGCTAAGTAGAAGAATATGTTTGAATTTTAAACACAGGTACAACCCCAATGTTTAGTATGCAAAATCAGGCCAGTGCCCTGAAAGGGTTGTCATAGTTTGGCTTGGAGTCATAAGCCAGGTTTCAAAAGGAATGGGAACTAGATTTCAAGCAAGTACAGACTGAGTTTTTAAAAAAACAGCTAGTTTTCTAGTAAATTGTCAGGCCTTTTGTTTCAAGCAAGCTGAGGCCAATATTTGAGACAGAGACGAATGAGACTATTGCTTGGAAACATGCAATTAAAAGCACACTTAAAACCCCCCAAACTCTTCTTTGGTTGTGACTTAAAATCAAGCAAAACTTCAGCTTTCAGCTGCATTCTGAGGCCATACAAAATAAAAAATCAAGGCAAAATTCAGAGTGTGCAAATCCTACATAAATTGAGAATAAGTAAGAGGAGTATTGTAAACAGAGTCTACCAAGCTACATCTAAACCTGTTACAAATTTGTGGGCATGTCTGCATCAAGGACAAGTGAGAATTGCTTCAGATAAATGAAATCTGGTACTGAAGAAAGATTAGCAATTAAGCCTTACCAATACTAATAGCTTCCAAGAAGTGTTAAGTGGGATAATTACAATAATTTGAAAGATAAATTATCTAGCTGGGTTTTAGCATTTGCTCCTTTGCACAGATGGAGTTTTGCACAATGCAGTCTAAGTCCTGAGTTTTGTGCCAGTCAAGAATTTCCTCTGACAACTACTCTTGGTGCCTTTCCCCAGATATTTAGTTTCTTCAGTCACCTCACTCTGTTTCAACACATGAAAATGTTAGAGAAAATAATAAGGAAGAAAAAAAAAGCGGGAGAAAGAGACAGAGTAGATGGCCAGGTCTTCCTGCACCAAACAGTTCTGTGTGAAAATACAAAGGCTGTATGCACAAAAAAAAGTTGATGACATCCAAGTTGGTCTATTTATAGTCTTTCCATCAGAGGTTGGTTGCAAAAAATTAAACATAAATTAGCCTTTACAAGTCTAATTATAACTGTAAGGAGAACAAGAAATTAGAGCAATATGCCTATGGGCACTGCATAATCTTGTAAGCTTAAAAAAATACTCAGTTATGAAAGTAAAATGACTGAAACACTATTTCTGCTGAATCATTTCCCCCCTCTGTCTTCAGAATGGTATGATATTCTCCTTTGCTTTCATCTCATTTTGAATTTTTAACAATAAGATTCAGTCTCAACACAGGGAATGAAGAGGGACATGGATGATCTGTAATGTTGTAGCAGGTGTAGAAAAACAAACAGGCAAACTATAGCTTCTTCTTCCTAAGCTTTTTGGTTCCTTATTTAGCATTTATACTGTTCCTGGGAACAAGGTGTGAGGTTGGGGATAAATTTAGTCTAAATATGTAATGTCACTAAAATAAAAAGAAAAAATAAAACTATTTTTAAGATTGCAGAAGTTTCTTTTTCTACAACTGAGATTCTAATGCACCTACCCCAATCAGTTACTATACCATGTAGTATAATTTTTCTTGAGACGTGACTGTTAACTTGAACAGCTAAATCTGTTTTAAAAGGGCCAATAGTTTCTGTGAGAAATTTGAAATACGCTCAAGTATTTGCATTTTAATTTAAGTAACCCTGTATTGTTTCTTCAGGAAAAGCCTAACAGCAAGATATATTTTACAAGAGTATTTTCATTTTCGAAAGCTCTCACTGGCAAATTTTGCTACTGAAAACCAGATTTCCAGCATATCAGTAAAATAGGCAACACAAAATAAATCAGGAGACTTTTTTTACCATTTTATTTTTAACTTTTGAAAAAAGGTTATGCAGTAACCTTCCTTCTATCATTTTGTTTCTATCTTTTACCTTACATTGTTGCACCAGCACTAAATCTGATTTAATGAATAGATTCACCCTTTAAAAAATATTTTGTATTTTTTATATCCTATGGAGCAGGTGAAGACACAGGGAATTTTTAGCTAATGACAGCACCTGTTGAATGTCTTTCTCTGTAAAGTAGACACATACATTTGGGACATATGCATGGCAACATACCCTGGATGGGATGTTCCCACAGGAACTGGCTTGACTAAATCTCTTAAAGAAACTGTTACATTAATACAATTTCACCAAATATCTGTTAAGCAAACCATTCAGTAATGATAATGTAAATTCAAACGTGGTGAGAAACCTCAAAAGCAAACAGACTGTCAAAGCTCCAAGAGGAGCGCAGGTGACAGTTTTGTACTTCTCCAGTTACTCACCTGTTTTTAGAAGTTACAAAGATAAACACAACGTTCTGAACAACTTTAATCACAAGGCTCGAGACTGTATGAAAATCCCGTGCTCACTATGCTGGCATCAGTAGCTCAGCATTCAGCTGCCCCTCACTGGAAACTTTGTTACGGTTTGAGGTTTTTCTAGGAGAACCCTATTAATGAATATTTGTATACAAATCACCTGCACCTGGCAGTTGGAACTATATTTTGCTTAAAGGATTATGGTTCACAGCAGATCTGACATAAGCAATCATATTTTTTCATTAAAATTTAACTAATTAAGGTTCTGCCCCAGGAATTTTACATCCTGATGGATCATTGCTACCTTGCCTACCTTCCTTTCTACCACAGAACCTCCATCACATTTCACTGTCATGCCCGATGCATGCCCCTAATATCTATTTGACATAAATATTTGATCTAAAGTGCTCCTTTGAATGCTAGATGAATAGTAGGAAAATCTGAATGCAACCTACAAAAATCTCAGCACTGCAAATTTTTTTGCCTCTCAAATCTTTTCGAGGAACAGGGCAACAGGCTGTTCCAGAAGTGCAGTTTCTGTTCCTAGAGCTGGCCTGCGAGGTCTGCTCAAAAGCAACACAAAATGTGCCTTTGCCCCATACCTTTACAAACAAGATTACTGCATATGGAATACTTCTTGGCCCTGGGGAAGTAGGAATGCTTCATAAATATTTGTCATCTGATGTTATACATTTTATGTATGTCTTGTACTTAATTCTTCATTTGTATCTAGTCTGCAGTTTTATGCCACTCTAGATGTTAATAGAGTCTTCTTCCAGTGATTTGGTTCAAGTGAATTGTTAAGTCAATCAGATCACAAAATGAGATTAGCAGGTGGACTATTTATTGCAAATATCACTCATCGTGAAAAGCACTTAATTTCCATTGGAAGATGCTTCTTGACATTTTTACATAAGTATATGATATGCACTAGGATTTGCTCGTTTCAGGCTATGTGTATTTCAGTGAGGAGTGAATGCCATTTTAAGCAATGATTTCAGTATCAGTGACACATCTCATGAATTTTTCCAGAGAAGCCTCTCCCTCTCTCCTCTAAAAGCAGTGAAGAAGCTATCATAGCATGAAAATTCTCTGAAAGCCTCCTTCTTGGAACTGTGTTCACAGGCTGAACACGACACCTTATATACTGCTTTTTAAAGCTCCTTTCTGAATCTTGAAAACTTTGGGCAATAATGTGACCTGCAGCACTGTGTGGCAAGGTGACTATTGTGCTTCACAGCTCCCTAGGGAAGGCTGCAGGACAGGTCCATAGCAACCTATGGGTGAGGGAAGCACTGCGTTTATCCAGGTTGCAGCCTCCAGAGACTGTAGGATTCACTGTGTACAGAGGTTTAGTGCCACTGTACACCCTCATCTCTCAGGCTGTGGGTCCTGCATCTCTCAGATGTGCCAGGCAGATGTAGGCTGAAGATTTTTAATATTCTCAGAGAAGCACCCCAAATGCTGTTACTGTGAGTGCTGCAGAAAAGTCAGGAGATTGATGGCACTGTTGAAGCTCCTGGAGGTGATTCTGTCCTGCGAATACGGATACACAGCCCTCCACTGGAGATCATGAAGTGCACTGGGAGAGTGGACTGCACCTTCTCCTTCAAGTCTTGCCAGTTTTGCTCACTATTTGTCAGCTTCTGTCTCCAATCTTTTCTCCCATCCCCTTTTCCCAAGTGAGGTTGTTACAACGTAGCTGGCTGGACCCATGGAAACTGTTCTTTCCCTGGAAGGGAACATAAAGAGTTTGTCCATCAGCCCCCTGGTCTTCTGAGTCAGCTTTCATGGGCTAAAACCAAAGTAGTCCTTTGGCTCTAGCTCACACAGTTATAGGCTGTGAATTTGCCAAGTCAGGGAAATTTAAAAGTGCAAATCAAATCTGTGACCCAGGGTTCTCTTACTGAGTCATTGACGTTTGGAGAGAATGGAGGATCACACCACAGGTCTGATGTTGCAGTGTTTCCTGTGGACTATGGTACTTCTCCTCAACATAGTCATCCCACCAAGCCTGTGCCTGAACACTGACAGGAGGAGAAACAACATTTGCCACCAAAGACTCACAGGCTGCAGTCTCATGCTGTCTAAGATCCCTGTATTTTCAAAGAAAGTTTAAATAGAGAGGCAATTAATTAAAAAAAAAAAAAAAAAAAAAAAAAAAAAAAAAAAAAGAGGGGGTGGGAAACACCTTGAATTTAATCCTTTTCATGGCAGATACAATCATAATGTCTCAGGTAATTAGCTTTGCCTGAGATGGTGATCACTCATTTTAGGAGTATATAAAAATCTATGAGTTGCGATGTGAGGCAACCTGCAAGTCTCCTTGCATCCTCCTAGAGTTCCCTCTGTACTCTTATATCTCTCTCTAAATCGTACCTCCTCTCCTGGGGGAAGGCTCACCAGAGCTTATCAGATTCAATTACTTCTGTTTGATATCAATGTTCTCATGTGAAACCAGAATACAATTAAGCCAAGACTACCTCCATACCCCCAAACAATTACAAATGTTGATGATTCACCAGTTAGTTATTCATGCCAAACCAATATTTTTCAGTATTTTACAGTTCATGAGTGAAATATTTCAGCATGTTCAGGCTGAAATCATTAGCATGCCAGGAGGCATCTAATGGAGAAGAACACTCTGCATGGGGACAGATGGCATGTTTAGCAGCCGTCATGCAATCACATACAGCTTATGGACACTCTTAACTTTTCCAGTAGGTTTAGGATTGAGGGGATAATAAAAGTTACATTTGCTTTCAAGGAAATTTAGAGTTAGATAATAAAGCTAATCCAATCCATTACCTTGCTGCCACTGGAAGAGGGACACACTTTGCCCTTCCACCTCCCCAGATTTATCCCTGGCACAGCTTGGATCCTGCCTGCTGCTTGAACCCCTGCCCAGCCATGCCAGTCCCCAAAGCTCAGAAGCTGCCCGATGGCCCTGCAAGCTGATGCACTTCTGTAGAGCTCTGACTGAGCTGGCACGGGTGAGGAAGCAAACCATCCCATTGTGTTAGCCCCCCTCATTCCCATCACTGTCAGTGGCTGCAGAGGACTGGCAGCATGTCAGGTGGAGCAGTTCTTTAATTTTGCTATAAAAACAGAGATCAGGGTTGGCAGTGCTGAAAATACAAAGGATTGGAGGACTGCAATAAATTTTGAGGCTGATAACCACCCTTTGTCTCCCTAAAACCTGAACTCACTACTTCAGTGAAGGGAAGTAATTCACATGATGTGCTGTGTGCTTGTACTGGTGAGGAGCAACCCAGTGCTATCAAATTTAAGGGGGCAGAATACAAAGACCCATTGTCAATGATGTCCCAGATTCTGAGCAAGCATCATCTCATCCCAAGTATGTCCTGTTGCCATGAAGTTTGGTCTCTGTGAACAGTTGTGGTGAGACCTACCCTTTATCTTGGTTTCCATCAGACATAATTTTTCAATACACATACAATGAAGAGCTATGTGCTGGAGTTTAAACCCCTTTTTTTCTGGTGAATTTAACTCACTATGCACAATAACCCATTTGTTTATACTTATGAACAAAGCCAGCTAATAAGCTTTGCTGTCACCTTTAATAAATGGTTTCACAAGATAATAACTCCATGCGACTACGCCCAAGGGCCGACAGCATTTTTAAAGTCTCTCTACATTTCAAGTAAAAGTCACACTGTAACAGCCAGCAACACTGTGGGAAAAATATTACAAACTGATATATTGGTTGTGAGATACAGGGGACCTATGGGCAGAGAACCTTAAAGCAGATCCCCCGCCCCAAAAAGGATGTACACCAGCAAGCCTTTCCTTAGCTTGGAGTAAGGCAAGTCTGGAAGTGGGGCCTTATCAGGAGCATACATCCCAGTTCAGCCACCGTGTGAAATACCTTGAGCTTGACTGCAGATTAATTTAGTCATAGCCTGTTTAAGCTGACTTGAGATCCCTTCCGAAAGGGCAGCTCTTGCTCCCTTGTCTTGTTGCTCTGTACCTGGTGTTGCCTGGTGTTGGCACCAGCACTGCTGCATGGGCTGGTCCTGCTCACTGATAGATCCCCAAATTAGTCTGAAATGAAAAAGGGTAAGCTTTTTGGTTGAATCTACACATCCTGATGTCACAGGCTCATCAATCACAACTCAAGGGAGAAGGTAGAAACCTGCAGTCAGAGGAGCAGGAGAGGGAGATAACTTCCTATCCCTTTGGCAGCCATTTCCAGGTAGATCAGTGTAAGCCAATTTGTGAAACCTCAAATAATTGCCTGCTTCATGGAGAGAACCAGGGGGACCTAGCAGGTGTATTATGCTTTAATAAATATAGCAACGCCTTTCCTTAAATTTTGTATGGTAATGAAATAATCTTGTCTTTTACTTTTGCCATGATGTTTTTCTGGCCTTAACAGTGCTTTTGTATGCCCAGCAAAGCACAGATCTCTAGGGACTAGTGAGATTGGGGTGTGAAACTGTGGAACCGCACTCCTCTGCCCCACGACTTACTACAAAATGTGGAAATGGGATGATTGCAAGCCTCCTCTGCTAAGTGGCTGTCATGGTTTTGCCCCAGTCAGTAGCTAAGCACCACGCAGCCACTCACTCACTCCCCCCTCAGTAGGATGGGGGAGAGAATTGGAAGAGTGAAAGTGAGAAATTTTGCAGGTTGAGATAATGACAATTTAATAAGGAAAGCAAAAGCTGTTCACACAAGCAAAGCAAAACAAGAAATTAATTCACTACTTCCCATCATCAGGCAGGTGTTCAGCCATCTCCTGGAAAGCAGAGCTCCATCACGTGTAATGGTTAGTTGGGAAGACAAACACCATCACACTGAATATGTCCCCCCCACTTCCTCCTTCTTCCCCCAGCTTTATGTACTGAGCATGATGTCATATGGTACGGAATATCCCTTTGGTCAGTTGAGGTCAGTTGTCCTGGTTGTGTTGCCTCCCAGCTTCTTGTGCACCCCCAGCCTACTCGCTGGTGGGGCATTGTGTCCTGGCAGAAAAAGCCTTGATTCTGTGTAAGCACTGCTCAACAATAACAAAAACATCTCTCTATTATCAACACTGTTTCCAGCACAAATCCAAAACATAGCCTCATACTAGCTACTATGAAGAAAATTAACTCTATCCCAGCCAAAACTAGCACAGCAGCAAGGACAAGTTTGTTGAGGAGCTAGTAGCACAGGGTGTTAGTTTGGGAAAGATACCTCCCACCAGCAAGTGTCCTCACAGAATGGTGAAGAGGTCACATGAATCACAGGGCTCTCTGAAATTCTGATATCCACGCTGCCTGGGAGGGTATGTACGGCCCATGCTGCTTAGGGAGTAAGGGAAGAAAGAGGATCAAACCTACTGATAAGTAGGTTTGGTGTTCGGGGGTTTTTTTTGGGGGGTGGGAGTGTATATCACCAAGATGAAGAGATATGTTATTAGTGGTGGAAGTTAATTAAGAAAAGGAGAAACTGTGAAGATGAGTTTTGGGCCTAACTTCTTGACTGTCCTTCTGAAGGGCTGTTGTGTAGCTGGAGGTGCTTGGGCTGCAAAGATGTATGGTGCTCACCATGCTGCAGTGCACAATCAGAAGTAGAAACCATTATAACTGTAATGACTGAAATCGCAGTGTGATGCATCTAATCCTTTTGAACTCTGGATGCTGCATTTGCATATTAATATCTGAGAACAATTACCTCATGTCTCCTAAGGGAAGTGGTTGACTGAGCACCAGTAGGGCCTGATTTTCAGAGGTAGTGAGCAATGATCTATCCCATGAAAAATCAAGATGGAAAATAAACTGCAGATAACAATCTAGTACTGGCAGAGGGATAGGTGTGACCTGTTATGGTTTTTTCCATCTCAAAATTTTATTATTTGACTGTATGTGTTCACTGATATGCTAGTTAAAATAATAAAGTAAAAAATATTGTGTGATTAACCCACACAGCTCCGTTCCTCAGTCAGTTCCCACACCATTCAAAGGACTTGGTTGAAAAAAACCCCACAAACAAAAACAAACCAAACAATAAAAAAAAAAACCCAAACAAAACAAACAAAAAAAACCCTAAGGAAACCACAAGTGGGTTGGATCATCACAACACTGCAAAGGGCTGGTTACAGACAATTAATTTCTTTGGGCTTAGATTATTGCCTGGATTTACACATCTGTCCAAAGGAGCAACGCAGAATAAAGCATCTCACATGCTGAGCAGTGACTACATGTTTGGGTTCATGTGAGAAGCCAGGGTCAGGCATCTGTTCTGCATATGCCTTTCCAAGAGCAAGGGCGCGGGGGTCAGGTGGAGTCATAGTGATGCTTCTCTGGCTCAGCCAGTGGAAAAGGGGAGATGCAAACTGCTCTGTGAGGACTAAAAGATGCTACTTGCTTCCAGGAAAAGTCAGGAAAGAAAATATGACTCTTGCTGTGTAAATTTGTTGTGGGTTTTTTTTAAGCCAGATGATAGCTACAAGTACCCTTTCAATCTAGCCTTACATAGGGGGCTCAAGGTAGCAAGAGGTCTATGATACAACTGTTTGGTTAGCAGAAAGTGGATCTCTTTACACCTAGACACTGCAATCCATCCTCCTATGCCTACCAAGTTCTGGCGAAAAAGCAGGCAAGTGCACTGAGGGTGCCTTGCGATGGAAAGGGATAGCATTGAAAGAGTTAAAGTTTTGCTATTTTAAGGCGTTCTTGAGTATGCTGTTTTCTATCAAAAACAATAAAGCATAAATCATAAATATGACCTGGATCATTACCTGCATGTGAACATGTACCCATGTGATCATACACGAGTGGTTTCCCAGAAAAAGCCAATTATCTAACTATGAAGTTCAAACTTGTTAATCACTCCAGCATGTGTCCTCTCATTTTCTCATCAGCAATGTCTGATTTTTTTTCTCCAGCTGTTGTCTTAAGATAATGTAGCTGGAGGTTTCATTCTTTTTTCCTTTAGTGTAATTATAAATGTGTTTCTCCTAAATAGATCCTGCTTTTGATAAACAAGGTAGTATGCTCATACCTTTGTGGAGTGCTATGTGGTTACTTATTAAGGGACTTGTTAATGTGTGTGGGAAAATAAAATGTGCTGTATTGGTTTTGATCACTTGGAGGGATCTTGCAGTGGATGGTATTGGCCATATTGGACAGACACCCCCCTGTTTATCACTGTGCCGTGTATTCCAGACACAGATCTTTCTCAATGCCTCAAATGATTGCAGTTGAAGCACTGCATGCAGAAAGCTGACTTACGACAAATGTATGTGTGTGAGATGTGAGAGGTCTAGCTGCAAAACCTGGTATCACTAAATTATTTCTGGAGTGTGATATGCTTGAAAAGATTATTTCTGCAATGCTTTTCTATTATATTATACACTTTTATTTTCTGCACTAATATGGAGAAAGCAATAGTTTGCCAAAGGGAACCAGTGTAATCCACAGATGAGACAGCTCAACTAGTGATCTCTGGAGTTGTTTGCTCATAAACCTTTAACTCTACTTTGAGCCTGTCAGTTTTATTTCACCACGTAGAAATCACAGCCCAGGTACTGAGTACCAAAGGTATATAACACAGCTTTTAAACTGTGATACAAGTAGCATGGTATGGAAGAAGAAAATTGTTGCTAATAAGTTTTCCTGGATGTGTATCCCAGGGAAAAACAGAAAGAAATAGTAATCTTCTTAAATTAATCACATTTTTTCTTTTCTTTTTTCTTTTTTTTTTCCAGAAGGCATGTTACAAATAAGTAAAAGCAGCCATAACTTATAACTTCTAAAGTTTTAACAGATTTTTTTTTTTAACTATCTTGAAAGTTTTTAAAAACTGTATTACAATGTAAAAAAATGTGGTTTGTTTTCAGTTTGGAATAGATTTTTTTTCTTTTTCATTTTTTCACCACCCCCGTGGGATGAGTAGGGATTTTGAACTTTTGAAACTTTCCCATTGGAAACTTGGTTGGACTTCTGATCAGCGTGCCCACACAAATTAACATCAGCAAAAATAGAAATGAGACTCCAGACTGGAAAGGTAAAAGAATATGAGTTAGATGTTTCACATTAGCTGGTCTTTTTTAAATCCATTCAAAACTGGTTAGAAAGGTGGCTGAGGCAATTGTTGAGTTGAAAAGAAAAGCAGAGATCTGGTAAACAGAAAAATATAAATAAACTATATTTTAAAAGAGGGTGGTAAGGAGAAGATGGCCAAGGCAAATATAGGTCAGGAAGTGTAACTTCAGCTTCTCCAAAACTATTGCTATACATAATCAATCTGTTTGCAAAACACCTACAAAAGCCACAATGGATTTCCAAGCACCATTCCAACCAATTTTATTATGTGATAGCATGACAGGCTGACATTAGGAATAAGAGAGAGAATGTGCTATGTTCAATGTGCTAGGCTTTTGACTTAATACTACTTCATAGCATACTTTCACAAACAAGGTATGGAAACATGGTCTTGATAAAAGTACTCTAAACTGTGTTCAAACTGGTTGCAAAATTGTACTTCAAGAGTGGTTATTAGTGATTCACTGTCAAAGTAGGATGGATTAAATGTGTCTCCACTGTGATTTGTCATGTGTCAAGTACTAGTCAATATTTTCATTAATGACTTCTGTCATGAAAAAAAAAAAAAAAAAAAAAAAAGCCAGTTTACTGAGTTTGTAGGTCCTGACAGCTGGGAGATGTAGTAAGTCCTTTGAAAGAAAGGATGAAAATTCAAAACGATGATGACACATTACTGAAGTGATCTGAAATAAGTAAAAGGCCATTCCAGACAGACAAAAGCAAGATCAATGGCTCAGTATGTTGCACAAATATGAGATCATAAATGACTTATTGGATGGTTGTTTTGTAGAAAAAAGGAATGTAATGTTGCAGTGGATCACAAGTTAAACATGAGTTGGCAGTGCCATGCTATTGTGAAAAAATAGATGAGAACATATAAATAGGTGTGAGAACTGTGAGATAACAACACTGCCCTTCCAGCTTACTCAGCAGTAGTGAGACTAGATATAGGTACAATATCATGTTCAGCTTTGAACACTGTACTTAAAAAAAGAGGCAAAACAAAACCAGGAGCCTGGTAGTGTAGCGAGAAGGGCTAGAGATCTAGTAGATATGTTTTATGAGGAAAGATTAGAAAATCAGGGTTATATTACAGAAAGATGGTAACAGTCTTCAAACATGTAAAAAATTGCCAGAAAGGAGATAAACCTTTCTTCATTTCCAGTGAGACACGATGAGAAATAACAAGTCTAAACTATAGCAAATGAAATTCAGCTTAGATGTATGCAAGAGATTTGTGATGGTACAGATAGGAATCCCAACAATAGACATTTATATGAACAGGTTAGACCAACATCTTTGGGGAATTACATAAGTGCAGCTGATCTTTCCTTTGGGTGAGGGATGGACTGGCACGATCTTAGATCTCTTCCAGCTTGGCTTTTTATGACTCTGCAATATGTCTTTGCAAGTCATGTAGGCTTTGATGAACCAAGAATGTGTCTGTGGAAAAAATATTTTTTCAAAATCTTTTGCATGCATTCACAGTTGATAAAGTTGCCTTTGCTAGGATTTCACTGTTGAATTTGATCAATTGTTTCTATATTCTGCAACAAATTATAGGCATTTATGGGACAGAAGAGTAGCATACGGACATAAAATTTAAAATAGAATATGTGCAAAATTCAAACTGGCTGCAGAGGACAAGGGGGAGAACACATCACAGTGACCTACTCTGAGTTATGTTTCAGCCTCACCTATCTAACCTGTTAGGTAATTGTTTACTGTGTACTGTTTCCCTGTAGGTGAGTGATAAAGCAAGTGCAAGATTTAAAAGGAATTAAGAGAGGTTGTTGATGTCGTTACATTCTGGGGAGCATTAACCTAGATTGGTCTATATTTCTACATTGGCAGCATCATGTCTTGCAAAAAACTGCCCTTCTGTCTATAAAATATAAGGCAAAAATTTTTCTGTATGCATATAACACTTAGACAGCCCATCCTGGTATAGTATCCTAAAATACCTTTGAATCTTGTCCTCGAAATATTGCTGTCAGAAACAGAAGTACAATTAGCTTCTTTTTACACACCATTTATACACAGAAAACAAATTTAAGATCTATTTGGTGGTTTTGAGATGCTTATGTACCTGTGTAGATTTGAGCTGAAGCAACTTCCTCAAAGTCATACTAACAGAGAGAGATCCTGAATGTGAATGCATCTGACAGGTACAGGCAGCTGCCCTGCACTGGGATTGTTCTTTCCTTTCATTTAGCTGTCACGAAGCACTGAACTGCCCAGTGGAGGCACTCTCATTTCAAGTTAAATGCTTTTGGTTTTGCTGGAAGTGTAAAAAAAAGGGGTTTGATTATTTTTGTTTGGTTGTTAAAAAAAAAAAACTTATGAAAACTTGCCAGTCTGTGCAAAATGGACTGTGGCAAATGAATAGTGCAAGATTTTAGCAAAATAATAATAATAATACCTGAAAAATGCGAAGTTACATAGACATTTCTGGTTTGACAGAAAAAGCTCATCCATCCATCAATCAGCCTGCCAAGTTGGCTTTTTTTTCATGGAAAATTAAAACTTTTAGCCAATCCCATTCTTCTTGTTGACCAGTGGGAGACAAAGGAGTCCCAGCAGAAGGTAGATATATGGAAGAAACAGTTTCAAAAGAAACAGAACAATTTAAAGGGGTTTATGCTATTTTTTTCCCATTCATATATCATGTGTAGATCATCTCTTTCGCAACACACTTTCATTCTCTGGTTTTGTTCTCTAATTTCAGTCTTCAGTTGAGTTCTCGATAAGTAGCTAAAGAGAAAGGAAGCTGAGAAATCTTACCCACCACTGAACTTCCATATCATTATCAACAAAGCAACAAAAAAGGAGACCTAGCGGTCCAGAATACAGCTGAAGAAAATACATTAGCATCAATTTTCTAAGCTGAGTAATGCTTGGTATTTAGGAAGGTAGTTACAAAAGGCTGGCTGCAGCCTACTAAGACTAATCATCTGAGGATCATCTGTAGTCAATGAAAGTTTTGTTTTTGCGTTTCGGTTTGGGACATGCAGGATATGCAATGCCTGTGTTGGGAGAGTCATCAGACAAACTCATTGTGGGTACAGTACAATGTCTGCAGAGTACTCCAGGAGAAGTAAAAATCCTATGCAAAATATATGCTGGCTCTGGAATCAGACCAGATCAGTTTGTAGCAACTATAGATAAGTGCTAATGACTAATTTACTTAGTACTATTAAGTTAGTTCTACTACTTAGGAAAAACCTCTCTCTACCATGGTATTTGGAGAATTTCAGTGCAAAATGAAAAGAGAGAGGATGACCCAAGACTTAACAAAATGGAAATGTCTTACTGAACTTGCCAGACCACAGCAAAAAGGATTTTGGATATCTAGAATGACTTGGCACCTGGTACTGTCATCCTCAGGCACATCAAATTATGTGGGATTTGGGTGTGTCAGGAAGCAAGGACTGAGCCCCACACTGCTATCTTCTAAGGATAACTTGCTCTCTTCCTGATGCCTATTAGGAACGAGGATATGCCTAATCAGACCAAACAAAAGATGTAGAGATTAAACTGCACCATTAGTATGCAGTAATGAGATGACTGGAGAAGATCTCTCACATGCAACAGCTTCATTTCCATGCTTTAATGATTTACTTCTTTATTAAGTCCACTTGAATCAGCATTTCATCCAGGGAAATTAAAAGTATGTGGAAGAACAGTTGGCATCTTGACCACAAGCTGCGCTATGGATGTGGATTTAAATACACGAGCAGAATTAGATAATACTAATGAACAAAAGAGACCAGAAAAACCCTTTACATATGCTTACTCTTGCAAAAAATGTTACAGAAATCCTGAAAGGTAAATGAAGAATATTTAAAAGATATAAGAAAGCAGAGTAACCACCAAATATAATTTCTTACAGCATTGCTGTTTTACTTCACAGGTAGATTTGTAGACTGATTTCACCAATGTAGGAAAAGTGGCAGAATTATCTGCTTATAATTATGATCCTCACAGCTTTTAGATGCTGTTACTTGTTATCTGACATTCTGGGAAAAAAATTATATCCCTGTGAATATCCCTGTCCTCCCCTGCTCCAGACCAGAAGCAGTCACGATATTTTGGCATGAAATGTTCTATTTCTAGAAAATGCTGAGGTGATATTTTGCTTATGATTTCTCTGTTGTATTCATTATAATTTAAAAATCAGCTCCTGCCTCACCCCTCCTCAACCACAGGAGACAGAAGGAGGGAGGGACTGATGGTGCTGGAAATGGTGATCCTGTTGTTAGGCATCACCTTTTTGTATCAGGGATGATGGCATTGCGCTGGCACCATCCAGCAAGAAGTTTTAGTCATTCCTAAAATAGGCCATGAAGTGGAGTTGACTGCTGCAGATGAAAGACTCCGTATCCCAATTACTCACTGCTCAGCTATCCAACACACCCAAGGTTTTCAATTTGTAATAAAAACACATTTTGATCTTGATGCTCTGGAAAGAGGGTGATTTGTTAACCATGAACTGATAGGTTTGCCTCTTGTCATACCAAATAATTCAGCTGTGTTTTGAGAGCTTTGTAAATTTGCTGTGACACAGAAACTGGAAACTTCTCCTGATTAGAGTTTTCCCTTGCATTCACAGAGAATCATAGAATCATAGAATGGTTTGGGTTGGAAGGGACCTTAAAGATCATCTAGTTCCAACCCCCTTGCTGCGGGCAGGGACACCCTCCACTAGACCACGTTGCCCAAAGCCTCATCCAACCTGGTCTTAAACACTTCCAGGGATGGGGCATCCACAAGCAATGTCACCTGAAATCTAAGGTGTGATGTAACTTTTCAGAATGGATTTCAGCTGAATTGTCAGTGACATGAAGATATCAGGAAAAATAATAATAAAGAGTCATTTCAAGTTGGTTATGGGAGAAATCTTCACAAACAGCTATTTGAATTCATACATTGTGCTTCAGATTAATATTTATTTAATTATGAACTGATAACAGATTTAATTTGCTGTTGTAAAACAAAGTTGTAGAGGCACATGGAGAATCAGTCATCACAACTGACTGAGAAACCCTAAACCCTTCCCAGAAACTGACAAGAAGGGGCATTCAGAAATGCCAGGTGATGTACTTGAACTTAAACACCTTGAAATTAGCCTTATATTTGGGATCTGAGCACCTCATGGCCATCATCACAACACCCATCACCCAGTGAGCCTTGGCTGGTGGAGAAGAACATTTTTTACCAAGGGCAGATCTGCACATTTACACATTTGCACAGGTCAGGACAGGGACTGTCCCGGGCCACGCAGGTAGTGCCAGGGAGAGGACATTCCTGTGGTTTGTTTCTGTTAATCTGATACATTTTTGTTCATTGTATGGAAGAATACAGACTAAAGAAAAAACCCGGCAGGTGAGTGAAATTTATGAGGTACTTCAAACTAGCAGTGGAAGAATTTTATAAATAAATGCAGGTGATTGACCATTTGAAAGATTTTCACAAGAAATGTCAGCAAACCACTAGTTTTTAAATGCCATGGGGAAAGATTTGGCAAAGAGAGTGCAGGTCACTGGGGAGCTGCCCAGGAATAACACGTGTATCTCTGTGGCATTTCAGATGCCTCTGAACAAAATCCCAGGAATGAGTGAGTGCTCTGGTGGAGGCTGGGTGCTTGCTGGTACCGCAGCATTTGCTGCAGAGTCCCTGTAGGTCACACAAGCTTCTCTCCCTCCCCTGGTGCTTGTTCAGCAATGCTGCGGTTGCTTTTGAATCAGGTAGACAAAAATAGCTGGAGTTTTTTCCTGAGGTGACTTTGTTTCTTTTGGTTTACATGCTGTAGTCATGCATGCTTTCAGCAGTCATGGTGCACAGCTTTGTGCAGAAGACATAGCTGATGGCTTTGCCTTCTCAGTCTCTTGTGTTCGAACCCTACGCTTCCTTCCACATAAGTTGTGAAATGTTTGGCTGCTCTGTTGGTGGCTGGTGGCGTAACCCAATGGTTACCTTGAAATATGGGAGCTAAATGAAGCACCTGGGAGGTAAACCTTTGTCCCCTAGTAACCGTCCCCTCTAGTTTCTGTATATAAAAAGGTATTTTTTTTTACATCTATCATATTCTTGTCTCTTCATGTTACATGTGTTGATGCTAGAGCAAACTTAATAAGGAGATGGTGAAGTTGCAAAAGGAGTCAGTTTATCTGATTGCATTTTTTTTTCCCTCACTGCTCTTTAAAAAATAATTATATGTGATTTGTATTATTTGCTGTAGCTTGGCAATATGTGTATTGGCAACGGATCAGATTCAATCTCAGATGAAGCCATCATCCTCAGCTAATGTGTGTGGAAGAGGCATGCAGACAACATTTTCAGCCCATTTGTTCAGTTATTGTAATGGCTTTTTAAACATTTTCCATTTATGGTCTCTATTTAATTTACTCTAAGTCACAATGGTTTAATGTAAATCCAAGCCATAACATATACTAGACAGCCCAACCATAAATTAGACCAACCTTTGGTCTTCGTGCATTTCTTTTTTAATGAAATAACAAAATGTCCATTACCTATCCTGTAAAATGAGACTTGAGAAGATAAATCATTTTGGTTACTGCATAGAACAAACCAGGGAGACTATGTCTTTGCCCATAACAAATGCAATAAAGGTTTAGAAACTCTTCATCTGAAAAATATTTGTACTCACCTTTTGTGTTATCTGGCTTCAGTTGTAATTGAAAGAGAAAACATGGTGAGGAAAATTACTCCTGCAGTATAACTTTCAAACTCTCCAAAGTCAGGAGCACTGGAAGGCTTTTTGCAAGTTTTCCATGTGTCTCATTAAAGCAGGTTTGGATTGATGTCTAAATTAGGATATTTACTGAACTAAGCAAAACCTTGGCTATATTGTAAACATGTCATAGCATCAGCTTCAGCAGCATGTGCTTCCTCATTTATCTTTGCTTTAGTGCTTCACTCTCTGCTCATCTTTTCCAATCACCATGTGCCTAACACATCAATCGAGGACTTATCTTTTTTTTGTTAAACATGTCAATGATGAGGTACATTATTTGGGCTCCAGCCTTGGGAGTCAATGCTTTTTCTTCCATCCCTCCTCCTTCTAGGCCCTGCACTGGAGGCATGAACCAGAACACAAACCATGAAGACTGGGCTCTAGGAAATGTAACCCAAATCCCATGGTTTCCACTGAAGAGAAGCACAGCCCAGCATGGAATTGTGCCAAGTTATGCAGTGCAGTCAGGCCCCTCTGCAACACGCACCGCCTGTCCCCCAAAAAAGAGCAGAAAAAGTGAGAGACAAACCTGGTGCTGCCGGTAAGAGCTGTGCTTTTAAGAAAAGCATTGTGCTGCACTGAGGCTCCCTCTGTGTCGAAGTCAGCAGGTTCAGCTCGGGTACAGCCCAGGGCAGGGTGCAGCTCTGGGGTGTCCTGGGTCACCATGGGCAGCCAGACTGGGTTACAGAAGCAGGCTAGCCACAAAATTAGCACAGCCTCTCTGCTGAACTGCCCAGTGCCCAGTGCAGCACAAATGTGTCCCGGGTGGTTTTATGCTTGTTGCCCAGGGTTATTGTAGATCCTTAATTAGGAGGGTTCATCTCTTACATTCTTAGGTGGATCCCTGCTGTAAGAGTGATGTTGTTTCTGGTGTTTGGACTGGCTTGCACATTTTTGCATGGTGCTTCCCTGGACTCTGCAGACAAACTGATCCTTCTGATCAGATCTTTTGTCCCTGTAATTGGAACAATGAAAGACACACAGACAATTACTCCCCTAACTTGTCAATGTAGACAACCCATGTTGTAACAGTGTATGTCAGCTGGACATGCAGATGGGCCTGAGGTAGCTTTCATTCAGCCTGCTCAGTTACTGGTGGCATTCGAACTGGGAGCGTGTGGCCAACAGCCAAACCTGCCTGGGAAATGGGGTAAATCTCTGGGCAATTAGCCCACGTAGTGCTCCATGCAACCACAGCTAGACCTGCAAGCTCCAGGTGAAAGCAGCTGGGGTCTGTCTCCACTGCGCTGCCTGCTGTACACCCGCAGGATGCATTCCTGGTGTCCCGAGCGCTCCTGGTGCTGACACCCATGACAGGAAGATGAGGGACTGCTGTGGCACTGGTGAGCCACCTCACTTCAACACCAATGGCCAGAGCTCAGCCCAACCCTCTGCAACCGCTCTCCAGATTTTCCCTGTGGTGCACCCCACATTCTTCTTTAAAATATTTCCTCCTCATTAGAAGGGGCACAGTAAACTGTTGTAAGCCATACAGCAGATGTTAAGCCTCTGCCAGATAACTGATTATTTATGTGGGTGCCTCCCTTCTAGCTATAGGCAGAGCTGGGGACAGTGGTCAGTCCCCTGCTGAAGGTCTCCGGAGAGGTGCTGCCAAGATATCAAGGCACTGTGTGGTCCTTCTGCCTGAGGGAGAAGTTGGGCAAGTCCCTTCCATGGCATTTCTGAGGGCTGTGCGCCCTGGTGAAAAAACCATATCTTTAAACTCTGAATTCTCAATATTTCAGCCCAAGAGGCTGGTCCTCAAGTCTGTCGGGATAAGAGTATGGTGCAGAGGGAGAGTGAAACTGCTGGGCCTATTTCTGTGTTAATTAAGACAGACTGTACCCTGTATTTCTTCTCTGTATTGACTTTATCAGATTGAAATCTGATGGGTCTGGTATATTTGCAAGAGCCTTGTGTGCATTGTTCTGCTGTTTGGTTTTGATAAAATGTGGTATTGTACTTGATGTTCTTTAGCTACGTCAAACCTTGCTTCATGGCTAATGCATGGCATTAGTCCATACCACAAGTTGTGCAACATTTTGCAGCAAAAATATTGATGCTTCTTAGGGATTAAGAGTGTTATTTAAGTGTGAGTTTAAAGAAAGAAGGGAAGGCAGAATTGGAGGAAGAATAATTTCACTGCAAAATTAATTTTGGTGAGTCAGTTATAAGGAAAAAGCCCCTCTTTCTTTACCCGTTCAAACATTATGCATTCATTTGTTTCTAGAAGTAAACCTTTTTTCCTAAAAAAAAGAAAAAAAACCACAACAACCCAAACTTTTCAGTTTTAATTTCAAGCTGAAGCAAAACAGTAATGACAAAAAAGCAAAAATGTTTGGCTGGAAGCCTTTCAGAAAGCACATCTAACCAGGGCTAGAGAAGAGAATGATGAAAAATTTTACAGCAGCCTTTCTCTCTTCCAGTGGGTGTTTTCAGTAATGACAAAAAAGCAAAAATGTTTGGCTGGAAGCCTTTCAGAAAGCACATCTAACCAGGGCTAGAGAAGAGAATGATGAAAAATTTTACAGCAGCCTTTCTCTCTTCCAGTGGGTGTTTTCAGTAAAGTCTCGAGAACTGGGGCAATTCAAGCCAGCATGAACTGTGAGGTGTTTCTCTCACCTGACCAAATTCCTATAATTCTGCTGAAATGAATGGAGTGATAGCAGAGGTGAATTTGGTCCATTCTGCACAGAGCTGGCCCTTGGACCTAATCACTCCGGGAAACTCTGATGGGAGCTAAATGCTTAAGGCCTCTGTGGCTCTATCTGAGCTGCTAAATTAAACAGTGAAGAAACACTCCTCGCTTGATCGTTTATGGCATTTTACTCTCACTCTCATAACATCCCTGGCACATGTTTTGCCACTTTCTCAAGCAGTTCCCAGCATGTTTTAGGACTAACCACTCCCCACTAGCAGCCAGTGTGGGGCGAGGGAGTCTGATGGCCCTGGGGGCAGTAGGGTTTAGTTTGCCCACAGGGGCATAGTGGCAGAATCTGCAAACTGAGTGGGCTTCGCAGTCCCAGGGAAGCAAGGGTGACAAAACCGGATGGCACTTGAACATCCCAGGCTGAAGATGCTTTTTCAGCTGAGCTTGCGGCACTGGGTTTTTGGTCTTTATGGCCAGAATTGTTTCCCCTGCAAAGTGCAAAGCTCCTTTCTGCCCTGGTGGTGCTGAACTTACTCTGTTCTTTGAATTTCCTAGCTAAGGAGGCCCCTGTGCTCTGGAGGGCAAGGAACAATGCAGATGAAATGGTCCTGCTTACAGGAGAAATGATGCCTCCATTTTTCTAGGTAGCAGCAAGATAATGCTCTCACATCCACCCTTTGGACTCTGATTCACAAGCTCTACCTATTCATGCTGGGCTGATCGAAAAGATTAGCAGCATGATGAGCTGCCACACCTGTCTGCCAGGGGTTATTGCCCTGCAATGGGGGTGATGACAAGGCAGAGTATCAGCTTCTAACGCTCTATAGATCATAGGCTGATAAATGCACACAAACTGCTCTTTTGCTTTTGGTTTGTGTTACTTTGCCTTGAAACGTGGCTGTGTGCGGTGGTGATTCATGACCCCTCAGCTGCAGCTAAAAAAAAGTTTGAAATTTTATTTCCAGCATAAAATTTTTGAGACTGGTTCTGGCTTTTAATTACTATTTTTTTTTCCAACAAAACTCAGTCCCTGCTGAGACTGGCAGTTGATACTCTGCTATTAGCACTATTACTATTAACCACAACAATAACAGCAGCAATGAGTACCTGCATGAACCAATGAGTTTATTAGATGCCGCAAATGCCTTTTATCATGCAATGGAAATGCTTATGTCATACAGCCTAAATGCCTTGAGTCCAGCTGAAAACCAGACCATTGGCTTTCTTCCAGAGTATTTCCGAATATCTGCAGAATAGCTTTAGGGTCAGAGCATTGCATGTCTGCCCAGAGCTGGGCTGTCTGAATCCAGCAGGTCAAAGAGGGGCATTCCACACTTACGCAACAATTTATTCCAGCGAGATCACTCCATCTTGCTCTAAAACCAACACTCGTATATATTAGAGGAATCTCTACCCACAGGAGTTTGCATGTGGTGTTTTTGCTTATTAAATTCCCGAGTCCTCAGGTCATCATTTGCATTGTGTATGTTCCTCTCTTGGGCTGACAGTGTTGCAGTATGAAAACACTGAGGCTAATTGTTTCTGCTATTACAAAAACCTCTTGAAACAAAGCAGGTTTGGAGGATAATTCAGATGAGGTGCTCAGTACAGGGGAAGTTCAGTTGTCCAAGCAACAGATACCACATGAGGTTACTGGCTCTGGTATTAGTTATACTTGTCTCTAGATGTTTCAAGCCTTCATAAATAGAGGCAGCTTAGACAACCTCCATGAGTATCTTCCATATCTAATGGACCATATAATTAATTTATGTTTAGCATAACTATGCATGTTTTTCTGGAAGTAGTTCTGCCTTTATTTTACTGGCACTCTTTTCCAACTCTTAGTACCTTTAGGGACATAGATTCAAAACTGTGTTTAAGCACTGTGGATAAGTTGTGTTGAAAAGATGAAGGGAGGAAATTCTTCAAAGTCCAGTAGAAATATTTTCAACTCATGCGTTAATATTTTTTTTGTAGGATGTTGTAAACGTTGAATTTCAAAGAACACTGTTGCTATAGCAGAGCATCATAGATTTTTTAAGTTTTTACAGAAAGTTTACCCATGTAATTCTATAGAATTTGCAGGAGGAAAATGAGAATATATGCCTTTATTATGACTATTTATCCCCTGACTGTAGTAAGAGAAACAAAAATTTTAGCAGTGAAAGGAGAGAAAGCCTAACATCCCATTGCAGATTCCTTGCAAAATCTTTTTCCTTTAGCTACAACTGTTAATTGGTAGCAAAGCAAAGCAAAGCAAGCAAAGCTGCAGTGGAGTCAGATATAGCAGCAATCATATAAAGGGCCATTGCATTATTTAAAGTAACCTCTATAGTCATATGACATAAAGGATTTTTAAATATGAGCTTTGATTTGTTCCAGGAAACTTTGTAGTTTCAATCATCAGAACAAATGTAAATTATTCATTAAATACTGAAGCAAAACAAGATGGAAAATAATTGTAGAAATCAATATGAAGGGGTTTTACAGGGACTTTTTTGTGCTTACATACATTAAAAATATTTTTTCTTCTTCAATAAAATGTGAGTAACATAGGATGAAGGAAAACCTAACTATGATGCCACAATTCCAAAACAGATTCTGCAGAAGTTGTGCTATGATCTTACCCTGAAAGAAAAGCTGAAATATCCATGTTTAAACTAGTCTGTGAAATTTAGTAGCTAGTCTGCTGTTTGATTCAGATGGACATTTCGGGAAAATTACTTCCACATAATACCTGAATACTTCAACTGCAAATGCATTGGCAACTGTAGCAATATCCAGTTACAGCATTTGATAGTCAAGTAACATTATTTTATGGTAATTACCTTTGATAGCAATTCCTTGGTGTTTGTTTTATATTTACTTTAAAGCAGGCTCATAATAAAGCATGCTCATAATAGTATTAGTTTTAATAACAATATATATATATACACATACTGTACCTCATCAATGCAAAAAAAACCCAACAACCAAAAGAAATAGTCATACTTAGCAGCAGAATGGGAAGGGAAAATTAAAAAAAAAAAAAAATTTAACAAAACCGCAAAATCACATGGAAATGAACACTTATCTCTCTTTCTGCTTTGTTGCCCAGATGAATAAACAAGAATTACTTTCCACTTTTTTTCATTACCAGATTGTTTTGCAGAATTATATATGTTTGGTTCATTATCAAATCATAAACTGTAATTAGGGATTTCCTAGGTGCTGTGTAATGACCTGGTAATTCAGAGTGTTGTAGTGGCTCTCACTTTAACCCCCCCCCACACACACATATACCCTTGCAGTGCGGATAGTGTTAGCAGCTAACTGGTGGAGTAAATCAGCTGCAATTACTGCATGTCAAGAGCTAATAAAGAGTTGTTAATACACGCTACAGTCATCATTTAGTGTACTACTCAATTTCACATCTGTGAGGAGCTTTCAGCCTCATCAGAGGATAATTTTGTGGATCATTTCTCTTTTTAAAAGGCCTTCTAATTTAGCATTGCTTAGTTGATAGAATTGATCTCCATCAAAATACATGGTAAGAATCTGGTAGAAATTATAACTAACTGTGTAATGCTTTTGGAATATACATTTATATTGCATACATCAGTGCCTACTTTATAACTGCCAGTTAGGAAATATATGTATGTATATATATGTGCATTATGTGAATGGCTGTATTTATTCATGTTTTTAAGAAAGTTTTTTATAAAGAAATTAAAATATTTATACTAGTTTTAGAAGCAGCATAAAGTTAGGTTTTTTAATAAATAGCTTGTTTTCTTTCTTGAGGTTATGAATCACATTTTATGTTTTTTAACTACCTAGGAGTAGTTAATGAATAATCAGTTATGCAAAGCTGTCACACTTGATTAAATAGCTTAGTCCTGTTCTTACTGCTTCAGTCTTTTATATCTTTAATTACCTTTATTTAGCTGATATAAATCACCGTAGAATACATGCTTTCCTAAGCAGCCCTATTTCTGCATGGATTCTGCAAAGTACTGATTGCACTTCTGGCTGAAGTGCAAAACACTCTTTTTCTTTAGTGTGGTTACAGAAATCTTTTCCATAGTTCTTACCCCTTTTATCTAGAAAGAACTCATTCATTCCCCCTCTCACTCATTCTTAGACATATTTCACTGCATTGATAATTCTTGCTCAGTTGTCTTCTCATATAGGTACACACATTTCTGTTTTATGCAAAGATCCGTGGAAGAATATGCCATCTTTTCCAGTACCTTCACTATTAGAAGAAACTTCCTTGGATACACAGCTCAAAATGTGTTAATGAATACGTTTGCAATTGGATCTGCAGTCCTCTGTACCTAAAAAGCTTTAACCCCACAACTACCCTATGCAGCCAGTCTCTAGCTGACAGTAACATACTCCACATTTAAGAAAGCAATTTGCTCAGGAGGAGTTTGATAACTTCAAACATAAACAACATTACTGTCATAGTAAATGCTTGGAAAAGTCTCTTGGCAACCTAACCTACTCAATTGGGTAGTTGTAATGAAAAAGTGATGATGGGTTACAGGCATAGTAACTAGAAAAGCCAGTCAATGGCTGCAAAAACACTCTCAGGCTAATGCGAATGTCACTTTCAATTTATTTTGTCGTAATCTATCTGTCACAGTGGACAGACAGATTTGCTGTAATGGCTAGTGTCTGCAGATTAAATGTGATTAATTCTTCAAAATGAAAGGAGTGCCTCTTCATGTAAAAAGTTAATTAGGACCTAAAAATTATCCTGCAAATCTCCAAAAGAAAGACAGACAAAAAAACCCAAAGAAGATAAACTACCTAGATTATTTCAGGATGATAATTTAGTTAGATCTATTACTTCAAATTCTCTCCTCTTTTTTAATATGTTTTAACTTCTGTTCAAGGACTACACCTGATTATATATCTATGTATATATGTATACAAATAACTGTAGCTGAGAAGATGAAGTCAGGTGTCCTGTATTTCTGATTCTGTAACAGACTTGTGACCAAGGTATTTCACATTTCTGTGTTTTGGACTAAGTATGTGTGAAGATTAAGACAAGCTTTCTCTCTCACTTCTTCCCTGTCCCCTCGAGCTTTCATCCTGTTTTCAAAATTTTCCTTTGAAACTTCCAGCTCATGAGTAATATATCTGTAAAAAAATCTATAAAAACAATACCTACAGTGCAAATATCTGCTAAGGGATAGCTGCATAATGTCAAACATATCAACAAATCATTAGCACCCTAAGTTTCTGATGCATCATCTGACATCAGCAATGCCTGCAATCAGACTGGCAGAGGCTGCTGTTCTGGCTGGTCTTGCTTTTTCAAATTCCTCTTTGCATGTTGACTGCCAGCTGTACAAAACTGATACACCTTTTTGATGAAACAAAGGAAATATTATTGGACAAACTGCTGATAACAATATGTTGTTATTTGCATATCTAAATGCTGACTTGTGAGTAAGTGTTGTAGGCCTGGGAATAGGTGGGTTTCTGTTCGAGTGACTCAGACTGTTTGTTTGCCTAGTATAGGAGCTTTAGTGAATAATAATCACCAAGTATCCTCCCATTGTATGTACACAGAAAGGTAGGAGTCACTCTTTCCTGTCCAGGGAAATCTTTGTCATTCAGTGTATATAGGAAAAAGCAAGCTTTTGCTCTGAAGTGCTTTTTTTCTTGGTGTTACGTGAAAACATGGATAACTTTCATTGCAGAATGTTCCATGAAATTTCCACAAAGGTTTGGAGTTTCTAACACACAAAATTGTTAAGACTTATGACACCACTTGAGTCTGCTGCTTTGATTTTTCTAATTCAAATATGTGCAATATGTCATCTTTTTCAGGCCTCGGACAATGCAGCTAACAAAGTAATTTGTGCCCCAGTCCGAATTTATTACCCCTTTAACTGGAATCTAGTTCCAATGTTTTCCCCTTCTTTCTCTTCCCTATCTACCTACTTACCTTACCTGCCTTTTATAGCATTGCCCCTCCACTTTTTTAGTGATAAATATCAATGTTCCTTCCAGCTTCCCTCCTCCAGTTCCTGTTGTGCTTCCAACATTTGATCTATTTTGCTAACAAGTTGATAAACCTGCTCTTTTGCATATTATACTGGGTAGACCAGTGCTAATAGTGTAGGGCAGGGGTGCTATACACCTACTGCTTATTTATTCTCTCCAAACTAAAGCATGCACTTGGGAGTCAGCCTGGACAGAACAGCTCCAGGTACCCACCTTTCGAAGGGAAAAACTCAGGTAAAAATCAAAATGCCACAAACTCTTTATGACCTGTAGATCTGTTCCTTATATAACAGGTGTTCCTGACACTGGAACTTCAGGTGCTTTTTACACTGCTCCAGCCTTTGGGGATAGTCCAAAGCTGTTCTTGGAAGACCCTGGTGAGACAAATGTGTATTTTGCATGCAACGAGTCATCATGTCACTTGTCCACAGTCTCTCTGAATTTCATCATTTCCTGAAAAAAGGGGTGCTTCCTTCCAAGTCCTCTGATGAACACCTTCCTCAAGACATTACAGCTCTCCACCCACAGAAGAAATTAATTTGGAAAGTGTAGGCAGTGAGGTATGAGAGAAAACTCCTGTCCTGCATTTAGCTGAAGAGCAGGTGCTCCCTTTGCTGTGCCTGGGAGCTTGTGGGACTGGGACATGGTGTTGATATGCAGGGTGCAGCATGTACGTGGGTTTCACCCTGATGTGAATTTGTACATGTATAGCAGTGTCTGTAATCAGATTCAAGGGCTCAGAAGCTCCCTGCCTCCCAGTTTGTATGTACATGTTTTACCTCCAGCAAATCTGTCCAAGTAGTGATGTTATTAAGGAATTCTGGGACAGTGGGGGTTGTGCTCATGGTAATGAATACCAAGCCATGGAGATGGCCCACCTTAGGAAGAACAAGAAGCGAGAGAGAAAGGGATCAAAAAAGAATGAGGGTAAAGCAGCTGTGTGCAAATACGCAAGTCAGTGGCTGGATCTTCTCTGTGTTTGTAGTTCAGACAATACCCAGATCTTTCCACTGGCATGCTCACTGCAAGAGCATTAGTGTAAAAATGGGACCTGGGTTGTTGTATGAGTGCTGCATAGTAGACCATTTATGATGAATCTGTGGGAGATGATTCCTGCCTTCAGTGTAACAAAGCTAATCATCTTCTCATGGTCTATTCAGCACTTCATAAAGTCGCTATGTGAGCACTTTTACAGATAACCCTACAAAGAAGTCAGAGTATTAGGCAGTTGATGGACATCTCTGTTTAGTAGTGCCATTTTAAAGAGATAGTTGAGAGGGAGCTGCTGTGCAGGGGTGGTTGCAAAGCAGGTGATAGCTCTAACCAGGGGGTGAGCGCTCCAGGTTCCTCCGCTATGTGTGCTGAAAGCTAAAGCGTGCTCAGAACCAAGTATTCCTAAATTATTCTCTCTGCTATGATCCAAGGTAGGCCATTTTCATGGTGCCCTGCAGGTCTCCCTCTGCTAGGGCTGTGGGAACAACTGGAAAGCTGAGTTTTCAGAGCTCTGCAGAGGGCAGTCCTACAGGCAGCAGCGCAGGTGCACCCATCCTGTTCCCTGGAGGCTAGGGTATGAACAGCCTGACCTGGTCTGCAGGCAAGATTGAGTAGGGGCCGTGGTTGCGTCTGTGCCACAGCAGGTATATCTCGAAGTGTCTGGGGCCGTGGTTGCGTCTGTGCCGCAGCAGGTATACCTCTGGAAGGACTGTGAGCCAAGGATAAGTCCATGCTGGAGAAGGTACACCTCGGAGCATCTGTGGCAAGGATAAGTCCATGCTACAGCAGGTACACCTTGAAGCATCAGTGGCTGTGCATGGGTCATGCTGGAACATTTCAAAGTGTGTGGCCATGGACAAGCCCATGATAGGGCAGGTTTATTTCTGAGAGGACTGAAGCGACTGTGACTGTGGGCAAGGCCACGCTGGAGCAAGCGTATCTATGAAGGCATTGTGGCCCATGGGGAAGGCCATGCTGGAACAGGTGCACCTCGAAGTGACTGTGGCTGTGGATAAGTCTATGCCACAGCAGGTGTACCCCTGGAGAAACTGTGGCTCATGGATAAGGCTCCACTTGGAGCAGGTAGACCCCTAAGGGACTGCAGTCTGAGGATAAGTTCAAGCCGGAGCAGGGGCAAGGGGAGGTGTTCATTGCAATGGTAAACTTGATGGTCTGACTCGAAGGGACCAGGGGTGGAGATTGTAATGGAAATACCTTTAAATTGTTGTAACCCATGATTTGAGTTGTATGTTACAGGAGTCATTGTAGCAGAAATCACCTGAACCAATGGAGAACAAGCCTTACAGGAGGCAGCGCAAGTGCAGCAGTGGACCTGACCTGAGCTGGTTTTGGTGCCCAGTAACTCCACGTCAACCACCTCTCCTGTCCTGAGTGACCACCATGGTGGATGGAGCCCAAGGTTGTGGACCAAGTGAACCCAATGGACATTTTGTGGACATTTATTGACATTTTAAGAGGGTGGTCCACAGACTAAGAGAATGATATCAGCATATTATATCAAGGGATGAGAAGGGTGGTGGTGCTTAATGAGGATGTATTGAATTGTGTGGGACCTGAGCATGACATAAATAGTATGGAAAAAGGGGTGGATAATGTCCTGGTTTCAGCTGAGAGGATTGATTTTCTTCATAGTAGCTAGTGTGGGGATACGTTTTGGATTTGTGCTGGAGACAGCATTGATAATATAGAGATGTTTTTGTTCTATGGACTTATTGTTGAGCAGTGTTTACACAGGGCCAAGGCCTTTTCTGCTTCTCGCACTGCCCTGCCAGCAGGATGGCTGGGGGTGGACAAGAAGTTGGGAGGAGACACAGACAGGACAGGTGACCCAAACTGACCAAAGAGATATTCCATACCATATGACATCATGTTCAGCTTATAAGGAGCTTGGGGGAAGAGAGAGGGGGGGGGCGGCGCTCGGAGCAATGGCGTTTGTCTTCCCAAGTAACCGTTACGCATGACGGAGCCCTGCTTTCCTGGAGATGGCTGAACACCTGCCTGCCCATGGGAAGTGGTGAAGGAATTCCTTGCTTTGCTTTGCTTGTGCGCGCGGCTTTTGCTTTACCTGTTAAACTGTCTTTATCTCAACCCACGAGTTTTCTCACTTTAACTCTTCCAATTCTCTCCCTCATCCCGATGGGGAGGGAGTGAGTGAGCGGCTGCGTGGTGCTCAGCTGCCAGCTGGGGTAAAACCACGACAGTGATAATGCCCTCTACTGACTTCCCCAAGGAGGCAAAAGGATGGTGCAACTAAAGAGAATGTTTTGATCTAGTATAAGACCTATGATAATAAAGAATTCAGGTCCACAGTCTTTGTTTTTTCTGTCTGACTGAATGCAATTATTGTATTTATTGCCAACAGCATGTTAAATTGTTACAACGTAACAAGAGCTTTGTGAAATATTTGGCTCGATACAGTTTGAGTTTTATATTTCAAACCTTTTTGTTAAAGAATTCTGCTCTACTAGAGTAGGGTTTGCATAAAAGAAAATACATAGTTATACTACTACTCTTTAAATAAGGAAAGGCCTGTGTTTTCATACAAATCTGCTTGGTCATATTATGACTGTTTCCTTGCCATGGGAATACTTGAAATTCAGGTTAAAAAAATATAGTAACTGGATTTATTCCCTGCACTCAATCAGTGGGTCTTACTTAACTTTTTGGGATATCTTCACAATTTCTTTATTTTTTCCAGCTGAGTTAGGTGGTATTTGGATCAGACAGATAGTGTTAGTGTTAGTCATGCAAGGCAGTGTTTTCTGAATGGAGAAGATGACTCACTTGTGAGGAGTGCAAGAATGGTGGATATAAAGGGTTGACAATTACCAGGTTTTCATTCAAAGGAGCTCCCTTTGCTATGCCCTTAGCTTTTCATGAACCTATCCATTCTGCAGAGATGATCTTTGTTGCCACCACCCTACACCTTCATTGCCTCTTACATGTTCCTAGAATGCATGAAAATGGCCAACATATAGTAAACATATGTACTTTACCTTCAAATCTTCATCCTCCTTGTTTGCTTCACTCCTTGTATCTTCAAATACTTAGTCTGCAAAATCTCTAAGCATGGACTGTCCTCCTGCTCCATGGGTTATACCCAGCCCAGCGTGGCCCTCAGTCCTAGCTGTAGCCTCTAGATCAACACCATACCAGTGGGTGGTGGATGAGTTTGTGAGGGCTGCATGAAAACCCTATGGGCAAAGTGAGGAGCAGGTAGTATTGGAGATGGGAGAAGTGAGAAGAGATGGAAAAGGGGAAGGGATACAGAGGAGAACAGAGGCAATAAATTGAAAAATGTAGGGAAAATATTGTGGAGGCCCCATCCCTGGAAGTGTTGAAGGCCAGGTTGGATGAGGCTTTGGGCAACCTAGTCTAGTGGAGGGTGTCCCTGCCCATGGCAGGGGGGGTTGGAACTAGATGATCTTTGAGGTCCCTTCCAACCCAAACCATTCTATGATTCTATGATTCTAAAAGAGAGAGAGATGTTGGGCTTCCAATTCAAGCATGTTCTTTGTATCTCAATACTTCTCCTAAAAGCTGGGAAGCAGAGGAACCATGTTTGCAAGGGGTGAACAGTAAAGGAGGGAGATAAAGGAGGAGAGAAACAGAAAACAGAAGAGTGTGTTGGAAATGGGGCACACAAAACCCAGGTACATGTCACAAGATACCCAAGCATTTTATCTTTGCTGTCACTTGCCAAGTGACCATCTGAAATAATCAGAGGGTATTAATTAGATTAGCAACAATAATTCAGCAGGTGAAAAAGTGGGACAATCTTTTTATATTATGCGTGTCAGCACATATGACTTCTCTGCTAATTCAAGGTGTCTGTTTTGCCAGTCCTGAGTGTTCCTTCAAGCTGAAAGAAAAGTGCTCTGGGTGGACACAGATATACTTAATTAGGAGCAACACCAATCTGTATTTTACTCCTTACAGATCTCAATTAAAAGAAGGTTAAAAATGTGCTAGACCCTAGGTCCTGTATGAACAGGGTACCATGCCTGCAGAACCTCTGGGAGGATGAAGTGAGGAGTAAAACACAGGGAGGTGTATCTATTTGCTGTTTGGTGTCCTCAAGTAAGACTCTCAATTATAAAAGTTAGTCTTATGCTTTGATCATAATTTTTTTTCTTTTGGTGTAGGGGCTGCTTCTTAGGTACACAAATCTTTTAAAAACCTAAGGCCCTATCTTGTTACTACTATAATTCAAATTTTTTTATTAGTAGCTTATTATGCACAGGTTATTTTTATAGATAATATTTCTGAAAAATGGAGTGAGTTCATGCAGTACTAGAGGAGGAGAAAACAAGCCTCTGCTGATGAGTTTGAACACACAGGTGTCTTTAGGACGTGTTGCACAAGCTTAAGATTGTATGATATAGTCTTAATGGCCTTTCTGTCTGCACTTGTGGACATCCCTTCAGCAGTGGCTCTGTCCGATTCCCCCTTATGGAAGCGAGTTCCTTAAGGATGTGCCTCGCCATCAATAGAGGACTGTTTCAATACCTTCATTGGCTTTCCACACAGTTATTACAGAGGGTACAGGTGCAGGACCATGTATGCCCACATGGGTTGAGGAGGAAGAAGAAAGGTTTTCTCCCTGTCAGACAGGGTGATGCAGAAGCAGAAAGACTTTCCTAGATATAGGCTAAATGTTGGAGCAGGGATTGATAACAGAATTAGGGAATGCCTCACTGCTATGTCCTTTTTGTCCAGTGGGTGGAAAAAAATATTGAATGAATTAGTAATTGAACTTCTATTAAGAACTGTTGGGGGAGGTGTTATTTGTTTAACTTATCCCAGTATAAAGGTTTTATTTCTCAGTGCTCACAGTTTTTGTGTATTAACGTGGTGGGGGTTTTGTTTGTTTGGGGTTTTTAGTACCAAGTAGTAATCTCTGAATATTAGGTATTTAAAGTATGCCAGTGTATGTACTCAAATTATAGGCCAAGTTCCTTGTTTTTCCTTAGTTTTTTCCTTTGGTTCCTGAATGTTGTGGTTTAATGGATCAAAATCAACCGTCAGGTTTTCTTAAAGGCCTTCCTACACTGCCTTAGTTAAGGTTTAACCAAAAATGCTGTTCACTCCAGTTCTGGTGATCAGCTCAGAACCACTCTCAGCTCTCAGTTAGGAATTACTGTTCTAAAATACCCAACAAAAATACTGTAAACTCACCGGATACTACAGAACAAAACTGCAACCTCTGCTGGTCTTGTCATCAGGCTTATCAAAAGTTCAGTCCCTGAGTTACCAGCACAGAATTGGGAAAGTTTCTTTTAATAAGGAGCTTTTGGTTTTTATTTTTTCCTTCCTTTGAATGTCAGGAAAGTAACTCTTTTTTGCATTGTAGTGATTATTTAAGTATCAACTTTTCACAATTGCATCTTTTCCCCTATTGTCTATATTGTGAGTATTTTGACTTGCTTAATTTTTGCATCTTTGCTACTTCCTACACAGAGTAACTTTGATACCAGTTTTAACCTTTAACATTTTATACATTTGGGTCTACAGTTATTTTTATTGGTTAAAGTTCCTTTGATTATTTCAGTGAAGTGCTGCACTCTGCCAAGGAAAAATAATATAGGAAATAAAGTCAAAATTTTGGAAGCTAAGAAAAGTTCAGTTGCCCATATTATTTATATAATATTCTACTTTTTCAGAATACACTTCACATACCAACCAGTCTTCCAAATATTTCTGGTTTTAAAAAAAAAGTCATTTCTCACTGTTCTTGCTCCGGCTATAATGATGGAGGAATGCAGAATGATATGATGGTGCTTGCACTAGTGAGTTTATATTTTAAGTCTGAGATAAGAAATGCTGGCAAGTCACAGAAGAAGAAAATCACAAAATTACTTTCTTCAGTAGGCATTGCAGCTAAGGAAGATAAATGAAACTTCTGTGAATGAATGCATTTTTTAATTTATGCTTTTTCTTCATGTTGTATCTGAAAAAGCAGAATAGATAAGAGGAGCTTATCACCTTTACAAGGGAAACAAGGCTTGGGAATGGATAACTCCTACATATAAGCAAGTTGTTCTTTGCCTGTTGTTGATATATAACAAAAAGATGGAAAGGAATAGGTCTGTGCAGGTAGAACTGGGAAAAGAGTTTGGCTGCAAAGCTTTGATGACTGGTGAGGGTACACAGAAGGGCAAGGAACTGTGTTGTTTTTGCATAACTGACAGTTGAAAAAAACAGCGCTTTCAATTATAAAATAAAAAGTGCACAAGAAACACTGAGACAGTTATTCCTTTAAACCTACACTTTCAGTCAGATGATGGGACAGGACCACACTTTGAGGCAATCTGATTTTCTTTCCATAGTTTTAGGATTCTGCCGCAATTCCCTAATTGCTGTGGAATGTTGGTAATAACAAGCAGGGCATTATCACTCCATCTGGATTGTACAGTACTAGAATAGTTTGCATTTCTTTAGTGTCATTTACCATGGGGAATTTAGACATAACCTGACTGATGAACTTACATGACTAATATTTCCTTTTTAGGAGTGCAGAAATTGAGACAAACAGTGCTGGTATTTTTTTTTCCTCCATGCTGTACAGACTAGGAAAGTCTGAGATTGGAACCAGGTCTTCAAATCTTTAAAGGGTTAATTGTTTTCACCCCTAAACTATATGTACAACTTGCACAAAAATCTTCATTCTCACCTTCAGCGTCATGGGCATACTCTGAAGAAATTCATAGTAGAAGCTTCTTTAATGGTGTAACCCAGAAAGTGTTTTCTCAGACTTTCAAAATATATTTCATTTTTAAGAAATATGTAAGAATATGAATACTGAGAACATGCATAATCTCTTATTCCTGACACCTGCTTTGTGAATACTTTTATGGCTAGCACGGTTATTTGAGTGGTCAGTTCATAGTTCTACCATTCCTTCTAGGGTCTACTTCTGTAACACACAGAATCCACATGCTTCTTACCTGATGGTTTTGACTACGCTGTAAGACAGCAAAAGATTCAAACCAAGGCTTATTTGAACCAAATCAAACTTTTAATGCTATAAAAACCACACAGATTATTTCTACATACCACTTACTTTTGAGCAAAATATAGTAGGATCTTCACAACAAAATACAGGATTTCAGTTTCTCAGAATTAAGATTTGAGAAATGTGTTGGCTTTCCATTCCTTTGACAGGTGTGATTTATAATTTAAGTGAAAATGTATCATGCTGGCTACTTTTAAATGCTTTATTATTTATATCTCCTTTTTTTCTGCTCACAACGGAGAAATACGTGTAGTACAACAGAGTGGTCTGGATGGTGATTATCAGACAGTGGCAGAGAAAGAACTGAATATATTAAAGACAAGAGGACCATGTGTGTGGCTTGAACTCTCTCTTTGAAATGTTCTTACCATGTTAAAGTGCAAGGCATGAGAAGCAAAATGACAGTCTCTCCTTTGCATACAAGTGACAACTACATACCCTGTGTTTAGAAGGAGGAGAAAATTTCATAATTACATGGGTATTACGTTTCCCAGTAGCACAGCTACCAGTACTTCCAATTGTGCATTATACATTATGACTCTAAAAGTGTAAAATCAGACTCACAAAGAAGCAGCTTTTTTTCTGAATTAGCTGGTGAGAGCTCAGGACCCTGGAGGTGTCTATATTTTGTATCCTCCTCTCCCTTCCTTTTCATTCTGAAGAATGTGTACTGAAATGACCAACTGATTTTCCACAGTGTATCAGCCATCTGATGACCGCTACTGACCTTGACTAGACTGGAATGATTATTTAGCCATTTAGTTGTGGGAGATAACATTAGCCCAAGTTCTTGGCCGTACTTCATCAGTTTCCAGGCTAGTGCATGTAGGCATGATGAACTTATCACAGCTGTGGTTTAATGGGTATAAACAATTAAGTAATTAAAATCAATGAACTTTGTAACTCTGGTATTATAATAATTACATTTTAAAAGGCACTACTTAGTTACAACTCAGGGATTATTTACAGGCAATAATTAAGGTCAAACTGACTTCCTCCTGTTACACAGAGTATTTGTATGAGCAGCATGTCAAACAATAATTAATTTAAGGCAAGCCTAATTGCCTAATGTACTGAAGTGTGTCATTATCCTAGAGAATATGTTCTTCTGTCTATCATTGGTTATATTTTAAAGAGAAAAGATGTCTTTTTTAAAATAAAAATGCAAATTCTCTTAATATGTTACTTTTCAGTTAGAATGGTATCATTTCCTTCAGAGTTTTTTTACTCAGCTCACGGGAAAAGGAATAAAGTAACAGGAAAAAGAGTATGGCCCATTCCACGTATGAAGCAATCCTATGAAGAAAGAATAGATGGGAAAAATTAGTGCAATCATTTTACAGGATTATTCCTCACATTATATTTCCCAGCGCTTTGTCTGGTCTAGTTTGCAAAGATGCAAATGTTGTTTTTATTGCTTCCCTTAGGGGAGATTATTCCAGTCTAATAACACTCACAGTTAGGAAATTTTACTGATGTTCAAACTGTTTTTCTTTACCTGACTTTACCCCATTGCTCCTAGTCGTAAACTCCCACAGGCAATTCAGTATTGTTCCTCTCCATCCTGGGTGTTCTGAGCCAAGCAATACACAAGTATTTCTTTTAATCTTTCATTGAAGTCTATCTAAATGATGGATGATTGGGTGTCAGAGAGCCTCCAAGTTTGAACACAGCCTCTGATCACTGTCCTATGTCTACATATATATCTGTGTGAGGACACACTCATGTGCAGAGACACGTGTACGCATGAAATACTTACCCCAGACAATGCCCCCATGGTACCTACTGACCAATGAAGTATTCTCTTGTAAATGAATTTATTTTCCAGTTAGAAGAAAAGTCACTTCCAAAGCTGGTAGCCTTGAGGAAAGGTGAATTCATAGGGTCAGCACACAATCATAAAGGTGGGAAGGGACCCCAGGAGGTCTCTGGTCTGACCCCCATTGCAAAGAAGGGTGAACTATGAATGCAGACCGTGTTGTACAGGGCTTTGACCAGTTGGGTCTCAAAAACCTTCAAGGACACATGTTCCCCAACCTTTCTTGGTGACCTGTTCGAACATGCTATTTTCTCATTGAAATATTTTTTTCCTTTATACCCAGTCAGAAGATAATCTTGCACTTAGGAGTCTTCTGAGATTCATTTTATGTTTGATGTATATGTTTCAGCAGAAACAGAAGCTGTGAAAGGTGGCAGCATGAAAAGTGTCTCATGAGCTTTGAAAGGCAGCATGGACTCCTCCAGTTTTGGGTCAGATGAACATTGTCAAGTTACCTTCCCTCTCTGGGTTTTGCTTTCCTGTCCACTGTTAATTACTTTAAATGATAAAACTGAAAAAAATAGTCTTTGGAGTAACATCTTGAGAAGGCATGATTAAAATTGGCTTGTGTTAAAACACTTTAGAATTTAGTCATATTACGAGACCTATTTCATAAAATGTTGAAGTTTCCGCTGTTTGATGAAATAGATAACATGACCTTTGGTAGTCACACTGTGCAGTCTTTCTGCATTATCCATATGAAAAGTGGAATCTTCCACAGGAAATACCCTTCTTTGTGGTCATGATGCCTACATCAGATCGCCTCAGTGACATGTCCCAACGGGATTCACTTTCAGGCCATGGTGGTACAACTAACTCTGTTGCCATGACCCCATGCTTCATTCTTGCTTGGTGCTCTTCTGTTTTCTCTGCACTCCTTCTGCTGAACAAGCATTGAGCCTTCCCCAGCTCCACCTCACTAGTGCAAACCTTCTCCTCTTTTTCATCTCCATTGGCACTGGATAATTCAGTCACCTACTGGTGCCCCTCCCTGAAATATATCAATATATCTCACAGTTCTGTCAGACTTGATTATCATCTTGGAATTGCACTCCTCCCAGCTGGAGGTATCGCTGATAAAGAGACGATACCTATCCTTTTTGCAACAGCAAGTGTAGTGAACATTTTTTTTTTTTAAACCTAACAAGCTTTAGATCTTGAAGTCTTTTGAAGACCCCTACCCCTTCTTGCTCTCCTCTATGTCACTTCCAGATGCCATATTTGTTGAAGTGAGGTTCCCAGTCCTAGGCTCAGTATTCCAGCTAAAATCTTACTAACACTGAAAACAGATATTTCATGTGTCTGTCAGGCTGTGCTCTGCTTTATACATCCAAGGGTGATGTTAGCCTCTGTCATTTATCTTTTTTTTCATTGTGGCAGCATAATGTTTACTCAAGTCCAGCCTGTGCTCAAATAGATCCCCTGCCTCCATATACTCAAAACTATTTTCTGGACAGTCATTCCACATTCTGTACTTGTACAGTTGAACACATCTGTGTAAGTGTAGCATCTTCCACTTGACCCTGTTATTAAATTGTATTCTATTTTTCTTCCAGTTTCTTGAATTTTGTTGTTGATAACTACAACAGTCAGCACTGCTTTCTGAGGCTGTTCTCCATATTTTAGTCAGAAGTAAGGGTTTAGTAAAAGGTAGTTGCAGTACTCCAAAAAACAACAGAACAATTTGATTAACATGTCAGATGTAATTCTGTTTTGTAAAAGGCACAGTATTTGTAGTGGGGAAAATAGGCTTTAGTTTAGGAAAAGATATATGTGAAAAGGAAACAAAATAGAATGCCTGCTTTATAAATAGGTGCAATGGAAAAATGTCATATCCTTATGAAATAAATTTTCCAAAAAACAAGGATGAAGTATTTCATACGAAGGCTGCCTAGGAAGTCATTTAAAAAATAACAAAATGAGAGAGATATGTTCCAAAGCAATTGCATTTCTTTTTCATTTAACAAAAAAATTGGGTTTACAATAAGATTATTTTGTAGAGATATACAGATACATATAAAACCCAAAATAGTAACTGAGGGATACTGTAATATCCTTTAGCAGAAATATTTCAAAGGGGACAGGCTTTTCAAAAAGCTTGGCTTCTTTTTAAGAACCTAAACAACTAGCAGCATTCTTAGACACTTTTACCACACATGGCTTTGAGCACTTATGAGAATTTGCCTATAGAGGTGGATGCCAAGCACATGAAAAAATTATCCCTGAGCTCTTTGGAAAATCTGGCTACATTTTAGACAAATGCCTGTTCTATGATCTCTTGCCCTTTGTTATACCAAAGCCCTTTGATATACCAAATGAACTGCTTGTTGAGAGATATTTATCAGTTTTTAGCTGGTTTAAAAAAAAAAAAATTGGGAGGGGGAGGAGGGGAATCTTGGATTTTGTAGAGCTGTAGCTAAACTTTAGAGGGAAAGTCAAACAGCCAGCCAAGCAATCAATCAAATTTCTCAGTCCCTTGAGAAGACTTGAAGCATACAGTCCAAGTTCAGGCCTGGAGAGTCTTTGTCTCACTCCAATCCTTAGTTACATCCAGGCTTCATGGTTTTAGTAATGTTACTGAGAAATGTTTGCACATATTTTTCCACCACCAAATGAGGAGAAAATACAGCAACCTTTTATGCTAATGCAGGAGATGATTAGCCAGTTTGGAAAGTACATTACAGGTACGTACCATAACTAATCGTACTGCAGAATAAATTGTTACTAATAAAAGAAATAATAAGAGAATGTATACTTTGATATCTCAAATATTTCACAAAGAGATGATTTTTCAAAAATATCACAGAGAATTGCTATATTAATCTAAGTTTAATGTAGCATCCATTTACTAAGGTTTCTGGATTGCATTCATGTTTTTCAGGAACACATTTTGACACAATACATCATTCCTATTTTCAGTCTTGCTAGCAGCTAAAGTGAATGTCCAGAATACGCATTCCTGGGAAACTCCTCGTGCATTTAATTGACAATGAAAATCTTGTCGTGGTTTTCCTACATTTCTGAACATATAGCAGCCAAAATGTAATCTGATGCCAATCCAGATTGGATCAGCAGGAATATCATCCTGGCTGTCCTGAAAGTATCCTAAGTGAAACTATAAGGCTACCTGTTGAATTATACCCCTAACTGTTATGTGGGCAGTAGCCAATGCCTGACAGACTGCCTGGAAGAACACTGTTGCATCCTTTTTCAGCCATGTATATAAAAATGTCGTAGTTTTTTTAACATATGCCTCTCTTGCTGTACTCATGGATATTAAATTTACAAGAGTAGTAATTATTTACAGCACTAGGTGGTTAACTCGCTCTTGTATCAACTACAAGTCCTATCCTGATTAATCAGTATTTAATTCTGCATTCCACTTCTCTATTGACCTTTAAAAATATTTTTTGCTAGCTATCAGACAATTGTATATAGTAGGAATTATTTTAGATCTTATTTGGATGATTAATTCTTTGTTTTTCAACTTGGTGGGAAGGGTAGACTTGTTTAACGCATTTCTCAAAATTACATGAAAGTAGCTTCTGAGCAATAGAAACGGCAGAACTGTGTCATAGGTGCAGTAATCTGGGCTTCATGATAGAAGACAACATAAA
Organism: Balearica regulorum gibbericeps; assembly: GCF_011004875.1. Lineage (NCBI taxonomy): Eukaryota > Metazoa > Chordata > Aves > Gruiformes > Gruidae > Balearica > Balearica regulorum. The sequence continues at coordinate 49,771,752 of NC_046188.1, read as the reverse complement.
TGCTTGTTTTTAGAAGTTATTTGTTTACTTATTCCCCATAGCCTCTTTCCAAAGATTGTACAAGAGATGTTTAGCTCTAACAGCAAGGTAAAGATATGATTGCATAATAGGTATGGTTTAGGATGAGTTTTAATCTTTACTGAATCTTCTCACTAAATAGTGAATGATATGTAGCTGATGGAAGAGATATAGGAGAGAAAGAACAGCTGGTGTCTTGACTGATTCTATGATATTGTAATTATGTTTCTAAACTTCTGCCAGGTGCTTTAACAACTCTAGCTCGGTTTTATTTTACGTGGATGTAAATAAATAAAGATTGTGGTTAATTTTCCTGTTTCCTGAAATAAGACTTTATAGGTGTCAGTGAAAACAATGTAATTGAGGCTTAGAAAAAATAGGAGACTTAATTATTGGAACTGTGCAACCAAAGTAATGGGGTGCTTGAGGAGTTGAGTGGGTAGTTAGGGAGGAGGTGATTTAGCAGAGATAATTATAATATTTATAGCCCATCAAAGGGTCTGTATTTGTCTTTTAATAAGAGCACGAAAGCCAGGAAATGACCAAATATGGCCTTCAAATACGGCATGAACACATGGTGCAGACAATGATTGGAGCCAGCATGGATGCATATTTTATGGATAAGTCATTAATCAATTGAAAAATGTGTTGCAGATTGATGACAGAAGTTAAGCAGTAGGAAATGCATGGCAAAATGTAAAAAGAAGAGATTAGATGTAAATTAAGGGGAAGAGGAGAAGATATTTACATACAAATTTTTTGACTCAGCTGCTTGAAAGCTTGACCGGCATCATGCTTCATTACTTACTGTGCTACATCAGTAAAGGGAACCTGAGCAACAAATGTGGTCTTCATTTAAATATCTGGTTAAAGGTGACTAGGTGAGTGAAAGTTTCTGACTGGCAGGAGAGGGAAGCTCCTGCCAGGGATGCAAGGCTAGTGGATGAACAGTCAAACCTGGGCTACCATCCAGGGACTCTGGAGAATCAGTGGGAATAGGGCACAGAGGTGGTGAAAGGATTTGCAGCACACATCATTTTTAGGAGAGCTTAATCATTATATTCTTAAGAATTTAACTTAATTTAAATTTAGATGTTTATTGTAGTACAAATCAGATAACATTAATAATAATATGGTATTATCAGCTCCCAAATAACTGTATTTAACACAGACTGCAATTGTCTCCACTGAAAGCATAAAAGTGGGAAAGAAACAATCTTGTTCAACCCACAATGGAAGAGAGTTGAGATTTTTGTGAAATAAAGTCATATTTTCTATTTCACAAACTATTTTTTTTATATATGTTGGTTTAAAATGTCCTGTAAAGCCATACATAAGTATAACAAATCTCATAATTCTCCCTTTAAGTCTCTATGATGATAATTATTGTGCAATTTGCATTTCAACATAGTTATGTTTTCTGGACTCCAGCCCTATTGGAGCATGATCAACTTCAGGATAAACAACAAAGAGAGGATATAATTATATGTACTCACAGGAGATGAAAATTAAAACTGTTTTCCAGTTTATAGATGTTAAATGGGCTTGAGTCAATTAGCAAAATCATCTTTCACCATAGGTTATAGCAATTAATTTATTAAAGTGAGGGGTGGTCACCTAGTGCAACTTCTTAAACAGTTATGCTTCTTTAAAGGATAGGCAGAAGTCTTAAAGCTTTTCTCTGCTGTAAAAACCAGTCCTTGCCAAAATCTGTAAAGCCTTACCCTCCTCTAAATCCCTCCTCAAAACCTTTTTCTGCTGTGATGGTCATGAACCACTCCCATCGGTCAGGCAAGTAGTGAGCTGTAGTGAAGTCTGTTTGCTTTATAGTTATTCAGTCTTTCCAATCCACTCCCACTTTGTGGTTTATCTGTTCCGTTCATCACTTTTATCCTGGTCTATAAGAACGCTGGTAAATCTCTGATGCAGGAACTCTTTCTTATTGTTTGCAAAACACCTACTTAAATTAAATCCTATGATTTGGGGTTTCTAGGTGCAACTACAATATAAATAGTAAATAGTAACTTTATAAGATTAGCATTATCTCTAACACAAAAATCTGAAAATAAAACTTCAGAAGGTGGTTTGCAGTGCACTGGGAGGAACTAAGCACTGGAGAAGGCACTGGGGTGTCACAACAGAATCTCATCACCAGACAAATCCTGCCCAATAATATGGAGGACCACTAACAGATTTGGGCAACTGCATGTGTAAGTCTACACAACTTGTTCTCAAAACACCATCCAGTCTAGGAAGTTAGAACAAAAGTATTTCCATTGTAAGATGTTTTTTAGTACACAGCAAATGAATTTCTCCATACTTAGATCTGATTTATTGGTTGTTACCAACCTGTGGTTGACCACCAGTGCACAAAAAGCTTCCCATGTTAATGGAGAGCTTACAAATAAAATGTAACCTGAGAGTCCTCATGATTGAACCACAGTAACATATTTTGTCCTGCAGTGAAAAGTGTTTCATCACAGAAGTGAAGAGATCCTTAGTTAAACCTTACAGGAGAGGTTACAGGTGAAAGTCCTGGGTCATAACCTCAGTGTGACTTGGCTTTTAGTATGTCATCTTGGTTGTGATATCGATAATTGGGTCAAAACCAGCAATAAAAGTGAATACACAGTGCATCACTAAGCCAGTAGGAGAGCACTACATCTTTTGAGACCTCTGTGTAACTGGTCATACCTGTTCTAAAACGAGTACATTCTTGAGAAGCATTAAAGGAAACTAATCATAATAAATGACAGGCTGGGTTAATTATTACTTGGTAATTCTTCATTTAAACTTTGTACTAAGATTCTTTTGCAGTATATTCTTTCATGCAGAACATAAAAGATGTAATTGTGTGCAGAGTAGGTGTGATGTTTCCCTAGGTCAAGTAAGGAATAATTTGCCCTGTATGAAAAATCCACGCATGCTGTGCATGAATATCCCAGTTTACAGGACTGTTTCTATTAGTTGTTTGCACAACTTGAGGACAGTCTCATAATGCTTGGGAGCCACTTTTCTTCCTAGCCTGATATAAAGAAGCAAGATACAGATGTGTTTGGACAGTGCAGCAGTAACTTAATAAAACCTTCCAGACTCAGTCTAGATCTTCATCCTTCCCTACTCCATACATCAGTATTTCTAAATTAGCTGGTCTGATTACTCCATCTTGTAGGCTTGTAGGACTTGTTAAAAAGTCAGTGCCCAGACGGTGCTTCCAGTCTCTCGATTAGCCATCCCCAGGGATGAAACAAGTAATTTGTACTGAACCTATTTTATTCACCTCACTGAAAAGTCGATGCTGCAGCAGGTATACCGTGAAGCATCAGTGGCTGTATATGAGGTCATGCTGGAGCACCTCAAAGCGTGTGGCCATGGATGAGTCCATGACAGAGCAGATACATCCCTAGAGGGACTGCAGCCATGGGTAAGGCCATGTTGGAACAGGTTTACTTCTGAAGGGATTGTGGCTGTAGGTAAGGCCACACTGGAGTAGGTATATTTGAAGGCATTGTGGACCATGGATAAGACCATGCTAGAACAGGTATACCTCAAAGCAACTGTGGCTGTGGGTAAGTCTATGCTGCAGCAGGTATACCGCTGAAGAGACTGTGGCTCATAGATAAGGCTCCACTTGGAGCAGGTACACCCCTAAAGCACTGTAGTCTGTGGATAAGTCCAAGCAGGACCAGGGAGTTCATTGCAATATTAAACCCTATGGTCTGGTCCAAAGGGACCAGGGGTGGAGATTGTAATGGAAAAACCTTTAAATTGTTGTAACCTGGGATTTGAATTGCATGTTATGGTAATTACTAAAGCAGGAACCCCTTGTTGGTAGACAGGCTAGGAGCAAGGGGAGGAGTTCATTGGAATGTTAAATCCTATAACCTGCCCCAAAGGGACAAGGGGTGGAGATTGTAGTGGAAATACCTTTAAATTGTTGTAAACCACAATTTGAGTTGCATGTTATAGAAATTACTATAGCAGGAACTACCTGAACCAATGGAGAACAAGCCTTACAAGAAGCAGTGCGAGTGCAGCTGTGATCCTACCTGATCTGGCTTTGGTGCCAAATAACTCCATGCAACAAACCACCTCTTCCGTCCTGAGTGACCACCATAACAGATGGTGGACATGTTAAAGACATTTTATAGGGCTGTTCTAAGGGAATGATATCTGTGTATTATGTTAAAGGATGGGAAGGGTGGTGGGGGTTAATGAAGATGTATTGGGTAATGTGGAACCTGAGCATGATGTAAATGGTATGGAATAATGAGTGGAGAATGTGCTGCTTTTGGCTGGGATAGAGTTAATTTTCTTTATACTGGCTAGTATAAGGCTATGGTTTAGATTTGTGCTGAAAACAGTGTTGATGTTTTAGCTATTGCTGAGTGGTGCTTACACAGAGCCAAGGACTTTTCTGCTTCTCACCCCACCCCACCAGTGAGTAGGCTGGGGGTGCACAAGCAGCTAGGAAGGCACACAGCTGGGACAGATGACCCCTGTCGACCAAAGAGATATTCCATACCATATGACGTCATGCTCAGCTTATAAAGCTGGGGGCAAGAAGAAGGAAAGGAGCGATGTTCAGAGTGATGGTGTTTGTCTTCCCAATTAACTGTTATGTGTGATGGATCCCTGCTTTCCTGGAGATGGCTGAACACCCACCTGCCCATGGGAAGTGGTGAATGAATTCCTTGTGTTGCTTTCCTTGTGTGCGTGGCTTTTTCTTTACCTATTAAACTGTCTTTATCTCAACCCATGAGTTTTCTCACTGTTATCCTTCCGATTCTCTCCTCCATCACACCAGGGGAGAGTGAGTGAGCAGCTGCCTGGTGCTTAATTGCTGGCTGGGGTTAAGTCACTCCCCCATGCCTCACCACCCCCCAAAAAACCCCAGACAACAACCTTCTAAAAGGTTCTGAACCTGACTTCCTTAGATTGCCATCAGGTTTCTATCAAAAACAACAGGATCTTGTTGAGATTGAGATAATTCAATGTCAAAATTGTAGTTAATTCCCAGCCAGGCATAGAAGGCTTCTTCCAGCAGATTGTTTCTCACAGCTGCTGCCCTTTCTCCCAAAGCTAGCTCTTCTCTATTTTCTCTCTTCCTACAGCTCTCACAGATTTGAGTTGGAAGCCCCTTGTCATTCCCTGCCTCAAGAACAGGTGACAAACTGGTACCATCTCCCTCTGCATATTTTAGATTTTAGATTTTTTTAGAATAGCCTGAAGCTCACAGTGCATGAGGGAGGATGAATGAGCTGAGTCAACATCAACACAAAAGTTAAGAATGAAAGTCAAAACCAATCACTTCAATCGTTGCTGGCTGATGTTCATTTGTAAGTATCTGGGCCAGTACAGGTGAATAAGAGATCAAAAAAAGCCTAAACTGGTAATTTCAGAAGTTTCCATAGAGAGGGAAAAGGAAGAAAAGTAATTACCTTAGCTCCAGGGGATCAGGAATCATGTGCTAGCTGCACCACATACACAGAAACAAACTGTAAAAGTAATCATCCTGTGAAAGACTGGAACCACACTTTTCACAGCTGCTAAACAGCCACTTTAGTCCAAAACTTAGTAGCCTTTAAAGCAACTTTCTTTATCAGTAGCACTTCTCTGCAAGTATTTTGGGTTCACAGGCACCTACTCTGCTCTTTGGGGATCTCTGCATTGTGGAGCTCTCATTATCTCAGAAGGGTGCAGGACATTTGGCTGTACCACAGAGAAATGTAAGCAATTGCAGAGGAAAGAAACTTGTTCTTCCAGCATGGGGAAAATGGATGGTTTGCCATAGGGTACTCATTGTTTCATGACACAGACACTGGTGGGGTTTTTTTTGTTATCAGCCATATTTAGTGAGTAAATGTTTTTCTAGGCTCTGCTATTTTTCTGCCCTTTAGATATTCTTGTCCTAAGTCCTTCATCCCAAATTTTTTCTAATGTTTTCTTTTTTTGTGTGTCTTAATGTCCCCTTGATATCTTTAAGTCTTTCTCATGTTTCACTTTCTTAATAAGCTTGCTTTTTCCTTTTTTATTTCCTTTCTTTATTCTCCCCTGCATATTCCTCCCCCTTTTCCCCAGTATTATATTTATTTATTAACTGCACTTAAGCAGTCTCAATTGAGCATGAGGTCCTATTATGTTGGTCACAATCTACAAAGCATAGCAGAAAGGAATTTTATCCTCCTTTCACAGATAAGGAAAACATGGCTTTGGCCAGTCAGTATCTTGACCTAACCCATGTAAGGAAGCCCGATGCTTTCAGGCTTGAGACTATTTAAGATAGGATAGGATAGGATATTTCAATTGGAAGAGACCTACAATGATCATCTAGTTCAACTGCCTGACCACTTTAGGGCTGACTGAAAGTTAAAGTATGCTATTTAAGGGCATTGTCCAAATGCCTCTTAGACAATGACAGGCTGGGGGCATCTTCCACCCCTCTAGGAAGTCTGTTCTAGTGTTTAACCACTGTCTCTGTAAAGAAAAGCTTCCTAATGTCAGGGTTTATCTCCCCTGATGTAGCTTTGAACCATTCTTACATGTCCTATGACTGGATGCCAGGGAGAAGAGATCATACCTCCCTCTCCACTTCACCTCCTCAGGAAGCTGTAGAGATCAATGAGGTCGCCCCTCAGCCTCCAAACTAGACAAAGCCAAAGTCCGTAGCCTCTTCTCATAAGTCACTCCTTCCAGCCCTTTCACCAGCTTTGTTGCCCTCTAGATGCATTCAAATACCTTCACATCCTTCTTAAATTGAGGGGCCCAGAACTGCACACAGTGCTCAAGGTGAGGCTGCACCAATGCTGAATACAGCAGGATAATCACCTCTTTTGACAAGTTGGTGATGCTGTGTCTGATGCCCCCCAGAATGCAGTTTGCCCTCTTGGCTGCCAGGGCAGACTGCTGACTCATATTTAGCTGCTGTCAACCAGCACCCCCAGATCCCTTCCTGCAGGGCTGCTCTCTAGCCACTCCTCTCCCAATTTATACTTGTGCCTAGGGTTACTCCATCCTGGGTGCAGAATTCAGCATTTGGACTTGTTAAATTTCATGCCATTAATCATTGCCCAGTGCTCCAATCTATCTAGATCCCTCTGCAAGGCCTCTCGTCCCTCAGAAGCAGCTCCCAGTTTGGTATCATCAGCAAACTTGCTAATGGTGCATTCAACCCCTGCATCCAGATTGTTGATAAATATATTTAACAGAATTGTCCCTAGAACTGAACCCTTAGAAACACCACTGGTGTTTGGTCACCAGACAGATGTAGCCCCCATTTACTACAACCCTTTGAGCTCTGCCATTCATCCAGCTCTTCACCCAGCGCACCATGAACTTACTCACCTCACAGTTGGACAACTTGTCCAGAAGGATGCTGTGAGGGACAGCCTTACTAAAATCCAGAAAAACTGGAGTTTTCATGTGTCCCACTGATACGAGGCTATCAGTCATATCTCCTTTTTTTTTTTTAAACACACCTTTTCTCTCTGCGTGCTCTGTCTTTTCTATTTTCTTTTGTATTTTTTCCAGAGAGAACAGTTTATTCTCTATGTTTACTAACCCTTGGCCACTTTTCTGAGTGGATATCTTTCCACCCAAATCAGTGGCAATGATCTCAGGTTTCATCAACTACAGAACACCTGTATTGCATAACTCAAGTAAGTTGAACAGCATACCCATCTTGAAATAACACTAGGCACACAAGTTAATTGCATAGTTACTGGGGGAGGGGAAAAACAACCAAAAATGAATTATTTGGTGGTAACCATTCAGTGACTCTATCAGCAATAGCACTAACTTGCTTGTTTAACTTAACACTTTCAGTGCTTGCTATTTTCCAGCAGTTGTGTAATTGAATGACATTTTGGAAAAATGCTTGCACATAAAATCTCAAGCTAACAGAGTAAGAAAAGGTTACTCCTACTACCTCCATAAACATTAGTGACAACAGTTATCATAGCTTACTCAAAAATAAAGGGGAAAAATAGAGTAAGTAAGTGCCTTCATTGAATTCCACCCATGTTCTGCTGCAAGGTAATGGGGAAAGATGCACAAATCGGGGAGAAGGAGGAAGAAAAGAGGTACTTAATTGACATGTATAAATGAAGGTCAAATAGCCTTTTGGGTTTTGTTATCCTCCTTTGTGGTAAATGATTTGGGTGAGGGAAGGTTGAGTTGCATGGTGAAATGTATACTTAGCTGTATCTCATTTACAAAGCAAGAGGACTACTGTCCTGTCACTTTATGTTATTACTACCTCTAACTCTCCAAACCTAAACTTCTAATTCTGAGAGCAAGATAGCATCAGCTTCTGTTAATGGAAGGGGAAATTAATCAATGCATCTAATAATTAGACTCTAAGTTTTTAATATGGAAATGAATATTTGGTTGATAAAAGAGAAAATTGAACTTTAGACTTTCTAAAAACTAAAGAATGAACCATTTTGTGGTCAATTTTCTTGAAAGCACTTTTGAATTAATATGTTTTCCCAATGGGTTTTAGCATCCATGCTTGCATGTGGACAGAAAGAACCACAGTCGATGTACATAAGGATCAACATCAAAATAAAGTAGGGCATGAATAAAAAGTTGTTTATTCAAGCCCTAAAGTGGATACTCCTATTCCAAGATAAAAACTTATCAGTATTAAGTCACTTCTTTAGACTAGAAGGCTCCATCTGTTATGATGACGCTGTTAGTTACTACAAACTCCCTTCCTCTGATATGATGCAAAGGGTTTTTTCTGCTTTTAATTCAGTTGAGATTAACCCCTTTCTAGTCAGAACAATGTAGTATTTAACGCAGTAACATTACCATATTCACAAAGGCAAAATATATCTGTGTTACTGTACTGTCTTGAAATCACATTTACTCATTTGTTTGCATGTCAGCATTTGGATTGGGCCTGTCATAATTTTTCTGGGTGTCTGGAAGATTGGGATGCAGTGTCTTGAGTGCTAGTGTAATACAGAGATCTTGCAGAAATCGTATCTACTAGTTCACAGCAGCTGTTGTTCTGTCTGTATTTTGTTAAGGTTCTTCATTATTAATGGGAAGTCTAAGGGAGTTGTTATCCCATATCAATGCATAAAAAGAGATTTCAATCTATTATTGAGTCATAACAGCTACTGGCATGGTGCTTTTTTCAGTAGTAATTGGTTGGAAAGCAACCTTTGGACATGTTCCTGCAGCAACACCCACTCTTCTAGGGAAAAGGATTATCAACGCAAATCACAGGGGTGTGTTTATTAAAGGTTACTAATTTGAAAAATGCTGAGATAAATGATTGGTAAAAGCATCTGTCATCCATTTCAGGACATTATAAGATTATAAGAATCATGGAAAGCAAAAGAGGTTTTTGGTAAAAGGAAGGCCTGGAAGCTGTAGTTGCACATTTCTTTATATTTGTTCTCAAGTGCCTCTTTAAACCTCCATTTCAAGAATCAAGGACTATTCTCAAGCATCTTAAGTATTTCAATTAGAAGTATCGATTCCATAGGTTTTTCCCTTGTCATCTAAATTTCTCCTCAAATTGTGTATAGTCACCAAAAACCTTGAGTAACCAAGCCCCTATATCAAACCTAAGCCCTGTATCTCCCATGACAAAAACTTTGCTGGCTGATAGTACTTTAACTTCCTTCTGCTGACTCATCTTTCTCTATTCAAGCTAAAAAAAAGTGGGACACAGATTCAAGTATGTATCTATAAATTAAATACAGATTAGAATTAAAGACTCCCCTTCCTTATGTAAATGATCTATTGGTTGCTTGAGGATTCATAGGTGCCCACTGCTATCTCTTTCTGAGACAATGAATAGTTTCACAGCATCTTCAGCAAGAATGAATGAAAGTACTCCCTCCAAATTTAGAATAACTGAAGTTTTAGCTCTCTTAATGGAGATGGGAGAAACTTGGTTGCACCTCCTCATTACACAAAGGTACCAGGTTTTCATCATTCTGAATAAGACTATGAACTGCCTGGGTACAATTTGAAGGAGCTGGTAGTTCCTTCTCCTCAGGAATAAATTAATAATCCCTGTTAACATTTTTTTCAAAGACAGTGCTTAGGCATCCATCTTTAGGAATGGATTCTAGGCTGCGATTTCTCAAACAGGAGGAGGCTCCTCTCCATTGTGTTTAGTCTAAGACACAGATATGGCTTAAGATTAAAGACCTAATATTGTTCATGTTGTTTGCTACTGGTTGCTTATTCTACTTCACACACAGCTTGTATTTTAAAATGGAAATCTTCTTATACCTTGAAGTTTTTACAAGGAAGTCCATTACAAGTATCAGAAATCTATGTCCTTTTTTTTTTGGATAGCACTTTCAAGTGTAAGTGAAGATGCATAAGGAAGTACAAAATCTTTACAGAGCTTAGGTGGATGATAGATGAGTCAAAGACCTGATACTACTTCTCTGAACAGGAATTGATTTTTACCCAACTGGGAAATCCCACCTTTATCCTCTAAGAACTCAAGCATGGAAGTCATAGTTTGGGGGAGGATGTTGTGATTTTATACTGCTGTTGTGCTCACTTGAAGCTGAAATGACTGAATAGGATATCTTAGATAGTTCCAAGAGACTTTTTGGGTTATAGAAGGTAATTCCCAAGGATCTACAAATTCTGGGGAAATATTGTACCCTCTGCTCCTAAAATCACTGTCTTATGCTCAACCCCTAACAGACAGCTTGCAAGAGTTCTGCAAGGAAGGCTTCAGCTGCTTACATTATTCTCCATCCTGGCGAAATTATCTTTGGCCTGATCTTAGCCTTTTTGACATTTTAGTCTTTCTACCCAATGTAAAGAGCATGGAAGACAGTGACAGTTTCCTCTATAGACATTAGTAATATTAACAAGTACAATTTCAGTGCACAGCCACCAAGGTGTGAAAATACAACTCATGAAACTATCCTGACCTTAACCTCTCCTGCCTAACAGCATTTCAGGGATCGCTGCTGCACTTCAGCTGTCTTTTGTTTATTTCTTTGAAAATGAGTTTCTTCTCTTATTTGCAGAGTTTGAGTTGTCATTTCCACTGGACTGATACTTAGGATGAAGTAGGATGAAAACATTTTCTAAAAAAAAAAATTAAAAGAAAATTAAAAATTAATCTGTCTCAGTCAACTGTAATTCAAAATAGTAGCTTAAAGATTTTAAGAAAATATGCAAATGAGAAATATCCTGAATCAATTATTAGTATCTTTTTTTAAAGGAGAGGATAATTACAACAGTAACTAAGCTGATGTTCGTGGGATGGACCATAAAGTTCTTGATCTCTCTACTAGCTTCTGAGCATAGTAAATCTGCATCTGTGTTTTACAGCTCAATCATATAATGGGAAATCTTCTTTTGACCTAGCTGACATCTGTAGCACAAGGCTAAGTCTGGCCACTTAGTTATTTAATTCTGTCAACTTCATGACACTTCTCCTGAGCTCTTCATGGCTGCTTTTCTCTAATATGGGTTTTCTCTTTTTCATGTGCAAGATTATTCTTACGTTACTGGTGTATTACTTTGAATTTCGGAGATTTTAACACCCATTCCCTGTTTTTTAGCTTTCTCCTTTCTGTTCTTTTGCACTGTATTCTGCTGTTGAGGAATCCTGTGCTCATTCCTTGTGCTCATGATGGCAACTTTTTTCTGCATATGAATATTCTGTATTCCTTCCTTCATCCTGAAGCAGTTCTCACATATGGACACTTCTTCCATGGAGAAATCTTTGTAAAACTATCCCCTGTGTTGTTAGGATCAATTCTGAATATGGTACGAAGAAAAAAAAAATCATAAACGTGAAGATAGATAAGGTAGATAGGAATGTTGAGGAGATTTACAGAGCTTTGGAGGATTTCTGGAAGTGAGGCTGTGAATGATCTGTCATTAATAATAAAGGAAGTAAGCAAAGAAGTTTCAGGAAGATTTTTTTTTTCCCCCCAGAAGTTAAGCCTTCTGATAAATTTCTTCATATAGCTTTCTGCATAGATGTCCACATACACAGAAACACAGTTAGGGAGAGCTCATGACTTGCATAATGCTGTTATACGGCATAATGCCACAACTTTGGTCTCAGTGTTGCAGCCTGGGAACCTTTATCAAGTTAGAGTTAAACATAGACTATATATTATGGAGAGACACTAAACTTAAATATAGCTGGGATGACTGTTTCTCATCCTTTGTCTCCCTATGGGAACAGGTTACAATGTATTGTCATTTCATTTTATTTGATAATTAACTTTGTGCAATGTAAGTTTCTGGTTACATTAAATTATCAAGTATTGTCTACTTGATCAGCCATTGTTCTCTTTTGGTCTAATTAGAATTAGTTCCTCATCTTCAGTATCTGATAGTTTTGGTTTTAACATTTCCAAAATTTAGGAGAAATCTGTGTTGTATTAACTACTTAAAATGCCTAGACCTTCTCTTGCAAACATAGCAGTCTTCCTTATTGAGCACTAGAAATTTCAAACAGGACAATACATCTTAATGTAGGTTTATATACCTTTTTTATTAATATTAATGGACTAACTATTCAGGCTACTAGGATTGTACTGTTTTAAGCATAATAAAAGTATAGTAAAACACGTACTATTTTCTAGTACAGTGAAAATGTTTTATTAGTGCTTCAATTGCAATAGACAGTGGTCATCATTCTATTCATTTAACTATGCTTATCTAGTAATGTTCCTACCATTACTATTAAATGCTTTCTTATTTAAGTGTCTGAGACTAATTATATTCTTTCTTCTTGCCTTTACTACAATTAAATAATTTGTTATCATAATGTTTGTCCTTCCCTCACTTGAAACATTATTCCCCTCTCATGCTATGACTTGAGGCTTGATAGACTGATCTGTCACTGAAATGGTATTGAATGGGTTCTCCTCCCTCTATTGCTTGTCAGAAACAGTAGCTGCCCTCTTCCTACTCCTACGCATCTCTTTGTACCCCATTCATTTTAACCATGGCAAGCAAGCATGACAGTAGCCTTGGGTTTTTTTTGTTTGGGGTTGGTTTTTGGTTTTTTTTCTGGCAACTGGACTTTCATGTTCAAATAACTTACTCATCCAAGTTGAGTAAAAACTAAATAACCTTTCAGACACCTCTACAGCACCCCAGCCATAAGCCTCTAAACATATTTACATGGAGGAAGTATCAGGTGAGAAGTGTGACAAATTCTTTACTTTGGCAATGGGATTCTCCAAATAAAAAATTAAAGCAGGCAACTGGATTTAAAATGGAATTCAGGGACCTCTAACCCTGACTAAGTATTAATCTGTTCAGAAACATCTAAGTGCCTTGATTTTTAATTGCTAATGTACTTTTTCTTGAGGCTCTTCTCCTAAACTCCTATGTGGACAGTCCTTTATTTATATACAAGTCAAAAAAACTACCTGCATTATGATATCTCATTGGTTTTGGCTATGTTTTTCATACCTGTAGTCCTGAACTCTTGTTTTGGTGGTGCATGCAATATTTCAGAAATTATCATAACACGAAGGCTAGAGCATTAAATGAAATGATGACCCAAGAAGATGCGGTAGCTTGATTTTGAACATGTCACGCGAGTCATAAAAGGAATAGTTTTTTTATTCTACGAATAAAGTTGCAGGGACTCTAAAGTTAAACTTAAAATAACCTTTTTAAAAGTTGTTGAGGATAATGAATTAGCCAGGAGGAGTTAGAGCCTGCTGCTGCCAACAAAAGTGCTTGGGGACTTGAGATAGAAGTGAACGATAAGAAGCAGCTTTCATACATTCAAATAAATTACATGTTGGGCTTGGCTTAATCCTGGCATCACAATGATCTCTGGGGTTTTCCCTACATTATCTTAGCCTATGATTATGCAAATATCCTTTTAATGTAGCGACTCCTTAACAGGAAATTTAGTCTCATACTTGCTCATATGCTCTTGCAACCAACAGACATTTGCTTGCAAAATCCTAGAGTGTCTGATGTACAAAAGGCACATTAACCTTTTCAGTACCAAAATTTTGCAAACATGCAAATAACAGGACATGCTCAGATATGTCAGGGATGTAGCAGATGAATCAGGAAAGAGATAAGTTTCCTAACACAAAAATATTCCTGGGTTTGAAAGTTCAACCAGAATGCAAACGGTATTAATTTACATTTGGTTTCAAAGATAGTAAGGAAAACAGGGGAGGTAGAAAAATCTTACAGAAAAGCAGGATTAAAACTGAATAAGACATGGAAATGAGACAAAGCATAAAGACAAAAGAAATGTAATCATTAGCACAGCAACCTGCTGAGCCCAGGCATCAGCATTCATGCATATAGACATACATAAATTTTTTGCAGTGCTGTTGTTTTCAGGAACTGCACCAAAATGGGGACTGTGAGCATAACCTGCTTTGTCTGGAGAACAGGAACTTAAGAATGGGAATCATATGTTTCATCTGGAAAGACAGACAGCTTGTATCCTTTGGGAGGAGCGGAACTGAAGTCACAAAAATTGCATTGTGTTACTTGTGGTAGTATTAATGTACATCTCTGAGTAAACAGGAAAGCTCAGTTCCTGATTTCTTGTTTTTGTAAATCTCTGCTAGGTGAAATTATCTTAGGTAACATTTTTCTTAAACTAAGAGTTTCTAGTATAAGAGGTTATCTTTCTTTTTAGGAAAAAAAAAAACAGTTAAGCATTTGATTTAAATCTGAGATACACTAGTGATAAGTTTGCAGCTAGTACTTGAGGTGCCCTCCCCTCCCTTTTCTTTTTTACCCCCCTGATTGAAACACAGACAACTAAATCCTCAGAATTACAGGGGAGCCTAATGAAATGAAACTCCTAACTTTCCAATGGGATTTAGGGTAGTATCTGAGTCATTCAAGCTCTTTTGAAACTCCCATCAAAGTGAACTGTTCAAGGCATGACCTTAAGGTTAACACTTGAATCATCCACAAAAATCAGTTCTTTGCTTTAAATGTAAGACCTATTCTTTCTTCTATATCCAGTGTATTCTGTTTGTAATTACCAGAAATTACCATTAGAGAAATCGGAGCTAATATGAAGCTCATTAAGGAGCAAGAATTTATGCTTAACTATTTAAATAAAGTCTTGTTGATCTGGTTTCTGGAGATTAAACTCTGCAATTTTATCTGTCATAGATGGGAGAAACTTGCTAGTATAATAGCACAGTAACTTAAGAGTAAAAAAACCCAACACACATATGCACATATGTAACTACAAATAGATGGGTGTTTGCAAATGCTATTGTGGCAATATGACTTTGCATGATTCCCTACTAAATCTCACCTAGTCAAACACGCTCAGTCCATTTTTAGTACCGAGTACTAGCCAGTCACGAGTTTTTTCTGACTGCTCTAGCAAAATCCAGCAGATGCTAGATTAAGTCTGAAGACACATAGAAAAATTTAAAAAAAATACTATTTGGAATTGATTTTGTTTTCAGTGGATTAAAATCCTATGAAATAGCCAACTGTTGTTGGTCCCACTAGAGGTTTCATGTCCAAAATAATTTTGCAATGGTGCACTAAGTATGCTGAACCACTAGCATTCAAATTTAGCAGAAACAGGTATCTATGCTAATAATGTCAACCACAAAATTGTAAGATTTTATTTACCATCTGATTTATGTAGTGAACCCTTGGGTAGTATGAAGATAAATGCCTGAAAGCTCCTTTTCAGACCCAGTGACTTTCGCTCTTTTAAAAATGTCAGGTAGCATTCTTTTGGAGTAACATTAAGCTTTTAACATTAAGCTGACTTAGAATTAACACAAATATACAGATTTGCTGACTTCTATGAAAGCTTTGATTAGCTGGTATTAAAGCACAGTCACAGGCACCTCTATATTCTCTGTTACAAAAGCGTACCTTGGCTCAGAGGACTGTCCTTGGACACAACCTGGTCTGTAAGGCACAGCTTTTATTTCACTTTACACAAACAGAAAGAAAACAAAAACAAAACCTGCAAGCGTTCACCTCCCCTTATAACAAAAGGGAACTACAAATCCGAAGTGGCTTCAAAAATGAAGTATTGTCCCAATTTCTTTATTGCTTATGAATCTGTAGAGTACATGACTGATATCCCCTTTAAGTAGGGATACCTTAACTTATATCGGCTCAGAGGGTTTTTTAACAATTTTGAAATTATGAAGCATTAATATCAAACTATGTATTTTCTTTTTTTTCCTTGATACAGAAGTAAGCCTTCTAAAGTGCTCCACGAATTTTTTGCCAATTTGCCTTCCTCTGTAAAATGGCAAAAAATTTTTACAGACATATTTGCCAAAAAGTGTGGCAAAAAAGAATTTAGAGGAAGACCACTGGTTTATTTGTATTTTTCTACTAGTCAGTGGGCTTTTTTAGATATTAATTTTTACCTATCTCAGAGTTAAAGGAAACAGGATGCCAGTTGTGCAGCATTCACTAGAGGACCTATATTGGCATCGTAACTGCTTATGTAAGTTAGAGCTCTATCTCTTAAGGTTTCAAGACGCTGTATTCTGCAGTTTTATTTCCTTCTTGGAAAGCAAGTGGGATGTTTGCTAGGAAATTACTTTTATTGGGAAATACTGGAACTTAATTACTACTTTGGATGACCCACTTGAAATGAGAATTATGCCATTTTTACATAAGTCTATCTGGTGATACTAAACCTAGATAATTGGCTTCAATGGAGATCAAGTCTTTGCTGCAAATGTATAAAAATATCTAGCTGGCTTACTAGCTTATAATTCACATCAGAAAATGATCTAGACTTAAAAATTATGGGAGTTTAGAAGTTTTAAATCATATAGGAAATTTTCGTGGTTTTGTTCTACAGAATTTGAGCTAACTCTAAGAGCTTTCTGAACACTCTGGGAAACAGTAATCATTTCAAAAGTTTATGAAGTCACTAAAGCTGTGAAGTCACTGATTTCTTTGTTGAGAAGTCACATGACATGAGAAAAGCATATTTAGCTCATTTCCATACCACTAAATGGGACTCTGAGCATCTCGGAATCCTACATGAAAGAACTTTACTACTACTAAACTTGATATTTCACACAGATTTTAGAAAAGCTACAGAGTGGCAAATTGTAGCTGGATGAGGAAGTGAGTATTTGTAATTAACATGATCCCAGAGGAAAATATTTCGCAAAAAAAACCTTTCCTTTTGAGTGTTCTTTTGTACTTTGTCATTATACATGCAGAACAAAACACCACCAAGTCTAAAATCGTCTTTACCCTTACAAAACATCAGTATTATGGAATGATACAATTATGTCCTATTCTGACAGCACCGTCATAATACCACAGGAGTTTACTTGTTGCAGAAATCTAGCAGTTTAAATAAAGAATTAAAGGTCACAATCAACAGATGGCAATTAGATTTCAAGACTAAGTGTATTGTCACATCAAGAACTATTTTCACTAGCATGCCCATAAAGAAGAAAAACTTAAGGAAAATACAATCTGTTTTCCCTTCATGTCAGTTGCACCTCTGAAGTCTTGAAAATTCTTACAGATGTGTTTTGTGCTTAAGTGGAGCAGAGGAGTATGCAGCCTGTCCAAAGTCACTCTCCGATCTAAAAAATAACATTTTTCACTAAAGGCATATGTTCTGCTATAATCAGTAGGCTGACATACCTAACTAAAGAAAAAATGCTCATTAATAGGTGAAAAATATAAGAAGTTTCTTCCTGACTTCTTGGTTTAGCAGAATATTTTCCACAGATTTCAGTTCTTTCTAAACTCTTCAGAACATCCACAGCAAATGCCTGTCCACAAGTTGCTGAGTAAGGCTGAATAGTCATCCTCAGGAAACAGGGGAAGCATTGTCTGCCATCTCTGGCTTTAGCCATCTCCTCTTTTGCCCCAGCTCTGGTTCCCTTTGGACCCACCTCTGAGTTGATTCAACGTTTTACCAGTGGCTTATTAGGAAAAAATACAGGAATTTTCTTTCCCCTACTCCTGCAGTAGTTTTCTCGCAGGTTGAAGAGCTTTTGAGCATCCATGAGGTGAATTAATGTGCCACAGATGATCCAAGGGGAAGTGGTGGGAAAGCATGGCCCCTAGCAGAAATCAATTGGTGCTTACCCTGCCTCAATTCACCCTTGGGACTAGAGTCTCAATACTCTATCAGAAACTTGGTCAATCAACTCTTAGACTGATGCCACTGGGGGACCACTCCAGGAAATTTTGAAAGAAGACACTAAGATACATAAATATGTAAGACTATATTTTAATGAGCAGTTTAAATAAATCTACCTTAAACTAGCTAATCATAGGTCATAAAAAGCTGTTTTCAAGTTGTAATAAACAACATCTTACTGAAACCCAGAGCAGTCTCTCAGTAACAACTTGCAAATGGATGCTATAAAATTATGTGCTTCCTACTCATTATAATGACAATTAAGACAATTTAAAAATACATATGCTACAGGCTTAATTAAAAAAACCCAAACCCTATTAACACAGCATGAATGAATCAACTGTTCAAACAATGCTTTAAAATTTTACACCTAACTTCTAATTGAGGGGCTGTCCCCACTTTTTCCCCCAAGAATAAAGGCTACTATAACTTTCAGAAATGGAAACCTAGAACAAGTTAAACGATGTAGTAGTAGAGCAGGATCAACAAATGTAGGTTGTTGAAATATGAATTTTTAAAGAATGCAAACAAAATGCCACATTAGTTCTCCATAGCTTTTTTTCAAAAATTTTTTTTCATCTGAGTTTTCATTCCTCCTACTGTAGCATTTGACAGGATTCATAAATAGCAATGATTGTTCAGCATTTTGTTGGGTTTTTTTTCCTGTTTTAACTCTCCTTTTATTTTTGGATGTGTTTAAACAGTCAAAAGTGACTGCTAACATCTGTCAATCAGCCAAGTATAACAGCACCCCCTTCTGGTTTTTACAGCATGAAATAGAATCACAAGATAAAAATGAAGATATTCTAAAATTAGGTATTTATTCATAAGAAATAGGCAAAGGAATATTAATGTCACTACGTTAGCCCAACCTATTCAACTGTAGGGGCTGAGGAGCAATTTTAGGAATGGTTCTTGCAGGCCGTGAGGTGGCTCTGTGCAGGTGTGGTAGCCAGTGTGTCTTCATCACTGTATGCGGTGGCAGCACTCCAAATACCTGTTCATGCAGAGACTCCCTTGACAGCAAGCCTCCTGTCCCACTGCTTCCTCCCCTAGTGTGGGCATAAAGGCTAATGATCCAAGTACCTGTCTGTTCTGGGCTCATGCTGCCTGAGCAGCCATTTGTCATCTCTTCTGATGCAAACGTGGTGGGTGGAGAGGATTATCAGATGGGCCAACTCTGGGCAACAAGTTAGCTTATTCTGTTTAATTAGACCACCACTTTGGCCGAGCAAAAATTTATAATCTCAGTATTAGTATCTTAAAACTTGCATAGATTTACAGGAAGAAGTGTCCCAGACTCTGAAACATTATGCTTCCACTGTGTTTTGCCACACCGAGCTGTATATTGCTTACATAAGAGTTGTTTCATATTATCTATGTGCCTTTACTTTAAAATATTTGTTATGAAAACTTTCAAGTACTGATCATTGCTCCATTAGCAAACAGCAAGTTATGGTAAACAGGTGACACTAATCAATGAAACAATCAAATTGCAACCAGCCATTTCTGCTGAAGGAAAAAAACAAAACCAACCTACCATATAAGTAACACCACTGAGATGCACTGAAATCAAACCTGATCCTGCAAGCTGAAGAACAAAAGTGGGTGTTCAGACATCTCTGTATAGATTAGCTTACTAGGCTGGGGTCTTTTTTTTCCTCCATTGGCTTTTTCTGGTAATACTTGATACAATTTAGTTTTAAAAAGCAGGTACATTCCATGCTGTACGTATGTGCTAAAATATGCACAGGACATACTTAACTATAATACATATCTTTTTGTTGAATTGTGTGGTAAAGGAGCATTATTTCAGGTGTAGATATAATTACAATGGTAATGGAGCGGAGTGGGGGAGATCTGCAATACTGAAGTTTCCTGAGTGGGAAAGCAGACTGAAGTGATGGTGTCATCTGCAGTCTCTCCCTCCAAACACATCATCTCTACAGATAAATTCACACCTGAATATAAATGTTGTTGTCATTTACAAGATCCCATTTTCTCCTGCTGGATGTTTTGAAGGATCTAGCCCATGCTGCTTCATCTGCACTGCAATATCAAACAAGTAATCGTAACACTCACACCTGAAATTGAAAGGGAAAAAAAAGTGAAAGGTAAAGTAAGGCTCAAGTCTTACCACGTCTTACGAAAATTAATAGTTTTCTTTCTTGAGCTTTACATCACCAATGTGACAGTCTGACTGGACAGCTCTATTATCATTTATTTCCATTACTGAGGTATGGAAAATGCCTGGCATTTTTGCTACATGATCCTGATTTGCTGCAGTTCCATCAGCAAATGAAGAACTAAATTACAAAAATGGGACTAGGAAAGACTACACAAACTGTATTGGCAGGTGTTATATAAAAGCAGAGATTGCCTGCAGGTTTCATATGAGGAGGGACTTGTCCATATGAAAGGAAAATGTTGGAAACCCTTACAGCCAGCATATGATATGAAAGGAAAACCAAGCGGTGGAATCATGGATGAACCCATTCCTAAAAGCTCCCTATACATTCAGTGAGGCCAGAACTTAATGTTCTGAATCATTATCCATGGGTTGGAAATACACAGGATATTAAAGTCATTAAGATTTTGAGGTACAATGGCAAAAGATACCATATGCCTAAATTGTACTCACATTGTTTTGGCTTTTTCCCATGTTTCTCCCCATACGTAAACTCCGTGACGTCTGACCAATACAGCACAAGAGTCTGGGTATTTTTCCACTGCACGTGCCATTCTTTCCTTCAGATCCTTCTCTTCTGGTGTATTCTCAATAATTGGAACCACTAGTGTATCATCATATCTGAAAGAAAAATGAATGTTCATGTACTTAAAAACCTGCTGTGTCTGGATGTATGAAACTTTTCTCTAAGAGATTCTCCTTTGACTGTGTAAAGATGTTAAATTCTCAACACTAGTGATTTTACGCTTTTCTCTTGTGAGTTACGCTGTAACATAAGAACTCTCAGGAACATCTCCCATTGCCAAATGTAGCAATACCTGAGCTACACTTGAGGCACAAAAAGAAAATAACACTTTAAGGTATTAGGTGTAGCCGTTTGTTCATGTATAACTTTGTAGTTGGGTCCCTTCAAAACTTTTTCAGACTCTCTTCATCCTGTATTGGCATCACATACAAGCTGTATCTCAGATGAAATTATTTAAAAGATTCACATCATGAAGAAGGAAATGAAGCTGTTTGCTGGAGAGCAGAAAAAAAAATTAATTTAGGTAGTCCAAAAAGCCCCTGGAAATAAGATTGTCCTGCTAAGGCATATAAATAGAAAGAAGGGTCAACACGTGAAAAATAAATTGTCTGTGATGGAGTCATTGGTGGGCTATATGTGATCTTAAGAGAGCCTGAGAACCCCAGTTCCAAAGACAAGATGATGCATGTTACTCAGTGGAACTTGTCTAAGAGTTTCTTCTGAAGGAGGACTGGGATATTTGGCATTGTTTGAACCTTAATTAACACTGGCAGAAACTTGTTTAAATAGTTTTAATAAGTCCCCAGTTCAGATTCAGTTTTATCACTGAGATCCCATAGATATTTCATGAGTGGATGCTAGTAGTACTTACTTTTATAGAACACAGACAGAAACCAATGGTAAAAATAAAACAGCTTGTACTTCAAATCAGATATTTAGAAAACTAAGAAGTCTTATCCCTTACAGTTTTCAATGCCGATTCTTTCCCAAGGAAGTCTATTAAAATAGTGAATGAAGAAAATTAAGTGTTTTTTGTAGGTTTACTTTGACTTTTACATATGCTGATCGATAAAATTAGATTTGGAGTGTTTTCTACTAGTGAGACCAAATGAGCTAAGGGATTGTTTTCCAAGGTTCTGTTTTCTACTTGGACATAAGTTTGGAAGCAGGTATAAATACCATAACTGATTCCTAATCATAACCGTAAGCTTTTTATTGAGAACTAGTATCTATAAAACTCCAAGAAGGCTCTGAATGAGTTAAATACTTGATATCTCTTTCGTTTTATTGAAATATAAGCAGCCTACATTTAACCAAACTTTCATATAAAATATCCTGGGACAGTCTGAGGCTTTCAAAGCTATTTACTATAGATCTAGTTCTCCTTCTACCGAAGTCAAAAGTAAAACTGTTTTGACATCACTGGAATAATATTTAGGACAACAAATAGTTCCGTTTATCCTATCTGTAGCATTTTCCTGGATAGCTTCCAGAAAAGGTTTATGTAATTAGAAACATGTTGTGAATCTGTTTTTTGAAAGATCCCATTCTGTACGATCCAATTTCTTTTGAATTCAACGGGGAGCCTTGTGTGAGGCAAGACAGTGGAATCAGTCTAGTATGGACAAATATGTACTTAGGAACCATGTAATCTGGAGCTTTGATTTCTTTAGTTTTTCTGGTGAATTAACAGGATGACACAGGATATGGAACCCAATAAATACAATGTCTCCTAATGAACATTTAGGAATGTTTGAGAATTCAAAATGCATATCCAAAGAAGAAAATTGTTGTGGATTTTTTTTAAACTAGTGTTGTTAGACAATTCAGTATAAGGGGTGTCTTTTGCCCCATTAAAAACACAAATGCTAATGCTGACAGGAAGGTAAAGCTGGCAAGTCAATCAAAACAGAATAAAATATGTGCAGGCATAAAATCACACGCCAGACATACAGCTTGCTCCCTTGCCAAAGGGCAATAGTTAGTTATAAAAATTAACATCAAAAAGTGAAAGAATTTAGCATTTCATTTTTCCATCTAATTGTCACATATTATGTAAATGTTGTCTGCAGATCCCAATTCAACACTCTGTGGGTGGAGTCCTCAAAACAAGCCATCACACATAATCTGGAATAACTCAGCACTTACCTCAGAGCTCATCCGTGAAAAGTAGTAACATTATCTTTAATGCCCTGTTTATTCTGATTTTTCTTTCAAAGTCTGTCAAGTAAAATCTGAAATCCTCTACTCTCTTAACATGCCCTAAACTAGCACAGGCAGTGATATGTGAAGTCCACCCAAATGTAGTTTGTAGGTTGTCAATCCAACCTAATGTTGGCTGGCTCCAGTTTCAGTTTAACATTGAATAGATGTATTAACATCTCTGCTCCTGCGATATTTGTCAGGACATAGCTCTTTATTTGGTTTGTTTCTGTAGCTCAACAGTCCACAGTAGCCTTGACATTACAAGATTTTATCTCATCTCTTCCACAGGCTTGAGACTTTCTTAGGGAAAGCCAATGACTGATTTATTCCACAGGTCTTTTTTACTTCTTATTCCTAATACTTTATATCACACAGTTCAACGCACTAACTCAAAAGACTTGTCATCTATCTTGTGGAAAACAAATGATCAAATAGCATGCCTCTTTTCTTAAATATAGATATGTACCGGTAATAGCCTCCTGAAGTGCACTTCTGGATTCCTTTTATCATCTCCTGATGGGTAATACTGAACTCACTCCCTGAGTAAAGAAGGGTAGCCATAACAGCAGCCTTGGAATGAGTATGGATCACTGCGCCTGCCCCTAAGAACAGAAAAAGAAGAAAAAAATATATTTTTAGAATTAATTTAAAATGTGTCTGTTAAGAAAATTTTATTCACATACTTGATACATTTCCTTTGGCTTGGCATCTTAGCAAATGGTGATCTACAGTATTAGATGAAAAAATACACAGCAACCTAAATAAAGGTGTAAGATAATTACTCATCTATAAAGGATAATTATGTATTGTCTTAGGACACTAGAGTTAACTTGCAGTTAGTGACAAATTCCAGAGGAGAAACTACGCGCATAAATTCAAGGAGAAACACTACCTGTACATTTCTTTACATACTGCAATGACTGAAACCATCTACTATCAGAGTTCTGAGATTCTAAAGAATTTCCAAACTTATTTGTGAGATGAAAGTTAAAAGACTTTTAGTTTCTTTTTATACTAGTACTCTTCTTCAATTATCCACTGATTCGCTGAAAAAATATTTATTGTTATCTTATTGTGTCGTGATTGAATGATAGGTAGACAATAATTATAATTTACTTACAAAGTTGCAATGTTGCCCAAAACATGAAATGAGTTTTCCTCAGGTACACATGTAAGCTTCTTGTGTAGGAATATCAGAAGAGACTCCCTAAATTTTTTCTAAAGTAACAGATGTAAATCTTACACAACAGCAAAAGCTCTCTATTACTGTCCACTGGCAAAAGAGAAGTTTCATACTTTTTTCACCTATCTGTAATTTAGAGCCTTTGATGACAGCCAATGGTTGTATAAGCATCTAAAACATAGCTGCTGAATAGGTAAAACTACTGTATAAAACACCTGTAAATCCCCCAGCTGCTCCCACAACCTACTAATATACTGCACTAAAAATTAGTACCAAAAAGATGATCACAGGTATACGTGAGAAGATTAAAATGCAAATGAAACTCACAGGATGTTACCATGGATTACCTTCCATTGTACATAGTCCTCTGCAAACCAATTTATTTTATAGTTTCATGTTCATTTCACTGTAACTTCCAGGTATAAAGAGTATGGTATTGAATTTCAATTTTGTGGATGCATACATACAGTGTTTCAATCATTGCTGAACTAGTAACATTTGCTACACACCTCTCATAGTGTAGGCATTCATAAAAAGAGGTGTGCACTGGCTTTTCTTTAATTTCTTGTGTGGTGGAGGACCACTGATGTCCTGTCCATTCATGTCACAAACAAACATATCTTCTGGCTGTAAGAAAGAAGAAATTATTTTGACCTGTGATGACCCAAATGGTTTTGTTTTCCTTCTAGGGAGACAAATATATACACCATATATTTAATATAGACAGTGATTTTAACTTTGTAAAATTGCTTTAATGCACCACATTTATTCTAGCTTCTAAAACTACTTACTGATATTCTGCAATGCGAATTAATATCAGACTGCTGCCAAGCAGATATTTGTAAAACTAAAATTTTCTCAGAAAGGAGACAGCCTGTATCTAAATAACAGATAATAGATCAAAAGGAAAAGTAGTAACTGACTCAAAAAAAGAAATGTAGATGTACTTTTCCTTCCCCCCTTAAAGAACCAACACAGGACATGAAGTAAACCTACAAGTAATATATTTAACTTGTAGAACTATTTCTTTAAACTTTGCTTTTAGTAGCTTTACATGAATGTTACCTTTGCATCAATCCACTACTCATAATGGTACAAAGAATTGTTCAGGCTAGCAATCAAATTTTTTCTTTAATGTTATTTTAAAAATCAGCAGGAAATACAGTTGCAAGAGGCTTCCTTACTCACTGTGCTCTACTAGCACTGTGCTACTGCTAGCAAAGAACAGACCACCACAGTCTTGCCGTGGTATGCATTTGCATGCCTTACTTGCTAACATTCTCAGCGAGCACTGCTGCGAAACTCCAAGTTTCTATCAGTGAAAAGATTCCTTTCTCTTCTCATTGTATTTACCCTCAAATCTATAAAACAACAAATCATTTCCACATATTATTCTATTCTGGGGGAGTTCCTGCTGTCATAAAATACTTATAATTTCCAACTTTCCCTTCCACTTATATTTTGGGGGTTTTTTTGGAAAGGAGTCACATAGATAAGGTCACCTTTTCATGAGGAGAGCGCATCTATTCACTGAGAATATCAAGACAAAAATAGAGATGAGGTGTTAACGAGGTGTGTCACAGTAACTTGAGACTGTAGCCAGACCGCTATAAAGCCATTCAAGCTTGACAAAGAATAAAGCTGAACTTGAGTCATGTTTGAATCTCAGACTCTTCTGTGTTAATGTAAAGCAAAGAGATCATGAAGACTAATCTACACTGGCCACTGAAACACATGTTGGCTTGCTATGCTAGTGGAGTACTGGGCAAAATCCTCAGTTGTTTTAGTAAGGCAGTCAATAGTATAACAAGTCTCTAACTCTGCATAAGGAAAAATTAAATTCTAAAGAAAGGTACTTTCATCCATCTCAAAATGAGCTCTGAGATAAAAATACAGTCTAACGTACCTCCATTCTTTCCTTTTGGACTCCTGAAGGAGCGATGTAGATTTCATTCCTAAGAAAAGTTACAGACAGGGAAAATCGATAAACACAGGGTTGTTGAATTGCATAGGCATTAGAGCTCTCAAACCTCTGAAAAGGAAATAGCAAATCTAGTCGCTCGTAATTTAATAACTTTCTTGTTCCTTCCATAGATTGACATGTAGATGGTTTTCAAAATAGACCTGAATCATAAAAAGGCATATAAAATCTTTAACTTGCAGGTTTACAAAACCATGCTTTCAACTTGACAAGAGATCTGAAACACACGTAGGAAGTACAGCCTTATTATTCCTACAAAGAAAAGCACACAGCCTCACCCTGCAGTAATTCCAAACACAAATTCCCAGAATTCAGAATAAAAATGGAACAAGAGAAGTTGCAAGTAGATATTGATCTATGACAAAACAGGTGACAATATAATATAAACAATATATAAACAATAATATAATATAAACAATATTAGTTATCTGTAGTATTCTACAACGTAAATACTACTGGGTTTTGTTATAACTGTGTAGTTTAGGTTTTTAATGCATTTATAAATTTATTTGTATTAATAAAAAGTTAACACTAATTCAATGCAATTAAGTGACTGAAATTCAAGTAGAAGTGCATCACTTCTTGCAAGGTTTACATGAACAGAGACTATAAAAAAATCAATTTACATTAAAGTTATTTTAAGATGGCATCTGAAATATTTTCAATAATAGCAAAAAAAAATTCAGATTATCTTTCTCAACTGTAATCATTATTCAGTTTCAACAGAAACTTACTAAATTCAGGAGCACAGAGACATCTAGTGAATAATTAGTTAAGCTACAGATACATTTCCTAAGGACCATGAAATGTTCATATTTCTGGACAAGAGCACTTAGAAGAGCAATGAAGCTGGTGAAGGGTCTAGAGAACAAGTCTCATAAGGAGCAGCTGAGGGAACTGGGGTTATTTAGTCTGCAGAAAAGGAGGCTGAGGGGAAACCTTATTGCTCTCTATATAACTACCTGAAAGGAGGTTGTAGGCAGGTGGGTGTTGGTCTCTCTTCCCAAGTAACAAGTGATAGGACAAGAGGAAGTGACCTCAAGTTGTTCCAGGGGAGGTTTAGATTGGATATTAGGAAAAATTTCTTCACTGAAAGGGTTGTTAAGCATTGGAACAGGCTGCTGAGAGAAGTGGTTGAGTTACCATCCCTGGAGGTATTCAAAAGACACGTAGATGTGGTGCTTAGGGACATGGTTTAGTGGTCGACTTGGCAGTGTTAAGTTTCCGGTTGGACTTGATGATCTGAAGGACCTTTTCCAACCTAAATGATTCTATGATTCTATCATTCTAACTCTTCCAAAAATACAACTCTAAAGATGATGTACTCTTCATAGTGGTAAAATGGCTGTGAGGCACATCAAAATGTGGCTTTATCATATTTGTAATTTTTAACATTCATGAGTTAACACTGTCAACATTGCATTAATTTAGTCTTAATTCCTTTGCATGAGCAAGATGATTGAGAGCGCAACATATCGAGAAATCAAGTGGTAATTCAGTTACTAATGAAAGACATGCATTTTTTCTTAAAACAAATGTTTTTCTTTTATAGAAATTAATCACAAAGAGAAAATCTGATGATGAAATACAGCCTTTGAAACACAGGGCACTTGATAAAGAGTTCTAAATCCATGCCATCCCACGTCCTAACTGGCATTTTTATTCCAAGTAGTTGATACGAATTGCACAGTAAGTAATGCTGATTAGGATTAACTGGTAAGACCAGTTGTTAGAATTTCAATCAAATTTCAATTGTTCTTTCACTATTTCCTATGTAACAATTCTAAGCTAGTCTGACCTCTGCCTCATAACTATTAATTTTGAAACACAGCTACTGTTACTGTAGGCATAAAACAGCACAGCTACATAGATTACTACTCCTAGACCACATACAATATTGGTACCAACTCTAATACGTATTTTGGTGTAGTCTGAGCAACCAAGTTATAGAACTGCTGAGGAAAACTGTACTAGTATGTTAGTGTATTCTCTGTTGACACAATTTGTTTGCCACAAAAAAAATGAATTGCACTGAAATGACAAAGAAAATAGGCTACATTTAGCTACTGATGAGAAATTAGTGCTAGAAAGATCTTTCCATAGACGAAGAACTTTAAAAACAAGAATCAACCCTCTTATCATTTCTCTCATTATTATTATTGCTCGTTTTGCTTGCAAAATCACGCGGGGAAGTGAAATGACCTGCCCAAAGCCATCAGAACAGCACAGATATTAGCATTTAGAGCCTTTACTTCATATATATATATATATATAAAAAATATATTTCTATAGAAATGGCTGTTTGTGTCTGCATGGAAGCATACATCAGAAAAATGAGAGGTCAGACACTTTCAAATTAGAGTATCACAACACCCTGTGACTGGGCACAGAATTGTAGGCAGTGTGCAAAGTGTTTTGCAGAATGAGGACTTAACTTTTTTTCAGTGGCCACTGAGAGGAGCTCCATCTCCATTAAAAGCTTGGAAAGTACATTAAAAAAAAAACGTTTTGCTGTTACCTGTCCTGCTTTAATTGTATGTTAAGAATATCTCCTTAGAAATTATCTCAGTACAACAGTAATTTTCTTCTTAAAGGAAATGTATTGCCTGCAAAATATCTAGGGTGAAATTTATCTCATCTAACCACAGACATTTGAAAGCTGTGCTCCTGGTGTAACCCACTCTAAATTCCATAGTCAATGAAATGAAAAAGGGGGAATGCATTGCTCCTTAAAGACAAATTGTCTACCTTAAACAAAGACAGGAAAAGGACAGAAAAAAAAAGTCACTCCCTGAAGCTGGCTGTCCACTGAAGGGACTGCAATGATTGATTCAGACTAGTCACCTCCCTCCTATATGGTTAAATTTGGCGTACTGTTCATTTGTCCCTCTACCTTCTTGCTCACTCTTGACTTTCAAACATTTTTTGTGGAACTGAAATGCCCTCACCAACTACTAAACAAAGCCACCCTCTCTCTCTCTAACCATCAAATTCTTTCTCTTCCATCTTTACTTACCCATGCTTCAAGCTGATTCCTCCACCAGTTCCTGTTACCCAGCCTAAACCATAAAACAGCCTACAAAGCTCTGGGATAAGATTTCTCGGATGTAACTTCTCCTAAAAATAAATAAAAGAAATAAATTAAAAACCATCAGAAACATCACAAACCTAAGAATTTCAATTCTGAAATTTAGTTTAAAGGGGTAGTACTTTCATACTGCGGTACAACAGTCTAATTTATGCTTTTATGAACTTCAGTTACAAAATGATTGCATGTTTGCATAATGCCCTTTACACTTTGCAGGTGCCATTCATGCCTTGAAAGGAACAAATAAAACCCTCAAATAAAACGCATGCCTGATTATCCTTCACAGGAAAGGTCACATCTCAAATTCATTCGAGTGCAGTGGCCCACAGGTATTACATCAGCGAGACTAAGTCATAGACTAATGCCATAAAAAAAAAAAAAATGCATCTAACATTATCCATTTTGAAAAGCTCAACCAATAACTTTTCCCAAATAATCAGTGTTAGGTTTATTTTGATTAATTTACAAATTTCAGTAGAACAGACTTCATCAGTTCTGTTATATAATATTTTTACATAGCAGTCAAAAATACCATAAAAAACATAGGCAAATTATTTGATGAACTTCACATTCCTACATTTTCACAATGTGAGGTTACCTAACGTTCAGTTTAGCCAGAAGGCAAATTGCATTATTTTAGTATTTCTTTCAGAGGAAAAAAATTTCTTAAATTTTTCTATATTCCATTGTTTATTACATCAATAAATATATCTATCTATTAACTAAAGCCATCTGTGGTGTCAGAGATTCATTCATAGTTAATCTAAACCAGAATGCCTTTACAGCACAGGTCAAGACTATTTATTGGAAATCCTAAATATTACTCTGCACTGAACATATAAAACTAAGCAAGCTGTACCTAACAGGTAGCAGTCTTTTTAAGTGCATACTACATTGGAAAATTAAAAATTTTGAACGTTGGAATCATTTACATGAGAAATATAACCAGTATACACAGAGAAAACTGTGAGATGCTACTTTAATTCATGCTGTGTGCTTGAATTTATGCATTTGCATGTTGTCTTGAGTATTTCTTTTAGCATATCTGAGAGAATAAAAAGCCAAAGTCTTCCCCCATTTACCAGTGTAAAAATAAAAATTGTATGTGCTTTCACAATGATCCTGATACAACTGAACCCATCAAGTAAGGAATTAAACAGTAGAGAAACAGCAGTAATTTTATTTACGTCAATTTATCTCCCTGGGATGGGTTAAGATTTTTACCTACATTACCAGAGTAATACACACAGCTAGTTTTGTTTCTTATATGGGTGTGACAGAAAGCAGCGATTAAGCACAACAGATGTACTCCTTACATAGTTTTCAACAGGAAAATAGATTAGTTTTAGGAAGGCTAAACCCTTAGGTCACCAAATACAGTCCTCTCTACTGCAGCTAACTCTCACGTAATTATTTTTATATATGCACTAAGCCTGATCAGTATTTCAAACTTCAACTAAATAGTGTAGCACGATATTCTTCAATGGCACTTGTTTCTGAAGCGATTATCTTTAAAGAACTGGAATTCAGTTCAGATGCTCTTCCTGCCTGCTCTGATTTTGTTTCTACTATTTACAGTCTCTTTCAATACATTAAAAAAATCATCTGCTTATATAATTTCAAATGACAGAAACAAGACTCTAGCCAGCACTCCTATAAACTTATGTAAGAAGTTAAGATTTTTAAAGCACGCTGAACCTTCATCAGTTCACATTAGCTGAAACAAATAGAACAGCATATACAAGAGTACATAACGGAAAAAGACCCCAGGCCAAATAAACAAATTCCTACATTTATAGTGAAAAAAATCTGAAATCTTCACCATTCACACATCTGAAAATGAAACCACTCCTTTCCAGCTCTTCACCACTGAAAATACTAATATATATCAAGTATACTCTGACTAACTGAACATTCCTCAGATACTAGTAACTCTGATACGTACTGTGCATTTGAAAATATTAATGTGTGTGTCTTATGTTTACAAACACAAACCAAACACATACTATGTGTAAATTATGGGTCCCTGTATTGTTGCTCTGATTTATTTATACAGAATTAATGGCTGGACATAATTTTTATCTATATACCTGTCATGAAACTGAGTCCCATATTATCTTGTTCTGACTCTTATTCCAAATGACATCACTGTCTATTTCTAACATATACTACACCAGTATTTTTCATTTCAAAGAAAAATTACGTCTCTTCTACTTTTGATGGAATAAGCTTGTATTAAACAAGTTATATTGCTATTATTTATTGAATGTACACAGCCATAAACCCCCCTAGATTATAACACTCCTACAGTTGTTTCATATTTTCCCTGTTTAATGAATCTAGACATTTACTGCAAAATTCATATTCATGGGAGAACATGAGTACTTTCCACCACTTTAAATCATTAAAAAGAATTTTTAAAAGTTCAAATTCAGAAGCTACTTTCATCAAGAACATATGAAAATAAACATAATCAGGGAATTTTGACTATTTTTCTGAAGAATTCCAGGATTATAAATCAATCCTCAGAGTTTAACAGTACATTTCCAGGATCAGTGGATACTGATTATAACCATAAAAAAAAAAATTACTGTATTTCATGTTTAAAATTACTGATAATAAAAATGACAGTTATTTCCATAACTAAAAAGGCTACTTGCTGTAATAAGCCTAGGAGTGAACACGTGTGAAAGCAGTGGGCAACTCAACAGGATTACTCTTTATAAAATATCAATTAGCAGTACTTTTAAATTTGAATTTTAAGTTGAAGTACAGATGCCATTGGTTATCTCTTCCTTCCTATCTCCAACTCAGGATCTGGCCCACTAGTTTTCTGATACAGCTAACATGAACAATTTAGCTTCTTTGCTTCTATGTTGTTGTCAGCGTAAGTTTCTACATGCTGTTAGGTATCAGGGAAAACTCTACAAACTTCTATCAACTAAAAGAAGTGACTAATTTTTCAATTCATTAAATTATTCTTTTGAAAACAAATTTGCTGGTAAATTTCTAAACAGGGACTGAAATTATTCACTGAAAATACAGACTATTCCAGCAGTCAAATCTTTTAAAAAAATTATATTCTGCAATACTGTGGTTGCTCAAGGAAAATTAGCTTTTTCCTATTTTACTCAAATTATTGTACCTAATATGATTTAAAAAACAAAACAAATCCAACCCAAAACCCCAGAAAACAATGTGAATCTAACATAATGGAAATCAAGGCAGACCCAGGCTACTTGTAGAACAAACACATTTGTAAAATTTTTGGGTATAATTTTCAAAAGGTGTAAAACTGAACTACAATGTGGATATTTTAAGATATTATAGTAAATAAACAGTGCCTAAAATATGTATCTCCCTTTCATAAATTACTAAGAAATCATATATTTTCCTCAGAAATAAGCACTGACTGCATTGATGAAATCATATTGTTGATATTTCATACTGATGGGTAGTAAATCATGATGAGGTTGAATAGCTGGGTAGTGGTAAGTTTGATGTGGTAAAACAGATTTGTGCTACATTATAAAGTGAGAAAAATACCATTAATAAGCTGGTAGATTTCTGTTTAAAATCTGTCTTTAACATAGAAATGGATCAAATAGAAAATGGAAAAAATAAATAGAATTTAGAAAACAGAATTTAGAAAACAGAAAATGGATCAAAAATAATGCCATGATCCTTTCAAAAAGTTTTTTCTACACCACCTTCGGCACCATACAAGGATTCTATAATGCAAAAGGGAGGGGTTTTAGGTGAGAAAAAAATATAATTGTAAGGAAAGCAATGCAGTGAGGATTCCTACTCTACTTAAAAGGCTCGAACAGTCAATTTTTACAGCAAGTACAGACCTCAAACTGAAATTGATCATTTATGGTGTGCCTTTTTTACATTTTGATTTTGGTTTATTGCAGCAATTAGAAGCTTTAATAGTGGGGGGTTTTTTAAATGACAAGTGATTAGCTGCTCTACTGCTTAGCTGTAGTCAATTTATGGTCATGAAAGGACATTTGCAAGAGAAACGTTTG
Source organism: Balearica regulorum gibbericeps (assembly GCF_011004875.1). Taxonomy (NCBI): domain Eukaryota; kingdom Metazoa; phylum Chordata; class Aves; order Gruiformes; family Gruidae; genus Balearica; species Balearica regulorum. The sequence continues at coordinate 49,738,414 of NC_046188.1, read as the reverse complement.
TTTAGCAGGAGGAACCCACATTAGGTGGGGTATTCTGTTAACACTCACAGAATAAAGAGAACAAAAGCAAAAATTAAGTAGCACATACCAAAACTGGTTGGCAGGTAGTTGCTTAGACTAATACCTTTGCTGAAATATTAAGAAAAAATTGCTGCTGTCACTGTTCCCTCCCCCCACCCTGATACCACAGTGACTAAAGCTGAAGACTGAGTGATCATTGATGGTCTAAAGAAAGACCGTAAGACTTAAGGCAAAGGGGAACTAGAATTTTATGAGCCCTTACATATTGTCTCCTGGCCTTTACAATCACAGCAAGCAGAGGCTTTTTTTAATGCAGTCCCTCTGAAAAGACCGACCACTTGTATCTCGATGCAGTTGCTACAAGGAACTGCACACCACAGGAATTCTTCCATTTGGTGTCGGACTTGCAGAACCAGGCATGGGGAGGCAGTGGCGGGACCATGGGAGAAACAGGCACAGGTACAAGACAGCAGCAGTGGTGCTGAAGCAGGAGACAGGGGAAGTGATGGAGATGGCAGCCTGAGGCAAGTTTGACAAGATTTGGAGGCTTCTACTTCAACGTCATATTTTAAATCTACAATGACAGTGAGTCACGAACTCCTTAGGCAACCTGTTTAACTGTCTCAGGTTAGAAATATTTTTCTAATGCCTAACCTAAACCTTGCCTGCTGTAACTTAAGCTTGTTATCTCTTACCAAACGGCTACAGACATAGACGATGCTCTTCCCTTTCATCTCTATGACAACATTTTACATATTAAGACAGTAACTCCATTTGTTCCTCATTTTTTTTTCTTTTTTTTTATTAAGCAGATTCTTTCCCGATAGGCCACATTATCTAGTCTGCAGATTATTCTCATCTCCCTGTTGTCAGTCCACACTGCTCCTGATGCTTGGGCTAGTCTCTTGACCAGTTCCATATTCAAACAGGACAGGTATTTCAAGCCTCATCCAGGTGATGCTCCCATACGCTCTAGCACGATGTTTGCTTGGTTTGATACAGGCTGTCAGCTGGCAACATTTTGGGAAGTATAGTAAATATCATAAGATCTCTATACTCCCTGCTAATTAGTGACTATGAAGCTTACTAGCTAATAGTAATTAGCTAAGATTACAAAAATAGCCTCAACTACCGCAATTGCGAACTGCTATCCTGAAGCACCCGCTGACGCAAAGTGCCCGAAGCCAGGCAGCAGGCAGAGCGTGGGCCTGTCAGCAGCATCAGGGGTGACACAGGTAGCCACGGCAGGGCCCACGCACACCAGCAGGGTCCCTGCCGGTTCGCTGTCCCGCCTCGGGCCTCCAGGAACTCTCCCAGCCGGAGAGGGGTGCCTGTAGGCAAGAGGTGGCCGACCCCACATGGACCACCGCCAGGCTACTTAAAGTGGGCGCTGCCAGGACGAGGCGTGCGCGCCCGTCCTGCTGCCCAGCCCTAGGCCCCTTTAAAGCCCAGGCGGCCTCAGGAGCAGGTGCCGCACGTGAGGATTGTGTGTGGCTTCTTGTTACCTGTACAGCGCTATAGTCGTTGGCGCTGGCCGCCATGGCACCACTCAGACGGCGAGCGCAGGGGTCCTTTCTCCGGGGCTTCTTTTGGGGGCCGCGCGGCTGCCTGCCGAGAATTTGTGTACTTCTGGCGGTAGGGCATCGACTCGATACTCCAGCGGGCGGCGCGGGCCCTGCCCCACCGTAGAGCCGGACTGGCCGGGGTACGATAAACAGAACATCCCTCACCCCCCCCCCCCCCCCTTAGGTCAGGAGAGCAGAAAAGGGCTAGTAGCGAAACGAGACGCGGGTGCACTCCAGAGGAGGACAGGTAGGCAGGTCCAAGAGAGGTGCGGGTGCGTAAGTTACAGGCGTTTGCTCGTAACCGGGGCGATACGGGCAGTCAGGCCTGAGCAGGCGAGTGGCTGAGCACCCACGGCTGGTGCTGCGGTAGGGCTTGCTGCTGAGGCGGCTTGGGCGCGGGGTGGCGCGCGTGCTGCCTTTTTTTTCTACTCAGGCAGTGAGAGAGGCAGCTCTAGCGCTGGGTTGTACAGGGAAGTGAGGAGAAGCAAGATGGCAGCTACTTTGTGGCTGAGCTGTGGCGGCAAGGGGGCGGTGAGACTGCTCCTTCGGGGGTGGCCAGGTCTGGGAGCAGGTGTGTCTTTCCCCACTCGAGGAGGCTGGAGGCTTCTGCACGGGACCCGAGAGCTACTGGGTGAGTGACAGGCTGGATTCTATGCCTTTCGTTGTCAGTCGGGTGCCTGCGCTGTTGGCCTGCTGCAGGTGTGGAGGAGCTGCGACGTTAAGTGAGGGATGAGGGTAGGTGATGCTGGGGGAGAAGTAGAGGCCGTGCAAGGTGGTGGGAAGGTGTGAGTGCTTGCTATTAACCAGGTGGGTGTGTGGGGTGGAAAGGCCGAGCAGGGCCGTCGGTGTACTGAGTAGCAATGACCGATTGGGAAGTGGATGGCAGGCTATGGAGGTGGGTTAGTTTGGCAGGGTGCTGTTTGGTTTCATCTCTGGAGGTACTGGAAGTACATCAGGAAGGGTATGGGCTGATGGGAGAGAATTTGGAGAGAGGTGTGAGAGCTATTAAAGGTCTAGAAAATGTGATCACTGAGAAAACTGAAGGAATTGGAATCTAGAGAGGAAAACATTGGTAGATCAAGCCTTCAAATATATAAATACTTTGTTGTGGATAAGGAAAAAAGTGCTTATAATTGAGAATAGTTGAGTTTTCTAAGTGTAAATATACTGAAGTACTGAAAGTGAAAGTTTTGGGGTTTGTTTTTTCCAGTGTTTGGAGATTCCACCAGTTTTCTGTCACATTTTTATTCTACAAGTAATGTTTCAAGTAGCTACAGAAAAGCATGGAAGCTATATTTTATGGGTTTTTTTAATGGAGAAGTGGAGGTTGAATTTATTAATTGCATGTCTAGCGTACATTGCTACATAGAAATCAACCTATGAGGTTAAGGCAACAGCCTTTCAAGATACTTTTTTTTTTCTTCTGAGAAGTTTGTTACAGAATTACCAGGCAGGTGTACTTACCTTCCATATTTTTCTCTATGAGATGTGGAAAGAGTTTTTATGCTAAAATGAAATGTGATCTTTTCTCTCCCTACTTGATCTGTTAGTTACAACCTGTAAAATGTTTAAATGATAATCAGATGGATTATTACTGGGTACTGGTGTGATACTGAGCATAAAATACCTGAACTCTGCTTTAAGTGCACTTATAAAGAACTGAGCTTTTGCTAACCTTGTGTAAGAAAGCTACATGTATTTTGCAATAAAACTATGTGCATTTTACAATGAAGCTCACTAGTAATTTAAAGACTTGTTAATCATTGGGGTTTAGATGTCAGTATACCTTTCTCTTCCGGCACTGGTTGTCTTTGCTGCTTTGCAGTATGAAAATCTTTCCCTGATATAGGGAAGGCTATCCCTGTTCTTGAAACAAATGTTATTTATTTCCAAATTTTATTAGAAAAAAATTGATTCCTTCAAAAAATATTTGTGTCTCTGTCCAGTGCAGGATTAGCTACCTCTACATTAGTCTTAGTCTCTAACTCCTTAAAGACCTCTCGTCTACAGTCCTCTCAGGCAATCTATTGTAGTACTTTATGGTGAGAAAGGTTTATTTAATACATAGCTGAGGTTAAAATATTAATTTTGGATATGGAAATGAGTGGGTTTGTTTTTTTCTTCCTTACAGTAAGCTTTTATGTATTAAGATGGATATATCACACTTCTTCAGGCTTTCCTCATTGACTTGTTTCTTTGAACTGTCTTAATATTCATTACTGCTTTTCAAGGTGGGGCATATCTCAGTGACGCTATTTTTCTTAAATGTTTATTGTAGCTTCTAAAGTGAAAACAAAGTCATAACTTCTCTGGTAAAATACAGCTCTTTTGGACATAAGACTCACTCTTGTTTCCTAGTTTGAGAATTTAAAAGTTAGTTTTAGTATTAGTTGTATTTCTCCACTTTTCTGAAAGTGCCATCATTTGAAGTATTGGTCCATGTGGATCTAGTTTTGTTGTGTCATTTTAGTGTTTTGCTTCTCTATTGTCGTGGTTTTACCCCAGCCGGCAGCTGAGCACCACGCAGCCACTGGCTCACTCCCCCCCCATCAGGATGGGGGGAGAGAATCAGAAGAGTGAAAGTGAGAAAACTCGTGGGTTGAGATAAAGACAGTTTAATAGGTAAAGCAAAAGCTGTGCGCACAAGCAGAGCAAAGCAAGGAATTCCTTCACCACTTCCCATGGGCAGGCAGGTGTTCAGCCATCTCCAGGAAAGCAGGGCTCCGTCACACGTAATGGTTACTTGGGAAGACAAACGCCATCACTCTGAATGCCGCCGCTCCCCCTCTCCCTCTTCCCCCAAGCTCCTTATAAGCTGAACATGATGTCATATGGTATGGAATATCCCTTTGGTGAGTTTGGGTCACCTGTCCTGTCTGTGTCTCCTCCCAACTTCTCGTCCACCCCCAGCCATCCCGTTGGCAGGGCAGTGCGAGAAGCAGAAAAACCCTTGGCTCTGTGTAAGCACTGCTCAACAATAGGTCCATAGAACAAAAACATCTCTATATTATCAACACTGTTTCCAGCACAAATCTAAAACATATCCCCACACTAGCTACTATGAAGAAAATCAATACTCTCAGCTGAAACCAGGACATCTATGTGTTTCTGTCCCGCTCTGTGGTGGTGGTAGAGGAGGGAGACAGTTGTTTTGCATAGTCAAAATGATTAATTCAGAATTGAATTCCTAGTTTGTTGGTTATGAGGAAGGAAGAAAAATAGGATGAACCTTTATGTTAGAGGCCTGACAATTTTTCTTTGGTTTTAATGTTTCTTAATCTTATCATTGGTGTCAGGTTGGAGTAAATCTTTCAGTTCTCTACTGACTACAGAGTGTGGTTTAGGAAGTTATGAAATATCTCTTTGATGGGGCACATTAAAGTATTTGTCTTAAGTTCATTGCAGTTTTTTTGTTTGACAGTGCTGTAGCTGTTTCTATATCAGATGAGGTCAAAGAAAGGCAATGAACCTGTGTTATGATGAATAAGTTTTAAGTACAAAATTTACTGTCAATGGGATTCTCAGATTGTAATTAATAGGAATTTATAGAGGTCTACTGGTCTACTCTTCCCTTAAAGCCCTGATCTTCAGTCTGTTTGATACACAGCCTACACATGCACTTAATTTCTTAATGAAAAAGGAAGGAGGGAGAAAGATCATTCCTAGACTCAACTTGATTCTTGAAATGTGTTACCAAGAACAAATTCTCTTGGATACACAGAGGATTTTCTTTAAAATAGTAGCTACTATTTATACAAAGGTTTTTTAAGTCTTCCTCCTTTTTAATGAAGTAACACAGTTACTGTTGATAGCAGTAAAATTAATGGATGGTGACTGGGAGTTCAGAAGTTTCATATGCTCATGGCTCTAAATTCTATTATGCCAGTGAGGTCTGTCTTTGAGATTCTGTGCGAATTGCCAGAACTTTTTGTTTACACATAATAAAAGAGCAAAAATATTTACTTCCCAAAGACTGCCTGTATAGTGCAACTAACCTATGTAAATGCAATGACTCCTTTTATTAATGTTTTTTTTTATTTAATGAGGGAAGATATTACTTGAAGGGAATTGTTTGTTTAAAGATTACCCTTTTTTGACACATGTTTAAGCCTGGTTTTTTGAATGTGTACACTTACTAACTGAAAAGCGACTAAAATAGCTTTGAAAGAAGTCCATTGTAACAGCTAGTGTTCTTGTGCATCTGTTGCTGAACTACTGTGAACGTAGGCGTATCTATGCAGGAGCATTGAATGAATACATGAGAAATGGATAGGTTGGTGAGTTTGGAGGATGAGAAAGGAGTTTTCTTTGCATTAGCACTCGGATTGTAGTTCCTTAATTGCTTTAACTCAACTTAAATTCTATCCTAGTTCTCACTGCCCATTTTAGATGCTGATTTTGTTCGTACTGCTGTATGATGAGCCAGATCAAGAAGCTAACCTGACTGAAATTGTATTTGTTTTTGTGATGAGGTTAACTTCCAGCAAAATCTATTCCCCAGTCTGGATAACTGGACAGCAACATGAGTATTAGTACTGCTGCTAGTATGAATAAAGTTATGAACATGAACAGTTGGGGCAGAAGACTGATTAACTCCTTTTGGTTGTATCATGGATACACACGACAGCTTCTTGCTCCACATTAACTTAAGACTCTGTTCCCTGAACTGGCCCAGTTCAAATGCAATCATTGGGCTGCCTTGCAAATTAGGTTTGTGATACATTGTAGGGAGAAGAAATGGTTTTCTTGTTTAAAAAGCACTTTGATATTGTAGCTATGAAATGACTTTAAAGTATCCAAATAATGTTAATAACTGTGTTCTCTGGGAAGTTTTTCTATGAACTTAGTGACTACATCTGACCTCCAGTCAATTGAAAATAATTAGAAATTGAGTTTTAAAATCAGTGCAATAGCATTGCCAAGTCTGTTGCTGAAATCTTTTCTTGTACGTTACTGTAATGGATGCTGTAACTATTATAATTCTGTTGTATAATTCTGCATATGTCAGATCAGGCTGCATATAAGTGAGGAGGAAAAGGAAGTTCTGTGCAAAGTAAAGTAAGAGGAGTAATTTGTTGGTATACTTTGTCTACTTTTTTTGCTGCCATGGCTATCCATGTTATCAACATTATTTCTAAAGATTAAGTCTTCCCTAGATAACCCAATTTAAAAATTACTTGAGATAATTTATTACTTTTTTTAGTGTAGTGTTCTCTCAAGTACTCTGGCCCCAAAATTTTCTGAGTGTCAGGAATACTTTTCTTTCTTTGATATGCCAGCAAAAGCAGCCTAGAAATAGATCTGGTGACTGTAGCAGTTGGGGGGGGAGGGGGAAAACCCAAACCCTGCATGTGATTTTCCTTGTCAAGTTAGACAAATGAAACAGAGAACACTGCTTTATATTCTGTAATGTATTATTTTCTACTTGCTATTATCTGTAAGTATTTTTTGAATGAACATATGTAAAGCAAATTGTGAACTCATAATTTAATTTGTGGTATTTGGAAAATAATCGTAGACAAAACATGATTTGGTGAACGAACATGTAAAGTATAATACACATTCTTAACGCAGTTCATTTTTCTGTGTATTGGTCCAAGATGAGAGGTTGCAAGAAGAAACTTTTTAAAGAAAATCCTTGGAGGTAGTTCAGATAGGAATTGCCAGCGTTACAAGGAACGCTGTCTGGATACATTTCTAACCATTACAGTAATGAGTAGTATTAAACTGACAAGTATTTAAGTACTGTGGAAAGAATAGATCAATTTCTAGGACTGATTTGGAAAATTAACCTGTGAATAGAAGACATTTATATTTCCTCATGCAGTCTTCTGGGAACATGAACCATACATACACTGGGCTTATTCCCACAGTTTTTTTGGGGAGCATGATCTTGATTGTGTTGCTCTCCTGGGGACTTTGGGGAATAACTAACTTGCTTCCTGCTCTTGGTGCCTTTTAAAATATCAAGATCATTGATGATGGCTGACATTATTAGAGGTTTGCTACAATGTTTCCATTTCACATTTTAAAAAAAAAAAATCACAGAATGGTTTAGGTTGGAAGGGACCTTTTAAAGGTCGTGTAGTCCAACCCCCCCCCCGCAATGAGCAGGGACATCTTCAACTAGATCAAGTTGCTCAGAGCCCTGTCCAACCTGACCTTAAATGTTTCCAGGAGTGGGGCATCTACCACCTCTCCAGGCAACCTGCTCCAGTGTTTCACCATTCTCATCGTAAAAAAATTTCTTTCCTGTATCTAGTCTGAATCTACCGTCCTTTAGTTTAAAGCCATTATCCCTATTAAAAAGTCTGTCCCCATCTTTCTTATAAGCATCCTTTAAGTATTGAAAGGCTGCAGTAAGGTCTCCTCAGAGCTCCCTCTTCTCCAGACTAAACAACCCCAACTCTCTCTCATGCTTTCCTTGTAGGAGAGGTGCTCAATCCCTCTGATCATTTTTGTGGCCCTCCTCTGGACCTGCTCCACCAGGTTCATGTCTTTCCTGTGCTGAGGGCTTCAGAGCTGGGTGCAGTACTCCAGGAGGGGTTGCACTCCCTGATAAACCAGAGGGGAGTAGAGGGGCAAAATTACTTCCCTCAACCTGTTGGTCATGCTTCTTTCGATGCAGTCCAGCATAGGGTTGGCTTTCTGGGCTGCAAGTGCACATTGCTGGCTCATGTTGAGCTTTTTATCCACCAGTACCTCAAGTCCTTCTCAGCAGGGCTGTTCTCAATCCTTTCATTCCCCAGTTGGTATTGATACCAGAGGTTGCCCCAACCCACATGCAGGACCTTGCACTTGGCCTTGTTGAACATCATGGGGTTCAAATGGGCCCACTTCTCAAGCTTGTCCAGGTCCTTCTTAACAGCATCACATCCCTCAGGTGTCAGCCACACCACTCAGCTTGGTGTCATCTGTAAATTTGCTGAGGGTGCACTCGATACTGCCTGTGTTGTTCATGAAGATATTAAACAGTACTGGTCCTAGTACGGACCCCTGAGGGACACTGCTTGTCACTGATCTCCGTCCAGACATTGAGCCATTTACACTACTCTCTGGATGCAACCATCCAGCCTTATTCACAGAACAGTCCATCTGTCAAACCCGTCTCTCTCAATTTTAGAGATGAACATTGTGGGGGACCATGTCAGAGGCCTTACAGAAGTCCAGCTATGTTACATCAGTGGCTTGTCCCTTGTCCATTCATGCAGTGATTCCATCATAGAAGGCTATTCGGTTGGTCAAGCAAGACTTGCCCTTCATGAAGCCATGCTGGCTGTCACCTCCCTGTCCTCCATATGCCTTAGCGTAGCTTCTAGGAGGATCTGTTCCATGATCTTCTCAGGCACAAAGGTGAGGCTGACAGGTCAGGAGTTCCCAGGGTCCTTTTTTTTTTTTTTTTTTATTTACCCTTTTGAAAAATGGGTGCAATGTTTCCCTTTCTCCAGTCACCAGGGACTGGCTGCCATGACTTTTCAGATATCACAGATTGTGGCTTGGCAACTACATCAGTCAGTTCCTTTAGGATTCTGGAGTACATATCGTCATGTCCCATAGAGTTATGTATGTTCACATTCCTCAAGTGGTCACGAACCTGATCTGTTACAGTGAAGAAGGACTTCACTTCCCCCACATCCTTGCCTTGAGGTCCATCCACTCAAGAGGTGTGGAAAGAGAGATTACATAGTTTTTCCATTATTTCTGTTATTTAATGTCTCTACCTAACCTCTGAAATACTTATGATGATATCTATGTTATGTTGCAAATGTAGTCATAGAATCAGAATGGTTTGTGTTGGAAGGGTCCTCAAAGATCATCTAGTTTCAACCCTCCTGCTGTGGGCAGGGATACCTTCCACCAGACCGGGTTGCCCAAAGCCTCATCCAACCTGGCCTGCAACACTTCCAGGGATGGGGCCTCCACAACTTCTCTGGGAGACCTGTTCCAGTGCCTCACCACCCTCACAGGAAAGAATTTCTTTCTAACGTCTAATCTGAATCGACCCTCTTTTAGTTTAAACCCATTACCCCTTGTCCTGTCACTACACTCCCTGATAAGCAGTCCCTCACCATCTTTCCTGTAGGCCCCCTTCAGGTACTGGAAGGCTGCTATAAGGTCTCCCTGGAGCCTTCTCTTCTCCAGGCTGAACAATCCCAACTCCCTCAGCCTGTCCTCATAGGAGAGATGCTCCATCCCTCTGATCAGCTTCGTGGCCCTCCTCTGGACTTGCTCCAACAGCTCCATCTCTTTCTCATGCTGGGGCCCCCAGAGCTAGATGCAGAATTCCAGGTGGGATCTCATGAGAGAGGAGTAGAGGGGCAGAATCACCTCTCTCAACCTGCTGGCCATGCTGTTTTTAATACAGCCCAGGACACAGTTGGCTTTCTGGGCTGCTAGCGCACGCTGCTGGCTCATGTTGAGCTTTTCACCAGCCAGTACCCCGAAGTCCTTCTCCTCAGGGCTGCTTTCAATCCATCCTCCACCCAGCCTATAGTTGTGCTTGGGATTGTGCTGACCCGTGTGCAGGGTCTTGCACTTGGCCTTCTTGAACTTCATGCGGTTCGCATGGGCCCACCTCTCCAGCCTGTCAAGGTCCCTCTCGACGGCACCCCTTCCCTCCAGCATGTCGACCAAACCACACAGCTTGGTGGTGTTGGCAAACTTGCTGAGGGTGCACTCGATCCCACTGTCCATGTTGCCAACAAAGATGTTAAACAGTGCCAGTCCCAATAATGACCCCTGCAGAATGCCACTGTGTTGGTTTTGCGTGGCAAGGTTTTGGTAGCGGGGGGGCTACAGGAGTGGCTTCTGTGATAAGCTGCTAGAAGCTTCCCCTGTGTCTGACAGAGCCAATGCCAGCCGGCTCCAAGACGGACCCGCCGCTGGCCAAGGCCAAGCCAATCAGCGCCTCTGTGATAACATATTTAAGAAAGACAAAAACAGTTAGAGAGAGCTTTTGCAGCCAGAGAGAGGAGTGAGAAGATGTAAGAACATCTGCAGACACCAAGGTCAGTGAAGAAGGAGGGGGAGGAGGTGCTCCAGGCGCCGGAGCAGAGATTCCCCTGCAGCCCGTGGTGAGGACCATGGTGAAGCAGGCTGTCCCCCTGCAGCCCATGGAGGGAGGATGAGGGGGTGTAGCGATTCCACCTGCAGCCCGTGGAGGACCCCATGCCGGAGCAGGTGGAGACACCTGAAGGAGGCTGTGGCCCCGTGGGAAGCCCGCGCTGGAGCAAGCTCCTGCCAGGACCTGTGGACCTGTGGAGAGAGGAGCCCACGCCAGAGCAGGTTTGCTGACAGGACTTGTGACCCCGTGGGGGACCCACGCTGGAGCAGTTTGCTCCCGAAGGTCTGCACCCCGTGGAGGAGACTCATGCTGGAGAAGGCCGTGAAGGACTGTCTCCCGTGAGAGGGACCCCACGCTGGAGCGGGGGAACAATGAGTCCTCCCCCTGAGGATGAAGAAGCGGCAGAAACATCGCGTGATGAACTGACCGTAACCCCCACTCCCCGTCCCCCTGTGCCGCTGGGGGGGGGCGGAGGTTGAAGCCGGGAGTGAAGTTGAGCCCGGGAAGATGGGAGGGGTGGGGGGAGGTGTTTTAAGATTTTGGTTTTATTTCTCATTCCTCTACTCTGTTTTGCTTAGTAATAAATAAGATGAATTCCCTCTCTAAGTTCGGTCTGTTTTGCTCGTGATGATAATTAGAGAATGATCTCTCCCTGTCCTTATCTCGACCCGTAAGTTTTCTTTTATTGTAGCTTTTTTCCCCTGTCTAATGAAAGAGGGGAGTGATAGAGCGGCTCTGGTGGGCACTTGTGGCCCTCAGCCAGGGTCAACCCACCACAGCCACTCATCACTGTTCTCCACTTGGACGTTGAGCTGTTGACCACAACACTTTGAGTGCGACCATCCAGCCAATTCCTTATCCACTCAGTGGTCAATCTGTTGAATCCGTGTCTCTCCAATTTAGAGACAAGGATGTCATGCGGGACAGTGTCAGATGCTTTGCGCAAGTCCAGGTAGATGACGTCTGTCACTCTTCCCTTGTCCACCAACGCTGTAACCCCATCATAGAAGGCCACCTAATTTGTCAGGCACAATTTGCCCTTAGTGGAGCCATGTTGCCCGTCACCCATCACCTCCTTATTTCCCATGTGGCAGAGTATAGTCTCCAGGAGGATCTGCTCCATGATCTTGCCAGGCAGAGAGGGTGAGACTGACCGGCCTGTAGTTCCCTGGGTCTTCCTTTTTCCCCCATTTTTAAAAAGGGGATTATGTTTCCCCCTTTTTCAGTCGGTGGGAACTTCATCAGACTGCCACAACTTTTCAAATATTGTGGAGAGTGGCTTGGCCACTTCATCCACCAGTTCCCTCAGGACCTGCGGATGCATCTCATCAGGTCCCGTGGACTTGTGCACCTTCAGGTTCCTTAGATATTCTCAAACCTGATCTTTTCCTACACTGGGCAGTTCTTCATTCTCCCAGTCCCTGCCTTTGCCTTCTGGGCAGTGTGGCTCAAGGATTTGCCAGTGAAGACTGAGGCAAAGAAGTCATTGAGTACCTCAGCCTCCTCCATATCCTGGGTAACCAGGTTACCCATTTCATTCCAGAGAGGACCCACATTTTCCCTCATCCTCCTTTTATCACTGACATACCTATAGAAACTTTTCTTGTTGTCCTTAACATCCCTGGCCAGACTTAATTCTGTCAGTACTTTGGCTTTCCTAACCTGATCCCTGGCTGCTTGGACAGTTTCTCTGTATTCCTCCCAGGCTACCTTACCCTTGCTTCCACCCTCTGTAGGCTTCCTTTTTTTGTTAGACTTTGTGCAGGAGCTCCTTGTTCATCCATGGGGGTGTCTTGGTATTTTTGCCTGACTTTCTCTTTGCTGGGATGCATCGCTCCTGCGCTTGGAGGAGGTGACCCCTGAATATTAGCCAGCTGTCTTGGGGCCCTCTTCCCTCCAGGGCTTTGTCCCATAGTATTCTACCCAGCAGATCCCTGAAGAGGCCAAAGTCTGCTCTCCTGAAGTCCAGGGTAGCAAGCTTGCTGTGCACCCTCCTTGCTGCCCTGAGGGTCTTGAACTCCACCATTTCGTGATCACTGCAGCCAAGGTGGCCCTTGAGTTTCACATTCCCCACCAGCCCTTCCTTGTTGACGAGAACAAGGTCCAGCATGGCACCTCTCCTTGTTGGCTCAATGATGATTTATTCTTTCGTAATCCTGTAGCAGGATCCTGTAGCAGGATCAGATCCTGTAGCAAGGTCAGATTTATTTGATATATTAACATCAGTGAATTACAAAACATAGGTGGACACTTTTAATTCCCTTAAGTCATTGTGTATTAATTGAAGTTTCTCTTCCATCTCTGTCTTCTCTGAAATCTTAACCATGGTAACTCTTAGGACTTGGAATTAAGAATGAGAAGCATTCTCATTCTAGGTGATGTGTTTTTCAGCTCAAAATTCTTCTATTTTTTCCTTGCTCTTTTTATTCTGGATTGGGGGGGGAGGATTAATTTCTATGTTTTTAAAGCATTTTCTGCTTACTGTAAGCCATACAGCAACTGGGAGAAATGTAGTGTTGTTTCCTATTGAATGATAATAAGCCTTAATGCTGGGTATTAGATAAAAGGGAATAAATATGAAGCAGAACTGGTTCTTGCCATTGTATACAATGTACTTTCTATGTGTCTATTTCAGTTGTCTAACTGAATATAGATTCAGATATAATAGTTCAAGAAGGAGCCTCAAAAATCAGTCAGGTGCTGGAAAACTACTCTTACAAAATAGTATCTAAAAAGGTATATTTATTTGGCCTCACAATGATCCTTTAAAGTTCAGAAAAAGTATCTCTTGCATTATAAGCTGTATGTCAGAATATTACTTTGGTATACTGGATCAAATGACGAGAGATGTGGTGTGCTATGAAGCCAGGGAATGTGCTGTATCATGAGCCCTGTCCTCAGAAAAATCCCACTTGCATGACATGCGGCTTGCTGCTGTGCAGTGCCACTTCTTTCTGCATATGGGTTTATTAAGCAGATTTAGTCAATTGGCAGACTGAAATGATCTGCTTAGCTAGTGTCTGGTACATGATGTTGCAGTGCCAGAGAGGTGGTGTTGCTTAAATACATTGGACTTTTCAGATCTCTTTATTTGGCTTGTTAAAGGAAAGAAATGGCTAACAATTTACCTGGTCTGTTTATAGACACTTACCCATGAGAAGGATCTCTTTAATGAGATATCTTTAAAGCTTTTTAACAGAGACATAAGATCCAATCACTGAAACTTGAAATTAGGCAATTTCAGTCTGCAAAGTAAATAGAAGTTTCATAGCAGAAGGGATAAATAAACATTGGACAAGCTCATCAGTGAAAGAGGTAGATCATGAGTGTATGGAGTACTAGGATCAGGGGACTTTTATTAATTTAAAATACATACTTTAATCTGTCATCTTGAAAAAATTCCACAGCCTGTGGCAGAGAGGAAAAAGGAGGATGTCATGTTTGTGGTGGATTTTGATAAGACCAACAAAACTATCACCCAGGAATTCTGGACTCTGAATTCCCATTTCTTTTTATAAAGTTTGAACTTTGAAGGAATGGGTTTACATGCTTTGCCTTGGTGCTCTTAATATTGCATTTCAGCATTAAGACAGAGGTCATAATCAACATATAAGTATCTAGCCTGTGGTTAAGAGTCAGAAAGCATTCTAACAATTGTCTAGATATGTTCTGCACGTTTACACTTCACTCTGTCCTCATGCTTGCATGCCCATGATTAGAAGCCTGAGGATGGGTAAGTACTCTGAAACAGAAGAGAAGATGCCTGCCTGGCTGGTACTCTGGTCATACATTCATAATCATACTGCTGACATACTGCATAACTAGGAAGAAAAACTATGGTAAATACCACTGAGGAATCTGTGGGTGGAGTTACACTATCCTCTGTAGCACATCATGGTTCATCAGCAGGGAACACATCAATACCTTTCATCCATTTTCTCATGATTGCAGCAGTTTTGGCCTCTTGAGGACTGAAATATGTGTGTCTGTGTGTGTTCTCTTCTCTGGGCTTGCTTATGTCTGACAAGTCTTATGTCCAGACTTCCTTTCCTGCAAAGCAAGCAGGAAATGAGCAGGACACTCATTTCCTGGACATTCACTTGTGTCCTAGAATAAATGAGAGGCTGTGACGCAGCATTTTAACCAAGCTTTTGATCAAAGAGGCCTTGACAGGGGCAGAAGTAAGCATATGCAGGGCCATGTGTGGAAGGCCCCAAAAATGGAAATGTGGTTTGGTTTAGTACATCTGCCTCTGATACTCAAGAGGCATGAGGTATTAGTTGGCTCAGATTTGAAACTTATGGCATTTTGGGGGTGAGGGGAGAATAAAAAATGTAAAAAATCACAACTTCAATGCTAGCTGCTGTGGTTTTTTTTCTAATATATGTATCTTACAGCTGCTTTTTCATTCTACACATCATAGCTTGTGTGTAGTTGGAGCTCTAAGCAAGTTGTAGATTCTTTTTCCATTTACATTTCTGTTGGACAAAAGTTACATAACCCTGTTTCACTTGCATGCCCCGTAGGATTGTTCAGTAGGTCAGGCTGAACTGAGGGGTACTTGAAGTACTAGTTTGTATATTTTTAGTAATGCATTAAGACTTGGTTGTGAAGAAAGTTTTCATTAAAAATGAATTGAATCAAAGTTGAAACAGTGTGAGTATCTAAAGTCATCTTCATGTGATCCAAAGTTTTTGTGTCATATTTTTACTTAAAACAGAGTTTAATTTGCTTAATGCTTTGTATTATTTATGACTTTATACTCAAGTTGGCCCTTGTTCTCATATAGGTTATATACCTAGTGCCTTGTTTTCCTTGGTGCTTTTGGGAGTGCATGCTTGTTTGTAAACTCAAAAAACAGCATCATATTGTATCTTTTGTTCAACACTTTCAGATTCATGCACTTCTAGTTTTGTTTGTGTTAAGCGGTTAACTGAGAAAATCATTATACTGAAAATGTATTTAGTCTAGATAATCATGTGCTTGTTTTACAGGTACGCCTGGTATTAAAGTTTTCATGCCTGCACTTTCCCCTACAATGGAAGAAGGAAACATTGTGAAATGGTTAAAAAAGGAAGGTAAGATAGCATTTTCTGTGGCCACATTTGTTATAATTCTTCAGCTATATAAATTTATTCTGCAAGAATAAGATCATTCTTTCTGTTTGTACCTTAGTATTTTGAAGCAAAATGTTTGGTATATAGATGTTGTCTTCTTGAACAATACGCGCTTTGAAATTGTTGCATTGATTATGTTTTTGAAAAATTCCCATTAGGCTGTTCCAGGTTGTGAGTATGCATGTGTTGTCTTGAATTCCCGGTGTTGTCGTGCTGATCAGTAACTTTGGAAGTTTGAGAGCCTTTGACTTTGGGAAGGGTCTCTCTTTCATTGTTCTGCTGCATTATGAAAATAACATGAAAGTTATGGTATTTTTATAGTTGCTATTCAGGGCTTATGTTTTTCATATCTAAACTATAGTCTACAATTAAAGCTGCTAAAAAAAATTAAATTACTTTCGTAACCCAAATTCCAAATGGGGAAATCTGTTTCCAAATAATAAAAACCCAACTCGAAACCCAAACTAGTCCTCCAAAAAAAGTCCTAACAACCATGGTTATCTTAGGTTTTCTGTGCTCTGACAACTGAAAAGTAATGTACTTCTGTTAAAATATGTTGGAGCAGCTAGATAAATAGTCTGAGTGTATGTTTTGTCTTTGCGTAGGTTGTACGTAAATGAAAAATGACCTGCAGAAGAATCTTCAGTCCCTGTTCTGTCAGGAAGACCTTTCTCCCCTCTCCTCCTACTCTTTCCCCTCTCCAATTTAATATTAAAACTGGATTTTGAATGTAGTTTTGGATTCCAGGTAGCAGTTGTCCATTGGTATATGATGCAAGCAGAGTTTTAGATGACTGTAGGAATATATTGTGTTCTCAGACATTTTTAGATTTGCTAAAGAGATGAACATGTTTGGAGAAGAGAAAATTTCTTAAAGCATATTATCTTTGACAAATGCAATTTGGTGAGCTAAACGTATTTTGACTATTCTGCCTAGAAAAGCCATTGCCTTTAGCTTACCCTCTAAGTGTTGATACAGGCTCCATCACTGTGTTACTGGAGCACCCTGCTTTTATGCTTTTTTTTTTTTTTTTAATACATTTTGAGAGGTGGCCAAAAGGCAACTTGTGGCTCCAGTACTAGACATGGTCTTTTGCTTGTAAAACTTCTGGTAAGAATTTTTGCAGAATTTACTAGGAACAGTGTGGCAGTCAATGTCCGTAGAAAGTAATTGTACAGATGTTCTTGAAACTTGAAGCTTCAGTTAGTCAAGTATCAAGTCCAAGATTACACAGAGAGAAAGGAATGATCCAAAGTGCTTTTTATATTCATTAGTTGTCAATAACTGTAAAAAAATTAAAAATCAACAGTCTGTTTTACAATAAATACAGCATTCAAAATTACAAGAGAAGGCAAAGAAGAGAGCATGATGGGAGTTAAAGTAGATACCAGTTTGCTCCACAACATGATTGAGTTAGTTTTCCTCATAAAAATGTCTTAGAATGCAACAGCTATACAATGGTTTTTCTCAGTCTTTCCACTATACTTCCCTCCCAGCACAAAAGGGGGGGGGGGGGGGGGGAGGGAAGCTCTACACCTATTTTAATTAAATTAAAATCAAATCTTAATTGATGGTTGGACTTTGAGAGAAAACTATTTTAGGATTTTTATTACTCTACTTTCTATTTAGAAACAAGGCCAAAACTGAATATAGTGTATTGTTTTATTTGGCACATCTGTGACCATAATTAGTTCCTATGGATAATTTTTTTTTTTCCTCTGACAGTCTGGAAAATAAACATAATGACAACATTTTTAAAAAGGGAAGATAGATTTTGAGGAAAAAAAGCAAAGTGATTTAATGCTTACACTCCTTCTGTCTGCAAGGGATGCTCATAGCTACGTAATTGTCCAGTGACTTGGCCGTCTAAATGTAGTATCGTTGCTGAATGTGTTTGATAATCTCATATCCAAGAAAATAAATATTTTAAAGCAATTGACAGAAGAAAGCTGATGATTGCATATTAAATATTTCGCCTACTGCATAACCAGCAGGGGTCAGTAGAATACTATTTTGATAATTTTTCTGCTCTGTGTAAATATCAAATGTTTTTCATTTGATGGTTTCACAGGATAGACAGATGATTTCAGTACTGCAGAAGGACATATGTTGAATTTAATTGACAGCTTTACTATTTCTTTCTCATTGTTAATGCCATTTCATATTGATTCCTGTGGGTAATAAAGTCATTCTCGTAAAAATAAAACTGTGTTACTAAAAACTTGTATGTATTATGTATGAATTTAATGTTGATGAAAGATGCTAGACTGACAGCCCAGGAGACTGAAATCCTCCTCTTATTGTGGGCAGGAAACAGAATAGGCAACAGTGCTAGCAGTTCCCTTGTGCGGTGTAACTCCCACTGCTTCTGAGATATCACTTCCAGGGACTTAGTAATCTATGCTGTCCTGGGTTTTGGCTAGGATAGAGTTGATTTTCACAAGAAGCTGGGAGGGGACACAGCCAGGACATCTGACTCCAAGTAGCCAAAGGGGTATTCCATACCATATGACAGTCATGCTCAGGGAGGAAGAGCTACTGCTCAGTGTTGGGCTGGGCATCGGGCTTCTGTGCAGTGAGCAAATTAGGTTGTATATAATCTGCTTTGTACATTCTTTCATAAGTACTGTTGGTATTTTCCTCTTTATTTGGTCTCCTAGTAAACTGTCCTTATCCCAACCCCCAAGTTTTACCTTTTTCTTCAGATTCTTCTCCCCATCCCACCAGGGTAGGGGGGAGGCAGTAAGCAAGTGGCTGTGTGGTGCTCAGCTGCCAGCTGGAGCTAAACCAGAACAGTCCTTTTTCGTGCCCAACCTGGGTCTTGAAGGGTTGAGATAATGACAGATCTGACAACAGCATGTTAAAACAAATGTTATATGCATTTATTATATCAATTAGATAGTTGCTGGTCACAATGGTGTTTTGTTTGTTCACATGGTTGTGTTATGTTATTCCTTCCTTGCTTGTTGTCATTTACTGACAGGCGGTTTTACTGCTCTTTCACCTCCCCTTGTTCATTGAGGCTAGTTACAACAGCTTTTGAGAACTGTGAATACCCTTGGGATGTTCAAGCCAGCATGCTCTTATTGCTGTGTCTCCTGAATGTGTTCCAGTCTTGTTTAGGATTACAAAAAATTGTGTTAGGAAATACTACTGAGACATCTGCCCTAAGGCTGGATAGTCATGGGTGGCATAGCATGTGGGAGAATATGGGCAGGTAGCTAGAGAACTTCTCATCTCCAATGGTTTGAAATTTCATTCCTGAACAACTACAAAACTCTAATAGAGTTACAGAATATATGAAAGGAAAATACTGTGGTTATTCCAAAGAGGCACAACTAATAGGACCAATAGCAGATAAATTGGCTAGCCGTCTTTGGCAATGCGGAGAACTCGGTCCAGCGACTCAAAGAGGAAAGATTGCACTGGAACAGGGTGAAGCTCTGGAGCACCTGCAGTGCATTGATGGCATCATCGTATGGGGCAGCACAGCAGCCTAAGTGACTGAGAATGGGAAGAAAATAGTCCAAATCCTTCTGAAAACCAGTTTTGCCATGCTACAAAGTAAAGTCAAGGGACCTGCACAGGAGATCCAGTTTTTGGCAATAAAATGGCAAGATGGGTGTTGTCAGCAGCTATGTCTCCACTGACTAGCAAAAAGAAAACACAAGCTTTCTTAGGCGTTGTGTGTTTTTGGAGGATGCATATTCCAGATGTTAAAAATGGGCGGTACACCTCAGCCGGGGAGAATGGCCCTACCTGGAGTCTCTGGCAGAAGGCACCAGGGGAGACTCAAGGTTGACCCCTAAGGTTTTGGAGTTGAGAATACAGAGCATCCAGGGCCTGCTACACTGCAACTCAAAAAGAGATATTGGCAGCGTACGAAGGGGTTCGAGCCACTTAGAAGTGATTGGTACTGAAGCATGCCTCCTGGCACCCCGACTGCTGGTGCTGGGCTGGATGTTCAAAGGGAGGGTCCCCTCTACATATCACGCAACTGATGCTAGGTGGAGCGAGTGAGTTGCCTGTGATCACACCACGGGCTCCAATAGGAAACCCTGATCGCCCAGGAATTCTGAAGTGATCATGGACTGGCCAGAAGGCAAAGACTTTGGAACGTCACCAGGGGAGGAGGTGACGCTTGCTGAAGAAGTCCCACCATACAATAAACTGCCAGAAAATGAGAAAGCCGTATGCCCTGTTCACTGATGGGTCTTGTTGCATTGTGGGAAAGCATTGGAGGTGGAAGGCTGCTGCGTGAAGTCGCTGAAACTGCTGAAGGAGAAGGTGAATCAAGCCGGTTTGCAGAGGTGAAAGCCATCCTGCTGGCTTTACATATTGCTGATCGAGAAAAGTGGCTGGTGCTCCATCTCTATACTGATTCATGAATGGTGGCCAGTGTCCTGTGGGGGTGGTTACAGCAATTGAAGTAGAGCAACTGGCTCTTTAACTGCCAAGCGGCTAAAGCCTCTGTTGTAGGGAGGACAATGGCTGAAGTATAAATATGGGGAGGCCTGGCAGATTGATTATATCACACTCCCACAAACCCACCAAGGCAAGCACTATGTCCTCACAATGGAGGAAGCAACCGCTGGATGGCTGGAAACGTATCCTGTGCCCCATGCCACTACCCAGAACAGTATCCTGGGCCTTGAAAAGCGAGTCTGGTGGTGACATGGCACCCCAGAAAGAACTGAGTCTGACAATGGGGGTCATTTCCAAAACAACCTCATAGACACCTGGGACAAAGAGCATGGCACTGAGTGGGTGTATCACATCCCCTGTCATGCACCAGCCTCCGGGAAAAGCAAACGCTACAATGGACTGCTAAAGACTACACTGAGAGCACCGGGTGGTGGGACCATCAAACACTGGGATACACAGTTAGCAAAGGCCACCTGGTTAGTTAACACTAGGGGATCTACCAATCGAGCTGGCCCTGCCCAGTCAAAACTTCCATGTACTGTAGAAGGGGATAAATTCCCTGTAGTGCTGATGAAGAATATGTTAGGGAAGACAGTCTAGGTTAGCCCTGCTTCAGGCAAAGGCAAATCCATTCACTGGATCGCTTTTGCTCAAGGGCCTGGGTGCACTTGGTGGGTAATGCAGAAGGATGGGGACGTCTGATGTGTACCTCAAGGGGATTTGACTTTGGGTGACAGTAGACAATAAATTAAATTGTATGATGTTAATTACTACATAATAATGCATGTCATCACTACTACGTTTGCTATATGCCATAAAAACAGTATTACAGTAAGCATCACCCAGAGTAATGAAGAACAAACTTTGATGAAACTGAGCAAGGTGCAGAGGTGATGAAACCAGAACTGGCTGCAACAACTGGCACCCAGCAACTTCCTCGAGATCAACACCTTCAACCTGCAGACCATGAGTGTGGGCTGTGCCAGGTACACCATGACCTCCAGATGCAGCATGCAACAATCAAACACCACACACCATCTCCCCTGCCCTGAGAGAATGTTAAGACAGATGGAGCCCAGAAGCCATGGGCTAAATGAATTCAGTGGACATGTTAGAGGGATGGTACATGGACTAAGGGAATGACATCTGCGTGTATATATTTATGTTCAAAGATAGGAAGAGTGGTGGTGATTAATTGGAAAGTGTAGGATCCCGGCATGATGGTAGTAGTGTAGAATTTAGGGGTGGATACTAGTCTCATTTTTGGCTGGGATAGAGTTAATTTTGACGAGGAAGCTGAGAGGAGGCACAGCCAGGAGAGGTGACCGAAACTAGCCAAAGGGATATTCCATATGGTATGATGTCTTGCTCAATAAATAAAGGGGGCTGGCTGGGGAGGAGGGGCAGCTGGTCGGTAGTCCGGGCTTCCTGGTTGTGAGGATATTGCATTGTATATCTGTATATTTGTATATTCTGTCCTAAGGATTGTTATTTTCCTCTTCCTTTGCTGTCCTAGTAAGCTGTCCTTATCCTAACCCACGAATTTTACCTTTTTCTCCTGATTCTCCTCCACATCACACTGGGGTTGGGAGGAGTGAGTGGCCACGTGGTGCTCAGCTGCCAGCTGGTGCTAAACCATGACATCGTCAGAGAACTTCAGTTTGATTTTCAAAGAGTACATCAAGGAGTGGAGTTTGTATGTTTTGATTAGGATACTTGTCTGTCAGTTATTGAACAGAGCATGTAGGCTATTGAATGCTGTTTGGATGTGATCTCCTAGAGGGAAACTTGTAGAGATCCTAATCATTCAGCCTTACTGTAGGAACTTAGTCATTTAAAAAAACCCAGATGAACCTCACCCAAGATTTTTCAGGGGCATTATATGTACTCTGCTGTTTAGGTAACTTCTGTTGCACAGACCGCTCTCTTAGTAGAAAGCGTAAGAACAAAGATATGCTCTTCAAAAGTGTTCTTTTTTTGTCCTGGATTTGGCTTAGATAATTAATTTTCTTTCCAGTAGCTGGTATACTGTTGTATTTTGGATTTAGTATGAGAATAATGTTGATAACACACTGATGTTTTTAGTTGTTACTAGGTAGTTCTATTGTTTGCATTAAGTCAAGGACTTTTCAGCTTCTCACGCCCTGCCAGGTGCACAAGAAGCTGGGAGAACACAGCCAGGACAGCTGACCCAGACTGGCCAAAGGGCTATTCCCTACCATATAAAATCGTGCTCCATATATAACTGGGGAAGGAAGCTGGGAGGTGGGATCACTGCTCAGAAATAGACTCAGCATCATTGGGTTTTTTCCTGCATGTGGTTAGCAATTGCATTTGTACATCACTTGTAGTATTTTTTTTTTATTTATTATTTCTCTTCCTTTGTTATTCTATTGAACTGTCTTTATCTCAACCCACAAGATTTTTTTTCTTTCTCCTCCCCATCCCACTGGGGAGGGAGGGGTGAGCAAGCAGCTGCATAATGCTTAGTTACCGGCTGGAGTTAAACCATGACAATTTCCAATCCTGTCTATTGGGAAAGCTGACATCAAAGTGGGCATGGATTAGGAACTATCACAAATTTTGCAATCATCATGAAAATAACTATGATTCTTTCTGTTGCACTTGGGTACTGAAACACGCATGAGATTTTTGAATGCTGCTATGAAATATTCTTAAAATTTCTTTTAATCAATTGCCTTCCAAATTTATGACCACTTCTTGGCTGCAGCAGTGAAAGGAAAGCAAAAATAGTAGTGGAAAAGTGGTTTGCCCAGTTCTCTGAAGACTTTTCCTCTTGCCTTCCCTGTGCAAAGAAATCCTTAGCTTCCTGTGAACAGCCTCATGTACCCAAGTTAAGAGATATGTCGTGTGTGACAAACATATCGATGAAGGTATTTGCTTTGACTAGTGTGCATGGCTAGCTTGCATTGTTGGAGTTACTGCTATAGGTTGCTTAGCATTAAGATTTCTTTTTAATGGTGCAGGACACTTAGAGTCTGATTGCAGGTTGGGAGGAGAGAATAATAAAGATATGGAGTTAAGCTCCTTTCTGCTTGCCTATCTTAGCTCTGTAGGCTACAGAATTTGCCCAACAATTTGATTTCTTAACATCTATGAAGGACTTACCTAATGATCTGATATATGGGCTACTTGAATTAATGATCCAGTAGAATTAAAACACTTGTATAGAGCCTGGAGTTTTGACTTCCTGTCAAAATGTTCTATGCTCTATTTGTTGTTAAGTGTGGCAATTAGATTATTAAATTAAAAAGATCAGGTGCTACTTTGTGTGCTCCCCTGCCAAGTTATACAATAGGAACATATATGACTTATAAAACCATGTAAGCGACTTACCTTTGAATGTTTCCGTTGTTTACTACTGCAGAGATCACAAGGATCATACAGTGCTCATTTTCCTCTTCTTATTCAGTTAGTCCTGAAACAGGAAATAATAATTTAAAAAAAATAAAAAATCTTTATCTGTTACCTAAACAGAGGTGGTAACCTGTACTAGGTTTATTCTGATGTTTAAGTACAACAGAGAGTGATATCAGGAATTAGATTAACTGCTTAGATAATACTGTTGCAGCATTTCTGGTACTGGGGAAATATTTAAAATTTTACTTCGTAGAAAAATTGTAATCGTGTTAGGCTTGCATGTATATTGTCCCTATTTTTCAGTGCTCTGTAAGGAAAGGGTTATCTTATTTTGTTGGAGGCCAAAACATTCAACTACCTCAAAGTTTTTCAATGTAATTTCAATTTTAATGTTAGCCACCTAGTCAGTATTGATCTGTTGAAAGAATCCAGACCCATAATATCTTTATCATGTGCTAGCATATACGGGTTTTCCTCAAAAGGAGAGGAAGAGTATACCTCAAAAGTGATCGTAGATTTGTGTAATGTAGGAAAGGAATTTCTAACACTTATGCATGTTTTTATTTCAAAAAGTAAGTATGTTTCTAAAAGACCTTTTTTAACTGTATAGGAGATTGAGGAAACAAGCTTGCAGACGTGCTTTCCAAAGAGATTAAAGTTCCTGAAGTTTTTATTTGAATATCTTTAATAGTGTAGATACAAACTAGAGAACTGTGATGCTTAGTTAAAAATGTTGTTGCCTGTGACCATTGTCTTAAAAATTAGTTTTAAGTAGCTTGCTTTGACTTATAGTTAGCAATGAATTTGGAAGCATCAGGATTTTATTCATGGTAGTGTTCCTGAGTTATGGCATTGTAGAAATAAATTTAATTGTGTGTGTACTTCCTCTTTGAAAACCTACTGTAAACATCAGTATTTGGAATATGTTAATGTTCTGCGGCAGCAGTTTATGTCTCTGAATATTAGTGGGTTTTATTTGGAAATCAAAGTTACAATATGAAAAATAACATTAGGGGATCACCTAGTTATAGAATATATTAAAAAATGCAAAATATCTGTATTATGTTGATAAATATCTATCTTCCATGGTTAAATAAATCTGAAAGGAAGTTTAGGCTAAGCATTCTTAAGTTCTGTTATATTTTGCAGGTGAAACAGTGAATGCTGGAGATGCATTGTGTGAAATTGAAACAGACAAAGCGGTGATTACCATGGAATCAAGTGATGATGGCATATTGGCTAAAATACTGGTAGGGATTCTGCCTTTCTGAGTAGGATGATACAACTTTTCTTCAGCCTGTTATTTAGCATAACATAGCATAGCAAAAACTTAGATAGCTAGATTTCCTTCTGCTCAGTTTTCAGAATAATGCACTTACTTGCATTCCTAGTGAAAAATAATTACTCTATTTCTTTCATACATGTACCAGACTACTGGTACATGGTACATGATTCTATATATGTTTAATGGATTTTCAGTTAAACTGATTGAATTATGATGTTTTGTATGTTTTACACCTTATGGATTATGTCCATGAAATATTACAGTTCATAACATCTCTTACTCTGAGTTATAAAAAACCAAGTTGTGGTCAGTTAGTTGGAATGTGGAATTTCGGATGATACTTTTTCCAGGATGTGTGATCTCCACACTAGATTATCTTATGCTGGCCATTGAAGATGGAACGTTACACAAGATGGGCTGACTCAGAAGACCATTCTTAGAACTATTAATTTCCTGTATTCATAAAATTAGATTGATCAGGGTTAATATAAAGAATGAGAACTGGGATGAAAGTGAAGTTCTCTGAACATCATTTTGGAGTATTTGTGTGTATGTGCATATATAACAGAGATAATGCTCAGTTTGTTTTGCTTCCTTGTTTATGTTTGGCTTTAAATCCTGTTCTGTACCAAGAATGAATCAGTAACAACAGGACTACAAAGATCAGGATGAAGGACTTAGTTCTAACCCTGCATTGCGTAAGGTCTGCTTGCAAGTCCTGTGCTATTCTTTGCATACTGGATTCTAAAAAGACAAGTCAAATTCTGTATCTTTCCCTTTCTCCTCTTGTCTTTCTGACTTTTTTAAAAAACATTTCTTATTTCAAAATGACCTGATGTTAATTCTCATCAGAATTTAGAAGGTTGGGGCTGTAATTTGGAGGCCTTCTATTGCTGTTTCTGCGTCAAAGTAAATACTGCATTTTCTGAAAGCTCATATTTTATGCTTAAAAATTAAGGGAGACTATATTTTTCTTGTCCATTAAATATGTATAATGGGAAATGCATTTTAGAATTTCTTGTCTTTAGGGAGGGAAATGAAAGTTGTTATTAATTGTGTATAAAGACAGCGAAAGGATTTTCCCTCCCTTTCAATATTCACCACTTTTTCTAAAATTTTCCCTAAACAGTATCCAAATCTGTGGAGTTCTCTTATTTATCCTGTGAAGGCTTAAACTGTCAGCTAGCCTCTCACACAAGAATACTGATACCTTTTCTTTTTTCCTTTTAGAAACTGGGTAGATAAATGTGGTATACTTAAATATGATTTTGCAATGAATTTGCAGTTTGGTTAAGATAAAACAACTTGCTCAATTACAATTGTAGAAAATCTAGTTGGGCAATTATGCAGCTAAACAGGGAAACAAAGTTCTGCAGCATAATATTTCTCAGGTTTAATGCATATACTGATATATAAAGAACTTCTTACCACAGTTAAACATCTTACCTATGAGCTAGTGTCTCCAAGAAAAGTTATGAAATACTTTGTAATGTTCAATCCATAGGATACTGAAGAAATCTACTTGAATCACTGTGCAACTTCATAGCTTTTTTTTGGTGGTAGACATGTTAAAATGGATATTAGTACTGTTACTTTGTCTTAACTCTAAGAGTGTTTGACTGACACTTTAGCTGTCTTGGTACAGCTGTATGTTAGGTTTGGTTGTTCCAGGACTAATAATTTAGCTTGTATTCTTTCTGTCAAAGGATCCTTTGTGTCTTGAAGCATTGCTTAATAGCTCAGGTTTCCAGCATTGTAGTATTTGCCTTTCTCTAATTCCTTACCCTTGCATAACACTCAGTTGCTTGGCCAACCAATTGCATCTACAAAGTGCTGTTGAACCAGGTGTGAAATGAACACCATGGAGCAGGCATGGATATTTGCCTTTACATAGGCGCAGCCCAGCATGATTGTGTGCAGAGGGGATACATGAATATGCAGCTGTGTGGTGCCATGCTTTTACCACCATACTTTTATAGTGAATGTGTTGGGCTTTGTATTTAAATACTGTTGCAGGTTTGTCGTGGTTTAACCTGTCAGGAAGCTAAAACAACCACATAGCTGTTCATTCATTCCCACCCACAGTGGGATGGGGGAGAGAATCAAAAAGAAAAAAAAAGGTAAAACTCACAGGTTGCAATAAAGACAGTTTAACAGGACAGAAAAGGAAGATGATGATGATGATGATAATAATAGAAAGAATATACAGAACAAGGGATGCAGAGCACAATTGCTCACCACCCGAAGCCGATACTCTGCTAGTTCCTGATCTGAGCAGCTTCCTGGCCAACCCCCTAGTTGTATACTGAGCGTGACATCATGTGGTATGGAATATCCCAATGGCCAGTTTGAGTCATCCGTCCTGGTTATGTCCCCTCCCAGCTTCTTGGGTAACCCTGCCTTCTCACTGGCAGGCCAGTATGAGAAGCTGAAAAGTCCTTGACTGCTTGGCGACAACTAAAATATTAGTGTGTGATCAACATTCTTCTCATCCTAAATCCAAAATATACCAGCTGCTAGGAAGAAAATTAATTCTATCTCAGCCAAAACCAGGACAAGCTTCAACTGCAAGTTTTCATACTTCAACTTGTACATCAGTTTTAACTCCTGCATTCAGGATACAAAGAGTATGCCATTAATGTTCGTATGAAAAGTCTGATTTTAAATGACTTGTCCCTGTATTTTTTGGGAATTTGGTAACAGAAGGAACTAAATTTCAGTTCTCCAGCATAAGATTTAGTTGTCTTTGATGATACTTCCCTTTTAGTTCTTTGCCTCATTCCTTATATATCTTTTATATCATAAAAAAATCCAAACACAAATGAAAGGCTGCAAAAAATAATGAAGCAGGAATATCCTAGAGACAAAACTCCATGTCTTTTCACACTCTTGATATAGCTTCATAGAAAATGGAATAAATATAAGTGAGCATGTTATTAAAGACTAAATTGTACATATGCAGAAATTGTGCTGATTGAACGTTTGCCTTTCAGCAATACGATAATGGTCTTTTGCTATTCCTGTGTGTGGAAATCAGTTGTAATATACTTTTTGTTGCAAACCACATTTTCCAAATTTTCGTGTTACTTGTAAGATACTCTGTGCCTCAGTTGAAAGAAAATAACACATGTAAATTATAGTCTGTGTTACCCTCACAAGAGTCCATCCTTGTGGCTTGCTTGGGAGGACTAAAATTTTGTTTCTTCATTTCTTATGCTTTTCTCTCCAAACTCTTCACTTTTTGAAATTTTCAGAACACTCTCATTTCTATGCTGGTGGAGTATTGCAGCTGTTTCTTCTCTCTGTCCACAATAATTAAATAATGGGGTGGATTGGAAGAATTTTGAATGAAATAAAAAATTATGAGAATTGTTTTGCCATATGTGTAATAGATTATGAAACCCTTTGTCAAAATGTTTGGTTCAAATTGGTGTGTTGGGAGAGAAGAGAGTGGTAAAAATTTAGAGATTGAAAAGTAAAATGTAATAAGATGACGAGAATAAACTTGAAAGGGAAAATTCTAGGCTGAAGAGAGGTAGAGGATAGAGTGAAGATACTGCAGTTACAGAATTCTCCACTTGGAGAACAGGTCAAAGACCCTAGTGAAAAACTATATTGAACAAAATCCTTTTTGTGATAGGAAGGAGGGGAGAAAAACAAAACATACCACACACCCCCAAAACAGATCAAAAAAAGAAACCTCTCTTGCATCAACAGTGAGACCTGACTGAGAGATCCAGCCTTTAATTTGAAACTTTAATTGACAAAAGTAATTTTTATGGAGCTGGAAATAAAATCGAATTTACTATATAGATTTTCATTAAATGAATGCTCATTAACATGAACTATGGAGACACTTCATCGACTTCTCTTCACTGAGATCCTTTGTCTTCTGTGATAGAAATATTTTTACCATTTTGACCTGGTAATGTGAAAGGTAATATTCTTAAAATTGTTATTTTTGTTTTGCATGATCTGTTTAAAGGGTTATTTGCTCATAATCTGCATACCAATTTTGCTAGTGTTTTCTTAAAACAGTTGTTCAGAATCTGCTGATAATTGGAAAATATGATTTAAAAATTAAATGTGAGATTCCTTTTAAGCTATGGAATCTTTCCCCTTCCTAACATACAGAGGTCATATATCAGATTAGAAGTATTTTGTAGACTGCAATGCATGTGAAATGCAGGAACAAATAATAAGAATTCCACTGTGTTTAGGGTGATATTAAGTGAAAAGTATTTCTAGTTTTAGTATGCAAAGTTGTGTAAACATAAAGCAATGATTTCTTGAAGCTTAGATTAAGATTTCAACTAATCCATACGTCTGCTAGAAAAAAGTTACTCTCCATTTTAGCTCAATAGCTTTAGTGCTCGTATCTTTTGATCGACAAATACCCATAAGAAGACTGAAACTTTCTAACTCTACTCAGTACTCTAAATCCTTTTGTGGAGATGATATCCACTATCTCAGTCATGCTTCTGAGCATGAATGCTTATCTTAACTCTGTGAAGCTGTTGGACTTTGTCTAAAAGATACGGCTGCTTTTGTAGTTCCTTGCTAAACAAAGTGTATCAGATGCTGCCTTGCAAATATTACTTTATATACATGCACTTGTTAATAATGAGACTATTTAAAGCTTAGTGGCATTCAGTCAAAATTGAAAAGGATTTGTAAAGAGATAATATTGTCTGAGAAACAAAATGGTGTGAAATTTAAATGTCTGTTTCCTTGATGTTTGCTTTGTTCCTTCATGTTTGCTATGTTCCATTGTTTCACTATGTTTAATACAAACACTTCACAATCAAATTAAGTTTATGTAGAAAACAGGAAGAAGAATTAAAAATGTGTGTGTGTGTGGCTTTCCACAGAAATCTTATGCTGTTTCTGAAGCTGTAGTTACTAAATTTTGTTGTGACCACAAGTGTTGCTAGTAAAATTTCCCTGGAAGATACTGCAGGTTTTGGTCTTAGCACTTGACAAAAACTTGTGTGACCTCTTTATTTTGTTTAATATGAAGTACCTATTCTGCATTTACAGATACTGCTTTGTTAGATTATGTGACGAGGAGATACGGGGATTGTCTCTGTCAAAAGTGTTAAAGAATGATTCCTAGAGAGACATTAAGAAAAGAATAGCAGACTCCAATATTGATTTTTTGAGTTTCTTTAATAGTAATTCATGATGAGTCCAAGTAGCATTAGTATTTCAGAAGATGTGTTTTTACTGTTTTCTGTCTTGCATTACGAATGCATTCCAAATTCCAAAATTTCTTTGTGTATATTGCTGTTGTGGCACGTTTTTTGATACATCAAAACAAGAGTCTCTGGCAGCTACGTGATATCAGTATCATGGAGCAGTGACACTTAGCCTTTAGCCAAGATGTCAACATTATCCACCAAGAGCTGAGTCTGAGAAAGAGATGCCAGGAGGTGGAAAATAACTATAATGTTGTTCAGATTAAGGGAAGAGAGGCAGCTTTATTGGAGTAACATGAACAGATTATTATGCAAACCCAATCTTTAATGGATTCTTTTAATCCCCCTTTTTGGAATCTAGAAATGATGGCCTTAAGTATTAGAGTACAGAGTAGATACACAAATAGGCTTTTATTCCAGTCTCCTAAAAAGTACAGAAGAAACTGAAATAATAGGGGAGCAATGTGATCAGAAATTCTCTGGTTTTTTTCTTTTATTAGCTCAAGCATGATCCTTAGGAGTCTTTCTGCAGTATCCTCTGGATATTTCTGCATTATCTTTGGTGTTCAGTAGATGTTTGTGTAATGTTTATAACATTAAGCTGTCTCAGGTTTGTGGTTGGGGAGTTGATTTCTTATTGAAAAGACTGTCCTTCCGAAGGCCACTCAAAAGTTTCAAATGTGATGTGGTTGATGGGAAATTAAAGAAAGTTTGACGCATCTAAGTTATCAGCATCTGGCTGAAGTTTACTTACTTCCTAAAAGGCAACAATTTTATGTTCTTTGATGCCAAGTACAATTCTGCACTACCTTGACTGAGTTCACTATGGAAAACTGAGTCAATTAAATACACTATCTGCCTAACACTTTGGCTTTTTCACCTTTAAAGATAGAAAGTTTATTAGATTAAATTAATTAAACTTCTGTAATCCTTCTTGGTTTTTCTTGAGTGTATAATGTAAGTATGTATGGTTTCAGAAAGAGCAGGCTAACAGTAAAGTAGATACTCATGCATATATTCCTTTTCTGTCTGAATAGGTCTTTTAATGATCACATCTGATTCAGTGTAAAATGCAGTAGAAGATTAAATGACTGAATTAAAATATTAGAAGGGTAATTTTGGAATAGTGATTATTCTTTCAGTACAGTTGCTTTTTAATTTAACACTGACTTTTTTGCTGAAAATACTTACTAGTTCAATTTGGACCAAAACCAGATGATGAATTATTGTTTAAGAACTGGGTTTACTATCCATTACCATTTTCTCATTCATGACCTAAATTGGTATGAACTGAAACTACTTTGTATAAAACTTCCACTGCAGAGTGAGCCAGTATACGTAGCATTCACCTTTCTTCCCAGTGTAGGAAATAAACATCTACTTTGGTATGTCTTTAATGACTAAAGCACTGTGCTGCAGTGGCAGCAGCTCTGAGGGAACTTTACTCCTCTGTGCACTTAATCTCCTCCAGTTTTTTCTCCCTGTCATGGCTCACCTGTGCTTTGTTAGTCAGGAAAGTTACAATCTTTTTGACTCTTCTTGGCTATGTGTACACATAGTAATAGAAGTATTGTGAAGCTACTTATTTCAGCTCTTCTTACATCTGAGATTCGGGGGTTCATTGAGATTTATGCAGAGAGGTTTTCTGGTACTGTGAATTATGAAAATGTAGAAATGACTCAAAAATCCAGGAGATGAAAAATTAAGCAAAATAATAGCAATTTTTCTTTGTCTATTCTAGTTCTGATCTGCAAAGGCTCTGTGTTTAAAAACATGGTTTTTTTTTTAAAAATAATTGCATGCATACACTTTTTAAAAGTATAAACCAGCAGTCATCTAGGCTGGAAACTTGTATTGGAAAGTAAGGAATGCTGTAGTTTTCATGTAACTGTCTTGGAGTGGTGAACATAAGGAAAAAACACAGTTGGCTTGCTCTGAAGAGTGAGAGTTGACAACATTGATGGCTATGAATGCTCATATAATGCTGGGTTATAAACAAAGCCTAACTAGTGTAATTGTTGCGTTATGTTTCTGAAGGCTCAGCTGTCCCTGTTGGATTTCTGCATGTGTTATCATAGCACCATTAAAGCACACTGACACCAAAATTGTGGTAAGGACTTGACACCACAAGCATGTCATAGTGCTTCTTGGTCTATTCAGTTACACTGTGTAGACAGTGCTGCTTATAAGTGTTCTCTGTTGTATGTGCAAGCCTTTGTGAAGGAAAGAGAAGATATGCAAAAAAAAATTCTTATTTTGGAAAAAAATGTTAAGTGCTGCATATTAATATGTTATGGGGAGTATTTTGAACTTGGAGGACATAGCTGGTTTGCATCATAATTGATATGGATCAAACATCTGAGTATTATGCTGATAAACATAGTTTTTCTAAATACCTTGTTCAGTGCTAAGTATGATAATGCTGTAAAATTATTAGAGTTAATAACTTCAGTATTTTGTATGTTTATAGCTTTGTCGTCTTCTGTTTTTCCCAGTTTTTATGTTTCAGTAACTAGATTAGGTAGGTTGTGTTTGTACTGGCTTCAAGCTGCTGTTTTATTTGATTATGAGTGGTAGTAACATTGTAATTATACATAGTTTTATAAATCTGTTTATCAATGGACCTTTCTGTGGTAGGATCTTTCAGCCTTAGAAAAATTGGTTCAGGACTTTTGGTTGGCATTCTGTCATCCGCAAGTACTTTAAAGTCATCTCATAAAAATAAAATATCATCAAGTCTTGATGGACTCTTCAGACTTTTTTCTTTCAAATGAAACTTTTCAGAATATTAATGAAGAATGCATTAAGAGATCAGAACAAGAGATATTGAACTAAATCTTGAATTTTTTTCATGTAATAAATACTCTTAAAGAAGTGTTACACTAGAATTTACCTAATGTTTATGGGGGAAAAAAAAGTGAACTGGCAAAACTGTAAATGTGAGATGCTTTATCGGAACATACTGAGAACAAACTGCCTTTGCTGTTCTTTCTTAGGTCTAGTGTTGGTCCTTCTAGTGAGGGAGCTGGGTAATCCTGTGAAACGTGATACATTCTGTCAGTGGAGTTAACAGTGTGCAGGCAACAGTCTTAGCTGAGTTCTAGTATTTGCATCTATCTAGTACAGTCTTTACAGCATTCTGTTTATTTATTAGCGTTAAATGCCTAGAAAACCTAATTAAGTTAGTAAGAACAGTGTGATGTCTGGTACTATGTATATTTTTATTTTGTGTGTCTGTCTTTGGGCTTTTCAAATGATAGTGATTTGTGTTTTCTGGAGTAAAATGTCAGCATTGCACGTATGTAGACCAGCTTCATTTGAGGCAAATGTATGTGCAATATGGATTTATGGTGGAAATATGATGTCCATTTCCTTTGTTAGGAAATCAGCTCTATTTGGGCTGGTTCAATCTGAGTCATATTTGACTACCTGTGGTCCTAAAGGGCTATCTTTACATTTGGTCTGATGCCCTGGAAATGTTACTGGTTTTGAGAACCTGAGGCGTTGTACTTCTGCAACCATTTCAGAGACTGTATGAGGAGCCCTTCATTATGAAGAGCCCTTCATTAGGCTGTTAAGTCAACATGACTGCCATGCCTTCATCTGCCAAAGCATCAAAGAAAATTTTTGACTGTGATACAGACATCTTTTGGTTTTAAAAGGAACATCCAATCTAATTGGATTATATTTAGATTACATTAATTTTTCTGTAAGACTTCTGTTCAGATGTTCTTTGAAACAGTGATTTACAGACCACATAAGTGCTATCACTTTCTTGGGGGACAGACTTGTTATTTGGCACCAGTTATGTTAAAATAGACAACCTTAGAGGTGGAAGTTAGTGGAAAGTGAATGTTATCTTCTTCAAAAAGAAGTAATGGGGCACTATTGTGGTTGTGGGGTTTTGGCCTCTCTTTGTTCCCTTAACGTCTGAATTTACAAGCTTGTGTTTTAAGAAGTAACACTGCTAGATACAGGGTAGATACCTTAAAGTACATCTGCTCAATGTATCCAGCAAAATTTTCAGGCTGGGTTCGCAAAGATTCGGCACCCACGTTTGTTTTCAGTAGCTAGTGTGACTTTATTCTTAGAGGTACTCGGTAGTCTGTAACTTGCTTGCTTTGATTTCTGAATGCTAATTTTAGATGTATGGGATTTGGGGCATAAGTTAATATTCCTCACTTTATAATACCAACTATAATTAATTTCAGTCATGAGTCATCTTATAGCAGGAATAAAATGGGATATATTTTCTTGATTAAGTGTCATTAATATGCCTGAAATTCTTACATCTACCATTTTTAGTCATATTAGTCTAGACAGCGCACTATGTAACTTAATGTTCTCATTGCCTTAAATTTAGATGGAAGAAGGAAGCAAAAATGTACGCTTGGGATCACTAATTGCTCTGCTGGTAGAGGAAGGACAGGACTGGAAGCAAGTTGAAATACCAGCTGATGGTATTGATCCATCTTCTCTGGCATCACCAGCACCTGCGCTTACTTCAACTCATGCAGGTCCTTCAGTTTCAGCCCCTCGTAAACTGGAACATCAACCCAGAAAATTGCAGTAAGTTTCTCTGTTTGTTATGAAATGGAACTCTTATTTAGTTAGATCAGTAGAGCTGAACCAAGAAGAATCTTTTGTCCCTTTTTACCTGGTATTAAGCCGTTAGTTTAAGGGAGTGTTTCAGTATGTGTTAGGTAATAAAGCTTGCCTGCCTGGAATATTTCTTTGCTTGTAAACCCAATAAGTCAATTCAAACAATATAGTTTTATTAGAACACTTTCTATGGATGTGCTTTTATTCTGACATACAATTTTTTTATGAAGGATTCCAGGGTTAGATTAGAAGTTGTGTTTGTATACAATAGACACTAATACTTATGCATCAGATGCTCAGTTTACCTATAACTTGTTTTCTATTCCTTTTTTAGGAGAAAAAATAAACAAACAAGTGGCATACTCCAAAACCCTTCCAAGCTCTTGCAATTTTGATATTAGAAAAAATTTCTTCTTGTTTTCATAACAGTGGAATGCAAAATACTCAAAACTGTGGATTTATGTGCTTTTTGTTGGTTTTGTTTTGATCTGTTAGGGTACTCTAAGCATTACAAACATCTTAGGGGGGAGTAAATTAACACCAAAATGTTAGTCAGGTAACAGTAATCTATAAATCACTGTTTTGTGTCGCAGGATGTACCCTGTTTGGAGGTATAATCCTTATTTGGAGTGAATTACAATAACAAAAGCTGTAAAATTACAGCCTATTAGAGAAAAGAATAGGAAACTAATCTTGGTAGCTTGTGCTAGCAGACTGTTTGGGTTTGGTTGTTTTCTGGGTTTTGGAGGTTTTTTAAACCTCATTACTTTTTCTATCTGGTTTGCTATATTTTCTTTTATTGTCAGCATTTAGGCTTTTCTCATGCAAGTGGAAGACAACTGATTGAAGTCATTGCTGAAATGTTACCAGTAGTAGTAGGATGATCCAAGGAAAGGATCCTTGGAAAGGATTAAGTGTTGCATTTTAGTACCAAAGAACATCAGAAGTGTGTCTGTTTCACTGCAACTGTTAATTAGAGATGTATCAGCATCTTTGGAATCAAGTGATCATTTATGACATGTTTTTTCTGGCAAGGGCTTACAGACAGTTCTTAAAACTCAATGTGGTGCAAATATAGTCTCCTTTAGGAAATAATGAATTGGAGATTTTGTGGAAAGACTTGAAACCAAGTATTTATTCTTTTGTGAAAATGTTGCTGCTTTTGTATCTAAGAATTTTGAAATCTGTTCTTTACATGTTTTTTTTCCTCATTTCAGAAAGGAAATCATGCTAAGCTTCCCTAGGTGCTCTGTAGCTATGCACTGTGCTTTGTAATTGATCACTGTTTCTGTTTCAGGCAGAAATGTTACTATTGAGCATACCCCATCTAGGTCAAGGTGACAGGTACAGGTTTACTAGTATTATAGTATATCTTAGGTGTATGCTGATTAAAATGTTCAAGTATGGGGGGGCTTAATATTTAGTCTTCTAAAGCAGATACAGATGTGGTTGCATAATTCAGTATAGCTTTTGCTTTTCGAAAAAGTAGCCATTTCGTTAAGTCAGTCCTATAAAATAAAGTTGAAAGGTAATGTTATAATTAGCATTAAGCTGCATTAATGATGCAATTACAGCTAGCCAAACAAATAATGGAGATGAGCAACCCTCTTGTCTGAGCTCCTAAAACTCATTTTTTAATGTTAGAATAATAAGCTGGTCTTAAAAAATGTGTTTGGTTCTTCACTGATGACCCTTTTCTAGAAGACTCCACAAGTATATTACATTGCTGCTGTAAGAGGAAAATTTGGAGATGAGTTTTCCACTCTTTATTTTGCTCTCTTTAAGGTCATTATTGTGTTTTTAGATTCAACCTTGCAATAAAGCTTGCTGAAAGGTCACAGTCTGACTTCTGTGTTACGATCACAGCCTTTGTACAGAATTCTTGTTTTCTTCCCCAGCTGTTGCTTCTGAAATAGAGCATATATTGTATAGTTTCTCTTGATATACATTGAATGAAATAAGTTAATCTTACTGTTTAAATATTTTATTTTACCCCTCATTTCTTTAGGGTTCGCTTAAGTCCTGCAGCTCGCAACATTCTGGAGACACATGGACTAGATCCAAGCAATATTACACCTTCTGGGCCTCGAGGAATCTTCACTAAAGAGTATGTAGATACTTCAGTAAAGCTACAACCTCATATTCCTTTATTTCTTCCTTTGAACCTACAGCAATTTCCATGACCTTAAAAAGTCCTTTTATTTAAAAAGTCAGCTTTTTGTTCCAGTTTTTTCTATAGGGCATGGCTTAGTTAAAGTCAAAATACCTGTTGAGAAAATATGGAGAATAGATTAGGAAATATTGTAAGAAGCCTTTAATTAAAAAAAAAAAAAAAAGAAAAATCTCTTTGTTGTTATATCCCCATCTGCTGCTTGGTACTGCTGTCACATTTTCTGCAGCTCAGCCTAATGGTAGCTATCAACTCCTGGGCACCACTGTTAGCTACCATTGTGGATCTCAATAATTTTGCTATTCAGAGATGTATTCAGAGCCAAAATAAAATACCAGTGGCCTGTTTTCTTCAGCTTCTTTTCTTTGTGGAGTTCAGGTCTTTTGCTTCTTTAACTGAAGTTCAGTTATGAAGTCTGTCAGGGTTTAATTTGTTCCCTTTTTTATTAGGCTGGGGAGAGCAATGAAGTGTAATGGTAAGAAATCCAGAACTCTGTTTTTTTCCCCATCTTTGATTTAAAGAATATTTGTTTAAAAACCTGGTGTTTGTCATAATCAGGCTTCTAGTAGTTTACTATGCTTTTTGAGTATTCTTATGCAATGATTGGCACTCAAGCCTTGGAGTGAGGAACTCGTGTAATAAAAACATGTTGTGGTAGATCCAGAGCCCTTAGCCTCAAAATGGTGCATTATCTTTGCATTAGTGTGCATGTTATTGGAGATGGGGATTTTGGCTGGAATACTTATTTTTGTTCTCAGTAAAATTATTCCTATTGACAATTGCCATCATTCACCTACACAGACCTTGTTAGCTGCTGTAATTTTAGTTCCATTCAAAGACAACCAGGCCAGCATAAATTGGAATTGAACCCAGAGAAGCAGGCAGTGGAAGTCTGCTGTTTTTTCAGAACTCTTTTTCCTATGGTCTTTGGCTGAGTTGAGATAAAATAAGGAGTTGAATAGATATAATATCTGATCTAACAGCAAATTATCAGAGATCTTTTTTTTCTTAATTATGTAAGTGCAGTGGTAATTTATGGTGTATTACTAGGCTATGACATGTGCAAACCTTCTAGGACTTTGAGCTACCTAATTAACTTTCCCTAGTTGTCATGGAGATGTAGCAAAGATTTTTCTGTAGCTATGAGAATTATCTAACAGTATCTTTTTTTCAAAACTGCTTTCTTCCATAGAGATTTGACTGTGAAACGTCATTTTAAGATACAGACTGAGGGGTTTTTAACCATTCTTTTGAAATGGTGTTAATCTTTCAGATGCCTACAGGCTCTGCTATATGTTCAGTTTGAAATGAAATGTTTACAGATTTTTGTAAGACAGCAGCTACAGATATTCAGGGAAATATTTATTTTGCTAACTTGCCATTACTGTTAAAGTACATGCCATGCTTTATAGCTGTGTGACTTGTGGTCTCTTTTCCAAGTAAACTAGCAATTGATTCTTTGAGGAAGTGTTCGAGTTCACTTTTCACTTTTAAACTCTGAGTTTCCAGGGCTCACACTCACCAGATTAAAAGAAACAAAAAAAGACAGTGAGTTATGTAAGCAAGCAAGATTCTTCCCCCCTGCAACTTTCTATCTTTAAATTTAATTCACTGTAAAACTTTTAACAGCAATAGGAGCTTTCATGTAATAGCTTTCTCTGTCATAATCTACTCTCTTAGTAGGCTGATACTTCATTTCTCTTATGTATCTGTGAAAGGCTGAGTTAGCGTTGTCTTCTTCCTGCTTGTTTTTGGTTTATGGAGTGACAGCTTTTTTTATTATTATTATTTTTAAGCAATATCCTCTGCTTTCTTCAGAAATGTACTAGAAAATTGACATGTCAGTACAAAGTAACTCACAACTTCCATCAAAGATTGCACCATCTTCTTAGTCATCAGCTCAGACACTGTGTTTGGGAGAGCTAAGTTAAAATCGTTGATTGTTTCAGACTACTTCTGCCCTTTCTCCTCCTATTTATTAGTGATCTAGGGATTTATAAAAAGGTGGGGGGGGTATCAATAATAAATATGTTTTTCTGAGGCCATATTCCTCCTATCTGTAACTTCGTATCAGCTGTCACTAAGTGTGATTTGGGATCTCAGAGCTGCTCAGGCATTTGCATTTTCAGTTTGCAAATAAGGCACAGCACATACATGTCATGCTGGTTTTCCAGAGAGTCATTACATGTGTATGTATTGACTGCAGACTTACAGTGGGATGTATGCTGCATGCAATTTGTCAGCTGCCATTATGACTTCTACGCTGTTGATAGTGCAGTAAGTCTGATACCTAGAAGTATCTGATGTGTAACGTTCTCTGATCACCTTTTTCCTTTCCAGGAAATCTTCTGTGAAATATCATAGAATGCTTTGGTTGGAAGGGACCTTAAAGATCTTCTAGTTTCAACCCCCCTGCCATGGGCAGGGACACCCTCCACTAGGCCAGGTTGCTCAAAGCCCCATCCAGCCTAGCCTTGAATGCTTCCAGGGATGGGGCCTCCACAACCTCTCTGGGCAACCTGTTCCAGTGTCTCACCACCCTCATTGTAAAGAATTTCTTACGTATATCTAATCTAAATCTCTCCTCCTTCAGTTTAAAGCCATTACCACTTTTCCTGTCACTACATGCCCTTGTGAAAAGTCCCCCAGCTTTCTTGCAGGCCCCCTTTAGGTAACTGAGCAATTGGATGTTCAGATGAAAGGGCATTGGGACACCAGAGGAAGCTTATGTCAGCCTGCGCATCTCCTGTTGCACCATTGAATCCTTAGTGATTTTTAGGTGTATAACCTTTAACTTGTCCATTTCAAATAAAGTATATTTTGAGCACAAAACACTCAGTTTACTTTCGCTATTCTTTGGATTTTGGCTAACATGAAGTGGAAAGACTACACACTGTCGTGGTTTAACCCCAGCTCACAGCTAAGCACCACACAGCTGCTCACTCACCACCACCCCCAGCGGGATTGTGGGAGAGAATCAGAAGAATAAAAGTGAGAAAACCTCTGGGTTGAGTTAGAGAGTTCAATACGTAAAGCAAAAGCCATACATGCAAGCAAAGCAAGACAAGGAATTCATTCACTACTTCCTATTGGCAGGCAGATGTTCAACCATCTCCAGGAGAGCAGGGCTCCGTCACATGTAATGGTTACGTGGGAAGACAAACACCATCACTCCAAATGTGTCCCTCTCTTCTTTCCTCTTCCCATAGCCCCTTATATGTTGAGCATGATGTGATATGATGTGGAATATCTGTTTGATCAGTTGGGGTCAGCTGATCCAGCTGTGTCCCCTCTCAATTTCTTCTACACCCAAGTGTACCCAGGTCCTTGAGCAATCCAGCAGATTGATTTGCTTTTGCCTGAAGCAGGGCTAACTGAGGAACTTTATCCCCTTCTACAGTACATGGAAGTTTTGACTGGGCAGGGCCAGCTCGATTGGTAGATCCCCTAGTGTTAACTAACCAGGTGGCCTTTGCTAACTGTGTATCCCAGTGTTTGATGGTCCCGCCACCCGGTGCTCTCAGTGTAGTCTTTAGCAGTCCATTGTAGCGTTTGCTTTTCCCGGAGGCTGGTGCATGACAGGGGATGTGATACACCCACTCAGTGCCATGCTCTTTGTCCCAGGTGTCTATGAGGTTGTTTTGGAAATGACCCCCATTGTCAGACTCAGTTCTTTCTGGGGTGCCATGTCACCACCAGACTCGCTTTTCAAGGCCCAGGATACTGTTCTGGGTAGTGGCATGGGGCACAGGATACGTTTCCAGCCATCCAGCGGTTGCTTCCTCCATTGTGAGGACATAGTGCTTGCCTTGGTGGGTTTGTGGGAGTGTGATATAATCAATCTGCCAGGCCTCCCCATATTTATACTTCAGCCATTGTCCTCCCTACAACAGAGGCTTTAGCCGCTTGGCAGTTAAAGAGCCAGTTGCTCTACTTCAATTGCTGTAACCACCCCCACAGGACACTGGCCACCATTCATGAATCAGTATAGAGATGGAGCACCAGCCACTTTTCTCGATCAGCAATATGTAAAGCCAGCAGGATGGCTTTCACCTCTGCAAACCGGCTTGATTCACCTTCTCCTTCAGCAGTTTCAGCGACTTCACGCAGCAGCCTTCCACCTCCAATGCTTTCCCACAATGCAACAAGACCCATCAGTGAACAGGGCATACGGCTTCTCATTTTCTGGCAGTTTATTGTATGGTGGGACTTCTTCAGCAAGCGTCACCTCCTCCCCTGGTGACGTTCCAAAGTCTTTGCCTTCTGGCCAGTCCATGATCACTTCAGAATTCCTGGGCGATCAGGGTTTCCTATTGGAGCCCGTGGTGTGATCACAGGCAACTCACTCGCTCCACCTAGCATCAGTTGCGTGATATGTAGAGGGGACCCTCCCTTTGAACATCCAGCCCAGCACCAGCAGTCGGGGTGCCAGGAGGCATGCTTCAGTACCAATCACTTCCTAAGTGGCTCGAACCCCTTCGTACGCTGCCAATATCTCTTTTTGAGTTGCAGTGTAGCAGGCCCTGGATGCTCTGTATTCTCAACTCCAAAACCTTAGGGGTCAACCTTGAGTCTCCCCTGGTGCCTTCTGCCAGAGACTCCAGGTAGGGCCATTCTCCCCGGCTGAGGTGTACCGCCCATTTTTAACATCTGGAATATGCATCCTCCAAAAACACACAACGCCTAAGAAAGCTTGTGTTTTCTTTTTGCTAGTCAGTGGAGACATAGCTGCTGACAACACCCATCTTGCCATTTTATTGCCAAAAACTGGATCTCCTGTGCAGGTCCCTTGACTTTACTTTGTAGCATGGCAAAACTGGTTTTCAGAAGGATTTGGATTATTTTCTTCCCATTCTCAGTCACTTATTCTGCTGTGTTGCCCCATATGATGATGATGTCAGTGTATCACTGGTGGGGTGGGGTGAGAAGCAGAAAAGGCCTTGGCTCTGCGTAAGCACCACTCAGCAATAGCGAAAACATCTCTATATTATCAACACTGTTTTCAACACAATTTCAAAACATAGCCCCATACTAGCTACTAGGAAGAAAATTAACTGTATCCCAGCCAAAAGCAGCACACACACACCTGTAGTAGTGCTAAACTGAAATGTAACAGAGTTGCCAGAATCTGCATACTTCCAATAATAACAGTTTGGTAAGGCATATTTTTGTTTAATAAATGCTTACCAAGCTCTGGTATCTTTTCTCATCAGTAGACTACTCTCATGTTTGTTACCTCTCTCATCTTTCTGCATTACTATCCTGTGTTGATAGAGGTTTATAGAGTGGTTGGAAAGATGTGTCCAACCCTTCCTTTTCCAGTTCTCATAAAATATCTATTTGCCTGTCTTGTACTGAAATCTGTTTAACTTGATTTGCTTTGGTGCCTCCTCCAACTATACTTATATGCAGGCTTGCAATCTTGCACCCATGACAGTCATAACATTGCTGTATCTGTTTTTCTTAATCAGTTAAATCATGTGGAATTGGTGGGAAGGAAATTATTTTTATTTGTATGTATAACAAATATTTATATAATATCTATAAATATATATGACTATGACTTTTATATATGTATATTTTAGATATATATTTATATCTCATACACATGAGTTTCAGAAACTCCTGAGTGAATCTTCTAATCTAAAGATAAGCTCAATTTTGGCAATACATTTTTCAGTTAACACACTAAAACCCACTAAAATTATTAAATGCATTTTGACTTGGCTATGATAGGTAGAACCATCTGGGTTTTGTCATTTGCATAATATATGGAAGTAAGTTTAAAGCATTTTTTTACCTTTACAATATATAAGTTAGAAAAGCTTTATTTTATGTATTATGGAATCTTAATGAGCAGATGGTCTGTCTTATGACTGCCAAGTTAAAACCCTTAGGTAGTTTTTGGTAACTTCTAATATGTTAACAAGGAAAGTTGTATTATGCCATGCTGTTACTTTTTCATCTCAAATTGTAATGCTAGGGGATGATTTTATTTAATGAAATCTCATTTTTTTCCCTGATATAGTAGTTATGTTAAAAACTAAACACATTTTTAAAAGAAATTTTGACTAACCTGTCAATTTGGGAAAACAAGTAACAACTTCAATAATGACAAATTTACATCCTGACCTCAGTAATTTTTTTCATTTTTAATATCATTTGCTGGAGTACATATTGAAGCTAAAAATAAATTGAAGCGAGTCAGCAATCAGTAAAAGGCATTACATAGAACACACAGCTTTTCAGGTTTCAGTTCTTGGTTCTACAGTGCTGCTTTGTCAGGAACAACTAAGAATGCATAATGTTTTGAGATTTTTTTCCTTTCTACAAAAATTTAATAACACAAACTATTGACTTTCACTCAAGAATAGACTCTCACTCAAGCAGTAATCTAATGAAACTAGATAGTTTTGTTGTTTCGTATTTATGACTTATGTTTTGAAGCCATGGTATGGTTGTAAGTAGTCTGATTTTTACATTTATTTTTAATTTTCTCTGCCAGTTTATGTAACAAAACTTTGTGTACATGCTGTGGTGATGTCTTCATGAAGTGAGAGAGATCTATCTAGGGTGTAAGATACAGACTTTTGTTATCAGATCTGGAGCATAAAGAGAAGACATGTATGACTGATAGAGCTGCTCTTACAAGTCACTAGTGTACGTGTAGTTACAACTGCAAAACAGAAGTTTTACTATAGCTTATTTCCTTTGCACTTGGCAGTGGTGGTGTAAATGCAGTCTTTTCTGTTTAGTCTTGTTGGTGCTAATCTTTAGCATTGTCCTGCTTTTCAGCCACGATAGTTAATTTTCACAAGAAAATGGGAGGGACATAGCCAGGACAGATGATCCAGACTAGCCAAAGGGGTATGCCATACCATATGACAGTCATGCTCAGGATAAAAAGGAGGCTTGGCCAGGGAGGAGCAGCGGCTCTGGGGATGGTTAGGTGTCCAGTCATCAAGTGAGCAAATTGCATTGTGTATCACCCGCTTTGTGTATTCTGTTATAAGTGGTGGTGTTATCTTC
Organism: Balearica regulorum gibbericeps; assembly: GCF_011004875.1. Lineage (NCBI taxonomy): Eukaryota > Metazoa > Chordata > Aves > Gruiformes > Gruidae > Balearica > Balearica regulorum. Next base: position 49,694,557 of record NC_046188.1, on the reverse strand, counting down.
CTCTTCCTTTTCTGTCCCAGTAAACTGTCCTTACCCAAACCACTAATTTTACCTTTTTCTTCCCATTCTCTTCCCCATCCCACTGAGGCAGGGAGGGGTGAGCAAGCATCTGCAAGTTGCTCAGCTGCTGGCTGGAGCTAAACCACAACAAGCATGTTGTTTTATAAATACAGTGTACTAGTAGATGTAGTATTGTAGCTTAAAAGATGGGAGTTTACTTATGTTAGTCATTCTCTGTCCACAAGAGAGAAGTTTTGTGGTGGTAGCTATATCAGTATAAAGACCCTGGGAGAATGTTTGTAGAGTAGATGAGGTTCAACCACACCTGGAACTGTTAGATGTTACTCAGTTTTTAGCTTTGGTTCTTTAGTGTGGTGCTATCTTTCAAATTGCTTATAAAGTATGGACTTGCATACTATCTACACCTGCTGGTGCATATTTATGTCAGAAAGGTACACAAAAGTGAATGATAAATATACTACTCAATTTTCTGTGAACACTAATTACATTAGATTCAAATGCCTACAAATACAATAGATGAAACAGCTTTTATTTGAGACTTTATACCCTGAGTAAGTGTATTCTGATATCTTATTCAGAAGAATTGTTAGTGTAATTCACAAATTACCTTGTACTCAGAATTAGTGATGATGAATGTCATCCTTCTTTAGCAAAAATGTTTTCTGTTGCTCTATATTCAAGCCCATTTATTCACAGAAGTTAATGAGAATATACTAAAAAGATAACGAGAGACACAAAATTTGTATCAGTAATAATCACCTTCTTAACGTTTGTTTTGACAACAGAAATTTAACTGCACAGATGTGGCTCGTTAAAGTGATGAAATAGTAATACTTTTGGAATTTTTGAAATAGTTTCTTTGTTGTCAGTATTTCACTGTGTTTAATCACCAGGGATGCTCTCAAACTTCTGCAAGAGAAGCAGAAGGGCAAACCCAGTGAATTGAAACCTGTGGTTTCTCCAGCTCCTCCCCAGCCTACTGCAGTGCATTCTGCTTTGCAAGCAACAGCTGTGACTTCTGCTTATCCACGGCCAGCAGTTCCACCAGTTTCCACACCAGGACAACCCGCTGCACTGGTAATGTTTCTATTAAGTCCTCAACATTGCTACAGCTAAATATTGGCATGGCTACTTAAATAGGTATATGAGATTTCCAGAACTGGAGAGACAAAGGAAACTAAGGCTACCCAGATGCCAAGCCCAGTCACGTGCAGTTTGTAGTATGTTTGAGTGTTTCTAAAGCAGTGTAATTCAAAATGCAGAGTTCTCAGAATTACGGTCTGCACACTATTTTGTGTAACTTGCAAATTGAAGCCATGAAAAAGTTTACGTTGCAGGCCTTGGAAAAGGGAAAGTCAGAGAGGCAGCAATTTTATTTCAGTCCCCAAAACAGAAGATGCCACTAGTTTGGAAATCAACAATACACCCTTTCCCTCAATCCCTGAAGGATCAGTGTGTCAGAGTGTATTTCCAAACTCGGAAAAACTTGAATCCTGATGTATTTTTACTGTTGCTTTCTTGCAATATATGTAAATGTCCACTGATGAGTTATCAAGAAGCGAGGAAGGAAAGGGCTTAGTGGTTGCTTTGAAGAGTAATTTGCAAACTCTAGCACCTAAATACAGTTTCTATGTTAATCTGAAATTCAGAAATACCAGAAATTATTTTTTAGAGAATAAATGCCCATGCTGAAACACACATTAGTAGAAATTGAAAAGCTTTTGTGAAAAATGGAGGAAAAACCTTTCTGGCTCTAGAACTAAATTTGAAGTAACTTTAAAGGTTGAAATTTACAATGTAGTGACAATTCATAATATTCAGAAAATGCTGCTGGTGTTGTACTGTAGAAAGAAGCAAACAAAGCGCAGAAAGCTCAAACTTAAATATTTTTAACATTACAGATTAAAAAATGTTTCTGTGATTGCACCAGACATACATATTGCAATTTCTTCTGTGTTGCGTACTACTCAGTATGTAGTATACCTGCTATAGATTAGGTATACAAAATAATGTTTTACAGAATCACTTATCTTCTTGTTTTCTGTAGTCACTGATATTTCAAGAGATTCCTTGAAAGTTGACTTGCTTCTATGAACAAGGTGGGAAAACTTCTGCATTCAAATATTACTGAATATATCTGGAAGGAGAGAGAAGAATAACAAAAAGGAGATGCAGTAAAGCCTGTCTTAAGGAGCCACCCAGGGGACTGAAAAAGCAGTATCTTACTGACGAAACATTCTATTATAATTTAAAGGGAACAAAGCATATTCTGAGCAATATGCCAGCTCTGGCAGATGGAACAATGCTTCTATTCTCTGACAGAGAATTAATCCCTGAAGATTTGAAATTTTTTTTTTTTTTGGAAGCAGTCTGCTAGAATAGTAGGAATCATAGAATCGTAGAATGGTTTGGGTTGGAAGGGACCTTAAAGATCATCTAGTTCCAACCCCCCCTGCCATGGGCAGGGACATCTTCCACTAGACTAGGTTGCTCAAAGCCTCATCCAGCCTGGCCTGCACCACTCCCAGGGATGGGGCATCCACATCTCTCTGGGTGACCTGTTCCAGTGCCTCACCACCCTCACAATGAAGAATTTCTTTCTAACATCTAATCTAAATCAACCCTCTTTTCAGTTTAAAGCCATTACTCCTTGTCCTATCACTTGTAAAAAGTCCTTCTCCAGCTTTCCTGTAGGCCCGCTTTAGGTCCTGGAAGGCTGCTATAAGGTGTCCCTGGAGCCTTCTCTTCTCTAGGCTGAACAACCCCAACTCTCTCAGCCTGTCTTCATAGGAGAGGTGCTCCAGCCCTCTGATCATTTCTGTGGCCCTCCCCTGGACTTGCTCCAGCAGGTCCATGTCTTGTACTGGGGACCCCAGAGCTGGACACAGTACTCCAGGTAGGGTCTCACAAGAGTGGAGTAGAGGGGCAGGATCACCTCCCTCGACCTGCTGGTCACAGTTCTTTTGATGCAGCCCAGGATATGGTTGGCTTTCTGGGCTGCAAGTGCACATTGCCTTGTCATGTTGAGCCTCTCATCAACTAACACCCCCAAGTCCTTCTCCTCAGGGCTGCTCTCAATCCATTCTCCGCCCAGCCTGTAGTTGTGCTTGGGACCTTGCACTTGGCCTTGTTGAACTTCATGAGGTTCACATGGGCCCACCTCTCAAGCTTGTCAAGGTCCCTCGGACAGCATTCCTTACCTCCAGTGGGTCAACCACACCCCACAGGTTGGTGTTGTCGGCAAACTTGCTGAGCATACACTTAATTCCACTGTCCATGTCACTGACAAAGATGTTAAACAGTGCCGGTCCCAATACCAACCCCTGCGGAGGATTAATTCTATGCTGTAAAGTGAAACTGTCTTTATTCTATAAAACCTGTTGTGTTGATCCAAGTTAAGTTGAATAGACTAGAACACCCAGTGGTCTTAATCATATTAATTTCAGTAGTTGGAACGTATTGCTTTTTGATATTTAGGGTATAGTTGAAGAGCAGGAGTCACTGATGATAACGCATCAGTGCTGGAGTCCTGTTTCAGCAAAAGGGAAGTATATTTGCTCTCTTGGTATTAAGTATGCTGCATATGTTTTCTTTTAGGGCACATTCACAGAAATCCCAGCTAGCAACATCCGAAGAGTTATTGCTAAGAGATTAACAGAGTCCAAAACTACTGTACCTCATGCATATGCTGCTGCCGACTGTGACATTGATGCTATTTTGAAATTAAGAAAAGAATTGGCCAAAGGTTAGTAAATAAACTGATTTACTATAATGTGTGGAAATAATAGTTTGTCTTCTTTAAATAATCTTGCCCAAGAGGTGTAGATTTTTGTATAATCAGAACACTATGCATTCAAAAACTCTTTTCAGTATTCTGTATGTTGGACTCAAGCTGTAGTTTCCTCCGATTATTGAATTGGACAACTTACCAAGATATAAGAAGACAGAGGTGTTACTTTGCCAGCTAACACAACATGCTGTAGGCAACTGCAATTTAACAAAGGACTATGCATTGTGCAGTAGGTTTTTGTTTCCTTCCATCCAGATGCAGCAATATTCAACTTCTTGATGGTTGAAATCTCAAATTATTCATGTGAAGGATTATAGGGGAAGCTTTAAATTAAAATACATTTGTGCTCTGTCCTTCTAGATACAATGTTAAAATTTAGTTTTGCTGGCCTCTTTGTTGAATTTACTGGAAAAGGAAAGCTAATGCAGCTTCTCAAATTCTGAGTGAGAATGGCTTTATCCATGCTGAGGAAGGAAAGAGTTTTTAGTATGTGCCAGCCAATGCATAGTAAATTCCTCTTGAAGGCAAAGTAATGGTATTAATGTGAAGGAGGTAGGATTATCTCTTTCACTGAAATTTATATATATGCTTAAAGCTACGTTAAAGCTGTTGGAATAGAAATCTGTCCAAGGGAAAGATGTATAATTTTAAAATATACATTGAGAATTGGATTAAATGACAGACATGTTTATGTATAAGATTAAGAAATCAAATTTTCGCTTTTTGTCTCAATTTGTATTAACTGAAGTTAAGTTACAAAAAGTTTTTGAAGTTTAAGGTCATAATCAAAGATTGCTTTGTTTTTTCTAAAACTTTTTATTTTTGCTAAAATCAGCTGAACATACTGTACAATAGGATGTGTTAATAGTTTCAAAATTAACTATGCAGACTAGAATCTTCTTTCCCAGATCTCAGTTCAACAAAGTGTATATTACATGCATTTAAAAAACCAAGAGGATTTTTCAATAGAACACTCTTCAGGCAGGTACTTCATTTTCATGCAAAATATCACAAAGGTGTTGTTTGCTGAGTATCTTTTTGTTTAAGGATTTCTACTTAGTTGGGTGAGAAAACTGAATGAAATGTTTTCTTACTTTAACATCATAATCTTCTTAATTTAAATAAATTCTATTATATTTAGAAATATTTGGTCAATATACTGACTTTAATGTCTACAGGAAGTGGCTCCAATTTCATAGTTTGTGAAGGTATTGAACCAAATCCTGTGGAAACTCTTTAGGAATACATTGTTTTGTATTATGTCAGTTCTTGCAAATGCCTGCAGTTACTATCATTTTTCCTTCTTTTTCTTTTTTCTTTTTTTTTTTAATTTGGTAGCTGGTTTAATATTCTGTAAAGAGGACACCAACACAGTACAATCTATTTATAAATACCAGTGCCAGAAATATGGAAACAAATGTTTTTCTAAAATGTCAACATCTGTAAGTTAATTTGATCAAGCCAGATTTACAGCTGAGTAGGTTAGCTAGGGCATCTTGCTCTTCAGTAACTCATCTTAAGTTAGAGGATTTTAAAAAAATTTTATCCTTCGACTCAGAGATATTTAAGCCTGAGAAAAAAATTATTTTGTAATGTTTCTTTTTTCCATCATGCTTATAAAGCTATTTTCCATTAAATACACATCTTGAACAAGAATTTAAAGGACTGTAATGAAATAAAATCAGAGAGAGAATTGTTGAGCAGTTGCAGTACAAGACTGTATTTTTCTCTGCAAGGTCATATCTCTGTCACCAATCTGGTAAGCTGCGGAAAAACATCAATGAATGAACTCGCTGTCCTTTTTCAGTTGCATCTTCCATCTTATCTCCTAAGATACTTGAAAGTTATAGATTTTTGGCGTTACTCTTCTTCATGGAAAAGCTGGATTAAATAGTTGAAAACCTGTGCTGTGTGTTTCTGCTTCTGTAGTATCCTTATTCCCTCTGATGCCAAACCTTGAGTTATTTTAAGCTGTTCCAGTCCGCTGATACATTTTGGCATCAGACCTGTAAAACAGTTATACAAGCACAATTGAGGTGCTGTTGCAAAAGTAGGAAGCAGTAGCTGAGGGGAAGGGAGACAGGCCTGGGTGGTGGCAATGCCTGCCTCCAATTTCCTGCTTGTCCATGGAGCTCTAACTAATTCTAATACGTTGAGAAATGAGGTTTGACCGCAGCTGTCCAGGAGGAGTAACCTTCTCAGGAAATCTATCTCATTTTAAGGCAGAACTTGAGAAGTTAGTCAAGATCATATAGTAAGATTGACTGCAATATCTGTAGGTGATTCTTCTGATCTTAAGATTCTATAAAATGTCTTAAGTTTCTACAAAATGTTTTAATTTCTATAAAATGACAATATTTCTAGTTTCTAAGGTTAGCAATGTTTTTTATTGAATTGACAATATCTGCTTCTCCTTTCACTGGAGTTTTGAATGACTGCTTTTTAATGCAAGAGTACCGAGGTCATTTTTCTACTTGACTTTTTTTAAATGATTCATTTATTCACAAGTTAATGTCAAAGACAGTTTATGATGTTGATATTTTCTTTAAACAGCAGCAGTTCATAAGAAATTAAGTAAAAAATTGTCTTAGGAATGCTCACTCAAAATTTTTCACATCTCTCTTGCTGCTGTGGATTCTTAATGAATATTTTTTAAAAATGTAGAGGTGGGAAACAGCAATATGTCTTTGCACAAAATTGAATTGCAGAGATGGAAATTACTTTTTTTTTTCTGATGGAAATGATGGTGGTTTCTACTACATAATGAGATGTAATGTGGAATTTTTATGCAGCATACCCTGTTGTAAGCTGCTTTGTTTTGGAGGTAAAATATAGCAATTACCCTTACTGTCAACTTCAATGATTGAGGGTAAAATATTATCAGATACACTTCATTTAACTGTACTCCTATATTTTCACCGTATTCCTGCCCCCCTAGTAGACAGTGACATGCCAATCATGGCAAACGTTTCAGGTTAATTTGGGGGTGGATACTTGGTTCATTACTCCAAATTTATGATCACTGAAGAAGATTTCACTTAATATAATTATCTAGAAATAATTTTCCCTTTTAAAAAGCATTTCTAAAGGTATGTATATTACATGCCATAAACCAGACTTGAGAATGAAGTAGTTTTGCTTCTTGATCTGTACAGCTGACAGCAGTGATGATGGTAGCAGCATAATGTGGCTTTTTTATTATAAGAATGATGGATTTAATATTGTGTAAATATCATGCATCTTCAGGATAATTTTGTTGCAACTGTGGCATATTCTGCATTGTATCTATAGTCTTTACTTCTGCTGCCGGTCCTGATTTTAGTTAGTACTTTCGGTCTCCTAAAACTTGGAAAAAATAATGCAAAGCAAATATAGCTATTGTTTCCATCCATCCTTTCTCCCAAGCTTTTGGGGAAAGGAAGGAAATGTACTAAGTGTTACGCAGTATTTCTTAGGCTTACATTGAAAAAATCCAGTCCTCTCAAGGTATTTTATCTGCTTCTGGCTAATGCTACCTTTTTTGTGTGTAGCTTTGCTTTTAATTTAACATCTTTGTCACTCTCATATTATTTTGCAGCCTGCTTTAGAATATATTATTAACTCATTTTAAGGATTGGCAGATGCTTTCACCTTGCTACTTCTTACATTATAAGGCCCCAGAGGTCACTGGAGAATAACATACTTCTGATCTATAGCTGAATAAAAGCTGAACTCTGCAATTATTCCAGTTAATGCATCACACTACATAAAGAATAGTAATCTCCAGTATTATCTTTATATATTTAGGTCCTGCAATAGATTTCTAAATAGACAGTAAATATGTAAAGCATAAAACACATGTGGGCTGCTACTTACAAGAGTAGTAATACTGAAGTTAGCAGCTTTATGGACCTAGTAACAGCTAGCAAAAATATCTCTACTCAGAAGATTTTTCCTTGATGATACTCCTTTTGTCCCAAGGGGGAGAAAAGTTTGCTTTCTTTTATGATTTTAGTTTGGAGATTAATTACTTTCTGGCAATGTTTAAAGAAGCAAATCTGCTGAATGACTAGAATATTGTCATCACACCAATGCTGATAAACAAATCTTATGAGCAATGATTGTTGTCTTTTTGCAGATGACATTAAAGTATCTGTAAATGATTTTATTATCAAGGCAACTGCAGTCACTCTGAAGGTAAGTGAATAATTGACTTTAAAAAAATATGTTTTATAGCAAACTGCCAAGGAGAAAAGAGTGTTTTGTTAGCCTATATGGAGTTATGAATGCGATCATAGCAATGCTTGTAATTCTTTATCGCTTATTGTTAGGATTTTTTAAGCTCTCCAGGTAAAATTCTCTACACTGTCTATACTGTGGACTGTAAAAATGAGAACTTCTTAATAAAGATCCACTTATTACAGTTACCATCTGCAGATAATGGTGGATGGTTTGTCAGCAGACTAAAGCAATTGGCAAGATAAGTCTTCTGTTCTTTGCTGTTACATCTTATTTTCTTTTGCAGTTATAAACAAATATTTATCCAAGTCTTATACCAGTCTTATGTATTACTTCAGATGTATTCTGATGGCATATTCAGTGACCTCTACTTTGAATTAGAAATTCTTCAGGCAACCAATCTTTGCTCATTGCTAAAAATTTTCATTGTTCCCTCTCTCAATGTAAAAGTTAAACAATTGCAGTACATCTTGAAGTTAAGATCTTAAATTTCATTAGGGTCTACTTATTCCATGCCAAACTACAGAGACTTCACAGTCTCCATAAGCTATTTGTGTGTTCTCTGGGTAGAACTGGATACGTTGCCCTCTAATTTGTGTCGATGGCTCTGCTTGGAAAACATTGCTAGTGCCACTAAATTTTTTGAAATTGTAAGGTTTCAGAGATCCTTCTTTATAACTCCCACACTTTGGAACTGTGTCTTCTTAGTCCAGAGTGTCTCAAATATAATCACTTGGAAAACATAATGTGAAATTAATCTTATTTCCAAGCTTATGAAAAGAAAGAACTGTGATGGTTTCATTTAGATGTGGAGTGGTTTTGGTATAAATTCAGTTTGCACTTAATTTTAGAGTAAGTCATAGGTGGGTGCTCTGACCAGCCTGAAGGCCGGTATTTTTAAGGTTCAGGAGGAAATAGTGTCTTTACTGATCACTAACACCTGGAAAAGATCTCTCTCATGTAGAAAGATAATTAAGGGGGACACATGCTTGATCTCTCAACTGTCCTGTGGAGTTTGCCCTCGTCATCAAGGCAATGTACTTATGTGTGACAAGGAATGAATGCAGATGTTGAAGCAGTTTGATATTGCTGTAGATTTGTTACCTATACCTTCTTGATTGCACAGTGATCACACCTTGTAGCTATATGGTAAATGCCTAGAAAAGCTAAACTCTTATGATATCATTGCATCATTTGAGCAGTGGGTTCTAAAAGAATGGAATTAAGAGAGAACAGTGCACTGGAATGGACTAAAACCAAACGTGATCTGAATATTAATGTATATTTGCCAGAGCTATAGATTTTGACAGAAAAAAGATAAGATTCTAGGCAGTTTCATAAGGAAATGCCTGAGAGAAATTCTGGGCATTGGATAGACTGGAAAAAACTTCCCAAGTTATTCTATACCAGAAAAAGAAGGAGGAGCTAGATATGCTTGCTATGCATTTGTTAGATGTGAACATAGCAAGAAGCTTCTTTTTGTGACCTAGTGAGACTTTATGCAACGAAATGGTGACATCCAAAAATTACTGTGAACTGCTAGCTGTGAGCGTGGCATAACAAATCTCTGCACCAGCGAGCAGGTGAAAGTAACAGGAGATAGAGAGAGGAATGAAAGATTAGGTTTTGTGTTTTTCTCTTCCACACAAAAAAAAGACCAGTCAAGAAAGATAATGGGATGTAATCCTAGTTTACCATTTGTCTATTTGTGAAAGAATGACTTGAATACAAGCATCCAATGTACTTTTTATTACTTCTGCTTATAAAAGTTTTTTGTTGTTATCTGTGGATTTTTTAAATTGCTGTCTGAAAATTAAAAGACAAGTAGCTTCCTGTTTATTTAACTATTAGGCTGCTTTACTGTACTTTGAAGGAGCATACATGTGGATCATGCATGTTGTTCGTAGCCATTATTCAAAACAAGATTTCCTTCTCTGCCATCACAAAGTGACATAACTAATGAATTCTGTAAAAATTACTTCTCTTTCTGATATGCAAATAAAAATATTTAGTCTGTGATTAGATTTGTATTCTTTATCTTAGTATTTTCAGCTGACACTTCTAATACAGAATTTGAATCTTGAACTTAAGGATTAGAACAGTTCTATGCTGTGAACATGAGAAACTCATCTGTAGCGTGTCATCATAGAATCATAGAAAGGTTTGGATTGGAAGGGACCTCAAAGATCATCTAGTTCCAACCCCCCTGCCATGGGCAGGGACACCCTCCAATAGAGCACCCTTCCAACCTGGCCTTCAACACTTCCAGGGATGGGACATCCACAACTTCTCTGGGCGACCTGTTCCAGTACCTCATCACCCTCACAGTAAAGAATTTCTTCCTAGTATCTAATGTAAATCTACCCTCTTTTCAGTTTAAAGTCATTACTCCTTGTCCTATCACTTGTAAAAAGTCCTTTTCCAGCTTTCTTGTAGGTCCCCTTTAGGTTCTGGAAGGACTCCAGTCTCCCTGGAGCCTTCTCTTCTCCAGGCTGAACAATCCCAACTCTCTCAGCCTGTCTTCATAGGAGAGGTACTTCAGCCTTCTGATCATTTTTGTGGCCCTCCCCTGTACTTGCTCCAGCAGGTCCATGTCTTGTATTGGGGACCCCAGAGCTGGACACAGTACTCCAGGTGGAGTCTCATGAGAGTGGAGTAGAGAGGCAGAATCACCTCCTTTGACCTACTGGTCACCTGCTTTGATACAGCCCAGGATACGATTGGCTTTCTGTGCTGCAAGCACACATTGCTGGGACTTGTTGAGCTTGTCCACTAACACCGCCAAGTCCTTCTCCTCAGGGCTGCTCTCAATCCATTCTCCACCCATCTTGTATTTGTGCTGATAGCCACAAGTGGTTGGGCTTAGTAACAACAGCCGCTATAGCATCCGTCCTTTAAAAATAAACAGTCTTTCATTGCTGAAATGATGGGAGAAATAATACTGCCTGGTCTACATCAAAATTAAGAGTATTCTAATCATACTGAAGTTGATAGGAAAAACTCCTTGTCCCTAACATCTGTTTTGTATACCTTATATAGAGAGTCATACTTGCACCACACCCACTTGAAGGCATCTTACAACTGTGCATACTGTGGGACTTTCCTGTAATTTATTTAACTTGCAAAGAGGAGTAATACCATCCTTTTTCCTTTTTTTTTGAATATACATTCTAGTGTTGAAGAATAGGAACTGAGAGTACTATTACACCATTTCTTCTAGGAGTGGAGTTGGTTTAGATAATGTGTTCCTCCTGCACTTTTTTTCTGGAATACCTACTCCATTATGAAGTCAACTTCCTAATTCCTGATTCATTAAGGACACTGAATACTAATCTTGGATTTATTGTAAATAGTACCTTCACAGTATCTATTACCAGTTACCTGAGATTTACCTGAGATGTTGGGGTTGGTTTTTCTCCCGAACTGTTTCAGCTTCTCAAAAATTTGGTTGAAATTATCAGTAAACATTATCTCAATTTTAATTGAGTCCACACACACACACACACAAAAAAAAAGCCTGATGCATTTTAGGAGAACCTTATCTGAAAAACAGTGAGTGTACCTGCAGCGTATTCTATTTGTAGCTTCCTTTGTTAAGAGTCATGCTTGAGACATGAGTGGAAAACAACACGCAGGTATAGTAGGATGTCCATTTCCCTGCTTTTTAATGACACTGGTATCAGTGACTCTGAAGGAATTTGTAGGCTTTTGTTACTTTTTTTTCCAGCAGCACCAAAAAACCTTCTGGCTGCCCTGCTATTTTCAGTTTCTGGAGCATACATTCATGCTTTTTGACAAAGTAAGTTTAAATAAAATAAAATAAAGGTAAACTAATCGTATACATCTATTCTTAGACCCTCACTGTGATTATTTTTTTTTTTTGCCTTGCTCGTGGCAGTCCTGCTGACAGACGTGACTGACCTGTTCTTTTGCCTACATTTGCACACAGCTGTCTGTGATGCATTAATTTGGTGAATGCCTCTATGTAGCTATGTGTTTTAAAGGATTTTCCTTTTTCTTGATAATTGATTGCATCTTTGTTCTTTTAACAGCTGTCTGTTTTTACTCACTCTCTTCTAGCAAATGCCAGATGTGAATGTAACCTGGGATGGAGAAGTCTGTAGGCAGCTGCAGTCCATTGACATTTCTATTGCTGTGGCAACAGACCGAGGTCTTATTACACCAATCATAAAAAATGTTGCTGCCAAGGGAATAAAGGAAATTGCTGCCTCTGCAAAGGTAGGTCTTAAATGTATGGTAGGCTGAGGAATATAGTAGCTATATAGTTTTTTTGTAGCAGAAAACATAGCGTCACAGAGATACACATTAATAATAACAAAGGCAGTTTCAAAATCATCTAAAGCAGTTTCAGCAGTCCTTAGATTTCAAAATTATTATTAATTTTGCAAGTATATTGATTTTTAATTAACAGTAACTTAGCCATGATATTATTGAGTTGAATGCTGGCTAGACTGTTTGAAAAATAAACCTGTACAGACTTCTGCAATTTAATATAGTTGTATTTCTTTAATCCTCATGAGAAAGATAGATAATGTTAATTTCTTTAGTATTTCCAGTCTTTGAGTTTAAGATTTTGTTTGTTTGGGAGGAGTTTTGCTCCCATTCTCAGAAATTTGCTTGTAGCTGCTTGTGTTACTCTCTGTGTAGTAATATTATGGCACTTATTTCTGTCTGCATTTTTTCAATATGGAGTTCAGCTCTAACACAAGCCTTTTTTTGTAATTTAATGAGTGCTAATCAAAGGCCTACAGCATCTGAGGAATGCAGTGGAAGTAGTGCTGGGGTGTAAAACTGTCCCAAAACTAGACACAAGGTGCACTTTGTAAATTTTTGTCTTTTACCGAAAACTACAGGAATCTTAATAGTCTGCGTTGGCAGAGGGGAACAACCAAAAAAGTTGTAGCAGAAAAAGGCATGACTGTCATGCCACAAAACATCCATAACTGGATGTTTTAAAGATTTTTTCAGCCTATATTGCTTACTTCATGTTGAATGTGTTGTGAAAGTAAATCCTTTCACTAATATAATAGCCAGCCAAGGAGGAAGGTCAGGTGAGATTGTTGCATTATTCTGTGATTAGCAATAGAATGACAAGAAGAAAAGCATTATGAGAAGTGAAGTATAGGTTGAACTTTCATTATCATCCCAAATACCTGTGATACTGTGATGCAGTATTACAAACCTCTCTTACCATAAATTACAGTGTCCTGCAGTTCGCATGATGGGAACGTAGGCTTACATTATGTTCAATAGGGCTATAATAAAGTAAGCATTCCCCTTTCATTTGAAATGGAATGTGTGTAACATTGGTCACACTACTCAATATGAAAGTCATTGGGTCACATAGATTGCAGGTGTCCACACCAACATAATTTTGCTTTTCAACTTCTTCACTGAATTATTGAAATAAATATATAGCTGACATACACATGTGGGAGGCACAAACTGAAACTGCAGCTGCTTTTCTACCAGTCTCCCTGTAGTTTGGCAGGTGCTTTCTTTGTGTAGATTACTTATATGTCCCCTTCTGCAGCATGTTAATTTTAACTTCTTTTCAGGTCACGTGCATCCTAGCACTGTATTTTCATCATTCGAATAATGCAATGGCACATACAAGTTATGCTCATATTGACCTTATTGTGTGAATGCTGTTCCCATGGCTGTTGTCTTCTGGTTCACTAATTATTCAGAGATGAATAAAAGCCTAAAATAAAATTCAATATACCGTTTAACTTTTACATTCATAATAAGGGTGTCAAAGGTTTGTAAAACTTGGTGTAAGCTTGAGTATTTAGTGAGCAATTCATTAGAATGAGAGTCTCTTTAATTTCTTGATATTTATTTCTAAGCTGAAGTCATTGCAGTCATTATACTACCATGGCCTTTCAGAACCCTTACCTCAAAGATGTTTAGAAATGTATATAGAGAAGACAGCTATTTGCCATGACCAACAGAGTTATATTAAAACATGAAAGGAGATTAATCCATGTCAGAACTATAACTACTGACAAACTCATCTGGGCAAAAGTTTATCTTGTAATGACTCTACCTCCATCCACATGCAAACAAAAAGAAGTCAATTCAATCATAGTTTATACTTACTGACTCTGGTCCTTAAAGGCAGGGTTGAGGTTTCATAGAAATTGCCTCTTTGTAGATTGAGTTGAGTGCTTGACAGGATATTCATAGAATGCATGTAGAAATCCCTGGAAAGCAGAACGGGCAATTCCTAGAAAGCAATGTAGAAACTTAAAAAAAAGAAAAAAAAAAACCCAACCGAAACCCAAGGTCAATTCCTAGAAAGAACATGGAAAATATCCTAGAAAACAGTGGTAGAATTCCTAATTAAGGGAGTGGAAAATTCCTAGAAAACAGAGGGGATTCATAGAATAATCTTCTCCAAGAAAGTTTCACAAATTTGATATATCACTTTTTTCATGTTGTGATAAAGTAGATTTTTTTTTTTGTTTTATTCACGTCCACTGAAATTTCTGTAACATAATTAAATGATTGGAAACTGTCATTATTTTTATTGTTTTTACCAGAAGAAAGAAAATATAAACAGACTGTGTTGTTTTTATCAGTCTTCCCAGAAGCAGATCTGAGTCTATTTCCCTGACTGTGCTTTTGGAAACAGTTATTTTTGTCTTAAAATGTCATAATGCTGCAAATGTCACAATGTGACATTTTTCATGTGCTTTTCCACCTGCGGAATAAATATGATTCAAGCCAAAAACACTAAATGTATTCTGTATGAATAGGATATGTCATCTGTCCTGCATATATTCCCACTTCAGTCTCTGCTGTCAGTTGAAGAGGTCCTCATTTTGAAAAGGTTGCTGCTAATGGAGAAGTCATCTGATACATTTCCAGTCACCACCTTTTCCATTGGGTACTCACAGGGTGTTAAGAACAGGTTGGTGGCTGAATAATTGGCTTTTGACCAACTGAGTGCCATTTTTCTTGACATCCACCCAGTCCTTCCTTATGTGACAGCTACTGTAAGAATTATTCATCCTGATGTGTCCAAAGGAGGGCAACAAAGATGGTGAAGGGTCTAGAGGGGAAGACGTATGAGGAGAGGCTGAAGTCCCTTGGTTTGTTCAGCCTAGAGAAGAAGAGACTGAGGGGAGACCTCATCATGGCTTACAGTTTCCTCACGAGGGGGAGTGAAGGGGCAGGCGCTGATCTCCTCCCTCTGGTGACCAGTGATAGAACCCAAGGGAACGGAATGAAGCTGCAACAAGGGAGGTTTAGGTTGGATATTAGGAAAAGGTTCTTCACTGAGAGGGTGGTCGGGCACTAGAACAGGCTCCCCAGGGAAGTGGTCACAGCACCAAGCTTGACTGAGTTCAAGAAGCATCTGGATAACACTCTGATTTGGCTGGTCCTGTGTGGAGCCAGGAGTTGGACTCGATGATCCTTATGGGTCCCTTCCAACTCAGGATATTCTATGATTCTATGATTCCCACTGCTTCTGTCTAAAGAAGAGCTAGAATAGAAGCATCCTAGGTGGGAGTCATGGTTTTACCCCAGCTGGCAGCTGAGCACCATGCAGCTGCTCACTCACTCCCCCCCGCATCAGGATGGAGGAGAGAATTGGAAGAGTGAAAGTGAGAAAACTGGTGGGTTGAGATAAAGACAGTTTAATAAGTAAAGCAGAAGCCACATGCACAAGCAAAGCAAAGCAAAACAAGGAATTCATTCACCACTTCCCATAGGCAGCCAGGTGTTCAGCCATTTCTAGGAAAGCAGGGCTCTGTCACACGTAACGGTTACTTGGGAAGACAAATGCTATCACTCCCAACACTGCCACCCACCAGTCCCTCCTCTTCCCCAAGCCTCTTACAAAGTGAGCATGATGTCATATGGTATGGAATATCCCTTTGGTGAGTTTGGGTCAGCTGTCCTGTCTGTGTCTCCTCCCAACTTCTTGTGCACCCCCAGCCATCCTGCTGGCAGGGCAGTGCGAGAAGCAGAAAAACCCTTGGCTCTGTGTAAGCACTGCTCAACAATAGGTCCGTAGAACAAAAACATCTCTATATTATCAATACTGCCTGCAGCACAAATCCAAAACATAGCCCCACACTAGCTACTATGAAGAAAATTAACCCTCTCAGCTGAAACCAGGACAGTGGGCCTAAGGTTCTTTTTCTCTGATCTTATCTTAGAACATAGTATGAAGTTCTTGGGCTGGATTTTGAACAAAAAGTTTGTGGACAATTTCTTCTGTTATATTTAAAAGTAGAAAAGTCTCACAAATGAAATGGAGGTCACAGGAAGGGTGGTCTTTAAGGTAGTTGAATGCTTAGCTGGAAGAAATACATTCTGTCAATCTGCTAGAAAGGTCTGAGGTGGTACATGGCAGTTTCTTTAAACAAATATGTTAAGAAGAATACTGTGAATTTGTCTCATTAGTATTTTGCTAGATATTTTTGTCATGTAAAAACACCAGGGAGAATGTTGGTTCTGTTGTGAAAACTGGAGCAAGGTTTGTAGGGTAATAGAACAGCTTTTGTTGAACAGCCAGTATCATTGGGAAAAAGAAGTTTTCTGTCCTAGTGTCTTTGCCAAATTATTACAGCTAAAACAACAATGTTGCTGAGGTGCTTCCCTAAATGCAAAAACAGATGACATTTTAATGGCTGTATGGTACTTATAATGTCTTACTGAAGTAAAAAGAATTAGTCTGTTACAACACTTTAATTTATTTCCACTCTCCTTTTTCATCTTTCATTTTCTTTAGGCTCTAGCAAAGAAAGCAAGAGATGGAAAACTGTTACCAGAAGAGTACCAGGGAGGATCTTTTAGGTAAAACTCTCTAGGGGCATTCAATACATGCAGTGTGGGTTCAGAACTGGTTTATCCTCAGCTATTCCACTGTATGTTAATGCATTTAATGTATGTTAATTGCTTTTTAAAATACTCCATGTATCCTGTGTCTTGTACTAGAGGGAAACAATTATCTTGGTACAGGTTTTTTTCATTTGAGCCTTCTGTGAATTTCATTGTTTTCATACCAAGACTGGTCTGATGTTTATTTTTGCACCTAATTTTTCCCAGTTGCAGAAGAATGTGGGGGATTGTTTTTGTTGGGGTTTTTTTTTTGGGGGGGGGGGGCGGGCATTAGATCACATTCTATAGTTAGGAAAACCCATTGATACTAGCTTAAAAATAAATATTTTAAAAGGAGTTGTTTGGCACAGGCATCACAGCAGATAGTGATATCCAGTTTGTCTTCAATTCACTCTTCAGAAGAATGTCTATAGAGGGGCAAAAAAAAAAGTTACAGCAAGGTTGTGGTGTTAACTCTTACAGTTTACTTTTAATTGAAACATTAAAAACCAAGTAGATTGATTTTAAATAGTAGCATATATTTAGTAAATATTTTTTTCTATAAAAGATACTCTGCAAAAAGAGCTAGCAAACTCAGCAATGGCATAAATGGCATGTGTAAAATACTAGCATAAATGTAGTGACACAGTTGCACAACTAATTTCTCCGCTGACTTTTTACAATTCCCAAGCTTATAAACCTTTTAACGTACTGTATTTTATGACACAGTATCATCAAGCAACATTTTTTATTGATATAAACTTTAGCTAAGCTCACTTTCTGACAATTTTTTAAAAGTTGATTCTGAATGCTTACATTAATCATATCTTCTAGAATAGAAAGAGTTCATAGATTCACAGATTGGTAGGGATTGGAAGGGACCTCTGGAGATCACTAGTCCAACCCCCCCCTGCTAGAGCAGGATCACCTAGAGCAGGTTGCACAGGATTGCATCCAGGCAGGTTTTGAGTATCTCCAGAGAAGGACACTCCACATGCTCTCTGGGCAGCCTGTTCCAGTGCTCTGTCACCTTCAAAGTAAAGAAGTTTTTTCTAATATTCACGTGGAACTTCCTGTGTTCCACTTTGTGCCCATTGTCCCTTGTCCTGTCACTGGGCACCATAGAGAAGAGTCTGGCCCCTTCCTCTAGGCATCCACCCTTTAGATATTTATAAGCATTGATAAGATCCTCTCTCAGTCATCTTTTCTCCAGGCTAAACAGACCCAGCTCTCTCAGCCTTTCCTCATACGAGAGATGCTCCAGTCCCCTAATCATCTTTGTAGCCCTCCACTGGACTCCCTGTCTTTCTTGTTCTGGAGTGTCCAGAACTGGACACAGTACTTCAGATGTGGCCTCACTAGGGCAGAGTAGAGGGGGAGGATAACCTCCCTTGACCTGCTGGCCACACTCTTCCTAATGCACCCCAGGATAGATACCATTGGCCTTCTTGGCCACAAGGGCACATTGCTGGCTTATGGAGAGCTTGTTGTCCACGAGGACTCCCAGGTCCTTTGGCACAGTGCTGCTTCCCAGCAGGTCAACCCCTAACCTATACTGCTACCTGGGGTTATTCCCCCCTAGGTGCAGGACCCTACACTTGACCTTACTGAATTTTATATGGTTCCTCTTTGCCCAATTCTCTGGTCTGTCCAGGTCTCACTGAATGGCAGCACAGCCTTCTGGTGTGTCGGCCACTCCTCCCAGTTTAGTATCATCAGCGAATTTGCTGAAGGTACACTCTGTCCCCTTATCCAGGTCATTGATGAATACATTGAATCAGACCAGACCAAGCACTGACCCTTGGAGCACACCACTAGATAAAGGCCTCCAACTAGACTCCATGCTCCTTATCACAACCCTCTGGGCTCTGCCCTTCAGCCAGTTCTCTGCCCACCTCACTGTTCACTCATCCAACCCACACTTCCTAAGCTTGCTAATGAGGATGGTATGAGAGATGGTGTCACTTGCAGAATGTGCACTCACAGCCCAGAAAGTCAACCATATCCTGGGCCATGTGAAAAGAAGCATGGCCAGCAGGTTAAGGGAGGTGATTCTGCCCCTCTGTTCCCCTCTGGTGAGACCTCACCTGCAGTACTGCATCCAGCTCTGGAGCCCTCAGCACAGGAAAGACATGGGCTTGTTGGAGCAGGTCCAGAGGAGGGCCACAAAAATGATCAGAGGGATTGAGCACCTCTCCTATGAAGACAGGCTGAGAGGGTTGGGGTTGTTCAGCCTGGAGAAGAGGAGACTCCAGGGAGACCTTATTGCAGCCTTCCACTACCTAAAGGGGGCTTCTAAGAAAGACGGAGACAAATTTTTTAGCGGGGCCTGTTGTGATAGGACAAGGGGTAATGGTTTTAAACTGAAAGAGGGTAGATTCAGACTAGATATAAGAAAGACATGTTTTACAATGAGGGTGGTGAAACACTGGAGCAGGTTGCCTTGCCCAGAGAGGTGGTGAATGCCCCATTCCTGGAAACATTCAAGGTCAGGTTGGACAGGGCTCTGAGCAACCTGATCTAGTTGAAGATGTCCCTGCACATTGCGGGGCCGGGGGGGGTTGGACTAGATGATCTTTAAAGGTCCCTTCCAATCCAAACTATTCTATGATGCTGTACACATTAATCTTTTTTCCACTCTTTGCAGTAACTATAACAAAAAGTAGGAGATGGTAGGCCAGCTTTCTCTATAGACAATCTGTCACAAATAGTCCACAGGCCTTTCCTAATATACCACTTCCCAGTGGTGACACAGACAAAAATGTTCAAGGGAGAAAGGCACGATGAGGCTTTCCAGTGCCTGACTGATATCTATAAGCCTAAATGGTATCACTTGGTTATCAGCAGCCATTGTAACTTAAAGTTGTGAGGTTCAATCTAAGACATTTGGCTTGGAACAGGGGCAGGCAGTTTATTTGAAGATACCACTTTCCCCTCTTACTTCCTGCCTGTAGTGCATGCAATGCAAGGATATGTTACTGTATGGGACTTTTTAAAAGGTGCATTAGTTGTAATTGCAAAAATCCCAAACCTTTGACAGTGTGAATTTGCCCAGCTGAAATTCAGTTCAAATCTATTTTAAAGTTAATGGGTTTGGCCTTGGGAGAGACAGTAGTTAATGAATACAGATTATTTCTTCTGGGGGGATATATAATTTCTGACATTGCTAGTAACTCTTTTCTCTTTAATTTAGTATCTCCAATCTGGGCATGTTTGGCATCAATGATTTCACCGCAGTCATAAACCCTCCGCAGGCCTGCATCCTAGCTGTGGGCAGAGCAAGACCAGAGCTCAAGATTGTGGAAGATGAAGAAGGGAATGAGAAACTTAAGCAGCATCAACTCATGACAGTGACTCTTTCAAGTGATGGTCGGGTGGTAGATGATGAACTGGCTTCAAAGTTTCTGGAGACCTTGAAAGCCAACATAGAGAATCCAATGCGACTTGCCCTGTGTTAAACTCTGTGAAGATTGCTTCTTGTTTTGTCAGCATAGATTACTGGTATATACTTGGGGTTGTTTTTCTGTATTGAGGAGTAAATAGTTACTCTCAGATGGACAGTTAAAATATTTAATTTATTGAATTGACATGAAATGCTATTAATTTTCATGCTTTTAGTCTTTTGCAATGACCAGGTTTTATACTGTAAAGCTAAAAGACTTTGAAGTTAATATATCACGTTTCTTTAAACGCTTAGTACTAATAGCATGTAACATTTGCATAGAAAAGTCAGTATCTCCTATGTAAAGGAAAATAGCAGAAAACTTTATGAAATTTAAAAGAGAATCATAGAATAGTTGGGATTGGAAGGGACTTTTAAAGGTGTTTCACCACCCTCATCGTAAAACATTTATTTCCTATATCTAGTCTGAATTTACCCTCTTTCAGTTTAAAACCATTACCCCTTGTCCTGTCACAACAGGCCCTGTTAAAAAGTCTGTCCCCATCTTTCTTATAAGCCTCCTTTAGGTACTGGAAGGCTGCAATAAGATCTCCCCAGAGCCTTCTCTTCTCGAGGCTGAATGACCCCAACTCTCTCAGCCTGTCTTCCTCGGAGAAGTGCTCCAGCCCTCTGATCATTTTTGTGGCTCTCCTCTGGACTCCTATAGATCCATGTCTGTCTTGTACTGAGAGCTCCACAGCTGGGTGCAGTTGTCCATATGGGGTCTTTTCTGTGCTGAGATGGGATGCTTTATTTAAGGCCTAAATATCTTCTTCAGTACCTACATATATATATATATATATATAAAAAATTCAGGTGCTTTTTGATATGTTGTGGTTAACTTAAAACCCAAGTTAATTGTACCAGCAGTATTGTGATGAAAAACTAGCTTTGATCTCTTAATCTCATAGAGTTTCCAATATAAAAGGTCAAATTTTGCACACTGAATATTTGCTGATTAATGCTGTTGTTTGCATGGATAGAATAAAGATGAAAGTAGAAAGTGTTTCATCATGAGTGTATATTGAATTGTAACGTGGGTGCTTAAGTGCAGTGGCCTGAAGTTTAAATTAACAGAAGTAGGTAGTTTTTTTCTTATATATAAATATGGAACCACATATTGTATGAGTTTGTAATGAAATAACTGCATGTCCTGGTTTCAGCTGAGAGGGTTAATTTTCTTCATAGTAGTTAGTATGGGACTATGTTTTGGATTTGTGCTGAGAACAGTGTTGACAGTATAAGATATTTTTGTTGTTGCTGAGCAGTGCTTACACAGAGCCAAGGCCTTTTCTGCTTCCCACACCGCCCTGCCAGCGGGATGACTGGGGGGTACTCAAGAAGTTGGGAGGGGACGCAGACAGGA
The DNA here is from genome assembly GCF_011004875.1 of Balearica regulorum gibbericeps. Classification (NCBI taxonomy): domain Eukaryota; kingdom Metazoa; phylum Chordata; class Aves; order Gruiformes; family Gruidae; genus Balearica; species Balearica regulorum. Next base: position 49,672,864 of record NC_046188.1, on the reverse strand, counting down.
CAGCTGACCCAAACTCACCAAAGGGATATTCCATACCATATGATGTCATGCTCACTTTATAAGAGGCTTGGGGAAGAGGAGGGACTGGGGGGTGGCGGTGTTGGGAGTGATAGCATTTGTCTTCCCAAGTAACCGTTACGTGGGACAGAGCCCTGCTTTCCTGGAGATGGCTGAACACCTGCCAGCCCATGGGAAGTGGTGAATGAATTCCTTGTTTTGCTTTCCTTGTGTGCGTGGCTTTTTCTTTACCTATTAAACTGTCTTTATCTCAACCCATGAGTTTTCTCACTTTACAGGACCTGGTGAGAATATAAATTGCCAGTAGAATTCTGGGAGTTTGTCTTACTCTAGTTTGTGCAAGTACTTTTTTTAAAGATTTGGAAGATTTGTTTGTTGAGTTGCTGCCATAATTAAAACATTAATTGCAAGACAAAACCTTTAGTTAATACTGAGTTGAGAGTTCTTGCTAAATGAGTTTGCTTATTTGACTTGTTCTGATATAAAAAAAATTCATAAACTATTAATCTAACAGTAGGGAGAGATTTTGATTACCAAATCTAGTTTACTGTGCAATAATGAACATACCCATTCTGTATTTCCAGGAGTTTTTCGCTGATAAATTATATTCCAGATTGGGTGCTGAAGATTAATTTGCAATTTTAAATGGTTAACCATGAATTTTTCCAAAGTTGTTTTGTCAATCCCATATTACTCTGAAGGGAAAAAACCCACCAGTTTATATATTGTCCTTAATAATGTACAAGAAGTTTGCATAGATAAATCTGCTCTGCCCAAGAGAATTTGCAGACTAATTTAAAATCTGATATACTGTTCTTCATTTTTGTACTTGGTGCTCTAGTGGTGGTGTGTGCTTTCCAGCATTTGTAGGTCCTATTCTTTAGCTGGACACAGTTAACGGTTGTGTGACTGATGTGTACAACTGTAGTTTTATGAATATGTGTGTTCACGTAGTGCGAGTCAGTATGTTTTACTTTTGCTTTTGGAGCCATTGGAGGGCCCTGTTGTATGTAAGTGTAGAATGTTTATCATGTCTCATTCATGTGGGTACTAATACATCCATTATACTTTCCCTGTTCAACACAAAGAGGTGAAGACAGTGCAGCTGTTTTTCCAGTTCTTTACAACTTTTGAACTAGGCAAATCTCAGTAAGGCTAATACAAGCTTTAATTCAAATTTCTTTACACCTGCCTGCTTGCCAGCATTGTCATTTGACATAAAGATAGATGTATGTGATTTGTCAGTCATCAGCTTATGAAGGAAATCTCTGGAATTCAAACATGTGATAGTCAGATCTCCTTAATTCAGAGTAATTGTGCCATTTGGCAACTTCTGCCATTTTAGCAGAAGTGAGACAACCAATAGTTGCCCATACAGATTCAAATAAAAAAATAAAACATTTAATGTCTTCCTGAAGAATTTAGGGATTTGGGGATGGGGGCAATGGATAAAATGGCCTAGAAGGTGAAGCATATGAAATGGTTATGCTTACGTTGGAAGCAAATTTGCCTTGAAGGAAAAATTTCACAGATGAAAAATATAACTTTTCACATTTTATTCTTTAAAATGTCTTCTGTCAACATCTTTTTTACATACCTAAGCAAGAAATACCATAAAGACATCTACTTTCTTGAAGAATTAAAAAAAAATAAAATCTAAGAAGTATGCTAACATCTGCTGAAAATGTCTGCCTTTAGGATATGCTTGGGGAAAATTATTTTCTTTGTATCATTTGCCGCTGCAAGAGGCATAGTTAGAAAAACATAAAAGGTAGTTATTTTGGACTTTGTGATTGTTGACAAGTATTGAACTGTGTGTCACACTTGAATCCCTAATTACACTGTCAGAATATTTTTTTGATTTTTTTTCCTGCAATGTATTCCTTATGAAATAAAATTTCTGTAATTAATCTTCCTGCACGTAATCCCTGAAGAACTTCACTCCTGCAAAGCGCTGTTTTCACCTAATCCTTTTGTCCATGTGCTCATCTCCATCCATACAAAATACAGTAGACACTCTTATTTCAACTAATGATTAGTCCTGTTGGATACAACATATTTTAAAGTTGAGTAGGAAGCAGAAAGTATGACAAATAATCCAAGAAACAAAGTCTGAACGCATGCTTTTATATGCTGTGTTGTACAGAAAGTTGCAAATTGATCACATTAAAGTATACGCAATTGCAGAGTGAGTTAGGGGAAAACTGATTCAGAATTATTGGAACTGTCATACTTGATGTGTTTCTCATATACAATAATTTGTGCCATAAGTTGATGGAGAATAAAGTAAAAGAGATGTGGGAAACATGACAACATGCACGTCATGGAGAAGAGAAGGTTCTGGGGAGACCTTATTGCAGCCTTCCAGTATCTAAAGGGGGCCTGCAAGAAAGATGGGGACAAACATTTTTAACAGGGCCTGTTGCGATAGGACAAGGGGTAATGGTTTTAAACTGATTCAGACTAGATATGAGGAAGAAATTTTTTTACGATAAGGATGGTGAAACACAGAAACAGGTTGCCCAGAGAGGTGGTAGATGCCCCATTCCTGGAAACATTCAAGGTCAGGTTGGACAGGGCTCTGAGCAACCTGATCTAGTTGATGTCCCTGCTTATTGCAGGGGGGGTTGGACTAGATCGTTTTTAAAGGTCCCTTCCAACCCAAACCATTCTATTATTGCATGAAAACTACTACTCTTGAGCTATTGCCCATGCTGAGTATTGTTTGTACTGCTGCAAGGTTAATAAATCATTTATTAGATCATTAGATATTCTAGTCATGAGAGTAAATTCTGCTGCCTTTTGTGTAGGTAATATTTCATCTTATGTTCTGTACCATTTTCATGTTGTGGAAGGGCTGCTTTTCAGCTTCTGGTTCATGGCTGATTTGCCTTAACTGCTCTGATTCGTGCTATTTTGTTCTTGAAATTAGAGAATTTTTTTTTAATTCTTTTTTTTTCAAGGCTTGAAATAAAATGTCCCTTCACTTCTTATGAAGTACCACAGCACAACTAATAAAATTTAACTAGCCATCCTCCCACTCTTAATATTTTTCTGAGTTTTCCAAATCAGGAGAGATTCTCATCTAGTACTATAGTGCATCATGGATCAGAAATAAATAGCTATTATTTCTTTTACCCTGAAGGTTGCTAATAAGCAATCAGGCATTATCATTTAAGAAATGTCCTAGCAGCTACAATTTCCTGTTCCCCAATATCTGTTTGTAGACTATTTACATTTCCTTTTTTTTGTTCAAAGAGCTATTGAATTATATGTGAATAGTCACACAGTGCTTTGTAAGTAAGCAAGATGGAAAAATACGGTTGTTCAGTGTATGTTCTTGTTTGTATACTTACAATAATAATGATTTTTCATTTTCCTTAAAAGTTTCCAAGTATTAGCTAAATGATAGTCCAATAAAATGAGATTAATTTTTGATAACCCTTTCTAAGTAATTTAAATGTTCTGATCCTTCCCTTTTAGTCTCTGTGGACTAGGTTAAGTTTTAGAAACATCTAATTTATGATTATTTCCTTTTTAAATTCAGCTAAATGACAGAGTTGAGTAGATATTTCTCTGTTGGTTTTAAGAGGCAAGGCCAAACCCTTTGAGAATATGTCATTTAAATTAAAGTCCTAGCAATCACTTAAAAAACATGCCAGCTAGATATTATTCTTGCAGAAAAAGGAGTCTATCTAAGATGAGCATGACATTGATCTCAAGATGCAAGGAAGATGAGCATTGCGGCAGTAGCTTTAAAGGATGTTAGCACAAGAGAGAAGTATCTTCAGTGTGTTTCCTATCAGTTTCCTTTTTGACTAGTAATGTAGCATGAAAAACAAAATGTTCTACAGGGAAATGCAAGTGCATGAGAAGTGGTGTTTTCTTTTGCTGTATTGCATAAATTTCCAAAATTTGTTTCCAAGAAAGTATATTAATCAGCCTATTAATCTCTGCACATAGAGCTGTTCACTGAATCATTCTTCAGAAATGGGTACTGATGTACTCTTCACCGGTGGATTACTTGGAATAAACCTTGATGATGCCACTGTTTTCGATTATTTAGTCAATGACAGAGATTGTTTTAAAGAGAAAACTAAAATACAGAAAGGCCAGCAGAGGGCAGACTGAGCAGTGTGGTTTTCTGGCTTTCTGGCTCTCTACAATACAGTCACCAAACTATTTTAGTATGTAGATATTCTTGTATTTAAACTATAGCTTGATGGTTAGTCGTTTGGTTTTGAAGTGTTTCAGAAAGCACCTGACATGAATAAAGAAGGAATAGTAAACACTAACTTGCCTTGATCTGTTGGAATTAGGATCAGATGCAAACTTTGGTCATTGTATGGCACTTCCTGCAGAACTGGATCATAGAATCATAAACTATCTCAAGCTGGAAGGGACCCATAAGGATCATTGAGTCCAACTCCCTGCTCCTCACAGGACTACCTAAAACTGAATCATACAACTAGGAGCTTTGTCCAGATGCTCCTTGAACTCTGACACACTTGGTGCTTCCCTGGTGAGCCTGTTCCAGTGGCCAACCACCCTGTCAGTGAAAAACCTTTTCCTAATGTCAAATCTGAACTTCCCCTGGTGCAGCTTCATTCCATTTCCTCAAGTCCTATCACTGGTCACCAGAGAGAGATCAGCACCTCCCCCTCCACTGTCCTCCTTGAGGAAGTTGTAGGCTGCGATGAGGTCATCCCTCAGCCTTCTCTAAGCTGAACAAACCGAGTGACCTCAGCCGCTCCTGATAAGTCTTACCTTCGAGACCTTTCACAATCTTGGTTGCCCTCTTCTGGACACACTAATAGTTTGACATCCTTCTTATATTGAGATGCCCAAAACTGCACACAGTGCCCGAGGTCAGGCTGCACCAGTGCAGTGTAGAGTGGGACAATCAGCTCCCTTGACCCGTTAGCTAAGCTGTGCTTGAGGGACCCTGGGACGCAGTTGGCCCATCTGACTGCTGGGCACACTGCTAACTCATATTCAATGATGTTTTGTTCCATTTGTCCCTAAAATGTTGAAGGCATAGAAAGCAGAGTCCTCTAAGTCGGTCTGGCAATTACACCCATGATAGATTAAATAGAGAAAAAACTGTTGAGTTGAAAGTACCTTTCAATAAGTTCTTACTTAAACATAAGTTTTAAACTTGTAACTTTCTGTAATTTCTTTCTTTGTAATGATGCTTGAGTAAAGCAGGATGTTCACGGTAGCCTGCTGGAGATTTGTAGAAGCATGCTAATAAGTAAATGTTCCAAGAAACACATAAACTTAGGATAATCGACATGTGCTGATTAAACTGGGGTGCAAATCATTTACTAGAAGCTTGACTGGCTACTTGGCATGGTTACTTTACAAAATCTGCCTGACCAGTATCAGTGAAAAGCCATCACTGTTTGCTTGAATTCAGTTTGCACTCCTTCCCTTTGATATCAGTTTTGCTTTGACTTGTAGGTATCACAGTGGATAATTATTCAGATACAATAACAATATTGTCCTACTTGGCAAGTTAAACATTTGTGTCATTATGAGAAATAACTAGCTGGAAAATGACAGATTTTTCTGTTTGTTCATTACATGCACTAAGGAAAATGATTCATGCTGTTAATAAATACACTATTTATCTCCTTAAAGATTAGACATCAAGAGAAGATTCTTTTTTATACCTTAAAAGTTCCTCTCATGTGGCCTAGACTTAGATAGGAAGAAAGGGCAGCCGTGAACATTTTCATTTCTGCTCACTGTTGTATGAAGAATATACTGAATTGTTAGTGCAGCAGATCTTTTTCTCTCTCCTACAGTTTCATGATTTTTGCATTATCTATGTAACAGCATGCTGTTTGCTTCACTTTGCAGGGATCAAAGCAACTGAACCTTGTAGGACACTCCCTGGTGACCTAGTCATCAGCCAGTTCCTGTTTCAGCTGCCTATCTTAAGAAACTACTTGTAAATATGTTTCATTTTGTGATTTTGGTGCACTTTTAATTTCTTCCCTGCCAAATAAATTATAAGATTAAATATCCATGGAGGTTGCTTGTGTAGATGCTTATACCTTCTGTCATGTCTCAGTCTTCATTAGCAGCATGCACTGAGTTTCTCTAGGTTTCAGCAGACAGCATCACGCCATTTCCTCTTCCTTTCATGGAAAATAGGAACTATAATGGATCCTTTGGTTGATCAGGAAAGAAACTATTCTTACACTCTTCGCTTATAGTGTAAATTTCAACTAAATATTCTGAGTGCAATACATTGCTTACTCACTTGCTCATTTTGGCAATGATTCTAGAGCACTGCTATTCACTTCATAGTACAAGCAATACACAGATTCAAATGAAAATAATATTCACACTTTTTTTCCCCCCAAGAGTATTTAGAGAGACAAGTTATGTACAGAATTATTTTGGAGTCAATTCACAAATGAATTGGTTGTGCCTACAGAAATTTATCAGATGTTATAAGATCTTGCATTACCCTGTTGAGAAGTATAGAAGAGTTATGGCTTTTTAGGCAATTTAGAAATATTTCCTCTGTCCATTCAGAATTGTGGCATGAAAATACAACCAGGACTGTCCACAGAGGTGCTGAGGGACTGAAAAGATTAGGATAGCAGCTCCAACTACATTTTAAAAAGCTGCCTTTGGCTTCCAGTGATACCATGAAATATCAGTGAGGAAGCATGTACCCTTTGTGTTCACATGTATCAGGTCTCCTGGCACTCAGTCTCATCTCTTTCAAGCAGTCAAATTGTGAGAAGACAAAGAAAACAACTGATGATACAGCAGAAAGCTGAAGCATCTTTCAATCATTTATCAGCAGTCCTAGTTAACCATGGAGGTCCCCCCCAGTTGACTGGAGGTTAGGAAATGTGATGCTCATCTACAATAAGGGCTGGAAGGAGGATCCAGGGAAGTGCAGGCCTACCAGTCTGACCTAAGTGCCAGGGAAGGTTGTGGAGTAGATCATCTTGAGTGCCATCACATGGCATGTGCAGAACAACCTGGTGATTAGGCCCACTTGGCATAGGTTTATGACTGGCAGGTCCTGTTTGACTAACCTGATCTCCTTCTATGACAAGGTGACCCACTTAGTGGATGAGGGAAAGGCTGTGGATGTTGTCTACCTCGACTGTAGTAAAGCCTTGACACTGTTTCCCACAGCATTCTCCTGGAGGAACTGGCTGTTCATGGCTTGGATGGGTGGCCAGTCACAAGTGGTGTTCCTCAGGGCTCAGTATTGGGGCCAGTTCCATTTAATATCTTTATCAATGATCTGGATGAGGGGATCAAGTGCACCATCAGTCAGTTTGCAGATGACACCAAGTTGTATGGGAGTACTGATCTGCTTGAGGGTAGGAAGACTCTACAGAGGGATCTGAACAGTCTGGATTGATGAACCAAGGCCAGTTGTACGAGGTTCAACAAGGCTCAGTGCTGGGCCCTGCACTTGGGTCATAACAACCCCCTGCAACGCTGCAGGCTTGGGGAAGAGTGGCTGGAAAGCTGCCTAGCACAGGACCTGGAGGTGTTGGTTGATGGCCAGCTGAATATGAGCCAGCAGTGTGCCTAGGTGGCCAAGGCAGCCGACAGCATCCTGGCTTGTATCAGAAAGAGTGTGGCCAGCAGGACTAGGGAAGTGATCGTCCCCCTGTACTCAGCACTGGTAAGGCCACACCTCGAGTGCTGTGTTCAGTTTTGGGCCCCTCCCTACAAGAAAGACATTGAGGTGCTGGAGCATGTCCAAAGCTGGTGAAGGGTCTAGAGAAAAAGTCTTGTGAGGAGCAACTGGGGGAACTGGAGTTGTTTAGCCTGGAGAAAAGGAGGCTGAGGGGAGACCTTATTGCTCTCTAGAGCTACCTGAAAGGAGGTTGTATGCAGGTGGGTGTTGGTCTCTTCTCCCAAGTAACAAGTGATAGGACAAGAGGAAATGGCCTCAAGCTGTTCCAGGGGAGGTTTAGATTGGATATTAGGAAAAATGTCTTCACTGAAAGGGTTGTCAATCATTGGAACAGGCTGCCCAGGGAAGTGGTTGAGTCAGCATCCCTGGAGGTATTTAAAAGATGTGTAGATGTGGTGCTTAGGGACATGGTTTAGTGGTGGACTTGGCAGTGTTAAGTTTACGATTGAACTCAATGATCTTAAGCATCTTCTCCAACCTAAATGATTCTATGATTCTGTGATTTGGTTTAGCTACATGGGGACATTGTAAAGATTCCAGACATTAAAGGTGAGAGAAATGTTACCTGATAATTAGATTTATGTTTGTCCCTGTACATTTAAGATAACAGTTTCTCCACCACCATAACTGTGAAGGCTGGGTCTTCCTGGTGTGGAGCTTATTCTGACTGTGGTAGAGATGTTCTAGAGGCACTTTATTTTGTTTGTTAGACGTAAGTCTTGAAATCTCAGCCAGTTTGTGAATCATATGCTTAAGGCAAAAAAACCCACAACCCTGCTGCCTCCTTTTCTGTAACCTTGTGTTGCCATCATTTCTCAGTCATTAGCTCATCTTCCCACTGGCTTTGAATAATCCCTGCTAGTGCTGCTTCTTGAAGCTGTCTTCTATGCTTACCAGCCCTGTGTCAGGAACTGGTTGATATTTGTCAAAAGGAGAAAAGCAGAGACTTTAAGTAAAAATTTGTGACTATGACTATATATATATATATATATATGTATTTGTGAATATCGTATTCATTTGCCTATCCAGAAAACTCTTTGAATGGTTTATTTTGAGGTAACTATTGAAAGCCTGTGAAGCAAGAGGAAATATTTCATTACGATTACTTTATTTCCTCCTTTGTAAACTGTTCACTACCCACTGTAATCCAACAGGTTTTGTCACTCTTTCAAAAGAAAGCCTTTGTCCATCTGTAAACTGTTTTAATTCTTCAAGATTCACTAAAGCAGGACTCATTAATGTAAAGCACATACAGTGTTTTACAGTTTAGAGCACAGTACCTATAACCATTCCCAAATCACTTTGTTAAAAGCTGTCTACTGAGGCATATGTAAAATACACTGTTGTTGAAGCTAGCATAATTTATAATTTACTTTTACTGCTTTAATTTTTTTTACCCCCCAAGTTGCATGTTGGGATTGTGGTGGCCCTTTACACCTTGGTTTTTGTTTGGTTTTGTTTGTTTTTTTAAATTGCTGCTTTTCAGGACTGGCAGCTAGAGACCAGGTGGGATATCCAAAGGTGTCTAAAATAACACTGGGGCTTGCATGTAAACAATGAACTCCCATCACTGAGTAAGCACAGAGAGAAACCACTGTTAGGTTTTGACTTGCTGTTTCTTGTTTCCCTAGAGAATGAGCTTGAATGATTTTTTTCTTAATTGATTGGGTTTTGGCAGAATCTTTTGTATTTTCACTGCAAGGTTTTATATAAAAACAATAAATTTTTCCTTAGACTTGGAGACCTGTTTCTAACAACATCAGCAGTTGTGCATGTTCTGAAAATAAAGATACATGTTACATACAACTTCTGCATTACTGGCAGAGAGCTACCTCATACACAGGTAAGAAATCAGCTTGCAAGCTACTCCCAAAATGAGAAACAAAGGACTTGCTGGAGAATAGCTTGATTTATCTTTCTGATAGATTTCAGATCATTTATAACAATGAACTGAAATTCAATGAAATAGAAACAGCAGGAAAGAGACACTTGAATCTTCAGTTTTGATTAAATCTAATCCAATCTTCAGCATCAACTACTGTTGTCTTTAATTTGGAGATTTGGATCATGAATCAAAGAGGACAAAAGTTCTATCTAGTAACTCGTGGTAGACAGCTAAATGTTTACATGTGACTGTTGAATTTTAACTGTAGGTGCCCAGGAAACTCCAAACTGCAAACACAATCCCACCCCAGATTTCTGAGGACTGCCTGTTTATCAGATGCTTACCAAGCGGTTTACTGAGGTATATGAAAGAGAATACAGAAACTTTTTAAAATCAGGAACTAAAAATCATGTAACTGCTACTAAAACTAGGTAAGATGCGTGCAAACAATAAATTAGAAGTGTGCTCTGATTTCATATTGAACACATCCAGCCAAGAAGAAAACTAGATGCCTTCATTGATTATTTAGAGTGGAAATAAAAATTAAATAGTGCTCCTCAGGATAACTACATTACATAATAAATTAATATGAAATATAGTTACTTCTTCTGTATGCATTTTTTTTTTAAATGAAAAAGCCCTCAACCTAGACATAAAGAAGAAAATGCTCCTATAAGGATATGGACTTTTCCCAGCGTACACGACTTGCCAAAACCTAAGAGTAATTAGGTAGGCATCTTCTAAATGCTTTGCACGTATACAATAAAACATTTCTTTAGTGAATAGTAGGCTAGCAATATAGCAGGAAAACAGTAGGCAAAAAAAACAAGAGATGCTGGTACATGTTGATGCTGATTGCAACACACTAGGTTTGTTGTCTTAAACCAAGAGCATGACATCATCAAACTAATGCCTTTGATCTCAAACACCAAGGCAAATGAATTGCTATAAAAGGCCATACACTGGATTTTTCCCAGTACTGTTCCAACTGATTATTTGGAATAAGAATTAACAATTAATTAATATGATTGTAATTCATATAAACAGCCATGTAATTAAGTCTGTAATTAGGCCTGATTTTTAGAACAGATGAGCATGCAATTCCTATTATATTCCAAGGAAGATAATTTGTCTGGAGGGGGAGTACATGTCAGCAGGTGACATATAAGGTTACAGAAGGAGACCAAGCTGAAGAAGGTTATGGAGTTTCCAAGAAGAGGAACATATGCCAGAAACTAGAGATGAGTATCAAAAACAGAGATGCAAGTCAGCTGGCTGGCACTGCAGGAAGCAGAGCAAGTCCGTTGAATGGAGGAAGTGAGTTGCCCAGTGACTTATAGGCAGCCTTGTCTCTCTGCTTCTGGAACTGTTGAGTGGTCTCCAGAACTGAGCGCTTACCTTCCATGCCTCTTCTGCGTCATGGGGTTTTATCCATGGTAAAAGTTAACATTTGTACAGCTGCCTTCACTCCAGCCATTGTGAGCATATAACGCAACAAGTCTTTGAGATTTCTTATGTGGACTCTATTGAGTGCATTTGTGATCAGCAGGATAGAGATGGAGTTATTCAGTGGCTTGTCTGGCCTAGTTCAGATATCCAACAAGGACAATTTGTGGCTGGGATGCCAGCCAGGTGCTTTTTCAGTTTGTGTTATGGAAAACAATGCCTCCTTGACTACAATGTACTTAATAAAAATAAAACCATTTTGATTCCAAAGAAAATAGCTCTGATTCTGCATCTCTTTTCTGCTCCATAAAGTGGTGTCAGTGTGTGAGTGTTGTAGCTATCTGTTGTCACATTGTAGAGCATTCTAAGTGGTTACTTTGATGTGGCTCACAGGAAAATGGCAAGTTAAGTGCAGATACCAAATCTAGACTGAATGGTTTGTTATTTTGCAGTTTTTCTTTTTTGGCTGCTGATATACTTCAGCTCCTTCAGTGCTTTGTGTATAATGCATTAAGCATAAGTATTGTATTAAGTAACAGGTAACTTACTCCAGGAACCAGTGGAGAACTTCCTGAGATGCCTTGTACTCTGAACATTGCCATGAACATACGGTATTCATTCGAGATGTTATAGGCCTCTTTCTGTGGGGAAATGAACAGGAAAATATTTCCAAAGCATTTTAATTAAAATCACAGAAGAGTCAAGGCACATCTTTATGCCTCAGACATATTCAAGAGATACAAGCACTTTTCTTTGCCTGTATCATTTGTATGAAATGTTTTAGAAAGATATGAGCAATAAGAATCGATTAAACTGTCATGGTTTAGCCCCAACTGGCAGCTAAGCACCATGCAGCTGCTCATTCACTCCTTCCCACTAGGATGAGAGAGAGTATTGGAAGAGTGAAAGTGAGAAAAACTCATGGGTTGAGATAAAGACAGTTTAATAGGTAAAGAAAAAGCCGCACATGCAAGCAAAGCAAAACAAGGAATTCATTCACCACTTTCCCTCAGCAGGCAGGTGTTCAGCCATCTCCAGGAAAGCAGGGATCCATCATGCATAACAGTTAGTTGGGAAGACAAACACCATCATTCTGAACGTCCCTCCTCCTCCTTCCTCTTCCCCAAGCCCTTTATATGCTGAGCATGATGTCACATGGTATGGAATATCAGTTTGGGTCAGCTGTCCTGTTTGCATCCCCTCCCAACTTCTTGTGCACCCCCAGCCATCCTGCTGGTGTGGTGATAATAGAAGCAGAAAAGGCCTTGACTCCATTCAAGTACTGCTCAACAATAACAAAAATATCTCTATATAACAAAAAAATCCGTATATTATCAACACTGTTCTCAGCACAAATCCAAAACACAGCCCCATACTAGCTACTATGAAGAAAATAACTCTCAGCTGAAACCAGGACATAAGCATTTGTGGATTTGTGATGTGGTGAGCAAGGATACAAGATGCTTCTTCAGTTTCTCTCAGTCTGAAGTATAGTTTTTGCCTTCCATACCACTCAGATGTCTGCAGTATGGGACATCACCCCAACACATACGGAGGACAAACCTGAAAAGGCAGATATACTGCTTTCTCTGATACACAATTGTGCATGTTTTAAGAAGCAAAAATTCTCCCAAGTAAGCATCTCTTGCAATCCTTTTTAACAAGCTATTGACAACAGACTATGGTTTGTTTTTATTGTTCCCTTTCAATTTTTAACAGCTACTGAACCTAAATGAGTTTCTGCTCACAGTATCACATCGATGCCAATGCTAAATGCTAGCAACCCATCTAACCTGACTTTCCTTAAACAGAAACAATACCTGCTCTAATTGTCTTGATCAGAAGTTGTTTGCTATAGTGAAGTTTGCTGTGCACTTGTGTATTCACCATGAGAACACTGTACTTCAATGATTCTCTGCCTTTAACTTCTCCAGTGATTTTATTCAATCCTGACATTTCAGAGAGTCAAATCTGTTATCCAGACATCAATCCCTTGTATGGCAGATTATTTTCTAAAATTCCTATTGCTCTTTAGCTGGAGGGAATAAATATCTGAATTTTACACAGAAGACAATATTTTCAGCATTATTAACAGTAGGGTGGGTACTTGAGAAGGAAAGATTTTCTCTATAATAACTAAATACATGTTATCGTACATCATCTCTATGGTAGCATGCTTAAACTCTAGTGGAGTACCAGTCATTCTTTTTGGAGCTTTGGAAACAGTTGTAACTTTCCAGGCTGCATTTCCACAGTGTATTGTTTATCATGAACCTTCCAGAATTTTAAGCAGGCGTACCCTTGCATTCTGATGTTAAAATATTCTATAGCACCTACTTCACCAAGCAAGTTCAGTTCAATTTACTGTAAAATAAGCTCTATTTTCTAGAATACATCAAAGGGTGTGGACAACTGTCTAAATTTGCCTGCACTAGGGACAGAAGGCAGAATGACATTGGAGGAAGAGAATTGCTGATACCAAAGACCGATTAAAAAAATCCACATATTAACTTACTGTGTTGCCTTACAACAGCTGGAGTGAAAAAGAAAAGGATGGTTGGAAAATGAGAACCATTTGAAACTAAGTATGGGCATAGGTATTAGACACATCACTCATAAGTTTTCAAGTTTCAGTGTGGGGAGAAGGAAACAGGAATCAAAGCCTGTAATATAACTGCCCCCTAGATTTGGAAGAAATTTGCTTCTTATTGCAACCTGAATTTTCCACAACCCTTATTTTATGTCCAGCACATAGTAGAATAAAAAAATTACTATCCTTAAACTTTAAGAAAGTCAGGATTTCCATCCTTCATATTTAGATCCACTGCCAAATCACAAAAGTAGCTACTATCTTTAAAACAGCACATTCATTTATATGGCAGTGAATAAGCTAAAGAAAAAACAGTGGTGTATTAGAAAGAGGGTAAACACCACTATTTCTTCTTGAGAAAAGTTCCATTGTGTTTCATAACTAATAGGCCTCATCTCTACTGTTTATTACAGTGTTACTGCATCTCACTTTATCACTAATTACAGTTTGTTTTTAAGAAAGGAAAATGCTGTTGTTGCTCTTGTCTCAGCAGCAGAATTATTACAATATGCCAATGTGTTTGGCAGCATGCTGGCAATTTCTGATTTCTAAGAACAGAAATGCACTATGACCTACAAACATCAAGTTCTTCTCTGTAGTTTTCATAGACTCCAGAAAGAACAGAAGCTTGCTTTGCTATGCCTGCTGGTTAAATATATGGTGATCAACCACAGCATTGTGCCTGTTGACTACAACTAAAACAAGGCAAGAGCTATTAACTCAATCTTCTACTGAGGGGTCATTGAGTTTAGGGGTAGACAGCCAGAACAAGGGGCACATTTCTGCTGAAAGGAACCTGAGAATGGTGGTTTGGTGGTTCATTTTTTATTTACATAGAACTAACCATAAAGCCTCTGTTTGCAGATTGCTTTGCAGAATCTACCTGCCATACCTGTTGCTGGCCTTTCCAGTTCCAGCAAGCCTTGTGTACCCAATGTTTTATTTTTGTTTTCCAGACTTCCTGGTCTTTTTTTCTCATATTTCTTTCCTGCTGTTGCTGTAGTTTCGTTTTCCCTTACTCTATTCCCTTGAGGCAGTTTTCTTCTTTTCCTCTGCTCTGGCATCTATAAGCATTTTGCTGGCTGGATCTTATTCTTATGTGATGACATAGTACTTCCAAAGGAGCCATGATAAATCATAAATGAAATATTGCTGATGGCCTTAGTGGACACTATCAGAAGACATTATCATTATTAATCTGTTCAGAAAAGAACTCTTAAGGAAAACCACCCTTTTCAGAGTGCTTAAATGAGATTTCTGGGGTGTATGCTTCCCTGGAACAGTCTCAGGTTGACCAAGAAGTCAGTACAGAGAGAAGATGCAGAAAATAATCTTATTGGGCATGTTACTTGGAGGAAAGTCATCACCTGGAGAAATAGCTCCAGAATTATGCATATTAAATAACATATTCCTCATGAAGCTTCTCAGACTGCAGAAAGCCATTTGTTAAGAAAGGTGAATTATGTCTATCAGACCTTGGCTGTAGGCACCTTATCTCCTGGAGCAGTCGGTTTGAATGTACCTTATAGTCTTGTTTCTGGCCCTGTCTTCTGCTCCTGACTGGATTCCCTAGATGGGCTCCATCACTTGCCTTGCCTGGGAGTGTCAAGAAACCCTCATTAGCAGCATCTGTCTCTGTCCACTGTTTTCAGTCCCTGTGGGACTGCTCTGACCCTTGCTGCTCCAAGAATGAGTCATTTTTTTGTGCAGCTTCTGACAACTTCAATGTACTATGGTTTTCATGTGCAACCTCCTTTGCTGCAGCTTTACCAAGGTGAAAATGTGTTCTCAATTCCAGATCAGCCTCTTTCAGTTCCAATATTTTCTGAATCTCAGTTTTTATCTTTGTTTATTCAAGTTTATCTCAACTTTCATTGAAGATTAATCTTTGTATTTTCATAAATATATTTTCCTAGCAAAATGTCAGCCTTCCAGCTCATCTTTTACAGAGACTTTTTTGCCTTTCAAAATTACTGCTGTATTTATTTCTTATATGCTCCTTTAAGAAATGGGAAGTGTAGTCTCAGAGATCCGTTTATAATGTACCCTTCTTTTCACTTAACAAATGAGTTTTCATTTTTATCCTAATTACCAGTATATACTTTGTGTAATAGAACCAGCTTAATTTTATCTCAGCATTAGACCTCTGTTCTAAAAGCTGGAGGTATAGCAAACTCAGGATGCTGTTACTTTCTGCCTTGCTAGATTTTAGATTCAAAAAGCTCATTTGAGAAATATGAGGCCACACAGAACTAGCCTAAGTAAGAAGAAATACACTGAGTTGCCAAGCGTATTATGCCTGAAAAAAGGCAAAATCAATCCAGATTAATTTTTAGAGTGTTATAGTAGGAGTTCATTCTTTTCTTGGACAGCTATTACTTCTTCAAGAACAAGGACACAAGTGTGGGATGGGTTATGATGCAACAAGATCTTCCTCAAGTTGTATCCATAACTGCCGAGTATCAGTCTTTAATGTTGTCATTGTAAACTGGTTTAGAAGCTACATAATGAATAAGAACACAAGAGTGCTTTCAAAAATTTGTAGCCCTCACTCTCAGTAGCCTTGTGGATGATGAGATATCCTGGAAAGTTTTATTGGTTGAGTCAAAAGAATACCTTTGGAGAAAAATGAAATTTTACAGACCTTCATTGTGTTTATATGTTTTGACATGGGCAGGCTCTGGAAATTTAACTCTGAAAAGATTTTTATTTCACAAAGCCATCGCTAAATAGGTACAGATTTAGAGTGACAGTCAGTGCTAAAGTAAGGGTAACCCTTGAGAGAGGGTGCACTATGTAGATATGTATATTCATACATTGTATACAGTACTTTCCAGTCAACAATATACAGTATATAAAGTATTTACAGTAATTTAGTTGGTAGACTGCGCAGCTTCACTGTTGTAGAGATTGATGTGTTTTATGGTGACAGCAGTGTTACAATGGCAGATTCACTTGGTAGTCAGCCAGCTAACTAATTAAGCTGAGGGAAAAAATATGTAGAAGTTTTAGTAGAAGTTTTTGCACTTTAACTAGAATGTGTAAAGCTGTTAGCATTCACAAAACTTGCAGGTGTCACATTAGGAACACCAGGGTCTTCCAGGTAATGTTTGCTTTGTCTTATTCAATCCCAATGCCTTATCCTATGCTTTCTTTTCCCCATGGCCTGTTTTTCATTTCTTGATCTCTTTTCTTCTTTTTTTTTTCTTCCTCTTACTCTTCCCCTTTGTGTGTCTCATTTATCCACTGCTTCTCCCATCATTCTGTTTTGCATGCCTCTCAATTTTCTATTCTCAATTTCTTCTGTTTTCATTTTTTAAGTCTCTTTTCCCACTTTTATTTTAGGCCTCAGCTTTACCATTATTCAAATGCTGCCTATTCAGATTTATATTTTGTATGAAATATGAGGGATTTGGATCGAAGCAAGTGATCTTTCACTCATGTTAACAATAAGTATAGTTATCCTTGGCTCTTCTGACATTTTAATAACTGTATTTTTTTCTCCAGTTGTTTCCATGGGCTATTAGGTCTTTCATACTTGGATGTGATCACCAGGTCAAAGGAGGTGATTCTGCCCCTCTGTTCTACTCTACTCTTGTGAGACTCCATCTGGAGTACTGCGTCCAGCTCTGGGGCCCCCAACATAAGAAGGACATGGAACTGTTGGAGTGAGTCCAGGGGAGGGCCACAAAAATGCTCAGAGGGCTGAAGCACCTCTCCTATGAAGACAGGCTGAAAGAGTTGGGGTTGTTCAGCCTGGAGAAGAGAAGGCTCCAGGGAGACTTTATAGCAGCCTTCCAGTATGTGAATGGGGCATACAAGAAGGCTGGAGAGGGACTGTTTACAAGGGCAAGTAGTGACAGGACAAGGGGTAATGGCTTTAAACTAGTAGAGGATATATTTAGATTAGATATAAGGAAAAAATTCTTTACTGTGAGGGCGGGGAGGCACTGGAACAGGTTGCCCAGAGAAGTTGTGGATGCCCCATCCCTGGAAGTGTTGAAGGCCAGGTTGGATGGGGCTTTGGGCAACCTGATCTAGTGGAGGGCGTTGGAGCTAGATGATCTTTAAGGTCCCTTCCAACCCAAACCTATGATTCCATTCTATGATTCTATGATTCCATTCTATGTTAATTTTAAATCTCTTCCAAGCTGACCAAGATTTTAACTGTGCTGTCCCATCTGAAAGGAGAGGCAAAGTTCCCTCTCTCTGCACAGTGTAAATAGTAGCCTGTATAATATACTGCAGCGATTGACTTTTAAGACTGTGCTGGAAAGTTAGCAAAGATGGTCACAGTAGAATAGTGAAATAAACAGAGGACTGGGAAGGGGCTGTATAGTGAACTGCATTGTGGGAAATGTTCCAGGTTGACTAATTTCCTCCAGCCTCCCTAGAAAGCTGCTTGTACAGCTTCAATTTGGATTGTTTAAACTTATTGTGGTGTGTTACTGCATGCTGTTGAGCAGCTGCTGAGATCCATCTTGGAGGCTACTGCACTTAAGAAACCAAACCAAAGCAACCCTCCCTCCTCTCCCCCAAACAGAGATTTGCTTGCATGCTATTTATTAGCATGAAAATATAGTTTTGGAGGTTTCTTGGTAAAGCAGCAGGTGTTGACTGCAACATAGAAACCATGCATTTTGAAAATACTTATTACTATAACAACCAGATAATAGTATCCAGGCACTGCTGTGATCTCCTTATATAGGAAGCACACTATAATCTTGTGTTACACTCATTATTTTTACTATTTTTTTTAGACTTGTTCACATAAATAACACAGTTTGCCTACACTAAGTTAAGAAGCACTACTTGAGCTGTTGTATAGAACTGCCTTTTTAGAGTGTGACAAAGGGTAGGTTCTCCACTAGTCTCAGCCTGCGCAGCTCCATTGACTTCATCTGGGAGTTTTCAGCCTAAATTTTTGTTCTAATTACATATTCAGCAATATGTTGTAAAAAGACTCTTTTGAATAGTCAGTTTAAGCACCATTCTTATTAGCTAGTATGTTCATGGAGGTTTTGCCCAAGCCATGTTTTCTAGAATGATCTAAGTAAAAAAGGACTTTAAACTCATCATGACATACAAAAATAGTATTATAAAAAGGGAAATCTTTTTAGCTATTTTGCATTTTTTTATGCATCAGCTGGTCCATCACAAGTCTGTCTGGTTTGTCACCCCTAGGTACAGTTTCTACCTACATTATTTCTTCTCATAATACTCTTTGGGCTTTGTGGTTAATTTTTGAAAGGAAGCAATATGTTATGTACTTGTTGTCTTTGAATCATTGAAGTTCAGTGCATTGGGAAAGAGGTTCTCCCTAACCACTTTTCTTGATGACTCAATGGCAGCTGCCATTAGAAAAAGTATTGTGATTTCCCAGGCAGGATGTTCGTTTATTGGACTTGTCTGTACTGCTTGAAAGTCTGAGCTGTTTCATGAAGAACCATCAGCGTCTGAACTGACATTCCTACAACTCTCAAAGCCTGTTAGTCATGGGGACATGCTATAGACACTGGTATAGAGAGGCATAAAGAACACGCTTATTGCAATATAAATCAATTATAGCTGTATAGTTTGCAACATTGATTGAAATAATAGAAACATCATGTCAAGGATACTTACTTTTGCCATGTAAGCTTTCTTAGAAAGTAAATTAAATTAGTAATCAAATCAGAAAAAAATAAAGGGAACATGTATTTGGCTCTGAGTTTCTCAGCTATCAAGCTGTACAATTTCTAGCCTGTTGTGGTGGTTTT
The DNA here is from genome assembly GCF_011004875.1 of Balearica regulorum gibbericeps. Classification (NCBI taxonomy): domain Eukaryota; kingdom Metazoa; phylum Chordata; class Aves; order Gruiformes; family Gruidae; genus Balearica; species Balearica regulorum. The sequence goes on along the minus strand of NC_046188.1, from coordinate 49,653,482 downwards.
GGGGTTTTTTTAATTCTGTTTCAACCAAAACACTTTTTCAACATTATTAATGCTGAGAGAAGATTTTTTTTGTTTGGTTTTTTTGGGGGTTTTTTTTGTTAAAGAACAGGAAAGAATTCCTCATACTGTTCTTTTCTCGCTTTGTAAGGATTGATGCCACAGTTGACATTTTTTTCAGAAATCTGCTGGCAGTGATCTAATATCACAAGTGTGCTTTGGAAAAAATAGTTCTAGTAGTGCATCTGCTTTACAGTCCTTATTGATTTTTTTTGCCATATTTATTTGTCAGGGTGGATTTAGTCTATAGCAGGAAGTTGGTTTTGGGGTTTTTTTAAATGCATTATTATCCAACACTAGAAGTCAGAGCAGGATTTTTTTCTTCATTGTTTTTCAGTTGTTAAGGTGTATTTTTATAAAGCCAAATGTTTCAATCTTTCTTTTTGATTATGGATTTTCAAATACATATGTGATAACAGCAAGGTCCCAAAGTTCAGGCCTACACTCTCTTTTGCTTGAGCCCATTAGCCAGTGCAAGATTAACAAGTTTTTTTCAGCTTGCTGTGGATGCAGCTGCCTTGAAGTTAGCCACAGTAACACTACAGCATCTTCAAGTGTTTTCCTATGTAGTCAAACATGCAAGTCTGTGGTTATTGTTTTATGCTCTCTCCACTACCTTCTTTTCTGACACCTGTCTTTGGTTCCTGACAACTGGGTCTGTTTCCAGAAGTGCAAAGCTGTTCAAAGCACTGTTTTCATAATTCTGATTCACAGGAAATGGTTAGCAGCATTTCACTGTGTTGCAATTCACTCATGGTCTCAGTTAAAAGCCTGATGCAATGATCTGTCTGCTGGGATGTCTGCAGGCTGATCAAAAACTGCAAGTGACCTTCAGCTACATGACACTAGACCAGTATTCTATCCAGTTTCTTCTGTTGCTCCCAGCCTCTAAGCATAAAGTTAAATGAAGTTATCTTTACAGAGTCTTTTCAGGGTATAAAAATATTCAGGAACACAGACCTTAAGTTCATTGGGGCAGGAGTTCCAGTCTCTTCTTTACAGTCTAACGATTTAGTATGAGAGATAACACTTCATCTCTGCATCCTGTTTTCAGTAGTGTTGTATGATAGATGAGCTAAAGTAAAACAGGAATAAGACACATGAGGTATCTATTCAAAGTTTTACACAGAGGTGGGGAGAGGGTGGGAATTTTCCAGTGATTATACCCTTGCCCATGAGACTTAATTATCCAAAACAGTCTGATAACTAATGAAATTTGTTTGCATAGCTAATTCCCCTGATTAGTTCTGGGGAAGTGTGTGGCTTTGTTTATACTTCAGGGAGTTTCCTGTATAATTTTCTTCCAAAGGTGAATAACATCATATTTCCCTAAATGCAGCTGGCTCCAAGAATCAAACTCCATGTTCAGCAACTGAATTTTCAGTCATCTCAGATACTTTGATGACTGCATCTGCTACAGGAGTTTCTTTCTCTTTTTTCAATATGTACCTTGTACAAGTTGCTAGCTCACACTTCAGCCTATGCCATAGTTTCTTTAAAGTACACCTTTTTCAGAGAAAACCCATTCAGATGTAACACCTCATTCCATAATTTATCTATGTAAATCTCTAGAAGTGTATAAGAAAAGACAGAATTATCACAACCACTAGTTTAAATGGTGAAAACTCTTTTGAACACCAGAAATTATTTGGATTTTCATCTAAATTTAGTTTTGGTTTTTAACAGTTCAGCAAATTGTAGCGTTCATGGATGGTGATCTAGCCTATACACAGAACAGGTCACCAGCTGACAACACCAAACTCTATAGGTAAATTACTATGAGATCTCTTTGGTGAAGTACTTTTCAGGACCTTCTTTCTTTGGTGTTTATTTTGATCGTCTGGACACTTTTCTAATGACTTAACAGAAGATTTTTTTTTAAAAAAAAAAGCAAAAGCCTCACCCTGGCATGGCATGAAAATTAAGTAGGAAGGGAAGATGAATGAAACCAGTAAGTTTTGCTATAAGCAAAGAAAGGAGAACATTAATAGTTCCTTTTTATGCCTGTCATGTCTCCTTTGAAAGTAATAACTTGAATGCTGACTGCAGCTCAGTATTAACATGGACACAGAAATAGAGATGAGTTAATACTTCCACTGGACTAGCTGCATTTAAACAAACAGAACTCTTACATTTCCCAGATGAGAATATGCTGCCTCAGTTCACCTACTATTTAGCCATGGACAGTAATGCAACATTTGCTGATGTCTGTCTGCCTGTATATTGTTCTTTCTGCCTGCCATAATAAATCTATCAGGTCATAATCAGGAGATCGTGCTCTAGTGATGTTATCTGATTTCTCACCTAAAGCTGCTGGTAAATGTGGGTATGAACCCCAAAGGGAAATAGAGTATTGTATAGGAACTGAAAAAGCTCAGAAATCTGGGCTTTTTCCTTCTCAAAGACATAAAGAGGAAGAACCCAGTCTTCATGAGGAGAACAGGATGTGAGGCTCCCCAGACTCTGTGATCAGAGGTGCATGCAAGGAAGTTTCTCATTCCAATTAAATCTTGTGGATTAAATGGTAGCTACACATGATGGAAGAATACAGGTTTTCATCAGGTTCTTATTATGATTGTATTGGTCTAACTGAATGAACTTTGAATTCAGAAGTAATTTTTTTCTTGGCAGCCAGTATCAAATATTATGATGAGGCAAATGAGGCACCTCTTGACTTGCAACACTCTGCCTTACAGATTTTGAGAGAACATGCGATTCCAAACAGGGCTATCCCATTCACTGTTTCTTTCAGAAGAAAAAGAGAAGCTGAGACACTTTGGTGCATGTTTTTGAGAGAGATTTTCCGCAGACCTTTTGCACACAGCTGTCCCAGTACCAGCATCTATATTCCTAATTCGTGCCCTTGGATTTCTGAATCTTTTAGGCTGTCCAAATTACTGAAAAGCTTGGAAGCTAATGACAGAAGTCTCAGATGAAAAAAGGAACCTATGGCTGTTCAGCATCTTGCACTGTGTGAAGAATTGGGCTAGAAGCCAGTCTGGTTGTTCAAGGCAGACTGATAGAGGTCAGTAGAGAAGTAATTTTTAAATCTCACCTTTTTCCTGGGCTTGGAACTCTACTTTATTTATGACTTGATGTATATGAAAACCTGAAATTCCCAGTAAGAAACTCCCTTCTAGAGTACAGAGACCAGTTTGTCCTTTCAGTCAGGATGCTGGCTGAGTTGGTGGTGGGGTTTTTAGCGTGCATTCCTCTGAAAGGAAGTCTTGACACTTAGACTTATTCAGAAAGTAGAAGACCCTGGTTCAGTGCTTTCCTCTGACAAGGGTTCACCCTTCCAGGAAAAAAGCCATAGATAGACCAGAGGGTAAACTGGCACTGGGTTATCTTTACTTATTTCATGAGAGGGAGCCACTATGTGGCCAAGAATACAACATTCAAAAGCAAGCACAGTCAGCCAGAAAGGCTAGTCTGGAAGGGTGTCCTGGATTCATGGTTCTCAGGAGTAAGTCTATGCCTTATTATTTATCGCTGCCCATAAATAAAGATTATCCTACTCTTTAGTGTTAGGTGAGCAGTAATCAATAGTTCCCATTGTATTGGATTTGTGTGGCAAGGTTTTGGTAGCAGGGAGTGGGGGGGCTACAGGGGTGGCTTCTGCGAGAAGATGCTAGAAGCTTCCACTGTGTCTGACAGAGCCAATGCCAGCCGGCTCCAAGACGGACCCACCGCTGGCCAAGGCCAAGCCAATCAGCGCCTCTGTGATAACATATTTAAGAAAGACAAAAACAGTTAGAGAGAGCTTTTGCAGCCAGAGAGAGGAGTGAGAAGATGTAAGAACATCTGCAGACACCAAGGTCAGTGCAGAAGGAGGGGGAAGAGGTGCTCCAGGCACCGGAGCAGAGATCCCCCTGCAGCCTGTGGTGAAGACCATGGTGAAGCAGGCTGTCCCCCTGCAGCCCATGGAGGAAGGATGAGGGGGTGTAGAGATTCCACCTGCAGCCCGTGGAGGACCCCATGCTGGAGCAGGTGGAGACACCCGAGGGAGGCTGTGGCCCTGTGGGAAGCCCACGCTGGAGCAAGCTCCTGGCAGGACCTGTGGACCCGTGGAGAGAGGACCTCACAACAGAGCAGGTTTGCTGGCAGGACTTGTGACCCCGTGGGGGACCCATGCTGGAGCAGTTTGCTCCTGAAGGTCTGCACCCTATGGAAGAGACCACTCTGGAGCAGTTCGAGAAGGACTGTAGCCCATGGGAAGGACTCCATGCTGGAGAAGCTTGTGAAGGACTGTCTCCCGTGAGAAGGACTCCGTGCTGGAGCAGGGGAACGATGAGAGGAGTCGTCCTCCCCCTGAGGATGAAGAAGCGGCAGAAACAAACTGTGATGAACTGACCGTAACCCCCATTCCCCATCCCCCTGTGCTGCTGAGGGGGGTGGAGGTTGAAACCGGGAGTCGAGTTGAGCCCAGGAAGATGGGAGGGGTGGGGGGAGATGTTTTAAGATTTGATTTTGTTTCTCTACTCTCTTTTGCTTAATAATAAATTAGATGAATTCCCTCTCTAAGTTTGGTCTGTTTTGCTTGTGACGATAATTAGTGAGTGATCTCTCCCTGTCCTTATCTTAACCCACAAGCCTTTCATTATACCTTTTCTCCCCTGTCTAGTTAAGGAGGGGAGTGATAGAGCGGCTCTGGTGGGCACCTGGCATCCAGACAGGGTCACCCCACCACACCCATCAATGATAAAAATCTCATCATGCTTTTTAGCTCTTACGATCTTGGGGAATTTTGCACTTAGGCTTTCTGAGCATATTCAGTAACAGAAATCAAAATCTTTTTACTGACACAGACCATAGGTCTACATGGAAACAAAATGTTGAGATAAGATTGCTGACCATCACAGCCTTGAGCTAAGATCCCCTAATCCTTCTTGGTTTGTTTTTGACGTATGTATGAGTCTATGTTTTGGTCTGGTTCTTTGCAGGTAACCATTTCTGGGTTTTGCTGTCTCACAATGCCTTTTCAAGTGTCCCAGAGAAAGGAAGGGCTGAACATTTATCAGTGAAAGTAGACATAATCTTCCTGCCTACAGCATGTTTTGCAGAGGGAAGTGATATCTCCTGCAAATGAAAGGTGTAAATATCTTATTTTCTTCCTTTCAGGCATAACACTTGGTGAAAGAAGGTGAAAGTGCTGTCTTCTAAACAGTTGATTTCCGCAGGTGTTCCCTTTTTCAGTGTAGTGTTAGAAAAGTTAACGTTAGAAAGTGCCAAGGGAATTGAAGTACACTGTGGCTTCACTATCTGTCTTTCTGGGTGGAATAATCATGGCCAGAGATGTGATATGTGCCAGTCAAGGAATTTGTCATATACTGTGCTTGATAGTTCACAGCAAGGGAAAACAAGGGAAGTCTTGAATTGTGTAGAGCTAGACTGAGATAATAGCAAAGCCTGTATGCATGAGTTACACAAGCATGATTATCCCCTTGCCACAGTTTTCCATGGTTATACTGCATAGCTACAATGCATACAAATGTTATCCTGCTATAGCAACATGACTCATTTGTTCTTTTAAAGACATTTCTATTACATCAGGGGGATCATTTTTGGAAATCTGAACATTTTCACTGAGTCAGTTAACTGTTTTTTCTTTTCCAAATGTGCCTGATTGTCCTCTGAGTAAGCTTGGAGAATGTGAAGCTGGACGACTATTGGTGGGGTCTGTCTGTCTGCAGGCAGAAAATTCCCTGAATGAATATATGGCTTGTACGTCATACCAGTATTATTCATAAACATACTATCTAAGAAAGAGAACAATTTAGTAAACCAATAAATACTTTTTCTGATAGTAAATTGAAGAATGCACACTGAGGAAGAGATAACTCCTCTTTCTCAGAGGACTTTCCCAGTTGTTTGGCCTTGCAAAAATAATTCTTAAATTGGTACAGAATAACTCCATAAACAAATACTTCTTTGTGTTATAGAAACTACATTTTATGAAAAAGCAACTTTGTATCACAATAGTAAATCTTACTAATACTACAAGTAGTAAGATTTTAGGGGACTTTAAAAGTTGATATTATAAAATTATTAGATTGTCTATTGTCATGTTGTCTATTTCAAAATTATTTTTGTTTAGACTATATGGTCCAAGGTATTTCCACTGAATATCTGGAAACTTCTTAACTAGAGATTTTTACCTAAAGTGATCAGAAGAAATCCAGATTATATCTCCTTCTATTTATATACAATTTTATTGGAAAATTTTATAATAGAAAGGTGTGTCTGTGTGAAAGAGCACATTGATGTGTTTGCTACTTAATAGAAGAGACAGAATTTTTTGTTTATGAAACATTAAGCCTGCAGTAGTCATTTGATATAACCCAGAAGGGGAAAAAACCTGCTGGATAAATTGAAAAAAATCCTGCCTGCATACTGTCTGTATGATTTGTCTGTAAAGGGACAATGATACACCCTTGTCACTTGAAAATATGAAAATTAGAGTGAGGCAGAGCTAGGTTTAACAAAATTAAAACTTTTCTTAAAATGGCCAGAACGTAGGCATTAGTTTTTAAATACTGCTGTGGCTTTGTTGTTTCACTGACATAACTATTCTGGGGGGAAAAAAAAAAAAAAAAAAAAAAAAAAAATCAGTCTGTTTATTATAGACATGATGTGCTAAAGAATAATACAGGCAATGTTTGCTCTAGCTCTCAATTTCAGGTAAATCTCAGCCTAAGTACTTGTGAAATGGCTCTGGACTGTCTTGAAGTTAGTGAGAGTTAAGGGATGGAAAGCAAACAGCAGGGATTTCCCAGGCTTGGTGCTTGTTAGCTTAGAAACACTGAATTCCTTCATTTAAATTGCTTAAAAATGTCTCCTCCATCTCTGGAAAACCAAGTTATGCATGCTTGAAGGCTAGCAGACCCCTGCTGTCTTTACATGTAGTCTGCTCTGCTGCCAGTCCTGTAAACATTGCTTGACATGAGTGGACACTTACAAAGTAGGAGATATGCTCAGTGTCACAGCAGGCAGAGGCAGCCAAATTAATAACTCCTTGGTTATTAATTCTACTCTTACAGGATCACCATAACCAACTTGTAAGAAATAACAAGCCTCAGCTCGCTGGCTTGCCTTTAGTTTTACTTTCTTGCTTGCAAGGGCGGCTCTTGCTGCAGCCAATGGGAGCATTCTGGGCTTTGATTAATCATAAAGTACTCATAAATTTTGTAATGAAATGATTTAGGAGACATTGACATAGAGACTTTCAGTCTTTAAAGCTCTTACTCTGTACTAGAACACTTTCGTATTTTTATTAACACTATTCTCTGTTTGCTTTTAGGCAAAATGAGATGAAACAAACACTGTGCAAACTAGAACAGAAATTGCAACAGCACACAATTACATGATATATACCTAGCATTACACTGCAGGCACGTCAAGATTAAAAATAGCAACATGGAGGTCCTAATTAACACATGCACACTATCTTGGCAACCAGCAGCTTTTGAAATAGGAATTCACTGGATTAAACTCTCTCAAATCTTGTCTCTTCTTTACTCCAACTGTATATGAAAGACACATCTGCAATTTGTTTTCTGCATTTATTCACATTGTTTTAACATGTATTATGCCTATTCTTTCCAGATAAGTTTTCATGCAGGTCATCATCTAAGATTCTATTTTTCTAGGCACTGATTGATTACTTTTGGCTGGTGTTTGGACATAGAGCAACTGAAAGAGCAAAGCAAGAGTTACATCACCCCGGGTTTTGTTCTGAGGAGGATACCACTTTAACCCTGCTGTTGCAAGCTAAAAAGTGATATAAATGCCTACAAGAGGACACAGAAACAGCCTGGAAAAAAAATAGCATAGGGACTGCAGGTACCAAAATATCTTTGCATGTATCTGGGGGCTGGTTTTGTATTTCTGGAAAGCAAACTTTATTTTCATACAATCATAGAATGGTTTGGGTTGGAAGGGACCTTAAAGATCATCTAGTTCCAACCCCCCTGCCATGGGCAGGGACACCCTCCACTAGATCAGGTTGCCCAAAGCCCCATCCAACCTGGTCTTAAACACTTCCAGGGATGGGGCATCCACAACCTCTCTGGGCAACCTGTTCCAGTGCCTCACCACTCTAACAGTAAAGAATTTCTTCCTAATATCTAATCTAAATTTACCCTCCTTCAGTTTAAAGCCATTACCCCTTGTCCTATCACTAGATGCCCTTGTAAACAGTCCCTCTCCAGCTTTCCTGTAGGACCCTTCAGGTACTGGAAGGCTGCTATAAGTTGTCCCTGGAGCCTTCTCTTCTCCAGGCTGAACGACCCCAACTCTTTCAGCCTGTCTTCATAGGAAAGGTCCTCCAGCCCTCTGATCAGCTTCGTGGCCCTCCTCTGGACTCACTCCAACAGCTCCATCTCTTTCTTGTACTGGGAACCCCAGAGCTGGACACAGTGCTCCAGGTGGGGTCTCACGAGAGTAGAGCTGAGGGACAGAATCATCTCCCTTAACCTGCTGGTCACTCTTCTTTTGATGCAGCCCAGGATACACTTGGCTTTCTGGGATGCAAGCGTGCATTGCACATTGATCATGTTGAGCTTACTATCCACCAACACCCCCAAGCAGTAACACATTCTGCAGCAGAAAAAGACCAGTTAGGATCTTTAGCACTTGAGTAGATAATCACTTGTTTCCAACATACTTTGTCCTTTTTTCCTCTCAATGCATCATAAACTTTTTTTGGATTTTTTTTTAACTGGAAAATTATTACAGGAACAGCCAGAAACAAGCAATAATTATAGTAATGCATTACAAAATAAGGTACTGTTGGAATCAGAAAAGCAGCAAAGCAATCTGCTTGTGGCTTATTTCCTGGGTGAAAGAAAGAGCTCAGGGTGTGACTGGGAAGAGGAAGTTTATGCCATGGAAATGTAGTAATCACTATCCATGAATAAGGAGCTGTTGACTAATGGGCAGTAAAGTTTTGGTGCACTAGATGATTAACAAGTGACCTAGTTTCATCCTCTGCATCCTGCCCATGACTCTGAGAAGGTGTCTCCATATTTTTTGCCCATCTGAACGTGCATTTTGCTTTAGTCAGGATTAAATCAACTGCATAGAGTGTTGATGACTTCCTTGCTGTAGCTGTGACCATGAACTTTGCATTTAAGAACAGGATGCAGAATTCTGGTTAGATTCCAGTCACTGTGTTCTTCCTCCTTAAATTGTCACATATATTCATCTGAAATAAACAACTGTCAAAACAATGTGCTTTCAATCAATTGCTGTATTGCAGTGACAGACAAATTTATCTTTAAATGTAGCCTGCAGTTAGAGTCAATTGATGACGATGGGCTGCTAAATAAAATAGCAATTGTTGCTCATTATAAGTACCCATATAATAAACATTAACTAGATATTGCTGTGTAAAATTGGTGGAGGGAGAAAATGAAATTGATGTGTTCGGTATTTTACTTGGTAGTTTTAAAGTTGAAATGTAAATTGTACAGTATATCTATCTGATACAAATGTCAAACAGCATCATAAGATCATTTGTTTCATGCCAGTCAAAAGATAACAGCAAAATCATGTGAATCATTTGCTATATCAGATATGAAGGGAACTAAAATAAAGTTCCTGTCTCTTAAAAAGGCAGAACTGGTAGTGCTTGGAATGTAGTGATCAAGAAATAAAAAATAAAATTTTGCTAGAATGGAAAGTAAACCTAACAGAAAAGTAAATTTCATTGAAGGCTACAATGTTAATTAAGTTTCTGTTGAATAATACTGGATTGGCAGCTTGGAATATGAAGGCATTTTTAATTTTAAAAAAAAAATCACACTCACTTGAAAAGTACTTTAGAAATGTCTTTAGGTGAGCTGTCTTGAGTTCTTTAAGTAGAACAGATAAATAGCTTGATTCCTGGTATTTTAGAGAACACGTTTAGAGAACTCTCTTCCCTATTGGAGAGAATATTCCCTATTCCTCACTCAAGGACAAGATAATACACCGGATGGTCCTCTAGCATAATTCCTTAATTCCTTTAAAACTTCCAATTTTTATTTCCCCTTCAGGATTTTATTTGAAAGCTCATATATGCCTGAATCATAGGAGTCTTTACGAGTTCATATTTTGAGTAGGTTGTTGCCAGTATGTAACATGATTGCTCTGCCTTTAGTGGATGCTAACTAAGGGGGAAAACATTTATAACACCTGCAGAAGCTAAGATTTTTCCAGTTTGGTGTAATTTCCCATTCTAAGCTTAAGAGAATGCTAGTTACAATCTGGTGTGGTGTAGTAACTGGATCTGTACTCAGATGAAATTGCTGGGTTATTAAGTCTACAGAGCCTCTCTTAGTTTCTTTCTCTCTTTCTCTCTTACCCTGTGTGATCTGCTGTTTCTGCCTCCTTGTGACTCCCTGAGATTAAGCTTCCTGCTAATTGTATCAGGGTATTCCCCAGGGAGGCTGGAACTGGAAGATGTCCTCTATGGGACAGGAGTGGAAAATCTCCCACAGTGAGCTCCAGGAGTTTTAAAGCATGGGGTTTTTTCTTTGGCAAGGATTTCTTCATACTGAGCAATACAAGAGGAATATTTTTACTGGATTTACATCTTAAAGAGCCAAGAAATTGTCTAAAAAAGCTGTAGCTGAGATACTAACATTGCATTTTAATTTGAAAGGGTATCTATCTGCTGCTCTGCCCAGCAGTGGTGCCTCAGAATGAAATTGTTTTTTGGAGGAGAAAATCTTAGCAGAATTTTCTAAGCTTGCTTGGAGATGGTTGATTGCAGGCAGAGCAGTTTTAGCCCTTTAACAAAAGGCTGTACTATACTCAAGAGGAGGGAGCTAAGAGGTTTATTGGTGAAAGATGCTCAAAGGATGAAAGTGGTGTCCATTCAATTCTACTTTGCCAGCACTGAGGTTCTAGATGATGCAGCCAGTTTGGCTGGTATAGGTTGTTTTGTTCAAATGTGAGCTCGGTAAATAATCAGAAAATTCCAGGGAAAATGGGGATGATCACATGCATGATCACATGCTTCCTCCTCTCCTCACCTTTCCAGGATCCCAGACACACTGATGTAGACAGTGCCTACTTAACAAGCATCTTTTTAGTGTTTTGTTTATGCCTCATTTTTCTATGTTTGGCCTTTAGGGACTGTGTCTGATGACCAAGAAGCCACGTGCTTTGAGATGACTCATGCTTTTCTATAGCGCATGAATGCTTCAAAAGCAGTCGTTTGTCTTTACAAAGGCCCCTGAGACAAGCAAATCTTATCACCTCCAGGACATTTGAGTAAAAGAAACAATTAGCTTGATTTGAGACAGTACAGTTCTATTTGTTAACCAAGTACAGTTCTGACAAAACTGACATGCAGGAAATCATGTTTCAAAATACGTAGAAGTAAACTGAACTTTAAACCTTCGAAGTGTAGCGCGCTCTAATTTCACTTACAGCTATGAACCTATGAGATTTCTTTTACGAAGAAGCCTCAGTCCAGACACCAGAAGTTAACATGCAGCCTTCACTTGTTTAAAAAAAATATATAGTATCAGTTCAAGTAACTTCTCCAGTTTCAGGCAGAAAGTAAGTGGCAAAGAGAGGAATTCAGTTTAGCCTTTAATCTCAACCGTGACCACACCTTTTTTCTCCTGCAGTCCCTTATTCTAACTGCTATACACTCCCCAGTCTCTGTGAGGATTATGGATGAAATAATCACTTTTATTTCAGAGCTTTCCTGCCTTCCCAGAGTGTTTTGTAGCTTGTATGCTACATAAGGTATTGCAAAGAAGGAAAATATATGATTGTGAAATTGTGAAGGTGGCTTCCTTATGCATACAACAGGACTGAATTATGACTACACACTGATGAATGCCAATATGTCCTCATTTTGGAACCTTGTAACCAAATAAAAGAGATGTTCTATGCAACCTGCTTGGTTTTCAAAAAAATGAAATGAAAAAAAGCCTCCAGAAGTGCTGCCTTGTAGAGAAGTATCTTGCGTTGTTATCACAGTCATCAGTTAACAGTGATGTTTATCTGTAGCAGACTGATGCTTACAACCAGACCATCACTAGAGGAAAAATGAGGGAGTGGTAGATGACAGTGACACTTTAGCATAGACTGACCATATCTCTGGAATGCATTTACTGTACATCCAGTAGGACAAAGCTCCTGGCAGGAGAAAGGGATATGTCTGGAGAGAAAGAGTATGGGTGTGGACATGGCTGCCATTTTTATTTCTTTCAGCACAAAGTCAAGCTTTTATATTGCTTCTATTCTATGCTGCAATTTCCCTTTTGCTTTGTGGCCTGCTTCCTTACTGAGTCAGCCCAGGTCTACTTCTCTTCCTGCCAGGTCTTTCAACAGGATTCTTTTTGCAGTCCACTTGTATATATGTCAACTCTTGTCCTCTCTTTGACTCTGACAGCTTCTTTATTGCTCTGGGGTTTGTGCGGCTACATGGAATTTGGCAGTTTCAGGGACAGTTGTGCTTAGCCCCATGCTTGGGCATGCCCCGTGGAGGTGGAATATTTGATAATCGTAGCTGCAAACAGCAACTGTGTGTATATGAGATGCACTTATGCTTAGAATTTTAGCAGCAGTCATAGGATCGGAATATGGCATGCTCCTGATGCAACAACCACTCCCATGTGAATCTGTAAAGTTTTAGAAGTATGCATATTTGAATAAAACAATACATTCTTAATGTTATGTTTTGAAAAGACCAAACTATTCTGGTTGAAATTTCCCCAAAATTAAATTTACTTTAACACAGCAGACACCCAGAAAAAATTTGTTTCAAAATTTAACAGACCTTTAAAATACGATTTTTTAAACAGATATTGTTACATGGCTTTAATAGGTAGAACAACAAATAATAGCTACTAAGCCACCAACAAATAGAAATATGTTTCTATCTACATAAGACTGACCCAAGCAACAATTTAAAATTACAGGACTGTGTGTTTTATTTCCAAACTCAGAGCCTTAAAACTTACTTATTTAAGGATTTTCTTTCCTCACTAGAAGGCATTTCCCTACATAGCCAGTCTCTTCTTCCTTTCTTCCCCTTTCCCTGCATATAATAAAATATTTTTCTTGATCTACAATATTGAGATGAAATCGAGCCCTGTCTGGCATCCTTTCAAAAAGGCAGAGATGTAGGGAGGATATTTGAACTATTAGCTAAACCTCATATATAAAATTTTCCATTCTCTTTTAATAATGCTTTGGCATTTGTTAAGTGCTTTTTATTCTTTGTAAAGACATGACCTAAAAGTACTTCATGAAAAACTGAGCTAGATCCTTGAATGGAGGAGGAAAAAGGAATGATTCTTGCAGGGCTCTGGAACATACAGGCAGAGGAAATGAGCCAGATTTCACTCTCCTTCAGTAGATTTTGTTTCAAAATGGCTGGCAAAGACAAAAAAGTCTTGAAACTTCTCCAGATTTCTTAGTATTTCTGTGAGCAGCCAACGTTTCCTTTGAATTGCCTGAAGTAACTTCAAGGGGGAGCTGTGCACTCTTACAACAACAAAAAAGAAGTCAGATACACAGTAGTGCTCACAGTGCTAGTGCTCTAGTATCTGTTGCACAGTTACTTGCACATACATGTACTCCAGTATTGGAACTCACTGGAAAGATTTTATATTCTTTCTCCCTTTCATTTTTCTTTCCCTTCTCTTCTCATAGATTTCTCCTTTTTTATTTTCCCTCTGTCTCTTCCACAATTCTTCACTTCCTCTCTGCAAGTCATTTTTATTACTCACATTGACCATAGATTGGGTTTCTGAGTTTCTGTGCCTTTACTTGCAAACCAAAAGGCTTCCTCTTTGCTAAAAAGAAAAAAAAAGAAAAAAAAAAGAAAAAAAAAGAGGACAAAACCCTCCAAGTCTCCACCCTGTGAAGATTCCATGTAGAGCTCTTGAAGGATTTGTATTCTCTTCCATCAAATTCACAAAGAGGCACATGCCAAATCTGTTTTCATGTCCATGAAGGAAAAGTTGGACTTCTTTGGGAGAAAAGAAATTAACAATGCTACATTTGTATTTTCACAGCTGACAAACGCAAACTTCATGGTGAGTATGTTAGGATCTACCTTTCCAGGTCTGAGTGCACAGTAATAAAAATGCAAGGAAATTCATTACATCAAATGCTGTGTGAGAAAAGGATAGAGAGACCCTTTCTAATACTCTCGTTCTTCCTGTGTCTCTATAAAGGAAAATTAATTGCAATCTGTAGTTTACCTTCTGGAACTGAGAAACTTGGAATGTTTCCTCTGTAAAACAACACTACAATTGGAGGTTAATGCAAGCCCATAGGCCCTCTTTTTCTAAGCATTTCTTTGTCAAATGCTGCTGAGGGCAATTTTCTCACAACAGTGGTGACTTACTTTTCATTCAGATACCTAACATTTGTGCTTGAACTTTAAAGATTATAATTATTCAGAACTTCATAATAAGAACAAGTTTAGGGTCAAAATTGTTTGCTTCTGAATGCACATTTTTGCAATCATATTAAATTTGAGATTTAAAGGGCAAGTTTAGAAACCTTGCATAATTGCATAGTAGCAAACCATTCAAGAATCATGGTATTTTCTTGGTTTCTGCAGATATCAGATCACCTCTGCTACCTTTTTCCATGTCAAGGAGTTGAAAACAAACAAACTCAAGAACAAAAACCAGTATTTGATGTTCTATATTCATACAAGATATTGTGCTGTGATCACTACATGTTCTTTTGTGGTTAATGCTTGTGATACACCTCACATAACAAGGCATCAGTTTATGATATGCTGCACAAAGACATTGTAGAAAAAGACGTTTCCTCATCCCCAAAAGGTGTACTACACAATAAGAGGCAAGGCATAACTCAAACTGGGAGAAACAATCAAATAGCAGTTAAGTTAGTTGTCAGCGTGAAGAGTATTATAATTCTATGACTTCATTCAGTAATGAGGTTGTAAATCGTAGATATGACAGTGGAAAAAATGTCAGTGTTATTTTTAGATAATGCATATTCAGTAAGGCAGGATGAATATTCCGTGTAAGTAAGTCAAGGGCTTACATAAAAAGCTGTTGATAAACTGCAAAAATTCTAGAGCAAGGTATGGCAGCAAAATGATTATGGTCTGGAAAGACTGACTTGTGGGGAAAATGTGAAATGATAACTCAGAGGGAATCGTGATACAAGTTTGTAAAAGCTGAAGCATGTGAATGCCAAAGAAGGAGAGGAATTTACTGCAATGCAAAGGAAGTACTACAAGAATTAATGAGCTGAAAAATTTGGAGACAGTATAACTATGAGACTGCAAAAATGCTTTAAAGTACACTTAGAATATAAGACTGGACATATGTCTAAAAAATATAGGGCAGGAACCAGCCTGAACATTGGAAGTTGGTAATCTACTGTTACATTTGAGCCTTATAGACTTCCCTCCACCACAATGTTATTCTGCCAGTAACCTCAACACTTGTGTGGAGCCGGCATGTTGCATTTCTGACTGCTTTATTACTGATTATGAACTATGTTATGATAGGCCATGTAAAAAAGTAAACAGTTAATGGATGACTGACTTCAAATCATCTTCTCTCCAATTACCTGGAGAAATCTCTGCAATGATAATGAGACATATGAATTTTAAAATAAGGAACAAGAGAAGAAGGTGGGGAGAGACTTGTATGATTCTGAGTATTTGCTCACCAAGAGCATAAATCAGATAAATAAGTATACAACAAAATGCAAAGCAATATGATCAGTGGTCAGAAAGACAACAAAGGGAATCATGTAGATGAAAACAGGGAACAGTATAGATACTGAAGGAACTACACTTCATCTCAGAGACTGGGTGTGGTCAGTGAGAAACCAAATATTTATATACTAATACCGCAGCCTGGTAACACAACAGAGGAAGCTGAGATGGTAGGGGAAATGAAACTAGATGGGGTGGGAATAAGAGGAACATGGTGGAATAAGAATCATGACTGGACTGTAGGTACTGAAAGGTATGCCATATACAAAACCACTATTTATACATGAAGCTGGTGTTAAGGCAGATGGATAATGCACACTCAGGATATGATCAGACATAAACCAAACAAAAAACAAACAGAAAAAGAGGTTGCTACCTCTTAAGGAAAATAGGTTTGTATTAAAAGCAAATCTAGTTACGAATAGTAAAATAAGTTACCATAGGACAATACTGAAACCTGTATAGATGTTTTGAGATTTCTAATGATGTTAGGAAATACTTTTTGGGAATTGCATGTCTGTGAGATTTTTAGCTTTCTTGATAAGAGTTAGAAAAGAAATGCCACTTACAATGGTAAGCCTTAGACATTCTCAGATTTGATAGCTAACATATGTCTTCCTGGATTGTTCCCTGAATTAGAAAGGGGTGATGTTTGGGTGTGTAATAAAACATGCTACAAAGATGATACAGAAGAAAAAATAGTTGTGTTTTGAATGATGGCAGCTTGATCCACTATAAATTAAGGGTAGGATAACCAAAAGCAGATATGTGAATACGGCCTTCAGTTTTGAGAGAGAAAAATAAATAATTTTCTTGTGTAAAGGATGGTGATTAGTTAGTCAGGTTACTTGAGCAGGAAAGCTGAGAAGTTTGCATGTAGTAGACAGTACTGGCACTTGCTTAATTAGAGTGTTGTGGAACTAGCAAGACTTCTTATCTCATACAAGGGAAAACTTATTCAAGGCACTCCGTGCCTAGATAGATAATTGGTACCTCCAGAGTGATATTAGTGTAAGTGGGAATGAATGGAATATAGTCTGCTGATCAAAAATACCCCATGTCTTGAACATGAATTATATGGCTACAGAATCAGCAGAAACCTAGTTCAGACAAACCCTGTTAAGAACGTAAAAAAATAGATTTCAAGAGGTCCTTCAGCCATATAAAGTGAAAAGTTTATAAGGAAATATGTTCAATGCAGTGAGGATGTGATCAGGAGTAAAGATATTTATCTATTATGATTCAAAACCTAAATCAGTGTCAACCTCTTTCCCAGGTTTCCAAGTTAGCTAGCATGGAAAAATTTGCAGGGCCAACTTGCATCTATTTATTATATAATGCTCAGATTAATGCTGAAGAAAAGCAAATGTTTTATCAACACTTACAGAGGAAGGGATATATCTGCATGTCTGTATGTGCATTAGTACAACCTGAAAGAGAAGGAAGACTTCAGAGCAAATTTGAAGGACAGGATTACTCAAAGATTGAAACAAGGATGTATTCAAACAATGATTTTACAAATAAAAGGTTGTGCCACTCAAATCTTTTATCTCTTTCTCTAGAAAATCAGGAAATTTTTTGGCAGTGGGGAAAATCTTATTTATTTGAATTAAATGCATCATATATGAGGCCACATTAGAAATCATTGATTAAGAAGGGAATGAGTGTAAGAATTTTAAAGTGGAGAAGGAGTCGGTAAAGGAGAAGAGAGGTAAAGAAGCACCTTGGGAGTGGAGGGTTGGACTGATGATAAAAAGATCATAACCCATTGTCATCACATGGTAGAACTGGATCATCACACAGGAAGGTTTGAATGCACTGAGGACTGACATTCAGCAGTACAGTAGAGAAAAGCACTGAATGGAGACTAATCACAAAACTATGCTGAATTGGGTCTACCACAGGGGTAGGGTCTGGAGGAGCCTTCCATTAGAAATAGTCCATAGTATTCACGTGACTTTTAAAATAGAGATTAGAATAAAATGAAAAGTCACTGTTGTGACTAGGTGACTGAACAGGGAATTGCTTTGGATGAGCTTGGAAAATCTTTCCAAATTTACGGTCTAAATGTGTATTCAATCTCTGTGAACAGTTAGTCCCTGGTTCCTCTCTCCAGTACCCTTAATCTACAGTGCAGGAACTATTTAGGTCTCCATATAAACACGCTTCTCAGCAAACATTTCCCAAGACTCATCTTTCTGATCACAGCACTGAATTTAATCACAAGTTGAGTGGGTTAAGTAGCATTTCCAGTAGTAGACAAGGAGAAAAAAACCTACTCTTTTTTTTCACTTCTATCACTTCTGTGAAAGAGCCTGCAGGAAAAAACCCTTTCATTTAACTTTATCTAGGAGGTAAGATTAAAAGGTTAAAATAGCCTATCATCATTTTAGATGGTATAAAACATCAAAATACTCACTCCTCGGAGAACTGCTGGCCTGCTGTATCTGAGGAACTGCTCAGGTGAAAGTTTGAGAAAGGGGAGGTGGCATGAAAATGTCATCCTGATAAGCTTATTTAAATTACAAGCAAAAAGTGTCCCTCCTCAGACATTAACTAGGTATTTAATTTTATAGTACTCTACTGTTGGTAACATCCTTCTAGCCCCATCTCCCAACTGGAAATATTGTTTTATTCCTACAAGAAGTCACCATGTGGCATGCAAGCATAAATTGCACAGAAGATGAAATGGCTGGCTTTTCTACACAAACATAGCTGTTCTGAGTGGCTGAAATATGCAGAAATTCTACTCTAAACACTTCCCTCCACAGATCAAACTCTCTATCACCTCTTTGATGTACTTGTCTTGCCTAGTGTAGGGATGTACATTATCACTTGGAGACAGTTTGCCAGTCTTAGTGTCTGATTTACAGGTCTATCTGGAGCGGCTAAGTGTGCCTGGAATTTTGATGTGTAAATAGCATATACAAAGATGCATCATATAGAAAATATTAAAATATATACATTGTTGCTCTAAGAAAGTAACTTCTGTTCATTATTACCCTGCTTAATTAAAAAATATGCAGGAGATTCCAGAAGATCTTTATTTCTGACAATTCCTTATTGTCAGAAAGGGGACATGCATTATTAGCCAGAGTTTTCTGCTGTGGGGGATCCTGAATAAGGGAGAGAATTTTGTGTGACATAAAATGAGAAAATGGTAAAATTGCATGTTACTATCTAACCCCTTCAATGTAGGACAAAATAATCAAAGGGAAACAATCTAGGATGGTTGTGAGGCAGCTTGAAATAAGCAGGATAGATAAACAGGAAGGAGTACAGAACACTCTAATCAGGCTCACCTGGTCTGATATTTCACTTAATGTATCCTAGTACAGGGAGAGATTGTTCCAATTCACTGCTGATATCTTCAGCTCAGTGTTCAAACTCCAGGTTAGTTTAAAAAAAGTAAAATGAGGAAGTAGCTTCACTGTCACAAGGCATTGTACTTCTGCAAAAGTAACAAAAGAATATATCTTGCAAGAAGTTTTGTAGTTTCACTTTTTGGTCATTTCATAAAGATTATGAATTGCCACAAAACTTGCTTTTTCTCTGTGAAAGTGAAAACCCTCAGATTCCTTCGGTTTCAGTGCAATGAACTTCATACAGGAGGAGTGATTACATTTTTATGTTTGAAAAGAGAAAAGCTGTGTCCGAAATGCAATCATTTTTTATGTAGCTACTGAAAATTTTCTGGAAAATCCTGGAGACCATTTAAAATGGTCTCACTAAAATCACCTCAATAAAATGTGACCATTTTAGAAGTTTCGAATGATAAATCTAAGCCATCAACTGTCTGTCCATGGGAAACTGTCTCATAGGAAGCATACATAATATCAGCTAAAATTATGTAAGTCTTGTCTGGAAGGAACATATCCAGGTTAACATGTAAAGCCCAGAAAGTACTTTTTTACATGTTGCTTTGTTTTGTTAGACACAAATTCCTGTGCAAGGGTATTCCCACTGACCGATGAGGAATAAACTTTAGTGGAAGAAGTAACAGTTCAGCCAGCAACAAAAAACAGTGTTTCAACTTTTTTTGTCTCTGGTTACCATTCTATTAAGTAGTCTAGTGGTAGAGGTGTGGCAACAAATTGAGGAACAGAAAATTAAGTGCTTGCAGATGTATGCGTCTGATTCTCTCAGATTTTTCTAAGTGGAGAAGATTTGATGCAGTAAGAAAAATTTCCAGTCTGTTCATTTTATATCACTCTTCATTAAAAATTTCAGTTCCTTTTCTGGGAAACTCCTCAACTCAGACACTTTCAATATTTATACAAGTTGGTTTCCTTGAGAGCAAGCATTTGGACTGTATTGAGTGTGAGAGATGCAAAAATAAATTAAATATTCTACTAGTTGCTACAATGGGAATTTCAGTGGTTTTATATTTATAAATAGTGCCTAAATTCTTTGCATGAATCTGCATAGCAGGAGGATTTTATCATACTTACAGCTGCTGCATTCAGACAAGAAAATGTTTGCTGGTTTTGTTTTAAAAGTGATTGCTTTAGTTCTGTGTAGTACAAGGAAAAACTTGTGGTTTAAAATTGACCTTCAGTCACTTTCTTAGGTCCAGGAGAAGAGTTGATAGAAATTTTTATTATGTATTTTTTATATAATTTACCCATATCCTTTCTGACCTATTTGTGTCACATGAACTTCTTTCTAAATCCAGGTTTAAACTTGCCTTGGTTAGATGCTATCTGATCACTGATTTTGCCTGTGTATCTTTGGACTGCTCCGTGGAGAGTGCCTGTTCTCCAGGTCATTTGACCTAGGACAATCAGGCACAATCCACATTTGGGCTCATCTCTGACTTGGTATCCTACAAGCCTTTGCATTTTCAGTTCTTTTAGAAACTTGGGTGAGCTTGGAAGAGACCTCTTGAGATCATCTAGTCCAACCCTCTTGCTCAAGCAGGGTCTGCTAGAGCAGGTTCTCCAGTTGAGTTTTGAAGACCTCTCCCTCTGACCTACTGTTGAGCCTGAGGCATTTTAACATTTTTAAAGATATTTCAAGTAACCATTAATATTTCTTTACAAGAAACAGAAGATTACTACAGGGCCACTTTGTTGCCCACCTTATCTTTGCATTCCTAACATGTCTCTAATGGCGTGTATTGCCTATAGAGAGATATGACATAAACACCTTGTCCTGGTTTCAGCTGAGAGGATTGATTTTCTTCATAGTAGCTAGTGTGGGGATACGTTTTGGATTTGTGCTGGAGACAGCATTGATAATATAGAGATGTTTTT
This sequence comes from Balearica regulorum gibbericeps, assembly GCF_011004875.1. Lineage (NCBI taxonomy): Eukaryota > Metazoa > Chordata > Aves > Gruiformes > Gruidae > Balearica > Balearica regulorum. Next base: position 49,632,452 of record NC_046188.1, on the reverse strand, counting down.
GTTCTATGGACTTATTGTTGAGCAGTGTTTACATGGGGCCAAGGCCTTTTCTGCTTCTTGCACTGCCCTGCCAGCAGGATGGCTGGGGGTGGACGAGAAGTTGGGAGGAGACACAGACAGGACAGGTGACCCAAACTGACCAAAGGGATATTCCATACTATATGACGTCTTGCTCAGTTTATAAGGAGCTTGGGGGAAGAGAGAGGGGGGGCGGCGGCGTTCGGAGCAATGGTGTTTGTCTTCCCAAGTAACCATTACGTGTGACGGAGCCCTGCTTTCCTGGAGATGGCTGAACACCTGCCTGCCCATGGGAAGTGGTGAAGGAATTCCTTGTTTTGCTTTGCTTGTGCGCGCAGCTTTTGCTTTACCTATTAAACTGTCTTTATCTCAACCCACGAGTTTTCTCACTTTAACTCTTCCAATTCTCTCCCCCATCCCGATGGGGAGGGAGTGAGTGAGCGGCTGCGTGGTGCTCAGCTGCCAGCTGGGGTAAAACCACGACAGTCCTTTTTGGCGCCCAACGTGGGGCTCGAAGGGTTTGAGATAATGACAGATTTGATTGGAATGTCCTAGATTGAATTTATAGCTGTTACTAGCTATTTAGTATTAGCTGTTTAGCTATTAATTGGCAGGCTCCTGTGCTTGCCACGGGGCTTGCTTGCCTTACTGTCTATTAGAGTCTAGTGCTCGTTAGTGGCTGCTTTGTGCTTTCGCTGCTCGCTGTACTGCTGTACTTCTTATCATCTTACTGTGCTGTGCCTGGGAACATTTTGATAACAGCAATGGCGATGCGCCTGGGCTGGCAGGTGGCCAGGGCATCGCTGCTGGTTTTGTGCTGCTGTCCTGGACAGGCTGGAACTCCTGTGTGCACTCGAGTCGAAGGGACTGTGACCTGTGGATGATTCCACATCGGAGCAGGACACCCCGAAGCGTCTGGGGCTGTGGTTGCATCTGTACCGCAGCAGGTATATCTCGAAGCGTCTGGGGCCATGGTTGCATCTGTACTGCAGCAGGTATATGTCGAAGTGTCTGGGGCCGTGGTTGCGTCTGTGCCGCAGCAGGTATATCTCAAAGTGTCTGGGGCCGTGGTTGCGTCTGTGCCGCAGCAGGTATACCTCTGGAAGGACTGTGAGCCAAGGATAAGTCCATGCTGGAGAAGGTACACCTCGGAGCATCTGTGGCAAGGATAAGTCCATGCTACAGCAGGTACACCTTGAAGCATCAGTGGCTGTGCATGGGTCATGCTGGAACATTTCAAAGTGTGCGGCCATGGACAAGCCCATGATAGGGCAGGTTTATTTCTGAGAGGACTGAAGTGACTGTGACTGTGGGCAAGGCCACGCTGGAGCAAGTGTATCTATGAAGGCATTGTGGCCCATGGGGAAGGCCATGCTGGAACAGGTGCACCTCGAAGTGACTGTGGCTGTGGATAAGTCTATGCCACAGCAGGTGTACCCCTGGAGAAACTGTGGCTCATGGATAAGGCTCCACTTGGAGCAGGTAGACCCCTAAGGGACTGCAGTCTGAGGATAAGTTCAAGCCGGAGCAGGGGCAAGGGGAGGTGTTCATTGCAATGGTAAACTTGATGGTCTGACTCGAAGGGACCAGGGGTGGAGATTGTAATGGAAATACCTTTAAATTGTTGTAACCCATGATTTGAGTTGTATGTTACAGGAATCATTGTAGCAGAAATCACCTGAACCAATGGAGAACAACCCTTACAGGAGGCAGCGCAAGTGCAGCAGTGGACCTGACCTGAGCTGGTTTTGGTGCCCAGTAACTCCACGTCAACCACCTCTCCTGTCCTGAGTGACCACCATGGTGGATGGAGCCCAAGGTTGTGGACCAAGTGAACCCAATGGACATTTTGTGGACATTTATTGACATTTTAAGAGGGTGGTCCACAGACTAAGAGAATGATATCAGCATATTATATCAAGGGATGAGAAGGGTGGTGGTGCTTAATGAGGATGCATTGAATTGTGTGGGACCTGAGCATGACGTAAATAGTATGGAAAAAGGGGTGGACAATGTCCTGGTTTCAGCTGAGAGGATTGATTTTCTTCATAGTAGCTAGTGTGGGGATACGTTTTGGATTTGTGCTGGAGACAGCATTGATAATATAGAGATGTTTTTGTTCTATGGACTTATTGTTGAGCAGTGTTTACATGGGGCCAAGGCCTTTTCTGCTTCTTGCACTGCCCTGCCAGCGGGATGGCTGGGGGTGGACGAGAAGTTGGGAGGAGACACAGACAGGACAGGTGACCCAAACTGACCAAAGGGATATTCCATACTATATGACGTCATGCTCAGTTTATAAGGAGCTTGGGGGAAGAGGGGGGGGGGGGGCGGCGTTCGGAGCAATGGCGTTTGTCTTCCCAAGTAACCATTACGTGTGACGGAGCCCTGCTTTCCTGGAGATGGCTGAACACCTGCCTGCCCATGGGAAGTGGTGAAGGAATTCCTTGTTTTGCTTTGCTTGTGCACACGGCTTTTGCTTTACCTATTAAACTGTCTTTATCTCAACCCACGAGTTTTCTCACTTTAACTCTTCCAATTCTCTCCCCCATCCCGATGGGGAGGGAGTGAACGAGCGGCTGCGTGGTGCTCAGCTGCCAGCTGGGGTAAAACCACGACACACCTACACACAAGGTTTGATGTATTAACAGTTGAGAAGGAGTCAGTGAGGTTCCCCTCAGGAACCTCAGCAGGCACGTCTTGTCATACTGCCTATGAGAACGGAGTTGTCTATTGGGCAGAAACCTAATTGTCCTACTTTGAAAGATATCCCAGAAGCGTTGGAGCCTAAAAGTGCAGTGTGGAAGACAAAGGCAACAGAATCCTTGAAAGAAACTGGTGGTGTAGATATCCCCAAAATACAGCAGAAGAGACTGAGTAAACTGTAAAAGCTAGTGCTACCTCCTGCTGCTTACCAGTCTGAGATCGACCTGGAATAACTCAAAAGATTCAGCAATGATTTTGAGCCAGAAGTGGTTTCTAGTTTTCAGACTATGTTCCTGCATAGTTGTTACAGGAGAGCTTTCAGACAACTTCTAGTCTTGATCTGTACCCAATTTTTCATATCATTTATTTGAAGGAGTTTTGCATGCAAAATTTGATTTTTGATAGTTGCAATAGTTTTTTAAAATAACATTTTGGGATACTATTGAATACTATTTGGAATACTATTAATTTGAATCCAAAGCATATCTGAATTTTGGACATTTCCCCACTAGTCTAACAGATTTGGTAAACAATTGTTATGTGCTAATAATTCAGCACTTACCTCTCTGTTGTTTCTGGGTTGGTTTTTGGACAAAGGGGAAATTTTTTTGTTGTTTTACTGCAACTGTGGCAAAGAACTTCTGGTCTGTTGCCAGAACATTATAGTGTGTTCCTTTTTGGGGCAGTCATTCTTTAGGTTATATAGTTTATTGTATTTTTAAATAAACAATTCATAATTGCAGAAGTACACAAGCATAGTCACTAAAATCTGGCTAGTACAGGGCAATTTAAGTGTGAGGCTAAAACAGCTTGTGGTTGCAGAAGGTAATATAGATTGTACTGTACAAATGAAAGTGCGGCATAAAGCTTTATTTTTCCTTTGCCAGCTTCTTAGTAATCTAATCCCATTTAATCAGACTCGATAGAGACAGTAACACTTTTCACTATTTCAAACTAGGAACAACTTCTATAGTATTTATCTGTTCCTGAACTAAACAGGAAAATACAGTTTGAAAATTTAGTGTTTTCTAGGTAGCACATGGGAGGCAAGTAATGTGGTGAAGGGGAGATTTAGTGTAAGTATTATGGTCCCAGACCACTGAAGGTCAAATACATATATTACTTTCTTCCTTGGCACAGCACCTGATGCAATGAACAGCTCTTTCATACATTTGCAGAGTGAAAACAGAAAGACTACTGAGAGAATGCTGGAGCATTCTCTGTCTTCATTTGCATCATTGTCTGCCATTATTTAAATCTCAGTTCCATCTCTATGCCCCTACTCGTGCTCCATGGAAAAGGGATTTCTTAGTTCTCAGGATGGGAAAAACTTCAGTGATATAGTTCTGACCAATACACACCTACTGTGTTTCTACATGGAAATCTGAGAGAAAGTAATTGCTGTTCAGATGTGTCTGTATTGTTCTGCCTGCTGTAAGCATTTGTAAGTTGCTGCTAAGCATTTAAATCAACTAGAAATATGAACTCTAGAGCTGCTTTAGTGTAGAGGCATGAGAGGGGTGATAGGAGATAAACCTTAAATTTTCAAGAATCAGGGATTATTGACCTTTTCATCCGTTACCTCTAAAAAGCCTTTGGTTGCTACAGCAAGGTAGATTCTTCAGAGGAAACCTCATGGAGTTTTTCTCCTGCCTAGCTTGGCTTGCTTTATAGTGGAAGCAAATGGCCTTTACGTAATTTAACTTCCTTTTGCTTGGTTCTTTCTGTCCAGCCTTACAAATCATTTAAGTCTTCAGCTGAACAAATAGGAAGTCCAAAATCTGAGAGCTCTTTGTTAAAGATAACGGAGTTCTCTGTGAGATCATATTAAACTTAAATACATAGTGTAAAACAAAGCATCTGAATTATCTCCTCACATGTACAACATATTAAGTTTGACATTACTTGCAAAAAAATTTTAGTGGATTGAACAACTGAAAAGAAGAAATAAGAAAAGGGGAAGGGAAGGAGGGAAACCGAAACATAAAAATCAGTCAAAGGGGAAAAGTTTTAGTTAAATAATCTCTATTGCAGTTGAATAGGTGAATTATATGAAGTGGCTTACTTTAATAGCTGGTGGTAAAAAGTTGATGTGCATTACTTTCCCATAAACAGTATTTAACGACAATTTATTTGAGAACTTGCTTGAGGCCTGGAAGCATAAAAAAGTAAAAAATTAGTTTGAAAATGTTTTTAATCTAGAACATCACAATGTTTCAATGCCAGTGTTGATTTTAAAATTGATTTCTCAATCCCTTTGATAAAATTTGAATACAATCTTCGCTAACCTTTTCCCGTTGGCTTTTAAAGTGAAAGAATCTGCTATGCCTTCCATGGATATGCACTGACTTTTCTGGGAGACAGCTGGGTCTGTCCAGCTCTTATATTAGCAGCTGGTAATGAGTTTTAACAATAGCAGGAACATCATAACAGCATGAAGAGTTGAGAACCTGTAGGCATCACTTTAGCAAAATTGGGAACACAAAGGAGAAAATGAACAGAAGAGATTTCACACTTAGATGCAGCACACATTTTTACTGTATACAAGGGTATTCTAACTGAAATCATACATGTTCAGTCACTGGTACAGTAGAAAATGAAACAAAATCTGACTAATTGAGAGATCAGAAAAAAGTAACTGTAAAAAGGGAATCACTAGTAGATGGGAAATTTTCTAGAGTCTTCTCTGTTTTCTTGGCTCACTTACTAGTTAGTATCTTCCTCTTTAATAAGTAGAAGTAATTTTCAATAAGATTTATGTAAAACATGGTGCGGTAAAAAAATGGTCAGAAAGATCTGTTATACACAGCAGTCTAATTCACATGGCTGGCCTGTATCTTGTATTTTAGTACAGCTGCAGGTAGTATTTCACAACTGTGAGCAGAGAACAGTTTACTAGGCAGGAAACTGAATCCCACAAAGAGCAAGGAGCAATGTACATTTTTTTTATGACTGATAACTAACTGGAAATGAGATTCTGGTACACACATGGTAGTATGTAAGTCTTAGACCACACTTACTTCTGAACTATTCTTCTCTTTTCTACTTTTTGCTCCTATTGATTTGATAATAGGATCTTCTAAACCAAAAATTTACAGTGACATTTGTGTTCTGTTTCTCCCTTCCAAATGTAAATATTTTCATTTTTCCCCATCCTATTTCAACCAGTACATTGTTCCAGATGGGTTCAGCTGTTTCATTTTGCTCAATTAAGTATTATCTTTGCTTCCAAGGCAAAATCAGCACTTTGTTAAAAATGAGTCCATAATTTTTCATTATTAGGGCTGAACCATTAAAATTGTTTTTCCTCGATGACTGCCATAGAAGCAAGACCAAAATCTTGGTAGCTTTTAAAGACCATCTACTACTAATTGTTGTAGATGTTTGATACACTGTTTGACAGTCCAGGTGTGATTAAGCTGACCTTTATAGCACATAATATTTTCTCTGGTAATTGCAACAGAAAAGAAAAAATGAAAATGCTGAGTGGACTAGGTCAATGAGAAGATCCCTCTATCCTAACTACAAAACAGGAAAAAAATTATTATTTTCAAAGACATATTCAGGGTTAAATTCAAGAGTCCTGGCAAACTGCTTAGAATCTCCATTTGAAAGTTATTTTGTCTACTAGGAGGCATTGTCAAGTTTACACTCACCAGCTGCTGCACTTTATAACTGCATTAGTGAAATATGATCTAGCTGAGTACATCAGACACTGAGTTAGACATTCTGAACCTTCAGTACAAGGAGTTTACATCTCTTTATTGCTGCAAAGTTACCAGCTGTTTTCTTCCAAAACTTGTGCAATAAATATCCAGTGTGATAGAAAAGCCCATGATTATGCTATTATAATGGCTGTGTAGATGTTCCAAAGTTAGATATAAAATATTTTTATGCTGCAGGCCACCCAGCTGGGAAGCAGCTTGGCAGTAAAGGACTTGGTGGACACCAAGTTATACATGAGCCAGTAATGTGCCCTTGCTGCAAAGAAGGCTAATGGTACCCTGGGCTGCATCAGACGAAGTATTGCCAGCAAGTCGAGGGAGGTGATCCTTGTCCTCTGCTCAGCACTGGTGAGGCCACAGCTGGAGCACTGTGTCCAGTTCTGGGCTCCCCAGCATGAGGGACATGGACAGGCTGGAGAGAGTACAATGAACGGCCCACTAAGATGATGAAGGGACTGGAGAATCTCTCCTATGAGGAAAGGCTGAGAGGGCTGGGACTGTTTAGCCTGGAGAAGAGAAGGCTTAGGGGACGTCTTATAGATGTGTTTAAATACCTGAAGGGAGGGAGTAATGAAGACAGAGCCAGGCTCTTTCCAGTGATACCCAGCAACAGGACCAGAGGCAATGGACACAAACTGAAACACAGGAGGTTCCTTCTGAATGTCAGAAAACACTTTTTTAATGTGAGGGTGACCAAGCCTGGCACTGGTTGTCCAGGTATGTTGTGGATTCTCCATCCTGAGGGATATTTAAAAGCTGTCTGGACATGATACTGCACAACTGGCTTTGGATGGCCCTGCTTGAGCAGAGGGTTTGGACCAGATACCTCCAGAGGTCCCTTGCAACCTCAGCCATTCTGTGATTCAGTTTGGGCACTGATGGGAGTTCAGTCATGACAGTGTAGATTGAAAGAAATGGCTAAAAAAACTTACCCGAACCTTTACCCAACCTCCTGGCATTATCGCCATGGGTAAGCTATTTCAATAGGAATAGGACTATTGAACCCTAGGGCTCATGCAGGTGTATATAAGTGGACCTCTCACAACAGATATTTATTTCTTTATTTCCTTTCTTTGATTTCTTCTTCAGGTCAAATAGTCTTCAACAAACTCTTACTTTCTCTGCTTTCAATTTCCCTCTTTATTCACTCAAACTGGTTAAGCAGAGGCCTCAATACGCGTTTATTTCCTCATGCAACTTGATGAAAGTTGATGTGTGGTTTTTCCATCCTGTTCTCCCAGAACCAAGGGACTGATACTGGGTTCATCAATTAAACTGACTTACCTTGCAGTAAGGGTCAGTAATATACAATAATCTTCCAGCACTGCTTATTTTCAGCGGCTTTCCTCCTCAGGCTCATCTGAGAGGACACGATGCCTGGCTTGCTTTCATCCTCACTGCTGTTGCTGGTGATATCATTAGTATGAATTGCAATTAAGTTCATAATGAGTATCACACTCAGTGTGTGTAAAATATGTACCACATTATTAACAGAGTCCTGAGACCTTTTTCTAAATAACGGCTGCATTCTTGGTCATTGAAATTATTTAGAGGTTTACTTGATGTAGATTGGCAGGAAAAGTACATAAAGATTGTCAAAGTGGTCCTGCATTAGTATTTATGTAGATAGTATTGTGTGTTTATAAACCCTTGATCTCTCTGTCCCTGTACAAATATTTTTCTTTATTACCAAGGAGGTAATTAAGCACAAACCACGCAAAATCCCTGTGGGCACTCCAGTGCATCTTCAAATCCTCTCAGCAAAGTAGTGTATCTATTTAAGCTCATTTTTTAATTGCCCACATCTGCATATGTCCAAGGCAACGTGGCTTAAACATACAAATTAGTCTGCTGGTCCTGACAAAGAAGAATATTTTCAATATTCTGTGTTACCCACTGCTTTGCTGGGCTCTATTATTATTGTCATTCCCTTTGAGAGTGACTGTATAGGAAAACACAGCTCATTGTTAGAAATCTTTTCTCACATACTCTAAAATTCTGATCACTATGTGCACTCCCTCTCAAGCCAAAGGGATCACATGCATCAGTATAAAGCACAAAACAATTTAATTGCTCCTCTTTAAAAGCGTTGTTATAAGAGAGAACTGTGAAAGATTTTTACAACACTGACATATCTAGTTATTTCTAATTGCAGTAGAATATAAATTATTTTCTCTGGCCAACATAGTAAGAGAGATCTGATGAATAAATATTTTAACTTCACCTCTTCAAATGAGAAAATGCATTTTCGAGGAATGCTTTTGTTTGCATTGCACAGATGAATATCCAGTCTGACTCTTTGAAGGAGAGGCTCAAGAGACCCTTTGAATTAGGCTCAACACCAACATTTCTGCATTGATTAGCACTGCTTCACTTTCTTACTTAATCTAATAATTTCTTCCATTAAGATCTGAATATGCATAAATGAGACCATAAATGTAAACACGTATTCTTATAAACATGCAATCAATTCAATTTCTAAGTCAGAATTGCAAAGTTCTTTAAAATACAGAGTTCTAACCCAAGAGCTGGGAGGGATGATAACCACTTTGCTTAAAGTGCTGAGGAAAATAGATAGTTTATGCTCAGGTTTTGTGTTTTAGGCCAGAAGGATTGGGGAAGAAATCAAATTTTTAAAAAGGAAATAACATCATATACAATCGAAGAGGAAATTGTTTAAATCTAGTTGTGATCTCATTGGTGGTGGAAAAACTGAGTCATTGCTGCTTCAGGAGCACACGTCTTACAGTCTACTAAGCATGTGGGGAAAAAACACGTCACTAGCATCAGTAACTACCTCCCTGTCCATGTATTCTACACAAATGCAATAAATGTATATGCTCTGAAGTGCAGTGATAAAGTATAGCAGGGAAAAAAACTGTCTTTCTAAAAAATGATTTTGAATATGGTGATAAAGTAGAGATCCAATCTCATATCATACTATGCAATTATATTCACAGGAGTCAGGAGTCATAAAAATATACTCTTAAGTGTATCTTTAAAGAAAAGTGAGGGCATATAAGAATAGTCGTCTTTTTGATTTTTATTTATTCAAAAAGGCAACAGGGCAAGAGACTGGGCAGAAAGTTTCTCTGAACTAACATGTTAAATCAACTTCTTTTTTTGTTCTCTTTTGACATAATTCTCATTAGTCCAATGAGTAAAACAGAATAAAAAGAAATTGTTCCTTCAGTGAATGAGTGGAAGTACAGATGAACACTTCTTGTACCATGTGATATTATGAAAGACAGTAAAGAGTTGTGTTTCAGAGATTCTTTAGCAAGTAAACAATTTTCTTTCTCTTTGGGAATTTCTTTTGTTCTTGAGCACTTTTGTGTGAACAAAATGTGCAGTCATAAATAGTTTCTGAGCAGCAGTTAGGAATAATTGAAGCTGCCTGGAGTATGAAATAAGCGGTTGATGAAACAGTGTCATGAGCCATTGATGACTGTACAGTGACACAGGAACTTGCATTCAAGAGGGAATGTGATAGAACATGTCTCTGTATCCACTGCCTTCAAACATGTGCTATCACTCATTACAGATATCCTGAGAATTACCACATGCTGAAGCTAGACTGCTTACTGTGTGAAAACATCAGAGAATATGGGTAGCTCACTGTCAAACATACCTTCTACTTAAAATTTTAAAGAGTCTTTCAAAGAGAACTTATATGGACTCAATTTTTTGCCTAACATCCTGCCAGAGGAAAATTGGTTTAACAAGAGTTTTGTAAAGCTTAAAGACTGAAAAAATGTGAACACCTACTTCTTAAATTTAGGTAAGAATGTTGGGTACTTTTTGTGATGGAGAGGTGAGATTACTTGTAGCAGAGGGGAAATGGGGCCTTTTAGGGACTGTTGAAAGGGGAAGTTCAAATATTAAAATAACGAGATGTCAGAAGTTTCTTCAGTGAGTTGTTTAGAGGAGACACTGCACAAATATGCAGGTTTTAGATCTTGCACAAAAGGAAAAAAAAAAACACCAAAACCAAACTCATGCTTCTATTGTAGTTAATATCATTACTGTGGCATTATAGATTCTAGTGAGACAGAGACAAAACCTTGAGGTACCTGCATACCTTTCACAAATTCAACTTTCTTACTTCCTGGTAGGCTGGCAGGTAAATCTATCTTTTAAAATGTTCACCTGAAATTACATTTTTAGTTGACTTTCCTTATTCACAATTTCTCTTCCTGCTTCCTTTAATTGCCAATTTACTTTGCTGCCTCCCAGCTCAGTTCCCCATCTCTTCATTGCTACAGTTTATCTGATATTTCCTGAGCAAAACAGATTGTTCTTCATGCCTCCCACAGTGCTAAACACTCGGTTTCTGACTGAAGAAAAATGCAATAATGTGCTCTTATAGAGGAAAACTTATTCTACTGTATTCTGAGTCATTGGCAGAAATAAAGACTTTATTGTTATAATTACTTGACTACACTTTTGAACTATACAGATCTGAAATGAGCTGAAAGCAGGAAATTTTCATTTCATTTATGAGATGTCAGGAATCAAAGACTATTTTAATTATTTGGTCAAATACATTTCAAAACATACTGCAGGTTCCCTAAGGATAATTTAGGATTATATAAAGCAATTGCAGTACACATTAAATATGATAAAAGCTTTCATTTTTTCATGCCTTAGACATGTAGGATTGATGTTTCTTTCCTTAGCATTCCCTGTAACAAACATTCATGTCTTTCCTAGATTTGTTTAGAAAAAAAATGGAAGATGATCCCACAAAACATCAAAGAAAACTTGTTTTAATTCCTCATTTCCTATCTTACATATCAGTCTTCCATATCTTATTAGTTAAAAGTGTGATTTGCCTGGGCAGAATTTAGATTATGGAGTTCAGGAAAAGACACAGAAAACTTGTTTTGCTGTCGCCTCACATATTGTAAGTAGCCAATTTAGGGGATTTAAAGCAGTATACAGTGATAATCAAACACAATGGCAGCAGTTCAAATTAATTTTACCTGGTTATGAGTAACACAAACAGAAGAAAGTTGGTGTATAATAATGTCTCTATGGTAATCAGTCATCAGTTAGCAACATGACCTCTCTCATTCAACAAAATACCTAAACTGACAAATTTAAGCCCAAGAATAGTCCCATTGAAACCATTCAGAATCACTGACATAATTTGTGAGGAATGTATTTTTTTAGATTAGATCCAGTAAAGCACTTGAATACCTGATAATTAGGTGTGTCAGCCCTATGGCTCCCCATGGCTCCCCAAATAGATGCCAGAAGCTCACCCAGAGTTCCCTATAGAGTGGACAAGCCATGTCAAGTATCTATAAATGGGATCTATAAAGGGAATTCCCTATAGCTATGGCAGGAAATATTGAGAGGAATTTCTATTTCTAAAATCTCACATTCCTCAGAGGTTTGGGTAGATTTCTCCATTTTCTAAGGAAATATTTCCATTCACACAGCATCACAGCTCTGAACAACTGCTTGAATGCATCAAGAGTATATAGGTAGTTACCTATGTAAAGCAGTATCTGAAAGAATAAATTTCTAGTCTCCCACACCAAAGAGAGAGCAAACTGGCTTGTTCTCTTTTAAGAAATGTTCAGCAGTAGCAGTAGTGGCTTTGCACTGGAATTTCCCTTGTCTTTAAAGAGCTAATCAGTTTTAGTACCTACCTTATTTAAACTTGATCAGGATTAAAAATCTCAAGGAAATAACAAAAGTAAGAACCAATTTATCACAGAGAGATACTGAGAAGAGGTTCCTGATGGGTTAATGTCATAGCTGAATTCTGGTGAAGTCCTTCTGGAATCCCTTTTTCACATATGCTTGTGGTTTTGTTCTTTAAATATGTGATGGGTGTCTCAAAGGTTCTTGTTTTACATACATACACACAATTATAAATAGATATACACACACAGGTGTCTTTGGATGACTACATGCTACTGTGGAGGTTTCAGCCTTCATTTGCATGTCAAAATGAAAATAGATACAAAGAAGCCTGATATCACAACTTTTTTTTTTTTTTTTTTTCTCCTTCTTTTTAAAAGCATACTTAAGAGATCCTGATGTAGTGGACATTTACAACCAAATCAGAAATTATATTTCTGCTACAGTTCCTCTCCTTTAAGAGAAAAGTCTCCACAAAAGCTAACACCATTAATAGTTGCATGGGAATCCAAATAGCAGAGCAACTGTGCAGAAATACAGAGGAATATTTAAACCAAGCAATCCTTGAATGCCAGTTCTATAATCTACTTGCATAGCTGAGAACTTCATTTCCCTTGAGAGGATGTTGAAGATTTTTGCAAGTTTAAAATAAATCGTAACTAAAACCAAACCAAAACAAAACCACCAACCGTCCCCCAAAAAAACCCAACCAAACCCCCCCCTACAACAACAGAAGAAAAACACAACCAAAAAAACCAATGTAACAAACTGCGTAACTGTGTTTCCTTTTATTTAAGTTTTGCAGTTTCTCATCTGATGTGCAATTTCTTGACTTTAATAGAGTTCATTGCCAAATACTTGGCATGGTTATTTATGTCTTTCCTTCACTCATCATGTAGCTACATGCAGAGGAAAGAAATTATTGAGCTAAGGTGGATGTTGAGAAAAATATGTTTGTTCATTTGAAACTGGAGTTTATTTATAAACCCCACAGATGGCTTCTGAATCCATTTCAAGAGCTTTTGAAAATAATTAAACAAATGTGATGCTGAATTAAAAAATAGATTTAAGAAGTGAATTTTTGTTTATCCAGAATGAGTGTGAGTAGGTGGTGATTACGTGCAAATGATTACTGCTTGAGACAATGTGGTCTTAATTGCTGGGTGGAAATGAGTTCTCTGTCTGGATCACTGCTCATGTGTCCTTTCTCAAACTTGTATCCAAATTGAGATTATGGCTTAAAGTAGGTTTCTGAATTCTCTCCAGGCTCACTTTTTCTCTGCTGTTTGCACCTCTTTCCACCTCATAGCAATCATCAGAGATGCAAATTCTGGTGTGTCTTTGATTTAACAAAGAAGACAAGCTGAGGTTTATAGAAAATCTTGAGACTTTGGAGTTTCCTTTGCCTTCTAAACTGTGTTGGGTTTTAGAGTATACATGGGGAGAAAAGTCAACATAGTATTTGGCCTAGTGAGGCATATTGGTTTACTGGAAATAGTCCTATATTTTTAAGCGTTCAGCCTTAGAGATAGGTTTTGATTCCTAACTAAAGCTAAACTTTATAACTGAAATGGGGAAATAAATCTCCTTGATTTAAATACTTCAAGCATGGGACAGACCAAATTTCTAAGACTTTATTTTGTATCTTATTCTTTTTTTGTTGTACTGTTAAATTTGAGATTATTGAGAGATATCTCTGAGTGGTCTTTTGGGTGTATGTTGATCATAATTCTTCTGGAGATGGGCTGTACATCTGAATTCTGACTGCTTTCTACACAAACCTGCAGACTGGCTGATACGTGCTGGTTTTGGCTGAGATACAGTCAATTTTCTTCATAGTAGCTAGTATGAGGCTATGTTTTGAATTGGTGCTGAAAACAGTGTTGGTAATAGAGAGATGTTTTTGCTACTGCTGAGCAGTGCCTACACAGAGCCAAGGCCTTTCCTCCTTCTCACCCCACCCCACCAGCGAGTGGACTGAGGGGGCACAAGAAGTTGGGAGGGGACGCAGACAGGACAGCTGATCCAAACTGACCAAAGGCATATTCCATACCATATGACGTCTTGCTCAGCATATGTAAGGGGCTAGGACAAGAGGAAGGAAGGGGGGACACATTTGGATTGATGGTGTTTGTCTTCCCAAATCACCGTTACGCATGATGGATCCCTGCTTTCCTGGAGATGGCTGAACACCTGCCTGCCCATGGGAATGAATTCCTTGTTCTGCTTTGCTTGCACATACAGCTTTTGCTTTACTGTCATGGTTTAACCCAGGCTGGCAGGTAAGCACTACACAGATGCTCAATCACTCCTCCTCCCTGCTCCCTCCTGCCCCCCCCCCCGCCCCCCCACAGGATGAGGAAGAGAATCGGAAGGGTAAAAGTGAGAAAAACCATGGGTTGAGATACAGGCAGTTTAATAAGCAAAGCAAAAAGCCATAGGTGCAAGCACCACCTACTATTATTTGCAAAGTAATAGCTCAGTGTGGCAAGCACTTAAGAATGTGTAATACCATGACAATGAGACTGTACTTGACCTGGAAGATCACTACATGTCTCTTTAGGAGAACTCTTTTTTGTGTAGATTTGTTTCTTTACAATGCCTGTGACTTGAATTCTCAGTTCTGTCAGGCATCAAACCCTATGTTTTCACTTGTTTATGTTAAAAGCAATTACTGAATCTGTGAGGCAGTAGAAATTATTCTAAAATCTTGATACTGTGAGGCTCTAATTGCATTCCATAGCCCAGAACATGGTGCTGTCTTTCCATGACAAAGGTGCCTAGTGGAGGAAAGTGTAGATAAGTTGATGTTTCTTTTGCAGCACAAAGTAAGAAACCATTAAGAATGAATCTCATAAAATCATACTCAGACTATTCCTCATTTTTCACCTAGTAATTGGCTATCTACTGATAATCTCATCCATCTGGGATGACAAAATGGATTCTTGAGGAATGTAAAATCCAGGATGTCTGTGAGATGATCAGTAACATGAATAGAAATGAGACAGGTTAAAATACAATTTTTTTCCCATAAACTAATTAACCTGTGTTCCAAGAAACATAGGAAGGTACTAGCTGAGTTTCAGCCTGAAAGCTGTGTGACTGAAAGCACCTCTTGTCTGCAGAAAAGTCTGTGGGGAGTGGCCAATCCCACCATGAAGTGATTAATTCCTACTGCTGGTTTCAGTGACTATTCGGATGTTTCAGGCATAGGACTTGAGATGTGGGGTCCTCTTAAGTGAATCACAGACTCCTAGTTAAAAAGATCTAGTCATCTCATCCATCACTCAGCAAGAATGTGCATGTTCTTAGAAGCTATTCCATTATGGAGCTGGTATCATAGCAGGACCTTGCTAATGTTCAGCTTAATTATTTTTCCTGTCTGAATTTTATCACTTATTCCAGCTGAGTGTCAGGAGGAATTTTTCCTAACCTTGCTTGGCCAAACTTCCTGCTTGGCAAAGAACTTATTTGGCAAGGTCAAAATCTGTTACTGAAGAGCCTATTGCTTCAGCCTCAATCAATACCAGCAAAATCTGAAATTCTGCAGAGCCTTGCAAAAGAAAAAAAGAAGGCAGGTGGGGAAAGTAAAGATTGCCCCAGACTTCAGTGGGAGATATCCTCTTTCTTATCTGAAAGGCCACAAGCAGCGTTACTGGTGACTTATGAATAAATCCTGCAAAGTGCTGTATTCTTCAGGTAAGCTCACCTCAAGGGACTAGGGACATGACTTCAGCGTGCAGTAGAAGAGGGCAAAGAGATGTACCCAGCTGGTACTTCCACATGATGTAATGCCAACCTATGTAGAGGCATGAGATTTCCTGAAAGCCATAGATCACTACCAGAATGCAGCTGCTCCTAGCTAGTTAGGTTTATCTGCAAGGCTAATTAGCTCATATGCAATGCCATACAACTGTGGCTACAATGTTTTCAGCTCTGAAGCAAGCTCAACTGACAGCAAGCTAGAACTTTTTTTGCTATGCAGATGTGCAAATACATGCTAAACTGCCTACTCTCTAAGGAAATAAGAGGATCTTGATTCTCCCACAAGAGTGTCAAAGCCAGCCATAAGTTCAGTTTCTCTCTCTGGCCTAGTATCTTCCTAGGTGTCTAAGCAAAATGGAGCAACTTCAACACGAATGCTTGAGAGACACCCAGCTCGAGGTGACCAAACCGTCCACTCTAGTTAGCACACACTCTTGGGAGAGCATCTGTAGTTGAAATGGTCATAGGAGGTAAAGGACTTCAATCCATGTCTTCCACATCCCAGGCAGAAAAACAGTACAATCAAATACTCTGGTCTTACTCACTGTGTTTAGTCTGTTAGTCTTGGCTGCATTCTAATTCAGATAATGACAATCTGAATAATTAAGACTGTAACCTATATTTGCAGTTAGAGAAAAACGGTATTTCTATTCTTTGAAATTCTCATACTTAACAATGCAGTGCAAAGGATCTGCTGTGCCCTCTACATGATGTGCCTGTATTTTGGAAGGAAATGAGTAATCTCTTTAGAGGTTCAATCTGAACCTCCTCAGACATTCAGTAAGAGTTTCTGGCTGCACGTGACTAGCAGTGTATGGTGTATTTTTACCTTTTTATTTCTCATTTTTCTATGAGTGCTTCGATTAGTTCTCTAATGGGCTAAGCTAGAAAAAGTGCAAAGTATTCTGGAATTGCTAAGTTCAGCAAAGACTGGGCCATGTGAACTGGGTTTCAGATATCTCTCTGTAGAGAAATGTGTGATTATCGAGAGAAGAAAAACTAGCTAGGCTGGGACTGAAGAACTGAATTTGAATATGGGAGGGAGAAGTTAAAAAGGAATCCTTAAATAGTTGAGATAAGCTTTAGTATCCTTATATCTTTATTTGAACTAGGCTGATGAACATTCATAACCTGTCTATCTCACATCTATGCCCCTTGAGATATGCCTCGTATAATTCATCACTTAGGGAGTAATACATTTGTAAGGGTTGATGTAGATCTATCCTTCCTGGGCTAGCTGATACCAAACTGTGACTTTCCTCCTATACAAGGGCAAGAAGCTTTGCAGGAGCGCACTCAACACATTCCATTTTGTCCCAAGACTCTCAAAAAACTGTTTAATACGATACTCTTTTTGTGGTATTGGATAGCCATTCCTGCTTGCTAGATAGTGGTGTGCAAAGTTTATTATAGTACCAGATCTATCAGACTAACAGGACAGTTTTTTCTTCCTTCTATTATCTCTGCCTCTCCTACCCATTCCCCTAGGGAGATTTTCATTAAATTCTTGTTACAATTAAAGAAGGGCTGATTATAGAAAGCAAACTGGGTGGAGTATGAATCCCAGCTAAATCTTTATGTGTATAAACATCTTTGTCTTAATGTATCTTGCAAAAGATAGGAAGAGGGGGGTTTTTACTGATGGGACTTCCAGGTACAATGGGCAGCAGATAAACTGCAGCCTCTCTTACTGGTTCTTATATCCATTTCTACATCACTGATTTTGCTGTCATATAATATCTTTGAAATCTCAGATGACTCAGACATAGATCATTTCTTGTAAATTCAGTGTAAGTTGGCTGAAACTTTAACATCTCAAGGAGTCTTAATAGCTTTCCAGATCTGACTTGTTCATGATGCTGTTCAGACATGACCTGCTTACTTCTTCCAACACTTCAGTAAAATATTTAGCCTATATAAGTAATGTTTTAGAGATGAACAAATAACTCATAATACTTTATTTATTGCCAATTTTACATTTCTGAAAATTAGAAGTTTGTGAACACATTGCAAATATTTTATATATGCATTATTCAAAGAATCTGGTAAATTCCTGAACAAATGTTCCCTTTATCAATGAATCACAAATGGTTGAAAAAGTACTATGCAGGAACAAAAAAAATGATATGGGGTTGGTTAGCAATAATGATCACGTGACACTGCGTAATTTGATGATTAGTGTATTTACATGAATCACCAGCACAGTGCAAATTTTACAATTGCACAAAACATTGAATTTCTTTTTTTTTCTATATAGAATTAAGTTCCAGATAATATCTCATGCTGGTAGATCCTGTCACCTCAAACATCCTTCAAAATGTAACCCAAAAGGACTGCAACTGAATGCAAGCACATTTGCAAAATCATATTCAAGGTAGTATTTTTTTCTTAACTTCAGTAAGCTATTGTCACTCAATATTACTAAAAAAAAAAAGACAAAGTGAATAAACCACAAGTAATATCAGCTTTTGGTCAGTAAGAAATATACATTCTCAAACACAGCTGTGTTATTCTAGGTATATAACAAAAGAAATAAACTTCAATACATAATTGAACTCTTACCAACTACGTAGTAATATCCCAAATGAGTGTTTATTTTTCATTTCTAAAATATTGGCTGTCATTGTTACTTAAGCCAAGTTGTTAAATAGGCAATGATGTGTGGTCTAGTGTGACAATTCCCAATTCTAAGATAAACTCACTGTGTTGTAATAGCATTCAGCTCCTCCCTTATCTATTTCTCTACCAGAAATTCAGGAACATGGAAATAGGCAAAAACAGAGCTTCTGACTCATTAACTTTATTAGATCTATTTTCTGTGCCTCTGCCCCAGCCTCACACAAAAATCCTGTCTGCAGAGTCACCCAGTATTACCTTCTTTTGCTTATTTATATAGAGAAAGCAATTTCCCTCAGAAGTCATTGCTTATTTTCCTTGACAATTCCCACATAAATTATGTAGAGCTCAGAAACAAAAAATGCTTTCCTACCTGCCACCTCTACACACTTCAAGTAGGCTCCAAGTGGCAAACTGGGGAGGAAAGTTCCTACCCTGTGCATTCTCCATCTGTGGAGACCCACTTAGTGCTACTTAAACCTAAGGCATCTCCTCGGGATCCCTGTTTTCCAGGTAGGCTCAGGGAGACAGCTGTCCTGCCTTTCTCAGTGTATGCCCAGGTGGAAAGGATCAAATCTTAGCAAACAAGCTACTGCTGTTGCACCAAGAGGAGCCAAACTCATTGATTCCTGGCTGTGTTTAACCTGCAGAGCAGAGTTTAATTTTTTTTTTTTTTTTTTTTGGGGGGTGGGGTGGGGAGAGGAAGTGATAGTTGCTGCTGATGTCTGCAGATCCAACAAGGCAAAATGACTGCCCATTTGAGGAAGAAGATGCTGCTACTGTAGCAATGCCTTACCTAAAACCATGTAAGAGGGCCAGACAGCTTGGTGTGTATTTAACCTAGCAAGTTTAGCACTCCAATAATTAGCACAACTATGTCTGCACAACCTCCTCACCCTGCTCAATGTATGATGTGCACACACCTGCACCTTCCCTCCTAGAGCCAGACTGGAACCAGCTATTATCTTTGTCTCTGAAAACAAACATGCCTATTATGGTCTAAAATTAGGATACTTTTCCTTCCCTTCCACCTTTCACAGGGATCATAAACTGACTAACAGGGAGACTGCTGAAATTCCATGTTTCTGTTTATATAGAGACCAGGTCTGGCTTTAGTGTTAGTCGTAGCTGGAAAAGACAGGTTTAACTATTCATTCCCACCTTGCTATGTTTAGGACACAGCCTAAATGTGGCTATGTAATATACAGCTGTGGCAAGACTGGCACAAACAGACCTGGTTTGAACAGAAATTGTTCCATGAATGAATCCAACTAAAATTTGGATTTTACTTTCTTTAGATAGGAAAATATTTTATCAGTGGCTATAAATCTGATGTAATCCCTCTGTCCTCTCAGATTATATATATATACAGGGAAAAAATGTAACACAGTATGCGGATTTATCATAATATAGATACTGGGACTAAATCAAACAATGTTCACAGCTGGCTTGACTCAAAATTCCTCAAAATCAGTAGAAAACTTCCCTTGACTTTGAAGGGCTCTGGTCAGGTCTATATCAGGCATAAAAGCCCCTAAGTATTTATCTGTAGGTACAGTTAACAGCTTATGCAAATATAGTTTCCCGAGTTGTGTGAATGTTTGCATTTTGTAAAGCTCATCTGC
This sequence comes from Balearica regulorum gibbericeps, assembly GCF_011004875.1. Classification (NCBI taxonomy): domain Eukaryota; kingdom Metazoa; phylum Chordata; class Aves; order Gruiformes; family Gruidae; genus Balearica; species Balearica regulorum. Next base: position 49,612,342 of record NC_046188.1, on the reverse strand, counting down.
TCTTCTGGAGTCTTAATGTTATTTAATTATTCCAACATGCTGCACAGAAAGGAGAGTGGATGAGAAAGGATGGAGGCTAAGAAAAAGAAATGAGTGGAGAAAAGAGAAAGAAGTCAAGGTAGAAGTCAAGAAGCAAAATCAAAAGGAAGAGAATGGAATGACAGCAGGGGAGGGGGGGGGGAGAGTGAGGGAAACAAGAAAGAGCACATCCTGGAGATGGCCCAGTATAAGCTTGATTTACCTATTGTTAAACTGCAAATGAAAGAAACGAAAGTGGGAATACAGAACGCTTAGTGCAAAGATGGCTGGTCATGCTCTGATATATCAGTTTCCAAGTTCTCGTTGTCTGGTGTGTGCTGGGAAGGCTGACAAGGGGGAGGGAGGGGCAGAGACAGACTGAAACCCCATATAGAAAAAACGTGTCTTCCCTTCTCCCCTCAGTTTCCCCTGTACATCCCCCGCCACCAAGCCCTCTACACAGCTGCTTGTGGCTCAATTAGTCACTAATGCATGCAGCATGGCTGGGCTGCGTACTTGGACATCTGGTGGCAGCTGCTGTGTGCAGGCTTTCTGCCTCATTTCCAACAGCCACGGAGTAACTAACTGGGTACAGTGGTGTGAAAGTTGTGAATGGGGACTGGTACCATGATTCCTGGCCTGTGATGTGCTGGGAGCCATGTGGGTCAGCCAGAGACTGAGTGCTTTGGGACTGCACTAGGAACAAGAAAGATGATGAGGCCACACGGTCTGCCGCAGGAAAAACCGTGCTGCAAAGAGTTTCTTATGGCCTACTTGAGCGATTCTGGCCGCTAAGATTTTAGCCTGTGTTGGATTAGTGAGTTGTTTAGGGATCTGGGGCAAACCAGTAAAACAGGCTGATGAATCCATGCCAATCTAGGTTGCTGCCTTTTTCAGAAGTAAATATCTAGGAGCCATTGTTCATCTTCCTAACTCTCTGCAGGACACAGGCTGTAAATTACATCTAAGAACAAAATGTTGATGGGAGTAGAACCGGGTGCCCAACTTCCCAAGGGAGTGCTTTGCCCTCCAGCCAAAAGAGTAGCTTTTCTGGCTTAAACCAGCACAGGCTTTTAAGCCTTCCCATCAGCACTCAGAGCCCAAGAAAAGTGTGCGTACAGGATTTACTACACTGAAGCATTTGTAACTGTGTCCATTACAAAACCTGGTTTCAGGGTTGATCATGGAAATTAAATCTGGTCTGAAATGCAGGAAACAAGATTGCAGTCTAGGGACACAGGAGGAAATCTTATTAAAAATACTGTATCTTATTGAGATTACAGTTAGAAGGGTATAAAATCCTCCCTCCTCCCCCAAAACTGACTCAACAGCCACTCTCACAGACCAGCTGTAGTCTATGCAGAACGTACACTGCCCTGACCAGAATTACCTAATGAGATTTGTGCTTTTTATATTCACCAAGACTATGTTCTTAAACCCCCCATAACAAGCTTGAAATTTCCACCAAAATATGTTCAGAAAAGGTTTGTTTTAATAAAATAATTTAAAAAGTCTTTCTGGTGGCAACGGGGGCGGGGGGAAGCTTTTCAAATTAGGAGCTTCCTTTTTCAAAGTTTCTATTTTTCACAACAGAAATGCCAGCTATTTTGGCAGAAACAAAATTCCATTCTTCCTCCCTTTCAATTGTTCAATAGTAAGACTGATCTCCATTGGTGTCATTTTTTTCATTGTTAAGTTCAGGTACATTCACCTTCACATGTACTCCTTAATGGGATTTTTATCAAAATTAATTGGTGCTGGCTACATTTCACGTATGTGATAAAATCATGAATGAATTATTTTGGTGTTCCTGTACTATATTGCACTGTCTTAGATTCAGTATCTTCTGTGTAAAAGGCTTCACAGAAAAACACTTTTTTAAATGCTGGGGGTTTATCCTTTTTAGTTGTATTGTTTCATTCTCTTTCGAAAACTTAATTCATTTGGTACCGTTTATTATTTTACAAATTTTTAGTGCCAGTAATTTAACTGTTTGTTGCCAAGGGAGTAAGCAAATTCCAAAAGCTCAAACATTTAACTGTGATTTGTGTTGTTAACAATAATGTCATGGGAACAAATCCACAATGAGAATAAACTGATAGGCTCACCTTAAAGCAATTCTCTCTTGCATTTCCTCAGCTGAAGATTTGCTTTAGGATAGTTCTGTTCCTATATACTAAGATTATCCCAAGCTAGAGAAAAAGTTATATATTTCTCACAAAGAAACCCCAAAACCAAAAATACTTTTCCCAGAGTACATCTCCCTTGCCTAAATTTTCTGGGTAGCATCAGGCCCTGCACCCAGGCTGAATTTGGACTGTTGTCTACCTCAGACCAACATATTTTAGGGGAGAAATTCCATGTTTGGGTGGGAAAGAAGGAATTTTTTTTGTGTCAGCTTTTTCATTTATTTGTTAACGGCAGCTCTTTGAAGTGCTCGGTGTGTTGGAATGCAAGTGTGTGTCCTAGACTGGCATGTAAGCAGGCAAATGGCATGTGAAATGGACAAATTTACATGTTATCTATATATAGTTCATTAATTATTTCTGTGGTTTATCACATGAAATGATGTACTGTGACGAATTATTTTTGTTGTATCCGTCATTTCCTTTTTTGTTAGGTACTAGCACATCCACGTACCTGGTCTAAATGTGCCTAATCTTAGCCCAGTTTTATAGGGCAACAAGCAAGAGAGATACTTTTCACAGTGGAATACCACCCACCCCTGCCAAACACATGCAGAAGTACTAAGAAGTCTAAGATGCATATCAAATAATATTCAGTATTGAGAAAAGAACCTGTTCATAATCTGATGTCAGAAGGGCTAGAATTAGAAACTTCACACCATGAAAAGACTAGCAGTTTCCACTCCTGGTAAAATGAGACTTTTGCTTCTGTAACGCTTGCCCACATTCCTGAAATGGACATTATTCTCCATTCACCTGTGCCAAAGAAAACTTACCTTCATTATTTCATTCTATATAATTGTGAATACAGGACATTAACAGAGAGGTATTTTATGTTCATCAATAAAATAAGACTCAAAGATACCTACATTTTAATTAAATATTCCATTATTTTGTTTCATCCATAGGGGTGAATTGTAAAAGTCATTTAGCAACTGAAGAAAACGATATGCTTAGTAAACTGACAAGATGTATTAACTGTGCATGAGCATTTCAAATCCCACTAAACTTCATTCATATATTTCAATGCCAAAATATCTATAGCTATAAATGTAAAGGAATTCACAGAACTATTTCTTTTCCACTACTATAAACAGTAAAGTGTATATGAGATTGGGCTTTCCTAGCTTTTAAAGCCATTTGTTTCCAAAGAAAAAGTAGCATATTCACTAAATAAAATGTGTTTTATCTGTAACTTCAAAGTTGCTAGCTTCATAATAAAAAGATCTCCTGTGTTTTAAGGAAAGATTTTAACTTTAACCTTGTCCCATCAGATATTCTAGACCTGTAGGAAAAACCTGTTATAACCTGTTGCTAAAAATTTGACTGTTTGAGGAAAGTCAAGCCAGCCATCTCTAAGTCAAAAGTTAAATAAAAGGCAAAGTCCTGAAAACCTCTCTGTGCAATGTTCTTGTGCCTGTGGCTGGAAAGAGCTGTCTGTATTTTTCCATTGTTTGTGTTAATAGAGATTAAAAATTAATGAGAAGTCTTTCAAGTGGGAGGATCAACAAAATTGTAATCTGATATAGAACTATTCATTTCAAATTTGCCAAGTGAAACCGAAATGGGGGCATTACTTGCTGTCAGTCATTGCCATTTGTTGGTTGTTAAAGGTGAGGTGTACTGGCTTTGGTGATGCCTGACCAACCCTTCATCCTGCTGCACACAAACCACTGTCGCAATTCTGCAGCTCTGAAGAGAGGCCACTGTATTGAGACACCATGAGAAATCACTAAGGCACACGACAGACATGCCTTTCGCTTATCTACAGAGACAGGCTTTGAGGTTTTCGCCAGGGATTTCATGTGGCATCTACAGTGACACAAAACACCACACTGCAATGAACATATGTCCCTCAGGAACTGAGACCTTGTCTGAGTGTCAAAGACTGTCATACATTCTCATCCTGTTTCTCTGCTTTGCAAATTGGGAATAGGAAGAATAATTCCTTCTGTACCTCATACCATCAATACAATAAAATATCATTCTTAGTCGTCGGTATCACTGCTGGCACTGGCATTAGTTACCACTTTTGTTGGGGCAGCCTGTGCAGAGAAGCCAAGAGTAGAATGGGCTGTGGGAGACTGAACAGCTTTGACTTACCTTCTGCATGAGGATATCCTCCAGGGACAAACAGAAACATTTTAAAAAGGTTCGTTGCACAGCAGGCATTTTGCTTGCTCTAAATTGAACTGCAAAAAGAGAAAATAGTGAGGTGGGACAAAATAAGCAAAATATTTGGGGGAAACATCCAGGCAGTTGTAGACACTTTACTGGGCTTCAGAAACTCTAGTGCTTTATGTTCACCTGGTTTGCAATAAAGAGATTTTAAAATGCAGAAGGGGAAGCTTATAACAAACAGTGTCTTTCTGAGCTAACTCACAAGAGATTACTCAAACTTCCCTGCAAGTGCAATAAGTATAACTTTTGACTGTACTTGTGTAAGAAGAGGAGGTTTAGTGCCTCTTTAAAACTCGAGTGTGACTGCTTAGTCAGTACCCTTAGTCAGTCCCCTCCCCCCCCCCCCCCCCCCCCCATCTTCCACTGCTGGCTAGCTTTTGTTGCAATATGGGTGTGACTTTTGATGGTGCTCCCCCTCCCAGTTATGTCATTACTTCAGTTCCTTTGAATCAGAATAAAAAGTGCAGCAAACTTCAGACTCATTGACTGCAGGCTTAACAAGCGTCGGGGCTTTTCTTCTTTCTGCATCTTGCAAGGATCTCTGGTTTTTGCAAAACAGTTCTGAGAAAACAATGACCAACTTCTCCTTATGGGCAACTTTTGGATTATGTTTGCTGAAGCTTTGTCTAACAGAAACACGTAAGTTTTTTATGAATGGAAACACTTGTGGTTGCTAATAAGTTTATGCTTCAGAGAGCAAGAGCTCTTCTGCTAGACAGAGCAACAAAGGTCTAACAGCTTTCTTGTGTCTATCTTTATATAAAGTTTTATTATTTGTAAAAGTTATCAGAGATGCTTTAGAGCTGTAACCTCAGCTGTTCTGGTCTGTACAATCATGGAAAGCTCTGCATTGCTTGTAAAGGGCAATTCCAGATGTATAAAAAGTGAATTGTTGGTCATTAAAGTTAAGTTTAAACTAATAACAGAAGTACATTAGGGAATTTAGAATAGCTCTGGTAAAGCTCGGTTCAACAATGTGACTGCTGTTACATACTTAATTTGCTCTCCCGGCTCCATTTCAGACAGTAGAGAAAATAGGGGGTTTGGGGGGGTGGCGATGGACTCGCACCCCCAGCATACAACAACTGGCTTCTGGAGTTTACATGGGCTGAACCAACAGCTAATACAAGGCATTTGGACACAGCCTTGCTGAACAGAAGCAAAACTGCAGTGATCTGTGACTGCAATTTGGAGTTTTTATGCCAAGCATGCTGGTTTCTGGCTTCCTAAGGTTTCTTTGGGGTTGACTTACAAGAGTTTGGAACAAAGGAGGTTAGAAGTGACCACAAAATTCAGTTGTTTATTAGCTTTCTGTAGCTTGGTTATCTGCTTCAAATATTTGTATTTAAAAAAGAAACATTAATACAGCGAAAAAAATAAAAATTGTATGTCCAAAATGACAAAATGCTTTTGAAATTTCACATGGTGCAGGCTCAACCATGTTTGAGGGAAATGGCCATGCTCTTAACAGACTCTCACTCTGACAGCAGCTGCCTTGAGGCATTTTATGGTTAGGGATAACAATTATGCTTAGACATTATTTTTCTACTTGTCGGTTCCAGGAGTCTAACAAAATACATTTTTCATGGTTATTGTCACCCAAGGGCTGTGTGTGTATAGTAAATATAGATCTCATTTGTTTGAGCAGCAGCAGATACTTCTGTAATGGTTGCAGCACTGCTGGGCTGTGAATGGGTGTGTCAGAGTGAACAGTTCCCAGCGCATCTGTGAAGCACCCGCATTGCTTTTTTTTCTATAATTGTCTCTCTTGTGCCAAAATGTTCTTGGTAAAATCAGGTATAGGAATAAAGCCCTTAGAGAAAGGGCAGGAGTACTGTAGGCAAATAAAGTATGTCTGAGATGTGTTTAAAACCCTGGCTTGGTCCAAGTCTGTATGCTGTATAAGTATTATAATTATTTGGTTACTGTCTGCTCAACTGATTTCTCCTTTTATGAGCTGCCAGGAGCGTCTTACAGAAGCAGGGTCTGCACTGACTCTAGGAGGAATGTATTTTTTACAGTGAGACATAGCAGAAAGCCTCATCATCTAGTCTTCAGCACAGTTACGGAAAGTATTTCAAACTTCACGTATGTCCCACAGGGAAGTTAATGATTTAGCAAGGTATTACACTATAGCTACAATATATTTTTTAGTTGCTATGCAGTACATTCCAGAATGAGTTTGTAGTCAGCAATGACTTCAAAATAGCAGTTGATGGTAGTTTTATTTTCTTTTTTAAACCAGTGACTTTGCTGTGTATCGTAAAGTAGTGGCCATTGCTGTTGGCAAACACCTTGCTTGAAGACAAAATTCACATCTGGTCCTGAATTGGAATTTTAATTCTTTTAGTACAGAATTTGGCAAAATTAGAAAGGACCTGGGATTACTGTTAATGTGATTACTAAAGGAAAGATGAGATATAGAGAGCAGCTGAAAAACTTATTTATCCTGAGTTCTGTGCTGTTATTACCATACTGTCACTGACCTGTGAGTGAGGTGTACTCATGGTATTGATGTGCCTTTTGTTGTCTAAGGAGTCTGAATCCAGGAGGATATAGATGCTGACATCTTGGTTAATGATGATTCTGGGGGAGATTTCCCCCTGTGAGCATTATGTATTTGAAAAAATATCATTTTTCCTTGATTAACACAAAGTCAGTCCTAGAATTTTGTCCCCTAAACTGGAAGAAGCTGTAATAGAACTAGTAGTAAAGATGAAATGAAAAAAGGGAGAATGAGTCCACCAGTGGGCGGGAGGAGTTTAGCTATTTGCACTGGAGCAGTTGCCAGAGTCTCAGTACAAGGTAAGGCTCTGAGACAGGGCTACTATCAGGCAGTCATAAAGGAAGGGATCTGCCTGCCTATTGGCTTACATATCCATCATGTAAATTTGTAAATAAAGCAGTTTGAAGAAGCTCTTTGTGCTAGTTTATTTTCATTTAGTCCTTACAGTGTGTATCTTGGCTATTTTCCCAAAGCTGCAAAGTAACTAGACTTTATTAAAGTTCACTTGAACTTCCATTATCTTTTAATGGAAAGGTCATATACCTGCCCTTGAAATACTCTCACACACAGAGCCAACAAACCATGGCAGAGTGTTGTCTTGCAGTCTTTGGAGAAATGTTACTAGTGTTCACCACAATGCAGAACCATCAGCTTGAAAACAGGAAGTCAGAGAAAGGCATAATGAGGAAAGATACCATCATACAATTGAGGAAGAACTTTTTAAACTAAATGCTTTTAAAACCACGGGTAGCTCTAGCCAAGGATGAATGAAATGCTCCCCCATACCTAGTATGTCTTTCTTTCCAGAACAGTTCCCATGGGTTTTATAGGCCAGGACTTGAAGACAGTATTAATATTGCAGTTATTTATCTAGCACCTAAACATGTATGAGGTTCTACTTTAGCAAGAATGTCCCAGCAGGATGAGATGTCCTGAGGTGCTGATAGACAGGTATAAACAGCAGGAGAATCATGAGCTCATTACTGCCAAAATACTTGGGTTCTCAAGAATTTCATGAAGCAGTAAAAAAAAATGCTTTCATTGAAGGACAACTGCCATTTCAAATGAAAGAACTTATGGAAGAGAGCAGGAAAATATAGTGAGGAAAACACAGATCTCAAAGGGATGTTTGGTTGTATGGCAAGGACCATGGTGGATTACAGGAAGCAAAACTAAAATTTGTTATATTATATAGACAGCATGAAGTCTTGAAGAATTTAAGGTAGAGAAGAAATCTGAAATGTGTGCAGGCAAGAACCTAGTGTAAATCTCTGCAGACATTTCCAATAATTTGGATAGCAACTGTAAGGAACAGGGGAAAATAAATGAGGAATAAAAAAAGATAGCAGCAGCAATCAAGTTAATGTATAATAGGAGTGGATTCTATAGATATGTGAAAAGTTAGAAAAAGTAAGAACTGTTGCTGACATGGCGGAGGCAAAAGCACTGGTAAGCTCTATGGGATATAGGTTAATTAAAAAGCAAAGGGCAAACAATGTAAGATGGCAATGTTCTTGCCAGAGAAGAGATGGTATTCGGAGGGAGTGGCTATACAGCAGCAGTAATTAGGTTTGAAAATAGGTTGCTAAGAGACATTGTTTTTAAGGACAGATTAGATAAGGACAGACTAGATAAACACCTTTAAAGGACAGTTGGGGTATTGGTGATTGTGCTACTGGGTAATAAGACGGAGTAGAAGACTCTGGTAACTCTGTTTCTTCTTTGATAAAAGGATAATTTCAGTTCTGAATAATGTTGACTGGTAGTGGAATGCACTGTAGAGAAGCAGGGAAAAAAATAAGTAGAGTGTCTTATATAATGAGAGGATAAGTCAGCCCAAGAATTTAAAAGTTTTTCAGAGTTCCAGAGATGTTGTAAGAAGGTTTCTCCATTTGCTTTCTGATCAGCTTGCCTCTCATTTCTGTTCCTGCACTAATGGATAAGTGTTTGAAAATACAGTCAGTACAGAAGATGATAATTCTCAACCTTATATTACATGTATCCTGTTATTTACAAAACATTTATTTTTTTTAATTTTTTTTTTTTTAAAGAGAACTCTATGCAAGAGAGTGAGGGAAGTTGTTCTGCCAAACTCTCCTCTAAAATAGCTTTTTCCAGGATCAAGGCTAAATGTACATAGTTACCTGTGAACTGTAACTTCACAGAGAGGATAATCATGAAACAAACATGACCCACCACAGTAACTCACAGTGTTCAAAACACACGATATTTTAGCATCAGCTGGTAACTGAGAGCATGCTTTATCAAGTTTCATTTTTCTGCACTAAATTGAATTCTTAGACTAGAGAATTTCAAACTTCCAGCTGAAGACCAGCAAAGTGAGAGGAGCAAGACAGAGGTTGGGTTTGTCACCAACATGTCTCTGATACGTACATCATGGTTGCTACCAAGTAAAATCCACATCCATAGTCTATTTTGTTCTTTGCCTTTACCTGTAAGGGTTTCTTTGTGATAAATCTGATGGTTTGGACCACTCTCTGTGGATCAGTGACAACTGTAGGCATGAAGCCAGTTTTGCATTGCTGTTAGTCATTTTCAAGACTAGACTAGAAGTTCATCAGCTGTTAACACACAGTTGTCTCTTACTCCCAGGGAGGTAATAATCATTTCAGAGCCATCGGACACTGTAATTATCAGTGACCATTATGGCTGCTGCTAATATTGGTGGCAAAGAGGATCGTGTCAGTCCTGAATGCTTATCGGTTTCCTCTCTGCCAAATCACAGGCCTCCCTACAGTGGCATCAGCAGTAATATCAGTAGCAACTGGCTGTGATTTTCCTCCCTTGCCGCAGCTGCTGGAGCTGACCCCACCCAAGGGATGTCAGAGCAGCTCGTCATATGAGTGACTTTGCAGGCAGTAACGTGAAATGGCAACAGAAAGAGGGGTTTTCCTTGGAGAATCTTTTCAGTCAGACTGAAAGTTCAGCTAATTGCGCTTTAAAGTGCAAACCTCCATGACTGTTTCCTGCCTAACAAAACCTGCAGTCATTTTTGGAGTCTGTACCTACAATTGAGAACATAATTGAGCTCTCTTTTGTATGCACTGGCTTTGGGACTTTCCAGTTCCTCTACATGACAACACTGGCTGCATTATATAATGCAGCAATCTTATTTCAGGACAATAACCTTCAACCCTCACATTGCAAAACAGAAAAAAAAGAAAGGAGTTGAAAAATAATCTACAAGTTCAGCAGTTACTAACATGGAAGCTCAAGCAAACACACCAATTCAAAGTAAAAATCCCAGAGAAGACCGGGTTTTTACTTACATTTGCAGTTTGAAAAATACATTGCTTCACTTTTTATTTCCTTCTTTTGATGACTGAGCTAGGCTCAGTAGCTGGAAGGTCTAAGAGACTGTGTTGTGTCTTTGCAAAAAGAAAAAAAAATCAAACATGCAGCAGCTGTGGTAAAACTTCCATCTGTTTCTGCTAATGATACCGCTCCAAAAGCAAAGTGAGATGGTTATAAAAGAGGTTGCCAGAGAACAGGCTAACAGCTGCCTAGGAAATGGCATTAGCCCATCAGCCAGCAATCATCAACTATACAGTTAATGTCTGTTTTACTAAATACCTGAATACCTAAATTCATAAATAAGAAGTTGCCCTTGACAGAAGATATAATAGTAAAAAAATCTGCTGTGACGTAGTTTTGTTGATCATATATGTCTCACAATAGCAGCATGTTAGCAAAACAAGTTCTCAGAAGTATATTTCCCTAGAGGGCTTTTTTATTGTTATTTTTGTTAATGGATAGGTGTCTGTAAAGAAGCAGGGTGTGGTATGTGTGGGTAGAAGTAATGAATAGTTTCTTGCAGTATTCCCATACAGAAGTGAGAGATTAACTGGAACTCAGCTTATGGTCTATGGCAACCCAGGGCCCTGTGAGTGAGCTCTGTCCAGGCAGCAAGCAAGGTACTATCCAAATCAGAATTTAAAAGTCAAGCACCCACCTTAAGTTTGCAGCCTCTCTGAGAGAACGTATCTTGCCGCCAGAGGAAGGCTTATCAGCAAGGGATTGGTATAACGCTTGCCAGAGCAGCATGATTGCAGCTGTTTTGAGAGAGCTGGCAGAGCCCACATGCCTACTCAAAACAGTTGGCAGCTGCTCTTTCCACAGCATATAAATGCAATAGTTCAACAGTGCCATAGGGATGATTGTGATGGTAGTGATTAGTCATTTACCTACTCTTTACCGTTGGCCAATGCACTTCTTATAGATAAGATGGAGTATCCCTATTGTGGAATGAGGATACTAAGGCAAGTACATCACTGCAAGGGGCAGCCAGGTCTTCCCAACTCCATTACGGTGCTCTGGGTGAAGCTTTAGCACAAGGAATATGGAATAGTTAACTGGGCAGGTCCTTTGCCAAGTATAAAGAAGCATGATTCATTAATAATGAAGACGCTGAGGGTGAGGCCTGAACTCATCTTAATATTTCGCTTTCACTCACTTCCCTATTCTTCTTCCTCCTGCTTGATCAGGTGTCCTCCATGAATTTACATGTCCTTTCCCTTTTCCATCATTCACTCAGGCACGTAAGTATGGGAATGAAGCCTCTTTTGCTAATGAGTTTTCATATTTATAAATTTAGGGGTTTGTTCTCTGTTCCTATATATTGCTTATGCATAAATTCGACATTTAGAATATGGAAGTGAAAGGATATGTATTCTGTTCAAATCAATTTCTCCAGTAGTAGTGCTATAAAAATCAGATAAAACTTTCCTTTGTCACTCTGACAGTTTTATCCTGTTTACTTGTGTGAGTGCTATCTATACAAACACTGAAGACTGGCATCTATTTTCAGTTCAATAGCACTTGGTTCCTGTTAGACAACAGAGAATGCAAAGTATAGTTTTCTTTAAAAGTTCTTATTCAAGACTTGTCTTTTTATGATTAAGGATGTTTGAAGCTGTTTGGCAAATGAGAACTGACTTAAATCTTTTGTCCTACTGTCAAACTTAACAATACTTTCGGCTCAAGAACTTTAAAATTCATTTAATAATTAACTGAAGAATGTCTTAAATTTAGTCAAGTATTTCTCCTATTTGAAACAATACTTCCTAGGGATACTTCCTGAGATCTCAGAGGTATTTGTACATAAAGGCTGGACACTCTAGGAAAGCGGAGTGCCGAGAGACATAAAATGACCAAGGAATGATCAGCAGAGGAGCCAAGAATAGACCCATTGTTTCTCACCTGAAGGTAGGCCACCTGGTCACAATGACAGAAGGCCATGTGGCCAGAATTTTACAAGTGGGATTGAGTGCACCCTCAGCAAGTTTGCTGATGACACCAAGCTGTGTGGTGTGGTCAACACGCTGGAGGGAAGGGATGCCATCCAGAGGGACCTCAGCAGGTTCGAGAGGTGGGCCTGTGCGAACCTCATGAAGTTCAACAAGGCCAAGTGCAAGGTCCTGCACACGGGTCAGTGCAATCCCAAGCATGACTATAGGCTGGGTGGAGGAATGGATTGAAAGCAGCCCCAAGGAGAAGGACTTGGGGTATTGATTGATGAGAAGCTCAACATGAGCCGGCAGTGTGCACTTACAGCCCAGAAAGCCAACCGTGTCCTGGGCTGCATCAAAAGAGGTGTGACCAGCAGGTCAAGGGAGGTGATCCTGCCCCTCTACTCCACTCTTGTGAGACCCCACCTGGAGTACTGCATCCAGCTGTGGGGGCCCCAGTACAGGAGAGACATGGACCTGTTGGAGAGAGTCCAGAGGAGGGCCATGAAGCTGCTCAGAGGGCTGGAGCACCTCTCCTATGAGGACAGGTTGAGGGAGTTGGGGTTGTTCAACCTGGAGAAAAGGTGGCTCTGGGGAGATGTAATTGCAGCTTACCAGTACCTGAAGGGGCCTACAGGAAAGATGGTGAGGGACTGTTTACAAGGGCATCTAGTGATAGGACAAGGGGTAATGGGTTTAATCTGAAGGAGGGTCGATTTAGATTAAATGTTAGAAAGAAATTCTTTACTGTTAGAGTGGTGAGGCACTGGAATAGGTTGCCCAGAGAGGTTGTGGAGGCCACGTCCCTGGAAGTGTTTAAGGCCAGGTTGGATGAGGCTTTGGGCAACGTGGTCTAGTGGAGGGTGTCTCTGCCCATGGCAGGGGGTTGGAACTAGATGATCTTTAAGGTCTTTTCCAATCCAAACCATTCTACGATTCTATGATTTTAAGTCCAAAGAAGTTTGAGTGTCACTGTACAGCAATTATGTGTATCCAGGTGGTACCCAGGTATATCTTTTAAATGTCCATGTCTTCTTTTGAGCAACTTTTTCTGTTCCTCGCACCTATTTACTCTTTTCCCCACTAATCCATTTCCATCCCTCTGGGACATCTGGCTGAAGCAGTCCAATAAATCTGATAGACTCTTGTGAGCCTGTGTCTGTGATAGAAGGTTATATCCATTTGATACAGTAAAACTTCTGCTCAGCAGCTTAGTCATTCTCGGGCAAAATGAAATGTAGAGACTAAGTTCTTCTTCCAAGAGACAGGCCTCAGAAAAGACTCTAATGACAAGAAAATTCTCTTATTCATATTTTGTATTATTTTCTTTTGATTTTGGCCTACTGTGCTGGCAAGTCTGACACTTGTCATTGTGTTCAACATCAGGCTAATAGGGCAGGAACATCCAGTGTCTTCAGAAGATTGGAATTAACAAAATACAACTCTTCTATTGCACTAGCAAGAGCCACTTTGCCTTCTTGGGTGGAGCAAAAACTCTTCTATCACAGAAAATAAAAATACTTTTCTTGAAATTTCATATTGAACTCTAAACTGTTAAACTCTTCTTTTCCAGAATGTAACAAAATCATTTCATAACCTACAAAGGATACATACTTGAAGGTTCCAGTTCATCACTGAATGGGCACAGCTAAGGTTTTAGACAGGCAGCTATCCAATTCACAATTCTTGTATTTAAAAGCAGTAACAGGCAGATGCTGTGAGCATGTGAGACACCTTCCTGTGGTGACTCCCTAGAGAGAAGTTTTTTCCCGCTTTTGTGGCCTGCCTCAGAAGACCCTGGATCTACTTGCTCGCTGTTGTGGTGTAAAATGCTGCAGAGCTCTTCTCAGAGTGTGTATGATGATATTTCTGTCTCCTGACACTTCTATTAGATCAGTCCTATTCACCCTTTTTTTTTTTTTTTTATGGCTGTATTTCCTGTCTGCTTGTTGGGTGGGAAAAGATAGCAGTAGTTTTGCTTTATTTTCTCAACATCTTGACCTGCCAAGTCTCACACATTATCTAGTAGTGATATAGTTCATGTTCATGACAAACAGAGCACAGCATTAACTGGCTTTTAAAACACTGAAGCAGAGGCAATCTTAAAGCATCATGGAAGGGCAGGACCAGCACAGTTATTCAGTTTTTTCAGAGCATCTCTAGGCATAAGTGCTAGACAGCATTTTCTTTCTCTGAGGGCTCATGTGGATTAGAGAAAAGCCCAGTCATACAGTTTTCCAGGAGGAGGCATATACTGTGACTTGGAGATTATTAAGACCAATGACTGAATCCAGATTTGTTTTCTGTTAACACTTTGCTGAATTTTATACAGGTAGTTCATATAGCAAGTAGTTTGTTTTTCCTTCTGGAGCTGGAGATCTTTTTTCTTCTTCTTTTCTATTGGGGCAGCCCTATGGTAAACTAGTGCAGAGTACACACAAAACAATGCAAGAATGGTAAAATGTTGCAGCAGTGCCTTTCCTATCCAAAATTTTGCTTTCGCAAATGAGTGAATTCTTTAATTTCCTTTGCTGAGCAATGGAGGAAAAGTTCAAACCTACCTGACTAGGTTGCCCTTCATAAGAAAATATAGGCAATGTTATTTTTTTCAATTGCTTCTATGTTGTCACAATCACATTTAAAAAATACAGCATAGCCACAGCATTGAAAGTCTTGGGCCCAGCAAGGGTTATATCCATTAATAACCTGCAAGGGTGTTTGTTGGTAACATCTTCAAAGCTCAAGGTGGGCATTCGTAATAAAATGCAGCGGTGTCTCCCCAGTATAGCATACAGCACCTTAAACATTTGAACATTTTGACATCAACATATGTCTGATATTTATTCCTGCCATTTGTCATCTGCTGGATTCTAGTGAGTACTATAGAAGAACAACTTGAATTCTTCTTTAAAGAGATTTGATGTCTTTTGCTTTCTCAAGATATCACTTCAGAAACAGGTGGTGTCTCTGATAGAATTTTGTTCTGTGTAGTGTTTCTTTTTCTTGTGTTACATGGTGTTCACATGGGGATCGTCTAGAGGCGATTACTGTTATATCGGGTGTGTTTCATCAACACATTCAGCACAGTTGGAATCAGGCTGAATGTGTTGAAATTCCTGTAGAACTTAAAGTTTCAAGCCTAGATATAGTGTTATTTAAAAGAATAAAGATGATCCCAGCTAGTGAGAAAGAAGTGAACTAACAAATATGCTGATAGCCAACAATAATAACTAGGTGTTTTTGTAGCCCTTTGGAAGTCAATGATTTTTATCACCACCTCACAGGTAGGGAAACAGAGAGAAAGTAAAATAAGTGACCCAGAAATCTAGCTGTAAATATAACATTTTTCTCTTAAGTCCCAGCCTGGTGTTCCATCCTCAAGATTAGTGTCTCTTTCACTTGAATTTCAGAAAGCAGCTATGATTTCACATACAGGGCTATTTCAGCTGAAACAAGCATTATTATTATTATTATTATTATTATTAAGAAAAAAATCCTTGTGCAAACATTCTTCTACTGGTGCAGAAGTGAACAAGAGTACAGAGGACCAGAGCATTGTCTGGAAAGCTGTTATCTTAAAAAAGAGGAAACTCTCTTCGGTTACTGTTTGGTAGTCTATTGAGCCTGGCTATGCAATCCTTACTTCAGCTGGACAATCCAAATACTCTTTATGAGCCAAGTATTTTCCTAATTTTTGAAACACCCTTACAACCCATTCTTCACAGACCTGCACTGAATTAATTAACAGTATCAGTCAAATACTGATTTTATTACTCATAGTGCTCAGGTCATGCCACTTTATCAACACCAGTCACAATCATATTACTGTTGATTCACAGCAATTAAAAGGCAACATATTAACATCATTTTTCCACCCCTAACATGACACAAATATATCCATAATGATAGTCATATCAACTTTTTTGCAAGTATGTGATGAGATCTTACTTCTGATTTCAGAGCCCTTTACTGGCTTGCTTTCCTTTTCAGCTCTCACACAATCTTACTGGGCTCAATCTGTCTTTTGTACTGTATACAGCTTGCTGTTAATGCTCATTGTCCTGTGGTAATAATCATAGAATCATAGAATGGTTTGGGTTGGAAGGGACCTTAAAGATCATCTAGTTCCAACCCCCCTGCCATGGGCAGAGACACCCTCCACTAGGCCACATTGCCCAAAGCCCCATCCAACCTGGCCTTGAACGCTTCCAGGGATGGGGCATCCACATCTCTCTGGGCAACCTGTTCCAGTGCCTCAGAACCCTCACAGTGAATAATTCTTTCATAGTATCCAATCTAAATCGACCCTCCTTCAGATTAAACCCATTACCCCTTGTCCTATCACTAGATGCCCTTGTAAACAGTCCCTCTCCAGCTTTCAAGGGTCACACAAGGTCAGTTTTTTGTTTTATGTAGTGTACTTGACAAACAACTCAATTAACTTTGCTTCAAGAATCTAAGTCATTTCCTTGGAGGAAAAAATTTGTGATGCTTTATTAATAATAAATTACTACATATCTAGAATTTTCTATTTATTAAGATGGTTTATTCCTGATTTGCTAGTTGAATTGACTTGCTCAGAGTGAATCTGACTTCATGATGCTTTCCAATGTCATGAAACTCACAGTACCTGAACTGAGATTTGTAACTGTATCATTTGCCATTCAAACATTGATTTAATTCTGGATCTTTTCATAAAATTCAGCTATATCTCATTAAAATAGAAGATCACTAGAATCAATGAGCATCACAGAAAAATCACTGTCTTCACAATGATTCCAGCACTTTTGGGAGACAATGATGCTTCAGTATTTGAGAATGATTGCATGCAAATAGTAGTGCATTGCCCTTCTATATCTCCACTGTCTGTATATGTAAGATTTAATGTAGTATTTGAACTCATAGGATATTGAGGCCACACTGCTAATGCCTCTTTCCCATTCTTACCTCAGGCAAGTGAATCTTCACTGCCTCTAATGAATTGTTAAGTTTAAATAAACGTGTTTTTTTAAAAAAAAAATGAAAAAAATATATTAAACCCAAGGCATATCATTCTCAACACATTTGTCATAGAAACAGCATTGTGTATATACTAATGTGAATTGCAAACCCTAGTTATTAAACATACCTTTTTACTAAACCAATTATAAAAGATTCAAAACTAAGACTGTAAGAATTATTAAAGGAAATTTAACTAAACAGCTTGCTTGGGATACAAGTAACTTGCGTGCATCTTAGGAAAGTTTCTTGCTCGTCCGTATTTTCAGTATAAACCTCAAGATTCTTGAAACTGTAGTATATGGATGGGTAGATGACACAGAGTCTAGAAAATGGAAATATTTTGCCACCAAAAATTCCAGTAGACATTGCCTGCAGTCCTAAGCATTCTGGTTACAGGCTGTGGGATCCCTGCCCTCCTGGTATTAGGGGAGAAAACAGAGGGAATAGTGGATGTGACAGTGTTCTCTCCTATCATCAGAACCTTCCACTGATTTATAGTATAAGACCTTTCTCATTGATTTATATAGATTCTAGATGAGATTTGATTAAGTAGATTGTGTTAATCATTACATGTTTTTTACAGACTGATCATTTCCAAAAGTACTTCAGATCCCAAGCCAAGTGTTTTTGCCAAGGAAAATCTTAAGTTTGGGATTTTTTTCACTCTTAGTCTGTCCTAATATTTCTAGAGTAAAATTTCAAGGTCTTCACAAGTGAAAATGAAATGTGCATTTCACGACTTTTCTTTTTTTCAAGTGTGTGGTATGCTTCTGAGATCAACCCGTTCTCCATCTCTGAAACTGCAGCAGCTTGTACACACAGCTGGATATATAACTTCCATCTTTCATAATTGCCTGTGAATTAAGTTCTTCAGACTTCTCTCATGATCTGTTCTTCAGAGAATGCTTTCTTCCAAGATTGTTTCTTTACTTTCTCTTTCATATCCAGCATTTCTGATCTCTTCAAATCACAATTTGTAAGGTCTTGTGGATAACAATGACCAGACAGCACTGCTAGCAGAAGTTAGTCAAAATCCCACTGTGGAAAAAAACAGGGTTTCAGCATAACATCACAAAGCAAGTCAGCTGCTTTTCGCTAACCATTGATTTTAATAGGTAAATTTCTTCAGGTTTTGATTTTGATTTGATTATCATTCATCCACTAATTTGTTAGCACTTAGAACTCTTCCATATTCTAGAGACCTTCAGAATGCAGGCAATACTATACCTTATTCTGCTTTTTTGTGAAAATCACAAATACTCAAAAGTAGTGTTTTATCTATGTTTAAAACAAAGTTACATACAAAGGTTACAGCTATATTCTTCATCTGAGAAATCTCAATTTAGCATGAGTCATTAAATCATGCATTACATTGGACGTTTCAGTTCTCTTCAACAGATTATTGGACAGTATTTTAATTAATATGCAATTAACAACTTTGATCCCTGATTTAAGTGTTTAATATTGTGCTACTTTGTACTGTTCTGTTAGGTATCTCCTTGTAAATTCATACAAGCAACTTCTTAAAAAAAGATGGGTTTTATCTTAATCTTCTCAGACATTTGAAAAAAAAAAATGGAGAGAGGTTGTGAAAGAAACTGTGGATGAGTTCATCTGCATTGTGGGGAAGCTGAGGTTGCAATATGTACTGATATGTCTCCTATTTGGGCAGTCCTCTCCTGCCATTATTTGTTACTAGGAAGTGTGCATTGGTCATTTGTCTTTGACATGTCTGACATTGTGAGGCATATTCTAAGCAGCCGCTTTCCTTTTAGTATGTCTGCTGAACTAATATTATCTTTGTTTTAACGGGCTGGCTTTCAGAACTTTCAAAAAGATTCTTGGGGTTCCTTCCTCTGTTGTTTTCTTGCCAAGTGGCCTAGTTAAAGACAATAGATGTTCTGATTCTTATTCAACGTCTTTTTTTCTCTTTTTTCAGTTTTGATCATTGCTTGCTTTTCCTTAATGAACTTACTGTACAAATGAGTTTAAAATGTTGAGAATATTTATTTTCTTGTATAACTCAGAGGAGCAGAGGAAATATAAAACCCATAGATTTTCAGTTTAGAAACTGTTTACCAAAAAAAAAAAAAATTCAATATAAAGAAAAAATAGTTTCAAATCACACCTGGTATTATTATTGAGTAGCATACTGCAAATAATTAAAATTCAAAATCTGTCATTTAGTTGGGCTTGTTAATCATAGGTCTGATTTTGTATTCATTTCTTATCTAAATAACCACAGAACTTAAATCAGACTTCCCTGGACTCGTCAAAGCTTAGATGGAGGCTGAATGTAAAAGCTGTAAGAACAAAAATAACAATGTAATAGTTCTTTGTTCTTACAGCATTCTTTATCAGTAAATCTAAAATTGTTTTATTAAAGAGGTTAGTTGCAAACTGAGGTAAAGAGAGATGAATTGGCTTATCCAGGTTATACCAGCAGGTAAATGGCAGAGCAGGGAATACATGTAAGGCCCTTTGAGCTCCAGGATGGGGATCTGTCTGCTGAGCTACACTGTGTCTCACCTGCTTTTATCCCAAATGACCAAAAGTTTTGCTTTCAGTCAGACAATGAAAATCAAACTTCAACTATTATCCACCAGCTTTGTTTCATGTATGTTTCTTCACCTGGATTGAATGGAACTGATCCCAACTGATTCACTTCACAGTCCCTATTACTCAGCCTTTGGGGTTAGACTACTCATTGTACAGCCTGAAGCTTTCCTAGTATCGACAATGATGATTATGTTTTCATCATCGCAAGGGGGGGCATATCTGATAACTGCCTAATTCCAGGACTATGATTTCACTGCCTGCAATTTTTCCACTGAGGTGCTGCACAGCTGTACCACGTTCTAGTGGAGTCTGAAAACTTTCAACTCAGTATTGGGTGAAACTATTACAGAAAGAATAATATTAATGTCAGCAGCAAGGAAGTTTATCGTAAGTGATGACATTGTATAGTCTCACTCAGGATGTTTACCAGAGCAACTGTTGCCAAGCAGATAAAGTATGTTTGGAAGATGCATTAGCATACTTTTTTCTTCCCGCAGCAACTGCTGAGGAATGAAACATATTTCTTATACTTACTTGCATTTTTGAATGACTCTATGTATGCTTGATTTGTTCATAGTGCCACCCTCACCCCCAGTTCTTTAAATTAGTAGCCAGGAAAGCTATCACATTAAGAGACTGAAGATTTTTGCCCATCGGTAAACAGATACAGACACAATGACTTTGGTGGCCAGTAGGCAGATTAATTAAGAACAACTTAGAGGGAAGTCAACAGCTTGTGTTTTGTCCCACATCCCATTTCCAGTCTGTACTTACTGAAGTAACACAGAAATGTAAGGAATATTTATTAATATTTGGTGGAGAAAGGAGATCCTCCTACTGCAGTATATCTCTCTCTGGCTACTGTCTCTATCCTCAACCACATCTTTTCATTTCAGAGAGCTCAGTTGAGCCCACTTGGATCACAGGGTTAGGATGGCTTTGTCATGACTTTTTATGTAGTTAACAGCATACAGGAGAGTGAGGAAGCTACTATATTGTTTGCCTTTTCAGCACAAATTACTAGGTACACAAATACAACTAGGTAGTAGGAACAGCTTTGGCATAACTTCAAAGAAAGGTCTGATTTTATACCTTTGGATCTATGGAGAGACATCGTCACTTTCTTGTCACCACAGCCAATTACTAAGAATATGTTGTCTCTATTTCTAGCAGGCACTCCTTGCAACATGTGGGTAAATTCCTTTCAAAGTGTTTTTCCAGACTTTACTGTCTTTAAAAAGCTAGGTGTGCAGAGAATTTTTTCCCCCAAACATCAGCAATCTATTAGGGATGTAACTAGGGTTTTTTTTTCTCTCCCATGAAAATTTTCAAGACCTAGAACGTTTTCCTATGCCACATCCATATATGAAATTTTAAAAAATTCTACAGGGAAATTTTGGACTGGGTTCCTTAAACCATCTACTTGTATTGCAACCATGCAAACATTCAAACTTAACTTTCTTTAATTATTTTTTTTTGCACAAACTAATTAATTAAGTTTCAAAATGAAAGGCAGTTTCAAAGTGGAAAACAAACCCCTTGTTTTGCTTTATTTAAGTACCCACAAGGGATACTTCAAAAAACAAAAATACAATTTATTCCCACTAAATCTGGAAATGTATTTCCTATAAACCATTTTAGGTTTCACAACTTGGCGATACTCCAAGGAAAGTATTTTACCTGACAACTCCCAAAAATCTGTAAAGACTTACTTTCACTGTCACTATTTGGAGAAGCCTCACTTACGGTTTAGGTGGCTTGTTTCCAGGTTTGTTCTCTATTTTCTCTAGACAATGATGGCTAGCAGAGAAAGAATGTCAGAACTAGAAGAACAGAAAAACCTCACCCAGCCACACTAAATGACTATACATGTTGCCTGATCCTTGGTGGTTTTTTTGCTGTGAGGGACTGCAGCCTCACAGACATATGCTTGCTTAACTCATGTAGGTCCTGCAGAATTTGACTTCTAATTTTTGATCAGTGTGTAGTCATCCCAGTTTAGAGTCCAATTTTCCCAGCACAAATTTTCTTTCCCCATCAAGCCCTGAGGGACTGAGGTATAGGTGTGTTTTAATGATGTCAACACGTGCCTATTAGTGACGGAGGCTGGAATTAATGAATCATTTTACATAACCTAGCAAACAGCTATCTAGTGGTTTTCATCACTACTGACCTGGGCTTTAGTCCAACTTCTGACATAAAAGTGGAAGCCTCTGCATCCTATTACAGTTATCTGGGCTGCGAATCGCTTTAGTGAATGATTTTACTAATAGCCTCTAAAGAAATGGTGAAATACTCAGCAAACAATAATACCATCCAGGCCCATGTGTATCATAGGGTATTAGGTAATCACTGAATGATGTTTTTGTATATTCAAGTTCTCCCAGATGTCCAAATGGTGGTAACTGAGCTATCTTAGTATATCTGGTGGCAAAATGTCTTGGATCCTGAAATGTTTCATAAACCTATCCCATATAAAAGTCTGTATTGAGAGGGCATTTCCTCTAGTCAGGAGTAAAATATGCATTCTTAATTAGCCATGAAGTAGTTTCCTGAGAAACATCTAAAAAACCAAACGTCACCTGGAGATAGGTCTGAACTGAGACTTGAGATCTGAACTGCCCAGACGTGCTCAGATTTTAGGTCTCATATGGCCCAATTTCTAGATTTGCCTGAAGAGGAGCTGTAGTTGCTAGGAATATCTTTTAAACAGATGTTAATCTGTTTCCAGTATGCCACTTTACTTCATTACTAGCATGCATTAAAGCAGGTGCTGATATTCAAAATGTAGATATCAGTGCTAAGCTAAAGTTTTTCCCTGTTCAGAAGTGTTAGTACAAGATTAAATAATCTGTGATTATTAGGAAATGTTTACCCATGTATATCTACCTAGAGCTTGAAATTTGTTTAAAAATTTAGAAAAAAGTTCTTAAATTTAAAACCTATATTCTATTAAAGCAAACAGAAAATTAAAACTATCTGCACCATCAAACCCCTAGTTCTGCCACTGTTTTCAGCCCCAATTTATCACATCCTGGTGACCTATCAGTCATCTTGAACCACAAACCGAAAAGGAAAATCCCCATGAGAACAGCACACTAACATTTCCTTGTTGCCATGCAATGCAGACTGTGGTTTTACCAAGAAGTCTGTTAACAACCTCATGTTTAAGTATTCTTCTACAGATTTTCGTTTAAGGTGGGGAGGGTTTTTGCAAATCTTCCACTTAATTTGTTTTGATGTATCTCTGCATTGTTAAAATAACTTTTTTTATATTTTTTTTTTTAATGTAAGACAGCATCCACCTTGAGAATGAAACCTTTAGTTATTGTCTTGGAAAACAATGACAAGCAGGGAGCAGTGCATGAAACATCCATAGAGTGGATCAAAAATCAACTCCAATGGGAAGAGTTTGCATGACTCAGTGTTGCTCATTATGCATGAGGGTTGCAGAACCAGAGTGGAAATGGAGATTGCACCTGACTTCTTACTGTGGCAGCTTCTAACAGGCCTCTAGTATTAATAATCAGGGTGTAACACACACTTTCATTAAAGGACGATGCTCTTTAGTCTGTCTCAGCCAATTCTATCACACCAGTAGGCTCTAGCTAGCAAATTGTCTGTGGAACTGGAGTTAGTGATTTTAGCTGAAAAGCTGAAATTGGGCCTGGTTTAGATATGTGAATGGCAATAGCAGAGAAGGACTTGCTTGATACAGAGCACCAGAAATCCCAGGAAAGACAGGGAAAAATGGCCTGTGTGAAAGTTAATGTTCTCCATATTCATGAAACTCAGCTCCAGCTTAGGGGCATTCCATGGCTTTGGATTGAGTCATACAAGTCTCATGGTCTGGATGAGATTAATGATGATGACAATTCAGGCATGTCTAGTCCTTTTTGCCTTTTCAAAGAGCTATTATTATACAATTTTATAGCACATCATGGGAATGTGAGGGAAAGATCATGGCCTGCCAGCCTCAAAGCCTGCCAGCTATAAGAGGGGGCAGAAGGGAAGGTTTGGGTGCTGTTTGTGATTCCACTGAGACTCCACTCTGAATCAGCTCCTTTGAAACTTCAAAAGGGTTGAAGGGATCACTAATAGTTGGGCACACAATATGAGTTTTGTATTGCCTTGTGAAACAGAGAAAAAAAATCCATCTTTTGAATAACTGTGTTAAAGCCAACTAAGTAGCATCAATATAAAATTAATGGATTTCACCTTCCTGCACTATGGGAAAAGGTGAGATATGTGTTTAGATTTAGATTTGGCAATCATGTTTCTTAACTCAAAATTAATCTATAAGCCTCAGCATGGAAAAAATAATTTAAAGTGTTAATTTAGTTTAGACCTAGTCTTTTGTTTTTGTTAAGTTTTGTATTGATATGACTACAAATATTTTCATTAATTCATTAATTCAATTTAAAGTCGCCATTGTCTGGATGTTAAAATATGAGACCATAAAGTAAAAACTCTGGGTTCCCTGACAGCTCTGGGCAGTATGCTCTGCATCTGTATTTTGCCATTTTTAATATATGCTAATTACTGTCTTCACAGAGGAGATGCTGGGTTAATGCAATTTGCTTAGAATACAAAATGTTATGTGAGTTTTAGGTACTGCTGTAGTCCTTCTTCCACAGTCACTGCTTCATGAACGGAGTGTCTATACTACAGTAATGTTACAAACATTTTTATTAGTAGGTGTAGAAGATATCGTCAAAATAAAAACAAAGCATGTTGTCTCGACATTATTTTAGGCCAAAGTGCCAACTAATTGGATGTCCTCAAAACTAGTTCTGAGACTTGGATTGACACATTTTTGCTCGGGATTTCCTGGACACCCATGTGATCTCCCATGCTGCATGAGCAAGGCTTCCTGGGAGCTTTGGCCCTTCTGTGTGTGCATGCAGTGTAGTTGGTCAACACGTGTACAATATGCCTGCTACTTCCCAGAAGTGTCCTGGTGTACAGTATGTGTGCTGTAGACCCAGGCTGAGCATTTCCATGGAAAATGTACATGCACGTAACTGTAGCCCACAAGTAGTTCCATTAAGTCTATCTGTGTAAATGAGCATATTTATTTTCAACAGTTGGAGTTTAAGGAATTGGCTGCCTAATAAGTGGGATTCTGACTATGACTGGATGTCTGGGTGGTAATGGAGCATATATTGTAGTGTTTTAAAACCATGAATGGGCTAAGATTTGATGACAGCTGAATCAAATTCACTCTAAACAAAAGTGAACTTCACTTAATATTTCAGCAAAAATGGGATGAGCTGTGAGATTCAAAGGCAACCCAAAGCAAGTGAATGTTGTACCTGATTTCATAGCAAAAGTGCTTCAGAAATTAGCCTTACGTTATTGGAAGAGATGTTGATGTTCCAAACAGATCTAGTTCCAAAATGACTGCACATGTTACTTTTAAATAATCAAATAGATCTTTGTGATCTGATCCCTAAATTTAATATTAAGTCTGGGGCTTCACGGAGTATGTTTAATCATTAACAAATTTAGGCCTGCCTTGTTCTACAGGAAAGAGAGAATCAAGAAGAGAAAACTAAGGAGAAGCCTTTTTTGTGTCTAGGTCATCCATGTTTAATACAGCTACTGACTGGACAACTTCCAAAATAATGTCAGGCTGTGACTGTGGAACATTTGGAGCCAAAGTAGAAGCCACTCATGTGGCAGCTGTGACAGCAGCTCCATCCCATAGCAGTAGTCATGGGCCACATCCTTCTGTGCAGAGTAGCTATTCATTGTTTTGTTGTAAGAAAACATCTACTGGGATCTGCAACCGGAACGTCTGTTGACTACATTTGTGACTTGTAGGTAGATGTGGCAATGGCGTTTGAGCATGTGGTGCTATCTAGTGCGGGGTGTGGCTGCAGAAGATCTCTAGTCCATCAGCTGTCACCAGGACCAGTGCTGTGCATGTCTGCATCTGGCACTTGTGGAAGCACTGCGACTATTTCAGAATCACATGTGGGAACTTGCTGAGACTATCATTTTATGTTAATCTGAAGCTTCTCCTCAGACTGCGAAAATCAGCTCTGTTGCAAGACATTAAGTCTTCCAGGAAGGAAAAATGCATTTGTTAGTGTCCTCTTCCTCACAGGTTCCTCATTCTTGCCATCAAAACCTCTCATGATATGGCTGTCATTAGAGAAAATTTAATAGAACTATTTTTCCCTGGAAGAAAACAGCTATGTCAAAATAAAGGCATTTTGAGAAAACATGTTAGTCTTGTATAAATTTTACAAAACTAAAAATTATGTCCTCTTGGTATTTTTTTATAACATGTAATGATAAAAATACTAAGAACTGTAATCATCAAGACTATTAAACAGCTATGCAATATATATCAATTTTGTCTACATTAAAATTTTTTGTCACCCTAAATAATTGGAGGGGCAGGTGGGATAAGAGATATTTTTTACATTCTTCTTGTGGAAAAGCAATCCAAGTAACCATATTAATTAATTCTGTTGCCTATGGTAAAAGTATTTAAGATTGAATGCACAGTTTTTGCAGTCATCAGTACTATTGGACTCCTACTTATGCTGCAAATAATGGTTGTCTTCACATACACTGTACAGTCTGGATCTACTCTGGTATTTTATCTCCTTGATTGTTTCCTGTTACATGTGGAAAGGAACATTCCTTGCAGTTTACACTGTAGATAGTATAACCTCAGTTTACCAATAAACAAAAGCAATTGAAGGAAGAGTGCACAACTTGATTACTATCGTTTGCTTTCACATCTATGCTATAGAAGAAGATAAACTGTCAAGCAAAAATGACATTAGGAAAGTTGCTTGTTATTCACATAGAATGTGTCAATGCAAACATGCATGAATTGCATTTCGGGTCTTTTAGAAAAACAGCTTTTTTCTCTTGAGGAAAAGTTGGGCCAGGAACCAAGTTAATTCACATTGCGTTGAAGCATCCTTGTCTTTCCCTGTTTTCTCCGCACACGATTATTCTTATTCACATTGTTGTTGTTGTTATTGTTGTTATTATTATTATTATCATTATCTCTTTCTTAGCTATTCCTGTTAAAAAAAACATGATAAATAAATGTTTATTTTTTTCATCTCATTTTACTCGGTCACACACTTTCCTTGGATTATACTGTTTTCCCACTGTACCTGTTGCATTGTGTGGGCAGTATCTTTCCAACACAAAGATAAAATGAGTGTGATGTCCTCAGACGCTGTAGCCCTCACACCTTTCGTTCAGTGTCTGTAGTGAATTGTGTGAGGCGCTCCCCTCCTGTAGGCTTTGCACGTGCTGCTTGTTCAAGGTTCCCAGGCTGAAGGCCAGAAAAAGAATTGTACAACATAACTATGGCACCTAATTTTTTAATTTTATTCGTTATTTTTTTCCTTATGGTGTTTGCCATTGAAAGTTATTTCCATGTGCAAACCTTTACAGTATTACTAAATTAAAATCCATCTAAGACATCCTTTAAAATTAGATAAGTATTGAAACTCTGATGTGGGTTGGCAGTAAGATGTTTGTGTGTGATCATGAGCTCAGCAAGAGGAAGTCTTTCAAAATGGAGGGAAATACTGTCCAGATGAATGAACAGGGAGCAAAAAGTTCATTCCTGTGAGTTCTTATATAATGTGTATTTGAAGCTTCTCTATCTGCCCCAGTATGCTGAATAAGAAGAGCTTAAAGATTATCTTTCAGGGAGTATTTAACAGCATAATGTTGTTCTAGTTCAGAATAGTTGTGCAGGTCATTTGGCTTTGTCTCAGGTAGATATGCAACATCAAACGAATGCAAGCTTTCTGCTTTTGTCTAGCTAATAATAGGAACATATTGCTTGAACTAGTTCTGAAACTGGGGATTCACATATATATTAATTTAAAAGGATTCACCGTGAAGATATTCCGATAAGATTCACAATGAGATAATTAAGGAACCTTATGATCATAAAGTCTCTGATTATACACCATTTCATCTTCAAAAAATTATGTTATGAATGAAATATTTTCTTTTCAAATGTATTTGAATATTCAGTTAGTTTTTGCAGTAATGTGGTTTTCCAAAACTTATACAAGCTATTTACATCTTCTGTACGTTATTCTTGATGGTATGTTAAAAGTGCTAGATACCTCACAAAAACATGTTGTATTGCTGTTTTGGAAAGTGTGAAGATTTAGCTTGTGTCTCAGCCCAAAGAATGGCAGTATGAAGAAGGTCTCTTTCTGAACAAATCGGTAGCTGCTGCTTGTTGCTGGTTTGCATTGAAAGCACTATACTTGAAAACAAATGATTTCCAGGTCTTCAGTGAAACATTAAGTCCAACAATTTGTAATTCCTTTTTTTATTTCTTTTGATAACAGAATTCAATGTAAGTTGCAGATATGGAGGAGTTTTTCATGTTGAGAAAAATGGTCGCTACAGTCTCACACGATCTGAAGCAGTCGAACTCTGCAGAGCTCTCAATAGTACCTTGTCAACACTAGAGCAGTTGAAGAAAGCTCATGAACTTGGATTTGAAACTTGCAGGTAAATGAATTCTTGAAAAAATAATATATTGTGACAAGTCTATCCATCCATGCTATAGTGTAATAACTACAGTTGGCTTCATATAGCTGTTAATTAGATGGACGTGTCAGTCCTGAAGTAAGTTATATTCTGTGATGAACAACACATCTTTGTGCATGTATATGTTTGCTCTGTGTCTGGTAATAAATAAGTCCTTGACTGCATATACTTTTTACCAATTATCTTTAAAAAAATCATAACCTCTTACAGATGAAATCTAAAGATAACAAAAGATCGACAGTATAATAAACTAATTAGGAAGATGTTCAGATCATACTGTATCACAGACTAATTAGTAAGATAGGTATGTAAAAAGTATTTTTAATGACCTAATATAAGGTCAAAGACTGAAGATACAGTGTAGGAAACTCTGTATTGTCAAGAAACATTGAGGGCTGAACTCGTGACACCCCAGTGAAAAAATGGCCACAGTATGAATGGAGAAGTTTCAGAAGACAGCTATAAAAATTATTAAAAATCCCCAAATTACATTGTCAATGACTTAATTACCCTCTGTAATTAATGATGTGTAGGGCCACAAATGCAGATAATATAGAATCTTCAGTTTAGCAAAAAAATAACCAAGAGACTGGAAGTTACTCACAGAAAATTTTGGATTAAAAAAATTGAGTACTAATACAATAAAATACATAAGGATAATAATTATTGGCTGAAACAACTTACAAGGGTTGTAGTAGATTCTTTGTCACAGCAAAATTTCATCAAGATTAAATATTTCCTCCAAGGATGCCCACTGTTCAAACAATAATCAAGTTGGGACAGTCCTATGGTTTGTAAATACGTCAGACTAGATGATCATGTGATCTTGCTTTACAAAATACATAATACAGTTATTATGCAAGTCTTCCTAAACATTCATATGCAGAAAAGAGAATGAACTTAGGAGCTGTACATTTGAAGTGTTGTTTTGGGTATTTTTATCAAATAACATCAGTTCATGTTGGTAAACTATATAACGAGTTGACATAAATTTCAGTAGATTTTCAACTTTGTTACAATCTAAAATAAACAGCAAATATGGACAAATGGAATTTATCTTCTGACGGGAGTAGAAAAGTTCAGTGGACATTTCTCCAAAATTTTAAGACTTTCATTCTGGTACCATGAGAAATAGTACTAACATCAATACTGCTTGCAACTATTTTCTGTAAATTATTTCATTTCAGTTTAGTCAGTGACGCTTTACTTTTTTAATCCATAATGTGTGAATGTTCTTTCCCCCTGGACTGCAAGCCCATAAGAATTGAATAAAGCTCCTTTCAAATTAATAGTATCCATACAAATTAATTTGTGAGCATGGAAAGATACATATGCAGTGCCTTGAAAACATTCTTTTACATATAATTGTCATGCACTGCTGTTGATGACAGCATATGGCATGTTCATTTTCACAAGCATTATGCCCTGCATGGTTGTAAAAGAGGTGTACAATAGTGCCAGGGAACAACGGACAGAAAATTCTTAGATGATTCCTTGGTAAGAAGTGGGAATGTCATTTAAAATAGCACCACATGAAGACTAGAGACAATTCTTTACTCTGATGGAAAAGTCCTGCATAACGTAGTCGGCATGTTCTTTCCCCAGCATTACCATATGTACATACTTAGCATTCTGAATTGTCCACTACTACACAATATGTAGAGACTAAGGATCAAATCCTGACTAAACATCTAGGGGTAGAGATTTCTAGTGCTAGCAATTATGAGTATTCTGCAATGTGGAAAGTCTTTTCTGAAGTTAAAATATAAAGATAATTGAAAGAAGGAGTAGAGGGAAATTATTTTTTTTAGTGGGGAGCTGTAGTTTTTCATTAATGTTACAATTCTCCCTAATTTACAGTTTAGTGGAGGACAGATTTGGACATGTAAGGCAAGTAGCTAGGATTCCTTCTCTCCTTCCAGAAGAAATTCTGGCCAGCCCTCCTACCCTCTTAGTTTCATTTGTTGACCCTGTGCTAGAAGCCCTTGTCTGTAAGGCGAGGCTCTTATCAAGCTTGAGTAGGAGAGGGGAAAAAATATACTGCATATAATCATCAAAACACATGTGGAATGGTGAGTGAATAAGAAGAATCAACAGACCATAAGGCAAGTAGCTGGTTAATGGATTATACAGTGTCAACATCATAGGCTCAGTTGGAAGTGTGAGTAAAGCCTTTTATAATTCCACTTACAAGACAGTTTCAGAATTGCAAATATCTGCACATTAGATGTGTAACTGGAATGGGGCTCACAGATAAAAAACCTGCGAAGCTGTGAAATTTACTCCATGATATATTGTACCTCTCAAGAACTAAAACAAAACTCAGACCAAATCCCAGTTCTCATTACCATTCTATCACACCTCCCAGCTAAATACATTGGAATTAATCAGGTGTTACAGGACTGCAAAATAGTAATAACACATAGTGCATTATGTAGCTCTGTAAACCACAGTTTTCACTGAATTATGTGAGCTCTGTATACAATAGCCACATTGTTTGACTGAAAGATACAGTATGAATTTGTGCATGAATGAGTGTTGTATCTGAATATTTTGCTAAGCTGTCAGCTTTTGCAGAGAGTGATGTGTCTTACAACCATTCTCTAAATTTGCTCAGATACTATAAATTGAGCTCCCAACATTTCTATGTGAAATGTCACTGAGCAGTATGTTATGCTCAAAACAATGAAAATGTGACTCCCTGAAGAAAAAAGAACCCAGTCTTTAGTGTCAGGTAATACAACCTCACACTGAATAAGTGCACTTGCTTCCCAGTCCCTCACTTTCACTGCCTTGCTCTGGAACCCATCATCATAGCTAATAAGATGCTCTTGATTAAAATGGGTTTAGCTCTAGAAAGTACATGCAAAATGGTATTGAGTGGCTGGAGGCTGATGTGGCTACATGTGAGAAAGGAAAACCCTTCATATACAAGAAGTATGCATAAATGCATGCACTTTTAAAAAATAATGTAAGGTGAAAATAATGGCTTCTTCATAGCTTCTTCATGTTTAAGACACATAGAACATTTATGCCATCTCCTATAATATGTAATATGGTGCATTTTCCTCTGTTCTTCACAGGTATGGGTTTGTAGTGGGAAATATTGTTATCCCACGAATCAATCCCTATCATCTCTGTGCAGCAAATCATACTGGCATTTACAAACTTTCAGCAAACACAACTGGTCGGTATGATGCATACTGTTACAATGAGACAGGTATGTATATGCTTTTATGACGTATTTTAGATATAGATTAACTAACAATAGCATATGTAATCTCCTATTTAAGGTACTGGAATGAGGGCTTCTATATTAAATATCATGTGTTTTCCAGCTGAGAAGAAATACGTTTTGTAAGCCTCTAGAAGTGTATCTATAACACCAGCAATTAATTCGATGCATTTTATCATTAGTGTGTTTTAAACAAAACCATTTTCTGCCCTTGGGACTAACTTGGTAGCTTCAGAATGGTTCATTTTAATGACTTAGTGCAGTGAAGCACTGCAGCAGTGGGTCTAAAAGACATAACTGTTGTAATCAATGGCGCTCAGCTCTTCTGTTCATGCACACATGAGCTTCTATAGCGAATAAGAGTTATTTGTGTTAAGGGATGCTAGGAGTGGCTACCACCTGCAGCAGCTCCAGCACCCAGGGTGGCTATCCCAGGCGCAGGGACGTGGCTGCTGCTCTCCTGTTTGCAGGTTCATCCAGTATTTGCTCTGAAGCAAATCTCCCTTCAGACATTAGGCAGTTAGATAACGATGTGGGTCAGAAGCAAACCACTTTCTTCTAAGGTTTTGAACTTTGTAATAGTTGGAAATATTTTACTAAATTATTAGGAAAATGTAGATAATCTTGTGACAGATGCTGAACACAATATTTGAAGATAAAATCTGGACTAACTTCAAGTGTCTTGAATTTCAGTATTATTATTATTACATTCACAGTGGAAACATAAATCTTAGAAAGCTATAGGCAAAATTTGTGGATTATTTGAATGGCAGTGACATTTTCTGTATTTTGTTCTTTGTGGTCATATCATTAAAAATCGTCTTTGCATTTGCATAGTATCAGGTGAGCTGTCATCCTCTGTCACCCATAGATGGCTTCTCCTGCTACAGTGATGTCCATCCCCACCAGAGCTTTATAACTCCTCCCAATTCTTATTCCCTTCTGGCACTATGAGCAGGTGGCTCACATGCTGGTCCCAAGCGTGGAACTGGAGCCCTCTGGAGCAAGCAGTGCTCACCAGACCAGGGCACACTTTGCTGGTGCAGAGCCCTCCATGGAGGGGACAGGGACCCTCTGGCTAAAAACAATTAGAGCTGCCACTGCTGCCACAAAAGTGGGACTGTCTGCATTGAAACTGGATCATAAGGCTATTTTAGCTGATGTTGATTGCAGCCATTTTCTGGAATGGTTATGGAAATGGAGAATCTCATCATTAGTTTACAGAACAATCTTTAAGTGTCCCACCTGGGAAGGAGCAAAAAGGGAAAGTAGGTAGTTCAGTGAATAACATTTCACTTGGAAATTTGTTTTCAATTGTCCACATCTGAACCTGATGTTTTGTGATTATGTACAATTAATATGGGTATACACATAATTTTTTTCTCAATTTTTTCAAATAATTTTTTTCTATTTTTCTTCTTTTACAGAAACAAGGGACAAAACATGTGAGCCAATTGAAAGACTAGATACTTCTTTCCTCAATAATCAGGGTGAAATAGGTACTGTATTGATTAGGAAGACCTGCCACTTGTTTAATTTTTAGGATCTGGTTATCTTTTTTTATATAACAATTGCTAGTATTAAAAATCCATCCAAACATAAGAAAAAGAGGTCAAGAGATGTTCAACAGCAATTAAAGCAACTAGTCTCTAGTCTTCCCCTAAATCCTATGGAGCTTTGTTTATCTCAAGGTGCTACCAAACATCTTTTATATAGGTATTTGACATTTTTTAGCACCTTAGAGCTCTTAATGTTTCTTTGATATATAGGACACTGCTTAAGACATCAACATTTCTACATCTCATTTGAGCTGCTAGTTAGAAAAGCAGCTGGAAGGGGAAGAAAACTCTCATAATAAATTAGTTTTCCCAATCCTAAAATTCTGATTGACTTTACAGAGGCCAAGATTTTAAATTCAAAATCAAATTGTCTGATCAAAATATCAAACTATAAAAATATTTGATGCATAATAGGCCCATATGTTTGACAAATATATACATTAGCATATATACTTTAGACATAGTTTAGTGATGTATGATCTAGACAGATTAGATAGGATGGCAAAAATGGATAAACACAACTATTTCTATTTATTTTTTTATAATAGTACTTTAACTGTTTAGCATTACTGAAATATAGCTATGTATCTCCTTGATATTATCAGCTGCTTCATTTCCTCTTTCCAACAGTCATTGACAATGCAGATGGCTCACGTTATAATGCAGATGGCACACGTCACAGCGGAGAGTCCTCAACCTCGGGCGCAGATGATGAAAATGTAGGTAGTGGATCAACACATGACACAACTCCCATGGATACGTCCATCAGGAGATCCAGCCCATCATATTATGGAAGTGCTACTCCAGTCTCACAGCTGCCAGATCATTCTTCTGGAGGAGGTGAAAAAGAAATTCCTAGAAAAGATTCTGGTAAGGACAGTAGGTTGCCACTGTATCCCCTTTAAAATAACTGAGCGAAGGATTACATTGCTAGTTAAAGGATATCATGAGGGAATGAGAAGCACTGTCTCTAATTTCTATCCTGGAATGGGTGTCTTTGAAATAAAACAGAAGCATTCTGAATTTCTAAGGATTTTTTTGATTACACAGGAGTACGAAGCAGCATAGTTTCCCATGTAAACATTCCCAGGATGTTGAGAATAGATGGTTCTAGGAATTTGCTTTTGTTCTTATTAAAATATATGTTTATTTCATTAAAGGCTCAAAATCATATCAAGCAGAGAACACAGAGAGGTTAGTGAGGCTGAGGGTATGGGTATACAGAGATAAGGATAACATTATTACCTGTTCTCTAAAAGGATGGGTTGACATTAAGTAATAAGAACAAAGAGGAGTTTACAGTACAAGTGATTTCTCTTTGTACAAATATAGGAGGGGGGTTAGGACATCTTCTTACTACAGCATATTACAGAATGGACAGAGAAAAATGTCAAATTAAAATGTTATTAATATCTTCTTCCTTTAGGCAGTAAAGTCAAATTCTATTTTCATGAAGCCCTACCAAATACAAATGCCATACTCTTTTCTAGGGCATTCTACAGGGTGGCAAATTAGTGAAATTAGAGTGCCTTGCCTGTATCTTGCTTTCTTGTGAGAGAGGCATGTATTTTATTTCATCTTTTATGTAGCTTGTTTGGCTGAAATTATCACAGGACTGAAAGACTAGCTCCCATTGAACCTAAGGGATACATCCTTTAAGTACACTAAAGTTTACTGTGTAACCTCTGACTACAGGCTTTTTATCAAATTAAAAATAACTTACCAGTGAAGGATAACAGTAGTTTGCATCATTATCCTCAATAAATACTGAAATAATAATAAAAAAAGAAAATAACAGAAGCATTAGGATTATAAAATGATTTTTCACTGGTGGTATACTCATGACATGTTATGCTTTTTTTCCCCATGTAATTAGCATCGTGAAAGGTAAATCCTAACATTCTCTTCCTAAGGACCTATCATCAGAGCCAGCGCCCAAGGATAATGCCATGTGTTTCAATTGCTTGCTTTGACAACTCTTAAGTCTGCTTACATGCAGAGTTTAGATTTTTGAACTAAATCTCAGAATATATCTCAGTAAAGAGAGGACTACAAATAACTTCACTTATTGCTCTAAAATCCCTGCCCAGATGGTGTACAGGTACAATTAGAGGTTGAATCACATCAACAGATCATTGCCAGAATGCGCATTATCACTGTAATGCATACTCCTCTTGAAATAAGCTGTTTTAGTGATATCGTTACTATAGTAAAGTAAGGCCGTTACTTAGTAAAGTAAGGCCATTTGGGATTGAATTAAATGAAGAACCTAGTCTGTATCTTTCTTTTCTATTGGACCAGTAAATGAATGAGTGAAACTTCCAGTATAGAATAATTGAAGTGGTTGTGAGTACTGAATTACAACTCAGCTAAGGAAATACTAATGATTCATTCATCACCATACAGATGATGAAGTTTCTTCTGTAACACCTGGTATCTCTTTGGTGACAGCAGCTGATGATTCCCCTGAAAAAGATGGTGGACAGTATCCTGCAAGTACCAGTAAGATTTATGTATTATAATAACTACATCAAATATAGATCGCATTTAAACTGCTTTCTTCTTCCAGCAGGGCATTCTTGTAAGTGGTGAAGTATACATCATCTCCAGTTTTGGAAAGACATTGAAAGACAGTACTTTCCAGACTGGTTAAGTCAGAAAAAAAAAACCCTTCACTCTCTGGGACAAGGGGAGCAAAAATATTTACTGTATGTTTACTCCAATGCTTATACATGAGTTCAGAAAGATTTTTGTTTTGTGTTTCCCACTGTTTTTTATCACACCTATTTACTCTATAAGGCACCACAGATTAGTGCAACCAATTATTACTTGAAGTCAATTTATTTCCAAGGTAGAAAAGGACATTTTTGTTCATTTGTGATGAAAGTGTCTGTCTCTAATATATTTATGGTTGTGAATGTGGGTAATCCACATCAAAACCATAGCCTCACTCACCAAAGCAGCGCTTTAAGTAACAATACCGATTGCCAGGTCACTTGTGCACTGCAAAAACTAATTTCGGCCTTGTTGTTGGCAAAACACAAAAGAATAATTTGAGGTCTATGGTGGCTCCACAGTCTTTGAGGGCTCAAAAGAACAGTAGCCATCTTCTCTGCTTTGTCCTTAAATAGCTGTGCTGAGTGGGAAAAACTGCTTGTGATGTTCTTATCAAATATGTAGTGCACAGCAGCTACCATAAATAAAAAACTTTTAAAGTCATGTTTTAAAGTGGAACTGTACATATATTCACTCTAGTTCTTAAGTTCAGAGTGATAAATATCTTTGCCCCAGAAAATAAAGTGAACCTAAAGGAAGAACATTTTAATTATACAGAGGAGATATATAGAGGTGTGTTGTATTAAAGACTGAGCTGACAGAAATGAAAGTTTCTTCCTGCTGACTCTTTTTTTTCCTTTTTCCCCACCATGGAAGTCTGTGACAGTGAGGAGTTTGCTTAATTGTTTGTTGGTTGCTGACAGATGGACAAATAGTCTATGTGACTCGAAGGGACTGTGCCCTCGCTACTGTATTTAGAAATCAGAGGATAGAGTTAGAAAGATTGTATGTTTTACACAGTTAGCAAAAGCTTTACTAAAAGATAGAAATTATTCAACCAAGCATCTTGTCTCAGAGGATATGAAGGTTAGTAACACCTTATAAATATGTAGATGAAAAAAAGAAATATCAGGTTGATTTTCCCCAAAACCCTGAAAGCAAGTAGAGAATTTTCTGGTGTTTGTTTCAAGTGAAAGATTTTGCTGCCAAGTATTGCCTGTAAGGGGCGGGGTGGGGTAATCCACCTAGTAACAGTGGAGAGTTTGTCTGGTTGACTCTGGTGGTGATTTTTCCTTCATATTTATTTGCTTTTGTAGGCGTGTGTGACTTAGTGCTTCTTTGTACAGATGTTTCTGCACCCATTGCAGAAACTTGTACATAGTTTCTAGGCAGGAAAGCTTTTGGTTTTCCTTTTACTACTTGATTATCAAATGTATGGATCCTAAATACGTATGTCCCTTCCTGTTGCTAACAGTTCTCTCTCATGGGCATGACTATTTTACAGAGGGAAAGCTAAAGGAATTTAAGATTTTAAAATATCAAAATAACTACAGAGCTATGTAATAAAAGATGTCAATACTGATCTAGTGTATCACAGAAGTGATAGTGTTGGCATGATTGCTTATTAGTTTCGGGTTGATAGATTGATTCTCTTGGGAAGAAAAGGTTATGAAAGTACTGCACTTGGGCTTTTCTGATAGCTTTAGCTATTACTCAGCAACGTTACTTTAAAGCCAAACAGACCCATTTTATTTAATTTTACTGCATTACAATAGAATAATTTAGCAGTCCTTTCAGAAGTCAAGTCTAAGCTATGCATCTCCATGAGAAGTCATCAAATATTCAGTAGCACAGGAGAAAGTTACATGGAGAACAAACAAACAGAAGATAAAGCCATGTCCCGATGTCTGCTATTTATATTGTGCAACAGTGCAGGCTCATTGGAATATCCTGTCTACAATTTAATTTCCCAGAGAAAAATCCCATAGACAAGAAAGTAGAAAATTAAGAAATAAGTAAAGAAAACTATTTGGCATATATCTTCAGAAAGATGGCTAAAAATATATCTATCTAATACTATAGTGTGTGAATGTAAGACACAAAACCGGTGGCTCTCCATCTATACTACACACCATCTGTAAACTTGAAGTTTGGTGAAAAGGTCTCCAGCTGGATCAAAAGACTTCTTTGTAATGGCTTTGAAGTGAGCAATTGCCACAGCTCCTTGTACTTCAGATGATTCCCTTTCATTATCGCTCTGGCTTTGAACATTATTGGTGATGTGCTCCATCAAGTTCATGGTCCAGATTAATGTACTGCCAGCACTTTGTCATTGACTTTCTTTCATGGCTGAAACAAGTTTTTCTCTTTGTTATTAAGAAGTTATGATTCATCTGTAGATGTGCCATGGATCAGATGTCATAAAATTCTGTTGCTGATCAAGGAGATACTTCCCTGAATTGTCAGGTCTAGTTACTCAAACAGTAACTGCGACTGATTTTATTCATCCATATATAATAGATGTTTTTATGCTCTGGTGGATTTTCCTTTTATTTTGTTTGGAGCATTCCCTGAAAACAAAACCTCATCAATAAAAAAAGTCTTATGTCCATAGTTTGTCTGATCTAACAGGAAAACATCTGTATTGGTGTTTTGTATGTGGAAGGAAGCCATGAATACATATTCATCACTTAAAAAAATGAGCTCCTAAGGCCTGTGGTGGAAAGCAGGTAGAGGTGAGAAATTTGCCATGATTACAGCAAGTCAGATGACAATTATTTTGTTATTCAGTAATTTTCTTGTTAACCATTTCTTGGCGTTATCATTTTGTTCACAGTTCCATCCCAAAGCTCCAAATCTGAGACCACCTGGGGTGTGATGGACTGTCACTCAGAGATAAGATTTTGAATGTCCAGGTTTCCCAATTTATGACAGCAGTGTCAAGAGTAGTACTAGTAGTACTAAGTTTAGGGAGAAATTAGTGACTGTGAGGAGAGACAATATTTATTCAGTCAAGGATAACTTTTCAGAAAGCCAAAATCTGTTAGGGTTTGCTGTCAAAATAGCTACACCTTGAAAAAGTGCAGTTCTAAGTCGATACACTTTGTAAAATTTGCAGTTTACAGATAAACAAACCATAACTACTGCAGACTGAAGAACATGGGTTTATTCTGTTTGATCATTAGAACTTTGATTCTTAGGTCTTTCATTTTCCAATGCTTTCACATATTGCACGAAAATTCATCAAAACTACTGTCTTTGATTCTAGCTTTCAAGATATTTTTCTAAATTAATTAAAGATTTTTTTTCTGAATGAAAAAAGAGTACATGATATCTTTTCTTCATTTTCAAGATATAGAAGAAAGATGGTTTAAATGCTGCTTAAAAATATTGCTTGTGAGGAATTTCCAGAATAAAAATATTTCCAGAGAAACATTTTGAAATAGATTTTGCTTTCTTTTGGTGAATATGTGTATGACTTGAAGTGCAGCTCTTCTTGCAAACTCTGTTTCTCAGTTTATTGGTGAATAACTTTCTTAGCAAAGAGAAAAGTTAAACTATCAACTGGCTTGCTTAAGGGATTTCAATTTCTATGGTGTGCATGCTTCTGTTAGCTATGAATACTTTTTGTCAAAATACTGGGGTGTATTTCACATACAGTACATATTTTGATCTGTCACACTTAAAATTGCTATGCAGAATTCATTGACTTTACTGGACTTTCAGAGCTGGTAACACAATCTTATACTTTAGTAGAATGTTTCAAACTTCACTTACACTTAAAAGCACTGGATATTTTTGCTGTTGGATGAATGTAATGATACCATGGGTTCATACATTTGCCTTGTACTCACATTCATCTCAGTGGCATGAGCATGATCAGGGTGCTGGTGCTAGTGGACTTGACTTTGCTGGTGGAAAAGTGCTTTGCAAGAAATAATAACAAGATTTTGGTTAAATGAACCATGTCCTAACAGCTCCAGGGCCTCATCATGACAGCCTGGAGAAAGCCACCACCCAAGCTTGGTGGAATCCATTCTCAAACCACCGGTGGTGGTCATATACTGGAGAGAAGACACAAGAACCCACGCAAGCAACTGAGGGTAAAGAATGTCATGCTAAGAGGGCGCTTTGATTAGGGCCTGAATAACCAGAGCACCAGGGCAGAAAGCTTCAGAAGCATGCTGTGGGACAGTTGAATGTGTGGTATATGGCACTGCTTTTCATAACCATGTGTTTGAAGTGGAAAAGCAAAGTAGTGGGCTATCTCTCACTGAGTTTACATTTGGTAGTGATAGAGCAGTGGTCCACATATTGTTAATTTGGAGGTACTCTGCATGTCTGAAAGGGATGAGTATGTAAGTCATTTTATAAGGATGTACTTGGGTTTTTATTTTTTTCCTCTTTGGAGGCAATTTAGAAGTAGACTATTCTGATGAGAAGGACTTGTGGGAGAAAGGAAGAAAAGATTTTCAAGCCAATGCATTGTGCTCACTCTGCTAGAAGAGAACAGAGTATGGTTAGTGCTGCAGAGCATGCATGGAGAACTGAAATGTAGCTATGAGCCATGTTGGGGCAGCTTCAGCAGAGCCATGGCAGAGTGGTGAATCTCTTGTGGGTGGAAGAACCAGGAAAAGGTATGGACCATGGGAAGCATGGTGTTGTACACTCTCCTCTGTGATTGTAAGGCTGCATGTAGGGGAGACAGGAAAGCATAACTGCTTCAGCATAAGACCTTGTGGGTTAGGGCTTCATGGCAGATTTAACATCATCACAGCAGATGTGACCTCAAGTGGCAATGGTTCAGATGACGAAGACTCTTCAGAGGACATGATTTACCCAACAGTGTTTCCAGGCTGGGACAGGAGTGTGGCCAAGGACGAGTATGCTCCAAGTACTAGTAAGGAACTGCATTTCTCCTTAAATAGTTTCATTCTTCTTTTTCCTGTCCTACCCGATATTCTTCCTCCTTTTCCACACATATATTGTGTGAAAACTGGATGCTCTTCTCATCAACCGTTCCTTCAGAAATGTCTCTTTTGCGACTGGAAAAATCATATGAGGTCCATATGGATAGAATGAATATCTCTTCTACCACTACTTAAAATTAACTTCTCAGTTGCATGCCTATTTGAATGCATGCATTTACTCATGATTTTCCAAGAAAAGGAAAGGTTATATTTTTTCTGTTTTTTTCTTTTTTGTGGTAAAACAATGTTAAATAATTCTGGTTCATATTATTTATAATCTACATCCATACAATAGTAGACTTCCTGCCTGTGGAGGAAGATGTTCAGGCACAATTTGGGGAGGCCAAACCCCAAGTGCCCTTTTCATTGGGAAGCATCAGCAAAACAGTCTTATATTTGCTAATTTCCACACTCTTCCCATGCACTCTTCTAACATCATCTAATGTGTTTTGTGACCTCAGATATTTAGGCATGATCCAATACCACAACTCAGATAGTTTAATACATTCATACATCAGGAAAATACATTTTACTCATGTGAATAGTCCCACAGTGATCATCTGATAGCTCTTTTTTAACTAGAAGAGCTACTTATAACTAAAATAATTTTGTCTCAAAACCAGAAAACCACCACATCTGAAGATTTGATCTGAAGATCAAATGCTGTGTGTCACTGAAACACACAGTCTGCTACTTGGCCTTATGACCAGGGAATGCCCCCAGCCCTGGGGCTTTTTTTCAGTATGGATGTTGCATTCATGACTATACTCTAACGATCTAATTTGTAAAAAGACAATAATGTGTTTCATTTTTTTGTAATTTAATTTGAGCACATCTTAATGTGTCTTTTGTCTGTGCACTTATTTACTAAGTAGTATTTATAAATCACTGTTTATAAGCATATTTTTTTCTGAAGATAGTGGAGTATT
The DNA here is from genome assembly GCF_011004875.1 of Balearica regulorum gibbericeps. NCBI lineage: Eukaryota > Metazoa > Chordata > Aves > Gruiformes > Gruidae > Balearica > Balearica regulorum. Next base: position 49,570,837 of record NC_046188.1, on the reverse strand, counting down.
TGGGCTTTTTCAGCAGTGGTCTTCATTTTTAGAAGAAAGTACAAAATGAGCAAGTCATCTTGCTTTGGTATTTTGCATTTTCCCTAAGTTTGGGGTATTTCTGGTGTTTATTTATCTGTGACAGTCTGCATTGGTGACTTATTCCACATGGCATATTGCGTTCCAGCTACCTTCTATGACCTGGTCGTGTCTGCATGCTCCATGGGTGAACATGTATACAGTCTCTCATCATAAACTGTTATGGAAGTTTTATTTTATAACTTTCTTGACTAATTTTGGCTTCCTGGTGGCTGTTAAGCTGCTTTTGGTTTTTTGCTGACCATAGTTTTTAAGCTCAGTGGTGGATATTCTAACATGAATCTGAGTACTTCTTGAGTACTTAGCAAGCATGTTTTACATATATTCAGATATCTACCATATTCTTTAGGTCTAACATTATTCTTCAAACTTGACTTTAAATGTCTATAACTACTGTAATGGTTTTGCACTACTTCTGCTATACATTATTCTTCTATTTCTTGTTTTCCCATTCTTCTTGGGAAACTTTGCATCCCTCCAATGCAAAGAAAAGAACATTTGATATAATGAGATTTGATAAGAAGAGTAGAGAGACTACTGTTAAGCTATGTATGAATTTCCATTTTCCATCACCTTTATGGCGCACAGTAACAATAGAGTAATAATGGTAGATGTAGAGCATGGGTAGCATTGAATCCTCCATTGTCCTAACAGCTGTGGACTTGCAACATGAAACACTTCTGGAAATCTCCACACAAGATCATTGGAACCCTGCCTATACAGATGAAGAGGAGCAGTATCCTAGCTCTGCTGGCAGGGGTAAAGCAATTAAGCATTTCAGATAATATTCAGATTTGTGACATAATTCAGTGAAGTATAAAACTGTTATGGTGCAGCTGGTTGTAATTCCCATACCATTAGTCTCAGTTCAGTATAATACCTTTATGTTATTTGTACTAGAGCCCTCAGAAGTGGCATTTGTAACATTCATCTGTCATTCCAAGTCTATCTTTTGCATCTAATCTTCATTACTTGCCACTTTTCCTCACATTTCTGGGATTTTTAAACTTGCACTGCCTGTAGTGTAATAAAACTGAGTGTAACATTTGATGACCCACCTTGTTGAGGAAAATAAAATCCCTTTTTTCCACTTCAAAATTTCTATTGTAAAATGAAGACAAAAGACAAAAAAGGGAGCTAGTGATTCAAATACATGAAACTGTGCTACAAAGGATAATATACTACCTCCAGATGAATGTGAAATTTTGCTACCAGCGTTAGTGCCAGTAGCCAACTGAGATACCTCAAGCCTAAAAACCTCTGTAGGCAAAGGCTTATAGAATGCATTTTCCAGCTATTTTTGCTTTGTACCTAAATAGCTCCCACTTAAATGTTTTTGAAAAGCATAGCTGGATATGAGCTTCATTTTCAGGATGTTTTGACTATAATGCACAGCTTTACCCTGTTAAGGAGAGGTGCAAAACTGAATAGCTGGAGGCACAGCTATATACAAACAGATTGGGGGTCAGCCTTGTAATTGCGTAGAATTAGATTATATTGAAAAGAAATACATTTCATTGGGACTTGTGAAAAGCCTTCTTATCCCTGTGTAAAAACAAGTATTTTCTACATCCTGTGGTGGTTGTTTGGATTTATATGATCTGCCTTCAATAGATAGATACCTGTCTTTCTGGTTCTGAGATTGTTTTGAACAGTGAAAGTTTATACAATTGGCATCAGAACAGGTGCCAATCACCCAGAAATAATTTTTGTGATATCTTTCTTTTAGTTCTGAAATAAATGACTTACATTTGCATGAGTGCCCTCTTTAGGAACATTTCATTGCCTGAATGTGAAGATAACTATTCCTTCACTTTTGCTCTTTTTGGGAAATAGCACAGGTTTCTCTAGCTGGTGACTTATTGCATATGTAACAGGTCCAGCTCATTCTTTGCATGTTCTGATTAAAGACCTTTGCTTTACCTTTAATATATCACTCATGGACATGTTTGATATGTAAGGAAAATATATTTCAAACTAGGTTCTAATGCTCACCTTAGTGTGGCAGCTATTCTTTTTTTTCTGGTGTATCTTTTAATGCTCATTAGAAAATCTCTTATGGTGGCGGTACTTCAGGTGATTGCTGACTGCATCTTCTGCTATGTAAACAACAGCAAATTAAAGAATGAACAATGAATTTATTTTATCAGTAAGAGCTTTAATTATTACTGAGTTCAAAACAAGTATGCTTTTCAACTTCAGATATATGAACCCACTTATTTCGTTTATCCCGTCCCAGAAGAAATGACAATTTCCTTGGAGCCAGCCTTGTAATTGTGTAATTGAGATATTAACTCAAAAGACAAAGTTCATCATCTTTTTCACTTTTAAAAACCCAGAATACACAGACTCAATAGTTAAGTTAGTATTAATAAATATGAACTAGAGATGCAAGCTGTTGTTTCTATGTGTTCTTCCACTGCTTCTCCTATAGCTTTTCTCTGCCATTGGCCATTGGGATAGTTTCTAGCACACTTAAATCCTCTTCCTATGCTGGTGACGTTCTTGTGCGATAGGGTTTCCAAAGGACTTTTGTTTTCTTTCATCTTTCATTTCACATCAAACACAACAATGAAAAAAAAATGCCAAAACACCAAAAAGCTAAGCGCCTTTGTTGTGTAGACCATGAAGATGAGAATAATATGACTGGTGTTGGGTATTTTGATCATTATTGACTCAATCATCATCTTATCAGCGCTAGTTACAAGTGAAAATGAAAAACATCAAGGACCAACCAAACATCCACTATTACACAGTGTTCATTCTGGATGGATCAGTCAAGAACAAAATCCTGCAAATACCACTGGGAGTATTGAACAACATCAATTTACTGTTGCAGGTGAAAATGATACTGAAATGAAGTCTTCTCATACAGGTAATATTGCAGGTCACAATTTAGTAAATTATCAGGACATACTTGAGGTTTAGTTTTATGATTTTCTTACTAATAATTTTGCATTCTGAGGCCATAAGAGAGGTTCTGTGAATAAATCTGAGCAATTCTGATGTTATATTATATATTTGTTTTAATTATTCTATTCTTCAGACCTGTTCCTGGAGGTTTGTTTTCTCTCCTCTTTGGATTGTGGGTCAAGACCTATAGTAGATTAATCCCATAACTGTCTCCTACATTTTGTTCTGTGTCATGCAGTCACAAGGTTTTAGCAGGCTATCTACCAGGGTTATAGAAATCAGGTAGATAAGTTATCTACCAGGGTTGGAAACAGTGAATGTTTAAATGGAAAAATAATGTCTGTTGTATTTTTCACATATTTGGGAGCTGTGTTCACTCCCCTGTTGCAAGTCATTATTGGACCTGGATTTTGTGGGGGTTTTTTTGTTAATATCACAATTATACCTAAAAAATTAATCTAAAATATCTACTCACCCCACTTTTGAACTATGATAATATGAGACTGGTGATGAAGGGAAGAAAACAAAGCATAGTGTAGAATAAAAGAGAGGCTTCTCTCTTCCATGAGTTGAAGCAATTGAAACGTAAAAGATCAAATTATACTATAAAGCTAATAACTGCAAATTGATAGACTCATGTGAGCGTACCAAGTGTACTAGTTAATGACTGATGTGCTGTACTACGCACTGCCAACAGTGAAATTAAAACAGTCATCATCTGCTCTTGCAGATTATCAAATACAGGCCACTGAAGGCAAGCATATCATTATTTGAGATGCTGTATAATGTGGATATGCTCCTTCAATTAAATGTGATCTTTAGCAAAGGTTTTGTGTAGCTCATTGCTTCAGCATTCTGTAAGCCCACATTCCTCTAAGATATCAACTGCAGGTGTTTCATCAACATCCTTTAAAAATCTGGTGATGCAGTACAATGTATAACTGATATAAATACTATACTATACTATACAATATTACTAAACACATTGTAGTAGCACTTGACAGTGTTTCTGAAGCTGAGGTTCTATGATCAGCCTGGGATGCAGGTCAGGGAATTCCCCTGACTGCTGTCTCTATGTCCTTTCCCAGTGTCCACTGTCTTTGGGAATCTTTAAGATTAAGTAAAAGTGTAATAGAAGAGCAAGTGAAAATGTCTGATCAATACAATGAGAGAACAGTGATGATGTATGGGAGGACAGAAGGTCTCCCTTCTCTACCCGCTTTTGTGGTCAGAAAAGGGTAGTTGTGGTTTAAAGTGAACAGTAGACTTGAATGTGGTGGGAATGGGAGTTGCACAACAGCACATCTATGGAATTCATAGCTGATTAAATCATCATGGTAACATCTGTTGCCTCTCCTGACGGTGCCCACCATGAAGACCCAACTCAGCCACCTCTGCCTTCAGATAATGAACCAGGACAGGGCACTGAAGTCATCACACATCCCATAGACACCCCTAGGGAGGAGGTCCTTCACAGCACCACAGCCAGTATGAACAAAGCTGGTGATGACTCTCCTCTGACGGGTACCAGTAAGAATAATGGATCATACTCATTTCTCATGCCTGGTGAGAAATGAGACATTATTTCTTCTGAAATTGACTCCTTTCCTTATCTTTCTCATCCTGGGGGTCTGCATTTTTGGCGTGGACTTGCAGTGCAAAAATCTGTGGTGGGATCTGTGGTGTTGATAGAATTATCTTCTGGATAAGGCACACTTGGTGGTTTCTGTCCTTTACTGCAGCATGTTTCTCCTGACTGTTCGCAGGACACACATTTTGGTGATTCTGAATCTTCAGCCCCATCTTCTTTCTTGTGCATCAGTGGGATCAGGCTTGATATGCTTTGGCACCATGATTGGTGTGGTGGCAGTGCTCTGGTGGGTTAATCAGATGGCTTGCTCCTGTGACTCAGCAGCAGCACCATCACCAGGGAGTGCTGTCCTGGTGGTGAGGGCAGGGCAGTCATAGAAGAATTATGTCCCATAAATTCTGCTTTCAAGTCCTTATTCCTCCTCACCAGTGGATTGCCAGCAAGACCACCACAGATCTGGCTGCAGTACGGCTGCTCGCTCCTGAGTTACAGGGTCAGGTTGTTGCTGCTGTGATCTCTTCTTCTGAAGGCCTTCCCTCTCCATCTGTCACTGGGATCTGTATATGTAGCCAACGTCTCCCTCCAACATGATAAGCATGTATGTGGTGCTTAAGGGTCTCTGAGAAGCCAGTGACAGTGTGGAAGAAGAAGGGGAGGCCTTCATGTCTTCTCTCCTTCTGTGCTTTGAATGAGGAAGATGGGTGTGCTTTCTGGCTTGCTGTGGGTACAGAAAAGAGGGAAATAATGTGGGTGGTGGTTTTGCGAGCACTCACTTTTAAAGTTGATCATGCCATCATCATGGCAGTCACAGAGTCCGTGGCTGATGTTAACCAAGAGGAAGAACCCAAGGAGCCACTGGCAGCTGGCACTCTACCTGGAAGTGAAAGTGCACAAGCAACCACCACAGATGGTTCACATATCGGTTGGATACCTGGAGTTTTTCCAGACATCGAAGATCATCTTAACCAATTGCAGACCCCTCTTCCTACTAGTAAGAACTACAAATTAGCAGCATTTTCTGTAACTTGTCATCACTTACAGAGTCTTGAGCAACAAAGGGGAATTAATGCCTCTAGAAAGGGTTCTTTATGATCAGTACTAATATCTGTAACATAAAATACACTGTAGCAGCACTTGACAGTGTTCCTGAAGCTGAGGATCTGTGGTCAGCCTGGTATGCAGGTGAGGGAATTCTCCTGATTGCTGTCTCTATATTCTTTTCCTGTGCCCACTGTCCTTGAGAATCTTTTGGATTAAGTAAAAAAGTGGATGAGAATAGCAAATTAAAATGTCTGACCAGTAAGAATAATGGATCATGCTCATTTCTCTTTCCTGGTGTGAAATGAGACATAATTTCTTCTGAAATTGAGTCTTTTCTCTCTCTTTCTCATCCTGGTTGTCTACATTCTTGTTGTGATCTTGCAGTGCAAACGTTTTTATGATTTTGTTGCACGTGAACATCCCAACAAGAATTGCAATTTGTTAAGGATGGTTTTTCCCTTGGTCCACTGTTTCTTATGTCCCCCAGCTGTTCTCAGGTTTAATGTTGGTAAAAGGTGATACTGAGAAAGCAGTTGCTTTGTGGGAGTGGTGGGTAATGGTAACGAATCATAGACTTAAAAACAGTTTGTCATATCTGATTGTTTTTCTCTTGGTGCTGCCACAGATTCTCTTAATACTGTAAACTTTGAAATAACTTACTACTGTTTGTTCATGTAGTTCTGCAAGGTTCTAACTTCAATTTAAGGTTTGCATGTTATCCAATTAAAATTATCCCAAATCACAATATTGCTTTTTTTAATTCTAATATTCTAATATTTTTATTGTTGAATAATGGACTTTTATGTTATCATAATGCTGCGGAAATTTTTGCATCTTTCTTGCATTTTCTAAAAAAAAAAAAAAAAAAAAAACACCACTAAGTAAAAATTAGCATTTATGCTTTCCCTTTTCTTCTTCAAAATCCATTTTTATCAGGATTATTTAATCCACAGCACTTAGGATTTGCTAAAGAGCTATGAAAACCAACAATTGTGTGGATTAAAATACAGTTCTTTTCTCTAATTCCTCTTCCTGTTTTCTAAATGTGGACGTGATTCTACAAAGCTTCACAGTTCATTGTCATCAGTCTGTTAAGCTTTATGTGGTTTGACAGACTAATTGCAAATATGAAAACCCAAGTATGATTTCACAATTTATTCAAATGTTTTCAATCAAGTCATTCTAATCTTATTCCTATGTAACAAGATTTCTTGTATTTTTCTGAAAATAATTTTTTTTTCCTCCCTTCGAAAAAGTGTTTAGTAGGTATTTTCAAAACTAACACTTTAGGCTATTGTTGTTTGGAAATGGATCTTTTGGCTTCTCATTTTTCTTAGTGATGTTAACTTTCAGTGGTGTAATTTTGAATGACTGTTAACCTTTATTAGGTAATATTTTGGAGCACTTGGAAATTCTGAAAGTGCATTTATTTAAACTATGCCTATTTCTTAGCAAGCTTTTCTGATATCCTTAATGCTTTGCATTAGCAGCAGTCTTAGCACTGCCAGAATGATGTGTGAAGGATGTTAATTAAATAATTTCATTCCTTAATTTTCCATTTGATTTAATTTTAAATTACTCTCTTTGGAGACCAGCACACATTGTTACAATCATCCCATGGAAAAAGAGAGATGCCTAAATAAAACTCAAAAAGACATTTTTTAACACGATGATATTTTCTATCTGAAATAGTCATATCTAAGTGGCTGATACCTACTATTTGGAAAGTCTTTACATCCTTTAATACATTAAATCCTAAATTAATACATTTAGGAAATGAATAAACAGCTATTAAAGTGATTAATAGACTATTAGTGAAGGAACAAACAAACCAAAAATAATGTGACATATGGAGAAAATCTTCTTTGCTTCTGGTATTTTTTTCTCACTGTATATTCTACATAGGCTAAAAAAGAAAAAGATAGAGCTTGTTAAATAAAATAAAGACAGAAAAATATGTAAGGTGAGGTTTTGTAAACATCTTTGAAGTTAACTTAGTCATCATCACAACAGTCACAGCCTCCACTGATGTTCTGAAACCAGAAGATAAAACCCAAGAAACGTGGGCACCTCGCATCATGGTAACATCTGTTGCCTCTCCTGACGGTGCCCACCATGAAGACCCAACTCAGCCACCTCTGCCTTCAGATAATGAACCAGGACAGGGCACTGAAGTCATCACACATCCCATAGACACCCCTAGGGAGGAGGTCCTTCACAGCACCACAGCCAGTATGAACAAAGCTGGTGATGACTCTCCTCTGACGGGTACCAGTAAGAATAATGGATCATACTCATTTCTCATGCCTGGTGAGAAATGAGACATTATTTCTTCTGAAATTGACTCCTTTCCTTATCTTTCTCATCCTGGGGGTCTGCATTTTTGGCGTGGACTTGCAGTGCAAAAATCTGTGGTGGGATCTGTGGTGTTGATAGAATTATCTTCTGGATAAGGCACACTTGGTGGTTTCTGTCCTTTACTGCAGCATGTTTCTCCTGACTGTTCGCAGGACACACATTTTGGTGATTCTGAATCTTCAGCCCCATCTTCTTTCTTGTGCATCAGTGGGATCAGGCTTGATATGCTTTGGCACCATGATTGGTGTGGTGGCAGTGCTCTGGTGGGTTAATCAGATGGCTTGCTCCTGTGACTCAGCAGCAGCACCATCACCAGGGAGTGCTGTCCTGGTGGTGAGGGCAGGGCAGTCATAGAAGAATTATGTCCCATAAATTCTGCTTTCAAGTCCTTATTCCTCCTCACCAGTGGATTGCCAGCAAGACCACCACAGATCTGGCTGCAGTACGGCTGCTCGCTCCTGAGTTACAGGGTCAGGTTGTTGCTGCTGTGATCTCTTCTTCTGAAGGCCTTCCCTCTCCATCTGTCACTGGGATCTGTATATGTAGCCAACGTCTCCCTCCAACATGATAAGCATGTATGTGGTGCTTAAGGGTCTCTGAGAAGCCAGTGACAGTGTGGAAGAAGAAGGGGAGGCCTTCATGTCTTCTCTCCTTCTGTGCTTTGAATGAGGAAGATGGGTGTGCTTTCTGGCTTGCTGTGGGTACAGAAAAGAGGGAAATAATGTGGGTGGTGGTTTTGCGAGCACTCACTTTTAAAGTTGATCATGCCATCATCATGGCAGTCACAGAGTCCGTGGCTGATGTTAACCAAGAGGAAGAACCCAAGGAGCCACTGGCAGCTGGCACTCTACCTGGAAGTGAAAGTGCACAAGCAACCACCACAGATGGTTCACATATCGGTTGGATACCTGGAGTTTTTCCAGACATCGAAGATCATCTTAACCAATTGCAGACCCCTCTTCCTACTAGTAAGAACTACAAATTAGCAGCATTTTCATTTACCCTGCAGTCAGTTATTATTTTGGACAATGGCAGTTGTCCAAATACGTGTGTACTAACCTTAATGTAAATTACTGTCATATTATTTTCCTTTTTATTATTGTTTATAACCTGCTTATAAAATGTCAGTAATTAATTATATCTTTGTTACCTGGTTATAACTGACATTTCATTTGTGAACAATTTTTTCTTAAAGGGTTATTCTTCTGATACAGTTAGTGCAGTTAATAGCAACAGTGTTTACTTACTACACTACATGTAGCCTTTCTTTGTGTGTGTGTGTGTGGTCGCATGTTAATAGTACGGGAAATGAAGGGACTTTTCCTTATTCCCAAATGCAGTTTCCATACAAATACTCATCCTAACAGTAAGGTTTTTTCCAAATGCTACTCACGCACACTAATCCAAATACTATTTTGGATTTGCACTGGGTTGGAAGTTAGTGGAATCATCCCAGGAATGTGGACAACATTTGCACATAAGCAGGATTATGTACCCAGCAAACACTTTAAAGATAATTCTGCTATTAATTAATCAATTAATGTTAATACATTTTCAGGTAAAATTTGGCCTAATTTTTTTTCGGAATTTTATATAAGCCCAGTAAAATCAACCCTATCAAAATTACCTGACTTATAGTATTTTGACATAGGCACAGCAATATAAATGCAAAATATGTATTTGATAGAATTTTATTGGAAAGATAAATCTATTTTTAATAATGGTTTCCTACTACAACAAATTCATTTCTTGACTTTTGCTACCCTATTCACTTTATCAGTCCAAGCTGCCTCCTCAATTTTACATGCAGACATTACACATTATGAAAAAAAGTTTGCTACCTTTCTGTTTTGAGCACATAAAACTTGTAAGAACTGGTTTGAAGATCATTTTCAAGGTGATCAATGCAATCTTTGCATTGTTAGTGCCCTGGCAAAGGCTCATAAGGCCATATTCCTCAAACTCTTCATTTTTTCATTTATTTTCTCTTCATGCTTTTTAAAAACACAATACAAGGAAGTTACTAGTACACTACCATCATCATAAAAAAGTTTATTTATTGAAGGGTATATTCATTTGTAATGTTGCCCCATATAGTTGTAATGGAATGGAAATATTCAATTATGTATTGGCTATAGTTAACTATGATTAAAGTCTTGCTCTGAACAAATGAATAGCTTGATGTACTATATACTACTTTCTTTCACTTGCTTTTTCTCTACAGCAATGTTTAAGCTGTGGTCTGACATCACATTAATGACTGATCTTTTATCCAAGTGTCCATGGAATAACAAATCAGCCCACTGAAGGAACCCAGAAAATAACTGTCAAAAAGAAAAAACCCTAGTATGTCATCAAAATGAAATGTAGAGAGCTTTTGAGGATCCCTCCCTACCACTTGTAAGCACCTCCCCGGAGTCTGAAGAGCAGGAGACGTGACTGAGTCCAGCTTCTTATTCTCAGTGCTCAAGGGAGGGGAAGGGCGAATATAGCAGTCCCCTAAGCCCACAAATTTTAATAAATGTCTGCATGCCTTTCTAAGAGGCTTTGTGGTCGAAAAGCTCTGGTGTTTCTCCAGCATAATATAAAGCACCTTAAAAAAAAAATCTGCTGAAATGTGATGTAGACAAGTGAGTATATTCCTCTTGGTCAGCTTTCTTGGAGGCTAGATCAGGATCCTTAGTTGCTGAATTAGTGCTCTGTCCTTTGTGGTGAGATAGCACAAGATACTATCTCGTTGATAAAAATAATGAAAACATCTGGAAGAGTCATGAACTACTTGCTGGCTAAGCTTAGCATAGGGAAAAAACTTGCTTCTCAGTTTTGTATTTGCCAGCTGCTATTAGAAAATGAGATCAGAAATGCTGGCTAGAAATGAGTTACAATGTGTGTTAAAGAAAAAGATCTTTACAGCTAACAAGAGTAAGTGCTTAATTTGCTTTATTAGAGTCTGGAAGAATTTAGAGAGGTGGAGATCTGTAATTTTTTTTTTTTTTTTTTTTTAGTGATAATGAAGTAGTAGTCCCAAATGAAATCACTTTATATGTAGTCTGCTGATAATTTTAGACTTGGGAATCCCCATACAGCACAGTGTGGGCCAGAAATGTAATTGCATAAAAGTTCAAGCAGTATGGCCAGCATAGCAAATACGTGAGACTGGAAGTATGCATTTTGATTTAAGATCTAATACCATCTTAGAACCAAATTACACAATTTATTAAAAAGGACAAGGGGATCAACAATTTTTTCTATTAGAAAAAATATTTTTAATTTTTAAAGCCTCACTCTATACATAGCTATCAAATTTAAAACCATTCAGAGAACTATCCTATTTTATGAAAGCATTAAAGTTTTAGAAATTCAGTTTTATCCTGTGTAGGAATAAAATTAAAAGTTTCAAAATGTCTCCGTATTGGTCACTTTATGTTTAAATTAAACATTTTATGTTTAAATTTTTTTTTTCCCCTCCTCTCTTCTTTTCTCACTCTCTGTTCCCCATGGAACAGAGAAGATGTTTGACTTGTATGACAAAAAGTTGCCAACACTCACATGTCTTTACATTTTCCCCAGAAAATTTCTAGGCAATTATAATTGCATTTTGATTCATGAAAGTATAGCACAATCAAATCTGAAATGTATGAGAGAGACAAGAGGGGAAAACGATGAATTTTGTTATTCAAAATACTAAAACTAGCCATAGTTCAGATGACTGTGATGATTATAGTCTATGTAATAGTTTTCAGTATAAATGCTTTTTAATGACCTCAGCATGAACCTTGAGAATATGATTTTTAATTGCGAAAGTCATAGACTTTGTACCTTGCTGTTAAATATTCACTAAGCATATTTGGCTTAACTGATGATTTTGTTCTTTAGGATCTACCTCCACTATACATGGTAATCAAGGACCACACAAGGGACATTATGAATCCACTACTTCCCCTGGAGACACCACAACAACAAAAATAGTTTCACAACCAAGGTCGGCCCAGGTACCAGGTAGGTTTTTGAAGTCATATGTTTTAACAATTTAAGCACAGAATTGTATTAATATGAATTGAAGTAAGAGATGAAAATATAGGTCAAGTACAGTTGTTCACGCTTTGATCTGAATCAGATAATATGTTGAGTGTTTTCACTAGTAGTCTGAAAAATGGAACATATTGTAACTCAAAATTTTCAGACAATATCAAGATGAGAGAAATCATGCGTTTGGCCAATGGGGTTGAGATCCAAATAACCTTTATAAATTGATTTGAAATCAGACAAAATTCAGTGAAAACATATGTAAGTATCATATCCATCATATCATATCCATCAGATTGTTCAGTGAAAACAATAGCTGAGACGAGTGTTGCAGGATAGGACTTGCAGATTAAAATGGAATAGAAAGAATCCAACACTATTACACAATTGCAAAAGAATGCAAATATATTCTGGGACATGTTAACAGTAGCGTCATTTTTATAACAGAGAAAGTAATTATCCCACTCTGTTTAAGCCTAGCAAATCCAAAGCTGAAGCTCTGTGTTCAGTTTAAGACATTGCATTAATCACATAGAAAACAAAAACAAAAACAGCACCCCACCCAAAAAAAAGACCCCAAAAAAACAACAAACAAACCAACAGAGAAGAGCACAAAAACAAATTTTGGAAAGGTAAACTTTGACGCACCTTTTGAAGAACTCATCATTTTCAAAGAAAACCAAAAGGAGATAGGAGAAGAGTATGGTAAAAAAAAGAATGCTTATCAGTTTTTCACCATGGAGTAATAATAACTAACTAATTAGAAGAAGTAATTTGTTTCAAATGAAATGTGGGAGACTTGTTCAACAACGGAGACTTGTTTCAAACAAACAAAATAAAGGAGTTAGTTAGCTCTTAGGAGAGGATCTCTGCCTATAATGGTAGTACAGCATAAAGAATAGGCTATAGGGAAGGTTGTGAAATCTCCTTTACTAAAAATGTTAAGAGCAAGTGGAATACTGCTCGGTCATCTTTTTATTGACCCTGTTTCAGTGGAGTGAAATATAGCTGATACGACCTCTTAGGATCCCTTCCAGTTTAGTAATTCCTGAGCTTGCCCCAAAAACACTCTTTAAAGTAAGATCTTAAATGAAAAAAAATAACATTTCACTCTACCTGAAAGTCATCCTGCTTTTGTGCCTGGGACTGCAGGTGTATCGTTGCTAAGCCTTGTCTTTTGCTCTTGGAGTAAATCAGTAATCCAACTCCTCTTGCCCTATGCCCACCACAGTACAGCGCTTATAGGTGCTAACAGTGATGTGGTATTTCATCTGAGTTGGCCTGTGTATTGCTGAATTATGAAAAAGTATTTGATTTGCACAGAAGCACTTTGTAAAACAAACATAGATTCATGTAAGCTAGGAAAAAAGTCTAACAGTATAAAGAATGCAAAAGGGTTAGTTAGTGTTCTTACAGTTCTGCTAAACAGCAAAACTACATTATGCACGTTAACATGCTCTCCTCCCCTCCCTCAACTCTCCCCACAGAATGGCTGATTGTAGTTGCTGCTCTTGTGGCGCTTGCTTTGATTCTTGCAGTGTGCATTGCTGTGAACAGTCGAAGAAGGTAAGGTAGCCCCTTTACTATTTCAAAACACACTGCCTTGCTATTTTCTTCATCAAGAGGCATCAAAGCTTGGTGAAGGAGCAGAGTAGCATAACACAGGGAAGATCTTCCTCTGCAAAGCTCTGTGACTTGGGGTGTGAGGGCCCAGGCAACGGTGTCCTGCACAGGTCACACATCAGCCTTCATACTCATGTGGAACCACATGAAGTCAGTAGCTGTATAAACTGTTTGGTCTTTACTTGCAGATAGAAATTAACTGTATATAGATCACAGATAATTAATTATTATCTACCTATTATTAATAGGAAAATCCTCTCCACTGAGAGTGAAAACTATGTAAGATGGACATAAACAGTAGCAACCACAGGATGAGCTGAGTATAATCCTCCACCATTAGCAGTGTTGTCTGTGTACATGTGAAGGACTGTATTAGAAAATCACCGTCACAGGATTAATTTGTTCCTTCCAAACAAAAGGCAGGATCACAGCTGGCAGCCACAGGAATATATTCTAACATTGCTATCAGAGCACTCAATAGCTTTATTTACTCCACTTTAAGAATAATAAGAAAGCTATCAAGTATTTGGCGAGACACAAAACTCTATAACTTTCTTTCTGTTAAGTGATTCTGGAGTTGCACAGCCTGAACGGCATGTCTTCTTGATTTCTATGTCACTCTGTTACACCTTTAAAAGTAGAGACTGCCATTCTTTGCTCTCTCTTAACCCAGAGTTAGCACAGGAACAGAAATGAAATAATCTCAGAGCTGTAATTTATGCCCTAGATACCGTTAATGGAAAACTTATCTGTTACTTAGAGCTTCCATGCAGCTGGGTGTGAGTTGCAAGGAGAGAAAGTGCACGTGGGTGCATGCATGTGTACGAATCCATGGATTAAACCCTAATAATATGTGTTAATCACTGTGAGGAAAACATTTTGAAACAAGGACGTACTCTGTTATGCTTGAAAGAAGTGGAATTTTTTCTTTCACTTTAGCTGGATCCAAATGATAACATGAATAAGACTAGAATCCCTTCTTCATCTATTCTGATAAGTGCTAAAACGCTGAAAATTCATAGAGAGATAGTTGCTGTGCAGTCAGCATACTGCACGTGAATGCCAACTAATCCAAAAGTAATACTACAGCAGTGCTATGAGAAAACTGGATAGCTGAGAAAGGAGGATTGAGCATTTCAGTGTTAGCTGACCAGTAAGTTCAGAATGTTTCAAGTATTAATTTATTTAAAAAGTGAGAATGATCTGTGCTTTTATTTGTGTAATGCTGTCAGTTACGCTATTTTTTAAATGAATGCTAACTGCAGCATCTCCATTTTTAATCTCATTCGAGTTGTCTGAAAAAGCCTAATGAAGTGTAGGCCTTAGTTTCAAGGTAGTTAACTTCCTGATTCAGAAATCAATAGATTTAGCCTTCTAGTTAGGAGGTCAGTATGGCAAAGACTTCAAGCATTTTAAACAAGCAGTTGTAGCAAGCAATCAGTAAATAGCAAATTGCTTGGCTATGGTATTTCCCTTTTTTTTTTTTTTTTTTTTCAAAAATTGATGTTGACATAAGTTATCTTAACCAAAACCCAAAATGGCCAAGGTTCAGTGTGATTCTAGTTAGTTAGTTAGCTAGTTATTCCTCTTCTGGCATAGAAGACTGCCAACATCTTGTGCCTGTTGTAAAACCTGTTAGGATCTCCTTCCAGGGTCCAACAGAAGATGCTGCCCAGCCTGACCATCGTGTCAGGAAAGACACGCTGAGCTGCTCTTTCAACAGGCTGTGGAGCTCCTCAGCTCCTCACCTGCCTCTTTTGGCATTTCATGGCTGCAGAGCAGGAATCATTCCCAAGGGTGCGTGTAACATTAGCACAGTGAACTGAGCTACTTTGGGTAAAATAACCCTTGCCTATCGGTCAGTAAGCATGAAAAAAGTAATATTTCAGGAGGATAATAGCATACTTGAACTGCCAAATTCACATAAAATATGCTTAATTTATGAAGAAAGCACTTTGAAGTACAACTTCACAGAGACATTGTCCCTCCTAAGAGAGCTGTGCTTTGTATGTTCGGTTTACACAAGGCTGTTTGAGGACAAGTAGGATGTTCAGCACCATGTGGCCAGAGAATCATCTTAACAGTCTGGGGCAAATCTGACAGCTGTGTAACTAGTACTTTTTTACTACTCTGAAGAATACCCAGCCCACGGTGACCAGCATGCATCAGTTTGAACTGGTGACTCTTTAAGAGTGTGTATTCATTTAGAACTACATATAGAGTTTATTGGACAGCACTGCAGTGAGTGTAATTTTAAAAGCACAGTAGCTATTTCCTACCTTAATATCATAATGAGCTATGCTGTTGATAGTAGCAAGAGTAGTTCTCTGTATTTCCTTGCCTTTGGCAGATTTCTAAGCCAGACGTGATTAAATATCACAATACAAAGAAGGTAAAAGTTATTTTGTATAATGAAGTGAGAGCTTGATCCAAATTTTCTGCTATCTGAAGAACTTGAGCATTTTCAAAGGTGTGGTCCCAAGTCTGGATTTAGAAGGACCCTGTCCTTATAGTGGGATATATACAAAGTTCATAAATATGGATAGATAAATGTTAGAAAATCTTTTCTAGCTTTCAGTAACGAATGTTATTCCTATCTGTAGTAACAATAGATACAAATCGAGTAAGTGAGCTCCTGTCAAATTTTATGCATGTAATGGTGGATGCTTTCAAAAATAAAATATGCAATATGGAGGAACTTTAGACTTTGCATTGTACAAGTATGCACTGGCAGACACAAGTTTCATTTCCAGGCACCTTTTCCTAAATATTGACTTTCAATTTTTTTCTTATTTCTGTTAGTCTCCATTTATAGAATTTATTTATTTTCTTTTTATTTCTTTTTAGATGTGGGCAGAAGAAAAAGCTAGTGATTAACAATGGCAAAGGGGCAGTGGAGGACAGGAAGACAAGTGGATTAAATGGAGATGCCAGCAAATCACAAGAAATGGTGCACTTGGTTCATAAAGAACAGTCAAATGACCGAACAGGAGCATGTGATGAATTCCTGACCATTAATGAAACACAACATCATCAGGAGCTTGACATGAAGAGTGGAGTATAATGGTACCAAGTTGCTAAGTAGATCAGAGCTGGGAAAATCAAAATCACATGGAACTTGGACAGGATTTCACAGATGCACTGTGCTACTGATGTCTTTTGAACATAAGTAAACATGTTTTCTTCATTTTTAATCACTTTAAAATGATGTTTGAATTACAAAATTGACATTTGCTTTCTGAAATAAGCCCCCAAGAGCTGCATAAGATTTTCGGTTCCTAGTTCCTACACAGAGGACGTTCCCTGTGTCCTGGGTGTTAGGAGGGATCCAAGTTTATGTCATTGTTCCCCAGACGGAGGGTCTTCACTGTGCGGAGCTACAGAAGTATCCAGTCACTCCATCTTACAGGCATTTAAGGTACTAAACTTGCCATGGTACAAGAGTAAGTAAGGAACAAATGTCAATAGCAAAAACCAAGTTTAAACCAAAAAGGCCTGCTATACAATGTCTAAAACATCAGCATCCTTCAGAAACGCCTTCCAGCCAGGAAGAGCAGTAGGTACATTCAGAGTCTGCCAGTATAAACAAAAAGTGACATTTTATAATGATTTATGGCTTGGTCTGCAATGAGGGGAACCCAGAAGGATGAAACTTACTTCTCTCTATTTCTAGATGTCTGTGGGCATGCAAGAAGTCTTCTTGGGAGGGGGAATAAAGACATGAAAATATGAGATAATA
This sequence comes from Balearica regulorum gibbericeps, assembly GCF_011004875.1. Classification (NCBI taxonomy): domain Eukaryota; kingdom Metazoa; phylum Chordata; class Aves; order Gruiformes; family Gruidae; genus Balearica; species Balearica regulorum. The sequence goes on along the minus strand of NC_046188.1, from coordinate 49,553,468 downwards.
CATAATAAAGTTCTGTACTTTATTGTCCTAACAATCTGTACAGTTATCCTTGAGCTTCTGAGGTGTTCATTGCTCTTCTCCCTCCCTCCTTCATTGGTCACAGTTTGTACATGTTTTTAATGAGTCAGTTAGGATAATGAATAAAACAGAATAATCCCAGCTCTTTCACACATGCACAACTCAAGCAATTGGAGATCGTCAGGGAAGATGACAATATTTTATTCCTGAAGAATAAGTTTCTGTCTTGTTCTACTCCATTTTACTTAGGAGATGCTGAGCCTAGTAAAACTTGTTTCCCCTATAACTATTATGTTACACCAGTTTGCTGATATAGTGAAAGTTGCCTTTCTATGATCTCACTCACTTGCTCTGAATTCTTTCATCCACATTTTTCCCTCTGCTTTTTAAAAATACCAAAAGAAACATTGCTTGCTTATTGGTACCAGAAGTTCTAATTCTACAGAAAAGATCAAAGAAAATTAAAGGAAACTCTCCCAGCCATGTAATATAGTAAAGTAGCTGCAGCTGCATTGTTATATGCTTTTGTTTTGTCCTTATGTGTCGGTTATGTAAAATATTTGTATTAAGCTATGATGCTGTGCATTATATTGATATGAATTGTCAGAAAAAAAAATATTTACTACCAATGGTCTGTGCCATTTTTAAGAAAGAATATTGGAATGGAGGGAGAATGATAACTTCTAACTGGGCTGCCTCAAAAACATGCAAGTATAAAAAAATCTAAGGTGATTGCAACCAGTGGTCTGTAGCAGTTGTGGGCTGGGGAATGTCCTGCAGCAAGGTTATTCAAGTGTTCCTGTTCCTGACCATAGCACCTGTCTTTGTTCTGCTAAAGCATGTTATGTTATGCTCCCCCTCTGAAACAATTTAGAGGATGAGTATTCAGCTGGCTAAATATGAACATTAGCTAGCACTGATCTTTGCTGGAACATAAAGCACAAGACTGTTGATTGTACTTCTCAGTCACAGCCCTTCAGCAGTTTCCCATGTGTTTCATCGAGTTGCTCAGTGCCCTGGTATCTGCAGGCAGATCTCCTCAGGGGCAATTTACGCCTGGGCAAAAGGTCCCACAATGGGGTGTGATTTTACAGTACACATAGGATGTTTTCTGACTTTATGTAGGTCAGTATGTTTCATTTATGAACAGTAACACAGCTGTGGTCCAAAGGTGTTCAAACAAGCTTGAAGCTAATAGGGTCAAGGTGATTTACACTTAATACTTGTGGTCCACTGTCAAACTTCTCATTCCTTTCATGTAGTTTAATATTGAACTGTGTAGTTGGAAGTCTGTTGACTCTGTGCATTGATTTTTGTTTATTTTCTGTAATGTTTTAAAGCAAGCTTTTCTATTTGTCATTATAAATCAAAATGATCTGTTGAAGGCTGTGTTTAAACTGGTGTTATGTACCCATTTCACTAAGTATGGAGATCCAGAGTAAAAATTATTCCTCTCTTTAAATCCTAATTGAACATAGTTCTCAATCAAAAGGAAATATTTCATTGTCTTGAAGGCTAAATTTTTATTTAAAAAAAAGAAAAGCATGTTATTCATCTCCCTATTCAAATGTTTAAAGGAGAAATCCACAAATTCCTTCCTAATTTATCTAATGTTAGTAGTTATAAATGCACAGACAACGTTGGTTGGCTTCTTTTTATATTTTTATATAAGGAGATGCTCAAGTTCTCTTTTCAGAGGCAACGCCAATATTTTATATATGCTGATTCATTTTAGATTGTCATGTGATTTATGTGTAATTAAGTTTCATTATAGTTTCAAAACTAGACAGCCATTTCATATGTATAATATAGTACATATTTTTATTAATCTTGGTTTTATTATTTGAGGGATTGTTTGTTGTATGTATTTTTTATATGGAGCACTTGATATATTTGCATATTTATTTAACAGATTAATCAAAATGAAAGACAGTATCTTCTCTCAATTGTAACTAGAAATAGTATTGCTAAAACCACATTGAACTGCAAAATAAGCTTCCAAAAATAAACTTGATTCCACATTGAGGATAAAAAGTAAGACCAGCATTATTAGTGGGAGAGAAGTATTCAGTGGGATAGTCATGTTCAGTACTGGTGAACCAGGGGTCATTTTTTCTGCTTGCAAAATCTAAGCCAGGCTCAGCTGAATGCTGTGTGGCCTTGTCTGCTCTGCCAGCCTGCCATAGGCTCCCCAGATGCTCTGGGACTTAGCGATTAACTCAGCTTCCCCCTAGAAGTAGACAACTTGGTCCAATTTAAGATCAACCCATTAAGATCTTGGTGACTATTCCTGGCTTACTGAAACAACAGTATTTGGGAGAGCACAGTGCCCGGCAAGATCCAGCCCTTCCTTCAGGGTGCTGACAGACAAGTTGGGTTTTGGTCTACCCTCGGTGCCTGGGAAGAATGAGGATCTCTCCTAAAAATGCTGAGGACACCAGGCTGGACCTATAACAGACCCTGTGATCAGCTTGTGTTATTCCTCTGTCTTGAACAGTTTTAAATAAATGTAATCCAGATCACCCCCCTCATGGAAATATTGTCTAAAGCAGTAAGCATATTTAAGAGAGGGATTGTATGTTTTATGAGAATGTAATATTTTCATCAAACAATCTGGGGTGATTGTTTCACGTGTATTTTCTTGAAGATCTTACAAGAATGTGTGATTAAAGCAGAGAAAGGATATGTGGCTGTCATTTCTACCTGTGTGGATGTTTTAAACCCTTTCCACAACATCAGTTCCAAAATTATATTTCTGCACAATGTTTTTCATGCAATAGGGATGTCTTTTGTTTGTTAACAACAACAACAGCCTCTGTACTAAGTAGTTTGAAGTATGTTGCTGGGAATATTATTAGAAGACAATTACCAAGTGTCTCTTTAGCATGTAGAAACAATGCTGGGCAGGGGCAGAGGTCAGGATATCATCCTGGTTAGGGCAGGTCCTAGTTATTTTTTCTGTAAATGAAAGAAAGAAATTAAATCTTCGGACAACTGTGTTCTGCCTCAGCATACACAGATGCCAGGATATATTGTAAGCCAGCAGTTAATGGGTTTACTTTATGCTATATTAGGCCATTAGCCAGTAGCTATTTCTTAGCCTTATTAAACAGTTCAAGGTTCTGACTTCTCTGGTTGCAAGAGATTTGATCAGTCAAATACAAATCCTTTGAGTAACCACAGGTATTGACTAGTTTGCCTCTGTGGAGAGGAAAAGGACAAAAAGGTGGCAGGAAAAGCGCTGCGCTGGGCTGTTCCTTGGGGTTCAGTTCCAGCTGTGTGGGAGGGGTGATAAAACTCTTATTCCTTACAGGGGCAAGAATTGTGCGAAGATGGTTTGGGGGTGGGAGCTCCGAGAGATTAGGGATGGAGGGAGGACACATTTGCTGGGAGAGGAAGTAAAGGGAGAGTGAAATTTCTGTGCTACTACTGGGAAAGTCCCTTCAACACCCCCAGCACTTGAATGTTTCACATCTCCGAGAAGGAAGAAAGAATTGGCCTTTTCCTCTGAAGCCCCCACCTCCAAGTCACTCTCTACATTCATCACCTCATTTGCAAACTGATTTTGAATAATTTCCCCTGGTAGCTTATTTCTTGTTATTACTATGCCACGCTGCATGTGGTATCCACCAACACCACGCTGAGAGCAAGCAGCTATGACGATGAGAAAAGAGAGGCAAAATGCAAATTTAGAAAAGATGAATAACAGTGTCTTTTGTACAGCAGAGAGACCGTACTTTTTGTCTTCCCTGTCTCACCCATTTGGAGTAAGGTTAGCAATGGCAAGATTTCGAGAACATTTCTCTTCTTGCTTATCTTCCTGTTTTTAAAGTACCAGACTTACACAGATCTTCACACAGGTCAAATGTGCTGCTGCCAATTTTTGAAAAGTTGAAACTGAAGAAGTAAATCCGTCATCAAAGAAGCCCTCCTGACCTAAAGGGGGCTGATTATTGTTAAAGTGCAAGTAAAGCAGATGCAGTGAAAGCTTTAAATATGCTTTAAACGCAGCCGCCTTTCAATTTTTTCTGGATGGTTTCAGCAAACATTAAAAGGTTTTGCCTGAGCAACAACTCCAAGGATTCTCACACCTTTTATTAAAATTTGTTACTCTACAGGCAAAAGGGTTTTGGATGAGCAAGTGGCTGGATGAAACCCATTTTCATACATTCTCTGACACACAAATCTGTGCATTGAATGCTGATGTGAATGTCATTACTTTTGTGTTTTCTTTCAGAAAAAAATAAAAAAATTAAAATCATGGAGCTTTGGATCAAAACAAGTCCACAAAGACTGTCAAGTGAGAAGATGACTAGATTTTGTTTTCAGAAATAGACATAGTTTTCACTAGTTTTAATATCCCAGACAGAAGATCTAGCTGTGCACAATTACTTCTTTTTTTGGAAGATTCACCACGCCTAATACATAATGTAGCTTTCCATTTGTACTAAAATGAAATCCTTACAATGTCTGTGTAAATTTACAGTAAATTAAGTCAAAGTCAAGTCAAATAGGATCTGACATAAATTTAAGTGCATCTATTGGAAAACCCTCAAGCATTTTTTAGAATAGTAGGGAAAAGTCTCACTGTGAAACACCCACCTAACTCAGACTTTAACTCAACAGCAGCTTTCTTCTGGTGCTGAAGCTGATGCAAGAGGCTGCCTTCTAAGTGGTGCCAAAGGCACAGCTGAAGTTAGGGACGTGTGGGCTGGCACTGGGAAACCAGCATATGGCTGATAGGCAGTGGAAGCTCTGTACATCGAACAGGTTCCAGGTTTGCTGAGTTAGTCCTGAAGTCTTTCAAACTCCCAGAGCAACCAAGGACAGAGGAGGCATTTTCCACCTCTTCTCCAGAGGCTGTAAGTTTTGTACCCGACATCTGAAAGCCTTGCCTCAGGCAATCATGTTAGGATGAGGTCAGCTTTAACACCCATATGCTAGTGTCATGTTGCAGTGTATAAATGGTTTGGTTACAGCAGAGTTTTAGCTTTAAATCTAAATTACTTGCAGTCATTGGTGTATATCTAGTTTCTGGCACCACATACTCAAAAGGCTTTTTTTTCCCAGCTTAACTTGGGGCGGGGAAGCTTAGATCATTTGCAGTGACCACATTTTCCTCGCACGAATCAAGACTCCACACTTTCATTTTACTCAGAACAAACTAACAAACTGAGTATATTTTGCCTCATGATTGAATGTTAAGTCTGAGTTTATATTCACCACTTTTTGTCAACCTACTCTTTTTAATAACAAGCATCTGGTTCAGGGCTGCTGCTGCAGATTGCTAGCAGCACCCTTACTGTAGCTAGCTCAGAGAGACAGTTTTCAGCAGCTTTCAGCCTGAGCCTATAGGATGAGTTTTTCTAAGATGAGCTTATAGCTGAGCCTTGTATCCAAGACACAGTGATCTCAGCTGGCAACAGCACAATAAAGGAGAGAAAAGTCTTCCTGCAAGTGCTCTGGACTACAACAATCAATGATACAAGCCTCACAGCAAATCTCTAGAAAAAGTGTGTTGGGTTCATTTTACTTTTTGAATCTACAAATTATTCATTGTTTTGGCTTTGTTCAAGCACTGGCAACGTATGTCTAAATGCTGCCTATCTGTACCCTAGTGTGCAAGCACATGGGGTTTGTAAAACTGTTTCACAGTCATCCACTCAATTAACCATGTTTTGTTTTGCAGCAGTAGGTCATCAGATACACCAGTGGAGACAAGTTTCTAGTTATTGGGTACTTCAGGTTTTTTGTGGTTCATTTTCTAATGTTTCTTTAATTCATCAAGAGAAAGTCTGAAATGAACTCTAGGTAAGGGTGCTTAATTGTTCAGTGACTTAAAAACCAAACTTACCCTTTGTTCAAGAAGGGTGACTTCCGCTGCCTGTGCAGAAGGCCTACCGGTTGGTTACATGCCAGTCAAAAATGGGAGAAATCGGGTTCAGAAACAGCTCAGAGGGTCAGCCTGCTGCTGATTAACTGCAAAGGTGAGGGTCTTCCTCAGGGACCCTTTTTTAGAGTAATCTTCATTCATATGGAGTAATGCCTTCAAAAATCATTGCTAAAAAGTAAACTAACAAAGCTTATTTGATCCTAGCAATCTAGGTAATACTGGTAACCTAGGTGAAACAATGGAATGAATTTTGAGTGAATTTCCTAGCCCGGTCCTTCTTCTTTCCCCTTCACAGAGTTGAGAGTCAGCTGTCCTCTCTCTTTCACATCTCCACAGCAGCATTTCTCAAATGATATTCATGGACCATGGAAGAGCAATCCATGGCGCACCTTTGGGCACCCCAGTAAGAAAACAGCGAAATTGAGGTGGATCATTCTTACAAATGACTATGGGAAAGGCAAACATATTATTAGTTCAGTCACGAGTGAGAATAAATAGCACAACACTGTGAAAGACAGACCCTGGGCTGCTTCTTTAAATACTCATCCTTGTACTACAGAAGCTCCACAAACAGTGTGAGGCCTCATTCCTCCGGATCCCATCCTTGTGAGTTTTGGTGGGCAGCAGTCAGCTTTGTAATTCATCTACGCAAACACATTTTGCTTATCGCCACAGAACCTGCCTGCCTTGCTAGCACCGCCACAACCACAAGACCTAATCTTGCATGCAATCTAGTTTCCTTCCTGTGCCTGCTGCAGAGAAGAGAGCACATGAGACAGCAGCAAGCCACCTGCCAAGGCTGTGAAGCCACCTCAGCTTTGTACACAGGGCTCTGCACAGCCCCGGGGGAGCTTCGGCAGCACAGTGGCACTAAACTCTGCTGGGCTGGTTGTACATTGTTGCAAACAACTCTTGCTAGCCCAACTGAGTGTCATTTTTAATGTTGTTTTCCTCCTAAAGCACTGTAAGTTGGGGCCACCTGTTTCTTTCATGTCCTTGTCCTGTTTACATGTACAATCTAATACAAAGGAGAAGATTGTTTAAGGTTTAGCAGGTCTGAAGTGTTATCTCAGTTTTTCCTTCATGTCTGAGAGGCGATATAGAAATATCTCTTAATTTGGGTCAATGATTCTTGACTCACTGTCTTCTGTAGCACCTTATAGCAGATGCTTTCCTGTAGAGAGGGACACATTCCAGATGCAAAGGTACTCCTGAAATAATCTTTTTCTCTAAGGCTGAGGACATGGCCAAAGAGGGGCACCCAAGGGGCTTGCGAGGGCTTAGACAATCAGCTTTTGAGGTATGTATTTTCAAAAGGAACAACTTCATATAATTGCAGAATTGTCTCCTGCATGGGTTGGGGTTTTTTTAGGTCATTCTCACAGAAACATTGCTTTGAAAAAGCAACAAACATAGGTCACAGTGTCAAGCCTTTCATTTCAAACTTTTTGGCATGATGTGTAACAAAAGAATAATGACCTTTTAAGGAAGGAATTTGAACACAGTGCACGTAAAATATGCCAGTGATGGAAAATCCTGAGTGCAACAAACTTCGGGAGGGAATTTTATGTCAGTAGCATGCATTTAACACTTGTTAATGAGGCCAGATCAGGACATTTCTACCTCTGGCAGAAAGCAGCAACATGGTACAGAAATGGCAGCAGATAGGCGGGTCCTCAGAGTTATCTTTTGCCCAAAGATCTTCCTAGCACCGCATTAGGGCTTGATTCCTTACTGACTCAGAGGGCAGATCGCCAGCTGAAGCGCTGCCAAAGCCACTTCCTGCTGTGCCTGGATTTTCTTTGGAAACTTCTCAAGTGGATGTTGGCCTCGGTTAGATTAGTAAGAAATAAGCCCAGGGTTGTGCAGACTGTTAAACCTCACAACCTGGTTTTCGGTTATGTGTCTTGATCGCACAATGATTACACTATCTCTGTAATGTGGGCTACTCTGAGCATAAATGTCAGACCTTTCCATACGTAGGAACTGCCAGTCCTCTGGGCCATGGTTCACTCCATGAGCATCTCTTAAATCATGTATTAAATAGAGCTGATTTCTTTACAAAGTGCTCCAGGGGCTCAGCTACACACCTTATTTACTTTTTTTTTTAAGAAAGGCTATGAGGAAGAGATTTATTTTTTAGCAGCCAGGAGAGGGAAGTAGGTTTTTCAAGCAACTGCAACCATTGCATTGCACTCTTCTAATATCTCTTTCCACTACTCTCAACTTCATTGCCAAGAACTGTAGTTAGTGCATCCTGGCCTTTGTGGCAAATGAGCTCAGTTGCAGCTGGCACCCTGGAATATTTGCAGGATACAGTGAAGGGTGAGATTTCTAACACTCTGGCAAAGTCAGGTCCATCTTCTACCCTGCCTGCTGTTTTCAGAGCAGGCCGCCTCTCACATCACACTGCTTTATCTAAAATCGTACCCAAAGCATTCCCACATTGAGCCCAGGCTGACATTAAAACTCACAGATATAAGCCATGAAAATTATGAATCAACATTTATTGATGATATGTACATAAGAGGTACAACACTTAGTGAAATATTATATTCATGACTATTTCCAGTATAGAAAGAATGTCTACTTTTTTTATATGTGAAAGTTACAGAAATCAGTTCACACCATAAGAAAGCATTAAAAGCAAATGACTATCAATTGTTGTAAGGAGGAGAGGATCTGAACTGCAAAAATAGACTCAGTGTACGAGGCATTCCAACTACGATATACAAGAACAGAGCCCAGAGTTGGGAGAAGTTTTATCATCTGGATTCATTAGTTTTTAAATCATCTGGATTCATTAGTTTTTAAACAAACTGTGCTATAGACACTGTTATTTCAAAATCTGGCGAACTTTTTGAGTGTAAGGAAAAGACCAACCATATCCCTATTCTTTTTTATTCTTTTTACGTGAAACATGTCAAAACATCCCAGCTCATGCCTGGTCACTTTGAAGAGGGTGAAAGGTATGATGAATAGGCAGCACACAGTACTGTGGTGTGCAATTCATACCGAAGCATTGTAATGGGACTCGCCAAAGATACTTCCTATGCTTCGGGATAGCATGGATTTTTCTGATTTTGATCTTACAGGAAATTATTATATATATGAGAACCAGGCACAGGGTATCTAGGAACGAACCAGCTGCTTCTTGCTGTCCCAAGCTCTTTCAGAACCACCTTCAGGTTTTGCCCCAGAAATGTCTTATTTTCTCACAGATCTGAACGGTAGCCCTGATGTCAGAAGATTTTTTGCTACTGACTATGTAGTTCATATGTCTGTGTTATGATCAGACATACTTTTTAAAAATAACAGGCTTGTACAACAACCACAGTAGCTTGAGGAGCATTTAGCTTTGCATTTAATTAATATCCTTTTGTAACAATGAAAGAAACAGTGCACCTTCGCCTGTGAATGTATTCATCTTTCTGACAGACTGTTCCTGTAAAGGGGATTAAGCAGAGGTTCCTACTTTGACTTCTTGGGCATTCTGGAGAGAATCAGCAGCCCTGGGCTGCCTGCAGCCTTGCCCACTCACAGCCGTGTGACTGCACTTGCTTTGTTGGTGTCTGTGGTCAAGGAGGAACTGGAAGTGACTCAGAGGGATCCTGTGATGCCGTGATGTGACTAAGGGCTGAATGATACCCAGTGCACAAAGAGTCAAAAGCAGCCAGGGCATCCAGCAGGAATGCAGTTGGATGGATTTCTCCTTATTCATTGTGCCAATTTAAACAGTGATTTACTAAACTTCTGGTGATAAAGAGTCCCAACATTTCAAACAAACAGGAGGAAAAAAACCAGAAACTAATCATTCTAGGTGAGCATTAATTTTTAACATCATAGCAATTGCATTCACAAGGCAGCAAATCTATCGCTTTCACTCACTGCCAGGGAACTACGCACATGCAGGTACTAGCACATACCGCGCTGGTTAGATAACTGAAAACTAAAAATAACATATTTACAATAAGTTGGCTGCATACATGATTCTGAATATTATCAGAACACGATACTCCATAATAGACAGATAAAGCAGTTACTGAACTGTGGAACCTAAGCAGTTGAATGGCCAAAGGGAAACAAACTCAGATACAAATGAAAAACAGAAAGTAGATCAAAATTTTAACAGACAGTCCAATTTTCTACTATGGCTCAGTACACAGAAACTAATTAAATTAAAGCACTACTACGCATACTTTATACACCATTTCACTGAAATTACATGTTGATAACTACATTGTCTACACTAAGTGCAGAGAGGCACTGGACATCATGCTTCAACAGAATGTCAAAATTAGTATCAATAAGGTTTTACAGCTATTTGTTACTCAGCACTATTTTACCTGTGGTTCCTATGAAGATAATACCTGGTACATCTGATTTAAAATACAAGAAAGAGATTAAAATACAAGGGTATATCAACACACTTCCTACATGTATATCTACTAGAAATCTAGTCTCTAAAACCTCAGCAGAATAACGTGGCCTCATAGATTTCTGAATAGTTGAAGACATACCCAGTATCAGTCGCACTGGGACAGCAGTACTTGCTGTTCAATGTTTTCTTTGTTTCGAATCACAGTCAAAGAGATAGCAGGCCATAAAAGATTTTTTTTGCGATATAATTGTTACAATTATCTATATTAATTTATTTTTATTCCTCTAAAAACAGTTCCTTGTTAATTAAATAGAAATTATTATAGCCACAGCCTTAATGCCAACAAGTATTTGCCTAATGGGAACAGATGACCATAATAAAGAAGCAATTCTCACTTCTGCTGGTCAAAAAAAAATTGTGGTTGTCCTCTTTAAAATACATAAGAAAGCAGGAGGTATTTGTACAGATGCTACCCAATTACATTGGTCCTATGGTGGTTCTGTTGGTCCCTTTTCAAGAAGGCAAAGGTAGGTGGCCAAATCATGAACTCTTTCCACAGGCTGAACTCACATATGCTGTATTGTAGCAAGATGGACTGGGTACCTGATAACATATTTTTTGCCTACCCAGATCTCCAGTTTTCTATAAATTGTATTCTGAGTCAGTCATGATCAGATCCTAAGAAAGAACTGCAGGATTTGGCAAAGTTAACACCAGGAAAATGACAAAAATGAGGGACGATTGCCCAAGAGAGTCAATCTAGAAGATTGTTCAGAGTATTATAACATTGTTCCATAATGAACTGCAGCATTGAAGGACATCTTGAAATTCCTATTTGCTTCTTGCATTTTGTGCTTTGTTTATAATTTATCACTAAATATAACACAAAAATATTTCATTGCTCCTAAATGTTATAAGAAAACTGGTTTTCTTCTAAGTTACAGATCACCTTTAAAGGATTATCCCCCACCTTATACCATCATATAGAAAACATTATAAGAAAATATTAGCATGTCTGTAAATTACAGATACTAGGTAATTTAGTTTAGTCTACACTGTAGTTTCCAGAGAACAAGTACAAACCCCTAAAACCTGTATTAATAACTAAATCAGTATTGAGCATATAATATTTAACAGTATAAATAGGTATGCAGCTTTTTCTCATGCATTCTACAAGCTAGAGTTCACACCAGCTCATAGGAAATGGGATATATGTAAGAAAGGAGCAGGATATATTGGATGGACATTTATGCAATTGTCTTTAGGAAGGAAGGAGAACCTGTAATACACAAGAAGCACAAGCCCATACAAAACACCAAAATGGAAATGCTATAATCTACAATATTGACTGAAAAATCAATTTGTAAATGCAGTTTGCATACAGTCTTTGAAAAACTGCAGAAAAAAAATAGAAAAGAATGATACAAAAATCCTTGCAAACTATACTATTTATGTACAAAGCAATATACAGGTACCAGACAATCCAGGTTGTGTGATGCTGCCTATGACAGTTTCTCTTCATTTAATTGTGTGCACCAAAAAGCATCATTAAAAACAATTGCAGGACTCCTGAATTTTGAAAAATCAGACTAGAAGGATTGGACAGGCTGGCATCGATTAGCATTGGCTCTGCAGCAGAATGTAGTTAGAAGTGAAAGGGGATCAAAGGTTGGGTGAAGTGAGATTTCTCACAAGTCTCTTGCCTCCCCAAATCCTGCATTAGCCTGTTGTTTATTTCCATCCTGGACTAGTAGAGACCTACTCAGAGGCTCAGTCATATGCTCTAGGTTTTTGCAATGTTTGGAGCCTGGGTCTTCCATAAGACTCATAGTTGCAACTGCACAACCATCTTATCTGTTAGGGTTTGTATCAACCTGGTAGTGGGAAGTTACCAAGTTTCCCCCAAGCAGGGGAAGATGTCTCTGGAATGGTGAGCACATGCAAGGGATGGTTCCTCAGAGCCTTGTGCCAGGGAGCCCACTCATACAAGAAGTAAAAGAATTACCAGCACCTGTGCATCAGCAGCAGTTTGACTCATTCATAGCAGCAGATTTCAGTTTAGCATCAAATATGATGGCAGGGAGGCACTCATTGTACAGTTTGTGCCCAGGCAGTGTTGCTGGGGACTGTACTGGGAGTCCTGACTTAGGTGTGCAGAACTGCAGTCTGTGCTTTGTCTGAGGAACATGGAGAGACACAGCCTTTGTGTCTATGTGGGAAGAAAGATCAGTAACTTTGGAAGGAATATGCACTAAATACATTATTTCAGGTAAATTGTGAGTAAGAACATAGCACTTTCAAAAATAACATGGTGAAGCTGAACAATTTGTTTACCTTTGATACTTCAGTATTGCAATTCCCTTTTTTTTTTTTTTTCCAAGTTCTTGAAGCTACATTCTATATATCATTATTCAAACAAAGGAAGTTGGGTAAATATTTTTCCTTCAAAGTCATCAATATGATTGGAGAGAAGAAAATAACTCATCTTCCTGAGAGTGCTTTCTGCTGGGAACAGGAGCTTCTACATAGTCTTATATGGTGAATTATACCAATGGACTATACACCTATCATAATAACTAATATGAAAAAATATCTTAATCGTGGCCTTAGAACTAATAAATCAAGGATAGTCTTCTGGCTCATATTACAGTATATTTTTATAAAGTGCCTTTATTTATCCTTCTGTAAAATAACTCAAATGCAGCAATAAAAGTAGACAAATGGAACTTAATGAAATGAGAAACAGTTATACCTTTACACCTTCACAAAAGGATTCTTCTAAGCCCGGCACTAAAGCTCAGAGCCTTTTTAAAGGTAGTTACAGAAGTGAATGCCAGAGGTGAGGTTTAATACTGCCTACGGTTTTGGGGATTTGTGCGATTGCTGCTGTGTTGTTACAAGACTGCAACAACACAAGTAAAGGCAAGGAAGCAAAGAAAATCCAGGCAGTTGCCAGAATAAATTTGTTCAAACGCTGTTGCTGCAGCTTCTCAGATGAACAGTCTGCTCTTCTGAGTATCTACTGTGGGAAAACTAATGACCCTGGAAGTGATGGAAAACAAATCAGAAATCTATATTACTCAGACATTTTAAAGTGAAACGAAGTTTTGGAATTCCATGTGCTTTGAGAAAGAAATGGAGATCAGCTGTATCTGAGGGAAGAAATGGGAAAAAAACGTAATGATAGTGAACCTTGCCTTTGTAAGTAAGGATCTTTTGTGTGAGTTTTAAATTCATTGCTGGACTTGTAGCATAGAAACAATTAGGCAAAAAAGCAGCATCTTGGCAGAAATCTTTTGGATGTGAGAATCAACGTCATTATTATAAATAGCAGACAAAGACTATTCCCTAGGATGGGACTGTAAAATGTCTTGTAACTTAATGCAGACAGGAACGGACTTCACCTTTCCTGGAAGCCCATGACTCCCATGTGGGGCTTTCATGTAGTCAGAGCTTTGCAGGCACAGGTTTTACTACAGCAAACACAGTTTTTCAAACACGTACTGAGTTTCTCACCAATTCAAATGGAAGAAGCACATCCCATAATATGGTTCAAATGGCTCATCCCCTACCTATTTGAAGCACCTTCATGTATAAGATCCACACGTTTCTCACAATGCTGGTGCAGCCTTTATCTTCTAAGGGAAGCAATGAACAAATAAATTCAGTAGCAAAGTGCTCCACCTCTTCTTTAGTTTTAATGTACAGTGTGCTTTAGTTTCAGTGAATAGATATTAAGAGAATGCTGACCTAGTTTCAGCAGTAAATACATAAAGCAAATGCATAAGCATGTACTTAATTAAGCATGCCATTAACTGAGTCTTTGTCTGGTCTAGACTTTTCCATGTGCCAGTATGCTGTAAGTAACCCAAAGAGCAAAGGATATCACAGTTGCACAGACAAGGGTGGGGGGAACTGGCAGAGCAGCAAATGATGAATGTATAAAGAAATATTAATTTGTTTAGGAACTACACAGAAAACAAATCACTTTCCACTGTGCTTCTCCTTTGCCACTCCAGCACTGTGAACAAATACAAAAGATTTGCCAGATGAAATTAATGCATCAACACTCCTAGTGAAACTAAAAAGAGACTGGCCAGTAACCACCACTGCCTGCTGAAAACCTGAACCTTGTATTAGCTGCAGTGGCCGGTCTCTGGGTTATTTTCTGTTTATTTAGTTAAGTAGCCTCATGTGGAATGAGCAAATTGAGAAATGCAAGCCAAGAGTGAGTGAGTTACATTTTCCCAGAGAAATGGGAAGCTTTTTGATGGTTAAATACAGTGCTGCGCTGGAGTAACACTATATTAAATAGTCAGGATAAAAGCAGAGGAGTATACGAAAAACAACGTTTCTCCTTCTCCTACATCCACATTTAAATAGAGAAATACCATTGTAATTATATTTTGAAATGTCCCTGAGTTACTGTATCTACAGAATTACTATTTTAAAATCACAGTCTGCTATTCTAGTCTTTTCAAAAGACCCAATTTTATTCTTCCTTATGTAGGTGGGGTTTCTCTAGCATCTCATTCCTTCCACCTCTAGTCTCCATACAAAGAAGCACTCTTCAAAGGACAATACATCCCAAGTGGATAAGTGTACACATATTATGTTTTGCAATATGTAATTTTGTGGAGCTGCCTAGTCACAAGTTGCTGGCATTCCTATTTGTTTCCAACTGCTAAACAGTTTCAAAGGACAGCTAAAAGTCTAGGGACCAGTTTTGTAAAGCTACTTTTAAGGCAAGCAATCCATGTGGCTGCTCCTAAGAAACTGCTACAGTGAAGACGATGGAAAGTCATCTGTTAATCTCTTAACGGGTGAGCTGTGCAATGAAACAGATCGAGAACCTGAGTAAGCACTGCGTGTTATTCTTGCATATAACTACCACCCAAGTCACAACAAATTTCACTTGATGTGAGCTAGCAGAGTACCTACACACCATCCCAGGCACATTTCTAGCACATAAACCAGTGGTAAAAATGTCTTCATATGCAAATTGGGAGCAGCAGCAGCTAGCTATAGGTTAACTCTGGATAGGCTAATACCAATTACTGAAGAAAAGAAAAGAGAAAACAACCTGCCTACCACTTGTCTTAATATCCTACAATTCCATCCCTCACGACAAAAAAAAAAATCCTTAAGATGCTTCAGGAGGCCTCTGGAAAAGGTCTCTACCTCTAATACATGTTAGACGCCTACAGAATTCACAGTGGCTCAATATTTATTAAATGATATAGGCCATTTTACTTAGGCTTGTAGCCATGGCATGCAAGCGAGGACAAAAATACAGTAGCAAGAAAAATATTCCATGACAACAAATGCTTTGAAGCATTCACATGAAGGATACTCTGACAATGGACTTGAACTTGCACATCATTAATCATGCAAGTAGCCTTGGCTGGCCCAGGTCCATGTGCATTTTCGGAGATATTTATATGAATGCAGATGAGCAAAAGCAGATTATATTTGTATTTTAATAGCTTCTACAGAGCTAAATACCACTCTACATTTAAACACATTATTCCTGTTTAAACCCATGACAGGTCTGAGCACAGACACTGAATGGCCTGTATCCGTGAATGCTTCAAGTCTGCTTTCTGCCACTTTTAAGTTCACCGTATGCTCATATTCTAATTCATTCTGAGAACCTCTGAGAGCTCCCCCAAAAATTGCACAAAGCTTGTTCTGTGGGTAGAGCCTCCCAAGGTCACATGGCTCAGTGTTGCTATAGAACATTGCTAATAGTATAATGGCATTCACCAGTGTCTTAAATTGCTGAGTATTAACAAGCACCTTTAAAAACACTTCGCAGGGTGATTATTGTGGCTAATTTCTTCTGACAGGACAAGTCAGCTATACTACGTGGACTAAACACCACCTCGTTAATTCAGACGCCATGTGCTCCAAGAAACATTTCTTTGACATTAGAGAGTTATATGAATTGTTACTCTGCAAAAGAGAGAGAGAGAGAGAGATTCAATGTTCTGATCTAAATCTTGAAATTCTGGTTTATTCTCTATTCAGTCCTAGCCGTGGCCAAATTCTATTAACCTTATATGGAATTTGGCTTAGCAATGAATTCAGGATTTGGCCATTCTTTGAAATATGACATATACTTGAATGATGGCTTTCACTTCATACCAAATGCTACTGATGATCACATTCAAAACCTCTCAGTTTCTTAGAGTAATGGATTCAGAATTTGTTTATAGCTCATTATCAAGTACCCAATCATGACATCTGTGATCAATCTTAGTAGTAGTAGTCCTGTCCACATGAGGAATCCCTCTGACATCACGGGACAGCAGGGTGAAGAGTAAGGTGCTACCTACTTTGATTAAGAATGACATAACTGAGCCCACGGTATTCTGTATTTTGCACATCAGGCATAGATTTAGTGAAGGAACTACCACCCCTGCAATAATACTGCCTTGTATTATATGATGCATTGTGGTCACACAGCAGCACAGCCCCATCATAAAATAAAGGCTGCACCTGCCCTGGGACAACTGATAAAAACACATCGCATGCACATCCAAATCTAAGGGCTTGTCTTGATGCTAAGTATTAGTTGTACTGATCTAACAAAATGTCTCGGATAATTTATTGACTTCTATACATTAATCTTGCCCTGGATCTAAGTTGAGTTTAAAGTACAACTAGGCACAAACATACAGTGCTCGTTATTATTAAAACAAATAGAAATCTTTATGGACATTTTCAAAATATATTTTAGCCATACAGTGCTAAATAGATCAGGTATGCCATAAGAGTCACCAAAACACTTGAAGGTTTACGTGGTGTTATGTTTCTCTTGTATTTGTGACCCTGAGTCCCTGTAGTGAGCTTTGATCTTCCCATTTTGCAGCATTTACATTCTCTGTGTCTTGAATGAAAGGGGAGGCAGGTGAGAGCACATTGCACTGCGTGGAGTATTCTCCAGCTGCATCATCCAAACAGTAACACAAGGGAGACACATGGTTATGGATCATTGCTTGGCAAAGACACTACAATGACTTGATGAAATCTTTGCTAAGTTTCAGTTAAGAAATTAAGTAAGCAGAAACTGTAGATGTTAAATAAAAAAGAGAGAAATCTTCTTTAATCATGGTATCTTTTGCCAGAAGGTAACTTCAGGGCTTATTAAAGATGGAGCTAGGAATCTCTTCCCCTAGTTTTCATGTTTCCAAGGCTCTTCTTCAATAACACTGAAGTCTGCAGATTTGCCATTCGTTGCCAGTGTTACCTGCAAGTAATTATGATCAACAACCAACTTAAAGGCCAAGGCACTTTGACAAGAAAAGTCATGAGTTTTATATGGAAGGTCATGCTATTTACAGGAATTACATACACCATGTTTTATTATATATGTAAAATGTATTTATTCAGAATTCACAACACTCCCAAATAGTGAGACTCCTGTTCATTTATTATACTGACTAGAAAACATTAGCAGTAGAAAATTGTTCCATATTTTCTTAGCCTTTGCTCTGGGTTTTTTTTTTTTCAATAAATATTTCACATTCTACTCCTTTTTATCTCCTACAGATTTTTCTGGATTAGTTAAAAAACAGATTACTTTTTTAAATGTAGAAAGTCATATTTTTTTCAGTGGAATTCCTTAGCAAAGCAGGATAGCTGATGCAAGGACATGAAAAATATGCAAGGCCAGAATAATCATAGATGTGTATCTATACAAACTCACCTACAATTACACCGCCTTTAAAGAAATGGAGGAAAGACATGCTGTGAAAGTACTGTTCATCGTACCACTGTTTCTAACAATGCAGTGAAAGATTTTTACTATAGTCAGACCAAAAATTCATAATGCTGCTATGTTTGTCTCACACAAAGTACAGCAAAATATCACTCTTGCCTGTAAAGATACGTGCTAAAATTTTTCATTTTTAAGTATGGTAGAAGACTTACAGTGATCTACCAACTCACAGTAAACACTGGTGAGTATGTTGCATCCCAGAAATCACCATTAATATACCTATGCTTCAAGAAAGATATCTCCAGCCAAATGACTTAAAAGATTTAAAAAGGTAAAATGTCAATTTAACTTTACAAAAGTGATCTAGATCTTTACAATTGTGAGAGGACCTTTCATTTAATTGTAAATGGATGGGTCACTCTTTCCTAACTTACCTTGTAAGTTAACATCCTCAGCTTCAAATGAAAACTTAAAGACAGAGCTGAATTTCCCCATGCTGGATAAACTGGATGCATGGAAGTATTGGGACATGGAAACATGACAAAATGCACTGATTTTTGAAACAAAGTCAAGCTATTTCTTAGATAATTGAAAGGGGGAAACATGCAAATACAGGAATGAACAACTTATTCAGAAATGAAAATTACACAGAGTCATGTGAAATACGATAATAAAAAAATACAAAAATATTGTGCAATAACAACCACTCTACCCCCCATATAAACTACTTATTAAAAATTTACATTGATCATGCAAAATTATAAACTATTAGTGCTATACATGGAATATATTACATAAAGTAAATAGAAAGGACATGCTAGTTGACTAGCTTTTCCAAATTCTGACCAGAGTTGCAGTGAGCTTTTCAACCCACCAGTGCATTTGACATGATGAAGAGAGGTCTCTTCAGACTTAACAGCTGACTGTTTTGAAGCCCCAAATCCTAGACTCTGTTGCTTTTGCTACTGTAACACTTGGGAGCTGTAGACCACTTCAACAAGATTCAAATGCTTTGCAAATGTCAGCATATATTCATAGCTAATGAAGTAGACTGTAACATCACATCCTTTTGGCAGTTTGCAGACACGGACGAGAAGTGACCTGCTCAGAGTCAGTCTTGTGCTCAATCCAGTAAACCCTGACTCTTTTCATGAGTTTAAAAGTGCAAAATGAGATCACAAGTAGAGCAAACCCAAAACAATGTAAAAGAACAAACACTTCTAGCTCATAAATCACTGGTCACAAATTTTAATAAAATGATGTGCTTAGGATGACACATTGCACCATTAATCTATGTTTTTGAGGTAAGCTAATGACTCAGTTGAGGGAAATGATAAGAGAAACTGAAGGAGAAAAGGAAGTGCAGCAAGTATTGCATCAACAGGCTACTACTTTGTAGCCTGACTTGAACCTCTGTGCAAATCTGAGATCTTTTATCAAAGGAGAACTTTCTTCTTCAGGGAGCTTCTTTTTTCCCTCAAATTTTTATGTCTCCTGTGTCCTTTTTTTTTTTTTTTGAGAAATATAAATTAATGACAATTTTTAATTTTGTGTAAGCATGTATCCTCTTTCCATTTCAAAATTTTTTTCCTTTAATTTTTCTCATGGAAAAAGAGTGGGTCAGAAGAGGAAGGGGAGAGCCATATCAGAACAAAACGTTTCTTTTCATTTTAAAAAGCATTTTGTTAAAAACTTGGAAGACTCAGGAAAAATTGAGGATAAAATGTAAGTTTTTTCTTTCCTGAATTCAGTATTACTTTTCCCCCTGGAAGTTCAGGTTTGGACTGACTTATCTAGAAGTAAGCAATAGAAAAAAATATGTTCTAAAGAACACTTCCAGCCAGGCTGGAGACAGGTGAAAGTGATAGAATAGGACTTATATTTCCAGCATATATAATGATCTGCTAATGGACTTAGTGTGAGCATTCACAGTTAGATACTGGCTCAGTTGTGGCAACTGGAAGATGCAAGAGAATCTCTTTGGATAACTGGCTAAGGTAGGCTCAGTGGCAAATTCACTGTGTCGAAGACAGTGTACAGGATCAGATCAGAGTATTAATAAATAAAAAAAAGACTATGAAATGAAATGTTCCAGCTTGTTTCACTCTCTTTCTCCTCCTTTTCAAAAACTCTCTCTTGATTTTAAACTGCCCTGTCCTAGTGGTGCATGCTTAGTAAACTTTTAACCACTAACCTCCCCAACTGTTTTCTCATTCAACTGGTGGAGTTTCTCAAGCTCACTTTGCTCTGATCAAGATATTATTATTACTATTAATAATCCATGTTAGTTACAGCAAGAAATAGAGAGAGAATATGATGTTTGTGTCTTAATGACTCAGGAACAATGATGGAAGCAAAGCGTAAGCATGCTGTATGAGTGCAGGAGCATTCTGATGCTAAAGTGCATTCAACATGTCCATCTCTGAACAGCATATCATGGAAGGCAGTCAGCAAATGACAACACCTGTATCTGAATTGCAGCTATCCTTCATTTGGATTGGCAATTAAGTTCTCTGTTGCCATAGAAAATCAAGTAAATGTCCATAGAAGGTGATGCCATATTGTCTGTGTCTCGGCATGTTCCATAATACGCTGCATCTTGCCTTTTGATATGTAAACAATGTACATGATTTTTTCCCCTCAAATGACAACTTTTAAGAGTGCAAAAAAACATCTTTTGAACTGCTCAAACTCATTCAAAATGTCTGGGGTTCATGGACCTTGTCACATTGTTATTTGCAGAATGATTTGAAAAATACATGCAGGTTAAAAAAAATAAGATAAAATAAAGCATGCAGTGCTATATACATGTCTCAATATCCATAAATGTGAAAGGTACCTTGCACTCATCTACTATGACTGAGTTGTGAGCTGCAAAAACACATTGGTTTGAGTTGTTTTCCCTATGATTTTTCATGTCGTCATAAACTGACTGAGTCTTGGTCATTTCAATGTCTTCGTGCCCTTTATGATGGGAATCAATGGTGTCAAGTTCTGCCTTGGAAAGGTGGTAGACAATGCCAGCACCAAAAGAATCCCCCACTACATTGACTGACGTTCTCATCCGGTCCCTACAAAAGAAGCAAAAGGCAGAGGCTGAATGGCATGAAAAGAAGAAAAAGTAGGGCATGGCAGCCCTGTTAATGTTACAGTTACTGTGTTTATTTCCAGCAGTTTAAGGCATCTTTAGAATAGAAAGATAGGAGCTTTCAAGTGAAATTGAAAAAGCTTGCTTTCCCCAGGGACTTGTTCAGACAGGGAGGATGTGCAAACTCCCATGTCCCAGCTGCTCATACCAATGGATTTTGGCAAAGAACTTGCACTAGACATACAGCCAAAATGCAGAGCTGCGTTTGACTGAGATCTCCCCAGCACCTGCTTCTAGAGCTGGAGGTTTCAATGTCAGGGTGCCAGACTCACATCATTGCCCTTTGTTTAATCTGAATTTATCACAGCACTGAACTTAATGCAGCCAGGAAAAGATTTTGGATCTGATGAAGTGTTCTAATTTCTGGGACGGATTAACAAATGGCCTCTTCCTTTATTCTCAGTGAGCAAACTATGGGGAAAAAAATGCCTGAATTATCTCCATAAGACTCAGGCCATCAAAGCTCTTCTCCTGGCACCATCTTTACAGATGGTCATCTGTTAGCATGGCAGCATGCCCACTCACACAACTGTATGCCAGAGCTCAGCATATGAGCCAACCAAATACAGGTCATGGCCTACAAAATGATGAGCCTGTGACAGCATTTCAGTAATGAGTGCTCCTTGTTGTAGGAGGGTGCCAACAGAGGCTCGTATGCTTCATTACAAAGAAATGTGCTTGTTGGCACTTCCTGGACAGGATACCATTGGACAGACATGCCATCTTTCTCCTGTCTTGTTTTTAGAGTGTTGCTCTATCTGTCAGCAATAAACTCATGGTTGTGGATTTTCCCTTATTTCAGAATTCTGCCCCAAACCTGCCCAAAATTCTGCAAAAATGGAAGATGGTCTTACAGAGCAGAACTCTGGGGTCCTGCTACATTCCTGCTGTAGGTAGGCTGTATTACACATGTTGAAATCATTTACAAATTTGCCTCTTTATATCTGAACATAAGACTCCTACAAACCTCCTGACTGAGAGCTGCAATGTAAAGCTACTGCAGCAACTGAGTCTAGTTTTGTCAAAGAGGTCAGAGAAGCAATTGCACTGATTAGTTCTCAGAGGTATATCCATGAAGACTCATTTACACAAAATGTTGAACAATGTTGAACAGTTGGCAGGTTGAACAGTGTGGACATTTGCCAAGTGACAGGAAAACCAGCATGTAAGACCTCATTTCCCATGACAGTGATAATTTGAAAACACCCTTTCTAGCATTTCTGGTACTAGATTTGTGTAATATTTCCTTTTGCTGTAGAACACTGAGAAAAAAAAAACCCTAAATATATATAAACCCCTAACTGATACGCATTCATTACACATGTCTATTCCTGGCCATACAAACTTTTGAGCCCTTTTTAACATCTTTGCTCTAAATATCTGTAAATCTGCCTTTCCCAGCTGTGGAATTGCATTCCCTTTCAAGTTTCTCCTCTCCCTCTCTACATTATCATGCTTACATATTTGGAGTTTGCGGTGTAATATCTTAGTTGAGGCAGTTAATTTTTTTTAATATTTTGTCATCAAAAGAATATGCAGAAGTAAAAAAAAAAACCTCCAATAATACCCCTGAAAAACAAACAGACAATCCATAGGAGGAAAACATCGTTCCAGTTTTGCTTCACACAAATAAAATCCTTTATGCAGCTCTCATCCCATGCTTATGAAGAGTCATGCTTATGAACCTGGTCAGAGTGGCAGAATAGGAAAATATGACTTTCTGAGTGTAATTTTTAATTAAGATCATCAAATATACTGAACCTAGCAACACAGCTCCACAAAAAGAACAGCTGCTTAACATTTTGTATGAGCAGTATTACATTTTGGAAGGATTCACCGATGGCAGACAATGAAGGGATAGTACAGGATGCAAAAAAAAACAAGGTGGAGAGAATACATAAATATAATTTAGGCACAATTCAAATTCTGAAAAGGTCATTTGAGGAGATGGTCCAGCCCATATGCATGTATTACTAACGGAGAGATTCAGCGATACAAACCTCACAGCGCTGCAGAACATGCTACACTGTACGAACCAAAGTAAACAAGTAAGTTCCTTACAATAGGAAGAACAAAGTCTCAACAGCAAAGTGCCAATGACCTCTTTTGGGCCAAAGAACACCCTAAGAAGAACAAAGAAGACTCTACTTACTCTTTTGTTAAAAAACAACCAACCAATTAATTCCAGCTATGCTGGAACAATGTAAACAAAATCAATATAGGAAAGCTGCAGTCTAGTAAATTACTTGCTCCAACACAGCTACGTCTGCATTGTCCATAACAGCTTCTGAGAGGAATTATGGGACTGAAAGTCAAAGTTCTCTCTCAAATGTCAGCTCAACATCTGGTACGAATGGGCTTTGGAATAATTAGGAAGTAATTATTTAAATCTTGATAAGAATTAATGCCTAATTTCCTCAAACTGATAAATCAGACGAACTGGAAGCTTAACAATGTAGATGAACGGAATAGAAATGTGAAGAATTGAATCAAGCCCCCTTATTATTCATGTCATAGTGCCTATATAGCATGCTAGTATGCAAATAAGTTACTCCTGTTCCCCGAAAGGTTGAAAAACCTGTATATCAACCTCACTAGATTTTAGAAAGGAGATTAAAATCTTAGCACACCTGCTAAGTCAAAGACCAGGTGGCATGTTCAACTTGCCTTACCTCTTTGTCATTATAGGAAAGAGCTCCTGGTTTTATAGTTTAATTCAATTTATATTAACATCCATATGTTCATAACATCCATATGTTCATAACATCCAGATGTCAACTGGGTCTGAATATTCTGAATTTAGATCTAAAGCAAGGAACAGAGTCAGAACTCAAGCACTCTTTTTCTGAGTTACTGAATGAAGGTTTAAATACTGGATCAGGTGTCCAATTCCATTTTCTCTAATTCCTCTCTCTCCACTGCAAAATACTACTGTATTTGAGGTTGTGCTATGATATTTGCTAAGCTTGTCAGTCACATCTGGAAAGTAGCCAGCTTCTGGCTAGAGCAAAAGAAGTTGGTTTTATCCCAGCTGTTGGCACATAATTCATGTCCTATTACCAACACTGCTCTGTTGTGCTTACTTTTAAACTGAGAAACTATGTGAGTTGTGAAATATTGGGAAATTTGCCTGATGAAAGAGCTCACACTGTGTATGTACATGTGGGAGGGGGAAAGGTTGAGCAACCTAACTTCTAGATATTGGAGAGGCTTGAGAAGAAATTGATACAGAAACCTTTAGGCTTCAATTTGAAGGAGAGAGTGACGAGTTTAAGGACATTCAAAAGTCAGCTTTTTGTTACAACGTGACCAAATCATGCAAAACTGGTTTTGGTAAGACCACAGTTCCAGATGATGGTAGTATTGTAAAATCATTGATGTTCTGATATTTTCTTTCATCAGAAATATTGAAAGACTCATAGAGTATGACATTTTTTTAAAAGCTTTGATTATCTGGAATCGAAATGTTATAAAAGAGCTATTCCAAATATTTCTCAATGGCTGCTTGAATTTACACACTGGTTCCAGAAAAATGGCTAGAATTGGGTCTTAAATATTTTATTAACTCTCTCTTCTACACTCTGTTAGAAATACTGCTGTAATGTTATTTGATGATCTAAAGAAATGGAAGAAGACAATGTCTGTAAGTAAAGAAAATATCTTTTTATGACCTTTTGTTTCAGATATTCTTTAGGTCTGCTTCGTGTGCCGAACAGCTTGCTCAAAAATCAGCTTGTGTGCCTTTTCTTAACATCAGCAATGTCAGCAGCATCATTTTCCATATCTCACTAGATCATCGTGGCTACCACAACACAACCACTGGAAGATGGAAAATAAAGCTATTAGCTGTTGACATATGTTAATTAGCACAACACTTCCACCAACAAACTTTGTCTTAATTTTACAGCACCAGCGGCATGACACAGAGCTTTTCATCTCCTTCTTTATCTCTTTTCCCACTTCCCTCTACCTTTCAATTCTGAATCACACTGCAATTGCACTGCTGATTGTTAAGCCAGAAGGATCCAAAACCAACCGCTTGTGCTGAAAGGTTCTTTTGCCTGGCATTTATTTTGGAAAGATACCTTGAAATACTTCTTTCAAAAGTACTATCCTTCCTATACTTACATTCATCACCGCTACGACTCCACAGTACAGAAGGTTTTATTTCCTAAGCAGGGTTGGATGAGCCAGCAGTAACAATGCTGCTGAAGCCAAGCCTGAAATGCAACACCTACTAGTGGATCAGAGCTGCTGGTAAACTTATGGCTATGAGGTTTGCTACTGTTGGCAGAGCTTCTCAGTCCACAGGAATATTTTTAAATGACATTTTCCTAAAAAAACAAACAAACCACAGGCTCCTTTTGCACATCCTCCTACCAGCTGCAGAAACCTACCTATTTGCCTTACTTTGAGAGCCAGCAAAAACATTTATTTAAAATGAGTATGCACCTCCCTTTTGCTCTCCTCCTCCCAGCTTCAGATTCCTATGCCACTTTCCTGTTTTCAACCATGACCTCATAAATATAAAAAACCCACAGAATATCACATTTTTCCCTACACCAGCTGTACTCTGACTGCCGAACCCTGCCTCTTTCACCATTCTGAGTCACAGTATCATGATATTCAGTTATATATAAAATATGTAAGTCATCTTTTCCCTTTGCCTTTCCAAGCTGTAAATGCCTCTTTCATTTTTCCCTGAAGCAGAAGTCGGAGCTGTATGCTCTTCTTCACAATTCTTAGTGATTCTTGGCGCATAGAAACTGACTTCAGTAGCTCTATAACGATTTGTACCAGCTGAGAAGCTGCTTTCAGTGTCTCTTACTTCATTAAATAGCCTGTTTCTTCCTTTGCCTTAACTGTAGATGAGAGTCTTACAGTTCTTTAAGATCAATGGCTGAAAAGCACTACAGACAACCATTACTTCACTACTTTTTCTGCACTGAGCAATGGAGTCAGCACAACTTACAAAAGCCAGTCAACAGCAACAAGCAAACTGATGTCCTGGGTAGGGAGACCCACTGCAGTAAGGATCAGAAGCATAGTGACGAGTCCTGCGCTGGGAATACTGGCAGCTCCAACACTTGCAAGGGTGGCAGTCAAACTGCAAAAACAAAAATTAAATGGGGGTAGCAGGAAGAGGAACATACGCTTTCATTGCATACTGATGTAAACATTAGGAAGGTCTTATTTTTAATAAATTCTTCCCAGAAAATAACGACTATATGATAGATCACAGTAAGTTCAGGCAATAGTTTTCACACTTGTGTTTCTACAAAAATTTTTATTAGGGGTGGCCAGATCTATGGAGTTTGTTCTGAGAGTTGTAAGAGAGTTGTCTCAGAGATTTAAGTTCTGAAGTGGGTTATGACATTCAAATCTTTGGCCTAGTGTTGTTTTCTGAGCTCTACCAACACATTCAGGGTCTTGAATCCTGAGTTTTGATCATCCAGACCTGCTGAAGTTTTGTGACTTCAGGGTGGTTCATTTTTGTTTATTTATGGTACTTGAAGTCTGACTTGTGAGGTACTGGCTGAAAGTAAGTCGTTATTATCAAGTACAGAAGCGTAAAAATCTTGGTATCCAACACTCCCACAGTACAAGCCAGTGGTGTACCAAGCCTAAATACAAATCACCCTAGATGAAAAAGGAAAATTCATTTGATTGTTTCACAAATCCAAACCTGTCTTTGTTTTTGCCTCTCATTTTTTAATGAAGACCAGTAATGTTTGTAAAAATACAACACAGATCACAACAAATATCAGTATCATTGCCAATCCTATGAAGAATGGAAAATAAATTTGTCAGAGAACAAGCCAAGGGGAGAAAAACAAAGAAGAGAAGCAGAGGAAAAGGGAGAGAGAGAGGGAGAGGGAGAGGGAAAGAGAGAAGGAGGGACAGGTAAAAGGAAAAAGGAAAGTAAAAGCTATCTCTGTTTTTTTAAATACAGAGATTAGTAACATGGTTGTACTTCTGTGGGTGTACCCAACAAATCTGAAAGTCCTTCCAACACAGAAGTAGGGGAAAAAGGTCTCTGTGGAGGAAATGCTCAGCCGTTAGCCACAGAACTAATCTGTGATGATGTTAGCCTGATTTAGAGCTGGCAGATGGCTGGCTCTGACACAGACAATCCAGGCTGCAGTGTGTTTGTCAGGTGTCTGGGTGCAACCTGGCCTACTAAACACCCAGACGGGTCCAGCAGATATGCAGGCAAGATGCTCTGCTCTGCTGTCAGGCCCTGTGCACAGTGCCAGCTCCTCAGGCACTTCCAGCCTTAAATGGTAAGGGATTACATCCAAGCTCTGTGAGGAAATGCTCCTGCCAACAGTGCTGCTGTGGGAAGCACTTACAGGGCTGGAGGGGAATGAAGCTAGCACTGTTCAGGTCTAAACAGAGTCTGGCTTAGCTACCATTTCCAAGATCACCCTCTCCCAAAGGAGACAGGAAATCAGAGGATCTACATGACCAATATGAAGTAACTAGGGCTGGCCAAAGGCTAATTAAGTCTTCGTGAGTTTATGTCTGGGTCATTTGAATATCCTCAGTATCACAAACTGGATTTGACAGACAAAACCTAATAACCTTTCATTCATTTGAATTGCCGCCCTGAGAGATAATTCTTGTCATATTGTTGTAGCAAAAATGCTACACTGCATGAAGAGAACCAATGGTTTTCTTACAGATAGCCCAAAGTTGCTGCCTGCTTAGTAAATCTGAGTCACAAAGCTGGCCACACCACCCTTGAAATGGTGAGATCAGGAAGAGCTAATGGGTCAGTCCCTCAGAGAAGAGGAGTAACTCAGGTTCAAGTCTACCAAATCTCTTGGACAACAGCTGATTCCTGACTCAATTTCCTTTGGCCTCAATTTAGTTTAATATGCGGTATCTCTGAAATAACTGTTTTCAATCTTAGCAACAAATATGCTTCATGCAGGTCTAATATCTGCCTTCATTCAAAGCAGCCCTGAACCTTTTAAAAACCTTGGCTTTACTATTTCATGGGTTGGTGCAGGAGGTAAAGAAATGGAAAATGTGGAACCAGTATAGCTGGGTAAGAAGCATAGAATTAGACATCTCTTTGCAGGAGTTTCTTTAGAGTTAAAACGGTTTAATAAAAGAAAGGTGGGTGGGTGAAAACTACAGGAAGGCGGCAAACTTGGCAGCCTTCACTTGTGGTTTCCATTTTAACTATTCAAAATGTTAGGCCTGGTGTCTTCATCAAGTTTTCCGTTGAAAATTAACTTTAGCTGCTGCAGTCATACTTTTGCTATTGTTTTTTATTAGTCACCCTACCTAATATGTCTTAAAACTCCATTACAGTAAATAGTCTTCAATTATTCTTATCCATTTTTAATGGGTACTTTCCTTTGTCCTTCCAGATATTCAGCTTAGTCCTATATATGACAATTTGATATGAAAAGACTAGAGCTAATGTGTGCTGGGTTAGAGAGAAAAAGTCTGGGAGTATCCAGACCAGGCTGCAGGAAATCGCACCCTCAGGCTGGGCTATTCTCAGTCCATTTTGTTTGTTGTTCACCAAAGTCACAGAAAAAGTACAGGCAAACATAAATACACAGATACATTTTTTAGGTACACTTTTTTCCAATGTATATAAACACATACATTCTAGAAAGTTAATGCCCCATATATCACTTGTAGCATCCCTCTATACTAAAAAAGGCATTGCACTGAATAGAGAACGCTGTATTTAACATTGTATTGTCAACTGCAAAACTGTGTAAAACACCACCAGCATACACTAAGGCTGCAAATGATACATATGTCACCAGAGAACCAGGACCTATGTACATAACGTTCCTTTGCATATCATTATTAAAAATACATGGATTTCACAGTGAATCCCACAGCTACTAAGAAGACATCCAACCCAAAGCTTCACATTTTACAGTCTGTAGAAACAAAGCCTACAAGTATTTTGAACTGACCTCACAGTAACTATCTGGCCTCCATCCAACTCAATTCCATTCATCTGTGCTATGAAGATGGCAGCCACAGCTTCATAAAGGGCAGTTCCATCCATGTTAATAGTTGCTCCAACGGGGAGAACAAACCTTGTTACACGCTTATCAATACCTAGATTTTCTTCAAGGCACCGGAATGTGACAGGTAATGTTCCAGCACTAAATGAGAGAAAGCAAAAAAGTAGAAAAGACATAATTACAATGTAATATATACACATAAGAGAGCAAAGTCAGAAATTCTGCTATCACTGTTTACATTTTCTACTTCCACGTTCTGCTGTGATTCAAGCCTTTTTTAGCCAATTTTTAAATTAAGCCTGCATTTAGCTGAAGGTGGACTGAGGCCAAGACATGAACATGGCTCGAAGTCGGGATGAGAGCTTGAGAGAGTACAGATGAATTTTTCAGACTCATTTATTAATTGTTTCTTGCATTTTGTTCAAACAGACAAGTTCCAGATGTTTTCTGATGGACAGAACTATGAGTGTAGGGAAAAATCCCAAACTTCTTTGTGAATTTGCTGTGAATGGAGAAATCAGTGTTGTATTAAGGAGGGAAAAGTCAGGCAAAAAAATACAACCCATAGAGTTCCCAGACACTGGAGGACAGGAAAGGTTATGAAACACAGCTGGAGGATAGGAAAAGATGCAAAAGATAGCTGGAAGAGGGGAACAGCTCCTTACACAGATCCCCAGTGCCTTGCCTTTGGGGGAATAGTTCATACTATTACATTCGCTTGCTCACAATAAAACACCTTCATGAAAAAAATACTGCTGAAAACAGAACACTTTTTTCCCTGTAGATGCAAATATCTTCTACTTCTTCACTTGCCTAGCAGGTCTGCCTGCCTCAGGCAAAGGACTTGGTGCATGAAACTCAACACAGGAGCATGTTTTGGTTCCTTACTTTTCTGTGTTATTTCTGAGGTCAAGTCCACCACTAAATCAAGTTGGTTGTTGCCTGAGAAGCTGTTCTGAAAAGAAAGCTGACCTGGGGAAATTCCTTTTAATTTGTGTTTCATACAGAAGCAGCTGGAGCACATCTGTTGTGGTTTATTTGCTTTTCTTCAGCTGAGCTGCCAGAATTCCTCAAAGAATTTCCTACTAATTCTGGTGTCATTGCCCCTACAAAAATACGAATTTGCTCATAGAACAGTAAAGGACTGGACTCACCAAACTTTCTCAGATAAATACAGCATATTGTTGCTAGTGCCTTGCAACTTCAGAGTCTAACTCATTCATTCGTCCACTGCCACAGAGATGTTATTGGTTACAAAAAATTTAATCTTCCCATTTTGCAGGTGATTAAACCATGGAAAAGGGAGATTAAGGAATGCATGAGATACCTAACTATAAAAATGTAGTGTCATAATAAAAGTCCTATGTTATCTGGAACAAGCACATGAGGCTGACCTATTTGCATGGGATCTATGGAAAACCTAAATCCTTCTGGACTGGCATATGCCTCAGTCACTTCCTAAATAACTCCTCTTGTCCCACATCTATCGAAAAATGAGTTAGAACATATGAGCTTCTAGATTCTCACCTTTTGCTCAAATGACTAGACCACTGTTTGTTCACAGAGCTTTTTTTTTTTTTTTAACAGACATCAATAAGACAGAATGGCAGTACCAGTAATTTGTGTTCTAGCATCTTTGCAAATATATTTGTAATTATTATTTTACTGTGGTTTTAACCAAAGGTAATCAAATGCTTAATATTCTGTGGGTTTAGCCAAATCAGCCAATCATACTTTCTAAAAACAATGTAGTATACTCTCTCGTAAGTTACTCTAGCAGCTGCATTTATAGTGGATAGTAGAAAATATCTAGTGTGTGATTAACCAAGAACTACTAGTCAGTTTTCAAGACAGTTCCAGATCACTTTACCTCCTAGAGCAAAGATATTCCTGTATCTTATTAAAAGAAAAATAGAATAGAAAAGGTAGTTCAATGACACACATTGAAACTCAGTCAGATAAGGTTCTTTTTTTTCAGAAATACAAGTACCACCTTACCTTTACTGTTAGAAATCAGATCATCAGCACAAGATGTGTACCAGCCATGGCCTACCATTGCCACAATGAACCCCAGCAGGCTCAGTAGGCAGGGACTATGCAAATATCTTCCCCCTTCAGTTCTGCCACCATGAGCAAGGACAGGTGAGCAGGTCATGGAGACAAGTTTTATTAGAAGAGCACAATACATGGATGTCTTCCATGGTTCCATGGTTCCTCAGGTTGGCCAAAGAGCTTTAATAGGTCCCTGTATAGGAGGCATTTGCAACTTCCAGAGGTACCAGGTTAGACCATATGATGGTGATTGTTTTCATGTGGTCACTTGTCTGGGTGCTAAGAACTGGTACACCTCTGTTTAGCCAGTAATTCAGATCTGGACAGCAGTCAGGTGGTAAAGCTAGTATCCAGGTAAATCCATATGCTGGAATCACTTAGAATCCCCCACATTTTTCCACCTCAGTACTCCAGTAGAAAAACATTATTTCACACTAAAAAAAACCCCCACAAATGTTGTGTATGGACACTGTAAATTTTGTATTGAAAATCTAAGTGGAAACTCAAACACTTAAAAGAACAAAAGCCTTAGGGAAGTTGTGGTTTAGTGAAAATCCTGGACAGATTAAATCTGCTATAATCCCACATTGTTTATCACAGAGCCACGTAATTGTTGAGGTTGGAAGGCACTCTGGAGGTCACCTATTCCAACCACCTTGCTCAAGACAGGGGAAGCTAGGGCAGGTTGCCCAGGACCATGCCCAGACACATTTTGTCTATCTCCAGGGATGGAGATTCCACAACTTCTCTGGGCAACCTGTGCCAGCATTCAACCACCATCACAGTAAATCACAGTAAAAATATTTTTCGTGTGTTCACATGGAATTTCTTTTGTTTCAATTTGTGCCCACTGACTCTCCTCCTGTCACTGGGCACTACTGACAAGAGTCTTGCTTTATCTTCTCCACACTGTCTCACCAGATATTTATGCACATCAGTAACATCTCCCCAGAGCCTCTTGTTCACTGGGGAGAAGTTGTTCAGCAGGGTGGTTTGGGCTGACACAATCTGATGGTCAGTTTTGAATTAGGCTTTTTTGTTTTCACCTTTTTAATTAAAATGGAAGAATAAGTTTGCTTCAGAAATAAAACATCTATTGAAGATAAACATTCTAAAATATGCTATTTAACTGAAAAATATTTTCAACACAAGATCTACTGTCTGCCCCAATGCAAAACATCAATTTATTACTGAGAATTGAGTTGCCTACACACTTTGTTCAGTCTGTTCTGTGCATTAGCAACAAGGCTAAAATGCTCACCTCTTCAATGAAGTCCCCTTACTCTGCTAAAATGGATGAAAGAATAAAAGGAGAGGTTTTTTAAATATCTTCTTGAAACCTAGCACTGTTTATTTTTTTCCCAATGCAACGAGACTGGTCTAAACATGCTTTCAAAATAAATATAATTATTACTGTTTCCTAGTTGAGGGAAACAAGTACAGAGGTAACACAATTTGCACAAGTCATTTGGTCAATGACAGAAAACAGAAAGTGGGTCTCCCAACTTTCTGCAGTTGGCTGTACAACCTAAGAAATCCCAAAGATGCGTGGTTATTTTTATTTATTTCAACATGGCTGGATTAAAAATACTTTTTATTCAATGGCGTAAAATGATTTTGCAATGAAGGTCAGAACAGCAGATGTATTAGCTTTAAACAGCAGCTAATGATCTGCTAAAAAATAAAGCAAGCTGTTATTTCTCAAGTGTACCTGGAAGCTGTGCCTAGTGCTGTGATCCATGCCTGGAAAATCCCAGCAAGGAATGAAAATGGGCTTTTCCTTGTTATCACAAAGTAGAGCAGAGGCAGGAAGATCCCTCCATGGATGAGAAGACCCACAATTACAGTGACCATGTACATGCCAAGTTGTCTAGCAACTACTTCTAAGTCCTTGATTGCAATGATTTTTCCACAGATGAGGCAAGCAATGCCCAAAGGGGAATACCTGGGGAAAGAAAATAAGCACAGACAGAACTAGTCTTTGCAGCATAGTCATAAAAATTGTGCTCAACAGAGTATAGACTGGAGAAAGAGTAGAGGGCACTCAGGCTCAATGCTGAGATGCAGATGGAAATTCATGGAAATTCAATGGATACCTTTCACATCTTTTTAAAAAATAATGGCCATCTCCAGTTAATTCCCCATCTACTTCGATTTTTCCCATCCCATAGAATGCAATATATATTTCCTGAATAGTCTTTGATCCTGGAATAACATTGTACAAGAATACTATAATGTTACATGGGTTTGGATCATTTTTATGAAGAGTAGGGTGGTAGTTGTTCTTAATACATAACTTTTACAACCCATTGCTTATCTTGTTTCAGAGAGTTGCATTATTTGATTCAGTTAAACTATTCATTGAAATTAATTGCTTTTATCTCGAAGGCTGCAAATGTTTCCATTATGTTATTTCAATAATTTGGACAAATGCTTTTTAGTTTACGGATTCTTCATTAATTATGTGCTTTTCTTAGTTAGGGTCAGGTTTTTG
Source organism: Balearica regulorum gibbericeps (assembly GCF_011004875.1). Classification (NCBI taxonomy): domain Eukaryota; kingdom Metazoa; phylum Chordata; class Aves; order Gruiformes; family Gruidae; genus Balearica; species Balearica regulorum. The sequence continues at coordinate 49,519,756 of NC_046188.1, read as the reverse complement.
TTACCTCAGTCCTGTGATTCCCTGATGGCAGAAATGGAACACTTAGATAGGATGGTAATGGTAGCACAGTTTAGTAATAAAAAAAATTGAAATTAATGGATATTTTTTAAAAATGTAATAATCAGCTATAGTGAAAAATGCTTGAAAGTGCCTGGATAGAAGACAATATTTATACCTGCACTGGTAAGGGTTAGCATATTATATAATTTTAAGTGACATTCACTTTCTCTGCCTGTTTTATAAAACTTAAGCTGGGAGAAAGTAATGTGTGTAACGTGGAGAAACAGTAAACAAAATGCCTCTCTGAAAATAAATGGTAATGCATGGTTTCAAAATTGATAAGTGATTTGAACGCTTAATTAAAGACAATACAAAGGAAACTGACTTTCAGAATAAAACTGCTTCGTGTTTTCTGTAAGAAACATTTCATGGTCTCTCAAGCAATGAGCCCAAAACCTGGAAAGCCCTCAGTCACTTGAAATGCAAGGCCAGCTGTTATACCAGTTATCATAAAAAGCCATGTTTCAATGAACTTGAGGAAGCATATTTCTTATAAAGAATTACATGGTGTCAGGGACAGGTGTCTGAATTGTTTATGTTTGCGTAGCAATGCCATGCTGCTGAGTCTAGAGTTGCCACGCGAGTTACAGCGCTCTGTGCAGAGAAACCAAAGAAAATGTAACTCTGCATAAAGAAGTGCATTTGTCTTTATAAACACACGTAAAAAAACCTGCTTCTGACCACAATAATTCTTTAAAAATTCTAGACAGAGATGAACAAGTGGAATTCCCAACATCAATCTCCTTTCTCACGAAAATATAAAGCATATCAGTAAACAATAAACATTTACAGTGAATTTCTTGAAACTTGAATGATTTCCTGCCATTGCAACACTGACTACTAGAGACAATTTATACTGTAGGCAAGGTATTATGTCTTGGGTGTACCAACTGGTGCTAAGTGAAGTAAGAGTAAATTCTAGCTCTTGGAATTATGAGAGTACAGTCACTGTCTCTACAGAGTCAAGAGCAGCAGGTTACAATAATTATTGAAAGCACTAGGGCTTTGTGAATAAAAACAACTGTGTTTTTATGCAGAAAGATCATCTACAGAAAAGCAGAAGCATAACAGGAATGCAAGGTCATTGCTTCAAGTTCTTTCTTTTGTTCTACACATTTCCACATCGCTGTTGCTATCTGCATCACTCTTGCATAACAGTCTCCCTTTCAAACACTGGTGATGCTGAAGACTTGCACTTCAGGCACCCTGCTCCCTTTTCTATAAACTGTGTCCATCTAGAGCCTCAGAGAAGAGGCATACTGCAGCCTTGTAACTCAGGACATCATCTCCAGGGACACCAGGGAATCACGGGAAGCAATGAGCCATGATACATGTGTTGTATTGAAGTGACTATTTCTGGTCTCAAAGACCTAGGAGATACAAAACACAGCAGTACAATGCCAAATGTAGCAATGCATTTTTATGTTCTGAAAAACTGGGGTGTTTGTGATATGGCCACACTTGGCACTGTGTACAAATAGCTCTGGAGAAGTCCTCAGAAGAAACATCTCAAAAAAAAAAAAAAGAGAGAATCCCCTTCCAGAAATGTAAACAATAGCTCAGTCTTATTTGGGTAAAATCACTCCCTTGAAGGCAAGCCAGGCCCCATTATTACGAATGGGTATACTTCAAAAACAGGACAGATACATTCCAGTGACCCCATTGCAGCGAGGTTGAAAGACACAGATTCTGCAGAAACTATGGGTGGAGAGACTACACATCACTGAAAACCACTGGAATTTTATTTGGTGGTAGAGTATTTTTAGTACAGAAGACAGTGAATAAAGTGTGTCTCCAGGCTTCTTTGTAATTATACCTCCTAGCTATAGGGGATTACGCTAACCTCCCAGGAAGATTTGGATGTTCTTATGTGGGGCATTCTGGCTTGCTTAGGTGTCCTTCTATGCAATGAACATCCATAATCAATGTGGCATTTGAAGGGCTCTTTGCAGGTACCTGCATGTCTTGGATTTCAGTAAACAAAGAACAGAATACCTTCAGAAATATTTCAAATTGGGTCCTAAATAATCCTCACAAACAGAAATAATGCTGCTGTAGTTCTAACACACCTGTCAAGGCTTCAAAAAATGAACTATTTAATTACATTGTTTAAAAAAACTGTGGTCACTCTATGCTATATTAGGGTTTTATGAGGTTTTTTTAAATCTTTTTTTTTTTTGTTCTAGAAGTTAAAACTTCAAACTTACCACATGATCATAGTTACTAACTTCATTACAATCTCATTCAGGATGTTGAAGAAATCCACCATGATCTTGGCCTGTTCTCCCATTTTCCCCATAGCAATGCCAAAAGCAATAAAGAATCCTATCAAACCTATTGGGAAAAAATTGCAAGACAAAAAAAAAAAGCAAGTAAAACCATGGTTTTTAGGAAGTTTTTGCACCTAGTCAATGTCTTGATACTACCTGCTAGTCCAGTTTTCAGAATTATAGTGTATTACACATCTCTCGGGACTTTTTAATACAGACTCACTCTCAACTTTCATGATCATATTCAGAACATCTTTTATTCTTCAATATTTTACCAAATTCCAATTTCGCAGCCCAACTATGTTTTTTTTTCCTTTTTTCCTGAATTGATCCGATCATCAAAAAAATACTTATACCATAATCTTCTCAGTGTCATGCAACTGTTAGAAATCTCATAGCCCCTGGCAATTGGGAGAGGCAACACAGTGCCATATCATGACTCTTTTTTTGCTGCTAAAACAGTCACTAAAGACCAAGAGCATTTTTGTCAAGCTTTACAAAAGTCCCTTAACAGATTCAACCTACAGACTAGTCAGTCCTGGAGTACAAGGAAAGGTAAAAGCAGCCCAGAACATAACTTTCACAGGCAAGAGTATTCCAGTTAAATGAAGAATGTGGGGGTGGGAGGAGAAAGTGGGTATTGCATTTTAAGCTAAACCACAGAACTCCCATTAAAAAGATTAACCTCACTGAAACTGTCTATCAGCAGATACATAATCATAGAATTCAATACAAGTAACATTTGACTCCTAAATTTAAATGCTAAGGTGTGAAAGTCTGGAGTATTGGACTATCGGTATGAAAAACTTAGTGCATCTGTCATGTATTACTTTGGAGCTGTGTCTCCAATGCTAACCTTTACCATCCAGCAATTTTCAGTGTCCAGGGTGGGATTGTTATCTGATATCGATAGATAGTTTGAATCTTCAGCCATCTTTTGAGGCTAAACTTTCAGTCATGATATAAATATCTAACAACACATGTGTGAACTCAGCTGGGAAATTCCTAAGGAAAAACCCATCAAGACACAAAAGCATTCAAGAGAAGGGAATTTCAGCTACCAGTACTCTGGGAAAAGACAGGCTGTTCCATATCCTCACACTGGATCTAGGAACCAGACTTTTTGCCTTTTTTTTTTTAATCGAATCTCCTGGATATAAAGTCAATCTTTAGCACCAAGCCATCTTTATTGAGTCACTTGAATAGGGAAGTGAAGTGTATGTTTGTGCGCTGCAGAGCATAGAGAAATTACGAAAAGCTTTTCAGTCAAAGACCAAGTAACTTCCTGGAATTCAGACTCAGTATTAGAAAATGTTAGTAGGTGGTTTTATTCATTAATTCCAAACGAGCTGCTACATTAGTCATAAGGGTCAAGTTGGTTCATATTTGCAGGAATTTGCTTGGCTTGTACAGTTTATGCAAGCTGGATGGCAATTCCCCAACATTTTCACTTCTTCATTCAAAACCAAACCACACCAAACCAAACCACACGTTAACCAAAAAACTGCAATGTTTGAGAGCCATTTGTCAAAATACTACAGCAAATCCCCCACCTAAACTGTGTATTTCCTTTCTGTAGGAATTGTATTCAGCCTTCTAGGTCTTTTCCTATCCATGGCAGAGCCTGCAGAAAACAAGTCCAGCACTAAATGTAATGCATCTCTCACATTAGAAATACCGTTTTATTTTAATGCATAAACAGGAGAGAAAAAAGCATGAGCAATGAGCTGCTGCTTCATGCAGGGTGCAAAATGCCAATTTGCAGCTTTGAAAGAAAGCGGCTCCTCTGCCCACAGATGTTGAATAGAACGAGGAGCCATGGAGGCAGGCAGAATACAGTGGCTCACAGCTCTTGTAGAGCAGGCTGCTTCACAAAGAAACAAATCATCTCTCATGAGGTTACTGATGCTATCTCCCCTACTTCTAAGCAACGCAGCCACTACCAACGAACTCACCAACATCTGGAGAAGCTCTGCAGGCACAGCAGCCACTGTGTCAGCAGGAGCAGCTCATCAGCTGTAAGGAGTCTGCCCCTAAAAGTGATGGCCCAGTGGTGACATAAAGCAGGGGTTTAAATACTGCCACATACTGTCCCACTTTGAGGACAACACCTATAAACAAAAGTGTCAGCCTCAGCCCTGTGGACATGCTGCCACAGAGATTGTGTATCTTCAAGTGCAGGTGTGCCAATGAGGCTACAAATTGAGGGCTAATTTGTGACTGACTTTGCCCACATCCAGAAAATAAGAAGGTGAAGGAGGAGCACTCCTCTCCGGGCTGAGAAAACGGTGAGTCTAAGCACAGAGGAGAAAACAGAAGTAGTGTGGTGGATCTTTGTTCCCCTGCACCCCTGCCCCAGTCTAAACAGGTGCTTCAGGAAGGGGTGGGAGATAGGCAAAGTCTTCGTACCACCCCTACTTGCTGGCTTGTCCAGACAAGATGGCACAACGGCTGCTGTTCATAATCTACAGCTGGTAAAGGTCAGCAGCCAAGATGAAAGAAGGAGGGATTTGTGACTCAGAGATATGTCAAGTCGCTCTGGAATTTTTCTTGGGTGGTGTAGTTCACACCCCACCTCTCACTTCAGGCTCTGCCTCAAGCCATATTCTAGTTCAGCGTGCCCAAGACACCTACTGGAAACAACTGAGCTCAAATTCATCAGGGGATCGGTAAAGCACTGGCACTTGAAGCTCTCTCCCATATTGTTTTGCCAATAGGCGTTAGTCTAGGTAGGCTACTAGGAAGAAAGGATATTTTGGGTACCTCCTACATGCTTTCCCATTGTACTCTTAATTAATACTTGCACAGCTGCCAATCCAGAATAATTCACTTGATATTGTTTCTGTAATACAGTCATATTTCTAGAAAGACCATTAGATTTTCATCTCAGAGACCAATGGGCAGCCAGTAGGTGATAACACTAGATGATTATGTGGGAAGACTAAACTTGCACTGAAGAGCAGATCAGACAACACTGGCTACCCAGTCACAGCCAAAAGCTGTGTCATACATATGATGTACATATTTAACAGGCAAAAAGTTTTCCTACCCAGGACATTCATGCCATCCTTAAATTCAAGTCCCTTCTTAATGACCAGCTGGGCTTCTGGTGGTGCTTCGCGCAATGTCTCATTCATCATAGCAAAGGCAGAGTCAGTGACATTAGTTGTTTCTTCAATGGGTGGTGGCACCAGCACTTTCTTAGTGACAGTTTGGATCTGAAGATAAATAAAAAGAGAGGATGAGAATGGAAACAGACTGACTATAATCCATATGGGAGATCAGGAAATAATAACAAAAAGAGTCTTCACTTGAAATTCCAGGGAAATATATTTTTAAAGGATTAGACATGCATTCCACAACCTCTTACCCCCTTTTTCAAAAATAATTTAATTCCAAGTGTCATAAAGTCCTGGGAGTCCTCCTCATGACTCTAGTGTGAAAAGTAAGGCAAATACTTGTTCCTTACCACTATGATGTAACATTTTACAGATAGTTAGCCCCTTTGTCCAGATGGTTCACAAATGGTGCTTCACAGATTGTATGTTACATGTTGATACCATCAATTTAGCACCAAAAGACAGGCACCTCTAAGATCAGTCACAGCAGCAACTCTGCAGTAAGGCTTGTTATTCAGGATGGTCTGCCCAGCTCAAGTTATCAGTTACTTTGATGGTTAACTTGAATCAAAAACTTGGGACATTTCCAACACTTGGTGACTGTGAGAGGTCAAAATGGAACACACACAGTCTCTCTAATTAAAATATCTGAGTGATAGATAACAGAAAAATTGTCAAAGCTGCCAGATACCTATTAAATCCAATCTGATCACCTCAAAAAAGAAGACATCAGCATCTGAATGGATCTGGACCCCTCCTGGCACATGAAAGGCAGGGTCAAGGGAAAGCTGGGAAGGAATGGTATGGGGAAAAATGGGCTGGAGTTTACAGCTAGGAAAAAAAGGGACAAGGGAGTAGAAAAAGAGAGATCTGTGACTTGATGCTTTTAGAAGGAACATTTTCCTCCCACTTCACACCTTGAGCCTTTCCTGCCTCTTCATGGCTCTGGGACAGGCAAAATGGCTAGGAAGCTATGACCATGTTTGTCATGGTTTCCCATCTGCTCCCTACTTTCCTTGTTCCTAGCTAGAAACGTGTTTGAGTAAGGCATCAGAAACAGTGTATTAGACTTTAAAAGAACATTTGCACCTTGTTCCTGTTGAGATGGACATTGCAGTACTATGGATGATGATCCAGGTTCAATCCACATCTTTCAAAACCACAAGGTTTTAAAATGTACGTTTTATAAAGTTTTAAAATACCTTACATGTCTCCTTTCAAAACCTGCTGTCTTAAATCTAGAGAGGTAGATGTAGATAGAAAACTTACATAGCTTTGAATGAAAAACTCTTCAGTTGTCCTGAAACAACTCAATGCTCTGCATGTTTATATTTTTTTCAGAGTTAAATTTTATCTGAGGGATTAAGTCAACACAATATTTTTAATGATGTGAGGTATCCAGAATGTAAGAACAGAGTCACAGAAATTAAATTTAAAACATTAGAGTCCACACAATCACAAATTCCACTGCAGTCACTTAAGTCACAGTTCCTCAGCCCTTCTTTGCATAAGGCCACAGTCACTAAAAATGCTGAGCATATCATTAAGATTAGATACTGACAACAACATCTAAGGCCAGAAAACCATTTAAATGTCACAGTCATATTTAGAGATGATAGTCCCATTCTCTTTCATGGCACATAAGATCTTAAGTCTCTGCTGGAATAGCAGTCTTCATTATAAATTAAGACTTTCTTGTAGACCATACAAAAATTCAAGAGATATTGAAATCCCACAATGGTTCAGAGTTCAGTTTGCAAATGAACTGTTTCAAAATTGCAAGTGAATTCCTTCATTGCTTTCTGCCTGGTCACAAGGGAAGGCGTGTAAAAGTCCCCCACAGACCACAACTACACAGTACAAAAACTTGCTTTCTCCTAAGGCAATCTGGAAACACTGAATGCTCATGTATAAATGTAGGAAGAGAAAATATATGCTGACACCATTAAACACAGTTAATTTTCCTCCAAAACACAGAGACAAGTAAAGCCTAACTCCTTACTGAGGAGTTAAGGGCTAATAGAAGGCACAAGCTCCATCTGTAAAGGAGAATGACTTACTTTGTAAATGAAAGGTGACTTTGTGGCAGAGGATTTCACTGGCGATTAGTTTGGAATATGATGAAATTAAACACTGGAAAGCCAAAAAGCTTAGTAGCTTTTTTAACTAAGTTTAAAAAACAATCAATGGAATTAGTGATCCATAACTAATGAAGTGACCTGAACATTGATATTACACACACTGAAAAAAGCAATAAGGTTCCAAGACAACTATCTGACATGGGTAGCTTAATTCTGTTCTCCTGCTTTTTGTCCCTGTGCCAAGAAATTTGACCACTTTCAATTCACCAGAAATTTAATTCTCCTCTCTTCCACAGTTCAGATGAGGGAAAGGAAAAAAAAACCATAAGCACTGTGCTCTCCCCTCACTCAGTTTTGAAAAAATATTTTTCACATTACATGTGATGTTTAGCCACCCGCAGTTTGACCATGACTGACATTCCCACGATGATTTGGAAATATTGACAATGTTCTCTCTTTAAACCCCCAAGGACCATGTATTTTTATGTGGAAGCCCATGGAAGAAGTGAAGCAATCCAAGCCCTTTTGGCAGCTTACATTGCCCTCCATTCTTCCAGCCTCCGTGGCCTCTTCCCCCTTTCTCCCTTCCCGCTCTTCTCTTCACTTTATTCTTTGGCCATAACCACAGCTCCAGCTATCATGCCATTTCACTTAGGAACAGCTAAGAACAGGTTTGGCAACAAACCCTGTTCCATAAAAAAAAAAAAAAAAAAAAAAAGTCTGCATTATTGTCAAACAATTTAGTTGTAGGAAAAAGCAGCTTACATGCAAGAAATATGCTTAAGCAGAAATTAGGAAGAATGCATTTTTCATTTATTTTACCCCTCAAAATGAAGCTGTTTTGATTAAGCATCGGTGAAAAGCTTTTAGACAAAATTTTCTCCCTACAGAGGGAGTAACACATGGTGCAAGCATCCTTCTTTCCCAGCATTCTTCAAACCTGGCCTGATGGAGCCACCTGTAGGTGCGTCAACCACTTGACTGTATTATCCCCACCTAGTCTGGACAATACAGCAATAGAAGTTATGATAGCTTGGGTTTGGGGGTACATTTCCACTGGCAACCACCCGGAATTAAGATCATTCTTATATTACAAATAGAGCATTGCAGAACCATCAGCTCTGTAACTAATGACCAAGATCAAATTCAACCTGGGTGAAAGATCCTGTAATTCATCAGCTGTTCATCCCCAAGCCACCATTCATGACTATATATATTGTATAAAAAGTGAGGAAAAAAATTAAGTTTACTAAATAACAAACTAAAAATCATCATCTTTTAAAAATTCTGTGAATTTAAATAATAACTACAACATAAAACAAAGCAGCTATAAATAATGTTCTTTCATTTACCTGCGCAAGACTTAAGACTTGTATTTCTCTTTGCGTCATCATTTCTGTCACTCACCTAAACAATGACATTAAGTCTACAGACATCCCTGGTAAGTAAAAGATGTAAAAAATATTACCAAGGAATAGAAGGATTTACCTGCTGAAAGCAAGCTTGGACTAGATTTTCAGGGAACAGGTTTCGGATCAGATCCAAGAAAGCATCCAAACTAGATACTTCATCATTCTTCTTCCCTTGACCAAGCTGTTTCTTGAGTTTCGGATTCCCTGGATGGATGGCTAAAACCAAAATCACACCCAGCACAGCAGCAATAATAGTGGTGGACATGTAGTAGACCATGGCTCTTGTACCCAATCGGCCACTTGCTTTAGCATCTAAACCAGACAGTCCTGCAGGTGTTTTATTTTAAGAAACAAACAAATATATTGAGACTCAATATCCAATTCAATAATCATAAAATAAAATCCTTTATAATTTGCAAAGTTTAATGACTGCCTATAGTTGCCTACTTTTGTTCTTGTGAAATTCTCACCACTTGGTACATTACTGAGGCTTCTCCCTCCAGTTCTTATGCGAACAATGTCTGCTGCTACTAATTTGAAAAGAACCATTTAAGATTCCATGTAACCGCAGAGGAGGCATTGAAAAATAGAGAAGATATCATAATATCTTTTGCCATTGATTGCTGCAAACTGGTCAAGGTCTGGCTGACACCACAGCTTTAAGAAGGCTAGGCTTGCTAGTGTCATGCCATCTTATCTGCAAGGTCCAGTTGAGGAAGTAGGTCAAGCAGCATATTAAGAAATTTCTGTTCAAGAAGGTAGTATGTGTGCGTGTGTTTGAAAATAAATTCACTGGAGCATCTAGGTATTAAAGCCAATGAACTTAATTAGAAATTAATTCTGAAATACACATTGCAACTGCAAAATCCCTACCAGGATCACACTATTATTCTTCCTACATCACGAAAGCAAACCAGCTAATATCTGTAGCAAGTATCTTAAAGTATTTATGGCTAATAGATCTTACCTGTGATTAAACTGGAGATAATTAAAGGGAGGATCAGCATTTTTAGCATCCTCATAAGTATATCTCCTGGGAAGGCTATTAACATGATGATGTCAGGGTCAATAGGTGTTGCTAGACGAAGAAGACCCCCACACAGTGCACCCAGGATGACACCTGGAAGAAGAATAAAAGAGACCAGGCAGGTAACATAAATATACCTGAATGCACATTGATTTCCCAGAAGAACAGACCAGAGGAAAACCAGTTACACAAGGCAGCTGATTTTTGGTACAGAGATAGATTTTGGAAGGCTTCTGATTAATACAAGGCTGTAACACACTTACCATGTAATTCATGATTAAAGAGAAGGGGTCCTGATGTAGAATCTTCTGTCAGCTGAGATTATTCCTAATGTACTATTCTCCTTCTGCAAATAAAAATTTGCTGCAAACCACAACATTATTGAGGTTTACTAATACTGTGTAGGCCTTGCAATACATTGCACGATAGTCAATTTTAATTCATATCATGGTTCTACAGCTAGCAAAATTGAGGCACCAAGAGGTGAAGTGATTTATATAAGGCCATACAGAACTGACAGAAGAGCCAGGGTTAGGACCCAGCTCTTTGGAGTACGACATCTAGCTTGCAACATAAGAATGGTACCACTTGAAGACAAGATTAGCATGAGCAGCTATTTTACAGTCTAAGAAAAACCCTGCAGGAAAGCTAGAATAGTCCTGTGAGAAAAACAGATTAAAGTTTTATTTGGGGTGTTTTGGAAGGGAGTGCCTGATCTGGAATACCGCACATATCATTGAACAAAACTTGATTCCTAGTACTCATTTGTTACTCCTTCCCTTTGATGGTCTGCATTATTTAGATTTTACAGAATTACAGAATGGTATGGGTTGGAAGGGATCTCTGGAGATCATCTAGTCCAACCCCCCTGCTAAAGTAGATTCACCTACAGCAGGTTGCACAGGCTTGCGTTCAGGAGCCTTTTGAATATCTCCAGAGAAGGAGACTCTCTGGGTAGCCTGTTCCAGTGCTCAGTCACCCTCACACTTAAGAAGTTTTTCCTTATATTGAGATGGAACTTCCTGTGTTCCAGTTTGTGCCTGTTGCCCCTTGTCCTGTCACTGGGCACCACTGAAAAGAGTCTGGCCGCCTCCTCTAGGCATCCACCCTTTAGATATTTATAAGCATTGATAAGATCCTCTCTCAGTTTTCTCTTCTCCAGGCTAAACAGACCCAGCTCTCTCAGCCTTTCCTCATACGAGACATGCTCCAGTCCCCTGATCATCTTTGTAGCCCTCCGATGGACACTCTCCTGTAGTTCCTCGTCTTGAACTGGGGAGCCCAGAACTGGACACAATATTCCAGATGTGGCCTCACCAGAGCAGAGGGGGAGGATAACCTTCCTCGACCTGCTGGCCACGCTCTTCTTAATGCACCCCAGGATGGATACCATTGGCCTTCTTGGCCACAAGGGCACATTGGTGGCTCATGGAGATCTTGTTGTCCACCAGGACTCCCAGGTCCTTTTGCACAGTGCTGCTTCCCAGCAGGTCAACCCCCAACCTGTACTGGTACCTGGGGTTATTCCCTCCTAGGTGCAGGACCCTACACTTGCCCTTACTGAATTTTATATGGTTCCTCTTTGCCCAATTCTCTGGTCTGCCCAGGTCTCACTGAATGGCAGCACAGCCTTCTGGTGTGTCGGCCACTCCTCCCAGTTTTGTATCATCAGCGAATTTGCTGAGAGTACGCTCTGTCCCCTCGTCCAGGTCATTGATGAATACATTGAATCAGACTGGACCAAGCACTGACCCTTGGGGCACACCACTAGCTACAGATAGATTTGTACAGTGATAATACCCAAACCCCCTCTCCCAGAATTGAGGCTATTGAAGCATAGTCTAGGGAAAAAAACGCCATGTTTTACTTTCATAATATGATCTTTATGAATGGATATTTTATGTTTACATCAAGGATGCCTTTGTTTTCCTGATCCCAAGCCCAAGTCTCAAGTGTAATAAAACTTGACAGCAAAGCCTGAGTTGTGGTTTGCAGCAACTATGACTCTTTGAAGTATCAGTTTGATACAACAGAAAATATATATGTATTTAAAACTTTCTCTGGAACCACATCAGGCACCTTCTAAAGATGATTCAAAGCAAATACTGTCTAAACACTTCAGCAGTATGGGTTTTGAAGGCTGAAAAATATGGATGTGAAATTTGCAGCTCAAGACCAGCTGCAGCTGGTCTTTCAAACAATAACAAAATAGAGTATGTGTATGAATTTGCTGCATTTGGCTGTTAGGCTTTCAGTGAAAAAGAAACAGGCAAAAAGCCAGTGAACCACAATAAAATGTCAAACTGTTCCATATTTGGAAGCTGCTAAAGCCAGAGGCAATATTCAGGATGAGATCACGGAGCACTGGCTTACAGCTACAGAGAGGGGGCCGAACCTTGAAAGCAGCAGAGCATTAACTGAGAGATAAAAGATGAAGGAAAAGGAATTTTGAAGAGTTTTTGTCTTTTTTCAAATAACAGAGAGAAAAAACATGTAGTGCATTTAGTTCTACTGAATGACGTTGATCTGACTGGCCTTGGGACTTGAGATCACACTCCATTCAAAACCAGATTCAGAATGTATCTCAGTGGTGTCGATTTGCTCTGTTTCAGTAATCCCCTGCACACCTGAACTAAAGTGATAATGCTTATAGGCATCCTATTTAGTCTGTGGCTGCTCAGCTGGAACAGCTTATGACCACGGACAGGGCCTGTGGTACTACATGAACAAATACAGATACACACAGAATGTCCAGACCAGCAGACGCAGCTTACCGAACACAGTAAGAGTCAGGAGTAGATTCCTGTGGAGGGACTGACAGAACTGCACACATATGTTCCTGGATCTGTGCTCCACTGGGCTTAAATGACTTTCATGCATCCGCACTTCTACTTGCTTAGGCATATTGTTGGCACTAGAATAAAAAATGAAAATTAAGTAAGTTATAGCACAAGATGCCAAAAATGAGAGGAAAGTCTGGATTGCTTCCATCATATATAATTGGGGAATATGATGCATATTCCATCACTTTCCACATTTCATAAACACTGTATATTTACTGCTCTGAAGAATTCTCTGAAATGGCAATGGTTTGTCTTTCTAAACGTATAGTCTTTAAGGTATTTTTTTTGTGGTTCTCTCTCTAACGGTGGACATGTAAACAGAAATAATTCACTGGACACATCATCCCAACTGTTTCATGGGCTAAACTATTGGTCTTGAGCTGGAAAATTCAGTTTCCCCAAAGATCATGGCTGTCTACTTAAGTAGGAGAGATGGCTAAAAAACAAAGTTTCCATTAGCAGGAAAATGCAGATTTTTAATACCTTATTTAATTCCAATTCAGGAAAAGAGTTTAAAAATGGGAATTTATTTGCAAAAAAAAAAAACATTCCAGAATATTTAGATTGATCTTCCCAAAACATTTCATTTCAACATTAACATTTTATTGTAATATAATCAGAATGCTGAGGTCAAAAGAATCTTAATCAACTTGGTTCTAATGAGACTTGAACAACTGCCACTGAAAATTAGTCAGAAAACTACGCATTCCCCAATAAAACCTTTGGTTTCATTGAACTGGCATTGTTTAGAGTAAAAGATTTGATTTTTAACTAACTCTGGTTTATATTTAAGTGACATGCACATGAGTGCAGGACTTTGAAAGCCTTGCCTCTAACTTTCTCAATGCCTGAGAAATCATTAGCAATAGACTCCTTTTTTATATACAAAATATTAAAATGTACTTGAAAAAAATACTAAAAATACTACTATAAATCAAACAGTTTCCCTAAAAGTTAAGGCTGTCTACTTAAATATGAGAAATGGGTAAAGAATGAATTTTTTATTATCAAGAAAATATATATATTTTGAGATCTGGTCTTACGCTAAATTAGGACAAGATTTTAGAAAAAGGAAAACAAATCTTCCTCTAAAACAGTAGACTGAGGTTTACAGACCTAAAACAGGTCTGAAAAGATATGTAAAGTTTTGATGTTCTCACTATTAAACCATTTCCAGGGCATCAGAACTCTTTTTGTTATACATAGTACAGCTTGTTGTCTTCATAAAGTTTCTCAACAGAAATTTACAATTAGACCTGTAATAGGAAATCAGTCATTTTGATGCAAATAGTTCCATGATTTTCCTTTTCAAAGTGAAATGGCATTTCTTTCCAATACATTTGGTTGTTAAAAAAGTAGCACCAGCAAAAAATGCATTAGAGGATACATTTTTTTCTTAAGGGGGAAAAAACTCTCCAAGTGTTGTACTTTTTATTTTGTGCCTTTTTAAATATTTTACAACACTGGCTGCAATGAAATGTACTGCTAATGATGGAATAACAAACAAAAGTATCAGCGCACATTCTGAGAGTTTCAACGAGGCATGCCTACTTCTTGAAGACTTATGAATGCAAGTATCAGAGATACATAAGGATTAGTCAAGAGATAATGTGCATAGCAGTCATTTGAGGAATTATGAGAAAGATGAGAAAGTGTCTGCAGTTTTCATGCACACGGGCCACAAAGTCATGAAATCACTGGTGGAAGCGTGCCACAAAATCAAGGAACTTGGGATCCAAACTTTGCAACTGGGGATTACATCTAGTTTCACTTGCTCTGTGAACACAAATGTGTAACTTATTTAGACCTACCATTCACTACAGGTTGATTATATATTCCTCTGAAACTTTGAAATATGGACAGCTGAAAGTAATTCAAAAGAAAACTTACAGGCTCTTCCATTAGCAAATAATTAGGCAGAACTGGAATGGATCAGTAAACAGAAGCACTTGATGATGTTATATGTCTTTCTAGGATTTAGCTTTGGGCTAAGTCTGGTTTCCTGGACCCTTTCCCACCTGACATCATGCCTATAGCTTCATACTGTCCAAAGGAAAGCCACCTCACAAATATATGCTTCCTCAGCTATCAGCCTTTTCTGTAATCCATGGACAACGGAAGCATACCATTCCCCTGATACCATTGCTGAAATAAGTCCTCCCATGGAGAAGCAGGTCTCTGGTCCTGCTCTTGTTTTCAAGCCTTATTTCTATGCTTATCCATTTCTAAGTGACAGCATGGTGTTCGCTGGCCAGATCCCCCTTCCACTCCAAGTCTGGTCATCATACAAACAAAGGTTCATCAAGGGAGGGGATGGTGGACCTACTCACACAGCTGCAGTTACTACTTCAGGATTATACCCCAAATGAATCAAAGCCAGCCCTGCTTGAGGTGGTCAAACAACTACCTTCTTCAAAATTTCAGCCATGTAAAAACATAGATATCCAAATACCTTCTGAGAAGAGAAGGAAATGAGGACACAAAGCTCTTTAAGGACATTCCTAAATTTCCAGGAATTTAATACCATATTGTGTGCTTCCCTCAAGTGTAAAATATGGGTTTTACATTCTCCAGCTTTTCAAGATTGTAAGTGAACCTTCAGCATGGACTGAAATTCTGATTGGTACTTTATTTTTAAGAAAAAGACCCAATACTAAAATATGCTAACCATGCAGATTTGTTACAAAAAGCATTGACAGATTAATATCATCACATGAAAAATGTTACCACAAAGGATAATAATCTAAGCATTTGCACTGTTAGCACTGCTCTTAGCAATGAGATTTTCATCACCAGAACAAAGTATTGTTCCAGGCTTTTGAGTATGGGGGGGGGGGGGGGGGGGGGGGGGGGGGGGGGGGCGGGGAGGGAGAGGAGGTGAAACAATAATGAAATAAAAATCTTCTGCAAAGGATAAGCTTCTTGCGTAGCATGTGACAAAACCAATATTGCGCACCCGAAATTTTCTATCCAATTACTAGAAGATTAAAATCTGTTTGACCTCCGAATCGTGGAAATGAGCTTTTATCTTATGGGCTGAGTCATCCTGCTTGTGCTGGTTTTGTGCCTCTATTTGCATCTTGCAAACAATATTTAGCTCCAGAAGAATGCAGAACTTTTCGCACCTGAAACCTGCAAATCACGCAATGGCATAACTGCAGGAAGTTCCCATTGAAGCCAATGGAAGATGCACAGATGTAAGTTAGGGCAAAATCTGGGCCCTTACGGACCAGATCCCCCTGGATCTGTCCTACTCCTCTGCTGTCTGTCACTGACATTAGTGCACGCTCGCATGCACAGCTTACTATGAAATACACTCTACTCTGCCAAGGCAATACGTAAGTGCCATGTTAAAGCATGCAGGGAAGGGGCTTAAATATGTATAAGGCTTTCTTGTGCTTCAGATTTTGTTGCTGAAGGAAAAAATTAATGCATGTCAGAGTGGAGCTTGACTGCACCCCAAATTTAGTGCTGGGACTAAAATGCAGAGCCATAAGGGTACCAACAACATGAGCCCCTCCTACACAACACGAACACTGCTAATATAATCTCTATGTTAATGGTACCTCTGTAAGTATCACAAAACAGTGCAGAATGGATTTTAGCAGCTGTGAACTTTCAAACATGCAAGTGATTACCTTGGTTAAATAAATCATTGTTCCAATGCGCTGAGCTTCTGTGGCTATTCAAACAAACGAAGCATTCTGAATGCTTGTCTGAAACCCATCAGACCAAGACCTCTTTTAGTCTAACTTCACTGAAACGAAAACATGATAATATAAATTAATTCTACTCATTATTTTCACATGTCATAGTGACAAGCAGCCAAACAGCTAAGCTCCAAAATAGGCCCACAGAGAACTGCGAGAACTGAGACCTTCAAAGAAGATAATATTTGCTGTCAGCTACAGGTGCTTGAAAACATTGGCAGGACTTACGAAAAAATGAACCAAATATTGGAAAATGTGTAGTCACATGAAAAAACACAACACATGAACAGCGCATACCAAGAGTTAGACATATGTGGTGGCTTTTGAATAATTATGATCTTCTGCCTCAGTGTGACCTATCTTTCTCCCTTTTGAGGCAGCATTTATCCCTAGAAAAGGAGAGGAACTCATTTGAGCCCAGGAAATTTGATTTTTATTTACCTTAGGAGAGTACAGAAGTGTCTCAAAGTGAACACAATCTGCATTTGCACCAACTTCAAATATGCTCTGTTCTGCCAAAGCAATATGTAAGTGCATTAATAGAAATGAGTATCAGAATTAAATTGCAATTTTAATGTCTTTTAAGCAAAGAAACAACCTTGCCTGCATATTCAAGGTTATCATCTACTTGCTCTCTCCATTGTCCCTCATCCCCACAGTATGCACAAAGTACAAGAAAAAAATCTGTCCATAAGCATTTGATTTTAAATTATCTAAATATTTACAGTTAGTTTTACATATGAGATGATACACATTATACACATTATTTTACCTCCCTCCGGGAAAGTCTGCTGTTATATTTCTTTTCAATTGCTCTTTTCTTTCTCATTCCCACTGAAGTTTCTAGGACTAAAAGGTTGGAAAAATGATTTGCTGCTTTTCCCTGGTTACCAAATATAACTCCTTTCCTCACAAAAGTTACAGGTTAACAATTTACACAGTGCTCGAGTGACAATGCCCTTTTATTTTCTGTCAGTTTGGGGGGAAAGATCTCTACATCTCTCAAATGCTTACCCAGCTTGGCATAAACCTAGAGCAGAGACTAGAGAGAAAAAATAATCTTTCATCTAAATGAAAGATGTAGGCAAAGATCAAAAGGCTAACAGATGCTGTGGACAGGGTAAATTAGCAGAGACTGTGTTTAATCTGTATTCCCGCTGTGCCAATTAATCAAGCACGTAATTCTCACTATAAAAGTCTGCTTTGGTTAGTGCTGTCTAGAGATTAATTTGGTCTCTAGTTTTGGAAGATGGTGAGCTGTTTAGAGGAGAGCCTCTTGTTAGCACAGTAAATGGCTATTTTAGAGTAGGGCAACAAAATGAAGATGATCATATTTTGGGGGGAGCTGGCAAAATAGTTCTTGGATGTTTATTGAGGGTTATTTAGTAGAGATTCAGGGTTTCAGCAAAATATTTAGGTAAGATTTAAGGAAATAGCATTTTCTTCCTGGAATATCATGAGTAAAGTACTAGTTTATGTTTTGTAGCAATTACTTCAACCTAGGTAGCAAGAGTTATTTTTGAGAAAGCCACCTTGGACAGACTGGCTTAAGTTTCAGTTCAGGGTCTAAGAGCTAGATGTCTGCCGTCAAACCAAGCACTGTTCTCCTCTGAAGCAATGAGTAAACAACAGACATGAATGTCAGCACTTGTTCAGGTGTTCCTAGGAGGACTGGCCTTCTTAAGGAGAAAAAAAAAGGAAATGTGGGGTGTGCAGAAGGTTGAACTAGCTTTCTTGACCTCAGAATAAAAAGTGAACAAGCTGCAAATGTCTTCTTGCCAACCACCTAATACTCAGACAGGTAGTTCAAATGCAGTCACAGTTGAAAAGTCATGGCAAAAATGGTATCGCTAAGTTTGGTGCATAGTAATCTTGGTGAATTCTCACTGACAGAGCTTGTCCTAGCAATCAGTGGAATCGTATGGGAGTAAATGAGAGCTTAATCTGCCCTGAAAGATATTTGTTAGCAGCAAGACTTGGATCAGAGTTGCATCTCTTCCTCTTTCCCTGAAGTGACAATGTAACACCGATGATTCAGGATCAGGTGCCATGTTCACCATGAAGAGGGACTATAGATCTGTTCCACGCAACATGATCAGCTTACTCCTACCCCATATGTAGGGAAGGGCCTACTCCAGTTGCTAGATAAAAGACAACTGACTAGAAAAACTTATGGAATATCGCCAAGACAAAGAGATTTCACTATCTAGATGCGAGGAGTCTGGACTGTCTGCCACAAGTCTTTTGAAATTAGGGTTCAAGCATCAGCTTACCATGAAACTTCTAGTTTGAGTTGAAATAGAGTTGTCTGTCTGCTTAATTACATCAAGACAACAGCTGCTGAGCTTCTTTTGGGAGACAGCCTGGGACTATATTGTTCCATGTGTCACGGCACATGGGGGTTTATTTTCTTAGATTAGATCTATTTTTCAAACCACAGTGGAGCTGGTAAAGCTCATCATATACAGGCACAATATGACAGGTCATGCAGATGAAACACCTAAAATATTTTTATTGTGCAAAGTATACATTAGCTTTCGCATCACTCCTGCTATGTGATGTCCAGTTGTTAAATGTTGTATTTTATTTACATCAATAAAATATTCTGCTCAGGTCTCAGCCTCTTCACAAAAATAAAAGAAAATGCAAACCCAAACATACAGAACTACTACAAACAAGAATAACATAAGCTTTAGTCTGCATTAACAGGGTTTATTTTAAGCCTCTTGCTGCCCCTAAGCCCTTCTTTTTAAGTGCATTATGTAGGGGTTTTTCTTGTTATTTGTAAGACATTAATGAATTCTGAGTGGAGATTTTACCATGGAGCTTGATTTGGCCTAGAGATTGGTATTACAAGGAACACCCTGAAGCATGACTTGCCTTTTTGCAGTGGGAGAACTTTTCTCCCTGGATCATTTTATAACCATGTTGTTTCCTCTGAGTTAGCATTCAGTATATATTCTGTGAGTTTAACATAATCATATGAGTGAGTTTCATCATAATCATATCAGGACAACCAAGTGATCAGGCCCAGTCAGCATGGATTCATAAAAGGAAGTTCCTGCTTGACCAACTTGATCGCCTTCTATGACAAGGTGACCTACTTAGTGGATGAGGGCAAGGCTGTGGATGTTGTCTACCTTGACTGTAGTAAAGCCTTTGACACCATTTCCCACAGCATTCTCCTGGAGAAAGTGGCTGCTCATGGCTTGGATGGGCGTACACTTCACTGGGTAAAAAACTGGCTGGATGGCCGGGCCCAAAGAGTTGTGGTGAATAGAGTTAAATTCAGCTGGAGGCTGGTCACAAGTGGTGTTCCCCAGGGCTCAGTATTGGGGCCAGTTCCATTTAGTATCTTTATCAATGATCTGGATGAGGGGATCGAGTGCACCCTCAGTAAGTTTGCAGATGACACCAAGTTGTGTGGGAGTGTTGATCTGCTTGAGGGTAGGAAGGCTCTACAGAGGGATCTGGACAGGCTGGATCGATGGGCCAAGGCCAATTGTACGAGGTTCAACAAGGCTCAGTGCTGGGCTCTGCACTTGGGTCATAACAACCCCCTGCAATGCTGCAGGCTTGGGGAAGAGTGGCTGGAAACCTGCCTGGCAGAAAAGGACCTTGGGATGTTGGTCAACAGCTGACTGAATATGAGCCAGCAGTGTGCCCAGGTGGCCAAGAAGGCCAACAGCATCCTGGCTTGTATCAGAAAGAGTGTGGCCAGCAGGACTAGGGAAGTGATCGTCCCCCTGTACTGAGCACTGGTGAGGCCACACCTCAAGTATTGTGTTCAGTTTTGGGCCCCTCCCTACAAGAAAGCCATTGAGGTGCTGGAGCATGTCCAAAGAAGAGCAACAAAGCTGGTGAAGGGTCTAGAGCACAAGTCCTGTAAGGAGCAGCTGAGGGAACTGGGGTTGTTCTGGAGCTGTCTGGAGAAAAGGAGGCTGAGGGGAGACCTTGTTGCTCTCTAGAACTACCTGAAAGGAGGTTGTAGGCAGGTGGGTGTTGGTCTCTTCTCCCAAGTAACAAGTGATAGGAAGAGAGGAAACGGCCTCAAGCTGCGCCAGGGGAGATTTAGACTGGATTTTAGGAAAAAATTCTTCACTGAAAGGGTTGTCAGGCACTGGAACAGACTGCCCAGGGAAGTGGTTGAGTCACCATCCCTGGAGGACATGTAGATGTGGTGCTTAGGGACATGGTTTAGTGGTGGACTTGTCTGTGTTAGGTTAATGGTTCCACTCTATGATCTTAAGCGTCTTTTCCAACCTAAATGATTCTATGATGCTATGATTCTATATTTAAGTAATTGACCAGTAGCATCCTTACTGAATCTGCAGGGAAAAGTCCTCTACATGAACCCACTCCTGCCTCTCAATTAGTTTGCAGTTATATGTATCTCTTTCTTCTGATTTTTTAAAAATTTTGTTCCATGAGGTCACTTAGGAAAACTGCTCTTCATGATCTACCTGAATTTGCAATCTTTGAAGTTAGACTCCTTTTGTTTGCATTTTTAAAACCCTACTAGAATTAGTAGAGTTTTCTGCTCACTAAATGCTTTCTTTAACACTTTCTCCAGCTTTTGAATCTCGCTCAGGAAGCTTTATTGTACAGTGGAGAAAGGGTAGTCTAGAGGCCATTTGAAAGCAGGAGTAAGGGAAAATGAAGTATAACACAACACAATTGTTTTATAAGCACATGGTCCTTTTTCACATATCTATCCAGGTCTTTCCACAAATACTTATCACTGTGGAGCAAAGACTTCCTTTTTTTTTTTTTTTCCTGGGGTTTCTTTATGTCTGATTGACTAATGTATTGACTTATGTATTAATTGGGCTGCAGCAATACATCTGAACAATAAGAAAGAGAAGTAAAAGTTATGGATCTATCGGGCAAGAAGGAATTGTTTTCTACTCACAATCACACATCCTGTGTATGTCCGCATACATGGTTTTGAATAATTTCTTCAGACAGACTGCAGAGCATGGATAAAGCCTCTTCCTGTGCAAGATTTTTCCCGTTAACTTGCAAATTAAATTTTGTATAGCATTTTATGGCATAAAAAAAATGAGTCCCTATGGAGAGGTTGTGAACTAAAGTTCACTTGTCACGGAACCCTGCACCATAAATCACACGAAGCCAACAAATCACATTGAGTCACGCTGGTTAGAAAGAAGGTAACTGTATTTTACACAAACAGTTATGTAACTGAATACCTAGAAACGCTTTGGGAGTGGCAGGCAGGCAGAGGAGAAAGCAATCAGGGTAACACCTAAGTGTTTGAAAGGAAGAAAGATGGAAATTTCTGCAGTAAATTGCAAAAAGGAGATCTGTAACACCAACTCTCTACCCACTGTGTGGTGGATCTGATGGTAGGGAGCCACAGGAAGCTTTGAAGGTATCCTTCCACCAGGCAGCCATGAACCCGCTGGCTGCAGGACCCCACAAAGCAGTGCTTTCAGGCATCTCTTACCTAGTCATATGAAAACCTGATTTTTACACTTCAAAGAGAGAGTGTGTTGGAGTGTCTACGTGTGGGCATGCTAGTGAGTTAACTAACTTTCTAATTTACTGGCATGACAAAGCCTGACAGAAAGAGATTAAGTTACAGTTTCTAAGAAGAAAGCCAAGGTAGTTATCCAGACCTCATGCAATACAGATGTCCTGTGGATTTCCATGGTCCTTAGCAAGGAAGACCCCAGCACTATACTAGGACAAAAGTTTTAGTGATTGGAAATCCACTCCTTGCAGAAATATCTGAAAGACCCAAAGGTGCTTCTTGTGTCTGCACACACTGACCACTGTACAAAGTGGAGCGAGTGACCAAAGACTTACGTTATGCTCCTCTCCTTGTGAGCATCTCCAGGGTCAAACAGAATCACAGAATCATAGAATGGTTTGCGTTGGAAGGGACCTTAAAGATGACCTAGTTCCAACGCCCCTGCCATGGGCAGGGACACCTCCACTACTCAAAGGGCCATCCAACTCACTTCCAGGGATGGGGCATCCACAACTTCTCTGGGCAACCTGTTCCAGTGCCTCACCACCCTCACAGTAAAGAATTTCTTCCTAATATCTAATCTAAATCTACCCTCTGACAGTTTAAAGCCATTACCCCTTGTCCTATCATTACATGTCCTTGTAAACAGTCCCTCTCCAGTTTTCTTGTAGGCTCCTGTATCAGGTTTGCATGGCAAGATTTTGGTAGCAGCAGGAGAGCTACAGGGGTGGCTTCTGCAAGACGTTGCTAGAAGCTTCCCCTAGGTCTGACAGAGCCAATGCCAGTTGGCTCCAAGATGGATCCGCCGCTGGCCAAGGCCGAGCCCATCAGCGATGGTGGTTAGCGCCTCTGTGATAACATAGTTAAGGAGGGGGAAAAAAATCTCGTGGGAGCTTTTGCAGCCAGAGAGAGGAATGAGAAGATGTGAGAAACTCTGCAGACACCAAGGTCAGTGAAGAAGGAGAGGGAGGAGGTGCTTCAGGCGCCAGAGATTCTACCTGCAGCCTGTGGAGGACCCCACGCCAGAGCAGGTGGAGACACCTGAAGGAGGCTGTGGCCCTATGGGAAGCCCACACTGGAGCAAGCTCCTGGCAGGAGCCGTGGACGCACAGAGAGAGGAGCCCATGCTGGAGCAGGTTTGCTGGCAGGACTTGTGACCTCGTGGGGGACCCACACTGGAGCAGTCTGTTCCTGAAGGTCTGTACACTGTGGAAGAGAACCACGCTGGAGCAGTTCATGAAGAAGTGTAGCCCATGGGAAGGACTCACACTGGAGAAGTTTGTGGAGATGGGAATGGGAAGGACCCCACACTGGAGCAGGGAAAGAATGTGAGGAATCCTCTCCCTGAGGAGGAAGGAGCGGCAGAGACATGTGATTGCAACCCCCATTCCCTGTCCCCCTGTGCCGCTGGAGGGGACAGGGTAGAGAAATCAGAAGTGCAGTTGAGCCCGGGAAGAAGGGAGGGGTATTTATTTTAAGATTTGGTTTTATTTCTCATTGCTCTACGCTTGATAATAAATTAGATGATTTTTTTTTTTTCTAAGCTGAGTCTGTTTTGCCCCTGATGAACAATCTCTCCCTGTCCTTATCTCAACCCTCGAGGCTTTCATTATATTTTTTCTCCTCTGTCCAGTCGAGGAGGGGAGTGATAGAGCAGCTCTGGTGGGCACCTGACCTCCAGCCAGAGTCAACCTACCACAGCCCCCTTTAGGTACATGAAGGCTGCTGTAAGGTCTCCCCAGAGCCTTCTCTTCTCCAGGCTGAACAATCCCAGCCTGTCTTCACAGGAGGGGTGCTCCAGCCCCCGATCATCTTCATGCTCTGGAATCTCTCCAACAGCTCCATGTCTTTCTTGTACTGGGAACTCCAGAGCTGGGCACAGTACTCCAGGTGGCGTCTCATGAGAGTGGAGCAAAGGGGCAGAATCACCTCCCTCGACCTGCTGGTCACGCTTCTTTTGATGCAGCCCAGGACACGGTTGGCTTTCTGGGCTGCAAGTGCACATTTCCAGCTCATGTTGAGCTTCTCATCCACCAACATCCCCAAGTCCTTCTCCTCAGGGCTGCTCTCAATCCATTCTCCACCCAGCCTGTAGTTGTGCTTGGGATTGCGCTGACCCGTGTGCAGGACCTTGCACTTGGCCTTGTTGAACTTCATGATGTTCATGCAGATCCACCTGTCATGGTCCCTCTGGATGACATCCCTTCCCTCTAGCTTGTTAACTGCACCATACCGCTTGTTGTCATTGACAAACTTGCTGAGGGTGCACTCAATACTTGCAAGCCCTGGTTTACAATAACACTTACAATGGTTTACAAATAACATTGACTTGGTAGAGATTAGCTGTTGTTTGCAGGAACACAGAATTTGTAATATAGCTCACATTTTAGCAGACAAAGAAAAAGCTTCCATAATTTTTCCTATTTGCCAAGATCTGGACATGAACCTTTTTTTTAACAAGTCTTTAAATTTGGCACTGATTTATCTGTGTGAAGCTCTGGCTCTGTTTATTCACTCTCTCTGCTTTTCTGATCCTAAATCTCAAATTTAATCAACCTAAAAAGCAAATGCCATGATGACACGGTAAAGATTCAGATGTACTCTAAATTTCAGACCTTAAAGGGATATCAGTTTTTTGTGGAAGGAGGGCTGCCAGTTTGTTTCTTGTTTGGAACAAACATGGTGCATTTCTATCTACAGAGATTGTAATCTATTCATCACCCAGAGTCTAAAGCAAGAAAGTGTGTTTTAAACCATACAGTATAATACCTACCATAAAAACGATCATTTATTTATGTAATGATGTGCATGTGGAATATCTTTTTTAACTGACTGATTTTTGATGGGGCTTTATAGTGGTGTAACAACCTGGGAACTTAAATGCTTCATTACTCCAGAATTATGCATTGAGGCTGAGATGATTGATGAGTAATAGAATTAAGGATGAGTCATATTATTATTATGGCAAAGGATATAATAATGATGTGCTTTGTGCAAAAAATTATCTACTTATGTGCTCAGAAACTCAGAGACAAGTCAAATCATGATCTTGCATTTGCTTCTACCTGGGGTGTGCCAGGTAGCACAAAGAAAAAGGCTATGAAATGATTGGGGATTAACATAGTTTCAAGGGGACTGAGCAAAGATTAAGCCAGTGAGAATGTGAGAAGATCAGAAACCTAGCAGCTCCTAGACATGCTGGCTAGGGACAAAAAGGAGTAGAAGTGTGGGGGTTTTTTAATTCAGAGTAGTTCACAGAAAGGCAGACTGAACAAGGAGCTCTGATTGAGATAGACAGTAAGAATTAATTTGCTCATGATAATGGGAAACAAAATGCAAGTTCTCCTATAAATTTATTTCTTGAGTGATGGCTCTTGAAACACTTTTTCCTGTTGTAAATTCTCACAGGTTTGTCACTGAAAGCAGCTACATCAGTGATTCTGGACCACATTACTCACATAGAACAAGTTTCTAGTGGCTACATAAATCCTCATGGCTGGATTGGTGCATCAGAGCTCTACAATTAAGTAAGTCTTAACTAAGTCTAAACACAGTTATTAGCATTCATCTAGACACCATTCAGGACAAAAAGACTCAATCTTAACCGCTTAATTTTTTTTTCACCAAATCTATGTATTAACCATTTATTAACAAAAGTATGGTATGTGTCAATGAGCAGAAATAATACCAAAAAAATGAGGAAAACCCTCCTTGCCTCTCCCATAATGACTATTGTTCTTGGTGTCCACTTTGAAAGTTGCCTATAGTTTTGAAAGCAGCATGAAAGTACCCATCAGATGCAGTAGGAGTCTTATTAATGCTGTGCTGTAAACTTCCAGGTGATTTCAGAAAAACACAGCTCCAAAGTATCTTTCAACTGAATATAGTGACCACAGATGATGCTACTTTAACCCGCAAAAAGAAGTTCCCTCTCATACCGAAGCTGCTTCTTTTCTAACATGCCCTAGAAGCTATATGTCCAACTAGTCGCTTCTCGAAGTACTAAAAAACCTGCCGTTTGTAAATGTTTTCTGAGAAATGACTGGATAGTACTAGGTTTGTTACACACATTCAACCAGAAAAACTAGAAAAATCAAGATGGGGAAAAAAAAAAAATCAGAGCTCCTTTCCAACTTCCAGTGGCTGAAGTCTGAGATAGCTGACCCTTCACATTTTCAGTATTTTCCTCTAAACCCCATAAAGGGCACAAACAGGTCCAAGCTTAACTAGACTTCAGACAGCCTTAATAAAAAGCAACCAATTCACGAAAAAATGCATCCAGTTCCATGGGATGTTTGTCAATAAGCCAGCACATAACACTGGATCCAGGACTAACTGTCCTAAAACATTTCTCTGTGCTTTCTGTGGGGGAAATCTCTTGTCCAAAAAGTACTGAGGACAGACTCAGAAACTGCTTGCACAAAGAGCAACTACTAAGGAGACTGCAAGAAAACAGTTGAATTTCTATCCAGAAAATAGCAGAATTTGTATTAGTGTAGGGAAACTCAAAGTCCCAATTTGCTCCTATGTACCCTAACAGATGTTAATTCTGCTTTGACTACAGATAATGGTGTTTCTCAGCTGTTCTCCAAAATCTGACTTACAAGGAAATTTTAAACAACTATAAAGCTAATTTACCACTGCAATCTCTGAGTGCCAGAAACCTCTATGATGGTGCAGAGGTCTCATAGCATAACATTATAAACAGACTATATTTGTTCACCAGTACAATGTTATATCACAAGCTGAAAAACAAAAAAGACATTTTAAGCTTTTTCTCTCACCATATGGCATATTCCATCTTAAAATGCATCCTGTTCAAGAAACTTCTAGTCATTCTTTTCTCTTAATAATTTTGTTATTTTTTTTCCAGACTCCCTGCTTCTCTTTTTATGCCAATACACTTTTATTATAGCCAGACACTCAGATTGCTTTAATCATAACTATTGCGCCAACAAAATTGCTTTGGCCAAACTCTGCTCATGTTCCTTGAAAACAGTCTCAACAAAAATTACTTGGGCTGGGCCCTGAAAAAGCAAAGAAACTTAGTTTTGAAGACATACTAACTTCCTGTAGTATGTTAAAGAGATTACAGAAATCAAGTGTAGCATAACAGAATCCCTTGTGACATATTACTGTAGCTGTACAGCTCAGCATGCTCCTTGAAGCAGTATATATGATCACATACAGCAAGCTTTGATGAGTGCATGCCATCTGCTGGAACCAAAAAGGCTTCTCACAGAGCAGTTCCTAAAAGGCAGCAATAATTTTCACCCAGTGTAAAGCATCTACTTCATTGTCTCATGTGCCTTTGTAATTAAGGTTTGGAGTCCTTTTTTCATACTGTACCTTTACAACAGATGAAAAACAGTAGTAAACACATTGCTACAACATTCTTGGGCAACGAGAGAAAAGTATCCTATTCACATGGACTAGGAATTTATTCTAGTAGCTGTATGAAATGGAATGGACGTTCAGATAAATAGGTTGCTCAAGTGATTTGTTTATATTGTTCCCTCCTTATTAACACATCAGAAATGTCTGCAAGGAAACTACACCCAGAAAACCAACAGTATTATGATGGGAGGTTATAAATACAAAATAGCTTTCACAAAGAGGTGTATACTTAGGATTATGGGCCTGAAGATGGATGATTGGGTTGTTTTCTATCTTATATATTATACATGTGATGCCCTCAGGGCACATGCCACTCTGTCAAAGGATTTGCCTTTGTCTCCCCCAGGTCTGCTTACACTCATTTTACAGATGCAAAAGAGTTTGAGAGAATTTCAGTGCTGGCAGGCACAAGATTATTTTTGACATTCCATAAGTATCTATCCTGGCAAGACATTTTATTGAACATTTTATTTTTGCTCCTTATTTAGTATTGTCCACTTGACTGTAGTATAACACTTTGGGTAGCCTTGGCTGAACTACTTCAGCCAGGTGGTGCCTTCTTAGGGAGATGTTCCACTGCAAGACAGAGCAGCACAGTTACTATATATGTGTTGAAGATGAATCTTCATATCCAAAAGTTGTGAGGCTGAACAGCAAGATCACTCTGTGAGCTGCAGCAGCTGGTTTTCTGCAAGATACAACTACTGTCACTGCAGGAGGACGCAACAGCTTCTGTAAAAACTAGGATGGATTTTCTAACCTTGGCCAAATTTAACCGTGGAAACTTGAATTTTTCAAAGTTAATGGAAATCTAAAAAGGTTAATTTTCCAAATTATTCTGTGCTCCTCACCCTAATGGCTTTTAATATGAAGACTGGAGGGTTCATTTAACCCAGTTTGAAATCTCTGACAGTGACCAGCTCTAGATATCCAGGACATGACTGCAAGACAAGCATGTAGCACAGTATTTCCCAAGGTATTGTCCTGGCATTCATCAGCCTGTGGGTTGTGGATTTCAAGTTTATCCAGACATTACCCATAAGACTCCTTCAGTACAAAGTCAGAAAAAGAAAGTACAAGTACACATCAAAATAATTTTTTCCCATTTTTCCTTGCGAGACTTGTAATCCAGATTGCTTACAGAGACCAAGCCCTGAGATGGCATTGGGAACCTTTGTGGAACATGCTGTACAAGTAGAAAGCTCATAGAGTTTTAGCTTGAATTATGGTCAGTTACATCTTAAATCACAAATTACAGAATGATCTTAACCCCAATCACATTTACTATGTTTTCCATGGTGAATTCCAAAGCATATTATGTAAACATCATCTCCTGCAAAATGGTGACGCATTGCAGGGTGCTTTAGTCCAAGGAATAAAAAGTCTAAGCCCAATAATGAAGTCCCATGAGCTAAATCCTAAGGCTTTTATTGAGTTTTTACTGAGATTTCTATTAAAGTTACTTTAATGTTTACCTAAAGTCAGAGCTATGGAAAATCTCGTTCCCTTTTAAAGAAAATTATTGCCAAGAAATAAAAAAAAAGTGCACATCACTAAACATCTAAGCAATGGATGTCTTCAAGTGAGTTTGAAAAGAACTAGTAAAGTAGTGTGAAGCATGACACCCCTCAGTGCCGACAGGCCTGTCCCTGGGCCAACGTCAGAGTAAATACACAGAACTGGAGGCTCTGTTCACAGCACACATTACACCCAAACACAGTCTTCTGGTCTTTTAATCTAATGAACAGTGATCTCCTGAGACACAACCATGTGTTAATTCAGCAGCACTTACACATGTCCTTAAAGATACATGTATGTTTATCTGGTTGACTGAACTGGTTGCTAACCAATGAACTGCAGGAAGATACAGCCCTGGAATTTACTAGGCTATTTCTTGTAAAAAAAAATCTTACAATACAATTGCAAACTGAAAGCCATCACTGCCTAAATAATGATTAAGAGAAACACAGATTTGTTTATTAACGGCTGTATGTATCCTAGCTTATCTTTTTAACGATGACTAAATACTACACTTCTAAGTACTTAGGAACTTTAAAGCCAATACTACTTTAAAAGATCCTAAAGTTATATGCAGATCATCTAGAAAATTCTGACTTTTAGGACTATGGGAGGCTTTAGTTTACATCACTTTTATTTATTGCATTTATATTTTGTGGCTTGAAAACTTTAATAGGAAAGGAGACTTCAAACAATAATTCATTGTCGTTGTCTTGTTGTTTGTAGCCAAAAGTGAGCTGGAGTCCCAGCTGGCCATACTGCTTCTGACTCCTGGCACTCTCACTCAAGCTCTGGCTGTCAACACAGCATACCACAGGTGTCTTCAGTGAGAGTCAGTAGACGTTTTGATTGTTTACATTTACAGCTTATTCCTCATCATGAGAGTTTATTCTGTCAAAAAAACCAAAGTGGGGAAGCAGCCATGATGGACATACTAAAAATACGATGCACTAAGTAATGCTGCAGTTGTGCCCACGTTCTAGGAAAAGATGATGCTCAGGTTAGGCTGAACTTGTAAACAGGCAAACATCAACAAGATCATGTGCTGAAGTTATGATGCGGAGTTTTATAGCACCTGATAGCACTTGTGTGTTGCTTTCAGATTAGCAAAGAAATCAGTATTAAAAATCCACAGAGTACATGACTTAGCCCAATGTTACCGCAAACAGCATAGTATGTCCTAGTTTAATTGCTTGTCTTCAGCTAAGTATTTAGCATACAGATTTAAGTGGGAAAATTTGATACGTTCTTTTGCTTAACAAACCTAATTGAAGAAGTATTCTCCTCAAAAGCTCTTTAAAACTATGCTGGCCTTTCCACGTATCCCACAGTAACTATGAGTCTGTTTAATCTCTGGTACTTTTCTGCCTGATTAATTAAAAGGTGATACCAATCAAAGGACAAAAGTTCGTACCACTGCAATACTTGAAAAGCTCTAGGAATGAAAAATCTGTGATCGTGCATTTGTGTGTCTTTCCTCAGGCATCACAGAGTCACTGACTTGAACTTTCCACATATTTTTCAGTTCTCTTCCCCGCTCTCTTTCTGCCCAGCTAACCCGGTACTTTCTGATTACTTAAAACTATAGTTTTTCACGTTGTATTTATTGTAACATAATTAAATAGGCTGGTCTTGCCATTCTTGAAATACTTAACTTTCTTCTGCTGTTAGTGCTTCTTTAGGTTGTTGGTGCAGCCCAAATGCTACCCCATTGCTCTGTGACAGGCCAGAGGTCATTACCCAATCAAATGTCTCCCATGACCACATGCCTTTCAGTTACTGCAATCTTCATACAGCACTGGTCACAGTGTATTTCAAAATACATAAGTGTCCTTGAGGACATTTACACGAGCACTGCGGCCATCCCCAAATGTGATGAGCAAGCTCCTTCAGCTGGTGGAAAGCAGCAGGTTCATCAAAATCAAAATGTTTGCCCCAGAGAAAATACCAAAGGATTAATTTCTTGAAAAGGTGCCCTCAGCATTTTCTCTGACCAATTTTTCTCTCTGTCTCATCCCCTTCATCTGTCTCCACTCCTCTCCTCCACAGTAGGAGGTGGCTATTCATCACTCCTCGTTGTTCCCCACCGCCACCTGCCCGCAGACAAACTCCAGCTGGGCCATGCTGCATGCACAGGTGGGCTTCCCAGCACGCAGGTAAGAGTGTATGAGAGTGATATTCGGGAAATTTCAAGCCAGAATCAATGCATTTTTCCTCTTATTATTAATTATTAATTACTATTATTACATTTATTATATTTCTTGACAGGTTCACTTGACCTTTCAAGGGGCAAAAGTACAGTTTGTTTCAATCGGCTGCTGCAAACTCTCCCTGCCAGCTGCAGTAAGGATAAAGTGCATTGGAAACAACACCGTCTTCAGCTTTCCTGGCACAGTATGAAGTTTTACTTCTAGCAGTCTTCAGAAGGGTTTTGCCTGGCAATTATGGCACCACCTACAAAGAGAAAGACCTCCTCTCTCTCGGCTACACAGCAGAAATCTGCTGGAAAGGAATGGGCATACCTTTTGCTGGTAAAAAATGATGGATTTCTTCTAAAATGAGTATGTCATACATTGATATACAGTGCCAGAAGGCAAACCGGGCTAAATCAAAATCCAGTTTCCTAACGAATGCATGGAGCTTGAATTTTGGCCCAGACTAATATAAATTTGAGGACATTCAGGACTTCCTCTATTTTTTTCCAGTTCTGGGCTTTAATTGTCAGGTGACAATTAAATCATTTTATAATACAATTCACTTTATTTTAAGCTTGGATTTATTCTTATTCAGTCTCCTTCCTTTTTCTGCTTTAAATTGTCCAGCAACTGGAGCTTAAAATACCTAATGAAAAAAAGCATCTTCAACTGAGCAGGAGAACGTGATTCTTTCTAGTAATCTGAACAGCACAAGGGCTCCATTTCAGAGTGAAGAAGACTGATCTGAGATGGCCCAGGTAGTCCCCTTGTAGAGTGACAGGAGCTAGAAAACATGATTTATGGTGAAGGTATACTCCTCGCAGCTTTCTTGATGTACCTCTGCACTTGATTTCCCATAGTGGTTTGAGAGCTGGTGCACACTTGCAGAAGGCAGCAGAGGCTTCGGCAGAGTGGCACTGAATAGCACTTCACACTGCCACACTTCTTGGTGTCACATGAGTCCGAGTTACCTAACAGACCTTGCATTCAGAAACCAGGCAGTGAAGAAGGATTGCAGCTAGTGAGAATGATAATTAATGACCTCTGCATTTTTGCCTCTAGCTCTCAGCTTTAGTAATTTGATCACTTTCATGGCAAAGACTAACAGAAAAGATTTTTATACTCTTAACATTTTCCAGGCATTTCAATACTGCCTTGCTTGCGAATTTATTAGTAGCACAAATAATGACTCACAGGTGTTTTGCAAGTTATTATTTACAACAGGAAGCATAGCTGTTAGATGAGAAGACACAAACATTCTTCACCTATGCTTAAAAATAAACATGAAATGTGAACAGTAAGGGTGAAAACAGATGCTATAGGCAAGTAAGTGGAAAAGTATACAACAACAGTTACAAAAGTTACAAAACAGCCTTATCCTGTTGTATTTAGGTATGAAATCCCACCATTGAATGCCAATATAGGACCATTTTAATGACATTTTAACTTTATATTTTTATCAAATAAATGCTTCTCAGCTTCTCCTTCTTTTAGTTATTCATGGAGCTTGACTAGAATAGCTTAGCGCTAATGATGGAAAAGTCAAAGGCCACAGGATGGTTGCCAGCAACCTACCCCATTAAACAAGATGACCAGAGTATCTCAGGCTCCTCCTTAGCACTGACATTACTCTTCCAGTTCCCCAGGTTCTGCTTCATCTCTCTTTGGGTCGCAGACTGAGAGTGACTAAGGTCTCTCCAGAGCGCAAAGTGATATGTTGGGGGCACAGGCCAGCCCTGTGCCAGACAAGGACTGACCGTGCTCAGTTCTGCCAAGAGACTGCTTGGAGGTTTTGTTAAGGAAGCTTAACCTCATCTTGTTGAAAGTCTGGTCACACTACGCCCATTCACACACAACTCATTGTGAATATAAGTAAAAAAAATACTCAGAGAAATAGAATAAAAATTCCTGAATTAGAAATAAATTAAGCAGAAAAACTAACTCTCTCCATGACTAATCTTCTCTATCTCTGTAGTCAAATATTTGCATCTTGCTCACCATATAATACAAAAAGTTCCCTTGCTAATCCATTCATTTTGATTCACTGGGACATGTTCTAGTAAGACATGACAATGCTCTGCAATCCAAACCTGACCTTAAACTTATCTGAGAAAAGAAAGCTTTAGCCCTGTTCCAAGAATGACCTTCCCACTCTGTTCCTCTTCTTTGCTTTTGAATACTTTCACATTTACAGGTTTCAGAAGATAGACTTAAGAGCCACACGAATCTCTTGGCAATGCCTGAAGGAGCTTGTTCAGACCAAGCAGCTTCAGCAAACATCGCCCCATTTTCCTTCTACCTAAACCCCTGAATAATTTATGCTCATGCATCCCCTGTTGGCTCATGCATCCCCAAGCCAGACAGAATGGAGGTATTTTTCCTACTTTTGCCTATTTTGGCCTTATCTTGGAGCCTGAGTTCTACTCAAGTTACATCACCTCCTACAAGCCTCTGCGTACAGCAATAACTCTAACCAGCTCATGCCAGAGCCTGTTACACAATTTCCTGTATTGTCTATATGAAGAAGAAAAAACATTATTATGATTGCTCTTCCTCCTCTTTCACATCACTTGGACTGAAAACAACTCGGCTTGTTATTGCACTTGCAGGAAGTTTGTTACAGATTGTCTGGGATGATGAAATGCATACACCTGCAATAGCACCCAATTTACTTTTAAACTCATTAAATGGGAAGTTGGTTTGCTTTGTTAACACAGTAGTTTTCTAGCACAGACTCATTTTTGTCAAACATGTTAAGCCCAGGTTTGGTCTTACATTCAAATAGGGTTTATTTGCACATAACCTAAAAGAAGGGGAGGGATGGGAGAACTCAACATAATGTTTCTAAAATTTTTAAGGGTAAAACAACGCGATATCCATCACTCACCCATTAGACACGTGAAATATTGCCAACACTTTACAGCCCTTAGAGCTGCTAAGACACTCATATCTGACTTTCCTGTTGATAAAATTGTTCTCAAGGTAGACACAGTCTGCTCAGCCCATCTTCTGCTAGCTAATTATGTGCCATCGTTACTCCTGAAAACTTTATTCTCTTCACTCTGGTTACACCTGGCAGGATCCAAATTGATAAAGGACAAGCCTGTATCTTAAAGGCACTGGCCAACTACTCTTCACCAGGAACAAGAATGAAACACTTGTACTCCACAACTGTGACAGAGACAGTTTCTTGCACCTTTGTCAGGACCACTCCTATGGGCTGACATCAAACATTGATTAAAGCAGGTACAGCAGTAAATAAGCTTCCTAAAGTTAAAGGGGTTGTTGGGTATAAAATTTTCCTTCTATTATTTTCTCAGAACTAAGAGCAAAGGGAATATTTTACAGTTCACCTTTGTGCTCTGGGATTACTTTTCTATGGGTACGGTTGAGGCCTATGCTGGATTTTCTGCATTTTCGAGGAAATAACCTTTCTCTGACTTCTTTGCTGCTGTCCTCATTTCCGCTCTCAGATCCTGTTGGCAATTCTGGCTTTCACACAACTAAAGTGCTTAAGCAGTTTAAAGAACTTCAG
This sequence comes from Balearica regulorum gibbericeps, assembly GCF_011004875.1. NCBI lineage: Eukaryota > Metazoa > Chordata > Aves > Gruiformes > Gruidae > Balearica > Balearica regulorum. Next base: position 49,485,095 of record NC_046188.1, on the reverse strand, counting down.
TGCTGGATGTGCATGCATACATATATAATGCCACTTTCTCTCTCTGCTTTCAATAGATGCAGTAAAAGTGAAAACACATCTAATTTAGCACACAATCTGTACAGGGAAGACTTTGCTGTACCCTAGTGTCCCCCATATTGAAGCCACCAACGTTCTGGAAGGAAATCCTGACGGATCCAGCAGGATTATTCATAACCTTGCCAATTTGGCAAGTTTTGCTACTTATTAGTGCGAGGTAGGTGCAAACAAATTCCTGGGTTCACAAGTGTACCTTGGCGATACCATTTTGTTTCCGCTGTGCATTCCCTGAAGCCTTACTGTGAACTTCAGCAACCAACCTTTGTGTACTCTAAGAGCATCCCCATCACACTAGATCTGATGCATTAGAACTTTTCCTAACATATACAAAACTTCCTCAGAAGTACTTCATACTGCCACGTATCAGGGAACTATGTAGAGGAGAGGAAACTATGCTAACCTAAGCCCCTGCTGCTGTCCTTGATGCCTGCCCATTCTGCCCTGATTTTACACTAATTACCATTAAAATCTTTCCAGAAGTTTGGGCAAGAAGTATAACCCAGAATCTGCTTTTGATACCTGCTTTATCAAGATCTGGTAAATGCCAGAAGAATCAGAACAGCATTAGAGAGATAACTTCTAAAAGTGTAAAAGTTTTAATGGTAATTTTTACACTTGATTGTTGCTGGGTCTTGTACCTCTGACCTTCCTAACAAACAAAATTTTCTAATGCTGTTTGCCCCTCTCTCCTGTGTCTTAGACCACTTTTGTCATGATACCAAGAGTCCGGATTTCACTATTGGGTTTACTAACAGCCACTGCAGCAATCAGCAAGACCCAGTTTGCTTCTAAGCAGGTACTGCTGTTTTGAACAAAGTAGGCATGGACAGACCACATACTATTCATCTTGTGAAGGCTATCTAGACTTCTTCCCTGATAAGCATTTGTACAATACAGGGCCCATAAGGCACCAAAAGAGTTTAGCTAAATTCCTGTATTTCATGGGATCAGACTGTGCCCTGAATGCAATTTTAAGTACTCTAGCCTCAGAGAATCTCCTAAGGGTTAAGTGCAATTGAAACTGTCTCTGGTCATTTCCTAAATCCTTTCTTTCCTCTCTGTTATGGGTGATATGGCTACATGTAATCTTGTAATGAGCCAGAAGGCTCTTCACTGAAAGCGCAAAGGATTCTTGAATGATAACAGAGGGAGGATTTCTTATACAAAAGGAAGCGTTTGTCCCAGCTGGAAAAGGAAAGCTGACTACAGAGAGCCCCCTTTTGTTTAATTTGTAAATGGCCATTGTGTCTAATTCAATTATTTGTGGTACACTGATACAGTAAGAGACTACCAATGAACTGAGTTTATCAACAGTAAAAATAGGAAAAAACAACTGTTAAATAGCAGAAGTTGATGTTTTTGTAGAAAGATTTTAAGTACAGCACACACTTGTCTTTAACAGTAACCCAACATATTTCACTGTTTTCCAAAGGCCAAGTCCTATGTGGCCTGAGCACTTGTTCCCTAGGCAATTTCCTTAGATGACTGATAAGTCTTATTACAAGTTGCTTATGCTGTCTTTTATGTCATTTGAAGAGGAAAGGCACTAGAAATCAAAGTTGTTCATCTAGGCACAAGATAAGTGTGTAACCAGAAAGTCACTGCAGCTCATCTTAAACAAAGTGCTTCAAGTATCTTCTGGACTAAAAGCCTATTCTTTAGATTGCATGTAGCCAATAGAAATTAGTCCACGGTCACCCGTTCTTCTACATATCAGCTATCCCACCAACACTTTCTATCAGCCCTCACTGTTGGTACTACATTTGGGTCACTGCCCCAAAGATGGAAAATTATTCTACAGCAGCAAATTGATCGCAGTGACTACCTTGTGGCATAACTTCATCCCCTCTGTACGTACCAGGCCTCTGCCACCCATTTCAATATCCCTGGTAACATCTACTTGGTTTTTATCTCTTGTTTCCAGTTCTACATTTAACAGAAAGAAGTGTACTATCATTAAGACTGCGTCAGATGGACACCGTCTAAAAGGGGAAGTCCCTTACTTCATTCATGTGTATGTCAAGGATCACATTTCAACTCTTTGCTCTTATCTTGGAATACAAAAGGTTGATTCTCCACACTTCCCAACGAGAAGTTTTTCTGCTTAATAGACAGTCTAAGAACAAAATTATTGACGGATTCTCTACGAAGTCACTGGACTGGCATGTTACAGTCTAGACTCACTTAGTTCTACTAGAAATAATAGTGCCTCAGACAAATAGTCTGTATACTAATGCCCCAGACTGTTAATAAGCATCACCTAAAAGAAAGCTCACCTTCATGCTGAATTCTGAACCATGTTTTTCCTCTTTATTAATTAGCTTTTCCAAGTTAACCAAGGTCAGTACACCTCTTTTTTGTCTCTCACTTGCCTGCCCCTTTAATCTCCTTATGTTTCATTTTTCTGAGCTGCCACCTCTCACACATTGACAGAGACATATGGTTTATAAGATATTTTTTTTAAGGCCTCAGCTCACTGATGAATTGTCTTGGGTTTTTTCTTTGTAGTTTGGTTGGTTTTTTTCCTCCCTCCCACTTCTACAGAGGAAAAGAGTATTTTCTTCTCTTGGTTGCATGGATGTGTATGGGAAGGAAAGACCTTCTTGGTCTATGAGTGAGAAGATACTCAAATTAGAGTACATAAAGCTCTGCAATAACCTCTTTCCTCAAATGCAAAGGAACTGATTAGATGGGACTTTACCTTGTCTCTCAATTGAGTGCCTATTTACTTCTAATTCAGGGCTTAGTCAAAATTCAGGGCTTGTGAAAAATTCAGTGAAAGTTCAGAACATATTCCCAGAACAATATATTTCAGTTCAGATATGCTAAAATTAAGGTCTCTGTTTAGCTCAGGTCCATGTATTTTTACCTGTGTAAGGGACATTAACATGATTCAGTCTTCCCAAGACATAATATGATCTTTAGCCCAGCCTATTAAGAGAATGGGAAACCATCTGGGTACCCAAATTACAACTACTATGGTAAGACAACAGCATATCACATTGCAACAGTTTGATAATCCAGCCAAGGTAGTTCTGATCAAAGAGCTTTTGAAACTCTGTACACACACAGTAGAGTGTCATAGGAATTTTTTCACAGAAGTGTTAGATGGAAAGCAGCACGTAATAGAGCTGTATTCAAGTTGTATTTGACTGTGGACAGGAAAGTTGGAAACTTATTTGCAAGAAAATTAGACAAAACTGCAATCTTAGTTCAAACTTCCTCACCTCTGCTACAATTTGTACTTGACCCTGACTTTATGCAGGCCTATCTCTTACAGAGAGCTGAAGCAAAATAAAGAATCCATATGCAACTGAAGGAGAGGGCACTGCAAACACGCTACTGAGTTATATCATGGTAACCTGGGTCCTTCAAGTGTATCTCCATGCAACAGTTGTGGAGAAAAGAGTAAATGGGATGCAATGAAAAACAAACTGGTTTCCTCTGTCCCACCACTACTTGCCAGAAAGACAACAGAAGAACCTAAGTTACTCATTCTCTTTCATGGTCACTAGCTGGATTGTATGTTTTCTTGCATAAAATGCTGCATCCATTCTATGTTGTTTTGTAGATTTAACCCATAGACTAGTTATGAACTTAAAAGCAAAACAAAAATCCCAACAGCAATTAGGATTTTATAATGAAATATATACTAATAAATTTACTATGCTGTATCTGGTGTAAATTCAGCAACTTGAAATTCATGTGGAAAACTGTGTTGAACCTAAACAATCAGAGTTGTAAAAAACAGAGCTCAATGTTTCTATTCAGTGTTTGTCTATCTCCTTATGTCCAGCAGCCCAACCTACAGGCCGTGGGTTTGGCTCTCTTAAATATGAAATGCTTCTCTTACTTCCCTTCAATGTAGAAGGGGAAAAAACTTTCAAAGAGGAACCTTTGCAATAGAAACATTCACACTTTAGAGACTTTTTTCTCAATGTAGTGTGAATGGTCCTGTGAAAATAGACCTTAACATGAAGCTTAAAGTGGAATTTGGCCAGAACATCGCCCGCCCCCGTGTCTCTCATTTGCCAGTTGCCCATGACTTCAGCATGTGTTCCATAGTAACGCACAGGCTTCAGCCCAGTGGTACGAAGAAAACGTGTATCACAGATATGTGAAGGAAAGATAATTAATAACCAGACATTTCTTGTCTGTTGCCATTTTCAACAAGGAAATATTCAGCCTCTTCGTATCACCCCTGTGTGAGGTGCTATTGGGGCAGGAGAGCTTATTCCTAAAATCCTTTGCTAGAAGAGCATGTAGGGCATTGCAGTGGTGAGAAAGGTCTTACAGAACCACTGCCAACTGTATTGGCCTGGAGAGACGCAAAGTCTGTTCTCCTCTGCAACCAGCTGTCTTCCCTTTTGTCTCTTCTGGCACAGGATGAGCCACCATTGTGCTACACAAAAGAGCAGCAGCAGCAGCTCACCTCTGCTTCCTCTTCCCTCTCAATTTACATAGAAGCAGGCACAACGGTACTTTTAAAATTAACCATCTTACTAGGGCATGATCCTGAAACCATGACTAATGCCGGTGAGACTCCATCACCTGAGCAGTTTTATGTATGAGGCGGTATGTGAAGCAGGAAAAGTCGCATGTGGCTAGCAAGGGCTGCACCATTCGAATAGGTCTGAAGGATGATGGGAGTCTGGTTTGGTCCTACACTGTCCAGAGGCTTTAGAAGAAGGGCTGTCTCACAGTGCACATGTACTTAATTCTTCCTGCTGCTTACTAGAGATTTTCAACCTTAATCTATCTACAGCCTGAATTACCATTTTTATTTTACTGCAAGCAGTCATTAAAAGGGGGTGGAGAGGATATTTATATTATTTAACAGCTGAATTTGCTGTACATATGCCGAGCTACCTGTAACCAAAGAGAAGGATGAAATGTGGGACAAAGATTCAAAATGAGATTAATAGAGAAGAAAGCAAACGATCAAACAACTTGAATGAATGCCACCTTTGTTCTTTGTAAATACATGTGTCCTAACTCCAGTTTCACACTTTCACACTCTGACGTAAAAGGGGTGTAAACACACAAAAGGGAAAGGGGGAAATTTTAACGGGAGCTATTAACTTCTAAAGGTAAGTACAGGACCTCATGAAGGACACTTTCTCTTACTTGACTTCAATATACAAGGAAAAAAAACTCCCTAAAAGCAAACTTTGCCATGAGTACACTCAAGCCTCAAATCTTTGAGAGGCACAAAGCTTGTGGTATGGTGCAATTAAAAGTGCTGGAGTGAACAAAATGTTATTTATGAGTAGCTAAATGTTATTTATTAGTAGCTTTGGTTTAGATCCTGTTTTAGAAAAGTTTCAGGAGGTGCATCTGTGACTGGCACTCAGGATGAAGGTTAGCAGACAGCAAACAACATGCCCTTGCTGTGGTCACTCTCTCTGCTTAGTTGGGTTTTTTTGCTAATTTCTCTCTTGATTTGTTACCGACGGAGAAATAGGTACAACCTTGATTCACATCAAAACAAACAAGACAAACAAACATGGGGGAAAACCAACTACTGCTTCATAAGAATTTGTTAGGGCCTGTGAAACCTGAGCTGATGCAAACTATTGCAAGTCTGAGTCTGCCCTAGTCCAGACCTGGTGAGCTCTAAGACTCATACTTTTCTCTCACAGACTTCCATGGGTTCGTTCTGAGGATGAAGAGAGGACAAGATGGATGGTTTTTACAAGGATGCTTTTGCCCTGTGATCTACATTATACGCTTCTGCTCATGCTTGTAACATAGTTTCACCTCAGATTTCAAAGGAGCAAGGCATTACCTTGGAAGATCTTCCTTATGTTCAACCATTACAGACTGAGCTCAGCAGGTAGAGGCTCAAGTGCTGATGTGCTTCGACTGTGTGATATTTGCAGCTTCCTAGCACTGGGTAATGTACAAAAGAGTGTCATGATCTCATGGGCTTGTCTGAGATGATAAAGCTAAAGGCTTTAAAGAAAGTACCTTTGTGGTTACTTAGCCTGACCCAAACTGTTTTAAAGTTCACTCAGCTATCACTGGATACTTCCTGCTGGAGGAGATGCCACAGGAGCCCTTTTCCACAGCCAATAAGAAGGCTACAGACAGGAAAAGTACCTGGATATCACAACCAGCAGAACTGATTATTGTAATGAAAACTGCTTGGGACTTAGGGCAGTTGGTATCATTTACAATATTATAGGAGTATAATAGATTCAAATTATGCCATCGTGGGCTAATACTATGGTCGTGCCCTCTAAGCCACATCATGCCACTGCATGACTCAGTCAGTGGTTGATTTCTCTTCTGAGTCAGCTGCATGATCATTATCATATTATATTTTAATGAAAAATCCAAAGCTAAAGTTACACAAGGTGAGTTCTTTGCAAGCTGTAGCTTCTCCAAAGGAAGCAGAAAGGAAGACTTGAACGAAGGCCCCCGGTATTCCATGCCAACCAGCTGAGATGACCAGGTGCAGAAGGCAGCACATCCCGCATTCTCCTACATGTGTGAGCAGAGCATGTTGCCCTTGGGTACAATTCTCCAGGACTGCACAATCACCTAGAGCTGCAGGGCTCTAACATGAGCGACTTGCTAAAGGTTAGACAAGTTGAGACAGAACCCAGATCTCCTCTTTTCTTCTAAGACTCCACGCTTTTGAACCTGAACCAAACCATACTAAAGTTAATGGAGGATTCCTATTTCTTTTAGTGATTTTCAGAGAAAGTACTCAAACCTCAGGGCTGTCTGATAAGAGGATGTGGGCTCCTTGCTCTCTGAAAATCTTGAGCCGCATGCCTGGAAAGAGATTTACCTGAGTAGGAGGAAGGATCTATCCCATTCTTGCTTTTGCAGATATAAATCTCATTCACTCATTTCTGGTTTTATGCACAATCTCTCCTCAGTTGTTCAAACAGAACAATGCAGCTAGCAATTGATTTTGGTTTGTATCTTGCTTGGAAAAAAAAAACCCCACAGATGCACGCCCATCTGGAGAGCATGCCATCCTCCCTCTAGACATAAAAGAATGACAGTGATGGTGGGGAAACTGCTTAGAGGTTTGGCTGTGCCCCACAGTACATTTTGTCACACTTCTTAGCAACTGAGTTCTTTCTCAGTACACTACATAGGATGGTAACTGTAATATCCTGGCATTTGTAATGAAAAACACAACACTGAAAGCTAAGGGTACACAGACCAGAGAAGCCTCCACCTCATTTCTTGCACTCATCTTAAATACTGTGTAACAATTCATTCAATGTACATCTGTGCCTTAGCACTCCCTTACACACCACAAAGAACAAGAATGTGGGAAAAAATCCAGTTTCTTCATCCACTTTGCATGTTATTGGCTTCATTACATAAAGGTCTGTCCAAAAAGGCAGACTAAGTAAATTGTTAAGAGCAGCGATTCAGTTTCTGTCCAGTATGGAAGTTGTTCCGTACAATCTCACAGATAGTAATTCGTTTTTTCCCTCGCTGTGACACCTTTTCCAAAGACTTACACTATACTCCCCAGCTCAGTTTTCTCTAGCTCAGTTATGATGCTTTCAGGTAATAAAAGAAAAAAATCATTCCATACTGACACACTGTACAGACGAACTTCAAACCTTTTTTTCAGCAATGAGGGTCTGCAATGCCATCAAAGAATACTCCTATCTCCAAACTTTTGTGACTGGAGCATGGAAATAAATGGCTATGCAAGTTCCCTTTGGGGATACTGAGTGTAGATGTGCAATGTCTTAGGGAAAAAATTTCTGTACAATACTGTCAAACAAATACCCAATTACTTCCTTAAGCAGAACACCTTCTGACTTTTTGGGAGTGTATAGCTTAAGCTCCAAATGAAAGAACAGATTTATTTTTAAAGCGTGCAATATTAGCGTGAGCTGAAATAAACTCAGAAGAACAGTAAGTCCCCTTGTTTCAGGGACCACTCTTGCAAACCGAAGAGGAGGTGTCCGCATGATTTATTACCAAGGCCCCATACACTGAAAGGATTCTATTCAGTTTTACACAGGCAGTGTGAAGGTTATTCAAAACATTTGCCTTTAGAAATGGTTTTCATGACAGCTTTCTGCTGGTATGTTCTTTCTTTCTAGACTTCCCAGTCTAGGTTTGAAAAACAAACAGGATCTCTGCATTTCTTTATTTCTTTTTCATTGAAAAAATACAAAGTTCATGAGAATCTGAAAAAAATAACTATTTTATATATATAGTTGTCAGTTTGAAACAGACATAAAAACAATCAGTGCAAGAAAAAGCTAGGTTCTGTGTACTACATGGAGGTATTTTAAAGGCAGAACTACAATGGGTATAGGAAAACTCAGAGGAGCTACATTCCTGATCATATCCTTTTTCCTTTAACGTTAGTGAAAACTCTGCCCATAGGCCTAGCTTTTTTAAATCTAACCAAGAAAAAAACAAAAAAACACCACCAAAAACCCACAACTGATGAACCCTGGGAAAAAGTGTCAACCAGCCAGAAGGAAGTTGTGCAGCAGATTTGATAGAAAGACTGATCTTGGACCAGAAACATACACAGGAATTTTTGGATACCTGGCAACTATTTCAAAGGGCTAACTGAAGACAGTTCATTGCAGGCACCACCAAATGCTTTCCAGGAGACCAGACAGCTGCTGAAAGACAAAGATATACACTCAAGTTCTTTTATCAGTGTTTTTCTTCTACTGTGAATTTGAATCAGGATATGAATTATAATGGCAACCATTAGGACAATTTGGCACTTTTAAGGGAAAACTTACAGTGGAGTAAGCCATCTCAGCTTTATTGACGCTAAATAAGCTAGTTAATGATGAATTAGTTCACTAGTATTTTTAGAGTTTTAACTGCTATAGACTTGTCCTTGGCTCTCTCATGGGCTCACTGCTACTTTGGTGATCTGCCGAACTTCTCTGTACCTCCACTCACCTGTCAGCACAGTAAATGTAATGCTGCCCACAACAGTGTTGTTAAGATGCAGAAACATGTCTGAAGACCACTGCAGAAATACAGTGGTTTTATTGCTGTTTTATTTCAATTTTGATAAGGAAATCTGATTGAAGGGGCACAGGAGAAGTGGCTCCCTGGCAGAGGAGATGAGCAGCACACGTGCTGGGGGGACAACGCCAGAGACCCAGCAATGAAGTGACTCAAACTGGCTGATACACCACCAAACACTGCAAGACTCATGGCAGAGACTCAAGGCTTCTGCCACTTTATGCTTGTAGACAATCTCCTGAGTCTGGAAATCACACAAATAACTGCCTCAAAACAGAAACCTAGGAGAAAGCCTCACAGCTCAGTAGCGCAGTCTTTATCTTGGGCTGGTGGTAGTAGACAAGGTACCTGTTTTGATAGTCCTTACATAGCCCAGAGCTCTCACAGACTGTTTTCCAATGAAAGCAAACACTAACCATTACTATATTCAAGGTCCCTGCATAGCATCCCCTAACGATTCTAGCTTTATAAACTAAAAGCCAGTGTGGTTTTTCTACCTCCCCTTCATCCCCTTCATCAATCAATACCCCCAAGTCCTTCTCCTCAGGGCTGCTTTCAATCCATTCCTCACCCAGCCTATAGTTGTGCTTGGGATTGCGCTGACCCACATGCAGGACCTTGCACTTGGCCTTGTTGAACTTCATGCGGTTCGTACGGGCCCACCTCTCAAACCTGCTGAGGTTCCTCTGGATGGCACCCCTTCCCTCCAGCGTGTCGACCGCACCACACAGCTTGGTGTCATCGGCAAACTTGCTGAGGGTGCACTTGATCCCATTTGTCCCCGACAAAGATGTTGAACAGTGCCGGTCCCAGTACCGACCCCTGAGGGACGCCACTCATCACCGTTCTCCACTTGGACATTGAGCTGTTGACCACAACTCTTTGAGTGTGACCATCCAGCCAATTCCTTATCCACCGAGTGGTCCATTCATCTAATCCATGTCTCTCCAATTTAGAGACAAGGATGTTGTGCGGGACAGTGTCAAATGCCTTGCACAAGTCCAGGTAGATGACAATGATAATACATAGGCATTTTCCATAGAACAGACATCTAAATCTCACTCATACAATGACATTTTAAAATATTGTCCTTAGAAAAAGTATATAAATGACCTGACCGTCAGAGTTATTACAGTAGTCTTAGAGAAGTCTGATTTTGCTGAGTTTAATTCTCCTTACGCTGGCATCAGACGATTCATACTGGAGTCCGTGAGAACTGCAGCGAGAATATGGACTATCAGTTCATTGGATTCACTGCTGGAATTGTAGTAATGCACGTGAAATGAAAATTAAGGCAAAGTCCTGGAGCACTCTTAGGCCAGAGTCACTACCAGCTTTATTCCTCCTTTTTAATTTTGTTATACCATTCAGCTTAAGAGAGTTACAACAGCATAAAAATAAACTGACCAACAATGCAGCATTTTGCTGTCTGGTCAAATAGTTTACTTAGCTGCCAATGGATAATCATCTAAAAATTTTCCTCTCGTGCTTTACCACTGACTTAATAAACCACTGTGCTTACCTTGTCAGATTCTAGGAAAAATTTCATCAAAAAGCAAGGTGCTTTAATCCAGACAATGTACTAAGTTCTTATTTTGTTCTAATTACACTTCCCAAATGGTGTCTTTATAGAAGGAAAACAAAGAGGAATGTAAGATATCATAGCAAATTGAATCCCATTTGTGGCTAGGCAGAATAATGGAAATGAAACATGTTATTAGAAAAGCTGAATATGCCACCTAAATTTGCAACAAGTTTATATTGAGCTAGACACTGTCACCCTTATTCACAATGAGGATCATCAGGTTTCAACTCAAGACTCTACTCAAAATGCAGCCCGTATTATAATGCAGAAGAAAAAATAAAGTAAGATTTTCTACAAAGAAAACAAATTTTGAAAAATAAGATAGACATCACTGGCCTTACTGTCCTAATGATAATGCTCCCTTATGTGAGCATACAGAACGCTTCATGACCCACTGAACAGTGCGATTGATTCCATCTTGCAAAGTTCTTCACTTTCCATTTTTCTGTATCTGATGGCCAGTCTGTGAATTTGAGAGCATACACTGAGGTACAGAGTACAGAATATCACTACATTTGGCCCAAAGTGCCAGACACATAAACACCATAATACAGCAAAATGAGGCTAGTCCCCAAAGACATCTTCCTGACATTCTTCAGTAAGAAGCAAAATAACTTACATTTATGATCTGGGAGTTAAAGTAGGCTCTCTGAACAGATGTAAAAAGGTAGAGTTTTCACAAAACAAGGGTTCTTTTTGCAAGGTGTAAACAAGAGAGGCCCTGAATCTTCGCTGCTGGTCAAATGGAAACAAGTTATGCTGAATATAGCAAACTGTCATTAAAATAGCACATTATATACCCAGGTGACCGATAGCTTTATTATGGTTGGAACAATAGGGGAATTTTATCCTGTGGATGTACAGTGGGAACTGAGTACTGGACTGCATCCCTCGTAAGCTTTAATATAACAAATGTAACTCTTCTCACAAAACGCTATTTAAGATGTGGGGATCAGAAAAGCACACCATTATGAAATAGGCTGCTCTATGGGACACAAACTATTTTCCATCTGTGGCTGTAGTAGATAGAAAGAAAAGAACTTAATGTTTAGAAAGGAGGCTAAGGTTAGATGTTACGGAAACTCTCTGCACAAGTAGCCTGCAGAGGCTGAGGATGTCCTTCATTCACCCTCTAGTTTAAACAAAAATCTGTGAGAGATGAGACCAGAACGATTTATCCTGTCTCAGATGAAGGCTGGAAAACCTCCTTAGGTCCCTTGCAGCATTATTTCTGGATGCTATAATAGTTGGGTTACTGTGTTGTTTCAGTTTCCACTAATGTGCAATAAGCATTAATACAAACAAACAGCAAAGGGCTTTGGTTGCTTGATTGCATTTAGTCTCTTACCAATTATCAGTCTGCCTCAGACACTGAATGTGTTTTACAGTTTGTGCTGGGCACAGGAGTCACACTGCTCTCTGTGAACCAGGTTTGATGTGCTAAATTCCTAACAGTGGTGTCAGGGTTGTTTGGGATGTAAAGCACTCTGCCACTTTCCAAATATCAAGGCATTTTTAGGCACCAAAGTTTTCAGTGGTGTTCATTAGTGGGAAGATCCCCACTGATGTGTCTATATGTATGCTTATTTAATAATGTGACGCCATTTAACCATTAAAAATAATACAGAGTTTCTGTTTCCTTCAAAAACACCCCATCCAGTTCAGAGGTATTAAAATTCATATTTTACACATTGCAAAACAAGACAGGTGCTTGTTCATTCTTGCATTGTGATTCTATGTTATTTTAAGCACTGGTGTCTATTCGTAGTCCTTGCACTAAAGCCCTTGGATAAAAGCATGACAGTTTATTTTTAGTGAACTTTTTTTCCAATGAATTTTATTCTAAAGCCTGACTAATCTTTGCTGCACCACAGAGTAGGCTGATCTCTTGATAAATCTTAGCTTAGATTGGTGGTGAGCTGCAAGAAGACACCAAATGCTTTTTCAATTAATCCTCTTTTATATCTACCCTTAGAAGAGGGTAAGGAAGGCAGAGAAGAGCCAGACAACATGCAACACTTCCCTGGGATCCTAGTGCAGCCTAGAAAAGGTAGGGGAGTCGCATGCATTTAGTTGTCTTCTGTTTCTTACCATGGTCTTTTTAGCAGCTCTACAACGCATGAATTTGTCTGCTCTGCCTGCAATTATTCACTGCATCTCAAAGATTTGACAGTAAAACATGCAACAGATTTGCTTGCTCGGATTTTCTTACTTTTATCTTAGCCTCTCTAACTAGGATGTTGGAAAAAAAGAAGGCCTGAGGGAGAAACGTATTTCAATTTACAGAATGGTGCATTTTTAGATATATATTATAATTAAATTTTAATACATAATTTAAAAAGTGCCGAAGCCATCAACAGTCTTTGAAGTGTTTCTACTGGAGCCTGTGATTGGCAATTCCACAGCCTGAACCTGTGAGACAGAGGCAGACAGACAGACCTCACCTCTTCTCTGTTCACAGCCTTACAGCTGCTAATTCTGAGTGCCCCCTTCCCTTGTATGGGAAAACATGGTGGTATGATTGTTACAGACGGCGTAAAGGTAAGGGTCATGAGGAGGGATTTCTCCAGTGTGAGGGAGGTTCCTGAGGCAGAATACCACACCCTGTGCACAGCGGGCATATGGGTACAGGAAAGGCCATTTCACACACCCGAGGGGTGTGAGGAGGACAAATAGCTGACTCCATATGTCCTGAAGTGACAACCTAGACCTTGGATTACTCCCAGCTGGGCAGAGGTAGAGAACCAAATATGCTTTCCTAATCTGTGCTGGAGTAATGGCCACATGGAAAATGGGGAGCTCGGGCAGGCATCTCCCCATTTCAGCAAGTCTCAGGCACAGACCTTAATCTGATTTTCTTCAGTAAGAAAAAAAAAACTTTGGCTTCAGCTTCCTGATGTGCTCTGCAGACAGGAAGAATGCAGCCGTTATTCTTCCAAGTAATCTCACAGGGACTGCTTATGAGAGCAGGCATTGCAAAACCAGGCTTGAACTCTTCTGCCCCATGCTTAAATAATCCTCCTTTCCATTTCAGGGAGAGAACTAAGAAGATACAAGAAAACATTGGGTAATTCACATTTTTTGGTGAAATGGCACCTAGATATACTACTCAGCTTGAGATGTTTATTGAACTCTGGCAGTGGAATGCCTCATAAGTGCAAGTAAATGTCTCTAAAAATATTTAACTAAATCTTTTAAATGAGACTCTAACTGTAACCTTTTGCCCTTCTTGGGGCATCAATTTCAGCTCTTAAATAACCTGGCCAATCCTCCTAACACCTCTGCAGGGAAATCAGCTGAGTGGGGTAGGGCTTAACACGTGCCAACCTACAGAGAGCCTGGTGGCCATCAGCTGTCTGCAAGGGATGGCTAGGCTGGCTGCAGGATGGAGGAAAAGATAGAAATGTTAGGGATTGGTAGCGAACAGCAAAAAGCAGCATTGCTCTTGTTACAATCAGAACTTCTGAGGTTTCTGGTAATTCCCTATTTGTATCTCAGTCATGAAGCAATGACTGTTTCCAAACCAGTATGTTAAACACATCAGAGGCTTGGGCCTTTCCCATTCACCCACACGCTGTTGCACGCCAGCCTTCCTTTGAGAGGTCTATTGCAGCCAGCCCTCATGGGCTGAATGGTAATCAACACTGAACAGGAAAAAAACACATATTATCTATAAGCCTTGTGGATTTGCACGAAGGTTTACTGATTTTTATTTTTTCTTTTTCTTCTGCTTTATCTTTTTGCTTTTTTCCTTTTTTCTTTTTAATTCTTCTTCTTCTTTTCTTTGCTTTTTGCCATCTGATTTGTAACGTTTCCTTTTTCAGTCACAAGCAAGAGGGAGTTGCCCTGAATATTCCTGAATCATGATTCTGTCTGGGTTTACCGAATAACTAAAATATCTGCTAAGGACAACCCCACTGCTAATGTTATGGCCCCACACATTCCCCACAGGCCACCTCTCTTCCTCCCCACTGTCTAGTTTTCAGTAAATTACATTTCAGGATCACTCTGTGGCCTTAGTAAATAGATCATTTCCTACCATGGACTGCACCCTACATGGGGAAGGAATATTTTCTTTCCTGCTAAAAAGGCAGCTTTTGTACAGTGGTGCAGATGCTGCAGTGATGAAGAAACTGGAGATAAACAAGTGCTCTCCTTTCTATTTGCACGCTGGGTATGTCCAGAACGAATCTGGTGGACAGTCTTAAAACCCCAGAGGACAGCAGGATCTCACTGCAGAAAAAGGAAGGCTGGATTTTTTTAATTTCCATTAGTGCCTGTGGACCTTTCTCCTCTCTTATAAAGCTCTACACTAGGTATGTTGTAGGTCATCTGGGCACTTCCTAGGCAATTCAAGTCGTGTGCCTTGACATACCTTAAAGTGATTCGCACAGCCTGCTCATTCAAGTTTTAAGGAATTTATCGTCCACTACTTCCCCTGAAAATCTCCAAAACTGTCTAATGAATCTTACATTAATACATAAATACATGCATACATTTGGATTTTTTTTCAGTAAATTCAAGCTAATTTTTCCCTTGTTTTTTTTCCATCTGAATATTTCTAATTATATCTGATGAGGACCAAGCAAATTACTTTTCTTCCTTTCTTGATGGTACAAATACTTGTCTCAACCTGCAGCACTATATTTCAGCTCAGAGCCCAGCAGAAGAATGCCCTCAGATAAGCACAGGCAACTTAAAACTTCCACTGAAATCAGTTTCTCCTTCCTGTGGCAATAACAGTAAAGGGTAGTTCTGCTTCTCCCTCTAATTTCAGTGGCCTGGTACAGAAAACTTACCTCTAACAAAAACCTGACAAAAAGCAGGAGTCTGTGCTTTCAACTTCAAGTTTCTCCAAGAAGCCTGCTGTGCTGCCACTCATTTGAGGTTAGCTGTTTGGCCTGATCTTCTCCCAGCTTTGCTGAACAGCTGAGGTCTCCCATTCCCTCTGAAATGGTATCACACATTTACCTCTATGAAGTTGCAGTGAGGCATGATCTGGCTTGAACAGTTGGCAAAAAAGCTGCCTACTCTTCAGTTTATTGCTTTTCCTAGAAACGATCAATGCCACCTGCCAGGTGTCTCAGAAAAGTGAGGCATCCTACAGCTCTGATTTCCTGGTTTTATCTTTTTTCCAAAGGACTCATTAAGGACCTGTGATGGACAGGCAGGCAGATAGAGCTCTTGTCTGTTCAGCTGATGAGGTTATAATATCTGTCCTAAACCATCAGCTTTGTATTTCAAACCCTGCTCATAAAACCTGTCTTTGGTCTTATTTCTGCATACCAAAGCCTCACTGGAGTTTGAAGAGATGAAGAGAAGAGCTGCAGAAAAATCTGCACTAATAAAGATTACAACAATAATTATCAGCCTACAGTGACATCTGAGTATACCAGCCATCACAATGGGAAAAGTTGGGGTTGGAAGAAGAAGACATCCATGGACTTCTTTGATTAAGCTGCATAGCCCTACAGCAGGCTCTGAATTTGGCCCAGAGACACATGTGGAGCTACGCACAGCATCCTACCTAAGCTACCCATTTGGGAAAGAAAGGTCTCTCTCTAGCCAGGAACAGCAGCCTAGCGAAAGACCCATATACAACCCCTTCAGATCTAAAAGGAAAATTCACCTATCTGGGACTGAGCATTTGGGGGCCATATTAGTCTTAGGTGGAAAAATGTATGATATGATTGATACTTACTCAACTGTTGTTTCAACAAACAAATTTAGGATCACATCCCCAGTATTTTTGAGCATAACTACATCTACCAAATTTCCTCCTTGGCATATCTGTTAAACACGTTGTCCTGGTTCTGGCAAGGATAGAGTTAATTTCACAAGGAGCCAGGACAGGTCACCCAAGCTGGCCGGGGGCTATTCCATGCCATGGGAGGTCATGCTCACCATAAAAGGGGGCTAGTCGGGCAGGGGCGGGCTCGGCGTGGCTCCGGGACGAGCTGAGCGTCTGGTCGGTCGTTTGTCGGAATGGTAAATCATTCTCTGTTATCACCCATTGTTACTGTTACCAGTACTGTTGTTGCCTGTTTTCCCTCTCCCTTGCTGTCCCAGTAACCTGCCCTTATCCCAGCCCTTGAGGCTTTGCCGTTGTTTTTCCGTTCTCCTCCCCATCCCGCCGGGGGAGGGGTGAGCGAGCACTGCGTGGTGCTCAGCTGCCGGCTGGGGCTAAACCACGTCACACCTGTATTTTCCTAGAACACATTCCTAGACCATGAATAGTGGAGGTTACTACTTATGTGTTTCTTATATCACATTTTAAAAATTTCTGCCATTTTTGTAACAAATATTCAACAGTACCAGAAATGTAATTCTTATCTGGAGTCACCAATCAAATCCCTCAGTGAGAAAAGACTAAAAATAAAGACAGTCAGAATAACCAAAGAAAACTGATTGTATATACAGGAGAAAAACTTTAAGTAGTTTTAAAGCAGTAATATAAAGTCTTACAACAGCAATTATTCAGAGCCTTTTGAAAAAGTAAGCATTGTGTCAACCAGTTTTGTAAGTTTAAAGGAGCTGTCTGATCCTTGGGAGAACAGCTGCTGCCTTCGCCAATACCAGAATACATAAGTATACGTTGTTCTTGATACTAAAGATGGAAAATATTCTGCCCTCAAATCACACCACTGGCACATTTCTTTTCCAAGTGAATTGCCCTCTTAACCTCATGATGCTTTTTGTACTGCTTTTTGTACTAAACCCTGAAAAGAATTTCCAGGAAATTTTGAAACAGAAAATGTTTGAAATATGTTTGGGGGAAGGGTGGATCTAAGCAAGGAAAATCCATTATGAAAATTCTTAATAAATAGTGCAAAACCAGAACTTCAGAGCTCATCAATTTAGCTTCTGTTTTCTTAGAAAATTAGAATACTACACTCTTTCCCTACATACGTACTAGTCGGAAAAAAGCTTGTGGATGACTGAATGTATAAAAAAACCCTTTAAAACTTCTGCAGTACTTTTACAACCATGCTATTTCTGCATAGAAAAGCTGTATCAAAAACTAGCAGGCGGACACATTTTTTTCCCTAAATTTTTACTTTTACAGTTACCACCCAGATTCTAATTTAAAATAGTAATTCATTGAAGCTCAGAGGAAGAAATTCCCTTTTAAACATAAGCCATTCTGCCTGTCTGTTAGCGGCTATATAAACAGCTAGAGCGGCTTAAAGCTTGAGAGTAGATGACAAAGCTCCAGGAAAATATATAAAGAAAAGAAAAAAGATCTTATAGCTTACATAATGTACTATGAAATCCCAGTGCTACAAAAGTGCCATTTTCTCAGTAAAACACATGACACCACAGTGCACTGCTTTGCATTTTGTGCTGCTGGAAACCATTAAAATCTACTCCTGACTGACAGTATTAGGTTGCTACAGGAATGTCTGAGATGTCTGTTCATAAAAACATATTTGGGCTGCTTTGAACATGAACAGTGCGTGTCTTGACAAAGGGTAGATGCGTATATGCTAAAGCTGACTGAAACACACAGTTTGCAACTGACTGATTGATGAATTGTCTGTGTAAATTTCAGGCAAGTAGGTCACATCTCTGCTAAAGTAAATTGACAGGACTACACTGTAGTCATCACTGTAGTAGAGTGATGACCAGTGAACATGAGCAGAAAATATATCTCACTGTCTGCAAGGTCTCTTGGCTGAGGGAAAGTAACAAAAATACTCTTTGTTTCCATTTTCTTTCTCACTGCACTTCCTGGAAAATAGTTGCTGGGTTTCATGTTCACATTATAATAGGGTCCGTTTCTCCTAATGGAGCACCAGTTGCGTTTTGGCATACATGCACACATATAACCACACTCAGTGTGGAGTTAGAACAGCTCCAGTCTGTGTCCTTTGGCCATAAAGTCTGTGTCACATTTTTGCACAGCTCCTTCAGTTCCCTGGAGCATGAAAGTAAGGCAAAAGGAGTGGTGACAGATGCATGGGATGCTTTGTGGTGCTGCCCATTACTTCAGGAGAGTCTTGTAGCTTAGGCCATTTCTACCAGATTGAAGTAGTTGTTATTATTAACAACATATAATTCACTATTGCATGAGTTGCACACATGTAGTCAGCCTTGCTTCTCTAAAAGGGCTGCTCCTCTATGATGGATGTAGTAACAGCACAGCGTAACATCATGAGGACTTTTATTTTGGGAGAGGCAGAGTGAATTTTACATAGTGGAGGGTGTTGGTGTTGCCAGGGAGTGGAACTGCATGCCTATGGGAGGGGAGCTGGGCTCATCCCTGGACCCAGTCCAGCCTGACTCAGCTGTGATCAAACGTGCAACCACTAATGGCAGTTTTGTGATATATGTGAAATGAATTATTTCATTTCCTAGGGAGCACTCCCACAAACCACAAAAACATTACTTGTGGTAGACACAGCAGGGGGCAGTCAAAGGATAAAATGCCCGTTGGGACTGAATTCAGTTCCTGCAAGAGACAGGATGAGATTTTTCAAACGTACACAAATTAGATGCTTGAGTATTTGGAAGCCTGTCTAGAAGACTGTACTGAAGCAGCACTGAGACCTTCCTACCCATGGACAAATACCAACTGAAATCTATTCTTCTGGGTTGCTCATTTAGCATCATTCATAAACACTGAATTCACTCTGACCTACAGTAGACAACAAGTATGCTAACATGAATTAAAGCCATCAGGTAACTATGGTTCAGATTAAAAACTAAGGCTAGGAAAGAAAAAATATCAGAGAAACTGCACGACTAAGCTCTGAAAGGCAAATGAAGGGGAAAAAGAAGCTCAGCATGCATGTATTTGGGATGAGCTGTGAATAAGGTAGTAGTGAGAAGAGGGTCACAAGTGAGAGAAAGTTAATTCATATTCTCTTATTTTGCACTAGAATATGACTATCCACATTAGAAGTATTGTACTAAATGCATTAAGAATGGTATCTAATTGTCTAGACAGAATGTTAGTTTCCTAGAGAATGGGTGCTGTTGGGTTCAGGTTCTTGGCTGGAGATACGATGGAGATCGCATCTCGGCCATGCAACAACAGTGTCCTTCCTGCTACACTAGGCAAGGTGCTCTGAGGTCAGCCTGCAGGAGTGCTGGTGCACCATGGCCCCAACTCCCAGGGCTCGAGCAGCATACGGCAGGCAGAAACAGACTCCTTCTGCTCAGGCTGACCAGAAGGGTTAGCACGATACCAGAAACAGGCTAGCAATCCCACCTGACATACAAGGTACACTGGCTCAACTGTGGCACTGGGCTAATACAGCCACACAACTCTCCTCGACTGGAGCTGCCTCATATCCCTCCAGCACAGAGCACAAGCAGAGTGACCTCAGCATAGCAAGCGTTTGAAAGATCTGCACGTTGAGGCTAACAATATGAAGAGGCAGTAAGAAAGTTTCAGCTCATTAAGTCCATTCGGACCAAGCCTAGCTCTTTCTGTACACCTCAAGCATCCACTCGCATGTCCCAATCTGAGTTTTTACCAGCATGTTACTCTAAATCCAGATACAGCAGCATTAAGCAAATAGGAAGGAGCAGAGACTGATCTTTCCTCACTTTTTAAAAAAATCTGATTAGCTGGGTTTGATGATACAAACCACCACTTCCTTTGACTTTGGGGAGCACCCGAAGAAAATCACAGATATAATTTTCAAAATATGTCATATGGTATATTACAAAGCAGATCTGAGTATTATGAATTCTATTTTTTTAATACAGTGAGCCTTTGCTGTCCAATTGAATTCCAGGTTTGTATTTTTCTAAGGCAAGAAAAAAATGCCACTCCACAACTGCAACTTGGAAGTGGTTGTTTTGGGTTTGCGTGGCAAGGTTTTGGTAGCGGGGGGGGCTACAGGAGTGGCTTCTGTGAGAAGATGCTAGAAGCTTCCACTGTGTCTGATAGAGCCAATGCCAGCCGGCTCCAAGACGGACCCGCCGCTGGCCAAGGCCAAGCCAATCAGCACCTCTGTGATAACATATTTAAGAAAAACAGTTAGAGAGCGCTTTTGCAGCCGGAGAGAGGAGTGAGATGTAAGAAATTCTGCAGACACAAAGGTCAGTGAAGAAGGAGGGGGAGGAGGTGCTCCAGGCGCCGGAGCAGAGATCCCCTTCAGCCTGTGGTGAAGACCATGGTGAGGCAGGCTGTCCCCCTGCAGCCCATGGAGGGAGGATGAGGGGGTGTAGAGATTCCACCTGCAGCCCATGGAGGACCCCACGCCGCACCAGGTGGAGGCACCTGAAGGAGGCTGTGGCCCGTGGGAAGCCCACGCTGGAGCAAGCTCCTGGCAGGACCTGTGGACCCGTGGAGAGAGGAGCCCACGCCAGAGCAGGTTTGCTGGCAGGACTTGTGACCCCATGGGGGACCCACGCTGGAGCAGTTTGCTCCTGAAGGTCTGCACCCCATGGAAGAGACCACACTGGAGCAGTTCGTGAAGGACTGTCTCCCGTGAGAGGGACTCCATGCTGGAGCAGGGGAACGATGAGAGGAGTCCTCCCCCTGAGGATGAAGAAGCAGCAGAAACATCTCATGATGAACTGACCGTAACCCCCATTCCCCATCCCCCTGTGCCACTGAGGGGGGCGGAGGTTGAAGCCGGGAGTGAAGTTGAGCCCGGGAAGATGGGAGGGGTGGGGGGAGGTGTTTTAAGATTTGATTTTATTTCTCATTCCTCTACTCTGTTTTGCTTAGTAATAAATTAGATTAATTCCCTCTCTAAGTTCAGTCTGTTTTGCTCGTGATGATAATTAGTGAGTGATCTCTCCCTGTCCTTATCTCGACCCACAAGCTTTTCATTATACTTTTTCTCCCCTGTCTAGTGAATGAGGGGAGTGATAGAGCGGCTCTGGTGGGCACCTGGCCTTCAGCCAGGGTCAACCCACCACAGTGGTATTGTCAGTGAATTCCTAAATGGAGTTTCACTAGCCTACTTGTGGTCTATCATTTAAAAAAAAAAGGCAACTTACCATCTGTGAGCACCTTCCTCACAGCCTCATTAGGGAAGCATCTATTTGGCTTGCTTTGGTTTTCTCTTTTTTTTTTTTTTTAGTGCTAATTACACCCTCCTATACAGACTTGTTGTGTCCTTGTGTTTATATATTACTGTATTTACAGTTAACAAAATGCTCTGTGAAGGGAGAAATAGGAACGTTAGCTTTTTAGCCCCCACTTCTGCATGTCACGTAAAAGTTTCTGAGCTCTACCTGTTTCTTTTCTCCAAAAGAACCACAAGCAATTGCATGCTACTTGTTTTCACGAGTATCCTGCTTCTCTTACACCTACAGCATGAGGGAACTGCGCCACTGAAGGAGCAAGGCAAAGTTTGCAACAAGCAAAGGTCTGTCACTCTGACACAGCTGCACTATATTTCTAAGACAAGTAAGTATGAGTAAAATTAATTTTATGCATAAAATCCAGCAGCTTTATCAGCTGCCAGGCTCAAACTTGCAGAGTGCAGTGTTAGCTGGTAGTCAGAAATGAGCAGAGTCAAAATCAATTCTTTAACCCCATCTCCTGGCCTCATCTGGGCAGTCACTTTCAGAACCCAGACAAAGAAAACAAAGCTGCTGAAACTCACATTGAATTGAAAGATGTGATTTTCTTAGGATGGCAAAGGCTTTACAACTGTTGTGGTGCAGGCAAAGGTACCATGCTGCCTACCCGACACTTTCAAGGTCTAGTCAGCTACTTCACCTTTGCTTTGGGGTGTTTCTGCATGAGGAATTAGTGCAGAGTAGCTAGTGCACAGCCAATTAGCCAAATAGCTTGCTTCACAGTAGGCAAGCCCATACATTTCCAGACAGAGGGCCAGCATGTTTGTGAGTAGCTGTGAAGGACTTCTAAAGAAAGACTTTCAGATCAACAGCAAAGCATCAGAATTTCTGTGTGACACATATCACATATTCTGTGAAAGTCTGGACTCAAGCAAAAACACCAGCATATTCTACTGACACTGCTTTCTCCCTGCCAGCCACACAAGCAATAGTCTCACTGAGGGAAGAAGGAACCTGAAATTAAATTTTCCTCTATTATAACTGACGAGGACATATTGCCAGAACGTGGGCAAATAGTCAGAGCAGTCTGTACTGGCAAACCCAAATAAACTACGCATAGTTGGCCAGGAGAGGTGCAATTAAATGTGTATCACCTTCTTCATATTCCTTTGTAATTAATTTTTAATCATTCTTGCAATGAGTACAGATTTCATAGAATCATTGAATCATAGAATGGTTTGGGTTGGAAGGGACCTTAAAGATCATCTAGTTCCAACCCCCCTGCTGCGGGCAGGGACACCCTCCACTAGACCACGTTGCCCAAAGCCTCATCCAACCTGGTCTTAAACACTTCCAGGGATGGGGCCTCCACAATCTCTCTGGGCAACCTATTCCAGTGCCTCACCACTCTAACAGTAAAGAATTTCTTTCTAACATCTAATCTAAATTGACCCTCCTTCAGCTTAAACCCATTACCCCTTGTCCTGTCACTACACTCCCTGATAAACAGTCCCTCACCATCTTTCCTGTAGGCCCCCTTCAGGTACTGGTAAGCTGCAATTAGATCTCCCTGGAGCCACCTTTTCTCCAGGCTGAACAACCCCAACTCTCTCAGCCTGTCCTCACAGGAGAGGTGCTCCATCCCTCCAGTCAGCTTCATGGCCCTCCTCTGGACTCGCTCCAACAGCTCCATGTCTCTTCTGCACTGGGGCCCCCAGAGCTGGGCACAGTACTCCAGGTGGGGTCTCACAAGAGCGGAGCAGAGGGGGAGAATCACCTCCCTCGACCTGCTGGTCACACCTCTTTTGATGCAGCCCAGGACACGGCTGGCTTTCTGGGCTGCAAGCACACACTGCCGGCTCATGTTGAGCTTCTCATCAATCAATACCCCCAAGTCCTTCTCCTCAGGGCTGCTTTCAATCCATTCCTCTCCCAGCCTATAGTTGTGCTTGGAGTTGTGCCGACCCACGTGCAGGACCTTGCACTTGGCCTTGTTGAACTTCATGCGGTTCACACGGGCCCTCCTCTCAAACCTGCTGAGGTCCCTCTGGATGGCACCCCTTCCCTCCAGTGTGTCGACCACACCACACAGCTTGGTGTCGTTGGCAAACGTGCCCAAGGGTGCACTCGATCCCACTGTCCATGTCGCCGACAAAGATGTTGAACAGTGCCAGTCCCAGTACTGACCCCTGAGGAACGCTACTCGTCACTGGTCTCCACTTGGACATTGAGCTGTTGACCACAACTCTTTGAGTGCAACCATCCAGCAATTTAAAAAGTAACAAACAGACAGAATACCTACCTTTCACCTAAAATCCTACATTTTTTCCTCACTTCCTTTTCAATAAAAACCTGACATTTGTTTCATGAATTAGTTCTAACAGCTATCAAGTCTGATTCTAGTTCAGGTGACCAACTATTGCCAATAGTCTGAAGAAAAAATATGATGTAGAGGCTAATAGTGTAAACAGAACAGAGCAGGCAGCCAGAGCTGTTAAATCCTACTTCGTTTTTTGTCAGGTGGTCACTATTTGATCTGTTCAAAAAATTGAGAGTGAAAAATTTTCAGGTCTAAGGCATGCTAGAATGTATAGGCAAACTTGTGGGACACTGTATGTGAACACTGATGACCACATGAATGTGGATTTTTGCACTCACAGTCACTGAGAATACACACTCACATAAGAGAGTCTGCTTACTGAGCCTGCCAGGAACCACCAAGGAGTGCAGTGCATCTAGGGTCTTCGGTACAAGCTCTATCCATACCGGCACTAAACAAGCTGTAGGAAACTCCCACTTTGTATGCAGATGAGTGAATAGGAAAAAAAAGAAACTAAACATAACAAAAGTGTTATAGGCAAATAATAACTAGATGGTGAAATATAACTTTTCATTTTTCACTTTTGCACAGGAAAACTCAGAATGCATGATCCCACTGATCTGGAAGGATGCATTTTAAACTAAACTTAGAAACTGAGATCTTCATACAGAGTGTACACATGTGCGTTCATTTGAAACCCACTGAAACGTATTTGAGTGATGTCACTGATATGGAATCCATAGATAAAGATGGAGAGTACTAACTGCTGTTACCAATGTTGAACAGTAAGACAAAGGAGGTCTCTCCCTGCTGGGAGAGTCACTCATTGTTACCCTTTGCTGAGTTGTGAATGGATTTTTTTATGTGAAATCAGATTCAGCGTTGTCCACAAAACAGATAAGCTAACTCGCCATATTTTCTTTCACAGTGGGTATTTATATAGCTATAAACTGTAGGCCTGCATGGGATCTGATGTGACTTTTTGTCTGCCTTATTATTGTTTTCTGACTTTGCTTCTGCTAATCCACCTAATGTTTGTGGGACCTCATGGGACTTGAAAAAAACATCATGAATCACTATGGCAAGTTAATGCTGATGGTTTGAAAACACTAACAGTGGAACAACTTGTCAGGGACAACTTTGAACTACACTAAAGGATTTCAGAAGAGGACTAGACTTAAGGCTAAAATCTGGAGTCTTTTCTGTTCCACATACATCATTTCAAAAGGAATTTAGAGTGTAATTCTTGGACAGAGGGATGCTCATCTGAGAAGACACTGAAAGATACAGATATGGCTTAGCCAACTCCTATACCACGTTCTCCAGAGACTCTGGACAAAGGATATGTTGAGGAGGAAATACAAGTTAAGGATGTCTAGTGTACTCACTAACCATTATAAATGATCCCAAAGGCTGAGAATTAAAGCACCTGCTGGAATATTCTAATTGATACTGGGATGGGACTGTGAAGGTCACTTCCATAGAGCCCAAATACTTCTTTTACACTGAACTCAGGACATGGTGAAACAGTAGAGAGAATCTGTTGATAAAGCTTTAAGAAATGTGTTTTGAGGCCAGCAATATCCAGACAGACAAACCAGATGATAGCTATGCCATCTCCACTTTAATGTAAATTTCCAATAATTTAAATAGGGCAATTTAAAACTATGCCACGTTTGTCAGTTATGTCCTAGAGACACCTTGCAACTTGGTGGCAGGTCACCACTAGGACATAATAGTGACCGCATTTTTGCATGTGTTTTTTTTAGTATGTATCTGTATGTAAAAATGTCTTCCATGCTCAGTAGATGTGTGAGCATCTTCTTTAAACAAGGAAGACCCTAGACAATAATTGTTTATGGCCAATTTCGAGAAAACATGCTATTCCATTCTTTTTTTTTTTTTTACACTTTGTCATGTAAAGATGCCCTACTGGGGTGTTATCTTGCTTACCTAATTGCGTATTCAACTGATAGACTAACTTTTTCCTGTTTCCTGCTATTCTGTCCTGCTAGGCAGAATGTGAAGTTATGTCAAGAGCATAAGCCATAACAAAGAACCTACTTGCTGAAACGTGACACATTATGCCAGGAATTGTGACGGAAGGTTTGTGAAATGCGGTAAGCTGGTCATCTGCCAATAAGGATCTTTCCATTCTGGCTTTTGATGTACATTTGGCACTAGTGTATTTCCTGTTACTGAGAAATGTCCTATCTATCCTTCAGACATGTACTTTTGATGTCTAAAAGCCCAGTTTACAAATCAGCCACCATTAATAAACACATCAGTTTCACAACAGTGCTTAGAAACAGCAGTTCTGAGAAATGCAGTCTACCTCTAAAAATAAATAGTTGTCAGGTTTTTGGATATCTTAAGCTTCAGGGGGAAAAAAAAAAACCCTGAGAGAAAGCAAAAGGAGAACCTAAGTATTCCCAAACAATTCAACAAATCTGAAGACAACCTGGTATTTTTGCAGGAAGAGGGAAGCCACTGCAGGTCCACACAAAGAAGCAAGTTCAGCCCTTCCTCTGGCCTCCCTCTGCTCTAGTCAGGCATCAAAGAGGCAAACAGCATCACCTAGGATGAAAAGTGTGGGAAACAGATAGTGTTGCGCAACCTGACTGGCCACAACAACAGGACAACTGTCCTACCCACAACCGCAGATTTCTATGTACTAGAGAGCAAACTTCATAACTTAGCTCTCCATCTATAACAATAAGAATACATTACTTCTCCTGAGCTGTCTCTGGTTTCTCTGTTTAGACAGGAAGATAAATTAGGAGACATTAATCTTTCTATACATGTCATTTTAGCCCCACAGAGGCACATTTTAGGCATTCTAGTGTCACAGCATTACTAATAAAGAGATTGGAAAAACAACACCTTGATGTGGCCATTCTTGATATGCCATGGATGAGAAGGGAGGTTGCCAAAACTACCATCTGTCTTGATGGCAAAAGTATCAACAGCAGGGAAACTGGCCGGAAGTTAAAATCCTCCTTCTCTTTCCTTTCTCTCCCCCTTGGAAATAATGAAGAAACAGTTTATGACAGCTACTGTGATTTCCTTATGGTGTCTAAAATTATGGAAATACTCACTCAGAGGATGATGTATGGTCACTGCATAACCCAGGGTAACTACCAGACATTAACACACAAGTACAAGACAGTAATTAATTAGTCCCCTCCTTTTTGGTTCTCAGTCTTGAGGCCAAGTCTGACCTCCAGGCAACAGCTGCTGTTTCTGTTCAATTTGCCTGTCCAACCCGTGCCCCGTTCTGGCAGGTTCCCCTCATCAGCTCTGACCAGCTTCCAAGTGATGACTTTCAGTGCTCCCTCTGCAGATGTAAAGCCAGTGGCTTTAAGGTGAGAGCTCTAGCTCCTTCCTCCTATCACCTCCAGCACTGAGCAGGCGACAGCTGTCAGGAGCAGCCTGATGATCTTGGACATGCTGACTGCTGAAATCCTCCTGTATGTGCACAAGGAGGAAGGATATGATGGCTCCTACGCTGATTAAGGTATCACAATGATTTTGTACCTTCAATGCAGAGCCTGAATAGAAAATATTATGAAGTGTTACCACATGGTAGAATTAAACTGTCACTTAACACTTTTTCAAGTCAATTATATCAATCCTACACTGTCATTACCTCAATTTGTCAAGAAGTCTAAGCAATGAACCAGTTTCATATGCAACTTGAATAGTATGACATATAGCAGAAAATCACGTGTACTTATCAAAGCAAATGGCAAATCTAGATCGAGTGATCCAGACACAAGGGAAAACATCGCCCATCAAATATTACTGTTCTTCATGTTTTTATTGTTATACTGACTCTGCAGGATCTTTTGAGGGCAGCCCAAAGTTCAGAATGGACAGGAATAAAGATACTGGTATTCCAGCCTTTCTGTGACTACATCTTTACAATTCCCTCAAGATAAGAAAATGCATTCTCTTCTCCTGATTTGGACAATACATCCAGATTAACTAACACCATTGTTATTTTGAATTAGAAACATTTCTCTGTAGGTTAGTGAATAAATAAAACCTACAAATGAAGTTGGTTTCAGACTCCACCTTACTCCTGCTCTCACCAGGGTTCTTATGTCAAAGGGCCATAACAACTAATGGTGTCTTTTTTTTAGCTAGAAAAATGCAGTGCACAAAGAAGTTCTGGTAATAAACACTGCCATGCTCTCGCTGCAGCAGTTTGTTGGATCTCTGTGAGAGAGTGCAAGTTGTCTGAAACAGACAACTGTCTGTCTTTGTACTGTAAATGTGTGCAACAGTTAAATGTACGGCTGGGCTCTGACCCCCAGCCCAGGCTTTTGGACATGGCCAGCACAATGATGAACGGCAAGATCCCAAGCGGATTGATCTCCTAAGATGCAGAGGCTTCCAAAGCATGCACAGCTACGAAACTGAGGTACCTAAACTCAACAGCTTACCTCATTTGTGGAAAGGCAAAATAACATCAATGTTTAAGAGCACTTGGTTACACAATACCACCGTCTAAAGCAAGGAAGCTGATGAGAATCCAGGTGGTCAGAACGGGATTCTTTCGGTCTGAATTTAGGTGTGTGTATTCTTGCTTTATATTGCACAAAATCCTTAACTGCTACTGATAGTACCCTCTCATTGCTAAATATTATCAAGGAAAACAAAAGTGTCTTGGCAAATATAGACAGGTATGATAAATACCAACCAACATATAGGGATTTTACTATTTGCACTACGATTTTGCATCTACTGCCAGGTTACCTAAAAAAAATGGGGCTTACACAACCACACCATCCTTGCGGGTTGTATCTACTTCCTGCTGCCCAATAAATCTTCACTTACTGATTTCAAGCCAGACACAATCAAGGGATCAACATCTGAAAGACATTCAAGTCTCAGTGAGGGTGAAGACTGCCTAGACCTCCCTGGCAGAGGCAGAGAAACTGCAGCAGGAGTTTAAGCTTTATTTGGTTTGCAAGGGTGCCACCATGTGACACAAACCCGTTCCCAGAAAAGGGAGACAGGACTGTCCTCCCCAAGGCACTCCAGCAACTTGCTTGAAGAGATGGTGACTGCTATGGGGCCCTTCTGCCCTTAACTTCAAGCCCAGTACCGTGTCTTTCAGACAGTCCTCCAGGTTCCCCTCAGGAAGGGCTGTTGGGAAGCCCCTTCAGCAAACCACCAGGGAAAATATGCCTGCAAACAGGACAGGAAAGAAAGCAACAAGGAAGGCAACAGCTAATCCTGGAAGCAGTGGAAGGCTTCCTACTGTTTTGGTACTACGGTGAGACAGGTTTTGTAATGCTTTTGGCCTACATATCTGGGAAGGTTCCTCCAGCACTTTTTATAATAGGAATAGTATCTCCTGGCAGTTTCCAGCATAGGATGTTGCCATAAGTCCCCCTAAAATGTCAGGTAAGGGATTCTGATCTGTTTTTCACTTCCTGTCCTAGATTGCTCTGATATAAATAGCAGCCAAGTGTTAATTAATTCCCATATGCATGGTGCGGGGGGGATGCTGTGTGTTTATATATATGTGCGCTTCTAAGGACAAATCTTTTCTCAGTTACTATAGCAAGAGTAGTTCTTACACATATAAGGACTAGATACTTAATTAATGAGATAGATTTCTGCCTGAAAGGAAGTGTACTACAATCATACCTACTCAGTATGCTGCTTCTGCCATTGTATGGGGTTGTGTTGGGTTTGCATGGCAAGGTTGTGGTAGCAGGGGGTGTCTACAGGGGTGGCTTCTGTGAGAAGCTGCTAGAAGCTTCCCCTGTGTCTGATAGAGCCAATGCCAGCCAGCTCCAAGATGGACCCACGGCTGGCCAAGGCCAAGCCAATCAGTGACTCTGTGATAACATAGTTAAGAAGGAAAAAAAAAAAAAAAAAACCAGTTAGAGAGAGCTTTCGCAGCTGGAGAGAGGAGTGAGAAGATGTAAGAAACTCTGCAGACACAAAGGTCAGTGAAGAAGGAGGAGGTGCTCCAGGCGCCGAAGCAAGATCCCCCTGCAGCCTGTGGTGAAGACCATGGTGAGGCAGGCTGTCCCCCTGCAGCCCATGGAGGGAGGATGAAGGGGTGTAGAGATTCCACCTGCAGCCCATGGAGGACCCCACGCCGCACCAGGTGGAGGCACCTGAAGGAGGCTGTGGCCCGTGGGAAACCCACGCTGGAGCAAGCTCCTGGCAGGAACATGGATCCATGGACAGAGGAGCCCACGCCAGAGCAGGTTTGCTGGCAGGACTTGTGACCCCGTGGGGGACCCACGCTGGAGCAATCTGTTCCTGAAGGTCTGCATCCCATGGAAGAGACCACACTGGAGCAGTTCGTGAAGGACTGTAGCCTGTGGGAGAGACTCACGTTGGAGAAGTCCATGAAGGACTGTCTCCCATGAGAGGGACTCCATGCTGGAGCAGGGGAACGATGAGAGGAGTCCTCCCCCTGAGAATGAAGAAGCGGCAGAAACAAACTGTGATGAACTGACCGTAACCCCCATTCCCCATCCCCCTGTGCCGCTGAGGGGGGTGGAGGTTGAAGCCAGGAGTGAAGTTGAGCCCGGGAAGATGGGAGGGGTGGGGGGAGGTGTTTTAAGATTTGATTTTATTTCTCATTCCTCTACTCTGTTTTGCTTAGTAATAAATTAGATGAATTCCCTCTCTAAGTTCAGTCTGTTTTGCTCGTGACGATAATTAGTGAGTGATCTCTCCCTGTCCTTATCCCGACCCACAAGCTTTTCGTTATACTTTTTCTCCCCTGTCTAGAGAAGGAGGGGAGTGATAGAGTGGCTCTGGTGGGCACCTGGCCCCCAGCCAGGGTCAACCCACCACAGGGGCCAAGAGCCCTCTGCACATTTGGCAGGAATTTGCAACAGAAGCCTCCACGATCTGTAAGGCTAGAGACTATGGTTTACCTCCAGCCATGCTTTGGTCCAATCTGTGCTCATTGTGACAAGCAGGCCAAGTACTGTTCGCTAGCCCCTTACGTAAGTAAATGTCTCAACGGGCCATGGCAGCATCTTGGCTTGTGGTCACAGAGGCCATGCTGCCAGCATGCACGTGAGTATCCAGAAGATGACAAGAGCCTGCCAGGAAGCTGCCCAGTGGGGAGCACTTACCTGACGAGTATCAGTAACCAACTGAGGGTAAACTTCTGTTAGCAATTTAGTCAGAATCAGGAATGAGCTTCTGGAGTGAACTTCCTGATGACATCCACCTGCTGTGCTCTAGTTCGCATTGTGGAACTGTGTTGAGGCAGATGCACTGAATTACTTTTGGGTTAAGCTACACCAGGAAATGGACTCTAAGAGCACACCTAAGGCTCTCCACATACTAAAACCAGTGTAGTGTGGACTTATCAGGACCAACTATTTCTATTTGGCTTGACTGTTATTCATGTATACATAGCCTGAAGCCAGTCTCATGAAAAATAAGTAAAATGGATGTAGTATAGCACAGGATGGTGTGCTATATCCAAGAACTGAGATAAGAAGATACTACATGGAGACAGCTGCATACTGCGTATTTGTGGTATACAGAATCTTGGAACAGTTAAGGTTGGAAGGGACCTCTGGAGAGCCTCTAGTCCACTCTCATATCCCCAGTTACACAGTACATATGTGGTGGCATTTTTTTAGATTAAAGAAGCCACAGTCCTAGAGGGTGGGTGGTTAGTAAAAATCACAAATGCTGGTCATAATTTTCATACTCTAGGAGAAATAACACTGATCTTTTTTCCTTGAACTGAGAAACCTGTTGAGAAACAGGCTTTCAGGCTCTGTGTGGGCCTGACCTGGGACATAAAGGATACCCATGTCTGTCTCTGTGCCAGCCTGGGACATCCATACTAGTGCTCCCCTGCGCTCAAGCTAACTAGCCTGGCTAAGAGGCAGTCATTAGCCTGGATACAATGCTGGGCTAATACAGTTACACCACCTTCAGGATCTAAACTGGTCCTGATCATGTTGCTCCTCCAGGTTGGAAAGATGTACAGAGGTGTCAGTCAACCCCTTTAAGAGGGTGCTGCATCAGACACACTTACCCAAAGGAGTAGGAGTGGACAAGCTTGCGCACAGCACCTGCCAGACAGCCTTTCTGAACGATGTGTCAGATGCTTAGCCATGCACATGCCTTGTGATCTCTGTCATTGTCCCTGCAAGAGACCAAATCTCCACGATCCAACTTAACTCAGCTTCCAGGGTTAGCACACTAAATGACAGGAGGAAAGTACAATGAATAATTGGAAAGGCAAACACCAGAGGTTCCTGCCTTGGGGGAGATGAAGTCCACCATCTGGAAACCACACTGTATGGCTTGAAGAGGCCACAAGTAAATCAGAGGTGCAGTCACTCTCAGATTTGAAGCACAAATTTGGCAGTGGGGCTAACTGAGACTAACTTGATTCACACAGAAATGTGAACTAGCTGGTGATATAGCTCCCCTTAGACCTGTTTACCTGTCTTCCCTGGGGTAAATGTACAGAGATAAATTAATGCATTTACACTTTTGGCAAGTATCAATTCGAATGCAGGTTTTACTGCTAGCCTCTCTTAAGCATTCTAGTACCAAACTGACCATCTTCTCACTCACATAGATTTTACACTTACATCACTGATTATTCTGGATATGCCAAAGGAATGACAGATTAAATTTAAACTTTCCCCAAAATATCTACTTCAGAGGTGCTGTCCATTACCTTCTTATTGGGGATACAGTTGATAAGGAGCTATCACAGAATAAGAAAACCCTCAGTACCTGGACGGAGCTCATGCACCTTGACTTTGGTAATGACAGTTGCATCCCGCCCACCCAACAAAGGCAGCCAGGCAGCCCCTGTGCCTGCATATGGTCACCAGTATTAAAAATCATCACTGCAAACCTGCCATTGTGAAAATCAACACTGCAAAATACACTAACAGGTTTTGAGATTGACAGAGAAAAGGCTCAAAACTTCCTGGCAATTTTGGAAGCAACACCAGTGAAACAGCTGAAGACAGAATCAGATATGCCTTTCTATGCACTTTTCTAAGAAACATTTTACTCCAAACTAACGAAAATAGTACCAAAGCATAGAGACTTGGCAAAACCTCTTCTCAACTGGATGTCTTCACAGAGACCCTAGGTGAATCATCAGTGAACGGGAAAGAGAATTATTATTATTAAAAAAAAAGACAAAACAGAAGCCACAAAGGACTAGAAATAAAAGAATGACAACAGAGATGGCTGAAAATGTAAGAAGTAGACCAATATCTAATGGTAAAAGAGAAAGACAAGAGTTACTGTGGAAATATATAACAGGTGGAATTAAAATGCACCAATATGACAGAAACAGTAACAAAGTCTACTAAATAAAACTGTTGAAGAAAGGGCACAGTATCTGAAATAATAGAGAAATGAACCATACATATACATGTGTGTACACACACACATATATACGTGTACATATACATACATATACATATATAGTTGTAGGCGACTCCCTTCTGAGGGGAACAGAGGGTCCAGTATGCCGGACAGACCCTCCTCTTAGGGAAGTCTGCTGCCTCCCTGGGGCTTGGGTTAAGGACATCACTAGGAACCTTCCTAGCCTGGTACGGCTCTCAGACTATTACCCATTACTGCTCTTCCATGTGGGTGGCGATGAAGCTGCAATGCGTAGTCCAGGGGTCAGGAAAAGAGAGTTCAGGGCCTTGGGACAGTTGCTGAGGAATCTGGAGCACAGGTTATTTTTTCCTCTATCTTTGCAGTTGTGGGCAGTGACATTGGAAAAAACAGACAGACCCAGTCTATGAATACATGGCTCCGTGGCTGGTGTGACGACAACAGTTTTGGGGTTTTCAATAATGGGATGGCCTACGTGGAGCCAGGTTTACTGGTGTCAGATGGGATTCACCTTTCTCAAAGGGAGAAGAGGGTCTTTGCTCACAAGCTAGCAGGCCTCATTGACAGAGCTTTAAACTAGATCTGAAGGAGGAGGGGGGATAATATCAGGCTTCCCCGTGACAAGGTGTGGGATGACGCACAAAGGCTAGAAGGACAGGGTGCTAGTGAGGGCCCTCAGCCTGTTGCTCTGAGACATGCTGGCTACACTGGAGCACACCTGAAGTCTTACAGAGATAAGCTAGGGGCTACGGAGGTAATAGGAGCCAACAGGGAAACACCAGTGAAATACCTCAAAGGAATTTAGGGGTGTTCCTCTAAGGTGACACAGCTGACAGACCAGCTGAAGCACCTCTGCACCAATGCACACAGCATGGGCAACAAACAGGAGGAGTTGGAAGCCACCACGTTGCTATAGGAAGCTATGACCTAGTTGCCATTACTGAAATTTGGTGGGACAAATCCCATGACTGGAGTGTGGCTGTTATTGGCTACAGGCTGTTCAGAAGGGACAGGTGAGGAAGGAGGGGTGGAAGTGTTGCCCTCTGCATCAAGAAATGCATAGAGTGCAGTGATCATGCACTGATGGGGTTCATAGTCCTCAGGCATATGGATCAGACAAAGACTAAAGTCAGGACCCTGAATTTGAGGAAAGCAAACTTCCACCTGTTCAAGGAGTTAGTCAGTAGGACCCCCTGGGAAGCTGCCCTCAGGGACAGGGGAGCAGAACAGAGCTGACAGATCTTTAAGGATGCTTTCCATAGACAGCAAGAGCTTTCGATCCCCAGGTGTAAGAAGTCAGGAAAGGAAGGCAAGAGACCAGCATGGATGAGTCAAGACCTAAAGGACAAGAAGGAAATGCACAGGCAGTGGAAGCAGGGACAGGTATCCTGGGAAGAGTATGGGGACATTGCCTGGCTGTGTAGGGATCAGGAAGGACAAGGCACAGCTGGAGCTGAACTTGGCAAGGGATGCAAAGAATAATAAGAAGGGCTTCTACAGGTATGTCAGCCAGAAAAGGAAGGCCAAAAGCATACCCCCCTTGATGAACACAACTGGCAAACTGGTAACAACGGACGAGGAGAAGGCTGAGGTACTCAACAACCTTTTTGCCTCAGTCTTCACTGGCAACCTCTCTTCGCACACCTCTTGAGCTGATGGACCACAAGATGGGGACTGGGGAACAAAGTCCCTCCATAAGAGAAGATCAGGTTTGTGACCACCTGAGGAACCTGAATATACATAAGTCATGGGATCAGACGAGATGCATCCCAGAGTCCTGAGGGAATGGCTGATGTAGCTGCCAAGCCACCTTCCATGATATTTGAAAAGTCATGGCAGTCAGGTGAAGTCCCTGGTGACTGGAAAAAGGGAAATATTGGATCCATTTTTAAAAAGGGTAGAAAAATGGACCCTGGGAACTCCTGACCTGTCAGCCTCACCTCTGTGCCTGAGAAGATCATGGAACAGATCCTCCTGGAAGCTGCACTAAGGCATATGTTGGACTGGAAGGTGATTCAAGACAGCTAGCATGGCTTCACCAAGGGCAAGTCCTACCTGACGAACCTAATGGCCTTCTGTGATAGAATGACTAAATCAATGGACAAGTGAAGAGCTATGAATGTCATCTATCTGGACTTCTGTAAGGCCTTTGACACAATTCTCCACAAAATCCTTCTCTCCAAATTGGAGAGATACAGATTTGGTGGGTGGACTGTTCGGTGGATGAGGAATTGGTTGGATGGTCACATCGAGAGGGTAGTGTAAACGGCTTAATGTCCAGATGGAGACTGGTGATGAGTGGTATCCCGCAAAGGTCTGTAATGGGACCAGTA
This sequence comes from Balearica regulorum gibbericeps, assembly GCF_011004875.1. Lineage (NCBI taxonomy): Eukaryota > Metazoa > Chordata > Aves > Gruiformes > Gruidae > Balearica > Balearica regulorum. The sequence goes on along the minus strand of NC_046188.1, from coordinate 49,449,424 downwards.
CTGTGTTTTTTTAATATCTTCATCAATGACATAGTGGGATCAAGTGCACCCTCAGCAAGTTTGAAGATGACATCAAGCTGGGTGGTGTGTTTGCCACGCCTGAGGGAGGGGATGCATTCCGGAGGGACCTGGACAAGCTTGAGAAGTGGGCGCATGTGAACCTCATGAAGTTCAACAAGACCAAGTGCAAGGTCCTGCACATGGGTCAAGGCAACCTCTGGTATCAATACCGACTGAGGAATGAAGGGATTGAGAGCAGCCCTGCTGAGGACATGAGGTATTGGTGGATAAAAAGCTGGATATCAGCCGGCAATGTGCACTCGCAGCCCAGAAAGCCAACCATGTCCTGGGCTGCATCAAAAGAAGTGTGACCAGCATGTCGAGGGAGACCTCACCTGGGGTACTACATCCAGCTCTGGAGTTCTAAGCACAGGAAAGACACTTGTTGGAGCGGGTCCAGAAGAGGGCCACAAAAATGATCAGAGGGATGGTATAACTCTCCTACAAGGAAAGGCTGAGAGAGCTGGAGTTATTCAGCCTAGAGAAGAGAAGGCTCCAGGGAGATCTTATTGCAGCCTTTCAGTACTTAAAGGGGGCTTATGAGAAACGTGGGGATAAACTTTTTAGCAGGGCCTGTTGCAATAGGACAAGGGGTAATGGTTTTAAACTGAAAGAGGGTAGATTTAGACTAGATATAAGGAAGAAATGTTTTATAGTGAGGGTGGTGAAACACTGGAGCAGGTTGCCCAGAGAGGTGGTAGATGCCCCATTCCCAGAAACATTCAAGGTCAGGTTGGACAGGGCTCTGAGCAACCTGATCTAGTTGAAGATGTCCCTGCTTATTGCAGGGGAGGGTTGGACTAGATGACCTTTAAAGGTCCCTTCCAACCCAAACTATTCTATGATTCTATATAAATTTAAATGTCAACAGGAATAGCCCAGAGTTTAGCTCATAAGTTGAGAAAATAGTAAAAAAGGCTACAGAGCAGAAAGCCGCCTGGAAAAATTACTGATGTTTAATTTGGTGTTTATATTTTTCAAACATCAAGAAAAAGATCAGTCGCAGTCACACTAAAAAAAATATGTTTTGAGTTTGTTAGCAAAACTTAAAATCCACACAATATTGTCTTAGTTGACCCAAAACGTTTCCTTAATACCCAGTGAAGTGTTTTCCTTTGTATTGGAGCCCCTACCGTTTTATTTTAGTCTTCCTTTTCACCTTGACGTTTTTTTCAATTGAAAAAATAGGTTTGAAATGAAAATGTTTGGGCTGAAACTAAGCATTTATTTTTGAAAAGTACAATTTAAATGTTTTTAATTTTTAAATTCTCTTTCCATTCTTTTCTTTAAAACACTTCAACGAATTTGATTTCTCAGACATGTCAGTGAACCTGAAATACTGCATTTTTGTGAATTTTACGCCATTTCCTAAAGATGCCTGTAATTAGCTGGAGTGTTCCTTAATTCTTTTATGCCTTGGTTCTTTTTTTGTTCTTCCTTGTAAGGATCCCCAATTTGGAACTGCTTACACAGGATCAAATATGTTCTATATAAAAGTTAGAAAATATGATGATCTTTGAACCTAGTCTGTTGTCTTTCCCAAGTACTGAGACATGTATTGTAGCTAATTGTCTTAAAGCTTTAAGTACACTGAGAGGCTTTGAAATTAATATAGAAGTAGGATTAAATACATAAAAGCACACTTTTATAGGATTTGTGTGGACTTTGTGTCCCCCCACATACACAGCCCCAGCGGTCCCACTGTCATGTACATCGAGAAGGAACCTGCATGCCAACCACACTGCTACACAGGTGAAACAAGATGGAGTTTTAATCACAGCCTTTTTTAACTGAAAAACTGTGACCCTTTAAACACTGCTCACAAATTCAGTTATTGGCGATCGTGGTTGGGATAGCCAGTAGATCAAGAGGAGACATGAAGATAAAGAAGAAAAATAAAATGTTGTACATATTGTGGCAGATCCTGAAAACTCACTCTCTCCTATGCAGGTGCCTTAACCATACCATGAAATGCAAAGTTACTTTTTCTGACTCACCTAGGTGTGTCCTGTTATCTCTGGGCTTGGCGTATAATACGTGTTGGCAATCTCCCTTTCAGGTTTGTCTCAATAATGCAGCAAATGACTTTAGGACTTCTACTCCAAGATCCAAAACCACCACAGACGCATGACAAAAACACTAATCCTGTATAATAAATTAATTCTCAAGGTTCAAATTTGTTCAAAATATGTTGACAAGTTAACTTAGAATCATAGAATCATAGAATGGTTTGGGTTGGAAGGGACCTCAAAGATCATCTAGTTCCAACCTTCCTGCCATGGGCAGGGTCACCCTCCACTAGACCACGTTGCCCAAAGCCCCATCCAACCTGGGCTTGAACACTTCCAGGGATGGGAAATCCACAACTTCTCTGGACAACCTGTTCCAGTGTTTCACCACTCTAACAGTAAAGAATTTCTTCCTAATATCTAATCTAAATCTAACTTCAGTTTAAAGCCGTTACCCTTTGTCCTATCAGTATATGCCCTTGTAAACAGTCCCTCTCCAGCTTTCCTGTAGGCCCCTTTTGGTAGTGGAAGGCTGCTATAAGGTCTCCCCGGAGCCTTCTCTTCTCCAGGCTGAACAATCCCAACTCTCTCAGCCTGTCCTCATAGGAGAGGTGCTCCAGCCCTCTTCTGGACTCACTCCAACAGCTCCATGTCTCTCTTGTACTGGGGCCCCCAGAGCTGGATGCAGTGCTCCAGAGCTGGATGTAGTGCTCCAGTGCTCACAAGAGAGGTTTAGAGGTGCAGACTCACCTCCCTCAACCTGCTGGTCACACTTCTTTTGATGCAGCCCAGGATATGAAGGGCTGCACACTGCCAGCTCATGCTGAGCTTCAGCCAACACCCCCAAGTCCTTCTCCTCAGGGCTGCTTTCAATCCATTCTCCACTCAGCCTGTATTAGTGCTCGGGACTGCCCCAACCCTTGCACTTGGCCTTGTTGAACTTCATGTGGTTCACAAGGGCTCACCTCTCAAGCCTGTCAAGATGTGGTGGTGAAACCCCCTCCCTCCCTTCTTGAGCCACTCAGTACTTGCTGCAATTTCTCCCACTTTTCCTGGGCCACATGCAAACCTAGGATGAGTTGGGTGTGGACTGCAAAAGGCAGCAGACCAGAGTGATAAGGCACCCCCTTAACAAGCCTGGTTCTTGCTTCCCCCTTGGCTTGGGAGTGGTAAGGACAATCACCTCCTGACAGCCTGGTATATCTGTATCTCGGTCATGGCCCAAAAGGGGGGTCATACCAGAACTTCAAAATCTAGCAAGTTCTGGGTCTGCGCAACTAGTGGAAAGTACCAGAATATTTCACTATCCAAGATGGGCCGAAGTGGAAAAGTACCTGACAAAAATCAATTATCTTGGATCCTATAAATAGCAGTTCTAAGCGAGGCCATTTCAGCTCTCCTGGATCGCAGCAGGCTGTGACCAGCATCTCCCCTCAGCTGGGACAGTTCTCAGGCACAAAATCCTCAAGGATCCTCTGCTGACAGAAGACCAGGGCGAGTCAGCCTCCTTGAGTCTCAGCTCTTGTTGAGGAATGCCAATGCCTTGTGAGTATTTACTCTAAACTCAAAGGGGGGAATTTTAACTACAAGATAGCTTCCTCCATCCACCTCTCTACCTATCTATGTGTTTAAATATACATATTTGCCTTCACAAGTGTGGGTGACACATATCACTGTGCCCAAATATTTCTGGTCTGTGTGTACCTGTTTTTATATATATATATATCTGTAAACCTTTGATTTAAGATACCTTATAGTAAGTTAGCATGAATCTTGTCATCTTGAATCTCTAATTAAGTAGCTGTTTTGGTCATAATATATTTTACTGAATTACTTTTAAATCTTTAAATTAGTCAATTATTGAGTGCTGCTAAAATTCAACCTTTGATTTAACTCATCCTATTAATGAGTTTTGAATTGACTAAATTGTAACTGTGTCAAACATTTTCATACACAACACAAAGTCCCTCCGGATGGCATCCCTTCCCCACAGTGTGTCACTGCACCACACAGCTTGGTGTTGTCGGCAAAGCTGCTGAGGGTGCACTCAAATCCCACTGTCCAAGTCGCCAACAAAGATATTAACAGCTCCGGTCCCCATACTGACTCCTGAGGAATGCCACTCGTCACTGATCTCCACTTGCACATTGAGCCGTTGACCACAACTCTTTGAGTGTGACCATCCAGCCAATTCCTTATCCACTGAGTGGTCCATCCATCGAATCCATGTCTCTCCAATTTAGAGACAAGGATGTCGTGCGGACAGTGTCAAATGCTTTGCAGAATTCCACGTAGATGATGTCAGTTGCTCTTCCTTTATCCACCAATGCTGGAACCCCATCACAGAACTTGCATCTACAGGGCTTGATGCCAAGTAAGGTATTTCTTATTCTGGTGTTAACTTTACGTTAAATTGACAAATAATCATCTTTCTACAGCTAGTATAAAACCTGTGTAAGTTCCATATAATATGCTGTGGCTAATTTTAGGGAAATTGAATCAGATGCTCCCTGACCTGAACCAAACTTGTATTGTTTGGTGATCAGGTAGTACAAACAAACTGTATTCATGATTGTCGAACTGTAGCTTCAGAAACAGTGAAACCTGAGATGAAGATAGTGAGTATCTATAGAAGAATGTAGTAACAATCAAGGTCGAAGAGGAGGAATGGACCATAGCTGGGTTTTTTTTGTGGGTTTTTTTTTCCTGTTAAGTGAAATATTGATAAAGTCATATATCAAGACAGGGACCTCTGTAGCTTGTGTGCACTATATCTGCTATTCTGAACAGAATGAGAGTTCTGCATCTGTGCCATTTCATATTACATAAACACCATTTATATTAAGTGTACATAAAATTGTGAAGCACTTACAACTATTTTACTAATCAAATCATGACACTAAGCAATTACCCAGACTTCTGTCTTTTCATATATAATAATGTTTCAACATACTATTCCACTTCACTAGATTTATTTTGTAGCAGGGTGCACACACACACGCACACATAGACTTGCTTGTTAACTGTGTACCGTATATCCATAAGGGTAACATCTCTGTTCTTTTCATAAACCTGCCTGGGACTGTTTCTCTAGCACCAAGACCAACGGAAATGGAAGAACCCACAGCAGTATTATTAAATTCTCCAAAATATGATCACATCCAAACTGCCCACTGGGAACGGCCACTGGCCCACACTGATTCCCTAACATGCCCGTGAACTGGGAGAGGGCTGCCTGGCCAAAGCCATGGAGGGACTGCTCTGAGGCTGACCTGCACACAGAGGGTTGAGCTCCCAGCTCAGACACCTGCTTTGCCTCTGTTTAATTTACTACTATAGATGCAGTGGTAGTGTCTCCTAGTGGCTATATTCTTGAAAGAACAGACCCAAACTCAAACTTCACACCTGAAACTTTCACTCTTCAAAGATATCCAAAAGCATCTGTAGATTTTTAGAGTATCTAAACCAGCATCACTCAAACATGTAAAATAAAATCAAAAATTTAAACACTCAGGTTTAATATCTGAGTTACAAAATCGCACACTGATTTAACATCTAAAACCTATCTCTAGGTTATACAAATGTGTTTCTTTTAAAAAAAAAATAAAACAGTAGCAAGGTATTGCATTATTTCCCTTTTGAAACAGTAACACTAAAGAGAGAGATGAGAGCCATAACAAAACCACGTGAAACAAGTTGTTCATGACTTTGCTCAAAGGCCTGAAGGCAAGTGTGGGCATCAATTGGATCAGAGTCAATCTCATTTAACCTTTAGGTCCTCTCAGACTCTGTAAAAGCAAAGTTAATGCTTAAATGCTCTGCTACGGTAAGTCTCCATAGGTTCAGCCTATCACATGCTGAGCCCTATGCCAGACACCACAATCTGTGAATATGAACTAATGTCGCTGGATCTTTGAACCACGCTAAGGACTCAGGAAAAGTGATGCTGGCATAGATCAGAAGGCCACTTCTCCCAGCAGCACTCTGTCTGCAGGCGTGGCCAGCAGAGGACGTTTAAACAGAGAACATAAAAACAAGCAACCCTGAATAGTATCACTGCTTGGTTCTAGCCCTTCCTCCTTGAACTAGCTGTTTTCAGCACCAGCTAAACACCAAAAATACATCTCAGTAATGAGATCTGTATCAGGGGATTTTGCGAAAGGAAGACTTAACAGTCAAGATACAGCGTATTCAACAGTAAGCCAAAGCCCCACTAGCAGTAACTACAAGCAAGGTAGACCCAGAGGACACATGGGTCTGATTTTGCCATGTTGGGGCACATTTCCTTCATCATTTCACATTTTCAACTCATTGAAGTTTCCCATTGTCCACCATCCTCCTGGAACAGAAAGTTTTGGGCAGCAGATTTCCATACATGGATAAGCTTAACCAAATAAGACAATGAAAGAAAAAAAATAGTGACTGGAAAGGTGCAGACAAGGAACTCTTTCCTAGCAAAACCTGGCTCTAAGCGACCACTACTTCTTAACAATGGAATACAGATTTGCCTTCCTCTGTGTATGTGTCAGGGCCTTTTGCTGTTCACCAAGTATCCTGCCACACCCCTGACATCCTCACTTTGGAGATTTTATGCAAGCTCCGCTGTTAGATAAGAAATAAGAGACTGCAAAAATTACTGTGGTTGGAGTAGTTCCATCACAACAAAATATAGTCTTTACGTACTTCAGATCTTGACTAATGTATCAATCTGAACATCCCAAGAGCCACCAAACATAAACCTGGAGTGCATACCGTTTGTTCCAACCTTCAGCAGGTCTTTCACCATGTACCTGTGCCCGAGATACACTGCTCCGCTTGCAGCAAAGCGCACTTTCTGCTACCTTTTTCCCCACTATGTTGGTGCTGGTGGAAAGCCTTTCTTGAACAAGGTCTGATCTCTGATGATCCTTACGGTGCCTCAGTTTGCTAATCTTTAGGCCAGAGTGTAAAGCTTATCTACACCCTCAGCTTTTTACCTGAGGGTAGGGAAAGATGACAATTCAGTTTGGAAGAGGTTCTCACCGGTAAAAAGGGACTGACAGTGAAATGCTTCCCACTCAACTTGTTTTCCACAACTCTTTCAACTATCACAAGCACTAGTTGAATCATACCAAATAAACAGTTTCAGCTTGTCTTAGTCTAGGTAAGTTTCCTAAAAAGTTTGAAAGCAAAGCCTAAATTGTTGTTTCTTTTCTCACCCTTACAACTTAGCTCTGTCCAATAAGGAAAGCAAAAGCATGCATCTATTGAAGCCTTTCTGTTTTCTGGTGCTCTGATTTTTTTTTAGCCCACCTGTTCAGCCAGCACCTCTCTTTCTACACACATTTAAAAGTTGACAAATCCCTCTAACACAGTCACCTCTCATCATGTCTCCTCTTATTAAACCCCTGCACAACAGATCACACATTCCCCCACTGGTCTGAAACAAGCCTAGACCTCTACAGACGCCTTATGTGGGAATGAAAACAGCAGGTAACTGGAGCACCCAGAGGGGAGTGGAAGTTGGGGCAGTCCAAGGATACAGAAGGGACAGAGAAGACAGAATTGCAACGCTATGGATGTAGGCTGTTTCCTTCATCTCCAGGCTTCTTCCCTGTGGCTCAAATTATTTGTTGACAGTATCTAGTTAAGTGATTTCATTGTCAGAGGAAATGCTACAGGGCAGATTAAACTGCTGGGCTGCTACCAAAACAGGAATGTACAAATTTGGAGCAGAAATTCCCCAGGAAGGGAAGGCAAGGCAGTAGCAAACAGTAAGTTAGTTACCTCTGTCACAGTCCCATGAAGAGCCAGAAGACCCCCACAGATCTGTCCTCTGTCAGACCTAGGGGATTGTCCTTTTTCTAAAGCAACCAAAGGTAATACTTTCTAACCTTTCACTCATCCCAAGCCAACTGTTTAGGGGACACTGCAGAGAGCCAGTTCCTTCCTTTGTCCAGGTAACGGGACACTTGCATGCACACCCTCCCAGACATGTGTTGGGTTATTTAAATCAGCTCAGCAAGTCCTTCAGCCTGAGAGACACAAAAGCAATATAAACAGAGCTTCCTTTTGCACTCTGTCCTCAGAGAGTCCTATCCAGAGCAGATCATGCTGATACAACCTGACAACATCCAGGGATAAAGGGGAGGCTCACACCAGATGCAGTCTAATACTAGCTAGTATTATAAGAGGGCAACCAGAGATCAAAGAAATGTTTCCTTTTCTTTCCTACTACCAGCTGCTCTGCAGACTGAACAAGCCCCCAGCCCCATCAGAGCAACGAAGGGGGTGATCCTTGCAATCTTGTCACAGGTAGGGAGAAAGGTTTCCTTCCAAGGGATGCTACCAGGGCTGAACTGTTTGCTTTTCTTTAAAGCCTCTTGTATAACCCTTCGCCCTTCCCAGCATTTCTCTTGCTAGCACTGTAATGCTTTTGGCACAAAAACACCAAATTGCAAAACTCAAAAAGTTGGATGTTTGCCTTTTTAAGAGGTGGGTGGGGGGACAGCTCCTTGATTCTTTTTGAACTATTGATTAGTATTATTATATTTAGGAGGCTGCTCCCCCCTCCACCTCTGAGTTAACCATTCACTTGGACTCTTCTTTCAGGCAGGTGGTTTAAGCTTGATCTGCTCTCAAGGGGTTAAATAAAGAAGTGATGGGAGGAAAAATAAACCTTTCCAATGGCTCATATTTGAAATTCTTTTTTCCCTCTCTCTCTCTCCCTGTCCTAAATGGGGCTCATCTGCTTTTAGTTTCCTCTCGCTCCCTAATTGTTCCATTAGGGAATGTCGGGGGCAAGGATTAACAATGAAGCAGATGATAGGAAACCAAAAGCACAATGCCGGACACCCCATCCCCGCATCCTCCCGTTCCTCCCTCCCAAAAGACGGTCCCCCTCACCCTTCTGTCGATGCCATGGTCCCGAAAACCCCCCTGTCTTCTCAAGGGTCCAAGGGATTATTTTGGACAGTAGGGCGCAAAGGAGGTTGGCTCTTTGAGATAACCCTCGCTCGCGTCTGGGAAGGAGCACGCAATTCCTTGTAATCCTGGGGACTCCGCAGGGCGAGGATCCGGCAGCTCCGTTCCTCGGCTCTCAATCCCGCCGCCACCGCCCAGCGAGGACTCTCCGCGCCCCAAAGACCGGCGCTGCTGCCCCCGCGGCCGCCCAGCAGTGGCCGGCGGGTCGAGGAGGCACTGTCACCTGGGCTGCGATCCCCGGGACCCTCCCCTCGCCGTGGGGTGCGTGTGCGTGCGTGTGTGTGTGCGTGTGCGAGAGGTGGGGGTGACTTCACATCAGCGCGGTGTTGGCTGAGGCTGGATTGGAAGGTTTTAGCCCTCGAGCCGTGGATTTGCAGTCTATATCCCTCTCTATTTTAGGCACGGGCTGACATCACGAGCCGTTGTTACTTATAAATCCCCCCAACCGCTCCTTGACAGAAGCGGGGGGGGGGGGGGAGGGGGGCGGGGGGCGGCGAGCCCCTCGCAGGGGGAGGGCCGGGCCGGGCCGGGCGCTGCCGACCGCGAACTGGCTCCGCTGGCTGCGCACCGCCACCGCCTCCCCGGGGCAGGCCCGGCCCTCCGCACCGAGAGGGCCCGCCGGGACTCCGTGCAGCGACGGGAAGGAGCGAATCCCACGCACACACACCTTGTGGGTGTCCGGATGCCACCTCATACCCCTCATGTCACCTGGCGAGCGGGCCTGCACTCCGGCGGGAGAAGAGTTCGGCAGCCTGCCCGGCCGAAGGGCACGCCGCCGCACCCCCGCCTGCCGGGCCGGACTCCCGTAGCCGAGGCACCTGCCCCGCCACGCCGCGGCGGCAGCCTTCCGAGGCTGCAGGGCTAGGCACAGCGCTGGGCGGCCGCCCCTCCCCGGGCCCGACCCGTTCAGCTTTCGCGAGAGCCGTCCTGTCTCGCCGGGGCGGCCCGGGGCTGGCTGCCGGCTGCGGCAGGACCGAAAGGCTGCGGCAGGCGGCGAGCGGAACCCACCCGCCCTCAGCTACGAGAAAGCTGCTGCTTTCTGCGCGGTGCTGCCCCCTGCCGGAGAGGTGGGGGCGGCGCCGCGGCGGAGGCCTCACCTGCCGGCGCGACGAGGCCCGGCGGCGGCGTCCCCGCAGGCTCAGCCTGATCGCAGAGCAGAGCCCGGGCGCGCCGGGCCTGGTCCAGCCCCGCGTCGCCGCGGCCCCGGGAAGAGGCCGCCGTCCTGCCGGTGGCCGCAGCGCCTCCCCGCGCCCTCTGCCCGCTCGCACCGCCCTCGACGGGGCCTGGCCCGCGCCGCGTCCCTACCTGCACCGCCCGCCGCCGCCGTGCCCCTCAGCACCGCCCCGCACCGCCCCGCCGGGGGGCGCCGCGCGTGGCCGCGGCCTGGCGGGCCCGGGGCCGAGGCAGGCTGAGGTGCGGGCGGGGCCTCCTGCCAGCGGGGCCGCAGGGCGGTGCTCACGGCAGCTGCTGGGGCGCGGCCGAGTCCCGCTGCGGCGGCCGTGGCGTGCTGGGGCAGGACCCGCCGCGAACGCGGGAGGACGGGCACGGTCGGGGCACTGCCTGGACACGGCCCGGGCCACGGTTGCCCTGGCAGGCCCCTGTGCAGAGCAGGGAGAGGTCGGACGGGCACTCACAGCAGTTCGGCTCATAGGAGAGCACAGGGATGTCCTGGTGCAACCCCTCATCCTCACCTCACCGCTCAGGAACCGCAGCACGGTTTATGCTGGAATTTTCTGCTACCAGCCACAGACTGGCCTGGCAGCCCACTGCCCCGCCTGCCAGCTGCAGCCAGGACATGTTTGCAGCACAGGGCAGGAAGTTCTCGTCCCATTCAGTAACTACACTCTTGTGCTGGGGCATGGAACACTCACGCCATGTCAAGACACTGCCATGTCAAGACGCTGCCATGCACCTTCACTTCAGTTTCCACCAGCAGAGGCTCTGCCTGCCAACTTCGGTACTGTCTTTCCATCCAAGTCTGACCAACCTGATGTCTCATTTCACACGGACCAAACATTTGTGCTGTAGCCTGTTGCCTCTTCACCACGGAGGTGGCACAGAAAGCCAGCAGGCATGCGGGAAGCTCCTTGCCACAATAAAGTGTTGTGAGGCTGCAGGGGATGCACAGCTGAGCAAAGGCTACCTGACCCTGCCCAGCTCTTCCACTCCCCCAGTATACCTTTCTGGCAACTGAGCTGATTCCAGTACTAGTTCTTAAAACTGGCAGGATGCAACTTAGTATGTATTCCCTAGTCCTGATCAAATACACATTTTTTTCTTGTAAGTTACCATGGACTTAGGTTATCAAGGGAAACAAGTTATCAGGGCAATTTCATAAGAGTCACTGAAGGTATGCTTGAGAAGAACATGTACTTCAGTATGTCCATTTCCTTACAGTGCTATTTTTCAGGTAAGCACCCTGGCTTTTGGAAGTATTTTAATCCACCCCCAGCCCCAAAAACATACAAGCCCATTAGAGTAAGAATGCAGAGACTGGTTTGCTCTCTTTTTTTTCATAGCAACACCTTTACAGCCTTTCCAGAATGCACAGCTCTTTTCCTCAGAGGGAAGATGTGTTGCTATCCATGTTGTGCTATTTCACACCCTTTCTCCAACAGATGGCATAGATCCTCACCTGTTTAGAAAGAGATGTTTGAAATAGTTTTGCATCTTAAAAATAGATCCTAGCTATCAAAGGGATTAAAGCTGATTTGTAATTCCTACAAATACTAGGAATGCTACAGGTGCTTGCATATGTTGATATGACTGCCCACCCATATGTGCGAACACATATGTCATATAACAATAGAAATAAAACCTTACGTTTGCATTTAGAGATTAGTCAGAATTAAATCTACAATTCAAACATCGAGGTCCAGAAGTAGAACCAAATGCTACAGTTAATTCCTCTTTCTATAAAGGACTATGCTAAAATCTGAATCCTGGGGTTGAGAGAAGCCTGGCCATTTTCTTGCTTCTGTTTTCTTTGAAGAGCATCATGACTAAAAAGAAGGGGGGTTGAATTCTGCTGTACGTGCACAGCTCTAGCAACCTTCTCCTGTGATTTTCATTCCATGAATTCCTTCAAGTTTCTCTTCAAGAATATACTTTCGTGTGATATACAGCCGTGAACAGCTATATTGTTGCTGCACAAGCCCAGAAAACTTTCAGCTATTCATTGCCAGATCTGTGAGTAGTTTGAAGCCAAATGGGATGTGATTCAACAACCGAGGAGGAGTTAGAGGATCAGTAAATACTAGGTATGACTGATCTTTAGTAAAAGAAGAGTGAGGGGCTAAAGGCTGGAATTAATGAAGACTTTTGCAGATCTGTATGGACTACTTAGTTCTCTACTAAATCCTAAAGGCAGAAAAAAAATTTAGGGTCTCTTCTTCTCTATCAGTTGTAGCAGTGGAGAACTAATAATACCGTGGAGAGCAATGCAGTCACAGTGTCATAAGAACCAGCTCACCAAACTTCATGATTTCTGTTTTAGAAGAGAATTTCTCTTACCATTAGAGTGTAGAGACTCACATGTAATGTAATCATGGAAGAGCTCTGACTGGGCAAGCCAGGCTCCAATAAACAATTCTATTCATTTCTCATTTCATTCTTCATTGACAGGAAGAAACACATGCTGACTTTCTGCCAGTTTTCCCTTCTCCAAAGCTGTTACCTAATTTCCTCTAACCCCTTCTGTACCACACGTTCACTGGCACATGATCCTCCCAGCAAAGGAATGAAACACATCTTATTTTTCACATTTAATTCAGAATTTTTGTTGCTGTTGTTGCCATGCAGTTTGTCAGCCAAGCATAATCTGCTGGCAAGAGGAGACATACAAACAAGATGAAGAGAAGCAATATACTTTGGTTGTAGTCCTTAAACTTTTGATTCAAGCAATGTCACCTGGATCCTATTGCAAGAGAAAATAAGAGCAAAAGCATAACACATTAAGTCTTTCTGCCCAAGAAAGCAAAAAAATAAATTAAAAGCAATGACCTCCAATACTAATTGCCTTTTAGCAGCAATTTTCAGATGCAAAAGTAGGTGGAAACTACTGAATGCTAAGAAACTCTTAACAAGATTGCACAGCAACAGAGAATCAGAGCTGAAATCAGACTTGTTAGCTTACAATTGCCATAGCCATGCAATAGGCGAGGCAGAACACGACTTCAGGATCTGAGTCTTCCTTGGTGAGAGTACTAAATCCTTTCATCAGATCCCCAGCCTTCATATCCAAATATTGCCGTGAGCTGGTTTGAGCACTGTAATTACTTGGAGGTCCTACAAATTCCAGGGTGTCATAGATGTCTTACCCAGGAATCATTACTGATGGGACACATTCCCCTGTGCCTCCTCTTCCAACTTTTTCTAGGGGTCATCTCTAGTGTTTAGGCCACAACTAAATAGAGAATGATTTAGTAAAGAGCAGTGATTAAGGACCATAAGTAGACCAAAGTATGGCCACTGGGCAACATGCCCAATGGGAGAGTCTTACACTTTGATGTCTAAAAGTCCAGTCAAGAAAAGCCTCTGCTAAGTGTGAGACCTGGACATTATTCTTCACCCTGAAGAGCTACAGAGGAGTTGTTCTGCCAAAAATGTATATGAACTGATGGAAACCAGAAGTTTTCCTGAGGCTTTCATAGATCTTTGAAATAATCCACATGGAAAAATGTTTTTAAAAGTGTGTTTCAGGTTTTTATCTGTTCAGAATACAAGGTGGGAGGAACTCCCCTGTACATTTCATTGCAATGGTTCATCTACAACAGAGCGGCACTGGATGTATAAGAAAAAATCATTATTTATGTAGTATTGAATTTTATGCAAATTCTGCCTTTCAGTGTGCCTGAAGAGTCCCAAGTGAGTCACATGCAAACAGACAAGGGCAGTATTAAATCCCTAGAGTGTGACACAGATAAAGCAACAAGGAATCTAAATAATATCAGGCATGGGTATGTAGGTTAAACAAACAAACCATGGTTTATTTAAATGTGTAAGTACTTGGGAGGGAAAAAGATTACATTGTACTATGGCAATACAGACTGCACATACATAACAAGCTCATCCATCGTAATTAATTCAGGCTACTTTTTCCACCCTCCTAATCCGCTCAGTCACACAGATCTTTGGGAGAAGCTTGCCATCGATTTCTCTAGGGGACTCCACACTACAGATTAATTTCAGTCAGAATTTGCTGTCCTGTTTCTGTATGTCAGACTCAGGAGCAGAGCATCATCCTCCCACCAGGGGAGACAGGCAAAATATGGCAAAACTTCTCATGCACTAAGACCCTTTATCATGGGTTAAGTAAAAGTAGCCTGATGGAACATCCGATCCTAGGACAAATTACCAGGCTGTCTGCCTTAACCTTATCCCAGATGTGGCTCATCACTGGGATGAGAAGCCTAAAGCAGCAGACTGAGAGAGATATTATGATAGTTATAAAATGCCATTTCCAGACACAGCTTTTTATTTTAGGTTCTTCTCAATCCAGTCTTTGAAGGGAAAAGCTTTGGTGTATCCACTGTAGAGTTCTAGGCTGCAAGTTTTATCATAACCCCAGCTCACTAATCCCATCAGGTGCCACCTTAGCTCAGGAGATGCTTTTCCTGGCAAAGTTATGGCTGCAATCCCACCAGTCTCAGCAGGGCAGATATTAGAAAAGGCTGTGTGGTCTTGTTTGGCGCAGAACATGCTGTCAGTGATGCTGACTTGTATCCCATTATCCTCATACTGTTGCTCACACAACAGTGAATCCACCATCTGAACAACTCCCATGCGGATTGTGTCATTCTTGTATCCAGGATCTTTAATGTCAGCCAGTACCTTCCAGCCAGTAACCATTATTTTTAAATCCTCTGTGGATGAAGTCAAGTCATGAGAAGATGACAAGCAAATGGGTTGAACACGACTGCTGATTCTGGCTTTGTCCAAGAGTTTTATGATAGCTATGTCAGAATCAAGTAATATAGGGTCAAAATTGGGATGCACTATGATGGCAGAAATCTGGGGAGGAAACAGAGTAGGAAGAATTGTAGAGTTAACAGCAATGGCAAGTCAGCAGCACTCTTTCCATACTACTATAATACATGGTAGTTTATTTTGCATACTTCTCTGCCCTCCAGTCCCAAACTCTTCTTTTACCATAGTACTCACTCAAATGAGAAACATGCAAAGAGATCAAGCATCTTCTGACTTTTTGGGGAGGGCTTGGGTTTCAGGACAGTTTTTATTGCTTGAAACTCCTCCTAATAAAAAGCAGTCAAGGACATTTTCAGAAAAACGGGGAGTTAATGTACAGTTCAATTTTTTCCTCTGTTTACTGAAAAGATTTTACCTGCCATGTTGTTATCTTCAGCCTGTAGAACTTGATTGGGGGGGCAGGCTTTGAATTAAAATGCTATCTTCTCATTGAAATTCAACCACCTTCCCACCAAAAAAGAATACTAGCAATACATTACATAATGTTGGGACCAAACCTTTACTGCTAGTTGCCTTGATGAAACACTACAAGAATGGATAGGACTCCTATAAGGAAATATTGGAAAAAATAATACATTTCCTTACAGAAAAAGTCCGAAAAAGCTGGAATTAGAGAAACAAACTAAAAATGGGGGGGGATCAAATTAACTATGATTTCTTGGATAAAATCCATTAATTAACTCACATAGCCCCCCCAATCCAGAAAAAAAGACACACACACCCAAAATTGCTGTATTTCTCCTCATTTGGACTTCAGCCTTTCTAGTTCTATGTGAAAAACCCAAACCACTCTGATGAGCCTGAGGTACTATTTTTGGAGCTGGAGTCAGACATAAACTTTGTTTTGAGTTTAGAGCTGTACAGCCTCGGAGCTGAGACGTAAAATGTGCTCAGAGCATCCAATCAGGATCTAGACCACAAGTGTTTCCCTCATAAACTATGCTAATCACTTTTGACAGTAGCTGGGCATCTTTTCTACTTTTTTTCTGGCAATATCACTCAGACATTATGGCCCATGGAACCTGAGCTATTTTCTTAGTGATCTCTGTTAGGAGGTGAACATCAGAGCTGGACAGTGTCAGGGGAATTTAATGAACTACAGCATGTGCCCTCCTTGTGCTATGACAGTTCTGTCAGTTGAGTCTCTAGATATGCATTTCAAAGAATAGTGTGTAAAACAATATGTTGTTCAAAGGATAACCTTTTTGTCCCCATACAAGATGGATGTGATCGGCATCTGTCTGTGCTCATCGTTTTCCGCTCCCAGCAGACTTACTCACCCGCAGGTTCTGGATGGTCTTTTCATCCCTGTCATCGTCTCTGTAGAATTTCCCCAGAACCACCTTGAGCTCTGCTGTCTTGAGCACAACGGTCTTACCCAGGTCAGTGACACAGTGAGCTGCCACCACCACGGTGCGCTCATTCACCAGGGCCCCACTGCAGATAAGGATCCAGGCCCCTTTCCGGAGACTGTTCTCCTTGACCCCATTGACTGTCCGATAGATTGCGGCTTGCCAGGGCCACCTGGTAGAGACCACTGTCTTCTGAAGGGTGATGTTTTCTGCTTTTCCACAGACTGAAGAAACATGAACCAAGAATGAGGTAACGCCTTTTCCCCACCAAAGAATCTGAATATCACTCTTGATTCCTGCTTAGGATGTGTCAAAAGAAACCAAACTGCAATGGTTAGCATGAGGGACAGCTTTCTAATTAACCTGTGTTCTCAACCTGCAAAATTATAAGAGTATTTTGTATAGCTTTAAAAAAAAAACAAAAACCTTTCAATTTTTCCATTATTATCTGAATTCCTGGCTGAAGTAGGAATGTGGATTTAGCACTTGAACAGGTGAATTTTCATGACAACCTTATCAAGCTGCACTATAATGAGATGACTGCATAAAGAAATGGAAAGAACACTTCTGATTCTTGCTTATAATAAAACATCATAAACCCAGCAGTGCACTAAAACTACCCTAGGCAGTCACAGAGTAATTGTGAGGTCCTCTCCTAGAACTGACCTTAGCATAGATGAGTTCATGCCTATGAGAACAACAGCCATCCTGGGGAAAAGAAAAAGTTCTGCTCTGTTTTAGGAGTATATTACCCAGGCTCAGACCTGGGGTAAAATCTCCTTAGGAGAGTAAGGGTAAAATTTAGGGGTAAAATTACCTTAGGAAAGGTTTACTTCAGTTGAAAGAGTTACATCATGTGGTCACATTTTTTAGTCTCCCTTAGGACATTTCTTTTTTTCCTGGAATGTAGCGTGTGCATGCCCATAGTGAAAAGGATTGAATGAAATACTTTTCAATGCATGAGATGACCTCCACGCAAAAACCACAAACAAGAACTCTAAAAATTTGCTTGATGTTAGGATTTACTTTTCGCAGTTTGCCTGATGTCAGTAGTGGGTTGTACCAAATCTTGTGATGTTCCCTCACTGACTTAGTCTGCACTAGCTCTGGATAGGATTTTATCTGGACTTACAGTTTGCAGTATGAACCCTTCCTTAGCAGGGTACAGTAAAGGAAGAGCCTCTTTAAAATGCAAAATGTCCATTCTATTTCTTAAACTTCCATGGTTTTGTCAGCTGTGTGCCAAAGTATAAAGTATAGAGTTGAAAGAAAAAACACATTTGCAGTAAATAATACTGGAAAACATGAAGTGATAGTAGGAAACCATTTTCTAATCAGGAGAGATACTCACTATACCTTTTGCTCAATAAAAGAGTAGAAAAATGGATGGCAAATTACAGTGCTGAAAGCTTGATCCCTTTACCATCAGCTGCACGAGTTCTAGTGGTGGATAGAAAGAGTCATATATCCTCAAGCTTTATTGCTCCTATCTCCCAGCTGGAAGCATAAGCAGCCTGCACCACTGGGACTCCCTAATTATCTAAGAAAGACAAACACACATCCTGTTCCCCCATCCACCCAGACGTGTGCATTTTTTTCCCTTGGAGACTCACTTGGAATACACACAGGGGCCCTCCCACTCCATTTTCCTGTCTTCAGACAAGTCCTCCTGCTGCTACCCAGGCGGCGGTAGAAAGGAGAAACGCACTCATACTGAAGCTGAGTGTGCAGATGCTGGTATCCTGGGGGCAGGTCTCCAAATGGCAGTGCTGGCTTCTTGGTTGGATAGATTTCAAGCTTTTGCTTGCTGAATGCAGATGAGTAAAGTTGATGCAAAGGTGTTTCCCTATCAAGGCACGAAGAACACAAGGTAATAATAATAATATTATAAAATCAATCATTACCATAGCTTTATCACCAACTGTATTAAGTATCATTTAAAATCATATGAAGTTCGCTTGTGAAAGAAGCACAAATATAATTCCGACATAGTATAGCAATACTCCCATTTACATCCCAGCTATTTTATTTACACATATATATATGTACACATACATAAATACACATATGTTTATAAATTTTCTCTTTATGCCTCTTTTTTTTCATTTATAGTTTCTGGATCACAACCAGTTGCCTCTGAATGTGGAACAGCTTTTGCCATTCACAAAAGGACCGATATACCATGTTTTTAAATAAAGAAATTACATTGGAAGCTGGCATTGGTGTAATTAATTCTCACTAGAGAGGAGTTAGGCACATCTTTTCTCTAGTGAACATTTTAATAGGCAGTATTAGGAATCAATTCAGATTAAATCATGTTGATAAAGTTGCTTGATTTAGCAATTAAGAGAGATAATTGTCTCACCACAGAGATTTCATAATTGCAATAATCACTAAGCTTCCATTTAGAAATTGTACTGATTAGCTGAAACATGGCACATAATTAAAAAAAATAAATATATGCACCAGCCTAGACATGGACCATAAACTTGACCACTGTCATACTTAAATCTTCATCACTTAGAACGTGTCCCTTGGTCTAATGCTTAAAAGCACATATCTACCGAAAAAACTATTTACACCTGAAAAATTCAGCAGGACATTAATTTCCCTTGAGATTTCTGGGACTGCCTGCATCCAGAAAAGCCCAAATAATGTTTTTTCGTGTGGTAATTCCATTTTTGATCACAGAGAGATGCAGACTGCCTCCATCGTATAGAATCTGTGAGGTGATACTTAACAGCACTCAAGGAAAGTAAAGTTATTAAGAACAAGAGCAATGGCAAGTTCATTATATTTTGGAAGAAGGATGAGAGCTGCTGTGGTCATGCTAAGACTGCCAGGATCCCATTCCCTACTTACATGTGACCTTGCAATATTGCATAATCCACATTTTGCCTCACTATTGATCTATGAAATGGAGATCTTACTTCAAGGGATAAAAACAGTCCACGAACATGAGATGCCATCATGATGATCAGAGGGCTGGAGCACCTCTCCTACAAGGACAGGCTGAGAGAGTTGGGATTGTTCAGCCTGGAGAAGAGAAGGCTCTGGGGAGACCTGATAGCGGCCTTCCAGTACCTGAAGGGGGCCTACAGGAAAGATGGTGAGGGACTGTTTACAAGAGCATGTAGTGATAGGACAAGAGGTAATGGCTTTAAGCTGAAGGAGTGTAGATTTAGATTAAATATTAGGAAGAAATTCTTTACTGTGAGGGTGGTGAGGCACTGGAACAGTTTGCCCAGAGAAGCTGTGGATGCCCCATCCCTGGGAGTGTTTAAGGCCAGGTTGGATGGGGCTTTGGGCAACATGGTCTAGTGGAAGGTGTCCCTGCCCACGGCAGGGGGGTTGGAACTAGATGATCTTTAAGGTCCCCTCCAACCCAAACGATTCTATGATTCTATGATTCTATGCTATGGACATGGGGGCACATATATGCTGTCATACAGCTGGTGTTAATATCAGAAACATTTTGCATAAAAAGATCTGTGTTCAAAAGTGTATTGAGAAATTTAAGCAAGGAAAATCCCTTGATAGCTACTAAAGCTTCCTGATGGCTTCTTGGGGCCATCTCTACAATCATACATCACAGAGCTGGAGCATGAGAGCGTATTTGGGAAGTACGTGCTTGCCTTGTTCCTAAAGTCTTCTCTAGGCATCTGCTACTGGCCATTGCCACAGCCAGGATATAGCTTCAGCTGGACTTTTATTCTGACCTGGTATGGCTGTTCTTAAGACCAAAGATGAGGACAGTTCTTGCACTGCATCTAAAAATAAATAAATCATGTACTGCAAAAAAAAAAAACCCAAACCCAACCAAAAAAACCCCACCAAACCTGAAATGAGAAATTACTACTTGGACAAAACTGAACCTGAACATTGCAGCATAACTAATTCAGATTGGGCTTATTTCAAGAAATCAGCAGAAGGGTAAGCCCAGACAAGGTCAGACCATTTATTCCTTCCTCACCTTCTACTCTAGTTCCTCCTCTCCCCCATGCCCACCTCAAACCCAACTTTATATCAGTTGTGCTATATTGCTTTGGATGGTCAAACTTAATGGGAGCAGATTACATTGCTGTATCCCCTTGTCTCCTAGTGCTCTCTCCACTCATTTCTTCACTCAGATGGCACATGTCCATATTTTAAGGCACATCATTAGCCCAAGGAACGGTTCTCAGACTGTTCTCATAGCCTGGCACAAGCTTGCAAGCCTAATTCCAGCATCGTCCAGTAGTTTTCAGATCTCTAACTGTGCGTTTCGTCCTGGCTGTCTCCAGGAGCTTGCAAACCTGTGCTTAATCAGACATCCTCTCCCAGCAGCTCTCATTGCTTGGTTATCAGTGGCGTTGTAGGAATGGCGGCTCAGGCAGGCTAAACACACAGGGTGGAAAGGAAAGGAGGGAAAAAACAATCACATTTTTTCTTTAAACTGTAGTTGAGATATTGCATTCTCACCTTGACTGAACCTGCATTGGAAGCACTTTCTGTCTCACCAGGTCAGAGATCTTTGGCTCTCTGCAGGCTAGAAAAAATATAATGTCGCACAGTACTTTTTCCACATTCACAGCTCAAGTTTTACGGTTCATATACATTTCCACTCTTTACTCTCACTAGCCATAGTGGACTGGATTAAGAAAAGAGGCAGTAAGTTACGTGCATTAAAATAAAGATAAAACCTAAAGCCTTGGAAAAACTACTTCCCTACAGATCGCAGGATCTATCCCATTTACAATGGTGGAAGCAACTGAGTGTCTTCTGCACTGAGACTTTCAGCCATGGAGGAAGATTTGTCCATCAGTGTGTCTGAATGCCAGATTTACACCACTACAGCTGATGATTTGGAATCTGAACAAACTTTTGCAATAATGGAATTATTTCCATCTGTGTAGCCACACACAGCTAATCTCTGTGACTCGGCATACAGGGAAAGGCTGCAGGATGTTACAGACTTCTAAGAGTCCGTTTGCTTGTGCACCCATTGGAAGGAGCTGGAGACTGATTCAAAGGAACATCTCAGAGTTACCTGAATATGCACAAAAGAACAGAAGGGAGATCCAGGATTTGTAATTTTGCATATTCAGTTTATTTACTTTAAAAGCAGGATAAAATATTCAGGTTTATCAGTTCAAATAACTCTGCCAGGATCTCCTTCCTGCTGCACACAGTGGAAGAAAAAGAATCTTGCAGGATGGATTTTATCTATATGTCTGAGCAGTTATGTTCTGTGGGGTTTAATAATATATAGCTCTTTGTGATTACTGTATACATTAACCTTTATGTCACTATCAAAGTTAAAATCAATAAAGATGCTTTCCACAGATGATTATACATTTCAGGGAGAGAGTATTTCCATCTAAAGTGGCAGAATAAAGCAAATTCCCTAGGTGACAGACATATTCCCTTATATTATCATTACTTCAGTTAAAACAAAAATCCATTAAAATACGTGTCAAACAATTGCCCAAATTAATTAATCCATTCAGGATTTCAGACATGCTTAGAGTAGCTCCAGGTCAACAGCATAATTCCCTTTCTAGCAAAGTATTTAAAGATGTGTTTCAGTATTTTGATGAATACAGATAGTTTAACCATGTCCTCAAGTGGTTTTCTGAACCAAATCTTCAGGGCTGCAATCTACAGACTTGGCCTTTTATACTTGTAACTGGTTCCAATGACTTAAAAGGATTCTGAGAGGAGAGTTGGGCCCTATGACAGCAACTCTGATGAGACAATTACTTCCATTTCAATTCTCTACTTATCTTCTTTGATTTTACGCAGGTTTGATCCTAGAATGAGGGTAATAAGGGTCTCAGCGAACATTCCTTTCCATGTTTCAAGAGGGAAACATCTTCTAGAATCACTGGCATCTTCTCTGAGTTTAGCAGCCAGCAGAGCTGGCAAACTACCAATCTCTCTATGAAGTGTCAGATGGTTTATTCTTAGCAAAAAATGATTGTTTGGTGAGTATAAATTATATAAAAAAAAATCTAGTAAAACCATAGCAGCTTTTGTGAGTTGTGGTAAAAAGTATTGTAAACTACCTTTTATGCAGATTGGCTGCTTCCCTGACCATTCTCCATTGTCTTGGCAGGTCCTCTTTTCATTCCCACTAAGAACATACGAGTTGTTACAAAAGAAAGCAATGACTGTGCCAATTTTTGCATAGCGTCCATTCAAGAGCCCAGTGTCTTCTACTACTCTTCTGTAGCCATTGAGTGGGCCACCAGGATCTGAGCAGTTTTTTTCATCTAGAACTAACAATAGGGGGAAAAAATAGTAACCATTTTATCAAGTTCACAGCATTATTTTCACCCATCAGATTGCTTGGCAATTCATTCAGATGTTACTACACAATCCACACTTTATTAAAGGTACCTTTTCAAGACCCATCTGGGATCTCTGTCTTCAAAAAGATCACATATTAAAGAAGAATTTATAATGTACAGATGTCTGTTCATAATACACACTTCAGTCTTCACTGAAAGTGTAAGGTCCTCAAATTGTTAAAAAGACCTTAAAACACAGCTGACAATCCTGAAAAAGAACTTCAACTTTACATGATGTTAATGTCCAATTAACATTAACAGGGCTACTTCTAGAACATAAAAGGATGCACTTAAACTATTTGCAGGAAACGGGCCCTTGATGTTCTTTTCCCTTTTCAGTACTTTCAATACTTCACTAGACTTGGATAATAAAACTAGACTACTTAATTTTACTTTTAAGTTTGGTTGCATTTTGGTTTCTTAGCACTGAGAGATCTCAATAATCCAGGGAAATATGGGAATTGAAAGATAACATATATATATATATGTATTTACTGATACTAAAAATTTCATATGAAAAGCTTACTCATGCTAGGTTCTGCCTATAAAACCTCTTTTACTTCCTCCTTCTCAATATATTTCCCTTCTTTTTATTTGTGGTTGTGTTTTTTTCTCTCAATAAACTTAAATTTTTGGCCTAAAGCTGGATGACAGCATTCCCTATGTGATGCTAATAAATGCTTTTCCCTAAATTTTTCACTCTTCTGTTCCTTCTATTTAGCAGCTGAAAAGGTACTTTTTTTTTCCTTTCGATTTCATCCTTCATCATTTCATCAAGTTTTCTTGTCAGGCTCACAGTAACATGCAATTCTGTTTAATTCCTTTGCCTGATGTCTTACTGCATGATAACCAGTGAACATCTAGTTTAGACAGTTAGTGTTGGTGCTGTTCTCTGCTTATGGAGGGCTGAGAAGACTGAGACATATAAATTGACCAGAAATGACCTCTTCATGTCATTGCTTCAGACTCCACGGCCTGCTGAGCCTCACTTCCCAAAAGCACCAACATATAACAAAGCACTTTTAAACATTTATTTAAATCCCTGTGAAATCAGCACAGTAACAGTGCATAGGTATGGCCCTGTCCTGTTCCCATATCCTCATGTCACCAGAGCCCAGCTCAGCCAAGCATGTAAACACATAGCTAACCGTAACAGTATAAGTTCAATGAACTCTTAACATTGAGTATATACTTCAATCTAAGCATATATTTCAGTGCTTTCTTTAACAACATTGGATTTTAGCATATACTGAAGGTTATCTATGTACTTAAATACTTTTCCACATGAGTCATATTCAGTAAACAAAGAGTACATCTGAACTTCATCATCTCAAACAGGAGAAAGGGAGGAGCAGAGCTCTGTCTGTTTTTAATTTGGCTCCATTTTTTTTCTCTGTACCTCACAGGCCCTCTCACTTGTGAACCACAAGTGCCTGATAAATTGATAGCAGCTAAAGACTACGGGGAATCACCCACAGTATAATGCTTCATTTGCAAGTTGCTTTCTGCACTGATATCTAGCCTACAGACATCATCAAATGAGCAGAGTGCATGTTTCCAAATGTACCTAAGCTTGATCAAGTAAGTCAATGCAGACCTTCTCTTATTTCATCCTATGCCTATCAGTAACTTTAACAGTAATTCTCTTCTTCCCTAAGCTCAGGGTTATGACTTTTTGCTGGATTAGAAACAAAGAGAAAACATCTGGGAAGGAGAGACCCAAATTACACCACCTAGCACTTCAGTAACAGACAAGTCTAGAGACAGATCTTTCAATAGATCTTTAACCAGGGATGTCATGCAGCAGGGACTTTAGCACAATCCTGATACTACATTTAGTGCAACCAGAGACATTCTCTCTAGATAAAAGAATGCCTATTGCTTGCTCTTTCAGATGAGCTTACATGCAGCTGTTCCACAACACTCCCCCCCAAATTTACATTGTTTACCACAACACACTTGTAAAAGCACTTTTCCAATTGATAAAATTGTTCTGGAATATGGAAAAAAATTGTGCAATACAAAACAGCCAAAGAAAAATTAAAAGGCTCTTTGAATGAGAAGAAGGGGCTTGGAATTTCACAGCTGAATCAATGTGAATGGTAGGCATGCCAGCTTGCACAGCTAGAATGAATGGAAGTTACTCTTTTATCAATTTTTCTCTAGGATGGGAATTCTGTTGAAATAGAAGTCTAGCCTTCGTGCAGTAAGCCCCTAATCACCTCCACAGAGTGTACCAGACTTCTGCAGAGAAGGTATCAGAGGTACATAGTAATGGAAATAGCTATTCATGGTTGCACAATGTCCCTCACTTGGTTTTGGTCCTAGACATTTTCAGTCTGTGTGTAAGAAGGATGTATCCCTAAAGTCTTTGAGGAAATTATTTTTCAGTCATTTGATGTTTCATTCAGATCTTTATATAAGCAAGTCTTGCAGGCTTGGGCTCCAGCAGAGTAAAATAAGAATCCCTACTGCTTCTTAAAGACAGGAAGACAAAAGAACATCATGTTAAGCCATTGATCTACCAAATTTCAAGTGAGATTTGGATATTCTAGTTTCATGTGAATACATTGGCCAAAAAATTTGATAAGAATCAAAACTTAAAGTGACCTTACCACATTCAGGATGATGTGTTGACCAAATCCCATCAAGCTGACAGTAGGCAACACGGCTGCCTTTTAAGCTGTAACCTGCGTTGCACTTGAAGTAAACCTGGGCCCCGTATTTAAAGTCATCTCCTTCCACAATACCATGAGCGGGAGCACCTGGAGTCCTACACATCACCACTGACAGTTCAGATATTTCAAAAAAATCCACTGTTATTACAAAACAGGACTGTGTTAGGATGATTCTTTATTTAGAACATTGAAAACCAATTAAAATGGGCACAGAAGTCAAAATTACAAGACAGGTATATGCCGATCTTCAGAAAGTTGTTTAGATGTCAGTTCTACACACACTTACATGTACACCACTTTTCAAAACATATCTAGATCCATTCAGTTCAATGGGATTACTCAGAAGCATGGAGTGATCATGTGCATAAGCATTAGTATCATTAGGGCACATTTGCTCAAAATACTAGTACTTGAAGCACTTTCCATCTTAACAGCGGTTTTGAGTGAGCTACCATGATTGGGCAAGAAAAAATTTAGACCCTTAAAAGGCTTATATGTGCAATTCTTTCAAATTCTTCTTTCCATTTTTATATGGTTTTTTTTCAGATAACCTCACAGAAATATTAAAGTATCATTATTTGCGTAGATCAAACATTATCATAATGACATTAAAAACGAACCTTGATATTTACCAAACTGTGATATTTACCCTTTCCACAGGGTATGCTCTGTTGGGAAAATACTTACAGACAATAGTCTATTTAATTACTGCAAATAGTAAATATTAGATTAAACATTATAAGCAAGATTTCTCTGAAAGCATCAAACCACCCATGCTAAATCAGAACAAAGGTCCATCCACCACAGAAGCCTGTCTTCAATGGCACTCAACAGTAGATTTGATGGAAGGAATATAAAAACAGAGCAAGCATATAGAATACTTTCCTGGCATATTCTGGCACCATTCAGCAATCTGGGGCTCAAGGACTACCTGAACTACAATGGTATTTTTGGTATAACATACCCTGGTGATTTATTTTTTTTAACATTAATTTGTCTGAGTATTTTCTAAACTCAACTATATGCTTGGTGTCCACAACATGGCAATGAGTTCTCCAGACTAAGTGTTGTGTGAAAAATACACTGCCTTCTTTGGTTTGTTTTCATTTGATAATTTCATTTGATGCTCTGCTTTCTGCATTATGAGAGACAGGGAACATCCATGCACTATTCATCTTCTTCAAGTCACTTTTAAGACTAATTTTCTGTACGTAGAAATTACATGTATGTATCTTCTGTATGTAGACATTACAACAATGTAGGAAAAACAGGTTTTTAAATATTTTACACCTTTATGCATCTCTGTGTGTGTCTCTGGTTTTGCCTGGGCATTCATTGTGGAAGATGGCAAAATAAAGGATTCAGTGCAGTTTTAGATATGCGGGGGCGGGGGGGGGGGGGGGTGGTGTTTATCATGACCTGTGCTACTCTGCTGAAGATACATAGATAGATAGATAGATAGCTAATAGATAGATAGATAGATAGATAGATAGAAAGAATGCTAAAGAGATCACACTTTATACTTTATGCTTTTAGAATTTGATCGTTTTCTGTTTTGCCTCATAGCTAGTTGCTTACTAACCTACAGCCAAATTTTGATCCTTACACTTCCAGAGGAAAAGCTTTTCTGAGGCCTTAGCTCTGTAATCCTCTACATGGAACACACATGAATGCATCCTATTTATATGCATGTGGACAGAACTTGCTCCACAGAAATTCCCCTCATTTTGTTGATCTACTACAAACATCAAACAATGAGTCAGCTGAATAATTTGTGCACTAGTAAGCACAAGTCTTGGAAAGAAAAACTGTCTAACATTTAAGCATTAAAGAAGGGCCCAGACTCACTGCTTCAAATCAAAACACATCCAGTTAGGGGAGCTCAGCATTTCCTCTTGGCTGCACGTGTTCTGCATCAGTCTCATCTTTAGTGAAAGAATAATGGTAAAAATGACATTTCTCATGTGAAATATAGGGACACATGCATATATAGGTGCATATGTATATACACAAGCACATACATAAATGAAAGGGAAATAATGGGAGCGTAGATCTTCTAGGTGTTTTAAATTCTCAGAACAGTTGTCTTCCCAGTCACGATCTTTGTATTCCCAGTCACTCCCTCCATATCTTTCTCTGAACAGCAATTCATTTCATTACATTTATATTTCTCTCTTTCAATGTAAAGTCACCCTCAGCTTGTCAAATGAGAAAAGATGATTAGAAACATCTGTGCAACTCAGAGTTCTCCTTTTTATCATAAATACAGGTTTTCTGTTTTGCTTGTGGTCCAGTTGAGCTCTGCAGAACAAATGCTTTGGTTCTTTTGTGTTCTAGGTCCTTCCTGGAAAAAGTGTCACCAAGCTACATTTTTTTTTTCTACAAACCTATAAGTATTTGTTCTTGTTCAGTCTCCTAAGTGATTAAGATACTTAGTTTCTAGTCCTTTTTGATTTGCTCTGGTTGCCAAACTTTCTTGAGATTCTCTGAGCCAGTGTGACCCAGCTGGAACAACGCAGGGTTTATTTATGATGTAATTCAGTGTTTTGTGCAACAGAAAATGTGCAATTAGTCCTGGAACTATGGCCTAGAGTAGAGGATACAGAGGCAGAAGGTCATGAGATCTAATCATAGCTACAAAACTGTATCCATGGCTTCATTTGCTGTATCTAACAAATGAGAGCACCCTTTTCCTCACAGCGATGTTATAAGCATTAACTCATACACGCTTGTGTCACAGAGTAACCGTGGGGTTTCTCTGATGGCAAAACAACTAAGTATTATTAACAGATGTATCCCTTTTGTTACCTGTGCCTTTATCTACTGGTTGTCTGTTTTCTTGTAACACAGGACCTTCCCTCATGCTCTGTCCTACTCTTTAAACTTTACCACTGTAGGCATAGCCACTCATTTTATTTTTTTATTTGGAACATTTTGTAAGTTCATTCTTTCTCTCTACAAATTAAATGTGGTTTTGAATCTTGAGATGTTCCCTGCATCTCAGTACCACAGCTGAGATCTCTGTTTTCAGCTATATTATCTAGCCTGAAAGTCACATACAGTAACTCTAGTACCTGCCTCTACTGCTTTGGTTTCAGCTCTATAGCTTATTAGTCTCTTCAGTTTGACTTGCCTTTTATTCCTTTCACCTAATATGTTTCAGGCAGCTCTTCTGCACCTTTTCCCTTTACTTGTGAACACTTCAGGAAATGGAGCTTTGAAGAGTTATTGTGAAAGGAATCCTAGCCCGTGTGCTTCATCCAATTCTCTCTTATCTTTTTGTGGATAGCTTCCCATCAGTAGTGTGAATTTGACTGGTTCCACTGAATTTTAGGAAATTCCAATGAATTTCCTTTTTTTTTTTGTTTGAGATATTTTATTGAAGTCTTTCTCCTGGTGTAAGACTATATCCAACTCTCCAACAGATGTTTCTCAGAAGTTGAAAAGAAAGGAAAAGAACATTTACAAAATGTCATTCATACCTAGCTCTTCCCTTACCCTCTGGATACACACACTACCCATAAAATCCAGCCACCTGAGCTGACCCAATTCTCTTCAGTTTCTAAGCTCTCTAAGATATTTTACATGATTTCAGATTCCCTTGCCTAGGCAGGATGGGCCTGATCCTGCCATCTACTGAGTATTTCTGCCTATCAGTCCTCCTTCTCTGTGTTGTCCAGCTTTCACAGTCATGCGGGCTGGATCCTCCTGCCAGCCCTCACCCACCCACAGCCACCCCCATCTCACCTGGTGTGCACCCCCAGCTATACCTGTGCCTGGTCTAGCCTGACTGCTACAGCAGAGACGAGGCTGTGAGCTGTCTGGACACCACTTCCTTTGGAAGCAGGTGGTGGGCTGGCCAGGAGTAATCCATAGGTTGGAACTGTTCCTAGGCCACTAGTTAGACTGCTTTTCTCCAAGTGAAATAAATGATTCCTACTGCCCAGTGACTCTGGCTTCCTTCCTTTAAGGTGTCTTAGACATGTGTCATTTGTGCTGTGTTTGGCTACAGCATTACTTGTCCATAGCAAAATGAGAAAGGAAGGAGCAGGAAAATCTGTCTTGATAATCCATAGGAGGACTTTCTTACTGACACAGCAGTGGTTAAAGAAAGAACTAGCATCCATAGGTCTTATCCTACTTTAAGGCCCTATCAACATTTACCTAGTGTTAGTACAATGCCCTCTGAATAGCAGTCACTGCCCAGCTTTGCACAAAAGTAATACCTTACCTTTTCTCTCAGTGTATTTTGCAAAGCAGACAGAGGAAGAATCAAAAGACAAGGTAGAGAGCTTCAGACAAAATTATCTATTAAATGTATCATGAAGGTAGCAATACTCACCCCAAACTGTAAGGTTTAAGACAACCCTGCTAAAATGGAACTGTGTCAGGATTTCAGGTTGCAGTGCTCAGTCTCTGCACTTTTCTCTCCACAAAAAGAAGACCAAAGCCACCAGAAACCCAGAAAATGGACTAGGTGGCTGCAAAATTCTATTATAAGATGGTAATAGACAGCCAAATATGAAAGACATTCATTCAAGGTCTGCCAAAAAAAGTCTGAGCAACCCAGAGACTCCATGAGGATCAGGCTGATCCCGTTCTTCATGCTATGGTGTCATCACAGCTATAAATATTCTGGTGAATTTATATATAGAAAACAATACAAGAACTGGAGACATTTCAGGGAAAGGTGAATCTAATGTTAGGGCAATATAATCTTGATAGTGACTAAGAGCTAAGAATGACCATCATGGTCATGCAACAGCTAAAAACCACAATAATCTAAAAGCTAAAACCAGAAAGGATACAATAAAATGTTTAAAGGAAGACAAAGAGGTATATTCAGGCAGGATAAAATTAAGAACAGGAGAAACTTTCTTACTCAAGAAAAACACTGTAAAAGTCTCCTTGACAAATGTCTGAAAGGCATAGTAGGATGTAAGTGGAAATGATACAAGTCTCATCATTTGAAAAATGAAACTTGAGCTAAAAAGAAAACTGGAACAGACTTTGGAGAGAACAGAGTAGCAATAGCAAGCCCAATATGAGCTAAGAGTTTTGTTCTGGTTTTTTTATTTATTTTTTTTTCCATATTTTGCTACACAATATTGTTCCTGAGAAGTTCCACAATTAATCTATACAGGCATATAGGTAACCCTTGTCACTTTAGGGTCTGAGGCGAGTTTTGGCCTGATACAGCTCTGTACAGTTCAGAAGAGAGCAAAAAGTAGGAAGGTAGAAGACAAGGTGGCTATAGGCACTTCTGGCAGAAATGCTCAATTGTGACAGCCCAGATGTTAAAGAGAGAATAAAAACGAGAACTGCCTCAAGTGTCTATATAACAAACTCACAGATTCCCAATGAAACTTATTACCCTTCTTGCCTCTTACTTTGGTGTCTTGGAAAAAATAAAACAATATTTCTGACCCATATGAAACATTAAAATGGCTCCACATTTCACAGACAACTTTCCGCAATCTGAGAAACACTAGACTAGAGGAATGGTAAGTTGCTGAATTTTTAAGTAAATGTTCCATTTTAATAACAACAGTGCAAATTCCTCTCCCTTTTAAATTATACGTAAGAGACATTCCTCAGATCTGAATTATCTGTCATTTAGAAATAGTTTTCATGCTCATTTTATCACCAGTGAGATAAATTAGATGATCTCCTGAGCTATACTTTATTCTCTTCAATGTCCTTCAACTCCTGCCTGGTGGAATTATCATTTGCTTTTGTCCCAGAGTCCCTTCATTAAATGAACACCATTTTTTTCTGCTGCCTTCCTCTTACCCACTTCCTCATTAAATAATATATAACCCCTCATACATATCATACATTATCTCTGAATTCTGGATACCCTTTCAATAATATATGGCATGCCTGAAATAAATCTCATTTCTCATTGCTGGTACTAATAAAAGGTTTAAATTTCCATTTTTGTCCCCCCTGAAATATTACATGTAAGAGCTTGTAACTGTATGGAGTTTTGTTCTTAATTTGCTTACAGGATATTTTAATACTGCTAAAGAAGTTATCTTGTTGCATATTCCCAAGTTAGAGTTTGGCTTTCAGGCTGACCCGTGCTAATGTACTGTCCTAGTTTTAGCTGGGATGGAGTTAATTTTCCTCCTAGTGGTGGGTATAGTGCTGTGTTTTGGATTTAGGATGAGAATAATGTTGATAACACCCTGCTATCTTGTTTGTTGCTAGGCAATGTTTACACGAATTCAAGTACTTTTCAGCTTCTCATACTGCCCTGCCAGTGAGGAGGCTGGTGATGCACGAGAAGCCAGGAGGGGACACGTCCAGGACAGCTTACCCAAACTGGCTAAAGGGATATTCCATACCATACGGTGTCAAGCTCAGTATATAACTTGGAAGGAGCTGGCTGGGTGTTTAGACTGCAGCTCGGGAACTAGCTGGGCATCGGTAGTCTGCGGGTGGTGAGCAATTGTGCTGTGCATCATTTGTTTTGCATATTCTTTTATTATGATTATGATTATGATTATTATGTTCCTTTTCTGTCATATTAAACTGTCTTTATCTCAACCCACAAGTTTTACTTTTTTTTTCCCCAATTCTCTCCCCCATCCCACTGTGGGGGAGGAAGGAGGTGGGAGCAAACAGCTGTGTGGCTGTTTTAGCTGCCTGTCAGGTTAAACCACGACATGTATATAACACATTTTAACTATCAAGTAGAAGCTCTGGGGAATGTTTTTCCATGTACTTGTAATACTGCTTCCACATAAAGTGTGCTGGCACGCTCAGTGGAGGCCAAACACTGAAAATGGCCATAGAAACTGCACCTGGTAACAAGCAGGGGAGTAGAGCAGCTTCTGCAGTTATGAATACTAGCATATGTGATCTGCAGCGAAAGAGAGAGTTATGGACTTGCTTTGGGACTCTGGGTGCCACCATCCTAGCCAAACAAGTCTAATGACTGTCAGAGAAAGCCTGAGAAAGCCTGAAACTCTAGAGAAAGCCTGGTAGAGACTGAAGAAATTTAAATAACTATCCTCAGAAACAGGACATGTTGTCAGGAGAAAGCCTAAGTGACATTATTTTCTCTAGTGAATGTTATCATGACCCAGCATGCTACTAAAAGCCACAGCAGTCCCTAAGCCAAAGAAACACTGAACAGGGAACCTCAACATCAGGATTTGGGATCCTGAGCTTTGGGGTTTCCTGGCTCCAGAACAGTGGCTGGAAAGTGCTCTGGAGCCAGAGAACCTGGAAGCCCCAGAAATCACAGCTCCAAGATGCTATTGCTGGAGGGAGTATAACATGCAGAGCATGTGGAAGTGAATTTTTTTTCTCTCTGATTAAAGAAATAATAATAATAAAAAATTCCAGCAGAAAAAATAATTTTCTTTGAAAATTTACTGCTATGAAACCATTCTAACAGAAAACTCCCAGCCAGCTCTACCTACATGCACTTCATGCAGCTCACTAATATTTGCAGTTGCTGCCTATGCCAACTCTGCTAAAGTCAACAGTAGTAAATCCCATCAGGTTTGACTTTTGGCCTGCAAGTCTCTAATTTGATCAAATTCTTGGTTTAACTTTCATTTTTGAGGGCAAGTCTGACTACATGACTACCTGAGTATTATTATATAACAGTTCTTAAAGCTTATAATCTCTGTATTTCTGAAGTTTTTTATAAAATTAGTGTCTGCCTGCATTTTACTGCTGGGGAAGCTATAGGACAGAGATAACAGTGATTCACCTGAAGGCAAACAGTGAGTGAGTGGCAGAGCTAGGAACAATCCTGTCATCTCCTGATATTCTTACTACATTTACGTTTAAACTGACCCAGCTTTGTGCAGAAATCAGCATTGTATAATTATACCATTACATAATCCACACATTATTCTCAGCAGCAGTGTTTTGTACAAAGGTGACGGAGCCATATGGGAGCAGATAGATCAGTGTGCCTGAACGCAAAGGAGGGAACCAGCTGTGAAAAGCTTAGCAGTTACTGGTGGGTATTGTGATGCCCTTTGCAGAGCCCCATGAGTAAAGAGCTTTTCTGAATTCAGACTTACAGAATTTGTTGTCTTCACTCAGAGCTTATTTCCTCATCTTGGGCCATGAGCTCTGTCAGTCCATGTAAATACCATTTATTCCTGCACTTATCCCTTCTCTCCCCAGCATGCATCCATAAGGTGAGGACGCCCCAGGTTCTCACAGGGTTTGCTGGCAGAAAAGAACTAACGTGGGAGAGGACTCAGATGGCTCTCCTGAGACATCATCCCTCTGCAGCTTGGCATAGCAGCCCAGAGACAGTTAATGCCTAACACATAAGCCCACAGAGACTAACTTTAGCCAAAAGCATAAGGATATTGGCTGTCAAAATGTTTTTGGAATGGCTGTGTCCTCAAGGAAGGAATGAGGTGAGGCATTTCTGGAGGCTTTGTCTCAGAGTGCTCAGGAGAACTTTTTTATTCCTTCTCATAAGCAGTGAGCACGGCTTTTAAGCAAGCACATGAGCTTGGCCATGGATTTGATGAAACAGCCTGCCAGCATTGGGAAGCATCAGGCCATCCTGCCATCCTGAGGCAGTGTGGCTGTGCACTTTCCTCTCTACAGGGCTGCCAGACCTTGATGTAGTAGGTCACACACACTATGAGGCAGGAGCCCTGGCTCCAGACTTATGCTTTAGGAGTCCCAGCATTCTTGTCTGGCTCTTGTTTGCCTTCAAGGTTCTCTGCATGCTGGGATCATGGGCACATCATAAATCTGCTGATAGCAACATCGATTCATGAGGCCCTGCAGCATTATGTAAGTTGTGATGGGAATGTCCTTCTCTCTGTGACACTGCTGACACTCTCCCTAAGCCTGCAGTCATTTCAGCACAGGCTTTTTTCCTACAAGGAGCATAATTCACAGTGATGGTACTTACACTCAGGAAAGACCCTGGCATCTTCTGATGCTGCTCTCAAGATCAACTCTCAGCTCAAGCTCTCCTGAATACATGGTAGCAAACACTGTGGGATCCACCATAAGGACATTAACCTTCTTGCCACCACCTCCCTGAACCTCCCACCTCTCCTACACTGGACAGCGCTGCTGACTAGGAAGCCACACACTGACAAGCAGCCCAGCTGTTCTCCTCCAAACCCTGGCAAGAGCTGGACGTGAATGAGAGCAGAAGAGACTTGATGACATTAGCTTTGCTATTTGATCATCATTCTCCCCACAGCAGAACAAACTGCTGGGAGCTGAACTGCTTTGGAGGACAGGTGGTCTTGGTCAGGATTCTCTGAGGGAAATGCTTTCCAGGGGTGATGTGTGTTTGTATGGGCCATGTCTGAGGGGGCTTATGATGTCTAGCATGCTTGCTTTGTTGCCCCTCAGAACTATTACTTTATGGAGTTGGCAGGCTCTGCCTTTTGGGTGAAAAAAGAGTGTGGTTGCAACTTTTACAACCAGAAATTAGAAGGGGACGAACAAGGAAAGCCAAGAGTGCTAAGGTTTGGGTAGAAAATTATTTATTTTAAAGCAAGACTCTCAAAGCAGAGAACAAATACATGCAAACACTGCAGCAGATCCTGTACAGGAAAGGGCAAGGAAACCACTGTGATATAAAAAGGTGTTCACAGTGATGGCAGTGTTTTCTAGAATAAGGACACTCTTGGACCCTGAAGAACAAGGATGCGCTGCACAGCTATAGCCACACACCCAAGCAGCACTGCTCTGCTTGGTCATGTCTGTCACCACAGACTCAGCAACAAGTGGGCAAGGCTTTAGGCTGGGGTCTCAGAGGTACCTCCAACATTATCACAGGCACTTTAGCTGGCAAGGCTAAGATACTAATAATCAGGTCCACAAAAGTGTCCGTGTCATGGTGATTTCAGTAGCTAAAAGAGCAAATAGGTGCCTAAATGTTACTTAGGAAATGGCCTTCAGTCCTGGAGGGATAACAAGGATTATTCCCCCAAAGTGCCCCCCTGCATTGCAGTAGCTTCCATTGATGTTGCTAGCAAAGGAGGATTTTGGATAAACTATCTCTGCCCTCACTCACTTGTGTTTCAAAGGAGAGGAAACTCTCCACCCTCCTTTGTGCCTCTTGTGATGCCCCAGGACACATTCTCCAGCTCCATGCCCAGCTCCAGCCACAGCTCATGCAGAAATATTGGGGCAGACAATTCACCACAAAGATTTTTGGCCTTAATTTATCCCCGATGAAAGAGTCCTGAAAGTTCAAATCTCCTCTCATTGTTGCATTTTGCCAGTCCTTACATTAATCCTGGAAATGTCAAAGGAAATCATAACAAGAGCAACTGATCAGCCAACCCCAAGTACCAGAGACAGTAGATTTCTAGTCCTGCTCTCTAGGCCTCTTCGTTTTTGCAGTGGTTCCACCAGCTAGGAATAATTAAACAAAACTATGACATAATCCCTACTGAAATCCAAATCTTTTCATTCCCTTCCAGCCAATTGGAACTCACCCCTGATGTTTTCCAGCTCCCTGCTTCTGTGAATGAGACCGTATCCATGTGAAAATATGCTTGGATCACCAACTGTGATTTATTCATCCGGAGGTAATTTGGAGGTTGTTGCTTACAATTAGCCACTTGATCTTTATCAGCATTGTTCTTAGCCCTTAGAAAGCTGTGTCTCTGGACACAATCTTTCCGGTACTTGGATGGCCTATTTAATCATACAACTGGACCTGTTTGTGCATGGGATTCTAGAGTGAGTGAAATCCTTACAATCCTCAACATTCACTTTCTGTATCAGTGACAAGAACTAATATTTATAAATTCCCCAATGTGTCCCTTGGAAAATGTCACAATATCACGCTGCAGAGGAGAGCACTATCTGCTCAGGAGGAAGACTGTAGGGGAACAGAGAAGCTGATATGCTCATTATTATACCAAATTGCAAAGGAGAGTAAATCACCTTGAAGTGTTTCATTTTGGAAATGTCAGCTTTCCAGCTAAATAGGGACAAGCTTAGGCAATTCTGGATGAGAAAGACACTCTAAAGAAATGCATATTGCTTCAAAATTATGTTTGTGAATGTGCATTAACTATAACAGGCAATGTTGTATTGTATAGATTGACCCAAGTGTAGCTGATGATGATAGAATAGTTTATTCAGCCTTTTTCTGGGATCTGAGCTGGATTTCAGACAGAAGGAAAGATGTGGCATTGCCTGTTTAAGAAAAAGGGATGGAAATTACCAAGTGTTGAGATGAGAGTGTAGGGAAAATAAAATTAAGGCAACTAAAAAGCAGGAGAGTACTAAGAAAGTAGTAGGGCAATTTGGTTGGCTGTGAAATGCAGTTCCTGAGCTCGTGAAGAAACCAAAGAGGAGTATGGGAGCCATAAGAAAGAGCAAGTGGGATAATGTCTGGTCGTTTGTGTCATCATTCCTACTGCCTGGGGCCATTCTGCCTTGGCAGCATTTTGTATATCAGCTGCAAACAGCATGCAAGACAGTGAAATCATGCCCATGAGCACAATAAAGGGAAGTGCGTAAGGCAGCTTGCCTCAGAGATGTTTGAGTGTAAAATCCTCATGAAGGAATGAAGCTTTTGAATGAACTTTGGAGGGAAAAGAATGAAACTGACAGCATTTAAGCATGCCGGTTATTCCAGCAAACATTCAAAGTAGTTTTAAGGTTACCCCAAAGCACTGCAAGAATGTGCACTCTTGCACCCCAGAAGCTATGAACAGTGTATCAGTAGTCTTCAGAGAGGATGAGTGGTTAGAGGCAGAGACCCCAAATCTATAAACTACTCTGGGCCCTCTTCTCATTTCTTCCAGCTCCAAAGAAATGAAAAGATACATCTCCTCTCCCTCAGCTAGGAGGCAGAAAACATCTCCATCAGCAATTTATAATCTGTGACCTTTGCAAAAGGTGAGGGTGAGCCTAAAGTGTGCCAGTGATGTAGACTGGTTTTTTGGACTGCATGCAGTTATTCTGTGCTGAAGAGCTGATTTATGCCATACATTAGAGCAGACCTGTCAGGAAGACTTAGTTTCCTAAGTGATTCAGTGATGAAATGACAGGGAAAAGTATCTTTGTGCCATCCAGCATGGCAAGAATACCTGGAATGTAGCTTGATCCAACCTGTCCTCCTGCAACACTGATTCATCCTTCCAGACAGCAAGTCATACCAGGGAGAATCCTGTGGATGGTTTTATCTCTAGGGCATGTTGGCAGACTGAGGAAAAAGCTCAGGATTGTAATGGGGTGGGGCAAGTGGAGATTCCCTATGAATCTATTTAATGTGGTTTAGAAATACACCTCTTTTCCCACAACAGGCCTGTTCTTGGACAGAGAGACAATTTCTGATTTATTTAGATGATAGCAATGCCTGGGGCTATGCTTTAGGCAGAATACCAGAATGGGTTTTCACCAGACATGTTTCACTAAAAAAACAGGCTAATTAATAGACACTGAGAAAATAACCAAGGGACAAGAGGAGTTGTCAATAAAGCAGATGTCCTGTCTCTTTCAGCCGTTCTGTCAGCTACACTTACTCACTGGAGTTTTAAAACACTATTAAAATATTATGAGATCAAACAGTGCTAAATGGTATAAGCACTTCCTCCCAGAGACTGCATGACATACCTAATCCAACAGTCGTATTGACAGAGCTGAAGGAAAGAGCAGTCCTAGGGACCAATTTTCTGTAGGCTGATTCACAAGCAACAGTTGTTTAGTGATTGCTTCAGATGTCTGTAGCAATTTCCATCCTCAGTCATCAACCTCATTTTTCTCTTAGGTGTTTCTGTCCTCCCATGAGGCATCTTGGCTGTTTGCATAACAGGAGCCAAACAGCTTTAGTTTATTGCTCGGTGAATTAAGACAACCCAAAATTGATGTTAAGTTACCTTAAAGCACTCGACATAATGTTTGGTGGTTTGGCAGTTGCTGTGTGAACAGTTCCAGCATCCTTCTAACCAAGGGAGACACCTCCAAGAAATATACTGTAGCGAAAACTGGAAGCAATTTCTACCTCCATCTCAAGCCAAGCCCTTCAAATTCACACACTCGGTACTAAACAATACAGATCTTGCTTCATAAACACTTGATTCTACTGGAAAGGAATATACTGTGGGGCAGTATGGAGCAATGAGGATAACATCCTAGCAAACGTCTAGACAGCTCTGATGTTCTTCTGATCAGCTCAGGATAACAAAAGAGGGCATTATCCCACGAGAACTTAACTCTAAAGGTGACTTATTAAAAATCTCTCTGAGGACTGCAGAGACACATGGGTCGCTGAAGCTTCCTGTATGATTGCACTGGCCATGTCTTCACTGCAGGATTGTCTCACCCTGAGATAACTGTCTGAACTGTCATTCCGAACAGTCTTGCCCATAAAGAGCAGTTTAACCAAGTAATAGTGCTCAAGGCACAAGCAGCAATACTATGTTGCCCCTCACAGGGAGTCCCAGGAAGGTTCTGGAGAACAAGCCACCTCTGAGAGCATCCTGCCTATATTCACACTACAGGACTCCTGTATGATAGGCTAAAGGGTGGTACTGGTTTAAGCTTTAGCCTGTAACCCCTAATGGGTCTGCAAAACTTGAGAACTGCCACATTCCATTTGACGGTTTTTGCTACTGTGTGCGTCTCAAGGCACGTGAACCCTTGGATTGTGATAGTGAAAAAAAGCCACTAGCCTTTACTCCCCAGTAGCTTCAGGTATATATGTGCTTTGGCAGCAGGAGGAGTTTAATTCTTATTTCCTACTATAGACATGCAATTCTATAGGGAAGACAGTAGAAATGTGATGGAGAAAGAGTGACATTAATCTCATCTCTTTGACATAGCCACCAAAAAAACACCTTGACACAATTGGAGAAGAACTCTGCCCCTTTAAAAAAGCTGTAATAAGTTACTTTTCACAGGAAGAAACAAGCAAAACCCAACAAACAAACAAAAAATCCAATGGCAGGGCTAGGAGTAGGGAAATTACGAGTTAGACTTCTTTCCAGGACATTTTCCCTAGCTGGAATAGGACTGATTTCCAGGCCAGAGTGGCAAGAAAGGGCTCAGGGGCATTTGGTTATACCTGAAGTTCTCCAATGTAATCATGCAGTCTAGGCATGGTCTAATGTGGGCTGCAAATGGCACAATATGGTCAGTGACTATAGACAGCGATTATGGCACTCCTTGAAACCTATTACTGAGAATCTTTCTGACAAAATTTAAAATTCAAAGTGTTCCCTTAGAAGACTCTGCATTACATGTCCATGATTAGATAAGAAAACTAATTTTAATGACCAGAACTTTTCCCTAGTGCCTCATCCTAGACTTTGCTGGGATTAAAACTCTGTCTAGCCTATGCCAGCACTGACAGCTGGGCTCATTTCTCCCATAGCAGAACAAGGCAGGGGTTGGGGGAACATTAATGCCTTCTCCTTATCATAAACATCACTCCATCAGAACCATTCCAAGTCACAACTGTATGGGGCCAAGAAGGATGGAAGGGGATTATATCAGCAGTGGGGAAGGGCCTGAAAGCTATATTCAGAGGGCTGCTGGAACACAGTAAGGCCAGCCCTAGCAACATCAAAGGCTACAGCAAGGAGCTAATTTATACAGCTTAGTCAGTTGGATTAGACCTTTCATTAGAATGCAGAACAAACCTCTTCTTCTTGGCAGACAGGAGTGAGAAACAGAATAAAAATGGAAATCGGATCTGAGCCCTGAATTCCCCATTCAGCATGAGTTCCTCTTATTTGCGTAGGAACTCTAGTTTGCTTGGCTTTGTTTGAAATAAAGGTAACAGGAAATTTCAGGGCAGGATGAGGTCAAGGTCTCTTGCTTTGGGGCCAGCAAGCCCTGGGAGCACTCTTAAGTCAGAACACCCCGTCCTAGGAGGAGGACAAGCACAGGGCGAGAGCATTTGCCATGGCATATCAGCAGTACCATCTCTCTACAGCTGCATCTTCAGCAGGCAAACTCAACACTGAGACTTTGGAAAAGACTTTTCTTAGTTTGAGTTGAACTAGTAGTTGTCATGCTGTACAGACTCATCGACAGTCTGATACTTGAGTGGATGTTTCTTAGCATGCAGAGCACCAGGATGAAGCCACTAGTGAGCTTGTTACTTTTTCCCTAATGTGCATCTTTTGAGGAAGTTGCTGCTCTCTTTCAGGGTATTGCAGGCTAAGAGAAGATGATGGTTTGGTTTAGGGGGTTTTTTAATGCCTCTGATTGTAGGATTATTTGCATTAAAATCCACAGAGGTCAGACAGAAAAGCCTGAGTTTGACCTCAGTCATGTCAGCATGGCTAAGGGGTCAGTGGAAGTGGTGTGCAGGTATACTGCAAATGCAGTTTAAGATCAGAAGTAAGTCCATGTATTTAAAACAGGAATTAGTTTTCTCTACTTACTGTATCATTGTAACAAAGCATGCTTATGTGTAAGAAGGTATTTGTTGCTGGTCTCTAGGACTTGTCTTTATTGTGTTTTAGGGCAGAAGAAAGAAGGAAAGATCTCACTCTATTGGGTAGCATTTATTTTACAATTTCATGTAGATTTTTTTTAAAAAACAGTCTCTGGAATGTAATCAGACATACTTAGATAAAATATTTCTTGCCCTGAAACAGAATTGATTGAAATATTAACAGCTGTTAGAAAGATACATGCCTGCATTTCACTTCATGCTGTTGAAGCCTTTAAATCACTATATTAGCACCTCAAATTGTAAACAAAAACCAATTTCCTGGCTGCCATAAGAGAAGAGAAAAGAGACTGCTAGTTATAAGCAAACTGTGCCTCTAATTATTTTATTAATATTGAAAATTGTAACTGACAGAGCAATTAGGGTTGAATATTACCCCAGGAAAGCAGCTTGACCAATGTTGTTCATCCTATTAAATAGATGTAACTTAGTTTAACAGAGGAAAAATAGGTTCCTTGTGGTTTATCTCATTAAGGTGATTTCCATAATTCCAATAGCGATTCCTACATCTTTAGAAGTAAACTCGGTAACAGACAAAAAGACACAGTCGCATTGGGTTTGTGAGGAACTTAGAAGTTTTCTAATTCTGTCACAAATTTGTTAATTGTCCATTAACAAATGGACATTGCTTAATTTGTTTAATTTGGCCTTAACTTATTCCTAAATGAGATAATCCCACAGTCTCCCTTCCTCTGAAGTATGTCCCTTGGATTTCTTTAAAACCCTTGTATCTCTCTAGGTACCTTTTGTTGCACCACCTCAAATCTTCTACATGCACTTAACATTAAGAGGCTCTAATTTTCTTCTCTCTTATACCTATTTTTCATCAACATAAATCCATTGACTTTAGGAGGATTGCACCTGACTTGCTCCAAGAAAACCAGACTGAAAGAATCAGCCTTATAGTGTCCAAAGTCATATTCAATATTCTAAAAACGACCATTTTTTTGATTGTTTTCTGCAGAAATAAACTTATTTCCCTTGGGTCCACCACACAAGACAGTACTGTTGCTGCAGGACCTAACAGACATAAAGATTCTGAGCATGACATGACCTCCCTTTAACATTTAAACTGCGGTGCTGTTCAGGAAACTATATGACTAATTTTTAAAGAATTACAGCCACAGATATTTTTTCCAGTTCTTCCTTTTGGTCTTAAAAAACAAATCAAACTTTAATTTTCTGCCGTTTTCCCTCCATACACTGGAAAATACTTAGGATACATTTTCACAAAACTGAAGGAAATATCTTAAGAAAAAACTTCTTTGAAGCCAGAGAGAACATAGATTTGCCATGATATTTTCCCACTGTGAGGTTTGCTATTCACATACAAGGATAAAAAGTCAACCTTTATCTATGTTACGAAAGGCAGCAGTATAGGTGCTGGAAAAAAATATTTCCTAGCATAAGCAAAAGGCAAGCATACAGCTGCAAACATCATAAAGCAGTATTTTATCCACCTAAACTGTTCTTTCACAAATCAAACTACAGGATTCCTGTCAAGTTAAAAATCTTATTGTATGTAATTTTAAGTGTCTCCTCCCTTTTATTCTGTTACTATCTATACCCTTCATTGTTTACAATAAGACAGAAGTCTCATCCTATTGTTTTACGACTCCCTCCTCTGTTGTTTGCTCTGTGTGTTGCATGGGTGAAGTTTCTACACTGGAATTACAAAAGAAGACTAGTAAAAGAACGTGAGCTTCATTTCTTGCCTCTAGTGTAGAGCCTGCCAAAACTAGCGTTGAGGTTTGCTGGAAATTTATGTCATTTGAAATTTAGGTTGGTTCTGAACCAGACAGGAATCTTTTCTAGTTTGGTTTTGGGTTTTTTTTCTAACTCTCTCCTAAAGACAGGAACAGATTGTAATCTCATTGAGCAGCTGCAAAGAGCTGGGCAGTTCCCAGTCCCTAAATGACCTACTAAACAACTACTCACAGCAGAGGCTGTTAGTAGAAGAGCCAGCCACATTAGCCCTCAGGTCAGGAACCCTCAATTTGCAGCAACCCCTTCCCTACAGAAAACATACCAGGAATCTGTGCAATCTGGCAGAATGTGGCATGTTGTTCAGAACCAAAACTTTTTCAGGCTTATAGAAAATGTAAAACTATCTCACTGCTGGTCTGCTGGGAGAAAAGTCAAGTCTTAGGAGCTACTTCTGGATCTGTAGAAATCAAAAGGTCTTTTATCTCAAAATGATGCATGCAAGGAGGTACCATGTCACTAGGATTTAACTCCCCTGATAAGTAAAAGCAATTCCAGGAGAGAAATCCACTATTGACAATGTGGGGAAAAGATTTTGAAGTAGTGAGGTTAGGTGTATATTGGCTGCTTTGACATTGAATTGAAAACTCCAGAAGCAGGCAAGGTATTGTATGCTTTATGGCCAGAATAATGCCACAGCAGGGTACAGTAAGCCATGCTTTCTGTCTTGGGCCAAATATGATCCCAAGTGAATTTCACTAGTATCACTGAAATCCTCCAGGGTCAGCTGGTTAAACTTCCTAGGACTGACTCTGGCAAGAGCATCAAGCACAGGGCTCAGCTGGGGTATGTGTTTTTAGAAGAGAACAGATGATCCACACAATGGAAAATACCAGGCAGGTATATCTCTGTCTGATAAGGTCCATTACAAGATTTCCTGTGTGCTATTTCCCAGCTCCAATTCTGTTTTACCTTTTTACAGATAGATATAAAACTCTAGAACTATTCAGTGGAAACCTTCATAAACTGCAAGCAACTCATCTTTTAAAATGCCATAAGAAGCTCAGTGGCACTGTGATTGACCTAATCTACATACCAATGACATTCCTAACAATTCATGGCCTGCATCAGTGACATACACATAGTGGTCATACACATAGTGCCTGTACTCACAGTTTTCACAGCGATTGCCTGTATAGCCAGCCAGACAGGCACATTTGTAGGTACCGCTTTTGTCTAGAATGCACGTTCCATCATGAAGACATGGGGATGAAGAGCAAGCTATAAAAGAAAAGCAAGAATGTTCATTGTCTCTCCTAGGATGGCAGTCCTTATCTATTTTTCCTTATGATGGTCGTATCTTGGGGTAAATTACATATTCTGCTTAAAAGTTAGGAAGACACAGTAAAGGGCACAATGCATGTCAAAAAGCCTTCTGCTCTTCTTTCTTACTTACTGCAGAGGGGATCTTATAGGGATGGGCAGTTCTTTTCCCAGCATTCATCACTTACTCTTACCATTTTCCTTTAACTGTAGTCAAGTGGTGAGAAAGGTTTATGGAAGAAAAATAACTTACAGCAAGCTTCAACAGTGTTTAGAGCTTAGCCTAAATTAAAGAAGTTTAATATTAACCTACATTTCTCCTGCCATTCATCCCAGAGTTAGGGATAAGTTCTGGGATCCATGGTTCT
Source organism: Balearica regulorum gibbericeps (assembly GCF_011004875.1). Classification (NCBI taxonomy): domain Eukaryota; kingdom Metazoa; phylum Chordata; class Aves; order Gruiformes; family Gruidae; genus Balearica; species Balearica regulorum. The sequence continues at coordinate 49,405,211 of NC_046188.1, read as the reverse complement.
GGTGGTTTTTTTGGGTCTTGGATCTTGTCATTGCAGACTTTGAGAATTGCTCTGCCCATGAGGAGCACTTCTTTTGTGTTGGGTTCAGGAAGATCTGAATGGTCATGATGACCACGTCTGCTGAGGAAGCTCTTGCACACCACAAATCTAGCAATGATACACATCAAACTATACATATCAGCATAAATTAATATCAGAATGTGTAATTGCACCACTTAATATCAGCAAATTCCACTGTGCAATAACACACAGGTTTGTTTGTGCCTGCTCGAAGGTGAGATGAGTGAGTAGAACGTAATTTACTCTCAAAAATAAAGAAATCATTTCCACTTAGATTATTTTCCACACTGAGTGTGGGTTTTACCAGACAGAAAGTAGAGCCAAAATGTAAAGATTTAGATCCAGTTTAAGATTCAAGTAACTCCAACACTTAAGGAGTTCAGGATCTGATGCCCTGCTTCAAGTCCATCTGAACAGAACTCTGCAGCAAAGTTCACATCCGGATCCATACCAGAACCTGAGTTCAGTTTCAGCTCACATTGACTACAAAACATACTCCTTGTCATCTTAAAGAATTATCCAGCATACTTGGATCAAGCATGCTTGATCCCTCTGTAGAAGAATCTTGACAGGCTGGGTCAATGGGCTGAGGCCAACTACATGAAGTTCAACAAGGCTCAGTCCTAGGTCCTGCACTTGGCTCACAACAACCCCATGCAATGCTACAGGCTTGGGGAAGAGTGGCTGGAAAGCTCCTTGGCGGAAAAGGAACAGGGGATGTTGGTTGTCAACCGGCTGAATATGAGCCAGCAGCATGCCCAGGTGGCCAAGGCCAACAGCATCCTGGCTTGTATCAGGAACAGTGTGGCCAGCAGGACTAGGGGAGTAATTGTGCCCCTGTACTCAGCACTGGTGAGGCCACACCTTGAGTGCTGTGTTCAGTTTTGGGCCCCTCACTACAAGAAAGACATTGAGGTGTAGATGTGGTGCTTAGGGACATGGTTTAGTGGTGGACTTGGCAGTGTTAGGTTAACGGTTGGACTTGATGATTCTATGATTCTGTAACTTTGAAATCGTAATTGCTAGCAAGGTCTGCATTCTAATTCATTAACAGATCATCTTTGTCCTTCCATGCTAAACACACTGATTACTTTGGTTATAATAGAAATCTGAATCTTTGTACCAGCCATTGAGTTTTGCAACTACGAGCAACCATCCCTGGGGGATCTATGGTTAGGTTATGTATTATTACATTTAAAGCATTCTCTCTGCTGCAGTCCAGAATGACAGATATCAGAATCAGCTGTTTTCCTTGCAAAGACTTCACTTCATCTTTAAGTGTCTTATATCCAGATGCCAAGACACAAGAAATATATAGATGCCACACTTGGATTTCTCTGGAGGTTTCATGTCATGATGTAACAGCAATTCATTCACGGCTGGGCAATGAGTATCTTCCAGGTCTCACTGAAGACTAAGGTCTGACTAAGGACAGTAATTCATTCATTAAATGGAATATATATGTGGCAATTGTACAGTGTCCGACTAACGTAAAATATCACTGAGAAAGGAAAGGAGAAGCAGAAGAGCCTGTACAGACTGATATTTTGTAATCACTGGTTTGAAGCCAGTGAACTTTCAGCTTTGTCCTTGCCCCAGCTTTGTCTCTTTGTCTGATTCTGTAAAGTAAGCATGTCAAGTGAATGAGGATAAGTGCCAGATACCATCCTTGAAAATGCTTGACATTCAAGAGCACTAAATATTTTTATTTTTAAAGGAGTCTTGACTTCCTGGCTTCAGTCAAACAACATGGGACAGTACTACAAAAGGTTAAAGCCCCTATGTTGTGTCAAAGATCACTAGCTTGGGGGTACAGAAAGTAAAGCGTTATTGAAATTCAGTAACAGGCTTTCATCTAACTAGATCCAGCATATGTCTAATCCCTAAGAGACCCTGATGCCTCCCCATCTGGCTGCCCATCCTTCTCATCTGAAGTCTGTCGAGTGACTTCTAGTCACTCATGCCAATTACTGGTTTCCATTATTTGACATTTGGCATGGCATGGGATCTATCTAATACCTGCTTCCAGACCAGGCAGCGCAGCAGGTTGTGTGGTTTCGTCCTTTAATAACTACACATGCAGTGACCTTTCCTAAAGGGGATATAGGCTTTGCAGCTTACTTTGTATCCATCAAAATCTTTCTGGCAGTGAACCAGCGACCTCTCTGCAGTCAGTGCCACTGCTTCAGCAAGCTATGATTTATAAGCCAACACAGACCTCAGAGGAAGGGAAGACAGAAAGGGAAGGAATTCAGTTCTGACAGCGCAAGACGCTTTCGTCCTCTCCATTACAATACTAAGGTGCTGGGGACATCAGATCACCTCCACGGCCTGGTCCACATCCTGTAAGCACAAGTGCTGCTGCTGCTTTCACCTGCAGCGCAGGGAATTGCTCTAGCAAGCCCTATGCAATCTGTTCCGGGGACCTCGGCTTTTCCACAGTGCTGTGCACAGAGGGAAATTTCAGAGGAAATGCTTCAGTTTGCAATGTGTTGCCAGAGCTTTAGAGCCTGTGCTGCCCCCACTTTCAATTATATGCTGCCCCATGCACGCTGTATTCTTTGCCCTGAACTGTCCTGCTGGACAGGTTAATAATTCACATAAGAAGACACTGGGAGTGTTTTAAAAGCCTTTCACTGTGGCTACACATTAGGCCAGAACAGCCTGATAATAAAGTGCACAATAAGACCTCCTCACAAACTCTAAGAATCCCTTTGCAATGTGCTCTGTGTGGATTACCACACTTGCAGCCACCTCGCCTCAGAATAATTACCACTAAAAATGGAGCAGAAATACAGTGCTCAACAGTATTCGAATACCAAGTGTTCCCTGCTTGGCAGAGAAAACAAAATCAATTTAGCTTGTACCATATGGAAAATGTTAATTCCCTGAGTGTAGGCAGCCCTTATGCAACATAGCCCACACCACATTCATTTGTTCTATATCACCTCTCCTGCTGTAAGCCTAGGCGAACTATCAATAGCTAACTGCTCCTGCTATGTTACTAACATGTACTAAATGTAACATTTGAAGAATAGGGCAGGCCAAGAAATGGCACATGCACTGCATCCAGCAGTATGCACATTTTAGATTGCTAGTTACACCCCTGATCATTGCTAACAGCTGATCCACTGTAGGTTTCTGTATTTATATAAGGATTATACAAATTAACCAAAATTCCTGAGCCAGATATACCCTGGATGACCTCATGAAATGTGGGTCACCAGGGTGTGCGGAAGGCAAGTTATGGTGAGTCATAAATCCTGCAAAGTTTATCTATGGCAAAGCAGCACACTCTGATTAGCCTTCTGTGCCAGGAGTACTGTGGATAAACTTGACCAAAATTCTCTACATAGCTAAACAAGGAAGATCCAGGAAGCGTGTAGAGGCTGCTTCAAATGCAATAGCAAAATGAGGAGTCAGCTACACTTTCAATGTTATTTTGCAGCCTGAAAGAAACAGTGGAAAGCAGCGTGGGGGACTCAAGCACTGAGTACTAACAAAAACACAGGAATTCTGGAGCCCTGCTTCTGTCATTTGTAACACTGAGTTCATCACAGAATGGGAAATGCCTCTTTTTTTTTTTTTTTTCCTTAAAGAAAATAATCTGTCCTTTGTACACTTTTTTTTTTTTTAAGCCCTAATGTTATGATACATGGGCCAACACAAGAGTCATGTCAGGATATTTTCACTGAGCTACTTATGAGGCTTTGCATTAAGTTTTTGCTAATTGAGACAATGACTCTGCTCCTGCACATAGCATTGAGCAATTCTGCAATTGCAGATACACACACCCCTTCCCCTATTTTCTTCTGTGCTCTTAGTTCTCAGATTCAAACAGAAAAGTTTCACAAAACAGCAGCTTTTTTGTGCTGACTGATGTGCTTGTTCTTCATGCAGGAAGAAGGAATTCAGTCTTTGTTAGAAGAGCCTCACATTCACATGCCATCTGACGGCTTTTGAATCTTCCCTGCACTGACTTAGTGTAAGTTGCTGTTGGCAACACAGCATGAAAGTTTTTAATGAAGCAAAAAAGACAGAGAGATTAGTGAAATTGAATTAATGAGTGGCATGTTCCACTTTTGGATTATTTTACCTGTAATTTCTTCAAAGACAGCATGAAATCCATCAAAGTTCTTGGATCCATCAGACTGGAAAAGGACATGGAGTGAAGACCCAGTGCTTCGAATGGGAGGTGGCCTCTCATTCCCACAGAATTTCTTAATTATTCGGCTGTCCAAATTGTCCCCATCACGGATCTCCACATAGTCATACTGGCACATGTAGTCAAACTCCAGGCTCAGCATGGAAAATCTTGGGGAACAAAGAAAGACACACAGTCAGACTGTGTACTCTTACCTGTGCACCCTGACTCTGATTTATTTGGATGTTTAGTTATGCTAGTGCCTCCCCCCCTCTCAATGAATGAACAGGTGCCTAATCACATGAAGTCCCCCTCAATTCATCTCGACTTTTGCATCATGATCCTTGGAAGCCAGCTCAGCTCTAAATAGTTGCTCCATGAGAACATTTAAGTGGCAGAACAGTGAAGACTAAGTTGAAGTTATACAGTCTGTTCACATGCATCAGGTCGCTAACCACATTACGATGTTAGAACTTTCATCTAGGGTCAGACACTGTAGGGGGCATATTTCTATTGTGGCCGTTTGCTAGAAATTGTTCTATTTCCCCTAAATAAAGTTCTAAGTACTGAAAGTAACATTATCAAAAACTCAAAAGCTATTTATATTGTGATGTTCAGAAGTCAGCAGTTAGGGGTACAAGGAAAGCTTGGGGATGTAACAGAAGCCAAAATAGACAAAGGTAATTTGAAACACTACTGCACATTTTGCTTTAGAAAGCAAATTGGTACTAAATCCTCAATGTCTGGCACTTGCCCGTCTTTTGAGGGCAGAAATAAGGGACAGGAGTTAGTGCAGAAGGTAAATATTTAAAGCCTTTCCCCACAATGTCTGTCTTTCCTAGCTTTGATCCAGCCACTGCGCAAGGCTCTTGTTTGTTAACAGCAATGTTATATGTTGCTGTTGGAATTCAGTGGGGCACAGAGCCAAAGCACCCCACCAGAATATGAATGAGAAGCAGAGTGAGAAACACCAAGTGCCTCTTGGCACTAGAATGAGGAATGGCCAGGGATGCTGGGTCCAGCCTTGGTATAGCAGATAAAAATGAGAAGATCTGGGCCTGGGAGAGGTCATGCTACTAACCATTCAGCAGAATATTTTATAAATGAAACTTGCTGTGTACTCAATCTTTCTGAGAACTCCTAATGCCGCAGACACATGTATTTAGAATTCAGCTGAATCTCCCACATTGCCTGTTCCAGTGTGGGCCTGGTGATTTGCAAAGACTGCATTTTCATACCAAAGAGGTGAGACAAATTTTGGATCTCCTGCTGGATCTCACAGTCTGAAGAGGCAAGAGAGTACTGGAGTCTATTTCCTGCTCTTCTCTTATTGGGACTCAGGCTCCCATGTTAAGGAGGCCCCCATGTTATGCAAAAGGACTTTTCTTTACAATTCATGAGCTGATTTCACAGAGACATGGTGTGATAGCTCCTGTGACTGGAGTGATGGGATAGAAGGATACAGGCTTTTTAGGAAGGACAGGCAGGGCAGACGAGGAAGGGGTGTCGCCCTCTACGTCAATGAACAACTAGAGTGCCTGGGGATTGATAAGGAGCCGACCGAGAGCTTATGGGTCAGGATTAAAGGGAGCGCTGGGGCAGGGGACACCACAGCTGGGGCTTCCTACAGATCACCTGACTGGAGACCGAGTGGATGAAGGCCTCTATAGTCAGATAGGAGCAGCCTCACATTCACAAGCCCTGGTCCTTATGGTGGGCTTCAACCACCCCAACATCTGTTGAAGGGGCAACACAGCAGGGCATAAGCAATCCAGAAAGCTCCTGGAATGCATTGATGAACAACTTCCTCCTCCAAGTGACAGAGGAGCCCACGAGGAGAGGTGCCATGTTGGACCTTGTTCTCACCAACAAGGAGAGCCTGGTAGGGAAAGTGAAGCTCAAGGACAGCCTTGGCTGCAGTGATCACGAAATGGTGGAGTTCAAGACCCTCAGGGCAGCAAGGAGGACACACAGCAAGCTCACTACCCTGGACTTCAGGAGAGCGGACTTTGGCCTCTTCAGGGATCTGCTGGGTAGAATACCATGGGACAAAGCCCTGGAAGGAAGAGGGGCCCAAGACAGCTGGCTAATATTCAAGGGTCACCTCCTCCAAGTGCAGGAGCGATTCATCCCAACAAAGAGGTAGTCAGGCAAAAATGCCAAGACACCCCCATGGATGAACAAGGAGCTCCTGGACAAAGTCTAACAAAAAAAGGAAGCCTACAGAGGGTGGAAGCAAAGGCGGGTAGCCTGGGAGGAATACAGAGAAACTGTCCAAGCAGCCAGGGATCAGGTTAGGAAAGCCAAAGCCCTGATAGAAATTAGTCTGGCCAGAGATGTTAAGGACAACAAGAAAAGCTTCTACAGGTATGATGTCAGTGATAAAAGGAGGACAAGGGAAAATGTGGGTCCCCTCCAGAATGAAACAGGCAACCTGGTTACCCAGGATATGGAGAAGGCTGAGGTACTCAACGACTTCTTTGCCTCAGTCTTCACTGGCAAGTGCTCTAGCCACACTGCCCAGGTCACAGAAGGCAAAGGCAGGGACTTGGAGAATGCAGAACTGCCCACTGTAGAGGAAGATAACGTTTGAGAGTATCTAAGGAACCTGAAGGTGCACAAGTCCATGGGACCTGATGAGATGCATCCGCAGGTCCTGAGGGAACTGGTGGATGAAGGGGCCAAGCCACTCTCCACAATATTTGAAAAGTCGTGGCAGTCTGACGAAGTTCCCACCGACTGAAAAAGGGGGAAACATAACCCCCATTTTTAAAAAGGGAAAAAAGGAAGACCCAGGGAACTACAGGCCGGTCAGTCTCACCCTCTGTGCCTGGCAAGATCATGGAGCAGATCCTCCTGGAAACTCAGCTCAGGCACATGGAAAATAAGGAGGTGACTGGTGACAGCCAACATGGCTTCACTAAGGGCAAATTGTGCCTAACAAATCTGATGGCCTTCTATGATGGGGTTACAGCGTTGGTGGACAAGGGAAGAGTGACTGATGTCATCTACCTGGACTTGCGCAAAGCATCTGACACTGTCCTGCATGACATCCTTGTCTCTAAATTGAAGAGACATAGATTCAATGGATGGACCACTTGGTGGATAAGGAATTGGCTGGATGGTCGCATGCAAAGAGTTGTGGTCAACAGCTCAATGTCCAAGTGGAGAACAGTGACGAGTGGTGTTCCTCAGGGGTCATTATTGGGACTGGCACTGTTTAACATCTTTGTTGGCAACATGGACAGTGGGATCGAGTGCACCCTCGGGCAAGTTTGCCAACAACACCAAGCTGTGTGGTGTGGTCGACCACCACCATGTGGAGAGAAGGGATGCCATCCAGAGGGACCTTGACAGGCTTGAGAGGTGGGCCTGTGTGAACCGCATGATGTTCAACAAGGTCAAGTGCAAGGTCCTGCAAGTGGGTTGGCGCAATCCCAAGCACAAATCTAGGCTGGGTGGAGGATGGATTGAAAGCAGCCCTGAGGAGAAGGACTTGGGGGTACTGGCTGGTGAAAAGCTCAACATGAGCCCGCAGTGTGTGCTTGCAGCCGAGAAAGCCAACCGTGTCCTGGGCTGCATCAAAAGAAGTGTGACCAGCAGGTCGAGGGAGGTGATTCTCCCCCTCTGCTCCACTCTTGTGAGACCCCACCTGGAGTACTGCGTCCAGCTCTGGGAGCCCCAGTACAAGAAAGACATGGAGCTGTTGGAGCAAGTCCAGAGGAGGGCCACAAAGTTGATCAGAGGGCTGGAGCACCTCTCCTATGAGGACAGGCTGAGAGAGTTGGGATTATTCAGCCTGGAGAAGAGAAGGCTCCAGGGAGACCTTATTGCGGCCTTTCAGTACCTGAAGGGGCCTACAGGAAAGATGGGGAGGCACTGTTTGTCAGGGATTGTAGTGACAGGACAAGGGGTAATGGGTTTAAGCTAAAAGAGGGTAGATTTAGATTAGATATTAGGAAGAAATTCTTTACTGTTAGAGTGGTGAGGCACTGGAATAGGTTGCCCAGAAAGCTTGTGGATGTCCCATTCCTGGAAGTGTTCAAGGCCAGGCTGGATGGAGCTTTAGGCAACCTGGTCTAGTGGAGGGTGTCCCTGCCCATGGCAGGGGCATTGGAACTAGATGACCTTTGAGGTCCCTTCCAACCCAAACCATTCTATGATCCTATGATTCTGTGACTTAAGAGGCTCTTTACTCAGTCACCTTTGTTCAGGTCATATGGTTGGCTTTAGAGCATCAGGAATACACTACATATGGAGAAATGAATGAGCAGTTTTAGGAAGCTACACCACTGAAGCAGAGCCCCTCATTTTTTAAATCATCTGGTGGAATGTAGAATAAGAGAAAAAATTACATCTACTTTTAATGTGCATTAGAGAGAGATTAATTCAATTTAGCTTTGCATAAAATGCATGAGAGAAATTCTAGTTCTGTCAGGTTTTCCAGAGACATCCTCACAGGTATCAGGTTATACACTACATCTTCAAAACATTCTTTCGCTGGCAAATCATACCCCAGGGATCTACCCTTACAGAAGTTAGAGAGCCATACAAATTAACCGATTCTTCCTTATCACACTTATCAGGCTACAGTTTATCCTGACTCAATGCTAAAAATATTTACCAGTTCTCTGAATGGATACATTTCTGATTAAAATTAAGTATGTGTGTAAGTACGGAAAGAAAGTTTCTGGGATGCCCACCATTTAATGGGAGCAGTATTATTTATAGATGTAAAGGTAAACTCTGTCTAGCAGCGTGTTCCTGAACAAAAAATATCGAGACGTACTCACACAGAGTGAAGGCACAGACTGAAAGAGCCATACACAGAATACTGTTTTTAATTGTTTGCTTTCTCTGCTTTAAAAAACGATGAAAACAGAGTGGAAGACGTGAAAGGCATAGGGGGGTTCTGAGTTGCATTTTATTTAACTTAGCATAGAAGCAGATACACTGTACAGATGACATGGGATCCCATGATTAAGACTCAGAACTGGCAGGTCAGGAAACCTGCCAAAGCTTTTCAAAACTTCTTGGCAATGGCCCAGTTGATGGAACCCTTTACAGACCACAAGGTCTATTGCTATTTAAATCACAGCTACAGGCAATGTAATGAATCTCAATTCCCTCACCTGTGAAACGGTAACTATATCATAATTCTCTTGGATATTATGAAACTAAGCATGCTAATTTAGTGCTACAGGTCATGAGATACAAAATGGAATGCAATGTATTGTCTTGATTTCATCAGTGTCTGCCGTGTGAATACATTTTGCCATCCCCTCTCCCTCTAAGGAAAGGTTCTAGCCAAAGGAAAATATTTTAAACTGCATCTCTGCTGAGGCATTAAAGAAAATGACTAAAGGTTGTGAGCTACTTCTACTGTGGTATGGCATCCCTGACATGGCTTGGGCTGAAGGAGCCTATACATCACAACCCAAAGAAAAACAAGGCTGGAAGAAAGCAGAGAAAACCACAATCTGGGCACCATTTATTAAAACAGCTCTGCTTAGCCAACCCCGAAAGGACTGTGTGGTACAGCTTGAAGCAAGGGAAGATTCATCCTGAAAATTTTACTCTTCTATGCAGAGACAAACCACTTTGTTCCCCTTCTGTATCACACTGTCCCCACCCCTGCCCTCACAAGCAATCAGAGCGGCAGCAAACAGGATTGGTGCACAGACAGAATGAAGAAAGGAGTTCATTTGTTAGCAGTTGTGATGATTCAGCACAATGTTGGCTGTGCTTTACAGCTCTAAGCAGAGTTAGCACCCACAGAGGGGATCACTGTGTTATGAAAATGCAGTGAAGGCAATGACTCAGCATGGATGGCAGAGCCAGGAGGAAGACTCTGGTGGCCTGCTTAGTTGTACCTGCCCTTCTGCGTAGGAATGGCCTAAAGGAGAAGCTGTAAGCTAAATGTACCAGTTTTCCACAGCATCTAACTGCTGAAGTACCTTAATGGCCAGCTTTGAGGTGGTCCACCTTGAAAACCTCAGCTGATTCAGAACATACTCCAGGGTCCTCACGTTCTGTGTTTGCCCTGGAGGCTTCCTCCTATGCCTCCTGACTTGCAGTGTGGCAGGATTAAGTGTGGACATTCAGGACAGTTCCTCATCTTTCCCTAGAAGTGCCATGTCATCTGCTGGGATTTTTAGGCACCCAGGCATCAAGCTCAGCTCAGGCTGGGCACAGGGCTTTAGGCTTCTCCAACGCTACCCAGCTCAGATAAATGTAGTTGCTGAGAGAAAGAGAAAAAAAAAAAGTTGCTGGGAGAAAGAGAAAGGCCCTCTCTGCAGGATGCCCCTCATGTTAAAGTTTTGCATCTTCTGGTAACAGCAAAGGCAGAGTGAACTGTAGAGCTCTCATGTGACACCAACATCTTCCTAGCATGCATGTGGGTGGCCCTCTGGATCTAGAATGGAGGTCTGGTTTCTCCAAAGAGTTAGTACATCTGTTTGTTAGCTTACTTTACAGTACTCGCCATTCCTCTGCCTTGAAAACAGATGTGTCTCCTTAGTGCAGCCACAGCAAGTACTGCTGTTTGATCTAGTGTCCTTTGTTAAAATATCCTTTCCTCCCTATCTTGTACCTTGTGCCTAGTGCCACCTGGCTTTCAGCTTTTTATCCAGAGATGGGTACATTCACTAGTGATGTGCATGCACAGGATCCATTTCTATCCTCACACCCACCCCGTAAAAGCAGCTCCTGAAGCACGTTTTAAGCCTTACAATTGACAAAGCCTTGTTCAGAAATGTGAAAAATACCAGGTTACAACCTCCCTGAGCTTGTGTTGTGCAAATCATACACCTAGGCAACATCTTTTACAAACAAGGTACGTACAGCTCATTCCTGCTGAGACTGATGCAAAGTTGTGTCATGAGAACACAAAACTCCTCCTCAAAGACTTGCTCCCCTGTGTCTCATACATATTTCTCCAGAGTAAAGGAGCTCCAATGCCTTCCGGGCAATAATTGCAGCTACTCATATCTACACAACAGGCTTGCAGTTGCAAGTCTGAAAAAAGGGCATTCAGTGTGGGAATGCCAGAAGCTCAGCTCTTCAATTGATTTCTTCTTATTAGGTCTCTCTTTAAACATATAGGAAGAAATTTGTGTATCTAGCATAGTTCTTTTTCCTGGGCTCCAAAGCTGGTTAAATATTGATATGAAGGCTTTAGCTACTGTTTTTATTATATTAGCTAGTAGGTTTTGAATACAATCCCCTGTCAATCTTCCTGCCACATGGGTGAGCTCCCTGCTACACGTGTGAAAACAGTATTAATTACCCCAACTAGGGGCTCTCCTGCACTAGGCAGGATACCCAATCAAGAACTGTGAGCTTGAGTCAGTAGTGGTGGGTTAACAGGTTGAAGCATACATAGGTCAGAGGACCGATGACTTGCAGGAGAATCAATCACATCCTCCAGACATAGGAATGGTGAGAGGAATAATGGAGGCTGGTAAAGAGGATAAGGCTCGTAAAATGAGTGAAAGAAAAATAAGAGAGGGAAAATGTAAGCTAAATGCAAGGCAGGTCTCATGGGCAACTTTCTCCTGGCATGAGACATCATATCAAAATGTTCCTACAGGTTTTCTTCAAAGAACGTCTTAGTTCAGCCTGGTACACTTTTCAGAAAATACTGAGTGCTTTTGTGTCAAGGTCTTGAAGAGACCTCTAGAGAGACACATTTTGCCCAATATCTGAGAAACTCCCCTTAGCATCCAGCTGTCCTAAATGGGAACTGAAGGCACAGCATTGATGATTTGTGCAGTGGCTGCCCATCACAGGCCAGAGCAGGGGAAAGAGCTGAGGTACCAAACACAAAGTGGTGGCAGTACCTTCACTCCCCCAGGACTCCCAGCTGTTGACCCACAATGACTCTCAGTTATCCACATGCTCCAATGTCCACCTGAAACCAGTGCTGGCTAAAAGTCAGAATGACCTACCTTAATTCAATGTTAAATCCACCTTGAACGTGAATAGTCCATTCACATCGTGCGTTCAGTGGGTAACCCTCCAGCAAAATCTGACCTCTAGAAGCCCGAAGAACCTGCCCACACCCTGGGGAGCAAAAGAAGAAAAAAAAATCTGTGTGAGGGACCTTCAAGAGGCACTTGAAGAAAATACATGTAGAAAAAACACCAGAATTATAAGATAGGGTGGCTTAGGAAGATACACACTTTCTTACAAGGCAATATATAAAATAATGGAACAGGAACACAATGGCTATAAACGAGTTATGACTCTATTAGAGTATTGTCTAGACTAAGAGCACCCTTAGAAAAATTTTAGTTGATTGCTTCTCCCTGGTTTGCAACGCAGCCCCATGAAACCATTTCTTACAGCTTTTGCCCCACTCTTGATTAGCTCACCCGCCCACCTGGCTGACGCTCCAGCTCAGAACAGTTTTGATGGATCTCATGTTGACCTCTGTAATCATTGAAACTGAGGAAGCTGGTGGGAAAGTGCCAAAGGTACAATGAACACTTGAATTAGCTCAAGTGAGCAAAACAATGAGAGGAGGAGCTGTTGCACCCAACATCATAGTTTCAAGTCTTTCACAAGGAGACTCTTGGAGGAAAAACAGCTGATGTATTCCTAGAGTCCTCAGGATTCACCACATCATCCTCACATGTTAATGCCACCATGCCAACGGAGACACATAACCATCAAAGCTCCTCCACCAATGACTCAATGTAACACAAATATAATATACAGCCCTCATCCCTTCTCTCAGGTTCACTCCTGTGCTTCCTGTCCTCCTGTCCCACTCTCAGCTTTCCATCATGCTATGAAATGTACTTCAGTGCCCAGCATCAACAGGAAAAGATTAAGTACTCCAGTCATTTGTGCCCAGTCTGAGAAAAACATCAGAGGACAATAACCTGAACAAACATCAGACAATGTCACATACTGAGGAAGCAGTATGTTTTCATGGCTATGCTGCAGCTGTCCCTAGGCAGCTGTCCAGGGATAGTTGTCCTGATTCCTCATCTTGGATGCTAAACATTTTTAGCCCAGAGAGTTCTCTCACCTTTGGTAACCTCTCCCTTTCCCCCAGCTATAAAATATGGCTAATGGTATTTTCCTCTGTGGAAGAAGGAAAGTTGTTTAGCAATTTTTGTAGAGCCTTCTGTAATCTGTAAATGCAAGTGCTAGCAAAATGCACAGTTAAATCATTATGTACAAAACAGAGAGAATTTCTCAGTTTCTACTTTCCTGACTACATCTTTCTGACTAGAGTCTTGCACATGGCTACATTCCCTGGTAAGCCTTCTGTTGCTTTGCTGGGGGATGAGACTGTATCCATAAGCCAGAAATTGCAATTAAGTCTAACAGCATCACTGAACCAGGAGACTTATAGGCTGCACACCACAGATAATAAGCAAAAAGACAAATGACCCAAAAGAGCTCCACAGCAAATCTCCCACTTCTTTTTACCTCTTCAGTCCAACAGAAAGCCCTGCTCCTTCTATCTGTTTCCAAAAAGGAACCCTAAACTTTTAACCAGTAATATAGGATGAATGTTTCCTACTGAAATGGTAGGTTTTAACACTCGCTTCGGGGCCCTTCCTTCCTTTGGGAAAAGAGGGTGACAGTGACCTGATTTGGTGAAATACCAAGTGTCTGCGGTTCCCATTGATTTTAGTGTCTGGAAATCAGTCCTGCTGCATCTGGTCTATGGGGAAACGTGAAAATTGCAGGTTAGTTACCACTTTTTCTTCTTAAGAAAGTGTTGCTCAAATGAAATACCCTTTGTTCATTTACCCTTGGTTACCCTTAATTAAGCAGGACCCAAGGAAACAGAAATGCTGCTCAGAAGAGTTCCTCAAAAGTGTTTCATCCTCCTCTGTGGCTCACTTAGTTCCCTCTGTAAAAGGCAAGAATTAATGACTATGCCCAGCAACCACATTAGGATTCAGCAAGTACAGCAGGATCTGCTGTGGTGCACATGATAATTCTCCTTCCCACAGCAAGAAACAGGACCCTGTGCTGCCGCTGGCTCCTGCCTCTAAAGCAACCTGAGACAAAGCTGCTAGAAATCTTCAGATGGTTTGACAGGGAGCTTGGACCACCTCAAAGAAAGTTTCCCTTTCGTCCTGAAGGGCTTTTGAGTTTCCGATGCCTTTAACAAAGGAAAGACAAAGAACTGGTGCAGAGAGATATCTGTGTGCATGGCATACTAAACACACTTTCTGTTTGCAGTGGTACAGCCTGAACTCTCTGAACACTGGTGCCAAGGAAGTAGGTTTGGCCAGCAAAGCAGGTGGTCTGAGGCTAAAGAGGAGCCTTTCAATGACCACCTCCAAAAGGACGCTCTCAGATTTGCTACTGCCCTTCTCTGCACAAAGCACATTTGCGATCACATCAGATCTGTGCTCTTGTATCTCCAGCCCTTCTAGCAGAAGTTAGACTGACTCCCCAGACCAAGAGTTCAATCATCTGTTGATCAAAAGAAGTCTTTTCCCATTCTGAACCTGCAGGAGTCCTGGAAAGCTATCAAAAATAATTTACATCCTAAACACAAATGCTGGCAAATTCTCCCTCATTTACCAAAAAAAAAAAAAAAAAAAAAAAAAAAAATCCACTTTGGCGGAGCGTCAACATCCTTGTTCTGTTCCTGAAAAAAGGCAGCTTTCAGGGCCACAGTAAGATTTCCTCTAAGGTTTGTTACTAGCAGAAAACAAAACAATTCGGGAGACATCTGAGTTGTAGCCCACGGAGACCTGTGGGTCAATGGAGGGAGAGGTCCTGAGGAGACCTCTGGTAAGAGCTTATTATCATCAGCTGTTCAAGTGCTACAACATCAATGTGGAGCTCCTTCAATAGTCAAGAGGACTGAACAAAGTAGGATGAGCGTAGAAATGTTACTTGTATTCAGAAACAGGCTGATACAGAAAGGCAGCTGTCACTCATCATGCCTTGTTGCTGCCTGTTGTTTGTAGGTCACCAGTATTATGTGAAATGCTAATGTTCACAAAGTCTCTAAAACTACAAGTACTTTTGTTCATCATGGGGACCACATTCAGACAGCAAGGCTGAGGACAGCTGTTAGATAACACCACTTTCTCCTCCACTTTGATGGAGTACGTGTTCTTAAAGGACATGACAATCAGTGGTTGACAAAGGCTGCTGGAGTGCAGGGTACAGAGTAAAGGGTCCTGCAGGGTCATTTTTCTTCTGATTTTAGATTCTGATTTGCCTTTAAGGGCACGATAGTCCAATCCAATAAACAGTCCTATTAAGAAATGTCCCAGTACCCAATTAACTCTATTCAGTGTGGGGTTTTTTCCTAATAACGTTCCTTTGGACCACCCTATATATCATTTCTCTTTTTACAGTCCTTTGGCTGTTTTTCAGCCATGTCCATGTGTCCGGCTATGTCAGCAGACACCAGATGGCCCACAGGCTGGCCCATGCTACTTCTTCTTTGCTGTGGCCCTCCAGGCACATCACCACTTTTGCTGGCAGTTCCCAGAAATCACTCCCAGAGGGTCACCCTGCCCTCGCGACTGTGGGCAGCCCCTTGACTGCTGCCTTGTGGCTTGGGCAGTGCCACCAGCCCATGGAGCCAGACAGGGCACCCCACGGCTGCTGGGCTGATGTGCAGACAGGCCTTGCCTATGCTCCTTGAGGTAAATAGAGCCTGTCCCATAGCTTCCCTCCTCCCTCCTCCCCAGTGCGATATTAAATAGGCATTAATCCCGCCCTTATGCTAAATTGCAGCTGCGCGCTCCTCTGAATCCCTGGCACTCATACTGTCTGCCTACACGCGCGGCCATTTCCCCGCCCGGCTGACAGGAGCTCGCGGGGCCTGCAGCCATGGGCCTCCTCCGGGGTCCCCGGGCGCCACCTACCGCCCGCGCCGTGGCGGTGCCGCGCGGCGCCCCCGGGCGGGCCGGGGCCCCTGAGGGAAACGGAGCGGCGAGAAAGCGGAAGGGCGGAGGCTGCGCCGCAGGAGGGGAGTCCCGGGTCGGGCCGTGCCCGGCGCTGTTTCATAGGGCGGTTCGGTAGTGAAGCGATGGAGCTGGAGGGATGGCCGCTCGCCGCCGGGCCGCTCGCTTGGTTACGGCGGAGCCCGCTCGAGCCCCTCGACTCCTTGGCCTGCCCCCCCGCACACCGAAGCCGATGCTCCGCGGCAACGCCGCCCACTCCCCGCGAGAGGGAGACAAAGCCTGGCGCTCCCCGGGCAGCGGAGGTGGGTCCGTCCGGGAGCGCTACCCGCCCGCAGCCCCGGATCTCTCCTCCGCACCAGTCCGTGCTTGGGCAACCATTCTACGGCTTTCAGGTGTGGGCGGGGGGAGTGAAGTCTGCGGGCAGGTTGCCCTCGGCGCGGGCGTCGCTGGGCTGGAGGAGGTAACATCTGGGGAAGAAGCTTCAGTTGGGAACGCCTTGCAAGAGCAGCTCTGCCAGGAGGAGCTCTCCTTTCTGGCCACTACGGCAACGGCAACGGCAACGCTGCTCCCCACAGCCGGCGACCTGGTGTGGGTGAAGCCTTGTGTGCGGCTTGTGCACACGACCAGCTTGGTCAGGGCAGGTCCCGCGGGCTGTCGGTGTGCTTGCTAGCAGAGGGCATCGGCATTTGCAATATAGGATGAAGTAGACAGATTACATCCCTCAGTTACTGTGGTTGCGCTCCCTTGTGTTCCGGGGATTCACTGGCACTCTGTTGCTGGCAAGGTGCCCAGGGCAGGCTGCAAGGTTCCAGATGTGATCCTGCGTGCAGGTACCAAAGAGAGATGCCTTCTCCTTCGCTCTCCAAAATGTGTTGTGTTAGCACATCCACTGCTCTAGCAGCTGGTACACACTGTTGTACAAAGGCTACTCGCTGGCTGCCCTCCAAACCCAAAGCCACATAGTTTTGAGCCTGCAGGCCAGCACCCAGCATGGTCATAGGCTGCTTTTCGGACATGCAGTCTCTGCATGCCTGAGCCTACTGTCAAGGCCAAAAGTGAGATAGCCATGAGAGCCAGAGCAGAGGAGGTCAGGAGTGTGCTGGGATCGCAACTGTGTTTGTGCTTTTCTTTAAGAGTAGAAGAGATGGTAGCACTATCTGCCCATCCTACCCTGCCTCTGAAGTACTGCAGAACCACACAAAAGAGACCATAATCCTCAGTGTCACACTGCTTCCCTCAAAAGAGCAAGTAGGAGGAAAAACATTATAAGACAAAACTCTGCAAAATTTTGGTATTGGAAAAAGGTCCAAATAGACTGCAGTGTGAGGGTGTATTTGCTTTAAAACACAAGTAGGCAGAGCAGACTGAAATATACTGTAGGCAACCAATCTACTCAGGCAGAGGGAGGAAGGATTAGATGAGCTAATCATTCTTTCTTGGTTCTGCTCTTATAAAAAGTGCCAGGGGAGCTCTAGCATCAACCCAGAGCAAACACAGGACTTTAAAGTGCTATCAGAGATCACACCAAAAACCACAAGGGACTTAGTTTATCAACTTCTGAAGAACCAAGGTTGAGTTAGCCTCATTGCTGAGACATGTTGATTCTCCATATTCTGCTGTTTGAAGCAATGACTTTATTTTGTTTGCTTTTACCTCCTGAATGGTCATGGGCTGTGTTGGGAAAGCAGGTTCCATTGTTGCTTTAAAATCAACAACTAAGAGGGAACCAGACTAAGATGTGTAGAATAATGGACAGAACAGAGTAGGAAAAGCAAATCTGCTTCCATACCTTTCAGTGAAATGTGAACAAAGAAACAGTCAATAAAAGAGAGTTGGTGAAAGGCTATACCTCCACCAGTGAGAAACTGGTAAAGGAAATACTAGTCTTAAACTGTATCCAATTAGCTTATGGAATTCACTATTGAAAGATAGCCTTGGGAACAACAGCTTAGCAAAATCCAAGAAGCAGGAGCTTTACACTGTTGTGAACAAAACCTTCAGATATCGCTACCAGAGCCTGAAATATTCCTAGTCCATCGCAGTGCTTAGTTGCAAGACAGCATTTTCCAAAGCTGCCTTGGAGTGTGACGGAGTTGTGCAAAGGAGGGAGGGAGCATGGGACTTCCTTGGGGCTAGTTCTGCAGCCTAGGGTTTGAAGGAGGACAGAGGAGAAGCTCTTTGATATAGCTGTTGCCCTTGTAAATGTTTATGCTTTGCTGAAGGCCTCCAGGGAATCAGTTATGCTGAAGCATGTCCAAGAAATGCAAAGAACAGAAGATTTCCAGAGTCACAGTAGTCAAAGTTTTAAAATAAACGAAAACAAACCAGAAGTTTAGTAGGGTTGTAACCCCCTGTGACTTAGGGCGTGGGCCAATCCCTAGCAGATGAGCACTGGGAGAGAAGTTTTCCCCACTGTAGATTGGCTTACTGCCTGGTTGTGTTTGCCTTCTCCTGCCTATGCCCTTTGCAAAAGTCACCGTACAGGAATAGCTGGGAAGGCACAGCACGGATCTGGCCCTGTCCCTGACATGCCTCCCTGCCCGTGTAGGACACTTACTCATGCAGTCCCCTCCATACCAGCCAGTTCTGCACTCTGCACAGTAGATCCCCTTGATGTAGAAATCATCAAGCGTTCCTCCCCAGGAGCCGTTGCGGCAGGACTTGCAGTTCTCAAAAATGGTGCAGCCTGAAAGGAGAGCCACTGCGTTAGAGGAAAGCCAGGGTAGATTGTCTTGCAGGGAGAGAAGCAGCCTCTCTCTCTCTTTTCCACAAAAATGCCAATCAGATTAGTGACTGCTGCAGTGCTGATAGCTTCCCTGCTGTGAACCATACCCAACCTCCACCCCCAAACCCTAGGGAGCTCAGACTCTGAGATTTGGAGCCAAACTCCCAGTCTGACTTGCCCAGACCTCTAAATCTCATTGCTCTGACTGTAAATGCCTCTCTCAGGCATCTGAATGTGGATGCTGGTGCTGCTCAGGCCCAGCCCAAGTGATTTTGATGTCCTTACCTGTTCCTGTCTCTTCCTGCTCTCACCTTTCACTTTGGCCTGTCCTCCTTGCTAGCCAGACTTCCAAGTTGTCTCTACCTTCTTGTTTTGGGGATGCACATCATCCCAGAGCACCTATGAAACACTCCTGGTATGAAGCCAGCTGCAACATCGCGATTTGGCAGCTCCCAGGCCTGCCCAAGACAACCTGACAACAACACTGCTGGTAGTAAGTGGGTTTTTTTCTGGCAGCGATGCTACCTTGCCAAGTGTCTTACTGCTGTCAGCAGAGTTGCAGAAGTAGTTCCTGAGGAGGCATGGGGCAATCCCATGCCCCAGTGAGATGTGCCTGCCCTCTCCACTTCCCTGCCCAGCAGCTACCATCACGTGCTGATGCCTTGGCCAAAAAGCCAGTGTGAACACAGTGTGGCCCTAAACATACCTGGGTGGATTAAGCAGGAGTCACACTCATTCTCCTCATTCCTGCAGCAGGGAATGGTGTAGCCCACTCTTTCTTTCCGTCCTGGGCAGATGCACTCTATTTGGTCGTATTCGCAGCACTCCCGACACATGATATTCCACTCAGCACCTGGGCAGTTTTCATTGATCACCGTGTACTCTGCAAGCAGGGAACAGAGAGGAGGACACTTGGAAGGAAGCCATTATCTGCCGAGGATTGACAGCACCTATTATTCAGTGTTTTGTCAGATCATGTGTGGCATGAGGTTGGCTGAGGTCTTTGGTCCAGGAAATCTCAGACTACATGGTAGCACACAGCTGATACGTCAGCTCTGTTTGGGTGTCTAAAGGACACATGGGCAGCTTTGCAGTGCCAGCCAGAGGAGGCGAACAGACCAGAGGAAAGGAATATGTTCATTTCAGTCTTTTCTCTGCAAGACCTTCCCACTTCTGTGGTGAGAAAAATAGTTTAAAAAAAACACAGACCATGATGTCACATGAGAAACTCTTCTTCAGATCATAGGACTGATTTATGGCTTCATATATAGTACAGATTATTTAATCTATAATAGCATATTTTGATTGCATTTTTGTTTGTGAATTTGCTACTCTTGACGACTAGGATGTTCACTAGGAAAGGCCAATTTTGAGGTGTGTTTTACCTGGTTTCACTCCCTATTTTCACTCAGAAGCACATGGTGTTACACTTGGCTTCACTGCCAAAGGAAACAAGATTTTTCATTATTTTTAAAGGTTCGTTTTATCTGGCATTTCTAATATGGCAGCATAATTAAAATCTTTTTATTATTTAGCATAACCTCGTATGGTGATATTTAAGCTTTGCTGGAAGTGCCCTTTTAGGAAACAACCTCAGACTGACTCTGGACTGCCACAGTAAGTACAGATCCCATCTTTCTCCGTTAGCATGCTGTCTAAATTCTACAAAGTGAAACCTAATGAGCGCATGGTGCTGTCAGCGTGTCTCCTAACCAGCTGACAGACCTGATGACTGCTTTCATGGAGTTTGATGGTAAAAAGAGAGAGAGCAGACTAGAAAGATAGATGAGACATGAAGGAAACATAATGAGTATCTCTCTCTTCTTCCCTCTCTCCTCCCCCTCTTCCTTCGCCCTCGCCCCATTGTGGTTATGTAACATCCTTTTTCCTTTTGTTTTAAACTCTGAGTAACAGGGCTGCCTTGTCATTGCAACAAGCCCTACATCTCTATAGTGTAGTACTCCTGTCTGTGCCTATACCTGGCTCCCTTCTCACACTGTTACTTTTTGTTTCATTGCGCTTCATAACCTAATTACCATGTCTGCTGGAGCTACTGTTTTGGATTTGCATGGCAAGGTTTTGGTAGTTGGGGTAGCTACAGGGGCAGCTTCTGCAAGAAGCTGCTAGAAGCATCCCCTAGGTCTGACAAAGCCAATGCCAATCAGCTACAAGATGGACCCACCGCTGGCCAAGTTCAAGACCATCAGCAATGGTGGTAGCGCCTCTGGGATAACATATTTAAGAAGAGGGAAAAAAAAGGAGCAGCAGCTTTTGCAGCCAGAGAGAGGAGTGAGAAGATGTGAGAAACTTTGCAGACACCAAGGTCAGTGAAGAAGGAGAGGGAGGAGGTGCTCCAGGTGCCAGAGCACAGATTCCCCTGCAGCCCGTAGAGAAGACCATGGTAAAGCAGGCTGTCCCCCTGTAGCTCATGGAGGTTGATGGTGGAGTAGATATCCACCTGCAGCCCATGGAGGACCCCATGCTGGAGCAGATGGAGAGACCTGAAGAAGGCTGTGACCCCGTGGGAAGCCCGCACTGGAGCAGGGTCCTGGCAGGACCTGTGGCCCCATGGAGAGAGGAGCCCACGCCAGAGCAGCTTTGCTGGCAGGAGTTGTGACCCCATGGAGGACACACGCTGGAGCAGTCTGCTCCTGAAGGTCTGCACCTCGTGGCAGAGACCCATGCTAGAGTAGTTCATGAAGGACTGTAGCCCGTGGGAGAGACTCACGTTGGAGAGGTTCGTGAAGGACTGTCTCCCGTGAGAGGGACTCCATGTTGGAGCAGGGGAACAATGAGAGGAGTCCTCCCCCTGAGGATGAAGGAGCGGCAGAGACAACGTGTGATGAACTAACCATAACCCCCATTCCCTGTCCCCATGTGCCGCTGTGGGGAGGAGGTAGATATTTCGGGAGTGAAGTTGAGCCCGGGTAGAAGGGAAGGGTGGAGGGAGGTGTTTTAAGATTTGGTTTTGTTTCTCATTGCTCTACTCTGTTTTCTCGGTAATAAATTAGATTATTTTTTTTTTCTAAGTTGAGTCTGTTCTGCCCATGACAGTAATTGGTGAATGATCTCTCCCTGTCCTTATCTCAACCCACGAGCCTCTTGATGTATCTTCTCTCCCCTGTCCTGTTGAGGAGGGGGAGTGATAGAGTGGCTTTGGTGGGCACCTGGCCTCCTACCAGGGTCAACCCACTACAGCTACCTTCCACTGAACTTTGCTGCTCTGTCTCACTTCATTCTCCATGGCCTCATGAAGCCTGGTTCCTAGAAGCTTATCTTTTCCCCTAATGATATTTACTGGCTGCATAAAAAAGGCACCACCAAACTGTTTCTTAATTTTTTCCTTTTTGCTGGGAAATGAAATTCAGCCCTTCGTGCTCCTCAGAACTGAGCCTTTCCCTTGTGCCTGGTGTACGAACTGGGGAGAGTCTACCACCGCTGAGTTTGGAAAACAGGCTGCTGTTTGTGCTGAAACCTTTCTATTCCCACTACCCACCCCCATAATCATTCCAAAAGGAAAAAGAAAGCTGCTTCTGTCATTCAATAAGGTTCTGTATTTTTTTATTCCAATAATAAATTCTTGTATCAAAATAAACTTAGTGTTTTGATTTACTGACAATTTAATTCCCTTTCAGGTTCTCAGGTACTGCAGTTTGGGCAACATATATAGCCTTGACAAGAAAATGTGTGGATTTGAGATTTTTTTTTAAGTGATCCTCTCTATGATTTTCTTCACAGAAATCATGAAATCTATTATCCTGAAGTTTTGTAGAAGCTATTCTTTAAAGAAATTTGAGTGAAGACTTTATGCACTTCTTTAATAACAGTAGGATCCCTTTTGTTTTGCATTAAGTATCTCCAGGCAAACAACAAAGGAAGCCTTTCCCTCAGAAATTTAAGAGGGAGATGCACAGAGCTGCTAGCATATGTAATGTGCGTTTATTTGTGTTGCTGAGCTCAGCCTGGGCTCCTGGCAGGAAGAGGCGTAACTCTGCTCCCCCTTGTGTGATTGAGGAATGGCGGCTCCCCACACCCACACTTGGCCATTATTACCCCAAAACAGAAGAGAATGAGGCAGAGAAGAGTGGTGGGAGATTTATTGACTGAGTAAAATAGTGGAAGCCAGGCCTTGGCCAGCTGTGGCAGAGATAATTGCGGGGTGCTTTGTGGGCCTGACTTTGATAATCCTCCAAAGCAGGCAGTCTGGCTTGCAGGCAGTGGCTCCATCTCCCAGTGTCACAGTCCAGAAAGTGACTTGACCTGATTTTGGGAGAAGCAGGAAGAAGCTGCTTGACAACCCATGCAAAATATTTAGCTGAAAAGAACAAACAAGTCGCCGGACAGGCAAATAAACAGTGGATTAATTTATGGGATTTTAATCATGGAAGAAAAGCCTATTAAATCCAGGCGTAAACAGCAGCTCAAGACTATGGAAACCAAGCAAGAAATGGCTGTGTTGGGAAGGCATGCAAACCTCTGGGGAAAGTGCTGGAGGAAAGACCTACTCGGCTCGACAGCCTGGCAGAGGACAATGCAACCTTTCACCTGGTGCTTTGAGTCCAGCCTGAGGGACAAGTGAGGTGGGAGATGAGCACTGAGGTATACACAGGGTGGCTGTGTTTCCAGGTTCAGATGGCAACACGTTCATGCTTTTCAATGACGTAATGAGACCGCCTAGTCCCTGTAGCACATTTCAGGCTGTCAGCAATGGATTTTGTAAGATGACAGTAGGAGGGGATGTTCCCAGTTAATGTCCTCCCTGTTAGCAGTATCATTCTGAGGGCTGAGTTACAGCGATGGCAGTTCATCACAGAGATGCTGTCACCTCCCCTGCTCCCCAGTGCTGAGCTGAGCTTTGGAGGAGCCAAAGGCTCCTCACTTTGGGGACCCCTCCCTGTTAACAGGTGAGCCCTGAGCTTCCTCTGTGAAAACCTCCGTGTGGGTGATGAGCCATAGCAAGGAGAAGATACAGCAGGACCATGTGGAGGGGTGAGTTGGCTGATCCTGCTCTGGCCTCCGCTGAGCCAGTGCTGGGAGCTGAGCTGCTGAAAAGCAGGTTAAGAGCATCTACAGAGGAGCTGGCACTGAAAGAAATGCACAGCCACTTTGCTGAGTAGTTTAATGCTTATTGACATCCCCTGTCAGTAAAAGGACCTCAGTTTCTCCACAGATCCTCAAAACCGGAAAGGCAAAACTTTCAGCCTTTGCTCTTGATTTTGACTCAGCTCAGTATTTGCCTTTTAAAAGTGGTGCTTGCCTGTCTGCCTCTGTACCATGAACCCACAGGAGCCAGGGAAGGGAAGGAATGGAAGTAGGTTACTCCTAGTGTTGAAATAGCTTGAAGGGCAAATAGTTTTAATCTGCTGAACTATCATGCTTCTACTGTCACTCACTTCCTTTACAAAGTTGCAGCAAATCCAGCTCTGATTTGACTTGCCAGGCTCACCCACATCCCTCACTTTCTCTGGCCCAAAATTCCCTTTTTTGCTTCTTATTTTTGCTTCACCTTTTCAAAACATGCTGACTTCCTTGTCCAAGATGTGCTTGGGCAACCTGGTGTGCAGCAGAGGAGCTTGAACAGTTAGCAATGTAGTCATCATCTCCCTGACACAAGAGTGTCTGGTTTTCCTATCACCCTCATGGTCTGGGCACACATATGACGCAGCCATCTCTGTCCTTGCTAAACCTCAAATACTGTCCTGTTCCAAACTGCAGAACTTTGGAAAATGAGGTGATAAAAACCACACAAGGAGTTCTTCTATTAGTACTTGGGAAGGGTTGTGTTAGAAGTTTGACAGAAATTTGAAATTGAGTGGAAATGCATCCTTCCAAAAGGGTAGTTTTTACTGCACCATTCTGGAAAGCCAGAAGTGTCCTCTGAAGATAAGTGAAAGCTCCATTAGGACTCACCCTGAAGACTGGAGATATGTTACTTATTTTTTTATGCCAGTGAGTTCAAAAAGGATGCCCAAGTAATAAAAAATAGCTGCAAGGATAAGACCATCTTAAAGCACTAGTTCTATTCAATACAAGGTCTGCTGGAAAGGATAGTGATGAATCTTGTGGGATATACAATGAGCCCAGCCAAATCTCTCATTCAAGGGAAAAGCCAAGACCTATCAGGGACTGAAAAAAGCCTGGTCATCAAAGCAAGCTATGTCTTAGAGCTCAGGGACAAAGGAAGAATTGCCAAAAGCCAAGCTGAATTTGACCTTGCAAAGGAAATTAAAATAATAGAAAAAGGTTCTTCAGCCATATAAAGAAAAAAGAAATAAGGAAAAGAGGAAGAGAGACTCCTGTGGGATGGGGGTGTGGATGAAATGTAAGATCGTGGTGGAGAATGTAGTGAGTTATTAGCTTTCATCTTCAAGGAGGTTGTTTATGGGGAACCTGTGAGCAAGGGTTTGAGGGTATGGAAACAAAGCGTGATCCACTTTTAGTGAGCTTCTAACCAAGTGCAGTTTTCACCTTGGGATATTCAAGTAAACCAACTTCAATTTTGGTTTATCTTACTAGGTCAGGCTTAAAGCTTTGGTGATTTGGGAACAGATTCACAAGCGCATTGCTGCCTCAGGGGTGGGTCAGGCAGCTCATCATGGTAAAACTTCAGCTTCAGCACACTTGTCTTTTGCCATGGTGAATTTGTCAGTCATAGATACCTTGCTAGATAGAAAGGGAATTTCTGTTACAAAGGTCTGAGAGCTGGGAAAATTATATGGCTAAGAACTAAGGTGAATTGAAGCAAGCCTGATTACACCAATTAATTCTTGTGTCTTCCACTTCTTTGGAAGAATGACTTTTTTAGGCTGCAGTCACTTTAAGCTGATATAAGCCTATGCTGCTGCTGAGATGGGACACTTTCCTCCCATCTCTCCCTGACTTCCCATTCCCACTCCCTATCTTTGTGCAGGCATTAGCTGCTATGTGGAGGGATCAGGTTTCCTATCTCCAGCCATGCTTAAAGGAAGAAAAAAAGAAAAAAATACAACCTAAATGTGCTCTACAGTCCTTTAAAAGGGACAGCACCTTAGGACCCTGCTGGATATATGTATTTATCAGAACTCCTGAAAGCTGGAAGAAAGTGCTTTATAAGGACAGTCATATCTTCCATATCCATCCATAACTGATGGAACTTCCCATCCTACAAGTACATTCTGTTATCTTGCAAAGCTGAGTTCTTCTTCCAAGCCTCAATTTATCCATCAGCACATTGGTAAAACACTACTTAGGCTCAAAGAAGTATTATTTCAAATTGCTTTGAAAAGTGCCATACAAATTAACAGTGCATTATAAATAAGAGCAGATATGAACAGATGCCTGTTTTCCTAATAGATATGTTAAAAGGATAGAAGGGATAATGCTGTCTCTAAAAACACTTGTTTCTCTTTAGAAATTATGCATCTATTATTCTTTTTAGCAGCTGGGCTAATTAAAGAGGAGCTAAAATACATCCCTGTTCTACTCAATGTGCTTACTTTATGAGTTGCAGACCTTTGCTGAATAATTAGATTGCTTCTCCTACAGAGTAAGTTAACATCCTTTCCTGGCCCTTAGTGCGTGCTTTCACACAGCGGTAAGAATGGGGGGAAAAAAAGGAAAGGATTTCTATTAAAAAAAAAATTTAAATCAAAACCAGTGTGTGAACACCAGGGGAAATCTACTATACTAAGCTGAATCTGTCCACTTAATAAATGTGCATTAACCTGACTGTCTTTTTTAAGTCCCAAATGCAGGATTGTGTTGAAAGCAGACTAAACTACTACAGAAAGTATATTCTGTTCAAGAAATGCATTGAAAACCTGTCTAGTGTAAGTACAACTGTATTCTACTGGATGACACCACCATTGTCCTAAGCTCTACCTTTTTAACAATTCAGATCATGTTTCACGTAGAAAAAAGGCTAATGCACATTCTCCTTTTATTCAGGAATTGGGGCCTGCCTAATGTTTTCAGATAGGAGGGTCTCTATTCCAGGTTTCCTGTTGTCATACAGTGTTTAGTAGCTATAAATTCAGAAATAAATAGTTCTGATGTTGTTCCTGATAGGCCATAGGTTTGCTTCATTGTGCCTTTTTTACATGTTTAAGCTTCTATTCTTAACTAGGCTATGACAAACAAATCATAAACTCCCCACATTTCTGCTTCAAGGAGAGAAGAATTATTTGTTCAATAAAAAAAAAAAAAAAATGAGGTTTCATCAGGTTCTTAATAGGATTTCCCATGTGACTTCCAAAGCTTGTATCTCTCTCCACACTTTGTGGAGATACACTTTTGTTTAGCAAAACATTTGTTTTGCTAAAATTCAAGGCTACGACTGACCTCCTGCCAAAGTTTCCGTGTGGGTCATGAGCACAGAGAGCTTCTCCACACCTTCATAAAAAAAAAAATTCAATAAAAATTCAAATTTTTTGCTAAAATTTGATAAAATTCAAGTATCCCAGTGTCACTAAAAGGGAAGCCAAATAAAAATTGTGCTTCCTATTTGTGAGGTTTAGACTTTGCCCATCTAAGTGCTATAATAGTGGGTTAATGAAAAAACAGAATTAAAACAAATAGGTCTAGGGTTTTCTGTTTCCACTCTTAACCGAAAAGAGGACTGTCAATTTGGTCTTTCTACATCTTAAAGCCTCAGTAATGCCACTACTCTTCAGCCAATCTTGCCTCAGTTGTAAAGCCCAGCTGGTTGTGTCATTCCCACCATTTTCCCCCTTCAATAAACCTGTATGCCCTGCAGCCCCTCGTCTTGCCTGCTCTACCCACTGCTGCAGAAAGGACTGACAGCTCTGGGGTAGGATGCTTGTTCCTCTTGAAAACTTCCTGTTCCCTTTCTTCCTACATTTCAGCAGCCCTTGTTCCCTGGTGGTAAGCTGTAGCATGCAAAATAGAGCCATATTCCACTCCTCCTGAGTCGAAACTCTGCTCCTTTCCCCATTTTCTTGTACCAAGCCCTTATATCCCCTTCATTCCCTTTAGGGACAGGCCAGTTGGGCTACAGGCCCAGAAAGCTGCATCAAGTGTTCATGCCTCCACCACATTTCAGATCCACTTCCAGTTTAAACTTCATTCTCCTTTGCACGCATCTTCCCCTTGCCTTCAAAACACCACACAGCTTCCTCTTACTGTATCTTTTTGTCATAGTTGGATTTAAATTACAGGCCATCTATGCCACTACCCAGGATGTTTTTAGCATCTAAAGCAACCCAAAGAAGTCTGCCCTAAACTTCCCTCTCCTTCGGTTTCTTCTCTGTAATTATGAGCTAACATTTGTGATCTTATTATCAGCACCATGGCCTTGTGTCTTCATCCAAGAAGGGCTGTGACAGGATAAAATAGCCAGGGTAAGGCTAAAACTCAGAGATTGCCACATTACCTTGATTTCTTTCTGGGATGGGGGAGATTATTCTGGCTGGAAAAATTATACTAGTGTGATCAGGAAGAGATTTTGTTTTCTCTGTGCTGCAAGACAAGGAACAGGAACAGGTAATGAATGTAGCACTTTTGAGTTAGTGGCAGCATTGATCTTAGAGAGCCCAGCCTTTGCTGATGAGGCCTGGGGGGCAAAGCCAGACTTCCGCAATAGGGACAATATTTGGGAATCTGTGGAGAAGAAGCAGCTGCAGTATTGAAATTCATGACCACATAATATGAGAATGTGCTTGTGTTACAAACATGGAGGAGTGGTGTTGGACCTGTCTTGAGTGCTTGCTTGCTGTAACAATGTGAGACCTGGAACATGTTGGCAGTTTACTTGCAGTTAATGTTGCTCAGATAGAAATAGTCCACACAGACAGCAGCAAAACCCCTGAGCCTCCATCTCAAATTTTACTCCTTAGAGCTCCCCCAGGGTGTGTAGTCCAGCCCTAACCAAGGACTGCAGATGCCCTCAGGCTACCAGCCCTCTGTCCTTGGTGATAGATTGACTCCTTGCCCTATGGCCTCCTTCCCTGTTTGCCTCTGCACCACGTCCCTGGTCCTGCAGGAGGAAGAGGGACATCCATGTCCTCAAGGGAGCTCGTGCTGATGGCAGCACCTGCACAGCCGTGCAGTGGTGAGGGCTCCCTCTGGGCCAACAGAGAGCCAATTCCTGGGCAGCAGCAGGCTTGCAGGGATTCCTGGGAGCCCCTTGAGGTGGCCTCGGGGTCAAGAGTGAGTAACCCCAGGTTTTCTCCAAAATAAAAAGCAAGTCTCTTTCCCTTTGTCCATGCTAGGAACCTAAACATGTGAACTGAAGTAACCCATTTGCTAAGATTAAATGCATCTGGATACATCTGAGTCCATCTGGCCTCCACTTCTCTAGACAGAGGCTGGAGGGGGAGGGGAAAAGAGGTTAGGAAGGGTTTAGATAGGCAGAAACACACACAAACACACATATATTTTTAAGGAAATATGAGTCACTTGCACTTTAAGTTTATTCCAAAAATCAGTTCCCAGACCTCCCTGACTCCTGCTCCCAACTCTTGAGGCAGGCCCTGTGCAACTGGGTGTGATAAATATGGATAAAAATTGGATACATCTGTGGGGAGGAGGCAAAATGCTATTTTCCAACCTGCCCTGACATGCTAAGGCCACTACACTTTTGAATCACTCCCCTATCTCTGAGTGCCCTTCCTGCCACTGCCGAAGGGGAGCTCCTGGCCCTCTCCTCATACTGCCAGCTGTGTGCTGGGCAAGTACCTGCACCGGCCGCTCTACCAGCAGCAGGGCAGGGGAGGCACGGTGAAGAAGGAGAGTGGGCAATGGGGAAAACTGTCATCCACGTGTCCCCTAGGCTCTGCTTGCACCGCTTCTGGCGCAATGAGGTGCTGGTGTCAGGGGGAATCGGCATCCGCCGTCCCAAGCTCACCATCCCATAGCCCTTGTGTCCTATTGCCCATTGTTGTCCTTCCTCCTGCCTTCCCTTGTCACTGCCGCTCAGGGGGGCTCCAGCAGTCCAGTGCCTGCCTGCTCTGTGGACCAGCTTCTCACCATGAGAGACATGTGCCAACCCCACAGCAGGAGAGATTTGTTGCTCACCTAGCTGCTTGACAGCCGCAGCCTATGCCTAGGGCAGCTCTGCCACCAGCAGGGCTATTTCTGTGCCACCCCAGCACATGCCACAGAGCCACCTAGCATGGCCATTGTGCCAGGTGGCACATGGCTGAGGGACAGGCCGTCAGAGGGACAAGTTGGTGGGATGAAGGTGTGGAGAAGCTCTCTGTGCTCATGCCCCACAGGGAAACTTTGGCAGGAGGTCAGTCTCAGCCTGGTGGGCAGACGTGCCTGGTCACCACCTGTCATCTGCGCCCTGGGCCCTGAAGAGCCAGCAGGGGAGGGCACTGCACAGGCAGATGCCGTGGTCCCTGGTAAGGCAGGCTCTGAAGTGTTGTCCTTGTCACCGATTTTTCATAGCCATCACAATTGGAGTGCCTGCGTACCTGGCAGCTCCCCTGGTAAGAGGCACTTACCTTGCCAGGAGTGCTGCAATGTGCAGCAGCTAGAAGGGTGGGTGATTTGAGGGCACCTCCCCTCCCAGTCCTTAGGGCTGCAACTCCCAAGAAAGCAGCCTACAATGATGACAGCTAGCTGCTGCAAGCACCCCCAGCCACCTCCAGGTGTAAACAGCCCTTGTTCGTGACCATAACAACAGCATATTTGCACTCAAAAGTAAATGCTTTTTTGCTTAACCTTATCAAGAACAAACCATACATGCTGGTTCAGCAGAAACTGGAGCAAGGCTTGAGTATAAAAAAGATCATTCTGCTTTAACAAGGCTTCCCCTTGAAAGAATAATATTGGCAGAACTAAAGCCCAGATCGGAAACAATGTGTGGCTTTTGTTTTCTTTTTTTTCCTTCACTTTTTTCCTCCCTTGCATTCATTCTTGGTGTTGGGGCTGGAGAGGAAAGTCTCTGTCTTGCCAAACTAAACAAATTACGCTTTACAATTCAGAGATGTAAATGCTTCTTTTTATCATCATTTCCTTAGCACTGAGTGTTGAGAAAATAAAGCAGTAGTAAACGGAGTGATTGCATACCCTTTTCTTGATGGCCATTGGCAAATAAATCCAGCCAGTTGTTTCTCTCTAAGGCTATTAAGTTTGCCTGGAAATCATCCCTGGGCAAACCTACACACACACACACTCTGTGCTGGCAAGAAAAAAATAAATAAAGCAGAGCCCCTTCTTTCCATTATTATCATCCCTGCAAATCTCTCTACTTCCCATGACAGCACATGAGATCAAACCCCTCTGACCACACTGAAGAAAAGGGACTCAATCAGCTGTGCCAGGATCGCACACACTCACTTACCTCTTGGCAAGCAGGAGATGAGCAGGAGCTGGAGGAGAGTGAGTCCTACATGCGTCCAGGGGGCTCGCTCCATACTTCCAAAGCTGCTGCAGCGGTATGACTGCTCAGGAAGGGAAAGCAGGCAAACAGCTTTTACTGGGACCTCACCAGCTCCAGGCTGCAAGGGATCTCAGATTTCAGACCTCAGCTCGCTCCCATCCTCACCAGAGGGGAACTACCTTCAAGAGACTTCTCAGGCGTCCAGAAGCACGACGTCACCCCAAACCTCTCCAACTGCTGCCTTAACCCTTTCTGGACTCTGGCAGCCGATCTCTTTTGTGATGGGTTTATTGGCTCAGTGCTCAGCTCTGATATAGCAATTTTCATCTTGGAAAGAAAAATATTGTAAAGGGGAAAGAAACAGAAATGCAAATATCTATTTATATGAGTCATTGCAGTTTCTGTGGGTGAGCTGAAGTTACAGACATTTCCAGAAGGAGGCACTTTGTACATGTTCCCTTTGGGCTTACAGGGATTGGTGCATCCTGGGCTGCTGCCCCTGATGGTGGTGCTGTGTGTGGGGTGGGTGCAGAGAGGGATTCCTGTGACCGGGCAGCGTGGCCAAGTGACATGTTCCACTTTACAATGTGCTTAAAATAGCCATGCATTTCTGTGGTGGGGCAGATGAATGAATGAGCCTCACTAAAAGTTCACTCCACAGTGGATGAAAACCACAAAACACAAAAGAAATCACTTGGCATACACGCGCTCGAGCTAGTCAAAACCTTTTTACAGAGTCCATTTCTGCCAGGAAATGCAATTTTGGCAAAATTGAAATGTTTCATCAACATGTTGATATTGAGGAAATTTTCAATCCAAACAAAGGAGACCATTTAATTTGGATTTTATCTTTGTGTCATATTTTGTTTTGTCTTTTCTATTAGCATATGCTACTGATTTTATCTGGTCTTCAGCCCATATTTCATAGCAGTATGCTTTATTTATTCTAATATTTTTCCAAATATTTTTCTTGCACAATTTTTCAATACTAACCAAAGGAAAGATTTCATAGTTCTAAATCAGACTTTCTCAATTTCATTTCTGCAGCAAGTTTTCAAAATTTACATAAATTGTGAGGGGGAAATCAAAATATTGGCATTTGCTTTGGAGTAGAAACTCAAGCATCTCAAAAAGCTTTAACAAATACCTACAGCTGTTTGTAAAGCCCTTAGGCATGTTGAGCAACCTCAGAAATTTGAGAGCAGTAGCCAATGGAAACCTTGAGTAGTTTACTGCAGTGGAAAATCCATTACACCTTCAGGTGGTCTTTCATGGGGTGAATTCCTTTATCCAGACATCCCTTCAGGTTAAGCTTGTCTGTCTACCAATCTATTGACTTTTAACTGTGAGCAGTCTTCATAGTGTTTGTACACCTTCAATATAAAACAATACCACAATATTCATGATTGTCTTTTTTCTCTAAAACTCTTAACACTGATGCAAACCCACCATTGAGAATACTAATATAAGACCACCTGAGGTAGATGCAAAGATTTTAACCATTATGGCACATAGTGCTACTCAGAACATGTCAACATTACATGGTACTTGAAGGATATTTTGCACTTAGCTGCTGTTTGACTTTCTGCATGGCTCCCAACAGTGGAACCGATGCTAACTGCAAATACAGTAATGATCAGTCAATAAACATATAGTTTCCTTTCTCAAACACAATCTTTTTAACTATTTCAGTATGATCTATAGATACTAATTGTGGTGGGTTAATCATGGCTAAGGGCCGCACTCCCACCCAGCCACTCACTCACCCCCCCTTCTCAGCAGGACAGAGGGCAAAGATAAAGACAGGGAAGTTGGTTACCAGTTACTGTCACAGGCAAAACAGACTCAACTCAACTTATGGCCGATTAAATAGATTTGGGTAGTGAGAAACAAAAATGAAAAGTAAACCAACATATTGTGTCCCCCACCTTTCCCAGGCTAAGCTTCACACCTTCATTCCTGACTCATCTACCTCCCCACTGAGCGGTGGAGGGGGACAGGGAATTGGGGCTGCGGTCAGTCTATTGCATCTCCTCCCTGCCGCTCCTTCCTCCTCACACTTTTACCCCTGCTCCAGCATGGACTGTCAAACAGGCTGCAGTCCTTCAGGAATTACCCACCTGCTCTGGTGTGGGGTGCTCCAGGGGCTGGGGTGTGGATATCTGCTCCGGCATCGGCTCTGTGTGGGTTGCAGGGGAATCCCTACTCTGCCTGGAGCACCTCTTCTCCCTCCTCCTTCTCTGACCTTGGTGTTTTCAGGGCTGTTTCTCACTTTTTTTTCTCTCTTCCTCTGCCTGTCCAGCATTTTTTGCGCTTTCTTAAACACGCTCTCTCTGAGGTGCCACCAGCCTGTCTTGAGGGGCTCAGCTCTTGAGGGGCTCAGCTCTGCCCTGTCGCGGGGCTGTTGGAACTGGCTGGAACCGGCTGGAACAAGCATGTCAGGCATGGGGCAGCCCCGGCCTCTCTTCACAGAGGCTCCTGCAGCCCCCTCTGCCAGCACCTCGCCAGGGACACCCACGCAGTAATTTAGTTTTCACAAACCCCTATAGTTCATAGTAGCTCCTGTTCTCTACCTCTGACGTCACAGGCAAAATGTTCACATCTTTTGTAAAAGGTGAAGAAACCAAGGCTGTTGGGTGGAAATCTATCTCTGGGCACAGGAATCATTGCAACAGCAGTCTGTGGCGACCTGAAACCAGAAGTCCTAACAAGCAGACTAAAGCTTTCCCACCGATCCTAGCATGTGAGCTGTCCTTGCTCAGCAAGCCTGACTGATGCTCCTGGTGCTTGGCAGCTCAGGAAGAGGTTACCAAAGCGGTTACCAAAGCCGTCCAAGTCCCACTGGACCCTATTATGGTTCAGCTACCACATTGCCCCGGAGCCCTTGATGGACATCGCATGCCCCAGAGCCCTGAAACCCTGCCTCAGTGCCCCCCTGTTCCTTTCTGATTACCTACACATATGCTCAAAACTCTTTTCTAATTCCAGCTTTGGGTTCCTCTAACAAGCCATTGCTGGTCAGTGGCAAGAGGAAAAAACTAAGGAAAAAAATTGAAGCCCCCCAAATGAGATGAAAACAGGGAGCCCTTACCTCTTCACAAAGAAACACAAAACTATTTTAATGTCTGTGAAATAATGATTACTTTATTCTTAGCCCTTATTTCTAGTAAACAATTAAATTATTTAATCTACTAAGTCCTTTTAGGACTGAAAGTTGGCTTACAGATATCTGAGGCTTAGATATCTCTGATGGGGAGTCTCATGAGGACATAAACTGAAATCTGATTCTGGTGTGTGAAGTGAAGGGAAATCCCAGAGTACTGAATGAGGCTGGACACAGGGAAAGAGAGTGTTAAGGCCAGACATAGGGGACCTAATACTTAGGTTTCTCCTACAGGCCAGAACCATTGGGGAAAACATACCTACAAGGGCCACAACTATTTGTTTATTTGAGCCAGTTCCTGTGGTGAGACATTCAACATGGTAGAAAAGCAGTAGCTGAAGTTGTGTCTTGTGCAAGGAGCAGCTCTTCAGGGATACTTTCTGTTTCAGGGTGGAGAAGTGGTCTTTCTGTTTTGCAGAGGAGCGGGCTAAAGAAAGAGGAAAATGGTAGATCTATGACTTTTTGTTTTTTCTTGTCTCTGAGGGAAGGTAATTCTGCCACCAGGAAATATAATTGCACTCAGCGTTACTCTACGGTGCTTAACTTATCTAGGCACCTTGCAAAATCCACTGCCTCCTTAGAGAATGGCTCAGCAGCCAAAGAAGTGAATTCAGCCATGATTCCACAGATTTGCACATGCCCTGTTTACACGAGTTGTCTGGTGGAATGTAGCTTTAGCCCCAGGAATGACTCTGGGCAACTTACACGGTGCTCCTGAATGCGCTTCTTGCATTCTTATTAAGAGACAGGGACCAAACCAGGCAGATTGCACTGGCCAAATATTTCAGGCTGTATATAATCCTCCATGAAAGCAAGCTAAAAGCTCTTAACCATGTGTCTGTGCTGCTGAGGAATCTCAGTGTAGCATTTGGCTGCAATGTTTGTATCTGCCCTATTGCTGACCATACTTAAGTACAGGTTTGAAAATTACATTCTACTGAAACTGATTTGTAAACCAGAGTGCTGCAAAAATTGATAGAGTTATTATGTTTTAATAGTAATTTTAAAGTACCTAGCAATCCATTTCAACCTAGGGTAAAACAAGCCCTTTGATAATTAATAATTGATCACTGAGTGAATAATTAATGTGTAATAAATACCACTAACTCATACTTCTAATAATCCACCATCAAATCTGAGACATGAAAACACTGTGTGGTCCAGTCTGCAAGAACAGAAAGAATGCCTCCATTTTATAGTGGGTAAAAACAGTTGCAGGGAAATGAGCTGAGATTCATATCCTGAAGCAGAGGCAGCTCAAGAAGGGAGCACAATAGCTTCACCCTCATTGGTACTTGAAGCTCTGGAATAATTAGGGATGAATGTATAGTTCTGAATAAAATCAATTTGGACTTGAAATAAAATCGCCATCTCAGAGCCAGAAGGACTTTTTTCAGTTTTTGAAATTTTAGTGAACTTTTTATTTCCCTCCATTTTCACAAACTACTGAAATCTCTTGTTTCTGTTACTGGAACGTTGCCAAATAACTTTCTTCTTTTGTGACTTCTGCTCAAATGATTCCATCCCAAATGGCCCTGATAATCTTCCAAAGCTCCAGAGGTTCTGCTGGAAGGAAATCTGTGATTTTCAATGTTATCCATTTATGCTACTACCAATTGGATGCCTTCACAGGACTTCCTTCTTACAACATTTGGACCCCATTTCTCTGTCTTCTCACAGGCAAGATTCCCACTGAAACTAGTGGAGCCTTCTGCAAAAGAAAGAGTTTGAATCATCTAAGCTCAAACATGCTCCCAGCAGGGTTGGTGGAGTTAGGTCTTGAACGTTAGCGACTGCCCAATAATACCCATCCGACTCAAAAAAAATCTGAAGAAACCATTTTAAAGACATTGTAAAAGAAAATTGACCCATTGAGAGACTGGAAAGAGCTGGTATCTCAGAGGGAAAATAAAGTTCAAATGAAACTCAGACCTGGAGCGTTAAGAGTAGCAGCAATAGCAATTAAGGAAAGATTAGCAGTAATGTTTTATTCCTCCCTTCAAAGCATTATTGTCAAACAAGGGGGTCCTTTTAGAGGAGAGATTACAAAGTGTCTGCTTTTAAAACATAGCTTTTGAAAGAAATCCAAGACCTTACTCTAACATCTGAGGAACATTTTATAAGTTTCTAGGAGAATTAAGAGTATACTTTGCCTTTTGGGCTTCAAGTGCAATATCCAGCATTTATGAACCACAGTAGAATTGCAGCAGCCTACCTACACAGGCACCTACAGGCAAGGGCACTTTGTGCATTTTTTTCTGGTCTGAGCTCCACAAACTATTCCCATCTCTGTGTAGGATGTTAATCCTCAGTGACTGAGGCATCACAGTCCAGTAAAGCTGAATGGGTGAGAATGGGAGAAGCCAAAAGAGCTAGGAGCTGTAGTGCCAGCACACATTACAGCCCCTGGCCTAATGGGACTTGTAATGGCAATCATAATGCTTGTATTTGTTAAAAATATTTTGTCAGGAAAATTGAGGTAGTTTAAGTTTATGATCCCAATTACATTTCTGGGCAGCTGATCAGCAAAATATGACCAGAAAAATATGACTGCCTAATGGCACCTAACAAGCAATATGCTTTTTTTTTTTTTCAGTTGCTATTTCATGTCTTAATCTGTCTGGATGTTTTTTCCAGTAATCTTTCTGTGCTTCACTTTTGTATACAGGCTATGATGATCTTCATCATAGCAACGTGTAAAAAAAGAAATAGGTGGAAGACTTGGTTTGAAATTAAAACTAGCCAGTAGTCAAGCTGACTTAATCAGTCAGACACTGATATTACAGTCTAAGGGGGTAACAAAAAAGGGCTGCAATTACATATTTCCCTACGTGGACATGAACAACCTGTAGATTCAGTCATTCTTGTGATATACTTTTTTGCTTCACAGGTTAATAAATAAGGCTTTCTAGGTTAATGTGTAAAACTTTTAGTCTGTATAGCAGATTCAAACTGATCACCAAAACAACAGAGACACAGAAAATTGGCGACTGTTTTGGTTATATTTAGGTTGGGCTTATGTTCATGGTCTTGGGTACATGTGAGTCGGCATGGAAGCCAAGAAGAGCATCTGATTTTGAGACAGAAACCTAACCATACTCCACCTAGAAGGACAGCCTAGCACTGCAGCATGAAGTCCAGCCAGATGAATGTGTGCATGAAATGAAGTTGAGAAAAATCATAGAATCATAAAATCATAGAATCATAGAATGGTTTGGGTTGGAAGGGACCTCAAAGATCATCTAGTTCCAACTCCGTTGCCATGGGCAGGGACACCCTCCACTAGACCACATTACCCAAAACCTCATCCAACCTGCGCTTGAACACTTCCAGAGATCGGTCATCCACAACTTCCCTGGGCAAACTGTTCCCATGCCTTACCACCCTCAGAGTAAAGAATTTCTTTCTAACATCTAATCTAAATTGACCCTCCTTCAGCTTAAAGCCATTACCCCTCATCCTATCACTAGATGCCCTTGTAAACAGTCCCTCTCCAGCTTTCCTGTAGGACCCTTCAGGTACTGAAAGGCTGCTATAAGGTCTCCCTGGAGCCTTCTCTTCTCCAGGCTGAACAACCCCAACTCTCTCAGCCTGTCCTCATAGGAGAGGTGCTCCAGCCCTCTGATCATCTTGGTAGCCCTTCTCTGGACTTGCTCCAACAGCTCCATGTCTGTCTTGTACTGGGGCCCCCAGAGCTGGATGCAATACTCCAGGTGGGATCTCACGAGAGCGGAGTAGAGGGGCAGGATCACCTCCCTCGATTTGCTGGCCATGCTGTTTTTAATGCAGCTGAGGGCACAGTTGGCTTTCTCGGCTGCAAGTGCACACTGCCAGGTCATGTTGAGCTTTTCATCCACCAACACCCCCAAGTCTTTCTCCTCAGGGCTGCTCTCAATCCACCTTCTACCCAGCCCATAACTGTGCTTGGGATTGCCCTGACCCATGTGCAGGACCTTGCACTTGGCCTTGTTGAACTTCATGAGGTTCGCACAGGCCCACCTCTCAAGCCTGTCAAGGTCCCTCTGGATGGCATCCCTTCCCTACAGTGTGTCAACCACACCACACAGCTTGGTGTCGTCGGCAAACTTGCCAAGGGTGCAACTATGAAATTCTAATTACAAAGAGTAATGAAATCATTCACCTTTTATACAGTTGTCTTACATCATACAAGTAAATAATCAGGAAATGTATAATAATACACCATGTATCTTCCTGATGCATCTTTTGGGAATTCTGCCATCCATCATTTAACACTCTCTTATGCTAATAATTTCCCAGTTTTTCTGTCCTTCTCTCTTGATTGACTTGATTGACCTTGACAAGAAGGGTGGGGGAGACCTGAATAAGATGGCAAAGACAATAAAAATATAATGATTCAGAAAGAGAAAGCAAGAGCTCAAACTAATAGATGAAGTGCCGAGAACTTTCAGAGCAGTAGTCCATTCTGAGAACAATTGGACAAGGTCACCAGGGCATTGCAAAATTTGATCTCATGATATAAATATATCATATGATAAAAACATACACTGATCAAAATCTCAGGACAATATGCAGCCATGTCTTCAGTTTTATTTTTAAAAAAGTCATCAGCATCTTCATCTAGTGCAAAACCAGGTGCTGAAAAGCAAGTTGCTGAAAAATAGCATCTTGTCCACCTCTTCTGTCCCTATTAGACATTGATGTGGCAGTTGACAGTCCCGATGATTCTGCTTCCATATATTTATTCTCCATGTCATCCTTGTCATCTTCAGACTCTGGCATGCCATTATTGATGTTTCACTTAAAAACCTGGGGAAAAAAAAAAAAAAAGAAAAATGTTTCCTAATAATTTTTCTTTTCTTTTTTTTTAGGCAGTGATTGGGATATGAATCAGAAAGATTGTATGTTGTAACATATTGTCCCTCAGTATTTAAACTGTGTGTAATCCCGAAGCACAGATCCCACCCACCACTCTTACATTAATTCCTATGGGAAAATTTGTTTTGCTATCTGTCAAACCACTAACTGTCACACTTTCCAGGAATGTGTGCTCAGTGACTAGTAGGAAATGTTTGTATCAGGAAATCCCCCTCTGTGTATCTAACACCACAAAAAAATATACATCTTAGTATCATTCTGTTGCTTATAGCTATATATAAACTCAGGAGATTTAGAAGACTTACAAGGTATTAACCAAGGAAAAGACTCTATACACAAAAAACATGAGCTAAAAAGTCAATTCAAGTTAATGGAAAACTTTGTATAGCTCGTAAGACCTCTGTTTAAAATATCCATGAAGATACTACACAGTATCAATTGCAATGGTATTTTAAGCTCTGACTTAGCAAAGACTTAAGCATGTGCTTAACTTTGGTTAAATCAGTAATCCCACTGAATTCAGTGGGGCTAAATAACACCATTTTAAGTTTTTGAAGCCTAAAGGTCTTAGTGGATAACCATAACTGAAACTGGGAGAATTGACAGCAGGGTCACACAGAAAGCTTTCTGCCCGAGTCCTGGTCTGGTTGGACCTCTCGCACCTCCAGAGATACGGAGCATTTCTATCATTACTGCAGTTGTCACCCTCAGCAGCAAACAGGAATGAGGCTCTCCTTTTGCAGTGTGCTGCCTGAAACAAAAAGAAATAGATTTCATCAGACCAGGTTTTCCACTGGGATTACCAACAAACTAGCACCAATCCACTACTTCGGGGATATTGAAAGAGTGACAAGAGTTTCTAAATAAGACAGCCTTCAACATTCATTGTTAACAGGTCTGTCAGAGTAGTAAATGTGTAGTAGTCTCCAGGATTAAAAATCAACACTGCTGCTTCCCTTCAGAGACTGAAAAAACTCAGTTGAAGCAAAGTAAAAGATTTTACCACACCATTGTTGCTCCCCTTGATAGTTAGCGTTTAGTGGTGTGCAAGCTGACACAGAGGGTATTGATTTTTCTTACTTTGAACATTTCTTCATAGAAGAGAAGCAACAAAAAGGAGTAGAAAAGAAATAATAGCCATTCTTGTTTTCTCCAGCAGGACTTAGATCTTACAAGTTTAAGCAGTAAAAGAATGAAGTAGTCTATTCCATTGCAGTCTGTCCTGCTAGAAAATCCACATTTCTTCATCCTTGTTATTATTTCTCTATTTTGAAACCACAATGAGAGCATGTACCTCTTGACAGCATAGCTTTAAACTTCTGATATCTATTCATGATTCCTTGAGACCTTCCCAAAATCCCATTGCACTATTACACACAAAATCATGTAAGGAAAGAGAAGTGTGCACAGAAAAGTCTGCTTTGAGTAGTCTAAATGTCTTCAGAAGTGACCTCAGAAGAGCCTGTCTTTGATCCAGTTAAGAATTTTTAGTTTGTGCTAAAAGAGTATTGACTATTGTGGGGTTTTTCCTATATATTTGGTTCTGTCTGTAATTCCATTATTTGTATTCAATCATTGTCTTCTGTGTGAAGAATCTCTTGGCCATTGACATTTGGTTTAGATTTGTCTTCATGTCTTTTTAATCCAAACCAGCTTGATCCAAAGCCACTGAAGTGAATGGAAAGACTATCAGCGGGTTCAGTGGCCTTCAGAGCAGACCCATAAGGATCCTGATGATCAGCTGATGTAAATTTGGCTGAAATTGAAAGCCATGTCTATGCTATGTTGAAACAGAAACCTCTGGAGTGTTTGTGACCCTGGTTTGTTTCCTTTCCTGCCTGTCTTGACTTACCTCTTGGCTGGCCTGGGCATACATGATCCTACAGATGATGGAAATGGTGCTCCAGTTGTACCTCAGCCAGAAATTTCCTGTATGGACTGTTTATGTCGTAAGTATCCAAAGCTGGCTTTTCTATGCCTTCAGAAGTAGTCACTGTCAAAGATAGGAGCACAACTGAGTACATCCAGCTATTTGATCTCTGAGAGAAATTCTTCTCTTGTTGATGTCCTCAGCTGTGTTTCCCAAATGTTTTGGCGTGTTAAAATTTATGAACTATGTATCTTTTCTGAATCACCTAGTGAGCATTGGCTTTTAGACAATTAGTTGTAACAGTAGTATCTCAAGGCTGAAGTCAATACCAGCACCTTGAAATGTTGAATAGTTTTGAAGTGTAGCTTTTATCTCTCTGCTCTAACTATACAACTATCACACATGTCATTATGAGTAAGAGATCTTAGGCAGAAGCCTACAACAGCAACTCAATGACCCACTTCATTGTTGA
Source organism: Balearica regulorum gibbericeps (assembly GCF_011004875.1). Classification (NCBI taxonomy): domain Eukaryota; kingdom Metazoa; phylum Chordata; class Aves; order Gruiformes; family Gruidae; genus Balearica; species Balearica regulorum. The sequence goes on along the minus strand of NC_046188.1, from coordinate 49,363,695 downwards.
GCATGGTGGAATATTACAATGCTGAACTAAGGTAGACAGCAATCACTTTCCTTTTCATAATGCCTGGCATTTCTGCTTTTCAATGGGAGTCAATCAGTGAAAATTGGTTCTCCTGCCTCATGTTCTGTTCCTGATCTAAGATGTAGTTCAACCAACATGTCTCAGCCTCGGCCTCTAACATTTTGTACTCTTTCATGGGTCTTCCATTTCAGATATGAGGATAGCATCCATCTCACCAAATGTTAGATGATTGTACATAGATATCTGAGTTAGTGCTTTAGGTGCTCTTTATTATTAATGGAGAGAAATAGAAACTTCTGGTATGTTATTTATTATCACTCTTTTAAAAATCAGCATTGGGATGAGTTTTCTGTTCTTCTCCATGCACTAGAAAGGGGTTTTAGATAACTACCTTTGATGTAAACTCTGACATTTAGGATGTCTGATATTAGATAAGGTGAACCCAAACCCAGTCTGGTGAACTTATGTGAGGATTGCATGCCATATAAAAAAAGCTAAATGCAATATTGACTTAATCTGTAAACCTGTATTTCATGGGACAGATTGCACTGGTTTGGGTTGCCATTCATCATGAGGCAAAATATCATCTGCTTCTGCAGAGTACAGATGCCAGAAGAGTGATAGATAAGTATCACATGAGAATCTGGCCTTCAGTGCCAGCCCTTCTCTGTTGTTTCAGCAGAGTAAAGCCTTATTGGCCAGCACAGGTGAGCTGCTTTAAATGTTTTATGATTTTCTCAACCAAAGGAAGCCACATGGGCCAAAGTGTAAACAAATAAATGGGAACAATAAGATGTATATGGCAGAGAGTGGCATATTCCTGGCTATCTGGAGTGTATTTAGTATTATATCATCCCCTTCCTCCATGTGATCACAACTAAGGTGGAAACACTGCTTTCTTTTACAGCCTTTCCCTTTGAAGTATGACATACCAACTACAAAAAGAGGAGGAAAACATAAATCAAGATGCCTTAATAAATAGTACTCCAAAATAAGTTGGTGAGTCTTTTTTTTTTCCCCCTTGGTATGCAGGCACAGAGTAGACAGGTTAATCAGTTTAAGATTCTTTTATAAGGTCACAGTGCTCAGTATTAACTGGAGATGAAATTTGGCAGGCAATACGTTCATAATATGATCTAATCATGTTTGGTAGTGTGGGGAGGGAAATAAAGAAATTGGCTGAGAGAGGATTGCTTAAAAATTGGCAACCTTGCAAATACTGTAACTTCTCCATGGAAATCTCATCAGAATGATGAGCCAGTCAGCTTTTCTGAGCCTGTCCAGAATTTTTCCTTTCAAAATATTTGTGCCTGAGTGATAATGGATGACTTCTATTACCGGATGGCTCTTGCAGTGCACTTCAGGACTGACCTGAAGTATTCCCTGCTATTTCATTATTGGACTACAAAATGCTCTGCCAAAAAGCCTCACTCCTCAATTCCTCCTTTTCTTTCAGGCCTAGGGTTCATAGGTCTGTTGGAATATTGTCACATAAACACAGTCAGGCCAGACAAGATTGAATATCCTCTTTGTATAGTGTTCTGCCTCCAGAAATTATCAGAACTGTGTATTTCAACAGATATAGACAGTAAGCTCATTGGGATAACCTATTCCAGCTCACAGTTCTATCCTGTTCTCCACTAGCAAAGACTAACTCAACTCAACTCCTAAAGTGTTTATGGTTTAGCAATTATACTCCTTACCTCTTGCTATCTACACATATGCCTAATGCCCCTTTAAACTTGCTAAGATTTTACTCCCAGAGTTATGCAGTGGAAATGATCAATTATCTAACTACATGTTGCACCAAGAATCATTTCTCTGTTCAGATTTGAACTGGCCACCTTCTATTTCATTAAATTACCCTTTGGTTCTTAAAACCCAAGGCAAACACTTAAACCATCTCTCTCTAACATTTTCTTGATTCAGCAGGTTACTATTTTTTGGTAAGACATTTCTCATGGTTTTTTCTCTCCCCTTTTCATCCTGTAGTATCACAACATCCATTTGAAATGCAGTGATTGGGATGAAGTGAGTATCCCACAGGGGCCATCCCGCTGATTAGATCAAAGCATCGCATCATTCTCTTGGTCATGCTCTCCTCTGTCTATACTTGCTGGCTTGCTGGGATGCAGCTGCCACTGCAGCAACCACCTCTTTAGCCTGCCCAGAGCAGGACCCAGCTCACTTTCCTGAGTTGATATAATTAAGCTGTAACTGAGAAGTGCAGGGGTAACTTACTCTTCTAATGCTTATATTGAACTCTGCTTGTCACATTGTCTGCTTCCCTAGACCCTTGCTTGGACCCTTTGCAAGTTCCTCATAGACATTCCTTGGTCAGTACTCATCAGCTTAACCTTATGCTATCTACCATAGTTGCTAGGTCTCAGCTCACCCCTCTTTAATATGTGTATTAACTACATATGGCTTCACATCCATGTTAGACACCTCTCTACACCTATGTTGTCAGGTATGAGAAAAAAGCATTAGTTCCTACTCTTTCTTCCTCTCTCTCAGACAGTTTTGACCTATATACTTTGTTTCTCAGCCATGATAGTTTAAATTTATTTCTGTCCCTCTATAACACACCTCAGAAGGGGCTGCAGGGAAATCTAACTGAGCTATGGCAACTAGCTACCCGCTGCTTTACTCTCATGTAAATTCACTGGATTTCCATCTCACAATGCCCATTGCTATTCCAAGCCCAGAGCTCCTCACAGCACCAGCACAGCTACCACTGTCCTCATCTGCTGCAGCCTCATATAGTTCCTGCTGAACTTCTGTCTTCACCTGTGCAAATCTCCATCATTCATGATGTGGATCTCACTGTCAAGTATATATGCAGTCTTACTGGTGTGAGCGATAGGTATGAGCATTGCTGAATTTTACCACAGGAATAATGATTTTTTTATATTGCTCCATGCACTTTTTTCCCCTATGCTCAAATATGCAGGCATTAGGTCCCATTGCAACTTCACTGTGAGGTGTCTGAAATTTTTGCACCAAAAAATTTGCTTATGTTACAAATTAGAAATAATAGCACTACTGTCACTAAAGAATGAGTCATCATTCTGTAAAGCTTTGGCAATGTGTCAAAGGGCAAATGTTCAGGAAAAGAGACTATTTTCCCAATGTTAGTAAAATATTCAACAAAATAAATATGAACTCCCTGGAGATCACAGGCAATGAGCATCTAATTTCAGCCTCCACAGAAATGCGTCATTGTTCCTTTTATTTTTTGTAGTTCCCCAGAAAAAGGAATGTATTTATGGAAGATTAATCTCTACATAATAATGGGTTTCCCATGAAAGGCATTTACTTTTTCTATATTCTCTTTTGACTCTTCAGAAACTAACACATGGGTGTTCTAAGTATTAATTGCCAGACAGGTATTTGGTCTGGGGTGCAGCCTTGCGCACACGCTGTTGGAGAGATTTTTTTAGTATTGCAAATTGCCTTTGATTTGCCCGTCTTGTTGTGTAAAATAACTTTTAAATTACGAAACACAGAACTAAATAGGTGCTAGGCCAGTATGACAGCAAACTCTGTGAGTACCTTTACTCGACACAGAAATCCTGCTTTGCAGCAGGTGCTTCAGTCACAAGCATGAACCCTGGTATCCAGAACTGCTCTTCCATGGAAAGGGGGCCTGTTTGCATCTCAACAAGTGCCTGCCAGAAAGGGAAGGTGTCAGTCATTAAATCTTACTGATAGTCTGCCTAAGGGAAACACTTTGGGAGGATTGACTGGCTACAAGTGTTCATTAGCTCCTCCAAATTCTCTGCAAGAGAAAAAGGGGAAGTGGAAAGTGGAAGATGACTAACATCAAAGCAAAAGGACTAGATGTTGGGGATGGGCTGTATAAAACTGAGGAATTCACAAAGGACAGAAAATCTTAGCAGGTGAGAGAATCAAAGAAATGTTTTCACAGCAGAAGGTCTTCTCCTAATGTGTGGGAATAGGCAGTCAAAGCAAGCTGTTCTGTAGGAAGAAAGAAGGAGTGAGAGAGAGACAAGCACAATGACAAACAACAAAGTAATTTTCATTTGTTGTTCAAGTCAAATGCCTGTCAGAGAAAACTAAGATATAGGTATTTTTCACTACTTTGTCCACTATTTTTCGTACTTGTGCTTTTATTTAAGTAAATCATTGTATTTTGCAAGATTTTACATCCAGAGTGTTTACTTTTCCTGCCATGGGAGTTCCAATATTACCCCAAACAGCCTCCAGGAAGAGATGTTCCTATTCCTGTACCCCACAGCAGCGAAGATGTGACACTTCTATAAGGGTACTTTGGGCACAGCGGCAGCCTGCTGAAGAGGGTAACCCAGCATCTGTACAGACAGTCCCCACAGACAACCAGGAAGAGAGGGTACAGTATGGGGAGGCCCAGTCATGACCTGGTGGCTGGCTGGTATGGGAAACTGCACCACAAACAGGCAACCCCATCCTGTGGTGGAGCTTACACAGTCAAAAAAGTTCTCATACAGATACTTATCTTCATAAGGGTAATGATTACAATTGAATGGCTCCTCAAATGCTTTCTTGAATGAAGATGGGCTGAGAAACATTCACCAGCCGCAGTTGTTGCGCTACGCTGAGAGGAAGAACAGTCATATGAAGATCATAATCTGGTTTAAATTGATCTATCAAATGTGAAGTTTACAAAGTTTTCAAATGTCTCCAGAAGTGTAACTACCTTATATTCCTGGCATAAGGAATTAGCTGCTGTTTTTTTCTTATCCTTTGCTTTTTCTTTTCTAACTCAGCCTCTTGAAACAGCTTATCCTTGTGTAATAGAGGGGAAAGACTTGATTAAAATCACACGACTAATAATATGGCACAGTTCACAGGAGGAGGAAAATTATTGATTAGGCCAACTGATGTAGCTGGAAAAAACAGACAAACTTTCAAGCAGACAGGCATGAGTGAGCCCAGAAGCTTGTCAGTTTTTCCCAACCATATCATTTGGTATAACAAGAGCTATTTCCTCTCTCTCTGTGAACTGGCTTGTATGGATACTCTGGGGGCACAGCATGGAGAATGAATGCACTGGAAGCAAGGGAGCCTGTTGAAGTGTTCCTGCTTTATAAATTAGCATAGCCTTCAGTGAAAAGTGCCTTGTTATTATCCAGTTGCCTTGAAATCACTCTTTATTCAAGCCAGGATAAGATCAGTTACAAATAAAAGTATTTATTCATGAGATCCAAAATAGATAATGTCACAAAATTTATAAAAGGTAAAGGTGAAGCAATGCAAAGAAAAAAACCATTTGCGATTCAATATGGAAGGACTCCTATTACATTTTCCCTCCCTTTCTCTCTGCCTTTCTCCCAGCAGTTCATTGCAGCCCTTCCCCATGCCCATCTGGCAGGGGTGATCTCTGTCCATATGCCTTTCACCTCAGCCTTAACCCACAGGAGGACTGAGCTGGGCAGATCATGACAGCTCTCAAGCCTGGTTTCCCCTTGAAGCCTTCCAGGGGATGCAGGCAGGTGTGATCTCTCTCTCTGAAATGAGTTTATTTCTTTTCTATCTAGACAGGAGCCTGATCATTCTTCATTAAAATACGGGTTGCTTGACTTTCTTGGGGACTTAAACATCTCTGCAATGGACCAGGTGTTATTTTCCATATTTTTCTGACCACTTGCCCATGCATTATGCTTCCTTCTACATCCTCCCACTGCCATACACGTGTGACTCTGCATTCATGACCTTACACTGAACCTCATATGTCATAGTAATCTGTACCTTAAAAAGTGTGCTTGATTTCAGCATCTCTGTGGGATAACTGTATACATCTCCTGACTGCATTTTGACTGAAAGAAAACACAAATGTAATTAACCTTTTTGTGGCAATAGTAGATTTAGGGTTGTTGACTGTGAATATCTTTCTTCTAAACATACTTGAATAAGTATTCTACCCTCATGCCTCATAGCAATTAATGAATGCTTTCGCACAGCTCTGAGCAAGGTGGTGATGACTGTATCTCATTTTTTACTTGAAGGGCTGAGACAGATGAGCTGACAGATTAAGCTCAGGAGTGTATTTGTTTCTGTGGTCCAAAACACGATGCTTAGACAGGTTTTTTTTTTGTTTGTTTCTTTGTTTGTTTGCTTTTAAATTCTGTTGTTTCTTCTAACAGTACCAGAGCAGACTCCCATTGGCTTCTGTTATTGCTGTCAGTGCCCACCCTCCTGCTGGTCAAATTTTTGGGTGGTAAGTGAGGAACCTGGAAAAATCAAATGCAATTAGCTGAAAACCTTGTCTTATGGAACCCGGATGAGGTGTTCGGGTCTTCTGTGCCACTCTATAATGGAACTGTGGATAAAATCTTCAGGATTCTGCTGCTTTGAGCAGAAGGCACTCTCCTTTTCTTGTATTCCCAGATTTAATTCACCACAATACTGCTAATTTCTGCAGGATGTAAGGCAGAGGTCTGACTACTTCCCACCCTTGGTAAAACACCATAGGGCAACATCTGGCAAAGCTTTCCCTTTGTGTCATTTTGTACAAGATATGCAAAGTGATTGGTAGAAATGGTTGTTTGGATGATACGCCTTTGCTCAGGACTTTCAGTGTTCCCAGAAAATCCTGCTGTCTGAGCAATTGCTGTTTTGTTTTTATTTCATTACTTTAAACATTCTGGGATGTTTCAAGCCCAGAATCAGTTGCAAGATCGGCTTCCCAAGGCTGAGGGGGAGACACACAGCTGGGCTGCTTGCCACTTGGTTTCTCTCCAGCCAGAAACTTCTGCCTTGACTGCGTCTCTTTTCTGAGATTTCCTGAGCTATAAGGAGAAGCAGAAAGGTGAAATGGCAAAAGGAAGTGCAAGATGAGTCTGTACTCTTCTTGTTCCTTTTTGAGACAGATAAAAAAAGGCCTGAAAAGTGGGACTTTTTCTCCTTCTCGAAAGGCTTCCATTCTCTTCTTATTTTTAACCTTTGAAGCATCAGGAAGGTCAAGGCTCATCTTCACTGCTTTTTATTGTGAAACTGCATGGATATCTGTGCTATTGGCTGTATGGAGCTGACCAATCTGAATCTTTAGCAAATTAGTATTTTTTTCTTCAGCCATCTATAGGGGGGTTGCATTAAACATGTACTAACAAAACCCATCATTTTAAACATCCGAGATAAAATTTACTTCTTCTCTCAGCCATTCATGCTATACCTTAATCATAGATATCATAACCATGTTAGTTCTCAAGCTGTCCAGAGAGTCTATCAGGAAAAACTGTAGAGATGAGATCTGAATTTTTCATGTACAAAGTACCTGCTGAAAAGTTCTCCCAAAATATCTGTAAAATAAAAACTCTTTCAGGCTTTCTTTATAGCGAGAAAAGGAAAGAAAAGACACAGACCCATTTGTTCCTCTCTTGAGATCATCTCTGAAAGCTGGGAAAGAGCTGAATTTAACTGAAATAAGCTCAACTCTTACCAGGATGCCATGACCCAGGCTGGCCTGACAGTCCATGGCTACCAGTTTTGAGCTCTAACACCAATGACAGCCCACTCACTGCAGCGCAAGAGCTAGTAAGGCTCAGTGCCAGGTCTTGCACTTGGGTCATAACAACCCCCTGCAACGCTACAGGATTGGGGAAGAGTGGCTGGAAAGCTGCCTGGCGGAAAAGGACCTGGGGGTGTTGGTCAACAGCTGACTGAATATGAGCCAGCAGTGTGCCCAGGTGGCCAAGAAGGCCAACAGCATCCTGGCTTGTATCAGAAAGATTGTGGCCAGCAGGACTAGGGGAGTGATTGTGCCCCTGTACTCGGCACTGGTGAGGCCACACCTTGAGTGCTGTGTTCAGTTTTGGGCCCCTCCCTACAAGAAAGACATTGAGGTGCTGGAACATGTCCAGAGACGATCAATGAAGCTGGTGAAGGGTCCAGAGCACAAGTCTTTGAGGAGTGGCTGAGGGAACTGGGGTGGTTTAGCCTGGAGAAAAGGAGGCTGAGGGGAGACCTTATGGCTTTCCAGAACTACCTGAAAGGAGATTGTAGGCAGGTGGGTGTTGGTCTCTTCTCCGAAGCAACAAGCAATAGGACAAGAGGAAATGTCCTCAAGTTGTGCCAGGGGAGATTTAGATTGGATATTAGGAAAAATGTCTTCACTGAAAGGGTTGTCAATCATTGGAACAGGCTGCCCAGGGAAGTGGTTGAGTCAGCATCCCTGGAGGTATTTAAAAGATGTGTAGATGTGGTGCTTAGGGACATGGTTTAGTGGTGGACTTGGCAGTGCTAGGTTATCAGTTGGGCCTGATGATCTTAAGGGTCTTTTCTAACCAAAACAATTCTGTGATTCTATGATTCTAAGAGTTTGATTATTTCTCCTGCTCTGGATCTGTAGGCTGCTTTCCACATACAGGAGGCACACAGCCAACATAGTGAAAAAGCCTTTCCGACTTCAAAAATGTTCATTTGAACAATAAAACCTCTGATTCCACTGACTATTATTTTAAAAATGTTGTGTTCTACCTCCATGCAAAATGTATCAGGGTTGCATCAGGAAATAGTGTCACAGAGATTTTCATTGCGCCTTGGGTAGTACTCTACCAATGCTTGATACAGACTGAAGCTGTTCATGTGTGTATGAAATAGGCAGGCGAGTGAGCCTGAAAGCACTGGCACTATGTTGTCCTCTAGGAGCTGGCATAAGATGAGAGCCCTACTCCTGAACAGAGCTGTGTGAAATGTGCTCAGCTGAAACACAAAATTGCATGGAATGAATGTTACACACTTGAAACCAAGCAGTTTGGTCAAAACGGATCCCTTCGTCTGGAATATACCTGGCCCCAGTTCTGAGGAAACTTGGATGAAATCATTAAAAACCATAAACTGCTTCCCCCCCCCCCCCCCCCCCCGGAAATTGCTGAAACTCAGGGAACACAAATCCACTGACGCAGAAGCCAAAGAAAAAGGTTGTCATTATTTTCATTTACCCTTGTACCCACTTCTTCATGATGCCTTGCTAGGACACACATTGAGAAGTTTAACAAGTCCTTGAATGACGGAACACAACTCTCTTTCTGTACAGGGAAAGTAGGTATATTTGGGTGTGACACCAGAGAGAGTTATTCAACAATGACGTTCTTCGCACAAATGAGAGACTTTGTCCAAGAGGAAGATGGCTGTGACACTGATAAAGCTAATAATCTGTAACTTCTGTAAGATGCTTTTCCTCCTCGGATATCAAAGGACTTCACAAAGGAGGGTATTCTTATCCTGTCATTATAGGAAAAGGGAACTTATACAACAAGAAATGAGGGAACTAGTCCAAGATCAAATGATAGATCGGGGGAGAGAAATAACCACTGTCCTGTTCCTGTCCCCCACGATTAACCTGCCCTGTGAAGCACAGTGAAGGTGGGAGTTGCTTCCTCAGTCTGCTCTTCAGAGGGAGGAATTCACACTGATGAAATTTCATCTTCTCCCTCTACTGCTGCTGCTACTCTTCATCCCCTCTTGCCACCCTGATGCATGTTTTATCCAAACCCTGAGCAGCTTGAGCACAGGAACACCACCACTAAGAGAGGGTAGGTTTGCTGTGACTTTTCTTGCTTTGCTGTGCTGCAGTCAGTGCTCTGAGTAGTGTGCTACACAAACATCATGTACTGGTCATACGCAGGGACAGTTCACATCACGCACACTGTGACCCACAGCGGTCTTGGTGTGTTGCAGTAGTACGCCTTGTTCCCAGAGCAGCAGATGTGCAGGCCATATGTCTTCTCCTGACAAGTCCTCACAGCAAAGGCCTTGGGGTGAGGGCAAGAAAAGTGAGGAAATGCGTATCACCTTGCAGAAGAAGGAAATTGTCCAGTCAAGGGAAAAGATGCTCAGAGCAGCTGAATAAGAAAAAAAGATGGACTCACTTGCCTGAGATCCAGATGTCATTGCTACTGGATGATGAGAAGCAGAGTCTTGTGATATCATTTTTTTAAATTAAAAAAACTGTTAAACACACAGTGGAGAATTGCTCCATTTTTTTTTACAAGGAAGTATGTCTGTTTCACAAAGATAACTTCCAAATTATTATACATACATCATTAGGAGGTAGCATCTCCAGGATCCCAGAAATCCAGGCACTGATGTGCTGCAAGGGAACAGCCTGTCCATACCTTACAACAAGTTCACCTGGTGGTTATATGAAAGTAGCTTCACCTGGTCTCAGCTCAGGTTGAAGCCTCATTATGGCAGATGCTGTACATACACACAGGAGAGATTCCTTGCCCAGATGGGTTATGATCTCTCTCACATAGACACTTCAGGCCTTGAAGGCATGGTGAAGGGGGATGCCTTGACAAGGATCTCAAAGGAAGTGCAAACACATCAAATTCAGATCTGCTGTGTCCCAACTTCAAAAACCCCTGCCTTCCACTGAGCACTTTCAGACTACTTTTTACCTGTCTCTCCTGGACAGTTTACTGGAAACTACTGTGCCATGATGGTTAGGGATTCAGATCCACAAAGGAAATAAAAGAAACAAGAAAAACCTCCTTTTCGCTACTCTGGATAGAAGTCAGAAGGTTTACGTATGGAAATTACCTGTTTGCCAGGGATTTAGCAGTTGAAGGGAGACCTGTGAAATGTTGTCGCTAGGGCCAGGATAAACTGGGACAAAACCCAGCATATCCTGAACACACACATAATTTTCAACAGGGAGCTGTCAACTAGCACAGAGCAAGTCAGATGTCACTGGAGAAAAATCTCTGCTCTTCTGGAAGGGAGGAATCTCTCCGTGACTCAAGAGCAGATGGTTTGGCAGCAGCAGCTCAGCCAACTCCTATCACAGAATTAACAAATTACACAGATATGCTCTCTCCTTTGTATTTACAGCACATGACTGGAAAGAAGGCTCAGAAAAAAGGGATGATGTGAGAAGAGCTCAGTTTCCACATGTAATGTCAGCTGAATGGCCAGAAGGGATTCTGATGAAAGCTAGCAGCCTGCAGCAGGACGCTGCCTGTCTGTCTACCTCTAGTGCGTATACATTGTTGTTTTAAGGGCATAGGATCCCATCTCCTCATCCCAGATAAAATGCAGCATTATAAACTACTGATATTTCACTCTCTCTAAATCCCAGTGCTTAAATTAATGCTGAGCCTGTGTCTTTAAGCCCTATTTGTTGCTCTTCTTGTTGCCATAGCATTTAGTGTTTCCATGTTGGAGATTTCCTTTTTTTTTTTTTTCCAGACATTACCCCATCAGCACAGTTCCAGACCTGGGATTCCAGCCACTTTTGGCTAAAGGGGAACTCATTTTTGTTGCTATAAAAATATCAAGCCTGTGGCTCAGATATAGGTCCCTGTGTCTAGGAATAGCAGCACAGCTGAGAGTGAATGAGAGAGGAGAGGAAGAAGCACACAGACTTCTGTGCATCTATTCTCATACCTCTGAGTCAACCTGTCCTCTCGAGGACCGGGAGAGGAACAAGCCTTTGCCATCCTCAGGCACAGTAGGAATGCTTATGGCTTTTTTTGTGACTCAAAACCAAAAGAAATTGTTCAGTTTGGGCCAGATCCAAAGTCCAAGGCAGTAGAAACACAGCCAGCCCTTTAAGAGGTGCTGGTCTGTGGTTAGACCCAGCTTGTCACTAAGGTCTTTGCTGGCATGCAGTGGATGTGGGAGGAAGCGTGACACCAGAGGCCCCTGCTTTGCTACATCCCACCTTTGCAGCCTGCATAAAACGGGAGTCAAGTCTGCTCTCTGCACTCAGGGATGAGCAAGATTAAGGATCCCTCAAGACACCAGAAGTGGCCTGTGTAAGAGGAGAGAGAAGCTGAGACTTCTGAAGTGAACTATCTTCTCCTGAGTGCCAGAGAATTCAGAGGGAAATTTTGGCTGGGTAGACTATAAGTGCTGTGTTGCTTCTTGTGCTGGACTCCTGCAACATCTGCAACCCCCTAGAAAACAACAGCGTGGAACAGATATGGCAGTACCCACAAAACGCAGCTCCCAGATATTACCACTGCCCTGAAATCACTGCAGTGCTCTGAGCCTCTGGTTGCCTATCTGGAAAACAGAAGTAATGAATGGATATTTAATTGTCTTAGTAAAGTGTCTGCTGATACAGGGATGGAAAATATGAGCTAAGCACAAAGTACCACTAATATTAAGCTATTTCTTACAGCACTGTTAACAGTGCTTTCTGCAAATCATTGCTGTTGGCTCACCCTGGGACTCAAATTATTTATGCTGCAAAGTGTGAATCTGTTACATTGCAGCACAGATTGAAAGAATAAAATTAAATACTCTAGGGAATATGGCATGAAGTTTTAACTAGCTCTACGTAACAGCAAGTGCTAATTATTGACATTATATATTTCATGAAATTACATTAAAATAAAAAAGCATTTCAGCTACTGTATTATGTCATATTGTAATATATCAGGAGCAGCAGTGCATGCTAGTAATGTATCAGGAAATTACATTAAAATACAAATAATTTAAAAAGTGGGGAAAATTAAATTAAATTAAATTTGAAGTAAAATTGTGATGCAAACCCAAACATTTTCTACAGTGTTTTGTTAATTTTGAACATTTTTTTCATTCAAATTCTATTATAAGCCTCATGGATTTTGAGGAGAAGCAAATCCAAGATCTTTCATCAAACTTGTCATGAGATTACAATGGGAAGTGTGCTGCCAAATTCAAACCATTTTCCTAGTTTCTACCAACTTGTGCTTCCTTGTGGTTTTCATAGAATCATAGAATATTTGGGGTTGGAAGGGACCTTAATGATCATCTAGCTCCAACTCCCCTGCCATGGGCAGGGACACTCTCCACTTGGTTCTCCAAAGCCCCATCCAACCTGGATTAATTAATTTTGGATGAATACTTCCTGTCTAATACTCATGGGTTATGTTGCTGTACAGGGAAAACCTATGAAAGAAAGGAATTTCAGTAAAGAACTTGTTGGCCATACTACCATGATTTATTTTTACTACGACTAGAAGTAGGGTTTTTGGGGTTGTTTTTTTTCTGCACATGAAAGGAAAAAATGTTTCTAGCAAAGGGGAAACTGATAAAATCCTCAGGGTGAAAATCTCTCATTTGGACTTTCTTGAATGCCCAGGAGAATAGAGGGCTAATGACAGCAGCAAGACTGAGGGAGCTGGATAAATCATGGTTAGGGAAGTAGAAAAATTTTGATCAGCCATGCCTTTCCTCGGCAGCTGGGAATCCCCAAGCCTTGCTGCCAGAGCACTGTGTAACCACACAAAAACTTGCTGCAGCAACAAAGACCCACTGCTCTGAAGAAGGACAGGCAAGTGTTCCGGCTTCCCTATGGAGACTCTTCAGTAGAGGCTGATAAGCTCTGGCATAGCACAAAGGAGGTCTGCAACAGAGCAAGGATTACAGGTACGTTTGTTGGGCAGCCCAGACAAATGACTGACGGACAACACCTGACCTTCCCAACAGATCCCCAGCTGGGATTTCTGTTACCTGAATAGTTCACATCTTGTATCTCTCTAGCTTTGCCAGGATACGTAATGAAGTCTATTCAACTAGACAACAAGGAGCACAAGTATCTAGTAAAGACTGAGAGCTAAGTAAGGCAATCTGGATCTTCCGCTCTTCCAGGCTCCCTGGCTATTAGTGAACCTGCCCATTTCCAGGCAAGTCAAATTAGAGCCTGTGATAAATACCAAGGGGGATAGAAAAACATTTGTAAAATCAAGATGTGCATTCAAGCAATGCTGTCTGATATTGCACAGCAGAGCTGCAATTGTGAAAATCAAATCATGGCTTGAGAGGGGAAAAACTTAAGTTGCATCTAAAATGCTAAAGAGGATTTGAGAGGACCCTACAGAGGATCCTAAATAAAGATCCATGACAGACCGAGTTTCAAAAAGATTAGAGACATAAAACCATGTACTGAAGCTGCACATAGGACACAAGTTTCTTACTAGTGCAGGGCTTTATTTGGGTAAGTCAGGGTGGGGGCAGCCCTGGATACATCTTCTCTTCCCTGAGGTCCCTTCTGTACGTGCCAGGCTACAGATGATTTCTGTTTCTACCTCCACACCAGCCAACCTAATTACCCAGCTACTTGCCCCCTCACCAGGCAAGTTAATAGCCAAGCTAAATTCAATGTTCAGATTTTCACCAATAGAAACATCTTGGAAATTTAATAGCACAATTCTTCTCCTACCAAGGCTGCCTGAAGGGAAATCCTACAGGCAACCAGCTTTCCTGGAGCAAAGATTGATTCCATCTTCTGTTGTTTTATTTTAAAGATCCAGACCCCAGATGATGTCATCTTTTTTGCCAATTACACCCCTGTCAGCACAGTGAATTGCATCCAAGAATACAGGGTGTCAAAGGCTCTGAGCTCCAAGAAATGTCTCAGCTGGCTCTTGGCTCCTCTTGGCTCCTGGACACAGTGCACATGTGCACAGAAGGCAGTCACTATCTCACATCAAAGCTGACATCCCATTTGTAGAGCTCTCATTACAAGGATTGATTTTGATTGTGTGGTTTTGACTTTCCCACACACAGTGATAGTCCCATGTCCCGCAAACAAAAATCCTGTGCACGTGGCAGAAGTATGATCCAAATTCTTGTTCTGCTTGTACGCAAAAGAACCTGACCTCCCTCGTTTCTGTGACTCCTTTTAGTTCAACACCTTATTGATTAAACACTTTGTTTTCATGTGCCTTTTGCATCCTTGACCTCCTTTCATCCACAGTGGGGAAGAAATCTCATATAGACAAGTCTTGAAAGACCTGAGCTGTTTACTTCATGTTGGTATTCTGATCATCAAGCCTTACTAAAAACAATAAATCACAGAATAACTTGCATTTAAGTAGAGATTCTCAGTGGTACATTGATAGCATTTTAACTGCTTTGGGCATTTCAGAGCATTTGACCATAAGCAGATTCAACCTCGGCATTTTAAGATAATAAAGCAATTAAGATGGATGTTGCACATTAAATATTATTTTGTTTCTTGAGCAGAATTCATAATATGAGCCCATCTGAGCATGTCACAGCTGTAGCCTTAAGCACAGCCTGAGCATCGTCGTCACGCTGCATATTTAACCTGGTGAATATTGTACTTTCTTTGGTTTTGGCAGCAGGAGACAGGAAGCTCTCAAAGTCCTCGTGTAGGCTCCTGAGTGCTGCAGCTCCTGGTGAGAGGATATACAGAAGGAAGTTCCAAGGTCTTCATATAGGCTTTGCCCTTGTTGTCCTTCACCCTAGTAGGCAGAAGAGAGAGCACCAAAAGTCATTTTATGTAATTGCTTCAGGTTGCCCATCCATACCGTGGCATAAGACTGCAGTACAGAGAGCTGAGGGTTCATGGTGATGCAAGCCCTACAAAGCTGAATCACTCCATATTGGTGTTTAATATGAGTGACTGTGTAAAAGGACAAGTAGAGAAATGCAATGTATTTCTTACACTTAGCTCTGTCCCAGAATAAAAAGCATCAGGTATAGAGCTTGTGAAGGGACCTGTAATGCCTATATCTGCCCTGGTGATTCCAAAATTCTAATGCAGTCCTTAAATGCGATCTTTAATGTAAGGATGGGGAGCCAGAGGGGGGTGCAGGTAGATCCTGGTGATCTGAACGGGGAGGCTGACACAGCACACATGTCCATGCGGCTGCTTTTCCAGCCCAGAGGCACCCAGGACCAGCTCAGCTCCTCCACACCCTTACTTGCCATTTCTTGTGGGGCAGATTATATTAAGCCGTGTCTGTAGTGCCATTCCATATCTGAGGAAGTTCAGATGTCTGTTCAAATCTATCTCAAAGCTTAAAAAAAAAAGTATATTTTCTCCATGATGCCCTTGTTTGTTTGTACTGTCTCCTGTTATCTCCCTGGTCTGTTATTTTGTGACTCAGTGGAAAATCAGCTCCTGTGATGGCTAAGAAAGAGCAGGAGGAAGAGAGCGCTCACTTCAGTAACTCATGACTATGTTTATCTTTCTCTTCTTTGGGGGATTTATTTTATTACTCTCACTAAACTGTTTACAGAAAGTTCAACATCTAGGCAGAAAGTCATTTGCAAGGAAACTGGGCTAAATTAAAACAAAAATGTTGATCAGTTTCCCAGAGGAAAAAGAGCTCTTTTCTGTAAAGTCTGTGCTGCTCTTCCTCTCAGCTCTCAAGGAGAACTCAAAGACCTCTTTAGACATCATTAGATAACTTATTTTCACAGCACCCCATTCTGTAAGTGGAGAAACTGAAGCATGGGCAAGATAAGTGGCTCACTTGATGTCACAGAGGGGAAATACAGTAGGGCCAGTTGTAGAAAATAACACCTACATTACCTGTCTTGCCAAACTATTGGATGCAAGAAAGGCCGAGGGAGAGACTCACCCTTATGCCTTTGTATTTCATCACTTTTGATAACAGACACACTTTGTGCAGTATGTGGTAAGCATATGGACCCTCCTACACCTCTTAAAATGGCTGCCAGGAGTCCTAAACCTGTCTCAGGCTTTTGGAGGAAGCTGAGCAGCACCTCTTTCCCCAGTGAGATGAGGAGGTGTATCCTACCAGAGCACATGGTAGAATGTACAGCCCAGCTAAAGGAGAACTGTAAATCATATCTTTATTTTGTAGTTTTACAGCCTAAAGTTCCAGCCACTAACCACCATTACTCCTTACTGCTGCGCTGTTTAGTGGCTTTGCAGGCTGAGGAACTAAGTATTGCTTTGCACCAGGTAAGATATGCAGTAACTTAAATGCTTTCCTGTTTGTAGATAAAATGGTTGGATTTCATTTACAGTTAAATACATTTTGGTTTAACGAAAGCATAATCGTACTTTTAATAAAGCCTATAGGGTATAAAAATGCTTATGGTGCTTAGATATGGTGCAGATGCAGTTCCTGACTGCAGTCCTTAACTTCTGAAGGGTACGTTCCCAGTTCTTTTTAAATCACATGCGGTAACTATTGCTTGCTTCTGACTCTTTATTCATTCCGTAAGAGAATGCTAGTTCAATACCAGATAAGTAAATACGTAATCAATGAGACATTTATTGAATGTTAATACTGTGTTTAATAAGGCCTAGAAAATTAGATGGGTCATATTAAGATGTAGAGCACGCAGCGGGGAACCTTCCCAGTGTCACCAGTCCCAATCATGGAAAAATCATGAGCTGGGACATTCAAAACTGGAATACCTTCATGATTCAGATGAGGCGTGGTTCTTTTGTTTCCTGCTCCTCACCTCATCATCAGGAGGGCTCCTGACAGGGAACATCTCCACTGCAGAATGGACTGTGGTGCAGGGATCATTGTGGTTGCAGAGACCCAAAATGTTAAGTCCACTTGAGTTTTAATTTAGGCTAGTCATGCAAGTGTGGCAGTATTCCTGTGCTAATAACCTGAACCTGGGCTTTTGAGCTCAGACAGGGAGCCTGGCTAATGCAGCTAGATCACACCCAGGCTCAGCTGGCTTGCCTTCAGCCAGAAGGAGGAGAGGAGAAAAGTTATCGATATATATGACATTGATATTGCAGGCCATGGGATCTGACCCTTCAGGAAACCCTACCTGAAAGCAGAGGCTAGTGCCCAATGCATTATTTACCCCCTCATGTGGTAATTACCTCTTGTCTCCCTAAATCACCTCAGCAGTTTCACTTGAAAAGGTTTCTTGAACTTCTTCCTGGCCTAAAAAAAAATATGTATTTTTTGTAATAGACACAAATGGCTCTTGTTTTTCGCTCCAGAATGGACTCTATTTCAGGGTGAGCAGGGAACAGTGGCCTCCCAGAACTATTCTAATGCGGATGCTGCAAGTTTCAGTGAGCCGCTCGACCACCATGCAGTTTTGCCAGTTCAGATCAGCCAAGGATCTCACTCCAAGCCATGAAAAGCAAGGCCATTTTGCCTGATGTTGCTTATATGGAAAATCCTCCCAGCTGAATCATCAGCTGTCTGGAGAGGCTGAGTTTTATGTGTATAATGGATGCTCCTGACCTATCATTTCAATATATTTCTTTCATGACTGTTCTGCAGAGCCTGCTTATCAGAGACCCTGTGAACATCAGTTTGAGCATATCACAAATTTCTTTCTATCTTTGCAGTTCACCTTTAATAGGGATGAGAACAAATACCTTAACTGACTGAGCATCATCAGGCACCTGACAAGTATTATGAACACTTTCAAGAGCCAGGCACAAAAGCTCAAGCACTTACTCATTTATTGCTTTGATATTAAAAGTAGAGTCACAGATATTAAAATCAGAGAGACCCAGAGTACAGGGCAGATAAGATCCGTTCTGTCTACGGAAAATTGCCTAGCTTCATGTTCTACATGGTGCTTCAGATTATTAAAAAAAAAAAAAAAAAAAATCCTTGTAGAGTCCCATCTGTCTGGGAGCTTTTCTACGAAATCAACTATGGAGTCAAAGCAATAGAAAAGCTTCCAGATTTCTCTATTCCAGGCTGAGACAAGTTTGTAAATACTTCCAGAAACTGCCAACACGCCTGCAGAGCAAGGTCTCTAATGTTCACTTCCCTGCTATGAAATGCAGAGCACTTTAACTTCTTCAGCCCTCCCCCAGTCACAACCAGCTATAAAACCTGCCCTTTGGTTGCTGGAATATCTCAGCAATGAAGGATGGTTTTTTTTAGGTTCAGAAATACAAATCCACCTTGACAGAGCCATAGTCAGGTATATACATGGGCTGTGTTGCTGCTATATTTGTACAAAGCACTCCTAGGGTGGAAATAACTTACAGTGACACTAAGCACATAACATTTTTGCACACTAACTTTTTGCCAGTTTAGTTTATTTCAAAACTCCCACCCACCCCCAAGAGAAACAAGCTGTATTGGCAGTAGCATTGTTTTGATGGTAACCTTGCATCTGTACTAGACAGCTTCGCAGGCACAACTCCTCCCCTAGCCAGCTGATCTAACTAACTTCCTTGCAAAGGGAAGAATTGAAACACACAGGCCACATGGACAACGGGCTCTGTGCGGGAGCTGCCTTTTCTTCAGGAGGCTACAGGTTCAGGCAGCGCAGAAGGGCAGTGTAAGGTGCTCTCACCACCAAGTATGCTGGCACCAGGGAGGCTGCATCAGGAGGAATCTGTCGTCAGCAGGAGTGCTGTAAATCAGCCAGTATAGGTTACTGGGATGTGGAGAGCTGATACCGTCCTGATGGAAGGCTCCTGAGACCCATTTTTCACTGATCCAGTGGCTCGAAACACAAAGAGAGGAAGTGTGAAGGGACAGGAGCATGCAGCACTGAGGAAGCAGGGGCATCATTTCACTACAACCTGTCTGCAGGAGCTTTCACGTCCTCAGAGCAGACCCCAGTTCCACAGGTGCAGACACATTGCACCATGTGCCCTCCTGACAGCAATCTCAGGTGGTCCCTTTAAAAATGGCTATCACTAGTTTGGGAGATCACTGGCACCAGCTCACTGCCAGGAGACGAAGCTACTAAACAGGGGTGGGAACAAGCTGCTCAGGGTCAGTTGAGGAAATGCTGGATTGAAATAGAGGTGTTTGGTAATGTGATGGATAAAGAAGAAAGAGTGCAGATAGAGCTGGAGAAGTATTCAAGGTGGGAACAAGCTGTATAAAAAGTCTTAGGAGAGAAAAAATTATTCTGGACTGGAGTAAAAAGCCTTTATTCCAGGATTCTGAACCACAATTTGGAGTAAATGAAGGACTTCATGTGTTGTGCTACTGAGAGAGATCACCACTGCAGTCTCCAGGGAAGGAGCTCACAGCCTTTTCCTTCACAGCTGAGGTTAATGTGGCAGCCACCAGACTCGGTAACTTGGCATTGAGGTGAGTTAGATCTGGCATTGGGTAAACACCAAACCCAATGATGAACAGAAAGTGTCTGTCAGTACTCAGTGAAGGGAAAGAAATCTCCACGAGCCTGTGAGGAATTTAGGGATGGTTAATCTTGGTAGTCCAGAAAGGTTTGTGCTAGGAAATAACTTGCATGGTAATGCCTCAGAAAAGCGGGGGTGAAGGGTTTGTACTGAAGCCTTGAGCTGTGGGAGAGTATCAGATGAAGATAGGCAATGCTACCACAGACCAGAACTTGCCTGAGCCAGAGGGTGCCTACAGGTGGCTGGAGTAGCCCTCCCAAGCTGTCCTCCCTGCAGCAGGCTGCAGTTGCATCCTTTCTGCCAGCTGCAGCTCTGGCCAGGAGAGGAGGCTCCTTCCTGCCCCAGAAAGCACTGGTGGATTTCTGGGTGCTTTGGAGCTGTTGATAGTTTCAGGCTCGGGTGCAACAGAGACTCACTCTGTGCCTGCTTTGCCAGCCTTCCTTGCCCAGCAGAGATTGTTACCAGAGGCAGGGCCCCTCAAGTCCAGCATAGGCAAGCTGTGTCCAGAAAAGTAAAGCCCCTATCTGCTTCCCCACAATCCTATCAAAGACCGTTAGTTTGGCCTTTGACTTGAGTATGAAATAACTTTCACTGCAGGGGAGAAATCCTGAAGTCTCTGTTCAGTCACTGTTTTTCTTGCCTTTGATGGGAGGAATCACTGCTGCCTGCAATGACAGCTACCTCACATCAGCAAGAACTGGGTACTGGGGAACAGGAGGGGAATGAGGAGAACAAAACCTTCACTAGACTAAAATCAGTGTGAAACACTAGCAGCTAGGTGTTCTATGAGCCTAGCTTTGTCAGGCAGCTAAAATCAAGGTAATATAAGACACTATGTAGGGGAAGACACAAGTTATTTTGTTATCTTTTTCCTTTCTAGGATTCTGGGTCTGGACAGTGGCCAGCTCTCCCTTCCCCAGTATAGGAATGAGAAGCCTGGAGGCTGTTCTCCTTTATCTCCAAGCTGTTCATTGCAATGTCTGCAAAGCAGTAACAAGACACGTGATTGACCCAAATATATCGGTGATCACAGTTTCAGGAATGCTTAACATGCTGTAAATTGAACAGCACATCAACTTGGCTGATGTTTAACCCTCTACTATTCATCTAGCTGTAAAATTATTCCAGCTTGTAAGTAGGACTATTAGGCAGCAGAATAGCTCAGCAAAAGTCTGGCTTGTTCTCCTTCCAAATAGTGTAGTTAGGAAGCTGGGTATTTGGGGGAGATGCTGTTTTCCCAGCTATTGATTTAAGGGTGTAGTCACAGCCTGTTGATTAACTGCCTAGCTTACAAGAGGCAAGCTGTAATTGAAATTAATGTCATGCATAACTTAGAGCTTATATTCATCTTAATAACAGGAAACATAGTGTCCTTATCCATGACAATAGTATTTCTCCAGGGGGACTTCCCAGTGCAGGCACTAGCAGCTGGATGCTCCTTATAAGTGTAATTCATCCTGAAAGAAATGCAAATAATTCACTTAAATCAAAATACATGTCCAACCTATGTATGGAATAAAATTAATTTTCTGCTTTCAGTCCTTTACCAACAAGCTATGAGTTTTCTTAAAGCTATTTCAAGCTGGAAAGTGGCAGGGAACAGAGGCAATTCTGTGCCATTTATTTGGTAAAAATATTCAGCCTACTGTTGGATAAAAGCCTCCTGCTTAATGTAATGATACTGTTCTTATTGGTCACTGTGAATTGTAGCAATCATTAGCTCCAAATCACACACCTGGTGTTCACTGTGCAGCTCTTGTGGCTTCCAAGGGTGAAAGTGTTAGGCATCATCTGGTAATAAGGCTTCAGAGTTGGCATAGCACGAAACCCGAATTCACGAGTATCGAGAGGAATGATTACAGCTTGTATTGCACTTGAGGGAACCCAGGATGGTGATTGTTTCTTATTATTTCAGCAAGTCCCTATGGGTATGAGGGACCCAACAGCACCAATGCCTCCAGTTACCACAGTCACAATTAGATGCAAGGTCTTGTTAGAAAAGGCATCAGCCACAATTTTTGACATGTGCTGGCTGTCCCTTCTGTCCCTGGCACTCCCGTTTCTTAAGAGACACCTCTACCCGGGCGCTACCTCCGAAGCGCTTCCTACAAGTCGGTCTCCTCAGCCTGGGCCCTGCCGGGGTTGGGGGGAAAAGGGGCGGCGGGGCCATGCTGCCCTCCCGGTCCAGCCGGTGCCGGCGGCGGCTGCAGCGCGGCGCCGTGGCCGGTGGGAGGAGCTGGTGCGACACGGCCGCTCGGCTCCCCGGAGGAGCGGGGGGAAGCGGCGGCTTTGCTCCTCTTCCGCTCTGCCTGGGCTCGGGGACAGCCGGGGCCGCCCTCCGCCGTGGGACCACGGGAGAAACGCTGCCGGCCGCAAACTCTGCGGTGCCGCGGGACGCGCTGGAGGCAAGGTGGAATCAGGCACTGGCGTCTTACAGCCGGAGCTTCTCTGGGAAGCGTGCGGGGTCCCGGTTTAAAGGGGAATTTGAGGCAAAAGGGAATTCAGCTTCTGGGGTTTTGGGTGGTTTTGGTTTTTTAGTTGTTACGGTGGATTAGGAAAGTTTGAATGTTTTTAACAAAATCCTAGAAAAGAGCAAATTGCCTTTTTCCTATACTAAAAGAAAATAAATTGCATTCCATCCAACCTGGAAGACTGACGTGGTTGGAAAACTACGAGTTGTTGTGATATCTCAAAAGAGCAGGAAGAGTTAAGGAGGTGAGAAAGGGATTTTTTCTTTTGCAATGTTTAAGATTCTATATGTGGTGCTTTTGCTTCACTGATCCCACTCCAATAACTACTTTGGAGGATAGCCACGGCACTGAGTGAAGAAGGGAGAGGTGGTTAATCTAACTCTGCTTACAAACATGTTCTTCCCGAGGGGTCTCCAGTAAAACACAGAGCAGAGCTAAGCTTCCTTGCCTTGGGAAGGCAGGAAATCGGAAATGGGGGGAGGGAAAAATAGCTGCTCTTCTAGTCTTCCAGTATACACGCTAACGACCTCAAAGGGACAAAACTTGAAGAAGAGGGCTGGCTGTCGTTCCCGCGGGCAGAAATTCCCGCAGGGCGGGACTGTGCCCTGCCGCCGGCTCTGCAGGCTTGAAAGATCCTCTCGGGGCGGTTAAAACGCCAGGAAAAGTTGGTTCGCACCGCACACGCCGTGACACAGCTGGTGGGTGAGCACGCCACGCAGACTGCTGTTTGAGGACGCGAACGGCGTTCCCCTCCCCGCAGACGGGCTCTGCACCGGCTGTGCCCTGCCGCCGCCGAAGCGGGAGGAGACGGAGGTGATGCTCCGTGGAGTCTCACGGCCTCGCCTCGCCCACGGTCAGCGGCAGCCCTGCCTGGCAGGGAGCCTCGGCATCACGCCGCGGTGTCCCGGCTCGGTCCCGGGCGTTACGTTCCTCGGGCGGGCAGCTGTGCGTGTCCGTATACGTATCCATACGTCCACATGCCATGTGTGCACAGCGTGGCGCGTATTTCGGGCGATCTCTTTGTGCAACCACCTGCCGGCTCCCGGCCCCCGCTCCCGGCCCCCCAGCGCCATGCCGGCGTGGGTGGGAGGCGGCGCGGCCGCGTCCGGAGCCTCCGCGGGAGCCCATGAACCGGCGCGGGGGGCGGCCCCACAGGCGTGCGCGCCGCCTCCCCCCCTCCCCCTCTCCCCCTCCCTCTCCCTCTCCCTCGGTATGCAGGCTCCTTTGTGCTGCCGGCAGCGGGAAGGAGGAAGCGGCGGAGCCGAGCGCTCCCGTCATAGCGCGCTCCCTTCCCGCGGGCGACCGGAGCGACCCCCGCGCTGCCACCCACCCTTCCGCCTCCCCCACGGGGCGCCCTGCCGCCACCGCCGCGGGGAACATCGCCGCTTTAAGCTGAAGGCCACGCCGGGAGACGGGGCGGGGCGTGCGTGTCCGTCCCCGTCCGCCCCCCCCCCCCCCCCGCTCCCCCACGTGGTGCGGTGCCCGTGTCTCCTGGCCGCTGGCGGAGCTGGGCGCACACAGCGCGGGGCTGCTGCCGGGGCTCGCGGGATTCGCCTGCTCCCGCTGCCGCTCCCCGGGCGGCTGGTCCGGCCCGGCCCGCGGCCATGCGCCAGCGCCGCGCAGAGCGGCCGAACGGCGAGGCTGGATCGCCGCCACGTCCCGCGGCAGCGGCGTGAAGCGGCAGGAGGATGAAGCGGGCGAGGCGGGCCGCGCCGGGGCCCCTGGCCGTGCTGGGGCTGCTGCTGCTGGGCGCCCTGCCGGGTCTCTGGATGGTGCTGCTGCGTCGGGAGGCGGCGGCGCAGCAGGAGCCAGAGCCGCGCTCGCCCGCGGGGCCGTCCCCGGGGCGGTGGGGCTGGCGGCGCTCCCCGGCGGCGCGGGGCGAGCCCGGCGGCGGCGGGCAGAAAACTTTCCGGGCGCTGCTGGCGGTGCCGTCGGCGGGCCGGGAGGAGCGGGGCGGCGAAGGGCGGTTCGCTGCGCCTGGCTCGTCGACGCCGGCCGACGCCGCCTTTCCGGTGGAACGGGGCATCTTCTGGAGCCGTGAGCTGGAGGAGCAGGTGCCGCCGGGCTTCGCAGCGGAGGAGGCGGCGGCGTGGCTGTCCGCTGCCCGCGCCGCCCGCGTGGCCTCGCTGGAGCAGGGCGGCTGCGGGCGCAGCTCCAACCGGCTGGCACGATTGTCGGACGGGAGCCGCGCCTGCGTCCGCTACGGCATCAACCCGGAGCAGATCCAGGGCGAGGCGCTCTCCTACCACCTGGCCGGGGTGCTGGGCATGCAGGAGCGGCTGCCGCCCATGGCCCTCGCCCTGGTGGAGGCCCGCGGGCGGCAGTGGGAGCCGGTGCGGGAGGAGCTGCGCGGCTCGCACTGGGCCGAGGGCGCCGTGGTCAGCCTGACTCGCTGGGTGGACAACCTCACCGCCGTAGTGGCCCCCGCGCCCTGGGGCGCCGAGGCGGGCGCCGGCCGGCGGCTGCAGCCGCTGTCGGCGGGGGAGCTGGGCGGCCTGCCGCCGTCGCAGCTGGTGGAGCTGGTGCAGTGGAGCGACCTGATCCTCTTCGACTACCTGACGGCCAACTTCGACCGCTTGGTCAGCAACCTCTTCAGCCTGCAGTGGGACCCGCGGGTGATGCGCCGCGCCACCAGCAACCTGCTCCGTGCCCCTGACGGCGGACTCGTCTTCATGGACAATGAGGCGGGGCTGGTGCACGGCTACCGCCTCCTCGCCATGTGGGATCCCTACAACGAGCCGCTGCTCCGTTCCGTCTGCGTTTTCCGCGAGGGCACGGCGCGGCGGGTCGCAGAACTGCACCGCCGCCGCAGCGCCGCCGCCGAGCTGCGCCGCCGCTACCGGGCGCGGGAGCCGCTCTGGGCGCGCCTCGGCTTCCTCTCGGAGCGACAGGCCGAGCTGCTGCAGGCCCGCGTCGACTTCGTGCACCGCCACATCGCCCACTGCCGCGCACAGGCCGCCGTGCTCTGACGGGCCCCTGCGCGGGCGGAGGGTGGCGGCGGGAGCCGGCTGCCCGCATCGCTCCGGTTTTTCTCCCCTGCGAGGGAGCGGGATTTACTTGCCCCAGCGGCCGCTGAAGGCTGGGGCGGACCCTGCCCGGCACCTCGCTGCTCGGTGCCCCGTCGCTGCCGCGACCGCCGGGTCTGACCCTGCCGGGGAAGGGGAAGGGGAACAGGGACGGGGCGGCCGCCAGGAGCAGCCGCTCGAGTGCGGGTGGTAAGGGGCTGCCTGCCTGCCGGGGCTGTCGAGACAAGCAATTAATTCGCGTTTGTCAAGATCTCTGAAGATACAGAGCGCGATCGGTATAATTATAGCCGAGTTCCACTCTGGGGCTCTGATCCCACAGCTTGAAAAAACGAGAGGATTCAGCATCTTGAGTGCTTTCCTTAACTCTTGGTGCACTTGCTCTCGTAAGAGACCCTGTAGGAAAGCTCTCGTCTTGTCTGGATTGGGGTCGACTATCTTTTCCTTCCAAAGAAGGCAGGCGGAAACATTTTTATATATATTCTTCCTTTTCCAACAGCATATTTAAGTATGAATGTTGATATTCATAGACCAAGAACTGATTGCACAATAGGGGAGCCACTAACTAGCAATTGCCCTATTTATGAAGCTTGTTTCTTACCGATTTTCTTTAACAAGAGTGAACCTTTCCACTGATTGTTAAATCTTGTCGATGAGAAGTGTATAAGAAGCCCATATTCCGTTAGCTCTTAGTCTTTGTCGTGGATGCATCTGGTTAAACTGTTTTGATTCTTAAGCGTTTTTTTTGTAATCATCGCCATCATTGTTTCATCTGACCAGTAAAGTAACTGACTAACGGGTGACACAAGAGGATCTCCCAGGTTTTAAAAACATTGCTGTGTGCGAAGACTTTGACCTAACAGTTAAAGTGGAGGAAAAACTGTTTCATGCACTTTACTTTGACTTTTTAACTTTTTATAAAAGAAGACCTTTTTATTTTACGAAGTCTGCCTTTTATGTACGTTGTATATGTTCATAAGCTTTTCTGTAACATACTAAAACTGATATTTCAGTAAAGTGTGTTAATGTTTTGCCTTCTTTGTCCTGAATATTTGCCTGAGCACCTCTTCTGTCTTCCCTGATGGGCAACAGGGAGCACTTCTTTCCAGCTTCTCACTCCACTGAACTGACCAAACTTTTTCTCCTTCCCTCTGAGGCAAGAAGGGGTAGAGCTAAGCTTTCAACCATGCCCATCCTTTTCTCTCTATTTTCTAGTTGTTGTGTCACCAAAAGGGCAAAAGCTCTTCGAGTGGCTAAAATAATGTGACTATTGCATACTTTAGCTGAATAGACTTTTGTCTGGTTTTTAAAGCCTGAAATGAACTGCCTTGACTAGCACTGAGATAACAGAAGCAGTTATTCAGCAAACTGATGTAGATGGTGTGTGCTTAACTGCTGTCAGCCTCTTCAGGTGCTGGGGCTGGGTGCCAGCCTCTTAATACAGGTCATGTCAAGTGTTACGGTACCAGAAACATCCCCAGAGGTGGTGGTTGCTTTCAATTGCTGCTTATACTGGTTCTCAGTCCCCTATTCCCATTGTGGTTATCTTTCCAATAGGGGCTGAGGCAGAATTGAAGAACAAGATAGTTTTTCAGTCTTCCTAAAATAATTGCTGGGTTTCTTTCCTACAAAAGTTCTGTTCTAGGTAGGGTGAAGCAGTAGCAGTTGTACAAAATAAAATCTCTTCATCTTGTTTGCATTTTTTACAATTACCGGTATTCATAGATGAGGCCACTGTATGGCTCAAAATACAGCCAGAATAAGGACAAAGGACCAACTAATCCTCTTTAAAAAAACCCAAATGCTAGTATATATCCTGCTATAATCAAACAGTAGCATAATCTCTTCTACATCTGGACTGGCACCTCTTGATGAAGGCAGCAGCATGCTCTGTGGCTACTACGCAAGTAGGTGCTCCAACCTTCCTCTGAACTCTGAGGGCTATGCATTCGTACCTGCTGGCAGGAGGTCTTTGGTCTGTTAATATTCATTTATTTAGATTAAACTTCACATAAAGATGATTTTCTTTGGCCATTACAGTGTTTTGCTTTTTTTTTTTAATAGGACAAGATAGCAGTTTTACAAACAATGGTCAATTAGTTAGCTATATTAGATATTGCAACTGTGTGTGTAAATATTTTATTTACCAGCAGACTAGCAGACTAGTTTTCATTTAACTGCTTAACTGACAAGGCTCTCTATTGAACTTGTATTTATAGTTCACTGCATTTATCTCTCTGAACAATGCACAGAATCCCATGTGACTTTCCTTTGTCATTTACATGATAATACACAATTTAACTGTGTAATTCTTAATTCTTCAGCTTGTCTTTGTAACTCAAATGCAGTAGCTCTGTCGCATTCACCTAATGAAAATACATTTAAATAATAAACCACTGGCATAAATTTTAAACCACTGTGAAGGGCAAACTGCTGTACCTCAAACTAAGGTTTCATTTCTGTTTACGTACTTCTATAAGTATGTCACAACTGTGGTTTTGACAGCTAATGGGAAATAAATCTCCTTCGCAGTGTCTTTAGAGCCAGAGTCTAGATAATTACACCCTTTGAGAAGAAACATGGTTTTATATTGGTGACTGGTAACTACCTCAAGTTATATACAGGTTACGTGTTCAAAAATGGCATAGTCGTAGGTTGGTGTGAAACTAGAGATGCTGTGCTGGAGAAGCTGTGCTGGGCTGGGAAATGTATTTATTCAAAGAGAACGGAGTAAGCTAGCTTGGATGGAGATACTTCACTTAGTTGCTGTGTTTTGTTCTTCTGGTGTAGATCATCTGCTTCTGTGCCATCACATTAAGGAAGAATTACTTTCTTCCGTGTGGTTTGGTTTTTTTGGGGTTTTTTTTAAGGCAAACAGTGCTTTGTAAATTAGTGGTCTGGTACACTTTTTTCATGCCATTTTAGCTGTACATGCTGTCTGATGTTTGACTATCTTCCTGCAGAACCAAGGGGTGAAACTCTAAAACTTTTGGTAGTACAATTTCAGCTGTACTCGTCTAACTCTGCTTTCTTCCAGGGGAGTTTCCTTTGAGTTACAGTAATCAGACAGGCAAGGAAGACCATTGCTTATTTGAGAACAAGAAGACTTTAGGAGCTGGAAGTTGTGAATAGAAGGCTCTGGCTGTGGATTGCCAGCAGCTCAGCAGCGCTACACCTGAGGCTCAAGGAATCAGCTCGGCAACTTGTATCAGAACGGGGCTGTAGGGCTTCAGGCATCCCTCAGCAGAACACTTAAGGATGCATTTAACTTCCCATCACTTTTCACTGGCTTTCAGTGAAGTATATGCTTACAGGTTGGCTGCACGGGTGTCTCCGTCAGATGTGGGCTGCTGAACAGATCTGAAAATGGTCTTGAAAAGGTTGGGTGGGGTTGGCAGTCTGCTGTCTGTCCCAGATGCGAGACAGAAGGTCTGGGTTTCAGCTCTGGTGACTCATGTGCGTAACTGATAACACTAGCTTCAGGGAAAAAAAAAAAAACAGGAAAAAAATATCTAGAGTATGTTGTAATTTGAATGCACTTCATTCGGTCCCATATTTCTGTATGTTTCCCTGATTAAATTCAGAATGCCTCCCCCAGATTTTTTCTTTCATTGGAATCTAAGGAGGTGTGTAGAGTAGGGGATTGTTGCTACTCCCAGCTTGAGTTCATAGTCACCTGGATGTTGCCCCCAAACCTTACTAGTGTGAAGGGAAGACCAAATTCACGGTTTCTGAGAACTGCCTAAGGGGTATCAAAATTGCTTGCAGCGGCTACTGCACCCCCAGGGAGCACTGGACAGCAGAGCCTGGGTGAATTCAGTGAGGTTCCCACTTCGTGAAAAGCAAGACTGGCACTCGCAGCACAAATCTCCTTTGCTTTTGTTTGCTTGCATCTGAAGTAATTTCCAATCTAGATTTATTTTCATTGTGGGTTTTCCTTTGAGAATTTCCCTCGCTGCTCGGGAAGCTCTTCCCAGACACAGAGTCCCCTCTCCTCTCATACTGAAGCAGCTGCCCTGGGGATGGAGCCGAGCTGACTGCTGGCGCCACGCTGCACTGGCCGACTGAGGCCATGTCAGCCCATTCAAAGATTCGGGAAATAAGTCAGGGCTAGTGGAAGACAGTGAAAATATAGTTACACTTTGACTTACTGGGCGTACAGCATGCTTTTAACATCACCAGCACAGTTTTTGTGGTTTGCTTTCCCTTTGAAGTCCGGTGCTTTTTTTTTAATGGTAATAATACTTAGAATTTTCTCACTGACATTACTAGGTGGTCCAGGACAGGCTTGGATATGAGATCATATTAAGACTTAATCCCATTTTGCATGTTATTCCTACTTTGCAACCACAGCATAAAATTTAATCACTCCTTCAGAGATGCACTCCCTGGGTTGAACACAGTGATGCTCCCACAAGAATGGGCTGGGCTGCACAGTAAGCAGTGCCTGCCAGGCACCCACACAGCTGTGACTTTCAGTGGCCTAGAAAACATTTTATCTTGCCGTCTCGGGTGCTAATGTAGCTCTCCCCACTGAAGTAATGCGCACTCATCTGAGCAGAATTTATTTCCCAACGTAATAGTCTCGCGTCCACAAGGACTGTTTTGTTGTGGATCAACTGGTGTTTTAACAAACATTATCAGTCCCGCCCTCAGGGACCGTTTAACTCAGTGTACTTTGCGTATGGGGCAGGAACGAGGTGTTTTACCTCGAACATCTTTAAGCCCCTCTTGTGCTGTGGCTTTCCATTGCTGTCTCCAGACTGAGGCACAGGATGAGCTTACAGGAAAGAAGCGTGCATACAGGCCTGCGTGAATCAGGGCTGCTGCTGTGTGCAGGTGTGAAAGGAGCTGTGCAGACAAAGGAGGGAGGGTAATTCCATCTGAAAGCAAGCCAGCACTGCACTCAAGAAAAAGAGCTCTGGCTGGATTATTGGAGGATGAAAAACAGTAATAGGACAACAAAGAGGATCTGACACTGCAATCGGACTGGCTGTTTTACAGTGATCCTGCTATTCAACCACTTCTTATGGGGTTTGGCTTGTAGGTTTTTGTGCATGTGGCACTTGGACCATTTCTGCAAGGAAACAAACCCAGGGGAATACTGCCAAATGCAGCTAGTGCTGATGCAGGGAAAATTGAGCAGTCGTCCTGAAGACGCAGACCCTTTCAGTTCCTATGCCAGGGAGGAAAATGCAGGTAGTGGGATTCCAGGTGGGATAGAAGCAGAATGCAAGCTGGGGAAGAGTAAGTTACAGCATATTGTAATGCAATTAATACAGGCAGATTTAAATTGCACTGTAACATGTACTGCCAGGATATCATCATGCTTGTCTACCCTCTGTCACCCAGGCTTTTTTAAGTGTCACACAGTGCCAAGCCAGTCCTTGGTGTCAAGCCAGCAGGTGTTTTCCAAGAAGTAGTCAAAGGCATGAAAGTTCCAAAAAATAAATAGATTTTGAGGCACTTGAAAGTAGGCAAATTACACCCCAGCTATGTCTGCAGCAATGGGATGCATTCAATGAATTTGCATGTGCCGCCTTGCAAAATATAGAAAGAAACAGGAACAGATGGGGAAAGCACTCCAGAAAAGGACATAGAAACAGTTGAATCCTTGCAGATGCTGGGGATGGCAAGCGGCAAACATCCTTTGAAGAAATTACATGGGTGCAGAGGCAGCGTGTCCCCCACAGCCCCTTTCTCCATTTTCTGTGACAGGTTTCCTGCAACAACGTCTGAAATGGGTCTTTTCTAGGCAACCCATGTCACAGAACAAGGAGAAAAATGTGTGTACCAGGAGGCTTTCGGACCTGCCCTTCCCCTGTGTAGACCACTGACAATTTGTGATCTTAAAAGCACAGGTTCATTTTCAAAACCTGTTTTTGTTACCTGATACATTTCAGCCTGAATAACATTATGTATGTTCAATATTTATTACTGTCCTCAATACTTATTCAACCCATTCAATATTATTTACGAAAACTCATGAAATGTTGAAAATGTTTTTACTTTCCTCATTCTGAGTTGTGAGCAGTTCGTTAAAAACCTCCTTTTCAGTGCCATAAAAGCCACATATATAATTTAATATCCAAGTATGCAACAGCCCAGGGTTTCCCAAACTGTATGGACTAGGGGATGCTGTCAGCCTTGAGGCATCCTCAGAGCTTATACCTGCAGCTATGCGATGGTGAGGATTCACAGAGGTCTGGGGTCGGTGTGGTTTTGGGTGAGGACTGAGGCTGGGAGGCCCCCCTTGCTGCTGCCACTCACTGATTCTCACGTTTCCCAAAACACCTGCAGGAGATAAAATTATTGGTTGTCTGTATGGACTGAGTTGATTTTCCTCTTTTTAACTGAAATGTAGCTGAAGGGCTTTGTTGCCAAAGGTATCTCACAGAAAGCAAAGTGCAGCTGTTAAAGTGTCCGTGTCTGTACCCCACACCACCCCCGCCCACCACCCCTCAACTACCCCTCCCTTAAACTCCCTCTTCTGCCAAAAGCCTTCTGCCCTTATGGCTGGGATCTTAAAAAATGCCTTGCAATGAGGACAGGCAGGCATTTACCTAAGTGATACTAACACACTAATGCAACCCAGTAATGAGGGAAAGGGCATTAATAAACTATGGTTTAAAGCTGCTGTTGTGATTTTTTTTTTTATCCATACGTGATTTCTTGTAGACTAGCTAGGAGTCTGCTTGCAGTATGTCCTGGTTTCAGCTGAGAGGATTGATTTTTCTTCATAGTAGCTAGTGTGGGGATACGTTTTGGATTTGCGCTGGAGACAGCATTGATAATATAGAGATGCTTTTGTTCTAGGGACCTATCGTTGAGCAGCGTTTACACAGAGCCAAGGCCTTTTCTGCTTCTCGCACTGCCCTGCCAGTGGGATGGCTGGGGGTGGACAAGAAGTTGGGAGGAGACACAGACAGGACAGGTGACCCAAACTCACCAAAGGGATATTCCATACCATATGACATCATGTTCAGCTTATAAGGAGCTTGGGGGAAGGGGGGGGGGGTGGCAGCATTCGGAGCAATGGCGTTTGTCTTCCCAAGTAACCGTTACGCGTGACAGAGCCCTGCTTTCCTGGAGATGGCTGAACACCTGCCTGCCCATGGGAAGTGGTGAAGGAATTCCTTGCTTTGCTTTGCTTGTGCGCGCAGCTTTTGCTTTACCTATTGAACTGTCTTTATCTCAACCCACGAGTTTTCTCACTTTCACTTTTCCAATTCTCTTCCCCATCCTGATGCGGGGGGGGAGTGAACGAGTGGCTGCGTGGTGCTCAGCTGCCAGCTGGGGTAAGACCACAACACAGTATTTATTTGTTTAAGTGACTGCAGTTAGTCAATTTGCTTTAGTTTAGCTGGGTCACCTTCATTATCTCCAAAGTTTTCAATGCCCTTTAGTGTGTTCAAGTATGCACTGCAGTGCAAAATCAGGTGGCAAACATTATGGACAAACCTGGATGCAAGGATCTGGAGGATATTAATCGTATTATTTCCTTTCACACCAGGTACACAGCAAGGCAGCTGCTCAGTGGAGATACTCCTGGTTTGATAGTGTGCTGGTTTTGGCTGGGATAGAGTTACTTTTCTTCACAGTAGCTAGTATGGGACTGTGTTTTGGATTTGTGCTGGAAACAGGATTGATAACACAGGGATGTTTTTGTTACTGCTGAGCAGTGCTGACACAGAGCCAAGGCCTTTTCTGCTTCTCATACTCAGCGAGTAGGCTGGGGGTGCACAAGAAGTTGGGAGGGGACACAGCTGGGACAGCTGACCCCAAATGACCAAAGGGATATTCCATACTATATGATGTCATGCTCAGCATATAAAGCTGGGGGAAGAAGAAGGAAGGGGAGGACATTTGGAGTGATGGCATTTGTGTTCCCAAGTAACCATTACACATGATGGAGCCCTGCTTTCCTGGAGATGGCTGAACACCTGCCTGCCAATGGGAAGTGGTGAATTAATTCCCTGTCTTGCTTTGCTTGCGTGTTTTGCTTTACCTGTTACTCTACCCACGAGTTTTCTCACTTTTGCTCTTCCAATTCTCTCCCCCATCCCACTATTGGGGAGTGAGTGGCTGCATGGTGCTTAGCTGCCAGCTGGGATAAAACCACAACAGATAGCCATCAGAGATCAAAACCAAGCCCTCTGTTTGCAATTAGTTAAATGCAAGTAACAGGATAAATTATTTTCTGATTTACTGTCCTGCAGGGGTAAGAGCATGAATTTGCCTGCAATTTGGCTGTGAAAGCTAGTAATGAGTATATCCACAATGAGTATTATTTTTATTTAAGATATGGCTTTGTCCCACTTTTAGAAATGATGAGGGGGAGTGACAGTGATGCTTCTTGCTCCTTTCTTTGCCAATTGAGCCAGCATACTGCCAGGAGCCCAGCTAACCAGAGCCTGCTGTGACAGTCAGGATGACAGGAGGTTTTATGAGCTCGTCTATCTAGGAATATTTTAGGTTGTGCCAAAAATGAGGCAGTCATCTTCTGGCTCATAAAAACAATTACCTGTGTAGAAATTTATCAAAAGTAGCAGCAAAGAAGAGACAAAAAAAAAAGTTCAAACTGGGAAAGTCTTACTGAGTCTAGCTATATTGCTTTCAAGGCTCATTAAAGTGGTTAACACATAGCATTGAGTCATTCCCTTCCCAACAACGTGGCACAGTGTAGAGGGGGACAGAAATAGCCTGGGGATGAGCACAATGCATTGTATAGGATGCTGTTCAGTGACAGAGTCTGAGGCTCCCAAAATCGCAAATGACAGATCCCAGTGCAGTCATTTATCCCTCCATTCAAGCCAGCAGAGAGGAGCTGCTAACCAAGCTCTTCAGGTGCCTGTCAGCTGTAGAACAAAGGACCACAACCAATGACTGACAGTTTTCTTACCAGTTTGTCATTTATTATGGAGCTGATGAAACGTCTGACTTTCTGAAGATGAGTGGTTGGAGCTGATACAGACCAGTTAAATGGATCCTCCTGGGTTAAGTCTCCTGTTTTTCTTTAAGAAGAAAACCAAATCATTTCCTTTCCTTATGTTTCTATTAGTTTTTCAGATGATTAAAACTAAATTAGAAATGTAATTTACTTGTCAGTGAATAGTCTAGATAGTTATTGTACTTGTATTTTGCTTCTCCTAGTCAAGACACATAAATAAGGCACTTTTTGTCAATAATGAGTCTCCAGGCAATTTCGTTTTCTAGACCTCTCCCACACAGTCAGGACACTGCAGTAACTGTACTGTACACTCTACAATTGGTATTCCTTGAAATTAAGCTATTACCATAAAAATCATTAAATTATTTCCTCATACATTTTGTAAAAGAGAATATTTAGGATTGTTTCCTTGTGAACCTTAACAAACCAGGCTACAATTTCTTTCCTCTTTCAAACTGCCAGGTTTAGTTCCTTTACGTCAAAGGGAGAGCAGACAACTGCTTCGTGTGGCAACAACTATTTCCTATAAAACAGCATGTCAATCCCATCTGTCTTAACAGTGCTTTTGGTGACATCAGGAAAGCTGTTTCTGATCAAAGAGGCATAGGACAGGTAGGCTACATACTCAAGTACGGATCTAAGGCTTGATTGCTTCATGGTGATGTACCTATGTATTGAGAAGGTATGGGCAGTTTGGGTTAGGACATAGATCATGGATGCATATGCAGTGCAGCAATTGATATGAATCAGGACACTGGTGAGCGTGAGTGTTAGGCTTTGTTTGGCCCTGGGAGAGGAAAACCCTCAGGATCAGCCCCAGCGCAACCATCTCCCTTCCTCATCCTTCACCTCCCAGACCCTTTGGTTGAAAATAGATGTTTAAGCCATGGAGGAACCCAAAGCATGTTCAGACAGGATCAAAACAGGTGGCCTGGGAAGCTGCAAGATCTGTGCTAACCCCACTGATGTAAGTGTAATCCGGTATCGGCAAAGTGGCAGCTGGCGCAGGGGAAGGAGCCGGGCTGCTCCAGGAGCAGTCACCCTGTCTGCCACAAGCACCGTGCCACGGCTCTGCACTCTTGGCTGGCCCCAGGCACAACTGTGGGGCCACATGTACCATATCGCCAGCTGTGCTTGGGGCCAGGAGCCAGGACAAGCACAGCTCTCGTCTGGCACAAGTGGGAAACCCAACACGTGATTTCTAGCAGGTACTTAGTGGCAAAAAAAGGATGTTTCTGTATATTTGCTAATGAAAGGTACTGCCTTGCTCCAGACTTGGTGCTTCTTCCTGCCAGGATCATCCTCAGTGCTTTGGCAACTAAATCTGCTCTTGAAACACAGGATTTGACCTCAGAGCTGGGGAATAAAAGCAGAAGGATCCATCAGGAAGCAGGGAGAGGCATCCTGCAAGCCAAGGCTGCAGCTGAATGCCGCTCAACCAAGGTTCGCGGTCGCTGCTGGTGGAAAAGCTGAAACGGGGGGGTGGGATGGCTGCTTCCGCAAGAGACTCAGCAGAGCCTGGCCAGCAGGAAGGAAAACGCCCCAGTGAACTTGTCTGTTATGATGACACAGTGCTTAAATCCTTATTTACGACATCCTGACGCACTTGAGTGCCTTGCCACGGGCTATGTGGAAACGAGCAAATGCCACATCTGGAAAGGGAACTTGAGCATATCGACCCCTCGCCCTGCTCAAACCACTCAACTCCTTTTCTTTACCGTCTAGATAGCTTTTGCTCCTGTCCACGCTTTGCTGCAAGTTCTCAGACACCACTGATATTCAGACATGCTGGTACATGTTACACCATACGCAGACAAGTCTGCCTGCCCTGAGGGGCATGCTGCTACTCTGGGCTGGGAGGAACTACCCATACTTACATATAGTGCCCCAGAAACACCAGCTAGGGTGATAAGGAACACATGGAATGCTATTTTATGATGAAATCCAAATAAGTGTTTTCTTCATCGTAATTTTTCAATCTGCTGTCAATTTAATGATCTCCATCCATTTCTTTCAATTCCAGCAACTATTGTTCACAGTCTTCAAGAGAATTTCTTCTCAGAAAGAAAACTGTACTCACTGAACAACTTTAAAAATTATCCTGCCTGATACGAATTACTCACAAAGCTCGTTAACATTTCAGTTCTCAGTTGGCATAATAGCTGAAAAATATAGGTGTGCTACATGGAGCCTTTTTGCATTAGAAATGACAGAATTGACTTCTAACATTTCAGGTATGCATACATCTTCCTGAAATTGTTGGGAAAGGGCAAATATAAGAAAAGCATTTACAGCATCTCTGTACAACTGCCAAGGAGCTGAGATATAGCATGTGTAGATAATAAATAATAATATTCATGCTTAATGATAATAACATGGACCATTCAGAGATAGCAGTCCAATAAATACTCTGGTAATACTGATGAAGTTACAGAAGCATTTTGGACTTTTGCAGAGCATTTCATGATGGATTCAAGACACTTTACAAAGATGAATTAGTTATGCATCACAGTGCTCTTGTAGCAAGTCACTTGTCCTCATGTTACAGAGAGGAAAACAGGAATGGAGAAGTCAAGGGCATGTTGCATGGCGCTGGCAGAGCCAGAGCACCTAATTTAGCAGGGAAGCAAGGCCAGTGATGTGTGAGCTCTAGCAAATATTGCATTGAAGGTGGAGGTAAGCTGAGGCGAAGCCACCAAGACTCGGCACAGGTTTTCTTCTGCTAGTTTTGCTGTGTGGGCAGCAGCCTGCTCTCTCTTCAGAGGTGCTCTTGATGTTGTGGGCTGGTGGGAGCCTTCACCATCTGCTGTGGGTAGGAGGGGCCCTTGTTTGTGGCCCCTCAGGGGACTTTTTTCCCCCAAGCTGGCAGCTGGTGGTTCAGGCTGCCCACGCTGCTGCCAGGAGCTGGCAGAAAGCTTGCTCCTGCTGCTTGGCTTCCCCTGCACCTCTGCCTGGTGCCATGTTGCTGCCTTTGCAGGAGCAGCACGGCCATGTTGCAGAGCTCATCTTGTTTCCCAACAACATCAGGCAGGCTTCAGATTAAAGAAAAGGTAACACAGTCCTGGAATTATAGTTACAAGCCTCAGGGTCATAATTGCAAGTAAAAGAAAGCTGTGACATGGTTATAGCATGTATTTAATGTGGCACCTTTGTCGGTCTCATATTTCTCCCAGAGTCCTTGTGTGACACGTGCCTCAAAGGGCAACGATGTGGATTTGATGGAATAATCCGACTGCAGGCACTCCTCAGTATCCGGATTAATTATTTATCTTTTCCCCCATATTTACACTAGACCTTTCTGTTCTTAACGAGCACAAACATGGTGGCATCAATAGCTCACATGCCTACATCTGTTGTATCTGTTCTGGGATCCACACTCTGGGGAGATGGCTTAATACACAACCTTAAAGTATGCTGAAAATCTATAGGGTTTTACCCAACAGTGCTGTATTAACTGTACATATTTTCTGTTGAGACTATGGTCTTTGTGCCTTTGCTAGCAACTAGCTAAAGCATCTTTGGATACATTATTAACAAGAGACCAGGAAGAAGCTGTGTGCTGGTGAAGCCTTTTGGGCCAAGCTCCTGCTCCTTAGGTACCGTTGACTCAGGAGCGTCAGGCTTGCAGTGTACAGGTACGAGTTTGCATGGTGGTCACTCTGATGTGACTCACCAACCCCGCTGGGGTTGTCTCCGGACCTGCTTGTAGCAAGCAGCACCCACTACCACCCACTGACTTGCCTGACTCTGCACTTGAATTCCTTTTGCCTTAGCAGGAGCGCATGCAGCCTCACAGCATGCCTGGTTCAAAGCCATTCCTGGAAGAACAGAGCTTTAAAACTGAAATTTGAAACTGCTTGGTTGGAGGAGTCAGTGCAGCACTACATATTAGCATAGGTATGTGCGCTTACTGTGGGCACAGTAATGACTTAGAAAGATTTGGGATTTCAGTGCTATTTTTTCATGTGGATAGACTCACAACTAGGAAATAATTTTTCCACTGCCTTGCTGTTGGTGGAGGAATTTGCACTTTTAAAAGTGTGGATCATAATGATTGTAAAATTAAATGATACAAGAAATTTATAGTTTTATGCCTTTTACTCACTCTGTGATTTTGTAAATAAAACTCTAAGGACACAGCAGAAGAAAATCGGGCCATTTTATTCTGGTGACTACCTAATTTAATTACTGTTCAACCCAACTTCAGAATAACTGGGTTTGAAAAAAAAAAGAAAATAAATATACCTTTATTAAAACAGAAAAGTTATGAATCATTATATGTAGGTGAGGCTTCTGTAGATCATCAGATATCAAACCCAAAGTAATCACAAATGCCACCTAATATTAGCAACACTTCCAAGGGCTCAGAACACAGGAAGGACTTTCTTTTGATTTAAACCACTGCAGCTTGAAAACTGATTTTCTAGCTTTCTGCCAGCAGAAGTCAGATCAGAATCAGGTTAAGCATGTGACTAGTCCAAAATGTAAATGTTTGATCTTTCTTGGGGTTTGGTGTTGGTTTGTTGTTGTGGGGTTGTTTGGCGTTGTTTTTTTTGGTTTTTTTTTTTTTTGGGGGGGGGGCCGGTTGGGTGTCGTTTTTTCCATTATTTCTTTTTGAGAATTACTTGTTTGCATGTTTGTCTGTTGAGGGTTGGTGATGCCTCTGTTAGTTTGCATTAGACTGTGAGTAGTGTCAGGTGAAGTAAGTCTGGCATTCATATGCTCCTCAGAGAGCTTCAAGTTTTGCTCTATCAACACTTTTCTTGAGTGCATTGCATTAAGGATTCTGT
Source organism: Balearica regulorum gibbericeps (assembly GCF_011004875.1). Classification (NCBI taxonomy): domain Eukaryota; kingdom Metazoa; phylum Chordata; class Aves; order Gruiformes; family Gruidae; genus Balearica; species Balearica regulorum. The sequence goes on along the minus strand of NC_046188.1, from coordinate 49,324,627 downwards.
ATGACAGGTTTGCACCTGGAGGCAAAGCCTGTTCCCTTCCCCCCCCCCTTCCCTGAAACCCAGAGTCTTTTTACATCAAGTATTTAATTTTCCTTTGTTCAGGATAAAATAATATGTAAAGTATGTGTTGCCATGGATGCAAAACTGAGAGCCTATTGATCCTCTCCTTATCCAGGTAGATTTTAAGCAGGATATTTAACATCAGAGGGCACTACAGCATGGATGGCAAGACAGACACAGGTTGGGGCAGGGAGAAACAACTTTAAAATTGATGTTCCCATAGCTGGAAAATGTGTTGTTGAAATAAAGCTAATCTTCTGCCCCCTGGGAGGTTGCTGGACCATGTGCTCGGCAGCATTTCCTCTTTCAGCACTCAGTTTTCTCCCTCCTCTCCTCCATGTGCCTCCAGCCATGCAAATAGCACAGATCATTCCTATTTCCCACCCAAACCCACTTAGATCTGAGCTATGGCCCAGATAAGTAATTTTTTGTGTATTAAAGATTAAAGAGCAATGGCATTTAAATACCACGGGGGTGTGGTGGACGTCTGTCTGAGAGTGGTGCAAGGAGGATCCCCAACTGCTGAATGACCCAGCATGGTTAAGCTGCTTATCCATCTAGGGCGAGCAGGTAGGGTGAGAGGAACACACAGCTGCTCATGGCTCAGGGACTTCTGGAGATGATACCTCTGCCTCTGTGTTTTCCTCTTGCAGCACCTCTGCCTCTGTGTTTTCCTCTTGCAGCAGATGAGGCCATGCATCTTGTTTTAATGAACTGCAGACGGGGTAGTGTTGAGCCACAGACAATCATCTGACAAGAGCCCTATTGTGCCAGAGAGGGACAGAAGGGCTGTGGTATAAATAAATACATTTCAAAAGTTGTTTACAATGTTCCCCTAACTTAATTTCAACCTTATTTCTTATATCTATTGTATTGGCCATGGCTTCATATCCTTTCCTCTCAGCGGCAGCGTACTTATATGAGAACATCAGTTTGCATTGTAAGTACAATGGACTGTGGCTTCCACAGAACTTCACTAAAACTGTTTGATATGATTTTGTCTAAAGCATTGCCTCCATAGATTTGTACCAAAAAAGGCTCATTTTGCTTCAGATTATCTTTTCCATACAGGATTGCATTATTACGGCCTGCACTTGCTCCTCGCTGCCGAAAGCACACACTTTAATCCAGCTTGCTTCATGAATTAAATGCCTTTTTAGTTGTTTTTTTTTATTTGGTGGGGTTTTTTTGTTTTTGTTTTTGGTTTTGGTTTGTTTTGTTGTTTTTTTTTTTGTGAGGCGAGCTCTGCATACTTGTGGGCAGGGCACCACCAGACAGCGGTGGCTTCTGCGTAGTGAAGAGGCCAGAGGAGCCTGCAATCAGATGAGCGTGAAGCTGAAATTAGCTTCTCGTTCAGGCAGCTTGATGTCTCTGTTACTGGAGCTGGGAAAGGTGAGGGCATCTGCAGAAGCAGCGGGGACCATCGCTTCCCTTGTTTCCAACAATCACCCTGTCCTTTGTCATTCATAAGAGCTACTGCAGCAGAAAGGCACTTTCATTTTTCTAACTGAAACGGGCTTTAATAAAGCTATTGTATTTGATCACTGGCTAAGGAAACAATAATTTAGCATAATAGGAAAAGATCATTAATGTTCAATGAACCTAACACTCTGCTCCAGTTTTTGCTGCCCTAGAGAGATGGAGTAAACTCTACTTCCTTAATTGAAGACTAAATAGAATACATTTCATTTTTCATTTCCAGCACTTTTTCCAATAGGCTTGTGATGTTTGCTAATGCGTGCTGAAAAGGGTGGACTGCCTGGCAGCAGAGGAAAAATTGGGTGGGAGGGTTTAAGCACATAAAAAGCCACTTACTGTTCATCAGATGGCTCTCTAGGGCCTTTGACTTCTTTCTTGACAAGCCTCATTTCAAAAGCCCTCAAGGACTGTGCCAAGGAGATGTGGTGGTCCATTATATTACAAAATAGAGAGGAGCAGAGAACAACCCTCATGTCCCCTGTCGCACACCCATCTCTCCATGGGGCGCCTATGGCATGGAGCTGCACTGCTGATTTGTCTACCAAGGGATTCCCTGGGGCATAGATGGGTGTTCTGGTGGGTGGCTTTCCTCCTGCCAGGGTCAGATGGAAGAGTAAGGGCTAAAATTGGTGTCCAGATAGCATTTTGAATGCAACTGCAATTTTGTATGAAAGCAAGCCGATAAATGCTCACAGGTGTAAGGTTTGCACTGCTGCAGCTCTGGATTCAAATGACAGCCTGCTCCCATGAAAGTGCAGCCGGTATACTTTGCACCGGAGGGAGCTCAGGGCAGCATCCATCTCCACTGATGGCTTCAAACACTTTAGTGCCATCATTCGCAGTCACCTGTACTCACTTCCCCTACCAGAGCCACGGCACAGTTCCCATCCTGAGCGCTCCCCTCACGTGGGTGGGAAGGTGCCTCTGCATCCTTGTCAGTATTTTTGGGTGCAAGGTTGGCTCTGGCTGCCAGAGGTGGTGTGGCAGTCTGGCCGCATTCACCTGTGCAAGGCAAGGAGGTGAAACACATGGCAGTCTGGGGCCACGAACACTGCTGTTTCAGCTCTGCCCAAGGAGCCACCAGCTCAGTCGCTGCCTGCAGGCAAAAGGTGAGCCGCTGCGAGCCTAAGCTCTGGGTCCACTGGGTCTTATCGAATAAAGTGTCTGGAGCGCAGCTGTAATGAAACAAAGCATCTCCACGGAAAAGCTGGGACACAGCTAATAGCATCACGTTAGCCTCCATTTAGTGCAATAAAAAAGGGCGCTGCTAACGACCATTTTTCCCTGAGAGTTTGCCTTGATGGATTTTGCCATTGGAGAACCCACCGTCTTCATCCCCTGTTGTGCAAGAATAAAACCAGAGGACATGACTATCTAGGATAAGCACTTTGAAGAAAACAGGTACCGGTGCTGCAGTGGGAACTTAGCCCCAAGTAAACAATAACAGATTTACAGTGCATATGGCTACATTGCCTAAAGTTCATCACCGATAACAACCAAGCCAATAGCAGTGATAATTTAGACCACGATTAAGGATAATAGCTAATAGCTTGTTCCGCAGCAACTACGAGTCCTTGGTGATGCAGAGTGGATTCTCTGTCAAAAGTAAGCGTGTGGGGGCGGGTGCAGGGTGTGTTCGTGGGTGCATGGGTGTGTATTGCAGAACACCGCCTGTTTAGGCCCCCAAAGGACACGTTTTGGAGGGGCGTCGGGCTCTGCCGAGCCGCGGCCCCACATCGCCGTGCAGCGCCTCCACTCGCCGACCCCACACGGCCGGCATCGCCGCTTTAAGGCGCCGGAGGGCCCGGCCCCGCCCCGCCCGGCGCGGGGGAGGCCGAGCCGGGCGGGGCGGGGCGGTGCTGAGCTGCGCTCCGCTCAGCTGCGCCCGCTTCGGGGCCGGTCACGCCGGTCGCAGGGCAGCGTCGGGAGTGCCGCTGGCTTGTCGCGCCGCCTGGGCGGTGTTACTGGGCAGGGAGCCTCCGGCGGCCGCCGGGCTGAGCCCTGCCCGTCCGGGCGGCGCTTGGTGTCGACTGCACCCTGCGAACCGCCGCGGGCGTTTGTCGGCGCTGCGGTCCTGGCAGCGGTGCTGCACTGGCGGTAACCATAGCGAGGAAACTCCGAGCAACCAGCCCCCTGCTGCCCCAATACCCGAGAAACAGCCAGCGGTCGCGCAGAACCGCTTGCTCTTTCTGCAGGGGCAGGGGGAGATGCTAAGACACGCTTGGACCGAGCCTCGGGAGCGTCAGGGCGTGACTTCTCTGTTAAAGCTGGGGAGCGCTTGCTTTGGTGTATATGGCCTGGAGGTGCCATGGGAGTGAAGGAGCGGTTGGGGACGACATGAAGATGAGGTCAAGGATGGTCAAAGGCAGAGCATTGTGTGAGGTGGGGGGAAGCTGCCACCAGTCCAGGGCAATGGGTGCTTTCTGTGAGGGGAAACAACTGGGAGCTCCTGGCATAAGTTGTAATTGTGCATGTGGCTCTCCCTAATCCTTGCCGTGCTGGATTTCCTTGATGTCTCTGCCACCCGGCTGGCCTCTCCCAAACACCTCTCCTCTGTGCCTCCTGCCATGTCACTGCAGGAGGTGGCTGAGTGTGCAAGTCCTCTTGCCCAGGCAGGTGGGAGCTTCAGGGGTGCTCCAAGAATCTGCTGGCGCATGGTGCCCTCATAACCCTAGTAAGTCTTACTGTATGTCTCATGAAGGTGCCTGGTGGCTGCTTTCCTGAGAGCCCAGTAAAGGTGCTACTCTATAGCAGTCGGAGGCTTTTAAATCATAGTGTTAATTTTGTAACTACTGAAATAGACATGGAGGGGAGGATATTCAGTTGAAGCTCCAGGGACTGGGAGTTCATTACTCACTTGACAATTCATTAACAGACAAAACAGTCAGTGGAAGAAGCAAGCACTCTCTGTGTTCTCCCACATTCCTTCGCTGCTGGATGCTTTTGGAAGTTCCTCCTCAACCCCTGCACTACTGAGGGAGGAGAATGGACTGGTTCGGGGCTATGTTAGCAAAATATCAGGTTTTTAGCCTCCGGGTTGCTTCCAATTGCGATGGAAGGCTATTGCCATGTGATGGTCATGGGAGCTATTGGTAGTGCATATAGCACGAGTGTTGTCTCAGAGGGCAGTGTTAGCAAAAAAACTGTGAGGGTTTTTTTTCCAACTGCTAGACTAAAGCATGGTGAGACAAACTTACATATTGTTATGACTTAGCATATTTTGTATGTGATGTTGGGATTTCAGTGTCCGGGGTTTATAGAAACAGCTCCTGTTTTGTGCCCAGGGTCTGCTGTGACTTCAGTGGAAATTAGGCGTATTAAAGTTTCTGAGAAATGAGGGCTATTATCTAGGGGAATGGAAGAAATGTAACTTCAAGTTGTCTTCTGGGGGTAGCCTGTGGTCTTTAATGCTTCAGGTTCCTTCTGAAGGTCACGGCTTTCCTTTTTTCTAAATGAAGTGTCATACCACAGACCTGCTCACACAAATAAGGTTGCTGGATAGCTGTGGGTGTTCTTGTTTGTCCACATCTGTCTTGAGATGTTAAGCAAACCAAGAAATCCAGAAAATCAGGAAGAAACATGGCTATCTGAGCTTAGTTTGGTCTCAAGCACCCCTGCTTTTGTAGGAAGCAAGAGTCCCTTCATACATTTTGTGCTTTGGTTCAAGCTGCTACCAAAAGAAAGTATAGATGCTTGAGCCCTTGATACGACCTCACCTTTTTAAGGTCTCCCCTGGAGTCTGGTTTGGAGTGAAGTGGTCTCTGGTGTTGCAGTGAGAGTACTGACAGTCCGTTCTGTCACTGCATGATGCCCCTGCTCCCCTGCTGACTCCTATTTATATCACAATGTACACAGGTTAAATTAATTGAATGTTACTGATTTATATTTACCCAAATCTAATCATGATGCTCCCATCTCCATTACTGACAAGATAAATACTTACTAGCTAAAGCTTTGATTTCCTTGGAATACTAATTTTCTTGAAATGAGCTAGCAAGTTTGTGTTTATCATGTGTCCTGCTGACACCCTCCCAGGCACTTAGTACCTGGCTCCACGTCTATGGGTCAGTAGGCTTCCTGCTGCATGGAGGGAGCTTGGCTCAGGTGGAGGCCAAATAAGATGCATTAGTAGTTGTGCGTACTTCAAATTGTTGGCTTTGTCCAGACTGGAGAGGCTTTAACAGCTAACATTTTTTAATGCTGGGATAGATCACATTGACTGTAATGTCTGTGTATAGGCCTAAAGGACTAACTTCCCGACCCTGCAGAAGCCCCCCTGTGTGTTGCTGTTATGTCCACTTATTAGTGTATTAATGCTTCCTTAAGAGAGAACAGTAATGCAAAGTAGTTGGGACAGTACTGTTATCCTGCAGAAGAGCCATATAGCAAGGGAAACCAAAAGTGCAGAAACTGCCCCATGCTGATCAGCAGTCAGAGACGCGGAGCTGCTGAAGTGGAGCCAGGCCACGGCTGAAGCTGTAGTCAGGAGGAACTCGTACATAAATCTCTCCAATTTTGTGTTCAGTGTCTGCAGTGTCTCCTGAGAGAGGGGGAAAAAAAAGTTCTTGTTTTCTGCTTTTATCAGTCACTTCAGGGGGGATGTTAATGGACTACTGGGATGCTTCTTGGCTCATTAAAGTCATTCTGCTTTCTGTCTTGAGTATTACTAGTCCCTCAGGACACTTGACACTGATGCTGCTTGGAAAAAAAGTATCTATTTGGAAGCAATCCTGCTACCATACCATATGTTACGAGTTTACGGTTTCCTTGTTTGGCAATTGTTGCTTTTGATTTTTATCTCTTGCTGTTGTTCATGCTTGTTATGTCACAAGCTGATTGCTCAAGTGATAATTGTGCTGTCCAAAGTGGAGGATGAATTACCTGGGAAGTCTAGTGACTGGCACTCCCTAAGCATCATGGGACTTAGAGCAAGAAAGGAGGGTGAAGAGCGGGGGAAACTCATTCATTTCCATGTACCAGAAACCAAACACATATGAAATAGCATTTGTGACAGTCTGGTGAATGATGTTTAGAGGGGCTCTTCAGCAGTGGGATGAATACTGTGAAGTGGAAAAGTCTTGAGGTAGTGGTAGTTGGTAGTATGGCAAAGGAGCATTTACGTGCATCAGAAGGGATACTGTTAGGGTCAATCAAGGTGCATCCAAAACCACATTGTTGGTACTGTTGTTGCCAGTGCCATCAGTGCCCTTGGGAGGTGATCTCCTTTTCCAGCTCTCCTTGTCTCCAGTGGTACAGTTAGTTTAGCCTGGTCTTTGCCCCACACTCACTTTGGAAGGCTTCTGCGCTAGCATTGGCCACCCTTGTAAGTGCAGTGATGTGTCCCTGGACTGGAAGGTTGGGACCATGGCTAGGGAGGATATCTATACCACTTCTTTGTTTGCAGTTGGGAGTGGAGCTCGGAGCTGAAGTGCCCGATAACAGATAGTGCCGGTTTGGTTCAGCTGTCTCTTGTCCCTGGTGGGCTGTAGTAGAGGGTGGTATCAGGATAAAGCAAAATTAGCAGCAAATTGATGCCAAAATCCACTAGTATTGTTAGTATGTGGGGTGGATGGCTGTGCAGAAACACATAGAGGACTTCCTGCATTCTTAGCACTCTTCAGTATGTGAACAAGGGGGAGTTTTGACAAAAGAGGTGTCTCTAAGGGGCTAGGTTTGGGAAAGAGCCTTAGTCTAAGCATCGCATCTCCCAGCTTTGGAGTCATCAGGCAACTACTGTAATACCAAATACTCTTCTCATTTAGGGCCTAGGCTTCCTCTGATACGTGTGAGAACAGTTACTGCCCGAGTGATTTAGGAAAGCCAGAATGTGGATCCATGGTGTCGGCAGACAGAAATGGTTAGGAGAAGTATGTACTTTAAGCTTTGTCTTTTGTCTTTGATGCCAAGGAAAACAGCTGTTTCAGCTTGGGATATACAGCAATGAATCTTCTCCTTTTTCTGTGTTCTAACTGGTACCTAATTATTTACCCAGAGAGGAGGAGATACCGAGTCCTGCCCCAGAAGGGCCAGCAGACCAAGAGTTGTGGCACTTCTCCCAAGAGGACCTGGCTTCAGATCTATCAAGCAGACAGCATCACTGAGCCTGATCTTTGTTAGAAGGGTGCTGGCTATGCAAGACGGGATCACGAGAGCATTGCTTCACTTTGTTTTACATGTGGCCTGCCTGTGGCAAAGGCAGAAGAATGGTTCAGTGGATGAATTCAATGGGAAACAATGTGCGAGGCTGCTGCTGAGCCCTTTGCTCTTTGAGACTTAGGTGGTTTCCACACACTCTATGCTCGGGGCGGTGGGGGGTGGGGGGAAGGGTATCTGAAGTATTTTGTTGGCAGACGCTCAAGTGTCTTTAGGATTAGGTGGGAGGCTGAGGATTTACATTTTGGATGTTGGCATTTGAATCAGGGGTTAGTTATCTAAGCCTCCCTCTAGCAAGGTGTCAGCACGTTTTTTGGGTTCTATTCTGTTAAATGCTGTAGATAAAATCAGAAAAGGCTTCTGGAAAAAGTGTCCATTAGACTCTGCCTCAACTCTTTCATTTATCAACAAGCTGCTGTCTTTCAAGTAAGAGCAACAATTTTTTGCAGGGAGTAGTTGAAGCAAAGAAAACAAGTATTTCAGGTATTCCTGAAGTGCTGCACACTTTTTCTCTCCTGAAGCATACATCCTTGATTGCTGCCTTAATTAGTACTTTTAAAATCTCTCTCTATTCCTGTTTATAAATAAATCAAAATAGAAATTCAGAGTATTAATTTATCAGGCACTCAAAGTGCATTCTAGAGACCAACTTTAACACCTGTACATGCATGGACTGAGTGCCCCCCACAAGCTCCTGAGCCACTGACTTTGGTGGTGGCTGTGGAGCATCCAGGAACATCTCTCATAGCCCGACTTCATTAACAAGGATGCAAAAAAGCCATAAGAAAAATGATTTGCCTGTGCAATTGCATTTAATTTTCATTCTATCAGGTTTCCCAGTTCACTTGGCAGCTAGTCTTTCTTCCTTTTTTTTCTTTTCCCAATTCATGCTTGCTTTTTTTTTTTTTTTTTTTTATTCTTTCTTGGTCCTTTTGACTGAACAAAAGCAGTCCCACAAGGGCAGGCTAATGTATTCATAGTTTTGCTGCAACTTGGCTGATAGAATAAGCTGAAAAATTGCTGCCTCCCATTGTTTACGGAGAATCTTTGTTGTGCTTTGCGGAGTTGAAATAAGTGCTGTCTAGTGCCCTCTGCTCCCCATCTTTACAGAACAGAGCCTGTTGCGATGAACCTGCTCAGGCTGGAGATGGTGGAAAGGCTAAAGTTCAAGTTCACAGACCCAAAAGTAAGTTACAGAAGTGATTGCTTGTTTGAGCATTTGCTTGCTTGCTCTTGCCTTTCATTCTCCTTGATTTAAGTGCAGTGTATTGTTAATGCCTATCTGAACATTGCATTAAGCTCTAATTAAGCCTGCCAATCAAAAAACCCGAGAAAGCAGGCTTCTAATATGCCTGATAGTAAGTCATATTTCCCCCTTCAGTTTTCTGACTACAAAAATGTAACTGGTAAGTGTGGATTTGTTGTTTTGTTGGGTTTTTTTCTCTGAATTGCAGACAAGTGCTTTAAACACTGTGGTACAAGTTCCTTACCTTAAAGGCTAGCTTTCGTTATAAAATGGCTTTGGACAAGCATCGCATGAAAGGTCCAGACTTTGCCAGGCTGTAGCTAAGGTTGTACTGGCGCATCATAGAGAAGTCAAAGTTGTTCTCAGCTTTTCATGCAGTGTCAGAACACATGCTAGAAATAGTATCAGGAGGAGTGAATATGACAAAGCTGCCTGGAAGGTCTTTCTGGAAATAGAAGAGAAAGAGCAACATCCAGAGTACTGGATCTTCCGTCTGACATTGGAACAAGAGCTACCAATGGTTATAGCTAGCATAAATCCTAATTTGCTAATCAACACCCAAAAATGGAAGTATCAAATAAGGTGGCTTTGGAGCTTCTACTGAGGTGTCACGAGTGGGGAAGCTAGAGGGCAAAGACACAGTCTAGTATTTTATAAGCAACCATAAAAAAAGAGAGGTGGCTTCTAACCACAACATATTTGTAAAATAAAGCATATTGGTAGGATTGAGATTCATGTTTTGTACAAGCAGCTTTTCATGACTGTAAAGAAAAGCAAATTGGGATCACACATTAGAAAGAAGTCCCAAACCTCAAAGTCAATAATAATCTTCCTTTCAGGAAGACACCAGAAGTTTAGCTGCCTTATTTTGATATAAATTGGACAGGATAAAATAGCATAAACCAGAGACTAGAGGAAGTAGCCAAGATACCCCAACAGGTCTTTCCTATCTCTAACCCTTAGTATTTATTTTCCTCTGGAGCATGATGATGGTTTCTGCTCTTCTGAGCTGCTGAGTCACATACTTTAGCACTTGTGAAGTTTGCATCAAATGTGGAAGTTATATAGCAGTGGCAAGCCAATGCTAGACATCTGAAAGGCCATGTAGGAAAGTTGTGACTGAAAACTTGCAGCTCCTGGATAGGCTATCCTGGCTTGTGGACCTTAATAAGAGATCTCAGACTAATTAAGCTTTAATACTGTGGGTAAGGCAGGCAGACAGCTCTGCTCTAGCCTGACCCACTTCTCGATGTGCTTTTGTGCCTGCCAGATTTTTTCTCCCTTCCTTCCCCTGCTGTAATCCTTATGGAACATCTGCCCCAGCCACGAACAAATGGCAGCTTGTTCTCTGGATGCCGTGTCCTTGTTGGTACGCTCAGGTTCTGAAATCCTTCTGCCCTTTGTTCCTCTGCTGCTTTTTTTTTTTTCCCCTCTAACACCCCAAGGCTTGATTAATCCAAATGCTGAAATCCCACAGGCGCTGTAGTTATTTTTAGCATTAACATTAGAGCTCTGCAAAGGCTGGATGAAGATTTATGATTTTGTCTCCTACAAATCTCAGAGCCTTTCCTTTCTCTGCTACAACTTGGATGGATTCCAACACCGACCCCCCCACCCCAATGCCCAAAATTGCCTTGTACGTAATTAAAGAGCTGCAAGGGCCAGAAGTCTTGACTCGTGACCATGGGTCAGAGTGGGTCTCACACCCCTTGTGCAGTTCAGCACATCTAAAATTTCTGCTCTTGTTTGTGGCCATTAAAACTTTGTAAATCTTCATCCTGGAAAGAGCCCTTTTAGCACTTTCTGTTGCGAGCTGGGAGAAGAAAGGTTGCTTAAGCATGTGAGCACCTGAACAGAATTTTCATGATGGAAACTTGCTTTATTTTGTGCTTTAATGTTTTCATCCACTCTTGCATTTCCTCCTGCAGGTAACATGTCCACGTGTGATTTCAGTAGGCAATGAGTTTGCCCTTGTGAGGGCACAGGGAAAGATTTTTTTTTTTTTTCAGTAAGAAATGTCAAGAATGAATTTGTGTGTGTCTGCTTGTATCTTGTGTGTTACTGTCCTTCTTGGACATCCAAGCCTGACTGTGGTGTTACAGTCTGACCGGGATACAGTTGATCCCATGGATTTTTTTTTTTTCTCCAAGTCAAGCGTGCTGTACACCGTAGCTGTTTCCTGGCAAACCTAAGTCTAGTTTCCAGTTTACACCCAAAACCCCACTTAAAATTAATTTAATGCATAAGGGAGCCAGCTGTAATTACCGTATATTTTCCAGCATGTGCTTAGGCATGCAAATGTGCCCACTCGTGCCAGTTGGGAGCTGCTGTTTTCTTCCTGTGTCCTCTTCCTGCTTGCAGTGTAGCTCCCCACACACTGGGAGGGCTGCACTCCAGATCTGTGCACAAAAATGTTCCTTGTCAACAGAATTAGATGCTTAGGAAAAGTTATTGTTATCTAAATTATTCTGCTTTTCTGAAAGCAAAATTTCTCTCTTTGGTGCAACATTTTCTAAAATCTGGATGATTATCAGCAGTTCCTAGTAATGTACCTTTGTAGCGATGCTTTAGACTTTGGGAAGTTTGGTTTTTTGCTTTTGTTTTGTGCCTCTGGACACAGCAGCAGTTGCTGTGTTAGAGGATCCTACCTTTTCCTCCACCAAGCAGAGTTGCCAGTGCAACAGTGAGCAGTGTGGCTGTGCTGCGGTGCCAGCCACTGGAGGGCTAACCAGCTAGGGGTGTCTCCAGCTATATGTTTCTCCATACAAACATGAAATCAATATGCTGAAGCAATTAACTAGACTTCATAAACTTCAGCTGGCAAGCTTTCTGGAGTCTATTCAACAGTTCCTGAGTTGCCGGAGAGGGAAACAAACTCAAGGCATTTCTTTTGTTTCACTGGTGAGGAGGACACAGGCAAACTGAAAGGAGAGAAGATTTAATGACCTTGTTTCAACCTCAACTTAAAAAAAAAAAAAAAAAAGTAATATTTATTAATATGTATTATTATTTATGAATATATATTTTTATATAAAATATATATTAATATATTTATATTCTTCTGTTCCACTGTTTCAAGTGGAGAAATTAGTCTTTTCAACATCTGAATAGGATTAAAAAATTGCCCATAATCCCTACTATCACCAGCACCTGTTTTTGGTAGGCATCAGTGAGTAGATTCTGGTAACTTTTTGTCTGGCAAATGGTGGTTCTTTTGCCTGAAAAGCTGAATGAGGCAACTCCAGTTTTGACAAGCAGAGCAAAGCTGTCAGACCCCTTTTCCCTGTAGGTGACTATACTTCATGTTCCTGGTGCCAGGTAATATTTGACATTTAATTTAAGACTCTCAAGGTATACCTATATAGCTTTATTATGAAAATAGTGATCAAGTGGCTGAGTTGTTTTTGACAGTCGTCTTATTCTCTCCTAGTTCATCTCGATACTTAGTTTGGGCTGAAGGATCTGACTTGAGTTAAGGAGAGGAGGAGACTGAACTTTATGAATTGAGGAGACCTGAGTTACAGATAAAGATCTAATCATGAATCTTATTCTGGCTGTGAGATCTTTCACTGGGTCATTCCTAAGATGCCAGGCAGAATTTATGCAGAGGAGAAGGAATGGGTGAGGGATAGTGTCAGCAGAAGAGAAGGACCTTCTGTTTGTAATTCATCCAATTACTCAACTTCTCACAAAGTAGCACATACTGTATTGATCAGTAATGCATTTCCCACAGAAAAAAAATAGCACTAGTAGTATCGACAAGGCTGTGTTTGTATCAGGGAGGCAATAACTGTTTTTTTTCTGAAAGCACGTTAAGCTGCATCAGTGCTGATGGTGCTCTAGACTATCCTGCATGCAAAAGTAGGTCAGGCCAGCGTTTCCCAGGAGGAGAGGTCAGTGATGCCACGGCAGCTTGTCCCCTTTGGGGAGCACAGGCTGTGCGATGGAGAAGCAAATGACAGGGACAATATGTCTGTCTTTTATAAGTAGTCACACTTGGTAACAGCTGAGGTGGTAATGCTGGGACCCTGGCTGTATTAAGTCAGTGGTGCTTTGTCCATGCAGCTCCCCTCTGCAGTGCACTTCCACAGGCTGGCATATTGTACTGTGTTTCTGCAGTGGGATTTGGACCTCGTGTGTCAGTGCCTCAGGATCTTAAATGCATGTGTTATTTTTTGTGCCTAGTGTACACATGGCAGCTGTCCTGTCCTCTGACTGTACCCTGAGTCCTGGAGAAGGCAGGCTGATTCACCTGGCAGTCTAGATCCTAGACAAGGTGGCACAGAGACAGTCCCTGTCTCAGCAGGTATAGGGACACAGTGGAAATTTTTTTTTTTTCCTTTCACCCTCCCCCATTTAAAAAAATATCCCCTTACTGGGATCAACATGAATTCTTTGTCACTTGTGTTAGTTGAGTGGGGAGAAAAAGCCGTGGTGAGTCATGTTTTTAATGTGGAGATTAAAATATTAGTAATGAGTATGTGTTGGAGACAGTATTTGTGCTACTGCTCGCTGAAAGCAACTGGGAGGGAAGTTCTTATGGAAAGAAAAAAATGTTTTACAGAGTCTCTGGGATCTGAAGAGCTTCCTGTGAAACAGTTCTGTACCCAGTCCTACAGCAGAGACTAGAAAGAGTAGATGGATGGTGTTTGAAGTCTTTCAATTTAAAGTGAGTGGGCATGGCACAGCATGGGGGAATGGATTTTCTCTGAGTAGAACAAACATTCCACATCAGGGTTTAAAAATAGTGCCTGCCTGCATGAAGGCCCCCAGCTCCTTGTGTCACTTTGAACCACCCACTTCCTTTGTCGTTGTCTGGAGTGCACTTGTTCTCTCCAGCTTTTAGCATTGGATAAGATAGCTGTTTTAAAAAAACCCCAAACAAACACCTAAAACCCAAAATAAAAATTAAAAAAAACAAAATTGTTCCTTGGAGAGTCCTGGGACTACTTCAGGATATATGTGATGGAGAGGGTGTGTAGTTGTTTATGACGTGGTTAAAGCATGGTGAAGTGATAGCTCACAAAGAGGGAATAAAAGAAGTCCACTGATGAAATGTAGCTCCAGTGCATCTTTGCGATCAAGAATAGCCACAACTCCCACCACTAGTTCACATGGTAAACAGTCTGTGTCCATGCTGATACTGCTTTTTTGTACATTTTCTGTGTTGAGATTGCTTAGTCTCTGTTCCAGGGCTTTTCATATCTATCTCAGCAGCTAGACTTACTGGAGGGATGGCTGTGTGGTGGGTTGATGCTGGCTGGAGGCCAGGTGCCCACCAAAGCTGCTCTATCACTCCCCTCCTCAGCTGGACAGGAGAGAGAAAACGTAACGAAAGGCTTGTGGTCAAGATAAGGACAGGGAGAGATCACTCACCATCACAGGCAAAACAGACTCAACTTGGGGAAATTAGTTTAATTTATTACCAATCAAATCAGAGTTGAGTAATGAGAAATAAAACCAAATCTTAAAACCACCTCCCCCCACCCTTCCCTTCTTCCTGGGCTCAACTTCACTCTTGAATTCTCTCCCTCTGCCCCCCCCCCCCCAGCACAGGGGGATGGGGAATGGGGGTTACGGTCAGTTCATCACACATTGTCTCTGCCGCTCCTTCCTCCTCAGGGGGAAGACTCCTTACACTCTTCCCCTGCTCTAGCGTGGGGTCCCTCCCATGGGAGAGAGTCCTCCATTAACTTCTCCAATGTGAGTCCTTCCCACGGGCTACAATTCTTCATAAACTGCTCCAGAGTGAGTCTTTTCCATGGGGTCACAAGTCCTGCCTGCAAACCTGCTCCAGCGTGGGCTCCTTTCTTCATGGGGCCACAGGTCCTGCCAGGAATTTGCTCCAGCGTGGGCTTCCCACAGGGTCACAGCCTCCTTCGGGTGCATCCACTTGCTCTGGTGTGGGGTCCTCCACAGGCTGCAAGTGGAATCTCTGGTCCACCATCAACCTCCATGGGCTGCAGGGGGACAGCCTGCTTCACCATGGTCTTCACCATGGGCTGCAGGGGAATCTCTGCTCCAGCGCCTGGAGCACCTCCTCCCCCTCCTTCTGCACTGACCTTGGTGTCTGCAGAGTTGTTTCACATCTTCTCACTCTTCTCTCTGGCTGCAATTCCTCCTGTTTTTTTCCCCCCCCCTTCTTAACTATGTTATCCCAGGGGCACTACCACTGCCACTGATTGGCTCGGCCTTGGCCAGTGGTAGGTCCATCAGACACAGGGGAAGCTTCTAGCAGCTTCTTGCAGAAGCCACCCCTGTAGCCCCCCTGCTAACAAAACCTTGCCACGCAAACCCAATACAGACTGGCAGGGTTGCCTTGCTCAAACCTCACTCAGGAGGTGGTTTTGACCCACCAGTCAGTGGAGCTCTTGACTGTGGCTTAGGCTTTTATATGTGAGAAATCATCTCTGGTGATAGCAGGAGCTGAGGCAGTGCGGCTCAGAAGGGGCTGTCTGCAGCAGGTTTCAGCCACTGCCACGGCCACCCTGTTGGTGCTGCCAGAGCAGAACATAGAAACTCACAAAAAATGCAAATGGAAAGATGCTCCAGGGAGCATCAAAGTCTGCCCTTCCCTCAGGGCAGGATCAATCATTTGTATTTGCTATTTCCAACAGACGTTTATCTAACCTTGTAATGCAAACCCTCAGCAGTGGTATTCCACAGCCTCCTTAGGAAGTCAGCACAAGTCTGTTACTACCCTGAGCATTAGAAAGCTTTTCCTAATGTCTGTCTTAAATTTTCCTTCCTGTAATTTAAACCCACTATTATTAGCTCTTGAGTACTCCTACCACTACCACCTTCCATTTTTCATTAAGAATAACTACTGCAAGTACTTATTCCTTATTAATAAGTGGTTTGTTCAGTGTTCCCACTTGCAAAAATGCTTCATACCAGATGCTCTGACATGAATTTCAGATTAATTCATTAAGTAAAATGGGGGAAGGGTTGACAGGATCTGGCTGAAGCGATCTAGAATAATCAATCAGCTGTGTTCTTAGTCAGAAAACATGTCAGGCCATAGAAGCACTGGATGATGGCGCCATTTATGAAACAGCAAAGCAGAAAGAAGACATCTGCCAGTTTTTGGTGCAATTGCGCAGACTGCTGTAAGATTTTTCATTGTCTGAGTGGGGCAGCAAAAATGAGGTGAAGGGGCTGATGAGTTGTGGGAAGAGGCAGTTTTGGGAAGGTTACTTTACCTCAGGTGCCTGCTGGTCGCTGAATTTCCACTGCTAGAAGAGTCCTCCAGGACCACCCGCGAGCTGCAGGAATGCTAAGACCATGCTGTGCTGGAGGGCAGGCACTGCCAAGAGCAGATGATTCACATGCATCTTTCTTGTTTCTGGCTCTGCAGCCAGCATGGTGTGCCAAAAATGAGTGAAGCCAAAGATCAAGTGAAGAGGTCTTGAAGAGTTTTTTACCACTTGATACAGCCATTGGGACCTATGACTTAGGAAGTGTGTTGGTTTTGCATTGGTGGTTCAGTGGTAGAATTCTCGCCTGCCATGCGGGAGGCCCGGGTTGGGAGAAAAGGTACAATGAAAGAAAACTTATGGGTCGAGATAAGGACAGGGAGAGATCATTCTCTAATTATCATCACAAGCAAAACAGACCGAACTTAGAGAGGGAATTCATCTTATTTATTACTAAGCAAAACAGAGTAGAGGAATGAGAAATAAAGCCAAATCTTAAAAAACACCTCCCCACACCCCTCCCATCTTCCCGGGCTCAACTTCACTCCCTGCTTCAACCTCCGCCCCCCCCCAGCGGCACAGGGGGACGGGGAGTGGGGGTTATGGTCAGTTCATCATGTGGTGTTTCTGCCGCTTCTTCATCCTCAGGGGGAGGACTCATCGTTCCCCCGCTCCAGCGTGGGGTCCCTCTCACGGGAGACAGTCCTTCATGACCTTCTCCAACGTGAGTCTCCTCCACAGGGTGCAGACCTTCAGGAGCAAACTGCTCCAGCATGGGTCCCCCACGGGGTCACAAGTCCTGCCAGCAAACCTGCTCTGGCGTGGGCTCCTCTCTCCACAGATCCACAGGTCCTGCCAGGAGCTTGCTCCAGTGCGGGCTTCCCACGGGGCCACAGCCTCCTTCAGGTGTCTCCACCTGCTCCGGCGTGGGGTCCTCCACGGGCTGCAGGTGGAATCTCTACACCCCCTCATCCTCCCTCCATGGGCTGCAGGTGGAATCGCTACACCCCCTCATCCTTCCTCCATGGGCTGCAGGGGGACAGCCTGCTTCACCATGGTCTTCACCACGGGCTGCAGGGGAATCTTGCTCCGGTGCCTGGAGCACCTCCTCCCCCTCCTTCTGCACTGACCTTGGTGTCTGCAGATGTTCTTACATCTTCTCACTCCTCTCTCTGGCTGCAAAAGCGCTCTCTAACTGTTTTTCTCTTTCTTAAATATGTTATCACAGAGGCGCTGATTGGCTTGGCCTTGGCTAGCGGCGGGTCCGTCTTGGAGCTGGCTGGCATTGGCTCTATCAGACACAGGGGAAGCTTCTAGCAGCTTCTCACAGAAGCCACCCCTGTAGCCCCCCTGCTACCAAAACCTTGCCACGCAAAACCAACACAGGAAGCCAGAGATGATACTTTAACATTCACTCTAGATTTATATAATTCTGCTGGTGTGACTAAATTACTAACAGCAGCATTTGCAGAGAGATGCATTCAGCTGTCTTAACTTGCACCCCCACACCCTTTTTCTTGACTGATATTTGCAATGATGATAATAAAATACATAGTTCTTGTATTTATTTATATTATTCCTTTTGGAATGATCTTGAACCCCCATTTAGTGGGGAGAGTAAGCAAGGAGGGAACAAATGAAGGGGATGCGTGGTATAAGTTTATGTCCTCTCTTGGAGCTAGACCTGGTTAGCAGGATGTAATGTATGCTGTGGCGATCACTGAATGGATTCTAATATACAAATTCTGTTTGCTACTGCTTCTGCTGTACTGATAGGTGAAATGGTGGAGGACCCACTGTTTTGGGTCTGTTCCCGGGCAGGATGGTTAAAATGACACCCAAGACACTCTCTAGCCTATTCACCTGCACAGCTAGATGTACAGTTTATAGCTCTGTGAACTATGACTCTTGATATGCTGTAATCTCTTCCTCTGCCACCTCTGGACTTTTCACCTCATTCTCTAATCTGAAACAGCCAGTGTCTGTGTTCAGGATCTGCTTATTCTGAAAATAAATCTCCTCAGGGCCGTAAAAGGACCTTATCTCAACCAGGGAAGGGAAGTCAGCAGAGTGCTGGCTCTTTGAGAAGCTTGAGGAAGGGGTGGATTGACTTGTTTTTCTAACTGATCTTTTCTATATTAACTCAAAAAATAAGTAGGAATCCATATGGGGCTGTAGCTCTCAAAGAGCAGGCTGGGGGAAAAGCAGCTCGCTTTTTAGCAGAGCTAAGGGTAAACAGTACAGGAAAATAAACTGGAATTTGGGGAACAAAGGTTAAATGTCACTGAAGGGTAAATACACTGAAAGCAGGTCCAAGGAAGCAGGAGATAAGAAAGTAGTTGTGGGGGGCTGTTGAGAGCACAGAAGTGTAGGGCCTGTGGGAAAAATGCTGGAGAGTTTCTCACTGCCAGCCCAGGAGCCCATGTTTTTGCTGCAGCTGCTGTACAGCAGAGCAGGAAGGATTAGGTACAGCTAATCTCACACTGAACTCCAGACTGTTAAACTGTGTGGGTTTGACATGTGCATTTCAAGTGTTAATTAAAAGATGGCTGGGCAACATCACACTGCAAGCCTGCTGGGCAGAGTTACTCTTAGACCATGTGTTTCTTCATCATTTCCTTATAGGGGTTTATTATTTCACAGTGAAGAAACTAGCACCTGCTCTGGGATTTTAAATAAATAGATATGCTCTAGCATAGACATAAAGTGTTAGAGGAATATGTATGGAAAATTAAGTATTCTTCAGCTGTGTTGAAAAAGGACTGTTGTTCGTTAACCCCCCCCCCTTTATGTTGGCCAATCTACCTGGCACTCCAGGCAAGCAGCCATCAAAAGGTAAAGTGCCCATTGTGCTAATGAGACGCTAAGCTATGGTTAGAGACATTGTTTCTGAGGGAACTAAACTGCATGTTAAACAGAAGAACTTGGATATTTGTGAAGGACTGTTCCTGAAATTGCTGAGAGGGGAAAATGTGGTTTTAATTGCCGGCTTTTTACCTCATGAGTGTCTGGCCCAGGAACAGAGAAGTGTGTTTGTCCCATCCTGCCAGCTGCCTGAAAGAGCAGGCAGGCTCACTCTGCCCTCTGTCAAGGACTTGCACGAGGTGCAAAGCAACAGACCAAAGTACGAGAGTCAGGAGACATGAATTCACCATCTTGTCAGCTGTAAACTTGATCTGACCCTGGGCAAGTCACTCATACGAGGTGCCCGCATCCCCCTTGGCTGCTCAGCGCTGATCGTTTCACAGCACTGCTGCTGGAGGGAACGCCTGTGGATGAGTTCTCTCTAGTCTTGCAGTTGCTTGTGCAATATTCCCTGTATTACATGACCTGTTGCTTTCAAGTGAAAGCTTTCCTTTTTGTAAAGTACAGTGGTTGAAATCTTATAGAGTTGCATCTGACAGACATGCATGAAGTTGAGTATAAACCTCCCTTTGCACAGCCAGAATTTTTTTAGACCCCAAAAGAACCATTAAAACTACGTTTAAAAAAACAAAACACCAAAAGAAGCTAAGTCAAGTATCCATCTGCACTCTTCCTCTTCGAGCACCCAACAAGTGTCCTGCAAAAGGCAGGGACAGTTTGAGAGCAAAGTAGAATTTGATGTTTTGATTGCTTGCTGGTGCTGATATCTTTTCAGTAGGACTTTACTGTACTTTCAGGGGCTTTTGGGCAAAGGCTGAGATCTTTCTTCACTTATTTACTCCCTCATACACTGAGGGGCTAAGACCTTTTGGAGAATTTTACCTGGTGGAGACTGTAGATCAAGGTGGCTGTGGCATTTGGATTAAGACATCTCCTGCCATCAGCGAGTATGGTTGTTACCCAGAGGGCAGGAAGGGGACCCTTGGCTCCAAGGGGGAGCACTCTCTTGTCATCCTTCACAGCAGACTACTTTGCCCAACTGGAGATTCCCAGCGTCAGTGGTGAGCGATGCCAGGTATGGATCTGGTGGAGAGGGGGCATCTCCTCACCTGCTGCTGGTGTCTGCCTGCCTTCCCAGTGGTGGAGTACAGAACTGTTTTGGCAGGATATACCCAGCTCTTTCAAATTCTTTTTAAAATTTTCTTTTTACATTCAATTATTACTTGACAGGCTGCTGCTGTTTTCTGAGGAGCACAAACAAGGGAAAGGAAGTTGCATTTTTTCCCCTGCTGTTTATAAAGCAATAAAACTTGGATGGAACTTAAAGGAGTAGGGAAAAGGTGCTTTGCTAGCTTTAGGGCTTTTCTCCATGACATTAGAAAGATGGATCCTTTCCAGGGAGGCATCAGTGCCAGATTTTTCCTAACAAAGATTGGGGTAATCTCTTATCATGTAAAGTCCCACTTAGCCAGCATATGGGGAAAGACTCTGGCTTCTTTCTGTGAATTTTGTTGTAGGTGTGAGTACTCTCTAATTTCCCAAGGCGGTGCTGAATTTAACCATGCAACAGTTGGTGAGTAATGTGGCAATCAAAAGTTGTTGAAAGTTACAGTAGTTTAGAGCTACCTGCTTCCAACACTACAGCCAAAGTGTAAGACATAGTGCTGGCATGTTGCTGCCATTTCCCTGACTTCTCAGGAAGCTGTTTTCCAGCAGTCTGACTGCATACAGTGCCTCCTGCAAGACAGACATTAAATTTAAATTCAGATTGGAAATGAATAGTTATTCTGCTATCCCCCATGCTACAAAAATTTCCAGATATGTGCTGTATGAGCATCTGAAACTTCAAACACAATTAGCTGATGAGCAGATACCCAGTTAGTGCCAGTGAGAAATACCACCATCTGACTGGTCTCTGCTTTTTTTTCTTTCCTGCCAAAGAAAATGCCATGAATGAAGGGAAAAGCTGGACTGAAAATAGTGTGAGGATTGCAAATTCTCTCAAGGCATGGCCCTTACTTACAGTAATCAGGTTTTATTTTGGGAAGAACTCTGTGCAGAGGATATTTTTGGCACTTGGTTCCAGTCACCTAATTAAACTTCTTGAAACAACAACAACAAAATGCATCACCCCTGGACCAGACCAGAGCTTTGGAGAGCAGCCGTATAAATCCACTAAGAACAGATGGAGAAATTCTGATTCCAGGCTTACAGACTTCAAAATTCAGATGGGGTAACACTCCAGCCACTGTTGCTGCTGTGCAGGCAGGGCAGGACAGATCCTGGCAGGAAGAGGATGTCCCCTTCCTCTTTTCTTTTACTTACCTTTTTCCTTTTCAAAACAGCAACCACTCAGATAAGCACCTGAGATGATGCTCCTACCTTGATTTTTATTATTAGATTTCCACTTCCAATTCCACTGTTGTTTCAATTTGTTCCTAAGGTGAGGCACAGAGCCTTTGTACCCAGCAGGATGGCTGGTTAATAGGATAAGTGCATCCGCAGTGAGCGTGCTGGTTTGGCTGCCTGCCTCTGCTGCTTCCAGCCCTTTACCCTTCTGCGTTTTTGCTGGAGGATGCTCTGTGAGCAGTTCTGAAGAGAACTTTCCTCACAGGCTTCCACCAATATCTAACCATGTTAATTAAAAGGAAACCTGTAACATAGAAAGCTGCCTACTGCTATCAGCCTGGCCCGTCAATCAGGGTTAACCTGTGCCAGTTCAAAGATGCTGCCTGTGGATGGTATCTAGCATGAGCTGTAAAGAATATATTTTTTTCTGTCTCTGTTCTAATTGCAGTAAGACATTTTCATATTATGATCACCTCAGCTCTGTGTCCTAAGCAGTTCTCAATTGATTATAGTGTTACCAAATCATGGAACATTCAGGCTGAAATTTTCTGCTGGGCTATCTATCTCACCATGTGCTGTGTTTCAGCCCCAGCTGGCAGCTGAGCACCACGTGGCCCATCCCGGCAGGATGAGAAGGAGAATCAGAAGACAGAGGTAAAACTCATGGATTGGGATAAGGACAGTTCACTGGGACAGCAAAGGGAGAGGAAAATAACAACAGTACTGATAGCAGAATATATACAGAGGATGATACACAATGCAATTTCTCACTCGACGGCATAACCTGACCACAGTGCACTCAGACCGTCCTGGAGCCCTGCCTCTCCCCGAGTAGCCCCCTTTTATGGTGAGCATGACGTCATATAGTATGGAATACCCCTTTGGCTAGTTTGAGTCACCTGGCTGTGTGCTGTCCCAGCTTCTTGTCAAAATTAACCCTATCTACCTGTCGTGGTTTAGGCCCAGCCGGCAGCTGAGCGCCACACGGCCGCTCACTCACTCCTTCCCCAGCATGATGGGGAGGAGAAGTTAACAAAAGGCTCGGGTCGAGATAAGGACAGGGAGAGCTAATTATCATCACGAGCAAAACAAACTGAACTTAGAAAGAGGGATTAATCTAATTTATTACTAAACAGAATAGAGCAATGAAAAAAAAAACCCAAGTAACATCAAGCCTTAAAACACCTCCCCCCACCCCTCCCCCCTTCCCGGGCTCAACTTCACTCCCGGCTTCAACCTCCTCCCCCCCTCAGTGGCGGGGGGGAATGGGGGAGGGGGATGGGGGTTGCGGTCAGTGCAGCGCACGTTGTTTCTGCCGCTTCGTTGTCCTCGGGGGGAGGACTCCTCTCATCCTTCCCCTGCTCCAAAATGGAGTCTCTCCCACGGGCTACAGTCCTTCCCGAACTACTCCGGCGTGGTCTCTTCCATGGGGTGCAGACCTTTAGGAGAAAACTGTTCCAGCATGGGTCTCCCACAGGGTCACAAGTCCTGCCACCAAAACCTGCCCTGGCGTGGGCTCCCCTCTCCACGGGTCTACCGGTCCGGCCAGAGACTTGCTTCAGCCTGGGCTTCCCACAGGCCACTGCCTCCCTCGGGTACCTCCACCTGCTCCAGCGTAGGGTCCTCCACGGGCTGCAGGTGGAATCTCTACACCCCCTCATCGGTCCTCCATGGGCTGCAGGGGAACAGCCTGCTTCACCATGGTTTTCACCACGGGCTGCAGGGGGATCTCTGCTCCGGTGTCTGGAGCGCCTCCTCCTCCCCCCTCCTCCTCCTCCTGCACTGACCTTAATGTTACATCTCCGCACCTCCCCCTCCGGATGTAAAAAAACTTCCCACCTTCTTAAATATGTTATCACAGAGGCGCTGATTGGCTTGGCCTTGGCCAGGGGCGGGCCCAACTTGGACCTGGCTGGCATTGGCTCTATCAGACACTGTGGAAGCTTCTAGAAGCTACTCACAGGAGCCACCCCTATAGCCCATGCCCCCACCCGCTACCAAAACCTTGCCACACAAACCCAACACACTATCTTAGCCACAACTCAGCACACCATATTATTTTTAGGTTTTCATCTGAAAAAAAGTCCAGCCTTTTCCAGGAAAAAGACTAGGAGGAGAGCATTGCTTTACATTAAAACAAATGAGCAAACGCATCCTGGCAGCTGCCTTCTCCATGAGCTGGAGTGCCCCAAATACGTGGAAGCCGGTTTTGGGATTTGGCAGAGGAGTGGCCTTTGGGCTCATGAGCGAGCACTTCCCCTTCTGTGAGAAGTTGCCTGGTTTTAAGCCATATCATGTGTATGCAGCAGTGACCTCAAAGTTTTCTTGCTGAACAGGAAGGTTTTCTGTTCACTGAAAAGCTAAACCTGTCCCATTGCTTATTGCTGACCAGTGTGCTGGTGAGCAGACCAAGCAAAGATGGATATGCCATGCACTAGTTAGAGACAGGGGAAGAGACAGGTCAGAAGGAGCCAAGCAAGTAGGAAGAAAGACAGGAGGGTCTTTGTCCAAACAAGCATGCCATATGGTACACCCTCTGGAGAGGAACCCATGACTGTTATCAGCCAGGGTCTTAGTCTACTCTGCTGCCAGAGGTGGCAGCCCAACTCTCTCTTGCTCCTTTGGCATGTTCCCACTGGGCAATCCAGGAAAAATAACCCAAGCAAGCTTTCTGCTGGATCAACTGCCTGACCCAGCTCCCCATGAGGATTACCTCATGTGTTCCTGGCATTTCAAAGGAAGCAGGAGTACAGGACAAGGAAGGCTGCGCTTCCCTGCAGGCAGATGTCCAACAGAACTTGCTGGCAGCTAGTACCTCTAAACCCCGCAGGCATTTTGCTTTGTTCCTTCTCTGGCTTATCAATACAAAGGCAAACAACTGTTACTCATGAAAGCTGCTGTGTTTGCCCAAGTAAAAGAGGTCTTCAAGGCAGAATGGGAGGTTAAGTGTTTCCATTGGTCACTGAGGGTGAAAATGTGAGATCACATTATGATAGTTCTGTTCTGTTGGGTTTTCCTAGAATTTCTTCTTGCAGTTAATTTTGATTTTGACCTACATATGAAACTCATGTAGAAAAGATCGTTACTGAGACTGCAGGTAGTTTTGACCGCAGTAGACCTGCTCTGAGAATGAAAGGGGTTATAGAGGGATGTAAGTTGCTGCATCCCTTTTGTTTGTTGCAGAGGCTGTACTATATGAAGCAGATGGAGCGTGCAGGGAGAAAGAATCTAATGATATGGTTAAAGCAATAACATTGGTCAGTATAGAAATTTTTTTCTTTTCTCCCCCTCCAAAAAAAAAAAAAAAACCCAACCCTATTGGAAGAATATCTCCTTCTGATTAATCTTAAATGAAGCAATTCTATTATTTAAATATCATAGTCCACTTCCAAACTGCTCAGCCTTCTCCGTAGCTTCTTAGAAACTAAAAAAGATACTCCTTTCATTTGCACCTCAGTTCTTAAAGTGAGAAGGGGACCCTGTTGGAGGTGATGTCCTTTTGTTCAGAACACTGAGTCCTGATATTATTAGTCCTTTGTCCTTCTGAGTAGACCCTGAACAGACAAGATTTTACCTCATGTATTCTGCTTGGCTCAAATGTGTGTAGGTAAAAGAAGCTTTGATCTAATTTCCTCCATTTTGCTAAGTCTGTGTTCTTTGTATGTACAAGACATAAATAAAGACAGTCTCTGCCCTGTAGAGCACTGAAAACCCCTCTGAAGCAAGATCACACTTTTTTTGTCTGAATTTTTCCCTGAGTTCAAGTATCTTTGCAAAACACACAAAGCACTATAAGGTTGCTGCAATGTGCTCTTTGTGGGGTGACCCATGAAGGTGACTCAAACTTCATTGAGGGAGAACGGTGGTGCTTGCTTCCTTAGGGGTACTTCACATGGAATATATTGTACCAGGGCCTGGTAGTGACAGTTAGCTGAGTGGTTTTTGGATAAGAGGATAGTCTTGGCTTGATAGAGAAAGCCTTCTGGGGCTGGATTCCCAGATTCTGAGATAACTTTTCTTCTTCTGATGAAGAAAAATAAAATGCCCATTTTGGTACTGTTGCACTGGAATTGCTGTAGTCATGCTACTTTTCCTTGAAAGTTGCCCAGTTTTGACCAGTGAAATAGAGTAGATACTGGCAAACCTGGTCCCACCACTTATCTGTGGAAAATGTGGATAACAACCTCTTCAAGTTTCAGCTCATTGTCAATGACATCTGATGTGAGAATCTTTTGACAGAGAAGTCTGAGTTCACAGAGTCCAGAAGAATTGCTGTTGCCTCTGCAAGCTGTTGCCTTGGCAAGCTCTGGCTCTTCTTACAGGTGAGAATCTGAGGCTGTGCATTTCTAGGACATGTTGTAATGCCTGTGGGAGAAAAGGTGGGCATAGTATATAGGCACTGGGCGGCAACTCCATTTTAGAGTGCTCAACATGCTTTGTGCTGAGCAATTTGAGAATCTGTCCATTGGAGTCATGACAGGACCTTCTTGGTTAGAAACAGTTTTACTTGTAAGTGCTAAGTCACTAACTTCAAAACTATCCTGGTGTTTTACTTTAAAACCCGAACTGTTCTTCAAATCCTCCTTTTGCTACCATTTTCTCTACAGATAAAACAAAAATGTTTGCTGTGACTGTTGAAAAGCACTTGTCATTTGTGAACTGTTGGCATTTAATTAATGGTGTTAATTGTTAATGGAATCTAGTCCCATTAAGTCACAACAAAATTAAAACCAGTGAAGTTAGATGTGAGGGGAAAAATAATAGCCTTATTGTCCATCAGTTACCAATGAAACTTTCCTTGGAGGTCAGAATTGGCCAGCTCTGCAGAGGTCACCCTGCTCTGCAGGACAAGTATGTCTCAGATAACTGGTTGCCTTTTTGTGTGTTGTGACAGAGTCCTGTAGCTCATCTGTGGCAATTACTGTTCTGAAACTGTTCCTGGTGATCCAATTTTCAGTTCCCACCTTCAGTGATTGGTATTTGGTGACCTTCTTCCTCTCGTAGATTCTCCTTTCCGGGAAGAATGTTTTGTAGTTTAGTCCCAGGATCTTCTGGATCATGAGGAAGTCTGTCTCTTCAGGCTTCCATGGTAACAATGAAGACCCACGGGATTTTTGCTTTATTGTGGGGTCTGCATCAGGGTGTGGGGTCTGCATTGCCCTTAAACCTTAGGGGGTGCTGGCTACCCATTAACAAATGATAATTATTTGTTTATATTTCCCCTAGAATGCTTGTTTTGCCATTAAAGGCAATTAATTACAGTATCTCAAGGAAGTGTTTTATTGTATGAACAATGTATGTTAAGGGGAGAAAAATATTACTTGTTCATGTGCCAGTGGTATGTGTATGGCCTTAGTATTGAGGCCTGACCTTTGAGAACACAGTGGTTTTCTTCGCTGTGTACATATAGTCATATGCAGGTAATAATTAATTGAAATACAAAGGACAGGCCAAAGTGGAAAAATGGGTGGAGAATGTTGTATTTTGATGGCTTCCGAAAGATGTTCTGTTTGAGAGGTATGAATTTATGCATTGCATTTCAGGCTCCTGCTCAGAGGAGAATGAATATTCATCAGGATTAGCAGCATCTTCTGCACGAGAGGTGTCAAAACTGGCTGTCAGCATAATGAACATGTTGCTCTTGTTCTCTGGTTTGAGACTCATTCTGTCAACTAAATGCACCTTTTAAAAACTTCTTATTTATTTATGTAATGCCAATTATCTGATTAGGTCTGTAGACGCAGGCTAGATCCAAAAAGATGGACAGTCATTTCACTGTATTCAGAGGTGGTTGGACACTGTAAGTGGCATTATGCCTAATTTGCCTCTGGCAGGGCAAATTCCCCTCTGTCAATCATGAGCAAAAGAGCTTTAGCTTGGCATTGCCCCTGGGCTCTCGTTTTCACAAATATCAGGACCCAGATCTATGTCTCAAAGACCTTTGTTTAGAGATAAAGGCAATAAATTAAAAATATGTATACTAGTCTTGCATACTCTGCCTTTAATGGGGAGGGGGGAGATAATTAATTAAGTAAAACTGTTTATTCATATCAGTCACTGTGGTGAAACCAGAAAATCAGTCATGAAACTAAACTTCATGTCCCTGAGACTTTGTGACCCAGTATAGAATACTCTGTCAAGGAAGAAAATTAGTTTAACAGGTTTTAAATTCAAGAGCATACTGAACCTGTAGCTACTATCCAGTTTTTAAACATGATTTGTTTTGTTCATTGATTATTTTTGTTTGGTGTGTTGTCAGAGTTGTGACAATCAAAGCACATAGGCAATCCGAGGTTTGTAGGTATAAGGTATTGTATTAAACCAGCAAATACAGCTGGAAAAGTCAAAGATGCTTTCAAAGACACAGGCAGCACCTAATTATGATTTGTGTGCCCAAAAGCGTCTCTGCTTCTCTCAGCTCTACTGCTTGATCTAATCTGAGATAGTCTGTCTGACCACAAACCCTGTCTTACCCAGTCTTTCACCGGTACCTACAGGCCACAGGAAAGTTGCTGAGTTCCGCTGGTTAAGGTACACAGCCTGCCTCTGCTCACTCACATATTTTTTCTAGGAACACAAGAGCAAAATGGATTTTTCACAAAACAATTTTTTTGTAGGTAAGGTAGGAAATCTTGAAGCAATGAAGGAATGATACAGTTTTGTTGGGAAAATAGTTCTCCACCCTGCTGCTGTAGCTGTTTATAACGACTTTTTACTATGAGTCCATTTTTTTATATTAGTTTTTGAAACCTTCCTGGTTAAAATCAAATTACTTTAATGAAGTTTATTTTTACTGCTTGTAGCCTAATTGTTGGTAATTGAGATAAGACATTAGGAAGTGGCCATTATCTGTTAACTGACCGTGTTAATTTTAAGCCTCCATAGCTTTAGTTTATCCCACCTCTGTATCCACCAATCTCAAGTTATACATTAATTCTTAGAGGGGATTTTGTTTTCCATAATATCTTCTTCACCGATACAGTGTTCGTCAGACTCTACATGTGGTGATGTTCTCCTGAGCAGTAACAGAGACTCGGAAGTACCCTGGAGCACAGGAATATTATGGGTTCTGTACAGATAAGAGGGGTTTGCCGCCTTCTGAGTCTGGTAGCAGATCTGTGCTGTATCCCAGGAGCTGTAAGTGCTGTACTTCTAGAGGATGATCAGGATTCACTCAAAGAAGGGGGAAATGAGTTTCAGGGTGAAACTTCCTCCTTCAAGGCATGGTCTGGTATGGACTCTGTTCTAAGGCCATGTCCAGGAGTATAGCCAAAGTTCGGTTATGTGTTTCAGTTACACTTTATCTGCATCCAGACAGTTCTTTGAGGATGAACAGTGTTGACTTTATCAAAAGGGATTTTTCTCTCCTAAGATCTGCAGGTAACATGGAGAGGCTAAAATGCATATTCAGCAGGAGCTTGATAAAGCATGGCAGCTGGTCTGGCAGGAAGAGCAGAGTGCTCTCGCCTCAAGAACCTGCGGAAAGCAGTGGCTGCTGCTTGTCTGACTGTGGTGCTGGCTGAAATCCATGTCCGTATGGCAAATCTGATCACAGAAACCTGAAGGCAATTGAACACCTGCCTTCAGTGAGCTAGCCTTGCTCAAACCTGAAGTAAAACCTAAGAACAGGTAAAGTGGATTACTCCTTGGCTTACTCTTCTGTTGCTTATATCAGCGTTAAATGTGTTCATAAATGCCACTAAGTATCCAGGATGATAAGCCATGATGTGAGTAATAATGCAGGACAAGTTATGTGGTTACATTTAGATGCCCACATATTTTCAGTGGTTATAGGGCAAAAAGCCAAATGTCTTCAGCCACTTAATACTGTATTTCTGGCATATTTTACATAACATTATTGAGAGATGCTGTTGCTTCATAAAAAGTGAAAGAGCGCTTTATCATTTTTATAACTCAGCTGACAAATAGGGACACCCAGCTATTCAAAGCTCCCTTATAGTCCAATCCCTTCTCTGCAGCAATGCTTTTTGAAAGCAAGAACTGTTGTAGATGCAATATTGCATATGTGTATCTAGAAAAAGAGACTGTTGTTACTATTACAGACACCATTCTTAAATCATCTAGATACCCAAGAGCCTGTACATCTCTAAGCTTTCTCCTCGTTGCCTGGGTCCTGGATGGCTGTCCATGAAGCGTAGATCAGTGAAGGATTTCCCTTCTTCTCTGATACAAACCAGATTCTGGGTATGGATTTGCTCAATTATATTTTGAAGTCTTCATATTCAAAATTCTGCTTGGGCACATTGTAGAAATGAAGGAGAGCAATGAAGGTTTGAGCAGTCCACATCTTACTTGGACAAAGCAACCTTGATGTTGAACTCCCTTAGTATTATAGTTCTTCACATGGAGGCTGTAAATCATTTTGAGTAATTGCATGTCTAGAAACTCGGTTTCTGGCCCAGATATACATATGGAGAAATTCCAACAAACCCAAGAAAGATAAAAATGAAATTGGTCCCTTAGAAAACAGAGCTAAATAGATGAGAGGGTGTAGTAAGACTGATAATTCTGATTGCATGGAGAGTTTGCAGTTCAATATCAGTATTTCCTGAAGCCTTATATATTTCAACTAGAAGCCTATCATCTCAATATATACACTTTTAATTCACATAATTCTTTTAACTCAGTCCTCCAAAACTCTGTCTGCTGAAATTCAGTTCATTGGACATTCAGTTCACTGGTGTTACAGCACAGAGGATTTTTTAAGAAACTCAGATTTGAAAAAGTCCAGCAAGTCTGCACTGAAACTTTTTTTTAATGCTCTAGGGAGAGATTAATCACTTTTGATTAATCACTCAATCACTTTTGATTCACGTGCAGCATAAAGGGAACCGCAGACACTTTAACAGCTGAATTGAAAAGTTCTTGAGTCACCATTATATCTCTATAGTCTTTGTTCACTTGCTCTTTTGCAGCTGCTTTAACCGTTATTCACTGAGTTGCCACAGAAATCTCTGATAGTGGTACTATGAGATTTTTGTTTCCCTGGCAGTGGGAGAATCACAGTGCTAATCCAAATCATTACTACTAGCACCAGGGGGCTTTGCATTTGAAGTGCAGGTGGTACAGTAGAATTTGTAGCTGCACATGACTGTCTCCAAGTGTTAGGGAAGGGTGTCTTGGATTTTGTGTGAAGGTCCCTACACTTTTGAATCAGGCTTTAAATGGACATGAAACATGCCTCGTCTGGGAATTGGGACCTTGGGTACTACCGTATTGTAAGTCATCAATAACTCAGTAAGTACGTCATCATATCTCTGCATTTCCTCTATATGAACTGAACTGGATTGTCTCTTATGTGCAGGCTGTAATTTGTGAGCAGCACCAGATTAAGTTGCATTGTCCTGCTCATTTCTCAGAGGTTATCATGGAAGATGGCTTCATGGGTCCTGAAGTACCTTCTACACTTTGGAATGGTACACAGCCTGGAGTGCTGAGGAAAAACAGAATTGGTGTTTGCTACCTTTACCTTACTACATCTGGGAAGAAACTGGGGGGGCATAGGTTTTGGGTCATGAATGGCTTTACCATGTGGGTCACAAGGTTTCCAGTACAGAGTCATGGGCTCACCTGTTCCAACATAATGAAGTACAGTGCACCAAGACCCTTATAACTTGCCACACAATAAAGAAATGACTAATTCCCCATATGGCTGCAGGGAACCATAGCAGCAGTGTTACACAGTAAGTTCAAAAGACACTTTAAGCCATTTTTTTACTGTTCAGATGAGTAAAATTGGATAAAACAGGCACCATTCTGATCTAGGAGTTTGACAATTAGTGTATTTCATCATCACATTTCATTTCATAATCAGTTTGTGCAACTGTGAGAGCTTGAAGCATGTTGCATCAAGTCAGAAAGACCTAGTGCAGCTTTCTGACAAAGCAGGTCGTTAGGCTTATACAGGAGCTGGCCTGCTCTTTCCAAAACCAAAGGAGCAAATCAGTACATGCTTTAAACGTACACACTTCAAAGTAGCTATACCAGTGTCCCACTAACTGGCCCCAGATGTGTTAGGAGTTTGGATTCCCTTATGCTACACATAGCCTTTGATCAGGTATTAAACAAATTTGTATCTGACACCTCCTTTCTTGGGTATGAATTGATGATGCACAGGATTACTCTTTTATTGCTCGAGGGGAAAGGAAACTGATTTTTACAATGGCGGGTGTGTGTTTAGGGGAGGCAGAAGAAGCAAATATTTTGTATTTTTTCCTCTTTGTTAAAATAAGTCCATCAATGTGATGCCTGCAATGATGCTTGCAACCCAGGCTTGAGTGTCTCTGTGTTAGCACAGGCAAAACAATGAAATGGATTGCAAGCTTGGATCTCACTTGTGCTCTCCTCTGAGTTCAGAATTAAAATGAACTGTAAACAAAAGTATCAGTATTTCCCTTACCCATTTCTCCTGGGAGAAAGGGAAATAAAACAGAGGCAGCATAATAACGAAAAGAAAACCATGTTTTTAGAATTCTCTCATAGCCAGCAGTCTGGTGAATAGCCTCAGAGAAGGGATTTGCTTTCTAAGAGCCTAACTGGTTCTTCACTTGACCACAGGCTTTGTGTTTTACTCTGTATCTCAGATCTTTTGCAAGCCTACCTCTCATTGTTCACCGCAAGGGTGATAGACAAGGGTGAAAAATAGCAGGGAGTGTGAATATATCCAGCCAGATTTCTGCCCTTGCTCAGATGGACAGTGAGGAATTAGCAGCAAGAGGAGAAAGCAATCTACATTATCATAGTTCATGTAAATGCCTAAATAACAGTAAGAAAATTATCTGTAAGCAAAGATGTCTTAATATAATGTCTTTCAAACAGCTGTCCACAAGGCTTCAGTTGACCTACAAGGCAACTGCTTGAAGTGGTCTGAGGTGTGCTGAGGTATGCTGTAGGTGTTTAGTTGCTTAGTTATGCAAAGCGTGTAAATTGCATGACTGCTTTGGTTTATATAACATAACTGCCTTCCAGATTCCCCAAGCAGTTAGAAATCAAGGCTTGCTTAGTACAGTTCTGTCCCTCTGCCTTTCTCTGGGTGAAAGCAGTGGGGAGCAGGGGAAAAGGTGTTTTTTGTGTGTGCCCATTGCAAAAACTCCACTCTGCACAGATCTTGTGTGACTGCTGCAGTTACAATCACCTGATATAAGTAATCTTGATGCCTTCTGTAACATGTATGGCTTCAAAGAGCAGTGATTCTCTCCTGCTACTTGTTTTACACCTCTATTTTTGTTGATTGGAGTTCATTCTTACTGCAGTGGTTTGTGAGAAGAAAGAATCTGTCCCTATGTCTGCAGCATTTGCAGTTTAATTTAAACTTTGCTATGAAAAAGAAATGAGATCTCTGAAATGCTAGGTATCATTAAGATCCTGGTATTTACACACCATCTGCTTCAGTACACAAAGGATAACTGATCAGTTCCTTCTGTAGCAGGAGGTACCATGGTGTTACTGTGATTGGACAATATTGGTCCCAGTTCTCTACAAGTATAAAAGGAAAGAAAACAGGGCTTAAGGAGGGTGTATATGTATTTTAATCCTTCATAAACTGCTGTGATCATATATTGTTGTGCTATCTAAATGCAGCAATAAAAGCATTTGGCCTGTTAGCTCCTTCTTGACTCAGTCATATGTGAGGATGATGTCCTCAGTCATCAGACTGTAAGGTCTTGTCTCCCCTAATGACAGCAGGTGATAGACTCTCCTATAGTTAAGTGTTTGCTTCAGAAAAGATAGTTTTCAAAAATGCTGAATCTAACACCCTCATTTTTTTTCTTTTCCTGCTTGCAGAGCTGAGTCGAGGAACACTTTTATTCCCCCTGCTTTTCTAATCCTGCCTTCTTTGATATCTGAAATTCAATTTTGAGAGCAGATGCTTTTAGAAATTTGTACGGGCCAGAAGGGACTGGTCACAGCATTAATGTTGAAAAACCTCCCTCTAATCCAATTTATGCCAAAAGGTGCTTGTTGTTAAAATGCTCAAACACTGGTACCTAAAAGCATGCTGAAATAGTTTGTTCTTAGCATGTGTTATGCATCCACAGTTCCCATTAGCTTTGGCTGGACCTGTACTTTGACTTTTGTTTATTTAGGAACCAGTTTTAACACTACATTCTTTTATGCCTGTCAAGCACATTTAGGCTGGAGTGGAGAAGAAAGCTTGTAACCATCAGATGAGGTTAAGTTCTTGACCAAAAGAAGTAATGAGACAAGATACCAAAGAGTTCTAGCATTGTGTTTATTAAAGGAATTATGTGCTTGAATCAAGAAGGAGCTTGGGCTACTGGCAGAAGGAGATATGAACTGGTGGACATGTAGTGTTTTAAATAGTCATGGTACAAAGGCAAAATTTAGCATATAAGGTTATTGAAGTGTTAGGTGTTTGTAAGTATGGGTTCTTCAGCTTACAGTATTGCTTTCAATTTTATAGCTATAAGCCAGAAGCTGGTGAAACCATGGATGCTTACTAGTGTTATGTATAACCTGTATTCAGTCTGAAATCTTTTCCCTTAAAAATGAGGAAATTAGTGAGCACAGGAACATGAGAAACAAGCATTAACTAAAGTGCTTCATACTGCTTTCTATTTTTTAATCTCTTTTTTTTTTTTTTGCATCTGCTTACAGAATTACTTGTGCACAAGTCCATCTGCTAGGTTACATCTGGGAAAAAATGGGGATTCATCTGGAGAACATCTCATACAACACTTAGGAAGCTTTTTTTTTCTTCTTGACTAACATCAGCTTGTCAGCAATATTTAAGCTGTAAGATCATAAGCTGACATGCTGAATGGCTCTTTCTAGTTTTTCTTTTCCCAGATTCTTGCTGGACTTTTAGAATCCCTTGTTGTTCTGCATGGAAGCTGTCTAGTTCAATTCTGCACTGATACCCAGTGTTCTTAGATTCCCCAAGGAAACTGGTAACAATTATAGACTGTCAGTCCAGCCAAGACTCAGGATGGATGCATACCTTTCTGAGCACCCACTCTCTCCTAGCTGGATGAAGATCTTTGTGCTTAGACTGAGTTGAATGCTGTGGCGAGAATGAGTAACTGGGTGACGGAGAAAAAGCAGATCTTCCTTCTATATGGTTGTGGGACTCTTGGTCTGGTCACATATGTTTTAATGTCATTTTGAGACTCAAGCCAGGAAATAGGAAAGAGTGCTAACTTCTTAGAAGCCAGTGATGGAGTGCTGTCTCCGCAGAGCTGCCCTGCTACACTCGTTGGTGCTAATTAGTTTGTGTCTGTTGAGCTTCCTTGTGATTCAGTCTGTTCTAATTAACACTTACCTGTAGGTTGCTGCTGAACTCCAGAAATCTCATTCATTTGTGACACACATTTCACCACCCTGGGGAGACAAACATATTTTGTTGACAAAGGTGCTGATAACACTATTGGACTGCGGTTTAATGTGTGTGCCTTGGAGATGGAGAGAGGTGACAAGACAGCCTGAGTGGGAGAACTGAGTTAAAAATAAAACTAGGAATTGGTTTTTTTTTAACTGCAGCTGCAGTTTGTCTACCAGTTTGAATTGTTTGAGCCCCAGACTGTGTGATACTTTGTCTGCTACGGACAATTATAGGAAGTGTTTATTCCTTCTATCTCTGTCTCTTTATCCTATATAGTAACATGAAAAGATACAATTGTTAGAATGAGAAGCTTAGGAATTATATATGTATATATATACTGTGTATATATTTATATATAAATACACTATATGCAGATACAGTCTCTGTTTCTCTATGTAGTCTATATATATAGTTTGCTTTAAAAAGTAAAAAATCGGGAGCTATTCTAGTTAAATATAAGCTTTGCAAATGGAATATACCTGAAACTACTGCAAAATTTATATTGGAGGCTGCAGCACCCAGGGACCTTGCAACAGGTTTTAGAAATAATTTGCAACTGAGTATATGAGACCTTTTTTGCTTGGGCTGTGTCAGCTGCCAGTGAGGCTGTCTGCTGCAGTAGAGAAAGGAGTAATTGCAAAAGACAATCTGACTCCATAGGTACCGAAGAAACAGCATTTGGCACGGAGACCTGTGCTATTTGCATCCCAGCAAAGAACTCTGGAAATTCCAGAAAGTCTTCCCCTACAACCGTAACTCCTCCTGAACCCTTTCCAAAGACACAGTGCATTGTCTTTGGAGACTGAAGCATATCTGAAAGTGGGAAGTGCTGGCCCAAGAGCTAGGGCATTTGGTTCCTTCTAGTAGGAGGAGGCCCCAGATAGAAGGCACCACCCTTCCAGTTTACATAGAATTGTAGAATCATAGAATGGTTTGGATAATCTATGTAAAAGTCAGTATTTTATAGTTAAAACCTTTGAAGTCAAAAGTTTGTATGGATGTTAACATGTACCCTTCATGAGATGGGCGTTTCCTTGATGTTCTTGGTCCTTCCCCTTCTCTGCATCTTATATTATTGCCTTCTGTGTGGGCTTTGTGTTTTACTGCTGTTCTGTAGCATGATGAAAACTCCTCTGGAAATACAAAAGGCAATTTTTCTGCCTTAATGGCTAACTCAGAATGACTTTGCTTTTGTAATTTATTTTCAATCCTCTCTGCAACATAACAAATGACTCATAGCATTATTTCTTCAGCCATTTCTGTGTTGACAATGCTAATATACTGTGGTATGCCAGAAACTATACTTTCATTCCACATTGATGATTTTCTCAGGTCCAGTTAGTAGTTATTCTAAGCATCACTGACATCCCTAAGACTGCTGAAGAGACTGGCCTAAAATTGACAATGACAAAATGAACCTTGAACACTCTGGTAGAGCACGTGGTGTATGGAGCCTGCATGGAGTTATCTGAATTTTGGTGATATTGGACTCTAATTCTGTTTTTTATGGCCATGGGTTGCTTTTGAAACCTCACTTACAAAAGGCCTTCAATTTTATGTATCAAGGACAATCTCTGTTGTTAAAATAACTTCCAAAAGTGACTTTGGGAACACATTCAACCCTGGACTGCCTTTGGGGAATCCAAGACAAGCTAAAGCTGTCTCCATCACAATAAAGAGATGTTAACAGGATCCCAGCAGAAGAATAAATTATGAACCAGACCAATCTGCTCACCTTACACAGACCAGTACTGAGCTAATAGCTTAATTTTGCCACTGGGGAGTAGTTGTCCATTGTCCATCTGACTTCTGTCTCAGCTTGACTAGAAATGGCTTGAGTGGGGGCATATTGATGTGGCCGGAAATGGAGATTGAACTAATGCTTAGTCATTTTAAAAGGGTTTTTGCAAAGAATAGGTTTGAAAACTGGATGTTTAAACAGGAAGCTTCCTATTTTGAAGAAACATTTTTCTATTCTCTTTCTGCTTTTCCTGAGTTTTCTTTCTGTTTAGTTTGGCTTTACCCTTCAACTGCTTAATCTGAAGGGAAAATGTTAAGCTATGGCAAATGTCGTGCAAAAACCTAGCAGGCCAAGCACAAAAGCTTCCTGGGATGATGAAAAGGCAAGTGGTTTGTTTGATTTGACAGGCAAGTACTTAGCCTATCTTTTATGTATCAAAAAGCAATATTACAGCTTACAAGCTCCATATAATGCTCATGCCACTTTTCCTGTCCCCAGTACAAGCCATACTTTGGTTTAGTAGTAAGTTGTATACAAAAAAAGGCATGAAATAATTGGAAACTTGAGCGATAACATCTTTTCAGTTGCTAGAACACAGACCTTCAGTGTTTCCTATGCCAGGCTTCCTCATGGTGGGATAGCTTGGCTTTAAAAATACCACTCTGCACTTGCAGAGCTGATCAGCTTTCACATACTGGGGACAGAGGCCTGATTCCTCTCATGCTGAGGTGAGAACAGTGTAATTCAAAAATTAATCAAAGTAGTTCCAAATTTCCCTGGGTATACATAACAGGAGATTCTGGCTTCTGTTTTCACTTTAACATTAGCGTTTTTATTAGAGATAGTTGGCACTGAGTAAAGCATCCATACTGGTGACCTGAGCAACATCATCTGCTTTGAAGCATCTGTTTTGTTAATGCTTTGTCCACTGCTGTGCAATGGACGGACAAAGTGCTTCTCCAAGCTGCTTCATGGCACAAAGAGCATTACTTCAGCCACTTCCTTCCTTTTTTCAGTTACTGGTCCATTGCTCTGTCATTGCATTATCTTAATTTTAGTGCACTTGTGAAGAAACAGGCATGTGGCGTGAGGCTTGGGAAGCATGGGATGTGGGAGCATATAGCCATTCATCATTCAAAGGGATGTAGAGGCATTCGTAGAGGACTGGCGCATGAAGTCGTCTCACAGTACAAATAAGCTGAGTCCTTTTCCTCTTCTCTCGTACAAGATGGAAGCAGTTTGTATAAATTTAGGCAGTTTTTCTTTTGGTTTAATTTTTAATAAGACAAAGTAGTAATTCATTTTCAGAATAAACTGCTCAGTAATCACGGCTCTCACTCGGTAAGCTTCAGTGTGCTGCTGACAGACTGTCTTCCAAAACAGAACATGTGAAGTGGTCTGTTAATAATTGCTTATTGGATTGATTTAATGAGGCCATCTTAATTTATGATAGTTTGTATTTAATAGCAATCTTCTCCATAAATCCTCGTGCTTCCATTTTCTACTAGCATTTTCTTAGCATCTTTAGTGGACTGGCCTACATGCCATGTACTTTTTAAGCACACTTTTTGCACATTAATTAAAAAAAGGGAAAGAAGATCAGTGTTCAGAACAGGCAGTAATAAAAACTCAAGTAACAATACTTTGCTCTATGTTGTGTGTATGACCCGAGGCACTTCCCAGAAGACAAATCTCATCCATTTGACATAGAGAGAAGTGGAGACTAGGAAGTTTTGCTAAATTTCTAGAGATAGCAGCAACAGAAGCCAAAGTAATATTTGAGAGTTTCTTGGCCAATTTGTCAGGCCAATAGCCCTTTTCTTACTCCTATATGTTCTCGGTTACGTTGTTTAGCACTGTCTTTGAGGAGGAGAGATTTTGCAGAAGCCACAGCTGGTCAGTTGTCCTCTCCAAAGTGAAGGACTCTACTCTGGTTGTGGTGGTGTTCTTGTAGTGAGGAGGTGAGGGTTGTTCAGAGCAGCGGGCAGCCACGCAGTGCATTACGCTGCTTTTTGAAGAACAGCAGAGCACACAGGGAACGTAGCTAGTGCCTCAGTGCAAGTCCCTCTGGCATGTGTGGGCTATCTTCCTTTTTGATGTAAATTGTTTATCAAAAGCAGCTCAGGTGTTGGGAAACCAATAGCTGCTTCTAGTCTGTTTTGTTACAGAGCTTTCGGTAGCTGTCTTCAGGCCGTGCCTATATCATCTAGGCTTTGAAGCAACTTCTTCAACGTCCAGAGAGCACTCTAGTCAGTACGTCATGGGAAACTTCAGGAGTGCTTGATCCATCCCTATGTAGTATCTTCTGACGTGGTCTGGATGATCCCACTCCAGGACCACGCGCGGTCTGCAGATTTACTCCGCATATTGCTGGTGCAACTGCACTAGGCCTCCTGCATCTGCCTGTAGAAACATAGAATATCTCAAGTTGGACGGGATCCATAAGGATCACTGAGTCCAACTCCCTCCTCCTTGCAGGGGAGCCATGGCAGGTTTGAGGTAGTATGATAGAATATAATCAATCCACCAGTCTTCCCCATATTGATATTTCAGCCACCATACTCTACACCAGAGAGGCTTTAGCCACTAGGGTGTTTTATTATGGCGCATGTTCCCATTCATGGATAACCTGTGCAATGATGTCAATGACCAAGTCCCACAGTGTCCCAAGGATGGAAAACAAGTCCATAGCTAAAATAAGAGTGGAGCATTGCGCTGTCCCTATTCTGATCTTCACGAAGGCCTCTTCAGTATTGCCAACCAAATAACTGACTGTTTTGCCTGGAGCCCTGTCCAGCCTGATGCTGAGCTCCCACAAAGCCCTGAATGGCAAGAAACAGGCTTGTGAACATGTTTGAAACTGCTGAGAAGAGGGTGAGTTGTCCCAGAGTGGCACATATCCCAGGAACAGATGCGGCGCCGTGCTTACAGGCATGCGTCGAAGGGACAGGATGGGGGTATCCTTAATGAAGGCTGAGCACCATGGAGAGCCAAAAGCAGAGGGGTGCTGCTGCTTGAGGGATTTTCATGCAGTGCTAGGTGCTCTTACCAGTGGCAACATTGCCTGCTTGAATGTCACCTTTCAGAGTAAGCCAGGCTGAGCAACAAGACAAACTCTTCTCGTTCCAGTCCCTCTTTATTAGTCTGTTGAGGCAAGTGTTGTTCTTTGAGCAGCAGTGACAATCGCCTTTTCTCTCCTCACAGTTTATCCAAGTGGGGATAGACAAAATGGATTATTTTTTTTTCCAGGCAGCCATAGCAGTAGTTCTGAGATCTTTGCAGAAACAACGTATGAGACTTCAAGGTATCTTAGCCCTTAGTCAGAGAGCAGTGAGGGGATGGGAGGGGCCTGCAAGACACGGAAATTGGTATGTTCTGGTCCTAAAGTCTTTGGAAAGAGCCAGCTGTGCTCTACCATGGTGTTCAGGTGGACCAAGCCTACATAGGCAGCTACTGTTTTCTCTGGCCAATGTGAGCTTCTAGAGATAGGTGCACACAGACCTTGGGAGAGCAGAAGAGAGCTAGTGTAGGTATTCGGCTCCTGGGCTTGCTCCCTCCTGCCCATGGAAAGCACTGGTCAGGCAGTGAGCCTTACTCAAGGCTGTGGGGCAAGTCACTGGGACATGACGGAGCGGGTAAGTATGGGGTAGGGTGGTTATTCGGAGGCCTCTCCTTGGCTCTGGTGCAAAGGTTTGTATGCACAAGATGAGGTTTGCTCTGGGCAGTCTGGAAGGCACTGCTGTGTGGAAGCTCTGGAGGGGCTGCTGGAGCATCCCTCCCTCACAGGGGGTTTCCAACGCTTCCTGGAGATGTGGCTGAGGACTCATCAGTAGTGGCTAGAGGGAGAAGACATGGGGCACAGGGAGAAAAATTTCATGGTAAATGTCTGTCTCTGGGTATATAGATTTCTCCAGAGACTTCACTTAAGGCAGAAAGCATCTGATAATTATTTATGAAATCTGGGAATTACTTATTAGTAAGAATGGCTCAGTGCTCTGACACAATATCCCTCTGGAGGCACCGAACTCAGTATCAGCCCTGACTGTCCTACTATCCCTTCCAAAACTGCCTTTTGATACTGCTGGCATTAATGTCTCTTGTTTCACCATAGGAAAGCAGCAGGAATCAGAGAGATACTTTCTCAGCCTGATTTCATGGTAGGATTTCACTGAGGATTTATAATGTGGTGCTCCTTTCTCACCTAACAGACAGTTAGCTGACTGAAGTGCTTTGCTCTGTCCGAGCTTTCTCTTTGATATATTTTCATTTTAAAAGTTGAGTAGAGTTTAAGCAATAAATGATCAAGCATTTCATCCAAAAATAGTCAATACATCACCTGGGAACTGAAAGTCCACAAGTTTATGCAGATAAAATGAAAGTCCTTTGAGACGATCATGTTTTTATTGCTAATTTTATTTTTGCCAGAGATGTGATTGACTCTTCAAATGCTCAAGCAATTTTTTCATGACCATACCATTTTGAGTCTTCAAGTGTTGCTCAACTCACTTTGCACATGATTAACGAAGAGCATTTTACAAAGGTTCTTTCAGTGGGTTACCTGTCAGTATGGGTGGGGCAGAAATCTGTAATAAGGGTCAGACTCATTTTAATTATTGGCCAGTGGACTCTTGATTTGGTTCAATGATTTGGCATCATTGAAGTGATTGTCAGACTGGGCAGGCTAAGAGACATCTCAGCTTTAGAAAAGCCCAAGGAAATAAATAAAAGAGAAGGGGAAAGTGTTTTTCTTTAGTGCCCAATATTAAACATTCATGCAGTTTTCAACTTTCTCTACTCCTGCTGGTATCATATGATTCATAATAAAATTTCATATTCATTTTATGATCCAGCCCAGCTGGTAGACTGTGCTGAGGAAAAAAAAAAAAAAAAGAAGAAGAAAAATCGGATAAAATCACTTAAATTTATCTGGGAACTTACATTGTGGTACCTTTGTCAAAGTCCTGCCATTCTGTGTTGCAGGAGGTGCAGGCCTGAATGAGGTCTTAAATGCAATCATTTTTCCTCACTCACTTAAAGTAATCTGGTCCTTCTGAAATCCCGAGTTTTCCCATCTGATTTAAAAGTAAAAAACCCCAAACCCACAGATTTATCTCTAAGTAAGCAGTTAATGAGTCAGATGCACAGAAAAAAAGGAACATTCAAAATACTTTCATGCAGCCATGGTGATTCAAAGCTTCTGTGAGTGCCCCTGTGCCCTGCACTGAGAAGTTCCCCGAATTGGGAGAATTTGATTCCTCAAACAAAGGGTCTATACTCAGGGATGCAAAGAGCTGAAAGGCTCTTAGAGGAATGCTGTCGTTTCTCCTATCTAATTCAAATGCTGCTGGAAAAAAAAAAAAAAAAAAAAGGTGGCCTGCATTCAGCTTTGATCCTGTTTTCAAATCATGCTGCAGATCTTGTATTGGCTGAACTGGGGTCTCTGGCCATGTCAGAATTACTTTTGCAGTGTTTTTTTTCCTTTAAAAAAATTATTCAGCTATTTAAAAAATAAATAATATCTGTGTGACAAAGTAGCAGTTAATGTTGCTGACCCTTTTTTGAGAGCTGGGTGCTCTTTTCTCTGCTACTGAGTCTCTCTGAGCTTGGGAAAGTCTTTTAAAATCCCAGCCATGACAGCACCCCTTGGAGCACATTCACAGCTCATCAGGATGACAGTCTCAAAGATGCTGCTGACAGCTAGATGTCAAAAAGCAGAGGGCAGGAAGGTTGCCCTCTCCCATAGCTGCAGGGACTGACCCGTGTTCCCTGGGGGCAGGAAGAGCCAAGTGGGGGCAGCATCGGGGGAGGAGGTGGTGTTGGCCACTGCTGAAAGCTCTCCTGGTCCCTTGGCCCTAACCTGCCTCACTGGATCGTGAGCAGCTTCCCATGGACACAAGAAGCCGCCTGCTGCCACACTCAGCAAATGGAGCATTTGTTCCCATCTTCCTTGCTGAGTTTCAATTTTCAGCTGCCTCCCAGAGGCTGAGCAGCCATGGACAAAGGAAAGGCCATTTTTTACCCTGTTGGTGCAGGGTTTTCTTCTCCTCTTCTCTCCCCAGGGTTGTGTTTCATGTGTAGTGTAATAAAATGTGATATTGACGGAGAAGTTAATGGGTGGGTCAGGCCCTCTCAGCAAGAAGACTTTTTTGATTAAAGGCTGCTGCTGAGAAACTTCTTGACTACACACCCTGGTGTACCCTCTATAGCACCTCAATCAGCACCTGGGAAAAGGGACTATAAAATGAGAGAAGTGGGAGGAAATAGGCCTGGTGGTGTGTCCCCCAAGAGGGACTTGTGTGTTTTCTGTCTCTGCAAGTTCTTTACTAAAAATGATTGAAGTAGAGAAATTTAGCATCCTGCAATTGATGCTGTGTTGTGTATCTTATTGAAGTAGCTCATTTGCATATAAGACGCACAAATATCTTGTGTAGTAACAAGGCAGAGACATCGCGAAGGCTGCCAGCTGCTTGGCTGTAAGCACTAGCAATCAGGTCAGTCTGTCTGTCTTGAGGGTCTCAAATAGGGCTCACAATGTAGCCAAGACTTTGCTGCTTTTCCTTCTTCAGTTGTTGCTCTCATGTGGCAAACTCACTCAAGGTGGATGGCACAGACGAAGAGGAGGTCTGGGTACATCTCTCTTCTGTGCAGCTGCTTTAAAGTCACATAGGAATTCTGGGAGGTCTAATTGCATGGAGAGGCATAAGTCCACCTGTGTGTGCTGCGGCTGTGTGGGACAGGTTACTGGGTGGCACTTCTGGGTTTTTATGGAGAGTTTTCACAGGGTAAACTTTAAGGAAGAACAACCCCTCTGTTTTTGGCAGAACAGAACCTCAACAATTAGGCAGACTGGAAACCTTCTAGCTGGCTTGTTTGTCCCCATTCAAAATAAAGCTGTTCCTTGCTATGTACTATCTTTTTTTTTTATTGTTTTTTCTTCTTTTCTTTCTTTTTTCTCCCCTTTTCAAGTATGTCTGTGGTTAGGGGTCTCTTTATTCCTTTCCTCTCAGACAGCTCTTTCAGGGCCCCTACTCCATGGATTTCCCTGCAGGCAAGCTTTTTGTTGCTGGATAAGTTTTCCGTTCATTAATGTTTTGGAACTGTTTTCACTCTCAGTGAAAAGTGATTAAAAAGACATAATTAGTTTCTTATTCCCTTCCTTCAAATACCTTCTTTCTCAGATGTATTTTTTTCCCCAGGAATCTTCCTTTTTTTGCTCCTGCTTCCGCTTGTCCATTAGCACGTAAATGCTCTTTAGAAATACGTTCTTTCTTGTGCACTATTTCCAGGCTCACTGAGGTGGGAGCTCGCTCGCTGTGAGGCACTAGGTGTGTGCATAGGGTCAGGGCTATTTCTGCAATTACCCAGGCTGGGAAGTTGGGGTGTGTCAGCTGGAGCTGACTAATACTTCTCCTGAACTAAAAGTGATGCTCTGTCAGTTACTCTTGAAGACCCCTGAGGTGGGGGAAATGAGAACCCCTCTATAGTTTGACAGTGATATACAGCAATAACCACCTGTTTTTCCTGCACAAAGCACCTGACAAATGATTACTGACCCAAAGCTGTTAATGCTTTACTAGGGCCCAAACTCTGACTTGCATGTTTGCATAAAATCTTCTGGTGTAAACTCCATCTTCTGAT
The DNA here is from genome assembly GCF_011004875.1 of Balearica regulorum gibbericeps. Lineage (NCBI taxonomy): Eukaryota > Metazoa > Chordata > Aves > Gruiformes > Gruidae > Balearica > Balearica regulorum. The sequence continues at coordinate 49,280,537 of NC_046188.1, read as the reverse complement.
TGAGACTGTGGAAGACCAATATTTTATTGTTTTACAATGTTTTCATTCTTTCTCAGACAAAATGTTATGTTTTTATTGCAGATGAAAGTACGAAGAAGTTGTGGCTGTATTTTTCACAAGCAAGGTGTCAGGTTTAGCTTCCTCAATCACACTTATCTGTATTAAGTTTCTCAAAGAGATCTTCAGCTCCCTTTTGTTACCAGATGCAAAGGCAGGAGCCCACTGCCTTTGAATTTTATTGATTTATTTAAGACAAACTGGAAACCCCTCAAATTTAAGAAGGGAGCTGAATGCCCCTACTGAGTGCAAGTCGGTGGCAGGGCTGCAAGTGCCAGGTCATCCCGCTGTCATGGGGGCACAAATCCTCTTGCTGCAGTAGGTCTTGCTCCCCCTCGTGACACCTCACCTCCTGCCTCTGCCCAGCATCCCTCCTTGCCCTCCCTGTGCCTTTCCTGCTGCCCTAATGGGATATTGAACACTCTAGCAAGCAGCTTCTTTTGATCACATCTCTGTCTTTGTGTCTTTTCTAAAAGAAAACAGCATGTAAACTCCCTCCTTATTGTTGCCCTGGTCCTTGGCTTAGGACTGAGCAAAAGGACGATGGGTGTCATCTTCCAACTGACCACTGTCCCCTTCATGGCTCCGGTTTCTCCACAGCCAGTCCTCTCAAGATGCGACTAGGCTTGACCCTGTCTCGTCTATGAGACTTGAGTGCTTGCAGGGAGAGAGGTTTGGCTTCACAGCCCTCTGCTGGGGAGGAGTTGTGTGCCACTGCAGTCCCCCAAGGTTCTGTGGCCGAGATGGTCTCAGCAGGGAGGAGATGTGGCAGAAGGATGTTCCCTAACAAAGTGACCTACTTCTGACCAACCTGCCAGGATGTCTGCAGCTTCCACTGTTAAAACAACAGACTCCAGCCAGGCAAAGCCTCCCAGAGCCGTTGTTGGTTTTACTTAAGATGAACTTTCAGGGTGTCTTTCCCCGTCCTCTTCTGGAGTTTCACTGCTTGACAAGAAGCTGTTGGAATTGGCTGAAAAGCAATTGTCCTGATTTTTGGCTGGGATAGAGTTAATTTTCACAAGAAGCTGGGAGGGACACAGCCAGGACAGTTGACCCAATAATGTCATGGTCAGTATATAAGGGGGTAGCTGGCTGGGGAGGGACAACCGCTGCTCAGGGACGGGCTGGGCATGAGGTTTCCGATGGTGAGCAGATTGCATTGTGTATCACCCACTTTGTATATTCTTTTATTAGTATTATTGTTGTTGTTTTCTTCTTCCTTTGCTGTCCTATTAAACTGTACTTAAATCAACCCGCGAGTTTTACCTTTTTCTTCTGATTCTCCTCCCCGTCCCACTGGAGGGGGTGAGGGCTGAGCAAGCAGCCGTGTGGTGCTCAGCTGCCAGCTGGGGTTAAACCATGACAGCAATTAATGATGGAGCTGGGCTTTTGACTGACATAGTAATTATGCTGGAAAATATACTTGTCCCTGCATATTAAAGATGGGATTATTTCAAGGACATCTCATTAATGTGCTGTTCACCAACAAAGAGCCCAGTAACCTCTGTCTTAATAAGATTAGTGTGGGGGTCATAATGTAGAAGGCTGCTAGGGTGATATATTCAAGTTTTTGTTCTAAAGAAATAAATTACCTACTGCTGTCTGGTAAGGGCATACGGGAATAGATTTCATTTAAAAAGATGGAGACTTGACATTTACTCATTTCCTGATAGCTAGCAGATAACCTGTGCCCATCCTTCTTTGTCCAGATGCTGCACATCAGCCATGAAACCCCAGGATTCAGGAGGGAGCCTGGAGCAGTGGTCAGAGCAGCTGAGGATTGGCAAGCAGGTAGCTCCCCTGGCACCCTGCTTGGATCAGCAACTTATCTCCTGTATGACTGTAAGCATGACCCTCTACTGTCTGCTTCTCTTTATCTATAATATCTGGATAATAATTGTGCAGAGCTCATCTAAGATTAAGATTAATGTCTGTTTGTGCAGTGCTCCAGCTCCTTTGGAGCAAGGTCTGCACCCCTTGTCAGGGAGCACAGGTGCTGCCATCGTGTTTGACCTGTTGTGCTCTGAAGGAGAGGGAAATAGTAATACAGAGGAATGGAAAGAGGTGCTGTCAGTCTGGTTGTAGTTTGATCAATGTGTGAAAATTCAGGCCTTTCTGGGACTCCATGTCAGCGATGCAGATGCTTTTTCTGGTTGTGCAAGACTTCCTCCACTCCCTGCTGATGCCTGGGGGTAGGTTTTGGGTAAGCCAGAGTGTGACACTGCTAAAAACATTTCCAGGCAGCTTTCCCCTTCCTGACTCCACTCACATCTGTCTACCATCTGTTTTGATTTTGCCTCTGCTGTGCTATTTGTAAACATCCTCTTGAAATATTCGGGGCATGCAAATTTTGGGAGCTCCCCCCTTCCAGCATGGTGTGCAAGGGGCAGTCTTCTGCTGCCACATAAAACGTGAGAGACGCTGACCAGTGCCGAAGAGGAAAACCAGCTGGTATTTATTATCAGCACTGCCGGTCTGCAGAGGCATCTCAGTAATGGTTCAGGAATCCCTGTCATTGAGCTAAATGTACAATCAACAACAGAATCCAATCCCGTAGTGTCCTGTGCTAGCCCTTCCATAGCAATTTCTGCCACTGTCTAGAAATATTTTTAAAGTTAAAACCACAAGTCAACTCTACCCTGAAAAGGGAGATGTGCGAAATGGTAGTCTTGAATGTCACTATTGATTTTTACCTGAAAGGCACTGATTTATTGTAATGGAGTACAGTGGTGTAAAACCCCTTGATAGTTTACCAAGGGAATTCAGAATGCCTCTTGCATACAAGCTGCGTGTTTAACTGCTTTAGCATTAAAATAAATAAATAAAGCATTCCTTATCCTCTTGGTTTCATGATATTTCATTTACCTTTCAGACAATATGCAGAAATAGGACTAGGGAAATGCTACTTCAGATTTATGTAGGTTGAAAGTTTTTTCAGCACAGTGGTAATGAGCTGCAGTTAGGAGGTATATTTTAATGCAATTTACTTATGAGCTAGATAGATAGTGCCAAGTTGTAATGTTATGTTTATTACTCTTATGCATCCATAGGTAGAAGTGGTGTAATAAATTGCAGTCATGATACTTTCACTTCTGCTGCATACTCTAGTAATATACTGAGGTATTTGTGCAAGATATTGTGTGTTAAATGTTATTAATTTATGCTTTGAGCCAGGGGAAGGGTGGCATGCCTGAGAACATCACTTTGGTGGACTTCATGAAAACTTAGTGCACAAGATTGTCCCTATGCCAAATAAATGCTTTTTGAAGGCTATCTTATATAGCTTAATATCTTACAGTTTAAATAGATAATCATGTTAATGACAGGGCAAGAGCTCCGAGGTGAGCAGAGGAGGCCTTGCAGTCATCCTGTTTCTTGGATAAGGGAGAGTAATAGAGTGTCTTTTTCCCCAAAATACCTTTCTTAAAGGCCATGATGAGTTATCAGTTCAGAGTGAAGCAGTTGTGTAGCTGAAAAAGTCAGGTTTTTTCTTAGTTTTTTAATATACTGCTGCATCTCAGTTGAGTTGCAAATAGGATTTTCATACTTCTGGAAGGGGAAATCATGTAAAGAGCTCTTTTGGCCTCACAATATTTGATTACTTTCTTTTCACCTGTTGTAGGCATACTGGAATCCCAGTTATGCTGTTGTATCTGTTCATCCTCTCTCTGTTAAAACAGCACTAAACATTGAAGACCCATGATCAGGGGTTCTTTGGTGAGTGTGGAAGGAATTGGTAGCCAGTATTACTTCTCACCACTCCAAAACCTCAATTCCAGATTTCAGAGGTTCTCAGTTTTGTCCCCTTAATGTAGTGCTGTTATGTCTGATTTTTAAAAAGTCTCTCTTACCAAAGAGTAAGTAATTCAATTGCATTTCAGTGTAGATAAACCAGGTCAGAGTCTGTGTCAGCAGAGATAGCACTCCACTTTAGTAAGTAAACAAAAACATTGAACATCTTTCTTTAGTCTGAAAGCTGTAAACATTGCTTCATCATCTGCTTGAAGACTCAGTGTTATTTATGGCTTAACCTATGATTTCAATGCTAAGACTAATTAACTCTGCTGCTGTTTGTTAGGCAATGCTTCCTTAGAGTAAAGCGAGTGTAAAGGCTCCACTGCATTGCAGTTGTAAAAGTCAGTAAAGGGAATGGCGTGATTTCAGCGAGTTACCACACGTTAGAGTTAGAAGGGACTATCAGATCATCCCCAGAAGTCAAGGTTGGGAATTTCATCTGGTGCTGCTGCGCTGGACCCGTAACTTGTGCTCAGCCAAAGCATATCTATCCAGCAAGATCTCTGCGTGAGGCACAAGGGTTGGAGATACCTGTTAAAATTCATTCTAGGCCAGTTGAGACCAGAAGCTGTTACATGAGGGTGGCTGGTTAGTAATACAGGAGGGGAGCTGGTGAACTGTCTCATAAGACAAGTGATGTACCAAACTTCCTGCCTGCCTTCTGCTCTCAGGGTCCTCTGTGTGTTAAGATAGGAGTCACATCACACCACCCTAATCCCCTTTGGGTTTAACCCTTTCTCTGGCTTTCACGGTATCACTTTTTTGCCTGTCAAGCTTTTTGGAGACATTACTTTTTTATCTGTCTTATGTATTACTGGATGTTCTCTTATAGCTGTTTTACTGTCTGCTTGTACACAATAAAGTAGAGGGAAGGCCATTACAGGAAGGATGCATGCTTAGCTTTTAGGGTTTTTTTCCCCACTGGTTTGCTTTACTGTCACAGTGAGATAGATATGGGGGGAAATGTGCAAAATGTATACTCAGCCACTGTTGTAGCTGGGCTGTAATAAGACTGTAGAAGATTCTCGTATTTGAAAGACAGCTTTTTCAGCTTATTGTAATTTCACATCCAGCTTGAGTACCCGCCAGGATTTCCAAATTGACTTTTTTTCTTTTTAAAAGTTTCTCATAACTTTTTTTCAGCAGTTTGACTCTGCAATATCTGCAGTTTTACTGTGATACACTACCCTTGGTGCCTGCCTGTGGTGAAGTCTACCATTGTGTGGTTTTTTGCTGCACTTAGAAAAGAGCCTCTCTTGCCTGCACTTCGATTGCCTTGGTAGTGGGACTGACCTCTGAAAGAGGGAGAACTGTGTCCTGCAAGTACAGTCTTTCTCCAAAGAACAAGAATTTTAAGACTCTATCTCTGCACCCAAAAGCCAGGCACAGGCAATAGGAGAAATAAATCTCAGTGTGGAAGCCCCACAGTTTGGGCTTAGCTGGGCACTCGGGCAGTTTCTCAGCCTCTGCCGAGGTGGAGCAGAAAGCCTGGCTCGGGTTCTTCCTGCTCACTAGGGTGTTCAGAAATGGAGCAAGGCAGTTTCATGGCTGTATTTGAAAACATGGTGTGAGAACTGCGTGACACATTATTTTCTCTTATACTGGGTTTGGAAGCCAGCAAAAAATCGCAAAGCAGGATACCCTTCTTCTTATGAATTCACTGTAGCAGTAATTTTGGGTATTATTGAAAAACAGCACCCATTCTGCAGCTTGCAAGTGAATTTCTTCGTTGCTTTCTGGGTTTCCTTTTCAGAAACAGGCAACAGTGAATCTTTGGGCCTGATGTATAGCTTGGGTGTAGTGTGACATTTTTCTACAAAAACACTGATGTTGAAGCAAAATGAAAGCGCAAAAGCAGAGCTGCTGAATGAGTCTCTTGTGTATTAGCACCCTGTAACAAATATGAGAGGGAGATGTTTTCAAGTTAGTTTACCGAGTTCTTGTGAAATTGGTTGTAGACAAAATCACATTTTAAAAGCACATAGGAACAACTTCCTAGTCACCTATTTCCAAAAGCAGCTTAAAACAGAGAGACCACTAACTTTCATAGGAATTTAATGAGACTTGTACATAGAGATTGTTTTTGTGTATGAGACCTCAAACCTATTTGTTCTTAGCATCTGAAATTTTAATTTTTTAAATAAAATTGCCAAGTTTATAAATGCTCTTGCTGTCAAAGCATTCTTGGGAGCATCATGTTACGACAGCACCAGCAAATGGTTCTTTCCTTTTCAAGGACAAAAAAAGTAAAGAGTTTCTAGCTCTTGTTCGCTTTATAATACAAGCTTAAAATGTAACTCCATTACCCTGCTGTGGCCTGTTCGTGTTAAAAAGGGAGCTTTTCATCACATCAGAGGAGCAGGAAAAGGAATCATTTTATTGCGGATGATGGTATCTCACAAACCCAGGGAGGCTCACAGGAGAGCTACTTCATGTCCTCTGTGGGGAGGGCCCCAGGACTTCCAATTTCCATAACGTGCTGAAGGCACTGAGCCAAAATCAGCACTGGTGGTACACAGCAATGCAGCTACCCAGCTTTCAGCAGTGCTACATTCATTTACTTCAGCAGTTCCACATCCTCTGCTTCCCATTGGGTATTTTTTCCCCAAGTTGTTGTGATGAATAGCTAGCTACCCAAGACGCTTTTAATCTTTGATCATAGGATGAGGAAAAAGGGAATTTCCAAACACTGGCACAACTTCTGCCGGTGGTGTGATTTGGTTACAGCTGTTGCTGAAAGCTTTGCCACCGAGTTACTTGCCCCTGTTTTCTTTCTGCGCTTGAGGGCTGTCACACCCTGTGCTGCCCAGTTGGCACAGGTGTAAAGGGAATGCAGGTACGGGGCAGTTCTTCCCAGGATTTCTCTCATCATTTCTTGGTGGAAAGCCTAAAAAGGGGAGCCTGTGTCTTGGCTAACCAAGTGTCCCTGAGAGTGACACACTCCTCCCACATGTGAAGAGGAGAAAAAAGAGACAGAAAGATGCAGAAATTGTTCATCTTCTCTGCCTTTTGTTCTGAAGACAATTGTGTGCTGCTGAAATGGGGTGGTGGAAGCGCTGTGTGCTCCATGCCCTGCTGGTGTACCTTTCCAAGAGAGAAGCCTATTAAGGCAGGCTTTCGATAACAGATTTTAAGTGCTTCAGGGTGCGAAGCTGAGATTGCCCCAGATAGGGCATTTGCAGAGAAGGTTTTGGATACCTGTCCCAGGGAATGTTCCTGGCCTTACTAGTCTGTACGTGCACACTTGTGCCCTCCCCTAGCATTTTTTTGCACTTAGGTGAGCTTGATAGTAACCAGTGCTTTGCCTTTGGTGAGATGACTTCGCTCTTTGCTGGCTGATTTGATGTAACAGTGGAAAGGAAACTTGTGTGCCTTAGGCGTCTTCCAAATCTAATCCTGACTGTAGATGAACTAATTAAGAAAAGAGTTTTGGGTTCAGTTACAGGCACTTGTTCCAATCCTTAACCTTCCTGAGACGGTATAAAATTTTCCAGGGGAATTGTCGAAAACCTCTCTGTTCAGATGCCTGAAAACCAGAAGGCAGTAGTGCAGCAACAAGTATCCTATAGAGGGCATTTCTGCATTGGGAAGTGGTCTAGATGGCTGGGATTCAGAAATGGAAAAAGATCCATTACTGTACAGAGCAACAATAATTTTGCTACTGAGGTGCTAAAACCCACATGCGCTTGTATATCTCTTTTGAGCCTTTGAAGCAGCAGCTTGCGAGTGCCTGAATTCCTCTTAAATTTATGTAATGCGCCCATTTCCTTATTATCATTTTTATGGACAAGAGATCCAGCAACACATTACTTCTTAAATGTCCTGCCATTATGAATGCATTTGCTGTTCATTGTAATAGTGCCAATCATGATGAATTCATTTTGCATTCATGTAGATGTCATGAGCACTTTGGATTTAATTTTTTTTCCTAATTTAAATCAGTAAATGGACACTTAAAAGCATTATCCATATGCCCATTGAGCTGCCAAGGGAGCAAGGGAAAAGCGTGCCTGTAGAGTCAGGCTTGCATAATCCCCCACGTAGTGGGGAAGCTTCCTCCTCACTAGAAATTAGCAAGCAGCCCTTCTGGATTGATTGACTGTTCCTTGTGACAGTATGGACCTTAATCAATTTGTTGCATACACAACGGGCACATCTGTTCATGCCATAGGCGTTCCACTGTCATTTAGCGGCTGGCTCAATTTAATGGACCACTTACTGTAGCAGATACCTTCTTTGAGGTTTTTTTTTGAGCTGGCAAAGGGAAGAAACTCTCTGTATTTATCTGAGGAACCATCCCCTTTCTTATTTTGCAGAATGCTTTGAGTGCTTCCCCTCACATATGCATGCTTTAGCTGCAAAGGTTGGCGCTGCTGTGATAAGCCTGTGTATAAACTCTGTAGTTCAGTGATGCAGAATCTCTGCTCAGTGAACCGGGAGAGAGAAATAATTTGGTGGCAGATGTTGGGAGTTCAAACAGCACCAAACTTCCAAGTGCTCACGTGAATTGTAGAGTGTGTGGGGAGGGTACAGAAGGGGAGAAGCGCAAGGGGACCAGAGGGCTTGCGCAGACCCAAGTGCAGAGTGAAGAGTGCCAAAGGGAGGCATTTAAATGTCTCCAGCTCTCCTACTTGACCCAAGCTCTACTAGATCTGTCACCTCCTCCAAACACAGACATGCAAATTTTTATATACCATGCACTCACATTGTTTCTGGATGCTTTCCAAGTCTTTTGAAGACATGAGAAACCCACCAGAGCTATTTTGTGTATCACTGAGCCCGTAAGGTGCTCAGCCTTCCTAACACCCTTGTGAGTCAGCTGAGAAAACAGTCGCACAGAGGAACTATGTGATCAGCTAGAGGTCATCGATTAGGTAAGCCAAAGGAAGGACTAGAATGTGGAAGCCCCAGTTCCCAGACTTCTTAGCCCTTTTCAGTCTCTTCTGTTCTTTCCCCACATCCGCATCTGAAGGCAAGGGTCCTTGGTCCCATTTTACTGTATTAGATCCAGCTGGCCACAAAATATCTGTGACTAGACACCAGGACTGCGTGGTCAGTGTCCTGAGCACTGAGTCACCAAACCAAGCATTCAGGTCTCAAACTGGTGGGCTTTGTTTTCAGAGATTGGAAGAGGTAAAGGCTGAAAGGCTGGAAAACCAAAGAACAGGAGACCTGGTTTGAACCAGAGCAGCAGAATTAGGTAATGCTGAGTTGAGACCTGTAGGCTTTTTTGATAATACAGTCACGATCTCATCATGAATAAAACAATGTGTTTCACTTGACCACTCTATCTAATAAGGACTCACCTGCACTGGATTCTATCATTTCAAAGTAATGAAATCTCTGCATCACCTTGAAAGAGATAATTTAACCCCTGTGTTTATATGCATGTACATAACAGCAGTTTCTAGGGGGCACCCAGTAGGTCCATTGCTGCTTACATTTTTGATGCAGGAGAAAGGCTTCTCCTCAGGTTTATTGGTTCAGACAACTAGCTGGGAATTGTGGTTTTGCAGGGACTATTCTGCCCCCGCCACATTCAATGCTCTTTTTCCACACTGCAAATGCTGTCATGTGGTTTAGGCATAATCACTTCAGACGTTAAACTGCAAAGAGGAATCCTGAATGTGAAAGGCATGTGTGCAGATGGGGAGTGAAAGCTAAATAGCTGTTGTGCCTCAGATATAGGTTCTTAGTTGATTTTGAAATAGTTTTGAAATATTCCTTTATGGATAAGCTCTTATTGGTACTACTACCCTTTACTGCTTTTTTTTAGCTGGAAATTTATAATGGTTAATATCTGCTGCTTCATGTCTATGCCGAAAGAGGTGGGGAGGACAATAAACTGCCCAGTTGCCACGGCCACTTGTTTATACAGTCTTGACATATTAAGCCAAATTGATTCCTGGTGCAAAGATTTCCATGCACCTTATTTCATAACTGAATCTGAGAGTTGTGATTTCAGAGCACTTTTCCCTTTGGTTAAGTAGAAGTGATGGGAACAGATTTAGTCGGGTCCTTTTGGCATGATACCCCACACCTTCCCCCTTATATCAGTGTTGTGTAAAGTGGCAGAGCTGTGGAGCTTGATCATACAAGCTGCTGTAGTTTTCAGTCCTGCCTCATTTTTGAACTATTCCTGAAAAATTTCCAGCACTGAAGGTCTAGCATCTTTCCTGTTTCAGTAATTACTTCAGAAAAAGTCCAGGTAAATTGCACCTTCAGATGGCAGTTGTATAAACCTTGGCGATTTTTTTCATGAATAGTTTTTGCGGATTTTTTGGAAGTGTCCAAGATTCAACTCCAAATTAAATTTAGGAGCAGAGGCAGGCAGTGCAAACATATGTGAAGTTAGAACAGGAAGCAGTTTGTTATGAAAAAATACTTTTGAATTTTCCACCTTCCAGGCTGTTGTCTAGCAGTGGTGGCACACTGAACCTTGGGAAATTACTGAGTAAGACTGTGACTATGGTGCTCTTTGCTGATGATTTACTTGTGGTGCAGAACTCCTTTTGCGTGCAGTGCTATTTGGCAAGGGGGAAAAAAAGGAATACAATATACAGGCCAATGTTTATCTCATTATGTCTTAATTTAAGTTGTTCTCTGCTGTCGGCACTTACAGACATGGCATCCAAGTGCTACTCAGAAATGCTTCTGGAGATTACAGATGGGAAATGACATCCTCTTTTAAGACAAGGCCAGTGCTATGTGGATGAAGGACAATTTCTTCAGTGCAGTGACAGCAGTGTAAGCATTGGTGCCGCTTCTGCCAGGAATGGCATCTTGCCTTAGAGTCAAAACTGTTAACAGTGCTCAAGCCTTCCGAACTACATCAGTGACCTGGTGGCACAGGATTGTGAATTTTGATTAGAAGAACATTTACAGTAATTCATCTGTTCTGTCTCCAGGCCACCGAGGTGGTGGATTGTAGTATGTTGTTTGTCAAGTTGTAATCAAATTGTATAGGGAATGAAAAACAAGAACTGAGATCTTATGTTGGATTGTAGTCCTGCTCTAGTCAATTTGCAGGGTTTTTTGTTTTAATTCCTGCTCTGGCTGTGCTCAGATGAGCCAAACTAGAATAAGGAAACTGCACTGCAAGAGGCCTGGGGACTTGACACTTCACTACTGGAGGTGGGGATGGTTTGACTGACAGTCCCACAAGAGGAGTGGGGTATGGGAATCCTGAGCTGGCCAGTCTACCCTGAAGATGAGAAATAAACAATGAAGATGTGATTACTCTGAAATACCCTACATAGTTTCAAGGGAGGTGTTTTTGTAAACAATTTATAAATGATTCTCACTTTTTAGAAATGTATATTTTGCAAAAATTTATGGTCCTCTGTATGCAATAAATGTAAATCACCCTCTATAGTGAAATGATGCATGTTTGTATAGAAGAGAATCTTTTCCATTTTAAAACTGCATTTACCCCTTGGTTTATGTGGTATAAAACCTTTGCATTAGCTGGCACAGTGGCTCATTAAAGATGTTCTCCAGCTTGAGCATGTGTGTGTTAGGCAGGACAAGGGCGTGTGCCACTTTCAGTGCTGAAGAACGCTGTTCTGCTGCAGCTTCTTGGGAGCAGCAGTCCTCTCTGCCTGGAGCAGACATGGAGAAACCATTTTTTTTCAGAGGAAGGTCACCTCATGCTTTGTCTCTGTGCCAGGACTGTTCCAAGCAGATAGGGCTGCTTATCAAGGAAGGGGTTTTATGTGCTATGTGGGAACAGAGAAAGGTTTTAACGCATTTGGACAGATAGCTCCCAGTAAAAAAGGAGGGGAATAGGCATCTGTATTGCCCAGGCAGTTTCCAAAAGATCAGTCTTTGTGGTAGTATTAATTCTAATTCATTAGTATTAATTGTAGAGCTGCTTCCAGAAATGAGCCAGAGGTCTAAGAGGAGAACAGTCACTGTCTGAAAGACCTTGGTTAGCCATGTTCGTACAACAGTCCACTTGACTGTAGTGGGAATTTTGGTTTGCTTTGTTTGGGTTTTGGACAAAATTTTAGAATTTGGCCAATATAACAGTAGAATCTTGCCAGAGTTTCACTGTCAGCTGCTTTGTCCAGCTATATTGGAGTGCATATATCTTTTGAGCAGCATATATCTTTTGAGCAGCATTTGTTCATGCAAGCTGTTGTGCTAACCAGCTGTCTCCTGGAGCACTCAGGGGCAGGACTCTGGTGGACACATTGGCAGCAGGATCAGGCCTGCACTAACTTGCTGCATCTCAGCTTTGTGCCTGCAAATATGTCAGTACTTTGTGTTGGATTTGCTATTTGTAGTTGTAGTAGAACATTGTTGGTTTTGGCTGATCGGCAGGCATGCACTACCAATTCTGTCCTAGCTACTGCTGCATATAACTGCACCTCAGTTTTGATCAATAATTATTAAAAATGAAGATTTAAATAGTTGGCTATTTTAGCCACATACCTTTTTTCCATTCTGGCATCAAATGTCTTTGGGGTAGGAAATTTTGTTGTCTGGTCTAGAAATGGAAAATTTTTGCAGTGCTGCTTTTTTATTTATGGTCCCAGATGGAAAGTACTCCTGACTTCCCTCCAGATGTCTCTGTGGCATGTTTTCCCTGGTCTTCTGAGGGCATATGAAAGAGGGAACTCTCTATCTTGCATTTATATATAAATGCTACCCATTTTCCTCATTTCTTAAATACATTTATTGGATACTTAATAGTGGAAAAAAGAACTGTTCAATTTTTCTGCCCCACTTATTATACGAGGTGAGTTGTAGGAAGAGACATTTGCTGTTGCAAAATAATCTCCACTGAATTCACTGCTCCAGAAGAGCTGAGAGCCTGGAGCACCACCAGGTGCAAGACAGTTTAACTCTGTTGCCCATTGGAAGTGATGGAGAGCTGCCAGAGCGCAGGTTTGCACAGGAGCACACAGTAGACAGTGGACATAGGGTTTGGCCCAAGCTCCCTGGCTAAATGAAGGCCTCACCACTCCAGTGGAACGTGGCCTCATAAGCCCTCCGAGGACAGGGAATTCCCTTTGACATGAATACTTCTTTTTTTCATTTTGTCCAGCTTATCTGGAAGGGAAATTGCTAATGACTCATGGTAACGAGTGTGAGCTCCCAAACATTTAAGCAGAGCTAATGAGCAAGCAATAACTGTAACCTTTTGTCTTCTGTTTTTCCCATCTCTCCCAATGTGTATTTAGCAGTAAAAAACGTTCCTAGGCCTTGCCATCTTTTGTTATTGTTGTTCATTATGTGGGATCCCTGGGAGACATCCCTATCTTCAGAGTGAGCAGGTGTACTCCTTAGTAGATCATCATTGAGCTGAGAGAAAGGAGGAGAGTTAATTATGGAGACAATCAACTGTTCAACTTCTAAGACTGAAACAATATCAGAATGTGATACTTAATGAGGAGTGAAGCAACATGAATGGGTTTTGTTCTGGGAGTTTTGCCTGTTCTTCTCAATCTTTGGGGCAATTAAGTTGGAAAAGTCTTATTCAGGGTAGATGTTTAAACTATGGTGAACATGATTGTTGGAGAATCTCAGCCTTAACATTTCTTTTATCCCAGAGGGTGATTCACACTTCTGACATTAAAAAGTTCTAGAAAGCAGAAATAGAATTTTTAGGCCCCAGGTCTAAATTAATGGAGTAGCTTAAATAAGACAGAAGTTTAAAACTGAAAGGGAAATATCACATGGCTCCCTAGAGAGAAAGTAAGAACTGTCAAAAACCAGCTTGAGCTAAACTCAAAGCAAAGGGAAGTAAAGCAAATAATAGAATAAAGATCTTGCAATCAAATAATTACAAAATGATGAAACAGTGAGAGGATGAGCAGAGATGCACTATGCAATAAAGATGGGTTACAATTAAATGTAACATAGGTGAAGCCCCAAAACTAAGAAACTGCTTTGCCTTTCTGTTCAGAAAAGATGATTCAGTTGGACCTGATCAGGCCAATACCTTCCTGTCCTAGTTTCAGCAGGGATAGAGTTAATTTTCTTCCTAGGAGCTGGTATGTGTTTTGGATTTAGTATGAGAATAATGTTGATAACACACTGATGTTTTTAGTTGTTGCCAAGCAGTCAAGGACTTTTCAGCTTCTCATACTGTCCTGCCAACATGAAGGCAGGGGGCACCCAAGAAGCTGGGAGGGTACACAGTCAGGACAGCTGCCCCAAACTGACCAAAGGGATATTCTGTACCTTATGATGTCATGTTCCATATATAACTAACTGGGGTGTGGGCTGGGAGGCGGGGCAGCTTGGGGTCTTGTGGAGCATCGACTTCGGGTGGTGAGAAATTCTGCGGTTCATCGCTTGGTTTGTATATGCTTTTATTATTATTATTATCATCATAATCATCATCCTTTTTCTGTCCTATTGAACCATCTTTATCTCAACCCACAAGGTTGTGTTTTGGGTTTTTTTCTTCTCCATTTTCAATTCTCTCCTCCATCCCACTGGGCTGTGTGGTTATTTTACCTGCCTGCCAGGTTAAACCATGACACTTCCCAACCTTGTTCAGTACCTGGGGTGAACAAAGGGAAGGTGACTAGTAGCTCTGGGGTATGAAGGCTGCGGACATTGTCTACCTGGACTTCAGCAAAGCCTTTGACACTGTTTCCCACAGCATTCTCCTGGAGAAACTGGCTGCTCATGGCTTGGATGGACATATACTTTGCTGGATAAAAAGCTGGCTGGAAGGCCAGGCCCATTGTGGTGAATCCAGTTAGCAGTCAGTCACAAGTGGTGTTCCCCAGGGCTCAGTATTGAGGCCAGTTCTGTTTAGTATCTTTATCAACGATCTGGATGGGGGGATCGATCAGTAAGTTTGCAAATGACACCAAGTTGGATGGGAGTGTTGATCTGCTTGAGGGTAGGAAGGCTCTACAGAGGGATCTGGACAGGCTGGATCGATGGGCCGAGGCCAATTGTATGAGGTTCAACAAGGCTCAGTGCCGGGCCCTGCACTTGGGTCATAACAACCCCCTGCAACGCTACAGGCTTGGGGAAGCTGCCTGGCAGAAAAGGACCTTGGGATGTTGGTCAACAGCTGACTGAATATGAGCCAGCAATGTGCCCAGGTGGCCAAGAAGGCCAACAGCATCCTGGCTTGTATCAGAAAGATTGTGGCCAGCAGGACTAGGGGAGTGATTGTGCCCCTGTACTCGGCACTGGTGAGGCCACACCTTGAGTGCTGTGTTCAGTTTTGGGCCCCTCCCTACAAGAAAGACATTGAGGTGCTGGAGCACGTCCAAAGAAGAGCAATGAAGCTGGTGAAGGGTTCTAGAGCACAAGTCCTGTGCGGAGCAGCTGAGGGAACTGGGGATGTTTAGTCTGGAGAAAAGGAGGCTGAGGGGAGACCTTATGGCTTTCCAGAACTACCTGAAAGGAGGTTGTAGGCAGGTGGGTGTTGGTCTCTTCTCCCAAGTAACAAGCGATAGGACAAGAGGAAATGTCCTCAAGTTGTGCCAGGGGAGGTTTAGATTGGATATTAGGAAAAATGTCTTCACTGAAAGGGTTGTCAATCATTGGAACAGGCTGCCCAGGGAAGTGGTTGAGTCAGCATCCCTGGAGATATTTAAAAGGTGTAGATGTGGTGCTTAGGGACATGGTTTAGTGGTGGACTTGGCAGTGCTAGGTTATCAGTTGGTCTTGATGATCCTAGAGGTCTTTTCCAACCTAAATGATTCTATGAGTCTATAAGAGGCCACTACCACATTCAAGGTGGATGCAAAACTCTGAGAATTTAGTGGACATGCCTGAGGGGTTGGTTATATCTTTCCCAGAATTCTGCTACAATTTGTACACAAAGTCCTAGTGTGGAAATAAGGATATTTTTTTCCTGTGAAGTCTAAGTTTACACCATTTGACTAAAGAACAGGAAATCTCAGAGACAGGCAGATATGCTAATGTAATCTCATTATGTATGCAGGACTATAGACCAATTTGGGAAGCAGAGAATGAGCAAGAATAAATGCAAGTAGGAAAAATATGCAACATAGTGTTTTCAGAGATTGTGCCAAATTTATATGCTACCTTTAAGTAATTAACTAACTAATCTCCTTGGCAAAGAAGTGCAAGAAACAGAAATTAGTTGATGCCATGTTTCACAGGGAGTTAGATAAGCTGGAGAAGACAGAGATTAGAAAGTAGTACAAGCACTTGGGTAACGGGGAGATGGCAGGAAGTGATACTGTAAAGGGAAGAAAGGTTGGAGAGAGGATATTGAGACTTTATGAAGGAGCAGTCTTGGGACTAATCTTGCTTAATATTTTTATTAGTGGCTTTGGCTCAGAAAGTGTAGTTAATGAAATGGCTTTCTGTTACTGACACAAAGTTGTGAGACACGTCAATAAAAGGAAGATCAAGATTTGTGCAAGAAGAATTGGATGACCTTGAAGATTAAGCAGTAGAAATGTTATAAAATTGAATAATACCAAGTACAAGGTTATTCACCTAAGGATTAAACATAATCCACTTTGCTGTAAACTGGGCTCATAGCTTAGAGAGGAGTGAGGCAGAGAAAGATGCTAGTGGCTTGCCCCAAAGCTGCATTGGCTTTGTCTGCAAATTCAATTATTTTATTGCAGAAAAGGATTAGGCTAATCTGCGATATGTTTTTTTGTTTGGGTTTTTTTAAAAAAAAAAACCCTGTACTGTATTTTGCAGAATAAGATGCCAACGTGTTGCACCTGGGGAAAAGGTGAATGCAATCCTAACTGTAGAGTTGATAGAGAGGGGCACTAAAGCTGTTGTGTATTTGGAATCAAGAGCGCAGTTCTGGTCACTCGTGTTCAAGAAGGATGAACTTAGAAATACGTTCAGTGACAGTTTGCTTTAATGAAAAGGTAATACAAAGGGAGAAGAAGATTTGTGTCGCATAGTAAAATGATGGCAAAGAGGCAATATGATTGCAGTCTGTAAAACCAACACAGGTTTGCCCTATGTGCTGGAAGGAATAATTTAAGCTAACAGACAGTCTTGGCACAAGAACAGCAGGGAACAGCCTGGTGATGAAGACATTTAGGCTAGAAATTAGAAGAAACTTTTTAACTGTAGGAAAATTGATGCTCTGAAGCAGACTTTAACTTACAGAATTTGGAACAGCACAATTTTGTTCCTGTCAAAAAAACAGAGGCAAAAATACGACTAGTTTGAGATGGAGCCTAGTCTGGACAGGATGTATTTATTTGTGGTAGAAGGAAACAGGGCTTCCCTATTCAGGGCTTCCTTGTGGTTCAGGGGGAATCATTGCATCCTGGGTTCACTATTTTATCCTAGGATGAGTGAAGAGTGGATTAAGTTACCCTGTGTCCCTGGTGATCCCAGTTTTAAATATATAAAGTAGAAATCACTCCACATTTGTGCTAAAGAGTGTGATTTGACCGTACTTGCTGCTGTACTCTGAGAGCTTGAGGGGAGAGGAAGCCATCTGGGAGATGTTTGGTGAAGTGGGTGAGAGGAGTGTGCCAACAGGTAGGAATCTACCTGGCAGCAATGAAATGACAGGATTTCCAGCAGTCTTTTTAATGAGAGCATCCTTTGGGACCTCATGGAAGCACAGGAATGCATGATAAATCACAACTCAGTTCTCTCTATAGAAATAGACCTGTGATGAGCCAGTGCATCACAGTGCATGGTGAGTTTCTGGGGAGGTATGACTATGTGTGCTAGAGGGGTTCACCTCACTGATTTAATTATGTGGATTTTTTTTTTCTTCCTTGTCCCTCTTTCTGTAGTTTCCTGTCTATTTTTCAGATTGCATCATGAAATTTCACAGCTCCCCATTTGTTAATGGGTATATTTGTAATTGCTATAATACAATTTATAGGTGTTCATTTTTATAAAAGGAGGCACCTGAGCATGAGCCAAGGGCAGCCTAAGTACTTTTCTGATCTGAGGATTGTGATTGTTCCTGGGAAGAAGACCAAATATTTATGATTTAGCAAACAATTTATTTTCCAGGCAAAGCATTTTAAAAAAAATTCCCATTTATTCATGAACAATTGTGAGATAAAAATGAACAACCTATAGAAATAATAATCACTAGTCATGCTTCTGTTACCGATTTTGAGCAAAACCTTGCTTTACTGTGTCTTTGTCTACCACAAAGTGATTTCTAACCCACTGCGGGCACAGCATCCTCTCGTACACTGTCACTTCCACCATTTTCAGGAATCAAGTAGGCTGACATTTGATTCAGAAGCACAGTTTGGTCATGTCTATGTGCTGGAAATCTAGCAGGGTCCTGCATATTACAGAAACAACTGTATCAAGCAGTTGGTTACGTGCCTGCATCTTTCCCTTAAACTGTGGAAATGGACAAAGACACCATCTTTGTGTAGTAATTAATTTTTCTGCCAGCCCTGGCGCCCCTGATCACAGGCATTATTCCAAGATGCTGAGTGCAACATTTGGAACAGCACATTCTTGTTCTTGCGAAAAATCAAGCTTGAATGGCACAGAATAGGACCGTCTTTCATGAAGCAATGAAATGACTGCTTGTCAGCTGCTTCTCGCGGGTCACTTCTGTCAGGCAGCGAGAATGAATTTGAACTAGCCTGACATGGACAGCATGGTGAAATGCTACAGTGCGCTGCGAGGCAGGAAGCACTACTGGAGGAACGTGTGGGGCGGCGGTGCAGCCGAGGGCCTTGTGGGCATCCAGGACCTTCGCTACCTTGCATGTCTCCTTGCTTCTCCTTAATATTCCTCTAATGCAGATTGCTGTGAGCGTTCCAGTCTCTCCTCTTTAACGTTGGATTTTTATGTGTATCTGTGATACAGACTAAAGGCTTTCATGTTTGTGCTGCAAGTTGGTTTGTTTTAAAGGAAGCCGCCCCTACGAGAACATTCTGCTGTTGTGAGTGGCACAAAAGATGTTTCACATTGTTAAATGTGGTGGTTGTCCTTGTCCTACTGCAACTCTGATGCAAATGGCTAAAACCACTGTTGCGCAGGTTGCACAGCGGGGAATGATGGCTTTCACTGGCTCTGAAATCATGTTTCTTGTGAGATACTGTGACAATATGGAAAGAATACAGGTAGTATAGATATTTTGTATGCTTTGCATTACAATGCATGTAGTGGTTCACAGAACACAAATAGGAAAGAGGCAAGAGGTCTGACATTTAATGATATTTTGTAAGTACTTTGAAAAGGTAGTAGCCAATCTCCATACTAAAGGCTCTAGCACCCATATTGTCTGCAAAGTTTTACCTGGAACATCTATTTAACTTGCAGAAACAATTAAAAAAAACATAATTCATTATTAAAAACAGAAGTATGGGCTTTTAATTACTTTTGTCCCCTCTACTCTCCCTGAACAATGAACACCAGCAGATGTGACTGGGGGGAGTCTATTCGAGCATATTGTGTCTTCCAAAAACTTCTATCAGCTCCTTAGCAAGCCCACTTGACGCTTCTTTCTGTGTGCAGAGCAGTTAACATCATGCCCCTACTGTCAGTATTTGGACACTTCATCATGTAATGATGCTCTGTAGTGCTGTTGGGAAGTCAAGGTTCCCAGTCCTGTGATGTCTAGAGGTTTTTCATAAGCCTAGTCCTCTGCTCCCTGGGGAAGTGAATTGCTTCCTCTTGATTTCTCCTGGTCCAGCCTCAGTTTAGGGCTCTGTAATGCTTAGGAGACAGTGTCTTCTTCATATTATTAACTATTATCATTTCTTAGTAGCATTTTTGTCCTTTTTCTGAGCAAAATTATTTTGTCTCTCATTTAGTCTGTTGCCATGTGCCTCCTATTTCTGCTGCTTGCTGTGATGAAGCACCACTTGGGTATGTTCTCAATGCTGACTCGACCAAGAGGAGACCAGAAATCTCATTAAAGAATTGCAAAGACTTTGTGAGGCTGAAATGTCTCCTGTAAATCCATTAGTGTCCATATATAATTTACTCTTCATGTTTAACTTTTGAAGCTGTCAAATATCTTTGACAGTACCCTCCTTTCTTTAAAAACTTAAACATGACCCTATATAACTACTTATTCTTTGAACAGTGAAACCGTTTGTTCTTTCATGAATTTATAAAATGTTTTTAATTATAAATTGAATTATGAGTAATTTCTTTTCCTTTGTAATCCAAGAGAAGTATCAGCCAATTGACCTAATGTGCTTGGCAAAGCAGCATCCAAAGGAGAAGCACCATCCTCGGTGTAGACAACACCACTGAGCATACTTGCTGCTTGCATGTCTGCTGAAACACCAGCCCTTCTGTCAAGGGCCTAATGGAATTTCAGAAGTCACATTATCACAAAGGTATTGATCTCTATACTTTGCTTTTCTACCTAAATGTTCTCTTGAAGGAAAATTTTTACGTGGTAGCAGCAGTGACAGTTTTGGTAGAGAACAGCTGCTGCTCTTGAATGGTGTATGGGCCAACCTGTCAAACTGAGGTCTTAACAACTCTGGCTTCCTCTTTGTCCTTCTTCACTGTGCAGCTCCTCCTCCTCAGCAGCACACGAAAGAAAGAACAAACCCACAAACCCAGGCGCAAGTAAAGAAATCAGTCTAATGCAAACAGTGCAAGGGGTTAACCAGACCCTAAAGAAACGAGGCATTATAGATCTTTGTAAGCTTTAGGACAAGGAACAACAGGCTGGTTGCATAAAACGACGTCAACTTAAAATGAGAGATGGGGGTTCCCTCTGGGAGAGAGCCTGTTAGCTGTGACTTCTTCCTGTGATTCGTATGAAAGGTGTCTGTGGCATCCTTCTGGTTGCCAATGAGTTGCAGATCTAGATAATAAGAAGAAAGCAGTTCTAGCAGACACAGCATGAGACAAAGGGTAGATGCTCTGCATCACAGGAAAAATTCCTTCTGGCCAAGTTGGAGGTGTGTTACTGGGGGGAGTGCAAGCATGGTTTCTGAAGATGCGAAATGAATCATTTGAGGACTTTGCCCTTTTTCCTCCCCTCCTCTCTATTGTCCAGTCCTAATTCATTTCATGGTATCTGCATGCACATCATAGTCTCATCCCAAGAACTTGCCATCCAGCTGTGGAGAGCCTCTAATGTTGTCTGTCTTTGTGAGGAGATGGTAAGATTGTGTGTGTGCTCAAATTAGTCATGCCATGTTTGTGCTGCAGCAGCTTGTAATGAGGCAGACCTTAGTCATCCATCTGCCTTTCATAGAGGATCTTGCATATCTATTCTCCTCTTTTCCAAAAGAAACCACAGGCAATTAAAATCATCCCAAGGTCTCCCTGGCTTCCTGCTTCTAATCTACATTCTCAAGAATGAATCAAAACCATGAGAGGAAATTGTGTTTGGTCCTATACTTTTTAGAGGCCTGGAGTGGAAGAACAGGGAAGAAAAGAAAAGAAATGAGATGTATTTATAAACTAAAACCTCAGAGTACATTCATCTGACAATTCAAGGTCTTACTTGAGCAGACACACTCATGTAAAGAATAGGTATGTGTGCATCATGTCCCTTATTCTGCTTTCCTTAATAAGAGGCTACAATGCTGTAGCTGCTATTCCAAGTGACTTTTAATATGTTTTTCCTATTTTATCTTACTCTTTTGCTGCAGTGTTTTGTATACGGTTGGTTTTGTGTTGAAGCATATATTTTTGTAGTTCCTTTCTGGACTAAAAGAGGAAAAATGCAATTAAATAAGTTGTTAATTTAGGCTAATGCAGGTGGGTTTGGTAGGCACTCACCATCTCTGCTGCTGTCACTGGGCAGGCTCTTACCTCTGAAGGCAAGTGAATGTTAGCAAAACCTGGAGTATGACTGTCCACCGTTTGAGATTGTCCCTCTCAATGAAAAGAAGCTCTGGAAGTCGGTTTGCCTATGATCATTTGCACTGCTGAATAGCCAATGACAACAGAAAAAGCTAAGGACGGACGTTCAGTGACTGGGGCTTTGGACTAGGAGTCCCCTTTCAGGACCCCACTTAACAATTGCAGTCTCTTTTAGCAGCGGAGTCTGAAATGCTGCTGCCTTAGCCCTCCCCCTGCCAAGAGCTTCATGCTAAAACAACTGCTGAATGGGGCACATTTCCAGTCCACAGCCCTCTATTACAACACAGATAGAAACTGCACAAGACAAAAATAAGCTGCAGCAGCCGAGGACCATATATATGTCCCTCTCAGCCATCCTTACTCTGCCGGCAGCAAAGCCTCGGAGAGTGCAAGATGAACAGCTGAAATTAGAAACCACTTCAGCCAAAAGGCAACGCTGCCTTTGGGCACAAATGCTGTGAAATGGAAACGTCCCTTTTGTTTATTCCCCTTTCAGGCTTCTTCTCTGGGCTGTTTGCTACGAGCCAGGTCTCTGAGTGAGGGACTGTTGTGTACGCTGCTTTAATGTAGCAGAGCCCCGATCTCCATAAGGGCCCTTCAGCACAACTGTTGAACCAGCTGACCTGTTTAAAAATACTTGCAGCAGGCCCTTGGGTGGAAAAATAGCATTTCTGTACTTTTATGTAAAGTGACCATTTGTTTCCAGGGAGTGTGCACATGTGTGTATTATACATATTTGCACAAAGTGTAAGTGATGCATGAAACCAAGATTGCATTTCATCTACCAAGTGAGAAGAAACTTAGCTGTTTGCGGGGTTTGGGGTTTTTTCATGATACTGATTGAACACTAAAGTAAGAAGGAATACAGAAGAAATTCAGCAGGCTTCCTTGGTAAATCATGCCTGATGTGATCAGAGAAGGTGACAGAATCTGAATTTTCCCAAGCAAGCCTGAAACCTCTGGCAAACAAGGAGGTAGATAATAGTAACAATTTTGGGAGCAGAAGAGAGAGATTTTATTATTGGCTTGTCCTTGAAGACACCTCTCCCAGGGACAGCCTGATGAGTGGCACATGTGTTATCATTCCAGGCACTTTCCCACTTGTGTGCAAGGTGTAGGACAGCTTTGAGAGCCCCTTGAAGTGTGAATGAGCTGCTTGAACGGCTCCTCGCCTGCTTTCAGAGATTCGTGTTTTTGCTGCCTCCAACCGGATCACACTGAAAATGTCCCAGATTGTTTAATAGAAACAGGTTTAACAGAAACTACTGAACCTCAGACTTCTTTCTTTCCTACAGGGCTATCGGTGCTGCCTGGTTTCTCTGCAAGATAAATAATATATTCTCGTCTTTGAATATTTCACCTCTTCTTTTTGCTGTTTTTTTTGGTCCGTAGTCATACTGTGCCAAACATCATCGTGTTCAAGCCAAAGCTAGGAAGTTAAGTATGTTCAGCAGTGCTGCCTAAGTATGAAGCAGAACCAACACATGAGGCAGATTTCTGTTAACCCTAATGTCTCCAGTCAAAGGCTTTTATCTGAATGGGTGAGAGGGAGACCAGAGGGGGTCTTTTCTTGGACTGCCAGATGGAAAGCAAAAATTTGTACTGTTGGAAGAAATTGCTCAAGTTTCTTCCTTGCTGCTTATGCACACATGCATCTGAGACAGGGCAGTGTATCTGAGAAGTGAAAAGATTAGTCCTGGATAAGAATTAGCACAAAGCAGTTGGGTAGATTTATTAGGCATAGTCTCCAATCTGAAACTGTCATGTGAGCTTTGGAAGTGCGTGGCTGGCGCAGGAGATTTTGGTACTGTGTCCTTTACTTCGGATTTGGAGTTGCCCTTCAATTAAGACTGCACACAAGCTGATTGAAATAAGGCTTGCCACTAAACAAATGTGGGGAATTTCCACTCCAGTTGCCTTGGAGGTGATTGCCCCTGAGATGTTCTTCCCAGACTCAGGCTTGTAAGATAAAGGCTTCGTTCACAAATGACCAAGCTGGCCTCCTTTCTCCCCCGCCGCATCCCGCCCCATCAGCACTGCCCTATTCCCTTCTCTTCCCCCGCTCCCCCCATCCACTGGGGAAGCTCCCTGCAGCTCTGTCGCTGCATCCCCTGCCCTCGCCTCCTTGTACAACGCATAAAATGTGGGTTGAGTGTTTGTTTTCCTGCTCCCTGTCCCCCCCCTTGCCTCTTAGATGATGGATGGGCTGCAAAACAGATGCTGTGGAAGACAAATGTGCTGGGGAAATTTCAGCATGTGGCACAAAGTGGAGATGACTTGCTGAGATTCCCCAACAGAACAGTAAGCCGCTCTGCTGCCACTGACCACAACTGCCTGGGACAGGCCTTGAGCTTTCCCTCATGATTGCCTGTGACGCTCCTTTAGACTCACGTACTGTTTTGGCAGTCGGTATTGCTGCAGTCACGCCTGAAGGAATTGTATATATGAAGCACCTGAGGGCCCTGTTCACAGCACTGCCACCACAATTAAAAGATATGGCTGACAATAAAAATCTCCGTCTTAAAGGAGTGGGAAAGGCTGAAACAGTAGCATTATTATAAACCAGAGGATCCCACATATATCCAGATGGTAATTAAAATGCAGGAGGTTCCTGGAAGCAGCTCTGTTTCCTAAACATGAATTCACTTTGTGTTGAATATACTTTCTACAGCAGTAGTGACTATAACTGGTGAATGGAAAAGCAATTAGCACCCTTTCTGTGCACACATTTAATAGGTATGCAATGGTATTGAATACTATAGGCAGGTTTATTTGCAGCTGAAGCATGCTACGCAGAGATACTGGTCTGAACGTACATACATGCATGCAGTCAATAGATTCTTGTGCACTGTGTGACTATGACTACCAAGAACGTAGTGTGGCGTAGCCCCACATGTTCACCCACAGTGGCCTAAGACACGTCTTGGGTCTTGAGCTTTTCCAAGATCTGTAGCTTACTGAGGAGGGGAGAACTGCTCGCCAGGACAGCAGAGCCTGAGCTGTGCCACCTACATGGTTTGTGGCCTTAGGAAGTTGATTGATCTGCTGCTTTGGTCCCTTTTGCGGCAAACTGTAAATGAGGGCGCTTGCCCTGTCTGTAGTGCTGTGGTGGAATTTTGCTAATGTGCTCACAAATCTTCTGCTGAAAGGCCCAGCAAAACTGCAAAGGCAGAGCTGTCTGGCTTCCATGCCCAGTGTCCCCGTGTCCCCAGACAACTCTGGGGACAGACCGGACAGGACAGGTTGCAGAAACTTGGAGGGCAGGATAGCTGGATGCCTCAGTATCTCACTTGATGTTTGTAGAGGTCTGAACTGGCTTTCTCATTGAGATCAGTATGCTAGGAAAACTGCTTTGAAGGGGTTCATCATCACACAGGGACCTAGTTTGCTTTACCTGTAGCTTGCACAATTGGAAGGGACTAAAAGATTGACAACATAGGGTCTGTTTTGCAGAACTTGTGATTTTTACCGTCAAAGTCCCTGGTGGATTATTAGGCACATAGCCATTGTACCAGCACTCTGGATGACCTTCGTCAGCTCTTGGAAGCTACCCTAGGAGAGACTAAGGATTGAAATGTCCTGGACATCCAACCCAGCTCTTACTGACAGGACCTTCGGCAGAGTGGGAGATGGTGCCTGTTTTGAGGCTTAATGGGGCATCAGCCTCCAGGGCTGCATCAGTAGCATGTTTCAATGACTCTGAAGTCAGGCATCAAAAGCAGCAAATTAATTTGTCATTGCAAATTAGAAATTGATTTCAAGGGTACAAATTGCAACTAGACTCACAGCATGAAAGGTACGGATCAGCTCTCTCTTCAGTTGTTAATTGGGACTCTGTCCTTACCGGCACCTTTCTTGCTTCTCTTAGTTTCCATTTTCTTTCCCCTGCATGTCTTATTTAGGCATGTAGATGCATTTAAATATGCATGTGTGTTTGCAGCCAAACAGGAGCCAGGCTGGTACATGGGTTCACGCAGCCTGCTGAAGCCAGGACGTGCACTCTGGGAGGTTTCTTGATGCACAGAGTGTCTGTGTGTGCCTACTTTTCTCCTTTGTTTTTACTGCTGAATTTTTCCTAGCAGTAATGCAGTATTCTTTATTATTAGCCCATCACCCACTTGTGTTGCTCATCGTGTTTGTTTATGAAAACAAATTTCTCTAATCTCCTCCTTACTGTGAAGGTCCAGTTGTTCTTTATTTCCATGTACGATGTGTTACTGACTACAGCGATTCAGTAGTCCCTGATCAATGCCCCAGTTTTAAGGATGTTTTCAAAAAAGAGGAGAGATAAAGAGGAAACCAAACTCTCATCTTACCTGTCTCTTGGAGAAATCACTGGACAGCCGAGGCTATGTCTTTTGAAAGCAGAAGGGCAGCTCAGGTTATGAAATTCTCAAACATTAGCTCAGCATGGTTGAGCCAGGGTGTAGGGGGATGTGTGAACCCATTAATCATTGCAGAGCAGCTGCCAGCTCCCTAACTTTAATTGGGGCCTTCTAATATTTATGCTGTTTGGAGGGGTTTTTGGTACTGCTGATAAAGGATTTAATTCCTCTCTCGTGAGGCTGTGCAGAGACAGCAGAGGTGTGGGTTTAATTCAAGGTTGCCCAATGACTTGTGTTACTGGGGGAAATTATGTTACTCAGCATTATTTTCCTTCTGAAATTGCTGCCTTGGCAGCATCTCGAGGAGTTTTGCATATTTGTGTCTTTAAATTTCCTGTTTCTCAGGCCACTTTATTTTCACAGTTTCCAGTCATTGCATTTTTATTAAAGATCTCCATGGAAGTAAACAGTCTCTGAGGGCTCATCTTTCCAATATCCCTGGCTTGAAAGGAAGAAGCAGGAGTGGAAGCATTTCTTAGTAAGGGGAGGAGGGGGAGATTGGAAAGTATACTATTGCCAGTGTAATAGGTTGAAAAATCATTCATCTGAACTCAGATTACATCTCAAATGATACACTTTAAAAGATTATTATTCTTAAAAGCACTCCTTTCACTCACCATGATGTATCTGTCTAGGGACACACTTCAGTGCTCACTTGCAAACAAGCCACACACAGAATTGCAAATTTTCACGCCCTCATTTGCCTTGTTTACCCCTTCCCACCTGTCACTCACTGCCTTCTTCCCAGCAGGAAAAAGCAGGGCTGTTTGTAGGAGAAGAAGGAGCAAAATGGACTCATCCCCCAGTTCTTGCAAGGTGATGGTGGCCTACTTAAGCTCTGCCTTCCCGTGGGGTGGCAGGTGAACTGGATTTTCCAGAGGGAGCTTTCTTCCAGCTTCACCCAGCTGCATAATTGCAAATACAATGAAAGACATTTTATGGCAACTGCCTTTTCCTTTTGTATTTAAAGTGTTGCAAACTCTATTACCAAGCATATGCAAGACAGTGTTGCTGTATCTGGCTATTTATGCCGATGTATCTGCTTTCATTTATGTGCCGTTGATCATCTCTTTATAATAGTTAATGTGAGGGTAATCTACTCCCCTTCAACACGGCTTGATGCTTCATTGCTTTTGCATCATCAGTTCAAAGTGCAGCCCTTTGTCTACACTGAATATCCTTTGTAGGTCAGCTGCCATGCAGGGAGCCTACATGTGTGCACTGCTTAATTGGTCTCTCAGCTCTTTCCCATTCTCTACTTTGTCTTGCTTACAGAGCTCATCCTTTCCCTCCCATTTCTCCTTCCCAGGAGAAAGGCAAGATGATGACGATGAGGCATCCTCTGCTAATGGACCCTGCAGAGACAGTGATTTTGCCTGCAAGGGGAAGCTTTACAGGTATCTTGCACTTCACTTACCAACCCTCCTCAGTGAAAAAAAAGGAAAAGAAGGATCACACACTTCCAGTGATTTGACAATTTCCCTGGAACCTTTGCTAAAGCTCTTCCTGCTCTGGCAATATCTGTAAATCAGCCTGGGCTTGGTTTTTACCCTGCGGCCCCACTGCATCTCCCACAATACATAAGGCAGTGTGATCGGTCTGTGTTGGCTTCTCAGAGTTTCAGAGCAAAGAAAGTAAACATGAAGGTGCTTAGCTGGGAGTTTTGTAAGGTGTTACATTAGCTAGGTTTCCAAACCCTACTGAACTGGAAGGGATTTTTGGAAGGGGCTTAATTCCATCCTTACTTAATACATGCTAGTTAGCAAACAATACTACAGACTTGATACGACTTCATATGATGAGTGAGCAGGGGCTTATTGCTAAAGTCTAGGGATAATCTCCTCACTGTGTTTAAGCACCTTACCCCCTCTTACTTTCTGTGGTACTCTTCTTGCCATAACAATGCTAATAGATTTTTAAAAATTATAATAAAGGTGATTCATAACCTGGGAAAAGTGCAGCTCAGACCTACTTGATTAGTCAGATATTTTTAAATCTGTTTGGATTTTCAGTAGTAAAAGGAAAGGCACACAATAAGATCTCACTTTAGGTTTAATACCAAATTCTGCAAGGCTTCTGATGGGAATGTTTCACAAAAGACACTTTGTCTCCTTTGGAACAAATGCCACCGAATAGTGGAATTTATTTCTTAATTATTTTTCCAGGGCCCCTCTGTTTCCAGCATGCTCACAAACACTTCACATAGAGAATTGCTTCTTTGGAATGACATGAGGGAGGACCAACAGTGGGGATTCGCTTTCTATGCATGGCATGGTTTGCCTCGTCTGTATGAGCTCTTTCTTGTTCCTAGGATACACTTGCTTGACTTAATTTATGGGCTTGCTTTATTATTTTTTCCCTTTGCCTGAGATCTGTTTTGACTTTCCCACTAAGCTCCCCTCCCGAGTAGGGGCAAAACCAACAACGCTGAATTAAAGGGCAGTCCTTGTGCTGAGGCTGGGACTGGGCTGCTAAAGCACGCTCAGCCTCCTGAAGTGCTAAAGAACCTCATGTTTCATTCAAAAGCCAACTGCACTGAATAGCAGAGAGCCACTTCTAAGGACTGCAGTGGGGCTCTGAAACCAGCAGCACAGAGTGAAAGATGGGGCTCTGGGAGGTGATGTGATATAAATTAAAAAGATAAAAGACTTGACCAACCACACTACATTAAGGGCCCAGGTAGTTTTGTTGCCCCAGGAGCAAGGTCTGGAAGATGGTGTAGTCCTTCTACTCCTGTGATGCAATAGTGGCTATTAAAAATGGGTGGGATAGTTAATGCATATATAAACATTAACAGCCATTTTCATGAACAAAAATGCAATTCACCTTTTTCAGCATAGGATTATGAATTGCAGAGGGACCTTTCTGTATTGATTCATCCACTGATGGTCCTTGAAAATTCAGCCCTACTTTGTATCTTCGCAGATACTGTTCTTGTTCATATGCATGCTCTGTTTTGATTTTCCTTGTCCTCTTTTAAAATGAGAAGCAAACTGAAGTTTTCAGCAGGATTACATAGAAAGGCAGAGACTGGACAAGAGAGCACAGTATAAAAACACGTGGCTTTCATGAGCACACCAATGGTACCAGCCATGTAAGAGGCACATCTACCCCAGCAAAAGAAGGTGTTTCTGATAGCGTTCAGAGCAGCTCTGGTAGCTGGTTCCTCAGTGTGACCCTGATACTAACTCTCATGCAGTACACTGAAAGCAGCTGGAGGACACTCTTTCAGTGTAGTGCCCATTGTATTGGTGGGTGGAGGGAGCTCTCCATGTATGTGGGACAAGGTCTATTTCTTTTCTCCTTCTTTTTTCCCCTAGAAGAGAAGAGCCAGAGGTAGAGTTCGAGTATTTACCTTTTCTACCTCTTAACTGGTAGGCTAGAATTACTCTGGGAAACATGATTACATCTGTTTATCAAAATTCAGTCTCTGCCTGATGCTAAATGAACAAGGCAACTGGTAAGGTGAGTTAATGAATCTTCCAGCCCTACCCTTGAAGGGCACAGGTGGCTGAGGAGATCCAGTAACTCCAGAAAGGCAAAGGTTTAAGATCCCTTCTCATGCCTGCAGGAGGTGGCTGCTAGATCAAAACTGAAGCTGGCTGACAGAGTGGCACAAGAGAAAGTTGTATTTCCCATCCTGTACTACTCCTGCTCTGCAGATTGCAGTAGTGATTCAGCCTCAGGGGTGGTTACTCTAGCATTTCCAGCTGGCAATAGATTAGTTTGAAAAACTAACAGGACCTTTATATAAATCATCTCCAGAATATCCTTCTGGTGGTAGAGGTTCCAGAAAACTACTTTTCGTAGCGCCTTTAGTATAACCACAAATGCTGTGGGTTAAAAGTTTTTGACCCTGTCAGATGTTGGCTGTGTGCACCTGGGCTTGTGTTTGTCTCTTCTTATTACAAAGGTTAGAAGGGGAATGAGAGGTATAATGTAATACATTACTTGTCTTGTAAGGAAAAAAAAACCAGTGTGGTCTCTAGAGTCTTCCCTGCATTTTCTACTTTATCTCTATTTGCTGAAGTCATTGTTGGTCCTGGGATTTTTACAAGTAGTGAAATCAAAAGCACACAAATAAGAAAGAAACTAGACAGAAAAAGAATGACTCTTGTTGTACTAGGTGGAGGTGAATTTAAAAAGGTGATGGCTGAATACATTGCTCCCTGAGGAAGGAAGCCCATTACTGTGTTTGACTTTAGGATACTAAGGATGTAGTGCTGGGCATTTTACTGTCTCCTCACATGTGCTCCAACTTGAATGCTGGGGATAATTATCATCCGCTGACAGGGATTACATTAGAGAACCTAAAGCCAGCTTTCCTGCAAGGCAGTGCCCATACCATAAACCTATGAGGTGTCACAGCTGGCGTGCAGGTGTGTCTGCACAACAAGGCCCAGGAGTGACTTTGACACAGGCAGCTGGCCTGGGTAGCAAAAACGAAAATGTAGCATGAGAGGCATCAGTGTGGGCTAACGACCAAGGTAAAGACATCAGTTTCCACACACCTGTGTTTTGCTGGACCCTTCATCAGTGTGTGCTGGGTTTTTTTTGAAGTGTCTCTTCTGGTTAGAGAAAAGCTAACACAGCCGGCAGCCCCACGTCACAACCAACCTTTTGCTTTCCTAAGGAGACCCTTCTAGTTGCCCTGACCAGCTGGCAGGTCAGTGGGGTGCTCAGAAATGGGTTGGGTCACACAGATGATACTCTTCTATCATTCCTGAGTTAGTTATCATTCCTGCATACTGGTGCAGATGAGTTTGTATGGTGGGCCTCCACCAGCTAGACCATTGACAGACCTTGAGGATAGGATGTTCATGACAGCATCTGCTCTTTGAATCAGAAAAAGTAATGGCAATCAGAGGACTGCAGTGCTTCATTGTTAGGAGCCATCGGCCAGATGAGATTTACTTTGGGCTGGAGATGTTGTTTGGGCGTCTTTTGTGGTTTTGATTAGAAGCGATCTTCATTTCTTCATTTAGGAATTTTAGCTGGGGAGTCCTTGTTTTCCTTTTAGTTCACAAACTTACTCTTTCTTACAAAAGATTTCTTTTCCCTTCATAGAAAAATTTCTATTCAGTCTCCTTCTGGTAATTAACACCAGAGAAATGTCCTGAGCGATGCACACCTGTGGCAGGAGAAGCAGCTGATGTTTCCTCCTGTTACTTCACTTTGACATGTCTTTGGTTTGCCTAGATAATGTGATTTTTTTTTTTCCACATACTTCTCCTTCAAGAATTCACTGCTTGTCACATCAAATGATTTATTCACTCGTCAACCTTTTTTTAGGTTGACAAATATCCTGCAAAGATAAGGCACTGGTCTTTGAAAATATGGTGCCAGTAATTAAAATGAAGAATGCTTTACAGTAAAAAGTAGAAATATGGGTCTAAAAGCCACACTGGTATTTTTAGTGATGGGAGTAATTGAGGATTTCAGTTTAATAATTCAGTGCAGCTGACATTAATAAATGGTAAGAGGTAGAAATGGTCTTTCAAAAAGAAGGATTTCAGGGGTATAGTTAACAATTTAATTTAGTATATCCTTAAAAATGCTGCCGGAATTACTGTGTAATAGCTCAGCACAGTTGTACAATTTCTGAGCCTGTTTTATAAAAGGAGGGAGGTGCATCCTGAGTGAGGATTATGCAAAGTGAGGGGACATATCTGGGAGGAAGCCAGAAAGCCTGGAGATCCCAGCCATCCTGCCACAGCCTGCCGTGAGGCACTTTGTGTGGAAACCAATGGTGATGCAGGCGGCAGCAGAGGGGAGGCATATCAGGCTGTAGGGAGGACCAAAGACCTGTCCGACCACAAGCTCCCACAATGAAGTGCCAGTTCATGACACAAGCTTTCCAGAGTGGGTCAGAAGGAAATCCTCTCAAGGATAAGTCGGTACAGAGAGCGGGGGAGGAACCCATTGATGTAAGGGTGAAATATGGCAGGCCAAGAGCAGTCCCACCTACTGTGTCTCACAGCAGAGGGTTGCAAGAGAGAGTTCTCCCCAGCTGCAAAGCTCAGTGGTCATGATCACTTTTATCTTCCTTCCTCCATCTCCCCAAAGCCTCAGGAGGTTCCAGGCCGGCTTGCACCCTTATTGAACAGGTTTTAGGGCATCAGAACAGCTTTGAAATTAAAGGTCCACATGTATCGTTAGAGTCCAGTCCTGCAAATCTTACTTGCAAACACTGCAAACAGGCGGCTTCCTACCTGTAGTCCCAAGGGGTTCATGACCTTGCTGTCTTTGTAAGCGCTGTGCCAGAGAGCATTTTCAGGTATGACCCCTTAGTTCTCACCATGTCCCGCTCACACAGGAACTCTCCTGGTGTGGAAGCTGTGAGCTTCATCTGTTTATGTTCCTGGGCTCGGTAAAATGATTTGAAAGGATTAGCTCTGTGTAGCCAGCAGAGCCACTTGTCAGGACAGTCTGTTGGGTGTCCCTTTAAGCATCACAGATACATTTGATGAGAATTTTTCTCTTTATTATGAAAAGACTAAACCTGATAAATGATTGTGTTCTCCACTGAAGCTGTGAGGCCAAGCAGCGCTGAGCTGTGGCTAGGAGGCAGGTTTATAATCTTCCATTCAACTACAGAATAGCTCTACTATGGTGTTGTCCTCTGAAAATGGGAAGGATTACTACCCTGCTCCCCAGCAAGGATGTGCTCATTCACGGTTATAAAGCAAACTGGAAATCCAAAGTGCTCACTAAGGGACAAGGACTTGGGAAGTTTCCATCAACTGGTTTTTTCATGGCCTCCAGGAACTTGGTGTGTCATGCTGCCAGATGTAAGGCATGTGGCATTCCCTTTGTGTCCTTCTGTACAGAGATTTGTCCTTGTGCATGTGAACCCAGGTTGTGGTTTCTAGCTCCCCTTGGCTGTTGAGGTGCCTGTACAGTCTGAGCTGCCTCCCTCTTCATGGCCAAAACACGTCAGAGTCTCCTCAGGCACAGTCCTGAGGGTTCTTGTGTTTCTGCCCTCTGGGCTCAATTTTTTGCTAC
This sequence comes from Balearica regulorum gibbericeps, assembly GCF_011004875.1. Classification (NCBI taxonomy): domain Eukaryota; kingdom Metazoa; phylum Chordata; class Aves; order Gruiformes; family Gruidae; genus Balearica; species Balearica regulorum. The sequence continues at coordinate 49,247,544 of NC_046188.1, read as the reverse complement.
TTCTACCTTGAATAGCCCCAAAAGAGCTGCGTGTGGTGTGCAGCAGCAGAACTGAGTGGCCCAGGCTGTTCCCCAATGCCCTGAGCTGGCTGTAGGTGGGGAGTCTGCTCACAGCCGTGTGTGGGCTGGTCCTGAGATGCTCTCTGCTTCAATGTTCATGTGTCCCCACAAGAGCTGCCTTCCCTGGTAACAATGAGGCTGTCATCCTGTATGAAGAAACTCTGAAGATAATAACCATGCCACAATCAGAAGCTGCCCCTGGACCAGCCATTTTATTCCCCTGCCAAAAGATAAAAATATCCGGCAACCAGATTCAGTTAAGATGCTGATTCAGCAAGATGCTGTAAGTACGTGAACAGTCCTCTTGGCTTCTTCCTGCTCAAGTGCTGGTGTCGATAGGGTTAAACTCTGCTGCTTTATCTTGTTACACTCAGACAGTGGAAAAACCTTATTTCCTGTCTATATGTTAGGTGGGTGAGTTACACTGCAGATGTATATTACAGTTGGAATGCATGTGTTGTGTGAAATGTACTGCCCCGACTTTGCAGTGATGATTATACATAGGGAAATTATTCAGGCTTTCTCCCATTTGCTTTGCAAGGTTCATTGTGTATCTTGTTTATACCCCTAACTTTCTGTTGGCAGAGATGGATGAGTGGACCCAAGGTCTCTGGCCACTCTTTGAAGTCATGGAGTGATCCTACATGAGTGGTCAATTAGTTTGCATATAATGTACAGTTTAACAACTTTCTATGTTTCTGTTTCTCATTTCAGTTTCTAGGATAACCTGAAATTATAAGGGAAGGTTGAGGGGAGACGGTTATAGCCACTCAGACAGTAAGACCAATGAAACCAGTGATGGGCAGGAGGGAGGAAAACTGGGTCCTGAATCTTTTAGAGGGAATCTTCCCCTCGCTCCTTGCAGTGCCAGATTCAGTCACAGGCTGTTAGGTGTACTGTAGCATTTGGTGGGTTTAGTTGTTTTTTGAATCATGTGCCTGATTGTGTGGGTTTTTTTTTTCTCATTAGCTTTTGCTTTGTGATATCATAATTTTTAAAGAAAATAATGTTTTCAATCCAGGATCAAACAGCTCAGCTTCCTCTAAATCAAAATTTGCCTAACACTAAAGACTACAATCTAGAAACTCTCTGTAAAAATCAGTAATCAGTAAAGAGGCACCACAGTATCCTTAAGGGGAGTTTCTGGTCTTTTTTACAGTTTAATACTGTCTAGGACACCTGATAAACTAGAAGCAGCAAGTACATTAAATACAGGGCAATGGCTTATACAGAACAGGCCAGGGTTTCTGGTTTACTCATTTTATCATTTTAAATCCCATTATATTTCCCCTGATTGCTACAGCAGGTACCCATAGGCTACACAGTGCCATTTTAGCCCTTGAGCATGAAAATCGCACTGTTTCCATTTTGTTTCTAGACAGTGCTGCTTAGGTGCTGGTGCATTATTCAGATTTAGACTGAATTCTGTTTTGATTTGACCTGGCCTGCATTGCACCGCTTCTTGAAATACTGAATAAGCCTTTATTAGGGAGGCAGGTAACAGCCCCAAGTGGCCCACTCTCCTGTTCTTAGGATTAATGACCAGGTTTTATTGTTAACGTTATTGCTGGTATCATAGGAGCATGGAAACCTGCCCATTAACCCCAACTCTGATGTGCTGGAGCTGTGCAAGCACAGGACAGAGCTGACCTCTGCCCTTAGGAGTCCTCAGCCTGAGCTTGGTGCAATGGTGCTCTCCCAGCAGAGCAGCCACTCATTTCCTCTCCAGACTTCTTTGCTGCTGTGTTAGGCTCATAGTAGAGACAATACCAGGGAGGACAGTCTGAAAGAAAAACAGCGATGCCACTTCTTAAATGAAACTATCTATACCCTCTGACTCACACTTGGCAATAGTGAGCCTGGTCACTGGTTGTGTGCAGTACTTCTGGCCCACAGATGATACCATACAACTTTGTTTAGGCATACAGATCTTAACCATCTCATTATACCATGGCAGTCTTCCACGTAGGTAGATATATTTTTTCTCTCTGCCAAAAGAGCATTTCTCCTAAATATTGCCGTTTAAAAAAACACTTTCAACTTGCTAAAGTGCATGGAACAGAATTGCTGCAATGGAGAATTTTACCACCTCTGTGCAGAAATTATGAGCCTCTCTGCTCATTTAGCTTCTGAGACTGTTGGTTTGAACTCCAATTAATTTCTATAAAGACCACAAATCAAGTCCTGTCATAACTAGAGAGCATGGTGTAATATCATTATTGCTTACCTCTGAATGAACCTGAAAAGCAAGGTGATCAATCCAGACATAATTGCCAGTGTCACCAATTAATCGTTCCTGAGTGACCAAGGCCCTCTTCTACCGGGAGCCTGTCGGTCTCAGAAACAGCAATGCGATGTGACAGCCCTCGGGTGAGGATGAAAACACCCTTTCAAGCAAATGTCAATTATCAGCAGTAGGCTGTTCTTTCAATGTTTTGTTGCACATCTCTAATTTTACCATCACCAGATAGAGATGCCCTGTGCAGTCTGTACCTTCCTGTGTATGGCCAGGCTCAACCAGTCTTGGCTAAGCCCTACTTCAGCCATATGCTTAAGAAGGTACTTAGAGCAAAGCATGAGCTTAAGTCCCACTGAATTCAAAATTAGTCAGATACTTAAGGACTTTATTTAACAATCACCCCAATAAACCCCATCCTTGCTCAGTTCTTAATCACACAAGTTGCACGGGAAAGCAACCACATCGAAGCAGCACCCGGGCTGCTAGAAAATTAACACATGAAGAACACAGTATATTATTTGTAGAAGGTTTTAAAATATTTTGGCCACTTTTTAGAATGAGAGGTGGCCTTAGTAACTGTCCTGGTTCTGGCAAGGATAGAGTTAATTTCCCAAGGAGCCAGGACAGGTGAGCCAAGCTGGCCGGGGGCTATGCCATACCATGTGACGTCATGCTCACCATAAAAGGGGGCCAGTTGGGCAGGGGCGGGTTCGGCGTGTCGGCGTGGCTCCGGGGTGGGTTGAGCATCCGGTCGGTCAGTCGGTCGGTCGTCGGATCGGTAAATCGGTAAATCTGTTATCACCCATTGTTACTATCTGTTATCAGCACTGTTGTTGATCGTTTCCCTCTCCCTTGCTGTCCCAGTAACCTGCCCTTATCCCAACCCTTGAGGCTTTGCCGTTGTTTTTCCGTTCTCCTCCCCATCCCGCCGGGGGAGGGGTGAGCGAGCGGCGCGTGGCACTTAGCTACCGGCTGGGGCTAAACCACGTCAGTAACCGTGAAGTTAATTCCAGCTAATTGGAGTTAATTTCAGCGTTGATCTCTGTGAGCCTCCACGTGTCCATCTGTACTATGGAACCAAGAGCATAAGGGGCTTTTTAAGAAAGTGGTTTCACAGTAACCCATGTAACTTTCTGTAAGCTTTTTGGTTGATTTTACATTTAACCTTATTCCATCCTTCCATCTACTGGACACAAAGCATTTGTGCTCATGGCTTACAGAGCGAAGGTCACTTTTTCATAACATGACTGTTTAAAAAACCCCCTTGGATTATGTCGTGTGGCTTCAGTTTAAATGTAATTCCCAGCTAATTAGTCTGGTAAAGTATCTATATTCACAAACAAAGAATAACTATAATATTACCCTAGTGGATAAAAATCTCCAGCAAAGGAATTTGGAGAATGCAAATGTTGATAATTGCAGTTCCTGCACTATAGTTAGCTGGAGCAGACAGACGCCTGCCCTTAAGCAGACCTCTCTTGGTGCCACGAGTGTTACACATGGGACAAAAGGCAGTAGATCTGATTGCAGGATGAAAGGCCAGATTCTGATGTACCACTTAATTTTATTCAGTCCTTTCTCAGTTAAAGTTATCATGGGGCATTTCCCAAAGAAAGATCAGGAAGATTCCCAGGAATCTGAAGTAGATGGAGACCAGGATATTTAATTTCTTTTCTGAGAGAGGGCTGTAATTCTTCTTTCGTTTTTTGGGGGGGTTTTGTTGTTTTTTTTTTTAAACCTGTGCCTGAGTTGCTAACTAACCAATATCAGTAAGCTAATTCTGCCTGACTGTATAGGTATTCCTGTGTATGCATTTAGGTGCTTTTGGTATGTTGAAGAACTATGTGTTTTTAACACTTGCTAATCCTCTGGCTTGGAAAATAAAGATAGCCTTGTTTCTCTTTTAAAACAGACAAACACCGCTACCACCACCACCTCAACCCTGATGACAGCTACTGTTTTGGCTTTGTTTGCATTGAGCTCTTACTTCATAACATAGATTTTACAAACCATGTCCCAGATGATGAACTGTACTGTGCCACTTCTGTTAGTCTGTTTTCAGAAGGATGTAAAGGGCCCATCAGACTGAAGTATTAGCAACATCAGCATTATTTTTTACTGGACTTACAGACTCTTGAGGGTAAAACAAACTTTTTCATAGAAATTACTTCAAAAAACTGTGAATCCTGGGCGGTGGGGGTTGCTTTTTTTTTTTTTTTTTCTTTTCTTCATTTTCTGGCTCTGCATTGAGAAACTGCATGCTGCTGGTGGCTGCAGGCTAGTCATCCAGAGGTGCCAGCTTTTAGCTTGCTTTGCTCTCTGAACTCGCCAGGCACTTTCTCTGACAGTAGTGCAAAGTCAAAGACTCATCTCTACAGGAAGGCAATGAATGAGGCATGCCAGCAGTCAGTCGTAATGACAGAGGTAGCAACAGGGAGAAATAATGCTTGAATAGACCCAATAACAAGCTTTCAATGTGGCTTAAATGCTGCTGCCTCCATCACAGCAAGTCTCACTTGGCTTTTGCTGTTGCAGCCTGAGCGTACACTGGGCCTCTGTGAGATCAAGAGGTTCATCTCAACCTGATGCTCCTTAATCATCTATTTTATTGGAACCCCCCAAAAGAGCATGTTGTACATCAACTTTATACCATCTTTCCTATAACAGAGGAAGAGGGGATCTTGTCTGCAGCCCGGTGCAACTGGAGCAACCTCACTGGCGTTGATAGAATGTGAGGAGTTTGCCTCAAGCTCAGTGCCCTTGGGTGAAGCTCTGGATCCTGAACTTTTAGCGCTGCAGCACTCACTCGAGCCTGTCCTTGTGCTCCCAGGTGCTCATCTGCCTCCCCTCCTTGCCAAGCTTCAAGTATAACCGCAATAGGGAGCTGACACTCTCCCAGTGGCCACATCAAATATCTTTAAGGCACTGGAAGCTGAATGTAGGCCAAGAGGGCTCCCCTGGCTGACAGCCTTCACCCCCTTCTTTCACTAAGCCTTAAATAATGAAATCTTCTGGCAAAACAAAGCAGTTTAAGGATGTACAGCATTCCTTATTTCCTCTTTCCTTAGAACGCATTTTGTCATGCAACTTTCTGGGGAAGTTGATTTAATTATACAAATGTAAGGTGCTAGTTATCACTTGACACCTCTCTAGCCTTTATACATAAAGTTGGACTTTAAACAGGGAAATAATTGGAGCAGACACATGCACGTGTAGTATCCCGTTTGCCACCGCTCTTCAGCGAGCATTGCAATATGGTGGTGCTTCAGACACCAGTTCCTGTAGAGCGAGCTAGCAGGGTGGCTCCTATCTCTGCGTGGTTGTGATTTCTGGTGACTTTCCATGCATTTGCAGTGAACATGAAGATAGTTGGGTTTCTATGGCTGTGAAATACTTTGCACTGAGAGGAGTGAACATGGGCTGATGAAGAAATGTAGAGCTGTGAAAAGACGCTAAAAAGACGAGACAACTCTTTACTCAAAAGCAGCAGCACAGCTGAGCCCTGTTCATACCCTGGCATGGCTGAGGGGGAGAGGAGGTAGGAGATGATGCTCAGGCACTGGCTCTGCAGACACCTTCCCACAGTGCTCAGCCTGCCACGGAGGGCAGTATGGAGAGATCACAGACTTCCCAGGGACCTGTCTTCCCCTGACATCAGCCCTTGCTGTATAGCAGGAGGCAGGGATGGTTTTGTTTGCCACTCATCACAGCCTGACAACTTCTGTCCTGAGCAGACCAATGGGGCAGCTGGGGCAGCATCGTGCCGGCAGGACCCACAGCTCCAGCTGCTTTGAAGGAAGATGTAGCTTCCTCAAGGGGACGCTTTTCCTGCTGCCAGCTTGTGGTCAGCTTCAAGCCCTGAAGCCTGAGAGCTGATGAACCTTGTAATTTTATCTCAGCTGGCAAAGCTGCACATACTGTTCTGAATCACCTTGATGCTGGATCTTTGTTTAAAACTTGCCTGCATGATGGCTCTCACAGATCACAGAAATCATCTGCTACAGTGATACTCAACCTGTGTCTCTAGTACCTCCAGTGCATCTCATGCAGCCTGGCAGTAGCTCCCCTCACATCTGCTGTTTTTGAGGCAGGCAGAGAGCTGATCACGGGAGGCTGTGAGGGAGAACAATGCCAGGCAGAGTCATCACGCTTGCCTCTGCTTCTGTTACAGCCAAGAAGGAAGAGAAACATACTCCTTCCCCTCAGGCAGCCAGAGAAAAAAGAAACCACAGAGGGCCACAAAACCATCACAGGACAACATCTGCCAACGCTGCGCACTGCCTCTAGTGGGCCAGGACACAAGCATCTGAAGATGACCCTGTGTGGCAAATTTGCATCAGTTGTTCTGTGGTTTGCTTTCACATGAGAGGAATTAAATGGAAGCTAACGCAAGATCAGAGCCAACAGAATTATGTTTTCAAAGGAAAAAAAAAAAATCCATAGAACATCTCACAGACATATCCCTTCTCACACAGCTCCCACCACACGTAACGATCTCCTTCCATCAGGCAAGCAGGAGTGCCTGAAAGCAACCTTTATGCACCCAAGGCAGCTAGTTCCATTGAACAAAGCTTTCTTAAGGAGAGAGAGAGAGCCCAGCTGGGGAAAGCTTTTCTTAGGCTATGATTTTTCAGGTCCTTTATTTCTCTTCAAAGTCTTATTAAAAAAGAAAAAAATCCAGAGTTTTTATTTCTCTTTAGAGCTTTCTCAGTTTAAAATAAGCCTTCAGCCTGATCCTAGCAAGAAGCAGGCTAGTCCAGTAGCTGATGAAGAAAACCAGAGGAACATGCTATCCTAGCCTAATCCCATTACGTGTATGTGATTGTTTCTCTTGGAAAGGTCTGTAAACAAAGCCCTCAACGGGGTTTTCTCACAGCTAGTGGATCATGTATTTCTACAGCTTGCAAAATTGACAAAGATAAAAGTAGGGATTATCCATTGCTCTGAAGGATAAATATAGAAGTAGTATAAACAAATACACCTTCTCAGAAGAAATTTTTTGCTTTCTGTAGCCTTAACTGCCCATCAGAGAAAGAAGCAAAAAAGTAATAGAGAAAGCTGACCACTTCTTTCCTAGCAGCCATATTTCTACAAGCCAACAGCAAGAAAACTAGTATAAACACCTGCCTTTAATAGCTGGCTCACAAGTACCTTAATTAGTCCTCCAAGTTTGTGCTCTTCTGCCTGAATTTGCAGCCAAGAGAAGGGGATGCGCTGCTTCACCTGTCCTTTTGGTGCCCAGTCATCCAATGCATAAGCACTTCTGTGCTCCGGGTGTTTATTTTTTTAATATAACACTCCCTTGCATCTGCAGCATTGTACTTGTGTTAGAGCAGCTTCTCATCACAGTTAAATGAGATCTGCTCTCAAATTCTTTATTAAATGTAACTTTACCTGCTATTAGAGGGGTTAAAGTGTAATATGATCTAGGGACTGTACAACCAGTGGTGGAGAGAAGAGGCGGAGCTTGACTGGGATCCTGCTTTTGCATGGTATCTGCTTTCCAGGGCACATTCAAACTGCACCCAAAGGATGCCAGGCACCTCTGGAAGCTCTCCAAAGGCAGGCAGTAGCCTGTGTAGCAACTTTAATCTTTAATTCAGCAAAAGCCAGGATGCACAGCATGTGCATCTCCTTGGTGAATAAATTCACAATGTTTCAGCTTTTCCCAAGACTAAACAAAAGTTTAATAATTGTTTCTGCAAAGTTGAGAAAGAGGACAGCATGAGAGGGCAGCAGGTTAAGGCAATATTAAATAGCAGGTCCTACTCTTGGAAAGTTGAAATGAGGTCTATACCCGCAACAAAAAAGACGTGGTGATGCTAGAAGCATTTGAAGGAAAACCTTTGGTCTTTAACATCAGCACTCAATGGCTGCCGTGTTCCTGGGTTGCCTAACACAGGCTTTCACATTTCAGCTGGGAGGCTTTCTAAGCAGCTAGTTGTTTGCAGGTGGATGTACCCAAAACAGTAAAGTCCTGAGCTGCCGCGAGATGAGCTCTCGTGTGAGCCCCATGTGTGAGCACTGGTAGGTCTGCAGGACTTGCAGGGCAATTGTATGCGGTGGGGCTGACTGCAAAACAGAGGAGCACGTGCTGGTAGTGCCACTTCTCTTCTCTGTCTAATGCTTCTGTTATAGTCCCTTTCCTGGGGCAGGACTGAATTGAGATGATCTTCCTCCACTGCTTCAGAGGGTCTGACCTGCCCACCTGTAAGACAAATGCTCCAAGCCGGAAACCGTGGGGCATTTCAGTGCAGTTGCTGAAGCTTTGTGCTCCACTTTGTGCTCTCCATTTTGGGTCAGGCCATGCAAGGTACCACGATGTTATGTTCAGAGCTGCTACCCTTATTCTTTTTGTGGTTGTAGTCCAAAATGTGGTTTGGGGGTTGGTTTTGTTTCTTTATTTGTTTTCTCCCTACGAAGCTGTCTACCCATTAATAGTTATCTCCAATGGACCCAGAGAGAAAGACACCCTGGTTTCAGGGGGGCAGCCCGATTGGATGAGGCAATGTGTTTTAGCTCCAGAAGAGAAATTCAGGGGTTTAGCCTAGTTTAGGCACTCAACCAGCTGCTAAAACACCCGCTGAAGCTGAGGGGAGCAGGGTTGGGATACTGCCTGCGATCACATGTATGCCCAGCTCCTGCTGTTCCCAGAGTTGCCAAGTATTTAATCCTCTGTGGGCTGGGACTTGAGAAGATTGTCTTTGACCTCCTTTGAATGGGAAATGCTCCTGCCAGGGTACAAGAGAAACAAAATCAAGTTCAACGAAACACAGGAATGTGGCTTGCAGGACTTGGGATTAGACTGCATGGATTTATAAGGATGTATGCCACCCTCCTATTTGATCATTACCACGTTGCAATGAGTGGTGAAAAGCACCTGTCTGTGGTCACCTTTTCCTTCTGCAGCATTGGGGGGTTCCCAGCAGTGTGTCAGGAGGCTCTACAGACCACAGCAAAAGAGATCTCAGCCTTTTCAGCCTGGACCCAGCAGTGTTTAAATGGAAATTAAATGCTGCTTTAAAACTTTAAGTTCTCTTATACTTTGGAAAAGTCCAAATTTGAATGTTGTTTGTCAAGCCCCTGATGGTGCTCCAGTGGTCTGATTGAGCTTAAACAAACAAACAAACAAAAATAATCAAGTTTAAAAGAACAGCAGTACTGAGCAGACCTTGTACTCAGTGGGTGGCTTTGTCTTTTCTGTACAGCCAAATGTCAGAACTGCAGGCAAAAATAGTTATCTCTGTACGGTACACGAAAAGGCTGTGAGGAGTCACGGCTGCTTCTTGCTGCTTCTCTATTCAGCAGCTCTGGGGAGGGTAAACTCCCTCCATGAGCAGATGCCCCAGCTCAGGCCAGTAAGAGAAAGTCTCCCCTCAAAATATTATCTCCCTGCTGCAAAATTGCATTGTTAACTAAAACCAGCTGAGATCTTTCCATAGGGAAGTAAATAAATAAGGGCCTCCCCCCTCCCCAACTTATTGCAGAAAAACCACCCACGATGTTTGAGGCAAATAAAAAAGAAACAAGCTCCCTGATGTGCAAATCCAAAGAAATCGAAAATGATGAATTCCTCCCTGTTGAGGTATATTGAAAACAAGGGCTTTGTCTTCCAGCTTTAGAAAAGGCGGTTTCTTTCTTTAGAGCAGGTCCAGCTCCTTGCAGCTGAGGGTTTATGGTAAGGAACAAGGGGGTGAAAGCGAAGCAGCCTGGCTATGGGCCCCCCCCCCCAGCCTGTCCTCCTCTGCGGTGGAGGGAGAGGTGGGGGATGCTGCTGTGGTTCAGGCAGGGCTGGGGGGCTGCTAGGGCCACCCAGCAATATGCCCGAGGAGTGCCACAGCCAGGAGGGCAAGGGCGAACACTTGGGGCCACCACAGCTCTGTCCACCATGCACAGTCTTGCCATGGTGCTAATGTGAATTTATAGTCTGAACCAGCTCCAAAACTCTGTTTAATATTAGCAGGCGGGTCCTGCGGGGCACCACTGTGTGTGGCCCTGGAGAAATACATCAGCAGATGGTTCCTGTCCCCAAGAGCCATGTGACAAAGACGCAAAATATCCCAGAGGAGGCAAAAAAATTGTCTGTATTCCTAAGTGGGGAAACTGAGGCACAAAGCAGCAGCCACTGCAAAAGTGTCAGAAATAAATGCGTCCACCAGCAAGGAGACAGCTATGTGTGAGCGCAGGCTGTGGGGAAGCAGCAGCACCATCGCCCTGTGCCTGGGTCTCACTGCAGCCAGTTTGGGTATGCAGCAGCTGGGAAGTGTTTGGGTTTAGCTCTCATGCCTCAGGCCTGGACGTGGCCCCGGTGGTTTCCCCAAGTCAACTGCAACCTCTTTGCTGGTGACTGGAAAGACTGGGTCCCCACCGTGTTCAGGGAGGTGGCAAGGCAGCCGAGAGCCTGCACCACATTGCTCCCCACCATCACGCTGGTGTCTCCTCCATCAGTCTCACTGGCAACACCCTGAGAAAAGGGCAATGCAGAAAGTGTGGCTGAGCACTTACCCTCTCCAGTGAAAAAACAAACAATCCTTTGGATCCCTCCGGGGCTGAGGGATGCCTTCGGATGCAGCAGGGTCACGCATCTGCCCGTTTCTTGTGTTCCCGTGCTCCTTTTAATTTCTCTCCCACTTTAAGAAGAGGTGAGGCAGGAAAAAAGGTGGCACAGATGGTCTTTCCTGGTGGGAATTGCAGTGCCACTCTAGTTTGTTGTAGGTAGCCGGGGGGATGAAATCCCAAAGCCATAAATCCTACTGGCGGGCAGCTGAGTGTGTGGGGAAGATGGAGCTGGCAGGCAGCTCCTGCCCAGTGTCTGTCGGGTCCAGGGTGCCTTTCGTGGCTGCTCTGGCAGGGGTCTGACAGCCACATATATCACATGCCAGGGCCCAAAAGAAAAATGTGCCACTCGTTTCATGGTCAGGAGTAGCCTGTTGATCAGCACTGCACTCTGTAAATATTGTGTCCCCTCTCCTAACAGGAAGACCAGCAGTAACCGGTCTCTTAGGTTTTTTTTGAGATAGAGTAAATCATAAAATTAATTTCCTTTTTTTTTTTTTTGATGCTCTTGTCAGCAGTAAAGTATATTAAATACACCATAAGCAAAAGCCCTCATGCTACCCAAGAAAATATATTCATTTAGGGAGCCACTTCATGCTAGCAGGTTTTCAGCATCTGTGTTTCCTGCTGGCTGGTTCTTCATAGGCATAGAGACAGGTCACAGCCACTGGCAAATCACTTGAGCTCCACGGAAAAGCTTTTTTTCATAAATAAACAGCATTTTCAGATAATTGAAGTCAGTGGAAACTTACTATCCTCTCTGAAACATGGAGGATGCTGGGTGTTGAGCCAGGGACATTGCTGGAGTGGCAGCAGGGACCCAGAGCATGCCGTACTGCCCACTCTGAGCTCCTGTCCAGGCCAGGGCACCCCGGAGTCAACCTGAAAGCCTGCTGACCCCTGCAGTGTAAAGTTGTATCCTGGGGTTTGCCTGGCCTGTGTTAGTGTAAGCCCTCCTTCACCACCACCACAGTTCCAGAGGGAACAGCCTGGGAGTGAGCAGGGTCTGGGGAGCAGGGTGTACCTGGCACCTTTGGAAGCTCAACTCTGTCAAGCTCTGACCCCTAAAAATCAAAGCTCCTCAAACTGGTAACGAGCTTTGGCAATGTGGTGGCTATACTCAAAGTTGGAGTGATGTCCCAGGTGGCATTTCAAGTACATACCCTTGGGGAGTGTTTGCAGAAGGTCCTGAGCACGCCTGAAGAGTCAGAGCTGTTTCCTCAGGCTGTGGTTTTTTTTAACGCAACTCGGCCCTCAGAGAGCAGGGGACCAACACCTAACACTCGCTTTTTGCTGTGTCCTGAGAAAGAGGCAGTGAGTCTTTCTGAATCTCCAGGGTGGACTTGGGTGATGGTTTTATTGTTGCCACAAGTGTCACCTTGGGTTAGACACATGCCTGCATTTGGACTTTCCCACTAACATGTCTAATTCACTGAGATACCACTGTGCTCCCACCTCCTACCTAGCCTCGGTGCTGCTCTCGTGGCTTTCCCAGTGTTTCTGGGGGAGTGGAGTTTGGCACATCCTGGAGTAATACTACCTGCAGACTTCTGCTGCCCCCAGGGTGGGAGAGCCAAGGTGCTGCTTACAGCTTAAGGAGATTGTGTGGTTCTGTAAGACGAGGGTGAACAATGGGGAGTTATGAGGATACCAAGGAGCTACCAAGGCATGTGTACAGCAAAACACATGTCCCTGCTGGGTGGGAGGGAAGCAGGGGTGAAAGGAGGGTCCTGCCAAGGTAAACCCTGCCTCCTGCAGGCAGAAGGGCTGTGCAGTACAACCTGTCAGCTTACAAGAGGGCAAGAGAAGTCACTGGCAACCCTAAAGGACGCAGAGTAAACCCTTCCCATGCCTCCCTGTTCTGGATCTTGTGGGAATATTGGCAGAGAGAGAAATAATACATAAAGCAACTGACAGCTCCTCCAAAAAAGACAATAAATAGATTTCCAAGTAAAAAAGTACATTTCCATGGCTTCTTCCCCATCTGCAGAGCGGACAAGACAAATATGTCCTAGTTTTCACAGGTACTGGGCATCCATGAATCCCACTAGTTTTAGCAGGTGCTGCAGATGCTCGGTTCCTCTGAAAAACAGAAACCAGGTCATAAATCTCTCTCCCTCTACCTGTGCCATCTTCAAACTTTTTAATTAAAACTCTGCCTTCTATTGTTTTTGTAGTCTGGAAATTAATTGTCATTAACACAGTTTAAGGCTCTGCTGCTCAGATCCTTTTGTCCTTCAGGTGTGTGGTGTGATCAGAAATCTGGAGCAGACCATATCCCTGCTGTCTTAAGGGAAAAAAATAATCCATTTTTTGAATTTACTTTGCTAGAGTTGTGAGCCTTGTTAAGCTCCATGCTGCTGCAGCTCCCCTATGGTGGCTAGTGGTATTTCTGGCAAGATGGCTACGTGATTGTATTAGATCCACGCCACTACTACTGCTAAAGTGCAGTCCTGTGAATAGATGAGAACAGGGAAGAGGGCAAGTGAAATGAGATTTGTTTTCAGTTTGTGAACCTGGACAAATATTTTCCCAACATTTTCTATTCATATTAATCTCTTTCTTTTTCTCTCTCTTTTTCCTCCTGTTCTTTCTATATACGCATGTATATAATCAACAGCTCTTTCTGCATTGCTTGGCTCCTTCATCTATTCCTTTGCCTGTCAACACCTCCCAGACAGAGGACTCTCCCCTGACTTCTTTCTCTCCACTGCTAAGTAACCATGAGTAACCACGGCCATGGCTCACTTGCTGTCCACACACTGTTCCCTAAGATGTGTGTGGTCTATTTGGTATGTAGCCCTTATAGTCTCCTGCATTTGCTCAAAAGCAGATGGTGAGCAAAGAGCACAACAGCACACACTGGGCCGCTGTGGCTGCATCTCAGTTTCTTGCCTGGTTTTCTGTGTATCATGGGAGGATTTCTTATTTGCATGTTCTCTACTTCCAGGCATGCTATGAGTGCACAGACACACACGTTCAAATGAAAGACAGTCGTGTTTAATGCATTTTCTGCATCTTCATCTGAAATCCAGCAAAAAAAAAAAATCTCAAGAGTAAATGCTCCCTTAGTGTATGTTGCACCTTGTCCAGATACATCTTTTCCTGATCAGCTTTTCCCTGGCATTTTGCGATATATCACTACTGTGCTGCTCTGTCCGCTTGCAAAAGGGCATCACATTAGGGCTGTAGCTACTGTTATTCATTAATGTCTAATATTTTTTGACATTAGTAGCATCTGCAGCATGTCAGGGAAAAATACACAAGACTTCAGTATGGAGAGGAAAAAGAGAATTTCCCCAAAACCTTTCTGGCTTGCTTCACTGCCTGGGAAACAAAAAGAGCAGGCAAGGCTTATTCTTGAGGGTGAAGGTCTGAACCACACAAATGTTGGATGGCCCAGATTCACAGAGCACGCATTAGCATTTTCACCACCTCCCAGGATCAAGTCCGCATGTCGCACTAAACCATATGGACTTGCGCATCACAGTCTGATATGTACAATCACACACTTCTTTCAAACTCAGCCCTAATCGTACTCATGTGGAGAGCATTGCTCGGACCACAGATGTCTCTGTTCACCAGGCACAGGCTCTCATGGGTAATAAGGGCAAAAGTGGAACTGAAGCTACATAGCTCTTTTAGTTTCTATCTGATGTTCATGCTGTTGAAGAAAAATTCAGCAATAGCTTGAGGTGTCTATTCATGTAAATTTTCTAAAATGCTTACAGGAAAACAAGCACCTTACCCATGGTTTATAGGTAACAATACATAATCCCCAAGAGAGAATACTGTCACTTTTGAAAGCTACACGTTAGTAAGTTTACATGGGAAGTGTATGAAGGAGGATTATAAAACATGCTTATCTGTAGTTGCAGGAAGCTGGTTTTGGTGGTCCATCAAGTCCCTTCTTTATACTCCTAGTAATCTTCAAGATACCTTGTAGCCAGTAAATGTCCCAGCAGCTTGTGAAAGTCGAAGCAGCAGAACATTATGGTTGCCTGTGCCTGTACCCAGTGGGTGGGTGGCCTTTCTGGGGACTTAGCAGTAAGTCTCTGGGCTATGTTTTCCTGTTAGGCCTTACTACAAATTAAATCACCACATACATCATTAAAAATACCTCTAAAGCATTAAAAATACCTCTAAAGCAGACTACAATTTTTCTTAATAACTAAAATGACTGAAAATTAGCAAAATGTAATCCTTGAGTTAGGGATACAATTCAAATCAAATCAGCCAAGTCATGCTTTGGCAGCAGTATGGAATGAAGTCAACAGCTGATCAAATCATCAAACAAGCACATACAAGATTTGAGTAATGAAGCCACACAACATATGGTGAATTTTATGAAACAATGAGCACTGCTCCTCCTTACTCCAGTTACACTTGTCACTTGCCCACACACACTTCCTTTCTCCTTGCTTTCCTTAAAATCTTTGTCTTTTTTCCTAAGAAGTAACTGGAGAAGGAAAGGTAACTTTATTCTGATCCAGTAAAGATCACCTGTTGATGGTGGATGTTTGGTGTAAAATCAGCTGAGGAAATGTTAAGAGCTTGCAAAATGAGGATGGTTGGAGTTTATTCTTGTTATTATATACAACATGATAGCTTTATTAGATAAGCCTGTTTCACAAGGCGGAGGGCTAGAGTTGTTTGGAGAAGCAGGAGAGGAAATCAAGGGAAACTCTCTGTCTCCTTTTCTTGAGAGCTTAGAGATTGTCCTGACCACAGTCAGCTCTTGCGACTTTTGTCTTGGCCTAGCTTCAGCCCCTGAGCTTCTCTGATGCAGCCAGGGCTATGTGGGCTGTGTTAGGTTGTGAAGGAGAAGCAACACAAGTCAAGTTGAAACCCAGAAAAAGAGTGTGGAAAAGGGGGCTGAAGCCCTGAAAACCTGATTGCCGTACATGCTGCAGTTTGACTTGAGGTGTTCAGTGTGGGGATATAACAAGACTTATTAAGCTAAAGAAAGTAGGTGTATGTCTAGAGATAGAGAATAGCTGGATGTGTACAACATTTATGCAATGTGTCCTCAATCTCAAATAGCAGCTTGCTATCATAATACCTATTTTTTCCACTGAAAATTATGTTAGCTGTCTATGCATTATGTTTCTTTTCTCATTCAGATGATCAGAACTGCCTTCTGTGTGTGTGTATGAGAGAGCGAGCTCAAGGATTTAAGATTCATGGGGAAATTCAGAAACAGCATTTTAGATGCTATATATATCTGCCTTTGTACTACCTGTGTAGTTTGCACACTCTTGCTGTCACAATGAAGAACAGCCTCGCAAAGGCTCCTCTGCAGTCCTAGTGCCACAAAGGTTCCTTACTCCTTCCAATTTGTGTGTCCTATTTGCTCAACGTGACATATTTATTAACAGTTGCAGTCTTGCATAGTCAACCTACCTTATGGACTGTGCAGTGCAAAGCAGGAGAGAAAAGTTAATGAAGGCAAGTCAGATGGCACAGGATACTCCTCCAGGATTGTTTTGGGATGGTGAGAGACGTTAGGTACAATTTTGCATCCTCTGCAGATAGACTAACAATTCACCTGCCAGTATTGCTTGCTGAAGAGCTGGGCTGATGGCACTTTACCAAAGGAGGCTGCTGTTATTTATAGTAGGAGAAGATTGCCCAGATACTAAGACTTTGCTGGCTTCAAGTGCCTTGTTCAGCAACAGGATAAAGGAATGAAAGTCAGATGAGAAGACAGCTCATGGGAGCGTTGTGGGGAAGCAGCACTGCTACGTTGAGCCAGACCAGGACTGGCATCAGTGAAAGCTCTTGCTGTTAGCTCCACCACTCCATTGGCAGCGCACAGTGAGCTCACAGCTCTGGATTGCTTATGGTGACCATATGTCAATGCAGAAAGCATTTCACCACTGTGCTTGCTGTTAATTAGCTACAGTGATGCAAAGAAGCCAGTGACTAAGTGGCAGCAGAGTGTTCAGCCTGCAGGAACACCAGCACACCCCAGAGCAGTTGGCCGCCTACTTTGAGGCCTCTCCCTCCCAGGCTCCTAACGCTGTTTCCTGAGGTCACCCTGGCAGCTCTCTCCACTGTCCAAGGAGCTCAAGATAATTAATGTAGAGCTGCAATTTACTTCCTAGTTGTGCGAATGAGAATTTTCTTTTCCAGAAAACCTTGTTTTCTATTGACTGATTCAAAGGAGGTTTGCTTCCTTTCCAACAGGTACAAGATTTCTCACTATGTCTATTAGCAATTATTGGGCATACTGGGGAGGTGGAGCTTCAGGACAGAAAGGGTAGCATCTTCCCAAGAAAGTCTGCAGCAGCAATATAATGGAGAAAATTTTGATCCAGAATCAGAAATTAAAAATGCCCCTAGTGGAAATGTGTCCTGGGAACTTTAATGGTCAGTGATGATCCTCTCTTTTACACCTCACTTGGGAAACAGCTGCTGTCATGGCAAAGAGTCACCCCAAAACTATGGTAATACAAGAGAAAGGCATTGCTTCCTCAATCAGCAGCTTTGGCAAGGGAGGCTCTGGAGGCAACTCCAGAAAGTGGAGGAGGAAAGTGGAAAGGAGGTAGTCTGTACCTGTGTGTATGTGCCTACTCATCTTTCAGCCCCTGAGGCTGGGCTGCATCTTGGCTCCTTAATATTCAGTTAATTCAGATCTATTCTGGGACAGCTTCTCAGAATCACTCTTATTCGCAAGTGTGAGCTGACCTTATTCCTCTTTATATTGCTGCTGTCTGAAAGAAAATGTCAGTGGAGAAAGCAAAGCAGCACAGCAGTCTGGAAAGTAAATTGGGTACAAAGTGCATGTTGCCATGCTGAGCTCCCAGGCCATCCTGCTTTGGCTGTGCTCTCTGGCCAATGGGGTTGTGAGACACTTGCATGTCATGGCTTTCTGTGGGTAAACAGTTGCTTTCAGGGCCCCATGTCCCTAGGTGCAGTGTGTCCATGGTGCTTAGTGGCTTTAAATAGAATTCTGGGTGTTTGGTGCCTCTCAAAATTAGCACCTGAAGGCAATTTAAACAAAGGCCATGCCGAAATCTGTAGGGCTGATATGGTGCAGCTCACCATTCCATGTGGCTCTTGAGGCTTGCAGAAGGCAGGGACACTGTAGCGCAAGCTAGCAAACCAGCACAGCGAGCCATCTGGCCCCATCTTTCTTGTCTTTGGGCTGGATTCTTATTTCCAGCAGATAAGAATCTCCAGCAGTTCCCCTTTCCTTATAGGAGTCCCTCAGTGTTTCCATTTGTCTCACTAAAATCGCAGTCTGGCTCTAGGTTTTTATTCTGTTTTGATACCTTTGCTTCCAAATCGGAGGACCATAAATTTCTCCTCACCATTTTTGCAGAGGGCACATAACCAGAGCGCCACAGCCTTTGGAGGTAGTCCTGTTAAAGAGTGAGGTGAGGGTATATTAAAGATCCCCAGGGAATCCCTTTGCCACTACCGGCATTTGAAAGATGATCAGCTGTTAGATAAATCTCTCATAAAATATCACTTAGTCCACTTAGGCCAAAGTGGCTTAGTCAAAGGTGGTCATAAGGATTTAAAAAATGTCCCTTCAAGTTTACAGGCTAATGAGTCAAGAATATGAGGTAGAAAGTAGTGGGAGTAGAGATTTTAAAAGTTGTGCTGGCCCAAAAAGTGCAGCCACATCAATGTGCCCACCTAGCATTTGCTGAGGATGCACTGTGCAACAAGGGATCAGCGTGTCCCCAGCTGCTCCTGCCCTTGGTGACTGCACGCCCAGAGAGTGCATACCACATCCTCAGGGCAGTGGTGCTGGGAGAAGCTTGACAGAGACAAGGATCATCTCCAGCCAAGGGAACTTCAAAAATGAAATCAAAGATTTGGTTTAGGTGCATCTTGCATCCCTGCCCAATTGCCAACCCCTGCCCAACTGCCTGAAGTAATGCCATTTTCCTCAGTGTCTTTTTCGACCTGAAAAGAATCTCTGCTTGCGGAGAGCAAATGTGTGAATGTGATTTGGGTAATTAGTATGGCTGAGGGATGATGCTTAGATCTAAGAGGGAATAAGAAGGTAACAGGTGAAGAAACAATCTTCAAGCGCTGCTTCTTGTAATCAGGCATTATCAGGGCAGTATCTTTCTCTGCCCATGTATCATCATTGCATTTACATTTCTTGCCTGAAGATACAACTGATTTCAGGACATATTTATAAGCTGATGATGCCTGCCTCTCTGAGGTGGGTATAGGGCATTTCCTCTGATACGACAAGGCAGCCGGCTTTTTCCGGCAGCATGTATGCTGCATGGCAGGCAGGAGCTTAGCCAGGCTTTGGCCATCTGTAGGGGCAGGTA
The DNA here is from genome assembly GCF_011004875.1 of Balearica regulorum gibbericeps. Lineage (NCBI taxonomy): Eukaryota > Metazoa > Chordata > Aves > Gruiformes > Gruidae > Balearica > Balearica regulorum. The sequence continues at coordinate 49,228,389 of NC_046188.1, read as the reverse complement.
CTGAGAAAATGGTGGGGTGAATAAAGTCTTCAGCCCAATGAGCAGGTGGCCAGCACCAAGAGGGTAACGCTGTCATCTTCCTGGGGGTTATTGCCAACACATGTTTAGGGCAATATTAAAGGCACAGTTGCATTCCTGAGCGCAACATGCACTCAACTCTGTCTAACCATGGGGAAAACCCACTGTGGTGGCCTCCCTGCACCAGCGCTGCTGCCTTTCCTGTGGTGGGGAAGAAAACAATGGGAGTGGATGCCTGCCTGGAGTGTATTTGAGCAAAATCACCTTTCCAACTGGGCCGCAGCCTTCCTGTGTGACCCTGGCAGCTCGCTTGGCCCCTGATTGCTACCCAGGTATTGACAGATAAGATGCTGATGTGATGTGAGCTGAGCAGCACTGCCAACAGATGAGCTTTTTTTGAGGCCAAGTAATCCCTTCACCAAGAAAAGGGCTTTTCTTTCTGTTCTATAGAAAATCAGCTAGAAAATATCTTGGAAGAAAATTCTATTTCCATGAAATATATGAGACAAACTTTTGCCATTTTGGAGTCTGCTGGGATCTGCTCAGGCTACGGGTTCTTACACTGGTGAGAGGTGTCTCAGGAAAATGCAGAGCATCTCTCATCTGTGTCAGCCTAGTACAAACTGTTCTTTGTTCTTCTCCCTCTGCTCTTCACCCCACTGCACAGTTGTCCTGTGCTTGGGCTGCAAACAAAACAGACATTTTGTTTTCTTCGTGGTTTTATTGTGCTTTTTGAGTGTTTGTGTATAGCCAAAGGGCAACATGCACCTGCTTGTACAAACTTTAAATAGGCCCATTTGCTCTCACTGTTTAAGTGAGAGATCCAAGCGATGTCAAAAGTGGGCATCTGTTGCTCAAAGGCAATAGCAATGTCAACTTATCATACTTCAGTCCTGCTCCTGCATCCTGTGTAGCAAAGCGGCAACCCACACACAGCTGGAATTCCTGCCAACAGAAGCGCAACAGTCAGTAGGTGAAATCCACACAGTGCCTCATTTGGGTCTTTGAAATTGGACTCTTACAGGGCTCCAGTGTTTTGTGACCTTTTGCTAGGCTGCCAGACAAAGTTGGTTTTTCTTTTGTATGAAAACAAACAAAAAATTCATCTGACTTCAAAGGATTTGTTATCAAAATGCTTTCCATCTGTGTGGTATTCTGTTTGTTATTTGCTTTTGTATTCTGTTCCCGAGGGTTTAATTAAGACATGTATCCTTCCTGGGCTATTTCTTTACTGTAGAGAGGCTGAAAACACAGATTTGTTTTTATCTATGACAACATAGTCACATGTCCTGAATCACTGCTGGCAGAGCTGGCAGCAGCTTATGAGTGCAGCCAGTATAGCTCCCTCCTGACGCAAAGTTCCTCCTTGAAGGGCAGTCCTTGTGTTTTAATCAATATGATATATAGAAGCTTCGATTACTTCTGTTGCTACTGCCCGTTTCTCTGTTATTCCCAAATCCTAGAGTTATCTGGAAACCCTGAAGATTTTGACTGTGTTTATAGTTTTGGCAGTCCAAGGAGATCTAATTCTAGTTGCAATTAATGTGTATTAAGACACATACACACGGATTTGTTTCACGGTTTGCTTTTAGACTCTGGACAGGCTGGGCTGCTCTGCCACAGCATGGCTGCTGATGAATGAAGGATTGTATCCTTTGAGTTTTATCTCAAACAGTGAAGTTCAACGTTTCCTGATTCCATAGAAGCCAGTATGTTATCTTGCAGCTTATGGAGATGCTGAGTGAGCATCTAAATATTCCTGCCTCAAGGCCTTGGTTAGTGCAAGGGATTCTGCCATGTGTTGTACTCACTTAAAGCCTTTCTCTTTAAAGAAACAAAAGTAAGAGCAACAAAAACAGAAGTAAGGAAGGGGAAAGGGAGAAATAAAAAATATCCAGAAAGGCCTGTGGGTCAGAAAGAGGTAGAGGTGGGTGAACTTACAGGCCTGGCCTAGAAGACCAGAAAATTCAGTGAGCTTTGGCTCGAGCACTGCAGGTAGGGCAAGCTGTGTGGCTGCTGCTCCAGTGAGGAAAACAAGGCTTTTGTCTCCAGGCTAATTGGGCTGCCATCATTTGCAACACAAGTACTGGTTTTATGCCAGTAAACCCAAACTATGAGGACCCTCCAGGTGATGCCGTGTACAAGACCACGGAAGAGACTAGAGCCATACCCACTAGAGCCATACCCACTGCCAGCCAGCTCCAAATCTGGAGATCTTCCAGTGAGGTGATGGCAGGTTGTTACAGTCCTACTTGCCAATGGCCTCTTCCTTGCTGGGCCAAGAGAGATTTCCTATTTTAAGAGAAGGGGCTGTATCAGGACTACATGTGAGTGTATTTCTTAAAAAAGAGCAAAGGTGGGCTGTCATCAGAGAGCCCAGTCCATATTGAAATCTGAAGAAAAGCCAGTGGAAAGACAATGTCAGTGTAAGGATTTCTGCAGCTCCATATGCAGCCTATAAAGACCATAGGCCCTACTTTCTGGCTCAATGAGCAACATGGAAGATAAGGGTGTTATATCTCCATTGAAAAGATTAATGTCATGCATGAGGATTAGTTCTCTGCAGTGCGAGAGATTAAGTTTGGATTTTGCAAGCTTTCCCATTATTGGCTTTCTCCCTAGACAATCCCCACAGGCTTGTACCACCCTCCCTGGCCAACATGGAATCTCAGGGAGTGTCTCTCATTCAGCTCTATTTCCTTTTGCTCCAACTGCACGTTAAAGCAACCATTGCACTGAGACTGTGCTTCTCTGTGCAGATTTATTGGGCCTCTCCCAGAAACTTCCAGGGATAAAACCTACCTTTTGTATTAGAAAGGGAAAAGAAACAAGTTTTGTCCTTCCAGGCAGAGGATCGTGGCCACAAGTCCTATCCCTGCTCCAGCTGTGCCAGCCAGAGGTGGTACCTCCTCCTCCTCCTCCAGTTACAGCCACCACCATTCATCAGCTCTCCTGGCAAACTTGTTTGTGTGAGCACTCACAGTCCTGCTCCAGGCAAACCCAACCAGAATAACTGACAGCATCTACTTACATTGTTTAAATTAATCCAGGTCATTTTACCTAAAGTGGATTAAGGGGTGCTCTGACTGGGAAGTCAGGGGAGAAATCAATTTGTCATCCTCTCTGAACCCGCTGAAAGAAGGCTTCTTCTGTATTCAGGCATCTGTGCTGCCAAGAGCCAGGAGCAAGACACAGGTGTATGCCAGATGGAGGGGATGCGACAGTGAAGGATGTGCTGACAGCCTCAAAATGCAAAGTGCCTATGGCCTGACTTCACCCATGAGCATGTGCTCCAACAGCTGTGGCTGTTTCGAATCAGCCTGGGTTCAGGAGGTTCCTCGATTCTTCTGCTTTTAAGATAATTTCCAATGGTGTTTTTTGCCTCACTGGTTTAATAGCCCCCATGCTGGGCAAGGGTGAGAGCAAACCTGCCACTCACTGGCTGGGGCGCAGGGTGCAAAGCCCACACTGCTGGTATCTCAAAGCATTTTGGCATTGTGGTTAGCTTGGCTCTGTCCTTTGTTCTGGGGCTCTGTTCCACCAGCCAAGCAAAGTGCGTAGAGGAATACTTCTTCCTATTTGTGTTAAATGCTTTAATTTCATGAGGCAAAGACCCTGAACTGGAGGAGCTCTACCAGTTGGCGAAGCTGCACGTGAAGGAAAATCAGGGCTTTGCTGGGGAATCTGAGAGTTGCTTTGATTGTTTGCCTAGTAAGGCTTCATATCATAATAGGATCAAATATGCTTTACAGACAGTAAAACTGAGTCACAGAAGAAAAACGTGTGTCTAACTTTACACAGGAACACACGCCAAGCCAAAGAACATGAATCTCAGTGTAGAAAAGGTCAGGATCCCAAAATAATAAACCAATTTAATTTAATCTGACACATTTTCATTAATTACCTATTTCTATATAAACTTGGGACCATTTTTACTCTCCTTGGCAAAAGGGTAGTACTGCATGATGGAAGGTGGGTGGCCAGCTCGCATCCCTCTGTTTCATCCCTGTGAGAAATAGCAAGGGAGGAGCACAGCGGCTGCTCCGACCGCTGCCAGGAGGCAGGTCATGAGAGGGGCACTGCCACGCCAGGTCCCTCCTACCATGTTCACCCCACAGCCTTCAGCAAAGTTGCAGCTCCCTAAAAACTGAAGGGAGGGTGAGGAGGAGAGTTTGTGTTTTTATTTATCACACAGGTTTTAAAACACTGACTTTTTTAATCTGTGTATTTCCTACATTGCTATTTCCCATAGCAACTCTACATGAAGTCCCAGCAGCCCAGGACATTAGCCCCAGATGCCAGGCAGCTGGGGACATTAGCACATGCTGACCTGTGCCTCTTTTCAAATGACGTCACTTTCTGCGTATACTTAGTCTGTAGGACCCCACAAACTTGTAACCTGACCTGGAGCCACACTGAGACCGTACAGTTTATGCTCTGTCCCCACTGAGCTGGTGATGAAGCAATAAAATCTGAGAGCTCTGAAAAATGCATTTCCAGTTGAATAATCAAGAAAGTGTCGAAGGAAAGGTCCTATTTTGTTATGACCTATAAAGTACCAGGAAAAGGCCCCATTCATTTTCCCAAGTTTTATTTTTAATAGATTACTTAATGGATTGCTGCTGAAGTAAATATACATGTGTATAAAGAGAGTTTAAAAATGATTGTGCTCATACTAATGGCCTCTCACAATATTAAAAAACAGAGTATGTGAAAATGCAAATTCCTCTGTCTTTCTTGTCAATTTTTATTTTGCACCTTGTGGGAGCCCCATTTAATCTCTAGCAATAACCAATTTGCTCTGGGTTCTTAGCTTTGTCCTTCCTGCCTCTAATACTCGATTGGCAACCTAGTCACAAATAGTTAAAAGCTATATTGTAGCATGAATATAATCATGGCCAGTAACTGGGCAACTGCCCGCTTAATCTGATTATCAGCTTGTGATGCACTGTAGCCCGTTAACCTTGTTTTGATCAGCTTCCTGACACTTGTGGCACAAATGAAGCGTGACGTGATTAAATGAGAATGATCAGTTTTGCTCACCAGGACAATACCCGGCAGCTGCTGTGCTTAGGATTTACAATGCAGTCTAAGCTTTGAAGTCCTATAATTTTGCTGTTATGATTGCTTTCCTCTGGCTGGAGAAATGACTGTCCTCTCCAAACATGTAGTTTGGTATGGACACAACAACTTTTCTGTCGTGGTTGCCAGTAGATCTCTGCAGGGCTGCAGCTCGTCCCCCAAGAGTAGGTCTACAGTGCAAGGGCAGCTTTGATACACACCTGATGCAACCAGCAGATGATAAACTTACCACATAAAAAAAACCCAGGACAATGCAATGAGAGAGTGAAAAAGCAAACAGAGTTCTATAAATTTATTTGGTATTCTAACTATATTTTAACATGGTTTTTTGGGGTAGTTTTTGACCAGATTTTTTAGAAGTGGAAGTATCAGTCATGTAATAATCCAAGTACTCTGTGTCAGGTTGCTTTCCAATGGTGTGAGCTGCATTAGGGGATGATAGCCTTTCTGCTGCAAAAGGATCGTTTCCCTTACTTGAAGCTTTGCATATTTTAAGGCCAGAAAGACTGTTAAAATCACCCTGATCTTCTGTGTAACGTTTCGGAGTGCTTCCCCTGAGTGCTGGAGGGCAGTGCCTTTGCCAGGGAGCATGCTGGGTTGCCGGCTGTTGGTGCTGTTGGTGTGGTGTTCTGAGCAGCTATGGTACATGTCTGGTAAGTTAATGTGCTGATGTGCCCTTCATAAAGCTAAAAAAAAAATAAAAAAATCTCTGCTAACCTTGCAAGCCCTCTATTGTGTACAGGAAAAGGCTAATAGGGAAAAAGGAAGGGCATACAAAGAAAAAAGAGCATTAAGATGAAAAGAAAATAATTACCTTGGATTGGATATGAAATCAAGGACAATATTTTTCCTCCCTGCTATGGGCATTTATTTTTACTAGTAGTGTACTGGGATAAGGAGACATTGTTCTCCTAACATAGTCAAAACAAATGTAAAATCCTCAGTCTGACATTGAAAATGACAGATGCTTGTGCAGGAGGCTGGACTCAGGCAATCCAGATCACTATCGCCCTGTCTTCTCACGTGTAACTTTGCACGTTTCGGTCTCCATAAACGAATCCTAAATTCCTGCGCAAGGATGAGACCTGTCAAATAAACATGCATCTGTGAGTCAAAGCAAAATGCATGCAGAATAAAAATGCCTGAAATTATCAGCATAATATAAGTACTTCTCATTGACTAGATTAATTAGTAGAACTTTAGAAGCTACACAAAAGGCTGCCTATGTGTGTGTGGGCACAACATGGTATGGGAGAGGACTGAGACACTGAGCTCGGCGGTGGCAGGCCAGGGAGAATGCTCCCCTGCAAAACAGTAATTCAGCCTTCAGCTTCTGGTAATTTTGGGAAAGATTTCATGGCCAAACACATGTTCAGGATTACCTAGCAGAAAATTATATGACTGTTAGCAAACTAAATCGCTTTGAATGAAGATAAACAAGGCACATAAGCTGAGTCAGAGAACTACTGTGACCTAATCACTTGTCTGACCTTAAATGCCCTCTAATTACAGTGTCTAGGTCCTGGGTGCCTTTGATAAATGCTTATAATAGTGTAATGCCTGTTACAGGAGGACAGGCAATGCTACAAAGCATCTACAAAGATAGACACATCAAGTTGAGAAGGGTATTAAGTCCTGTGAGATGAAGTGCAGGCAGGTCTGGTGCCTGCCGCCAGCTTCTCCTCCCTGCCCACTGCCTGGCGTGAAGCTGCCACAGGACCCAGCAGGACTTGGGGGCCACCCTGGTCCCTCCTTCCCCTCCATCTGCCCTTCCCCTTTACCCAGGGTATGTCGCCTCAGAAGGTGAAGCTTCAGACAGCCCAGGCATGGATGGAAGCATTTCATGGCTCCCATGACCCATTATTATTGGGTGCCGGCTGTGCTGGGGGCAGGCAGTAGGCCATGAGGCTCTTCTGCTTGGAACCAGCCACCCCACTTTATGGCATTTTTAATGTATAAGCACAGTATGTCATCCAGCTAGTATGTGCCAGGCTGCTCGGCACTGCCAACCACAGTATGGGTGGGGCAGCCTGGGGGACTGAGATGGAGCCTTTAATCTGTGAAAGCAGATCAAAGCAGGACAAGTGTGATCTGATGGCCCCTCAGTGTGACATGAAGCCCCAGCAAGCTACCACCAGGCACCAACCCAAGTTTCTACGCTTTGGTTCTCCAGCTCTAGGGGAGGAAGCCCTGGATGGGTACTAGACACAGGTACTTTGCCTGGGCTAGCAAAACTAGAGCCTGGGGGCTTCCCAGAGCCCATTCCTGGTAGTCTCTTTCCTTCTCCATGGAGGGACAGATCTCTGCCATGTTTGTAGGCTTTGGCCATCTGAGAGCTAACTCTGAACATCACCCAGCTGCAGCCTCTGAACATCACCCAGTCTGCCTCCCCAAAAGCAGAAATGTCATCTGGTCATCTCATCACCTAAGGCAAATAGCTGGACACTGCACCGCACTAACAAACACATTTGTTATAGCTGCATGGTACACAGGTCACAGTCATGGGTGAGGTCTTCCTCAGGCTGAGCACAGGGCTAGCCCATTGGGAAACTATCCTCCAAACAGGTGAAGAATAGAGGGGAAACGACCTCAAAGAAATGCTAGGATTAGCTGTTGCCTCACAAAGTGGAAAATTAACGGAATAGGGTATCTTCTTTGTCAACTAATATAACTCACGCTGGGGATGGATGCCAGCACACCAGTACTCTGCCAAGGCAAAGACTTTCTGGGTTAGTCCTACAGTGTGAAATTATTTTCCCATTCTTGGTGTAAGTCCCCATTCTCTCTTCTGGATGCAGGTTAAATTCAAAGATGTGTTCTCTATTTTTAATAGCCTCCTTGTTTTTTTCCCAGGTGCCTGCTTTTGCATTTCTCTGATGTTTCCTGTAGGGGTAGTCCTCAATGATTCCCTACAATGACACTCATGAAGACAGACTGTTAACTATGAATCATAGATGCCATGAAGAAGTCCCTGATATCAGTGTCAAAAGGGAGGTGGAGGAGGTAAGCGTTAAGGGCGAAAAGCAGTATCATAGCAGATGAAGTTTGTTAAATCCTACGTGCTTCAGGAAAGAATTTTGTTAATGTAGTGTTGCAATCTTTTGAGAGTATCCTTCTCCTGGAAGGATTTCTTGGAAGCTCTTAAGTGCCTCTGGTAAGTCTTTGCATTTAGGCCATACACCTCTGGTATGGATGATTTGAAAATCTAGTTCCTGCTTCAGAACAATAGGGCAGACCCTAAGCATTGATTTAACTCTTTTATTCAGGACAGGATTGATGCAAGGTAGCAGTCTGTAATAACATGCCAGCCAGAAGTTGTCTTGACCTAGTGATTTTAGATTGCCTGATCTTAATAGCTGCTTCTTAGAATTCCTGTTGCCTAGCTTCCTGTTTACTTACCATTTGCTTTAAAGTATCTTGACAGATGTGATGTGGTATCAATTCATTAACTCCTTCCTCTGTACAGAACAGAAAAAACCTCTGTCCTCCTGCCTTAGTGATGAAGACAGGAAATTTGTCATGATGAACTAATGCCATTGCTAGGATTCCTCTCACTTTTGAAAAAAAAAAATACTTTTACAACTTGTTTTGCTCTTTTAGAGTCTTCAACTCTGCTTGCCATGGGATTCTCCTGATTTTATTTTTCTTTACTCATCCATTTGCTATGTTTTACAATCTTGACTGGCTGCATGGGACAGAAGATTATACTCAAATGTGATCCTAAGCTGGAGCTTTTGTTTCATGGAGAAATTAGAGTACAGACAGCTGTCTTTTAAATGACACCTATCAGCTGGTTTCAGGACAGCTTAATCTGACTTCCTGCATCTCAGTGCTAGTCACAATGTAGCCATTAATAAGGTCAAACTTGGAAAGAATTGACTGACTCAAAAATAAAGCTTTGAAAAGAGGGTTAATAAAGATAAATCCCATTTTCATGCCATCCCAGCAAGTCCAGCCGCCAGCATTTCCAACAGCTCTGCTAGGGCCTGACTTGGGCTAATGTCTCCAAACTCAGGGGAGCACTTCTTGTTTATATGACTAAATTTTTACAAGCTAAGCCAAATTAATGCCTATACAGCACTCTAGTCAACCTTAAGAGGCTTCTAACAATACAATGAATAAACAGTCAGCTGTTACCAAATAACCCAAATCAATCAACCCAGTGGCCATGTAAGTGCAGGAGAAGCCCATGCCAAATATTTGTGCAACATCCCATGCAAAACTGTTAGTGTAATACAAACAGTAATGAAGCTATTTCATGGGAATTAGCACCAGCTTCTAAAAACTTAACCCACTGGACTTTTGGGACATTTTGTTTTCAGATCCAAATTTGCACTGGTTTCATATGAAAGTCCAAGCCAGTAAAAACTATCTTTTTTTTTCAGTTCAACTCTGACTCACACCTGTGAGACACTTGTGTCACCAGAGCTGACTCAGATCCACCTAAGTTCAAGCAGTGTGGGATCTGAGTACACGCTGCTGAGTAGGGGAACCCAAACCTTCTGTCATGCAGGACCTGCACTTTCTGCACAACCCCTGTTGTTACGCAGCCACGTGCAAAGAAACAGGGATCACTGCTGCTTTTTTCTGTATCCGCCCCTATACCTACTGTTAAACTTGTACCTTTCATCAGACTTAGCTCATGCTGAGGTTTGATTGTAAGCCTACATGATAGAAATAGCTTCTCTAGTAGTGATTCTGTGGTGTTTCCCTACATCCATGAAGGCTGTACTTTGTCTCTTGAAGTCAGTGGGATAGTCCTTTACCTTGCCATGTAACATGAGCTTCATCTTGGTGTCCCACCATATGTGCATGTGTAGCTTTGCACAATGCTCTGTTAACTCTGGCTGATGAGCAAAGGTGGCTTCTCTCCTATTCAATGAGACATTTCACAAATATAAGCTGTCCTGTACTGTAACCCAAACCTGCTCCTTTTGTTGGACAGAGGAAGAGAAGGAGAGTTTTTTGCTGAGGGACACATGCTGGCCAATGCTGGGCCAGAGGGATTTTCTGGCTGAAGAGTTTCAGGTGCGACCGGAGCTGCTGACGTTCAAATTCCCATTCTGGTTTGTGACACAGTCATTCATTTTGCCCCTATTGACGCTCCCAGAAGCCTCTGGACCTGAAAAACCCTTTGTGCTTCTAGCAGGTGAAACAAATACCAATGCATGTGTAAGAGAGGTCACTTTGGATTTCCATACAGACAGGTATCTTTTCTTTAACAAGATTTCAGGAGAGGGTGAGAGAATGTGGTTGATAGAACATTATTATGGAGCTTGTAATTGCTTATACAGCTTTCTAACCTATCTGTATCAACAAAAGCATGACGGAAGAGAGGCAAGGGGCCTGCTGCTCTCTGGAGTGTGCTAGGGAAGGGCAGGGATGCATGCAGGGGTGGAGAAGGGCTCTTCTGACATTGCATGCGTAATCTAATCTAGGCCATAATAATTTCCTACTGGCTCAGCATCAGTCACATCGTTAGCCTAACACTGAAATTAGATCTTGCCTGTCAGTGACATTTGTTTTCTTATCTGGACCATCTCTGTACTGCAGTACTTCCTGGCTCAATTCATGTGGGACCAACAATCCCAGTTATGTCGATCCAGACGTAGCAGAAAGCTTTTACTGAGCACTCCCTGCAGACCAGGGAAACCATCAAAGTGAGTGTTTCAATATGCCATTGCTCTCTTGTGTAAAATAAGAACAACTCTGTGTTACAACTTGGGGTCTTATTCCCTTCCAACTCCCTGCATTGATCACAATCAAACAGCAAATACTAAAAAGATATGCGAAGCATATCCCTTATCTAAATAGATACTATATCTATGTCTATACTGTATGCAGTCCAGCTGAGACAACTGAGCTGGTGGGCCAGATTCATTCAGCTGTTGCTCCTCTTCCTCTGTTAGGCACTAGGAAATAGAGATGCAGTATTTCTGGCCTCTGCATCAGACCTCTGGTCATACAAGCTTGTGCTGTGATCTTATATATTAAACATGGTTTAGCCAGCACATTTCTCAGTTAGGAAGCTTCAAAGTGTTCAGAAATTGTGGCAAGGAAATGGGAGATGCACTTTTCTTAAATCAAGGCTGCCAGAGCCACTGTACTAACAGTGCTGCAAAACCTGAAGTTTTCCCTTTTCCCCATGCACCCAAATGACATGTCATTAAGGGGTCCTTGCAATAACCAGCGAGTTCTTCACACTTCTGAAAACTAGAGAATCATAGAATCATAGCATGGTTTGGGTTGGAAGGGACCTTAAAGATCATCTAGTTCCAACCACCCCTGCTGTGGGCAGGGACACCCTCCACTAGACCACGTTGCCCAAAGCCCCATCCAACCTGGTCTTAAACACTTCCAGGGATGGGGCCTCCACAATCTCTCTGGGCAACCTGTTCCAGTACCTCACCACTCTAACAGTAAAGAATTTCTTTCTAACATCTAATCTAAATCAACCCTCCTTCAGCTTAAACCCATTACCCCTTGTCCCGTCACTACACTCCCTGATAAACAGTCCCTCACCATCTTTCCTGTAGGCCCCCTTCAGGTACTGGTAAGCCGCAATTAGATCTCCCCGGAGCCGCCTTTTCTCCAGGCTGAAGAAGCCCAACTCTCTCAGCCTGTCCTCATAGTAGAGGTGCTCCAGCCCTCTGATCAGCTTCATGGCCCTCCTCTGGACTCTCTCCAACAGGTCCATGTCTGTCTTGTCCTGGGGACCCCAGAGCTGGACACAGTACTCCAGGTGGGGTCTCACAAGAGCAGAGTAGAGGGGCAGAATCACCTCCCTTGACCTGCTGGTCACAAGAGAAACCTGGACAAGTTCCTGTGTGGGTCATAAATTTCTACTGAGCCTCCTGTGCTTCCCAGGGTGCAAACTTCTCGCTGCACTCACTACTGATGGTTGCATCTCAGGGGCAGAAGTGATCTGAGGCCCAGTTTGAGCATCCCCTCTTGCCCCAGGAGTGCTGCTGCTCACAGGGTGCTGGCTCTGGATCTGTCAAGAGGATATGCTTCACTGCAGGCACAGCCAGTCTGATGTCTGTCTGTAAATGTATGAGCTGTCACGCTGCAGGGGGATTCATCTCCCCTTAGCTCCAGATATTTCCAGTGCAGTTGTTTCCGCTGGAGCCAGACATTGTGGGCTTCTTTCACATTTGATGGAGAGAAATAGGCATTTTTGTGGATTTAGCTCATCCTGAAACAGACTTTTAAAAAGTGCTTTCTAGGAGGACTTTATCCTTGAACAGCTTGAGGAACATTAGCCATTGAAAAGACTGAATTTTGGACAAACTCCAAATTCCAGATTACCATTTAAAAATATAACATTTTAAACAAACATTTTAATGTAGGCAAGCATACAATTTACCCTTGTTAGCAAACACAAAATGACTTAATTCACAGTTTTTCAAATACCACCCGGGTTCCCAATTAGGAGCTGCAAACACCATATAGACTATCTTCTCCTGACATCTTGTTGCCTTGCATTTCAGGAGGGCTTAGAAGAGATAAGATGGGTTCCTTTCTTCACCTCTTACCTAATCACAAAGTCATTTTGTGTTCAAGACCATTTTTAAAGGTGTCTGATTAAGAACATCAGGGTTCAATTCCAAAAGAATTAATTTAAGATCTGGCACTCAGAAAATTCAGTTTTAGCTTAGGTCTTATTTTCCTCTGAAGGTTTTAGGATCATGGCTACTCCATTCCCTCCCACCTTGTATTTTTAATGACTTGCCTGCTTCTTGTTACATTTCCTCTACCCTGTATACAAAGACATCAGTGTGAGATAGCACCAAATATTTTGTGAAAATATATAAAAAAATAAATTCTCACACACGCACATAAAAGGAGGCTTTCATGATGTATTTTTTTCATGATCTGGAGCAAAAGAGAGGCACTCTACTTTTAAAACAGGTGTTAAACCAGAGGCATGAGTTAAACTCTCAGACCTTCAGGTGGCATAGACACCATAGGTGGTGTAACATTTTACTTTAGCTGGGGATTTACATGCATAATGTAGTTTTATGTCATTTTCCTGAAAATTACAGCAAATTTTCATCATCACGACATATCAATTTGAGTTTTGTTATTTATTTGTTAGAACCTCTTTAAGGGACAGCTGGAACTAAACTGCTGTGGTCCTGCTAGAAATATGTATTGATATGGGCATTCATTTATTGATTATCATCTGGTTTACTGCCAAATAATCCTCTCTGCTTGCTTGTCTTCATCCACTTTAGATTCTGGAAGCAGCCTGGAAATTTCACACATTGCCCATTACATTAATGGAAAGTATTGATATGCTAATTGTCCAGGAGGTGATCGGAAGACCTGGAGACAACATAATCATCTTGCTGTTCTACATGCTCTCTATGATTACTTACTTTGAAATCATTAGCTGAAAATATTGACATGTTAGGTAATGAATAAAACTCACATTAAAGAAACAAAATTACTTTTTGAATTAAAAAATAAACAAACGGCAAATGCAATGGGTTTCTAATGAGCCCCTCCAGAAAACACAAGTACTCAGAAGGTCAAGTATAATAAAACTGTGACCTGAGTGGGTGAGGGGTGAGGAGCTTGCAAACAAGAATTCTGTCTGGCTTTGTAGCTAGAGAACTGTAACTATAGAACTGCCTAATTTATATGTACATTTATAAATATGTAAAATGGAAAGGATGCAATTTTTTTGAAAGTACTTTTATTTTCCAATTGATTCTCCTAGTGCAGCCACCTGCTGCTCCACATCTAGGATTAAAAGGTAAAACAGGCATCAGAACTTTCCACCAGCATTTCTGATTTTGAACTTTGTCCTTTGTATCAGGGTAGCTGTAATTGGGAATTTGCTTGGCTTCAGCAAGAGATGTTGACATGTGGAATTGTCCAGGGCAACTACATATTTTGGGGGAGGGGGGGCAGGGAGTGGGAAGACTGCTCTGAAAATACTCCAGCTGAAATTTAATATAGCTCAGACTAAAATGAGGAGAAGGAAAAACAGCTGTGTGCCACCTGAGCAATACAACTCAGGGGTGGGATCCTGCACCTTTTATGTCACTAGGGTAAACATAGATGTCACCCAGTAACACAAGTTGCCGTCATGGTGGGCAGAGTGATGAGCTAAGCCCCTTGCCCTGCTGCTGCGCTGTGCCCTAGGACATACTGCTACTCCTGTGGCATTACAGCCTCCTACCATGGCTTTGGCGGCAGGGGAGAGCTCAAAACCAAGTGGATCCCGTTGTGCTAACAGTAGAGCAATCATGTACCACCACTGATGCAATTTGTGCTAAGGGCGGGCAGGGCAGGACAGGACTGAAATTGTGAGGCCCAAGGTCATGCCTGTGGCACAAAAAAAGAGGAGGATTTTTGTCCCCCCACTGCCTCCCAGTCCCAAAAATCACAAGCAAAAGGTAGGTAGTAGGTAGATGGAGGAAATCAAGCAGTGATGAGCCAGAAAGAGTGGATGAGGGTCTAAACACACCCTCAGAGTGTGGGGTAGTCTCCTGGAGCACAGTGTGGCAGTCCCTTCACTGCCGGTCAGTAAGAGGAACCTAGGCAGGGGACATAAAGATTTACTGTGCAATGGAGAACGGTCCTGCATTGCCCAGGGTATGGACAAATTGACCTTGCAAGCCGTTTCCATCTCAAGTTTCTGAGTCTCAAACAGAGAATGCTGTTACAGCTGCAGCTCAGGCCAAATGGGAGTTGTGCCACAGGGAGCTCTTTGCAGATTGCGCGAAGAAGAAAATGAAAATGAATGGACCAGAGCTTCAGGGCCTTCCCTTTCCATAGCACTAGGGCAGAAAAGCCAGTGGCTATTCTAGACGAAGGAGTTTCTGCGCATTTTCTAACGTGCTGAGCCCACAGCCTGGCAGAAGAGGAGGAAGAGGATTTAACACTTAAGCTAGCTTTATTTGTACTAGCAGAACATCCCAGACTAGGTCTGTCATAACACACTCTTGCTGAATGCTCATTAAAACCCTTTTTGCACACAGAATATAGAGTAGCTTGAGTCTGTGGAGACCAGTCCTAGTATTAACCACTTGTGTGCGTCAGGCAGGTGTGAGGAGTGAGCTCCTGGGAGCACAGAGGCAGGCCGCTTCAATCCAAGCCTGGCACTTCTGGAGCTCCAGGAAAGGTACATTAGTTTGTCCAGGTGTCCCCTGTCACTGCAGGCTCTGGAGCCCACAGTATGCAGAGGTTGGGGGAGGTTTGTCTCACACCCTCTTTGAGCTACATATTGTATTTCAATTTGCTTTTTTGAGGAGGCTGCCAATGTAATTGCACATGTCAGAACTGTTTCTTACTTTTGATTTGATCTTTATGTTTTCAACTGGCATAGTGATGAGGATCACATCAATGCATACAGTTTACATGTTAAGATGTCATGAGAGTAGCATACAACTGATATGAGGGAATCCGAATGCCTATTATGATGCCTCCTTTGAAAACTGATCTCTGACTCTGTTTTCTAAAGAGAATAACGCTGCAACGTTCAGGAGAGCTTCAAGCTTGGTGCAGGGCTAAAGATCAAATCATTGCAAAGCCATAATGGAGATGAATTCTAATGGATAGATGGATATAGACTGATATGCTAATATACCTGTTTAACTTGATAGATGTTAATGATGATGACAAATGTATAAATGTATTTGGATCTACATTTATCATTTTGCTGCAATATATTAAAAATGAGATTATTATTATTTTGGATCCATCAAAAAGCTGTTGCTAAGCACAGCTCGAAACTCCGTGGCTTGCTAAGTGGCAATTCAGTCAGATACAAAATATTGCAATATATTACTACAGATTTTTATCCTTACAGAACACAGTCCTGACTTTTCATCATCATCAATCCTGTCACTGGGCATGACACATATAAATGATTAGAATTAATTTTTTCAGAGCACTATTTCCAGATTGAAGCCAGCAAATTTAGATTGCATCTAGAGACATTATTGCATTTTGCTCTTTTGCCTCAAACCAGTGTGAACTCCCTAAAAAATCAACTTCTAGCTTACAAGAATGATTATAAAATTAAATATGAGTTGTATCCTGAACTAGTTAGAAATGAGAAATGAAAAATCTAAGCTTCAGCTTACAACATGCTGAGCACTGGTACCTCCTAGAGAGGTCAGGTTCTCTTGGAGATGCAGATCCTCTGCAAAGTATTTATGAATAATCCTTTGCTCCCAGAGTAAGAACTGGCAGGTCTGCCAATATGAGTTGAAGAACTCCATCATCTGCAATAACCTAAAAAGAACACTCTTTAGGTTAGTAATTGGCAGAGATTAGTTTCAACAAAAATCAGGATTCCCCCCCCCCCCCCCCCCCCCCCCCCCCCCCCCCCCCCCGTAGGAAACCTTTTATGTTACTGGTTATCTTTTATCTGGGCATCTCAAAAGAATATGTAACCAAAAAGGGGTTAAATCCTACAATCCTGGTGGCAGGTTTGCATTACAAAGGTTAAATGCCTGCCCCTTGGCAGCACATTAACATGGAGAGATAACTTTATGCCAAAGCCAGATATCCTCACACCTATTCTTCCATCATCAGACATCCAAACTTTGACACACAGATTTCTGAAAGAGCATCTGATTTATTCACTGATTTGCCTCAAAGAAATTTCTAAGCAGGAAAGACTACAGCTATGATGTGGATGGAGACAAAGATTGTGTACATCTTACACCTAATTTGGCACCTGCACAAGACAGTACTCATGCAGGGCACTCCCAGCCTCCTTAGTACTTCCATTACATCTGTCCCTACTTCAGCTTCCCTGAAGCCACCTGCAACCTTCCTGTGGGAGAGTGTAACTATGTAAGCCAAGTGGACACTCCCATCGCATGCAGTTTTATTAAATGCTGTTTGATGTCAGAGGATTTGGATGTTTATAAATTAGAGTACTGATGATTTCATTTCAAGATAGGACAGAAGGTGAAGTTGCATTTGGAAATTAAAATCCAGCAGCAAAATCCCACATCTTTTTAGAGTAGTGAAGGAAGTGTCAGAAACTTTGGCTAGTAGCAATATGTGCCATC
Organism: Balearica regulorum gibbericeps; assembly: GCF_011004875.1. Taxonomy (NCBI): domain Eukaryota; kingdom Metazoa; phylum Chordata; class Aves; order Gruiformes; family Gruidae; genus Balearica; species Balearica regulorum. The sequence continues at coordinate 49,211,251 of NC_046188.1, read as the reverse complement.
CCTGACAAGCGTGGCTCTGAAGAAAATTTCCCTTTTTACCCGTTAGCCATCATGCACAAAGCTACAATAAGTGGCTATCTCATAATGAATCCTTCCAAGACCACAGGCCAAGCACATCTCTTCATTACTTCAGCATAATTTACTATGAACCTAATAGAAGCAAGAAAATAATCTTTTTTTTTTCAGAGTATATTCCCTGTTTGTTCTGATCATCGGCTTGTACCCTGCATTCTCAGTAGCCATTCAGAATCTAGCCACATTCTGAGCAACCTGAAATTATTTATCTATTCTTGCAATATCTTTGTGGTGTAGATGGCCTGTAGTTTCATCAAGAGTCAAAGCATGGGTTGCCAAGAGTGACTTACTCAAGGCCACACCAATTCTGCAACAGAGCTGGGATCTCATCATCCTTCCAGGTAAAAAAAACAGAAATCCACCCCGGGGATAGAAAGGCAGTTCACACAAGGGTAAAGTGAATCAGATTGCATATTGTTCACCTGAGGTCTGTGGTCCTACTCACTTACAGATACTCAGACCTCTTGTTTGCTGGCAAATCTAGTTTGAAGTTTGCTAGTGCTCACACATACCCACTCAGAATCAACAGTGCACCTACACATAAGATAGCTAAAAACAGGATTTAACTAGAATATAGGATAGGCTGTGGTGATCAAACACAGGGCTCAGCTACACTTGGCCAACCCCTTTTATCCCCTTTTCCCTTTATTTTCCTATGTTTTTTCCTCCTCGATCCACCTCAAACCTTCCCTCTCCCCTCCTTTGGTCTTTGCCCTAAACATTGTATAGTAAAAGTCTTGCATGTTTCCAAAATGCTGTTACCTTTGCATCTCTTAATGTGTCCTATATCATAGGCAATAACCACCTTTAGTTTGCAAGGCATCTGGGAGACAGTTTCTTGGTTGACTTATCTTGGCAGGCTTCACCCCAGGTAACAAAGTCTAGTCAGTCTTCTCTGATGTGCCCTTGTGGCCAAGAAGGCCAATGGTATCTGTCCTGGGGTGCATTAAGAAGAGCGTGGCCAGCAGGTCAAGGGAGGTTATCCTCCCCCTCTACTCTGCCCTGGTGAGCCCACATCTGGAGTCCGGTGTCCAATTCTGGGCTCCCCAGTTCAAGAAAGACAAGGAACTACTGGAGAGAGTCCAGAGGAGGGCTACAAGGCTGATTAGGGTACTGGAACATCTCTCTTAAGAGGAAAGGCTGAGAGAGCTGGGTCTCTTTAGCCTGGAGAAGAGAGGACTGAGAGGGGATCTTATCAACACTTATAAATATCTAAAGGGTGGATGTCAAGAAGATGGGGCCAGACTCTTTTCAGTGGTGCCTGGTGACAGGACAAGGGGCAATGGGCACAGACTGGAACACAGGAAGCTCCATCCGAATGTGAGGATAAACGTCACTTTGAGGGTGACTGAGCACTGGAACAGGCTGCCCAGAGAGGTTGTGGAGTGTCCTTCTCTGGAGATATTCAAAACTCGCCTGGACGCAATCCTGTGCAACATGCTGTAGGTGATCCTGCTCTAGCAGGGGGGCTGAATTAGATGATCTCCAGGGGTTCCTTCCAACCCCTACCATTCTGTGATTCTGTGATGTGCTTGGGAGCAGTCAATGTTGTGTGACCCATTTTCCCTGATGAGGTTACTGACGTTTCTCTGCCTGTGTCATGGTTTAGGCCCAGCCGGCAGCAAGGTACCATGCGGCCGCTCGCTCACCCCTCCCCCAGCATGATGGGGAGGAGAAGTATAACAAAAGGCTTGGGTCAAGATAAGGACAGGGAGAGATCACTAATTATCGTCACGAGCAAAACAGACTGAACTTAGAAAGGAGATTAATCTAATTTATTACTAAACAAAACAGAGTAGAGCAATGAGAAAATAACATCAACTCTTAAAACACCTCCCCCCACCCCTCCCATCTTCCCGGGCTCAACTTCACTCCCGGCTTCAACCTCCGCCCCCCTCAGCGGCACAGGGGGATGGGGAATGGGGGTTACGGTCAGTTCATCATGCGGTGTTTCTGCTGCTTCTTCATCCTCAGGGGGAGGACTCCTCTCATCGCTCCCCTGCTCCAACATGGAGTCTCTCCCACGGGCTACAGTCCTTCATGAACTGCTCCCGTGTGGTCTCTTCCATGGGGTGCAGACCTTCAGGAGCAAACTGCTCCAGTGTGGGTCCCCCACAGGGTCACAAGTCCTGCCAGCAAACCTGCCCTGGCGTGGGCTCCCCTCTCCACAGGTCTACCGGTCTGGCCAGGGACTTGCTTCAGCCTGGGCTTCCCACGGGCCACAGCCTCCTTCAGGTGCCTCCACCTGGTGCGGCGTGGGGTCCTCCATGGGCTGCAGGTGGAATCTCTACACCCCCTCATCCTTCCTCCATGGGCTGCAGGGGGACAGCCTGCTTCACCATGGTCTTCACCACAGGCTGCAGGGGGATCTCTGCTCCAGCGCCTGGAGCACCTCCTCCCCCTCCTTCTGCACTGACCTTGGTGTCTGCAGAGTTTCTTACATCTTCTCACTCCTCTCTCTGGCTGCAAAAGCGCTCTCTAACTGTTTTTTTCTCTTTCTTAAATATGTTATCACAGAGGCACTGATTGGCTTGGCCTTGGCCAGCGGTGGGTCTGTCTTGGAGCCAGCTGGCATTGGCTCTATCAGACACTGTGGAAGCTTCTAGAAGCCCCTCACAGGAGCCACCCCTGTAGCCCATGCCCCCACCCGCTACCAAAACCTTGCCACACAAACCCAACACAGCCTGTCTTTGTTCTCGCTGCATCTTTGTGTTTACAGGGATTGCACTTTTAATCAAGCAACCCAGCACCCACAAGGTAATGAAGAATCACACTGGACCCTTTATCCTGTGATGACTAAGACAATGAGGTGAATAAAATGCTTCTACAGCCTGAGAGCTTCCCACTTAATCTCTTACCAAGATCGGGCTTTTTGGTAACTGCCAAGGAGGCATCCATCCACCTTTCTTCACCTCTTAACCTCTATTTCTGTATGTAGTTGAGGTGAGTTGGCTGCAGCCCGCTGAGTGGTGAGATGGGCCACGCTGGATCATGACACTGGCAACCCAGGCAGGAAGGGCAGCGGCTGGTGATCTGCATCCTGGCAGGTGGAGGAAATTCCCAGAGCCACAGCCGTTGGCAGTCAGAAAACACTCCTCCATCTCAACCCCCCCTTCTGGAAACTACTTCCCAAGCTGACTTCCACGTGGGAATTAGCTATCAGGGGTTAAAATACCATTAAAGAACTAACAGAAGCTAAACCTAGATATTAAAATAGAAGTCTTATTTTAAGTAAAATATTAAATTCATCCTTCCAAATGATGTGAAATCCTTATCAATAAGTCTCCTCAAGCTCCTTTGACTATATTAAACACGAATTGTAAGAATTCTGCTTGAAATGGTATTTTTGTGCAGATTAGCTGAGCACAGTTTTAGAAATCATTTGGCAGCTTTTTACTGTTATAAACTGGCTTTAATTCTTACCTAAAATACCTTCTGCACTAAGCCTTCCTCTTCAGCTATTAAATACATGCTGCAAGCTTTTTAGAGAGTTAAACTTTATTCTGTATACATGCAGATCTACTTATGTACTTGACACACACACAGGGGAATACTTTACAACCAAAAGGTACCACTTAATGAACAGGCAGCAATTTTCCCATAAAAGCAGAATGGCTCACGCACTAATGCTTCTTCACTTCTGGTCATTATATATTGAAAAATAATGTCCCTTAAAACAAGGCCTACTCCTCCTCCCATTGAAGTCAGGTAGGATCAGGATTGGGTCACTAGACTGAAAATGCAATTTAAGTAAGTTTCCTAAATGCTGGGTTTCAGAGCTTTACAAGGATATTAAATCCCACAGGCTAGCTCTGATTGATTAATGAAAATGTTTCTTGTCTTCCAGTTAGGGAATGAAGATGAGAGGATAATGCATCTGAAGATGGAAAGGGAGGCTTTCTGAGAGCCATATACCCTTTCCTTATTGCAGGAGGGGCAGAGCAAGCATGTATGTGCCTCATGAAGGTACAGCCTGTCTGCAGGGGTGCAGCTCTGACCCAGACCCTTCCAGGCGTCACTGAAGGGCTCCTGCCTGCTGTTACACGGCAAGGGGAGGGTTTGTTGTATGACATGCCAACGCCACCACACACACACACCCCCCCCCCCAGTCCTCAAAAGTGCATGTAGGTGTCTGATGGGCGACCGACTTGAGAAAGATGAGGTGGGTGTCAGTGGTTAGGCCTGCTGCCACAATGTGCTACGGGCAACTCGCAGGTGCTCACCAGCAACAACCTCCCAGTGACATCAGCCGGGCTGAAACAGAGCCGTGCGATCTGCCAGAACGTCAGACGACAGCCGCGGAGCAAGAGGCCGGGTCACCGGCACGGCCTGCAGGGCTGTCATGCCCGGCGACAACCCAAGCCGCGCTGCACGCTCTCCCAAGCAGGAGAGCGGGATGACCCTGCGGGGCGGGCCGCCAGCAACGCCCCGTTCACCGAGGGGCCCGGTTGTGCTTTCCCGGGTACGATGGCGGGCAGCGAGGTCCGTAGGCCTGCAGCCCCCGCAAGACTTCCCGCCCGGTTCCCGGGCCCAGGGCATGGCTCCGCGCCGGTCCCTCGGCGGCGCCCCGGGCCCAGGCCCCGCCCGGGCGGGGGTGCAGTGAGCCGCCCGCGGGCCGGGCGGTGGCAGCGGGTGGGCACGACCGTCCGGCGAGGTGGGGCGGGGCGGTGGCGGGCACCGCCCTCGGGCCCTCCTCCCGCCCTCCCTCCGCCTCACCGCCCCCGGCCGCAGGCTCCGTCGGGGCCGGTCTGGCGGAGCAGACCCGAAGTTTGCGGAGTGGTCGGCGCCGGGGCCATGTGGCTGCTGTGGCTGCTGCTGGGCTCGGCGGGTGAGTGCGGACGGTGGCGGCGTCCCGGGGCGCTGCCCGGGAGCGAGGGGGCGTGCTCCGCTCGGCGGAGGAGGGTGCCAGGGCCTCCCTGCCTCCTCCCGCCTCCCCTCGGCGGCTCGTTGCGGGCCGGGCCGGGCCGGGGGCGCCGCCGGCCTCCCCTCCCATCAGCTCCTCTCCCCTCCCCCTGGCGGGCCGGGCGCGGGGCACCGCCTGCCCCGCGGCTCAGCTGGGTGGGCTGGGCCGTGCCGTGCCGTGCTTTGCCGTACCGGGCGGGGATGCCCACGGCGGGGGCGTGCGCGCGTTTCCGTCCCCTCCCTCCTTTCAGGGCGTGCTCGGGGAGATCCCGGCGCCCCCGCCGGGGGGTGTGTGGAGCCGGCGTGAGGCGAGACGCCCGGAGGAGTTAGCGGGGCCGAGGCGGGCGGGATGGTTCCGGGTCAGGCGCCCCTGTGCCTGTCGAAGCCACCGCCGGGCCGAAGGGGCCGCGGCCCCGCTGGTGCGGCCCGGGCCGGGCAGACCCGGGCCCCATTCTCCCTTCCGAGGCCTTCCCGGGGCGAAGGAGGCCGTCGCGGGTGCAGCTGACCCTCCGCCGGTGGGCAGGCGGGCTAGGCTGGCGGGGCCGCGGCGGGGTCCATGCACCCAAGTGAAGCGCTCGCGTCCTGCCTGGCTTCACTTGGGGTGTTGAAGGGGGATTTCCTACTTTTTATTAATATTTATCTTTGTAGAAACTCTCTTTCCCCCCACAGTCGGCATACGTCTGTCAAAGTCGGCGAGTTGATAATGTTTTGTGCAGCTTTGCTGCAGGTGTGAATTGTTTCTGCAACATGATCTTAGCGGGCGCTTTTCCAGACAGTGTAAATAGCCTGGCTGCATGCTGCTGTGTCTGTTTCCGAATCGCGCCTTGGCGATGAAGTGATGACACGCAGTGGGTAAAACTTAGATTATAAAATTAATTTTGTTTTTTTGAAGAATATTTGTTGTCGTGAAGAACTGGGAGGGTGTGAAACTTATGTGATAAAAGTTTGTTCTGAATTTGTTGTAGATGGGTAGAAAGGAGGAGAAGTGTAATAGGACTTGCACTGTTGAAATTACATAATTGCAAACTTCAGCTGCGACGTTTGTAAGTCTTGTGTAGGTTTGTGTGTCTTTGCAAAACTATTTCAGCAGTTCCTTTTTTGGAAAGCTTCATGCAAAGCTCAGGTTTGTTTTTCTAGATTGTGTTGCCTTCTTCCTTATTAATTTCCATTTTACTACAGTAATGATGCCAAAAGTTCACCTCATTATTCATAGAATGGTATATGTTTCAATGTGTTGAATATATTTGCTTGTAATATCACCCTTAGATTAGCACAGAGGGTTCCATCCTACATAATACTGATCTTTACATGGTGAAGATTTCCCAGTCATCCACACCCTATGTTCCTGCTCCACCTTGGCCTGGGGGCAGTGATCAAGAAGACCTGTTTCTCCTCTGAAAGTTAGTACTTCAGCTTCAGGACTGCAAACTGCTATTCTTGCACAACAGTTATCCTGCAGTTATTTAACCAGAGGCTGTGGCTTACTTTGGGGCAGATTCAAAGAGCCTTCTGAAATCTTTTTTTTTTTTTTTTTTTAAACTTGGTTATGTTTTTCTTTTGAAGAATAAAGTATGGGGTCTTTGGGGATTTGTTTTTTAAATGTTACTTCCTCTGTATATTTTGGCACCCCTGCAAGCTTCCCACAGGGAGAATTAGTTTGTCTCTGCCTGGCCTTCCCTCTGTTTTGAATTTTAGTTCTGATAACTCCTGAAAATATTTTTTTCCTATTGAGTCTTTTTTTGGGTACAGATGGGAAACCTTGAAGCCCTGGGGATCAATTTCACTTAACAGAAAATAAATACTGTATGGTGTCTCTGTCTAAACAGTTGTTCTGTTAGTGTGTAGAAACTGTTGACTTGGACTGTGTCTGAAAATTTGCAAGGCAAAATTTGATCTTTTATTTGCATCTTTATTCTTAATATTATAGTTGGATCCAGTAGTGCTTTTGATCCTTATCTGCATGGGAAAGGCTTTGTCTTGTTTTGACATATAGTGTGAACTTGTACTACTCTGGTTTAATTTCATTTTGTAATTGGAACTGATAATTGATCAGAAAGAGATGATATGAAGCTTTAACCTCTGTTCCCCACACAGGAGCTCCCCGATGAACTTGCTTTCCTTTTCCAATCCCTGCCTTGTTTCAAGTCTCATCAAGCTCTCAGGTGCATGCCCACACATGCACACCCAGCCTCTTTCGTGTCTCTGTGCTCTTGCCAGTATAAGCAGGTTGTGCTCAGCTCTGATCCCGTCCTGTTACCCTGCATGTGCCATGGTCTGACCCAGTTCCCAGAGCTTTACTTTGGCTCAGCGTCAGCCCAGGAGTTCCTGGATGTGGATTAGGTCCTGCAAGGACTCCAGTTACCAGCTTAGAATGTGACAACTTTATTGGGTTAAGTTAATGTAGAAGTAGGTTTGTTAGTTAGAAAACAGACATCTATGTTTATCTTCTTTCACAGTTTGTATTACTTAAGTAATAGAAGTCGAGCTACACACAGTTATAGTGAGTTTAGGAAGGGATTGTTTCGGAGAATTGCAAGTACATTATAGCTGAATAAACCAATAAAATGTAAACAGTCCCTAAAAGAAAAATGGGCTCTTTGTAATCCTGACTACCACTGTGGTGTATCTTTGGGACAATACTTTTTTTAATTCAAAGAAACCTAAATCTACTGAATAAGTTTTGAACACAGATTTATGTAATTTTCTTCAACCTGTATATTGTCCATTAAGGAGAGATATGATGGCAAGGAGTCACAAATATTTAGCTAAATGAAATGCTTTTAAAAAGTGCGATTACAAAGTGAGTGGAAAAGGAAAATTACTTTTTTTGACAACTACAAAACCTTCCTGTTTTAGCTGTGAAGTAGGTCTTAATGTCAGTCTTCAACTGGCTGGAGAGTCAGAATGCAGTGCACAGCTGGAATTTCTGAGTATGGTCCCCAAGATGTCACAGTTCAGTGTAAGGAGCTTTCTGAGGGGTAAACCAAATATATAATGCGGATATTACACCTCTTAAAATATACTCAACTTGCTCTCTATTAAAGGGAGGCTTTTGTGTCTTGTTACATCTAATCTTTTGGTCTAATACTGTTGGAATCAGGGCCCTATTCCACAGAGAGCATGAACATGCAGGGCTACACGTGCTTTCATATTCGCAGCTATATCTCAAAAGCTTGGAAAAAAACAGAGCATTCCCAAATCAAGCAGGGGTCAGAGCTGCTTCGTGAGTAATGTTACCACATTAATCTACATTGTGTACTGTCTACTACCTTAAAACTTCCACGTGGGTCTTCATTTATACTGACGTTCAGAGGTATTGCTTTTAGTAGAATTTCTTTGCTGAAAACCTCTGTGTACTGCATGGGAAGAGCACTGCTGAATACTGTTCCGCTCTACTGCTGTATAAGTAGAGAGCAATAAAACCACTCTCTAGTTGGATACTCACGTCTCTCCTGTGTATACAGTATATCTATTTCATATTTTTGATGCAATCCTCTTAAAAACTCTTAAACTGAGTCTAATGCTTCCTAACTAGTGTTTGTCTCTCTCAGTACACAAGCCAGCTGTGGGCTTGTGTAGCATGTCAGCGTGTTAGATATGGACAAGGATTCTTGTAGTAGCTTTGGCAAGTCAAGAAACTTCTGACTTGGCAAATAGGAGAAATAGGTGATACACAACAAGCATTGGATATTTGCTGAAGTTGTTAAGTCTGCCAGCGTTTGTGATGAGAGCAGCCGGGGAGTACTAACCTTAGTGCAAAGCTCCCCATCCATGCTGGGGAGAATGTTTGGGATTTCTCACAGGAACCAGCACCCACGGACAGGTTCTCTTAGTTTCTGGTTATTAGGTGTTTGATTTTTGAGGCTGTTGTCAGACTTTACTGTTGCAAGTACATTTTTGATGCAGGAACTGAAGTAAGCAGGTAATGATTTGGTGGCTTTCATGTAAGCTTCAAGGATTTTGAATAGTGTCAGGGAAAGGGATGTGTCCTTGTCTGGACTTCTGTAGGTTCCTGTCTGTCCTCGGGTGTGGAGAGTTGCAGGACCCAGGAGCTTCCACCCATCCCATCCCACTTGGGAGATAACTTTGCCACAACAGTAGTCTACAGTTGCCAAGAGCTGTGAGGATGAAAGCATGATTGCGATGTTGCAGTCACATGTTGTGATAGGAAGTGGAGATTGTTAACTATAAAATACGTAGTAAAAATGCACCTTTTGTACAAATGTGAAATAAATTATTACAAGCTTACAGTCAGTCTGCAGTGCCTGATAGTCTGGGAGACTAGCAAGCTCCATACTTCTTTGGATGAAAAAAATTCCATGTGATGCTGTGTTTATTGTGACAACAGTAACCTCCATCCTACTTCCATCTGTATGCTACCAGGTGAGAAATAAAATGGATCCCTTTGCTGTAAATCTGGTAGACTGTAACAGGGACATGATGGTTTGTTAGGCAGCAATGATGAAATGAGCTGAGATTCAAACATATCTCTGTTCCAGGGCAGTAGTGCAGGAAGGCCTAATGCAAAATTAATTTATCACCTGAGGACAGACTTTGTTTTGTGTTTGTTTTTTTTCCAAACTGGTAAATCTTACCAGAAGAGTTTCTGTGTTATATCCTGTCCTGTGGTTGTTCTTTCTGTCTGTGTAAGCAGAAATGCAGTAATGGAGCAGGCCTGAAAAATCTGTAGTGTGAGATCTGCTGTGGTGATAGCAGTGCTCTCCATTTCAGTATCCTTGTCCATTGTGGAAGCTAATGATTAGTTTTATGAATTCATAGGAAGCCTTGTAGGCTGTCATTGTTCAGTTGTCCTACTTGCTGCAGACTGAAGCTGTGGATGTCCTTTGGTATATGGTACTCTGTGATAAATACTTAAACTGGCATTTTGAGGGTTTGAACTTGAAAACAGTTTCATTATCAGCAGGTAGATTTTGAAGATGAGGAGGGAGAGAGATCTTATGTCTCAATAGTTGTTCTTCATTTTGGGCATTTTTCTCTTTTCTCTTTTATTAAAACAAGACTCTTCTGCTCTGGCAAGATCTCATAACAGGATATACTAAGATGCAAAATAGAACATTTCAAGTGAAACCAGTTTTAATGATGTATTTTAAGATATCTCTGAAGTGAAACATTGAATGACAGTCTGTCCTTTGCCTGAAATGTAAGTAGATCATGGCTGGAGGTAATTGTATAGTCAGTCATTAGTACAATCAGTTTATCATAAATTTACTGGCTGCTGAAGAATTTTTTTCATGTGTTTAAAAAAAAAAAACAACACACGACAAAGACAAAAACTTAAACAAATGGCTTAAGAAAAACAAAAAAAACCCCAACAACTTGGCAAACACCCCTACAGAAAGCAGTTAACTAAATCAGTATCTCTGATAATGAAACTTCTAACTTATATGATGAATGGAGGTTTGCATTTGCTGTGTACTGTGTATCCAGATACTTGCTTATTTGACATGTAGAAACTAGTTAAATTGCAGTAACTTGATCATGCGTTATAGTGTGGGTTTTTTTCATGCAGCCTCTTGTGCTAGTAAAACTGTCAGATTAAAAGACAATTTAGGCCAACCATGCAGTGCATGCAGAGTTGGCTATCAGGACAGAAAAGTCCTTTTAAAGGAGAAGATGGAGTAATGCTAATTGTTTTTGGTGTGTGTTTGTGTTTTAATTTGCACATGGGAAATGTTGAAGATATTCCTAAATGGAGCCATTGGTCTCTCTGCGTGTTCTTGTTCTCGTCTGCTTGCACAGATGTCCATGTGTTGGTTGCAAAGGAGCTTGTGGAATCAGATACCTAATTTAGCTGCAGCTTATAGAAATATGTCCTCTTTGAAAGTTCGAGAGAAATAATAGGTAGTTCCTGTTAGTGTGAGAAACGTGTTGTAGGACTGGGGCATCGTGGGTGGATAATAAAAAGGGCCCAGATGAATAAAATCAAAATGGAAGCAATTTGCGGCAGGGTGGTTAGCGAGAACTTTCTTCTCCATGATATTTAGCCTTCATCCTGCTGTGGCCTGGACACTGTGAACTTGGACACAATTAAAACATATCAAGCAAAGCTGCTTTTTGTGTATGAGTAAATGGTTTTTTCAGTTGCTGTGTCACAGCGTGTGACGTGTTGCAGTGAACAGGGAGCTGAGGTAATGAGTGGAACGTGATGTGGCTGTGAAACTCGGCTAAAATGATCTCTGTATCATAAAGAATGAGCTTTTAACCTGTTGTGTGGGGTGATTTAAGATTAGGGACTGATAAACTCATAGCAGATCTTGGGAGATCCTGATACTGTGTCCTCTTAGCCTGGAGGTTTTAGTTTGTAAATGGATTTAGTATCTCTCAGGCAGCATGTGAGGCTTAATTTATTAAAGGTTGGGAAGCATATAAGTTGAATGTGGTTGAAGTGTGCTGTTCTGTTATGAAATAGTTTCTTTCAATAGGGCCAAAAATACAATTTTTCAGTTTTTAGTGCTATATTTTTTACTAGTCTCTTTATCCCTTTTAGTAGGGATCCTGATTTTTTTTTTCCCTTTTAAATTAAAGGAAAATTCCCAAGTGCCACACCTTGCTATGAGTCTCTGGTGTTGGGATGTTAACATTTCATCTGCTTAGACAAATTTATTCCAGATGGGTCCTGGGGAACGTGGTGGGGGAGCTTCCTGGTTCAGAGTTCTTTTATTGAAGATTTTAGATGGAAACCAACTACATTGGAGTAGGTAGCCTGTGTTGGTCTATTTTGAAACAGCTGGGTTTGTTGGATGAAAAGTTCAATTTTAAGTAACATTTTCCTGTGGAGATTTATCTCCGGTTTTGATAAAATACAGTAATGTTACTGCAGCAAGTAGGTTGTGGTATTAAATATTAAGATGTGATTTCTGGCTACTAAGTATAACTTTGTATTCAGATTCCTTCATTCCTTGGAGACCTTTCTCTTGCTCTATATATTTTGCACAAATTTATCACTTCAGTTGTTAACAAGTCAGATGATGCTTATCGCTCCAGACAGAATGCAGTTGCCAGCCATGTATGTGTCAGCTGTAGACTTGCACTCTGCTGGGCAAAGCTGTTCAGGTTCTTAGTACTGCAGGATCTACTCCAGGTTGTATTACTGATCAGCAGTAGGACTTTGGGCAAGATCTATTTCTTTTCTCACTGTACTCACTTCCCTTTTACCTGTTTAATAAGGTTTTTTGGACACCAACTCTCTTTCTTCCCATCTTTCTTTTATGCTATTAGTGCTGCCCTAATTTTAGTCAAGAGCTATATGCTACATATAACAACAGGCATATCTTTCTACAGTTCAGAATAACTCTTTGCCTTGAAGAAGTGTTCTGTCTTGCTGGTAGGGGTTGGATGCAAGACAAGTAGATTTTTCTTGATATGATGAAATTTTCTCAAGTATTCCTATTTTTGCTTCCTCTTTTTTGTTGTTACAGCAAAGTCATTTAGATTTTTCAGTCAGAGGAGTTTTAGGTTGAGAAAAATGTGAAACATGATATAGACACACAAATTGATATAATTATGAAAATCCATGTATTGGCAAGTTGCATTTTTCCCCCCTTTTGTAAGGCAGGGCAAGAGTTGGGAACTGTTGCTTGTCCAGGGTACTCTTCACAGGTAACCTGTTGTGCAGTACTGTATTGAACCTGCTAGCTAATGGCCGATTCACAGAGAATGTGGTTGTTGCCCACAGGTGGCTACAGAAGGTAATGGGTATGGGGGAAACACAGTGACAAAGGCTGATATCTTTGTACTATCAAAGTACTTAATATCTTCTTTGCCTCGGTCCTTAATAGTAAGACCAGTTGTTCTCCGGGTACCAAGTTCCTTGAGCTGGAAGACAGGGACGGTGACCTGAATGAAGCCCCCATAATCCAAGGGGAAATGATTAGTGACCTGCTACACCACTTAGACACACACAAGTCTATGGGGCCAGATGGGATCCACCCAAGGATACTGAGGGAGCTGGAGGAAGTGCTCACCAAGCCCACTTTCCAGCGTTTATCAGCAGTCCTGGCTAACCAGGGAGGTCCTGGTTGACTGGAGGTTAGCAAACGTGATGCCCCTCTACAAGAAGGGCTGGAAGGAGGATCCGGGGAACTACAGGCTTGTCAGTGTGACCTCGGTGCCAGGGAAGGTTACGGAGCAGATCATCTTGAGTGCCATCATGCAGCATGTACATGTTAACCCGGTGATCAGGCCCAGTCAGCATGGGCAGGTCCTGCTTGGCCAACCTGATCTCCTTCTATGACAAGGTGACCTGCTTAGTGGATGAGGGAAAGGCTGTGGATGTTGTCTACCTGGACTGTAGTAAAGCCTTTGACACTGTTTCCCACAGCATTCTCCTGGAGAAACTGGCTGCTCATGGCTTGGATGGGCATATGCTTTGTTGGATAAAAAACTGGCTGGAAGGCCAGGCCCAAAGATTTGTGGTGAATGGAGTTAAATCCAGTTAGTGGCTCATCACCAGTGGTGTTCCTCAGGATTCAGTCCTGGGGCCAGTTCTGTTTAACGTGTTTATTAATGATCTGGACGAGGGGATCAAGTGTGCCCTTGGTAAGTTTGCAGATGACACCAAGTTGGGTGGGAGTGTTGATCTGCTTGAGGGTAGGAAGGCTCTACAGAGGGATCTGGACAGGCTGGATCGATGGGCCGAGGCCAATTGTATGAGGTTCAACAAGGCTCAGTGCCGGGCCCTGCACTTGGGTCATAACAACCCCCTGCAACGCTACAGGCTTGGGGAAGAGTGGCTGGAAAGCTGCCTGGCGGAAAAGGACCTTGGGATGTTGGTCAACAGCTGACTGAATATGAGCCAGCAGTGTGCCCAGGTGGCCAAGAAGGCCAACAGCATCCTGGCTTGTATCAGAAAGATTGTGGCCAGCAGGACTAGGGGAGTGATTGTGCCCCTGTACTCGGCACTGGTGAGGCCACACCTTGAGTGCTGTGTTCAGTTTTGGGCTCCTCCCTACAAGAAAGACATTGAGGTGCTGGGACATGTCCAGAGAAGATCAATGAAGCTGGTGAAGGGTCCAGAGCACAAGTCCTGTGCGGAGCAGCTGAGGGAACTGGGGATGTTTAGTCTGGAGAAAAGGAGGCTGAGGGGAGACCTTATTGCTTTCTAGAACTACCTGAAAGGAGGTTGTAGGCAGGTGGGTGTTGGTCTCTTCTCCCAAGTAACAAGCGATAGGACAAGAGGAAATGTCCTCAAGTTGTGCCAGGGGAGGTTTAGATTGGATATTAGGAAAAATGTCTTCACTGAAAGGGTTGTCAATCATTGGAACAGGCTGCCCAGGGAAGTGGTTGAGTCAGCATCCCTGGAGGTATTTAAAAGATGTGTAGATGTGGTGCTTAGGGACATGGTTTAGTGGTGGACTTGGCAGTGCTAGGTTATCAGTTGGATTTGATGATCCTAGAGGTCTTTTCCAACCTAAACAATTCTATGATTTGGCTTTTGGTTTTGAGTTTGGAGGCTGCAAATGCAATCTTGGGACTGGTATGCTGCTGCTGTTCTCCTGATGTAAGAATAAGTTATGTCAAGTGCTATTAAATGTTTCTACTGGTCTTTCTATAAGCTTAGCTAAAATTCTGCAGCTAAAAATAACCATTATTTCTCCGATTGTGAATCCCTTTCTTGTAAAATTCAAACTTCTTTCCCTTTCTTTCTTTCTGTATCCTTCTCTTGTTCTGTAGCTGTTTGTTGATTGCTTAGTCTTCACTTGCTTCTTTCCATACCTGATTTGTATTATCTCCCCACTCCTTGCATCTCAGTACCTTTCCTTTTTTTTTGTTGTACCTCATGACCTCACGTGAAATTGTACCCATTTTTATATAGTTCTAGCCATGGTTTTCCTCGTCATGCCTTTGATTCCGTACTTATACAAGAAAGAAGCTGGCATGTGTGCTTATTATACCTACATGCTAGGATTGTACGCTTCTGTAGGCCAAATCTGCAGCTAGGAATTGTCTTTCCCTTGCGTCTGTTGCAAGTGCTCTGCACCACTTTGCCATCTTTGGCTGCAGTCTAGTGTCCCAGTTCGTATTGCTGTCCTGTAGTGAGAGTGCCTTTCCTATACTTTGTGGTCCACTTCATCTTTCTCCTTGATTTGGATCTTACATTCAATGGAATATGAAATCACTGATCTGGGAAACTTTGATGCATAGGATGATCTTATGCTGCTGTCCCCCTTCTACCTGTCCTTCCTCCTATCCATTGCTTAGCTGTGCTGTGTGTTAAGGCCCAGGTTTGGGCTGTGTGTAACTTGTGATGTAGCCGAGTTTTGAAGGTGGTGTTTGGTTAGAGCAGACTGCTTGGGACTTGGTCTCTCTAGGTTCTTGATACAGTTTTACAAGTGAATTGTGCATCTTGAGCAAATTACTCAATTTCTCAGGGATCATTTATTAGGTACAGTTAATATTTACTTGATACACAACGCAAGGTGTGCACGTATAAATGGCTAAATAATTTGTGAATGTGGACACTGTTAGACTGATATAAAGCATGCTAGAGCAGTTTCTTCTGTTGTTAAATATGCAGAGTAGCTCTACTTTGCTTCACTTGCCAAAGCACATCAGTTCTTCATGAACAGATAAACTGATAGAGTCAGCACTGACAACCTCCAAATGAAACACACTGCAGTCAATGAACTTCAAAGGCAAAATAAATCCTCTAACTTGCAAACCAGTTTCCTGACAATGGCACAAGTTGCTGTTGTGGTTAGGTCCAAAAACTCTGCCATCTTAAGAGCTGGGTGGAACTGCACACTGCTGAAATGAATATAGGGTCTAACTGGAACCTGAAGTGCATGTATTTTGTCTTAAGGAGAATGGCTGTCTACCAGAAGAGTTTGTGGTTCTGATGCTGATCTTGGGGATGGGGGACTAACTCTTCCATGATCTGAGCAACACTGAGAAACAGGTCTTCTCAAGGACTTACCACTTAAAACAGTCTACAGCTTTGCCTGTTAGGGGTAACTGGAAAGACACAATACAGATGCTGAGATCAAGATCCACTCAGGCTGACAGAATGCAAACTGCACTTGTGAAACCCTGGAGTCTGGAAGAACTGTACTTATGCTCAATCCATTTTAAAAGACTAAGTCATTAAACTAATTAGGCATAATTCAAAATTGGCTAACAAGCAACAACTGTGTGGTGATTGCTGTCTATTTAAACTTTAAAAAAGGCTTTTTTTTTTTCTTTAAGATTGTTTTTGGAAGGTGAAAAGAAGGTGGAGAGGGACAAAAAAAAAATCTGTGTGGCTGGTGTTAGTTACATCTCTTAATAAAGTGCTGACTGTATTTCAGATACCTGATAGTGAGCTGAATAAAAGCCTTCATGGAGCTACAGGTAGAATTGCAAAAAAAAACACAAACCCCAAACAAACAAAAAACAAACCCACCCCCCCAAAAAAAACCCCAAACCAACAACAAACACACAAAAACCCCAAACCACAACATTGTGAACTTTTAAATGAACATACTCACTTTACCGTGTGACTGAGGTTCTGCATGTTAAACTTGTCCTTTATTAAATCAAGTTCTGTTGGAATTCTGATTTACATTCTCTAAGAAATTTTTGTTTGCTAGCCCTTTCTTAAAAGGTGAGATCTACCGCCAATTGTTGGGTGTTTCAATCTTGTGAATGTACTGGTTTTGAATATCAGCAAGTGTGAAGGTAGGAGAAAAGTGAAGTCTTGTAATATTTCAGCCTGTGAGCTCTAAAGCAAACCACAAGCATTTGTCCTTTTACAGTCAGATGGTGGGCTTCCCCCTAGATCTGCAAGCAGTATGTGAGTTTCAGGAACTAATTCTTTTTTACTTCTCTGAAAAAGGAGCCACCATGTGTAACGAACAAATCAGGTGTATACTTCTGACCAAAGATCAAAGTGATCTGACTAGAACATTAGCAGAGTACTTGGAAGATAAAAAGGATGTTGATAGTAGAGTTCCTGAGAGTAATATAAACAATACAAATTGGCAGAACCAGTTGTACCCTAAAAATCATTTGTGAGGAGTCTTAGCTTCTAAATTGCAAGTTTGAGGTAGAGTGATGTTGTCAGCTTGCTTTTTTTGTGTAAGGAATGGTGACAGCATCGCACTTTTTCGAAACATTTTTTTTATTGCAACCTTTCTCTTCCAAAAAAAAGTTCAGAATAGTTTCAGTGACCTTATTTCATACTTGAATTACATGTCCATTAAGGGTAAGAGCACAATTAACCATTTTTCTTCCTCCTTACAGTTTTCATAAAATGTAGAAACAAAATGTTTTACAGCATAATTTCCTGTTTGCACTGCAACTTCAAGTGATTTTCTCTTTGAAATGCCTATCCTTTTCAACAACTGAGATATTAGTAGACATTTCATGGAGAACTCCTGATGTAGGCTCTTTTGAGGTAACATAAAAGTGTTTGTCACGTAGATCAACAGAGTCCACCCAAAAGTAGTAGGTACTTGATGACGTGGGTTTGCACAGCTATACTTTTTCATCAGTTTCACTTTTTTAATATAGTATAGAAAGCTTTTGCTATTCTTATGCAAAACTATGCATATTAGTTAAGCAGAAATGCCCAGTGTCTCCTGCAGCAGCTCTGATAACTTTCAGGCTTTCAAAGTTAAAGGCTCTCTACTTATTAATGACTTCTGCATGAGTTAGACTTTGGTGTCTAATCAGATTGGGTATCCTTAAATTTTCTAATGGGATCCTTGAAAATCTGCCAAGGGACTATATAGGTTTTTGAATGAATTGTTTTAATGGAGCTCTGCCTTGCTATTTGGTTGTCTTCAGGGTAGCCTCAGGCTGCTTACTTTACAATTTCCTTGTGTTATCTGTAGATAAATGTCCACCTTATTGGAGCCTCATGGCCAATTAGCTGAGTCAAATGAAGTCTGAAAATACAAAAAGCAGTTCTGATCACTGGCAGGATATTTTTGTTCTAACTGAGCTTGAATCCAGAGTTGCTGGCCTGCTGACTGCCACTGCTCCTTGTAAGTAGTCTTATGAGGAAACTTTGCTCAGCTTGTAAAGCACAGTTTAGCTAATTTTTCCCTGCAGTGTTGGTGCTTCATTTGTTTGCTCATCAACAATTGCAAAATTAGCCAGCCCACTTTTGTGAACAGTCTTTCCCATTTAAGAACCATCAACGTAACTTCCTTTGGGCCTGTATCGAAGAGACCTGTATAAGGCCCATCAGATCCTGTTAAAATTAAACCCACGTGACTTAGACTTCTAAAATACCTGGTGGTTATCTCTGTTTTGGCTAGGAAACGTGTCTGATGTGGGACATCTCAAAGGGGCAGTGACTTTTGGGAAATAAAGCACTCTTTCCACTTTTGCCAGTCTGGCCCTTGAAGATGGAATGACTTGGGTGTTTGCAAACACCCGAGTCTTCTGAGCAACTCTGCACATCCCTATAAGAAAAATAACTCAGCATAGATTTAGTAAATATTCCAGTGTTGTTTACTTCAGTTTGGAAGGACTGTGTTGGCCTATTGTTGTGGAAAAAATGTTAGAGAACAGTTTGAGTGAGCTCAACTGTCAAAATTAAACCCTAGGTGTAAGCAGCTGTACCAATACCTAGTCATTGCATATTTCCACGGCAAAGTCATTTTGATACCTTGAAATGTACAGATTCATAATCTCTTTTAACAAGCTTCCCAAGTTGTTGCCTTCTCCTCCCACAAATCATGCCCCAGCATTAAACAAAAGGGGTAGGTATGTATGCATGCAAGAGGAAAACAAGAATTGACACCATGAGTATAAATAAGAGGGCAGTTAGTTTCTATATCTCAAATGGCTTGAATTTTCTAGGTCCAGAGGACAACTTCTCTCTATAGAGAGTTACTGTATGAACTGAGTCGAGTTGGTAGTTGAATGGGCAGGAGTTTGGGAAATTGGAGTTTCATCTGGTAGAGAGTGGGCTTACCTATATTTTCATCAGATTCCTTGGACTGAGTATTAGCTGCATGCCTGCCTAAAGATTTTTGTTTAAGACTTTGCTTGTTTTGCTACTGAGGAATAAATTATTCAATATACACCTGTGGGCTTTAATATTAATACTTTGCATTTTTTTATTATGGTTCTTGAAAAACAGTTTATATATTTAGAAAACTACTGATGAGTATATATCTTCAGGTACTCATCTCAACATCTGAGCAGCATGGAAACATAAATTATAGATGCTTGCAGCATTCCCATGGGATAGAAGAGTATTAGTAATCATTAACAGATAAGGAAGACTGAAGCCAAGGAAAGCAGAGTAATATGATCATATAAGACATCTGTGGCAGGGCTGAACCCTGTCTCCGGTCTTCTCAAATTCTACCCAGAAAGCAGCCTTTTCCTAAAACGGATCCTGTCTGCAAAACTGGACTATGTTGTAAGTACTGACATTAATCTTCCTCCTCCTGAAGCGTGCATTGCCAACATTCCTGTCGGGGAGTGGACTAGGAGTCGGCACACTAGTATTAAACTGTTGTGTTTAACGCAGCATCATGGTGTTTAATGCTAGTTGGATGACACATGGCTGCCACTTTGTAAAGCTGAATCTGTGTCTGCCTCAACTCTGGCAATTGCTGTTGAGGGTGAAAGCTCTAGGAGTGTGAGACACATTTAAGTGCATGTAGCCAGTATGTAGGGCTGTCTGCTTGGTAAGCTTGATGAAGAATTGGGAAGGGGCAGGATAGCTTACATAATGTGCAGTGAATGCTTATGTCATCATGTGTCTATTTGGTTTTTAATAGTATCAGATAGATAATGGCATCAGTAGAAAGCTCAGGTGTGAAGTACGGTAGGAGTAGACTGAGTTCTCTTTCCTAGATTACCTTTGTGCATTAGTGATAGGAAATGTGCCTGCATGGTATTATTGACAGCCTTCAGTGGCTGGCAAGAATATTTTAAATCCAAGAGTGAATGCCTTGGCTTTCTACTGAGCTTCTAGTTGAATTTATTTGCATTGGCAAAAAAGTTGGCTGACTTGAAGGCATGCTATGCGCAGACGTAAAATATCTTGAAATAGCAGGGCTTGAAGGGCTTCTTTGCTTTCTCAGGGGCAAATTCTGCCACTAAACACATGTTGTAGATCACATTTTAAAGTGTTTTTTCCCTGGTTCCCATTTTGCTGCCCTTTAGTTTGAACACAGGTCTTTTTTTTTTTTTGCTTTCTGGAAAGGTAGTAAGATGTGGTTACTGAAATTATTGAATTTTGTACATGGAGCGCTCACTGTACTTCTCTGAAGTGGGAATATTTTACACATGGGTGAAATGGGACACAAATCAAGGCGATGTGTGATCATGTGCAAATAGAACTAAGATAACATCCTAGAGATAACGGTGATCCTTGGCAGTGCAAAACATCAAGGCAAATTAATTGCTGTCTGCCCTGCTTTGTACCTTACTTAAAATGGAGATATCACTTACCCACCTCAGTTTCTTTAGTTTCATAAATGCTGGCAAGTGCTCGGTTCCCCAAAGTGAGTGTCATCAATAATTCATTATCACTTAATTGCTGGAGCTGATTTCTGATTGATTTGGTAAGTAGGACGCTAGGAAATTGTACGTTTCCCCTGTCACTTCCACTTCACTGCTTTTGCCAACGTTTCATGGAGGAGTTGTCTACATGCCTTTTCACTCTTCTTCCATGGATGCTTTGCCCTAGGGCCACAATGTAACTGGAGGACCTTACAAAAAGAATGGGGCAAACAGCCTCAGATGGGGTTGTGGATTTCTTTTTCTATCAGCCGTGTGTCCAAGGAAGGCTGAACCACAGACAGACTGGAGTTGGAGGGCTCAGCCTTGCATGTATGACACACCGTCACTGTGGGTCACTTATGTTTGTCTTGTTCAGATGGAGAGGCTTCTCCTGGACTGCTGTCTTTTTTTTCTTGCTGGTGCTCAAAGTGCTTAAAGGTTTGCTACTTTTGTCTGATGCTGTTGTCTATAAGCTTGGCTGAGAAGACTGTTTCAGTTGTTTCTTTTGTATCCCTACTTTGAATTGTGTGTGAGCTATTTCTGATGGTTTTCCATCATAATGGGAATACATAGTTTTGGAGTGGATGACAGTTGTAGTTATATTTTGCTTTTTTTATGTGAGGAATGTACTTTAAATTGTACCATCAGAAATGAGGATTTGAAATTACATAGGTTCTCCTTCCAGTGTTTCCTGACTGCAAAAGGGTGAGTCCCTCCAGTCTCCCAGGGTGGAGTATGGCAGACTTCTTTTCTGGCAGCAGTTTGGACACTAAAGAGGGGAATTTTAAAATAGATGTCCTGGAAAATATGTGGTGCTTGTTTCTCTTAGCATAGGATAGTCTCTGTTCTATGTAAGTTATGAACTAAAATACAAATGAGGAAGCAGTGCAGTATCACAATCTTACATACCTAGAAATGAGAGGTGGGGAAGGACTATTGGTTTGTCTGTATAGTTTATCCCCTGGGGCTACTTAAGTATCTGTCATCCTCTTTGTTGGATGAAGATCCGAAGGTAAGTAAATACAACAGGACTTTCATCATAGTATCTTCTGATCACTTTTCTGTAGTTTGGGACATAGTTCAGATTCTGCAACGTAAAGACAGTTTAACACCTGTGCAGGGTTTGGCAGTGAGAAACATTCTCAAAGGCTGTTCTACACATTCTATACAGTGAGAATTTTTTAATGGGCACTCCAATAATGACAGTAATGAAGGTGCAAAGTTACCTTGCTGGTAGCAGTCTCTGTGAGAAAGTCTTCCTGCCTTTGAGATGAACCTTCCTGACTACTGAAAAGATACTCTGTACCATTGGCAGGTTATTTTTAGAGGAAGTAAGAAATTAATTTTCCCCAGAGAGCTCATTTCTTTGGCATCGGATTTCTGATTGTATCTTCTGTACAGCCTCTAGCTAGCTGTGAGGACTCGTGTTGCTACTGCTACTTGTTCCTTGTGTGTTGCTCCCTCCTTCTCTTTGGAGTCAGCATATGGCACATTATAGATGAAATGCTGATCATATGAGTAATCTTAGTGACTGTAAGTGGAAAGGAAGCAAGAACTTTCATGGTCAGCTTAAGGATGTCTGTGTTTGGGAAATTGTATGAGAGATGTTCAGGTGTCCTTCTTTTGAGTTCACACATGGAATGAACTTGTGTTATTTGGTGGTGGTGGTGAACACTTCAGTTAAGTTTGTTTGTGCAGTCATCAGCTGTAATGCAGTCAATACTGCAGTATTCCTTTTAAATTTATTTCTTTGGAAATCTGGAGAAACCACACCCATAGTGCAATGAGCTAGTGGATAATTTTAAGTGCTGCTGGCTGAGCCACATCGTCTGCTTTGTGTATGAAACACATAAATATGGTGTAGGACACTTACAGCTTGTGTTGTGTTTACCAAGAACAAAGTTGTTTGGTGCTAGAGTCCTAGGAAAGTTTTGATATTGCATTGTATTTTCTATATCTTAGTTTTTCCTTTGAACTAGCTTTCAGCTAGTTCACAAAATATGGGTCAATGTACATAGTCAACAGTAATATTATTTTTGTGTTAACTTCCCGAATCAGAAATATCCAAATACATAGCTTGCACTGAAGTGACAAGTGCATAAATCTTTATATGTTATAGACTATATTGTGTTTGAATATGTGAAAATTAATTGCATAGGAGGTTAGAAAAATGGGAAGGACCTATAGTAATCACATTCAGCTTTTTTTGAGTGATTAAAAATTTAAGTTAAATTAATTGTATTTATTAACTGAGCTTCACACTTTTTTTCCTATTTAGAAGGGACTAACCCTTGAACAAAAGAGAAGCACTGTTGTTGAAGTAGAAAGCGAAGATAGTTGAAGTAGAAAGTGAAGATAGTTGAAGTGCTTTCAATATAATGGACAACTATACACTACTTTTCTCCTGCAACCACTCCAGTTACATGGCCATTAGCAAGTTAAATTCTTAATAAAGTATTACTGAAGGAAGCCACTCCTAACTGTCAACTATCCTCTTTCCTCTGTGCTAGTTGCCAGGGTCACAGGAGTCTCGTTCCACATGAAGTAGTGTGAGATGTAGACAGGCTTTCTTCAAGACCTGAAGTGGAAAATGCAGGTGATTTGGCGATATCTTTCACAAAACTCTAGTTCTTGAATGCAAGGAATTTACTTTTATGTTACAATCCTCTTACATGCTGGCAAATGAAGGCCTGTCTGGAATGAATTGGTCTGGGAGGCACTTGTGCGGGTCTCTCTGAAAACAGAACAGTCTGATGTATTGTGTAATGTACGAGGTCACAGGTTATCCAGTGACATCACCCATCTCTCATGATGGTGCTTATCCTGTGTCCTAGACAGTATGGCTTATTGTCTTCTGCTAATATGTACTGTCTCCTAACAGGACAGTAGTGCTGTCCTCTTAAATTGCTGTGACAGGGTGTCACTAAGCATTAGCGTTTATAAAGAGGAACGCCATTTTTTAGCAGCATCTTGAAGGATAGTGACATTTTTTTGTTTGTAAGAAAAACCAGATTAAAAAAGGTCCTGAGTTCATGGTCTGTATGATATAAGTGCAGGATTTACCTTCTTGGCCAAATACTTTTGCCTTTATAAGAGTGATTTTTGTGCTAAAGTACTGATCTCTATATACTTCAGTAACTTGCCAGTATTGGGAAGTATAAGTGAAGGGAAAATTTAGGGAAGATAATTGTGTTAAATGAAAGCCCCCTCCTACTTCTTTTGTAGGAAGAAAGTCTTTGGTTTTTTAATTTGTTTTTCCATTTGCTTTGCATCTTGTCTGAAGTATGTGATCTCTTTCTGAAGTGTTTAACTAATATTGCAAAGTTATAGCAGGGTCTGTTACCTCAAAGAGCTTTGTACCTCGCCTGTGAGGCCTGTTTCTCTGATGCTAATGAAGTGGATTCAGAGAAGAGAGAAAACCTCCGTGTATGGGTGATTGCAGTTTACCCAGCTTTCTGACTGGGAAGGTAACTCTTTGTAACTCTTTGACAGAAGATGTGAACAGAATGTGTCAGCTTGTCTTAAGAAAAGTAGAAATTATTGCAGTAGCTGGGAATCAAAATTAAATACATGAGTCTATGAAGAATCTCAGATGCCTTTTTAAAGATCTTTATTGTTCCCGAGTGTTTTCAATTCAGTTTTTCCCAGTAGAAAAATTAGTTTTGAATGTTCAGCAAGACTCCCATTCTTTTAAATATGGGCCCATGTGTTTAAAGTGATGGTATGTGTGGCAGCAGCTCCGGTGCTGAGGGGCTGAAAATCTTAGTAAGTCTGCTTAGGTACTTCATTAGAAAAATCTAAATCCAAACGAGCAGCAGCCAGTATGGGCTGCAAGTGGGTTGATACACTGTTCTGTCAAGTAACGAGTTGAGTTACGATAACAGCAGTGGTGCACAGACACAATGGCTCATGGAAATGCAAAGGCTGGAGACTGCTTTGGTCACTGCTGTTGCACACTTGCATTAAATGGAGTAGGAGAAACTTTGGCTAGTGCCTGTATAATGTTACGCTGGTGGTCTATTTTGATGGCAATGGCTGTCAGTCTAGCACTATATATTACCTACCAGAGTGTCCTTAAAAATATCTATTATGTACAGGTTTTTTTGTCTTTTGAACTTCTTGTAGTGTGTGAGAAGGACAGAAAGGAAGGTACAAATGTGTATGTGAGTGGTAGTGGAGAGCCACGGTTAGAGCTAGCCAGTTGTGATGATTCCTTGGGGCTATAAAAGAAATTTGAACGTGGTTGTTACAGAGAAAATATGTTCAGGTTGTCCTTGTATTTCAAAGATGTCTCTTCCTGCTTGCCTTATCTTACCCAGATTTAAAAGCTGCATGGCAGAAGTCTTAGCATTGCTTGGCACTAGCAATTCTCTGCTCATCGACCTGAAAGAAATGATTGTTGAAACTCAGAAATGCACAGTTTTGAGCTGTACTGCCTTTGTCATTATCCAGTCAATACAGTCTGATTTTTCTTATTTCTTTCTTTCCAGAGATTAGGGGGGAAAAATAGACAAGCTTTCATAAAACGTGGTATCTTTCTTTTAATTCTGATTAATCAAATACACTCTCTACAAGTAAAAAAGCACAATGGGAGAGATCCACTTATGCTACATTTACACCCTGTAATTTTCAGACATTAGTTGCTGCTAAATTGGCAGAATGATTGGTACCAAATATACGTGCTTTGCAATTATATCTGCTGGGTTGGTATTTATGGGAATGGCCAACTAGGCCAATGAGACTCAAAATTAAAATTAACCCCTAATGGCAACATGCTGAAACTGCTGTTTCATTAGTGTATTCATCAAGGCTCTCAAGAACCTCTGTTATGGCTAGTGTCAGGTGCTACTGCAAGTGGTAATGCTTGCTTCCCTAGAACCTCAAAAAAAGATTGGCAAATCTATGAACTTAGTACATCCTAAGTTTCAGTTTGGGTTTTGTGTAAAAACAAATGTATCTTGCCTTGGAACCAAGTAGATATGCGCTTTGAGAATAAAACTTTATTACTGAATATATAGAAGCCATGTCTTTTACCTGGGCATCTTGAGTTCTCTGGGTCACTGAAATATTATAGACTTCTGTTTTTGTGGAAAATTTTTATGAAATTCCTGAGATCTTGTAAGTTCCTTCTGGTCCTCATCTGTGTAACTCTGTAGGTGATTCCCCAGCTCATGTGTTTGCTCTACGGCCCTCCCAGCAATTGCCAGTTTGGCATGTTCTGTCTGGACATGTCTCTGCCCCGGCTTCTTCAGAAAGTACGCTTTGTAGCAGGCATAAATATGATGGATGCCAGGAGGAATGTGGAGTTTTCAGTTTGCTTAACCAGCAAAATGGTGTATGGGGTTAAAGCAAGGTTTTAGAGATCTCCTGAGTTTTGATTTGGCTCAGTGGTAAAATACCTGATACAAAAAATGTTGAATGAAGCCTTAAAAGCCAAAAATGGTTTGGTAGTTAACCAGAAACTTACTAATTTTTGTTAACTCTGAGTTTGTCCTGGGATTGACCCATGTGAGCAAAACACATCCAGGTTTGGAAGCTGCAAGCGGCTCAAGTGAGACACCAAAATATTTGGATTAGGGACTGAAGTATACAAATGCTTATTATTTCTTAACTGGAGTCTACTGGGAAGCTTCTGTTCAAGACTTTTTGTCTAATAGGCACTTTGAGTAGGGTGGCATGATTTTTCTTTTTTTTTTTTTTCTTTGAGGCCAGGATAGACGTGAAAAAGCAGGTGCTACTTTTCTTTATTGGAAACTGTTCGGAGGATTTTAGGAAACAAAGGAAACAGAATTGGCAGGAATCAAAGCAGCAGCAAAAAATGGGAAAAGAAAGCAAACTGGTACACCACATAGACTAAATCCTAGACAGTTTCTTGTGTGGCCCTTTCCAGAGACATTGACCGCAGTTGCCTCCTGCTCCTGGGGAACCATTCATTTTTCTCATGCATGCATGCATCAGAAGTTTTTCTGCTTTTTGCTGGATCTTCCTCTATCTTCGTTCCAGTATTCTTCACTGTGCTGTAAAACACAGCAACTGTTGAAAAAGCCAAAATCCAGGATTGCCTGTATTGCAAACAAGCCCCTGATTTTACTGCTAGCTTGAAAACAGTTTATAATATATGGTGTGCATGGATGATATCTTGCTGTGGCAGTGTTTGCTGGAAAGAATTGGTCACTAGTGTCTTGCAGAAAGATTGCACAGCCATACTACACACCCTGCATTAACGTCCTCTACAATAGAAAAACATCATTGCTCTTAGCTAGGGCTTCTGATACAATGAATAAGTAAAATAGATGAAGTGAAACTAAATTCCTGTGAAAAGCCTCTCACTTCAATATAATCCCTGCTGTGTATCTTCCTAACAGCTTGTTTCCCATTGACAAAATGCAAATGCCATTTATTTCTCTGTTATTGATTTGCTTACAGAAAGCAGCAGAAATCTAATTCATGCAGCAAATTCTGAGTCACTTTATCTTCTGTATAAGTTTTTATTATTACTGTATAAAGCATAGCAAAGAGCTCAGTCTGAATGGGAGAAAAATCAGGCTTTAGGTAGGTGGTTATAAAAGCTGTTATTTTTCACTTGAAGTGATTATTTTCTAGATCTCTGGTAGTGATTATGGGAAATTCCCAACTTCAAATAAATAACCAGTTGTTGTATACATCTGTCATTCCTGAGCCGCATCTTCTGCCACCACTTAACTCTCTTTGAGGCTTGCCTAGTGGAGGACATGTGACCAGAGCTATAGGAAAAGGGCAAATGCACACTGTCTTTTATAAAAGAAACCTCTCCATTCTAAAGTAATGGTAAAATCTCTTCACAAGACCTAGGGCATGACATTTGAAGAGCCTTGTGTCCTGTGATGTCTCACTGTTGAATTAGACCAGTATATTAGCAGTAATCTCCAAAATACTGTGAGAGTGGTGTGAGGTCCTGAATGATCTAAGGGATGTTGCTGTGGCTGTGCCATGGCTTGTCATGTTTTCAATGTAGGGTAGATGAAAATTGGCTCATTATAACCCAACCTGGTGATCCACTGAAATCAAGGCTCTAATTTGGCTTATGTTGAACTTGTTTTTTCTAAAGGTGTATATGTGCATTTCTGCATTATCATTGCAGCTGGAGAAGAATGAGTTCTTTCCTTTTGAAGATCCAGGGAAGTTCCAAGTTCACTTTGCACGATGCTCTGTCGCCCAACTCACATGGTCTTCATGTATGCCCTCTTTTCAGTCTAACTCTTATATCTTTGTTGGATTTGCATTCCTATTTGAAGAGGTTATCTATTTCCAGGTAACGCTTCTGTTTAGGAACAGTACCTCGTCTTCACTGGATGCATGCTGTCACTAGCACCTCGTACAGTCACCTTCTTCCTCTTAAACTGTTGCCTTTCCTTGACGCTGTCTTCTGCTAATTCTTCTCCTAACTTTAAGTATTGCTTCAGTGTATTGTTTGGAAAAACATTCTTGTTTCCTCTTCCAGATTTTTTTTTTTTTAGGAGCCTCAGGAGAAAGGTTTCTGGTATCCTTGTTTTCTGTTCTTAGGGCAAGACTTCAAAGCAGGAACTGAGTTACCTTCCCAGGGTAGGGAAGTCTGCAGATCTGTGTCCCTGTCTAGATTAAAATCGTGGTTATCTGTCATCAATCTCCTCACACTTGGAAATTAGTTCAGTATTGCTGAGTGAGAGGTCATGAGTTTTTTCTGTATTGTAAAGACGTTGTTGATCTTTTGTTTTGTTACTCTGGCTTACATCCTGGCCTTTCTTGGACTTGGCCCCTCTGCAGAGCCTCACATCCCAGCTGTGTCTTGCAGGCTTTTTTGGAGGTGTGGCCTTTTCATGTAGACGCACAGCCAAAGTTCTTCCCTTGTTACTGATACCGCAGCTTGCTTTCTCCTCCTGATGTGCTGTACTGACATGCAGTCAGATCCTAAATGCATAAATTACTCTCCTGATAGCATCAGGAAGATATCATTATCATAACTTCATCTTATTTCGCTTTCCCTACCATGCTTACCCAGTGAGTTTGCTTTCAGAGCCCTGCACATTCTGGCTGTAGCACACCTGTCAAATGGTTATTCACCGGTAAGATGTCAGCATGGGATAGATATTGGCCTTCACCACCTACATGCTTGCAGGGACACAGCATGGAATGTCTGGTTCCGACATGCAGCTTTCCTTACTGGGGAGGACTTTGATATGCAGCTGCCAAGATGCATATTGCTCTAGAAAACTTTTCTTCGTTGCTTAAAGAAGGAATTGTGGCGTAGTTGTTAAGAACAAGCAACTTTATTAGATTCTTAGAGTTGAAAATGGCAGGAGTGTTTTGGTTTTAGTTATCTGGTTTAGCCTGAGAAAAGGCTACAGTCTTTGTCTTGCTTTTAACCTAGGGGTGCATTTCCACAGCAGCATAAGACGTTCGGGAAGTCTCTCCTTCCAGGGCATGTATGTTCCTCTCCCTCTCTTCTGTGATGGCAGATGATCTTGGTGGTGGGTTGATTCAGACAGCACTGAGAACTAAAGGCTTTTTAGGTTAAGTTTTTTAAAGCTTGCTGCCTACCTGTGGTGGAATTTATGCAACTGGATAGTAAGAGGGAAGACAGGAATTTATAGCTGGGGTCTGAGAAAGATGGGGCTATTAGCTTAAGCTGTTGAGGAGATGCACGTTTAGCTAATCACAGCTATGTACAAAAAGCAGCTATGGTTAGTTTGACGTGGTGCTTCTGTCACTGACCAATAATATCATTGTGTACTGTCATCTTATGCATTTGGACTGTAATGTCTCTGGAGGTGTTTTGTTTTGTGTTTGTTTTTTTTTTTTTTTCCTCACTGGGTGAAACTGCCTACCAGTTAATGATTTCTGTTTATAAGGGTTTTTTTTTTCTGTAATGCGTAGCTATTGCTTAAACTGCATTCATTTGCAGAGGTTGATTCTGTGTGTGATATGTGTGGTGGGACAGAAGACTGCAGAAATAATAAATATTCTTGTAAGTGCTGAGTGACCACTCATTGGAGAAAGGGCAAGACGATACCTCTTTAGCATCCTGCTGAGGGAAGAGATTGGCATTCTGCTTCATAGCTAACCCTTTTCCCCCTTCCTCTCCTCCCCTTCCACATTTTTGTATTACTGCATATTTGCGCACTGTTGGGTTTGTATGCTGGGATGTAGAGAGGGATAGTATTTCCAGTACCAGGTACCAACTCCAAAGGACTTCAGTGCTTTTTATGCCTGTAAGTTACAGCATACATTAACCACTTCTATAGCGAACTGCTCCTAGAGCAACTGACATTATAGAATTTTTAAATTTTTTTTTGGCAAAGAATTAACACTGACATTTACAGCCTCACAGTTAACTGCTGCCACTCCTTGTGATTACTTTTCATTGAAGCACTCATTAAGTCATCATCATATAGCACAACAGAACAGCTTGAAGTAGCACTTGTGTGTGGGGAAATAAATAGTGAATTCAGTTGTTTTCTCCAGATAGAACTGTGGGGTTTCTCTTTAATTGGGTGTAAGACCTAAAAGAATCTGCCCAGCTAGTAAGGCTGAACATCCCAGAGTCTGCACAGCCACCTATCATCTCTGAAGAGAGGTACCCCTAAGTACAGGTAATTCAATACATGTTCTTAAGCAAGAAAATGTGGTTAACAGCAGTCTCTTATGACCTCTTGGATCTGCATAGTGCAAAAAAAAAAAAAAATCCTTGCAGAAACAAGTCTCAACAATTAAAAACCTTTGATCTTTGAAAGTAAATGTTCAGATTCTGTGATTGGGAAACTTAAACTTATTTGTGCTAAGTAGGTTTTTATTGACATGGAATATCGTCTGAGGAAATTTAAACCTAGCCTCTTTCAACTGTTAGAAAAACAAACCAAAAAAACAAAACCCAAAGAGCTCGTATTTAAGTGGAATTATTGTTGATCACTTCTGTTGTTGTAGGTTATTCCTTTAAATTTGGTTAATTTCGGACATTGAATTCACTTTTGTTCTGGACCTGCAGCTTGCTATGTATTGCTTGGACAAGTGTTTCTTTACCAGATGTGTGTACCTGAACTGACAGAATTTCTACTGTTTCTGCAGCCGTGCTGCAAAATCCCAAATTCGGTTCAAACTTTGTTGTTCTTTATTCCTTTTCTTGCACTTCCTATCATTTAATTGAATGATACATGCTTTTTTAATTTTGGTGTTCACTTTGTACAAGATTTACTGTCTAGTTCTGCCATCTGTCCTTACCTGTTTACACAAGCCTATGATTTATACCGGGTGATGCTGTCGGAAGTATCCGGTTGCCAAGGAGAATGTTAGACAAAGAGGGCTGTGTTTGCTGAAAGAACAAGTAGCCAAAACCTGGGCATAACAAGAGAAAGTAACTATGTACAGATCTGTATGTAGCAGTTTGGTTTCATCTCACATGAATATTTAAAGGCCAGATTTATGGGTGGCTGATTAAGCCCTGCATTGCGAGATCATTTTAAAATTTCATGTTCTATTGTTTTTTGCAGACAGAATGTAATTATTTCAGCAGCTTGTGAAATAAAGGCAAATTTGTATTGCATCTGTAGGAAAGGTACTTGAAAAACTAGAACTTACTAGTAGTACACCTCCCTTCAAGGTGTTTATCTGTCGATATGAGACTCTTACTTCTTTTCTTTCTTCCCTATCAATAGGCGCTTCAAGATTAGTGCTCAGACTTCCTCCCGTTGAAGAAAGAAGATAAGATTCAGCTTGGAAATCTTATTGCTAGATGGATGATGGCCATGAGTACATTTCTTTTACCCTATCTTATCAGCAGAGTAAGCAGTGAGATGAGACTCGTGGAGGAAGAGTTTCAGCATGCAGAGTTGTTCGCATTCCTCTGTCTCCATCTCCTTTGCTATGATTGGTATCATTCAACTTTCCAGTCAGCTCCACCCGCCTGCCCTGATAAAAGATGGATTTGGTTTCTGCGGTGGGTCAGACCAGCAGTTAGAGCTGATGTTGCAACCTGCAACAGTCCTGTTTCTAAAGAAAGTATTTCAGATACATCTGTTCTAAGTAAGCTGATGTTTAAAAGCTGTGAAAATCAAGTGGGTTTTATCTTCCAAAATGATGACAGGTAGTAATTTGAGCATGAGGTGTACAGTTCTAGGATTTTTTGCAATCATACATGGCAGGGGTGGGGAGGGCAGTTTGATACAAGGATTTGATATTGATGGTAGTTTGGGACATGAGAAACAAGACTGAGATTACTTAACTCTCTTTACATCCGTGCCCTGTTGAGAATAATTTAGGCTGTTTTCAGGGTGACTAATACCAAATGACCAGAGAGTGCAGACTTGATGCAGACAGCATAGCTGTTCAGTTTGGTGAGATGCAGCACTGTTGTCTGTGGGAGGACAGATGATACTCTACTGATCATAAAGTTTACCAAGGCAAAGTTAGGCCTCCTTCCCTTTTTTTGAAATCCAAGCTTTTAAGGCATAACTGGCGGACTAATCTGAGGTTATTCACTGTGTCAGATACTTGTACTTTTATTCGTTTGACACTAGTTATGGTATAACCTGATTTACTGTTTCTTCAAAGCATGGTCTGGCTCTGTCCAAGAGGAGGATAATATACCTAACTACCATAAGGGTGCTGCTGAGCAAAACAAGATAAAAATACTCTTTTCTGAGATGCTAAAAACAATTATCTTTTTTGTCCTCTGTAGGTGTCTGTAGTTTGTAATGTGCTCTGTGGGGTGCCTTACTGTTGCCTTTTGTTGTAGAGTAGCCGGTGTATAGTGATGAATGTATTACATACATTGTTGATGAAGAAGTTGGATTCTTTTCTATATACACAGGTTCTGTCTTTTAATAAGAAGTGTCTTGAAAGTTGCTGAGTATGGAGGGTATAAAATCAATAGGATTAGCTTTGCTTTTCGCATATTTGAATAGAGAAATTACATCTTTAAGTTTTTGTTATTTCTGGTTTTGCTGTTATCCCCATCAGGATGCTCAGTTGCATTTTTTTGATGTGTACTTCTATCGCTTATCTTTTTGCCACCAGTACTCTTGTATACTTCCATCAAAATAAGCCTGAAGTTAAATTCAAAAAGTATGTGTTTCTAGCCAGGGAACATCTGGAAAAGGGTTATACATCAGACACTAACCTGATTGCAGTCAAAGCAGTTTCATGCAACAGTGTCTCTCTTGGGAAACAGCACTGCTATACTCCTATAAGGGTGTAAATCAAACTGTTGGCACTAGTCAGGACAGGAGAGCCAGAGCTGTTACAGAAATGGGCAGGTCTGTCACACAGCCTGTGAAGATAGCTACTGCTTTCTGATGCTGAAGCCAAACTTCAAAATAATCTGTCTGAACGCAGGACTATGCCTTCAGAAGCAGTGCCTTCTACTAAGAAGCACAAAGGCAAGCTGTGCTGTTAACATGCTGGTGTTTAGAGTAGAGCTGAAAATTGCCAGGAGTGATTTCAAGGGAGGAATGCCTCTGCCCTATGACTCAAAGCACTGTGCTAAAGGAGGTATCTTCTGAAAACTGAAAGGCCCAAGTCAGTAGTCATCATTGCTGTTTGAAAGCCTTAATGGTCTATAAAGAACTGTGCTCACTGCCATGCCAAAATCCAAAACATGAGCTTCTCCTGGTGCAGCAGAAACTAAAACAATCCCCCAAAGTCTGCTGGTCTTACCTTTTCACTTTTTGCTAACTATGCACATTACTTCAATAAATCAAAGATCCTGTAGACTTGTCTGGCAACCATGCAACAATCCCTTCTGTTTCTCTCCTCATTCCGCTTACCAAGATGTACGAATGTATACCTGACTTTCAGCTGCACAGAAGTTAAAGCAATTAAAAACCTGACTGTGGAGCTGATGTGGAGACAGTAACTGGTCAGCTTTCCTCTGTCAGAGAGTAGGTTCTTTCTGGACTCCATGTTTCCAGGGAGTCAGTGTGATGGTGGGGGGCTGCCTGCTTTGTTCAATTGTGCTGTTGTGGAATGTTCTTTTGTGACAACATCTTATGCTCTTTTGGAAGATCAGAAAGATAGAGTAATAACCTGTAGGTAAGGTGAAATGATTAGAAGAGAGTCGCTGTTCATTACCTGCAGATGACAATTGATGGAATATGTTCTTTGTATTTCAGATTTTTGTTCTGGACTGTGTTAACTTTCTGTTTAAGTGCCTGGAGATAATAGCTAAGCTTTTCTGAGAGTATAAGGAACACATAATTAGGTAAAATGTTTCCATTCCAGAGGATGTTAATTATTAGAGGGTTCTGTGTAAGTGCATGCTCTAATTCATTGCGAAGTAATGGTTTTCATAGTTTGCTTAAAATCACTGAGGGGGGAGGAACTGGAGAGGACTCTGGGATAAACAAAACAATCCTATATTTGGAGTATTGATTTTGCTGTAGGGGTTGGGTGGTCTGAGTTGGTCTTCTGCTGTAAGTTATCTTGGGGGGTTGAGGGCAAGCAGGATGGGGAAACTATTCGGTAAAGATAACCATGTACTCATGTGGCCATTATAGTTGAAAGAAGTTGAGGGTCATGTACTGACCCATTTTTGCCATGAGTATCCAGGAGTCTCCACTAACCAAAATTAGGGAGAAAGGCAGCCATGTGATGGCTCCATTGCCTTGTGAAGGATCATGAACGTTATTTACCATGGGTTAAAAAGGGCTCAACTCCATCATTACTTTGTTCTTGTCTGGAGCAGAACATGTACTCTTTGGAGTTAAATGCTTAAATTCATTAGTGAATGAAAAAGTGGCTCAGTCTCGTGGCTGTCACAGTTCAGGCATGATCTTCATATTTTCCAGGCAGAATGTCAGCTTGGTCTGGTCATCAGGAGGTGATGGGACACATGAGCTTGCTATCTCCTCTTTCACCTTTACCCCCCATTTAATTTCTCTTAGTTACAGCTGGTTGATACAAACACTCCAGTTTGACTCCTGTTGGCAAGTAATTACAAGTATATTGCTAAAGCAGAGACTGGGATCGTGAAATCTAAATTCTGTCCCAAGATCTGTTGTAGGTCTACTGCGCTATTGTGCTTAAATCCTTTGTGAAGACAAAAATAATGTCCTCAGGGTGGTATAGCAATACATCCCTCAAAGGTATTAAAAATAAGATACATTTACCTCTGCCGCTTCTGTAAGGAAGCGATCTGGTTGGGTAGCTTTAGTTTGGATACCTTCTTGCTGAGGAATGCTTCTCTTTCTAGGTGCACTCAGTTCAGTAATCTAAAGGAGTATTTCGTCCTCCTTTCCTCCTCCTCCTTTTTCTGTTTAAACTTGTGCTAGTTTGGAGCTGTGTTCACTCTCTACTCTTAATGACCTATAGGCTGTTTCTCATCCACTGCACTAACTGTGCTGCGAACCCACGGACCTAGGAGATGTATGTATTTTTGGAGACAAGCAAACATGGGGGGTCTAGTGAAATGCCCAGTCCCCCAAATATAGAATCCAGCCATGAAGGCTGTAGGATTAAATTAAGCCTGTTCACCTCAGCTCATTTCCTGCACGTGGTGATGCAAGGAAAAAGCAAATGTTTATTAGGGAATGATTTAGAAGACTATATTTAATTCAGGCGCTTGCATGGCTAAGTGCTGAAATACAGCCACCTACTATAGGGAATGTGCCAATTGCTTAAACTAACACTATATGATATTTAGAAAAATATATTCTGTTCTATGCATATTGTATTATTTATGGTGGAGATCACAATGTGTACCTTCAATAAAGGCAGCTTTTTCTGTGAGGAATTAATGGGTGAAGGATGGGCATCTAATAGTAGTCTGCATTCCCTGCCACTGTAGTTTTTCTGTATAAATTGAAAGAAGCTATCCTTTTTAATGCTCTAAAAAGGGTTTTCCTATTGACTTTGACTTGCCTCAGTAATCTTTAATGTTTAATTGGAACTGACCATAGGAGTTTCTGCTCTTTGACTAGCCCTGATCCATTTTAAATCTTGAAAATGCTAGATATTGAATACATCACATCTCATGGATCACAGTTGGAAAACTGAAGGAGGGGAACCTGAACAGTGAGCAGTTCCTTGAATAATTACTAATTTACTTGCTATTTCAGTGAAGAAGCATATTTGAGCAGTCGTGTTGCAGTGAGGCTGTCAATGTGCCTTTGCAAATAACCCTCATAACTTCTGATGTTGCATAAGCAATGTAATCACCAGTCAGTTTAAATGAGGATAGGGGAGGATAGGGATTAAAACTGTTCAAGGGGATTTAAGTTGTCAGATAATCACTGGCAGGTGTCCTTTACTTGTGACAGATGGCTTAGGTGTTGTCAGAGGCTTCATGGCAGAGCAAAAGAGAGCTTCTCTTATTCTTTGCTTCCCAAAGCCAGCCTGAATTTGCACTAGGATGCTTTTCTTCTGTTCTAGGAAGGCACCTTTGCGGTAGTGCATAGAAAAGCAAATCAAGCTGAAGACTACTAGCATTTGTGGGGATTTGAAACATGCTTATGAACATGCAGCTGCAAACAACTTTGGGTGATATCAAAGGTGCTTATTTAAGAGATGGAAAGTGAAGTTAGTCCTCATTAGCGTACTTCCCTTACCTGTTTGGTGCTGTTAATAGGCAATCTTTTTATGCCCTAAGTACTTGAACTGAGTATGGGACCTTCCTCTTAAGCTAGTGGCCTGCTTTCATTTTAACAATGGGTAAAGTGTAGTAAAGAGGTTAAGTTTGTTGTCGCAGACTCTTTGGGTGGCTGCGAGAGTCCTGATTTTGTTCTCTGATAAGCACAAATCAGCTCTGCCTTCTGTTTCAGTGCAGTGAGTGTTAAGTTTACCTTAATTCCACTGGTGTTATCTTGCTGACAACATACTTCTATTGCCAGTGAAGTTTATGCATGCACATGTTAAACTAAAGTTTATAGGCAAAGCACAATGTTTGGAGTTTCTTTATACTCAGCTTTTGAATTCCTCTTCTGGATGCATCATCTGCATTAGTAGATAGCTGTAAAGTAGATGTGGAGTGAGTCAGATGCTTCATGTCAACATAAAGAAGTATGATAAGATACATCTGTTCTTAGCTGCTAAATTTACGGAAGTAACTGGACCTGAATGTAAGCATTTGTAAATAGTTTTGCAGTCCCTGAGGAATCAAATTTTCTAATACCAGGCACTTAGCACTCCTTATTTGCTATCTTTTAAGATGATGGAGGAAGGTCAAAAAGTGTTCAAGTCTGCCATTATTGCTCACTTTTCTTTAGTTGTGATGTGTTTTGCTGGTGAGTAAATACTGGCAGATATTGAAGGTATGCCTTTTTGATGCCATCTTGCTGCAAATTCCAGTTACTGACTCTCCTTTTGTTTTCACAACATGTTGCAGATTTCAGTACAGTGAGAACATATTTCTGACGTGCTGAAGTGAAACCTGGTGTGGATTTACACCTGGCAAGGGGATAAGCAGAAAGAAAGAATGAATTCATTCAAGTATGGAGTGTACTGTGTGCATTGTGTGGTAGGAAAGTATCACGAGTGTTCCTTCGGCCTCATAGCTACATACCAGCCTGGATCAAAGTAATTCTCTTCACGTTTGACAAACTTCAGACAATGATCCGTTGAAAGTATCCAGTGAAGATCCCAGGATTCCCACAAAAGACTCGCCAAAGGTTTGGCAGTGAAGAGTTCATGCTTTATCCTTGGCAATAGATCCTCTTTGCAAAGAGGCTGAAATTACTGGCATTGTTCATGAGGGTGCTGAACACATAAGTGTCTTGTATTTCTTCCTCTAAACCTCCTTGGCCAGGGTGACTGCCTACTCTTACTGATTACACTTTCTGATACAGAGGCAGCAGTGTTGTCAATAGTGATCTGTCCTGTAATGTGCACAGTTATCTGGAGTGCTTGCAGGTAAAGGGTTTTTTGTGAAAGATAAACTTGACTTGTCTTCTTAATACAATGTGAAGCGCTCAGTATGACTTGTCCTTTTATTTATTTTTCCCTGATTCTTTTTCAGTGAGTATTAAATATTTAGATGCTAACGTTTTTGGAAGTGGCTGCTAAACCAGATTGACTTTCCTTGCTCAGTCCCCTTCAAAGTGAAACAGGAGTCTCTTTTTTTTTTTTTTTTATTTTTTTTATTTTTTTAATTCAGCCCAGATGGTATGTTTCTTAAAGTGAGCAATGTGTTGCAGTGAAAATGGACTACTTCTTTCCCCTTCTTCCCTTCCTCCTGTACTTAACACATCCGCGTAGCTCGTATTTGGCTTGAATTCAAAATTAATTATAGAGGTTGCAGGGCAAATATGTCAACTATTGGAAAGCCAGCTCTGCCAGATTGAAGGAATTTCTGCTCTGCCAACAGGCGGTATAGCAAGTTGGCATCTGTATGGACCTTATTAGAAAAATGGACAAGATGATCTAGTTCACTCCTTTCCATGTCCGTCTTGTGCATGTCTGTAACACTGCTCCTCCTCGTGTGTGTGCACAGAGCCCCCTGAGTTATGCAGTGAGCTGTGTGCTGAGTGGGCAGGAACATTGCGTTCCTGAGGGTTGGGAGGTGATGACCACGCTGAGGATTTCTTTGACGGTTTTTACATGTGATAGAAGAGACTTGCAAAGTGAAGGAAGTAAAAGGAGCAATACAATTTAAAACAGTTCCACATGCATAATTGTTTTGACAGTTCTTTATCCACCAAAGGATTTTTTGGAGATGGAGTAAGGCAATGCATATATAAACTTGCTATGTGCATATGATTCTCAAATTGCTCTCTGTAACCTGCAGCTCTATTCTAGCAGCTGATGAAGGTCATGTTTTAAGAGAAATAGCTGTTGCTTTGGACTGAGTCAGAGTTCTGTGTTTCCATTCTGCAGCAAAGCTTGCGTAGGGCTGTTGACAAGTAACTTGATATGCCAGTGTCTTTTGTTTCCTGTTTGGTGAAAAGGTTAATAATACATTGAGGATAAATTGATTGTATGACAAAGGAAATCCTATAAACAAACAACTTACTAGGTAACAAATAAAATTTGTTATCTGTTCCTGGAATGTTGCTTCAATTTAGTAGGGTAGAAGTACAGCATTTATTTAAAGGAGTTGTTAAAAGCAAAGGGACTCAGTAACTTTTCCGGGGGGTTGTTTCTTGGTTTGTGTTTTGCTTTTTGAAACTCTAAAAACTTCTTAAATTATTTGGCTTGATCTAAATTTTTTCATTAAAGAAGTGTGGAGATCATGGCTAAAGCTTTTCAGGCAAAATAACAGCAGTAGATCTGACAGGAGCTGAACTTTAGTTATTCTGCACAGGAGGTGTTACAGTGCTTGAAATGCATCAAATTATGTTTTTTCAGGAACACTTAGGGGTGCTTAGAGGGAGAAGAGAGTTCTGTAGTTAGGGCAGGTACCTGTGAGACCTAGATGCTTAGGTTCTGACAGAACAAAAGCCTCTGTAATTCCTAGTTCTCTTGTCAAGCTTGAAATAACTCTGATTTACACCAGAGATTTATTCTTAGCCAGGACATTTCAGTTTTGTAATAGTTGAGAACTTGGGAATTCTCTCTAATAAAAGTTATGGAAACTACCAGGGAAGTCTTCCAGTGGTACCATACTGACCTGAAAGCTATTTTTTGAGGGGAGTGTGGAGAAAGGAGTTAGGTTCTGCCGTTGAAGCTCTTGGACGCTTTATAACAAACTTGAGAACATGGCATATTGGCTGTACCTTTACATTGCAAAGAATACCTGGGTATCTCATCTCTTTCATATCTTGATTTGGTGATGGCATGCCATAGCTTGTAATACTGCGGTAGGCAGAGGTGTTATTAGCGCACTTGGAGTTGCTTGTTAATAGGAGGTTGTGTAATGCTGACAGTTTCACCCTTTCTAGCTCTTTGAGTGGCAGTTTTGGTTTGGTGATTACTTACCAGGTAGAGGTCAATGATACAAAGACTGATTTGAATGGTTCAATCACCGGTTTAAGGAAAAAAGAACAAACCACAACAACAACAACAAAAAACCCCTTGCTGGTTGAAGATAGAATAGAACAACTTAGTTGTGATGCTGTAAGGCTGCAGTAGCCCTTGCTAGTGGATGGTTATTGACAACGCCATATCTGTTCAGTGTTTCATGGCAGGACTATCCAAGGACAAACCGTTCCCAATGCTGATTTAGATTTAGGGAGTCAGACATAAAGTAGAGTTGGGTACAGCGTTTCCCTGGGAGCTGCTGGAAGCAGTGAAGGCTCTGCTGGAGTGGGCTGGAGGTGAGCTCTAGGTTGTAGCCTTTTCCTATCGCAGTGCAGAGAGCAAACACGTTCTTTCTTGATCAGAAGAGCAGTGATGCAAGGAATGAAGGTGCTAAAAGCAAAAAGACATCAAATTGCTAGCTGCATAGCCTGAGCTTGGGTTTTGCTGGCTGTCACTTTCTTTAAGGTGCTACAGCAGGAGTTACAGCTGGCGCTGGGTGTGTGGCCAGTGACTGAGATTGTCCCACCTGCCTCAGGCGGCCTTATTTCTACCTTTTTCTGAACTACCTTGTCTTTTAACAGCTCAGGGCAAATTTCCATTAAGGTATCTGCTCTGTGCTGGCAGATTCTTAAAGCATCCCCAGGACAGTCAGCTATTTTCAAGAAATAACATTTGAGAGGAAATAACATTGTTTGGGGCAGACATAGGCATAAAAAAATATCTCCCTAAAGCATTGCTATCGTGTCTTTTGAAAGAGTGATGTAAAACTTAGCAGTTTTGCCTCTGTCAGGGATGGAATGTTTTGCTACGTTGTGGATGAGGAAGGGAACCATCTGTATTTGGCTGATTCAGGAGTTTCTGGAAAGCCTCATTCTTAGACTCATTGTTTTGACAGCTGAGTTCTCCAAAGGTGCCTGTAAGGACCAGGTTCCTCCCTGGGACTACAGGAATGAACTAGGAGACGGCTGCAACTGCTGATCCTGGCAGCTGTGATCTGCTCTGTGCCCCGTGCAGCATCAAAGAACAAGGCACTGGACATGTTGTGTTTATAGTGCTTCTGCTTGCCCCTGGAACTCAGGCCTTCCCGGGGAGAGGAAGCTGTTGGACTCCAACAGGAGCAAGAAGCAAGCTGGTGTAGGGTGGGCAGTGGAGGGAACTGGCTGCAGCTCTGTCACTCTTCCAGAGTTCTAAAAATCAAGCAATTATCCTTAAAATAGGTAAATGATAGGCAAGTTATTAAGCTGTGCATCAGCTTAATTTGTTCTTCCTGGTTTTGAACTATGAAGATATGTGGGCAGGTGGCGGGGGACGACATCTTTTTGTAGCACCTCCACCCTTATGCAGGAAGGTTTGTATTTCTGGTTTTTGTCTGGTCAAGTGCATATTGCCTGGGACTAGTCTGGAACATGACAGAGGAAGACAAGGGGAAGGATATTCTTTCTCTCATCCTCTGCCTTGTCTTACATAGAATCATAGAATCTTTAAGGTTGGAAAAGACCTCTAAGATCATCAAGTCCATCTTCCCCCCAGCTTGACAACATGACGTGCCATTTTGGTGCTTATTAAAATCACTGAGTGTCATTATCTTCCTTCACTGAAGTCTGTGTTTCTGTGATACCTGTATTCCAAAAACAATGCACAAAGTGGGAAATGCAGTAGATTAAAATGACTAGAGCTGTGTTTAACCTTGAAGGCAAATCTCTAAGTTTCCCTCTCGCACTGTTCTCTTGATCTCCAGTATCCTGCTACTAAACATCCTCCACTTTGCAGACTCTTAATGTGCCAACTGCCTTACTAGCCTGTGGATAGATGTATGCCAGGGGACAATATTAACACTAAGCAGCTCAAGTCTAACTTTGATCAGTAGCACTATGATTAAAACTTAATTGAAAACCTAGTATGAATTAGTCAATGTGTTACCTAGTTCCTAGCCCTTGAGTAGCAACAGCAACAACAAAATATTCTACAAGCTAAGTACCGATCTGACAAAGACATGTATGGAGTATGGAGCTGAGTTCTTGCAGCCTCATCTAAACTTATGTTTAGACTTATGTTTAGACCAACCCTGTGAAGGAGAGAGTTTTTTAAAATTACTTTGCTTTGACCTGAGGATACATAGAAGGCTGCATGTGTGTTCCCAGAAAGAAAACAGCAAGAAAGAAATTGGTAAAATGGGGAGTGTGAATGGAGAACACATAAAATGATAATTTAGGAAAAAGTGCTACCAAGTACCGTACTCAGGATACTGATAGGATAATGACAAAACAACCAGGGTCAAGATCTATTTGTCTCATGTTCATTCAACCACTGATAAACAGCTTGCTCAGTGACTACTTTTGCACCCTTTTTAAAAAATCCCCTGTAAACTTTTGTCTTTTTTGTTTGTTGCAGAGAGCCAACTTTTGCCTGGGAATAACTTCACAAATGAATGCAACATTCCTGGAAACTTCATGTGCAGTAACGGGCGCTGTATCCCAGGGGCTTGGCAGTGTGATGGGCTGCCGGACTGCTTTGATGACAGTGATGAGAAGGAATGCCGTAAGTGACCATTGCTATGACCTTAACATGCTTAATATTACAAGGCTTGGCTAGGTGGTGTTACTGGTGTGTTCTGTAGCATATGTTAGGTGAGTAACAAAGCTAC
This sequence comes from Balearica regulorum gibbericeps, assembly GCF_011004875.1. Lineage (NCBI taxonomy): Eukaryota > Metazoa > Chordata > Aves > Gruiformes > Gruidae > Balearica > Balearica regulorum. Next base: position 49,169,262 of record NC_046188.1, on the reverse strand, counting down.
TGCCAGTTTCTTAGTTTTGCTATTGTTATAAAAAAATATACAGCCTTTCTTATTATTTCAGGTCTTCAAGGTTCTTAAAATTGTCCAGTTTTAATACAGCACTTCGTAGCAAGTACCTAAACCTCTATTCACAGATGAATAAATTGAGACAGACTTGATTCATAATTCTTCCAGTGGAAGAGTGATACCCTGTGATTTTTAGGGATTCTGTGTATATTGCTTCAGCACATTGGCCTAGTGCTCTAAGTTGACCTTCACTACCATCAAGACTAGTTCTTTTTATTTCAAAATTGTTGATTATATCCTGTTATTTTTGTTCTCTCCTGTCAAAATGTAGTTCTTACCCCTTTGAAACTTAATACTAACTTTTTGGAAAATAGACTAAATGAATTGACTACTAGTGTTTACCTGTTTTAATCCTCTCTACAGAACTCCCAGTTCTAAAGAGCTAAAAAAAATCTGATATGGTTCTCCTCTGTGATTGCATCTTTTTCTTAGCATTAATGAAGCTTTAGATAATGTTATTCAGTCATTAGTTAGCATGAAACTTTCAAGCCTACACATTTTACCCAGACAGCAAGATTATGTAGCAGCAGCATAACACGATGATTTGAAATCCAGTTGGGAGTGAAAAAAACCCTCAAATTTCATGTGCTTCTAGAGTGACTGAGACATTTCTGAGAAGAAAGTTACTGCTTTTCATCTAACAGATGTTGGTTTTTTACATATACTTTATGGAGGTTTTCATTAAAATTAAACTGAATTGTAAGAAGCTTACCTTTCCCAGGATACTTCCAAGACATCATTAGCTTTGCTTATGGAGCAGAAGGAAGAAAGAATAGCTTCTTCCAAATTAACTGACTAGAAGTACTGTATTTTTCTTAAATGTTCTTGCTTATTTAACTTGATGCATCTTCTTTAATCCCAGTTATCCATCCCTTTTTAAAATAAGGAGGCTTTAATAACTGTGCTGTGGAAATCTCCATACATAGCATTGCTTTAAGTCAGTGAGCTTGTCTCCCTTTCTAAGGCATTAAAAGTATCTGTATAAAATATCTGATGCTTTGCAGTCTTTATAAAGCATCAGACTTGTGTTGCAACATTGAAGGCAGGTTAATATTTTTTTTTCTTAGATTTTAACATCTTAGGAAAGGATGGACCTGTTCTAAGGATTGATCATTGTGATTCATGTCTGTTCAAACCCTAGCAGAATTTATATTAGTGGGAGCTTTGGCAAGAATAAAAAATGTCCTTAAGTTCAACTGCTACCTTTCAGTGAGATGTTCCTGATGACAACAGCTGTGTGACTCTCGGGTTCCTCATTACCTGGCTCATGAATATGCTGCTAGCATGACTTTTGGTGTGCTGTTTCTACTTCTTAAAACAAGCTGAATGATGGCACTTCTCTGTATTTGTAGGATACAAACCAGGATGTTTTCTGTCTCCAAGAGCATTCTCATCTTCTGCCTTGCATGAATTTTGTTTCACCTGTTACTGTTAGAAAATCTTAATGAAGATTTTCATTAACCTTAATGAAGATTTTCTTAATGAAGGCTGGGCTGGGTATTTAACCATGAATTGGTAACAGGAAAATATACTTTGTGACTCCCTGTTCAAAAATTTCCTTACCAAAATTAGTTGGATCTAGTGAATTGCAGGTAGTAAGGAACATAGTAACTGACAATAAAATATAAATAGCTGCAAAATGACAGTTCATAAAAGTTGTTCTTGTCACGACAGACTCAAATGTCACTGATCTAGGCCGTGGTGCAACTATGAATTTAGGTTTCTGCGGAATTGTCCTTTGCGTTTTTTATTTAAATACTTCCAACCCACTTGATTGGTTAACAGTTTTCTGGATGAGCATCCTTTTGGTCCTGCCCAAATTAATGGAGATAATTAGACCTTCATAAATGTAAAATTAGTATGGAAAAGAGACAACAGGGAGAGCAAGGGATTCCTATCCTGCGCTGGCCTGCTGTTAACAGGTCAGATAAGCCAAAACAGAATGGAGATAGTGCTCATTTGAATCTCCAAACAAAAAATTAATATTCATGCGAACAGGGTTCTGTAGTGCATCCAGAGAGCTTCAAGCTGCCTGTTCTGCATCTCCATCCTCTTCATTTTAGTAGGCAGCTTTTAACTCTGTGTATGCTGCCATGAGAAGCATGCCTAATGAACCAGCCACTCTGTGTGGGGGATGCTGAATATGCCTGTGTAGCTACAGTCTGTGCACCATGGTGGAGACACGGGATGTGAGAGGAGCTGCTGGGAGAAAGAATTACAGCATTAGTAAGGAGGCTGGAAAGGTTTTGCGTTGTTAGTTGTTGGCTTATGTCTGAATTGAAGAAGTTGGCTTACTGTCTTAAGGATGGATGATCCTTCTAACGCATGAAACATCCCCTTTTGAATCCTGCTAAACACCTGGCCTTGCTAATAGCTTCAGAGGGACAATCAGTCACTTATGTATGTGGATATATACATACAGTGTGTGTATGTTAAACTTAAGTTTCATTTGCTCTTTTGATGAATTTTGAAAATGGTCCCATTCTAATGGTGTACTGTGTTACTAACCAGTCTTTTACATCAGAGAGTAATCAAAATTTCGATGGGCTTATACAGCCCAAATCTGGTATTAGAGGAATTCCTAACTCAGAGTTAAGGCATTGAAAGGCAGCCCTAGCATCTGGTCTGAGAAGGGCAAAGGAAGAAGAAAAATCACTTGTCTCTTCCCCCCTCCAGCCTGTGTCAATCTGTAAAAATAGGCTCCTAGGTTTAGGCTGGAAAGGACTCGTTTGGTCCAGCTGCCTGCTCAGAGCAGGACTAACTTTGATCAGGGTTGCTCAGGGACTTGTCTGGTCAAGTTTTGCACGTTTCCAAGGATGCAGAGTCCACAGCACCACTGGGTACCTGTTCCAGGGTTTGGATATGCCCGCTGAGAATCTTTTTCCTGGTACTTGATCAATTTCCAGTGATGAGACAGAAATGGAACCAAATTATTTTTGAAGATGTGCAGTGTGATTAACATTTAGATCCTCTGGCCTTAGTGAGTGAGAGAGGGGAATGTAGGAGCCCAGGAATTGTTCTTCTTGACTGTAGAAGCAGCAGCTGAAAAGTAAGAACAGTTGGCATTCAAAACGTGCAAGTGTGTGCGTCACAGCTGGTTGTGTCATTGTACCAGTGTGTGGTGTGTTACTTGTGTCAGGCAACTCCAGGGAGGACAGCCATGCTAGCATTGCAGGGGTTGGAGTGTGTGTGTATAGATAATAAGTATAAATATTTTTTTTAAGCATTTTAGGCTAGGCTTTGTTACCTTCCTCCTATCAGAACAGAGCTCTAGTTAAGAAAACTTACCTTGCAGTAAAATTGGAGTCCTTTGTTTTCTGCTGTGATGTTGCTTTGCATTAGCTGAACTGTTGATAATGAAGACAAAGCCGTAAGAGTTGCATTAGCAGCATGGGATGGCTGAGTTCCCAGTGTGTTACTACTGAGACATGCTTTAAGCTGTTTTTTTCTGTGATTCCTCATAGACTAACTAGTTCACATCAAAAAGCTTTAACCTTGCTTTAAAGTGTTTGTGTGTGAATAGGAGTTTGGTTACAAGATTCATTTGGTACTGTGGACTGGTATTTCTGTGAAGACAAGTGTTGTGGTGTGCCACTGAGGAAGTTTCATGCACATGTGTGTGGTTATGTGCAAAGTCTTTCTCTTTTGGATTGCCTTATAGTTGAATGTGAATGTCCATCAATTCTATTGCTATAGCATCTCATCCTGTCTGTCCCCCTCCAAACAGGAAAACTTACAACTCATGATCTGGTTCTCATTTTCTGTGGCCAGTGAGTGAAAAGTGCTGGTCTGGGCGTGAGGAGGAAATAAGATGCAAAGCAGAATTACCTGCACCTCTTCCATTCATGTCTTATCTTTTCCCTCTCTTCCTTTTGTTCCCTTTCTTCTTCCTGCTTTGCAGGATCATCTCTGTTAACCATGTCACTTTGTGGGCTTTTTCTGTGTGTCCCACACTTGCCAGAATCTATACAATCTGTCATCTTCCTTGCTTCCTCTGTGCCCTGACTATGATCAGTTTAACACTTCCCATGCCAGCTGTCTGTATACTGTTTAGTGCACAGAACATTTCTTGTACTCTTGCCTTCTGTCATGGCGATGTGATGACAGAAAAATTTCATCTAGTTTTATATGGGGAGGAGGCTTGAGAAAAGGCATAAGAGGGAGGGAATAAGCTGAGACAGTGACTTCTCATTGTTGTAAATAAGAACTGCTTTTCCTTGAAGCAAAGTATCTCTTTGGCTTTTCCTCCAAGCCACTAATTGAGCTTGAAAAAGAATTAATTGACCATAGCAGTGTAAACGTTTTGTGAGTATTTCCAGCTCTCTATGGTTTGAGTAATCTGCTATCATCAGTGCATCTCCCAAAATGGAGAACCCTTTTGTAGTCCATTCCCCCTGGCTCTGCTGGTTCTTCTCTGTTGGATTGCTCATCAGCCTGTGTAGTGCAATATCTGTCATGCAGGTTTCTTTTAAATGTTAGCGGGCTTTTAACTACTACCACTATTTAGCTATTTATAATGGAAGCCGAGGCTCTTCTCGACAAATGCAGAATCTTTACCAACAGGACTTTCCTGTGGACCTTATAGGTGTTGATTGTGTAGCTCCTAAATCCTGCTCTGGTTGCATACTAAGCATATATATATACCTGGGGTTAGTGCTTGCACTGGTCATGGTGGGAGCTGCATGCTGTCAGCCACTCTGTTACTAGAGATGGAAGATCCAAAATAGCACAGAATAGAGAACCTGAATGGAAAGAGCCTAGAAATGTGTGCTTGCATGTTTCAAAATATTTTGAGGTAAAGGGATTATCTTTAGTGCTGACCTTTATACCTACCTGCTGACATATTTCTTTGGGGCCAAGACCTGCATCCCACTGTTAGAAGGATTCTCTTCTTGAGATTTAGGAGTACACTAATGTTCTTAGTTAAGCTCATAATTTACTCTGTCATCTTTGTTTCCTTTTTTCATTGCTCTTTGTACATCTTTGTTCTTTCTGTAATAATCTGATACAATGTGAACACTGAAAACAGCTTTTGTCAGCTAATGAGCAACAGCTAATGGAGAGATGGCATGTAGCTGCCTTTGTCAGCTAACGAGCAGCAGATGGTGTAGATTCAGAACATGGCACATCATCTGTGCTAAGTACCTGGCATGACAGCAGCCAGAATTAGAGACATACCATATACCCAGAAGTCTAGATCTTCCTTCATAGCTCTTCTGAGAACTGTTTCTTACATGCCAAGTTTGTGTGTTCAGCTATGAGCAAATAGTGGCATACAGTGACTGTGTTAATCCAAGGGCTAAAGAATGTAGGCTGTAGGCTAGAAAAAAATCCTATGCAAGGATAGCCTTGGGGTGATGTGTGCATGTGCTAGGAACTGCTGTCTCTGACATGTTTCTGTTTCCAGTTGCCACTGTTGCTCATTCAACACAAACATAAAGGTAAAGCAGGTTTTTAAGTTAATGCTAAAGGCTGTGTGGTGGCAGTGTGTAGATGTCTGAGCAGCAGGGCATCATCCTTGTTGTAAGGGTGCTTGTAAGAATGTGCTGCCAAGACACTTCTGCACTGGCTAGCAAGAGCTGGCCTCTGTAGGAACATCTGGAACTGCAGTAGTAAAAAGCTCATTTCATCACCAACAATCCGTCATCATCTGACCTTGCTCTGATTGTCCTTCAGGCAGCCTTTATGAGCAAGTCTTCTCCATGGGGGAGAATGTCTTCATTAAATGAAGTGCTGCATGAAAATGGTCAATTTTAACTAGCATTCCCCAGGCAGGTATTGAAGCCACCTGCCAAGCATGCTTCCGCTAAAGGTCAGCCTTGTCTCTTGCCTGAAACACATGGGCTTGCAGGGGGACTCCTTGCAGTTGGAACTGAAGGGTTTATGATGTCTGCAGTTGTGGGTTGCATGCTGCATGGTGTGGTGCACCAAGCTTTTCTGGAGTCCCACACCAGCAGGCTAACTCTAATAGCCTTGAAGGCTGTGTATTTGGGCAATCTGAGAAACCAATTTAATCCAGGTATCTAGCAGATTGGGTAGGAGCCTTTCTGTTTCTGTATCAGGGAACTGAAGCCCTTGAGATCCATGCTGACACCAGGGTCCTGGTGACGAATACCCTAGGAACTCCTAGATCTGGTAGGCTGCATGCTTTAGTGCAAAGATGAAGGCCTGAGAAAACTTAACTTAAATTTTCTTTTTATGTTGAATTCCTTAAAGTGTTTTGGGGTGCTTTTATTAATGTGTAGTGGGAGTGTTTTCTGATCCATGTCTTTATGGTTGTAACCATGCTTCTATTGTTTTTGCAAGCATTTTTAACTGTCTTTGGCATGTTAGTAGAATAGTATTTGAGGTAGTGCTGTAATTACTTGTTCATCATTGATATGTTGGCATATAAGTCCTTGATTTCATCTTCTCTCATGTGTCTCTTAACTATGTTCTTGGTTTTACCCTGTAGAGTTTGAACTCTGTTTTTATATACAATAAAAATGCTCTATTTTCACATTCCATTTTGTGTCTATCTTTTCTATGTTGGGTATATTTTCAGTTCCATGTAATCTATCTAAATGCACACAGCATTTTCTATAAATGCTTTATAGTCTTAGACTTTATAAATCTTCTGGTGTCATCAGGGGGTGGAGTGAGGGGGTGAGAGATGTGGCACAACTAAGCTTGCATCATTCAAAGTGGTTTTATCTGCACACTTGCTCTTACTGTTCATTGACCCTGCACTGGTAGAGAATTAGACTGAATTAGCAATATATCTTATTTTCAAAATACAGCCCATAACCATTTTTAAGTTTACCCAAGGTTTCCTGTACCTTATTTTTCCATCTCAAATTTAAAAACTGCCTACCAGACAAATGTTTACTGCTCCCTCTGGTGTTCACTTGCAACAGGTTTTACTGCTCTGCATGTTCAGGAATGGAGGGTCTGCGGGTAAGTGTTCGTAACAACTACACGCAGTTGTGGATGCATAATACAAAGAGTCTATTCACAAGAATGCTAAATGAAACCCACACTCTGAAATTATCAGCCTGGATTTCCTAGATTATGTGAAGAATCTTTTCCTGTACTCTAAAACCTTTCAGTTGGGAAACTGAAACTCTCACAGAACAAAGGCAGGTTGGTGAGGTTTTCATCTTCAGACTGGTACTTCAGATGCATTTTGACTGACTTAATTACGTCCAGTTTCTACAAAAGAGGTAGTTTTTGAAGAACTGTGTGTATTAAAAGCTTCACAGCATCAGAGGGGTGGAAATTATTTTAAAAAGCCCACAGAAACCAAAGTCATGGCTGAGGAATTTACTCTGTCATTGGAGAAGCTGTTGAGTGCAAGAACTCCTAGACTGCCCAGTGCAGCTGCAGTATGAAGGAGGATGATTGAGTGGGAACTGCACCATCTTCAAAACCATGTTGTGCCTGGAAGCCTCAGATGAGGACTGTCAGGCTGCCTTGTCCTGCCCTCTTTGATGTGGGGTAGATTTCAGCAGAAGGCCTTTAGATTTGTTGCTGCTCACTGCTTTTTAAAAAAAAAAAAAAAAAAAAATCATGGAGTTTGCCCTTGATCAGGAGCATGCTTAGAATCTGCTTTACAGGGAGATCACAAGCTGGAATTATATTAAGGCACATTATGTACCCATGCTTTTCCCTTTGTAAGTCCTGAAATTAAAATTGAGGCACAGACAAAATTTAATAAATGGTCATTACTATCAACCCAAATCATTCTGGTGACAGTTTGAATTTAGATGCTTGTCCTTGCCTTTCCTTAAGCTTTGCTGTGAGAACAGTCAAATTCCTGACTTCCATACTGCTAAGAATAAGTAACAAGATCTAGAAGCCACTTGTAAAAGAGAGAAAAGGTCTTGTAGAGACAATGAGTTCTGCAATCTCTGTAAGCTATGTAATAACTGCTTATTATGATAGTAGAATTATTACAGCTGAAAATATTTTGCTTGAGTTCAGCCACTCAGAGTCAGTCTAATGAATGGCTTTCATGTACAGGAACAAAGGGCACAAAATAACTCTGGCGGCTCTCTTTTTAAATACTAGGCTTTTGGCTCAACAAGCAGAGCTCAGTATGATGAAGAATGAGATGCAGTGTTTTGTTAATAAGAAATGTCTGCCCAATTCATAAGTAACATCAGTAAGCTTTAGGGATTGTCTAAACCAGCTGAGACCACCTAGAAATACAGCAGCAGGCTAAGACCTTGGGTAGGACTAATCCTACCCATCTGTAAAGGTTACTGACTTTGAATTGTTTAATATATTGTTGGCCCCCAAAAAATGATTCTTAAAGCATCAGTTAAAGCCTGGTGTTAACTAAGGCTAATGCTATAGAAGATGAGGGGCAGGGTAATATTTTCAAGAGATACATTCAGATTCCTGGGATTAAGATCCAGCATCGCATATTTGCAACAATTTTTTGGACTTGCCTCATCATGTGTAAAGGTGAAGTCATCTCATCTGCAGTCTGTTGCACTTTAGCATTGAGAAGTTTCCAGTGCTGTTTTCTAAGTTTGAATTCTCTCGTTAGCTAATAGCTTACAGTAGTGTGAGCTAAATAGCTGTAAAGTGTGTGTTTTATCAAAGCTCACCATCTTTTGGAAAAGATAAATAAGCAAGTAATGAATACTTCCAAGTAAGTGATTTAGCAACCTGTCTTTTTTTTAAAAAAAAAAAAAAAAAAGGAACTCCAGCATCTAAATCACTTTGTCATGTTTGAGGATTTTTATCTTGTGATTCTAACACCATTCAAAAGTATTAGAGCTGAGCTTGTACTCTTTAGTTCATCAAATGCGTATCCACTACTTTGGGAAGTGCGGAGTGGTTGTGACATGGCTCATGGTACTCATCAGAAGCTTAGGTGGCTGTGAACTTTGTCATTATCTGTGCGCAGTTTTGGAGATGGTGGTAAGCCTCTGCTGCAAACGGATGTGTCCAAAGACAGCTGAATGGTTGATACATATAACCAAGCTAGCCATCAAATACTGACTGATTTAATGTGCTCTGTGTTCCCCCATGAGCATGAAGGAGGAGGATACAGGCCCAAGGAACGTAAGGACATAGAGATAAATATAATAGCAATATGTTAAAATAACTAGTATAATTACAGCAACTCGAATGCTTTAAAACTATGCGTTCCTGCTAAAATCTGTGTGAAATGGTGGAAGTGTGGGGCTTGTAGGTTTTTTTGAGAGCATGATCTGGGAATTTAAGTCTCCTTATAAACAGGACTGACAGTCTACCTTTGTGGTGCCCTACCTTACACTACATCTCTGTCTAGTGCATTTAAATGTTTGTGGAGAAAGCACAAGTCTGTAAGGAAACATAAGTAAGCTTTTTTAAATTTTTTTTTTTTTACTAATTATGGGGGGGGGGGGGGGATTAATATATGGAAGGAGAAAATCTAACAGCAGGGCCAGAACTAAGGAAGAGAGAAGCATTCTACCAGAGCTTGCACCCTAGAAGGATCATGGCAATGAAAAGCTGCAGTCAAAGTAGATCTTGTGTATTAAGCATTGTCATGTTCTAGGATTCCAGGCTCCTAGGTGTTGTGCAAACAATCTTATAAAACTGTACAAAAATAATCTTTAGTGGTCCCGTTCTTCTTTATAATCCAGTAATAACTTGTGTAAAAAGGTGTTAATTTCACTAGCCTTTTTCTAAATAACCAGAAGATATAGCAGAAAGCTAAGAATTCCTCTATAAAAGTAGTTGTATGTATTGTAGTAGTTGTACGTATACCCATTGAAAGACCTCTGGACTTCTCTTCACAACTTACAATCACTAAGTGCTTTTAAGTCTCCTTCTGTTTTTCTCACTGCTTCCTGTTATCTCCTGGTTGACCTGGAATATTTCTTGCAGGTAGGTGATAAACATCAGAATTCTTAAGCAAAGCTGAATATTAAACAATGCGTGAAATGAGCATCTGCATTAATTGGGAGGATGCTGTAAGCCAGCTGCTGATCTTTTTGTCACTTACTCAGATGGCTCTCAAACTTGGAATATATTAAACTGGAATTAACTCTTGTTTTCACTCATGATTAAGCAACCAAATACTTAGTAGTTACAAGATTTATAATGAAGTGACCATGGCAAATGTTTCATTTGAAGCTCAATTACTGAAATTTACACATGAGTAAGGGCAAGTGCAATAGCTACTTTACATTTGATAGCTTTTTATGCAGGGAGATAAAGAGGGTTTGTGGTGCTAATTATTTAATCCTCTTGATGGTCTTCTCTAGATGGGGGTCAGTAAATAGCCCGATTTGGAGAGCTTGGAATTGAGACAGGTTTAACAGTTGGATGGAATCAGTGGCACAACTGAAATAAAAAGATCAAGTAGCTAGTAGCCCAGGATGGGGTGAGGGATTGTAGCCCATCAGGCATGCTGATGTCCTCTGAGGAGGGTTGCCCCTGCTACTGAAGTCCCTTGAGGGTGGTGTTCTGTCCTGCCTGTGTGCATCCTGAGTAACCTAACAACTTTGAAGTTGTGCTTGACTTGGATGGTACAACAGCTGATTTAGAATTTGTCCTTTCATATGATATTATTGTTCAGCTTCTTTAATGAGTAGTAACTCCTAAAATACTTCTTTTAGTGAGTGCTGTCTTCTGACGTCTCACCTGCTTTGTGATGGACTGAAACATAGACTTCCAGACCATGAAAGATTACTTTAAGGCCTTACTGTCTGGCAAGAAGTAAAAGCCACTGACCCATCATAGTCCAACTCCGAAGTGCTTTCTCTTTTTCCCCTTTTCAAAGGAAGCAGTTTACTCTTCATGGCAGCAGATTCCATTGGCTTTTTTACTTTACTCTTTTAGTGTAAACTATAGTGTAAATATTGCCCATGTAAGTGGGTGATACGTTACTGTGTTGGAGGCAACCTCTGATGTTTCCTATGGGGCTAATTTCACTACTTTTAAAGGCAGCAATTTTTTTTTTTTTTTAAATAAAGTACTTTTTCAGCTCTCTTTCTCTGAGTTTACATTAGCAATTTATGACTAGCAACTCTTTCACCTGAGTGGTTAAACGGAGCAAAGGTAAGAGTGGCCTAAGGGCTTTTTGTAGGTGCGATAAATGCTCTAAAGATGGCTGTGTTTTGCATCAAAACTCATTAAATTAAGCAGTTGTTTTGTCTTGAATTGGGAAACTTCTGGTGTAGTAGACTGTTCAGTAGATTTCATACTGGGAACAGTAATCACGTGCTAGTTTGTTTTTTTTCTAGATAGGAAAAAGCAAGCAGAGGAAGTGAAATGTGTCCATATCATTCTGCAAGACAGCCATGTTGAAGAGCTCCGTGAGCCAGCAAATGACACACTTGCCTTCTGTGCTGAGGCAGCTGAATGACTGCAGATAGTGGTGACTTTCCCACCTGGAACTGAACTGAAAATACTGTAGGTTCCAAACAGCGATTAACTAGCGCAAAATAACTGTATTAACATTTTTATACATATATATATAGCATTTATATTGGTTCTTGGGGTTAAAGGCATTGTATCCTGGTGCCATCCTGCTTGTGTTCTGTAGTGTTGTAAAATCAATCCTTCTTTTCTTCATAAATTGGAGTTAAAACCTGTTTTTCAAAGAGCAGGGACAAGACAAAAAGATGGCTACCTTTAACTCCTTCACATAGAGTCTTTACTGAAATACTGTGCCTTGCCATGCATGCATCGAGAGAGACTGGATTTACAGTGCTGTCTGATGTGGCTGTGGCATCTCTCAACATAAATTAACAGCAGCAGAAAAGTTTAAGGTGGTTCATTATCAAAGTCAGGAAAATACCTGTGGCTCTGCAATAATGCAGCATCTGCACACAACAGTTTCTGCTGGGAGAGTAGCTCTTGTCACATGCAAGTAATCAAATTTTGATTAGCTGAATAAATCATCATCTGTTGTTGGATTGAAATGTGTGGGTGTGAAGCAGCAGCATAAAGTTATTTTGCCTGATTGCTACCTGGAGGGGTTCTAAGGCAACAATTTGAGTTCAAAGATGCTGATGTTGAAATACTATGCAGTTTACTTCTAACTGCAGGTTGTCACAAAGTGTCTGCTGTGGATCTGCTATGCCCTGTTTCCCTCTCTTCAGATTGCAAAGTAACTGAGAAATGTTTCAAAATAGAAATATTTGTAGAGTTAAAAGGAGGAAGTGCTTGTCCTAGTGGCAGCATCATGTGGGGTGCCTGTTGTGTGCTATCTTTACATCTGTGGGAAGCAATAAACAGTGCCTAGTTCATTGTAACTAGGTGTGAAATGCTGGAGGTGGTGGCTCAACAGTAGGATTCAGTCAGAAAGTTTCTTCCCTAATTTCATTAGCAAGACTGTGTACTGGCTTCTGTAAGAGAAACTCAATGTGTTATAAATGTATAATGTCTTCTCTTTAAGCATTGTGTCATTATAGTGGGGCACAGCTCTAAAATTTTACTGTGATATTTAAACAGTAGGTTAGTATCTACTTACAGTTACATATGACAAATTTTTTTCCAAGAAGTTGGGCAATGCCATCTTGTCCTGCCTATATTCGTCAAATCTGTAGTCCACAACTGCACTTTACTTGTTGATGATTGTAGAAGACATTTGATGTCTTTGCTGCTCTATCTATGGAAAGAAAAATCACTTGTCCATCATAGAAGATCTATTGTAATCTTCTAGTCAGGTTTTAAGTCCTCGTAGCGCAGTCAAGTGTCAGAACTGCTTTTATACAAGGGTGTATCTATATACAGTATAAGGTTTAATGAAGAACATCCCAAATCTCCCCCCCCCACCCGCTGTTCATCTCTGCTGAGAAAAAATCCAATAAAATGGATTACACTTTTTGAAAATAGTGCTGTTTCACACTAGGTACCCTAAAGATAGCAAAAAATTTTTCTGTTACAGCCATGCCTGCAAACTGTCACAGCTTCAGTAAAATGTACAACTGGTCTTGATGGGAAGTTACGATGTTTTTAGAGCCTTAAAAGAAGGGGGTGGGAGGATTGATTTCTGCGTGGCATAAGGAGTGACTTCACACACTCACACGTACAACTGTCAAAATAGTTTTCTTGAACTTAAGCAAACCATCCTGGGGAGGGATGTTTAGCAAGCTTATACTGTGGCCAGCAGTTCTCTGCCACCATCTTCACCACTTGATTCATGTTTGAATTTTAAGAGATAAGACTATTTTAGTGAAGAGCAGTTTCTTCCCATGGCTAATGGAGTCAGAGGGTGCTCCTCCAGTACACAGTGGTTCACTGACATCTCTTTCTAAATACCACGGCAATTCCCTTTTGTGTAATATAAATAAAAATTCATGTAAATGTTTCAGTCCTGTATTCCTTTTGCCTTGACTAGGTAACAAATTAAAAATGGAACTGGAGTGAATTGATCCTTCTCTGGCACAGGTTCCCAAATTTGTGAAATGTCAGTTTATTTGGGGTGGGTTTTGTACTTGCTATATTTCTACAATTGGATCCAGACTGGATCTGCTATTTGAGCAGCCTTTCTTTAGACACAATTTTGTAAGTTACTGTGTGATTTCTTGCTGTATTTCAAGTGTGTCTCTCAGTCCTTACCCCTTCCCCTCCAACGTGTGATGTCACAGTTTCTTAGGGTCTGGAGACCTAGGCTCAGGAGGACTTGCCAGTTCCTTTAAAAACAACCAGCTTCTCCGTGGTGGTTGTAACACCAAGGCTAGATAAGGTCATATGATCCACACATGTCTGTTTCCTTTTTCACTTCTCTTTTGTAATTTCCTGATATCTTGGTAATTTTTGATGACCCTGAGCCCATTTCAGCCGAGTGTAACAGAAAGATATAGTTTGCAAGATAATGCTGTCCTTGAAAGCTTATCAAGGCTGAAGTCACTGAAGGAGCCAAATAGGTAGCTGCTTTTAAATAAACGTAAAGCTTTTCACATACAGATCTGCCTGAAAACTTGAGATCTGTGCAGTAGAAGACACAATGATGAGCAAAGGAGAAGAAAACTTTTTTTTAACAGTGGTGTAATGGGAGTAGGAATTGCAGAGGAGTGCTGTGAATAGTGCAGAATATGACTTGAATCTGCTGTAGGCAGTCATGATCCTGGTATACATATCTGTTACGTGTGAGGATGCCAAAGGCCTGAAGAAAATAGATAGCCCCTTCATGTTAAGGGATCTCCAGAGATCATTGCAGAATGGGATGGTGTATTTCTGCTCAGGAAGAAATGGTAGTGCTTTGCATAGGAACTTTTTGAGCAATGACCAAACACCACTTGCTTGAAAACCTTGGGAAAACTGTGCCAGAGGACAAGAAGGATGTCAAGTTGAAAATAAAGCAGAAATTCCCTAGTCGAGTTCTTCAGAGTCAGGGGATGTGGCTTGGACTAAGCCGTTACTGGTTTCTTAGTTTTCCTGCATTTATGCACAGCACATGAGAAATGCATTTTGTGTCTGGATTTAGAACTCGGAAAACTGAGTTCTGTTTGGGAGTCAGACTTGTGTCTAGTAAACTGCTAGCTGTGTGACTATTGAATCACTGTGGCATTTGAAATGCTTTTTTATCTTTTTGGGGTGTCTCGAGTAAATGTAGGTTTGAATTGGGATTGGTTTGTTTATATATTGTGCCTGTTGCAAATATGGAGAATTGCATTTGTATTTTGTTTGTTGTTTTTACCTTCCCTTGAGTTTAAAAAAAAAAAAAATCAGTAGACTATGTAAAAGGGAAACTCAGAGATAATTTGAAGATGTTTAGTTTCTTGTTTGTTTTTGGTCTGTGGTTACAAGTATGTGCTCTTTTGATAAACAGTTATTTTGAAACAGAATTTTCTTGCTCTCTGGCTGCTGTTTCAAAAGGAGGAGGAGATAAGAAAAAGTCTGGAGAGAAAATGTTGTTCCAGCATATTTTTTTTCCTCCCAGTGTTGTCAAACATTAAATTTTGCTTATGATTTTACTGAGGTAGCTCAAGGTAATGCACCAGACGTGCTTGAGGCCTTCTTTCCTTAGGGGCCAGGAGAGCTGAGGTTGCTACGATGTGTGTCTGTCGTACCTCAAAGGGAGCTCCTGCAGCAGTTGCCACAGCTTGTAGCTCTGGTCAGGAAAGTGCAGGCACATGAATTCTGCTCTTCAGAGGGCCAGAGGCTCAGGTTTTGACAATTCTCAGTCTGAAGTCTGTCTGGAAGAGTAAAGCTGTAAGAGATACTCCATATTAGAAATTTTAGAAGTAAATAATTTTGAAGCGGTAATTTGGCAGGATTTTCAAAGATGGCAAAGGGCATGTCTAAATATGGATTTGCCAGAAAGTTGATAGTCTCTGAATTCAGACCCCGAATGACTGAAGTAAACCTGCTTGAAGAAATGAGATCCAGTAAATGTTAACAGGGGCAAAACCACACTTGCATTCCCCTTTTCTTATTTCTTCTCCCTCTTCTCCCCTTGGAACTGTTCTGGCTCAAAATACATCTCAAAAAAAAAAAAAAAAAGGAAGCTGATTAGAGGCAGTCATTTGGTCTGGGGAATGTAAATGCACTGCACAGTTTTGAAAAGATGTTAGTTTTTAGAAAAACAACAACAAAAACATAATGTGAAGCGTTGGGCAGCTCTTCATATATGTGTGTTATTGCCACACGCTCCCAGCAGCAGCTTGGTTAGCGTGCTGAATATTCGTCAAAGGCTAATACAGACTTCTTGCTTCGGTGACGGTCTGGGAATCTGTTGCTGAGGTGTGTGTTTTGCTGCTTTTGTTTAGAGACTGGGGTATGATACTGCCTCGAACTTTGTGGTTACTGATTTATTGCTGAGATCAGTCTGCCTCAAAACTCTTCACACAGAAGTTGCTCTTTGAAGTTGTGTGAAGAATTGCAGGGGGCTTGAATGTCTTGGCTGAGGGTTTTCAATTGCCGGTGGCGTTAAGTACAGCATCTACTTCAGGGTAATTTATCACCTATTTTTCTACTAAGTAATGGTTCTCATTTCTTTTCGCCCCAAGTAGGCCTTGGTTACTCTTCAGAAAAAGTGTAGTTGAATATGGGAATTCAGTGATACATCCTGTCTTACACTTCATAATCCTAACTGAAAACTACTGGTATAATAAAGACAAACATGTAAGAGAGGAACTGCAGGAATTTGCTTTTGGACGACACCAAATCAAGTGAGAGTTACTGTAGCTGTGGTTTAAAACAGTTTATATGCACTCTGCTGAGTGGTGGAAGAAAGCTTTGCTACAGCTGCGCTTAGCTTTTAACCCTGGAAGATTCCTTCCAAATTAATGCTGAAGCTGTTTGTCCCTATTGGATATACTTTTTTTTGTCTGTACTCCAGTTGTCCCTGACCTTGTCCTGGCCTTATAAAACTGCACAGCTTGGCGTATTCATGTGCCATATGGCTACATAAAAAGATTGTCTGTCGCTCTGATCTCCAGATCTGTCACATCTCAAAACCTGGGAGTTGTAAACACATCTTGTAGATTTGGTGTAGGAGTAGGAAACATTTACTCAAAAGGCCCGCAGGTTATGGAGCTGGCCTCTTTTCTGGTGTTCTCCCATCATTGATCTTTGCATAGTGTTACCGTGTGTTCGCGTGGCACCATACGCACCTTCTTGCAGTTAACAGAATGCTTTTCCTGCAGTGACTGGCTTTCTGAAGAGTTCAGCATCCTGTGATGTGGTCTATTGTGTCATGTGCTAATTTGAAAAAGCCAAAGGGAGAAAAAAATCTAACCACATGTCTCGTTAAATTATTTTTTACTTCAGGAATTACTGTGTTCTAAATTGGTGATGCTACAAGACTTAACTGGTGCTTGCCTTGAGCATTGTGGTGGAAGCATCTGCATCACTCTAGCTGAGGGCAGCGTTCTCTTCTTGCCATGAAGAGCTACTGTGCAGTGAAGTAAAAAATGTGAAGTACTGGAGACCATAATGAGATTCTGTAATCATTTGTTAAACACATTTTGATGTGATTGTTAGTATTTAGTGTTACATGAATAACTGTGGTACTATGAAATAGATGTAGTTTATGTCCTGAAGAGCTGTATAATGGATGATGGAGAGAAAGTACAGCAATAGATGCAATTCATGTAACTCATGTTCCTTCTGCACCCAATTTTATGTAAATTGTGCTGAATAAAGGCAGTGTTAATTGTATCATTTTCTTTTTTGGGTTTTATTTTGCAGCCTGAAAAATACTTTAATGGTGGTCTCTTGTGTTTCTTATTCTCACGAAGACACTAACTCACCTGACATTTCTGTAGTCCTCCTTTCCTTCTCCAGATGTTTTCGTACTCTTTGTACACCTGTCTTTGCCCAAGTTTGCCTCCAGATCCCAAATTCTCTGAACTTGCTACCGTGTTCATTATCTCTGTCTACCTTAGACTCTTCACTGTTTGGCTTCTCTGAGCAAGCAAGAGAAGCTTGGTGGTGTACCAAATCTAGACTTTTGCTGCTATTTAGTGTTTGTGGACTCAGCATGACATACAGCTGTAGGTTGGGTGTGGGGGAGAGCTACTAGTCCAGCTAGATCTTTGCTTCCAGGGGTGGTTGTCTGCCACCGAAGGACCTGCCTAGATATCTGTCTCCGAGACTTATGCCTGGGGCAGTGACATTTACAACAGACTTCCATGCAAAGAGGAGATAGTTGCTTTTGGTTTTTGTGAAGTATAACCCTCTATTTTAATATTTTTTCTTCCAATGCTTCTAAGTTGGTTGAATTCACATGGATATTTAAGGGACAGTTAGGAGTACCTGCCTGCCAAATTTACAAGCTTGTACTCCAAAGCATTGAGCAATTTAAATTTCTTTGGAGAGGTCATTTGACTAGTTTTAAGTTTCAGTCATTCTGGAAATTATACAAATTGGAAAAAAAATCAGCCCAAGCAAGTGAAATCTCACAAAAAAAACTTGAAGCAGTTGAAAGCAGGCCACAGGGAGCTTGGAAGGCACCTAACATTGGCGCCACCAGTGCTGCCTAGAGTACCCGAACCTATACTGCTACAAAAGGATCTCTAACCTTTCTTAATTATTTCTCTCATGTTTACCCTCTTCTGTCTATATCTTCTCCCAGCAAAAGCCAAATCCAAATGTGGTGCGACCTTCTTCCCCTGCGCTAGTGGGATCCACTGCATCATTGGCCGTTTCCGGTGCAATGGCTTCGAGGACTGTCCTGACGGCAGCGATGAGGAGAACTGCAGTAAGTGCAAGCCTGCTTGCAAGTTAGGGTGATTCTTTTTGTTTCAACTAATTAATACTGCTTAGGGAGGAAGTATTTGTTAGCCTTTAGTTTCTGAGTCAAATATTCTCCCTGTCATTTAAGACCTAGATGATCCTTGTGCTTTTCACTTTGTAAATGACAGTCTCTTTTTTTAAGATCTAGCTCAGTCTTGTTTTGTATATAATACCTCTATGATACTTCAAGCCCCTTTGTGACTTTGAAATGAGATTTAAGCTGCATGTTTGCTTTGAACAGATTCTCTGTACTTAAATGTAACTCAAATTGGGCAAATATTAAATATGACTTAAAATTGTTTAATTTTTACTTGCCTGTTTCTTGTCACTAAAGATATGACTTATTTGTTCATCAGCACATTTAGATTTCTCTGTTTATACATGTTCTCAAACTACAAAAAAAGAAAATAAAGGGATATTTAGTGAAACAGATTCTGGGAAGGAGAAGGAGGTTCTTGAAGTTAAACATGCCTGCCAGTGCACTAGCTTGAGCTGCTGTTCAGCAGCTTGCAGGGAAGTTGCAGCAGAGAGATCATCTGAAGTACTACTTGACTTGGGCTAAACCCCCTGCGTGTGGCTGCATAGATCCATTTGTATCTGTAAGTCTAGCAGGGGTATATCATAGCAATAAGCAAAGGTTATGTTCAATCCAGCAGCTCTGTTGGAGCTGGTATCAGGAGCTGGTAAAAGCATGGGTCTGTAGGCGGAAGCTTGGAGCAAATACTTGCTCATTGTCTTGTTGGAGTGTTCAGTTTTTCCTTTTAATGACATTTAAAGGTCAGGAGGAGGACAACAGACACTAGCTTTCAAAGATAACAAAAGAGGCGATCTTTACAGTGATCCATCACTGTCTGCTTCTTGGAATACTTGCCTTTCTTGTTTGTGTGCTTTACCCCATGACATGAACATTTCTTAAGGTGCCATCTGTTGTTGGTCTAGAGCATCTGGTTTGGGCCCTGGGAGGACTGTGGCAAGGAGACAGCACCTCTGCAGGGCAAGTGAAGCTACGGAAAGAAGATTGAAGGCTAAGGAAATTACTTTGGGTTATGCTTAAACAAGTGAACTAGAAAGAGGCTTTGACATACATGCTTTGAATATCCTTGAGGTGATAGACCGACAAGTGGCAGGTCTCAACTGAAAATGCACCAGCTCATGGAGTTGGTTAAGAATGACATAATTTCCCATGAGCTCATAGTGTGTAACTCCAACACGACCTTACAGCTGATGATAACATGCTGCTAATCTCCCCATTTCTCTATGCCATTTAAGCACACACTTGTGTTTTCTAGCATATCCAAGTGTCTAATCACTGCTTTGCTTATGTAGAGGAACAACACTGTAGGTCATAAAGTAACCTGGAAAATCAACATGCTATGCAAGCGAGCAGCAGTTTCAGACCAAAGATTTTGTGTGTTCGTGATAAATGTGCTTTTTGGGAGCTGGAGGAATTGAGAGTTGTTGTGTTTTAATAATAATAATAAAAGAATATACAGAACAAGTGATGCACAGCACAATTACACACCACCTGCTTACTGATGCCCAGCTAGTTCCCAAGCCATGGTCCTCCTTGGACAAGTCCTCCCAGCTTATATACTGAACATGATGTCTTATGGTATGGAATATCCCCTTGGCCAGTTTGGTTCAGCTGTCCTGGCTGTGCCCCCTCCCAGCTTCTTGTGCACCTCCTGCAGAAGGCTCATGCCTCCTTGCTGGCAGGGCTTGGGAAGCTGAAATGTCCTTGACTTAATTGTAAACACAGCTTAGCAACAACTAAAATGTTAGTGTATTACCAACTTTATTTTCATACTAAATCCAAAACACAGCACTATACCAGCTACTAGGAAGAAAATTAGCTCTTATCCCAGACAAAAACAGGACAGGAGTGTTTATTATATATACTGCAGGTTATATGCATGGCAGGCTTCAAAGTTTTTATGTTAGTTTTTTTTTTTTTAAAGACTTTTTAAAGGCAGCTCTTTAAAGAATAAAAAAACGGAAGCCAGTTAGTATTTGGGAACTGTAATCCCCTTTGTTATTATGGCAGAGAAGCACTTTGAAGCAGACAAGGCATGTAAGCAGCTTTTTTAAGGTTTTCAATTGGAAAGTTGCATTTTGTTTCAGTCACCTCATTACCAAAAACTGGCAAGAGTTCAGAGAAGAGTGCCAAAAATGATTAAGGGACAGAGAGATTGATTTATGAGAAGATATTAAAAACTGCTAAATTATGCATATCTCAGCTAAGCAATGGCTATGTTGGAAGATAAGGCTATACATGCTGTATATGAAGGGTGCAAACACTGTTCAAGGAGGGATTATGTAGTTATGTATGCTGGGCTATAGCTAAGAGTAGGAAAGAGAAAACTAAGATGAATATCAAGGAAACCTCCTTGGCAGTGAGATGCATTGAAGCTGTGATGTATACTGCTAGCAGAAGTGGTGAAAACTGCCCTGCTTGAAGCTTTAACTGAACTAGACATAGCATCTTACAGTATACTGCGGGGTTTGGTGTGGGTGAGGAGACTACTCCACCTAAACGAGTCTGCTTAAATACTATTCTGTTTTTGCTCTGTGTGCAACACTGGGCCTTATGTGAAAGGATTTTCAGGGAGCTACTGTAATATGCATATTCAGCTCCTTCAAAACACTGAGAACCTGAGAAATGTTAACATTGCATTGTATAAATTCAAAATAATGAGGAGAATGAGGAAGGTGGAAAAAGACAGACACAGAGGTAAATAAATCACTACCAGGCAGTTCTCAGCCAGGGTTATTGGCTTATAATATGAAGCTTGAGCTAAACTGAGTTTGTTATAGTGGGAAGCAACAGGCAGTGTTTATGGTACGCGGTGCTACCCTCCATGTCTTCAGTGTGAGCAAATGCTGAGCACGGAACAGTGATCATGCTAGGGTCTCTCATGAGAAAGTGAACAGAAGGCTTATCACAACTGTGGGTGTACCAAATCTCTGCTAATTGTAATGAATCTTGCACGAATTAGAAATTTCAGCGTGCTCTGTTTATAGAGACAAGGTTGATTTGATTGCCAAGTTACTCCCACATATTCAGTGAATTGACCAACTGTTGAGTTGTGACCTGTTGTCATTGATTGCTTAACGGCTATTTCACTGCCTGGGTAAGAGAATTTCTAATGCAAGATGTCACTTTCTCTTTTTGCAGCAGCAAATCCCTTGCTTTGCTCTACTGCACGATTCCACTGTAAAAATGGTCTCTGCATTGATAAAAGTTTTGTATGCGACAGTCAAAATAACTGTCAAGACAACAGTGATGAAGAAAGCTGTGAAAACCCTCAAGGTAGGCACAGGGTTTTTCTTCTATTCTGTACCAACTCCGATTAATGTGGAACAGGCTTAGTAGAAAATACGACTCTGTTGGCTTGCTCTGTGTTGGCTAGAGCTGTGGTTTCCTAATTCTGCAAATAAAGAGAGTGAAATGTGTGGAGTATGTGTGCGCATATGTTTCATTCTCAGTGCTCAGAGAAGACTGGTATCTTTTTCAGATTAGTAAAAATGTACTTTTGCAGGAAGTGCTTATGATCTGTGATCCAGTGCTCTCTGAAGTTGCTGGGAATCCATTTAATGACTTTGAGAGATGGATTGGGCCCAGAGGGATCAATAATAAAACTTTGGTTTGAAGTAGTTCAGCAGTCTATTTACCAGATGAGTAAATCTGTGTAGGCTTAAAGCTTTAGATCCTCAGTGCTCAGATACTTTCTGGAAGACACTGCAGGACAACTCTACAATGAAAGAATTTATTCCTACCCTTCCTTGTTTCTGTCTTTAGAGAAAAGGAAGGGGATAGGGAAGAAAATTTTTGTTTGAAAATTGTTTTGTATTGTGTTGCGAGAATCCCAAAACACAATCTCTGATGGGTTTTTTCCGTTTTAACTTATGCTGTAAGTCTACATCTAGTGCTCCTCAGTTTTGTCTTCTATAACTTAGTACCATAGTATTTTGTAAAACGTGAAGTATAAATGAATGACTTGAGGTTAAGAAATGATGTGTGTGGGAATCAAATGCTAAAAATGTTCATGTCTGAGTTACTAGTGAGAGATCAGAGTAGGCGAAAAATGGGAGTTGGTGGATATTTGCAGGGGAGACGTGATGTGCTTGGCTCTATAGAAAGAAAGACACATGAAAAGAGATAAAGTAGGGTATGAAGGAAGAAGAAATTAGGGAAATTGAAAGAGAATGATGTCAATATCTAGCTGCACTGATGATTTAGTCCTTTGTGGAAGAGAAAATAATTCGGAGCTTAACATGGCGATAAATATTCTTGACAGCTCACAGGGGAAGAGGGAAAACATGCAACAGCAATGCCAACAAAACAGGGTTTATTGCAATGGTATGTGACAATCTCTTCTGTGCCATTCCTCTGCCTAACCTACAAATTGTTTCCTTTGGCTCTGTGTGTAAGGGCTGAAAGGGATCATCCTGGTAACTTGCCTGCTTGCTGGGCTACGTTGCAGCCTGGGAACATAGCTCTGCTCAGATCAGAGCCTCAGAGAGGGGCATCTGGCTGCCCCTGCCCTCTGTCTGGAGTCGGGAGGAAAGGGCTGATGAGGGACTAGCGTGTGTGTATTGCTGCTGCTGCACCAATGCTGCTGCCCCTGTACTGAGGGCTGAATTGTTTTTTACTACAAGCCTAAGGCAGCCTAATAAGATTAATGTGGGTGGTAAGATTTCTTGTTGGGGTTTGGGGTCCTTTTTTTTTTTTTTTTTTGGCTTCTGAAGCTTAAAGCAGCAGTGTGCTTTTCCAAAGTTGGGATGACTGCTTCCTCTGCAGATTAATTGGCTGGATTGCCTCCAGGTTGTTTGTTGTCATGACAATCTGCTTTTGGAAGTGACTGTCAGGCTCAGGAGAAGAAAAGAGCTGAATTTCATGAAGCCGTTACTTTTGTCTTTTGTCTTTGGCCCTTCTGGAAATGTCAGATTAGTAAGAGGTTTAAGCAAAGTAATTCTATCTGATTCTATGCAGGAAAGAGCCCCAAACAGGGAAGAAGGAAGTCTCTCTCATTAAGACCAGAGCAGCAATGATTTGGGGCTTTTTTTATTTAAAAAAAAAAAAAAAAAAGAGAATCCAAGTACAGGGTTGGGTATGAGGATTTCCCAAAGTAAAATGCTGGTTGTGGGGAATGTAGGTGATTGCCTTTGCCCATTGGCAGCTCAGAGCCTCCCTGAACTGCCATTTCGTGGTAAGTAGGCAATGCTCTTGTACCTGTCTTTCAAAGCAAGGATTAAACAGTATAATGTGCTTAACTTCCCATCTGAATGTAAATGAGGATTCCCTCTGGAGCTTGCAGCTATGGGTATGTCTGTCCTGGCTTCCAAATACACAAACTACTTTGTGTTAATTGAGAATTAGAGGCTACTGTGGACAGTCTGTCATTTCTCACAGTTCTTTCTACAGCAGATCTAATTACTGTAATTACAGTGAGTTTTCATGTTAACACAGCACCCAAGAATCACAGTCTTTACCCAGAGCACTTCATTTCTAGTTCTTAGGGACAGAGCAAAGCAAATCTGTAGGGTATTATAAAATCAAGATAAACGGGTTTCTTCCCACTAGCTATGTTATCACGTAGAATGCAGTAGCTTTAGTTCAGTGTGATTGAGTGTGGTCTGACATACGAGATTGCCCTTGTGTGCTATTTTTCTATCTAAAAATGTGTTGATTTAGAAATCTCTAAGCCCTCTGAACCACTGTATGATAGTGTCATTATCGCCATTTAACAGATGGGGAAGAGGTGGCATAGACAGGCTAAATGAAGTGGTCCCAGAGTGACATCCTGGCTGGTAGAAGTAGAGCTTCACCCGTGCTTGTCTGCTTCAGGGGGATGTCATGAGACTTAACCAATGTTTGCAAGCTGTTTTGAGATACTGTGATAACATGTGGAATAGAAGTGTGAATTATTAATTGGTACTTTGCTCTCCTTCTGCTCTTGAGTATACTGACAAGCTTTTTAAATTAACACCTCTTCCTAGTCCTCCATGAACTTCAAAGGCCTCCTTTATCCTGCTGTCATTACTGGAAAGCTCCAGTAGCATATCTGTTTCGTTTGTGTCAGATACTCCTCCATGCATAAAGGTCCTTTCAATCAAGAAGGGTCACTCTGCAGGCTAGAAAAACAGGAATGTGACCTCTTACTGAAAAACATATTGACCCAGCTATGACATGGAACACTTCAAAATGTGCTGTACTTAATGAATAATAGCTTTGCTAGCATGCTGCAATTTGTGATGAGCCTGAAGCCATGGGCTTATAGAAATTAATTTCAGTCATAAGGTAGGGGTGGATTCATTTGAGGGGAGGAAGACAGAGATCCCAGGATTTAGTTGTGAAAATGGGAGCAAGGTCAAATTTTTGAGAATAAATTCCTGCTTCCTTTCTCCTTACCACTTGTAATTGAGCATTACATATCTTACAAAGGTTTGTATGTCATGGGGAAAGTGTCAGTTTAAAAACTTAAACTGTGAAAATTTAGCAGCAAGTCAAATAATTCTGCTCTAATTCCTGACAGTAATTATTTGTAGCTGCCACAGTAAACTTCAGAGCTGTTCATTTAATCCCAACCCACCTATACTTTGGTCATCTCCATTTTCCAGCATTGAATTAGTATGGCCGGACATTTCCCTTAGTCTGGAATGTGTTGTATTCATCAAAGTATGTGCCTGAGTCTTGGGATTGGATGGAGCATATAATTGCTTGAATTGTCCACACGAGTTGCATATATGAATTGTTCTTTCTAGGGCGTTATTCTAGTTTTAACACTTGCAGTGATTGGAAATTTCTGCTCTTGGTTTATATTTAATGGATCTTAATCCAGGAAAGTTCATATGCCTCGAGTTAGCTGACAGTGCTAATCATTCACAGCAGCTACTATGAGTGTACTCCTCAGGCCCACCTGTTGCTGGGGGGCATTTCGTGCTCTGTGACAGGCATCCACTTAATTGGAAGGGAATTCCTTTTTCTTAATATTTTTGAACAACCATGTTAATAATTGCTTTTTATGTAAACGTCTTCACACTACTTCTTCCTTTAGTTTTTCTTCCGTTTTGGCTTTAACACCAGCAAAAGCATACTGAATATTTTAATTCAATCTCCTTTTCCTTTCATGACACTTCTTTTCTTTCCTTCTAAGTTTGCTAAATACCTTTATTAGCTTTAACCCCATTGCCTAGGAAAGCGGGTTTTATTGCTGTGAGTCTATATTCACTCTGGTGCTGTAGAGAGAGGCTCTTGGCTTCAGTAATGTTCCTACAAGTCTAGCTCTGCAGTTGTTAGTAAACAGTACCATTGTGGTCAAATTATAAACCAAATGTTTTGCAAATGTCCTGAAGTTTATTCCTACCCTATGTTTCTACAGTGTATTTGGTAATGTCCACTGTTGCACATGTGGATACCTCCTTTTCTATTTTTGCATAGTTTTTCATTGAATTTGTGTTAGGATTTTGACATACCCCAGTATTCTAAAACAGATTTAGAAGCATATACAGATTTAGAAGAAGGTGTTGAAGTCTCTGTTCTTTCCTCTGTAGCATGTATAAATTGCATGTATAAATAAAAATTGGCAGCATATTAAAAATGAAGAATTTGACCCTGTGTGAAACAAGTGGAAAATGATTCAAAAGGTTGACTTACTAAAATTAACTTCTAAGTGATAATGTAAATTCTGTAATGATAATTTCTGTGGATTTAGGTATAGGTGAGAAGTTGGAAGGGGACTGGCTGTAATGGTAAATGCTACGACCCGTTGTTGGTGTTTGCACAATTGAGTTGCAAAGCAAATGTGGGTTTTAGAACTGACAGCCAAGTGGAACAGACATACTCTAAATTTCAGTGATATACCACAAAACCTAGTTTATGAAACACAAATAGCTCCCAGAACATCCCACTCCATATGGAGCTTGTAGCCAGCCCTCTGCACGTGGCAAATTTAAATTCTGAAATTCCCAAATGTGATGGTATCACTTACACATCCCAAAGCTTTGTAGTCTGATCCTGGCAGCTTTTACTGAGTCTCTCTTTGACTGATTATTGACTCAGTCTGCAAACTAAAGCTCAACTTGCAATTATTGTGCATCAGCTTAGCCCAGATTCAGCCTACAGCAGGAATTTAATACTCAGAGGCAGACTGAATAGAAGCAGAACCTTAAGGAAGGATACAAATAAAATGTCACTGAATGTTTTATTAAATGAAGGCTTTGCCTGAGCATATTTAGCTCTCTAATATCCCTGTTTTATAACACTTGCTAGATGGAAATGTTTTTGTCAGCTGTGAATTCCTTCTTTCCTCTGTTCCTCCATTCCTGGATTAAGTCCAGGCTTCCTCCTCTTTCCATTTTTTCTCTCCTCATAAGATTATTTATTTGAGAGGGTTCTTGTCAAAAAAATTGGTCCATCTGCATGGAGACTAAAATGTAAGGTGAACTACAGTAGGCAGATGTTCCAGTAAGTTCATCTGTGCTCTTATTTCAACAGTATGCGGACTCCATGTCCCTGCTGCCTCCCAGGCCAGTCTGTTGTTTGTAAAATTGATTATTGATCACTTCATTTGAACAGCAGATAACACAGACATTATTGTAGATGGTCCCAGACTCATTCAGAAGTATGGTAACTTCTGAGTGGGACTAGGGGAGGAATTCTTACTTCACTGTGCACAGAGGCTTTGCAATTAAAGTAGTGTAAAATAGATGTTGGGACCTCCAGGAGAGGTCCAGGCAGCTGGTACGAGTTGCTACATCTCCTTGCTAGGTGGATTGGAGTTGCTACATCTTGCAGCTCCCTCAGCTTGTGAAGATGTCAGGGTTTTGTTGCAGAACAGGCATATGTACCTGAGAAAGCATTGTCTTGTGGATCAGCACGTTGCTTCTGCAGGCACTTTGGCCTAGTATTTTGGCAGAATAATAACAGACATGCTGCCAAAATGGTATACTACCGCTGGTGAGCAGCTCTTCTATTAAGAGCAACTATAACATGGCAATAGACAAGCAATGACTTCAGGTCTCCAGATGGACAACAAACTTACTTAAAAGGGTGTTTCCAGACCTGGGAGGTGTCCAGCCTCTTCACCTGATGTCCTGTTCAGCCCACCTTTGATGGCTTGAAGCTCAAAGCAGTTATCAGCAGACGATGACTTGGCTAGTATAAAAATCAGTTTTATTACCTAGGTCAAATCTTAGACAAGGTGCTGTATCACTGGGGGCTCACCATGTTTGTCAACAGCTCTAGCAGGGGAAAAAAAGGAAGAAAAAGAGGATCTGGCAGCAATGACCTTGCCCTGAAAACAATTCCTTGAAGATAGCAAGGACAGGGAACTGACTTTGTGTCTCCAGCTCATATTACACCTGTTCTGTAGACAGATGTATTTGAGGGTGCTGATGGTAGCCCTCCATCAAGGCACAGCTTACTCCCATGATGGAAGCGCTGTTCTTATAGGAGTGCCTTATTGGGCTCTTGCTTTAATCTCATGGGGTTTTGGGGTTTTTTGTTTGGGTTTGGGTGGGGTTATTTATTTGGGGTTTTTTTGTATGTATCAGCTACTTTCCTTTCAGCCAGTGGCTGAGGAGTGGAGCTGGGAATGGGGACTGTACATGGCATGGGGTTTTTTCTCACCTGTGCAGAAATGAAATATGAGCTCTTAACAATTGTGTCCAGATATTTTTACCTTCACTTTGTGGTATTGATGCCTAATTAACAGTTCCAAAAAAAGGTGATGACATGAATATCCAGTTTCTTTGCTTGTACTTCAAAACTTCAAAAACAGGTGATAAAATGTGACACTAGAGGAAGACAAGTTTAAAATACAAGACATTCTTTTTCCCTGTAGTTCTTGAAGCTAATTAAATTCTCTCTTGAGCTCTCATTAGAAAAAATCAATTCCTTTCAAATACATTTTCCACAAGTTTTTAACAGCATGTATGTGTTTGAAATATACTATACATATTTGCCTGTCACACCATGTCCTGGCTGCTGAATTGCATTAACTTTTCATAGATGTCAGCGTCATTTAATTGTTGAAGACTTCTGTTGCTGGACCAGAGATGCCAGCCCCTAGTCTTTGTGCTGTCAATGGAGGGAATCCAAATAAAACTCACAGGTGTTAATCTTTGACTTGCTGTAAAACAAAATCAATTCCAGGTAAGGTGACCAAGTGCTTTTTCTACAGTTATTGTAGAAAAGGATCATAGCGTTTGTATTAAAAATAAAACTGTAATTTTTGTTAAGGCAATTTCAGTACTGGGACGTGTTTTTTGTTGGAAAATGGTCATTGTCATAGCAAATGTCTGTCAGGGAGGAGCCACAGCAAAGGTTTCCTGGCTTAAGTACTGAAGAGAAGCTGTTGCTAGCAGAACGGGAGTTAGCTTGGCTGTCTCTTCTGTTTCTAGTCCTAACCTTCATTCAGCAGACTAGCCTGTCCCAACCTGTAATTCTACTTCCAAGGCCAGCTGGGAGCTGGTCTGCATGACTCTCGTGCCAGGTGTCGGCCTATTAGCCCTGCAGTTTCAGCCAAATGGCAAACCTTGTTCTTTACCCTGATTATTAACATCAATCTTAGCTAAGTGATAATGCTTCAGCCTAAATCTAGCTTTGAGACCTGTCTGCATTAACCAGGGCAGCAAAAAGCCTGAAGTTAATTTATGCTTCAGTGCCTTCGCAGATCTTGGTCTGGCATTGTCATGTCTGTAACCACGACTTAGAAATGATTTCCCAAGGTGAACTATTGAAGAAGCTCGCTACGTCCAGCAGTTTGCACAGGGACTTGTGCAGAGAGCACAGGAGTTTTCCTTCCTTGATCTTTAGGAGTTGGGCTGTTCTTTTTGTGCAGCAGTGGAATTGAATAGAAGACCAGTTTTGCTGCTCAGACCTGTGTGAATAGGAGAAACAGATCCCAGCATCCTGTGTGTCAGACTTTGGGGCAGATTTTTTTGCTTTGTTTCTTCCCCCTGCAGCTGTCAGCAATAAAGTTGGAAGATGGGGCTCCTAAAATGTCAGGCTGCAACTCTGTCCCCAGCTGAAACTAGTTTTGCATGTGGTTAAAATCTGCATCTTTTCACAACTTCAGTTATATCCAGGAATAATTTGTGACGTGTGAACTCTGTCAAAGCTTGTCTGTGTGTTCTTATTCAAATGTAAAGCCACAAACAAAGCCAACACGACCTGGTGTAAAAGTGTCTCTATTCAGATGTTCTAGCAGTTTAATACATAATCAATTATGTAATTGACCTAAAGCAGCATTTTTTTTGGTGTAGACAGTCCCCTGGAGCACGGTTACCAAGGTCTGTTGAAAAGTTTTACTGACATCTGCTCCACAAGAATAAATGCAGGGCCTCCAGGTCAGCCAGATGTCTCTGGAGCTAGAAACTGTGCTGGTGCAATGCACTTGACTTGTACGAAGGAGAGCAGCTAGAAATGCAAAATTGCCCTCAGAAATGTAGGCGACCCCATGTGTGCAGGACCTCGATAGGTCTGGGCAGTTTGTGTCTGTTATTTTGAGAAATCCTGGCTTAGAGTAATTCTGTTGTTTTTCTCTAAGCGGTTTCACTGTGCTGGCATAGCTACAATTTTACTCTGCCTTACAGAAAATACCATTTTGTATCATCTTATGGGAGAAATAAGGGTACAGAAAACTGAATTTGGGGGGGATACCTCACAAATGAGGTTGTATTAACATCAAAATGTGTCTATCAGACCTCACTGTGTCTTCATGTTCACTCCTTCCAAATGTTGGTCACAGCCAGGTCAGTGGGAGCATTAACTTTCTGCAGCTGACGCAAATGGCATTTGTTTCTTTATTGCAGGTCACACTTAAGTTGCTGTACCAGTGTGTTGTGGAGCATAAATTGCTTCAGGATGATTTTTAAAACCTGAGCAAGTTGCCAGCCAGTGTTCCACAGAAGGTATTTCATACTGCTTGATCTAGAACAAGCAAATGAAACTTGATAAGCAAATGGATTACCACAGAAAAGAAAGTGTCTTGCCAGGCTTTAGATTAAGCTGAGATTCATCCTCAGCCAAGCACTTCAGTATCTGTAAATCTGTGAAGGAAGAGGCTGTTGAATTCTAGCTTTCCCTTCTTTACCGTTTTTGCATTAAAACTTGCATCCCATAGTCTGATCAAGGTTCCTTGGAAGACTGAGCACCACAGCAGATTTTCTTCTGGCTGCTAAAAAATATGAGGTGGTGAGATACATCACACCAGTCTTTAGTCTATGTGCTGTTCCCTGAGCTTGCCAAACTAACTCGTGCTCTCATCTCACATTACCAGATATTCTGTGCTAATTTGCTATAAAGGATTGTGTTAAAAATCCATATTTATGAGGGATGTTAAAAACGTAAAGCGATTATATGGTTTTCAATTACATAAACATCAACATGCAATGGGAATTAGAAGCTCAATAATTAATTTTCTGTTTATTTGTCTATGCAAACAGTAAAACCTGGAGAACAAGCAGAGGGCAGAGTGTGGCGGGTACAGTGCCATAAAGTGCTTTTAGTATACCTATTCAGTTCAGATGTCAATGTGTAGGTACTGGCTCTTAAGGGATGTAGCAACCTGGTGAGTGGGAATCATTGGGTGCAGAAGTCCTGTTCATACCTATGCCCTATTAGTTAAGCAGTGTTTCCACTAATATGGCTGAAGGTTGGGACAATGGGGGTGCCTGTTCATGTGTCCTGAGCACAGAGGTGGCAGCAGCTAGAGCTGCCTGATGCTTCCTGGTATTGGCATGGTAAATGACCTTGGGCATTTTGGGTTAACGTCTGACATATGCCTGATCTCTATTTTACAGTTGAAGAATACCAAACTTCTAACTTTTGAAAGCTTTACGCAGTATTATAACATCATTTGAAGAAAATAAATATAATGAATCACTTCTGAATATTATCCGTCACCTGAAGTGCACGGACCAGTCACTGTGGGGTCTGGGCATTGGTGCTGAATTACATCCTCTGAGGCTTCAAAGCAGAAGCTGAAAGCTTCATTTATTCTAGTAGCATTATTACACCCCAGTAAATGCAGTGATTACCAACTAGTTGTTAAGTGGAAGTAAGTTTGAGGATCTGGTGTTTTTGTTAAGAGGTTAGGAAATGTGTTACACTGCACTAAAACCTCTGGGAATTAAAAAACTAGCTTGTTCCATTTGTTCAACTGTTTATTCTTAGATCGTCATTTCTTTTTGCTTCCTACATGCTGAAGAGCTCGCAAACACCAACCTCGTTTTAGTGACGGCTGTCCAGGAAAATGCTTTTAGACTTTTTGAGACAGGTTTTTCCATGGCAAATGGTGCTCATGGTTTACTCTCTACAGGAGAAGACTTAGGACTGTCCTACAGAGCAAGTTCTAGAGCTGAGAGTTTTCTCTGAGAAAGGTTTTCTGAACAGAAACTTGAACTATTGCATCAGTTAACTTTGAAGTCCATGGTGGCTGGAGCCTTGCTGACTGGTTTGCAAGGAGGTGGTTTGGACTTGGCTTGAGGGAAATGGATCATTACGTGCAATTAAATGGAAGCTTTGTAAGGTATTTGGCACTGATGCTTGTAAGGACCCATAGCTGTAGGAATACTATATGGGAAAGAGAGTGTCCTTACAGTGACTAACTTGCTGTCAAATTTAATTTTCTTTTTTCACACTCTAGAAGCAGAAAACAATAAGCATGTGAGTTCAGGAAAGCAATGCTATGGGGGAAGTTACATCCTTCTTTAATAACTGGATGACTGTGATCAACCAGGAAAAGGCAGATGAGAAGACCATATGTTCTGTTCAAAAGCTATCAGATTCCAGGCTGATTTTTTTCTGTTGTTTTTGCTTGCCAAATTTGTCTGACCAGATTGGAACAGGTATGTTGGTGATCTGTTAGATAGAGAGGTTCTTCAGACACAGGCTCAGACAACAGGGTGGCTACAGCAAGTATGAGAGGACTGAAGCAGCTGTTATGATAAAAATAAGACATAGTGACAGTGAACAGAGACTGGCTTGCAAATAGAGGGTGGAGATCATACATAGGAGCTTAAGCCATGCTCCTACTTTTTTTTTTAATTTTGTTTTATGAAAGGCTCACTTGGCCACAGTCTTGTCATTTGCTATTGTGTGGGAGCCAGCTCATATAATTAAGACTGAGATGGTGGTAACCTTCTCTTATGTACACATCATCAGTTTTGTGATGAATCAGCTGCCAAGTTTTACGTTCCACAGCCCAAATTCTTGCTCTTTCCATTGAGCTCACAACACAGGTGTGATTGAATCACTGAGTGTTTGCAGAAGCCACTGCTGATCTTTCCCTTGTTTTCCAGACTGCCATTTCCACCACCTCTTGATATATAAATCCCAGAGTTAATGATTAGATGGCAGCCATATGAGATCAGATTCTAGTCATGACTAATAATTGCAAGAAAATATCCAGAGAGTACCTTCCTGGCCAAGCTGAATGTAATTCAAGACTCCATATGTGAAGGAGCAGTGGTTGGAGGTGCCTGAGGAAACATGCAGAAGTGAGGTTGCATATTGGAGAGAGACTGCAGCACAATGCCTTTGCAATATTATGGCCCGTCTGAGGTACAAACCAAGCAACTTGGAAAAATACTGTGAAATGAGTTAACCTTTGAATAATGAATTTCCCAGGAAGGTACAGGAATGCTTTTGGTCTGTGCCTTTCTTATCTGTAAATCAGTAATGTGGTCAGTCTTTCCAGAAAGCCTAGTGTAAATACGGAGTAGAGAAAATACACTGAACCTGTTCCTGTGCTCTTTCATTCATGGTTTCACCCTCACCGTATTGTCTACTTTCGCTTGTTGGAAAACCTCTTCAAGCAGTTTATTAAGTTTTTATTTGTAAAAAAATTAAGTCAAATTTGTGCTTCCCCCTGGTTTGTTTTTGGGATTTTGTTGGGGTTTGGTTTTTTGTTGTTGTTGTTTTTAATTGCCCTCTTTCCTGTAAGCCATCAGGGGCTTTTCCTCACTTGTTTGCTTTCTGGTTTCTTTCTCTCTTCAGTTTTTTTATCATGCTCTTTATTCATATGTTTGTTTTTGGCTTTTCTGGAGGTATCAAACAAGAGGAACTATACATTAAGCCATATTCAGACTTCATTCCACTACTTACAGTTAAAATAGTCAAAAAGTTTTCTTGCCCTATTCAGGTAAATCTTTCCTATTCAATCATTGTTCTCATATTTTAGTGTCACCCTGGAGGGCAGGAAGTGCTCCAGACTTAAAACACACAAACAAATAGAAAACAACCCCCAAAACCCATATGCGGGAGAAATCGTACATCTCCCTGAGAAGACTGGGTATACATTTCTTTCTGTTCCATCCAACTGTCTGAGATGGACCACATCTCTCCTCTCTGATACAAATGCCAGACAGTGGCTCTCTACGAGAACATTAACAATATGGCAATATTCATACCAAGTGTGTGTTTCTTGATTATAATTTCAGCAGAGATTTAATATTACAAATTTAATGCTGTCTGCAAGTCACAATCAGGTGAGAAAAAGAGTCAATTTCTGCTCTGGTTGTGCTAAAGGTTCTTAGAGCAGGAATTTCTTTTCCACCTATTTTACTACATTATTTGTACTGCTTTTATTTTACGGCCTTGATTTATAGTGTATGTCACAAATTTCTCTGACACTGCTAGCAGTTCCCTGGCTGTGGTTTGCTAGGTGGGAGCAATCTCCTGATGCTTTTGACATGAGGTGTGTGCGTTCACCGCAGCACGTTCCCATTTGACACTGGAACCGAGCCCTTGCAGTGGAAAGGGGGTCTTGAAAGAAATTACTGTGTTAAACACATGCTAGAGGACGAAGTCTCCACAGGAACTGGGTTAATAGTCTGATTCTGGAGTGTAAGCTGGGAGCAACTATTTGGCCAGCCCCCTGCCACGCACAGCACATGGCAGCCAACACAGCACTGGAGCAGTTGGTGTGGAGAGCAGGAGCTGTACTACTTAAAGGTGCCCACTCTAATTAAAAGGGTGGAGGGAGAGGACGCCTTTGCAGCTGGGTTGAGGGCAGGCTGCCACCAGCAGTTGTCTTGAAGCATTCGTCACTGCTGTGAGGTCTTTGAATTATGCTTCTAAGAAAAATCTCCCCTGGGTTTTTGATGCTTTTCAACCACAAATTTTTGTCATTTGCAACAGGATGGAGTTCTCTGCAGTGCTCTTCCCCAAGTTTTTCAGTTGTGGGAGCTGATTGAGGAGAGAGGGGAGGGGAAAAAAATAGATTTTTAAATTCCTTCCTTTCCAGGTGTTACAGGACTTGCCTCTCCAAAGCTGTTATATTACTCATATGGTAGTTGCCTCTGGAATTGCAATTGCAACATAGTCTGTGTCTTCTCCTGGTAGTTAGAAGGGTCTTTTTTAGCTTTTTCCTTTTTCTCTCTTTTTTTCCATACCCTTTTCCCTTCTACTTTTACTATGCAAAGTAATGAGAGCGCCAGGGAAATGAAGAGGGTGCTGCACACCTCTGCCCTTTTCACACTGAGAAAGGAATGTCTCTCTCTCTTGTATGCTATGGCTATGTCCCAACAAGAAAGCTAAAAACTATGATGGTGGATTTTTTCCCCAAAGTGTCTGTTTAGATACACAAGTAAGGTCAACTTTTAGTAAGTTCTGTGCTCTTAGGCATCACCCTTTTTATGTAAAGTCTTTTTTTTTTTTTAAAGGAGGTAAATAATGAAGCACCAAAGACAACTTGATGCAAGCAAAACTTCTCCCTGTTTGCAAGAACACCAACTTCAGCAGATATTGCACAGATTTTGTTTTTGCTTCCCTCCTTGTTAGAGGCTTCAAAGAGGATCTCCACTGCTTGACAATTCAGTTCGCCCTGTGCAGCACCACTCTGTTGTGCTTTGTTCAGTGTAAGTTTCAAGGCCTCCGGTTGTGAGGATTTCATTACCGTTCCTGGATGATTATTGTACCTGCAGTTATCACAATTTTTCCTGTTCTAACTTCACCTCTGCTCTGAAGTAAAACTTTCCAAGTATTACATTCCCTACTTGGTTTCTGGGCCTCTACAAGCCTCTAGTTCAGGTCACTTATTGTGGGTACAGAATGACTCTAACCTTTACCTTTCCTTTCTGTTTTCCATGCAGAAAAAACTCTCTAGTTTTTTGATTTCCCAAATAGGGGAGTAGATTTATCTCAACTGTTGTGGGTGAAGACTGATGTTGATGTTAGAGAGCTCTGCCCTACACTGGGCTGCTTCTGCTCTTGCTGTGAACTGTACAGTGAACATGCGCCCTGCATTTAATGAACACTCCATCCTGTCTGCATTTTTTAATGAAGATGTCATGGACCAGTTGTTGCTGAGTCTTGCTAAATAACTCTCTTGCAGGAAGATTCTGTTTGTCCTGAGGTAGGATCATGTAGTGCTGAGCTTGTCTTCTGGCTTGTTACTTTTCCAGTGAATTCAGGCCCATTCTGTCATTAGGAACTTACTAAACTGTTGCTCTGTGGCTTCATCTTTAAACAATGACCTTTCTGTTAACATTTTGTGTGTGGTTCGGCCTGCCCTGATCTCCTTCTGTTCTCTGCATTTTATCTGTTGTGGGTTGTGTGTCCTTTCCCCCGCTGCCCCTGGCCCAAGTTCATGTGTTTGCATAGGTGCTTCATTTCAGAGGAGTACAGGAGGGATGCAGATGTTATGACTTTATTTATTAT
The DNA here is from genome assembly GCF_011004875.1 of Balearica regulorum gibbericeps. Classification (NCBI taxonomy): domain Eukaryota; kingdom Metazoa; phylum Chordata; class Aves; order Gruiformes; family Gruidae; genus Balearica; species Balearica regulorum. The sequence goes on along the minus strand of NC_046188.1, from coordinate 49,133,357 downwards.
ACTGTTTGGGCTTTTCTGATCTCTGGAATTCAAAATAATGATCGAATAAGGATTCTCTTTCATTTTTCTTGGGACTAGTTTCACTCTCCTTGGATGGAAGTGACTGAAGTTGTTTCTTACAGAGTCAGTGACTGATAAATCACATGAATCATTCCTCAGTCCAGCTGAATTTATTACCTATTTCTCTTTTTGCTGGATCTCAATTTTCTTCTGCCCTACATAGTTTACATTTAGTGTTTCAGGCTGAAAGTGTATCTTGTGGGTCTGGGAAAAAGCTTGGGGGTTTTGCTTGTCTCTTGGGCAGGATCCAGTTCCTGGTGGCCAGCATGGAAATGCCCTGAGGAGCCGGGAGGGGTGCAGGCCCAGGCCCATGTCCCCAGCTGGGCCCCTCTGTGGGGAGGACTGTGCCTGGCGTCTGGCTGCTGTGGGTGAAAGGCAGCTCTGCTGTGAGTGTTCAACAGCATCTGTTTTCTTAGGTGCTTTCAAGCTGCATGAAAATGATTTCAGGAAGCAGAAACATGTTTTACTTGCCAAGTATTGTGTGAAATGTCCAGAAAACAGATCTGGTTAGGAGGAGACCTTCCTTGTGAGGGTGCAAGGAGAAGAGGAAGGTAGCAGTTTTGTATTTTTTACTGCTTTGAAACAGCACCTCTCACAGCTTACCATGTACTTACATCTATCTGTTTATTGACTTGTTTGTTTTCATTTCAAACCTGGATGTAATTAATGTAATTTTATAAACATGAGTGTATAGAAATAGGGTAATATGACTTGAGTGACCTGGTTCTTCAGAGCACTTATGTATACTGCTTTCTCTGGCAGTTCCTCTTGCAGAGCAGTTTATGTGCAGCTTCAAAGTATTTATCCTACTTAAGAACAATGTTAAGTATCTTCATTGGCTTGGAAAATGTTCTAGGCTTTTTTGTGCTTTAATACGTTTTAAAGATATTTTCCGTGGTGAGACTTCAAAGCAACGTTTCTACAATTCCTTTGACTGTGGAAACGACCTGTCATATTCTCCAGGACTGTGTAAGCTACCCACTGACATTTTTTTTACTTTCAGGACATCTCAGCAGATGAGATGAGGTTTTTGCAAATAGGCACACAAGCCAGGTTTGAAAGTGTCAAGAAGAGTTGGTGCCACATTGCCAAGCCATTACAGGAAGAGGGAGGGAGAAGGGAAGGTGTGTACGCTTTACTGGTGTGGAACATGTTGACATACTGTGTATGTACCCCTTTTACGTGGCCTGAAGAAAAAGCATGATCTGCCCAGAGGCTGAGGTTGGGCGCAGGCAGTACAAGCCCCATCCAGAGCTCAGCTGGGGGTGCTGTGCGTGCCCCCTTCAGCCCTCAGTTCTCTGCACCACTTTGTTTCATCTCTATGTAGCTGGAATGTTTCTCTTCATTAAAACCCAACGCTGGAAGAATCTGCTGGAACATCAGGCAGAAACTTCTACATCTGTAAGTGTGTAGACATCAGAAGCTGTCAGAAGGAGATCAGTGAGGTGGAAAGGGGGATCTCTTTGGCCAAAATAGTGAAGTCTGTGAGAGTCCCCCTTTTACTTTCTCCCCCCCCATCCCAGTATGTCTTAAAATTTGCACTTGCTGCTGCTGCTTGTTACAAGGTATTTTCATTCTGTCATTCATTGCTCCATAGAATCACAGAATCATGGAATGGTAGGGGTTGGAAGGGACTTCTGGAGATCATCTAGTCCAACCCCCCTCCTGAAGTAGGTTCACCTAGAGCAGGTTGCACAGGATCCCATTCAGGCAACTTTTGATTATCTCCAGAGAAGGAGACTCCACAACCTCTCTGGGCAGCCTGTTCCAGTGCTCGGTCACCTTCAAAGTAAAGAAGTTTTTCCTCATGTTCAGATGGAACTTGCAGTTTGTGCCTGTTGCCCCTTGTCCTGTCACCAGGCACCACTGAAAACAGTCTGGCCCCATCCTCTTGAATCATTCTCATCTCACATTCCTTCACTGGAAAGCACTGTACCAGTCCCCTGTCTCACCACTGTTGGTGAAAAGCCTTTCCTTTGCCCTTCAAGCAAAGAGTGCTTTGTAGTGCAGGCGGTTCTCCAGTGGCCTTTCCTGAGTCAGGGGTGCTCTGCTGAAATGTTTGCTATTGCACAGCACAAAAAGGAGAGGTTATTGCTTGTATTGGTAATTCTGAAGACAATCTGTTCTCTACTTAATTGGGGAAAGTGCTCTGGTGTCCTCACACCAGCTGATTTGGCAGTTTCTGGTTAATCTGAAAGAGATGCTGCCTGTTGAACAGCATGTCTGAGTGACATGAGAAGCTTAGGGCTTTTCTGCGTGGCCCTGCAAGCTTGGTGATTCGGTGTCACCCTTCCCCAGGGCAGTTTTCCACCACTGTTGGTAAATGGCCTGTGGGTAAAACCACTGTTTGGATGCTATGGTTTTTGTTCTGTTGGTGGAGAAGCGGTAGTGGGAAAAGTGGAAAAGTAGATGTAAGTGGGAGATGTGACCCTTTACCACCGTGCAGTCTAAGGGAGAGAGGAGGCTGTTCTGTGACAGGAAAGCATGAGTGAGGAACGTCTGCAAGCTGTGAGTGAATGCATTTTCAGAAGAGAGTGTCAACCTGTCTTATCCCTCTTGATTTCATGCTGCGTCTTAGCCATATGTTCCGTCAGCCCTGGAGAAAGTTGCTGCCTTTTCTTGTTTCACATGCTTAGGTAAGGTTACAATCATTCCGCACAAGGATGAAACTCCTGCTTGTTGTCATTTAAAAGCATTTACTATTATAAATTACAGTGCCACCTCTGCTCTGCCCAAGTGTGCTTTAAACGAAGCACGGATTTGGTTCATTGAGGGAGAGCTGTCACTGCAGCAGGAGTTCTTAGTGTTAACGTGTTCTTCAGGAGAGAGTGGACTTCCCACTCTACAGTCACCATCAGTTCATACAACATATCACTGCATCTTTTGCCACATTGCATATAAACATACATTTTTAAAATGCTTCATGTAGACGTCCAGAGCTCAGGTCATAGAATTATAGAATGGTTTGGGTTGGAAGGGACCTTAAAGATCATCTAGTTCCAACCCCCCTGCTGCAGGCAGGAACACCCTCCACTTAGACCATGTTGCCCTGTTGCCCAAAGCCTCATCCAACCTGGTCTTAAACACTTCCAGGGATGGGGCCTCCACAACCTCTCTGGGCAGCCTGTTCCAGTGCCTCACCACTCTAACAGTAAAGAATTTCTTTCCAACATCTAATCTAAATCGGCCCTCCTTCAGCTTAAACCCATTACCCCTTGTCCTGTCACTACACTCCCTGATAAACAGTCCCTCACCATCTTTCCTGTAGGCCCCCTTCAGGTACTGGTAAGCCACAATTAGATCTCCCCGGAGCCGCCTTTTCTCCAGGCTGGACAATCCCAACTCTCTCAGCCTGTCCTCATAGTAGAGGTGCTCCAGCCCTCTGATCAGCTTTGGGGCCCTCCTCTGGACTCTCTCCAACAGGTCCATGTCTCTCTTGTACTGGGACCCCCAGAGCTGGACACAGTACTCCAGGTGGGGTCTCATGAGAGAGGAGGAAAGGGGGAGAATCACCTCTGTCGACCTGCTGGTCACACCTCTTCTGATGGCAGCCCAGGACACGGCTGGCTTTATGGGCTGCAAGCACACACTGCCGGCTCATGTTCAGCTTCTCATCAACCAACACCCCCAAGTCCTTCTCCTCAGGGCTGCTCTCAATCCATTCCTCACCCAGCCTATAGTTGTGCTTGGGATTGCGCCAACCCATGTGCAGGACCTTGCACTTGGCCTTGTTGAACTTCATGTGGTTCGCTTGGGCCCACCGCTCAAGCTTGTCAAGGTCCCTCTGGATGGCATCCCTTCCCTCCAGCGTGTCGACCGCACCACACAGCTTGGTGGTGTTGGCAAACTTGCTGAGGGTGCACTCACTGTCCATGTTGCTGACAAAGATGTTGAACAGTGCCAGTCCCAGTACTGACCCCTGAGGAACCCCACTCGTCACCATTCTCCACTTGGACATTGAGCTGTTGACCACAACTCTTTGAGTGTGACCATCCGGCCAATTCCTTATCCACCGAGTGGTCCCTATTTTGAATCCACATCTCTCCAATTTAGAGACAAGGATGTTGTGTGGGACAGTGTCAAATGCCTTGCACAAGTCCAGGTAGATGATGTCAGTTGCTCTTCCCTTATCCATCAACACTGTAACCCCATTGTAGAAGGCCACCAAATTTGTCAGGCACGATTTGCCCTTAGTGAAGCCGTGTTGGCTGTCACCAGTCACCTCCTTATTTTCCATGTGCCTGAGCATAGTCTCCAGGAGGGTCTGCTCCATGATCTTGCCAGGCACGGAGGGTGAGACTGACCGGCATGTAGTTCCCTGGGTCTTCCTTTTTACCCTTCTTAAAAATGGGGGTTATGTTTCCCCCTCTTCCAGTTGGTGGGAACTTCGCCAGACTGCCAGGACTTCTCAAATATGATGGAGAGTGGCCTGGTCACTTCATTGACCTGTTCCCTCAAGACCCGTGGATGCATCTCATCAGGTCCCATGGACTTGTGCACCTTCAGGTTCCTTAGATACTCTCAAACATGATCTTCTCCTACAGTAGGCAGTTCTGCATTCTCCAAGTCCCTGCCTTTGCCTTCTATGACCTGGGCAGTGTGGCTCAAGCATTTGCCAGTGAAGACTGAGGCAAAGGAGTCGTTGACTACCTCAGCCTTCTCCATATCCTGGGTAACCAGGTCACCCATTTCATTCTGGAGGGGAGCCAAATTTTCCGTTGTCCTCCTTTTCTCACTAACATACCTATAGAAGCTTTTCTTCTTGTCCTTGACATCCCTGGCCAGACTAATTTCTATCAGGGGTTTGGCTTTCCTAACCTGATCCCTGGCTGCTTGGACAGTTTCTCTGTATTCCTCCCAGGCTACCTGCCCTTGCTTCCACCCTCTGTAGGCTTCCTTTTTTTTTTGACTTTGCGCAGGAGCATCTTGTTCATCCATGGGGGCCTCTTGGTGTTTTTGCCTGACTTCCTCTTTGTTGGGATGCATCGCTCCTGCACTTGGAGGAGGTGACCCGTGAATATTAGCCAGCTGTCTTGGGCCCCTCTTCCTTCCAGGGCATTGTCCCATGGTATTCTACCAAGCAGATCCCTGAAGAGGCCAAAGTCTGCTCTCCTGAAGTGAGCTTGCTGCGCGCCCTCCTCACTGCCCTGAGGATCCTGAATTCCACCATTTCGTGGTCACTGCAGCCAAGGCTGCCCTTGAGCTTGACATCACCTACCAGGCTCTCCTTGTTGGTAAGAACATGGTCCAGCATGGCACCTCTCCTCATGGGCTCCTCTGTCACTTGGAGGAGAGAGTTGTCATCAGCACATTCCAGGAACTTCCTGGATTGCTTGCGCTCTGCTGCGTTGTCCCTCCAACAGATGTCGGGGTGGTTGAAGTCCCCCCATAAGGACCAGGGCTTGTGAACGTGAGGCTGCTCCTGTCTGCATATAGAGGGCTTCATCTGCTTAGTACCCCTGATCAGGTGGCCTGTAGCAGACCCCAACCGTGATGTCCCCTGCCCCAGCCCTCCCTTTAATCCTGACCCATAGGCTCTCGGTCAGCTCCTCATCCATCCCCAGGTGGAGCTCCATGCACTCCAGCTGGTCATTGATGTAGAGGGCAATGCCCCCTCCTCGTCTGCCCTGCCTGTCCTTCCTAAAGAGCCTCTACCCTTCCATCCCAACACTCCAGTTATGGGAGCTATCCCACCACTTCTCTGTAATGCCAATAAGGTCATAGCCTTGCAGGCGCACACACGTCTCCAGCACCTCTTGGTTATTCCCCGTGCTCCGTGCATTCACATAGAGGCATTTCAGTTGTGCCCCCGATGAGGCTGACTTGTTGGCTGGAGTGGCAGGAATTCTTTTGATGTATCTTCCCCGTGTTACCCTGTTGGTTCCTGTTGCATCTGGAGCCCCTGGCTCATCTCTAGGCTTTGAGCGTGCTGTAGTGCATCCAGCAGGTCTCTGAGCAGTAGGCTGAGGGCCCTCACCAGCGCCCCATCCCTCCAACCTGGGCATGCCGTCCCACAACATGTCGCTGGGAAGCCTGATGTTATCCCCCTTCGAGCCTAGTTTAAAGCTCTGATGATGACCCCCGCTAGTTCCTGGGCAAAGATCCTCTTCCCCCTTTGAGAGAGGTGAATCCCATCAGAGTTCATCAGGCCTGGTGCCGTGTAGGCCGCCCCATTGTCAAAGAACCCAAAGTTATGGCGTTGACACCAGCCACAGAGCCATGCATTTATGGACTGTGTCCACCTGTTCCTCCCAGCATTGCTGCCCTCAATTGGAAAGTCATTCAGTCTGTGTTGTTAGGTGCATCCTACGTTCAGTTTTTCCTTGCAGACTAGCGAAAGCCAAATTAATTACAACAGCTTGCTCAGAAGAGATGTGTTCAGTGAAGTCCAGAAGGCAAAGTGGGAGTCCTAAGAGCTCGCACAGAGAAACTGCTTTGCTCTCCTTGAACAGTTAGTGATGTGGTGTGGTGATAGTTCTTCTGGTTTTAGGTACCTTTCCAGAGGAATTGCACTGAGGGTAGTGGGGCACAGACTAAGCTAAATTGTAATTTGAGTCCTGTGAAAAATGCCAAGTAAACTGCAGATCAGGTATTGTAACTTGAAATACAGGGCTGTATTTCGGTCAGGACCTTGTGTTTTCATCTGAGATGAAGCCTTGAATATTGCATAATATTCTAGCATGGTGGTGTGGCAGTGTTCCTGATAAAAGTGGGCATTTAACTTGCTGAATTTCTATTTCTGCTGTTTGCAGTAGCTTTTTTCTTCCCTTTCTTCCTCTCTTCACACTGTCACAGGTATCTCGGGAAACTCATTCACCCTAATCCTGTGTTTGACTCATGAGACCCAGTGAGCTAATAGGTTGAGAATAAATTGCTGTAGCAGTTGCATTCATAAATACCACTTTAAGAAAGCTGTTCATGATATTTGATTACTTGACATCAAGCTTTCAAAACATTAAAACAGTTTAAAAATAATTACTTGGCTAAAGCAATAAAGTTCTGTGGATATATTTTATTTTTCATACCCCTCTATTTTTTTCCCCTTTTGAAAAAATGGACAAGAAGCCTGTATTAAAAAGTAATTAAATCTGCAATCCAAGCAAGACACAGAAAATTCAAAATTTAATGCTAATGCAATTTTTTCATTTTGCAGATGATTGTTGCCCACTCACATGCACGTAAGTATGCACATCATTAGCATTGACAAAGAGTTGACTGTTAACTTTGAATTCTTGGTTTCCAGGAGTTTATCTCACAATCTCATTATGTAAATGTGTTTCTTTAACTTGAGCAGTTGCCGTGAGATTAATAAGCATCTGTCTAGAGCACTGCATGGGATGCATCCTGCGAAAGCTAGGCGGAACTATCTGTTCTTTTGAAAGAGAGTCGTGTTACTTTGATTTATAATTAATCTTTAAGACTCTAAAACATCTTGACAGTATAAAACACACAAATCCGACTGTCTGACAGTGGCTGCCAGATGAGACAGTGTCCCGCATTGCATTGTATGCATCGCACTGAGGCTTGGTGATTACTGCTGTGTAATTGCTGGCTTTCCTAAAGAAAAGGTACGTGTTGGGTGAGGCCATGCTCCTGTTGAAAATGTGTAGAAAGGAGTATGCTTTAAGAACAAGCGCTTCTGGCTATCTGGTTAAAAAAAATTTAAAAATAGTATTGGATCCCTAGTTTTGTCTAACATGACACATGATGTGTATGCTTAGGGGTGGTGATACTTGACAAAACCGTATTCCTATTGCTTCTGGAGGCCTGATGTATTTGTTGTTGATTACATGTCTCATCCAGCGTGAGGGGAAGGAGAAAATCCCTTGGAACACCCCGCTTCCTGAAGCTCTCCTGGCTGGGGCACAGCTCTGGAAGTTCCCCTGTCAGGTAGTTCCCCTACCAAAAGAGCAGGAGAGAAGCCTCCTTAAAATCTACTGTGTGGGTGGTAGTTGTGTACAGGCAGGAGCTGGTGGGGACAGGTGATGGGCATGGGAGGATTTATTTGCACTTGGAGAACTGTGTACTTCTGTGAAGCTGCAATGTATGGTACATGGTGCCAAAATTACCTTTTGTGAACACTTTCAAATGCTTTTTGAAATAATGTACGCAAGTTTGTCCCCTCCTGTGAAAATACATTCCTTCTAGCTTTTCATAGTAGGGAAGGAGATTGAGTAGACAGATGGTTCAAGATCATACTTCAAAGCACATTAGTTAACGTGTCTTTAACCTTAAAAGGTTGTTAGTGTTAGTCCATTAATTCTGACTTTGAAGCTTGCAATGGTTGATGTGTTATTTTACCAATCTTAAAACACTGCTCCGGATGGGAGGTGAGGTTCACTTCTTAAATAGATAATTTTATGTTTAGCAAAGAACGTTCCTTTGCAGGTCTGTGTTATGCCAAGAACATGGAGAGTGGGGCTTCTTAGCACTACTAGACTTGTAGTTTGATTGTTGCAGAATATTTAATAAGCAATATATGTAGCTAGAGGTGAGTGATTTTTTTTTAAAATATGGAAATCTGTTCACTTTCCTGTGGCTTTAGGCTTAGAGTAACTTGATGATTACTCAGTATAATCTCTGCAGTGTCTTTATGGTACGGTCTGATTTGAACACTACTCTGCTAGTCTCAATCATACAATGGATCCTTCCACTAATGCTTCACCTTCCTTCATCCTCACACCAGCAAGGTAAATGAGTTGCATTCTGTTGTCCTAGTCTTTGCGACCAGATACTGATGGAAGGTAATGCTTCATTTTGAAGTGAACTATCACAGGCATCTCACCAATGGCAATCTCACTGTCAGGAGACACTTGCTAGCCGCAGCGTGAGTGTTCAGTGGTAACACCTCCCTTGTGCAATGAGCACAATGTTGCATTCCAAGGATCAGCAGATCCAGAGCATCTCTACTGGTAGTGGTTTCATTTTCTGTGATCTGATTCGTGCATATGCAACACATCATTGTGAGTTTTAAACATTTTTTTTTCCTCCTGGTTCAATGCAGAAGTTTCTTTGAAAGCTGAACTAATGTTTGGAATATTTCCTATATTTTGCCCCAGAGCCGTGGATGTGCCTGTTTCATCATATTTTTATGACTTGAATATGGGCCACTTCAGACACTTTCCTGTATAAAATTTGAGCTAGACCTTTCTCAAGATGAACCTTTAAAATGAGAAACTTCACACTTCAATGTCAGAGTTGTGTATAATTTGCTGTGATGACAACCACATGGCCTCTGTCACAGAAAAGTGAAATGTCTTGAGCTGTTATTGAGTAAGCTTGTGTCTGAACAGCTTCTGTGCTCCTGTAGTGTAGATAAAGAAATCTGCTCTGGGTTGTGTTGCAGCTGAGCTTTTCTGCTGTGTTACAGTCACTCTGTGGGGAATTATCAACCTTTCATATATTTGTGCCATGCCAGGGTTATGCTAGTTAGATTTGTAGTTTCTGTTTTGCTATTACTGGTATCGTGTAAATGCTGAGTTTGGTTTGTGTTTAAAATTATTAGAGCGAAGGGAAGATCTTTCTTCTCTGGTCTACATATAGAAAGCTCTGGAATAATATGTTTGATTTCCTATCAGAATAACTTGCCATCGCCTCTGTCACTCCAGAAAATAATGTTTTCCCTTCTGGTTCCAATTACTATAATTAGATGCATTCAGAGCATTCTGTTTCTGTCTATTAACATGTAATCATGTGATTGATTCTTGCATGCCAAGTAGATACTTTTTCCAAAGGAAATACGTATTTTACATGAGTTTTCAGACCAGCTATGTAAATAGAGTGCTTGTGAGAGGCGCTGTGACATGCAGCTTGAATGCTAGTCTTATAAATTTCAGTCCTCTGCACTTCCCCCTCGTGTTCCTCTGTAGCTTTCTGCTACTTTAATTGTTGGTTCCCCTACTACGATGCTTAGTCAGAGCATTCAAAGCACTGGCTATTTAACTTGCCAAAAGATGATGTCTCTATATCATGTGGATTTTTTTATTGATTGGGATTTAGTGGAAGGCTGACTTGCCTTTATGAATGGATCGCTTGTGACAAGGAAAGTTGCTGACCAAGGGTATTTCTAGATGTTGTTAATAATCCAGAGAATGTACTGTCAAATATTTTCTTTTCAGTCTTTTTTTTCTTTTTTCTTTTTTTTGGCATCACATCAGATTAACATTTAGCTTGTTGTGTCTGCATCCTTTGACACTATGAATTCTTTGCATACTTTGGGTAACTGTCCCTGCAAACCCTGTGGCTCTGATTATTTCTGTACCTCCTGTTTCTTTTGTTCCCTGATGGAAGGGGATAATATTGCCTCTGAACTATAGTAGAATTTCTAAAAGTAGCCAGTAGCTGTAAACCTAAACCACCCATACAAACAAGCCCCCTGTTTTCAGCCCCAAAGAATTAATACCCACAGATGAGGCATGGATGATCAATGCTGTCTTCTTGCAAACTGCCTTGTGCCAGAGTATAGGACTGGTTTGAGACCATGATTCCAGAATGATTAATTCTGGGGATGTGTGCTGTTTTATCAGATGTGTGCTGTTGTATCTGCCAGTGGTACAGATTTGACCAATACTTTTGTTGTTAGTCATGACATTAGGTTTAGGTCGGATGAAGGAGGACAGATCATGCCTATACAGGTAAAGTCTTCAGACACAATAATTTACTTGTTTTTAATAAATTTCCTATCCCAAACTAGCACTTTGCATAACATGGCCCAGGTATTTTTGATTTCAGATTACAGTCTGTGGCCCCAGGACTTGTGCTGGGGATACAGTGGCTCGACAGAACGCACCTAATCTAGGAAGGATATTGAAGCACCATAGGTGAGCAGATATTCACTGCATGTTTCATATACTGCTATCCTGAGCTGAAATAGACCACCTGACTTGTTTGTCACCCCTGGGAGAGGCGTCAGGATTCTCATTTTGCTGTACTGTGTGATATCAACTTATGGTAACACCACCGGTCGTGAGGTTAAGCTGGTTATTTGTACATAGCATTGCTGTCATGCCCATACCTTCGACAACATCTCTGAGAATTTATTAATATAATAATCACACCCAATCTATGGGGAAGACAGGATGGGGAACAACTTTCTCCTGCTTTTTTACATCCCTTTTTTTGCCTTCAGGCTGGTTACAACAGCTTTTGAGAATTTTAGATACCCTTGGGATGTTCAAGCCATTGTGCTCTTATTGCTATGTCTCCTGAATGTGTTCCAGGTCTTGTTTAGGGTTACCAAAAATTGTTTTAAGAATACCACCCACAGATCTGCCCCAAGGCTGGATAGTCATGGGTGGCATGGCGTGGCATGTGGGAGAACATGGGCAGGTATGTAGAGAACTTAACACCTCCAGTGGTGTGGAACTTCACTCCCAAACAACTGCAGGACCCTGATAAAGTGATAGAATATTTGAAAGGAAAACGCTCTGGTTATTCCAAAGAGGCACAACTTACCGCACTGTGCTGGGCCCTGGCCAGTATCTACCAAACACTGCTTGATATTAGGCAGCACTCTCAAGGGGAAGAGAGGGAAAATGGAGTGACCCGCACTGTGGCTGCTCAAACCCCAGTGACAGGCACTGCAGCTGAACCAAAGAAACAACACATGCCCGCATTAGTTGCCCCTATGCAGAATAAGAAACACACAAAAAAATTCAGTTTGCTTAGTAAGGGATGATGATGAACCAGGACCATCACAAGAACAGGAGGAAGAGGCAGAACCAGAAGTAATTACCCCATCTCTGTCCCTCAGTGAGCTGTGAGATATGTGAAAAGATTTCAGCCACCATCGAGGTGAGCAACTTGTCACCTGGCTGCTCCGATGCTGGGATAATGGGGCCCATAGCCTGGAATTAGGGGGTAGGGAAGCCAAGCAGCTGGGATCCCTGTCTAGGGAAGGGGGTGTTGACAAGGCGATTGGGAAAAAGACACAAGCCCTCAGCCTCTGGAGGTGACTTCTTTCAAGCATGAAGGAAATGTGTCCCTTCAGTGAAGATGTTGTATGCCATCCAGGCAAGTGAACCACCATGGAGAAGAGGTATCAATTACCTGAGGGAATTAGCTGTACGGGAGATGGTTTATTATGACCCAGACAATGTGCAGTTACCCACAAACCCTGATGAAGTCCAATGTACCCGACCCACGTGGCGGAAGTTTGTACAGAGCACACCATCATTGCATGCCAACTCACTGGCAGTAATGGACAGGAAAGGTGAAGAGGTACCAACAGTGGATGAAGTGGCTGGCTGACTCTGGCAATACAAAGAAAATCTCTCTTCCTCCCTTGTCTCAGCTGTGGAGAAACTGTCCTGGGAGTTCCAGCAGCTCAAAGAGAATACGTCATATTCCCCACCTGTTTGGACCAGTATCTCAACTATTAGGAGTAAGTGTTCCTCTGCTCAAGAGAGAGGATATAGAGGGTAAACACCACAAGGCATGCTGTGGTTTTACCTGTGTGACCACAGAGAAGACATGAAGAAGTGAGGTGGAAAACCTAGCCTGACCCAAGAGGAATGAGTGTGTGAGTTGCAAGGAAAAACAGTTACAAAAGGGGATTCTTCCAGGAAAAATGCCACTCCACTTCCAGTAGGCAGTTCCCCAGACAGAGTGGAAGGCCTCCTTGTACATATGATTCTCTGGAAGGGACTTGTACGTCATTTTTGCAAGAAGCAAGTAATGAATGTGATAAGCCGGATTAGAGGGGCCCTGCCTCCAGCCAGGTGGAGGAGAGGGACAAATGAGTTTATTGGACTGTGTGGATCTGATGGCCTGGCACATCAGATCCACAAGAGTATAAGGCTCTAGTGGACACCTATGCACAGTGTACCCTAATGCCATCAAGCTATGAAGGGGTGGAACTCATCTGTATTTCTGGAGTGACAGGGGGATCCCAGCAGCTAACTGTACTGGAGGCTGAGGTGAGTCTAACTGGGAATGAGTGGCAAAAGCACCCTGTTGTGACTGGTCCAGAGGCTCTGTGCGTCCTGGGCATAGACTACCTCCGGAGAGGGTATTTCAGTGACTCAAAAGGGTATCGGTGGGCTTTTGGTATAGCTGCGTTGGAGACAGAGAAATTTGAACAGTTGTCTACTTTGCCCAGTCTCTTAGATAACCCTTCTGTTGTAGGTTGCTGGGGGTTGAAGAACAACAGGTGCCAATCTCTACCACAAAAGTGTACCAGAGGCAATATGGCACCAACCGAGACTCCCTGATTCCCATCCATAAGCTGATTTGTTGACTGGAGAACCAAGGAGCGATCAGCAGAACTTGTTCACCCTTTAACAGTCCCATATGGCCAGTGCAAAAGTCTAAAGGAGAGTGGAGACTAACAGTAAACTGTCGTGGCCTGAACAAGTTCATGCCGCCACTGAGTGCTGCTGTGCCAGACATGCTGGAACATCAACATGAACTGGAGTCAAAGGCAGCCAAGCAGTATGCCACAACTGATATTGCAAATGTGTTTTTCTCAATCCCTTTGGCAGCAGAGTGCAAGCCACATTTTGCTTTCACTTGGAGGAGTGTCCAGTATACCCATAACCAGCTGCCCCAGGGGTGGAAACACAGCCCCACCATTTGCCATGGACTGATCCAGACTGCACTGGAACGGAGTGAAGCTCCAGAGCACCTACAGTACACTGATGACATCATCATACAGGGCAGCACAGGAGAAGCTGTCTCTGAGAAAGGGAAGAAATCCTTCAGAAAGCCGGTTTCACCATAAAACAAAGCAAGGTCAAGGGACCTGCACAGGACATCCAATTTAAAGGAACAGAATGGCAAGATGGGTGTTGTCAGATTCCAACGGATGCAATCAGCAAAATAGTAGCTATATCTCTACCAACTAGCAAAAAGGAAACACAAGCTTTCTTAGGCATTGTGGGTTTCTGGCAAATGCATATTCCAAATTACAGTCTGATTGTAAGCCCTATCAGGTGCCTCAGAAGAAGAGTGATTTCAAATTGGGCCTGGAGCAATGACAAGCCTTTGGACAAATTAAACAGGACATAGTTCATGCAGTAGCCCTTGGGCCAGTCTGGGCAGGACTAGATGTAAAAAATGTGCTGTACACTGCAGCTGGGGAGAATGGCCCTACCTGGTGTCTCTGGCAGAAAGCACCAGGGGAGACTTGAAGTCGACCCCTGGGATTTTGGAGCAACTGGCAGCACAGAGGCAAACACATCTGGGCTGCCCCACTGTGGCAAGATACTGCTGCCTGGCTAGAGAAGCTGATTGTAAAAGTATGTCACATAGATGCCCATGTACCAAAAAGCTGAGCCACTGAGGAACATCAAAACGACCAGCAGTGGATCAGGCTGCTGAGATTGAAGTGGCTCAGGTGGATTTGGACTGGCAACATAAGGGTGATTTATTTATAGCTCAGTGGGCCCATGACACCTCAGGCCATCAAGGAAGGGATCCAACACATAGATGGGCTCATGATCAAGGGGTGGACCTGACCATGGATGCTATTATACAGGTCATCCATGAATGTGAAACGTGTGCTGCAATCAAGCAAGCCAAGCAGTTAAAGCCTCTCTGGTGTGGAGGACAATGGCTGAAATATAAATATGAGGAGGCCTGGCAGATCGATTATATCACACTCCCACAAACCCACCAAGGCAAGCACTATGTCCTCACAATGGTGGAAGCAACTGCCGGATGGCTGGAAACATATCCCGTGTCCCATGCCACCACCTGGAACGCTATCCTGGGCCTTGAAAAGCGAGTCTGGTGGTGACATGGCACCCCAGAAAGAACTGAGTCTGACAATGGGGGTCATTTCCAAAACAACCTCATAGACACCTGGGACAAAGAGCATGGCACTGAGTGGGTGTATCACATCCCCTGTCATGCACCAGCCTCTGGGAAAAGCAAACGCTACAATGGACTGCTAAAGACTACACTGAGAGCACCGGGTGGCGGGACCATCAAACACTGGGATACACAGTTAGCAAAGGCCATCTGGTTAGTTAACACTAGGGGATCTACCAATCGAGCTGGCCCTGCCCAGTCAAAACTTCCATGTACTGTAGAAGGGGATAAATTCCCTGTAGTGCAGATGAAGAATATGTTAGGGAAGACAGTCTGGGTTAGCCCTGCTTCAGGCAAAGGCAAATCCATTCACTGGATCGCTTTTGCTCAAGGACCTGGGTGCACTTGGTGGGTAATGCAGAAGGGTGGGGAAGTCTGATGTGTACCTCAAGGGGATTTGATTTTGGGTGGGAAAAGCCAATAAATTAATTTGATGTTAATTGCTAAATAGCCCTGCCATCGTCTGTCATCACTACTACAGTTGCTATATGCTGTATCAATGGTATTACAGTAAAAATCACACAAATTAACAAACTATGAACTTTGATGAAACTGAGCAAAGTGCAGTGATGATGGAACTAGAACTGGCTGCAGCAACTGACATCTTCAACACACAGGCCATGAGCATGGGCCATGCCACATACACCAGCCGTGAGCTCCGGATGCAGCATGCAACAATCCAGCAGTACACACCATCTCTCCTGCCCTGAGAGACTGTTACAACAGATGGAGCCCAAAGTCATGGACTAAATGAACTCAAGGGACATTTCAGAGGGATGGCCCATTGACTAAGGGAATGATGTCTCTGTGTGTGTGTGTGTGTGTATATGTAAATATCAAAGATGATAGAGAAAATGTTGGTAATTAATTGGGAAGTGTAGGATCTGGGTGTGACATAGATGGTATAGCATAAGGAGTTGATGATGTCTTGGTTTTCATCTGGCATAGAGCTAATTTTCACAAGAAGCTTGGAGGGGACACAGCCAGGACAGGTGACCCAAAGTAGCCAAAGGGGTATTCTGTACCATGATGTCATGGTGAGTATATAAGAGGAGGGAGCTATCTGGGGAGGGGGAGTCGTTGCCTGGAGACGGTCTGGGCATCGGGCTTCCATTCCACAATTCCATTGTGTATCACCTGCTTTGTATATTCTAAGTATTGTTGTTGTTATTTTCCTCTTCCTTTGCTGTGGTAACAAACTGTCCTTATCCCAACCCACAAGTTTTACCTTTTTCTCCTGATTCTCCTCCCCGTCCCACTGGGGGAAGGGGAGGGGTAAGCAAGTGGCCACATGGTGCTTAGCTGCTGGCTGGGGCTAAGCCACGACAGCGTGCTTACTTGCTGAATATGTGGAGGTATTCCTTGCTGTTGAACTCCTCAATGTTAATAAGAGGATCTGCGTTGTTGGCAACTAATTTTGCAAGTCAAAGAAGATGTCATTTTTATTTTTAAAAATACTTTTCTACTATTGTAGCTAGAGTATAAATATAGGGACAATCTGTCTGTAGGCTTCCTGGCATACTTTAATTGTCACCAGAGATCTTAAGGGTAAAGATCAAAGAAAGTGTTGTTGCCACTTGGGCTATCCTAATCAAAGAATTGAGAAATCAAATGAAGTTCCTTGATCATCTGTGATCCTACTGTATGACTTACAGCAAGTTTCTGTCTCGATAATTTCCCCCCCCCCCAATTTTTAAAATAGCAGTAGTGCTTCCCTCATCTCCCAAGTATGTAGTTGGTGATTATGTCAACTATTTGTTGATTGCTTACTGAAGACTCTAAGCAAAAAAAAAAAAAAAAAACAAAAAAGGAAAAATTTTTTTAACATTGTGCTAAGACACTGAAAAAGGTGTGTCGTGGGATTGACTAATACTTGCGTGGTGTTTTTCTCTATTTGTTGAAGGAAGGATACCCTACATACACCAGATTTAATAGTGTCTCTTAGTCCTTGTGCTGCCATACTTGTTTAGTATTTATCCAGGGATGGAAGTCAGCAAAAGTAAAGGACAGCTTTTGCCCTGTCCACCAGGCAGATACAGGCAAAGCACAGACCTGCTAACCCACCAACGCCCTTTATTAGAAAAAAGTTTGAGAAGAGGCAAAGGAGAGTTGTGTTTCTGAAAAGTGATGTGTGTGTTCATGGCTCTTAAACGGGTAGGTGGGGAAGCATGCAAGTACCATGACACAAACTGCACCCTGTACTAATGCTCAGTTGTGCCCAGCTGTGGGAAGCTGTTTTGCAGCTGCAGGAAGATAAGCACTTCTGATTTATTCCAGTGCAAAATTCAGCCATTACCATTACAGCATTCTGGTGTTTGAGCTCTCTTTCTTCAGGAGGAGAGCTTCACTCTCAAAGTTGATAGATTTCTTCAGCAGATAAATAGCCTTCAGCAGACTTGCACTTGTTCTTTGGAAGACTATGGGCATGGTGGTGTTTTACATGTATGCAACATCTGCATGTTCTAAAGAAGTGGGGCAGAGTTTGCGGGTTTAACATAGCTGCTTTCACTACTCTCCAGATTGTCAGGGAAGAATGATAGGTGATAAATGCACACTGTAATCATCTGATTGTGGGCACTTAACAGATGCATTATTTGATTTGCAGTGTTTTCAAAAGGCTGCATAAATAATTTTTAATTGTCAAACCAATACATTAGTAGAAAACGGTTTTGTTCTTTGCAATCCTGCAATTGTACTGAATATCTCCTCATGCTTGTTACCATTGGCTTGCTTATTTTTTGACAGCACACATATAAAAATAAGTTCATCTTTCTTCTTAAGGGCTCTTATAAATTTTAAGGGAGGAGGAGAATCATTTACATGATTTTAAGCTTGACAGAGTAGCTATAAATTCAGGTAATTAGAAAAAAAAAAACCAACAAAAACCACAAAGCTCTGTTGTGAGTAGTCAGTCAATTGTATGCTGAAAGTGGCAAAATCTCCAAGTCATGGTGTTTGGGTAATGTTGTTTGCACCTTAATGTGGTATCCAGAACTTGCAGTAGGTTACCTATTTGCTGAAAGATTATATCTCTGCTTTTAGCAGGGTGTTTTGTATTATCCACACAAGCTGCAAAACACGAATTTACTATCTAAACAGACCAAGACTTCTGGTAAATAGGAAAAATACTTTTTTTTTTTTAAGTGAATGGGGCAATACCTTGCATTGAGATATGAATGGGTTTACCAGTGGTCTTAAACATGGTTAGATTCAAACTGTGTTTCTCCTAGTCAATTATTTCACTAATAACATGGAGCTTGTGTATATGGAGTTTCCCAAAAGAAATCAAAACTTTGTTACCCAAAATGCTAGTAGAACTGCTGTCTGACCTCTGCAGAGGTGAAATGGCCTTCTTTCTGTGTGTGGAAAATGTTTGTATCACTCAGCAATTTGAAGTGCAATAAAAAATGTAGTTCCCTTTCTGATCAATCCAGTCTGATTCTAGACCTTTTATCTTTGTTTTTTTTAGCATGACTCTTCTATCCATTGTTAATCCTCTCAAGCAGCGAGAAGACAGTTTAATACAGAAGACCCATTTCACCTCTGAATTCCTGGAAGCTAACACTTTGGAGTTGTATGAAAAAAAATAATGTGGGGACAAGAGGATATTTGCAAAAGAACCATTTACATTCAGATCTCAAAATACTCACTCTGACCTCTAAATGTCTCTCTAAAATGTTTTTTATTCATATCTAGCAAAATAGGAGAACATAAACACACTTACCCCTTTTCATATTTATACATTTTTGTTTGAAATCAATCCAGCGGTTCCTAAATATAGATGTCAGAATATCAGAACATAATTAAGTCACTCTTCTGCTTCTGCTGTGCAAGTAGGTGGTTATGATGGGAAGTTTATCAGTTGTCTCTTATTCTTTGGGGGTGTTTTGCTTACATGGATAAGAAATTTATCAATTTGTGTCTCTTGAGAGGATGAAGGGCTTAGGTAGACTTTTCCTAGTCTTGGCATATACTTCTAATGAGTGTAGGTATGTTATCCTCTGCTTCCAGTGAAGTCTTTTCTGATTCTATGGGGTTTTTTTTAATCAAGCTTGGTGTGTATTAGAAAGGCATACTTTAGTTCTTTGAAAGACTGCCTTTATTAATCAAATCCACTACTCATCAGGAAGAGAAAAATACCTGTTAGCTAAAATAATGCAATTAGTTAAGAGTGTTTTCATAGTGTTCTTCAAGAGCTAAACTTATGCCTATTCAGGGCAGCTCTTATTGGAAGTCAGTGATATCGAAAGAGAGGATTTTAGCTGTAAATGAGTGATGAAGGCCAGAACATGAAGTAAACATGAGGTGTAGCACAGAGAAGGCACTGAGGTTTTTTCATTTGGTAAAATGGCTTTCACTTTATTATAGGGGTGGGAGAGGATTTTCATTGTTATTAGCAGCAGGAAGAAGCATCTGGTGTTCTACAGAGGGTTTTTACTTGGAAAGTAATTTCTTTGTTAGCATCTTCATAATGATCGTGTTCACACAGTTTGTGTACATGCCAGCTTCTGTTCCCCTGAAGTTAAAATATACAAGCCCCTTGGAGTTTAGGGGATGACGCAAATGCTGTGAAGGTACTAGGGATAAGAGACTCATTACTGCTTGATTTTGTGACAATCCAAAGTCTGTACGCATATGAAGATACTCCTGTCCTACCTCAGCTCAACAAAGAACAGCTTTTGTTTGCTAATTGTTTCTAATCTATATGTGAGAAGACTGTTTCATTTTGGTATCTCCAAAAGTTGTTTCAGTCTGAAAGAATAATTCTAAACAATTAAAAATAAAAGCCATTTTTCTGTTCTGAAGACAATTCTGAATTTTATATGTTTCTGTACATGCTGAAAAGAATTAATATAAAAAACACATCATATAAAACATTATGTGGGATATACAGTTCACTGATACGAATTCTATATTCAGTGCTGCTCATTAAGCTGCTTCTGTTCAATTTCTTTGGATAACTAAGTGAAACAGTCCTCAAATTACTCAAATTTAAAAGATATCAATAATTCTTTCATGGATAAATGTGGGGGAAATACAATCCCTACCACTTTAAATCATCAGTTCAAAGAAGAGACCAGTCAAGCTGAAAATCCAGCAAATTGGGGTCAGGATGTTGTGTGAGGTGAAAACACCCATTGCCTTAAAGTGTATGATTTTCTAAATAGAAAAGGCCAAGTGAGAAGAACAGAGGCTGGAACAATTATTAAAATTTATAGTAGTCAGTGAAAAATAAAGCAGTTATCTATTATTGCATTTCCTCATGGTGGACACATTTTCAAATGAATATGATTTACCACAGAGCTTCACTACATAGCACTGTAATACTAAGCTAAGCAAAAAATGGAGCAATGCGGTAATCAGCTCCGAGGAGAAGATCTGATGCTGGTGGTGACAGCAGTTTTTCACTTACCTGGTTGGGTGCTGGTGGATGCTATCCTGAGCTCCTCTACGTTGTGTGGTCTTAGAATTGCCCTTTTGCTCAAAAAATGGTATATTATTACAAGTTTTGTGCCAAGGGAAATTTTGGGACTTGCAAATTAGATTTGTTTCATGTCTGTAGAGTTGTGGGGAGAGGGAAGGAGGAGAAACAGTGGAAAAAAATATTTAAAATGTCAAAAATGCCAGATCTTGAGTAATTTTCTTTGTAAGTAGATCTGCAGTACATGCCATTACCTGCCAATTTTCATTTCCTTTTAACCCAATTAGAAGCAGCGCATACACTAGTAGTCTTTGTGTTTTGAGGGGAAATGGGCTAAGAGGAAGGATCTTGATGTTACACCTCTTGCAATCACTTCTTTCATGGGCCAGGTGAATTTTATACACAGTATAGAGAAGAACAGGTTGAATCTTTTCTTCATTTTTCTGAAATTAAAAGTATTGAACATCTTAAGATAGAAACAAGTATTGGGCATTGCAAAATGGAGCCCAGAGGTGAAGGAAGATGGAGATGTGCAGGCTTGTGTGCGTGAAGACGTGCCCAATAATGTGTTGCTGCTGGCATGATGTTAAACTTAGCCATACAGATATATATGCCTCAACTTAAGTATTCAGTTGACAGCTCTTGGATCGCTTCATCACAGCGGGAAGGGAAGAGATTGCTTCCCTTCCATTATCTAGATTGATTTCTGCCAAAGGATATCTGTTCTCATCCCCGTGTCCTGACTGGAAACTATTAGCTAACCTGTAGTCCACAAGATTGGTATCATATTCATATAGAGGCTGTCTTATTTCAACAGCACGGTATGTTAATAAACTTACATTTGCATCGGTCCAAAAAATGAAATGTCTCTGTTGTTTCAAGCTTCGGCAAGTGCTTGAAGTTCAACGCTAATACTGAAGCACGAAATTATTACCAAGTACTGATCGGTGTGACAGTATTTGTTGTGAGAACTTGTCAACCAGTCTTGAGGGTTTTTTTGTTGTCTAAAAAAAACCCCCAAAAACCCCAAACAAACAAAAAAAGAAAAGAAAGGAATACCTAAGTAGTTTAAATTGCTTTGTAGATGTTACTGAGATGAATTCTCCAAGACTAGTTGCCCTAGGGGAATCAATATTGGGACTGTCAAAATGTTAAAGAACTGATCTCACTATAACATACTCTATTTTAAATGGGTAGTAAGTCATCTGGTATTGTAGTAATTAATCTCGTTTAAATGAGATTAAAATCAATATCAGATCAGTGACTAATTGGAGGCCTCTGATGGGTGTGGGTATGTCTTCAGGGGCTCATGGCCAATTCTGCTGTGCACACTCCTTTCTTTGTTCTTTCCCCACATTGCTACCATGCTTTTCCTCCATACCTGAATTTGCAAGCTCTCATGAACTAGAGCACTGTATAGTACAATTGAAGAGTTCTCCTTGGGGGAGAGTATTTCAGAATTGTCTGCTAATCTCTGCTAGGAAAGATAAACCTGAAATCAGAACAGATGGTGAAAATTTATATTTATTAAGAAGTAGATGCTACAAAATTCAAATCTTCCTGGCTAATATTGACATAATTGGCTTATATTCTTACTGTTCTTAGTCAAGTCCCAGTTCTGTCTGATTTTCTCATGGGCTTGCTTTATTGTTCTGCGTTCCTTGCATTCAGGTTGCAGTACAGCTGGCTGACAGCTGAGGGGGAATTGCATTTCTTTTTCTTTGAACAAACTGTATTAATTAAAATGCCTCCCACTGGGCTTGCAGTTTGCTGCAAGTAGCACATATCATTAGCTTTTAAAAACCAACAGGATCATAAACTTAGTATTATTTTAGCTTAAATGCTGTATGATTTAAGATGCACGGTACAACCCCGAGGCGGAACAGTAAACCTGGACACACAGCTCTGAGTGTCCCACAGAAGAATGTATTCTTTTGTTGATGGAAAACACTATTTATTAACTAGAAGGGGGAGACAGTTACTTTTTTTAATTAGCAAAGCAGGTTAATTGTTTGACCAGAGTATTTAAACATGAAAGTTAGTACAGTCTTGACAGATGTGTTCTTTTTTACATACATGTGCATGTATTACTGGAGAATAGGGTGCCTGGCATATTTTCTTCCTGCCAAAGCGCTTTCAGTAATGAACAGCAGGCTTCATCCACGGGCAAGTTGTAACTTGAAAAGTGTAGGCCTGTATCTTCTGTTTCCTGCTTTTCGACCTAGGTTGGAATATTCACCTAGACAGGTGAACGCATTTGTCTGCATGTTTTTAGGACATTTTCATGTTCCGGAGTTTGTTGGAGTTACACTTAGAGCGTGAGAAACTTTGGATCCAGTATAAAAAACCAAATTGATTTCTCTGTGAAGCAGGAAGTGGTGAAAGGAGAATTCCAAGGTACCTGGTTTGCTGTAAGATATCAAGAACAATAGTAAGGGACGCGTACTGTGTGTTTTAGGAGAAAGTGTCATTAGTTACAGGAGAAAATCAGAGCCTTGGACTATTTCTATACAATTCAGTCTGGGTTAGGGTTTATTGGAGTGACCCCTTGAACTGTTAAAAATGCACAGTAGATAAATGAATAGGAGCTTGCCTCTGCTGGAAGAGAAGGAATTTGCATATAGGTTTAAAATGTTTATCACATACCAAAAGCCCTAGTACTGAATATATTGCCATGGCAAATGCTTATGCTTTGTGGCCTGCGTTCACCGAGTATAAGTAAACAGGACAGATGAAGTTGGTCTGTTGGACTTCAGATTAAGGGAAATTTCCCTTATTTAAAAAAGTATCAGCCTTGGGTGATGTAATGCAGTATCTTTTTTTTCCACTCACCACATTATTAAAATGCAGTGCAGCATAAAGAATCATTAAATAAGGATGTGCAGTTCGTTAAATGAAATGCTTTATATCCAGTTAGCAGTGAAACAGCAAGCAACTAGTAAGCAAGTAAATAATTAGATTTAGAGTTTCAGCAAAGAAACTATGCCAAAGAAAGAAAGTTTGTTCCTCATCTGTCCCCCATAATTTAGAACTACACTGATGATAATGGTGGAGACAACAGAATGAGAAGGATGCATGTTTGAAAGATATATGTCATTGAGGTGTGGCAAGTAGTTGGTTGAAAAAATAGACCTAGATTAATGCTGTTGAAGTGTTCTGTCTCTGCTTCTATTTGGGAAAGGCAAAGCAGTTTGGCTTTGCTTTCGCATCTGTATCTGACTGGGATACTCGTAGCAGGAGTTCATTCGCCAAAGACTCCCCAAGTGGAGGACTCACATGCACAAAGAGGATTAAGTTCTACCGGAAACGTAGCATTTGCATCTCCTTAGCTCAGAAAGATCCAGAATAAGCTGCTTTTCCCCTTTCATCCACTATCATAGTTAGTTAAATCTTTGTCCAAGGGTATGGAACAGCTTGCTGCCCTCATCCCAAGGTGATTAAAACCAAAACACCTTGAGAGACCATTTAACTGTACAGCTTCAGGCTATTTGTGTGGAAACATTCTTTTTTTTTTTTTCCTTTGCAGGAGAGAATTTGAGAGTCCTTGAGCTGTTAAGGGGGAGAAAGAGGAAGGAGGCTGCAAAAATGGCACTGGAGGAGGCAGCTCTGTATTCCATTCTCCTCCTTAAGTATGGCTTATGTATTTATATGTTGCACTGTATAGAAAAGCGTAAGTCCTTGGACAAGACATCAGAATTGACATCTCCTGTTTCCCAGGTGAACTATCTAATTGCTAGGCCATGACCTAGTAGGTTCAGTAACTTTGGGGAGATGAAAGAACATGGATTTGACCTTCCTTGAACAGATAAGGTTACACAACCCCAATTTCCTTTGCTATCAGATGCTGGTGAAGGAGGAGAATAGAAGAGTTATTAGTTAGAATTTTGTGTTAAATGTCATAACGCTGCAGTTCTGTTACGGAATTAGCATGCAATGAAGAATATGCATAATACTTGTTCTATACAATGAGTGTCAAGTTTGGAGTCTTTGTGTAAGATGCAGCATTGAAAGATGGTGTGCAGCACAGAAATTGTCATTTTCTCCTTCATCTCTACAGATTCTATTACTTCAATACTGGTTTAATAATTTTCCTGACTATGGTCTCTTGCTACTTGTCCTTAAAGCATCATAGTTTTATTCCCAAGTGCAGAAAACTTTTCCTTTACTGAAATTTGGCAAGTCACTTTAAAAGGATGCAATTTTTCTGATCTGTAAACCTGATTTATTGGTTAATCCCCACAGAGGATGTAGAAAGTGTCATATGCTATAAGTTCTATGAGTTTTTTGTCTAGACAGAGTATTAAAGTAGGGTTATAAAGATACTCGGGAACATCTGCAATTTTTAAATGCAAGAGGACTATATTACTAAGTATCTTCTCAGCTGCCAGTTGCTTTTCACTGAATAGTTATTTTTTTTTAATAAATCCAAATGCCTGCAGTTGCTTCCTACTAAATGGCTTTGGCCTGTGTTCAGCAACTCAGGTATTATTAAGCAAGTTACTGCTTTCATTGCTTGGGTTTTGTCCAGAACCAGAATCACTGTCTCCATCTGACACATAGGCTTTTGAGATTCTTGGTCCAAAATCTTAGTGCAGAAAAAGAATGAAGATGTACACAGGTTTTCCTTCACAGAGGACTGGAAGTCAGTGAGGTAGGTTTCAGATTGCTGACAACTAATCTAGAAGTTCTGTTAGGACATACCTCAGGAGAGAACAGAACTTCTTATCATTGTCATGTTGAGTGTGTTCTTGGTCTCTTCCAAACTCTTGATGTGAACAGGAAGCTCTGCAGAGAGACTCTGCTTAGGGTGACAATCCTCATTCTCAGTGTTTGATGGGAAACACTTTGTACTGATGCTTTGTGACCTAAAACACTCTTCTGTCCCTCAGTCACCTCTGCTCTCACTTCTGCCTCAAAGCTGTTAACTAGGTTTCCTCTTTTCTTTCCCCTTTCCTATACTGCCTATGGGAGCTCTGACCATTTCAGTTGAAGTGACCTGACCCCTGACTCCTGTACCAAGGTGGCTGAGTGAAATGGTTGGTGAGAATAATGAGTCAGAGGAGAAAAGTATCAATCAAACCTGAAGATGTTTAGGGACTTCTGACATCAGGTCCGCTCTTATTGAGCTGACAAAGTTAATGCTGAATCAGCCATTTCCCTATAACGGTCCAGTTCATTTATTTCCATCAAATATTCAGCTGCCATAGATCTTAGGTATGTTTGGATTAAACTTGTTAAACCAGTACTACTTTGAGCATTGTATTATTGAGAATGGTATTTAAACTATCCCATAAGAGACAAATTCCTGTGTCCAGAATCTTGCCAGACTGAGGATTTTCCATTAGACTGAGGTCATTCTGCTAACCTTCACTGGTTTCAAGGGGAAAAAAGCTCATTTTAAACCACAGCAGTAATTAAATCTGCATGCCTACTTGACCAATTTGATATTTAATAAAAGCAGAAGTATTATGGTTCAGTAGTTGAAATAAATGACAGTCAACATTTAAAAGACTGTCATAATATGATTTTTTTTTCTTTTTTTCTTCTTACGTTTTAAAAATGTTTCTAAGTATAGTATGTAGGTATGCATGGAGAAATCCATAGGAAATATGCACTACCCTGGGATGTTCCTAGCAGGAATTTTCCACGTTTGAAATAATAGCATAAAAGACTTTCATCAGATGAAAGACTACATAAAAACTTGAAAAATTTCACGCCAAACTATTCATAGTATTTTTGTGTATATATCTGTGTAATACTATTGCTAGCCACTAGCAGAATGAAGAAAAAAATTCTCTTTCGTTAAGAAAATTTTAGACTTGTTTACAAAGAACTTTGCAATTTTATGTGATTAGAAGTATTTAACTATAGTCAATGAAATTATGCAACTGAATTTATATTTTGCTTTACTTTTTAAATTGGACATGGTAAACAAGTAGGTATTTTTCCCCATTGAATTGCAATTTATCTGTAAAACAGAAATCATTGCTTTCTGGCAGTGTACCAGTCTAGTTTGTTCATAACCTCCTAGATAATAATAGACACGTGGCTCACAGGTTCAACAGTTTTCAGACTACTGAGACAGAACAAATACTGTATTCATTTGCTTTACTGATAAGGGATCACTAATCATAGGTCTGTACAGCACTTACTGAAAGTGCTTTTTTGGCATTCTTGGGGTCTTGACTTTCAATGCTTTTTCTTTTTAATTACCTTTTTAATTACTCCCCATCCACCCTGGGAACTCACTATTGGCTCGTGACTCAGGAGTTTTGAAACGAGGAATTCCTCTTGGCTATTTAGTTTCCACCTTCCTTTTAGTAGCTACTCTGGTGATTAAGATGTACACCTCCTCCTGACTTGATGAAAGTCCCTTTCTGTGTCTGTAGATGTGGTCCAAGACAACTTTAACCCTGTGCCAGCTTTGTATTGCTCAAGCCTTTAGCACTAATGTCACATGCTGTAATAAGCAGTTTTCAACACAGGTGATGGGATTAAGTTTCTCTTCCCCCACCTCTCAAGAGAAGAAATGTTTGTTACTTTTTTCAAAATTCATTGTAGAACTGGACATCTGAAATCATTAGTCACCCTTGAAATTTTAAGCACAATGTTTGAACCACAATCAAAGAAAATTCCAGGTTTGAGCTTGACCTAAGCTAACTGTGGCACTGATGGAGTAGCCTGTGTTTCAGGGGATGACATACTAATGTACTGCATAAGATGTCAAGTGACAGCGGGCAGGTTGAATATTCTTTGAAGAGTATACAACTAACAAGCAGATAGTAAATATGTATTAGGGCAACACTCTCACTTTAAATGATAAAATTTACACTACTCCTCTATGTCACATTACTAGTCCTCAATGCTACATTACTAAAAGCAATTAAAAGAACATTTTGGTATATGGCACCATCTGAGGTAAAAGCACCATGCTTACAAGAATGACTTGGTTTGAAAAATTTTAATTTTCAATTAAGCTTGAAAGGACAAAGTGCAAAATTAAGTAACTTGCAATTAATTTCAGTAGTAATTATGTAAAAAAATCCAGGCATATAGAATATGAGGAGCGTGGCATAATTAGTTGTGGAGGTTTTTACTGCTGTAATTAGAGCAATGAATATTCATGAGGCTGTTTGGGGAAGGGAAGCACAGCAAGCAATTCTATTTAATTAAACTTTTAGCTGGCTTAGTTATAGAGGCTGTTCTTTGTTTTCATCCCTCCAAAACTGCTGTGAAACTCCCAAGGCAGGGTAGTTACACCCCAGAGTGTGAAAATGACTTTTTAGGATCTATTTTTCATGTGTAGAGGTCTCCCAGGTCATCTGTCACTCGATGAGTCATAGGTAACCATTATGTTCCAATTTTTCAGCTCTTGAAACTTTTGTGAAAAGCCTGATCAAAGCAAATTGCACATTTTATTGTTTGTGTATTTAAAATGTTCAAAGAGAAAGATGTATAGTTGAACAGGTGAGCATGAGGTGGAGGAACCATCCTGATCTTCAATAGCATGAGACACAAATGACTGCTGTACACAATGTTAAAATCAGAGTCAGCATCCAGAGGTCTTTTTTATGGGGTCCTTATGTATAGAAACAGAAATTAGGTGAAAAATTCAAGAAAAGTGGTTTTGTAAAGGGAGCAAGGAGCTGTGAGGATCAAATGTATGTATGTGATTTGTTTTGGGTTTTTATTCAATATTTTCTAGATATTTAGTATGTTCCACTTAGTCTAGAATCCAGTGTGATTTTGTTCTTTTTTAAAATTTTCTCTCCTAATTTGTGTTTAGTCAAGCTTTTAGGCTGGTAAGTAGGCATGTTAAATCAATCTCCATCTTGAATGTATGGACACTGTAGAGGGCTTGTTAAAATACCACAAAGTGCTGGAGAGGACAGTACTGAGTTGCTCAAGGATAATTAAGTGCACCCTAAGAGTAAAGCAAAGTTACCTCCTATATGATGGTAAAGAAAAAGTAAATAATCCATTAAAGTCTGTGTGTGGAGAGCAGGCTGATGGAAGCTGAGAACTCCCATTTCGGATTCTGACTGACAATTTTTATCTCTGCAATTTTAGGTGAATAATTTTTTTGATTTAAGCCTTGTCTTTTAGGTAGGAAATAGGTTTACCTGTCTTATTGGACCACTGTAACATTTCTGTGATTTGTCTGTAAATACTTGAAGGAAGACTACTATAAAAGAAATAGTATAGTTAGTTATTTGCTTCTGTATTATAAAGGAGTACTAGTAAATTTTTTTTCCTCCTGTTCGAAATTAGGTAAGCTCTTAACCTTTTTTGTTTTAACAATGATTTTTTAAAATTTCTGCAGATGCTTTTTTGTGTGTGTGTGTATAGATACATGTCCCAGCTATGCTCCCTAGTTTTTCCCACATGATGTGGTTATTCCACAGCACATATTCTATATGGTCACCCAGCTTTTGTTTAAGTATAGTCACGAAACATCATTTCACCTATTTTCTCTTCTTTCTGTGAAGTGTATCATTAAATTTGTCCTGAGTCTATTCTCTTTTACCCATGTTGCCTTTAGTTCTGGAGTGCCCAACAATCTAAAAATGAGTCACTGAGCTTAATTTTTATAAGCCATAGCTATTATAAATACTTCAATCACGTATTTTCTCAAGACTAAATAAATCCTACTTTTTTCTCTCTTGATATTTAAGCCCTGTTTCCCCATTCATCATCTTTGTTTCTCATGCTGTACTTTCACCAACCTAATTCTGTCTCTCTTCAAATAAGCTGGCCAAAATAGGATGCCAGCGTTCAAATGTGGTTTCATTGGGGTTTTGTAGAATCATGCAACAATATGTTTAATATCCTTTGCTTGTGATAAGCCAGTTTTCTATTAACCTTCTGTACCACTGTTATGCATTAGACCAAGATTCTGTCAATAAAGGTTCATTTTCATGTGACACATTAGCTAATTCAGTGCCTTTTAAACTATGCTTAGCTGTACTAATCATTATTATTTGCCTCCAGTCTTTCCATGCAGAATGTGAACTATAAGTATGCTACTAAAAAATCTCTTCATTTGTCCTTGCATACAGTAATTATCTTGACATAGTGATTAATAATTATGATTCTTGCCTCTTAATACAAATTTTAAAATACATTTTTCTTTCTTGCATTGTACACATGCTTTTCATATCAAGAATTGCACAGTTCAGTCAGTCAGCCAGAGTCAAAGGGGAAATAAGTGTTTCCACAATCTCTGTGGAAACAAAAAGCAAGACTACATCTTCCGCAAGAAAAAAGTCTGGCACTGTCACATTCATTAGGCTATTTATTCAGCACTGAATAAACAACCTTTCATCAAGTGCAGCAATTTTCCTCGTTCTGTAATTAAAGATATTTTTTGCTTAATTCATTTATATGAAAACTTGCTGAAGTGAGACCAAAGTTTTTATAATACATATTTCGAAAAGGTTCTGGATAAAGTCCCAGGTACTATAATATCTTTATTTACTGTCTGAAATGTTATGCTGAGTCCATCCACAGAGGAAAGCTATCCAAATTTCCTTTACACGTTAGAGGAGGAGATGAGCTCCTTCTTCTTTTATGACTGCATGATTAGCTTCTAAGGCTTGTAGAATTTATAGATTTGTCAGTGAAGTATGAACTTCTGCTGAACTTGGCAGTAGGATGGGATCATGTTAACAAGTGAAATAAAATTCTTTGTAAGAGCAGCTCCATCCTCATTGTTATAGGGTGGTTTTGGTCTTTTTTCTGCTTATCTGAAAGACAGGCTTGGTGAAACTAATGCAGGTTTGTCAGCTCACTTAGAGAAATAACCCAAATTTGTTTTTTATGGGGTGTTTTGGGTTATTTGATTGGCAGGGGGTGGGATGGAGTGGGTGGGTTTGGCCAGCATATACATTCAGGACTATTAGAGGTCTTGGGGTACTCCAAAGATGCATCTAAACCATTGCTGGCTCAAGGTGATATGTTCCAGTGCTTCATTATTCTTGCCAATGAGCAAGCTGCATCTGACACCAGAGCTACACATGTGGCTTAGGAAGTTTATAGTAAGTTCTTGTGGTGATTTGGGGGTAAGTGGTTCAGATTCAATCTGGCTTGTAGTTACTTAAATTTCATAGGATTTTTGATATTCTGCAGAAAAAAATTGGGAAACTCTCCCAAGGACATAAAGGGATGATAGCCCTACGATAAAACCATCAGAGCGGTAAGGGTAACTGGAAATCCGAAGGCATGGAGCCATGTGGTGCTACTACCATTCACTCATAGACAAAGACAGCAGCTCTAATCAATTAGATGTATGAAGTAAAGCTGTGATCTCTTATGTTAGTCATTTGGGATGCTTTCCTGCAGCTTTTGAAATTACTGAGTTTATGTTGTTAGTTGGAGCAGGCATTGTTTTGATTCTCTTTCGTTTCAAACTTCTGTATTTGAAAATATTAAAAGCTTCTTTGCAATGTTTTCTTCAGCCTAAACAACCCTAACTCTTACAACCTTTCTTGGTAGTTAGTGTCTAATGGACATCTGGTAAGTCATGTTGTTCTCCACCAAGTTCTGATTCATCTTTGCTTTTTGTGAAGTGTGGTGTCCTGAGCAGACACCCTGCTAGGGCTGGGTACTATCGGGGTTGCATTTTTCACCACCAGTTAACACCCTGTTCTCTGCTGACATCTGACTACATGTGATCCTGACCATCTCCGCTATTTTCTGATCATTTTGAATTTTAATCTTGTCTAGCAGGGTGCTTGTGTTGCCTAACAGCGAGCTGAATAAGCATATTCTCTCTACTTTGTCATTCAGGTAGTTATTGAATAGTATCAGATTCAGAGCAGAGCCCTTTGGGCCTCCCTGAAAAGCTTTCCATTTTGTAATGAACCACTGGCAGCCACAGCCTTTGAATGGTTTCCTCCTACTCCCTATTTGCCATGTCATACTTTCTGATCAAGTTAGATTTTTACCAGACGATGAAAAGCACAAGTTTACCTTCTTCCTGGAGTTAATGCCTTCTAGATGCTCGTTGGTGTCCCATTTGTGTACACTAGCTTTCAGATGCAGCTTTTTTCCCCTTTCTTTTTTCCTCTTTGCTTGACTTGCTTATCTTTTTTTTTTTTTCTTCCCTTTGCTTGCTTATCTTTTTTTCGTTTTTCTTCCCCCTCTCTTTCTCTGGCATTAGATAGTCTGTGTCTTGCGATCAGGAAGACCAAACAGGGCTATGCAATAGCTACTTTCACAACCAGTTGTTGCCATCTTTGCTGTTTCATTTAATGCTTTATTTCTTCTTTTATAATATTAAAGGAAAGACTTAGAGTTTGATTTACAACCAAGTATGATGTTTGTTAAGACCTTCCTGAAGGTGTAACCTGAACATAGTGAAGCTACTGAGGCCACCGTTTGGCAATACTTTCAGTTTACACTGAGTTTACAGAGCTTGTAGCTAGAAAGAAATGTTCGTTTGTACGCCAAACAATTGTAATGTGAAGTCAGGATAACTTTCAGAAGCAAAGCATCTGATGATGTAACTTCACACAGGTGCTTTCTCTGGTGGAACCCAGCACTGAGCTCCATCTTGGTTTGAACTGCACATCTACCCAAGTTCACTCAGTCGTGGACTTGCTTTCCTCCCCTGTCTCCTTTTGCTTCCTAGAGGCAAACAGGGCAGCCTGCAGGGCTCTTGCTAGAATGGATTTGCCACCTGCTGCATCCTAGAAGCCGTCAGTGAAGGGGCATTGGGTAGGTATGAATGGATGATGTGAAATGTGACCCTACCAAAGGGATTAGGTGACCTAGCAGGTCTTGTCTGTCTCTGCTTTCTGTTTTGATTCTTTTTTAACTCAAGATCACAACCTGCTAATGGTTTCTAAATCATTAGGACACTATTTTGAACAAGTGAAGCTATGTGGACTGCATATCTGACATCTCTTCCTCTTCACAACTCTAGAAAAAAATAGGATTGATAATAATAATAGATAAGACAGGGCATGGACTTTGTACTAACTCTTTTTCAAAAAGCAAAGCCATTACAATACAGTCCTTGAATGATTAGACTAAACTTAAAAGCTGATTAAAAACTTACTTTACAGTATATCTAAATCACACTTAAACAGTATTCTTTGCCAAGTATAGCTGACTCTGCAGGCTCTGTAAACCCTGCACCGCATCTCTTCAAGCCTTATTATCCTTCTTGTGCACCAGCTGTCTGTACCACTGATGCCGCATTTAGGAAAAAGTTAATGTGCCCATTCTAGCTAAACAGTATGTGTCTGTTCTTACCAACCTCCACAATAAACGCTGTAAAAATGTGATTCATGTGTCTGTCCTGTACAGCATCCCATGTTCAGCTTTTTCCAGACATTCTATTGAAATAACATGCATTTTTGCAGGCATGCAGATCACCCAAGATAAATTGGTAACAGTTTTGCAACATGGTATAATTTAGTTTCAGGGTTGATAGATGATAAAACCACAAGCATTTAATCCACCGATTTTCATTTTAATTAGTTTACTTTTTGTTTGGAGTTTGTTTTTTTCCTCCTAGGTATTCAAATGATTCCAAGGAATGTTAGCAGAGCATGCAATGGAAACTTGGATTCTAAACTCTCAGGGTCAGACTGGCATAGGAAAGGCAAAGCCACCCATGGCCTTTGACAAATCTATTTTTCTTCATACTTTTGCCTTGAAACTGCTTAAAACCTTTCAAAATTAATCAAGGTAGGTAGACCATGCTTCTGTGCTGGAAGGGAGCAGGGAGCTGATACAAAGCCCAGGCTCTTGCCAACCTCAGAGCTCTGTTATTCCAATTAACCATTGCAGAAGACAGGATGGTGCACTTGCAGATAAATATGCCAGTGTTCCCAAGGGTATTTGGTAAAGAATATACTTGTTATGCCATTGAAGAAGTGAAGATAAAGCTGATGTTGGAGGCTAACTGTGAGTCTGCTTGGGTCTTGCTGGTTGAATTTCACAGACAGTTCTGTTAACTTTTCCATTAAGTTGTAAGTTTTAACTTCCAAGACTATACAATACTACTTATTAATTGTACACAATGGATTACACAGCAACCAGAGATCCAAAATCTGGACTTCTCCTGCTGTTGGGGAGTACTGTTTGTGACTTGAACAAGGTGAGATTGGAATATCTCTTGGGAGATTAGGGGAAGGAGCAGGCTGTGGGACCGGATCAAGGGCTGTTATCTCCACCTTAGGCACAGTGCTTGCACTGGGGCTAGAGCCTGGGCTGCTGCTAGTTGACATAGGTCTTGGCAAGAGCACCAAGAGCACATTTATGCTATGAAAACAATGCAGTTTTACTTTCTTTGAAGCACATTCTTGCTTTATTTTGTAAGCTTGGTCCACCAAAGAGCCTTTTAGCCTTGCTGCTATTTGAGATTTTCATTCTGCAGAACAGATTTAATTTACTGACTGGGAGGAGGACAATAGTAGTGGAAGCCCCTAGAACTTTCAGTGCATCAAGTTCTTGCTGAGTGGCATCTTCCTGTCATAAAATGTGAGAAATGTATAGTAAGTAACTTCTTGGCAGTCTCCTTGATGATGACCCTCCATTTTCAAAGGAGAAAGATGAGACAAACATAAGTAACTGAACCCTCTATTTAGAGAGAAGGACTTTATTAGGAGAAAGTTCATCCTTTTTATGTTCTGCCTCTGCTTTATAGTTTCTGTACTGTCTGTGAAATAATCAAATTATACCACTAGCCTTTTGGGCTATCACGTGTCCAGGAAGTGCTGCTTAGATCAATGTCAGAATGATCCTGAATTGCATTTGAGTAATACTTTAATTTCCTCCTTGGCCTCCATCCAGCTGCCAAGCCTGGACCTTTTGTTTCTATGCTTGATGGCAGATTTTGGCTTTACGGGTTTTTACATTGCTGCCAAGTTAATTTTAGAACTTTAGTTGCCATGGCTACTGCTAAGTATTTCTTCATTCTCTACTTACTTGTTCAGTTTGCTGCTTTTTTTTTTTACATTTGAACTGTGATGTGTGAAATGCATTGAATATTTATCCTACTCTGCAGAAGATAAAAAGGAGGGCATGTGAGAGGTGAGGCTCTTGATCTTCAGTCTGATGACTCAGCTGCTCTTTCAGCAGCTGCAAAGACTTGAAAGCACTTTTTTTGTAACGTGTGGTCAGGGTGAGGGAGGAAGGCATGCATAATGCACTTATTCTGATGCACTGAATGTGATGTGCTGAGACTACTGCTAATTCTGCTGACTAATACTGTCTTGAGGTTTATCTGTGTCTTGCTGGCTAGTCATATAGGTTTATAACTATATATAGTTCCAAGTCTTATGCTTAGCTTTAAATTCTTTGGAACAATGGCCATTGTCTTGCTTAGAGCCCACACAGTACATTATCCAGAGAAATTCTACTTCATTACTAGAGCACCAAGGTGCCATACTAATACCAATAATGATTAAAAAAATTATATGGATGGATAACAAGTTCTCCATATCTACATGTCCTACTCTGTTTATGCAGGCAAGGTCATAAATGTCTTCTCAGTCATCTGAAAGAATAGGCAAAGACAGAGCACCCAGTGATATTGAAACTGATGATTAATATTTGACACTTACGATTTTGAGGAAAATGTAGTTCTTGTCAGTACAGAAGAGCTTGGGAGAATGTCCTGAGAGCCCAAGAACATCATTATCTAGTTTTTAGGTGGGATAGCAGGGCAGGGAGCCAGGCAGAGGTGGAGAAAATTACCTGATAGGCAACTTCAAGAGCTGGGAAGAAAGCCACCCTCTGCTCCAATTTCTTCTCTCGAGGGCTGTGCTGGCTGCTGGTAGTTCTGGTCCATGGGTATTAGGGACACTTGTGATTACCATGGGGTGAAACAAAGAATAATCTGGTGCCATTTCATCCCAGGACATCTGTGCAGATCAGTGGTGTCTGGCTGTGAAGCCATCAGTGTTGTAGACATACCTGGAAGGAGCTTGAGGTTTCATCCTGCTGCTTTCCCAGAAAGCTTATCCATTTACCAAGTACATGGTAAGCAAAGATGTAATCATATTGTATTACTTTGGCCAATTCCATAGATAAGATCTGTTCAGTATGTGTAACAGATCTGTTAACAAATCTCTCCTGTGCATGAAACAGAGAAAGCCAAAGCAGGGCAGAAACACTCCTCTGAATGCAGTTGAAAACAAATCCTTGTCTTGGGTGTCTAAGGGAAATACGAAGTTGTTTGGGGAGGGGAACAAATGGTAACTGAGTGTGATACTCCATGAAGTCACGGTGCTGTGCTGTCTGGGCAAGATCTTGTTTGTAGCTTGGAGAAGGGCAGTAGCGAAAAAAGATAACCGGCTTAGAAAGGACATTACTAGAATAAAGAATATTCTGAAAGTCCAGTACGCAAAATATACATGACTTGTTTTAGTGGGACATAAAATCATTAAAGATGGGAAATTTAAGAGCTTTTGGAGATTTAGCTGGATGCCCTAGGAACTCCTAGCACAGAAAGTAAATAATGTGCAGAGGCTCTGCCTGTCTGTATTTGATTTTTGTCGTCTTTAACCTTCCAAGCTGCAGCTCTGCTCTTTAACCAGTTGGAATTTAAATGTGTTGTTACAGTAGCGTCTTTGTTGGAGATGGACCGTGGCTTGTGCTCATTAAGGCTACAGATGTCTGCTCAGATTATGTATTTCAAAAGCTTTTTCTCTGATGAACTGTGAAAAGCCAGGCTTGAGCAAAGGATTGCGAAAGATAAAATAATAGTCCCTCATCCCTGTGTCTGACAGGCTTAATGCAGTTACTCTCTGAGTGCAACCTGTTATGTTTCCTTTATCAGTCTTTTCCTAAATTATTTGCAAAGCTTTTTACACTCCAAAAATGTCTAATCTGCAAATTCAGCAATTCCCAGGTAATAAGGTCTAATAGGCATAAATGACATTGATAAACTGTTTATATGTGTTGTGATTAGAAAACATAGATCTTTGGGGGGGGGGGGGGCATGAAAGAATAAATACTCCGTGAATTTAAGCTAAATTAGCTTGCCCACTCACCTTTTTTGTGAATTTGCATTTAACAGCAGAGCAGATAGAACTTTTTAAACCTGCTTGTGTAATAGCTGCTTCTTCTGGGAGAAGATGACTGAATGTCATGGTTTAGCTCCAGCCGGCAGCTGAGTACCATGTGGCCGCTCACTCACACTCCCCCCGCTCCCCCCTCAGTGGGATGGGGAGGGGAATCGGAAGAAAAAGGTAAAACTCATGGGTTGGGATAAGGATAGTTTATTACAACAGCAAAGGAAGAGGAAAATAACAACATCACTTATAACAGAGTATATAAAGGGGGTGATACACGATGGAATTTACTCACCGCCCAGAAGCCCGATGCCCAGACTGTCCCTAAGCAGCAACTCCTCCTCCACAGCCAGCTTCCCCCTTATATGCTGACCATGACATCATGGTATGGAATACCCCTTTGGATAGTTGGGGTCACCTGTCCTGGCTGTGCCTCCTCCCAGCTTCTTGTGAAAATTAATTCTATCCCAGATGAAAACCAGGACACCAAATTATCAAGAAATTCAGTTCAATGACTTCTGTGATGTGTAAACATTTGCTAAAAGTTACTAGAGCTGAACTAGAGAGTCATGGTTTTTCCTTTCTAAAGCAGTCGTGCATGTCCAGCTATGATTTTTTCAGATGTTCTTATATCTTCACCTTCTCCCTATTACAATGTGCACAAAATGGATAGAGGTTTATCGGGCAGTCTCAGCTAGATACTCGTCATTCCCTTCCACACCTGTCTCTCCAAAAAAACCAGAATGTTACTAAGGAATTACCAAGAAGTTACTCATTTCAACATGACCAGATACGTAGTAAGACAAAGAAAAAACTTGATGTAAAAGTCTCTTTTATGCAAAACTGTCTCATAGTTCTGCTACTTTTAGCTGTGCTATAGAGCAGTTTTCTTGCTGGAGCATTATTTTGGAAGACCATTAAGGGCAGTTCATTTCTTTTCCTTAAATGGGAAGTACCATCTCTAGGGCTACAAGCCAAGCTGTGCTGATAGGATCAGGTAATGTCACTTTCATCTTTTGTAGGTTTGGATTTACTTTGCTAGAAAAGGGAGGTTGGATGCATGTTCATCTTTCTTGGTTTACATATGCCAC
Organism: Balearica regulorum gibbericeps; assembly: GCF_011004875.1. NCBI lineage: Eukaryota > Metazoa > Chordata > Aves > Gruiformes > Gruidae > Balearica > Balearica regulorum. Next base: position 49,095,945 of record NC_046188.1, on the reverse strand, counting down.
AGCAGAAGCTAAATACCACTGGACTTCACTTGCGAGCATGTTTTGCTAAGGATTGTGTCATCTTGGCCCAGAAAACCCATCTACAAGGCAAGAATAAGGTTGTTACGGTGGTGGAGGACGACTTTGTTTCAATGATAGCTGAATCTTCCTAGGCAGAACTCTATCTCCATCTGATCCTTATGGGTCCCTTCCAACTCAGGATATTCTATGACTCTATGATCTCAGAGATATGGTGCGCTCTGTGTCTGTTCCTGTAAAGGTATAAAGACTGTGCATGTTTAGGGAGTTGGATTCTTTGCATGGGGAGGGAGAGTGTGTCTCTGCACTGCTCAGGACACAAGAAAAAACATTTGACAGATAAATCAAGTTCTTTCCCTCTTTACAGGATATATCTCCTCAGTGCAGCTCCATATGAGAGACACACAAGCTAGAACCAGCTGAACTGATGGAGATGCTCATTCAAATCCCAAAAGCAATATTGCCGTGTTGACCAGTTCAAAGGCTGCACCAGATAGCACTATTCCAAACAGTACCTTCATGTTTCTGCTTCTGGTTCAGAGATCTCTACAGAGACCTGTAGTCCCTAGTGTAGGCATGTCCTTAGATTGCTCTTGTTCTCACAGATACAGTGAACTAAATGGGAATACAAGCAATAGATCTAAAAACTTAAAAAGAGATAGAGACTTACTGGTAAACAAACGATGTTTCATTAGCCACAGTAATCCCAAAGCTCCAAAACAGCATGTTAACTGCAAATTGACACAAAATCTCTGCAAAATATGTGGGTGGTTGTTGCATGAAAAGGATCATAAAACTAGATCAAGTAGATGTTTTGTTTCAGACTTTCCTAAAGTTGGTCATCAGATCCCATTTGACTTTTGACAAAATATTTGTTCTTCAGCAATTTGGTTGATCTGTTTGGATTTATGGAGGCTTTTCATGCAGGACCTAGAAGATGTTATCCTAAACAGATGGATAACCTTAACAGTTTTGAAAAGAAGTTGACATATAATTCACTTCTCTCAATTTTCTTCACTTTTAGTAAGATGGAGATTATAAAAAGAAGGGACTGTGCTGCTGCAGAATGATCCCACGGTAACTAATTAGGTCTCATCAGGTCTCCAAAGGCATCCTGTTCTCATTGTTATGCCAATGCGCTGTAACCAGTAAGCCAAGTTATATGAAAGCCTTGTGATGTTTTACAGGATGTCATAATATATTTACTTTTCTTGCACTGAAGAATTGCAGGTATTGGTATTCATCCATGGATCATTCCTTGCAAATAAATTTGTTGACATTTGCATAAAAATGATCTGCTTGTCACTGTGTTCCCTATGCTGGCCCTTGTCCGTGATATGTGACATGAGTTCATTTCTCAGCTGGTGAATTTAGGGAGTGTATTAAAGAAGCCACAGCAATATGTGATGAGCTGTAATTAAAATTACTAATGCATGTAAGTTCCTTTCCTCCCTTCTGCTTTGATTTACATTCTTCATGCAGACTTTGTTCACTTTGAGTGAGCAGAGACCTGGTGTTGACTGGTGAGAATGATTTCTGCTTTCTCTCCAGCACAGTTGCATGGGGAAATAAATTTAGGAAGGATCCTTGCTGAGGTGTGACACTGGGTATCAAGAAAACTGTGTAGCTTGCAGCTGGCCTGCATAGCTCTGGTCTGTGGTTGTAGTGGCATCATCAGTAAAACAGATCTATTTAAGAGAAGTAGTTTTCTTAGTAGCAGGACTAATAATCATGTTCTCTTAGTTCTGGTACAGTCTTTCTTTCCCATCTCATCTGTTCTTACTAAAATATCTATGACTTAAAATGGAGATGTTTAAAGGATTAGCCATTTTATGTTGTATTATCTTAACCTAACTAATGCATAAGTTATTTTTAGTGATGCTGGAAAACGTGGTTTGGTGTTTAACCATGGAAGCAAACTACCAAAATCAAATATTGAGAGAAATACCCAAAGCATCTTGGTGCGGAGCAATGGGTGCTTGAGGGAGGATCTTCTGTTATGCCAGACAGTTGTCTATATTTCATTATTTTGTTGCTAGGGAAATTTGTAAGTGGCTCAGTTGCAATTCTTAGTGACCAAAAAATGGGTTTAGTTGATAGGCGAGAGATAGGAAAATCGTATGTTAAGATTTACTGTCCCAGCCTTCTGCAGTAGGAAATAAAGAATTTGGATGGATAGTCCTCTTGTAATTGTGTGGATTTTGGAGGTCAAGGGTTGAGTTTGTTTTGTTTGTTTTTTTACTCAACCTCTCATTTTTCTTGAGGTAGATGAATGTCCTATATCAGAATAGTATTTTTCTTTTTGGGCTATAAGGAGTAACAGCCTGCACAGAAATAGAAATTCTCCCCCAAAAAAGAAAACAATACTCAAAGGCTGTATGACCTTGTGAACAGGGGGCTGAAATGGAGTCAGTGGAACATGGTTCTATGGTGCTGGCATGGACCTTGAGTGTGGCAGAGTCGCACCTGTGTGTTTATGCCATTTTGCTTCTCTGATCCTCTTTCTTCATTTGTATTTTGTTGCCTTTTATTGTGTTTTCTCATAAGATTTGTATGAAGTTTAAGATCCATTCAAATGTTGTCCAAAGTCATTATTCCATTACCTTTTTGTTTGTCTGGGCCCAGAGCCGGGGCGGGAATTCCTTCTCCTATATTATGACTCTGAACAAATCCAAGTATAACTTCTGTTACAATTTTTGTTAACTGCCGGTTGCTTGATGCCTCCCGCAAATGAAACGTATCGTATATGCTCTCTGAAATGTACCTATTCTGATTTGGCCTTATCATCATCCCTCTAATACTGCTGTTTAGGGTCGTGCTTCTGCTCCTGCTCCCTGCCACTCGGTTCCAACCATTCACTTCACCATTTCCATCTCAAGTTGAAGCTCACTTGTGTGATCTTTAATGGCCTTAGCCCAGCTCATGTTTTTCTTTTCCTCATCTTGTTCTATCCTAACCTGGTTTTTTGTTTGGTTTGGGGGTTTTGTTTTGTTTTTACCATTCACTTCTTTCATTGCACTCTTTGCTTTTAGACTTTCACATCTCTTACTGGTATCACATCTACTAGGCTTACATTGCGGTCTTGTGATCACAAACATCCAAATAACCACCCTTTACTGAGCAGCTATATATATTTTTCTCCCGTACTTATTTTGGACTGTTAGATCTGTGGAACATAGGATTTAGTAAACTCTGACTGTGCTGCCAAGTTATCATTAAGAGTAAAGATCAGGCCTTTTACATCTCTGATTCTAGCGTGCTTTGCTGGATACAGCTGAGGTACTCTGTTTATGCCTCGGAACTGGGTGTCTTACCTCTGGAAGCAAAAATTTGTGACTAATAGGTAGGGATGGGGGGGAGATAGTCCCATGATAGTGCACATGGTTCCTACTATTGTGTGTGTTTTCCTCTTTCTCGGTTTGTCTCTCCCTAGTAGTTTATCTGCTGGCACTTACTGTGTGTGAGGATGGACTGATTGGATTGTGGAAAAGCAGCTTATTTGCATATGCATGCAAATCAAAGATTGGCTGACTATCACTCAGTCTTAGCCAATCTCTGATTTGCATGCATATGCAAATAAGGTAATTTTCTACAATCTAAAGGAAAAAGGAAAACTTGCTTTGGCCACACAGTGTGTTACCAGAAAACACAGCATAGGTTAAGAGCAGTTTTATACTGAAACAAATCTCAGGCTTCCTTTTCCTTTTGTCTTGCAGAGGCAGGCAGTGGCCAAGATTATGTGACCTCAGAAAATCAGCTGCTTTACTACCCTAGTATTACCTATGCTATCATTGGTAGCTCTGTCATTTTCGTACTTGTGGTGGCCTTTCTTGCCTTAGTCCTGCATCACCAACGCAAACGCAACAATCTCATGACCCTGCCAGTGCATCGACTGCAGCACCCTGTCCTGCTGTCCCGGCTGGTGGTCCTTGATCACCCACACCACTGCAGCGTCACCTACAACGTCAACAATGGGATCCAGTACATGTCCAACCAGGCGTACCACAGGCCAGTGGACCTGGACTCTCCACCATCCTATTCAGAGGCTGTGCTTGACCAAAGGTATGTACAGGAGCTACTTCTGAGCTCACCAAAGTTTCAGGCTACTGGTTGCAACTCTGTTAATCTGTTCTGCTGGTCCCCATTTATCCTTATGACTGCTTTTGACAGTAATACGGCATTGCAATTCTGTCACATGCATAGGGCCAAATTTGAGCTCCTCCTGTGTATGAAAAATTCATGGTCCTCAGGTTCCCTTACTGTTACTGGTAGTAAAGGGATTTAAGGCAAACTTAAGTCATACTCTCTTTAGCACGTGTCGTCAGTAGTAGAGATTTTGAGGATGGCAGGAGAATGCAAAGAAATGTATCACTTGTCTAGTGGTGATATCCTGTGCCAGTCTGGAATCAAAACATGAAAACTGAATTTGGAGTTTTGCCAAGAACCAGCTAGGTTGTAGGTCATACTATTTATAAAAAAATTACCCTGGTCATATGTGGTAAGTATATAAAGGTAACAGGTCTTCAATTCTTGCATAAAGAAATTGTATAGTCCCTCTGCTCTGCACTGCTTTTCTTTTACCAATAGAAGATAAGAATAGGATTCTGAAATGGAAAGTGCTGTTCTCATTTTAAATAGTTTAAAGTGCTTTGAAGTTTTGTGGGTGGGTGTGGTTTGGGTTATGATGTTTTTGTAGTTATGACACTGGTTTTATTTGTAGATAATTAACCTTCGTTTTAACCTGTCTGTAAAGTCTTTCCAAACAAAACTCTTAGACTGACATCCTCTGTACATAAAAAGGGTATGGTATGAACTTTAATGATCCATATTGTCCACTGTCACCCTGTCAGTATTTTCTGGTACGAACTCTGGGATCTAAGAATGCTAATATAATTATTTACATTCCTGTTCTCTGCTGCATTTGGCAGCAGCTCCCATGTCTTAATGTTGACATTCAGAATAATGATATCTTTTCATTAGTAAGGAGAACTAAATAAGCAGCTGTCCAGATTGTAATCGCTTCTCACCTGGGCTGATACAAACCATCAGCAATTTCAGAGCTTATTGCTCCCAGGATCTGTTATCAATGTGCTAAACCCTTCAGTCCCTTTACTTGTTTACTATCAGAACCAAAAAACAGTTTTCCTGAATCCAGTACTCATTTATGCCTACTTAGCAGTTGCTCTGCATGTGATATCATGACAGCAACAGTGATTTGTCATGTGGAGAATTCAGTTCTTTATTTATTTGTAGACCATAAGCAATTAACCTCTGTCACTTAACAGAGGTTTCCTTAGAGCTTTCTTGTGTCCACATCATTATCTATAGGTATAAATCCACTACTTCCCTTATTTCTTTTAAAGTGCTTTCTCATGTTGTGTAAATGTTATATAGGAGAAATTCTCACCTCTTGCAGTTTTCTTTGAGGGTAAGCTGAGATTTGTTGCAAGTACATACCCATGAAAATCGGAGTGTAGAGTGTTAAGCAGGATGTAATTAGCTATGTTGCATCTTGACCAAAAACCTTGGTGCCCAGTGGTGCTGTGGATGTTTTGGAATGACCTGAATAATGTAGGCCGGTCTGTTTGAGATCTGATAGGTGTCACCATGGAAAAGCTAAGAAATAGTGTTTGTTTTTTTCATAATTGGAAAATATGTACTTTCTTCTGTACCACTGTTTTTGGTAACCTCTTACTATGTTGTGTATCTTACAGCAGACCTCCTTGGTTTGACCTTCCTCCACCACCTTACTGTTCTGCGTCTGAATCCCCTAATCAGCCAGATCTTCCTCCTTACCGATCTCGAACGGGAAGCTTGGTGAGCACAGACATCCCCATGGCAGGAATCCCTCTGGGCACAGTCGGCAGCTGGACAAGAGACATCCATGACAGCATGGATGGCCACAGGACTCTTCTCGAGAGGACAGCAGATCAAAGCGATTCTCTGGTCAACCATATTACTGAAAGAGAAGTGTAACTGCTTTGAGATGGGCAGGAAGACATTTACTTTTTCAAGTCTGTATGGGTTAATCTGCTGTAGCTAATAGATTTCAGGGGGACATGTGCCTGAATGATTACTTGATTTGAATCCACACTAAGTTAATATGTGAATTCAACATTTTGGGCTCATCAAAGACAGAGCTGTGAGAATTAAACCTAAGAGTCACATCAGCTCTCCACAATATTTCTGCAAGCAAGTTCTGGTTCAGACTAGTAAGAGAAACATCAGTGCTGTGTCAAAGAACTGATGTGATGTATTTCTTGGACTATTTACTGTATATGAATGTATATATGTGCATGTGTAATATATACCAATGTTGCACACAAAAACTATGCCAAAAGGACTCTTGTTTTCAGACTGTCTCCTGTCCTGTCGCAATGTGAGCTGTTTCTTATTACTGCCTGGTGCCAACTGGTTGTCACTGAAGCACATCAGAGGCAGTCTTTCTGCTTGGAGGTCTGGTGCCCAATGCTAGCCCACTGGCAGTGCTCAAGTTGCAGAAAATGTCCTACTTGACCCTTCTCTTCATGGCCTGAACATTATCACTGTGAATGTAATTTTCAAAGTTTAAGATTGTAAGGATGGCAAACAACTCTGTAACTGAGCAAATGAGGGGGTTTCCCAGATGCTAATATCTAGACCAAATTTGCACAGGTTTTCTCAGGACCACCACAAAGGTTGGCTTATCTGTCAGACTTCAAGGCTGAGTACAGAGACACTGAAGCTTCTCAACAAACCAGCGCAATACTTCTTTTCAAGTGTGGCAAAACAACATTACTCCGTGTGTTCCTTCTTAAAAAAAACCAAAACAACCAAACAACAAAACAAAAAACTCCAAACTGTTTCAGCTAAATCTTGAACACCAAAACCAGCCAGAGGCAAACGCCCGGCACGGAAAGCTTTAGTGTGAATGTCTTGTTTGTTATATTTGTAAATTAACAGAAAGCAGGTCATGTAGTGAAAGGTGTTGGGCTTGTCAGCCCTGTCTACAGCGCGTATACGTACACGATGTTTAATACTCTGCGTATGTATGTAAGTAGTGTATTGCGTAGGTTTAGTTCTACTGCACCAGTAGAACTCTTAAAATGTCAAAGTTTCACTTATGATACTCTCTCTTTTTTTTTTTATGGAGTTTGCCAATATTCATGTTCATTTGGCTGAAATTCTGGCTTCTGCAAAAAAACAGAATTATGTGCGTTTCTTTTGTCCTGACTCTTGAATGGTCTCCTGTGAAGTGTGTTTCAGTGCACAGTGTTGAATCACCTGTGTGAAAGCATCTCAGAGGTAAAGGTATTTAGAGTGGCAAGAGGGGAGGTAAGCTGTGAATTCAAATGCCACTGCAGTGCTATGGTTGTGCTCAGTATACAGAAAACAATGCAGTGTCTTCCTCTTGTCCAGAGGGAAATTGGCCTTGTAAAATGATTTATATTTGCCTATCAGACATATTTCCCACTCTTTCTTCTATGTAATGAACAGTGTCATTAAACAGACTTCACTGTTTAATGGAAATGAAGGAAGCTGACTGCCCACATCCGCTTTCTTCCTCCCCATCTTTCTAAGGTAACTTCTTTCACCCAAAGGTGATGTGCTCACAACCCAAGGATTGTTGAGCTTGAGTGTAGGCAGGGGAACAACTTGAGTTCAGTCTCAGTTCCCACACGTACACCTGAAATTTTTTATAGTGTTTCTTTTTTTTCTAGCTCTGGAGTCTACTGCCATGGTAAGTAGGAGGGAGGGGCTGGATGGATTTGCAAGCAGAGGTCATTCCAGGACTGAGATGACACGGTGGGGAGCACTGGAGAATTCTAATGCTGATGGGCTTGGCTGACTTTGGAGGGAGATTAGTGGCAGCCTTTCTTTACAGAGTTAAGCAGCTTGAAGTGCGTTGGTGAGGATGCTCCTAGGTCCTTGTAAAGCAATGTACAAGATTGGGTCAGGTTTTCATCCTGCTGGGAGCTTCAAGCAATGTAATTACGCTGTCTTTCACAAAGCAGGACTTGGCTAATTAGACTGTCCGACTTGATAGGCAGACTGTTGTCATTGTCACATAGCAGACAGTTATTCTTTATTTTACAGGTAGGTTAAACTTGGGTACATAGCTGAGATAATAGTAAAGGTGGGTGCAGGGGTGTCTCCTGTGAGCACTGGGCCTGCTGTCCCTCTTGTCTTTTGTTAAGGTTCTGCTCGGCCTCTGTAAGAGAGCTACATAATACTGTATCAGAATTACCCTTAACATTTTTCTGTCACAGTTTTTGAAACATTACTTTGGACTTTAAAATATACTCTTGAAGAGTTTGCCATAGTTCCATTAGAATTAGACATCTTTTTAATTTTAAAGTTGCCTAAGGCTGTTAAGAGTGTTCAGTGTGTCCAGATACATGGCACGTATCCCTCACACAAGCCTTCTACAGGGAACTGCATTTCACCACGTGTATTCTGAGACACCAGGGTGTGTGCAAACAGAATGTTGCTTGCCTGGGGCATCTGAAAAACATCGCCTTGCGTTGCTAAGAAATAGGAAAAGAGTGGACATAGGCTGCTGCTTCTGCCTTCTATGTCAGTCACTGTCATATATGTACATATATATATATGTATGTTTAAAAAAATACTCTTTCAGGTTGTATATATTCATATAACTTTTGCATTTGGACTTTACAAAAAAAAAAAAAAAGGAAAAAAACATTCTAAATGGTGTGATGTTTTCCCTTCCAGCTAAGGGTATATTTATCTTTGTATAGGAATCTTTTTAGTTTTTGAGAACACAAGTTACGAAAGGAGATTGTGCCTTTCTGATTGAATGTTGATTTGGGAGGCTGTTAACTACATTTCTGGGCGTTGTTACATATCATTGTCTAGAGATCCAAAAAGAGAAGCAAGTCTTGTCTTCCTCTTTGTTGTTACTTATGGGGACCACTGAACTTTGAGGAGCACAGAAGTTCAGTATCTTGTTCCGAAAAGGCATGCTAAGATTTTAAGGTGAGTTTTCATCTTACTCCAGTTTTCTGGTTTATAGAAGAGATTTGCTAGCTGGTTTCTTTGGAAATTGCTGTAATATCACACAGAAATTGTTTATAACATGTCACTTGTAGAAGTGTTAATACAACATTATACTGCATTATTCAGTGGAATCTTTAGGAAAGCATGGTAGCAACAACCACGCTGATGAAATTAAATATTTCATTGAAAATCCTGCAGCTTGTAAGGCTGAAGTTAAATGTTCATCAAATACCATGTGGTAGGATTTCTTTTCAGTAGCTGGTTAGTTTTAGTTCAGGTGAGTCCTCTAGGAGCTTTCCTTTATACTTAATATTTAAAATAATGGATATTATTTCAAAGATCTATTTTTACAAAAGTAAAACAATAAAGTTTTCTTCCAGAGCCAAATTCTGATTCCACATCTGTATTGAATGGTGACCACTGTAATGAGTAGCTCTCCTCAGTGCAGGTATTAATATATTTGATTCCAACAGAACAATTTGAAGAGATGACTACTTGAGGTAAATGAAGGAATTGGATTAGCCTGTTGGAAATAAGATTTGGGTTATTTAAAAATAAATAAATAAATTTCAGTTTTGAGTGTCTGTAACCTCTGCTGAAGTCAGAGTCCTCTGTATTTAAAATTAGGCCATTAGTGAATCTGCTTGATAATAATCTGAAGTTCCTTGTGAGGCAAATTACAGTTTACCTCTCTGGTATTGTAGTAATGGAAAACTGGCAGTAATGCTTTTATAAGAAAGCCTGTGAATAATTTTCTCAGCTCTTGTCTACAGTGACATACACGACAACACTGACTGCATTGCAATTTTTAAATAACTCTGTATTCTTTCTTCCTCTCCTTTTAAGTCAAATCAGTTTATTTACACCACTTCACTTTAATACAGCTGATAGGGCCCTTGCGATAGATTTAGAAGCTGGGTGGAGGAAAGAGATGATGACTCTCATTTTAATTAATGCTGCAGCTTGTTAATCTTGTGTGCTTTACTTTTTAGACATCTTAGGAAAAACAAATGGGTTTAGTAGATAAGAAAAACTATTAATGATGAAAAGGATAGAGGGGCACTGATGTTGAATTTAATTTTTAATGAATATTTAAAATTGTATAAATGAAGGAAGAATTTAAAGCTGTATTTTTAACGTGGTGATCAGATGGCAAGTACTGTTTATAACTGTTGCTCATCAGAAGCTACTTTGCATATAATGCCTGGAACTGAAATGGTAAGGCAAGTAAGTGGTCTTCTTCCAGTTCATACTAGATCTGAAATATTTTTTATTAACACAAGGCTATATTGCACCCATGGACTAAAATATGTGCAGAATTTCAATACCGTGCTGGATTCTGTCTGAATGTATCCCAGTACAGGACTGTGGCCTTCATTTGTCTCTTTTTTTTTTTTTTTTTTCCTTTCTGATTTGAGGGGTTTTGTCAACTTGAAATGGGTATGTTATATAAGAGCTTTAAGGGAGGTTGTATGTTGAAACCCAACTTTGTCTTGAAGTTTTGTAAACTGGAAATCTTCAAAAATGTATTCTGTATTCCTGAATAAAGTTGGTGTTTTAATACTGTTCACAAGTGAGGATGTCCCCGTCTCATAAAGTCTCGGTTTAGATTTCTAGCCTCCTACATGAGGCTTTTTCCAACTTCTTTTGCATTCAATGTTAAGGTTTTTTTAAATCTTTATGGGATTGAAACATATTCTTAAAAGGAAATGATATTGGAAACACACATAGAATCATAGAATGGTTTGACTTGGAAAGGACCTTAAAGACCATCTAGTCCCAACTGTCCTGCCATGGGCAGGGACACCCTTCACTAGACCAGGTTACCCAAAGCCCCATCCAGCCTGGCCTTAAACACTTCCAGGGATGGGGCATCCACAACTTCCCTGGGCAACCTGTTCCAGTGCCTCATCACCCTCACAGTAAAGAATTTCTTCCTAACATCTAGTCTAAATCTGCCCTCTTTTAGTTTAAAGCCATCACCCCTTGTCCTATCACTACATGCCCTTGTAAACAGTCCCTCACCATCTTTCCTGTAGGCCCCTTTAGGTACTGGAAGGCTGAAATAAGGTCTCCCCAGAGCCTTCTCTTCTCCAGGCTGAACAAGCCCAACTCTCTCAGCCTGTCCTCATAGTAGAGGTGCTCCAGCCCTCTGATCATCTTTGTGGCCCTCCTCTGGACTTGCTCCAACAGGTCCATGTCCTTCTGATCTACATGTGTGTATAAAGATATACTGATACATATGGCTCCATATTTATACAAATGAAAATAGCTTAATTTCGTAATTTCTCATTCTCATTTTGCCATTCTGTTTGTACTATCAAAAACAAGGCATCTGAAGCAGTCATGCTTTGTAGCAAAGCTGTAGAGGCTTCAGCAGAGATTGGTGCTCTGTGCTGGTTGCTGCATACAGATTTACTAGCAGAGCTAAGGGGCCTTTAGCATTAGCTTCTACCTGCCCCCTTCTGCCTGCCAATTTCCCACCAGTTGCATTCCCAGCACAATGTTCCTGTTTATCTCCAGGTCCATGATCATGTGCCAGATGCGTGAGCCGGATTCAGGTAGAGATTCTCTGTGCAGGCTATTTCCCTAGCAGACACCTGATGTAGGCACCACCACTGTCATGGGAACCATCCAGCCCCATGAAGTCCAGACCCACTTCACGTCTGGATCATAGCCACTCTTCTTGACAAGGTACTTCATTAGAGACAGTCCTGTCACACAAGGGACTAGCGTTAAGAAGTACCCCTTAAGTTACGAAGTTATTTTCCCAGACTAAGGAGAATGGGTTCAAATGTTGCATCCAAATACCTCAATTTATATAAGTATATAGAGGTTGACATATTTCACTTCCATGACTCATCTCCACTTGCTACCTTCACAAAGGCATGTCAGTTTTATCATTATCCTGGCTAATTAAGTCATATACCCTCACTGAAATTCTCAGATGGTAATCTTTCTTTGATGCTGGCAAACTGCCCCAAAATAAATAGCTGTGGGTCCAGAATTCACAGCAGTGGCACAAGGGAGATGGAGTTGTTGTGGCTGCCACAATGGGCTCTCTGCAGGGGAGGGAACGCTGGGGTCTCAGAGCTGGCTCATTCAATCATCTCCCAGCAAGACCTATGTTTAAGAAATGTTGATTCAGAAGACAGCCACTTATGAAAATAAATAGCATACTCTCCAGTGAAGCTCCCCGATTAATCATTTTAATTCTCTCTGCTTCGATTTGTTTAAAGATCTTAATTTTTACAACTTAAAAATTAAATATGTAGTTTATTTTAGCAGTGATTTGAGTGTGGCATCTTTTTTTGCTGATTTGCAAGCAGTCTGTTAATCACGCAGCTTCAGCTTCATTGGTGAGAGAACTAAGTAGCTTTTCACTTTCTGGGGAGCTGTAGTCCAAAATTATGTGTTGTTATTAACTGAGGTAAAGACACGTCCATGTGGAAATTCACAGCTCTTCTTTGCTTTTCAAAACAAATTTGAGGATATACATATTGCATAAAGCACTTTGGAAAAGTACTGGGTTGATCTCTCTAGGGAATTTTGATTTTCTACCAAATTTCCTGTGAATTGATAAATCAAAACATGATTCTCTGCTTCCCAAAGTCCTAACAGTATTCCTTACAGCCTTACTGAGGGGACCACTGCAGATGAAAAGGTAGAGCAGTTTTGCAGCTGATCCAGCCCTTAGCGTTTCTGTGGGAATGGGCACAACGTGCAGATGCTTTGGTGCTGGATACCATGCAGAAGACCCCTTTTTCACTGAGAACTGATTTGGGACCATCACTTCCTATATGCTTCCCCACAACCACTGTACAGGTAAGTACTTTTTTTTTTTTTTGGTGCCTTCCACCTAAGGTTAATTTCTACCAGTTACCCTGAGGTAAAAATTTTCATATCTCATTACTTGATACCACAGCCTGTAACTCCTTCGAATTTCAACCATGGTCATTTCTCAGCACAAAAGTACAAGAGCCTTCATCTGTGTAAGAACAGTAGGAGTAATAGCTCAGCTTGACCCTAACCCACTTCCAGAGGAGTGCCTTGGCAGCGTCAATTTGATTGCATGAATGAATGGTCTATTGCATTTATTTGGAATACCTGCTATTTCCTTGACAAATGTGAGTCATGTTGCAGCACAGTGATGAAGAAATATGATGTTTTATTTGACAGAGTAGATTTTTCTTCTCATTTGTTTGTGACAGAGTTATCTTAGAAAATGCTCTTCTCCCAGCACTGCATCGAAAGTCAAACTAGCTTGCAGAGATGCAGGGTAAAGGGAGGACACTAAGTTTGGCTGTTTGATACAGATAAAAACCTCCAAAGAGGTTAAGTGTTCTGGTTGTTAAACCTCCATAAGTGTGCTGGTTTGGACTGGGATAGTTACTTTTCTTCACAGTAGCTAGTATGGAGCTGTGTTTTGGATTTGTGCTGAAAACAGTGTTGATAACACAGGGATGTTTTAGTTACTGCTGAGCAGTGCTGACACAGAGCCAAGGCCTTTTCTGCTTCTCACACCACCCCACCAGTGAGTAGGCTGGGGGTGCACGAGGTGCTGGGGAGGGGACACAGCCGGGACAGCTGACCCCAGCTGACCAAAGGGATATTCTATATCATATGACATCTTGCTCAGCATATATCAGGGGCTGGGGGGAAGAGAAAGGGGAAGGGGGTAATGTATGGAGTGATGGCGTTTGTCTTCCCAAGTAACCGTTACATGTGACAGAGCCCTGCTTTCCTGGAGATGGCTGAACACCTGCCTGCCCATGGGAAGTGGTGAATGAATTCCTTGTCTTGCTTTGCTTGTGCGTGCGGCTTTTGCCTTACCTATTAAACTGTCTTTATCTCAACCCACAAGTTTTCTCACTTTTACTCTTCTGATTCTCCCCCCTATCCCACCAGGGGGGGAGTGAACAAGTGGCTGTGTGGTGCTTAGTTGCCGGCTGCGGTTAAACCATGACAATAAGAAATATTTAAATGCTGTACAATAAGTGCGTTTGCAGACTAAGGAAACATGGTTGATATTTTGCTGCTCTTTTGCTAGTTTCTGTTTACTCGAATACGATGCAAAGTTAAGAGCAAAAATTCTCCATGCATCTGTTGCTATATTTATTGTTCTCCCTTGGCAGTTTCTGCAGAGCAGAGGAGTTAGCAGAACCAATGAATTATCCAAAGTGAATTTGGAGAGTGGTCTGCTTCAGAAATAATGGAGCTGGCTTAAATATCCACTTTCAAGGGGTCGTGTTAGATATGCTGGTTAAGACCTGGATTACATAAGATAAAATCATACCCGAACTTCTACAGGGGAAAAAACCCAACAATCTGAGCGATGGAGCAGATCTTCATTAGCAAAGCCAGTCTCTAGGATCTGGCTGCAGGTCAGGGTTAGAAATTCCCATGCCATAAGCCTGGGTGGAACTGGTGCTGATGCAGCACTCACAGTTGAAAGCAATGGCTGATACGGGTTCGGTAGCATGAGTTGGTCTGTCTGGTATTTGATACCTGAAATATGTGGAAATCATTCCTTCAGGAAGCTAGATAGAAATCCTCTGACTGCTTTGTTGAAGTCATGTTTCTCAAGCAACTAATCACTTTTGTTACTCTCTTTCTTCCTTTTTATCAGTTACAAGGAGGGAGGAAGATTTGCAGTTTTTTAAGTGGCAACACCTGAGACAGGGAGAGCATCAAGATGAGTTTCAGGAATAACAGAACCTGCATCTTCCAAGATCTAGCCTCCTAACCACTGGGGGGTGGTGTCTTATCCATCCGTTTGTAATCTTTTAAATTCATTCAATTTAGCAGAAGATTTTTGCAGATTTGAGAAAAAAAAAAAAAGTAGCAAGTCTGGAACTGCAGGTAACTGTTTCGAGTTCTCTTCCTTTTTGCAAAAATTTGGGCAGTGATCTAATCTCTAGGTTCTTGTTTGCCTTATTTATATTTGCAGACTTACTGAAACAATAGCTCCTTGTGTGGAGGATTCTGCTCTAGAATAAGTTTCCAGGCTGAGACTTAACCTAGAGTAGGTATTTCTGCAGGTTTCCACAGGTTAACAAATATGTGGACTGTGAATGTCTCCCAGAAGGGAGCTAGAGTGTACTGGAAGTGGCTTGCCATCAATAATGCTGCTTTAAACATGCAAACTGCAATTGCAGTTTCTGGAGGGTAGGGGCTGTCGTGGAACTCTAAGATCGACAAAATAGGTTCTAAAACAAGAGTTTAATGGGGTCAGGAAAAAGGTAGAACGGTGAAACTGAACAGGGTTGTTATATCACAAACGCTTAGCAGACACAACTTATTTACAAGTACAGGATGTCAACTGGGAACTAATGCTACCTGATGTGTGACTGAATCTAAGCTTAGAATGATGACACAAAATGCGTATAACACTCACCTATAAGGTGAGGACATTCAGTCCCAGGAAGTTACTTTGGACGGTGTCCTGATCCAACGGGAGGGCTTCCAGTCAGAGACCTGCTCTCCCGCAAGAACCACTCAAAGGGGGTCTCCAGCTGGGGCCCCATTTATACCTTAGGTTGGATCTGAACTGTGGTCATTGATTGGTCGTAGTCGCATACAGCTCCTTTTGGCTGAGGGGTCTCCTAAGTGGACTTATTGGCTGAGGTGGTCTCTGGTGGGCTCAGGTATCTGGGGTACGCTGCTGGGGGGGGTCTCTGCGTATGTGCCAGGCAGCACACGTGCTTTCTGCCACACCAGCCACCAACGTACCCCTGGGCCGTGCTGTTAGACCTGCAGGGAGGCAGGAGGTGCTCCTGCCACAAGGGTCAGCTTCCTACAGGGGCTCTGGGAACACTTTGTTGGACAGCCGGCACCAACATTTTTTGCTTTATGCAATTGAGAAAGGATGGGGAGGAAGCGGGAGGAAGAAATGTCATTTTGACCCTGAGCATACAGGTAGCCCAAAGTGATACAGGGAACTACAGAGAGAAGAAAGCAACCTGGCTGCCTTTTATGCTGGCATTTGAAAAATGAGCTCAGGATAGTGCTTTGAAAGGTGGCTTGGTAATATTATTTAAAAAAAAAAAAAAATGTCCCCAATTTCTTTTCTTGATATTGGTACCAAGAATGAGATGACATGTCAGGGAGAGAGTGGTTTGAAATGATTTTTGGATATTTTTTTTTTTTCTTCCTTTGAAAATTTAGGTGAAGTTAATTATGGAACGGCATCAGCGTCTGATCTGAAGCAGGCTCTTTCATCTCACCTCCTGCTTTTAAAATAGCTGCACTCTTATCTCTGCTTTGAGGAGGGGGGGTGCGGGAAGGAGAGCACCCCAGTGCTCTCACAGCTTGGCTGTCGCCAGATGAATGAAATGCTTGTGAGATCCGAGGCCATTAAAGACGGTCAGCAAAGCATTAGTAAGACTTTTGGAGCTAATTTCCAATGGTGATGATGACCAGAGGAAGAAAAAAAAGCCATGATCTGCAGAAAGCAAACGAAAAACAAAAAAAATAATGAGCCCAATTACTTTAATACTATCCAAAATATGTTCTGTTTAAAAGAAAGTGGAAGCAGACAAGAACTTGGAGATGTGATGGGTGTTTCCCCTAATCCCCACTGACAGCCTCAGTCACACAAACACTGACATTAACCCTTCCCTTCATTAATCATGCCTAAGTTGCAACTATTAATCATTATTAAGAGCCTGTCACTATGCTGATAGCATTTTTTTGTGTTAATCTGACAAAGTAAGCAGAGGAGCTCTGTTTCCAGCACAGACTAGGTGCAGAATAGAGAAGCACTTACTGTGCACAGCAAGGTGGGCTTTGAGCGCATGCTTCGGGCTGTAAGGGGAAGGTGTGATGAGACATGACAGAGGACTGAATGCAAAATCCCAGGAGGATGAGGCCCTGGCTGGGGAGGAGGAGGGAGGCAGGGAGCTGGAGAGCTAATAGCATTACTGCCTGCTAATCGCATCAAGGCAGAAATTGCCTTCACCCTTGTTTTCTTCCTGGGGGTGTACATATGCCACATGTATGGTGAGATCCCAGCTAACATGAGAGCTGAAATAAATACTGCTGTGTCAGGGTGTGCATCCATTAAGCTGCTGGGTAATGAGGCTTATAACCCTTGTGTGGAGGTTAATACTGCTGCGTGGTGTGCTTGGTAGCACCAGCAGCTTCAGGGGTTATCCATTATTTCTCAGTGACACAGAACCTGCCTGCACGGGCACACCTGAGGGTTTCACGTTCTTTTGAAGAAACAGACCTTTATTTCAGTGGAAGCAGAGTCTGAACTGAGCTTCTAAAATCACCAGTACCCAGTCGTTCATCTCTTGTCTTGCTGAGCTGTGCTGAGTGGACTTTTGATGGTGGCTGGCTGTGTTGGTTTTGTGTGGCAAGGTTTTGGTAGCGGTGGGGGGGCTACAGGGGTGGCTTCTGTGAGAAGCTGCTAGAAGCTTCCCCTGTGTCTGATAGAGCCAATGCCAGCCGGCTCCAAGACAGACCCACTGCTGGCCAAGGCCGAGCCAATCAGCACCTCTGTGATAACATATTTAAGAAAGAGAAAAAAACAGTTAGAGAGCGCTTTTGCAGCCAGAGAGAGGAGTGAGAAGATGTAAGAAACTCTGCAGACACCAAGGTCAGTGCAGAAGGAGGGGGAGGAGGTGCTCCAGGCGCTGGAGCAGAGATCCCCCTGCAGCCTGTGGTGAAGACCATGGTGAAGCAGGCTGTCCCCCTGCAGCCCATGGAGGAAGGATGAGGGGGTGTAGAGATTCCACCTGCAGCCCATGGAGGACCCCACGCCGCACCAGGTGGAGGCACCTGAAGGAGGCTGTGGCCCGTGGGAAGCCCAGGCTGAAGCAAGTCCCTGGCCAGACCGGTAGACCTGTGGAGAGGGGAGCCCACGCCAAGGCAGGTTTGCTGGCAGGACTTGTGACCCTGTGGGGGACCCACACTGGAGCAGTTGCTCCTGAAGGTCTGCACCCCATGGAAGAGACCACGCTGGAAGCAGTTTCATGAAGGACTGTAGCCTGTGGGAAGGTCTCACGTTGGAGAAGGTTGTGAAGGACTGTCTCCCGTGAGAGGGACTCCATGCTGGAGCAGGGGAACGATGAGAGGAGTCCTCCCCCTGAGGATGAAGAAGCAGCAGAAACACCGCATGATGACCTGACCGTAACCCCCACTCCCCATCCCCCTGTGCCGCTGAGGGGGGCGGAGGTTTGAAGCCGGGAGTGAAGTTGAGCCCGGGAAGACGGGAGGGGTGGGGGGAGGTGTTTTAAGATTTGGTTTTATTTCTCATTCCTCTACTCTGTTTTGCTTAGTAATAAATTAGATGAATTCCCTAAGTTCAGTCTATTTTGCTCGTGACAATAATTAGTGAGTGATCTCTCCCTGTCCTTATCTCGACCCATAAGTTTTTTTCGTTGTACTTTTTCTCCCCTGTCTAATGAAGGAGGGGAGTGATAGAGCGGCTCTGGTGGGCACCTGGCCCTCAGACAGGGTCAACCCACCACACTGTCCTACTTCTGATTTAAGAGAGCCTTTAAGGAATTAATTATCCCTAGATTTTTATTTTTCAGGTCTCCTTTATGAGGGGAGATCTTATTGCTAGATATGCTCAAGATGAGGGCTTTGGGCTTCAGCCTTCTTCCAGTGACTGACAATGGTAGCTGAGCCTGCACAGTAGCCCCAGGAGTAAGTCTGTCTGAAAGCCTTTAAACCACATTATGGAATCCAAGCATCCCCTTAAACAGAAGCAATGCAGTTCATCTTTACCAAATGGACTGTGACAGGTCCAAAGGCAAAGGGGGAGGCAGGGGGAAATGAAGGGGGGGAAGGATAAGAACATGAAATGTCATCTGGAAACGAGCTTGTGCTGTACTCTTTGGTGAGTGTCTGACTTCACACTGTTACCAAGCAGGGGCCTACGAAGGATCCCTGAGGCTTTGGGGGGGGCTTTCCCCCACCACTCACAGCTACTAGAAAAACACCACTGGGTATGTCTACCCTCATCTCTGTTCAGTCTGAGAGTTTATTAAGATGCCCTGAAGAATTTATTGGTTTATTTGTGCCTGTGGTTAGATCTCTTCTGCCAGCTTCTTGTTATGTTTCCCTTTGGTGAAGGTCTGGTGCTTCTGTGCCTGCTCAGTCTGAGGACCGCCTTCTGCCCTTGCTTTCTCTTCAGCTTACATGACTGCTTTACGGTGCCCTGCTGATGGAAGGTTACTCAAGCAATGAAAGGCCATCTCTGAACTTTTCTGGGATATTTTCACAGCCCAACATCTGCCAACGGTTTCTATCACAATTTGGGATGAAGCCATCTTGTATGGGCTTTGTACCTTCTTGTATGATGGGTTTTAGAATCATAGAATCGTTTAGGTTGGACCTTTAAGATCATCAAGGTCCAACCATTAACCTAGCACTGCCAAGTTCACCACTAAACCATGTCCCTAAGCACCACATCTACACATCTTTTAAATACCTCCAGGGATGCTGACTCAACCACTTCCCTGGGCAGCCTGTTCCAATGATTGACAACCCTTTCAGTGAAGACATTTTTCCTAATATCCACCTAAACCTCCCCTGGCACAACTTGAGGATTTTTCTTCTCATCCTATTGCTTGTTACTTGGGAGAAGAGACCAACACCCACCTGGCGACAACCTCCTTTCAGGTAGTTGTAGACAGTGATAAGGTCTCCCCTCAGCCTCCTTTTCACCAGGGTAAACCACCCCAGTTCCCTCAGCTGCTCTTCATAAGACTTGTTCTCTAGAACCCTCACCAGCTTCATTGCTCTTCTTTGGACGTGCTCCAGCACCTCAACGTCTTTCTTGTAGGGAGGGGCCCAAAACTGAACACAGCACTCAAGGTGTGGCCTCACCAGTGCTGAGTACAGGGGCACAATCACTTCCCTAGTCCTGCTGGCCACACTATTTCTGACACTATTTCTGACAGTTTTGTCCCAAAGCTTGTCAGCATGGAGCAGGTCTGGCTGCACTGCTGTGGCTTGACCAACTGCTTGGATCTCTGCTCACTCTCTTTAGGTGGGCAGTGGGAAGAGACGAGTACACATCCCTCTTCTGAGGTGGCAGGTTGGAGAAGTCTCTCTCTAGCAGTACACAAGCAATGGCTTGGTGACACCACCCATCCCCAGTGTCTGAGGTACCACTTACCCTTTTCTAATGCAGTCATATTTTCAGTCAGCAGCCCATGCAGATAGAAGTGGTAGTGTACCTCTCAGTTAGCAGGACCCTGGATTCAGGCAGATTAGCAGTGCATTAGTTACGATGTGTTTGTGGTTTTCAAGTGTCTTCTTTTTTCCAGTCAGAAATGATAGCGTTGGCTGTAGTCTGGTGAACCTAGGAGTCACAACTTAAGGAAGAATCTTTCAAATCCAGGATCTAAATCAATAAAACATCTGGGATGGTTACTGCTGAATTAATGGCCCAGTGAAGGAACAAATCACTGTGTGACCCTTCATGCTTCTAGTCTGCCTGATCTCCATTTTTCCCCCTGCAGCCAAGCTACTCTCATCCCCCCAAAATCAAATGCAATGCAATATAATCAAATGCAATGCAATAGTCTCCTTTTCTTTCTCCAGCTGGGCTTATTTTTCATCCTATGTTCTACAGAACAATGGGGGCCTGCAGACATGAAGCTGAATTCATTGCTCCCCCTCTAGTTCAGCAAGAAATTACTCAGATTTTTTCTTAGATCAATGAGTTGCCATCATGTCCCAACAACCTGGCGCTCTCTGGTAGAGACATGAAAGATGATCCTTTGTCTTCCATGTGTCACTGGCACTGTGGGTGACAAACGCTCCTCTTTTTATGCCCTGCTTATTTTATGGCGTTGTGCATTTTTCTAGATAAGCTGTGTGGTGGCCATGCTTGGCCTAGAGCAATCTTTATTAGATTTGACCCCCACTAAAGGCAGGGTAGAAGGGGCCAGTGGTTATAAGGGGACTGAGGTTGTGTCCAGTAACATCACATTTCTTTGCTAAGAGCCATGCACTCAGATAAATAAGTGAACCCATTGAGTAGAAGCCTAGTTATTTAACAACCTCTCTTTGAAATGCATGAAGCGCTTAGTTCTCTTTAGTCTGCAAGTAAACCAGTGATTCTCAGTTAAAGGTAAAAGAGAAGGAGAAAGTATCAAGAAATTGACACTGGGGTGCTTTTTAACAAACTTCTGAAAAATGCAGAAGAGCAGCACTTTATCATTTTCCAGTTGAATAATGCGAGTTCCAAGGCTTTTAATTTTTGAATGTTGAATGCCCTCCTAAATAAACCCTCCCCCCCAATGAGACTGCTAATGAAACAAACAGATGGTGATTTGAATAGAGTAAAAGGACATCATAAAGATGTGCTTTGAAATAGCCAGACAGAGCAAATTACACAGGAGACTGGGGAAAAGAAAGTGGTGGAAAACTGAGAACAAACCACCACAGTATTCATGTTACTCACCAAGTGGCCCGGCATGTGAGTAGAAAGGTGTTTAATTATCTTCCATAATCTGATATTTAAAAAAAAAAAAAAATCTATCCTGAAAATGTTGGGGGTGACAGATAGGGAATTGTAGTCTTGTTCAAGCACAGGGGCCAGCATGCATCTGTCTGGGTCTGTGCATCTTACTGCTGTCTTTGGGGCTGTGTGTATCAGCAATGACATTTGTTTGCTTTCTATTTTAAGCAATGCCTGGGGAAAAAAAACAAAAACAACAAACCAAAAACAAAACCACAATTTTTTTTTATTTGCTCCTTTCCCAAACTAATGCAATTTGAAATGCTGTGCCAGAGAGTCTGGAAGGCCTAAGGCAAAAGTTGAAACTGTGACCCTCTGAATATCAGGCTGCATTGTAGCAAGCTGAGTACCTTCTCCCTCAGTCAGGAAAGGGGCTGGGGAAGGAAGGTCCTTGGGTCGGCTGCCTCATCGCTCCCCTGGTTCTACTCCCTCTGCACCATCTCCGGTCTGCCTTGTGCTCCATGACAGCAGGCTGGCTGATGCTGCTAGTTGGCCTTTCAGTGGTACTTTCTCTCTGGGCATTACAGTCTGCTTTACAAACACTATGACTTAAGACTTATAAGCTGTTGTGAGAGAATGACAAACCCAAATAATTTACTCATTTCAAGTCCACAGTAGTGGAATCTGCCCCAAGACTGCAGGCTGAGGAAAAACCCTAAACTGATTTTATTGCTGCTCTTCCCAAGGCTTCCGCTGCTGGAGCAATGGAGCATCTCCCCTTGTCGTGATTTAACCCATCTGGCAGCTAAAACAACCTCGCAGCTGTTCACTCACACACCCCTCCCAGTGGGATGGGGGAGAGAATCAAAAAATGAAAAAAAAAGTAAAATTTGTGGGTTGAGATAAAGACAATTTGATAGGGCAGAAAAGGAAGATGATTATGATGTTAATATCAATATACAAAACAAGTGATGAACAGCATAATTTCTCACCACCTGAAGCTGATGCTCAGCAAGTTCGCGAGCTGCCCTACCTCCTGGCCAACCCCCAGTTATATACAGAGAATGATGCCATATGGTACGGAATATCCCTTTGGTCAGTTTGAGGCAGCTGTCCTGGTTGCGTCCCCTCCCAGCTTCTTGGGTGTCCCCCTTCTTCTCACTGGCAGGCCAGTATGAGAAGCTGAAAAGTCCTTGACTGCTTGGCAACAACTAAAACCATCAGTGTGCTATCATCAGCATTATTCTTAGCCTAAATCCAAAACGCAGCACTATACCAGCTGCTAGGAAGAAAATTAACTCTATCCCTGCTGAAACCAGGACACCCCTTTATGCTCCCTTCCCTGTCCTAGTTTGTTGCTGGCCCCTGTCATGGCATTGGAAGCAGTTACCTAAGTGTTGAACACTTTGGGAAGTTACAAGTGATCCACTTAAACTAAGATGAAGTCCCTCGGACTGGGAAGAGGGGAGGTGACACCTGTGTTTCAGGCCCAGCTACCAAAGCTGGGAGGAAAGGAATGAATTTTAGAAGTACACTTAGCTATAGAGTAACCCCCTCCCTCATCTATACTTGACTACACGGAGGTAACAAGTAAATCAATATCCAAGACACACACACACCTCCAAAGCTTTGGTATTTCAGTGTTTGACATTCTGATACTTCAAGTAAAAATTAACTGTGCTCTTCTGTTGGCCAAAGTCTCCACAGCAGCCTCATTAACACACAGCCAGATGTTTCTCTCTTCTGACTTGCTGAACTAGAAATCAGTTTTGTTTGCCTGGCTTTTGTTTGCTGTGAACAAAACGCTTGTTTCTGCTGTGCCTGCAATTGCACCCTGAAAGGAGGAGGAAGGCAAAGCAGCCTTCAGTCTTGCCATAATCATCAAACGACAGTTTTGCAGCCTTTGAGCAACATCTTGCACCTCCCCTTGCTGTATGGCAGGTTCCCTCCTGCACCCTTCTCTCTGATCATTAAAATTGTTATGATCATATCTCCCACAGCAGAAACAAGTAGGAGCCATGGGTGCCCTGATGGCCCAGCTCGCTGCTACTCCATTTCGTGCCAAAACAACTGTGGCAGCTGCTCAGTTTCAGAGAGAAACTTTAGTGTCACTTTGGGCTTTTTACTAGGTTTAGTGAATAACAAATATGTAGCTTAAGCAAGAGCAGATTCCTCTCATGCAGACATGCATCAGCTCTGTGTGGGTGCACCCGCTGCTGTATCTCTGTAGAGAACTGAAACAACCATCACCCCGTCCTGGCCCAAAATCCTTATGCAGGCTATATTGCAGTCCCTTAGAGAGAATGAAAGCTTTTCACCTTCTGTGTGTAAGCTAGGAAGAAATTATGATCCGGCTTTTATCCTGGTGTACCTCACAGGCAGAGAGAGGTGAAACAGCCTGAGCATAAGGCTTGCTGCATGAGTCAGGATGGGACCCCTGGATCCTGGCTTGTTCTTTCAACAAGTGAGTTGTGTGCTCTGGCTTCAGTGAAAAGGGATGATGATGGGGAGATCTTTGAAAGCATCTAAGGGAAGCTCAACATGTGTTCCAAAAATTCACTACTTCGTGCATGTTGAATACACCACTGGCACGGCTCTGCGTTACTATGGGGTGTGTAAAAACATCCATTGCCTGCAATAGTTTCGAGGACAAAAGGTGGATTATCAAGCACTGGGCATAAGTAAATGTCTAGTCAAAAACCTGATTGACACATGGTTGTTTTTCACTACATGGAATCAGCTTTTCGCTGATCTGTGCATCATAAGCTCAATCCTGCCGGCAGTGACTAGAGAGCTCCTTTTAGTGAAAGGAATGTCTCTGCATCTTACCCATGCTCTCACACCTGCCATGTGCCATGACAGCTGAGGCATCCCAGTAGCCATTCATTAGTTCTAGCAATATGTGTTGCTACATTTTTTTTCAAGGAGTAGGGAATCATCATAGTGATGTATAAAAGTAAATTTTGCTGTACTTTGGAAGACTGTCGGGTTAGCAGCTCTGGGAGAGGTAAAAACCTCAGGCTAATGTGATTTGAGGCTAGTTTTATTGATTAGGTTTTCCTAGAGGTTTATATGCAATGCAACAGCTTTTTAACCTCATTATTTCAGCTCGCCTTGCTTAGGTAAACTTTGCTGTGGCCTTCCTGAAGAGCCAGGGCCAGACAGAACAGCTCCAGGACGGCTAGGACCTGTCCAGTTTTCAGGAGTGTTTCTTTATCCCCTGTCCTGGCTCATGTGTGAGGAGCAGTGTCTGCAGTGACCTGGAGGACAGCGGGGAACAGGGATCACAAACCTCTGCCACCAAGATCACAGATCCACAGGGAAACACGAGTTTGCTTATCAAAGGTGGAAACGGTGTATTGGAGTATAGCAGCTGGCTTAACTGGCAGAGCTGGACTCTGTCTGCAATGGCACTGGGATGGTAGATGGGGTATATGTTGAGCCTACTCAGCTAGTGTTACCTTGTTCAAGCTGAGCTTTGAGGGATGGCGGGAGGGACCCCTACCTACTCCTGGGGCTCCCCAGAGTTTTCGCCGGTGGAAACGATTCCTTTCTCAGGGGTAGTAGTTGTGCAGGGGATTTTAGCAGGGCAGGATGGGATGGAGCGGGGCAGGACGGCAACAGCTAAAATAGGCCTTTTCTAAGGAGCAGTGAGAAGGCAGATGGCTCTGAGCCTCCAGAAGGATGCTGAACTGTCAGGGCATCAGGGTGAGGGTTGGTCTCCAGGGTGATGTTTAGTAAATGACTGTTTCTGTGCCTCCTTGTTTCACAGGGTCCTCTCACGCAGCCTCAGGAGCTGTGAGAGGAGACTGAAATGGCAGCAGGGAGAGGGTCCCTTGGTCTCCCACTGTCCAGGTGGGACAAGAAGCAGTCAGCTGAAAATTCACATCCAGGCTGGGGACTGGGAAAAGGATCTTTGTGAAAGAGGCAGCAAGGCACAGGTTGGGCTGCAGGAAATGTCTTGTGCCAGCTGAGGGAAAGAGTCATCGAAAGCAGCAGTGCACCTGTCTCCTGCCCGAGTTGCTCTGCAGCTCCTGCCTGACCAACTGTCTGCAAGCTGTGCTGGGAGGGCATCATTCACTGACCCTGTCCTGGCGTTACATTTGCTGTGGAGTCTTCTCCAGACATTAGTACTTCGGTTGCTATCTTGTCGTCCTTTCCAAGCTTTCCCTTACTTCATGGCTTTTAGCTTGTGGTGTGGAAAAAGTAGAGCATGCTCTCTGAAGAAACTTACCACAGATCTGAGCAGTTCCTAGACTGACGTGGTGATATACAGTTTGTGTATGAGAGAAGTAATGCAGACACGGTAAGGAGCTAGTCATTGGCCTTTGCAAAGTGTCGTAATAAACTGGTGATGGAGGAAGGATAGGAAAAAAAAAAATCAAAGAGTCTTTATGTCAAAGGCAGAGGGAGACACTGCAATTAACATGATCAAATGTGGGAAATTTGGAAGGGAAGAGGACCAATACAAGAATTTGCACTGATGTCCTCCTGTCCAAACCCTATCAATCTTGCCAGGGAATTTGACAAGCAAGAAAAGTCAAAGAGCAGCCAAGGGATTCTGAAATCAAAGGGCTTTCAAAGCTGGATCAGAGAATGGAGCACAGTTTTCCCAGCTGCTTTGAATTTATTGTTGCTAATGAGGAAGCAGCCTCTGGTCTGAGTGAACATGCTGGACCAGAGGGGTCACTTGACATTTGCATCACGTTCAGAAGAGGGTATTGAGGAACTATCTCCCAGTTAACCCCTTCACTGTCAAGCACATACAAATGAGCAGTTCAGAGTGAGATGGCACGGAGGGAAACATTGGCCACTTTCAGGCTGACAGAACATGCTGTTTTGACTCCCAGATCACAGGGTCCTATCTGTCCGTCTGACTGGTGGGAGCTCCTGCAGGCAGAGCTGAAAATCCCAGCACTGGTCCCTCCTGCTGATCGCTTCATTGGAGTGTGTGTTTCTTCTGCATTGTTGCTGATGTTGGCTGTGGTCAGCCTTTTTCTGTGGGGCTGTGAATCTAGGATCTGCAAGTACCTTTGCTCAGTGACATATAATTTATATACAAAGCTGCAAGCGGTTGTGTCGAACACTTATTTGCAACTGAGCCCCACATCCCCTTTGGGTCGGATGCTGTCCCTGTCAGCAGAAGTTGCCTGAGGGGAACAGACCTCCCTCCTCCAGCCTCCCTCTAGGGTTCCTAAGCAACGGGGACCACAACGCGTTTGGGTGAAGGAGATGATGAGACAGGAGTATTGGAATTAATCTGAGGCCTTTTGCAGCCGATGAGAGTTAATCTTGAAATTGGTAGCGTTGTTATTTTAAATACCAAACACCACCTCCCCATCCCAGATTCCCAAAAACTTTTCTGTGTTCCATGCCCTCTCCTTCCCACTGCCTGAAATGCTGATGCCATTGCATTTGATTTTCTCTGACTCCTCCTGATAATGCTGAAGGCACAACAGCCAGAAATGAAAGCCACAAGGATCTTCTCACTGAGGTTATGATCTCCAATTATCATTCCAGGCTGCTGCCTGTCTGCGAAGCAAGAGCTGTAGCTGGGACTCACACACTTGAAATTCTTCAGAGTGGGACAGTGTGCAAGAGGAAACGTTGGCATGAAAGCCACATCCCTGACTCATCATCGAAGAGCTTGTTTATGCAAGCCAAGGAATCTCTGTTGCAACAGAGTGGCTTGTGCTGCAAAATTACACTCCATCTCATCTCCTGAGCACTGCAGAGCTCTGAGCCAAGTTGGCCATTGGAGTAGCACTGGTCACAAAAATTAGTTCAGAGGTTGAGTTCAGAAAGCTTGCAGAGCAAGTGAATGGATGCTTGAGTGGGTTCATCTCCTGTGAATCCTTTTCTAGCAAAACACATTTAAACACAACACACGATGAGACAGATTAGCCCCAACCATTCAGAAGGCAATACAGTATGGCCTTAACTTGGCATTTCCAACCTGATCACGTCCTGTTTGAATGAGGTAAGTGTAAGGTAAAAGGTGTTAACCTGCCTATTGCTGCCATTTAAGTTGTGTGTGCTCTCAGGCGCTGGAAGCAGAAGGCACTAGTGAGTTAGCATGGCTCAGATGACATGTAACAAGGTGTTAAATGGTGGTAGGCTGATCGTGTGGCCGAACCCTGAAATTTGCATGAGCTTAAAACCATAAAATGAAATTGCTCTCTAAGGATTCATTCTCAACCAGTCTAAGTTTGTGATCAGATGAAGGCATGGACAATGTCTCTACTGTGCCCTGTCCAGCTTTCTGCTCCTCTGAAAGACTCTGCCTTTCCTGAGATACTTCTTTAGATGTCTCCTTGAATGTCAGGATATGTAGTTTTAGGGCAATCCATCATCTGACTTCAGCAGTGTTACACTGGGTCTCTTAACAGACCTTCTGAGTCTACTTCAATGGATTGTGACAATGTGGTAAATATCAAATAGAAAAGGGTCCTGGAATGGATGAAGGATGCTATGGCCATTGCTTAATGTGATATTTAAGATTATTTTTTCAATTTAAGTGTTGGGAATAAAGACACAGTGAGTTTTCAAGGACATTTTATCTACTGGGAGTGTTTAAACCAGGAAATATACATTGTCTATAACAGCAGGATTAAAGCTTGTTGCATCAGAATTGGCACAAATTTTGTTGCCAGCTAGTACCTGAAGCACAAAACCCTTATGTAGCAGTTAATTCTCTTATTTGGAGGCCTTTGTGCTTACAGCCTGCTAAATTGCAAATACTGACTGACTATTGTCTGTTTAAAGCACTATTCTCAGCTCTCCCCTTTGAGCCGCTACCTGGATCCCTACTGCTGTACCTGGCCTGGCTCACTCAAACAACTGACTTGAACTCCGCACTGAAATCTGTAGGACCAGGTGCATCTGCTGCATTCTCTAAACATTGCACAGGTTGTGGGGAAATCTAGCCTTTCTGGGTCAGGCCAGAATAAGTATATATATTTTTAATACAAGCTGTTTTTTTCAAGTGAATATAGGTATTAATCTTCTAAATCAAAGGTTTTGCTAAGTCTGATCTTAGTTAAGTTAGTGACATGGTTTAGGCCCAGCCAGCAGCAAGGTACCAGGTGGCCGCTCGCTCACCCCTCCCCCAGCATGATGGGGAGGAGAAGTGTAACAAAAGGCTTGGGTCAAGATAAGGACAGGCAGAGCTCACTAATTATCATCACGAGCAAAACAAACTGAACTTAGAAAAGGGATTTATCTAATTTATTACTAAACAGAATAGAGCAAAGGAAAAAAATAACATCAAGTCTTAAAACACCTCCCCAGGCTCACCTTCACTCCCTGCTTCAACCTCCGCCCCCCTCAGCAGCACGGGGGGCAGGGGGGGATGGGGGTTGCAGTCAGTTCATCACACATTGTTTCTGCCGCTTCTTTGTCCTCAGAGGGAGGACTCCTCTCATTGCTCCCCTGCTCCAACATGGAGTCTCTCCCACAGGCTACAGTCCTTCCCGAACTGCTCCAGCATGGTCTCTTCCATGGGGTGCAGACCTTCAGGAGCAAACTGCTCTAGCATGGGTCTCCCACAGGGTCACAAGTCCTGCCAGCAAAACCTGCCCTGGCTGGGCTCCCCTCTCCACAGGTCTACCGGTCTGGCCAGGGACTTGCCTTCAGCCCAGGCTTCCCACAGGCCACAGCCTCCCTCAGGTGCCTCCACCTGCTCCAGCATGGGGTCCTCCACGGGCTGCACGTGGAATCTCTACACCACCTCATCCTTCCTCCACAGGCTGCAGGGGAACAGCCTTCTTCACCATGGTGTTCACCACAGGCTGCAGGGGGAATCTCTGCTCCGGTGTCTGGAGCGCTTCCTCCTCTGACCTTGATGTTACATCTCCACACTTCCCCCTCAAGTTGCAAAAAAGACTTCCCCCTTCTTAAATATGTTATCACAGAGGCACTGATTGGCTTGGCCTTGGCCAGGGGCGGGCCCATCTTGGAGCTGGCTGGCATTGGCTCTATCAGACACTGTGGAAGCTTCTAGAAGCTACTCACAGGAGCCACCCCTAATAGCCCATGCCCCCACCAGCTACCAAAACCTTGCCACACAAACCCAACACAGTTAGTTAGCAGTCAGTTAATATGTGTTAAAATAGGACCGTGGTGTAGGTCAATCTCAGCCTGCCATTTCTCATCACTAAGCTGACTGGTGAACATTTTCGGTCTCATTGCTTGCAAAGAGCATAGTAAAATTGATCCTTCCCCTCCCCACCACGCTTCTTCTCTCTCTTGTTTTTTTTCTTTTTTCTTTCCTGTAATGCTCCTAGCACCAAATAACAAAGGCAAGCTGTAGTCATTGGAGCAGTATGGATGCTGTCATTGCCTTAACAGTGCCTGGTGGTTACAGAGCCCTGTGCTGCCTGCAGTCCTGTCACAGGCATGCTAAGCCAGGATTAACACCAGAGTCCCAGTCCTGGGTCCTAGGAGCAGACCTGCCCTTCAGACCAAGCTCCAAACTGGACATGAAGGTGCTAACAAGGGATGAAAAAGAGCTGGTGCGTAAGGGGGGGGAGAATGTGTAGAGATGGCTTGGGTTTACTTTTATTGTCAGAAGCGCAGTAGGACTGCATGGTTATGCGATGGCTGCATGTCCCTAGAGACAAGTGATCTTTCTGGTGATGCATTCGGAGGGCTCCTGGTGGAGGGCTCCTGATGCACGTGAGGGGAGGAGGAGAAGCAGAAACATTGGCTGAGGAGCTGTTTTATAATTATAAAAGAGATTGTGACATTTTCTGTATAAGTCAAAGTACAGCAGATCTCAAGGGGATAGTAATAGACCCATAAACGTCTTTGTGGGCCAGCCCTAATAAAGGACGACACCTGAACGTAACTAGTTAATTGCAGGCATTTCTCTGTCAGATGTGGGATGTCCAAACAATGTAAATGCTGTAATAAAAGTGGGTTAATAAGGCAATAAATGGTGACAATGAAGTCTCTGGTTGATTTAAGGTAAAAAAAAGAAATGTATTTATATTTCTCTTAGGATGGCTGAAGCCTTATTAGCCCCCTTCCCTATCCCATGCATCTGCTTCATCTCGGGTTTATTTGAGCGATACATCACTCCACTCATCAGACATTGCTGGTCCTGCAAGCTCTGCAGACCCTCCCAAAGGCCTGCTGAGGCTATACTGCCCTCCAGGACAAATTTATTCTGTAGCAAATCCTACAGCAGATGACTGGAAACCAGGCAACTCTGACAAAAACAAAACACTCTGGGCATCAGGGAGCTAGCTGTGAAAATGAAATTCATGTCAGTGAGTCGATCAGAATCATCCAGGCTTGATTAATTCAGAAGTGCCACAATCCCTTCTTCACTCTGCATGGGCATGTACACCACACAGACAGCGGGGAATTTAAATACATGAAATTTCTTTCCTGTGCCCAGCAAATTCATCTCCCCAGTCACAGCTATATGAAAGGAGAGGCAAGGCTAAGGGACAAGATGCCGCTGGAGAGGGGGAGGAGGGAAGGGGATGGTCCAGGGGAATTGTCTCAATAGTTACTGATTTACATGGAAGGTCTGAAATTGAGATGAAGCAAGGAGGGTTCTTCCAAAACAATCAGATGATGCTCTTTCATTGCAGCCTCTATTCACGGTTTCCTTCTGAAGCTTTTCATATGAAGGAGGTAGAAGACAAACTCTTAAAGTGGGTCAGGTAGAAGTGAAGACTTGCTCTCAGCTATAAACCCCAGCAGGACATGATTCCTTTGAAGAGCACTGTAATAGTGATTCAGGTTTTAGTTCAGTAGTCGAACCCCATTGTATTTTAAAAGCTGTCTGGTACTGTGCTCCTGAGGAACTGGAGAGAGTGATAAATTCTGCAAAACACTGTTTTCTTTGTAGGCAGCAGAAAATCATTTCAGCCTGTGCTGTCATAGGGAACACAAGACTCTGGCATTGACATCTTTTTCTTGGCAATATGCTCAGTACACTTGTAAGTTCCTTTGCCTACATACTTCAAGAGGCTTAATACCAAGTGGATTGGTTAATTATCCTATCTCCCCCAAAACAGGTGTAACCTAGCTTTCTAACTGCTAGGCAGAAGATGGAGGTAAAGCGAGATGCTCAAGAGTCATGGCAGAGACAAGCATGCAGCTCAGAAGTCTGCATTTCCAGGCCACACTCTCGCCCCCACCCAGGCTACCTGCTTCAGTATTACTGGGCTCGCAGAAGTGACACCAACGCCTCTAGTTCTGCTATAAAGGCCAAACCCAGTCCTGCTGCCCAGGGTCGGACATGGCTGACAAGCCTGGAGAGCTGCAGCTGCTCTCCTGGGCCCTCTTTGTTTCTGCATCTGAGGAGCTGTGAGAGGTTTGATTTCTTCTAGGGCATGTAGAGGTCTAAGCAAAACCAGGCCCTGGTCCAGAGTTGCACCTGTGCCTACCATTAGAACAGCCCCATGCTAGATGATACTCCTTCCCCAGAACCCTGCTAATGACAATAAGCTGCTTGTACTTAAGACTAAATATCATTAGTGACCAGGATATTTATTTCACATGCAGTGATCATCGCCAATGCTTTTTCCCCAATGAACTAAATTTCATCACCT
This sequence comes from Balearica regulorum gibbericeps, assembly GCF_011004875.1. Classification (NCBI taxonomy): domain Eukaryota; kingdom Metazoa; phylum Chordata; class Aves; order Gruiformes; family Gruidae; genus Balearica; species Balearica regulorum. Next base: position 49,063,938 of record NC_046188.1, on the reverse strand, counting down.
GAAAGTCAGGTTCATTTTCAGTTGCTAGCAGACTTCATAGCTCTCTTGATTGCTTCAACGGAGGCATTAAGACAGTCTGTGTAATTATTTTTTTTCTAAATTTTGGTACTTTTCATTTATTATTATTGAATTCTTGAAATAGGATGGTGTTCTTTCACTGCGAGTGTGCAGTCTGCTCTGGAGTGAAGGATGACAGTGTGTATGATACAGAATGTTTTGAGAAAAAGGAAATGTAGAGGAAGAAGACATTTTAACCATAAATGCCACAAAAATTACTTATCTTGGGGAAAATTATGCTGGGATCCCTTCTGACCCTGCAGATTGGATGGATCAAGCGGGAATGTTATCAGAAATATCTGAAGTTCCAAAGAAAGTACTCCACACCCCTGGAAATTGGATGGTTTCTCTGTGAGCTGTCACTGGGGACATAATCCACATGTGAAACTGCATAGATCAGCCTTACTTCACTAGGAAAAGGTAAGACCACTGCTCTGTCAAGCAACTCAAAAGCCTGAAATCTGATCCTGAAATAACTAAACTATCTTGGTGATGCATTAGAACCAAGGGACAGGATCCTTGTTCTTACTGTTAAGAGTACTGGTAGCAGCACCAGCCCTCTACATGGGGCTATGAAGACAAGGGCTTTGCCTCAGAAAACGTGCAGTCTAGAGAGGTGGTGTGCAAACTAGGATAGAAGAGGGAACGACAGGTGCACCTGGGTTAGATTTCTTGCTTAGCTATTTTATTTTAATTTATTTTTTTTTTAAAGCATAGGAATGGTTTTTAATTTGTCTCTTGCCTGAGGACAAGGCAAAAATGTGTCCGGCTTTCATTTCATTTAAAGGGTCTTTGCTTTATTGAGAACTATGTTACCATACCCACAAAGGTAGCTTTGAACGTGTCTATTTTAGTGCCTTTAATATTAGCCAGACCTTCTAATATAGCACCAAAAGGAGAAATGAGGTCACTGGAAAACAATGAGTAGAGATTGTAAATAAGATTGCTTACAGAGCTGATGTGGTAGATGAGAGTGATAGTGGCATTTGAAGTTTACCATCTGTGCCCAGGAAAAGGAAAACATCCTGAGACACAGATGGCCAAGTACACTTTCATGCTGTCCTTTTCAGAGAGGAAAAAAAAAGCTGTCTCCAAATGCACTTCTCCTAACTTTCAGCTATGCAGTGTACTCAGTCATGCTTTTGTCTTTCTTTGATTTCATTCTGATCTTCTGATCATTTGTCACCAGACACATGTTTGCAAAAACATATCAGCTGTCTGTTGACATCCAGTTCAAACTTTCTAGATTATCCATGACTTTCTGCCATTCTGTTTTAGTAATACTGACTGTTATTAGTGGATTAAAAAACAATAATCAAAAGTAAGGGTCATGTCTCCATGTGGGCATATAAATGAGATGATAAATGCAGAAACAGGCTTGGGAATGAGGCACCAACGCATAAGTGACACAAAGCACTAAGGAACGAAAATACCTTGGAGAGCATGTAACTTACTGGTTCTGGCCCTCAGTCTCCAGTGAACTTTATGCAGGCTGAGCCCTGCTGCTATGTGGAGCAGAGAGACAGCTGAGGGAGCCTTGCTGGCTTGTATAGTGCTTTGTTTGGAAGCGATGATGACATTTGCCTCAAGACTTACTGATACAGAAATGGGAGTTTGGACACCCCTGGACCTACAGTCACTGATACAGTTGTAAAGATGTCAGCATTTCCAATTAGCCCAGCTCCCTGTCAGTGCAAAGGCCAGGCATTGGTATACAGGAGTTTTCTCATTTAGGTTTCTTATCTCTTCCTTACAGAATGGTCCAGAGTGTCAAAGCAAACTTGGTATTTATTTTTTTTGTAAGAAACTAAAAACGCCACTGCAAGGTCCAGATTTTCAATGTGAAGTTTCTCCTGCATCTTATTTGCATAGCTGAGTTATAACCCTCTAAATTACAAACAACAGAAGTATTGGCAGACTCTAGCTAACAGCTCTAATGGATGCTATTATATTTCTGCTGCTAGTTGGCACTCAGCCTTCACTATCTCATCAGCATAAAGGGATGCTGTCAGCTTGAAAAATTGTGTCTTCCTTAGAGGGGAAAAAAAAAGGCCATACCTACTATTGTTCCAAACCAGCCTTTTACAACAGCAGTAACTAGGAGAGAGTGTGGATGAGAATGGGATGCTATTTAACTATCTCTGTTCAGTGTGTTTACTTTGCATATTTGACAGCACTTTGCGGCATGTCAGTGTTGCTGGTGTGCATTAGCACTTTCTCTCTCAGAATGGCAAGATGACACCTCCTGGGAGGTGGGGGTGCAGAAGGGTCAGCAAGGAGAGGGGATGCTTTCATCCCAGGCCTTGTATTAACAGCAGCAGCAAAAGTGAGGGGAAAAAGCAACTAGAGAATTTGTATATACATGGAGAACAGAGATCAGACGTATAGGATGCCATTGTGCTTAGTGCACTGTTTAAAATCGGTTTGTAACATGCTTGAGGGAGAAGGAACTCTCCGTCCCCCCATCTTACTTCCATCTCTGGAGATTATTTTTTTTACAGTGCCATGGTCACTGCTATTTAAAGACAAATCTATGCAAAACTTACATTGTCTGCGACGGGTCAATTTGGAAACATTTCAAGTTGTCGGCATTCCTTTAAATACAACGCTGTTCTTTCCCTTGCGGGTGCCAAAGCTGTCCCCGGAGGAATTTGCATCTAACCTGGCAAAAAAAGGAAGGGTTCCTACTTCTTTGTGATTAAAATGACTGGCACACTGCAGACAACCGTCTGCTACTACCATCTCTGCCAGCTTCCCCTAAAATGTGCTCAGCTGCCTCAACCCACAAATGTGTTAACAGATGAGACCTTTTGCTAATCAGTGAATAATATCCCCCTTTTCTGTTTTGCTGCTAAAGGAAACGGTTCTGTTTGGGCTAACGTAGGCACTCGATTGCTCCCAGCTTCTGAGGGCAGCCCAGGCTGCTGCTTCCTGCCGAGGAACTGGTGAGGGAATAGAAACGGGAGACCAAGCTCGCCATCTCCTGGTGAAAACGCATTTACGTGTCCGGGAAAGTTTAGTTTATTTCATTCCTTCTTTCATTCTTACTCTTGTTCCTTTGTGAAAGGCCAAGATTGTAGAAGGCTAAGCAAGCTTGCCGGCTTGCAGTACCACCTCTGACCCTACTGTGGTCCCTCTTCGTCCTGTGAGACTTGGTAACATAAGACAGTGAATTTATGTCACGGGGTCCGTACACTTGGTATTTTTGTTACATACTTCATACATACTTCAGCAGCAGCAATGTCAGTGGCAAGACTCGTATGCATTAATAACCCCAGAAAAGAGGTTTATAGGGCATTGAGCAGATGCAGGGACAGTCAGGTTCTTATGTACAGGCAAGGACAGTTTAGCAACTGCCACATATGCTCTGTGGAGTACAGGGACATTATGAAAGCTATACTAGATGATAGTGCTGTGGTTTAACCGCAGCCGGCAACTAAGCACCAGCAGCCGCTCACTCATTGCTCTCCTGGTGGGATGGGGGAGAATCAGAATAAAAGTGAGAAAACTCGTGGGTTGAGATAAAGACGGTTTAATAGGTAAAGCAAAAGCCGCGCGCACAAGCAAAGCAAGACAAGGAATTCATTCACCACTTCCCATGGGCAGGCAGGTGTTCAGCCATCTCCAGGAAAGCAGGGCTCTGTCACATGTAATGGTTACTTGGGAAGACAAACGCCATCACTCCGTACATTACCCCCTTCCCCTTTCTCTTCCCCCAGCCCCTGATATATGCTGAGCAAGATGTCATATGATATAGAATATCCCTTTGGTCAGCTGGGGTCAGCTGGGGTCAGCTGTCCCGGCTGTGTCCCCTCCCCAGCACCTCGTGCACCCCCAGCCTACTCACTGGTGGGGTGGTGTGAGAAGCAGAAAAGGCCTTGGCTCTGTGTCAGCACTGCTCAGCAGTAACTAAAACATCCCTGTGTTATCAACATTGTTTTGAGCACAAATTCAAAACACAGCTCCATACTAGCTACTATGAAGAACGTTAACTCTACCCTAGCCAAAACCAGCACATCTACTCACAGTGTAACACCTTAGTTTTCACAGATAGCTATATGTCCCTTCAAAAACTGATGCCTATAGTGAGGCTTCTAAGGATACCTATGGATTTTTGATTGTAACTAAAAAATTCAGGACTTTTTGCACATTCTCCTCAGGCTTGCTACAAAAGTCCCCCTGCCATAGTCTGTGAGGTTTAATTCACCAGTGTTTATAATGCATTTGTAGTGCCTTCAAGCAGGGGGCAGATGAATGCGAACCATGACAGTTGTTTGAAAATGCTGGGCAGGATTACCGAATACTGATGGTGGGTAAGCCAAGGTAATGCTGCAGGGCTGTGCTAATGCAGTGATATTCCTGACATGGTTATTGGAAAGTGGTAAAAACAACTGGAGACTAAATTACACAACGTTAATCAAGTTATACCTTGGAGGTGACAGTTATTCAATAAGCAAGGCCCAAGTGTCCCAAGCATTATTAACCTCTTACATTAAAAACAGAGCAAAAAATCGGCAACTACCTGCACAATGTCTGTGTAGATGGGTGAAAAAATATATGACTATTAGCATAGTTATTGTGTCATGGAATAAAGTTTCTGACTAAGGGGTCAAGAAGCTAGAAAAGGGTCTGGGGAGGTGCGATGCCTCAAGTCCCAGTGCTGCCACTGATTTATTGCAACCATAAGAACTTTACTTCCCTACAGCTTAGTGAGATTAATCTTTTAAGGGGTATGTGAGAAAGATTGGTGAATTCATTAAACTGGTTACTTTTGTAGGGGTTATTATGATTCAGAATAACTACAGTTATAAAGCAGCTGAGGAAATTACACTGCTAGCTGTTGTTCCCAGTACCAAGAACTGAGATCAAGCTGAGCTGTTGTGATTTTTAAGAGAAACAATGTTCACTTAACAAGAGGCCTATCACAGATTTGTTACCAAAAAAGCCTTTTTCAGTCCTAATCTGGTCAGAGGGTCCCATATATATTGTTAAATATAAACTCTATTATCTCCAGTGAAAATTAGATACCAAACAAACTGAAACTAATGGTTTTTTACTTAGGTCAAAATAATTCTAAACCAGATTACTAGTAACAAAATAACTTGTTTGAAGTGAAGTAATAGCGCCTCGGTTATAAACAAAGCAAAAACTTCATATAGATGATAGCTTTGCAAGAGCTTAAATATGTAAATTTCACACATTAAACCCAAAACTTAAACATAGAGTAACTATTATACCTTTACCAAACCATCATGAGTCTTGTAAAGTCTTCTACTGTTTTAAACCAATGTTTAAAGATCATTAATTGAAGTGGCAGCTAGGAACCATAAAAGCATTTTCTTCCTAAGTTCTCCTTGCTCGCGATCACATCTGTACAACTTTTAGCCTGAACACCCTAAAGCACACGTTTTCTTGCAGTAAGAGGAAGCAAAATTGTTTTGAATAATACAAAGTAGGATTTAATGTTTTAAATACTTTTTCAACACTTTGACACAGTCAGATCCAACACAATCTCTGAATTGTGAAATGACAATTTGAATTTAACTTGCATACCTGTGTTTTATAAATAAATGTATCACTGTTTTGCTTAGTGTAATTGAGTTATCATTTGATAAACAGTGTATATGTAGGAGGTGTTTTTTCTAATCCTCAAATACTGCAATGAAGATGGAGTTTTGAGCTCCACTTCACAATGAAGGTGGGTGGTTTCCTGGGAGGAGGAGTTCATTCAGGTGATTCACATACTATGACAGCTCTATTCTTTATTAATGTCCTTGGACTACTCTCCAGAAATGAACAATTGTAGTGACCCCATTCAAGGGAGATGCAAACTCTAAGTGAAGAATGTCCACTATGATGCTGAAAGGCATAGCTTACTGGGCTTAGCCATCAAAAGTGGAGGGGGATTTCACTGCTTCATAAGCATGAGAGAAAAATGGAAAGCTAGGAGAGAAGTAAACTAGAGGACAGTGTTGGCACAGGAACAAGCTGATAATAAATTAGTGGTGAATACATTTATGCTCGGCTACAAAATAGCAGCAATATGTGGAGGGAGGATGAAACTCTGATTTTAAGAGACCAATCATTTTATGAAAAAGGTCAGATGTGATTGCCTGCAATAGCAGGCATATTATTCTCTCTGTAGCAGTCTCTGTAAGTAGGACTTTAGTGTGAAGTACTCTTGCTGGTTGGGTAATGACAGTCCTACTCAGCATCTCTTGTTTTATATACCTTTTTCTGAGCAGTCTCAGCTTTTCTGGCAAAGGTGATATGAGCCAAAGAGAAAATACCTAACTCTTTAGGCAAAGATTTGAAGGCAAGCTTTCACAGCATCCTAAATCTTAGGCTAGAAAATACCAGTATCTTCTTGCAGAATGACTTGAGATATACCCCTCAAAGTCATCAGATGTTTGTCATGCCTCTGATCTAGTGCACAGCCCCTTTATTGAGTCTCCATGAGCAACTTTTAGCTATCTGCAGATAGGGCCACTCTGACACTGAAAAAGCCTTTTCAGTTTTAAGTCTTTTCTTTGCAACTATTATATAGTTCTACAATGGTTTTGTATGAGAACTCTATGCAACTATCAGTTCTTCGTTTCATTAGGCCCTACAACATTTTGATTGTAACTTCAGTATTTTCGTCAATGATTTCCTCTGTGTATTGACTTCCTCAGCTCCTCTAACACAAGTATGCATTATTTATTATTTATTATGCATTTATATAATTATGCATTTATATATTTTTATATATAAATATATATTATGCATTTATATAATATTATTATTATTATTATTTATTATGCATTATTTACCTCCTCAGTGATTCTTACCTTCTAAAATAAACAGTAAAATATAAACTATTCAAGATTTTTTTTAAAGCTAGGCTGCAAAGGCAACAAAACTTCCTCAAACTGAAGAAGTCTGTTACAGATGTTTTTCACAGTTTGAATCTTATGGAACAGACTCCTGAATATCCATTTTCTCCTTTCAGACTTCCCTATTATATATGAAATTTACCAGGTTACCTTGATACAGTACTAAGCATTACAATCTTTGCTCAAAGTAGACCTTAACAAGTGACTTATCATAAGCTGTATTATACCAGTATCTTTTAAAGACACAGGCTTCATTTACACTTAGCCTGCATTCTGTGGGGATGTATAAAATTAATTAACAAAGCTCTGTACTTTATACACACTTTTTGAATGATTTCACATTTCCAAACACAAAAGACAATGTTTTGTATCTTGAAAGAGACCTGAATGTTTCATGAAAGGTGGGACTTTGTCATAATCAAAGCATTTGAATCCAATCCTTGAGTTTGGAGCATTATAGAAGCTCATCAGAAAGAAGAGTCTGAATTTTGTTCATTTTCTGCGCTTACTCCTCCACATTTTCAATGTACATATATTTGTAAATTTTTAGGTCAGGGTCATCACCTGTAACATTGCACAGAGCTGGTGTATTATAATAAAGAGAAGACAGTTTAAAAGATTAATTCATTTGAACAGGAAACAAAAGATCCCTCTGCAGCAATAAATGTAAACATCCATTAAACCAGCCTAGAAACTAGGCACCATCATAAAGAGGCTGAGGTAACCAAGGACAACATCTCTTCTGGACTGAAAAGGATTCAAAAATCAATTAGCAGTTCATTTTTTAATTAAATGAAGATTTACACAAACAAACAAACAGAACACTGGGGAAATATAGGCACATATCGCCACAGAAAAGTTTCACAGTACAGACAATGGCCATCAATTCTTTATTTTCCCAGTCTGGTTTTTGTGAGGCAAAGGCAGAGCCCAGAGTCCAGTAAACCCAAACAAGAATTATCTGAAGTCCTTTTTTCTTTTCAAACAGAAGAAGGAAATTACTTGCTGCTAAAGATATTCAGTCATCCTGCAAATGGTGCTATGAAGCTGATTGGAAGAGAATGTGTTGTAGCATAATTGCCCTATTTCAAAACATTATCCTGTAATAACAATCTGCAGCATGGCTGTGCTTCATTGAGAGGGAGCAAGTGCTACATACAGCATGCACCTCAGTACACACACATTCCAGAGAAAAACACTCTCCTTGTCTGCTAACGCTGGAAGGCAGCCTGTTAACCAGCTTGAGCCTTTTAGATCTTTTCAGGGAAAAGAGATAGCACTTGCTTCATTGGCTGCAGCTATCTGCAATTTGCAGTTACGACCCTTGTGATTAAGCCAAGCTCTGAGCCCTCAAATCCTTTTCTGAAATAGAGACCAGCTGTTGTTCAACAACATATTAGGAAACCACTTTTTGGCATCAGACTACAGGAATGTTTAAGTGTTAGCTTTTCAAAAGCTATCTTATTAACGCAAAGAAATCTTTTTAATTTTGTTTTGTTAAAACAGAAAACATGTTACATACACTAGGCTACAACTTGCGAGAGCTGTATGTAGAGAATATTTCCCTTCCTCACTGCTGGAATCCACGCCCTTGAGTATTCATTTGTTTGCAACAGCAGAAAGTTGGTCCCGGATCCTTCCTAGACCTTCTAACATAGTGTCCAGGGTTTCTTTGCTCAGTTCCACAGTCAGTGCAGAAACAACAGGACTATTTCCACATAAGGCAACATCTTCCTGAATCTGAAAACAGGAATGCAGACATTAGCTGTAAGAAAAAGTAATTCACTTGTTTTTGCAGTGCCACTACAAAAGTCAGTGTTCAACAGATTAAGAAAAATGCTTTAAGTTTGTCATCCAGCTCCATCCTGAAGGACCACGGCACATTTTCTAAGCTGTATGCCTGACTAATGAAGTGCACTGCGATTGACAGAGCGCAAGTAAGCATATACTGCCATAAGCATGGGGAAATTCTGAAGACGCTCATGGCAGGAAGCCACATCCATATCAAGAGCATCTTAGCAGATACCACACAGCTTAATCCCATCGCACACTCAGAAATTCTATACTGTTTATCAGGGAGTGTAGTGACAGGGCAAGGGGTAATGGGTTTAAGCCGAAGGAAGGTCGATTTAGATTAGATGTTAGAAAGAAATTCTTTACTGTTAGAGTGGTGAGGCACTGGAATAGGTTGCCCAGAGAGGTAGTGGAGGCCCCATCCCTGGAAGTGTTTAAGGCCAGGCTGGATGAGGCTTTGGACACCCTCCACCTGGTCTAGTGGAGGGTGTCCCTGCCCACAGCAGGGGGGTTGGAACTAGATGATCTTTAAGGTCCCTTCCAACCCAAACCATTCTATGATTCTAAATTAGATTTTCTTTTTCTCTTCCTTTGAAACCCACCCACCCCGTTTTTACTGGATGGGGGCAATCCAGAACTCTGTAGAATGTAAATAGTAAGTTTAGCTACACTCCCCAAATGATAGATGTAGCCAGTGAAGGAAGTTACTAGTAATCAAAAGTCATATCCCAACTAATGCAGTCAGTTAAACATGCCAATGAGTGGCTTAGAATTAAAGGGCAATGACTTCATAATTTATCTTCTTTCTTTCTGTAGAGAACAATCATGACCAGGGAACAAATATGCTGCCGGCTTGCAATCTCATGCAAAGAAAACTTTCCCTTGCAACAAAAAGGCGGCTTTCAGAGACATCATTCCCAGGCTCTGCAGTATTTCAAAGATCATCTCTGAGAAAGGCTGCTAATGGCCTGCCAGGCAGTAGGCATACACCAGATGCCTGTCTGAACTGTTTTGCACTACCACTGCTAAGTCAGGTGTTGGACTTGATTATTTTGATCCTGTATCTTTTACAGCCACTGACATTACCTTTAACTGAAGCAGGCAAGTAGGGACTGCCATTCTGCTGATGCTGTCTGAAGACGTCTTGATGTCCACCCTCCAGTCCATGTCAAGCAGCCGAGGCAGGGAGACTGAGGGATTAAAAAGTGGGTCTGTTAAGTCCAGCAGCACATGATGACACCTGATCCTGGAACCTATGACTATCACCATGTACATGCTTCTCCACTTCTGGCCCTGGGAAGTGTACAACTTTAGTGCTACTATGTGATTTCACATCATTTTTACTCTGCAATAAGCTAGTCTTTGAAGGCTTCCTCATGACACTGGAAGGGCAAATAGGGTTCTCCCATCATCACACGCAAGGATGGTACAGTGCAAGACAAGCATAGGTAAATTCACAAAGCAGCTGAAGGGAAGGGGAGCAGTAAGTTGTCTTCTCCAGCTCTTCATCCCTCGCTTTGTTGCCTGCAACACTCAACTAATGTTTCATCACGAGTTGTTTTGGGACCTACATGCTTATTGCTCTGTTCTGTAACTGATAAGAAAGCACACAGGAATGCTCTTAAAATCCAGCAGTATAAAACATGTTATTTCAAGCTCTCCAACCTGTGAATCAAAGCATTCTGCAATACAGCATGTGTATTTGTAAACTGCAGTCTTCACATGTCCTGCCAATTTGTTGAGAATATTGAAGATATCATCCTAATTAGATGCAGCCTAACAGAAATCATTCAACAGTCTGGTGCAATACTGACAGCAATAGTTCAGGGCTGGAGACTCCATTAGCCTTGCAAGGGAAGGAAGACAGGTCTGACTTGGCTGCCCTGCCAAGAAATCTGCACAGGTATATCTTACAGAGAGGAGATGGGGATATTCTGTTATGTTGGTGTGTACTTAATGGAGCTCACTGCACTACGAATCCTCAAGAGTCCCTAAGCCCTGTGTAAACTACCATAAAAACTGAGATTAACGTTCTCCCAACAAAACTCTGGCACCAAGCGGCTGGCTGCAAGTGCTCTTTGTCAGTTCCTAGGACCATAATGTTTTTCAATAATGTCTTTCAGCTGCCAGTAATAAATACAATGAATGTTTGAAGAATATATTAAAGTGAAACTGAGGTAGGTATTTAGATGGGTGGCATACAGATATCTTTTCCCCTTGTTTGAACAAAACAAAGTTTCCTACTTTCATTAAAAATATAAATTTTAACCAAGAAAAAGAAACCATATTAACATTTTCATCTCAGATTTACAAGTGTTTTCTCACATAAACTGCAAACCAGAGGAAAGCATAATTACTTTTTCAACCAGATAATGACAGCAAGTGTTAAAAGACGAGGCTTGAACCATTGACTGCCAAATACTGTTCTGGTAAATATGCCACCAGAATCCAGAAATTTGGAAAATGTCTGTAAGATAGATTCCTTGCTTAAAACATACGTAAAGAAAACAAGTTCTAAGGTGCAGTTTAACAGGGCATACTTGAAGTCATTCCCACTTTGGTACTGTCACATTTAAAAGACTTGGAACACCTCTTGCACTTTTTTCAACTCCATTTTCTGGTAAGAGCTGAGCTATACTTTCTACGTTTGAAAGTGCAGCATCCAGTTTCATGGGAAAAACAGTCCACACAAAGGCCGCAGAAACAAAGACAAACCCTTTCTGTTTCAAAAGGCCATTTGCAGCTAAGGGGCTTAACTGCTGTAACTTTTATGGGGTCGATTCTATGTTTCATTCAGACTTCTTTGGAAATCCCCAGCTGACATAAACAGGAACAATGTTCCTTCAGGCACCCTGTAGCCATTTATTCTGACATGACTGTCAGAGCAGAGCTTCTGGGTGGTGCTCCAAGAGGCACACACACAGCCTTGCTTCTGGGTCATGAAGACCTAGCTAGTGGGTCATGCTGGTGTGTCATGCTTGCTCTCATTTCCTCTAATACATGATAATGTTAAGGATACAAAAAAAAGCATTTATGTGTCTTGGTTACACTAGAAAATTGTTTAGTATAAGCAACTGCTGTATTTACTCTATTAGCGTTATACAACAGTTTCTTCCCTCTCACGATTAAAACTTTGAGGGACAGTGTATTTCCAGGTCTTGCCATACTGTTTAGCTGTTGGACATTATCTTCTCTACAGGCAAAGAAAAGGGTAAGGAGGATCCATGCAGACTTCAAAGAACTCTGTTATGTATCAACTCTCATTTGCAAGCCTCTAAGTGCTAAAGAAAACCTCTTGGGGAGAAAACAAAGTGTTGTAGCTGCATGGAACACTTAACTGAGATGTAACTCATTGCTCATGATGGTATTGTTAAAAGTTTGCATTCCTTAATTACATCACTGTTTAGAAAGGAGAAGAAAAAGCAGAGTTATGAATATATGCAGTATACTTCCTGATGCGCAGAAGAGAAGGAATGCACAGAATTGACTAGACGTGCAAAGGTAAGGTATTCCCCAGTATATACATATCCTTTACAGTGCAGAGTTATTGAATATGGCCATCACTTAGTGTCTGAATGGGGAGCACAGAGTGCTTCACTTTCAAAAGTTCTACAAATACTTGCTATACACTACACATTGCAAGGTAGCAACAGACTGAGTATTAAATGGAATTGCCTGAGGACTGGAAACAATTTAGCCCAGCAGCACAGATCTGAATACAAGCTTGTTGGCTTCTGCTAAGCTGTGTGATGCCACAATCATACAGCTTCCTCTAAAGCAAATGAGGGTATCCCTGTACTACATCATGAAAACACGCTGCAATGCGCTATTCTAAACGCTAAACTCAAATGACCTTAGGAAACATTAATTGCATCAAGATGTGAACTACTACTTACTCTGACTTGCTTGTGCTTCATTCCTCCAAGCAGAGCTGTGAAAAAGTGGAGAAGAAAAAAACAGTATCACTAGTGCTTTGAATTAAAAAAAAAAAAGAGAGAGAAAAAGAAAAAAAGGTAGGGAAAGCATTCAAAGTGGCTTATGCTGACAGAAGGGTCACCAGGGCTGCAGCAGTAAGCAGGAGAGAGAAACTGCCAGTGCTACTGAGGAAAGGCTATCACTGGTGACCAACTATTGGTTCTTCTGTAAGTGTGGCTCACTTATGGCATATACTATTCGGCCCAGTTTTATCAAAGCAATGGGCTACCAAGCAGTGAGATGTACAACCACGCAGAACTGCTATCCTCTGCCACCACCTCATGTATGCTCTACCCCCAGGCACACCTTAGTTGCCTTCACACCTAAGCCAATGTGGTAAGTGGATGGGCATCTAGATACTACCCAATCAGATTTTGTGGTGCTGAAATCTGTCCCTCTGAGTTTTATCATCATCTGTAGCATTTTTCGACCACATGAGTGAGTTGTTGAGATAAAAGGGGCTTTGCATTATGTCAATGAGGCCCCCACCCATTCCAAAAGTCTTGGGAAAACTCTCTGTGCCCATGGCTGTTTTGTTTGCCATTCCACTCAGAAAACCTATTTCATTCAACACTGTTCATCCCAACCTGTGTGATTATGCCCAAGGCATGCACAAAATTCATAGAAACAAGACTTTGCATGCTGCCAACTATCTGCATATCAAACCAGATACATAGGCTTTAACTTTCCAGCTGAAAGCAAATGGCAGGTGGGTACACTCACATATTCTCCAAGATTATCTTAGTCAAAAGGTTTTTCAGATTTTGGTGGAAGTTTTCTGGAAAGAGAGAGAGGATATCTTCTGCCCTCGTCAAACCACGGTACACGACGTGCCTTGTGAGGTTGTGCAAAGCAGATACCAGCTGTAGGAAAGGAAAAGGGGAAAGGGCTCTGCTGCATTGAAAAGCATTACATACAGGTTGGGATGGGCCTTTGGTAGCCTGGAGAGACACAACTTCTGCAGTGAGACCGACACCACCAGGGCCTTGGACATCCAAGTACTGTCTCACAGCCTTAACAGGTTCTCACTGTCCTCTAGCATTCATGCCTCACGTACTTCCCTTTTGCCTCCCTGTGAGGCCCCTCCGGGCTGTGCCCCCGGAGGGGGGGATTGCTTTTACGGGGCACGTTTCGTTACTTTCGTCCTTTGAAGCCCCGTGGCGCCGCGCATCTTTCCGAGGGCCTGGGCCAACCCCTGGGCTGGTGCCCACTCCAAGCGGCTCCTTCCGTCCCTGCCGCACGGTGAGGCCCAGGCGGGCAGGTCCCATCCTCCCACTCCTTCCGACGCGCCCCGCTTCCGCGCAGCGGGAGAGGGCACTCCCGAAGGCACCCCGCTCGCTGCCGCGCCGGCGGCTCTCCCTCCCGCCGGAGCCCGGCGCTGACCCGCCCGTTCCTCACCTGCTCCGCTTCCTCAGGGCCAGCGCCGAGGCCAGGGCAGGCGCGCTGCGCCAGCGGGCCGAGGCCGGCGGGAGGGCTGGAGAAACACTCCTGGCACAGCTGCCGCACGGCGTCCTTCGACGGCGCCTGGCGGGGAGCAAAGCGGGGGGGCGCTCAGCCGCGGCCCGGGAGAGGCAGCCGCGGGGCCGGGCGCCCCGTGCCCTGGCAGCTCGGCGGCCCGCTCACCTTCAGCAGGCTCTGCAGGGCAGCGAACTCCCCGTCCCGCACCGCCGCCATCTTGGCGCTGTCAGCTGAGCCGGGCGCCGAGCTCCCCCTGACGCGCCGCCACTACCTTGGCGCTGTCAGCTGAGGCGGGCGGAAGGAGGCCGAGGGCGGTGAGGCCGGGCAGGCCGGGCGCTGTAGTCCTGACACGGGAGGGGACGTCGCGTTATCGCGGCCTCAAACTCCGGCACCGCGTTGAAGGCTTAGCGAAGCGGCCCCCGCCCGCTGTGGAGCGGGTGGGAGTGCGTGGGCCGTGCGAGGGGACCTGCGGCCAGAGCCCGGCCGTGCAGCGGCGCTCAGTATCGGTAGTGAGGAGGCCGGGACAAGGGCAGGCCCTAAATATCTGGCCTCGCTCTCCTCAATCTACTCATTTTTTTACTGTCAGTGCAAAGCTCTACGTTGGATGCAGAATTTAGCTGTAAACACTTATTTTCAGCCAGTGGGAACCGAAGGCAAAAGATTTATCATGGTGCTGCTGCAATGACATGGACCATTATCTTAGCAAACTGTGTGCATCTTTCACTTTGTAAAAGATTTAAATAAGTCCTTTTTTTGAGAGAGAAAGTCTTCTCTTTGTCTTATGTAATTCCCAGCACATCTGGTTCCAGGATACCGGTAATCTATGATCTTTCCCCATCACTACTTCTGTAGCCAAAAAGATAGGCCTGTAACGAAGGCCTGCTTATATTATACATAATAAGAAAATGTAGCCAAGAAGAAAGGCCTGTAATGAAGGCCTGCTTGTATTATATGTGATAAGAAACTATTCATTATTACTTTAGGTAGAAGGCTAACAATTCTTAGAATGAGCACCTGCTACACATCATGAGAAAAAGGAGGAGCTACAAGACACTTCAAGGTCCTTATGTACATACTTTGCAGAAAGGGAGGACATTAATTGCCTCCAGCAACATCCTTATCTTTCTGAGGCGTATAGCAAACAATTACCAACACTGAAATACTGAGAAACTAGGGGAAAGGTAATTTGGGCCAGGGTCCCCACGACCACCGACCCATAAGCCCCCTACCCAAATTATACCACCTACTCAAAAGATAGAGGCGGAGAACAGAACTGAGCATGCGTTCTAGTTTGCATACTAAGCGAAGAAATATGAACCAATTATTGGAACGGGGAGTGTACCACTTTGTAATCTTTGTAACATTTGTGTATAAATATGACAAGAGAACCAGCATTAGGTGTGCCTGATTTGAGGAACTATCCTCCTGACACCCAGCGCTGCAATAAAGGAAATGCCTGCTTCTTAATGCTAAATTAGTGTTAAGGAGTTTTCTTTCATTCCCGAATTTCGGTGACAGTTTTGGCGACCCAGATGGGACAAGGCTTTTGAATCTCGACGGATCCGTGGGATCATAGGACCTCCAGCCGGCACCGAGGGATTCTCGGGGAGACCCTTCGATCCCCCGGACCGAAGAGTTCTGAGCACGTTCCCTGGGACAGGTAAAAGGCATTTCTCTTACTTTTTAAATGAAATTTAAGATTTTGGGTTAGAGGCCCCCTTAGCCTTCAAGTAAGCCGTGGCGTGAGCTACGCGAGGGGCTATTGTACTGTGATTTAAGATTTTTGGGTTAGAGGCCCCCTTAGCCTTCAAGTAAGCCGTGGCGTGAGCTATGCGAGGGGCTATTGTACTGTGATTTAAGATTTTGGGTTAGAGGCCCCCTTAGCCTTCAAGTAAGCCGTGGCGTGAGCTACGCGAGGGGCTATTGTACTGTGATTTAAGATTTTGGGTTAGAGGCCCCCTTAGCCTTCAAGTAAGCCGTGGCGTGAGCTACGCGAGGGGCTATTGTACTGTGATTTTAAGATTTTGGGTTAGAGGCCCCCTTAGCCTTCAAGTAAGCCGTGGCGTGAGCTACGCGAGGGGCTATTGTACTGTGATTTAAGATTTTTGGGTTAGAGGCCCCCTTAGCCTTCAAGTAAGCCGTGGCGTGAGCTACGCGAGGGGCTATTGTACTGTGATTTAAGATTTTGGGTTAGAGGCCCCCTTAGCCTTCAAGTAAGCCGTGGCGTGAGCTACGCGAGGGGCTATTGTACTGTGATTTTAAGATTTTGGGTTAGAGGCCCCCTTAGCCTTCAAGTAAGCCGTGGCGTGAGCTACGCAAGGGGCTATTGTACTGTGATTTAAGAATTTTGAAAAGAACTTTTGAGAGGTATTGATCAATCAAGAATTTGTGTTTTAATTGTTTTGTGTTCCTTTTGTCACCTTTGTCATTTGTCAATTTTTGTTTTGTGTTTTTTTTGTGGTATTGTTTTGTGTTACTTTTGTCATTTGTCAATTTTTGTTCTGTGGATTTTGTGGTATTTGCGTTACAATGGGTAACAAACCTTCGGTGGATGGGGGAATATTAAAGAAATCTCCCCTAGGGGGTATTTTAAAACGTTGGAAACAAATAGGAGGGGACCCTCTTATAAAAAGACAACTAATTGAGTATTATAATCACTGGTGGTCGATATATAAATTGGATGATCAGGAAAAATGGCCCAAGAATAAGAATTTGTAATATAATACAATATTACCATTGGTGTTGTTTTGTAGAAGGGAGAAGAAATGGGATGAGGTACCTTATGTTGATTTGGTTGGGTTTTTTTTCACCTTGCGAAATCATCTTGAGTGGCTGAAGGACTGTGGGTTTACCCTGCAAGCCCCCCTGGCATCAGCACTAGAAAAGCAGAAAAAGGTAGCAGGAGGCTGTGAAGGTGTTGCTCTGCGTGTAGTACGGGGCAACGGTGTTTGAAGTGCGAGCGTGATGAGGAGGATGATTTGGAATTAATGAAAGATGTTGGAGGTTGCATGGATGGTTTTTGGTAACAGGGAGAAAGGGAAGGAAGTTAGAGAAGAGCAACGAGAAAACGAAGGAGAGCGGAGACAGGCAGGGAGAAACAGGGAAAGAGACGGTAACCTGAGAGCTGCGCTGCAGGGAGCGTCAGCAAAGAGTAACTTCAGGGGAGGACGGCAATACTATGGGGGGAGAGGCGGGGCCTCTCCAGCACAAAATACCAGTAATACCTTAGGAGATCATCAGTGTGCCTATTGTAAAGAACTGGGACATTGGAAATGGGATTGTCAGAAATTTAAGGACTGTTTTAGGGGTCCTATGCCTATCAGTCCAGAGGTTCTGGAGGAGGCACGATACAATCAAGAAGCAGCTCCCTTTCCACGTCAGTTCCCCTTAACTAAGTCCTGAAGGGGACCAGGGGAAACCTCCCCAGCAGAACCCCTGGTTATAGTAGAGCTGGGAAAACAGAAAATAGATTTCCTTGTAGATACTGGGGCAACTTATTCTGTATTAAACACTTGTCAAGGAAAATTGAGCAATGATGCAGTAAATGTTGTGAGTGCCACAGGGAAAGCGGAACAGCGTGTCTTTTTTCCATCCTTTAAATTTTAAGCTTGGAAAACAATGGGTAACTCACCAATTTTTATATATGCCTGAATGTCCTATACCACTCTTGGGACGGGACTTATTGAGTAAATTGGAAGCACAGATCACCTTTAAAGATGGAGAAGTTCAACTATTAATCCCTGAATCTAAAGCCATTGAGGCAAGAGTTTTTATGTTGCAGGAACAACCTAAGACTAACGAAGGAATTCCCAAGGAGGTGGAGAATGCAGTGACACCTTTGGTACGGGCTAGTGAGGTTCCAGGTAGATCCAGAAGAGCAGAACCACTAAGAATTATCCTTAAACCTGGAACAAATCCGGTAAGACAAAAACAATACCCATTGAAGACAGAGGCCAAAAAGGGATTAGAAAAGTTAATACTCAACTTTATAGAATATGAGTTGCTCACATAATGCGAATCAGAATTTAACACCCCAACCTTACTCGTTAAAAAGCCAGGGGGTGAGGAATACAGATTAGTGCAAGATTTACGAGCTGTGAACCAAATTGCGCAGGACATTCACCTGGTGGTGGCAAACCCCTATACATTACTTACAGCCCTCAAAGATAAACATGAGTGGTTCACAGTCCTAGATTTAAAGGATGCCTTCTTTTGTATACCTCTCGAGAAACAGAGTCAGGCTATTTTTGCCTTTGAATGGAAAAGCCCAACCACTGGACGAAAAACTCAACTAACCTGGACTGTGTTGCCTCAAGGATTCAAAAATAGTCCAACAATCTTTGGAAACCAGTTAGCTAAAGAATTAGAAATATGGAGAAGAGACCATCCTGGAGGAGTTATGCTGCAATATGTGGATGATATCCTATTAGCAGCAGAAACCTGGGAGGAGTGTATACAAATGACTATAAGCTTATTAAACTTCTTAGGATAAGGAGGATACAAAGTGTCCAAGAAGAAAGCACAGATTGCAAAACCAATGGTCACTTACGTGGGACTTGAGATTTTACAGGGCCAGCGGAGATTGGGAACAGATCGGAAAGAGGCTATTTGTCAGATCCCAGAACCGAAAACAGCAAGAGATCTGAGGGCCTTCCTGGGAATGGCTGGATGGTGTCGTCTGTGGATATCCAACTATGGACTGCTGGTAAGACCTCTTTACGACATCTTGAAGGAGGCACAGAGAGAATATCTGCCTTAGAACCCTGAATGCGGGCAGGCCTTTCAGAGCCTAAAAAAGGCTTTGATGATGGCGCCTGATGCCCTAGGGCTGCTGGACTTATCTAAGCCCTTCGAACTATTTGTATATGAAAGGCAACATCTCGCTTTGGGAGTATTGGCCCAGAAGATTGGGGACTGAAAGAGACCAGTCGGGTACTTCTCTAAGCAACTGGACCCTGTAAGTAAGGGATGGCCGGAATGTTTGCGAGCTGTAGCGGCCACCGTCCTATTAATACAGGAAGCCAGGAAATTAACCATGGGGCAAGAGATAATTGTATATGCACCCCATATGGTTACCACAGTTCTAGAACAAAAGGGGGGACATTGGTTATCCCCCAGCAGAATGCTTAAATATCACGTGATGCTATTAGAACAAGATGATGTAGAGCTCAAAGTCACCTCTGCTGTCAATCCCGCTATGTTTTTTAACCATGAATGAGGAAAGTGAGGAATCTTTGAGCCACAACTGTCTGCAAACAATTGAAGAAGTCTATTCCAGTCGCTCAGATCTGCATGACGAACCTTTGACTAACGCTGATCTGGAGCTGTTTACAGACGGTAGCAGTTTTGTACAGGATGGGAAATGAAGGGCTGGATATGCTGTTGTTACAACTACAGAAGTTGTGGAGGCCGAGGCGTTACCCATCGACACGTCGGCGCAGAAAGCGGAACTGATTGCACTATGTCAGGCCTTGAGAATAGCTAAAGGTAAACAGGTAAAAGATATGGACAGACTCCAAATATGCCTTTGGTGTCGTGCACGCTCACAGAGCCATTTGGAAAGAAAGAGGATTGCTGTCAGCACAAGGATCTTCTATTACACACAAAGAAGAAATTTTACAACTTCTCCAAGCTGTCCAGGAGCCAGAAGAGATTGCTATAATGCACTGCTGGGCACACCAGTTTGGGCAATCCAATGTTAATATAGGAAATCATTTGGCAGATTGCACTGCCAAGGAGGTTGCACAACAAGGTATTCTAGCACTAATCCCAGCTAGAAGGATACAGCTACCAGGGACTAAGCCTTTTTACAGTGAAGTAGACCATAAATTGGCATTGCATTTAAAAGCAACAGAAAATTCAGAAAGATGGCTGATAACCCCCAATGAGCAAGTTATTGTGCCACCTCAATTAATGACACAAATAGCTGAGGCCAGACATAAACAAACACATTGGGGAGTGGAGTCTTTGATTGACAACCTCCAATCACAAGTACTTAGTGTTCGAATGACTAAGATTATAAAATCAGTTACACAGAAGTGTCCAGTCTGTTTAAAAAAAAAAAAAAAAACAACCCTCTTAACCAAAGGAGGCCACCCCCAGGGGTTACTAGGTGAGGGAACTCCCCCGGAGATTACTGGCAAATTGATTTTTCTGAGTTACCCAGGCAAAATGGCTATCGATATCTTTTGGTTTTGGTGGATACCTTTTCAGGATGGCCTGAGGCTTTTCCCTGTCGCACCAACAAAGCACGGGAGGTTGTTAAATGCTTATTAAAGGAAATAATACTTAAGTTTGGTGTACCAATTGGAATGTCCTCAGATAGAGGACCGCATTTTGTGGCTGAGGTTTTGCAACAATTAAGTCAAACCTTGAATATTACATGGGATTTACATACTCCATGGAGACTGCAATCTAGTGGAAAAGTTGAAAGAATGTATCAGACTCTTAAGAGACAAATAAGTAAAATCTGTCAGGAAACAACATTAAAATGGCCCCAAGCCCTTTCTTTAGCACTTCTCCACATTAGGGTACAACCTCGGACTAATAAAAAGGAAAAACGCTTGCAGGTCTAAAGAGATACGTCACCTTATCTGAACCTCTGACCCTTGATACCCCCATGCATCCATACCAGCCTGGCAACCACGTCTACATGAAGACTTGGAACTCTGAACCGCTAAAGGAAAAGTGGAAAGGCCCCTTCCAGATTCTTTTGACAACCTACACAGCAATCAAGGTTGAAGAAATTGAACCATGGATCCACTATACCCGAGTTAAGAAAGCCCCCCCCTGGATCAGTGGCAAGTAACTACGGAAGGACCTCTAAAAATCAAAATTAAATCGGGTTTGAAAAAGTATGTCAAATATGTAAGATGTCTTGCTCTGTTAGGACAGGTATGGTCCTGTTCTGGGTATTACTGGCAGTTTCTTTGCTCTCCAGTCAAGGGAACCAACAGGAGCTATGGTCTCAAGCCCATAAACAACATACTGGTATAATGGGGAATGTAGGCAAAGCTGCCTTACTGACAGTGGTAATACATGGAACTGAGGTGTTTTTAGAAAATGAATGGGGCTTGGAGGATGGCCATTGTGGGAAAATTCCCATATTTAAGGGGAAGGTAGGGAAAGAAATGAAAATAGGATGCAGAATGATAAATGGATCTACACATCAGAGGGCAAATAAGGCCACATCTTGTATAGGAGAAGGTCAAATTACGACCCAATGTATTTCTAGTACCTTAGATTGTTGGCACAATTTTACTTTGGTACAATCTGTGCACATAATCTGTTTAGGCGTCCTTGATCAATTGTTGGCATTAACATTAAATTTAAGATAAACGTTATCGAACCTAGTATGACACGATCCCCTAGTCTAAGCCTGGGCCTGTGCCAACTGGACCCTCTGGACTGACTCCACTTACTTTTAGCATTGGTCCGTATGTCATTAAAAATGTGGGACAACAACAAATCTTATTAAATCCATTTTATTCCCTTAAAAGGGTAGAGTTGTCCATACTGAAATCCTCGCCAATAAGTTAGCTGCTGCCACTAAGGACGTGCAAGGATTACAACATCCTCTTCGATCCTCTCTTTCAGCTTTAGGGGCAAATCAGTGGCTGTTACCAGATATATTGCCTCCATAGAAACAAATTAATGAAAATGACCACGAGATAATCCTGGAGGGCCTGGGCACTGGCCAAAGTAATATCTCATTAGCTCTTAGCTGTATTCAAGCCCAACTATGGGTCCAGTCGGTGGCATCAGCAATCATTAGAGAAGGGGAAGAAGGGGTCTTACCTAGTGAAGTCCCTAAAGTCATTTGGGATAACGCAAAATGAATTTGAAAAAGAATTCCAGTCTTGATGGCAGTTAGTGCATTTCACCTACAATCCCACCAACCATAGTGCCACAGCATTTGTACTGACTGTATGAAATGCTTCAATACATACCCCTATAGAAATGAATTTAACACTTGTGAGAGAACTTTTACATCATCAAGACCTACAGAAAATTTTGCAGACATGAAAATGGACGGAAAACATTGATAACCATCCACCACGATACTGAGAAAATCCATCAGGTGTTGGAAAGAGTGAAGGAAGATGGGGAGCATAAGTGGTGGGATACTCTGTTTGGATGATCGCCTAACGTTACTGGACTATTGAACAAAATGTTGCATCCGGTTATTGTATTGCTTTTGCTTGTCTTATTAGGCTTTGTTTTAACTACAGCTTTGTATATTAAACTTTGGATAATGATGAAGCACATGATACAGCTCACAACATTTGCCAGAAGTACTGCTAATATATCTACTGATTTATATATGGCTTTGATAGAAAAGGGTGAAGGTGAAACTTTTAAGAATCTGAAAGGATCTGAAAAGTTTCAAAAGGGGGGAATTGTAGCCAAAAAGATAGGCCTGTAACGAAGGCCTGCTTATATTATACATAATAAGAAAATGTAGCCAAGAAGAAAGGCCTGTAATGAAGGCCTGCTTGTATTATATGTGATAAGAAACTATTCATTATTACTTTAGGTAGAAGGCTAACAATTCTTAGAATGAGCACCTGCTACACATCATGAGAAAAAGGAGGAGCTACAAGACACTTCAAGGTCCTTATGTACATACTTTGCAGAAAGGGAGGACATTAATTGCCTCCAGCAACATCCTTATCTTTCTGAGGCGTATAGCAAACAATTACCAACACTGAAATACTGAGAAACTAGGGGAAAGGTAATTTGGGCCAGGGTCCCCACGACCACCGACCCATAAGCCCCCTACCCAAATTATACCACCTACTCAAAAGATAGAGGCGGAGAACAGAACTGAGCATGCGTTCTAGTTTGCATACTAAGCGAAGAAATATGAACCAATTATTGGAACGGGGAGTGTACCACTTTGTAATCTTTGTAACATTTGTGTATAAATATGACAAGAGAACCAGCATTAGGTGTGCCTGATTTGAGGAACTATCCTCCTGACACCCAGCGCTGCAATAAAGGAAATGCCTGCTTCTTAATGCTAAATTAGTGTTAAGGAGTTTTCTTTCATTCCCGAATTTCGGTGACACTTCTGTCACGGCACCCCCATCCTCATTTACATTTGCATGGTTCTATAAGCAGAATAATACACGGTAAGAAATGCAAATATCTAAATGCTGTTTGCACTGGGCTTCACAAGCGTGGCAGGGAAAAGTGCTTCCTCTTGCAGAGGAACTGATTTCCCTCTCTCATGCTGGGAAATGTTAAAAGGCAGAAGAATCCAAAGGGAGAGGGTTTTATTTTCCATAATTTTTCATGAGCAACAGGAAACAAGGCTCTGCGGGAACTGTTTTGGGGTATGAGTTTACCATCTGTGGCCTCTTGAAATTAGTTTGTATGATTGATCAGTTTGGAGAGCTGCCATGTATTTTTGCGGCTTTCTCTAGCACTGCGTCACCAACCAATCTAACCCAGCACAGGCAGCACATTAGGTAAAGCTGAGGGTCTGCCATGTGGAGTCATCTTCTTGGTGGGGCCCTCCTGGAAGAGCTGGTGTGCTTCTGAGTTTAGATGGCAAGACCAAGTGGGCAGTGGGTGTTGTGGACGGTAATTACTTATCCAGGTGACCATACCATACAACTCAATACTCTGATGAGAAAAGGAAAATGAGCTACACAGATGACATTGTCTATTGCTGCCTGAGATGAAGTATCTGAAAGATTTTGTGATGGTCTCTCTTTTACTGATGCCACAGCGATCATTTTCCACCTACACAGATACGACAGTATCTGTACATTATACACTGGAATAGACCAGAAGGTGAAGAGAAGGATGGTGGATCCTAATTTTTGTTTCCAAAATGAGAGATTTGCAGTTAGTGGGCAAAACAATAGCATCCCAAAGGAAAAAAGAAATGGTGTAGTGGTTAGAGGTCAGGATTTAAGAGCTAGGAACTGGAAACTTGTTCTCTTTGTCACCAAAGTTCAGGACTAAAAGAAAACTCCTTAACACCAATTTAGCATTAAGAAGCAGGCATTTCCTTTTATTGCAGCCTAGGTGTCAAGAGGATAGTTCCTCTAATCAGGCATAGCTAGCGCTGGTTCTCTTGTCATATACACAAATTTTACAAAGATTACAAAGTGGTACACTCCCCATTACAATAATTGGTTCATATTTCTTTGCCTGGTATGCAAGCTAGAACGCGTGTTCAGTTCCTTTCTCCACCTCTATCTTTTGAGTAGGTGATATAATTTGGGTAGGGGGCTTATGGGGTGGTGGTCATGGGGACCCTGGCCCAAGTTACCTTTCCCCTAGTTTCTCAATACTTTGGTGTTGGTAATTGTTTGCTATATGCCTCAGGAAGATAAGGATGCTCCTGGAAGCAATTAGTGTCCTCCCTGCCTGACAAGTATGTACATAAGGACCTTGAAGTGTCTTGTAGCTCCTCCTTTTTATCATGATGTGTGGCAGGTGCTCATTCTAAGAATCGTTACCCTTCTACCTAAAGTAACAATGAATAGTTTCTTATCACATATAAGCAGGCCTTCGTTACAGGCCTATCTTTTTTGCTACATCTTGACACTGATTCAGTCTTCAGATGAATCAAGGTAGGTCACTTTTGTCACCTGAGTGACAGGAAGGTAATGTAACATAAAGTCCTGCATTAATAAATGTGGGCATTTATTAATGTCAGCAGTAATCTTAGATTGTGAAAGGCTAAACAGAATGAAAGCAGTATGAAAAACCAGCATGTTACAATCTGAGCAAGTAAGCCTAAAGGAAACATAGAGTTTGTTCATGGCATATCACTTAATATTGTAACTGTATCATTGACCTCTTATAATCTGCCTGCTTGCCTTGTTCCCAAACCAATAAAACAAGCATTTTCTACAGTCAGAGGTAAGCAGAATTTTTCTAAGCAGTAAAACTTCCGAAATGCTGTATCCAAGTGGGGAAGAGGGTCACCTTTTTTTTTTTTTTTTTTTTTTTTTTTTACCCCAGGGCTTTTCTAAAGCAATGACTTTACAAGACTTACGTAAAATCACATTGATCCATGCTTAGGTTAAGGACTTAATTGTACAGAGTAACTTTGCCAGACAAGTAGGTGGAAAGATGCAAAAGCAGGGTGTGTAGATAACTGCCGTTGCTAACTATCAATCACAGGAGTATGTGGCAAGAGAGAACATTGACCTGTGAGTCACATATTCAGAACAAAGATGCTGCTTGTCAGTAAGCACAGCTAGCATCGTACTGAATTAGGTCTCTAGTCCACCTCCTATTGTTGCCATTTCCTTACTCTGGGAGCCTTCTAATTATGAGGAAATAATGTCAGGTTTGCTTTAATATAAAAATTGAAATGCTGTTTGTAGCTCATGGTCAGAAGCCAACAGAAGTGCTTAGTAAAATGTTTATCTGAGGGTGAGTAGATTTTTCTTTTCTCTCCCCTCCCCTCTGCCTCAAGGTCTAGACCTTCAAAATCAGATTATAAGGGGTGAAGGGTGAGACTGCATCATGTAAGGAAGGCTGGCCCTATGATCAGCGTGCTTATCAGGAAGTTTTGAGAAATACCATTCAATTATCTGCTGTGCCAGAGGCCATTCTCTCCGAGTTTGTAAACAAAACACTTAGATGAATGAGATAGATTAGATGACCTCCTTAGGTCTTCTCACAGCCCTTTTTCCCGTGATTTCATGTCTATATCACCCAGTGGGACTGGGCTGTGAGCTCTGAGCCAACAGATGCATCTGCACAGCATTATGTGCAGGAATTGGCTTGGATCTCAAGAGCTGAACTGCTGTTAGTCCAGTCATTGAATTTGAAAATCAAACTCTGCTTCTGAGTTGGGCAAATTTGCCTGCACCCAGACCTGGATGATACAGCTATAGTACTGACTGGTTTCTCTCTCTCTCTTGGTTGAGCCAGCCTGGGGTATCTGCAAACCGTCCTTCCTGAAGTGGTGCAGATATGTGGGCAATAGCACTGCAGGGGGCTGGGTGAGTGGGCAGTCTCTGGACTATGAGACTCTTAAATACTGTTGATATTCTAAATTCAGGATCCCCTGGACATGGGGGTGTGGATGTATGGGTATGTATACTTAACTGCTGTCTGCTGTTCCTGTCTGTGACCTCTATTTCCAGCCATGTACAAAAGCCATGTACGACCCAACGTGCATCCAGCGCTGCAATAAAGAATGCCTGCCTTTTAACGCTACATTGGTGTTACAAGGTTTATTCCCGGATGTTGGTGACAAGGTGAGGCAAGCAGGGATGACTTCTGAGGGCTAGGTGGGAGGTTTCTTTGGGAGTTGGGGACCTCCTGGGGCTGCTGTAGGAGAACAGGTCTTCATTTGCATTTTCACTTAATATAGCAAGTTGTCCTAGTTTTCTGTATCTAATGGTACTTGGCAAGGAATAGCCAGGGGGAATTCCCTTTTTGTCAGGTATATATACAACTCACTCTGATGGACTCTGAGGGATTTGAACTTTTCCCTACCAGGAAAATATCAGGAGAGAAGTTGTCTGTGTGCCCTTTGGCTGTTTTAATGGAGAGGGACTGTCAACTTTTTTTTTTTTTTTAAAAAGAAAGAAAAAAAAGGAGAGGGAGGTAAGGGGAAGAACTGTGTGTATTTCATATATAGGCATTGAAAGAACTGTGTGCATTTCACATACAAAGTATGTATCTTCAACAGAAGTCAGCTGTCATGACAGAATAAATTCTGTGATACCACAAGGCAAAAATGAAGAGATAGAAACCTGAACTGAAGAATTTCAATAACTCAGTGTGAAATACGCTCTGTGTTTTTACATGTAGCTATATAACTCCAATGACAGATAAACACATTGCAAAAATGTCATCCTTGTTATAGTCCATCAACTAAAGTGAGAGCCCAAAATAAATGTATCTGAGAGGGACTGTGTTGTGAGGAAAAGTCAGTCTTGCTGTTCCTAATATATTCAAGGTAAAAATAAGCATTAAGAAGCAAGCAAGTAACTTGACAAAACCCATTCCAGCCAGTGCTCTTTTTCCCTTCTCTCCCCGCTTCCCCCCCCCCCTTCTCCCCCCCTCCTTTTCCCCCCAAGAAGTAAAAAAAGGAAAGGAATAAATTTAGCTTTCCTACAATTCTTGGCTGGAGAACTGTAACCTTTTACACTCCAGGGAAAGAAGCACACAGTTCTAGTTCACCTTGGCTGTTCAAGGCTCCCTGGGAGAGAAATCCTTGAGATATTAAAGATTTGATGGGAAGAACTATTAGGTTTTTACCTGCAGTGTAGCCTGTATTCACTGGAGCATCTGTTGCAGAACAATGGTCTCTTCCTAATGGGCTTTATGCTGCAAGGCAAGGCTGTATTCTGTAACTGCACCCTGCTGGGCATGTGGAATTTCCCTGCTGCAAGGAAAAGTGAAGCTGTTCTCTTGCCCTGAAGAAAATAACTACATACTAGGTGATTCTGGTTTAGAGACTGAGCAAGATAAAGTGTAAAAGACACATAATTTCCTCTGTTACTTTTGCATTATTTGGGGTTTTTTTAATGGTGATTCTTCAGCAACAAAGCACAAATAATAGGAAAGAAATATTCACAAAGCATGCAGGCAAGGTTGGGTTTACTAGTACCAGCTGCCTACTTGGAGTCATATTCTGCAACCAGGACTTTGCTGAAATGTCTCTGACTTTAGAAAGTCCCATTTATACTGTCTTACATATTAATGGATATGGCAGTCTTTCCGTGCCAGGGCTAGGGCAGAAATTTCTTCTTCTTGTCACCTGGAATCATGCTTAGATATATTATCAGGAGGGCAAATTTCCTCTTGATGTCTGGTTGCGTCGACACTAGTAAACAGTGGTAGAGAACATTCCTGAGGCCTTTACTGTTAAATTGCTAGTGCTGTTCTTGGCATGGTTTCTACTCACTGTCACTCTCACAAGCAGCTCCAGGGTATGAGTCAGGAGTTGGCATGGACTAGGAAGCAACCCCAACAAGCAGTGTGCATGTGGCCACCCTGTCCAAGAGACCAAGAGCCAAGTAGCTCTTGCAAACTGTTCTATATCCATTGATCTGTGGGCCAGAAAACAGTTCAGAGCATGTTTAATCTACTAGCACAAATTTTGCTTTCATGTTCCTGTCCTCACCCCTTTTGCTCCAGTTAAAATGAGCTTTCCAGCAGATGTGGTCTCTTTGTTCCACCTAACCCACTACATGAACAGCAGTCACGGGAGGTTACCACAGTCCTCCTCAGCTTTTGTGCCTAAGGGCAGAGAGAGACTGTGGATTATGAGCAGGTATAAAAGCTTAAAATCCAGGATTTTAATCCTCAGACTACAAAACTTATGTTCTTTTAAGTATGTCAGCAGGCCCCGTAGGGGAGGTGCAGAGTGCCCCGGCCAGAGGTGTTTTTTCTGCCCACAGATTTCTTGCCTGCAGGCTGCCTGCATCACTCAGCTGGGGGGCAGACTTTCATCCATGCTGGAGGTGCTGCTCACAGAGCTATGATTTTTTTTTTTCTTCATATTTCTAGCTAGCATTGCTGTGTTGACAAAACTTTGTAGACAATTTTGACACTTCCCATATCTAGTAAGGGAGCAACTTTCAGTTTTAAAAATGATTAAAAACTGCCCTGGAACATAGGACAATAGCAAGTGTCTTGTCACCTTGACTCAAAAAGTGAGAACCAAGCATGTCCTGATTGGCCTTGGGGTGATGACCAATGTAGAAACTAAGCAGCAAACAAGATGGATCCACTTCTTCAAAGTGTGGGAGAAAAATCCTTGCAAAATGGATGGAGCAAAAAACCGACAATGAATAAAATGCAGGATGTTTAAACTGCCAGCTGATCCTTTATTAGGATGCAGAAAGCCTCTGACTTCAATAGGAAATGTACATTCCTAAGGACTTATTGGTCATGAAAATAGTGATGAACTTAGAGAAACCATAATAGCCTCCTCAACCAGGCAGACTGAACTGGCTTGAAATGTGAAACGTTGCCAGTATAAAAATGTTTGCTACATAAGCAAACACCATGTCCTCTAACTGGTTTAGCTCTACTGGCAAGACACATGAAGTACAGCCAGCTGCATCAAAAGATAAGTATTTTGGTGGTTAAGATGCTCAGGAACCTGAGTGATTAATGGAAGCTGAAAAGCTCACTAGATGCTGTGGGAAATTCCATGCTAATATAGCTGCTCTAACACAATCTCAAAAGTACAGAGAAGCCTTTAGAACATAAAGATCTGCTTCTAAATGGTAACTGTTTCAGATGCTTCAGATGCTTCTGCTTTGGCCCTTTTGTGCTTATTAAATGCAGGTGCCAGACATGAGATAGCTGTGGTTAGATACCGGCAGGTCTCTAAATAGACACAAGGGTCCACCCCTGCTGAGAGCTCTGCAAGCCAGGAGTCATGTGGACCTATAACTCAAACATGGCACATGCAAATGTCCTGAAGAAGGGCTAGTGGGAACCAAATCTTGTCCATTTTTTCCAGCTGTAACAACTGGACTGAAGGAAAAAAAGCACTACATTCCTGTAGTGTTTTCCAGGTAGTAGTGATTATTTTTAAGGTTGCTAGTGAAGGCAATACACCCCAGCTACAAAATAATACATTGGTTCTTATTATTTATGTTATGGTTACAGCCAAGGTTTTCACAGTTCATACACAGAATGGAAAAAAAAAATAGTGCGTAGCCCCTAAACTGTATGTAATCTAGGTACTTTGAGACTTGCTTATAAAAGATTACCAGTTAGAAGTTAGGAACTTTGTGTTCTCTTTCTTTTTGTTTCTTACTAGATAAGGTAAGGAAAATGCATATGAAACTTGTAAGACGGTGGTGCATATCCAGCACCAGAAATCTCTACACCAGAAGTTCTCCTGCTGTATATTGAAAGGGCTCATGTGTGACAACATTTGGCGTTAAACCACTGGGGGACAAAGATAGAAAATGTCTGACAATTCTGAAAACAAACAAACAAAAAGGCAAGGAAACTCCTTTATTTTATTTTATTTTATTTTATTTTATTTTATTTTATTTTATTTTATTTTTCCTTTTTTTTTTTCCCCCCGCTAGCAGAAAACTTCTGGAAATTCTGACAAAAATTAAAGTAGCTGTTTTAAATATATACATATAGGAATAAAACTATTTACTTCTTTAGGTATGTCCTGGTTTCAGCTGAGAGGATTGATTTTTCTTCATAGTAGCTAGTGTGGGGATACGTTTTGGATTTGTGCTGGAGACAGCATTGATAATATAGAGATGTTTTTGTTCTATGGACTTATTGTTGAGCAGTGTTTACATGGGGCCAAGGCCTTTTCTGCTTCTTGCACTGCCCTGCCAGTGGGATGGCTGGGGGTGGACGAGAAGTTGGGAGGAGACACAGACAGGACAGGTGACCCAAACTCACCAAAGGGATACTCCATACTATATGACGTCATGCTCAGTTTATAAGGAGCTTGGGGGAAGAGAGAGGGGGGGCGGCGGCGTTCGGAGCAATGGCGTTTGTCTTCCCAAGTAACCGTTACACGTGACAGAGCCCTGCTTTCCTGGAGATGGCTGAACACCTGCCTGCCCATGGGAAGTGGTGAATGAATTCCTTGCTTTGCTTTGCTTGTGCACGCGGCTTTTGCTTTACCTATTAAACCGTCTTTATCTCAACCCACGAGTTTTCTCACTTTAACTCTTCCAATTCTCTTTCCCATCCCGATGTGGGGGAGTGAACGAGCGGCTGTGTGGTACTCAGCTGCCGGCTGGGGTAAAACCACGACAAGGTATTAAATATGCATTATTACATAATTGCATGCAGAGATTTCTGCTAAGAATATTTATGGCATAACATAGTACCAATTCTTCGTTTCTAAGCAGCTATTCACATACCTGTTCTACTACTATAGGGGTATTTATTGTCTCTCTTTCCTGTTGATATCTCTAAAATAGAGGGATATCTTTCACAATGAAAAACATTAATATTGTGGACTTGTAAACAGAATGGAAAGTCATAGCCATAGGACTAAGAAATAATATGTAAATTAAAACTGATGTTATAATGCAGATACAGAAGAAACTCGGTTTTTGAGAGCTTGGGAAATAATCACGACATTCCTATGTATTTTCATTGCACTTCGATTAAATAAACCATAGCATTAAAGACTGGAAATAAATCTGGCCTCCACTATGTAAGAACTGTAATTGCTCAGTACCAGCAATTTTACAGTGTGTTGTCTTTATTTGAAATAGCTACTATGATAAATTCTAAAAGCCTGTAGTACAACAATAATAATATAATTTTAAAATTAACTCTAAAATTTCTCTGCATTGTGAGTGAAAATATTTAATATCAAAGCAGATTTTTTCTGTTTTCAGAAAAAGAAATAATTTGTCCTTGTCTTGCATTTAAAAAAAAATAATGAAAATAATCAGGGATCTTTGCCCATTCCTTTTTCCTTTACTTCTATACGTTCATGTCACAAGGTGAGAAGCTGATACAATGTCAACAGCATCCTAATGCTCATAAGAAAGAGCAGATTCCTAGTAGTAAAGTTACTTATCCTTTTCCAAATTAGAAGATGCAGGACTTAACTCCTGAATTAATGCAGTAGAGATATAACATCAAGTATATGTTGATCAAACTGGATGTAGACTATGTGGTGACCTAGAGAAAAGCTCCGTGCCCCAGCCAGCCTGCAGGTAAGCCCTGCAGAATTTCAGGGTACAGGATTTCCAAACAGTCACCTGTCTGCCTGCTTACCAGCTCCACAGGAGGGTCAGCAGGAGAAAAGCCTGCTTGTGCAGCATCCACTGGGATGCAGACATGCATTAGCTTTGAAACATCTCTGTCTTCAGCCAGTTAAGACAGGAGACATGGCACTGGGGTGTTAGAGCATCAGACACACCTTCCCTTCTCGCAATCCAGTTGCAGAGACAGCTGTATCCAGTAGAGGGAGAGAGAATTGGAGTTATAATTTCTCTGGATGCTACAGCAAGATTTGTTACAGCTTGCCTGTCAAAGCCCTTAGATTTCTCTTAGGTAAAAGATGGCCAAGGCTACTTATATCTACTTTTATGAAGAAGTTTCAGATTTACAGACAGAAAGCACTAAGTATGTTTGTCTTTTTGAAATAAAGCACCAAGCAGTTAAAAATATTGAAAAGCTATACAAATGAGACTACTTGACAGCAATCTTTGAATGTGCATTGATTTAGACACCTTTGCAGGCTTGAAAACAAGGCTCTTGCATTTAGCATTTTTGACACATACTTCTTTTTTTACTGCAATTCAGACAAATTGATTGGTCTGTGTGATTAGGGAAAGTTTCTGTATTGATCACTGGACCTGATGGGTAATCCTTGCCTTAAGGACTTGTCTGTTTTATACTCTTTCCATCTTAAAATTTCCTACATTTATTTCTGTTGGTGAAACCCATTAATTTTGTGAAAGTGAGAGTAGGGTAGGACCATTTGGGGTACTTCATGGGCATGATTAGCAAAGTTGGCCTGACTCTGCATGGCTGCGCACCCTGTGCGTTGTCAGTCTGTTGTCTATTGCAGTGGCTAAACAAGGTGCAGGTAATGTAAAATCATGATCTTTCCTGTTTGCATTCATGTAGTATTTGGCCCCATCCCTACTTGCTAAACAGTTATCATCCTGACAAGTTTTTATTGTTATGATTTTTTAAGGAATGGATCAAAACCATGTGGTTAATACTTGGGTTTGTACTCCGGTGTCAGTGCTCAATCATCTTTCAGATGACTGTATTCCTTCCTCCCTGGCCTCTCAGCTGAAGCAGCTAGTGCCTTTTCAATCTGAATTGGTGATACTTGAGACTCTTCAAGTGGGACTGCAAATTAGAGGGCGAGACCACTGCTGACAGATGTGATCTATAAGGCTCTGTGCTAACAGATAATTTCTGTGTGCTATGTAAGTCTGTGGACACTTGTTGGTATTCAAACTGGAAAGTGAGCAGCCTAACACTGTTGTGAAGGCACTTGCACATTAATAGTTCATCTAAACTAATTTTCTTCCCCCCTGCTGCAAGATGGTCCCTATAAAATTTGATAGGTCAGACTGTGCCATTTCACAAGATCATGAATGTGTTCAAACTGCAAAGCGTCATCCGGACAAAAAGAAGCTGGGTATTTTCCAGCAGAAAGCATTTGGCCTAAGCATAATACCAAGTTTTTAGAACTTTCTTTATCCAAGGTCTCATCCTGACATAACGATTCATTGATGCTCACAAAACTCCTGGGAGAAAATTCTGTGTAATGTATCTCAAATCAATGGAACTACATCTGTTTTTTTTAAAGCAAATTAAAACATGCTTTGAAACATTTTCCTTGAGGTATTTGCAACCCTGACACCGTAGCAGAGTGAGTTCTGGCAAGACAGAAGGAGCAAGCCACCAGGGACAAAAGCAAGACATTTAATCTCTCTTAGAAAAGCAAAAAAGTCAACAAGTCACAGAGTTGGCAAAGGATAAATATGAAGTTTAAAATTCATTGAAGGGGACATTTCTTTCTCCCTGTTCTCCTTTTGAATGTCAGCGTCCCTCGGCATGACTTAGCCGTGCTGAGGCTAGACAACGAAGCAGAGGCCAGCACCAGCACGGGCTCCCAGCTCTCCCCTTCAGCCACTGAAGATGACCACCACCCTGTGCAAGCAACAATATGGAGGGGATGGCAGCAAGGGAGAGTTCGAATATGCTGAATTTCATAGGTTAACTGCAGTTGACAACAGCTGCCAGAAAGGGCTCCTTCAAGACATGTTACATAAAACAGCAAGCCTCAAGCACACATGTTTCAGTTGCATGGTTTCTTTCTTCCAACGGAGGCACTTACCTTCAGTAGCAAGTAGTTAGTAGGATCTATTACTGGGAACAAATACTGGCAGGAAAGCAGTTTTCTGCATGTCGATGGGGTCCTAGGCCACCTTGGTGACCTCTGGCCAGTTTAGGCTTCAGAACTGAGTGAAACATCAAGGATCAACTCTGAGAGTGCAGTGATGCCATTATCAACAAATCAGCTGTAGCAGCATTTCATCAGTTTAATATTCTGTATTCATTACAAAGTTTGCTATATCACAGCCCATTGTAATCAGCTGCAGGCACAATCCAAGGTCACTGTGACACAATCTCTGTTTAACCATTTTTACTTTGCTGAAGTTTCTTGCTTCCTTTCCACTTTTCCACAGCCTAAACTTCACTTGATCACTGTCCCCTGCACTGCCTGGCTTTAACCACTGGGTGCCAGGGGCCTCCCAGCAGGAAGCCACTCGTGCACTGGCTCACCCCCCTGCAATCGGAATGCTGCCTGCAGATGAGCAAAAGCTTGTGAATAAACCAGTGTGACGTTCTCCAAAGCAAGGTGTAGAGTGTAAGTGTAGAGCACACAGAGCTGCTGGCTTCTGTAACATGAATTGCTTGTAGATTTGCAGGGCACCACACAAAATGCACCAAGAGGCCAGTGTTCAACCACTGCTTGTGCTCAGTTTGCATTTGTGATAAAGGCAGATGTGTGAAACGTGCTGGGCTGTTGGGTGCACCCGGGGCAGTGGCAGATCAAGCTGGCCTCAGGAACTTAGGTACTTCAAGAAATTGCACGTCCACATTCACCTTGTGTCACTGGTCCTGCAGCCTAGGCTGCCTGCAGAGCTAAAAAGTCGTGACTGTGAGCCAGAGCTGCAACAAGAACCCCATCAGCTTATTTTGTATGAGAATAGTCACCATTAGTTTAAATTGCATCTCAGTAAGCAAAAGGATTCATATCCCATTATCAAGGAAATGCTGGAGTCATTCAGGCCCCTTTTGCTGCAGTTGCTGCCTTTTATTGGTTTGAAATGACAATTATGAAGGGCTTATTTCAGCCTTATTAGGTAGGATTGTCTTTTCATTCCATGTTGGCTAGTTCAAGGAAGTCCAGGTTTAAGTGCTAAGAAATAAAATTATAAAGCCTCAATTTATTTCAACAATGCCTTGATCACGCATATAATTGCAACAGAAAACATTCAAAAAGTAGTTTCTTTCTCTGATTGTTTTGGGTGGCTTAAAACTCAGAAAAGATGAGATAAACCCCAAACACTCAGAAAAGCCTCTAGTAATGCCTCAAAACAGAAGGGCAGAATTGTAAAAACTAAGAAACTGGAATATAAGTTTTATCCCTCGTTCTTCTGATAAAGCTCTACCTCATCACAACCACATGCTTAAATTACCAAGGCATCATAAGGGTAAATGTCAAGATAAATGCTTTAAAAATGTCCTTCCCTGTATTATTGACATCACCATGGACTATTAAAATTAAAGGGCTCTTTAAAATATAATTGATTTTTCATTATTTATCTGCTGCTGCCACTGTTCACTTCCAGTAAATCCCCAGAAGGGTGTTTCATATCTATATAAATGTATATTAGATGCTTCGCCTCTGGCCTTTTAGAAATAGCACAAATGCAGCTGTGTTTGTGCATCTCTAATTTCAGGACATGAGCCAGCCTCTCAAAGAAGCTTCCTGTTGGCAGCCTTTACTGTCTTCTGCAGAGTTTTGTAACATATCTGATATTAGTGACCAGGGTGTGTGAGGCGACGAATGCTGTGGACTAATGATCTGCTCTGTTGTGGAAATTCCTCTCTCAAGTTATTCAGAGGCAAGAGGTGTCATTCAGTGTCTTGAACCTGCTGTGGCTGGCCAGTTGTGCCTACAGCCTCTGTGTGTGTGTGCATGTGTATTTGCACGCACATATGGGGAATAAGGGCTCTGATGAGGAGTCCTATGACTGTCAGTACTAAATAAGCTGGCCTGAGACAGCCATCACCCTCACATAGATTTAGTTCTTTCTAAAGGGGGAATAATGCAATTTCCTTACTTGACGCCTATCATAAACTAAGAGCGCATTGTTTGCTGTGAGAGCTGCTTAATTTTATGCTTGCATTTGTATTCACCTCAGAAGAACAGAAATTATGTAATTATGTTTAGGCTTCAGATTACGTTTACGTGAAACATTGCGCCACAAACAAATTGAATCCACCTAGCTCTCTGCTGGCCTCTTACAAATAGGATAAGAATGAAATACGAAATAGTACAAACCAATTACCTTTCTTTTAAGGAAAGCTCTTCGAGCGGATTATGCAAGATACGTGGAAGGAATCTTCATCCCCAATGCACGTCGTCTATTACATAGTAAATGCAGCACGTTTAACAGAAATTAATATCAACTTTCTCTAGAAGAAATACCTGTAACCATTGTGTTTGCATTCATTGTATCTCAGAGTTCCAATTCCCAAAGGAGTGGTTTGGATGGAAACATAACGAGCTTCATTTGAAAGCAATGAAACCCTAACCCCTGCATTTCTTTTGCCAGCATTGGGACTATTTCAATCAGAAACATGCTGGGATTTACCGTGAGCACTCTTGCAGCATGAAGTGCCAAACAGAATGACCTACCAGCAGTGTTCATACATGAATTTGAACATACATAATGGGGTGAGTGTGCCTGGGTGCCAACTGGTCAGTGAGCTTTGCCCAGGCAAGCGCAGCATGATGAAGGAGCGTGAACAGGCCTTCGCAGTGCAGGACAGGGGTGTGGTACCACAGTTGGGGTGGCCAAGCCAGAAACACCTCTGTTGACTTGCCCTGGGCCATACGGGATCCTACTGGCAGGCAAAAAATCATAGAATCATAGAATGGTTTGGGTTGGAAGGGACCTCAAAGATCACCTAGTCCCAACACCCCCACCATGAGCAGGGAGACCTTCCACTAGATCAGGTTGCTCAAATCCCCATCCAACCTGGACTTGAACACTTCCAGGGAGGGGGCATCCACAGCCTCTCTGGACAACCTGTTCCAGTGTCTCACCACCCTCACAGTGAAGAATTTTTTTCCTAATATCTAATATAAATTTACCCTCTTTCAGTTTAAAACCATTACCCCTTGTCCTATCACTTGACAGCCTGTTGAAGAGTCCCTCCCTATCTATCCTGTAGGCCCCCTTTAGGTATTGGAAGGCTGCTATAAGGTGTCCCGGGAGCTTCCCTTCTCCAGGCTGAACAACTCCAACTCTCTCAGCCTGTCTTCATAGAAGAGGTGCTCCAGCCCCCTGATCATCTTCGTGGCCCTCCTCTGGACTCACTCCAACAAGTTGATGGCTTTCTTGTACTGGGGCCCCCAGAGCTGGATGCGGTACTTCAGGTGGGGTCTCATGAGAGAGGAGTAGAGGGGGAGAATCACCTCATTCGACCAGTCACACTTCTTTTGATGCAGCCCAGGTTGGCTTTCTGGGCTGAAAGTGCACATTGCCAGGTCATATTCAGTTTTTCATCAACCAGTACTCCCAAGTCCTTCTCCTTGGCTACTCTCAATCCATTCTCTGCCCAGCCTGTGGTTGTGCTTGGGATTGCGCTGATCCATGTGCAGGACCTTGCACTTGGCCTTGTGGAACTTCATAAGGTTCATGCAGATCCACCTCTCAAGCCTGTCAAAGTCTCTCTGGATGACGTCCCTTCCCTACAGTGTGTTGACTGCACCACACAGCTTGGTGTTGTTGGCAAACTTGCTGAGGGTGCACTCGATCCCACTGTCCATGTTGCCGACAAAGATGTTAAACAGTGCCGGTCCCAATACTGAACCCTGATGAACGCCACTCATCACTGATCTCTACTTGGACATTGAGCCGTTAACCACAACTCTTTGAGTGTGACCATCCAGCCAATTCCTTATCCACCAAGTGGTCCTTATTTTGAATCCGTGTCTCTCCAATTTGGAGACAAGGACGCTGTGTGGGACAGTGTCAAATGCTTTGCACAAATCCAGGTAGATGACATCTGTTGCTCTTCCCTTATCCACCAGTGCTGTAAGTCCATTGTAGAAGGCCACCAAATTTGTCTGCACAATTTGCCCCTAGTGAAGCCATGTTGGCTGTCACCAGTCACCTCCTTATTTTCCATGTGCCTTAGCAGAGTTTCCAGGAGGATCTGCTCCATGATCATATATGATGGATAGTGGCTTAACAACTTCATCTGCCAGTTCCCTCAGGACCCACAGATGCATCTCATCAGATCCCATGGACTTGTGCACCTTCAGGATCCTTAGATGGTCTCGAACCTGATCTTCCTCTACAGGAAGACTGAGGCAAAAAAGTCATTGAGTACCTCAGCCTTCTCCATGTTTGTTGAAGCCAGGTCTCCCATTTTGTTCATCAGGAGGGTTTCTTTTAGTTTGCTTTGTTGTGCTATGTACCTGAATAAACCCTTCTTGTAATTTTTCATGTCCTTAGCCAAGGCCTGCACTCTGAGGTCATATCCCTATAATCTCCCCAGGATGTGTATCTCTGCCTCCACTGCCTATGCATTTTTGTTTTGTGTTTGATATGATAGCCAAGGTTTCTTTTTCCTGAGCCCACAAGGCTCAGGAGAACTATACCTTCTCTAAGAAAGACCAAAGCCAGATTTGGCCAAAGTCTAAGTATTGTATGTGTCTCACAGACTTTGATGTTCATTTTGCTATTCTCCTAGAGGAGTCAGCACAAGTTCCCTCCTCATTAAGAAATGGAACAGACTGGGAACAACAAGGTACACCAAGATAAAAGCACAAGTGCATTTTCAGAGCTGCGGGGACCCTAACTCTGTAATGGCAACAGGCATGGAGCGGTAAGCATGAGAGAGATGCTGTTTGGAGTTGAGAAGAAACAAAAAGGTTTTTCATACATCCTTTTGCGGTGCTGCAAAGGCAGCACTGTCCTAGGCCACACAGCCATGCTGTGCTGTGCCCAGCAGCTCTGCATCTGCAAGGGATGCAGAGCAGTGGCTGGGACACTGTGTGAGGTGCGAACAAAGCTGTGGTGTGGCAGGAGGGGGCTGTCAGTCAAGTGACTCTCAGGCTCAGCACATGAGGTTTGGCAGGTCTGGTTTGAAGGAGGGCAGGATAACAACAGGAGTGAGTGGCACGGGCAAGGAGTGGCAGGCCACCACCCTGGCCAAGGGGGACAGAGGCAGCTGGCAGAGACAGGAACTGTACTCTGTGTCAGTTCCTCACATCTGAAAGCATGACATTCTTGTGTTTGTACACTAAGTACCCCATTGGTTCTTTTTAATTTCATTGATTTAAAAAAAAAAAAAAATCAGAACAGGCTATGGTGATTTCATGGTAAATTCAGAACATTTTATGACTTTTCCTCTCGGTAAACTGCAGAATGGAGATTGCAAAAACCCCAGCCTCTTAGGACATGCTGTATTTAATCCTGGCAGCCAAGATATGTAGTTTGATGTGTTATCTGAATCTTTTGCCATGCTGAGAAGAGCACCTAAACATTGGTGTGCTTGTTGTTTTGTTTCCTGCTGACTAGTACATCTGGCAAACAATCCAACTTCATTCCTTGTCCCCACAATGACAGCATTGTACAATGCCACAGATCAGCATCAACTGATGAATGATACCTCATGGTACCAGAGAATGAATCAAAGGGCTACTGAGGAGTGTCACAGCCTTAAAAAATGATGTAGCTAAACCTAGAATTTGTTTTGGTTTGGTTTGTTTTGATAGCTGTTTTTAAAATCAGGCTCCCTAGTATTTCTCTGTTAAAAACATCTTCTGACATGGTTATAAAATTACCTTAGTTGACGTTGGTAAACCCAATGACCATGAGTCTAACATCAACCCTAGGAAGCCATTCCTTGGCTTATAGCTACTGATGTTGCCCTGTCACTGAGGTACTTGGTTGCTTTTACCCAGGCTGTGCATCCTCGCTGTGACAGGTTGTAGTGGCAGAAGAGCCACTACCTGGGGAACAGGAACTCACGAAGACAACTGCAGGCATGGTTGTATTGGTAGAGTGTTCCTCTGGCAACTGTATTTGCTGAAGATTTGTGTCAGCTCAGAAAGAGAGTCTATGCATGCAACAGAAAGGCTGGACATCAGTGGCTGACTTTATAGTTTTAGTGTATCCACATACCATACAAACCTGTGATTACAAAAGGCAACGTAAATACAGTGGTGTAAGTCACGCCTTAAAGGATTCTCTGCTGTAACTCTTCATGCCAATGCTACATGGGAGCATTGCTGCCTGAATTCTCATATCGTGATATCTTGCCAATACACAGTAATGTAACATTATGCAACTTCATCATGCAGTGACACAAACACCATGGAGCTGAAGCACTACTTTGAAGAAAAATTGCTTCCACCAGTAAAAATAATGCTTAAATCAACATAAACACAGGTTTTTGGTAGTAAAGCAGCTTGGTGTCACCACCTATTCTGAATCGGCATGTCTGGAAATTAAGCAGAAAGAATCCTTGTATCTCCAGATACAAAGCGTTATAATTTAGAGAAATATAGTTACTTTATACCTCAGGAGATGTGCCTAAAAGTAGGACCTCATGTATCAATCTGGAGACAAAAGAACCATGTGTCAGTCTGTCACGTCTTTTCTCTGCATTGTGGTTGTAATGTGCAGTGAAGTGAGGTAAGTGTGGCACAGAGTATAACTGTTACAGCAGTCCTGCCAGCAATACTTACGGCGTGTCTTCACCAGTGTTTTAGTTCAGATCAGAAGTGTATTTTTTGATGCAAATCTCCCCATCATCTCTGTTGGCTGTGTTTCATTTTGTATCAGGGGCTGATTTTGGAGTGCAGGGACCAGATTCTATTGAGTGAAATTAAACTGAAAATGTAACCCAGAAGTGCACCTAGTGTGCTCAGACCTCAATAGGCATTCAGTCCAGGGGACCCAAATGAAAGTGGTTTGAATTGAAAAAACCTGGAATATGTATAGTGTGCATGTTAGATTCTCAGTATCAGCTGTGTGCGTAGAGCTGCTGCTCTACAGATTTTTGGTCTACTTGACCTTTCCATGCAGATGTAACCTTACCTGATTTTTAAGAGGAGTTGAGAGGACCTAGTGAAAATCAGACTCTTAATTTTTTCTTTCTTCTTCCCCATATATGAAATGGAGCAAGTGAAATTTTCGCTCCTCCATAGACTATGATCATTAGTGAATTAGTACTTACACAGTACCACAGCAAGTGACATGTCATTGCTGTAATTGTACTGATAACAGTGAGGAAAAGACGTTCTTTTATTCCATACCTTCTAAAATATCTCACAACTTCTATAACTGGCAAACACTTCAACTGTTGCTGAAAATGCAGCCACTTCTAGAGTGGAATGTGTCAGCTGAGTCAGCACATAAAATTGCAATATAACTATTGCAATTAGAGGGGAAAAAAGTGGAATTGCAAAAAGAATCCCATGTCCTAGGTAAAAATCAGCATATTGCAACCCAAATTGGATTTGGACTAGCGTTTGCCTCTGCTTTTATGATAAGATTCAATGTGATTTTTAAGTACTCAGGATCCTCCCAGCTACATTTAATGGGGAAAAATAGTCTGGAAATGCTCTAACTCAGTAAACTGAGGTGGGGCAGAAGTCCTAGAGAAAAATGGTTTCTACAGTAGAGCAAAAAGAGTACTCATAGCATCCTTGATATTTTTCCTGTCTGCATTTCTAAAAGGAAAGACATTTGAGATACTCATTGATGTAAGGACTTACATTGTTAAACAGTGTTTGGAGAAAGTGGGATGTTAATTAGTTACAGAAAAATATGCTGCATTTTCAACAACTCACACTAGAACTTTTTTTCTTAAGCAGAAACAAACAGGAAGCATAACCCTTTCAGTATCACCACTGATTCAGATTTGATTCAACCAGGAAAGAAAAGTCTGTAGTAAAAAAAAAAAAAAAAAAAATTAACCCCCCCTCTTTCCTTCCTGGAACAGGAAATGTAAAAATAGGAATAGTCTACTTCCCAATCGTGCTAAAAGAGGTGAAAATACCTCTTTTTTTTTTTTTTTTTTTTTTTTTTTTG
This sequence comes from Balearica regulorum gibbericeps, assembly GCF_011004875.1. Classification (NCBI taxonomy): domain Eukaryota; kingdom Metazoa; phylum Chordata; class Aves; order Gruiformes; family Gruidae; genus Balearica; species Balearica regulorum. The sequence continues at coordinate 49,021,967 of NC_046188.1, read as the reverse complement.
GGGGGGGGGGCAGGGGAGCTCTGCTTTGGTTTTCAAAAGACAAGTATAATGACCTAACCAGTTTCATATATAAATATGCAGCATATTAAAAAAGCTATTTCTTAAGTGACTTTCAGAACACTAAAGCACATAGAGATCCTAACTTCCTTATTTTCAAGACTGCTATCACAAGCTCCAAAACAGTGTCAGTCAATTCAATCAATCTGTGAACTATGAACCACTATCAATCCATAAAAAGTAAGACTACAGGCAATGGAATACTTGCTGACTTCTGACTGTTGGAATCCAGCGATCAGTACCAGTACAGATTATAACATCACAGCCATTGTAATTTAATTTTTCTAAAATCACAGCATTTGATGTGATTTTCTAAAATCACAGCTTGATGTCAGATGCTTTATTTATTGAGCTCCTAATTGACAAACACGAGTAGTATATAAAATGTTCCAGAGACTCCCCACCTCCCCCCCCCGAAAAGTATTTGTCTTGTTAATTACAAAAGGTTGAGAACTGCTTTTCTTATGGCCCAGGTTTGGGCTTGGATATTGATCCTCAGTTAGAAACTTCCTGTCCCAATTCTCTCTTGGTCAGCTTAAAGCCACAAATGGAAAAATGGATGCCTTTTAGTTTTTCATATGTTGAAGAGAAGCTTCATGTTCAGATGACTCACTAATCCAAATAGGTAAGCCTCAAATACTGCGCAGTTCAAACCCCAGGCATCTTGACGTGGGAGCCTCGGGGTCTAAAAATCTCCTTCTGCTGGAGTCATGAGAATCGCTGTGTTTGGACAACTGTTCCCATTTCTCAAGATAAGGAGGCAGGAGAGGAGTTTTTAAATTTTTAGGTCTGATGTGTGGCCAGTGACTTGGCTAAAGAAGCAATCACATTTGGGGGGACTTGAACAGATGAACCTCTCTCAAAATGCTGAGGACAGCTCTCCTCCCATCTAGAGCAGGGAGGTTTCTTCCAGAATACTTTCTTGGCTGCATCCAGCAGCCTGCACTCACCTCCTTCTGCAAATACGATCTACATGATTAGCTAGAACTGAGTCAACACCCCCCAGACTAGGGCACAGGATACAGGAGGATTTTATTACGAGTTGGGTTTCCTGGAGGGAAGTCCAGCTAAAGAGGAGGCTTGCATTCTCCCCAGTCTATTGTTCAGACAGACTTGGACCCTGGCCTTTTCTGTTTATTTATTCAGACAGCCATCTCCTTGCATACCAATCTGTATGTGTACAGTAAACAGTGGAAGCTCATTGTAGTGGTAATAACAGATTGCAGCTACAAGAATTCACATCTTCCCTGGTCAGATGCTAATCTTGTTTCTTTCTACCCTCTTTTCCCTGCTGCCAGGCTCATGCAAGAGGGTAGGTGCAGGCAGTCTGTGTCCTGTGCATACAGACTGTCATTCCCCTGAGCAGTACTGCTGCATACTGCAACTTTCATCAGATGAAAAAAATATCTTTATGTCAGCAAAATGTCTTTTTCAAGGGTAATGGAGGTGACAGAAGAGTTCATTGCTTAAACTTACACATTTATAACAGAGGAAGACTTTTTTTTTTTTTTTTTTTTTTTTTTTGTTAATTTTATGACCACTGTGTGTAGAGAAGGGGACAATTTAGAATCAGATTATGGCTAGTTAGGATTGACTTCATTGACTTTGCAGTTCAGGCTGTGGTTACGTATTTGGCAGCAACATAGCTTAACTCATGTTAACCCAGTTATTTCTCTTTGTCTCCTCCCAGGAACTTGTGCCATCCTTATGCCGTGGAGTTTTCCCCAGCAAGACATCTGCCCTTCGCAGACTTTGGAAAACATAGATGTGAAAATAAATTCAAACAAACACATCTGCAATTGCAGAGAACAAGTGATTGAAGTGCAGGAAACACCTCTTGCTAACTTTAACTTTGCTAATACAGGTAAAAATAGTGGTGAAGATGATAACTGAAAAAAGTCATCTTTCCATATGTCTTTCCTGTTCCTGTGGTCCATCCAAAGCATCTACTTTTGACTACTGCTGGAGACAGAAGACTGAGCCAAAGAGATCTATTCTAGCCATTAGTATGTTAGATTGCCTAGTAACCAAGCGCAAGCTGGCTGGGGTCCCTGCTAACCTCCTTGAGCTGAGATTTATGCAATCAGGTAGGTTCCCTATTTGCAGTTGCTTGTAACAATTGTACAATTAAACTAAGCAAGCGTCTGTCAGTGGTAGAACTACTCTTTTTTTAAACAGGTCGATCATTCGTGGTGAAAATGGATCCATCAGACAACATGTAGCTGCACTTGCTTTTGCCTCTCACTTCCAAAATCACCTGCCTAGGCCTGAACATCACCTCTCCCTCACTAAGCAACCCCACGTGCTAGGTGCAGCCTGATACAGAGTCCCTTCATAAGGCACATTCCCCAGCTGCAGATGTATACCACAGTCCGTTGCTCTTTGTTGCATATGTGCCTCATTTGGTAGACCTCCTGGCCCATGATGTAATGCAGTGCAAGCCCAGGCATTGCTTTACTGAGGTCTCATTAAAGCTATTTTTTTCCACAGTTCAGGACTGTGCCTTTCCTTAGCCATGACCTAGCAGATGCACTTTCTGTTGCAGAGGGAGGATGTGAGAGAGGATGCCTGCCCAGGGCATGGTGCGCGTGGATCCGGTGAGTAATAATCCAGAGTAAATTACTGTTTACTTAGAATGTTTTTGCTGGTTTGATTTCACATGTTTCAGCAAGGTGTGAAAATGGTGGGGAAGGGAGGAAGGGAGAGAGGCAGGGAAGGAAAAGAGGCATGCTGTTTTATTTGCTGAATTTTTTTGGTTGCAAAGCCGAAGTGTTGGCCCCGTGTCTGTTCTAGTGAGTTGGCACTATGCACATATGCACACAAAATCTGGGATTTCCTTTATGAATGGCTGAAATTCCAGTCTTGCCTGGCAGAAAGGTAAGTTCCACATAAAGAACAGTCTCTGTGGAGAGTTTTTGAAAATAAATCATAAAACCCGAGAGACGAGAAAAATTCCGAGAACTGGAGATGTGTCAAACAGATTTGCCCAGATTGATATTGGCGCAGTTAGGATATGACTCTCTTCCCCACAAATGCAGAGCCCTAGACACAGATTCCTCAGCTGGTGTTCAAACACCCATGTTAGCTCTCTGGAGGAGAGCGTGTCTGTACACACAGCCATTTGGCCACCGTACAGTATTGCTCATAAGCAATACCAACACATGCATATGGGATTCTCTAGTTAAATACATTTAATCTGGCAATCACAAGCTGAATTCCACAAGTGCACAGGCCCTATTAGCTTGCAAAGACTCATCCTATGCATAAGATTGATAGTCTGCATCTTCATTTAAGCAGCACTTTTAGTGTCTTATATCCTTCCTCCTGCTTTATGGTGCCTTGGTGGTACAAAGGCTCTATCTGATAACAATAGATAATTTGGGATCAGAGGCATCTGATAACATGGAGGAATACTCCATGAAGCTATCCTTCATTTTACCATCCACATAACTACCACAAGCTGTGCATATTCTGGGTATTTGCATCTTACTCTGTATATTCAAATGCAGTCCACCTTTAAATGTCCCCATTTGTTGACCAAGCCTTCTCAGCCTCTCTAGATTAATCCTACAGTAGAGCCTCACTGTATGCATCACTTCTATGCCAGAAGTCACTGACACTCCTACGCCAGATGAGAGCTATTCAAGGAGTTTAACTGGTCAAGAAAGAGGGATATAGTTACAGAGTTATAACTCACTAATTCTGGCAGTCCCTTTGTCTGTGTAGATAAACTCTGAATGGCCAAGAGTTTTCTTCTCTCCACTCACGCTCCCCAGCCTTCTCCCCCACAGCACAACGGCATTCCTGGACAGACAAAATAAGATCTTTTAGCTACTAAAGGCATTTCCAGTTTGGCTCAGCCTCTGCACTGCTACATCTGTAAGAAATGACCTGGCATCTACAGTGGGAGTCAAGAGACGACGAGTAAATAAGCACCGAGCTGTAAATCCAGACTATGGCACCCAGCTGCGTTCTGTCATTCCTCCCTTTTTCAAGGAAGGCAGGGTCATCCCTGGGAGGTGAGGCTAAGTTGTCAGCGACTGTGCCAAATTAGTGGCATATGTCACAGGACAACAAATGAGAAACCTGCTCTGAGGGGAAAAGGCATGTCTGCTCATCATCCCACCAACTGTGGGATGGCTGGGAGGGTTCAAGTCTCTCCCACATTCTTTCTGAATATAAATATTGACAGAGCCACTGTGATCACTTCTGGTGCAACACATGATTTCTTCTTGGCCCCTGACTAAACTGTTTCTTGTGCCAGTCAGCTCAGGAGGGCAACATGTCCTTCTGCTGCATCCACACAGATTTGTTGACTTCTCTGAGAGCTACATCAAAGTAACAGCGTTGAATGCATTTAGGTGTTTTAAAGAGGAAAGTCTGTTTTTCTCACTGAGAGAGCTCTACCCCGGTCATGGCTTTCACTGTGTTGGAGTGCTTCTGGCCCGCAGAGCTTAGCATGGTCAGCAAGTGAGGTGTAGGAACTGAAAAAAACACAGACTGAAAGCCAACAGATGAATCACAGCAAGTCAGGGTTGAATAAAGGAAGGCAGCTTAGAAACCTCCTGTAATTACAACAGCGTGATTTGGCATCTATTCACCAACAAGAGTTATCTAACACCTAGTGATTCACTTGATTTGCCATAAGAAAGATGTCTTATACCACGTGCATACTCTTTTGTATGTGCAACTTTGAAAGACAATATAACCCAAAGTTGTTGCCAGCAGACAGCTGATACATGAAATACCAGACCTCTCCGCAGCTGGTAACTGAGCCGTTGGTCACCTTGCCAAAATTACCTACCACGGTGACCTCTTTCCTGGCACAGCCTCCAGATCCTAAATGACCTGCAAGTGAGCCCATGGAGCAGGCTCGCAACAAGGCAGCACACATGGCAGAGAAGCTTGCAGTGCTGCTTTTGGGACTTTCCTCACACTAAGGGTACACACCGAGGTTCTCCTGGGCTCTTAGGCTGGTATCACTGTGTGATTCACACAACAGTGGATCCAATTGACTTCTTCCAGTGCCATCAACAGAACAGAGTTGGGTCAAGCTCCCCACGGGTAGTGAGGGCAGTGTCATTTTTGTAACCCAGTTCATCTTCCCTTCTGTGCAGTCACGTAGGTATTTGGTGGCACAAGGAAGGGACAGTGCTGGGCAGATCTAATGGCCAAAGCCAGTGTGAGGGTGAAATGCCCTTTTTCAGTGGCAATCACAGCTAGTTTCAGTGAAACTATGATGTGAGAAACTGCAGTAACACAAAGACTGGCTGAGAGCTGTGGTGATAAGTAGAGAAGGATGGGCCAAGAGAGGGATGGAAAGTAAAAGGTACTGCTTTCAGTGTGAGAGGTGAGGGAAATGCCATTTGTAGCACTGTTCTGCATAGATGTGATTGAAGATTCTATTTTTGAAAGCTGGAGGAAAAGCTATCACAGTAGTTTTGATATGAAGTGACTAAAGTCAGGCTGAGATGTATTGGTCTGTGGATAAGTAAGGATGTTATTTGAAAGAAGACACACAGAAAGTATCTGCAAAGTTTAGACATTGAATATGAGGACCTAGAGAAATAAAGGTCTCAGTTAAAAACAATGCCCAAATAAATATGTATAGGCAGGGGTGGGGTGGGGCATTTATAGTATAGTGTAGAAAACTGGAAAAGAAAGAGATATGACTGGAGAAGAGAGTACAAACATGCACTGCTAATTAAACGGTTTTGTGTATGTGAAATTACCTGGAGACAAGATGAAGGAGAAGAAAAGTGACCAAAAGAAAAAGCTGTCCCTTAGGAAGCTGAAGGAGGATACAATGATGAAGCAATTAAGGAGGCAGGAAAAAACACAACAGGACCATCAGGGAAAACAAATGGCAAAAGGACAGCCATGTGTTTCAAAAACGGCTGACGTGTCAGAGAAGATGGGAACTGCTCTGAGGACTGGCTGAAATGTGGTATTTAGAAAATGTGACATACCACTCTGATGCCTAAGGTATACAAACTAGATTGGAGAGAGTTTAGGATGGATGTATAGGATTCCAAGTAATGAATTTAAACATTCAGTTTACTGACCTCTGGGATGAAAGGTAAGAGGGAGAAGGAACAGATGGAAATGCTGGAGAGACAAATGAAGTCAGGAGTGGGATGGGAAGAATTAAAGCAGGAGCATGGAAAGAAAGTTCTGTTCTGCTTGCTTGTGACCTTTGGAAATTTATATTATGGTTTCTAGAAGAGGTCAGTATAAGGAAGACTGGTTGTCACTGCCTTCACCTGGCTACAATTTGTGGTGTGACTGCAAAGTATCACACACAAACACGTTTTAGTTCTTTTCTTCATTTAGATCTTCTCTCCCTGTGGGGCTAGTTTGTTTGTCTTCTCCTCGGAGGTTTGCCACTGACATGACAAACAGTGGTCTACAGAGGAGGAAGCCTTAGAAACACAGAAATTAGAGATGGAAAATTCCTCTGTAAAAGATCAACTAGCCCACTGTGCTTGGTAGGCCAAGGGATAAACACTAGCGTTGTGCTTATTTAAAATACCGCAAGAAGAATTCTCCCAGAGCAACTGCTCCACCAGGCAGCGGATCTTACAGCCAAGCCATTGTAACAGCACTCGTGCTAATCTTTTTGCCTTGTTTCATCCTAGTTTCTCCTTCCTCACAATAATAATGCTCTCACTTCTGTAAACCCAAATAATTGTTCTCCAATGGTGCCTACTTTTTGCAGCTTTGTGTCCTTCATGCCATACGCAGCTGTATTTAGCTCTTTCAACTCATATGACAGTGTCTCTAAATCAATCCTCATCACTTTTATTTTTTAAAAAAATTCATTCCTTTATGTTTGCTGATGTCTTTTTGACGAGAAGATGTTCAGGACTGAATGCAGTATTCTAGGGGGTTTGCACTACAGTACCACTAACAGAAGCCTTTGTTACAGTTTCTGTTTATGAACTCTACTATCCCATTGTTTTCTTGTTTCTGTTTCCCTCCCCCCCTCATCTCAGATTACAGGCATGTCTAATTTACTGTCTGCTCTCCTGCTATTTTAGGTCTCTTTCAGCAGTACAGCTTCTGAGAATCCTTCTTCCCAATGAATAGCTGTGATGTGAATTATTTTTCACCAGATGTAGCATAGCTGCATTTTTCCCTGTGGAATTACATTTTGTTTCCTGAATATCATTTGTGCCAGAGCTTTGACTTGTAAAATTAACAGAATAAAGTACCCTCAGGCCCCAGCTTGGAGGTGTTTCCCTCTGTTCCCCTCCCCAAGCTTGAAACCATAAAAATGAATATTAAAAGACAACTAAAGAAAAAAAAAAAGTATTTTGTTCTCTTTGCAGGAGTTGTTTAAGCTTCACAGCATCACTGACACACAGAATTTTCTCACTACAGCCCCAAGAAAAAGGTGAACAGCACTGTTAAATAATCTGCATAATGTCATTGAGGACTGCCAGACTTCTTGTCCTCACTGTCTGAGCTGGGATAGAAGCTCCCAGCTAATCCCCAGCTGTCTGCCCCACACTCCTTCCTAGAATCTGCAAGGTAACTTCAAGTGCAGCCACTGCCTAATCCTTTGCTGTCAAAATCATCCACTTTAGCTGAGGCAAATTTTTTCTTGCTTGCTTGTGGGCCTGCTCTCTCTCTCTCTCTCTCTCTCCCTCTCTCTCTCTCCCTCCCATTGGACACCTGGAGCAAATACATTCTATCCCAGCAGATGGAAAGGGAAAGAGATCTTTGATGGGTAGGATAAGAATAAACTGAAGGAACAGTGACCTCTTAACCTGGTTCAGCTGCAGCCCTCAGCTCTTTGAAAATTAGTGGCAGAATTAGGAACGCTCTTCAGAAATAGTGACTCTGCTCATTGCCCTTCTCTTAGACCACACTGTAGGTCTTTTCCCAGAACTCATTTCTGGGAAGCACATGATGCTGAAGACCTGTTGGATCACACAGCCAAAGCAAAGGCAATATGTTTTGGAGTCAACCCATCATCAAGTGCATTATAAAGCAAACCAATAAAAGGTCACATCTGTTAGTCACAGCTCTGTGGTTTGGCTCTTATTGAACACCAGACTGTGTGAGAGCAGGACGTGTGTGTCCTCAAGGCTCTCGCTATAGAATGTGCTGCAGAGAAGATGTGTGGCATTGAGGCTCAGTGTCAAAAACAAAATTAAGGCTGAAGCTATTTTTCACATATCCATTCATTATATAAATGTCTGTAGGAACATCATTGATGTTGTCAATTTGCCTGCTTTTCAGTTCTCTGAGACAATGCTGTAGACTTGAACAAGGCCACAGAAGTCAATTAATCTCACACAAAGTGCACAGCAGTCCATTTGCACCATGTACTGGCTTCAGTGCTGAGAGCAGACGTCCGTAAGTTATCACTTGTGTGTGTAGGCAAGGAGTTTTCTTTTGAAACCATATTCTTCTCTTTTTGCTTTAACCAAAGCTAAAGGGGAAAAAGAATCATAGAATCATAGAATGGTTAGGGTTGGAAGGGACCTCAAAGATCATCTAGTTCCAACCCCCCTGCCATGGGCAGGGACACCCTCCACTTAGACCAGGTAGCCCAAAGCCTCATCTAACCTGGCCTTCAACGCTTCCAGGGATGGGGCATCCACAACTTCTCTGGGTAACCTCTTCCAGTGCCTCACAATCCTCACAGTAAAGAATTTTTTCCTAGTATCTAATCTAAATTTACCCTCCTTCAATTTAAAGCCATTACCCCTTGTCCTATCAGTATATGCCCTTGTAAACAGTTCCTCTCCAGCTTTCCTGTAGGCCCCTTTTGGTAGTGGAAGGTTGCTATAAGGTCTCCCTGGAGCCTTCTCTTCTCCAGGCTGAACAACCTTAACTCTCTCAGCCTGCCCTCACAGGAGAGGTGCTCCAGCCCCCTGATCATCTTCGTGGCCCTCCTCTGGACTCACTCCAACAGGTCCATGTCTGTCTTGTCCTGGGGACCCCAGAGTTGGATGCAGGACTCCCAGTGGGGTCTCACAAGAGTGGAGTAGAGGGGCAGGATCACCTCCCTCGACCTGCTGGTCACACCTCTTTTGATGCAGCCCAGGACACGGTTGGCTTTCTGAGCTGCAAGTGCACATTGCCAGCTCATGTTGAGCTTCTCATCAACCAACACCCCCAAGTCCTTCTCCTCAGGGCTGCTCTCAATCCATTCCTCACCCAGCCTGTAGTTGTGCTTGGGATTGCCCCGACCCATGTGCAGGACCTTGCACTTGGCCTTGTGGAACTTCATGCAGTTTGCACGGGCCCACCTCCCCAGCCTGTCAAGGTCCCTCTGGATGGCATCCCTTCCCTCCAGCGTGTCGACCACACCACACAGCTTGGTGGTGTTGGCAGACTTGCTGAGAGTGCACTTGATCCCACTGTCCATGTTGCCAACAAAGATGTTAAAGGAGCTATTAAAAGTCATTTTTCTCATCTGTCAATCTAAACATAATTCTTTTCTCTTCAGATCCCTTTCACTGCAACCCTATTCAACTTGGGTAAGTTGTAGGGCAGGATTTACCTTACCTGACTTTGAAAGCTACGTGTGTTTTGCTTAATTTCAGATAGCTAAAGTTAGATAAAATGAATCCCACCTAAGTTTTTTATTTCTCTCTTCTGGGCTAATGTTTTTAATGGTCTTTCTTGTCTGCCCTTGCCATATATTAAAGTCTTTCCAGGACCTATGCTCCTGTGTAAGATAACTGGAGGCTCTCACTCTCAGTGACAAGGACTCTTTCCTTTCCATAGAAGCCTCACTTCTTCCTAATGAGGATATCCAAGAGGACATCCCCTTTCCTCCCAGTGCAGTGGCAGGGGCCTTTTCTGCTCTTTCCTCCCTCTTTTCCCACAAGCGGGAGTCCAGCCATGCATCAGGATGGTCATGGTAAGTCTGTCACAGCAATATTGTCCCTCGGTGGTAGTTCTGAAGCTAGAACCACATGGGTATGGTGAACAGCTTCCCCCTCGTAAACCTGGAGTTCCACAACTCTGCATGTGCAGGTGTTTGTCCCACGCCTGAAACATATTGTCAAGTTTTGATTCATAACCATGTGAGTTTAAATTTGGGGAAAGATGCCAGTTTGTGTGCTGGATTTTTTTTTTAGAAAACCTGAGAATTTCTCTCAGATGGAGCATGCCACCTGAGCAGGTATGTCAGGTCACCATTCTCTTCACCTGTAAATTCCTTAGGATCTTTGCTGGTCCATGAAGAACAGTTCAACTATGATAAATCACACCCTTGCTTCTGCAGTCAATCTACCCACAGTGGCAAGTCACTTCCCAGCTATATCATGAGCCACAGATTGAGACAACCACTTGAACTCCACTTCAGCAGTGTTGTCTCTGAACGATTAGTAACTGTTGGCTTGAAAAGCAGATGCAGAATGAATGACAACAAGCACTTTTAATTGTTAGTAGATTAACAGATGCACTCAAATTTTATGTGCTGGATAGGTATCAACTCTCATCATATGCCACATCAGTCTGGGACAGGAAACATGGTTTTGTATGTGTTCATATAGCTTGCAATGATGTCCTGTCTGCAAGGCCCAGGTACTGATTTCATGTTCTTAGTAGTAAATCCTATTTGTATAACTAGTAGTAGGAATGGGCAGCAGGCAAGGTTCACAATACCTCAGTAAGTCTTCGTTTTACACATCTAGAGACAGAAAAGGAGGAAGAGAGACATGAGAATAACTCTCCTACAAACACATATGGCAAGTGTTCTCATCTAAGTTTGCTATGGATATCTACAGAACAACTTAAAAGTGTTAGAGGATCCCAGCATGGCCGATGAATTAATATACTGGTTCCAGAGTAGCATCAGCTTTTCTCATTTTAGGACTAGATGCGATTCAGTTATAAAGTTACAGTTTGAATTCTCCTAACAAGCAGTGCACTGGGTTACGAAGCATCAGCAGTACTGTGCATAAACTAATTCACAAAAGCCTCTTAAGCAGCTAGAGAAAACAATACTATTTTACAAATTTGGTCCGTCTCTTTTAAACGCTTAAAAATCTCAGTGCTTTAAATTCATGAGTAGCTCTCCAAAAGTCGGTGTCACTTTTTGAGTTACATGTTCCATGCGATTGCTTGCTGACTGCAACTAATTGCGGCTTTTTAATCTCCTTAAGGACCCCGAATTACACGTGATTTCTTTTTTTCAGCAGTTTCCTGTCTGATACCTGCTGCAGGCTGTGACAGCTGAACAGAGCAAACTGCACAGGGCTGCGGCTGCCGGAGGACCCTTGAACCGTGAGATCAAAATAAAATAAGCCCTATCTTTAAATGGCTCATCCCCTTCCCCCTTGCTGCACTTTTTATTGGCCATAACGACCCGTTTCTTTATCTGTAGCTCGGTGTGAAGGCACATTCCGCGCCCCGAGCCAGGCCTGCGAGGAGCCGGCGGCAGGTCCAGCATCTCTCGGCCGAGTCGGCGAGACCCTGGGAGCGACCGCAGGCAGGGCTGCGGAGGCCCCGCGGGGCCCGGGCCGGCCGCCCTGCCCCGGGAAGGGCCTCCGGAGCCCCTCCATCCTTTCCCTTCTCTTTCTTTCTCTAAAGGTCAGAAGAATTTAAACTTCCTGACTCTGCCGGGTCGGGGCGGGCTTCTTCCACGCCGCAGCGGGGTGGGAGGCCGGAGGAGGCAGCCCCCATTGACCCCGCGAGGCCAGGCCGGCCCGGCCCGGCCCGACTCGGCTCGGCCCGGCCCGGCCGCCTTTTGTCTCTGCTGGGAGGAGCCAGCAAGAGGCAGATTGTAAAAATAAAAGGCTGGCCGGCTGCCAGGAAGCGTAAAATCCTGGCCGGTTGGTGGCAAATTTCGCCAGATCGCGGCGAAGAGGCAGCACGTCCGTCCGTCCGTCCGTCGGCGGCGGAGGGGCGCGGAGCGGCGCGCCCCCCCCGCAGCCGCCCGCTCTGCAGCCCGGCGGGGGTGAGTGCGAGAGGCGCTGTCGGGCGCTGGGCTCCGCTCGGAGCGGGCTGCGCGGCCGCGGGGGTTTCGGGGGCGGCCGGGCGCGCCTGCCCTGCCCGCGGGGGAAGCGGAGCTGCCATCGATGCCGGCATCAAAAGGGCAGCGTTGGCGGTGCGAAGGGGATGTTTACCGGGGGGCGGCTTTCGGAAGGGAGCGGGCTGAGCCGGCTCCCCTCGCCCGGCGGTGTCTCTGAAGCAAAGCGCAGGCATTAAAAAACCTGGGTAAGTTCTCCATTTAAAAATATTAAAAATAGACCCTCCGGCTCCATAGTGCTGCCAAGTGAGTCATTTCCAAACCAAATGTCTCAGTCTAACCCTTCCCCCCAGGAGATACAATAATTCTGAAACCGGGGGTGAAGGGAAAGAAATTTCTCTCTCCTCTTTCTCTAAATAAAGTGAATTAGCAGGTAGCTGCTGCAAGAGGAGACAAAAGCCGTGAGCAGCAGGCCACCTGCTTAAAAAAGTGAAGTGTAGCTCCATCACTTTCTTCCCTCGGGCCTCTCCCCCATGGTGATACCACTCGTGTTTCCCCACCAGGCACACAGAGCCTCTCTGCCCTAGGAATATTTACCGTGCTTTTCATTTTATGGACGTAATCTACTTTTTGGTTCCTTCAACTGCCAAACCCTTCCCCTGCCACCTTCTTCTCTGCGGGACATGAGCCACAGCCATGCATTGTGCCAGCAGTGACCGCAGTCAACGCAGCCTCTGGCTGTCTGCTGAAAAGAATAGTCCAAAGCACCGCTATTTTTTTCTGCCTTTTTTTAGTCATATGATGATTTGTTCATATAAGTGGGCTGTCTCGACTAGAGGGATTTTTCTGTTTGTCAGCAACAAGAGCTGAGCATATTTATAGGCAATGCTGCAATTTTGTGGTATGAAAAGTTTCAGTTATGCGGAACTCATTGGTACCTGGATCAGTGTGCAAGAGCTGTTTACATCTTGCATGTGGTGCTGTATGTGTATGCATATTTAACGTATGTACCCATAGATCTTAATTCATAATGAGGCAGCATGCACAAGACACAGAAGCTGATCTGTAGGCTATGTAGTTTTTTTCTAAAACAGATGCCACAGTCCAACTGTGCAATAGTTCCTAATGGTACAGATAGATCAGCAGAGGCAAGACATTGTGCTGTCCTCATAAACTGACTTTCCTGAAACTAGGAAACTACCTAGCTAGGGGTAAAATCCTGTCTCTGACCTCTGTGAAGAACTTTGTTAGCATTTTGGCAACAAAAAATTACATATAGCTGAAAATATGTGCAGTATGTTGTGCCAGCTATTTTACAGCCACATGAAGGATGTTAGGTTTGAGAACATGAGCTGTGGTAGCAACCCAAACCTAATGGCATTTCTATGTAGGTAAGTGGAGAATCATGATGTAAAAGCACTTGCATTCTCTTTTTGCTGTTTAAATTTCTCCTATTAAAGCTATTTATATTTTTTCAGCCAAGAGAGACCATTGTGATTGACCTGTCACGTAGGGTGCACAGTGCTGAGAGATTCCCGCAGAAGGTTTGCGACTTTTCTTTTACATGTAACATGTAAGACATTCATGAACTTAAAAGTGCTACCAAAGTACTGAACTAAAAAGGAAAACATGATTTTCTTGTGTTCCAAAACACAAGAAAAAGCAGACTTCACAGCCTGAGTAAATGAAAATTTCACAGTAATCTAAGACAATATATGCTCTTGATACACGGTTCATAGACAACATATGGCATTCTTGCTAAGATTTTAGTGCCATGGACTTCTGTAACATATCAGAGAGAGGAAAATTCTTGGACTTAGGTTGAAAAACAGCTACTTTTTGGTGAAGAAACATTTCCAGAGGTGGATTATTCCATGGTTGTCTATGATGGGAGTGTCCTGAATCTCTGACTGAAATAGTTGTCAAGTCAGGTATGGTGCATTGCACTGGGTTGTACATGGATGGTACCTGCAAGTACCCAAGGATGGGCACGGAAGTTTAAGTGCACCCAAGCCTGCATGGGAGTCTTTTTTGCTATGTCAATTTAATAGCAATATTTCCTTTTGGCGGTTTTACAGTGGAGTTAAGGTGACAGTTTCACATTTGTCTTCAGCCTTCAAGATAAAATTCTTTGTAATTATTTTTATGCAATGTGTTTGGGCTGTCTGATGTCAGCTGAGATTCTGATAAGACTTCTAATGCTCGCTTTCAAACTTCAGATGGAACACGGGTAGTGTTTACTGACTCTTCAATCCCTTTTGGAAGAATTTCAATTCCTTAAATTTCCAGCAACTAAAGACACAGAATAGGTGAGATATTTAAGCTTTTATTTGAGAAATAAATAGATGTAGCTTTCATTCTTATGGAAAGAGTGGAGCAATGGGACTTGAACGCATCATCAAGGGCTTACAAGTAGTAGGCAAGTAAGTACTAGAATTGTATCCTTTTTGTAACTCATCTTCAATTACTTCAGTTTTCCTATGTGACTTTTCTAGGCGCCTGTAGTGTTTGTGGGGTTTTTTTCCCCATAACGTATTGCCCTTTGTACTCATTGTTTCTGCTGATGTGAATTCAAGCATAAATATACACTAAGTATGTGCTGGGTTCCAGGGCTTATTCAGTAGGGCATAACAACCTGTTCTTACTGAACGAGATGGGGCTAAGTGTAGCTCAGAGGATAGAAGATTGTACTGAGGATTTTAGCAAAAACTCGATTATACTAGAGCTAGCTGAGGGTGGGGCATGATGTATAAGCAGGCTACTTAACTGCCATGTTTTGTAGCCCCGGGTTAAAAATGTGGGGCATACTTATGTTTTTAATAACAACAACAGGAACATGAAAACAAACAACAAACAAAAAGCAACAAGTGTGAAATGCAAGAAAGCACAAAGATGATAGATTGTCATTCTAGTTGCAGCAGAGATAGTACCTAAAATAATTGCAGTTGCTGATGTTTGTTTGATTTTGATGAAGTGTATCCTGCATGCTTTCTGATTAACATTCCTAGAAAATTAAACATGTTACATTTAGACTGATACGACTTTTTTGTTTCTGAAACTGTGTTCTCCATGCTTCTGCCTGGCATCTTTAAGAAAGCATCCCTGTGGCTCTCCCTTGTTTGTTCCCCTCTCCTAACTTTATGAATTAGTTTGTGAATTTCACTACATTTGACCAAGGAAGGAAGGGTATAAAAGCATAAAGTTACTCTGAGTTTTGTGAAAATGTCTTTAGAGCCCATGCTGAAGGAAGGGCTCTTGGTGGGGGTTAGCTCCTCGTGCACACGAGAAATTCAGAAGGGAACATGATGTGGGAGAGCAGGGCTATGTTAGTTCTGCTGCTCATGTAGCTACCAAATGTGAACAGTTTACTTGTTGAGCACCCATGGCTTTTATTCCTTTTAAATACAAGCCAACAGCTTCTTCATATGCTAAGTGAAACTGCTGTGATCTCTACAGACTGTTCAATGTACTTTGCAGTTTGTTTTGAATGAGTTAATACATGGATTTCCTGAATTTTGCAGCAGATGCTACTTGGGAGTTATTGGAAGCAGGTTGAAGCTGCGAAGTTAGTTTCTGTGTTTGAAAACACATTTATCAGTTCAATCCAAAGGTCTTTTCTACAGTAAAAAGTTTGATAGCTTACTTATACTTGTGTCATTCAAGTGATACATTCCTTGTTAGTTTTGCTCCAGTAGGGATGCACTTACTAGTGCATCTATTAAATGCTGTTCCCAACAGTGGAAGGAAATAACTATTTATGTACAGGCCATCTTTTTTTCTTGTTTTCATGCTATGGCTTGTTCCCATATAGCTGTACTGATTAAAAGTCATTCTGGTAATCAACAGAGTTTAAGACTGTTAGGCCTGGGAATAACATAGGCCACTGAACTGGGGGCCTGAGCTCCTTGGAGTACTACTTTCCTATTAACCAGTTGTGGTTTTTAGAGTGTAACAGCCTGAATAAAGTGTTGCTATAGAGTTGGAGACAAAACAATGGTGATTTTAACTCTGCTGTCTGAAGCAAGCTATGTCTTGGTGGGTGAAAATCAAAAGAGGGATGGCAGATAAGCTTGCTGCTTAAAAAATCTGTTCTAGCTGCCATGGATTAGGGCAGTACTGCACTGAGTTCATTTTGAAAGGATGGTTACTGTAGCTGTCATGGATGCAACTTTATGTAATAAACTGTAACACTTTCAGTAAAGCAGAAAATGGTGGTCTATCTCCACTTCCCCCTCTCTTATCCTTTCCTCCTCTCTGTTGGATGGGGTTCTTGTTTAACCAAAGACGTGAGTGCATTTTCTCAGTCCCAATCCGGTCCGTCAGTTTTATGATTCTGAAACTCCACTGTGTTTTTGCTTCTTGCCTTTCATAGCTAGGTTTTTGGTGTGGAAGTTGCTTATACATGGAATACAATTTGTTTCAGCCAGATTAAATCACTTGTTGGTGCATCTAATTAAAATTTGTCTCTAGCTTCATACTGATCAACTAAAGTTTCAGGTGTTCTCCTCTGTTCTCCACCCAATCATTTCAGAGTGTTTTGCAAACATGTGGCATCTTTTAATATCATAACAATTTTATCCGTTTTTGAATGATGTGATTCCAAAGAATTAAGTGATGTTTTTGAAGTAACAGAAAACCTGTGGTAGAGAAGAAAATAATGTTGTTGTCTTAGATGCTACTCCTATATTACAAAATATTTCTTTTTCTGTATGTTCTTTGCTATGACCTGATCTCTTTACATTGAACTGGCTCCCTCTGTGCTGTTACTGATTTCTTACATTTTTTTTTTGTGAGGAAATATACTATCATGTATATAGATGTGAAGTAGCAGTCTTACTTCTAACCAGCCATCAACTCTAAAGGGGTTGCAGTGGTCTCCGAATTACAGAGAAGCTTCTCAGACCATGGTGGGATATAAGCAAAGGTTTTTTCTCCCCCTTGTCTCATATATTTCCTCTCACTCGAAGCAGAGTTTCACTTTGAGTTTCAGGTTTGCTTTAACCTCAGGAACTCAAAGCATAACTAAGTGAAAACCACTGAGTTTCTTTTCGAATGTTACATGGCTTTGCTATCATCAAAGCCAAGTTAGATCTCTTTGTGAATTTGTTTGAGATGAATAAAGGCATAATGTGAGTCCAATTTGAAAAGGGGATATGCAGAAGGTGGGGGAGGAAGGCAGGGATGCTGGGGTCTCATTTGTGAAGACGGATGTGTACTAGGAAGATAGGGAACGTGAGATCTTGTTTCGAGTACTCAAAGAGTAGCAGTAAAATTGTTGGATATATGGGTGCATACCAGAGTGTCAACACTTCGTATCGAGAGGGCTGTTTTCCCATATTCTGTTGATGTAATTTCTTTTACATACTTCATCTCATTAGTTAAAATCTATCAAGTTTAATGAAAGAACCAAGTTGCTGCCTTCATGGTGGGGTAGCCCAGCAAAAGAATAATAATAAAAAAAATGGACACCTTTTGGTGTTGAGTCAGCTTTGGAAAGGAGAAGCAGATCAGATGAATCCTTGTTCTCTCCAGCTCTGTGGAATAATTTGAAAAGCTTCATTAAAGGAGCTTAGAGGGATGTTTTTGTTTGGTGAATAGGCCTGGCCTGGGAGGTGTAAGACCTGGGTAAGTCACTTCACTGGCTTTGCAACTTCATTTTCTCAGCCAGAAAATGGAGATAATTACTTTTACTAGTAATCCTCCAAGAGCTCTCGATGAAAGGAGCGTTTGCCTGAGTGGCCCATCCACCCGGGGCTCAGCCTGCCTGGAATGCCTCAGGGCTTTCCCGTGGTGCAGGGTGGGGAGGGCAGGTGGGAGGTGTGGGGCGGGCAGGCAGGCAAGCCCGGCAGCGCTTTGCACTGCACACGCAGGGGCCAGCCAGGGGCTGGAAGGAGACGTGCAATGGGGCTGCAGGTCATGCGCTTTGGCTGGCATGTAGCCCGCAGGGAGAGCTTGAGGAGTCACCTTGTGTTCCCCCATGGGACAGCATCTGGGGCACAGCCAAATGAGGTGCTGGTGGAGCAGTGTTCTTCTTCCCACCTGGATCCTGCCCTTGTGCTGAGGAGTAGGGGCGTGACCCTTGAGCTGCCTGGGGCCTGAGATCCCCACAAAATCTAGGTGGTTCTCTGCATATTTTTTGTGTCTCAAGTAGGATGAAACTGCTCATTATGGGTCTGTAGGCCTAATACAGTGGGGGATTTTTCCTAAGATTATGCTTCTTCCACAACCAAAATCATTACAAAAAATTCTGGTGCATGTTGCAGTATCCAGTTTGTGTATTTTATGGTCATAGGTCATCAATGTCACAACTGCACAAAGCACATAAAGGAGAGGAAAATGGGCAAACGGCTATCTTTCTTCATGAGGGGGCTGGATTTTTACCACTAAAAAGAGTTTAAATGGCAAAACATCACCCTGGATAGCCCCTCATTCTCTGTTTCGGACCTGGGAAATGTTTGTTTGGATGAATTGAGGATCCTGTAATTTCTCCACTCTCCCTTTCCCTCCCTTGTCATCTGGTTTAAAGTTACTTTTTGACTTGTGACTTTTTGGTATGAATTTGGTATGAAGTAGTGTTGGTGCAAGTTTTCCTTGAAAACGAAAGAAAACGAAAGAAACGAAAACAGTTGTAGTTTTTGCTGCCCCATTACTTCTATTAGCTGGAGCATGTGGTAGTGAAAGATTGTCTCGGTGTGGCTGTATCTCTTAAGCAGTCACTCCACTTTAGTGCCCAGGTCTTCGTGCCTTTTATAGTAAATAAATTTCATTGCTGGGGAGAAAGATACTTGTATGCACTTATGGCACCTGGAATAGTGATAGCAGGAGGCTTCTGGGCTAGCACAGGCATCTTAACCACTGCTTTCCAGTATTGTTAAATACCTACAACTGATCTAAAGTAACACTTACATTGCATTTTATAGCTCTAATGTTGCTTAGTGGCTAGAACGTGCTGCACTCTAGTGTCTCCCTTCACTCTGTATAAAAGGGGAAAAATAATAATTGCTTATCTGTAAAGCTTTTTCTAGTTCTGTGGTTGATAAATAATAGGACTATGATTATTAGAAGTAGGTTTTATTTCATAGTCTTCTAAGATACTTTAATCTTAGGAAGAGGAGATTATAGATATGAGGTACTTTGGACTGAAGGCCTCTAGGAGGATAATATCTGTTTCTGAATATTTCTGCATAATTCTACGAGAGTTTTCATGGCAAACTGAAGAGGAAAATTGTTCCTTGCTGTACTCAGCGTTTTGCTAAGTACTGTTCATTCCCAATAGCTAAAGCAGCCTGAATACAATGAGGGCTTCTTACTAACCTATAACTACGTTAATGCCTTTCTTGCCACAAGTGTAGTTTCTCTCAGGAAAAAGCCAAAAAAATTGCACACTGCAGAATGCACACCAGGGACATTGCCAACTGCTAATGCAACTTGCCTGCGAAAATGAAGCAGTATTTACAAGACTGCCTTGCTTTGGGGAAAACTTTCAGTGGAAACTAGTTGCTGTGAAAGGAAAATCTGGTCTGAAGAAGGTTTGGGTGCTTTGTTGTACCTTCAGGTACACAGGATCTGCAAACTACTTGTGACAAAAGTCTCTCTTCTAGTAAAAGCTCTGTTACTTCGAGCTTTATGAAACTCTGAAAATAGTTTAAATAGGCAGTGGGCACCAGCAGAGGATAGTCCTTGTCACATACTTTGGCACTTCCAGTTCTGATAACATGAAGCTCGGTTATGTTTGAATACCATTTGGTGGCTAGCCTATCTTCAGTAACAGTTTGCTGTGCCTGCCATTTAACAGTAACCAGTTTAGATAAGATAGGAGAGATTTGTATCTTTGAATCCTGAAGAAATGAAAATAAGATGCTGAATCTGGTCCTAAAGCTGAGGATCTTGTCTTATATTCCTGATGAGAACCTTAACAGTTTGACTTGATGATCTTAAAGGTCTTTTCCAACCAAAACAATTCTATGATTCTAAAATAAGGTTGACTTGACAGTAACACGGGGATTGCAGACTGGGGTTGGGGGAAGAGGGTTGTCTTATCTGCTCTTTGCAGAAAGATCTTGTTATTATCTGTTTGTGTGACTTTAACAGAGATGAAGAAAAACAATGTGTATGTTTCCATGAGCAGAAACAAGCACATTCCCTTGGTAAGAAGTGTTCAGGAAATTTGTTGTGGGGCCCTGTGTAATGCTACAGTTCTGCTGTGGAATCAGTCTCTTAAATCCATAGTCCAAGCTCAGGAGAGACCTTCCTGATCATGGTGTTTTACCCCTTGCACAGAACAGGCCAAAGATTTTCCTACACAAACTTTAAATATATGGATATTAAGGCACAGAGGTGGTTCTCCCAATTTACATTTTGGAATTTAAGCTTTACCCTTGCAACTTAATCTAACTCAAATGAATATAAATGCAGCTTTATAAAATGATTTCATTGCTGGGGAGAAGGATACTTGTACGCATTTATGGCACCTGGAATAGTGATAGCAGGAGGCTTCTGGGCTAGCACAGGCATCTTAACCACTGCTTTCCAGCCCTGTTAAATACCTACAACTGATCTAAAGTAACACATTGCATTTTATAGCTCTAAGCTGTTTTCCCTGTGTAAAAATTGTTAAGCTAGAAATTTTACTGCACTGCTAGGAGAGGTGAGCTGTCACTGGTTCAGCTCCTCATGCTGTCAGCTTTGGAACTTGGAGATGACAAACATTGGCACAACAGAATATACTTACACTTTGCCTCCAGGACATCTTTTGGTATATTGTGAGAAAAGCCTGCCCTTGGCTCTCCGAGGTGCTGTAGCTTTTTTCATGTGATGATTTCTGATGTGGTTACAATTGCCAATAGAGAAATTGCTGGCAGATTAAAAATGTGTGGGCGATGTCAAATGAACTGGTATTTAAAAATGCACACAAAAGACCCTGCTGGTTTGGTTGTATTAGTTTACATTTATTCTTAATTTCTAAAACTTATGACTTTATATTTTTTTTAAAAATTGGAACAGAGCAGCCACAGAATCAATAGATTGTTGCCCTTTCAAACAATAACAGTGAAGGCTAAGCTCATGTCATGAAAGACTGTCTGGGCTTTGTCATCTCTAAAGACAGCCAGGAGTTGTCTAAAGACAGAAAAAAGTTGCACTTGTAGCCATGTTCCACAAAGATCTGTGCAAACTGTGTTTAGCTTGTGGGGGAATAACAACCATATTTATTTCTTGAATATCACCAAGAATGATAGTATTGCATGTTTCTGTGCCTAAAAAATGAGGTGTTTTCTCTGTGTTTTCTCCTTCAACTTCCTCAGCAGCAGGGCGCGTGGCATCTGTGGCATAGCCAGGGCTTATGAGGGCTTCATGGTGGTTGATCAGAATCTGACAAGGCCATGTGGAGGCGAGGTAGCAGAGTGAGCTCAGCGTGAAATGAGGCTGGCTGGGTGGGAAGAAAGCAGTTCTGTTACATGTGAAAGAGTTAATTATGGTTTGGGGAGTGGAAAGAGTTTCCTGAAGCTGAGCACTAGTCGAATTAGAAGCACTGTGCAGATACACAACATACCTTTGGCTGATCATCTCTCTTTTCACCTGATGCTGAAGATGTAGTGGAAAAGAGAAGATTTTGCTTTATATCTTTTGTGTGCCATTCAGTTACACAACTTTTTTGTTTGGTTATTTTTTTTTTGTTCTCTCTCCTTTCTCCCACATCTCCACTCTCCAAACTGCCAACTACATCTACTGCTTCTATTTTTCTGAAGTGGGAAGACTTTGAAGTACAGAAGCTTTGCCAAAGTTTTTTTGTGGTTTTTATCCAAGCTAACTTCTTCTATTTCTGTGGTTTATTTGGGGCTACATATTCATCTATATGGAGATGATGATCAGAGTGCAAAATACAGGCATTTTGTATTTGGCCTAGCAATTACTTCTTATTCTGTAGAAAACAAAACACACATAAAAGTCCTGCTTACTCTCAAAATATCTGGTTATCAGACCTCTTTTGCAGAAGCTCCCTAATGTATCCTTTTTGTAATGGACTGATAATGAGTGGGTTTATTCCCTTGTGTAACACTTCTCAAAAAACTCCCATTGTGTTTGTTTGTTTATCTTTTATTCCACTGTTCATCTTTTGTTCCTTTCTGGTGAAATAGTTTTCTTTTTCTGCAGTTTGTATTATTTTATACAGGCTGAATGGCTAACTGTATTTAAAAGTATTTGTAAAGTAACTCTGGCCGACGAGTTTAGGCACCTCTGTTCTTGCATCTATGCTAATTGAAATGGAATGCTTGTATTTCTGGCTGGCTGTGTTGGGTCATTATATAAGGGGCAAGATGGGATAGGAGGCTGCTATTGAAGACGTCTGGAAGATTTGCCCAAATTTGCTGTTAATGGGATAGGATATTTTCACCCTCCCCCTCTCTGTTTTGTTCTTTTCCTTTCTCTTCACTTTGCAGGACTGCTTCAATTGCTTCATCGTCTTGCAATGCATGTCCATGTCACAACCTGACACTGTGGGGAACTGGTAGTCCAAGGCTGACTCTTTGCTTTTGCTGCAGGCTGAGTCCTTGGGTTTGAAGACTCGACATCACTGAGACTGATGCTCGGACCTTCAAGAGAAGAGACTTTCTGACGGCTGTGCTCCACTCCACCTGACCCTATGACTGGAGGGTTCACCGTAGCTCCGTCCTTTGCTCTCCAGTTCCACAAGATGGGTTCATTCAGAAGGCCCCGACCTCGCTTCATGAGCTCCCCAGTCCTCAGTGACCTGCCACGGTTCCAGGCAGCCCGGCAGGCTCTGCAACTCAGCTCTAACTCTGCCTGGAACAGGTGAGCAGGACCCACTGAGGCTGAGCTCTCACCCTGCAGCAGCCCCGTGACAAGGATTAATCTTTGTGCTTCAGACCATTTATGGATAAGCTCGTCTGTTTATAAGCATGCATAAATTTTTGGCATGCCCAAGCTTTGCTGGCATTGAATGCATCTGTGGAGATGAAAAAAATTAGACCTAATAGTGTTCAGCCTTGTTTTTGGCCAATATTGTTCAAAGGTACTGTCTTGAAGCAAAACAGAATTGCTCTTTGTTAATAATTGTATCTTTTAAGTACCATTTAGGAAAACACATTCCTAGTATTGTAAAGGCCGGTTTCTTAATGCACAACAGGCATTTATTTGCATATTATGCAGCTTTTACCACAGTCAAGTTCCTCCGACAACTGCTAAGCTTGTGGGTTCTACCAGCGTTTCCTATTGACAGCCAAATCCTGTCTGCAGTGCGTGGTATGCAGCAATGGCAACTGGAAAAACAATGTGTAGGGTGAAGAATGAGATGTCCTGATCTGAGCTAATGGTCTGCTGCTACCAAATGTGGGTTTTCCCACCTTCCTTTCTGCCACCTTGCACCAGCTCTGCGCCCAACAGACCCCTCTCTCTTGCTGACCTAGCTCGGCTTACTAAAGTCGCACAAAAGTAGCCCAGCAAAAACATTGCAGTTTTGTGCTAGGATAGTGACCTGAAGTCTGTGAAGTGTGCAAATGCTATAACTGGCCCTCAGAAGGGAATGCACATTAAGGGAATGACACCTCCTCTTGTTAGCCATGGCAAGCCTTTAGACCTGCTAAACCATCTTGTATGCTGTCACTTCATGACTTCCTCTGTGCTGGTGAGAGAAGTATGAGTTAGTACATATTCCAACAATATCTTACAAGCATTAACAGGGCTTAAAGTTGGGTCTGATTGAGGTGGTGCTGGCTGCAGATCGTCTTCCAGCACAGCCAGGGTCCTGCCATGTGCTGCAGATTGGGTGGTTCCTGCTAGCATCACTGGATAATCCAATTGATGTGTTTGGCAGATATTGCCAAAAATCTGTGTCTCCTTATAGCAACTAGCCTGCAGCACACAGCAGAGATCCCCTAAACAGTCGTGTTAAAGATATATCTGGTGTGAATGTGTTCTTTGTGAACAGTGTCCATGTAACAACTTTCCCTTGCTTACTTTAGGCATCACTTGAGATTGGTTCTGCTCTGTCTCCCATAAGAGATGTAGGTAAATAACAGTGATGATTTCCAGGGGAGAAAGAGTGGAAGTATTTAAGTTCAATTAACCTCTCCACCCCATTATAACCACTTAGCTTTTGGCTGCTAGCTCACATTGCGCTCTGTGTTAAATCATAGTGGTGGCTGTTATTTATGGATGTTGTACTGTCTCATTTTTTTTGGCAGTGTTCAAACAGCAGTGATAAATGTATTCAAAGGGGGAGGCTTGCAGAACAATGAACTTTACACCCTAAATGAAAATATCAGGTAGGTTGCTGAAATGCTTGAAAAGGGATTTTTGTTTCTGCTTGTTTGATGTTTACTTGGTTTTGTTCCCCTGCAGAACTGCAGTTAGAGGATATTGGTTGGAGGAGCAGGGATTGAAGCAAACTTAAGCACAGCTTTGGGGTTTCGGGCTAACTTCTTTTTTGCTATTGAATGAATGGCATGAGACACTTGGATAATGTTTCTCTGACTTGTGTGGATGTGTAGCTTTGACAAGGACGGGATGTAAATTGACTTGGATTATAAGGATTTTGTCCCCTCCTAGGGAGTTTGCCTCTTCTGTCTGTGTTTTACATATTTTTATGAGGGCATTCGTGATGGTAGTAACATCTCTTTTCTAAACCCAAGCTTCTTAGAACCACATAGTGTTTAAAATGAAAGCAAAACACAGCATTTCATTTAAAAGCTTAATCTTCACATGATAATTGCAGAGCAAAACCTGAAAATACAAACCCTAAAGATAAAAAAACCTAAAAGCCTAACAAACATTTTCTAACACTGATGCTAGTGATGATTAAAAGTATCTATCTTTTTTTTCTTAAGCAGGTTTCATGATTATCTGTGGTTTCATTCTGATTATTTGGAAAGTTTGGTTAGCAATAGATAGGACTGTAGAGTAGATAAACAACGATTTATTCCTGCCTTGCTTCCAAGTGCTTCTAAGAGGAGTATTGTCAGAGCTTATGGATGTAGTTCTTCCTGCCTCTCTTTCCCACTACATCCATGTTCATTCATCATGAATGCTATCATAGAAGTCTCTGCTTTTCATTTTATATGCCCCCTCTGTCCGCCCCCCCCCCCCCCCCCCCCCCCCCCCCATCCCTATTGCGTTTTTCCTGAGCGCCAAGATTCCAATGGCAATTTGGGCTAAGCACGTACTAAGCAGCAGTCTAAACTACCCCTTTCCCTACTTTCAAAATGAATGCAGCTTGCAGGGCATGAGACTCCGTCCTACTTGGTCTAGTCCCAAAGATGAAAGTTTGTATAATTCCTTTTGAGAGCTGAGTGAGAGCAGTGTCTCATGCTTTAACCCTATTTTCATGTGCTCAGGTCAGAAGTCCTCAAGTTAGATTTAAGTACTTGGAGCAGTCTTAATTCTCCATGGGATGAGTATTTCTGTATGTGAAAAGAAAAGCAAATGTTGTAAGACTTTGGAAATACCCTAACCCACAGCCTATTGGCAATCTTGGGGACCAGCTTTGGGTTTTGTGACTTGTCTGCCAGGCTGTTGCCCGATGCAGTGGCTGCAGCCTGCTTTCCCTCCCCAGTGCAAGCAGATGCTCCTTCCCACAGTACGCTGGGCAGAATAGCTGTGTTGCCTGGGCTTGGCCCCAGTGGCTGGATGATGCTTTCTTCGTATTTGTTACTGAAGTGGATCTAGACTGTCGAGGGCTGGGGGAAGAACAGGAAATTCTTCATGAACTGTGTATGCTTTGTAAGCAGCATTGATGATGGGAGGGGAAATGCCCTCTTCCACAGACAGGCAGTCCCAGACACTACTTGGCAGCACTCACCTTGAAATATATGATTAATGTTCCTGCAGGTGCCCTGAGCATTGGTTACATCTCCAAATGCCATTCTCTAAATAGGCCACTTTAACATTCAAGTAGTTCATTAATATCCATCTAAGGAGCAAAGGACATGTATCTGCATGTATGTTTGTATGCACACCTGCAACCTCACACCGGTGACTCTTGATGTAGCTCCCAGCGCAATGTTAGCTCTGTGTGCATGAGGTGAATCTCTAGCTTGACCTTGAGCAAAAAGCCAGACCTGTCAGATGGCCAACTCTTGTGTGCCATTAGGTTGAGCTGGTGCATTTTCCTTGTTTGTAGTTCTCCATTCAGTTCCTTTGTGGAAGTTAGCAAATGCAGTGCTTTAAGAGACTCACAGATTCTGCACAGCACTTAGTTATTTGACAGTGGGAAACACAGGAGAGTTTTAAAGTAGGACTGTAATGACAGGACCAGGAGACGAGCAGGTGGTAACATTTTGCTCTGGATTGCTGCCACCAAGTTTTTATCTTGCTGTGATTTGATATCATCTCACTGGATACTTGTTTGTTTGTTTGTTTGTTTGTTAACTACTCTGAAAGTCAATTGTCACAGCAAGAGGAAATGTAAGAAATGCCATCGGGAGATGGGATTTCAGGATGCAGGAGGTGAGCTGGCCGTGATTAGAAGGAGATCTCTCCCTTAGGTTCTCTCTAGGGTGCAAGCCTCTGGTTGCGGGTCTACCTGTGAGAGGTGAAGTCCTGCCATGGGCTTGTCAGTCATCTGGTGGAGAGCCCCCTTGATTTTGCTGAAGCTGGTGGAAGAACTTCTGGCAAACAGGCCCCCAAAGACTTATCTGGTTTATCCATCTCATAGAAATAGAAATGTGCTTTGAGATGGGCGGAGTGAATATAACTGCTCTGAGAGAGAAAGAGTAAAGGCGTGTTGGCATGTGAATAAATATAGAAGTATTACAAAATGGTGAGGGAGGTTGCTGTCAAAATTGACTTTCAGCAAAGATTAGGAAAAAAATGGTGTAGTTTGTTAGTGAGAACCCAGCCTGAGAACTGGATGGTCCCTGATTCAAATGCCATTTTTGAGGACTCTTGATTATACTTCATGTAGGTCAAAAGCAATGCTCTTAGAACAACAAAAAAAATTGCCATATTTTGCAATGGAAAGTGTTGGGCACCTTTTAATTTTTAGGCAGAATTTACTGCTACAGAATTTATGCTTAGTCACTGAAAGGTGGAAGTGCAAATGCTCTGAACTTTGTGAGGTTTTTTAATGCTTCTGATGTGAAAACATTCTGGTTTTTACATTGGAGTTTTGAAATATAAATATGTATTAGAATTTAAAACTTTTATCACAGCCTGATTTAAAATCCAACAGTTCCTATCAGAAATACTAGTTTAGAGTGGCTTCTGCATGCATGTATTTAAAACACCTCTTGTTAAATTTCTAGAATTTCTTTACTGAAATATATGCCTTTTTTTTTTTAATGCGGTAGTCATGGGGAAGCTGCAGCTTCTGCTTGTGTGTTTACTTCATTGCTCCTCTCCTTATCCTCCCACCTTCTACTTCCAAGAAAAAAGGAAGTACAGCATTCATGAGATATGCTACTTTCAGTGAAATGAAAGGCATCTTTGTTTAAACACAAAGGAGAAAAAATTATGAATTTCAAACTAAATAACTTTAAATTGTCTCCCCAACCTTCTGTGCATTCAGAGGGGTAAATATTTGTTTGCTTGTTCTATGTGTATGGCTTATAAATAGAAGACTTCAGGGAAACTGTTTCCTTCATTCATAATTTGAGAATAGCCTTTGTGGGCATTTGTAGAATATATACCTATATGTAAAAGAAATCTAACTGTGGCCAAAAGGACACGTTCACATATAATCATGTATCTTTGGTATGACTGGTAGTTAAGTGCGGATATACCTGTAAGAAATGACCAGCAATGGCTGTTACTTCATGGTTCCATTCCTTCTGTTTACAGACGGCTGCTGAAGAGTGAACTTGGATCCTTCATCACAGATTACTTTCAGGTATTACATGATTTGCTTGCTTTCTTTTGAGGTTTTTCTCTCTTCAGCTTTTTATGCTATAAAAAAATTAGGACTCCTTTTTACATGCACGTAGCCTACAAGTTTCATTTTTGTTTTGCTGCAGAAGATGATGGAGGTACTGCATTTTTTAATGTGGGCCATATAGCCTTGGGAGTAATCATATTTATGGGTGTATGGATAATCTTCCTTTGCGCTTAAGAAAGGCTGCTAGTAGCCTGCCAAGGTCAAGAAGGAATTCACTTGAACTTTTTAAAGAAGATGGGATACCTTTTCATAGATGTTTCCCCCCCCCCCGCCCCCCGTATTTCTCTAGTACAGAGAATTCAGGAGTAGATTTTCTGCCACAGGGGCCAGCAAAGGGGAAGAGAAAAGACAACGGCTGTCTGTTTTGGAGGAAGGGGCAGAGACGGAAGTCCGTATCAGCAGGAAATCAATCTGAGTACTGTTTGCCTTTTAGTCCCACAAATAAAAATGCAACTTGTGAAAAAGCAAAAGATGAGGGATAAGGGAAGACCTGATCAATCACAAATGTGAATAAGTGGTATTGCCTTTTACTGATACTGTCCAGATGATAGACAGAGCTTCAAATGTAACCACATGAAAGTGTGTTGGATGATTTTGAGAGAGCACTGATGGCTTTCAGTGTTGTAAGTTGTTCAGTGTAGTATTGGTTAAAAAAAAGAGGGAGGCTGCTGAAAACAAGAGTATTTTCTTCCCTTTGAGTAAGAGAGAGAGAGAGAGAGAAAATTTCAGTACTTTCTGAAGCAGCTGACGCTTCTGCGTAGTGTGCTAACAGCTTAGAAAGGGGAAAAAGAAGACTAGTGTTGTTTCCTATCAGTATTAGATTACATGACTTAAAAAAGTCCCCCATGCTTTGCTATCAAGTGAGAAGCAAACTCCTGCCCCGAGGGTAGTTATGTTTCACTTCTTTAGACCCTATCTGCACAAGTCATTTACTGGAAAGAGGCAGCTGCTGGTGCCAAATGGTGGGACGTTTCCTAGACCGTGAGCAGGGTCTGGTAGCAGCCCGGCGGAAAGGCCGTGAGCCCACAGCGCAAAGTGCCTGGCTTAACTGGAAATCTGCTCGGGCTCCTGCTAATTTAAAAACAGGCAAAATGAGAGTTTGCAACTAAATACGTGCTGAATTGAAATTTGAAAGGTCTTGGTCAGGTACCTAGTGTTAGGCATGGTGTACAAGGCTGGAATAAGCAGAAAATGTCCAGAGGCAACTTCATGCACCCCTAAGCCTGAACAGAGCATGGAGCTGAGCATGGTCCCAAGGGATGTGAGGTGCTGACGTATGACTGTTATCTGGTTTTGAAAATTCAGCGTGTACTGAAAGAGGCCTGGGTGGGTTCCAGCACTGAGTAAGACACAGCTGCATTGTGTCACTGTGCGAGAGGAGCTGATTACTGCTGGCGACTGGATGGCTCCGAGTGCTGGGGTTTGGATGTGTTGTTCTCTTCCTCCAGACTGTAAACCTCAAGCCTGTCACAGTCACACCGGTGCTAGTGGCATTAACTGAGACTCCTTAGATCTCTTAGTAGTAGAGCTGATGACTGAAGAGACTGCTAAGACTACAACCTGCTCACTGCTGGAGGCTGGATATCTGTGTTACATCCCTCTTAGCAAGCTGAGGGCGTCTGATCTCGTCCTGGGAGAAGGACCTGATCACCAGCACTGTTTTCTGCAAAAGCAGGACAAAACCTGTGCTCTTTCACCCTAGTGGCAGGTCTGCATTACTTCAGCCACAGGCCACAATCGGAGTGCAGGTACTCAGCACTTCACTACTGCTGAGAGAGTGGTGGCGTTTACCTCAGAGACCGTGCAGTGCAAGGGCCTGGCTGCGCTTACCACTGTGTTTTTCTGTTAGTCCGTCTGTTAGCACACTTGTGCAAATACCTGCAGCTGCTGTTCTATGACTGAAGCCACTGGGACTCAAATTTAATTTCTGGGGTATTTTTTTGCTCAATGTTAAAAGGACTAACTTGGCATCTGTAAGACTTAGCCTGAAGTAAACTCTTGGTGCTGGCAAGCCATGAGACAAACTGTAAGATAAAGGCTGTTGTAGGAAATGAGCTTTTTTCCCTGCTGTGAGCTAAGATACAGACTTATTTCTCATTTTAGACTGACAGCACATGGCAGTGATAAAAGATACCACGCCCTCCTGAATGTCTTTACTTAGAAATCCTTGGGTTGTGGTGTGGGGAAAGACTATTATCAGAGAATATTAGAATGGAACTGAATAGAATAGAATCCTAGACAGGTTGGGGTTGGAAGAGACCTCCAAGATCATCTAGTTCCAAACCCCTGCCATGGACAGGGACACCCTCCACTAGACCACGTTGCCCAAAGCCCCATCCAACCTGGCCTTGAACAGTTCCAGGGAGGGGACATCCACAGCCTTTCTGGACAACCTGTTCCAGTGCCTCATAGTGAACAATTTCTTCCTAATATTTAATCTAAATCTACCTTCCTTCAGTTTACAACCATTACCCCCTGTAGTCCTATCACTACAGTCCCTCTCCAGCTTTCTTGTAAGCACCCTTTAAGTATTATAAGGCTGCTATAAGGCCTCCCCGGAGCCTTCCCTTCTCCAGGCTGAACAATCCAAACTCTCTCAGCCTGTCCTCATAGGAGAGGTGCTCCAGCCCCCTGATCATCTTCGTGGCCCTTGTCCTCCCCCTTTCTTGTACTAAGGACCCCAGAGCTGGGCACAATACTCCAGGTGGAATCTCACAAGAGCAGAGTAGAGGGGCAGAATCACCTCCCTCGACCTGCTGGTCACACTTCTTCTGATGCAGCCCAGGACACGGTTAGCTTTCTGGGCTGCAAGTGCACATTGCCAGCTCATGCTGAGCTTTTCATCAACTAACACCCCCAAGTCCATCTCCCTGGGGCTGCTCTCAATCCATTCTCCGCCCAGCCTGTAGTTGTGCTTGGGATTGCACCAACCCATGTGCAGGACCTTGCACTTGGCCTTGTGGAACTTCATGTGGTTCACATGGACCCACCTCTCCGGCCTGTCAAGGTCCCTCTGGATGACATCCCTTCCCTCCAGTATGTTGACCACACCAGCTTGGTGTCATTGACAAAGTTGCTGAGGGTGCACTGAATCCCACTGTCCATGTTGCCAACAAAGATGTTAAACAGTGCTGGTCCCAATAATGACCCCTGAGGAATGCCACTCATCACTAGTCTCCACCTGGACATTGAGCTGTTGACCACAACTCTTTGAGTGTGACCATCCAGCCAATTCCTTATCCACCAAGTGGTCCCTCCTTCAAATCCATGTTTCTCCAATTTAGAGACAAGGATGTTGTGTGGGACAGTGTCAAATGCTTTGCACAAGTCCAGGTAGATGATGTCAGTTGATCTTGCCTTATCCACCAGTGCTGTAAGTCCATTGTAGAAGGCCACCAAATTTGTCAGGCATGATTTGCCCTTAGTGAAGCCAAGTTGGCTGTCACCAATCACCTCCTTATTTTCCATGTGCCTCAGCAGAGTTTCCAGGAGGGTCTGCTCCATGATCTTGCTGGGCACAGAGGTGAGACTAACTGGTCTATAGTTCCCCAGGTCTTCCTTTTTTCCTTTTTTAAAAATGGGGGTTATGTTTCCCCTTTTCCAGCCAGTGGGAACTTCACCGGACTACCACGATTTCTCAGATATGATGGATAGTGGCTTGGCCACTTCATCCACCAGTTCTCTCAGGACCTGCAGATGCATCTCATCAGGTCCCATGGATTTGTGCACCTTCGGGTTCCTTAGATATTCTCAAACATGATCTTCCTCTACAGTGGGCAGTTCTCCATTTTCCCAGTCCCTGCCTTTGCCTTTTGCAACTTGGGTGGTGTGGCTAGAGCACTTGTTGTTTAAGGCTGAGGCAAAAGTCATTGAGTACCTCAGCCTTCTCCATACCCCAGGTAACTAGGTCTCTCATTTCCTTCTGGAGAGACCCCACGTTTTTCCTAGTGTTCCTTTTATCACTGATGTACCTATAGAAGCTTTTCTTGTTGCCCTTGATGTCCCTGGCCCATTTAATTCTGTCAGGGCTTTGGCTTTCCTAACCTGATCCCTGGCTGCTCCGACAATTCCTCTGTATTCCTCCCAGGCTACCTGCCCTTGCTTCCACCCTCTGTAGGCTTCCTTTTTGCATTTGAGTTTGTCCAGGAGTTCCTTTTTCATCCATGCAGGCCTGATTTCCTCTTTGTTGGGGTGCATCGCTCCTTGGCTTATGCCAAAGAAGGGCTGGCAATATTATTTCACTTGTCTGTTGGATTCAGTTTCACTGCTGATGCCAGCTGATTTACGGCAATACTGCTGCCATGAAAATGAGCAGAGTTGAATCAGGCTGCTGATTTGCTGAAATATAACCTTGAAAGAAAAAATAATGGTTTCAAATACTTCCTTTGGCTTGTTGTGCTCATCACCTCTGACATGGAGGAGGTGATGGGAGCGGGTCACCATGATGGGGAGTGGAATGGAAGTGTATCTTTTGGCAGTGACTTCCTCCTCTGTCTGTTAAAGCCTCCTGAAAAGCTATCCCAAGAACCAAGTTTACTGTTCTTAGATTGAAATGGACCTGAAGGATTTGCTCTTGTGTGTAACCAGGCAGTTTTAAACATCCTAGCAGCAATTAGAGCAACTAACTGGATCATGTAATATTTAGATGTGATAAATTGACTTAAATGTTTTCCATTTCTTATGCCACAGGACTTGTAACAGGAGCCACTAAGATAGTTTTTAAAATCACATTTTCCATTGTTTTAAGAGTTCTGGCTCTTACATTGTGTATATTTAATACACACACACACACACAATTTTTCTAGCCACTGAAAATTTAAGACTAAAGTGGAGCAGAGCTTTTATAATGAGACAAATTTACCTTTGTGAGCAATTTGACTTGATTACTCACAAGTCCCTTCACCAACACTCATGGAAATTACCAGGTTTTAGCTCCTGAAGTTGCTAAAGGAATGATTAGGAAAAGAATGGGGCTTAGGCAGTCTTTTGCTGTTACCAAACGGTCATCATACCAGAGTTACTGAGTCTGTTTTGTATTTGAAAGAGAAATGTAATTCCTGTAAGGGTTTCAGTGGGAACTCAGATGCTTCATTCTGAAGGAGATTTGTGTTTATAAATCTGCTGCTTTAGCAACCCTATTATATATACAAGCCATCTCCTTGGATCAGAGTCTGAGTGTAAATGCCAGATAGTTGGGACTTGTAATATTTGCTGCAGATCTGCCTTGAAGCAATGTTTCATGCTCCAGATTTTCCAGTTCTGACTTTGCCCGTGAACTGATCCGATAGTTTCCTGCTGCTGAAAGGGGGCAGTTTGTATCCACCCCTCTACTCAGCAGGGCACCATCTGCTCTCACTGCTGGGTTGGTTCTCTGGTGGTGAGCTGAACCACAGCAGGGAGCAATCATATGACCATGGATGGTAAGAGGCTAGCATTTGGAGGAACAGGGTGTATTGGTGATTGGGACTTCTCTGGAGCAGCTGCAAGATCTTTCAGATAAGCTCCCTTCATTTTCATGCTGTCTGACCCTCATGGTTGTAGAGAAAATTTTTGAAATATAAAACTAGTGAGTGTTGATAAATTGATGCATTATCTTCCTGATTCTGCAAACAGCCTGAAACAAAACCTTTGGAAAGGATGAACTGTTTCTTTTCACTCTCTGAGGGCTTGTTAATCTTCAAACTCATGGGGGAAAATGGAAATGCTAGCTATATCACAGCTAACCACTTTAGCAGAACTGCCTGGTTTATGCATATTAACTCCAAACTGTCTCCTCCCAAGGCAGAGAGACCCAATCCCTTCCCAGGCACTGTAACCTCTACCAGCACCCATGGGCTGCAAATGCAGAAAGTCAGATGCCCAGAGTTGATGCCTCTGCAGCCTGACATTTGCTGCCTGTACTGGCAGAGCTGGTAGGTGATGGAGGGCAAGCGGACTGTATTTCCTCATTTAATCCAATGAGAGCTTTGATGTCTTAAAACCAGAAGCTAAGCTGTTACATAATTTCCAGCCTGCTGCAGTGGAGAGCTGCGGGAGATGGCAAGTCCTGACTCAGAATTAGGCCCGGCTTTCTGTTTGTGTGCAAAACCATAGAAACTGCAATGTGTGAGCACCCATGTTGCTGGGGTGTCGAGCAAAGTCAAAATAACAACACGATAATGGATAGCTGTGAAAGTAAGCAGCAGCAGTGACGAGGCAAGCCCAGATCCAAGCCAAAATTGATTTTGTCCTCTCCCTTTAGAGCAGTCAGAAGTGGGACTGGTGAACCTTCCTGGGGACAGAGTCCCTTTTGCTGTAGGTTAGCTGGCTGTGCAAGGCGGCTACAGTGGTAGGGGGAAAAATGCACTCCTCCCTTTACTGTGGGTGGCACTGTAAAGCTTTTGCTTAAGTCCCTGCTGCCTGTCTTTCTGGGACTCCAGCCTATCCAGCATCTCTCATGATGCTTGCTCTCCTTTGAAAGGCTGCTTTGTAAAGCCATGCTGACAGCTGAAAATGCTATGTGTCCGTCTCTCCTGCTTAGTCAAAGAGAAAAATCTGGTGCGTGTGACATTTCTTTCCTTGGTGCCAAGGTTTCTACTTCTACCTGTTTTGTGGCAAGGCAAGGAAATAGTTGTGTACGTTATTGGAGTGATAGTTATTGATGGATAAAGGCAGTGCTTGCTCTTCTCTGGCCAAGTGCTCTCCCATGCCTGCTGGTGGGGGCTGCAGCTCAGCTGCTGCACAAGGGGAGAGAATTCACACTTGGGTGATTTGCAGAGCTCAGCCATATGTCTGCAATACTCTTTTGGGTCAAGCTGGTCTTTATTATTGCATTTCTTCCCTCGCTGGCTAGGAACCCTGTTCATGCAGGTCTGCTAATTATTTCTGCTTCATCTGGCACTTTCTAGGACTGAGCTGTCATGGAGCAGCTCCAGAGACTCCATAGCAACTGCCCAGCTTCGTTATCACGGATGGGGTCACCCGGCAGCTCAGCCCTGTTACTATGAGCCGAGCAGAGGACCTAGTCCTGGGTGGCAGTGGCAGCAGGGAAACCTCCTTTCAGGGCCTGTGTGCATCAGCTCTGTAGATGTGTGTGATTCACTTGAAATAGTGGCTGGTTGCTACCGCTCAAAGCCTTATGTGGGATGGTGTGCCATGCCCTGGCTAAGCAGGGCTTCTGCCCAGAGCAGTGACTTGCCAGTGCAGAGCCAGGGGGCCTGGCCATGAGATTTTCCTATAGCTGCTGCCTCACTGGCATGTTGTGGTCTAGATTGTAGCAGTGCTGCCTACTCAGTCTGCCTGGTCTGCTCACCTTCTTACTCTCCCTGCCTCACTTTCTCTCTTTAAGTGGGCTTTCTTTTTTTATCTGTTTTGAACAAATCTGTCTCTAGAAGAGTCATTTTAGGATGTTATTTCATATTTATCTTGCAGTTTGTTCTGTATATAGGATCGAAATGATCTCTGCTTCTGTCAGTATTTCCTCTCTTTCTAGAGAAAAAAAAAGGACAGAGGGGAATGCTCCAGTTATGAGATGCTGCAACTCACATAGATTTGCATTTTGTAAAACACTGCCAAGAAGTAGGTGGGTGTTTGTGTGCAACTGGCAATAACCTTGTACAAAATGCTTGCCAAGTAATTTTGTGCGATGCTTTTTTTCTCAAATTACCATCAGGAACAGTGGCTATGCACTTGTAGAGCCTGTAGAAGTGTGGTTTAACCCTAGAACACAAAGGCTCAGTTTGCTAGAAGAGGGGGCTGCATTTAAGAAACGCTGTAATGTGTAGAAGAAAAACTGATTTTTTTCACCCAGCAAAATGGGGTCAATTATTTTGAGTTTTCTCTTCATCAGTTTACTCCTGTTCCAAGCTTATGTTTCTGTTTGATGAACTATTATTAATTTGTTAATTTTAATGTGGCTTTTTAAAGGCATACTGGCCATGTTCTGTTTGGAGACATAAAACAAAATTTGTCCATAACTAAATGAGTGTTCATGTAAACTTCCCCCCACCCCAGGAGTTGTGGATTAGTGGGAAATAGTAATATTTTTTGATTAGCAGGAGAATTCCTTTGTGCCTTGCTACACTGCAGAGATATGGCTTTCTGATGAGATGTCAAGTTGCCTGTGATGGCTTCAACCTCCTTGATGTTTTCTGTGGACCTGCTACCAAAACTACATAGCTGCTTTTCACCACCCTTCTGCTTGAATGTACCACCCACAGCAGAGCCAGCTGTGCTAGTGGCGGGGCTATCACCCTGAAATCCTTCCTGTTGGTTTTGCCCAGAGGCCATCACTGCAACCAGGCTCTGGCAGCGTGCTCCTGACACACAACATTTAATTTGCCTCTGGCAAAGTCAGATGGGTACCATTTTGCCCAGAGGGTAGCAGGAGCCCACACAGGAAGGGCCTCCATGGCTCCCGTTGGGGATGATCAGCTCCTGACAAGCTGGAGGGAAGGAGAAGGTGCCCGTCACTGCTGGCACTGCTGGTTTGAGAGGGGAGCCCCAGGTGTTGTGCGTGGGACAGCTTCCACCTTCCGTCATTGTGCTGGGGGAACTGGAATTGTTCCTCTGGGTCTGGAGGAACCAGACCCAGAGGATGGAGAAACTTGACTCAATTTCTCTAACGGGAGGGGAAGGGGAAAATATCTGTGCCAGGAAAAAGAAGGAATTACCTGGAGAGTGTCTACATTTTACAGCATGGCATTTGACTGCCTTCATATTTTTTTTTTCTCAATGATTTCAGTGCAGCTTACTTTACAAGAGTAGCAAGCACATGCACGTTGTGGGAGGGTCTTTGCTGAGGAAAAAATGAAAAGTGATTTTTCTAGAGCTTTGAATCCTGTTTCCCAAAACTCAGGGCATTTGAAAACTTACTTAAAGGCTTTCTCTTAGCTGTACTTCTTGGTGGTATACCTGAAATAGCTGTTGTGGTTTTCTGCACTGAGAAGGGGAGGGTGTTTCAACCTGTGAGATTTCACAAGCTCACTTCTATCTGCCACAAAACATCTCTCTCCAAATTTCTTGACTGCATGTACATGTGTGTATGGAGGAGCTTTGTTTCTCTGCAGTGCATGCTTCACCATAGTGAGAGTAAGGGCAGATTTGCAGCACCTGCAATGAGCGCATAGCAGCCTATGTTGTCCCAACAGCAGGGTAAGGACTTCACCTTGGAGAGCCAGGGAAAGCTGATTTGGGGAGGGGAAGGAATAACTGCCTCCCCAAGTGCCCAGTTCAGCTGTAATTGCAAAAAGGCGGAAGGTAGCAGCTAAACATTTCAAATAAATGCGCCCTTCAAGCTCACTTGGTGTGAGTCTTTATCTGGTCTTGCTTGCAAATAAAAGATTTCTTTTTCCTCTTAGCTCTGTGCCTCTGTGTTGCCTCTGGCAACCAGGGATAAAGCAGTAAAATGAGACTTGTGATCTAGACAAGGTCTGATACAGACCTCCGCTGCAGCTGCATTTATTAGATTGTATTGATTTGTCAGCAAGCCCTGTCAGGTTTTTTAATGAAAATTTACCTGTCTGGCTTGATCTGAGGGGGTAATGTTCAGATTGAATCTATTTCTAAGCCTGTGACTTTAGCAGAAAAGACAGATAAGTAAATTTCCAGAAATATTTTTATGAAGGGGAGAAGGGAAATGAAGTGTGGTTGTTGGTTTTTTTGGGGGGGTTTTTTTTTTTTTGGTCTCTCTCTCTTCCGCAGGAAAAGGGAAAATTTGAGAGAATAATTGAAACATCTGCAGTAACTATATGGAGCTAAGCTTTTTTTTTTTAAAGAAACCTTAAGAATGAGATGATGCAATCTATCTAGCACATGGCATTACTGATAATACATTCATAAGAGTGTTATAAATTCTTTACTACAGGGTAATAATTGATATATCTGTTTTTAATAGATAGAACTATGCTGCCCATAAAGGTATACAAATGCATATTTTGTTTGCTGACATAGCTGTAAAATAAAAAAAAATCTTTACAAGTAGAAAGCATCAATAATACTAACTTATAAGCAAAGTAGCTTGAAAATTGTATCCACAGTGCTCAGGAAGCGTATGTAAATTGAAACCTAATATTCTAGTGCATAGAGAAGGAATTCATATTTCTTGAGAGAAACACAAGAAAATAAGTGTGACACCCTCTCTCTATATATGTGTATATACTTTTTTATTATATAGTAGTTTAAAATGACACAGTATTAAAGACTAGATGTAAATTTTCCCTGCAATATATGAGAGGATTACCTTGAGTTATAGGTTGAAAAATAAAGAATTGAAGTACTTTATTAATGAACTGAAAGCATTTGGAAGAGTTAAAGTGCAATATCACTCCAAACATTATCTTATTGTTCAGGCAGAAAAATATTTACAGTGTAAGTGGGTTTCATTTTTTTCCCCCATCATAATTTTTTCCATTGTAGATTTCTTCCTCACTCTTTTTTCACATTTTTTTGGTTTTTTCCTGGAAGGTCTTTTTTTTGTTGTTGTCCAGAGCCTGACATGTGTAGTCATTTATTTCTGCTGAACAAATCTAAAATTTGAATGGAGATCTCAACAACTTAATATTTCCCTCCAAAGCCTATATTTCTCCCAGAGAATCTTTGCAAAATAGTCACCTTCCATTAGTTGAAAAGAACGTTTGGAAACATTGCAATTTTATGTGGCAATTTTTTTTTCATCACATAAATGTATTTGTCCAACTTGCTAATTGCTGTTGTCATTGCCCAGGTGAAAAGTGTTTTCCAGGCACGTTCTCTTTGCAGCTTATCCATCCTCTGGCAGCCCTGTTCCTCCTGCACTCTGCTGGCAACTCTGGCTTTCTCTTTCTCTCAACCCTAACACTCACCCTAACTGCGGAGTGAGCCCTAGACAAAGCCCTCCAACCATTAAAAATGTCTCACTGACAAGTTCCCTTTGCTTCCTGCAGCTTCCTTTGGCAGCACTTTGTCGCATTGTTAACAATGAATAAATCAGAAAATAGGCTTCTGCAGGAAAAGAATTTAAATTGTTTTATTGGAGAGAATTCCAGAATCCAAAAAACTGCAGTAAGTGGACTTTTTTTCAGAATAAATGTATGGCGCTTTGGCTAAAACTGAGTAAGCTGCCGTAAGCAGGGTGAGATGCGACAGGTCATGGAGGTGGCCTGAGCCTTGGCGGTGCATGTGCTGCTGGAGGTCCTTCCACTCCTGCTAACCTGGGTGGGCACCGTCCCTGCAAGGAGTCAGCAAAGACCAAAGCATACCCTCCTAAACCGACAGCCGTGCACTGCGTGAGGCCTAGAAGCAGCTGCTTTGCTGTCTGCGGTATTGCCAGAGTGCTGCTTCTTACCCATCAGCATCCACAGCTTTTCAACTGCAGTTAGTGAGAGTCATTTGCACACTGTGAGCAGGTTTAGAAGGTCACATGCAAGAGTGCTTTGGGTTCCTGTCTCCACATAGTCACCTATGTGCAGAATAGCAGTTTTAGCATGTTCCTCTGACAAACCAGACTGTTCAAGTCAGCTCTAATTCCTGTGCTGAAATTCCTAGGATTGGTTAATACTGAAATCTTTTTTAGCTTGACTGTACTGCATGGATAGGATTGCTTTTGCACTCTGATAGAGCTAGTAAAGGTCAAAATCTTGTGACTTGGATGGGTGGTTCAAATAATACAGTTTCATCCCATATGTTGCTCCTCAAATGCTTTGGTTTTGTTGTGTAACTAATTTAAATGTTATATTGGGAATAAGACCATACTAAATATTTTTGGGTTTGAATTCTGAAAAAGAGTCACTTGCTAGCAGGGCCAAATTACCTTAATTATAAGCATGACCAGGAATTATTTTTCCCTTGTATGCACTATACAATATTTAACCATTGTTGTTACTTACAGAGCTTACTACTGGTGAATTGGATGGCCGTTCCTCCTTATGTCATGACTGAACTCTGGATACACTATACAATATTTAATCATTATTGTCACTAACAGAGCTTAGTACTGGTGAATTGGATGGCCGTTCCTCCTTATGTCATGACTGAACTCTGGATACACATTAGGGGATGCAGTTGTGGGTTTTTTTTAAAGTAGTGTCTCAAAAGTACTTACATCTGGCTCATTTGAGACAAGTAAGCCATTGTAACAAAACATGAGTTAATGAAGAAGACAATGTCCGTACAGTCTTGTCTTGAGATGAAACTTTTCATGGAAGTTCCCCCTACTATCCATAGCACATGAGGCGACTGGTGAGCTTGTGTGACTTGTCCTTTCTTCCAGGCCTTTTTTGCTGAAATCTTGACAATGATGGCAACGGAAGAAATTCTCTCTGGTATTGCAGCGTCACCCAGCCCCAAACGGTCTCAGAGCTCGCTTTGCGTGAGGTGAAATTCCAAAGCAAAAGGAGTTTCTTGAATTCAGCACCTGATTTTATTAATTTCAGTTTTTTCCTACTTGACAGCTTTTTGAATATAAATTCTCCACCAAGACAATGCATCCAGAGATGTTTCCTTATTGATAGGATGTATGGCAGTCTCTTCAGTCCCTCAGCCTCAACCTACTTGCAAAAGGTTTCTGGAGTCTGTTTGATTAGACACTATTTAAGGAAG
Source organism: Balearica regulorum gibbericeps (assembly GCF_011004875.1). Lineage (NCBI taxonomy): Eukaryota > Metazoa > Chordata > Aves > Gruiformes > Gruidae > Balearica > Balearica regulorum. The sequence goes on along the minus strand of NC_046188.1, from coordinate 48,981,531 downwards.
AGCCCTTCCTTTTCTACATGTTTGAATGATGTCTGATGCTAATAAGTAGGACCCCCAAATAGCAAGTTTTTCTTTTGTTCTGGAAAGCAAAGTACAAGTGGAGAATGTCACAGAGTAATGTTTCCTTCTTATTATTCCCTTCAACAGTACACCAGTTTAGTATTGCTGCTTCTTGTAGGGAGGATGCAGAGGCGTGCTGCTGTCTTTGCTTGGGGTGGCTTACAGAGTTACCTGCTTGTGTGTCCTGAATGAGCCAGCCTGGTATATGGCTACAGGAGGCAGGTCAGTCATGCAGAGCAGCAGTGCAAGGGCAGGTGTGCGGTACGGCAGCTCATCAGGAGGCCATGGTGGTGGCCAGGCAGTGGTGTAATGGCAACGTCCATTGGGAGTGAAAAAATATGTGCCTTGCTCCTCAGCTAATGGAAGGTCGAAAGGTGCAACTTCAACCTGGTTACCCATTAAAAACAAGAGCTGGAGGATGAACATGAGATAGAGAGAGAGGTCTCTGAATACTGCGCACTACCCTGATACTGAATCCTTTCAGAGGGACAGAAGGCTTTACTCTCTAACATTACTTTCTTTGGTAGGACTGAACCTTTTAAGATGCAGTAATAGTGCGTTATGTGGTGATAGCAGCTCCTTTCTCTGGGATTCTCAAAACTTTTCAGAATAACTGATTCTCCTAGTGCTTGTTGGGAGAACACAAAGGTAGGTGCTGTTTTTGCACCATTCTTATATTTGGGGAAATGGGAACAGAAAGCTTATCGTATATTTAGATGTCCTAAACTGTGAACAAGCACATCGATATCTTGATCTGTCTGGTCCATGATAGTTAAGTTTATCTAGAAAGACTAGCTTGTGCTGCTGCATCTGCAGCTTGAGACTGCATACTGAGATGAACCAGCTGCTCAATATAGCAAAAAAAAATAGCCTCACAGGAAGAGAGTAGGTAGCAATAGAGAAGTAAGGGTTAGGGAGCTGAACTGGTTTACTGTGCAGTCAGGCAAGCACGGAGCTAGTGCAAAGCAAGAAGGGAGTACGAAGTTTTGATAGCATTTGGCCCTTTGATCACCTCCATCATATAGCTGAGGTATAGCTTGTGTGGCTGCACTCTTATGTTAAGAACCATTTTATTTTCTTGACTCCCTCCCTGTGACTCAGGACAGGTCCTTCCTTCCCACTTCTCCGAAGTTTTTCAACTATATCTACTGTATCTGTTGTGTTCTCATTTCTGGCTGAACAAGAGGGGGTTAATAAATGTACAGCATTCACAGTGAGACCAGGTCAGGTGGCGGTGCTGGGACAAAGTACTATGATTATGACTAATCTTTAGATAACTGCATACAAAGTGGATAACATCTGAAAAAAAAATATTCTTCCATGTTTATTTTAAATCTCAGAAAAGGCAAATGCATGTCTCTCTTCTCTCTTGGCAGAACCAGCTCCTTGCGAAAGGCTTGCTGTTTATAGAGGAGAAGGTTAAGCTCTGTGAAGGCAAGTATAGTAAGAAATCCATTTTGGAAGGGAGTTGTGCTTTGATGTTTGGTCAGACAAGATGATTTGCATGTCTGGAAAGCATACAGCTCTTTCTGGTACTGTCTTAGGCTGTCACATAATCTCTCAGGAGCCAGGTTGCACTGCAGCCCTTGTGAGGCTTAAGGGACGATGGGCTGTTTGAATAGCCACGTATCTGCAATACTCCCACCAGCCATGTCTTCATCGTGAGAGCAGAAACATGAGTCTGGTGTGGCAGTTGAACCTGGGCTTAAAGCAGTTCTGGGCTTGACATGGATCCTGTTGCAAAACTGCTGAGAGCTGCCTTCTGCCTTTTATTTCTCAATGTGATTTGCAGCTCGATGTAAGCACAGTTTTGGTTACTGTGTCATGCTTTTGAGAACTGAACTAACAGGCTTTGTGTAAATTTAAAGAAAAAACAGTCACTTGGGTGGCAGTAAAATCCTTCAGGAAACAAGTTGATCACACATGAAGTTCCATTCAAACCACTGGGGTACAGATGCTTGCTACCGCAGGGCCTGTGGACGAAGGCCAGCGTGGCGCAGTGACTCTCAGTGTTGGATGTGTGGGGAGTTAGTCACATTTATTAACAGTTTGCTCAAGTAGAGCAAGCTGTCTAGAGCACATGCCTTTATTCAAAAGTGGGCTGCAGTTTGATTTGACCCAGTTTTGTAGCCTGTGGGGAAGATCCCTTGCTAATCACCAACCTGCTGTATCTGGGTCATTAAATGCTAATAGATACTTCTAATCTCACGTCATTGTTGGTGCTGGATTCCTCCGCACCATTCCTCTCCAAGTGCCTTCTCCACCCAGCCAGCAGGCTGTAGGACTTGGACCCTGAAGGAGCTATGGAGTTGGCAACCTCCTGCTTGGTGCATGCTTCTTTGGCACTGGCCCTGTAAGGGAAGAAAAACAGGCAGACTCACGCATCTTCCTGAAAATGGTACCTACCCTGCCGCTGCCAGCTCTTCGGAATGAGTGCTGTGCAGCTTATCATAGGTTTTGTTTTCTGTATTCATATAAAACTATTCCGATATTTGTTTTAACATTATGAAAATTGAGTTTCTAGTCTGTAATAAGCTGAGAGCTGCTTGGGAGAAGTTCGCAGCTGCTCAGGTAGTTTGTGTAAGATGAAGTTTCTCAGGCAGACAGCAAAACCCTCTTCCTATGCCTCATTTTTTTGTGCCTAGTTTGAAGTAACACTGGATCCACTTTGCCCATGCGGGCTGGCATCTCTACAAGAGATGACTCATGGGCACCTTTCTTTCATGATGTGTAGGCTTGTTGCAGGTCTTGTGGTTACAGCAACAAGAACTTCTTGTACATGCTTCTTGGTTAGCTCTGTCTTCCTGGAAAATTTCTACTGTCCCACTACTCAGAGATGGAATAATGTTTCAGCTGCAGGGCATGGCAATGTTTTACTGTGTCTGTTTTTCAAATCACAGCCTCTTATTTTGACGTGTTTTTTCTTTATGCAGTCTGTCAGAATCTCTTTCAATGCCTGTAGGATTTGTGTTTTCTTGAAGAAACAAACCATTCCCCCTTCCCCTTCAGAAGGAGAAGTGATCTATGACACATGCCAAACTGTTGCAGTCCTGGGGAGGAGGCAGAGGAGGGAAAAAATTAAACATTCCATTAGTCTATTTCCTGTTGTCTTTTTCACTTACAGTTGGCAGTTTCTGGTAATGGGTAGCTGTTATGGGGGTGTTGGGTAGGTGCTTGTCTGCCTGCAGTTCCAGTTTTGAAGCTGGTGTCATACCTGATATGATGTAGCCTCCCTCTGAACCCCTCTGCAGTTGTCAGTGGGCTCTCTGCTTGAAAGGAAATGTCTACAGGACCTGGTCCTGCTGGCTCTCTGCTCTCTGGCCATGTTCTATGCAGCACAACCCATGATGGACAAGCACCGTGAAAACCCATGTGGAAGTCTACAGATGGGGAAAGCACTTCAGTGCACAGTGATAAGGCTCCTTTAAGTTGCAATTTTACGTGTGTTCCAGTTCCTCATGTAGGGCCTTTAAGTCACCTGGAGGCTGAGCCTCCAAAGCTGTCTTGAGCAGCTGTCTTTCATTACTGCTCCTTGAGTCTTGACTGCTTGTGAGCTCCAGCTGAGGCTCTGTGGAAGGTATCCTGGAAAATCCTTTTGTCAGAAACTTCTTTTATTAAACCTGGATCCATATTTGCACCTGAAATTTCTGGGGAAGATATATAAAACTTGAAAAAACATTGCAAACCTTTGGCCTTTGGGATGGGAAAAATCTAAAAAACTTAGAGGCTTTGGGCCAAAATGCTGAGAAACACACAGCTCTGTAAGTCAAGCCTATGAGCATAATTTAAAATGTCTATTCAAATGATTATGTTCAGTTAAGCATTTTTTGCTTTTGACCACAGTTGTATTCCTGTTATGGGAATCACAAGTTGCATAATTTAGTCTGCCTTCATTTTAAATACCCACCTAGATTTGGGGATGTTTGTTTGAGTTGGAGTCATATGAGGGGTGAGCACAGTGGATTTCATTTGGGAATCTTCCCAAGTGTCACATTTGTGAGGAGCATGGTGGCTTTGTGGCTCGTCAGGGTCCTGACTGCTGTGTCTGTGCTTGGGAGTGGGCGGATGCCGGAAGAGGCTCAGCTCTTGTAAATGGTCTCCCTGACTCAGTTGCTGCAGAACAATTGATGTTGGCTGTGACCTGCTGGTTTTCAGATTCAGCTGCTAATGTGTGGCCATGCTCCCACGCTAGTTGAGCATGCTAACTGTGAGCTGTGAGACTGCACAATCCTTTGCTGTGGAGTTAAAGCCTCCGGTCGAAGAGGGGCTTCACCCTTTTGTTGGAATTGGTCTCATGTTTTGCATAGTGCTGTCTTTGCAGTAAGCAACAGAGCAATTTATGGTCACAGCCCTGCATCTCTGTCAGTTAAGGGGAAGCTTAGCTGAGTAATGTCCAGTTTTGGACAGAAACTGTGAATGTGAAGTGTGGGCTTGTATTTCTTATTTGGGGAATTAGAGAGTAGTGGGAAAATTCAACTTAATTTTAGTGTCCCTGTCACTAAAGCTCTTGCTCCCAATCTCTGTCTTCGTAGGTGAGGATCGCATTGATGTCCTGTCTGAAATGTGGGATCACTATTTTACAGAGACTCTTCCTACACTCCAGGCAATATTCTACCCAGTCCAGGTAATCTTAATTATTTAATTCAGTCTTCAGTCAGGTGAGGCAATGTAACTGCAATGTCTGCTAACAGCACACGGAAACATCTCTTCTGTTCCAGCAGCACTGTTTGGCCACTGGCTAAAAAGATCTCAAAACCTTTAAACCAAATCTGGGAGGAAGCAGAGTTTGTCCAAGTCAGCATTAACTGTGTAAGAAGGACTGCTAAAATCTACTCGGCAAGCACAGTGTTTAGGGCTGAATTTATCCCCATTTGTCTACCCTCTGTCTGTGCTTAGCTAAGCTTGAACACTGGAACTACTGGACTATACCTAGTCTAGACTGAAGCTCTGGGCCGTTTGTATTTATAGTTCTTCTGTTTTTAAATACCTGGGACTCTGTTGGTGCAGATGACAACACTGAACCGAACTTGTCTTCAGAGGGACAAATCTGAAGACTAGATCGGGAGCAAATGTGTTTAACTTGCCCTAACTACTTTTGGAGGGCTTATGTCCCAATTGCACCTTTGGAAAATCCTCTGTTGGGTTTTTTGAAGCTTTAGTATGGGGACAAGTAAATCTATGGGTAGAGGATGAATGAATACCTTATGTAAGACCTGTGTACATCGGGTATTTTGAAAGCTGAGTATCCCATCAGAAGTGTTGAGCTGTATCATTTTTTAATGTAGTTCTAGTCAGTTTCCATATGAGCAGCTTAATTACCTTCCCAGCCTATTTTGATCTTCTCTTCCATCAGAGGAAAAGAAAAATGTACCTCATGAGGAGACTGACGTTCTTGGAAATGCTAGCCGCCTCTTCTTGACTTTTGCCTCTTCCACAAGACTTTCTTTCCAGAGCCTTTTAAAATTATTTTTTCTTTGTGTTGTTTGAAAGGCAGCAGGTAAAGCTCAAAGGTTGCCCTTTTCCTCTAATCCTATTAAAGCTGGCATTTCCTAAAAGAGAAAGGACTTCTGTAAAGTCAGACACTAACCTTTCTACTGTGTTTATTTTTATTCTTTCCTTGCTGCAGATGCTGAAAGGTAGGTGTTTGGCCGGTAAAACTGCGCAATTATAATATCCTCCCCTTCTCTCCTTTTGCAACTAATTCTCAGGGAGTGACCTAATCTATTTAGGCAGGGGTTTGTCTGCACTGCAGCTATCTGCACTGTGGAAACAGCTGAGCTAAGTGTGTGTTATACCCACTGATACTAATAATTCTGCCACTTAGCAGAAGAATCTGCTCCCCTGCTATTAAATATCTCTAATGAAAAACTGAACAGAAGTTACTGCACAGTGGGTGCAACTTTTGAAAGTCACTTGGTGGTAGTGGTGAAAGCGTGACTATGAGATGTTGAGATTCTTGGAAAACATAACTTTCTTACTGTATTTGTCTTGTCACAATATCTGAGTCACTCAAAAATATTTCATAGAAGCTATGAAGTTAGGGAAGTATTGCCATTTTATGGATAAGGAACTGAAAGGTATCAGACAGCATATTTAAAGCTTTGTAGGCACCTAAGTCCTACACAAATGTATGGATTTAAACCGCTTAAATACATCCAAGAATTTGACTCTGAGTAAGCAGTCTTAGTCTACAACAGAGAGAGCTGCTGGTGCAGCAAGAAATAAGAAATTGTTCTTATCCCAGGCCAGTGCCCTAATAACAAGATTAGGCTCTTCCTACAAATAGGGAACTGTATGTACCTATTGCTACAGTGTCACCACATGTGAAGAGAGCTCATCTAGTAAATGTCTTTCACCAAGTCACAGTTCTTCATGTGCCACTCGGTAGATGGGAAAGTCAATTTGTTGTTGGTTCTCCATCCTTATCTGCAAATGTCAACATGATTTTTTAGTTGTACTCTTCTGTGATCCCAGCAACTGCCCATTCAGAATGAAAGTAAGTCAGCCAAATGTGTGAGCATGTGTTACAGAAGGTAGTAACTAGAAGTACCTTCCTATCTCAGCTAAGTTCAAACCCGAGGCTCATAGCTGTTGCAGAAATACGACCTTTAAGCAGCCAAGTTGGTTAAATTGATGTACAGAGGGAAACTATGTAAACAGGTCACTGGCTTTTATATAGTTGCAGCTGTTGATGTAACTACTTGATGTGGAAAAAGAATAGCAAATCTTGTTTTGTTTGGCACGGCAAGATGTTTGCGTTTTGAAATGGGGTATGAAGTTAACTGGACTAAACTGCATGATATAAATAAAAAGTGAGCAGCTGCTGAAATATAGTTCAGAGATATGTACTGGTCTTTTCTAGACCTCTGAGTTTCTAAACATGCAGTGATAGTTTAAAACAGCAAAGTGCTTTCTTTTATTATGGCCAAGCTGCTCTCTAGACTATTGTTTTTAACTCATATTTACATATTGATGATGCTGTTAATTATGACATTAAACCCATTATGAAATAATGATTAACTGCTGTTATTTCCTTCCAGCTAAATATTAGCCATGTTGAGTGTGTTATGGAGACCATAAAACAGTTCCCAAACAGACCGTGGGGCAGAGATTAACATGCTGGGAAGAACAAGGGAAACTTTTCAGGCTGGAAAGTGGTGGGCAGGGCTGGGAGGAAAATTTCTGCTGTTAAGCTGCAGTGGGGCAAGAGAGAGACATGTGGATGTTAAGCACAGCAGAGGGAAAGGCAGTAATACCAGAATGCCAGATGGAGTCAAATGTATTTAAATAAATATGCTGAGAAATATTATAACATCTTCATCTGTTAATCCTGCTCACTAGTGTCACTGATGTAAAAAAATAACTGGGAGGACACGGAGCACCTGATGATTTCCTGTGGTGGAAATCAAAGGTTTTGCATTTTTAAATGATGCTTGCTACATGCAGTCTCGCTAGCTTTGCTGTAGCCTAAATCCTAAAATCTGTAATGGACTGAATTCTGGATTTTTGTCATACCAGCAAGGTCTAAAGTGCAGACATTGAACAAAAAGAGGATCCAACACAGACCAGAGGTAGGCTTAGTTAGGGAATACCAGTATCTTTCCCTCCAACTTTCTCTGGTTTCTCAGCTGAGTGGCAAAAGCAAGAGCTGCATCCATCCTGGGTTTTGGATGTTTGTGACCAAATTGGATGGCAGTTGGGTTTCATGAATACATAGTGTTTTGGTGAAATACAGGCCCATTTTTGGCTTCACTCCAAACCTAGTGGTGCCTCAGATGAGGTGTTACTCGTTTCAGAATTTGCGTGGGACAGAGACTGAAAGGGAAGCGACCAAAGAATACCATGAATCCTCAACCTGAGCAGCTGAGGGGTGCTTTGCCACAGCAGCAACAGGCAGGACAGACCCTTTCTGTCTGTGTGCATACATGTGTTGGTGCAATGCACACACGTCCCTTTACCAACTTTTGGATTTTGCCTTCTGTGTTTTTTAGGGTCAGGAGTTGACTATCCGTCAGATTGCACTTCTTGGCTTCAGAGACTTGGTCTTGCTAAAAGTAAAGTTGGAAGAAATTCTTCCTCTGGTCCAGACAAAGCTCCCAGCTTCCATTGTCCAGATGCTGTTAATTCTGCAGGTGGGAAAGCATCTTCTTTGTCTGACTCCACTTGGATATCTTGACCTCACTGAACTAATACAAACCCTGGAAAGGAGAGTGAGGAGAATAGAGGGTATGATCAAGGGAAAGTGATGTGTGCTTATTTGGGAGCTGTAAATGTAGAAATGAGAGCTGAATTTGAATGTCCTGAGCTTTCCTGGGAACAGGTAAGAATGTTGCTGTGAAAGGTCCGAGTTCTGCTCTTTGGTGTTTGTATTTTTCTTGGTACTTCTCCCCAGCTAGGAACAGTCTCAGGACTTTTTTTCACATAAATTTTCCTCTCCCAGCTTCTCTGAATGCCTCTTTGTGCCCAGGTTCTCCTGGTTTCTCAGCTTTGTGATGACAAGGCGAGTCTCCATCACAGTGGATTGTGGAATTTGAACAAACTGTGGCTGCTGGCTGCCTGACACCAGCCCCTCAGTGGCTGGGATGCTGACCCATGCCCATGAGAGGAGGAATATCTTTTTGCAGCAGGAAAAATGCCATATATCTTCCAAAGGCCTCTCCCAAGAGACCCAGAACTTCTGTGAGGACTATCCTCTTTATCCAGACCGCAAGAGAATATTTTCCAAGCATGCCAAATACAGCCAAGTATACCAACTCTTTTATCTTTTTATATTGCCCAACCTGACAAAATGTGCAAAATACCACATTACAGGTGACTGTTTGGGTTCCTTTCGCTTTTATTTCTTCTCCAATATACCTTATAGTGATGGGGAATGAAACTTCCTGAAGTACAACCAAAATTGCAGAATGGCTAAGCTGGTGTTTCCATATGAGTTCTTATTGTTTCCAGTCACCCAGACTGTAATAGCAGGAGATACTAAATTGCTACCTCAATTTCCCTGAAATATTTTAATAAAAGAATCTTGAGGGCAGAGAGGGTCTCAAAGCAATGCATTTGAAAAAGAAAAGCTTATTGAGGCTTTGCAGGAAGTTAAGTCTGGGAACGGTTTTTGAAATTACTGTTAGATTGGTTAGTGTTATCTACGATCTTCACAGCTGTAAGCTGAACTACAGAGGGTGTTTTTCCTGCAGTCCTGCCTAGGAAAAGAGCAGTGCTTTGCCCACAAGCTGTGCTAAGGCAGCTTATGTCTCTCTACAAAGAGACATTTTCTGGTAGAACTGCCCTGGTATAATTATATTGCTGTAGTTACATTGTGCAAATCATCAGTGTGAGCGTACCTTGTACCTTCCTATCCCTTGGTCAGAAAAAAGACAGCTAGCTGCTCGACATCCATAGGGTTATGGCTATGACTTGAATAAGGAGGTTGACCGGAATGACACCTGAATGTCCATTTGGGCTTATCAGCTGTGCTCCTCCAAATGGTCTACTGATATGGTTGGGATATTCCAGTACAGAGATATTTGACAGACCCCAGGCTTTACTCAAAAACCTTACTCAAAACTATGAAAGGGTAATGTCAACTTTTTATGTTTGAATTTCAGAGTGTCCATGAGCCTACTGGCCCCAGTGAGGGCTACCTACAGCTGGAAGAACTCGTCAAGCAGGTGGTATCGCCGTACTTGGGTTTGTGTGAGGATCACAGCTTCTCTGGTAGCACCTGCTTGCTTGGTAAGACATGCATATCGTACAGAAACTCTTGTTGGGGTACACAGGTTGGTTAATGTGAGGCAATGCACATTTCTACTAGAAAAGAAGACAGTCCGTGATGCCATGAGAGACAGAAAACAAAGGCCAAAATACTCTTGAGAAGATCGTGATTAATATGTTTCTGAATGTAAATTTTTGTGATGGGCTTTTCATTTTCCATGACTGAGTGAACTATTACTGCCCCACCACTGCACACACATGCACATGCAGTTTCCCCTTTCTCTGGAGATGGGCTGGATTTTAAAACTCCCTGGTCCATGCCTGATGTACTGCCCTCACCCCGGTGAGAGACCGCAAGCGGTGCTTTATGGCCTGATCTCCGTCCCTGCTTGCTAGCGTGCTTTGGCTGCCTGGGGTCTCAAGCTCACTGCTGCATCAGCCAGCTTCTGCAAACAGCAAAACTGATGGATGCTCATTCTGACAGATTACAGGGGTTCTTTTTGCATGGAGTCCTCATAGAATCATAGAATGGTTTGGGTTGGAAGGGACCTCAAAGATCATCTAGTTCCAACCCCCCTGCCATGGGCAGGGGACAGCCTCCACTAGACCACGTTGCCCAAAGCCCCATACAATCTGGCCTTGAACACTTCCAGGGAGGGGGCATCCACAGCCTTTCTGGACAACCTGTTCCAGTGTCTCACCACCCTCACAGTGAAGAATTTTTTCCTAATATCTAATCTAAATCTACCTTCTTTCAGTTTAAAGCCGTTACCCCTTGTCCTATCACTCCATGCCCTTGTAAAAAAGTCCCTCTCCAGCTTTCTTGTAGGCCCGCTTTAAGTATTATAAGGCTGCTATAAGGTCTCCCCGGAGCCTTCTCTTCTTCAGGCTGAACAACCCCAACTCTCTCAGCCTGTCTTCACAGGAGAGGTGCTCCAGCCCCCTGATCATCTTCGTGGCCCTCCTGTGGACTCACTCCAACAGGTCCATGTCTGTCTTGTCCTGGGGACCCCAGAGCTGGACACAGTACTCCAGGTGGGGTCTCACAAGAGTGGAGTAGAGGGGCAGAATCACCTCCCTTGACCTGCTGGTCACACTTCTTCTGATGCAGCCCAGGACACGATTGGCTTTCTGGGCTGCAAGTGCACATTGCCGGCTCATGTTGAGCTTCTCGTCAACCAACACCCCCAAGTCCATCTCCCTGGGGCTGCTCTCAATCCATTCTCCACCCAGCCTGTAGTTGTGCTTGGGATTGCCCCGACCCATGTGCAAGACCTTGCACTTGGCCTTGTGGAAATTCATGATGTTTGCTTGGGCCCACCTCCCCAGCCTGTCAAGGTCCCTCTGGATGGCATCCCTTCCCTCCAGCATGTCGACCGCACCACACAGCTTGGTGGTGTTGGCAGACTTGCTGAGGGTGCACTCGATCCCACTGTCCATGTCGCCAACAAAGATGTTAAACAGTGCCGGTACCAGTACCGACCCGTGAGGAATGCCACTCGTCACCGTTCTCCACTTGGACATTGAGCTGTTGATCACAACTCTTTGAGTGTGACCATAGCCAATTCCTTATCCACCAAGTGGTCCATCTGTCAAATCCATGTTTCTCCAATTTAGAGACAAGGATGTTGTGTGGGACAGTGTCAAATGCTTTGCACAAGTCCAGGTAGATGATGTCAGTTGATCTTGCCTTATCCACCAGTGCTGTAAGTCCATTGTAGAAGGCCACCAAATTTGTCAGGCATGATTTGCCCTTAGTGAAGCCAAGTTGGCTGTCACCAATCACCTCCTTATTTTCCATGTGCCTCAGCAGAGTTTCCAGGAGGGTCTGCTCCATGATCTTGCTGGGCACAGAGGTGAGACTAACTGGTCTATAGTTCCCCAGGTCTTCCTTTTTTCCATTTTAAAAATGGGGGTTATGTTTCCCCTTTTCCAGCCAGTGGGAACTTCACCGGACTGCCACGATTTCTCAGATATGATGGATAGTGGCTTGGCCACTTCATCCACCAGTTCCTTCAGGACCTGCAGATGCAGATGCATCTCATCAGGTCCTATGGACTTGTGCACCTTCAGGTTCCTTAGATGGTCTCAAACTTCTCCTACAGTGGGCAATTCTTCATTCTCCCCGTCCTTGTCCCTCCAACAGATGTTGGGGTAATTCATGTCCCCCATGAGGACCAGGGCTTGTGAACGTGAGGCTGCTCCTATCTGTCTATAGAGAGCCTCATCTGCTCGGTCTCCCTGGTCAGGTGGCCTGTAGCAGACCCCCACTATAGTGTCACCTGTCCCTGCCCTCTCTTTAATCCTGACCCATAAGCTCTCAGTGGGCTCCTCACCCATTCCCAGGCAGACCTCCAATGCACTCCAGCTGGCCATTGACATAGAGGGCGACAGCCCTCCTGATCTGCCCTGTTTGTCCTTTCTAAAGAGCCTGTATCCTTCCATCCTAACACTGCAGTCACAGGAGCCATCCCACCACATCTCCGTGATGCCAATGAGATCATAGCCCTGCAGGTGTGCGCACATCTCCAACTCCTCTTGTTTATTCCCCATGCTATGTGCGTTTGCATAGAGGCATTTCAGTTGGCCCCCCCATGAAGCTGACTTACTGGCTGGAGTGGCTGGAATTCCTTTGAGGTACTTTACCAGTGTTTTCTTGTTGGTTCCTATTACCTCAGGAGCCCGTGGCTCATCTGTGTAAGACTCCAAGTGTGCTGCAGTGTATCTGGCATGTCTCTGAGCAACAGGCTGAGGGCCATCGCTAGCAGCCTGTCCTTCTAACCTTGGCATGTCATCCTGCAGCTTGTCACAGGCAAGCCTTCCTTCCATCTGAGGACTCTGGAAAAAAAAGTAAATCTGTGTTTAAACTGTGGATAAATGGGTTTAGGTCAGAGAACTGGTACTTCACTTCAGGAAGAGGATGCCTACAGTGAAAAAATTCTCCATGTATGATCCAGGAGCTCTGCTTTCACATGTGGCCAGCCAGAAGAGATTGGCTAGCTAAGAAATGGATGTTGTGATACTGATTTGATAGTCAAGAAGATTTAAATAGAACAAGTGAAGAAAGCTCCAATCTCTCTCTGGTTTTATGAGCTTTAGCCTTTGCTTCAATGCAAATTGTAGCAAGCAGGAGACACACAACTTGTCTTGTACTACACATTAGCAGCACAAGGGAAAAGGTGGTCTTGTGGTAGAAGTACTTATCAGGACTCAGATGATCTGTGCCTGTAACAAACTCATGGCATCACTTTAGGCAAACTGTGGCTCAGGGTTTTTGTTCTTGTGGTTGGTTGGCAATTAAATATCTTTTATGCAAGTGAATATGATTGTATAGTTCAGCATTAATTTGCAGACCTGATCCTGAGGCTAAATCTAGAATGCATCTCCCGGTAAAGGTTGAGCTTTGACAAATTTGATTGTTTTGCTCTTTATGGACATCTGCATGCTGCTGGGATATTTTGAAAGGTAGCTACCTGACCTGTACTGAAGTTTCTAGCCATTGTGGATTTCCACCAGATGAACAAGGCATTAGTGTCATTAGAAAAAAAATTTCACATGAGCTAGCCTTGTAAACTTTATGTGCCTTAAAATCATTGTATGTACTTTGATTTTAGCTGTCATTTATTTGTGTCTATTTCCGAGGTGGCCTTTTGCCCCTGCTCCACCCTGTTCTGAGCAGGAGGAAAGTACCGACTTGTGTTTGCATTACATAACATAGACAGCAGAGCAGCACTTTTCTGCAAATAATCTTGATATTTTCAAAGTGCTGCTGTGGTGGTGGTTTCTTTTCCTTGACTCCCACTTCTAATCAAACTTCTTTGTCTTCCTCTCTCCCTCTTTCTGTCACCTTTCTGCTTTCTCAGAACCAGTTTATTCTCTCACTGGGCAGCCTGTAATGATGCTGAAGCCCAGTATCTTTCCTGCAGTAGCTTTTTTGAAATGCACTGTTGGCCTTTGGGTATGCTTGCATTCTCAATGGATACTGTGGAGGCCAAATTGCCGTCTGGACAGGAATCTTCAAGATGAACAAGCGTTGAGAAGTGCGAGTGAAGGTGTCTGATCACAGCTGTGAATACACATAAGGCTTCAGTCTGCAAGGCTGCTGTATCTTAAACTTGAAGTGAGGAGTGCAGCAGGGATAGGTGTGAAAGGGGAGAGGACAGCTCACAGAGGGGTTCTTAGAAGGCAGCATCCCCACCTGCTCTTCTGTTACCACTCCGCTTGCTTTGCCCATGTAAATTAGCCATAACCTGCATTATAATGATGGAGTGTGCTGAAGGGATCCAGTTGTCTAAGAAACAATGTTCAAATTGGGAATAGGGAAAAAGATAAAACATTCACCCTATTCCCCCAATGTATTAAACCTAACATCACTGCTGATTTGAGTTTGCTTGCAAAAAATCCCTTAAAAACTCCTCCCAGTTTATGTTCCTGGCCAAAACACACCAAAATAGAAATAAAATTTCTAGCTAAACTGTGCATGACAACTCCCTTAAGAGACTGTGTTTTGTGACTAAGAAAGTAAAGGGAGAAAAGTAAAGCAATAAATGAATGTTCAGCATGTAGCCTGATTTTTACCTGATTCTGAACATAAAGGATTTTAATTTTTTTGCACAAAAATAATCTATGGCTTTTTTTTTTTTCCTCAAAAGAGTCAGGTCATCCCTCCCCTGAAGAGGATAAACACTGGGAAACTCCTCACTCTCCATCTCTCTATTTCACTACCTGGTCAGTCATATGTGAGCCATCCCTGTAGCTAACCTGCTCTTATAAACTTCCACTGAGGGAGGGTCCTCAACTCCTCTGTGCAGATTCTTGCAGCTCTCACCCTTGGTATTAGAAAGCATTGCTTAATGTCTTAAGGATGTCTTTGTTACTGTTGTGGACAGAAAATATGAGCAGAGCAGGTCTTAACTGAATTAGCAAATTCAGAAGTCAAAAGCCAGACCTGTTTCCTCAGTCAAGCTGAAGACTGAGTAGCCTTAATAGATGGTGACTAAACTGCTTTTTGTCTTCTTGTGTTAGTTAAACAACACCCAGCCTCCTGTAACTGCTCAGGCAATCCTTCCCAGTCCTACCTCTTAGAGCTCCCACTTCAGCAAAAACGTTTGCTGGTGGGGGAAGAACGAAGAATTCTTCTAACTTCTTCCACTGAGTGCCACCAGCTCTGTCATGCGTTTCCAGCACATTTCACTGAAGTCCTACCCAGTTTGCTGTGACAGCAGGATACTGGACCATTCCTGTGCTGCTGTGAAGCTGGATAATTCCTGTGGCTACATCAGATAAAATTTGAGCACTTTGTCCTTTAACCTCTTTAATTTATTTCATACCACCACCTTTCTCCTCCCTCCTCTGTCCCAACTTCTGTGAAATTTTATGGTCAGGGATTGACACAGATGAAGGTCTAGGTTATCAAAGGCAGTCAGATACTTAAACAGTTGGGTTTCCAAGTCCACCAGTGAAGTGCTAGTGTTGTCCTGGTTGGTGGGTAAGACTGCGGTAAGAGGAGTGGGAGGGGAGTTTCGGTATTTTTCAGAACTGGCCTTTTCTGTCACTTGGTTAACTCTTCTGCTGTCTACCACAGTGTTTCACATTCGGCTGTATCTGAAGCACAGTGTCTGTTTGAGCAGCACCCTTATCTCAAAAGATTGTGGTGGCAAGAAGAGTATGGTGAAATGCTGCTATTTCTGGGACAGAAAATAGTCATTTGACTGTGACAAAATAGAAGAGAGGAGAAGAGTTAAAGTTTAGTTTGTCCAAACTAAAGTATGCAGTGGGGATAAACGGTTATTGATTTCTTGCCTACTTAAAAAACATGCCATGTGAATGCTGACTAAATGTGGGTCTACTTTTAGCATAAATATGCTCATGCTGGTAACCAGCTGCATAGTTTAGGTGAACAGCAGCTGTTCCATAGCAACACGAGCCCCAGCGCACACTGCCTGCATGTCCATCCAGATTCCTGGGTGGGCTTGCAACCTCTGCTCAGTTCTGGGCTCAGTTCATTGCAGGGTATCTGGATTACAGTAGTAACTTCAGTATAGTCAAACTCAAGACCTTTGTTTTATTTTTGCACGCAGGAGGCGGTACAATGCTCCTGTTGCCGTGCTGGTATAGGTCTGTGGGGAAGAGTGTGGTCTTCAGAACTACTCTTGGTGTTTCCTTTGATACCAGCGGGATTTTACAGTCTCCCCATCCAGGTTCTGATTCTAGTCAAAAGCTGAATGATGTCAGACTTTGAAACACTGACATGTGCATCAGCTCTTTGCAGTCTGCTAGTCAGTATATGTATGTACACACCCATGGAAACATGCACACAAGTACATATATCGTGTATAAGCCTGTGAAATGATGAATAAAGATTGGGTACCATGGTAGTTGATGTAACTAATGATACTAGTTGACCATTTTACCACAGCAGCCAAAGACGTTACAGAATAGGATCTCAGGATCTCTTTGCCAGTTCATGTGAAGGCAGGGTCTCCAGGCTGGACAGGAATAAATTTATATTATTGCTTTCTACAGTATGCTTGCTCTTAGTGGACTTTAATCTTTCAGATCATCAGGCTTTGCTCTTTCAGTAGCACTAAAAGTTTACACACAAAACTGGCACTTTTTTCTCATGGGAATATTTTTATTTATTAAGTGAACGTCAGGCCACGGACATGATTTTTCTTTTTCCTGTGTATCCTGGCTTTCTGGGAGGGGCTGCAAGCTGTCCTTGTTTAAATGAAGCATGTTTTAATTTTGAATGTGTTGTATAGGAGCAGAGGAGAACAAAGATTCAGCCCTTGCCTACAAAATCTGCAGCTGTGGAGTTTGGAAAATCTGCAGCATTTTCCATGACTCAGTTCAGTTTAATCTCCTTAGACCTCTCTAGTTAGCTAAGACACGTCTACACATCTGAAGCCACTGCATGATAGACATAACGTAAATATTAAACCATGGGATAGGGGAGTGCAATGAACCATTACCCCAGGAGGCTACTAAGCTGCTCAGCCCAAGAGCTGAACAGCTCTTAAAAGATGTCTGATTTCATAATGAGATAGGAGATGGGCAGCTAAATGTGTTTAAAGATCTCAGCCTGGGTTGGTCACATTGCAAGTATGTAACTGCCCCCACCACTGGCTTTTCTCTTTTAGTATCAATACTTCACTTTGTTCACAGAATTCAGAAATAAAGAAGCCCCAATAAGTAGTGGTGAAGGTGGAGAAGCAGCTACTGCTAATGACACCAGTGTTATTTCGGCCCGGTCTTCGCTGGGGTAACTTTCCAAGACCCAGGGACAGCCTGCAGCAGAACGCTAATGCAGTGCGCAGGTTTTGGTGATGCTGGCGCTGTGCTAGGATGCTCGCCTGCTGCTGCCCTGCCTGCCACTGCCGACAGAACTGCAAGGAGGGGTACAGAATGGAAGGCTGCTTGTGTGCTTCCCCCTTAAATGACTTTTTCCCAATGCCCTCCAACACTACAGCTTGCTGTGGCTTGAGCTGCAGATGGCACCTAAAGAGTATATTCACTGTAACCAGCCTCAAAAATTATTTGTGCGTACTCTTAAGCATGAAACAAACCATTTTGAATGAATGTATTACTGGCAGCAGCGGGGTGAAGTGTTGTCATAGCTTGGCTGCTGACAATGGTGGAGTTTTGGCTGCTTATCCGTTCCTCCCTGCAAGAATATAGAGTTTGTTTTCTACTTTTCTTCCTGATGCAAGCTTTCAAAACTCTTTTTTAACCTTCAGTGACAAGTGTTTTACTTTGCATTTTGTTACTCTCTCTCTTATGCTCTGCAGTCTTGGTGGAAGTATTTTACATAGTTTAAAGGATTCTGACTTTATGAAATGAGACCCTGCGCTTCAAGGAAGTTGGTGAGAAACAGAGAGACAGGTAGGGAATAGCTTTATCAGCTGCTTCAGGGTGTTTAACACCACATGGCAATGCTGCACGGTGGTGGAAGACAGTGGGTGAAAAGTAATACTGTCTGATTCATCCTGCTCAGGAGTGAATTACAGCAAGCCAAGGCACAAACTCAGACCCCTGCTTTTCTTAAAGCTTTCAGTGTCAGAATTGAAATGGTGCTTCATTATTTGGGGCTAGGGACTGCATCTTGGGTTTGAGTTTTTAAACCAGGTTTGAGTTTTAAACCTTAATGTTTTTGCTGAGCAAATTGTAGACCCTGCGCCCATCAATTCTTGTCACCGCCCTCACCTGTGCTCTGCAAGTACTTCCCTTCTCTTCTGTGCCTTACCCTTGGGCTGTTGTGGGCTGTTGCTGTGCTTTTTCTTGCATAATCTTTAAAAAATACAGTGGGATAATGCTAGCAGAACCAACTTTCCCTAGGCAGCTGTGGAGGCAGCACAATGTAAGCATCAGGAATTTCATGTTGACACCAGCTAACGGCATCACCTGAGAGAAATTTTCCAGAGAAAGGGATGGCAACTCAGGTCCTCACTGAATGTTTCTTTGGGAACTTGTGCCACTTTAGTGTCACCAATTTTAGTGAACCTGCACATGAGAGCTCCTACTTGGTCCTCACCCCCTGGGTAAGAGAGAAGACCATTAGGATGATGAAGAAAGTCCCTTTGCTGCACTGGTTACTTTTTGGCTCGCTTCTCTCGCAGGCAGCAGCACCATTGCCTTACAGCAGGATGGGAGGTGTCTCCTTACTGGGGGAGAGGCAGACCTCCTTTCCAAACCCCCAGCAATATGAAATAATTAGTACCTGACTGTTCCCCTGTGGTAACGAGGTGGGATGCCCTGTGTCTGCACACTGAGTCCTCTGTGTTCCCTGAGGCCAGCCCTAGCAGTTTGGGTGATGCTTTGTCTGTGCCCTATTGACCTTTCCTGCTTCCTTTTTCTCTTCTAGAGAGACGGTACTCCCGATCCCGTCTTAAGACTGGTGTACTGAATTATTCGTCTCATGTGGTGACGAGCCGGCAGCCCAGCGAGATGGCCCTGACCCCACTGACAGAGCAGGAGGGTGAGGCTTACCTGGAGAAATGTGGTAGCATCCGTCGTCACACTGTTGCCAATGCTCACTCAGATATTCAGCTCCTGGCAATGGCCTCCATGATGCACACAGGAATGGTGACTGAGGAGTCAGACAGTACTGACAAATGCCTCCTCCTGCAGCCCAGTTTTAGCCACAGGCAGTGCTCCAGTGAGCCCAGTATTGCTGATGGGCCAGAGGGAGTCATGGCAGCAGGTAGGCAGGACCCTGCAGAGCTGAACTGCACATCAGTCAGCTAGAAGAAGTCTTGCTGAGGAGAGAAGAACTGTATGCACTAATCTGGACAAAGTGTTGTGTCATCCCTGCTGGGAAAAAAGAGAAAAATTTGAGTTTTGCTCATGTCATTGAAATGGCCTTGAGGGATCTTACGTCTTTTTGGGAATGCTCTCTATGCTTGTTTTCCTTGCTTGTCTGGGATCATTGTTGATGGAGGTACCAGGCTGCTCCCAAATGAGCACTGAGGGCTGCAAAGGCTTTGCTGTTGAACAGCACAGTCTATTGTCTGTAATGTTTCTTCCTCTGCCAGACCAAGCCCTTTGGCCTCAGGTTTCCTTCTGTTTTTTTGGTGTGATACAAATTAGCCTCTTTCTGCTTTTCTTCATCTTTCCCATTTTTGAGCTGCTTGTTTGCTCTTTGTTGCTGTAGCAGAGAGCACTGTGCTAAATGTTCACTATTTTCCTGGTGATGGCTGAGGACTGCATTTTTCTCTTTTAAAGTTGAACTCAGGGATGAAACCATTTACATCCTGCAGAAATATTTGCTCAGGTGGCTTGTGAGAGAAGGAGATCCTTTACCTTTGCCTCCCATGGGCATGGATGAAAAGTCCAAATCTGAACAAATCAGACTTTTTTTTCCCCAGACCTGAGGAGAACTGACTATCCATGGAGTCCCAGCTGAGTACTTTATATGTACTTTATTTGGTTCCAGTCATATCTTTGGGGGTGATGGTGTAAAATTGGGTGCAAAGGAGGGGTGGGCGTGTAAATTGGGGACAAAATATAGTCCTGACCATCTTGGTGTTTGGCATCAATTTGCCCTCAAAATTTTGGTGGTGGTAGGGCTACAATAAAAGGAGAAATCTAAATGGATTCCTTTGGGAAGGAGACTCTGGGCAGAGCCTGCACTTGTGTACGAGACATAAAGGTGCTTCTCGGAACTGGGCCGTCGTGATTCCAGACCAGGAGGTGACGAACCGGATTTCATCCTTGGGCTGCTCTGGTACTTTTAGCACTTGCAGATTTCATGAGACCAAAGATAACTAGTGGAGCATAGAAAGGAGTCCTGTCTCGGTAGTGTATTCATGAAGTGCTCCTGACCTCCAGTGGTATCTGACTCAGCGCAGTGTTGCTTTTAAGATAAAGCAAGGGGTTTTTGCAGTCTTTGTTTTTGTGTTTGTTTTGAAGATTAGGAGTGGGTCCAATTTGCAAGTGTCTGTCTCAGGCACTGCAGCCTGCAGTGTCTGCTTTGTGGCATCACTTGGTACTCAAATGCTGCTTCTGTGGGAACAGAATCAATCTGTTTGAGCAGTCCCCTGGGATACTCTGCTGATGTCTTGCTAAGCAGATTTGCAAGTGTAATTACAGGCTTAGAGGTGAACTGAAATGCTGCCTTAAATGTCAAATCCCATTAAAAATATGGATATAACACCACTGCCACTTGAATCTAGTCCCTATGCTACTGACTGTAAATAAATCTGTCTTGACAAGGAAACAGAAGTTTAGGACGAGCCTTCAGGATGGTTTTTTGCATACTATGACATTAACTGCAGAATTTGCCCTGCTTCTGTTGGGCATTAAGCATCTTCTGCTCCACTGGCTGCACCAAAAGTACAGCTCCCACCTGTCAGGATTTGACCTTAGTAGCATGTGCAGCAAAAAGAAAACAGATTATTATTTGGTAACAAAGCATCGGAAATAGCAGTGATAAGCACAAGTCACACTGCCTTTGTAAACAAGGGTGTTGCTTTGTCTCCTGTGGTTTGCAAATGTTGAAAGAGATACTTGAAAGGGCCTGCATTTTTTTGCAGTCATCTACGGCACCCTAGCTGTTGGTCTTTGTGGAAATGTGGAGTGTTTTGATCACCAGCTGTGTGTACATGTTGAAGAACAGAGATTTAGTTGTGCTGGTTGTCTCTTCCTTGGAGCATGCACAGTCCAGCGGAGGCCAGCAAAATGTGGGTTTAAGCAGTCTTCCCTTCAGATGGATTCTAGGATAAATTGCCCTCCTATTCATAAATTGGATTGACCAGGCCAACTTATTTGTTGTCATCTGCCGCAGGGTGGCCATGGATTGTGGTGGAGCTTCAGAATGTCTGTGGTGACAGCCAAACCTAGTAGACCATGCTGGTCTCACCTTGGCATGGTCCCCCCAGCGTGGGGCAGATAATGGCATCCTGCTCAAAAGGAGTTTCTGTGGCCCCTTGCAGTGATTTAAAGCCTTCTCTTAGTCACAGTGGGGCATGTGGGGAAGTGATCACCCTGCAGCATTTCAGTTCACTCTTATGAATGCTTTTCTTCTATTTCTCTAACCCATTTGCCTTCTGTAAATACCTAAACCGTTTGGATTAGTAAGCAGTGCCCTCTTTTATGGTGAAAATTAGAATGATTTATTTATTTCCTGACATATTCTTGGATCATCTCTAGGGCTAATAGAAATCAATTCCTGGTTTTAACTTGAATTTTGTTTTGTTTTACATGTATGTATAATTTGAATTATTTTGATTTTGTGTCTGTTACTTTGCAAAAATTTGCACTAAGCCACTCTGAATCATGCACTTCCCCAGTTGTTTTGGATTTTAGGGAGAATTAAAGCTGGTGGCTTTACTTTGTAAACTGAAGTAAACAAAACTTGTTCTGTAAACTACACTGAGGGTCTGGTCACGAGCACCACTTTTACAGCCTTGTGAGATGCACAAGCCTCTGCAAGCCTGTACCTTTTACAGGCAGACTGGGTGAACCTGGAAGTGGTTGGAAAGATGCGCCCTGCAGCTGCCATGACGGCAGTGCAAGGCTGGCCATGGAGGCAGACCTGGGGGCAGCACTGAGTGGCTGCTCTCTGCTGAGGATGCTCTCAGCCTGCAGAGGCTCAGTCCCCTGGAAGCGAAAAGCAAAGACTTTGTCCCCAGGCCAGAGCTGTGGTGTGAGAATCACTTGCATTTTGGATACAGGGTTCTGGTCTGGCATTACACTACTTTTTGCCACTCGCCATGTCACACAGCCATGACAGGGGCACAGGGCAGGTCTTTTCTACCCTCATGGTCAACCACATGAGAAAACCTCCTGTAAGACCTGTCAGAGTGGGAAGAAGGAATTTCTCTTACCACCTCCCAAAGTCTGTCTTGTTACCTTCTAACTGGATAATTACCTAGATTGAGTCACTTCCCATCACACCGAATCTGTCTTCTCTTTTTTACTCTGTCTCCTCTTCTTAAGGTAAGTGATTTATTCTCTGTGTCCATACAAGTCTGTCATAAACTTACTGAGAGGCCCTCAGGAGAAAGCTATTCTTAATACAACCGGCCTTTTTCCTGACATCCCCCATTGGCAAGCAGCATGTTTTTATTGCCAGCAAGCAGAGCTGCTTCAGTCCCCAACTGGGTGGGCAGCAACCTGGTTTATTTCGGGGTTTTTTTCTATCTGAAGAAATGCAGTAGGTCTTGGTGCTGGCACTGGTGGCAGCAGGGGGAGCACTGCAGGGTTTGGATTGAGGCAGAGGTAGGGTATTGCACTTTCTTTTTAGGTCTGAATGGTAGTGGACCTTCCCTGGAAGGGATGGTCTTTTGATGCTTACAACCCTGAGTCAACAGACTGAAAGTGCTTGACTCTTACAGGCAGCCTGTGCATCCCAGAGAGCAGAAAATGACTGTCTAGTGAGGGACAAATTGTGGTGTGTCGTGGTTTTACCTCAGCCGGCAGCTGAGTACCACGCAGCCGCTCGTTCACTCCCCCCCATCAGGATGGGGAAGAGAATTGGAAGAGTTAAAGTGAGAAAACTCGTGGGTTGAGATAAAAACAGTTTAATAGGTAAAGCAAAAGCCGCGCACACAAGCAAAGCAAAGCAAGGAATTCATTCACCACTTCCCATGGGCAGGCAGGTGTTCAGCCATCTCCAGGAAAGCAGGGCTCTATCACGCGTAACGGTTACTTGGGAAGACAAACGCCATTGCTCCGAACGCCGCCGCCCCCCCCCTCCTCTTCCTCCAAGCTCCTTATAAACTGAGCATGACGTCATATAGTATGGAATACCCCTTTGGTCAGTTTGGGTCACCTGTCCTGTCTGTGTCTCCTCCCAACTTCTTGTCCACCCCCAGCCATCCCACTGGCAGGGCAGTGCAAGAAGCAGAAAAGGCCTTGGCCTCGTGTAAACACTGCTCAACAATAAGTCCATAGAACAAAAACATCTCTATATTATCAATGCTGTCTCCACCACAAATCCAAAACGTATCCCCACACTAGCTACTATGAAGAAAAATCAATCCTCTCAGCTGAAACCAGGACATGGTGTTTATGGTGTACTTACTTATATGAACTTCCTAATTCCGCTGTAGACCCAGAGTAGCCAGTTTCCCTAACTGGATTCCCTGTTACTTCCTGACCTGACTCCTTCCCCATGCCAGCAGCAGGGCTCCTGGGCCAGGCACACACCTCTCTCCAGAGAGAGAAAGGGGAGTTGAGCGGTGTAGAAACTCAGCCAAAGTTGATGACACTGACTTGCACCAGTAGTTGCCAGAGCCAGAATTGCAGATTCTGTGCTCAGAACAAAAGATGCTGCCCGTGCAGAGGGCTGCAGGCAGGGCCCTGCTGTGAGACTGATGCATTCTCTGTGGGTCTTTCTCATACTTAGGAAAGGCTGAAGAAGGATGATTTTTAAGTATTGGTGCTATACAAGTGAAAGCAAGTTCCTTTCCTCATTGTGGTGGGTTGACCCTGGCTGAGGGCCAGGTGCCCACCAGAGCTGCTCTATCACTCCCCTCTTTCATTAGACAGGGGAGAAAAGGTACAATGAAAAAAAAACTTACGGGTCGAGATAAGGACAGGGAGAGATCATTCTCTAATTATCATCACGAGCAAAACAGACCGAACTTAGAGAGGGAATTCATCTTATTTATTACTAAGCAAAACAGAGTAGAGGAATGAGAAATAAAACCAAATCTTAAAAACACCTCCCCCCACCCCTCCCATCTTCCCGGGCTCAACTTCACTCCCGGCTTCAACCTCCGCCCCCCCTCAGCAGCACAGGGGGACGGGGAGTGGGGGTTACGGTCAGTTCCTCACGCGGTGTTTCTGCCGCTTCTTCATCCTCAGGGGGAGGACTCATTGTTCCCCCGCTCCAGCGTGGGGTCCCTCTCACGGGAGACAGTCCTTCACGGCCTTCTCCAACGTGAGTCTCCTCCACGGGGTGCAGACCTTCAGGAGCAAACTGCTCCAGCGTGGGTCCCCCACGGGGTCACAAGTCCTGTCAGCAAACCTGCTCTGGCGTGGGCTCCTCTCTCCACGGATCCACAGGTCCTGCCAGGAGCTTGCTCCAGCGCGGGCTTCCCACGGGGCCACAGCCTCCTTCAGGTGTCTCCACCTGCTCCGGCGTGGGGTCCTCCACGGGCTGCAGGTGGAATCGCTACACCCCCTCATCCTCCCTCCATGGGCTGCAGGGGGACAGCCTGCTTCACCATGGTCTTCACCACGGGCTGCAGGGGGATCTCTGCTCCGGCGCCTGGAGCACCTCCTCCCCCTCCTTCTTCACTGACCTTGGTGTCTGCAGATGTTCTTACATCTTCTCACTCCTCTCTCTGGCTGCAAAAGTGCTCACTAACTGTTTTTCTCTTTCTTAAATATGTTATCACAGAGGCGCTGATTGGCTTGGCCTTGGCCAGCGGCGGGTCCGTCTTGGAGCCGGCTGGCATTGGCTCTGTCAGACACAGGGGAAGCTTCTAGCAGCTTCTCACAGAAGCCACCCCTGTAGCCCCCCCGCTACCAAAACCTTGCCACGCAAAACCAACACACTCATTCACGACTGAAATGTAGAGGCAGATAAAGATCTATTCAGCTGTGGAAACTGCAGCCAGCAGAAGCAAGCGATTGTGTTTTATCCAGTGATTTTAGTGCAGCAGGCACCTATCTGTGCCATGAGACTGGGGCCCCTCCTCACTGAGGCAGAGTCAGGCCCCTTCCATAGCCCCACAAATCTCCCGCGTGGTTTGGTCAGTGGCATGTCTTCAACAGACTGTGGAGGAGGCCGGAGAGTGCATCCTCCTGTTAGCCTGCCCTTTGTGGTAAAACACCCACTCCTGAAAGAAATGTGTGCATTGTAGCAAACTACAAATCAGGCATCTGAAGTCCTGAAAGAGGTGGGGGGCCAGGCTGTCTGTGCTCCCTGGCTGCCCCCTTCCCTGTGCAGGATGGGTGTCTGCAGAGTCAGCGCTGCTCCCCGCATGGAGCAGCCTGGCAGGGGAGCTCAGGAAAGCAGATGAGAAAGCAAGACTTACCCTGGCGCACATGCCCCATGGTGCCCAGGGAGTTTCCTAGGGGACATAAGCTGGAAGTTCAGCCTGCAGTCAGCTCGTTTCTCACTCACAAACACTCCAGCTCCATAGTAAAGTCATCACAAATTTTCCTCTTAATTCAAGTGGGAAGAGCATAGCTAGTTGGTATCTCCCTGCGCAAAGAGAAGATAATTATTTGTCCTATTCGTTTTTCAAATGTGGAAGGCAGATCTGGCAGCATGACAACAGCTTAAATGGGATTTTGTTACTTATCCACCCATTTGGATAGTGCTTACAGTCCCCCTTTCTATCCCAACAGCTCCCAGTGAGGGCACTGAGCACTTAACTAAATAAACAAAAGCTTCAAAACAGAAATGCCAGCTTTTAAAGCAGTTTAGCAGCAAAGGAACAGTACGTTCTCATTAATACGGTGCTCAAAATTGCATGCAGTAAAATAGCTGCCACTTTCCACCTGAGAACTGGCTGCCCTTCATTCATTACTTTTACACACAAAGATACCTTGAGTACTCGTGTTAGTTATATCCAACCATTATTCCCACCTGACAAAGCAAGTGCTGTATAATTGTTGTGCCAGCTTATGGCTCCTCTATGTGTTAAGTTCCTCCCTTCCAGGGGACAAATCCTGCCCCAAGCAGTTCTCCAGGTCTAGTGAAAGCTGTTCTAAGTACATAAGGAGTGGCAGCTCGGGGTGTATTAGTGGGTTGGGCTGCATTTCTCCAATCCAAATGATAATAAGAAATAGCAGTTCCAGTGAGGAAATAAGTGAAGTGGAAATTGTCATTATTAATCAGTAGTTGCTAGTCGTGTATGGCCAACACACTCTCTGGGCCACAAATATGGGTGCGTGTGTAGGAGACACATCTGCAAGTAAGAATGTATGGGAGAGGGCAATGAAGAAGAATTATATGCAGGTAAAGGAAATAGCTGACTGTCCTGGGTTTGACTTGGATAGAGTTAAATTTTCTTACTAGTAGCTGGTATGGTGCTGAGTTTTGGATTTAGGATGAGGAGAATGTTGATAACGCATTAATATTTTAGTTGTTGCCAAGCAGTCAAGGACTTTTCAGCTTCTCATACTGGCCTGCCAATGAGAAGGTGGGGGGCACCCAAGAAGCCGGGACAGCTAATCCAAACTGGCCAAAGGGATATTCCGTACCATATGACATCATGCTCCAATTGGGGAGTTGTCTGGGACGTGGGGCAGCTTGGGAACTATCTGAGCATCAGGTTCAGGTGGTGAGCAATTGCGCTGTGCATCACTTGTTTTGTATATTTATTATTGTTATTATTATTACCACTATTATTACTATTATTATTGTTCCTGGTTCTCAGTTAGGATAGATATAATTTTCACAAGAAGCTGGGAGGGGACACAGCCAGGACAGGTGACCCAAACTAGCCAAAAGGGTATTTGATACCATGATGTCATGCTCAGTATATAAAGGGGACTGGCCAGGGAGGAGGGGCTGCTGCTCAGGGACAGGCTGGGCATCAGGTCAGGTGAGCAAATTGCATTGTGTGTATATACTTTCTATATTCTGTTATAAATACTGTTGTTGTTATTTCCCTCTTCCTTTGCTGTCCCAGTTAACTGTCCTTATCCTAACCCACGAGTTTTACCTTTTTCTTCTGATTTTCCTCCCCATCTCACTGAGGGGGGTGGAACAGGAGGGAGGGAGTGAGCAAGTGGCTGCATGGTACTTAGCTGCCAGCTGGGGCTAAACCACATCATTATTATTATTTTCTTCATTTTCTGTCCTATTAAGCTGTCTTTATCTCAGCCCATGAATTTTACCTTTTTCTTTTTGATTCTCTCCCTCATCCCACTGAAGGGGGCAGTGAGTGAATGGGTGTGAGGTTGTTTTAGCTGCCTGCTGGGTTAAACCATTACAGTTCTCTTCCAGCACATTCTCCACCGCTGGTCCCTTTGGACCAGACCATTGGGTTTAACATTGTATTGAACTCCTCCCCTTGCCCCTGCTCTGGCTTGAACTTATCCACAGACTGCAGTCCCTTCAAAAGTAAACCTGCTCCAACATGGCGTTACCCACGGCTGCAGTCCCTGCACCCCAGGGGTGTACCTGCTCTGTTGTGGGCTCATCCATGGCCACACGCTTTGAGGTGCCAAAAAGGACCATCATGGTTCAACCTGGCAGGCAGCTCAAGCAACCAACAGAGCTATTTGCTCACTCCCCACCCACAGTGGGATGGGGGAGAGAATAAAAAGAAAAAGGTAAAACTCGTGGGTTGAGAGAAAGACAGTTTAATAGGACAGAAAAGGAAAATAATAACAACAACAACAATAAACAATAACAATAACATACAAAACAAGCGATGCACAGCACAATTGCTCACCACCCAGACCTGATGCTCAGCTAGTTCCAGAGCCATGTGCCTCCTGGCCAAGTCCGCCAGTTATATATGGAGCATGATGTCATATGGTACGGAATATCCCGTTGGTCAGTTGGTCAGTTTGGGTCAGCTGTCCTGGCAGTGTCCCCTCCCAGCTAGACACTGACTAGATTAATCTTTTCCCAGATAATTGGTATAATAGAAGGTAGGGTGGAGGCTCAAGTATAGCTTGCTCATAAGACTTTTCAATGAGCAAAAGGAAAGCAAACTCCTTAAAAAAAAAGCCCAAAATAAATGACTTGAAGGGTCTTACCTATCCTAAACTCCTAGCATTTACAGAGCAGCTTTGCAGTACCTACAAATTGCAGCAATATTCAGAGGTCACTGTTTGAAGTACCTGTCATTAGGCTTCAGAGCTAACTCCCACTTATGCCAAGAGCTAGTTCATAATTCTTGTGGTGTAATTATTATAGATTATGCAGTAACAATCTCTGTTACATTGGAAAATAGATTGGACTCACAGAATCATTCTTTCTCATCTTGAAATTTATGAAGACAGCTGCATTGTCTCACACCCAGGAGTTTTCTGCGGTTGCTATCATCACTGAAAATTCTTTTTTTTCTTTTTTTTTTTTTTTTAACCTGAAAGCATGAGTTCTGTGCGAATTGCTTGGGCTCCTCAAAGAGCAGACAGGCCAGTTACGAGATGCTCAGGGTTCAAATCAGTACTGCACCAGGACTACCTGGAAAATAACATAATTTGTATATATTAAATGTCAGTGAGAAACCACAGAATCTGTGCCATACAGCACCTACCCAGTAGGCCTCTTAGACTGATGTACAGTCATTATTGGTAAGCAAGCCCTCTTTTCCACTGGGGGTTTTTAATCCACTTCACACTAAACCACCAAACACTTATTGACTAATATGTATCAATGGTTCTTGGAGCAGAAACAAGAAGTCCTCCCTTGTCGCCTGTGTATCTATTTCTAAGGGGCAGCTTCACTATTACAAGTGAACAAGACCTGCTGTCTTTCTTTGGGCTCATCTCAGGCCAATGAATTATCATTTATTTGATGGGTGGTTGGATATAAGAGATGAGAGGCTGGGAGAGGCTGTTGTGAAGGAGAGGACTGATGGCATGTGTGAAAAGTCCCCCTTAGGTGGCACATGCACTATATTTGCAAGAAACACCCTGCTCTAATCCTTTTTTTTTTTTTTCTTTCTCTCCTTTGTTGGGGATGGGAGGGGAGCTTCAATGTGCATTTGGGTCTTTGAATCTCAGGTATTCAGAATGACTCTCCTTTACAAGTATGAGTGAGTGCTGGGGAAGGGAGAGAGGAGGGGATTTCTTGTGATTTCCCCCTCATCCTCAGTCTTTTCTCAGAAGACAGCGGTGGGCAGCTATTACATGCTGAGCATCACTGCATTTGGTAGTGCAGATGTGGAGTTCCTCTGAGCTCCTCTGTTCAGCCTGGCACTGTATATCATCAGTCTCTCTTCTGGCTCTTAAATGTTAGACATCTTTCTTCTCTGAAAGCCCAGCAGCAGGCTGAAGGCATGCTGCCCACTGCACCCATAATCCTCATCAAAAGTGGTGGTTTATCCTTAACAGCACTGCAGCAAAACCACCTTCCACCATCTAGTCATTCCCCAGTCAACGAGAGCGTCCCCTATTCTTTAAAAGCCCAGCTCTTTGAAATAAAAATAAGTGCAAAAGTAAATGAGGCCTGACAGCATTTGCCACAAACCCCTCCTAGCTTATTAAAATGTATAAGCTGGTGTAAACAAGATGCCCATGCTTGTCAGCCAAGCAAACAAAAAAAGCCCATCTTCAAAAGCTTATTTCTTTGACTTTCTCTAGCACTTAATCTAATCCATTGGCTGTCTGCATTGTTATTGCCACCCTCCTTTGCTCAGGGTTTACAATGTGGAAATTGGTTACGATCTGCACCCCTCCCATCTTTGTTTTTTTCCTGAGTAATTGCCATGATTAGGTGATTCACCTGCAGAGCCAGTGATGCCTTCAGAGGGCAGCAGCAGACCTTTATTCACACCTCCTCTGGCTTGGCAGTGGTTACAAAGGCTCAGCTTTTTATAAAATAATAAGCCAGGATACATTCAGCAGTAGGTGTTTTTATCTGTAGGGGCTGTGGAGAGGCAAGTATAGCAGAATTAAGGCTTTGAGGGAGTGGATATTTGTAAATGTGCTGTTCCTACACTGCTTGTTTGGGGCTGCCCTTAGTGGGGGAGCCTCAAATGGTTTTTTAAGAGTCTTAGAAAAAAGTAAATTTGTCTTCTGTCACTTGCCCTGTGTCTCTTACCCCATTTTGCAAACCAGCTCTCCCTTCTCCTCTGTTGTGCCTGGGACAGCTGGCACCCCTCACCTCCTGTAGTCCCTGTGTGTGCACTAGTGTGCTGTGGTGTGTCTAGCTCAGGAGCTGTGCCCAGCCTGTGCCATGCATAGAGATGCAAAGTGGCTCTGAAAGCAGGTGAGTTAATTTTTGTTAATGCTGGAGAAGCTTATTACTGCAGAAAATGTGTTTTTGGGAGGAGGAGGGCAGAACCTGTGGGCCAATCCTGAAAGACTTCCATGTGCTTAGTGCCACAAACAGCCTCTGGCACTGCTTGTGGTGAAAGCAAGGTGTGTGTGCAGGAGATGAAGCTTTTGGGTTAGCAACAGTGGTGCTCATACTCAGTATATTCCTTCAACCTGTCATCTCCTGTCCTCCACCTTCCTGAGACTCCTTTTTCTCACTGAGGTTGATAAAGCTATGTTTACTTCAGTATTGCAGATCTACTCTATCCAGCAAGGTGTGTGTAAATGTAACCAGCGGAAAACAATGAACGGAAGTTCATGGCTGCCCTACAGGCTCACTGCCAACGTGCAAAGTTTCTCTAACCAACACAGGGGTGTGTGAAGTCCAAACTGGAAGACCTAAACCAGTTCAGTTTTTTTGGGTGTGCCTTTAAATCATGAGAAATCATGGGTATCAAATGCTACCAGAAGGCTCTGCAATCACCCCTTCATGAAACAGACAATTGTGTCAAAATTCTGGCTGAGATGTGCTTTCTGTAGCATCAAAGCAGGCTTGCATCTAATAGGCAGGGCAGCCTTTAGTGAAGTGGGACTAATGTCCTGCCATTAGTGCTGGAATTCTTCTTTTGCTTCAGACACAGATAATAGGTACCAAAATCTGCAGCTCTGTTAGCAAGCTGCCCATACATACTGTTAAAGCCTTGGATGTGGGAGGTCAATTGTTTAGGTCACTGGGCAGAAGATGACTCTATTATGTGGAAAAACTATCTACCTTTCAGGGATTCAGCACGTAGCTGGATGCAAGTTTATCTCCGGACCTTGAAGGGAAGCAAGTAAATAAGATGGTTAAATGAACCGTAACAGATCAGCTTGCATATCTGAAGGACAATCAATGGAGTGTAACAGAAGGCATAGATAGCTCTAAGGGTTGAAGGTCACACTACAAAGGGAAAAACCTGTTTCTATCTTGTTTTGTATCAGAACTGGTCATTCAGAGACATTCCTTTCTGTGCTACTTACCATCACTCAGTGATGAGCTGTGGTGTTGGGGTCCTGGTCTGACAAACGGAGCCTGGGAAACTGGACAAGCAAATGAATTGGTAAAGTCATCAACTGAAAGTCTGGGCAAATAAATACTCTGCCCCCCCCCCCCGAGTTTGTGGGTACAGGGAGATCAAAGGCTAGGGGGAACGATAGATCTTTGTACATGTTTATGTTGCTACATGCTCTGGGATTAACAGCGCAGGTGTGAAGATGCATCCACTTTGCCCTTATGATGGATCAAAAGTGACAGGAATGAAGCTTGAGTTCGTGGCTTTTCTTTTCCAGACCAAAACTACACCACTTGTTGAAAGAGGTTTGTCTGTGGAAAGCCTTGACTCAGTAAAGAAATTCTGCCAAGACAAAAAAACCCCAACTCCCTGCTGAGTGCTAGCTTGCAGCAGAGGTAGGAAAAGCAGTGTGTGGCATTGCAGCCACAGCAGACATGGAGCAGCGCAGCGAGCTGGGGCAGTCTAGGATGGAAGGTCTCAGCTGAAAATAGAGATTGGTTATGATGGGCCCCAAACAGCAAAAGGCTGGACCAAAACAAAAAACTCCACATATCACACCTTACATGGAGTTTGAGGCCTAAATGAAAAGGAAAATCATCTTTGTGAGCTATGAAGAGAACTTTCAACAAATGAAGCAAGGATCAAACCATCTCGGTTTAGGAAATGACTTGCAAGAAAATGATCTCTTAAGACAGGGAAGTTTTAGGTGTCCTTAAATTAGGTTTGTGTAAATAGTCCTCCAAAGAGGACTATGTTCAGTATGAATTACAGTGGTCAAGAAGCACTGAGGAGAGGACAATTGACTGGTAATGTGCTTTGGAAGACCCCAGCCATAAATTTGTTTGAAAATAATTCCACCCCCATCCCCCAGCAAAAAATATATATGAAAGAAGCACTGATGATTCAGTCGGAAGCAGCTGGAGTGGACTGCTGTGCTTTCTGCATGAATAACTGGTGTCCTTGCCCTATTACAAATAACTGTATGTTGCAAGTGAACCCTAGGAGCTTGCTACAGCAATATGCAGGCCAGTACACCTTCTTGCTAAAAAGACCTCATTGCTCTGACTTTTTGTTATCCTTTGTTGACTTTCAGGCGTTTAATTTGCAATAGGAATCCTAGACCAAAATGGATAAAGGTAACCTGACAAAAGCTTTTCATTGAAATAGGGACTGAATAAGAGGGTGAGGGCTGGCACCCTGTACACATGGATCTATCTTCATTCTTCCGTTCCTTGTGGTGGCCTCTTCAAAGGGCATCATCCCCACTTTGTGTGGTCTGGTGGTGCCCTATTCAGCTACGTTTTCAAGGAGCAATAAGCCTTGTCTGGTGATTATGATTAAATCAAGAGATATCAAGGATCTTTAAATGCATTTTGATGCTCACCAGCAATCCAGCTCTGTTACTGCAACAACGTATGTTACTGCAGCTGTTAGAAATGAATCAAAAGGGCTTACCCTTGCTTTTACCCTTTCTGATTTTGATAAGGACATGTGACAGTGTTGGACACACAGTTCTGGCTCAAAAACCTGGGGACAGTCTTAGTCTAGTCCAACTACTTTTACTAATGTTTTTTATTATTTTTTATATTTATGTATGTTGTATATTTATGATCTATTTATATTATTAATTATATTTGCATATACTTACTACACTATATCAGTATTATTATATTACATTACACACTTAATTTTAAATAATTTAAATAATTTAAATTTTATATATTTATATTATATACTTACATTTTATTTTTTATTGAGTTTATTTTCTTTATTATTACTTTATTATCTTTATCTTATACTATTACAACTGAACTGAGAGTATATAAGTCAGAAACAGGCAGAGGTTAAAATATGGCTCCTTTACATTCACACACTGGCTTCTATTGCTGTCTGAAAGCAGTGTGCAAGGAACCTGCCATGGGTATTGATCCCCATCCTGCTATTTAATTGTTTGGAAATGGTGTTCAGTGGTCTGACCTTGCCTTTCCCAACAGTATTGACCTGTCTTTCAAGATCGTTTTCTACCCTTATAAAGTCTAAACCCCTTCCATTTCCAGGGAATCCAAAATCACAATCTGTACCTACTTGTTTTATTTTGTTTTAGAAGTCCAGGTGCCACAGCTGAAGCAAAACAAACAAACAAAAAAGGCAAACCTCTGAGTTGCATTTTAAACTTTTAAACTGCAGATTCACTTTCTGAATTTTAACTAGAAAGATGAGGACAAGCACATGCCTATATAAAGGACTTTGGCATGAAGAAACCCAGATGTTAGCCAAGAAGCTGTTTCTAGGAGGTGAATCATACTGCTGGCACTTGCTTAGGTAAGTCTAAACTCCACACTGTGTGAAGTTTATCACACCTGGGTGTGATACTGAAACTAGGAAAACTTGTATGTGTCACTTTGCCTTGGTAGTAACTTGGTTCCTTAACACCCTGTTAGCAAAGCCCAAGTTCATACCTGGCCTTTAATAAAGGCAGCAACAGAAGCAAAGTTAAATCTTGGAGAGAAACAAGTCCATGCATGCATGAATGAATATCAAAATGGAAATTAAAATGCTAAGCTCAAGCATACTGTTGTAGGACTTGACAAGCCAAACTCATGGACTTAACATGACACCTTTGCCTGACAACCTGCTGCTATGTGAGCAGTCAGCGAGAGGAGTATCTGCTGCTGAAGACAGAAGGGAAAACCAACAAGTAACCAACACTGGTCTGTAGTAGAGGAGTCATGACTCTGCAGAAAACAATCTTCTCCACAGATCAGGTGAGATAAGGTAAGGTTTCTCTTGTTGATTTTTAATTTTTTTTTTCTTTTTTTTCAGCGTGTGAATTATGATCTGAGTTTCATGGAAATCAGGTTCTGTCTGGGAGGGGTAAGACACAGAAAACACATTTTTGGACAGTTTATCACAGGGTTTTTAGCAAGTTATTGCTTGTGCTTTTAATAAGCTGAGAGAATGCAGGAGGTTTTTTTCCAAAATTGTCAGTACCCCAATAGTGCTCTGCTTATGCCTTGGCCCCTTCATTGCTGAGTGAGGGAAGTCTCCTGGAAAAAAACATCAGAAAACATAAATATGGCCTGTGAATTAATTTTGCTACAGGCTGGCACATGTATGGTCTAGCTGAGCCAAGTCAAACCCACTGGTACCTCAGTGAGAAACTAGTTGCTAGCATCTTCAGGACTGTGAGTAGACCAGGGCTTTCCCCCCTGCTTCAGCACTAGGTGATTGCCTACATAGGGGCTGTGCACCATCCAAAATAACCTTCCTCAGCTGCATGAGACCGCAGCTAGTTCCAGGAGGAATGAAGAGCTGACTGGGATAAAGGAGCAGGGTGAAATCTCTAAACTCGAGAACCTTCTTGGGCTGTATCACCTCAGAGATCAGTCAGAGCACAAACTGAAGGGAAAAGCAAGCTCATAGGTGAAGGCTGGGACTGCAGCTACCAGGGAAATTATTTTCCTGTTTCACAGTCTCATCCTCTCGCACAGTTTCAGAAATTTTCCTATTCTATCTGAGAGGAGAAAAACCTAACCAAATCCAGCCTGTCAGAGCTGTGAAACCTGAGCACTTGTTTCAGTGGAACAAATGGGTTCAAAGAACATGATCGCCAAAAGGCTAGACTGTGAAGCAGGGCCCCACGTTTTGAGCAGAAAGATTATCTTCATGATGCTGTATCTTGGTCTTTATCTGCTCCTCAATCATAAAATAGCAAGGTAAATTCATTTTTACAATATCACATATTTTTTTGAAATGAAGGAAATTGCAGTCTTTTAGAGGGGATGACAAGCAGTGAAAATAACAGTTCTACTTGGAATAAAATACAAGTGAGGTGAACTCAAGCTATGTCTACTACTACAGAATCTCTTTCTGCTTCCTTGCAGGCAAGAGGAAATGAGACTAGGAGAAACAAGGACAGTTCTGTCTGTGGGTTGGTTTTTTTTATGGTTGGTTGTGAACTGGAAAAGACTGCAGAAGTAGCATGAACTCTTCACACATTCTGAGCCTTGACAAGCTTAAAAAACTGTTAAATGGCTGCTGAGACATGTATTTTTAGCAAAGAGGTTAGGTTTAATTGAAAAAAAAACAACAAAAAAACCCAACCTGTAAAAGGCAGAAGAGATGAAGGCCACAGATCCTGAAATTTGTACTCCAGGTCAGTAGGACTCTCAGATCCTGTGAGGGTGGTGGCACCAGGATCCGCTCAGTCCAGCCTGGTCGAGCCACCCCTTCCTGATACAGGGGACAAAGGTTCAGTGGTGGGAAAATGATGAGGATGAGACAGTGGTGACAGTGAAGTGTGTTTCCATTGATCATTTTCCCTGCTAGCATAACAATTTCCTCTTTGAGTGGCATGAGTCTGGGTTTGAGGTTGGTTTTTTTGTTTTTTTTTTTTTTTTTTTTCCTTTTTAGCCAAAATGTGCCACAGGCAAAGTTCATCAGCCATCTTACTCATTTCATCCAGACAGGCCTAGTTTCCCAACTCGCCATTTCTGGTCCATAAACCTCCCATTTTATTGCCTTGCATTTATGGTACATGTTAGTAGCATACTCATTCCTCATCGAACTTTATTTAGTAAGTTTTGTTGATTTCTGTAAATGCTGTCTTGGAAGAGGCTAAACAGTCACAGCATCTAAACAAGAGATGCAGCACAGAAGAGCTGAAGTCTAGCACTGTGTATACTCATCCAGGATAGTGTAGTAAGGAATTGCATAAGTTTTTCTTTCCAGATGGAACAGCCCTAGCGCTGGGCTAGTGCTTTTGCGGCATAAGGCAGCCAAGCAACTGGCTTTGCACTAGTAAGGATTTTAGCGAAACCAAACATATTCTTCCTGTGAAGTCACTGCAATGAACTGGTATTTGTCTAATAAAATATTTAGTTAGAATATCCTGGTCCACATCTAGTTTAGCAGTAAAAAGCCAATTTTTTTCAGAAACATATAGGTACATGAGACATATGTATTTACATGGGTGTGAATGTACTTTTATTGCTGGTATCTTCTATTTCTGCATGTTGACTTGCCGTTCATAGGTGCAGCTGCATGCACCTATTTTTCCTGTTTAAAAAAAGGCCATTATTACTTCATCTCATCAAAAGATTTTAATGTACTTAAACTTATGGGGCATTAAAAATGGATTAGCACAACAGATATTAGTATCTGAGCATGCTTTCCTATCCATTACTTGGATGAAAGATAAAGTCACAATTAACATGATATTACTAGACATCTAATGCAGCGCAGTTAAATACCATTAAGTTTCCTCAGAAGAACTGGAAGGTCTTGAACACTATACACGCTATAGGGCATGGAGTCCGAGACCAAGATTCCCTTCCTGCAGATGCTATTAAAAAACAGATCCAGAATGCCTCTGTGGTTGAGATAAATTAGCAGATTGCTGTGAAGCAAACACTTACTTCTCTTACTGAGGGAGGAACTCCCTTTGGTTTCTGATGTGCATATCTTGCAACAAAGCTCCAACCCATACTTGTTTTTGTGACAGATATAACGGCCAGGCAGGATGTGGCCAGAGAGGTGATAGTGTGCAGTGTATTTCAGCCAGTAGCCGAGGGGTGCTGCTCCGGAGCGGCACTGCGCACAGCGAGCAGGAGACCGCAGCGCTCAGCTTTACCTGAGGCGGGGGAGCGCAGCCCTCGCGGGAGGCGCTGACGCGGCCTGGGTGTTGCCAGAGCCACCCACCCACCCACACCTACACAAGGCCGCCCAGGGAGCGTGGGCGGCCAGCAGCGCCGCGCGCAAAGGGGGCGTGGCGCGGCAGTTGGAGCGGGAGGGCCCCCTTTGGCGGGAGGGGCGTTCAGTGGCCGAGTGGGTGGGGTGCACACCACCCGGCAAGCGGCACCGCTCTGTGACAGGCCGAGGGCACCTTCACTACCTGACCCTCGAGGCAGAACGGGGGGCACTCGTCTGAGAGCAAAGGCTGCAGCTCCGGCTGGGGGTCTGCACCATCTGCCCCTGCGGGCTCGATGCCTCCACCCGGACGGGGCTGCTGAGGGGAGAGGCTGCACTGCAGACCTCGGGCTACAGGGTGTGCCTGGAACTTTCTCCTGCGGCAGGGACAGGTGGCAGGCCTGCCTGCACAAGGTGTGTCCAGGTGTAGGACCTCCTGGAGCGGGTGGCTGAGCAGGAGGCAGTGAGAAGGCTGTGTAACATCAGGGAGGCTGAGAAGGTGTTAGATAGCTGGTTTCAAGCACAGTCTGCAGGGGACCCATGGCCAAACAGCCAAAAATTCCCTCACCAGCACACACAGAAGGGGGGGGGGGGGGACACAAGAATGCAGAAGAATGGAAGCTTGCAACAGCAAGGACCAGCAGGAGGGAGAGACTTCCCCCCGAAGCCTGACGTGCCCTTGCAGAACTGCTTCACCACTCTGCAGACTGAAGAGGCAAGACCTGCCACATCAGGAGAGATACTGGAGCTAAGTAAGGCAGCCCGGTCTGCTCCCCATGTAACAACCAGCTCAACTAAGAAAAGGCAATGGGTGACAGTAGTAGGTGACTATTTTCTGAGACGTACAGAGGCACCCATGTGCTGACCCGACGTGCTCTCTAGAGAGGTGTGCTGCTTACTGGGGGCTCAGATCAGGGATGTCACCAAGAGCCTAGCAAGCCTCGTAGAGTCCACTGTTGCTGTTTCATGTGGACATCAGGGATACAATCAGGACCAGTCTGAAGAGTGTCAAGAAGGATTACAGAGCCCTGGGAGTGGTGGTAACGGACTCTAGAGCACAGGTAGTTTTTTCATCAATCCTCCCAGACAAGGGAAGGACTACGAAAGGGCCACTTGAATCTGGCAAATCAACAAATGGTGACAGGTCTCGTGCCACAGCCTTAGACCACAGGACTTGCTTCGAGAAATCTGGTCTACTGGGGCCAATGGAGTCCATCTGTCAGAGAACAGGAAGATCATCTTAGGTTATAGGCTTACCAAGCTGGTGAAGAGGGCAACTAAAGTTGCCAGGGGAGGGCAATCCATCCCACTCAATCCATTCCACTACTACCAGTTTGATGCCAGTGCCAGCAACAGAAGCCCAGAGCCTGGACAAGGATCACTGGTCAGCAGGAGAACACTTGAAGTGCAGCACAAAGGAATTCCAGCCAGTAAGTCAGCTTCATTTGGGACTCAACTGAAATGCCTCTGTGCAAATGCATTTAGCATGGGGAATAAACAAGAGGAGTTGGAGACGTGCACACCTGCAGGGCTATGATCTCACTGGCCTCACGGACATGTGGCGGGCAGCGGACTGCTATGACTGGAGTGTTGGGAAGGAAGGATACAGGCTCTTTAGGAAGAACAGACAGGGCAGATGAGGAGGGGGTGTTGCGCTCTATATCAATGGCCAGCTGGAGTGCATTGGAGGTCTGCCTGGGAATGGGTGAGGAGCCCACTGAGAGCTTATGGGTCAGGATTAAAGAGAGGGCAGGGACAGGTGACACTATAGTGGGGGTCTGCTACAGGCCACTTGACCAGGGAGACCGAGCAGATGAGGCTCTCTATAGACAGATAGGAGCAGCCTCACATTCACAAGCCCTGGTCCCCATGGGGGACTTCAATCACCCCTTTATCTGTTGGAGGGACAACACAGCAGGGCATAAGCAATCCAGGAAGTTCCTGGAACGCATTGATGATAACTTCCTTCTCCAAGTGACAGAGGAGCCCACGAGGAGAGGTGCCATGTTGGACCTTGTTCTTACCAACAGGGAAGGGCTGGTGGGGAATGTGAAGCTCAAGGTCAGCCTTGGCTGCAGTGACCATGAACTGGTGAAGTTCAAGATCCTTAGGGCAGCAAGGAGGGTGCACAGCAAGCTCGCTACCCTGGACTTCAGGAGAGCAGACTTTGGCCTCTTCAGGGATCTGCTGGGTAGAATACCATGGGACAAAGCCCTGGAAGGAAGAGGGGCCCAAGGCAGCTGGCTAAGGGTCACCTCCTCCAAGCTCAGGAGCGATGCACCCCAGAAAAGAGGAAGTCAGGGAAAAATGCCAAGAGGCCTGCATGGATGAACAAGGAGCTCCTGGACAAACTCAAAAGGAAGCCTACAGAGGGTGGAAGCAAGGGCAGGTAGCCTGGGAGGAATACAGAGAAATTGAGCAGCCAGGTTAGGATCAGGTTAGGAAAGCTAAAGCCCTGACAGAATTAAATTTGGCCAGGGACATCAAGGGCAACAAGAAAAGTTTCTATAGGTACATCAGTGATAAAAGGAGGATGAGGGAAAATGTGGACCCTCTCCAGAAGGAAAGAGGAGACCTGGTTACCTAGGATATGGAGAAGGCTGAGGTACCTAATGACTTCTTTGCCTCAGTCTTCACTGGCAAGTGTTGGAGCCACACTGCCCAAGCCTCAGAAGGCAAAGGCAGGGACTGGGAGAATGAAGAACCACCTGCTGTAGAAGATCAGGTTTGAGACCATCTAAGGAACCTGAAGGTGCACAAGTCCATGGGACCTGATGAGATGCATCTGCAGGTCCTGAGGGAAGCGGTGGATGAAGTTGCTAAGCCACTATGCATCATATTTGAGAAGTCGTGGCAGTCTGGTGAAGTTCCCACTGGCTGGAAAAGGGGAAACATAACCCCCATTTTTAAAAAGGGAAAAGAGGAAGACCTGGGGAACTATAGACCAGTTAGTCTCACCTCTGTGCCCAGCAAGATCATGGAGCAGATCCTCCTGGAAACTCTGCTGAGGCACATGGAAAATAAGGAGGCGATTGGTGACAGCCAACATGGTTTCACTTTGGTGGCCTTCTATGATGAGGTTACAGCATTGATGGATAAGGGAAAAGCGACTGACATCATCTGCCTGGACTTGTGCAAGGCATTTGACACTGTCCCACACAACATCCTTATCTCCAAATTGGAGATGCATGGATTTGACAGATGGACCACTTGCTGGATAAGGAATTGGCTGGATGGTCGCACTCAAAGTATTGTGGTCAATGGCTTGATGTCCAAGTGGAGAACGGTGACGAGTGGGGTTCCTCAGGGGTCATTATTGGGACTGGCACTGTTTAACACCTTTGTTGGCGACACGGACAGTGGGATCGAGTGCACCCTCAGCAAGTCTGCCAACACCACCAAGCTGTGTGGTGCGGTCGACATGCTGGAGGGAAGGGATGCCATCCAGAGGGACCTTGACAAGCTTGAGCAGTGGGCCCAAGCGAACCACACGAAGTTCCACAGGGCCAAGTGCAAGGTCCCACACATGGGTCGGGGCAATCCCAAGCACAAGTACAAGCTGTGCAGAGAATGGACTGAGAGCAGCCCTGAGGAGATGGACTTGGGGGTGTTGGTGGATGAGAAGCTCAGCATGAGCCGGCAATGTGCACTTGCAGCCCAGAAAGCCAATTGTATCCTGGCCTGTATCAAAAGAAGCATGACCAGCAGGTCAAGGGAGGTGATTCTGCCCCTCTACTCCACTCTTG
This sequence comes from Balearica regulorum gibbericeps, assembly GCF_011004875.1. Classification (NCBI taxonomy): domain Eukaryota; kingdom Metazoa; phylum Chordata; class Aves; order Gruiformes; family Gruidae; genus Balearica; species Balearica regulorum. The sequence goes on along the minus strand of NC_046188.1, from coordinate 48,940,880 downwards.
TGAGACCCCACCTGGAGTACTGTGCCCAGCTCTGGGGTCCCCAGGACAAGACAGACATGGACCTGTTGGAGTGCATCCAGAGGAGAGCCACGGAGATGATCGGGGGCTGGCGCACCTCTCCTATGAGGACAGGCTGAGAGAGTTGGAGGTGTTGAGCCTGGAAAAGAGAAGGCTCCGGGGAAGGCCTTATTGCAGCCTTATAATACTTAAAGGGGGCCTACAGGAAAGCTGGAGAGGGACTTTTTTACAAGGGCATGGAGTGATAGGACAAGGGGTAATGGTTTTAAACTGAAAGAAGATAGATTTAGATTAGATATTAGGAAGAATTTCTTCCCTGTGAGGGTGGTGAGACACAGGAACAGGTTGCCCAGAGAAGTTGTGGATGTCTCCTCCCTGGAAATGTTCAAGGCCAGGTTGGATGGGGCTTTGGGCAACGTGGTGTAGTGGAAGGTGTTCCTGCCCATGGCAAGGGGTTGGAACTAGGTGAACTTTGAGGTCCCTTCTAACCCAAACCTTTCTAGAATTCTTTGGTATTTCAGAGGTGTACCTTAAATAACAGGATGATCATGAGAACACTTAGTTTATTATAATTATACTAGCTATGTCTTCTAGTAATGCATAAAACTATTGCTACCCTTTATAAATGCCAGAAGTTTATCTTGAAATATATTTTTTACCGCCTTGGTGCTATATGATACATAGTCTCCTTCATGAAACCCACCTCAGCCAACTCTGAAACCCACAAGACAGAACTACCACAGAGGTTCTGTATCAGTTAATCTTTTTGAATAACCCTCCATATGAATAAAGATGGAACATACAGTGCACAGTTTCATTAGTTTATTTTTAAAAATCCTATCAGAAATATAGGTGTGCTTTAATTACAAAATATATTAAACAATCTATCAATACTTCCAAGGGAACAGGAGTACTTTCATTCTGTTCAATGCAAACCAATACACACTTCTAACATTGACCCCAGAATAATCTTTTGGATTCATCATCAATGTATTTGATGTGAAAGTGTCTCTAAATAAGAACAGAAAAGCTACCCTGATTTTATTTCTTTAGCAAGTTTAATCTCTTGATAGCAAACATGATCAGGCATATCATGAGACCACTTAAAAAACAAGTCTATACATCTCACATTATCTGAGCTCCCACATATACATTACATACCAACATTTTTAGTAAAATTTTCCCTGCCCTGCAGGGGAAGACATTCAGAGGCAAAAAGATAACATTTGCAATATATTATAATTGGAAAATTTGTGCCATAGTAGCTTTGCAAATACACATACTAAGAGTGGCTGACTTAAAACATGTTCAAGCCAAATGAAGAGTAGCTTGGAAGGTGGGGGAAGAAAGAGGAAAATGGAACAAGTAGATTAATAAACATTTCATTAACATTTATAATTTTTCATCACAAAGATTTAACTGATACTTAGCAAATTAGCTCTGAAAGTCTCTCATGTAAAACTCTGGCATTACAGTAATTTGGCATCACTCAGAGTTCTACTTGGTAATATTAAAATACAAAACCAGTAGAATAGCAGCAGTGAATAAAGCATTCATATTACTGTGGCCAATACAGTATTATACATGCAGTAGCTTTTTATTCCCTATTGGTTTCTGCTATTGTACAATATTAACCTGAATCATTTAAACTCCTGAACCTGCCACCAGACTGAGTTTCCTCCCAAGGCAGAAGTATATCAGATCTAGCAGATAAGGCTCAAAGCAAAAATTCAGTTCATAATGCAAAGCTTGAAAAGGAAAGAATATTAATGCACTTAGTGGGTCTTGGGTATAAAGTATTAGAACACAGAATAAGGACATTTTTGTTAACATCAGTCAGGTTGAGAAAGGAACTGTGGCAGGAAGAAGCTCTCAAATTACAAGTGTTTCTTCTGCCCCCACCCCCACCCCCTGAAAAAAAAAGAAAAAAAAAAAAAGGAGAATGGTAGTCTGAGCATCTTGGAAAAACATGAAGAACTAACATAGCTTGAAAATGATTGGGGAACTAGTGTACAGTGCCTTCTGTGTACAGTGAGTCTGGGCACTCTCACGTACATTAAAAGCTCTTGGTTAAGAATAGTTTAACTACCAGGAATGCTCTAACTGAACACACTCCAAAACAATTCAGCTAATAGGATGAGGCTATTCAGTATAAAAACTACTTAAGGGGTTTAAAAAAGATAGTTTTAAAGACTGGATCTTTTCCTATTTTGAGTAATATATGCTTCAACTGTCCTCTAAACACACAGAATGCACTAAATAAGTCAACAACCGTATTTACCATTAGCCAGGAAGTTCATGTTTCAGTAGTGACAATATGCCATTAAACACAATCCCTATTCAACTAATGGGCTCTATCTGCAAAATAAATTTTACTCATCTGAATATGATGAACAAAGTCATAGGTTGGGTCCTGGAATTTTAAATCTCATGCCAGCAGGCAGAGTATCCTCGCAAATCAATATACTATGGTAGTCTTTCATTAGTCTTGCATATATTAAGCATATGCACTTTCCCCTCTGATGATCCTGATGGGATTGCTTTGATGAGGACAACTAGTTGGAATACTCTTCAGTATCTTTTAAGTTGCAGTGTCTCAAGTCTTTAGGCTTTTTCACTAGATTGGAGAAATCATATACATATACTTATTTATAGCTTAGGTCTTTCTTCGGTATCAGACCGTGTACTTAAATTATGGGATGAACAAAACTTTTTTCTTCCCTCCTTCTAAAGATAAGATTCAGAACTTTATCAGCACCATGAAAAGTTAAAATTTTTAGCACCAGTGAACTTGAACTACTCAGCTTTGACTGGTCAAAACTAACATTTATATGGCATACAAACAATCAGTACAGAAAACAATAACATGCAACATTAGGAAGCTCATGAATTCTTTACGTAGTGAATCTAGTGTTTGATAAATGAGTAACTATGGAAGCCAGATTTTTTTCCTAAGAGCAAACAGGATTACGATTTTTCCTCACACTAATTAATAGACTTTTCTTCCCCTCCAAAGCGTTGAGAGTGGCTCAGCTCCTATTGTCTAAAGGGACAGGAAATATGACAGCTGGATGTTGATATGGCCTATGTTCATAGGAGACAACATAGGTCATACATCACCCAGAACACCAACAGATCATTTGAACAGATGCAGGTCACAAGTTCAGCTTTGGTACAAATTCAGGTTTCAGCAACAATAAAACAAATTCTGCATCTCCCTATCTAGTTAGTACATGCCTTTGCTCATGTATCCACTCACAACCTGAAGCATGTCCAGCACTAGGAGGAGATCTCACCAGCACAAAGGTATCTCATTCAAATGCTACACTTTTATCTCTCTGGTGATGGTGATTGACATTCTGGGCCCAGAGCACACTCTTACAAAAAGATTTATCAAAATAAAGAGAATTAGGGGGGCGCTTTCAGACCACATTACAAATATTTCTTCAGTGAACTCAGCTCAGAGTCATTTAACCTTCTCCACAACACTACCATGTCTTTCACAAATACTAGTATCAACTCTGCATCAACATGCAACTTCCTGAAGCTAACTGCAGGAGGGAAGGGTCAAAGCATACCTCAACCCTAGATGACGCGAGCAAAGTTTTAACTTGACTTCAGATTTCAAGAGAAGCATAGCCAATTCAAAATTCTAGGTAAGTTAATATAGCAACTATCTCAACTTTCCCAAGCTCTGTGAAAAAAAAACGAACAAACAAAACCCCCTTCATCTTTATTAATTTAGCTATTTCCCTGCTACAGTATCTATAGCCCAAGTCACCAAGGCAAAAAGATTTACAGGTCTTTTCTGATATGACTTAGGTTTTACCAAAGTGAGATGTACAGGATTCTCCTGTAGGCAGTTTTGATACATAACACTTCATTTAGTTAGCTTGCTACAGAAGTAGCTTATTACTTTAATAGAGAACAATACCAAATACTTGAACACATGACCTCATACAGAAAAAAAGAATATCAGCAACAAAGTTCTATTCAGGTGAAGATCAACTATGTTGGCAACTATGATCTTTTACAAATGCAGCCTATATGGATGATGAAGCACGTTTGTAATCTGTCGTGGAAGAACATGACTAGCGGCTCCATTCCTCTGGTTAAGACTTACAGACTACATAGCTCCATCAGTGCTGCGAGCTTGAAATCCTTCTCTGCGGAGACTGTTTAAATCTAGACGTGTTAGAACTTCACAGCGCACCAGAAGGGTATCATCCTTTATGAAGGTTCTTTGTTTCAAGTTTTGCAGGTGCATGAAAGTCACATAACCAAAACCTTTTGGATTGCGGTGAATTGTTGGTCTCTGGAAGGCTAGTAACTCTGGCTTGGCTTCCATTACTTCTTCATGATTCTGCCTTTCGGGGCCTTCTGACTGATCCAAAATAGAAAGTCGTATAGTGCCTTGGAAAGGCCAAGGCAGATGGCTGTCATATTCTCCTTGCATAGTGTGGACAAACAGAGATATAAAATTAGCACAACGCTGAGCATTTGGTAATTGGATATGCAGGCGCAAACACAGCTTGTAGCCAGGCTTTCCAGTATAGAAGCCAGGACTGTGCATCACAACAGGTCTCTCTTCTTCCTGGGCTTTCTGAAGTCCACTGAAGTTCTCAATCTTCCAGATATAAATACCATTACATTGCTGTGCCTCCATTTCAGTAATCCTTCCCTCCAAATTTCGGATAGTACGTTTGAGTTCTGCCATGTGAGTGTTCTGAGTCTCCATTTTAGCAATGAGTTCTCTGATTTGGTGATCTTGTCTTACCAGACGACCTTCCAACTGCTGAATAGTTTCTTTGAAGTTTTCAACTTCTGGATTACAATCATACGTGGCATGTGACACATGTGAAAAGAGGGCAGGGTCAAAGGGTAGGCCATTGATGAAGGGTACAGGATTTGTAGCAGTAACGCTGATATTTTGAAAACTCTGAGCCATCATTCTCATGTGAACCTGAGTGAACTCCTGCATATGTCGTGCCAGTTCATTCCTTTGCATCTAGAATTTAAGAGATGTGGTATTAGGAACATATCAACAATTACCTGCAATTACATCTTAAATGTAGCTCTGAAGAAAATCAAACAAACTAGTTGCTTTTCTTATGTGAGAAAAACTGAAATGTGAATCAAGGACAGGTGATGTGACAAAGTAGCACTTTACCAATGCAGGGCTCCAAATTTAAGATCACTGTTATAACAAATGAAAAAAGAAGTTCAAATGCCAGTGGACAAATACTGTTCAACTCAAAATAGTGACAGGGTGAAAAAGTGTTAGTGATAAACACACTTTTAGTATTTTTCTGTGTTTAAATCAGCATTGTATTCCCTTCATTGATTTGCTGAAATGCTCCACAGTACCAAATACAAAGGTGTATGAAAACTGATGTGGAAACGATGCAGGGAAAAGATCCATTCTTTCAAAGAGGTATTAAATGACTAGAAATAAGAGTATCCAGATTAAAGAATTTTAGAATTTAATCAAATTTAAAGCACTGTCAGGTTTTCTTCACTGAACTCTTAAGAGCCATAAATGTATTTGTTCACAACTTTGGAAGAAATTCTAGAAACTACTTTATTGACATGAAAGCTGAGAAAACACTCATGGATTAATAAAAGCAAGTTCACTAAGCACATAATGCACAGAGTTTTTCAATTTTAAAATTACTTTTGAAAGGCAATGTATCCACATGTAGTGTTTTAGAATTAAGATACTTCAAAACAAACAAACAAAAATCAAAACAAAACCCAAACAAACCAAATGACTAAGGATTTGGGCTGGTAAATGAGACAAGAATAGTAAAACATTAAAAAAAACCTCAACAAAAACATGCAGGTGGTCTGCAATTCATGATTCTGATAAAAGGCTTACCTTTTCAGGACACCCAAAGGCACTGTAAAAACATGGCACGGGAGCAGTAGGACAATCATTGTCATAATGGTTAGGCATCTAAACCAAATCAGATTTGAAATTAATTTTTCCATCAAGAGTATTCTTTTATAACATCCTCAAAGAATATGGCTGGATGGACTCTCAACAGGTACCTGAATTCAGATCAGTTTATATCTATACAATTTGTCAAAGAAATATGGAGTTTTGAACAAAAATGTTAGATGAGGATAAAAATGATACATCCTCCTTCTATGTACTTTAACAATTCATTGCCTTCGTTCTTACATTAGGCATCAGAAATCATTTAGGTTTTCTTGCTAGAACAAATGCCTTTTGTTTCTAGCCTATCCTCAACCTAGATCACAGTCCATTTCCTTCCCTTCTAAGGCACTACTTCCATATGCCTTTTTGTCTCTCTTCATTATGCTTTTCCTCAAAAACCCCAAGTTACTTCAATTTTTCTTACGGGCTGTGTTTTCCAGACCCAATTATCTCACTGCTCTGAATCCTCCCTATCCATCCCCATCTCAAAAGCTGGACAGCTTCAGCTGAGGCCTTACGAGCCCTAAACCAGAACAAAGGATAATCCTAGATTTCACAGGCAAAATACCTGTTTATGCAACCCAGTATGTTTGCCTTATTTAAATATCATGATAAAGTAAAACATAAGCTAAAGGTCAGCCATTGATTCTAAGCCAGTACCTAAGTTAGCATTCTCTGTTCCCTATTTTTGCAGTTCATTATTCTACCCAACAACAGATTTTTGCCCTTGTCATTACTGAATTCAATCAGTTTTTCAGAGTATTTCTCCCATTTGACAAGATCATTCTTTATTTTAAGCCAGGTCATTAACATAGTTGCCATTGCATTCAAACAGGGATAGGGTGCAAATTAAATAATGTTTATCATTTTCCTGTCAATGAAGTAAGTTATTATTGAAGAAATACTAATGACTATTACAATAGTAATAGGCAAGTAGAATTCCAGTCAGCATCTACAATTTGACAGTGAATTACTTATAGCTAATTTTCAGCAGTGGCTTTCCAATTGCACATATTCTCCCTCTCTGCCCAAATCAAAGCCTTGTCTTCTAATGTCAGCCATAACCACTGGCAGCTGTTTGGTATGCTTTAACTTCCATTCAAGATCAAAAACATGCAGGATGCCCCCTGTCAAGAAGCAGTATAGCTAAACAACGTGATTTGCAGCCAAAAATCCTACAGAGCTTTACCAGACTGCAATTGCAAGCTGGAGCAGCATTTAAAAGAGTATTACACCTGTATAGGATGCAACATTTCAGAGAGAGACAGGCAGATATTTATTAGCTAGTAAACAAACTTTCTTCAAGATTAATTTCAGATTAAAGAAGCAATATAAATACAAAACATCTGACCCAGATTAAACACAGAGAAAGGTGGTCTCTTACCTGCTCTCTGATGAGCACTGTATTGCAATATTCACAAAATACATTGGCCAGTGGGCAAGTTTGGTCATGAAGCTTAGTTATCAAACAGAGAAAAAGAGAGGAAAGAAAGAATCAATAAAGTTACACAATTTAAGAGAGTGCTAATCACCTCTGGTAAGACATTAAATTTATATTTACATTTCAAATTTTGCATTTAGCTGTATGCAACTGTGAAACAAAGACAATCCCCTTACCTGAATAATATGCTTTCTATAATTATTGTTTTTTCCTGGACTCATACAAGAGATTCAAAAAGTTGGAGATATTTTATTTCCTAAAGCTCTTATGCTCCAAAGGAGTCTGAATTTATCCAGAAGTTTCTGAAATTCATGTTCAATTGTAGTGGAACTATATTAAAGTTTTTTTTGTATTGTTGGACTACATGAGGTATTTCTGTTTGCCAATTCACAATATGGTATCATAAAATTAATAGCCCTTGAGATAAAACACATCCATATACAGATAAAGAAATAGAAGCTCAAAAAGGAAAGGACTATCCTTAGTATCACCCAAGTAAAAAATGCAGAGCCAGGAGAAGAATTCAGAAATGATCTTGGTCTTGTGTGTTAACAGGTATTGCCAAAAGATGCATCTCCTGACACATCCTTTCTGCCAGGCATAAAAACTGTAAATGTAAATATTGCTTTGTGTGTTACTTTGGCAGTAGATACCAGCCTCTTTGATGGTAAGGCCAAAAATCAATGGTTCTTACACAAGTCTTTTCACACCACAAGGTTCCCAAGAAGTCTGTATTTAAGCACAATTCTCTCCCCAGTCTGTTCTAGACTAATGTCCTGAGTTTGTTGCTTCTCACCTGTGCAGCACAAAGAGATCTTTTAGACCAAAACCTTTTTTTTTTTTTTTTTTTTTTTAAATTTTAAAAACTGATGTTCTATTTACAAGTAAACCCATGTGAATGAAGGTTGAAAAACTGAGACTCCGGCTAAGTACCTCTTTAACTTCATAGGCCATAGATGTAGCACAGTTTGGACAACAGACTTGACGCCTTGGACACTCTTGTGTAATGTGCTCTTTCAGATGGTTCTTCTGGAAGGTTCCTTGGCACTGTGGGCATTCCACAGTGGAAAAATCACACTGTGACTGGTGGTCCTGAACAAGAATAAAAGAGGGATTTGATACTACCAAAAGGTACTATTGCCTTCATCTGTTTTCAACATAAAGCACAGTACAAGAGAACAAATTGCAATCTTTCCTTCATGCAAGCCTATCCATATGCACTTATGCTGAGTTTACCAATGGCCTGTTATTATCCCACTACAAACATCAGGACTTCATGTATTCAGAGCTTTAAGAATGCAGGTATAAATTCAGCTTTAAGTTTATCCTTTTAACTTTCTGTATTATTTTTCAAAATAATTTCTTCAACTAATAAATCTAGCTGCTTTGAGAGAATATTAAACTCACTTTAGGGAACTTGTGTAAAGTACAGATAGAGTTGATCAAAAGACAAACACAAATGATGCTAAAGACAAAGCTGTGTTAGTACAATTTCCATACACTACAACGCTGACTTGAGAATCACCTAATTAAAGACTCACCAAAACCCAACATGTAGCTATAGTCTTGAATGAACAATGCACTGAATCAGCATGAACAGGTATCAGGTATGACCATCTATATTAAGTTATTTAGAATTTTTACCTGTCCATGAAAACAAGGTTCCATATTTTCAAAACTAATTCTCACCTCTAAATGCCTCAGCTCCATCTTCATACTGCAGCCCTTGTTGGGACACTTAACCGTTAACGAAAGGATTTCCCGTTTAGCAAAGTTGTCAGGAAAAAGTTGATTTTCGAGAAGAATTTCGTTGTCTACTGGACATTTGTGACCTGCATCTCTACAACGCAGAAAAAGTAAAAAGAAATTCCAAGTTTCCTTTGCCCTTTATTTAAAATATTTGACACTAGCAAGACATTAGTGGCCAAATTATAACACATTAAGAAGGTCTTTGAAATCACTGGCATTTATGTGGCAATTACCAGAACATATGCTATGTACATCAGAGAAATTGACATTATGCAAGTTTCACCAGAGATGGCAGGACTGGGATTGCAACTCTTTTCTAACTCAATAGTTTTTATTTGGACAAATGCCATGATAGATACTCTGGAAATAAACTTGAGAAGGATGTAAAGAAACTAAGAACTTACAGTCCCGTTTCTGTAAGTATATCACATAGCTCAAACATCAAAGGATATTTCACATACTATTTCAAAACAATCCTTTAAAGATTCTTGGACCTTCTTTCTTTCTCACTTTATAAACAACCAAGGTGGTCACAGCTGAGAGACAAAGCAAAAACATCTTCCCCTCCCCCACTTAATCTATTTGGCATTATTTTTCATATGGCCCATTATGCTGTTTTTGCTGTATAACCATTTGATCAGTTGGTCATCCTTCTATTTATTTACACAAAGAAGAGTGATGAAACTCCAGACACAAAAATTAAAAATAACTATGAAAATTACACTGGATTTGGAACTGGATGTTGTATCTGAAGCCATTTTAACAACAAACAGACTGGAAGTCAGTGCTAACTGGTGAAAGTCTGGAGTCTGATGGTGGAACGTGGGTGCATGCAACTTGCACAAGAGATCTAACAGCCTGTTCCACTTCATCAGGTTCTGTCTACCTGCATTTAAACAAGAATCATTAGGAATGGAGTAAAAAAGGGATCATGTCCACCAAATTTTCCTTTAAAACATTATCCAGTACCAGCTCATTTCTGAAAGAAGTAGGTCAACATATCTATTCACAATTAAGTAATAAAGTTAAAGAGGCATGAGGGATCAAAGCTTCTGAGCCGAAGTGCTAATGGAAACAGCAATAAAATGGAAAAATACATGGGGTGGAAAAATGTCAGAGCGCACTTGTGGTGCAAAGATCAAAAGGCCAGATCATTGTCACTGCTTGCAAGCATGAGGGGAAGTAGAACCTAGTGGGCTGCGAAGACCAGGAGGGTATTTGTGCACTTTGTGGGAAAAGGAAATAATTGCTCAGCAACTCCTCCATCAGCAACACAGCTAGAGGAAGCGGGGGTAAAGTTGAGACTTCAGAAAGAGACAATGAACTTCCTTTCCTAGGTTTTGCTTGCAAGAGCTAGCTCGCCACAAGTCTGATAGTCATACTCCTAAACAAGTGGAAAAAAGAAAATACCTAGCGTGCTGTTTTGTTTCATAGCTCCCTGAGCTACGATCAGTGTGCTGATCTTTGTCACAACTCAGAAACGTTCCCTCCCTTTGCAGGCAACCTACAGGAAATCAGTTTTCACAGGTATAACTTGGTTACAAATAGCCTGTTTAGTGAAGTATAATGGTAGTTCAGTAGGCCTGCTGATAAGACAGTTTTATTTCTACACAGAAAAGCTAATAATGTATAACAACAGCCAACAACAGATTCATTTTAAATAATGATTACCAAATCCCCAATTTAAATAACTAGCAGACAAAGGGTAAAATAAGAATGAACAGTAATTTTCCAATGATTATAGTAAGGAAAGAGCAATAACTTATTGTAGTATATACTAACCAGACTTCAAACACCATTTACAAGTATTGGCATGGTGTTTAAAAGGCTGCTTAGATCCATCTACAGACAAAGATGTTGCTATACATTTCCTATCACAGAACTGAGTTTATGCACATCAGTTCTAATTTACATTACAGTGGAGGCTTTCCTATGCTGGAATTATTTATCACATTGGGCTGTGCCACCCACAACAATACCCGTGAAACAATAATCATCTGCTACAAAGTACAATGAATATTCCTATAATTTCCCTTGAAATTAAAATATCGGTATGAAAAGTAGAGCCAGAAAAATTCTGTTTGAAGAAAAAGCCTGCTCTGTGATTTTAGCAACTCATAGTTTGGCCTAGAAGCTGAAACAATTGGTATACACTTTAACTGCAGCCATGCTGGCTGATGAACTGCTAACACCCAATGCTTTCCTCGCTGCCCCTTGTCAGCTCATAATTCTGTTTTTCCGATAAACAGAGGTTCTGATATTTGGTGAGCTCTACTACAAGCCCTAAGTCAGCTTTGACCTAAGATATGGAGAAGAAAGACTAGAGTGAAATTTAATTAGCTACTGCATCTGAACTTGGTTCTTCCAAAATTCCTAATCAAGTACTTTGTAGACAGTAACAGTTGTAAACTATTATTTTTAGTTACTTAGGTAGATAAGCCTCTTCACGACCCTGACTCACAGCACTTCAAAGCACTTCAGACAGCTTTATTTAAAAAGATGCCAAGCGTTTCTGGGAGGCAAGCATTTACTGTGATCAAGTCCATCTGGTCTAATCTTGTCCCTCACATTGTAAGATCTAAGACTCCAGTCTTTAAAAGTTTTTAAAAAAATCTTTCTAGTTGCAGCCACAACTTCTTCAACATGGACAACTACAATTGTTTGTCTAAGTCACAAGAAGCAATTACTCAAAAACTGCTTGTCCATCCTTTATCACTTAAAATCCTTAATCTCTGTGTTCACTTGAGCTAGACACTGGGGAAATAAGGAATAAACAGAAGCATTTTTTTCCTGATCAAATAAAGGCTGTGACAATCACTTAATGAAAAAACCAGTACTTAGACAATGTAAAAAATCACTTTTCCATTTTCATTTTAGTTCTCTAGAAGCTTCTCAATGTCATTAATCAATATGGTACTGTAGACATTACATATTCCAAATCAATATTTTACTGTAAACACTACATACTCCAAATCAATAGCTTGATCCATGGAACCCAATTAAGCATGCAATTCAGCCCTTCAGGGATTCAGAGAGGTCTGGCACTTCGTCTGCTCTACTTTCACAAGCATTCACTCAAACTCAGATTTCAGTGGAGAATGAGGGAAAACATTTACTATCAATGAAACATCTAAAATATCACAGTGATGATCTATAGCCTCCAAGATGAAAAATGCTTTCCCCCTGTGTTTAATATTCACTGAAACAGTCAACACTATCTAAAGAAATGAAGTAAAACAGGGAAAGGGTGTAAAAGAAGCAAAAGCTTCTTGGTCATTGAAACTGTTTGCAGACCTAAAACTTTGAGCAGAACAAATGGTCTGTTAATTTAAAAAGGAAGAGAAACCATTTCCCATGCCTGGGGTTTAAGAAGGAAGTTTCTCTACCTGCTACGAGATGTTGCGTTCTGAGCAAGGGTTCACTGCAGTTCCTCACTCAGTCCTGTGGTAAATTTTAACCATTGACCGTAACTGAGACACCCATTTTTGATACTTTTAAGTTTAGTTGTTTCCCCCTCAGTTTTCAACCTAGGAATTCTGTTGTCTTTGAAATGATTGATGAGCAGACATTTCTAAAGCTCAGTCTACTTAAGCACTGACTAATTTACTGTCAGGATTTGCAGACATCATACTCCCAGGAGAAGATGTAATGATTTTTCTTTCTTCCAGAAATACCCAAGTTAAAGAAGAATATAAAAACTGCTACTGCCAACAAATAGAGCAAGCTCAGAGAGAGCAAGTAAGGAATTCCAAAATTTAATGATCTTTATTAGTACAAACATCTAATTCAATGCTTACAAGCATGCATGAAATTATGTACATTAACCTCTTGAAAGAATTTAGGTTGGAATGTGCAAAGCAAAGGCCAGAAGGTGAAGCCAAGTGCTTGTGTGTAGGGAACTGGATTACAGTCAAAGCTGACAGGTTCAGTGCCTTCTTCCATGCACCTGGCTGACGTGAATACCATTGAGTGATGCAGTTGGGTAAGGCCTGATGTACTTTTCTTGCAGAAATAGGAACATAGTGAACAAGGCAAGGGACTAAGAGTCCAGGGTGATCTCTTGGTATGGTTAGCAGAGAACTGAATATCTCTCAGCTTCCTCTGCAGAATCCACAGGCTAGTCACTTTTCATGAGTGAACGCTGGTGGTATTCTGAATTTTCTGGATAATGAATTTGCATCCTTTTCTCAGAAATATTAATGAACCTAATGTTAACAAGAACTACGCTACAAACATACACAATACATTTCTATGCTTCCAAGAAAGGAAAATAGCCTGTTCTTTTGCTATTGTAAGTAGGGAATGCAAAATTAAGTTTGTCTTCTCATACTCCGCTCCAACATTTCACTCCTTGATCTAAAAGGGATGTCATGAAGAAATACAGTAGCATCAGATACAACAGTGACAGAACCTACAGGGAAACCCACAAAACCCTGTATTCAGACAACATCCTTGCTGGCATACTATTCATTTAGTGAGCTACAAATGATGGACCATGGAGAAAATGAAATGGAATAGAACTATGGATAAATGGTATGGGGAACCAATCCAGAGAGCACTATCCATTTTTCAAGCTAAAAATAAATGCTTGGGAAAAACAATGTTGTACAGTAACACTGAAGACAGTTTGATGATCTTTACACAAAAGGTGTGCAAAGTAAGGTTGGAAATTAACCAATTCTATATGTGGGTCACGCAGAATTAAATATTTAGATTCCTACCAAAGTACTGTGACATTTGTGCTAAATGAGCAATTGATAAGAAAAAATCTGGCTTATGCTGATAAGGAAAAACCCTACAGCATTATATCTAGCCTTCTATCAATGTGTTTCAATACTCACTGACACGTGTGGGACACTGATGACTGTATTGCAGGTTTGAGGGAAGTACACTCTACCAGTGTACTTTCTGCCCTTCCTTGCTCTTTCCATCATTCATTTTTATGAGCCCAGCCTGTTCTTGTCTTCATATCTCATTCCTGCTCCCCCATATGTCACCTAGTTTCCTCTCTCAATGCTTTGTCCAAGACTATTCCCTCATTACATTCTCTCTCCCAGTTCAACAAAGCAGCAGCTGATTTCAAGTGAAGAACTGAAAGCATGAATTGCTGTATCTGCACCAAGAAACCGTGTTGTCTGTAGTTGCCTGTAGTTATCAAGAGAAACAATCATAGGGAAAAGACAGGTTTTATAATCCTGAGCTGAAAATGGAATTTATTTGGAGGATTTGGAGGCTACTTTTACAAAATTATTACTTAATGCTTACTCAAGCTATTTTTTTAAGATTCATAATCTGGGTAAATTTGTATAAATGGCAAAATATCTACAGCTCATGCAATCTCCAAACCCATGATGTTTTGGCCATACATTGTGTTTATTATAAAGCACCTCTAATAAATTCTGTTTGCACTCATTGGTAATGCACATTAAGCAGTTATATTCAGTTTACATTGTCCGTAAACTGCCCTGATTTGGTAAGTGAATTTCTTCTTAAAAGCAACTTCCATAGATTTTTCTTTACCTTATTGATTTGACAATGCAGCCTTTGCAGAAACGGTGTCCACATGGTGTCTGCACTGCTTCCCGAAGAGCCATCAAACAGATTGGACATTCATATTTACTTTCCAAGGGCGGATCAAACTCCACATCATAGCCTTGTGTCTCCTCTGTGAAAGAACTTGCAGGGTTTCCAGTCCCACTGCTGACGCTTACGCTATCTTCTTTCGCTCCAACGCTGCAGGCACTGGCCATGGCTGCACAGCAGCCGCTTTCCCCGTCTCGGGCTCCACAACTGTTATCGCTATATAGCAAGCTCATAGTAGCTAATCAAGTGCTACACAGAAATGCTCTGCAAGACGACAAAAAGATGTGTTAATTTAAAATATTCCAAGAGCTTCCTTTCCAGTCAAGAATATTTTATTTCTGACCCGAAACACTGGAACAGTGGTGCCGATTTGGTTCTACTCAAAATCACTGGTTTTGTTTTGTCCCAGTTTGTTATCTTTTATTTTGTTATCTGTTATTTTTTAACTTCTCGTGCGATACATAGGAAAGAGCACTGCATCCTGTGAGCCCAGTTCAAACACAAACACCTTTCTGTAATCTGTTTCATCTGACTACCTAATTTCTGTAAAAAGAGGAATACTCTTTCTGCTTGCTATGTTTACTGAAAATGCCTCTTTACCCCTTCAGTATTATTTACTTCTAAAGCATTCAAATATAATTTGCATGAAAAATGCTGTACAAAATCAAGTTTTATTGAATGACAATAGCTCAATTCCATATTTTCCTAGCAGTGAATAAACATTATTTAACATTTTCTGTATACAGTGATTCACAGTATAGGTTTCAAATCAGTTTAGGTGCATGTCCACAAATAAAATGAGAGTCCAAGTACCCAAACCAAGCAGATGATGTGCTGCAAATGAAATTCAAATATACAGCACTGCTGATAACATTTTAAAACTGCCAATAGGACTTTAAATTGAGTAAGAAGCTACACACAAGATAAGGCTAATACTTCCACAGCTCAAAAGTGATCTATAAACTAATAGTACTCAAACAGAGTTCTTGCTCTCCTTTCCCTCTCCCAGTCTAGCTGGCAGGAAGGACAAGGGACATGACTGTAAGAACAGAAGAGAAAAGTCACATTTCCCTGAAGGGCAGTGAATGGCATAGTAAAGCCTACTTTTGAAGTACTGCTCACAAAGCAGGTTGAACTCATAGGTATAGAATTAAAAAAATGCTGGTATCCTCAAGTAGACTGCCAATGTTTCTACAGTGAATGAAAGAACTTTAAAGAAAAGTCTAAACAACAAACATAAATTAAGTCCAAGAAAATTTCTTCTCCCTCTATTTAATGGTTACAACCATTTTCTTAGAATACTATTGTGGTTAGTTTTCTATAAATGACATTTCTTTGAAACACAGAGGTTATCACCAGGTGCAAGGCAGTATGAGTAGGCTGAGGGTCACAGAGCCAGGCATGCAAAACAAGCCCACTAAGCCCAGATTTGTTCAGCTTTTACACAGCAGTACAGATAGGGGTCTCTTGCAATGTTCACCAACTGCATTCACTGTAATACCACTACATAATTTAAAATATATTAAGGATCGAAGTCTAAGGATTAATCAAGAGGTGAACTGTAAGGACTGTTGATCTGCATCACTACTGCAGACTCTGGGGGCAGCAAGGGATGCAGAATGAATAGGGAGGGTTACCTCAACCACAAACTCACAAAACTGAGCTTTTTCCTGCCTTTGTTGGAATTTGAACATCACGAGTCATTTTAACAAAATGTTCATGGATAGGAGGAGGATATACAGGTAGTTTTATTTGGGTACTTATTATACGAAATGTTCATGGATAGGAGGAGGATATACAGGTAGTTTTATTTGGGTACTTATTATACGACACCTGAAGATTACATCAACAGAAATACTAATCACACAAAGCCTCAAATAGCATTTACTGCAAATATATTTTGAACACATGCAGCATTACAGAAATGCTTTTAAGCAACCTACATGATAAACAATTAGCAATACTGCCCATGCAAACAGTGTATGAGCTATTTTTTCCCCAGTTATCCAGACAAAAAAAAAGAAAAAAGAAAAAAAGGCAGATGTGCAAAGCAAAACCAAACAGGCAAAGTTACCATATTTAGGTCAGTTACAGTTAGAATCAAACCAGAACTTTTATTCTGTTGTGTAAATATGTGACTTTCCATTTTGTTGAGGTACACAGAGGTACGAGAAGTATCTGAAGAGTAGCGTTCTTAACATTTCCAAAATACTGTTAAGGTACAAGAGCGTCTCAAAGCACAGTTCGACAATTTAGAGTTGTACTGAACTTGTCAGCAACACTCACTTTACGCAGAAATAACTCTATGGCAGAGCTCTCTGGAACTGCATCTGCCCCCATGTATTATCCCTATACATTATCTACCACACCAGGCTTTAAAATCAAGGCTCCTAAACACGACAGCAATACAAACTAAACACCAAGTAAATTCTCAGCAGTTGCTTCAGGCATAGCCCAAGGATGATCAGTTCAACCCCATGGAACTGAGCAGTTCCCCCAATGATTTAGAATATAAGAAGAATCAATGCTTAGAAAGATGCTCTGTGACAGAAAGATTTTTTTTTTAGACTGCCGTTGATAGGTGTCTTTTCTCTGGAGAAAAAACACAAGCTATTTCCATTGTTAAACTAACATAACTCTTATTTAACAGCCGCTGCAAAGGATGATTAGTCCACAAGCCATATTTCACGAAAAATCAAAGGAACTAAGTTGGGCCAGTGGACTGGGAATGTTGGTATGCAGGATATCAGAATCCACAGGCCAGCCTAGGACTGAAAAATTCACAATATTGTAAGCCACAAGGGTATATTTAGTGAGACTAAGAAAAGGAAGAGGAACGTATATCCCTTTAGCAATGTCACAAAGGAATTCAGGAAGTTCAAAAGAGGAAAATATAACAGCTTTACCCAAACTCAGCTGTCACGTTAATTGCAAAGAAGTGTGCAACTCTTCCCTTGGGCTGTTCCTAGGGAAAAACAACAAACATACTACTTGAAATATTGTTCTTATAAGGAAGAAAACAGGATCTGAGTCAGTATAATCTTCACAGTTCAACACTGTAGATTTAAGTGCTGTGCAAGTGTTGTTCTCTTTACCTGTTTAAATTGTTTCTACAGACATAGCAGGTATGTACATTCAGTTTACAGAAACAAAAATCCTATACCAGAGTCATTTTAATGAATGAGTCACTGCAACCAGTCGATGTCCCAGTCTCACACAAAAATACCCTTATTCAGTGAAATACTCCGCTCCCACCTGGAGCTTTTCGTCTGCATATGACCAAGGGGTTCATAAAAAAAAAGAAGTGCAAGTATCATTGGCTCCTCTTTTTAAATAAGGAAATTCAGGAACAAAGAGAGAGCTTAAGATGATTAAAAGCCAGATTTTTAATTTTGTTCATGTTTTATATAAAATAGGATTCCTCCTACTACACTTATGCATTTCATCTTATCTGTGAGGAAAATCCCCCCTCCTCCATGCATATTTATAGGTGTGAGACAAGGCACAATTTTCCAAATCAAGATCCACACTGCTGTTACTCAGACCATTAACCGAGGCCTGATTACTCCACCATAATTTAAAACAATTCCTACACAAGTTGTAACTAATATAGTAGGAATTAGTTCCATTTCTTGTTGCAGTTATTTTACCTTTGAAGAGTAGGAACATAGATTCAATCTTCTTGAACAGAGCAGTGCTAGAGCAAAACCAATTAGAGAAGAGCATACTTTGAATGTTGATGACAGGTCTTTCCCCGATGAAGGTGGAGCAGACAATTTGTGAGCCTACTGTAGCAGTTTTGCATGCTCCTCACCGGGGGAATTTAAAAAAAAATTCATGCTAGAAAAGGATGGATTTTAAAGCCCAAACCAGTATATATTGCAAAATTCACATCAAATTGCTACTCTTTCTTTTTGATTATGAAATAGATTACCAGTGAAGTAAAACCTAACAAACATCCCCCAAAAAACACATCAGTTTTTCTTCCTATTGATAATAGTTGTTATTCTTCCTCTGTGCCGAACAAAACTGAGTCAAAGTACAACAATATCCAAATATTAATTTATAATGCCTTGTTTACGCCACAGCCTTTAGAAATTTTTTTTTTAAATTGGTAGTTTAATACATTAAACACTTTGGTAGCCTGCTCTATGACCTTTTTTGTTTGGACAACATCCAGTCTTCAGATCGAGGAACAACTGAAATTAAACTGGGTCATTACATGGTAATTCTTGGTTTTGCTAGTGTGAAGTTTCTCAGGCAGAGAAAGCCTTAAAAAACTATGTTTGGTAACGCATCTGAAACACCCTTTTCTAGAGCTAGGAAGTCCTATCAGACTTACTAAGGAGATAGATAATGGATTTTGGCTTCCACACATGAGGTACCCAAAGTCCTTGGTCCAGCAAAGGTTGATTTCTCTCACCGAGGCAACAGATGTATTGTTTGACAACAGAAAGAAAGGTGCTTTCCAGGCCAAATGGTAATGGACAGAATTTGTTTGATCATTATTTGTGCTGCAAAAATTTGGAATGCCCTAAGGATCAAATCTTTATACCCCAGAAAAGACACAGTTAAGATTATAGAGAGTCCCCATACTACTTTTCCAACTTTAAGATTAAACCATAATGAAACCATTCTTCAGTAAGTAACCTGTGCTATGTTGCTATTTACACTATTGCATTACAAAGTGATTAGGTTGATCTGAGATAGCACAGTCAGACCAAGAAGAGCAAACTCCTGCAAGAATAATGTACCTTTTGACTGACAAAAACAATTTCAAAACTGAATTAAAACCCACTCATATTTTAAATTAATGCACACAACACCACTCAGTACTCTGATTTGTGAAGTCCCATAGTATAATGGAGTTTAGGTAGGACTTCTACTGATGTTCACGTTCCAAAGAGCCACAGGATTAATTCAGAAACTTCTCTAAATCAAAAAATATCACTGGTACCAGAAGATAACTTCAGACTGCCTGGAAAATCACACTATAATTAGAGTAATAGGGAGGAAATAAAAGTAGGCATTGCATCTTATTTACACTGAAATATGAAACGATACCTTTGAACATTTGGCAAAGGTGAAGGAACACTGTACAGAGAGTGTATCAGTTACCATGAAATAGAAAATTGTGAATATTAATCAGTAAGTATTGAATGCAATTAATTTCCACATGCCCTTTCCTAGAAATTCACACTGAGTAGCCATATAAATAAGGAAATCAATACAGAAGACTATTCAATAATCCCTTTTCTTACTTGAAGTGCACAAACATAATTAATCTGCTTGTAACCTGGCCAGCACACAGCCAGCAGGGGAAATGCTTTCAGCCTCACACAGACAGAGTAACTGGCCAAACTTTTTTCTTCTTCCTCACTGAGAACAGTTTTATACATATAGACTTCTGGGTCATGAGACTGACAAACCAGTGGAGTGACTTTGGATAATTTGCTTATGAAGCAATACTTGCAACACTTATCCCAAGCATATTAATCAATGATCTACTGACAACTGATAAGCACCGTGTGTTTGCATTATGAGGTTTGTAACTATCATCACTGTGGCCTCATCCAGGCAGAAAATACAAAATGATGCAAGTTCCTTTTAATTAATACCTATAAACCACTTTCATTTCAAAGCTATCAAACGACTAGACAAGCTAAAGTAATAGAAGATTCAAGCAGAACTTGTAGCTGCAAAAAACAAATTCTGGTTCCTTGTAAAAGCCTGCAAGCATATTCTTGAAATATCAACATTTTGTTGTTTTTTTTTTTCCTCCTAATAGCAGTAACAGTTAAGACTTCCAAGTCTTTTGGATAATGACAATACTTATCATTTTAACATGTGAACCTAAAGACTTAAAATAAGAATTCTCTTTTGAGGCAAATACAATTGAACAACAATATTAAAAGCTCATTAGACACTATCAAGAGCTCCTGCTGCTGGAGCAGAGCAGTCTTTGGGGGTTTCTGAAGCTTTCCAGGTGATTTCTCTTTGCTTGGAGAGAATGCTGTCGGGCTTTAATCACATGTGTATTTTTATGCTTAAGTGTTACTTAGGAGACTAGATGGAGGCATATTCCCACTTATATTCATATTTTATCCTACTTAATTATGTCAGAACAAATTTAATTTTAGTAAGCAGTGGAAGTGCACTACACTGTATTTAACACCAAAATATTCCATGGGTTTTTCCATAATCAAAAAACCAACCCAAACCAAAATCCCCTAAACCTTTCTTCAATTTATTAACTTCTAGATACATTTTACTGAGAATTGTTCAGATTAACAAATACAAGGAAAGCGTTGTTAGTGAGAAGAACAATACTATTTAATTCTTTACTGTGGCAGAGACTGCTCTCTTTAGCCTCTGTTCTCCCTTTGCACACTGAGAACACTTCGAGATATGCATTGTGCCTTTCTATATCCCTCAGTACATCTGCAGAAAATTTAAGATGCTGCCATAATGGGGACAAAGTAAACATCAGGACAGGAAGTACTTCAAAAAGAGACAGGGAGAAGTATGGCTATGAACAAATGTCAGTTCTGCAAAGCACAGTCTCCAGGCTAGATTTAATTACCATCTATGTCAACAAGCATTAAGTTTGTATCTGGCATTAGTAAAACAATTTGAAGCCCTGGGAAAAGAAACAGTGAATTAAGCACACATTCTGAAACAACTAAAACATTTCTCCTTTTCATTCTACCTTATGTTTACTTCTATTTTCTTTTTTATATGTTTTATACCCAGAATCTTTTATCATTAGTTTTCACAGCCTGGATCTAAAACTTTTTTATATTTGTTTAGCTAATCTGTGCTACTGAGATACAAAAGTTACTCTGCTTGACATATTAAACTCACGGAAGTTCAACAAGGGGAAAAAAAGCACGTTCACCTCGCATTTTTTCATTCTGAATTTCTATCAGCATAAGTATCTATTGTATGCATTGTCTTTTTAAATATAGTAACGTATTTTTTAAATGGAAAGCAGTATTGCAGTGATGCAATACTACAAAACTTAAAAAGCCATTTTTGTCTTGACAACTTCTCATTCAACAGAGCCTGACAGAACTCTACAAATCTTTGCTGCTGGGAAAAGCTGAAGGTAACGTGGAACATGCAGACGAATTATGCCCAAAATGGTACCTGCCATAAAAATAATCCAAGTGCTTTTAGCAGCATACTTCTGTGACCCCTTCTGATACTAGTGGGACTAGTTTTATGGCCCTTTCATGCTATGGAAAGACAAAGCAGTTTGCTTGCAAGTTAACACAGTTGATGAACATAGGGCAAAACGCACTGGAGATGTTAAACGAGCTGTTAGTGCAGTCTCAGGAACTTTGTCTCCCCCTTGTTCCTTTTCCTACCTCTCCCCCACTAAAAGCTTCAAATCAATGCTTTCTTATTCTGTCAATGCTATCTAAAACACAACAAAATCCACATAGCTCACAGTAGCTCTGCAGCATGCAGAACTTTCAGAGGCAAACACAGAGAAATACTTTTGGCTAGCTTTAACCACTGGGCATAAGGGATATAATTAGAACATTTTCCTCCCACTTATGGCTGAGATTTCCATTTAAGTATGAAAAGGCTCAGTGTGACCTACCTAAACCGGATGAAATTGATGAAAAGTAATACTAAAGTCATAACATAGTACCTGTGCTAATAAATTTACCATAAATATTAAGTACTGCCAGTCTCTACTAAAAATTAGAGCTGTTTTAGAAACAATAACCTCTCTTAAAATTATCCTTATAGACCTTTAACATGTTCCCAAAGAATTTATTTCCGTTTCACAGTTGGAAAAACAGGGCCCGCTTTTAAGATGATATACTCGAGGCTGCACAGGAAGTAACAATTCGGACTACAACTCGGAAGCTACCCGTTGCTAAAGCTCCCACACCTGTCTGATGGCACACCCCAGACAGCTAAGAGGCCAGAGAAAGTCATTCCAGCCACGTTCCCACCTCCAGTGTAAGCCAGCATAGCTCTGGGCCCCTGCCGCTGACAGGCACGGCTGGGCTTACAGCTGCCGAGCTCGCCGGGCAGACCGCGGCACAGTTTCCATTTCCGAGCAGCACAGGCTGCCGTGCCTCAGCCCGAGTAGCCGCCCTCCTCTAACGGAGGCCCCCTCACCGGCAAGTCCCCGGACCGGTAACAGGCGCGGGCCGAGACGCCTTCCCCTCTCGGGGAACAGGCCGTAGCGCTACGCGCCACGGTCGGCCTGGGCTCGGCAGGAGGGTGACTCCGCCCGGCAGCGAGGACCGCGCTCCGCTCCCGAGCCAGCAACCCCGGCCCGGGAGGGAAAACGCTCCGCACCGAGCGCCGCGCCGTGCCGAACGCGGCGGAGTCGCGGTCGGCCCGTCGCTTGCCAGAGTTCGTCGAGCCAGGCCCGCCGCGACCCGCGCCGCGGACAGACCCCACCGCCCGGCAGCGCCCCTCCCTAGCCGCCCCTCGCGGCCCACCCGCCCGTACTCACCGCCGACCCGCGGCCCCACCGGCCACTCCCCGCCGGGCACCACTTCCGCCTTCTCCTCGGCGGAAGGCACCGGGAGGCACCGGGGCGGCGGTCGTCCAGACCAAGCGGGGCGCACCGAGGCGCCACGTCCGCTGCAGCGCCCCCTGCCGTCACGGAGGAGGAAGGGCGGTAGGATCAGGGCGCGGCGGTGGGCCCGGGCGCGGCGGGCGTCTGCGCTGTGCGGGGCCGGGAAGGTCCTGCCTCGGGCGGGAGCCGGCGTCCGTCCCTCTGCCCCGGGGCGGGCAGCCTCGGCGGGGCTGCGCAAACCCGAGTGAAGCTGTCATCCCTGTCATAAAAGATGAATAAAACCGTCACCAGTTTTTGTGTCAGCGGTGGATTTTACAGCCGTGCCAGTCCTCGCTCCGCGCTGCTGATGCTTGTACGAGTAACCATCAGGATTCACTCAGCTCCGTTGTGAGCGCGATTAAAAATGAGGCAATTGAAAGCTGGTTGAGGGGGAGTTTTGTGAATGGCTTGGGAAATCGCAAAAAACCGTCACTTCTCAATGTAAAACAAATTCTTAATAGAAATCATTTTCTGTCTCAACCTGCAGTGACCCGAGGGGACTCCTGCAGGAACTAAAACAAGGTGCCCTACCTCCCTAAGGGCAAGCCCTGAAGTTAACCTTTCCCGGTGGCTTGCAACAACGGGCAATTTTAAGGAAGTGAAAAACCGGGACAGTGCGAATGCAAAGACGGCTTCATTTCCTTAAAAATGAACAAGGGGAATTTGGGTGTTTGCATCAGTGAGTTTTCCTGGCAAGGATCTCTGGCTAACACGTATTTAAATCCAACAAACACTTCTATAACCAGCGTTTGGGGTGATACAAACTGGGGGGAGTCGTGGGGCCACAGTTTTGCAGTGATTTCCAGCATCTCTGGCCGCATGCCACTCTCCCTGGGAGCTGGAAACCAGGGCCTGGTGCCAATCGCTAAACTGCCTGTCTCCCTCTGAGTGCTGAGCTCCCAGCCACAGGCAGGGTGCTCCTTCTGGATGTGCCAGACCCTAACGCACCACTCCAAGCACTGCTTTTGTTCAAAACATACTTACATTTGCTGTTAGGACCTACCAGGAAGCTAAGAGCTGGAGGAGAGAGATAGCTGGGTCATCAGATAGGGCTCCAAAGTACCACAATAAAGAAATAGTAATGTTAAGAATAAATTGAAAAATAAAAACTTTGTGTACACTTTTCTGAACACCTGGTTGAATTTCGGAGCTATCCTTTTTCTCCTGCCAAGTGAAAAAACTGCATGTTACTTTCATTAGCTGTAAAATGAGGAAATTTATCATTACATAGCTTTGTAAAACAGATATCCTTAGATGGAGGGTTTTCTATGGCTGAAAAATACTAATTTTAGTAATCTGTAAAGTACCCAGAGCACTGATGTCCAGCCTATTTTAACTGAGAATTCAAGGAACTTATCTGGAGTTTTTATTCCAAGTGTAAATGAAACGCCTTTATTCACAGTAGTGTCCAAATCTGTATGGTTTATGGAAAGCTTAGGCCCATAGTCGTATTAATGCCCATACTGTAACAGAAACCTATGCAAAAATGCTTTTCTCCACTTGGTGGTGCCAGCTGCACAGTGAAAACATTTTCCAGCACTGGCTCTGTGCAGCTCAAACTGTTGAGCAATTAGGCTCATACAGACATAAAACACATCCAAAGCTGTAGCAATTCAATTAAAACCTTTAGTTGCCTGCAGTATGCCTGCAAGACAATATTTTTTCAAGGTGATTTCCTGGGTACTTTGGAAGTAAAGCACTTGACTAGGCTTACATATGCTCATGTGGCTCCTTTGATAACCAAGCTTCTGCCTGTACAGCGCTGTTTGCATGGGAACTCAGGCTCCCAGGGAAATGGGGCAGGTAGCCAGCTACTTGGGTGAAGTTTTGAATAAGCACCCCAGAGGGAGAGATTCACTAAACTACTTCTAAAAGAGTCCCAAGTGCCTAAATACTAACAATGCATATTGTCAAGGAGCTGTGTCTGCCCGTTCAAGATAAGGGAGGAAACTAGTATGTGGCTGCCGAGAGTGATTTTGATTGATAATCCAGTCTTGCAGCCTGATCTGATATGTTTTTGAAAAAGTCTCTCCAAATGCTAGGGAGTGAATAGTAAAAATAGGCAGGTTGTTAGGAAGTCCAAGCAAAACAGGGACAGCAGAAGAGATGAGCTCAGGACCTAGCAGTCTGATGTTCTCAGAGGTCTATAAATGCCTTGGCCATGACATCCTTATCCCACACTGCCCTGGCCTGGAATAACCTCTATGATTTCTGTTCCACCTTATCCTGACCAGTTTATGGTTGGACTTGATCTTAAGGGTCTTTTCTAACCCAAATGATTCTGTGATTCTAAGAATTGGAAGCATTGTAAGATCAGAGTGGATAATAGAGAAGGAATCCTCTCACCTATTTTAGCTATAGCAAATGCCAAATATTACAACTTTTGCTGATTTTCCCTCTGGCTGCCATCAATGTTGTGTAAGATGCTGTCAGGTAGGAGCTGCATTAACCGGGAGATCCTGAGCTGCAGTGAAAGCACAGTGACCTCCCACATAGCCACCTTGTCAGGGAAGAGTGTACAAGTTGGAAATGGATTTGAGTCCTGTAGGATCACAAAGTCTTCCGAGAAAGGGAAATGCTTAGGCAGGTGTTTATGTAGTTATGCTGCTATTGCAAATTCCTGCTTCTGGAGTGTGAACATTTGGAAGGACTTGATGGATCGCTAGAATTTTTGCGCAATGTTATGTGTGGAGACTGAAAACTTTCAGGGTGCTGTTGTGCGACAGAATTTGATTTCTTTCCACTTTGAGTCAGTTTTTGAGACAGTTGCTCTGTGGAAACTAAGCATGGGAGTTCAACTGGGCTTTTCCAGAAAAGAAACTCTACTGCCCACTGTTTATGGTGTGGCCTATACCTGCTGTAGTATCTACCAGTTACTCCATATGTATATCTAGCTTTTATATTGTTGACTTGTCCTTCCTGCCCAGGGCCTTCAAGACCCCAGATGTACATCACCAAAAAGGTAATATCGTTGAAAATTAAGTACTGGTATCAGAAGAAAGGACATTTTGTGATCCTCGTTGTGAACCCCAGAAACTTGGCTGCTGTTGATCAGAGGAAGTGGGCCACTGGCCTTCAATGAAATAGCTTTGATGTGAGACATTGGTGCGACCAGACACCAGGTTCTCCTCTCTGAGAGTTAACAGCGAAGAAACTAGCTCTGAAGCTATAAAGAAGAAAGCCAAATGCAAAACTTTGTGTTAAAAAACAGTGCAGGTGCTCCTCAGAGAGAGTCTGCATACTTATCTCAGAGCCCAGGAGTCTTGCACAAGAAGACCTTGTTTATATGAATTTTGTGGTTAAGCCTCATAAATTGCCAGGTGCCACCTGGATTTGAGAGTTCTGTATTGTGTTTAGTTGAAGTAACCTGTGGTTAGCACCAGGGTGGCACTGGGAGCTCAGAGGGACAGGGATAAGTGAGATAAACAGCACTGCAGTGTCTTTAAAAAGCAGAGGGAACACTGAAAGAGCGAGAGCACGCAGGAGCGAGGGCAAGCAAGCTTGACATTTGGAACAAACTGGACACACATAGCAGCAGCTCTACAAACTGACAGTGAGCTAAAGGTAGGCTGCCAGTACTAATGACAGCATCCTAGATGCTTGTAGGACATCCAAGTGTTGGTTCCTTTTCCTGATTTAATGTGCAGATAAATGATTTTATTCTATATGTGCTTCCTCACCTCAGAGGTCGTTCTTTTCATTTCAGTGAGACTATCCATAAGGCAAGGTCTTCCTTGATATGAGTAGAAGTATTGCAATCTTGCTTGTCTTCAGAACTGTATGAAATATTGTGATCTGGGAAGAAAAGGGATTTCTTTTTCCTTTTCAAGATAAAAAGAGGTGATACTGAACACAGCTGTCAGAGTCGATTAAATAACCACGGCTGAGTGTTCATGCCTGGGGTTCACTCTGTAAGAATCTGAGTGCGGTAGGCAGGGAGAAGAAAGGTTGTTCATTGTGACCCCCAACTATAATAACAGAACACAGGCAAATTTAGCATGAGTATCATCAAATATTCGTAGCACTTGGAGTATTTCTAGCTCTCCCAAGAGAGCTGCTGAAATCTCTACTGTGTGGGAGCTAGGCAATTTGAAGCTTTTGATGAGTAGTCTGTTGGCAACAATTATCTGCTACAGAAGGCAAAGGTCGGGTGACCAGAGAGGGCTTCTTTGTCATTCATTTCTGCCAGGGCATGTTCAATGAAAGAGAAAAAAAAAAAAAGAATGCTTCAACTTTTCTTTAGCAAGTGTAAACCCTGTCCAATTCCATGTCTGGAGTTGGTGATTAATAGCAAGAGTTAGGTCATAGGTTTGGAGATGAGGGTGGCACTACGGTGGCACTTAGTCAAAGGGTTAGAAGAGTAGAGAAAGTATTAAATATTTTGCTCTAAATGTACTCAGTGCTGGCTGTTTCTTTACAATTACTTACATACTTCCCTGAGGAGGCATTGCTCATGGTTTAAGAGATTCTGAAGGTGCTGCTGGAGATGGTGAAATTACACAAAATTGCATAGGGTGTTATGTAGAAGAAAAGGACCTGTGCACAGTATAGGGCAAGTAGCTATTCAATTACTCTGCAGGTAATAGGAACACAGGACTAATCAGAGGCAAACGGGTTATTGCTCTGTCTGCCACAGGATGCAGCCAAGAAAGCAAGACAGTAGTAATGCTCTGCATACATCTGGGCACAGCTGCATATCACAGATCTATGAAGAGCAGAATACAAGCAAGCATGTTGCCAGGCTGGATGGGTGATGGACAGCAGGGGACTGCAGTGCAGACAGAGATATTTAGCAGTACAGGCAGTTGGACGGAGCAGTGCAGGTAGATGGGGACAGTGGTATGGGCAGCTGGTTCTCAGTGGGACAAAATGAAGAGAAGCTGGGAAGAAAACAAACCTAAATTTTAGTTGCCAAGGCCTAATGAATGATTTTGAAGTTAAACACAGCTCTTAAGGAAATTGCTGAGCAGACTGATATGTCATTCTGGATCTGGAACTTAATCAAAGCATGCAGTCCTTTCTGGACTCAAATACTGTACTGAAATGATGCTTTATTGAAAGGTTATAAATGAAATAATCTCAGAAACACCCTGGGCATCATCACTTTAGACCATGACTTGGATTTATTTCTTATGAAGGACTCCTTCTGAATAGACACTGAACTGAGATTTCTAGCAAGTTGTGTGAATTGCTAAGTGGCGATATAATCAGTTAAAGAAACCACAGCCGTACCCAACTCAATCCTAGTTCTAGTATATAGTTGTAATGTATAGTTTTCCTCATTTTTTTTACTCACACCAACCAGAGCAGTAAAACCCAAATAAATCAGAAAACATAACTGAATCTTCTCTATACTGTTTGTTTGCTTTGTGCACCTCTCATAGCCAGGTAATGAAAAATTGGTTAGTCACTTTTGTTGTTGTTTCTTCACAATTTTGTTTTCTAAGTCTGATGCAGTAGCAAAAAGTTTCAGTGTTTGAGGTGAAAGTCTTGTATTTATTTTTATACAATACCATATTTCCATGGCAACCACAATGATATTACTTTTGGCTGCATCTCTATGAAAGCTAAAATTCGGGTCAAATTTGAACAGACGTTTTCAGATTTCCAGTACCAGTAATCCTTACAGAGAGAGTTCTCAGCAGGGTACTTAAACAGATGACTAACTTACAATGTATAAATATTCTCTCTAGAGCAAATCTGCAGCCAGTATAAACTGACATATCTCCTTTATAGTCCAGGGAACTATAGCGCTTTGCATCAACAGAGGATACACTCCTCCTGCTTTAATGGAGCTACTCACATTCATTAAGCACACACTAAGGTACCTTACAAAACTGGGGCCTGAATAAAGTCTACACTGGGATCGAGTAGTATGTGGTGCTCCGCCCATGTAGAACGGCATGTATTAGACACTTCAGATCAGATCAAGGACTAACAAGTGTGAGAGCAGTGGTCTTGCTGACTTAGATAATACAGTATGAGGCAGACAAAATTCTATCTTTCAGAATTGAGTTCAGTTTCCTATTAAAAAGTCTCCAAACTTTCAGGATGCAATTCTGTTGTCTATAGTAGCTTTACTTATGGTAAGCTCAGTCAGGTATAAGAAGGAAGGGGCAGATTTGGATATTCATACTGGATGACTAATGGCTTTATGTAAGGTGCATTGGTGTTCTATTAGAAGACATGTGGATGCCTCAGTATCAAATTCAAAACACTTTTGGGTACTTATCTGAGATACTGAGTGGACAGCCTCTCTGGCCAATGTCTGGGCCTCTCAATTCAGTAGGTGTCTTGGATGAGTAACTCAATTTTAAAGCATTTCTCAGTTACAGTGATTAGAACTGTTCTATTAAAAAACATAGCATTATTATTAATTTTGGAAGATAAGCTAATTTACAGCTTCTTTCTCTTTCTCAGGTGATTTTGTTTCTGCCGGATTATAGATGTCAGTAGCATCACAAATGGATCTGCCTGAAGAACTTCAGCATCCATATACAAAATTTTCTGAATGGAAATTCAAGCTGTTTAAAGTGAGATCATTTGAAAAAACTTCTGATGACAGCCAGCACATAAACAAAGATCAGACAGAAGAGGTTGCTTCTTCAAACAAAGAAATCATACTGCATAAAGATGAAGCAGTGCCAAGAGGAGAAAAGATGGACTTAATGGGTAATAGGCAGGCACTTGAGAAAGATGCCAATGACATGAAAATACAAGACAATAAAGCTCATCAGAACAATCTGAAACAACTTTGCCGCATCTGTGGAGTTTCATTTAAAACTGATTGTTACAAGAGAACTCATCCTGTGCATGGGCCAGTGGATGATGAGACTCTATGCCTTCTGAGAAAGAAAGAGAAAAAAGCAACGTCTTGGCCAGATCTTATCACTAAGGTTTTTAAGATTGATGTGCGAGGGGATGTTGATACTATCCATCCCACTCGATTTTGTCACAACTGCTGGAGTATTATCCATAGAAAATTCAGTAATACTCCCTGTGAAGTATATTTTCCTAGGAACAGTACGATGGAGTGGCAACCCCACTCCCCAAACTGTGATGTGTGCCACACTATCAGTCGGGGAGTCAAGAGAAAAAGCCACCCACCCAGTGTGCAACATGGCAAACGTGTGAAGACCATTGCAGAACATGCTCGAATAAACAGAGGTGTAAAGAACCAAGCACAGATAAACAACAAAAATTTAATGAAAGAGATTGTCAATTGCAAGAATATACATCTCAGCACCAAGCTGCTTGCAGTTGATTACCCAGTAGATTTCATTAAATCCATCTCTTGCCAGATCTGTGAGCATATTCTGGCAGATCCAGTGGAAACAACATGTAGACACTTGTTTTGCAGAACTTGCATCCTTAAATGTATTAAGGTTATGGGCAGCTATTGCCCCTCCTGCTGGTATCCTTGCTTCCCTACTGATCTTGTAACACCAGTGAAATCTTTCCTGAACATCCTTGATAGCCTAGGTATAAGATGCCCTGTAAAGGAATGTGATGAAGAGATCTTGCATGCAAAATATGGCCACCATCTCTCCAGCCACAAGGAGATGAAAGGAAGAGAGCTCTACAGCCACATAAACAAAGGTGGCCGACCGAGGCAGCACCTCCTGTCTTTGACCAGGAGAGCTCAGAAACATCGTCTGAGAGAACTGAAACGTCAAGTCAAAGCTTTTGCTGAGAAAGAAGAAGGAGGCGATATAAAGGCTGTATGCATGACTTTGTTCCTGCTAGCTTTAAGAGCAAAAAATGAACACAGACAAGCAGATGAATTGGAGGCTATAATGCAAGGGAGGGGATCTGGACTTCACCCTGCTGTCTGCCTGGCAATCCGAGTCAACACGTTTCTCAGCTGTAGCCAATATCATAAAATGTATAGAACGGTAAAAGCTGTCACTGGGAGGCAGATCTTCCAGCCTTTGCATGCTCTTCGCACTGCTGAGAAAGCCCTCCTACCAGGTTATCATCCATTTGAGTGGAAACCTCCCTTGAAAAATGTATCCACGAACACAGAGGTGGGAATTATAGATGGACTATCAGGATTGCCACTTTCAATTGATGACTATCCAGTAGACACAATTGCAAAGAGATTTCGATATGATGCAGCCTTGGTTTGTGCCTTAAAGGACATGGAAGAGGAAGTCTTGGAAGGCATGAAAGCAAAAAACCTGGATGACTATTTGAGTGGTCCCTTCACTGTGGTAATAAAAGAGTCCTGTGATGGAATGGGAGATGTCAGTGAGAAGCATGGAAGTGGGCCTGCTGTTCCAGAGAAGGCTGTTCGCTTTTCTTTCACAGTCATGAACATTTCTATAGCACATGGGAATGAAAGCAAGAGGATCTTTGAAGAAGTAAAGCCCAATTCAGAGTTGTGTTGCAAGCCGTTGTGCCTTATGCTGGCTGATGAATCAGATCATGAAACTCTGACAGCAATCCTGAGCCCCCTCATAGCAGAAAGAGAGGCTATGAAAAACAGTGAACTGCTACTTGAAATGGGAGGCATCCTGAGAACATTCAAATTCATCTTTAGGGGCACAGGATATGATGAGAAACTTGTGCGGGAAGTGGAAGGGCTGGAGGCCTCAGGTTCCACTTACATTTGTACCCTGTGTGACGCAACCCGCCTGGAGGCATCACAGAATTTGGTCTTCCACTCCATAACCAGGAGTCATGCTGAAAATCTGGAGCGATATGAAATATGGAGGTCCAACCCATATCACGAATCTGTTGACGAGCTCCGTGACAGAGTGAAGGGTGTTTCAGCCAAACCTTTTATCGAGACTGTTCCCTCCATAGATGCATTGCACTGTGACATTGGCAACGCAACAGAATTCTACAGGATTTTCCAGATGGAGATCGGTGAAGTTTACAAGAACCCTGATGCGTCTAAAGAGGAGAGGAAGAGGTGGCAGTTGACTCTTGACAAACATCTCAGGAAGAAGATGAACTTGAAGCCTATGATGAGGATGAGTGGAAATTTTGCTAGAAAGCTCATGTCCAAAGAGACAGTAGAGGCAGTATGCGAATTAATAAAGTGTGAGGAAAGGCATGAAGCCCTAAAAGAACTAATGGACCTTTATCTGAAGATGAAACCAGTGTGGCGATCTTCATGCCCTGCCAAGGAGTGTCCAGAATTGCTGTGCCAGTATAGCTACAATTCACAGCGTTTTGCTGAGCTCCTCTCTACAAAGTTCAAGTACAGATATGAAGGGAAGATTACAAATTATTTCCACAAAACCCTTGCTCATGTTCCTGAAATCATTGAAAGAGACGGGTCCATTGGGGCCTGGGCAAGTGAAGGAAATGAGTCTGGAAACAAACTGTTTAGGAGGTTCCGAAAAATGAATGCCAGGCAGTCCAAATGCTATGAGATGGAGGATGTCTTGAAGCATCACTGGCTATATACCTCTAAGTACCTCCAGAAGTTCATGAATGCTCATAAAACATTAAAAAGCCAGGGCTTCACCATTGATCCAGAGGATAATTTAGGTGACTCCTTGCCACAGGAGGTCTTGGAAAACAATGATTCAGCGGAACTCTAAATGTAAAGTGCATTTGGTGTTAGGTTTGTGCTGGTGCCTTCCTGCAAGGAGGCAGCTTCTTTTCCAGGCCTGTAGAGGTACAGGGAAGTCTGAAACAATCATTTTTACACTCCCTGTTAAAGGTGCTGAGTGGAGTTTAATAAGCACTGTGTCTGTTGGGAGTTTCCAAGAGGCAATGCAGTGGTGCGTTTACCAGTTGTTATGTACGTGAGATGAAAGCAGAAACAAATTGCAAAGAAGGGTCTTCAGTTTATTTTGGTCTTAGAGTGTTGTTTATAAGTGAGAAAGCCAAAGTAAGCAAGTAGTATTTTGGAATGAATATGATTCTGGAGAGTTTTGACAGTTGCTGAAAAAGGGAGCATGGCTATTTGTTCTGTCTGCATTTTTAAAACTGTTTTGCTATTTACTTTTTAACAGGGTTGATTATTTTATTGATGGTCCTTTGGCTTTTATAAGTAAATATTCGTCAGTGAGACACTTGGGTAATTGTTTTGGGATAAAGTTCAGTTATTTTTGTATAAAATACTGACTAAAGATGCAAACTTTGATCTCACAAACTTTAAAAAATATTATTATTTAACATTTATATTGTAGTAATGCTTAGGAGCAGATGGTGGTACACCATTCTAATTTACTATATGAAGATATAGGAAAGGTAGCTGGAATTTTTTAAACATATTTTTATCGCAGTCTGTATACTCTAAAATGCAAACCTGTACTTGTACTTCTAAAGCAGGATTTACTGTGCCTTGTGGTTATCTCACTATACAAAGTACATTCAAGCTCTGCTGAGTAGCTTGTTGCTTCATGAGCATTTTAGATTTCTATGGTTACTTCAGTATATAGTATAATTTGTATTAGTAGAGTTTTATTGGGTGAATTCCTGGCCTCACTGAAGTCACCAGTAAATCATCATTAATACCAGCAGGCCCACAGTTTCACCAAGTGACTTTAGTCACAGTAGACCCGTTTTTCAGGAGATGGATATTACCTTGATCAGATACATGCTGTTGTTCTGATCTTCTCTATTAGGATATTTCACTGATGGCTGCTGACGTGCTCCGACTGTATCTGATACCAAGGTTTTTCACACCTGGGATACACCATGCTCACAGTCTCATTTTCCAAATCTGTAAAACAGGAATGACATTTATTAATCTCAAAGATAGCTGGCATACAAGATTAGTTAAAAAGCAATGAACTACCTTGAAATTACTGCATACTGTATTTTACATTATTACAGCAAAGTTTAGTTGGCATTCCTCTTTACTATATTAGATGAACTATTTTTTTGGTGGTGTTTGACCTTCTGAAGTGGTATTTAGTATATTCATACACTAAAGTTATATGAATTTTATTAAATTAAATATTCATGAAATATACTGAAAAGTACCTGAGATGCCCTGAAATCATCTAGCCTTTCAGATTTGCACCTGTACCTAGAGCATTGCTGTGTTTGGAGTAGTATTTCTGAAACAAGATTAAATGCAGAAACAGTCAAAGCATGGATCTAAAAGAATCTGCTTTTTGTTTTTGTTTTGATGTGGTAGAAGTTGGTTTGTGAGTGTAAGTGAAAAACAAACTTAAAGAATTAATGGTCTGAGGTTTGTTTAGTAGTATCTTGCTCATGTTATTTACTGTATCTTGAGGGTCTGGTATTTACCATTTATGGACAATGATTGCCCAGGGTGGTTGTGGATGCCCCATCCCTGGAAGGGTTCAAGGCCAGGTTGGATGGGGCTTTGGGCAACGTGGTCTAGTGGAGGGTGTCCCTGCCCATGGCAGGGGAGTTGGGACTAGATGATCTTTGAGGTCCCTTCCAACCCAAACCATTCTATGATTCTGTGATTCTATGATAAAAAATAGAGTTAAATGTTAGTAATTAGTAAAAATATTAGTGTTATTCTGATTATGTCTTTCTTTTGATCTTTTTTAATTAAAATACTATTTTTAAAGTATTCCGTAATTTAGAATTTTGGTTTAATATGGTTTCTTTAAATATGGTTTATGTCAAAATTTGCAGTTGGAAATAATGCCTTTTACTTAAAACATTTGCTTTTCTAAGCGGTCATAAGGACTACAGCATATTTTGCATGATGTATCATGTTTATTTCTAGATTAATTTATTTTTTTTTAATTCTTTGAATAAAACAAGTATTTCCCATAGAGTATAAATACCAGGTTTACATAAGTATAATTCTTTACCAATAAATGCAACAAGTTTTCCAGGGAGTATAAATATCAGGTATAAAGAGCATCCTTTAGCAGTAAATGCAGATATAGTTTGCATTTTTGGTTGGCATATATTTCATTATGCAAATAGTTGCACACTTTTCTTTTTTTCTCTGCATGTGTATTTGAGGCAACTGTATTACCTTCTGTTTTATCCTTGACTCTGCCTGAATAACCTAGGGCCCAGTTTAACAATCTTAACTCACCTCACGGTGTTTTTCATTCCATTTAAGTGGTATATACATTTTTTGCTGCCTTTTGCACAGGAGTGAATTTCACCCCCAAGTAATCTGGACCATTCATTGCTATACGTATGCACCACTGGAGTGACAGTCCAGACCTTGTTCATTTTGCACATGTAATTTCAATGACTCCGCTGACATTTTCAAATTCCAAATTCACTTTAACAAGCTGCTGATGTAACAGCAAGTGATTCATCTCACTGCCTTCAAAAGGGTTGAGTACGTTTTATCCATATATGTATGATTTCTCAAGATAAGGCTTATATCCTGGGGTAACTTGTCAGACTGAACAGAACCTGGATGTGGACAGAGGAATGCAGTGGCACGTGAAAGTATTCTTTTGTGAAATACTATTAAGCGATCAAGACACATTTCACATTCAACCAGCTCTGGGCAGTATAGCTGACACAGAGAACTACTACTATGTTTTTTTTCTTTTTTTTTTTCTTTTTTTTTTCTTTTTTTTTCTTTAGACTTGAATCTAGTTTAATCTTCTTTTTCCCCACTGTTGACATCTGTAAATCAAGAGACTACCTTTGAGAGTTTTGAAATCATTACAGCAAACAGCAATGAAAGGATAGGTACTTGCAAGTGAAATTTTTGTGAACAGGGATAACACTGCTGCATGCACACAGCCATGCATCAAAAGGCAAACAAATTCTGACTGCAAACAGGTGCATCATTTGGTTATGCAGTCTACTGTTAAACTTTTTGATTTTGAAGAGCATTTAGAACAATGTAGACACTTTTATTTATGGTACTCTTTCAAACCTTCACATTTTCTTTTTTATATTATTACTTGGCACAAATCCTTCAGTAATTCATGGTAAAATTTTCTTGTTCTGAAATTGTATTGACTGTAGTTTTTATACAATCACATTATGTATCTTGGGGTTTTTTTGTTTTATTAAAGGGCTTCGTATAGTGCATTGCCACGTTACGATGTGAACTATGTTATAAGCCATGATTCCGGTCTCACATATTTTTTTCCTCACAGGAATAACTATACTGAGTTTAGGCAAATCAGCTTTGATTTTTAGTCAGGTAGTTCAGAAACAAATTATTGGTATTTACAGCACCCTAATTTCTGACTACACTGAATTCTGTGCTTTGTCTCACTGCACAGCTTCATAATTTTACTTTTTCATATTGTATTACAGTTTCTTAATTGATGAAACCTGTTTAAAATAAAGGTCTTATAAATATTTAAGTTTCTGGCATCGTATTTCTTACCAGTTTTTCAACTATGCATATAATTTCATGGTAACAGTCTTACTTTTCATTCAAATTGTGGATGCTTTTCATATTTAGGCTGTTCTAATACCTAGAGACAGCTGTGACTCCAGCTCTGTTCTGGAAGTCACTAAATTAACACAAGTGAAGATTACTCTGTGAGCCTCAGCAGTCCTTTCAGCACTTTTCCTTATGGGGAACTGTTTGACAGAAAACTAAACTAATTTAAAACCAGTTTTATTTAGTCTGCAAATGGCTTTTGCTTCATTTACAAATACCATCCCAGTGTCTGTTTAAAATCAGCCTTGCACTGTTATGTCCATGCCAATATGTTAAGCCTCTTTACTGGCTTTTGTGCATCCTTTGCATCAAATGTTGGCTCCTTGTCATAGAATGAGCTGCAAAGATTAGTTCCAATCTACCTTTTAGTTCATGATTTGTAGCTTCCCTTTATTCCACTTCAGAAAATCTTTCTTTCTTCCCTGCAATGATATCTCAGGGTCAAAAGACTTATGTAAACCAACTGGTTTGGATGGAATTAATGATGAACAAATTAAGCTACCTGATTTCCTTGTGCAATCAGGTAATTAAGACATCTGATTGCTGGACTTTATATCATCAACTAAGTTCTTTCAGCTGACCTTGAATAAAAAAATGTTGGATGGAAAAACCAGAACCCATATAAAACAAAAAAACAAGCCTCAGAGAGTTTCCTGGTAAATTAGAATTAACTCCTTTATTCCTAAATCTGTAATAATTAACTGAATTTTATTTCCCATGTATTCCTATTAGAATTGGGATCTGATGAAGAATAATGAGGCTTGTCACTGCTCTTCTTCAGAGTACTGTTTTAGGTGACTGAATATGGCATGATTTTCAAACAGCTGACCAGCTGCAACTACTAAGTGTGGGAACTTGTCTGCCTTCTGCATCAAGTTTACTATTGTCCATAATACAAAAAGACACATTAGAAAGGATTTAATTAGCACCTTTTCTAGCAGCACTGGGAGAGAAATCAAGAGTATTTTCAATGCTCTGCTCCTCCTCTGAAGATGGGCATTCTGAGCCAGTGGACAAGGAAATACACCATAACTACCACCTGAAGGAGGTCCTGCACACCTGTGGTAGTGGCC
This sequence comes from Balearica regulorum gibbericeps, assembly GCF_011004875.1. Classification (NCBI taxonomy): domain Eukaryota; kingdom Metazoa; phylum Chordata; class Aves; order Gruiformes; family Gruidae; genus Balearica; species Balearica regulorum. Next base: position 48,903,167 of record NC_046188.1, on the reverse strand, counting down.
AGTGTCCTGCTCTTCCTGTATATGTGTATGTATTGAGAAATTGGAAGCTTTATAAGGTTATTGTCTTGTTTTTTTTTAAAGAAAAAATGGCGTTCAGTGTCACAATTTTTCAAAGGTCAAGTGGAGACACCAAACTGGAATTTGATTTTCAGATGTTATTGCTCAAGCCCTTCTCAGAAGCTAGTCTTGTTTGAAATGGGATATGGTAGGAAATCAAATATAGTGGAAGCTACAGCAACCAATGATGAAAAAAAAAGAAGTAAGCTAGTCCTTCTGTCTTTAATACATTGAATCTAGCAGTAAATATACAGATTCCTTTTCAATCTGAATTCAATCTTTTCCTTTTGCCTTGGGCTCCCAGTTGCATTATTTCCACTCCTTTCAATGGTCTATTAGTGCAATGAGTCACTCTGAACTATGACACATGCTTTAGTGCTACCACTAAAGTTTGTGCTGTGCCTTTCCCGTAGATTAATCAGATACTTCAGGGTCCAAGCACCTTTCAATAGCAGTAAAATCCATATATTATTCTCGTAAAAGCTGATAATAACAATTTAGTGTTACTAAAATGTGTCTGGGAACCATGATGCTGCTTAGTGTGGTTACAAAACACATAGGTCAGTTGGATGCAGATACGATAGAGATTTACTTCTGCACTCAAATCTACTTCATTTTATCATCTAATTCTAACCTGCATGAGGAAAAAACTTCTTGTATTGATTAGCTGGTTTTGAAGATAATCAGTGTTCTAACAGGTACACAACTTAAAAGTGTCATCAGAATTATCTGGGAATTAAGTAGTTTCTGCAGTCTTGAATGCTATATCAAGTGTCTTCTTTACAGGCTGATGTTCATATATCTCTTTATGTTCAAGTCTTTTGGAATGATATATTTCACTTTGACTTCCTCTCCTGCAGTGACTACAGTCTCTGAGCTGTAATTTAATGCTGCTTGTACTGCCCTTCATTGTGAGGCTGGGACATGGTTTGACCAAGCAATTTCTCCCTCCTACTCAAATAAACCATGCATTTAAAAAAAGCACAGCTCAAACATACAATACACTAACATTATGGGCCTGATGAAGGATATCATAAAGTCTGACTATGAATTGTTTCTTTCATAGCCACAGCCTTTAAGTAAAGAACAAGAATTTAGGTAGGAATTGAAAGGGGCCACAATGTGTGCTTGTGCTTGCCACATGCTGAGCGTACCTGCTCTCAGCTCCAAGGGGCTCAGGGAGTCATTGCAGCTGCAGGAGTCAGTTCTGGAAACTCAAGAGATGCTCCCAACATACTGGAACCACTCCACCAGTGCCTGAGCCATCAGGCTTTATCCCAGACTGAACATCACTTCTGCTAGGCCAGTGTCAAGCTTTCCCTTTGGAAAATGTCTCCACCCTTTTATCTGTCTGCATTAGCAGACAAATTTGTCACACAATGTGGGGTGTGGGGAATTTGACAGAATGACAGTATTTGAGAGGTAACAGGCAAAAACTTAGACTGGACATTGCCAGAGTTCAGTAATCATGGGGAGTCTTTTCTTGTTATAAAATGGTGAAGAAATGAGGGGTTGAGTTTTGTTGTGTGAGTATGTTGTCCCTCTTTGTTGGTGTTGTGATGATGTGGCTTTAATTTTGGTGTGGATTTTGTTTGGTTGATGTAAATTAAGTCTATGAAGAGTGCATGATGAATGTATATTTCAATCACAATTCAGCTGAGTAAGGCCTATGACTAACCTACATAAGGGGATGTTGACTATTGAATTTCACCAGTTTGAAGGGACTTTATGTGGGCATGATATTCATTTATTCCTTGGAAAAACGTATATACTCACAGCTTAGGTAAAGTAGCATGACAAAGGAAAGGGGAAGCTGGCATTGAAATCTATGAATTTATACCAATATCAAACTGGTGAGAGGGGAGTCAGGGTGATACAGCTCTACCCAAACTATAACCTCCCTCAGCACATGAAAAGGTTGGAAATGGAAAATTTGTATGGTTGCCCTCTACTTTCCTCTGCTGTTGACTTGAGTTGTGAAGATTTTAAGGGGGTACAGCGCACACGCGTCTCTGTCGACAAGACTACAGTGCTACACATGCTGCTTTGTAAAGGAGCGGAGGCTCAGGGTCTGCACATAGTGATCAAATGGGTGACAGCTGCTCCTGTTTTTCTTTTTTTATTTAGGGGTCCAGCATGAGATCTGGACTGTGAGTACTGAGCTATTATCGTTGGCTCACAAATGTTGAGCTGATAGTATTGACTTTTTGAAAAGATGTTGGAGCAGTAATAAAAATAAAAAATAAAGTCAAGAATGATGAGGCTTTACAAATAGCCAATAAAAGAATCCACAAAAAAGTTAGTAAACTCTTGGGCTATTCAACCTTGACAATGTCCTTTTCAATCTGAATCCAATCTTCTCCTCATGCTTTGAGCAGCCAGCTGCATTTATTTCTACCCTCACAATGCTCCACTGGCTCAATGAGTCACTCTGAGCTATAGCTTGCACTTTTATGCTTTCACACTCTACACAGTCACAGAGAAAGAGAAAGAAATGTGTAGTGGAGGACCTGGACTAAATGATAAAAGTCCTGTTCATCAGAAGGAACTTCTTCTGAAGTCAATGGAAGCTCACAGCATAGGGCGACTGTGAGACTAGACCCTTTCTCAGACTTCAGATGGACCTCCCAAGCACGCATGCTGTCCTTTTGTAGATTTTGGGATTTATAGTGTTTGATTTACCCCATCAGTAGATGAAAAAAATGCAGTCATTTTTATTATAAACTTTAATAGCTTACTTGATTTATAAAAATACAAACACAAAGCAGTTGTTGAGCACAGTGGCTTAAAAAAGCAATTTGATTTTTACTATGAGATGATATTCCGCAACTGTAGCCAAAATTGACATATAATCATTTGGTACCTCTCAAAATCAAAAATTAATTATCCAGAATTAAATGCTCCATATGTAAGCTTTCCATAATGGCAGTCCCTGAAGAAAACTGACCTTCATTGTCTGAATATTTCATTATTTCTGACACAAGGGACTTAAGCCTCCACTTTAGTTTAAAACCAGATTAATTAGTCTAATTTTATTTCATTACACCAACATAAAATTGGAGTAATACAGTTATAAATTAGGCCAAATATTTCTAGAACTATTAAGATAAAAAAATTAAAACGGGTACTATAATGTTCTTTATGGACAGATGCTAACACCACTGAGTACATGGGATAATGTCTTATTACTAAACTCACTGGGGATAACTGGGGAGTAAGTTACAGCATAAAATACAGCACAAAGTTACCAGTATCTGCCTGTGTGTTTTCACAATGCCCTCTATGATGGACTTCCTATCCAGATATTACAAAAATACACATAAGAGACAAAATAAATTCATGAGCTTTGAACTGTAACTGAAATATTGAGATAATTGAAATCAGTTAAATAAAAAGATCTCTTCCAGCTCCAATAACCCATTCTGCTTCAACCATTACTAGCCCTCTTTGACTGTGATTTTACTTACTCCCAGGTGAATACAAATCAGCAGTGTAAATCTATTCAAACAATCTCCGAAGAAAGGACTTTTTCGTGGGCGTTGTTAACTTCATGGTTGTCTTTTTGCGCAATGGTTTCATGGGTTGCTTTTTCAGGCGCACTACCTTTTTGGGAGTTTGTAGCCCTTTATTAAGGTCAACATGCTCGTTGCAGAAGTACTTGACATTTGCTTCTGAGAGACGTAGGAGCATGCTCTCTGAGAGATCCATGCATTGCGCGTGGACCCAGTGGCCAGCCCCGCTGGAACACAGGATCATTGCGGGCTTGTTGAGTTCTGTTGAATAGAAAGGGACCCAGGTGTTAATGTCAATATTGCAACTGGCAGAGCAGGTGATCCAGTAGCCTGTTTCTGATTCATCTTCTTCATCATCTTCATTGTAAGTGTCAGTATCATCAATATCAAAGCTATTGGCTTCAGCACTAAAACAAAACTCTTCTGAATCTTCAAATGGAGTGGAATCTCCAGGGTCTTCGGTTGATGTCTGACTGCAACTTTGTGTTGTCAGTTCTTCTTCATTGCCCGCTTCTGCTCCTTTGCATCTCAAAATGTAGAAGTAGTTTGCATCTGAGATTAACTGTTTGTTGGCTCCTGGAATGCCCAGCAATACAGACCCTTTGCCCATATCACAGCCAAACCACATTTTGCAGTGTTTAATATCTGGTGTCCAGTCTGGGCTCGCCCTCTCAACAATCTCTATCTTATCATCTTCCAGAACTATGGTGTTACACACCAACCGTTTCTGGTTGTCAGACTGGTAGCCCCCAACAAGGACAAATTCGGTATCACCGGTTTGAGTCACTATAGCACTTGACACAGATATTCCCCCTGGCAAGATGGTGCAGGTCACAGCTGGGCTGCCCAGTGGGAGATCAACTTTTAGCTTGTACAAGCTGGGGGCCCTGGTGTTATTTTGAAGTGAATGGCCTCCCAAAATGTAGATTGTATCATTTCTGGCAACTGAAACATGGAAAGATAGTCCATCTTGAAGCTCTGGAAGTATGTATGATGTACAGCATCCAAACTCAAAATCAATGAGAAACACAGATGGCAAACAGTCAACTACGCTGTTCCATTTTTCAGTGGTTCTTTGTGCAAGAGGAGTGTATGATCTGCCTCCAAATATAACGCTCATGCTTTTTCCCCGGCTATGAACTATGTTAATTGTATGCCCATATCTAGCTTCAGGGACATCTCCACCCAGGTCTTTCTCAACGCATTGGAATGTGGTTTTCTTGCTATTTTTGCTTACCAGACTTATAACGTAAATCTTATCAGAAAGGTCGTTGTTAGGTGTTTTCCCACCATGGATGATATACTGGTACTCGTCAGACTCTGCATTGACTCTGAGTGTGCAAAGAGCAGGGTAGCGGAGAGGGGGGAGGTAACAGGAGTCTTTAGAGAAGAAGGCAGGTTTCATTTTGAGCTCATTCTGCTTTATATCAAGGAGGAAAACACCAGTGGGACAGGATCTCTTTGGCCACCCTTTCTGCCCAAAAAAGAAAACATGCCCATCAAAATTCAGGAGAGAGAAGCCTGGCTGAAGCAAGGATGAATTACTGACGGCAGATACCACCTGCAGTGACATTTCATCTGCTGACTGGGCCATACTGTGGTAAATATCTGAGAAAAAAAACACAAAAGAAACAGATGAAACATGCTTTAGATCCCCTGACAGCTGTTTAACAACACTTGAATAAATCATATTAAAGTTGCATTTCAATTCCTACACTGAGACCCAAAGAGAGACCCTTTTCTGCAACTCAGGACGTGAATCAAGCAAGATCTGTGTACCAGTTCCGCGGGATTGTGCACAGACTATGGCCTGTTAGCTCGTAAAAGCCAAACATCCGCCCGTGAGGCGTCCGGGCAGCCCCCCGCAGCCCTGCGCTGGGGACACCGCCCCGCTCGGGCCCGGCCGCTCCCATGGAAACGGCGGCCCCGCCGCCTGCTGGGGCCGGTAGTTCTCGCTCGGCGCCTCGGCCCGGCCCGGCCCGGCCCGGCGCGGCGCTGGGCTGCCTGGCCGCCGCTCGGCTCGTCCCGTCCCCGGGCGTGAGGCAGCTGGACTGGAGGGGTTAGCGGGCAGGCGGCGGGTGAGTGGGGCCACGGGGCCGGGGCCGCCAGTGGGCGGGTCTCCTGGCGACGGGATTCAGCTTCGAGGCGCCCGGGGGCGGAGGGACCAGCGCCGGGTATGACACAAGGCCGGCTACTTCCTGCCCGTTTCTCGCCGGGGTGGCCGGGGGTGTTGGGCTGTTGCGTTGGAGCCCTCCCCGGGTCCCGCAGGCCGCCTCAGCAGGCAGCGCAGGATCTGCGGAGAAGGGGCTCGGGTCCCATGGTCCCGGCCCCTGGGCCCTGCTGGGGGCGACCACCTGCCTGTGCCTCGCTCCGTCCCTGGGGCCGAGGGGCTCACCTGCTCCCCGAGACCGGCACTCCGCTTGTGGGAGGGGTGGGGAGGTCCCCCCCATACAGGCCCCTGAGCCCGGCCTCTGGATGGGAACGTGCTTTAGTGCTCTGTAATCAGCTGAAGCAAGTATGTACACGGTCGCGTACAAACTTAGGTTGGACATTTTGCAGGCTTACATGGCAAACATCAAGACTTGTTGCAGACATGTAGGAACAGTTGATGCCAGCTGTATTTCTAACCATGTAGGTATCACTGGTGCGGCAGAGGTAGAAGTGGTTAGTGCCAGGGTGAATCTCGCATGCTTGTGCTGAACAGCCTGCTCCAGGTAACTGTGTGGCTTGGGAGTCTCGCAGCCAGGTGTTTTCATAGTGTGATCAAATTCATTATCTTTGGTGGTTGCTGTTCGCTCATGATTTCGTGAGTAGGTTTCAAGGGATGTCTTTTTTCACCTGTTTGTTCAAAAATCTAAAAGAGCTCACGTAGTCAGCCTAGACAATCACACTGAAAGAGGTTTGGACAGCACAGACACCAGCAAAGGAATTAAGTTCCGGGTTCACTGGCACTGTCCTTTGGTGACAGCAGAGTTACGCCTTTTAGTAAACGTCCAAGTTCTCTGTCCCAGCCTTTGCCAAATCCCCAGAATTTAAAGGCATGAACTAGCTTTCAAATACAATATTTGAAAAACAAACCCACCCCAATCCTCCACATTTTAAAATATAATTCCTTGTTTTGAAATTTTTAGGATTCATATTTTCCTTGCTCTTGCTTTTTGTTTTACTGTAACAACAAAAACAAGACACAAAGGGCTTCTTTTTTAAGGAAGGGTCAGTGTCTTCTAATTCTGTCACATCAAGACCTGGGGACTCCTAATCAACATAGTGTACAGTGAGAGTCACTCTAAAATCATGGGAACTGATGACACTGACTACATCAAATTGCCATCAGTGCATGTTCTCAGTCACAGTAGGAACCATTGTACCACATTCTGTACTGCCTGCCTGCTCCACTTCCTGGTATGAGAACTGCTGTGCTAAGATACAGATCTGCCATTAAAAGCTTTCAAAAGTAGGTGAGCCTGGTCAGATGTGCTTAGGCCAGAGCACAGACTAGGCATAGCCACTACTGCATCTAGTTTAAAAATAATCCATGGAATAGTTGTCTTATCTTTTTGCACATTGTCGAATCATCTGAAGATCACGGTGAAGTTCTGTTCACTGTGCAGCCAGTCCTAATGCCCCTGCCCTGAAGGTGATAGTTTTTTCTACATTTAGGTTCCTTTTCAGAAGTATTGCACTGTAGGTGAAGTTTGGTTACGAGTTAATTAAATTAGTGAACCCTGTTCTGAGCATGTCAGTATACATGGCAGGTTTTGTTCTTATTATTTGCATGAAGAAATATTTGCCGAGTTACCTTCAGGTGATATGTTAAACAGGAATCTCTGCTGCTTGTTTCTTATAGCCATTCAAAAATGGTGTTGCTAAGAGGAGCTTGCACTAAGTTGGGTTTACTGGGTTAGATTTCCTTTTTCTCTTCTTTCATATTGTGTAGTTACTTAGCTGCTTTGTTTTTACGGGATCTTTAGAAAAGTAATGTGTCTTCTGTACTGAAGATGTCCCAAGCACATCTGTAAGTCAGTGTTCTGTATTTTGTAACACTAGTGTTCTACATTTGACTGCTTGTTTATATTTGAAGTCTAAGAAGAGTATTAAAAATGGCAAACAATTTAATTGAAATGTTGGCATTCATCTTATATTCTTACATAAAGAACCTCCAAATATGACAATTATTAGTGTCCACAATGTCACAAACTATTTCCCAAATATCGAACAGTACTCAGTTCTGAAGAGTATACTGTCTGAAGAGACTTGCAGATATAGAGTGGAGAAAAGACCTATGAAAATGATTAAAAGTGAGATTGATAGACACATGGAACTTACTGGTTAAATAATGCTTCTTCCTTATATCCCTTAATATTTCTTAAACTTTACATAAGCAAGCAGTTCAGTAAGTAATGGAGAGAATATTTATCCCAGATTCTCTTACAGAAGTAGCTCCTTAGGTACTTGCTGAAATTGCTTTGGCTTACCAGGTTGTTTCATGCTAATTATGGTGTGTTAATACAGTGTGGTTGACCTTTGGCTATGCTGACCTCTAACCTTCCAGGGCCATGGATTCCTCTGGGCCAGCGCTCATCTGACCTTGAGCAGCTTCAGGGAACCCAGAAGGTAGAAATCTAATGTTTAAAGTTTTTTTTTTTTTTTCTTTATGCTGAAAACCATGTCACTGTGGAGTCGGATTAGCATTAGTGCTAGTGTGGGGGGAAACAGACAAATGGCTTTGTTGTGGTACATCACAAGATAGAGGGGAAAAGACAATACCAGAAGTAAAGATGGATAAATAGAGAAGGGTAGAGTTACATAAACAATTACTAGTTATGGTGACTTGAGTCATGCTTCATCATATCTGGTATTTTTATAAAAGATCAAGCTCCAAGGATTATACAAACAAGTGAGAATCTCAGCATTACTTTTATAACCCCTGTATTTGAGAAGTTAACTGTAGAGATCTGAGCTAGAAGCTAAGCTAATAGAATAAAACTAATATTCTCCCCTATTTTATTTTAAAATCAAACTTATGCTTTTGAGCTGGGTTTTTTAGTTAATAGTTGTTTGTATGGCAAGAAGAGATTACAAGGAATTCAGATTTAGTTAGATTCATTGGGAGATCTATTTACAGAAGGATCAAATGAAAGGAGAAGGTGCTTTTTAAAAGCACTAGCTAATGTAATTTGAAACATGCTTAGTGTGGAAATAGATTGACATAGTTACAATTTTGTATGTGGGGTATTATTTCAGAAACTATGTTAAGTGTTCACTGAGAAGTATAGGATGAATGTGCTTTAGAAACAAGGGGTAGGATTCAGGTGCCTAAACATCAAGTGACATTTCATATGCCTTTGGATATTCTTGTCTTCTAGCTTCTGCTATGGAAGGCAGCAAGTCTCCCATAGGTTCTGTGTCCTAGATCCTAGTAAACCTAGGGTTTATAAAATGTCACTACATTACTATGTTTAGGCACTGAGTCACTCCCAAAATGTGTTTACTACTTATTGTTATCTTTGACCCTATGTAGTAATTGTTTGTTCACCTATGTGCTGTGCCTGTTACCTGATCAGGCAACAAAACCATTTTAAACAGCAGAACAATGAATTATCAGTACTGTTGTTTAGTGTGACATTTCATATTAATATTTGTCAACATTAAAAAATAGCATATTCTTAATAGTTTCACAATAATGTGAATGCTACCAAATAATGATTGATTTGATCTTATGAACTGTAGCCAACCCAAAGCACTTTTCATTTACACAAAGGTAAGGTATTGGACAGCACTGATTGGACACTGAGAGAGTGGATTGCAGGATAGCATGGACTCTTAGCTGGTAAATGCTCATTGTTGACCATTAAATTCTGTCATTAGTTTGAAGTTATTTTTAACTTGGCATGAACACAGATATCTATGGTAGAATTAAATTGATTTTGCAACATTGTATATTTGTTTGGTTTTTTTTTTCCCTGACTGCAAAATGAAAAAGCATACCCCTGAAAAGCAAGTGCTGTTCCCAAATTCTTCACAATCAAAATCATATCCAGACATCCACAGAACTTTGAAGTCCTCCATAAACAGGCTTAAGGAAGGAAATCTTTATATAGTATTCTCAAAACATTCACTAAGTGTATCAACCAAATTTGCTTTGGGCAAAACAATAAGTTAGACATACCTGGCTGATAGGGTTTTTTTGTGTCCTCCGAAATCTTTCTATGTAAATGGGAATCAAATGTGAGCACTTCGAGGAATCTTCTCTGACAGCACAGGGGGCTTGTGGCATGGAGACGCAGCCTGATGGAGGGGAATCTATCTGCTTAATTTGCAGATGTGCTCCTGAGAACTCGGTCTACTGTGGCTAACTGGCTGTGACCGTTTTTTTTCCTTTCCTCTCTGCTGTCTTCAGATGGCACAGCAAGAAACCCACCAGCCTCCAGAAGCTTTAACTCTTTGCAGTAGAACCAGACCAGAGTGACAGTAAATGTCTGTTAGTTAGATTGTAAATGGCTGCAGCGTGCACTCCTTTATAGTTTAATTTTTTACACTGCTAAACCTGTCAAGCTCATGATCTTTTCTGGAATATTTCAGTGCTATTGGAATAGAAAAATGTAATCTAAAGTAATTTTTGATTTCAAAGAAAAAATAATCTCAATAGCTAGCAAAAGAAAAGAACTATTGATTGGTGTACTACTGCTTTCCCTGGGAATGCTCTGCTGCAAGTAGGTAGTGACATTGAAACAGGGCAAAGGAAATGACAAATGCATGCAACCCAGTGAGTGAGGGCTGACTATAAATGCAATTCAAAGTCCACTGAAGTTGTTAGGAATGTATTTTTTCTACTTCAGTGGCCTTCTGATCAGACCTTAAAAGACTAATAAAACTTTGCACCCTTCTGTGGCATTTTTCATCAGTTTCACAGTGCTTTTCTTCAACAAAAAATAATTAGACTCTGGGAAGTCCTCTGGGAACATATCCTTTCAACAGCCAGCAGTGCAGGGGCACAGAGGATAAGCCACTTGCATAACATTGCACAGCAAATAAACAGAAAAACCTGGAAAACAATTCACTCTTCATACCTCCCTGCTTTTGTTTTCCTGGCCATACTTCACCCACTCCTGAGTTACGACATCTGCTGCACAGTATTCTAGAAATATCTCATCTCCCATTTGAAACTGCTGTGCAAAGAGAAGTAGAAAGAGCTTGAAATGGAATTTGATTAGTACAGCAAAACAAACATACCTAATGTTTGCGAAAATTGTCTTGAGTCATTGAATAACTGTAATGCAGGTAGGATGTGGTGACGGTTCTCATCTGAAATACAGCAGCTCTAAGGCACTGTGCCCTGTAGCATTCATATGGATCTATTACTTCTGAAACAAAGGTAAAAGTAGGATGTACTGCAGAGTTGAATGCTGAAGAACTTCCCCCAAATTTAAGGGCATTCAGATCACAGTTATTTCTGTTTTCAGTAGCGCCTAGATGATACGTGACAGCTTCTTATCCAAGTGCTTGACATAGTCTGACCCTTGTTTGGGTCTGTGATCAAAGATCTACTGGCAATAGAGATACAAGTGTTTAAGTGAAAAATCCAACCCCAGTTGTGTCTCCTTTAATATTTTACATTCATTTTATTCTCCTTCTGCCAGTTGACATGCCTTATCTTTAGAAATTCTTTTTCCAATTACTGTGGCTGAGAAGATGGAGAAATTAAAGTTTGTTGGCAACAGCATGTCAGTTTTGGATGAGAACATGGTCTGTCCAAGCTGGTCTTCTGTAACTGTCTGTGACAAACTGCTTTGGAGGAGCTGCGGCAACTATGTTCTGAATAATGTATCTACAAGGCAGGAAGATCATGTTCAGAACTGTCCAGGTCATAGCAAGAACATCTAGGATTTGCATCCTGAATTTATTTGGCAGAGAACCCATGCAAAAATGAATAAATAGACTTTTCCTTCACAATTTCTCTTTTAATAACATTGACATAACAAGTATGTTTTCAGCAGATTGCTCACTGTTATGGAAATGTTTTGTTTCCATTGATTTTCTTCTTCTACAATTAATTACTTAAAATAATACGTGGTTTACATCTTCTTCATCCCAAATCATTCCAAATTGCATTGAGATATTTCCAGGCTTTTCAGCATATTTTCTGCCAGTAAAACACAGTCATCTCTGAGCTGGAATGTCACTGACTCCCTGTGGGTTGCCGTAATGCACTCCAGCTCAGCAGGGAAAGGGAAGACCGCCTTACTTGTGTAGGGTTAGCCAGCCAGAATGCAAATATTCTGGCTATTTAGCCAGGACCTGTGGGCTGAAACCTGTGAAAAAATGGCACAGAGAGTCCAGCATCCTACAGTCTTCAATTTTCTGTCTCATCTAAAAACATCACTAAAACAGTATTTAACATGTGAGGGACAGGGCTTTATTTGGAGGCCTAATCTAAAATAGCTGACTGAATCCAGCTGTCCTTTGACTGTCAAATCCGGGATGATCGCATTCCAGGGGACAGTGGCTACCATGTTTTGAGGAGTGCTTGGTGCACAGGAAACATTACCCTTGTCATAGGCCTCCAGGTGGTCTTTAAAGGGAACAGCGCTCTTGAAGCCATTGGAAATTCATTAAAAAAACCTTCTGATCATGTACGGGACTGACACTGAAATCAAACATGATCAATGCGCTTGCTTGCAATTAAAGCCTGTAGATATATCCCTTAAAAGCTCATATGAGCTCATATGAGCTGGGCACAAGAGGCCATCACAAAGGTCAGCTCTGAGGCTCAGTAATGCACTTATGCAAGCAGATGCAGCTCCCATCCACGCAAATTGCTGATGCATTAAGTGTGTGCCCTTAAGGCCTCCTGCTGAAGGCAGTGGCAAATGTCCGGTTGATTTAAACAGGATTAGCTGTTGCAGATCACATTGAATTGAGAGATGCTGCAAGGAACCTCATCTGAAAGTTTTCGTCCTTTGTATTGAAACTTTTTCTTTTCAGTTTGTTCCCACAGTTCAGTTGACCTGCACCTGCTCGTGGCCAGAGCTTGCTGCCGCCAGGTTTGCTCCAGGAGCTCTGCCTCCCTGCAGGTGGTGGGTGGTGGGAGGGGGAGGGAGAAAAGTAGGGCAGGACAGTAGAGCAGGGAGAGCTTTCTTTTGCAACTGTAGCTTTGCAGATGTCTAGACAAGAAAGAAACAGCTGACTGCCTTCTGGAAAGTGGGTAACCTTCCTGTGCTGATGCACTGGAATCGCTTTATGTCTTTCTCTGGGCAAGAATTCACAGAATTGCTCCTTTCACATCGTCCACTTTCAAAGTGCCATCCTGGGATGTTTGCTAAAGGTGGTGACCACAGTCCATATCTAAAAAGAAACATTTATTAAGGACAGGCTTGAGTTCCAGCTTTGCATGTCTGCCTGCACCATGGGGGCTGATGATCTGCACTCCAGGCTCCAGCTCTAGCAGTAGTATGAGTATGAGTACACTGGTAACATCTGCTTTTGCTAGGGTGGAGGAAGCACAGCTTTCTGGGCCATTTGGGAGTGTGTTTCTGATGAGGCCGTGCTTTCACGGTTGCATAAACAGCTATGACAGGCTGCTGAAAGGGGCAATCCTGCATCATTCCCTTGCTCCCACTGCAGGTTCCCACTATCCCCTTGTGCAGGCACTCACGATCATATGGCTATAAGGCAGATCAGAAAATGCATATTTAAAACAGGCATACATATTTTGCACAGTTTAGTTTCAGGTTTTATATTGGTAGTTTATTTTGTCTGGCCAAGAGATGGGCTGGAATGAAAAGCCAAGGATTGAAGAGGGAAAGAGGGCGGTCGCAGCCTTTTTGGGAGCAGCCAGCACTTAGATAGGCTTAAATTGATTCTGACTGCAGTTGTCTGATACAGGCTTATACCTTTTGCAAAGGTGCTACCTCGTTCTTTATCGCTGTAATAATATTGTAGCAAATCCATACTCCTCTAGAGTCTCCTTGACTCATTAATGTCGTAAAGGGTAGTTAGACAGCAAGGACTGGAAATCAGATACTTTCCCTCCAAAAGTACTAATCTCTGCTCTTCAGATTGAGTTTACTTTAGTTGATAACAATATAGGATGTAGGTCACTCATTTTTTGTATAATTAAACCAGCTTCCTTGAGCAAGCTTTACACAAATATGTAGGTACCTGTATTACACGGAGTGACTTCTACAGTACTGCTCTCTAGAGGGCAGTTTGGGATGTTACAGTTTTTTGTAAGAGACCGCGTGCTGTTACGTAGCTCCTGGAACAGGTTGGAGAGGAGACTGATGTACTGAATCACAGTGTGCTTTCAGATCATCCTTGGGAGGCAGTAACCAGCTCTGGTTCTGTACTTGGTCCCTTGACAAGTTGCTAAACATTTAAGACTTGCCTATACACCTGCAATATTGCCTAATTACATGAGTGGTCAACCCACAGAGATCATGTCTGCATTGCCTTTACCAGCCTGCCCCATCGCGAGTGACAGCTTTTGTGTTGCTGAACTAGCCAGGCCAAGACAATCCCTAGAATCAAGGTCTTTAGTACAGACTGACATGTAAAACCTTTATGGATGAGAGGTGTTATAGAAATACTTGTTGCTTGTAATAGAATAGGATTGCTTTTATGGGAGGTTAGTTAGGTCTGAAGTATTAAAGACCCCTTTGAAAAAAGTTAGTTGTGACAGGTGTAGTTACTGTGCTAGCTCTATAGGGAAAAAAGATCAGGCATTGTCCAGTGGTAACAGTGTATAAGATGTAAGAGTAATGTATTTGTGTTCAATCTGATTTGTGAGACATAGGTTATAAAATCTCGAGAACAGGTATATGTAGTGATGTTTTCCATGAACCTATGAGAGATCTATAAATAAAAATTTCTGAATAGCCCTGTTTTTATTGAGAATGACTTTTGGGAGAGCAAATTCATAGTGTGGAAACCTGACTTGAACCTATGCCATAAACGCTAGGGAAGTACTTTTTTTTTTTCCCCAGAAAAATAAAATTATGTAAGGTTTTAGTGAGTTTGTAGAGAGGATTAGCTTATTGCTCTTTCCATTTAAAATCTTGGTTTTCCTTTCATTGCCTATATTATATTTAAAAGAAACACAATAAAGCACTCAAAAATGGAGCACAAACCAGGAAGCCTATATTCCACCACATTTTTTATTGTTTAATAGAACTAATAACTGGGTAATTGAAATCATGCTAATACTCACTTGACCTGCCTCTGTGATTCAATGCAGGGATTTCTGGTTTGGCTTAAACTGCTGGGAAAAAGACTGCATTTTGAGAAATAAAATTGATTTTCCAGCAAGGCTTAATGAATGATTGCCTCAAGAAGCCTCATTACAGTAATTTGGATAAATGAGCAGGAGTGAAATGCAAAAAGGAGAAAGTATAGTTGCTGCTTGAATGCATCACTTACTGATATTTGATTCTAAAACTATGCAGAGCCAGCACAGGGAAAGGATCAGATATCCTTGCCTTACTTTCCTTGAAATATCCAAGTTAGTTTGATGCCTTTTTGGAAAAAAGAAGATAAGATTTTTATTTCAGTAGTAGTCGCTCTCTAGCGGAACAATGCAGTCATTTCATTCATAGAGGTGTGATTGTATCCGGTTCATAAATTGCAGGTGATTCCAATCCATTATTGTGCATTTTTTTACTTTTTTCATGACAGTTCAAAGAAGTTATTGCCTTGAGGCTGTGAATTGGATGATTGCTGAAGCCTTTTACTTTTGTAGAATCTACTGGTTAGCTCCTTAGCAAAGGTGAGAGTCTTCTGGTCAGCCTGGTTATAGCTGTTCACATTGCAAAACTCTGCAGCTGATACAGTATGGTATTCATTTAAGAGATACTCAGGAATAAAGTAGGTGGGAAGCAGCAGAAGACCCAAATGGAATGAAAATGAAAAATACAAAAACCTTGATAAGCTGGGATATGTTTCTAAACCTCAATTGTTCCAGCCAACCTAACTATATGTTAAATTTCAGGGATAGTAGATGTTCCCAAATACCATCATTTGTGCTTGCTTTCATTAGGGTAATGGAATAGCACCTTGCAGTTCTTCAAAATAGTTGAAAATGGGGGGGACAGGTAGTTCTAGCTGCTAGTCTCTCCTCTTTATTGTTTAAGTGAATGGCTGTTCTTCTGACAGAACCTAGGCTTTTATTAGGACCTAGCTGTTTTTTCCTCTCAATGAGGAGATGATTCTGTAGACGTAAATAACAGCTGTGCAAGGGAAGATAAGGTCTGTGTTGGACTATCACCTCTGCAGTCCATTTTCTATTTTATTTCTTGCTTTAGATTTTTGAAGCAAAACTCTGAAGTTCTTATAAAAAACAATGGGGGATGGAATCCAAAATGACAAATAGGGTTTCCTCCCCTCTTTTCCAATTTAGGATTTCTTAAAATATGAAAAATTTAGTGAACTCATGTACCAATATTTTTTTTTTCAGAAGAAAAAATAAAGAAATGTGGCTTATGAATTGCAAGTTATTTTATTGTCTTAACCCAAGATGAATACCTTTGACATAGTTGATAACAGATCTCATATACTAATGGCTGTAATAACCATATGAGCTATAGCAGAGCTATTCTGGATTTACTTCTTTGACGTGGGTAAAAATTTGGTCCATTTTCTGGTAAAAAAAGCTGTTAGTCTTAAGAAAGTAATCTTTTCCGATGCTTGGAATATCTAAGGAATTTTCTCTACTTTTTTTTTTTTTTAAAGTAATATGGTTTTGATGATGCGTCTCCCAATGCATACATATTGAAGTGCATGCTGGATGAAAATATGTAGGCTCAGTGAAATATATGTTTAAAACCTTTAGGGATGACTTTCTAATCTCCATACCTCAGGATATTTCAGGTATTAAATGTTAGATTATATTCTAACAGCATCCAGTGCCTGCTTTTTCATGAGGCTGATGTTCTGGCTTTTGCAGTCGTAGTTTGGCTAAAACTTTATCGAGTTGAATTCAGACTGCATTTTCTAGCTACCTGATGAGTCAAAACCTGGTGTTTATTCAAGGTCCTGCTGCACTATTGCTCCTCTACAGCTTAACCTAGTCCAGATGCTTAATCTCAGGCTGATTACCTGGTGGCTGTAGAACGTGGCATTCACTGAGAAAGCTGCTGTTCAGCTTGGTTACAGATGCAACTGTTCCCCCAAGTTGCTTATCAGTTTTCTAGCTTCTCAGAGCATTTTAGAGTAAAGGAATCTAAGCTTTATTGCCAGCCCTCCTCTGATTTGTTTATAAGTCATTTTAACTCTTGGTGACTCAATTTTTTCATCTGTTATTTGGAATAATATTTGTTTGCTCTTCCTCATGGGACTATTGTGAAGTTTATTTCATTAGTGTTTATAAAGGACTTGGAGATCCTAGACGCCAGATGCCAAAGAAAAACAAAAGGTTGTTATTACAATTTTCTTGATTAAATATATGTGGGTTTTTTTCTTTGACACTAGCCTTACAAAGCACTGCAGTCTTTCATATAATGAAATTTACCTCAAATAATGACTGTAATAACTGAACAATAATGGGGAATAGAAGGCATTGCTTCCCTCTGAAACCACTGTAATTTGCATAAACCACTCTGAGAGTCTGGAAAATTATTTTCTGCTTGGTCAGTCCACAGAGAGATTAATACTGGTTTGGGTTTTTTTGTAAAACATTAGAAAACTTAAACTAGTTGATGTATGTGTGTGTGTGTGTTTTTATCTTTAGCATATTAGTCTTCTTTACAAGCTGGCAATCCAGTGAAATTAGAGTTTGACAATAGAAATCATGCTTTGTTTTCCTGCTGGGCTCTGAACAATTCTTGTTCAATCTTATTTAACTTTAAAATCAAGTTGGCAGCCTTTCTTTAGTGTAGTTGATTTGAAGTTTTGCTGAAGAATTAAGCTTTCATTCCCAAAAGACACTTCTTAATGCTATGGTAAATCAAGAGAAGAAACACAGGAACACATGAAAATCAAGCACTTAGTGTATAATGCATTCTTGCATCTTTATTACATTTATGTATGCAAACTGGTCATTTACATTTTTTAGTTAAGTTGTGAGAAAATGTGCCAGTTATGTGTGTCCATGCCTCACCTGTATTTTTCTGCTTCTAATAGTCTTGTCCTATGTGTATAAAAAATCAGTAATACTATTAACTATTTAGCATCACACAACTGTCAAAATGCATTTACAGAGCTTTTATAAGTGTGAGGCAAGGTTAACTTCAGCTTACTTCACCAAGAGCTGTTTCAGGGCCATTACCTCCCTTAGAGTCTGGTAAAGTGATGAAGAGGGGCTGGAAAGCTGTTGCTGTGTGACTGAAAAGTGGAGCTTTCAAGTACAGAGAAGCCTCTATGGGGATCCTTCAGTTCTCAGCATTTGTTCCTTTCTTGAGAGTGGTCCTTGCCTTCCTATGTGGCTGCCCAGTTCCATCATGACCTCCCTGTCCTGTGTGCTGTCACAGCATACACACATATCTCATCATGATTTAACATGCCCTCCAAAATCTGGGTTTAGTGACTTTGATGGTACAGTGAGCAGTGCACCTGCAGAATGATGGATTCAGTCCAAGTTTTGAATGTACAGGTGTCCCAGTTGTTCAATCCACATGCTAGTGAGTGGTGTCACTGTTTCTGCAAAGAGGACAGGGGTTGTAAGACTGAACAACTTAAAATGAGGGGGAATGAACACTGCTGAGATAGGTTGGCACTTCAGTGGCCCATATTGCCTGAGGACATAAATTTCAGGCATAGATGATCACAGTCTCTCCCTTTGAACTTAAAATTACTAAGTCCACTTGAATTTTGGGGGAGATGTTGTATAAAGGCTCACTGACACAGTCAGAACTTCACAAGGAGAGAAGAAAAGTATGACATTCTGGTGCTCATCTATGTCAATTAGGGACTCTTCAGTTAATTTGTTTTCTGCCTACAGGGACATATGGCTCTTTTCTTTCTATTGCAGAAGCAGCCTACTAAAGCAGATACACCTGTTTGACTGTCAAGGTGTGGATCATGGGAGAACAGCTGTTAAACAAGAGCATCCTTGATCAATTTATTAATAGCCATGAGCAGTCGTATGAAGAGTTTCTAAATACATTCACTTACCTTTTGAAAGGTATGTAACTTCCCAAATCTCCCATTAGAAATTGCAGCCAGAAGGGAAGGTAAAAAGAGAAGCAGTAGTATTTAGTGTTGTTCTGCTACTTCCTTGCTTTGTGACCTTAGGCAAATCCTTGTGATGCTTTTGTTTCTTCTGTCAGCAGTGGGATCCCTAAGGATAACTTTCCTTAGCTTGGTTCACAGACTGCTAAGGTAGGTCTCTACAGGTGTTCAAACATGTTTTACTTGCTTTAGGGAGCTGGGGGAGCCTGCACTACTTGGAAAGATAGGCTTTTCTTAAGTATGTCCTGCATTGTTTTGCTAGACAAGATTCCATAAAAGAAGAAGAGCCTAAGGAAAGTACTTAATAGTATGAGATGTCAAAAAATTAGAGATGTGCAATTTGGATGCTTTCACAGATTTACTAACACTGGCTTGCTGTGCTGTGCAGTCATGTGTGCCAAGCTAACAGATAACTTGGATGAAGACGCATCAGGACATCAGATTAGGATGATTACGCTGAAAAGGTCTCTTGCTCTGCGGATGAAATAAAAGGTGGGGCTTAACCTTCATCTGAGCATTGCTGAATTACAGGCATTTCGGATCTGGATCCAAATTCTGTAGCTCAGGTTCATTTCTTTTGGCCATATTAAGTCAGGTGCCATAAAAATAAATGCAAGCTACATATTACTCACTTAAAATTCTCTTTACTACAGCTTTGCACTAAAAATGATGTCCTCATCTTATTGCAGAAGCACTGTATTTTTCAATTACAGCATGTGGCATGCTCCATTGATTGGCACTCAGAAGTCTGTCCTGTCCTTGTCCTTCAGGCAGAACTGTCAGTCACAGGCACTGAGCAAAAAAACAGTGTGGGAGTGGAAGCTGCCATAGAAATAATCTTGTGGCAACCTTCTGTCTCCTCCCAATAAAAAATAGAAGAGAAAGGAGACACTGGGGGATGAGATATGAGGACTGAAAATTAGGTTCTGGTCTTCTTTATGTATGATTGATATACTGGGGATAGGTCCTATTTTAGAAGCATGCTGCATATCATGATGCTACCTGCAAAAAGCCTCAGCGTGTATTTCAGTCACTTTCGTTGTCACTATAGCATATGCCACTAAAACCATATAAAAAGTGGAGCTTTAGCTGAGTCAAATGCTTAAAAATGCAGTTTCCTATGCTGATGTAAACAAAACAACTCAGCTTGTTTTCCTCCCACCTTCATTTTCCTTTAAAAATACCCAAAGGTGTTGGTTTGCATTATAAAGTAATGATGACCTGCAAAAATCCCACTTGAAGCACAAGGCATTTTAGCATCAGAACAGTGCAAAATACTTTATGAAATTTCACATTCTTAGTTTCTTAATTTTGCATTTGAAAAATAGTCATTTGGCTATTTTTTTTTAAGCAACTGTGATAACTTAATAAGACTATCTGTTAATAGGCTCCAGAAATTTTTACTTTTATGTATGAGTTCCAATATTTACTGTGGGGATATGTTTGTGGTTACTGTCAAGTCAAATCTGACCATTTCAGATTACCTTTCTGAATTTGGCCTGATAATGGAGTTGATCTACACATTAAATCTTTGTATAATGAGCATTAATGTCACAATTTGCAGTCCTGCGTAATTATATATGGAGATAGTTATTAGTATACACAAATAATCAAGCCCATTTAGTTGTGTGTGTAAATATATAGGAGCTCTTAAAAAAATCCTTGAAAAACATCACCATCTGGTAGATTTTTGGCTGTCTTAACATTGGAAACAGAAGACACACACACAACTAATTGGATCCCACTGATTTCATAGAGTACCATATTTATAGAAGATGATTTTCAATTGTGCATGAATTTGTACTAGCTCTCTAGTTGGGATTGCAAGGATATTTCATTAGGAGTTTCTACATTGTTCTTGAAAGCTTCTCATAAGAATCTGATTTCCTAACTAATGTTTAATTTTTCTTCCTTAGTTAAATTTACACACAGTGAAATTGAAAATAATATACCTTGAGTAAAAAAACCCAAGCATCCTTGACTGGTCTGGCCTATCTAAAAAGAACCCATTGAGGCTATAAATGTCAGCCTGGAATAACCCCCTCTGTAGAGTAAGAATAGAGATCCTATTCTTCCCTGTGTTATTTGAAAAAATATTCTCTTAGCTCAACTAGAACAAGATTTGGAGTCAAAATAAGGTCCTTCTAAATTCTGTGTAATTCATTTAGTTATATGTGTATG
Source organism: Balearica regulorum gibbericeps (assembly GCF_011004875.1). Taxonomy (NCBI): domain Eukaryota; kingdom Metazoa; phylum Chordata; class Aves; order Gruiformes; family Gruidae; genus Balearica; species Balearica regulorum. Next base: position 48,882,255 of record NC_046188.1, on the reverse strand, counting down.
GTTTAAATAGCACACAGATATGTTATAACTTTGTTGGACCATAAAATTGTATCTTTGATATAGGAATTTAATCTTCCTGATTTTAGTATTCCTAAAAACCCAATGATTCTGTTTTTTAAAATGTGCTTGGTGCTGTGACAGAATGAGAGTTCATAGACTAATTGACAAGTAAATCCTATAGTAAGTCTTTTACCTCACTTCTACAAAATCTGATGGGACATGGATATTGAAATTTTAAATTTTAAAACTCTGACCTCAGCATTTAAAACTCTAAAAGAACGTGACCTTTGTATCTTAAATGCATAATATTTAAAAAGTATGGGACCACTCCTTCCATATTGGAAAATTTTTTAACCCTTTTTATTGATTCTGTAATGGAAGGATACGTGAGGGCTAGGTTAAGATTCTAGTAAGTCTCTTACTTTTCCTCTGTACAGCATCCAAAGTGTGTTTTTTGTCAAAAGGATAATATTAACAAAATGAATAGATAGGTGAAAGGGCTGGTAAACCCATGGGCATATAATTTATTAATTAGAGCACATGTCCCTAGAGATGAAATTTTTCATGCTCACTGTAAAGCTTTGCAGAAGTTTTCAGCATCTGGAAAAAAACAACAACCTCTTGTGCAAATCCAAAGCAAAGATATTGGTAAGATGAATCATTTCATTAGTCATTTATTTTAATACATTCATTTGTGCTGCTCTTAGAATCACTGAACCCTCTTCTGCTTATGCCAAGTTACATATTTAGTTTTGTTAGTTTGTTCTTTTAGCTTTGAGTATAAAAACAATCTGAGAATAAAATGGCTAACTGGCATTTTCTTTGAGGGTGTACAACTTCACTATATTTTTTTAAGTCCAATGAAAAATCTTAAGAGTGATTTCTTTACTGTGCAGTTGAAGAAGCCTCAGAAGGTTTACAAAGGAATCAAAGGATACAAAGGTATCTATGACACAGATTTCTGTAGATGTGGTCAATGAGTGGTCTCTTCAGAACTAAACGCTTCCTAGAACAACTTTGGACAAAATCTCATGGAAATAGATCCAATCCCCACTTACTAAAAAAAGTGCCACACAGGGAAAGAGGCTCCTTCAAATCTTAGGAAGAGTGTTTGAAATCTGGTGGAGAACTATGATGTCCAAAATTAGAAGGCAGCATCTGCTCATTTTTCTAAACTCAGAGGAAGATTGGGAAATTTACTGGAGCATAAGATATCTCCTTTGACCTTATAAAAAAAACAACCAACCAACCAAAAAATGGTCCAAACTTCAAATTTTTCATCTAGATTTTAAGTTATTCCTTTCCCACTTCTAAAAATAAGGGATCCTGGATCAATCAGCTGCATAGAAAAATGCTGCCATGAATAAAATTCTTAGCCAAACCTAAGTTTAGATTGATGTTTTTTCCATGGTCCTGGGCATTTGACCACTGGGATTAAATTCAGTCCATTCCTGCTGTTAATTTTGTTCTGTTTCATATACCTCACACTGCCTGGCAGTGTGTTGAAGTCTGAGGATTTTGAGCAGGCCAATCTCTAAGCAAATTGAACCTTGGGTATATACCTCATAGCCTCAGTGCTGTTGTTTTTATGCTTGTGTGCCGAGCAAGCTGTCAAGTGGAGGAAGTTGGAAAGTGGCTGACCACTTCTCTGCTTCCAGGTGGCATGCAAGAGCCATATTCTGTGTTGTGATCAGATTAATTTAATTCCCCAGTGAGAGCGGAGCGATATATTTAGTTCACAGTCCATTTGATGGTAGCTGTCTGCTTCCTTTTTTCGTTAACCGCATTTAGGAAAAACAACAACTTTAAACTTCCTACATAAGTGTCAGTGGAGGCACTTTACAAATGTGAGTCTTAAGAGCAGAAAGCATAGCAGAAAACTATATAAGAAATGACAGTAAATTCACTTTAATTTTAAAAATGGACCAGTAGGACAATGCTAACCCCGAGAGAAATTTGCAGCCTTCTTCCTGTTAGTGGATTTGCCAATAAAAGCAACTAGGCAGTTCAATAAAACTAATTAAATTAATCTGTCATCCCCAGGGAACTTAAACAGGGCATGAAATAGGGAAACAGCATCAATTCAGAGCTCTATATTGATGTGTTCTGCTGGATCATTGGAAAGAATTGGGAGAAAAAAAATGCAATTTTCTATTGATCATAAATTCAGTAGCTATCTCTATGTAACCTTCATTCAATATAGTAAAAAATCAAATACCATACAGAGCCCCTAAATGTGTAAAAAAGCTGCAGCCATAAGACGCAAACAGATTATTTTTGAAATAGTAATAGCTGATCTGTTTTATGGATATTTGTTGTCCTTAGATCTCAGTGGTATTTGCCATGCAAACTACTTAATCTCCATTGTATAGACAGAAAAAAAAATAGGCATAAAGAGGGGAAATGACTAGAGTTCATTTGCACAGTAGCTCACTGGCAGCACCAGATAAGGACAGCGGCACTCAGACTCCTGGAAACTTTGACAGCCTTTGAACAATAGTGCTTCTCTAATAACAATTCTTTGTTCTTTTCTGTGATGCCTGTATTACTAAACAATTTCTAAAGATTGTTTTAGATGGAAAAAATGTATTTTAATTCTGTTGCATAACGTTGATTTTCTAGAATGTAGAAAAGGGAAATAGTTCATAATTTTGCTGTTGATCATTTGATATAGATTCCATCCTATAGTGGCTATGATTGAATCTGTATTACTATAAAAAGCAGCAACACAGAACGAACTCTTGCTCTAGCTCATCACCTTGCCTTGAAAGGCATTGAAGTGTGCTAAATGCAGCTGTTGGCTAAGTTTCATGAGGTGAGGAAGCACTGTTAGCCCTCTTTTCCAGATGTGGAAATGATAGAAAGCAAATAATGTCAGAGAGCAGAGCCATATGGTGGCTCAACAGGACAATTAGAAACAGAAATCAGGTGACCTCACTTCCAATTTAGTGCTGAACTCTTTATAGAATTGTGTGCTTTTCTGTGTCCAGTATAAAATTACATAGAAATGCCCCATTTCAAGAAAGTAGGTATTTGCCTTTAAAAAAAATCAGGCCTTTTTGAAGATTCATTAAGAATGTCTTAATTTTAATATCCAAAATCAAGCATTTTTTAAATTTTTCATCTCTCTGACATTTTATTAATTTGTTCCCACCTGCTGTAATCTTTTTATGATATTACTTGTTAAGAAAGGAATACTTTGTACGGAAATGTCAGATGCTTTTAATTATATACAATTCACTTGTGTCTTACAGTGCTTATGTACTAACCTGCTAGTGCTGAATTCTTCTGGAATGCAAGTACACAGAAGATTTTCAAAATCAATTCTGTCCTGATTTATTAGTATATCACGTACTCTTTTAAAGTGCTCCCAACATATGTATTTAATGTAGTTCCCTCATCCTGACCATGAATTTAAGCACATTTGTGGTTCCTTTGACTGTAAAAAAGAAAAAAAACCCACAAGTTTAACAAATACAGTGCTTACTTAGAGTTATAAACTCAAATACATTCTGTTTCTTTTAGCTAAGGTTCAAAGTATTGCTCACTGTAGCCAAGACTCAAGGAAGTGTGGAGTTCCTGTACACATTGGACTAGTGTTCTCCCCTTAGTTACTGTCTAATTCAAAGCTCTTCATAAACTATCCCTCAAACACAGTTTCTGAAATGTAACTCAATTTGCATTCTGCAAATGACAGTGTAGATTTTCTGAAGCAATCGGAAGCAGGCCCACCTTTATCAACTTCTGGAAAAAGTCTTCCAGCTTTTATATCCTGATACACTGTCAAATAATAATTGCAAAATACTATCAGTTGTACAGCCTGTGCCTTTACGATGCTGTTTTTTCCCCCACCACATAAACACTCTATTGTTAGAACTAGTATGTTGACATTGCTTGGTAGTGATAGATAGCACTTGATCCCTGGTAGATATTAAGAGGTGTAACTCCCTCTTAATACTTAGTTACTTAACCATAACTCTGCTGGTTAATGTCAGCTGAGGATCTGGTCTAAGATTTCTGCCATGGTTTTCTGAATTTTTTAAAGATAATTTTTCATCATCATCTGTTGGAAGAAGTAGGATTTTGCTCATGACAGGCTACTGAAATGGTCAAGTGCACATTTGCCTTGTTATTTTACTGACTGCATTATAATATTCAAACGGAGAAGGTATCTGGCAACAGCACTATTGAACCATGGAAGAATAATACATATTTTTAAATGATCAGCTGGGGTGAATGTGGTATAAACAGGAAATACTGCCCCTTTTCTAACACTGACACTATCTAAAGCACAACAGAGACATAGATATTGATACAGATAAACACTACATAAAACCAGAACGTATAGGTTCCGTTAAGGAAAAAGAGAGAGATACTGATGTAGTAAAAGAACAGTTAAACTTTTGAAAACTAAGAGCTGAGTTAGTTTTGAAAAAGTATTGCTGTACATTAAGCTAAAGCAGGTGTGTGAGAGTGGCTGAAATATACTTGAGAGTAACAGTCATTCGTCTTTCCCCTGAAGGAGTGCATACAAAAAAAAAGTCCTTTCCTGTCTAGTTTTTAAACATACTACAGTAAGGGAAGTATCAAAAAATGGCAGTCAAAAGTATTAATTGGGACTTAAGAGTTTACCCTTTTAAGTCAGAAATAGTCCCACTGAAGTTACTTGTCCCAGTCTATGGAACATGTATTTATGCCAGCTGAGGACATGGTGTAGTGAAATTTCCTTAGGAAGCTGGCATTAGTGAGAAACGAATCAAGCCCATATTACTGAATATAGTGAAAGCTGACCTTTTTTTGAAGAGGAAAAAAAAGGTGAACAATACTTTTTGCTGATTATTTGTCATTTAATCAAGATCAAAGACATAAGGGGAAAAGGCTGCACCAGCTGAATCTTTGTTTTGGTGTAAAGAGGAAAGAATTCCATAGACATGAGTGAGTTACCCTGGGGGAACACTGCAGTGAAGGAAAGGGGATTCAGCAGCAAAAATGCCCTTGTTAATTGGCAGTAGAAATTGAAGAAAGCGTAGATAGGGAAGACCACAGTGTTTGACCTATTGGACTTTCAAGATGAGTTACAAATATTAATTTGCACGCTTGGGCAAGTAAGTTGTTATTTTCTCTTAGTTACTTTGACAGAAGAGTTCTGCTTGCTCAGTGCTACTGCACTGTCATTGAAATTAGTGAGGGTTTTGGTTGAGTAAGATTGGAATGGAACTTTAGGAATTTAGATAGCTAGGGGATAGATAATTTGAATGCTGAGGGTTGGCTGATATGATGTAGTATCTATTGAACATCCACTGCCTTTTTGGGTGGCATCAGGAGGTTAGGCAGGATGCCCTAAGACTCTTAAAACAGCACTACATAACAAAGTTCAGGTGCCTGAATTGCACCTGGATTACTCTTGCTTAAGGACAGGCATATAGGACCCTAATACTGAAATCTTCCAGGTACTGTATGGGATACTTGGGTTTTTTCTCATGAAAAGTTGGACAAACTGCATTGATTTACAGAGATTTATGCATTTAAATACATGGAAACAGGAAGATAGCTTGAGAATGTATATCAGAGCAGGTTTTCTAGGCTAAGTAATTATAAAATAAAACACTATGTTCTATTCTCAGCTGGGCAATATACAGGCAGGGGGAGGCTGAAAGTTTGGGTGCTGGTTTGATTGAATTATCAAAAAGAAATAGACGGCTTTAAAAATTATCTTCCCAACAAATTGGATTTTTGGCCTTGAAATTTGTTTTTTCCTCTTACAGCTTGGTATTTAGGGTAAATGAACTCAGCACCATACAACAGTTTACATAGTTGCAAAGAGGTAAATACAGATACTTCTACAGTATGGTACGGTCTTTTGAACATGTCGAAGTGCTATGGAAGCACTTCAGTGACAGGGTTTGTTCTTGTTTTAACATGTGGCTGTTCGCTGATGATGTGTTCGAAGAATGGAGATAGTAAATGAACATGAAATTTGTACTTGTGACCTCTGCATAAGACAGTTATCATGCTACTGTGAGTAAAATTATTTTTTGTTCAGGAGTCCTGCACAATGTCACTGTATTACTTGAATCCCAGGTTTCCCATCAAAGCATAACTTGGAAGGGATTTAAGGGATTCACAGGCCTTCTGCTGGCCCTCAGTCCAGCATTTTGAGGTCAAAGAAGTAAATTGGAACTTACAATAGTATCTTTGCTGTATTTTTTTTTTTTTATAGTTAAAGGGATCCATTTCTCATTCTCACCCAGTTTTTGTTTTTGGAATGAATTAATTGAATTGAAAAAAGGTGAGAAATACCTGGCAGTTTGTATTGTTTCATCCAGTGTATTATCCCAAGCAACATTTTCTACAGTATGTTATTGATTGCTGCATCTGGTCTGGCTTTGAAATGTTTCAAACCACAAGACTTTTATCATTCTTCTGGGGCTACTATTTCATGTAACAGATTTCACTGACAGGAAGTTTTTCCTGATAATCTTGGTAGCTCTCTTTTCTGGCTTTGTGATAAGTGACTTCATTATTCTTTGACATATGTGGGTGATGAATGGACATTTTCAAAAGATTCCCTTCCAAATTGGAAGACAAAGAGAATTTTAAACAATATAGAGGATAGGTAGTGGGAGAGAAAGAAATTATCAAGCTGGATATACTTTCTGACAGAAGTACGTTTCTGAAGTCTGCAACGTACTTTTCAGTGACACACAATTATGATGAATACTTCTCTGAGAAACTCAGATTTACTTTTCTAGACACCTAAGATGGCTTGCTATTTCGTTGTTAAGGTACTGACAGTGGAATTTCTAAAAGGTAAGACTGAAAAACTGTCTGCAGAGTGAATATGTGAATCTTTCCATCATTTCAGCCACCTTCTTCTGCCACTTTTTGTTGTGTTTGTATCCCTTACTTTGGACTTTTGTCACATGTTGTAAAGGCTAGCGATGTACATCTGGGTCTTGGCAAGTTGAGAACTGTGACTGTGAATAATGAATCAATTATCACTTAGTCAGGAGGAAGACGGAGTGATCCTCTTGCTGGCTTGAATATGATCTTTCTTCCTTCCCCTTCTCTTGCAAAAGTAAAGACAGAAATGGTTGAAATTCAGAACAAAGGAATACAGCTGTGATATTTCTCTGCAGGTTGTACTTTCTCTTTAAATTTAGAACAATTTATGTGTGTTGTTTTTAATAATATTTTTTAAGATCATAACTGTTACTGCTTCAAGAGAGTTATGTGATGCATGCATTGAGAAACTGTAGGTATCAATAGTCACTGTGGACATCTGAAGGTGGATCTAACTGGCCCTCAGGGACTGTGCTTGAGGCTAGCAACGTAATGTTTGATTCACCTTCACCCCTCCAACTTATGTGGCATAGCCTCATTATGCGCATGGTTGCATAGCTGATACTCTGTCTGCAGCATGCATTTCACACCTGCTTTGGGTTGTTTAGACTTTTCTCTTTTCCTTCTGAATTTTTCTTCGTTTGCAGTCATGAATCTAGTATCACATTGCAATTTTGAATGTTTCATTAAATGTAATGTTTAATATTCTATAACCCAATAACTCTGCTATGATCTTAACTAGTTTCTGACAGCAGTTTATGACGGATCTCTTAGGAAAAAGGATAGTGCTTCCAGCTGTAGTCTGGGGTTGGTAAATGGCACATAAATACTATGAATGCACTTGATTTCTTATTAGCTCATTTTATCTATCTAGTTTTTTAACTGTGACAATAGCTCAGCTGTCCAGAAAGTATATAACCTAATAAAATAAGTTTGTCAGCTCATGTGTACTGTCTAATTATAACTGCCCAACTATGTGTCATAGGTCTTTTTCATGCTAATCGTGATACTGTTTTATTTGGAGAAATCAGAACCTATTTTTTGGAGAAGGATGATCTAATTTGTGTCCCAGGAGAATGACCACAGTGGTATCCAAAATAGGCATGGGCTTGTGCGGGAATATCATGTTTATTCAGAGCCTATTGACTGTATGAATTATGTGCTGATCATTCCAGCTGATGATGCCTTTTGTCTCTCTGTTGATCTGGCTGAGAAAAGCATATGGCTTCCAGAGGCTTTTTCTCACTTCTCATAGATAAAGGCTCCTGATGTGCACAGGGAGGATACTGGGTCCTGAGTCCCTAGCGTTACTCCGTAGGTCTGCACGTTTGGCTGCAAAATTTGCTAATACACACATACTCTAAAATACATTAGTATCCTTTTCTGGTTTGTCAGTCTTTAATATCAAACTTGTCAGTTGTTAATATAAAACTGTAAGTCCATCCTGGTTTGCCACTACAACAACAAAAGATTGAAGCTTTTTGAGCTAGTCATCTAGTTCTTCCTATAGAGTGACAGTAAAAATATCTTCAAATAGTGGGTGACCATTTTACCTGTCAAGAATTTAAAAGAGGGTATCCTGTGTAACACTGCTTCATTTCCATGGCTTGAAAAAGAGACTGTGTAGGAAGAAGAGATTGCATATATGTACTGCTGTTTCCAAATACTGTTTTAGGAAAGTACTTGCTAAAAAAGCAGGGAGAAGCCAGATGTCGTATCAAGAGACCTGGGATTTAGAAATTATTCAGAGGATCCATCTGTGGTCTGAGCATTAAAATCTGTTTGCTAGATTGCTCTGGTCCAGTGCAATTTACTTTCTATGAACCTTGACTCTTATAAGTGTGGACTTCAGGTTATGCCCAGACTGCCAGCCCTTTCTGTGTGTCATAGTGACTGCAGCACAGAGCTGTCCCTGGGGATTAATAACTCTTTGGTGGGTGGCTCAATGTAGTAATCCCAAGGGCATCATTAAAACTCTCCACAAGAATTACTTCAATGCCTGTAACATATAATTATGCTTTAGAAATGCACTGCGATGTTTCTTATTGTTACAAAGTAGGTTTTTCAAACTAAACCCAAGAAACTGTTAAATGATAATTTATTTTTCATTAAGAACACGTGGTGTGAAGTTCATTTGAATTGATTGTCCTATAGCTGCTCCGTATTTGATAATGGGACTTTTAAAATAAAAAGCTCTGCATTTTTATTTTGGCCATCATTAGTATATTTTTTTGCCATGTTGTAGGAAAAAAACCTGTTCAGCATGGGTTTGGAAATCCATACTTCCATGCACATACTTGTCCTGATCTGTAATCAGCTCCTAGATCCAGTCTGTACTGTTGACATTTCATTTGATGATCATTTAGCTGTATCCTAATTCTACTGGCTGCTCTGTGCCCCGTGGACCTGGCTGGTATAACAGTCAGAAGCACTGATTGTTGTCTTAACTTTGCTGTTGTTGTCCAAGGAGTTGTTAAAGGTCTGACAGATGTCACAAGCTATCATTGAAAGACTCAGTTCTGTTTCTGAACAGGTCGTATTTTCAGTAAGGCCCCAATTAACCACTATTGATGTATAAAATAAACAGGAGAGAAGTTATTCCAATCTTCTGTCAATGCACTGGCAAAACATTTTTCCAGTCTGTCTTTCAAGACCAAAGGAATCCCCTAAGGGAACAAACCCTGCTTGAACATCTGTATTTAATCTCAGGACCTAAACTTCTGGCAATTAAGTATCACTGGTGTATTGCTGTTTGTTAGTCTGAACCCAATAAAAAAATACTAACTTGCAAAATTTTCCCACCCAGTCCGATTGCTGATATAGGGAGGAAATCAAATCGGTAATAAGCTAAGTCAAGAGTAGTTATATAGTTGTTAAACACTGAAAGTAGCAGTGCCTAAAGAAAAGAGCTCTAGTGAGGTGTTTTACTAACTAAAGATACATAGGACCTGTCAGTGCATCTCATCACGTGGTCCTGGACTGGTGGAGATTCTGGCAGTGGTGCCCATGAACACTCGAGAGCTCTGTGGGTGCTGGCCCTGGGCGGACTCACAGCCACTATCAGCATGAGCTCTGACAAGAACTGCCAAGGCTTACTTCTCTACACTAGACAACATGGGTGTTAGCTCTAATGGTTGTGAGGTTCACACGCGGGGCACACGTTTGCACTGGTAGTATAAACAGGGTGGTACCAAGATATTGAGGTAGAAAATACAAGAACTACTCCATTTTTGGACGAGATCATCACTGTACTATGACCAAAATCAAGAGTCCCTTCTTGTCCTTGATAAGAAGGTACACCATCAGTTAGGTATGTGAAGGAATATGTGCACTTGAAGTGCTTAAGATATGGATGATTTTGTGAGCACAGATCTCAGATAAGCACAGATACTGGACTTTTAAAACTAGACATGTAAATGTTGGGAGTGTGTGTTGGTGTTGGGATTTCTGGTTTTAATTCTAAAAATGTACATCAAAAATAGCTCTACTGAGTGCATGCAGTTACTATGGGGTTTATAGTCTCTTCACATGTGCTGGTGCTGGCAGTGCCAGATGAAGGCTTGGGCACAAATGTTATGTGCCATTTTGTGCAGCATTCAGAGAGCACTTTAACAAAGGTTTAAAATAAAAACTAAGGTGTAAACTTACTTACTCTCTTGCTTTTTTTGGTTATTTTCAGCTCTCGGGTTATTTTATAAAGTTTTCTGTATGTTGCATAAGCTTTTTAGGCAATGAATTCTTCAGTATTGAGGAATAGTTGATACTCTGTGCACTTGACGTTCGTACTGTGTATTTGGTTTTATGATGAAGATTGCAGAATACATGTATATGATACATATGAAGCTCTGAGCATGAGAGGAAAAGTGAATGTGTAAAGTATCAGTATTAGATCTAATGAAATTCACATTTTTCTTTTTCTTGGATGGTGCATTATGTTATCTGATCTGGTGTGATTCTCCTTGCAGAGGAAGAGGGGAAAACAATTCAAGGAAATAAAGTGGACTCCCTAAGAAAAACATTTTCTACTTCTGAATTATCAAACAGAAATAAACAGGATGGCTCACCTGGAAGAAGCAAAGAAATGTGGGTGTCTCTTCCACCACAGATGCCAAATGTGAATGAGGTAACGAGTTAACATTTGTCCATGTGGACAAGCACCACATTCAAATAGATGAAAATATGGGGAGATGCACTGTCCAAATGTTAGAGGCTAGTGGTATTTATTCCATCCGAGGCAAATATTTAAAATACTACCAAAGTGTGTGATGCTTACAGAGGCACCTGCAGGGATCACGTTTGGCAGTGGCATTTGCTCTACTGAAGAGCTGCCATAATCTGACTAATAAACAAGGTGCCCTGCAAGGACCTTTGTAATGCTTTCACTGAAGACTGCAGTTAATAATAGAGGTTGGCAAGCAGGAAAAAGTCTTGAGAGTAGGGATGCCAGCATGCACAGATTTATTCTGTTTCTCGGGGATTTTAGCAAGTACTGAATTCTCTGTTACTGAAGCTAGATTGCTTCAGCTACCTAAAGTAAACAGTAGGTGGGCCAGAGGCATTTTTAATCTTCTGAAACATGTGAGATTAGGGATTTAATGTGTAGGGACAGGAAAACAACACACATCATCTGGAGAAAGCAAGATGGAAATATGAATTCATTTATTAAGAACTTCTGCCTTCTTGCCTGAATAACAAGTAACTAAGCTGCAACCTAGCCTGTACTCAAAGTTCCCTTCATTAAACTTTTTATTAAAAAAGAAGTAGCAGGTCATTTTGTGCAGTACTCAGAGCAACACACTTAAGTGCCTTCAAATGATGGGCCTGCCAGGCCTCAGTCAAAGAGCACAAGCTGTCATTTTCCTCCCTACTAGCACATGCCTTTGAGGTCAAACCAAGTAAGGCTTTTAAAACAATCACATTCTGTCAGCTGATTGTATAATGATAATAATGACAAGAATCTTCTTACCATTTTTTCTCATGAAGAATATGGTTGCCTCATTGGGATAGTCTGCCTTTGGGTGTCTTTAGCCACTGTGAATTGGCTTTCTGCCCCATAAAGCAATGTGCAACTTCCATTATCCTTTATTTAATGGAACATCTTAATACTTGTCTTTGTTGCTACAGAAAAAAATTGCAGGCATGGCTGCACATTTTTGTCACATTAGCAGTTTAAGAAACAAATATAGTAGAATGCATCGGAAAAATTGCTAGCGTCATAGCAGGAGGAGGCTGTAATGCAATAAGTTGGCCACGCCTGCCCTGAGGAAAGGAAAGGGAAAAAACTGCTATTGAAGACAATGATTCTGTTCTAAATGCTGCTTTTTAGGCATGTTATGATTACTTGCACTGTTGTTCCAATTGATTCAGTCTGGTCCTGTGTAGGATTTCAGAGAATTACTTGCATACGTTCTATTTTCAGGAGCATTGCATTCACTATTTTAAAATTTTTAAACACACCGTAAAGGGTCTGTATGTCTAAATCAGTAGGAGCTTTGACTGTGATTTTGGTTCTGTTTCATGCATGTAAATGTTTCTGCCTGTCTATCTACATACAGACAGTGATGAATGAGAGCTGGAAAGCTGGTGGCTCTGATGGAAATGATCTCAGTCTATCTGAAAGAGTGAAGGTGAGGTTTTCTTTGATTTTTTCAAAGTGGGGATTATGAGTAGAATGTGACTGATTTTTGCTTTATTCATTTAGAAAGTACTTGCAATTTGTTGATGGATTCTTTCTTTCCCATCTGTGGGAGAGAACGATGAGAATATCACTGTCCAATTTTTTTTTCAAATTTTATTGAGTGTGTACTTTTAAAGTGTAAAGGTTATGTAAGTGTGGATGAGAATGGTGTCAAATCAGGTTGGAAAGAATTATCTAAGAGCATCTCTAATTACTGCGTAGAAACGCAGAAGAAGTGCATATAGTAAGTCCTCCATGGTAACACTATTTGCACACAGGTTGGGAAGGGCCTTTTGCTCTCACCCTATGCATCTATTCAGTGCTACCTGAAATAAGAAAAGTCTTTTCTTGTGGTATGTTTTAGATGGTTTAGATCATTTTGAAGGGACATCAGCCTGAAAAAAACAGTAGTGCAATATCCCAGATAAAATACTAAAAATTTAATAATTCTTAGCTTTTTTATTTCCCTTTCAGTTCACCATTAGTATCAAAACAGAAGGATCAAGCTCTACTTTGCCTACAGCAAGTATTGTCACTGTGCCATTTGCAGTGAGCTTGCAAAAACTGCAGAGTAACTTATAATGTATCTTTCTCCTATGAAAATATTTTACTATTCCATCTTCTCACTAAATTACTGAAAAAGTTGCTGTACAGCTTGAGCTTCTTTCCCGTCACTGTAGTTGATATGCAGCAATTTTGGCAGCAATTCTTTGCCTATACTTAAAAGTATTTCTTTTGGGTTACACATTTCAAGGAAAATTCATATGCTTTCTTGGAAAAATGCAGGGGAGAAAGGAGAAGATGAAGGAGACAATGTAATGCTTTTTTGCTTTGCTCCAGATTGTGCTATAAGAAATGGAATTAATACATTTTAATCTGTTTTCTAATTGGGGTTTTTTATGGTAGGTGGACAAGTACTTAGGTTTGGAAGATACAGACATGGATGAAGAGACATGCAGTGGTAGGTTCCCCCCCTTCATATTCACTGTCATGGTCTGTCTTTGGATGCAAGTGTATGGACATTGTTTAAAGCACCGTTTCTCCTCTAAAAAAGATGTTCTTCCTTAGTTCTTCTATTGCTAGAAAATTCCCCAGATTCCCCAAATTACCCAAATCGCCCAAATTCCCCAAATCAAAGTACTCTTTTCCTCACTCTAAGAGGTAATGAGATAATAGATTATAAGGAATATTTATTATACTGTGTCCTGGTGAGCCAGGTTTTTCTTTCCAGTATTTTTCAGAATTACAAAACACTTCTTGTTAGCAACGTTTGTACATTTTTCTGCACTTTGATTTTGTATTGAAATTATTTTGATTTCAGAAGTTTCTCCACAAAGTAACATGGGTGGTAAGAGAGAGTTCTATAAAGTGGAAATATTTAATGAAAAAGATGTCCCTGCCTATTGAAATTATTTCATCCTGGCTTAAAATAGATTAGACTGATTTTGAATTTACAGTGAACTTCTTTAAGTATTCCAATTATGAGCATTTTAAATTGTGTCTAACTGTTCCATACATCTATAATTTAACTCTTCCACCTCTAAAACGTGAATAGAAACCTAGTGTCTGTAGTTATTTGTCTATCATAGGTGCATGTATGGTCTTTACTACCACAAGAATTGATGACCTTTTAGTGATTAAATACATTTTCCTCATCTATACCTGTGACTGCACAAAGAAACCAAGCCACGCAGATTAAGAGATTTGCCTAAGGTCACTGAAAGAAGCTGTTACAGAGCAGGACTTTGGTCCTAAGTTCCTTGGTTATTGCCATTGATTAGTCTGTCTAATCGGTTAAAGATTTGATTAGTCTTTCCTTTCTGTATTTGCAGAATTCCTATGAAGTCAGAGGGCTTAGAGACTTCCAGTTGATGAATATTTGGAGCTTGGCTGTAACTCACAAGAAAGTAATAAACCAACATAAGTCAGGTTTACGGCAAATATTTTTTTCTCCAACCTGGGCATTTCAGGAAGGAGGGAGTAAGATAGCAGTCCTCTGTCGGGTACAGACATCAAAGATTTCTTTTGAGTGCAGTATTCACATGTACCCATTTTTCAGTTTGTAGGACATTGTTCTGTGTTTATGTCTTAAATTCTGGTAGTATCTATTAAAAAAACCTGGGGCTCATTGCTGGAAACGTAAACCCACATTTCACTTGTATCATAATGAAATGAGAATTGTCTATATCTAGTTCATGGCAGTATTGATAGATATATCTAGTTCAAAACAGGCCACAAATTGTATGATGAGAAATAAGCCCAACACTAAAATACCAAGCAGGGCAGTGAGGAAAGTGCTGCCAGAGCTTGGGGATAGCTTGCTACTCTCTGGACTGTGCCAGACCTTGCCTCTCTCCAGGCTTTTCAGTCATTTCTGTGCATTTGTGAGTGTGTAAGAGTAAACATTAATCACATACATTTAGAAACCCCTAGTAAGACAGACTGCATTTGAATAAGATGAGAATTACAAAAATGATCATCTGCTTGTGCTGTCTGAATAGCACTTTATGCAAGCCACATTGGGAAAACCTTTCAGTTAGTGCTTTTATTGGTGATTATAAAAACAATAAACATAACATTATACCACCACTACTGTAGATTATCAGTGTGCTAACTACTCACTTTTTACGTGACATTTGATTTAGCTTTCAATCTCTGCTCTCCTCAGCTCTTCCCATGAGACAGCACTCCTTGCACTAACTGCCTGCACAGACGGCCTCAGTGCAGAAAGAAGTCGTATCAACCCCTAAACAAGCTACAGTGCTCACTAACAACATTAAGCATTTAGATTGTATTTTATAACATCAAAACGCTGCATAGCCAGAACTAATTATTCCTTCTAAACTCTGTAAGGAAGGTGAACAGCATCCAAATTTACATCTGGGAAACCCACAGTCTGGGTCTTGCCCAGAGCTTCTTCAGTGGAAATAATTGTTGAGTGAAGATGAAGAATTTCCCCTTGACTCCTAAGTGCAGAAAATAGGACTTATAGTTTGATAGTTGTTTTACATGTCAAAATCCACTTGATAGGCTTCATAATGAGAGGTATAGTCTTACTCCTGTAGAAACCATAGCAACAAAACACAAAATATAAAATGGTGTCTCTTCTATTGTTTGTAATAACAAAGTAATATAAAATAATATCCCTACTGACCACCTTAATAAAGGATTAATTCTGAAGAATTCCACTTAGTTTATAAGTGAGGCAAAGTGTGACACAAATTTGAAAGACATTCTGTTGCTGGCCTTTTTAAATGCTGCCACCTGTATGTCAGAACAAATGATAGATTTAAGACTTCATACTGGCAAAACAAGCTAGGACACCTAGTGAAAAATGTCATACCTTGCTAGTTTAATTACAACAAGCTTTAATCTGTACTTGTTATTGGCAACAGTCCAGTATCTCCGTATTTCATTTAGCTTGAAAGGGCAGATCAGTTAGCTGAGTTAGCAACTGTACATTAATAAAGTAAATATTTACACTTAAGGGGAAGTGGCTCAAAGTTGACAGTGTGAAAAGCATTATAGTAAATAGGTGTTAAAACATCCCATCTAAACCAATGCTTTTGGGGAGATGTCCTGGAAGAATCATTCTAGTGGGTTTTTTCCTCTCTTTGTTTTAACTCATTTTCTTAAGTCCAGTGTCTTTTAAGTGTGAATGAATACAGCTGCTTCTTACAAAAAAAAAAAAAAGCAGCCCATAGATTTGGCCAATATGCAAATTCATTGTAACTGTTTTCATTAGACAGCATTGGGCCAAAAGCCTGAAACCAGGGCAATGCTTTGCATTGTGGGACTTTGGCACAGTAAGCTGTGATTGACAAAGTAAAATTGCTGCCCTAAACCATAGCTTTAATGCATCACGTAGAGACAGCATGTGTATGGTGGACTGTTTAATTGCTCTTTCTCACTGAATTTAATCTGTAAGTAGCTTAGAGCAACAATAGAGATGATCAGACTTTCTCCAGGGACGGATGGAGAATGCCTAGCACCTATGTTTGGCAACAGAATTCCTTTCCAGGACTGGTGACAAATCACTTGCTGCAGGGCTTGAAGGATAGTTAGGTAATAATAGGTAATATTTGTATAAAGTACAAAATATGTAAAGAGCGTGTCTAGAGACCTTGAGTGTGCTATTTTTAAAATACAAAATAAAATAGGACTAATGAAATGTATGGGTGAGGCTGTGTAGGCAAGGATATCAGAGTCTCATCCTAATCTGGCTTGGAGCCCTGAGGTACTGTAAATTTGTGTTTTCAAAGTCCCAGTTCTCTGTAACCCCACAGAGGTTGAGGAGGACCCAAGTGACTCAGTTACTTTGAAGCTGAGGCTAAGCATAACTATTTAATTATTTAAATAATTCTATCAATAAATAAATAATTATATCAATATCTGTTATTTTCCATAATCTATGCCTTTCCATTTATATTTTGAGCCTATATTTACATCCAGAAAAATCAGGTTGAAGAAGAGGATTCAGAGTTAAATTTTTGAGTAGGGGGCTCCCCCCAGCTGGTAAATTTCTTTCTTTTTTTCTCCTCCATTCTCTACAATCCATTTAGCACTGCCTCGAGATGATTTCACACTAGGCAGCTCTTTGGGGCTAACAGCCTGAAGGCAAAGAATCAGAGGAGACAGCAAAATTTAGCTTTTAAGCTTTTTTCGTTATCACTACCTCCTTCCTCAGCTCCCCATCAACAACATTTTTGTGAAATGTAGTGTCTGAAAGTGGTAAAACCCATGTTAGCATATCTATAGCAGGGCATCATTTGCTAAACATTTAGACAAGACTTTGAACTTCTTCACTCTTGAAAGCTCAAATCAGGTTTGTGCCATTAGATTCTTTTTTTCTATACTTAGAGTTAATGTCAATGGTACACAGTGAACAAAATCCCCAATTCAGCAGTGTTCATAGATTTAGTAATCACTTTCTGTGAGTCTGTCAAGTAGAGGAGGGAAGGGGACTAAAGAGAAGAGAATTAATCAGTTTCCAAATATGCCCTCATTGAATATGCTGGACTTGAGTAAAATCATTGGAGTTCACTGCCATACCATCCAGGTCATTGATTCTTCATGGTATTAGGAGAGATGCATTTCAAAATCTCTTCTCAGATTTTTGATATTACTGGCTGCTCAGTTATCTCTATATATGGTGCTGTTGGCAGTATCAAAGGCTTTCCTGTTGCTAATTAATCACCTCCACAGAGAACATAATTAGCAGCTTAATTAGGATCATCATCCACTAGTGCTGTAGTATCAACCTAAACCAGCTGTGAGGTGCTGACTAGACCTTACAATAGCCTATAGTTCCTTTGGGAGCTTCTACTGAGAAGGAGGACTGTCAAAACTCCCTAATTTTCTCTCTGAAGGAGTTTCTTGATTGAACGTTATCAGGGAAAGCAGCATTTACAGATTAGACTTTCATATGCTGTCACGCAGCCAGGATGGAGAGACAAAGCGCATTTCTGGCATGTCTACTGGCAAACAAAGGTTGATCACCACATTCTCATGGGGCGATTGAAAGGAATTTGAAACATTTTTTTTGCATTACTAACAAGCCTTAAAATAGTGGAATTGACATTCTGAGTGTGACAAGCACTTCTTGCTAAAAGCAAAAATAAATTTCCTTCTGTTGTCCTAATTTTTAAGAGCTGTCTTTCTGAGCCATTGCCAGACTGTTGCATAACAGTGCTTCCTCCTCGTCTTCTCTCAGTAGATTGGTCTGT
This sequence comes from Balearica regulorum gibbericeps, assembly GCF_011004875.1. Lineage (NCBI taxonomy): Eukaryota > Metazoa > Chordata > Aves > Gruiformes > Gruidae > Balearica > Balearica regulorum. The sequence continues at coordinate 48,864,009 of NC_046188.1, read as the reverse complement.
TGGGGTGGGGAAGCTCAAGGTACGGAAACAATCACTGTTTATATCAGGAGGTGATACAAAACTCCTGATGTCCAGGCATTCCTTCCTTCAGTGAGGGTATATTTGTATGGTGCAAGTTTGAAACAATAGTGAAAGATGCCATTGCCTTTAAATGAGCATTCACATCTTGCTTCCATCCTACAAATAGTTTTGACCCAAGTTATGAAAGATTGAAAAAAGCAGTTGCAGAGCATGTGAAGACACAGCATATATACCTGTGGACTGCACCATTCTTTTCAGGAAGCTTTCTCGTATAACTGATGCAGAATAAGATCAGATGCTATGCTGATAACAAGTACTGAAAGTATATAGGTGACTAGAGATAGATATAAGCAACCAAGAGAATGGGGATGAAAACTGGAAACCACTTATACGTGGATCATGAACCAAAAGACAAAAATCCAGGAATGAGATACCCAAGGGAATGAATTCAGCTCTTTTTAAAAGAACATTCTACTTTACAAGTCCAAAGCCCTGCTGGCTTTGAAATAGTTCACAATTCCTAGAAGAAAACTAAATGACAAATTCAAACATGGATTTTTTACGAAGGCCTAGCTAGGAAATCATTATTTTCAAATGCAGATTTACAGGAGAATGAGAGGTCTGTAACTCCACTACTGTGGTATAAATGTGCAGGTAGAGATAAATCACCACTTCTTCCTTTTCACCCTCTTGTTGGTTCCATTTACTAACATTTAAGCAATGCTTTGGAAACTTATTCTGAGATTTCAAGAAGAAATCAAGCTACTAAAATATAGTATAAAGCTGTAAAGAAACTTGTGTATCAGCCAGAAAAAATGGTAGGTAGATTTACATAATCCTTTGACTAAATTGCAAGACATATGGTCCCCTTAAGTTCCTTCATAAAAACATTACTGAGACAAGATGGACACACATCTGTGCTGTAGCAGAGCTGAGATTGATTCATGTTAAAAGATATTTCTAAACCTAAGGCATATCCTTCTGAGCTGTTGCAGAACGCAAACCCACTGTTCCCAGTAGGAATGTTTTGCTTAAGTATGTAAAGGAAAAGTGATTCAGAAAGTCTGTACATTTATGAACTGCGGACCAAATCCTGCCTGTGTGGAAAGGTTACATGTTCCTGTGTCCCAGATATAGGCAAGTCCTCTCAAGTACCTCTTTTTGGAAAGCTCAGGGAGGAACAAACATCCATTAAAAGATTCTTGGACAAGAGAGTCATCTGGCACTGTAGTGGGAAATATTAGTAGTTCTACCAGGTATTTTTAATTAATGTTTTGGAAGAGTCACGTTAAGATGCTTTGCAAAGATTCTTTATGCCCAGTGTACGGGTGATGAAACTCCAGCAAAAGAGAATTGAGACTGCCCAGCTAATCAATGGCAAGACCAGGACTCAATCTGGTATTTTGTAACTCCTACTGTAGACATCTCCATTGAGGACCTTCCTTCTTTGTTATGAAAGAGATTAATCTAATCCCAGCTGTTCTGTGTATTTAGGAGCATCTAGATCCAAATTTTTAATTCAGTGTCCTCAAGAAAGAAGAGCTACCTGTCTATTTTCAACACAGTTTGATTTTTCCTTAGTATAGCGTATTTTATTATCTAGATTTTAGCTCAGGACTGCATGGATCTGTTTTAAAGATAGCTGCCTATATTATATATTATGCAACAATAAATACAGCACACTTTGACTAACAAGCTTCTGCCTGTATCTGAGCACTACAGAATTTTACACAGGATTTTGCTAATTTATACATTGAATGGAATGGTAAAGTTGACTGTTTTTTATTCAGCAGGGTCGTTAGTTCTCCCAGGAGAGGCGGAAGAGACAGTGACTTATTGTACACCTTTTTTTGATAAGCCTATTCATTTGAAGTTCAGAACCTTGTCAGTTCCACAGCCATCAGACAGCAAAGCCCAAGAGGTATCATGTCGATTTATTTATTTAAACACTGGGGGTTTGGGGTGGGTTTTTTTACCTATTGGCTTCTAATGTTATTTCCACAAGAACAGAGGGATATAAATGGAGTGGGTGGAACTGCTATGAGTTAACAAATGACATTATAAATTTTTAAATTATTAATGAAATCTTAAATACATTAAGAATTGAGATAAACACTCTAATAGAAAGGTACTATTTATCTTGCACACTGCTACAATATAATCACACATTTTCAAAATGTGTACTTCAGTACGTCAAATGGTATGTGGGCTTTTTACTATTTAATTGATGTAACTCACAGAATGTTCAAGTAAACTCTTGCTCTTCCTGACCTTTCAACAAATCATCACTTAGGTAAAATGGTGGCCCATTTAATTTTCCAGTGATCTCATGATCTTACAACATCCTGCAGTTCTCATTGAGCTGAATATAGGAACCATCTTCTGCAACAAGGAGGTAGTGAACGATCCCTTTAACATGACATTTAAAAGAAAAAAAAGGTTTTAGAATATATTGTGATCAGAATTGGGATTTGTCCTTTTGGAAATGAGTAGTAGCAGGATGCTGCTGAGGATCTGCATTGCTTAGGTCTGATGTGGAGAGGTTTGCATTATGGAGTCTGAGTCTTTTAATCAGACACAATCAGTACAAACTTTAATTTAGAATTCAGAATTACAGTTCTTTTCTAACAGAAGGTGTGGATTGCTCGCAGGCTTATTTTAAGTCATTAAGCTTCCTATCCAAATAGCGTGAGGATTAACTTTTGTGGATGTTTCTATTGCAGAGAATTCTTCTTCACTCTTTTCCATGCCTGATCATTGTAATAGAAGCTGAAGTTAGCTTCCAGCTAAAATGGGCCAGTTTTGATAGTTTCATATGCTTATTGATGTCCCATGAGGCTCAAATCAAGTTTATAAATGATGCGTGACCAGTGAAGGACTGACGTTATAGCAGTGCATATGGTGCTTCATTTCCTGAGCTCAACTATGTTTAGTCTTTACAATAAACTCTTTACTATAAGGAACAAGTCTGCTTTGGGAAAAAGTAAATGTTCTAAAATGACCTTTCAAGCTTTGATACCCACTACTTTGTGAATAAATATACTCACTCTTTTCCCTAAAGACTGACATAATTCAAAGTTTTTTTGCCTTGAGAAATACCCATTTGCACACAAAAAAAAAGCCCTAAAATGAGTTTTTATAGTTTCCTCATTTGGTAACTTCTGTATAAAACCAAAGAAGGATAACTTCTGTATAAAACCAAAATGTAGCAGCCTGCAGTGTTCATAAAGGATTGCATATGACTCTTTAAACTATAATTCATGAAAAATAGATGAAGATCCCACTGCATGCAAAATTCATTTCCATTTGAGAAAAAGTTGGATTATGAAAGAGAAACTGAGTATTATTACATTGGTTAAAGGGTTGCTGCATTTTTCAAGAAGAAAGACTTAGGATTTTCACAACTTTTTGGTTGGTGCCAGGCTACTCAAGATGAAGGCAGTGTTTCCCCTAAATTATCCACGTATTTGTGCCTTCATTTAGATATAACTGTGGCCTAATTTTTGGAACTGTCAAGACTGAACAGGTCTATTTCAAAACCCCTCAGTGCTTCAAATTGTCACTGCCTTGAAAATTAAGTCTTGCGTTGCTTATGGCAGGATTTTCCCTGCAATAGAATCATAGAATCATTTAGGTTGGAAAAGACCTTTAAGATCAAGTCCAACTGTACTTAGGCACCACATCTACAGATCTTTTAAATACCTCCAGGGATGGTGACTCAACCACTTCCCTGGACAGCCTGTTCCAATGATTGACAACGCTTTCAGTGAAGACATTTTTTCTGACATCCAATTTAAACCTTCCCTGCCACAACTTGAGGCCATTTCCTCTTGTCCTATTGCTTGCTACTTGGGAGAAGAAACCAACACCCACCTTGCTACAACCTCCTTTCAGGTAGTTGTAGACAGCGATAAGGTCTCCCCTTGGCCTCGTCTTCTCCAGGCTAAATAACCCCAGTTCCCTCAGCCGCTCTTCATAAGACTTGTTCTCTAGACCCTTCACCAGCTTCATTGATCTTCTTTGGACGTGCTCCAGCACCTCAGTGTCTTTCTTGTAGTGAGGGGCCCAAAACTGAACACAGCATTCAAGGTGCAGCCTCAGCAGGGAGATGGTCACTTCCCTAGTCCTGCTGGCCACACTATTTCTGATACAAGCCAGGATGCTGTTGGCCTTCTTGGCCACCCAGGCACACTGCTGGGTCATATTCAGTCGGCTGTTGACCAACACCCCCATGTCCTTTTCTGCCAGGCAGCTTTCAAGCCACTCTTCCCCAAGCCTGTAGCGTTGCATGGGGCTGTTGTGACCCAAGTGCAGGACCTGGTACTGAGCCTTGTTGAATCTCATACCTGATCAGGAGGAGGATGTTGATGAGGCCTTCTACAGATAGCTGGAAGTAGCTTCATGATTGCAGACTGTGATTCTCGTGGGCAACTTCTACCACCCTGATATTTGCTGGAAAGGCAACACAGCTAAGCACACACAGTCCAGGAGGTTCCTGCAGAGCACTGATAATAACTTTTTGATACAGATGGTGGAGGAGCCCATGCGGAGCAGGCTGCTGCTGGACCTTGTTATAACAAACAAAGAAGGACTAGTTGGGGATGTGAATGTTGGGGGCAGCCTTGGCTGACCATGAGTTCAGGTGGACTTCATGATGGAATTCAGGATCCTGTGTGGAAGAAGTAGGGCAATAAGTAGGATTACAACCCTGGACTTCAGGAGAGCTAACTTTGGCCTTTTCAAAGACCTGCTTGGGGGAATCCCATGGGTTAGGGCTCTAGAAGGTAGAGGGGTCCAAGAGAGCTGGTCAGTATTCAAGCACCACTTCCTCTGAGCTCAAGATTGGTGCATCCCTATGAGTAAGAAATGAAGCAAAGGAGGCAGGAGACCTGCATGGATGAGCAAGGAGCTCCTGGAAAAACCCAAGGGAAGAAGGAAGTTTACAGAATGTGGAAAAAGGGAGTGGCCCCTTGGGAGGAATATAGGGATGTAGTCAGAGAATGTAGGGATGCAACAAGGAAGGCTAAGGCGCACTTGGAATTAAATTTGGCAAGGGATGTCAAGGACAGCAAGAAGAACTTTTTCAAGTACATCAGCAGCAAAAGGAAGACTAGGGAACATGTCAGCCCACTGCTGAATGAGGTGGGTGGCTTGGTGGTGGAGGATACAGAGAAGGTGGAGTTACTGAATGCCGCCTTTGCTTCAGTCTTTACTGCTAAGACCAGCCCTCAGGAATCCCAGACCCTGGAGGCAGGAGAGAAGGTCCGGAGAAAGGTCGAGGAGGATCAGGTTAGAGATCATTTATGCAAACTCGACACCCACAAATCCATGGGCCCCAATAGGATGCGCCCACAAGTGCTGAGGGAGCTGGCAGATGTTATTGCTAGGCCGCTCTCCATCGTCTTTGAGAGGTCATGGAAAACAGGAGAGGTGCCTGAGGACTGGAGGAAAGCCAATGTCACTCTGGTCTTTAAAAAAGGCAAGGAGGAGGACCCAGGAAACTACAGGCCAGTCAGCCTTACCTCCATCCCTGGAAAGATGATGGAACAACTTATTCTGGATGTCATCTCTAAGCACGTGGAGGAGAAGAAGGTTATTGGGAGTGGTCAACATGGATTCACCAAGGGGAAATCATGCCTGACCAATCTGATAGCCTTCTATGACGACATGACTGGCTGGGTGGAGGAAGGGAGAGCAGTGGATGTTGTCTACCTTGACTTCAGCAAGGCTTTTGACACTGTCTCCCATAACATCCTCATAAGGAAGCGTAGGAAGAGTGGGTTGGATGAGTGGACAGTGAGATGGACTGAGAACTGGCTGAAGGGCAGAGCTCAGAGGGTTGTGATAAGCGATGCAGAGTCTAGCTGGAGGCCTGTAGCTTGTGGTGTGCCTCAGGGGGCAGTACAGGGTTCAGTCTTGATCAACATATTCATCAATGACCTGGATGAAAGGATAGAGTGTTCCCTCAGCAAATTTGCTGATGATACTAAACTAGGAGGAGTGGCCGACACACCTGAAGTCTGTGCTGCCATTCAATGAGACCTGGGCAGGCTGGAGAGCTGGGTGGAGAGGAACCATATGAAATTCAACAAGGGCAAGTGTAGGGTCCTGCACCTGGGGAGGAATAACCCCATGCACCAGTACAGGTTAGGGGTTCACCTGCTGGGAAGCAGCTTTTTGGAGAAGCCCCTTGGAGTCCTGGTGGACAACAAGCTCTCCATGAGCCAGAAATGTGCCCTTGTGGCCAAGAAGGCCAATGGTATCCTGGAGTGCATTAAGAAGAGCGTGGCCAGCAGGTCAAGGGAGGTTATCCTCCTCCTTCTACTCTGCCCTGGTGAGGCCACATCTGGAGTACTGTGTCCAGTTCTGGGCTCCCCAGTTCAAGAAAGACAGTGAACTACTGGAGAGAGTCCAGAGGAGAGCTACAAGGCTGATTAGGGTACTGGAGCATCTCTCTGAAGAGGAAAGGCTGAGAGAGCTGGGTCTCTTTAACCTGGAGAAGAGAAGACTGAGAGGGGATCTTATGAATGCTTATAAATATCTAAAGGGTGGATGTCAAGAGGATGGGACCAGACTCTTTTCAGTGATACTCAGTGACAGGACAAGGGGCAGTGGGCACAAAGTGGAACATAGGAAGTTCCATCTGAATATGAGGAAAAACTTCTTAAGTCTGAGGGTGACTGAGCACTGGAACAGGCTGCCCAGAGAGGTTGTGGAGTCTCCTTCTCTGGAGGTATTCAAAACCTGCCTGGACGCAATCCTGTGCAACCTGGTCTAGGTGATCCTGCTTTAGCAGGGGGGTTGGACTAGATGATCTCTAGAGGTCCCTTCCAACCCCTACCATTCTGTGATTCTGTGATACAGTTGGCCCAGCCCATCAATCAAGCCTGTTCAGATCCCCCTGCAGAGCCTTTCTGCCCTCAAGCAGATTAACACTCCCATACAACTTGGTGTCATCTGCAAACTTACTGAGGATGCCCTTGATCCCCTCATCCAGATCATAAATAAACACGTTAAACAGAACTGGCCCCATTACTGAGCCCTGCAGAACACCACTTGTGACGAGCCACTAACTGGATTTAACTCCATTCATCAGAACTCTTTGGGCCCGGCCATCCAGCCAGTTTTTTACCCAGTGAAGTGTATGCCCATCCAAGCCATGAGCAGCCAGTTTCTCTAGAACAATGCTGTGGGAAATAGTGTCAAAGGTTTTACTGAAGTCCATGTAGACAACATCCACAGCCTTTCCCTCATCCACTAAGCAGGTCTCCTTGTCATAGAAGGAGATCAGGTTGGTCAAGCAGGACCTGCCTTTTATGAACCCGTGCTGACTGGGCCTGATCACCTGGTTAACCTGTACATGCTGCATGATAGCACTCATGATGATCTGCTCCATAACCTTCCCTGGCACTGAGGTCACACTGACAAGCCTGTAGTTCCCTGGATCCTCCTTCTGGCCCTTCTTGTAGATGAACATGACATTGGCTAACCTCCAGTCAATTGGGACCTCCCTCGTTAGCCAGGACTGCTGATAAACGATGGAAACTGGCTTGGTGAGCACTTCCTCCAGCTCCCTCAGTACTCTTGGGTGGATCCCATCCAGCCCCATAGACTTGTGTGTATCTTAAGTGGTGTAGCAGGTCGCTAACCATTTCCACTTGGATTATGGGGGCTTCATTCAGGTCACTGTCCCTGTCTTCCAGCTCAGGGGGCTGGGTACCTGAAGAACAACTGGTCTTACTCTTAAAGACTGAGGTAAAGAAGGCATTAAATATCTCAGCCTTTTCCTCATCCTTTGTTTCCCCCAGCATCCAATAAAGGATGGTGATTCTCCTCAGCCCACCTTTTGTTACTAATGTATTTATAGAAATATATTTTATTGTCTTTGACGACAGTAGCCAGATAAAGTTATAGTTGAGCTTTCACCCTTCTAATTTTCTCCCTGCATAACCTCATTACACCTTTGTAATCCTCCTGAGTTGCCTGCCCCTTCCTCCAAAGGTTGTAAACCCTTTTTTTTCCCCAAGTTCCAGCCAAAGCTCTCTTTTGAGCCAGGCTGGTCTTCTTCCCCACTGGCTCGTCTTTCAGCACATAGAGATGGCCTGCTCCTGTACCTTTAAGATTTTCTTCCTGAAGAATGTCCAGCCTTCCTGGATAACTTTGCCCTTCATGACTGCCTCCCAAGGGACTCTGGCAACCAGGCTCCTAAACAGGCCAAAGTCTGCCCTCCTGGAGACATCCCTGCTTTGAAATGAGACAGTTCTCTGTCCATCAAAACAAGTCTGTTCAGGAAAGGCAACAGAATGTGGCTGGCTAGTTGGTTTTCACAGAGAGTGGAAAACCATTCCCTATGAAAAATAAACAAGCTTAATAGAGCAATGTAAGATGTCAAATGTCTATGCTATGGACATATTTGTGAAGGACTTTATATATAGGCGTATATTTCTGAATGAATTGCTAGGGAAAATTAAAAAAAATCTCTGCTGACCCAGTGTATAACTTGGCTAATTGTTAAAGAACAACTTGTCTCCCTCAAAATGCTTTTCTGTCAAAAGTTGTTGGGAAGAGTCTTAGTGAATGACACAGCAAATTATTTGTGTTGTCCACCAATGTTGCTTCATCTTTCTTCCCAGGTTTTAGACATAAATATATTCCTGGATTTCGGTATTGACAGCGCAGCAAACATGACCTCCCACAGGCCACTGAAAATTGAAACAACATTCACTCCATGGTTGAAGTACATTATCATAGAACATTTACCTTCCCTACTCAGATATTTATTCTTTCCTTTATTTCTACTTAATACTTTCTTTAATAAAAGGCATCATAGTTTTTTTTAAATTACCAGTATGTATTAATGTCTTCTTTCTAGAGTCTTTATTCGTTCTTATCTCCCCCCCTGCACAGTTTCAAAAAAGTATTTACCATGCCTATCATTTTATCTGTGGAGCGGCAGCATATATAACCTAAAATACAGCTTCCATTGAGTTCCTTTCATTTAAGGATTTACTGATCGGCCTCAACTGAGGTTTGTTTCTGCTAAGTCCTATGCATAAATGCAACGAGAACAAGGAAGAACTTAAAGACAGGATTGACTAAGTGAAGGAAGATGGAAGAGTCATCTTCTCAGAGGCCAGTAAAGACACAGAGATTGAGTGACTTGTCCAGAATGATGAAGTGGAAGTAGAAAATTGGTCAAGACTTACTGACTCTCAATCCAGTGCCCCAAACTCAAAACAAACTTATTTTTTCTCCCAAGTACCCCAGTATATATTAAGCTTATATGAGATAATAGCATACATGCCCCCCCCCCCCTTTTTTACTTATTGTTATTGAACTAGTAAGTTTTCCCTTGAGTATACAATGAAATCATTGGTGAGTGTATGTGCATCCTTTACATAATTTGAGCAAGTGAATCATCGAGTGCCATAATTACATAGAAATAAAGGTTTTAGAAGGACAGAGACAAGCTGTTCAGTTAACTGTAACTCCACACAGATTAATAAAAAGAACTGAGTTGCCAATTATTAATAGACTTTTGAAAGTCTCAACTTTAAGGTATTTTATTTACAAGATTACTTTGTAAAACAGCCTCTAGCAAAATACTTCAGTTATTAATATGAACATTACATTCTTTCCCCTTTTAATTTGGACATGCAGGAACTGTAAATGAAAATGATTATTTCTTCAGAGAATAAATCACAGGAGCAATCTTAAGCAAACTGGCAGTTTTCTAATAGAGCAAAATTCTATTCCCAGAGAGCTCTCAAAAAGATTTCAATTAGATGTTAAATTAGACACCTGAAATTCACATATTTCTCTCAGCTTCTTAGGCAAAAATAACAAGATAATAACTTGATCAGTTCAGGAGATTTGGTGTTCTATTACAAAATGTCTTCCTTTTGAAATAGATCAAAATTGCAGTTTGCAGCATAAAAATTTTAGATTGCTTGTGTGCATGGAATGTTGAAGTGAATGGCTTCTTGGGAGACGAAGCAAAAAAAGAATCCCTAGTGCTTTGAGTACTCATTTGAGAGATGAAGCACACTGATAACTATGCAATGTGAATAAACTTTTCAAATGTGCAATGAGTGGGTAACAGAAAAATTGTTGACAGTGAAGTTGGGTGTGTTCTACTTTGGCATCTAATTTCAGTTAACATTCTGAGGTTGAGTTTTTTAAACAAAAGGTTTTCTAGTATTTCTCTACATGCATAAAATGTTCCTGGAATGACATGAAGGTCAGTACTAGGGCATACTGAATGTGTGTATACTTTCCATAACTATGTTGGCAGAAGAAGAATGGATTTGTTTTTGTAGAATCCCTGTGAAGGCTTACTGTAATTTAAACTCTTCGTAGCTTAGTTACCTATAGATGTGGTAACAAATATTGTTACAATCAAACCAACTGAAAAATATTTGCACCTTACCTCATATTTTAGAAGTGTTTTGTATTTCTGCTAAGGAAAGACAGGTAGTAATGAACCCTGGTTGCTGGTACCAGTTCATAGAATCATAGAATACCAGGTTGGAAGGGACCTCAAGGATCATCTCGTCCAACCTTTCTTGGCAAAAGCTCCATCTAGATGAAAGCACTGTCTAGAGAAGATGGCCTAGCACCCTGTCCAGCCAAATCTTAAAAGTGTCCAATGTTGGGGAATCCACCATTTCCCTGGGGAGATTATTCCAATGGATGATTGTTATCATTGTGAAAAATTTTCCTCTAGAATCCAATTGAAATCTTCCCAGGAGATTTCACTTGTTCACCTGACTTGCACCCATTATCCCTTATCTTTCCCATGTGACTCCTTGTAAAAAGGGAGTCTCCATCTTCTTTGTAGCCACCCTTTAAGTACTGGAACATGGTAATAAGGTCATCCCTAAGCCTTCTTTTCTCAAGGCTGAACAAACCCAATTCTCTTGACCTTTTCTCATATGGCAGGTTTTCCAGTTCTTTGATCATCTCTGTGGCTCTTTATACCCTTTCCAACATGTCCACATCTTTTTTGTGTACTGAACACAGTATTCCAGCTGTGGCCTGACAAGCACTGAGTAGAGTAGGATAATGACTTCTTTATCTCTGCTGGTGATGCCTTTGTTGATGCAACGCAGCATCCTGTTGGCTTTCCTTGCCAGTGCAGCACACTGCTCACTCATGTTGAGCTTGCTGTCCACTAGGACCCCTAGTTCCCTTTCCCTGCTCTCCAGGCAGGTGGATGTCAGTCTGGGCTGCACTCCTGGATTATGTTTTCCTAGGTGTAAGACCTTACACTTGTCCTTGTTGAATTTCATAAGATTCTTGCTGGTCCACTCTTCCAGCCTATATAGGTCTTCCTGCAGGGTGGCGCTCTGTTCTGAGGTGTCTACCTCCCCACTCAGTTTGGTATCATCCGCAAACTTCATCAGCGTGCATTCGATCCCATCATCCAGATCACTTATGAAGATATTAAACACCATTGAGCACAATATTGATCCCTGGAGGACCCCACTTGTGACAAGTTGCCAGTTCGAAAAAGAACTGCTTACCACTACCCTCTGGGTGCAGCCTGTCAGCCAGTTCCCCACCCACTGCATGGACCACTTATCTAGATCGTAACACATCTGTTTCTCCAGGAGGAGGCTGTGGGGAACCATATCGTTGTTACCCAGTTGCTGGTACCCTTACTGGCATGGACTTTTAGGATGCTTTACCTGTGGAAAAGATGAAACTGGACATGAATATGGAGAGGAGATCAGTGTGTTGACCTCAGTCTTAATGGGAAAGAGAGCTTATGTGCAGGCTTTGTCTCATGTAAACATTTTTTGAATGTGCTACTTATAAAAGTTAATGATGGTTTACCTGGGATAGTGTATGGACATAAACAAGATATCTTTGCATGCAGAATGAATACTGTTTTCTAGACCAGCTCTATCTTCTAAGTTTTTTTTTTCTCATTTATAAATGCCCATGGTCTACAGGTCTGCATCGAGGATGATTTATATGCTCCAGCATCTATTGAAGCCAATGTAAGCCAGGTCCCTAGGACATTAAGCAATACTTACACATGACCAGAAAAAATATTTCCTAATCAATTAGGCAATATTACAGTTTATTAATGAAGTATGTAGATACTTGCAAGATACTCACTGCTGTATCTGTCAGGTGGCCAGTCACTGGAGAGGAATCCAGGTAACACTTCTCTGACTTATTAGATGGCATTAACTGTGTCAATACAGCTTCTTACAAAATGTTACCAGAAATTGTGTGGGATACTGTGCCTTCTAAACTGAGCGGTGACCATAAGATGCTGAGTGTTCTTCCTCCCATTCAGCAAAACAAATAAGTGTATTCTTAACTTCAAATATGTCAGTAATCAGTGGCTTCATTGAGGATTCATCAGAAGTTTGAAAAAATAAGCATGTGTTTAAATGTTTTGCTGATTTGGTACTGAAGTACTTAAATCTTTCAAACACAGAGCCCTTGAGGAGTTGTGCTATTTGGCATGGTTGAAATTTCTAGACATTTTAGATTAACGTCTCAAAGGATAGGGAGCATTCCTGTACAGTTTCGGCAGTGAGGATGTATGTAGCTCTGGAACTGATTTTATGTAACTGCCTATCATAAGTCTTTTGTGTCATGGCCTCCTGCAGTTCCTTATCAGTGTGCAGCCTGCCATAGTTATTTGTTTTCATTATTTTATTTCATAGGCAGAGCATTTATTCTATGATACTTCAATGAGAAGCAATACAGAAATGCTATATACTATGTCAACAAAGCAAATACTGGCAAATGCAGTAATACTTTATGTTCATCGTGCAAGAAATCCAAACCGGTCAATTGCATATCTCTGAGATGGTGAAAAGAAATTATTAGAGTCTGAAAATTGATTACATATCATTTTGCTCATTCCAGGCATTTCCTTTGCTGAAACTGTGTTCTGGGAAGTATGTTATATTAGTATCAGATACATGTAAAGTGAAGCTTTATGTGATGCTAGCCCAAGTTTTAAGGATATGGAATCTGTCTTTGAAATTTAACATAGCTGTACATAACTTGTCCATATCCCCACATCCCTGCTGCTACAAGTGGCAGGAGTGTAATAGATGTGTGCAAGGGAGGTTTTTAGATTCCTTCCCTTGAGCAAAATTAGCTAATGATATTCATTCGGATACAGTACAGTACAAATGTGGCACATTAAATGGCTTAAATTAGGTCAAATTGAATAATTGAATTTATTCTTTTACTTAAAAAGAGCTTAATCAGCTGAGAGTGCTAGAGTCAAAAAAATAGTTTAATTAAATATTAATTAGAAGTTTATATTTTGAGCTTCCTTATCATCACTTGCAGCAATATTATTTATGTATCTGTTTTTCCTCATTACAGCTACTAGGGGATGATGTTCAACCATTCTCACTTGATGAAGAATTTGATTATGACAATGCGGCACTGACCCCTAAGTTTTCTGAAGCTGAGCTGAAGGCCATTATAAAATTGTCTGAAGAGAAGAAAATGGGGACAGATGTCAAGTCAGCATGAGTTGAAGACTGAGTCAAAGGCATTCTGTGCAGTGCTGTTGAAATAACATTTTTAGGGGGTAACTCTAGCTCTTCATTGTACCCTTATTTAGTGTTTTTATCTATGTTGCCAGTAAATCCTTGAGATTTTTTTGTTCATTCTACTAAGATGCCTTGGAGCCTGAGATTGCCTTTCCCTGTACTGCCTCCTAGTCCGAATGAAAACAGAATAGGAAGATGGTGCTTGCCCAGAGTTGCTTGTATAGTAGCCCTTCAGCCAGAGAGGAAGCATTTTCATCCTTTTTATATGTCCGTACACTGATTTGCTTAGGCATTCGGATTGGCTAAGGAGGTCTGTATTTGTCCCTAAACCCAATGGGATTTTTATATAGATTAGTGACCTCAAATATTTTTAGGACCTAGTGCTCAGCTACTTTGTTGTTTTCCAGGTGGTACAAGGCAGTTGGAAGGATGTCTCAAATGACAGCCATAAATTCCCTTTTGTAGAAACGTTCTTGAGTGCGGTGGATCCTGTATGGACTCAGGCTAGGTATGCTGGAGTAATTGCTCCGTAGGACTAAAACAAGCTGTTTGAATTCAGAATAGCACTATAGCACTTTGCCTTATATTTGGTACCGACTCAGTTCCTGACTGGTGCAGAGTCCTTTTACCTCATTCTTTCAGTAATGCAAATAAGAGCTTTTTGCAGCTGACAAATCAGTCTATAAACTCTTTCCCTGTCATTATAAGACTTAAATATACAAAGTTATATGAGTGAATAAATCTGGGAATGTTGGGGTTTTTTCTGTCTTTTGGGTTACTGCAGTTCTGCAGAGAAATAAATATTCCTGTTTCAAATAAACTTTCTGAGTTGATCAAAATTGACGTCGTGCAGCTCCTAACAATTAATACATGAACTGCTACAAAAAGTCTTCTGAACAGAGGAAGAAACAGTGATCTCATCCATTAAAGAAATTGTCATTGAAAGGCTGTCAGATTTTACATTTTTTACAGGAGATGATTCCAAATTCTGGCTTATGGCTTACACTCAGCATCACTGAAATGTAGCAAACTGTGGAGCTGAGTAAAGGTGAGGTAGTATGGGTGGGAGAGAAGAGTGTGCATCTCTGACACAAGGTAGTATGTACTCTTGCTATGAGGTGTTTAGAATTCTTTTTTTTTTTCAGCTTACTGTAGAAACTTTGCTATTGAGGCTTGGTTTAACATCACAACACAGAATTGCATTGGTCTTTTCCTGTTATGACTGCATTAGCTAAAGTTTATTGACCAACATTTTACCCTTGGCCTATGTGCGTTACTTCTAAAGTGGGTGATTAACATGATGAATATAGGAAGAGTGCCTGAGCAAACAGACTAGAGACCAAACCACAAGTTGTTTAAAGGCTCTGAGTGAAGTCCCTGTGGCTCATTGGCTGCTCCATTGTCAGCAATTTATAAAGGCAAAGAAAGGTGCTTTGATGTTCCAAAGGAAATTTTCTGGATCAGTAATTTTGTAGACCATAATTACACACCACTGAAATCTGAATAGCATTTGCTTTGCAGGAACGGTATTTACCTCGATTAGGGGGATATAATTTAAGATTGAGATTATCAAAAAACCAGAAAAGAAAGTGGTCTCAGACAAGATGTTTAAAGAGACTGATATAAAAGTACAAGTATGTTGTATAGAAAAACTGATCTGTATAGGACCTTGCTGGTATTAGGTAATGAGAAATTTATTTTTAACATCTACACTTAAAAGGATGCCTGTGCTGTAGTTAAAACAGGTTTTGATGCAATTGGCTGTATAACAGATTCTGCTATTTTTGGGAAACTTTTTTTTTTAATGTGAATTAATTTTAATTCAATGAAGTGTTTTGTTGAACCCAAGATCCAAATCAGATCCAATTGGAATTTTCCAGTTAAACATTCAGCTAAAAATTCCTGAGCAGATCTATTTATTAATTCATCTTCTTCTGGAAGACACAGATAATGTGTATAAATGGGAGGGATAAGTAGTAAGATCTGGATGAGCTCCACAAGCAAATCTGGGAGGAAGAAATTGAGAACTGCTGTATAAAGATAGCAAGGTCAGGCTTTAAAAGCCTCAACAGAAAAATAAGAGAGACAATCTCATTAACATATGTATGTATAGCAAAGATAAAGTAAGGAACCTTCAGAGTTTGCTATCTGTCAGACAAAGAATCAACCATACATAAAGGTGGACTTTTGTGGGTTTGTGGAATGATGAATTTGGGACTTTTTTTTTTTTTTTTTTTAAGAAAGGTATGGGACACACAAACTATAGATCAGTCCTGTTGGAATCTTATTGCCAGTAGAGTCAATGAGAAAACTTGTTCAGGGGTTCATAATGATCTTCAGGCCAAATCAGGTCTGTAATCTCTTAAGTGCATTTTCTATTCATTTCATTATCAATTTTTCCCTGTACATTAGATGATTCTCCTACCAAATATTCAGAATACCTGTTATGCTCCAGAAGTGTCATTCAGTATAGGCATTATATGGTTCTGTTTGATGTAAAGAAACACTTTGCTGCAGAATACCCAACAAAATTGAAACTCTTTAGTGACATCCATCTTACGCAGAGAATTGGGGATAATTCACTTACATTTACACCACACATGAGTTAGATTTTTGCTCTTTGTTAACACAGATGAATATCACAGTGGAGATTAGGCGATGTAGGCTACGTTTTCTGAACATGACATTTTATTGGCCCACCCTTGTGGTTGTTTTTGGCTTGTACCTTTCGTTTGATTATCCTTCACAGAGGAGGCATTTCCTCTTCTCCATTACCAGGTTGTCATTTTTAAGAGCATACTTTATATGCATGTTAAATTTTATACATGTACATGGAGTTAGTTACCTGCAATTGTTTCAGTGTTTGCAAGGTGATTTGGATTCTGAATAATACATATCTTTTCCTCTTGTAGCTAGTATTCTCTTTAATATTTAATATTTTCAGCAGGGGTTGGTAAGGGACATTGTCCTTTTCTATTTATCATCTTTTCTAAACATTTTTCCTGTTTTCCAAAAGAATTAAAGGCAAAACTCACCCATGGAACAGGAAACTTGGAGTGCTACTTGAAATCCATTTAGGGGCTGCTGCAGTAGGGAATAGGATTTTCTCCCTACCACACTGACAAGGATTTTGAACTGCAACATCTCTGATGTTGAGTGAACCCGTTGGAAGTGAAGGCTGTGTGATGCATCTCTCTAATCCCTTTGTATTCATGACTTCATTGATGTCTAAAGTGCAATAGAGTTATGCATCCATATCAGTATTAAATCTTGCTTAGTTGGGTGCTACCAAAAGGATACAGACTGTTTCTTTCCACAGTCTTGATGGATCCTGAGTTATGGGGAGGAACTCCTTGAGGTTTATGGGAAGTGTAGTAGTCCTTCCACTGGGGCAGGAATCTGAAGGGTTGTTTCCTTGACTGGCTGTGGTGCAAGCTCGGATATTATTAATGCTCAGAGTTACTCCTTATGAGTATAAAAGGAAGAGTAATTATTTGCTGAGATAATGGTTGTGAAAGAATAAGATAAAAATTGAAAAAATGAAAAGAGATGCAGACAAATCTGACTCAGACATTATTATGGTTCTAAATATATTTCTATTAATGCGCAAAGGTATTATTATATACTTGTATACACACAGTGCCACTGAAAGAAAATAATTTTAGTATGGAGAGTACTCATCAGATAATTCAGAACCTTTTGAAGAAGATGGCATGGAAACAAATCCCTGCTCCTATAGAAAAGACCCCTTGATCCTCTGGCCTTGATTTTCTGCTGCTATAAACTGGCAGAACTCCACTGAGGCCATTTATATTCATACAGAGCGGACAGGACCCTAGTATTTGCAGTCTTAGCTGAAAGAATACAGAGCCAAATCAATTCCTGATTTAACTTTACTAAATATAAAGCTATGTATGTGACCCATTATCATTATTGGAAAATATTTAAATGCAGAGCCAATGCAAATGCAATGTAAAAACCATGTCTTTAACTGTTCAGTTACTAATTTTACACAGGTCGTTATGGAGTTTCTGTAGTGGTATGTACTTAGAACATTGCTTTTTACTTTAACAAAAATATCACATACATTTTCAAGTCCTGTTCAAATCATGAAACTTGATTACATACATAATTACTAAAGATTCTCACCTCCTTTAAAGTTTTTTTTTTTTCCTCTGCATCTTGGCAAGGATTGGAAATGGACTTTGCTTTATCTTGGAATTGTTTTAAAAAGATCTGACATCCTTTGTAAAAACATACACTTTCTTTTAAAGGCAGACTCTCTCAGTTCAGTGATGCCACACTAAATGCAGAAATAAATATAGTACCAAATTCCTAGTTATTCAGAAATTTCATGTACATCATGGTGTGGCTACACAGCCACTTGGTATCAAAGTGTCTGCTTGGATAGCAGGCTCATTTGTATTCTGTTGTTCCTCTACCTTCAGTTTTCTCAGAAGTCTAAGTGGTAACTTGGTCCTACCTAGGTACGAGTTCTTACAGCCTTGCAAAGAGACTGCAAGACAATTCAGTTATGCTGACCAAAGCAGCTGAACCAGCAGTCTTGTACCTGGGCTCCATGTACACTCCAACCTGCTGAATAATTTAGCTGTGTGGCTATTCACCTCTGTTCTGCAGAGATTTGTGTTACAGCCATCGTGAAGGTGATACTCCTGAAGACATGCAATGGAAAAGTGATGACTGACAAGGGTTGGGGCAGAGATTCAGTAGACCCTGATTGCTCACTGGGGCTGTGCTGAACAGGTGGCTTACTACCCTCCTTCACAGGCTACAGTTCAGCCTCGGCGTGTTCAAGCCACCCAGTGAAGTGAGGAAACCCACGGTAAGGGTTCTTGCTGGCCTCAGGAGGTAAGCTCCCTGCACCGCAGAGCTGAGCGCTTGTGATAGTGAAGGGCATTCCCACCGCAGTGTGCTTTCTTGTGGTGAGGTGTCAGTTAGCGCAGGTGGGTGGTGAGGTGCTACACGTAGCCCAGGCTTCTCTTGGAGGGATGCACGGAAAGGCGGCTGCCTTTGCCGGTTTTGGGCACATGCAGTTCTCCCAGGTGCTAAATGTATGCCCATCCCTTGGGAAAAAAAGACAGACAGTTTTCTCTGAAATGGTATTAAGTCGTAGAACATGTCAAAAGATGATGAGTTTGATAAATTTGTGATTGCTGGCTGTTGGAGGTGACACCTTGTGTTTTGCTGGCACGGTACTGTAAACTGACGTTGCAGGTGTATGTGAAATGCCATGGAGTTAAACTGGAGATAGTTTTAATGCTTCTTTATGACAAGTTTGCAAGAAGAAAAGCAAGTGTGAAAAGGTACTGTCATTTTTACAGACAGGCTACTTCATTTGCAATTGCAGTGCCCCACAGCTAAAACGGAAATCAATTTTAATGCCTTACAAAATGCAGAAATATTTGTCTCATTTACAGCACTTCTAAAAAGGACAGATAATAAAATTCCCATGATTAACAATCTATAATTTTATGTGCTCTGTGGTGTCGTTTGGTACATCTATCCGCATAAATGTTTCAAAATAATAAGCAAATATAGATCTGAAAAAATCCCTAAATCTAACTCCACACTGAATTTCAGGTCATAGAAGCTCTATGTATTCAAAGCCCTCTTTGATCTGAATATTCCCAAACTTTGGGGAAGTAGATACTGTAAAAATCTCTAACCAAACATTTCTCAAGCAACCATTTAGTACCTATCTGGACTACAAAAACCAAAGCAGTCAGGGACCTGCCTGTGTAAAAAGAGCCTATGGAACGTAACAGTAACTCACTGTATAGGAAGGTAATGGTAGTCTATAAAAGGACTCTGAAGGTAGTAGAATTAAATGGAAAATCATTGTTCTGGAGAGTGAACCATACTAAAATATTCTGTTGATACAATTCTTGAGAATCTTTAAATGCTCAACTGAAAAATTAGTGTAATCATTTTGTAATTCATGTGGAATTACAACACATTTATCTCTTGAGCCATTAAAATGAGATTAAAAGTTCTGTGGGATTCTTCAGTGTATTTTGTGGCAGCGCTAACATCATAAATTAAGGCTTTAGCCTCATTCTATCATGTTACAACACAGTTTGTTCTTTTGTGGCTATTGTGGTTAAGACTCTGGTGGCACTGTTTCTGGAGTGCAGGTGTGTACTTGTAGCAAATAAGCCTTACGTTTAATAAGTTTTCTTGAATCCATCTGCTTTTCTGTCCATATGTATAAATCCTTGTAATATGCAATATGATATGCATAATTCTTAGAAAGAGGCAAGTGTCATTTATTATGTTGCGTATGCTCCTCAGAATGACTTAGCTGGAGGACAAATTCTACCAATTACTTGAAGTGTTGACTCTGCCATTTAGATTTGCTGCAGATTGCACTTTGTTCTTTGAGAGAGAAAAGTTAAAATGCATTTTTCATCCGCTTTTCCTTATTTTTGGTTTTGTCTTTCCTACGTCAGATTTGCAACCAGCTTTCCTAAACTTGACAAGACACTATATTAATCCGATGAGCTACTTTCCTGCTGGATAAAATTGTAAAGTAAAAAAAGATGGAAAGCTGGTGTCTGGGCTAGGAAACATCAAAGCACCGTTAGCATTTCATGCAGAAGCTTAGCATTTGCAAAGCTTTCGAAAACAAACAATCAGGAAAATACAAATAATGGTCATCCTGCTTACTGAATGAAAATTTAATTCCAAATTGCCTTTAAGTCAGCTGCTTACACTTCGGCTCCTCTGCCCACCAAGGATTATGTTCCCCAACATATTTCAGAATCCAGACTGTCAAAAATACTGACAGCTCGCACTGGCTGTTTAACATTTCTGGCAACAAAATTGTGATCCATTTAAGGCTCTTTGTTTCAGGTTTTGAAATACTTCCTGAATCCCACAGATTTATTTGCCATTCATGAACATTAATAAAGTAAACTGTACAAAAAAATAATGGCCCAAGTGGGTATCTTTCTGCTGAGAGCAGAAAGAAGGGAGCTAGGGGGAAAAGAGGTTGGCTGGAGCAGCCAAATATTGTCTGTGCTCTGAATGTGATATTTGATGTCTTGCTTTTGATTCTTTTGCAATATTTGTACAAGAATCTTGGTTGTCAAGACAGCTGGCTGAATAACACCCCTTCCCACCCCCAAACCCACATGTATGAATGTGCTGGCAATCAAGCTACCCAAATTCAATTGGGTACTATTCCAACAGTAATATTATTCATTATGGGGTGTGTTTTACAAGGTACTTGCAACTGAAAGCATTTACTAATTGACAGGCTCTTATCACAGATGTTCAAATGAATGTTTATCTGGTACTGCTTGTAATCCTATACTTCCCAAAATTTCATTTTTGAAATGTATATTCTTTTGATACTTTTTACTCACTGCCCCAGAATCAACAGATCAAAGTCATCCTTCAAAGATGATATTGAAAAAACGTTTGGAGTGCTCTGAACAGAAGTGATGAAATTAAGATTGAAATA
This sequence comes from Balearica regulorum gibbericeps, assembly GCF_011004875.1. Lineage (NCBI taxonomy): Eukaryota > Metazoa > Chordata > Aves > Gruiformes > Gruidae > Balearica > Balearica regulorum. Next base: position 48,842,967 of record NC_046188.1, on the reverse strand, counting down.
AAACTAAATAATGTTAAATTTAGGAAAAACAACTTGCGGAAATTCAGACTAGACTGAATATACTAGACTCTGCAAGTACCACAAGGGAAGTTGGTGGAGCTGATTTGCTAAGGTAAATTAAAACAAATCTAAATAAATATTGGAGAGTATGCTCTAGGAACAAAATACTGCATCAACCAGGAGTTAGATTTGATTAATATTTTCCCTGTAAGACTAAGGTACATGAGAATGAATGGTTGAAGTCTGAAGAATTTTACTACTTAAGATTGTTATCATCTTGGGATTCCGATTCTGATAATGGAAAAAAGGATGGTTCAGTTTAGTCATGCACGTTCAGTCTGACTGTTTTAGTTCCAGAGCATCTCAACAAACTCTTGATTTGTACACAGGCTGACAACCCATATATGAAGCATCACTGACAGCATTTCCAAAAAGGAGAAATCATGTATTATTTAAATATTCTGCTTTTCTGAACAATTTAGTTGCATTACAATTGCACAGTAAGATAGGAGAAATGCTTTTTTTTTTCTTGCTCTTAAAAAAAGCAGCTTAATTTAGAGGTGAGAATTTTGAAGTGGAATGTTGAATCAGAACCACATTAGGGCTTTGAGAAAACTTGTGTCTGCATGTAGATCTGTGGCTCATGACTTCATGGCTCAGCCTTGATCTCTTTGCCTAAGTAAATAACATCACTTATGTTGGAATATGTGAAGTTAATATTTTTCCAGAATCCAAAACCACTGTCAAATTTGTATTTGCAGCTCATGCTTCTTTTACTCTTTTTTCTACTTGCCTTTATTGGTCTTAACTGCAACACAGTCAATATAATGTAATATACAGAGAACAGGGTATGGCATTGCTACATTTTTCAACAGGAAAAGGGAACCTTCTTACTGAGAGGTGAAGAGGCCAACCCTTTGGTTGGCCACTTGTCAATTTGAGTAGGTATTTATTGAGTTAACCCTGTATTTTTATGAAGCATTTGTATTACCCAAATCAGGGAGGTGCTGCTGGTTGAAATAATTCGGAACAAAACTCAGTTCAATCAAGTTCGAAATAGTCTGTCTCTTGGTCACGTAAATTCCTCTTGGTAGTCTCATCCCACTGTAGCTCTATCAGAATCAACACAGGAAACACACAGGCTCTCACTGCCATCTCTTGTAGTTGGGATCTTGTATAATGCTGCCAATTCTCTGGGACACTTCCAGGGAGCTGCAGCTTACCAAGAGGCTCCCTGGAGGAGAATATAATTTTTATTTATTTTCTTTCCCAAAACATGCCTCCATGTAACCCTGCCTCACTCTGTCCTCCCCAAAGGAGTGGCTAAGGGAGAATACCAACGCCTATACTGATTACCACTTGTTGGTTTAACTGAGTGTTCGATTTTGCTTTTGAGTTAACCTTCCCTAACTTTTCTTTTCCAGATGGAATTTTACTTTTGGTGCCAAGCACTGAAGAAACAAAAATGTGTGTTTCTTCAATCACCCCCATCTTACTAACATTTAGAAAGATGTTTGCTGATGTATTCAATAGGAGAGGAAACCGATTACTACCTCACAGTAAAGTTTCTCTGTTTTAAATGTTAATTGTTTTAAGCACTCTGGAGTTTCCTGTGACCTCTAGGTCATTTTTTTTTAATGATGATTGATACAATCTCTCAGAAGAAAGGGAGAAAAAAAGTACTTTGCTGGCCTAGTTTCAGGTAACCTCTAAAAGTTCAAGTGGACCAATTACACATAAAGGAACAACAACTTTTGTAAAGCTTCATTTGAATCCCAGAGGGGAAAAATGATAGAAAATCAATTAACTTTCCACATGAAAAAATAGCTCATATTGCTAAGCTTTCCTTGCATAGTTTCTTGATTATGTTTGGAAGCAAATTGCCTTGATTGTACCTTTGACGGGAAGGAAAGCCTTTTAATTAATTTAAAACATGCTATAGCAGTGCTAAATTGTATGATGGAACAATTAAGTAGGCCCACATCGATATTTTTGCCCTGTTGAAAATGGATATTGCTCACTTAGTGAGTCATGCTCTTGCTGGGTTGACGCAATTATCCATTCATTGCAGAGCATGTGACACAAAAGCTATTAGGGCCTTTTATATAGAAGAGAGGCTAAATGGAGTAAACAAAAAGCCAGTTTTGGTGAAGAGTCTGAAATGTCTCCTCTGGTCAAAAATTTGGAGAAAGCTGAGCTAAACTTCAGAGCCTGTACCCATGCAGGGAACTGAATCAGACTCCACCTAAGACAGCCTCTACTTGGGGAAAATTCAGACTTCAGATCTACTTTTTATTGGTCCTGGATTGAAATGAGGAATGGAAGCAATTCTCTGTTTGTTATGTACTGACAGATTGATGCTCAGACTCTCGTGCAGCTATGAACTATCAATAGCAAATTTGTAGTAGCATCTACAGTAGCCACTACACTTGCTACTTTTTAAACCAATTTTTGCCTCAAGCTCTTAGCCGAAAACAATTACATTTGTTGTGTTTGCTGAGAATAGGATTTTTAAATGACACTATTAATTCAAATGTTCTAAATATAACAAGAAACAACCTATTCTGTTTTTTTTTTTACAAATAATGTGTGTTCTTATATCATTAATGATATTACATTATTTTCTTGAAAGAAAGAAAATAATAGTATTAAGAATCTTCTTGAGTTGTCTCTGTTGATAATATACATTTTCTTGTCTTGCTAAACTAGTACAACTGGGTCACTTTACTTTCCCTGACGGATCTTACTTGTTGGGAATGTATTTGCCGGCACCGTGCTTTTCATACGGAGGTCTGCTGGGTCTTTCCTGGTGAGTTGTAGAATCAAATGTCCAAGAGCTGAATAATAAAGCAAAGAGTCCACCACCAGTGAATCTCTTACAAATTCACTCATAGCTGCCTAAACTCAGATAAAATATGATCACACATTTTTCTAATATCCCAATGCCATAAACAGTGACAAAAACCTGTACAAGTGAGGAATAATACATGGCATGCTCTCTGTCCTTTCTGATTTCTTAGAGAAGAGCCAACTGGTGAGGGATTTGTTTATAAAAGGAAGTTAGTAACTGTGGTTAGGGAAAGACTCGAGATGGGAGAGGAAGCTTTCTTGCAGCAGCGTGAAGGCAAATTTGTGCTAGAAATGAATTTCAGAGGTGCAGAATCATGGCTGCGAGTGCTGCACCACAGGACTGGTATATTCTGAGCTAGTGCATTCTACATTATTTAGAAATTTAATTTAATTAGAAATCTTAGATTTAATAACTAGAATTTTGAATTGTGATACAATTGGGCTGGAAAACATCAGTATGCAAGGAGCACTGTCCGATGCACTCTCTAGGCTTAAGTACCAGTAAAAATATTGTCCAGAATGGCAAAGCCAGTAACCAGAATGGCTGCATGACATTCCCTGGCATTAGGTAGAGAGGTGCAATTTGCACCACTTAATTCAGTAAAGATTGACTTTCTTGAAGATAGGTTTCCAGTCTGCTTGTGGCTTACTGAGGGAGCAATATGGTAAAAAGGGCTAACTCAGTAACTGCTCCCCCTGGTCCCAGCTGGTTGCTGCCAGTCTTTTGGATTGGCTGGGGACTGTAGCTTCAGTGACCTTGACTGTGATGATCGGGCTTAATTGGCTGAGTGTAGTCAGTAAATGTATCTGAGAAAGCAAACATTTGTTTTCCACACCATGGTACAAACATGTGTTTGCTTTTTGCATCTATGGCATGAATGACCCAATGTAGCCCTCTACGTTCCCATTGATCAGGATTACCCAAACCCCCACTTTTTCTTTTTTATTATTTAAATTTGTCTTCCCTATCATCACAGATACCATACATTTATGTACTTTTTTAGCTTTCCCAAGTGAAAAATAGCAAAAATATAATATACATTCACACTGCTGTATTTTGATTGCATTAAGGTTTTATTTTTAATATTCAGCCTTCTTCTTCAAGAGAAAAAAACCACATTCTCATTTTGTTGAAAGTCAAAGATGGCTTGGAAACTCTGTTAGTGCTGGGATCAGCATCACAGTTAGCCAAGACCTAACCCCTCTGAAAGACAGAAGAGTGTGTCAGAGATGACTGAAAGCATCACTGATGCATAAAGGCAATCATGTATGGCTAATCATTCCCACTGTAACTAGAATGTGATTTCCATTGGGTTACTCTAGGAAAGATGCTGCTTGACACTTTCAGCAAAAATATCAAAGAAAACCAGCATTTTTAGATAAAAACCCCACCAACTGATCTATTTCAGTTCTTGAATTTTCCACTTAGGCCTGGCATCATTAATTCCTAACTCAAGTTGTGTCCCATGAGGACAACAGACCAGTAAGTGACTCCCAAGTGTGCTGCTAGCTGACAGACTCTCTTAAGAGACTAATGGATGATGGGCAGGGTTTAAGGGAAAGCTGACAAAGGGAGAGAAGAAAGGTCACTAACTAAAAAAGTTTTTTTCTCTTGGACAAGAAGGATTAAAGGGGTGAAAGCAAATACGTGACTCAGTTTGGGAAATGGGATTAGAAGGTCAATGCGGGGCTTGCTGAGCATCACGTTAAGAATTCCAAAATGCTGTGGGCACTGTTTCCCAGTACCTCAGTCCACAATAAAAAAATATTTTGTTGGGGAGAAATTACTTAGTTACCATTATTTTTTTTCCTTATTTCTCTAAAATAACCCGAAAAGGAGGGTAACTGTATTGACACCGTAAAACCAGTTCTCAGCGCAGAACACATGGTGGCAATGTTGCACCACTGCTGAACGACTGTCAGGCAGCACTCACCTAGCCAATATTAATTTACTGAGCAATAAATAGGTAGATGCAGTAGAGTGCTGCTTTACCCAGGGAATATTATACTTGCACATGGTAACACTGATTGTGTTTTCTATTAAAATAGAGAGTAAGGTATAGGAAAAATACTTTTTTCCTTTATTTTTACCACTCTTGTATTATTTGCATGCTTCCTAAGCACTGATACAGTTTAAGTTTTGCAGAAATAATGTAGCTGATATTGGAAAAAGATACAACTAATTAGTTTCATTCCATAAAACCAAATACAGCTCCCTTGGAGGAGTACTTAGGATAATAAAAATCTCTACCCATCACGCACACAGAGAAATCAGGAACTGGAAGGTTTCTCCCTCTAAAAAGAAAGCTTTACTGTTCAAACAAGCTAGTCATTTTCAAAAAAATCTCTAGCCTAAATGTGCACTTCCTTAAATGTCTACAAAGAAATGGTGGCATTGCAGAAGAACTTAGCAGGAAAAGTTCTGGGCATACATAAGAGTGAGTTTCTGGGTTCAGTGGCTGCGGACGGCTCTCGGCACAAAACTCTTGGAGCTGGTGTGGTTTGGCTGAATCCTTCAGGTGATCACTGCAGCAGAGCAGCCAAGGATTCATGCAGCCGTGGCTTTCTTCTCTGTTCAGCCTGGCAGGAGGGCCCTTCAGAGGCAGGCCAAGTAGTAAAGCACTTACACTACAAGGACAACGCTGACTGCCGAGTATTTCAGGTCTCTGTGGCCGTTGTCGTTCATATTTGTCCTGCTTTTGGTGTGCTCTTGCAGCTCCACCAGCTCGGTTCCCAAGCCATGGTCTTCCCTGTTTTTTCCTCTGCCTTTGTCAAGCTTTGTGCCCTGGCAGACAAACCCTTCTCTGTGCTTCTGTCACAGCTCAGCTGATTTCCCTTTCACCAACACAAAATTAATGAGGTTTTTTGCTTCTGTTTTTCAGCCTCTTAGGCCTAGACACGTTATCAGCCTCTGCCAGGTTATTGTGATCATCCTTAGCTCTAAGAGTTTAGATTCAACTCTAGATCCCAGTGACAGGAGCAATGCACTCAGCAGGTATCCCCAAACTACCCTCCACAGGGGTACCCTGCCTTACTCTCCAAGTGGGAGAGGCCTAGGGGAATAGCAAAGCTGTAGGGCTCAAGATGCCTTCTTACAGTGCAAGAAGGAAAATGCAGTTTTTTTCAGCTAACAAGCAATGGCATACTGTCTTTGTTCCTTTCTCCCCATGCTACCAGACACAAATGTAAAATAAAATGAAAAAAAAAAAACCCACAAAACAAATCCCAAAGCATGAGAGCAAGCACTCCAAGCAAGCCACACTCAAACCAACTGCTTAGATTCATACTTGGGAGATAAGTACTTTCAAACTGATTAGTATAGGTTGATTTTTGTGAGCATCACATACCCACACAGGCCAGCAAAAAATAAATATTAGCAATAAAACTAGTATTTGGATCATGTTGCTGGTAAGGTTGCTGTAAATAAAAGCTGGCTAAAACCACTGAAAATATGTTGAAGTACAGCAATAGCAATAGCAGGGAAATTAAGTGGGGTATTTATTTCCAATGCCTAAAGTCCTTTTTAAGTGTACATTTCCAGGATGAAGCTCAAGAGCCCTACAATACCATGTTGTCTTTATTGGTTCCCAAGAGGTATAGCTTAAATGGTAGTAGAAAAAATCAGAATGGAAATTTGCCAACAACTGCTAATCAGGAGTTTGGTATTTCAGTAGTTCCTATGTCTCCCTGCGTCCAACAACCAAGACTGAAGCCTTCAAAATGTATTGAGGGAGGAAACATAAGTACCATACAATTCTTTTTTAGTGGCATAATGAGCAATTCAGCTGGAACTGTAGAGATCCCACTTCCATCTCTGCACACGAGGTAGAAGACCTGCCTCCCATACCACTGTCTCCCTGGGACAGACTGACATGGTTGCTAACCTTTCAATCCTACCCACTCTGCAATCAAACCCACTCTAAAAGCAGCCTCTCTGTGCGGCTGGTGAAGTTCCTTTCAACTTGCCATGTTCCCTGCCTCAGAAATGCAATGATAGCTCTCATACCCCTTCAGCCAGTGCTTTTTTTCTTTCATTTCTTCTTATTCAGCCTCTGCCAAGTCCCCACTTGCCCAATACCTCGATCAATAGTGCATCGGGATTGTACTATTTTGTGTGATTTCTGCACTTTTTGCTTTACAGGCCGCACTGCTGGGGATTAACAATCCGGATGAGTTTCATTAGGAGCCCCTGGCCCAGCTGCCTACAGTCACAAAGCAAAGCAATGCGCCACGCTGTATGCCTAAGCAATTTGGTTTACCTGTGTCTTTCTGGTTTTGTTTTAAACTTGAGCTTGAACTGACAAGAAACAAACTCAAACACTACTATGAAGAAAATGATAAATCCCTTTTGTAAAAATTACCATATGTGAAGCGCAGAGAAATAACTAAGCTAAACATTTGTAATTTAGAAAGGACATTAAGAAGATCCATTCCAAAACACACATCTTAAAAAAAATTCCTACTGGCTTTTGCTTGTTTTCTCCCCTCGCACATAAATAAAATATTACTTCCCTAGTCTCAAACAAATGCTAAACCCCCAAACATTTATCAATTGCTTGGGATAAAATTTATGCCTTTGGCACTTTATATTAATGGCATTGTGATCTTCTGCAGCATCTTTTGCCAATCTTTTTTAAAGGACAGTACAAGTGTCATTTTCACAGTTGAGGCATTAACTCCCCAGGATGCCCAGCAAGGCCTCCTTGGTCTGCAGATTTATTTCCACTGAGCAGCTGGAAGTATTTCAGTGAGGGAAAGATATTGAAGAGAAATACAGTAGCTATAGATAATAAAGGCAGATGCTGCAGAGTACTGATTGAGGGCTAGAAAGTTAAAGACGTTGTGATATTTAACGCTCATCACTAGTTCACAGCGGATGTACCTTTACTCTCCTATCCTGATAATATTTTACTTGGTCGAGGTTTGATGGTAACAAACAATGAAATACTTGGTACTTCATATATTTCTCTTCTGTGGGAACAGCACACGGAAAAAGTGTGAACATCACATACAGATGCTGAATTAAAAATCCTGTTTTCATGAAATACATAGAAAGGTAATTTAAACTCTTTTAAAGAGGGAGAGCGTGAGATTCCCCATTCAATTCTGCAAGTGTGGATGGAATAAAACACGAGTAGTTCAGACAGGACCATGGAAATGCAATTGCCCAGCCTGCCTTGCAGCTAAAACCAGATTGTCCTCATATGAAGTGACACAGGCTAGAAAATGGCTAGTGGAGAGAATGGCTCTACTATCCTGATTGTCTTTCTCTTTATTCTTCTCTACTACCTTGCGGATCACTGGGCAATCTGTTTTGTAGCAAACACCATTTGAGGTTTCATTGTCTTTGGGTCACTTCCTTTTCACGCTTTATTACATCTCAGTGGAAGCTGCTTGCTTTGGGTGGTCTGGGCATCTGCAGCAGTAGAAGAGAACTCCTGCAAGATGCTTAAAATATATTCCAACATTTTCTGTGCTATTCTGTGACAGATGTTTTGTCCAGTCATATTAATCTATCATCTTGAAAATTAGTTCCTATAAAAAAAAAATGCAGACCTCATTTCCCCCCTTTTTCCTTACTTCAAATATCTGTTCTAGATCTTTATTGAGGTTAGAGTAGTGGATCAGCACTAGTGTGTATTAATTTTTACCTCGTGCATTAATTTTTAGCCCTTCCATAAAGGTATTATCTTTCTGTTCCCAGTCATATAATATTTTCAAAACTGAAAATTTATTAAAGATCCTTACTACTGTTCTTGTGGCTCAATCTATTGGGTTTCTTGCAGTTCTGGGATGAAGTGTATTGTTCATTTTATTGAGATCACCAGGTGTTTGCTTCTTCCTGAGAAGCTGTTATTCTACTTTTGAGATCCTCAGTTCCATTAGCAATCATGCTTTTGCCCTCATGTTCAACATTGTTGTTGCTGCTGAAAACAAAGATTGGGTTTTAGTTTGTGGCCTATAAATACAGTGGTTTCCATCTCCCTGCCATACTCCTTTCCCACTGCACGATGATCCCATTTCTTCTTTCACTAATATCTGTGGTACAAAAAGGATGTGTCTGCTCATAAAATGTACTGGTGTCAATGCTGGGAAGTGCTTTCAATATAGAAAAGGCTCAGAACACCACTCAGGGGGCAATGGTTTCCCTTGAGAATAGAAGCAACATGAATTAGATGAAATACAGTAATAAAAAGTGAAAGAAAATTCATGTGAGGAGGGATTTTCCAATAACCAGCTCTCCTGGGAACTCACCAGACTTCCAGTAAGAAGAGTGGGAAGAGGACTTTGACATTATCAATGTAATAGAAATTCAGCCCACGTTCAAGTCCAATCTTCAATCCTGGCCCTTTAAAACACTGGCTACCTTAGCAATAACATCTTGGACAATAACAACAAATTAATGGATTTTTTTTTTCCTGATGATATGATAAAAGCATGCATCTGTTCATTTAGTTTATTAATGGCTCATTGGTGTCTTTGCACTAGAAGATTTTTGCTGTTCTAAACATTTGAAAGAAAGAGGGAAAGAAAAGTCTATTGTCTATTGTTTTTGATTTCTTTAAATGTTATCCCTGAAGGCGTGTGTATTTGTTTGAAAGCAATTGCAAATGTCACAACTTTGATTTTAGCTTATGTGTTGCCTGACTTTCAGGGATAAGGGCACTTAAGTTGCTAGTAAAGTCCAGCCTAGAAATACTCTGGCCTTTTCAGTTCCTAAAACATATTTCATAAGCAGCATTTCCCTTCTAGCCTGCAGCAACAAGATTTGACATTTATATATTGCCTCACACTTACATCACATAATGTTGCCAGATTCTTTATGATTAACTGATGTAATTGACTTCTGAGATAAAAAGAAATTTATGTGGGATAATCCGCAAAATAAAACAAAGTTTTGATTTTATTCCAAAATTGAACTAAGAAAAGGAGGAAATAGATCTTTCCTGAGGACAGCCATTCCTTCAGGGAAGCAAGCATAAGAAAAGCCACTGCATCAATACTGGTGAGAAGCAAGGGAATGCCAAATTTATTACACGCTTAGGCAGTGTATCAGATCAATGTATCGGAGAGAATGCAGGAAAATACAGAACAGACATCAAGGAAGTCTGAGCAGACAAGTAGCGTTCTCCAACTTTGCAGCAAGTCTTCTGCCCTCAGGAAGGACTGACTTGCACTTATTTTTTTGGACTAAATTTTCACTGATCAAGTATTAAGCTTCCTGGTATCATTCCGTACCACAACTGTCTAAATACACCTGCCTTGCATCTGGATGTATTCCTGGTGTGGTTAAAAAAAAATTTAAAAAAGACATGAGAGTATATAGTGGATGTGAACATCACCAAACATGCAGCTGAAATTGCAGAGCAGGGGGTCTTGCATGACATTCTTTTGCTACCTGATGCATTGAGTAGGTTTTTATTACTGTTACTAGGAAAATTCCACATTTAAAGCATTGAGCACCACTCCTAACAAACATTTATAATTTGCTTTGGAACCACTTGAGCACTTCTGGGCTCACAACTGCAGATTCTGCAAGAGCTATATTCATTCAACAACACATTTCAGATCTCGTTGCAACTATGACGAGAAGGCTTTTGTTGGTGTCCTGCAGGCTTTACATCTTTGCTTGCAACTCTTGCCTTTTACCCTGTGTGCTTGGATTAAAGACAATCAGGATGAATACAATTTTCCATTTGCTTGATGATGAAAGGGTGTCAAATTAGTCAGACTAATAGTAAAATGGCTACTGTTGATTTATTTATTTTTCCCATTGGAACATGGTGTGATTCTAGAAAATTTATCTTCCCAAGGAGGACAAACCATAGAATCATAGAATCATAGAATCATGAACATGACCTATGTTTTTCTCTAGTATGCACACAAATTTTGTGGTACATTAGCTTAGAATCATAAAATCATAGAATCACAGAATCATAGAATCGTTTGGGTTGGAAGGGACCTCAAAGATCGTCTAGTCGCAACCTCCCTGCTACGGGCAGGGACACCCTCCACTAGACCAGGTTACCCAAAGTCCCATCCAACCTGTCCTTGAACACTTCCACGGAGGGGGCATCCACAGCCTCTCTGGACAACCTGTTCCAGTGTCTCACCACCCTCACAGGGAAGAAATTCTTCCTAATATCTAATCTAAATCTACCTTCTTTCAGTTTAAAACCATTACCCCTTGTCCTATCACTCCATGCCCTTGTAAAAAAGTCCCTCTCCAGCTTTCCTGTAGGCCCCCTTTAGGTACTGGAAGGCTGCTATAAGGCCTCCCTGGAGCCTTCTCTTCTCCAGGCTGGACAACCCCAACTCCCTCAGCCTGTCCTCATAGGAGAGGTGCTCCAGCCCCCTGATCATCTTCGTGGCCCTCCTCTGGACTCTCTCCAACAGGTCCATGTCTGTCTTGTCCTGGGGCCCCCAGAGCTGGACACAGTACTCCAGGTGGGGTCTCACAAGAGTGGAGTAGAGGGGCAGGATCACCTCCCTCGACCTGCTGGTCACACCTCTTCTGATGCAGCCCAGGACACGGTTGGCTTTCTGAGCTGCAAGTGCACATTGCCGGCTCATGTTGAGCCTCTCATCAACTAACACCCCCAAGTCCTTCTCCTCAGGGCTGCTTTCAATCCATTCCTCACCCAGCCTATAGTTGTGCTTGGGATTGCGCCAACCCATGTGCAGGACCTTGCACTTGGCCTTGCTGAACTTCATGTGGTTCGCTTGGGCCCACCGCTCAAGCTTGTCAAGGTCCCTCTGGATGGCATCCCTTCCCTCCAGCGTGTCGACTGCACCACACAGCTTGGTGGTGCTGGCAAACTTGCTGAGGGTGCACTCGATCCCACTGTCCATGTTGCCGACAAAGGTGTTAAACAGTGCCGGTCCCAGTACCGACCCCTGAGGAACGCCACTCGTCACCATTCTCCACTTGAGAGACCTCTGGGTCTTCCTTTTTTCCCTTCTTAAAAATGGGGGTTCTATTTCCCCTTTTCCAGTCAGTGGGAACTTCACTGGACTGCCAGGACTTCTCAAATATGATGGAGACCGGCCTGGTCACTTCATCCTTATCTCGTAGTGCAGTGACATTTTCTTATCCTTCTTAGAATTTGTGGCCAGCTCGAGGAGTTGTGTTAGTAAACTTGTATATTAAAATTCAAACTACTTCTTGAACTTTAAAATATTTTCCCTAATGCTCATTAGATTGAAAAGAAATCTTCATTATTTCTCTATTTGTGAAAGGCTTCCTTCTGCCAACATTATTTTGTGAGTCATCAGTAGCTTTTTTTACCTTTATTTAGGGTGGTCAGAAATATAGAGTGATACATACTATGCAGTAAGTAATAATTTATGAGAAGGTATGCAGTATGCAAAATGTCATATAGTTTGCAGAGATTTATGCATGAGCCAAGAGCAAATACATTAACTTAACCAACTATCTGGAAAGCAAGCTTAATGAAAGGAGAAATGAATGCAACATAGGAAGAAAAAGGCATTGTATTGACAGAAAACTGCATATGCATATAGGGACCTCTGTGAATTAATAGCTCATCTCTGCGATCAAGTTCACAGATACTTGTCTCTAGTAGGGACAGTCATATAATTCAGAGTGAGCCAGTTAGGCCAATCAAAAACTGAGTACTGGAGGCTGAGTTTATCAAATCTTACTCTGTTCCAGGATGTCACACATCAAGGTGTAGCATTTCAAAGTGTGTTTCTACAACATTTTAAAGAAAATATCCATGTCTTATCCTGCTAAATCCAATTTCTGCAACACAGATTAGTACAAAAGGCAAGACAACTCAGTGACTTCAAGTCTGTGTATTTCTAATGAAGTGCTGCATGTTGAGATCTTTGGGAAAGATCTGCTTATGCCCTCAGGCACAAACGTAAAACCATGACTGCAAATTTTTTGAATATGTATCTGTGGTCCATCCTGAAGTCAGCTTCAAAAGACTCTAGGTTTCGTGGTTACACTCAAAACCTGGCATAATTTCTGTGATAGCACCAGAACTAACACCAGAACTTACAGAGTAAAGCTCTTGATCTTCAAGTCAGGCATTTCCCCTGAAGTCTTCTGTATTGACACTACTCGCCTTACTATTTACTATGATTGGTACACGCTAATTTCAGCCTATACAGACACCAATAAACTTAGGCTTAATGAAGGCTATCAGAATCTCAAAAAACCCGTAGTCAGAAATGCAGACCTGCCATCTTACTCTCTCTTCCTGTAGTGCCTGACTTTGTTTTCCCCCTAGTACTTCTGGCCTCAAGTGTTACAGCTTGTTAGGCTACAGAAGAAGCCAGTCTGTACTTCAGCAGCTTTTCATGGTTGCAGGTCCATGACACCCAGATTTTTATGTGAAAGCATCAGAGACATGAAAGAAAGTGAGCTTGAAGAAACACGTTTACAGAGAAGCATTCATTCTGGTTGATGCCCTTCTTCTGTCCTAGAAGCCGTGGCAGTCCCTCCTGTGCACCCCGCAGGCTCTGCTGGTATGGTTTCTGAAGCTTGTTACAAACTGCCATAGGTGATAAAGACAACTAGCTATGTATTTACTTCTGCATTGTGGGCTACAGTGTGAAATTTAAGAGCCTCTCAATATATAGAAAGTCCAACTAGATGATTGAATGGGCCTTTCTAACACCATGAATCTCTGTCTATAGATATATAACCATTAGGATCCCGTTTTCTGTAGACTGCACCATTAAATTTATGGGACTTGGCAGTCTGCAGAGGTAGCTGCCATTCTGTGAGACAGAACAGATGCTGCCTGCTACACTGAAATGCAATACCTTGTTCTGAAAGTTTTTGTGGTTCATATTAACCTAAAATAAATCAAATATATTGAAAACATACCCTAACTTTAGGGCCAAGGACAAATATAATGACATCTTGTTTGACTGACTTCTCTCCATTTGGAATTTGGAGCAGAAATCATAAAACTCTAACCAGAGGATGTACATCAGAAATCAAGATTTTCTCCCATGGTATTTTGTCTTTGCTTATAGTTTTATTTCCTCAGTTGCTATTTAGAGTGAAATCTTATACTTAGCCATTCAGATACAGTCTCTCTTGGCAGATAATGTTCTCAAAAAACCCTTATGGAGAAGACTATCACAATGGCTGTGATAATATTAAGACACTGTTAACTTGAATATGCAAAAGTAAAAGTATTAAATCTTACTAATCACTAATAGAGTGATTATCCATGTTTCAGGAAAATACAGATTAAAACCTTTGTATGTGTAATTTAAAAGACACTAAGGAATGGAAATATTTGTTATTTTATAAACTGACAATAAAGAGAACTACTGACAACAGGAACTATTTTTCCATATCACTAGCAGAAGAGTAGGTGTTATATATGGAATAGAAGAAGTGTATTATAGACCAGAAATTGTATGTTTCTAGCAAAACAAACCTTGGAAACCATTAATTGGAATTATTTATTTCTGAGTCACTAAAAATATGTGTGGTCTGCATTTTAACTAGCTTATTCATAACTTCCCTAAATAGTTTCTTGGTTAGTGTGGTAAAAAAAAGAAGACATTCTAGTTCCTTTTTTATCCTTTCATACTGCATGTCTATAGCATGCATTTAATTCTGAAACCACATAGTAAAAAGCTTTTCTGTGTGTGTGTTTACACATGACTGAAAAATGCTGAGAAATAAGAAAAAAATTGTGAAATTTTTTTTTTCACAGGGCATGTGAAAAAAGCCCTGTCTTTCTGTCTTCGCTTCAGAGAATTAGATGACATTGGTAAGAAACAACAGTAGCTACTAAACTGGCTTGCATATGGGTGAAAAGGAACAAAAGTCACCTTATCTAATGTCAAACAGTGAGTCTGAAGTTCATAATCAGCCCATTTCTGGGCCCAAGATTCAGGGAAGTCCCTTCAGCGAAAGGCATTTACAGATTTTTTTCTCCCCACACAAGTTAAAGAATTCCATGTTTCCTGCACTCACAATTGTCACTAGCATAACCCCCATTTTTAAGATGGGAAAAAAGAAAGACCCAGGGAACTACATGCCGGTCAGTCTCACCTCTCTGCCTGGTAAGATCATGGAGCAGACCCTCCTGGAGACTATGCTCAGGCACGTGGAAAATAAGGAGGTGATTGGTGACAGCCAACACGGCTTCACTAAGGGCAAATCGTGCCTGACAAATTTGGTGGCCTTCTACAATGGGGTTACAGTGTTGATGGATAAGGGAAGAGCAACTGACATCATCTACCTGGACTTGTGCAAGGCATTTGACACTGTCCCACACAACATCCTTGTCTCTAAACTGGAGAGACACGGATTAGATGGATGGACCACTGGGTGGATAAGGAATTGGCTGGATGGTCGCACTCAAAGAGTTGTGGTCAACGGCTCAATGTTCAAGTGGAGAATGGTGACAAGTGGCGTTCCTCAGGGGTCGGTACTGGGACCGGCACTGTTTAACACCTTTGTCGGCAACATGGACAGTGGGATCGAGTGCACCCTCAGCAAGTTTGCCAGCACCACCAAGCTGTGTGGTGCGGTCGACACGCTGGAGGGAAGGGATGCCATCCAGAGGGACCTTGACAAGCTTGAGCGGTGGGCCCAAGCGAACCACATGAAGTTCAACAAGGCCAAGTGCAAGGTCCTGCACATGGGTTGGCGCAATCCCAAGCACAACTATAGGCTGGGTGAGGAATGGATTGAAAGCAGCCCTGAGGAGAAGGACTTGGGGGTGTTAGTTGATGAGAGGCTCAACATGAGCCGGCAATGTGCACTTGCAGCTCAGAAAGCCAACCGTGTCCTGGGCTGCATCAGAAGAGGTGTGACCAGCAGGTCGAGGGAGGTGATCCTGCCCCTCTACTCCACTCTTGTGAGACCCCACCTGGAGTACTGTGTCCAGCTCTGGGGGCCCCAGGACAAGACAGACATGGACCTGTTGGAGAGAGTCCAGAGGAGGGCCACGAAGATGATCAGGGGGCTGGAGCACCTCTCCTATGAGGACAGGCTGAGATAGTTGGGGTTGTTCAGCCTGGAGAAAAGGCGGCTCCAGGGAGGCCTTATAGCAGCCTTCCAGTACCTAAAGGGGGCCTACAGGAAAGCTGGAGAGGGACTTTTTTACAAGGGCATGGAGTGATAGGACAAGGGGTAATGGTTTTAAACTGAAAGAAGGTAGATTTAGATTAGATATTAGGAAGAATTTCTTCCCTGTGAGGGTGGTGAGACACTGGAACAGGTTGTCCAGAGAGGCTGTGGATGCCCCCTCCGTGAAAGTGTTCAAGGACAGGTTGGATGGGACTTTGGGTAACCTGGTCTAGTGGAGGGTGTCCCTGCCCGTAGCAGGGAGGTTGCGACTAGACGATCTTTGAGGTCCCTTCCAACCCAAACGATTCTATGATTCTGTGATTCTATGATTCTATGATTCTGTGATTCTATGATTTTATGATTCTAAGCTAATGTACCACAAAATTTGTGTGCATACAAGAGAAAACATGTCATGTTCTTCTTAAATACGCTCTGAAGGCTACCTTTTGCCTCATGAAATAAAATTAATTAATTGTTTTTTTCTTAACAATGCGTTCTCTCTTGCCTTTTGTTGTGTTCACTGGCTGTTTTGATTTTATCTAATCATAATTTTCAAGCATTGTTCAAGCCACAAGGGAGAAACTGTACTGACAATAGTGCTAAACATTGTTTGCTTCCGGCAATCTGGAGAGATTTGTTGGTTCATTTCTTTTCCCCACAGTAACCTCATGATATCCATGCTGCCTGATAGTTCTCAAAAGAAAAGCATTAAAAAATACCTACTTTTTAATTTTAACTAGAGTCTGTTTACCTCATTATTTCTTTTCATATCCTTCTCCTTGGAACAACTCTTAATCTGGCTTT
The DNA here is from genome assembly GCF_011004875.1 of Balearica regulorum gibbericeps. Lineage (NCBI taxonomy): Eukaryota > Metazoa > Chordata > Aves > Gruiformes > Gruidae > Balearica > Balearica regulorum. The sequence goes on along the minus strand of NC_046188.1, from coordinate 48,826,241 downwards.
AAACTCTTTTCAGTTATTATTGTTTATATTTAGGATATAGAAAGCTGTTCAAGAAATCTGACTCACACTGGGAAAAATATATAAAGTGAATTAAGCCATATATATTTAATGCATGAAAATCCAAGAGATATCTTTTATTAATTTATGTCTATCGATATTCCAGTCTTCATTTCATTTTCTCAAAGAAACTTGGCACACTGAATCCTGTTGCTTTTAATTATCCTGCATTATTATGCTTGCTATACTTTTTCTTGAGGTTTGCCTCGAGGACTCTCCCAAAACAAGACTCACTGCCCAGCCAGAAAACCTGCCTGCCAGTGCAGCCTGAGGGCATGCTCTGCATCAGGACCTGCTGCCGCCCTATGCCTGGGCTCTCCCCGCAGCATGGCAGTGGCAGTGCATACCTGGCCCGGCAGGCTGCTGCACGCATGGCTGTGGTGATGAGAAGTGAAGCGGTGAGCCGTGCGTCCGTGATTTGCAGCTGCTTGGAAATTGCTCTAAAGCGGCAGTGTTCCTGTCTCAATGGGCAGTGGTTGTAGTCCAGCTGGGGCCAGGCTCTCTTGTGAAGAACACTATAAACTCAACATTGGGCTGTAGGAAAGGTGGAAGGAGAACAAAGGAGGAGATCAGAATGGGGGGAAGGATGCAAAAGGAGGAATGGGTACTCACTCTGCAGCGTGATGCTTCCAGTGTCTTGCTCCAAATCGCTGTGGTGAAACCACTTGGTCCTCTTGAGGAAGGCAAACCCTCCTGAGATCACTCAGGCAAGGTTTGCTGAAGGGACCCCATCCTATTTTGTTTGCATGGCTTTCAGTTTTTCTTGTGGCTTACAAATACTCAAAGGCCTTATATTCAGACTCAGGGGATGGGCTGTTTCCTTTGCTCTGCCTTGGCACACAGTGCTGAATGATCTCCATGGTGTGCTAAGGGGCAGAAAGCCATCCAGATCAAGTAGCTACGCTCATAACAAGGCTATAGGGATGTACAAACAAACCCAATTATGTATGAAATCGGTATCTCCATTCATGAAACAAGACAGAGCTCAACAGGTGCATTTTAAATTAGGTATTTTTACCTGGTAAGTTTTGGATCAGCCAAACAATTTAATTATATAATAACTTGGTTTTGGTATCCATTTCCTTCTTACACATTTTGTGAAGTTTGCTGTCATTCATGGAGGTGTGGTGGGTTGACCCTGGCTGGGGGCCAAGTACCCACCAGAGCCGCTCTATCACTCCCCTCCTTCACTAGACAGGGGAGAAAAGGTATAACAAAAGGCTTATGGGTCGAGATGAGGACAGGGAGAGATCACTCACTAATTATTGTCACGAGCAAAACAGAGTTAACTTAGAGAAAAAATCACCTAATTTATTACCAAGCAAAATAGAGTAATGAGAAATAAAAACAAATCTTAAAACACCTCCCCCCACCCCTCCCATCTTCCTGGGCTCAACTTCACTCCTGGTTTCAACCTCCTCCCCCCTCTCAGCGGCACAGGGGGACGGGGAATGGGGGTTACGGTCAGTTCACCACACGTTGTCTCTGCTGCTCCTTCCTCTTCAGGGGGAGGACTCTTCGCACTCTTCCCCTGCTCCAGCATGGGGTCCGTCCCACAGGACACAGTCCTCCGTGAACTTCTCCAACGTGAGTCCTTCCCGTGGGCTACAGTCCTTCATGAACTGCTCCAGCGTGAGTCTCTGCCACAGGGTGCAGACCTTCAGGAGCAAACTGCTCCAGCGTGGGGTCCCCCACGGGGTCACAAGTCCTGCCAGCAAACCTGCTCTGGCGTGGGCTCCTCTCTCCACGGATCCACAGGTCCTGCCAGGAGCCTGCTCCAGTGTGGGCTTCCCACAGGGTCACAGCCTCCTTCAGGTGCCTCCATCTGCTCTGGCGTGGGGTCCTCCACAGGCTGCAGGTGGAATCTCGTCACCCGCCTTCTGCACTGACCTGGGTGTCTACAAAGTTTCTCACATCTTCTCACTCCGCTCTCTGGCTGCAAAAGTTTCCTAGGTTGTTTTTTTCCTTCTTAACTATGTTATCACAGAAGCACTACCACCATCACTGATGGGCTCAGCCTTGGCCAGCAGCGGGTCCGTCTTGGAGCTGGCTGGCATTGGCTCTATCAGACACAGGGGAAGCTTCTAGCAGCTTCTCACAGAAGCCACCCCTGTAGGTCCCCCGCCACTACCAAAACCTTGCCACGAAAACCCAGTACAAGAGGTGAGGTTAACAATAAGCAAAAGTGCTAGTTTCTTTTATCTTCTACTCAGTAAATGCACTGTGATTTTGCCTAATTTAATTGACCAATAAATGATATAATTTTATGAATTCTGTTAATTTTCTCATGTGTAAATTTTGATCTCAATATGTTTATCTATGTCCATTGTAAACTGAATCAGCATCCACAATAGCATCATTGCGCAGTAGGCCTGCGTAGTATTTATTCCACAATTTGTGGCTCATTTGAATTTTGAGATGTAGTTATTGACCAGTTCCTTCTGTTTCTTGAGGAATGATAGTAAAAAATACTGGAAGAAAACTTTATTTCCTGAACTTTTATTTCAATTATCTCTATTTTCTCTGCTAAGAAAAAGGAAAACTGCTTCAGGTAAATATTTTATTACTTGATGAATCCCTTCAACTGCCTTAAAATCAGTCTTTGAGACATAACTATATACCTCAGTCCCTTTTGTTTTTGTTCAAATATATCCAGAGTACCAAAACTGTCTGTATTCTTTCACTTCCCTATTAGCTTCATAACTTTTCTTTCATGTCATTATCTTATAGCCAGAAATTGAGCCATATTCCTTTATTATTTTGAATAGTTCTCAGATTGATTTTGAAGGGATTGAAATATCCTATAAAGCACCATCCACATAAAAAGGAAATTTTGTGAATGACATTTCCTGTTTTTTATTGCCCTTGTTTTTTCTCTCTCTCTCTTAGATTGTCTGTCAGTGGTTCTGCTGACATGACAAAAGGTGCCAACAGATACCCCACTGTGCATAGGGCTCAGTGTAAATAACTGGGCTGTACATGAAATGTCCCTGCTCCTTCTTTCATCATCTTCCTTCTCTCCAAACAAAAAACTGAAGCAAACCATCGGGGATGCTGGGAGTCATGTTTCCTAAAGACAGTGGAGATAATAGAGGGAATGATTTTCCACATGGGTAAGGCATGAGGAAGGGGGGTAACATTCCCTTCATTCTCCAAATTGCACAAAGTCAGAGACACAGGGGAGAGATGTTAATCTCAGAAGATGTCCTGGGAAGGAAATTTCTGTGGTTATCCTGCATAAGTGGGTGGTGAAACATGTCAATTCACCACCTTTTTTTGCCACAGGATACTTTCCTCTTTTTGGAGTGAAGCCAGATCTACAACTAGCTTAAAATTTGCCTCCTTTTAAGGATTCCAAAAATCAAATATGGAGGGTCTGCTATTTTCAATGAGTGTTCAAAACATGTAGAAACTCTATGATTGTTGGTAGACAAACAGATTTCAGAGCCTAATGTATATCTCTACTGTTATATTTCTCTCCCCTCCCTTCCAAATTTGTACAGAATGTTAAACCCCCACCCCCCCCCCCCCCCCCCCCCCCCCAATCTTTCTGGCTCAAAAAGGAATCAGGCAGTCATGAAGAGTTTGGGTCAAGTAGGTTTCAGTATAGCTGGTTTCTTGCATATTTTATAATACTTCATAGTACAGTGTTCTTTCACGTAAGGGTGTAAAAGGAACTGTCTGTGTCATGGCTCTTGAATACTGTGATTTTCCACAGTGTATCACAATTATTGAAAAAATTCTGGCTAAATAATCATGATCAAGATCTTAGAATATCCCATTTCATGTATCCTGTGTGATGGTTTAACTGATAGAACAGCCTGCTGTATAAATCACAAACAGAAATGGAAATGGCTAAAATTATCTTCTCACAAAGCTACTGGTTAGATGAGAAATTTCTCTCTCATTCTTTGCCATTTCTCTGTGGCTGAGGCCAGCTGTAAGGTTTAATGGTATCAGATTACTATTTCCTTGAACCTCCAAAACTGACTAATTGCTGGAAATCGCCAACAAGTCTCTCCACGGGACCCTCTACATTGTGCCCTACCTACCTATCATAGAATCATAGAATCACAGAATGGTTTGGGTTGGAAGATCATCTAGTCGCAACCTCCCTGCTGCGGGCAGGGACACCCACCACTAGACCATGTTGCCCAAAGCCCCATCCAACCTGGTCTTAAACAATTCGAGGGATGGGGCATCCACTACCTCTCTGGGCAACCTGCTCCAGTACCTCACCACTCTAACAGTAAAGAATTTCTTTCTAACATCTAATCTAAATTGACCCTCCTTCAGCTTAAACCCATTACCCCTTGTCCCGTCACTACACTCCCTGATAAACAGTCCCTCACCATCTTTCCTGTAGGCCCCCTTCAGGTACTGGTAAGCCGCAATTAGATCTCCCCGGAGCCGCCTTTTCTCCAGGCTGAACAACCCCAACTATCTCAGCCTGTCCTCATAGGAGAGGTGCTCCAGCCCCCTGATCATCTTCGTGGCCCTCCTCTGGACTCTCTCCAACAGGTCCATGTCTGTCTTGTCCTGGGGCCCCCAGAGCTGGACACAGTACTCCAGGTGGGGTCTCACAAGAGTGGAGTAGAGGGGCAGGATCACCTCCCTCGACCTGCTGGTCACACCTCTTCTGATGCAGCCCAGGACACGGTTGGCTTTCTGAGCTGCAAGTGCACATTGCCGGCTCATGTTGAGCCTCTCATCAACTAACACCCCCAAGTCCTTCTCCTCAGGGCTGCTTTCAATCCATTCCTCACCCAGCCTATAGTTGTGCTTGGGATTGCGCCAACCCATGTGCAGGACCTTGCACTTGGCCTTGTTGAACTTCATGTGGTTCGCTTGGGCCCACCGCTCAAGCTTGTCAAGGTCCCTCTGGATGGCATCCCTTCCCTCCAGCGTGTCGACCGCACCACACAGCTTGGTGGTGCTGGCAAACTTGCTGAGGGTGCACTCGATCCCACTGTCCATGTTGCCGACAAAGGTGTTAAACAGTGCCGGTCCCAGTACCGACCCCTGAGGAACGCCACTTGTCACCATTCTCCACTTGAACATTGAGCCGTTGACCACAACTCTTTGAGTGCGACCATCCAGCCAATTCCTTATCCACCCAGTGGTCCATCCATCTAATCCGTGTCTCTCCAGTTTAGAGACAAGGATGTTGTGTGGGACAGTGTCAAATGCCTTGCACAAGTCCAGGTAGATGATGTCAGTTGCTCTTCCCTTATCCATCAACACTGTAACCCCATTGTAGAAGGCCACCAAATTTGTCAGGCACGATTTGCCCTTAGTGAAGCCGTGTTGGCTGTCACCAATCACCTCCTTATTTTCCACGTGCCTGAGCATAGTCTCCAGGAGGGTCTGCTCCATGATCTTACCAGGCAGAGAGGTGAGACTGACCGGCATGTAGTTCCCTGGGTCTTTCTTTTTTCCCTTCTTAAAAATGGGGGTTCTGTTTCCCCTTTTCCAGTCAGTGGGAACTTCACTGGACTGCCAGGAGTTCTCAAATATGATGGAGACCGGCCTGGTCACTTCATCCGCCAGTTCCCTCAAAACCTGTGGATGCAACTCATCAGGTCCTGTGGACTTGTGCACCTTCAGGTTCCTTAGATATTCTTCAACCTGATCTTCTCCTACAGTAGGCAGTTCTGCATTCTCCCTGCCTTCCGCGACCTGGGCAGTGTGGCTGAAGCATTTGCCAGTGAAGATTGAGGCAAAGAAGTCATTGAGTACCTCAGCCTTCTCCATGTCCTGGGTAACCAGGTCACCCTATAAGGAAGCCAAGGACCGTATAAAAAACCACCAGGTAAATGTGCGTGGTTATATTGTAACCGATGTGTTTAACTTTTTTAACCATGGTGATGGGATCAAGATGAGATTATTAGCAATAGTAGGGAATGAGAAAATATTTTAGGAATGAGGACCCGAGAGCTTGGTGGTACCATGGAACTGATAAACTGTGTGGTCGGTATGTACCATGGAACTGATAAACTGCATTATTGGTACGTGAGCCAAATAATATTTCATTTTCTGTCAAAATCATGTCCTTTGAGTGAACTTTGTTCATTATAATCTCATTATAATACCAAAACACACCTCCATGCTAAAAACTACCCACCTCCAAGGTACGACCACCCCTCACTGGGCATGCTCTCTGAATTTCTTTAAGTATATAGCTTTAAAAGCAAAGCGAGAAAGTTTTACACCAATCATAATGAAGTAACTATGTAACTATGTGATGTAATTGTGACCATGTGTGTATTGAGAATATAAATATGTGCGTGTTCGTAGGCTAGGTATGCACGTTAGGTGGAACTATCCCCCGTGCATCCAGCGCTGCAATAAAGAATGCCTGCCTTTTAACGCTACATTGGTGTTAGGAGGTTTATTCCCGGATTTCGGTGACAGTTTCTGGCGACCCACATGGGACCCTGCTTTTGAACCTCGACGAATCCGTGGGATCGCAGGATCTCCAGCCGGCACCGGGGAATTCTCGGGGAGAACCTCCGATCCCCGGACCGAAGAGCTCTGAGCAAGACCCCTGGGAAAGGTAAAGGCATTCTTATTTGATTTGAATATTGTTTTTTTGAATATTTGCTCTTACCATCGTGGCGGGACAGGCCCGCACCAAGAGCACAAGTTGAAGGCCTTATTCAAGGAGCCCCGTGGCTCTCTGGGACAGGCCCGCATTGGGACAGGCCCGCACCGGGACAGGCCCGCATTGGGACAGGCCCACACTAGGAGCACGGGAGGCCTGCTCGTAAGGCGCGGTGAAAGCTGCGCAGAGTTGGGCTGAGGAGACGTCTCAGGTAAAAGTCTCTGCTAGGCGAAAGCCTGTGGAGCAGGGCCCACTGGGGAGGGGAAGCCTCCAAGATTTGGATTTCTGGTGGCAGCAGAAATCCCTGGGATTTCCAGTGGCAGGGGAAATCCCTGAGGGAGCTCTAACACGGGTTGGGGTCCCTCTGACTAAGTGCTTGTGATAGTGCACAATCACAACCACTAAGTCCCTGGGAGATGGGTACTTTTCCGAGTAAGAAACCAATCCCACGAAAAACACCACTGGGATGTATTTTGGAACATTGGAAAGATCTGGGAAACATTGATCCTTTGACTCGGAAACAGTTGATTGAATATTGTAATCACTGGTGGCCACTGTATATTTTAGAGAATGGGGAAAAGTGGCCGGAAAACGGGACGTTGCAGTATAACACAATTTTGCAACTAATGTTATTTTGTAAAAGGGAAGGTAAATGGAATGAAATGGCATATGTAGATTTTGTTTTTCACACTGCGAAATCATCCGGAATGGCAAAGGCAATGTGAATTGGTTCCATCTAGTTCTGCGATAATGGCATTAAAGGGGCAGGAACCCGGTAAAGATTTGAAAACAGGTTGCTCATCTTGTGATATTGGTAAACAATGTTTTAAATGTGAATTTGAAGATGATGATGTTGAATTATTGGTTGCACCTCGCAGGAGGTTAGGAAATGATCAAGGGGATCAAAATCTGGGGGTCAATAATGCTTCCGCCCCTCCTGTGGAAGAGGAGGCGGAAGGATTTAGCCCAATTGCTGGGAGAACAAGGGGAAGAGGGGGAGGAAACGGATTAACTCCCCTCCAGGCCCCTCTTCGACAGGCTGTTGGCAACGAGGGTCCGGTAATGGTGAAAGTCCCCTTCTCCATAACCGATTTAAGAGCGTGGAAAGAAACTGCAGGCACCTATCAGAATGACCCAGAAAGAGTTGCCAAAGTAATGGAAACAATAATTAGAACCCAAAACCCTGATTGGGAAGATTTGCAAGTAATATTGGATACATTATTGGAAGATACTGAAAAGAAAATGGTATTAAACACAGCCCGAAAACAAGTAGAAAGTGCCCATGCTAATGGAAATATACAAGGATCGGTGGACCAGAATTTTCCATCCACAAACCCTAAATGGGACCCTAATCAGCCGGGGCCCAGAAGAATGTTGACTAGGTACCAGAAGTGGATTTTGTTTGGCGTTAGACATGCAATGCCAAAAGCAATTAATTGGTCTAAATTATATGAACTAAGACAAGAATTAAACGAATCCCCTTCGGCCTTTATGGAAAGACTGAAGGTGACTGCTAGAAAATATACCAATCTGGACCCAGAGAAACCCGAGGAAGCTTTACAATTGGCCTCTATATTTATGGGACAATCAGCCCCAGACATAAGGAAAAACCCTCCAGAAACTGGAAGGGGCTGAGTCCAGAGACTTAGGCAAAATGCTTGAAATCGCCTGGATTGTGTATAACAACAGGGAAAAGGAAAAAGAAGTCAGACAAATGCAAAGGGATGGAAAATTCTGGCAATCTTGACCGAGAATAATAAACATGTAAAGCGAAACTCAGGTATAAATGAGCAGAGGGTGTTGGTGCGACAGGGCGAAAAGAGAACTGGCCTTTTTTTGAAACCATTAAAATTTAAATTAGGAAAACAGTGGATAGCACATCAATTTTTATATATGCCCGAATGTCCATTGCCTTTATTGGGGCGGGATTTATTAAGCAAATTAGAGGCACAAATTATTTTTAAAGATGGAGAAATTAGATTACTAATACCAGAATCAAAAGCTATAGAGGCGAGAGTGTTTATGTTACAGGATTCCCCCAAGGAGGAACAGATTCCAGAAGTAGTGGACAATGCAGTTATCCCCCTGGTATGGGCAAGTGGAGTTCCGGGACGATCCAAACTGGCAGAACCAGTAAAGGTGACTTTAAAACCTGGAGCCAAGCCGGTAAGACAAAAACAGTACCCTCTCAAATGGGAAGCCTGAAAGGGGCTAGAGGAATTAATCACAAAATTTTTAGAATATGGGCTGTTAGTAGAATGTGAATCAGAATATAATACCCCTATATTACCAGTAAGGAAATCAGGAGGCAGGGAATATCGAATAGTTCAGGATTTAAGGGCCATAAATCAGATAGTTCAAGATATACACCCAGTAGTGGCCAATCCATATACCTTGCTGACATCTCTGAGGGAGGAACATAAATGGTTTACTGTGCTGGATTTAAAGGATGCCTTCTTTTGCATACCTCTGGATACGAAAAGTCAAGGCATATTTGCCTTTGAATGGGAGAGTCCCACTACAGGAAGGAAAACGCAATTAACATGGACTGTACTTCCACAAGGATTTAAAAATAGCCCTACAATATTTGGAAACCAATTGGCAAAGGACATAGAAATGTGGAAGAAACAGAATCAAGGAGAAGGCATATTACTACAATATGTGGATGACATCCTGATAGCAGCAGAAAGTAAAGAAACATGTTTTGAAATGACTATCAGTTTATTGAATTTCCTGGGCCAGGGAGGATATAGAGTCTCCAGAAACAAGGCTCAGATAGGGAAAGAAGCAGTGATTTATTTGAGATTTGAAATATCACAAGGACAGAGACAATTGGGAAATAAAAGAAAAGAAGCCATTTGTCAGACCCCCGAACCTAACAGCCCAAAGGAACTGAGAGCCTTTTTGGGAATGATTGGATGGTGCCGACTCTGGATTCTAAATTATGGACTGTATGTGAAACCCCTATATGAAGCCCTGAAAGAATCTAAAGATCAATACCTGACTTGGACACCTGAATGCCATAAATCATTTAAAGAACTCAAAAAGGCATTGATGACGGCCCCTGCACTGGGTCTACCTGATCTAACCAAACCTTTTGAGCTGTTTGTACACGAAAGGTAACATCTGGCCCTTGGAGTGCTGGCGCAACGGCTGGGACCTTGGAAGCGACCGGTGGGGTACTTCTCCAAACAACTTGACACTCAGACCGGACCTGAAGGACGAACCCTTGGAGAATCCTGATCTGGAACTGTTCACGGATGGAAGCAGTTTTGTGCAAGAAGGAAGGCGAATGGCCGGGTATGCTGTTGTCACCATCGACAAAATATTGGAGTCAGGGACACTACCTGCAAATACATCAGCACAGAAAGCAGAATTGGTGGCGCTGAAGCAGGCCTTACGAATGGCTGAAGGGAAAAGAGTAAACATATGGACTGATTCCAAATATGCATTTGATGTGATCCATGCTCATGGAGCCATATGGAAAGAAAAAGGGCTGTTATCAGCCTAAGGATCACCTATAAGACATAAGGAGGAAATTCTGCAGCTCGTACAAGATGTGCAAAAACCAAAGGAAGTGGCCATAATGCATTGCAAAGCTCATCAATTTGGTCAGACGGCTGTCAATATAGGTAATCGGTTGGCGGATAAAGCTGCAAAAGAGGCTGCAGAACGAGGTATCCTTGCACTGGTACCAGTAAAACAGGTAAAAATTCCAAATGTAAAAGTAAGATATGGTAAATTAGACGAACAATTGGCAGAGCATTTAAAGGCATCCCAAAATGCAGAAGGATGGTGGGTAACACCAGAAAATCAGGTAATAGTGACCCCACAAATTATGTTGGAACTTGCAAAAGAGCAACATGAGCAGACGCATTGGGGTGTAGATGCTATGGTTACAAATTTGAAAACATTTGTAGTGTGCGTAGGAATGACAGGAATAATTAAGTCAATAATAGCTAAGTGCCCGATCTGTCTTAAAAATAATCCTTTAAACCAGAGGAAAGCACCTTTAGGAGTAACAAAGCAGGGTAATTCCCCAGGAGATTATTGGCAAATCGATTTTTCTGAATTACCCAGACAAAATGGGTATAGATATCTGCTGGTACTGATTGATACGTTTTCTGGATGGCCAGAGGCTTTTCCTTGTCGCACCAACAAAGCGAGAGAAGTGGTTAAAATATTGTTAAAAGAGATAATACCAAGGTTTGGGGTACCATTGGGCATATCTTCTGATAGAGGACCACATTTTGTAGCAGAAATAGTCCAGCAAGTAAGTAAAATTCTGGGGATAAAATGGGACTTACACACTCCCTGGAGACCGCAATCAAGCGGTAAGATTGAAAGAATGAATCAGACCTTGAAAAGACAACTGAGTAAAATTTGCCAAGAAACATCTTTGAAATGGCCACAGGCTTTGCCATTAGCTCTGTTAAGAATAAGAATCCAACCAAGGTCTAAAGATGGTGTAAGTCCATATGAAATATTATATGGCAAACCCTACCAAACTCCTTTAATCCCAGGCGACATGAGGGTAACAGGGGAAACAGATTTGAAAACATATCTGATTTCTTTAGGAAAGACCCTCGAAGCGCTCAGAAGATATATTGTGCTGACCAGACCGCTTGTTCTTGATACGCCTGTACATCCATACCAGCCGGGTGACTTTGTGTATATAAGAACATGGAGTTCTGAACCACTCCAAGAAAAGTGGAAGGGACCCTTCCAGGTACTGTTGACAACTTATACTGCAGTTAAGGTAGAAGGAGTGGAGCCGTGGATTCATTATACTCGAGTAAAGAAGGCACCGTCAGAGCAGTGGACATCTACACAAAAAGGACCTTTGAAACTCAGACTGTGTAGAAAATTTGACAGGGAACTGAAAAACTAAAAGAACTGGTTTTCAAAATGGAAAATTTATAAAAGGAACTAACCAGTGGCTGTTGTCAAATATATTACCCACATGGGAAAGAATAAATGTAAGGGACCACGAGTTAATTACGGACACACTTGGGGTGATCCAAAATAACCTCTCTTTGGCTCTCAGTTGTATCCAGGCTCAATTATGGATGCAGTCGGTGGCTGCCTCAATTATAAGAGAAGGCGAAGAAGGCACTCTCCCTACTGAAATTAGGAAAATAATTTGGGACAGTGCTACTGATTTTGAGAAAGAACTCCAGTCCTGTTGGAGCCTGGTAAACTTTACTTATGATCCCATTACAAACACAGCTACAACTTTTGTGCTCACTATATCTAATGCTACTAAATACTCAATTTATCCCATCATTGCATTAGGGATAAACCATAACGGAACTATACTCTATCCTTCCGAGCATAGAGTATGGGCCCGAAAGATGAATGAAAAATGGCAAGCTGTTAATTTGGAATCTTACATCGTACGAGAACAACAAGGGTTTGTCTGTGAAGGTAATGCAATTGAGGCACAAGATATTTGTTTGGACACTGAACAAAATATTTGCCATTTTGAGGTTCATCCTAACGAAAACCCTGAAACCATACTTATATATATTGGCAAGGGCTGTGTATGCTTGAGAACTGTTTGTGATTTTTTATATGTAGATGAGGTAGTGGTAGAGATTAAAAATAATTCAAATTTTTGTATTTGTAATTTTACTAAGATTGATGGATGTGACTTTTCTTATTCGACCCCGGTCACATCGCACCAACTTTTGCAGTCTAATTACATGTTGATTCATGAATTATTACCTATCCCCATTGGAATGAATCTCACTTTAGTAAAACAGTTATTATGACACAAGGATTTGATTGAAATTCTGGAAAAAATTAAGGAAAACGGGCAGAAAACCCTAATAACTGTTCATCACAATGTGAAAGAAATACATCGAGTTTTTGAAAGAGTGCAGAGAGATGCAGAACTTAAATGGTGGGACACACTTTTCGGATGGTCGCCTACTGCTACAGGCATCCTAAACGAGTTGTGTCACCCCATCATGATTCTCTTAACATTGGTTTTGATCAGTATGACCTTGTCAGTAATATTATATATCATAACTTGGAAAATGATGAATCGATTAACACATCTGAAAGAACAAATTATTCGTGAAACTTCTCTCACTCATATGATCATCCAAGCTGTTGCGAAACAGCAAAGTAAACAAACAATCCCAGAGTTTCCTCCAACACATAGAAAATAGTTAGTATAGTGGAAGTATTGAAAAGGTGATTATTTCAAAACTTCCAAAAGGGGGATTGTAACCGATGTGTTTAACTTTTTTAACCATGGTGATGGGATCAAGATGAGATTATTAGCAATAGTAGGGAATGAGAAAATATTTTAGGAATGAGGACCCGAGAGCTTGGTGGTACCATGGAACTGATAAACTGTGTGGTCGGTATGTACCATGGAACTGATAAACTGCATTATTGGTACGTGAGCCAAATAATATTTCATTTTCTGTCAAAATCATGTCCTTTGAGTGAACTTTGTTCATTATAATCTCATTATAATACCAAAACACACCTCCATGCTAAAAACTACCCACCTCCAAGGTACGACCACCCCTCACTGGGCATGGTCTCTGAATTTCTTTAAGTATATAGCTTTAAAAGCAAAGCGAGAAAGTTTTACACCAATCATAATGAAGTAACTATGTAACTATGTGATGTAATTGTGACCATGTGTGTATTGAGAATATAAATATGTGCGTGTTCGTAGGCTAGGTATGCACGTTAGGTGGAACTATCCCCTGTGCATCCAGCGCTGCAATAAAGAATGCCTGCCTTTTAACACTACATTGGTGTTAGGAGGTTTATTCCCGGATTTCGGTGACAATATGGGTCCACCACCTCTGTGGGTGGCTAGCCTGTAATATGTCATATGCGATACTGTTTATCAGACACACACTTTTGGATGCAGTGATGGGAGGCCTACATTGACAAGCCCGTGTGTCACCCACAGATTACTTAGAGTAAAACTTATTTCAAAAGGGAAAGTGTGAAGTTGGAGTATACTACATGGGCTGCATACGCAGCCACACGCATCAGTTAAGCCCCAGACCTTCCTTTTGGAAAACATAGGGCCTTATGCATTAACCACAGTTAAATGAAAGATGTAATGTGGGATTTTACAGATCAGAGATGGTTAATTTCTCAAATCATTCAGCAAATGTAACAGACTTCTAGCAAAGATACAGATGCTTAGAAAGGTACACTGTAATTTGTCACTGTATTTTGTGGAATGTATGAAAAGAGAACAGAAGCGAAGTGAAGAGAGAAAGGAAAGAAGAGAAAAGAAGAGAAAAGAAATGAGGTGAGGCAACCTGTCACCTATTTTTTCAGTCATTATCTCAGATCTAGCTCTAACATCAGAGGAAGGTCACACTCACAAAAGAAAACAAAGCTTTGGTAACTGTAGTTACAGACATAAAGCTGATAATGGGGATGATTGAAATTCAGTCCGAATCCTTACTGGGAAATAGTTACATTTGATATAATCCAATGAAAGGCATAATGGCGTAAGGACAGACGGGTGCAAAGACTATGACAGAGTTTGTGGGTAGGTAGAGCAGATGGAGGGCTGTGGTGAAAAGCATCACTGGGAAATGACATTGGTGGGTAAGGTTAGTGTGGAAACACGAAGAGCACAAAAAACAATCATGAGGAGTTTTGTGGTTTTGTTCTCCAGTCTTCAGGTGATCTATTATATTTTACACTAATGCCCATTTCACTGTCCAGCCAATCCCATTGGATAGTCCAAAATAAGTGTACAAAAATAAGTGTTGGATAGTCTCTCCTATTCACATGCAGCCCACTGACAAGACTGGGACTGATTTACCATTTCCACAGATTTCTCTGAAACACTAACCTCCCAGACTCCATATGAGAACAAAACTTTTGAGGAGCAGCTGAGGGAACTGGGTTGTTTAGACTGGAAAAAAGGAGGCTGAGGGGAGACCTTATTGCTCTCTAGAACTATCTGAAAGGAGGCTGTATTGAGGCAGGTGTCAGTCTCTACTTCCAAGTAACAAGTGACAGGATGAGAGGAAATGGGCTTATGTTGGGCTGGGGAGGTTTAGATCAGATATTAGGAAAAATTTCTTCACCAAGAGGGTTGTCAGGCGTTGGAACAGGCTGCCCAGGGAAGCGGTTGAGTCACTATCCCTGGAAGTATTTAAAAGATGTGTAGATGTGGTGCTTAGGGACATGGTTTAGTGGTAGACTTGGCAGTGCTAAGTTTACAGTTGGACTTGATGATCTTAAAGGTCTTTTCAAACTTAAATGATTCTATGATTCTATGAATGTGCCACCCCAACAGACTGTCAGGTAAGCTTGGGAAATGAGAGTGAGGCCTGGTGTGGAGTGAGGCTGAAGAGGGTGACCACTGTGTTGCCTTGGAAGCTGCACTGCAGCCAAAAGGCAGATGGGCAGTGAAATCCCTCTGCCCATTCCTCTGTGATCTGGCTCTGCAAGAATGAAATTGGCTGAGGAGGATGGCAGCCTTTGTGCTGGCACCATCTTTATACTGCGATGTGTGCCGAGGTTCATACAGCCAAATGTGCAAAAACATTGCTAATCAACAAAGACCCATTCTGTAAGGGAAGCCATGACCTACTTCTGTGAAGACAGCTGTTCTCTTTCTGGTAGGGAGAACAGCTTATTCTATATTTAATAGCAATATTTAAGGAAAGCGTAGTGCTAGTGAAGGCATTTAGAGAAGGAGAGAGAGAAGGAAAGAAGGAAGCAGGAAGGAAGGAAGGAAGGACAGACATTTGGATATTTGGGATGGAAAATCATTAAATCTGTCAGACCTGTTCAGAGAGCAGGTAGGTTTCATGCTTTCTAACCTACTGTTAAAGACTTGTGTTCATAGGTGAGTCCCCCTTGTGTTCAGGCAGTGCAGTTACTGCCTAAATATATAAACGTAATAAAAACAGGCTATGCTTCAGATAACAATTCTAAGGTGGTAGCTAGATCTGATTTGTGGATCATCTGAGGGGAGAATTGGGAATGGCCCTCAAAAATGGGCAATTGCTTGTGACAGTGATTAATGACCTGGGAGGGTAGAACATTGGGCATACTTCTGTATTTGGCTCCAGGTGATGAGGCATCCAAAGCTGGGAGTCATGCCAACATGAAACCCTGTTGGCTTTCTATGTAGCTTCTCTTTGCCTAAAATGGCAGTTTGAGAGATGAAGCTGGATAGTCTGAATTGACCTGTAGAGGCTATTTAGACATACAGTTTCTGGAAGCCACAGTATAATTTGGTTTCCCTCCTTATACTATAGTTTGCAATTCCTAAATGTACTGAGGAACTGCTTGAGTATTATGAGCAAAGAAGCTGAGAGAAGAGGTATACCTGGGCCTAACACTTGCCATCAACTGTTCACCGCTATGATTGGAAGCACCTATAAAATCTAGGAACCAAATTGTCCTTTAACATGTAGGAGAGAAAAAAAGTTCCCTTTCCATAGAGTTGAGGAGGAAATGAGAATAATTTTTAATTATAGGTGTATTTTTTCATATACTTGCTAATACAGCTTAATTTAATAGGGCTTCTTTGGAAAAGCAAGTAAAAAGTAACTATGATAAGAGATTAAAGACACCTCCTGGGTAAGCAACATAAGGAAAACAAAGGAAAAGTAGTTGTTAATTATGAATTGGCAGGGCAAAGATCAAATAGGCCATCAAAGTAAAAGGCAACTCTTGAACAAATTAAGGAAGTATGTCACATCTCTCTGGAAGCACAGTGGTGCTCATGGTGCTCATGTAAGTGAGCTCTTGTGCCTCTCTGGGGAGTACCTGACTGGGGAGTTTCACTACAGAGGTAATACAAACCTATTGATGCAGATGCAGTTAGAAATATTATGAGATATTTAACACCACTTTGTCCCGTACTTGCCATAGTATTAGGAAAAAAAAAATCCCAGAAGCTATGGCTTGGTAACTTAGGCAGCAGTGGTGTAAACGCCATAGTTGCACTTTTGTGGACCTGCAGGTAGGAGCCGATCTCTTGCAGAGAATTCATGTGAAAGAGGAAATTCTGGGTGCAGCTTGCCCTGAGCTGTTCCTTTAGGATAAGGGGACTACAGTAAACCCAGGCTAGATTCTTTGTGTGATTTTCACACAGTCAGGCTTCATAACCTTTAAAACCAGTTTGAGCATTACAGCTCAGACAAATATCAGATGCTTGGTCTTTTATTCAGTACCTACCCATTTACCCTGACATCTGGAGAGTCAAGTGAGTTGTTTAGGTCAGCTAGAACTTTGTATGGAGATGTACATACAAGGCCATTAATACCCTTTCTGTAGCTGCACATCAGTACGTCCTGCTGCGTTGATGTTTTCGATTCATTCAAAGGCTCTCAAGAGCACACGTTGTAACATAAGAACTCAATAGGCAGTGAAGTAGTGAATCTGAAAAGATGAGATGCAGTGAACATTATACAGTAAATGTGTCATGTTTCTAGTTTCCTGGATAATCACAGCTTGGAACAGAGCTGCTGAAATATCTTAAACCTTTCTGTAGACTAAAAGCAGAGCTTGTTTAAAGAGGTTTCTGAGATCTCTCATTTTTTTAGCAAAGCAGTGAAGGTATTTTAACAGTCTGAACCCTGTATGCCACCTTAAAAGGAAGAAAGCCATACAAAAAAAACCCCCCACCAAACAATAGATTTCTGCATAGGAAGGTGTCTATAAAATGATAAATTCACTGTGGGTTTATAACTCATTGTGAGTATTACTATTTATACTACTCACCCTTGCAAAAAACAAGGGCATGTGAGCAATGCATTGAGACTGTGCATAGAACCAGCTAAATTCATTCATCCAATACATCCATTTCAGAATGCCATGCATTTTTATTGCCAGGTTAATGCATTAGCTTTCCATAATGCAAAGGAACTGAAGGTGTCAAGGAACACAATAGTATTTTAACATACAGTTAGAAGACCTGTATTAACAATAGACTCATATCCCAAGGCAGATTTACTCTGTTTAATTTTGTCTGTTGCAAAGGAGAGGTTAAATCTAGATATATTATTAAGCAGAGAAAGCAACTTTTTATATAGTGCTTAGAAGAGCAACATCAGTTCCTAGGCGATTTGTCATACTGCAAAGACAAACTGCATATTTATCAAACAGCTCCTGGAGCAGCCTTGTTAGCTAGAGGTGGGATTTATTTATTTGTTTGTTTGTTTATTTATTTATATATAATAGTAGATCTGAATAGGAAGACAGTTTTCAATCATTCCAAAATCAATCACTTTTTTTTTTCTTTTCTTCCCCCAAATAGTTCTTTTTGTACTTTTCAAGGGGCTGAGGAGAGCAGAGAAGAAGGCTGGAAAAGAGATGTAAGGGAGAGACCAAACTCGACAACAGCGCTGTGGTTAGAGGCATTTCCTGGGCACAGCTCCTCCCTGAAGCAAGGGGAGTCAGAGCTGCCCCCTCCACCCCAGCTGCGTCCGGAGTTGGGGCCAGGCACATGCTTCACGCAGGAGAAAGACAGTTGAATGCCTGGCCTGGAGGTAACATCACTTACAAAGATCTTACGCCTGATTTGAAGCAGTGAAGTTGAATCAAAATTAGGTCTTTTCTGTGCCATCGCATTGAATTAATATGTCCAGATAGCTAGATCAAGCTTTGTGGCAGAAAGCAGGGAGCTGTCACTAGGCCAAAGCCCTGGAAGTTGGAAGCAGAGGCAGGATCTTCCTCACCATATGTGGTGTGACTGCCTGGGTAATGAGCTCTGTAATCCACAAGTTTGGTGTACTATCTTCGCAAGTGCACAGCACAGTAGTAGATAGTTGGAGCAATTTTGTGGAAGAGATTTTCAATGCATTTGTTTCTCAGATAACAGCAGGCAGTTTGTTGAGCTGGATCTTTCCCATAAGTTCACTTTTATCTGTTTTTTGGAGCTGAGCTGCTATATAAGCTCTTAGAGGTCAAATTTGCTGCCTACAAGCAGGACTATTTTGTCTGAGCACACAAAGTATTTCCCACCTTTGCACTGACACTCAGGCACAGAGGATCTTAATAAGACAGCTTTAGTCTAGCCTGTCCTCTTCTTGTGTCTTTCAAGCTTAATAATTATTCCTCATCAGACAGACGAGAGCTATTCTATATTTCTGTGTGTTTCCACAAAGCTGAAAGATGAACATTACCAGTGGCTTCATAAAATTCATGTCAGATGATTGTTGTTATGTTTTATTTGTCAGAGTTGTTTAGTTCATGACATCCACAGGGCTCAGAATATATTGTGGTCTTCCCTGGGAGTGCTAGAGAGGCATTTGCCAAAATAGAGAGCCTGTTCTCTCTCGTGCCTGCACAGCCAACTTCTTTTTGATGCTGAGGGAGATGAAGACACATATCAAAGGGGTGAACTGACGCCCTACAAATTTACAAGGTCTGGGGTCAAAAATGAAAAAGCATCACAAGGCACCAAGTTGTGAATAAACAAACACAATCAGCCTTGACTTTCAGCATGCATTGAACGGTGTACTTTAGCCTGTGAGAAAGAGTAAGAAAAAAACCAAGGACAAATTTGCATTGAAGCTACTACACTGTGTCATAAAACATATATATACATATAAAGTATGCATTGATATACATACCAAAACTACCTATCACTAAAACCAACCAATTTTGAAATAAATTGCACCTTTCATGACTCCTTATAAGTGTAGATTTTATTTTTTAAGAACAAAAATACATGTTTTTAATGTTAATAACATTTCAATACTTATGCTGCTGAGGGTAAGGGCCTGAAAATGAGAGCTGCAGGAGAAGGAGTTGTCAGGGATGCATTCCCTAAGAACTAAGGTAACTTGTCCAACCTTGTGGCTGATAATAGGAAGTGTTGATCTAGTGACTTTGCATGCATCTGTATTTACATGGTTAGTTAGACCTTAAAAAGGCTTTTTACTGGGACAGTGGCCTGTACTTCTGCATATGTATGTTGAGTACTGAGAAAAAAATTCTTCCAAGATGCCTTGCCACTTTAGAAACGCACATCATTTGGCCTTCTTGCAAGAGGCATGGTTGCTTCTTGTTGTAGTGTATTACAAAGTTATGACTTCATTATATTTTGTATCTGTCTTTCCATAAGCCAATTTAATCAGACACAAAACACAGTCCTTTCACTTCTGCCTCATTTTATAACACTGCTGTTAGCAGCTAGTTTACAGTGGTGTCACTGGTCTTTATTTCTGCTCCATGTATCCTACATTATTCATGTGCTGTGTCTTATTCCTTAATGTAAGGCCCTTTGAAGTTTAGAGTGGATTAGCTTCTCTGTGGACTTCTAATAATCCTAAAAGGAAAAAATGATGTGGAGCCTTTATGTGCCCCTCTGCTCCTGAAAAATGAGGGGGGCATAGGATACACAGAAGGCCCACCAAACTCTGGTTGCTATAAAACTGAAAATTTCATTTCTACAATCCTCAGGGACAAACTGCAAGAAGTAAATCCCATGACAGTATCCATTTAATGGTATGTATTTCAAAAGCTGTAAGACCAAAGTGAGAGAGGCTCTCAGTGTGCACGAAGGAGGTGAATGTGGAGAAATGGGAAGGACTTGGTAGCATTAAATTAAATGACAGAAAAGTCCAATATTAACTGCTCTGCAGTAGAGCTATTCAGAAGTTGTATTTCAAAATCCTAAACTCAGAAATGAATGGCTTATAGGGAAAAATAAGACTGGATAGCAACTTATTGCATATATGTCAACACTGTATAGATAAACTTTATGCAAGATTTATTTTGTGTGTGGATTGATGTTTTATAGGGACAGGCATAAGTTTGCATAGACATGGGCCCATAAAATGGATCTTGCAAACTTTTTAGGTGAGCCGTTTTCCATCACGCGGCAAGTCTACTCAGGGGACATGTCAGGCTTACAGACGTAAGCACAACTGATTTCTGTTGCCCTGAGACTGAAAAGCCATGGATGGATAAGAGCTGTGGATGGAGAGCCCTGTGGAGAGCTGGGGTGTCTTCCTCCCTTGCAGCTGCCAGAGCCAGCCTTGGCAGCAGGCTTTGAGGCGGCAAGAGCATCTTCTGGCATGGGCAGTGCTGTCGGCCCTGCCCATGCCCCACCCCAGCTCCCCACCCCTCAGGAGAAGCACCAGACATCTTGGCTTTCCAGGATTACATCTAAACAGCTAAAGAAACAGGCCAGGTCCTCCTATTTCACTGCCCTTGCAGGGGAGCACTGCAGAGAACTGTCATCTTTGCTGCATCCTGAGACTTAGTTACCCAGTTACTAAGATAGGAGGAAATAATATACAGGTAGGCAAAAAAAAAAGAATCAAAAAATATGGGAGCATGACTTCTTTTCCTATCTAAATTTTAAGAACTAGCTTGCCCAGAATGACCAGTCATTTTTAACATTGAAGGAATGACACTGTAAAGCTGAAAGGATTTAGAAATGGAGATAGCAGAGGGAAGGAAAAAAATACATTATTCCAGAGATCTTAAACTATTAGTAAGAAAGATTTTTTTTTTGGTTATTCTAGTCAGAGAGTGTCTCTCTGCCAAATCCAGCACAAGAAATTCTGGTAATTAATCCACAGAGACACTTATGCATCTAATCAGATTTGAGATACCAGTGTTCTTGGCACAGGTAATGTTTTCTCATTACTTAAGACTGGTATAAAGTGGCATTTAGCTGAAGCTAGCACCTGCACTGAACATGTGAACTTTTGCTTGTCAATAAACTACCTCAGACTTTTTTTGCTAAGAGATGCAGAGAGGAAGATATAAGAAAGCACTGGGAGATGCTGAAACCTTCAATCCCACTGGTAAGAGCAGACAACATTACAGGCTGTATTTTATCCTCTTTCCCCAGAAGCTGCATCCCAAAACAATTGCCAAGCCCCAGCTCTAATCACATAGTTCTCATACCACCTCACTGCCCGATGGAAAGAAAAATTGATTTGAACTCTGATTATGACGATCATCATTATCCTGCAGTCAGAGGTGTGCTGGCAGCACTGTGGCTATATTAATGTGAGTGGGAAACTGTCCTCCCATCACACATTTTGCTATGGGACACACACACACACACACACACTCCCTCAGGCACAGGGGAGTCTGTGGCAGACCCGGGAATGTAATCTGTTCTCTCCAGCATTCTCTTTAAAAGTAGTTCATCCTTTTTCATCATTTTGAGGAAAGATGCAAGGACAACAGCTGGAATTCATCACACCTCACTTAAATAACTTACGGGCCTTAAATTAGGGATATAGCTGTTATAGGATCTTATATAGTCAAGGAAAAAGGGAAACTCTGTCCGTCTGTCATCACTGGAGATGTATTATTTATTTTTATTCACTAAAGGAAAGCTTAAGGCATTTATGCTTCTAATATAGGGACCTTTGTCAGGTGCTTGAGGTTAAAGTGGGTAAAAATGTGTCTACCAGAGCTGTGAAAGGTGCTATGATTAGTATACCCTTCCTAAACCTCAAGGTAAGTTTTAGGTTATTGGCTCTACTCTGTAGTAACTGTATGTGTAGCTACTAGAAGATCACTATTCTTTAAGCAAAGGTTTCAGCGTTCAGTAGCTGGTAGGGATTAGCAGAAGGCAACATTTTTGACTGGCAGGACTTTGAATGTGGACCACTACATCCAGTGACCTGTTTGTTTTAATTGTGCCGAATAATATCTACATAGTGATACTGATAGCCACTGGAGATTTGTTTAGGGAGTAAATGAGACTCCTAAGCAGTGATTTTGTCCAGTGATCTCAAATAAATATTGAAACCAAGAATTTTTAAGGAAATATTTCAGCACGATGCTTTAAATAATAGCTTCACATGATTCACTGTCAATAACGCATTCTGGCAAAGTGGAATTGTGACATTAAAAGCACACTGGACTCATCCAAATAGTTTCAATTTATAACAGTCTGAAAATTCTTTGTACTTTGTAAGGCACTAAAAATAAACTAGGAAAAAACCCTGATATCTCCCTATAAACCTAACACAGTTGAAAATAGACAATTGTTGCAAGGCATATTTAATACTGTCACTAATTCACTCTGAGAAATGGTGCAAAAAGCAAAGATTTTATTTCCCTTAAGAGCTAGAAGTTGGTGAATAGTGAAAAAAAGGAAACTATATTCCTGTGAATAAATTCCACTTAAGTGGAATTCCTTTCAATGGAATTGAGGATCCTTTCATCAGCTATCCAGGATCACCTAATAAACACTTTTTAAAAATAAAAAATATCACTAATATTATCATCACAAATATTAGTCCAGTATTCACACCTAAGATGTCTGACATTTTGAAGAAAACAATTTCTTATTTTCACATGCAAAAGAACTATCTCTAGCAATTAGTGGAAGCAGTAAAATGATTTATCATAAAAGATTTCTCATAAAACTTAGGTTATCCAGTCTGAGAACCAAAAGCTACCACGTCACCTTGATGCCTGACTGCGTGGTGTGAATTATGTGCTAAAAATCATCAGCTTCGTCCCGAAAAAACTTAGTCTCAACAAGTCCTAAAAGAATGTGTATTGCTGATTGATTGTCAATTCTTGTCTTCACAGGAAAACACTCATCAAGAAGGAGGGCCAGATGAGAGGTTCAAATTAGACACTCTGAAAATCACTGCTCTCATGAATTAGAGAAAATGAACCTCTGGACTTCTGTGATAGGTTTTTAAAACAGAGGTCTTATAATATAAAGCTTCCTGTAGTCACAAAAAAAGTGCTTTTCTTTCTTGAATGCAGACAGATTATCAAGCAGAAGCTGCAGTATTACCAAATGATTTACATATAAATGAATCCATATTAGACCATATGAATCATTCAGTCCTTCAAGGGAATGATCACTGGTTGGTCTGATCACCTAAGCCAAGTGAATATATAATGTTAATTGTGATACACACTCCATACATATCCATCATAATCATCAGTTTTAAATCATTAAGTAGACCCATTAATGGGTCTAGTGTTGCAGTTCTACGGGAGATGGGCCTAAGTAACAAAGTCCAGCGCTGCAGTTCAAGTTTCCAGTTATTTGGCAAGATCAAGAGTGATACTTGAATGTGTGATGTTGCTTCGTACCATGCAAACACGGTCTGACACACAGGAATGCCAGGGAAATTGTGGACCTTGCTGGCTCTGTTAGAGATTTTGGGTCAAGGTAGCAACACTTAATGCCCTTCTCACACAACATCAGCCAATCTTCACTGCTTCCAACCTCTTCTTTAGCAACGACTGCCTCTAATTTCTCATAAAGAAACTGCTCAATTACCACCTTGGCACCAGGAATTTAATTTTCCTGGCATACATTTCTTTCTCTGAAGTGGACTTGCTTAAGGAGTGAAGGTGTTTTGAGAAACCAGAAATTGCTGGGTACTGGAGCTATGAGCCTGACAATTTTCAAACTCACCCAGCTCCCTCTGAGAGTTACATGTTAGTTTCTGTCACTGAATACAGTATTTCAGAATTAAAAAACAAACCAACCAACCAAACCAGCCTCGATCAATCTTGACTAATTTGCTGCAGCAGACACCGTGTGAAAAATGCATAGAATTAAGGAAGGAGCTTTTTTTCTTTTTTCTCTATCTCTGGAGTCAAGTTAAAATGGAATACAGTCATTAAAAGGTTATCTAGTGTAACAACCTAGCCAGTAAAAGGCAGAAGGAGAAGGCTATATTCTTCTGTGAATTGTTTTATGAAGTATCTCATGGCTGACAATCAGTGAACTAAATCCTTCGACAAGAAGAGATTTACAAGGACTTGTCTACAGAGACAAAGTGTTTCTACAGACTTCAGGCAGCCCTGGGACCAGGGATTAGCAGAACTGCACATAAATATGGCTTACAGCTTCAGAACAACTGGGAGCCTTCAGTAGGAAACTACGTAAACATGCATACGGAAACAGACTTCACATACTGATCATGAAATATACAGGGTTTGAATAGCTTTACAGACCTTTGCATTGGACTTCGAAAAGGTACTTTCCTTCATCAACTCCCACTATGTTATTTATGCCCCTAGAATTTTGCTGTGAGACATTTTTTGTTCATGGCTATTTTGAAGTCTTACACTTGGAAAATCCCAACCCGTGATACTCCTGTTTGGATCAAGGCTGAGTGTTATTCTCCAGCTAGCCCTGTCTTCTTAACGGGCTGCATTCTTTTGGTTTTTTTTTTTTTTCTTCTTTTTCTTTCAATGAATGATGAGCATTAGAAGATGGATCAGATAGAATTTAAATATCACAAGCTGTTAGATACTAAACATTTGAGGAATACTTAATTAAGCAGCAGTACACAGCAGGCGGTCAGGTTCTGAGCGGCTCTCGCATTCCTGGGATGGTACCATGCTGGAAAAGCCTATCTGATTACATTTATTAGCCACCTCAGAGGGGTAGTAATTAACTACTGCAGAAATTTACTGTCTAAAAAGCACATTGCTATCAATGAAAAGAATACAAATTTTCACAACACTGCACTTAATAGGCATTACTGCCACACACAAAACAGTACTGGAAAATAATTTTGCAGACCATTTGTGTTCAGCTACTCTTAAATCTGCTACATAATGCTCATTTTAAGCAGGATTCATCTGGATAAGTAAGTGGAGTAGAGATTACTGTTACCTGTGTGGTGCTGGTAATCTGTGACTAGCATTCTTTGATAAATGAAACTGGTGAATCTTAAGTCTGGTCTTCAGAGACTGTGGCTTCATCCACCCTGTGAAAACGTATTCTTATTGCATGACTGTACTTTGACATTAACTCCAAAACTGCAGCCACTGTGGATTTGATGTGGCTATGCATATTATTATAGCAAGAAATTCATTCAAGATTCATCGTGTCAGGGCAGCATAGTGATTGGGGTCTGGTGTACCACTGAAAGTACTGAACTTCCTTTCTGAGCAAGGGAAACTATGAGACCCCAAGGATAAATTGTCACTTTAGTCACCACATCCTCCATCACGCGTTGGGGCTCCTACCCCCATGTGTTCAACAAAGGACAAGTTACTTTCCACATAATTAAATCCTCAGTAGAAGCAAGGAAAGATGCACACCAGTGTACCACAGCTGCTGATTAAACATGTCTCTGCATCAAAACCTTAAATTCCCTCTTTCTTCTTTCAGCTGGATGTAGGATCCTTTTTCACTTCTTGCCCTAAGCTGCTGAGCATCATATGTCTGTGCACTGTAAAACAGTTACTACGTGTACCTTACGGATGATTGCTGGGCAGACTAATCTCTCCATTTACTTAGTTTTGTCTTTCCAGAATACCTTAGTATGCCAACAGAATGAACTATTCCAGCCCCTTGAGCAGCTTCAAGGACCCACAATCTCTTTTAAAAATCTCTCTGTCAGAAGATATGTCTTTCCTCTTCCCTCAGAGGGGAACAATTACCCAAGCCATCCAGACAGAGCCCAGGGCCAGTGATGGGTTTCCTAACCATAAAAATGGCATAACTTTGAAGCCTATTGCCTTGCTTCCTTGCTGGGCCAGAAAGCAGGATTTTTATCCTTTTTGAAAGGGGAGAATTGCAACTTGCTAGCACTTGCTTCTGAACTCTGGAATGGGCAGAAATAACAAATGCAATGTCATGACACTGGTACAGTTAGAAAACAAATTTGAGAAAGGACGTTGTGACACATGCTGAGCCCTGTGCTTTTTGAGTCAAAATTACTGAAACACCCGGCTTTACTCAATAGGTTAGAAAAATTCTCATACAATTACTTAAAATTATCTGAAATGTTCCTGAAATAGTCTTTTACTACAGTTGTAGTGAAATGACAATGGAAGGAAATGGTGCACATTTGTATTACAACCATTTCAAACCAGTGGCAATCACTTCTTTGTGCCATACTTCACCAACATATATGTCTTATATACCAAGTTAGCAAAATACTGTAGTATCCTTCAGGATTATAATCATTACATCAGGGCAAGATATGATTATTTTATAATATATTTAATACATTTGTTATCAAATAAATCAGTGTTACTATTGATACTTGCTATTTCATACACACTGTACTTCCTAAGGATTTAACATTGACTTATTTATGCAGGTGAAAAAGACTAAAAGGAAACACAGTAACTTGGGAACCAGCAGACATTTTTTAAGCATGTCTTTAAATTATACAGCTATTTTTTAACATCTGCCTTTGGCAGCTTTTCCTTCCTCAGCACAATTACTAGTCAAGGCATTATTATTACCACATATGTGATGAGGATGTAGGATACTCTTTAAAAGGTTTTATTTAAAATAAATAAAATCTGTAAGCACTCTTGTTCCCAACAGCGCAGTAGAAACATTTAACAGAAACAAAGCAACAAAGATCTGGGGACTAGAGTATGAAAAAACAGGAGTTCAAGTTCATACTCATTAAACAGTTTCATCTTTGCTCTTCTTACTATTTATTTCTCTTATTATGAAGAAAAAGCTTGAGTCCCTGAAGGGAGACGGTGTAGATGTTCTAGCACTCAAAAGTGACTATAAAGAGACTGATCATAAAAGTAGCAGTGGATAACTTGACTGACACTGAGTTACTGCTGGAAGGACTGAACCACCAGCTTGCCTGATGCACAGACAGATTTTTTTTCTTTAGTCCTCAGATTCCTGCAACTATGTTGTTGTCTTAAGCAAAAAATATTTCAAATAATGATAGCAATTAACAATGAAAACATACATTACAGGCCGCATGCAGTGTGCTCAAGGCATAAGTGCACGCAATCCTGCTTTCTCGTGATACTATGGAAATATCTTTACACTGTAAGATAGCATTTAAAGTGTCCATACATTCTTTTGCTTTTGGGATTGAAATAAGAGCTTTGCATTGACAGAGCGAAGTTGTCAAAGTATGTAAGGGTGAGGCTTAATGTCATTTCCAAAAATGAACTCTCAAAATTTAAGCCTCACTGCACACCAGGGAAACATAATCATCCTGGAGCTTTGCGCTCAGACCAACAACCAAAGCTTGGGTGTCCAAAGTGACAGGTGGCATTCATATGCCCGAAGTCCAAGGCTGTGGTCCTTAGACCAGCTCCCTGCTCCTCATAGACATGAAGTTTACAGCAACACAACCTTTTGGCAGGACCATTTCCTTGGAGACCTGTCTCCACCTCGGGAGTGATCTGTACCTTTTCCCTTCTCAGCCTGAGGAGGACCAAGCCCGTAGGCAGTGCGTGCAGAGCACTGTGCTGCTTTCACTGCACTGCCCGAGCCCTTCCTGGCTCCTTCACACATCCTTATGTACGTGCAGCACTGGAGACTGACAGAAGTTGCAAAAGCCACTGTCTAAAACCAAACAAGCCTGTAGGAAATAGAAGGCATAGCTTAGGTGAAATGATTTGGCATTTGCAGGCTGGTTGATGAGCCACTGGGGGTGAGTACTGAAACACAGACATCTCAGAGAAGTGGCAAAATCTTTGTAGTCTTGAGGTATAACATCACTAAGAGATAGAAAGCCTTTAATAGAACAAAATAATGAAGATTGTTCTAATTTATTGCTTATACTGACTGGTGTTCACAGATTCACAGATTGGTAGGAGTTGGAAGGGACCTCTGGAGATCATCTACTCTAACCGCCCTGCTAAAGCAGGATCACCTAAAGCATATTGCACAGGATTGCATGCAGGCAGGTTTTGAATATCTCCAGAGAAGGAGACTCCACAACCTCTCTGGGCAGCCTGTTCCAGTGCTTGGTCACTGTCCCGATCCAATGTCAGGGAGGTTTCGTTACGATCCCAGGGACGAGATTAAGACACTAGATTGAGTCAAATGTTGTACAACCTTTCAGTTTTATTTTTGATGAACAGGGAGAAAAGAACTGTATAAAGCAACAACCAGGAGAGCGGGGAAGAGCAAAGGAGAGAGAGGGGAAAAAGAGAGAGAGAGAGAGATAGGGAGATAGAGAGATAGAGAGGCAGAGAGATAGAAAAGGAGAGGGTCCAAGGTGGGGAGGAATCTAGCTACCGCCACTCCGAGTCCAGTGATGTTCTGTTAGCTCCATCTATGATTTCCAAGCATCGCAGACTTTGTCGAAGCAGATTCCAGGAGATACCCGAGGAGGAGAGGAAGAAGGAGAAAAGCTCCCTCACCGGAGCGCGCGCGCTCCTTTATAGGGGTCCCATGCTTATGCATGGATCACGATTGTGTACATGCAGTTCGTGCTGTACATGTTGCCTCCTTGGGAAGCCTTTTTTCGCGCCCTGGCTCCTGCGCAAGCACACGGCGGCTCCAGTTTGCAGACTGCGAGGGCGGCACCCCCCCGAGGCAGGACGTCAACACAGGGAAGCGGTGGTGCGGCGGCAATGTCGAGACAAACCACATATAGTAGCGGTCTTCTACAGTCACTCTCAGAGTAAAGAAGTTTTTTCTCATGTTCAGATGGAACTTCTGTGCTCCAGTTTATGCCTGTTGTCCCTTGTCCTGTCACTGAGTACCATTGAGAAGAGTCTGGCCCCATCCTCTTGACACCTGCCCTTCTGATGTTTATAAGTGTTGATAAGATCCCTTCTCAGTCTTCTCTTCTCCAGGCTAAAGAGACCCAGCTCTCTCAGCCTTTCCTCTTAAGAGAGATGCTCCAGTACCCTAATCAGCCTTGTAGCCCTCCGCTAGACTCTCTCCAGTAGTTCCTTGTCTTTCTTGAACTAGAGTGCCCTGAACTGGACACAATACTCCAGATGTGGCCTCACCAGGGCAGAGTAGAAGGAGGAGGATAACCTCCCTTGACCTGCTGGCCACACTCTTCTTAATGCACTCCAGGATAGATACCATTGGCCTTCTTGGCCACAAGGGCACATTTCTGGCTCATGGAGAGCTTGTTGTCCACCAGGACTCCCAGGTTCTTCTCCACAGTGCTGCTTCCCAGCAGGTCAACCCCCAACCTGTACTGGTACTTGGTGGTGTTCTCCCCTAGGTGCAGGACCCTACACTTGCCCTTATTGAATTTCATATGGTTCGTCTTTGCCCAATTGTCTAGTCTGTCAAGATGTCGCTGAATGGCAGTGCAGCCTTCAGGTGTGTCGGCCACTCGTCCTAGTTTAGTATCATCAGCAAATTTGCTGAGAGTACACTCTGTCCCCTCATCCAGGTCATTGATGAATACATTGAATCAGACTGGACCAATCACTGACCCTTGGGGCACATAACTAGATAAAGGCCTCCAACTAGACTCTGTGCCCCTTAGCACAACCCTGAGTCCTGCCATTCACCATTTCTCAGTCCACCTCACTGTCCACTCATCCAACCCACTCTTCCTATGCTTACCTATGAGGATGTTATGGGAGACAGTGTCAAAAGCCTTGCTGAAGTCAAGGTAGACAACATCCACTGCTCTCCCTTCCTCCACCCAGCCAGTCATGTTGTCATAGAAGGCTATCAGATTGGTCAGGCATGATTTCCCCTTGGTGAATCCATGTTGACCACTCCCAATAACCTTCTTCTCCTCCACGTGCTTAGAGATGACATCCAGAATAAGTTGTTCCATCATCTTTCCAGGGATGGAGGTGAGGCTGACTGGCCTGTAGTTTCCTGGGTCCTCCTCCTTGCCTTTTTTAAAGACCAGAGTGACATTGGCTTTCCTCCAGTCCTCAGGCACCTCTCCTGTTTTCCATGACCTCTCAAAGACGATGGAGAGCGGCCTAGCAATAACATCTGCCAGCTCCCTCAGCACTTGTGGGCGCATCCTATTGGGGCCCATGGATTTGTGGGTGTCGAGTTTGCATAAATGATCTCTAACCTGATCCTCCTCGACCTTTCTCCGGACCTTCTCTCCTGCCTCCAGGGTCTGGGATTCCTGAGGGCTGGTCTTAGCAGTAAAGACTGAAGCAAAGGCGGCATTCAGTAACTCCACCTTCTCTGTATCCTCCACCACCAAGCCACCCACCTCATTCAGCAGTGGGCTGACATGTTCCCTAGTCTTCCTTTTGCTGCTGATGTACTTGAAAAAGTTCTTCTTGCTGTCCTTGACATCCCTTGCCAAATTTAATTCCAAGTGCGCCTTAGCCTTCCTTGTTGCATCCCTACATTCTCTGACTACATCCCTATATTCCTCCCAAGGGGCCACTCCCTTTTTCCACATTCTGTAAACTTCCTTCTTCCCTTGGGTTTTTCCAGGAGCTCCTTGCTCATCCATGCAGGTCTCCTGCCTCCTTTGCTTCATTTCTTACTCATAGGGATGCACCGATCTTGAGCTCAGAGGAAGTGGTGCTTGAATACTGACCAGCTCTCTTGGACACCCATACCTTCTAGAGCCCTAACCTATGTGATTTTCCCAAGCATATCTATGAAAAGGCCAAAGTTAGGTCTCCTGAAGTCCAAGGCTGTAATCCTACTTACTGCTCTGCTTCTTCCATGCAGAATCCTGAATTCCACCATCTCACGGTCACTGCAGCCAAGGCTGCCCCCACCATTCACATCCCCAACTAGTCCTTCTTTGTTCGTTAGTACAAGGTCTAGAAGCACCTCTCTGCTTGTGGGATCCTCTACCATCTGTGTCAAAAAGTTATTATCAATGCTCTGCAGGAACCTCCTGGATAGCGCATGACTGGCTTTGTTGCCTTTCCAGCAAATATCAGGGTGGTCCCCCATGAGGACCAGGGCCTGTGATCGTGAGGCTACTTCCAGCTGTCTGTAGAGGGCCTCATCAGCTTCCTCAGCCTGATCAGGTGGCTTGTAGTAAACACCCACAACAGTGTCACCCGTATTAGCCTGCCCCTTAATACTTACCCATAAGCTCTTGACTCTTCCTTCATCCATCCCTAGACGGAGCTTGATATTTTCAAGGTGCTCTCTCACATAGAGCAACTCCACCACCGTGCCCTGCTGGCCTGTCTTTCCTAAAAAGTACATAGTCATCCATGACAGCATTCCAGTCATATGGGCTATCCCACCATGTCTCTGTAATTGCAGTGAGATCATGGCCCTGTGACAGCACACAGATCTCTAGTTCTTCCTGTTTATTCCCCATGCTGCATGAGTTGGTGTACAGGCATTTCAGAGAGGTAATTGAGCATGGAGGTTTCCCTGGAGGGGTGCAAGAGGTTCCGTAGTCACACACACCCTTGAGGTGGTTGGCTTTCTGTTTCTCATCTTGGGAGGCAGCTAAGGAACATTTGTTGCTGCTCTGGGTAGCCTGGCTTATTCCCCAGTTGTATGCATGTGTTAGTGACATGTAAGAAGTGAGAACTTCCCTGTTTATGCTATTAAAAAGATGCTAGAAAAATTTAAGGCTGGTACTTCTTGAAACAGATCTTTCATACTGGACAGAAAGCATCAATACAGCTTTCTCCAAGAGTTAAATAATTTAGATTCTCTTTAAAATCAGCAATTTAAAGGGAAAACCCCCCTTCATGCTACAGTAAATTTGTTTACTCACAGTAGGTATTTAAATTTTTAACATATTTGTACTACAAATGCACAATTTTATCCTCAGAGTACCCAAATCAGCTTTTTTTTTTTTCCTTTTTATGAAATGAGATTTTGATTCAGCTAAAATTGTAGATAAATGCCCTTGGACTCACTGTCAAGGCCACTCATTGGCTGCAACTCCCACTGAAGTCAGTGGGAGTTTTTTCACAGACTTAAAGAAGGGATTATATCTGCCCTGTCTGGCTCAATTAATGGTAGCGAAAGTACTGCTATAAAAGCAGAATGTCATGACACCAATTCTGATTGCTCATAGTCAGTTCTTCTGGTCAGTCTGAGGGGGAAGTCATGAATGAATTTAGGAGGCTAAATACAAAGGGAGCACTGGCTCCCTTGAAACACATTTAAAAGAAGGGTTAAAGAACAGACCTTTTTTTTTGGAGGAAAGGGAAATAAATACAATATTTTAAAAGAAGCCATAAGGGAATATCTGTCCCTCATTTGTAAGACAATTTACAGGTATTTGAGCTGATTGACACAGGAATGGGGGGGCAGGAAGGAAGGTATTGCTAAAATAACTGGAAATGAGGAGGTGGCCAAAGTCATGTGAGCAGCCGAGGCTTTGGAGAGCACTGATGCAGATGGTGGACGTACATTTACAGGAACTCTCGTGGCTTGGTGCCAAGCTTTGAGCTGAACTGACTCCTTCCTGGAAAAGCCACCATATGCTGAAGGTGCTCCCGCAGCTGGGGTCTGGAGGGCCAGGAGAACATTGCTCACGCAAGTATTTGGACAACATTAACTATAAAGCACCTGTGTCAGCCTGGTTCAGGCTGTTGCCCTTCCAGTCTCTTCAGGAGCCACAGGCTACTCAGTAGCTAGAAAGAGATTTTTTTTTAATCTATGTCTCCTTAGTGAAATAGCATATAAACTGACAGGAGGAGGTAGGGGGCATTGACATGCTTAAGCTGGTTTTGTGATACCCTGTGAACTGAAGATATCACCCAGAAATGTTTGTAAACCCATAAAGATTGCCTATTCCTAATTATTATCTTTGCTGTTATAGACTTTTCCTATCTTACATTTAGGACATTGCTTCTTTTGCAGCCATCTTGTGATAACATTAATAATCCCCTTCTTTCATTTGTATTATCTCCTTGGAAATATTTATAGACTATGTTCATATTCCCCTGAGTCCTTCTTTCTGCAGAGAGAATTAATTTTGTTTCTGCAATCACTCCCTCTCTTATGTGTTAGCCTATAATCTTTCCATAGTGTCATTTTCTTGCCCTTCTTTGCATTCTCTCTACTTCTACAATATCATTTTTAATCACAGACAAGAGAACTACATATAACTTCTTAAATATAATTGAATAGATGTTGCTTGCTCTTTTAGCTCCTTGACTGAACAAAGTGTAAGGTCAAGATCTTACTTTCAACTTCCTTGTGCAAGAACTCCCATTTGGAGACAATATATTGCATAAACCCCTGAAATTATTCAATAGTCATGTGGGAAAACGCAAGAGAAAGATCTCATTTTCTCTTTAGCATTCTTCAGAAGGCCCACAATTCAAAATGACCAGATGCAATTAATAACCATTAACAAGCTTGGACAGGCAGGATAATAGATATGGTCCAATCTTCTTACCAACATGAACAGCACTAATTAAAGTAACAATATACTAAATTGTGTGCATTCTTTACACTTTTCTGTGGCTGTACTCAGCTCTGAACCGAAGGAGACAGATTACACTGATAAGAAGTTTTCATATTTCTTCAGCTTTATATAAAGAAGAAAAAGATGCCAGCCCCAAAAAAATTCAAGAGCTCTTGTGCTGGCTCCAAGGGGACACCTCACTGTCTCTGTGCCACCTACATGGCTGTGCCATGCGGCACCAGCAGCACCAACCCACGTTCAGCTCTCCCGGCACAGTAAGCAGCAGGGGTTGGACCCTTCTGTATAGCACCACTCATGAGGTGGGGTAGGTGTCTGTAAGGAGGGTGACACTGGCCTCTGACAGCAGAAGGTCCGGGTCCCTCATTTGCTAGGATGAGGTTTACCTGAGTAAGGCAAGATGGATGATTTTTTGGGGATATGCTGAGTGCAACAACATTTCATTTGAAATGCTAAAGTGCATTCAGGTTATTTTAGTCTCAAAATACTGTAGAGAAGAGAGTTTCGGTCACACAGCATTAACATGTGCAACAGGTGAACTAAAAGGGGCAGAAGGAATGATTTTTAATCCTTTTTTAATAATTTCACTTGTAAAAATGGAGCCAGAAGCAGCTATCATCAATATTTTTACCAAGCATTTTTAAGACATATTGGAACAACCCCTGAGGAGGATTTCGTCTGGTAATTGTGCTTTAATACTTGGTAGGTCTCCAGCTATTGTCCTGTAATTTAACACCTAAGACAGCACTATAAGTTTCATTCAGATAGATGTTCTATACAGAAGTACTGTTTCAGTTTAGATTAGAAAAATTAAGACTGCAATCTGTTCTTGTGATTCATATATCTGTTCATTCGTTCCTGTAATAGTACAACATCTACCAGCCTCATTAACCATAATAGACCTTTAAGCTCCTGGTGGGTTATAGGTTTCTAAAGTGTTACAAAGTAATTCTTGTTACTATAATTTAAACACGATGTTGTTGTTATTACTGAATCTATTTTATGAACTTTTTTTTCCCCTAACTAGATATATGCAGAAATGCTTGGTTGTATAGTGCACTTGGCTGCAATGGTAACAAAAATCTGAGTAATTACAGATAATAAATGGTGGATACTGAGCTCTTCAATACCTAAAGCAACCTTCTGCCCTAACACCCCTCATAGTGAAAGTCCTCTGGTATAATACTAATGAAGACTATTACATACCTGGCTCTGAAAATGAGCCCAAATTATTTTCATTATGCATGAAGATGCTCATATTCACTGTCAGGAACTTTGCCAATGAACCTTCTTGATATGCTCAAATGTCAGAGCATCCAAACACATTATTTAATCCCACACTGAGATCTTGGAAGATTTTTGCCCACAGAAAATAAGACTGTTCTAGGCATTGGTCAACGGTAGTCACAAGAAGATACATCTATTTGGTGCAAGGAGATTCTAGTCAAGCCCTAGATAAAGATCAAGACATTGCTCGTATTCTACATTATATTTTGTCCCTGAAGAGTAGCAAGCAAAAGAATGTATTTCGCTCTTATAATAGTAATAGTATTTTTTCTCTTACAGAATCATACTTTGTAATTATTCAGCAACTTTCACTCAAGGATCTTAAAGGCTTTCTCAGCATCAACTAGTACAACCAAATAACCTCAGTGTTTGTTAAGTATGTTCACTGTTGCTATTATATACACTAAATGCATTCATTTGGCAGCTACCCACCATTTAAATATCTATAGTGGTGAGATGATTTTTGGAGATCCAGTCTCTAATATTGAGGATCGAGTCAGTTTCAGTATCTTTTACACACACTATTCGCACAGGGCAAGCTCCAGTCAATGTCAGACTTTCCTTTAAAGAACATGAGGTATGCCAAATTGCCCACTATAGGTGACTGTAGTTTTTCAGAAAAGTATTTAGGAATGCAATAAATCAACAGGGTTCACTTGGCATTTCAAGGCAGACTAGGTGAAAGTGGACACAAGAGATGTAGCTAAACAAAGTCAAGAATTGATCATCTTCTCTACATGCTAATGGCTTCACCTTACCTTAGATGTAACAATGCACTCTTTTGGTAAATTCTGGGCAAACAGTAGGAGTAACATGTTTAAATTATTCCAGAATAGTTAGAACAAGTCCTGCCTACGGTCCTGCAAATAGATGATCAAAACTAATAGAAAACCATTCTTTGTACTCAACAGGAAAAGGAATACTAGACCAGAAGAACACTGAAGGATGCACACACATGGATTAGCTGAAAGAGATGTTCACAGGAAAAACACAGAATCCAGGAGAACTAACTCGGTCTGCTCCTGCCCAGTATTTTTTACCTAGATTATAGGGAATCCTACAAGGTTTTGGGTTTTACCAGCCTGTGTTATCAGTAGTTCTGGTTAACAATCCTGTGAAGTTCTTTTTTGCCTCAGAGGTTTTTTTCCAATAAAATTCCTTGTTTCTGGGATTAATTTATCCTTTGTTTTTCTCTAACAATTGTACATAGCAGATGATAGAGGAATATATACAATCCAATACTACTGGTAATGACAAAAGCCTTTGCCAACAAACTCTTCATCTCCCTACTGAAGATATGTCACACTTTGTGGCCTTGTCAGGAATGTCATAGAGTGGCAGATCTTTACTTATTTTTCCTTTTTTTTCTGAACTAAAATGAAAAAAAACCCCAACCCCCCCCCAAAAAAAACCCCACAGCCAAAGAACATAATTAGTTTTCTTAGTGTATTCGATTTCCCTGTGTTTTTTCTCTCAGTCTTGTGTTTAAACATGGGAAATGAAGAAGAAAATATTTACCAAAACTGTGCTATTGCAAATATGTCAAAATGTTCAAGAGAACAAGCAGATTATTAATCATCTGAAAGAACTCAGCTGACAACCCATAAAAGGCAAAAGTTTTCTATTTCTGTGAAAAATATCTATTCTCTCAAATTGGTTCCTCTTGGCAGACTGACAACTTTGGGTCAATAATTACTCCAGCTGTTGAAGCTGATTTTGAAACCTTAAATCAAATTCAAGCAAGACCTATTGTATAATAATCACGACATTTCCTACTGTTTTGCAATACTAAATAGATCACACATAACAGAAAACTACATGTGAAACAGAAGTCAGTGGAAGCATCTTGGCTAAGACACAAGTAATAGAACATAAGACTTCTTAACTGGAATCTCCTCACACTTCCTATGCATTCACTGTTTCTAATAAAACCTCTGGTATTCTGGAAAATGATCAGAAAGAATGTAACATTCTAAATAAAGCTGGGTAGCTCAGAAGATGAAAGCAGCCAGAGCCATATTTTACCCCAGGGGCAAAACTAGAAATCTACCTTCAAACCAACACTAGTAGAATTCTACAAATTGTAGAATTGTACAAAAGTACAAGTGACTTTTGACCAACAGTGGCCTGCATCTTCAATCAATGACGCCATTTTTCAAATCCATAAAGAGCAGCAAATTTTTATTGCTCTTTGTGAAACTGTGGAGGCTCCTTTCTGTGCAGGTTTCTTCTTTTAAAAGTCCAGAGGAAGATTATAGCCTAAAGGGAATGACTGAAAGCATCAGAAGGAAAGTAAAAGCAGTGCTATCTTCTGTCACTGGAAAAATGTTTATACTGCAAATGTATGTGTTTTTCTGGTGTATATTTTCCCATAGAGAGCATGGGTGGAAAAAAGTGATGAAAATGAACACACCACCACCACCCCCCCCCCGCCCAGCTCATCACACAGTTTCAGTGAGATAAAAAAATTTAAACAACTTTGCCCCTCTGTCTCTTGAGTCCACCCGAATCAACAGGGAGAGCAATAATGCTGGGAAGGTGGTCTTGCTGCAGGGCAAAGTAGCCTGTCCCAGTTGGCATGGTTATTAAACTTTGAGATTATTGCTGAGGTTATTGCCTCTGAGCAGGGCTGGATTGTGGCTGAACAATTAGGCATGCCACGTCCCCACCACTGCCCACTTAAAGTCTATGCGAAAGCAATCCTGGTACCCCTATGTCTGGTAAAACATAGCTATTCTGTTCTGACCTGAAACAATAAATGTAGTCTTGCAACTGAAGATGCTCAAGAGACCAGAAATACTCCTCTGTCATCAGCACTGCAAACCAGGCTTTCTAATGAGAACTCACAAAGTTGATACCTTCAGCACACGTTGCTTTAATGCTGATTCTCTTGTTGAGCAATCAGATGTTTTGGGGTTGTTTTGGGGGAGTGGAGAGAGATAGGGAAGAAGCAAGGTTTTTTATGCGCAAACTAGTTTAATTCTCTAGAAGTCATTAAGCTACAGCACCAGATGTGAGTTGGGCTGTGAGAATTTTCAAGTGGGTTGATTCCTCCATGGGGGGAAAATGAATGCTGAATATGTTTGGGAAGTTCTTGTAAGGATGGTTTATTCACAAGCAACCAATATCTAAGGTCATGTTCACCTTGTAAAGAGATTGCAAAAGCACCAAGCAGCCTCCATATAATCAATCCATCATCAAGAATTCAGCTGAAAACACACCTGTGTCCCAGGCTGTGCTAATCAGCAACTGCTGCCTGTCTGTGTCACCTCTTTACCAGCACTGAGATCACCCTTAGGAAATATTTCACACTGGCTATTTTTGGATATATGGATGTTTTAGATTTTGGATGTTGGAACAATATGTTCCAACCACCAGATGGAATTTAGCCCATGATGTCATGATATCATCTCTAGTACAAATCAGCTGTAAACACACAGATTTCTGTCAAAAGCCAAACTCAAGTATAGTATTCAAAGCCAGTGCTCTGATTCATGTTAGTACCAAGAAAGGTGTGGAAGGAGAGAGGCTGACATGGCATAAAATATACTTACTCCCCTACATTAAGAAAAATTCAAACCCTAACCAAGCCAACAGCACACATTTGAATGGATAGCATGTATTTGTTCTGGTTTGTGACTTTGCATATTGTGGCAGTGATTTTATTCAGTACCAAAGCCTGATTCAATGCCTGGGAAACCATAGCCTAAGGTTATTAGTCATCATGACATCAAATCTGTCCTACCTACATGTAATTGGTATCAGCTGCTCTCTTTCCACCAAACTTTCACAGGCAGTGTGGTATTTAAAGGGTGCCCATCATTTGACCTGCTCTGAATCCTGCCCCCCTGCCTGGCAGGCTTGGTTCTGTGGAAGGCAAGTGCAGGTAGCAGCTGGTAGGTTGCCACCAAAAACTCCTCAGCCTCCTTACTACATGCTGAAGTGAATCTGGTATTGGAATAGTAGGAGCTATTCAGAAAGTTCCTTTTTCTCAGTCTGCAGTGAGAAGCCTGTTTGAAGCAGACTGAATTCTCCTTCAGTTTTGGCAATGATGCATTTACTGAAGATCCAGGGTTCTCACATTTAATTTCTGGGAAAGATACTACTGGAAGGCAAATGGTGGTATGTAGCCAAGTACTGTGGGGTCTGTCTCTCAAACTTGAATAAGTGTATCAGAATGACTGAGATATTTGATAGAAGATAATATTTGATGCTAGATATTTCTAATTTAAAAATAAGATAAAATTGCATCCTGTCACTCTACTACTAACAACTGGAAGAACACATATACAATTTCAGTGTTACCTTCTTCTAAGGCTGAAGGGAATACTTACCAAGGATGAGTCAGGTGGGGAAAAAATTAGTGTCACTAGGAATAATTTAGGGAAATTCATTTTGGTTTAAAGGCCTGCCTTCAGGCAGAACTATATGTTGTCTTGAAGGCACTGAGTCAGTAAAGCCAAAGAGTTCAATACTGCTAGGTATCTCCAGGTAAGGCTGTACATAACTATTGGGTAGACTAGAGCCAATTTTATTTATGTATTTCTTCCTTTGAAGGATAAAGTTTAAGACTACAACAGAGGTCAAAAGCCTTAAAGATACTACAGCAATAAAATATCATTTAGACACAAGTAACAAGTCAGTTATCATCTGATGTGACCTGTGTAAGGTTATAAAAATTAACTGCTTCTTATGGAGACACAACTGTGTTTATTATCAGTGAAGTTTCAGAACAGATTTCTTCTATTTTAATATTTTATTCTTTCTAAAAACTTTTTGGTCTATTTTTCATCAATATTCAGAATTCTTTTAGAAAAGAAAAAAAACCTACATGACAAACTTCATAGAAAACCTGTTGTGTTTGATCATAATTAATACTCTTTGGCCATTTTTGTGTGCATTTGGTGCTCTAGCCCTTCTGTGTTAGTATTACAAACTAGTATGTTCAGTGGCATTTAATGTGATATCCAAAGTTTGCTATTAAATTATCCCTCTTACTATAAGAACCAACAGATCTTATACTTTATGAATGATCCTCTTCCATTTGAAAAGCCAAGGTTTTCCCTCTTGTGACATCAATAATTTTTCATAATTGCAGTCCCATAAAGTTCATGTTCAGTGAAATTCAACCTCTCTTTTAAGCTACATTAACAACTTAGTAGTTACACTGAATTGACTACAATTACTATTTGTGACTCAGAAAGCTCTTCCACAGATTTTATTTCTGATGTTGTGTGATTAACATAAACTTATTCATTACTTAGTTTCTCCACACTTACAGCAGGTAATATGTTCTTACGTCTCAGGTAAGCTATGTTTTACAGCCATGTTGGTATGATCAAATACTTAAATTATGATGGGTGTCATAAAAGTCTAAAACTGTGTAATTACATCTGACAGTCTCAAAAAGTATGGCTAGTTCTCTTTCACTGTAGCATAGAAAATACTTAATTGTGCACAAGCTAGCTTAGGAAAATGAAATTATTGGAAACACTATTATGTG
The DNA here is from genome assembly GCF_011004875.1 of Balearica regulorum gibbericeps. Classification (NCBI taxonomy): domain Eukaryota; kingdom Metazoa; phylum Chordata; class Aves; order Gruiformes; family Gruidae; genus Balearica; species Balearica regulorum. Next base: position 48,785,785 of record NC_046188.1, on the reverse strand, counting down.
TTTGTTGAAAATTAATATGAAACAGTAAACTAAACTATATGGATTCATTTGCAGAAAAAATAATGTTGTACTAACAAATAGGTAGATATGTTTAGTAAAAAAAAATGTCCTTTTCTATAAAGTAAATGAAAGAACTGTCATTGAAAAATGGACTGTCAGTATGGTGCTGGTCTAATGCTGTTCTTTCTGCAAGGAACATTATGCATTAATGAGCTGAGAGCAACAAACTGGAATTATTTGGAGATACTACATATTATTTCTTTAGAATAATACAATCAACTATTCTATCTCAGGAAAATTGGTCCCTTAAGCTATAAATGTATCCTGATTATTTATTTCATAATCAGCCAAATGGAACAGAAAAAACAGGAGTTGTACTTTCCTACTGAATTTCTCCTACGTGGTAAACATGCTTGCAGAAACAATTAAGCACCCTGAAAAGAACATATCTCATTTCCTGTGATGCATAGCTGAATTTTGGAACCAGCATCTGTGAATACAAGAAAATTGCTGCAATACCTGGTTAGTCTCTACATATTTACAAAGAAATTGTCATTTACTATGGCCTTCATTGCATACGAAATATAATCATGTCTATTAGGCAAGTCTAACTTTGCTTTCAGTGAACTATATAAATAGATGAAATATATTGTATGATATATTTTGATAACATCTGTCTTTTATTGGCATATGTCTAGTCAGACTGGGCCTAGGCCTACTTGCTTATTTCTGCCTATTTTCCAGTAAAAATCTATGGAAATACTTCCATTCTTGATGAATGCAAGAAATGCGCCCCTCCCTGTTACTCCTGCACTGTAATTCCTCATCTCAACTGATTCTCCAGTTAGAGCACAGCTTTGTCATCCCAGCTGCTGTTTTCATCTCCACAATCTGAGGGTGGCTGGGGAGAGATGCGCCCTCATCACAGACAAGCACAGCCGCTGCCCTGGTGCAATGGTGAGGGATGCTGGGGAGTGCAGTGTATGGCACAGCCTTTGAAATGCAGCGAAGAAAGGCTGGAGTTGAAAAGCACGCGCTAAATACCTGGAACATCTTTGTCCCTAGTACATTGCAGAAGACACTCAAAAATGTTCATCTGAATGAAAACCGCCCTCTGTGGGCCTGGTGAGTTATTGTAAATAAGATGTTGAGGCATGCCTGGAGACAGACTAATTAATTAGCTAACTATTACTTGGATAATAATAATGCTTATCTTTGCCTCCATGAAGCACTCCTGGTTAAGGGATGGCTTGGAATCTACTGGAACTTGGACTTGCATTCTTTGCCATTTTTATATTATTACCTAAATGCAGCTTGGAGGAGGCCTGGAAGCTGTAGTAATGCTGTTTTATGCTAGTAGGGCTTGTTGGCTGGTGGCGCAGAAGACTCCCTGTCCATAACCACCATCACATTCACCTCCTACCTTGTGTTGTCCTCCTGCTATGGAAAATGGCCTTGGGTCATCAGAAGCTGGAGCCCCCTGCTGTCAGCTCTCCAGTGAGGTCTTGCAGCCACTGCTGTCATGCAAGAAATGCAGGGGTGCAAGTGCCCAGGACAGAATAGGGGGTTAAATCTCAGTTTGGGCTGCATTTACAATGTTCAACCACTCCAGGCCTAAGTCCAAAGTCTTTCTGACTGCAGCATTTCTAGACTTGCTCTTCACTCAGAATCACCAGCTTGACTTGGGCTTGTCTATTTAAACAGCTTGAATGGGTTCACATGGGATGAGGTTTTTTCAAGGATTTTCTTTCTTAGATCATTAATGCTGTGAATTTCCTGAGCTCCTCCAGTTACATATGAGCACTATTTAGCTCTGTCTCATCAGGCTAATATGACAGTTTGCAAGAAAGAAATTAAATGCTAAAATTTCAGCAGGCAGCTGAAAACCAGCACCATAAACCTACCTGTGCTTACACAGAACTAAGGAGAAAGAATACTTCTATGGAGTAATAAAAGTGACCAATGTTAATTTTATTTGCTCCCTGTTCTTCACACCTTTCCCAGATTCTTGCTGACTGCACTGACTCCTGTGGACTCAATCAGATGTTTTGAAGCACAACAATTTGCTGAAGAACAGCTGAAAAATGCCTGTTTCTTTTTAAGAGGACATAAATGGTATTTATCCATTACTGGTAAAAAATTAGCAGCAGCTACCTAGGGGTGTTGAAATTTCTGTGTTTGAAAGCAGGCAAAACAACCTGCAAAGTCAGCTCTGGCATCACCTAAGACGGCATGTTGGCTTTCTTGCCTCTGTCCTGGTGACAAGGCAAGGTGAAGAGATAAATGGGCCTGGCTGGGAAAGGCTAGGCTTTTACACAGAATTGGTAAAAAGGTATCCAGATTTTTTTTTTGCTTTTCACTGAAGCATTTCTAAGTAGCAGCAAAAAGGACAGATGCTGAAGCTGTAGCCTGTCATCTTGATTGCCGTAGGCTGATGCTGTCACCAAGTCATTTGACCAGGCTCCTCTCCTCCTCATCTGCAGTCGAAACATAGCACTTTCCTTCACTTCTAAAGGGTGCTGTAAAGCTTAATTAGTACAAAGCCCTTTGAGCAGAGATTAAAGGCGAGCAGTGGCGGATGTTCCCCCTCCTCCTCCGACTTGAGGGCTGAGGCTGATACAGAGCATTGCCCTTTGACAGCTGGGGCTACTTGGATGCCAGGTAAGGGCACAGGCTGCTGTCAGAGCCTCAGAGAAACCCCTCTGTGATGGACAGAATTTTTAAATGCATTCAGCACTACCCAGCTCCATTTCAGCTGCGTCCAACTAAATGTCACATTGGTAGAAAAGAGCAGAATGAGGGCATGTGCTGAATCCACCTGGACAGTAAAAAAAAGCCTTGGATCTAAGAGATTTTTCTGAGGGACACTCTCAGCAAAAAAAACCCCTTCTCCTGTGGTAGGAAGTCACCAGGTATGTTTTAATTAAAAAAAAAAAAATCAATGCTTTATTTTCACAGGCTTAAAACCTGTGAAAAATCTGTGAATACCTTGCCATTTAAAGCATGTCCTGAAATTTCACCCTCAAATAATTCAAAACAGCAGCCATAGGACCAAGTTTCTTTTATACATCATCATATAATAAAGTCAGTGGTAAATGGATGTGAAAATTGGGGCTGATAGTGCCTGCCGGTGAATGAAAGATGTAGCAAATACCTTAAGAGATCTTAAAGCAAGCAGAATAATGGAGATGACGATATGACATCTGCATAAATGTCACAGATGGGAAGCTGAGAAAAATTCTGATCTTATTACTTTAATGTAAGTTGGGAATAATTCCCATAGATCATTACTACTACATAGGTAAATACCAGTGAGAAATCAGAATCAGGCCCAGGATGTGGATAAGAAGTGAAAGCAAGTAGATAAACATTAAAGGGTGCATGTTTTTAGCTGGCTGTGCTGATGTGTTCTAATTAACAACAGTAATAGGATTTGCACAGCTAAATCCCTGCACATCACACTGAAAATTTGCTCTTGATGCCTGCCTGAAAAGAGATGGGTGGGGAGAGGAAGTAGAAGAATAATAAAAATGCCATTTCACCCTGTTCTTTTGGAGGAATCGTCTCATAATTACTGAGCAGGATTGGCAGCTCCCTTTAATGTTAGATTTTCTGGAGAGTGTTCTCTCTTTTTTTCTGTAGGTGGGGTAGCAGGGAGGGAGGGTGAAGTGAAGGATTAGCGTAGTCTGGGTAAACAATGAAACCCAAATCTGGATGGTTTAAAACTCAGGATAATCCTAGCAAGTTGGGAGCTGTGCAGTGGGATAATTTGAAATGTAAATGTGACATTCTCCTCGGTAAATTAACAAGACATGACTGCAGGCTCTCCTTGTTACTGCAGTCACATTCAAAGAGTCACTCATTCTCTCCCTTCTCATCTAATGCTATGACAATAGACAATCACCAGAAGCCTTCTTCAAATAAATATCAAATCAAGCCTTTACCATATCCAGAAGTGACATATGCACTGAATTATCTTTTATTCATTTTATGCAGAATCTTGTTGCTATAAACATCATATTACAGGATGCAGCTGGGATGCTGTCCCCTCTCCCTCATCACCTCAATACCAATTTCTTGCATGCTTCCATAGAATAATGGGCAGAAGGTAACTAATTCATGATTATAAAACAAAGTTGTAAATTTTACTATGTAATCGCCTAATACAAAATGGAAAGAATTGATCTTGTTTTGTTCCAGAATGTATACAGGGCTTTTTAAAAATTATTATGCTACTACTTTAAAAAATATTTAAAAAATGCTCTTGCCTAACATAAAAATGTCCAGACCATAACAATTAGATCAGATCATGTCAGATGATATTATATCTATACAGTACAACTCTTGCAAATTCAATATGTCCAGAACATGGAAGCATATTCTCCTGTTCAGATAGAAATGGATGTTAGTATTTAAACTATTAATGTAGCCTCTCTGTTGCTTCTCATTTTCTTGTGGGAGATCTGGGAAAGGGAATACTATGGGGATGGCTCTTGCTCTGTGTTTTGTCTCTGTCTTATGCCAGTTTAGCGCAAACTTGGTCATCAGGGAATAGCTGGCATGCATTTATCACAACCTGTCTTTACTCTTAATGTCTTTTTGACTCCAACATGTTTTTTAGCCTGTTTTCAGCCTCCAACTCACTATTAAACTATCTTTGGAGAGGTGCCAGAGTGGGAACACCTAGCTTTTACAACCAGCAGTTCTTAGTGGTAAGGGTTTATTCTTCAGAATGTTTGCAGGGCACCTCTCTCATTGTATTAAGCGTGTAGACAGTGGTAGAAGGATCTTTGTGAACTTGGTCAATAGCTCCACAATAGTGATATTAGAATTTCAGAGACAAAATATGTTTTAATAGAATATTTTGAGCATATCTTTTTCTCTTTACCTGAGACTTGCCTCATTGTGTTGCTTATAACCTGCAGGCTGTCCAGAGAAAGCTTCTAGCCAAGTTTGCTGCATTATCTTAGACAGCCATGCAGACAATGCCTCAGTCAACCCTCCTTTAAACTTGTGACATGGTGGTGCACTACATGCTCAAGCTTGGACATCCTCATCAGAAAGAAATGCTGGTCTTTGCAAAACTCTTAACGAGTATTATTCTGGTTGTACATATCTGCAGCAAGGAGATAGCAGTTTTCTGCCTATGGCATTGGTATTACTTTTCACATGTATTTTAAAAAATATGACAGAGATCAAGGTGTTTGAAAATAAATTCTCAGAAAAGAACCCTTACCAATGCTTTAGCACACTCATTAATCTCTCAAAGCTAGATTGCTCCACAATAGAAGCTGGCCAGTTATCAACAGCAATCCTTTCCCAGAGGGTTTCATGTAACTTAAGCCTTGCCCGTATGCTAAAATAGCTTCAATTAAATATCACTTTCCGTGTGCTAGCACAAACTCTCATGTGTCTAAAAAGAGATTTTTTTTTTTCCATTGGTGATTTTATGGACTTCCATCATAGTCATTACTCCATCTCAAAAGTGAAACATGCTTTCTGTATTGCGAGTGAGGGATCTAAACAGTACACGCTGTCAAATGTTTGCTAAAATTTAAGCTTTCTAAGTCTTTTGCTAAACTGATGGGCAAACTTGGACATTCCCAGCAACAATAGCAGTGCTGTAATAAGGCAAAGTCCTTAAGTAATGAAGGATCGCAAAGATCTCTAAGAAATTCCAGCAAGACCTGCCTCTTCTGTGGTGATCCAGGTAGCACTTGCCATCCCAAAAAGGATTTTCAAGGATCCCTTAATGTAGTGCTTTTCCCATCAGGAGGATTCTTGGTGTTTTCTTGCAATCAAGAGTATCGCAACTCTGTAAAACATGACTTCTGCATTTCTGGATACTTAATTTTCTATTGTTTTGCATGAAAGGAATGTTATGTCTAGAAAGGACATTTGAGAGCATCCAAGTTCAACAGACCCCTGGTAATACTGGCATTCCCAGTCCTGCAAAAGGGACTGGGATGTAGACATCTCTAGGCAGAAGCAAGACAATGGTGACTGTGCTAACAGAAACCAGCTGCATCCCCACTACAGCAACTCATCATAACATATATCATTCAATGCCAACTGGAGGATGAAGAGTTTAGAAATAAAGCTCATCTCATTTCCTGGCCTAGTTGGTGAAGTAGCAAAACTGAATCCAGTTAAAAAATTCATCATAAATTCTGTATTGCTAGGAGTTACAGTCATAGAGTTTCAGTGCTGCAGATGAGACAGTAAACTAAGGACAGTGCTTTCTCACTTCATTATCTGATCAAATTCCATTTAAAATTCCCTTGATCTTTTCTCAAAGGGAAGATATGAGTTTCTGTATTTATGTTCCTTGTCAACATAATGTGGGTGCTAGAGATTTGGAGCAGTTCTACTGTTTAAACAGGACATCATGATTTGTGAGTTCGAGAGTCTGTTCCCAGTCCCACCAGTGGCTTATTTGGCAAGTCATTCAGAACCGGACCAACATGCACTTGGGTGCCTCACTTGACCATGGATCAAGTTGTTGTAAGTGAGAGCTCAGCTTCTCAGTGCATCTGCAGTGTGTTCAGCAGCTGAGTAACTCTGCTTTTTCTAGGTAAGGCTACTCAGCGCAGCATTGCCCTTGAGTGAATGAGCTCACCTGATAAACCTGTCTTTTTGTCACATTCATGTGACGCTTGGCTGTGGCTAATAACCGTTCTGATTCTTATAGCACACAGACCCTCTGTACCATGCTTACCTGGCTTTAACAGTATTGACAATGCCACAGAGGCCTTCTGCTGTGAGGCTGAACTACTCACATTTGTAAAAATAACCCTTTGGGATCTGAAGAGAGAAAGAGTTTATAGAAATACAAAGTAGAATAGCTCGGCAGTGGCCACTATTGTTAATAATTCCATGATTGATTTCAAACATAGAGGGTTTATTTCATGATTGAAATTTACCCTTGTGTTTCACAGGAAATGGGCAACATCAGAGAAAGCATTGAAGTGACTGTGTGCACTTACTACTAGAACATGCATGTTGACAAGTTGCTTTAGAATTCAAAAAGAATTTTTAATGTGATGTCCTAGCACAGCAGTTGATTCATATATACCAGCTTGTGATCTGCAAGTTAAAAATGCTGATTAACTATGATGCAAGAATACTTTAAAGTAGAACCCTTTGATTTCCATATTTTGTGACAGATATAAACTAGTTACTGCATAACATTTGCATGATTAATCTGTTTTATATCCTTAATAAAATTAAAAGAGTTCAAGGAAAATGTATTATTTATGATGGTTTTATGTAACAGGGTTTCATCTTAGCCTGTTGAGTATTTATGTTAAGTACAGATATTTTGACAGAAGTTGATACTGTCCAAAACCTAAAAAAAGGGGGAAATATAGCCAGGAGTACTTAATAGTGTCTCCCTGACACTGTTGCAATATGAAAACAGCAGCGAGAAGAGTCTGCTGAAGATCTACATTTGACAGATATTTCATCCTCTGCAATCTTTTTCCTCACATGTGCTGCTATGTTGCAGCTGAAAGTTTTTTCCTTCCTCTACACCACACAGAAATGACAACTGACTGATGGTGTAATTAGTTTTCACTGGGGATATTGGATGTTGTGATCAAATGATGATGTTAAACCCAAAATAGCATATTGTCAATGGGATAACAAATATCATAAATATCAGAATCAAATGAAAAGGGGTTGTCTAGCAGATGACTTTTCAAATAAATATACTAATCCTCAAACACTGTGTAAATGGTGATATTGCAAGAGCAAAATCTTTTTTGTCATTAGAAAGATGGTATTAATTGTAAAATTAGAAATTCATTAGCTTTGGTCCACAAGACCATTGAGTAGCCTGACTTATTCACATTGCAAATCATTCCTCATTTCATGCCTGGATGGACTTTCATCCAGTTGTCTTATTTTATTTTTTTGTAAATGGTTATCTTACGTTCATTCTTATACTATATATCACACAGTACATACAAGAATTTACAAATCCCATAAAATCAAATGTCTCTTTTCATCGACTTGCACAGAACTTTAATATTGATATGGCTTCATTCAGTTTGGCATGGTTTGATCTTTTTCCCTCTCCTGTCTCTTTCAAAGCTGAAAGACTGAATGACAGATTTAGTAACCATTGGGCAAAACGATGGGTTTGATTTGACATCCATGTTCCAGCAAATATAACAGTCTCATTGTTTTTTCCTTTGGACAGCTGAAAAGAAAGATATTTAATCTTATGACAAACTGTCACTTCGGTAACTTTGGGATCAGCAGGACACATGGAGCAGTTAGGACTGTATGAAAAGCACGGACAAATAAGAACATAAGTATGTTCAAAATACGAACGAGGTCACCTACACTGCAGCACTATATGCAAGCCAGGCTCTGTAGTGCTCAGCCATAATAAGACTAGCCAACTTCCTTAACTCCTGTCACAGGAAGTACTTTGTACATGAGTTCCCTCATGACATGATAGTCTCCTAAGAGACCAGGTCTCACAATGGAAGTCGTACTGGCAGTTGCCAGATTTGTTGTAGAGCCCAGATCAGATGCATGACCCTGCTTTTTCCTTGGATTCTTATTAGATGTGACACCAGCAAAAGCCCAAGAACCTGCCATGGAAAATGTAACCTATCTCTCTGAGAATGACCTAAGCACTTGGAAAGCCATGGTTTTGGTATGCTGTGGAGGACGGTCTTGCCCATTCTATATACCGTAATCCCACATTCCAGACATCAACAGGATTTTTAATATTCATTTCAACAGGAGCAGGATTGAGCACGGACTATCAAAATTTGGATATGCTAACATTTGTCCCCAGCAAAATCCATTACAAATGCATGATGACATGAGGGAGACAGGTCCAACTGGAAGGAAAAACTGTAAATAACCATTGCTGGTCCTGCTGCACTGCAGAGAAGACAGCAAATTTGAGTCCAAACATTTTATGAGATCTCCTCTTATCATAACCAGAACAGTACTGGTGGACAGTGTTTCCTTGGACTGGGGACCACTACACCATGGGTGGATTCCCTGTTTCTATCACTCTGCGATCCTGTGGAAAAGCTGTGAAGAGGAGCTTGCCAGAAACCCCAGCTCACAGAAGCAGCAACAGCCACCATCAAAACAAAGATCTTTGGATAATCTAAGACCTCTCTGGAGTTTTGACCGGATTTCTATGCCATGATGTTCAGGTACATACTCCAGTGATCTGCCTCTTCTTTGCATTTATTCCATAGCTCTTGTTCTCACCCTTTCTCCTTGTTTTATTTTCCCTCTATATCCAGTCATCTCTTTTTCATGATATTAAAAAGGAACAAGTCTCTTCCCTTTCATTACATATAAAATGAAACAAAATTAATGTTTGCTTTGTGAGGTAGTCATTGTATTTTTGTATCATATGCCTCTTTCAAACCTCCTTGTGCAGGGCAATTATTTTTCAATAGTAAGAGTCAGTATTGGAGAACAGCAGTCCTGAAGGATGAGAGACAGGAACAGGAACAGCATCTGCACATGAGACATAGCAGTGCCTATGCACAGATTCCCACAGGGCACATGATCAGAAGGCTCACACCTCCTGCCCATTGGGTCCAACCTCTCCCACCCCTTGTGCAAGGAAGTGAGAAACCTCTTACCTCAACAACCAGTCCCAAGCACCATTTCTTTGCACATATTTGAGGACAGTGGAATAATTGTTCTGAAACAAAATCACTTTTGTTAGGAACAGTATGTCTGCCTCGGGGAGAATAATCTGTATTGCAAGAATGGTAGTTACTCTGTTACAGTGATGACAGTCTTTTTTCCCATGCAGCAATCCCCAACTAGTGCTTGATAGGTGACTGATCCACTCAAACATGACTCCACATGATTTACATGAAGACAGTTCTGTGAAACCAACTCAGAGGGCTTCTAATTAAACAGATTCATGAAGAACTTGCATTAAGGCAATTTTGTGAAGACAAAGCTGAACTGAACAAGCAACAGGTTCAGGCCCAGCAGAATGAGCACTGATGTAAAACTCAGAAGACTGCAGGATACACTTGGCTTTGACTGTGCTTGACTTGTGACTTTAGTTAAGTCACTTCCCTCTTCTTGCTCTGATTTCCTAATCTGTAAAACAAGGATACTGAAACTTATTTTCCTTATTGTGAGGCTCTGATTGATTGATAACAAGTAAATGTCGCAAACACCCGTCTTGACATGGACAGGGATGGGCTGATGATGACCAGGGAGTGTTGAACAAGACGGAGCCTGCGGAGGGCAGGATAACGTCTTGTGAGACCACTCTCTATTCCTGAAACACTTAAACAATGACCATCTGTGCTCTGTGCACCATGTGCCCGTGACAGATCACCACTCGCTTGGTCAGCCGTGAAGGGGGGGGGGCAGTGAGTCCCCCGCACCCCCACAACCCACCGACTCATTTCTAGAACATTTCTGAACATTCCTGAGCACATACTGCGCCTGCTCAGTGATGACAGACCCCCGCCTATGGGGCGGGCACATCGGGTTATAAAAAGTGGAAACATAAGTTTTCGGTCGCGCAGCCCACCACCTGAAGACTACAACTACGAGCAGAGAACAGCGCTGGGTCCAAGGGTGGTGATATCTTTTTCTCTCTCTCTCTCTCTTTCTTTCTGTCTTTCTTTTCCTCTCTCTCATCTCTTTGTAACCTAATTTTCGGCACGATTAGGGTAATATTGTCACACGTTTTGCTAAACGCTTACCTTTCATAGTTCTGCTAAATTTTGAGCATTGTTATGACCTTTGCCAAGCCTCTCTCTCTTGTAGTTCCACTGAATTTTAAGTAAATTTATAGTTGGTTTGAACCTCTGAAGTAATTGTCGTTACTTCTCATTACTGCGCAGAGAATTAAAAAGTTAACCCCACCCTCACCCCCTGAGTGGGACGGGACACTTAAAAAGTGCTTTCAGTTTCCTGTCTGAAAGTTTTCATTAAAAGCTGGTTGGTTACTCTATGTACTTTGAAATTTCCATATCAAAACCAGATCAATTAATCTATGTTAGTTTGCTGTCTCTCAGTAGTGGTCAATTATTGATTCATCAGGAACTTAAGTGTTTTATAATGCACGTAATTGCATTATAGATAAAAATAATTCCCATGAGAGAACATTTCTTCCTGACTCAAGCTGGTGATCAGCTTATGCCTTGAAGCGTGTGGGCTGATAGCCCTTGTAATTTTATCCTACCTACTGTAGCTGCAGAAGCTTTTTTTACAGTATTCATATGTGTGTAATCCTTTTTTTAGAATCTTGCCAAGCTGGTTGCCTCAATAATTCACTTTACATTTGCTCAGATTCTGATATAGGTGAAGATTTATAATATTCAGGACTGGTTCCAAAGCTCAGCTTCTTGGTTCTTCAAAATTCACAAAAAGCCTTGCCTCAAGGTTATTAGTCATGGCTTCTTGGAAAATGTTGTGATTATACAGAATAAAATGAGGATATTAAATAGCATCCCAAGTTTAGTGGTATGCCTACTGTATAATACAGTGCCTTGTTTACAAAGTAGTACAAATGAACACACATCTATTAACAAAATTAATGATGAACAATTGCTGTAATTTCTCCTTGCTTGGCAAATACCTCTTGCAAACAAATTGGGTTAACAGTAGCTTGCTGATTGGTTTTATCTCACAAACAAGACAGTGAACAATATGTTAACGAATTCACTTCAGTAACATTAAGATGGTGGTATAAGAAGCAATACACATTTGTAGGCTGTTACAAGGAGGGCGTGTAAGCAAACAAAAGCCAGAGGGGCTTTTTGTGCTAGGCATTGTGCCTTCATTTCTGAGGTTTGTAGTCACAGTGGCATAGTAGAATTGGCTTAGTGAGATACATCTACACTACTGAGGAATCTGTAAACGCTTATTGTGTTGGTGAATAGAAGCCAAATACAGGAATGAAAATATTTATTACTGATACCAAAAGACTAGTGTCTTCACTGGCAGAAATATATTATATAGAATATGCATGGAGAAGTGTCCAAGAGAAAGGACTGTTACGCGTTACCTGTGTCTACACGTGCACTTGCAGCCTGCTGTTTTATGATTAGGTCTTCTCAGACAGAGGTGTATTAGATTTTGAAATAAAAAGAATAGACAGACAGAAATAAATTAAATTAATAAAAAGAATGGAAACACATGGGATTTCCTAATTTTTAGCATTAGGGAATTCTAGGACTGAACCTTGGCTGAACGTGCTCCTCTGCCTAATACATAGAATATTTACTTCAACTTCCAGTGAGGATAAACACTTTGATTTGGAAAATGTTTTGAAATACAACTATGAATATTCACTTTATGAATGGATTAAATATGTATACCTTATTCAAATGGATCCCAGAAACACCAGTACAGCCGCTGCTTCCAGACCAACATTAAAGAAGCTTCAGAAAATTCAAGCCTTGCTCTAGAGCCTGGTCTAGACTACATCAGGAAATTCTGTGACACAAAGCAATACTGAGGAAAAGTGCGCTAAAAATTTTGATAGATCCCTCCTTTCTGATTTGGGGACTTACTTATACAGTAGTATTTTACTTTAACTTCCTCTACCTTCTCTCTTATGTACACACACAAATAGGAAGTCACAGAACTAACATGCTGCAAACAAAACAAGCCTGTGAGGATGTCGTGGTTTAACCCCAGCTGGCAGCTAAGCACCGCATAGCTGCTCACTCACTCCTCCCTGGTGGGATGGGGGAGAGAACTGAGAGGGTAAAAGTGAGAAAACTCATGGGTTGAGATAAAAACAGTTTAATAAGCAAAGCAAAAGCCACGTGCGCAAGAAAAGCAAGACAAGGAATTCATTCACCACTTCCCATGGTCAGGCAGGTATTCAGCCATCTCCAGGAAAGCAGGAATCCATCATGCGTAACAGATAGTTGGGAAGAAAAATGCCATCACTCCATACATTGCCTCGTCCTTCTTCCCCCAGCCCCTTATATGCTGAGCATGACATCATATGGTATGGAATATCTCTATGGTTAGTTTGGGCCAGCTGTCCCAGCAGTGTCCCCTCCCAACTCCTTGTGCACCCCCAACCTACTTACTGGTGGGGTGGTGTGAGAAGCAGAAAAGGCTTTGGCTCTGTGTCAGCACTGCTCAGCAGTAACAAAAACATCCCTGTGTTATCAACGCTGTTTTCAGCACAAATCTGAAACACAGACCCGTACTAGCTACTGTGAAGAACATTAACTCTATCTCAGCTGAAACCAGGACAGAAGAAATACCTGGACCTCTTTCCAATCAAGTTCTTTCCTAGTGTTCTTTCCTAGTAGGATACTGATCTTCTCCAAAGTTACAAAACAGGACTCTAAGCAAATCTGTACAAAACCAGGAAGCAGTCATCCCTTTGCTGAAGACATAGAACGGGAGGACCAGAGACTGAGACTGAAGGCAATGTGAAGTTAACAGGTGGTCTGGGACATCTGAGCATCATGTGCACTGATTTTGCATGAGAAATCACATCTTTGGCTGTGTTCATTTCCATATTTTAGTGCTTTTTTCCCCCCTCATTTGTTGGTTTATATGTTTGGGAGAAGCTGTTGTGCAGCAATTCTGGAGTATTAAATTGTCCAGATACGCCCTGAAGAAATATGGCATGAATACTTGAATAGTCTGAAATTTTCCCATTTAATGGGCCATAAGCTCACCCTGCTGACTGCACTTCAGAGAAAACTAAGCCTGTCTTCAGCATGCCCTGTCTTCTCCCTGAGTCAGAAATGTTGCCAGGTAATACCCTTTTTTTCTTTCTTTTGGGATTATTTTTACATTTTAAGTATTTTCCTTCATGGGATAGACTGAGACCACCAAATGCATTTCATAGTGACCACCACACAGGGTGGCAGGAAATCATTCTAGGCAGCTATTCACTGATGGACTGATTCACTGATATTAACAAATTGCTTAGAAATATTTGCTTTGTGATTGTTTTAGTAAAACAGTTTCACACTATTTTTCTAAAGAACATACAGAGTTTGCAAGGGAGTGCCACTGTGTCCAAAAAATTGGTCTCATAGGCAATAGTGGGACTAAAAATCATTCTTAAGCTCAGAATTGATAATTATAAGGCAGCTCAGATTTTCAAAGTATCCTAAGAACCAAAATAATGTATATCACGTACTGTGACTAAGTATTACAGCCTAAAGGAAAATGAAATGCTAAACAGGAGAAAACAAAATACTAATTAGGTAAAGTTAGGAGGAAAGTTATTAAAAAAATGTTCTCATAGTTGGACATTTCATATTATGAGGATTAATTACTTAAGCTTTTTTCTGCCTTTGATGAACTGTTAGATCTAGCCCTCCAAAGCCATGTGTGTTTTCTGGAATTCCTCCTTAACAGACCAATTGCTAAAAACTGTTTCAGTATCATCTCCAAATTGATTTTCTGGAGTGCTGAGCAATTCTCTCTCCCCTAAACTGTATTGTCTACCACACTAAAATTAGATGCCTACTTCTGGGCAGAGACTTACAGAAATAGCCTGTGGCCCCTGTAACCGCAAATGAATGAATTTTTTAAAGGAAAATTACTCATTTGGAATTTAAAATCTGCCTAACTTAGACATTCAGTGATGAAAATGTTGACATGGGCACATAATTGGTTTCTGACAAATGGCTAAATAAAACCTCCTGCCTGAAATCTGTAACGTTGATGTTGCCATTCTAGTGTCACTTGCTTCTCTCTGTGAGAGCGTATCCTGCATCTTGAAACCAGAGGTGAGAAAACTTCCCAAGACTGCTGGCAAGATACTGAAGGAACTCAAATGGTCAGCCTGCCTGAAACAAAGAAATTAGGCAGCACCTCAAAAGCACTCTACAAAAAGCATGGTAGGCTACAAGAAATCTGTAATCTAGCTATCAGAAAACTGCTAAGAGAGCAAATGCCAGGTCAAGCTCTAGGGCAGTTGGAATAATGTGCCCTTCTTTGGTCCTAGGACTAAATACCATGATCCAGAAATCCCTTGCTGGGAGTCTGGCTTAGTATCAGAAAGGTGAAGAGCCTGCTTTACATCAGCCATGATAATCTGTAAATACTAATTGCAAATCCTCTTTAAATGAAACCAACACTTTTTCCCATGCAATTTTCTGTGTCACTGAAATTCATACAGATTATAGAGAAAATGGAAAAGGCTGTTCATTGTTCATTAATGAAGCACAATTACAGGTATAAAAGGAAACAATTTTCTTAATGTCTGTTATACTCCTGGAATGTGATTGATGGTTGCTGTTACTAAAACAACAGAGAAAAATCACTTAATGACAAAATAATCTTTTTGTTAGGCTGCAAAGATGTCCCAGGGATTGTTTTCCTCTAAAGCATGCACTCTAGCTATCAGAACCCCAAAGGATTTCAGGGTTTTATTACCAGTCTGTTCTTTCTATATAAAGGAACACAACCCAGGGAGAAAGCAGAGGCACACTAGAGATCCTAGGTTAAAAAAAAAAAAAAAAAAAAAGGGGGGGGGGGAATAATCCTTGTATTGAAGAGACTAAAACCAGAAAAGGTTAATATGCAGTTATCTATGTAATCTGTCCATCCATCTCTGCTCCTAATTGACTTCATTAAATGAAACCACTTTTAAAATGGGGTTTGATGAATGGGACTGAATACTGTGATTACTTGTGAGAGTAGGAGAATGGACTCCACATCCCTTTTGGTGCTGTGTTTCTATGACTACTGCTGGGACTAGGAATCAGACAAGGCTGGCCTCCCTGGTGTGCCTATCGTCATGGTATCTAGGTACCACCAAATATAATTCCTTTCTGTTAAAAGGTATGGACTTTATGTCATGTAAAGAATAACTAATACTACTTTTAATAAAGGTTATTGGGAGAAAAGCTGCTAGTTTAGATCATAATCATGATTTCTATTATGGTAAGCCTTTGGCATATATCTAGGGATGATGACTATCATCTTTTCATTTTTGTTGGCAGTAAAAAAATAAATATGAAAAGCCAACTATTAATATCACTACACACTGAACACACCTCAAAGGAGAATTAAGGACTCCTGAAGTCAATTGATTTTAGATGGTTGTATTTGCGTAAACACTCGTCATTGTATGCAGTCCTTGACCATTATCTGGGTCCCCAGGACTCAAACTAAGCCAGTCACACTTCAGTCACTTGGAGAAGGAATATTTATTGTATACTTTTTCCCACAATGAAAGATTAGGATCTGCTTGTGCAACTCATCAGCAGGAAAGCAAAGGGAAGGAGCTTTGGCACAGTTCCCCCTAAATGATGGCTCAAGCACCTTAGTCCACTGGGTAGGTGAACTGCACCTCGCAAAGGTCTAAGAGCAAACTTCGCTGACACACAAACAGGGTGCAGAGCAGGGACTGTGTGAGTTTGGATTACAATTTGAGTTTTCTCTTGCATAGAGATTAACTCTGAGAGAATGTGCTCAATGGGTTGTTGTCACCTGACATCTCATAAAAGAACCCCCTTACTTTATGAACAAATGTACTGGTATTTTTCTACTCTTTTATCTTCCTTCAATCTAGAAAAGCAGAACCATGCAACTGAGAAAGCGGAAAATATTACTGTCTCTAATAATGTCACATAATTTTACCCCCTGTTGCTAATTCGCTTTGTACCTCTCATTAAGACTTTTGTCCAAGGGGTGTGCCTCACATCAAGCCATGGTAAATTGAGAGAAATTACTCAATTTAGTGACAATAATAGCATTTACTGAGATTTCCCCAAAAGGGAAGGTGCTGTCATAACAGATGCCCAGAGCTTACAGATATATTGATGAAAAAGAGAGCATATGATCAACTGGGGCTACATTAAAAGTGTTGAGAGGCACTATATCTTCCATTAATGATTTGCAGGTGCACATTCCAATAAACCAAGCCAACAAGGCAGTATCTTGACAAGGTTTTACTACTTCGAGTGGAATATGTAGATAGGAAGTTGACAGATGATTTTAGAAAAGTACAATTAAATCAGTAATAAAAAAGGAGAAAGTTGATCAAAGAACAAAGAAAGAATTGCATTAAAATTAATCATCTCAAAGTCATAAAATCAGTTGTAAACCCTTAGCAATGAAACATTAAATGAGGAGGAAGTTAATGTTTTAAATGAATTTGAATTTTCCAGTAGAGTACCTGATAGTTTCAACAGACTTTGGCCTCTCAGAGTATTTACTAGTTTCAGGCAAGCCTAGTCACACTACAGGCAGCTGAAAGAATCATCAAATAAAAATAATTTATGTTAGCCTCGTTATGCAAAACTCAGGGTTGTTAAAAAAAAACCCAACAAACCCCACAAAGACAAACAAACAGTCATAACCCTAAAACCTGATACACATTTAACCAAGCAGAATATCAGTTTTTTTGAAGA
Source organism: Balearica regulorum gibbericeps (assembly GCF_011004875.1). NCBI lineage: Eukaryota > Metazoa > Chordata > Aves > Gruiformes > Gruidae > Balearica > Balearica regulorum. The sequence continues at coordinate 48,768,422 of NC_046188.1, read as the reverse complement.
GGATCCTATTTTATAGCTATTGCAGTCACTGGTCTGGATCATGCTGCTTAATATTAACAACCAGATGAATGATAGTTATGGTATATTCATCAGCAGATCTCTGGTATTTAAAATCATGATGTACAGAAACAGCATTATGGATGCATTCAATATCAGTATGGAGTTCCGATATTGCAACGTTCCACTGCAAATCACTTACATTTTTGTCACCACTGGTTATGCTGAAAAGCTTGGGAAGTAATGACTTTTAAAGATGCAGTTTTCATCTTTCTAAGAAAGCCTGATCTATCATTTAACAACTTTACATTTCTCAGGAAAGATACAGCAGAACTCTGTCAGCACACATGAAGAGGGTTTTCTCTACCAGCCACTGCTGGAGGAAGGATAACAAATTAAATGGCTCATTGATCTGTTCCGGCACAGAAAATCCTAGGTTTCTCTGTCTTTATTGTAGCTGGTACTCCTTAATACCCAAAGGTTTAATTTAACACCCTCAACAACTTCATATGAGAATCTGTGAAAAGCCTTTGAAATTAGGACATTCCTGTAAGAGAGACACATCTGCCACAGCCACACATGATTTCTGTGAAGGATAATTCTGAAATTCACACTTAGAAAAAACCTTGCTCATATTAGGCTTAACAGTCAAGGCTTAAGAATTAGGTCTAGGGCCTGTTTCAGCACTGACGATCCTGGCACAAATAATATGCTTTAGATGCACATTTACAGCAATACCGTTGCATGACATTTGTTTGATATGATTCACTGTGCATGAAATTCATCTCTGTGGAGAAGGTTATTAGAGGACCATCATGTAGACCACTTAAATTCCATTTCTGTCCTCCAGTTATAGACAGACTTGTGCCTAGGTCTAATGTTAGCCCTCTGTATGAGGTGAATATCATTCAATGCAATTTGTTGTTGCTATTGTTTAGTCCTAGGCTGCCTGCATAAAAGCTCCTACTCGATTAGCGTGTGCTTCCCAACAGATACAAAACACTCATTAAAACAGATACTTTCTTTGGAAAAATGAAAGGCCATGGTATAACATACATTTTTAAGCAGAACTCCCTAACTTAATTATGCCGGTAATTATTTTCAAAACCCAAACTAAGCCCCAGTACTACCCGGTAAAAAAAATAACTAATTAAAGACTCTTGGCCATATCCTCTGCTATTGCCATGCTGGACTGAATAGAGCGGCAGCAGTGGACATAAACAGGGGATCTGGCAATTCATTTATTGCAAAATTATGTTTGATGTAGCTTTATCGACTAACAAAATCTCTTAAACCTTGCAAATAGAGTTATAGAAAAACAACAACCATCTACTTAAACATTAACAATATACTAGGAAATGTCTCTGCATTTTTTTTTGGAATACATAATTGTAGTGCTTTTTAAAATTTATAGTTATTAATAGATAATATAATCTCAATTTTAGGATCTATGTACGTACTTGAAATATTGCTATATCTGAATAAGTATATACATTTAAAAGAAAAAGATAATACCCAGTATCCCTTCTTTCTGTATCAAACAGAGGACATACACTTCCTACACTCAACAGCCTGAACTGTGAAAAATCTCAACTCCTAAAACAATCAAAGAGATGGACTGGAAAATCTCCACAGATTATGTGAGAGGTGGCAGTGGTACTCCTTCTTCAATCAGTACCTGCATGGTATAGTTGGTTATTGATTGTTTATTCAGCTGCGTTGGTATGATTTTTATGGTCTAAGGCATGGCTATAGCATGTCACTTCCATGAGACTGTTCCTTTACACCGCCAGAGACACCACCACCAGCACCCAGGTTTTACAATGTTTTGCTGAACAGCGGTCAGAATATTTTTTCTGAATTAGATGTTCTTACTGGGACAGATTTACCTCTGGTGTAACTGTGCAAAAGTCAATAGATTAAAACTATGAAAAAACTTGGTCTGTTGAGTTTATTGATTAAATCAAATATTATTATTATTATTGCATACAAATCACAAGCCATATTCTATCTTTGTACACATAGATTAAACTTGCATTGTGCTTAGTGAAAACCATAAATGTACATCTGTTACTAGAATATGGCTCAAAAAATTGTTACTCATTAGCTTAATGCAAACATAATTGTCCCTCCTATGCAAAGCACAGCAATGTCCTGAGCTCTAACCTCAGGAAGAGCCACTGACCCCTTGTATGATTTGAGCAACTCACTTGGCCTCCTGTGCTTCAGTAAAATCCTGCTAAAATCTGTGAGCATGGAATCTGCAGGGAAAAAAACCCAAATCACTGACACTGAATTAAGATTTTCTTTGTAAATAACTTTCACTATATATATATATATATATAAATATCACATTATGTCTGAAGTAGGGCTGCAGAAGGACCTGAATAGATGCTAAAATATGTGACACTGCCAGGAGGATATATTAAGAAAAGGTTTGGGGTTTTTGTTCATGTTCGTTTGCTTCCAGTGTGATACTATGAAATTGCAAACTATTGGGTTTGCAATTTAGGAGGTTTGGGCATCTGGTCTTTTGTTACATGCTACTTTTAGATTATTCAGATAATTAATTCTAGAGACTATTCCTGACAAAGCAAGCTTGTCTGCAACAAAACTGAGCATCTTCCATAGCTCAGAGAGATAAAAATCTTTTATTTCCTTCTCATAGAAACATGAAATGTCTAAAAGGTGAACTACAAAGAAACATAGGCAGCTGGGCTGCTTGCTATTGATGTGCAAAGTCAATCAACATGGTGGAGGCGTTTTGAAAAGGAGTTTTCCTATTATTTCTAGTATATAGAAAACAGATGGAAAGTATTAGGAGAAGGAAGTGTCCACCATTTAATGAATTGTCTTGGTGTGCTTAAAAAAGAACTAATGTACACTAGTGTGTAATTTGTTGTTTCATCTCGTCACAAGGAAGAGGTAGTGCTTGAAAAACATTTTGAGTCTCTCACCCTTTTTCTGTAACTCTGCTACACAGATGAGAACAAAGAGTCCATGCTGCACCAAGAAAGCAAGCAAAACGAGAGGTGCGAGATGTGGAGAGGTAAGCACGGAAGAAAACTGCAGCTCTGAGTACTGCTCTGGGAGCCCTGGTGGGGTTTTAAGACTGTTTGTGACAAGGTGGTCCAACTCTCTGGCTCTGGCTAAGTCACTTGATTTTTTTGTCACGGTAATTGCACTAACAAAAGCTGGCATTTCAGGAGTTGTGGCAGATGATCAAAACAGAGAAATGCAGACGGTGAGAGCCCAGAGCCTGGTAAAAGGCAGAACAAACAAGGGTTATCCACCTTGGGTCTGGCAGCAACCCCCTCCCCAGGGCATGGGGATATGGAGACCAGTGAAACACGTGCTGGGCTTTTCTTGGGAGCAAAGTTACACAAAGTGAGTGAGCCTTAATAAAGGAAGTGCATTAAAGTAAATGATACCCATTGCTCTGAGTCAGCAGAGCAGTGCTATGTTCCTGTATCTGTTCCTGTGATTATTGAAGAAACTGAGCAGGAACTAACCTTTGATATCAAGCTAAGGAAACAGCACTATAGGTATCACATACATTAGCATCCGAAGTGTTAAATCTGCTTTTCTCAAAGTTTTAGAAATACTAAATCTTTAAGTCTCAGTGAAAGGCCAAATACCTGGCAATCATTGTTACAATCAACCATGTCAGTTTTAGTTTATTTTTACAGTGAGAGAAAGACCCAAAGCAGGAATTTACACACTCTCTGTACAAGCATATCCTGACATTTCTTGTCAAATTTGTTTGCTAGTTTGAGCAAATGTGAATTTTTTTCTGGTTTGAGAACTGACAGACATACCCAACTGCTCCCTCTCTCCAAATAATATGGATTTGAAGTTATAAAATAAAGGGAATGCGCTTGTTAATGAAAGGCCCTTTGAATCACCTGCATATTTCTTATTTGTGCCAATGGGAGCTCCTGGATGGGAGTGCAAGGGGCAGCGTATAGCCTAGGCTATAACATCAAATGATACACTAATTGAGTACTAGCAATGGAAATAATGCAGTTTATGATCTCACTTTTAGGAGTCTGAGCATCACAGTCTCTGCCTAAACACTGCTGATGTTTGACAGAGCTAAAGTCATGCCTAGACAAATACAGGAGTTCTATCTAACCTAGATATTTTCTCTTACAAATACTGCAACATTTACCACAACTGCCCACAACTGTGACTAAGCTAGTTATATTGAAAGGTGCTGTGTTTCGCTTCATTAAAACACTACATTGGAGCATTTTTCCCTTGATAGCCCTGTGTAATCTGAATCTGTATTTTCCTGGTTAATATTCTTCTATTCCACCATATTCCCTAACTGAAAAAAAAAAAGTATTTAATAAAAATAAAGAAAAAGGAATAGTACATTATTTTTAAGAAATGAAACTGCAGAATTCTTGCTGATTCCTGTCTTTAGGAACCTGATAATGAGGATCAGAGTGACCATTTTTTATTCATTTTAATGAAGTGATGAATGTGGAAAATGAGCACAGAAGTCCTTAGTGGATGCTATGGAAATAAGTAAGAAAGAAAATATCAACCCCAAACCAAAACAAAAATAACTCTGGAGAGGAAAAGAAATTAATTTCAAGAATAACATAATGCCATGCAGGCCCACTCTTACAGCAAACCATCAAGTTAATTTGATTCCACAAACCCCATTGCTCCAATGAAATGTTGTTTAAATCAATTCATTCTTTCATTATGCCACTTAAGAGCACCACAAAGTGATGAGAAATTACTGAGATGACTTTCATGTATCAGAATCCTTTCATTTTCACTTCATTTTCTATCCTGACATGGGATAAATGTGCTGCAATTGCATGCTAAAATAGTATATTTAATTGTAAAAGTGGTGTTGTTAAATTACCTTGCAATGAGTTTATTTTAAATGGTTCATTAAAGTTTTTAAAATAGCTTGATGCACGATTGCATCTCTACTCTGCTTGGATGTATTACATCTTCAACCAGCAGCTGCAATGTAGGAAACCTTTACTTGCTATGCCCTTTCAACAGATTTTGAGCTAAAAGCAGTTGCAAGCTCACAGAATCAGATTCAGATAATTACAGCACTTGAGCAGAATTCCACCCCTCTCTAGAACTGCACAAAAATGTTATGCAACTATTGTGTATGTATACATGTATGCTGTTATCTGAAGTGAATATTACCTAGAATGTTCTCTTATGTGATTCTCCACCCCCTGTTAGTGGTTGACTCACATGCTGTCAAGTCACCACATAAGACAGTATGTGATCTGGTTAATGTCACTCGTACATGGCTCTTCCCTTCCTTGCTTCCTTCTTCTCCCTGGAAGGATAAAGTACATGTAGATATTTTCTCTCAAAAAACAGGGTTCTGCAAGTCTGCAGATTGGCAAAGGCTGGGTTGAAGAGTGTGTTTTGTTCTTGGAATACCACATATTAAGGATTATGGGAGGCCACAAGATTTAGGTCCTGAAAATATCTGAGCTTTTTTGTGAAAGGGAATAATTCAGTTGCATCAATTCACTACCAGTAACATACACAAATTTACATTTTTCCTCTTTATAGATACGTATATATAGATGTATAAAATTATATTCACAGAATCACAGAATCATTTAGGTTGGAAGGGAACTCTTGAGACCATCTAGCCCAACCCTCCTGCTCAAGCATGGTCAGCTATAGCAGGCTACTCAGAGCAGTGTCCACTTGGGTTTTGAATATCTCCAAGGATGGAGATGCCACAGACTCTCAAGGCAACCTCGCCTAGTGTTTGAGCACCCTCTGTCCTGGTTTCAGCTGACACAGAGTTAATTTTTCTTTCTAGTAGATGGTATAGTGCTGTGTTTTGGATTTAGTATGAAGATAATATTGATAACACACCCGTGTTTTTAGTTGTTGTTACGTAGTTTTTGTGTCTACACTAAGTCAAGGATTTTTCAGCTTCTCATGCCCTGCCAGGTGCACAAAAGGGTGGGAGAGCACAGCCAGGACAGCTGACCCGGACTCGCCAAAGGGATATTCCCTACCACAGAATGCCATGCTCTGTATAGAACTGGGGAAGCTAGCTGGGAGGCAGAATCACTGCTCAGAAACAGGCTGGGCATCGGATTGTTTTATTTTCCTTTCGCATGTGGTGAGCAATTGCATTTGTGCATTACTTGTATTACTGTTAATATTGTTGTTTTTATTATTATTATCATCATTATCTTGCTTTCTTATCCTATTAAAATGTCTTTATCTCAACCCACAAGTTTGTTCTTCCATTCTCCTCTCCATCCCCTTGCGGGGGGCGGAGGACTGAGTGAGTGGCTGTGTGCTGCTTGGCTGCCGCCTGGGGCTAAACCACACCATCCTTTTTTGCACCCAACATGGGGCATGAAGTGTTGAGAAAAGGACAGAACCAACCAGAGCATGTTAAAATAAATTTATTATAAGTATTCATTATATTATTTTAATTGTCACTGGTGCACTGGTCACAATGTTGTTTTATTTGTTCACAGAGTTGTTCTCAGAGTTGTGTCATGTAACACCTTACTTGCCATATGTACTGGCTATCAGTGTTTATGTGTGGTTCATCACTTCTGGGCATTGGATTAAGATTATCATTCTGCTGTTTCGTGTACTACTGGCTTATGGTATGACAAAGTTGTTGATAGTCAGACCAGTTTTGTATTTGTACTCGGTGGCTGAATCTGTATTCTGTGGCAGCGGAGCGACAGCTTCATCTCCATACTTTGGGAGCCATCTGTCAGAACCTATTAATAACTATACTTTTTTTACTTTTTCTCATTGGAGAGCCAATATATGGGGCAGACACCTTCCTTCCCTTTCCCCTTCTTCTCCAGGCTAATTACAGTAGCTCTTGAGAATCTTGAATATCCTTGGGATGTTCAGACCAGCATGCTTCTATTGCTGTCTCCTGAATGTGGCTCAGGTCTTGTTTAGGGTTAAACAACTATTTAAGAATACCACCCAGAGATCAATCCCCGTGACAGGCATCACAGCTGAAACCAGGGCACCCTCACAGTAAAGAAGTGTTTTCTTGTGTTCAGATGGAATTTCCTGGGTTTTAATTTGTCCTGTTGCCTCTTGTCCTGTCACTGGGCACTACAGAAAAAAGGCTGGTTCCTTTGTCTTTGTTCCCTCCCATCAGGTATTTAGAGACATTGATGAGATTCCCCTGAACTTTCTATTCTGCAGGCTGAAATATCTCAGCCCACTTATCCTTTCCTTATATGAAAGATGTTCCAGTCATGTCGTGGTTTAGCTCCAGCTGGCAACTAAGTACCCCGCAGGTGCTTGCTCACCCCCCACCCCTCCCCTGGTGGGATGGGGAGGAGAATTGGAAGAAAAAGGTAAACCTCATGGGTTGGGATAAGGACAGTTTAATAGGACAGCAAAGGGAAAGGAAAATAACAACAATACTACTAATAAAAGAATATACAAAGCAGGTGATACACAATGCAATTTTCTTAATGCCTGGAACTCGATGTCCAGCCTGTCCTGGAGCAGCAATCCCTCCTCCCTGGCCAGTTTTCCCCCTTATATACTGAGCATGACATCATATGATATCGAATATCCCTTTGGCTAGTTTGTGTCAGCTATCCTTCCGTGTCCCCTCCCAGCTTCTTGTGAAAGTTAATTGCATTCCAACCAAAAAACAGGACAAGTCCCTTACTCATTTCTGTGGCCCTGTGTTGAACTCACTCCAGTAAGTCCATATCCGTCTTGTACTGGAGAACCTAGAACTGGACTCAGCACTCTGGGTGTGACAGGAACCCTGAGGAGCAGAGCAGAGCATAGCAGACCAACACCAGAAGCCACAAAGGTGAGCTACAGCAGTAAAACCACCCAAGAACCAGCTTCCTCAAGCAACTCTATCCATAATCTCTCTGGTAACAACACACTTACCTGTGTCTACATGGTGGAAAAAGGTTTTTTTTCTACATTTAAGACAGCAGAATACAGGTTTTGCTCTGTTTCATCTGTGTACTTTCTATTTTAGAAACCATAACCTGAAGGCTGTTGAAAAAATGCAATTTCTAAACTTGGTCTCTATTCATATCTTTGTTGACAATGCTCATATCCGTACACTTGGAAACACAATGGAAGCATCACTCGATTTCAATGGAATTAAACACTTAAATAGCTTTAAAGAGTCAAGTATTAGTCCTTAGCTTGTAGAGTAATAGTTCTGTTTTGAATCCTTGCTGTGGCTTTTCACTGAGTCTTTTGCAAATATGCAGAAATAGTTGTCTATATTTAGGTCAGCTATATGCCTGTGCACTGAATTGTTGCTTTTCTTCCATGGTGATATGAAGGAATATCATCCCTTAGGGAAGAATACTGTATCATTAATCTATGCTATTAGATCTGTATTATCACTTCTGTGTACATGCATTTTAAAACTAAAAATGGTACACATTTAGAAAACTACTAGTATCAGTGCTAACATCTACTCATCGGCACTGATTAACTGCATTTCTTCCCTGCCATTACCTGCCGTATGTTGATTAACATGAGAGAAGGGAAAGTTTCCTTGGTATACAGAAAGCAAAGACCACTGGTAATGGATGTAGGTTATCTTGCAAGTCTTGGAGTTACCCTTGAAGTGTTCAGGAGGGACTTGAGAATCAGGCAGGTGCAGTTACAGTCTCAGGTCCAATGCATGTGAATGGCACACATGCTCTTTCCTGACGTTATTGTTTCACTTGTTCTCTGTATTTCACACGTTGCCCACATGTATGCTTAATGCTAGACAACAAAAGGTACTTTTTAGTTTTGCGGATGATTATTCCAACTTCAAATCGTAGAGAATCTCTATACAATAATATGTTTGAATGAGAAAGCTGCATTACACAATTACTCCTATGTACAGAAGTTTATCATCAAAAGGACATTTTTCTGTTTTCATATAATGAAAGTATCACAGCCTTTCCTGGGTACAAATGGATGTGTCACAGCCTGGACAGCCTGAAGCTGTATTATCAAATATTGTTTTGCTATTACTTATTGGTTTACTGTTATAGACAGGTTGCATGCTTTTGACACTAGCTTCAGTGAAAGAGGTATAGTTTTACTTCCTAGACCCAGAACATGTTTTTGCAATAAAAAGAGCAGATCTAATATATTGGTTTTGGAGGATCTGTTTTCTCAGTCTACTGGCACAGTCTACCTAGCATATAGCTGTGGTCTATATATAGGCAGTAAAAGTTCTCAATGGTGTATCTGCAGAACAGTTTCTAGGAAATACCTGTGATTTTACTGAGAGCCATTTTTGTTGTTAGTACACATTGTAGAATAATTTTTGGTGATTTTTTTCCTGTTGTTATGGCAGGAAGACTTTTAGTCCAAAACTTTCTAAATAGGCTCTGTTTGTTCCTAATGCAAGTGCTCAGTGGCTCCCTGAAGAGTCCAGTAAAATAATTTAACAAATAGAAAAATATTTTCCTCAATCTCTCCCCCTCTTTTTTTGACAACAGATGTGCTTTGCTAATCTCAAAACCATATCTCAGTAAGTGCTCTCATTTCCTTTCCTCTTTTACACAAAAGCAGGCACAAGTCTCAACTTTGTTATTAGTTTACAAAGGTTTAACTGCAGACTGCTCTAGCAGTCAGAGGAAGCAGAGACGTTCGAAGCCATTAATGTTACAAGGTCAAATTTTCATCTGATAATATAGTTGTCTCAAATCTTGAGACTTTCCAAGTCCTACTGAGGTTACCAGAAACAGTCTGTGATATTCTATAGGTTTTTATTTTTTTTTCCAAGTGCTGGCTTAGTTGTTCCATGCTGGACTAGTTGGCAAATGAAGTCTTAGAAGATGGCATATGTAAATCATGGATTTGATTTCTAGGTGTGCCGGCAGACTCAGACACTCAAGGATCATTGTCTGATATATACATTGCATGCCTATTTTGAGAAATAGTACCCGTGGACTGGTAAAAATAAGCATAGTATATATTTCCCTCCTTTTCCCCCTAATGTTTCCATGCCCTTCTGTAGGTTATAGAATCACAGAATGATTTGAGTTGGAAGGGACCTTAAAGATCAGCTAGCGCCAACTCCCCTGCCATGAGCAGGGACACCCTCCACTTAGACCGTGTTGCCCAAAGCCCCATCCAACCTGGCCTTCAACACTTCCAAGGATCGGACATCCACAGCTTCTCTGGGCAACCTGTTCCAGTGTCTCACCACCCTCATAGTGAAGAAATTCTTCCTAGTGTTTAATCTAAATCTACCCTCTTTCAGTTTAAGACCATTACTTCTTGGTATCATGGATAGTGGCTTGGCCACTTCATCCACCACTTCCCTCAGGACCCATGGATGCATCTCATCAGGTCCCATGGACTTGTGCAACTTCAGGTTCCTTAGATGGTCTCAAACCTGATCTTCTCCTACAGCAGGTGGTTCTTCATTATCCCAGTCCCTGCTTTTGCCTCCTGCGACTTGGGCGGTGTGGCTGGACCACTTGCTATTGAAGACTGAGGCAAAAAAAGTCATTGAGTACCTCAGCCTTCTCCATATCTTGGGTAATCAGGTCTCCTCTTTCTTTCTGGAGAGGTCCCACATTTTCCCTAGTCTTCCTTTTATCACTGACGTACCTATAGAAGCTTTTCTTGTTGCTCTTGATGTCCCTGGTCAGATTTAATTCTGTCAGGGCTTTATCTTTTTTAACCTGATCCTTGGCTGCTCAGACAATTTCTCTGTATTCCTCCCAGGCTACCTGCCCTTGCTTCCACCCTCTGTTAAAAGTCAAAATACTTTTCCTCCAGCTAAAAGTAATATTTCACTACTCAGCTCTGCAGCTTAAATTATTTGGTGAGGCTACTATTAGACTACAAAGCCGCAGTTTTCATTCTCTGCTCCTGGTTGCTACAGCATCCCTTGTTCTACCTTCTTTCTGGAGGAAAGTCACTAAGACAGTGAATTAAGCTACTCTTCCTCCTAGTGGGACACTAACCTGGCCTATGTCATGCTTTAGCTCCTAGTCATATTAGACAATTATTTTTCATATTTTTATTTCCTGGTCTAAATAAGCAGTTCTTTCTTCATAAAACAGGGATGGATTTTAACTTGTGAAACTCTGCAGGCAGGTCTAATCTGGATGTCATAGTGGTGTCATAGTGTTATGCTGATAAGCTAGCTTTAGATACCCGCTATTCCTAGACTATAACATACTAAAATTGCCGGTGGACTGTAGAGCAAATTTCTTGGGAAGGACTGAAGTTTTTTCAGTAGAGAAGTGCCAGTTATGTTATGCTAATGGCACTCATTAGTAGGCTTCAGGCCACTAAAGGCAGTGCATTGATTTTACAACATCCTTCTCTACCAGCCCCTACCTACAGCCCAGGCTAGGACTAGTTAGCTTTAGAAGTCTTTCTCTTCCCTCCCTCCCCATCACCTGGTGGAAAGGCAGGGGTGAAGCATCTATCTTGATCTTGCACTAGATCTTGAACAGGACCACTGACAGTCACAGCTTTCTACCCCTGCCAGCTCACCCTTGCTGACAGGTCAGAATATCAGAAACAGAACTTCAGGAATAAAAAAGAAAAATAGAAAGAAGAGGGGAAAAAAAAGGAAAGTAAAAAAAAAAAAGTATAAAAATCTTTTTAAATGGGGAAAAAATAGAATTGGTGGGACAGCAGAAATGGAGGACTGAATGGTTTCCAGGAGTAAAAAGAAAAGTAAGATGAAGAGGAATGAGATTTGCCATATACTAGAGGAGAAATCTGATTAATTCGAGAAAAGACAAAAAAAATATTTACAAGAAGTTAAAGAATAGTAAATAGGCCTTTTAAGTAGCTCTTTCTCAATTAGGCTGAGAGCTCAGCAATGTATATTCCCTCCTCTTGCTGACTGCCCAGAAGAAAAAAAATGCTGAGTTAACAAGAATTCCCTCCTCCCAGCACACAAATCAGATAGTCACATGAAAAAACCCTCTCAAATTTGCTGACAGCCTCCTCAGCCAGAAATAGCTACTTTCTCCTCTCATTTTAACAGGTAACACCTCACAGGTTTCTCCTGTAGGTCCTCAGCTCTAGAAGTCTTAAAAATTTGATTATCCTGTCCCCATAAGCCTGAATCCACACTGCTCTGCCCTTTGAGCCTCTCCACAGACAGTCCTAGCTGCTTTTTGCTTCTTTCAGATTACTGACTCCCCAGGCTTACTCCCATCAGCGCTGCCCTTCCCCCTCCACAGCCTCTCCCCAGCGTCACACAACCAAACAGCCACCCTAGTATTTTACAGATTAAATTTCTTCCCTGTGAGCTGTTCTCCCCATCCTTTCCACCTGGGAGGTGAGCTAATTGCAGCGCAGCTCTCTATTTTGCAGTAGATAAAGAATATGTCTCATAATAACAGAGCCAAAGATCTCCACAAAGACCATTTTTTACTATTTTTTTTTTTCCTCCTCCCATAAATATCCCTCCTTTTTCAGCTTTCATTTCTCTGCTTCCCAGACCTTATGTTTCTGGGCTGCTTGCTATTTACCAGGCTGATATTGTCTGGGACTCTGGCATTTGCCAGTTCAACAGTGGACTCAGAGTGATCTATTCCAAGAAAAATCCTCTTGCCTTAGCTGAGCTTTTCACTTCAGCTGTTCCTGTTCCATCACTGCCCCCCACCTTGCTGGCATACTCCAAGTCATAAAAGTGCACTTCAAAGGAGCAATAACTGTGATGTAATTCCAAGGCTCATTTTTCGGTATCAATATCAAAACCTGACAGATGGCTGTCAGCAAGACCATCAGTAACTGTTAGCAATGTAGCACAGAGCTGTTCTTTCTATTAATTCACTGATTTGACAACAGCACTTCAAATCATAACAGAAGTGTCACTGTAACTACACAATATCAAAAGTAAATAGGCCACAGCACCAATTATATGTATTTGTGGTTCTCTGAAGAATCACCTCTCAGCAAATGGTTTACTTGGACAGCTTTACAAGGCACCAGAAACATTATCTCTTGAAGTTCGTGTTCAGATTTGTGACAGCATCTATGAATAGCTTAGGTTCAGTTTGGCTCAGTAAAGTTTCTATATGCATGTGTTGTTCATAAAATGTGAAGCAAAACCCAGTCTTGCAATTCCACAGAATTCAGATTGTGATAGCATTTCTGTTTCGAAGATCTTTTTGGAAGTAAACTCCAGCCCTCTACTTAGGGAGAAACTGGCCTGCCAAGATTTGGAGTGACAATTAAGATACTGCTGAAACAATATCAGATTTTGAAAAGTAGAAAGAAGTGGTTCACAGACCTGCTCTCAACTGGCTCCAATAATTATTGTTTAGTAGGGGCTTTTGGTAGTGAAATCCCTAGACAATGAGGTTTATGTGTGTTTTTTTACACCAAAGCTATTCATTATTTCAAAGCTTTTGCAGGAATCTGAAATATTATTTTGTGTTTTTCTAAATATTTGGACACGGAATACAATAGAATAATTTTATCCTATTAAATTAATTGCAACTGCATTCAAATAAAGCAATTATGTCTGTGTTGCATGTGCATAGCTACTTATTGCAAAATATCTCTGCACCTGTTTCAGAACTTCTAAGATTTGTATAAGAAAGATTGATCATCTGGAACCTAAGCTCCATCACATGTGCAGATTTCAGCATGGATGCCCAGACAACTGCATATATTTATAAGAGGCTATTCCATCAGCTCCTGGCCTTAAAAATTTCTGGCATTTTCTACCTCCTTTCTGCCTCGTATCTCCCACAGCACCTGTGGGAAATGCACCTGTTAAATCATGCTTGTACAAAAAGAGACAAATAATTTCTTTCCATAAAATGAAGGATGGAAGGGAAGAGCAACACACATGAATGAACAGCGTGGCTTATGTATGAGGAAGGTATGAGAATGACAGCAGCTAAATCCATTCTCAGGACAGTTACTATTTTCTTCTGCAAAGCAGCAGCTCTGCAGCTGACAATGGATGTGAAGAGAAAGCACATGGATTTCCTGCCCACCCACTGACAGCGGCAGCATTCTCTCCGGGTCATGTGCAGGGATACAAATCAAATGATGAGAGGCCCTCCAAGGATGAAAGATATCTATCATCTAGGATTTAGCTGATAGGCTGTAAAGTGCTTTTAAATCCTTTAAATCCGTATACATGAAGGTGGGTATCAGGAAAGTTGAACTGGGAAAACACCATCAAGAGCACAGATAACTCAAAGCTGATGAATTTAGCAGGAACCTTTCATACCAGAGTCTATGAATTAAAGACGGGCGAAAGAAAGATAAACAACAGCAAAAGAAAGTTAAGGCAAGTGAAGCAGGTGGGGATAGGGAGCTTGTATTTTTCACTTATGTTTTGTGTTTGCATGGCAAGGTATTAGTAGTGGGGGGTGGCTACAGGTTTTGGTAGCTAGGGGGGTGGCTTCTGCAAGAAGCTGCTAGAAGCTTCCCCCATGTCCAACAGAGCCAATGCCAGCTGGATCCAAGATGGACCCACTGCTGGCCAAGGCCAAGACTATCAGTGATGGTGGTAGCACTTCTGGGATAATATAGTTAAGAAGGAAAAAAAAAAGCAACCTAGCAGCAGTTTTTTCAGCCAGAGAGAGGAGTGAGAAGATGTAAGAAACTCTGAAGACACCAAGGTCAGCGAAGAAGGAAGGGGAGGAGGTGCTCCAGGTGCCGGAGCAGAGATTCTCCTGCAGCCTGTGGAAAAGACCATAGTGAGGCAGGCTGTCCCCCTGCAGCCCATGGATGATGATCGGGGTGCAGAGATTCCCCTGCAGCCCATGAAGGACCTCACGCCGGAGCAGGGTGATGCACCAAAAGGAGGCTGTGACTCTGTGGGAAGCTCACGCTGGAGCAGGCTCCTGAAGGACCTGGGGATGTGTGGAGAGAAAAGCTCATGCCAGAGCAGGTTTACTGGCAGGACTGCACCCCATGAGAGACTCACGCTGTAGCAGTTTGTGAAGAAGCGTAGGCCGTGGGAAGGACTTACATTGGAGAAGTTCTTGGAGAACTGTTTCCTGTAGGAGAGACCCCATGCTGAAGCAGGGGAAGAGTGTGAGGAGGAAGGAGTGGCAGAGCCAATGTGTGATGAACTGACCACAACCCCCATTCCCCATCCCTCTGTGCTGCTGGGAGGAGGAGGTAGAGAAAATTGGGAGTGAAGTTGAGCCCAGGAAAAAGGGAGGGGTGGGGGGGGTGGTGTTTGAAGATTTGGTTTTGTTTCTCATTGCTCTACTGTTTTGCTTGATAATAAATCAGATTATTTTCTTCTAAGTTGAGTCTGTTTTTCCTGTGACAGTAATTGGTGATTGATCTCTCCCTGTCCTTATCTTGACCCACGAGCCTTTTGTTATATTTTCTCTCCCCTGTCCAGCTGAGGAGGGGAGTGATAGAGCAGCTTTGGTGGGCACCTGGCCTACAGCCAGGGTCAACCCAACCCAACTTAGCACTTCAAATGTTGGATGTTCAGATAGATGCATTTCATTTGGTATGAACCTCCAGTCTCTACCAAAGGGAGAGATGTGAAGCACTACCCGATGCAAATGTAATTGTACAGCTTTATGGAAGGCAGTAAGCACAAAAAATGTCAACTTTTTGGCTTGCTCTTTCTTCTGTTTAACTAAAACCTATATGCATCAGATTAACAACCAAATTTGTCCTTTAGTAATACAAGACAGGCAATTTTTTTCCCCAGGTTATAATTTCGGTTCTTATTCCTCTTTTGTAACTGTATACTCAGATAACTGACTATAATAATTTGATATTATATAAAGATGTTGTATTTGTAACTAGAGGCAGAAGGTTTTTTAAGCTATACCATGGGTAGCACCAGGGTAAACTTCATTCCCTGCGTTGACCCAAGCATATCTATGCCTTTACTGTATCTCTGAATTGGATGAAAAGGAAGAGCTATCCCTGAATGACTCCTAAGAATAAGACAGACAGACATGATTATGTGTAGCAGAAACAAAGACCTAAATAAACAGATAGACAAAGTCCATCTAGTTCTTGGCTTTGCTTCTGTAAGGAGTATCAGATGCTGCTACTGCAGTGATGGACACGTATCTATCAGGCAGCTAATAGATCACCACAATCACCTTCCAACCTGCTGAAATGGATTAACTTACTTTCTTGACTTATTTAGGCCTGATTAAGAACAGAATCCCTGTGATGAAAGGTTCAGTCTCCACTACTTTATCTCTGTACAAACTTTTTCAGGGTGAATGATAGTTCTCCAGTGCTGATACTAGACTTGAGGCAGCAGACCACAAGCTATATTTGATAAAGGAAAGCTCAAAGAGTTGAGGTTTACTAAAACCAGATGGGAACATTTGCTGTGATTTGGAGGTAGCTGTTTTTCTAAGGAGGATTATTTTTATTGGGATTAGTCCCACAAGGTTTCATTAGCAGCAGAGCAACTCTTAAAGTCATTTACTGTTATAGACAACATCACAGTAAACAACAATATGCATTTGTGAGAGTCAGACATCTGTCTCTGTTCATTATGCTACTTTTTAAGCACAGCCCTTCTTGTGAATAAGTGTTTCCAGCATTTCCCCAAATAAATCCATGGTCTGCTCCCTGCCTTCTCTTCTCATACAGGCACTCTAAATTGTGGTTAGCTGCCACTTCTGAGGTGCTGTGTTGTGTCATACCACCCACAAGAAGCCACAAGTGCCTGAGAAGTCAACATAAGGAAGAGAATGTGAGAAAGGGAGAGTGAACGCTTCGCAGCTTCACAGGGCACATCTTCTCATACTGGATGATACTGGGGATGCTCCATTCCTTTGCTGCACTGCTGGCTCACATGATTGGAACGGTCACTGCATTCCTTTTCGAACAGTTAATCTGCATCCCAAGCTACCTGTTTTCTGGAGCTAGGAAATTTCTGATGGCAGTATTTGGCACACGATACTACCTGAAAGCAAAACTCTGCTGCAAATCAGACAGGACTCAAACTGTCAAATTTTATATCCAGGAACTTGGGTGTCTGGTACCTTTGTCCACTGTGCAGCACTATGCCCTGAATGTTCGCTCTGTGCGGCGGAGAGGAACCCAAGTCAACCTAAGCACTGACAACAGATTGTCAACCATAACATGGGTTTCTCTTCATGCTAATTCACTCAGCTCCTCCATACAGTCAGATCTAGGACTGCTATTCTTAGAACTGTTTGTGAGAAATTGGGCTTTTTGTGCAATATTACTGGTACTATCAACTGGAGGGCCAGTGCCAAGTGCCAGGCTATCTGCTCTTCACAGCTGCAGCATGTCCCTTCTTCCAAGTGACACCCAGAGGTGCTACAGAGAGATGGCAGGAGTGCAGCATTCAGTTTTGCTCACTCTGATCATCAGCAACACAACTATTATGTGATTTACCTGACCCATTCTTGATATGTATCAGTGCAACCTCCACAGGAATGTGGTAAAGCTGCAATTGTAGAACATTCAAGGAAATACAGATTGCTTTTTATCTAAAATTCACTCAAGATTGTGACATAGCCTACCATTTTTAATTTTACATATCCTATTTTCTCAGAAGATGGCAAAGACCGAGACATATGACACTTATCCCAGAATAAGGATTCTAAAACTGAGATACTTATATGGGGTTTTACTGTTAATCTGTAGACATTGCATAAGTCTCTATGGCTTAGTCAAAACCTTGTCTTTTCTGCCAATTGTGTCAATCTTTTAAGTAAAAGCTTGCAAATCAGAAATCCTAGAAGAGGGAAGCAGGGAAATAAAAGCCATTTTTCAGTTCTCAAAGGTTATTAGATGAAAGCAGTTTACAGCCACTGCTGACTTCAGAGTGGCTTTCTGAAAGACCTAGCATTAAAAGCCTATGTTATCTCATTACAAATTTTATAAGTCATGCACCCATAAGAGGAGCAATGGATTTGCTTCCTATGATATAAGGAGTCTTACACAATTAGCACAGTTGGGAGGAAAAATATGATTTACTGATTTTTTTCTTATATATATGTAGATGTCTTGCTTGAGTGATGCATTTCAATTTTATTTAAATTTCATATGGAAATATAATGCAGTGCACATTGTAGTTTTCTGTTTTTGAAATGTCTCTGGCCTCCTGAGCATTAAAAAAATATAAGAAAAGAAATCCAGCCTAGCTTTGTGTAGCAGCTCAAGCCCTTTGTACAGTAAATTGCCATTGCCTTTCATACAATATGCTCAAAGCCAAGGAATTTGTATGTTAAATTTGAATAATGGGCCAAAGTAAGATAATTCCTTTTTGCTGACAGAAACACATTAGACACAAGCACACATAACCGTTCTTCAGCACAGAAATGTGTTCTTTAAAATGGGGGTAATTGCAAAACAGCTAACCAGAAAGGAAAATAAGTTCCAAAGAAATCACATCTGATTGATGTACTTGATGAGTGGGTAATAAAATTAGGTCCTGCTCAGAACAATTTGGAATAATTGATTCGGTTTATGACTTTGACCAAAATATGCAAAAAGCAACATTCTTTTGCAGTTGCACTATAATTGTTCACACTAGTAAGAGAACAAGAAAGGGGGGAAATGCCTGTTAGACAGAGTTTCTTTACGAAAATGGGCCTATTAGAGTTTTGTTATGAAAACGGCTAATTAGAAGATCTGAATAGGATATTTGAAATATCACATCCTCTACAATGCCATGGACTCTGTGTGTTGCATATCAAATACACATAATACCACTGACTTTCGTGGACCTAGTTACTTACAGTTTTACCGAAACCTCTGCTTTTATATCCACCATCCATTATGGGTACAAACAGTATCACTGAAATGCTTGATTTCCTCCCAGATGTTTCTCTAAGACTGCTGAGACCAGATGATGTGCTTGATTTGACAATTCTTAGGCTCTGTGCCTGGAAGCAGATTATAATCCACAAAAGGTCCTTAACACCACGGTTCACTTCTCTTCTAAGCAAAAGACAGTGAAGTTGGTTGACTGGCAAAACCAGACAGAGCTGACCCTTGCGTGAGTATGTACAGCTAAGGATCTGATGTTCTTTTCCGGGTGCGAATGCTGTCTACCTCCCTGCCGTCTGCTGCTGCGGCACATAAGTCACTTCCAACCCTCCCGGGGGCACAAGATGGGACAGGGAGCAGTCCAGGAAATAGCTACGCACTTGAAAAGATGCGGAAGTCTGTAGGCACAGAGCTAGCCTAAAGAGGGACATAATTAACCTCTTCACAGCTAGGCTTGGTGACACCAAGCAACAGGGTATGAAGGTGTTGTTGGCCCCAAGAGAACACTTTGTTTCTTGCAGTAAATAGGCAGCACAAAAAGTCAGAAACAACAGTGTGAATATCTTAGTTCAGTCAACTAATTTAAAAATGGGATTTTTGGGCCAGGAGCAACTCATTACCTGCAGCCTAAAGCTTTCCCAGTAAATCTTAGGAACAATTGAATGATTTCATATTATAAAAAGTTTGTTATAATAAACAGACATTTTAAGTGCTATGAAGATTTACAGAGCAGTACCTTGCAGCAAAATCTTGCAGAGAGACGCATGCACTTCCAATTACATGCTGTGTTGACCACTTCTGCATGTATTCAGTTGCTTAGCACCATTGTGTACAGTCACATTCTCAGCAGGAGAGTTCATAATTCTCTGCAGAAACATTTCTCTGATTAGGAAAAATAAGGGTTAGAGAAGTACAGAGAAGGGTTTTCAGGATATGTTAAAGGTGATAAAATGCTGGGGAATGACTGGCACAATCCCCTGAAGTCTTAAGAGTGGGATTTATTCTGCAAGACAACATAGCATTTTGAATTTCTCTCCTTTTTCAAATGATAACTTGTACAGAAAGAATGAGATGAATTATTTTCTGTGGAAACTGGAAAGTTAAGTCTATTAACAGGGTTTATAATTTATTCTGTATAAACATTTGGATAGAAGTAGATCTTGTGAAATATTATACTATACCAGGAGAGTACCTTGTTTTGTTTCATTTAATTGAATATCAATGAATAGCTATTTTTGATGCATCATCCTTCACCAGGAGCTTGCCAGGTGTTCATTAAATAACAGCTTTATTTATTTATTTCCCTTGACAGGTTAAAAAATTAGTTCCTGTGAAGAAACCTTAAATCAGGGATTATGAGTACATATGGCATAAGGCAATTATTCCTACGCCTTTAGAAAACTCAGTCGGTCTGCATACAGAGTTGAAGAATGCTGGAAAGAGCAGAAAAAGATCTGGATACACACTCGCAGAGACTGCTTACTCTTTGCTCAGGCATTACTGCTAGCAACTTCACTGGAATTCTCTAAGTAAAGATTGGAAAGCATTAAGTCATGAGCCAATGGGAAAGAGGTAAGATCTTCAAGCAGGTCACATCACTACTCTTTCCAAGTTTCAGTGCATTTGAATCTGAAGCTTCTCTCCCTCACCAGGTGCAGGTTCTATAAGATTCTTTGCAAGGAAGGAAACACCTCAGATAAGATGCTTTGGCTCGTAACTGCTTTGAGCTTAGTCCCGTTTTCAAACAGATCCTCACAAGGATTTGTATTATCTCCCCAGCCTGCATGTCTTATCTCCTAAATCCAAAATACAGACATTTAAAATGCTGGGTCAGTGTCTCTCTGGAGCATGCAGAGAAAGGGACATGGGACTCATCCCAGCACTTGGTCTCAGCTGTGCTGGGTCCAGAAGAAATCAGCTGAGGAACAAAAAGAGGGAGCAGAAGCTCTGTTCCTTGACAGTGCTATCTGCTACCACAGGGCATGCAAACCTTTAGGCATCGTCCCTTTCTGCTGGGTGCTTTAAATGCCTTTATGCTCAGGTAGGGGATACTGCTCTCAGCTGGCCAACATTCCCCAGGAGCTGAACAAGCATCTTGCTTGCCTCAGTGGACTCCCCAGAGAGAGCAGAATGGCTGAAAGTCAGGTATTCCTTCTGGTCATTTTTCTCATTGAAAGCCATAAGGACTTCAAACTGTGTGACCTACACCTTTTAAAGATTTTTATCCTTCTGAAGTATACTTAGCAAACAGAAAGGAACTCTTCTTCAGTATGTACCATAAGTTTACCCTTACACTTGCTCTCTGTGGGGAGAGTGAAATACCTGGGTATTCAGAGGCCTGGACTAAATTTCTGTGTGTGAAATAAAAGCATAGTCATAGAGCAGAGGCTTTTCTGCATGTTGTTCATAAGGCTCAGATCCAGAAGTGCAGGCACTTAATTGTACATGTGTACATGTCATTTCCATCGACAGCCACAAAACAAATCATGTCTCTAAATGTGCTGATGTGCTTTTCTGTCTTGCAGTATAAATCCCCGATTGAACAGCTGTGGCAGACTATTTTATCAGATGAAGGAAAAGAAAGATTCTTACAGAATGTAGTTGTATATAGAACCAACTGGCATTCACAGTAAAAAAAACTTGCCACAAATAATTTGCTTCATAGAATCATAGAACCATGGAATCATAGAATCATTTAGATTGGAAAAGACCATTAAGGTCATTGAGTCCAACCCTAAATATAACACTGCCAAGTCTACCACTAAACCATGTCACTAAGAACCGCAACTACACGTCTTTAAATACCTGTTCCAATGCTTGATAACCCTTTCAGTGAAGAAATTTTTCCTAACATCCAATTTAAACCTCCCCTGGTGCAACAGCAGGCCATTTCCTCTTGTCCTATCACTTGTTACTTAGGAGAAGAGACCAACACTCACCTGGCTACAACCTCCTTTCAGGCAGTTGCAGAGAGCAATAGGGTCTCCCCTCAGCCTCCTTTTCTCCAGACTAAACAACTCCAGTTCTCTCAGCCGCTCCTCATAAGACTTGCTCTCCAGACCCTTCACTAGCTTTGTTGCCCTTCTTTGGACATGCTCCAACACCTCAATGTCCTACTTGTAGTGAGGGGCCCAAAACTGAACACAGCACTTAGAGACACTGTACACCATACAGTCTCATTTTAACACCTATCCACACTAAGCAGATTAATGATTTTACTAGCACTCTCTGCTCTGTCTAAAAGGCAGAAAAAAAATTAACAGTATTCCACAACCCATGCTAATCTTTCACCCTAATTAAACCATTAGAACAGTAAATGCTCATTCTAAGTTTTTCTTAAACAGAATTGTTGAAAAAGAACTTGCACTACGTTCCCTCTGGGATTTACAATATTGTAAGTGCCTCATATTTTGTGGTTACATGAGGGCTGTTTCCTATTGCACAATTTCTACTTGTTTGCTATGAGGGACAAATGTGTCAAACCCTGTACACAACATCTCTTGATCTTGTATCAAAAGGAATCATCTTGCTCTTACTGAAGATAATAGCAAACATTTCACTGACAAACTGGAGGTGGACCTGTTCAAGAACTACATGAGAATTTTGGAAGCTTGTTTTTAATTTTGCAGTTATTGGTTACATTAAATAGTGCCAGGAAACCACTAGACTTGAGCTGGGTTGGTGGAAATGTAGCCTTCAGCAAATAGTTAATGTTTAACTAAAATGGATGCAGTTTTGGTGCACAATGTCAATTTGATTAAAGTCTGTATACAGTTATTCAGGAATAAGTGGATAACAGTACATTTTCCCTGAAAACTGAGGGTGTAAGAAACAGCAGGAGCACAGCACGAAGATTACAAAAAGAACTGAAGTGGACTGTTTAACAGCTAATTAGAGTCATCAACTGAGCACTTTTAGTTTGCATAACTGGAGGCATTATGCCATTGAACAGGGATGTGCATGGAATGTTTCATTAGTTTCTGGGAATTTCAATACTGGAAAATTACTGAGAAATATTTCAAGAGGGAGAACAAAAATTACCAGAGGTCAGGGATCAATTTAATAGGGTATCTAGACACATGCGTAAAAATTCACATGAACAGGTTGGCTAAACATTAGCTAAAATAGAAATATGTTAATAATCTAGCAGTTAGAAATGAAGAAGCTCAATTAGCTAATTTTGAATTTAATGGTAAAATCAAAATTTCCATTTAAACTCATATATGTTCTCCCTGTTTTAAATTTCACTTACATCCTCTTACCTTTTAAGTAGTTCTTTTACTGTTAGCAAAATCAGCAGAGTCGTCTTTAATTGCAGAGCCACAAATTGGCATTGCTGCCACCTGTCCGAGCTGGACAAATCAGAGTAATGATTTCTTTAATTAATTCCTCTTTGAAGTTGAGCAATGTTTTAAAGGTAAAACATCTAGTTTTGATTTAAAATTTTTCTACAGATCTAGAATTTACAAATCATAGGACACTTTTGCAATGGTTAATTATTACCAATGTAAAAAGAAACAAAACACAAAAATAATTAAAATAAATATTTCCAGAATCAACCAATGGACTTAAACCTAGGACCATAGAACTCTTCAGTTTTCATTTGTATTTCCCACATGGATACGTATTGACTGTCAGTGCTGAAGTCTTGTCTTTAATAAGGTAAGCAGAGAGAGCATCCTGAGACTTGCATTATAAGAAATATTTTTCAATCTTTTAATTGATCCTGCAGCTCTAAGTGTCACTCTTTCTGGATCATGAATGCAGTTCTTCTGTAGCAAGTCTGTCACTGACCACACAAAAGTAATAAACCCATCTCCTAACCTGATTATAAGTCCAAGAATTAGAGTAGCCTTTAGTCACACCATCACAGGGAAGGTTGCCTTCCAGCTGGTTAAATCCCAGGGGCCTGTCTTGCTCCTTCCACTGTCATCGCTTCCCAGGTCAGGCTACACTTCTCCCCAGGCATAGCTTGATTATTATTATTTTTTTTTAACCCTGAACCCATACGTTTAGGTTTGACTATCTTGAGGAATATATTTGCCATTTTCCAGCTTACCAAATGAACCAAATCTTTCTGTGATTTTGAGACATCTGAGTATCATTCCCATTTTTGATACCATCTGAGTATCATTCCCTCAATTATTCTACCATTTACACACTTTTATCAGTCATTGTCTACTCCTTTGAGGTCGTTTCCCACAGCGTTAAACTACACACGGGCAAGAAAATACCCTGAGGATCTCCTTATAAATTCACCCTTATTTACAGCTACACTTGGGGACCACAGCTAAGGAAGGTTTCAGTACACACAGGGTAAGCTGTGCTAATTTTTGTACCATCTGAGTTTCTTACTGTAATGCCCAGCCAGATCTCTTTTAGGAATATACCTCACTGGTAGTTATCTACCAGCGTCTACTCTTAAATGCACTTATAGCATGACCTCACTCTTCTTCCCTGAAGTCATTTCTGGGAAGAAAACAAAACACACAACATAACAAAAGAAAGCCACTATTCACTTGCACAACATGGGCATTTAGATTTAACATTATTTGATGAATGCTAAGCAGGGTTCTGAAAAGCCCTTTCCCAATCCATTGTTCCCCTCAGCCTCCTCTTCTGTGAGGCTGGGAATAAAGGACCTCAGTTTAGATGAGTTGAGGGTCCTGCTGCCTGCATTTTCAATTATTCATCTGGATCTTATAAGTAAAGAGGGGTAAACTGGGTAAGGCTTGACTTGTAATCTCTGGTGCTGCCAGTCTAACGCTTTTCACCAGCAATAAATTAACTTAGGGAAACCCCCCCCCCAACAGTAGTGTTGCTTTAAATATAAAAAGTTATAACATGCTGCTCTTTGGTATTAAACTCTAACAGTGTAGCAGATTACAACAATAAAATGACAAAGAAAAATACACTTTCCACTTTTCAGGCACAAAGAAAGCATTGATCAAACATAATACACACAGCAGAACAGAGAGCAGGGTTCTTTTTAAAAATAAAGATTAGCTAAAAACATTTAAAAGGCTTTACACACAAAAAACCCCTACTGGGTGGGCTCTCTGAATAATGATTCAAAACATTATCACAAAAGAATATGATTCATTATTATGGCTTTTATCAGGATGACTCCTCATACAGCTCTCCAAATGCATTCAACCTTGGGAGCTAATCCTCCTGCTGACAAGTGAGTTTATGATATTTGGACCTTCAGATCTTGAGTCTGAATGATGAGGGCTGGGTCAAGACAACATGGGTTGATCCAAGCCCTTCTTTGCCCCCCTGGACAACTCCCTTGATATCACTGCATGAGGTGCAACCCAAACACTTTTAAATAACTTTCCCAAAGTTTTTTTTTGTAAGCTACTTGTAGATTTTTCTGATGAAAAATGTTGCAGTAGGCCTAAACATAGAGAAATCTAGCTAAATATTGAACTCAACAAGAGTTAAGATTTCTCAGTAATTTAATTACCTATTTTATTATATACTTTTTTATTATTACACAGTTATTAAATATATCTATGTACAAAATACTGAATTATATCAGGATTTACTCCTGAAGGATGCCAGTGCTAATTAATACCTGATCAACCTCAAAAAAATTAGTTCTTCAGTTAGGAACATCAGGCAAAGCCTTGAAAATGTTTCTTTGGAACTGCAGCATCACCTAAATATTCCACTAAGCTAACCTGATCTCTGGTAAAGCAACCACACCACAAAACAGTATCAGGGCTACTGAAAGTGCCTGGATTAGCAGTGGATAGTTCATACTCACTAGATTTGTAGGTTGTAACTCTTAGGAAACCAAACTCCATTTGAAGCACCATCAGGTAAGGGTTTCCACATACAGACCAGATTCAAGTGCATAGCAACACCCAAGTCACGATCAAATACTCTCTGCAGTGCAAACAAGCCTCCATCTGGCCTGATCCTCTCTACCCATGCCACCAAGATGAAAATCTTGCAAGAAAGATATCTTAACAGATTTTATAGACAAACTTTGTTTACCCTGCTGTCCTTTCTCCTAATTTTCATACTAGAGTTTCCAGCTAGATCTAAAAGGTCAACTTTGGGAGAACACATTAAAAAGTGGGTAGAAATATCCTAATAACTTTTCTCTTATTTCAGCCCAGCATTGGGTCACATGTGTCTGTGGCAAATCACTTCAACACACAGCTTTTCTCCATATACCTAACAAGTTTCACTGTTCTGTGTACATATTACCTCATTCCTTTAACCACATTAATAAAACATTTTTTTTCTGTTTTAAGTTGTAAAAACACTGTTATCAAATGCTGATAGAGATAGGAAGAGCACACCTAATTTACAACTGTATAGTCCAATCTTTGATCATAGCCCAACTCCAATGCATAAGGAAGGAAGCCTGTATCAGTGTCCTGTTTCTTGCTTCTGCAATGAAGTTGTATGGTATTAAGGCAAAAGACTGTCATTTTTCTTTCTTGATATAAAATTCTCAGTCTTTACAGCTGTTTCCAGCCTTCAGATCTATTATGCTCTTGCATTTTTCAGTGTCCTTTTCTTTCCAAACTGCATGCCATTTGTGAGCCTTCAGGGACTGCAGAGTGTAGCGGGGACACTACTCCTATCAAAGATTTCTTTAATCCTCTTGGCTAGCATTAACAACCTGAAGAAACAAGACTTCTGAATCCAGGCTATGAGCATGAAACAAGCAGTGTTTTTCTGCACACCTCAGGTTAGAGATGTAGCTGAGCTGTTGCAACTGCACTGTGTGAGCAAACTGCCACACAGCAAGTCTGTTGTGGAGGAATCATTAAATAAATGCTATGTAGGAGTGCAAAGGGAGAATTTTGTTGGGTTTTTTCCCCAGTATCCTATGTAATTCCAAGCTTGGTGACTGATGAATTTGGTGAAAGGGCAAGCGTTTCCTCTCACAATGCTTCTGAACTTTCTCCAGCCAAGGAATGATGTCATGTAGGCAGCATAATTGCAATGATTCACAGAATCCAATTACAAACTAATTTTGAAGCCATTCTGTCTAGCACAAAAAAGAAAGAGATTGTGTATATGAAATAAAACCAGAATACATACATACTTTTTCAGGACAGCACACAAAAAAATACCTAGGCAGATAGAGCAGTATAAATGCTGAAAATACATTGCATGTGTGATGCTGTATTGCCCAAGTCCTCCATTTTTTCCATTACTCAGCACAGGATTCCCCATCTCACAACACTCCCCTGCAAGTTACTTCTCTTCTTGCCAATACAAGTCAGGTATGAGAGGTGTGAGCAGGAGCCAGGCAGGGGGCTGAGCTCTGTGCCCACGTGCCACAATCGCCTGTCTCCTGAGGCTGTCAAAGTGCCAGTCAGTGACAGTTTTGACAGTAGCCTAGGAACCAAACTTTGGTGACTGCAGAGGGAGTCCACATCACTCCTATTTCAGACAGGCAGTCATGCAGATGTCAAAATACTACTCTCTCATAACCAAACGGGGCTAGGTTTGAAATGGTGAAGGTCACTGATTCTCTTGATAAATTGCTATTTTTTGAGCTCTGGGAATGCAAGTGATTCACATTGTTGCTACTAGTATTTGCATCCTTTCATTGTGCAAAGGCTAGAGTAATATTGATTCAGGTTATAAATCTCATCACCAAGTAAACAAATGCACTGTTTGCGAAATGCAATTCATGAGAGGAAAAAAAAAATCTGTTTAAAAAAGCTTAGCCACACCATCATGCTGCTTCTCTTTTCAGGTCAGAATTAGCATTTCTGATCTGTCAAAGCAGCAGGCTCATTCCTTCTGGTGATTTCCAATCAAGTCGTGCTCTTCCCTTGTCATTATCAGCCACCAGGGATAGCGTGTGGAATCAGAGTTTGAGCTGTTGGTGGGGTTACAATGCACAAGGCACAGGGGAACCCAGCTTGCTCCTCTGCAACAATACCAATTCTGAAGCACTGACAGTAGTAAAGTTTGGTTTTGTCAGCACATTACCATATACATGATTTGGAAGACACACAGGAAGCAGAGAGCACAGTAACAAGATGCCATAAATATATTCCGCCAGGATTTATGGCTTTTTTCATGTGTCTACCTGCAACTTTGACCAAGGGCACTACTGAGGCCGTGGTGAGTCTCTTTTGAACTTCCTCCAGTCCTCACGTTGACTGTGAGGAAATGAGCCAAACTGCCTACTTGAAAGAGGATACAGGGAGACTATATTTGCTTCCCTGCATCTGATATAGGACTAGTTCCAAGCTGAGACATCCTTTTTATCTTTTGAAATGTTCTATAAGTTTCTGTCCCTTTCGCTTTAGTACAGGCTGAACATACCTAAAATAAAAAAGGTAGGAACTTTAACAATACAGATTTCCGTAATCTTTTCTTTTAGGAAAAGACATTATTTAATGCATCAGTAATTTCTCCTTTTGAATTATTCCAGTAGAATAATATACAGTAGAGTAATATACAGGAATGGCAACTGAAGGAAGCAATGAAGGAAATACTGAAACATTACTAGTCTGGGCCTGAACAGCTGAGTGCTGTTCTTTTTCCTCTTACATAGACTTTAAGAGTTGTTTAAAATATGTAAATACATAAGATTCCCAAGCTAGTCAGCCAATAGATGTAGCCCTGGAGTCAGAAACAATACAGCTGCATCAGCATGGCACTGTGCCTGAGCCAACAAACATTGTTAGGGAGCTAACAGAGCAATGCTACTTCGGAGTCCCAAGATAGTTTTGCCACGACATCAACATACCAGCTTTCTTGGAACCCACTTTGCTTTTTTTCACATAATGCTGAATTTTAACAAGGAGCCTTTAAGGCTAACTCTATGAAGACATTTGACTGACTACGCTCCCACTGATTTTCTGGTCAAGGCATTTGTCTCTTTGCCTTGTTGGCAAAGAAGCTATGGCTTCATCTTTCTCTTTCACCTAAGCTATATCTCTTCAGAGCAGGGTTCATTTCTTATTACACAGTACATCCTTGCACAATGGCTACTTAATTTTGATGGAGGTCCCGGACTTCTAGTGAATTTTAAATAACAGTAACAATTTGGCTGAGCTTATAAACCATCAACACACAGGAATAGCAGACAACATGCAGGAAAAGAAGCCATTCATACTTTTATGCATCATTGGAAAGTTCTCTTGAGGGCAAAAAAATGAAGGAATATTTTATTCAAATTATTCACCCATTCTTTAAAGCAAGCTAATGGGAGCTTATGTGTGCCATCCATCAGTGTCCATAAACAAACTGCAGGAGGGGCACTCAGCCTATAGTTCTCATGTTCCACCTAGCCTGAATCCAGCTTTACTGATGTTGAAGGGGTCACCAAGACTCCTGCTTCAGCAGAGACAAAATTCAGGGATTTGACAGCTGCTTTCTACACTTTTGTGTTTAGGAACAGTTATTACATTTAAATAGGTTTCTTCTGAAATGCTTAGATAACCATCCTCCAGCATTTATTGCAATTGATTAGAAAATTATTAAATCAATTCTCAGAACTCATGAGCTTTAAGCCCAAGCATGACTACTTATGATTTTTATCAATAAACCACAATAATCAGATTTCTAAAGTTCCAGTCCAGCTTCTATTGGGCTTTATTTTGATAAATGGAAAATAGTAAAAAATGCAATTACAACAGACAAAATTAGAGCTTGACCATAGATGCTCACAGAGGACAAGGAGGTCACAGCTTCTGCCTCTACAGTTAGTGTGATCACCACTCAGATATTCACATATTTCTTTCTCTAGTAAGAAAGGGCTACAAGCAGCTTAAAAATGCTGGTCTAAATTTCACTGCTAGGCAGATCCTTCCAGGACATTTTCAGTATCACAGTTGTGTCTCCTCCCTGCATTAAGCTCCATCTTAGCAGATTAAGAGGCAGGTAGCAGCTCAGCAGGCTTTACATCTTCCAATGAGTGTCTCCATTTAGAAGACCTTTCCAGCAGATTAATTTAGATAACCTTAAATTATTGGTGTCACTTGGGAGAAGAATGGACCAGTGAATATAGGCTGGGAGGTTCAGCCACCTACACAACAAGAGAGAGGAAAGAACTTGCATACTACCAAGTAATCCTAATAGGAGTGCTCAGCAATAACAAACCCATCATTAAATAGCCTTCCCTACATACCCCATTGGTATGCTCTGTTTTATACAGATTTATCTTATTGTTGTGCAACTGGAGAAGTATAGTAATACCTGCAATAAGAAATTATTATTAGCTGAGCTTTCTGATGTTGTCATTGCTCTTGGGTTAGCTGTCATGGCTCTTGCCCTGAAGTATCCTATGGGAATGATCTTGTTCAGTTATGACTGTGGAGAATCGCAACCTTTGCAATACTTTTTAGAAACTGGCATTTTCTATTGGTATAGACACCAGAACCCTTGGTGAACTCAGAAGCAGCAATATATTAAGAGCTGACGCCCAAAGCCCTGTGAAACCTGTGTAACAGGATTTTTTTTTGTATTCCTCTAAGAGTTCAGCTTTGGCCTTTTGCCAGAGGGAACTATCTAATGTTTGGATTTTTTTTATTTATTTTTTTTAAATAAAGGATTAAGATCTGGCTAGCAAAGCTTCTAGCCCGAATGCATCTTAGAATATGTAATTTTTAATGTCCTATATCTTCTTCCATTCTGTCACTATTAAAACAAGCCGTTTAAGTCCTTACTAGAGTTATAGTCTTCTGTTCAGGAGTAGTAACAAATGCAAAAATACAACTAGAGAAATATATGCCAGAGAAGTGTTTAGTCTGTTAAATGCCCACTACTAATACACATGTTTAATTTCATTTTTTGTTTGTTTTATGCATCCAATTACTTAAAGACACTAACTAAGGAACTGGATGAGACTTCAAGAACTGAAGCTTAAGTGGAGACAAAGACTCCAGTGAACCCTGCAAGAAATATTTTGGCTATAAGCATATCTTAGGTATACACCATTAGTGAAAAAAAACATACGAACACACAAGAATTGACACAGTGACCTTCAGAAGTAAAAGCATGAGCTAAAGGATGAACTACTGTAGCAGCCACACAACAGCCACTAACTGATGGCTTTATCAATTCATAGCCTTCTTGGGTAACATACACTCTTCAGGAGTTGACATCAGCACAGTTCTAGTTAAAAATAATACCTAATATTGTCATGCAGTTAGGTTTCAGTCTAACATGCAGATTTTTAGAAGCCCCCCTGCAAGAATGGGGGTAGACATAATTAACAGAAGCAGTCACAAATAAATAGCAAATTCTTTCTGTAGAACACAATATATTAAATGCTGCTGTGCTTTTGAACTAAAAATGGCTAATATGAAACAATGCTTCTCACAGTTACCTGCTTACCATCAGTTACTTTGAATAAGTTACCTGAAATTATTTTTTGAAATAATTGTATAACTATAACCCTTCAAAACCTATCAAGCAGGTAACATATAACCCAGGACATAACACTGAACTCAGGAAAGGGGTAAGTTACATGTGGCTACCTCTGATGTTATCCGTACCTTAGATACTGGTAAAGAGGCTTGCTTTTTTTTTTTTTTTGTAGTAAACATACTATGGAAGTTACTGTAAAATTGCTACTTTGCCATGCAATGATCCGCATTCAGGACACTGACTTGCAAGTAGCATATTTCACTGATTATGGCCTAAATCTCCAAGGTGTTAAAGGGGAATATCTTAAACTGAGACACACTCAGCCCCTGTATCATTCACTGACTTCTGTGGAGACAGAGCATGCTCACTGTTTTGCAGGATGAGGCTTCTCAATCTTAAATGCATGAGTAATTGTTATAATTAACAGAGTTCATATGTGAGAATGCTTTGTTGAGTGGAGCCTAAGGTAACTTTACATTTTACACCTGTCAGCAAACCAGTATAGACCCAAGCTAACATATTTGCACAGTACCAGCAGAACTATTATATCTCTGGAAAGCCATTACTGGTAACTCTCAAAGGAAAAGGAACTCAGACTTGACTTTTGGATTCCATGTCAATCCAGTGTCAGCGTTTTAATGTGCAACAAAGGAGAAATCTTGACAAAATAAACAGTGCCATCACATCAGGAAATTTCTCTGCTGAGCACTGGAGAACTGGGTGGAAGGACAGAAGAGTCAGGTGCACTTCCTTGCCCTTCATGGTCCTGAAGGCCCTCTTGAACTTCTGAGCATGACACTTCTTATCTGCCAGTTTCCAAACATACAACTGAGCTGACAAGCAACATGGTTGAGAAGAGAAGTCTGAGTAATGGAGATTTCTCAACACATCTCAATATGACATGTTTATTATTAAGATTTATACTGTTGTCATGCCTAGAAGTCAAATGGACAAGGGTCCATTATATAGACATAAAAACATAAAAACACCATGTCTGGCCCCAAAGAGTCTAATGAGAACCACAGGCTGCTAATCCTTTTGAAAAATCTAGATTTTAGTGGTTTTAACAGACGGTCATGACAACCATGTCACTGGATCTTATTTTGCCCAAATAGCTATGTCAATTATCAAACAGATAACTAAAATTGAACATAGCAGGAAATGTTTATATATTGACTGTGCATGCATTAGGCATTAGATTTTAATCAATTTGATTTCATAATTGAAAGAAAAACATTTTCAGGTGATATAAACTCAATTATTCCAAAATTTAAAACACAGCTATGTTAAGTAGTAACACCTACTTCAAGAAGCAATGTTTGTTCTACAACAGGTCATACAGCAACAGCAGAACAACACTGCAGAGGAACAATTCATTTTTCAATGTAAAAATGTATGATGTGAATCCATGCACCGAAATACAAAAGATTAATCATTTAGCTATCTGAAAATAAAAATGCCCAGATAAATTAATTGCTAGAATCTGAAAATCAGGAGACTAATCCTATTAAACATATAAATGGGGTACCTATCATGTTCATTTGCAGTGTCCTTCAGGTTAGTAATTAAATGATGGATTTTAAAACTAATTGTTAAGAAAAGTGTCAGCTGTTAGCCTGAAATTCAGAGTGCCTATAAACTTGTGCTACCACGTTAATCCTTGAACAAGAAAGTCAACTCAGCTCCAAACCTTCACCTATTCCCAAATCCAGGTATTGGACAATAAAAATTCTGTTTTCCACTGTGGAAATTTAGATGGCTAGAATTACTCTAAATGTATATTGTTACATGTGTTCAGAATCCTGAACATTTGGCAACCAATCACATCGAGGGCACTGAATAAGACCACTCCATGTGGCAAAATACCGGTGACCAAAGTGGTTTGACACCTTTCTCAGAAATTACTATAATGAAGAAACAGTTAAACAAATTGCTGCATCTTGGTCTTTAACTGAAATAGCCCCTGACAGGAGCAATCATGATCTGCACAGAAAAGTCACATAATGACCACTAGTTATGTTCTGCTATTGTTTCTTATGACTAATTGATCTCATTTGCTTCGTCAGCTTGCGTATGTAAAAATCACATCTTCCCCAGCAAATTCTTGGCATTAGTCTTAAAATAATGAGTTTTAAAAAGAATCTATATATTTAGGACTCAGAGATAAGAACCTCCAAGGTTTAAAAAACCTAGAGAAATGAAAAAGAACATTTCATGGCCTCATATGACTGAGGCTGCCTTTCACAAGAGGAATTATTCTCTGATACTGATGAAAAAAATAAATCACATCTGTTGCTTTCAAATAATATTTTTGCCTGCAAATTCCTCAAAAATGTTTGAAGTAGTTTGGTGATAAGAAGCAACTGAACAAATTTGTCTGTGCTATTTTGGTGCAAATGTTCTTGCAAGTATTTACAGTTTTAATTGTCATACTGCTGCTTTCAGGAAAAAAGATCCAGATTACCCAGCGCTGCATATGCCAAACCAGTCTTTATTTTTTTTCACTAAATTCTAGTTTTTTCCCCATCTTAAGTTTCTATGATTGCCAGTTAACTATTTCAGCAATAGCTCTGCCTGATAGCCCAGGACAAAACTATCAAAATACACTTTTAGGTTTAACACCTTTAAATCAGCACTATTGCATTGAATCTAATGAATTGAAACTATATTACATCATCTGCCCATTGGAAGTTGTTTTCCTCCAAAAGCACTTTTACGACCATTCATATTTGTCATTTCTACAGATTTACAAGGAATAAGAAAACTCAATGAGATTCATGCAGACTCAAGATACAACAATGATCAAGCAGCTTTTCTACCAGAAATGATACGAACTGTAAGGAAAACAGGAAAACATCCTCTTCTCATTATGATTTAGCTATGCCAAAGGGGTAACTTTTGAATAAAAATGTTGCTTAAAATCTTAACCCATGCATTACAAAGTGCATGAAGGATGTATAATGCAGAATGAGTTGTTTTATCTTCAGACATTAAGAATTTCTAGGTGATCTATTGACAATTTGTAAGTTCACATACTTAAGTTCTGTTGCATCTGTGTTGTAGTTAAAGCATATTTACTGGATTGTCTTCCATATACATGGTTTCCTACTTTACATAAACATAAGAAAACCCCCCTAGCCTTTATTTTTTGTTTTCAAAAAAATGCAAATGATCCTATGACACAGAATATTGTTGATGCCTGACATCACGGTTAAAGTAGGCAGTTCCAGCTGCATTCAATACATAGCATCTGGCACAAACAAGTCTGAAAATAGAGAGCAATGATGGCATCTGTGAGTGCAGTGAGAACAGTGACACCTATGAGAGAGCAAGTGAACCCAAAAGTCTACACAGTACATCCACAAAGTGGTGATTTTCCAGATGAGTAGATGGCTTGCCTAGGAAACTGATAATGTGAAACAGCCTTGTAAGTCACTGTCATAGCTGGCTATTGCTTGTGGGGATAGATACATCCAGAATCAAGGCAGTTTGCAAAGCTCTGATCACAGAGCCTTATGCTCAGAATTTCCACTTTCTTTTCTTTGTTGAAATATGAGTGTTTCCAGTCCTCTTAATTATGAGTAAAGTGCAAAATGAACACAATCAAACCAGAGGCATGACTCAGTTTTCCAAAAGTCTGAAACAGTACTAAGTGCTACTGCTTCAGCCACACAGCACCTACAGTTGTCACCCCCAAAATTAAAAATATTCCCAATGTTTATATAATTTCTAATGGTAAAAACACCTAGGGGACCCACTTCTATTTTCTGAACTATGCTATAAACATGCAATTCTTTCTTGTCTTGCACACACCCTAGAATTCATATTATTTCTATAGTTAATTTGCCTCATTGAGGAACCAGACATTTGGGGATTTTAGTCTTCTCACTCTGTCTGGAGCTGCATCTAATCCTATAATGAAGAAATAATTGGATCACAGTGCTCACAACACACCCAGCAGAAGCACTGCTATAAATGAATATGTTTAATTGAAAACAGTGCAACTATACCACTTGATAATCAGTGAAGAATTTTCAAGCTGTCTGTGGGCTTCTCTGTAAAGGCAACATAAAGTCAAGAAGGTGGAGTATATCAGGCTGCCTGGAGTAAAAGCTAACCTCAAAATTAAATCACTTTGAAATGATTAAGATGTTTTACCTGAATAAAATGTTTCCACTTATGAGCCTCAATATGTTTGGGAAGAGGGATGTGGTTAATACTTCAACAACGGGGAAGAGCTGGTATTGCTGAAGCAGGTGCTGATATTCTGAAGAGTACCTGAGGCCCATGACCGCAAGAAAGCTACTTTATCACCTATGAAGGCTCACCCAGGGCAGGAGTGTCCACAGCACAGATAATAATGAAGTTAGTGTACCACCCAGCTGTAGGCAGGCACATATGCTATTGGTTTACATGAAAACCCTACACCCAATCTGGTCTGACCTGATTTGACATTCTCCAAACAGCCCCAGTTTATGATACAGGAATTACGGGACAAGAAGTTTGTCATGTAATCATCTGCAAGGAAAAATGCTTCGCACTACACTTCAAAATGCTCAAGTGATTAATTTTCTTTTCTCTGGGAGACAACTTCAAAGTGATATTTGTAAATGCCTTTATAGTTACTTTTTTCTTCTATAGTTGATTCTAGGAAAAAACCCTCAACTGCCTGGGCTGTTTTCATCTTCCATGTCATATCCTGGCTTTTAAGGTTACACACAGCTCTAAGCCAGAAGTTACACCACTAGAATACTGCCTAGCCTGCTCTTTCCTGCACTGCCTTCTCCTGCTAAAATCTCAGTCTACATTAGAACCCTTTTATCTTTTCAAACAATGTTTTGTCTGCCAGGTAACTTCAGTTCCTTTGTCCTTTTATGCTGAACACCTCCCCAGTGGTATCATCCTTTCCTGTCCCTAAACGTAGCTCCTGAGTGCTACTGATCTGAACTAAATTGTAAACTCCTTTCCCATTATTTGGGAACATTTTTGGTGCTAACCAAAGGAAAAAAACATGGGTTTCAGACACGTAAAATATCAACCGCCTTGACTTACCTTCATGATTTTCTTTGTCTCAAGAAGACAGTGTTGCCACAAACATTACATCTGTTGAAGCACTTTACTAGCTTCAAGGTATTATAGTACCTAGGGTGTGCCATGAGCATGTAATACTAGGAGCCAAATATATAGTTAGCGTTTAAACAAGTATCCTGTGAGATTACTTATTTTCTTGCCTATGTCTCCACTGAGGTTTTTTACAAGGAAAAAAATATTAATTATGGAGTGCAATAATTCAAACTATACCTGAGGAGTTTTTCATTGTTCATATTTGAATGCTTATTCAAACAGAATGAGTCTTTTGAGATTCATCTGTTTCTAGAAATCAACTGTAAGAATGTATTTCTGTGACTATTACGTCTACATGCAATAGGTATCTAGATGACATGTGAGCTAAAGCCCAGACTGCTGCCTTCGCCTGCTCTGCACATCTGCAGTGCTGGAAATTTGTAGCCTGCTGTTCAGTGCAGCGTATTACTCACTGTATTAGGGCAAGTGTTACCTACCCTTGCAGATGGGAGCCTCATAGTGACTCTACAGCAGCACCAAGCAGGTTGGGATAACGTGGTGGGACATATCCACACTACTGATTAACAAAACTTTAAACTTGGCTCATTAAAACTGATGCAAAGCTGAGTTTTCCTGCAGTGTTCTCTGAAGCTGGTATCATCTATGTGCTTCTGTGGTGTGTGGACACAGGGAATCTGATCTCCCCTTTCATACAATAAATATTCCACTACCTTGCAAAACATCTTCCATAATTTTCTCAACACATTTTAATCATGCTTCTGATGTTTTCACATATGTCTGCTTGCATTACTCTATTCACCATGGTTAGGAAATCTGCAAGACTAGCTAGATTAGAGATCAGTTATAGGTATCCATGTTTTCTAGTCTTTTTTTTTGCTAATTACTCAAAATTACATAATTGCCAGCATTACCATCATCAATTCTCTCAATGCTTTGTTGTAAAAGTACCCATTTAATCAGACTCATAACTTCCCTTCTGCACTTACCAGGGCCAGAACTAAATCATACGTTCCTACATAGAAGGAACATACAGGAAGGAGGATATAGCTAACAACGTGCAAGCTGGTGACTTGCATACCCTGAAAAATACTCTCAGAGAAGCGCTAGTGTGATGGGGAAGAAGGGGGACTAGTACTGCTGAGATCTATGCCCAGCTCTTGCTGTCACCTGAAGTAATTTTTCAGCTTCTGTATCTCATTTTATACCTATAACAATACCTATTCCATTGATTATCACAGGTTTTAATTAATTCCATTTGTAAACAACTAGGGGGTGATTTAGTAAAACACATTCAGAAAATTAAAGACCTATTAAAAAAGCTTATCTGAAAGCTTTGGGCTAGGCTTTAAGCCTTGTCTCATTTTCAAGTTGACGCAAACAAGAAAACAAGCAATCCCTCAGTGAAGGACAAGCCCCAAACAGTCATTATGAATGTATTCCTAGAGGCCTTATTTTGGGTGCAACATTGTATCAAGATTTTCTAAAGCATTACCTCTTACTGTTATAAAGAAAAGCTGGGCATCATAGTTTGATTAGAACTGATACATCTGAAACTGCAGCTTGGAATATATATATTTCTACAAGTCTCCCTCTGGATGCTGCCACATTTGCTCCCTCCTGGGTCAGAGGGGCACTGGCACATGGCTGGAGCAGAATGCAGCCTGCCCTCAGCTCATCTCTTCTTCTCCCAGTGCAGGCAGAGGGGCTGCTGACTTGTGTCAGACCTAACATAGGTCCCCCAAATGCCCCTGTCTGGGAGAAAGCCACTTACCCTTATCCATCACAAGGAGAGGTGAAGCTATCAGAAAACCACCATCCTTTGAAGTATGTGGGGCCTTAGCTGGATTTAATTAGTCGTGTCTCAGCATTGCATACCCCATAAGTGACAACTACTCCTGCCTCCTTTACCCTATTCTTAGGCAAAAGAGATTTTTCAGGGGCAGAACAGTACCTGGAAAGCATCAAGGATTAAGCCTCATGTTCAAGGAGATAGAAAAATACATCTTAATCATTATTTATCTTCCTATCCTAAAAGTATGTTCAAGTGGCCTGTGTTTGTCATTTACCTTTGTGCTGTCAGGAATGAATGGCAGAACTTTACCCTGGGTTAAATAACACTTTTCCATAGAAGTTAATTCCAACATGTAAAAATATATTCAGAGTTTTCCAAACCCAAGAAAACACTGAAGAGCTGAACAAAATCATGCTACATCACATCTGCTTGGTGTGGCTTCTTCCATAGTTGGGATGAGGCATTTTAGAAAAACAGTTACAGTCACATTGAAGCACATGGAGACTGACAAATTATTATAAATATTGACAAAACACCTCTTTTACAAGAGATCCTAGGACAGATGCCTAAGCAGGATGCCCAAGGCAGAGCTCACCAACAGGTAATGTTACTGTACAAAGTGATCAAGCTGAGCAAATTGTGCCCTAAACAATCATTATTCTGGTGAGGAACCAGTGTCACTACATTTTTAAAAGAACCAAATACCTTAGTATTTTAATTAAACCCAAAACCTTCAGAGAAGATTTTTTTAAAAAAAATTACACCCTCAAGGGTCTCCCAAGATATTTCATGAATGTTCCACAATCCAGACAAACCATAAGAAAACTCTGTTAAAATCTTCACAAGAGGGCCACAGATAAGTTGTATTAGTGCTACATTAATGATCCATTACCTAGTTTTTTAACTTGAAATTGAAGGACACTCATAGCTTACCACAGGAACTGTAGAAGGTTGCATCACCTCAGGACAGGACAACCCTAGCCCTCCCCACCACCTCCAGAAGGCCCAGCACTACACTATTGCTATCACCACACCACAACTACTAGTCTAAGGGCAGTGGTGGTGGATGAGCTTAAATGGGGCAGTAGGTCTTGGGCTAGTGTGGGTCCCAGGTGTGGCTACTCAGGGCTGTTAAGATAATTAGTGCCCTTAGGGGCCTGAGAAAGGGTTTGGTTTAACATGTGGTGATATTTTACTTCTTAAGCATTGTTCTTAGCACTCTGGGAGCTTTTCTTTCCTTTCCCATCCTGGAGCAGTTTTACAGTGTTGTGTTCTCTATGACAGCAAGTCCTCCCTGAGGTTTGATGGGTCGTACTTCACTGATCACTATGCCTGCTTACAGGGAAGTAACTTCAGATAATTGTTGGGCTGCATCAAAAGAAGCATGACCAGCAGGTCAAGGGAGGTGATTCTGCCCCTTTACTCTGCTCTTGTGAGACCCCCCTGGGAGTACTATGTCCAGCTCTGGGGTCACCAGGACAAGACAGACACGGATCTGTTGGATCAAGTCCAGAGGAGGGCCACAAAGATGATCAGAGGGCTGGAGCACCTCTCCTGTGAAGACAGGCTGAGAGAGTTGGGGTTGTTCAGCCTGGAGAAGAGAAAGCTCCAGGGAGACATTACAGCAGCCTTCCAGTACCTAAAGGGGCCTACAGGAAAGCTGGAGAGGGACTGTTTACAAGGGCAAGTTGTGATAGGACAAGGGACAATGGTCTTAAGATGAAGGAGGGTAGATTTAGATTAGATATTAGGAAGACTATCTCTGTGTGGGTGGTGAGGCACTGGAACAGGTTGCCCAGAGAAGTTGTGGATGCCCCCTCCCTGGAAGTATTCAAGACCAGGTTGGATGGGACTTTGGGCAACATGGTCTAGTGGAGGGTGTCCCTGCCCATGGCAGGGAGGTTGCAACTAGACAATCTTTAAGGTCCCGTCCAACCCAAACGATTTTATGATTCTATAACCTTCAGAAGGTTTAATGGTCTATGATTAACGACTGGAAGCTCCCTGAGGGTCCAGGAGCCACCACACATCCCACCAGCAGCCTGGGAATGTGTGCGGTGCCTCTGTGGACCAAGCATGGGGTAGAATTTCCACATAAGGTTAATGCAGCTGCACAGAGGAGTGAAGAGGCAAACCTGATCCAGGAGCAGGCCCTGACAGTACCTACCCAGCCTCTGGGCAGTATGTTGCATGGCTGCGTACAGCTGGAGTTGGAAAATACTGACCTATGTCTTACATGGCCACAACCATTAGCCACAACTGAAGATCCATAAGACACCCTCATGCCAAAGGAAGCTTTTGATTTGGCTTTGGGAACTTGTGAGAATTGTGGCTGATGAACAAGGAGAAGATGAAACCAGCAACTTCTTCTTCTTTCAAGAAGATGAAATCAGCAATCAGTAACGATTTGGCCTCTCCTGACCGCACAGCTGCCCACTCTGGTCCTGCTTTGGCTTGCTAGGGTGCATTTGCAACCCTGTGCTGCTCTTCTCCTCCCCCCTCTCCATCTTTCCTCCTCTGGCCCATGTCCCTGTGGGATTTCCAGCTATCCCAGAGGCTGAGGGCCCTGCCCTATGCTACAGCAAAAGGACGAGGAAGCTCATTCATTTCTAATGGGTTGTGAAATGGCTGTAAAGGAGAATGACTGGTGTGGCCCCAGGTGTTGTCCCACCTGGGCACTTGGTGGATGTCCCCAGTATGATACTCCAGGAGCCGTAACCACGTTTCCAAAGCCAACCAGCTGTGATGGGGTGGTGTGGTGGGTTGACCCTGGCTGAGGGCCAGGTGCCCACCAGAGCCGCTCTATCACTCCCCTCTTTCATTAGACAGGGGAGAAAAGGTACAATGAAAAAAAAACTTACGGGTCGAGATAAGGACAGGGAGAGATCATTCTCTAATTATCATCACGAGCAAAACAGACCGAACTTAGAGAGGGAATTCATCTTATTTATTACTAAGCAAAACAGAGTAGAGGAATGAGAAATAAAACCAAATCTTAAAAACACCTCCCCCCACCCCTCCCATCTTCCCGGGCTCAACTTCACTCCCGGCTTCAACCTCCGCCCCCCTCAGCGGCACAGGGGGACGGGGAGTGGGGGTTACGGTCAGTTCCTCACGCGGTGTTTCTGCCGCTTCTTCATCCTCAGGGGGAGGACTCATTGTTCCCCCGCTCCAGCGTGGGGTCCCTCTCACGGGAGACAGTCCTTCATGGCCTTCTCCAACGTGAGTCTCCTCCACGGGGTGCAGACCTTCGGGAGCAAACTGCTCCAGCGTGGGTCCCCCACGGGGTCACAAGTCCTGTCAGCAAACCTGCTCTGGCGTGGGCTCCTCTCTCCATGGATCCACAGGTCCTGCCAGGAGCTTGCTCCAGCGCAGGCTTCCCACGGGGCCACAGCCTCCTTCAGGTGTCTCCACCTGCTCCGGCGTGGGGTCCTCCACGGGCTGCAGGTGGAATCGCTACACCCCCTCATCCTCCCTCCATGGGCTGCAGGGGGACAGCCTGCTTCACCATGGTCTTCACCACGGGCTGCAGGGGAATCTTACTCCGGCGCCTGGAGCACCTCCTCCCCCTCCTTCTGCACTGACCTTGGTGTCTGCAGATGTTCTTACATCTTCTCACTCCTCTCTCTGGCTGCAAAAGCGCTCTCTAACTGTTTTTTTTCTCTTTCTTAAATATGTTATCACAGAGGCGCTGATTGGCTTGGCCTTGGCCAGCGGCGGGTCCGTCTTGGAGCTGGCTGGCATTGGCTCTATCAGACACAGGGGAAGCTTCTAGCAGCTTCTCA
This sequence comes from Balearica regulorum gibbericeps, assembly GCF_011004875.1. Lineage (NCBI taxonomy): Eukaryota > Metazoa > Chordata > Aves > Gruiformes > Gruidae > Balearica > Balearica regulorum. Next base: position 48,726,683 of record NC_046188.1, on the reverse strand, counting down.
CAGAAGCCACCCCTGTAGCCCCCCCGCTACCAAAACCTTGCCACGCAAAACCAACACAGGTGGCTACAGGGAGAGGGTGAGTAAAAACTGCTATTTCCTCCACTTCTCATTATCCAGTCTTGCCTCCATTTTGTGCTTGATAGCTTTCGTAGAAGCACTGACTCTTCCCAGAGTTCGACCAGAAATTTAGACATGACTAATCCTTCTTCCTTCTGAGACGAATTGTTAGAGTAAATGAAACTATAGGCGAATATTCTCTTTCCATTGGAAAGGTACTTGTAGGATTTGATTGAGACTGTCTTGTATAGCACACTCACTTTCAAAATACTGTGTATTTATTTTTTTGTACATTCAAATCAATACATGTATAGAAATTTTGTAGTGTATTTGTCATTAAACTAAATATGCTTGCACTTATGTATTTATAATTCCAGGCCTTGTTGAACTATTTAATATCCCAGATTGTCAGGGTCATGTTTACATCTTTAATTTTCTGGACCTGCTTGTTTCACAAAAAAAAAAAAAAAAAAAAAAAAAAAAAAAAAATAATCTGTACTCTCCTTGATGACTGACATTTCTTTATATGGATTGCAGTGTTAGATGTCCTTTAGATATCTACCATACCAATGAAGTGGCTCAGTGACATCAATAAGATCACCCATCATAAATATTTGGATGCTCAGTTAAGTATAGACTATAAAGGGTCCTGATTTTCCATGCTCTGTATTTTCAAAGGGTACATAAACCCTCAAGAGTCTTCCAAGTTTGGCATCCAAAAATGGAGGTACCTGCTGCTTTTGAAATTCAAAACTTTTGAAATTCACTGCTCCTTGGTCATTTATTCAAATCTGCCCTATCTGGCTAAGGAAGTTGATTGCAATGGTGAAATATCTGTTAAGCCAAAGTAACACCCGGTTGCAGATTTCAAACGCAAGTAAGTAAATATTAATTATAATTTGTCTCACCTCCCTGTACTTTGTAAAGTACATGTGCACAAAGATTAACTTTGTTAAACTGAACAGGCAGGAAGTTGACTTCCCACAAATGCCAAATTCAAACTCCTGGACTTTGTTAAAGGAAGGGACTTGGTTTTCCTGGAAGGGACTTGTCTTTCCTGCCACCTGTCCATTAAAGAGTCAGTGACCTGGAGTAAATGGCAGCTTGAGCTTTTGCTCCCTGCCCCAGACAAACACCAAGTAGCAGCTGTGCAAGCTGTGGCCAGGCAGGGACCTCGGCTCTGGCAGTTTGTGTCCTTAAGGTGGCAGCAGCTATCAAAAAAGGTGGTTGGGTTTTTCTTTTTTTCTTTTTTTTTTTCTTTTTTTTCCTTTTTTTTTCTTTTTTCTTTTTTCTTTTTTTTTTTTTCTGGGGGGAAGGAGGGAGGCCACTGGAGAAGCAGTCTTAAAATTGGAAAAAACGAGATAGCTAATTCTTCAGAGCTCCTTCTTTAATCTTCCATTTTCTGCTCAGCAGAATCATATTCATAGCCAGATTATTCATTATTAAGAGCTTATTTCATATCAAACCCTGTATGTCAGTAGATTAGGACACTGAGGAAGATTAGCTTCTCACTGTAGGTGGTGGGAGTAAGTTCTTTATCTTATCATTAGCATGGACTTTCATGGGTTTTGATCATAATTATTAATTCTACCAGCAGACTTGCGCGCAGGGATTAAAATGCAGATAGGTGTCATTTAAGTAGCATAATCAAGCTGAAAGTGAGGGGTTTGTGGCAGGTAAATCCTCTGTTTTACTACAGTCAATTACATTTTATGAATTTTCAAACTAATTTTGTTGTTTAAAAATGGGTTTGTTTACTTTCATGTGCTTGTAATAGAATTTTATTAAGTATTTTTCTCCCCAAGGAAAAATATTGTTGGTATTCAGGTGAACTTTTATTCATGTTTCTGCACATCCTTGCATTGTCGTAAGTGGAAGCCAAGCATATAGATGAAGAATTACTGAATGAATTCAAATTAAATCCTCCCCTTCTCTCCCCCCTCCCACCAGCCCACACCACTTTTTTCTTTTTCTGATGTTTTTGGGTTTTATTCTCTCTGTGAATGTGGATTAGTGACATGGCTCTGAATATATAAGAATCCAAGAGTTTGTCCCAGTGTCAAGGTGACCGTTCTTAGGACATCAGAAAATTTAAGCTTGCCGCATTTCTGAATATTATGAACAAAGCAGCAAAGAACGAGTAGACAATATTTCATCAGCAAAAGCCTTTTAGTTAGAGTTTAGATCAGAACCTCAGCAAAGCAGGGGTCTGCTTCATTTGCTAAAGCATACAAGTGTTTGGCTGCATAATGAAACTGAATGATATTATTGTATATTATTGAAGTGCTCATAGAAGTCTGATTTTGCAAAATGTAAAATGCAGGAAGGTGAGGAGCAGATACAACTCTGGGAAGAATATGTAATAGCAGCTCATACATACAGCTGTGGTGAAGATGGCTAGTTGGCAGTTGTTTCTGTTTTAAATTTGATACTAATCAGATAGTTGGTATGGTGAACTGCTTATGACACAGTAGTGATTACACCATTACATGGAGATTTCTTTTCTGTCACCTTTATTTTTTTTGCTTATATCTTGCATTTCAGCTTATATTGCATGCTCTCTAGGGAGGGTTTGGCTTTTTGTCACATTTTTGTACAGCATCTAGCTTGTCAGGTCAGGCTATTTTGGATAGCTCAGCAATTAAATATGAAGATATGCATTTAAGCTGCATATGAGAGGAGGCAGAGCTGAATGTTTGCTCCCCTGCTTCTGGTTATGCAAGGGCTTTGAAGGTGGCAGTGTTTTGGAGCCTAAGAAATGGTAGCGTTATAGTGTTGCTACAAAAGGAGATAAAATTCAGTGGAGACATTTTAAAATGCTAATTTGGATAAATGCTTAAAAATATATGCAAATAGTTTGTCCAATGGCATACAGAAAGTTGATAGTACACAGGGGGCCTAGAGTCCTCCCAGACACTGATATCCAACGGCAAAATAAGATCTAGATATTCTAGAGGTACCTATAAATTTTTGCATCCTTGCCTAGCTTTTCAGTGTGTAATGATGATAACAGCTTCTTTCTGACTCTTTTTGCATATTTAAACCCACAGCTATGTCCACACTATATCCTCCTTGCTCCATGGTTCCTGAAAGCCATTTCTTGGTATTTTTCTGTTGACATAAAGAATACTGCCTTGGGCAAACAGCATGTGCAGAGCTCATAGAGTTGTCAGGGGAGCATCTGACATGTTCTTCTCCCATCATCTGAGAATGTGCTGCTGGGCACGTGCATGCAGACCGGGAAAGGTTTGTACCAGTAAAAAAACCAAAACAAAACCAACAGTCAAAGCTTAAGAGTAGTTGAGAAGTTTATTTTCATTAAGATATATCCCTAATGAATATAAAAATGTTTATTTTGAGGCAGTGAATGCACAAAAAATAAAAATAAATTCCCAATGGCTAGCATGGTATAGGGAATTGGAGCTCATCTCTCCACGTCAGTGCCACTATTAAAACTTATATTATGCTTTAATGCATTCCTGTCTGAGGCATGTTGTAACTAAACAAAAGGTACATCAGGGATTAAAACACATTGAAAACAAAATATTCATATTGCTCATTGTCATCGGTTAGCTTAGAATTAGTTGAAAATTGGTGCATTTTTCCTCTGGCTGTTCTCAGTAGCAAAAGTATTTGAGCTTTTTCTTCTGTGACAAGGCAACAGCAAATCAATTCTGATCAGTAGATTTACCTGCTTGTTCAGTAGAGTGTCGTAAACTCTCATGATTTAAGAGCACTAGCTGCTGCTGTGTACTTGTGAGAAATCCACCTGTATCTCCAAGGCCTGTTAATGCTGAAGAATTTTCTGCGCTGTTCACTCATCCCAAGGTTCAGGTCATATCTCATCCCTCTGTTAATGATATGACTTTATGGTGCCAAATCCAAGATAAATTAAAACTTGCTTGCACTCATTGGGACCAAATTCTGTGGCCATTTAAAACTGATTGAATTCAGAGTGATTTTTGGAAGTGTTCCATAAGTATCAACAGAAGCATAATTTCTTCAGAGGGAGCTCAGACTGAAGAGAAACCAAGTGAAGATTTTGGGAAGTTAAACTATTATCATGTGCTATTCAACCCCAGCTCTGCAGCTTGTCCTTAAAAACCCAAATACGCATAGGACACCTTGGTCCACCCTTGTGCCTCTTCTATTGTTTCAGAAAAATAACACTGTGGAGCTGGAAGGACTGTTTTTGATCTCCATGAAAGTGCAGAAGATTGCTTGACAGACTTGGGGAAGGTAGAATTTGATGGCACACAAGGCAGTAAGGGGGAAGGTGTGGAAAGAAAAATAGGCAAAGACAAAAAGATGCTAGCCTTGCTAGAAATGAGGGGAGTGAAGAAAGGAGAAGGAATAATAGGAGAACACAGGGAGAAGAGGGAGATGAGAAAGCTGCTGTGTCAAGAAGTTTGAACTTAATACGAGGTGAAAAAAGGCAGATAAAATATTTGGAGACTATGATATTTGACTGAGGAAGATCTAGACATTCAGCAGAGACAAGGTAGAAAGCAAGACCAGAAGAGAAAGATGTTGCTGCCATCATCATAATACATATTCACTTACAGTAGCCTTGATTTTGAAAAGGTAATTTATTTTTAACTGTTTACTTGATGGAAATCTGCAAAAGCCTTACTAGTCTATGTGGTTTTTTAAAAATGCTTCCCCTGGGCTGGAGTGTGTCCTTGAGATATTTTCAGAGCTTTCCATCTGTTTACCACACAATTTCCACTCAAAACTTAAAAGTAGAAGGTAATTAGCATTAGGGTTATTATATGTGTGTGTTCTCTCTGTGCCTTTTCCATATGCAATGAGTAAGATATTGCAGAGAAGGAGGCTTGGCTTAAATTACAAATTCAGGATGAACATACATCTACAGATGAGCCAACACATATATTTACTTAAATATACTCAGAGGATAATCATATATACACACTAATATACTCCTATAAATTCCTCAATATATAAGGAAATGGTTACAGTATTAATATTAACACCTAAAGAGAAGGATAATGATAAATTTTGTCCCTGGGCTCTTTGTTAATGGGAGTATTGGTTTGCATAGGGGAAGGGAGAGTAACTAGCTTTAAATAGCTTCTACCAGGCAGTTTAACTAAGATTGTTAAGCTACCCTGCTAACCGAGTAGCTCAGAGAAATATTTCATCTATGAAGAAGTTGGCTAGATACTGTTTGTTTCTTGTTTGCCAGGGAACAAAATATTAGCCTTTTACTACACAGTGATTATTTCATGCGGGGGCAGCTTTGGTTGGTCTGGGTTCCTGCATCCCTTCTGATACTAGTTCTATGGAAAAAAGGTAGAATGGGAGCCATACATCTGTGCTGTGTAGGGACTCCTGTTGACTTCTGACATTTCAGAGGACAAGTTTTGGGCTAGTAGCCAAGTAAGGTTTGTTTGCACATCCAATGTGCTTTTGTCATTTGTTCCTTGATTAATTTCTCTATTTTGTTATATGAGTTCTGACTATGTCTGAGTAGATTTTGATTAGAAAGAAGGCTCACCAAAAATCAAACCAAAAAAAAACCCCAACTGTGTTTTGCTTGAGCACAACACAAAAAAATGCTTTTGAAGAAAAGGAAGCTGCATTGACAGCAGATGAATGAATACATGGGCAGTATGAAATAGATCTCAATTTTCTTTCACCTGGGGGGCTTATAAACATGTAATCTGGGGAGTTAAGACCAAGAGATCTGTCTGTAAGAATCAGTGTTCCAGCAGATCAGAGCCTCAGTGTTACTTGTTGCCACTGTGACAGAGAAATGGATGAGAATGTCAAGAAGAAGAAAGAAACCTTAACCTGAAGAGACAGGGCATAAAACAAATAGGAATCTAAAATGAAAGTGAAAGGAAAGAAAGTAATTTAAAGACAAATAATGAATTGTTGAGTCCATGTGTGGGTGTGTTTTCACTAAGAGCACAGTCAGAAATACCAGATTCTCAGGTTTTGGTTCTACTTTATCAAACATCATATGGAAAAGATGTATACGCACATGGCCCCCTTTGAGACATCTTTATCTTGTTCAGGAAATGAGTATCTTAGGTATTCCTTAATCCTCAAAAGCTGCTGTAGAAGTTAGAAGATATTTACCATTAAACAAAATTATTTGATTTTTTAAAGAATTTTCATTCGTGTTGATTGTCAAGATTGTCACCAGTGTTTAAACAGTGTGTTGAGTAAATATTTCCAAGCCATATGGGAAGTTAGAATACAGAAAGCTGAAGGGAAAAACTCCCAAAGCAGAACTTCAGCAAAATAAGAGAAGCTTTTCATATATTAACTGAGGTGCAGAAAGAAAGTAAGGAGAAAAAAAGAAAAAAAAAAAAGTAGCACCTTTGCCCTCATCACTCCTCAAAAACTTTGAAGCTGCCCATGAATGGGAAGGAATCAAAATGGTAGCAATTACGTTAATTTCATTACTAAAAGATCAAGGTCACAACAACAGCAATTACCTGCAATTTCCCATTCCTGCAATTATATTATTATGAAAATGAACACTTGCTAACTACAGTAAAGCTTTCAGGGGCACTAAAGTGAATTTTTTTCATTTCAGCATGCTTGCTAATTGTGTCAGGACTTCAGTGTAATGTGATTACCATCGATTTGGTCTCATCAAAACAAACAGTAGATAGGTAGTGCCTGCTTCTTCTAGGCTTCATCTACACATAAATTTTATACCAATATAACTATTTAATTAGGAACACTATATTTTACAGAAATATTTATGTCACTATAAATCCTAGTAGAATAAACCTTTTGGGAATGAACTATATTAGCATAGGTATGCTTATACCAATATAATTGGGTCCATAATAAGCAGTTGTACAGTTTTGTGACACAGTATAATAAGATGCAGTAAAATGTGCTGTTTCTGATCCAGCTATGTTGGTGGAAGAAATTACCACATCTTACTGCTAGTCACCTGGATCTGCCAGCAAAGTATTTTTCGTGAGCATTCCCTAAATCGCTTCAGGCAAAAATCAGCCAGTGTATGTTAGTGAGAGAATTTGAAGTGACCTGGCAGCTTTTTCCTGCAATGACTTGGGGAGCACCCGCACAGACTGCTCGGCTGCTTGCCTAGTTTTGGCGATAACTTCAGCACAGGGACACTCACACCAGCTGTTGGAAGCAGTTGTCTCTCTCATTGGCAAGGATGAGTTTACAGCTGTGTTGCATTCTAGTGGTGATAAGGTTCTACCCACACTGAATTTATGCTAACAAATGCACAATTTCAGCTGAATCTCCCACTGCAGACAGCCATGGTCCAGAGCATTTTCCAGCCTCATCTTGTAACATATTATGGGTTCTGCTGCTATGATAGTAGTAAAAGTAGGCTATTCCAGAGTTTTACTCTTCTAATAGCTAGAAAGCTTCTTGCTTCCAGCCTATATTTAGTCATAGCCTGTTTATAACTCCATGCTCCATGGTCTGTTTACATCCTTTAGCTTAAATAGCTCTCTTCCCACATTGGCATTTATGTCCCAGAGTTATCTGTAGAAAGCAATCATATCTCCTCTTAGTCTTTGTTTTACCTAAGCCTAGTTCTAAGTTAGATTCTCATAAACTCTGCTCTCCAGCCATCTCCTGCTCCTAATACTCTTCAGGCTGAACTTGTCATTCTTGAACATCAGTATCCAGAGCTGCCTGTAATAAACAAGATTTTTCTGGGTATTTTTCCTACATATAACTTTTGTGTTCCTACTGGAAATGCTTGTCCTGAAGCATTCTTGATAGCTTTTGCCTTTATTATGGCTGAATCATTGTAGTGTCTCATTGTCACCCAATTATCTATAGATAACGTGTTTCTAGCATATAGCAGAAATTCTTTTTTTACTCCTGCATGCATGACTTTGTACTCTGTCCTTTTATCTCCTGCTTTGGTCCCAGAGGACTTTCAGTTCTTCTTTTGTGATACTCCGATTTTTCTCTGCACTGACATTGTCTCCCAACCAGTGCTGGCAGTGAATTTCATTAGCACATTTTTTGTGCCAATATCATTAATGATTTTTTGTTTTAATGCTATTAGGACTTTTACTTGTCCCTTGTCTCCAGCATGACCACTTGTTATCTCTTCATTAGCTAGTTCTTATAATTCTTGGGGAACCATGTTCTTTAGCTGACAGTTTGGCAGGCTACAAATGATGTCTAATAAGAGTAGATCTCCCATACAGCATGTTTTTAGAGAAAATACATCTTTACAAAAACAGTTTGTATTAGATAAGACAACAATAAAACAACAATGGGAGAAACTATTGGACTTTATGGATACTGAAAGAGGAATGCTTGGAGCTACCACTGGGTGAAGAATGTCAAAAGATAATGAAGGGGTACTGGCTTCTGAGTGTGACTAAGGCTGAAATTACAAAACAAGGTTGTAAAATCAGCCAAACTGAGGCCAATGGGAATAGAGTAAAGGTGGGTGGGTTGGAGGTTTTGGAGAAAGGGAGCATGAGGAAAATCCGATAATGTGATCAGGGCAGGTGGAGAGTATCTGCTGAGCAGCCCTGTGCCCAATCAGCAGAGCTCTGGCAGGACAATAAACTGATGGTGGGACCATGCAGAGTATTGGACTTATGTAGTCAGGGTTGGTCAAAAATTAGGAATGTTAGGCATTTCCTTGTAAAAGGCATTTCCTTTTAAAAAAGATCAGTGATGACATTGCTTTCATTGCTTTGTGGTTCTAAGTTTGGGGGTTTTTTGTTTGTTTGTTTTTTCTTTTGGTTTGTGGGGGGTTTGTGGTTTTTTTTTTTTTTAATTTAATTTTATTTTATTTTATTTTTCCTGAACAAATTTCCACCTTTGGGGGACATTGAACATTTGTAGTCTTGGTTCCCACACCCTGAGACTGGGTTCCTGTCCTTTTGGTGTTTGCGGTTAGCTACTGTTATATATTTTCTCCTACGATAGCTCTCCTTTTCAGGATATTCTTGTGCTAGATAAAGTGAAAATGTATCTGTATACCTTTGTCCTGGACATTTATGAATCAGAATCCAAAACTATCTAATGGCTTTTCACTCCCATATTGTCTGTTAATGAGATGCTTCATCCTTCATTGTACTACCAACCCGCAAAATATTTATCCAGAACTTATATCTTTTATAAAAATACATATTTATGGAATAAGATCTGGTTATTTTATTCCTCTTTTTTCTTCTTTTTTAAAATTTTTTTTATTACCATGAACATAACTCTAGGCACTAGTAGTAACTCTACAGTCCTGAAAATACAGGCAATAATTTAGGTAAATTTACCATTGCTAACAGTGCATCAACATCAGCACTTGGTGTAATAGGATAATTCAGTTGTGATCTGTTATGGTTTAAACAAAACACATGATATTAAGTAGCACTAACGGTAATGGTGATGGGTACTGTAAGGTAGGACCAAGAAACAGAACTGAATTGCATATGATAGCACAGTTCATTGAATAGTGTGTCCTCTGATTATACTGTCATTCTACATATAAGCTGGATTTGAGCCCAGATCATTTGTATGTTATCTTTGATAATTAATGACACCTAAATGTCAAGTTGCAGCTCTTCTGTACTTTATTAGCCAACTGCATACATTATTTTTTCCTAAACAGATTTTTTTTCCCCTTTTTTCACCAGTTCTTTCATTTTATTAGATATTTTCTTTTGAAAAGAGAAGGGGAAAACTTGTGAAAAATATTGTGATGTTGCTTTTAACTAACATGGCAACATGCCAATAGAGGACTCTTCAGTTACTAAGTTAGTGAGCTTATAGCCATAAGAAACAGTTTAGAAAAATAGAAATTTACCCACATCTGCAGTATTTGCTAATTCTTTTCACATCTATAGTTAGTGGAGAGATAGACCATCCATCAGAAATGTGAAATGGACTAGTGTTTTCATCACGGCCTAGTAACATCAGGTGCCAGTAGCTAAAGCGTTGTCTGTACTGGAGAAAAGTAAAAACTTACCTTTGCATCAAACTTTTTATGTGCTTTTTTACATCAAAATAGTGAACCTATATAAAATCATAGCAGAAGGAAGGAACTGTAGGGTTTTTTACATTGATGTAGCTGCTCAAAGTCTAGTGAAAGGTACCTCTGTTTTGGTCTCCAACAGGTTTTTAGGTAAAAAGACAATTATCTTGATGCTGGAAACACACCTTTAGTGCAGGAAAGACTAATTCCAAGAGAGGCTGAATGTTTCAAGAGGGTTTTAAAGTGTGGATGCAAGTAAAAAATCTCATTATTCTTCAAAACGACATTCCAGCAAAACTCTCAAATGGAGAGTATGACTCACGGCACTGCTGCCTCTGGTGCTGGAAGAACAGGATGGTTTCAGATTATGTACATTGACTAGCTTCAAGTTACTGCCTGTTTAGAATTTGCTCTATAGAAAGGTTTCCAAATGCACTTGGCACTCAGGTCTGTATTGGCATTTGAATGCAGCAATTATTAATGACAACTTGTTTATCTATGGTACTTTTTTCCTGAAATCTCTCTTGCTCGCTCTCTGTCTGCAGTCATCAGCTCTTCAAGTCTCTTTGAGGTAGGTATGCATACTCACTTTTGTTTTAACCCTGGAGAAACTGAGGAACAGATAGTCAGGTAGACTTGATTATGGTTTGCTTTCCAAAATGTGTGAGCGTAGGTGCTAGAAACCTACATTGCAATGATGATTTCCTACAAAATTCTAGACATTCTGAATTTCCTGTGAGGTAGCTTTAGATGAAGTTAGTAATATAGACCTTTCTCAAGGACTGATCTTACTGAGGAAAGCTTAATTCCTTATCATGATATAGAATGCATTAAGTGTATACCAGCTTGGATCTCCCATGATGGAATTAAATAAAAAAAAATTAACTTAACTGACAAAGATCACATTTAGAGAATGACACTGTCTTTATAAATATTAAAATTACAGCTGTAAGTAGATATGAGTGCCATGTGGATTTCTGACTGGGAGGAAATCCCTGCATTATAAGAAAATTCCAATCAGACCACTGTTTTGGTAATGAATTCTGTTACAAATGATAATGCAATAAAAATAACATTAAAAAAAGCCCTGTAATTTTTACCCCAATCTTGCACGCAAAACTGAAGGGAAATAGTCTTGTATCAAACACATGGAAAACTGCAGTCACCCTGCAAATTACCTGCATGCCAAATTATCTCTGTATTGGCCCTGTACAACCATTTCTGACATAATGTTTGGCTTTGTTTGACTACCACTGTATGTAAACTGTATCTGAAATCTGCAACACCCTCTGCAATTATGAATTTGTTAAAGGGGACATACACTCATTTCCTTCACTGCTGTAGCCTGAAAGCTAAAAACCAGGAAACATACCATGCTTTCAGTAAGCTCTGCTGTGAAATAAACCACAGTCTTCATTGTGGCTTAAATGATTTTAAGGGCATTTTTGCTGGTAGTATGAAATGTAAAAAGAAATGAAGTGTTATAGTGAAAGGTGCTAATGCCCAGGCTGTTGATTTATAAGCATTCAGACCTTGGTGGAAGATGCTGCTCAGATTAAAGCATTCTTCTTGTTCTGGCATATAAATTTTCAAGGCTGCTTTGTGTTGTAAAGAAACTGTGCAGAAGGTGCATATTCACCTTTAAAAGAAAGGCCGTGATATTTCAAAGGGGGTTGTTGAGAAGTTAAGTTTAAAGCTTGGAGTAGAAAGGCAAGCCCTAGTATGTTAGACTAGTCTGAAATCAGAGAGAGAAGATGTCCAAGATGGGATGAAGATCCTCTGCCACGTTGGTGTCACATGGCAGTCCGTCACTCATTTCTGGTTTCTCCTCTGCATGAGAGAATGAGTTTGTACACAGACAAGTCCTAATAATCAGATACCTAGCTAAGTGTCAATGACAGCAAATCTAAAGAGGCTTCCTGCTCCCTAACAAGGAGAGAGTTTAAAGTCTGGACAAAAATCTTGTAGGGTTTTCCTAATTACCACGTGTTGTTCAATGGGTCTATAAACACAAGTGTATTAAAGCATTAGTCCAAATAAGGGGAGAGTGGTATAAAGGAGATATATATATATATATAAAGTCTTCAAGCTTATTGGAATACAATTTGTCTTTTATACATTATATAAATAAATCAATATAAGTAATCTGGCTCAAATAACTACAGACACATAATCAGCTCACTGTATGTGCTAGAGATAGAAGAATCACATGAAGCCATTCCTTATGTCCCCTGTAATGTGATGCCAGCTAGGTGACAAATTGCACAGTGGGATCTTCTCTTACACCTTTAAAGGTCATCTGCCCCCCCCAGAGCTGCTGCTGATAAAGTCACATTAGTAAAAATGAACAAGTGGGGGGTGGGAGGAAAGAGACATCAGCATGCCCAAGGAACGTGTATGGATAAATAACCCTTTTAAGTTGGAAGTTTTTCCTGCAATGTCGAGTTATCATTGTATTCAGTTTGCAACACTAATCAACACTAGATAGACAGGAAATCAAACTGCTTAGTGCTCACGGGGTAAACATGAGGATTTGTATCAAACTGCAGCACTTACTTCCTAGCTAAGCCAGATTGTCCCCCTTGAGCTATTTTCAAAATGCATCAGCAAGAAGGAGGTTATGTAAAAAGGCCTTAAACCATATGTTACCATGTTGTACCCACTTACATCAAATACATTAAGACTGCTTCTAGATGTCTGTGCACTGTACACAACACTTGCATGAAATAAATTTTTGCCTAATTCAAAAATTTTTGCCGACAGGATAACCTGTCACTAACTCCTAATGGCAGAAGCTGATATATAATGTATGCTGGCTATGCATTTTGCTGATTGAATTACCAGGGAAAAGAATACCTGTACATAAAGGAAACATCTCCCTGCTGTGGGAGAACAAGAGTTTAGTGGATTTATCCCAAATATATTCAGTGGACTGCATATGGAGTCATGAAAAAACTCATTTCCAAGATTAAATATTAGTCTATACTACAAAGTCAGTGTTCAGCAGGGCAAGCTAGGACAAGATTGCAAGATATTGAAGGTCAAACTGTCTGCTATTTATTTCCTCTTGATGGCTGACGTAAGACATTAGCTAAGGAGTTCTGGCTACAGCTTTGGCTGTAATTGCTAATGATCAATTTCAAATGGGGCTAATAACTGGATATATTCTATTCATATGTCTGGTAAATATTCTACAGTCTTCATCCAATCTGTGTTTACTTTTTAACCCTGACCTCTTTTGTGGCCCCTTATTTCTGCTCTGTGACATTGAATTGAGTTTTATGCTATTTTTCTAAAGTTTTACAGGTGAGTTTTAAATATATTATTTGGGTTTGATTTCTTTTTTTTTTTTTTTTTTTTTTTTTTTAATAAAAGCTGTTTACAGGAAACACTAACTTCTATAGCTCAGCTGTGTCTTGGATAAAATAATCTCAAATTATGTGTGTAGCCTGGGCAGCTGTAACACAAAGCCTATCAATTCCCAAGGTAACATCTTTTGTTTCTATGGGTTTGCCTAGCTGCACACAGGTGAAGAGAAACAGAGCAGCTTTTCTCATTTTTTTTCTTTCTCTCTCCACCTTACTCATTTTAGAGTGCCATTCTTCAAGTGAGCTGTATTTCTTTCCCAGATGTATTTCAAAAGTTGAAGCGTATTTTAAGCCTGGAAACATGTGTGAACAGAGTAGCTTTGGTTTTATTTGGAGGATATTCATTCAATTCAATTTGCAGTAAGTTTGTGATTGTATTAGTGTGTTGAAACGGAGTGTGATTTGCAGCTTGTAGATTATGCAGTAGCACCTATAATGTCAATAAATATCTGATTAGCCACTCTGGGTAGAACACCTTTTGCCCTTCATTTCAGAAAGATATGCAGTCTCTTCTTAATTAAAACATAGCATCTTTCTCTAGCCAATAAGTTAATTAGGTAATTATATCATTAAAGGGTGGACATTGTATTATTCATTGTAAAAATTGTTGAATCAAATTAAATGGGAGAAAAGATAAATCATAAATTAGATCAAAGGGAAAAAACACTGGGCTGTTATATTTAGGCTGGATTCTGACATGTTTTGAATATAACCTCTCTCCACAGACTGTCCTCCATAGGCTTCAGAATGGCTACTGATGAACAAGAACAAAACAGGCAATATGAAGCTGAGTATGGTACATAAAGTTAGATGAAGGGATAGCTGGTATCCCTGAAATCCTTTTGTGTTGTCTGGATTGAACTTGAAACTACCCCTAAAAGCCACTGAAAGAAAAAGGTGCTATTCAGCACAAAGCCTTTCCTGCATCTCTCAAAACCCCACTCCTATGCTGTTAAAAAGGGTAAAAAAATACAATAGAAGATATAGTCATTTTCTAAAAGCTATGAGCAGCTGTAAGGGAAGTAAATGTAGACATATAGGAATGAATGTGTTTGAAATTAGGTTTCATTTTAGTTTTGTGTTTTGTGCTTTAGTCAAATGAAGACTACTTGCATGATTCTTTTTTTTTTACTAGCAGGTTTTACAGGAAAATAGTTGAGTAGTTTTCAGATGTGACCAGAGGTAGCTTTTTCACTGGAAATGGTAGCTGCTGAGCAGCACGCTAGTAAAATACTGTGCTGTTCAATGTCACTAGCTGTGCTGTAGTTTTGCTGTGGGAAGGGATATGGACATGATATGGAAGCAGTCAATTCCTCTCTGACATGAACTGACCTTCCAGCCTCTAGACTTAGCTTTGAGACAGTCTTAAGGATTGCTGATTATCAAAACCTTTTTTATTGGCTATTCAGCTGAGACATTCACATGCCCCCATTACATAAGATGTTATTTGAGAGTGTTCCACAAATGTGGAATAGATTCTGAAGCTTAGCTGAGTATATTCTGGAGTTTCTGATGAGCAGTGTGTAAGGACAACTATTTCTGCTAAATGCCTGCATGGGATGGCTTGAATCCAGGCTGGTTTAGAAAGGAACCTGCAGCAGGTGGGAGAAAATTCCTGTGGGTGCAGTAGATAGTTGTAACTAGTGGATTTGTCTTCATTTTTATAGGAAAGGGATGACACTTCCTGTGGCATTTTTCTTACAGAAGTTACATATTAGGTTGTATGTCATTCTACAATCTGGGAAGAGCTGATCATAAACTGGAAGATGGACAACACTCCGCTAGCCTTTGGTCTATCACAGAATGAAAACTGGAAAGACATGTGGAAACAGGGCTAGGGATGTGTTTATACATGGAGCAAAAACTCCTGGTCAAAATGAAAGGCCAAAGATATGTAAAATGTGTTGACTTCAGTAACAGCATTAAAACCAACATTTGCTTTCTAGTGTGTGTGGGGTTTTTTTGGTTGTTGGTTGTTTTTTTTTTGGTTTTGTGTGTGCATTTTTTTGTTTGTTTGGGGTTTTGTTGTTGTGGTGTTTTGTTGTTTGTTTTTTTTTTTCCTTAAGAGAGAAAATAGAGAGAGAGAGTAGTGGTGTCTGGGTGACCATGAAGGGGGAAGAACATCCCAATGCATGTGAAACTTGCACATTTTGTACTTTTTTCATAAGTAGCATTATTATTATATATAATAAAACATATCCTGTCCATTGAAGAATAGATACTGGGACATTCCATGTCTTGTATATACACTTGGCACTGCTTTCTTTTGAATGGAAACACAGCAACTGATTTGCATGTAGTATGCTGTAAACAACTGTGAGCTGGTGTTAGCTGAATCTCCCTTGTAGCTTAAACTGGGGGATATTTTTTGAGGACGATTTATTACAATATACGAATAAATGTGCAACATGAAAACAACAATGTCAATGGGCTATGACCATGATATGTGATGATATTTTTGAAGATTCCATTTCCCCAGGAGTTATTGCAGTGAGTGTCATGGATTGAGAGAACATCTGGCCCAGTGGGATGCAACCTGGAAAACTATAAATTCCATTCTGTTCAAAGTTTTACTTTTTAATTCAGTTTTACAAGTAATCCACTCTGTCAACTTTATCATGCCTATTTCCCCTGCTGTGTTTTTCCTTGCTATTCTTTTGGTCTTCTACATGTAGATCACAATCTCATCCAAGAAAGGCTGTGTTATTCTGTATTTGTAAAGTGTTTAGTGCAATGGGGTTGTTTTGAAGGAAAAAGGTGATATGAAGTCTAAGAAAAATCAGTAGTTCATAGAGTCCTGCCTGACACAAAGATGTTCAGATTCTCTTCAGGTCTATATTTAATTTAGCCACAGTGATTCCTACTACTCCATCACTCTTTGCTTGCCAGCACACATTAGTCCTCTTTGTGATATGTGTGATCTCTAGTGTGTATTGCAACCTCTTCTTATTTTTACATTTGCACATGCCTTTCTTTTTCTATGATATGTATTTTATGCTTGCTGTTGTACCTTTTGTTTTGGAAATGGGCCCTATGCACAGAGGAACTGTATGCTAATGAGAACCAAACCACTCAGAATCTTGCTTTTTTGACTGAAAATAGGTTGCATAAATCCTGGCTGAAATCAACATGAACTCAACATTTCTTCTTGTATAGTAGGTGATTTTCATACAATAATCTTTAAAGGACACATAGAGTGGAAACTTATCTTACAGAATGACAGGTAAATTTTACTGTAAAATAATCAATTTCCTTCCTTCAATATTTCTTTTAATAATTTTGAACATCATATATCTTAACAAGAAATTTTCCCAGCCACTGTGATTAACATGCAAAGCTGTTTCTTAACAATATTCACTCTTTTTTAAAAAATGACACTGAGAGCTTAGAGGCTCTTGTTCTTAATTTTTAAACCTACTAATTTCATTGTGTCTGATACAAAGCAGAACATCTTTGCCATAATTACTGTATAAGTTATTTTTTTCCACAAAGTTGTAATTTTCCTAAAATAAGCTGGACTGCTTCAATTATGTAAATCAAATATCTAGAGAATATAATGACTGCATTGGTGAAACACAATAGAACTTAACAAGAAGCCAGCAGAGAGAGGGAGAGAGTGATGGGGAAGGCAAGTGCCCAAATGAGGATGTTTTTTTCAATTAGAACCGCAGCAAATTCTCTACCCTGCTGGTAAACTGGCTGCTGCAGCTTTTCACTCTGCCAGATTTGTTCTTCCCTTGGTGCCAGAGTGCGACCATTAAGATTGGCAGGAAGTCTAGGCTAAAATGAAAGCTAGTGTGCAGAGATTGAGTGGCTGAGAAAAACCAATGGTTTGCTTCTGTTGTTATTTTTGTATATTTGTATTAGAAGCAAATATATAGGCAGCAGTGTCTAAAAGAGCCAAAGAACTAATAATACATTTCAAGTGAGATGTTTCCAGCAATATGAGGTGAAACAATGACTGGGAGATGGAAAAAGGCCATAGTAATGGCTAAAAAATATGTTAATACTCAAGACTGATAACCTGCATCAAATGGCTGGCACAAGGTGGTCTTGATCCTGAAAGTCTGAGAACAGCTGAGTCTTCCATACATACTCCTTTTATGTGCCTCCTCCTATAAATCCCAGCCTTCTCTCACTCAAGACCTTCTCAGAGACCTGAATTACACTGTTCTTAGAATGCATCTGTTTCTATCTCTTTGCTCCAGATGGAATGGTCAGATTGAACAGAGATATACAAAGGTGAAGTAACAACATTGATTTATATTATGAAGTCACTCCACTTTATTTTCCATCCTAATCTTTGTGGGTTTTATTTTGAAAATCTTTTTTAGCAGCTGACACATTCAGCAGAGACTTTCCCTGAACTCTCTTCAGCAATTCCCATTTTTTTTCTAAATAACTATAGCTAATGTAGAAGTTTTGAAAGTTTACTTTGCTTAGACTTCTGGACTTCTGGTTTTTGCTAGTTCTTGGCTAAAATCAGTGTAGAAAATGTATTCTTGTGTGCGTGTAGTTTAATTGCTTTCTGCTTTATACCCCATTCCCTTCCCCAATACTGGCTTTTCAAGAGATACACAAGGTGTATAAGTATGCCAGTATTCTAATATAGATTCTGAAAGCTTCTCACAGTTTTTTAAAACTCAATAGCTGTTTTTTCAATCTTAGGTTCCTTTAGCATCCTATCCTACAATTTTGTTGCTAATACTTTGCTCCTGCAGTGCCTCTCTTATCTCAGTCTGTGACTGTGATACATTATTCCTATGTGGATAGAAAAACTTCAAACCAGATATGTCCTAAAATCTGATAAAAAAAGCTTCAACTCTGTCCATCATCAAAGTGGTTTTCCTCCTCTTGGTCTAGCAATCCCACTTATACTATTACTTTTCCCCCCTTCACCTCATCCTAATTAAATTCTTACTTGTTTTTCATGCCTATGCTTCTTCAATTACCTCTTTCAAAACAGTTGTGTTCTTTACTAAGGGAAAGTACTTTCCCTCTGGCCAAAGCAGCTGAAGAAAGCACTAGCCTTCTTACAGGGAGATGCGACAGGTAGTACCTAACACAATAGGATTAATGGCTGTTCCATATAAGAACAAATATTTTGTGGGCAAAGAATCATAGGATAGCATTATTTGCATTAGTCCTGCTTGTAGGTCAACTACATTTCACTTGGCCTTTTTGGGTGAAAACATAGAGGTATATTGATTAGAAACTTTCCTTGCATATTCCCTTACCTTGGTGGCTGTGCTGAAATATGAGATTGCTTATTGTACTTGATTGCTTAATCGTACAGAAATCAAACAGCTTTACATCATTTTGGGTTCCAGCAGAACAGCGGAGACCAAGCATCACAATCAGACTGTAATTGCTGACAGATAATAATCTTTCTTTCCTTGGTATTGTAGGTCAGTTTATGTTCAGACAGATGTGTTTTATGGCGATTGAAAAAGAAGGGGTAGTAGGGATTGTGCATAACGTAGGAGTAAGAGAAAGAAAAATGACAAGATTAACAAATTAAATATAACAGATAAATACTTCAGTTTTGTACACATACGGATAGCCATGAAGCACTCTCTCAAGTGTTGGAGAGAATAGAATGAACAGGCATATTTACATGTTTATTGATTTTATTTTTATATTTTCCAAAGTTGGTAAGTTAGTGGCATGATAGTGCCACTTGCTAGTCCACAACACATTTTGCAAGGCTTGCTTCCAAGATTAAATGATTTTATTACCATAGTTCAAAACTGTGCAAACGACTGTTTCAGGGGAAGCTTTACTAATAACACAAGTGCACAGAGGAAAAATAGCACTCATAATGGCATTCAGCAGCACATGTTACAGGTACCTTTTGTAGGAATTGTCAGCAAAGTTGAATTATTGTCATGATCCTTCAGCATATGAAACAGGCTTTAATCTCTCAGATATCTGAATTTCCACTATATAGAGGAAATATTAGATCCTGGTTATTCCAGCATATAAGAGGAAAAAAATCTTGCCCTTTAATTGTATGCACAAATCCTATCTGAAATAGTAGGTATAATTCTGAAGGACAGAACACAGTGGGTTTTGGCTGTACTATTGTCGCAGAACAGCTACAATATAAGACAATTATTACTTCTTCCCTATCAAATGAAGCCTTGGATAAGATATTATTGTCTTTGAACTCCTTTAAACTCTATCAAAAACAAGACTGAGCTAAGCAGACCACAATTACTTCATTTACCACACATGGTTTCATCTGATTTGCTATGGACATCAGTAGGGGGACCTTCAATTACAGCACAGATAACAAGGTTCTATGTATTGTAGTTGAATCTAAGTACCAAAAGACACATAACAAAAATCGAGGAAAACTCACAAGAAAATGCTATCTGATGATATATTTGCCCTGATATATCCTGTCTCCGCTGTATGTTGTTCCTAACCAGGCTTCAACTAATTAAAAATGTGAGAAAACAAGAGTTTAAAGGACCAATCTTCTTCAATTTAAGAAAAGTAAAAAAATATATTTAAAAAAGTGTCCTGAAAGAACTGCAAGTGAATGAATCATCACAGAGAAACTATTACACAGAAGTCTAGGTGCTACTGCTCATTTCAAGAACGCCTGTGGATAAAATAAAGAAATAATATTTTAACTCAGACAGAACAGGGGAAAAGATAACTCAAGTTTATTGAGCCAGGTATAATGACAAAAGATGGGTGAAGCTGCAGCTTCATTTGCAGTTTTTCTTGTTATAACTTGGGAAATTATAAAAATCAAGAGTTTATGGGATTAAGTGAGCTCATAGTAGCAGTCCATTTTATGATGAATCCGGCAAAATCCTTCAGTGATATCTAGCTTAACTAGATGGAATTTTATGCACTGTTAAACAGTGTAGAAGCTCTTTAGAAACCTATGAAAACAATTTATCCATCATTAGCGACACATAAAAACAACTGTGGACAGCTTTAGTGGTCTGCTCATAAATGCTGAAGAATGAGGGCTCAAAAACATTGACTTAGGAACTGACACACTGGAAAACCTGCTGGACTCAGATTTTTTTTAAAATTTTATTTATTTAATTTTTATTTTAAGATGGAAGTCTTTGCTGGCCATTTGGATTCTCCACATGAAGAAGAGAAGCTGCAGGCTCAGCATGGTCTTTTCACACTCATTCTGCCTTTTCTGCATGTTGTACTTTGAGACATGACAGAATTGCAAGGGAATATTACTGATCCTTTCTCTTTCTTCAAATCTGTATGAAAGCATTCCCAAGTGTTCCACCTGGTAGGAATATTAAGACTGGCAGCTTTAGCAGAGCTCTGCTCTCATAATCACAATCAAATGATCTTCCTTTTTCCATTTGCACTGTGAAATAAAAAAAAAAAAAAAAGAGTTATCCTCTTTTCAGGCTTACAATTGTACTTAATGTCACAATATTCCCCACAATTTCCTATAGCCTGCATTTTCATAGATATGTGCTATACATAGCATTACTATAGGTTTGACATACTGTTGTTTGTACACAAACAATTCCAAATCAGTTAGGAACAAATCATGAAAAGAAAAAATAATCCACTGGAAAACATTTTCTGTTACATCTGTTTTCACTTCATTACAAAAGATATTTTCATACATGCATGCACACGCACGCACAAACAAAAATAGCTTTTGCTTTGTCAGAATATGGACTTCTACTCTGAAATAAAAAAAAGAGAGAGAGAGTACACTCATGGAAGAATTACTAACCATTTAGTTTCCTTGTTTATTTTGTTTAATATTTATGCATAAAAGGCACTTCATACTTCCTAGTCCATCTTCTTTCTCTTCTCTGGATCCTGCAGTGAAATCATAATAAAAAAGAGGGGGGAAAAAAAAACAATTCCAGCAAAGACAATTAGTCCATTTTACTGGCATTGGTCTATCACTGCTGAATATTTAAGAAAATGTGTGTTTACTGTCATGGCCTCAGGAGAGGTGCATTTTGTTTCCAAAAGCATCCTGCAGGACAACCATCATATAATCCTACTTGAGTGTCCTTTAGTGCAGTGTAAACAGTGTAATGCAGGAGATTTATTACAAAATAGCAACACTGAACTGTTGTGATTTCAATCTATTTAACAATCTTGAGGCTTTTTAAGGTAATGCATCAAACAATGTTTTACTTTGTTTGCAATAAAAAGTGGGTCCTGGGACTACCAAACTACACTTTGCTCTTCTGTGTATAAAGAATCCAGCCCTTTTGCACAGACATTGGTCTCAAATGAGGTGATTTTAAATGTCATAATGGAACCGAGCATATGCTCTTTTAGCTAGGCGATACCAGTCAGCTGATGTCAGAGAGACTGTCCTTGACTGGGATTATGACCACGTCTTGACGGGACATGGTTCTATTCTTGCAGTCGGTGCAGCTCTTCAATAAGGTGGTCACATACAAGGCACATATGTATGTTTTATCAGCAGAATGAGTAGCACACATTTTAGTGTCTGCCCCTTCTTACATACTGTTATCACTGGGAGCCTATTTTTGGAATTTAAACTGCTCGATCTGTGCTTAATTTGCCCCCTTGTGTTTTATACATAACTCTGAAGAAAGAATTGCAATAAAAAGAAAGAGAAACAAAGCTTCTGTTCTGTTCCTTCCCCTTGAACAAGTGATTAAAATGCACATACTTCACAAAAGACCTTGCTGCTTCTTCTGCTCACAGATAGGAACATCTTCCGAGTCAAATGTGCCTGTTTGGAGATGTTTTATAGTAATCCGCTTACTTCTATTCCCTCCTCTACTTAACAGTCCATGAAGAACTTGAGAATCTGTGAAAGCGGTGTCCTTCTGAAGCTTCTTGCTCCCTGTAGTGTAGGTCCCTCTGATGTTTCAGCCCTTGACTCTGTCACATACGCACAGCAGATAATAAAAAACCAAGTTGCTTTTCTAGAAAAGTCATGGCTCACTGATCTCATTAGGAACATACCTTATTCTTTCTCGGCAGATCCTTTGGCTCTGGCCCTTGAAGCTGTTTGAAATTCTTTGGCAGCTCAGGAGGGAGGCTGAATAGTGTGATATTTGTTCGCTCCTCATTGCCAGTCTGACAAGTGAACAGCAGTTCACCAGAGTTCAAACATCTGGCAAACAGCTCGCTGCAGCTCTAAGCTGTCACACATTAATAAAGACCAATTGTTCTGTCAAGAACATGTTGAGAAGTTTAAAGGAAGAGAAGAGCCAAGGGGAAAAGTGCTAATTAAAAGTATCTGTATGGAGCTGTAGTGAATAAAAGATGATTAATTTAACTTTCTTAAAGGTAAATCTATGTTACAGCATCAGGCATGAACTTTGTTTAGTCTAACAGAAGAGAAGAGACTGCCACCCTTACTCCTGTTGAATAACACCTTATTCACTGGATAGTTCTGTGGGATCCCTTTGGACTCTGAGATGTATTTCTGTGGTTGATGTTAAGAGAAGATGCAAGGGTACATTTCCATACTGATTCTTCCTCTAATTTTAAAATATACTAATCTGCTTCTGAAACAGGACAGCAACATATCAATCCTCTTTGTTCATGTCTTCAAACTCTTTGCTGCTCATTATCTGTCAATACGCTATACATTATATATTACACAGTACATCGGGTTTAAAATATGCCTTAAAGAGAAGCATGTGGAGAAGGTCATGAAAAACTCTCTATTTATGTTTCACAGACAATTCATACATTTTCTATTTCAAGAGATCTAACATTTGCCCCATCACTTTCCAAATGTCAGTTTCTCTGCTATTTTCAAATACATGGCTTTTGTACTGCATTGCAACATTAATTTTTAAAGAAAAATCCATGGTTTTGTTTGATACAGGCACAATATTTTAGCTTTTAATTCCATGTCTCTGACCACTTCTCTTTCTAACAGCTTATAAAAGAAGAAAAATCTCCAACGAACAGATTCTTCTCTCTTTGCTTCAGAGAGGATGAATTCAGAAACATCTTTACATCTGGAATAATCTTGTAAAACATGCTGATATCTTAGGAATGATACTAGGAACAGTCCATTCAAGAATTCCCTTGAATTTTGCCCTTCAAGAGTGAGAGATGAGGGTGGCTCATGCCCTGGAGTGTGCATGGACAGGAGTGATGGATGGGGGAAGAAGCGCTTGTTTTTCCTGCTTCTGCTGTGAGAAGTGGGGAACCCTAACGCTCAGCACCCTACGTGTCCTAAGATATTCTTGTCAGCAGTAGCTGCTGGCAGGGACCTGGCAAGGGCCATTGAGACCAGGATCATTTTGCAGTCTGCTGGTCTGGGTGAATGCCTACTGTTCTGCACCTAGAGCTAACCTTAGCGTTAAGCAACTTGAAACAGTTTTTACACAACATGTCTGAATAATTAGAGGATTTCATGTGGAAAACTGAGGTCTTTTGGAGAACAGAAATGGGCAAGGTACCTCTAAACCTTTGGATCACGATCTGAAACTGTGGTTTATACCAACTGGTAGGAACGATAATTTTTTGACAGTTAATACTCTACTTGTAAACAGGTTTTTTGGGAACAAGCTGCTCATCTTACAAATACCCACATTGGTCAGTGCACTGCCAGAGAGAGACTAAAGGCTAGAAAGACACGCAATATAATGAATGACTTAGAGATTTCTTTGGAGGCATAATACAGAAATTTACATTATTACTACAAGTGGTGTACTAGTGCTCAGAATACAGATGTGCACTTCAGTAAGCTCTTTTCACAGATTTTTCTTTAAAAAGCAGTTTAAAATAAATGCGCAGTCTACCTGCCAATAAGTTTTCACAGCCAAGACTAAGCAGGGGTGATTCTCTGCATAGTATTTGTCATCATTGGCCTTGTGGTAATTAATCCATCTGTCCATTGCAGCTGATCCTCTGCATCTGTTCCACAGATCTTTGCTGAATTGCTGGTTGAAGATGAAGTGCTTAGATGTGGAAGGAAGCATACAGCTCTTCTTGGAGCGGCTTTTTGTCAGCTTTCCTATTGCTAACCTCACATCTGCTTCAGCATATAAGACAGCTGCATGAGGTGTCTTCACCATGAGCTTTTGAAGGCATTTGAGATGCATGGTGAAGGGTCTAGAGAACAAGTCTTATGAGGAGCAGCTGAGGGAACTGGAGTTGTTTAGTCTGGAGAAAGGGAGGCTGAGGGGAGACCTTATTGCTCTCTACAACTACCTGAAAGGAGGTTGTAGCGAGGTGGGTGTTGGTCTCTTCTCTCAAGTAACAAGTCATAGAACAAGAGGAAATGGCCTCAGGTTGCACCAGGGGTGGTTTAGATTGGATATTGGATAGATTAGGAAAAATTTCTTCACCAAAAGGGTTATCAGTCACTCGAGCAGGCTTCCCAAGGAAGTGGTTGAGTCACTGTCCCTGGAGGTATTTAGAAGACGTGCTTAGGGACATGGTTTAGTGGTTGGACTTGGCTGTGTTAGGTTAATGGGTGGACTTGATGATATTAGAGGTCTTTTCCAACCAAAACAATTCTATGATTCTGTGAGTGCTGGGGTGAGATGGGGGCACAGTTGTTCCAGGCTCATTGGGAAACAGAAGTTGCATGTTTCTGGTGGGGAGAGTCCAAAGCCTGAAGCACCTGTGCTGCTTGTGGGTGTCCCCTGAGGCACTGCTAGGATGCCCCTGTGGCAAGGTGGTGTAAGTAGGTCGTCAGTTTGTCCCTCTGGCCATCGTTGGAAGACTATTGCAGGACAGTGTAGGTACAACCTTGTGTCTCTGTCTACCAAATGGGAAGAGGATAAACTTCCCTATGTTGGGAGAGGAAATGTCCCAATACAATTGCAAACTCTACTATGACAATAGGTGCTATATTTGTTCATAAGCTTCATTATAATTTGCCACTGAGTAGTCCAAATGTTTATTACAGTCCCAGAGGTGAAACTTTACTGGGAACAATTACAGTTTCACAACAGTGTAGATTAGGGGTTCCATTTCACTTCAAAATAGCAATATTCTTTTGTAATAGTACCTAAATATGACGTATCATTTTAAAATGAGAACTGGAACTATTACAAGTTGCAATTCATTGTGAAACACATTGGATGTATTGTATTTGAGTGATCTATTTCTCCTCATTTAACACTGTAAACTTGTTAACTTGAGTTTCATTTCCCCTTCATCAGTTGTAGTGTGGGGGACTTTGAGGTAGTGATCTTTGCTGTATATGAATGCACTAAAGCAGGTGGATCAAATCAATTTTAATATGGGAAACTAACAAAAAATGGCACAGAAGTAGTGATGTCTTCAAAAACCATATTGCTAAGAGGCCTATGGCAGACTTCTCTCCAAGATTTTTCTGTAGTAGCTGTACTGGTACCAGAGAAATTCTCTGGTAAATTACAATTCATTATGGTTTTATGGGGCTATTTTCCCCCTGGGTATCCTTAAGTTTTTATAGAGTCTCACTAAATATCGTGGTTGTTTACAGTGTTCATCAACACAAGTGGTGGCAAAATAGTCTTCCAGCACATGATTCACAATGTTATTGCTGTTGAAATAATGTGTCTTCTCACTTTCTGATGGGCTGATTTTCTTCAGTGCATCTAAAGAAGGGTAGATGATCACAATATTGAGTGTAGGGTAAAAGAACACTGTGAGTGAAAGTTACTCAACAACAGCAGACTTTAGAAATCTTGGAAGACCAGTTCTTTCTCTAACAATAATAATATTGTTGACGATGATGTAAAGTTCTTCTACTGGATTTCTAAGGTGATTATATTCAAGTGTCCCAACAATTCTTTATTATGCTCTGTATATAGCAACGTTTAATCCACAGCTTTTGGAGTGTCAGAAAATATATTTAACAAAGTAGCTATGTAAGTTACTATTTAAGACGTAAAATGACTATAATAAAAAACTGGGAAAAGAAAGCATATGAAAAGATGAAATTTACTATCTAGTATAAATAAGTGAGCTGACAGAGCATCTTCTAAGAAATCAGTACTGTGGAGGCAGCCTCATTATTTTATTATGAAATTACTCATATTGCCATTCTTGAGATTTAATTTTGCCATACACTTTAAGGTTCTATTAGCCACCCTGA
Source organism: Balearica regulorum gibbericeps (assembly GCF_011004875.1). Taxonomy (NCBI): domain Eukaryota; kingdom Metazoa; phylum Chordata; class Aves; order Gruiformes; family Gruidae; genus Balearica; species Balearica regulorum. The sequence goes on along the minus strand of NC_046188.1, from coordinate 48,700,246 downwards.
ATTATTTTAATGCAGGACTTCACACTATAAATTTGGGAGAGAAAAAACCTAAAAATATAGTCTGTGCTATATTGTATATTTGGTTCCAACTTGAAATATACAAGTGAGACATGGGAAGCTGTTAGTAACCAGTAATAAATTTAAAGGATCACGGTAGCTTTAAAGAATTCAGGCTTGGTAGAATGTGTGCTTTCACTGTCACAAAGCTAAAAGGAAAATCTCTGCCTTGGAACCCCAAAGGATTAAAATTATTTCGAGCAGCAGGGTTTAAAAACAAATTTATTTGCAGTTTGGGGAAGGTTGACCATTTTGTTCAAGAACTCCATTATGTAACTCTCTAGTTCTCTATTATATCACTCTATAGACAAACATATCTCTGTAAATTCAAGACTGCAGTAATTGAAATCAGGTAGTCAGATCTTCATCTGGTGAATTGATACAGCACTGATGATTTCAGTCTGGGACCTTTAGAGATTAGTAAAAGAATGGAAAATTGAAAGGTTAAAACTACTGCTCTTGGAATTGAAGTTGCTCTCCTAATTGTTGGTGATTTCCTCTAGCAGTATAGAAATATTTATAATAACTGCACTAAAATACTGGACTATTCAGTCTCAGCTAAGGGAAGCTGATAACAGTTTTTTTGATGTTTCTAAATCAAAGGTATCTAAAAGCACATCAGGTGAAAAAGAAAGTTGAAAATGAAGCAGAGATAAGGGATTCAAAACAATTTCAGATCTACACACTCATATTATGTCTTGGATCTAGTCAGACTAACCCTGCTGATAAAAGGTAAATGGGAAATAGATTTGGGAAGGCAAATCCAAAATGAAATTTGGCATGATTATTTTTTAGGAAGTATGTGTGTATATATATAACTCCCCCTTGCCCACCACATATTTCCTCACAGACAGGTATCCCATAAAGTTTGGCATGCTTCATGTAAAAATGAATACTGCTCTTCAAGAGGCACAAGTTTATTGTTTATCATTTGCACATAAAACAATTGGTTTACACTTTTATTATTGTCTCAGAGATTCCTGGCCTCCACTTCTCCTTCCTGTTCCTTCCCTGGGCTCACAAAAATTGTTGGTTTTATTATGTGCATCAGAGCCACACATTTATGTCCACATGACCCCTCCAAGTCCCCAGGTGTGGCCGAGCAGGCAGGAACTGCTGCCAGCAGGAGAAAGACCTTCCCACAGGTGCCTACAGGAATGCCTCTCCCACACCCCCTTTCTATCTGCTTACTCTCACTCTTACATCCATGTAGGTTTCTGTCCCTCTGGGAGTGCCAAATCATAAATCATCTGTGTATGTCATCCTTTTCTAACTGAGGGTATGAAAACCCCTGCAGACATAGGAGGAGAACATTAACTGACTATTGACAATTACTTTTTGGAAGGGTTTCCTGGCTGTACTCACAAGATGCACCAATCAGATTTTGTACCCATGATTTTGGTGAATCCTTGCAGGATGCTTCCCTTAAATGAAACCATGTGAATCTTTCTTCTTGAGAAGATGAGGTGGCACTCACCCCTTGTGAGGTGTAAATGCCAGAGGGGTTACTGCTTGCATCACTTCCATGGGAAGAACTGCAGGTTCTAGAGTGTGTCTTTGTTATGACTGCAGCTAGAGGGGTCGGTGACCACTAGTGTGCCCTGCCATGTCTTGATAAAAGGGATTTTAAGCACCTAATGGTCATTTAGTGCAATAAAAATAGCACAAGATGAAAACTCCTCCTCTTACAGAGTAAAAAATACATGTTTTAAACTGAGTGTCCAACACCACAAATATAAACCATTAGGGGGACCCCCTGTGATACAGAAAGAGTTATAAACAGATACACTGCAGTATTTTTATATTACTTTTGACAGAAGTATAACCAGAGCAGTATATCTTACATTTTTAATCAATTTTCCATTTTATAGCCTCGTTTTTGGAAGTAGAGCTGGAATTCTGCATAGCCATCATTCTGTGCTGTTGAATGATTTCTTGGATTTTCTTTGCTGTAACAAAAGTCATAACTAGTGAGTGTGTCATACTTATTTTCTACTGATTGCTATGTAGCCGTTAAGCATGTTTTTATATAGATGAAAATCTTGACATCATATTAAAATGTAAGTAGGCAGAGAAAGTCTTCCCTTGCCTGAGCAGCATGTGTTGTTTGGAGGACCTCAGAGCCAAGCGCTCTGCAGTTACGCCGTGGTTCCTTGGCTCATACTCGTGCAATGTGCTCAGCCAGGAATGAGCAAGGCTGAAGCATAAATTCTGTATATGCTGGGAGAAGAGAACTCAGACCAAAGAAGCTTTAACTTCGTGGAAGGCAAAGCTACCTGAAAGGCTGATGCTGCAGCCTATGCAGAGTCTAGCCCAGAACTTGGAGGAAAGTGTCTGTCTGAAGGACACAAACATTTCTGCTTCCCAATGGCTGCTTTCTTTCCTCATAGTTGGTGCAGAACAGATACCATGTACTTGCTGTCATGGTCCTTCTCACCACTAGGAGCGGAAGCCACCTTTCAGCAGGGTTTACAAGGTATAATATTGTCAGCTTTAGTTACATGGTTAAATTATGATTTAGATACTCCTGTTTTGCTGTTGGGTTAAATTTCCTCTGTAGTTTTTTCTGGATGTTCTGGGCTAAACCTAATTATCCACTTCATTTGATCAATTCTTTAGAAATGGAAATTTACTGAAATCACTGACATCAGCATGGCATCCCACTGACTTGATGGACATGGGTTATCACTTCCTACTTATTCTTTCTATTTTGATCTGTCATTTAAACTATTAATGAGCTGCTAAAAAATTATAACATCTCCCTAACTTTATCAATACTTGGAGTTTTATTGGGTGTTTCTACTTCAATTTTCTTCCTAGCAGCTGGTATAGTGCTGTGTTTTGGATTTAGGATGAGAATAATGTTGATAGCACACTGATGTTTTCAGTTGTTGCCAAGCAGTCAAGGACTTTTCAGCTTCCCATACTGCCCTGCCAATAAGAAGATGGGGGGCATCCAAGAAGCTGGGAGGGGACGCGGCCAGGACAGGTGACCCAGACTGACCAAAGGGATATTCCATACTGTGTAATGTCGTGATCCATATATACTGGGGAGTTGGTGGGGAGGTGGGGCAGTTCAGGAAGTAGCTGAGAATCTCCTTTGGGTGGTGACAAATTTGCTGTTATCACGTTTTGTATATTTTATTATTGTTGTTGTTACTGCTATTATTATTATTAATTATCATCATCATCATCATCATTATCTTCCTTTTCTGTCTTATTAAACTGTCTTTATCTGAGCCCACGAGTTTTCATTTTCTTTTTTTTTTTTCTTTTTCATTTTCAATTCTCTTCCCCATCCCACTGGGAGCATGTGTGTGTGAGTGAACGGCTGTGTGGTTGTTTTAACTGCCTCCCAGGTTAAACTATGACAAATGCTGATAATTAAACATTATATAAAGTCTAGTAGATGTAATCTGCTACAGAGCTCTCTGAAAACATCTATATTCACTTTCAATGTTGAGATTTTTTGGCAGTAGGTATTTTAAATACATTTCTAATTAAATATCAAATACTGTCATTTTCAACATGCTCAACAGTTCCTCATCTTCAGCAAGTAGGGGAAGACACTAACAGATTTAACTTGTACTGCGTCACAAAATGAAGGAAGACGAGATATAGTTACCGGCTACAGTTATATTTTTGGGAACACTGGAGTAGGGAAGGCACTGTCTAAGCCAAAGAATGATACTGATACAGGAACAAGAGATTATAAAAGTGGTTATGATGAACTTGATCTGGGTGTGAGAAAGCTTCTGAACATCAGAGTGATGTTATTTCCAAACAGGGTAGCAAACAACAAAATCTGAACTGATTCAAATGTGGAGCGTGGGTTCCCTGAGAGCTTTATCCAGCCAGGGACAAACCACCACCAGTGCTCACCAGATCCACAGCAACTTCCTGGTACCAGCTGCAAGGGGCTGGAGGAGGCTGGGAAAAGGCCATGTCCTTCCCCTGGACCCCAAGGGGAACTGCTTTGGTCACTCCTCTCCTTTTTCAGACTGTAACCCTTTGTATGACAAGGGTACATTCAATAGTGGAGGTGGCACTTAGGCACCAGAAGTGTCCCTTCCAGTCCTACATTCTTAGGAGCAGTCTTCTCTCAAGTCTTAGAGGTCTTTGGGTGTATTCACAATGATCCTGGGCCCTTGGAAATGTTTTTAAAGGCTTCAGCAGTAGTCAGGCACCTAGTGAGATTTGCAATGGAAAGTCAATGAACACTCCAGAACAGAACATCTTCCCCCTGAAGTCACTCCTGGCTGTGAGAACTTTGAGAGGATGATTTCATGTGACAGTGGTTGCATTTTGCACCTGTTTTACATATGCCAAGATGACTGTGCTGTGTATCAGGCAATACCAAATCTGCCTTTTGTGTGTGCATGTTTAGACAACTAGATTTTAGAGCTTATCTATAAAAATTCTTTCATTCTTTCTTGCCTCCAAAGGGCAGAATTCTTGGATAGCTTATTATCATTAAAAACATAGACTTCACTGAAACAAAATGAGGCAAGTAGGGTCCTCAGAACACAGTGATGGTTATTATTTTTGTTGTAAACCCATTTTTTTACCTCTTTTGGAATTATTTAACCCCTCTCAGGGGCAGTGAAAGGAGTGACCTGAAAGTGTGAGATGTCGATGCACTGCCAATGGATATTTTTTTTTCTTATTGCTGTGCTGACATGAACTCAGCAGATATATAAAATACAATGTTCCAACCCATTTCACCCTCCAAGTTGGAGTGAGGTATGTTCATTTTCACTCTCTGCACTCACTGCCTGTTCTTGGTCAGAGAGTCAGAGCTCATGTTGCTGTACAATCCTGAGCTTCTTTTATGAATTTAGCTGGAATGCTGCTAGTGATCTTTCTTCATTGCAAATTTTAATCTTGACTTGCAAAATCAGAAGCTCTTTCCTGGCTGCACAGATGATTACCATACTTCAGGTAAAGTCTCAGATACCCTGAAGTATCTTGGATAGGTTCTCACAATATCCTTTTTCAGTGATTCTTTTTCATTACCACGCTTGGTGTGCCTTTTTAATTCTGCATATTGGCTAGTGACAGATTAATTTTTTTGACTGCATAGTGGTCAGTCTGTCTCTGATTCTATTTCTTCTTGTATTTATCCTTTCTACTGCCAGAGAACCATGAGAACCAGATGAAAATATTTGCCCCATTTGGATCCTGAGAACAGAATCTGCTGTCAAGAGAAAAGTGTACGGAGAAAATTCCAACAACAACAACAAAACCAATTATAATTTATGGACAAAATGAGCAGCAGGTGTTTTTTGGAAGACTGCAATGCCATCACCTTCTTGTTTTCTCCTTTTCAAATAGAAATTAGAAGCAAACCATAATCTCTGACTCTAACTCTCCCGAACGGAGCAGAAATTCCAAGATCTAAATTTTTGTTATGGACTCCTCCTCTGATTGCTGAGCTAAAGAAAGTCTCAAATTTGAACTAATTCACATTTGATGAATGAACCTAATTTTGAGTGAATCTTTTGACTAACTCTTCTTCATCTGTATTTTGAGTCTATCATCTGGTCTTTTTATAAGATATTAAGTTTGATGGATATCAGCCTACTAAGTGGCCTCTATCATTATAGAAAGTGAATCCCTTGAAGACATGAATAAATTCATTCTTCTCTGGCTTCCTCTTCTACCCTCACTTTACATATGGGAAAAAGAAGTGCAGAAAAATTAAACAACTTTCTCAAGGTAACATAGGAGTTTGGTGACAGGAATTGATCTGATTTTCTACATCCTAATTCAGTGTTTTGAATGCATGACCAATCTTTCTCTCTGTTTTCATCTGGCGAGATATTTTGAAAGAATTTTAAAAACCTGGGATGAAATTTTAAATTGCAGTTGTCCCATCTCCTTCAAACATTTTGTTCTTATTAAATATCATTGGGATGTGCTGGTTCCTCAGAAGCCCAAAGCAGCTTATTATTTTAGTGCAGCCTGGTCAGTAGTTCCTTACAAAACAAACTACTTGCAGTTAGCAGGAATTTGGGAATCTGATGCTGAATTCCCAGTGGAGATATATAATTTGGCAAGATCTCATGGTTTTGACTGGCATTTTTAAAGCAGAAGCCACATTTTGGAAAACTTTAATATTGACCTCTCACTTATAGCTGTTTCAAACACAAGTAATCTCCAAAAGATATCATTGTACTCTTATTTACTCGTTAGTTTGTAAGAGATTTTAGTACCCTTTTCATTCACTTTTAAAAGTTATAAATATATTTTATTGCTTTTTTGTTTTGTTTTGTTTTTTTTCTGGTTAGTGTATTGATCAGTTTAGTGTAGGGATTCAGAAACTTTGGGCGTCATACTAAATGAAACTAAAAAATTGGATTTCCCTGTATTTGTAAATAAGCCAGATCCTCTTATCAGTCTTTTACTTGACTTGCTAATAAATGGACTGTTCCATTTGTGTTAACTGAGAGAAGAGGCAGGATAATGGAGAAATTCTTGAAAAGAGCATTTCAGATATGTCATGGCAAAAGATGACAAGCATCACATTAACATTTACAGAGGAAGTAGAAAGAGACGACAGAAATGACCTAAGGAAAGTTTAGCTGCTGTGGATCATTTGTTGCTTATGGCTTTACTACAGTGGAACAGAGGTTTGTGGGAGTCCTTTAAATCAGGCTAAGTCAGATTCCTGTTCGGTGACTTTTGGATCATTTCCTGAAATGTTCTGTTTGCTGAACAGCAAGCCAAACCTTTCCAACTCTGTGCTGGAAAGTCCTATATTGTACTGCTGATGTTGGTACGTCGTGTCAAAAGGAGATGAGGGAAAGTTTCCAATTCTCACGAGAGCATTTCACTCAAAAAGTTGAGTTAGGGTGTCAATCATGTGACCCAGCCAACTTCCATGAGCAATCCTCTACTTCCATATTTGCTAAAAAGGAATTGTAACAATCTTTCCACCTTCTTTTCTGCCATTGTGAGGCTGCTCATTTCTTTCCTTGTGGTGGCTGATATTATATCAAACTTCAGATATTGTCACATTGTGGTGGGTTGACCCTGGCCAGCAGCCAAACACCTACCCAGCCTCTCACTCACTCCCATCTCCTGCAGGATGGGGAGAACATAGAAGAAAGGTGAGAAGACCTGTGGATAGAGATAATAGTGATTTAATAGGGAAAGCAATCGCTGAGCACACAAGCAAAGGAAAAAAGAGGAACTCATTCACTGCTTCCCATTGGCAGGTGGATGTCCAGCCAATTTCTAGGAAGCAGGGCTTCAGGATGCCTAACAGCTGCTTGGGAAGACAAATGCCATAACCATGAACATCCCCCCCCTTCTTCCCCTTTTCCATGAGGTTTTATTGGTGAGCACAACATCATATGGTATGGAATATCCCTTTGGTCAGTTTGGGTCAGCTGTTCCAGCCGTGTTCCCTCCCAGCCTCTTGCCCGCACCCAGCCTGCTTGCTGTGGGGGGAGGACGGGAAAAGTGAAGGCCTTGGTGTTGTCCAAGCGCTTTTCAGCAATAGGCAAAACATGGGTGTGTTATCCACATGCATGTGTACAGCCCCAGATACAAAGCACAGCACCATACAGGCTGCTGTGAAGAAAGTTACCTCCATCCCAACCAGAACCGGTACACACATTTATCACACACAGAAGTATGCTAATTGCTTTTCTGAGTATTTTTCATAATACCTTCTTCTTCTGAACCTCAACATTAAATTGGTCACCTGACTTTAATAGGCTTCAATATATTATATTGATGACCTGACTTGAATAGACTTCAAGAATTTGAAGAGAACATATCACTTTCAAATACCAATTAATCTAGTACAATTATTTCTAGTGTTCCAAGGCTAAAACCACTCTTCCTTGAATATCATTATTGCTTAATAAATTGCATACTTTCCTTTTGAACAATATTAAATAATTGCCCCTCAAATTTGCAACTGGATGACTGTTCACATGATGCATAATGCCTTATGAAATACTAATTGATTGCTTTGTGCAGTGTCTCAGTGGAATAATTGCTTGTTTAGTGCAACACTTTCATTGAACAAATGCTTATTCTTTGCATTTTGCCTTTGTAAAATAGTTTTCCTTCCACTGTAATATTATCAGAAAGATTTCTGGTTTGGAATAATTGGACCATAATCTATGATATCATTTAATTACTGAAGCATGAGCTATATAGCCACTGGTTTTGGGTTTGGGGTTTTTTTTGTGTTTGTTTTTTTTGGGGATGTTTTTTGGTTTTTTTTTTTGGGGGGGGGGGGGTTGTCTGCAGTCAGTTTTTATACCTATCCTTTTAAGATACTTCATGTTTATATTTTCTGCTGCAAGATTTGTCAAAAACTGGCTTATCAAACCAATGCTGTATTGCCTCTCTTAGAAATCAATACTTCCAGGTTTGAAGGAAGATAGAATAAAGGCAGGGATCATAAGGAAAAACTGTCTTCCCATTTTTTTATTAACATAAAGAATTGCAATAGAATTGTTTCTGGTTGGAAGTCGTCATCCCTAAACTTAAGTAGTGGTAACCAGCATAGAAAAATCTGCAAAGTCTAGATTGATTTGGGCTCCTGCAGAGATTTGGTTGTTGAACAGTTTGTGTCCTGGTGGAATTCCTGTTGATGTACCCAGGTGAACAGTCAGGTTCATGAGACATGTTTTTCCCTTGGTAAATCTCCTTGCTTCCTATGTAAACCTGAAGTAATGCAAAAGTAAAAGGGTGGTGTAGTCTGCATATACACACTGAGATATCCCCGTCATGTCCTGATGGGATGCAGGAGAGGCCCACAGCCAGAGTCAGTATTTGGAAAATGTTTCCAGGTCCCGTAGCACAGATCTAGCATCTGTGAGCTGAGTTTAAACATGTTCTGGAGGAGCAACATGAAAATAGCTTGGAATAGGAACCTGAGAATGAATCTGGCTATGAGAGACTCCCTGGATAGTTTCTGGTAAAGATGATATGCCTGGTGCTTTTCTTAGACCCACATGCAGGCTGTCAGGACTGTGGAGTTGATAACTAGAAGATTGTACCACAACTGTATTTTTGTATTCAGGAAGCAACATGTTCAAATTCCCATACATATGTTTTGACTTAATAATGTATTTTTAAATATTGCTATGAAATGAAGGGCTTAGTGGGTTCCCTTTGCTTAAAGCTAAAATTCCTTCCTTTTTGAGAGTGTAAAAAGAGCTGTATGGAATTACGTCCTCACTGAGCTGATTATAAAGTAGATCATTAAATCCCTAAATATTTGGCATGCGGTTCAACAATTGTTTATTTGTCAAATGTATTTAGAATTTTTTCCAAAAATGTAATTATGTTTTTCCTAGGGAAAGATTAAACAAGAAAAAACAAACATTGTAACCCTGATTTAGCAGAAGACTTATTTATGAATGATAAGGTGGTAGTTTTGCTTTGCATGGTACTTCAGTTAGAAACCTGCTTGCTATGTTTCTTTCCCTTTACTTATTTTCATTGTACCCAACCAGCTGCTTTTCAGCAGTGATACCATCTGGGCTAAGTGGGACATATTCTGACAATACATTTCCAGTTTGTATCCACATACAGACAAAACAAACCAGAACACAACAGCCAACCATTTGTGAAAATTTCCTGCTGGGATTAATTCATTACAGATGCATTTAGTGACACACAAGACACAAAATATGAAAAGAGTTCCACCTAATCTCTCAGAGATTTAATTCTGAAGTCAATAGTGGGTATATTCTCACATCAGTGATTTGTATACGATTCCACCTTTTTTCTCTGTAGATAAATATGTTTTGATTACTTTGGCAAGTTCAATATTAAGTAAATGAAAAGGCATCAGTGAATAAGTGATCAGGAAAATACAGATGATTTGGAGCTGAACACTGTAATTCACAGATCCTACATTTTAGTTAAGTGTGCTCTCTTATCTGTATTACAGTATGAGAACAACCATCATTATTTCATATGCTGATAAGGAGGAAAACAATATTTCTTTTCACTGTCCTTGGGGTATGTAAGGATGTTTTTAAGTTTTGAAAAAGAAAGATTGAAAAATCATTTTCCCAAAGAAAGCCATTTAGAAATACATTTGCTAGTAAGAAAATAATCTAGTATTTTAGCTTTGTTGTCAGACTATCACAGCCAAAAAGGCCAAAAAGTAAATTACTGAGGACATCTGATCTGACTTTTCTTCTTCTTTATATGACATCATGCTCTTTAGCTAGAATACAAATTCTGTACATACTATACTAGATGATCTTTAAGGTTCCTTCCAACCCAAACCATTCTATGATTCTATGATTCTATGCTAGCATGCTGAAAACAAGATGAATCTTTCCATGTGAAGGATGTGAAGGAACTTTGGCACAAGATTTGTGGAACATGCATAGTTTATGACACTTTTATGAAGAAAACTTCCCACTAGATATACTAAAACCCCCTCATCTTCCAGCCACAGAATTTAGCTTAAGGATGTCTTAAAGTCCCTACAAAACAAAAGAGAGCATACATATTTTTTTACATATGCTCCTGAAATTTAGGTACATCTAAAACCTGAAAGTATTTACAGAAGCTTAAATCTTAGGATGAGATTTTGTGTCACTATTTTTCATGCATAAAGGAAGTACATAATCATACATCCATTCTGTTCCTTGGCAGGCTGTTGCTTATACAATGCCATGAAGGCTTTACTGGTTGAGAATCATAAGTCTGAAATGGGATTGCCCCATTACAAATCCTTTTGAGCTCTCCAGATCTAACAGAATAACCCATTCTTCTGCCTCATTAAAGTTGCTAATTCAGGAATTACCCTAATCTCAAAGCCAGCCCACTTTAACAGATGTGAACCACTTAGGTATCTAAAATCATATTTAATTCTCTTTGAATATCTTTATTGTGAAGGCTTTTCTTTCTTTCTTGTTCAGAGTTACTGAAACTTCTACTTGTATTATCAACCAACAGCTGGTATTCTGTGCTTGAAGCCGTAGTGTTATTTTTTAAAATGCTATTATTAAACTTTTTATTATTATTTCAAAGCTTTTCTTTGCTCATCATTTCTTTACCCATAAATTAAGCTTGACAAAGTTTTTCTCTGATGAAAATTTAAATAAAGGCTTCAAATAGGAAAATAAATTGGTGCAGCAAATGCCAGATTTGTGCAGACACCATGAAAGTATACTTTGGAGCTAATTACTTCAGCTTTCTTGCATGCAGGTGCTTAGCCCTGGGAAGCACTAAAGGGTGAAAGAGCTCTGAAATCAGTGCAGAGTCAGATGGGAGAGTAAAATGTGGAAGTATTTGAAACCTTTTGAAGAGCCACAGCCTGGATTTGCTTAAACAAATAGGGATGTAAGTTCTTCAGGAACAGGAAGCAAGACTGCTTGAAAGCTTACTGGATGGTGTCATGTAAAGGGTAAAAGTCTGATGTGTGGCTGAGGGAGGCCCTCCCATTGAGTCATGAGGTTCAGAAAGGACCCCCTTGCTTTCTAATCTCCTTTTCAGAGATGTGGCTAGGTTCAGTCTTAGTCCCAGACTTGGTCAACGGTTTATGTCTAAAGGATTATATATAGCCACATATCAGAGACAATGTTTGCCTGTCAGACCCCCCAAAGGACTTTCACTGACTCAGTTTTGCTAAGTTGAAACTAATATAAAGTTTGTTGAAGTGACAGATGTAAAGAGTTCAGAATTGCTGTGGATAAGTGCACTTGCTGCAATATCACTAATATGTGACTGATTATAATTATAACACTAGCAAAATACCATCCCGGGTATTCTCACTGAAAAGTTGAAATTGCAATGGTTACCAAGAAGGTGTCCCTATCTTGGGTGGAGAAGAAGGAACACAACCTGTCAACTGCCTCTTTGGGGTTTTCAATCTCTTCTCTCCCTCCCAGGGGTAACTTCCTCAATATCCTTTATATCCCAGCCTTAGCTGTTCCCTCCCAGGGCTGATGTTTAACATAATTTGGGTGGACAGTTGAGTACTATAGTCATATGTGTTTAGCATGTAGTCCTTTTATCTCATTATCATATTTAGGGGGGTCAACTTTAATATTCATTTCATGGATAATTAAACAAAAGGTCTCACTCTGGGCACCGTGGCCTTCAAGATTCTGTGTAGAAACCATCTATCTCTTTATTCCACATTGTCTAGGCAAAACAGAGCTGTCTTGCTGCTGTAAGACTCCTTCCTTGAGCTGCTTCTCATACTAACCTTATGGATCTCCATCTACAATGTTTGTACAAGAGATAAGCAGACATGGGTGTTTTTAACCTCTTATGTACAATTCCCACAGATGGGAGATTATGTGACAGTGTTTGTCCTTGTCTTCAGGTGAAAAGACAAATCACAGAACTTTCTGCAAAAATCTTCAAAGATTCTCAGCATTTCTGTATTATTTGTACTCTCATCTGTCTGGATCTGGTGTTTCAGGGCATGAAAGGATCAGAAATATTTACCATTATCCCAGTGAATTTGCTGGTGTGGCTCTGTAATGAGTTAGGGACGAGCTCAGCTCCCACCAGAGTCATTTGGAACAGTCTCATTGCCTTGATATCATGTTAATCATGCTCTGAGTGCTCAGAGAAGTGGAACAGAACAGACCTGAACAGACTATTCTTTCTTATAATGTGACATTTTGGTACCAAGAAGGGGAAAAAAAAATCACCTAGGAAAGATCAGAAACAGATTACATTTTAGGACAAAGAGATAAAATGTGAAAGATGGTCAAACCAAAAATAATCCCAAGTACTTTCCAGCCTGGAAAAAGGCTAAGACATGTGGCATTCTCTTGAGGTATACACATTCTTAATGGCTTGGAAAATGCCATTAGAAATTACTATTTCCAGCCTTACAAACTCCATCATCTAAAGAGGATTATTAGATTAAGACAACTAGAAGAGTGGGAGGAATGAGTTAAGTCTCAGCCAGTTCCTGTTTTCCTTACTATCATTTTCTCAATGCATTAAAGTTGTGCCATTTGTTATTTCCATTAACCCCTTAATCTGAGAGGTGTCAATTTAGTCTCGTCAGGTTAATGTCTTAGGGAGTGGCTGTGCTGCTGACCTCTGATTTCTTTGTCCTTTCTCTCACCAGTTTGATTGTTTTGCCACTTTTTGCTTTCCCTCATGTACCTAGTTAGGTGTTTTAGGAATGTGGTGTCTCTACCAATATTTGGTGTACTGTGGTTCTTTGTATGGTTGGTAAAGACATATTGTTTATGCCTGTTTGCTAACGCTAAGTCTACACAGCCCTTGAGCAGCAGGCATGACAGTGACTATACAATGACCCACACATGGGGCCATCCCTGAAAGCAGGTCCTTTTGTGTGGGTGCAGATGATCATCCTGCTGCCATTGAATGTCCTACTGAGTCCCTGGGCAGTCTGGCGATGTGAAATTATGTATGCTTCCAAAGCTGACTTCTGCATACACCAAACCTGTCATAGATAATGAAAGGTCAGGAAAGGAAAACTTACCACAATACATTTCCTGTAATGGATAAAGGTGCTTTTCTTTCCACTGACAAAGTTTGCAAGGGGAATTCAGAAGATACTTGACCTCAAATATGACTCTATCCTTAGGAAGAAGATAAGAGAATGGCATTATTTTCCCCAGCCCTCATTCTAGACTGTAATCTTATATCCCTCCTTGGCTGCTGTGCTTGCCTGCTGTGGAGTGGGACAGAAAGTCCTAAGCAGAAGCTGAAAAATAAATGTATTTAGAAAGCCTGGTAAAGCAGTTTCCCATGCAAAAGAATAATATAAATGTGTTACAGTTTAACAAGTTACTGAGACAAAAACTCTGGAGGTAATTCGAATAACCAGCAAGATGACATCCTAAGGGAAATAAAGTATGTAAAGGAGTCACAGGAGAAAAAGGTTTTACAAATTCCTTTAAAAAAATCTTACCAATAAAGGACAGCAATACTTCACTTGAAAATCAATCAAAATTTTCTGGAGCCAGACTTGAGGACATACTGTAGGGAAATGTCTAGCACAGAAGAAAAGAGCAAGGCTTTGCTTTATATATTAGAGATAAGGCTTCAATTTTTTACATGAAGAATTCTTTCTCTGCCTTTACTTTTCCAGAAGAATCTGAGGTATCTTATCTAAGGACACGGAAATAATAACAGCACCAGCAACACCATTTCTGCCTGTTACTAAAGAAAGCAAAGTAGAGGTCATATCTGCCTTTCATTTGGGGAAATAAAAGGGTGAGAATGATGCTTAGGTTGGTTTGAGGTGCCCCTATGGCTGCTGAGGGTTTGCAAGTGCACGCAGTAACCCTTTGGGCTTGCTTGCCTGAAACCGAGCTTCCAAATGCATCAGTCCCTGTAATGAATTAAAACTGCTATCTTCTTTTATTTACATTAGTTACCTAAAGAATGCAGGGCAGCTAAATCAGGAAGTGTCAGGTACAGGGGAGACCTGGTTGTATTTTACTGTGTTTGACAGCATAAAGAGTCTCAAGCTCATCCTGACTTCTCTGTATTACTGCTAAAGGACCACAGGCAAATTATTGTTTAGTTGCATTCCTGTCTAAAAGTGAGGGTGCAAGAGTGTGACAAAGAAACCAAGAAGGAAAACAAAATAAAAATCAAAATGGTGGGCTTAAAGCACTATAGGTACTTCCAACAGAGGGAAAACAAAAGCAAAAAGCCATACATTATTCATGAATATCCATGTACACACAGGAGAATTAAGGTAAACCCATGTTTATAGTTCCTCCCCCCTCTCTTCAAGAAGAGAGAAGAAGTAAACATTAAGTGAGGAAAAAGACCGAAAGTGTGTTATTAACATCCTCAGATGTTGTGAGTGATACGCCTGATGGGCAAGACCCATATGGGGCATAAGCAATTCCTTTAAACACCAGGAATGTTTTTGTAAGAGCTAGATTGAACCATGAGTGGCAGCAGCAATGACAGCAGATATTTTACAGTGCTTTTAAGGGTGACTACTGCAGTGTCATAAGACTGAAAATACTTGGCTATACTGAGTCTACAGCAACGTGCAAATCACATTCCCTTGAGGCAATCACTGTTACTAATTTATCTCCAGAGTTGCATGGGTAGTAATTATACTCCTCATGTATATTAATCTCTTCTCCTGTTAGAACAGAAATTCTACCTTGTACATTTCTGTGACATGCTCATTCTGAACATCTTCTGTACCACATGCTTCTTTGTGCTTATATTCTGCAGAAAATATCTATTTCAGTTGGACAGAAGTTAATTTTCATCTCCAGCGCAAAGCACAAGTCAGCTGAGTTATAGAAGAAAAGTATGAAAAGATCAGTACTAGGTCCTAAATCTTCTGAGAAAGGTTGTTTTCTGATGTAATACAGGGGGCTGGTAAATAGCATCTCAGTTACAATAGCTGCCTTTGAGATGAGAGAGTAAGCCACTGCAAGTTGCTTATATGAGCTTCATACTCATGCAGTCTTGTCGTTTTTCACTAGTTTAATACTACACAGAAAATGAATTTTAAAAACATGCCATAAATGATTGCATTTTCAGATGAACAGCACAGCAAACTTTTAATCGAGGTTTTGAAAGAGTTTGCCAGCATTTTCTGTGTTTCAAAATACCATGCTTTACTCACCTCAGTCACTGGAAAACTCTAGAGCTGATTTCAAGTGATTTTCCCAGCCTGACACCATGTACTGACCCATGATTCCTGAAACTGATTCAGCAAAATGCTGTCATCTGCATTGATATAAACTCTGAAAATATACAGCTGTTGCAGCAAGAAAATAATTTTAAGTGATGGGCAGAAATGCCGGAAGGTTGAAAAGGTTTTTGTTGCACTTGTGAGCCAGAGAGGAAGTCGCAGCATTGCAAGAGTGAGTGGGAACTGAAGTCACAGAGGATGGTGAAAGAGCTGAGGTATTAAATGAATATTTTACAAGCAAGAACACTAGAAGATGCGCCAGCTGAAACTGGCTGTTGTATCCACTAACATGGTTGACTTCAGAGCTAGTGAGGTACAGATATTGAATAAATTAAGAGAAGTTGAAATCAACAAATCATCCATGCTGTGTGCAACCCTGAGGCTTTAAAAGGAGATTGGAATAGTACACTGCTCACTCAGCAGCTACAAATGCCAAATTCACAAATAATAAAGAAACAGAAAACAACTATAGACCAAATACCATAAAATCTTAATTACAACCTTGTAACTACAGGAATTCCCCACTGGGTCAGATTTGACATTTGTTTTCCCTTAGTAGAGGATTTTATTTACATATTTATCTCAGCATGTTCCACTCATATGAAACATGAGTTTCCATATTTGTGCACATTGTAAGATTTAAATGAGTCTTTCAGTAGCAAAGCATCAGAGGTGCCATATGATACATATTGCATCAGCCATGTCATTATTAGTTTAGGAAAGAAGAAACTGAATTAAACAGTGAGGAAGTGCTTCTCTCATTCTCTTGTGGTGCTTTCTTCCTTTTTTGTTCTTTTTCTTTGGTGGGAAGGGAAAGGGGAGGAAATCAAGAAATCAGTCTCAGAAGTCTACCCGCCATCTCCTTGGAAGGAAAGATACACTTCATAGGAATGATCCTTGTCACTTGTGGCATTTGACTCATCACACATATTTTTCCCAAGAAAAAGCCCTGTGTGCTTTGTCAGTTCCTTAGTGACTCTTGGTAAGCAGAAACAAGTAGGTGACCTACTCACCACCTCCATAAGATGCTTGAGTCTATCTTGTGTAGCTGGCCATAGTGGCCAGATTCACCTCTTCTTCTTTTTTCCATTTTATCTGCCTGCATGCAATAATAAACCAAATCATCTTTCATTCAAATGCCCAAAGTATAGTAAGATGTCTGCTAAGAATATGTAGCCACATAAATAGCAGATGGTGACTGAAATATAAATACAATGGGAATTAGGGTTTTGCGTAATGCAAAGGAAGGCATCGCAAAGCACCATTGTATACAGCAGAGATTTACTTTCACTCTGAGTGGCCTCAGCACAGGTAATTAGAAACATTCTTCTTCCTCCTGTAAGTATTAATCCTGTAGTCCTTATTTACACTAGTGGGATCACTCTTGTGAATATGAGCTGCAAGATAAGGTCTGTAGTTCAAGCTCATATATGTGACAGAGGGATGATTTTTTTGTTGTTTCATGCTGGTATATAAAAATGAACAGACCATTTTCACACAACAAAGTAGTGTTCATTGCTGAACTTCTTTGAGATAAAAAAGCTACTGTATGCTTAACTTCCATTCCACAGTTCCTTTTAGGACAAACATTAATGACAAAGTACAAGACCAGTTGTGGTCTTGTGCCAGAATCAGCCATAAAAGAACTAGAGATGCCATGCTAAAATTTGAACAAAGCATTTTTTGTTTGAATATTTACAATTTAACCTCTCCTGTTTAAAAAACCTTTTAGTGAAATGAAAGTGTTTATTTTTCATCAGGAAACACATATCTCCAACCAAACTGAAATTTTCACAGAAGACATGTTTTCATTTCAAAAAGTTGTTGTTCTTTTCGTAAAATATTTTAGTCAACATATTTTCACAGCTCTAGCAACAGAAAACTTGTGAGTGCTATTCTGAAGCATTTCTGACTGTTTTCCATCACTTAGTAAATTTTGAGGAGAAAAACTCAAAAGCAAAGCCAGATCTATGTATGTGTTTATGTATATAGTTATATACAGCTGATACTTTCTCTGATTATTCTTA
Organism: Balearica regulorum gibbericeps; assembly: GCF_011004875.1. Taxonomy (NCBI): domain Eukaryota; kingdom Metazoa; phylum Chordata; class Aves; order Gruiformes; family Gruidae; genus Balearica; species Balearica regulorum. The sequence continues at coordinate 48,682,507 of NC_046188.1, read as the reverse complement.
CTTGTCCTTAGTGAATCGTTGTTACTGTTCTCTAGGGGGAAATAGGGTGAAAATGCAGGTTAGGTACAAAAAAGGAAGTTTCAGTCCATTGTCTGTTCTTATCTCTTGCCCCTTTTCCAAAACATATTCATTTTTTAACTAGATATATAAACTGAAGGAGGAACAGAAGAGCTCCTCATATATAGCGAGCTTGGACATTCACATTATTCTTTAGACCTATTGAGATTACATTGTTGTACTTTGTATTATATAGGCCAATAATAGAAAGACAAGCACTGCTCCAAATAATTTGTACATCTTGGTTAAAGATAAGATACAAAAAATCACTGATATCATATGCCATATCTGCATGAGGTGAGGATTTTTGGATTAGAGTAAGCAAGGTTTTTGTATGTTTTAAAATTACTGTAATTTTTCAGCAATTCAGGTAGAAATTGGTTATCTGCACAGTTCATAGGCCTAAGACTTTGTTTTTAGCAAAATTTGAGACCATTTTCTTCCAACTCATCAAAGAATAATGAGTAATGTTAAAAAATATCCTTTTAATAGAGGACAAAAGTTCTCCACGTCTTACTTTTCCAGTCTGTCTGAGCTTTACAACTTACTGCCCTGATAACCTAGACTTGTTTCACTTTCTTCCATGGGATACACAAAAAACCCCAACAACCCACCTTTAAGGTGATTGTTTTGCTTGGCTTGTAATTAAGTGGAATAATTCTTGAACCCTTGTCGTCTCTTTTCTGCACCCCTTAATCTTGTACATGAGAAACAGTTTTGAACAGACCAGACTGATCCTGGGTGGGCTATATTGGCCGAACACTGTCTTCTAATGCTGTTATCTTCAAATGCCTCTCCTGAAATGGCACCGGTGCTGAATGTCTCTGTACAGCAGTATTTAGCAATCCAAATCCATTGCACAGAATTTCTAGGGGCAGAATGTGATTTCATCCAGAAAGAATTATGCTACTCTTTAATCTGATTTGCTCTCTGGATTTAAAGAAATTTCACATGTAGAGAGTAAGTCTATCCATTTATAATATTTCCAAAGAAGAGCAGGGCTTTTTGCTGTTCTCATCTCTCATTTGGCTGTAAGCTCAGCTGCTGAATCCTATAAGTCTGTAAAATGCCAGCTGCCTGGTTCCTTACTGCCCACTTCCCAGGACAGGATTTTGTACAATATAGGATTTAACTCATAAACTGTCATGAAAAATGCTGAATGAGAAATAATAGCATTTCCCTCTATCTCTATAAAACATATGACCATGTGAAGAGTGATGTAAAGGTTTTATCTATACAATTCTGAGGTGTTATTATCATGATGAACAAAATAATCTGCATTAGTTGTAAGGAATAATATTACAATGAAGGTGTACATTTGTCAGCCCAAACTAGTGATAAGCCTATTATATGCTGTCTCACTGTTATTATTTATTGGAAATGTGGCAGTCCCTATAGGTCTCAGTAGAGATGGCAGTGTTGAACAAACACAAATTAAGGGATAGTCCATGCCCATAAAGAGCTTATTATCTAAATTAGTAAGGCTCAGAAAGGAAAAAGGAGGATTATCATCTTCGTTTTAAAGATGGAGCAGACTGAGACTGTGAGGGATGTAATAACTTGTGATGTTTTTGCACAGTGTGAATGTCAGAGCCACACTCATGTTCAGCATGTTCCACTGCACATTGTACACAGTCTTTTAAGCAAAATACCAGACGCTCTGGTTGATTTCATATTTATATGCGTGTCTGTGAGAAAAATCAGTGATTTGCCAGACTACAAATCAAAATACAGTGATATCACTGAAGTTTTAATATCTGTTAATGAAATCCCCAAATATCTTTCCTCAGCTTTGTAGGCTTCTATCTTAGTTTCTTCAGGTCTTAGCCCAGTTTCATGTTTTGGAAAGCTAGAAACAATTGCTATAAAATGATTTATCACACCTGCTTCTGTCTCTGTGCTATACTAGTTCTAGTTAGTGGTTTATAACCCTAGCAGGGCTTCAGGGATGAATGCTACCCATTCTTCTGTTTAGAAAAGTAATTGAGCTCTTATTTTGGAAAAAAGAATGAAGAGGAAAGAATTGCAGTTTATAGAAATGGCAGACAGGTTACAAAAGTAGTGATTTAAAAAAATTGTGTAAGGGAATTGCCAGATTCCCTGAGATCTGGAATATGACATATAATATTGTCAGATGTGGATTAACAGAGTAAGTTCATAAGTACATAGAACGCAGTCAAAAGTCTACGGACAGGTTTCTGTCACATTTGTTTTGTGCACATATATATGCTTGCTCACATACAGTGTATTTGCATAAAATGGCCACTCAAGTTCTTTCTGCAGAAACAAAATATATGATCCTTTTACACTGCTAATTTTAGTACCAGCTGTGTCTGTCCCTAAGCAAGGCGACAGATTTCCTGAGCTGCATTTGAAGTGTGTTTGTGGGACTCTCATGGGGATGTCTGGGTTCTAAAGGAATGAACAGCTGAGAGCTGGTGGGGCAGAGCTCTTTTTGCCTGTAGTGCCTCTCTCCTCCTGTGTGCATAATATGGAGGATATCTGTGTACTCTAATATATCAGCTATACATCAGAAGATGATGGGAATTTTTTGATAACCATATTGCAGCTGCTCGGGACATCTTAAGCACCAAATTAAGGAGAAGAATCTGGTGCAGAATCTATAGCAAGACATAGAGGTAACTGAAAATTCAAACAGATGAGTAAACCCATTTTATACACATGCACACGTAAACAAATGCACAAGTACACAAATAGTTTTTCCTGTTGTTTTTTTTTTTTTTTTCTCTCACCTTAGGCTGTATAAAACTGCCCAAAAGTCAAAGAATGTAATGCCTAAGATTACAATCCCTTTTTCAAAGATTAAATTATCTCAGCTTGAAAATTAGTTATTTATCACATTGCTGGGGTAGATGGAGTCACATAGCAAATCCTAGCTATCACCTTGAGATGAAAGCTCTAGCTGATGAAGGGTTTCCTCAAAAAAGTAATTTGTTATAAAAAAATCCATCAGTGGAGATTTTTTTATTTTGGTGCTGTTTTCCTCCGCATTAATTTCAAGATCTGCAATCTCATTTGTTCTGAGGCTTTCAATAAACTACATGAGAGAATAGCTCTATCTGTTTATAAGATTTATGAGGGAGAGTATGGCTTTGTTTTCCACAGGACAGGCATCCACAAATAAGCCAAGTAGCCACTGCATCACTGTGGAAGAATATGAACTGCTTTAAAGGCTGTCCAGCAGGCAAGGTGGAGGGAGTTATCTATGAACTAGTGATGCAAAACTACGTCTGGGATCACAAACAGCTGAATCCCCCACCTGAGGCTTACACGTGGGCATAAATCACTTTGGAAAAAACCTGATGTATAATTTAAAAATGTTGTTGTCTATTGTCACTGCATACTGAGGCATGATGTCTATTTTGAAGCTGAAGTATAAAAGCTCTTCCTAATTTACCGTGCTGCAAAATCAGACAGATGAAGTTAAACAACTCTCTGTGAAAGAGAGTGATGTAAATGAGTGCTTTTGCTGTGAAGCAGATGAAAAGTGCTTGTGCTGCCCTCCTTCTGGCCTGAGCTGGGGAAGCTGAACTTGGGAGCAGCAGTGTCTGCAGAAGCATTTGCTAGATGTAGCTCTGGAAAGACCTGGGCTATCTCTCCAGATCTTGTGATGCAACCCCTTTCTGAAAACAAAGACAGAAAATGCAATTGTTCACTTACAATACTACTTTAATTTAAAGCTGGAATAATCTAGCATAATAAATAAGAAAAAAGAGATTCCTTAGATCCAGATTAAGAAGTTGAGCTGAGCTTTCAGAATGTGTGGTGGGAGTTTGCTTTACTTCACTTTAAGCACTAAATTAAAAATAAAAATCTTTTGGCAGCAGGCCATAGGAAAGAAGAAAAATGCTAACTAATCATATTTAATGTTAAAATCAATGGCACAGTGTTATGAAAGCCTGAAGGAATAGAAATGTCTTTCCTTAGCATACACAGTAATAGACTTTGGGGTCAAGAAATGATATATTACTGTAATATCTGCTGTCTTTTAAAATGACATTTGTAATAAATGGCATATATTCCTCTTATAATTTCTTTATTAGTAACACAAATTTCACCATCTGTGATTATCATTATGGATGGCAGGTGAAAAATTCCCCTCTGCCAATGAACATGCCAGTTGAGTTACACGAGGGAGGCACGTGGCTTGCCATGCTTATAAAGCATTCAGCAGCAGCGGTTCCTTTAGTGTCACACAATAGCAACTATAAGCCTCTTCACTTGACAGGTGGCCTCTAACCTTCCTAGGCTTCTCTGAGCAGAGTATCAGATATCACAGGTGAGGGAATACAGCAAAATTAAGGAACCATTTACTTTCTGCGTGCATTTGGCATAGTCCTGAGGATTGGCAATGGATCTTATCCCACAGTCAATTTCCTTTCTATCTTGATTGAAGGAAATGTATGACTTAGCTGCAAGCTCTGTTGAATTCCCTACCACGATCTCTGCAGATATGTAAATGAACATTAGCTGCAGAATATCAGATTATGGAAATGCTTAAAGAACATTATGGCTTGAGGAAGAGGAAAAAATAGTCTCTTGCTAGCAAGACATTTTCTCTTTGAAGGAAACATTTGAGTGACATGAAGTTGAGGCTAAAATATAAATTAAATATGAAAAGCTGAGTGAGAGGTAATTATTGAAATGATTTGGATTAGATGGAGAAATTCAAAGCCTGTTTCAACAGAGAGCTTGCATGCCTGCATAAAGAAATATGGGAATTCATTGTCAGGCAGTGACTTTCAGTGAATTGACACAAAAGAAATAGTAATTTCCACAAACAGAGCAAGAACAGACAGGAATTCAAATGAAGATAAGGAATTCACTACTGTATGACTGAGCTGAAATCCAGTAGCATACTGATCAAGGATGATTCACGAGTTATTGCTCCAGGACTGCAGAGGCCTTTATCGGTTGCCCAAACAAGGATTTCTAGTGCTATCTGAGTTGCCTTGGGGTGTCCTGAGCCCCCTCTCCAGGAAGATGCAGGGCTCCTGTTACTCCCATGTCACCAGAACCCTGTGGGCATCCCAGATATACCAGGGCATCTCCAATGCCTTATAGACACCTGGCTGAATAGAACACCAAAGGACGCAAGTCAAATGTTGGGAATCTTGATTAGAAGCTAATGAAAGACTTAATGTTTTATAGCAAAATGCTGCAGATCATTTACTGCTCTATCACAATGTGCTGATCATGATGTCAGCTGATTCACAAACAGAAAACAGTAGCTGCTTTCAAATATTTAGCTTACTTTCTGAAGATGGATTTTTTCCCTGGTTTTATCTAATAGATTAGTCTGGAAAAGGCCATCCATTTGTTTCTGCATGTGTGCAAATTTCAAAATTATTCTTCCTTCATCTAGATGTTGTGGCTTTTTTCCCAAAACACTAAATTTTTTTTCAACCTCACATTTTATTAAATACAAGTAATCTAAAGAAGAAATAAAAGCTCAAGGAGGGGAGGTTGAGAGGACATATTAAATAAATTTTATTCAGCGTTTCTGTATTTGGGTTCAAAATGATGGTGACAAACAGCTAGAGTGTCAACATTAAAGAGGTAGAAGACAACAACCTGGATCACTGTCGCAAACTATATATAAATTCTGATAGACTCTGCCAAGGAGAGTAAATTTATGTTTGCATTTTTATGAGCATGATCTGATTCTGGATCTACAAGTCTATACAAAGACATCTGTGTATTTTAATAGGGTTCATGATTCTGACACACACACACACCTTTGCAGAAGTAAATATAAGAATTATTATTTTCCTATTCCCCACTGGAATCCCATCTGGCACTACTAATTGACCAATTATCTTCAACAGCTAATGAATGAAATGATAAAGAAATTGTACCGAAGGATTATATTTTTGGCTACAAATCTTGAACAGAATAAATGTCAACTACGGTTTTTGGCTGTGGAAACAAACTGTTTTCTGGATAAATTTCAGTTAATAACTTTTCTGACTGTAAGGAATTAGTTTTCAAAGGAAATTTCAGATTCTAGTGGGCTGTCTGATTTGGCTTCTTGTTTTGACTCTGATCCTGTTTTAATTACTTTGCCACCCTCTCTTGTCAGCTAGTGAACCTGTTCTTAGTGGTCCAAGGCTCTCCACGCTGATGGCATATACTCTCACACTCTTGATTCACCGAGCCAGTACATTTCTAAATTCAACATTTTCTCTTTTCAAATGTTATGATGCACTCAGGAAATGAACCAACAGAGACATTCAGGATATCTACCTCTCAGCTTTCTATAAATTTTAACATATATTTTCTCAATACAATTCCTTTTTGTTTCCCTGATTGTTCTGAATAAGATATAGTCACCTATAATTTAAATCTTGTGATCTGTTCTGGAAGCCTCCATAAAGCCCATTAAGTGTCATAGTTTTGGCTGTATGCTAAGACTGAAAAGGACTCTTACTTTAAATGATTCATATCATTATATTTGAAATAGGCACATGAAAAGAACATAGCTACCTTGGAGCAAATTTTATCAACAACATATTATAAAAATGCTATTTGATCGACTTGTAAACACTGTAAGAAAATAATTGCTTTTAACTTTGAAATAAGTATCCAGTTCATAATTCCTCATAACCAGATGTTTTAAAGTTTTTGTCTTCTGTTTTTGTGGGGTCTTTTGTGAGGTTGATTTTTTAAAAACATTTATTTAATGCAAATGGATGTCTATGCATTTGAAAAAAAAAATTCATCTTTTTTTAGCATTTTTTTCTCCCTCTTTCAGTTAATCTGATTTAGGTGTATGAACAGCCAAAACCTGCTTAGCTTAATCCCACAGAATAGCACCAGTGGTTGAATGACACTAGTCTTTAAATGAATTTGTGTCAGCCCTCGTAGACACTAAGAACCTTAAGCAAAGCTCCTCCCTGATTTCAGAGGGTCAAGTGTCAAGTCAGTAACTAGACAGGCACTCTGTTCTGTACTCTGTTTTCTGAACATAAATGCAGTATTTTTGGTCCAGATATCTAAGGATTTTGGTTAAATGATTACCACCTTCCTACCTCGGTTTTGCTCAGTTCTGAGTAAAGAAGCTCTCTGTATTCACAAGTTGGGAATACTCAGTGCTTGAAGTTATGAGCCATGCTATGCTTTATGATACTACCTCATATTTTTGAAAATGTTGTACTTCTTTCCCATGTTTCCTATGATGTCCATCAAAGAGCTCTCAATTTATAATTTCCCATACATGTTTCTGAGCTTCCTGGATTCATTATATATTCACTAAATATTCTTACCAACTATATATTCTGACACAAAGCAAATGCTAATCAGTACTGATTAGCAGTGTTAGTGCAGATGAATAAAGCATCCTTAAAGTTCCATATTCCCAGGGAGGACGCAGCAGAGGCTTAGAAGCAGCATGAATGATAGAGTGAGAAGTGATACTTGCATTTGTTCTTTGCTGCCATTTCTCTACTAGAAAAGCCCAGGTGGTGCTGGCTTTTATCTCTCTCTGAACTTGGGCCAATCTTTTTCTGAATAGATCACCCAATATACTGGCAGTTTGCTGATCTTGTGGGCCATCCCATATGTTGTAACCTGAATAAGATTATGCTCAATTATTTGTCTCATTAAATCTCCCATAGCTGATTGGTTCAGGCCCTTTTTCTGAAGATAGAAGACGAAGCCCAGATTTACCACTGTGTCATTGAAATCAGGTTTCAATTTTCAATACTTTCAGACTTTTTTCCGTGGGATGTATTCTAGAAAGGAGATGTGGGAGGACAGCGGATAGGAAGAAAGAGGAAAAGACCGTTTTACATTCTCCCGAGCAATTTCTGAATTTTTTGCCACGGAGAGGTATTTCACCCTAACAGGCTTTTCAGCAGAAGAAAAATAATCCCATGTATAGTTTTTTCTTCAAAAAATGCTGTACAATTATAGTCCATGGTAGAATTTAATTTAATTTTGGAAATAATGCAGAATGTAAATACAGATTATTATGCAGCAAAGAATTTAAGTCTAAGTGGCATGAATGGAGATCACTGAACAGCACAGTAGATCATTTCTTCTCACAGAAGTTTCTTACATCTTATCTGCCAATTATGCTGAATAGCAACAAGACCTGCTTGTATTAAAACATTACTGAAGATTACTGCATTCTTGTCTGATTATATAGTGATTAATATTAATACACATTTGTATGTTGCTAACTTGGCTAAAACTTCCCCATCACAGGCTGACAAAATCTTTTCTGGTGGAATATCTCATGACTCTCCATGAAATATTAGCTGTTCAGGACTAATGATACACAACTGAGCACCTTATTTCCACCCAGGGCCAGGTACTGCTAGCACATGAGCAGAGTACTGTTTGAATAACATTTAAAATCTGGAACTGACTCTAGATTTCATCAGATTTGAATATTATAAGAAAAGAGGCTTGATTCTGGGTCACGTTCAACTTCAAACTGATTATATTCTTAATGTTTAGTTTGGACACATTTAAAACCTCATGTGAATATTGTGCAAGAAACCAGTGCAGTCAAACCAGAATGAGAATCATAAAAGCTCTGCTTTTGTCTGAAACTATAGTTTGCATACAATCCACCAGAAGAACAGCTCTTCAGCAAGACCTTAAGTATTTTATTATGTACAGGAAAAACATGTATGTGTGTACGTGTATGATTTCCAGCAACTTCCTACAACATTTATTTTTCCATTGAGTGGCAACAGAGTGGGAAAGCTTTCACAGCTTTTACAAAGCTTTCAATTAAGCTGGTAATAAATAAAAAATTGGTTTTTAATGATTGTTGGAGTAGGAAAAATGCATCAGAAATTTCTTTCTAGCCTCAGATGTTCAGTGCTTATTGGTTGCTAATCTCAAAAGAGATGGCAGAACTAAATTATTTCCTTGGTTCTCCAACTGAGGATAAATACATGGCATGAGCAGTGTAGAGCATCTTGCATTTCCTCTGCTTTTCTGTGGATATAAAAGATCTTCTGGTGTGTCACAAGCTATAAAATTACCTTATTTATTCTGCAGAACCTTACCTGCAGAGGGCACAGACAGCAGACTGGGTGTTAAGAGTTTATATGTATTGCAGAGTTTAGCCTACACATTAGATCTGAAGGCACTGCAAATAGCCTATAGGCATGGAAACAGAGTGAAAGGAAAAATCTCTTCCTCTCTGTTCCTTTGTATATTACACATGCTGTTTTCCTAACTCACCTGCAATACGAGGTCGAAAAGGTAAAGGTCAGAAATGCCAACTATAAATATTGTATTACCTTTTTTGGTATATAGCTGATCTCTTTTCTATCTGAATAGAAGGTTTTTTCTTTCCCTTAATACCTCTGCTTCAAGGAAAAGAAGAATCCCAATGTACAAACCTGCTATTTCCTTTCCACAGTAGAAGTAGAGGTAAGGGATATTATAATGATTAAAAAGAAAAGGTTTTCGAAAGAGATGCTGAAGGATTTGAAATTCAAAATATAATTAGCTCTGGCTAGCATACCCTTGCAGTGGAATACTGTGTGCTGTGTGCAGGGGGACCATAAGGTGCTGCAGGAGGGTTCTAGAAACCTAATGCAGATCTAAATTTCTGCATCTATCATAGATTGAACCAAAACTGTCAGCCTTTTTACTTAAAGTAGAAGTCTAAAATTTTGCTGTTTGGGTCCACCTCTTCTTCAGGGTTTGAACAACTATATTTTATTAGGCTGATGATTTTAACTTTAGATTATATCATAAACACCTGAAAAGGGGGAGCTGAGAATTTATGAGACAAGCACTAAGAGCCCCTTATCTACAGTGACAAAATTGCCACCACCATAATCTCTATTAAGTGCTACAAAATTACAGTGTAACAGCTCTGAAATTACATGTGACATCTGCATGAATACCAAATCGATTCATTATGTTCAGCCCTATTACAAAAACCACTTACTGAATTTGTACTGATTACAACTCTTACAAATTAGTAGTTACCCAAGCGAACTTACTTCCCAGTGTATATATATTATTTAAAAATCTCAGTTCAGTTAAAAGAAGGTAACAGTGCAAATAATACTACCACTTAGCATGGAGTATCATATCTGAGTAAAGTACCCCAATATTTTAAAGCTTTTTTAAAGTGCTTGATTTTTAGAAAAGTCAATTTTTTTCCTTTTTTTTTTTTTTTAATTTTTGATTAAGCATGCCATGTCATTCTTCTATCCAGTCTCTCAAGAAATGAAGTCTAAAGAGGGAACAACCAAGAAAGAATATGATAAATGTTCACATTATGCAGAATTTGCCTTTTTGAAATCATATCCCCTATTGTGCAAGCCAGACTTTTATAGAGATATAAATCACAAAGAAATAAGAAGCCAGTAATGAGATAGAAGTATATTTGAAATATGGATGCAAATCCTCACCACCTGCTGAGCAAAAATAGTCTGCAGAGACTGTCCTGAGAACTGAACTGCCATTAACATCTTGTAAGCAAGCACTAAATTTGCAGCAGAAGAATGCTGCAATTTTATGTCTGTGAAATACCAAAGGCCTCTTTGATTTATCTCTAAGCAGAATGTTTCAGCTACATCTACATAAATATTTTAACAGGAATTTAATTTTCATTTTAGTCACACAATAAATCTTTTTATTGCACAACATCATCTTGTCCTAAATAAGTTACCTTTCACGTATGAGCATGAAGATGGTTGTGTTCATTCTTCTTTCTGGTTTGACGAATACTGTTTGAATATAGAATATATCAGTGCACTTATTTACATAAAAATCTTACCATGGGTTGTTTAATTTTGTGTAGAGCATCTATTAATTTAGACATAACTTATTCAATGACTACCAATTGACTTGTATTTAACTCCAGCTCTGGATCTCTCAAGGGTACACCAGAATAGAACAACAGTAAAGAACAACAAAAGGAAATCTAGAGTAGGCATATTGACAGCTATGCATACACTGGCAGAGGAAAAATATCAGAGCTTTACTGCTTATTTTATTTTCACTGCATTTTATAAACAACAGTAGGAACTCAGGCAGCTCCTGTCTGACCGAATCTTACTTACTGTGCATTTCAGATATTATTGCTGTTGCAGTTTGATTGTGTAGTGTTAGATATGGTGAAAATGTTTAGCCAGTAACTTACAATGTCTCCAGAGGACGATAAACTTGGGATAGACTACTTTTTCTGCTTGGTAGGATGCTGGAAATAATCTCCTAATAGTAGAAAGTTTGTCGTGAGCAGAGCAGTCTGATGCAGAGCTTCCTGCCGTTCCCAAGTCTGTTTGGCAACGTGGAGCACAAGCTACAGAAACAGAGTGCTGACAGTGCGGATGAACAGGTGCGTTTGTACATAGCCTTTTCACCATTCTCTTTGCAAGCTCCTCACTTGTTTTCTTGCTGGAGGAAAATTGTGATGGAGCTATTGTAAAGCTCTCTTCAGACATGTGAATTTATTCTGCACAAACCATATTGCTCTGCCTGCAAATTGATTATCATTTCTGATTTATTCAATCTTAAAATCACAGCATAGAACATTTGCTCTAGCACTCAGAGGGGAAGAGGCACAAGTGTAAATAACAACTGGCAGTTGGAATTAGGCTGTTAAGGAAGAGATTTTCAAAGGCTTAAACAGAAGTTAATATCAAGCAGCTCTAATCAAGTCTTTCACTGTGGGCTGGGTACCTAACACTCATTTTTGCTTCTGAAGATCTTCCTATAGAACTGTCCTGTTTGATACATTTTCAAAATCAGAGAAAAGCATAAGTATAGGTGCTTACAAACCTGCTGGCTTATTTTTTGAAAATCTGACTCTAAATTGTTACCTAAAGAAGCTTTAGGCTGCAGGCTACATCGGCAAAAATAAATTGACACATTATTATAGCCTTCCCCAAGGCAGTTGACTGCTCTATAGAGAGTTAAGAGAACAGCAGACATTAAGGTTGTCTAACCAGCATCATTTAGCAGACCCAAGCTGGGTTTCTAAAAAATTTTATAAAAAATTTTAGAAAATAGTAACTGGACATTATGCAAAAAAACTTGGGCATCTTTAAACCTCAGGCGACTGTACTACTCACTGCATACAAATATGCAGATGGCATATGGAAACGTAGGTACAAAGACAGCCTGTTGGAGGGTAGGCTCCAATATAACACAGAGCACTGCAACACAATCTTCTTTCCATTCCTGCTTTGAAAGGTAATTTGTAGTTGTAGTTGTCTTTGTAATTATTCAGTCATTGACTTCTCTATTATGCCTATTAAGCATAATTCTATTAAGAGAGATAGAAACAGCAATCTGTAGAAGACAACACGCTTCTCCTTGGGCAGGTTTTTAAAGGAGGGTTATGGTAGAGTTTGGGGGGTGAGTTTCCTTTAAGCCACTGTGATTGCCACAAAAGCTTCTCTTTTCCTTCTAAAGTGCATAATGGAAAAAGGAGAAACACAGCAAATATGCTGTTGTACTTCACACACCTTAGCAAGAAGTTAATTGACCTACTTATGAACAGTGACATGCTTGGCCAGTCTTTGTGCTTAATTAATAGAGTCATTGAATATCTGGTTGAATGAGATCTTTGGAGGTCATCTGGTCTGATCTCCAGCTTGAAACAGGACTATTAACCAGATCAGAAGAGTCCTGGCTTTTTCTAAACACATCTCCTATCTGCCGCAGTGATACACAATTATGCTGTATGAAAGTTGTCTGTCTTCTCCAAAGTCACTTGGCACTATTCATTTTTAGAGGTAGGTCACCAGCTCACCAAACATTTCTTTAGTTCAGATGATAGAAAATGCTTAGCCCTATTTTTTTTTTCCCCCAGGTTCCTATATCTTCCCTGAATTTATGACCCCACCTGCAAGCCATAGAGCCTTCTCATCACTGGGTCAACAATTCACATTCTGAGCGATTGTGCAAATACTATGTATTTTTCACTCAAATCCACTTACAGTTATTTAGGATAGATATTTCTATAACTGCAACCTTTTGGGAAAGTTCAGTGCTCAATGGTCCTTATGCTCACTGTTAAATCTTTATGGTATAGTGAACTACAACAGACTCTGTCATAAAGTCTGTGGGAGTACTGGCTGATTCCAGGCCAAGCAAAGGACTCTTATTCTCTCTGTTCCCCTTCAGTCACTTGTATGTGACTGCTCATTTTCATGCTGTAAAATCCACTCCCAGCCACCTAATGTGTAATGACTCTTTTGCTCTACTCAGGTACAGCAAAAAATTCTGAGCAGATTCATCATGGAGAAGGCAGAGAATTAAATCCACATTTTCTTGAGCCCAGGGGAGAAGTGCTGTAGAATTAAAAATGTTCACTTAGCTGTAAAGTTGTAATTGGGTGGCAGCAAATTTCCAATACTCAGGAGCCAGGTAGCTGAAATTCCCACAAGGGAGTGCAATACCTCCCAGAAAACAATACAGTATCTGTGTTACATGAAATTTCTCCTGTCCTCAAATTCTTCCATTTTGTTCACAGCTGAGTTGAGGGATCTACTTGAAATAGCTGACACAGTTAACTCACAGATCAGTCTGCTTTGATCAGAAAATCACAACTGGACTCTTTTTCTTTAGATGGAAGCTTCTTAGTATAGCATCTCCCTGAAAAATTGAATAATGACAAAACTTGCTTATCTTCAGAAATTAAGAACTTTTAAAATCAGAAAACCGAGATTCAAATGTGAAACATGAACTGTCTGTGGCAGATTCAGTGAGATTAGTGGGCAGTCAATGACACTTGAGACTAACAGAAAGTTTATTCCTTTGAACCTGCACAGCTCAAGTAAAACAATACTTTTTTTCCTCCCCTTACCTCTCTTTCATTTTAGTATAAGACTTTGAACTTGAACATTTCCTGGAAAGAACTGCAAGACTAAATTAATATGTTTTACCAAAATATTTATCAAACTTCTGGAATCCTTTCTGGGACAGATGAGGGTCACAATTATGTACAAATATACAGCATGAAAATGAGAAGACAGCTTGTCTCACCACAGATAGTGGGCATGTGTAACACCAGCACCAGCAGCTTCACAGGGAAGATAGACCAAGTGAAAATGGAGTGCTGTCTCTCCTATCAATAGAAATGGCAGAGTGAACAGTGCATCTGTTTAAAGAATAGCATAGCTGCTAACTTCAGAAGGACTAGGACAGATAAACAAAAGAAGATTTTCTGTCACACAAAGAAACACTTGGGTAATACCCATTTTTTTCCTGCCCTGGACAATGCAATAGGAAAAGCCTTTTGACTAAGAATTGTGATGGAGGTATCAGGGTAGAGTGCAAGGTCTTCATAGGTAAAATAACTGACTGCCTTCCTTAACCTGCATTAAATTATGATAATTGTCATTCTGGTTTCCAGATTTGGGAAGAGAAGGACAGACTTCCTGGTATTCCTGTTGCAAACCATAAGCCTGGCACCCTGTTTAGAGACCTTTTACAATGCAATTCCCCCAAGAAGGCTGTGAGATCCTTGGAGTAACAAAAGTGCCAAAATGTAACATTTCTTTCAAGGACTCAATAATGAGGTTTATAGATTTCCTGTGCACCTCTTCAACAGAAACAAACTAATAGTGTGCAATGCAGGAGGGAGAGTGAAAGAATTCCCTGGGATATATTTCATATGCTAAAGCTATTATTGAAATATAGGTGCCTGTCTAGCTCAGGATCTCTGCTCAACAGAATAATTGTACAAATTGTATCTATCTGACTAACGACAATAAAAGGCCTGAATCTCTGTATTCCCTGGGCAATTTAAAATCTGAGTTTAATATAATGCAGTTTCATTTCTGAAATAATGCAATTGTATAAAAGAATTTTGTTTAAAAGAATGCTTTGCTGTAGAGAGAGAAGTACAGGAAGTGTCTCTCAAAGTGCTACCAACCACAGAGGCTCTTAGAAGAAGAATATAGGGAAGAACATTGAAATCTACCTATTTAGCACAGCAACGATAAGCGTTATTAATTGTTATTATTATCCATTTGGGCCATATAGTCTGAGAAGACATGAAATCCTGCTGAGTCATTTCTCAGGGACAAAGAGGTGATTTACGCTTTTCTTCTATTATTTAGAAAAATATACAAAGCCAAGTAATCTTAAGTAGCTCCCATGAGTTCAGATACCCCCTGGTTGTTACTGTGGTGGTTTCTCTGTCAAGCGAATTCTGGCTTTCTCATAGTCATATTTACACTTTTAAAAGCCTGTAATACACATAGTCTCTTTACCCCTGCATATTCAGCACAGCAAACCTTTCAGTGCATGGGAGTTAGCTCTGACCTGTCAAGTCTTGGGTAATAACTGCCTCAGCTGTGCATATATTTACTACATAAAAGAATCTGCTTACTTTTTCTGCAGATTCCACAAGACAATGAAGTCTGCTGCTGGGTTCAGATCCCACACTGCCCTAGCAGCCAATATCACCTCTGAAGAAAATGTTATATCACTGAATAATTACACTCAGCTAGAGCCCAGAGACGCTGGTCAAGATCTGCACTGCACATATGTAAAAGAAGATCTCAGCTTTACCTCAGACATTTTTGAGTCTGAGGTTGCAAGTGTTTTATAAAGGAAAGGAGAAAATCAAAATGGAGGTGCTCTTCATGTAGGAATATATTCCTGTAAAAACTTGTTCCTCAGAAATTTTCTTAATTTTTTGACTTCATGTGGGCATCATAGCAAAAATATCTTGAGATGCTAAACTACTACAGTGAACAGGTAAAGGTGAATTTCAAAATATTCAGGGTTCAATGTGATTTAGAAAAGCTCCAAAGAAATGTAGAGGTCCTATACAGGCCAGTGAAAAGGTCTTGAGTGGCTTCTTTAGCATGCGGTGTGAACTGAAGACCTGCTGAAGACAACCTGCAGCACAGCAACTTCCTCCCTTCCCTAAAGCAAGGCACAAAAAAACCCTGTAGCAAAGAAAATCTTAAAAATGTGGTGGGCCCACCTTATATTTTTTTTAATGGGATATATATGATGTAGTTACTGGTATTTCACAATGGAAATACTTTCATTACCATAAAACACTTTAAAGTAGTTTACAGAAACCACCCAAATCCTCAATTAATTCACAATCATCTAGTCTGTATTTCACAGTCAGTGATAAGTAAGACTATGTTATTTCCTCTGTCCTCTGCTCCCTTACAGTTCTTCATAGAACCTGCTTTAAAAGCAATGTCAAAGTGTCAAAATGCTTTTTAAGCAGGGTACAGCTATCTATATCCCGCAAATAAATCAGGGGTCTCCTTCTCAGGTCACTCTTTAAAAGCCACAGGATTTTGCATCAACAAAGAAGCCTCAGCAGCAATGTAATCATGTGGATTATATTAAACTGGACCAGTTGAAGGACTAACTGAAGCCTGGTAAAACTAATGGATGTTGCTGAACTTCAGTATTCACATAAGAGAAATGTACAGTGAACTAATTACAATTTCTATTTTGTGTACTGTCATTCATTTCACAGCTTCCCCGAGAATCATTCCCTCAGTGATCATGCAGCAGCAAACTGTCCCCAAAGGTCACATATAAAGTCATTATATAGAATCTGATGAGCATTGTTTCTGGGCTCTAATTGGAAAATATATCATCTTGACTTGTCACAGCCTGGTTGTGTGTGTGCCTATCAGTAGGTCCATTCATGTCTATTAAACCTCTTGCGGTCTTAAAGACCTTACAATGCTGAAGGAGCTTGCTGAATCAGGATCTCTTACATTACCTGGTCATTCACTGTTTGCTAACTAATGAGGAAAAAACACCAAATAAATCCAGTGGATGAGAACTTATTCCATCATTTATCCAACAGTGCCAAAGCTCTTTAGAAACTAACTTTAATTAGTGCCCCACGGTGAAGACAAACATAATTATCCTCATTTTACAAAGGTCTGTCCCAATGCCATAGTGAATCAATGAAAGGAGCTTCCAGGAACCCACTGTTCATTAAGGCTGTAAAAAGTGCCAGACTTTGGCAGAATGCAGCAGTAGCTTAAGCTGATAGGGTTTGCCTGATACTTCTGCTTTTGAGCCTCAGAAGAACATAACCTTTTACCCAATAAAAGTATTTGATGAAACTTTATGCAGAGCACTAAGAAGCTAGTCTCCCTGGACAATAAAGATTTGAGTATTACATTATTCAGCCATCTCACTAATACAGGCTCCTCCTGCGGATGAGAGACTGCAATGTATATGGTACTAGTAATGATGCTGGGCACAGGCACCTAATGTTCTAGGACAGCCATTACGAAAGATAAGCACATCACTGCCTCTCTCTGCAGTGATATTTCCCCTTGGACTATCCACTGTAGCCAAGCACTTGACTAGGATCCCAATCAATTTCTTTTGAAAATCTTAGATGGTGGTTTTTTACTGCTCTTTTCCAGTATATCTTATAGCCAAAGAATTTTTAGTATTTGATCCCATTTGATTAGGTACTTGCATAGGAAAAGGGGTTTTGTGTGTGTGTGTGTGCGCGTGTGAGCGTGCAGATGTTATGAACACCCACCTGCCAAAGAAGTTACTTTTGAAAAAGTGACAAGAAAGAAGCTCCTTCCAAAGCTTTTAAAATCAGTCTGAAAGTCTAAATTCATAGAAAGCAATTTTATCTCTATTTTTAGTAAAGACGAATGAGGAAAAAGGAATAAAAGGTGAAAAAGACTAACGCTGCAATACGACAAACTCAAGGAATGTATCAGAGACATGCATGCAGATGGTTCATGAGTGATTTGAAAAAGGTTTCAAATGCCTGTACCTCAGGATATGTCATTACCTGCTAGCTATTGCATGGAACGGAAGTTTATATTAAATCAGTCAGCTTCAATACATGCCTAGTAGACAGTAAATCTTTATATAATGTTCAGTGGAGCTATTATATCACAGTTTCACAGCCTTCCTCCTAGCTGTTAAACACTCTTTTTCTCTGTGTCAGATCCTTAACATCAGTTTCCTCCCTATTTCATCAGAGGAAGATGTTTAGTCCTTTTTGTGGTGGAGTACTTTTAAAAAATCTATTAATTTGTCAGCATGGCTGATTCACCAGACCGCTCTCACATGCCAACCTCCCTTCTTCCCATCACAGTCCAGCCACTTGCTCCCTCAAGATTTAATTTCTTCCAGCGGATATTAACTCTGAATCCCAACTGCATGCTTATCCACCCTGCCTGTTATTTCAGCCCAGCTCCTTGCTTGTGCTGTGGTTCTAATTAGTTAGCTGGCCAGGGTCAGGCCTGCATCCTTCTAATTTCAACAGGAAATGCCAGCACAGCACACTAAGACCTTGTACCAGCGCTGAGCACTGCTTTAAATGGCAGTGTCTCCGCAGCAGGGGGATGGGAGAGAGAGAAAAGGAGTGTGTCTTAGTCTGACTCTTTCCCGCAGCTGATTAAGTTTGTCTGAGTTCTTGTTTACTGAGAATCTTTAATGGGCTCCGCTGTAGGTAAAGCAAGAATTGTTTTCTCGTTAAAATGCGACGAGTGGGTGGGTGGAAGAGGCAGCGAGCAGCCTCGCAGAGCAGCTCGGGATGCGGCTGGAGACGAGAGTTGCCAGGCAACTGCTGCCTGCACCGGCAGCGGCAGCGGGACCGCCAGTGCGGCACCCTGCGGGGGAGGGCTCCGGGACACCCCGCTCCCCTCCGGCAGCGGAGGGCATGGGGGAAAAGGGGGTGCAGCGGGGCAGGCGGAACGGCGGAAGGTATATATACTCACTTTCCACTGTCTCCGAGATGTCCAGGGATGTACCCGTGCCAGGGCTGTGTTGTGCAGCAAGGGTGTTCCTAGGACGAATGATTTTGGCATTTGGCACCACATCTTGTGGTTAGGGAACAGTCCTGTTGTTGTCCTCTTCAGAAAAGTGATTGCTGAAGAGCATTTATAGCTACAGTAAAGTGGTGTACACTCCACTGCATGATGAGCTACCCTAGCTTTTCAGCTAGATTTCCTTTGTTATGCCTGATGTTGATCTAACACAGGTGAAATTATTTCAGTGTTTCCTTGAGGAAAGGTATAAGACCTGGCTTTGGCAGCAGAACTGTGCATGTATGCATCAGCGTTTTTTCAATATGGAAATTTGTCTCCGTCACCCAAGGCAATACTCCTCCACACATTCAGGCTCCTGAATAGGGTCCAACTCCCTAGCTGCACATTGCCTGTGTTCTGGCTCTTTTGTGTGTGGAAAGATAAAGGTGGTAAGGAAAAAGTAGATAGAATTTGTAAATAAGAATGAGGAGGGATTTTCTGTTTCAGTGGATTTGTTTGGAAAACCTTAAATAGCCAGCGCCTGGAAATACTAGTGGCAGAGTGTTAGTTTTGATGATAGATTCATCAGGAGATTTTGTGAGAGAAAATCTCTGAAGAGATTTTTGGCCAAGAGACAAGAGTGATGTTCAGGGAGAATTAACACAACTCTCCCATATTAGTGCTGAGTTCCTCAGTTGCTTGTGGACCATCTGTTCTT
Source organism: Balearica regulorum gibbericeps (assembly GCF_011004875.1). Classification (NCBI taxonomy): domain Eukaryota; kingdom Metazoa; phylum Chordata; class Aves; order Gruiformes; family Gruidae; genus Balearica; species Balearica regulorum. The sequence goes on along the minus strand of NC_046188.1, from coordinate 48,663,007 downwards.
GATGGGGATCTCACTTTTCTCCTGGGTCGGGTTTATTCAGCTTTGTGCAAATCACCACCTAGGAACTGACACAGGTATGTGAACCAGGCTGCCCCATGTCCCATGTGATGTCCGAGCAGCTGGGCTAAAGCACCAAGACCAGAAGGCCTGTCTCTTAGACCACATATACCTCCAGCAGCTGAACAGATGAGCGTCCCATGTCTTCCACATCCCTTTGGCAGCAGTGCAACAGAGGGACACGTCCCTGCAACAAACGCCCAGGTCCCGGCACACGCTGGGGCTGTGTTGTTACCACTAGCTGACTAGTGCCTGGGGATCACATACGTACATTCCAGATGTGTAGAATGAGATTTGTGTAGAGGAGGATGTCTTGCTCTCCTTGCATGCAGGGTTCATTCTGGAGGTCATCTCTAAGCACGTGGAGGAAAAGAAGGTTATTGGGAGTCGTCAGCATGGATTCATCAAGGGGAAATCATGCCTGACCAATCTGATAGCTGTCTATGATGGCATGAGTGGCTGGGTGGATGAGGGGAGGGCAGTGGATATTGTCTATCATCTCTTGACTTCAGCAAGGCTTTTGACACTGTCTCCCATAACATCCTCATAGGTAAGCTTAGGAAGCGTGGGTTGGATGAGTGGACAGTGAGGTGGACTGAGAACTGGCTGAAGAGTGGAGCTCAGAGGGTTGTGATAAGCAATGCAGAGCCTAGCTGTAGGTCTTTATCTAGTGGTGTGCCCCAGGGGTCAGTACTGGGTCCAGTCTTGTTCAACATATTCATCAATGACCTGGATGAAGGGACAGAGTGTACCCTCAGCAAGTTTGCTGATGATACAAAACTGGGAGGAGTGGCTGACACACCAGAAGGCTATGCTGCCATTCAATGAGACCTGGGCAGGCTGGAGAGTTGGGTGGAGAGGAACCATATGAAATTCAACAAGGGCAAGTGTAGGGTCCTGCACCTAGGGAGGAATAACCCCAAGCACCAGTACAGGTTAGGGGTTCACCTGCTGGGAAGCAGCTCTGCAGAGAAGGACCTAGGAGTCCTGTAGACAACAAGCTCTCCATGAGCCAGAAATGTGCCCTTGTGGCCAAGAAGGCCAATGGTATCTATCCTGGGGTGCATGAAGAAGAGCGTGGCCAGCAGGTCGAGGGAGGTTATCCTCCCCCTCTACTCTGCCCTGGTGAGGCCACATCTGGAGTTCTGTGTCCAGTTCTGGGCTCCCCAGTTCAAGAAAGACAAGGAACTGCTGGAGAGAGTCTAGCGGAGGGCTACAAAGATGATTAGGGTACTGGAGCATCTCTCTTCTGAGGAAAGGCTGAGAGCGCTCGGTCTGTTTAGCCTGTAGAAGAGAAGACTGAGAAGGGATCTCATCAACACTTATAAACATCAAAAGGGCAGGTGTCAAGAGGATGGGACCAGACTCTTTTCAGTGGTGCCCAGTGACAGGACAAGGGGCAACGGGCACAAACTGGGACACGGGAAGTTCCCCCTGACCATGAGGAAAACTTCTTAAGTCTGAGGGTGACCAAGCACTGGAACAGGCTGCCCAGAGAGGTTGTGGAGTGTCCTTCTGTGGAGATATTCAAAAGCCTCCTGGACGTGATCCTGTGCAACCTGCTGTAGCTAATCCTGCTTTAGCAGGGGGGTTGGACTAGATGATCTCCAGAGGTCCCTTCCAACCCCCACCATTCTGTGATTCTGTGATTCTGTTCTGCTGGCTATTAGGGTATGCTGCTATGTAATATAATCTTCTTGTTTACCTGCAGCTTCATATAAAGCTCCCTTTCACTCATAAATCTGAATAAATAACACCACTTAAATATGACAAGATTTAGCAATTACTTTCTGAATTTTCAATATTCATTTTGGTGTTAACATTCACCAAAGAAAAGAAATGATGTTTGTAGAACTATATATTTAAAGTCTCATTCATCATCTTTTTTCTTGTCTCAGATCATTGCTCATTAAGTTCCTTATAGATTTAGACCACTGGGTATGCTTTGTTCAGCTGTACAATTTATATCATGTAGCGACAGGGCTTTCCTTCAGGTATTCAACAAAGCAATTAACAACCCTGTGAATACAAACGACAGCTTTATGTGATGGATGTTCATATTTGTATCTCCTTGCATTCTGTTGCCATTCTGAATCCTGTGTATTTATTTTCCTTTACACTTTCCTAGCAGGGATTTTTTTTTTACTTCTATGCACAAACCAGTTAGATGTAGCAGGTAGTACAGGAAGAGCAGTAGCTCTGTAGTATCATGGGTTGTACCAGGAAGCAGAACGTCAAGGAGGCCTACGGCAACAAGAAGCTGCCCTGAGCATGGTCATTCTCCTTCAGGTCCACAAAGATATCCTCTGATATCATATACTGCTGAAGGATGACTCAAGGACTTGAGGCAGGTGCTACAGGAGACTAAATACAATATGCTGGCTGCTGTGGGAAAAAAGGTGCTCAATCTCAGTTTAGTGAGAAAGGCCATTTTGTACTTCTCTCTGCAGTTGTCTGGGACCAGGCAAAACCCATAGGAAGGATTGTTTGTCCCCTACCTCAGGAGGACAGACGGGTCGACAGAGAACTTCAAGTCTGACAAATAAGTATCACTGTCAATGCATCTGACATTAAACAAATCAATTGCCAAACAGGAGGAACTGTCTGTGGGCTGTGTGAAGACCATTAGGCTGTCAGCTATCGCCCCTTTTAGATGCCAGTGCTTATAGTAGTCTGGTTCTAGTCAGTCTTAGGGCATTAGAGAAGCTTCAAAGCAGCACGAAGTAGTTAAAATATGTCTATCTATTCCTGAAATACCACAGCCAATGACAGTGAATGAAAGAGCTGTCTATGGTGTGGCTGACCTGGGTCCATGCCAGGTGGCTGAGCTCTGAAACAATAGCAAGAAAATAGATCACTTCTACTGCTTAGTGTTTCTTTGACTTCTTAACCCCATAGCAAAGTGGTTTGTAATAATGCAAACCCCAAAGCTAGCTGATGTCACAGTAATAATCTTGATAATGGATGCAAACCTCTAAAAGGTGAAGGGACAAGCAGTTAGTGCTTCATGCCAGTTTTGAGGGGGAAAAAAAAAATGTACGTTGGAAATCTGGCAGAAAAAGCCCATTTCCATAATATTTTTTAGTACATCTTGATTTTGGATTGGCTTGGAAACACTGAGAGGACTATCATTATATTTTTATGTGCCAATTTTTCTTGAGACAATGATTTGTAAATTTTACTTTCCTATCAGAAATGAAGATGTTCAAATTATGTAGTTTTGCTTTCATAGAGCTAGTCTAAAATCTCAAAAATCTAGGATCTCCCATATTGGTCACATGCAAGGTCTGTTCACTTTAATTGTATCTAAAAATTTTTTTAGATATTTAGATATTTTTTAAAATAAACAAAAAAGACCCCAGCTCACAATAAATACATGTGGGATCATTCATCCCTCCTCTAAGGAGCATGTCTTGATTCAATATCCACTGATTTCCTGGCTCTTCTCATGAGAAGAACAGCATACGTCATATCCAGTTTTGGTGATGACTAATGATTTAGAGGCAGTGGTTTCCCTTAATTTATTCCAGTGTTTTTTGAAGTCAGTAGATACCTGGGCCTTTTTTTACATTGCACTAATCAATGGAGTATTCCACTTCCTTTAGTATAGTGTGCCTTTATAAGTAAAGAAAAGATTTTGGAAAAATGAATCTGAAAGAATTGCTTGCATAGTCTTAGAGCATGCAGATTAAAACAGGGAAAGCAATAAAGAGAAAGATTCAATATGTCTGTATTACAAAATGACTCCTTGACAGACCAAGCAATTAAAGTGAAGAGCAGCCTCGTGGAGGAAGAGGTAGAAACTTCCTTCATCAGGAAACTTAAAGTTAGAACAAACCAAGTACTATTTAAAAAAACCAGCTTTTTGCTAACAAGGTATGTGCCAATGTATTTTCTGCATCATTATTTCTATTCTTAATTAAGATTTTTAGAAACTAATCCTTTGGCTCTCTAACATTCTGCCTTTCCCTGCAGCACATATTCCACTCTGGCTTCAGCATACTACCTCAAACAAAAGGTACAAGAGGTTCAATTTCAGGCTGGCTGTTTGGCCTGATCTCGGCATTTCTTTGCAGATGTCCTGACCACAGAACAAATCTTCTATGCACCACTTATACTTCCTTTCTAACAGCCTCCAAGACTTGCAGATCATTTCTCTCCAGTTTGCTTTCTTATATATACCTTTTAAGGATGCATCAATGCACTGACAAGCTGGTTGTGGAATGGGCATTTCCAGCCATGTGCTTGGAATAGTATTTTAGAACAGAGTATTTTATTGTGTTAGAATTTCTGTTGCCAGTGTACCACAGCATTAGCCCCTAAAATTAGGAAAGAATAGATAAAGCAGACTAAGCAGTGGTGTGGTGGGTTGACCCTGGCTGAGGGCCAGGTGCCCACCAGAGCCGCTCTATCACTCCCCTCATTCACTAGACAGGGGAGAAAAAGTACAACGAAAAGCTTATGGGTCGAGATAAGGACAGGGAGAGATCATTCTCTAATTATCGTCACGAGCAAAACAGACCAAACTTAGAGAGGGAATTCATCTAATTTATTACTAAGCAAAACAGAGCAGAGGAATGAGAAATAAAACCAAATCTTAAAACACCTCCCCCCACCCCTCCCATCTTCCCGGGCTCAACTTCACTCCCAGCTTCAACCTCCGCCCCCCTCAGCAGCACAGGGGGACTGGGAATGGGGGTTACGGTCAGTTCATCATGCGGTGTTTCTGCCGCTTCTTCATCCTCAGGGGGAGGACTCCTCTCACTGTTCCCCTGCTCCAGCGTGGGGTCCCTCTCATGGGAGAGAGTCCTTCACAAACTTCTCCAGTGTGGTCTCTCCCACGGGGTGCAGACCTTCAGGAGCAGACTGCTCCAGTGCGGGTCCCCCACGGGGTCACAAGTCCTGCCAGGAGCTTGCTCCAGCGTGGGCTTCCCACGGGGCCACAGCCTCCTTCAGGTGCCTCCACCTGCTCCAGCGTGGGGTCCTCCATGGGCTGCAGGTGGAATCTCTACACCCCCCCATCCTCCCTCCATGGGCTGCAGGGGGACAGCCTGCTTCACCATGGTCTTCACCACAGGCTGCAGGGGGATCTCTGCGCCGGTGCCTGGAGCACCTCCTCCCCCTCCTTCTGCACTGACCTTGGTGTCTGCAGAGTTTCTTACATTTTCTCCCTCCTCTCTCCGGCTGCAAAAGCTCTCTCTAACTGTTTTTCTCTTTCTTAAATATGTTATCACAGAGGCGCTGATTGGCTTGGCCTTGGCCAGCGGCAGGTCCGTCTTGGAGCCGGCTGGCATTGGCTCTATCAGACACAGTGGAAGCTTCTAGCAGCTTCTCACAGCAGCCACCCCTGTAGCCCCCCTGCTACCAAAACCTTGCCACGCAAACCCAACACAAGTGGTTATGAGTTGGGGCTGCAGCCATGGGTGAACTCTGAGCCCACCAGCAGTAGCTTTGCTGGGGAGCAGAGGGGAGCACCTGCTTCTACCATTGTGTGTTTTATGTTGGGTAAAGAAGGAAAAGTAGGAGAGATTAGATGGCAGACCCTGTCCAGAGGCAGGTCTGTGTTGTGATATTTTCTTCTTCTTAATCATCCCCAGTTTACTGGTTAGATGAAGCAGTTCCCAGGCTTGGCCGCAGGTCTACCTCCCCTAAAAGAAGTTTGATCTGAGTCAGTGACTCCTAAACAGTGTTAGAAAGCACGTTCTCACCTACAGCCTACAGGCAGACCCCACTGGAGATCCAGCCCTGGCTATTCCTATAACCAGTGATAGTGTGCCACTGCTTTGGGAAAAAAACCCTCTTCTTGCTAAATGCTAAGCCAAAGAATGTGAAACACCTGCTTATTCCAAGCTTTCCAGAATTGCCAATGCTTTTACCAATTTTTTTTCCTTTTTCTTTCTTTTGATTTTCTTCTTTTTTTTTTTTGGTAGAGCAAAGTAGTTGAAGTTTACAGGTCTAAGGGCCTAAAACCCAGCAAAGCTTCACTGATGTATTCAACAAGCTGTGTCAGACTGCATTCTTGCTGCCCTCAGAAATATTAATGGCAAAGTCTTGGTCTTGCTGCTACCTATGTCTGTGATTTCGCCCCAGTCGGCAGCTGAGCACCATGCCGCTGCTGCTCACCCCTCTCTCCAATGCAGTGGGGAGAAGAATCAGAAGAAAAAGGTAAAACTCATGGGTTGGGATAAGAACAGTTTACTAGGACGGCAAAGGAAGAGGGAAATAACAACAACAATAATTATAACAGTGTAAGTTGGGTTTGTGTGGCAAGGTTTTGGTAGCAGGGGGGGCTACAAGGGTGGCATCTGTGAGTAGCTGCTAGAAGCTTCCCCCGTGTCCAACAGAGCCAATATCAGCTGGCTCCAAGGTGGATGAACTACTGGCCAAGGCTGAGCTCACCAGCAATGGTGGTAGTGCCTCTGGGATAAAAGAGCTAAAAAGGAAAAAAAAAAAAAGACAACAAACCCAGAAACAGCATTTTTCAGCCAGGGAGAAAAGTGAGAATATGTGAGAGAAACAACTCTGCAGATACCAAGGTCAGTGAAGAAGGAGCGGGAGGACATGTTCCAGGTGCTGGAGCAGAGATTCTCCTGCAGCCTGTGGAAAAGACCATGGTGAGACAGGCTGTCCCCCTGCAGCCTGTGGAGGTTGATGGTGGAGCAGAGATTCCACCTGCAGCCCATGGAGGGCCCCACACCAGAGCAGGTGGATGCATTTGAAGGAGGCTGTGACCTCCTTGGGAAGCCCGTGCTGGAGCAAGTTCCTGGCAGGACCTGTGCTCGCATGGAGAGAGGAGCCCACGCCAGAGCAGGTTTCCTGGCAGGACTTGTGACCTCATGGGGGACCCACGCTGGAGCAGTCTGCTCCTGAAGGTCTGCACCCCGTGGGAGAGACCACACTGGAGCAGTTCGTGAAGGACTGCAGCCTGTGAGAGGGACTCATGTTGGAGAAGTTTGTGGAGAACTGTTTCCCATGGGATGGACCCCACACTGGAGCAGGGGAAGAGTGTGAGGAGTCCTGCCCCTGAGGGGGAAGGAGTGGCAGAGACAACGTGTGATGAACTGACCAAAACCCCCATTCCCTGTCCCTCTGTGCTGTGGTGGGGAGGAGGTAGCGAAATTGGGAGTGAAGTTGAGCCTGGGAAGAAGGGAGAAGTGGGGGGAGGTGTTTAAATGTATGGTTTTACTTCTCATTACTCTGATTTCTTGGTTATGAATTAAATTAATTTTCTCAAGTTGCTACTGTTTTGCCCATGACAGTAATTAGTGAGTGATCTCTCCCCGTCCTTATCTCAACCCACGAGCCTTTCGTTATATTTTCTCTCCCCTGTCCAGCTGAGGAGAGAGAGTGATAGAGCAGCTTTGGTGGGCACCTGGCATCCAGTCAGCATCAACCCACCATAAACAAAGCAGGTGTTGCACAATGCAATTTGCTCACCAGACCAGATGCCAAGCCAATCCCTGAGCAGCTGCCACTCCTCCCCGGCAAACCCCCTTTATATGCTGAGCATGATGTCATATGGTATAGGATACCCCTTTGGGTAGTTTGAGTCACCTGTCCTGGCTGTGTTCCCTCCCAGGTTCTTGTGAAAATTAACTCTGTCCTAGCCAAAACCCAGAACATTATCCATACCTTATTCTATACCATTTATGTCACGCCCAGATCCTACACTTTCAAATTAATGAACACTTTTCCTGTCTTTGAGATACATATATATGTACACACACACTAGACATAATTCCCCTAGTTATGGGTCATCCCTCAAAAATGCCCCTTGAGTTCATTTAGGCCATGACTTTGGGCTCCATCTGTTGTAACAGTCTTTCAGGGCAGGAGAGATGGTGTGTGCTGCTGGATTGTTGCATGCTGCATCCGGAGCTCATGGGTATTGTATCTGGCATGGCCCATGCTCGTGGTCTGCTGGTTGAAGATGTTGATTTCAAGGAAGTTGCTGGGTGACGGTTGCTGCAGCCAGTTCTAATTCCATCATCACTGCACTTTGCTTGGTTTCATCAAAGTTCATCCTTCATTAATTTGGGTGATTCTTACTGTAATAACATTGATACAGCATACAGCAATTGTAGTAGTGATGACAGACAATGGCAGGGCTATTTTGCAATTAACATCAAACAAATTAGTTTATTGGCTCTTCTCACCCAAAATCAAATCCCCTTGAGGTACACATCGCACTTCCCCATCCTTCCGCATTACCCACCAAGTGCACCTACGTCCTTCAGCAAAAGCAATCCCACAAATGGGTTTGCCTTTGCCTGAAGCAGGGCTAACCCAGACTGTCTTCCCTTAACATAGTCTTTACACACACTAGAGGAACTTTATCTCCTTCTATGGTACATAAAAGTTTTGATGGGGCAGGGCCAACTCAATTGGTAGATCCTCTAGTGTTAACTAACCAGGTGGCCTTTACTAACTGTGTATCCCAATGTTTGAAGGTCCCACCACCCATTGCTCTCAGTGTAGTCTTTAGCAGTCCATTGTATCGTTCAGTTTTCCTGGAGGCTGGTGCATGACAGGGAATGTGATACACCCACTCAATACCATGCTTTTTGGCCTAGGTGTCTAGAAGTCCCATTGTCTAACTCAATTCTTTCTGGGGTGCCGTGTCGCCACAGGACTTGTTTTTCAAGGCCCAGGATAGTGTTCCAGGCAGTGGCATGGGGCACAGGATATGTTTCCAACCATTTGGTGGTTGCTTCCACCATTGAAAGGACACAGTGCTTGCCCTGGCGAGTTTGAGGGAGTGTGATATAATCAATCTGCCAGGCCTCACAATGCAACGTTACAGGCTTGGGGAAGAGTGGCTGGAAAGCTGGCTGGTGGAAAAGGACCTGGGTGTGCTGGTTGACAGCCAGCTGAACATGAGCCAGCAGTGTGCACAGGTGGCCAAGAAAGCCAACAGCATCCTGGCTTGTATCAGGAATAGTGTGGCCAGCAGGAGGAGGGAAGTGATCGTCCCCCTGTACTCGGCTCTTGTGAGGCCACACCTCAAGTACTGTGTTCAGTTTTGAGCCCCTCAGTACAAGAAGGACATTGAGGTGCTGGAGCATGTCCAGAGAAGGGCAAAGAAGCTGGTAAAGGGACTGGAGCACAAGTCTTATGAAGAGTGGCTGAGGGAACTGGGGTTGTTTAGCCTGGAGAAGAGGAGGCTGAGGGGAGACCTTATTGCTCTCTACAGATACCTCAAAGGAGGTTGTAGTGAGGTGGGTGGTGGTCTCTTCTCCCAAGTAACTAGCGAAAGGACAAGAGGAAATGGTCTCAAGTTGTATCAGGGGAGGTTTAGATTAGATGTTAGGAAAAATTTCTTCACCGAAAGAGTGGTCAGACATTGGAACAAGCTGCCCAGAGAGGTGGTGGAGTCACCATCCCTGGAGGTGTTCAAAAAATGTGTAGACATGGCATTTCGGGACATGGTTTAGTAGACATGAGTGGTGTTGGGTTGACGGTTGGACTTAATCTTAGAGGTCTTTTGCAACCTTAAGATTCTATGATTATATATTTATATTTCAGCCATTGTCCACCATACCAGAGATGCTTTAACTGCTTGGCTTGCTTGCTCGCAGCGCATGTTTCCCATTCATGGATCACCTGTGTAATAACATTCATGGCCAAGTCCACCCCTCAGTCATGAGCCCATCTATATGTTGCATCCCTTCCTTGATGGCCTGAGGTGTCATGGGCCCAACGAGCTATAAATAATTCACCGTTATGTTGCCAGTCCAAATCCACCAAATTGATCAGCAATGACTACAGCCAGCTGGATGGCTTTCACTTCCACAAACTGGCTTGATTCACCTTCTCCTTCAGCAGCTTCTGTGACTCGCCGTGTAGGACTCCATACAGCAGCCTTCCACCTCCGATGCTTTCCCACAATGTGACAGGACCCGTCAGTGAAGAGGGCATACGGCTTCTCATCTTCTGGCAGTTTATTATACAGTGGGGCCTCTTCAGCACACGTCATCTCTTCCTCTACCAATCTTTGCCTTTCGGCCAGTCTATGATCACTTTCAGAATTCCTGAGCAACTGCGGTTTCGTGTTTGAGTCCGCTGTGTGATCAGTGCGACCCACTTACTTACTCCACATAGCATCAGTTGCATGATGTGTAGAGGGGACCCTCTGTTTGAACATCCAGCCCAGCACTGGCAGTCGGGGTGCCAGGAGGAGCTGTGCTTCAGTGCCATCCACTTCTGAAGCAGCTCAAACCCCTTCATATACTGCCAATATCTCCTCTTCAGTTGCAGTGTAGCGGGCCTTGGAATCTCTGTATCCCCAACTCCAAAACCCCAGGGGCTGGCCTCGAGTCTCCCCTGGTGCTTTCTGCCAGAGACTCCAGGTAGGGCCATTCTCCTCGGCTGTGGTGTAAAGCACATTTTTTTACACCTGGTCCTGCCCGGACTGGCCCAAGGGCTACTGCATGAACTATTTCCTGTTTAATTTGCTCCAAGTCTTCTTGTTGCTCTGTGCCCAATTTGAAATTGTTCTTCTTCCAGGACACCTGATAGGGAGGGCTCACAACCAGACCGTAATTTGGAATATCCATTTGCCAGAAACCCACAATGCCTAAGAAAGCCTGTGTTTCGTTTTTGTTGGTCAATGGAGACATAGCTGCTATTTTGTTGATCACATCCATTGGGATCTGACAACACCCATCTTGCAATTGCATTCGTAAAAACTGGATCTCCTGTGCAGGTCCCTTGACCTTACTTTGTTTTATGGTGAAACCGGCTTTCTGAAGGATTTGGACTATTTTCTGCCCTTTCTCAGAGACTCCTTCTCCTGTGCTGCCCTGTATGATGATGTCACCAATGTATTGCAGGTGCTTTGGAGCTTCATGCCATTCCAGTGCAGTCTAGATTGGTCCATGGCAAATGGTAGGGCTGTGTTTCCACCCCTGGGGCAGTCGATTGCAGGTGTACTGGACGCCCCTCCAGGTGAAAGCAAACTGTGGCCTGCACTCTGCTGCCAAAGGGATTGAGAAAAATGCATTAGCGATATCAATTGTGGCATACCGCTTGGCTGCCTTTGACTCCAGTTCATATTGATGTTCCAGCATGTCTGGCACAGCAGCACTCAGTGGCGGCGTGACTTCATTCAGGCCACGATAGTCTACTGTCAGTCTCTGCTCTCCTTTAGACTTTCACACTGGCCATATGGGACTGTTAAAGGGTGAGCGAGTTCTGCTGATCGCTCCTTGGCTCTCCAGTCAAAGAATCAGCTTATGGATGAGAATCAGGGCGTCTCGGCTGGTGCGGTATTTCTGCCGGTGCGCTTTTGTGGTAGCGATTGGCAGCTATGGTTCTTCAACCCTCAGCAACCCACAAGATAAGGCTCCTCTGAGAGACCGGGCAAGGTAGAGAACTGTTCAGTTTCCTCCATCTCCAAGGCAGCTATGCCAAAAGCCCACTGATACCTTTTTTGGTTCTTGAAATACCCTCTCCGGAAGCAGTCCGTGCCCAGGCTGCACAGAGCCTCTGGGCTGGTCATAAGGGGGTGCTTTTGACACTCGTTCCCAGTTAGACTTCCTTTGGCCGCCAGTACAATTAGCTGCTGGGATCCCCCTGTCACTCCAGAAATACAGATGGGTTCTATCCCTTCATAGCTTGATGGCATTAGGGTACACTGTGCACTGGTGTCCACTACAGCCTTATACTATTGTGGGTCTGATGTGCCAGGCCATCAGATCCACACAGTCCAATAAATCCAGTTGTCCCTTTCCTCCACCTGTCTGGAGGCAGGGCCCCTCTAATTCTGCTCATCGTATTTGTTACTCACCTCTTGTAAAAAGATTTAGAAGTCCCTTCAAGAGGATCATAAGTACGATTAGGCCTTCCACTTGGTCTGGGGAACTGCCCGCTGGAAAGTGGCATGACATTTTTCCTGGAAGAATCCCCTTTTGTGGTTGTTTTTCCTTGCAACTCACGTACTCATTCCTCTGTGGTCAGGGTAGGTTTTCCATCCCACTTCCTCATGCTTCTCTATGGTCACATAGGTGAAACCAGAGGGTGTCTCATGATATGTACCCTCTTTGTCCTTTCTCTTGAGCAGAGGAACACTTTCTCCTAATAGCTGAGATACTGATCTATATGGGTCATGAATAAGACATATTCTCTTTGAGTTGCTGGAACTTCTGGGACAGTTTCTCCACAGGTGAGATGAGGGAGAAAGAGAAACCTTCTTTGTATTCCCTGAGTTGACCAGTCCCTTTATCCACTGTTCTTGCCTCTCAAAGCTGTTGATAGTAGCCTGAAGGAAAAAGCAGAGGTTAAAGAGCAGGAGAAAGTATTCCTCCCTGACTTCCCCATAGATGGGGTGTGATTATTAATAAATTCCGAGAGGTGTCATCCAAGGTACGGGCATGACAGCAATGCCACATACAAAAAACAGTGGTGTTATCATATCATAAATTGGTATTACATAGTAAGCAAGTAGGGATTTACATAACACAACCATGTGAACAAACAAAACACCATTGTGACCAGCGACTATTTACTTAATATAATAAATGTGTATAACTTTGATTTAACACTCTCTGGTCTGATCTGTTGTTACCTCAACCCTTCATGCCCCACGTTGGGTGCCAAAAGGGATTGTCGTGGTTTAGCCTCAGCCAGCAGCTGAGCACCACGCAGCCACTCGCTCAGTCCTTCCCCGCCCCGTGGGATGAGAAGGAGAATCAGAAGACAGAGGTAAAACTCATGGGTTGGGATAAAGACATTTTACTGGGACAGCAAAGGAAGAGGAAAATAATGCAACAGCAGTACTTTTTGCAGAATATACAAAGCGGGTGATACACAATGCAATTTGCTCGCCTGACCAGATGCCCAGCCCATCTATGAGCAGCTGCCACTCTTCCCCAGCCAGCCCTCTGTAAATGCTGAGCATGATGTCCAATGGTATAAAATGCCCCTTTGACCAGTTTGGATCACCTGTCCTGGCCTGTCCTGGATGTGTCCCCTCACAGCTTCATGTGAAAATTAAATCTATCCTAGCTGAAAACCAGGATATCTGTGCACCCTGGAAAAAAAATATTAATTTGCCTTGTTTTCAATGCACTTTTAAAAATGAATGTTAAAGTTCTGAAAGAAGCATTATTGCTTTGTTATACAGGACTACTATATTCTTTTATTATCCAAGTTATGGGAAAAAAAAAAAGTTAAAATCACCACTACCTATAATAAACTACAATAAAAAGGAAATGTTTGGGCTTTGTTTTTTTTGGTTGGTTGGTTTGGTTTTGTTTTTAAGAAGATAGAGCGATAAAAGAGCAAATGTGGATCCAATTTATTTAACATATTGTCTATGACCTCTGCAGGTCAGGGGACCAATTCAAAGAAATAAATCACCAATGGTTATTACTGTAGTATGTCCATAGAAGTAGCATATGTTATGAACTATAAACAGGGCTCCTCTACTTCCTACAGGAGCCACTTGCACAAAGTCTGCATAATGTGGTAACAGCTTCAGTCAAACCGTGAATTGCACCATGTGCCTGAATATAAAGGCTAAAATTAGAACATTTAGAGAGAGAAACAGGACTATACTTTATTTCATTAGTTCAGCACAGACATGACAAGACTAAGGACAGTTGCTCAATGAGTTCATTGATACTGAAACATATGGAAGACTCTGTCTGCCACAATCTTATTAGTGCTGTCCTTTGGACAGCTTTGGATGGACTTTAGAAAGCAAAGACGATACAGCTGTTAAGCCTCACCTTTCACCTTGGCTGGGGACATTTCTGAGGGAGCAGACGGTCCTGAGTTTCAAATCATGAATCACTGTCACAGAGTCTATGCTATGCAGGGCTGTGTAGTGGCTTGACCTTGGCTGGTCCCCAGGTGCCCACTAAGAGACTCTATCACTCCCCTCCTTAAGCAGAACAGGGGAGAAAAAATAAGATGGAAAAAAACCTCACTGGTCAAGATAAAGGCAGTTTAATAAAGCAAAAGCAAAGGCCGTGTGTGGAAGCAAAGGAAAATCAAAGATTTATTCTCTACTTCCAATCAGCAGGTGATGTCCAGCCACTTCCTGGGAAGTAGGGCTTCAGTACACATAGCCGTTGTTCTGGAAGACAAATGTCATAATAATGACTGCTACCCCACCTCCTCCTTTCTCTTAGCTTTTATTGCTGAGCAGACATCATATGGTATGGAACATCCCTTTGGTCACTTTGGATCAGCTGTCCTGGCTATGTCCCCTCCCAAGATCTCGCCCACTCCTGGTCATAACTGGCCTTTGGGGGTGAGATGGGAGGAATGTTGAAGAGACAGCCTTGATGCTGTGCTAACACTGCTCAGTAATAGCCAAAACTGGTGTATTATCAACACCTTTCAAGCTATCAATACAAAGCACAGCACTATGAGGGCTGCTACGGGGAAAATTAACTCCATGCCAGCCAGACCCAATACAGGATGATAAAGCTCCGTAGGTAACATTTTCATTACTATCAGTGTCACTCTGATCAAGCACCTTGCTGCTGTGATGATCTTTAGTATTACAACACTAAAGCAAAAGGACTAAATAGTAATGGTCAGAAAGTCACACTGATTTCGTGCTTCTAAGTGATCGTAGAAGCATAGAAGCAAAGATTCCTTGTATTTATTCAACTGTATTAACATATGTAACTAGAGAATAGAATAGAATAGAATAATTTCAGTTGGAAGAGACCTTCAACGATCATCTAGTCCAACTGCCTGACCACTTCAGTACTAACCAAAAGTTAAAGCATGCTATTTAAGGGCGTTGTCCAAATGCCTCTTAAACACTGTCAGGCTTGGGGCATTGACCACCTTTCTAGGAAGCCTGTTCCAGTGTTTGACCACCCTCTTGGTAAAGAAATGCTTCCTAATGTCTAGTCTAAACCTACCATGGTGCAGCTTTGAACCATTCCCACTGACCCATTTACACAGAACCATTCCCACCGAGCATCCCCAACGTATCATGTCAGTCCATTTGCTGTGGTTTTGGAGGAAGCATAATGAGGCCATGTGAAATGCAGTTTATCCTGGTGCATTTTTATAGAGAACTTCTCAATCTTTAATATCCTTTTCTCTATTAGAAGACACACCCAAACAAGTGTAATGAAATGCAGATAAGAGGCAGGTCTTTCCAGGTCCATACAAAAGTAGTAGAGTTGCTTGAAAAAAACAAAAAAAGTAAATGCTAGATGAATGAAAAACAGTGGGGGAAATGAAATCTTGATGAATTTCATGATTGTGTTCAGAAACAGCAGAAAAATTATGTTGAAAAGTTCAAGGGAATTTTTTTTTTTTGAGAAAGGAAATGTGTAGATAAGAAGCAGATAGAATTATCTGTTTATTAAAAATAACTTGAGGGTATTGAACTAGGTGTATGTGAACAGTAGGAACCTGGATACTTGTCTGATCTGAGAAGTCTTGAATGATTTAGAAACATTTTCAATTTATAAGAATTGTAACTATCAAAATGACATTTCAAGTGCACCTATCTTTCTGTTGATAGACATGAACCATAGCTGTATACAGCAGTGGTCTCCAAAAACTGAGGAAGTCCCTCCCCTGCCTTGCCTTCCCTTTCCTTCCTTTCCCTTCCCTCCAAATATCCTGTACACTGTTGGAATAATTAAGGCTGATTAACCTATCTTGTTACTTACTCTAACAATCAAGTATTTCCTCTGCTGAGGAGGAGACATGCTTTGGCTGTACAGTAAATCCTTCTAGGGGCTCTGCTGCTGGAAACAGTTTTCCTTTGCTGTGAATGTCCTCCTTCCTGCATTCATGTTCTCTGCTTAGGGGACTGGTTTAAATATCCCCGATGCAGTACTGGGCAGGGTTGTGACTACCTTGTGTGTCTTTCTCTTAGGCTACATCTCTCAGAGTTGGTGTAAGCACTGGTTTGCCCCCATATTTTCAGTCAGTGCAAATTCTTTAGGCCATAGAAAAAGGCAAAGGCCAGTGGCTGGTCTGGCATCCTCCCCGGTCCCAGGGTACAAGTGCTGGTAAGCTCCCTTTTTCTTATGAGCTTGCCTGAAGAAGTCAAGGGCAAAGCATGGCTTGGTTTAAGAAACACTATAACCTAAGGGATGAAGTCAATCAATCTTCAGGCTGTTGCAAGATACAAACCCCCACATTTGGATTTAATGTCACTAAAGAAATATGATCTGCAAAGGCATTGAGAAGAGCTGAAATATATAGTAAGAATCAAATTGAAAAACATGAACCTTGAAGCTAATAAAAATAAGACAGCATTTCTGAATAAGTTGTGTTCAGACTATGTGTCTGATAAAGTTTGTTAATGTAGCACTACAGCAGCACGTTTGTATGGTAGATGCTGTTTGAAATGGGGTGCAGCAGAATAAAGTTGCAGCTTGAGACAGCATGTAAGAACAGTTGGCTGAAACAAAGTTCACTAACATTAGAGTAACTGCAGAATAAGTTGTATGGGAAATGTTGTGCCTGTTTAGGTGGAGAACATTAAACAGCTATTGGAAAAATGGACTCTCCTGTATGATGAAAAATAAAATATTACATATTCATGATCCTTTGCCTTCTTGATAAAAGTGCATGTATTAAGTTGCCCGGCACATTGAAATGTGTTTGATTCATGTAAATGCACCCAAAGAGTTAGGCACCAGATGATACATGAATTTACAACTAGGCTTTCAAAATAAAATTATAAAATAAATTTACTATTATTACATTACAATTGTAAACCAAAAGTGGTTTTCTCTTCCAATTTACTGGAAAGAATAGTAAAAACAAACATCTTTTCATGTCCAGATAGATCTTTTTATGAATCACTGTTGTTTCAAAGTAATAAACCAGCTTTCATATTTTTTTTAAAGTTTCTTTTTATCATAACTTTTTAAAGTTATGATGTGTATTTCTTCTGAAAAAAATAATTTGTCGCTATTAAATGTCTTTCTTTTCCAGCCTATATGTTTAGTAATGGCAGTCTGTAAAATGTTTATACATGGGTACGTGCACACACAGGCTTTCACTTCCAACTTTTTTTCCTGAAAGTACAAAAAAAACCCTCACAGCACATCTGAAACTGCACTACAAATGCATGAAACGAGGCACAGGAAACCAAGAGATGATTTTCAAAGTTCCTTTTGATAATCTAAGTGGAAACAATTCACCTAATTACTTTTCTCTGTGTTTTAAATTCTATTAATTGTTTTCCACCACATCTCCTCTAGAGTGTGACACAGATTACTCTTAACATGAAGCAGTAGCAGAAGATGAAGAAAAAAATCAACCAAACATGCTACAATATTTACAAATAACTTTTGCAAGCAGAGCCACAGTGTATGAAGATTTTTTTTGTACACTTTGTCCATTTCCAGTTACATACTACACTTTTTAATGGGTTAAGTTAACCCTGTGCAGAGGGCCAGCACTTGACCAATGTTCCGTTTAAATGCCACTTAAGCTCTATCCACCTCTGACCTTTCCTATAGCCTTCTGTGCAAGAGTTAGTCTATCTTAAGAGAGAATAGCAAACCTCATTACTAGGAGAAACAAAGAGGACAAACTAAGATTGTGAAAAAGAATGGACCAAAACCTGACTAAGCAGTTTCAAAGTGATCTTAATAGTTTTTGTGCAGTAAAATAAATCCTTAATTTGGAGTGGGAGTGAGTTTCTTCTCCTTTTAACATGTTAAAAGTCAAGAAAAGTTTTTTTTCAGACAATGACCGTTTAGTTCAAAGATATAGATATGTCTGTAAAATCATATTGATAGACAAATGAAAACAAGATAGGGACAAATAACTGCATGTAATGGTCCCTTTAAATAATTTTGACATGTTTTCATGCTTTTTTTCCTGGTGATAATTCAAGAGATCTATCAGATAATTACTTAAATATATGAGATGTGCTACCCATCCAAGGAAAAGGTTAGTGCCATAATAGGCTGTGTAAATCTTCTTTTATGAAAAGGAACACAAATGAAATGATCACCTAAGTCAAGGTTTTATAAAATATTGACTATGATTATATTTGCTTTGGGAGTAATTTTATTTTAATCCTTCATTTGAGATTCTATTCCAATTTACATTAGATGATCAATCAAGGGATGTCATTGAATGGCAGGTGGGAATGAGGCCAAAACTGCAATTTGCTTACTTTAGGAATTATTGAATATTTCTTTTATAGACTTGCAAATAATGGCATAGATCTTTATCTTCTAGTGGTGTTCCTCATAGATCCAGCTGTGTGGGAAATATGCTGTTCCCAATGGATGCTAGGATTGATCTCAGACCGCTTGTTGCCAGTATCTAATATAATTGCTACTATTTAATTTCTTTCAAACTAGACTACAATTATAATTTCTAAAAGATAACATTTTGAGGTTTTTAAGGGGTCTCAGTATCTTACATTCACTGAAAATCCAGGCCTTTATTTTCATGTCCTTTTGTATTGAGGCCTCCTGAGAGATCCGACTCCTTCCTACCTAGGCCCTGAGTCTACATAAAAGAGCTGACTTTTATGGCAGTTGCATGTCTGCCACATTACAGAATGCAAAATGTATCAAGATGACATACTGTTTGGCAATAAAATGTAAACCCCTCACTGCTCTGCAGCTGCACAATTTAACGTGGAATGAAAGCAATCATCTCTATCCTTAAATTTTTCAGTCTGTTTTAGAGAGAAGAAAGGTTTCAAGAAACCCAATGGAAAACAACAATCAGTGCAGGATAAGAAAAAGAAAGTAAGGCACAAATAAAAGTATTATTCAAACAAAACCAACTTCAGCAGTTTCTGAGGTCTGAATTTGAGGTTGTAGTTCTGGTGGTGTCACAATTCCTGCAAAGGTCTGGTCCATCTATCAGTGCACTGCAAACACACAACAATTAAATGTGTTGCCAGCCCAGTTAATGTGTTTTGAGATCTGAGACGCAGGACATTTTACCTTAGCGTAGCACTAAATGCGGTACCACAACATGGGAGTTGACGTGGTTTAGCCCCAGCTGGCAGCTGAGCACCACGCGCCACTTGCTCACCCCTCCCAGAACCGCACTGAAACCACACCACCCCCTCCCCTGCCCGACTGGCCCCCTTTTATGGTGAGCATGACCATGGAATAGCCCCCGGCCAGCTTGGGTCACCTGTCCTGGCTCCTCGTGAAATTAACTCTATCCTTCCCAGAACCAGGACAGGAGTGAAAGGGAAATCTTTGCATTCACGGGAACCCAGTCTTCACCTCTAAGATACAAACTTGGATATCTTAGTTCATGTAAACTAGGTTGACATTTGGATATAGAAGTTTTCAACCCTGACAATTATTAAAGTGTTGAATTCTCTTCATTTTCACTATCTTCTGCGGCAAATTTCCAAGTGAAATTCCTAAGAAAAAAGAATCTCTGCAGAAACATTTTTGGAAGTTTAGCAAACCAGGTTTCATGGCCTAAACAAAGCCCAACAGATAGCCAGCGACTAGAAAGTTTTAGTACTTAGTTGAAAATAAAAACATATAGGGCTTTGGATATGTGACTTCAGTGTGTTGTATCTCATCATCTTATTCGGGAAAAAAGGTAGCTAATAATACTTAAAAGGCTGTTTTGAAAATTAGTTGAAGTACATTTTGCAGCACTAAAAACCCTTAATATCCCATGTCAGTGCCAAGTGCTATTATTGTTATTGTGGCATGAACAATAGCGTTGGTCAGAGATTGGACCAGTCCAGGACTAAAAATATTGAGGGATAAAGACGTCCAGAAGCTTCAAAAGAAGCAGCCTCCAAAGCTTATGCTGAAAGGAGAGAGTGCTGGCAGTGCACCAGGAGAACTTAGCAAAGAATCTGTACCTTTCCCAGTTAATGGCTTCACATAGATTACTCATTAGGCTTTTCTTTGAACAAAAACAGAAGGGCTTTTTTTTCGCAAAAATCCTTTACAAAAATAAAGCTCATAGATTTTCTTCACAAAAGCACACAAAAGAGTTCTTCTTAAATCTATCCAGACTTTATTTTCACTTGTAATCATTCCAGAAATTCTCCTCACCTTTCTATCTGACATAGGTTTATAATTATTGTCTGTCATGCAGCATTTTGTACATGAAGCTCTCTTGTGTTAAAAAATGCTGGATCTAAGTTTTAATGATTGATCTGAATTTGACACAGCTGTGTAGATGCATTATAATCAATAAAGTTCTAAATAATATAACAATGTATTTTTTCTGACTGTAATGACAATGAGAAGGCAAATTATTAGTATTTATTAATAGTGAGGAACTTTTAGAGAAATAGTGCTATTAGCTAACTAACACTATACAATGCAAAAACAAATTCACAGAGATGCTAGACCAATTCTGAAAGCTATGGCTGTTTCACACTTCACAGGAAGTTAATAATGCTTGCCTCAACACTGCACTGAAATACCCATATTGCTTTTTTTCCTAAAATTAGCCATATTTCTGTTGTCTTGATCTCCTTTATGCCATACTCTGACATAGACAAAATCACTTTCTTCCCCTTTATATGAATGAAATTTGAATTACATAAGTGCAACATATTTAATTTTTACCCTCGCATACCTGCATCTGAAAAAGAACTAAGGAGACATTTTAAACGATCTAGATTGGGCCTGCAGATTTGCTAGTACAGTGGAGACTTGGTTAAGGATTGACTGCATACAGGCATGCCTGTGTTAGTGCACTTAGTGGACATGCAAAGGCACAAACATACATGGTATCAGTTTGCTAATTATATTTCTTGGACTTTTGCTTGCAGTATTGTAACACTACTAAATGGCACTTATCACTGGAGGTAAGTCACTGTCCTGGTTTCAGCTGACACAGAGTTAATTTTTCTTTCTAGTAGCTCGTATAGTGCCGTGTTTTGGATTTAGTATAAGAATGATACTGATAACACACTGATGTTTTTAGTTGTTGCTGGGAAGTTGTTATGTGTACACCAAGTCAAGGACTTTTCAGCTTCTCACACCCTGCTAGATGCAAAAGAAGCTGCTAGAGCACAGCCAAGACAGCGGACCCAGACTGGCCAAAGGGATATTCCCTACCATATAACGCCTGTATATAACTGTGGAAGCTAGCTGGCAGGCAGATTTGCTGCTCAGAAACAGACTGGGCATCGGATTGTTTTATCTTCCTTTCGCATGTGGTGAGTAATTGCATTTGTACATCACATCATTAATAATAATAATAATTATTATTATTACTACTACTACTACTATTATCTCCCTTTTTTATCCTATTAAATTGTCTTTATCTCAACCCATGAATTGGTTTTTTTCATTCCCCTCCCCATCACCTTGGGATGAGAAAGCAGATACGAGGTGCTTAGCTGCTGTCTGGGGCTAAACCATGACAGTCACATTTGACACACTTCATATGACTTTTTACTTTAATCATGTTTTTAGGTGACAGTGTATAAGGATATCATTTCAGGAGAAAACCAGATTTGAACTCACAGTGTTAGAGTTAATTTTCTGCACACAAACACTTTTTAATGGATGTTGGGAAATTCTGGAATACCATTAAAGCATTGCTTCTAAGGATAACAACAACTGGGTTTTGGAAGGCTAAAGGAAGCATCAGTGGTATGTCTATTCAACACTTCTGTGAAATTCCCTTTTTTTCCCCCCAAATAAATTACGAGAGCTATACCATACCTTGACAATGATTTTCCATTGTTCAACACAATTGAGCAATAATTCACAATAGGTATTCCTAATATAAGGGAAATTCTGAACAGTTAATTATGACATGGTTTATAGACAATTTTGAGTTGTGAAAAAAAGATATGCCCTTTTTATTTGGCATATGAAAAAATGGTCAAACACTTAGAAAAATCCTTCTCGTACCTCCTGAACATCCTTGAAAGCTCCTTCTGCCTCCTTCCCCGAATGCACTCCCAAACAGGCATTTTAAACTTGCAAACTAGTTTAAGGTTTAATCCCATGTACTGCATGTTGAAATAATCCAACTTCACTGTGTCTAAGTTAAATGAAATGGAGTCTAAAGGAACTTGCTACATATTCCTGTCTAGGTGCATGTAGGGAAAACCCTTTCCTGGTTTTGTTTTTAATATTATTGCCCTTCCTTAAGTGATGATCCAACTGTGTTTGTAGACTGTGAGTACCAGTTAGTAAGGAGGTTTAAATAGCAGTTCAATAGGGAGATAGCATTTTCCCAGTATTTACAGTATTCGTCATAACGGTTTCTTCCAGAACTATTGTGTAAGTCTCAAAGTTAAAACAAAAAAAGTTTGAAAAAAAAATCCCAGAAAAAAATTGTTTTTTTAATTTGTTTTTATGGAAGTGAAACTATTTTCATTACATGGTGTCCTGGCATGCAGATAAATTCAGAGAATGGCTTTGTTGCTGTGTGTTATGGTCTCTCTTCAGGTTTGATTGGCAGCAACAGTCTTACATAAATTTCAAGCACTGAGTCAAATTCTATGCTCTGTACACAATTCTTTGTGAGACTTTAGTTGCAAAAATCCTATTAAATAAAGGGTGTCTGAATGTTTATGCTAAGGCACTTAGGGAACAAAAATTTACTAAAGATATAAAGTTATCATACATTATGTCACACTGGAGTCCCTTTCTGAATCCTTTGGTTCACAAGTGCATGCTATTTGCCTTGGCTTAAATGCCTGTTTTGAATGAAATTTTAGGATCCCTGTGGACAGTTTAGCTCAGCGGGTCTGCAATGCCAGCTGTTCTTTTAGGGCCACACTGACCTAGCTGCGTGATAAGTCTGCAATGCTTAAACAATTAAGTCAGAGATACAGAGCTAAGGACAGGAGGGAGAAAGTTGCATTTGCTAAAACACATTAGGAGCAAGGAATCTACATGCATAGTTGAAGACATGTCTAGATCACCAGAAGGAATTGTGACATGGTGGGCAATTAAAGAAGAGAGTGAAGTAGCTCAGTGGCTGATGAAAAAATTTCTTTTAGTCCCTGTTGTAGAAGCCATTGGGGAAATTCCTATTCCAAGGACACTTTTAATGGAAATAACAGCATGGTCTTGACAGAGATTGAAGTCTCAGAGGAGGAAGTTATGGAGCAACTCAGCAACTAGGACAGCAGAATATTCGTTTGAGAGGCCTGAAGTAACGAAAGTGTGAAGTAACAGAGCTAATGAAAAGGAATTTATCCTTAAAATGGTGACTGTGCTTGAAATGGGAAAGTTCTTCCTCCATTTAAGACAGGACTCAGGGAAAATCCTACAAATTACACCTTGGCAAATTGTAGTTTTGCTCATGGGAATGCCCTCAAAAGCCTAATTAAAGAGTAAGGTAAGTAAGTGTAACCTGATATAGTCATACCAATCCCACTCCTCTAAGGAAAAGTGTGACTCATTTATCATACAGAGTTGTTTGAAATAGTTAACAAAGTGAATAGAAAAAGGTGAATATAATAGTTCACTGGGGTGCCAGCAAGGTTACAAAAAATATTTTAACTATGCACAGGGACAATTGTGATGAATTAAATATCTATGAAAAAATTATCCAAAAATGCTCATCATTGGGCACCTGTACAGATGGCACTCTATGCTCCAGCATTTTTACATGTTGTGGTGGCTGTTTTTCCCAGGAGAGACACACTAGGTTTGAAAACACGTTTTCTTCATTGAGATTGCATCCCCATGGTGGTTAGTTAAGTGCTGTGTACATCAGTAGGGATGATGCTCCCCACAGTTACAACAATCGCAGGCTCCTCCTGGGGGGACACTTGTTGACATCCATCCATCCAGTGACCTCTGCACACTGGGGTACTCCCTGTCTCTGGGGAGCACTGAGGAGCTGCAGAACAGCACAGTGGGTCAGTGATCTTGCAGACCTCCAAGACAATGGTGGCCATGGTGGCTTTGTTGTTACTGATGTGATGGTCTCAACACTGTAGAAGACCGCTCTGGGCAACTTTGGAATTATGAAGCATAATAAACTGGATTATGATGAGATCTAAAAGTAGATATGTGGCTGCTGGTGCACACTTAGTGTCACCTGCTAACACAAGGGTCTTTCTGGAAATTAGTGACTCATTAGTGGTGAATCTACACCCTCTACTAAGTGTTCGTGAGGTGCACCTAGAGTTGTTGAAGTGTTGCAGAGCTAGATATAACAATGATTTTTTTCAGCAAGCTGGCCATTCTGAATAAACCACAAAGCAGCTAATGCATATGTGATACTTGTCAAGGGATCAAAGCCTATAAAGTTTGTCAGCTAAATAATTGTATTGGGTTTGCATGGCAAGGTTTTGGTAGTGGGGGGGCTACAGGGGTGGCTTCTGTGAGAAGCTGCTAGAAGCTTCCCCTATGAATGACAGAGCCAATGCCAGCCGGCTCCAAGACAGACCCACCACTGGCCAAGGCCAAGCCCATTAGTGATGGTGGTAGTGCCTCTGGGATAATATAGTTAAGAACAGGAAAAAAACCTCTACTGCAGCAGCCAGGAGAAAGGAGTGAGAATATGTGAGAGAAACAACTCTGCAGACACCAAGGTCAGTGAAGAAGGAGGGTGAGGACATGCACCAGGTGTGGGAGCAGAGATTTCCCTGTAGCCCATGGAGAAGACAATGGTGAGGCAGGCTGTCCCCCTGCAGCCCACGGAGGTTGATGGTGGAGCAGATATCCACCTGCAGCCTGTGGAGGACCCCATGCTGGAGCAGGTGGATGCACCCGAAGGAGACTGTGACCTTGTGGGAAGCCTGTGCTGGAGTAAGCTCGTGACAGGACCTGTGCCCCCATGGGGCACCCACGCTGGAGCAGTTTGGTCCTGAAGGACTGCACCCTGTGGAAAGGACCCACACTGGAGCAGTTCATGAAGAACTGCAGCCCGTGAGAAGGACTCACGTTGGAGAAGTTTGTGGAGGACTGTCTCCCGTGGGATGGACCCCACGCTGGAGCAGGGGAAGAGTGTGAGGAGTCCTCCCCCTGAGGAGGAAGGAGCAGCAGAAACAACGTGTGATGAACTGATCACAACCCCCATTCTCTGTCCCTTTGTACCACTTAGTGGGAGGAGGTAAAGAAAGTTGGTAGTGAAGTTGAGCCTGGGTGGTGGGAAGGTGTTTTTAAGATTTGGTTTTATTTCCCATTATCCTACTTTGATTTGCTTGGTTATGAATTAATTTTCCTGAAGTGAAGTCTGTTTTGCCCATGACAGTAATAGGTGAACGATCTCTCCCTGTCCTTATCTTGATCCATGAGCCTTTCGTTATATTTTCTCTTCCCTGTGCAGTTAAGGAAGTGGAGTGACAGAGCGGCTTTGGTGGGCACCTGGCCTCCAGCCAGGGTCAGCCCACCACAATTACATAAAAAAAAAAAAAAAAAAGTGGAACTTCCTGCAATATCCACAACTTTCCTGATATTGTTTTTCTTTGCCTGTTGCCAAGAGAAGCAAGCACAGACCAGTGAATGTATGAGAGGCAGCAGTAGGTGTATATGTTTGTGCAGATATATGGCATATACATCTATAGCTTATATACAACATATGCATGACATATACACTTATACAGATATAACATGCATACAATATATACATATGTTGTGTAGATGGCAGAGTGAAAGTGAAGGTGCACTGGGAATACACTAAAGATTCCTAAATGCTACAAGGAACTTTTATGGGGTAGAAGGTTGCAGGACAGACATTGTGCCAGCAGACCACCCGTACATATTGTAGTGCTGATGTGAAAAAGGAATCTGAGATCATCCTGAAGAGCTTATACTTTGGATGTGGACAATTGCTTAGTCAGTCCTCAAGAGTGATCTCACAGAGCTTAATAATTATGGCCTAAGATTTGCACCTCCCAGTGAGAAATGAGACTTAAAAATCCTGAATGACTGCACACTTTCAGAATCAAAGTTTCTGACATTGCATTTCACAAAATAAACAGTACATCTTGTAACATTTACTAAGATGTTTTATGAACAGTGAAGGACCTCAAACAAATAAAGGAATTTGCTGTCCCTGAACCATGAGGAATCAGATATTCAATCCCTGGCAGGTGTTCTTATTCCTTAAAACCACTACATGCTCCAGGATGGCTTAAACCAGAAGCCTCTCTTTACATTAACATATCCTTCCAGGCCCAGGGAGAAATATATCTCTGCCTTTATAAACTCGGTTATTGAGTTTGTGATTGACAGAAGTTAAAGTGAAGGGATTTACTCTATTTTCAGGTCTGCGTAGTCAAATACCATGGGATTCCTTTGCCCCCAGTCCTTCCTTCTATTTCTCAAGCAGGACAGGTCAAGCTTTTTCCCAAGAGAAATGTTGGGACTTTTGATGGAGCTGGTAAACCTCACTCAGTGCCTGCCCTGAATGACAGAGCCTGTATACAGCCGGGTCCTTGGCTTTGGCCAACTCTTTCCATCAGTAATCAGGTGTTAGGTGCAGCAAGCCAGCTGGGCATAACCTTGAAGGATCTCAGCAGCTGAGGACTGGTAAGAGTTTCACAGGGATGAAAATAAGTAAGTAGAATAATAAAGATAGGCATCCATCTGGTATTACCCATGTATTGCTTCTTGTCGACCATTTTTTCCTTTCCTGTCACAAGGTAGAGGCTGTCTTATGAGAAGAGAAATCTACTGCCAAATACAGGGACAGTGTTGCAGTAAGGATGAAGAACAGCTAATGGTAATCTGGGAGATGAACAAGAAGAAGAAAGAACTGTATGGCCTTGAGAAGTGCAGTAATGCAAGTGGGATCAAATGTAATAGTACAAAAATAAAAGATCATGTACTGAGGAGGAAAGGAATTTCTGCTATAAGCTGGGAGCTGATCAGTGATATAGTGGAAGAAAGATGTGGGTGTGTGAATCAATCACAGAATGACTCTGAGCAACCACTATGATGAGGCTGTAGAAAAAGACTATTCCATAACTGGGAATATCAGAAGAGATGTGTCTGGCACAGAACTGTGTGTTACAAATTTTGTGCAAAACTCTTGGTAAGGCCTTGTGTGTATAATTCTGGCTGCCTTTTTCAGCAAAAGTGAGGGAGGAAGAAGGGATTTAAACTAAAGAACAATGGCAGTAACATGAGGGATCTGGCTTTGGTCTCTTCCAACTATGTTTCTGAATGAAGGGGAGATGAACAGCTTTGCTGTATTAGTATGTATTATTTTTTTTCTGAATCCATGTATAAAGCATGGACTTTCAAACATTTATACTATATTTTCACTGAATTAATTTTAGTCCTAGTAAGTGTTAAAATGTAAAAATGTTACAGTTGAATTGTAGGTAATACAGATAAAATTTAAATAAACTCCAGGCAATCTACCTTTCTTACTAGTTGATGATATTGTTCAGACAGTGTCTCAGTTCCTTGGGGTGAAAGCAAGTGCAGTTATTAAACACCCTCTGGTTTAAGGGTGTGTATCCTTCCTTGGACAACTTCTATTTGAGATAAATACCATTTATTTAGCTCCCACCTTTCTTTCCTTTTTGTGGTTATTTTTTAAATCAAGAAGATTCAAAGAAATCTGGACAAGAGTTAATCTCAAAGTATGTACCCATAAAGACATTTACAGCAAAGTCACTAATTTCAGTCTTGCCAAGCTATTTAAACAAATTCCTGTAGTTAACATGATTTTAAGAAATCCTGAGGATAAGGCGATTTCATCTGTCTTTGATATTTACCAGTCCTTTTTTTTCCCTGCTGATGTGTCAGTCCACGACCTTGAAATCATTATTACTCAGACTACAGCAAACTCTAGCTCATTACAGTTTCTTTTCTCTACAGGCAACAGATACCTTTTTTTTAAGTTTTAAATGTTGAAGTTTATAATTAATGTAATTTAAATTACAAGGCACCTAATTTTAGTACAGTAAATAGAAGAAAATTTTAAATCTTTTTTGTGCCCTGGAGCTGTGAGTGTCTAAGTTTCAGAAAAGACTTGGTTTTCTAATCATCTGACTCTAGTGGCCGAATAATTTAACTTGTATGGACATGCATTAATCAGTGAAAGCTGGATTGTTGAAGAAATGACCAGTTAAAGAAGAAACTTAGATATCTGCATTGTTTAAGATGGAAATCCAAGCTTATAGCTTTAAAAAAATGTCACAATCAAATGATATTAAGTAATTTATTGCAGTCACGTTCTTTGGCATGGCAAAAAGCATGGTCAGAATAAGTTGTCCTGCTGGTATTTTAACCCATTCTAAGTAAAAAGTCATTAGGAAAGTGGATGTAGAGTGTTGTCACCTAATGTTTCACAATCTTTGTAACTGATAGGGTCAAGTGTGGTCTTGGAATAGTGGGATGATGATCCAAATTCTCTACCTCTCTCTTTTTTTTTTTTTTTTTTTTTGTATCCATTCATAGAAGTACACAGCAAGAATGTGATTCTGCAGGGAAGGAGAAAAGGATTTCTGCACCAGTACGGAGCAATAAGATTCTATTTGATAGAGAATCTCACCCTGCAGAGCCTCAACATACATTGGCAATTGCATGCAGTACAACTGTGATAGAAGATTGTGTTATAGACTCAGTGCAGATGGTACCCCAGCAGGCAAAATCAAACAGAACTTATCTCACTCCAGAGCATCCATTATTTTTGACAATTCAGAAGAAAGAAAACTTGAAGATTTCTTCTAACACTTGCTGTAGATAAGGGACAGTGTTTACAGACCTTGACCCTATGGAAGAGAATTCAATGGGTTTTTTATTTTCACCTCAAATCAATGAACTCTGTATTGCCATATTCTTCCCCCCAAAAGATTGCTCATTTTATTTTGCTTTTTAATGGATGGATTTCAGTAAAAAATATGAGGATGCATTCAGGAATTTGTGTTTAGAAAAGCCCTTGGACAGTAATGTAACTTTTATGCTTTTACCTCTGTATTCTAACATCCAGATGGTCAGGGCTATGGCTTTGAAAAAGTTGCTGAATAATGTATTTGTCTGATAATACTCAGTTCATTGTTTTCACTGACTATTCAGTTGTCTATTCTGAGCTTGTCGTCTCACTGTGATACATAACTATCCATTTTACTTCTTAGCCATGTCTGTCATATTGCCCAACATGGCCCTGCTTTTTTCAGAGTTTTTAATTTTGATATATAAAATGTTTATGAATTTGGATGATAAAAATGTTTATGAGTAGTTTACCATGCATGCTGGAGCATTTAAAATGGCTTATTGTGTCTGGCTGTACCATCTGCAGAGCAAGTCACTAGACCTTTCAATGATTCCAATGGGAAAGGACTTCTTTAAGCCTTTAGATCAACGATTTTGCCAATGTCGCATAAAGTGCATATTTCAAGTAACAAAAAAAAAAAAAGTTTATAAATATATTCACTTTTAACTAAGCTAAGGAGTTAAGCATTTGGATTAATGATGCACTAATTAATACTGCAATTCTGTGCCCTTCTTTAGGAAGTAGAATGTTAATGACATCAGCTCTGGCCCAAAGGAAATCTTCCAATTCAGTCAGAATAAGCACAGAAAACTACTAGCAGCTCTGCCCTTAGATTTCAGTTGTGTGAAAGCATCTTGCTAGTGTCTTTGATTGTAAGATAAGTGACTATGCAAAATGGCATTATGTGACTTTTCATATTTGTCATTGTTCTTCATGGGTTACATATAATCTCTCATCAGTTTACACTTCAAAAGCTGTTTTTCCCCCCATGTCCTCATAGTCAAGGATTCTGAGATTCCAGCTGCAAAAATGGAGTGTCCTGATGTAATAAGACCTACCAGATCCTGCAGAAAACCAGTGTGGGAAGCATATCTTTTAAATTTCTAATTAACAATGCATCATATTTTGAAAAAATTAATATTGTCACAAAGAAGTGATTGAAATTATGATCATTTTAATAGCCAAGAGATTTGACTTCTTCTGTCTTTTTTTTCTATCTCCAGAATTAAGGTACTAATGCTTCTTTTGCATGCCTTCTCCAAGAAGGGGAGAGTAAGAGTTCTAATTAAACAAAGTCGCTATAACAGTACTGTAATATGTCTAATAATAATAAAGGAGCACAGATTTTAAATCTATAGAGGACACATTTACAAATCTTGGAGTGGTTATTTTATCACTAACTCTGTAAGACAGAGATTCCCTCTCCAAACAGCTGTATCACCTAGTGTTCCTATGAGCTGTTTTTTTATTGCCCCTAGTTCTACCAAATAAAAAAACCCCAAAACATAAAAATGAGCATTTCAGGCAGTCAGATAGGTTAGAATGAACACCGTATGAAAGTCGTTTGGGCTAACTTGAGTGACTGTGCCTGGAGGACAAAATCAATTTATAGGCAGTGATGAATAATTTGGGATGGGGGAAAGTGTATAATATCTGGCACAGCTGGCACAGCAAGTCAGAAAACAAAGTATGCCTACAGCCTAAGTCATACAAGCTGCAATAAAAGGATGCTGGGACTGAATCTTTCTCACCTTCACTAGCGTCAATATCTTGCATATATCTATGCCAGGGGGTATAAAAATACAAGCAAACAAGACTTCCATACTGATATTTATGATAATAAGTACACCCTTATTATCTGAAATTATGTATTAAAAGTTACCAAATAAGGGAGAATTAGGCTCACTTTTCTACTCTTTTAATATAATAGGTGAGCTATTTTGGAGATTATAGGGAATGTTTCCAATCTCAGCTAAACTGTTTAATATGCTGAATGATAAGAAATGCGGTGCCTTGTTTACAAAGCATATATAGGTCATGCTCTGCACTAGGACTAATCTCATAGAACAGCTAATGTCTGATGTGGTTCTCTTCTCTCCTTCCTATAATTTTAGAAACAAACAAACAAAAAATAATACAGAAGGCAAATAAGGGATGGAAATGCATCCAAACAATGAAATGCAGAGTTACTAAAGTAAGGTTAATCTCTGTAAAGTTGGAAGAAAAGAAAGGTGTTTTTCACGTTCCTTGCTGAATGTGCATATACTGAGTGTGCTGTATAAAGTATTTCTTACTTTATATAAAGGTATATAAAAGGTTAGACTTAAAAAATTTTGACATGCATTTAATGTAATTGTATCTGGTTCAGTTCTGACCATATCAGTTCTATTCATATAATTGTCTTCAGATACAAGAAGGAAAAAGAAAATTTCTTTTGCACAGCTGAATATCTGCTGCAGGGTAAAATTTTGACAAATTGATACATTTTAGTCTGTAATATTTTATGGAAAAGAAAAAAAAAATCCTCCTGGGCATTAAATATCTCATGCAGTAGCTGAAAAGGAACGTACTGGAAGTAAGTTGTATTTACTTTCAATTCAGAGCTAGCATCCAAGGAGTTTATGAATTGGTGAAAAGGATCAGCAGAGTTAATTATTTTTATTTAAAGTTTACTTTAAGGATGCAAACAACAGGTTTCTTTTAGAGAACTGATATGGACGCAGCAGCAGCATAACTGTGTCTGGGCAGACAAGCATAGAACGGAGAAAAAACATGCAAGGAACTGTGCCTGGCTCCTTGAACTTATTCAGAACTATTTTCATTCCTAGTTCCTGGGCAAAATAATTTCCATTTGCCTGTGTTTTGGGTTTGCATGGCAAGGGTTTTGGTAGTGGGGGGGCTACAGGGGTGGCTTCTGTGAGAAGCTGCTAGAAGCTTCCCCTGTGTCTGATAGAGCCAATGCCAGCTGGCTCCAAGACGGACCCACCACTGGCCAAGGCCAAGCCAATCAGCAATGGTCATAGTGCCTCTGTGATAACATATTTAAGAAGGAAAAAAACCCTAGCGGGAGCTTTTGCAGACAGAGAGAAGAGTGAGAAGATGTGAGAAACTCTGCAGACACCAAGGTCAGTGAAGAAGGAGGGTGAGGACATGCACCAGGTGCGGGAGCAGAGATTTCCCTGTAGCCCATGGAGAAGACAATGGTGAGGCAGGCTGTCCCCCTGCAGCCCACGGAGGTTGATGGTGGAGCAGATATCCACCTGCAGCCTGTGGAAGACCCCATGCTGGAGCAGGTGGATGCACCTGAAGGAGGCCATGACCCCGTGGGAAGCCCATTCTGGAGCAGGGTCCTGGCAGAACCTGTGGATCCGTGGAGAGAGGAGCCCACACTGGAGCAGGTTTGCTGGCAGGAATTGTGACCCCGTGGGGGACCCACGCTGGAGCAGTCTGGTCCTGAAGGGCTGCACCCCATGGAAGAGACCCATGCTGGAGCAGTTTGTGAAGAATTGTAGCCCATAGGAAGGACTTACATTGGAGAAGTTCATGAAGGACTGTCTCCTGTGGGAAGGACCCCATGCTGGGGAGCAGGAGAGAAGTGTGAGGAGTCCTCCCCCTGAAGAGGAAGGAGCGGCAGAAACACCGTGTGATGAACTGACCACAACCCCCATTCCCTGTCCCTCTGTGCTGCTGGAAGGGGGAGGAGGTAGAGAATTCAGGAGTAAAGTTGAGCCCAGGAAGAAGGGAGATGTGAGGAGAAATGTTTTAAGAGTTGGTTTTATTTCTCACTACCCTACTCTGTTTTGCTTGATAATAAATCAAATGAATTTTTTTTTCCTAAGTTGAATCTGTTTTGCCCATGATGGTAATTGGTGAGTGATCTCTCCCTGTCCTTATCTCAACCCATCAGCCTTTTGTTATATTTCCTCTCCCCTGTCCAGTTGAGGAGGGGAGTGATAGAGCAGCTTTGGTGGGCACCTGGCCTACAGCCAGGGTCAACCCATCACAGCCTGACAGCTTTCCAGTAGGTTAAATGGATTTAAGGGACTCTAAAAGTCTCTAATATAAATGCTGCAGGAATATTTAAATTACATAAGGTATCCAAGGCCTTTCCAAAGCCTGGAACAGCTTAAACCCACCCTAGTCCATCTTTCCTGCTGAGATACCATTTCAGATAATTGGATCTCCTGCTACATGCTACAAGCTAGGTGCAGACGACACCTAGCTTCATGTCTCCAGAAGTAAGAAGAGATCTTCTGTCATGCAGATGTCAAATTGGTTAAAAAAAAGAAACATAAAAACAAAAGACCATCTGACTTGGGCTTTCCACACACACAGAAAGCTGAAATACCTTTTCTGAAAAGAAGAAAACATTTCAAGGATATTCTATGATAACTTCACTTGCCAGGTTGCAATCACAGGGTCATGTTAGATTCATCACTGTTCCAAGACAGATGAAACAGTAGGAAGAAATGTCTTTTGTCATTACTGGCTTGCCAGGACACATTACCTTTTTCAACTGGACAAAGCCCTAGTAACTATGATTCATGTCATCTAAAGGTTACTCAGTACCAATCTAATACTGAAAATGGTGGGAGGAAAGGCAATGGTCCCTCTGCATTAACATATGCATCCTTTTAAAAATGAAAATTAAATATGTGTGAATGGGCTGTATAGACAAAGGTCATCTAGATAGAGTAATGGCAAGGCATTATTACTCATTTGGGGTAATGTAGACTGTTGACCTATAAATGCCATATATGAGGTAAAGGACCAACCTTTACTCCTTACTTTTTAGATATCTGCACTAAACTCTTGCCTAAGTAAGTGCCAGTTTATCATTCAGGCTATAGCGCCTGCTAGATTATGAAGTACCAAATGTTCTTGAGGTCTATCTGTTCTTGGAACATAAAATGAAAATGGCACCAATTCTTCTCTTGCTGTATTAAGTGCAGTGAATCCCTGAAGGCGCTAATTAGCCAAATGTCACAATAAGCAGTTTTATGTTTTGCACTTAAACTTGCCAGTCACTTAAACTAAGATATTAAAAAAAAAAAAAAAAAATGCTGAAACAATCCCAGAACTTTATTTCAGGAAAATGGAAACCTCTTTTCAGAGGAAGATACATGTCTTTTGCAACACTGATGTCCTATGTCAAACATAAAAGCTAACTACAACAAAATGTGGTTAGGTGCCATTCCGAACATCTACTGAGGCTTGAATTTCTCCCCACACAATGTATGCATGTGAATATCACTCTTTTGTGTGTACATCATTCAATAAATTTATATTTCACTGGGAAAAAAGCAAGAAGTATTACAGTGAGCAAAATACATTAGATTAAGGAATGAAGTTGTGAAGCAGACATTCATATTGATACTATGAAAAATATTGTATGTGTACACTCAGATATGGAAATGATTGTCAAGTCAGTCTGGGTTTTCTCTGTGTGTTTTTCATATAATCTTAGTAAATCATTAGAAATATATTTTAACCTCCTTCTCTTTGCCTTCCAAGAATGCCTTTATTTTGATCTAAGATATTTCCTGCCAGTAGTTGTACACACAGTACCTGAGCATAACTAGTTATCTGCAGTCTTCATGGGACCAAGTGAAGTTCCATGAAGTTCCATGAAGTTTAAGAAGCTCCTATTCCTTAGCCACTTGGTATTCCTTTCCCACTGAAATATAATGACTTCAGCAAGTGACTGGCTAAATTCATGGAAAAGAAATGCATTAACAGCTATTAAAATAAACAAAAAGAAAATACGTCTGGCTTGGGCAGTCTTTGAGTCTAGTTCTATGATGTGATTCTAACTGATAACATAGCATATATTTGGGCTTATAACATGGATGAAGTAAAGCATTCTCCAGAGCTATCTAATTCTTTCTAATTTAAGAGCTTAAAGTTAAGAAGCTTGAAAATTCCCATGTGCCTGGAACAACTTTTACGTGTCTTTCAGCTTTTCAAGAGAAAGTGTTGTTTCTCTGATAAAATGAGGACCTGAAATAGATTAACCTTCTGCTGTTGTCATAGATCTAACAGATCACAGGATATTTCTTTATCAATATGACACATGGGTAATGAAATTTATTTCATATTATTTTACTTAGCTTCAATAATTAGTGTATGCAAATACTTAGAAATTAGTAAATGAAAAACCACTGCCACATCAAAATAAAGCAGCATTATTAATGTTGTCACTATTGTTTGTGGCCTTTGGGTATGTCTTAGCATACCTATATCCTCTTCTACACAGAAAAATAACTTCCTTCCTGCTGCTTCTTACTACTTGATCTTACAACCTTGTTGGGAGACAATGAAGAATTTAGGAGTACAGTTTGTATGAAGGCCAACATTTCAGAATCAGGGTTCTTTTCAATTGTTTTGTTTGTTGTTTTTTTTTTTTTTCCCCCTGCATCACATGAATAATCAATCAATCAATCAAATTAGAGTCTAGTTCTGCTAGTTCTGAAATTTGAAAACAAAATAGTTACTTAATCTGCAATTGCCTTTTCTTTTTAAAGACTCCATCACAAAAAAAGGAGAGCATTCTTCACTGTTAATGCTTAGTCAGATGCTAAATTGTTTTTTCTTTAATAAAAAAAATGAGTGGCATCTGAGGTTTTATTTTGACCAAGGATGGAACCAAGTCAGAACATGACAAGTAACATTAACAGAACATAATAATTTCTCATCTATTGATGACCTTTAAAGAGAATTGTAGTTATTACCTTAGAATATTCTCTCCTTTATTACCTGTCTCATCACTGAATTCCAATGCCTTTATGTAGCAGAAATATAGATGCTTGGCTTCAAAACAGAGAAATATGATTTAACTATTATAATGGCTGCAGGCGGTGAAGTCTAATTCAATTTTTTTTTTACATTATATGGGATTTTTGAAGATGATGGTGGTTACTAAACCAGGCAGTTCACTGGAGAGGTAGAATGAATTTCTATCTTAGGATTAAATTAGATACAAAAGGGTATTTTCTCAGATCTGGCAGAAATTCATTAAAATGATTAGGTGTGCTTCTTGGATAGCAATGTAAGCTATTATTATTAGTAAAATCCTTTATATTTTAAGCAAAAAGATGGATATGATGAGAAGTGAAAAATTATTTGAACATTCACACTTTTACAGAAGTAAAAGTCAACAAGTCCACCTTTGGTGGAGTAAAACTCAGTGGCAGAATTAGTTTTGTCATTTTCTCATCCCAGGCACTTCCAAATGTCTTTTATTTCACCTTCTTGGTCCCAATGCTCTTGCAGTAGGTACACAAGTTCAGAATTCTTTCTGACATTACAAGCTGGGAGGTTTTACATTGTAGTTAACTCCTTGATGGCTTTCCTATGCTTCAGCATTTTCTACAGCTGAGCATTTTCCTGGGTTGTCAAACAAATGTCAACCTACCTGTTCTTCAACTCAACTTTGACATAATGGCAGGTATTACTATTCCTAAGTGGACAAAACAAGGAACACTTAGCAATAATTGTAATGGAAAGATATAATCCTCTGAAGGAAAAGTTCATGCAGGCAGTAACTTCTTGAAGGATACTGAGATTATCTTGTTCATCATAAAAA
The DNA here is from genome assembly GCF_011004875.1 of Balearica regulorum gibbericeps. Lineage (NCBI taxonomy): Eukaryota > Metazoa > Chordata > Aves > Gruiformes > Gruidae > Balearica > Balearica regulorum. The sequence continues at coordinate 48,626,763 of NC_046188.1, read as the reverse complement.
TTATATCTGTTTTACTGTATCTTGTGAGAAAAGACATAGATACAGAATCCGACAAATATTTATACAACTGATAAATGCAACTCCATGATGCTAGTCTTCAAACTGACAGTTACAAGTTAGAAGAGTTTGCAATCATTACTGACAATTTATTAAAACTATTGACTCAGTGGGCAGCAATAGTTAAAAATTGGTGGATATCATCCAGATATTGAGAACAAGGCAGAGGACATACTTTTCCTCCATATAAAACTTTGTGGCCACACTTTGAGTGCCATATTCAGTTCTACTTTCCACATTTCAAGAAGTATCTAGAGAAGGGAAATGAAAATAACCGAGGGAATTAAGCAGCTGCCCTACAAAGAGAGCCTCAAAAGGCTGAGATTCTTCAGCAATCTGTGGAGAAGAGAGGGGTAAGGAAGGATATGACTGAGTTTACAAAGTCATGAAGGGTCTGGATGTGGCGAATGCAGAATGGCTAGCCATCCTACAACTAAGGCACACTTGTGAAACTACATAGAGATTTATTTAAAACAGATAGTATGTAGTAACAGGTAGAAAGTATCTTCCTATATTTCTGCTTCTACCCATCCATTTCTAACTACTGGCTTTTTTCATAGTGGCTAATGAGCTGATGGAGTTTTCTGGCACAGAAGCTTGTGGAGGCAAATAGTATCAGCAAGTTCAGAAAAAGAATAGGACCGATTTATGCAATGGGTGAATAAAAGGGAATAGGCAGGATATATCCTCTAGGGCCGGGTTTGTGTGCCCTGCCTCCCTCAGTACCAGCTCCAGTGGCTATACTCAGATCAGAATAATTGGCTGGGTTGAGCTGACCCATTTCTTAAACTCTCACAAGCATTATTCTGCTTATGTTGCTCATTTGTTTGTTTGTTAAAAGAATTTCATCTTCTGATTCTCAATTAGCTCTAAAACTTACTTGTCTGGGATATCTCTTACTATGTTTTACCATAGGTCTTAAGGGAATGTGACCCCAGTTACACAGAAACCTCTAGACTTGATTGTAATATTCCTACTAATTCTTATATTCATAAAAATATTATTAAATATTATCATTTTGAATATTCAAACATAATAATTACGTATTATTCACAGAAATGGTATAGGCAGTTTAATGATATATACCAGGAAAACATATAACACATCCTTCTTTAGAGAAAAATAGTAGTTACATTGTTGTTGCTGTAGTGTTCTCTGGAATAAATGGTGTGGGCAAAATAGACTAGTTTGGTACAGAGTCTTTTCATGAGGTCATCATGGTCTTTCAAAGGCACCTCCTCTCTGCAAACCTGGTTTCTCAAATAAAGAGTAGCACGTACGTTGAAAACAATTTTCCAGAGGTTGAACTGAGTGATTTAAATTGCAGGCTCCTGGTTAAACTTTATCAGCACTATTTAAAACAACCCAAAAGCTAATCTGCCCAAGACATTATAACCTCACAGTTAATGAGGCTTGTTTTGATTCTGATGAGAATTTTCTTTTCAGGGCCAGCATAAGTTCAACAAATCATGTTAAAAACTATTTGAAACAGCACACTTATGGGCCTTTGCCCTGTCTTCTTTAATCAAGCTCTGCAGACTAAAGCAGTTAAAGTATGGTCCAGTATTTTTGTTCGCATTATTACTTTGGCAATACTCCACATTTCTTTAGCAATTTGGAATATATGAGAACTACCCTGCTGATAGTAGACCCGGACTAGTCTTTAATGCTTCACACATATGAACTATGGTGAAAAGACAAAACGTGGAATAAAAGAGGACCAGGAGTGTCACACTCAAGGTGAGGTTGCTGCAGAGTAAAAAGGTCATTTTCACCCCAAATTTTCTCCCCTAAGGGGAGAAGTAAAGTTATGTGAGGCTTTCCCCTCAAATTCCATGTATCATTTCTGTTAGTGGAGCACGGTAATGGAGATAGTTCCCATGTAATGCTCCATGGCACAAAGCAGAGAATGTTCTTTATATTTTTCTTATGATCTCATGTACCCATGCTGGAGTTGGCATGACTCACAGGAAACCACATGGAAATCAGCTGACCACCCTGCCTCATGACATATGAGATTTTCTTCAGATACGTTCAGATCATCTCAACATAATTTGGTTCCTCAGCTCTTAATTGTTTTTCTAAACTGTTGTATGTTGATGAAAATGTTTGTTAAGTAACTCTTCTTATTCATATGCCAGAGAGATAAGAAATGATTTATATACAGCACATAAAGTGGATTCCTGTGGACTGTAAAGAGATTATTTCTCTTCTCTGCAAATGTTGGTGTACGATAGGTAGCAAGGCCTGCAGTTCTGATACTTCACATTATAAAACATTACTTTCAAAGCCACAGTGAATAAACAACTCAATAACTTAATAACTTGAGCAAGTTTAAAAAGAATCTGGGCTGAAATGTTCCATGCTGGGAAGGTTTGTTGGGAATGTTTCAGCACTAATAGGTCTACTGTTATTGAACAGCTTATGTAAAATACTTAAAGCTGTTTCTTTAAGAAACCATTTCATCTCCTGAAACTTGGAACAAATATTTGACATTTGACCCAGCATGAGACAAAAGTTCTCTGATAAGGATGCCTGTTACCTTCTGCACATGAAAGTACAGAAAAGTTACTGGTTTTTACAGTGTAGAAGAGTGAAGAGTTTTACAGTTTAATTCTCCATGGCTTCTTATTTGCCTGAAGCATATCCTTTCCTTAGAGCTTCTTTGTGCCAACAAAACTGGGATAATTCATGGAGCAATTATACTTCCCATTTGACAGTCAGTCATTGACCAAAGCGTAATCCATCCATCTGTAAATCTTTCCAAAGATTTCACAGGTAATAATAGCAAAAAGATAGCAGCGTTAAAGTTATATCAAATTCGTTAACTCAACTGCTTCAAATGTCCTAATGTTTGAGCACTTTACTTTCCAAAAGGAATATTATCTTTTCCTTTCTGGCTGGAAACAGAACATAGATCCAGTTGCCTTCCTGCACTTGCACAAGGAAGTGCACACACACAGAGAGTGGATGACATAAAAGATATAGAGAATGTGTTTGATTAATTAAAAGTACTTAGTTGACCCAAAAATTCCATCAATTTCCCTAACTAGAGAGGGACTGCGAGGTGTGAAAATTACTTAATAGCGTGTAGTTAGCATTAGAACACATAGTAGGGTAGTACCTGAAAAGTTTTCTTCCAGCTTTTGTGGAATAGGATGACGTACAGTAAAATATCACAAAATCATATGTAATATTTAATAATATCTGACAAACCCACTTAAGCTGAATGTAATCTTCTAAGAAGCTATTATTCCTTTTTTGTCTCTTTGCTCTACAGCTTCCTGGTACTGAAAAAATGGGGCTGTTGCTTTGCAGACTTCCCTCCAGCAGGCACAGATAACATTACTTTGACACATATCAAAGTAGCTGCCTATGCTGGTTCTTACGCTATCTGCAGAGATATGTTCACCTGTTTGATTCTGAAGTCATTGCTAGCTTTGTAGGAGAAGAAATTTGCATTTCCTTTTCTTCTCTGGCAGCAAATGTACGTATCTGAAAATCACAGATGATTTACATGGGCTGGTATATTACAGCAGCAAATTAAAAGCACTGACTCAATTTACCAAAAAAGCCATATCTAGCTTTAAACACAGTTTTGCTATTCAAAAGAAACATTTGGGAAAAAACTTATTCCCATAGTTATGACACATGTACATATGATATACATACACGTCATAACATATATGCATACATGTCATATGCTCTGCTGTATAACCATGCTGTTAGCATGTCTTTGTATAAACAGCAGCATCACAAAGATTTGAAAATGTCATAGATAGCAGATATATTCATGTATAAACTGCACATCAATTATTTGATGTTTATATATGACGTGGTTTAGCCCCAGCCGCTCGCTCACCCCTCCCCCGCCAGGCTGGGGAGGAGAACAGAAAAACAAGGGCAAAGCCTCGAGGGTTGGGATAAGGGCAGTTTACTGGGACAGCAAGGGAGAGGGAAACAATCAACAACAGTGCTGATAACAGATAGTAACAATGGGTGATAACAGAGAACGATTTTACCGATCCGACGACCGACCGGACGCTCGACCCGTTCCGGAGCCACGCCGACACGCCAAACCCGCCCCGCCCGACTAGCCCCCTTTTATGGTGAGCATGATGTCACATGGTATGGAATAGCCCCCGGCCAGCTTGGCTCACCTGTCCTGGCTCCTTGGGAAATTAACTCTATCCTTGCCAGAACCAGGACATTATCCACCCCTTATTCCATACCATCTACGTCATGCCCAGATTATTTTACAGAACTCATTGCCTTACTCTATGGGCTATCGCTCTAAAATGTCTGTCGAGTTCATTTAATCCATGGCAGATGGTGGGGCTGTGTTGCCACCCCTGGGGCAGTCGATTCCAGGTGTACTGGACGCCCCTCCAAGTGAAGGCAAACTGCGGCCTGCACTCTGCTGCCAAAGGGATCAAGAAAAATGCATTAGCAATATCAATTGTGGCATACCATTTGGCTGCCTTTGACTCCAGTTCATATTGAAGTTCCAGCATATCCGGCACAGCAGCACTCATGGGCGGTGTGACTTCATTCAGGCCACGATAGTCTACCGTCAGCCTCCACTCGCCATTGGACTTCCGCACTGGCCATATGGGACTGTTAAAGGGTGAGTGGGTTCTGCTGATCACTCCCTGACCCTCCAGTTGATGAATTAGCTTGTGGATGGGAACCAGGGAGTCTCTGTTGGTGCGGTATTGCTGCCGGTGCACAGTTGTAGTAGCAATCGGCACCTGTTGCTCTTCAACCCTCAGCAACCCTACAACAGAAGGGTCCTCCGAGAGACCAGGCAAACTAGACAATGGTTCAATTTCCTCCGCTTCTAAGGCAGCTATTCCAAAAGCCCACCTGTAACCTTTTGGGTCTTTGAAATACCCTTTCCGGAGGTAGTCTATGCCTAGGATGCATGGAGCCTCCGGCCCAGTCACAATGGGGTGCTTTTGCCACTCATTCCCAGTTAGACTTACTTCAGCCTCCAACAGAGTCAACTGTTGGGATCCCCCCGTCGCACCAGAAATAGATATTGGTTCCACCCCTTCATAATTCGATGGCATTAGGGTACACTGTGCACCCGTGTCCACTAGGGCCTTGTACTCTTGTGGGTTCGATGTGCCAGGCCATCGGATCCACACAGTCCAATAAACCCTATTGTCCCTTTCCTCCACCTGGCTGGAGGCAGGGCCCCTCTAGTCCTGCTCATCATAGTCACTACTCACGTCTTGCAAAAAGGACTTAGAAGTCCCTTCAAGAGGATCAGAAGTGCGATCTGGCCTTTCACTTGGTCTGGGGGGCTGCCCAGTGGAAACTGGAGCAGCATTCTTTCTGGAAGAGTCCCTTCTTACAGCTGTCTTGCCTTGTAGCTCATGTACGCGCGCCCGCAGGGTTGAGGTGGGCTTCCCATCCCATTTCCTCATGTCTTCTCTGTGGTCATGCAGGAAAAACCACAGGATACCTCGTGGTGTGTATGCTCTATATCCCCTCTCTGGAGCAGAAAAACGCTTACTCCTAACAGCTGAAATGCGGGTCTGTACAGGTGGGGAGTAAGATATATCCTCTTTGAGTTGCCGGACGTCCTGGGACAGTTTCTCCACAGCCGAGACTAGGGAGGAAGAAAGGCTCTCTTCATACTGCCGGAGTCGGCCAGCCACTTCATCCACTGTGGGTGCCTCTTCACTTTTCCAGTCGATTACTGCCAGTGAGTCGGCGTACGATGATGGTGCACTTCGCACAAATTTTCGCCACATGGGTCGGGTACACTGGACTTCATCGGGGTCTGTGGGCAACTGTGCATTGTCCGGATCATAATAAACCATCTCCCGCACAGCTAATTCCCTCAGATATTGAATACCTCTCTCCATGGTGGTCCACTTGCCTGGCCGACATATGACATCTTCGCTGAAAGGATACCTTTCCCTCACACTTGACAGGAGACGCCTCCAGAGGCTAAGGGCCTGTGCCTTCTTCCCAGTTGCTTTGTCAATGCCCCCTTCCCTAGACAAGGATCCTAGCTGCTTGGCCTCCCTGCCCTCCAGTTCCAGGCTACTGGCCCCGTTATCCCAGCAGCGGAGCAGCCAGGTAATAATATGCTCCCCTGGAAGGCAGCTGAAATCTTTCCGCATATCTCGCAACTCACTCAGGGACAGGGATCGAGTAATCACTTCTGGTTCTGGCTCTTCTTCTTGTACTCGTGATGGCCCCGGTTCATCATCATCTTTCACTAAGCGAACTGATTTCCTTGTGTATTTCTTTTTGTGTATAGGGGCAACTGACACTGGTGTGGGTTGATCTTTTGGCTCGACTACAGTGCCTGTCGCAGGGGCCTGGGCAGCTGCAGTGCCTGTGGGTCCGCTCTCTCCCTCTGGATGGTGCTGTCTACTATCCAGCAGTGTTTGATAGACTGTGGCCAGGGCCCAGCACAGCACAGTAAGTTGTGTCTCCTTAGAATCCTCACAGCATTTTCCTTTCAAATATTCTACCATTTTATCAGGGTCTTGCAGTTGTTCAGGAGTGAAGCTCCAAACCATTGGGGGTGAAAAGGTCTCTAGATACCCACCCATACTCTCCCACATACCATGCCAGCCCTGACCATTCAGCCTTGGGGAACATCCCTGGGTAGTACTCTTGAAAAGATTTTTGCTAACCCTGAACAGGAGTGGGAAAGCATTCAGGAGACCTAGCAATAGGAATACACTGGCCTGAACATTCCAAGGGTATTCAAAATACTCAAAAATTGTTGTAACCAACCAAAAGGGAAAAGGGGAGGTGAAAGAGTGGGAGAAGGTATCCCCCCCGTCTTCCCCATAGATTGGGTCCAATTATTCATCAATTCTGAAAGATATTGACTGAGGTACGGGCCTGACCGAAATGCTACATACACATACTGTAACCGATGTGTTTAACTTTTTAACCATGGTGATGGGATCAAGATGAGATCATTAGCAGTAGTAGGGAATGAGAAAAATATTTTAGGAATGAGGACCTCAGAGGTTGGTATGTACCATGGAGCTGATAAACTGCATTATTGGTACGTGAGCCAAGTAATATTTCATTTTTTGTCAAAATCATGTCCTTTGAGTGAACTTTGTTCATTGTAATCTCATTATAATACCAAAACACACCTCCATGCTAAAAGTTACCCACCTCCAAGGTACGACCACCCCTCACTGGGCATGCTCTCTGAATTTCTTTAAGTATATAGCTTTAAAAGCAAAGCGAGAAAGTTTTACACCAATCATAACGAAGTAACTATGTAACTATGTGATGTAATTGTAACCATGTGTGCATTGAGAATATAAATATGTGCACGTTCGTAGGCTAGGTATGCACGTTAGGTGGAATTATCCCCCGTGCATCCAGCGCTGCAATAAAGAATGCCTGCCTTTTAACACTACATTGGTGTTACGAGGTTTATTCCCGGATTTCGGTGACAATACCAGCTCAGACCCATGACTGTCAATGATATCTTATCATAAGTCATTATCACACAATACAACAACATGAGAACACGAACCCCTCTCCCAGAGGTGATAAATAGCACCGCAGGGATTGCATAGAGTAAACACAGGTTTACAAACCAGAGCCATGTGACCAAACAGAACATCATTATGACCAGTGACTGTTTCAATAACATTATAAATGCTTATAACCACTTTGTTTTAACACACTTGGGTCAGACTTGTCGTTATCACAACCCCTGGGGCCCCACGTTGGGCGCCAAAAAGGACTGAGGTGGTTTAGGCCCAGCCGCTCGCTCACCCCTCCCCCGCCAGGCTGGGGAGGACAACGGAAAAACAAGGGCAAAGCCTCGAGGGTTGGGATAAGGGCAGTTTACTGGGACAACACGGGAGAGGGAAACAATCAACAACAGTGCTGATAACAGATAGTAACAATGGGTGATAACAGAGAACGATTTTACCGATCCGACGACCGACCGGACGCTCGACCCGTTCCGGAGCCACGCCGACACGCCGAACCCGCCCCTGCCCGACTAGCCCCCTTTTATGGTGAGCATGACGTCCCATGGTATGGAATAGCCCCCGGCCAGCTTGGCTCACCTGTCCTGGCTCCTTGGGAAATTAACTCTATCCTTGCCAGAACCAGGACATTATAGCAAAAATCTAATCACTGTCATCACTTTTATACTAGTGTAAGGTTTGATAATCTTCCCAGATAAAAGACTGAAATGAATTGGAAACAGAATTGGACTCTCAGCCCTTCCATATCAGTGAACCTTTCAGCCCCCAACCTCCTTAAAGGAAAAAAGATAAATGTTTTCATCAGTTATTGCGACTAAGTTAAATAAGAATTGATTTTCCAAAACAAATCTATTGTCACTTATCAGGCCCATAATTAATAGGTATTTTTACACAGCTATAATTCAGAAAGCACTCAATTATGTTTCACACAACGCAAAGCCTGTTACATCTATATCGAATCTTTTTGTGATACACTTCATTTAAAATGTCACTGCATTTGTTCTTTCTATAGAAAGTGATTTTATGCATTCTATTTAGAAGATTTGAAATAGGAGGCCCTATATGTACAGCTCACAGAAGAAATATCCTGAAGGAAATGTATTGCATAGATGGCTTTTCCCCAAACTTTACCTGAATTTTGTAAAATATTTATGATGACCAGTCTTCCTTTTGATTTTTCTCATAACTGCAATCTGAAGCCTTATTTCAGACCTGGACACAGCGCAGAAGTCAAAGGGTACCTCTAGGGTTTGTGTATGTGTGAGTGTCTGTCTAAGACCCCAAGATTTACTACTGTGGACTAAAAATAGGATTGTCTTTGTAGAGAGGAAAACCATTTGGAAATGGTATTTTAGTTTTCTTGCCAAACCATTATTTCAAAATTCTGTTATGGAGCTGCTGTTAGGAGACAAAGTATCAAGTTATGTGCCATTAATACATGATGGTGGGGCTAAACCTGCTGCCCAAGAAGTTCAAGGAGGTGAAGTCCTACATGATGACTTTCACAGCACGTTTTGCGTTTCCAGACTCTTCCCATTGTGTGATCAATGGAGCTGGAAGACATGTGTTCTAGGTGAATGCATCTTTACATCTAAACATTTATCTGAGTTTATCTAGTATATCAGTCTAACATACATACCAACAGGATTTCAACTGAATACATACTGCTTGATGTGAATATGGCTGAAGAAATCCTTTCACACAGAGTATGTCAATGTGTTAGACTTAGGCTAATGTGTGCCTGAGCGAAGACAGATAACATTTGTAATATTTTAAAGATGAAAGATCCAGGAGTATCAGGAATTATTAAGTGTAACATAAAGACATTGGGAAATGAGTAACAGCAAAATAGTTAAAAAGACCAGGGAAAACTTAAAATTCTCTTGACTTTGAAATGATCACTTGATGTTATGCCTACCCTGAGCTTATTGCAGAATTACAGTAACTGAAAAATGGTATGATTTGGATGGTGATAGAAACACATTTCTTTGGAGTTTTTGGAGCTAGTCTGTAGTCTGAAGAGTCCCTTCACCCACAGTAAGCTGAATGCCATCACAAACAATCTGTGCACTGATACTACATCCGGACTACATCTTAAAATCATTAGATATTTACTACTTTAAAGAGATCTTTTAATTAGAATTTTGGCTGCATCTTTTCATTATTAGATAACTTGGGCATTATAAAAGTAAAATATATTTCTTACTAACAGTAAAAGCAATCCAAGAGTGCTGTGGCTGACACAATAATAACAGCCAGCAACAGTGCACATTTCTCTAGTGACTTTCATCACAGGATTCCGAAGTACTTTGGTGCATAAACATACTACTGAGAAAACACAGAAGTTATTCTGGGCCAGCAGTACTGCTAACAGTTTTTAGGAGGGGAAGTAATTAATAACTTCTTTAATTGAAACTGCAGGAAACATTAGGGAGAGAGAATATAATTAGCCAACTTGGAATGTAGCCAATGAGCTAGCATTAATACACCCTTACTGTTATGAAAAATGCCATGGGATTGTCTATAACCTCACTCCAGTTTAATTTCTTATGGAAAGGCAAAATTCACAGTGTCCTCCTGTGACTTCTAGGAAAATGTTGGGAGACTTTCAATCCAGGACAGGCCAGAAACTCAGTTGCTATGGTGGTAAGACAGTTGCTAAAACATACTTAATAATGTCTAAAAGACAAAAAGCATTGGATGAAGTGAAAAGAAACTTGCCAGATGCATTCATTCTGTTTGTCTGTAATTCAATTTAATATCTGTCAACACCAGTTATTGTCTCCTTGGAATCACACTCAAATCAGAAAGATTTCTTTTTTACTTTTCTAGAGGTCTTAATGCCCACCAAGACCTTAAATGAAAGTAATGATTGTGATAAATTCCTTCTTTGTTTTCTTCCTCTGTCTAGTTTAGAGCCTTCTGTCACTGAGTCTTAAAGAACAGTGTTGATATTGTGGTTGTTTCAGAAATACTGTGTTACACGTCATCTCCTGGCATCAGACCCTGCATTGTTTGCCTGCCAGTTGACTTTTTAATGTAACAATATGAAGCTGAATTGTTTTGCTTTTCAGAAGACCAAAATGTGAAGTGTTTGGCTGGCTGTGAAAGGCACACCTTTCCCAAACTGGTGAGACAGATGTTTTCACAGGTTGTGGTATTTTGCCTTTTCTGCTCCTCTATCAGTAATGGTCTGATCTTTGATCCCATCCATATGGATGGTGGAGAAGTTTGTTCCCAATGCCTGTGGCAGATTGCATATATACCATCAAAATGAAGATAAAACCAAGAACTTCAGATCCTCATACAAATTGTAAATTAAGAAAACACGCAAAGAACTGTTTATGGATGAGACAAGTCTGGGCTTATTGTAAGGGAGAAGGATGACAACAGGGCTGAGGGATCCTCCATGCCTGTGCATGTCCTCAGTGCAAAGGAGTGTAAAAAACAGGAGCTGAAATCTTCTACAGGTGCCTGGGATATGCCTTTTGCTTGTTTAGTGGAGGTGAACATGGAGAAGGGTTACACTGCATCTTATTAACAAGCTCAGCTCCTCTTGTCTGGCAGTACTAGAAGAAATCTAAGAGCCCTGCTCTTTGGCTGAACAAGTCAAAAAACATGTGAATGTGGTCAACTCCTGCTGCTTAGCTGGGGCACAGGCTTCCAGCCAAACCTCCCAAATTAATCTACCTGTGGAGTGGAACTGCAGGTGAGCATTCAGGTTGTCACAGCCAAGGCAGATAGTGGCTGCTTGCAGGAGTTCCTTGCTTGTTGTGCTTCATCCCACTAGACTTTTTCTCTAACTTGTTTGATGAAGCAGAGCAGAAAAGCATCTCTTTCAAACCATGTATAGGTCTCAAGTGGCACCACCCTTGTTAGCACCACTGTCTAGCAGAGCACAAGATGAGATCCCTTCATCTTCCTGGTTCCTGGAAAGAAGTAGATCAGCTCCTAGATCACAAAAAAGTTGAATACTCTTACTATAGTCCTTTTTTAGTCTTGGAAGAAAAGTTTGTGACTGAATCAGTTCTTTCTCAAATGAGATTAATTCCCATTATCTTCTGAGGATGGGAAATAATGAGAGAAGATGCATTTGTGCAGTTCAGTCCCATTCTCATGTGGAAGCAAATGCGGTTATTTGCCACATCCTAGCTGAGCTGGGTGACATTTTTTTCCAGTGTCCTTCTCTGCTCCTTGAAGGCTACAGTGGTGGTTAATAACTAGAAACAGCATATTAAACAAGCTCAGTTGCGACTTGTTATTTCACTCTCATTTCCCGTTAGATGGGCTGGATGGCCACAGAGCAGGGAGGTGGGGGGGAGAGGGAGTGGGGACAGCTGGCAAGCTGTTGGGAGTAGCATGAGCACTCCATAGTGGTAGATACGTAGATAATTACATAGATGGATAGGTACATATATTGATATATGTAGCTGGATAGCTATTTAGCTACCTTGCTAGATGGATAGATGAATGGATGGATGAGTGGATGGGTAGGTAGATAGACAGGTGGAGGAAGGCAGTTAGAATGAATGATGGTATCACAAACTATACACTTTCTGGTAACGATGTATGCATAATATTTCCATTTTCAAGTGTTTTTTTTAATTGTCAGAAAACTTTAGCTACAGGAATAAAAGTTATTAATTTTCTCTGGTACTGAAAGGAGTTGTCCTAACAGAGTATTTGATCCAACAGAGAGGTCTAGAGGGATCTATAACATTCATCTTAAGTATTAGAATAATTTGTCACTGAGAGAATGAAGAGCACCATTTCTTTATTACTTTCTCATTAACTGTATCTATCTCACCACAGTGGACAGCAATTCCATTTTCAGTTCTGTGTAATAATATCAGTGACCCCTAAAGCACATTTCTGTGGATAAATTCTTGTTCATAAGAAAGGCAGAACTCCCATCAATTTCCATAAATCAGTTATGCTACTTATAGAAGTACAAGTAAATGTGTAAGCTCAAAACAATCAGTTTCAGTTTTTCAGTATCTCTTCCTAGATTCCTTATTTTTCACGTGGTTTTTTGAGGTTGTGTAAGAAAGATAGATGTACACTACATTATGCATGTATGGTTTAACCAGAGGTATAACTCTTAACTATCACAGATAGAATAGTTGAACATATCTTAGTTTTGCTAACATAATTATCTTTCTTTTTGTTCTGGTTGAGAGTTGATTTACAGTTTTGTTATAAAGATTAGACTTACTTATATTCTCCTTGACTGACAAAGGAGCTTCACAGGAGTGCAAACAAGAATTCAATGCTGCTAAACTTCACAAAAGTTTTGCTTGTGTAAGGGCTATATGGTTGCAATCATGGTATAATTTTCAAGGAGAAAATACAATACTTGATGTGAATCAGTGTAGTTTGGTGTAAATTCAAAACCATCAATAGAAATGGGCTAAGATGGAGCAGATGATTGCTGGAGGATAAACCTTCTTTCAGTTGTCCCTGGCTGTGGGATACATAGGTGTTTTCATCAGCCTAGACTGTAGAGCATCTAAACATTAACTTTAGAAATTAAAGTTTTTGGTATGTTCCTAGAAAGAGCATTCCTTTCCTTTTACAGCATATTTCAAAAAGACTATCTGCTGCAAGCCTTACTTCACTAATATATTACTGGTTATGTACAGGAAAGGTTACTGCAGAAAGATTTGTCTTACAGAGGTCTGCAAGGTCCCAAGTGAATGAGACTTTTACTACTTATGTCAAGGAGGTCACAGTCAAATTCCAAGCAAGTCAAACCCCACGATAATTTTCTACATCTGCATTTATATTTTTACAGGATTACCTTGATCTCAACAGCACCTAGCTCCATTATATTCATCAGCATAGTCTCTGCTGACTTCCTATCCCCAAAATAATGTAGAAGGAGAGGTAATCCCTCACACCAGAGCTGTTAATGTATTTCAGTAAGAGTAATAACGCTTTGAACTAGAATGAGAGCTTTTTATCTTTTTTTAAAGAAGACATTTTACAAGAAAATGTCTTGTAAATATTGATCGAAAACCATCATCGGGATAACTCTATTGAAATCAGTGAAGTTATATTCTGTATGAATTTGACTTCAGTGTTTGGAAAAATCTTTTCTTTAATTTTACTGCTGAAACAGATTTAGCAATGAACTACATGTTTGCAACGCAAATAATTTTTCCAAGGGATTGTAAGAGCTATTCCTTCTCAACCCTAAGGGATCTTCAACATACTAACATAATTGCCACTGCAAGCATATATCCAGTTATTTTAAATCACATTGGAATGCATTATTTTTTCTTAAGGTCTCACTGAAATCGTGTTGCAAGTGGGACAATGTTACCCATATCAGTTGCTCTTTCTGATGGATATCCCGGATTCCAAACCTGAAAGCAGCATCTAGCCTCATCATTTGACATGAAATGAGATTACTGCTTTTTTAATAATTTAATTTGAATCACAAAAAAGGAATCTAAAATTTTAGGAAGTTGGCTTGTAGGCCAACCCAAGATATATTTAAAATATTTATATCAAAGGAAGAAGCTATGGTAAATGCTAGTCATTTTACATGACATAATATGTAGAGGCAAAATAATACTTGCACATAAGCCTCAGGTACAACATTAAGAAGGAGGAATAAAAAAATCATTAACTGTGCTCACATGCCCTTCAGGCAAATATGTATGAGATGACAGTCAGCCTAATATATCTGCTTGACAGGGACATTGAAAACCAGACTACTTTTTCTTCAGTCCCCAAACCAGCTATCAGTAAAATATATGAAATAAATGAACAGATTGTTAACCATCCACTATATGTGTACACACTCTCTCTCTTTCTCTCTTTCTCTCTTTATCTCTCTCTGTCTCTCTCTGTCTCTCTCTCATTCTCTTTCAACAGGAGATGTCTGATCCTTTCTTTGCAGATGTAATAATGACTCAAAGAAACTGTGTGAAACTGTGAAACTCTAAAGAATTGTGCCAGTAGAAAAAACTTACTATTACTGGAGCTTCTGCTGGCTATGATTTTGATGCCAGGCACAGGTACAGGACAAGGCCCTCCATCTCTTGGTACTTCTCGCCTTCAAGGCTATTGCAGAAGGAGAGGTCACAGTTGCAGCACCTGCCATGGCCTAACTGGCACAGACATGCAGCTCACCTCTAGGGCATCCTCCAAATTCAGCAATGACCACTGCAGGATGGTATCAGAGACCTCAAACACCAGACTCCTTATTTTGTGAACTAATGTGAAAGAAAAGGAAAAAGAAATCCTAGTGTTTCCGATTGTCTCTGAGGACTCGTCCTGCATCTAAAACTTACACCTGGAGGTCAAAGTGCCTTTGTGGGTCAATTCTAGTCCACACTTTACTCTCTATAATTTAGCAAAAAATACTTTTTCATTTTCCAACCTGAGCGTCGGGACCTCTCACCTGTATCAGAGGGATGCAACTGTAAAAATTAATTAATGCTTACAATTTTGAAAAACTTAAATGAACAATGCTGGTATTAGAAACTAATATAAAGAGCAAAGGAGCTAATTATGAATTACAGTGTTGCAAATTTGGATTTAGGATCCTGCCAACTACACCAATTTGTCGTGAATGAGTGATTTAGACTGCTTAAAGAACCACTGTCAAAGGTATCAGCAAAAGTGGTTTTATTGAAATATGATGTTGTAAAAGTGTGGCTTAACAAAGTTCGATGGCAAGGTTCACTCTATTACTGTACTGCACAAAGGATATAACAATGATTCAAAACTACCAAGGCAGAATCAAAGTTACCAAGACAAAATATTAGTGCACTACAATACAAGGTTATGTGCAATATCAGTCACTTACCAAAGATGAGCAGCTGGTAAGAAGTGTCTCTGCCTCGAGGAGCAACTTTGAGAGGTGTCCCAGTTCAAGGGGATCACCGCCATGCTGCCAGCTGCTTAGTTGGGAGAACTCAAAGAAGGCTCACTTAGGCTGTCATACTTATGGAATTGCAGTCAAATTACATGTGATGGAAAAGGTATGCATGAGACTCCTTATACTCACAACTTTCTTTGTTCCTTGAAAAATGAGTCTTTGAAAAGCTACCTGCTACTCATGTGTTAATCGCATGATCAATGTTACCAAGCTCATATGCATCAATGCTCACTGTGCCACTCTGTTCCTTTGTGGGATTTTAGAGAACAGATCAGAACTAGAGAAGTCCTTGGCCCGGTTATGGCTTAGGCCTTTACCTCCTTTGGAGTCTGTACCAAACTACTGCTAGTTTGGTTAAGGAGTTGAGTGCATCTATCACATCTTCAGATGACCTAATTTGCAAGGGATCCACTTTAAAAGCAAAGAGACCCAACCCAGTGTACAAAGCTCGTGAATAAGTTGTGCTGCAAAGAGGTTATCAATTTATTTGTAGTATTTTTTATAAGCCCTTGTGTCTTTGTTCTTAAAAATAGTCCAACATTATCTTGAACAAAGCTTTTATTTATTTTGCAGTATAACCAGTCAGATGGAAACTTTATTTGTTTCCTGTACTGCACAAAGGATATAACAATCATTCAAAACTACCAAGACAGAATCAAAGTTACCAAGACAGAATCAAAGTTACCAAGACAAAATCAAAGTTACCATATAAAATATTAGTGCACTATAATAAAAGGTTAACAGGAATAAAAATTCCTGTTATCTGTTAATCTTTTGGAGCCCATCACCTTTCTCCTTTCAGCAAATCTGTCTACGAAGTGCTATTCTTTTTTGAAATATGCAGCCCATGGCTTTGATACAGTGAGTTCTAGAAAGGCTCAGGTGTGACTGATCCTGTCAGGCATTTAGCTGCGCTCAGCCCCTAAACTAACCACATCAAGTGGAAAATTCTCAGAACTTCCCCAGGAAACGCGCAAGACATAAGCCAAGGGCCTTCGATTTTTCTCAACACACTGACATTTGAAACAGAATTTAAGCAAGATCACTCATGAGACTCTTTCCTCCCATACCTACTAATCATATACATGGATAATAATCACCTGCCTGCCCGAGTCCCCTAATATCACTACTGTCGTTGCCTTAGCTGTATCATTTGAAAGATAACGTGCTATTGTCCAGTAATTATAAACATTGATCCCACAAAGTGCTGCAGTAGTTGTATAGACTTGGCTTTTATCCCGTCATTATGTACAACGCCCTATTATTTCAAAAAAAGACAAAAAGAGATCAAACAGTTATTTCTTCTAACCCACCCCTTATCCCTGGGGCATTTGAAGAGTTATTGGATTTTGAGGAACAGGATGATCAGCCTTTATATCATCTTTCGACAATATACTGAGAAAGAATAACCTTTTTATCATCTGCAATCAAAAAATCCTTCCTGTTAGTGTGGCCCTGGAAAGAGTGCTAAATGGGTTGGAGGTGTTTGAAATTCCACACACAACATTTTCTTTGCACTTTCTCAGTTGTATCATTTTAGCAAATAAATGGCACACGTAGCATGTTTTACAAGGGATGATGATCTAATACTGTGGAGTTTGTAGGCACTTTTCAAATCTTACTTTAAATGTCAGCCTAGATAGTAGCTTTTCATAGGAAAGAACATGTTATTGGTTTCCTTATCCAGGTTTTCCATTTCCTCTAAAATGTGTTTTGAAAAACAGTAAGAAAGAAGCTGACCTTCGTATATAAAGTTTATATCTTTTTGAATCAGTGTCAGTGGGTGTTAGGTTCCCCATAGGCATTCTGGAAGGTGGCAAAATAGTCTTTAGATTTAATCTTTATTAACTTGTTACAGGTCCTTCAAATTAAATAGGACAAATGGCTTTCCAGGAGCTAATGTTCTCTGCCTATTCTTGGTTATATATAGGAAGTCAGTATGCTCAGAGTGTCCCAGAGAAAAATAACTGTGAACATTAGCATAGGAAATAAAACAGAGTGGAAAGTGAAAACTCTAGCACTAAAAACTACTCCTGCTATGAAATAACTTAATGCTTTCCAGATAATGGAAACAAACAAACAACCCTCCCCCCTCCAAACATTCCTGAAAAATGGGTCAAAAAATTAAAACCAGCACTGAAGTCAATAATATTTGCTGCAGGGCTTCTGGTTAGCCTTTTCTCAGGTTAGAAGACCAGATATACTATAGAATGTTTGGAAATTTATTATGCAGACCTAAAAATGCTGAACACATATGCAGATCCATGTTTTGGCATATTGTGAGTGGTCATTGTTAGCAGAACCTTAGCATCAAATACTTGAAGATTCTGACATAGCCAACTCCAACTGTTAGGTACTTAGAAAATCTCTTTGTCTAGTTAATTGGAAGAGATATGGCTTTATTTTTTAAATCTGCTCTGTGGTAATCCTAATGAAAATTTGTGGTTGAGAGAAGGAGCTGGCCCAAGCATGGGCTTGGAATTGAAGAAAAATCACTGTGAGTCCAGACAGAGGTGTACCAGCAGAACTGCACGGAAGACCTAAACATCAGAAGAAAGAACAAAGCTTATTTGCCTTTGTGCTTTTAAGTAAGTACTATGTTTTCATCAGTAGTATGTTCACTAACCTATACGTATGAGACATATATACATCTTAAAAATCCATACATTTTCTCTTTTTCTTCTCATTCAAGAACTAAAATTAGTCAAAGAACCCCAGTCTGAGACACAAACTAAGCATTGTCTACTGAAAAAAGAGAATGATTTACATGATACTACAGCCTTATAGGTAGTAGTTCAGGCAGCCACACTGGGAGGCAGAATCACAAGAGGGGGATCTTGTCCTTTGCTACTGGGCAAGGATGGGTTATTGATTCACTCTATGTATTTATTCCTAATAAAACACTCCTCTACTCTTCACATGCTGAAATAAATAACACAGTAACATTTGAAACTCTACCCCACCCCCCATCCCCCGAGATGAAAACTCATTACATACTATTGCAGGTATTTCATTCTGAAGGAATTGAGCAAAGCCTGAACAATCCAGACTTTTTCCAAGCGTGATTCTTACTGCATATTGCACAGATGCGATTTACCTTTTACTAGAAAAATAAATAAATAAAGCCACACACTGTCAAATACTTACAGAAAACACTCCCTGAAGGAGAGAACTGTGTATGCAAGTTGGTTGCTTAGCTGAGGATGGCAAATTGCCTCTGTTGGAATGGGAGTTGCCTCTGTGTCAGCTTCAGAAGCCAATATAGTAATAACACTTTGTGCTCACACAAAAGGGTACCTTTCATTAGGCAGTCTTCAGGGCTTGAGAAACCTCGTCTATCAAAATCTCCCATCAACCTTGTGAGTTAAGTAAGTAGCAACATAAAATGCATTTTTAGTACTAATTGGAAGTCTGTGGTTTTGTTCCTGTAATTTGTGATTTTTCTCTTCATCCCACATCAGAAAGAGAAATCAACATTTTAAAATTGTCTGCAAGAAAAGTTACAAGAAAAAGTCATTCTGGAAATGTCGAGAAGACCTTCCTGACACATTTATTTGGCTGCTTTTATTTTGTTTGTCTTTACAGAATAAAATTAGGAAAAATATGAAAATTCAAAGCAACTGAATTAAAATACTTAATTTTTTTTGAAACAAAGATAGTGTTCTTATGAGGTTGAAACAAAATATATTGCTGTTATAAAAATATTTCCTCCTTCCCTGTCTACAGATGTAACAAGTTCTGATAAACATTTTGATTCCAAATTGCCATATATCTATACCTGTATATATATAATCTCTACCTATACCAATACGTATATAATCTATATCTATATGGCAATATATGTATTTGGCATGCATTTTTCAAGAGGAGGACCTTTGTATTATGTGTAACCATCTGCCTGAAGCAGTGCAATCTTAGTATGGTGGAACCCACTGGTGACTCTACACTGACTTTGTTGGGTTTAGGTTATGTCATTTGGGGAAAACAGGCTGACATTTGAATCCTTACAAAGCACATTTGCCATACCCTTCTCTCACCCTTCTTCAACCCATATTCTGGGCCATAGTGGACACCCAAAAAAGGTAAGGTTAAAGGGCAAACCATAGTAGTACACTCCAACCCAGCAACGTTTTACTTTGCTCTGTGGTTTTTACCATAGGTTAAAACCTAAAGGCTAATGAAAGTTATTCACATTTGTCAGATCTCCTTCAGAGCAAAAGCTTCCTTTGAAGGATATTTCTTTTGCCTGTTAATTCAATTTAGTTTAGCTGTCTTTTGCATTTCTTTTTTTATATCCCAGTCTTTCACCACTATTTGATTAACAGCCAGCCAGTGCCATGTCATTAGAGCTCCACTTGTTTGTTTGTTTGGCAGGTGTGACCCATAGATATTTAAATGTACAGTATGAGAAAAGAGAAAAGTATCACAAGTTCCCTGGGAAATGTTATGTGGTTCTTTTTAAGGACAGCACTTACAAAACAGTGCTTGCTAGGTAACCATAGAAAGGTAATCAAACATTTTAATATTTTATACTTTTTAGATATATTTCTCATATCAATTGGACTTTTATTGCTGGTGCTCTGATTCTTTTCCAGCTGTCATTCATCTAATTCACAGCAGTGGCCACCCAGATTGCTGTAGCCACTATGAGAGCCAACTTTACCTGTTGACATTCTCCTTTTGTCTTCATTCTAAATATCATTCAGCCCTGAGAATATTGTCTCTGCAGGTGCAGAAGTGAGTAGGAATGCCAAGAGAAATTAAATGACATTTTATCACTTTTGAGATAGTATGTGATTTGTTTGTAAGAGATGATCGCTTTTTCTACACATCTTTCATCAACTGGCATCTCTATTGCTTCCTGATCCAACTTTCCCTGAAGTCAATGATAATTTTTCAGAGACTTCATACAGAGCTGGATTAGGCTCAGTACGATCGATAGAAAGACATTCATGAAATAGGATAAATTTAACAATTAGGTTAGCAATCATATTGCCTCAGGAGATTTTAGATGCTTAAGGAATTAGTAGGTATCTAAGTAGATGAGAGTACTGATCCTTCTATTCTAGTACCATGTTCCTGGCAATGAGCACTTGATCCAGGAGACATATTCAGGATTCTGCCTGTTGAGTAGGAGTATAGCTGTTTACTTCCTGACTCTTACAAGTCTTCTCATATCTAACTGTGGAGAAACGAGGTGGAATGTTTGTTCTCACTATAATTTTCATAGTCATCATTTTTACTAAAGATCAAGAAAATAGCCAGAATCATCAGTCTGAGTAACTAAAAGTGGTGATATGCACAGACTGAGTAGATTGCATATGGAGAGGAATGGTCTTTCATTCACTGGTAAATTTTCTGTGTTCTGGATGTGCCCTTCCTCAGCCCTTGTCTTCTCCAATACAGAGCCAGTATTGTTACTTTAATCATGACGTACCAAGGCAGTTGCTGGGTAATGGATCACCAAACTTTTATTTCAACAGTTACAAGAACTCTGTCTCTTAGATAGCTGAAGGGATAAGCCAATGTAGCCATAGCTTGCTAAAATCACATTGTAAAAAAATCATCCTCAATGCATGTTTATTGATGTCTGTTTAAAAATAACGTGAGACCAGGTGTTAATAAAACTCAGTGCATGAATGTTTTCTGAAAGTAGTCATGCAAAGTATTCAAAAGAGTATTTCATTAATTCACGTGCCTGTTGAAATGAATATCCATTGAAAAATGATTTTGGTATTACCTGAGCTCTTGCCTGAACTTCAGAGATGGATAGTGAACAAAAATGTAGAAAGGAATAATCTAAAATACATTTACTGGTAACAGACACACCTTTGTAAGGCTACTTCTAGGTGAAGTAGAAATACATTCAGAAGTAGAAATACAGTTCTGATAGTTTTGTGTTTTTAATGGTCTACTCATAAAAATGTAGTAGTGTTGTTAAAATGTGCTGCATGACTTTTTGCTATTTTTTGTAAAGTGGAGGATTTCTTTCTCCTTTGATAATTCTATTTATTTCAACAGGAATAGGATGCTGCTTGAAGAGTAAAACATTAATCAGCATGAATAAAGATGACAGGTTATATTGTGTTTTAGGATGGGAAAGACCATCTGTCAGGTAATAAGAACCTTTCAATTCGTAGCGTGATCTGCTCCAACTCTTGCACAACTCTGAATAATTTTAAAGCTTAGATTTTGTACCACACAAGACACAAACCCATGGGCAAAACTCAAGAGAGTAGAAAAAGGCCTGCAGAAAAAAACCCAAAATGACAAAATACTTTTTTTTAAAATCAGATGCTCAGCTTCTAGGAAGTAGCCAACCAGATAAAAAGTGGATTTATGGAAAAGCAAGGAGAGGACTCACTGGTGGTCACTGTTAACAAAAAAGAGAATAATTTTGCATATTAGTTGTAAAATATTTCTATGGATTTTCAAGTCACCTACTCAATTAACAGACAGCTGAATTGATTACAAATATTAACTTATTGTCCAAAAACCTCAAGGAATCAATAATTTACATGAAAATCTCGTTTGCTGGAGCTAGAGCTTTTTACCAACAGCTATTTTTAAGAATATCCTTACATATAACTCTGATAAGTATTTACCTTGTCTGGTGAGGATGCTTGATGTTAAAAAGCTATCACTTTATACAGGGACCAGAATTACTGGTTTTGGGAAATTCCAGGTGTTTTTTTTTGTTTGTTTGGTTGGTTGGGCGGTTGGGTGTTTTTTTTAATCTGAATACAAACAGCACCAAAAGCTTAAATTTTTCAGTGTTAAAATATTTTTTAAAATACATATTTTTGATCAAACAAAGCATTCACTTCAACAGAATTAGATTGTAACTGAGTTCACAGTTTTATAAAGCAGTCTCAAAACAATGTAAACAACAAATAGCTCTATTTCAAAAAGATTGCAGTTGAGACGTGTCTTTTACATAAAAATTTATTTCTAAATATTTTAGAAAGATAATTTCATTTAAATCACACATTAGAGCATAACATTCTTGGGTTCAACAAATTTCATATTCCTGGAGAATAAAGTTCCAGTGATTTCCTTTTTAAACTGGTTGCACAATTCAGCTTTAGTCTTAGGCATATTAATTCATTAAAAAGTACAGCATGGTGGTAAAACAAGTTTTATGTCATCCCTAGAGGAAAAAAACAGAGGGAATAGGGATACATAAAGCAATAAAACCCCTTAATCAGTCTTACATAGTGAAGTAGAAGGCAAAATCCCCAGCAGATGTTAAAATCAGTGTGGCTAAACTCAATCCAATTATTCTATGCTGGTTTACACCAGCTGAGGTTCAGGAGGTGAATGTCTGAGGTACAGATGTGAACTACATAAGCTACTCCAACCTTTGAGGACACTTCTGTCTTCAAGTCAAAAGTTACTTAGGCACTTTGATTATATTCATATTTATCTCTTGCCATTTACATGAGTTAGGTTGTCATGACAGCTGTTCTTCACTTATGTAGCTAATAACACTAGTTTCCGGAGTTTTTTTACACTAGTCTCTCTTTCCCAATGTATGCATCTCTACTATGACTTTTCAGTGCCTTTCCAGATTTAACTACCATTGGAAAATATGCCTCCTTCAAATCTGTGCTGCATATTCCAAAGGTCATAGCTAAACCGAAGCCTTCAGATTTATGCATTATAATTCTTCTGCTTTTGCACTTATTGCACTGAATAGGAACTCAACGTACTCAACGACTTCTTTGCCTCCGTCTTCACTGGCAAGTGCTCGAGCCACACTGCCCAGGTCACAGAAGGCAAAGGCAGGGACTGGGACAATGAAGAACCACCTGCTGTAGGAGAAGATCAGGTTTGAGATATCTAAGGAACCTGAAGGTGCACAAGTCCATTGGACCTGATGAGATGCATCCACGGGTCTTGAGGGAACTGGCAGATGAAGTGGCCAGGCCACTCTCCATAGTATTTGAGAAGTCCTGGCAGTCTGGTGAAGTTCCCACTGACTGGCAAAGGGGAAACAGAACCCCCATTTTTAAGAAGGGTAGAAAGGAAGACCCAGGGAACTACAGGCTTGTCAGTCTCATCTCCATGCCTGGCAAGATCATGGGGCAGACCCTCCTGGAGGCTATGCTAATGCACATGGAAAATAAGGTGATTGGTGACAGCCAACACAGCTTCACTAAGGGCAAATCATGCCTGACAAATTTGGTGGCCTTCTACAATGGGGTTACAGTGTTGGTGGACAAGGGAAAAGCAACTAAAGTCATCTACCTGGACTTGTGCAAGGCATTTGACACTGTCCTGCTCCTGCACGACATCCTTGTCTCTAAATTGGAGAGACATGGATTCGATGGATGGACCACTCGGTGGATAAGGAATTGGCTGGACGGTCGCACTCAAAGAGTTGTGGACAACGGCTCAATGTCCAAGTGGAGATTGGTGACGAGTGGCATTCCTCAGGGGTCGGTACCGGGACCGGCACTGTTTAACATCTTTGTTGGCGACATGGACAGTGGGATCGAGTACACCCTCAGCAAGTTTGCTGATGACACCAAGCTGTGTGGCGTGGTTGACATGCTGGAGGGAAGGGATGCCATCCAGAGGGACCTTGACAGGCTGGAGAGGTGGGCCCATGCGAACCTCATGAAGTTCAACAAGGCCAAGTGCAAGGTCCTGCACATGGGTCGGCACAATCCCAAGCACAACTATAGGCAGGCTTTCAATGGACTGAAAGCAGCCCTGAGGAGAAGGACTTGGGGGTATTGATTGATGAGAGGTTCAACATGAGCCGGCAGTGTGCGCTTGCAGCCCAGAAAGCCAACCGTGTCCTGGGCTGCATCAAAAGAGGTGTGACCAGCAGGTCGAGGGAGGTGATCCTGCCCCTCTACTCTGCTCTTGTGAGACCCCACCTGGAGTACTGTGCCCAGCTCTGGGGCCCCCAGTACAAGAGAGACATGGAGCTGTTGGAGCAAGTCCAGAGGAGGGCCACGAAGCTGATCAGAGGGCTGGAGCACCTCTCCTGTGAGGACAGGCTGAGACAGTTGGGGTTGTTCAGCCTGGAGAAAAGAAGGCTCCAGGGAGATCTAATTGCGACTTACCAGTACCTGAAGGGGCCTACAGGAAAGATGGAGAGGGACTGTTTATCAGGGAGTGTAGTGACAGGACAATGGGTTTAAGCCGAAGGAGGGTTGATTTAGATTAGATGTTAGAAAGAAATTCTTTACTGTTAGAGTGGTGAGGCCCTGGAACAGGTTGCCCAGAGAGGTTGTGGAGGCCCCATCCCTGGGAGTGTTTAAGGCCAGGTTCGATAGGGCTTTGGGCAACGTGGTCTAGTGGAGGGTGTCCCTGCCCATAGCAGGGGTGTTGGAACTAGATGATCTTTGAGGTCCCTTCCAACCCAAACCATTCTATGATTCTATGATTCTATGAATCCTTGCGAAATACTGTATTAATTTTTTCTAATTCTAATGTGGCTATTTTCATAATCTTTCTCGTCTCTCTTACCTTAACTGATCAGTTAAATGACTGAGTTAGACACATCTTTCTTTCAGTTTATCCAATCAAAATATGCTTCTGCAGTTAGCATATTTTAAAATGGCTTTCTGTGCTTTGATTTTTAACCTACAGAATATCCTCTCAAGGGCAAGTGGGCCTGAAAACCTCATCACTACTTGCATAATTCAAGGCTTTCCTGTTTGCAGTGCTGCCTCTTGTTACTGAAGCTTTGCCATTGGCTTAGCTGTATCAAATAGATTGAAATGTACTTTGTGTCGCTTATTGTCTATAGACTTAGATATATAAAAATAGGAAGGGTGATATTCACTATTATCATATGAGTACCTGCTACGATATGAGGCTGTCTGGAAATCACAGCTAAACCTTTTGAATCTATTATAACGAGAAGGTACTATAACAAACAGCTGCTGTGATTACATAAGGTAGAATTCAGTTTGCAAGAGCTGTTGAGCTTTGGAGCACCAGCCAATTTCCAGCAGGAGTCAGAAACTGCTCCACCTGGAACAATTATCTGAACTATATGGGAGGTAACAGGGATATCCATTCTGAAATGTTTTAAATTGTTTCAGTTTTGAGGGAAACAGTTTCTTACCTAGCAATTGCAATCATTCCAAGGCACTTATCTAGCCAGAGCTATACAGCTATGGACTATGTCCCACAGTCATTGAAAAAATAATCAACCAGTGGTGGTATTACACATCCCAAAAAAACCTGGAATAAACTTTCCACTATGTGAAGAGAGCTTGGGCTAGTTTTCTTTGGCTCCATGGTTTCCAATTAAGCAACTAGGCAGGGCTTTAGATGGAGCTTTTGCCAAGAAAGGTTGGACCAGATGATTCTTGAGGTTCCTTCCAACCTGGTATTCTATGATTCTGCCAACTTCTCTTCAGTGGTGGTACTGGCCTTTTGTCTGAGAGCCAAGCTGTGGTCTTGAATCCAGCCTTTGCTTTTTTTCTTGTGTTTCTATAGCAAAACATTGGTGGTTTTTACATTATTTTTCCCCTGCACTGAAAGAGACCAAATACCAATGCACAGGATGGCAGGGCTGATCAAAAGTCTAGGTGTCTGCAGAGTCCCAGGACCCCTCTTTTCTTAGTTCCTGTCCTCTACAGTACTGAAGAGATGCATCGATGTTATTTGTTTACAAGACAGAGATTCTGTATGCATTAGGACTGTGTGGGGGCAACCTGTACATGAGGAAAAGGGTCTATTTGCATTGCAAGCCCCATGGCTATTAGTGGAAACTCATTTATTGGCAAGCCATGGAGGAGAACACCTGCCTTTTTCATCCCCTTCAGGGAGGTCTTTGCCATGATATTTATGCACATGTATGGACACCCTTGCCCAGACTTCTCTGCTTCCCTGGACCCTTATAATGTACTTTTTCAAGTCTAGCATCCAGGTTTACCTCCTGTACAGTAGCTGCAGAGTCCCTGTGTTTTTGCTGTTGCAGCCTAACCTGCAAGGCTTAATTTGACAGTCCTGTGGCATGGCTTCTTCTGTAACTGCCCTACGGAGTCTAACATCAATAGTAGCAATACATTTTTTTGCTCTTTGAGAAGTGCAAGTAGTAGCAGTCACCACAAGGTGATTGAAAACAATGTACATCAAATACTGGCACAGTTCAGAAGAATCAGTTCAGGGAGGACTGTAGAGCTGTACGTTGGGACTTCATAATTCAATGCTTTGGCTATGGACATCTATTTCAGAGATTTTCATTTATTTTCTTAGTGAATTTATGACTTTTGAAAGGCTCCATGCTGATGGCCATGGAGATGGAAATCCTTTATTCACAAAACAAAACAGTGACAGTACAAGCTTTCTAACACTAATATGCTTCAAGTGCAACTCTGTCCTAAAGAAAATATTGCAGCCCTTACCTTCTTTCATGGCTTTGCTGGGAGATTAGTGGGCATGCTGATAAGAGCCAGCTGAGTATTTTCTTTTCATCAGGTGAATACATATTCAGCGTGGGTAAGATTTAGATCATCACATGCATACATACAATTGGCTACAGCCATCATATGATGGAAATTTCTAGCCAATATGCACTTGAATGAAAAGTTAAACAGTAACTTACACCTTAGTGTCTTGGGAAATCTCCTATAATTGTCCCATAATTGTCCCAAGGTGATGCTTGTAACTCCAAGAAAGAGTTGAAGCCCGTACTACAGGCAAGGCTAGACTTAAGAACAGTAACAAAGATGAAAAAAGAGGAAATGTGACATAGCAAATACTTATTATATCTTTCCTAACATTTCCATTACAAGACTTTCAGTGGGAAAAAGTATGTTTACAACAGGAAATCTGTAAAGAATTTGACATTCACACTTTGTGTGATCTTTATCTAGATGTTATGACAGCATCTATAATACATGGTCTATGGTACATTCCACAGAGGAAAAAACCCACAAATGCACATGGAGCAATGAGTAGTACTTTAGATAGTGTATCTATCATCTATCTATCTATCTATCTATCTATCTATCTATCTATCTATCTATCTATCTACCTACCTACCTACCTACCTACCTATATGTATACATATGGATATAGTTTGCTTAGTTCATCCAAGAAGTTACTATTCAAAACCTCCTCAGAGAAATTTGTTACCTCCCACTGTGATAAATGAATGTGGCTGCAGGGAGGTGCTTCCACACCTGGTGGCACTAACAGCATTGTTTCCTTTGTATCCTTTTTCTCTGAACTATCTGCCTGCATAAATACCCACAGTATAGTCAAACATGTAGGTCACCTTTAAATCTTTAAACAAGGAGAATCCCTAAACAGGAACAGTTACCAAGCTTTGAAAGCAAAAATTGTTCTGTCCAATCTTCTCTAAGGAAGTGCCTGAAGTTTATAGCAGCAGACACTCCCTACCCCGCGCTGTTTTCCAGGCAATTAGGTTGATGTCATTCCTACTTGATTTTCAAGCAGACTTTAAACATGGCACAGAGATTATGGTGGCCCAGAGGTCCTGAGCTCCCAACTCTTAGGTTACATGCAGCTTTTCCAAGAGGTTCCCCAGAAGTTTCTAACTGAAGATTACAACACAATTATTTTGTTTTCTCCATATGGATCCTGCAAGGTGATCTTTTTAAGCTTAGGAAAATGAAATGAAATGAAATGAAATGAAATGAAATGAAATGAAATGAAATGAAGTCCCTTGTGAAGCTATATGAAATGTTTTGTTCTGTTGTGTTGTATAATACTCTCCATCAAAAAAAAATATTATATGGATGAAGGTTTTCCTACTGTAAAAAAATAAATAATGTGAAAACTTGTAAAAATATGTAACCAGCTGTGCAAATCATAATAATAACTTTGGACCCCCTGTGCACAGTAAAATCAGCTACAGTTAACTGTAGCACTGTTGACCTTGACCCAGAGTGCTGGTCATATTTAAATAGCGATCTTTCTAATTGTATCTCTTTACATATGATTTCCTCTGACTACAGACTGCACCCCTACCTGACCATATTTATGTGCTGATTCCATCCTTCCTTCTCCCCCAGATGGGATGACAAATGTGTAATTGGAAAATAATGACAGCAGTACTGTGAATAACCCCAATAGAAGCTGAGAAGCTGGGTCAGATATAGCCGACTACTTAATGAATGTGCTACTGCATGCTACAAAACACACACAAAATACACAGTTTCCCCCTTTAACTTCTTTTTCCCAAGGTGAGTCATCATGGGGCTAAGAGTCTTGTCCCCTCCTGGTCTGATCGTGGAGAGAGGAATCATGACAACTTTCCACTGTGGCACTTTCCAGATGCAGGACTTATGCTGTAGGGCTGTAGACAGCTGAGCATATTTTAAGGAGCCCCAGGGCTTTTCTAAATTGCACTGGAGACTGAAGAGCAACAAATATGATTTATAGTCACCTTGTTTTTTTCCTTCTTTCCTCAGACATGCCAAGCTTATACTGGCTTCAGTTTAAGCATCTAGATTAGTTCTTTGTATACTTTATTCATACATTTCATGATAAGCATAAAAGGTGATGCCTTCATGAGGTCCTTTTGGCCTTGTAAATCTCCACAAGAAAGATAAAACTGTGTTATGTAAGTTTTATGATATTACCAACCCATTTCTCAAAAATGCAGCTGATTTTAACTGCATTCTTTGTAATGGATTTGCAGCAATGACAACCACATGGTCTCTGTTTTGAATAACCAGGTTTTTAAATCATTAAAATCATTGAGGATTCTTAGAGGCTTTGTAAAGAAAAAGGATTGCAGTAATAAGAATAATGTATAATATAGATTCCTTATATATCAGAAATGAGGTTTAATTAGCTGAAATTGTGGACATGGTGCTAAATGGGGCATGTCACATTGTACCCTACAAGAATTTAACGCAAGATCAACATTTATTACATAAAAATTGATACTATTAAACTACCTAGCCTGTTATACCCCAAAATAACTCTATGCATACATCTATAGGGTTGCTGTAAAAATAGAAAAGTGATATGTACTCTGTGATTAAAAAAAAGAAGTGAGAATTAATTCTAAGCAAATAAGAATCTTAAGAATATGTTAAATATGCTAATTTACTCCAGTTTTTCATTCACTCTTCTTTCTCTAGTTTTGTGTTCTGAGCACTTACTGATGTAAATAGCTTTCTTGGTTGTTATATTTACTAACTGCAGTCCACAGGTTAAGGCTCAGCTTAGAAGTGACAATGGAGCATATCCCACTGGAAAAGGACCCATTTCTGCTCCCACTGAAATTAGCTGACTTCAGCTGGAATGTAACTGGGTCATGCTATGGCTGCAGGATAACAGGTACCCTTAACTTACTAGCATCAGCTGTAACGTCCAGTGGGATAAAGCTCTACTGGCAAAAATCTGTGAAATATCTGTGTTCTGGTGACTGCAGCCTACTTCATCATCTTGTTATCCAATTTAATAGCTATATTTTTTTCCTAAGAAGGGGAAGAATTTCCTTCTTTGTACTGAGAGAAATCAGTCTGTAAGTAAATTGCACTTTGAAACCAAACCAAATGTTTTACTTCTTCAGTTCTGAAGACTTGGCTTGGCAGACTGTTGGGCTTATTTCCTTTCTAAATTCCTGCATAGTCTAAATCATCATGTAGTGATCATCACTGAAGTGATCATCTCCATCTCAGCTGTGCCATCACACATTAAAATAACCTTACTAAAAGACCAAGGTAACATGAAATGCTAAATTTTTCAAATCTCCAGTGTGCTGGTTTTTTCTGGGATAGAGTTATGTTCATAGTAGCTAGTATGAGGCTATGTTCTGGATTTGTGCTGAAAACAGTGTTGATAACACAGGGATGTTTTTGTTACTGCTGAGCAGTGCTGACACAGAGCCAAGGCCTTTTCTGCTTCTCACACCACCCCACCAGTGAGTAGGCTGGGGGTGCACAAGAAGTTGGGAGGGGACACAGCTGGGACAGCTGACCCCAACTGACCAAAGGGATATTCCATACTATATGATGTCATGCTCAGCAATATAAAGCTGGGGGAAGAGGGAAGGAAGGAAAGAAGGAAGGAAGGGAAGGGAAGGGAAGGGAAGGGAAGGGAAGGGAAGGGAAGGGAAGGGAAGGGAAGGGAAGGGAAGGGAAGGGAAGGGAAGGGAAGGGAAGGGAAGGGAAGGGAAGGGAAGGGAAGGGAGGGAGGGAGGGAGGGAGGGAGGGAGGAAGGAAGGAAGGAAGGAAGGAAGGAAGGAAGGAAGGAAGGAAGGAAGGAAGGAAGGAAGGAAGGAAGGAAGGAAGGAAGGAAGGAAGGAAGGAAGGAACTTTCAGAGTTATGGTGTTTGTCTTCCCAAGTAACCATTACACATGATGGAGCCCTGCTTTCCTGGAGATGGCTGAACACCTGCCTGCCCATGGGAAGTGGTGAATGAATTCCTTGTTTCGCTTTGCTTGTGCATGCAGCTTTTGTTTTACTTATTAAACTGTCTTTATTTCAACCCATGAGTTTTCTCACTTTTCCTCTTCTGATTCTCTCCCTCATCCCACCAGAGGGGAATGAGTGAGCAGCTGTGTGGTGCTTAGTTGCTGGCTGGGGTTAAACCATGACATCTAGGCATTAAGAAGGAAAAATAGGTTTGCACAAGTCTTAGTAAGAAATACAGTGGCATTGGAGACTTTCAAGAAAAAGAAATCCATGATGCATTGTAAGAAATCTGAGTGTTACTCTCCCACCCACTTTGGTAGTGTGAAAGGGTTATACAATTTCCCAAATGCTACAGATTCCTTTTCTACAAATTGCTTGATGATGCAGGGATGTAGCTAGTTCTATGCTGTATTTTTCAAGCACTCTGCCAAAGACAAATCTCACAGAAAAATCAGTATGAGTGGATCAGAGTATTTGCTACCACAGACTTGAGGAGGTCCTTTTAGGATAACCACAGTGCCCAGAATTGCCAGCAGAGCCCTGAAGGACATCTCTATGATAGAGACAATTAATGGACAACAATCATTGGCCTCATACAATCAATTCTTCTCAGAAAACTATAAAATATACATTGCTTAAAGTTATATAAATTCATCCAAATAATTACTATTTCTACCAGCAATCCTTTTCTTGCAGTTTGTCTGAATGTTCTCTGAACCTGGTCATTGCCTCATTGTCCTGGTTCTGGCAAGGATAGAGTTAATTTCACAAGGAGCCAGGACAGGTGACCCAAGCTGGCTGGGAGCTATTCCATACCATGTGACATCATGCTCACCATAAAAGGGGCTAGTGGGGCAGAGGACCGTCGTTGGATCAGTAAATTGTTCTCTGTTATCACCCATTGTTACTATCTGTTATCAGCACTGTTGTTGATTGTTTCCCTCTCCCTTGCTGTCCCAGTAAACTGTCCTTATCTCGGCTGGGCGGTAAAGCATAGGACTCTTAATCCCAGGGTTGTGGGTTCCTGCCCCTCGTTGGGCGCCAAAAGGACTGACGTGGTTTAGGCCCAGCCAGCAGTTGAGCACCACGCGCGGCTCGCTCACCTCTCCCCCAGCGATGGGGAGGAGAATGGCAAAACAACGGCAAATCCTCGAGGGCTGGGCAAAGCCTCGAGGGCTGGGATAAGGACAGTTTACTGGGACAGCAAGGGAGAGGGAAACGATCAACAACAGTGCTGACAACTGATAGTAACAATGGGTGATAACAGAGAACAATTTACTTATCCAATGACGGTCCTCTGCCCCACTAGCCCCTTTCATGGTGAGCATGATGTCACATGGTATGGAATAGCCCCCAGCCAGCTTGGGTCACCTGTCCTGGCTCCTTGTGAAATTAACTCTATCCTTGCCAGAACCAGGACCCTCATCCATTTCAAGGACTTTTGGCATTGTGAAATAATAACATGCCACACTCAGGGACAGAATATCCTGTGAAAACCAGCTGGTCTATTCACTAAGCTCTCAATCCATATTATTATACATTATTTATATGTTTTCAGTGTGCTGAGATCACTTTCCAGTAAAGGCCTATTTGTTAGCTCACACCATTTTAATGTAAGTCTAAATGTGTTGACTTCATGAGCTTTACTTCATATTTATATCAGTGTATTAAGTTCATAATTTACTCTCTGCTTGAGTTTAATCTTATTGTCCTAGCTGACAACACAAACAAGGAAAGAAGCAAGTCTTAACACTGTTGTAATCAAATGAAGTCACTGACCTATGTGGAAACACATTTTCTTACTTTTTCTAACTGTGGACATCTCTCAATTTTTGTATAGTGTTTTCATGGTTCTCAGGGAACAAGTTATATGATTCTAAACTTTATGAATTAAGTTAAGGCTTAAATATATGAAAAGGCCATTTGTATGAAAAAGATATGGAAGACTGTGATGAAAAAAAAAAGAAGAATGCTCTCCGAGTTTGAGCGGTGCAACAAGAGGAGAACTCAATGAAACATGCAAGAGCAGTAGCATCATTTATGCTGAATAGTGGCAGCAGGACTTTATATGCCTTGTATTTTGGGAGAGTGGATAGAAATAAGCCTGTGACCCCAATAGCCACGCTGTGCTTTTTTCTTTGCCTTTGTTCCAGATTTACCTTTTTATTGAGAGTCTATTTATGGAGAGGGTCTGCAGCACAGCTATGGTCTCATGTAAGAAGATGGTATGTCATGCTGTGGTTTCTTTTTGGACCAAGATCTTCCCCTGTACGGAGGAACATTGATCTTGCACGTCACAGGTGGCAGAGAAAGAAATTGAGTGGATTGCTGACTCTCCTGATGGAAAATGATGTTTTATCTTATCTATTTGGAAGCAAAAAAATTTTTGGGCCCAGGAGATAAATATGTCTTGCTTTATTTCTCCCTCACTTTAAATAGACAAAGAAACTACACAAAATTCTTTCCAGTTATGTCTTCCTAGATTTGTGTTTATTAAGAATTGGGATAACTCATAAAGCCTTGAAAAGAGTCTCCAAAGAAGCGGAAGTAGGAACTTTAAAATAAACTAATTTAAAAGAACTACAATCACATATAAGTGATACTAGTTCAGCAATCCCAAACTAAGATGTACTGGGTGGCCCTGGCTTGCAGAAGTGGTTCCACTCTGTAAATAAATCTGCCCTAGTGCTGTAGGTCAGTGAAGCAATTTGAATTCACCAGATCTGTGTGAATTTTATGATTGAATCTTAGTGTGGATATTCTTAAATGAATGCAAGGAATGAAAATTAAAAGCAAATTAACTAAAATTGACACAATTGGCTGGAGCACCTCTCCTATGAGGACAGGCTGAGAGAGTTGGGGTTGTTCAGCCTGGAGAAAAGGCGGCTCCATGGAGATCTAATTGCAGCTTACCAGTACCTGAAGGGGCCTACAGGAAAGATGGTGAGGGACTGTTTATCAGGGAGTGTAGTGACAGGACAAGGAGTAATGGGTTTAAGCTAAAAGAAAGTAGATTTAGATTAGATATTAGGAAAAAATTCTTTACTGTTAGAATGGCGAGGCACTGGAACAAGTTGCCCGGAGAGGTTGTGGATGCCCCATCCCTGGGAGTGTTTAAGCCAGGTTGGATGGGGCTTTGGGCAATGTGGTCTAGTGGAGGGTGTCCCGGCCTGTAGCAGGGGTGTTGGAACTAGATGATCTTTGAGGTCCCTTCCAACCCAAACCATTCTATGATTCTATGATTCTATAAGAAATATTAAAGACTATGCTTGGCTGCCAAGGCTTGTCCTGGCAGTAGAAGAAAATAAAGTATATAGCCTTTTGCTTTCTTCCTCAGCCCACAAAAGCCTTACAGCCAAAACATTGCATCTAGTCCTAGTTTCTGTTTTGGTAAGTATGTTTCACTAACCTATTATATTACTGATTAATAATTAGTAAGTTGATTTTTAGATGCTGTTCAGGTTAATTACTTTCTTAAAAATAATGACAAAATTTAATCTAGTTGGAAGTCAATAATTATTTTTGGTATTTAAAATATGCATAGCACAAGTAAGTGTGCTGAAAAGTCTATCTTCATCATAGTTTAATTAAGCTGCTAAGAAGTAGCTATTTGCTATAATCCCCCATTTTTATCTCTTTTAAAGGAATATTCTTTATTTATTAAATTAACTGTTCTCCAGTTCTGAATCTGCTGATACTAATCTGGTAATTCCTTTCATTCCCTTATTAGGATTTTTTTTTTTTTTCCTGAAACATTAATGTCTTAAAACATTCTCATGTAATTTTAATTCTTCAATTTGATATCCCAGGTCTGTGCAAGATAACAGAAAAGGTCTCATCTATTGTAGTAGGACCAAGATTTCATTCTAGCATAGAAAATAACAAGCTTCGTAACTGAATGCCTGAGGAAAGTGCTCGTATTTGTGACTGAATGCACAGCATTGTTAACGGAAACTGGTGTTTTACTTGTCTTTCTAGGTTCAGTATTAGCACACAGCATCAAGGATTCAAGTTAAACCTCCTGCACCGGGCATCAAAGGAGTTATGGCAGCAATCGTTGGGTTATTAATTGAAAGGAGAAGGTGCCTATCTGCTTTCATCTGTGCTTGGTGGCTTTCCTTTCTCAAAGAATAAGGTATGTGCCAAAGGAGGGCTGTGAGCTCCCAGACCCCAAAGAGGAGACAATGGAGGGGAACTGACAGGGAAGTTACAGACATAAAAGCTTTGCAGAAGTCAAACTGCTTCTTTATGTCAATGCAGAAGATATCTCGGCTGAGGGGAATTTACAAAAGTGTAACCAATACCCTAAATGTAGGTCATTTACCATGTTTATGCTCTAGTCTCAGTGTGTTGTGCCTTTGAGGAATGGATAAACCATAGTAAGTTTTGAAGAAGCTGCTTAGGCATCACTTTAGTCAACTTCTGTCATGTCTTCGCAACTGGAAATATTTGCAGGATCCAACCTGGCTGGATCTCCTGAAATAGTAGTAGCTGGTACCCATATGACTGCAGCCCCAGCTGTGGTCTGAGAGACTACTGACAGATTTCTATTTTGGTTATAGGCTTGAGATCTGTCAGCAAGGAAGGGGGAAGGAAAGGGGTTGGACGTGACGTCAGGTCAGCCACAGCTGTGCAGGGAATTTAGACCCTTGCAGTGAGTTCCCTAAACAATACCCAAAAGCTTTTAAACAAATGAAAAAAACCCAATCCCAGGTTTAGTAGCCTATAATGTAGGTTAATTAACTTTTTAAATACAGAAAACTAAGATGGAATAGTAATAGAAAGGGATTGTAAACCAACTTCTCCTTGTCCATTGTGTCCTCGCAGGCAGACCGTTGTCTCAGCCAGCTTAGTGGCTTTGTGAAGTGCAACAAACTCTGCACAATCCCTCTGGGCACCTTTTTGCAGTGCCTCGAGCCCAGCAATGTCACCAGTTCTTGTTCCTCTGAGCAATATCTTGGCAGCTTTCGGAGCTGCAGGATCTCTTATCCTTGTTGCCCTTCTTGTAGCCCTTCTTCCTTGTGACTCTAATTTCCTGAAAATCTCCTCTCTGTGTCTGCTCATTTCCTACCAAAGAACATTTTCCCTCATCCACCAGCAGGTTATAGATGATCTTTAACTCCCTTTTTAAGGAGCATAGTGCCTACACTAAAAAAAACAAAGAGTGCAGTCTGTGATATGGCTGCTCTTGCCAAAATCCTCAAAAAGGAAAATGGTCCTCCTACTTCTGTTGCCATGACAATGACCATTTTTACAGAAAGACACATTGTGGTTAAGAAACATACTATCTAGCAGTTCACACAAAGCATCAGCATCATAACAAATACCTTACTGAATCAAACTAACAGGTTGCCAGGCCCAATATCCTTTTTCTGACAGTGACTAGTACCAGAAGCTTCAGAGACAAATGAAAAAAAAAAAAAAAAGTTTATACAATTACAGAATAATAGAATACACCATAGTTTATACAATTATAGAATAAACTGTCCATAGAGGATGGTTCTGACTGCTTTTAGTTAGAGATTCATTCACGGCATAAGCCAAGGGTTTACAATTTTTTCTGATTACATAGCCTTCCTATGCAATGTAACTGCACATGTT
Organism: Balearica regulorum gibbericeps; assembly: GCF_011004875.1. Lineage (NCBI taxonomy): Eukaryota > Metazoa > Chordata > Aves > Gruiformes > Gruidae > Balearica > Balearica regulorum. Next base: position 48,590,355 of record NC_046188.1, on the reverse strand, counting down.
CTCACTGGGCATATAAATGTTCAATTTTCTTTAATCATCTTCTAAAATCTTATTTCCAAAGTTGCTGGTGGTGGTGAGTTTGAGTCAATAGTTTTACATTGTTGGAAAAGTTGGGGTTTTTTTATCAGTTTCTCATAGATAGACTTTTTTTAATAAGAAATTTTTACATTATCAGGAAGAGCAAGCAGAATCCACTACAATCACTTGTTATTTGGCACGTCTCTACCATGTCTCAACTTACCTGATTTTCTCACAAAACTAAACAGATCATACATTTTTACATTCACCTTGTCCATATATTGGTGTCTGTATAAACTCTGGCCATCTCCTCTAAGTGTGGCTATGTATCTTTGAAATGAGATCTGAACATGATCTGAACTCTAGGCTAAGGTGTACTGATCATCATGATAATGACATCACACCAGCTTCAGTATTTTTTTCTAACTTCTCTGCATAAAACAAGATAAAGGAGGTGAGGGTGTGGGATGCGGGACTTGTCCAGGCTTGTTGGTGCCGAATACAGGGCCATTATGACCAAGCAGAAGGGGCCCTGGGGGAGTCCAGCTTGGGCGAGAGCAGGGATTGAGCAACTTGCTTATCTTGCACTGATAAGCACTGGACCTGAACAGGGGCAGGAGATGAGCAATTTGTTCATCTTAACAAGATGCGGGCGCCTGACGGGTCTGGTCCTTAATCAACTAAGTGACGCCTGGGGCAAGGGGGAACCTTCACAGCTTGACGTTACTTTGGTAAAACTAAACAGACCACCGCTCCTCTGTACTGAACACCTTTGTTCTCCGCCACTTCCCCCCCCAGCCCCGATCAACTGCACAACAAGCCTTGTTAACGGCCAGTCGACACACAATACCTGACTTAGTCCCACCTTGCCAAAAGTATAAATCTGGCATTTAGAATCCTCTTTTCTGAGGACGAGAACTCCAACTATCTGGACAGGTCGACGGGCCTGGACCTCTCTCCTCCCCAAGCAGGGACGCCTCTTTGGTAAGACTTGCGCCTCCGATTATGTCGGATGATACCACGGGAAAACTATCATTAACAAAAGCGCTGAACTATTAACTTGAGCTCAAAATTGTTGCAGTTAGTGCATTTATCAACGGCAATTCCGAACTTTTATATCTGTCGCTTCAATAAATTACGTATTTTTTCTTTTCAACTTTGCGAAACTGTTTCAGTGAAAGTCCTTAGTGGGGCTCTGACAGGCAAACGTTGACTCTGATAAGTGGCTACACACATAACCCCTTAGACATAAACCGTTGACCAAGTCTGGGACTAAGACTGGACCTAGTCGCACCTAGGCTCCTCTCTGAGAAGGAGTTTAGAAAGCAAGGGGGTCCTTTCTGAACCTCGTGACTCAACGGGAGGGCCTCCCTCAGCCACATATCAGACTTGTACCCTTTCACGCGACAGAGGGTGTGGAAAATATGCAAGGAGTGAAGAGGTAAATAGTACAAAGTACATTGCTGACAATGACACCAGAACATTATGTCTTAAAAAACATAGAAGAAGAAAGTCTCTTAGTTGGTTTGTCGCAAGAGAATAGCACTAAACCAAGCAAGAAATATCCACTGACTAAACACATGGCCAGGAACTTCTTAGATCACACAGACAGTGGTTGGAGAGTGGCATGGTTCATCAAATAGACTTTGACACTCAACTTGAGAAGTCATGTAGGATTTTTGTCCCTTTTTGGATCCTGCTAAACTAATGGTGTCTTTTGCGAGCAGCTGACCTACTTACTTAAAGGACTAAGTGTATTTCTTTTCTGAGTTAAAGACTAGATCATTAAGGCAAGAACAGATTTGAAGGTACTTGAGAGAAAATAATGAAATACTTCTTGCAATGGAGTTATCCCAGGTTTCAACTTGATAATAAGATAAGATGCAATAATAATGATTTTTCCCTCTTCTAATAGAAATTGCTGTCACAGTATTAATTATCCTCTTGTGCACGAAACAATAGTGTTTGAAATAAAAAGAAAGGAAATAAAAATACTCTGAATCAAGAATATTACTCACAAGTCAGCTGTAATTCCATTTCACACAAAGAATAGTAAAATTTCAAGTAAAGCCTAAATAACTTGAGCAAATATAAGATGGTTAAAAACTAAGAAGTGAAAAGATACTGTGGGCTTGATATTTAGATCATGACATCAGTGGAATTTTATGTATTTACACAGCTGAGTTATGGAGTTTTCACTTTTTTTTCAGTACTTTAAAGATGTACTTTCTTGGCAAATATGAATATATTATATTATAAATCCAATAAAATAAATTACATATGATTAAGTTAAATACACAAGCATATAACAAAACCACAAAATCTATTTTTTCAGGATTTTAAATAAGTCCATCTTTATTTTGCTTATATTAAAACAAATATTCAATGAGAAAATTTCTGGGCAACAGTGCATTCTGGAACAGAAAGCTAGAAATAAATATGTCGGGAAATTTATTGAAAGATGTTTTACAGCTTGCAATTGTTAGCATTTACCCTAAAAAATTAAGCTTGGATAGGTAAGAAAGATGAGAAAGTAAACATGACTGGTAAGGGCAAAAGAATATGATGACTACTATGTCCATTTGAAAATGTGCAAAAGTTTGTAAATAAGATATTAAACACCTAGTCAATGATGAAGACTAGAGTCATGCATGAAAATACATCCATAGATATATCTCTTGAGTCCACGTCTTAGCTGGGAAGAATATGTCATTCTTGCTCAAAGAAGGGTTATTAGGAAAGGAAAGAAAAACAGCATTTGAACCCTTTTTTCTGTTCATTTTATAAAGGTGATTACAGCCTGGTCTAAACCAAACTATCTCTGCCTGCTACTGTTAGTGCTATCCAGATTACCAGAGAGTAAAGTTCAGAAAAATGGGCAGGGTTCTATTTTCTCAAAAACTGATATGTTACTAATATGTCTGCCAAGAAGCCAAAATTATCTCTTCTGTTTGCTAAAGAATAATCTGCAGAAAATGTCTAAGACACTTAGGTATTTAAGAGGAATCAAATGGGAGTGGAGGGTGAGGGGAGCAGATAAGTTTCACAGGGACTGGTTTGAAGGGGAAAAATGAACCCGTAAGTGATCTTGCTGAAATCTAATTCATATTAGAGACCCAATCTGCAATCACATTGCACAGTGCTTGTAAGGGGTGACGTATTAGCAGAGCCATGGTGCAGCTTGCATTTAAAATGCTCCATAATTGAGTCTTTATTCATTTCTTTGTAGGATTCCTCGTAATTGCAGTGGGGCCCTTGGTCGTCTGGTGGCGGCCTGCTACAGAGAGATTGAGCATCCAATTGAATTAAGGCAAATGTGCTCCAGTGAAGGAATTAGGAGGGAGAAATTGAACAGAAAATAGATGGAATATTGTATTAATCAGGGGCATGACTTTTCTGTGGAGGTCACTGTACATACCTCAGATCTATTGACTAACAGCATACAGACTGGGGTGAATACAATAAATCGATGTTGGCGGTGCAATAATTGCAGGCTCAGAACAGCATACACTGCCAGAGGGGTCTTTTCAGGGCAGAGAATCAAACAGAGGTTAAGTTTAGGATTTACAGGGGGTAGGTTCATGTGACCTTGGTGTTATCGGTGGCAGTCAGAGCATGGCTCTGAACTGAATAGGTGGCTAAAGTAAAAAGAGTTCCAGAATACAAATTCATCTTGAAAACCACATCAGAACAACTTAAATTGTTTTGTTTTGTTTTTGACAAATACATTGAAACTTCAAATCCTCCTCCCTTTTTTACTTAGCCTATTAGGACTAGGACCACTGCACTCTAAATGGTACACTCAGTTTCATCAGTGAGCAATGATTATTGCTCCTGCTTGCATGGGAGACCTCAGAGACTACCCCAGGTCATTCTTGAGAAATGCTGTGGTTGATTAAGCACTATAAGGGTCATTCTTCCTTCAGAATGAGCACTGAATTAAAAGCCTAGCCTGCAACAGGCACTGATGCTGTTTTCAGCTGAGACATAAAGTCAGAATCCAAGAGGTACAAAAGCACTTTAATCAAGAGTGAAAGTGTTACTCTGAGCATCTCAATTAAATCCCATTTGTCCACTAAATCTGCCCCCCAATTCTGCCTGTTTAGTAATTACAGTATTTGTCAATACAGTTCTGCTCTGAGCTGTCACTTTACAGGGACCTTTCACCTTGTAGAGGTACAGTAGACAACAGTAAAATACAAATTTTAAAAATATTCATTATTATTTCTGTATTAGTGAGAAGCTTTGCCTGAATTTGGCTGACATAGCTCTAATGGACTTAAGTCAATGGATTTAAGTGGGTATCAAACTCCTTACCAACTGAGAATCACCTTCATATTGTGGTATAAAAACTTACCACAATAATTCATTTATTTTGATTCATTAGTTTTGAATTTTATTTTCATTCATTATTTTGACACCACTTATCATGGTGCCAAAAATATTCACATCATAAAAATTGTTGTTAAATGTATTTAATGTAACCTGGAAAATTCTCAGCAACTGAGTAGCCCAACTGACAAGCCTAGTTTATTTCCACTCCTTTCTGTCAGAGATTCTAGTTCCTCTGACACTAACAATTCAGAATAAGAAAATCTTTTGCATTGCTCTGCTGTATGAATCTCCTACTCACAACCACAGGCTGCTTGCATAGATGCTAAAGGTGTTTCAGAAGTCATTAATTAACAGTCCTAGCTTTACATAATTTGAAATAACATTTAAAACAGAGATGCATTGTAAACCAAATATATTCTCCTCTCTGTGATTTCCATTTTCATTTGATCATCACAATCAACTCATATTACTCACCTGAATCTTATATCTTAGATATGAAATTCACAAAATTTCCAGAAGTATTCTACAGCAAACAGAGCAATCAGTCCCTTAAGCCAAAATAAAAGTCTCTCATGAAAGAAGAAATGAACCAGTCAATTAATGCGTGTGTATAGCAGGATAATTTGGAATGCGAAATGATTATTGCAAAGCATTTTTGGAGAACAGCACAAAATCAAAAAAATATTACTATATTAGAAACTTTCTGTTAGTAATGTGATTTCAAACCTGTGATTACATGGGGAAATTATTTTAGAATGATCTAGTTTTTATAATATATGTGTATCACAGTGGACTGTAAACATGACATGCATAATTAGAGGAAGAGAGGGAAACAAATTGACTAAGTAGTGAACCATGCCACAGCTCAGTGTTAGAAGCTATTTGCTGTCTGCAGTAAAACCTATTTGCTGCAGCTCCAATATTGTATTTAATTTCTGTACATTTTATGCTATAGAGGTAGGCAGACTGAAGGAGTTAAGGGAGAGTTATAAAAGCCAACATGGTAAAGAAACCAATGGTCTGTAACCATACAAAAAGAAAACACTGTGGGCAATGCTAAAAGCCAAATTGCTAACACTTAAGTGGAAGCTGTCCTGGTTCTGGCAAGGATAGAGTTAATTTCCCAAGGAGCCAGGACAGGTGAGCCAAGCTGGCCGGGGGCTATTCCATACCATGTGACATCATGCTCACCATAAAAGGGGGCTAGTCGGGTAGGGGCGGGTTCGGCGTGTCGGTGTGGCTCCGGGACGGGTGGAGCGTCCGGTCGGTCGGTCGTCGGATCGGTAAAATCGTTCTCTGTTATCACCATTGTTACTATCTGTTATCAGCACTGTTGTTGATTGTTTTCCCTCTCCCTTGCTGTCCCAGTAAACTGCCCTTATCCCAACCCTCGAGGCTTTGCCCTTGTTTTTCCGTTCTCCTCCCCAACCTGCCGGGGCAGGGGTGAGCGAGCAGCGCGTGGCACTTAGCTACCGGCTGGGGCTAAACCACCTTTAGTGGCACCTTAAGTCCTTTTTTGGCGCCCAACGTGGGGCCCGAGGGGTTGTGATAACGACAAGTCTGACCCAAGTGTGTTAAAACAAAGTGGTTATAAGCATTTATAATGTTATTGAAACAGTCACTGGTCATAATGATGTTCTGTTTGGTCACATGGCTCTGTTTTGTAAACCCGTGTTTACTCTATGCAATCCCTGCGGTGCTGTTTATCACCTCTGGGAGAGGGGTTCCTGTTCTCATATTGTTGTATTGTGTGATAATGACTTATGATAAGATATCATCGACAGTCATGAGTCTGAGCTGGTACTTGTACGTAGCACTTCAGTCAGGCCTGTACCTCAAGTCAATATTTTTTAGAATTGATTAATAACTGCACCTGATCTATGGGGGAGACAGGGGGGCATACATTCTCCCACTCTTTCACCTCCCCTTTTCCCTTTTGGTTGGTTACAATAATTTTTGAGACTTTTGAATACCCTTGGAATGTTCAGGCCAGTGTATTCCTATTGCTAGGTCTCCTGAATGTTTTCCAAGTCCTGTTCAGGGTTAGCAAAAATTGTTTCAAGAGTTCCACCCAGGGATCTTCCCCAAGGCTGAATGGTCAGGGCTGGCATGGCATGTGGGAGAGTATGGGTGGGTATCTAGAGACCTTTTCACCCCCAATGGTTTGGAGCTTCACTCCTGAACAATTGCAAGACCCTGATAAAATGGTAGAATATTTGAAAGGAAAATGCTGTGGGGATTCTAAGGAGACACAACTTACTGTGCTGTGCTGGGCCCTGGCCACAATTTATCAAACACTGCTTGATAGTAGACAGCACCACCCAGAGGGAGAGAGTGGACCCACAGGCACTGCAGCTGCCCAGGCCCCTGCAATAGGCACTGTAGTCAAGCCAAAAGATCAACCCACACCAGTATCAGTTGCCCCTATACACAAAAAGAAATACACAAGGAAATCGGTTCGCTTAGTGAAAGATGATGATGAACTGGGGCCATCACGAGAACAAGAAGAAGAGCCAGAACCAGAAGTGATTACTCGATCCCTGTCCCTGAGTGAGTGGAAAAGACTTCAGCTGCCTTCCAGGGGAGCACATTATTACCTGGCTGCTCTGCTGCTGGGATACGGGGCCAGTAGCTTGGAACTGGAGGGCAGGGAGGCCAAGCAGCTAGGATCCTTGTCTAGGGAAGGGGGCATTGACAAGGCAATTGGGAAGAAGGCGCAGGCCCTCAGCCTCTGGAGGCAACTCCTGTCAAGTGTGAGGGAAAGGTATCCTTTCAGCGAAGATGTCATATGTCGGCCAGGCAAGTGGACCACCATGGAGAGAGGTATCCAATATCTGAGGGAATTAGCTGTGCGGGAGATGGTTTATTACGATCCAGACAACACACAGTTGCCCACAGACCCCGATGAAGTCCAGTGTACCCAACCCATGTGGTGAAAATTTGTGCGAAGTGCACCATCATCGTACGCCGACTCACTGGCAGTAATTGACTGGAAAAGTGAAGAGGCACCCACAGTGGATGAAGTGGCTGGCTGACTCCGGCAATATGAAGAGAGCCTTTCTTCCTCCCTAGTCTCGGCTGTGGAGAAGCTGTCCCAGGACGTCCGGCAACTCAAAGTGGATATATTGTACTCCCCACCTGTACAGACCCGTATCTTCAGCTGTTAGGAGCAAGCGTTTTTCTGCTCCAGAGAGGGGATATAGAGCATACACACCACAAGGTGTCCTGTGGTTTTACATGTGTGACCATGGAGAAGACATGAGGAAATGGGATGGGAAGCCTACTTCAACCCTGCAGGCATGCGTACATGAGCTACAAGGCAAGACAGCTGTACAAAGGAACTCTTCCAGAAAGGATGCTGCTCCAGTTTCCACCAGGCAGCCCCCCAGATCAAGTGGAAGGCCTGACCGCACTTCTGATCCTCTTGAAGGGACTTCTAAGTCCTTTCTGCAAGAGATGAGCAGCGAATATGATGAGCAGGATTAGAGGGGCCCTGCCTCCAGCCAGGTGGAGGAAAGGGACAGCAGAGTGTATTGGACTGTGTGGATCTGATGGCCTGGCACATCAGACCCACAAGAGTACAAGGCCCTAGTGGACACGGGTGCACAGTGTACCCTAATGCCATTGAACTATGAAGGGGTGGAACCGATATCTATTTCTGGTGTGACGGGGGGATCCCAACAGTTGACTCTGTTGGAGGCTGAAGTAAGTCTAACTGGGGAATGAGTGGCAAAAGCACCCCATTGTGACTGGGCCGGAGGCTCCATGCATCCTGGGCATAGACTGCCTCCGGAAAGGGTATTTCAAAGACCCAAAAGGTTACCGGTGGGCTTTTGGAATAGCTGCCTTAGAAGCGGAGGAAATTGAACCATTGTCTAGTTTGCCTGGTCTCTCGGAGGACCCTTCTGTTGTAGGGTTGCTGAGGGTTGAAGAGCAACAGGTGCCGATTGCTACTACAACTGTGCACTGGCGGCAATACCGCACCAACAGAGACTCCCTGGTTCCCATCCACAAGCTAATTCATCAACTGGAGGGTCAGGGAGTGATCAGCGGAACCCGCTCACCCTTTAACAGTCCCATATGGCCAGTGCGGAAGTCCAATGGAGAATGGAGGCTGACGGTAGACTATCATGGCCTGAATGAAGTCACACCGCCGATGAGTGCTGCTGTGCCAGATATGCTGGAACTTCAATATGAACTGGAGTCAAAGGCAGCCAAATGGTATGCCACAATTGATATCGCTAATGCATTTTTCTCGATCCCTTTGGCAGCAGAGTGCAGGCCGCAGTTTGCCTTCACTTGGAGGGGTGTCCAGTAGACCTGGAATCGACTGCCCCAGGGGTGGCAACACAGCCCCACCATTTGCCATGGACTGATCCAGACTGCACTGGAAAAGGGTGAAGCCCCAGAGCACCTGCAGTACATTGATGACATCATTGTATGAGGCAACTCAGCAGAAGAAGTTTCTGAGAAAGGGAAGAAAATAATCCAAATCCTGCTGCAGGCTGGCTTTGCCATAAAACAAAGTAAGGTGAAGGGGCCTGCGCAGGAAATCCAATTTTTAGGCATAAGGTGGCATGATGGGCGGCATCAAATCCCTATGGATATTATCAACAAAATAGCAGCCATGTCCCCACCAACCACCAAAAAGGAGACACAGGCCTTCCTAGGTGTTGTGGGTTTCTGGCAAATGCACATTCCGAATTACAGTCTGATAGTAAGCCCTCTCTACCATGTAACCCGGAAGAAGAATGATTTCAAATGGGGCCCTGAGCAACAACAAGCTTTTGAACAAATTAAACAAGAAATAGTTCATGCCGTAGCTCTTGGGCCAGTCCGGGCAGGACCAGATGTAAAAAAATGTGCTGTACACCGCAGCCGGGGAGAATGGCCCTACCTGGAGTCTCTGGCAGAAAGCACCAGGGGAGACTTGAGGTCGACCCCTGGGGTTTTGGAGTCGGGGATACAGAGGATCCGAGGCCTGCTGCACTCCAACAGAAAAGGAGATATTGGCAGCCTACGAAGGGGATCGAGCTGCTTCAGAGGTGATTGGCACCGAAGCACAGCTCCTCTTGGCACCCCGACTGCCAGTGCTGGGTTGGATGTTCAAAGAGAGGGTTCCTTCTGCATGTCACGCAACCGATGCTACATGGAGTAAGTGGGTTGCACTGATCACACAACGGGCTCGAACAGGAAGCCCCAATCGTCCAGGGATTCTGGAAGTGATCACAGACTGGCCAGAAGGGAAAGATTTCGGAATGTCGCCAGAGGAGGAGGTGACACGTGCTGAAGAAGCCCCACCATATAATAAACTAACAGAAGATGAGAAGCCATATGCCCTCTTCACTGATGGGTCCTGTCACATTGTGGGAAAGCATCGAAGGTGGAAGGCCACTGTATGGAGTCCTACATGACGAGTTGTGGAAGCTGCTGAAGGAGAAGGTGAATCGAGCCAGTTTGCAGAGGTGAAAGCCATCCAGCTGGCCTTAGATATTGCTGAAAGAGAAAAGTGGCCAACACTGTACCTCTATACCGACTCATGGATGGTGGCCAATGCCCTGTGGGGGTGGTTACAGCAGTGGAAGCAGAGCAACTGGCAGCGTAGAGGCAAACCCATCTGGGCTGCCCCGCTGTGGCAAGATATTGCTGCCCAGCTAGAGAAGCTGGTTGTAAAGGTGCGTCATGTAGATGCCCACGTACCCAAAAGTCGGGCCACTGAGGAACATCAGAACAACCAACAGGTGGATCAGGCTGCCAAGATTGAAGTGGCTCAGGTGGGTTTGGACTGGCAGCGTAAGGGTGAATTATTTCTAGCTCGGTGGGCCCATGACACCTCAGGCCATCAAGGAAGAGATGCAACATATAGATGGGCCCGTGATCGAGGGGTGGACTTGAGCATGGACGCCATCTCACAGGTCATCCATCAATGTGAAACATGCGCCATAATCAAGCAAGCCAAGCGGGTAAAGCCTCTGTGGTATGGAGGCTGATGGTTGAAATATAAATATGGGGAAGCATGGCAAATCGACTACATCACGCTCCCGCAAAGCCGCCAAGGCAAGCGTTATGTCCTTACAATGGTGGAAGCAACCACTGGGTGGCTGGAAACATATCCTGTGCCCCATGCCACTGCCCGGAACACTATTCTGGGTCTTGAAAAGCAAGCCCTGTGGCGACATGGCACCCCAGAGAGAATCGAATCAGACAATGGGACTCATTTTCGGAACAACCTCATAGACACCTGGGCCAAAGAGCATGGTATTGAGTGGGTGTATCACATCCCCTATCATGCGCCAGCCTCTGGGAAAGTTGAAAGGTACAATGGACTGCTAAAAACTACCCTGAGGGCAATGGGTGGTGGGACCCTCAAGCACTGGGACACACATTTAGCAAAGGCCACCTGGTTAGTTAACACTCGGGGATCTGCCAATCGAGCTGGCCCTGCCCAATCAAAATTTCCACGCCCAGTAGAAGGAGATAAAGTTCCTGTAGTGCGCATGAAGAATATGTTGGGTAAAACAGTTTGGGTCATCCCTGCTTTAGGCAAAGGCAAGCCCATCTGCAGGATTGCTTTTGCTCAGGGACCAGGGTGCACTTGGTGGTTGATGAGAAAGGATGGGGAAGTCCGGTGTGTACCCCAAGGGGATCTGATTTTGGGTGAAAATAGCCAATAAATTCAATTGTATGATGTTAATAGCTATACACTGTATCAATAGTATAACCATAAGAATCACCCAAAACTAATGAAGGATGGACTTTGGAACTGACTTCAACTGGTGCCCAGGAACTTCATCGAAAATTACATCTGTGACCTCCAGGCTGCGAGCATGGACCGTACCAGATACACCAGCCATGAAAAATACTCCGGATGCAGCGTGCAACAATCCAGCAGCACGCACCATTGTTCCTGCTCTGAGACACTGTAATGGCAGATGGAACCCAAAGCCATGGACTAAATGAACTCAATGGACACTTTATAGAGCGATGGCCCATGGAGTAAGAGTGGTGTCAGTGAAATAATCTGGGCGTGATGTAGATGGTATGGAATAAGGGGTGGATAATGTCCTGGTTCTGGCAAGGATAGAGTTAATTTCCCAAGGACAGGTGAGCCAAGCTGGCCGGGGGCTATTCCATACCATGTGACATCATGCTCACCATAAAAGGGGGCTAGTCGGGTAGGGAAGGGGGCGGCGCAGTTTCGGTGCGGTTCCGGGATGGGGTGAGTGTCTGGTCAGTCGGTCCAGTAAATTGTTCTCTATTATCACCCATTGTTAATATTTGTTATCAGCACTGTTGTTGATTGTTTTCCCCTCTCCCGTGTTGTCCCAGTAAACTGCCCTTATCCCAATCCTTGAGGCTTTGCCGTTGTTTTTTTCTTTCCCGTTCTCCTCCCTGTCCTGCTGGGGAAGGAGTGAGTGAGCGGCCGTGTGGCGCTCAGCTTCCGGCTGGGCCTAAACCACGTCAGGCTAAAAGAGTAGTAGGAGTTGTGAGGAGCTGATCTTGACAAGTCCTTCAGGCAGGCTGTCTTTGTAGCTGTAGACAACTGTGCTATCTTTGGTAGCTGAGCTTATGCTCAGCTCCTCTGGGCTGACTTGTGCTTGCACTGCTGGCCCTAATTTGCTCGTGGCTCTTGCACTTCAATACACTAGAGCCAAATTCAGGGCCACTGCCTATGTCATACAGGTCCCCCGGGTGATTGATGGGCTCCTCTGAAACCTGCTCCTCTGTAGTATGCACAACCCACAATCTTCTGGTACAGCCTGTATTCATGCAGATGTGGTGCTCTTCCTGCTCGTGAGATTCCTGAGGGCCAAGGGGTTTGTTTAAGGCTTAGCTTTTTGGGAGAGGCCAGGTGCAAAAGGAGGTGAAGGCTCCTAAATTATTGCTAATGTCCCAGCAGGCAGAGTTACAGCTGCAGTTTATGCAGTTTGTTTTGCCTGGAATGATTATTTTGGGGGAGGGAAAGTCAATGGGCAGAAAACATTTGTATGAAAATTACTGCCCTCTGGTGTTTTATCTTGATGTCTGCTCCAACAGTCTGCACACAACCTTGAAGACCATTGCCCAATGCCCAAATAATTCATTAGCTTCTGGATTGTGGCTATTTGTAAGTGGAAAATCTGGATTGTGGCTATTTGTAAGTGGAAAATCATATTGAGATAGCAAAATTCATCATTAAGGTTGTCATAATAAAGTTGTGAAGTCTTAACATATGTTTCCTCTACACTGTTGTGACAATCATGAAAGTTATTGCTAAACATAGATCAATGTGCCTTCAAAACATGGGTTCACATATTTAGTCTGTTGCCCACTCCCAAGAACTATAACTGTAAACAGGAAAGGATATTATTTCCTTATAGCATAAGACCTGTGAACATTCATAGCCATCACATGGGCTGTGAATACATAGGCTATACTGGATTCATGAAAGTTCTTGTGCTTTCAAAAAAATAGTCATTTTTGCTTTTAACCTGTTCAGTCTCAGATACTGCAAAAGCCCTGGCAATAGGAAATAAAGGCTTATGTCGTGGGCATTGCTCCAAACACTCTGCTGCTCTTGGTCATTTGCTTGGACAAAACTGAGTAAAGCTCTTCAAGCAAGCACTCATTTCCTGCAAGGCAGCTGTAGAGCCTGCATTCAGATAATTAACTAAAAATGGAGGATTTTGTATAATTTCCTGGACTTCACTGCCTTAAATTTCCTCTAATTATTATAACATCCTCTGTGCTTTGTAACTTCTTTGATGTCCTCATGAAATTGTTTTAACAGGAATGGGCTGAGTATGTCAGGACAGCTGGATAACCATGTACCTGCATATCCCAAGAGGAAGAAATAGTTTGGAAAGCCTTTCCCAAAGGTTGAGTTCACAGTCATTTGAACAAATAACGCACTTTGCACATCCTTATGCCTTTATACATCGCTGTTTTTTTGCAATATCCTGAATCAATCCCTCCTTTCTGCTATGTTTCACTTAAGTATTGATTCCCTCACCTCTCGTCCTAATTGCAGACTCTGAATTAACAGAGTTTGTTAGATTGCCTATCTAAGGCTCTGTGTGATATCAACGCTGCAGCTGCATATGGCCCCTCTTTGCAGGGCTGATGACACTAACACAACATCTGGTCAAAGAGAGTGAAAGTGCAATATGTCCAGAAAAGTACAAATTGGGGAGAACTAATAATCTGTTATACTCATTCCTTCAGGAGATTGACAGAATGTCTTGCCATGATTCTTTTTCAGCCTATGCTGAGGGTATGAGCAGTAGGAAAACCCCAAAGCATTTTAAATACTGCAATGGAAAGCCTGACTACAAAGTAGCATCAACAATCTCCACCTGAATTCCAAATAATGCCAAGATATGTTCGGTCTCAAAATAGGATAATTACAGTTTCTCAAGAAATAACTTTGGTATCATCTGGGACAACATATAGTATTACACTGTATTCCACTAGGAAAACAATTCAACAATATAGACATAAGATAGGGGTCATTCTTCCCTTAAAAGTATAGTAGCAAAGGAAAAGCTTGAAGGTTCCTCCTCCTAACCAGAAGATAAGAATGAAAAAAGGTCTTCTTGAGCTTGAGAACTTTAAAGAAATAATGAAGAGATCTCATTTTATCTCCTCCAAGAGTGCAAGGTGGAATTCAAAATATTCAATCAAAACAAAAATAATTGAGAGGTCCTGTTAGAAAAATTTTCCCAGCAAACCAGCAAGAAAGTAGATGTTGCCGAATTCTTGTTTGCATCTTTGCTCAAAAAAATTTTGCACTCTTATCCTCTGCTCCTGCTACCTGAATGACACATGCCACAGTTAGCAGAGGTAGAGGAACCCCAGTTGCCCACCTGGCAGTGGCCAGGAGAAAATGTGGTAACTTAATTTGGTTCTTTCCAGGATCATCTAAGGCGTCCATCACTCCCCAAGTATTTTCCTTCAGAATATATCTGATTAGGTCCTGGTAATCATTCCTTAGAAAGGTTTTTAATGAAATCCTAGTGCTCACACTCGCTGGAAAAATTAAGCCACACTCAAAGTTTTGTAAAATCTTCCTCTGGTGACTGATGTAAGCAATACTTTAAAATCTCACTCTAAATCTGCCCTAATAGAGATACATCACACAGCATACAATAGGAGTACCAAAGAAATTACACACATGAGCTCTTCTGAAAATTATGAGTAGCAAGCTAACAAAAAATAGTACTAGCACTTTTTCTATTATTTCATTCCAGCAATAAGGATGTAAACTGGCGGTCCAGCTTTAGCTGTGAGCTAAAAAAGGGAACTTTTTTAAACATCCATTTACAGGATTTTTCCTTTCCCCAATGATGAGTTTGACATGTCTGTTCCTTACATCCTAGCAGACTGCTGAATGGGGAAGTACTCTTTTTCAAAGCACATTAGTAAAATCTTTTGAAGATACATAAGCAGTATGACACACAAATGTGTATCTATCTCCCGCAGATGATATAAGGCATAGTTTAAAACCTGACTGGAAACCAGAGGCTGCTACTTTGTAGTTTGTCTCAAAGTTTAATGAAAGCCTAACATTTGAAGTTAATACCTTTCTGGACGGACTGCTTTTCTACAAAAAGAATATCAGTGTTTCAAAAGAAGCTGCTACATGGTATAGTCCAAACCCTGTACACATCTACCCCCATTTAAGAAGGATGTTGGTGCATCATGCTGCCTACACTGAAATAAAAGCAGCCTAACAAATAGAGTGCATATATCTTTAGCATGGTATTTAAACGGTTGATGTTTGACGTATGCAGTACAGATAGAAATCACAGGATTGTACTTGTAGAGAGCAGCTCTTTTCCTTCTTTTATTAGATGGGCAATTTTTTTTTTATTAAATTGCAAATTAATAGCTGACATTTCTCTTCCCTAACATTTCTTAAGCTGATTAATTCTGAGAACTAATTCCAGTAAAGGTATCAAGCCAAGCTACATTAAATGATAAGGATTACACTAATTCATCTGCAGCATCTTGATAAACAATCTTTCAGTGACGAATGAGAGGAATTTAATTTCTACCAACTATGGCCTGAGTTCCTTCAGAGTTTTATGACCTACTGAAAAAGGTCTTGAATATGGACATATAAACTGACTCCAGTGATGGAAGCAATCAAAATTACTTCTGCCTGATTACCAACTGAATATCTGCAAGCAGTAGTTTGTGCATTGATGGTATTATAGGCACAAATAATAATAGATTTATTGGGACACTGTTGTGGTTTAGGTCCAGCTGGCAGCTAAGCAGCATGCAGATACTCACTCACTCCTCCCAGCCCCCTGGTGGGATGGGTAGGAGAATCAGAAGAAAACATAAAACTTGTAGGTTGGGGTAAGGACAGTTTTAGGACAGCAAAGGAAGAGGAAAACAACAGCAACAGTACTTAGAATATACAAAGTGGGTGATACACACCGCGAAACCCAATGCCCAGCCCGTCCCGAAGTAGCGAACCCTGCTCCCGGGCCAGACTTCTTTATATACTAAGCATGACATGATATGGTATGGAATACTCCTTTGGCTAGTTTGGGTCAGCTGTCCTGGCTGTGTCCCCTCCTAACTTCTTGTGGAAATTAACTCTATTGACCCTTTATTCTATACCATCTACATCATGCTCAGATCCTACAGTTTCCAATTAATCACCACCATGCTTTTCCTGTCTTTTAAATATATATACACACACACAAACACACACATATATATACACACAAAGATATAATTTCCTTAGACTATGGGTCGTCCCTCAAAAATGTCCCTTGAGTTCATTTAGGCCATGACTTTGGGCTCCATCTGTTGTAACAGTCTCTCAGGGCAGGAGAGATGGTGCGAGCTGCCGGATTGTTGCATGCTGCATCCGCAGCTCATGGCTGTTGTATCCGGCACGGCCCATGCTCATGGTCTGCTGGTTGAAGATGTTGATTTCAAGGAAGTTGCTGAGTGCAAGTTGCTGCAGCCAGTTCTAGTTCCATCATCAATGCATGTTGCTTATTTTCATCAAAGTTCATCCTTCATTAATTTGGGTGATTCTTACTGTAATAACATTGATACAGCATATAGCAATTGTAGCAGTGATGAAAGACAATGGCAGAGCTGTTTAGCAATTAACATCAAACAGATTCATTTATTGTCTATTCTCACCCAAAATCAAATCCCCGTCTTTCCACATTACGCACCAAGTGCACCCAGGTCCTAGAGCAAAAGCAATCCCACGAATGGGTTTGCCTTTGCCTGAAGCAGGGCTAACCCAGACTGTCTTCCCTAACATAGTCTTTATATGCACTAGAGGAACTTCATCCCCTTCTGCAGTGTGTGGGAGTTTGATTGGGCAGGGTCAGCTCAATTGGCCCCTAGTTTTAACTAGCAGGGTGGCCTTTGCTAAACGTGTATCCCAATGTTTGAACATCCCACCACCCATTGCTCTCAGTGTAGTCTTTAGCAGTCCATTGTATCATTTGTTTCACCCAGAGGCTGGTGCATGACAGGGGATGTGATACACCCACTCAATGCCATGCTCTTTGGCTCAGGTGTCTATGCGGTTGTTTCAGAAATGACTCCTGTTGTCTGACTCAATTCTTCCTGGGGTTCCATGTCACCACCAGACTTGCTTTTCAAGGCCCAGGATAGTGTTCCAGGCAGTGGCATGGGGCACAGGATATGTTTCCAGCCATTTGGTGGTTGCTTCCACCACTGAAAGGACACAGCGCTTGCTCTGGCAGGTTTGTGGGAGTGTGATATAATCGATCTGTCAGGCCTCCCCATATTTATATTTCAGCCATTGTCCTCCACACCAGAGAGGCTTTAAGTGCTTGGCTTGCTTGATTGCAGCACGTTTCACATTCGTGGATGACCTGTGCAATAGCATCCATGGTCAAGTCCACCCCTTGATCATGAGCCCATCTATATGTTGGATCCCTTCCTTGATGGCCTGAGGTGTCATGAGCCCAACGAGCTATAAATAATTCACCGTTATGTTGCCAGTCCAGATCCACTTGAGCCACTTCAATCTTAGCAGCCTGATTTACCTGCTGGTTGTTTTGATGTTCTTCAGTGTTTTGATGTTCTTCAGTGACTCTTGAGTGCGTGGGCATCTAAGTGACATACTTTTAAAACCAGCTTCTCTAGCTGGGCACCAATATCTTGCCACATTGGCACAGCTCAGATGGGTTTGCCTCTGCGTTGCCAGTTGCTCTGCTCCATTGCTGTAGCCACCCCCACAGGGCATTTACCACCATCCATGAATCTGTACAGAGGTAGAGCACTGGCCATTTTTCTCTATCAGCGATTTCTAAAGCCAGCTGGATGGCTTTCACTTCCACAAACTGGCTTGATTCACCTTCTCCTTCAGCAGCTTCTGTGACTCGCCGTGTAGGACTCCATACAGCAGCCTTCCACCTCCGATGCTTTCCCACAATGTGACAGGACCCGTCAGTGAAGAGGGCATATGGTTTCTCATCTTCTGGCAGTTTATTATACAGTGGGGCCTCTTCAGCACACGTCACCTCTTCCTCTACCAATCTTTGCCTTTCGGCCAGTCTATGATCACTTTCAGAATTCCTGAGCAACTGCGGTTTCCTATTTGAGTCTGCTGTGTGATCAGTGAGATCCACTTACTCCACGTAGCCTCAGTTGCATGATGTGTAGAGGGGACCCTCTGTTTGAACATCCAGCCCAGCACTGGCAGTCGGGGTGCCAGGAGGAGCTGTGCTTCAGTGCCATCCACTTCTGAAGCAGCTCAAACCCCTTCATATACTGCCAATATCTCCTCTTCAGTTGCAGTGTAGCGGGCCTTGGAATCTCTGTATCCCCAACTCCAAAACCCCAGGGGCTGGCCTCGAGTCTCCCCTGGTGCTTTCTGCCAGAGACTCCAGGTAGGGCCATTCTCCTCGGCTGTGGTGTAAAGCACATTTTTTTACACCTGGTCCTGCCCGGACTGGCCCAAGGGCTACTGCATGAACTATTTCCTGTTTAATTTGCTCCAAGTCTTCTTGTTGCTCTGTGCCCAATTTGAAATTGTTCTTCTTCCAGGACACCTGATAGGGAGGGCTCACAACCAGACCGTAATTTGGAATATCCATTTGCCAGAAACCCACAATGCCTAAGAAAGCCTGTGTTTCGTTTTTGTTGGTCAATGGAGACATAGCTGCTATTTTGTTGATCACATCCATTGGGATCTGACAACACCCATCTTGCAATTGCATTCGTAAAAACTGGATCTCCTGTGCAGGTCCCTTGACCTTACTTTGTTTTATGGTGAAACCGGCTTTCTGAAGGATTTGGACTATTTTCTGCCCTTTCTCAGAGACTCCTTCTCCTGTGCTGCCCTGTATGATGATGTCACCAATGTATTGCAGGTGCTTTGGAGCTTCATGCCATTCCAGTGCAGTCTAGATCGGTCCATGGCAAATGGTAGGGCTGTGTTTCCACCCCTGGGGCAGTCGATTGCAGGTGTACTGGACGCCCCTCCAGGTGAAAGCAAACTGTGGCCTGCACTCTGCTGCCAAAGGGATTGAGAAAAATGCATTAGCGATATCAATTGTGGCATACCGCTTGGCTGCCTTTGACTCCAGTTCATATTGATGTTCCAGCATGTCTGGCACAGCAGCACTCAGTGGCGGCGTGACTTCATTCAGGCCACGATAGTCTACTGTCAGTCTCTGCTCTCCTTTAGACTTTCACACTGGCCATATGGGACTGTTAAAGGGTGAGCGAGTTCTGCTGATCGCTCCTTGGCTCTCCAGTCAAAGAATCAGCTTATGGATGAGAATCAGGGCGTCTCGGCTGGTGCGGTATTTCTGCCGGTGCGCTTTTGTGGTAGCGATTGGCAGCTATGGTTCTTCAACCCTCAGCAACCCACAAGATAAGGCTCCTCTGAGAGACCGGGCAAGGTAGAGAACTGTTCAGTTTCCTCCATCTCCAAGGCAGCTATGCCAAAAGCCCACTGATACCTTTTTTGGTTCTTGAAATACCCTCTCCGGAAGCAGTCCATGCCCAGGCTGCACAGAGCCTCTGGGCTGGTCATAAGGGGGTGCTTTTGACACTCGTTCCCAGTTAGACTTCCTTTGGCCGCCAGTACAATTAGCTGCTGGGATCCCCCTGTCACTCCAGAAATACAGATGGGTTCTATCCCTTCATAGCTTGATGGCATTAGGGTACACTGTGCACTGGTGTCCACTACAGCCTTATACTATTGTGGGTCTGATGTGCCAGGCCATCAGATCCACACAGTCCAATAAACCCAGTTTTCCCTTTGCTCCACCTAGCTGGAGGCAGGGTCCCTCTAGACCTGGTCATAGCATTCATTATTGATGAATGGGTTCGTGTGGCATATGTGAGTTCAAATCTCATCCTTCTTATTCACTTCTTGTAAATACGAACCAGAAGCTCCTTCTATAAGATCAGTAGTAAGATCAGTCCTCCTACTCTGTCTGGGGAACTGCCCACTGGAGAGTAGAGCAGCAATTTTCCTGGAAGAACCTCCATTTAAAGTTGTTTTTCCTTGCAATTCACATACTTATGCCTCTAGGGTCAAGGTGTGTTTTCCATCCCACTTCCTCATGTCCTCTCCATGGTCACACAGGTAAAACCACAGGGTGCCTCATGATGTGTACCCTTCCTGTCTCTTAGGAAGAGAAATGCTTGCTCCTAATAGCCAAGATGCTGATCTGTACAAGTAGGGAATTAAATATTTGAGTTGCTGGACCTCCCTGGACAGTTTTTGGAACAAATTTTTGGACTTTTCAGACAATTTTTCCACAGCTGAGACACCGGCCTGTAGGGAGGAAGAAAGATTTTCTTTGCATTGTCAGAGTTGGCCAGCCATTTAATCCACTGTTGGCACTTCTTCGTCTTTCCAGGGCAGTACTGCCAATGATTTGGCATGTGCTGGTGGTGCGCTCTGTACAAACCTCTGCTGCGTGGGTCAGGTACATTGGACTTCATCTGGATCTGTGGGTAACTGCACATTGTCCAGGTCATAATAAACCATGTCCCACATGGCTAATTCCCCTAGGTGCTGGATACCTCTCTCCATGGTAGTCTCTTTGCCTGGGAGACATACAACACCTTCTTCGAAGAGATACCTTTCCCTCATGCCTGCACAAGATTTGCCTCCAGAAGCCGAAGGCTTGTGTCCCTGTTCCAATCGCCTTGTCAACGCCCCCTTCCCTGGACAGGGATCCCAGCTGCTTGGCTTCTCTGCCCTCTAATTCCATGCTACTGGCCCCATTATCCCAGCATTGGAGCAGCCAGGTGACAAGTTGCTTGCCTAATCGATGACTGAAATCTTTTAGCATATCTCGCAGCTCACTCAGGGAAAGGGATTGGGTGATTACCTCTGGTTCTGCCTCTTCCTCATGTTCTCGTGATGGTCCTGGTTCATTGTCATCCCTTACTAAGCAAACTGAATTTTTTTGTATATTTCTTCTTCTGCACAAGGGCAGTTGATACCAGCAGGTGTTGGTTCTCTAGTTCAGCTGCAGTGCCTGTCACTGTGGTTGGAGTAGCCACAGTGTCTGTCAGTCTGTTTTCCCTCTCTTCCCGCTGCCAGTGCTGCCTAATATCAAGCAGCATTTGGTGGATACTGGCCAGGGCCCAGCACAGTGCGGTAAGTTGTGCCTCTTTGGAATAACCACAGCATTTTCCTTTCAAATGTTCTATCACTTTATCAGGTTTCTGTAGCTGTTCGGAAGTGAAGTTCCAAAACATTGGAGGTGTCAACTTCTCTAGATACCTTGCCCATATTTCCCACATGCTGTGTCACCCATGACTGTCCAGCCTTGGGGCAGATCTGTGGGTGGTATTCTCAACACAATTTTTTGTAACCCTAAACAAGACCTGGAACACATTCAGGAGACATAGCAATAGGACCATGGTGGCTTGAACATCCCAGAGGTATTAAAAATTCTCAAAAGCTGCTGAAACTAGCCTGAAGGAAAAAGGGGAGGTGAAAGAGTGTGAGAAAGTACTGTCTTCCCCGTAGATTGGGTGCAATTATTAATAAATTCTGAGAGATGTCGTCCGAGGTACAGGCATGACAGCAATGCCACGTACACATACCAGCTTAACCTCTTGACCAGTGATGTTACCATATCGTAAGCTGATATCACACAGTACAGCAAAATGAGAATCCTGATCCCTCGCACAGAGGTGATACGCAGCGCTGCAGAGAATTCATACAGCAAGTAAGGATTTACATAACACAGCCATGCGAACTAACAAAACACCATTTTGACCAGTGTCTATTTACCTAACCTAACAAATGTGTATAAACAACTTTGTTTTAACATGCTCTGGTCAGATCTGTCATTACCTCAACCCTTTGTGCCGTATGTTGGGTGCCAGAAATAACTGTTGTGGTTTAGCCCCAGCCAGCAGCTGAGCACCACGCGGCCACTCATTCACTCCCCCTCCCCTGGTGGGATGGGGAGGAGACTTGGAAGACAGAAGTGAAACTCATGGATTGGGATAAGGACAGTTTACTGGGACAGCAAAGGGAGAGGGAAATAACGACAGTACTTGTAACAGAATATACAAAGGGGTGATACACAATGCAATTTGTTCACCGCCCCAAAACCTGATGCCTAGCCTGTCCCCTCCTCCTCAGCCAGCCCCCTTTATATGCTAGGCATGATTCTTATGGTATGGAATGCCTCTTTGGCCAACTTGGGTCAGCTGTCCTGGTGGTGCCCCCCCACAGCTTTCTGTGAAAATTAACTGTATCCTAGCCAAAAACCAGGACAGACACTTTAGCAGAATTTTTATACTCCTTTTTCATGGATGTGGTCTCCAGTCCTGTTCTCAAAGTGCTTAGCATCTCACAGGATCTGCGTCTTTATTAGACCATGTCACAGGATCTGCATCTTTATTAGGCCATGATTCATGCTGAACTCCATCTAACTGGGAAAAATATATGAAACAAGTTTCATACAGAAGGAAATATGATTTTTCCCAACAGATAGGCAAGCCTTAGCAAGACCATCTCAGTCAGTGTAAACCATTTTAACTTGATTTTACAAAATTATTGCACTCCAGTTATGATCAATTATCCAGCTGAAAAATGGACAGCAAAAAAATCATACCAGCTAACCTGGCCCCATAAATTTCAGTATAATAATGACTACAAAGTTGCCTATAATATGAATATGTTTCATTTCTCTGTCACACATACGGTCTTACTACTTTCACTGATTTATCTTCAATTATTTCCCTGTCTTATGAAGTCCACTATATATATATATTAATGTGTTCATATGTAGAAGATACTTCATAGTGGTGGGCTACACAATATATGTGCATTTAGCTTCTGCATTCCAATACTTTAAAATACGTTTTTCTCCATGATGAATATATACACCAGGCATTTCAAACTAACCTCACTAATCTTCTTATCCATTGTCATTCCTAATAGGCTGATCTTCAAATCCTTTGGAAGGACAATATCAAGCATTTAGTGTATTATATTACCCACTTTATTTGAAATCGAGTAGTTTGGAGATGTATCTCTTATCAGGAATAAAAACTGGGAATCATGTTTTGCATTTTGCTACTGAGAATAGGATGACAATGAAAAATGCAGTTGAAAGGTATGGTGAGACATCATAAGTTAAAGAGTAGAAGTGTGTACACAGATTTCAGCTAAGGAGCTAAACCATAATACCATGCTACCAGTAACTGATTTCTACATCATAAAAAAAAAAAAAAAAAAAAAAATTGTAGTTAGGAAATTCATCTAAATATCTAGTTGCGTGTAATCCTTCATTGCTTGCTCTTATTCCTGGTCCAACCAATCTTGCATGTTTTAATATTTATATTAGAAAATTGGCTTAAATACATTAACTGTTGTGGAGTGAGTTTTCATGCTCTGTAATAGAATATGGATGGTTATATTCCACTTGCAAAGTTACTTAGTATTCGTTGCCTTGTAGTCTCAGTTATAACTCTGCATGTATTCAGGCCTTTCTCTCATAATCAGCCTGAATCATAATCTCATACATCTTTCGTCTCTCCCCCCTCCGCCTCAGTTATCTGGAGCGTCTTTTCCAGAGGAATTATGGCATTACTTAGATGTATTAAAATGCGTTATTGAATTACCTTTATGATAATTATTATGAAAATACTAAAAATAATAAAGTTAAAAATAATAAAGTTAACACTGACTTCAGGAGGCTTTCAGGATTTGACAAGGCTAGATCACTTCTACAAACTATCTATTAAAAGAAAACTATTTCTATAGCTAATATTAATTAATTTTTTTCATTCATGTCAGTAGTATTCTGTGAAGTAGTTTCCATAGCTTCTTATATAATGAGCACAAAAGAGAATCTTGCATTCAAACTGGGGCTTAAATAAATGCAATCCTGTATGAAATCTCAGCGATGACACAGTGTAAAGAGTCAATGACAAAGAAGAGCTGGCGACTCCTCTTTGCAAATATTGCTGAACCAGCAGTTTTGCACAATGGGTTTTATCTAAATTAACTTTGTTTCACATTCAATTTGTTGTGCATAGTTTACCCTGCCTTTCATGCCAATTAACTTCCAGAAATGCTTGGTGTGCAAAATGAGGAAGATCTAAATGAATTAAATAGAAACTTAATTGTCCTATGTGATAATAGCTGCTTTGCAGTTTACACAGCGGTCTCTGTTAATGTATGTATGTTTTAACAAGTTGCATTTTTAATGTATTCACCTCAAAACTATCTGGGAAGTCAAAGTATGTAGCTGTTTCAAAAGACTGAAATGTCTTCTGTTGTTATATTAAAGAGGAAAAATTATTTACTTGATAAACCAGCAAAGATGCTAAATTTATCACTTTGAGAAGAAGTTGCATGATGCCAAGTGGGAACATCACTTGTGGTAGTCAATTGTCTTGTCTGTTCATCATTAGTAAATGCCAATTAGTTAGTAGAACGTCCATTCCCTTTAGGTGCATTATGAACACAGTTGAGTATCATTAACTTTAATAACCTCAGAGGTAAACAGATATATTTTTCAAATGCTGACCTAAATATTAGCAGACATTTTTCACTGGTCAGGACACCAGTCTAGCAGCCAGAAATAATGGAAGTTTATGACTGGCTCCTCCACAAGTGTAACCTAGTTATTTCTGAAATTCCCCACCATTAATGCAGGAAATACATATATATACACACATACACTTTCACAGAGATTAGTTAGTTGTGAAAGTTCTTTAAGATCTGTAGATGGAAAATTTTTTATAGATCTTGAGAGAGGGGTAAAGTGTTTGCAGAAATATTAAATAAACTTATGTGAATTTGTGATCTTTATAAATGGTTTATGAATACTACGAATTTATCTGACCTAGAATAGCAGTATTTATCCAGATGTGAGCTTTTGCCTACATGTATGTGTAATATCGTTCACTCCCATAAGCACTATTCTCATTGTCTGCACCTGCAATGCAAGACTGTTTCACCCAATGTGAACATCACCTGTGAGACCATATACATTAGCTGTGAATAGCCATGGTGGAGAGAGCTCGCTGCCCGTTTGTCTCAAGCTCTAGTAGTATAGGACAGCTCAGGAGCAGTCTGAATTCCTCCCTGTGAGGAAGCAAAAATGTCTACTGTCCTGTCAGAAAGGGACTAACCATCTGGTCCTGAGAATACAGAATTTCCAAGATCAGTTATCAGTCATCTGTTGTGGTAGTTATTTGCTAGTATTTTGCATGTCTTTAAATAAGTTGAAGTAGATCTCACAACATTCAAGTGTTAATGTATTTTATGAAGTTTGAAACAGAATAACATATGATGTTGCTTTGTTCAATTGACAAAGCTGAGATACTGTCTCACTGTTCCTAGGTGATGAGGATGTATGTGCACTGTAATGGTGTCATATGTATCATAAGCATTAGAGAAACATAAAAAGACAGAATCAGGCAGACAGATGTTTTCTTCCTAACCCATATTGTAATCAAACACTAGTAAGCAACTGAAAAACAAGACAGAAGTTTTTGAAGTGAGAATATAGCAGAAGTGATGGTTTTGTCTCTTCTTTTAAAAGATTGAATGCAGCATTCTAAAACTTACCTGAATTCTGAAGTGTACCATCTGTGAATGTAACCTGCAGAGAGATCTGGAATATGTATTGATATGCGATTATGCAATACATAGTGTGTGTGTGTAATACAGATCATGTAGACACGACTGTATATTTGCATTGTAGAGCACTCTAAGAAGTATACTCCTTGGCCACTTCTGGACCTGGAAGATGGCCGTTGTGGACATCTCTTCTAAAAGACTGTAACTACAAAATTAAAATGAGCAGTCTTAACCTTTTTTGGAAATTCTTCAAAAGAAGTTTTGAGTGTGTTGTGGAGAGGTATCCCATGTTTTCCTTTGGAGCTAGTAGAATGATTTTGATGTGAATCAGAAGCGCTGAGAACACACCTGGCATGTCCCTCACTGTTGCACCATTTTTTGTCTGCATCGTCTACCACTTGGAAGGGAGGGCTAGCAGCTCCCCTTCCCCCTTTGCTTGACAGCTTTCACCAGTAGCAGGTAAAAGCTCCTTGCCAGATGAACTCTTGAGGAAGCCCAGATATTTTCCTCAGAGGCATCCAGAAACTGTCAGGGCACCAGTGGAAAGAAGCGCTCTATGTATTTGCACAAGTATTTTGCAGTGCCAGTGCTCCGGCTGGTAGAAATGAACCAACAATGAATTAAGAATTGCAAATCTTCTCCTTCTAGCTCCCATCCCAGATGATAGTCAATATTCAAAAGTGAAAAATCACACAGACACCACAAAATTGAAAACAATGTAATTGTAAAAATGGTCATTAGAATGTGACATATGAGAAATCTTTTTTACCATTTTACCATTTCACACAACACAATTTTGAAGTGCTGAACAGGACAGGATTTAGCCCAGATGACACAGGAGAACAACTTTCTGGGATGACTTCCGAGAGATGTGGTAAACTGTCTAAAAATTCAATGATACCCTATGTAAAATGTAGGAAAGCTCCTGTGTTAACATTCTTGGAAAATAAGCCTACTTTTCACTTCATGCAAAAGGAAACAACCTTGTGAAGCACTTCGCAATGCAACATGAAACTGAGAGGATTGTTTCCTAATGAAATCCAGAGAAGCAAAATTAGAAACCTCTGTACAATTTCACAGGACTCGGAGGAGTGCCCAGCATGATGTATCCACTCCGATATCTACACTCTCGTGAAGAATAGTTTATGGAGTGTGATATGTTTGCCTGTAGGCATGACCCATATCAGTGCTAATTTTGCAGACTGAGGGACCAAGTAGTAATTAGACAAGCAGGAGCATCATTAGAAGGTGGCATGTTTTCCTTTTCTTCTCATAAATTTCAGATGCAATCAGGTTGTTTATAGAGGAGAGAGGAGTCAGTGCTTGCTGCATTATTAAAATTCTGAATTATGTTTTGAATCTTAGCACATACCATCTTTCTAAAGACAAATGACTATAGCTAAGCACTAGCTTCAACCACTCTATGAGATAAACAAGGTAACTAGTTATATTCACTTTTCAGCAGAGGCAGAGGTTTATCTATGCTCCTTTAAGGATTTGCTGAAACAAAAGTGTATATCTCATTTGAAGCCACAGTAATCAGCTTACCTTTAATCTTTTGTTTTCTTTATTAATAAGAAAGATTTATTCGCTCTGAGCTGTCTAAAACCATAGCTACCACAGATCATCCAAGAGCATTAATCTTCATTCTCTGCAACCTGATTTCTGAAAACTGGAGGCAAAGCAAAGAAGCAAAGAGGTTTTCAAGTGCTTACAGAAAGTCAAATAAGTACATTTCTTTCCAGATTCTGGGGCTGTTGTCACTGAGTTCAGGTGTGAGCAAAAGCATTTTTCTCCTAGCAAGCTGCAGCATTTCAGTTCAAGAATACTTTTGAAGTAAGTCTTTATTGATTCAGATTTTTTTAAAATCCATCTCCACAAAATTTGTTGGAAAGCTGCTGTCTTTTGTTAAAACGTCTCCTCCCAGAATACTAAACACCAAGCAAGGATTAGAAAAGCCAATCAGCAGTGTCATTCATCATGCTGATGAGTGTCAGAGTTTGGCAACGCTGGTAGAATTAGGCCTTAAGCTTCAAACTGAACCAAACCAGATATTAGCAACACAGTTGATACGTTACAAACCTTAATTAATCTTATTAATTTCTTCCTTGCTTTAGTTGGAATGATAATGAATGTAGTTATAATTAATAATGGGATGGCTAATTGCTATTTTTTCCTCACTTCTCTAGAAACGTGTGTCCTTTTTTGTTTAAAGACAGTATTTTTTGTAACTTGTATTACATGTTTCTGAAGCCTTGATTTATTCTTCCCCCCAAGTAACTTATTACAAATGTATGACAAAGCAGTAATTACTGTCTGATCTGGGCAAAGCATGTCACGTGTTCCAAAGTATTATTTAAATCTATTACTGAATATGTCAACTTAGTTGATGCAAATGGGAAATTTCAGAAAGAGACAAAAATAATGTCAATACAAATGACAAAAATAACGGAAATGATGAATACCACAGAATACTCCAACACCAGGACATGTGACAAGGGTAATAACTTTACAGCTAAGACTAGGTTACCTCCCAGAAGGCAATAATTAATTTCAGTTGTCTATAACCAACACATCTAAGCATCACAAATTTACTACAGCAGTAATCTAACCAGAAGGCCAGATGCTACACACCTTGTATTAACTCATCCAGTGAACTTAACAGAAGCTTTAGAGGCTTAGAATCAGCTGAAATGAGAACACAAGAAATCAGCATCATTCTCTCTTCTGGAGTGGTAGGTGTATTTCTATCCCTTAGGAATAATATTGGTTTAATAAAGCCAATCAGCGCACTCTGAATTTTTATATTTCAATGCCTTTTAGTGTAAACATGTTGACTATTGATAGGAAGCTTTGTTTCTTATTCCATTGAGATCTAATGGAAGTTTTTAAACATTCAAGTTTGGGGTTTTTTTGTTTTGTTTTGTTTTGGTTTTTTTTTGTAGGAGGTGAAACTATTCCCTTTGACCTTTTCCAAACCACTTTGTTGTTTGGCTATCTGAAAATCAGCTGACATTATGGATCCTCCCCACACTATGACATTATGGAGGAAAAACATTAGCATCATTTTGACGATGTCAAAGCTGCATCAAGTGATGTTGTTCCTGAGTGTGATTATAGTATGAATAGGTCTTTGCTCATTCTGACAGTTGTCTTTCATCATTCAGCAGTGACAACAGCTGGTCAATTCCACAGATGTTATTTATGCCCTTTAAAACAATATAAACATATGAAAGGTGACCTCAGGATGGTCCAACAGTTCTGAACCTTTCCCCCAGTGGATTTCTAAAGTTTTCTTCGATCTCTCAAGATAACTTTATGTGTTTCCTGACATTTTAAAGGACAATTATTCTTCCTGAAACTCCTGTATACAGTTCATTGTGTAAATATACATTTAATGTTTTTACAATATCCAGTGTTTTTCCTGACAAGATATTAAAGTAATTTTTAAGAAACTTCTTTCATCTTAGCAAACATTTCTTTTACTGGGAAACACCTGATGGTTCCAGTCAGTTTGGCAGCCAGGCTATGATGGACAATGGTCTTATCAGTTCTTATTCTATGCAGGATTTGACCTGTCACTGCTTGGAAGGAAAACTTTGGGGTGTGGGGGGTGTGTGTGTGACTTATTAAGGTTACTGTATTAATGTTACACAGATTAGAAGCAATGTTTTAATATGCAATTAAAATGACTATATTTGTGCTGTTGCAATTGATATTTGCCAAATTACTTTTAAAACGGAAGCCGTGACCACTTGTCAATATGGAAGATGAATTATACTTTTCGTATACAAGATAGTGGTGACTCTAGATGCAGTGGTCTTGCTCCAACACAAGCAATCATTTTCCATTTTCTTCAAATTTAATTTATGTTTTCCAATGGCTGTTGTGTTTTTTCAAATATCCTCTAAGCTGTTGACTAGTGTTTCTGCATGCTATGGAATAACTAATGTGTTCTACCTCAAACAGGGCTACATTTCAGTTATGGAAAATTGACCTGTTAAACACCCACAGAAAAAAAAGGTATCATTAAAAGCTCACTATTCTTTGCTCTAGGTAGCTGCAGTAACCATGGTACTGTTGTACACATAACACTAAAGGTACTGTACAACAGTCCCTGTGGAATGGCAAATGTTGAATTTTAATGATTCCTACTTTATTTAGGTTGTAAAGTGCTTTGGGATAGGTATCCTTCAAGATGAAACGTAGTACAGAAATATAAGCTATTGCTATTATCCTATGAATTAATCACTTGCTTTCCTCTCCAGACTGATGCAGAAAGACATCTTAACATCTATTTTACTTGCAGCCTGAAAAAAGAAAGAAACCTTCCCCTCATAAAATAGAATAAAGCAAAGCAAAATAAAAAGCTCCTTCAAATCTAAGAGAAAAAAAAAAAAAAAATCAGTTTCATGTTGATATATATAGCTTTCATCCTTCATTTCTTGAAATCAATATTCATCTGAAGGAAAGAGAATAAGCTACAGAAACAGGAGCAAGTCCTTGGTTATTAAATATCTGCTAGGAACAGATTCTGACTGGGTAATGTCTTTGAGCCCCTAACGTAGGGGAACCAAGATGAGAAACCCTACCACCCACTAAACACCGCTAGTGTGAACGAGCTGCTATCATAACACATAGTAATTATGGTAATCAAGATGCAGACCCTTACTTAATTAAACTTCACTGCAGTGTGAGGAGCAATAAATTTATACAAAATAAAAGTAGAAATGATTTAAAACTAGGCTGGATAGCATATTCATGCAAGTGATAATAAAATTTATGTATATGGACACACTGATAACTAACACTTGTAAATCACACAAAGGGGACTTTGTTTCAAATGTGCACTGGCACACACGTAAGGTTACATGTATGTATCAGTGATTAATGGAATTTAAAGCAGCCTTCATTTATTTGATTTCTGTCTCAGAAAAGAAAATTAGTATCACAGAAACTAGAGAATTAAGATTAAGACTGGGACAGAATGTTACTATTAGATCTTGTCAAAGAGCACAAAATAACCAAGAAATGTCCTTATATTGTACAAATACCTAAGAAAATAATTGTTGCTATCACACTGATTTTATAATCTGAATGTGTGTAGGTGCAGATGAGAAGTACAAGAAGTAATGAAGTAAGTGTTGAGGAAAGGTATGCTGTTCTGAGGACTTTGCCAGCAAAATTTTTACTAGAGAGACTAGCCATACAATTATGTAGTTGGTATAATTTATTACATTTCCCCTAGAGCAAAAAAATGGTAACTTCATAAGGGCTTTTTGAAATGTGTAATTGCCTCTGCTCTGCAGTTTTAGCCACAGAGCCAAATCAGTGTTGGCTTGGAATTTTTTCATGCTCCTAATTGACAAATCTTTATGAAGAAAATTTTAAGAATAAAATGATTGCTTCTGAGCATGACAGAGAATGATTTCAGACACCTGTTACAATCTCCTTGTTGCTAGTATATACTTCATGTTGGCAGTGGTCAAATGTGATGGCACCTGAAGTTAGAAAACAGAAGAATGATACTTTTCCACTCACATGTAGAGGTTCAATTATAGATTAAGACTTTGATGTGCGTCTCTGACCATGAATTCCCCAAATCAACCTTCTCTCAGCTCCTGTGCTCTTAGAGGCAATGTTCAGGTGTAGCCTATTCAGACAGACAATAATGTTCAGAAAACAGAAATGACATTTAATCCAGTTTTAGAAAAATCTGTTAAAAAAATCTTTTGAAGGACCAGAATGCAGATGAACTGGAGGTTTCTTCTGTGCATGAAATCCTCTGAATGTGGGATATCCTTTGGTGAGCTATCTGTATTATATGCTGAGGACTAGAATGGTATTGTCAAGCTGAAGATCTAGCTAGTGATTTTCAACAAGATATATCTGGTAGGCAAGCACTCCTTCTGCTGAAAGTTGTCTGTATGGCTACTGCAGGCACAAAACAGGTTATAGCCTTGTGTATAGTATTCTGCTTCTCCCTTATTGCAAAGAGCCCCATGTACTCTGTGTTCTGCACAGGTGAGGTAGTCTAATCATAGATTCATATAATGGCTTGTGTTGGAAGGGACCTTTAAAGATCATCTAGTCCAATCACCCTGCCATCTTTCACTAGATCAGGTTGCCTGCTAGATCAGGTTGCCATCCAGCCTGTCTTTGAACACTTCCAATGATGAGGCATCCACAAATTCTCTAAGCAACCTGTTCCAGTGTCTCACCACCTTCATTGTAAAAAAATTTCTTCCTTATATCCAAGATAAGTATACCTTCTTTCAGTTTAAAACTGTTGCCCCTTGTCCTGTCCCTACAGGCCTTGGTAAAATGTTTTTCTCCGTCTTTCTTATAACTCTCCTTTTTACATTGAAAGGCCACAATATGGTGTCCCCAGAGCCTTCTCTTCTCCAGGCAAAACGGCCCTAACTCTCTCAGCTTTTCTTCATAGGAGAGGTATTCCATCCCTCTGATCATTTTTGTGGCCTTCCTCTCAATCAATCCTAACACGTCGATGTCTGTCTGGTGCTGGGGACCCAGTAATGCACGTTTGTAACCTTGATTGTAGAGGAGAAGATCTAGTGCTACTTTTTCCATTCTCCTACTTAACACTTGTGGGGAAAAAGAAAGATGCTTTTTGTTATTACCCAGTCTACTGAGAAAAGATGTTCACCTCAGCCATCGTATCCAGAAGCCCATGTGGGAACCAGTGGTGACATAGGAAAGGGGCACAAGCAGAGGTCTGACGAGCTTCCACAGTACCTTAAACTGATAACTGTAAAAGAGTCACTGTGATTTTAGATCACTTTGATTCAAGACCAGTGTCTAATTACAGACATCACAGTAGCATGGAGGCTAATCTATACCACAGACTCCATCATAGCACCCATCAATTATTTACTAGATGATCTTTGAGGTCCCTTCCAACCCTAAACATTCTATGATTCTGAGAGTCTTGAATTGGTGGAGCATAGGAAAATATGAAACATCTCACTAGACCTGTTCTTCTATTCTTTGGGTGTTGTAACATGTGTATGTTACATATATGTATGCGACGTAAATATATATGGTGTATATATAAGCAGCTTTAGAGACTTTAGTCATCTAAGGATTTCTTCTCTGAGGAAGGTTCCATCAGCACATGGCTTTCATGGTGTCCTGATGGAAGAAGGCCCTGGCCTTTGAGTATATCTGAGATACAATTCTAAAAATGTAGGTCAATGAATCAGTGACGACTTACACAGATTTAATGAAAAAAAAAATTAAAGGAAAATACAAAAATGGAAACAATTGGCTATAGTTACATCTGTGAACAACATCTGAAATATAGTCGCATCCTGCCACAGAGGTTGATATTTTGTACTTCTTGCAAAGTTATACCAGAATCAGAATATCTGCCTGGCTTTCTAAATGGACTTCAGTCACTCCTGTACTAGACTCCACTTTAATCACACTCTAATAGTTGCTTTGAGCAGGCACCTTCTCTATGCATACTAATGCAAGAATGCACTAAAGTTACCAGTTCAGCAGACACTCCTGGCTTACTGTAATTTTTCAAACACTTTGCCAGTTATTAATGTCTTCTTCATCCCTTCTTGAGAGTTTAAACATGTTAATGAGTATGTTATATACTCTAATAAAGCCAGAGCCTGCTGTTAAATTAATAGAGCAACTCAACCAAGAATCATATAAAAGCTGTTTTTCCCTTCTCTCCATGCAACTGAGCTCCAGCTAGTGTTGGTTTGGCCATCTGAATTCCACTGTTCCATGGACACTGCATAAATACTATTCAATTATAGATGGTTATCACATTAAAGTTAATTTGATTTTTCTCCCCTCTTCAGCCAATCATTTAAAAGAGCAGTTGGTAACTGAATCTATGGTTATTTCACTCTTTGTCTTCTTTACCTTCAAATAATCACTTTCCATTTCTTCCTACAGATGCAAGATGTGTCAATGTGTCTTGACTACCTTATCATAAAGGTATAATCTGTAGTACTTTATCATAAAGCTAAATCCTTTCCCCAGTGCTAAGCAAGTCTAAAATTGAGTTTTCCTAGATCTGGGAGGGCCTCAAACACCCATGGATGCTTTCTCCAAACCTGGACTTAAACCTGAAGGCTGAAAATTTTTAATGTCTTGTATCTAATTTTCCATGCTACCTCTGCTGCTATTTCTATTTTGTATCTGAAGAAAAGAGGTAAAAGAACGGCACTAGAGTTACAGAGGTTTTGTTCCTACTGAGAATTAGAAAAGAAGGGATTTAAAAGATGCCACTCATCTCACTTTCTTCTTATTAGGAGCCACAATTCGGTCACAAAAGACACAGTAGTCAGACTCAGGTATGAATGGATAAGCAAATTTATTCTCAAAAGTCCCCAGTATTGTCTCTGAAGTGACTTTTCATGATTCCAGCCTTCTGGGTTAAATGCTCAGGTGGTGTAAATTGATGTAATGTCATTGACTTTAATGGACTCAAAGTGAATTAGAGGAGCTGAGTATCTGAATGTCTGTCACAGTTTACTGAAACGGATTCTTTGTACTAAAAACTGCCTTTTTATTTTCAGACTTTATTCCCAAATAAAGATGTCATGTCTAGCAGGAAATCTCAACTTTTGTGCCAGAGACTTTGTGAGTGTTTCTCAGGTATCTCCTGTCTTGCTGGGCTTGGCTGATGCCTTGTTAAACAGTGCATGAAACTGGTTGGAGAAGTGAACAGTGAAACAGTGAACAGAGGAGAGAATTTTCATTTTTTCAGATGGTCACAGCTTGCTTGCTTTCTAACATAATGAACTCCACACTTCCTATACCAGCCTCCTCCTGAGAACTGAAAATCCAGAATCCTTTAAAAATCTGAAATCTAAAGGAAGAAAACTAAGCTATTTACTCTTAAAAATGATGGGCCCAGTAGAGCTAATCCCAAGGATTTGGATCTCCACGTACAAGCTGAAAAATTAAACTGTTGATCTAGTAATATCAGTGCATGGTGTATAGTCAGCATCTCTCCAAGACTGTCATGTTACTATTGTATCAAGGAAGGTCTTCATTAAGGATTTTGCAGGTCTTTGAGGTTGAGTGTGAAGATGTCAGCAGGATGGCTGAGTGACCCCAATCAGAGAGGACTATTTTGCAGTGGCTGAATGGGCCTGAATGGTCTTTTACATGGAGCAGAAAGAAAAATGATACCAGCTTTTGTTATTTCATAATGAACCTCATAATAGTGTCACTGAAAGATCGAAATCCAACAATTACTTGATAACACCATATAATTTTTCTCTTTCTATTTTCTTTTCATTGTGGTTGCAGAAAAAAAATCTTGAAAAAAAATGTAATCCAAATGAACTTGAAGTCTCCAAAATCATAATCTAAAGGGGATCACAAAGACATTATTATTTTAAATCTCTTTTTAAAACCTAACTTCTCTTCCATTCTCCCTCAAATAAAAGAAAAAATATCAATGATTTAAGAAGGCTTGTCCTGTGACATTTGAATCCTTGTTTTTGGTGCTTCTTTTCATTCCAGATTAAAAGGTATTCCTTCAATGCTATATAATGATGGGGCTTTTATGCCCCTCTCAGAGCTTCTAGGGTAAAGTTTTAAAAAGGCTTCATGGCCAAAATGTATTTGCAATATTCTGATCTTCCAGTGTACTTTGATTTCTTGTGACACTTTGTAGTTAGTAGAATTCATCCGCTAAAACTCAGAGCAAGGAGGGAGGGCAGTGGATCAGCATTTAGAAAAACAGATTGCAAAGGTGACTTTTAGGCCCTTTTCCACTGACATGGTCCAGTTGTGCTTATAGCGCATGAAAATGCTAGTAAAATCTATTTGCTGTGATTTCCAATACAAAACCAGAGTGTGTTTAACAAGAGAAAATAGGAGCAATTTGGATTTTTTGTTTTGGATAGATCCCTAAGAAGTGCGTCAGATTTAGTTTTACAGTTCACCATGAGGATTTTGGTTTTGACAGCTCAGCTTGGCCTAAGCAGTGCTCTTGATGTGGTTACCTGTCACTTACAAATAGCAAGTATCAACTGATTTCCTCAGCAGATGTCAGCCACACAGCCCATCAATCACAGTTGGTTAGAAAACTTGCTCAGATAGGAAAAGAGAAAATGAAAACACATTTCTAATTTTCCAACCAGCAGCTCTCTCATATGAAAACTGTAACTCTTAAATCCTAATTCCTGTGAAGCACCTTTCCCTATACCCAGCCACCACCAGCAGGGCTTGTAGTGTAGTGTTAAGCACTGGCCGTAATGCAGGTACAGAGCACATTTTCAGGTACATACCAATGAGTTATAGAAGGCAGACAGATGGGAATGCACTGTTCTTTTTTTCCCTTGTTAAAGTCACAAAACCTAACAGACTGGCTTCATAATCCGCTCACTGTAACTATCCCTTATCTCATTTTTTAAAAGATGCGGGTGTGTTCTGCTGTGTGAACTCTTATCTCCCACTGTGACCTCTGTTGCAGGATAATTGCTTGTTGCTGTGTGAGTACTACAAATCCGATTGCATGTATGGAGCTCAGATCTTCCTGCAAGGGAAGTACTGTTCCTGTAGCTTAAGGAGCATGTCAGCTTTTAGTAACAGAAGCAATGAAATACGAAACTGTTCTTAATTTTTCTAGGAGAACATAATGATATTACTCATCAGCTAATAATGACAGTATTTAAGCTCCTTTTTTTGCACATAGAAGAAAAGCATTTACTCAAACTAGTAATTACTGCTAATATTAGGGAACTAAACTAACTATAAAGGATGAGTTTGAGGTAGCAAGCCCTAAAGAATGAGAAGGGTGTATCTTCAACAGAAGCAGGGAGACAGAGCTTCCTTGCTTTATGAAACTGTTACTAATTAAATAATTTATTTGTTTCTTGAAACTATTTCAGAAGAATGAACTATAGCGGAATAACTGGATGTTACTTTTATCCGCTAGCAAGAACTTCCTAGAAAAACTGTACTTCTTACAGTCACCTGAGACAAGAATATTTTAAATACATTTTCAGAGGAATATTCACAAAGAGATATCTGTGGTTTATTATTCATTATTTGTATTTCTCATTATTTGTTCCATAGCCTCTCATTTCAGAAGTTCTGTTTATTGGAATGCAGATCAAAAATGATATTTCGTGAGTGAATGGTCAGTCTGCTAATTCAAATGATGAACTGCAAGAGCCTGACAAGTTGAACATTATTTATCCGGTGCAGAAATACAGTTAATTTATGAACAGAGAGTAAAGGATAAAACTCATCAGATCATTTCCAGAATGAGTACACTCTACAAGTTTCTTTTGCTTATCAAGTTAATACTACTGTACTCTTGGAAATATATATAAATTTAAGTAACTGGATTTAATTTTTTAACTGTACTTTCTCTGTTTTCATTGAATAACTTAAACCTTCCCTGATCCAAGTATACTAGCAAATCACTGAGCATACAGTCAGCTTCAGAAAGATATTGAAAATTGAGCATTCATACATGACTTTATCTTCTTGGCTATCAACAAGTGCTTTTAAAATCCTCCTGGTCCTTTAAGAAAGAACTGCAGAAACCAAAGTTGTTCTTCACTACAGAACTGAAACTGATGATTTGGTAGCTTTCAACATACAAAGCAACAAATCTGATACAGAGAAGCGGAGAGGTGGGAGGGATGCTAAATAAGGATAAGGATACCAATATACTAAAAAGACCAACAGTCCTATCAGAATTAATAAGGATTCTAGAGTAAAATACAGGAATTTGAAGAAGCAAACACAGGGTAATATGGATGTTATATTTACTCATAACTGTGATAGTTCTTATGCTTATAAGAAATAAGATATACACTTTTTTTTACTGACTTTTCTTGAACAAAGTAATTTACTTCAAATCTTTTTTGTTCATTCAGACCCATATCCAAGTACCTCTAAACAGAATCATTATTTAGAAGGAAGAATATATAATTTCTATTAATTTTTGTTATTTTATCAGAATGAACATTTCATCTGGTAACATGCTCATAAACTTCACATTTATAAACTAGTCTTAGCACTTTGTAATAAAACTACAGTCACATTATGTAAATGATACCTAAAATGATATCTGAAAAAACCCCAACCCCAAAAAAACACTTCTGCAGATACTTAATGACTTCTATGCTAGTATCCTTTCTATGCTGAGAATAATGCAATATTGTTGAAAGTATCAAAACAGAGAATTGTGGTTAAAGAAGGAATATGATTCTATACATTGCCTTTGTGGTTAAAGAAAAAATATGATTCTATACACTGCCTTTCAGCACAGCTCCCAGTTATAGGTCTGATTCAAAGTTACTGAGGTCAGCGGTAGCTGGTCCATTGACCTCTTGCTCCATGGGAACAGCCAAGGGACCATGCAGGTACTTTGTTATTTCTTTCCTAAACGTTTCCTTTCTTGCAGTTTGCCATTTCTGATACTGTTTATGGTAACAAGGACAGATTTCACTTAAATGCCTTATTTTCTCGCTCTCTCTGAATTTAGTAGTCCATGAAATACAGCTGCCCCGTTCTTGACCACCCCAAGAGGCTGTATCTATCACTCACTGAAGTCTGGGTTGATTTTCCCATCACCATTCCTTAACCGTCAGCAGAAACACAGAAAATAACCCTCTCTGTAACTCTGTATGTGGCACATTCAGTGAACTGCAAAGCAGGGACCATACCTATGAAATGATAGCTGGATAGCCAGGGAAATTATGCTCTTTAAGCATCTTTGACAGATTGATACCTGAAAGCCCTGAATTCTCACGACTGGAGGGCACACAGCCATCTCATCACAGTACTTCATTGGAACAGATCATTTCCGCTCCCTCCTAAGTAAAACAACATTGCTAAAAAAATCTGTTCTTTTCTGTTTGCAAATTATGTGAAAAGATTTATTATTTTGTAAATGCATTCTGCAAAAGCATGTCAGTTTACAGATCATTTCCAATCGAATGTGAATTTTTGATATGTAAAATGTGAGCAGTGTCACTGGACACAGGATTCACATAACTCACTGGTACAATCTTTGTGAGTCAAGTTTCATATGCAAATAGTCACATTAATACTGATTTCAAAATGAAGTTTCTGAAAATATCCTTCAATGTCTTCTTTCCTCTTGCTGGGGCTGCACTCATCATAGTAATCTCACCCACTATGAATTTGCAGAAAGTAGCACTAAAGGGAAACTAATGGCAAAAAAGGAGCAAAAATTAAGACAAAGTTCACAGAAAAATATTTGCAGTATTTTCTAACATTAGTTTTCAGCAATGAATCAAAGCCTGTCAAGGTCAACCTGAATTTCTCATTGATTTATTACACTTTTGCTGCTTCCTTTTATTTCACTAACACACTGTTTAATTTTTTGGTCAGTATGGAGGACTCATGGCAAGACCCAAGGCTCTTTTTTCCTCTGAGCTGCAGTTGATGTTAAGCAGATGTACGAGGCATAAAAGCAGTCTGTTTCTGCATGATTAGAGCAATGCTGTATAAAATTGTAAAACATGGTCAGAGGGATGCATCAGTTTATGCAGAACAATGACCCCAGTTTGCACTCTCTGCTACGAATCCTGCTGTTGTGAAATGCTGGATTTTTTTAAAAAACACCAAACAGTAAAAGAATAAAAGCTATGATTGACATGCATAGATCTAAGCTTAACTGTAGTTGTTTTCATCTTAGTTGTCAAGAAATCCCTCTCAGAGGTCACTGTGG
Source organism: Balearica regulorum gibbericeps (assembly GCF_011004875.1). Taxonomy (NCBI): domain Eukaryota; kingdom Metazoa; phylum Chordata; class Aves; order Gruiformes; family Gruidae; genus Balearica; species Balearica regulorum. The sequence continues at coordinate 48,551,221 of NC_046188.1, read as the reverse complement.
CCACTGCAGGGATAACTTCATTGTTTATAGAGGTCAGCAGAGCCTTTATAAGCTACACACCGACTGATTCTAGTAACACAGCATCTACCTCTGTGATCCTCAACATACAATTTGCAGCATTTTGTTTGCTGTAATTTGCTGCAGTTTAGTAGCCTGACAGATGAGCCATCTACCCAGTTGAGTGGGGATGAATAGTCAATGGTTGGAACTACAACCAACAGTAACCGATTTTTTCTCATCAGATCCCTCTGATTCACAGAGTTGTCAGGAAACTAAGCATCTATAATTTTAAATAGAAAATGACGCTATGTTCTTGTAAAGGAAAAATATTTTTCCTTCATTTGTGGTGATAGTATAACATACCAGTGTAGGACTGAGAAAGCTGATTATAAAAAATAATCATTATTTTATTTTAAATATTCATTACTCAGAAAGACTATACAACTGTAGGATGGAGGAAATGTAGGAATGAGGATGAAATATGTTTTCTTGTACATTGTTGTAGTGACTCCTTCTTGTAGACACCGTCATGACAGTATACAGGGGCATTCCATTTACAAAGGTTTAATTACACCCAGATCAGCTAATTTAGCTTACCAGCTACCATCAAAGAGCTGACAGAATATTAATTAAGAAATGCTTTCAATGAGCTTAGGTTCATTTTCACAGAAAGTATTTCTTTCTGAGTTTTTAATTCTAATAACTTCCAACTTGAATATTCAAGTGTTTAGCATCATCTAAAAAGTGAAGATTCACACATGAATACAGTGATTCCAGCAGCACTATTTACCATATTTAATATTTCTGTTTATATATATACAGAGTAAGAAGAAAAGGTATACAGAAGCAACTTGATTACTGTCTCAGATCAACTTTAAATCATATAGTAGTTTTAGGTGCAGCACATGGACCATGCATAGGCAAGCTGTGATGGACTGAGTAGTAAGATGCTGTTGCTCTTGCTTTTTATAGATAGATAAATTATACTCAATGCATTCCTAATGCTACCTTTTCACATCATTTTATTTGAACACTGATGGAAGAAAAGGTGGGTTTTTTTAGAGCTTGGCTATGCAGAAGCAGTATCTACAAGAAAAATAGTTGCAGGTGAGGTGTTCACTGCAAAATTTTTTTGTGTTTCTGGAATAAGGAATGCATTATTAACTCTTATTATTTAAGTGACAGCATATATGAAAATAGTTGTCCTTTACATTGCTCAAAATAAGAGAAATACTCATTTTAAGAGTTTAAGGTCTAAAAGACAGATACTGAGAAGGGAGGACACAGAAGTAATTCTGCAAGTTGCAGTCACTAACATTTTTTAAAAATTAACATTAACTCACTTCATGATGGTATCATTAAAGATATATTTAGCAAGCAGTCCAGATAGGAGATCTAACTAGTGAAAGGACAAGAGGAAATGGTCTCAAGTTGCATCAGAGGAGGTTTAGATTGGATATTAGGAAAAATTTCTTCACCAAAAGAGTGGTCAGCCATTGGAACAGGCTGCCCAGAGAGGTGATGGAGTCACCATCCCTGGAGGTGTGAAAAACCATGTAGACATGGCACTTTGGGACATGGTTTAGTAGACATGGTGGTGTTGGGTTGATGGTTGGACTTGATGATCTTAGAGGTCTTTTCCAACCTTAAAGATTCTATGATTCTATGATTACTTCCTGAACTGGCATGGGTATTACATAGTCTGCAGACTTTTTCTGCTTTCACCCCCTTTCACTAGCACGGTTTTTCCTGACTGGTCTCAAGGTTCCTTTCTCCTCTCCTGCACATCCTGAACTCAAAATTTCTGTACCTTTTCTGTGTTTGTGTCAGATCTTTAACCTTGTTGCAATGAACATTCGGTGGTTTAATTCCAAAGGGAGGAGTACCTTGGTTTCAACAGAGTGGTTAATGAGTAGTTTAATGAGTGATTTTGTTTCTAATTCTCTCTGTGCTGCTGTTCTATTTCTTTACTTTTGAATACTACATATCCACAGTCAAATTGGGGTTACGCTGAGACATGGGCCAATGAGAAAAGAAAGCAAGCATAAATGTCTGCTGAATGTCTTCGGAGCTGCCAGATGACAGCAAACAGGATATGTAAATCCACATACCTATACTGACTCTTTGACTCTGCCTCAGGAGCAGTTTATTCTTACATAAAGATCACAAAGTGGTTTTAATGAGTAGAAAGCTTTCAGAAGAGGAAGCAAGAAGAATGACAGTGTTAAAGGAAATTAAAATGTATGATTTCAGTCCCTCTGAATGAAAAACTAGAACTCATAGTTTATTTCTCAGAGGTGCTATGATTTACAGAGTTTAATTTTGGAGCTGTTTACATATTTTTTAATTGATTAGTATGAGCCACTAAAATATCTCTGCAGCAATCTTGTTTGTGCAGATGCATTCATTGATATTCACCAGGTAATTTATGCTAACACAGAGAACATTTACAGCTGTTCACTTCTAGTACTAGCACTTACAGACATTTTGCAGTCACTTAAAAACACAAGCTGTACAACTAGATTACTTAAATGTTTTAATTCGTACTGTTGCTGAGAAACAATGGTGAACAACAGAACATATTTTTGAATGATTACTCATAATAAATCTGTCAATAAACAAAAATCACATCTATGGCTGCTGTAATATGAAGAAAAGAATGATCTTCAATAGATCTGAAACGATTTTCACCAGGCTAGGATCTGACAGTATAGTGTCTATAATGAAAGCATTGAAAGTAATGCAAGATGTCTCTCTTAAAATGTTTAGGATGGGAGAAGGGCAAACTTCCAAACCTTCCCATCTCAAAAAATAATCAGCATTTATTTTAGGGCATTGTTTTTGATCATAACAGAAACAAATGTCATTTTACACTAGCCACAGATATTTTTTCCTCTCTTTTATTTTAGCTGCCTTTTTAGACCCAGTCAGACAGCTCACATGTCAGAACTAATCAGTAGTGAATTAATTACAAACATGGATTTAGTAATTGCTTCTTTGCTGGAATTTAATATTTGCCTTCCAGTAATCTAGCAAGGGAGTCAGCACTACATTGTTCAGCATAGTTCCAAGGGATTAAGAAGTGTTTCATAACTACTGTATTTTTAGTCTTTTGGATGACTTGTAATTAAGTGACACATATAATACAAACATTGCTTCAGTAAAAAAAACCAACTTGTCATTTTTCTACCCTAGGAGAGGCCAGTCATAATTTTAATCTGGTTGAAATACTCCCTCATTCTGCAAATACCTGTCTGGTTTTGAATGCTGGTAGAAACTCCATAGATTCATATAGGTTAGAGAGCACAGGCAAACAAAAAACAGCCTCTCACCTGATATGTTGTTATTGCTTAGGGTGTTAAAACAGACCTAACCATCCAATATTGAGGCAAGGCTGCATGATTTAAGTGTCATTTCATTATTACAGCTAATGGTCTTCATAAACACAAATATTTAGGATAGTAATAGTCTATTAATCTCCACAGAAAAGATAAAAGATCATGCTGAAACAGAGGCACTGGCAAGGTACAGGTTGGTAGCAAGTACAATGTAGTACGCTCAAAGAATTCTTGCATAAAAGCAGTGAAATCTTTAAAAAGGTGGTAGATCTTTTCCTGTTTCAGAAGAAATGGAGTTCTGCTATCTCTGGCATTAAAAGAGTCGTAACTTGGCAAGAAAGGAGGTTTGGTAGCACAAGAAAAACTGCTATCATGAGTACAATGGCACAAATCCCCTACAATTAAAGGAACAGCTCTGGGAGGTCCCCTGAAGAGTCGTAAGAGACAGGACTGAAGTCCCAGAGCATTACTGTCCCTGCAGGTTCTTTCATCAGCTTCAGTGAGGCTTCAGCTCAGAAGCAGACTCAAATTTTTTTGGAAGGGCATTTTGTTGTTTTAAGCACCATCTTCAAAAACAGGCTCCCAGCTGATTGAACAGTGTGCTCTGTAGTTTTCCTTTAAGAAAGAGCACAGATGTTTCCCCAACAAAATCCATTAGCCATCTTAATTTAATAGCCTCTACCTAAAAACAGACTTTAAAGAGCTATCAAATAACTGGCCCATTGGAAATGATTTTTTTTCTAAATCCCATTATTTACAGGTTGGTTTCTGTCCTCAAGCGGCTTTTTACACATACATATAATATGTTTCTATGCATTTTGATATTTTTAATCTAATTTCCATGGGAAGAAAAAAGCTAGGTGTATTAGAACTAAGAAGACCCAAACCTGAAAACTAGCTATTTTTTTCAGAAGACCACCAAACTGCTTTTAGAGTTGTATTTATAGCAGAAAAAATTACTTTGGGAACAAAGCAATATGGAGGTAAAGCATTCTCTACCATTTGACCTTCTAGAGTTAAGAAACAAAGAAAAGAAAGATGAAGGTTATAATTCCTGCTATTTGCTTTGTTTAGCTGGAATAATATTAACTGATGGATGGCATTAAAAACATCTGTTTGGGCATGAATACTTTTGGCTAAGAGTACTGTGGTTGATTGAACAAAAAATGCAGTTAAGATACAAATTGGGCCTGATCATCAAGCAGCTGTAGCTACAATAACACCTGCCAGCTGAATGTTGTGCCCAGTATCTTGATCTGATTGAAATCAAATAAAAATCTCTAATTAAATTTAATAGGGGTCCTTTCCTTTTATGTAAGATTGTAGCCAGAAATAAATGAAGTTAGATGGAAGGTTTTCTTCTTCAGCACAGGGGAAATGTAAGTCCTGAAGCATTACTTAGCAGAAAAGTAGACAGGTATTCCTATTTAAATTACTTAAAGCAAGCATTTCTGACATGGTGAAGTTTTGGGTTTGGAAAAATCAAAGCAGAGTACTGATAGTACTAGTTTAATGGTTTTAAATAAACATTGAGAATATTCAAATACTTGGACTGGATGCACTCTTTTACTTTGATTTCAATATAAATAAGATAGTAAGATGTTATTTTCAAATTGTATGCAAAGTATGTTGAGGGGCACAAATGTATAATGGCCTATTACATTTGTTTTAAATTCATCTGAGCAATATTAATATGAAACATCAAGAATATTTTTCTAAGGCTTTCATAAGACATGGCCAGGGGTGTATAGTATGTGAAGCTGAAGAATATTTGTTTCTGAATAGTACTGTAAATTATTGCTTTCAAACTATGCTCACTACATAATATTAAACTGCCTCAGTCTAGAATAGGAATATTTTGTCCTACACTCATTTATATATTGTCTATTGCTGATTGTTAATTTAAAATACACAACTAATACTATAAAATACTTGAAACTTTTTTCCTTATCTGCTTAATACCCACAGTGTACTCTGTTCATTGCTAGGACAGGCAGACAAACCCCACTTTATCTTCCTCTAAGTTTGTCTAAAGCCTAGACCTGAGAGTGTGGTCGGTGAGTTAAACACTGAATGTAGGAACAGCAGAGGGAAATGGTAGCACCTCGGGCCTTCACTTATATTTGGGTATCCAAAAGACAAGGAACCTGGTCTGGCAAAATAGACTCACTGGTTCTTCTGTGAAATAGGCGTTGTGTTACTTTTGCCTACCTAACCATCCTTTTTCTATGATTTATTTTGAATTCAAGTCTCCTAGGATTGGTAAGTTTTAAGACAAAGTGTTAATACTTGGTGGTGGTGTTTTGGGTTTTTTTTTACTTGCTCAGGCATTTTCTAACCTCCACAGAAAAGCTGGAGAGGGCTGGTTTCAGCTAGAGAGAAAGCTGGAGAAGACTGGTTTTAATTAGAGAATGGTCTTCATCAAGGCACTAGCAATGTTCATTGCTTCCCAATTATCCTAGATCTAAGAGACAAGTAACATAGTTAGTGCATAACGACTCCTACACACAGAAATTACATAAGCTTAACAAACTTTAAATAACCCTAAACAGAATTTCTAAATGTAAATGTATATTTATTCAGAGATACTTTTTATAGATTATCAGTGTGAAAAATCTCAACTTTAGAGAAATATATATTGAATTAAGATGTATATTTTCATTAATTTTTCGTTAACTTCCATTGCTTTTCACTCTTTAATATTGGGTGTGTGCCATGAGATTCTAAGGCTTGACACTGAATTCCTGTCACTCTTGCTACAATAAATTAGACTTCTGGCTACCTAATATTTCTGAAAATCAGACCTAATTATTATTCTCTAAAAGGAAGGGATTGATAAAATCAGAAAGGTGATTATTTTAGGAACTGCAGAATAGAATATGAAGGACTACAAACAATTAGGCAAGTATCTGTGGGGGCTTGAAGGGGAGAGCTGAGACATAAGCAAAAGCAAGTCAGATTATAACTAATCAGAATGGATAAGAATATTAGATTTGCAAACCATTACATTGGGATAAAAGCTGTATGCTTTTTTCTACCTGTAAAAAAACATGAGAGAAAATTAGACTATCAGCAGGTGATATTCTTCTGGACATAGACATCTAGTAATGAATACCCAGAGTCCACTGTAATAAATGACACAATCTTTCATGGAGGTCGTACAGTCATAAATGCTCCACTGTGAAAGAAAGCACTTTGCATAGCACAAAGGTAAATTCTCATGATTAAAAGTTTATGTATTTAATGTATTGGCACTTTAGTTTGTGATCTATACCAAAATTAGAAAGAAATTCTGGCATTTCTAATAAGAAAGGAGAAAAACATTTGTTTCTGAATTCAGAACATCCAGTATCTTTAGAATTAGGAAAACCAAAAACCCTCACTCTCTCGACCTAGCATCATACTAGATACTGTCTGATACAAGATAAGTGCATTATTAGAGAGGATTGAATTAGAGCATGGAGAAGAGTTGCACAGTTAGTGGATGAGATGTACTGGTCAGTGCTATGTGTAAGAAGAGGTACAAGAGATGCCTAAAGTAAATGTGATAGGCTAGTACCAGAGGTACCAATGTTCCCCAATTGGCTGCCCAAGAAAATAACATACACTTAATTTTAGATGACTAACCATAGCTGATGCATTCTAACTCAAATGCATACCTTGTAAATCCAATTGAAATCTATTTTTTTTTCAATTTTAGAAAAGTTTTGATTTTTTTTCCTAATTTTTAAATTCCTCACTATTGTGATTCTTATCAATGACGTACACCAAAATAGAAATGGCTGAGAAGATGTTTATATCATGTTTAAATGTCTAAAATTTAAATTAAAATATAGCTGCACTGTCTACCCTGGATTCCAACGATAGCATGAAGTTCATAGGCTTGGAGTCTCATGAGTTGTTCTTTTAATATTTTGGTCCAAACTTTTGGTTTGGTCATGAAAATGATTCTATTTTTATTCTTATCATGTTTCTCCGCTATTGTATTGCCATTTATTATTTTTCACCCTAGAAGCTGGAAGAAAATCAGCAAAAGGCATAGAAGAAAGTGGAATACAGCTTCACATGAGGAAATTAATTCTGGTGCCCTGTTAAACAGGTAAGACATCCAAAAAATATGCAAGAATGGATTATGCAAAATGTAAACTAGGAAGGGCAGTCAATAATTCTTTACAACCTTCCCCTTATTCCAGTTAATCTCTGAATTATAACCATTTCTATCAAACTGTAGCCCTTCTCTTTACTTTTAGGAGCTTTCTTATGAGAGCCACAAATTACGAATAACCTCATAGTTTCAGGGAGGTAGACTGTGAAAGAAACTTCTCATTGTTGTGAAGGCCCAGCTCACAACAGCTCTGAAGCCCAGAAAGATGTATTACTGGAGTCTTTGTCCACAGGTGAAAAGGTGCTGCTGTGTCAGAAGAACATCAAGGCAGTGGGGAATTCCTTCTGACTGATTATTCTGCCTTGGTCATTTATAGCAGTTGCTGTTTTATGTGACTTGTAAGGACATTAGGATAACTGTGATTTCTCTGAGTACTTCTATGTTCCATTGTTGATGTGACCAAATGATTTTGATTCATAGTAGTCTTTATCTAACAAGATAGTTACTGTGCCTTTGTGGCTGGAAAATTATTCAGCAAATTGTATACAGTATTGCTGTATTACTGAATCTTCAGCATACTTTCAGGATGATAAATTTCACTTACAAATCCCTCCCCTTCCCTCCCCTTCCCTTCCCTTCTTTTTCTCCCCCTGGAAGATCTTGGCATGGCTTTTTGTTTGTTTGCTCTGACCTTTTAAAATACCAGATTAAGCATGAAAATAAGGGTACTGCTAGAGATTGGTACTATTGAAGTCACAAATAAGTTAAATCCTAATTTAAAAATATTAAAAATTTCAAAGACTTTCCTGATATTTCAGATAACTTTTTAACTCTAGCATGACTAGTGATGGGTTTTAACCTGTTTGGTGCTTACTGATGACTCCCAGCTGGCAGTTCTGGCATTCTGCCGTAGTATTTTGCACTTAGTTGCTTTTAATATGAGGACATCAAAGTACTTTAGAAAATAAGTGTTACTTGCATTTCATAGGTGAGAAAACTGACGGAGCAAGAGAATGAATGATTGGATTAAGGTCTCTGAGCAGTTCAATAGCAGAGTTAAAGATACAATTTAAAAATCCCAGCTCCTGGAATTTCAAAGGTAAACCACAAGGCTATACAGAGGCTGTGAAGAAGCTCAGAACAGCACAGATATAGCAGGTGATGGTAAGTTAATACGCAACAAGAACCACAGGTATCTACTGAAATCTATCATTTTGAATGCAACCAATTCACTATGAATAATATAAAAAAAATTGTTATCATTGCCACTAAATGCTGAAACTTAATTGTTTGGGGCTTTTTGAAAGGGTGTACTTTGTTTGAAATTTCCTATCTGATACAACAAGGAAACAGGATTACTTTGATAATTTGCTGAATTGTCTGATCACTGATGATTTTCTCACAAAATGTAAATTAGATAACATCTCTGATCCCACTTTGAAGTTCCTCGATCTCTAGCTACTGTGCTAATCCCTTCCTTTCTTCCATTTGCTTTATTTGCTCACTCTGCCATCCAGTTTCTCAATCCGTCTGTTATCCAAAAGCTGATGCAGGGATGTTGGTACGTGTCTGACTCCTCAAAGACACCTGGCAGGAGATGGTGGGTTTTGTTGAGCACCAACAGCTCTGAGAGTGGTGTAGGAAGAGTCACCATTGCTCTTTTGCAGAGCAAGATCAGTGGGAGATAACCATATGCAGGTAAATTATATTTGCTGTAAAAGGACTTTTTTTAACCCAGACATCCATTAGTTGACACTGATACGCTCCAGTTGCACAAGGCTGGCACTTTATATAGCAGCAGTATTTCCAGGTGATAACATAATAACAGAAACAATTAATCAGCCAAATAATAAGCAAAATTGTGTGAAGTTCTGCAGCAGCAGTGTGAAATACACAAGTGTCTCCTGACAGCAGCCCACTCCTGCCAAGACTCAGGTCTTGGTGTGCACTGGTCATCTCAACATGTCTTCATCATTCCAGCATTAGGGTGGATTATCCCCATTTAAAAAATGTTTGAACATATGGTACTCGCTGTTAGAAATGTTCACAGCCCAATAAATATTAGATGACATATTTGTTTGGTCTCTACCTTATCCCTTGAACTCCAGCATTTGACTCACTGAAAATACATTAATTAATTAATTAATTCAATGTGATTACCCTTTAATGCTTATTAATCAAAAAGCCCGAAGAAAATGGACCATTCCTTGTTCATTTTTCAAAATCCATGGAAGCTGCCCTTATAACAAATATGGGTGAATCATTGTTATGTACCTGAACAGTGCTGTGAAACTGCTAAGGACACTTGATGGCGAAAATCCTACACATTCAGGAAATGACAGCATCCACTCTTTCCATTATAGGAGTCTGCGATGTAAATATGCAGTCAAATATTCCTTTTACATAATTTAGCATGCACTGGTGCCACCCTGTGGATTTCAACGCAAACACGTTGGTATAGCTCAAAAGGAGAGGTAGTACAGTTGCCGTAGAAGTAAGACCTTAACACACACACCTGCTTCTCCTTTGAAAAAAAATTTCTATTTTTGCAATTACAGTAGCAATTTGTGTCCTGTAGGAATGCCTTGCTATGAAGTCTAAAATACCTGTGCATTCAGGGGAATGTGATTCATTTATTCTTTTACATAATTTTAAGTTTGTTGGCTTCAATGAGATTGCTTATGTGAGCATAGATTTCTATCTGAATACATAAGGTTCTAATCACAACCGTATATTTATGCTTTTAAAACATTTGTGGAGAATCAAGGCACAGATAGATTAAATGAGTTGAGTGGTACATATACTTCAAAAAAATGAATTCCTCTTATTTAAAATTTCTACTCTATTTCTGCCTCATTTCTACTATGTGAAATATTCCAGCTAACGAAAATATAAGTAGATTCTTTAGTCTGTTCACATTCAAAGCACTGGAAGGAAACACACTTAATTTTACTGCAATTCATATGTGTCCTCAAATCAAAATATCCATCTCCATACTTGATTACTAGTATCCAAGACTCTTGGCATGCACACTGTGATCCATCTCCATGCCTGATTGCCAGTACCCAGGGCTCTTGGCTTGCACACTGTGGAGCTCCAGAACAGATGCTAAGCCATCTTCCTCTGCATGTGCTGGGACATGCTGATGATCTCCCTGCTCTGGGAACATTTTACCTACCCTAAGAACTCCCTTATGTTTTCCCAGTAGTCTCAGAAAAATAAAAAGATTCTGTGTACTAGCTCCTGCCAGCTGCTTCTTTTTGCCTCAAGAAATAACCTTGTATGCAAAATCCACAATGGCCTTCACAAACAGAACGTGTTTTTTTTCTTGTGTCAGTATCTTATCCTGAAACAACTTAAAAAGCTTCCCCCATATGAGGCATAGCTCTTTATACACCAGTTTACAGAGATTCTGCTTTCAAAAGTCTGAAGGAAAGCCAGGAGGCTAAAGGATCCTGCTGACCACCATTAGATTTTTGTTCTCATCTCATATACACACCTAATCATATGCAACACTGGTGTTAACACTGCACCTACACTGGGAGTTCAGCTGACTGCCTAGCATCAGAGGTGACCATTGCAATCATTTGATTTGATCTTTTATTCAACTTCAGCCACAGAATTTCCTGCAATCATCCTTGTATGAATACAAACCCTTGTGTTAAACCTGACATTTTTTGCCGCATTAGCGCTTCTGAAGAAAAATGTGAGGTGAAAAGTGGAAAGAGGGTGATTGGCACATGGATAGATGTACCTAATTAAAAGAGAATTAGGATAATTAACAGGTAGTACATATGCAAGGAATCATGTCTGAGTTCACAGCAAAATATCAGAAGCTGATTCTTATCTCTTACGATTTTTTCCAGTATTGTAACTACATTTTGCTTGCAATAAAAGGACTTCTGATTTATAGGAGCATGATCAGGCTCATGTCTGAATTGCAATGGAGCTTGTGCTCCTAAAACACTTATTTTGGAAGGATCACACCAGCAATATACTTAAATTGGAATTTAAGGAATTTATTATCTGCTTATTGCAAGTAAGCTTTATTTTTGCACCAATGTGGCTGAAGTATTAGGCAAAGTGCTCAATTTCTCTTGCTGCCTATCCCCTCTCCCACCTGAATGCCATGCTGACATTTCCTGGGTAAAACAGTCTCTCACCCTCTCCCCATTTCCCTTGGGTTCCTGTGGGTTTGCAGCATGGATTTTTGTCTCATTTTATTTTTACAGTTACTTGCACAAAAAGCTAATTACTTCAAGCCTCAGAAACTGACCCCAAGCGTTTCCATAATACACATAGTACATAAATATCTGGAGTCATCTGAGCTGTATGTTCACCTCATGTTCCCATTCAGTGTGACTGGAAAGCTATATTTAATTCTCTTCATTAAGAAGAATTGCCACTCTGCACCAGGGAAGGGTACAGACACATCTGAGAAGCAGTGTCTGGGCATCTGCCACGATATGCTTCCCGCGATAAGGTGAGAGCTTGGAAGGGCAACAAAACCCTGGAGCAATGAGGGATGTTACTCACACAGAACGGTGGTGGAGAGTCATGTTCCCAAGGATGGCATTAGTCAGAATCACTTGCAGTGAATAATTTCTGCCTTAATGTGCTATCATCACTCAGGATCCTAAGAACCTGGACAGTTTAATTGGATATCTGTTAATGAAGGCAGATTTCTTCATGTTCATTCTGGATTCTGTCAAATGAGAATGCTGTCATGGAATTAGCAATTTAAAAGTTCCTGTTCAAATAAAGAAAAAAATACTACTCAAAATAACATATTGAACTTCAAATTTAGTACCCCAAAAAGGAATCTTATTTTACTACCCACAGTACTCTATTCAATTTGCTTTAAATCAAGAAAAAAAAAAAAAAAAGAAAAAAATGTTAAAGTTAGCCTAGTTAACTTTTTTATTACTTAATTTGGGACAGAACTTGTTATTCACAATGCCAGTGTGAAAAAGACTTATTGCTATTAAAATTTTTCTAAAGAATTTACTTGCATTAACTTGAAAAATAAAGTTGTTGTAATATGGGTATATAAAGAGTTTATTTTACTGTAAGGAACATTTTTCAGTATGCTTTTTGAATTTAGGAATAATAAATAATTTCAAAATGGTTTTTTTAAACATAAAATATATTAAAGGCCTCAAGATATTTTGGTCCTGATCAAGCTTAAATATACATGTATAAGTACCAGAGTGATCCAGTGAAACAACAGGAATGATGTCCACATACAGAAAAAAGTTATTACTTTGGTTAGTAAATGATTCTAGAATAAATTTTTAATTTCTGAGATTTTTTGTTTTGCTAAACATAAGTGTTTATAAACTGATTCATTTAAATAGTCCTGGCTTTTTTTATTATATTGAGTGATTCATATCTTTATCACTAATAAACGTGGCTAAACCACAACAATATCACATGATGTTTGCCCATTAATTTAATTACCTGAAACGTTAAAACAGCCAAAGCTCTTTTTAAATTTATAAATTTGTATCAATTTTAAACACAGAATCTTGTCTCCACTGAAGTAAATGGATTTGATTTTTTTTTTATTGTGTCTGGTTTTTGCGCATTAGCTGTATTTGTATTTCAGTTGAAGAGCTGTGCCTGGGACAGCAGAGAACAGGTACTTTCAGGCCTCCGCACCTCCCTGGCTGCTCTTTGCCTGCCTGCTTCCCTCATGCTTTGCTAAACCAGGACATGGCATAACGATGCTGAAGCCAACTTAAGGGGATGTTGCTATCCACAAGGAATGAAGTCCATCCCACATTAGTTTAAATGCCTTGGCCTCTACATCCACGTTTATTGTTGGTAAGGGCAATAAATCTGGTTTTGAGGGCAGCTTAAGGGCATTCTGTGACAGAGGCTGGTCAGACTTATCTACTATCGACCATCATGCTTGGAGTGAGCCGGAGAACCCAGGGGGACAGGGCAGAGCTGGGAACAGAATCACTATTTCGCCCTCTCCCATTTCTCTGCCCTAGCATTTTATGGGCAGATTGAGAGGAAAAACAATCAAGGCTAGGTCTGGCAACAAGCATGTTTTTCATTTTTGATAGGCTACAGTGTGTGTAATCAGAGACATTTCAAAGCCATATATCCAAACAATGCCTTGTTGTCCTCAAGATGCTCAAATCATTTGGAATGAGTACAGTGATAGAATAACCAATATATTTGAAAGTTAAATATGGAAATCCTTTGATTTTGTTCCTTTCTCCTGCAATATTTTGTAAAGGACAGGACTGCCGAAACATCTCTGTATTGCAGCATCCGAGGAGGACTCTAAGGAGACATTCTTTAGTTTGTAAGAGGAATAGGTTACATATGTTTACTGCATCATTTCTCATTCTCGCTGTGATTGTTGCCAAGGAATGGATTAATGTTGTTCCATTTCACAGCAGCAATGCAGCTGTAATTCCCATGTACAAAACGCATTCTCTCTGAATAACTGTTTCCTCCTACGTAGAGAGAAAAAAAATATTAGAAAAAAACTTTATATGTAGTAATATTTTGTTACTGATTTACGCATCCATTACCACACAAGGTAAAGGCCAGCAAAAAAATCAGATACAAAGATCGAAAAAAAAGAGTTGATACCTCTTTCTTTGACCAATTTCATACCAGCATCACTGAAATAAACATGTTGGCTAAATAACAGAGTAAGAGACTCTCAGGACTAATTCCCCTAATGCTGGTTTTGAGCTGATTTCTCCTTACAGTCTGTCCATGTCAATGTAAGCTTATTTCAGTCTTCTGTATGCATGTTTTTGATTTATCCATGAGCAACTATTTATAAATTTAATTTTTAGGGACAGAAATAACAATGATGGAAAACACCAGTTTGGTAGCAAACTTTTTTAGAGATTTTTAGATTTTTTTTTTGTATTTGCTAGAATTAGGGAGTAGTCAACCACCTCCTTGACTCTGCATCTGTGCAGTTCTGATCAAACTCAAAGTTACAGGACTGGACCAACTTTGCTTTAGATATGGGCAAGCTCTCCTATTCAAAATGTAGGCTGAACTGGTCAATTTTTTTCTTAGGGCATAAAAATTAATCTTGCACTCTTTCTTTGCATTGATCAGCTAGATCATTCTTGGATCAGGAAAATGCTGTGTAAGTCCTAGTCCCAAAAGATACACAATTCAGTGTGCTTTTTCCAAGTCATTTAGATACTTGGAGATGAGCACAGAAAAGTTAGGGTTCCCATGCCAACCCAGATGGATCTACATGGCCAGTTCATACAACGTTCAGCTGCATTTATATCCATTCTCAGTTTTCATGCTATAAAAATACCACTCTGATGATCTGCAACAAACCCTCCACTTTATTTCAGATATTTAATTTTAAGAAAGCCTGGAGAATATTATCTTAGGATCACCAGGGCACCTCATGTGTATAGGTATATACTATATGTGCAGTATATATAGACCACTTAGTATAGACCAAGTGCTATGTGTATATGGAAGTCTGCTTTGTCTGCTTCCGAGGACCAGCTCAATGTCGTATGGCTGTGAATCAGTTTGAGCCTTTTGGCTCCAGTGACAGGAATTGCTCCATGGTCCTCTTTTCTTTAGCAGTGTAGGTGAAACCTCAGACAATTTCAATATACCTCCTTCTGTGGTTATTTCCAGCACTAGAAACAGCTAGTCAGTGATAAAGAAAGATGGTAGAGATCCTTGAAATCAGTGTGAAGATTCCCATTACATTTTGCAGATATTAATAAAGGTCCAGATGACCTGTTTATCTGTGAAATTGCTGCTGTCACTAGGTGGATGAATTCCTGTACATGAAGGAAGATAATAATGATGATGAATTTGATTTAGGACTGATACACGGTGTCTGCCTTGCTCAAGGAGATTCTGTGGAAAATCCTGTCTGAAAATATGGAAATGTAGCCTCTAGATTTCCTAGTACTGAATGAAATGAGATACATAAGCTTTAGCAATTTTTAATTAATTTAAAATGTTTACAATTCATTATATTTCCTTACTAAGCTTACTTCTGTTCGAATTCTGAAAAGAATAATCAGTAAACAACCAAGTTCGTTAAAAGCTTTAGTAGATAAATGATCATATCATGATTCTTGCAATTTACTGCAACTAATCATTGTAGTCAAGTGAAAATATTGTACAGAGATTTACAAAACTTGGTGGTGCCAATGGATATGTCACTGGGAGATTCTGTGGAGTAAAATAATGTTTTTCAGAAGGATCTGCAGCAACTTCTAATTTGGATTTTCTCTTCTTTGACCATAGTTACTGCAGTTCTTTAACCCTTGCAATTCCTTGTAAGTCTGGGTTGTATTTACCAGCTGTTGTCACTATTTAATACTGACCCAGAAGAATGTAAAGAAGAGCAACAGCGTAAGAAAGGGGGTCTTTGTTTGCAAAGCGTTTGTCATCAGAGTGGTAGCTAGAAATTCCCAGTTAGGTCTCTGAAATTGGTTTAATCTTGCATTTATAAGAAATGAGCAAATCTTTAAAGGTCCCTTCTAACCCAAACCATTCTATGATTCTATGAAATCATTCTATGATTCAATGATAAGAGAGTTACACAAAATACACAGCCTCACAGCACTAAAACCTCACAGTTATTTTTTGTCTTCAAGTCACAAGGTCCTAGTGAGAAGGCTTTATGGCAAGGTTACAGTGAGAAACTCTGAAGGCATTGTGGAAGATCAAACCAGCCCCATGACCCCCTGAAAAGGGGACATAAAGCAGCTCTCAGACACTGATGGTGTACAGCTGTGTAGTAGGTATGGGGATAGCTTTTTATACATGAATAGAAAAATTACTTTTAAAAGATTTTGCAGAAAGGAAAACAGAATAGATCTTGGTATGGCTTTGATAGGAAAAAGGCAGTTTTTCTCTCTCCCCTCAAAGCCTTCTCTAAGTCCAGTGCCAGCCTGGGGAAAAAGCTGACAGCCTGGGTTGCAGTCAGCCATGCAGGGCCTGATATTGCCTTGACACTGGCTCTTTGCTAGCAAGACTTTCTTGACCTTAACATTATCTTTCTGAATGCAAGTTAAAGAAGAGTGATGTCTGATACCTCTGAAGGAACAGGTTTCTCCCACAAGTCCTTGCACAGGGCACAATTGCACATATAAAGGTACAGCAAACTCTCTGGGAAACCCTTGAAGTTTAACTGGATGGGAATTGATCTAGAACAGTTATTTCTTGTTACATAAGGTAGGAAGCAAGCATACAAGCATGTTAAGCATAAACAGTGTCATGACAAGCTAACAAGGATGTAAAAAAAGAATTTCCCATGTGGCTAAGCAAATAAATAGAAATGACATATGGTATAATACTATTTCCTAGTTTAAAAAGGGCAGTATCCAGATCCTTCAAGGCCTAATTCCTCCTGGCAGGTCCTGACTCCTTTATCTATTGCAGTATTTTACATACTCCTATAAATGTGAAGGAGTTCATGCATACACATGATTGAAAATAAATGAACTTGTATTTAAAATGTAAATTCATCAAGTGCATCACTCATTATTTGTATTTATGGTTTGCACACCAGTTGTGCCCAAAAACCATGCCAAGAATTGATGCCACCTTGCATTCGATCACTATTCACAGTAGAGATGGTCCTCTCTGTATAGTCCTGATATGATGAAATATGTCTGTATTTCTACTTTCTAAACTAGAAAATCAAATGTTGTTTTCCTTAAGGATATTTTTCTATTCCTATTGAAGAAATACTCATGTTAGCATATTTATAGTTCATGATGGTATGAAAATTGATTTTAGGATGTTCATTATTATTAAATAATGGAATTTGCTCAATGGGTCTGTCAGCACCTAAGCAGCAGGAACACTGGTGAGTCCTGAATTGGCATGGCCAAAAATAAGTATGTGCTATAGAAAAAGGTGTTTATTGGTCATTACGGGATTGTTTTCTCTTTGACTTAGTGCTACAACTGTGGCTAAAGCTGTATTCTGTTTAGATCAGCTCTGAAATGTAGTATTATGAATGCTTATTATTATGGTTATTATGATTATTATATCCCTATTTACAACTCTTAGGCCTATTGTATAAGCCTCTGGGCGTGTTTACAATTGTTCTAAAGACACTTTCTAATATTGAAGTGCTAAGAACTGGTAACAGGCAGAAAATACCCATATTAATCAGAAGCAGTCCATAATATCACTTGACTATTATTCAAACACTGCACATTTATTCTGTAACTGAGTACACTGAAACTCCTCAAACTGAAACGGATATAGTGGTTTGTTCCTTCCCCCTCCCCCATTTCTCCATCATGCTCTTGATTATAAATCTTATAAGCTGTCTTTTCATCACTACTGAAGATTAATATTTACATACCTTTACTTCTACGTGATTGGCACCTTTCACTTTCTCCTCTAGGATATGAAAACACTGCCTAATGGAAAAGACATTCTCACATAAGGCCACCTTTAACAGAGGTCTACAGTGTCCTTTCATGCCCTTGTTTATTGATGATTGCATGATTAGAAGGTAGCTTTCATTCAAAGAAATTCTATAATAATTACTTTCTGCTGCCTGCCTGAAATGTATTTATTTTTGTGGAAGAAATAACTGTGTAAGTTCAGTACTTTTGCATTGTGCTAACCTTTATGCTAACCTTTTCCTGATAAGGCATTAAAAAAGCAGGTTTAGACTGTTTTGGAGCTGTCATTCACATTGACTGCAAAAATCCGCATTGATTGCAGTAAAGAGAGAGGAAGAACAGAAGAGAGACAGATGAGGATTTAAGTGCAGCATTATAGAAAGAACTGGAGAGTGCTTCTCATAAGAAATACACTTCCAAATTTGTATCTTAAAGTGACTAGCAGCAAGTAAAAGGACACTTCAGTCTTACTAAACCCAAGCGTTCAAAGACCAAAAGACAACACCACAAAAATGAGGCTGATTTCAAGTCATGGCTTGCTTTATTATAATCCCATTTTATTGGCCTTTTCAGCCTTCAGTTCCATTTAAATTTCCCAGCTTTGCTCTGCCACTAGAAGATCTAGAGAAAATACTTTAAAATATAGAAAAACACAAAGATACATAACAGCTCTCAGGTCTAGGAGGTAGGAATGTAATGGCAAGATCTACAAGCATGAGAGCTGGTACGACCAGGATGCAGTGTGATGAATCTAGATGGTAAGGACCCTTTTCATTTCTCTAGTAGTGGTATCAGTTTTAGAAGTAAGAGGTAGGGAAAACATATTAATGACTTATTTCTGTTTCCAGTAAAGGCTTGCTTTTTGGATTAAGTTTTTAGTGCTATGTTCCCTCTAGTTTTAAAAGTTTCAGGTGATGGGTCTTAAAAGTGTAGAACCATTCTATATCAACTGCACTCACTCACGTATTTGCATGCTATTTTTCTGTATGACTCTTACAACAGCACACTTTCAGCTGTTTTTCTGCAGATACATAGATCACGACTGACACTTTCAAAAAGATAAGTAAGGTTGTGAGCATGCCCCATATTGTGTGTTATACTCTAAAACTTCCATTTCTCAGAAGACTGTTCCTAAGTAAGCACTGTCTGAAAATCAGGTCTTTGAGAGATCTCACAGCTAATAGCCACATTTGAAAACATTGATCTTTGCTATTAAAAATAGCTTATTTCTATTTAATATTCCAGACTCTGTTCTTACAAAGGGAAAGGAATATCTAAACATAATAGAAAGGCTCATTCAGAGTATATTAATGTAAAGAAAATGCAAAGAATTGTATTTTAATGTATTAATTGCATATTAATGTAAAGAAGAGGTCTTAAGACTGTTTCGGGCATTCCATTGGGGCACATAATTAAACTACAGCAATTCAATTAATATCCTCTTTACTTAAAGAAGAACTCATAAGTAATTTAAATAGAAAATTTCATCTGAAGAAATAGTGCAAAATATCTGTTAATCAGCACCATCAAAAAATAGCCTAATTCTCATCCAAGATCATCTGGGAATGCAATGTATATTAATACCTGACTTTAAAACCAACTGAAATTAGTCAAAATCAACTCCAAAATTAGATTTTGGATTTCCTCTAAACTGAAGAATTAAGTTATTTAGATGACATACTTCTTTCTAACAAACAGAGCTGACTATAGTGCAAGAGTTGCACAGACTATAATACAGATTTTAAGAGCGGCTATTTTCTTCTTACCATGAAGCACATGACCAAGGCCAGTGATATTAATTCTCCTCAGTTTTGAGAAGCATAGACATACTTTGCTTGGTCAGAGTTTGCTTGTTCTTCTGCAGGCTGATGTACTAATAAGTAACTTCCAGCAGGTGAAAAAACATTGCAAAGCAATAGTTAGTTTCAGTTGTTTAACTTAAACATTAAATAATTAGCTTGCTTTATCACTGTAATTTTCACATTTAAATTTTCAATTCTCTTGTCAAACACAAAGTTGTGTTCATGATTCCAACACTGCAAGGAGAAGTTTTACACCCACCTCCTCATGGTTATTATTCTAATGTAATTTAAAACAATCTTATGAAAACATGATTCCTCATATTTAGTGAAACAGAAAACTCAGCAAATTAATGTTATAATTTGTGTCTCATGATAATGTTGAGAAATGTCTCAAACATTTTGCTTGGCTTTATAGCTTGTAAAACATTGTGTACCCTGCAGAGATTATCATTTTCAAGGAGCAAACAGATTTTACATGCTTACCCATACTTCTACCAAAGCACAAGATTGAAGAGCACCCAACATGTACAGCTTTTTTTTTTTTTTAGACCATCCATCCAGCATAGTGCACAGAACACCTAGCACAAGGTAAAGGATATAATAACTTTCTATTACTGGCTAATATGAATTAACACCCAGATTAAAGGAGGTAGGAGAAAAGCAATTGAATATACCCTTAACTTTCTCAAACTGGGAGTATGTAATTTAAACATATTAAGGTGAATTTTTCTGTTTCCAGAGAACTCCAGCCACAGTTAAGAAAAGGATGGGTGGCAGCAATGTAATTATACAAACTTATTACGGGTTAAGGTTAGCACACACAGGGGAGAAAGATGGAAGGATGAGGGAGGGGAGCAGTCATGGTGGCCACCTGACTTACTGCAAGCACAGAAGCATTTGGGGAGGGATCCGTCATGTGAGGAGAGACAAGAGTGATTTATTTTACTTGGGTAACACCTGGGAACTATCTATTTGTTTTCTAGATTGTGACTCCAAATTACAATCTAGAGATACACAATATGACAGAGATTAAAAATTGAATAAAGGGAAAGACCGTCCCATTATTTTCATTCTCAGTCATGATCTCTATAAACTTTACTGCAAACAGGCCCCAAAGCACAATCAGCTCAATCTTTGTTATTTCAGCATAGTCAACTTCTTTTCTACTGAAGTGAATCACATAAAACCAAACTAGTTTTGCTTCCCCTGTTTTGCTTGCTCACCTGTCAACTTATAGTTCCTGCACAGTCTTCCCTGTTCTTTAATTTTTAAAGGAAATTCAAATGAGAAACATGGCTTAGTTCTTGACGGCAGAAAAACTGAAGGTGAAAAGCCAAGATAACTATATTCCAAGAAACTATATATTCTGAAAGAAAGGCATATGCTCTCCATGCAAGTGTTGTTGCTGTTTGGGTTTGAAACACACAAAAAATGAGAGAGACAAGGTAAATGTTGGACTTGTAATAATGAGATATTTGAAATATGATTTAATTGGGAGGAAAATAACTCAAAGAATACAGTATTTTTGGCAGAAGAGTTGGATGCTGATCAATGAAGAGAAGAGGAAAAGCAACCTTGTAAAAACAGCAGCTAAAATCCGCTATAAACTTTCATTTGTGGGGGGAAAAAAGCCAGTCACTTCCAATCGGCAGAGTACGATGGCATACTTTACGTACATTGCTGAAGTGCTGGCACATTGCAATGTCTCAGGTAAATTAAAGGTATCCAGTTCTCTCTGTTGTGTGATAGAAACCATTGCTGTACCAATAGATTTGTGTTTTTCCAAAGAAGGTGTGGAGTAACAGCCACATGAAACACAGTTAATAAGAATGGGCATGAATTATACCTATGCACTGGAAGGCAGTTTTGTTAGCGCTGTTCACCTGGAACCTTTTCAGAGTTTGCATCGCTGTAGGATTCCACTGATCTGACCTCTTTTTGACTGAATAACCTACCATATCCACTTATGCTCTCTCCCCCAACATTTGAGCATTTAAGTATACTACTGGGTGTTTTTTAACTGGGGCAAATGTTTTATTCTGTTAAAATTCTGTTTTATTACTTAATCACACCTAATACATAAGCTATGTTACTGTTTGTACCATTGCAATATTTAAGCTATAAAAGACAAATTCTGTTCAAAACTTTATTGGAGTTTATATAGAATAAGGACACTGAAATTTGTGTCACATTTTGGATAGAATGGGCCCAGACAAATTACCTTGATTTATATTGCTATTACTGGAAGCAGTATTTGGCTCAGCATCTCTCAACAGCACTAACTTTAAGCATGAAAACAGTGTGTATGTCATTACCAATGGCTACAGGCTCAGCAGACAAATTAAAATCTGGAAAGTTAAACGACTAGGAAAAAACAGTACACAGATAAAAATGCTTCATTTCCACTCTTTATTTCATTCTTACGTCTTTCAACAGGGAAAAATAAGCCTAAAAAGATTCAGGATGAACACCATCCTCATGGAAACCATCCATCATAAGTAAATTCCAGAGATGTAGTACAATATAGGAGGCCAAATTCTATGTAATAACCCATTCCAAATGCTGTACATGTAATACAATCAATAGCCTATTACCTTAGTCTTATCCACAAACCAAAGTAACAAAATGAACAGATCACAATCTCCAAGCCAAGTCTGAAGAAAGCAAAACATGGACTATGAGTTACAGAGCACGAGTAATGATCCAGAACTCTGTAAAGTTTTGGACTGCCTTGAAGTCATCAGTACAATTAAATTCAGAAGTTTTGCTTTAGTAGAATATATTCTTGAGAGCTATGAGTGCTACAATGCTGAGCTGTGGTTTATGACAGATAACTTACTATCATTAGGTTTATTGCTCACCTATAAGTAGCAAGGATAAAATATTTATTATTTGCAAATATATAGTTCTTGCAATTGATGTAGCAAGCATGAATTACAACAGTTATGGTACCTCACAAGCATTTATTACATTTCATGTAACACTGGCCCTGAGGGTGGCTGAGTTATCAGAATGACATTTGGACAGAACTGCTCCAAATTCACTCATTCTCAGTCTCTTGCCAATTAAATGACAAGCTCCAGTTGATGCCTGTTGTTTCAAAAGTTACCACCCAAAGCACTAGCTGCCAAAATACTGTTTATTTTTCATTTTTGTGGAACACACCTGCATGGGTGATTTTAAAAAAAACCACAAAGAAACACAAAACAAAACAAAAAAACCCTGAAAAAAACCCCCACCAGACAACCAAACCAAAACGTTTACATTACGGTTTGAGGCAGCTGGGACTCTTATTACTGTGGTGATCATCAACTGAAGTATGGTCATTTCATTCTGTTACCCTTTATTCTTTCAGGACAGGCTTTCATGCCACATGTCAGATAAATACCATCAGAGACAGGATTCAATTTTTCTTTCCCTGGATGATATGGCTTATCCTCATATACAATCAAATGGACCATGCACAAATATCAATACCTCTCTTCTTTCATTTATAAAGCATTGTTCACTCTGGAAACAGACAGGTCTCATTTATTGACAGAAGGTGGGCAGTAATCATAACCGGGGAAAGGTCAAAGTAGTCCCTTGGTGCTCCAAACAACATAGAGAACGTGAGACATCTGCAGGAGTGAACTGATGACGTTTGGTTGATATTTTAGAATCAACAAAATATAAAGGAAATCAGGATAATTTTTGGTCAAAGCAGAAATAGCTGACTGTGTTTTAGACAACCAGCATAACTGATTTGCATCTGACTAATTCAACTAATATTCAGCTAGTATATAGGTGAAACGCACGCTTACCAGAACTGATTGAATACTGTAAATAACTTAGCTGTCATGCCTTTTTATAAAAATTAATGAGTATACTGCATCTCGAACTGTTATATACTTTATTTGTGAATACACTAATGAATATGTACCCTATTTACTATAGATATTGAAACAATTTTATGCAAACACTGTGAAGTATTTATAAGCTTTAATGGAAATATAGTATATACAATTATGAGTATTTGCTCCAGAAACTAGTTCCAGTAATTACACACATTCAAACTGCAAACAGAAACACTTCTGATCTGATATAGGTCCAGTAAACACTGCTTAAATTTCAAATGCCAAAATGTTTGACTGATCTCCCTACAAACAAACTACAGCACAAGAATTATCTATATAAATTATTTTTTCAAGAAATTCTAGATGGCAGGAAGTCATGCTCTATTTGTTGAGAAATGCCAGGTAGGTCCAAAGAGCTGAAAGTAAAAAATAAACATATTTGCTAACGATTGTTTCTTGAGATTAACATCTTCTACTGACAAATTTCTTGCTGCATTTTTCGAGGGGGTCCCATTCTACAGATGACAGGACTCAAAATTCAGATTTTATCCATGCAGATATACTTATGTTGATATTCTTTGGTTGTTACATCTGACTATAAATTTAGACTGAGTGTGGATTTCTCCCAGAAGTATGTAACATGAGAAGCTGGATTTTTTAAGGTGGATTAGTTTTATGGAAACAGGGAAACAGAGGATATGGACTATAATACCAGCAAATTTAAGGAAGATATGGGAGTTGTTTTGTTTTTGTTTTTGTTTTTTTGGTAGAGTTCCTGATAATTTGTTTCCATCTCTTCTTAGTACTGTTTGCTCTTTTTTTATACTAGCAAAATAAATAAAAGTGACTACTACAACACTGTAAGACAGTGATGTTTTTTTACTGATGCCCTGACTGGTTATCTGGGAAAGAGTTGTGTCCCTGCCTTGTGCTAATGTCTACCTCCATGAAAAACGAGGAGATGATTGAAGCGTACATGCTGGCAGCAAACAGATTAAGGAAGAATGATCTTGTGATTTTGTGAAGGGCTAATTAGGGGTCAAATTTCTCAGCACTGGTAAACAGCATAGTAGCAGAAATCTGAGTCAGATTATATATCTATGTTCCCCAGTGAATATCACGAAAGCTCTATCCCTATTTTGTTAATTCTGGTATTGCTTTTGTTCTCTACTGCAAAGACAAGTCACTTTTGTGTGAGTTGCTCACAGCAATAGTTTTAATGCTTAATTTTTCTTGCTAGAACATAAACATTTTTAGCTGTGAACACTGTCAGCTGACCAGATGGACATAATACATCCACATATATATGAAAGTTACCTTTAAAAAGGGCAGCAATGAGCTTTGAAACAAATTCTGAATGTTGCATTATCTTATTTCTGAGATAAAACAAAAGTTAACTATCATCAGTTTAAAAAAAAATACAAGGAAAGTGAGGCATAGAGTGTTAAGCAATTTATTCTTATGTCGGAACAGGAAAAACAGCTCAGACTGCTATCCCAATGGCAAAATCGTAACCAATCTCTTTTTCTTCCAGGTCACTAATCAATGTATTTCCTATTAGTGCCATGCACATATCTTTCTATCTTTGCACACTAGGGAAGAGTTATCAGGTATAACCTTATGCCTTTTTTTTTTTTTTTTTTTTTTTTTAATGTAGCTTTGGGTACTCATAAGCCTGAAATTTTAAACATAGCCTTTGCACTAACTCATAACCAAATAGCAGATTCGTTGGCTTGAAGTACATAGTGCAGAACACAGACACGTGCATTTTGGAAGTATGTTTTCATGTTTTCCACTGACTATAGCTATTATATCTGGAGTGACTCCATTTTTTTCATCCTTGCTTACTCATATGTGTTGCTATTGCACAATTACCTCAGGACAACACTAATAACAATTAAATATGAAAGAAAATGAAAGGAGAAAAAAAACCTTCCTTGCTTTTCTCTATGTAAAATGCTTCTGTTATTTTTCCATGTAATCAATCTACATGATCAACATGGGCTTGTGACCAGATGCCCTAAATTTTCAAAAATATTTGAATAATATAAACAATATTGCAAATATAAAGTAATAAAAAATACTTTTAAAATTCTTTATGTATAGTAGACATTGAATTCTTTAAAAAGTTGACTCAATTGCAGACCATACTTTGATTACAAATTAGAATAGCACACAATCTTCATGACAAATAGATTAATAACGTGAAAATATAACTGTAAAAAGCCAAACAATTTGTAAGTTGATAATGTGGTCATGACTTTACACTTGACAAAGTTTACCAATGACTTTTTTGCAAGTCTACTACACAGTGTTGATGAAATTTAAAGGCAACTCACAGAAAAGGCGCAGACATTTATGCAAAGAAAGGCTTCAAAGTATCATCATGTGAATGATTAAAGAACTGGGAACCGTGACGTTCCATAGAAGATAGAGACTTAAATATATTTAATTTATACCCCCCACAAAAACTCTGGTTTCATTAGTTTAAAAATACTTACATGGGCTACATTTGGAAAAGTACAGAAGCTAAACAACAGCCTAGTAGAAAAAAAAAAATATATATTTATAGCTGAAATGTGAAGCTACACCAAATGAGACTACGAGAGACAAGGTACATATTATCTAGATTGTAGAAAATTCACTACTGGAACACACAAAACATTGTGGTAGTTCTTATATTATGGCTGCAGGGTTAAAAATATGTTTGGCCATTTTTTCTAACTATTACACAGTAACTTGAACAGGATTTAATTCAAGAAATTCTACACACAACTCAGTGAACACTGTGGTCCTATTTGGCTTTTCATCTTGGGAATCTGTGTAATATCAGGACTCCATCTTTCTTTGCACAGAACTGGGCAACCAGCCATCAGAAAAGCCTCACCCTAGGCAGTTTGCCTGGTGCTTTGGTTGTGAGTTTTCTTCGCTCATGCTGGGCTGCTGCTTTTTTCAGTTCTGTTTGTAACTCCCACAAATCTGTCTTGGAGTACATTTGTGTGAAGACTGCTGCTTCTACCCAAGTGCTTTTGATCAGTGGTAAAGAGGGCTATGCTGTTTGCATTGTTGCTATGTGCAAAGTTTTGTGCTTCAGTCCATTAATGTGAAATCTGTCTCACATTTCTCTCTGATTATTATTTTTTTTAAATATTTTACTATAGAACTTTATTTCATTTTGAACTTTTCATGCTGCTTAATAGCCCTCTTCATGTCAGGCTGAAAAATTCAGGAAAAGGAATAAATCTTGCTTTGATTTGTCCTTTTGAGAAAATAGGTTCACTTGTCATAAAGGAAAGGGACATCTCAAAGCCTAAGGATCTTAAAATCCCCTGGAAGCCAGATATTGGCAGCCGTCCCTCCAGGTAGCAGAGCTCCACAAGAAGCCACGCATACACACAGTCGCTCATTACTGGCTGAATATGACTCATTTCTCCACAGAAAAAGACAGGGGATTCTACTGTTTGGGAACAGAGCTAAAGATGTGAATATAAATATCTGTTTATCATTTAAAGAGTGCACAATAGATACTGATTGCAATTACTTTGGTGTAAATCTGAAGTAAATTTATGGAAATTCAGATCAGGATATGCTCTCAAACTCCAAATGAAGTTGGTAGTCAGAGATATTATTTCCTTGACAATGAGGCCCTGAAAATAGAGGGAATTGTAATGGTATCAGATTTTTTTGACAGAACCAACTTGAACTTGTTTTAGCTTTTTGAAATAGAGCATAATAATTACAGTCATATGAGCTGGCTGAGACTGGGCAGCCAATTCACAGGTGGAAGAAACATCTGACTAAATCCCTTTTAGCAGGGAAGCTGCTAGTGCGTGCACCTGGCTTTTTGTTAGAGTCATTTCCATCTGCCAAAAGCATTGTTGCAAAATGATGGGGAAAAATAAACAACGGACAAGGCATTCTGGAATTTTAACTAAAACAGAATCTTGCCTGAGTCTGGGAAAGGCTAGGAGTAGCACTAGAAGGACTAGTGCCTTCCCACCTGCAAAACAGTGGAAAAGAAAGATTTTTTTTTTTTTTACTTTATCTGTATTTCTCATGTTTTTCTAATATTTGTTATTTGTTTTTCAGCAATCATGAGGACCATGTTTTTGGACAAAAGAGCCCCATTCTTTAGGGATTTTAAAAATGCAAACAGAATTCTGGGTCTTTTTCCAAGCAGATAATGTACAGTGGTTTGTAAACATTTGCAAATGATGTCAAGCTCTGGGTAATAATACTTAAGAGCTGACAAGTTTCAGTTTACAGGCTGAGCTCACAAATGAGGCATGTCACTTCTTGATAAGTATCTATCAGGAGTTGCTGGCCTTACTAACTCTTGTAATTAAATATCCAGAATGCAACCTAAATGCTTAGGAACTAAAGGTGGGAGTATGCAATGAGGACTAACCAAGTGGAGAATACAAGGAAGACCACAGCTCCTAAGCTACATAATTTGCTACAATCACTTCTTTTCCTGGTCTTCATTATTTTTTTTTTCCATTTAAAAATTACAATAGAAATAACAAAGATTATAACCCAAAATAAATGTAAAAGAGAACAGGGTCCTCTGGGCTTGATCCATATTGAATCTCTTAAAAATCTCACAAAATCTTTACAGGCTTAGAATGGCCAACATGGCTCATTGCCACCCCAGAAGGTTTCTGTACAGGGGGGATGCCAGACAGATTCTTGGTCCCTGTCCTGTTGGGTCATTTTTCATGCTCCATATATTTCTGACTCCTAAAATAGGCTGTTGACAGCCAAAAGCAGCCACTGTGCCTAATATCTTAGTCCCTTTGCCAAACTCAGCACTGGCAAGAGGTGAATCCAGCTCTGAGACTATAAGCAAAATACTATAACTTACATCAATTTACTGACATGTCTGTCAGACCTCTCCAAATTCTGCCTTGCACATTTTATATTTCATCCCACTCTGCCTCCTTATTTCGTATTATACTTTTCTGCATGTTGAAGGCAGTTATTTGTTTCTAGTAAAAAGACTTCTCAGAGAAGATTTTGTATCCTTCTTTCTGGCTCTCTCCTCAAAGAGGAAAGAGGGAACCCTCCAGCTTCTTGCATTTGAAGAGGAAGAAGACATTTCACATTTCTTTTACAGAAAAGGAAGAGAGAGCAGAAGGGGAGGAGGTCTAAGATACTGAAAGCTACTGTATGCAGCAAACCCTCTCTCTCCTCTTCCCTCCTCTAAAAGGCATTGCAGGACTTTGTTGCTAACTTGAATATCCTCTCATTTTTGGGAAAAAAAGTAGACTATATCCAGGTATATCCAGATAAACAAGCTCATGATTTGAACAGCACTGGGAACCAGGGAGCAAAAATGATCCTAAACTTCATTAAAGAGAGCAATAAGAAGATATTTCTAGGGACATCAGCTGCAGGTCCCTGCAGGAGGTAGTGTTGAAATTCATATAAATGAAATTCATTTTATAGACAGTATATACCTTGACATTCTATCAAAGGTAAAGTAACTCCCTGGACAAGTATATAGTAACTGTTTTCGAGTAGAAAGAGGCAATTGTGATTTCATTATACTTCCCAACTTTGACCTGAGTAATTTACAAATGAACTCTCTACCAAAATATGTTCCTTAAAAGACTGCCCCTGATTCAGCTTCCTTTATTTCCTCTGTACAACACCAGTTTGTTTAATGCATGCAGTGAGAAAGTATGTGGAAAAGCAATTTTCCTTGTTGCACAAAATAAAATGAAACTCAGGCATGTCACAGCCTTGAAACACTTCTTCATGGACTGTATAATGGATTGGCAGACATGAAGGTGGATATTTTTGAAAATTTGTATTTCTGTTGGTGTTCTTTGACCTATGGTTGCGTTCTGTGTGTATAAAAGCAGCATGATGAAATGGCTGAAGGTATTGACTACAGTTTGGAACATTACTTAAGAAATACGTTTCAGTCAATTCTGACTGGTGAACTGTGTCTGAAGCCTTACATGGTTATAGAAGCTGGTGCCCTGAACCATGCAAAGATATCATTCAAGTACTGGACAGTCTGTCCCTTGTCAGTGTTTTGCCATGGGAACCAATACTCTAACATCTTTTGTACTAAAGTCAGTAGGATCCATCTATTTATGATAATATCGTCTCTCCGTGAGGAAACGTGCGTTTTTCCATTTTGTATTTATTTTCCCTGCTGTTTTTTTTTAAAAAAAAAAAAAAAAAGGCAAAAAGAAAAGAAAAGAAGGGATATGTTTTCATGCAAAGATGACTTTTGTTATGTTAGCGTTTATCTGTTCCAGCTGCTTATTCCTCACTCAGAGTCATAATCCTCTGTCTGCCACATCACAATTAGCAGCGGAGAAGTCTCAGATTCACATTCAGAGGATTATGACTTTCAGAGAGGAAAAGGCAGTAGGAGTGAATGAAGTATGCAACATAAATCCTATCTTCGTGCAAATATAATTAGCAATAAAAGCAAAGTTTCACACACATTAAAAAAAAAAAAAAAGAAGAAAAATATATTTGCAGTATTTTCTAAGACATCAAGTGAATAGAAGAGTCCAGGTCCCACTGAAAGTTAGACTCATATCTCTTTAGATTTTTGAAAAAGTGCTGACAAAATATTTTTCAAGTTTTTTAAAATTTGTATAACTTCTGACAAGACACACTGAACTTCTTCGATAGGCAGTGTAACACAGAAAACCAGCCAGGCACTGCAGGTGGCAAGAAATATCCTGATGTTTATTGGCAAAACTGATCAGTTAGAGCAGATGAAATTCCTACAACCAAACCCCATGATTATTCTCTACTTCAGTGATATTCAGTGACAAATGGAAGTGCCAAGGTAGAGTGCTTTTTTGCCAGCTGGATTGGTGACAGAGACTTAAGCCTTGAGTAATGGCAGACCTAACCCACTTGCAGTTTTAATGACTTCAGTTGGGAAACACATTTCAGACACACTTGTGTGAAGATGGGAAAAAAAATCATCTTGTGTAAAATGTATTTAAGACAAAATTGTAAATTCTATTGATCTTAGGCAAAAAGTTGATGAGTAGAAAAAAATGTTTTCCTCCAACTCATAAATGTATTTGTCAGAGCAGTCTAAGGGTTTGGAACAAGAACAAGTAATCATTCTGGTCCTTCTAAGGTACTATTTTTGTTCTTGCAAGCAGTCTTCAAAATTTTCTGTAAACACTGCCTTCTTACCTGAAGCCCCGTTCCTGAGCTGAGAAAGAAGAAAATTTGTCATCTTAAAAATCCCAAATTGTAATTCTGGTGATGCCCCTCTCTCTCAATGTCATAGTGAAGGAGAACAGAATTATTCTGTGCAGGATAGCGCACACAGTTCACACAGAAGAGGATCTACTACTCCTTTACCTATCTCCTCTCTCCTCCACTAGGACTTCATGCCTTCTGCTCCTAAACTGGCAACTGAAAAGATATTTCTTCAGGTATCCTCCATGTAACTTGTAAGTGTAAAGCGTATGGTAGCATAGGAGGGTTGGAACTAGATGATCTTTAAGGTCCCTTCCAACCCAAACCATTCTATGATTCTGTGATTCTATGATCTTATTAGGCAGTTTGTTCCACACAACCAGGTAAGTACATTACAGTAACTGTAATGTACAGTTAATGTTAAGTAATGTTAAGTACATTACTTAACTGTAACCTCTGTTGCCTTTGAAAGAGAGTATTTGATGACTGTGATACTTGTAATCAAGTCCAGAATTAAAAGCCACATCATCCCATGTTAGTCTTTTTCTATACTCATAATCTATTTATCTTCTTCCAATGAGTTGTTAAATGCACATTTATAGATTAAGATATAGAAGTTAAGATAAAATTCCTTCTATCTCTGACTTCATCTGTATTCACTCTGCTGATACTGTTTCATTAACATCGAAAGCGTCAGACTTTCTACCCTTCCATAGTAGAGACTCTGACTCTGAAGAGTATAGGAAGGAAAAGTTGCCCCATATTTCTTCCTTTACAAAGCATGTAAACATAAATTTACACCATTTAATATAATCACTGTGGCTCGTTTCACATTACAAAGAAAAATAGCATCAGATAAAATATTTGAAGGGATTTCTTGCTCACCATAATCTCCAGTGAAATTCTATTCTTAATGGCAAGTAGCATTTTACTCTGAAAATTTCCCCCTTACTCTGAAAATTTTGTCATTGCTGAAATCCAAGTGGATTCCCCTCTGAAACACTTTACATTGATGTTACTTTTACTGACATTCAAATGTTTTGGAACTGCAGGAATCAAATTATTAGTTCTTACAGAGTAAGATGGGTAACTGTTTAAAAATTAATAATTACTCTGAATAATTTCACACATATACAGAGCTCTAGACCAGCAAAATGCAACCACACTGTCATTAACAGCATAAAAATAAAATCTGAACTTTTAAAAACCAGCTTATTTCTTTAAACAAAATGTGCTGTACAACTACCTGAAAGGAGGTTGTAGGCAGGTGGGTGTTGGTCTCTTCTACCAAGTAACAAGTGACAGGACAAGAGGAAATGTCCTCAACTTGTGCCAGGGGAGATTTAGATTGGGTGTTAGGACACATCTCTTCACCAAAAGGGTTGTCAAGTATTGGAACAGGCTGCCCAGGGAAGTGGTTGAGTCACCATTCCTGGAGGTTTCTAAAAGATGTGTAGACATGGCACTTAGTGACATGGTTTAGCGGTGAACTTGGCAGTGCTAGGTTAACAGTTGGACTTGATCTTAAGGGTCTTTTCCAACCTAAACAATTCTGATTCTATATCATTGTGTTAAACAAAAATTCTCATGCTTTGCTGCTGAGTTTATCGAGAAAGCTTGTTTAGCATATACTCAGAAATGGATGTTAACAACAAAAAAATAGATGAGACAGATCAGTAATCATTCAATAAGCATTAAGAATGAACTTCATCCAATCACCCATTTTATTCCTTCACAACTCCAAGAGATAAGTTAGTGAGGTATTGTGTTTTCTGCAACTTAGAAGGGTACCTGACTTAAATTAGCTATCTATTTAAATGTCTTAGAGAGTAAAATAGACATCCAAACAGCAGAATTACTTGTGCTTACAGGTAGATGATGACATAGTTTAGATCCAAAATGAGACTCCACATTTCAAAACTATGTTAAAGTCACATTTGAATCTCTGCTACACTCCAAATACCTTTTGGTCCACTAGCTTGAGCTGATTTTTTTACATACAATATATGGGTAACAGTAAAGCCCTCATCAGATGGATATGAGAAATAACATATTTTGGGGTTTATTTTTCAGTGGAAGATATAATACGGATGCTTCAGAAAAGATACTTGTTTGTCACAACAATCAAAATAGTACTCTAAAAGGTCAACCCATACCAAAAGGGCTCTCTTGAGGTCTCAATGGAGCAAGGAAACACTATTCCTTTTTAAAGCATGGTTAAACTGAGAAAAACAAGGATGGTCTAAGTAATTAAGCATGTCTAATCATACTACAAAAGTAATTTTTGAAAGGAAACTCAAACTCCAACAGAAACAGTCCACCTTCAAATAGACATTTCAAGTGAATGAATGGTTGTAAAGCAGTTTTCCCTGGATAAAATTCAAAACGCAAGTCAAAAGAAAACAAATAAATAGCAATAATGACTGAGGAACTGTACAAGTAACCTGTTGGAAATGGTAATTCACTAAATCAAACCTGGGCAATTGCAAGCCTGAAGTGATCTCCACAGTTGCTGGGTTAGCAAGTTTCAAGCCATTCCAGTTACTTGGTTGCTTATTACACCTGTAAGCATATAAGATGAGTTGTTGCAGAAATGTGAAAAGCTGTAAAAATTCATCACTGTGTTTAGCTTTTCTGGGATAGACATTAAGACTATGAAGCTAACGCTGCCATTATAGTGAACATTTTCCTGATAATTGTATATAATTTTTCACATCCAAAACATCAACACCAGGTGCTGTATTACCTAACTATTTATGACAAGGCTAGGCAAAATGACTGGTTTGCCTGAATGAATTCCTGCCCGTTCTATTGCTCTATGTTCTTGCTTCTTGTTAGTGAAAAGGACTATTTTCCTCATTTCTCAGCAGCCATTATCATCCAGAAATGTTTATATGGGCTTTACAGAGAAGAAATTTAATTTTTTTTTTTTTTTTTTTTTTTTTTTTACATCTTATATGCTTATGGAAGAATGTAACATAAAGGATGAAAAATCAAGAGTCTGAGTTCAAGTCCTAACTTTGACCCATAAATGGTATTCTAGAGGGAAGGGATGCCATCCAGAGGCCTTGACAGGCTTGAGAGGTGGGCCCATGTGAACCTCATGAGATTCAACAAGGCCAAGTAAAATGTCCTGCACCTGGATTGGAGCAATTCCAAACACAGACACAGGGTGGGCAATGAGTGGATTGAGAGTAGCCCTGAGGAAAAGGACTTGGGAGTATTGATGGATGAAAAACTGAATATGAGCCAGCAATGCGTGTTTGCGGCCCAGAAAGCCATTTGTATCTTGGGCTGCATCAAAAGAAGCGTGACCAGCAGGTCAAGGGAGGTGATTCTCCCCCTCTGCTCCACTCTCATGAGACCCCACCTGGAGTACTGCATCCACCTCTGGGGGCCCCAGCAAAAGACAAACGGGCCTGTTGGAGAGAGTCCAGAGGAGGGCCACGAAGATGATCAGAGGGCTGGAGCACATCTCCTATGAAGACAGGCTGAGAGAGTTGGGATTGTTCAGCCTGAAGAAGAGAAGGCTCCGTGGAGACCTTATTGAGGCCTTCCAGTACCTAAAGTGGGCCTACAAGACAGATGGAGAGGGACTGTTTACAAGGGTATGGAGTAATAGGACAATGGGTAATGGCTTTAAACTGAAAGAAGGTAGATTTAGGTTAGATAATAGGAAGACATTTTCCATGATGAGGGTGGTGAGGCACTGGAACAGGTTGCCCAGAGAAGTTGTGGATGCCCCCTCCCTGGAAGTGAGTTGGATGGAGCTTTGAGTATTGGAGGGTGTCCCTACCCATGGCAGGGGGTTGGAACTAGCCGAACTTTGAGGTCCCTTCCAACCCAAAACAGTCTATGATTCAATAAAGGCCAAATGGCATTATTTTCCTGCAAATTATTCACGGTTGGGGGGAGAAAAAAAAGTTATATTGATGAGCAATGATCCTTGAAAACAAAATTTGTAAGTTTTTTTTCTTAGTAGTGACACACACTGAAAACCAAAGCCTCAGTAAATAACAAATTTACTTTATAGGTTTCCAATACTCCAATATTTTTCATCAGTCTGGTAGGCAGGTAATGGTACAGAAGGTTCATATTTAATAATATTTAGCCCTTTTTAATTGTCAAGGTATGGGAGCATTAGTTCGCTACTCATTAACAGTCCTGAATTTTCCAGAGATAGTCTGAGAAAGTAAAATCCATTCTTACATATGTTATCAGGTTAATTTAGTACTAGCTAAAAGATCTGATTTAATGAAATCTCATAATGTCAAAAACACCTAACTGCCAAATCAGCGAGTGCTAAGACAACAGTAATCATAGAATCATAGAATAATTTTGGTTGGAGGGACCTATGTAGGTCATCTGCTTCAATTGCAGGGTCAACTTAGATCAGGCTACCAGGGGCCTTTCTGCAATACGAGTTTACCATACATTGTGTCACTAAATTTGATCTGGTGAACACTAAGGAGGGTTGATACATGAGAGAAGATTTGCTTACCCTATTTCAACTATTGAGTAAAAGAGATTGAGTGCTACTATAAGTTTCTTCCAGCTTAAGTTGAAGTTGCAGCATAAAATTAAAATTGAAGAGCTTTGTAGCCTGTCATCATAACTACGCATATGGCCCCCAGATTATACTTGCTACAAAGCTGATCTCTCCAATTCAGATTATGGCCATTAGTAAAATAAGAAAATGGAGTCCTTGTTTGGATAAACTGTCTGTATGCTGTGTTTAGGGACAACTGAAGATGAATCTTCTTCGATAATCTAAAATAGTGCAATGTGTACATTAGTGTTTTAGTGAGAATCAAGGGTGCAGTTTCGAAACAAACCTGACTGAGCCCAGTCACAGAATAGCCTCGGAGCATATGAGCTGTATTTCTTTTGGGTGAAACTAAACTGAAGGATGTGCAACAGTACACACCTGATGCAGTCCAGTAATTAATCCACGTTCAGTCCATGGGACCAGAGTAAAGCTAGTCCAAAGCAGCCTCCCTTCTCCCTCATAACACATCTAATCCTCCTTAATAACACTCTACAGATCTGCTCCTTTTTTGCCATACCACTTGCTAATATAGCCGTAGACAGTGATGACACAAATGGTCTCCTGTTCATTGAGAACTTTATTCCTCTGCATTTACTCTAGGAATATCTAATTATGTTGGAATATCAGTATTGGCATGAAATCTGCTATAAGACTATGGAAAATGGTCTTGATTAGAATCTAAAGGATAATGAGATAACTCAGCACTATTAACCTTTCAGCCAATGGCGTTATTATCACAAATATTTTGCTGTACAGCCAAATATACTAATTCATATTCAAGGTTAGCTATGTTCATATCACTTTACATATCAAGACATAGAGTATCCAAGCTCTGCTAGAGATGGGTTAAAACTTTTTCTCTAGGGACTGGAAATTTGCTATATATCTGTATGTAAAGTTCCGTGGCTTAGGGTAAAGGCAATAAAAGGTGCTCTTTTTATCTGAAATATATATATATTCCAGTTCTCAACTGCAGATGATATCAAATGGTTAGAAATGAGCATTGTCATCTTTTTTTTCTTTTAAACCTAATGTTCCCATTTATGTTCTTTTCACACAGGAAGCTGATAAAACACCTTTTGTTTGACTGACATTCTCTAAATTTAATAAAAAGCTGCAGCCTACCTTAGCAGTCTAATCAACATGAAACAGAAAGACAGAAATCAAAGTGTTGGTAGTATATTAAATATAGATGTCCTCTAACTTTGCCCTTGATAATCACTGCATAGTTAGATAGTTTTAATGCATGTGGAAAAGTATCAGAAATGTGCTCCAGGCTAATAAACCTGTTTTCTGCACAGACTGTCCTAACTACTTTTTCTGCTCCCCAGAAATGTGCACCTGTGTGCGCTAAGACCATGCAGCAGAAATGAGGGATAAAAACCATCCTAGTGAATAAACATTTTTGTCTTTCCCTGGACTATTAGTAAACCATTTTGTATAAGGCAACTCTGTCTGATGAGACTAGGTTTAAGGCTATTTTCAAAACCAGATCTGGAGCCAGGACTACACTGAATTTAGAAGTAGGGTTGAGGTAATCTGTCATGCCATGTCAGGACTTTATACTAGTGGATACCCCTGCAGAGAGTCTCATAGACATTCAAGGTATGTGTTCTGAATGCATCTGAAATAAGATATCAGGTATTTCCGTGAGATCTGCAATGTTGTTATGGGGACATGAATATCATCTACTTCCCTTTGGAGGTTGCTTGCAGGAGGAATGTGGAGGCTATCATATACTTAGAAACCACTGATACATGTTTCTTGAGTATCTTAAGTATCATAACGAACCAATAAACTTGTTTTTGTATTTCAATCTTCATGACCTTGCAATAGAACTTTTCAGCAAAACCCCCAAGTGTCTTCTCAGCGATGGGAAATGTGAATCTTTTTTCCTACCTAGATGGATTCCATTGACTGTTAAGTGAACCACAAAATTTGTAAAGTTAGGAAGAATTTCCCTTGAACAAATATGGCCAAATGAGCCAAAGAAAACACTCCCAGAAGAGCTAGGAGAAGAGTTTCATAGATGACTCAGAAACTGAATCTGAAAGTGTATCCTATTCCCCCATCATCAGGAGAGTACTTCAAAAAAGTTAGCAGGCTGTATACTATTCAAAGAAATTCACATTGCCAAAACCCATCATCCTAGTATTTCCAGTAGATTTGAGATTAGTAACATAGAATCTTGTTAAAAAGACAATGTTAAACAGATCTTTCCAAATACCTCACCAAAAGCAAGAGGGCATTGATCAGATCTGTTGGATACAGAGATCCTTTGGATAGATATAATCCTCTACATGAGGATAATCATATTATGGATTTAGTAGGCCACATTTTCTATTTCTGAAGGAAGTTATGCATGTGGATTACAGCCTATGATAGATTTTGTGCCACCTATACTACTACCAGTGAATACAAAGTATTTTGTTCACCAAATACTTGCAGAACATCATTATTTTACTCAGGATCATCAGTAATCATGAACTGGAATTCTATGAATACATGGGCATTAAGAACTAGGGGCTGGTATTCTAGTATTGATTTCTGCGTTATACTATTATTCAAATTATTCATTTAGGGTAAAACTTGTTGGCTTCTAAGCTGGTAAAGGAGCTCTGCAGCTGTTCATATATAATATAAATGCAGATCCCCACACAGAATAACGTTTTCTTATAAGCAGCAAATACCTCTCTGTCCAATAAGCAGCCTATTTTTACAGTTATGTAGTCAAAACAGGCTATACCTGAGAAGTACATTAATCAGGGTAGAATCAACAATAGCTTGTCTTGAACCCAAATATAAGCACACAAAAATACTGTAAACAACATATTTTGTAATACTGTGATTGCATGGCCAGGCACAGTGTATAATCATAACTATGTGAGCAATGTGACCTCCAAAGAAGGCAAAGACAGGTTGTGGCCAAGCACCACCCTGCCACTCGCTCACCCCTCCCCTGGTGGGATGGGGAGGAGAATGGGAAGACAAAGGCAAAACCCTGTGGGTTGGGATAAGGACAGTTTACTGGGACAGCAAAGGGAGAGGGAAATAACAATAACAGTACTGATAACAGAATATACACAGCGGGTGATAACACAAGGCAATTTACCAGCTGGACGCTCAGCCCACACTCAGACTGTCCTGGAGCTGCGCTGAGCTGCCCCTCCCTGACTAGCCCTCTTTTATGGTGAGCATGACTTCACATGGTATGGAATAACCCCTTGGCCAGTGTAGGTCATGTGTCCTGGCTCCTTGTGAAAATTAACTCTATCCTAGGTGAAACCAGGACAGAGGTATAGCTGCACTCAGATGGCATAGGAAAACATGTAAACAGCACTACACATAACGCTATTTTCAAGATCAAGAATAAAGAGCAAAATATGCACAAGGGACAGCAAATGAGCAGGACATCCTGCTGAACACACAAGAATAACAACTGAGAAAATCATAAACAAGATAAGCAGCACTGGGAACACATGAGATTCCTTCTTTTGGGAGGGGGGAAAGCTATACAAAATCACCAGATGCGAGCAAAGAGGGATGGGTAAAAAGAGAAGTCACTCTCTTCAGCTCTGACTCATTTTGAAAGAGCTCTGAAGCCTGGTCACCTTGACCTCAGGGACTGAGAGGCATCAAAGCCACCAGCATTACCTAGCATCATCTCTGTGGTACTGTATAGTCAGAACTAATTTAGTTAAGTGTTAAGATCTTACTGTGTGAGAACTAATCATTAGCACAAAGTATGTTGTTAATGAATGTCAGTCTAGCCCACTCTTAATCTATACTCACCCATCACAGCAACCTCTAATTCCATTATTGATATTGATATGCATGCTTAGATATGGCGACACACATTCATTCATTTGTGGCAGCTATATGTTTGTTCTATGTAGTTTCACCTTTTAAAATGGCAGAATCCAACAGAGGCACCATATCCTGGGCTGCATCAAAAGCAGTGTCACCAGCAGGTTGAGGGAGGTGATTCCCCCTCTCTACTCCGCTCTCATGAAACCTCACCTAGAGTACTGTGCCCAGCTGTGGGGTCCCCAGTACAAGACAGACATGGACCTGTTGGAGAGAGTCCAGAGGAGGGCCACAAAGATGATCAGGGGGCTGGAGCAGCTCTCCTGTGAAGACAGGCTGAGAGAGTTGGGGTTGTTCAGCCTGGAGAAGAGAAGGCTCCGTGGAGACCTTATAGGAGCCTTCCAGTACCTAAAGGGGGCCTACAGGAAAGATGGGGAGGGACTGTTTATGAGGCCAGTACGTAGCTGTTCTTTGAATCAAAAATCCCTATATCCAACAGTGGCATGTGCACATTTCTCTTGGCTGTCACTGGGAGCACTAACTGAGTATGCAGAAATTCATTGCTTGTTGGGGACACAGTAGCTACTGAAGGTTTCTGTGGTGTGGAGGTATGAAGTTAAAGAGGTTGATCACTTTATTTAAGCATCAGCATTTGTCCCTCCCAGTTGCAAACATACGGTGATGCTTATTCAGAGTACAATAATTTCGAGCCGAGCCATTCCTAGTATGGGCTAGCCCAGGACATTCTTAGGGAAATATAAACCTCAGTTACCACTACAGCCATATCAGCTTCTTGTTTCAACAATAATACCTGGACAGTTTATACTTAATATCACATTCTGCATAGCATTTACTGATTCCATTTGTTTTACCTTTTTATGTAACCACTGCCACATTTGAATAGGTCTTTCTTGAAAAAGTAGTTTATAGCTTTGTATCTAGAATTGCTGCTAGCAATATGCTGTAAAAGTGGTTGTCTTTGCTCTCCATTTAGAGGAAACGAATTATTTTGGCTAACAGGAATACTTTCTGTTTAATCTAAATTATATCTTGGTTGCTCATAATCAAATCTTATACATGATACTCAGACCATTAGCTACAAAACTGAATTTGCTTTCTAAATGTTGTATATTCTTACTGAAAAGCTAGAATTATGCAGATGGGATCTCATAAAAATATTGCAGTGTAGCCAAAGACCTTTTATTTTTCCTCTCTTATTCTGAGCTACTGTCTTCAAGAATGTCTAAATATGATCTTTTAGTCTGTAACACTGGGATGATGCTTGTCTTTTATAAGTGAACTGGGCCTAGAATAAGATACTGTTATAAGCTGGGGTTTCGTTTTCTTTAGATATTTAATATTCCTAATTAATAAAAATAAACCAAGGTTAGAAATTTTATTATGACTCTCTCCATAAAGCTAAACAGTGAGTGCTGTGGTAGATTTTTGACTGGAATAGTGCCAGAGGCAAACTTTAGTTCCACTGTAATTCATGATTCAATAGATGGGGAATTCTTTCCAAATTACACATCCTGGAAAGATACAAAGGAGGGCTATTTTGTTAAAAGTGATGGCTGTCAACTGAGTTTAACTTTAAAACTCTTTAAGCTCTTGATTTCAAAAAACAATACCTAAATTTTCTGCATTTCAACTGTATATTAAAACTTTTTTTTCATTTGAACAACATCAATTAATAAAATATATCCCATTCTTTTTACAGTTACCAAAGATATGCCTAATGACCGCATTTCTGTAATGACATTTAAAAATATTTTGTTCATACACTTCTGGGAATAACAAATGCTCTGAAAAAAGTTCCACATCCTTCTTATTAGATGCTTGCAATGTTTAGATCTATAATACAATTGTTGTCAGAATATTTCATTGGCACTGGGTGGAGAAGCGGGTAGAAAGAGATGGCACTTAGGCAGATACCATTTGTTTCCTAGACTTCATAACTGTAAAGAATGAAATGCTCTGTTTGATCTGTAATCAAAAGTAGTCTAGTCTGAAGAGAATCAAGCAAATATAAGTAAACAAGTTTAATAAACATCAACACTACTGTACTTAGGTGCTAAAATGTTAGTAACAGAAAGTTGCAAAAGTATTATATCCATGTATGGTTTTAACCCTATGTATGTCAAGTGAACAGATTGAACTCAAAGACCCTATATCTATAAACATAGATGACCACTTAGGAATATATTTCAGTTCAAATGGGAAAGGGACTAGCTTTGGAATACAGAGTATAAAATGTGACTCAGTCTTTAGTAATACTATCAGAATGGTATATACTGAAGCATGTTGAGAAAAACCAAGGATGTTCTATTTGGAGGAGACTATATATCTCAGAATGGAAAGGAAACACAAGAAACTTGTATTTGGGATGACATAATGTAACCACATACAGAATTGTGCAAGAGCTTAAGAAAACTGCCCACAGCTGATAGAATACGCAGAGTCAACAACCAAAAGCATTAATTGAGCTTGTGCCATGTTGAAATTCAGGTGTGAAGAACTGATCGCAAGTGTCCTTTGCGTTTGTTTCCATGTTACATTTGGGTGAAACAGTATTTTACTATTGTTAAGGTGAAATATGCTTCTAGTGCTTGCATTTAGTCTTGTATTCTATTGCATGTGGGATGGATGGAACTCAGTAGAAATCAACATGTAGATAGATAGGATAGCAAACCCTTTTCTTAGAAGAAAAACCTAGACAAACAAAACAGGAAGCATTTAAGTCAACTGATATACATAACAGTTATCTCAGTGTGTGTAAACAATGAGACCAAAGACATGGAGTAGGAGGCACCCTACCACTAAGCAGCTGACCGAGGGCACAAAACAGCAGATGCGAACTGAAGCACTCAGTACATCAGGGTGGAAGTGAAGGCTATAAACATTCGTGTTTCTGTAGTTACTTGAGTCTGTGTAGGTGAACTGAAAGTGAAAATAGAACTATAAAAACATTTGAGTACCAAATAATGGTAGATGGAATCAGACAGTTCAGACTGCCTAATAAATCACAGCAATTCCTCCAGCAGGTGTGTGTAAGTTAAGCTCTGTGTTTTATGATTTGCAAGAACATAAGCTCTGAAGACACGCAAATTCAGAAGGATCGTGTGTTATGTCCCTCTTTGGTCTCAGTTGTCTTTTGTTAATATTGCCATCATCTAAAGATCAAAAACAGGAGGAAAAAGAAAATCTGTTCCAAATACTGATTAAAGAACAAATTAAGCATTAATGTAACAAAACTCTGTGTGACTAATAAATTCTGTATTGGTGATAGAAAATAAGAAAATCTAGATCAGTTTTGACTGTAGAAAAAATTTTTATATATAGTGTGGTGGGTTGACCCTGTCTGGGGGCCAGGTGCCCACCAGAGCCGCTCTATCACTCCCCTCCTTCACTAGACAGGGGAGAAAAAGTACAACGAAAAGCTTGTGGGTCGAGATAAGGACAGGGAGAGATCATTCACTAATTATCATCATGAGCAAAACAGACCAAACTTAGAGAGGGAATTCATCTAATTTATTACTAAGCAAAACAGAGTAGAGGAATGAGAAATAAAATCAAATCTTAAAACACCTCCCCCCACCCCTCCCATCTTTCCGGGCTCAACTTCACTCCCGGCTTCAACCTCCGCCCCCCTCAGCGGCACAGGGGGACTGGGAATGGGGGTTACGGTCAGTTCATCACACGTTGTTTCTGTCGCTTGTTCATCCTCAGGGGGAGGACTCCTCTCATTGTTCCCCTGCTCCAGCATGGAGTCCCTCTCATGGGAGACAGTCCTTCACAAACTTCTCCAACGTGAGTCTCTCCCACGGGCTACAGTCCTTCATGAACTGCTCCAGCATGGGTCTCTCCCACGGGGTGCAGACCTTCAGGAGCAAACTGCTCCAGCGTGGGTCCCCCACGGGGTCACAAGTCCTGCCAGAAAACCTGCTCTGGCGTGGGCTCCTCTCTCCACGGGTCCACAGGTCCTGCCAGGAGCTTGCTCCAGCATGAGCTTCCCACCGGCCACAGCCTCCTTCAGGTGTCTCCACCTGCTCCAACGTGGGGTCCTCCATGGGCTGCAGGTGGAATCTCTACACCCCCTCATCCTTCCTCCATGGGCTGCAGGGGGACAGCCTGCTTCACCATGGTCTTCACCACGGGCTGCAGGGGGATCTCTGCTCCAGTGCCTGGAGCACCTCCTCCCCCTCCTTCTGCACTGACCTTGGTGTCTGCAGAGTTTCTTACAGCTTCTCACTCCTCTCTCTGGCTGCAAAAGCTCTCTCTGGTTTTTTTTTTTTTTCCTTCTTAAATATGTTATCACAGAGGCACTGATTGGCTTGGCCTTGGCCAGCGGCGGGTCCATCTTGGAGCCGGCTGGCATTGGCTCTATCAGACACAGGGGAAGCTTCTAGCAGCTTCTCACAGCAGCCACCCCTGTAGCCCCCCCGCTACCAAAACCTTGCCACGCAAACCCAACACAGTAGTCTGTTCAACTTTTCTGTTTCTTGAGGGAATTTTATTGCAGTCTAATTAGACCAAAAACAAATTGTAAAAGCTAATTTTATGTTACAGCCCCCATAGGCCAAACAATAGAAAATGCTTGTGAAGGAAAACTTGGTAATGTGGCACAGAGTACACTGAAAATGAACCTATACTGACAGAATCCACAGAAAACACTGTATATATGCTCCCTGACCAAGCCAGTCATTTAATAAAACTTGCAAAACCAAGTATTTTTTTGAGCAAATAGTTCTTTATAAGGTTCCCTCTGTGATCTTCTTTTAGATTTATCATTAGGAAATTGAAAACTAGAGAGCTGAAGGGAATTTTCAGAGGTCATTAGTTACCCTCCAAGGCAAAATCCTAAAAGAGATAACAAAAGCATTTCTGGAAGATGCCAGCTTGATCTATAGCTGAAAATCTCCAGATAGATTCCTGATCCTTATAGCAGTCAACTCTGGTGCTTGTCTGCTTTTATAATTAAAAAGATCTTACTCATATTTAACAGAGTACTGCTGCAGTTTAAATACATCCTTTCTTGTGCTACTCAGTGAACACAGAACAACTTCATTTCCTTCTTTTTTAAAAGCAACATTTAACGTATTTGAATACTGTTTTGTCTTGCCATGGTCTTCTCTTTTTCTAAACTAACTGAATCTAACTTTTTATTAGGTCAATAATGGAGGCAGGCCTGCAAATATACAGACATTTTGTGATCAAAATGGACATATTACTTCTGATGAAGCAGAATATTTACTTTAAAAGACTTATAAATAACAATCTAATTATAACTGCAGAACTGCTACATGTCCCATAACATTCTGTATTGGAA
Source organism: Balearica regulorum gibbericeps (assembly GCF_011004875.1). Classification (NCBI taxonomy): domain Eukaryota; kingdom Metazoa; phylum Chordata; class Aves; order Gruiformes; family Gruidae; genus Balearica; species Balearica regulorum. Next base: position 48,506,873 of record NC_046188.1, on the reverse strand, counting down.
TCATAGAATGGTTTGGGTTGGAAGGGACCTCAAAGATCATCTAGTCGCAACCCCCTCTTGCCATGGGCAGGGACATCCTCCTCTAGACCAGAGGTCAAAGCCCCATCTAACCTGGCCTTGAACACTTCCAGGGATGGGGCATCCACAACTTCTCTGGGCAACCTGTTCTGGTGCCTCACCACCCTCACAGTAAAAAAATTTTTCCTTATATCTAATCTAAATCTACCCTCCTTCAGTTTGAAACCATTACCCCTTGTCCTATCACTCCATGGCCTTGTAAACAGTCCCTCTCCATCTTTATAGGCTGCTATAAGGTCTCTCTAGAGCCTTCTCTTCTCCAGGCTGAACAACCCCAACTCTCTCAGCCTGTCTTCACAGGAGAGCTGCTCCAGGCCTCTGATCATTTTCTTGGACCTTCTCTGGACTTGCTTCAACAGCAACAGAGGATGTGATATACCCAGTCAATGCCATGCTCTTTCGTCCTAATTCTTCCTAATATCTAATGTAAATCTAATATCCTAATATCTAATCTAAATCCACCCTCTTTCAGTTTAAATCCATTACTCTTCATCCTATCACTAGACTCCCTGATAAGGAGCCCCTCCCCATCTTTCCTGTAGGCCCCCTTTAACACTGCTATAAGGTCTTCCCAGAGCCTTCTCTTCTCCAGGCTGAACAACCCCAACTCTCTCAGCCTGTCTTCATAGAGGAGGTGTTCTAGCCCTCTGATCATCTTTCTGGCCCTCCTCTGGACCTGCTTGTGCTTATGTCATTCATTATTCCTATTCACATACAGTGCTTTCCTATATCGACTATTAATTAATTTTTTCAGACCCTTTCTTCAGTTTATCAAGACTATTTTGTATCCTAATCCTGTCCTGCTGAGCGCTTGCAGTTTTGCCTGGTTAGTGTCATTTGCAAGATTAATACCTCTGTTCTTCATGTGGAAGTTCTTGGGGTCTCATTTTATTTTAATTTAATTTTATTTTATAGATTAGACTTCCCTTCTCTGATCTAATTACAGTGCACCCTGTTTGATTACAGTGTGAACTCTTAGAAAATAAGCAACAGTCCTGTCTCCTCAGCAGATGAAGTGCTATGTTTTGTTCCTCTGCCATGCATATGGAGAAGGCTGATAGTAGCCACTGCATGTACAACCTTCACACAAAGCCCAAACCACAAACTCCAACTTTGCTCGCTTCCTTCTCTCTTTTCCTCATTATCTCAGAACAGAGACTACATTCTTCATAAGGTTCAGATGGAGAATGAGTACCATCAGACTCAGGACAGATCTTTCAGAAATCCACTGTGTACATCCTTCCAGTCTGAGAAAGATCCATCAATAATTGTTTGAGGATAACAGAACAACTGTTGGAAAAACTCTCTCGTACTAGTGTTACCTAGGTTGTATCTGCTTAGTTTGCCCACAAGAACACTATGTAAGGCAATATCAAAGCCTTACAAAAGTACAGATTATTGCTACTCTCGCCTATAGGAATTGCATCATTGTCAGGTAAAAGTGTCTGTTGATGCAGTATATTTTAGTCAAACATCTGATGACAATTATTTGTTTTCCTGAGGGCTTTTACAAGTTGATTATTTGCTCTGTTTCCTTCTGGGAAATTAAGCTAAAACAGTTAGTCTGGAATTCCTCAGGTCTTTGGTAAGACAGGTACATTTCCTTTCATCCCAGTATTTGAAATAATTTTCAACTAGTATTTTTTAGTTGAGAAATGTAACTGCTAATGATCCTGAGATTATTAGAAATGCTAGAGGTTAAACTTCATTAGGTGACTTGAGAACATCTGACAAGTACTGTCTAACATGCTCTTCATTATGCATATTAAAAAAAAAAAATCAACTTACTATATATTTCCTCCTAAAGTAATTTTAAAGAGGAAAATGAGAAGTCAAGATTATGCTGTGAGATGAAAATTATTTCTGAGGAAAATAATACTACTATTATAGCTTCACCAGGCTAAAGCTTGCTTACTACTTTGATTGAGCTAGCACAGTATGTTTCAGATATTTTTGGTAATGGATTAAACTAGTCTGCCCACACTATAATCTACCACATCCAAAAATTAAGTCTTTCTATCTAAATAATTTTTTAACTATAACAAAAATAAATCCCTGAATTCTAAGCACAAACTAATAAAGACCAACAGACACTGCCTATAGCATTGGTTTATCTGTAAAGAATGAAAAAACTTTCTTTTCTAACTCATCCTGTTTAAACCTGTTAATCTAATTAGGCTCAACTGCATCTAATTTGTCCCAATAAAGAGTGCCACTCTTCTCTAATTATAAAACCAATGCATAAATACCAAAATAATACACAAATTTTGAGACTTTACTAGTGTGTGTAAAAAGTAGAACTGGAAAAATAGGAAGAGTAGAGCAAGTTTTTTATCTTTTTTTCTTGCCACCTTCTTCCCCCCTCCCATGTTACAGAGTAACTGGGAAGTTCAGTGTTTTGAAAATCTGTACTTTTAAGTTTCCTATTCATTATAGCCAGGATCATATTGTTTGTATTAGTGACAAGATAACAGAAGTTGAAAGAGTCAATGCAGAGGACACTAGGCATTCAAGACAGACTACTTAATATCAATTAAGTTTTAGAACAAGAATACTTGCAACAGTCTGATTAGTTTTAGTCAGAAAGAAGATTAAAAGTGATAAATTAAAATGTTGAATTTTTCTCTTCAGTGGCTGTTCCTCCACAGAAGTGACTTGGACTTTAATAGCATCAACCATCTTAAGCATGTTCATTAACAACACAGATGTGTTACTCTGCAAGGAAAACATACTTTTTCTTAAACTTTTATCATAATAGTGTACAGTAGAGGAATGACAGGGGGTGATTATATTAATACTAACAAACTTAATCTGTATGCAGAATGCTGTATTTTTTTATGCATTTGAACATTTGATAGTCTATTTTACATTCTGCAAATTAATGCTATGTTCTCTTACCACCAAAGGGAATTACTCAAAAGCATCTTACACAAAGGCAAAACAAGCAAGCAGTTTAGAATGGAATTTCTTTTAATAACAGCAGTCTCCCCTAAGGAAGTGAATGATCACTTCTCTAAGGATGTTTATTAAGGGCTAAAATAACTTTGATAAGAGCCAAATCGCTACTCTTGTTACTCTGCATTATCCTAACTAATGAGTATTATTTGGTACCTATTTGAAACAAAAAAATGAGATGCAGATTCCTTTATTTTTCCACTAAGACATGCAAATAAGACAAGCTGAAATTACACATTTGTTTAGTAAGGATTTGCTAAAACAAATATTCTTGGTGATGTGTTCCACATCTTAATTACCTAATGAAGAATGTCTTTCTCTGAAATTCATTCATTGTCTAAAAGGAAATATATGGCACGTCTTGTTAGTATTAAGCTGAAATTATTTTACTTCATGGCTTTGGTTTCTTGAGCTTTAGACAAAAAGCTAAATGAAGTATGATATTGTAAATGACTAGGAAATATATAAGCAAAATCAGGGCTTCCCCCGCCCCATGCTTGCTACAGAGAGGAAGTCAAATGCTAGTCACTTTTTCCTGTCCTGTAAGAGAATTTTATCTCATATTTAGTATTTATAATGTAGAGTTTTCGAAACAACATGAGACTTAAGATCATCCAATTCATCTCTGTCTGCAGTGGTCAAAACTTTCAGAAACAAGATAAAACTGAGGTGATGCTTGGAAACATATCTTAAATTATTATGTTACTGTTGATGATAGGATGTGAAATGAATCTGAAGAGAAAAATAACTGATAAAGGACAGAGATGAAAATACTAAGTTTTAGAATCCCTTTTTTCAATCCCATTCTTCCATTTTCAAATAGCAATCAAACAATTGCAGATTTTTCAGTTTCAATACTGAAATAAGTTAGTGAATGGCTGGCTTTACTTTTGTTTATCAGAAAGACCTTTTCATAGAAATGTAGAGCATTAATCAAATAAGAGAAATGACCAGGAGATAATTCCTTATTGTAAGGAAATTGAAGAATGAGAGCAAATAGGCTGTTGGATCATGCTAAGCTTACAATCAAAAGATCTGTGTTAATTTCTCTACTGTCTTTTCTTTTTTCTTTCTTTTTCTTTTTTTTTTTTTTTTAATCAGAGGAATATAATTTTCTTTTCCTATTAAGATTCAATAAAGAAAAGAATCCTGTAGAGCTTTATAATGCTTATTTCTCTATTGAAAGACATGTTGCATTTTACCTTGAAGTTCTTCAATCTTCCTCAAAAATTTTGCGTGTTCTTTAGTGCTGCTATGTAGATTTCTTTTTTCCTAGAAGCAAAAGAATTTATATTAATTTAGAATTAATATTGCATTGTCATGTGATGTATGGAAACTTACAGACTTTTTTTCCTTTAAGACATTCCAAATTGAAAAGATATTCATAAAGAGGGTAAAGAGGTCGTTATAGAGAACTTCTGTGAAGAGACTTACTTATATATTCATGGAATAAGCAGTTCTGTTTAAGAAAGGGAGGTATTCAAGAAGGCAATAGAAGAAGAGTAGACTGAAAAAAGTCAAAATGTATTCCTCCAAAATACCCCAATTCACAGAGGTATATCTATTAGCAGATTAAAAAAAATAATCTGGGTTATAGATATTAATTAAGAGCATGGGGAGCATGCAGCAGCCCTACTCACCAAAAAGGAATTAACTATTCTGTAAAGAGAGAAAGCAATCTAAGTAAACGGGCCATTTGGACATCATTAGTCATATAATTGTATACTTCTCCAGAGAAAGTCAAGTTTCACTTGCAGGGACATTTTCCTTCCTCCCTTGCCACATACCTTCTTTTATGATGTTCATGTTAGACTTGTCACTGGACTTCGAATATCTTTCACAAGACATTGTGCTACCCAATCAGCAAATCCTTCTGTATATTAATTTTATGAAAAGGGAATATTACAATGTCAATGCCTCCTACAATATTTTGGAAATTATTTTTAATTTTGTGTTTAAGATGTGTACAAGTTCCAAAAACATTAATTCTGAACATATATAATACTATAAAGTTATTGAGGATAAGGAAGTTAATTGTCATTCATCATCATAACTAAGCCAAAAAGGAATTAACTAATGAGTCTCATTAACTTCTGCTGGTGAACACAGAAATGCACCTCTTTCCTCTACTGTTACGCAGAGTAGAAATTCATGCTGATGTTAATTGTGTTAACAAAATATGATAGGGAAAGGGAATAAATGGGTAGTTTATGGATATTATTTTCTTTTTCATTATCTTCAAATCACAATGAAAGGAAAAAAAAAAACCACAGTAGGAACATGAGTTAAAGGAACTAGTAGCATAAAACCCAGATATACACAGTTGCCATTTTCCTCAGAGTTATGTCTGGCTTCCATATAATCACAGGTAAACTTCTGGAATGTTTTAAATCTTTAGTAGAGAAAAGATTGAACTCAGAAACACAATGATGATTCACCTGTGGTAGAAGAAATTAACATTTACAGACTTGCATAAGAGCTGTAGAATTGATAGCAAATCTTCATTGGAGGTGATTAAACTTTAAGAACCTCAACTACTGGGTAGCTACTTTATCCAGTAGCAAACAATAACAGAAAGTGGATATGATTTTTCTAAATGACTAGTGATAAACAAGCTTGCCCATTGCCAACATGAAAAAACTTCAGAAAGATTCACTTGAGTTGAAAATTCATTATTTCTGAAGATAAGATTAATTTAACAAGTGCACACTAGTTATCTTAAAATGCCAAACAAACTTGTAATGGTGACTATTGCCAATTTGGGACAAATTAGACACATCCTAAAGCACTCACCGCCTACTATATGAATACACTTTTTCAGTGTCTGAAAACATTTTTATCCAAAATGCCTTTGGATGTCTACATTGGACACTTTTAGACTGATCTTTGATAGTTCTGAGAATGGAAAACTTAGCAGACTGGATCAGACCAAAGGACCATCAAAGTCCCTGGAAATCTACAAAGCCAGTAAGGGCAAAGAGAATTATCAGGGATGTATGGAAGGAAAATTTTACAAATTCAGAGTACATTGAAAGTCTTCTTTTTCCTTCTACAGACTTCTAATTGCTATAAACCAGTTTTTAGGGATCTTCTGATTCTCCCTCTCAATGAGATTATAATAAACATTCTGACATTGAGTTCACTGATGGCAGAAAAAAAGACCAAGAATATAAATGGGAACAAGTTAACTGACTAGTGTAGGATAGAGGAATTGAAGGGGATCTCACACATTTTTACAGAGCCTACAAACGAGTGTTGGGGAAAAAGGGCTTATTTCCAAGATGTAACTTTATTTATGTTACCTCCTGGGGACTGCCATCACAAAGGATGTTTCCCTGATCCTTTCTCAGACTTTTTAGAGACATGAATTTCATATGTCCCAAAGCGATTTCTGTCAAGATGTAGCTTTTATGAAGCTTGAACATAAGGGACATTTCAAGAGCTGGTATATGGTGGAAAGAAATAGATTTTTGTGCCACAGTACTATAATCAAGCCTATTTGGAATTCAGACAAATTTAGTAAATACAAAATATATAAGATCATGGTTTCATCTAATAACAGTTAGCATTGTAATTATGACACATATCTAAAAGAAAGAGAAGTAAAAAGGAGGGATGAGATTGCAGGTGTGAGCTATACAGGTTTATCTGCCTTTAGCAAGAGGTTTTATAAACATCTTGGGAAATCAAAAGCCACGGGAAAACCTATACTCCTTCCGTTAATATGGGGAAAATCCCCACATCCCAAGGCTTGTTTTTTATCTGTTTAAGAGAGTGAGCAGAGTGAAGTTCATTGAAAATGTAGCTTGGTGGAAACATTAGAGGAATGGAGAGCAATTAAAATTTCCAAGACTATAGGCAAGTGACATAGAAACAGCAAACATTGCAACTATAGAAAATTGAGTACTTCAGTCAAAGGAAAGAAAAATTGATAACAAGAGGCAGACAGTACGGATGAGTAGATCTGTAGAAGCAGAAGTAAATTCTAAAATGGTAGCAGAAACATCGGTATTCAATCCATCTGGGGAAACATTATGTACAAAACTTCTAGCATACCCAGTGAAATAGCAGCTGTAGAGAGCACAGTCTTTTTCCTCCTATTAAGAAGAAAAAGTACCACAACCTAACTTATACACCAGCTGCAGGAACATGTAATCACAATCAAATTCTCATTTCATTCATCTTTGGTCATTAACAGTATTATTTCTGTCTCGTTAGCTCATCAGCAGCATCTGATTTTATTTTGCCAAGGACTGCAAAGACCAAAGAGAAGTGTCCCTGGACTAGAGGCTCTTTTTATCAATATGAATAATATATCATATTCAACTTGGTTTCTATAGAATCATGGAATAATGGGTTGGAAGGGACCTCAAAGATCACCTACTTCCAACTCCCCTTGCCATGGACAGGGACACCCTCCACTAGACCAGGTTACTCGAAGCCCCATCTAACCTGGCCTTGAACACTTCCAGGGATGGGGCATCCACAACTTCTCTGGACAACCTGTTCCAGTGCCTTACCACCCTTTAGGGTGTTTTATGGTGCAGATGCTTACAAGAGGAAGAAGTAGTGCAATGTGACTAGAAGAATTAAAACAAGAAAGAGCTTATAAGAGAGCTTAAGTTGTCAGATGGTCTTTTGTTACAGCACTGACCATGAAATAGCTTCAGAGTAGTCTGATAGCACCCAAGGAAACCTGTGTGTTTGGTTCTTCTATAAGATGCTCTGGTCAAATTCTATTATGACTTGAGGAGTCATAATAGAACTTGAACTCAATGGCAGAGAGTCATGGGGATTAACTTTGCGGGAATGTGTACCTCTTTCTGTGAAGATTTTGTAACTTTTAAGGCTATTTGGGTTACTAAATCTGCCTAAGTACTTTTTAAAAGATTGCTACGTGGTTTATAAACTACTCTTCCAAAACTGATTCTGTCATGTCATACGTTAACTCATTCCTCACTGAGCGAAATCTACATCTCAAAGGCTTATTATTTTTACAGTCTATAAAGGTCTATTATGTATATAAAATGCATTTATACTAAAAATTAATTCCACTGTTTTTCTGAGGTTTGGATCTAACTGTAGCTGTCTAGCCACACTTACAATACTTGACCTCTGAATTGGGATAAAATAATTATAAAACCATGATTATAAATATTGAAGCCCAAGGATTCTTGAGTTTTTGAAGTGGACTGTCTCCAGGATTCTCATTCATGAAATAATGAATTCTTGATTTTTTTGACAATTACCTTCACTTTTCCCTCTCCATTGTTCTGTGTTTCATTTGACAGGAGGTTTGGCCTCTTATTGCTGTCCCAACTTTTATTACAATTCTGTAGGTTAGTTGTTATAAATGAGAGGCAACAATGTGTACTTACTCATAAGTATTTGTCTAACGCATACCCATAACGCTATTTAAAATTCTCAGAAGGAAAATGCATGAAATAGACTTAAAAAAAAAACCCCAACCAAACAACAAACCAATCCAACCACAAAAACTTTTAGTCCCTGTAAGGTGTTTGGCTGAAATTTTCTTCCAAATTAGTTCTATTTTCATTTTGAATCTGATAAGTGAGCTTTCCAGAGCCATTTATCAGCCTAGTCTTGAGTTTTCAAACCTTAAAATTGTACTCCTTTCATTAAAATTGGTAAAAATAGATACTGAAGAAAGTATGAGTCAGCCAAACCAGTATTAAAATATTTAAGATAGTTTTAAAAATTAATTTAATGCACAAAGGACTAAAGATTGACAATCTGCAGGGTTTACCCTCTGATCCACCTATGCTTATTCTCCAAACCTTCCTGGGGTAAAATTAACTAAAAAGGTCATGAACTTGTTCAAGTTTCATTTTGAAAGGATCAGGCAATTCTAAAGTGAAAAGGAATGGGATTGTCTGATTACCATAACCGGGGATAACAAGTAAGTATTTCTATTAGACTGATAAATTCTTTACTGGTGATGGGTTTAGAATAATAAAGAATGGAACTATATCATCATAGATTATTATAGCTTGTTTGGAAGCTTTCCATAGTGAACAGTTAGAAGAAGAGAGGAGAATAGGAGGTATACAAATCCATGTACTGCTTATGAAGAAAATTTATTCCTGAACCCTAGAAACTTGTTCATTAAGCATATCTGGGGTGAGAGTTGGGGGCACAGACGTTAAAAAAGAAAAGGGGGGGGGAAAAAGTAGGCATAAAAGCAAGAATTTGGCATATTTCTTTTTTCTTTTTTTTTTTTTAATTCTGCCTGTAAATCAGAATTTCTAATCAGCTGAATGTAACACTCCATCCAAAATTCTCAGAATGACAAAAGGTGCCATTGCCAGTGAAAGACAAAAAGGGTTACAGCTATAAGCTATAGTTAAGTTTTCATGCTGTTTTAGAAACAAGAAAGTATAACTTCAAATCGGTAGGGTTTTAATATTGTCTGATACAAAATGAGAAATTTTTCCATCTAACTGGTTTTGTGCATTGCCTGAACACCAACCACAAGTTTGCATGCAAAGTATACTGTCCTTACAAAGATGCTCCTCTCATCATCTGTGTTTCTGGGATTCTAACAGTAAAGTTGAAAACTGAAAAATAGTTCTTGTAGAAGAAGTTATGTGAATTTGGTTGATTGCATACAAAAGTACAAAGTGAAATGGAAAAATAGAAGATAAATATGACAGGGCATATTTTATTGTTCATCAGGAGGAAGGATCCTTGACTTGTGTTTGAGAGATGCACTATAAGGAGCGCTGACTTGCTGTTACAAAATGTGCCAGTGTAGATCTAGGACTAAGTGTTTAAATTAGTCTTTCTGACTCCTTGGAGGTATCTTCCTATCATCTTTTTATTAGAGATGTAATTTTTCATGGGCACCAGTTGATGTCCTACACGTTCAGCTCAATATAGTAGAAAATACGCTTTGAGAAAATGTGGTCCTAAATCTCAATTTCTTCTTAGAGTTAGTCTTAGGCAGTAAACAGTGGTGGATACTTCTGGTTTCTGTCTGGTTTTAAGACCTTTTAATTGGAATTATATTTAATGATTCTTGGCATGCAGTAGTCTAGCATCATAAAAGTGCTCCTTTCTCAGACTGACAATCAAGGTAATTTCAATCCCAGTTCTCCATTTTTCTGTTCTCTGTTCTCTTCTCCCCACACTATCATTTATTCAACTGTCTTCTGGCACAGAGAGCTGGTGTAAAGAAGAAGAATTCATTTTCCAAATTTGGCACTGATATGAAGAGGTTGGCAGTGTAGACATATCAATTTTTTAAGTCATCAGTGAAATTCCAGCTCATTGCCAACCCTAATAAAGGATTATAATTTACAGACATGCAGAATGAACTTGAAAAGACCTAAATGACACTTCATAACTGAATGGACAAATCATTATGACCAAGTGACAATAGAAAAACCTTGTGAGCGTTATGAGAAATCCTATATGACAAATGACATATAACTTCAATTGTAAAACTTCCAAAAGATCTTGGAACCCATACTTTTTCAAACATTGAGGTCACCTTATATGGTTTTATGTGCCTGTGTCACTATGTCCATTTGTTCAGTAATCTAAATATAGCTTTTTAAAGTTTTTTTTTCCTTACTGCAGAAGCATCATGATTGTCCATCGACTATACTCACAGTAGGGCATGATACTACAGTGAACTGTATATTTTGAGATGGGTAAACCATCCTTTAGATTCTGGGGAACGGCAATCTGTTTCATGTGAAGAATTTCAGCAGGGCCATTACTTTCCATTTGCTTCCATGCAAATTCACCAAAAAGCTAAAATGTACCGTGGATTAATTATTTGACTCCAGTAAAACTTCAGATGAAAACTTTCAAACTTTTTCTGAGCTTTCACTGCTGTAGAGAAGTTCCCTTTAAACAAACAAACAAACCAACAAACCCCAAACCAAAAAACTCCCCGTATTGCACCGTGGTTTTATTTTGGTGCTCAGAAATGCTCTATGAGAGCTGTGAGCAGTGCTTATTTTGCAAGTTAGTATTGTATCCTTGTTACCTTACTAATTTTTCTCCATTTATTTCTTGTATTTGCTTGAGTTTTTGCTTATATTGCTAATTGCCATCAGCTAGGAGGAAGCCTGATTCCTGAGGTCAAGAAAATGGGTTGAGAGTATTACACGTCAGGGCCCTGAGTGCAGTCCACCCTTGAAGGAGTAAGATGGCTGTGTCCAGGGTCAACTCCTTTGCTGCTGAGAGCTGCTGTGAATGAGGTGGGAGTGAGAGTCTACCCCCTCACTGTGGTATCCAACTCAGCCACACTGCAGCTATGTCTGCACCCAGTCTCACACCTTTGTGATGCTGACCCCAATCCAGACCTGCTGACTTGATTTCTTGGCTTGACCTTGGACCTACCTCACTGCAGTAGTCTTGAACACTGGACTGAGTGCTGCTGCTGCCCCCCTCTGTGAGCTTGCTTTATCTCTACATGTTCATACAGAAAGGCCTGCAGCAAAAATGTGTGGTAAGTAGCATTACTTTCATTTTGCCACCAATTCATAGTCATTATCTACGCTGAAAATTATCTGATTCCTTGGCTTAGACAATGAGTACCTCCCCATAAAGTTCCCTCCTTTCTCAGACCTGAAGCATCCTTTTTTACAATCACTGTTAGTTCTTCAAGGAGCAATACTCTGATTTTCATCTTCACCTAAACTGTCTTTGTTACTACCCTTCAAGAAACACAGAGGCTTCTACCACTAAAAAAGTAAAAAAGGAGAAAACAATCAAATAAACTGAACAAAAAGAAATTATTGGTTAAAGGCATACTTCCAAATACCATCTGTAACAGGAATAGTGACAATACATGCCTAGGATACCTTATCATAAAAGAATGCAAATCAAAACTCATTTCCCTTTATTTTCCTTTGTTGACAGCAGATGTTGTGAACATTAAAAGCAGATAGTGAATGTGTAGAGAGATGTATTAAATGAGTCTCCGGAATGATTGACACTTCTCAGTTGTAGAGAGTTGACTGATGAAGAGATGATCAAGTTTACTGACTTTGAGGCTATCATAGAGTTATCTTTGTTGAGATCATAAAATCATAGAATTATAGAATGGTTTGGGTTGGAAGGGACCTCAAAGATCATCTAGTTCCAACACCCGTGCCATGGACAGAAACACCCTTTTCTAGACCAGGTTGTCCAAAGGCCCATCCAAACCGATATTGAACGCTTCCAGAGAGGGGGCATCTACAACCTCTCTGGGCAACCTGTTCCGGTGCCTCATCACCCTCACAGTAAAGAATTTCTTCCTAATATCTAATCTAAATCTACCCTCTTTCAGCTCAAAGCCATTACCCCTTGTCCTATCACTCCATGCCCTTCTAAACAGTCCCTCTTCAGATTTCATGTAGGTCCTCTTTAGGTACTGGAAGGCTGCTATAAGGTCTCCCTGAAGCCTTCTCTTTTCCAGGCTGAACAACCCCAACTCTCTCAGCCTGTCTTCACAGGAGAGGTGCTCCAGTCCCCTGATCGTCTTTGTGGCCGTCCTCTGGAACTACTCGAGCAGGTCCATGTGTTTCCTAAGCTGCAGGTCCCAGAGCTGGATGCAGTACTCCAGGTGGGGTTTCATGAGAGCAGAGTGGAGGGGGAGAATCACCTCCCTCGACCTGCTGGTCACACTTCTTTTGATGCAGCCCAAAATGCAGTTGGTTTTCTGGGCTGCAAGTGCATGCTGCCAGCTCATGTTGAGCTTCTCATCAATGAATACCCCCAAGTCCTTCTCAGCTGGGCTGCTCTCAATCCATTCTCTGCCCCACCTCTATTTGTGCTTGGGATTGCCCTGACCCATGTGCAGGACCTTGCACTTGGCCTTGTTGAACTTCATGTAGTTCACACAGGCCCACTTCTGAAGCCTGTCAAGGTCCCTCTGGATGGCATCCCTTCCCTCCAGTGTGTCAACCGCACAACACAGCTTGGTGTCGTTGGCAAACTCATTGAGGGTGCACTCAATCCCACTATCCATGTTGTTGACATAGATGCTAAACAGCACCAGTTCCAATGGTCCCAATACTGACCCCTGAGGAACGCCACTCATCACTGGTCTCCACTTGGACACTGAGCCGTTGACTGCAACTCTTTGAGTGTGACCATCCAGCCAATACCTTATCCACCGGGTGGTCCATCTGTCAAATCCATGTCCCTCCGATTTAGAGGGAAGGATGTTTTGTGGGACAGTGTCAAATGCTTTGCACAAGTCCGGGTAGATGGAGATGCTGACTCAGAGTGTGATTAATAGTTTTATCTAGGAGCTGAATTATTCAGCAATTAAAAATACATTTAAAAAAAAGAGATTATTTAAAGTCTTTTAAAAAGCTTAGAATGCTGATTAGAAATAGGCTGTAAAATTCAAATCAGTGTCCATATGATATGTTTGCTTGTTTGTTTTGATAAAATGATATTTTATCTGAAATCAAATATACACTGAAAGAAAATAATGGAGATCTTGGTGGTCTGTTTCACCTACAGGAACTTGTTAGTCTACCTTTGCCAAGACTTCACTTGTTTTGTTGGTTTTAAAAGCTTATGAGCATTTATGTAATGTTCATATAAATGTGAACCACAAGGACAGAATTATTTCGTGTTTAACAGATGTCAATGTCTTAGCATTAAATCCAGTTTATTTACAGCAGATAATAACAATGTCTTGCAGCCTCTCTCCAACTGATGATCTACACTAGTGACTTCAGCTGTCTGTTGAATATTTAACCTTGTCTTCGCTATCATATCAGCAAAGATAGTATTTTTAAATGAAATTCAAGCAACTACATCAATCTTGCTTTTAAAAGCAAATAATTTTTTTCATTCAGCTTCTGGTATTAGAAAAGCTGCAAGACAGATGACACCAGACAGGAATTTCCACAGGACATGCTTTTTTCCAAAGAGTGGGAACAGCTGTTCTTTTGTGGTGCCAAGGAAGTATTTGAAGATGTGTCACTACACTGTGCTAAAGGCAGAGCATTTGTGTCAAGCTGGTCATAGTTACGGACTGATGCCATTCTTACTGGACTTGACCCACAGACTTGGATGGAGTAATGTTGCAGGACAAATTCTGCATGCATGGTGTAGAATCCCACAGGCAGACACTATGCTACAGTAGGTATATTCATGTTCTTCAGTAATGCTATGAGCTAATTAGTATGCAGCAGAAATTCATGGAGGTACAGGATATTAAAATTGATGATTACTGACTGACCACAGTGCAGACAAGTTCATGCCAGCTTATAACAAACTGAAGTGACTTACTAATGTTTTCTGAATCCTGGCATCATCCTTTGGCTTACAGTTGAATCAGTGTTGGCTGAGGCCACCTTCGTGCACATGTGACCCCTCCTATTCACAGCATTAGTGAAGATATTTGCAATGTTTTAACTAAGAATGGTGTGTGATTGAGCATCAAAGAATATCTGTTTCTTCCATTAAATAAATAAATATATGTATCTTCCATGCATTTGTTACAATGAAGATTATGATTATTACTGAAGTATCCCAGGACTTTCCACAAAACTAATTGGTATGGTGATGATCCATGCTTTGACTATGCAGGCAAAGGGAACTGATGACTTGCCTAAGAGGCAGTAAGATAGCCCATTACCCCTGCCTCTCCTTCTTTGTCCCCCTTCAACTCCCTTGACTCCCATCTGGTACCAGAGAAATGCCTCTCTCTTGGTAACAAGTTACAGTACATTACATCTCCCTTCTGGAGAGGTCCTGAGGGTGTGTAGCTGACAGCACAGGACACAAACGACAGTCAGGTTGGTGGCAGACTGATTGATGGCAGATCTAATATATGATTTTGTAAGAACTATCTCTTCTGGACTTAGGTGAGGAACAAGTCTAGTTTCCTGAGAGAGGTGGTGAGGTGGGCACAATGTTTTGTTTGGCCTTGATGGAGTATGCAGCTATGTCTCTGGTTTTGGCTCTCATGGGGCCTCCTATTTCTGTGTGAGGTAGTCCTGCTGAGTCTTGTGTTTTGCAAAGGTCTTGGTGTGCAGAGATGAGTATGAGCCTTGAAGGTCTTTATAAAGAAGTACATAGTGAGAGTTGTAATGAAGGAGTTACCCTACATGTGTAGAGCTATACAAGAAGGAGATTGAAGGGTGGTGTTGCATATCTGCTCTGGAAAGACCTTTCTTTCACACTGGTGCAATGACCTGAAAAGATTTGCGGGAATGTAATTTCTCCATCTGACATCTTAGAGTGCTTCCTTCTGTGTAAGCAGGGGAGAAAGATGCTTGCCCTTGAGCAGCTGAATGATGGCTAAAAACAGGCATCTAGTGAATGTCATGTCTCACCCAATTTTGGACTACCTCTTTCAGTCAAATTGTACCCATAGTGAAAAAAGATACAAAATCTGGGAGTCATGAGTTTTCCTTCTCACTACTCTGCATACTAAACACAAAGCAGAAGCAAAAGCAGATGGTGGGCATTTTTAATGCCTTCACATATCTGCGTATCTAGGGAAGAGAGTTTCTCATCACTGTTACTTTCTGAGCAAGTCTAATAATTTGTATTAAAGTTCTCACAGCACATCCAGGTTTTGTTGTTTTTTTCTTTTTCTTAGTTTAGTTTTTGTATTGGTGGTTTTTTTGGTTTGGTTTTTTTTTTCAGTGTAACACATTTTTAGGGGAAAACCAAAGTTGCTTGACAAGAAAAGTTACAGCTTTTATATTTTTCCCTGAAAGCATCTATTTTAGTTAAATTGTCAAAATATGCCAATCTCTTGACAGCCAGAATTTATGTGGGTGTCTCAATATAAGGAAAACTATTTTGTTTTTAATTGTGGCAGCATCTGGAGGAGTATCCGATCTTATAAGTAGCTCATGCCTATCTAATTTAAAGAGCTGCCAGCTGGTTCAAACTATGCACATGGGCTTCATTTTCTTTACTGCAGGAAACTGAAGAATTCCACTGGAGCAAGTCATGTCTGAACAGCGCTTAGTGTTACTTGCCAGGGTATGGTGACAGCTTCATAGTGTTATAATATGATGCACTTTGCTGAAAGCTCTGATTAATAATACTAGGCTGATTTTTTGAAGGTATTTGACCAGGCAGCTGTTGCCTGTGTATTCAGATCAGTCTTTCAGAAAATCAAGAGAAGAATTAGTACTGTTGCTTCACTGCATGTATCAATCATCCCAACTCTTTCATTATAAATGTTGAATACTTGTAATTTATGTCATCCATATGTTGCAGTCTTTTGCCTAATGCATAAGAAAAGCACGTTATTATTTTCTATAGACTCCCTGGCCTTGCTAAGACTAAAACTACAGTTATTTGAAAATCAGCTAAGTTTTTAAGAAAGTACCTATGGCCCAAAGCCTACTACAGAAAACTTTCAGACTGAATGACAAATATGGTATTTTATGTTTGTAAATCATAACACATAGAATTAGTGAAAAAGAAAAGCATCTTTTAAATATGCACATGACAAGGTAGTAATGCAAACAAAACTTGCTTTATATAGGTACAAAGTTGAGCTATTACTTTTTTTAATGCACTGATTTCTGAAACAGAGACTGGCTGAAACTTAATGAACACGATGTTCAGGAAAGCGTACCTTGAGTTTTATGAAGTGGTAATTGAAAATTTTGAGATTAAATGTTCTCCGTAGGGGGAGGGAGGAAGAAAAGCTTGCTTTTTTTTTTTTTTTTTTTTTTTTTTTTTGACAACACATTGTTTGGATTGCATTTTAGTGTTTAAAAGGTCTGTTTTCACATCATTGGAACATATGTTGCTTCTGTTGTTCCAAAATATTGCTCTTTTATATATCTGTTTTATTCAGATCTTTTACATTTTATAATATAAACCTAAGTTTAAAAATTACTGACAATTATTTGTAAAATATTTCATTGAAAAAAATATATTTTTGGTTTGTCCACTTGCTTTTTTTTTCCCTGACTGTAGCAAAGAACTGTTTCAGGTGGGAAGACTTCTGTGGATATTTGCAGTTCTGAGAAATGCAGTCAGAATGATTTAGACCTTTAGGACTAGGAAGTTTTGAGAAGCCTGTTTCCCTTCTGAAACTCAAAAACCTGAATGTAAACTATTTAAATCTGCAAGCAATTTTGGAGGTTCACATAACGAAAAGTCTGCTTAGCTCATCCTTTCCATCTTTCAGCATATTTTAGTCCAGTCTAGTTTTAGAAGCCTCCAGAGACAGCAATTCTAAATGCCCCCAGGGAGAGAATTACCCCGTCAGGCTGGCAGACCTCTCGGTGAGGAGGGAAAGTGAATCCAGGCCTCCCCGTGGGAACCCTACAGTGATTGATTCTTGCCATGCCTGGACTGGCAGAGCCTTGCTCTCTCTTGCTCTGCACCTGTTTCTGAATACATGATAACCAGGGAGCTCAGTACGATGAGCAATAGGACTGTAAACTTATTTGAATCTGAGGACAAGTTGCAATTTGAGTTAAAACTGATCTAAATCTCTTCGGAATGCATCCTTGCTTCAGTCATCATGCTGGGTGTCCCAGTGTGGGCAGGAAATACGCCTGTTCTCTGGTGGCTGCAAATTCTACTCCTAATGCCTGGGATATTTCATTAAAACCCAGTAAAATATTTGTAAAGGCAGACAGTGACCTAGTGCACAGATGATGATTTTGAAAACCCTGGAAATACTGGGCAATCATTAAAAAAGAAGCAAAACCAAAACGACTTGTGGTAGTGCCCCTTAAATGCCATGTGCACTCAAGCATTAAATCTATACATATTCAAACAATTCTTATTTAAAGATGTTGTAAAATCACCAATTTGCATCCTGACCTCTGGTTTTCCTTAAAATATAACATTAAAAATATATTACAATACATACACTTCTGTGAGCAATAATACATGCAATTTATTTTTGTGGTAACGAAACTTAAGGATAGTACTGTAAATACAGTTGATGCATACAAATTGTTTCTCTGCATTGTAATAATGTGTGCATGAGCGACTTCCTTGTTATGCTCGAGTGATCAGAATATCATATTGTAAGAAACATAATTTATTCTAACACTTATTTATTTATTAAAAACACAAGCCATTATACATGCTTTAACAGCCAGCACTGTGTAATCTATTCCTTTATATTTCTGTGCTTGCAAATTGTGCTTGAAGGGATGAGGCTTACATATTTCATCTGGAGCCTCATTAAATGTGTTCTGGATGAAGCACCAATAATAAATGTGAAAAGGAAGGATGTGCTACTCCCCTCCCTCTTGCCATCTTCTTGCCAAGTATATATCACCATGATATTAAAACATTTAGCATAGTGGACAACATGCAGAGTAGCTAATCTTGGAGAAACCTTGGCAGAAGGAGAAAGAGCAAATATTCTGATTGTTCTGGATGGCAACTGCAACTGAACCTTTGTGGAAGGTTGCATACAATGATCTATTGCAACTTGATTGATTTTCAGACTTAATTTTGGACCAAAGTTTGGAGACCATAGACAATGTTTGGGAAATGTATTTCACTGTCTTTGGGCAAAGTTCACTGCTCTGCTTCCCTCTTTTTATGTCACAGAGGATGCTTGGCAGGCCATACCCGTAACACTGTGCATTTGTCTGGTATAGTTGGTTCTTCCTTGCAGCTACCTACAGTGCCCGCTGATAAAGGGAAGTACTGATGTTGGACTATAACAAAATCCTTTTCTTTATTCCAACTTATTATTCATAGCTTTAATGCAAGAGTGAGCTTTCTCACTGATTAATATAATAGCATAACTTTCAGCTGAGAATGTTATCTTATCAGTTTTATATCTACCAACAGATTAGCTAGCTTGTGTCAGATCAAGACAGGTCAGACTTATTTTTCAATCTATTCAAACTGAAAGGTTAAGAAGTCTACAGCATGAGTTCGCTTTTAGTTGGGTTAGCTTTTTAAAAATATTAATGAGAAATTAATTTTCTTTAAGAGAATCTGGTAATTTTGACAGATATCAAAATAACAGAAAGGGAAAAATAAGTTTTATCTTTTTACTTAAAATTAATACAATATAGATAGTGATATTGTAAGCTCTTTCTATCATTTCCAGAATCCTGATTTCTTTTGGAGAGACTGATTTATGATGAAAGTTGAGTTCAGTTTTTATAGTACTGTATGCTGCCCATGACAGTATATTCAGGAGGCAGACCACAGAGACAGCAAAGGAACTGTGTTGTTGGTGCATTTTATGATAAAGCATAACTTTCTGCTGAAAAATACACAATCCATTCATATCAGATTGGTAACAGAACATCAAACAAAATACTGTTATTGTATTGAAGTGTTATTTTTTCAATACAAGAATCCCTGTCCTGTGAACAGTCATTTAGGAAAGATTTTGCCAGAATTTTTTTGTAGTCATATGAATTTTTCCTGGCTATCACCTGCTTATAAATTCTCAATCCTCCAGATGGCACAAAAATAGCAGGAAAGGATTTGGGTCCAGAATAGAAGAATAAATTATCAAAAATCAAGTTACCAAATGAAAGAAGTAACATAAGGCCTAAGTTGCCTACAAGCCATGGAAGACCCAAATAGCATTTAAAAGATCACAAGCTCGAGCTGCCTCCTGCTTTGTGTTTGCAAAAAGTTTTCATTCTGTTTGAAGGTGCTCATTTATGGAAATCAATGTCATTGTAGATAATTCATGATCAGAAAGAAAGATTCAATGAATTTCTAAGATTATCTTGTCCAAGTAGAACAGTTTGATGGATAAAAAGTACAGAAGAACCAAAGGACTAGCAGTAGGTACGTATTCTCTTTTGTATTTCTCCAGAAGGCTAAGATCCAACATTTATTCCAAAATGAAATTAAACAATTTAACAATTATCTTCAAACATTTGTCATTTAAATGCTTGAACATTTCATAAGACAAATTATCCATGTCTGGTGGAACAAGTTCTGAAAACCAGGTTATACCTCTTCAGGTTCATTAACTCTGAATTTAACATTGTAATATAAATCATTTCCAACCCAATTTTCAAGAACAGAATTAAATATTTTTAAAAAATCAATTCTTATGCAGCAAAAAAATCAGGTTGAGAGTTACCACCACTGCTATTATTAGCAAAACCCATCTATCTTCCACAATCTGAAATCACTTGTAATTAATCCAGATATTGCAAGATAAATCCCATTACAGCTGATGCTTTCTATCTTATCCCGTGTCTTGTATAACGTATTTTTATTAATCATGTCTCTGACATCATTGCCTCTTTGAATTCACTGTTTTGCCTTAAGTGGAAAGGGGCTTTGCTTTTGTGGTCTGGATCTGCTCATTATGAGGAACTTGTCATGCTATTAGAATCTTTTGCTGATTGCATATTATTACTGGGGTTCAAGGGAATGACTGAAAAGTTTTTGATGCCATCTCTGATACAATGGACCTTCTTGCAGGATGACAAAGACACACAGGGTAGGTAGGATTCATCTCACCTAATTTTATCTACACGTAATCACCGGAAAGAAGTGCTTCCATAGGCTTAACCCTACTCACATTAAACAAATCCTTAAAGTGGAAAGATGTATTTGGACATATCTGTCTCTGTCCATTGACTAAAAAGAAAATTTAGGAGATAATATAAGCTGTATACTGCTTGCATAGCTAAGTTAGAAGAGCTGAATGATACCTGTAGTGCCTAGACAAATACTAACAACATTAAATCTTACGGTGAGTGCTATCCACCAACTAAATAAAAAGCCAGAAATGTGAGTCTAGCATCAGTTCTGTTGCAATGATTGCCCTTTGTCATTGTGAACAACTAATTTTGTTCTTGTTACTTGCTAAAATAGTAAGCAGTTAGCCATATTAATTGATAAATTAAACTTACAAGCATCTATGTTCATTTAAATGAATAAAATGTGCCTACATAAAAAATATTTGACTATCACTCTGTGTTAGAGTAACCTAGAATATGTCTCTACTTGGAAAGCAAAGATGGCATCCATGACCCTGATTCCAAATGCTGATCTGGAACTTCCTGAGCTTTGAAGAAAGAGGGATTTCATATGAGAATGGACTTTATGTTGCAGATGCAGAAGACATTTTCTTCTGCAGTTATTTATATTGTAGTGATCATCCACGTGTCACCTATCTGTCATGTAAGGAATACTATTCAAACCATTGAATATGATTCCTATTCTTTTTCCACTTAGAGTTTAAAGTGTTTCCAGAGTTACTTACCATCCCATAGAATATACTCGCTGAGGTGTGGGTTTGTTACCCTGATATACAGATCACTCTCTGAACTCTTAAAAGAAGAGTAAAATAAAATGGCAAATCTCCACACAAACATTCAATAATAGATGACACAGGGGTAAATAACTATAAGTATAAAATGCTTTATATCATTCCCACTAATATTTCCATACTTTGTTATGAAATGAAGAATTTTTAATTTAATTTATCAATCAATAGAAAAAAAGTCAGACCTCTGTAGAGCAGAGCTAAACTGGATTTCAATGAAGAATGAATCAGAGAACTATCTTAGTTGTTAGTTTTGAGGAATAACTAAATTAATAACTTTCATTCAGAAGGACAGTAATAAAAGCCTTCAAAAACATCAGCTGCCTATGCTTTCAGGCATAGATTTAAAGTGAGGTTTAGATCACTAGTAAAGCAGGGAGCAAAGAAGGTCCAGAGAGTGAATCATCAGCATTATGTACAGTTCTTTCATCTTCATGTTAAAAATTTATGGCATTTACAAGCCATGTGGTTTGAAAGTATGTTTTCTTGGCTGATTAATCTTTATTTATGCTAACAGGGATAAGCTCATAGTCCAGTGAACCGAAGAAAATTAATTAACTTAATAATTTTATTATGATGGAATTTGGAGACATGTTAATTGCCAAAAGAAAAAGAATGCTGACTGGAACTCATATCGCTGCTCTGGCAGGAGGACAGCAGGGGTACCCCCTTCTCTTCCCATCCCTTCCCATAGTGTTTGTGGTGGAGCGGGGGGGGGTGGGGGTGGAATGGTGTACAGATGCAGTGGGAGCCAGGGTACACAGCATCGACTGCTCCGCACCCTTGTCCTCCGCTGGGTGCCCACAGAGGACAGCCCCAAGAAGCAGGAGTACCCTTCCAGAGATCCTCCAGAAATCTCCTTGCAGATGCCAGATTTATCTGTGGCATCGCAAACCATCCCTGCTTCTCTATCTCCTGAGTGCTGCACAGGGCAAGTCACTGTTTCTAGTGCTCTTACCACAGTGAAGACTATCTTGATTTAATAGATTAAACATGGATTTTAGAAAGTACGTGTGTGTTCAAGTATTTTGCTGAAATAGGGCTTAAATATCATTATTTGTTCCCCAAGGACATGCTGTTGTGATTCTTGGCTGCATTATTGGTTATTTATACTGCACCACCAGCGCATAATAGTCAGCAAACAAATGTTTCAGTCTTATTTGAACATCTGCTTAACCTCTTCCATTATTCTAAACTTGATTGTTACAATGAAACAAAGGAAAACAAAAAATGAGAAGTAGATAACATCTTGGGGCTAACAATTCTGCAGCACTGAATATAGATTAGAGTTCTTGATACATCATCCTAAGTACCACATCAATATCAATAAAAATAAATGACAGGTTGGACTGATGTATGGACTAGCATCACTGAGCCACCCCTCCCAGCCAGTCCCTTGAAAAGGCTTCCTGTTGTCCCCTGAGATAGAAACTGGTTTTTTTTCTAGAACTGGAGTCCTCTAACTCCTTGTCAAGTGATGCTGCCTAACCTCTTCCTAAATGAGCGTGGAACTCATCTTCATCCCCGAAAACTCAGGTGTTGAGCCCTGTAAATCCTGTAGCAATTTACCATTGAACAGTTTTTAAAAGAAAACTTTTAAAGATTATACTAGTCATCATTATCTTCAGTCATATCTTTTGTCAGAAGTATATTAATGACTGACAGAGATGCAGCAGTAACTAGTTAAGTGAGAACTCATGTGAATGGTACTATGTGAATGTCCCGATGTCACCATCCCATGGTTATCAGAACTAGAAAAGACAAGTTTTTATTTAATAATTACATTCTTCTGAAATATTTTTACATATTTTACTGGTTTATTTTTGTCTGAAAAGCAGTGAAACACTTAGTAATTACCCAGCACCTCCACATGCCCAATTTTGGCAAAGCATACAGTGTCGCCAGAAGAAAACAAGAAAGAATTTAATTACGATGCCCTTCAACCTATTAGCAGTCAGGGCTGAGGTACCACATTGCTTCGGTGATCTTTGCAGACCAGAGCTTTTCTTTCCAGGAGGAAAAGCTTTGGCAAGCAGACTCACTCACCTTTTCCTTGCTCTGTGTGACCTTTTGCAGCTGGAAGAGTGATGGACCTAATGCTAAGATGGATTAATACAAGAGGATCTAAGGAAAGCTGTAGATTAATAAGAGTGATTTAAATTAGGAACCTACCTGTTCTCTGCTCGGAAGCAGAGAAAACAAACTCAGTGTGGAAAAGGAAGGAAGAGACAAGACATGCTAAACCCAGTATGTTTTCCCTGTATTTTGATCTTGATCATCATTCTCACTTGTGTTTCATTCAACCACAAAAACTTAGGGTCCATACTGATGAAGTGCTATCTGTCCTGGACAAAGGTAAATGTTACCATTGAAATCTTACCTCTCTTCAAAGTGGTCATCTGCACAATTTGCAGGAGAAATAATGTCTGGTGAGGATACTCAGAAGACTTCCTGTAATTCTTTGTATGTTTCTAAAATAACAAGTATGTGCTTCAACATATAAATATATGTTGAAATAATTACTGACCAGGATAGTTTGCTACATCAGAGAGAGACAGTGGATTGAACCCAAATGATCCCTATGAGGTATAAAGGCAATTACACCACTTACCACTATTCAGAGGTGTCAGGCTGCAGGGTGTGCCCTACTCTTTTGCCAGTACTGGATGGCAGTAGTGAGCACACCTGTGGGAGGTGTGCCCAGGTGGAGGAACTCCTTTTAGTGACAGAGCTCTGGGAGTAGCTGAGTAGATTGAGGAGTAACAGGGAGTGTGAGACACAGATAGGCTACTGGAATCACACCCTGCTTTCTTAAGGACAAGCAGGCAGGATGCATGACATATGACATGGAGGATTCTCTATCCTCTCTCCACTGGCTGAACACAGTGACATAAGGGATAGGGGAGAATGGCAACAAGTTCTGGCCCAGTGCACTAGGCATGTCTACCTTGTGACTTCCCCACCTTCCCAGGTGCCCTTGCATAACACATATAGAACTGAACAAAAAGGAGGAGGATGGTTCATCTAGCTTGGAGGTGTTGCTGAGGCTAAGTCGGCGTATACCCTGCATCAAAACTGCTTCCATAAAGAAAAAAAGATGGATCATTGCCATAGGAGACTCCATTCTAAAGGGAACAGAAGGCCCAATATGCAGACTGCACTCACTTCTCAGGGAAGTCTGCTATCTCCCTGGGGCTCAAGTTAAAGACATGAAAAGAAAGCTTCCCACCCTGGTACAGCCCTCAGATTATTATCCATTGTTGATTTTTCAGGTAGGCAGCACTGAAGTTGCAACAAGAAATCTGAGGGCAATCAAGAGAGACTTTAGGGCCTTGGAAGAACTGGTTAAGGGATCAGGGACACAAGCAGTGTTCTCCTCCATCCCTCTAGTTGCAGGGAATTATGAGGGGAGAAACAAGAAGAGCCAGCATATCAATACCTGGTGACAGATGCGGTACACCTGTCTCAAAGAGGGAAAAGAATTTTTACACAGGAGTTAGCAAGGCTCATCAAAAAAGCTTTAAACCAGATTTGAAGGGGGAAGGGAATAAAAGCAAGCTCACTAGAGATAAGCCTGGGGGTGGCACACCAATGTTTGTGGGACAATGTGCTAATGAGGTCCTTCAGCCTGCCATCTCAGTGGAGGTAAGGGATGGAGAGCCACATGACAGCGAAGACACAAGAGTTATTGATAGATTAGAAACCACAGAAGGTCATGTAGGAATCAGGGCTTCTCCCCTCAAAAAGGTGATGGGATCAGTAGCCCAACCGATGCATGCAACATGGGCAACAAACAGGAGGAGCTGGAAGCCATTGTACAGCAGGAAAACTTTGATATATTTGCCATCACAAAAACATGGTGGGATGACTCACACAACTGGAATGCTGCAATGGATGGCTACAAACTCTTCAGAAGAGATAGGCAAGGAAGGAGAGGCAGTGGGGTGGCCTTATATGTTACGGGTGTTTCGATTGTCCAGAGCTTGAAGAAGGTGATGATAGGGTTGAGTGTTTATGGGTAAGAATCAGGGAGAAGGCCAACAAGGCAGATCTCATGGTGAGAGTCTGTTAAAGACCACCAAACCAGGATGAAGAGGCAGATGAAATATTCTATAAGCAGCTAGGAGAGGTCTCACGATCTTTAGCCCTTGTTCTCGTGGGGGATTTCAACTTACCAGATGTCTGCTGGAAATACAATATAGCAGAGATGAAACAGTCTAGGAGGTTCAACTTCCTGACATAGCTGGTGAGTGAGCCAACTAGGGAAGGTGCCCCACTGGACCTGTTGTTTGCAAACAAAGAAGGACTTGTGCGTGATGTGACAGTCAGAGTTCATCTTGGGCATAGCAATCGTGAAATGATAGAGTTTTTCATTCTCAGAGAAGTAAGGAGGGGGTCATCAGAACTGCTACCTTGGACTTCCAGAGGACAGACTTTGGCTTGTTTAGGAGACTGGTTGGCAGAGTCCCTTGGGAGGCAGTCCTGAAGGGCAAAGGAATTCAGGTAGACTGGACACTTTTCAAGAATGAAATCTTAAAGGCACAGGAGCAGGCCATCCCTATGTGCTTGTCGTGGTTTAGCACCAGGCAGCCACTTGCTCACCCCTCCACAGCAGGATGGGGAGGAGAGTGGGAAAAACAAAGACAAAACCCCCTAGGTTGGGATGAGGACAGTTTACTGGGACAGCAAGGGAGAGGGAAACAACAACAGAACTGATGACAGATGATGTGGTTTATCCCCAGCCGGCAGCTGAGCTCCATGTGGCCGCTTGCCCACCCCTCCCCAGGCGGGATGGGGAGGAGAACGGAAAAACAAAGAGGGTTGGGATAAGGGTAGTTTACTGGGACAGCAAGGGGGAGGGAAAAAATCAACAACAGTACTGATAACAGATAGTAAAAATGGGTGATAACAGAGAACGATTTACTGATCCAACGACCAACCGACCAGACACTCAAACCGTCCTGGAACCGCGCGCGCGCCGCCCCCTCCCCTGCCCGACTGGCCCCCTTTTATGGTGAGCATGACCTCCCATGGCATGGAATAGCCCCCGGCCAGCTTGGGTCACCTGTCCTGGCTCCTTGTGAAATTAACTCTATCCTTGCCAGAACCAGGACAACGGAATGTTCACAATGGGTGACAACAGAAAACACTTTACCACTCTGACCGACCAACGGGACGCTCAGCCCACACTCAGACCTTCCCGGAGCCGTGCTGAACCCACGCCTCCCTGACTAGCTCCCTAGAATGATGTCACATTGTATGGAATAGCCCCCGGCCAGCTTGGCTCACCTGTCCTGGCTCCTTGTGAAAATTAACTCTGCCCTAACCAGAACCAGGACAGTGCTGAAAGACAACCTGGTGAAGAAGACTGGCCTGCCTGAACAGAGAGCTTTGGCTGGAACTCAGGAAAAAAAAAGGAGAGTTTATGGCCTTTGGAATAAGGGGCAGGCAACTCAGGAGGACTACAAAAGTGTCATGTGGTTATGTAGGGAGAAAATTAGAAGGGCCAAAGCCCAACTAGAACTTAATCTGGCTACTGTCATAAAAGACAATAAAAAATGTTTCTATAAATACATTAACAACAAAAGGAGGACTAAGAAGAATGTCCATCTTTTATTGGATGCAGGGGAAAACACAGTGACAAAGTATGAGGAAAAGGCTAAGGTACTTAATGCCTTCTTTGCCTCAGTCTTTAATAGTAAGACCAGTTGTTCTTCAGGTACCCAGCCCCCTGAGCTGGAAGACAGGGGCAGGGAGCAGAATGAAGCCCCCATAATCCAAGGAGAAATGGTTAGGGACGTGCTACACTACTTAGACACACACAAGTCTATGAGGACTGATGGGATCCACCCAAGGGTTCTGAGGGAGCTGGCAGAAGTGCTCACTAAGCCACTTTCTGTCATTTATCAGCAATCCAAACTAACTGGGGAGGTCCCAGTTGACTGGAGGTTAGCCAATGTGATGCCCATCTACAAGAAGGGCCAGAAGCAGGATCCGGGGAGCTAGAGGCCTGTCAGTCTCTCCTTGGTGCCGGGGAAGGTTGTGGAGCAGATCACCTTGAGTGCCATCACACAGCATGTTCATGTTAATCAGGTGATCAGGCCCAGTCAGCATGGGTTCATAAAAAGCAGGTCCTGCTTGACCAACCTGACCTCCTTCTATGACAAGGTGACCCACTTAGTGGATGAGGGAAAGGCTGTGGTTGTTTTCTGCTTAGACTTTAGTAAAGCCTTTGACACTCCTTGGCACAGTGTGTTTTCTTTCTTTTGCTGTGTGGGAAGGTATGGCTGTTAGGCTGCTTCTCTGTTCTGGATGAACTGGACAGGAGTTGAGTGCAATCTGGAGAAGCCAGAGAAAGAGAGGAAGCTCATATTTTTCTGTGTGGTGGTTGACCCTGGCTGGAGGCTAGGTGCCTGCCAAAGTTGCTTTATCACTCCCCTCCTCAGCTGGACAGGGGAGAGAAAATACAATTAAAGGCTTGTGGGTCAAAATAAGGACAGGGAGAGATCACTCACCAATTACTGTCATGGGCAAAACAAACTCAACTTAGGGAAATTAATTTAATTTATTACCAATCAGAGAAATAAAACCAAATCTTAAAAACACTTTCCCCTCACCCTTCTCTTCTTCCCAGGCTCAACTTCACTCCCAATTTCTCTGTCTCCTCCTCATCAGTAGCACAGGGGACAGGGAATGGGGGTTGTGGTCAGTTCATCACATGGTGTTTCTGCCACTCCTTCCTCCTCAGGGAGAGGGCTCCTCACACTCTTCCCCTGCTCCAGTGTGGGATCCCTCCCAAAGGAAACAGTCCTCCACCAACTTCTTCAATGTGAGTCCTTCCCATGGGCTACAGTTCTTCATGAACTGCTCCAGCATGGGTCCCTTCCACAGGGTGCAGACCTTCAGGACCAGACTGCTCCAGCGTGGGTCCCCCACGGGGTCACAAGTCCTGCCAGTAAACCTGCTCCAGAGTGGGCTTCTCTCTCCACGGGTCCTGCAAAGAACTTGCTCCAGTGCAGGCTTCCCACAGGGTCACAGCCTCCTTCAGATGCCTCCACCTGCTCTGGTGTGGGGTCCTCCACAGGCTGCAGGTGGAATC
Source organism: Balearica regulorum gibbericeps (assembly GCF_011004875.1). Taxonomy (NCBI): domain Eukaryota; kingdom Metazoa; phylum Chordata; class Aves; order Gruiformes; family Gruidae; genus Balearica; species Balearica regulorum. The sequence goes on along the minus strand of NC_046188.1, from coordinate 48,478,503 downwards.
TCTGCTGCACCATTAACCTCCATGGGCTGCAAGGGGACAGCCTATCTCACCATGGTCTTCTCCATGGGCTACAGGGGAATCTCTGTTCCGGTGTCTGGAGCACCTCCTTCCTCTTCTTCACTGACCTTGGTGTCTGTAGAGTCGTTTCACATATTCTCACTCCTGTCTCTGGCTGCAAATTCCTCCTGTTTTGTTTTTTGGGGTTTTTTTGTTTGTTTGTTTGTTTGGTTGGTTGGTTGGTTTTTTGGTTTGGTTTTGTTTTGTTTGCTGTGGTTTGGTTTGGTTTTGTTTCCCCTCTTTATTCTGCTATCCCAGAGGCGCTACCACCATCACTGACGGGCTTGGCTTTGGCCAGCAGCAGGTCCATCTTGGAGCTAGCTGGCATTGGCTCTATCGGATATGTGCAAAGCTTGTAGCAGCTGCTCACAGAAGCCACCCCTGTAGCCCTCCACGACCAAAACCTTGCTATGCAAAGTGAGTACATTCTGAAAAGTATATGACTTGAATTCAGAAGAGTTCTTGATTTTGTTTTCCATTACGTATGTATATATACTATGTTCAGGCTGTATAAATTGTTTTACTCCTATAAGAAAGTCAAAACATATTTACAAACAAAATATCTGTAATTAATTAGAGAAAAATACACAAAACTATCACCAAATCTACTGCATAATTAGAATAGTAAAGATGCTGTGCAGGAGTCAATAAAATTTTAATTTGCTTTTGATAAGTCAATAAACTATATACTATATATTTTCTACAGAAAAATTAAAAGACCCTCTGGAAACTCCAGTCCCAAATATATGTATATATACACATGTTACTATGTAATTTATCAAATAATAAATCTCTGTGGAGGGAAAATGCATTACAGTCAACAATGTCATGCTGTTGTGAAAAAGCATCATACTGGGATGTATAAACAAGCATACAGACTACAAGACACATACAGTAATTACTGTTTTCAGTATGGGTGATGCCTTAGGTGATGTATTGTATTTTGGGCGCCACAATTCAACAATGAAGTGGACCATTTGGACAGCAAAAAGATTGATCAAACATCTGAAAGTTATGACTTTTGGAGAAGGAGAGAACACACTGGGTTTATTAAGCTTACAAAAAAAGAAAATTTAGGGGAGACACAGTAACAGTCTTCAAATATGTACTGCCTTCTGCCAGAGATGAATAATCTACTCTCATGTCCCTGCTGAACAGGCCATGAAATAGTGGTCTTAAATTGCAGAAAGGAAGATTCAAGTTAGACACTTGGGGAAAAAAAATAAAAGAGTCTGAAGCACTTGGAAGTACTATAATAAAGTTTGCAATGGCTAAGAGGCTTTAGCCAGTGAAAATTTTCAGGGAGTAGATTACATGAATATTTTTCAGAAATGACACAGATGTGTATGAAGTTGACTTGAAGGCAAGGATTGACTTAATATTGCTTGTCTCCTGTTTTTTCTCTGATTCTGAGACTTCCGAGCAGTGCTTTTGAGTTAGTTTCCAGCTGGGATAAGAGGAGACTGCAATGTTCTTTTCTCTGATCCAACACATAGGGTATTTAGCTCAGACCAAAAATTCATTTAGCCAAATATTCAGTGTCTGGCAATGGATATGTAGGAGAAGTGTAGGAAAAATAACAGGATATATAGAGTGAAATTCTTACGCTTACTTAGTTTCCAGCTAGTAATTATTATATCAGTTTTAGTCAGGGGCTCCCTGAGCCTAATAGTACACATGGGTAATTGTATTTAGCAACACACAGATGGATTTATCTTCTGTGTATTTGTTTAATCACTTTTGAACAGTCAAACTTGAAAGTTAAAACTTGTGCCCCAGTCTAGGACTCCAAGAAACAGAGGCTTTTATGATGAAATAGATGCAAAAAAAATGTATCAACTGAAAAGGCTTAATCAGTCTGTTCTGAGGTTTGAAAAGTAACCACAGGTTTGAACAGTTTTTTCTTCTCTCTTCAGACATCTAATGATTTTTATTTTAATTCAGTTTGCTTAACTATTTCACAAGTCAATAAAATCAAAACAAAGCAGACCAGAACAATATACTATGATAGTCTTTTCATTTTGGCATCACAAATGGGTGATGAAAGGCATACTATCCTGTAATATGTGTCATTGGCCTGAATGGCAAAAACAAGCTGCAAAAAAAAAGGCAAAGCTGTTTAAAAACATATATGATGCTGAACAAATTTCAGCATAAGTACATCAACACAGAATTGGTGATGACTGTAGAACTGTGCCACTTTACATCAGCCAGTGGTCTGGAACTATATATGTACAGAAAGACTTTAATAAAAATGAAGTTAAGTCATCTCAAATTTATTCCCTTACAACCTAAGAAGTCAAACATGACTTGGCCATCACTGCACATCTGACAAATGACTTGCTTGACAGAAAGAGGTAAAATTCTCTCTCAGGAAAATGTTTTTGCACTGTGCATAATCTCAAAAATACAAAGTGATTGTGTCATTGAAAATTACAGGTATTTTTCAAGGTGCTTGTAGGCTTATTCTTTCTTTTATTTCCTTGGAAGAGTAATTGATGACTTCAGTTCTGAGTCTCATAAATTGAATTGTGGACTTTTGAGGAATAGTCATCAGAGAGAAACAGAATTCAGGAGTGAAGTGTAAATAAAATCAGCTTTGCAACAGCCTGGTAAAAAATTTAACTTTGTAAGTTTGATCCTCATCATTGACTGAAAGAGACTAATGTGCTCAACTGGTCTTTCAAGTTACTGGACATCCTGAAAGCTTTGACCACATCTTTACTTCTGGAAGTAAGCAGAAAGCAAGATTCAGAAGCAACTTTCTCATGAAATTGATCCTGCCTGGAAAAAACCTCTACAAAATATAAAATCAAACATACAAGACTAAACTTAACTGCCAGCAATCCTTTGAAAAAAGATGGTCTTTCCTGACCTCTACAACTTCAACCTGAAAATGCTGCTCCTTGATATGTAACGTATATATTACCTTTTACTTCATAACCAAATGTGAATGGTTGATGTGCTGTTCAGAAATGCTTCATTGTTATCTTTTCTTTTCAAAATTAGGGAAAATTCTTAAATGTGTTCTTATACAGCCTAGAGTTATACAAAATGATATTGTACTTTATCCTACTCTCCTTATAAGGTGTTCTTATCGTATCTGATTAGTTCTGTAGTCATAATCTGCTGTAAACATCTGGCTCAAATACTTCTTTGTTGTATGATTATATGATTATGTATCCTGAATACAAATAAAAATTTATTTAAAGAGTGAAATCAAAAGAAACACATGCCCTCAATGGTTGTCTAAACTGGCTTCTGAATATGACTTTTCCCTTACAAATCACAATAGATAAATATAAATCTTAAAAAGGTTAATTTTGTAATTTTTCAGTGTTATGCTGCTGAGGACTATGGGAGATGCTGAGTCCCAGCACTAAAGCTGGAAGTGTGCTTACACTGTGGACAGAGCTCCCATGGAGAGACAGAGGAGGTCGAGCATGAATGATGGAGTTATCAGCTTTCAAAGAAGGAACACAGAGGCACAGAGAGGTTAGGCTTCTGTCCCACAAAGTGTTTCACTCAAATGACTACCTCCTTCTGAAGAAAACTGGGAGTAAATGGGTGCATGCACATGTATCAGCATAAAGTGCTTCGCCCTGTTCTAGTTGCAAAACAACATTCGTTGGAAATGTTAAAGCAAAGGCAAAAGTTCCTATTTCCTCCTCCTGCTTCTGTGTTCCAGGCACTGAATTATCACTGCTTATTTTTACCTTTCTTTTGCATGAAGATGGAGTAGATGAACAGTAAGAGGAATGAATATGACTTTTTTGTTGGAAAAATGCTCATTACTGAACTAAACAGAAAAAAATTGGTTGATCATAACTCTGGAGGAAGTGTAAAAACACCTAAGCTAAACTGCAACAGCTAAATATTCTGTTCTAATAATGTCTTTAGCTAAGTAAAAATTGTGAAATATGCCGGGATCTATTAGTGACAGATATATTTTATTATAGGGTTGAATCATATAATAAAGATCAATCATTTGTTTCCTTTTATTGTTTAAACCAGCAAGGCTTGAATGCTTGTTATGATTCTGAGGGAAGGGCAGTCATTTATGTCAGTAATTCAATATCAGGTTTTGTGAGTAAAGCTAAATGCAGCATTTATTTTTGAAAGCTAGACACAAAGGCCAGATTGTTCCAATGTATGCCAGTTTTGTTCCTGTTCCATCAGTGAATCTGGGATGCACTACTTTCTATAGAGCCACTGAAGAGCCTGGCAGTTTTCATTCTATCACGTTACAGTAACAGCATGTCCTTCCCTGTATCTTCAACCTTGAAGTATGTATATCAGCATCTTCAATATTTTTGGTCTGACAACACATATCTAGGAAGCGTAAGATTATGGTATACATCTATGAGTTCTTTGATTTAAATAGATTTATTGTTTCACTTCGTGACATCATATAAAGAGTTCCAACAACAGTCATAGAATTCTCTTTCCATGTGATAACCTTTTCAAGATGGTTGAAACCTTTTTGATTCATTGCCTGGCAGAGGACAGTAAAATACATGTCAAAATGATTGTATCCTCTGGACATTTTTCCTATACCTGCATGCATTAAACATTTTAAACATGGCAAAGTGGCTTTGATTTCCATCTTGCAGTAACAGTTGAAATTAGAAGAGGATTAGTGTGTCTATGAAGGAGAGAGAAAGAGAGAAATTCTTTGCCTTGATTGGGTAAAATCAGATAGGAGAAGCACAAGAGAGAAAGCAAAATCAAACGGTGCAATCTCAGAGAGATTTCTTTTGAATTTTGTGTGTTAAATTTTCTATTACAGGAAATAACTTACTGAATTAAACTAAGCTAAAATTTCCATTCATTTGTTGTACAGAACTAGTGGTGTTATTACCTTTCTTTTATAGTCTGGAAGATTAGATAAAAGTAATAAGAATTAAAGTCACGTAAAAAAATTACAAGTAACAGTTTATGTGCTGTATGTCTGATCAGGGTTTAAATCAGGCTGTATTTGTAAATACATACCTTCGCAAGTTGTTCCTTAGTATGACTTTTACTCCTGTAAATCTATTTACCCAACATTGATAAATCACAGACAATTCTTTAAGAATATTCAGAACTCCAAATATTTATGCTCTGTATATTGGATTAGTATCTATCATCATAAATTGGTGTTGGTTTTCAATCTGAATACAGTAATACTGAGAACTATAAACAAACCTTACAGGTAGGAAAATATATACACACAAATTAAAAGTGAGCTCTTTCTTAAAAAATTTTACACTTCCATATGATACAAGAATATGTGAGTGTAGCATTCTATTTAGTATTATGCCCCTATGCCATACATTCTTGAGTCTACGAAACCAGAAATTGATCTAACTAGGGCTTAAAATATACCCTTCCAGATATCAGCAATGTCTTAGGATCTGTGATATCACAGAGTGATAGGAATTTCCTTTTAACCTTAAACACTGCCACTGTTCCAGATTGATCCCACAGATTTAACAATACCATCATAGATAATGTTATGGTTATTATGACACGATTGTTGTGCATCGATGCTACATATGGCAAAGTGAGTCAGAAAGTTTTTGAGATGGTGCTTCCTAATATTTTTTTCTATTATCATCACCACAGCTGCTGTAACAAATTACTGATCTCTGAAGATGGAACATCATTAAAATGGTTTAATAATAATATATAACAAACAAGTCAGAACTTTGTGGTTTTGAAGAAGTGTAAGAGATATTATTGGGCATACACAAACAAACAAAAATGCAGATAATTCCAGGGTGATTTGAATTTTCTCAGAAACAGATATACAATCTTATGTGTCACTTCAGCAAAGCCAAAGAAAGAAGAAAAGAACCTAGATAGGTATATTAAAGTCATTGTGACTCCCAAAGCTCTCCTGTCTTTTTAGCTATATTTGTTCATGGACTGTCAGATGGATGTAGTGACCAGACAGCTGGACCAAGGTTTCTAGCTACAGCTGAAATTCCTTTGCATCGTGAGCTGCTGAAAATAATTTTGAGGGCAATTAGGAGAAGATGTATCTAGACAATTCAGTGCAAGAATTCAAAACTTTAGTAACATGGCTGCTTTCTGTTCAGCTGACAATAGGTATTTTTTTCTCCTTGGAAATAATGTAGGACTCAATTTAGTCTCCTGTATGAATGAAGTCAATATGGTAGCCAAATTAATCTGCATGAAAAGAATATGGAAGGAGATGTGGGAAAAACTGTAAGGCAGTCTCACTGTAAATGAAATAGGAACATCTGAGTCTCAGAGAAATATTTCTGTTCTTCTTGTGTGCATTTCTCCAGTGTCTACTCTTAGTAAAAGAAAGTAGAATGAGAATTTACCCTTAAATAATTATTGTCAATATTATATCAGAATTAGTGTAATACAAAAATTATGTTTCAAACAAATATACATGTAGCAATAATAATAATAGTAAAAGAACAAAATAAAGACTTTATTTATTTTTAAACTAGTTTTTGTTTAGGTCATGCTATATATATCAGTCACAACTTACATGAACTAAGGAGTGGAAAGATGTTCTTACTCTCTAATGAGTGCATGGAAATCGGGGGGGAAATGGAAATAAATGTGAAACACAGGTTAATTTACTCAGTATCTTAGCATGTGTGGTATCTGTCCAGGGAATGCTATTTATACTACCATATGGACATACAATATGCTGTGTGGGCTGATAGTGCATTGAAAATAACATGAATGGCCTTCTCATGTCTGGATCCTCCCTGTGCTCTTAAAAACTGTATGTGACCTTAAATCCACAGTGAAAACAAGAGTGACAGCTGATTAAAACATATGAAGTAACTAAAACATGAACATTATCATATGAGGCTAGCTGATATTTTGCTAGGTTTTTATTTTTATATTATTCAGAAGATATAAATAAAACGAGTACCCAAGATAAAGGATATGAAGAAGGGGAAAAGAAAATGAAAGCATGATTGGAGGAAACCAAAACCAGGCATAGCCTAAGGTCCTTCTCAAGCAAAAGTCCTGTGAAAATGTATGGTTTTGATTACCTATTTCCTATAAACACTTAAGCAGTCATTTATTTTACTGCAGAACACTGACTAAGTGCAATACGGGTTTTCATTGCTACCAGCTTAGCAGAACATTACGTAATACTGACTTTACAATCACTTTGCACTCTGATTACATTGAAAGCAACATATTTGAATCAAAATGCTCATCACTGCACACATTTCTCAAAATGATGAATAAACAAATTCTATAGTGAAAAAAATGAAAGTAACAAACCTATAAATATTAGAACACTTTCATTTTAAAATATGAAATACTTCAGTTAGTTCACTGCGCTCCCTCAGAGACAAATGTTCAAATAGAAAATCCTTTGTGTCTTTCAAAATTAACTGACTCTCCTGTTGGCAGTCAAAGCCCAGAAGCCAGCTATTCTTTGCCATTAAAATAATCCCTCCTTGTCCTGGAAGGGGAATGGCTGTATTGGTGGGGATGAGCATTGAAAGCCACTGGTGACTTCATTCCCTCTGTTAATTGATTTTAGTTAATCTTCTGAGGACTGTCCTACTTTCTCAGTTTCATAATAATTATCTTCTGCATTATCTACTAGTATACACTAGTGACAGCAAAAGAAAATAAAGTTTTTATGAACCTTGAATTAAATTTGAAAATCAAGCTGGGGTGTCTTTCTAGAAGGTTATGGTGCTAACAAACAAAAATTAACTGCTGTCAATACAGCACTAATGGTGTCTTCTGACACAGAGAAGGATATTATATGACTTCAAATTCTACTCGTCAAAAAATGCTGTCAAAACTAAACAGGAAACATAATAGTGGACTACTGGTTTAACAAAAGAAACTGAGAGAAAAAACTACCTTATATTAATGAAAGCAAGGAAACACACCAGTATAAATAAAAGTAAACAAAAATAATGAATCATAGCTGATGTCTGGGAAAACATCATACACTATTCATGTGATACAATCACACTATTGACAATCATCCCAAATCATTCCAAAAGCAACTGTGATAAAGCTCTAGTGTGTGAAGATTTCACGTGACATTCACTTGAGGATAAATTAAAAATTATTAATTTATAAGTTTTATAGAGCACACATAGTATTTTCAACTTTCTGAAGTCCATCTGTTTACAGCTTTAACTTTATACTGGGAATGAGGATAGCAGAAGCTAACAAGGCTGACAACACCAAGGTTTTGTAGGAATAGACCTTGCTGACTTGGCTCCTAAACCTGATCATGTTTCTGCCTTCCTGAAGAATATAGCAAGCAATTTCCCTCTCATAGGTCACAAAATGTAACACAGAGAACTTTTCAAGGCAGAAATTTTGTTAATGACAATATGGAAGTGACAAAACATCAAAGATGATCCAAGATAGTATTGAAAGTTGTCATTTATTTTTCAGTTAGACTGTATATGAAGATTTGCTTTTCTTATCAAAGGTTCAGCAGAAGGTCTGTCAGAGTGCTTTTAAACTATGTAAAACGGTGTTCATACATTGAAAATAGCCTTTAGTTTATATGACAGATAAAGGAATACCCATTCTTTCAGTTCCATGAATTCTTTTTATGTCATATATTTCCTTATTATTGTTAATACCTTGCCATCTCTAATACCTTCACTTCAGGATAGCTTTTTGGTTTACTCATCTTAATCAAAGGAGACAGTATTTTCTTTAAGTTCAGCATTATAAAAATAGTTCTTTGCACAGAAAAATCACAAATATAAGAAGGGATAGAAAATATGTTAAATACTATGTTGAGAAGTTTGCTGCCATATTCTTCTCAGTAGAGTCATAATGCTCAGACATATTATATTTTACAGTTTTCTTCCTAACTCTATTGTCTCTTAGTCCATAAACAAAATCCAAAAAATGTGAGTTTTTACTATTCTCTTATATCATTTGGAATGGATCATTATAACAATGGAGAAAACCCCAAACAAACATGTTTCTCAAGAAACTTCTGTTGCACCTACTGTAATATACTGAAAATCTCTAACAAACCATCTGTAACTCAGTCTCAGACTACAGGAATCCAGCTGCACACTTGAATTACTATTGAATTGTCTAATGCTAATCCCATTTGTGTTCAGTATGACAGGAAAAACAGGCTTCAAATTTTAAAAGCAGAATAAGCTGAATCAAAATTCCATTCTCAAATGCTTCTGATTTGAATCAAACACATTTCTGTATGTCATGGATAAGCAGACCAATATCTTATGGGGCTAGAAACCTAGATCATTTTATAGCGTCAATTAAAATCTTCATGTATGACAAAGTCTTTCCCTAAGTGATTTCTGTGACCAAGTGAAAGAACCTCCCACCACTAAAAGCTGTGACCTTTCAGGATATGAAAGGTCACACCAAGAGAAATACATCTCTGTGCGTGCTACTTTTAGTAAATTTAATACATTTGATTTTTCATTCTAGTACAATTGTTACATATGGGTAATGGGTCCCAGGAAGTGAAGAGAGTGATTTGCCATAACAACCTGTTAAATGCCAAGAATGCCACATACAGTGTCATTACATTCTTCAACATCACAATACATCAGAATAGCAATACAAAATGTTTCTCTTAGGACAGTATTTCACAAGAAAAAATTTCAGTTACTATATTGAATCATAACAAGATGTTACATTTCTGTGAGTCAGCCTTTCTCTGGAATTCAGCTTTAACATCCTCTGTCTTCTGTAAACAATCATGTATTCATATATATTTACCAAGAATGTTAGACCTGTCTCTTTCTAAAATAACAGTAAGAAAAGGGCTCTAGTAATGTTCAGAGTTCAAAGCATTCTGACTGACAGACTGTCATGTTTTAACCCCAGCCAGCAACTGAGCACCACACGGCCGCTCATTCACTCCTCCCCTCACCCCATGTGGGATGGGGAGGAGAATTGGAATAAATAGGTAAAACTCATGGGTCGGGATAAGGACAGTTTTCTAGGACAGGAAAGGGAGAGTAAAATAACAGAAACAATACTTATAACAGAATATACAAAGCATGTGATACACAATGCAATTTGCTCACCACCCAGAAACCTGATACTCAGCTTGTCCACAAGCAGTAACCCCTCATCCCCAGCCAGCTCCCTTGTTTTGTACTGAGCATGATGTCAAGGTATTGAATATCCCTTTGGCTAGTATGGGTCACCTGTCCTGGCTGTGTCACCTCCCAGCTTCTTGTGAAAATTAACTCTATCCCAGAAAAAAACCAGGACATTTTCCCTTATTCGATACCATCTATGTCATGTCCAGATCCTACACCTTCCAATTAATCACCACCACATTTCCTGTCTTTGATATATATATGTGTGTGTATATACACATATACAGATATCGTTCCCTTAGTCTGTGGACTTTCACTCTAAAATATCCGTTGAGTTCATTTAGTCCATGGCTTTGGGCTCCATCTGTCAGAACAGTCTTTCAGGGCAGGAGACATAGTGTGTGCTGCTAGATTGTTGCATGCTGCATCCGGACCTCACAGCTGATGTATCTGGCACAGCCCATGCCCATGGTCTGTGGGTTGAAGATGTCGATTTCAAGGAAGCTGCTGGGCGCCAGTTGCTGCAGCCAGTTCTAGTTCCATCATCAATGCACGTTGCTTATTTTCATCAAAGTTCATCCTTCATTAATTTGGGTGATTCTTACTGTAACACCATTGATGATACAGCATATAGCAATTGTAGCAGTGATGACAGACAATGGCAGGGCTATTTAGCAATTAACATAATACAAATTGATTTATTGGCTTTTCTCACCCAAAATCAAATCCCCTTGAGGAACAGGTCAGACTTCCCCATCCTTCCGCATCACCCACCAAGTACACCTAGGTCCTTGGGCAAAAGCAGTCCTATGGATGGGTTCACCTTTGCCCAAGGCATGGCTAAGCCAGACTGTCTTCCCTAACATAGTCTTCATGTGCACTGCAGGGACTTTATCCTCTTCTACAGTATGTGGGAGTTTTGGGCAGTAACAGCTGAATTGACACCTAGTGTTAACTAACCAGGTGGCCTTTGCTAAATGTGTATCCCAATATTTGAAAGTCCTACTGTCCATTGCTCTCTGTGTAGTTTTTAGAAGCCTATTGTATCATTCAATTTTCCTGGATACTGGTGCATAGAATCATAAAATCATAGAATTGTTTGCGTTAGAAGGGACCCTAAAGATCATCCAGCTCCAACCCCCTCTTGCCATGGGCAGGGACATCCTCCTCTAGACCAGGTTGCTCAAATCCCCTTCCAATCTGGGATGGGGCATCCACAACTTCTCTGGGCAATCTGTTCCAGCATCTCACCACCCTCACAGTAAAAATATTTTTCCTTATATCTAATCTAAATCTACCCTCTTTCAGTTTGAAACCATTACCCCTTGTCCTATCACTCCATGGCCTTGTAAACAGTCCCTCTCCATCTTTCCTGTATGCCCCCTTTAGGTACTGGAAGGCTGCTATAAGGTCTCTCTAGAGCCTTCTCTTCTCCAGGCTGAACAACCCCAACTCTCTCAGCCTGTCTTCACAGGAGAGCTGCTCCAGGCCTCTGATCATTTTCATGGACCTTCTCTGGACTTGCTCCAACAGCAACAGGGGATGTGATATATCCAGTCAATGCCATGCTCTTTGGCCCAGGTGTCTATGAGGTTGTTTCAGAAATAAGCCCTGTTCTCTGAGTCAATTCTCTGTTGGGGTGCCATGTCACCACCAGACTTGCTTTTCAAGGCCCAGGATAGTGTTCCAGGCAGTGGCATGGGGAACGGGATATGTTTCCAGCCATCCCATGGTTGCATCCACCATTGTGAGCACATAGTGCTTGCCTTAGAGGGTTTGTTGGAGTGTGATATAATCAGTCAGGCCTCCTCATATTTATAGTTCAGCCATTGTCCTCCACCCCAGAGAGGCTTTAACTGCTTGGCTTGCTTGATTGCAGCGCACGTTTCACATTCACGGATGTCCTGTGCAATAGCATCCATGGTCAAGTCCACCCCTTGATCATTAGCCCATCTATATGTTGGATCCCTTTCTTGATGGCCTGAGGTGTCATGAGCCCAACGAGCTATAAATAATTCACCCTTATGTTGCCCATCCAAATCCACCTGAACCACTTCAATCTTAGCAGCCTGATCCACCTGCTGGTTGTTTTGACATTCTTCCTTAATCTCGGCTGCAGAGGAACTGTCCCAGAACATCCAGTAACTCAAAGAGAATATGCTCTATTCCCCACCTGTATGGAACAGTATTTCAGCTATTAGAAGTAAGTGTTCCTCTGCTCGAGAGAGAGGATATAGAGGGTATAGACTCTGAGGTACTAACTATTGTAACCAGCCTGAAGGAAAAAGGGGAGGTGAGAGAGCGGAAGAAAGTATCACCCCTCCATCTTCCCCATAGTTTGGGTATGATTATACAAGAAATTCTGAGAGATGTCGTCCAAGGTACAGGCATGACAGCAATGTCGTACAAAAACCAGCTTATCCTCATGACCAGTGATGTCACCATATCGTACGTTGATATCACACAGTACAGCAAAATGAGAATCCTGATCCCTCTCCCAGAGGTGATACACAGCGCTGCAGGGAATTCATACAGCAAGTAAGGATTTACATAACACAGCCACATGAACAAAAAAAAAGACCATTGTGACCAGCGTCTATTTACCTAAGATAATAAAGCTGTATGACAACTTTGTTTTAACACACTCTGGTCAGATTTGTCATTACTTCAATCCTTCGGGTCCCATGTTAGGCATCAAAATGGACTGCGCTAGCTGGCAGCTGAGCACCACGCAGCTGCTCGCTCCCTTTCCCCTGCCGCTCCTATGGGGGATGGAAAGGAAACTTGGAAGACAAAGGTAAAACTTGTGGATTGGGATAAGGACAGTTCACTGGGACAGCAAAGGAAGAGGAAAATAACACAACAGCAGTACTTAGAATATACAAAGCAGGTGATACACAATGCAATTTGCTCACTGCCCAGAAACCTACTGATCAGCCCATCTCCAAGCAGTGACACCTTCTCCCCAGCCAGCCCTCTTTATATACTGACCATGACATCATGATATCGAATATCCCTTTGGCTAGTTTTGGGTCAGTTATTCTTGCTGTGCCCTCTTCCAGCTTCTTGTGAAAATTAACTCTATCCTAGCTGAAAACCAGGGCACAGACCAAGCGATTCTTGGGAATGATCAAATAGCATGCAAGATCATTTCCAATTTTTTGCAACTAGCATGTCTTGTAGAGTCTTGGCTAGTCTCTTCAAAGTTATAGAGAGTGGTTCAGCTGCACACTTGACTTGCACTACTTCCTTTACTCTGAATTTCGCATGCCAGGTAGGAGGTGTGAGGCAATCCTCATTCCTACTTTTGCTTAGGGCATGCTTAGACTGCTGAAGCATCCATCCCTCCATCTGAGCCAAGGGAGTAGGAAATGAAAAAAAGAAAAAAACAATAAGCAAAAAAGTGGATACACTAAAGTCCTGATTGTTCAAACTGGTTTTATATATGTTTCTACACAGATGTAATTGTATAGTAAATCTGGGCATTTGAACTTTATGCAGCAAAACATACCCTGAGTTTTACAGGATGAGAAACAGTGATAGCATTCTGTGCCTGATCGACTTAAGCTAGCTCTGAAACAATACTGTCCCTTATTATGAACACAACACCACTGTGAATGAACTATTGAATCCTCAAACAAGATTGCATGGTTCAACAACTCAGTCTAAAAGTCTGTCTGACATTTTCTATTCTGTGTTTTAGGTATAGTTTTCATAAGAGAAACAGTGGTAAAAAAATAAGATAGGATCGCTTACTCTGCTGAATATGGTTCAACTGGTAAATTCAGGCATTTTCTTTCACGCTGTCTTTAACCAGAGAGCAATCACAACCAATTGCAATCCTTGATTTTTCCTGCCAAGGTAAACAGGCTTCACAGTTTGGAAAGCTGGACTCGGTGCTGGGGCAGCTGCCTTGCCTTCTGCCAGTTCTGGAGATTTGAAATTATCCTGAGCAGTGACTGGAGTGAGAAGAAACATCAGGCATGCTGCAAACCCATGGACCACAATCACAGAGAAAACATACCATAAAAGTTTCAGCTTAGGAGAAAATCATAAAGGCCCTGGATCTTCTACACAGCACAGTTTGGCACCATCCCTATTTTCCTTTGTTTCACCACTGAATCCAACAGTGTTACCCAGCTTCCAACAGTCTTTTGAGCAATAGTGGCATTGTGGCTGTGAGCACTTCTGGCTCTGAAATGGAATGCAAATGTTGATAACCTTCTGGCAGCGGATGTAATCCACCCTCTCCCATGTGGGCAGTGACAGCCTCAGACATTTTGTGCTCTAGACACTTCCAGATAGGAAATCTCCAGATGTTCCTGATTTCTAAGATAAACTGAATCAACGTGCTTGTGACGGTGTGCTCCCCCCACACCCCTGACCTGACCTTTATTTCCTGTAACCCTGCTCAAGTGATAACCACCAGTGGTGGTTGTGATGGATGTGTCTGGTCATGATGGTTGCATCCAGCTCAAAGTGGATTTGGAGGCAGATAATGACACAATAGCCAAGGGCTTATTTATGGCAATGCACCCACCTAGCCACAGTGTCTGACTCAAGCGAAATTTGGAAGAAACTAACATCTGCAGTCGGTATGCAAATATGACTATAAGTCAATCATCTCACGCCATAAATAGTGAGCAGCCCAAGAGCCCTTTGAGCTCTCCTGAAAGGCAGCAGACTGCACACCAGGATCTCCCCTTGAGTAGGGATGCCTCTCAAGGTTACTCCTCGAGGTTGAGAGATTCCTTGCCACAACAGATTCTGAATAAGTGACTAATAGCATGCTAAACTTTGAAATCTTAGCTACGTGATATAAAGGATTGATTGCACATATATAATCCTTTAGACATAAACTGTTGATCAAATCTGGCACTAGGACTGGATCCAGCTGCACCTAGACTCCTCTCTGAGAAGTTTAGAAAGTAAGGGGATCCTTTCTGAACTTCATGACGCAAGAGAACAGTCTCCCTGACAGTTTTGTCTGACCCTGTCCTCTATGCAGTAAATAATCAAGTGTACCTTGCCTTTGAATCTTGTTAAACCACTGTCACATTTACCATTGAGCTTTGTTAATTCACTGTTTTATATGAATAAAGTATATTGTTGGTTCTCTCTTATGAGTGAAGTGCATGACTCCATCCACGACAGTGCTGCTACAGGAATTGTGGCTTGCAGGACTGTGAAACTGTGGAGTGCAATTAGTTTATCATCCAGTGGTCAAGTTATGACACAAATGTGTTTTAGCCCACCAGTTCACCAGCAGAATGACCATCAGCGCTTGCAAAATGTATATCTTCAGCTGGCTTCCTACCAGCATGTCTGAACTGAACTGCGTGTTATTACTGATGAGAGCAAGGTTCTTCAAGTCCATGCTGCCTGTACAAATATGCCCTTACACACAGTGGCAAGGAGCTGACCACTCTAGAACGAGATAATTGGTGTCCCTGGCAGCTGGGTGAAGGGCCTGGTGCCTGCTGTCACCTCCATTCCTAGAGGAACAATCCTGCAGTCAAATGTATCTACCTTCTCTGTCAGTCTTAAAGAGGGTCATGCTGTATGGGAGAGTGTCAGCTGGTCAAATAGGGAAACCCTCGTTTCTCATTCATTGCATAATCACTGTTAATCTCTTATACTCAGTTTTAACTTTATCTTCTCTTCTACCAGCTAGAGCTATATCTATGTATTTAACTCTGTCCTAGAAAAATGTAGCCCCATCCTAACTCCCTTTTTGTTGCAGTTGTTCTGTAAAAGACCCTTTTTTTTTTTTTTTTGGTGGATGGGAAACGGAGGAAAGGAAACAGGGAAAAAATTAAGTTTTGGCATTAGGACAGGTTTAAAATGTTAAAAACCCTTTACTATTCCAAATATTTCCCAAACATTAACATGAAAGTTTAGTGTTCTTTAAAAAAAAACACATCCTAATGGAAACTCTTCAAAGAGAAGGAGAAAAATGTAAAAACAAATCCATTGATAGAGGTGCCTCTTTTATCAGTTTTGAATCCCAGTGACATGTTGTTAAGGACTGCTGAAATATTGAAGAAAACTGCTTATCTGATTTGAAGTCTAAGCAGATGTTTTAATCAAGTATGGTGGCACTCTTAATGCTATCATTCATTAATAGGATGTCAGTTTTATGTCTCACATCCAAACGACTCTCGCCTCAGTGCAGAATGCTGCTATTCAGGTGTCAGAGCTACGCTCTGGCCTAGCCTTCAGCTCTGTTCTGTGTCTGTGCCTGATGATTTTCAAAAGCTCAGAAGGCAATTCATGAGGAAACAAAGCAGCATGGTTTTAATGAAAGGGGATTAAAGATTCTGGGTCAGGCAATCAGAGCAAAAAGGGGTCCCTCCTGATTTTGATGAAGTTTGTGGGAGCTAAGTGGTGCAATAAAGAATGACTTTTGCAATTGCCTCTCTCTCTTATCATTAGATTAATGCTGAAAAAAGTGACACTTTAAAAGGTTTATTGCTGTGCTTAGAGCAGTAGTGCTGCTGCTAAGTGGATGCTTTTCTTGCTGAAAGAGCAATGCAACAAGAAAACTCATGTTGCTTCCTTTCTAAATTGCAGGTTTATATCCATTTATAGTTCTAATTCTAGGCCATTATCGGGAATACAGGATGGTCTTTTCCCCACACACACATTTCATTTTCCATTACTTCAATGACATTAACAGTTCCGAGTCAAGAATCAAGTCTTCTTACACCTCATGTGAAGAAGTCCTTTCACGTGGCATCTGCATTTCACTGTCTTGCTATAGGTTTTGATCTTGTTTGTGCACATTTCAACACAATGATATGCTGCATGTTTTCTCTTTACAAACCCTCCTTTCCTGATTATTTGTCTAAAACAGATGAACCCAAAAAGCATGTGGTTTAATAAACACTTAAAAGAACTCCTTATACTTCAGAAGTGTATCTTTCACACCACATTTTTTTTATTCAAGCAACTTTTTCATTGAAAGGATGAGAAGAAGAATTTTGGTTCAAAGCAGCTCTGTCTTCTGATCACAATTCTCTTTAATGTTGGCAGCAAAATTTTACTGCTCATGTATTAAACCAATATGAAATGTGGGCAATGAGTGTTAAAAAAATGACTACTCTTAGTCCACTGCAACAGTGCCTGTGAATAAAACACAGGAATGAAAAAAATCAAAGTATGCAATATCATAATAGCAAAAAATCTAAACCCCAAAAGATAGATACCCTCCAGGCAGTATAATGTGCTGGCAGGATACTATCATTCTTATAGGGATGTTAAAACACATTTCAAAACCACTTTGATTTCTATTCCATATGTTAAATGTACTTCTGTTTCTTAACTATACCCCTATTTGTAGAAAGTCAGTTTATACTGTCTTTGTCTCCAGTTCAATAAGGTCTGAGCTTTCACGGAGAGTGGGAACAGGGTAAAGTATTAGTTGAGAGAGGAGGAGAAGCAGTGGAAATCTCTGTGTTGACTTCAATAGAGATAAATAAGCTATGTTCAGGAGAAGAAAAAAATAATTTTGGTTTAGTAGTTATAATATCTCATACCTAAGAGTGTGTAGCTTCAAGGAACTAAGTTTTATTTTAAGCTTAGGAAAACAGCTTGTTTTCATAAGAGGGAGCATAATAACTTGCTTGATAACATTCTGTATCTGAACAGAAAACAAAAGAGCAGCTGTCTCCCAGTGATATGCTTAGGGAAGTAGGAAGAGTCCTGTATGGTAAAATGTACTACCCATAAATCAGAATGACAGTCCCTTCTTGTGCTTCTACAGCTTCAAGTACTAAACAGGTTGGTTAAATAAAAGACAGAAAGATCACTGTTACTATTTTAAGATTGATCAGAAAAAGGACAAAAATACTTTTTCTTGCACTTTGCTCTTCCTATGGTGTAGAGGGAAAAGAAAGCCCCTATCCCTTTTAGATTTCGATTCATATCCTTTCCTCTGACTTTTTCATCTTAGTTCCTAATGCTTTGCCATGGCAATATAGGAGGTTCATTCACGATCCTATTCCTTCATGACAGTATATGCACACTTACTTTAGAATGACCATGAGACTAGTGATCAAGATATGCAGACCTTACATCTACATCTATATCTGACCAGCCTCTGTCTCGCATGCTGTAGATATCTATTATTTGATTCCTAATGACATTGACACAGTTCAAAAAGTGTTATAAGCTTGCAGGGAGCAAACAGCTTTAAGAACAAGAAACTCTTTCATAGCTCAGATTTACTCATTTAATTGAATCAGACATTTTAAAGACAGTTTACTGATGACATTAAAAAACAACAATTGTGGAGTTAATATCTGCAGATCATCACTAAGCTTTTGTTTTTATTTTTTAAGCAATGATTGGAGATGCTACAACAATCATTGAAGTCAGTGCAAAATTCTTTCTTAATTCAATCCTAGTAAAATCTTTTATTGAATTTTTTCCTTGGTTAACGTTTTCTACCTCATTCAAATTTAGCATAGGAGTAAGCATAATATTGATCAGATGTATCAAGCCTATAAAACGTGCAATTTTGGTTTGTTTGTTTGTTTTTTAAGAAGTCACAAAATCCAACAAAAAGGTGCTAGGATTAGGATATTAAAAGCCAACAAGCTTTCTTTCTAATCTTGCTCAAATTAGTCATTCTCAGCTTGTCTCCCTTTTGCGTGGTTCCCTTCCCACATCTGCGAAATAGGAGTGATATACTCCCAGCAGTAACACTGCAATCCATTAAGTTGTGACTCCCACAGTGGAATAAAGTAGTTACCTCCTTTCTTAAAATGAAGGAAATGAAATAGGACAGACGATAAGGTCTTAAAATACTTTTGTCCCCTGCCCCTCAAAAAGACGAGGACTAACTTGTCTGAAATTAGAGTTCTCCATTAGCGATGGTGTAAGTGGATTTCATGCTCTGCGTTCACCTTCACCTGATGAGGCTCCATCTCTATCCATAAGCCTCCCTGCCAATTCCCCTCACAACTCAAAGCTTAATGGACCATTCAGGAGCTAGACTGCTCTTCACTGGTCCTACAAATAATAATTTCTATAAGTCTGGGACTTTTATCCACAGGTATTCCCCTCTCTACAGCCTGATAATTCACTTCTAATTACTGCTGCATGAACACAACCATTCTCTCAGGTTCAGTTCCATATCCTGTCTCCTCTGTGTTACTTGGTACATCAGAAAATCAATAGATGGCTGAGGCATGCTCTCCCACTGCTCTACCTCCCCCAGATTTAGCCCTCCTTAACAATTTTACTGATTGCTTCTACCTCCTTTCCCCAGTCTGTGAGCCTTACCATTTTTATTCCCTGTACCTGATCTGATTTCAGGTGTTTTGCGAATGTCCTTGAATTTAACTCTTCTGTGGTCATGTGGGATTTCAAAATCCTGTCACAGATTTTAAAGTCCTAATTGTTGCAGAAATAGTGATGCTATTGCACAACCTGCCTTAAGTTACATTGTCAGTTCTCACAAAGGATAATGAGATTTATACTGCTGTAATTCCGTATATAGTTTGATTGCATGATTTCCATGAGAATTATAGGAATAAATGGTAAATAATGACCAGTAAAATTACGATTGTAAAATGTTTAGTCATAGATAAAAAAAGACTTTTTGGACAAAGAGATATTTGTCATTTATCTTTATTTAAAGTGGAAAAAGTAAAATGGAACCAGATGTATAAATTCTTTCTTGTAATAGGGATTACTTATTTTGCAAGCTCAAATGTTTCTTTATGCATACTCATTTTTAGTATTCATAGTTTAGGTCCAACAGTTCTAAATCTGAAGCCCTAAAAATAAGCCATCAAGGATGTTAATTTTGAAAACTGTAAATTTCTAAAAAAAATTCCTCCAAATAAACCAAGCTCATAATTTCATACAGGGAGTTTTAAATTAACAAAGAACTAACATACATTACTGGGATAATAGTTACATCTCAAGTCCTGGTCAAGGGTCTCATGATGTTTGTCTTTTTTTTTGTGTAGTTTTTCCTCTGATGTGTATGTATGTCTTCAGCTAGTAACTATTAAAAGACCAGGTAATGCTGAGACAATTCTGATGCATTTGTGTACAGATAAAGAAAGCTTGAGTGTTCTGCTGGTATATCTTGGATAAGGTTTTCTCTATAAGACTAGTACAAGGAGTAATTACCTGCCTGAGAGAATTTCTGAAATCGGGTTTCCAGCAAACTGGCTGTATCCTATTATTTCCTTCAGTGCTCTGCAGACACATGTTTTGTGTCAATGTGTTCTGCTCAAACAAGTGAGATCATGTTTAAGTAGAATGTCTTGCCTGAAAGGTTAAGAGCTCAGTGCTTGAGAGGATGAGCGACCCCAGGAGATGAATCTGCCTACGTTCTCCATCAACTCCACAGGGGGAGCAGCCCAACCTCTTGCGGATTGAGTCTTTTCATCAAGATTCTGGATAGCCACCTCTTGGTCCTAGTTGCATACAAACAGCCTAAAAAATGCCTCTCTCTCCCCAACCTGTTAGCTGCAGATGAGAGCAACCACTTAATCTCTAGTTAGTTTACCATTCACAACAGTGAAAATACATTTCTGATCTTTTCCTGAGCAGATAAACTACAACAGTATTTGTAGAGCTGGGCTTTTAAGTTATAAAACCAAAATCTGAAAAGCATAACAGAAGAAAAAAAACACCCAGAAAGAAATCTTACATAGTAAAGAACAGTAGAGCAAGTGTGAAGAGGAAAACTTCAGTCAACAGTGAAACAATAAATGTGACAATCAAACTGTATGAGCACAATCTCAATAACAAATAGCAGATATACTGTGCAACAATAATATTTGGAACTATCTATTCTTCATTCTTCTTCAAAATATTACAGTGTTTTATTAAAGTGGGAAGTTTGTTATTTTTCTGAGATTATTAAAATATTAATGAAAATTGATACTAGTTTCCTGGCCACGAGCTTCCAAACTGATTTTAAGTAGTGGGTGCCTCATTTCCAGATGTTCAACTGTAGACTCTTCCTTTAAATGGAGTTTTAATAAAATTACTGAGAAAATGTGTTTTGAAAATAAAGCCCTTTCAAGAGTCTCCATTTGTGTAAACAAAAATTAAAGCAGCTGAAAACACCAAAGAACTGTTTTGAAGCATCTCCCAAGCCTTAAGGGGCATTTGCTTGCTCCTTGACAGTATTCCACTTACAACTGGGAAACCAAGAAGTCTTCCATTGAAAACCAGAGCAAACCAGGAAGCCAAGTGACATTTGCTTGTTTATTTGTTCTTACTAAGCCACGGGTGGTTTTTTCCTTGCACTTGAATTAATATTAACTGAAAGAATAAGTATGGCCTAGATAACATAAACACAGGGTTCTTCACCATCCACACTGGGTTTGATCGTCAGTTAAGCAAACATTGTACAGGCCTTGCTAAGCCCTTACTAGTAAAATAGCTACATTTTGGTAGAAATAGCAAGAAAATACAAGAAAATAAAAATATTTTAAATCAATAAATCTCAGGACACTAAAGCCTTCTAGGACTGTGTAGGTACAATGCCAGAAAATGGAATATTCTGCTGAAAAAAAGGTTGAAATTACAAAAACATTATAAAAGCTATGTTGAAATTATCGAATTTGTTGTAGACCCTATTTAGCCCATTATCCTGGCCATAAAGAATTCATTTTTCATTCTACTTGAGTGAAGAACAATTTTCATTCTCTTATTTAAAAAGAACATACAGCACATGAATAGAACTTTTCCCTGGCTGTATATGAGATCCACATGTTTAAAAAAAAAATATGAAAAATTATTTAGAATTTTTTTCAGGAAACATATAAAAAAACCACAGGGAAATCTTTCTTGTATAGCAGTAGGACAGAAGAACTATTGTCTCTATTATTGGCTTCCATCACGGATATCTGGGGCTAAGGGAACAGGTTAAGAAATGGATGGGCTTCAAGAAGTTTTGGATCAAAAACTTTCAGACTTCCTGAAGGTTATGCTGCAAGTTTGTGGCAGAGCTAAGTAAATAATCTGTGGCTCTGATCCTAGTGCTTTACGTCCAATCTAGTTTTATTCTGAAATGTGATCTGCTGAATATTCTGTCTTCAAGGAAAAGAATCTCAGATATTTTTAGACTGTTGTGTTGTAACCTTAAACATTAGCATACCTTTTGTCAAATATTTTAGATGCATCAGAGAATATTGTTTCTTGAAACTGTTGTCCAGCAAATTCCCTTGTGTCTTGCCAGATTTTTCCATTTATATCTGATTTCTTGAGTAGTTTGTTTTCAAAAATATCACCTCCTTACACCACAGAAGATCCAGAGAAGATTTTTTGGGTTTTTTTTAATGGAAGCTTGTATTCTATAAAATTAGTGTTTTAAGTATGCATTCTCCCATAATCATACAAGGGTCACTAAAATGTCAGACACTAAAATTAATAAACTTTTCTATATTAACTTTTACCATTAAGAATAAAAACGCTAATATGTCAAAACAGTCTTTAATGAGAGAGAAAGGTACTCTCTGCCTGTTTTTTACATTAAATGTCTTCCAAGTATTTTGTTTTGCAAAAATATAGGGGTTAATTTTGCTAACTTCTCTGCAGCTTTCCATCTACCTCAAATCCTGTAGATAGTTTCAGCTGGGGGAAAATGGGGACCATTCTTTAATTCCTCTTTCCAAAATCAAAGAAAAAAACATTTCTGAATTCATTATATGGCACAGAATTATCTTGTGAATTACTCAGAAGTGGTTGCATATCACTGGCAGTGAATAATCTTCATATGGCTGAAATCTGAAGAGCAATTTCTATCTGTAGCCATTTTTATTTTTAGCACTGCACCTTTCACTGGGCATTGTACATTGTATTCCTTTAGAATTACAGTCCTTATAAAACTGAATTTTCCTTTTAATGCCCTTTCTTCATAAAAGAGATGAAAGGAAATGCTAACCAAAACCAATTTGCCCCACAAAGAGAGGCTATAGTCTTGATTAAATTCATTGGATGAATGTTAAATACAAGGTGGAGTGAATACTCATCTGACTGCTTTCATAAAAACCCTAATGCAGAATCTAATCCTGTTTTATAGTATGGTCTGCCTCCAGTTCCAGTAAGCAACTGTTCGAAGTATTGCTCACAATTCCTGCCACAGTACTGTTTCCATTAGAGTGCAGCTTTGGTTTTGGAGAGTGACACGAGCCCTAAATCTGCTAGCTGTCCCTGCCAAGGCCATGCGATCTACCTGGATCCTGACGCAGCAGGCTCAGGCAAGCTGTAGACCTGGGGACAAGCTCACAGCACCCCAGGCTAGCTACATCCTGCCCAAAGTATACAAGTATCTATCTATCTCACATAAATGTCTATAAGGAAACCTGCTGCCAGCCAGAGCTGCACCTCGAAACCAGGGATGGGGACAGGTATCACTTCTGGGCTGTTACAAAAGAAAAAATGAAGGTCACTCTTTCCATTTGATTCTTTCAGGTGTGAATGCATTAGTATGTGCATATTTTAAGACAGCGTCTGAGGAAAGCGCATAGACTGGCAGGAGAGGAAATGATTATAGAACAGTGGAAAATGCACAGTTGGTACGATTTTAAATTTCACCCTTGTCTCCAGAATAATCACTAAAAATTCTGAAAATCTGAGTTAAAGAAATGTGTGGACATAAATTGTTTAGGGTAGAAATTATATTGTATAGTACTTTGCATAGGCAATAAAATCATATGCAGAACTGCAGTTTTAAAATATGATGGTATCCAGAGATGGACATTTAAGGGTTAAAAGAAAATTCTCAGACTCTGCTGACATTCCTCTACATTTTCAGTGATAAAGGACTTCTCTGAATTATTTAACACATATCTTTGTCTTATCAAGGAAATCTATACTGTTGAAAAATGTTTATTTAAAATTTTAGTATATAATAGTATCTAACAGTATATAGAACATATAATTAATATAATGTAATGTAATATAATATAATATAATTATTGCAATACTATTTCAATTTTACTAAACTGGATATTGTCATTAAATCATTAACGTAATTATGTTAAACATTACAAATATAGTTCTGGGAAGTCATGTTCTGTGACAGAGCTAGTGATTTCCTGTTCTTCAGTTAAAAAGGAAAATTCAAATATGCCAGAAGCAAGATTCACAAAAAACTGACTTGTCCAGTTCTTGGTATAAAATAACAAAATAAACATGAAATAAGAGTAAATCCTTTTGTAAAATACTCATAAAATACTTCATATCCTGAAGTTGCTCAGTTTCTGTAGGGGGTGACTTTCCTTTTAACATCTGCCAGCCTTCATTGTCATATTGCAGAAACACATCTTTATGTATAAGCAGAGAAAAAGACTGACAAGGTCTTTGCCAGTATGAAAATCTGTTCTTTGATCTTTTTGCCCACAAAGGGTGATGAAAAAAACAACTCTAATTTGCCTTTTGTACTTTCTGGTTGGTGAAACATTACTAGTTGTCAGAAGATTTTTAAGTATTCATGAATACCAGTGCTCTACAACATGGATAATACAAGTGCCCTCGATTATTTATAACCCAAGACGTCAAATTGCAGGCTCTGAGCCAGCCAAGTGTTTAGTTTACATTCCGGCTCTTTATTCTGTTTTGCTTTTTGCTTATTTGTTTCTCCAGAAGAGATTACCTTCTGTTTCTGAAACAAATTCATTGCTGAGAAGCATTTGTAAATCAAAGAGCAGTCTTGTTTCCTCGCTGTCTTTCTCTCTCAGTGTGTCGTTTTAGGCTGACTATGCTCTGCTCCCATGCATTTGAAGTTTTTCTTTAGCCATACCAAATGAAAGGGATGCCATTTTCTACATTAAATAGTGGCTCTGTGCTTTTGAAACTTGCCAATTAGTAAAACAAGTGACTGACTTGAAATTTTTTTTAATTTTTTGTGACTTAATAATGGTAAAAAATATTTATAAAATCCTTAAAACCGTTTTACTGGGGTTTGATGTAATTTAAATGTCATTCCCAGGCTCTATAATGATATTATGGAAGACACCTGCTAGATCACAAAATGCAAGACATGTTTAGTTGGGTCAACAGCTATGTCTAAAATTTAGCTGCCTGATGTGTGGTGTCCTCATCTTTCTCCCTGTGCCCCTTGGGAATGTCTCTCACCTTTATGACTTTTATCATTCGTTTACATTTGTCTCTTTGCATGACATCTTAAAACTGAAGTTCATAACTCTGATATTTAGTCCTCTTTCAAGTTGCTCATTGTTATGTGCTGCCCACATCTCCATTATTAATCACCACAATTAATTTCTAATGCAGTCACTGTAACAATGCCAGAATCTTTGTTTTGATTTCTCTGCTTTTATATCTTCAGTTCTGATTTTTTTCCCTTCATGTTTAATTGCTAAGAATCCCAATATCACCTCACCTTATTTCCACTGATGCAACGGTTCCCTTCATTTCTTTCTACTCTTTTTGACAATCTTGCCTCAATGTGGATTTTGCTAATCAGTCCTGATTTCCTTCAAGTGTGCCTTGCAGTTGCTTGGTAGACCCTGCTGAAGTTTCTTCCATAATCAGAGTACTTACAAGTTCTCTCCCTCTTTCCCCTGTTTACTCTCCAGTGCTTAATACTGTATGAATTTGCACTGCAACTTTTTATGTATCATCTGAAGCATTTACATGAGGAAATCAAAGTATCCAATTTATATCTATAGATCTATTTCAGGAAACACATATGATTAACTTGTCTTTAAGGAACGTTATTGCTATATCAAATTTGTTCAATGTTTGCTGATGGGTGTAAAAGTTACTGGAACAGGGGCAGAGGGAAGAGAGAAATAACGACCAAGAAGGAAATGATATATAGCACGATATAAGCCTGCACCATGACCACATATTTCTCATTTTAAAAACAAACAGGATTTGTTTCTGATTATTCTGTAACACTCATGAAAATCTATTCATATTTTTTGGAAGTTTTAATATTTCATTTGTATATCATTTTCATTTGTATTGCCACGTTCCATTACGTTTTGCTTCATTCGTAGGCTGTTTTGTTTCAGGCCTTTTTATACATTATTTTCATCTTGCAGTGCCTGAAGGCAATCTGTTCTACAATCATTCCAGAAAACTGCTTAATTAGCTGGCTGTATCTCTTTATCTTCTTCTTTCCTTTCCTGGCTTTTTCTGTGATAAACCTGATGAAACTAACACTAAGCATAATTTTGATGCTGTATACGATTTGATAGAGCTTCGTTTCATACACAGTACTGTGAGTAATGTTGGGATCTTCTATGTGTTATTCAGCCTCCCTAAATGCAGGAAAGATTACCACACAGGCTGAAGCTGAAAAAGCTAAAGGCAGTGGAAGTGAAAAGCAAAGGGGAAGGAGCAGTCAAGCCGGAAGGTGATAGTAAGAAGATAGTTAGGGTAGTTATCACAACAGGTGACTGGCCAACCAAGAATAAGAATTAATGCTATTATAGTCTTGCATCTGCAAGAGTACGTGAGCTCTGAAGAGCTAAGCAGGGGAAGGAGCAAGAGATTCAGCTGAGAGAAAGCAAACCTGCATATCAATTTGTTGCAGCGTGGTAGGAACACAGAGTCCGTGACTGTTTGGTGAATACTACTTTCAATTATACATGTAGCTGAGCCTTTTAAATTAAAGGTTCAGAGATACTGCACAGATGAGCATTGAAAAGATGTGGAAGTCTCTCCAAGTGTGCTATGTGTTATGCTTTGCAGGGCAGTTCTCTCAGCATCAGTGTGTAAGCTGAAAAACTGCCTGGATTAGATACTGATATGAACAATAGTCCAATAACATCCATAGCCATGGGAAAAAAAAGTAGCTGTGTAGGAAGGATTACTGTGGCAGCAGCTGGTGGTGCAGCCAAGGGCTATAGTAAAGCTTATGGAGTAGAGCTGCACTGCTTGCATATTGATGGTTTAGCTTGCATATATATCCCTGTATCCTGGGGCTACAGAAATCAAAATTCCTTATAGATAGGTGTGGGAAAAAGATTTATTGACCATATCTGCACCATCTGAATAAACACACTTCCTTCAAAAATCTCAGATTCCTCCTTGGCATGCACAATGTCAAGTGTGACAGGGGAATGCATTTCCAGGGATTTTCTGGTTCATTTTTCCGAGTCTTTTACTCCTGGCCAGGACTCACAAGAATGTTCTCAAGCCATTGGATCTGCACAGTCTCAGACCTGCTGACTCCATCACTGCCTTGCACACAGTGAGGAGACCGGTGAGGGGACTCCTGTCCTGCCTTCTGTGCTCTTTCTCTTTCTCTTTCTCTTTCTCTTTCTCTTTCTCTTTCTCTTTCTCTTTCTCTTTCTCTTTCTCTTTCTTCAGGGGCAGAGACACCTGCAGTTGTCTTCCCACATCAAGGAGAGACATCAGAGATCTCAGCTAAGTTTTATTAGTCTGAGATCTGTGTAGGGAAACAGTATGCAACTTGGTGTGCTTTGATTTTTACAGATGAGGAGAATCTTCCTGCAAATGGCTGGGAGAGGTACTTTATTGGCCTGGGTCACCATATAGCACACTAGGTGTGCTAAGCTTTCCAAGAGGATTAGTCAAGCCCAATAAAAGGTGAAAAAAACCTTAGGATGTGTACATAGTAACAGAAGGAAATGAACTCTAGTGTATTTACTACAGCACAATTTATCCACTTAATAAAGTCATATATTTCTGTATAAGGAAAAAAGCATTCAGAATAGGGACATGTGTTCATGTTTATTAGATTACAAATATTCAGTGCTAGCAGCTTGCACTTACAGGTACAAGTTTTTACTTCCTGCTTTGAGCTACAATTGTATAGCATCATATTTTTTTTTTTGCCAGAGACAATGGCAAACTTAAAAGAGGTTGAAAGCATTTGTCCTAGTCATAGTGTCTGATTTAACTGTCCAGTGGGGATGGAAATAGTTGTTTTATTAAACCTGTAATTTGATGGTGTTTACATTTCAGCTTCTATTATTTATAAATAAGATGATATTAAATGCTCAAGCAACTACATACAGAAATTACATAATATTGTTGCTCTGTAATTTTAGTGTCCTGACATTGCTCACTTCAATAAAAACATTAAAAATTGTTCCATGTTCAAAATGAAGCTGCATTAATACAGCTTATTCTGTTTCCCTTGCACTTTGTGATGTGACATCTTTAAAGTGCACATGGAATTTTGAAAGATAGTAAACCTAGTTATGTACCTTGAAAAATACTAGGCCAATTTCTGTTTCAGCAGAAGTCAATTCAATTCCAAATAATAAAACCTTGCAGATAAAAAATGCTAAAAATACTTTAAAGAGGTACTCTTTAGGTACTGTTCTCTCTTCTGAGAGAATATTTGCCCAGGAAATGAACCTGTATCTCAGTCATCATGGTGGGAAATGAAAAGACATCCTTTTGTGAATGTGCTAAACAGCAAAATGCAAACAAGCAAACAAATAAATGCAATAAAAAGAAGGGAAAAAGCAAAGAAAGAAAGGAACAAATGAAAACTCTGAGGAATCCTTAAAGGCAGAAATGCTCTCTGAATCCCTCGTCATTGCCTTGTGAGCCTCTGGCTCTGAATGCTGGTCAGTTTGCATTTCAGATGGTCGATGTAGTCCAGTTTAGCTTCTTTGATAATAGAGGCTGGAGACAGAACACCATGCAGCTTAGCTTCCCTAACAAACAAACTCTGCTTCAGTACTGGAAAAAGATAGAGAGGATGGAGAGTCATTATTCATAATTACTCAATTTAAGAGATTGGCTACTGATGAGAAAGTACAATAAATACCTTATATGTGTGAAAATCAAGCATAAAGAGCCTTGAAAGAAGACATGAATAACGTTTGGAAGGGAAAGGAAGAACAAGCTGCCCCTCACTAGTACTCCTGATGTGCCTATGCCATGGCCTGGCTCTTTAATGTGAAAAGAACCAAGCAAGAGAAAATTGGTTGCACTGAATAATGCACATTTCCAGCTGGAAAATTCTATTTTTCATAGTAATTAGGAGGTCCAGGTAAACTGTTCTATTCTTTGTCCTCACATAGGAACACAGGCAAAAGTTGCAAACTATCTTCTATTCATGAGACTGTTTGCCCTATTATCTCACAGGTGAAGAGGTCATTCTGCTTCCTCATTAACAGGCACCTGAAATTGTTTTTGTCAAAAATAAAAGGTGTGAAATTTAATAGTGAAAGAGAAAGTATGAGTAGATTTTAAGGCAGAGTTTTGAGCAATTTAATCTTCGTTCAGAATAAATATAGGTACCATTTGCTAAGTGCCCGCTTTACTAAACAGATCGTGACAGAGAATACAGAGTGCTTTGAATCAAACCTGTATGAAAACAGAAAGCAGGATGAAGGGACACGAGAAAGGAGGATGCTGTCTCAAAGCTGCAGAGCCACTTGGAAGCCTTTCATGTGACAGTCTGCAGTTGCTGAAGCCGCTGCAGGTGGGACCCTCTGCAGAGCCATACGTTACCTGTAGCAGAATACCTTTCACAGCTGGATCTTCCCAGCCTGTACAGATAATTACATGCTGTGGCAAGGCCATATGCACTGATGACGCTGTTGGAAAGGGGTTGGCTGTAGGGCAGAAGACAAAATGGATCTTTGGCTGTGACAAGTTGAAACATTTTTTCATGTGAGCTGCAATGAAAAAGTATTTGGTTGTGTTGTATCCTTTAACCAGAGATGCAGTGTGCAATGCAATGCACTAAATCACAGTGGGCATTGCTTTATGAAGCCAACTGACACACAATTTAGAAACTTGAATTTTGAAACTATTCCAGTGGCACTGGGAGGATTAGGGAAATGAAGCACAAAACGAGAATAGAGATTTCTACCATTCTACTGCTCAAACAGTTTAGTTGCAGTGCAGCTAAGTATTACAACTTCTTAAATTTTTAGAAGTGTCACAAATGGAGAAACCATTTCTAGAATATGTGTGTATACACAATATGAAACAAAGTACCGCAAAGGAAAGAGCGACCGCTGTGACATATGGCTTTGTGGGATCATTCAAAATCTCTGGAAATCTTTCCTCTTTTTTCTTTAAACATTGAATTTAAGTAGAGCACACATAAAATTTGTTGTCTGAGTTACTGCACCTGGATTTTTTTTTTTTAAATTCTTGATATCTAGCAGTACTAAAGAGATACAAGAGGTTAGGAAATTGTTATGGTAGCCAGGGAAGCATATATTTTGCAAGAACTTTCTTTAGGGTACCCCAGGCATTCAAATCTTGACAAAGAAACAGAGAATTAAATGGCAGATATATCACCAGAATTGAAAGAAACAGATCTAACATTAAGTGTCTATCTTCCAATATGAAATTCTGGAATTCTGTATTTATTACCTTCAAAATTCCTTGATCAACTGGTACTTTGTTTACAAGTCAGATTATGATTTTTCTCATTGCCAAATCCACAAACTCACTATGGGTCTGAAAATCAATGATGTGCTGCATACTGTAACATAAAAAAGTTTTATAACTGCAGCTATCTCCTACATGAAGAAAGAGGATAGGTAATAGTAGCATTCAAAAATGTGTTTAAACTTAAATGGGTACTTATTGGAAGTTCTGTGACTACTAAAACTTCTAACTACCACAGATTTGTCAGAAAATTCTCCATTGCATACAAATACATCCACATGACCTGTTTTCCTCTGGCTGCTGGAACCATGTTCCTGGTTAGAAGGCCAGATCAGCTGTTCTAACCTCTAAGAAAATTTGAATTCAGGCTTGTTTCTCTGCTCCAAATTAAACAATACACTGTGCTGGTTTTGGATGGGATACAGTTAATTTTCTTCATAGTAGCTAGTATGGGGCTGTGTTTTGGATTTGTGCTGAAAATATATAATATAGAGATGTTTTTGTTATTGTTGAGCAGTGCTTACACAGAGTCAAGACGTTTTCTGCTTCTCACCCCACCCCACCAGTGAGTAGGCTGGGGATGCACAAGAAGCTGGGAGGGGACACAGCTGGGACAGCTGATCCCAACCGATCAAAGCAATATTCCGCACCATATGACGTCGTGCTCAGCATGTGAAGCTGAGGGAAGAAGAAAGAAACGGAGGGACAAGTTCAGAGTGATGGTGTTTGTCTTCCCAAGTAACCATTACGTGTGATGGAGCCCTGCTTTCCTGGAGATGGCTGAACACCTGCCTGCCCATGGGAAGTGGTGAATGAATTCCTGGTTTTGCTTTGCTTGCGCACACGGCTTTTGCTTTACCTGTTAAACCGTCTTTATCTCAACCCACAAGTTTTCTCACTTTCACTCTTCCGATTCTCTTCTCCATCCCGCCGGGGGAAAGTGAGCGAGTGGTTGCATGGTGCAGTTGCCAGCTGGGGCAAAACCATTATATACACTCCAAATGAAAATTATTCTCTATAAGGAAAAAACTGCTCATATAAAAATTATGGAAAATAACATCTGTAGTTATTCTATGAAGAATGGAATACAAACATTCCTGTAAGTCTAGGAGACATGATATTTGTTGAGTAAGAATGGAGAATCCTTACGTGTACTGAAGTTTGAGCTTAAAAGGAAATTTTATCCTGTTTGTTTGTTTGTTTGTTTGTAGCTAATGAAATTTTAATAGCCTGTTGAGGAGGCTTTTAGACAAATTAATATGGCAGCTTATGAAAATGAGAGACGTGAAAGAAATAAAAAGTACATTTGCTAAATAGTCTTGGATCACAGTTGTAGACTTATTTCATGTGGATTTGAAAAAAATTTTCTACTTATTATATATTTTATGTAGTTAAAAACCTTGCAATATAGCTTCTTTTACAGGGTAGAAAAAATTTATTAGCATCATCAGCACATATTTGGCTAGTCAGGAAGAATTTCAGACAAATCTGACCTTTTTGCATCTCCATAATTATAACTTTCCTTTTGGAAGTACTTATTCCCAAAAGGAGCAATCTAACTATCTGTTTGAAAAATGTTTATCAGCTCTAGAGAAGTCATTAGGTTGCTATTCCTACACTGATTTTCAGGTCAGAGAGGGTTTACTGATCCTAACAACATAAGTCAGATCAATGAAACAGTGAAATATTTTAGGTGGCTAACACCTTCTATCAGAAAATTCCTGCTATTTACAGCTACCGAGACACATAATTACAAGCAAACTATTTGAGCTGCAAGCCAAAAAATGTATCTATTACACGTAAACTGTGTTTTCAATTTATCCTTTCTTTCCTCAATAAAAACCTCCCTTTCCTTCAAAAGCACTGTGAAGCATGCATTTAGATTAGTTTTAATAACAAGATCATTAATCAAGTATCAAAGTTTCAAGAAACTTTGTTAATCAGCAATTCTTTAAAAATATTAGGGATCTTATAAGAAGATGCTGAACTGAATATAAAGCATCCTATGCAACAGCTTGTTGGCTTGGTCAGTTTTGTAGACCATATGATGGTGTAGCAGTATTTTCAACACATTGAGCACTAAAAAACATATTAATTTTGATTGCCTTTTTCTGATCAGTGAATAGCTTGGTATGGGGGGGATAAATTTCCCAGCTCTTCATCATGCAGATCTCCAAGTGACTCCACTGACTGCTGTGTTCAACGTAGATATTAATGTAGTAGCTGTTCTCTACCTAAACTGTTGGAATAGGAGAAAGCAAAAATAGAGAAGGCAATCAAAGAGAAAAAATGAAAGTGACAAGAAAATAAACAAGTTCTGAATAATGAGCCTGATTTATCATCAATTTCATCACTCTTATGGCAACGAATGAAATTAAATCAGAGTTAATAATGGTAAAAGATTTCCAAAACTAAGGATTTAAGGTTTGAAAGTTTCTTCTTGGATCAAAGATTGTACTGAAGGATTAAAGGCTGGTTTTGCCACTGAATAAACATATTTATGGGTTTTTTGATATTAATATTACAAAATTTCAGTTCATGCAAGTACCTCTGCAAAAGGATTATAGGCAGAATGAGGTAGCAAGCTCCTTCTGCCAGTATACAAAAAGTCTTCATTTTTCATTTGGGGAAGCAGATTAACTGTCACTAGGAACAGACATTCAATCCTGTATCCTTGAGCTGATGCTGATAGCCAATTAAATCCTGTTGTGGTGATGCTTTTTGTAAATGAGATGCTTTACATTTTCCAACATACATGCCTAACATTAAAAGCATATATGTTTATTTAAGCATCTGAATAAAGCAGGATAATTTTCAGAGGAGCTTAGTTCCCACATATTAATAGACACTATACCTTCATCTCTGAGAAAATGGCCACTTTCATATAGGAATACTGAGGAATTGTGCATGTAACACTAGGCATCACTTTTGAAAAAATTGAGTCCTACTGATAGATTTTGCTCCCCCCCCCAAAATTCAGCAAATTCAGTGTCAAGGTTTCAGTGCCCAAAATAACAATATAAATATCAGAGACTCTGAAGTTCTGTCATATATGAAAGTCACTAGGTGTGTTCAAATAACTGAAGATATTTTCAGGGAATCCATTCAGTTTGAGTCCATCAGTTGTTTTTATCATATACATGTGCAAAAAGTATATATTAAAAGTAAAAATTATGAACAACATTTTATAGCCTTCTAATTCTGGTAACTTTGGATTTCTAATAGGACCTAAGATTTAAATAAATGATATACATAAAATGGAGAACTTCTTTAAAATGTTAAACTACCTTAAATCACCTTGTAAGCATTTAGAACAAGATTTTGTTTTTCAGCCTGAAGAAGAAAGAAAAAAAAAACAGACCCCAAACTTGAGGTGATTTGCACACAGAGAAAAATTATGAGAATACTTTGTTTACATGACACAAATAGTATGTCATTCATTATCTCACCAATTTTGCCATTCATCCCATTCCTGTGGTTCTCACAGGGAAGCAGGACAGCTGTTATGATTCTGCTGGCTGCTTTGATTCCTCTTTATTTGGAATCTGATAAGTCATTGGACAGGTTTGCCTTCCAGCTTGTTTTGGCTTTCTGATCACAAAATACCATACTGAAATAAGTAATTTACCACAGATGTTACAGAACCTAAAATGGAAGAGAGATTAAACACTTGCAGGCAGGTTTGGGATTATGCATCCTCCAGAAGATGTTTCTTTGATGGTAATTTTTGTTGTATCAAAATGCAAAGAATTTGCTTAAGAACCTTTAGGGTTCAGAGACAAAAACAGGTAAATATTCACATATTGTGGAATATTCACAAGTCTTCAGATGGGGGGCAGGGAAAGCAAGCAGGCAAATGCACACTCTGAAATATGCAGCTTTTGAATTCTATTTTACACCAAAAGAATCCAAATATCTTCAGTCTTTAGAGGTCTCTTTCACACATTAACAAATGTCAGCATATACGCAGGACAGTGTTTACCCTAAACGCTCAGAGTTTGCTGGGAAGAATGGATATAAATAGTACTGAGAAATTCTAAATCTCATCTGTATCTCTTCTACCACTTCAATGGTTAAGAGTTAAAAGCCCATTGTAGGGCGTATATTTCTTTCTAGCGGAATAGTATCAGTATTCTGGATAGATTGTATTATGTGAAATGCTGAAGCTCCTTAAGTCTGTTGCATGCCCCAGCTTTGGGATTGTCCTGGTATTCAGCTGAGAGAGAGTTAATTTTCTTCACAGTAGCTAGTATGGGGCTATGTTTTGGATTTGTGCTGGAAATAGCTTTGATAATATAGATAATATATATTTTTGTTATATAGAGATGTTTTTATTGTTGTTGAGCAGGGCTTACACAGAGCCAAGGCCTTTTCTGCTCCTCACACCACCCCACCAGTGAGTAGGCTGGGAGTGCACAAGAAGTTGGGAGGGGACACAGCTGGGACAGCTGACCCCAACTGACCAAAGGGATATTCTATACCATATGACGTCATGCTCAGCTTATAAGAGGCTTGGGGAAGAGGAAGGATGGGGGAAAACAGGGAGAGCGGTGGCATTCAGAGTGGTGGAGTTTGTGTTTCCCAAGTAACTGTTATGCGTGACAGAGCCCTGCTTTCCTGGAGGTGGCTGAACACCTGCCTGCCCATGGGAAGTGGTGAATGAATTCCTTACTTTGCTTTGCTTGCGCGTGCAGCTTTTGCTTTACCTATTATACTGTTGTTATCTCAACCCACGAGATAACTTCTCACTTTCACTCTTGCTATTCTCTCCCCCATCCTGCTGGGGAGGGGAGTGAGTGAGCTGCTGCGTGGTGCTCAGCTGCCGGCCGGAGCTAAACCATGACAGGGATCCACCTAGTGTTTTTCTGTTGTCTGCTCCCTTGCACCTGCCAATGTAATTCTTTATTGGTCTACATAATTCTTTATTCTTTCAGGTAGTCAATGAAATTAAAGAAAGTGGACTTGTCTGTAAAGAATGAAGACTACAACCACTTGAAAAACCCCTAAACAAACAAAACCATGCAAAAAGATCTTTCTCATATGATAAATGTGAGATTAAAGTATTATAGATAATGTTAAACATTATTTTCCAAGTAGGAATGTATTCGCTTCAATCAGTCTATGCAGTGGGCCAGAAGGATGGCTATGCAGCACTTAAATCCTTGAAAATATAGTTCTGCAAGCTCTACATTTCATAAAATATGGATATTTTGCTGAAAGTTAATGAAGAAAAGAACCCTAACCTTCCAAGATTGTTACATAATATTCATTACAGTAGATTAATACTGTGGTTTATTGCTTATGCTTGACCATTAGGAATAGCTCTGCATGGCTTGGAAAATGGAAGTCAAAATGCAGAATCTAATCAAGCTTCCTCAAATAATGTATGCACATTGCTACATTACTGTAGTAGGTTTTTCACAACAGTGCTTTGCTACTATTTGAGTGAGAAGACAAGGATGTTGTCATTAAAAGTAAATGTTAGGGTTCCTGTAAGAACTTCATTACCGTTCTTAACAGATGTGACAAACACAATTTCTAACACTTATCACTTGAACCGTTAACAGCATTTGATAATCAGCTTATACTGCCAAGAAAGAAAAAAAGATTGTTTAATATTGATACCTGATAAAAGAGCCTCAGTGTATATTTTTTTCTGTGAGTGGAGGTGCACTAGATAAGCTAGGAGGGCAGCCCCAATGCAACCTGGAAACGAAGAGAGTGACTCTTACATCTGTGATGTTGGCTCCTAATGACAATCGTTAGTATTGAAAAAATATGAGAATTTCAGCATCATTTTCATTATGATTCATAAAGGGTAATTAGCGTATCAATCCTTAACACTGCCTTCACAAACAGGCATGGTTTCACATTGATGACAGTGAGGGCCATACATGAAGAAGAAAAGGAGAGCAAGAAAGCTAAGATTTACAACCATTATATCCACTAGCAATATAATAATTCAGTCATATAAATCTTGTTGCAATACAAATGAGTGAGCGAGGCCCTTCAGTATCCCTCCTTTCTTAGAGATGCATACATGAAGTATTGTATCTAAATTTATCATTCATAACAAAGCTCTCAGCCATGCATGCGATAACGACACCGTACTTTTGGTAGCAATAGTGAAGCCAGCCAACAAGTTACTATTTTCTCCATTTAGCAAGACTTTTCACTCAAGACAGGACTACTTCACCATTTTTACTGGCCTGGTCTCTCATTAGATGCAACATATTTTTCTGTGAAGATTTACAGTAAAGAACTCCAGTGTTTTGTAATTATCAAACCTTTAAAAATCTTGTGAGTTTTTCACAAGTTACTTAAAAATCCACTCTAATTTTATAGTATACAACACATGTCTTTTATTAATTTATGAAAATTGCAGTAGTCTGTTAAGGCTGTTATACAAAAAACACCCTGACTAATACTGATTTTCTACAGTACTTGCATATAGAAAATAGTGTCCGTATGCTGCCATTCTGGAGTAGGAATAGAATACATTAAAATGTATTTTAATTCATACAATAAACATTAATGGATTTTTTCACTGCTTGTTAAAAGAGTGTGCTTGCTTATACATATGTGTGTGTGTATGCAGATAGATAGACAGACAGATAGATAGATTAGATAGATAGATAGATTACCATATATTTAACTGTGCTTACTCAGAAACAGCATCATTCTGAATGTGGCTTTTTGAATGGAAATAAACTTAACTAGAAAGGAAATTAAAGCTGACCAACACTCATTTTTATTTCCTGTGAGGTTTGAAATGTTGACAGTAAATAACATGCAGCAGTATGAAGACTTGTTATTTCATGACTTCATGAATAAACTATGAAATTGTTTTACAACTAATAATAACATTTTAAAGTAAGTACATTTTTAGATTACTTCTGGTTTTTTTGAGTTTCTGAATATTTAGGTGTAGTTTTTGACACATTTTAAACTTCTGTACGTAGTTAAGGTTAGAAATTCACAGAAACTGTGAAATAAGACTTGTGCAATCACCTGACGCTATCAGCAGCTTCTTTGAGAAAAATGACAAATCAAGACATTTAGAAAACTGGCAACCAGGTGAAAAATGGAAAAAAAAAAATTAAATGACAGAAATATTTTCCATTTTAATTAGTAAACATTTATTAAAAATACACAGAACAAAATACTCTTGTCTACATCAGAGGAAGTGCAGTAACTCACAAACCACAACTTTATAATGATGTATAAACCTTGAAGAGGCCTGAAGAAAAAATGAAAAGGGATAGAGGTATCTGCCTTGGTCCCATGATGTAGCGACAGGGTGAGGGGTAATGGTTTTAAACTGAAAGCAGGTAGATTTTGATTAGATGTAAGGAAGAAATTCTTCACTGTGAGGGAGGTGAGGCACTGGAACAGGTAGCCCAGAGAGATGTGGATTTCCCATCCCTGGAAGTGTTCAAGACCAGGTTGGATGGGGCTTTGGGCAACCGGGACTAGTGGAGGGTGTCCCTGCCCATGGCAGGGGGGTTGGAACTAGATGATCTTTAAGGTGCTTTCCAACCCAAACCACTCTATGGTTCTATGGTTCTATGATTCTATGTAGAAAGTCCTTGAAGACTGCAGAGTGTAGGGGCCCCAGTAGCAAAGGCTTCCTGTCTGTCTCTACTTTTATCTTATGCTTGGTTACGTCAGTCTCATAGCACAAGGCCCAAGGAGCACAGGAGAAAACTGGTTATGCCACCTGCTGACTGGCTACAACATTCATATCCTTTTCTACATGTACACCAGCACCGGATCTACTATGAGGGTAACAGGATGATAGAAAATACTTCTCCACATTTTCAGGAGAGGCAAGTTTTCATCATTTATTGGTTGTGGTCAAATTATTTGTGCCTCTAGTTTTGGATCTTAAAAACACTTCAATTCATATTTCTCCATCAAAACTCATATAAGTACCTACAGATTTCCTGTTTTTCCCCACGTGGTCAGTCCGCCAAATTACTTGTATTAAAATTGTTACTTATTGCCATTTTTGGACTAATACCTTACTGAACTTACAAGCTGAAAGTTTCTCATTTGGTTTGGTCTTGAGCAGTGGATAAAGATATTACCACTTAGGTCTGGCAAGGGAAGAAGAATTTAAGTGGAAGATTATATTTAGAGTTCAAGTCATGATAATAAGTATCAATGTGAAAGAAGTTTAAAATAAGTATGTGACTATATAATACTAATTTAGCAAGTCACTATGATTTCTAAGGTTTGCTCAGGCATGACAGGAATCATCTGAACATTTCAGTCAAAATTACAATGTATATTTAATATAAGAAAGCAATATTACATCTTGTGTGTGTTGCACCAAAGGCAGTATAATATACGTCAGAACTAAATTGTAACATTTTCTGCTGCCTCAGCAAATGTTTATTTGTATCTACAGCTTTGTCAAAAGGCAATAAAGCAAAAAGCTTATTCATCTCACTATGGGGATGTAAGTTCTATTTACTTAAAATGAAATTCTAAAACACACTGCTTCTGTTTTTGAATGAACAGTTTATTGCTGTCATTTAGAAGCAGCAAATCTTCACCCTCTGTAAAACTGCCTTCCAGATGAAAAAATATGATGTTTACTTAGTGATAAACCATTTCCAGAGGAGAGGGGATGTTAGTCCTGAGATAAGTCATGTGAATTTTGAAAATTAGAAAGTACTAGCAGCATGTATTTATTAGGGATGTGTTTAATACAACAAGTATTCTAAGTCTGTGGGAACATGAATATTTCCTGGAGTGTAACAGTCAAGTCTCTTAGAAACTAGCTTTTCAATTAGAATAGGACAAAACGTTTTATATTTAATATTAGCCACCTTGAATCTTCATGTAAAGCTCGAGAGGATTCTTATTCACTCGTATTTAAAGATATTAGAGCAAAGTGCTTGGTACTAACTAGAGGGATGAAGCGGGAAATGCTAGGATGAGGGTACACTCATTGTATGAACATGCCGTGTGAGTTGGGTTGGTGACAGGGGACTTGCTACAGCATTAGACTGAAAGGGTTAGATGAAATAAGAAAGCTGAAATTTTTAAAAAGTTCTAGATATCTTTAAAGCAAAAGAGCTAAGGAATCTGCACTCGTACTTAGGGGAATCAACAAATTCTGTGGCTAGAAACAGGCTAAGAAAGATATAAACATGACAACTGTTTCTTCAGGGAATTTAGATTGAAAAAGCTAGTAAAAATATTTGAAAACCTAAGATCAAGCACATAGATCTTAATTGTTTTAATTTTTGCTCTCCATGCTTAAAATCTCAGAGGAAAGAAATAAAACTGCTCAATTTTGAAGATTTTTTCCTTCAGTCACTTTAATCAACTTGCAGTTCACAGGTCTCAGCAAAGAAAGGGTTTACAGGACCCTGCAGTGTGGGGCCTGTCTCCTTAGCACAATTAGGAAATAGTGAAAGAAATAGCTCTAAGGAAAATAACTCCCAGTCAAGTGCAGTGTTAGATAAGGAGGGTTGTAAGGTGTGGGTAATTTATAACTGTGACAACAGCCATAATATGCAGTTTGATCCAGTATACAAAACCTTATTACCATGTATATTACCTAATGGCCTCTTGATTTCAGCTGCCTTTGGTATCTTTGCTATCTCCCATTTGGCTCATAAGTTTCAAGGCATGGATGCCATGTGCAATTCACACATGGGAGCCCCATCACAGCCTGGGATCATGCAAGTGTGATGTCCCCACTGCAGCATCCTCCAGGTGCTGTGGGAAGGACAGCAAAAGACACCAAAGTAGGAACTCCACCTAATCTGGCCCCTTCCTTTATGCAAGAATCAGAAATGCATCTGCCATATGAGAAAAATCTGGGTGTTTCCTGTTTTCTGATGGGTGCATCTCTGCTAATATTATGGAGTATCCCTATACCTATGTCAGGGCACAGATACTGTTCCAGTCATGTGATGTACTATGCAGCAGTGCCACATTACAGACAATGGAAGATATTCTTAGTCTATGATTCACTGAAAATCAAAATCCTGGAAACAGAATTGTGTATTCCTATTCTCTTGTAATTTCATAAGACAGTGAAAAAACAGTAAAAGACCATAGTAATTCTCACACGGGATCTATGTAAACAGGATTCAGTACATTTCAGTTAATAATATTCATTCATCTCATTGAAAATCTCATCTTCCTCTTGCATAAAAGGTCAGACTCCATTAGTTTAAGATTAATTAATAAGTATGTCCTTTTCAAAATATAATGTTTTCTTCAGTTGTGAGAGTTGTTTCCTTTTTGTTTCATTTCTACAATAGCTGTGATAACCACAGTTACAGATGGAGAACCATTAATGGCAGTTAAGATCCCTCATCATTGTAGTATTAGTGGTATTAAAGGTATTAGGAATGTTCAATCATTGACAGATTAAATAAAATAATGAAGAAATACGTCATGTAGAGAGGTGCTTCAGTGTGCAGGTCTCACTTCCACTTCTCTTTTTATTGGCTTTTTGCTTTGAAACTAAAATATTATTAACAGCTAATTGATTATACTTAAACAGTTTAGTCACAGATATTCTCTCTCCTGTTTGTCATAGTATAAATTTTACCTTTACAGTGTGTGACACCTGTGTATTTATAGTATGTTATCCTCTCGTGACAGCCAGGTAACTATGTGCTCGCCTGGATGAAATCTTTTAGCATATCTCGCAGCTCACTCAGGGACAGGGATCGGGTGATTACCTCTGGTTCTGCCTCTTTTTCCTGTTCTCATGATGGTCCTGGTTCATTGTCTTCCCTTACTAAGCAAACTGATTTTTGTGTGTGTTTCTTCTTCTGTATAGGGGCAACTGATATCAGCACAGGTTAGTTTTTTTGGTTCAGCTTCACTGGGGTGGAGTAGCCACAGTGCCTGTCGGTCTGTTTTCCCTCTCTTCCCCCTGAGGGTGCTGCTCAATACCAAGCAGTGTGTGGTGGTGTGTTGGTTTTGTGTGGCAAGGTTTTGGTAGCGGGGGGGCTACAGGGGTGGCTTCTGTGAGAAGCTGCTAGAAGCTTCCCCTGTGTCTGATAGAGCCAATGCCAGCCGGCTCCAAGACGGACCCGCCGCTGGCCAAGGCCAAGCCAATCAGCGCCTCTGTGATAACATATTTAAGAAAGAGAAAAACAGTTTGAGAGGGCTTTTGCAGCCAGAGAGAGGAGTGAGAAGATGTAAGAACATCTGCAGACACCAAGGTCAGTGAAGAAGGAGGGGGAGGAGGTGCTCCAGGCGCCGGAGCAAGATTCCCCTGCAGCCCGTGGTGAGGACCATGGTGAAGCAGGCTGTCCCCCTGCAGCCCATGGAGGGAGGATGAGGGGGTGTAGCGATTCCACCTGCAGCCCGTGGAGGACCCCACGCCGGAGCAGGTGGAGACACCTGAAGGAGGCTGTGGCCCCGTGGGAAGCCCGCGCTGGAGCAAGCTCCTGGCAGGACCTGTGGATCCGTGGAGAGAGGAGCCCACGCCAGAGCAGGTTTGCTGACAGGACTTGTGACCCCGTGGGGGACCCACGCTGGAGCAGTTTGCTCCCGAAGGTCTGCACCCCGTGGAGGAGACTCACGTTGGAGAAGTTTGTGAAGGACTGTCTCCCGTGAGAGGGACCCCACGCTGGAGCGGGGGAACAATGAGTCCTCCCCCTGAGGATGAAGAAGCAGCAGAAACACCGCGTGATGAACTGACCGTAACCCCCACTCCCCGTCCCCCTGTGCCGCTGTGGGGGGCGGAGGTTGAAGCCGGGAGTGAAGTTGAGCCCGGGAAGATGGGAGGGGTGGGGGGAGGTGTTTTAAGATTTTGGTTTTATTTCTCATTCCTCTGCTCTGTTTTGCTTAGTAATAAATAAGATGAATTCCCTCTCTAAGTTCGGTCTGGTTTGCTCGTGATGATAATTAGAGAATGATCTCTCCCTGTCCTTATCTC
The DNA here is from genome assembly GCF_011004875.1 of Balearica regulorum gibbericeps. NCBI lineage: Eukaryota > Metazoa > Chordata > Aves > Gruiformes > Gruidae > Balearica > Balearica regulorum. The sequence continues at coordinate 48,436,131 of NC_046188.1, read as the reverse complement.
GACCCGTAAGTTTTACCTTTTCTCCCCTGTCTAATGAAAGAGGGGAGTGATAGAGCGGCTCTGGTGGGCACCTGGCCCTCAGCCAGGGTCAACCCACCACAGGTGGATACTGGCCAGGGCCCAGTACAGTGTGGTAAGTTGTGCCTCTTTGGAATAGCCACAGCATTTTCCTTTCAAATATTCTATCATTTCATCAGGGTCCTGTAGTTGTTTGGAAGTGAAGTTCCAAACCATTGGAGGTGCGAAGTTCTCTAGATACCTACCCGTATTCTCCCACATGCCACGCCATGCCACCCATGACCATCCAGTCTCGGGGCAGATCTCTGGGTGGTATTCTTAACACAATTTTTTGTAACCCTAAACAATACCTGGAACACATTCAGGAGACATAGCAATAGGAGCATAGTGGCTTGAACATCCCAAGGATACTTAAAATTCTCAAAAGCTGTTGTAACCAGCCTGAAGGAAAAAGGAGAGGTGAAACAGCGGAAGAAAGTATCACCCCCCCATCGTCCCCATAGATTGGGTGCAATTATTAAATTCTGAGAGATGTCATCGGAGGTACAGGCATGACAGCAATGTCATACAAAAAACAGCTTATCCTCATGAGCAGTGACGTTATCATATCGTAAATTGATATCACAGAGTACAGCAAAATGAGAATCCTGATCCCTCTCCCAGAGGTGATAAACAGCGCTGCAGAGAATTCATACAGCAAGTAAGGATTTACATAACACAGCCATGCAAATGAAAAAAAGACCATTGTGACCAGTGACTATTTACCTAAGATAATAAAGCTGTATAACAACTTTGTTTTAACACGCTCTGGTCAGATCTCTCATTATGTCAACCCTTTGGGTCCCACATTGGTGGCCAAAATGGACTGTCGTGGCTTAGCCCCAGCCGGCAGCTGAGCACCACGTGGCTGATCACTACCTTCCCTCCACCACTCCTCGATGGGATGGAAAGGAGACTTGGAAGACAAAGGTAAAACTCATGGATTGGGATAAGGACAGTTTACTAGAAACGCAAAGGGAGAGGAAAATAAAAACAGTAGTACTTATAACAGAATATACAAAGCAGGTGATACACAATGCAATTTGCTCACTGCCCAGAAGCCTGATGCCCAGCCCATCTCCGAGCAGTGACCCTTTGTCCCGGCCAGCCCCCTTTATATGGAATACCCCTTTGGCAAGTTTGGGTCACCTGTCCTCACCCAGCTCCTTGTGAAGATTATCCTAGCCAAAAACCAGGACATATTGACAATACTCAAGGGTTTAAGTGGATGCTATAAAAGAGGCAAGAAGAAGAATGTGTTATACGACTTGCCCAATTTAACCAAAAGCAATTCAAATACATTAATGGCCATATTTGTTTGCATACGTTACCAAATAAATTGTTACTTCCTTACATCTCAATTTACATTTCCATTTGGCAGTGTTTGCTTGTTTGTTTACTATATCTTCAAGGACATCTCCAGTGGAGTGCAATCTCCAACTTAGTGGAAAACAATCTCTGAGATCTCTGATCTTCACCATTTATTATTCACCCACTGACTAGGCATAAAATAAATTGACAAACTGTTACACAAAAGAGCAGATCCTTCTACAATTATTCTGTGTTTCTTTCTGAAATTTCTGTTCCCAAAGTAGCCTGTTATTTCTTGATCCCCCTGATCACAGTGACCCACAGTATATCTAAGCTCATGCATATTAAAGAAAGCTTCACAAAATATTATTCATTAAAATTTTGCCTTTCCTAGTATATATCTGTCCCGTCCCACTCAGTGGGTTAGGGTGAGGTTAACTTTTTAATTCTCTGCATGGTAATCAGAAGTAATGACAATTATTTTAGAGGTTCAAACCAAGCATAAATTTACTTAAAATTCAGAGGAACTACAAAAGATAGAGGCTTGGCAAAAATCATAACAATGTTCAAAATTTAGCAGAACTATGAAAGGTAAGGGTTTAGCAAAACATGTGATGATATTACCCTAATGTGCTGAAAATTAAGTTAGAGACAAAGAGAGTGATAGGAAAAGAAAGAGAGAAAGAAAAGAGAGAGAGCGAGAAAAGAGAGAGAGAAAAAAGATATCACCACCCTTGGATCCAGCGATGTCCTCTGCTCATGGTTCTGGTCTTCAGGTGGTGGGCATGCACCAAGAACTTATGTTTTCCCTTTTTATAACGTGATGTGCCCGCCCCATAGGTGGGGGTCTGTCATCACTGAGCAGGCACAGTATGTGCTCAGGAATGTCTTAACTCTTTTGGCTTTTCTGAAAACAGAAAATTTTCAACTTATCTCAAGATTTTCCAGCCATTGACATTTGCAAAAACTACCCAAACAAACGTCTAAATATTGATAATAGTGAAATTTAGCCTCTGTAGTGCTAGTGTTGATGCACAAAAAAGGGAGCTCCGAGTTTAAGTGATGGAACCTATATTGTACCCACTTGCTTGACTCTCATGGAGGAAAACAATCCAATGCTTTAGTGGTAAAAGAATCACATGGGATAAATCATTTGGAGACACTGTAAACGGCACCTGTAATGTAATTTTATTTCCCTTTTATATTAATACAGTTGAATAATCATAAACCCAAGATTTTTATAAATGCACAATTTAAATCACGGTGTTTCAAAGAAGTATTTAAGGACATAGAAATCACCACTGTGTAGGCCAAACCCAGATGCCATAGTAAGGATTACCTGTGCCAGGAGCCAGAAAAGCTGGCAGATGTTTTGTTTAAGGGAAAAAACAAGAATTTGCATGGAATTTGAGGAGAGGGTCAAAAAGTAGACTGTCTGTGTATGTCAATCCTACAGACATAGATAAGAGTGTGATTGGAATCAGGCTGAAGTCATGAATATGAATTTATAAAACAACAACAGAATCTGAAGCAAGAAACAAGCAGAGTGGATCAAGGCTGGATGAGCTGATCTGCAGCTGAGGAGGTAGGATCAAGAGCTGCGTTTGAGGTCTAGCAGCCAGAAGAGTCAAAGCCAAGACTGCAGCCTGAAGCAGTTTAGCGGGCAAATTTTCCCAGCTGCTGCCTAAAAGAGCTGTGCTTGGCAGGGAGGGAGAGGACTGTGCAAGCAGCAGCCAGGGATGGGCTGTCTGACAAATGACTCTCACACCTCTGTTTGATGGATGACTCAGGGTAAATGTACTGTTTATTATTTCTTATTAAGTATTTGTAATATGCATGTCATATACTGACATGAAATAGGAGGTAAAATCCTAATCTTTGCATTGAACAGCTTCCTTTCTTCATATTTTTTCATTAAGGAACTATACCATAAAAAACGATACAGAAAAATGTCTTTTGCCATTTTTTTATTCTCATCATACATGATAGGCAGAAAAAAATTTCTTACTCAAACACTCACCTCACTTTTAAAAGCTTACTTGATTTTAGTTTCACATTGATGCTAATGCTTTACAAGTTTAATGTGTGAAATATCTTTGTCATATATCAGTGCCTCCATTTTGCATTTTACTTCATCTAATTTTTTTATTTGAGAGCCCTGTGTGTAAATAATGATAGTATATTTGGTGCCAAATTTTTTTCGATACTTTCATATCTCTGGAATAAATTATGGAACATTATTCTAGATGGGGAAGAAAAAAATAGCCTTGATACAAATTTCTCTCTAGCTTACAGTGTGTGTAGTGGGTAAAACACTTTTGTAGTTGGTGGTGAATTCCTAATGTCTGGACCCCAGCACAAGTGGCAGTCTGGCTATAGAAGATGCTCATGTTCTGATGTTTCAGCCTCTGACCTGTATATATGTGTGTCCTGGTTCTGGCAAGGATAGAGTTAATTTCCCAAGGAGCCAGGACAGGTGACCCAAGCTGGCCGGGGGGCTATTCCATACCATGTGACATCATGCTCACCATAAAAGGGGGCTAGTCGGGTAGGGGAGGGGCGGCGCGCTTTCGGCGCGGTTCCGGGACGGGCTGAGTGTCTGGTCGGTCGGTCGGTCGGTCGGTCGGTCGGTCGGTCGGTCGGTCGGTCGGTCGGTCGGTCGGTCGGTCGGTTCGGTAAATTGTTCTCTGTTATCACCCATTGTTAATATTTGTTATCAGCACTGTTGTTGATTGTTTCTTCCCTCTCCCTTGCTGTCCCAGTAAACTGCCCTTATCCCAATCCTCGAGGCTTTTGCCATTGGTTTCTTTCCCGTTCTCCTCCCCGTCCCGCTGGGGAAGGAGTGAGCGGCCGCGTGGCGCTCAGCTTCCGGCTGGGCCTAAACCACGACAGTCCTTTTTGGCGCCCAACGTGGGGCCCGAGGGGTTGTGATAAGGACAAGTCTGACCCAAGTGTGTTAAAGAAAATTGTCATAAGAATTTATGATGTTATTGAAACAGTCACTGGTCATAATGATGTTCTGTTTGATTACATGGCTCTGGTTTGTAAACCTGTGTTTACTCTATGCAATCCCTGCGGTGCTGTTGATCACCTCTGGGAGAGGGGTTCCTGTTCTCATGTTCTTGTATTGTGTGATAATGATAAGATATCATCGACAGTCATGAGTCTGAGCTGGTACTTGTACGTAGCATTTCGGTCAGGCCTGTACCTCAGTCAGTATCTTTCAGAATTGATTAATAATTGCACCAGATCTATGGGGAAAACAGGGGGGGGGATACCTTCTCCCACTCTTTCACCTCCTCTTTTCCCTTTTGGTTGGTTACAACAATTTTTGAGACTTTTGAATACCCTTGGAATGTTCAGGTCAGTATATTCCTATTGCTAGGTCTCCTGAATGTTTTCCCACTCCTGTTCAGGGTTAGCAAAAATTGTTTCAAGAATATCACCCAGGGATATTCCCCAAGACTGAATGGTCAGGGCTGGCATGGCATGTGGGAGAGCATGGGTGGGTATCTAGAGACCTTTTCACCCCCAATGGTTTGGAGCTTCACTCCTGAACAATTGCAAGACCCTGATAAAATGGTAGAATATTTGAAAGGAAAATGCTGTGGGGATTCTAAGGAGACACAACTTACTGTGCTGTGCTGGGCCCTGGCCACAATTTATCAAACACTGCTTGACAGTAGACAGCACCACCCAGAGGGAGAGAGCGGACCCACAGGCACTGCAGCTGCCCAGGCCCCCGCAACAGGCACTGCAGCTGCCCAGGCCCCCGCAACAGGCACTGCAGCTGCCCAGGCCCCTGCAATAGGCACTTTAGCTGAGCCAAAAGATCAACCCATACCAATATCAGTCGCCCCTATACACAAAAAGAAATACACGAAGAAATCGGTTCGCATTGTGAGAGATGATGATGAACCGGGGCCATCACGAGAACAAGAAGAAGAGCCAGAACCAGAAGTGATCACCCGATCTCTGTCCCTGAGCGAGCTGCGAGATATGCGGAAAGACTTCAGCCGCCTTCCAGGGGAGCACATTATTACCTGGCTGCTCCGCTGCTGGGATAATGGGGCCAGTAGCTTGGAACTGGAGGGCAGGGAGGCCAAGCAGCTAGGATCCTTGTCTAGGGAAGGGGGCATTGACAAGGCAATTGGGAAGAAGGCGCAGGCCCTTAGCCTCTGGAGGCAACTCCTGTCAAGTGTGAGGGAAAGGTATCCTTTCAGTGAAGATGTCGTATGTCGGGCAGGCAAGTGGACCACCATGGAGAGAGGTATCCAATATCTAAGGGAATTAGCTGTGCGGGAGATGGTTTATTACGATCCAGACAACACACAGTTGCCCACAGACCCCGATGAAGTCCAGTGTACCCGACCCATGTGGTGAAAATTTGTGCGAAGTGCACCATCATCGTACGCTGACTCACTGGCAGTAATTGACTGGAAGAGTGAAGAGGCACCCACAGTGGATGAAGTGGCTGGCCGACTCCGGCAATATGAAGAGAGCCTTTCTTCCTCCCTCGTCTCGGCTGTGGAGAAGCTGTCCCAGGATGTCCGGCAACTCAAAGAGGATATATCGTACTCCCCACCTGTACAGACCCGTATCTTCAGCTGTTAGGAGTAAGCGTTTTTCTGCTCTGGAGAGGGGATATAGAGCAAACACACCACGAGGTGTCCTGTGGTTTTACCTGTGTGACCATGGAGAAGACATGAGGAAATGGGATGGGAAGCCTACTTCAACCCTGCAGGCACGCGTACATGAGCTACAAGGCAAGACAGCTGTACAAAGGAACTCTTCCAGAAAGGATGCTGCTCCAGTTTCCACCAGGCAGCCCCCCAGATCAAGTGGAAGGCCTGACTGCACTTACGACCCTCTGGAAGGGACTTCTAAGTCCTTTCTGCAAGAGATGAGCAGCGAATATGATGAGCAGGATTAGAGGGGCCCTGCCTCCAGCCAGGTGGAGGAAAGGGACAGCAGAGTGTATTGGACTGTGTGGATCTGATGGCCTGGCACATCAGACCCACAAGAGTACAAGGCCCTAGTGGACACGGGTGTACAGTGTACCCTAATGCCATTGAACTATGAAGGGGTGGAACCAATATCTATTTCTGGTGTGACGGGGGGATCCCAACAGTTGACTCTGTTGGAGGCTGAAGTAAGTCTAACGGGGAATGAGTGGCAAAAGCACCCCATTGTGACCGGGCCAGAGGCTCCGTGCATCCTGGGCATAGACTACCTCTGGAAAGGGTATTTCAAAGACCCAAAAGGTTACCGGTGGGCTTTTGGAATAGCTGCCTTGGAAGCGGAGGAAATTGAACCATTGTCTAGTTTGCCCGGTCTCTTGGAGGACCCTTCTGTTGTAGGGCTGCTGAGGGTTGAAGAGCAACAGGTGCCAATTGCTACTACAACTGTGCACCGGCGGCAATACTGCACCAACCGAGACTCCCTGGTTCCCATCCATGAGCTGATTCGTCAACTGGAGGGTCAGGGAGTGATCAGCAGAACCCGCTCACCCTTTAACAGTCCCATATGGCCAGTGCGGAAGTCCAATGGCGAGTGGAGGCTGACGGTAGACTATCGTGGCCTGAATGAAGTCACACCGCCCATGAGTGCTGCTGTGCCAGATATGCTGGAACTTCAATATGAACTGGAGTCAAAGGCAGCCAAATGGTATGCCACAATTGATATCGCTAATGCATTTTTCTCGATCCCTTTGGCAGCGGAGTGCAGGCCGCAGTTTGCCTTCACTTGGAGGGGTGTCCAGTACACCTGGAATCGACTGCCCCAGGGGTGGAAACACAGCCCCACCATTTGCCATGGACTGATCCAGACTGCACTGGAAAAGGGTGAAGCCCCAGAGCACCTGCAGTACATTGATGACATCATTGTATGGGGCAACTAAGCAGAAGAAGTTTCTGAGAAAGGGAAGAAAATAATTCAAATCCTGCTGCAGGCTGGCTTTGCCATAAAACAAAGTAAGGTGAAGGGGCCTGCGCAGGAAATCCAATTTTTAGGAATAAGGTGGCATGATGGGCGGCGGCAGATCCCAATGGATATTATCAACAAAATAGCAGCCATGTCCCCACCAACCACCAAAAAGGAGACACAGGCCTTCCTAGGTGTTGTGGGTTTCTGGCAAATGCACATTCCGAATTACAGTCTGATAGTAAGCCCTCTCTACCATGTAACCCAGAAGAAGAATGATTTCAAATGGGGCCCTGAGCAACAACAAGCTTTTGAACAAATTAAACAAGAAATAGTTCATGCCGTAGCTCTTGGGCCAGTCCGAGCAGGACCAGATGTAAAAAATGTGCTGTACACCGCAGCCGGGGAGAATGGCCCTACCTGGAGTCTCTGGCAGAAAGCACCAGGGGAGACTCGAGGTCGACCCCTGGGGTTTTGGAGTCGGGATACAGAGGATCCGAGGCCCGCTACACTCCAACAGAAAAGGAGATATTGGCAGCCTTCGAAGGGGTTCAAGCCGCTTCAGAGGTGATTGGCACCGAAGCACAGCTCCTCTTGGCACCCCGACTGCCAGTGCTGGGCTGGATGTTCAAAGAGAGGGCTCCTTCTACACATCACGCAACCGATGCTACATGGAGTAAGTGGGTTGCACTGATCACGCAACGGGCTCGAATAGGAAGCCCCAGTCGTCCAGGGATTCTGGAAGTGATCACAGACTGGCCAGAAGGGAAAGATTTCGGAATGTCGCCAGAGGAGGAGGTGACACGTGCTGAAGAAGCCCCACCGTATAATAAACTAACAGAAGATGAGAAACCATATGCCCTCTTCACTGATGGGTCCTGTCGCATTGTGGGAAAGCATCGAAGGTGGAAGGCCGCTGTATGGAGTCCTACACGGCGAGTTGCGGAAGCTGCTGAAGGAGAAGTTTGCAGAGCCAGTTTGCAGAGGTGAAAGCCATCCAGCTGGCCTTAGATATTGCTGAAAGAGAAAAGTGGCCAACACTGTACCTCTATACCGACTCATGGATGGTGGCCAATGCCCTGTGGGGGTGGTTACAGCAGTGGAAGCGGAGCAACTGGCAGCGTAGAGGCAAACCCATCTGGGCTGCCCCACTGTGGCAAGATATTGCTGCCCGGCTAGAGAAGCTGGTTATAAAGGTACGTCATGTAGATGCCCACGTACCCAAGAGTCGGGCCACTCAGGAACACCAGAACAACCAGCAGGTGGATCAGGCTGCCAAGATTGAAGTGGCTCAGGTGGATTTGGACTGGCAGCGTAAGGGTGAATTATTTCTAGCTCGGTGGGCCCATGACACCTCAGGTCATCAAGGAAGAGATGCGACATATAGATGGGCCCGTGATCGAGGGGTGGACTTGAGCATGGACGCCATCTCACAGGCCATCCATCAATGTGAAACATGCGCCATAATCAAGCAAGCCAAGCGGGTAAAGCCTCTGTGGTATGGAGGACGATGGTTGAAATATAAATATGGGGAAGCATGGCAAATCGACTACATCACGCTCCCGCGAAGCCGCCAAGGCAAGCGTTATGTCCTTACAATGGTGGAAGTAACCACAGGATGGCTGGAAACGTATCCTGTGCCCCATGCCACTGCCCAGAACACATTCTGGGTCTTGAAAAGCAAGTCCTGTGGCGACATGGCACCCCAGAGAGAATTGAGTCAGACAATGGGACTCATTTTCGGAACAACCTCATAGACACCTGGGCCAAAGAGCATGGTATTGAGTGGGTCTATCACATCCCCTATCATGCACCAGCCTCTGGGAAAGTTGAAAGGTGCAATGGACTGCTAAAAACTACCCTGAGAGCAATGGGTGGTGGGACCCTCAAACACTGGGACACCCATTTAGCAAAGGCCACCTGGTTAGTTAACACTCGGGGATCTGCCAATCGAGCTGGCCCTGCCCAATCAAAATTTCCACGCCCAGTAGAAGGGCATAAAGTTCCTGTAGTGCGCATGAAGAATATGTTGGGTAAAACAGTTTGGGTCATCCCTGCTTCAAGCAAAGGCAAGCCCATCTGCGGGATTGCTTTTGCTCAGGGACCAGGGTGCACTTGGTGGTTGATGAGAAAGGATGGGGAAGTCTGGTGTGTACCCAAGGGGGATCTGATTTTGGGTGAAAATAGCCAATAAATTAAATTGTATGATGTTAATAGCTATACACTGTATTAATAGTATAACCATAAGAATCACCCAAAACTAATGAAGGATGGACTTTGGAACTGACTTCAACTGGTGCCCAGGAACTTCATCGAAAAATTACATCTGTGACCTCCAGACTGCGAGCATGGACCATACCAGATACACCAGCCATGAAAAAAAAAAAAAAAATACTCCGGATGCAGCGTGCAACAATCCAGCAGCACGCACCATTGTTCCTGCTCTGAGACACTGTAATGGCAGATGGAACCCAAAGCCATGGACTAAATGAACTCAATGGACACTTTATAGAGCGATGGCCCATGGAGTAAGAGAATGGTGTCAGTGAAATAATCTGGGCATGATGTAGATGGTATGGAATAAGGGGTGGATAATGTCCTGGTTCTGGCAAGGATAGAGTTAATTTCCCAAGGAGCCAGGACAGGTGACCCAAGCTGGCCGGGGGGCTATTCCATACCATGTGACATCATGCTCACCATAAAAGGGGGCTAGTCGGGTAGGGGAGGGGCGGCGCGGTTTCGGCGCGGTTCCGGGACGGGCTGAGTGTCTGGTCGGTCGGTCGTTGGTTCGGTAAATTGTTCTCTGTTATCACCCATTGTTAATATTTGTTATCAGCACTGTTGTTGATTGTTTCTTCCCTCTCCCTTGCTGTCCCAGTAAACTGCTGTTATCCCAATCCTCGAGGCTTTTGCCATTGGTTTCTTTCCCGTTCTCCTCCCCGTCCCGCTGGGGAAGGAGTGAGTGAGCGGCCGCATGGCGCTCAGCTTCCGGCTGGGCCTAAACCACGGCAATGTGACAATGAGCTAATGTCAGCTGCTCTTCTGCCCTAATCAGGCACAAAATTAACTAAGAGAACAAATCCCTGTCAGTTAATGAAAGAGTATTTTCAGCTGAATTACAGATAAGAAGAGAAATCTGATGATGTCTGACCATAAGTTCTAGGGTTAGAAGCTGTAATTAGCCAGGTGTGATCTCCATGCTACCAAAATTGGCTTATTTTAACAATTTTCAAGCAGCTGGAATTTTGAAGGTCCAGTGATAATGTATTTTTGCGTAATAATGACACATGGAATCAAGTCTGACCACAGTTAAGAATTTCTGATATCCTCTGTATTGCAGCATGCTGCTCGCTGTTTGGTTCATAGACATACCTGTCATAGCTTATCTCTAGTTTAGAACCAGAAAGCTTAATGTATTGTTACATTTTATTTAGACTGACTAGTGAGTCAATAACTCATTAATACAATTTACTACTCTTCTGTTTTGCACATTTTCAAAGGTGCCTAGGTGCTAGAGGTGGGTCTACCACAGACTTCTTGTGTGAATGTTCACAAGGCACATGGACTGTCTTTTGCTCCATGGAAGTAAGGTATTATTTCCTTACATAGCAGAGCAGTTGTAAAGATAAAACACAAAAATTGTTGTGAGGCAGTCAGATACTAACCTGAACTGGACAGTCAGTGTTTTGTCAAGGGGTAAGCAGTAAAGCACATTAAAGAATGTGAATGCTTTTGGAAGCTAATGGCTGCATAGCTAAAGCCACACAAGATCTTAAATGAATCTGTAGAATTATCTCAGTGTGACAAGCACACAAACATATTCTTACCAAATTGTCTGGTCTACATTTGAAAAGGACATATCCTGTAAATGAAGTAAGGTGGTAGAGAAGGATAAAATACAGTATCTTTGTAATTCCATAGTTATAATATCGGTAATTGTACCTTTTCTTTCTTTAACTCTTAAAAAGTATTTGCAGTGATTTGCCCAGATGACAATCTCATACTTTAAGGAGCAATTGAACGTCAATGCTATTATCCTGTATATACAAACTGTGTGAATATATACTATTTGACATGTAGCAGTTGTGTGGTTTGTTGCTGTATGTCCTTTTAATGTTTTAATTTACGGCTTGTGCCTCCTGCTTCTACCACTTGGCCTGCTGTTACTGAAACATTTGTCTAACATCACCGCTGTTCATGTCTCAGGTATCCCTTTATAGGCAGTACAAAGAAGAGTGCTGCAGCTGTTGCCTGCAGTTTGCTTGAGGTGGATATGTATTTTTTTCTAGCATTGAGACACACTTGCTCATTGTAATCACTAGAGGACAAACTGTGGCTAATTTCACATGCAGCTTAGGTCTGCTCTTTGCACAAATGTGCCTTTGTACACAATCAAGATGTTATTCACTAAAGGTAAATAAGAGGCACTTACTTGCAACACTTCAAAATTTTTATTACTGGAATTTTGGCTGTGCCTCCTCATTAATTATGATGTCCGTGTCAGCAGGGAATTTTTACATATAAACAATTACAGAAAATATTTCATAATTTCATTCTTAACTGATATTCTCTGTATATGTGCACATATATATGTGTGAATATACACACTCTCCCCCTCCCCAAACAAAAGGCTGTGCATGGGATCATATAGAATTGGCTAAACTAATAACAAGCCCCCAGGTATTTATAGTTTAGACATAAGATGAAGAAGATTGGCTTTCAGCTGTCTGTAAAATTTGCTGCACACAGTCTGTTATGACTTTCCCTGACCCTTATCTGAGAATGGAAAAAATGCAGAAAGATCAGTTTAACTTCATGTTTATAACCAGTGGACAAGGCTTGTTGCACTTTGTGTTTCTTGATAGCGGCAGTAGAAAGCCAGTGACTCACTACACTGTACTTATATTCTGTCTTGCATAAAAGCATCTCTATTTTAAACAACTGGATGTGGTTCTTTAGGTGATCATTTAAGAAAGATTTAAATGTTAACATAAGTATAATAAATTCTTCTTTTCAGTTCTTCAAAACCTCACAGCTTTAGTGGGAAGATTTTTTTGGGACAATAAAGAGAATTTCTTCCTTATTCTAGCAAAATCCAACTGGAAACATTTTTGGAGTTTGAGCAAAGATGCATTATTTCACTGTCTATTCTCAGTATACCCTGCATATTTCAGAATTGGGCAATTTCAGCACTTACAAAGACAGGAAACATGCTGGCCATTGTGGAACAAGTTTATTCTCTGATGTTTCCACTGTCAGAGGCAGCAAGAATCAGAAGACCATGAGGAAAATTAATTTTCTTGTGGGATTTCCAAAGTATATGTGTATTTGGCCCACTTTCACAGTTGGATTAATGAAACTGTATATTGTTAACATTTTATTTTTCTTTATTTTGAATTGGATAACCTACCTTTAGCTCACAAACAAGGAAATTAAATACTGTTGAAACATATACGCTACTCTGACATGGATTCAAATTGCAAAAGCCAAGATCTGAGGTGCAGTACAAAATATTCCCTCACGCTTAAGTGGCTACACCCAAGGTTTTTATGACTCTGTTTCCGGAGCTAACTACATCAAAGAATTTTTTATCTGTTAAAACCATACCTAAAAGTTGTGTGTTTGCATAAGATAAATTGGGTAAGGCTTTTATTATGTGAAGCTGTCAGCAAAGGAAATGTTTTCTTACTGTAAAAGATCAGTCTCAAACATAAGTGATGTCATTTTTTAAATGTGTATATCATATAGCACTAGTTACTGACATAATAACTATGCTTAGTTATTCTGACAAAGCTGTCAGAACTAGATGTCAGCTAATTATAATATGCCTGTAGTTGGACATATTAATGAACATTTTTTTAATTGCTTGGTGCAGTTGAAAATACATATAGTCTTCCAATACAATACCTTCTCACATCCGCATTACTATGTAATGGCAGGTTTGTTTAGCACCTGTAGAAATCCCAAGTAATGTCTTAGAAAGTCATATTTGAGCCATTAAGCATACTACTGTCTTCCATGTAGTTGGCATTTGCTATTAGTACTGTGAATACTTGATTTCTGCTATCCATTTTCCTACTTCTGAGGATGCAGAAGGGAGTTTGGCAGATGTTGCTGACAATTAAACAAGTAGCTGGCATTTTCATACCATAGCTTCTCAGGTAGAATGCGTTCATCTGCAGCCCTGGCAATGCAAGGCTTTGCTTCCTTTCTGACACTGTTCTGTTGTCTAAGCAGTCAAATACCATTAGGTATTTCCTTTGATTTCTGTATGAAAATGGAAGTATATACACAGACCTTTACATTTTCCCTCTGATTCAAGATATTCTTGGCTGATCCTAAGCCAACTTAATTCAATAAAACCTTTCATCCCTTCAGTGGTTCTTGGATCATGTGCTTAGTTAGCATAATTTAATAATACTTTCAGCTTTTTATAAATATTGTGATAATTTAGTTACCCTTAGATTCAATTTCCAGCTCACACTTTAATTTATATTATATGTTAATTTGACTGTTCGTGTTCTACAATGTAAAACTGAAATGTAACCCCCAGTGCATTATCCCTAACAGCTACCAACTTTCTTGTGTGTACTAAAAGGCATTCATCTCAGTGCTTGACTCCAATGAGTGAGATGAGATACATATATATATATATATATATATATATATATAGGAAAAAGGCTGTACACAAGCACTGGCTGGCAAACAGATTTCCAGTTTGGAACAGCTAAGGCAGTTTCCCAAAGCTTCCCAATTGCCAGAGAGGAATGAGCAAGCATCCGGACTATCCAGGCTACAATGTGCCATAACATGCAATGAATCAAGGGCACAGCCACCTTAGGTGTGGGGACCATGTTTCCTTTGTGGACAGTGAAAGGGGAATTTAGGTTGTACTGACAGGAGATATATGTCACCAAGAGGTGAATGACAGTCTCATTTCTGTAATGAAACAACTGCCAAATGAGTTGATAAAAAAATACAGAAATCTAACAACATTAAGAGTCTCTTTTCCTCTGCAAAGTTTTATTAACATTTGGAAAATCAGCCAGCTAGGTACATTCAGTGCAGGTAGAAAGTTTATTTAAAAAAAAAAAAAAAAAAAAAGAAGCCTGCAGGCACAAACAGACTCCATTATTTACTTCTAGCAGTGGTGGCCATTATTCTACAACCATGGCTATTTTAGATTTGTCATGCTATTCATTTAATATTTTAAATTCCAGCAGTTGGGTCAGGACAGAGCCTGTGTAGTTGTAAAGGGAAGCCACAGGCACTGATGTAAAACTCCAGCCAAACTAGACCTTTGCAAAACTACAGCAATGTGCTATGTAAATTATTCAACGGCAGCAAATCACTAGCTAAATAAATAAATAAATAAATAACCATCCGTCCGTGTAGAGCATAGACGTATTCTGAGTACAGTGAAGGAAAAGGGTGGATCAGGAGGAGTAAAAGGGAAGAACAGAAGAAAAGGACTAATAGTTACATGCAGCTGGTGCTTACGTGGATGGATTATATAGCTACATTATATATATCCTACATACATTTAAAATGTTCAGAGTTGCAGTCAGTGGGGGCTAGAGTAGAGAAAAAGATCGTTATGTTGTGCAGATGACAGCATCTGCTGGCTGCCTTAAGCAGGGCCATTTGTTTGATGAAATAAATCTATTGCCACAGGGAATTTGTCCCAGCAAATTTACTGATGCTGCCACGTGTGTTGCAGAAGCAAAACTGAGGATCAACTTATCACATGATACAGATGGCTGCTGAAGGAATATGCCATAATAGCTTCTTTGATATGAATTACCTGAACTACTGGTGTAGGCTCCAAAGTGACAACAACTCTGGAAGTGACAATTGAATTGAATTTTGTAAGGAATATACCACTACATTATGCATAATGTAGCAGCTTTCTGAAAATATTTCAAAAGTAATTCAAGGCTCTGCTTAATTACTTGTACTTCCTCCTAGGCCATCCAAAACTGTAGTATTTGATCATTTTTTAACTGTACATGTTAGCGCGATCTGCTCTTCAGCAACCCAGTTAGGGAAATTTATGTGTGCTGGCAAATTACATCAATTTATTTGCTGTGGTTTAATTTCATTAACACACACGATAAGAGAGATTGAGCTCAACATCTCTCCTTTTATGTACAAATAACCCCCTGGGTGACATATCATATGAAACCTAATTACTGCACATAATAAAATGACACCACAAATAAAAACGTATTTCCTAATTCAGTTATACTCAGAGATGAACAGTTACTAAACATACATTTGGCACTGAGTCAGTAGTCAGCACCACTTCCTCAGTTGTGGAATAATCTAAAGCATATGATCCCTGGTAGCAGCAGAAGGGGGTGAAGAGCCCATGCTGGTTCCCAGCCTGTTTGATCCCTGCTTCTGGCCCACTGGTTGCAATGGGCAAAGTGAGAGCTGCTACGGAGCAGCTCCTTGGGGCACACCTGTGACAGGTCTGGGCTCTATACCAGCTCTCCATAGGATAAATTTCCAGCATTCCTCCAAAATTGCAGCCAACTGATTTGTGAACCCATCTGTTTGGGACATGCAGATGCAGGGTTGGCATTGGCAAAATAAATTTGCTTCCATTTATTAGGAGCACTTGTCATTTCTATTGTAATGCAAGATAGGTTAGTGATTTCTTGTCTACAGACTCTAGAAACTGATTTAAACAGAGCTATTTCCTGTTCCAAAGAGCTTAAAATAAATGTATTTTATAGCTGCTTTTTAGAGGACCATTGAAAGGATTGGTATGAAATGGACGTTTGAGCTGTGGAAGAACTGGAGACATGTGCCAAAGCATGACTGCATGCATCTCAAGTAGCAGAGGCAGTCAGAAAGCCTGGCTGCGGGGTATGCAGCCGCCCTGGCCCAAGACTGTGTGGGGAGTTAGACTGATTGGAATCTATTTTCTCTTGGCTTTGAAATAATCCTCCTCCCTCTGCCATTTACTTCAGCTTCTCCTTATGTGCTTTATCAATTTAGTTATTTTTGTGTGTGAGCTAGAACTGAGAATTGCGGTTAAGTGAAAAGTGTTTCAAAGGCTACTGCAAGCAGTCCAGGCTTTACACTCCCTGAAGCTCACCTTGTGATTCCTTGAATACATATCACCAAGATGCTGGTCCTAGCTGAATCAAGCTTAAACAGAAATGTACAGCATAAAAGTGAGCAAGACAGAAAGATTATATTCCTTTTCTGTGCTTTCAATTCTCTCTCCTCGCACTACCTACAAGCAACATTTGTCTTCTGTATTTTCTTGCAGAAACATGTACATAATTTTAGAATCTTTAAAAATACAAGCCAAATATAATTATTATTTTTTAGCTTGCATGGCAGTAAACTTGATGCTCCTTTGAAACTGTTGAACTGCATCTTGTTATTATTAGTAATACACATTTTCAGACCTCAAGGAGTTAATGACAAGACAACAGACGCCAACAATCATCCCCTAAGGGTTAACTGATGTAATAGCCTTTGCTTGTTGTTCCAGTCACTGCTGCAGAATGTCATGATTTCATAAACTTATATACAGGATCCAAATAAGTACATTGCCTTCTACATGAAAGCAGGACCATTTATCAACCCTGAGGATATTGTCAGCAGAAAATAAGGAAAGTCAAGTGCAGTAATGCTCTTGATATACTGGTTGATGACACCACAAGATGTAAAACACAGCTTGGAAAAAAGAGATGCAACAAAGGAGTCACTTTTCCTCAAGTCTAGCCCCTCAGGGATGTATGAAATAGCCTTTGAGAACTTTGGAAGGGAGAGAGCAAAACTACATACAGACATAAATGACACAGAGTTCCTTTATCCTTTTCTCTAAAATTTTGGGTACCAAAAATTGTCACTGCAGGAAATGTCAAACACATATTGTGTGTGTAAAGCAATTATTTATTGCAGAGTTGGAACCAATACTAAAAGATTCCGAGTTTGGACGTGGTTCACAGAGAATTCGAAAGTTTAGGAACTTAACTGCAGCTTTTAGACAAAATCAAGTGTGCATGTGCTTATCTTGTGTACCTCTAACTTGCCTTTGCAATGGGACAATGAAGCAGACTAAAGAATTTTTTGAGATTATGACTGACTCTTAGATCCAGAATAAGCATACGGTCAATGATGTAATATGGTATTTCATTTCCACCTCTCCTATGAAGACAGGCTGAAAGAGTTGGGGTTGTTTAGCCTGGAAAAGAGAAGGGTCTGGGGAGACATTATTGCAACCACCCCCTAAAGGGGGCTTACAGAAAAGCTGGAGATGTTCTCATTATCAGGGAGTGTAGTGATAGGACAAGGGGCAGTGGGTTTAAACTAAAAGAGGGCAAATTTTTATTAGATTTAAGGAAAAAATTCTTCACTGTGAGGGTGGTGAGACACTGGAACAGGTTGCCCGGAGAAGCTGTGAATGCCCCCTCCATGGAAGTGTTGAAGGCCAGATTGGATGGAGCTTTGGTCAACCTGGTCTAGTAGAGGGTATCCCTGCCTATGGCAGGGGAGTAGGAACTAGATGATCTTTAAGGTCCCTTCCAACCCAAACCATTCTATGATTCATATCTTTACTTAATAACACCTTACAGGCCCCCCAAATAAAAGTATGAAGATACAAAATATTGAAGATAAAAGGTGCTGATATAAGGTGTGACACAGGAAAACTAGTATGATTTGCCATCTTTGGCATTATGCTTTCAGTGACAGCTTTTATTTTGACTAGATTTATATTTCTGATTCTATATACTAGCCAGAAAAAAAAATAAATAAAAATTTCAAGGATTCTAAAAAAATTAATGATAAAAACATTCTGTAAATATTTTATGCAGCAGCCAAAAGAGGTTTCAGCTGAATGTCCTTCAATAAATAAAGTCTGAGAAATGTATTTATGCTGAAGTAAATTGCTCATTTCTTATTAAAGAAATATAGCTCATGATTTGCATCTGTATGTGCCTTATAAATATGTATTGCCCAGATAAATTTTACATTAATTTCTTTAGTGTTTAAGCAATTCTGTCCTTGTTAATGCAATTGCTATATTAACCTGATATTAACATAAGTTTACACAAACTTCCCCTTTAAAAGCAATGTACTTTATTCTGCAAAGCACATTGGCTTGTAAATGTCACTATGCAAAATATATAAAAATGCATGCCATGCAAAGAAAAGTAGTGTGCTGCTCTATTTTATACATCCATTTTTCATTCATAGAGAAAAAAAAAAGAAAAAAAGACCTGGGTCAAAGGAACACTATTTGAAAAAGCCATGGCTTTCTCGACATGTTTGTCCCTCTATTAAACAGTCTGTCCTACAGAAATATTTTCATAATCTCCTTCTCTACTGTTGCATCTTATAAAAGTGTTTTCATGTTTTCCCTCATTATTTATTGTTAATCAGTTTCCTGTACTCCTCTGAGAGTTTGCTTTGACTTTCCAACATCAGATCTTTTTTACTGCACTACAGAGATTGCAGTTAAACCCCATTTTCCTGTAACACATCTATATTGTAGATGTAGGAATCAAAAAATTTTAGGACAAGTTCCAGATTCCATAGATTCCAAAATTCCATAAGAACAGAAACATACTGTTAAGAAATAATAATTTAATCTCTTCAGTAACACTTTCAAAAAAGCCTACATCTAATAATATGTTCTGCTATTGCTAAAGTCTTTCCTTTGAATCTTCAGTGCTTTGAAAGAGAAACTTGTGCCATTCTGCACCTATTTCCCAGTATTGCCCTGTCTAGACACATGATGATTTTCCATTTTCAAGAATCCATATTATTATATGGAGAATAAGAAAAATCATAGAATAATAGAATCATAGAATAGTTTGGGTTGGAAGGGACCTTAAAGATCATCTAGTTCCAACCCCCCTGCCATGGGCAGGGACACCCTCCACTTAGACCACCTTGCCCAAAGCCCCATCCAGCCTGGCCTTCAACACTTCCACGGAGGGGACATTCACAGCTCCTCTGGGCAACCTGTTCCAGTGCCTCACCACCCTCACAGCGAAGGATTTCTTCCCAATATTTCATCTAAATCTACCCTCTTTTAGTTTGAAACCATTCCCCCTTGTCCTATCACTACATGCCCTTATAAAATCTTCCTCTCCAGTTTTCTTATTTGCTAATATTCAGGACCTTGCACTGGCCTTGTTGAACTTCATGAGGTTCTCACAGACCCACTTCTCAAGCCTGTCAAGGTCCCTCTGGATGGCATCCCTTCCCTCCAGTGTGTCGACCACACCACACAGCTTGGTGTTGTCAGCAAGTTTGCTGAGGGTGCACTGAATCCCACTGTCCATGTTGCTGACAAATGTTAAACAGTGCTGGTTCCAATACTGATCCCCAAAAAGATCATGCATTAAAGAAAAATTGATCTTGAAAGCTCCTAAGGTATGTTAGAACAATTGCATGGCATCATGGAGATTTTTTTGGGCAGGATTATATTAGGGTTAATACAATAATTAGGAAAAAGTACTTTCCCTATATATTTATTTTTACAGAAATTGAATTCAGTCTTCTATAGCTGATGGTATTTAGGTACTGAAATTCAGCTGAAATTCAGAAATCCTGACATTTCTGTCTTTCAGGTTTTCGGCCTGACAGCATGTCCAACACTTCAAAATACTAAGTATTTGCATTTAAAAAGTGGTATTTCCCATGTGGCAGTGGAACAATATTATATATGCATGCGTGATGGGTTGACCCTGGCTGAGGGCCAGGTGCCCACCAGAGCTGCTCTATCACTCCCGTCTTTCATTAGACAGGGGAGAAAAGGTACAATGAAAGAAAACTTACGGGTTGAGATAAGGACAGGGAGAGATCATTCACTAATTATCATCACGAGCAAAACAGACCGAACTTAGAGAGGGAATTCATCTTATTTATTACTAAGCAAAACAGAGTAGAGGAATGAGAAATAAAACCAAATCTTAAAAACACCTCCCCCCACCCCTCCCATCTTCCCGGGCTCAACTTCACTCCTGGCTTCAACCTCCGCCCCCCACAGCGGCACAGGGGGACGGGGAGTGGGGGTTACGGTCAGTTCCTCACGCGGTGTTTCTGCTGCTTCTTCATCCTCAGGGGGAGGACTCATTGTTCCCCCGCTCCAGCGTGGGGTCCCTCTCACGGGAGACAGTCCTTCATGGCCTTCTCCAACGTGAGTCTCCTCCACGGGGTGCAGACCTTCAGGAGCAAACTGCTCCAGCGTGGGTCCCCCACGGGGTCACAAGTCCTGCCAGCAAACCTGCTCTGGCGTGGGCTCCTCTCTCCACGGGTCCACAGGTCCTGCCAGGAGCTTGGTCCAGCATGAGCTTCCCACCGGCCACAGCCTCCTTCAGGTGCCTCCACCTGCTCCAGCGTGGGGTCCTCCATGGGCTGCAGGTGGAATCTCTACACCCCCTCATCCTTCCTCCATGGGCTGCAGGGGGACAGCCTGTTTCACCATGGTCTTCACCACGGGCTGCAGGGGGATCTCTGCTCCAGTGCCTGGAGCACCTCCTCCCCCTCCTTCTGCACTGACCTTGGTGTCTGCAGATGTTCTTACATCTTCTCACTCCTCTCTCTGGCTGCAAAAAGCCCTCTCTAACTGTTTTTCTCTTTCTTATCACAGAGGCGCTGATTGGCTTGGCCTTGGCCAGCGGCAGGTCCGTCTTGGAGCCAGCTGGCATTGGCTCTATCAGACACAGTGGAAGCTTCTAGCAGCTTCTCACAGCAGCCACCCCTGTAGCCCCCCCCGCTACCAAAACCTTGCCACGCAAACCCAACACAGCATGTCTGTATTGTAAGGGTGCATGTAAGACAGAAATTATTCTCTTCTCCTTTCAGCGTGCTTTAATTTTGAGCGGAACTTGTGTCTGTAGCACAACCAACAGTTCGTCATTTCTATTAAGTGTAATAGTGGATCACTACTATAACAACTTTATGAGCATTTCCATCTCTTTTGTATTGCAATATAAGTGAATATATATTGTGTTTTCTGTTGTTTCTTCTTTTTCCTCTTTTTTTTTTTTTTTTCTTTTTCCTGCCCTCTCTAGAGAATTTAGTGGAGAATGCAATGGAATTATGTTTCCTGTCAGTAGTCTGGTTTTGGCTCTGCCACTGAATGTGAAGTAGTTCACTGCACCTTCCTCTAAAAGGTTTCCTGGTAGATTAGTTAGATAGTGAGCACTATTTGTTCTGATTTTTAAGATAACTGAAGTAATAGACCTGTGAAGTATCACTATTATTTGTCGTGGTTTTACCCCAGCCGGCAGCTGAGCACCACGCAGCCACTCGTTCACTCCCCCCCATCGGGATGGGGAAGAGAATTGGAAGAGTTAAAGTGAGAAAACTCATGGGTGGAGATAAAAACAGTTTAATAGGTAAAGCAAAAGCCGCGCGCACAAGCAAAGCAAAACAAGGAATTCATTCACCACTTCCCATGGGCAGGCAGGTGTTCAGCCATCCCCAGGAAAGCAGGGCTCTGTCACGCGTAACGGTTACTTGGGAAGACAAACGCCATTGCTCCGAACGCCGCCGCCACCCCCCCCTCGCCCCTTCCCCCAAGCTCCTTATAAACTGAGCATGACGTCATATAGTATGGAATACCCCTTTGGTCAGTTTGGGTCACCTGTCCTGTCTGTGTCTCCTCCCAACTCCTTGTGCACCCCCAGGCATCCTGCTGGCAGGGCAGTGCAAGAAGCAGAAAAGGCCTTGGCCCCGTGTAAACACTGCTCAACAATAAGTCCATAGAACAAAAACATCTCTATATTATCAATGCTGTCTCCAGCACAAATCCAAAACGTATCCCCACACTAGCTACTATGAAGAAAAATCAATCCTCTCACCTGAAACCAGGACATTATCCACCCCTTATTCCATACTATTTACGTCATGCCCAGGTCCCACACAATTCAATACATCCTCATTAAGCACCACCACCCTTCTCATCCCTTGATATAATATGCTGATATCATTCCCTTATTTTGTGGACCACCCTTTTAAAATGTCCATAAATGTCTGCAAAATGTCCATTGGGTTGACTTGGTCCACAACCTTGGGCTCCATCCACCATGGTGGTCACTCAGGACAGGAGAGGTGGTTGACGTGGAGTTACTGGGCACCAAAACCAGCTCAGGTCAGGTCCACTGCTGCACTTGCGCTGCCCCCTGTAAGGTTTGTTCTCCATTGGTTCAGGTGATTTCTGCTACAGTAATTCCTGTAACATGCAACTCAAATCATGGGTTACAACAATTTAAAGGTATTTCCATTACAATGTCCACCCCTGGTCCCTTCGAGTCAGACCATCAAGTTTACCATTGCAATGAACACCTCCCCTTGCCCCTGCTCCGGCTTGAACTTATCCTCAGACTGCAGTCCCTTAGGGGTGTACCTGCTCCAAGTGGAGCCTTATCCATGAGCCACAGTTTCTCCAGGGGTACACCTGCTGTGGCATAGACTTATCCACAGCCACAGTCACTTCGAGGTGCACCTGTTCCAGCATGGCCTTCTCCATGGGCCACAGTGCCTTCAGAGATACACTTGCTCCAGCGTGGCCTTGCCCACAGTCACAGTCACTTCAGTCCTCTCAGAAATAAACCTGCCCTATCATGGGCTCATCCATGGCCACACACTTTGAAATATTCCAGCATGACCCATGCACAGCCACTGATGCTTCAAGGTGTACCTGCTGTAGCATGGACTTATCCTTGCCACAGATGCTCCAAGGTGTACCTTCTCCAGCATGGACTTATCCTTGGCTCACAGTCCTTCCAGAGGTATACCTGCTGCTGCACAGACGCAACCACGGCCCCAGACACTTCGAGATATACCTGCTGCGGCACAGACGCAACCACGGCCCCAGACACTTCGAGATACACCTGCTGCGGCACAGACGCAACCACGGCCCCAGACGCTTTGAGATATACCTGCTGTGGTACAGATGCAACCACAGCCACAGACGCTTTGGGGTGTCCTGCTCCGACGTGGAATCATCCACAGGTCACAGTCCCTGCGACTCGAGTGCACACAGGAGTTCCAGCCTGTCCAGTACAGCAGCACAAAAACAGCAGCGATGCCCTGGCCACCTGCCAGCCCAGGCGCATCGCCATTGCTGTTATCAAAATGTTCCCAGGCACAGCACAGTAAAATGATAAGAAGTACAGCAGTACAGCGAGCAGCGAAAGCACAAAGCAGCCACTAACGAGCACTAGACTCTAATAGATAGTAAGGCAAGCAAGCCCCATGGCAAGCACAGGAGCCTGCCAATTAATAGCTAAACAGCTAATACTAAATAGCTAATAGCGGCTATAAATTCAATCTAGCACATTCTGATCAAATCTGTCATTATCTCGAACCCTTCGTGCCCCACGTTGGGCGCCAGAAGACTGTCGTGGTTTTACCCCAGCCAGCAGCTGAGCACCACGCAGCCACTCGTTCACTCCCCCCCATCGGGATGGGGAAGAGAATTGGAAGAGTTAAAGTGAGAAAACTCATGGGTGGAGATAAAAACAGTTTAATAGGTAAAGCAAAAGCCGCGCGCACAAGCAAAGCAAAACAAGGAATTCATTCACCACTTCCCATGGGCAGGCAGGTGTTCAGCCATCCCCAGGAAAGCAGGGCTCTGTCACGCGTAACGGTTACTTGGGAAGACAAACGCCATTGCTCCGAACGCCGCCGCCACCCCCCCCTCGCCCCTTCCCCCAAGCTCCTTATAAACTGAGCATGACGTCATATAGTATGGAATACCCCTTTGGTCAGTTTGGGTCACCTGTCCTGTCTGTGTCTCCTCCCAACTCCTTGTGCACCCCCAGGCATCCTGCTGGCAGGGCAGTGCAAGAAGCAGAAAAGGCCTTGGCCCCGTGTAAACACTGCTCAACAATAAGTCCATAGAACAAAAACATCTCTATATTATCAATGCTGTCTCCAGCACAAATCCAAAACGTATCCCCACACTAGCTACTATGAAGAAAAATCAATCCTCTCACCTGAAACCAGGACATTATTATTTAATTGCCTCTCTTTAGTATAGTTTTTTTCCTAAGATTATATAACAATCTAAGTGAAGAAGAGGGATGAGGTATGGTAAAAATGAGTATTACAGTATATTCAGGATATATTCCAAGCAGCTGAACATTACTATCAAAGTAGCTAATGGTAATTACTTAATGTATCTAAGTATTTATTCCTCTTTAATAATGTATCAAACACTTATTCTAGTAGGTAAGTGCACAGTGAACTGAGAGGAACCTATTTGATTTGTCTAATATATTAAACACTTCAACATATACACATACATAACTCATTAACTATAAGGTTGTCTTTGCAACAAGGTAAAATACTGTATATCACCTTATGCTGGAAAATACGTGAGAAATTGGTCAAGTTTACCTATTTTAAAATAAGAGGTGAAACATAAGTGTTTAATTTTTAACTCAACATGTGGAAGAAATGTTATTTAAGATGAAGCACTAGTTCTCTGCACAGACAAAATCTATTCCCTAGGAAGACTATACTACTAAACTCCTCAGTTGTTAACCTGGATTTCTCCAGAAATTGGGGGGGGGGGGGGGGGAGTGAGGGAAAGATGGACTTTGCAATAATAGTAATTGTGCTTCAATAAAATGTTCCATATTGTTTTTAAATAACATTTTTTTTCTTTCTTTTTATCCATCTAGTGGGTTAGTTATGATCCCTCTTGTCAATAGTTTCTTGGCTGGGTTCAGGAGACCAAATCCATGAGTATAAACATGAATGATTTATCTCAGAATAATGTGGAACAGCTAATTGAAAATGAAATCTCTGTGTATGTTTTCTGTCTGATCTCAGAAAAACTGAATTGCTAAACCTCTGAGTCTCACTATAGATGAGTGGAAATCTCAGCTACAGTTTCACTCTGAATGACTTCATAACTGAAGGCCAGAGAGCAAGAGACGTCAAAAAAAACATTTAATCCCAACTCTGGAGGAATGATTATGTAAGTTTTCAAAGCTATGTCTTTTAAAGTCCTTATAAATGGGATTAAAACATTGCACTTATGTGGTCCAAAAGCTTTATTTAATCCTTCTTTGTTAGGTAAATTTCATTTAAAAAAAAAAAACAAACCCAAAACCAAACAAAAAACCAACAAACCAACAAATACTGTGTATAAGGAAAGAAGGGGTCACTTATGCCTTTTTAACTTCTACTGAAAATGTCTACGTCATGGAATCAGCAGTAGCTGGGCTCTTCCAGCTCTAGAGGACTTTTATTTTAGCAAATTTGTTCTCCAGGCATTTCCATTAATATCATTTTTATACAACCAGTTTGACAGGTCTTGACATATATATTTAACTTCTGAATAACAAAAGGATAATTTCAGAGAGTGAAATAACTTTTTAATAGACAAGTTACAGAGATCTTTTTCCCAAAGTTTTCTAAATCTTCCACTCATACATAATTACAAGCAATTGACAAATAGCCTCAGAAGCTGGAATCCTACTTCATCCATGAGATCAGCACAAAGCCTTATTTTGAAAGCTCGATGGTACTTCAGTGATACACAAGTCTTGAACAAAGTTTTTAAATAGGATGAATTTCAACCTAGAAGAATTATAGCCACAATAAAATGGCATTGAAAAATTAGGCAATTTTAGAAAGAATTGCAAATATGGTGTACAGATAAATGGGACCTTGATAGCAGGTCTGGTAGACAAATCTGACAAATACTGTGAGGAAGTCTAAAAGGAGATTGTATCAATTCACATGGTATAAATCATTTAAATAGCTGTACCAAGTAATGTGGCAGGATTACTTATTCTCTGAAGTTACAAATACATAATGGGGACAAGGAGCAAAACCTAAAAAACCTGCTGGGTTGAACAGCTTTATCTTCAAAAATGTGAACAAAATTTATATCTATTTTAAAGATTTATTCTACTCAGATTGGTTTATTGTAAAAAGCTAGTGATATAGCAGTAATGGGGAAAAAAAAGCAAAACCAAAAAACAATCAACCAACCAAAAAATCCCCAAACACAAACTTGAAGAGAAATTAAGAAAAATTTTAAAAGATATATTGATTTCTTCAATTAATTAAATACAGAAATATATGTCATCTAATCAGAGCCTTTTTGTTTCAGCAGTCCTTAAATCTAAATCTGACCCATGTACTCCTCTGATCAACTCAGTAAATTGGTTTTGGCTAAGATGTGACTTTTGTCTGGCTGAAGATTATGTTTCAAAGAGGGATCCTGGCTTCATATGTAGAAAGTTACAGAATCCATGTTTTCCTTTGGCCGTGTGGTTAATTATTTGCACCATTAAAAATAATATTTTAATTTTTGTTGTTGCTGTTGGGATTCAAACAGGTGTCCATCCCTTAATAATTACTACCTATTAAATGAAAACTGATTTTGCAATGCTTCTTCCTTTTATTTGTATACTTCATTCAGTGTGTCTTTGTTGAAAAGTTAATCAAATCACACTGTTTACTTTTCTCATCACTACCCTAAAATAATTTGGCTGGTTATCTGCGGAGTTTTTAGAAGTACTGGGCATCAAACTGAATGAGACATGTACATATTGATAAATATTAAAAATTAACATGAAAATATTCAATGCTAAATAGAGGTCAACTTGACTCCAGGTTTTAGCTGAGATTTTGTTTCTGTTTGAGCTCTGCTAAACATTCAGGGCTATTCTATTGAATCAAAGATGTTGAAAATCACTTATGTTTCTTTCCAGAGAAAATTTTGTAATGTTTTTTCTTGTATATAATTGAATTCTTCTTTTCTTCCTTAAAACGCTCTCAGCTGGTCCTGTCTGGAGCCAGGAGTTGGACTCGATGATCCTTACGGGTCCCTTCCAACTCAGGACATTCTATGATTCTATGAAATATTTTTTTTCTAAAATACCTGCATTTTGGAGGTCCATCATGTGCAACCTAACAATAGATATATATTGATGTATACTTTTAAATGATCAAAATGATTGTGCAATGACAATGTGCTTTTTGTTCCTCTTCTTTTTGACTGTTGACTAATTTCCCTGTGCCACACTTCGATAAAATCAACAAGTGGCATAAACAAGTTGTATGTAATGAACACAGAACTTTGGCTTAGAACAGGAGTTCCAATATGTGCCAGATCCTTTTTCTGAGGGGGAAAACAAACAAACAAACAAACAAACAAAAAAATTGTTCCTTGGTGAGTATCCTCAGAAGACAGAAAGTTCCATGCCCTGGATCTTGAATGGGTCACTTGACCTTCTTTCCAGCACCAATTATGGCATTAAAGAGCAGATGAGCAGCATTTTGGGGACACATTTCCTGGGAGTCATTCTCTTCATGTGGGCAGTTCCTTGCTTGGTCTGCAGGAGTCCTGAAAATCAGCACACCAACTTACAAGCTGTCTCTAGTTACATAAAAGTGAGTGCACTGACTGCAAACAGTGGCAAACAGTAAAATATTTGGTCACTATTCATATAGTGTAATTAGAACTGGGAGGGAAACATGTTTTATCTGTATGTTTCTGATGGTCCCTGTAAATTTGTGGTACTATGCAAATGTTTTAAAATAATCTAAACGGGAAAAATGCAATGAAAATAGTTATCTGTATATTTTGCTGACAGGTCCTCTAAATGTAAACAAGGTCTGGTTTGCAGAATTGGAAACATTTCTGGATATCTCCTGGGTTATGGCAATTTCTTTGGATGAAGTGGGAATAGATTATATGCTTCTTTTTTTTTACTTGCCGTTCTTCGCAATGAATTTTGATCATTACGATTTTTAGTTATTTTAAAATGTGTTACACAGCTCCATTTTTAAAGGCTTCCAGCAAAGCTGGGGATAATATAGAACAGATCATGGACCTTTTGTATCACATAAACACATTTATTGCAGATGTGCTGCCACGGTGGTGCATATTGTACAAGTTGATTATGGAAAGTTTTTCTAGCTAATGAGAAGCCAACCCAAATGACCCAGCAGTCATTTTAAAAGGTAATCTTAAATAGCCAGCAGTTTTAAAATTTATCCTAATTTTAACATATCCTGAATATATCCTGAACATATCCTGAATCTATCCTGAACATATCCTGAATCTAGATACTTAGAATGTTAAATTGGTGATTATGATTTTTCTTCTTTTTATCTCATACTTTAATAATATCTTATACTACACTCAAATATGTGTCTAATTTGAAGCTTCTAATAACAAAAACTACTCATGTGAATGAGTAAAATGAATAAATGAGAGGAAAGCAGACCATAGTCTTTAAGTCCTTGAAATGTTTCTGAGTTTTCCCTTTTATTTTTAACAATTTTTTGTGAGAATAAGGGCTTTCCTCCAAATTTATCAGAAACAATGGTATATTCTTAAACTCTCATTACCTCCTTCTGCCCATTTCAAGCATTTCAAATAAAAATAAAAGATTTTAAAAGCATATTTTTTCCAGCTACAAAATTCTTCCAAAACTTATCATCCAAAATACAAAAACTTCAAAAAAACCCCCAAATCTTTTAGGCTAACTAGTTTTAAGATTTGGGAAAATATTTTAAAGAACTTAGATATTTTAGTAGGAAACATCCATTTTCTCACACATTTGATTTCTTATTAAAAACCTGGCTTTTCATACGTGTGAGAGACTAGAAATTAATGCAAAATGTTTATAACTGTGATAACTATTTAAGATTACTTTTATCCTTTGCTTTATGATCTAGGGAAATTTAATCAGATGCCTTAAAATGAGTATTGGTCGCATGAGTATTACTCATTTTGCACCACTGGTTAACTATATGCTCATTTCAGAAAGTCATTGGGAGCAACAACCTTCTCAAGCTCTTCACATGGAATTGATGATGATTGCCAGTATAGCAATTACACTTTCAAAAGAAAAGAATCATTTAAGTTTACATGCTGAACTTGTCAAGTCAATGTTTTCATGCCATCAATAGGAAACCCTGGCTATCGCCACACATGGGAGTAAATCTCGGCCAGTCCCTACTGGCATGGTTACTCTGTCATGTCACTCAGATGTGAGCACACTGCATTTTAGCGGCTTAAAAGCCTCTTTCCAAGGTGTTTTCCACAGACATTTGCACAGGACTGAGGTTAAGGAGGACTGAAGATGAAATTTTGTCTGATCACAGGTGGGGGCAGAGGAGAAAGCAGAGATTAGGTCCCTCAGTTCTTGGCTGTCGCAAGGGAGCTCCAGCCACTGATGTGCCTCTGTGTTGCCCCACAAGAACTGTTCCAAAATGTCCCCCTTTCTCTTCGGGTCAGTAACAGCCCACAACAGGTTTGTCATTACACACCTGGGACTGAGGACTTAGAATTTTGCAGTGATGATTTTGAGGCTTAAAAAGCCTCAAACCACCACTTTGTTTGAAAGTGGTGGTTAAAAAGCAGATGAGGAAGTTGGTGTTTTTTCTTCTCAGACAAAAGATATAAAAAGCTTCAATAATAATCAAGAACTTAAGCCTCTGTAGCTGTTAGAAGACGTATATGTAATGTGATGGTCAAAAAGTAAGAATAGATTCTGACTATTAATTAGCTTAATTGTAAAATTTAATGTTTTCATCCTTCTAGTATGTAGTAATATCCTGATTCACAGTGATTTTTTTTCAGCATGAAATTGTGTGTTCTTCAGTGTTTCTTATATTCTTATTCTTGCATATACAAAATGAAAGCTTCTGTGTTGTCAGTGTTTTCTGTTGACACCTGTGGCTGTATAAAAATCAATTACAAGCTGATTTTAAACACAGCATGGATTTCCATATAGAGATACAGAGAGAAGGAAGAGAAGTGGCACAATTTATATATATATATATTTTTTTTTTCCCCCTAAGAAAAGCCTCTGGAAGGAAGTATAGCCTGTTAACACTATTTATTGTGAAAGCAAATCTAATGCTTTTGTTTGCACAAGAGCAGGCCTCTGAGAGGGAAAGCTCTTCATACAGAAATAGTTCTCATTCTGCAGAGCTTCATGTGCCAAGAAAATTATGAGCAATTCAAGTTCCTTTGCTCAGCTTTAATGTTCTCTATTAATTCCTTGGCTTCTGATTTTATACTTATAAATGTCAGCTAAGCATAAACTTTTCATTAACCCACAAAGATATTCATGATGGACAGCAAATCAGAGAAGAAAACTGCTAGTAAATCATGTCCAGTTACAGCTGAATGGAATGGCAAGCCCTGAAACTACCCCTAAAGCATCACAGTTTCATACTTTAGAAGCAAGGCTGTGTTGAAGACACCTTTTTGCCATCCCATCTCGGTTTTTATTACATATTAGATTTGCTGAGAGTTAGTCTGGTTGGGATCGACAGTGCAACTCCAATTTCAGCGTTAAACATAGGAAAAGGGTTATGGGCACCTGAGTAGACAGATGAACAACAAAAGGCTTTACATTAATTTTTATTAGTGCCAAGCATGACATACAGTTGTAAAATAAACATATGTCTGGTCAATTTTTACCCAGAATATTTTTATTATCTGAGTATTTTAGTATAATAGAAATTGTGTAAAAGCAATCATTTTCTCAAGAATTTCCACTTTTATTTAAAACTAACAAAATCTGATCTTAATGTTTTAGATTTTTTAACAGAATATCTGGGAAAAACCTTGCCTGAAGACTGAAATGCAGCAGGACAGTATATTTACTAACCCTAGTCCATCCCTAAATTCATATAATACCATCCAGAAAGTAAGGATAATAAAAAATCCTGGCCACTCAGAGAAAGAAAAAACAGTCTCCACCACATTAATTCATTACTTCATTATTAAATTAATATTCACTTCTGATTCATATCCATTTGAAGGTCACAGTGCTTAGCTAGACAACCTTAAATAGGTTAAGCTGTCTTGATGCCAAAGGCCGCTGCATTTCAGTTAGGCATCTGTATTTAATGGGGATTCATCAGCCTCTTTTCACGTGGGTGAGCAGCAGTTTGCTCTCAGTGCAGTGACCCTGGTTGCAAGCTTATTATCATGAAGGGCTGTACTGCACCCAAATATGGGAATTTTGAGGTTTTCATTTCTCCTGAACTATTTCAGATGAGCTATGGGGGCAGCTCTTACTACTGAGATATTTAAATGTTGGATTATTAAAAACCCTATCCTCATATTACCTGTGTTTTAATTACAGTGCTTTGTAAGAGTGCAAGGTTGCCTTAGGAAATAAAAACTTCTTCTTGAAAGCTTTTCAATGGGACAAAATGGACAGATTTATAATTGTGTAGCTTGATGAAAATGAGTAATAGCATACTGTGTACATTTCAGAGGAAAAACCCCCCAAACAAAACACCTGATTCCCTCCTGTCTTATGGCATTGACTGCTGCCATTACATCTGGTATGTACAGAATTTCCCGTATCACAGTAGTTGTGATTTATACTTATTGCCTTTCTTTCATCCAATTAAGTGATCAGTATAAGCTCAAAACTGTCTAGAAACTTCTCCACATGTCTTAAGAACAATCTATATCTATATATATATGAATTTTCTTGGAAACCTAAGCATTTTATTTCCTTTAAAGCGAAAAGATTCTTGAGAAGAAAGACAGGTTTTGATTCTCAAGTAAATTAATATGAACTTAAATTGATTTCCCTACACTTTTCCTAGTATGCAATATCTTATTCAGATAGCAGTGAATGCAGTGTTCGGTCTTCAGTGAAACCTTCCTAATAACTGCAAACACAGCCTTCTGAGGAACATGGAGAAGAACATCCTTAAAGGCAGTCAGAAGAGTCCTGTGGTTACACTCATAACAAGTGTACACTTGATTCCTGTGCATGTTATAAGGAATACTGAATTGCTTAGCACATTGCACTGAGGAGGCTGAATTGGATGGTTATAGCTTGTAGAAAAATCAGAGACATAAACCCAGGAAACTTTAAGAAAGAAGTGGAAGAAGAAAATGGAAAACCCTTGCTATGCAGAAGAAAATATAAATACAGGAAGCAGCATAATGAATTGCCAAATCACAGGAATGGATGAAAATGAGAGAGTGAGAAAAAATTAGGGCAGAAGCTTTTGCAGAGGACTTGAAAAACCTGCACTATGAAATCAATTACTTCCCAACTAAAGGAGAAGTGTTCAAAGACAGTCAGGATTGTAGAATTCTCAGGTGACACGGATCACTGCCAAAGCAGTAACAGAAAGCAAACATTATGTGCTTGCTTATTTTTCAGCTGTATGTATTTTGTCACCTCTCCCCTCTATCTGAGTGCCCTGGGGCTAAATCATCTTTTATATGGCAAATTTTATGGAAAAAAAACAACAATGAATTTCAAAGGCTAGGACAAGCAGGGGAGGGGATTCCCTTCCTGAAACGTGAGATAGGCGCTTGCCTCCTAACTTCATTCCTTAGTTCTTTCATACTTTGATACCTCTATCTCAAATGGCTTTTTACAGTGCCTCTTCAGTGCTTTTACAGAAACTAGGCAATGACGGGGTGAGAGAGAAAACTCTGTCATGAGTAAATAACTGCTCCAAAGATAGGAGCTAGAAAACAAGCACAGTTAGTCAACTATTTGAATGGAGGGAGGTAACAGTAGAGTTGGGTGGGGTGTTGGCTCAGTCACTGTGCTGCTTAACACGTTCCTAAAGGTTCTGGCAAAGAGTGTGAGCAGGAAGGTGACAAGGTTGGCTTCTGATAGAAATTTATTCCAGATAGAAAGGATAAGGAGAGATAGTGAAGAACTGCAAAAGGACTATAGGAGACTGCTTGAGTAATGAAAATAGCATATGAAAGTTAGTGTAGAGAATTGTAAAGTGATGCACATGGGAAAAAATATTCTAGTTCCACATATAAAATGATGGGTTCTGGGCTGACCATTTTCACTGAGGAGCACAGTAATAATAAATAGCTCCATGAAAAACACACTTTCTTCTCATGTGTCTCTATGGACAATGGCAGAACCAACCATTTATTTTCATTCTTTTGTTTTGCTTAAAAATAATGCTGCCAGAGGTATTCCAAGAGTTATCTCCAGATAACTAGCCTTTTAAAACACTATTTATTTTTTTTCCAATCTAGGAAGCCTGCAATGTTTGCCTTGTGCCACATTAATACCATTTGTTATCCTGATACTTAGCAAAGGACATTCATGGTGGCCCCTTAGTGTTGTGAAGTGCGTTTCTATATTTGTGACACCATGTTGGGTATTTACGGCAGTTTGTTATCAAGCTTCCAAGATGATATGGGTGTGAGTATTTATAGTGGAAGCTGACAAGTGCGCTTTAGAAAAGCCGTAAATGTGAAGTCTGTGGCCCACTGTGTAACAAAATGGTCAGTGACTGAGGACAAAGGTTAACAATGTGGAAACATTGAATCTGATTTAAGTGAAGGGCTCTTCATATCTATCTCAGTATCACATCTTAACAGTGTTTTCCACACCATGTGAGATTTTTTTCTTTCCTTTTCAGTAATTAGATAGATACTTAAAAACATAATCAAGAAAACAGAGTGGTATAATAGAGTGTTGAACTGCTGTCTTTCATTTTTTCTGCCTTTTCAAGGCATTTTAAGACTTTTTTTTTTTTTAAAGATTGATCTTAAGATTGAGCTTGAGTGTACATTGTGCTGATGGGTCTTTGGAGAGTTGCATCTATGGACAGTTCTACCAACTGTTCAATGTCTTAAAAATAAACCTGCTACCTCTTAGAGACAGAAGAACTTCAGACTCAGACTTCATTATAGCCTGTAGTACTGGAAAATAAGATTTTCAATATTTCTCATCTGCAGTCAGCCAGAGAAAAAAAGGCATTAGAAGTAACCTCATTTCAGTCAACAGGTTGGCTTTGGTGTAAATGATTCCATTACCACTGCTTACTGACTCTCAGTGGTAGAAAACAAAAAAAAAAATTATATGAGGATTTGAATAATTCAAACTAAACCAGAAAAAAACCAATTGCTTAATTTTTTTCTATAGGGGAGTAGCAGTTAATTGAACGTGATGTAGAGTACTTGAATGAACTGATTCACCTTATATAAACTGTGAAAAACAAGTTTTGTGTTCACAAACATGCAGATATATGAATATTTTAGCATAAACTTTAGGCACCTGTAATGGCCTATTTTCATATCACATATTCACTGTTCAAATATCTGTAGTCTGAACAGTCCCATGTTTTTTTTTTTATTCACTTAGAATAATGAAACCTAATGATGAACACCAAGCATGAAAAACCTTCAACAGAAAATAAGCAGAAGAAAAGGAGACCAAAAAAATAGAAACAAAAGTAACAGAAAACTGCTGGAAAAAAAGAATGAAAACCTAAATACATATCTATCAACATAAATGAAGAAAGAAGCTGCATCATTGTCTTGAAGGTCACCTGTCAATTTTCACAAGACAGCCGCTGAGAAATTATCAGACATCTTATCAATGAGTACACTGAGAATTTTGCTGAATATAGCACAATCCAGTCAGAAGGACTCAGAATTCACTGCCACAGAACTGATGGTAGAAATCCATGACTACTTTCTTTAAAGCACAGCTAACTGCCCTTCAAACAAACAAACAACAAACAAAAAAACTCACCAAGAAAAAAACCAACCAGCAACAAAATCACCCACTTTGCTTGCATTGAATTATTGCCAGTGTTGGACCTATGACCCAGATGAGCTGTTCTGATTATGTCTAATACGTAAAGAAGGATACATACACAGAGTCAGAGCACTATAAGAGTTAAAATACTGTTAGATCTTTTTAACAAGAATGCACTATAATCAGATTTTTAAATCCTTTCTATTCAAGAATGGCATTAACCTCTGATAGCTGTGATTGATGCACTGTGCAAGAGGTTCTTTTCCATCTTTGCTATGTTATATTCTTGTCTATAGCTTAAGAAGGTGAGTCCTGCTTTGAGACAAATATATTAAGACAGAGGCAACTAAAATAAAAAAGACTAAAAAGGCACATGTCAGCTGACAGAGCAAACGATGAAATACCAAGAAATGAGACTTGTCTCAAGATTCATTCAAAATATTCCCTCCTCTGAAATCAAACCAGCACTTGTGATAGTTTGGCAGGCTGACTTGACACTGAAGATATTGTTGGGAGTGCAACTCATTTTCCAGTTAACAGTCAAAGAATGGCTGCAGCCAAAGATTTGTAAAATGAGGATCTTCCAGCGTCAGGCTTCTTTTGCGTTGTGTCTATATGCCCTGAATTTGCCGGTTCTTACATTTTTCAACAGCTCTACTTCAAAGTCTCTAGGCTATGTTCACTTTGCTGTATGAATTTACAAATGCGAGAAATTAAAAACTACAGGAAATGCAAGTTATTTGGGTGAAAATTTCACTAAGGTGAAGTTTTGGCTTTTTGCTAAGTGGATTTTTTTATTTTCAGAGCTGGAGTCAGAATATTATTACACTGAGTAGGTTGTAATCTCTTTCTCTCTTTCACCCTTACCAACTTCTGCCTCCATCCATTTTTACTATGGTTTTTTGGTTACTGTTTTTGAGGTTAACATCAAAAGCATTTTGAAGGAATAGTACCAACAAGTAATGTCAGAGCCTCAATGAAATGATAAAAGAGAGTCTATCAACTGCTAGTCCTAGGAGTGCTCAAGAATTCAAGAACCATGACTATCGCTTTGTGGAAAAAGCACAGCAGCCAAGGCTTTTAAACTTGTCATCAAAGCATCAAAACATAACAAAAGCATTACCAAAGACAATTGCAATCATAGAATCATAGAATAGTTTGGGTTAGAAGGGACCTCAAAGATCATCTAGTTCCAACCCCCCTGCTGTGGGCAGGGACACCCTCCACTAGACCATGTTGCCCAAAGCCTCATCCAACCTGGTCTTAAACACTTGCAGGGATGGGGCATCCACAACCTCTCTGGGCAACCTGTTCCAGTGCCTTACACCCTCACCACTCTAACAGTAAAGAATTTCTTTCTAACATCTAATCTAAATCGACCCTCCTTCAGCTTAAACCCATTACCCCTTGTCCTGTCACTACACTCCCTGATAAACAGTCCCTCACCATCTTTCCTGTAGGCCCCTTCAGGTACTGGTAAGCTGCAATTAGATCTCCACGGAGCTGCCTTTTCTCCAGGCTGGACAATCCCAACTCTTTCAGCCTGTCCTCACAGAAGAGGTGCTCCAGCCCTCTGAGCAGCTTCGTGGCCCTCCTCTGGACTCGCTCCAACAGCTTGATGTCTCTCCTGCACTGGGGCCCCCAGAGCTGGATGCAGTACTCCAGGTGGGTCTCACAAGAGCGGAGTAGAGGGGCAGGATCACCTCCCTCGACCTGCTGGTCATGCTTCTTTTGATACAGCCCAGGACATGGTTGACTTTCTGGGCTGCAAGTGCACACTGGTGGCTCATGTTGAGCTTCTCATCAATCAAATCCTTCTCCTCAGGGCTGCTTTCAATCCATTCCTCACCCAGCCTATAGTCGTGCTTGGGATTGCACCGACCCACGTGCAGGGCCTTGCACTTGGCCTTGTTGAACTTCATGTGGTTCGCATGGGCCCACCTCTCCAGCCTGTCAAGGTCCTTCTGGATGGCACCCCTTCCCTCCAGCGTGTCAACCACACCACACAGCTTGGTGGTGTTGGCAAACTTGCTGAGGGTGCACTTGATCCCACTGTCCATGTCGCCGACAAAGTGCCAGTCCCAGTACCGACCCCTGAGGAACGCCCCTTGTCACTGTTCTCCACTTGGACATTGAGCCATTGACCACAAGTCTTTGAGTGCGACCATCCAGCCAATTCCTTATCCATCGAGTGGTCCATCCATCAAATCCATGTCTCCAATTTAGAGACAAGGGTGTCGTGCGGGGCAGTGTCAAATGCCTTGCACAAGTTCAGGTGGATGACGTCAGTTGCCCTTCCCTTGTCCACCAACATTGTAACGCCATCATAGGCCACCAAATTTGTCAGGCACGATTTGCCCTTAGTGAAGCCATGTTGGCTGTCACCAATCACCTCCTTATTTTCCATGTGCCTGAGCATAGTCTCCAGGAGGGTCTGCTCCATGATCTTGCCAGGCACGGAGGTGAGACTGACTGGCCTGTAGCTCCCTGGGTCTTCCTTTTTACCCTTCTTGAAAATGGGGGTTAGGTTTTCCCTCTTCCGGTCGGTGGGAACTTTGCCGGATTGCCAGGACTTCTCAAATATGATGGAGAGTGGCCTGGCCACTTCATCCGCTAGTTCCCTCAAGACCCATGGATGCATCTCATCAGGTCCCATGGACTTGTGCACCTTCAGGTTCCTTAGATATTCTTGAACCTGATCTTCTCCTACAGTGGGCGGTTCTGCATTCTCCCAGTCCCTGCCTTCTGTGACTTGGGCAGTGTGGCTCAAGGATTTGCCAGTGAAGACTGAGGCAAAGAAGTCGTTGACTACCTCAGCCTTCTCCATATCCTGGGTAACCAGGTCACCCATTTCATTCCGGAGGGGACCCACGTTTTCCCTCGTCCTCCTTTTATCACTAAGATATCTATAGAAGCTTTTCCTGTTGTCCTTGACATCCCTGGCCAGACTAATTTCTATCAGGGTTCTATCACGTTTCTATCAGGTTTCTGTCTCTAGGTTTATACAGATTTTTGTTTAAAGAGATATTATCTTTGCAAGCTAAAAATCATGATCCAAAGCTCCTGTGGGGGATAGGAGAGTGGATAGTAAATGACCTCCACACATTATGATATCAATAATGAATGTAACCATGAGCAACCTGCAAATAATCTCTATTTGGTGAAAAGTTTGGCGGTGAGAGGTTTTTTTATATTTTCTGCTGCTGAAGGCCTGAGTGACTGAGCTTTGCCCATCTGAGTGCTCATATAAAGTATGTGCAACAGAAGGAATGCATTTTGCAGGGTGAGACAGTGCCTGGTGGAGCAGGAGAGGGTACTGTTTTGCACGGAGAGGAGAGCTGTTCCACTGCTCTGCCTGCCCTAGGTGTGGTGAGCTACAGCTAAATCTGACTACAAATTAGTCGATGGCTGCAGTTTCTATCTATGAACAGCACGTGACAACAAACAGATGGGAACTTTCTCCCTGCAATTTGGGCATTT
The DNA here is from genome assembly GCF_011004875.1 of Balearica regulorum gibbericeps. Classification (NCBI taxonomy): domain Eukaryota; kingdom Metazoa; phylum Chordata; class Aves; order Gruiformes; family Gruidae; genus Balearica; species Balearica regulorum. The sequence continues at coordinate 48,397,840 of NC_046188.1, read as the reverse complement.
TTGAGCTGAGACCCCTGGACACAGCCACCACACAGTACATCGCACAGTGCCTCTATGAATGTACAAAGTTTTCAGGGTGCTTCTGCGCAATACTGCAGACCAGCGCTATTCAGGCCTGGCCAGCTTGGATGCCTCCAGGATGTTTACGTGCCCACTTTCTCATAGCTGTGCATTTTTACAGATATTAAAATACACTGCTTTAAACAGAAAAAAAAAAAATAAAAAAATTTCATAATCCAGTGCATTTTTCTTTTGAAGTGTTTTATTTCATCCTTAGAGATTTAGACCTTTGATGTCAATTTTCTTTTTTTTTTTTTTTTTTTTTTGGATTATGGCTCAGTTTTAAAATCTATGAGCACTGGATTGCAATTTACCAAATAAAGTAGGTGATCAGTGAGACAGTTACACGCAGTGAATGAGCAACCAGATACCAGACATAGTACTGCCTGATCACACACAACTAAGCAGCCCAGTTTGCTTTAAAATGTATGGCGTACAACCCCACCTGGAGAAATGTTATCTGAATGATGCTGTGGCAGGACAGTCACAAGGTCAATACAGATGGAGGAACAGAATCACGGGCCTTCCCCCGTAAATAAACCTAGCCCATATCTTACTTAATTATACACTGTTTATCTTATAGTATTCAATTTGTCAAGATCATGTTAAATTCAAATCCTCTATTCTCTGTAGTCCCTTCTTGCAGTCCCTCTCAGCTTTGTGCCACATGCAAATTTAATAAGCTGTTCTCTGTTCACCACAAATAGAAAAGGAGAGAGAGGATGAGACGAACCACCATGAGGGCTGCCCTCTGCTTGCCTTCCCACCCTGACACTGAGCATGCACTGCCAACCCACACGTAGTTTTCCAAACATAGTTTCATCTCAGCTATTTCCTTTGGTTGCTTCTAGGAATGTTATAGAGGAAAGTATCAAAAATCTTACTGATTTTCCCTGTCTATGAGGTCTGAGTCTCTGACACCACAGGGAGTTTGATTGCCTTGGCATGATTTCTTCTTGATAGATCTGTGGTAGCTGTCACTAATCTCCTTGATATCTTCTAGGACCTTCCAGACTGTGTCTCTGATTATTTCTCCCAGTCTGTTTCTGGGAAACATGCACTTTTTCACTCCATAGATCTTTGGTTTTCCCCTCAATAGGCTTGGCCCCATCCAGACTCTTTGCCAGGCTTTGCCCAACTTCCATACATCCTGGCAATTCACTAGAAAAATGCACTACAAAATATACTAAAATATAGTATAGTCTATTGTGTAATTCAATAAATGCAAATTATGATTAAATTACCATCAAAAGCTGTTGAAATAGCAGGAGCTTATATGTATTATCACCTTTTAATTATTCTTTTTGTCTGCAAAAAAAGTTGGTTTGTACAGTGTTGATACTCATTATGAATGATAGGAACATTTCATAAATAATATTTATGGAACTAAGAATTTATGTCATGTCAGCCATTATCCGCATTTGTTTGCAAACATTCATTTTCTGTGTTACAGAATGAAATAAACAAGTATTTTTTTAACTACTGCAAAGGAAATGTGATTATGTGAACTAGTGGTCAGGGCAAAGCAAAACACTTTTAACCTTATCTGATGCTACAAATTCAGTGTATGATAGACTTTTGTGAATCTCAGACAAATTTAAAAGGAATTGAGAGGATAAGGAGGTCTCTGGTGAAATTCTACTTCCTTGAAAGTATGTTTTGATGTGAAGAAAAATCTGTGCCATTTACAGTTGAATTCCAAGGCAAAAAGGAGAAAAGAAATCTCACTAGTTGTTAAATAATCTCTCTCAAAAAATTCTAAAAAATGCCTAGAAAGCATGCTAGGCTAGTCTGGATATATACAAAGCATTCAAGCATTATGATATACAGCAAAAATACAAGTTAATTGAAAGTTCTGGATAAGAAACATACCGACCTGCTGGCCTATATGAAATTATCTGTAATGTTAATCCATCATTTCTAACACTGTTTGTTTTCTGTCTATAAACTTAATTTCTGTGCTATTCCAAACTGCACTATTTTTCATGTGAAACTTCTAGACTGTTTATCACAGGACTTCAGGAAAAAAATCATTGAAGTAGTATTAATTAAAAGACCTAAAAAGAAGGGAGTGGGAAGAGATAACAAAATTACTAATTTGGAATAACAGAGGGAAATCAGTTGTCCATATAACTTTCCTTAATTGTGAACAAACAACTAACAAACTGGGAAAATTTTAGTGCATTTGGAACAGATAATTTTTTTTTCCTTTTTTTATAGATAAGAAGCAAGGGTAAGAGGTCTAATTTGTACTGTTCCTTTTCTTCATTAAATTGTCTACATTGTCTAATGTCTAAATCAGAAATTCCAGTTTACTTAAAATCAGGGCACAAACACAGCACCTCTAGCCACACTGGCTCCCACACTTCTTGTCTGGGATTCAGAGTTTTTGATGTCATTGCTGTTCTGCAAAGATGTATCTACATAAGCAGCCAAATCCTGTGACACAAGTAGAGTCGCTTAAATCCAAGATGTACAAGATATACTATTATATTACTATGAAATATTCTTTTTCTGTTATGAATATATGACATTTTAGAATGATAGAGAATAATTTAAAATACCACACTGTGAAATACAGCAATCTGGGGTAAAAACCCACATATACTCTGTGCAGAAATCAAAGAACAAGTTTTCTATATATACGCTTTTATCAGTGAAAATTTCAAAACTAATATAACTTCTCAAATTCTCATCATGTGGTAAGGAAATTGAGGATGGACCTATTGATAAAAAGGTAAAACAGAAAGATGGAAATCTGTCTTTGAATATAGTCACATTCCTACTATAACTGCTTTCTGAGGAGGAAATGAGAAATAAGTTTGATAGTACTGAAATATCTTACCTAGAAAAAGAATTAAAAGCTTATTATTTTCCCACTGAAAAGAGTTTCTTTCAGGTTTCTAATTACAGCATACTACACAATAAATTTGAACAACATTTTAAACATGTTAAAAAAAAAATCCTATTAAATTAATAAATTCCTTAGATTATACTTTAAACTGTTCAAAATTTGTTTGGATTTAGAATAAAATGAATCTTCAAAAACCTCATGTACTTTTAAATAAAATTATCTTCAGAGTTATGGTGCTGGATTTGTGGTTTCTAACACATTTCTGAAGAAAATCTTGATTCAGGAAAATGAGGTTCATTTTTAGTTCCTTTAGCAAAAGCCAAATTGTTATTCTTTCTCAGATGTGTAGCAAGATTTTCTAAGGAGAACTTTTAATGTGCTGCACTTCTGTGAAGTTTTAAATTGGCACTGAAATACAAATAATATTGTACCTTTTGGGGTCAGTGACTGTGAGATACTGAGTATTCCTGTGCCTAAACCAAGGAAGCCTTGGTGTTAATTGGTTACTACACATTCATTTAATAACAATATTGTTATTACATGACACCTTCTTTTAGTTAAGGAGCTTATATCTTTAACACACAGATCATCAAATTCTACCTGAGGTGAAGAAATACAGTAACAGTCGTTTAGAAAGGAGAACTGAAGGTCATTCAGGGAATTTTGTTCCAGAGCAGAGAAGTAAACACAAAACTCTCCAGTCCCAAGATAAACTGTAGTTTATGTAATTTTCTAGGTATTAACTGAATATTTTGACCTAATATACCTGGGAATGAATCTGAGAGGTAAATGTCTGAGAATGTTGAAATACATGGGATGTTTTGGATATAATGACCCATATTTCTGGTCTATAGTGTCTGTCTTGAAAAATCTTAAATAAAAGCCATACAAAGCTCTTAGGAGAAGTGTTACATATTGCATATGCTTTTAATAAGTTTCCTTTCTGTAATTTCATGGAATATTTTTACATTTTCATTGCAGCAAGTGATAAGTGAAGAAAATACTTAGAAACTTGAACCAAGTACATTGAAAAGATATAAATCGGTGAAAATATTCAAAGTGTTACAAGTCTTATATCTCTAATTCAGGAAATCCTTAAAAAAAATGCTTTCCTGAATAAGACCATGTATTACATGTAGAATCAAGGCCTACAGGTAGATGAGAATTTAAAATGCTAGGAAACAAAAACCCTCAATCCTCTCAAAGTGTAAACAAGGACTATTTCTTCAAACATATGTGGGATGTGGCACATATCAAAATGATTGATGGATGTGACAGTTATGACTAGGCCAGTCTCATTTGATAGGACCCCTATCTTCAGTAGAAATTTTATCACTACTTTTGCTACATAATTTATAGTTTGCTCATTATTGATAGTCTTGGGAGACACTGTGGAGAGAAAACAGACTGGCAAATAAGGTGATTCAGTGGATATCTTAATTTCTGGGAGAAAAAGGTAGATTTGCCTAGTCATTTTTGACACTGAAATTTTTCTGCGTAATAATGGAAAAATAACATTGGTGTGATGTTAGCATTCATTGTAACTATCTTTTTATTGTCTGTGGAAGAAGCCATTAACCACAATCAATCTGAAGGTTTACGAGAGACAATAAAGTCATAGTGGATGTGGACCTGGGCCAAGACAAGGTCCTGTGGTGGCCAGGGCCATGTAACCTACTGAACTGCCAGATCGGCAAGGATAAACCTTTCCTGGCACCACAGCTGGAAATGATTAAACTGCGATTTGCTAATAACATTGTTTTTCTTGGCAAATATCAACAGAATCCCCCACTGTTAGCCAGTACAATACCCTTTATACAGTGTTAAAAGGAGTTAGAGAGCTGGTGCTAGAAACACCATAGCCACTCAGACATGGAGTCCAAGTGAGAGACAGCAGCTGCTGCTATGGGTGATTTATGTATCGTTAGAAATGTGCTGCTTATTTCAGCTGCTCATATCATCAGGTGTGTTCAGATTGTTTTTTGTTGATTAAAACTAGAAATCTAAGTTAATATGTGACTTATTATCACTGCAGAAACAATACCATGCACAATGGGTTTGACACCAGCGTTACAGTTAACCAGCAAGAGAACAACCTGCTCAAGTAATTCCACACAGGAATGCTCTGCAATCATATCAGTGTTTTATCAGAGTGGTTGAGTGCAGTTGATTCAGACCTTTTCAAAACATCATAGACCTAACTGTAATACAGTACAATTATTTTCACTCAAAACCCCACACATTTTGAAGAACGTATGTAATTAAGCTTGAGAAACACAAGTTTTGTAAGAGTACCTGCAGAAAAGGTTTTTCGATCTTACCCTTTTGATAAACAGAAGACAATTCACCAGTAATAATTGCGACTGCTCCATTAAATGGACAAAGACATTGCTAAAAATAGCAAGCATCCCTCCTTCCTCAATTTCATTTGTGTATTTTTATAATTTCTGTAAAAATGTCATCAAAACCCACATCACATTCAGGCCCACGTGATAATATTCTTCCCATTCCCTGGATAAGTTTTTTATGAAATTACTTTTGTCACTGGACTCTATGTGATTGATGATGTGGGCAAATGTGTCCACATACAAGGCATCTGTGCAGTTAAAACCTGAAGGAGCATTTAATACCTCCCAATATGGAAAAAGGTTGCTGTTGATGACCTTCAGGGATTTTTCAGTATGTTGATTTCTATGGAACATTTGTCAAAATGGTTGACTCCTGGATCAAGATGGACTTTCTTCTGGGAATTAAAAATCTCTAAGTTTATTCTTGACTGGTTGTTAACATCAATGAGTCCCTATTTCATGTTTCCACTGATGTTATTCCATTGGTGTTTCTACAAATACATTTCTTGCTCACTCAGTGTAAGGTCTGTGATATGTTCATCCAGGAATAATCTGCACATCCAAGTGATACAGGCCTCAGGGGCAGGAACAAATTCCCCTTTTGCTGACAAAGAATACAGCTTTTGTATTGTGATAGAAATGTCTTGAAAGACTGTCAAATTATAGCATTCAGCAATGGGTTAGACTATGATAAACTAAATATGAGGATTAATAGATTGAATGCTTTTGCATGTGTACAGTACAGTAGACCCATTTCATTTTCAAAAAATTGTGAAGATACTCATATTTTAAGTGGGAAAAGTAAAGAAAAAAATATATTGAGATCTTTACCACACTGGTTTATCTGCTGTCCGAATATAAGAAATTTTAAGTAGAGATAGGAAGATTGCTTCTGAATACTGTTCATGGATATTTAATTTCTATAATATCATGTCCAATCTTTCCAACAGTAAACTGCCATGTTCTCTTGTTTTCTTTGATTCTTACAACAGCTGGTATAACCCAGAAGCTTTTTGTTCTATCAGTGCATATACTTTGAAACTGTCACAAGTCTATTTGACTACAATTTTAACCTCCCTGGAAAGTCTATCTAAATTTCCATTTGATATGCCATATAACATTTAACAGTTTTTTGTCTGCTTTTGCACGCACAAGTGCCTATAGGTTTAGTTTACATTAAGGTTGAACAAAATTTAAGAGTTGGTAGGATGAGGTAGAAGCAAACATTAGAGAATAATTATGCTTTAGTTTCAACTTAAATTATTGAGTTCCTCAGTGGTCTCATAAATAATGCCATGTTATTTAACAAGACATATAATCTAGTGATAAAAGAACATGGACTGGTATATTTATACTCTTCTCAGACTGGGATTTGTAATTCAAACATTCATTGTTTGCTTCCCAGAGGCCATCTTGCCATATCAAAGACCATATGAGATCATTTAGCTGTGATAATATGTAAGCTCTCAAATATTTTCCCTGTTAAATCCCTGTTAAACTGCCCATTTTCATTTCATACCTTTCTATCTGAGAAAAGTATTCCATCTTCCTGGTTGTGCAGATGGCCATATGTCTCTTTTGTCACAGAACTAGAGTTTCCTTCCAGTAACAGATTGGGCAAACACAGAAAAAACACCCATTATACTCAAATGCTCTTGGTATCTGGTTGAAGAGAGCATAACCATCCAAATCTAAGAGCCAAACTGCATCTTCCCCCCCACAAGCCACATTAGATTTACACATTCTCCCCGTGAACTGTGTATGGAAGCAACTGGACAGCTGTTGCAGATTTTCTTTCATTTTGCTCATTACTGTCTAGGGGCCAGAACGGTATGTTGTTTAGGTTCACAAAAATGTAAGCTGGTACATGGGTTGGTATTCTAAGGTAAGCACTAAAACATTTGAGCAGCCTGTTACTGCCTCCTCAGAGATCTGGTCTACCAGTTTCCATATGGGTCATGGCAATGATTTCATTTCTGAGCTCTGCATAGGCCTTTCTCCAAATAATGATGTCCTCCTGAGGGAAGCTCTCAGTTCTTTTTGTGGGTCAGGTTTCTGACAGCCAGCTTGCTGCCACTCTACAGGTTTGCACCTCTTCTCTGCATTGTACTTTCTGTAATAAATCCTGATTCTAATCCATAATGAAAATACAGTGAATTCCTTGGGTGAAATGGAGGTGAATCTGTGGGTTAAAATTCTAGATCATGAAAATTTATGGATTTTTTGGGCATGAAATTCTATGGACTATTAAACAGTTTCAAAGTTTCTCGGTTTTGTGTGTAAGCATTTGTTATTCACTCTCAAATCCATTTCTATCTTTCTCTGGATTACTTGCCTTAGGATAAAATTGATGTGATAATCTTAGGACCTGCTGACAGTAAAGAGGTATTTGGTAATGGAGCTGTTCATAAAAATTCTCTTAAAATTCCTGAAAATTTTTTCCTCTAACCACACTTTTCCTCTACCATTGCCTCTATATGATGCAGAGATGGGCCATAAAATCTTATCATACTTATCCGGAAAATAGTAAAAGTAGTAATTATCATCTTAGAATTTTCAGAGAAATAAATATTAGTAACGACCAGTCCTTATTGACACATGAATAAATGTTTACATTTAGCCTAGCCCCAAATGCTGGACTTCAGGGAAAGAACACATATATACTTAGTGATCTTTATACTGATTTGAACAAAATTATATTATTTGTATGGCTTTTATCTTTAAGTTGTAGATATAAATGTTTTATCTTTACATAGTGCTATGAGAGGCTAATACAACCTCTGGAAAGCATTTTCTTTTAGAATGTCACACAAAGCTCAAAAATTTGATGTGGAATTTTACCAAATTCCCTAGTTATTACCTTAAGAATACACCTGGTTACATTTGAAGTTGAAAAGAGAGATACATAATTACATTTGCATTCAAACAAAGAAATTAGATTCACCAGTACCACAAAATGTCAAAACTGTTCTTGTAGCAAGTTGGTTCTCAAACTTTCTAGATTAACGTATTTTTGCTGCTTCCAGCTCTGCAAGTTTTCATTTTCCTTCCATGGGATTTTTGTACTGTCTGCTATAACACAGCATTTCTTGCAGCTTTCCTTGCATTTAGTTTCTGCATACAGTTCAGCGTGGGCCCATTGGCAGCGCACAAATGAGATTCAGCCCCATGTGACACTATCTAGCTTGCTGTCCTTTCCCAGGAAGAGATGAGGAATTGATGTGAGAGCAGCAAGCAGTACCCAGGCAACTCACCTGGCTGCTGTTCCTGCCTCCAGAGAGCAGAAGAAGAGGAAGCAGCATCAAGGGAAGGCTTAAAAGATCTCCTGTGTCTGAGAACACCCTCTTAGCTTGTTTCTCTTGGAAAGGTGGAAACTGAAGTTGGATTTGGGCCGGTCCTTTACACTTAATATGGGTAGTTCAGTTAGCTTAGATTTTTGAATATTATTTTTTCTTCCACATAGTTTAAGCTGCTTCTGCTGTCTCTCTCAACATGTTGAACTTCTTTATTATGTTAGTAGTTCATTTCATTGCTGATGCTAATGTGATGTATCATTTCCTGATGGTATTACCAATAAGGATCTTCCACATACTCCTTTTCTTTTTTCCTTTAGGTTGATTTTGATGTTTAAAATTTATTTGAATTGTTGTTACTAATTTTTCTTCTTGCTCTAACTTACTGAAAATACTAATTACATACACATATACATACATGTACACCATAGAGAATATATACTATCTACAATATAAGAATATCCATATTGAAGAGACAGTTCATCGTGATTCACCGTGTTTTCTCTTGATTTCATGGTTTTGGTAAGTGGCAGCAAGACTTTGAAAGTTCCCTGTTTTTCCTTCATCTTTTAAGGGTCAACAGTTTCAGTTACGGCAAATCAACTGTATTGGTTTAGTATTTATCTGCCCAAGGGTCTTAGTCATTCCACATGTAAAATGAAAATAAAGGGACACTTTTCATGAACTGTATTGATTTTGTCATTGTGAGATTTCTGGTGGGGTATTAGACACACAGCTTCTAAAAAGCCATGAAGTGATTAATACTTCTTCTAAGTACTTTAAGGGCATATATCTGTCTTTAGTTCAGAGAGAAGTTCCCCAGAGCTTTCACAACTCAGATGAGTCCTGCCTCTTAAAAAGAGAAAGGCAAAGTTAGTAAGTATACAGCTGTACATATTTATTTCTAGAGGATGGAGTCTATTGATATGACAGCCCATATGTTCAAATTTTGGTAACAGCCAAAGAGGGTTAGGAAAAAAAAATTGTAACAAGAGTTTCAACATGACTGTATCTTTTGTTTTGAGAGAGAAATAGATAAAAACTAGCGATGCCACTGAGAATGGTGGAATATATTGTGAAAATTGTCTGATTCTAATTAAAAATTTTGCTTTGATTTTTTTTCCTGTGAAAAAGATGAAACAACTTGATTTCCCACCCCCCCCCCCAAACTAGAAAAGCTTCTATTCAAGCGAAATGTCTTCAGATAACCTCCACTTTCAAAGCTGAATAGGAACTGTCAATGATGTAACTATATAAATGCATTGCTGAAAAATAAATTCCATTTCTGTGATGCACATTCATTACTTGATAATAGAATAATAGAAAAAAATGAAAATGAAAGTTTAAAAGAAAAAATAAAAGGCCTGTTTTTTCCACTTACATTGTCTCCTTCATATTTCTTAGTCTTGAATAGTTATATGCTCTTTTGTGCATCTGTGTCTCAAACTCTGGAAAAGAAAAGCTTTGGCATTTCTTGTGCTTAGAACTCCATTTTTGGTAGGTTTTTATATTTACAAACTGAGTAGCTTCTTTGTCTACAACTAGAAAAAGTAATAGAAGTTCATGGCATAATGTTATTGCTCAAATAGATCATAGTAAGACAATGTTTATATGAAAACTGACTTAAGAGCTTTAAATCTTTCTGTATGTTGTGAAAATTATCAAATTGTCCTTTCTGCTGCTGCACTGGAGCAGTGTTTTTGCCTCGCAAGGCAGATTCTCCACGGTGTTATATGCATGGGCAGAAATTGTCAGAACTCTGACACCAACTATAACTGTGCAGCCTTGTCAAAAACAAGGCTGTTGGGACTTTGAATTCTCTGCCTTCTTCCTGAATATGATAATTACCTATCTGATTTCACACTAATATAATGCATAAAGTTTTCATTCATATCTCTGTGTGTTGATCCCCACTACTGATATCTTATTGTCCTGAAAGGAGATACCAACATTTATATAAAACCTGAACTAAAAAATTAATGGAAGAATATCGTAATTAGGGGTTTTTTGAACACTGTAGTACTGTCCTGGTTCTGGCAAGGATAGAGTTAATTTCCCAAGGAGCCAGGACAGGTGAGCCAAGCTGGCCGGGGGCTATTCCATACCATGTGACATCATGCTCACCATAAAAGGGGGCCAGGCGGGGAGGGGCGGGTTCGGCGTGTCGGCGTGGCTCCGGGACGGGTGGAGCGTCCGGTCGGTCGGTCGTCGGATCGGTAAAATCGTTCTCTGTTATCACCATTGTTACTATCTGTTATCAGCACTGTTGTTGATTGTTCTCCCTCTCCCTTGCTGTCCCAGTAAACTGCCCTTATCCCAACCCTCCAGGCTTTGCCGTTGTTTTTCCGTTCTCCTCCCCATCCCGCCGGGGGAGGGGTGAGCGAGCGGCTGGGGCTAAACCACGTCAAGTACCTTCAGCATCAACAGACAGGGGACACCCAGAAAGGCCTGTATAACAATTGCTAAAGTCTTTATTTTCCTCCTATATAACAATTGTTGGAGTCATTGTTTCCAGCTACAATGAATGGGTTGATTGTTTCAAAATTTTATTTCAGATGCAATGTAATATATGCATTTTAGGAGCTTACTTTTTTAACAAACATCGTACTATCTTTTATTGAGTTACAAAATTAAATGTAGAAAAAAGCTGCATGATTGTAGTGCAAAACCATATAACCAAGAGACTCAATTATGCCCCAAAAGCTTTGCCAAATGACTATTATTAAAAATAAGTACACAGATATGACTGAAATTTAAGCAAATGGGCAGAAACCATCTTCTAACTTCTCTCCTACCTTTTAAGGCTCTGATCCCCATGTCTCAGAACATTTGAGGATTGGTTTGTTTTAATCCTGCAACAATACCACTGAAGATAGCAGCTTTCATCCTTTAATTTAAACAAATACCCATGCTGCAAGTCAAAGTCTCTGGAATTCCTGTTTCGTAGAATCATAGAATGGTTTGGGTTGGAAGGAACTTTAAACATCATCTGCCATGGGAAGGGACACCTTTCACAGGTTGCTCAAAGCCCTATCCAACCTTGAACAATTGCAGGGATGGGGCATCCACAACTTCTCTGGGTAACCTGCTCCAGTGCCTCGCCACCCTCATAGAGAAGAATTTCTAATATCTAATCTAAATCTACCCCCCCCCTTCAGCTTAAAGCCATCACCCTTTGTCCTATCACTACATGCAACTGTAAAAAGTCCCTCTCCAGCTTTCTTATTTGTTGATAGTCAACCTGATATGTCATTCAAGAAAGATCAATTTGGAAAAGGACACCTTTGCCACTACAAAAATAAACAGGTAATTGAGTGACTTAAGATACTAAAAATATTTGGCCTTTTTAGTCCGGAAAGAGGAGAGGGGTGTTTATTGTTCTCTATTAGTTCATCAAGTCAATAAACACCAGGGAAAGCAAAGAGCTATTAAAGTTTAGGGATTATTTTGGCAAAAGAACAAATGAGTATAAATAGACCATGAATAAATTTAAGGTAGATATTAGAGAAAGATTTCTAACCATTAAGGAACTGATGTTCTGAAAAAGCCTTTGAACAAGAATAACTGTGGAAAAAATGTAATTAGTTATAAGAAGGAACTACTGCTATTAGTAATCAGCAGTTCTACTGTTGCCTGCAGTTTCCAAGGACTGTAATGATGACTCAGAATTTCCTGTCTAGCTTTGTACCTGCCTTCTCCTCAGTGTGATATAGAAAGTGTGCAGTTCATAAGTACTTTAAGCCCCACTCACATGCAGGTCTCAGACCTTTACTTAAACTATTTGGAAAGATTGTAGATGCAGGAAAACTTGAGGATGTATTTTTTATGTACTAGGACTCACCTTTTCTCACTCTTTGTACGCAAATACATATATATTTACTGTAACACACACTCTTACCCATCAATTCTATAGCTGATAAACTAGTATATTCACACCACAAATACTTTCAAGGTTCAAGCTTTTCATCTTAACAGGGGAAATTACTTTAAAAAATTATTTTTCTGCTGGATATAATATTCAGTTTAGCCTACAGAGTAGTGTTAACTTCACCATCAAAAACCTGAGGATATCTGTAGCAAGTCCCTTTTTCTCATAAAGAAATATATTAGACAAATCAGCCAGTCACCTAAAAGCTTCCAACTCTTCAAAGAAAAACGTGGAAATTACACGTAACATTCTTCCCATAGGGAAGCTTCACAGACACACTGCTGCAAAGAAAAAAATAAGCAATTTGTGAATTCAGGTTTGCAGAGAAAACTGCACAGCCAAAGCCAAGGACCCTTGAAGCCTAACACTTTCCTCTCCCTCAGAAATGTCTTATAGCTCAAATATTGCAGTAGCGACACACTGAAATGTCTTCTATAAAAGGCATTAAAGGTAAGGTTGAAACTAATGTCTGAGTGGCTATTTAATATTCATGAAGATGGAATTATCAGGAAGTACCAAATGACTAAATAAAGCTCTCCTGGAACTGAACTCTGAAGAAAGGAGGTACACTGACTTTAAGACATGACAAGACAAAATATTTCTGTCAGTCCTAGAAAAGAAGTTTATAGCAGGATGATGTTACAGCATATGACACTATCTACAGAAATACAAGCATCAAAGAGAAAGCCCCACAGAACAAATATTTCTGCCACAAATAACTTAACAAATGCTAACCACCATTAGCTTTACTGACCTTACAACATCTATCGTAAAATAAGCAAATATGACTGGAAATTGGATAAACAATAACAACTACTTTGCTGTTTTAAAAAGTTCCCTGGAGAATAACTAGAGCTAATATTTGTTCTGGTTAGGAACTGACAAAAACCTAAGTAATTAACTAAGTTTTTTTCAGGCAAATAATGTTCACTTGAGGATCCATTTCTTCACCAAGACTGTTGTAAGGGGGACTTGAAATAAAACACACAAGAAGTCCTGCAGTGTTTTCTGACTACTGCAACATGTCTATTATCAAGAAAGGAAGACAGAGGAAAGTTAGAAAATAAATATAGCAGGGAAAGGAAAACAGAATGGACTAAAGATTTTTCTATACATGTAATCTTTCATCAGATATTTACTAAGTCTATACACTCTGAGCCCCTGTTGCTTCTCGCAAAGTCTTAAATTCACCTGAAATTTGCATATGATGAAAAGCCTGATAAAACTTAGGTCTTAAACAGAACTCTTAAATACTTGCTAAACTTCATATGGCTTTATGCTTTTTACAGAACTTCATTCAAAGTGTCTACAAATGATGCGACAAACACTTCATACTTCAACCTCATTAATACAGTAAACTGGTATCCTGGAAGGAGGGTAAGAGAGTAGTAGAAATGGTAGAAGGGACTGCAGGCTTCAGGGAGAGCAAGTATTACTCTGCTTTCCTGTTTAAATCAGGAGTTAGCTTAGATATTAAACACTATTCAAAATTTCCCCATTGCTCAGATTAGCTATACCTCCAGATATCATATATTAGAAGTTATGAATGCAGAACTTCCTTGCAGTAACCTACAAGCAGGAATTCTGTCAGACAAAATCTAGAATCTCTTCATACTACTTGTGTCTAAACCACTTTTCTCAGTTGTGGGCTGAGATGTCTCTTGAGAAATACTAATGACTCCATAGCATTTTGCTGAGAGATATGAACAGAAAAATACACTGTGGAAAGGATTGACTCAGAGCCTCTGCAGAAGGAAGAGGCCAGAGGAAATATATCTCCCAGGGGTGAATAACAGGTAACATCCTCTCTCTTATACCATGCATAATATATTTTTCTTTTTCCTAAATCTCTTCAACCACAGTCTCCTACCTAGGAACACTTAGTAAGACCTACATTTTTTCTCTGTTCACTTACATCACTACCAGGAGACTGAGACCTTCACTTACCTTTCATGTACAGGGAGGAAAACAAAGCCACATTATTCCTGGTGCAAACCTTTCTCTGCAATACATGCTATACCCTTCGCACTGCCCGCTTCCTGCTGCCTGTGAACCAAGTACCAAAGACTCAGCTCTGACACTGTACAGGACTATAACCTTGACTCAAACTGCTGAGAAGAGCTGTGAGGAAGGTCACAGAGGGATAAGAAATCAGAGAAATTAGACTGTTGAAATTAAATCATTACCAGATCAAGGAGTTAAAGGAAAAAATCCCCTATGGGAAGGCATAAATATCTATGGGACAAAACCTAGCAGCCTAGCTAGGGTTGGGTTATTGGGTCATCACATCAAGTTATCAGCTTCACCTGTGCTGATGAGCTGGTGGAAAATTACATCTCAACAACACAGAGGAGTTAATTCATATAAGCTGCAGAGGCTAGCCCTTTCCCACTTGGCTGAGGTTCTCTAGCCAGTAAAGACTCTTCAGGCACTGTGTCAGTGAGTACACTAAGGTTTAGCCTAACAGATTGCCAGACCCTAGCCATCTTTTTTGTTAGTCAATAAAAATTGCTTGGTACTTTTAAGTTCTGTATATTTTGCTTTCAGAGTCTTTTTGCACCCAGCTAAAGAAACCTGAACAAACTGAGCAGAAGAGCTATGACTGGAAAGCTTCCTTGTGATCTGTCATTTCTGTTGTACTTGTGAAAAAAACTAGCCATAGTTCAACTATATCTGTACTCCTGAAACACTAAAGTATATTAGGAACTGGGTGGAAGATGGCAGATGTTTAATACCTCCTATGACTTGCACTAGTGAGCACATTTGGAGAGGAAGTGAAGATAATTATTACACCCAGTTGGAGCTTCAAGGAGAACTTAGTATAAAGCATAAAGTAAGTATCTTCATCAGATTTTGCTCAAGAGGATACAGTAGTTAATAATACTTCTATTCTTTTGAAGAGTGCCAATTTTATTCCCATTTATTTTCACTACTTTACATAAGAGAGTTCCTGTTTTGAGATTGAAGATTGATTATAAGATGCTCTGAAGTACTGAGACAAAGAATAATGTAATCACATTATTGGTTCAGCAAACAAACAAAATTCTTTGTCTGTTAGGATCATCTTACTTTCTTAGTACCACAAAAGAAATAAAACACATCAAAAAACACAGGCAAAAAGACTCTGAAATTTTAGCACCCCTCTACTCCCCAATTTTTTGTTTGTTTCTTTGGGGTTTTTTTGTTCATTTGAACAAAAAGAAGAGTTTGAAACACTGCTTAAATTCACATTTCCTTCTATGCTGTATTAAACCGCTAAAAAGCAAAATCGCTTAAAAGTTTGGCTAGACTAGTTATTAGAAATGTATCCCAGCTCATGATAAAACTTCATTGTGGTTGATGAAATGTAAATATTTACCTGTACCATCACTCACATAGTAACATTCTACCTATTGAAATTCCCCAGCATCAGGTGGTGAGTACTGTTTCTTACCGGCTACAGACCATCTAAAGTCTAGCTGAGACAGAAAAATCTGACATACATAACTTTATGAAGTTTATTTCAGCACTGTAACAAAGGCAGAGAGGCAGATAAAAAGAAGGAAAGGCAATATATTACTTACAAAGATTATAAGCAGAAGAAAGAAGCCCATATATTCTCCTTTTTTTCAAAACTGCATTGTTCTTTTCTAAAAAAAAAAAAAGTCCCTTCTTTAGATATACAGTAGATCTAATAGCTGATTGTTTTTTTCTTATGAAAATTATGATTTTTTTTCATTTGAGAAACTTACTGTCTTGTCCTCTTGTTCCTTTAAACATCTTAAATTATTCAATCTTTATATCCTCTTTGAAAACACTGCCATTACACTGTATATGCTAAGTAAACAACAATGCTTCATGAAAAGCCCTTTACATGTTCGAAGTGCTATGTAAACATTCACTACTGAAATTATAGATATTAGAGCTGGAAGAAGCACTCAGGATTATTTTCTTCCATAGCTCTAGTCTTCAATTAGGTGCCATTTTATCCTATTTAGAAAACTTGTCTCTGTCTGACAGTCAGTCTCCGCTGCCTCTCAAAAAGAAAAAACCTAATACAGAATAATAATTTGTTTAACACTTAACCTTGCCACATGGATATCATATTTTCCTTCAACAAGGTCGTTCCTTTAAGAGCCAGTTGCCAAGGATATTATGGAATAGATTTGCAGATGGGCAGCAGGACTTGTTTATTTAGATGTTTTATTTTTCTCCACAAGTCAGCCTTCAATTGTATTTGACTTTGGAACAATGAAAAATTAGGTTTTAAAACAGATGAAATATTACAATTTGTACTGTATACATATTGAGGGCTTTTTATACATTTTTGCAAGTGTAATGACACATCTTTCACTTGATGTATGAATTCCTTTGTTAAGCTAAAAACATTTTGTGGTGGTAAAAAGTAATTGAGAAAAAAGTGATCCAGCAGAGTAAAGACCATTTTGTATATGCAGATTGTGGTACAACACAGTTGATGGTAATCTGCAGGTCCTTCAATATTCACCATGGAATTTGTTTCAGAGTGTTGTGGAAGAATTTCCTTCAGGAGAAGACACTAACCTGGGCTCTGTACATTGTCACACTTTCCCATGCTTCAAGATTTATCAGCAGAATTGTTACCAAAAGAGGACTGTCACGTGGGCACCTTTGTACTGAGAAGTTATGTGCAAAAGTGTTAGTCTGAGATAAATTAAACCAATGTGTAGGGTTCTTCTACCGCTGGATTAGAAACAAATGTTTGAATAATGTTAATTTCAGGACTAGTGTTTGAACCTTCCCTCTGTCTGAATTTTGAAAGACTCTCCTGGTAATTATTAACAGGCATGGTTGTGAGATGATAGCTGTTTCTGGTCACTATTCCAGTTCCCGTTCTGGAAATACAGAAATGCCATTATCACTTCAGTGTCTCATCCATGGCCACCACTGGAAGCTTTCATCCAGAATATTGCAGTAGTATGAGATTCAGTAGCAGTGATCTTAAGTTCGAATCCTTTCAAAGAAAATGGATGAATTTCTCAGAAGGTAGTTACTGAAAAACAACCACAGAGTCAACAGAAAAACTGGCATACTTCTCTGCAAAACTGAAACATGTGAAAGCTTCTACACTCAGATGCCCTTGTACCATCAGGCAGTCATCAAGCAGATTCTTAAATCAAACAAAACTAAATGAATGAAAACTTTCTTCTAAATCTCCCTCTACAAAAAACATATATAGTCCACTAAGAATTTTACAGTCCTGTAATTACTCTGACTCATTTTAGCAGGCTCTTTCTCTTACATGAAAATTGCCATGTACTGATGCAGCTGAGGATTACATTAATTAGACATTCTTTGGATTTCTCTTTAGTATTTTCTTTTCACTCCATAAATGCCATCCAACCACTTCTGAGGACCAGTCAATGACAATTTAGGTGACAAATCAGGAAAATGGTTTCAGTGACATCCTCTCCTTCCCCAACAGATCTATATATAGTTGATTTTGACTTTTTCATGCATTCAATTTCTTATATACAATTTACAGACAGTCTACTACAGTTCAGGTATAATTTAGACACACATAGAGTAAAACAAAATCACTCATAAGTATATGAATTAAGCATGTGCACAGAGTCTTTTATTGCCTCTGAAGTCTGTTCAAATAGTCTTCAGATTGGATACAAGGATGGCACAGGCTCAACCTGGCTGCTACCTTTAGAGTGACTTCACAGAGCTACCTGCTCTGCTCTGTTACAGTCTGCAGAACCACAAGAGGAGTAACAACTTCCCTCTTAAGGAAGCAGAACCCAGTGCAATCACATTGTCTTTCTTCTTTCTCATATAGGTGTTAAAATGGTGATTTTTTTTTTTCTTTCTTTTATGAGCCTGTATAACTCTAGACCATTTTTATATGGTTTAAAAGTTGAAATATATCTTCTAGCCTGCGTAGGTTAGAACTGCAGTTTCTAGCACTAGCACAAACCAATTCGTCTGACAAATGTTCTAAGGTGAAGTGGCATTATTTTTAGAAATCAGGTCAGTGGATAATTATGGAGGAGAAAAAGCCAGTCTCATCTGCGTTAGCTTACTTCAGATTTTTTTCTACAGCTGGCTGCAAATATCTTTAAAATGCTAATAGAAATTCAACATTTCAATAAATAAATAAAATAATAAAAAAATTATCAAAGAGAAGGAAGAGTGAGCTTTTTTGCTTCAACGGATTTTATATTTGAGTATTTTTCATAGTGATAGGTAATTCTCTAATCTTTTGTACCAGCATCCAAATCACATTGCTCACACACATATATTTTAATTCTACTAGGAAACAAATATAATGAGCAGCACTTAAGAGGAGCCTTACAGACCTGAGTAAATGGGGGGAAAAAAATCACATTTTCTTTAACTAAGTAAATCCACACATCTTTACTGAGTAGAGAATCTGACAATCTGTCTTGAAAATATTAATATATAGCCCATCATTGAGGAACAAGAAAAAATGGGGGGTTTTGGATGAGATTATTAGTTGAAGGGTTACAGTACCTCTTGCTGATTGATCAGCTGTAATAATTATATGTAGATGAAGAGCTGGTATGTGTTTCAATAGTCTTTGAATATATTGTAAGCAGAACTGTTGTGTCTGATGCAGAAAGAGGCTATATTTTATATATTTATTTTTAAAAATTATTTTTAAATAAACATACACATATATGTGTATATGTATGTGTGTATTTCCAGATGAATTGATACAGGTGGCACAAATCCCACAAGCTGTCATGCATTGGAACCTTGCACCTGCCCACTAGTGCACTGATTTAAGGGGATACTGCTGCATGGACTACTTCTCACAGTCAGGCTCTGTGCTTGGATAATGCAGATCAGCTCCTGAAATATAAGTCTTTGGAGTTATCCCCACTGATAGATTTCTATGTGTCACTGAATAACACAAAGCCAGTTGATTTTTTAATTCTAAACACTTCATAAAATGTTATTCTCTTTTAATCTTTACATATCCTTTAAGAATAAAGACATTAGGTCAGGTCCTTGTGAATTTAAAACAATTTTACCTCTGGCAGAATAAAAAAACATTAAAGAGAGGAGGAAGATGAAATCCAGATTGCCTTTATACTTTCAGAATGAGGTGAAGTACCTATGGCCTTAATGAGATTCTGAACCTTCAAATTTTATTCCTTTTTTTAGTGTGATGGTGTGAAAATTAGAAATGCCCTATTTGTGCACCGAAAAGCTTTCTAGGAAGTGGGTTGAGTTCACTGACATATTAACAAGGGTAAATGAACAGTCATGTTCCCATCATCTGCTTCATCCTTCTTCCCTTTGGCTAGCTGCCCAAGGTTATTCACCTTACTAACCTGATTCCACTTAAAAGCATGTTGAACCAAATGGAAATTTAAGGAGGAGGCTCAAAGTGAAGGCAATCATTAAACATTACCCTTTGGATTAGGAACAAGTTCGTTCTCTTATCATTCTGCAAGTGACTTCTTGCTGCTTAAGCTAAGTCAGAATAGGAAACCATGTAGAAATAAGAAACAAAGCTCAGCAGAACTAGAGAATATCATATGAAAAAGGCAAAGTTTGAAATTTGCATTTAAGATCTCCCTTCAGTCTTGGAAGACACTAGAAAGAGAGTCACACTAGAAACAGGGTCACACTGAAGAGAAACCTTTGGCAGTGTGATATTATTACTTCAGAATATTTGTGTAAACAAACTTTTTTTCACAAATATTGTGTCCATTATATATCCATAATAGCCTTTTCAGAAAAAGTATCGTAATATATTAGTGCAGTAGTTTTAAACTTTGTTTGCAACCCTGCAACTCTGCAATCCCTTGTTTCAATCCTACATAGGGAATTTTAACAGTTTGGTTTTTCCATATGTTGTATCTACATTAGTGTTTTAGGGTAAAAAAGTGTGCTTTTAAAGTAAATCTCAGAGTTGTCACCAGATCCCAGGCTTTGGTTTGCATTGCGGAGTAGTTTGAGCTAGGTCACTTTTGACTAACCAACGAGGTCTGAGTCATGAGTGTAACAGTGGTCGGAAGTCAGTTCCCAGCCTCCCGCCCTCAGTATGAGTATGCATGTCAGGTCCTCAGCTCCAAGTCTCTCCCTCTGCAGATCTTTTCTGTTGTGGCAGACTACTTGCTAAAGCACACATCACCTTAGTTATCTCTTGTGAACACCAGGGTTTAGACTACAAGTTCAAAGACACTTTTACAGAGAACCAAGCCTGAGGAATATATTTGTTACTTCAGTCTTCCTCCTGAGGAAATATTGGTCAATGGTTTCCTTTACTGCTACATCAAACACTAACCTGAAAGTTGTTTGGATATCAAATTGCCTTCTGGAACAGACAGATTTTTTTTTTTTATCCAAGAGATTAAAAAAGTCAAAATCAAATAACTGCTTTTCTGGTAGTGAGCAAAAGATGTCTTATTTCAGAACTGATTAAACTTCCAAAGTCATATCATGTGTGTGGCAGTATAAACTCTGCCAGACATTTGTTGGAGAAACTCTTCTCTGGTTGTTTCCATACTCTGAACAAAAGTTTGGAGAAGATACTTGACATGGTTTAGGCCCACCCGGCAGCAATGGAAAAACAATGGCAAAGCCTCGAGGGTTGGGATAAGGGCAGGTTACTGGGACGGCAAGGGAGAGGGAAACAATCAACAACAGTGCTGATAACAGATAGTAACAATGGGTGATAACAGAGAACGATTTACCGATCCGACGACTGACCGACCAAATGCTCAGTCCCGGAACCGCGCCAACCCCCCCCACTGCCCGACTAGCCCCCCGCCCCCCCCCCCCTTTTTTTATGGTGAGCATGACGTCACATGGTATGGCATAGCCCCCGGCCAGCTTGGGTCACCTGTCCTGGCTCCTTGTGAAATTAACTCTGTCCTTGCCAGAACCAGGACAATACTGAGTGATATTGCAATAATCATGGAGGAAATAGTCTGTTCAAGACAGGCCAAAGAAAATGCACGATTGCCAGTATAAAAATTTGTTGTTTGTTAGCCCCCAGATACCTTTGCAGTAGGTTCATATTCTTTTTTTTTTTTTTTCTTCTTTGTCTTATATGCAAAGCTGGGATAATCAGCCATCTGCTAGGTAGGATTTAAAACGTGCTCTGAGATCTTTGGGTAAAGGGTGATATGGAGGGTATTACTATGTATGAAAATACTTAAAATTAGAAAATTTGTTGCCTACTTTAAATTATGCTCTCTTGTTGATATTCTTACAGAGATAGATGGAATTAAATCAACAATACCCATTAATTCTAAAAATAGTCAGGATCCTATGGGAAAAGAAAGATAAGAGATAAGGTTACCAGTCCCATTCACCTGCTTTCCCCATTTGCTCTAGTGTACAGATTACTTCAAAGCATGCAGAATATATTTGGTGTCTCTGTTAAGTAAAAGGGTTATTTGTGTATGAGTGGAGAAAGCAGGTGGTTTATTTCATTTGTGAAAACCCCTCTTCACTCCCAGCTGGAAATGCTGAAAAGCAGGGAAAAAAGTGTCAGTTTTGCTTTTGGTACCAAAAAAAAATCACATTGCTCTTGGCAGTGACCTCAGCTTCCAAGAGGAGGTGTTAGCCTTCACTTGTTTCACAGCACTAGCTGATCAGGAGTGGCATCAACCTAACTTTAGTAGAAGCTCGTTTTAGTGCTCTCAGCCAGAAAAGAGTCAAAGGGATATGACACATATGAATGGTACAACAATGGGGAGATTACATTAAAGAAAAAAAGAAAGAAAAAGAAAAAGAAAAATGCTAGACCTTTGTGAGGGCTCAGGTCAGAATATATATAGTTGAAATATTAACTACAGCACTGGAAATTTTTTGCCAGCTCCAGTCCTTATCGAAACTGATGCAGCTTGAGACCTTAACATTGTAGTATAGAGACACTACCATGGCTCCACAAGTAATTAAAAAACATAGCTGACTTCAACACAATACAATACAATAATAAGCAACATCATACCTTGGCTACGAATTGTTTTCAGAGAAAACTTCAAGCTTTTCTGTCTAGGGAAAAGAAAAAGGAGGCAATAGTGGCAGCAGTTGTTTTTGTAAAATGTGAAATATTTTTTTTCTTTATGAATGCTGTATTATTGAAAAGTACTTTGATTTTATGCTTTTTTCAAGCACATTGAATTTTACGTTCTTTTTGGTCTTTTGAGTTCAATAGTTGTATGTGTAATTAAATATCCTGAACAAATACTCCAACATTTATATAGTTGCCAGGTTATAACTAATTAATGTTACAAAAAAGCACTCAAGATAAGTTAAAATACTGTAGTTTGAAATATATACTTATTTTATATCCATATATATATTTAAATGTTAAATTTTAAATGAAATATTGGAACAAAATACCATGGCTGATCCAATTTTTTTTCCAAAATTTTATGACTTGAGGAAAAAAAATACATTGCTACCACTCTTCCCATTCTGAATTGAATTCCCTTTGATGAACAGTGATGCAACAGGCAATGTCACTATAA
Organism: Balearica regulorum gibbericeps; assembly: GCF_011004875.1. Taxonomy (NCBI): domain Eukaryota; kingdom Metazoa; phylum Chordata; class Aves; order Gruiformes; family Gruidae; genus Balearica; species Balearica regulorum. The sequence goes on along the minus strand of NC_046188.1, from coordinate 48,374,876 downwards.
ACAACATGAAGCAGTGAACAAACACGTCTGTCCTGTATGAATTTCAATGGTGAAATTATATCTGTGCCTAGACATTCACTATTACTGCAAATATGTATGTGATATTCATAATGACACATTTGCTAGTGTCATTAAAATATTTACACCAGTATACCAGACATTAGGTGGAGGTATAGTGCTACTCTACCTATTCATATTGTTCAAACTCTGTAGGTATCAAGGATCACAGAATCAACAGAGCAAGAGATGTGCTGAGAAACTTTCTGAGGAGAAAGCTGGGCAGTTGCATGGTGAGGTGACCAAAAATGATGCAAGCCCTCATTGAATGTCTGATTCCACAAGGTCTTGCAACTTATTACACAGGTACTTGCGTTTCTCTAAAGAAAAATATAGGCATATATCTGTATTTTAGCTGGTTTATACTCTTTATCTTTCCATTTTGCTTTATGTTTTAACATAGCCAGTATTTAACTTTGCATTTAAAAATTTTCTTTTTTACTGAATTCCTTCTTTAATGCATCATGTTGAAATATCTGGATTACCACAGTACATAGAATACACTAGAGATAGAGAGCCTCTTGCTTGATATGTAATGAGATAAAGTTCCTATTTCATTACATTAAAGATTGGTGGTAGCACAGAAAATGTACTGACTGTTAATGTTCTTAACTCATGAATAGCAGCTGTTTCAGCTCTTGCTAATTCCTCTTTCAATATCCTTTCTTCTTTACACAACTTTGAAAAAACTTTACATGTAGTCTTACCATTTGTATTAGTATTGTCTTTACATGAGGTTTCTTTCTTGTGTAAGAACTCTCTCTTCTTTATTTCTACAAATAATTACAGGCTCATTACTGCCATTGCCCTCTCCTATGCTTTCATTGCTTTCCCTGAAACCAGCTATTTGTTCAATTTCATTAGCATTAATAAATACAGGACAAAGCTTAAGAGTTTCCGTTACCCTGAGTAGGACTAGCACATTACACTCTGTAGGAGGTCAGAGAGGCTGAGTTTCTTTAGCAGAATTTTCCATTAATAAAATGAATATGATAATTCACTGGAAAAAGCTGCTGCTGAGAGCCTATTCTCTGTGTGTTGCATAGGCAACAATCACTAGGTAAAGGAATTGTGTAGGTGTTGTAGTTGGCTTTTTCTGAGTAAAGCACTGATTTCAATAGTGCCCAAATGTTGGCTTTCAGTGGGAGCTGTCAACAACAGAAGTGGAAAAAATTAAGCCAGATCTGGTAGGCTCTTAGTGTTAAGACTGACCTGTGAAAGGAATTTTGCAAGTAGCACTGGACAAAGATCAGTGGATAGTAAATTCTCTGGAAATGAGGTTTTTTTCAGTTGATCTGCAATTATTCTTGGAATTGAGCTGAATTTAGTTCTGGCTGAAAGAAACATCTCGAAATAGGAAGACTCACAACAGCTGACTCAAAGGTTAGAGAAGGTAGTTTATAGAACATTTTAGTTGTTTTTTTTTTTAAGAATTCCTTCATCTACTTCAGGTTTGAACAATATTTTGAAAAAGAAGTATCTTAACCATGAGATTACAAAAGGTTTTCAGCATCTTTTAGTCTCACAGAGGAAGTCATATATGAATAAAATCTTCACTGATGCTAGAAACACAGAGTCACACTAGGTCAATATATTCTACCAGGTCAAAGAAACAATCTCAATGACCTTTTGAGTAATGAGTAGAAAATAGTGCACTTTCTCCAAAACCATCTTCAAAGAACTGTCACTATATAACATGATTCAGAGGTAGGTCATGTGTTCAAATATCCTTATGCAGTGGAAAGAATGGCCAACTTTGAATGATAATTTTGGTTGTTTCATTACTGAACCTCCAGACCACAAAGAGTATGGTTAGCAGATTTTTAGCCATTTAGTGATCTCAGCAAATACTACCTCTGCATTTTTACATATCTGAAACAGTAGGGCTATGTTCATCACAGACTGTCTTTATAAATAAGGAGCTAATTGCAAAATTTAGGTTTTGAGGCAGATTGTAAAAGCCTAGCAACAATGAAAAATCACATAAAATATTTTAGTGTAGGCTCATGTCTAACTTTGAGCTGTGGTTACTAAGCCACATAAACCAGAATGAAGGCTGGCATGAAACTTGTAGAAATCCACTGTGTTTTGTGTGCAACCCTGTGTAAAATCAGCTCTTGAAAAGCCAAGGGAAAGCTCTTATTTGTACAACTTTGGACAACGGTCTGTGATTGTTAGGGGGGATGACAGTGGGTTTTTTAGGGACCAGTTTCCATATATTTACTTTCCTGTCACTGAGTTCAAAAGGGTTTGTCCTGGCATGGAAAGCTGTTGGAACGGAGGCAAACTAAAACCACTGTTTGGCAGTTTGACTACTGCTTGCTTCTGCTTGTGAATAAAATCCCTGTAATAGACATATGATAGTGACTATACAGTCTATAGTATCTTGTGAGAAGAAATTGAGACAATCTGGGGATAACTCAGCTGCATTCATAAAGGTGTATGGCATGTCAGGCCTTTTCTTTTTACCATACTGGCCTTGCTATAACTGCTCTCAAGCAAAATCTACTGACATTCTACAAAAAACAGGGGACTAAAAAGCTTCCCCAGCTTTCTGATGGGGCTTGATGACTCTGGATAATTATTTCTGTCGGCATGTCCTGTGTACTGACAGAAAATGAAAAGTGATTTTCTGTTTAATTCACATCTCTCTTTCCACATTGAAGGTTTTTGTAAGCTAGTGATATATTTCTGTGTGCATTGGGAGTAAGGGTTGAGTAGTGCTGGGCAAAATCCTGCAGATTTTTCTTATTGTACATGACTTCATGGAGAAGACAGTTGCTTCCCATGTTGCTTACTTAGCAATATGGATGCTTGAACATCAACAATTATAAATGAGATTCCATGTAGAGTTTAATAGGCACAATCCTTTAGTCAATTATAAATGTTACTGCTATGAGGGTGAGGTCTCCTTCCCTTGGATGAGGACAAGAAGTCAAACTGCAGTTACCTACATTGTGATGCAATGTGTTAACCATAACAGGCATGTCAGAGAATCTTTTCATTTTTGGTCTTGATGTTCTTGAGAATCATCTCTTTAGTGGTATTTGTAAATATATTATAAAATTTGATGATCCAGGCTCCATTGAGAGGTTGTCACTGTGCTGTTGCTCTCCGATAATAAAAGTAGATAAAATCTAATACATTTCTGCTTGCATCTCATGTAAAATAAAAAGCATGTTGTGTTTAACAGTGCACGTTCTCTCTCTCTTTCCTCTGGTATCCTTGTTGGTAAATTGTGACTGCTCCCACCTGGGACAGCTTTGGGATTTGTAACTGGAAACAATTTTGGTTTTCCAGTTCACTAGTTCCAACAATCAAATTCATATCACAGATTCCAAATTGGCATGTATTTTGGCATGCCAAGAAGGAGAGATTTACTATTAATAGATGGTACATCTCTACTTCAGCAGTGTAAGTTGGCCTCCAGGGGACTTCACAAAAGGGCAATAAGCACTATCACCACAAGCTCCTAAGGGTCTGTAAGAGAGAAGTTCATCTCAAAAGCAGAAGACACAAGCATCCTGCCCTGCAGAAGCTATTCAGTGTGTATGAATTATAGCAATATAACCTCTACCAAGAGTCTGTCCTGCTTTGGGTTGACTCGGAACAATATATATTTTGACAAGTAGTGTAAATCAAGCAACAAATAAAATGTGCTGTCACCACCTCTTCCTATTGCAACATTTAAATGCTGATGACTTGGTCTAAAGGTCTGGTTTGGTTTCCACTGGTAGGTGGCTACTGCTGAAACTAGGCCACTTCCACGGTTTCATTACCTTGAATTTTGGAAGCTATGCAGTGGTCCAAAACCCAAAGATCATGCATTATTCTTTGTACTTTTATAGGAAATAATTGAATCTTGTCTACAGAGTCATTATATGTACATAAAAGAAAAGTAGAAAGACAATAAGCTGAATAGGAAAAGGTTTTAACCAGCACAGAGAAACAGCAAAAATCATAATGTGACCCAAATATGATTTCACTTGTAGAGAAATGCACAAAAATAAGAGAAAGGGGAAAGAAATATTTTAAGAAGTGATAAGGAATCAGAACTGTTATTCAGCTGAGCATTATTCCTTGGTTCCCATGAGTTGTGGAGTACTCTTTAATTTATCATCTTAGCCAGAGTGTATGACACAACTTAAAAATTTAGAGGAAATGTACTTAGAGAGATGTCATTTTATTACTGTTATAAATAGAACATCATTTGGAAGTTTCCACATTTATAAATATTTCATGGAGTTTGATGGTGTGTTAGAATGAAAACAGAACAAAGCCTTAGGGTCACAGTCAACCCCAGAGACATCTCTTGGCATTAGCAAAGGCTATTCACCCTGGGAGATACTGCTTTCAGAAAGCCAGACTGAGAAAGCTGCTATCAGCCTGGCTTTCTGAAGAGTACTGCTGACAGAGGAAATAGAATTTCAGTCTTCTGATTGCTTCCAACTGCAGTTGCAAACTGTGTTTGCTAACCAGCCTCAAGTCGTGTCACTGATTTTTTGAGACAAAGTCCACCCTTTCTTCTTTCATGAGACCTTTATGGAGAACAATGCATAGGCATTTTGTATCCTCCCTGCCACACTATAGCCTGACACAACCTTTAAAAACCAAGGTCCATAAATTATGATATTTGCAAAATATTGGCCACACTGACCCTTGAATGAATATAGCCTGTATTTAACTCAAAGGTGCTCAGTGAGAAGCCCTTCTAGGGTGAATCCTTCTAAACAAACCTTTTGTATTAAAAGAATTGTGCAACAGTCTTTCGAAAGCTCCCTTTTCTAAAAGGCTTTCCAACAAATGACTCATTTAAGACAGATGCTGCTGTGCTCTTTATATCCCCTGTGCTAGAGAAGTTCCTTTTCCTCATTTTTACTAGGTAGCTCATAAAATATTTTAAACTTACACAGCACAAGATGTAGGTTTTTTTCTATTTTTTTACCTCCCAGCCTTTAAGAAAAGCTGTGAACCCTCATTCTCTTTTCATTTCCTATAACATGAAAAAGCCCAGTTTGTAATCACTGCAGAGAAATGACTAAAGTATAGCAGAGATCTTTTCTGGCCTTTTGATACTTATTATTTTATATCAGCAATGAATAATTCTCAATGTGGCAAGATTCATGTGTGTAGGGGGAGAGAAATGCGATCTTTCACCTCACTCAGACACAGAACCACCACAGCACTACTTTATTAGTTGTCAACCATATCACCCTTAATTAGATTCAAAGGTCCAAGATACCACTTCATAAGACAACTGAAGTGTGGGAAAGAGAGAGAGAGATGGCTGTAAGTGATTTCTTATGGTTCAAAGCACTTCATGAATTATCCAACTATTTTTGGGATTATTATTTTTTTTTTCCATGCATTACTCTCATATTTAATAAAAGAAAAAAAAAAAAAGAAAAAGCTCAGATTCTACAACACTGGCATCAGGGAGAAGTTTTTTTTTTTTTAATCTATATACAGATGACTATTATAGGATTAGCAGTCTTCATTAAAGTAATACTTTTTCTTTCAAAATGCTTAAATTATTACCATCACAGAAGTTGCATCAGTTATAAAGGTACAAACCAGTTTTATACCAATGCGTGTATGTGCGTGCATACGTGCATTTGTGTAAGCACACAAGCGCCTGTACTTGTACACATGCATGAATCACTATATTTGTTCCCTCAGGTAACAATGGCATTTAATTAGAGTGTTACAGTCTATGCATAAAGACAAAGTCTTATCTGATTTTTTCTGAGAATTTTTGTTACTCAAAGGAAATTTTCATCTCCAATAGGTCCAGTCCAATCTTAACACTATAGAATTTTGTTTAAATTTACTAAAATCAGAATTTAATCATTTGGCTGAGCACACTATCTTAGTTCCCTGGAGGTACCACTTGCAGTGTTCAGCAGTCTTTTCTAGGCTGCTAGAAATTAGGTTTTTTTCTAAACATTAGTCATCCATGGTATAATAGCAATTTCCCCTAAGTTTAATAAATAAGAAACTAATTTTGCAAGTGATTTCAATGGAACTATACTTGACTGCAGCATCTGCCCTACCATTACCACTCTTAAGACCAGAAGCTAAGCTAAGTCTTGTATTTTATTCTTTCTTGATCAGTGCTAGAATTAATATTCTTGCACACACTGGCATGCTTTCAGAAGGACTGAATAAAGTCTGACAATTTCAGAGCTTGCTCAGCTTCACTGCATGGAGTAGAAAACTCTACATCACAGCTACTGGTGGTTTCCACAGAAGATGAGCAGAACTTTCCACTGTATTTACATGCCAGTAGCTTTCTGTTCTCTCTTATTCTACAATGTTTAGATTTTGAACAAGAGCTAACACCAAATAATATATCAATGGAGACCAGAAGTGATGCATGATTCCGTTCTTACTTCTATAGCATGTTGCAGTATGTAATCATATATTATAATAATGAGTAAACATTAAGTTAAATGCTAGGAAATTATAGCCTGTGGCTTTGTTAGTTATTCAAAATGTTTATGTAACTGAAAGGGAGTTCCTGATGTCTAATATCTTATTTACAAATCTATCCTGTCAAGCAAAGCTGTTTTAGCAGGAAAAATCTCATCTCTCACTCTCTATTTCTCAAGCCTAAATTCAATAAAGACATTACACACTAGATTATCTATTATTAATTCTTTTTTTTAAAATACATTATAGGCAAAATAAAATTGGTTAACACAATTTAGGAATGGTTAACCATGATTAAAACTGGTTAACGTATTCCATGATCCTATCAGGTTTCATGGGCCTTACATTGCAGTTACATAAAAATGAAAATTTCCAAAGGGTACAAACAAAAAACCCCACAACAAATCCCATCCTAAAATGTTGTATCCCAGGAAGTACCACTAAAAAAAGTCAGGAGGTGGGACTGTTCTCTCTGAGCTAATCAATCAGCAGGGTACCACAGCGCTATTTGATTCACTGTTTACTTCCCCTAGGTACAACTTCTGATCTTTCCCTTCTTTTGATTTTTGTATCTGATGCCAAATAGCATAGGGACGACCGTATTAATCATTCACAGAACTTACAGTTAACTTCCCCTCTGAAACAAATACAGTCTTTAAATTCTTGTTGTGAAGTTTTTGAAAACATACATCTGGCCAAATGGAGTTTGTGTTAAAGTCACCGAGTAGTTCACTTACCAGTCCTAGTTTCTAAAAAATACTATTTTCTCATTGAATCTACCAAACATTACAAAATTTTTTAGCTAATTAGTTCATAAATGCTCCTGTCAGATAATTTTAGACAACAAAATTAATGTATTAGGTCTTTTTTTCCTAAGGAGCCATGGTATGTCCTCTGCTTTCTGGTTAATTTTACATCATGAAGAGTAAATACAGTGTCTGGTCTGAATCCTCACACAAGATATTATTTCTTCCAGTTTCCTTCAACCAGTAGTGACTCTCTGAATGCTAATTGAGAATAACAAATAACCAAAATTAGGATACAAATTTTTTTTGGTATTCTTATTTTACTGTTGCTAGTCAACCCTTCTAATTCAAGTGCTAAAGACAAAGTCAAATTATATTATGATTCTCAAGGTATTTTTCAGATGTTCTTGATTTTGCCATGAAAACAAACTGACAGGGTTTCTTCCACCTCTTCATGGTGTGCTCGATTTTAATAAAAAACATTCCAAAGAAAACAAAAGTTCAAGAAAGCTTTCTGTGAGATGGTCTTGAAAGTTATGAGCAGTTTTAGATCAAGAAGAGAGGATCAAATTGACAGAAACACTGGTGAAACCCATCCAGAAGAAGAGCAGTCAAAGGGACTGTAGCCTATTAGTCATGACACTGGCTTAGGATTCAGGAAACCTTTCTGTGCATTCAAAGAGACACTTGACTTGCTCTTTGGTGTAAGACAAAGTACTTAATTTGTTTGTAGGTCGGCTTTCCAATCTTTATATCATCAGTAGCTGTATCAAATGCTAGACTGTATCTGACCAAACCTAGTAATCTTTACCTATTAATTCTGTGTGTATACCCCAATTCAGAGCATGTGATTGTGGACAATTCACTGCATATTTTTGGTTACTCACTCTTGCACAAGAGAGTTCACGAGGACTTATTGACCAACCTGAGTTTTAAGCATGCAAAGCGTTGAAAGTTACATGTTTAAAATGACTTGATTTTTTTCATCTACGTCATGCCCAGATTATTTTACAGATCTCATTGCCTTACTCTATGGGCTATTGCTCTAAAATGTCTGTCAGGTTAATTTAGTCCGTGGCTTTGGGTTCCATCTGCCCATTACAGTCTCTCCATTGCAGGAGCAATGGTGCATGCTGCTGGATTGTTCCATGCTGCATCCGGAGTTTTCACAGCCAGTGTATCTGGTATGGTCCATGCTCACACTCTGGATGTCAAAGATGGGATTTTTCAATAAAATTTCTGGGCACCAGTTGAAGTCAGTTCTAGTTCCATCATCGTGGCACTTTGTTCAGGTTCAACGTCCATCCTTCATTAGTTTGGGGTGATTCTTATGGTCATACCATTGATACAGTATATCGCTATTAACATCATGCAATTTAATTTATTGGCTATTTTCACCCAGAATCAAATCCCCTTGGGGTACACACCGGACTTCCCCATCTTTTCTCATCACCCACCAAGTGCACCCTGGTCCCTGAGCAAAAGCAATCCCGCAGATGGGCTTGCCTTTGCCTAAAGCAGGGATGACCAAAACTGTTTTACCCAACATATTTTTCATGTGCACTACAGGAACTTTATGCCCTTCTACTGGGCGTGGAAATTTTGATTGGGCAGGGCCAGCTCGATTGGCAGATCCCCGAGTGTTAACTAACCAGGTGGCCTTTGCTAAATGTGTGTCCCAGTGCTTGAGGGTCCCACCACCCATTGCCCTCAGGGTAGTTTTTAGCAGTCCATTATACCTTTCAATTTTCCCAGAGGCTGGTGCATGATAGGGGATGTGATACACCCACTCAATACCATGCTCTTTGGCCCAGGTGTCTATGAGGTTGTTCCAAAAATGAGTCCCGTTGTCTGACTCAATTCTCTCTGGGGTGCCATGTCGCCACAGGACTTGCTTTTCAAGACCCAGAATAGTGTTCCGGGCAGTGGCATGGGGCACAGGATATGTTTCCAGCCACCCAGTGGTTGCTTCCACCATTGTAAGAACATAACGCTTGCCTTGGCGGGTTTGGGGGAGCGTGATGTAGTCGATTTGCCATGCTTCCCCATATTTATATTTCAACCATCAGCCTCCATACCACAGAGGCTTTACCCGCTTGGCTTGCTTGATTGCGGTGCATGTTTCACATTGATGGGTGACCTGTGAGATGGCATCCATGCTCAAGTCCACCCCTCGATCACGGGCCCATCTATATGTCGCATCTCGTCCTTGATGACCTGAGGTGTCATGGGCCCACCGAGCTAGAAATAATTCACCCTTACGCTGCCAGTCCAAATCCACCTGAGCCACTTCAATCTTGGCAGCCTGATCCACCTGCAGGTTGTTCTGATGTTCCTCAGTGGCCCGACTCTTGGGTACGTGGGCATCTACATGACGTACCTTTACAACCAGCTTCTCTAGCCGGGCAGCAATATCTTGCCACAGTGGGGCAGCCCAGATGGGTTTGCCTCTACACTGCCAGTTGCTCCGCTTCCACTGCTGTAACCACCCCCACAGGGCATTGGCCACCATCCATGAGTCGGTATAGAGGTACAGTGTTGGCCACTTTTCTCTTTAAGCAATATCTAAGGCCAGCTGGATGGCTTTCACCTCTGCAAACTGGTTCGATTCACCTTCTCCTTCAGCAGCTTCTGCAACTCGCTGTGTAGGACTCCATACAGCGGCCTTCCACCTTCGATGCTTTCCCACAATGCGACAGGACCCATCAGTGAAGAGGGCATATGGCTTCTCATCTTCTGTTAGTTTATTATATGGTGGGGCTTCTTCAGCACGTGTCACCTCCTCCTCTGGCGACATTCCGAAATCTTTCCCTTCTGGCCAGTCTGTGATCACTTCCAGAATCCCCGGACGATTGGGGCTTCCTATTCGAGCCCGTTGTGTGATCAGTGCAACCCACTTACTCCATGTAGCATCGGTTGCGTGATGTGTAGAAGGAGCCCTCTCTTTGAACATCCAGCCCAGCACTGGCAGTTGGGGTGCCAAGAGGAGCTGTGCTTCAGTGCCAATCACCTCTGAAGCAGCTCGAACCCCTTCGTAGGCTGCCAATATCTCCTTTTCTGTTGGAGTGTAGCGGGCCTCGGATCCTCTATATCCCCGACTCCAAAACCCCAGGGGTCGACCTCGAGTCTCCCCTGGTGCTTTCTGCCAGAGACTCCAGGTAGGGCCATTCTCCCCGGCTGCAGGGAGCACATTTTTTACATCTGGTCCTGCCCGGACTGGCCCAAGAGCTACGGCATGAACTATTTCTTGTTTAATTTGTTCAAAAGCTTGTTGTTGCTTAGGGCCCCATTTGAAATCATTCTTCTTCCGGGTTACATGGTAGAGAGGGCTTACTATCAGACTGTAATTCGGAATGTGCATTCGCCAGAAACCCACAACGCCTAAGAAGGCCTGTGTCTCCTTTTTGGTGGTTGGTGGAGACATGGCTGCTATTTTGTTGATAATATCCATACGGATTTGACACCGCCCATCATGCCACCTTATGCTTAAAAATTGGATTTCCTGCACAGGCCCCTTCACCTTACTTTGTTTTATGGCAAAGCCAGCCTGCAGCAGGATTTGGATTATTTTCTTCCCTTTCTCAGAAACTTCCTCTGCTGAGTTGCCCCATACAATGATGTCATCAATGTACTGCAGGTGCTCTGGGGCTTCACCCTTTTCCAGTGCAGTCTGGATCAGTCCATGGCAAATGGTGGGGCTGTGTTTCCACCCCTGGGGCAGTCGATTCCAGGTGTACTGGACACCCCTCCAAGTGAAGGCAAACTGTGGCCTGCACTCTGCTGCCAAAGGGATCGAGAAAAATGCATTAGCGATATCAATTGTGGCATACCATTTGGCTGCCTTTGACTCCAGTTCATATTGAAGTTCCAGCATATCTGGCACGGCAGCACTCATTGATGGTGTGACTTCATTCAGGCCACGATAGTCTACCGTCAGCCTCCATTCTCCATTGGACTTCCGCACTGGCCATATGGGACTGTTAAAGGGTGAGCGGGTTCTGCTGATCACTCCCTGACCCTCCAGTTGACGAATTAGCTTGTGGATGGGAACCAGGGAGTCTCGGTTGGTGCGGTATTGCCGCCGGTGCACAGTTGTAGTAGCAATGGGCACCTGTTGCTCTTCAACCTTCAGCAACCCTACAACAGAAGGGTCCTCCGAGAGACCAGGCAAACTAGACAGTTGTTCAATTTCCTCCGCTTCCAAGGCAGCTATTCCAAAAGTGCACCGGTAGCCTTTTGGATCTTTGAAATACCCTTTCTGGTGGTAGTCTATGCCCAGGATGTACTTGGTGGGTGATGAGAAAAGATGGGGAAGTCCGGTGTGTACCCCAAGGGGATTTGATTCTGGGTGAAAATAGCCAATAAATTAAATTGCATGATGTTAATAGCGATATACTGTATCAATGGTATGACCATAAGAATCACCCAAAACTAATGAAGGATGGACGATGAACCTGAACAAAGTGCCACGATGATGGAACTAGAACTGACTTCAACTGGTGCCCAGAAACTTTATCGAAAAATCCCATCTTTGACATCCAGAGTGTGAGCATGGACCATACCAGATACACTGGCTGTGAAAACTCTGGATGCAGCGTGCAACAATCCAGCTGCATGCACCATTGCTCCTGCAATGGAGAGACTGTAATGGCAGATGGAACCCAAAGCCATGGACTAAATTAACCTGACAGACATTTTAGAGCAATAGCCCATAGAGTAAGGCAATGAGATCTGTAAAATAATCTGGGCATGATGTAGATGGTATGGAATAAGGGGTGGATAATGTCCTGGTTCTGGCAAGGATAGAGTTAATTTCCCAAGGAGCCAGGACAGGTGAGCCAAGCTGGCCGGGGGCTATTCCATGCCATGGGAGGTCATGCTCACCATAAAAGGGGGCTAGTCGGGCAGGGGCGGGCTTGGCGTGGCTCCGGGATGGGCTGAGCGTCCGGTCAGTCGGTCGTCGGATCGGTAAATCGTTCTCTGTTATCGCCCATTGTTACTATCTGTCACCAGTACTGTTGTTGCCTGTTTTCCCTCTCCCTTCTTGTCCCAGTAAACTGTCCTTATCCCAACCCTCGAGGCTTTGCCGTTGTTTTTCCGTTCTCCTCCACATCCCGCCGGGGGAGGGGTGAGCGAGCGGCGCGTGGCACTTAGCTACCTGCTGGGGCTAAACCACGTCAGTCCTTTTTGGCGCCCAACGTGGGGTGAGGGGTTGTGATAATGACAAGTCTGACTCAAGTGTGTTAAAACAAAGTGGTTATAAGAATTTATGATGTTATTGAAACAGTCGCTGGTCATAATGATGTTCTGTTTGGTCACATGGCTCTGTTTTGTAAACCCGTGTTTACTCTATGTAATCCTTGCGGTGCTGTTTATCACCTCTGGGAGAGGGGTTCCTGTTCTCATGTTGTTGTATTGTGTGATAATGACTTATGATATCATTGACAGTCATGAGTCTGAGCTGGTACTAGCATTTTGGTCAGGCCCGTACCTCGGTCAATATCTTTCAGAATTGATTAATAATTGGACCCAATCTATGGGGAAGACAGGGGGGGATACCTTTGCCCACTCTTTCACCTCCCCTTTTTTTTTTAAAAAAGGGCTGACGTGGTTTAGCCACGCGCCGCTCGCTCACCCCTCCCCCGGCGGGATGTGGAGGAGAACGGAAAAACAACGGCAAAGCCTCGAGGGTTGGGATAAGGGCAGTTTACTGGGACAGCAAGGGAGAGGGAAACAATCAACAACAGTACTGGTAACAGATAGTAACAATGGGTGATAACAGAGAACGATTCACAGATCGGACGACCGACTGACCGGATGCTCAGCCCATCCTGGAGCCCGCCCCTGCCCGACTAGCCCCCTTTTATGGTGAGCATGATGTCACATGGTATGGAATAGCCCCCGGCCAGCTTGGGTCACCTGTCCTGGCTCCTTGGGAAATTAACTCTATCCTTGCCAGAACCAGGACACATGGATATGGTGTGGCTTAAATAATGAAAGTTAGCAAATTTCAAGTGAATCCATGGTTAAGGGGGGAAAAATACACATTTTGTTCTTAAAACTTTATGATAACTTCTACCAGATATGATAAAGGACATACTCCAGTGTTCACTGGAGTGGTGATCAGTACTAACTAGAGAGAGCATACAAAAATAGGTGGACTTCACTGCCTGGATTTCAGATCATATAATGTGCTGATTCCATAATCTCCTGGTAGCTTTTCTGCTTTTAGTACTCAAATCCAGGCCACCCAATGTTTCAGAATGAAATTGCCTGATTGCGACAAAATAATAACTGCTGGCAGCAGAAAAACAGTCTCTTTTAAAGGATTTATAGATTCCAGAGAGTGCTATCTGGACTGCCACCCCTGCCCACATCACTGATTCATGAGTTCATCGCTAGTAAGACAGCAACAGAATTACTTTGCCACAGAGAAGTGATAACATCTTAGGGGAGAAGAGGGTCACACTGTCACTTGCTGAATATCATACAACATAAAACTCAAATGCTATAACACTGTAAAAATCCATCAGGTATTTCAGAAAAAGAGGGCCTTGCTGCTGGGATTCTGTCAAGCTGCAAATTTTACTTTGATTACCTAAAGTCACTTCATCTGTCTCTCAGCATTACATCGTCTATAACTTCTCCTTCTTTCTCAAAAGGTTATTGAATGAAGTGTCAATCTTTCTCCAACTGTATGCATAACCTTAAAAAAACCAACACTTTGTCTCTTTATTTTACATCCTAAATTCCAGTAAAGTTTTCTAGAAAAAAACACTCACAAAAATATTCAGACACGTATGTTAATCTGTTTCCAGAATTATGATATCGACCTTTATGTATGCCAGTGATACATTCTAGTGTTAAGGAAAACATTTTCATGTCATGATCCTATCTCACAGGAAAGGCAGACAACTATACCAAAAAAAATCATGCGGTTTCTTTCAGGAAAAGAACAAATGAAAGACAGGGCTAGAGCTGGAAGAGATCTTTCAAGAGAGTGCATATAAATGTGTTCATATCTTTCAAAAAGTAGGTATATACTTTATCTTGGCAACTTTGTTTCACAGTATTGCCAGAGATCAGTATTTCTTTGTACAATGTAAGAAAATATTTTATTTTACATTTTTGAACTTATTTGACTTTTGCTGGAAAATAGTTTCTGCTACTGCTTGTATGCACTGATTTAGCACTGATCTACTAACCGTTAATATTCTGCTGTTTAATAAAAACACTAAGTATTTTTATGCTTTTTTGTCTTTCATATTTAAGTTCATCTTCAAACAGTTATGCAAAACAACAGTTTCAATGATCTTATTCCTGTTGCACAGAATCACAGACTCACAGAATGGTAGTGGTTGGAAGGGACCTCTGGAGATCATCTAGTCCAGCCTCCCTCCTAAAGCAGGATCATCTAGAGCAGGTTGCACAGGATGGTGTCCAGGTGGGTTTTGAATCTCTCCAGAGAAGGAGACTCCACAACCTCTCTGGGAAGCCTATTCTAGTGTTCAGTCACCCTCAGAGTAAAGAAGTTTTTCTTCATATTCAGGGGGAACTTCCTGTGTTCCAGTTTGCGCCCATTCCCACTTGTCCTATCGCTGGACATCACAGAAAAGACTCTGGCCCCATCCTCTTGACATCCACCCTTTAGATATTTATAAGGATTGATAAAATCCCCTCTCGGTCTTCTCTTCTCCAGACTAAACAGACCCAGCTCTCTCAGCCTTTCCTCTTCAGAGAGATGCTCCAGTCCCCTAATCATCTTTGTAGCCTTCTGCTAGACTCTCTCCAGTAGTTCCTTGTCTATCTTGAACTGGGGAGCCCAGAACTGGACACAGAACTCCAGATGTGGCCTCACCAGGGCAGAGTAGAGGGGGAGGATAACCTCCCTCGACCTGCTGGCCACACTCTTCTTCATGCACCCCAGGATAGATACCATTGGCCTTCTTGGCCACAAGGGCACATTGCTGCTCATGGAGAGCTTGTTGTCCACCAGGACTCCCAGGTCCTTCTCCGCAGAGCTGCTTTCCAGCAGGTCAAGCCCTAACCTGTACTGGTGCAACAAGTAACGCAATAGATATGCAGAGAAAGTTGTATGTCCAAGGCCACAGACTGAATCAGTAGCAATACTGGTATTAGTGGTTTTAATATATAAACCACTTTAAAAGGTTTAAGAGTGATAAAGCTTAAATGTGTGGTATTTAAGAAACAAAGCTATTTTTATCTCCTTAAAGATAAAAGATGTTTGTGCATAAATTGCTTTAAGGATTAAAAGGTGCTTAAGTACTAAAGCTCCTTTAAATCTTTAAGCTCCTAAAATGTTTTATAAACATAGACATCATGGGTCATCCTGAGAATACAGAAATGGACTTTAATTTGATAACAGAGCTTGGTTCTGGGAAGAGAGGGCTTGTGCTAAAAATGGTCAAAGCCTGATCCTAAAAAAGAGACAAATCAGGCCAGTGGCTTTGTGATTCTTGGTCTGGATGTGCTGATTACAGGGTTGTGAAAGGGCCTAGAAAGAGATCTTTCCAGACTAATGGTCTCCATGGAGATACCAGCTCAGCAGTGGAAGCAAAGCAAAGATGAAATTGGTTCAGCTTAGAGACTGAAATTGCCATTGATGGCACTAGTGAAGAGGAGTTGCATGATGCTGTGATGTTTGGGAGAGGGATTTTCCTAAGTGGAATTGCTTCAGAAACAGCGCTTTGGACCTCCACCAGATTTGGGTTCAAGGAATGACATTTGAATTAATTTTAGATTCCTCCATACAGCAATGCCTTTAGGTTCACTTAGTCCAGCTGATGTTGCTGTTAATGTCTGATCAATACCTGCGGAACTATCCTCAGAGCTTCCTTAGCAGCTGAGAGAGTTTCAGCTCTTTGAGGTCAGTTTGCACAAACCTCCCACATAAAAGGCATTTTTTTAAATCAAGATTAAAAATAGATTGAAACTCTGTTTAAAATCACAGAAGCAGCTTATATATTTCTTTTGAAGACAGCTTTCTTATTTCTTTTAAATATTTCTTTTGAAGACAGCTGAGCAAAAACATATTTTAAGAAAATTTTGTCTGTTCTCCATTAAAGGAAAACACCCACCCACAAAAAACTGTATGTATTTGGAGAGTTCATGTTTTGAACTTGCCTAGTTAGACTTTCCTCCTTATAATGCTGCACTCACAGGCACACCTTTTCATCTGTGCCTGCTCATTAATTCCCCTAGTAAGAACAGTCTTACCCATTTTTTAATAACAACCCCTCAGAGATAAAACTCTCAGTAGAAGTTCTCTTCTATGATATTAAGAAGATAAGGCTTAGAAACACTCGGAGGCTATATTTCAAAACCATAATCCCACTAGGACATATTACGGATCATTACATTTACCTGCATCAATTTACTTATCCCTCTTTTCAAGGTTTTTTAGTTTATTTTTACTTTTAATGAAATAAAAATTAGGGCTAGACCCCAGTCTTTGCCATATTATTTGTTTCCCCAGGTAGCCACCCCTGTGTTTGAGTCAAAAAGGATAATGTACTTACAGAAAATATTTTTGTACTTTGTTGTTTTCACTGGATCTAAGATAAATATATAGTTGGGAGACTACCCATACTGCTATTTGAAATTGTTTAAGAAACATAATAATGAATAATGATTTCTAGCTAATGAGAAATAAAAAGTTTAATCTTTAAAGTCCCTGACCATAACAATCAGCTAAACAGCTGATTTCACCTGCAATTTTGAATAAGTGGAGGATGAAGTATGAGCAAAGGGAAGAGACTGCAACAGAAAACTTTTTTTTAAAAAAAAAAAAAAAAACCAAACCAAACCTCTTCTCATTAAAACATTAAAAACCTCCAGAAGGACATCCAAGTTCTGAAAGATATGAACTACGTAATAGATACATTTGTTGCCAGCAACCTAACACCGAATGTCTTTTTCCTCATTAAATAAATAAATTACTTGTAAGTACATAATGCACTGATAAACAAGAGAAATATCCACACTTGTGCTGCTTCTAGTAAGCTATTTAAATTGCTTTTGCTGCAAGATAACTACCCTTCAAGTTTTCTAAAGTTGCACATTTTGGATAGCTAAACTGATGAAATTTTAGAAGGATTTTAAATTAATTCTTTTTGTCATTACCTCTTTGCACACAGTTTGTTTCAAGGAAAAAAGAAACCTTTCAAGCTGTTGAAAGATTACTTTCATTTTAAACTGTCATGCATTGCTTCCAAAAGGTAGTGTCAAACTCTGCTGCGTGTGAAGAATTAAGGAGGCTATGCCAGCTTCAAAATGCCATTGTCTGATAGGATTGTTTTTTCCTAACCAATTGAGCCCATAAACTCTGCAGAAATGTGTGTGCATGTGGTGGCAGGAAAACAATTAGCATGTATGATACCTTCAGAAAGAAAAATGCTTTTGATTTTATTCGGATGACCTAGAAGAATTTAGTCATCCCATGGCAACAGAAAGTCACTCCTCCTAGTGCTATTAATCATACAAAATGATTTTGTAGCTTGTGTGCAGCTAGAAGAGACCTTACATGTTTACTGGAATAAGCTTGCATCAGACAGCATCCTCATCATCCTAGAAAGGTGCTTAGCTGCTTGAATAAACATCAAGAAGTCGGCACGGTCCAGCGGACAGTGTAAAGGACTGAATGACAGAAAACCTATTTACTGCGTTAGTTGCTGATTCACATTCAGGGTATTTTAGCATCTGTGTACACAAATAAGTTTCTATGAGGGAAAATAAGATATGAACTTAATATATGCTATCTGCTCTTTGTTATTTGCTTATATGTGAAAGGTATAATGAGAAAAGGAATCAGGATGTCCTATTTCAGACCATTGTTTTGCATATCTTTCTGTTCTTAATTTCCTCTCCAAAATAAATCTTTTAGTCATTTTTCTTGCCTGTGTGTCTGAAATCTTTCTAACTCTGCTCCATTTTTAGTGTACATATGTGTGTATGTGGTAAAATTACCAGAGTTCTTCACTAGATTTCTGGATTCCAGTAAGGACATATTAGAGATTCACAGAACTATGTTTTCATATTCTCCAACTTAGTAATTATTAAATCCTAACATTCTTGACTTTTCCTAAAATTAAATAGTGGTATTGATATTTCCATATTTAGGTCATAACATTGAGTTACTGGTAAATGGAATCGTAATGGTAACTGCCAAAATGTGGCAGGCACAAAAACATGGAGGGATTGAAGCCAGAAAAGACGTACGCATAGAGATGGAGGGATGTATGATTTAGGAAAACCAGCACTAAAATATAACAAGAGCAACATATTCATGAATTTGGCCTCAACAGGTAAATCTTTGCACAAGTTTGAGGCATTAATTCTCTAATACAATAACCGCATGATACTCAGTCATACTAAGATGCTCTTCAATAATATTTTGTGTTTTCTGAATGTCACTTACAATCTCAGCAACAGTAAGGTTCATGCTTATTATTGCTCGATGAATACCAGTCATTTTTTGACTCCGCCCTTAAAGGCCCATGTCCTTACCAAGAATCTCAGTACTTTGACAATGGTAGCAGCATCCTTTTTGTCAGGCCATTCGAGGTATGGTTCACACCGCTTACTCCTCAGGATGCAGTGCTCTGGCTGGTCCTTGCAGTGACACTGAGAGCACACTCTTCTTTCTCTAGACACAAACAAAGCAAGGCAGGGGTCATGTCTCTGCCTGTTATAAGGCGAAAGAGAAGAGCTTTTCACTGAGGCACACAAGAAACTAGTTAATTTTCCAAAGAAACTGTTGTCAAATCTACTTATACATGTTTCCCACATCAGTGTCACCTCTCCCTCTGACAAGGTTCAATGCATTCTGCCTATAGCTGGGCTTGTCACTGAAACTCCCACTGTTTGGGAGTCATGGGAAACTCCTTCATCTCAATATTTCCCTGGGAAAAAGAGCTTCTGTCAGAGTGACTGTTGAACCATACTAACTGGTTACCTACCAGCTAATTCAGACAGGTTTTATAACATTCATTTAGAGGGAGGAACCACTTTTCAGTGAGAAAGAAATGAAACTGGGAAACTAAAGGAAAGGGATTATTAGAAAGTAAGACAAAGTTCAGGGATGAAATCAAAGATTCAAGTTTCTGTTTCCACTTAATAACAAAGTCAAACTTAGGCTGTGGATCAATCTTGGCACCCACACCGTGTTACTCATCTGGTTAGACTGTGAAAACCGTTTTCTTCACCTCAATGTTTATGGTTTTTGTCTCTATTGCACAGTCTTTATTTTTTTGTTTAGATTGGTCTGTATTTTTGGCTTTTTGACATATTATTTGCCTTCTTATTCTCCTCTGTAGTCATCCTAGGTCATCCTAGAATCATTATAGCAAAAATAAGTGGCAGTGAGCTGGAGGCGTAGGTAGACAGATTGCTTAGGAGTGAGAAAATTATTGGAATTAGAGAACGACTTCACAGTGAATTTTCCACACAATGTATTCCCTCAAATGTCTGATGTGAGAACTGAGAGTACGAACAGCAAGTGCATACCTCAGAAGCCAATATGTTTCAAAATAAAGTTCCTATGATAGTGCGAGACAGGGAGAGTGGTTGAATTTTCTGAAAAGTGGCTGCTTCAATTTGGGCAGGCAAAAAAGTGAGACATTATGGGCAGAAAAGCGTTTCTGAACTGCTGCAGTTTTTACAGTACTTGCTCAGTATCAGTCAAGAATGACCATGATTTTTTGGTGGGTTTTTTGTTTTTTTTTTTTTCTTTTCTAGAGCAGGGCAGATGAACCAACCTAATATCTTTACGGTAGAATATTTTCTAGTGCTATAGGCAAAACATTTATAGCCATTACTTTCTACTTGATAGTTTTCTTTAGCTAAAGCAAAACCCCAATGCAATATCCATACTACTTCCAGTTAGTTCCTATCAGGTAGTAAAAAAGCAAAGAACAGAATTGCTACTAGTTTTTGCTGTTTGAGTAACCTTTTCCCAACGCCAAGGAAATGGATTACAACACCATTGGATTCTAAGAGGCAAGGATCTATTGCTATTGGAGTTCAAAAATGTGATCAAAAAGACTATTTAGGTGGCAACAATGAGAACAGAAAGCCTGTTCACTTGCTAGAGAAGCTAAATATGTTGAATATATTTAATAATCAATCTCAGGAATCAGTAGGAAGTTACAATAAACAAACAAACAAACAAACAACCCCCCACCTTCCAGCTGCTGGCATACACACTCAGGATAAATTCAAGCAAATCATCAGGAACTATCAAACCCACTGTATTTGAAGTTGTCCTTCATTTTATAAACTTCAAAAGGATTAGTTCAGTTTATGTAGGATTCTTTTGTTGCTCAGGATGGATGTTCTGTTAGGCTCTAGCTACTGTGAGACCTCATAAGACTGGCAAAAAATGGTCATTAATTTCAATCCAGAGTCATCACTCCTTCAATGAAGTCAGTAAATGCCACAGACATTTTTAATGATGAAAATTTTAAGTGATCACTGCACATCACATGTATCTAAATTCAATCTGTTAATAAGTGTTAATACAAGTGGATATTTTTCATATTCTGGATAGCTTGTTTAAAATCAGAGTTTTCAGCCAGCCTATTCTATAGCAGGAAGAGTTCAGGAATACCCTTCTATTTCTAGTTTCACCTGGACATAACTGAAAAGTTTAAGATTTGGCCTAAAAATTTTGTAAGCACTTGTGTACACTTAGTAGAGGAGTAGAGTTTTCATCGCATCTCATTCAAATATTAACTATTACAATTTTAACTTGGATTGTTTCCCAATTTTAATTTTTTTAATTTCTGAAAATAATTTACTAATGTACTTCCTATTATATTCCCATCTGTTAATCTTTTGTTGTTCTTTTTTCACCCTAGGACATCTAAATAGTCCTTCTGGTTCAACACAGAATGTTTTTTACCCAAAATTACTCTTCTTTTTTTGGAATCAAATTTTCTTTTGCATCCTTTATACTGACCTAAAATTAGTGACTGGACTATTAATGTCTCTCTAAATTTCTCCGGCTGCAGACAATTTATGCATTACCAAGTATTCCTGGCAGGAGATGCTGCAACTGCAGCCAGTACAAATTCACAGTTGCTTTTTTACATTTCTAGAATGCAATAAAGCTTCCTTTATTTTTCTATGATATAAAAATGCTTCCACAGTATTAAAATGAGAGACTATTATGCAAAGACACTAGGAAACTGAACTACACCATGCTTATATCCAGTCTCATTACTGATCCACCGGAGGAATCTGATCATATCATAGCCTCATGTAAATATATTTTACTGCATGTGAAAATATTTATTTGACTCAGTGGAATGTTGTTAAGCTTAATTAATGTGCTGTAAATTTCTGAGATAACAAGTGCTATAGAAAAGTGCGGAGTTGTTTACTAGCGGCTTACAGCAAGAAGGTTAGTACTTCTGAAACTTCAGAGGCTCACAAATCTAATTCTTATCTCTGATGCTGTCGTGGTTTAGCCCCAGCCAGCAGCTGAGCACCACGCAGTCAATCGCTCATTTCACTCCCCCTCCTCCCTGCCCTGCCACCACCTCCAGGTGGGAGGATAATCAGAAGAAAGATGGTAAACTCATGGTTTGGGATAAGGACAGTTTACTAGGACAGCAAAGAAAGAAGAAAATAACAATACTTAGAATATAAAAAGTGGGTGATGATACACAATGCAATCTGCTCACCCAACCAGATGCCCAGCCCATAGCCAAGCAACAAAACCTCCTCCCCAGCCAGCCCCCTTTGTATGCTGAGCATGACATCATATGGTATGGAATACCCCTTTGGCTAATTTGGATCACCTGTCCTGGCTGTGTCCTCTACCAGCTCCTTATGAAAATTAACTCTATCCTAGCTGAACACCAGGACAGATGCTGAAAAACCATGTAACTATTTTCATCAGGGGTAAATTTCAGGAAGCTAATTGCAATAATCAGTTCAGAATTATCCTTTAACAGCTACTGTTCTAGTTGATTTTGAGTATGGTAGGATTCACACATGCAAATTAATTTTGCTGCCATTCAGGTAATTAGCAGATAAAGATTACTGAATAGATGTGGAAAGATGTCCTTAGACAAAAGAGCTTACAATAACTAATTGACTTTATAGATAAAGGAATAATGATTCTGGGTAAAGAGCATTCTGGAGCTCTTTCATATCTGCCTGCTGTTTCAGTGATTAATTTTTAGCAGTTGTTTTGAAGTCTGAATTTAATAAACATATACAAAAGAAACATTCTATGGCTTACACATAATTTTTTTTGTAGTTAAGAGCTCAGTCATCACCTTGTCATTATCTTATAGTAATCAGGTAATTATAATTTTGACTTTAAATTTGTCCATGATTTTGGTTTCTTTTCTGCCTGAATCTGTCAGAGGCTACTAAATCTACAGAACAGAAAAATCAGAAAGTTCAAAGTTCAGGATTCAGAATTTGCCTGAGGTTAATTTTTCTACCTCAGTAACTTTTGCAAAATAACCTTGAAATTGTCATAAATACAGACTTTTACTGCATCATTTACAGCTCAGGCCTTTATCTGTAAACTGTAACTTACAGTTACAGATGTAAATGAAGAGGGAAATTGCAACACCAGGTGCTGAGAAGACATCGTAGATATGTTGGATAAGATGCTAAAACCTTAGGGCTTTTTTTTTTTTTTATTTAATCATTAATCTGCTATTGACTTGCCATTAGAAAAATAGGAAAAACACTCTCTGCCCCAAATGAGTGATAAAGACCTCTAAGAGCAATGCATCATAAAAAATGCTTGCATTGTACCAGCTTGAACCAAGTCTTATCTATAATTAATCTTACAAGCAACATGACGCACAACTGAGATTCTTCTCCTCTATGTTTGGACTAGTGGCCACTAGCAGTTTAAATGTTTCAAACAGTCCCCTTTCAAACTTAAACCCAAAACCAAACCATCCTGCACCAAAATGCTAACCCTGAGACCTTTTCACTGTTTCCTGATTCAGTGAAGAATCTGTGTATCATCTAGTACAAATTTTCCAATTTGAGTAGAAGATGAATTACAGCTTTAAAACATGACTTGAATATGCATTGTAAACATAACTTCTTATGGACAGAGGTCTTTGGTCATCAGGATTCCAGAGAGGAAACAATAATGGTAACAGAGCAATTTAGAATATTGATAGAGCAGTTGACTGTACAGATCTCTTGAAGTCAAGACTGCTCAAGCAAAAGATTTGTTGTATAAGGTTCATCACATCCATGAGGAAATAAATGCTGCTTCAATCTCACAATCATCCCTTACACTTGCTAGACAAATCAGCCAACTGGTAAGTGTGACATGAACAAGGGATAAATTGAGTACTACATTATATGGAAAAGACTGAAGAACACTGTATTATTGTAGTACTGAACATTTTAAATACAAATGTAAGAAACAATAAATTGTTAGCATTTACTGTATGTAACAGGCATTTCCTCTTGCTAATATTATCTTAAATCTACTTACTGGAAATGCACAAATTATGGTGGTGAAAATATATGTGTGAGAAGAATCAGATATTCAACTATCACCATTCCAGAATGCCATCTTGTGGAGAAGTTTCTCCCTTAATTAAACTTTTTTATATTGATAGAACTGAGATTTTCTACATGCATTCTCCATGCACAGACTAAATTTCTAATTTGTCAAAGCATTTAAGTTAATGTTTAACTCTAAAAACATACCATGTGTTATAGGACCTGCTAGGTGAAAGAGGAAAGAGTGCTATTTTAAGTATTGTAGTAGCCAAATATGAAATATGAAAACTTCTAAACTAGCGCTATGTTTGACAAGATGTATGCCCTCAACATATTTGTTTTTCTCAAATCTGTTATTAACTATATCAAATAAATTTATGAGGGTTTTTTTTAGAAAACTGTTCCATTCTCATAAATTATTTTACCTTAAATTACTGATATGAACTACATCTAACTTCATCTAAACATGGTTTATGTAAGACATGTAATTATAAAAAACAAAAAACAACAACCCCCCCCTCCCCCCCCCCCCCAAAACTTAAAGACACTTATTGCAACTGTGGTTTTTATGCCGAAGCTTTTGGAACCTTGAATACAGATTTGAAACTACTTGAATTTTTCTATCAGAGAAGGATTTTTTTACTGCTTGTTCACATCTGTGCTTACAAAAGATGACTGTGCCTGTACATACTATATCCATGTTTATTTGTAGGCTAAGTATAGACGCAAAATAGGAAACTGAATTATGGCTTCTTTAAAAATCAGCAGCACAATGTAGGTGCTCGGGTACTAGAGAGATGAGTGTTATAAGGCACCTAGAATGGATGAGGTATTTTCCAAGATTCTAAAATTATTTTTTAGCACATCTATGGAATCTATCCCAGATGAGTGAGACAAAAAGAAATTTGTAATTGGCATCTGTAATCTATATTTTCACCATGTCTTTAGTAATTTGAGATGAATGGCTCAACTGGCTACCTAAAATTATATTAGTAGAAGTAATGTCACGAGACCAGTAACAACACTTATTAATTGTCCCTAAGGTTAAGTGTATTGAATAGATTAAAAGAAACAAGATCACCACCTGGAGCAAGCATCACTCTGAACCAATGACTGTGATCATTTAAGTCAAGGAAGCAGCCATAAAAAAGTCAAGCTTGTCTGCAGTAAGTTAAGCTAAAGACCTTAAGGCTTGATACCACGTGTTCAATGGCTTTGGTATTTGAACCTGTGGTGGAGGTTTTTGGGGACAGAGGATATCCATGTTCATATTCATTTAGATATAAGATGAAGTGATGCTGTTATCTACAGGAAGACACAAACAAGCATTGACTTTCAGTAGCAGTCCCCTCAGCTGGCCAACTGCAGGCTAAGGATGTAACAGGTTTGAAGTCAATGTGTAGGCAAAAATGAGAACAATTAACTTATGTGTCTGTCCACATCCCTCCTGTCTGTGAGGAAGTGCCTCATAATGTTCTGTAGTAACTGAAGTCCTTGCCAAAAATTGAATCTTTTGTAGTCAGGCTTTCCCCTACTCAGGACAAGAAGTGACAAAAGCATATATAGCTAATGACACGTTTGAAAGAGAATAATAATTACCACTCACAGCTGACATTATGCCCGAGCCTTCATGTCAGTGTGAAAGCCACTAATGGTCCTAAGCATGAGTATGGCATTCCCAGCAGTGAGTGTGGTTTTTAGGTAAAAGGAAACTGCGCCAAAACTATGGTCCCTTAAAGTACTGCTCATAGCCTATTGACATAATCTATTTGTCTAGATCTTTCTTTAAGTTTCAGATATTACTCTTAATCCAATCGCCGGTTCAGGAAATGAAACACTGGACTATTCTGATGATGCAGGTAGTGAAAGAAATGAAAGATGAAAAATGAAGTAATTAAAATATTGAATTGATCGGTTGATTCAAATGTTGTCCTTTAAGTAGGATTTTTATATCCTTTCAAGGGTAAATTGATATTCCTCTGTGAAATTAATGTAATTATATCAATTGTCAGATCAGCTGAGAATATTGCTCAATCCATCTTGGACAGCTGCCTTTCACTTCTCAATTTCAGCTGTGACATGGTAGCCTTATCAAATTAGAGGCACTAAGGAACAGTCTCAGAGACAGATCAAGTCATATAATCCCAACATGATAAAATTATTTCAGTAGTTTATTTAAGGCCTGACTCAATTTTCTGAAATCAGTCCAAATTCTGTGCAACTAATACTCTCCTCCTTTTCAATGCAAAGATAAGAAAGATCTTGCATGGGAACCTGAGACAGAAAGTAGTGGGAAAGCGGAAAAAAAGAAAGAAAAGAGAAGGAGAGAGAAGAAAAGCAAGCTCATCTTCCATATAGAAATAGACGAACCACAAGCAATGAAAGATTTAAGATAAATATTCCTAAGGTTAAATTCTGTTTACAACTACAAAAAATAAAGTTCTTGGACTTTCATTTGAAAATGGGATCAATAATTTGTATTGTGGAGCTTAGTAAATTAACTAATCCCAGGGCTTTGGAAATTTATCATGACATCCAGAGAAGACAAACTGTATGGAATAAACTAGTGCTCTGATATGAGCCAAGTACCATTGGTTAGCTTAAGAAAAATGCACAAAGTATTAGAGGGGAAAAAAGGAGAAGAGAAGAGAAGAGAAGAGAAGAGAAGAGAAGAGAAGAGAAGAGAAGAGAAGAGAAGAGAAGAGAAGAGAAGAGAAGAGAAGAGAAGAGCAATTTGCAGCTTGATAGTGAAATGAATAGAAGGTAATGAAGTCATTGAAGGCTGTGGGTTACATGGCTATTGAAAGAGTAATGGCCTTTTGCATTTAAATTTTATTTTCTGTGCTATCAATGTAATCCTTAGCTGAGCTTGTAGAGTAGGTCCAATATTTGATCTAAAGATTTTGGCACTAATAGAAAAGAAATGTTCATTTTCACTTGTGTGGACTTATTTTATGGACTTTGCAGAGAGATTTAAATTGGTGAAAAAGTAATTTCTGCCAGGACATGATAAGCTATGTATTCTTTGCTATAGACAGAAAGGATCTACTGAATAAATTTCTAGGTCATCCTTTTATTTTTACAGGCTTTGAGACAGGCTTAATGTAACTAAAACATGTCTGAAAGATGTTTGTCAAACTTGTCTTTTAAAATCTCTGCAAGGTGTGGTTTACAGTGTTTTAATAGGTTTCAATATAAGCATAACAATATATATCAGAAATACTTTTCTCAAATCTCATCTAAATACCACCTTTTATAAATTAAGTCAACTTCCATTTGTTAAACTTCAGTTTGAAAACAGTTGATTGTTGTTCTCTTTGTAACAAAGCTTTTACATCCATTCAAGAAACAGACAAGGATAGCAGGATTTGAAGCATGGAACAGTTCCCATTGAAGGAGAAAGCAAGTTATTTAGAAATGAATAATCAGGAAATGAAAGAAGTGTTCAGAGTCAAGAATGATTTGGAGAATGTGCTTCGACACTGAGGAATGCTCTTTCTGGAGATCTGAGGAAGACCCAGTGCAGCACAGCCAGATGTCTTTCTCATTCTCACGGCTGTAGGCAGTTGCTCTCTAGAAGTCAAGCCTGCTCTAAAATAAATCCATTTTGTGGACTAAGCAAGAATAAATATCTTTATTTACTGTCAGGAATAGTCTGGTTTAATTTATAATTGAGATATTTTCATTTGATCCTTCAAGAAAATTGGATGCCCAGTTTTGAGAAACAGTAACAAGCATATTTGACAAGCATATTTTGAGGAATCTATTGGTTCCTCTAAAAATCACAGTATCTTCTATAACTGCAGTTGTTGATATATATGACTGAATCAGAAAATAAAATTCACCAAACTTGAAGGCTGCTAAGATTGTTTCTATATAAAGACAGAATCATCATCTGCATGATATACCATTTTACCACATTGTATATTTATCTGATTTTGTTTAAACCAATGATTTACCCACAACTCCTGTAGTAAACATAATCTTACTTCTTTTTCTACAAAGCTAATTTGGTGACAATCTCGCTGCACTTTAAAATTACCTTAATTATCTCAAGTCAATTAGTGGTTGATGTATCAATTACTTTTGTCATTGATGGTTCCAGAAGCATTCTACATTGCAATGTGGCTCTATTTAATTACATCAGAGTCTATTAGCACAAGCTTTGAGGCACTCAGAGTATTTGGTGGTTAATAATAATAATAATAAACTATATGCAGGTTAAAATTGGGAAGTATAAATTAGGGCTTTCAAATATTAAAACAGCAAAACAGAAGAATATAATGAAATACACATTCTGATGCTGATATATTTATGTTTCAACTCTCACTTATTGCGCTTTGATATGTCTTTCACTCTTCTAATGAAGAAATACACACCATAATTGTTGAGTAGCAAACATCTAAAGACGCTGCATAACAACAAAATTAAGTTTTGAAAAAAAGATTGCAGTATCATGACTCTTAACTATACTAAACACTAAAGGGGAAATCCTTTTAAGGGATACAACATTTATTAGCATTACACATTTCTCTGATTAAAGAAAAATTGTGCTTAGGTAAATTCCAGGTATCTCAATTGTTTACATAAAAGCATTACTTTTTGTTTCAATTTTGTTTGTGTGCTTGTTTGTTTGTTTGTTTTGTGGGATTTTTTCTGAAACATGAGCTCAGCAACATGCAAAACTGAATGCTCATGGCTATATTCAGAAGAACCTGGTTAAGTTCCATTAGGTGCTCAAACATGGTATGGTTCTACCTGTCCCGTCTGCAGAGATCATTTTGGTAGACTTCTCAAAGCAAGCTACGGTGGAAGACCAAGAAGATGTCTGTGCATGTTGTTCTAGCCTTACGGACTCCTGCTTTTCACGTCGATCTTAACTGAAGAATTTGCAGAAGCATTTCAGAGGCTCACCTCAGCAGTGGATATTTGTAACTTTCTTAAAGGTTGATCTGTATCTGATCTCAAATACAATCTGAGTTACAGATTGTATTCATAGCTTTCTACTTAACATTTTATTAACTATTTTATGCTTGGGCTCCAAGAAGAAGACACATGTGTGGCAATGGTTCGTGAGGGAACACTGCATGAATTTCTTTTTGGCTGGATGAAGTTTATGTTGGAATATGTAAATATTTTGACTTCTGGTATTTTATATTTCTCAGCTAAAGTTCAGACGAGATACTAATTCAGATTTTAGTAACAAGTCCTAACACAGGCCTGGCTGTTGGAACCTAAGAGGCAAATTTGGCACGGACTCAGCTCTGATCCCACTTACAGGAAGTCAGATGACTTTTCATCGCTTATCCCCCAGCTCAGCATTTCTGTATAGTTCTTTTATAAGCTAATCCACTCTCTTGTGAAGAACTGAGTCCTCCATGTGGCTTTCAATAATAAAAAAATTGGAGTCAGATAGGAGGAAAAGAAATGGGGAAAGCAGAGGCAAGACATCCATCTTGCTCTCCACAGCTTTCTGCTGTTAACATGTTTCCATAAACTGATTAATCATAAATTATTAATGTCAGCCTCACTGAGATAGAATGTATCTCCTTTATTGAAATCTGTCTCCCAGGCATTCTGGCAGTGGTTTTGACTGATAAGCCAATAGTACTGCTATTTGCATAATCATGCTGGCACCTGGCTGCATAGCTAACTTACTGTAGTGTTGACACAATGGCATATGAAGCATGTGTGCCTGGCATAATCTTGATGGCCCACAAACAGTACTTCTGGATGAGAAGATTATAAATAAGTCACACTTTTAAGTTATAATATTTTTGTTGTTGTTAATGCGTAGTTTTCATGATATGCCACCTAGAAGAAATGAAATTCATTTTGGTGTGTATGAAACACAGCTGCAGAATGTGTTATGCTAGGAAAGTAGCTGCAGAGAAAATTCAGAGAAACAAACCATTCTGGTTTTATCACATCAGGATATTACTGCTTCTAATTTTTTTTAAACTGTTATCATAGATACGAGCACCATAGAAACACTTTACATTCTCAGCAACAGTGAATCATTATTATCTGATTTCTGTCTGAAGACTGTTACTTCGTTTTGCCTAAGTTTTCACACAAATGAAGACATTCTTACAACAGCCACAGCTTTACTGAAGCTAGATTCTTTCTGTTTCTCATGTAGACAGGTTGTCTTACATTAGAAAGAGATTCTTAAAAATTAAACAGTAGAGCCAGTCAGAACTAAGTAATATTTTTGAATAGTGAGATTTTAATGAAAATCTTAAAAAATTTATTAGGTGGTGGAAATTGTAACAAAAATGCTTGCAAAAGTTGAGTGACTCAGAATCAGTATAGTTTTTGGCATCAACATCTTGAGTTTTTTATCTCTAGTACTTCTTTCATCCAGAAAGACCATCACTAGCACTGATATATGGAATGCCCTGTCTCTACAGCCTCTGTCTCCAATTGTGTTGGAGAGTTTTGAAGACCACATTAAATTAAGTTGTCAAAATGTTCTAGTAAAGTAGAGGAAAGTGATACAATATTTGAAGTTCTTCTGCTATTGTTTCAAAACACCAATAAAAAATAGTTCTTGGACATTCTAACACTAATTGGATATGAGCAACAGGTGAGTCTGCACCATTTTTATATCTTTCCTGGCTATTGTTTTTTACTGAGAGGATATGATATTTGGGGATCATTTATAAACTTTAAAAAGGCAGAGTTATTAATGTGTACTAGTCTTCCTGTGGTAGATTAAAAGTAACTTAACACATAATAAAGAACTGTATGTACATTATTTACTCTTGTAAATTAATTTAATTTAGGAACACACAACACATCTGAAGAAATGTGTTGACCTACTATAAATTCCACCAATATTTCATTGCTGTGGTCATTAAAGTTTAGATACAGAGGCAATATTGTTCCCCTAGTAACTATTTAAATGCATATTAGTCCTTTCTCCCCTTTGTGTTGGCAATGATGAGGCAAGAATGCAGCTACTGAAAGACTGGAGAAGAAAAGTGAATAATTTTAAACAAATAAGGTTTATTAGATACCTCATCAACTGATTTTTTTTTCAGGCTTTGCACTTTAAATATGTGCATGTGTGTGTATATATATACACATTCCAGTTTGTATATATGAATTGCATTTATAGAGTCCTTTGTTTATAATATTTAATTTAAATATACACTATTATTTTGATCTCAGATGCTCAGAAAGTTCCAGCTATTCATGGAGATCATATATCTTGGTGTTATAAAGCCATTCAAAGGTGATGCCTCTTGTCTTTTCCGCATGTAGCTGATGTTATATTCTTTCTCTTTTTGAGAGTTTCTTTTTTAATATATAGGAAGGGTGATTGAAATTGGGAATGTGGCATCATTTGTCTGAAGATTTTTACAGAGAAAATACAAACAGGTAGAAAGCTAAATATTTTTCTTATATCTCATATCAAAGCTATCAGGTAAGATTTTTGTGTGTGAATTTGCCACTGTAAGGCTAAGTAGGTAAACTTGTTCTTTGTTTGGAACTTATTTAGTTTTCTACAAAGACATCTACCAAAATCTCAGTTATATTCATGATGCAGATCTCTGTCTACTAGAAAGTGCTCTGACATTGACTTACTTTCTGCAAGGCCATAAGAGCAGACTTTTGCAGAGTGAAAAAAATGATATCAATTTGTGATACTTATAGTTCATTGTGGAAGAGAGAAAGGGTAAAACAGAAAAGAACTTGAAATAATTTAATGGTTTAAGAACACTTCAGTGAAATTCATGTGCTTAAATCTCAGAGCTGAATAAATTACATTCCTGTCTTTTTCGCATCTGAGAGATTATGATCATTTTCAATTGTTTGCAGCAAGGTTACAGGGGAATGTAGACTTCTCCTCTGCATGTCCAGAAGCACTTCCAGTTCAACAGAGCTGGATAACTTAAGACCTACCTCATGGTTAAACCCAGCTCAGATTAACAAACCAGGTCCTGCCCAGTACCTAACCCTGAAAAACGTATGTGAAAGACGTATGGTCTGAGAACAGTCAATACATGCTGTCAGAGCTAATTGGCAGAAAGCATGCCAGCTTTACATGAAGGTCATAGCAGTATCTTCTTAACCAACTGTAACACATGCTCAGGAATTGGGAAACCTTTGCATTGAGTGTTTTTTTTTCAGCCTCAAGAAACACACTCCATATCTTCAACACTTCAAAAGCGTGTCCTAACCATCACCCTGGAGCTAATGCCGTGGTAAGGGTACTGTCTACTCTTCTGTTTGAAGCGGATCCTTGCACAGCTCTAATGGATTGATTCACAAGACCAGAAAAAACCTGAATTTTAATATACAGTCAGCTGATTTTAAAGGTCAACAATTGCTTATGCATAGTTTAACAAGGCTGTTATATGATCATATATATCACATAATAGATAGAAAATAAAGCTTTAAAACCACTTTTCTGTGACTGTGTGCTTTACTGCAAGTAACATGTAAAGTACTGTTACCTTATTTTACACTGAACAGCATTTTATGAAAAATGAATGTCATTATTTCACATGGAGTTAATGTTATTATACTTTATGTTTAAAAATATTTTCATAGCCAACACTTTCAATTTGTAAATGACAGAACTTTATGAAATTATATAAAGTGAGTATCAAAATCTGCTAAATATATATTCCTGATAATCACTCCTCAATTTACTGAAACATTGAGACAAAGCCAATATATTCTATGTATGTGAAGCTGTTTTGAGTCAGAGTTAAAAGTGAAGGTTAAGGACTTTTAGTAATGTTTTTCAGAAAGAAGGAAATCCCTCTAAAACATTTCTTGTTAGCACAGTTTACAAAATGACTGCAGAGATGATAATGATCGAACATTTTCCTTTAGGACATTTGGGAGTCTGATGGGAAATGAGATGTCGTCTATTTGCCAGTGCAGATGCAGAGGTAAGATAGCAGGGTAGTAGGGTCATCACAGAATGAACCACAAAATTATGAGTCTAGAGATTACATGATACAGAGTTTTGGTTTGTTTCACTTGCTACTCTTTTTATAACAGCTTTTAAAAAAAAAAAGATTCACATGATGCTACTTTCTGTACTTGTAGTAATTTCTCATCAAAAGTCTTAGTCAGTGAGTAGGTAGGAATAAGAAACCTTTTAAGAAATGTAAAAGATCATTGTGCTTGACATCACAGCTGTTTAAATATGATTCTCATAAAAATGCACAACGGCAGTAACAGGTTGTATTTTTTACCCTCTAGTGCAGTTGGCCAGTGATGGCTCAAGCTAGAACCTAGAAATAAGAACCCCTGCGTGCTACTCCCAGCTCTGCTTGTGGAGCATGACTCCAAGTAAATCATGAGCACTTCTGGCATATACTTCAGCTTCACTAGCTGTTAAAAGTAAGATTTGAATTCTGTATAAACAGAGTCTGAATAATTATTAGATCATCACAGCAACTAAAAATGGGAAAGGCTTGTTTGTTTATCAGTCCATACCCTAAAATTGTAGAAAAGAACTTGGGAAGTGGGATTTAAAAAAACCAACCAACCAACCAACCAACCAAACCCAACCAAACAAGGTGAAACAAGCTGAAGATGTTAGAGTCAAAAGTGTTGATATTAAAATTCTTACTCTCACTGGAGGGGCTACTTAAGCAAGAGAAAAATGTTAATTTTAAACAGGAAGTTGATAGAAAAATCTCAAATTTTATTTGGAAATGGAAAGGTTATGAGCCAAGCATGTATTCCATAGAAATAGAAGATCAAAACTAACTCAATATCATGCTCAACCCTGGTAATCCTACCTACAAAAACAGATGCTGCAGTATGTCTCACACCTTGAAAAATAAAACTGTTGAGTGAGGTAATCTAGAAATATTTACATTTAATGAATGAAAGCAGATATTTAGTTTTGTTCCTATAATAGAGGAAAATGGCATTTGTCAATAATACTTTTTAAGTAGTAGAGGATATTAGAGAAAAATACGCTTTGCATATCTGGTCTGCAGAACTTTATCATAAAAATGGGATTGAGGGTAATGGTTAAAATGGATATAGATAAAGAAGAAAATAATAATCTAAGGGGACTTGTTAAAATTCTACATTTTAAAAAAGTAAAGAATTTTACTCATTGCTTTTTATTACTGAGCTCCTTAAGCCTTCTTCTTCAAAATCAGATACTACCTGTACTATCTTGTTTTATAGGATCAGAAGAAATACAGGTTTAAAGTATTTGCTGATCTCCCTTGGTGATAAAAGAAATAGTGGAATTACTCAGGAAATAGTAGTACACCATATTAAAGGTCATAAGAGTATGAGGGCTGATAGCACTGCATAGGGGGGGGGGGAGAAACTTGATCTATAATAAAGTTGCACAATAGGATAAGCAAAAAAATACAACATACTTGTATGCCATCAGAACTTCATGAGAGATTTTAAACTAATAGAAAGTACTTTGATCAAACATTAAATGTTCGCTTTAATCACTACAAATCTAATATTTGAGCAATAGCTTTGTCATTGTTTGGATCTATTATATCCCTGTAAAAGAATCCCAATACATGTAATTGGTCTACTTTTCAGCCTAGCTTTTAAAACATTTTTCAGAAAAACAAAACAAAAAATATCCAACTGAGCTGCACAAAAATATAGTGTCAAAAAAGTGGCAGCCTATTTATATCATAAGTAGTTTGAATCTCACTTTTAATGGTACATCGAGCTACAGCACATAATCTAAAAGAACTGATTACAAAATAACCCTCAAGGTGCTTGTTTCTTTTTAGAAAACTATTTTCAAAGTCATAGTGAAAAGAGATTGGTTGCATTTACACATGATAAAATAAGGCATGGACAAGGTACATGCTGGGTCCTGTATCATGTAATGCATAAGAATGAGATAGATAGAATAATAAAAACATTAAAATGTTCTTCGTGTCCTCCTTTGTGTGCTCTGACCAGGGTCAACCAGAGATTTAGGCATTAAAATCCCATTATGAGACAAGAATTCAGAATTTTAGCTATCATTTTCTTTAAACAAATCAATAAAAAATGACTAGGCGTGATAGCTGCAAGGAACTTTTTGGAATTACAAATAAACTTCATCAGACAGGCTTCCACTCCAGAAAGGGCAATGTCAAGGTCAGAATGGCAACAAAGTAAGTGTGTAGTAGCAGATCATCTATCACAACATCAAACACAACTGGATACATATTTGGCTACCTTGTTAGAGGAAAAAAGCTAGGGCTTTGCACTGATGAACGTATTCCTTCAGACCACAGATTACCTGTTGTCTACACCACTGTTATGAATCAAAATTCATGGGATAAAATCCCTAACAGAATGCAACACAACCGAAGACAGTTAGGTTGGTCACTTTATGTATACATTTGTCCTTGTTGGTGTTTCCTGTCTCTTATCCCTAAGCAAGCTTTTCTAATTTCTGTGGATTTTGCTTTTCCTGTGAGTTCTAGTATATTTTCCAGCTGAAGTAGAGTGGCAGTTGCACTAAACTGAGAAGGAACACTACATTTAAAATAAATGCTTTATTTATACTTTGGTTAAAAATTAAAACCTAATGTAATGTGGCTCTATTTGTAGCAGGATTTTTTTCAAGACAGAAAAGTTAGTATTTCATTTTTGTTTTCCTTTAATACTGAGTGCATAGGTTTTCATGGTATTAGTGCATTTTCCACTGTTGAGGCAAAGCCTGCAAATAGATATCAGTAAGCTTAAGATTTATGTTGCTTGTGTCTCTCTTCAAAAACATTTAATACTTTACATCAGCAATGGCCACCCTGTGTGGCCATGGGGAATGTTACCTTTCAAATAGCAAGAGAGTGGTGTATTCACATCTTTTCACCATCAAAAAAAGAAAATGGTCAACTCAGCCATGCCTGGTGTAAGCCGCAAGAAACAGATCCCATGTGCTGACGGGCTATGATCATGCAACACAATGGGGAAAAAGTTAAGAAACTCCATGAAAAGAAGCTGATCCCATAGAGATAATAAACTGCCCGGCCTGGAACCTGTTTCCTAGGTGTTCTTAAATTATCTCAAGGAGGAGGACCTTCAGGATCAGACCTATGCCAGATGAATTATTCTGATAACCTGCAAACAATTCACAGGTCAAATCACCTTTGCTTTTCAGGAAGTACTCTGATATAAAGTGGGCACGGTGAAAGTTTTCAGTTTCCTTACCCATAGTCGTTAAAAAAACCAAAACAAACCACAAAACCAAACACCTCCAGAATGTCCCTCAGTCTCAGTGAAGTTTCTCCCAGTCTTAGTACAACAAGGAGATGGTAGGAGTACAGTTATTTGGACTTTGAAGCTAAGAAATTGTGCTCAAAGTTTAAGCTAATTGAGGAAGTAGCCATAACTAATTTGGGAAGCTGTATCTGTACTTCTATTTCCTAGTCTGTAAAATGGGGATTGGTATAGATTTTACAACAGAGAGGAGTTCATTTTTTCAATTAACTACCAATATTTGCATAAACAGCAGATGTGTGGGGACAAGCCCTGATTTCATAATGAACTTTTGCATGGGAAAATATTTCCTAGATGCTAGTATGCTACAAGGTGGACAGCAATCTATTTTGCTCAGGATTTTCTCTCCAAGTGAAGAGTCTTTCTCTTAAGGTATATAAAGGGACTGATTTGAAACCTCTTACAACCCATTTAACAAAAATACCAGGATTGCTTTTATTGCCTGATGAGACAGCAACATGCACAGTGCCCAGAAAGTTCTTCTTAATCTCAAGCAATATTTTTTTGCCAGAGATTATTTCATGGACACTTCTTTTCCAGCCTATTACCTACAGGCAAACATTAACAGTCAACCATGGTAACATGCAGGTTCAACTAAAAATAAATCTGCATTTTATCTGTCTTCCCTCACCCCTGCTTAGGCTGCAAAGCAAAGCCAATTTCAATTTACATCTAATAATTAAGTAAAGACATCTGCTGTGGTTGTGTAGATCTCTTCTCTTCCTAATTTGGCAACATTCCAGTACACTACAGGAAGCTATATATACAATTATACATATATATACTTAGAGGAAATTTCATTTGGTCTCCACTTTTAAGCTAATGTGAGCCCTTTTATGCACACTGATATTCATGTAGCACATAGCAGGTGTGTTGTTGGAAGATAGTACACAGGGAGAAATATATATATGCACAGAGAAAAATATTTTCTCTCACTTTCAGTGGTGAAAATTAGTAAAGTTTTTCTTTCTTCACAGAGTCAAACTGTCATTTTAAATTACTTTATAATTTAGATTACGCACTAATATTCTACATGCAGCAGTGTGAACTTTTATATTGACAAAGAATAGGGGCAAATATTTACCTAGTGCTATTTGACTAGGTAAACTGAAGTTTACTTCAATATTACTGTACTTGATATTATTGTTAATCAATTGTACTACTTGTATTATTGTAAAGATATCTGTTCTTAACAAGTGTTAGATTTTTGTCTTATGTCTTTGCAAAGCAAAGAAGAATATTTTTTGAGGACATAAAATATGGCTTTCTCCTCTCAATTTGGTATTGGTGCTTCTTGATATTGAAAGGATTAATATATTTTCTGAGATGATAGGGTATTTAACAGGAGTAATATACTGAACAGCTTAGTGTAAATGAATTATCAAGAACTTTCAATATCTGAATGAAACTACCTTGTGATATATTCACACCATGCCACGTTGGGCGCCACAAAGGACTGTGGTGGGTTGACCCTGGCTGGGGGCCAGGTGCCCACCAGAGCCGCTCTATCACTCCCCTCCTTCATTAGACAGGGGACAAAAAGTACAACAAAAAGCTTGTGGGTCGAGATAAGGACAGGGAGAGATCACTCACTAATTATCATCACATGCAAAACAGACTGATCTTAGAGAGGGAATTCATCTAATTTATTACCAAGCAAAACAGAGTAGAGGAATGAGAAATAAAATCAAATCTTAAAAACACCTCCCCCCACCCCTCCCATCTTCCCGGGCTCAACTTCACTCCCGGCTTCAACCTCCGCCCCCCCCAGCGGCACAGGGGGACGGGGAGTGGGGGTTATGGTCAGTTCACCACACGGTGTTTCTGCCGCTTCTTCATCCTCAGGGGGAGGACTCCCCTCATCGTTCCCCTGCTCCAACATGGAGTCTCTCCCATGGGAGACAGTCCTTCATGAACTTCTCCAACGTGAGTCTCTCCCACGGGCTACAGTCCTTCACAAACTGCTCCAGCGTGGGCCTCTCCCACAGACCTTCAGGAGCAGACTGCTCCAGTGTGGGTCCCCTACGGGGTCACAAGTGCTGCCAGAAACCTGCTCTGGCGTGGGCTCCTCTCTCCATGGGTCCACAGGTCCTGCCAGGAGCTTGCTCCAGGGCGGGCTTCCCACGGGGCCACGGTCTCCTTCAGGTGCCTCCACCTGCTCCGGCGTGGGGTCTTCCCACCGGGCTGCAGGTGGAATCTCTACAACCCCTCATCCTTCCTCCATGGGTTGCAGGGGGACAGCCTGCTTCATCATGGTCTTCACCACGGGCTGCAGGGGGATCTCTACTCCGGCGCCTGGAGCACCTCCTCCCCTTCCTTCTGCACTGACCTTGGTGTCTGCAGGGTTTCTTACATATTCTCACTCCTCTCTCCGGCTGCAAAAGCTCTCTCTGTGGTTTGTTTGTTTTTTTTCCTTCTTAAATATGTTATCACAGAGGTGCTGATTGACTTGGCCTTGGCCAGTGGTGGGTCTGTCTTGGAGCTGCCTGGCATTGGCTCTATCAGACACAGGGGAAGCTTCTAGCAGCTTCTCACAGAAGCTACCCCTGTAGCCCCCCCACTACCAAAACCTTGCCATGCAAACCCAACACATTATAATACAGGGGAAATGCTCAAAAATATAAAAAGCAGCAGATCATGATACAGAACTTGGTATGAAGAGCAGAGACACATATACTGTGATAAAAATTGGCTACCCGACACAGAGAAAGGTGGATTGGATATTAAATAGAATATTTTTTCACAATAATATAATAAAGTGGTTGGGAGAATACTACACCTAAGAGAGTTCAATGCTACACACTCTGTATACTGGTCACAGTGAAGGTAGATGGGGTTAGACACGCTGAGCTGTTCTGCATCCTGACAGCTGAAGACCAACTATACCTGGGTGTCTTCTTGTTGCTCTACTGTGTTGGTAACACTGTGTGTGAAATTGGTGATATGTCATCTGAGCAACTCTGGCTTAGTGTCATCTTTACTCCTTTGCAATGCGGAACACAGAACTTTTAAATTTCTCTGTTACTTTATGTTGTTGATAAAGCTATTTTTTTATTACCCCTCTCACTGTGCTCTACTTGCTCTTTTGAACCCAGAACATCCTCCATATTTTGTTGAAGCTGATGTATTTCTGATGCTGTAAAGACTAATTTCTACAAAATTCTTTAACCTCAAAGAGGTCCAGTTTGATCTACTCACTAAAATTGGGTACAGCAACTTCCTTGTAGAAAACTGTCTTTTTTATTAAAGCTAAAACCCTGTAAGCAGCAATGCTGCTTACTGAAAGGTGAAGTTTGTTTTTTAACCTATTGTTCTCAGAGCTGTTGCAGAATTTCTAGAATTATAAAAACATCTTTATGTGGTGCAATAAAATTATATCAGAAGAATATTTGGGAAAAAATGCCTCTATCTTGGACTCTTTTCCAATATTCTTACTGAGTTTTATATACTATCGAGCAAGGACTCTTTCATCTACAGAGGTACTACTTAACTTACATTAGAAGTAAAATTGTGATTTTTAAGATATCTGTTTCCTGCTGAATTTTTCAAGGAGACATTTCTAATGGTTTGCATATTTGACAAGAAATGAAAAGTGTCTTTATCAGTGACATGTAACATTTCTATTTAAATAGTCCCTGCACATGTCACTTTGAGGAAAAAAATTCTTCATACACACATTCTATCTGAATCTCATCTGAAATAGGAAAGAAAAAAAAAAAAAAAGAAAAAAGTTAAACTCTTAAAAGGCACCGACATCAATTTATAAGCTGATAATGGTCAGGTGGTAATTTTATTTTGAGATACATTTTTATTCTGCTTTTTTAAAACCTACTTGTATTCTAAAACCCAAGAATATGATGGTGGGAGAAAAAAGAGCAAGAAGGGTATGCAGGAGTTTATTCTTCAAAAGATTCCTTTGTGATAGTTTCCATTCTTTGCTAAGATACTCTTCCTAGACACTTTTAAGTCCCTGTATTATTTAACAGTGGGAGGTCTGAGAGAAAGAATGAAAAGGATCTATTCATAGCAGTCTGATGACTTTGAAGATGTTTTAGCAAGAAACAGATCTTTCACACATTTTTGATTTGACACAGTTACTACGTAAAGCTATTTAATACCTAAAAGAAACACTCCTTTGTAAACTTTCTCGTATGAAGGAAAATATAGAATCATACACTACTCCAGTCTGTAAATAAAAAATGCTGAACTTCTGCTTTTTCCAGCTCTAGTGGAGTGAACAAAGGACAGGCGTGTTGGGGTACCCCACCTCAAACTTATTTAATGTGAAGTATAGAGTTCAAATATTCTAACCAGAAAATATATATGGAACAAGTCAGGTATGAAATGTTAACTTAAATAACTTTCTGTTGGGTTTTCAGTATAGCAGCTGAGAAACTGATCTGAGGCTGAATGTAGAAGCTGCCTCAAAGCTAATTGTTGGGTTTTTTCTTTGTTGTTGTTCTTGGTTTTGATTTTTTTTTAATCTTATACCACCCGTTTTATCTGATCAGTACTAAATCCACATGTGAGATGCATAATGATTAGAAAAGTAATCAGAATTAAGAGACTTTGGGAAGAATGCTCTCCTCCAGGGATTCTCAGCGCTTTAATTTAAGGATTTACTTTACCTTTTGAAAAAATCCTTGAGCTATGTATTGCTCCTACATTGGCTTTCATTTACAACAGAACAATCCAGAAATTTAGCTGAACTTTTACTTCCTTTTATTAGTATTGCTTCCTCCTTTTCTCCGTTTTTGCATTTTTTCTGTCTTGCATATGTAAAAATACTGCTTTTTGCAGATCACCTATCAAATTCTCATGGACCATAGCCTGAGAGACACTGGTCTAGATATACTAACTAGACAGAGTATCTAGCTGATACTTTTTCGGGAGAACCATAAAAACAAGTAGTAAGTTGTAATCTCCATAAAAACAAGTAGTTCAGTAAAAAAATTCTAGGATCAGAGGGAAAGCCTCCTAAAAATGTCACTGAATTTGGACTAAAATATTTGAGATTAAAATCTGCTACATAAATACATTTGAGATGACAATCTTTTAAAGGATAAAATAAAGGAAGTATTTCTGTCCCAATAAACCTCAGGTTTTTATCTTGGGCTCACTATGAAAGTCAATGGAAGCACTGTGACTTAAAGACATATATAGACTAGAGTGGCAAAGGACATTATTTGCTCAGATGTCTTTCAGAAATAAATGTTTCTTATGTATTGATCTATGTTCTCCTACCAGTTGACGCGAATGAAAGTTATGTGCATCAGAAGTAACTAATAGTCCATGGTTCTTCTGAATGATGTCCTTTGCATGTCTAGGTGGTAACATATTGATAACTAGTAAAATGGGAAGTATCTGCAACAAAGATCTAAACTGATCAATCCCTAATTTTGGCAGGAGTTTTAGAGGGAATATTTTATTTCCTAAGACAACATGATATGAATAGAAGAGGAAAAACCTAGCTGCCAACAGATCCAGTATTACTTAGGAGGATTTACATTGAACAACTTTCTGGCAGAGAAGGAGGAAAAGTATAATACAGAAACCATACTTTACAAATATATTCGTCCCTGCTCACGGTGATAGCATGTGTAAAAGCAGATAAAATGTTATCAATGCATTAAGATATTATTTCAGTATCTTTCCATCTCCTTTTTACCTTGAGATCACTTTCCAAAGTATTCTAAATTTGTAAATTTCTTTGGAGGATAAGGGTGTATTCTTATAATAAGTTTCAGATGCTTCTCTAAAGAGAGAAAATTCTAAACAGTTTTACTCTCTCACACCTAATAAATGGTTAAACTTGAAAAAATCAGCCTGGATATAATCTGCAAATGCAAAAATGAAGAGACAAGACACTAGGAGTGGAGCAATTCCTCCTTAGCTGTTTAGTAACATCTCAGGATACAAAAGTATATCACACAAACCCAGCAATTTTGGACAATCTCCTGGAAATGTAAATACAGATGAGAAAGGGAACTTAATGTCTCAGCTTTAATAAAAGGGCTTTGAAGGCAATCACTGGGAGTGTCATTACATTGACAAATGCTTGAGTATTGTCTTAATTTCTATGGACTTTCAGAACTGTAATGTAGGGTTTACAAACTAGGTGCAGACACATAGAGACATATAGACAGAAGACACCAGAAAATCCTACAAGCCATAAATACAACATTAATATTTTCACACTTGATATAAGCTTTTTGTCTTCTATGTTCAAACAATATTCTATATGAATTATTATACAAATGCCCCTTGATCGGATAAGGAAATAGCTAGTAACTTTTCATCCCTAAAAGACTTTTTTGCACTTGCAGATGTTCATATTCAAGAAGTGGAAAAAGCTTGTTCACTGCTACTCTTTCAGAGAACATAGTGGCTGAAAGCTAAGCAGAATCTGCAATTCCTAGCTTCTTACAGACACACACACACACACACACACCCCCCAGAGCTAAATTTGTTCACAAAAGCAGTCCAAAAAACCCCCAAGAAATGTAGACTTGGTTATTTCTAATAGATCATAATCATAAGTTATTCTCATACTATAATTTTATGAAAATGGAAAAATTAACTTTAATTTCTCCTTTGAGACTGTTTCTGGGCTGATTTGTTAGCCATCGGCTTACTGCTCTGTCCTTGTTTCAGCTGAGATAGAGTTAATTTTCTTTCTAGTAGCCAGTATAATGCTGTGGTTTAGATTTAGTATGAGAAAAATGTTGATGCCACACTGATGTTTTTAGTTGTTGCTAGGAAAAAAGTCAAGGACTTTTTTCAGCTTCTCACACCCTGCCAGGTGCACAAGAAGGTGGGAGAGCACAGCCAGGACAGCTGACCCAGACTGGCCAAAGGGATATTCCCTGCCATATAATGTCATGCTCTGTATATAACTGGGGAATCTGGCTGGGAGGCAGAATTGCTGCTCGGAATCAGACTGGGCATGGGGTTTTTTCTCCCCTTCTGCATGTGGTTAGCAATTGCATTTGTGCATCACTTATTTTATATATATTATTATTTTATTATTGTTATTACTATTATTATTCTTCTCTTCCCTTTTCATCCTATTAAACTGTCTTTATCTCAACCTACAAGTTGGTGTTTTTTTTCCAGTTTCCTCCCCATCCCTTAAGGGGGACATGGTGGGGAGGGGAGAGCGAGTTGTTGCATGGTGCTTAGTTACTGGCTAGGGTTAAACCACTATAAATTCTGTACCTTATTTTTTTGGGGCACTGCAATGGGACAGGTACTGAAACTAACTAACTAACTAACTAAATAAAAAATCTGTGGTGTGAAAGTAATTCAGAAAAAGCACTCTATGTACCAGTAATATTCTATGGGCTAGTATTTTGCATCTCTGTTTTCTAGACATCGTATCTTCTTCCTGGTCTATATAACCCCAACACTTCATAGAGACCTTTAGGGTAGAAGCACAATTAGTAATAGCAGGGGTTTAATTAAGATTAGAAGATACAGTGAAGATTTAGTTTTACATGAATGACAAATGCAGTAAGTGCAATTTTAAAAGAAACCTTAAGCAGATTGCATATCCCTGCCCTTAGACAAATTACATATTTCCTCTCACCTCAAGCAAGTTCACATAGAAGACACTTTTGTTACTGATCATGGGACACATGCTGCACAGCTTGTTGGAGACAAAAATCCACAGAGCACTGTGTATAAAACCCACAATATGTTGGTATCATACAACACTACTTATCACACATATATTAACACCTTGCAAATCATGGGGTAAGGGAGATGAAACATTCTTTCCATGCTTTTCACATTTTACTTGTCATTATCTGTCCAAGTTTGTTGATAGATCTTGTCTTTTAGGAATTTGATTCTTAAGAGTATGGTCTTTCTATATATATGGTAGATGGAGAGCAACAGGACCATGAATTTGATTAGGGATTTAAACACCTCCTAAAAAAGATTATTGTGATTATAATTGAAATCTTCCCATCCATGGTTACAAGGTGAGAAAGATCAGTAACCATTCTGAATTCAAAAACATTGTGTTAGAAAGAGTAATTCTAAAAATTCTCCCAATGAGCTAAAACTTAAAGGAAAGAACATGCTAAAATTAAAAAACAGACATCAGTCTACCCGAAACATCTTTAACTGTAAGTTTCCATTAACTAGCTGATTTTGAACTCACTTAAAATCTTTAACAAAAAAGAGTTAAACTGAGGAGATCTAAGTTTTCCCAGTGTAAATGATAGAAAACTAGGGGAAGTACTTATCCACCTAGAAAGGAAAGATTACCAGCTTTATAAGTAAAACAAAATTCCAAAGGAAATAAATATCAAAACTGGAAGTTATCCTGATCTTTATAGAGCCTTTACTTTTACTATACTGAGATCATTAAGCTGTCCCCAAAATATTTGAAGAAATGACATGCAGAGGTACCTGTTTCAAGGAAAACGTTCTTAGGGAAATAAGATGACCTGATTTCCATCTCAACAAGTTTACCCTCGTCTATGCTCAATACTTTAAAGCTTTTTTGAGCTTGTTAAAGATCCAGTGAACCATACCGAGTTCTCATTTAGGATGCATTTTTAAAAGCTGCATATAAAAGATAACAGGTCTATCTTGTGTTTTTAAAACATTTAACATGGATTGAGATGCTCTATCAGTAGATCACCCTTTGAAGGCCCAGAAAAATCATCATTTTAGATCAAAATTAAAGTGACTTTTGGTTTTCTTGATTCCTTCTTCATGGACATTACTTCACTGATGTGGAAGCTTTGCTGTACACATTTCATTATAATCCAGACAAATTTATAGAATCATTTCAGAATTTTATGTTTCCAGTCACAAATGCCTACAAAGGACCTATCCCATCTATGTGGCAAACATAAGGGTATAAGCAA
Source organism: Balearica regulorum gibbericeps (assembly GCF_011004875.1). Classification (NCBI taxonomy): domain Eukaryota; kingdom Metazoa; phylum Chordata; class Aves; order Gruiformes; family Gruidae; genus Balearica; species Balearica regulorum. The sequence continues at coordinate 48,330,016 of NC_046188.1, read as the reverse complement.
TTTGAGGTGCTAGAGCACGTACATTATGGTTAATCTCTTCTAACTTTTTATGCCATATGATTTAGTGTCCTGGTTTCAGCTGAGAGGGTTGATTTTTCTTCGTAGTAGCTAGTGTGGGGATATGTTTTGGATTTGTGCTGGAGACAGCACTGATAATATAGAGATGTTTTTGTTCTATGGACCTGTTGTTGAGCAGTGTTTACGCGGGGCCAAGGCCTTTTCTGCTCCTCGCACTGCCCTGCCAGCGGGACGGCTGGGGGTGCACAAGGAGTTGGGAGGGGACAAAGACAGTACAGGTGACCCAAACGAGCCAAAGGGGGTATTCCATACTATGTGACATCATGCTCAGCATAAAAGGGGGCTAGCCGGGGAGGGGCGGCAGCAGCTTCAGGACGCGTGGCTCGGGGACAGTCCGGTTTCGGGGCAGGTCTGAGCGTGCGGTCTGAGTTGTACGGTCCTCGGGTGAGAAACTGCATTCTGTATCACCAGTTTCGTATACTCTGTTAAGTACTGTTTTGTTTTGTTTTGTCTTGTCTTCCCCTCTCCCTTTGCAATCCTAGTAAACTGTCCTTATACCAACCCACCAGGTCTTGTCTTTTTCCTTCCCATTCTCCTCCCCATCCCACTGGGCGGGGGGGGGGGGGGAAGTGAACAAGCGGCTGCGTGGTGCTCAGCTGGACGGCTGGGGTAAAACCACGACATTTAGGATTAGAAAATCCCCACCTAGAGGTGCTTAATTGTCTTCATTGGCTGATGAAGCTAGATGACTAGTTTTTGGGCAGTTAATATTGATTAAAGTTTATAGGAGTCCTAAATTATAATTTTTGATATCTCTATATGTGAAAAAATCAAATAAAAACAGAGCTTTAACTGTCCAAAACAGAGCTTTAACTGTCCAGCAACTATCTTTTATGTAATACTTGTTCTGAGATTTTATTTTATGATGGTAAACATTTAAGATTATTTTTGTGTTGGTTACATTGTTTTAATTTCCAAGTTGTAAAAAGGGGGAAATAAAATTTAATTTTTTTTTTTTTTTTTAAGGAATACAGCATAACCTGATTTTTTTTCTTATCATTTTTCATGTTTGTGATTTCCCTCTCAGCTGGCAAGGGCAAGAGGAAATGGCCTCAAGTTGTGCCAGAGAAGGCTTAAATTGGATATTAGGCAAAATTTCTTCACTGAAAGGGTTATCAAGCATTGGAACAGACTGCCCAGGGAAGTGACTGAGTCACCATCCCTGGAGGTATTTAAAAGATGTGTAGATGTGGTGCTTAGGGACATGGTTTAGTGGTGGACTCGGTAGTACTCGATTAACAGTTGGACTTGATGATCTTAAAGGTCTTTTGCAACCAAAATGATTCTATGATTCTATGACATCAGAGGCCCAAGCAGCTGATAGTACATCACATGCTGTTCTCCTACTGAAATGGCCCGGTTAAAAGTCCAAACGGGAAAAGTATTGAAACACTGAATTTTGTGCAGCAATGATGTGCTCAAAAGAGAAAAATATTTTACTTTTTGTTTTTTATTCCTACTTTTTAAGAAGTCTGGGGTCCCTTTACAAAAACTCTGCAATCCTATGTTACAAAGCATCACTATATGGAGCATCACAGCAAGAGCAGGAGTTGAATTCTGATCTGCCTTTGATGAACACACAGGCATTTAATGATGAAGGGTAAAGAGACAACCTTATCTGTCCGTGCGTAACATCAAGAAAAAGTAACTGAGTAACCCTCAGTCTGTCCAGCAGAAGGCAGAAAACACATTTTATAAATCAAGATTGCTGACTTTTCTTTGGCATCCTCAGTTTTTGTGTCTTTCTGCATCTCACAGTGGTCATACATTTCCTGTCTCTAGCCTTTTTAGCCATAAGTTCACCCAAAAAGTCTTAATTCTGTTGTGTAACCTGATCAGTCTCATCTGTGATCACATGCATTTCTTATAACAATAAAACAATGCACTTTAACTATTGAAAGTGCTGTTCAGACATTAGCTAATTAAAATCAGTGATCATTTTACCCCCACAGCACTTTCTGTAAGTGTCATAACAATAGCCCTGATGTCTTGGCTGAGTGCCAAGTGTACATTTCTATATCACATATGCAAGTTTCCTTGTAAGTGGCAATAAGATGCACTTATATGCCAAATTCTTCTGCCCCTTAAATAGTACTGTTTAAAGACTGTCAATTTATGTGGCAAAAGGTAGCGTTACATTTCATTAATGGAAGTTGTCCTTTGCAGATAGTATTGGCTGATGTGAAATTTGAAGATTTCATATGTATAACTTTTGTATAACTATTTTTATACACATACCAGTAGCACAGGTCAAAAATTAATTTCTTTTTTCTTAACTCATCTGCAATCATTTGGGCAGATCAGATTATAATAGTGTGAGTATACACGCAGAGAAAAGAATTCACCAATTCATTAAGAATATGGGTTAAGTGAGTTACTTAGCAGACCAAGGGATTTCTTTTTATGTAAACAATTCTTTTTCAAGTTATTCACACTCCAGAGACGCTGTCTTTGCAACAAATACATGCAATAAGATTACTCAAAAATACATTAAATTTTTAAACCATTTTTTAAATGCAAAACATTTCAGAACTACATATTAGACTTACAGGTTTAATTAAGACTCAGAAGAGGAGGGGAAATTTTAAATGTGAGTGCACATTAGCATTTTAGTTTGGAGAAGGAATTTGCTTTTGAAGTGAATCTCCAATCACGTCCATTTGCCATGCTTCAATTCACATTGTGGAGAAATCTTGGAGTGCATGAACTGAACTTCATTCAGGAAAAATGAACTGAAAAATGCAGTCCCCGAGCCTATGAATTGTGTTCCAACTGCTAACAAGCATTCAGTGTCCTATGTTCTTCTCCCAGCAAAAGGGATACCATGTTTTGAAACATTTGAGGAATGTACAGGATGCTATAGTCGTATAGTTTAATAACACCAGATATGAAAGTATATTGGATATTAATAGTTGCAAGAGGACTCTAGATACTACTGCAAGACTTCTCCTCTTACTGCAAACCTTTGCAGTTCTCTCTCATACCCATGGAGCATTTGCTACTTGGAAAAAATCTTGCAAATCTTCTTCTTAGTATTTATGGGATTAAAGTGTCCAGAAGCAATATGGTCATATTGTTCAGGCTGTGGTCTGAAGCATTATGAGTATCTGGGAAGTTTCTACATTCATTCTAGGATACTTTTGCACAGACACTGAATAGCTCCTCTCCTTCTTGTAGGTCACTACACAGTTGTCTGAGCTAAAATACCAGATGAATAGTTGAAAGTTATGCTCAACCCTAGATGACGACTAATACTTTCTGAACAATACAGATAGATGGCAGAGCTTTGACTGTCTCAGGTTTTTTGATGGGCTACTCACCATCCAAAGGTGGTACAAGAATTTCAGTGGGATGAGGAGAGAGGTGAGCCACAAGATGACTTAGTGGGAATCTCAGTTCCCTGGGCTCTTTATCCAAAATAATGAAAAAATGAAGAAAAAGCAATCTGCATGAATGATGGCACAGTATGAAAAAAGGATGACTGAAATGGCTGTAACCTTGGGAAGGTGCTGCAGAAAACAAGATACAGCAAACACCTGATAAAGAGACACAGGAAGCTGCTTGGCACCATCTGCACTGTCTATACTAACACAGCATCACTGGGGACACAAATGAGCTTTCCACTCTCAGAAAATACACATGTATTGGAGTGGGCCACAAGGTTGTTCTGCCTGGGTTCCCTATGTCAGATTAAAGAGCTTTAGTCGGCACATTTGGGCACTGAAAGACTGACTTGTACATTTTTACAGACAGAAATGGCTCACTATAGACAGAGAGATACTGTTTTACGAAATGTAGTACCTGTAATTAAAGATTAATCCTTGACTTGCTGTAGAAGACCGCTACTATATGCGGTTTGTCTCGACATTGCTGCCGCACAACCACTTCCCTGTGTTGACGTCCTGCCTCGGGGGGGATGCCGCCCTCGCAGTCTGCAGACGGGAGCTGCTGTGTGCTTGTGCAGGAGCCAGGGCGCGAAAAAAGGCTTCCCAAGGAGGCAACACATATAGCACGAACTGCATGTACGCAATCGTGATCCGTGCATGAGCATGGAACCCCTATAAAGAAGCGCGTGCACGCTCCGGTGAGGGGGCTTTTCTCCTTCTTCCTCTCCTCCTCAGGTATCTCCTGGAACCTGCTTCGACAAAGTCTGCGATGCTTGGAAATCATAGATGGAGCTAACGGACCATCACTGGACTTGGAATGGTGGTAGCTAGATTCCTCCCCAACTTGAACCCTCTCCCTCCCTATCTCTCTACCTCTCTATCTCTCTCTCTCTCTTTTTCCTCTCTCTTCCCTTGGCTCTTCCCAGCTCTCCTGGTTGTCTCTTTATATATAGTTCTTTTCTCCTTGTTCATCAAAAATAAAACTGAAAGGTTGTACGACATCTGACTCAATCTAGTGTCTTAATCTCGTCCCTGGGATTGTAACGAAACCTCCCCGACATTGGATCGGGACACTTGCCAACAACGAGTGTTACAGGCAAAGGTAAGCAACTTGGGATTCAAAAGTGCTTTCTGCTCAAAACAGGTATCCTGTAAAAGAGAAATCTGAAAAAGAAGAGAGTAGCTTTGTCTACATCCATCATAGAAATAACTTTAAAGAACAAACTGGAAAGGATCCATTCTCTTGCCTGAATGCAAGATTAGTTATGCCTGTTTTAAAACTCTTCAGTGATTGAGACTCCATCAATGGTGGCTCCACAGTCTCACCAGAAAATTCTCTTCAGCATTTTAGTAATTTCACTAGTAGGAATATTATAAGTATTCTCCTTTAACCAAGCCCTTTTTATTATAATCTGAGCCACTTCCTTCCTACCCTTCTGGAAACATTTCTTTCCTCCATAATCTTTTCTATATTTGGAAAATGTTTCCTCTTTCAATCTTTCCATGTAGGCCATATTTTCTAGTTCTATAATTGCTCCAGCTTTCTAATGTAATTTCTGGAATCTTTTCAATCAGTCCACAACCTTCTAAATTGCAGAATCTAGGCACAGTAATTCAATTTAGGGACACACTGGTACGTTGTATGGAAAAGTTACCTCATCAATGTGGCAATTTTCGTGCTTGTTACTTGGTTCATTTCCTGAAATGTTAAAGCTCATAAATGAGGTGAAAGCAAACCAATTTGTTTATATCTGGATCAAGTAGTATGGGAATAATAAGTAAAGCAGTACTGGTTATCTTCTGCTAAAACAAAAAGAAACTTGCTTTTGCTTCATTTGGGGAGTATGGCTAAATAATTTGTACTCTATTTGATACGGTAGTTTTTCATTCTGTGTGGTGACGCAGGCTTACATCCCTGCTTAGCCTACTGCTGGAGTCTTGCCCTAGGAACACAAGGTCTCTTACTGCTTATTCATGAATGCACAGTACTCATCCTCTTCCTGGTAGTATCTGCACAGATATTATTTCTGTACATATTATTTCACGTATAGTGACTGCTTATTTTGTATGTAGTCATACATCATATTTTATTCTTATTTCACATACAGTGATTAGCGTCAAACTTTTGACCCAAGCTACAGTAGTAGCTTTGGTATATCTTTCCTTTTTCATTTTAAACATAAGAAATTTTGGTTCCTACAGTAAAAATAAATGCTATTTAATCTTAGGACTCAATGAAAAATATAGATTTAGGAAGAGGTCATTTATACTTATAAAAGGAAATGAGAAGTACAGAGAACATTGGTTGACAATATATAGACAGCAAAGAAACAAAGGCTTTGATACTGGAAAGTCTGTATTTTGTAAGAAAGCAGTATTGTGTTTATGGCATGAAAGCAGATTGGAATGCTTAACAACAGATGAAAACTGCCAAAAATGCATTAGATGATTTTCCATGGCAACGGGAGAGACTAACAAAAAAGCTGCGCTACAAACACCAAAGTCCAGTTCCTGAGCTGCATCCTAGAGATGTAATGAAGACAGAGGATGGATGAAGGACTTAAGACACATGAATCTTCAGTCCTCCTGGACAGGTTTAATTTAAAAGAACCTTCTTTTCTTGAGATCATTTCGGTAGATGGGGCTTGCCCTGAAGAAACTGGGACAGCACTACCAATCAGAAATAAAGACCAAAGCAGCATGTAGGAAAGCTTACCAACTCTGTCAAGCATTAGGCATTGCTGTGAGAATACATTGCATAAAATAATTGTCTGCCATTCTTCTTGCAAGTAATAAATGCTAAAGTAACAGCAATATTCTGCAGAGATCAATGAGATTTTTTTTTCATATTAATACTCAGGAGTTCTGACATTGCCCTGGAATAGAAGCAGGCTACTGTCTTACTGCCAATCTAAGCTGGGCATGTGTGGAACAGGACTTGCTGAAATGACTGGAAGCATCAGCTGTTGTGATGTGCCTAGCTGTGTTTTCTCTATCATGTGCCACTGTCACTTCTCTTATTTGACTTTGGTGATGTTTTCTGCTCCTCATAACAGACAGTAAAGTGTAGAAACTGAGCAGTTTATTCTGGGCAGAAAATATTTTTTTAATCAGTTCCTGTAATCTCATTATATTATCTGCCATAAAGCTGTTACAAGGCAAAAATGTCATGACAAACACAGAGAGGCAGCTTTGTATCTAGCAGAAATGCTGCTTAGTGATGGTTTTGGAAAAAAACATAATCATTTTTAAAAGACTTGAAAGTTTAGGTATTTCTGAGCTTAAACACTAAATTTTAAATGTTAATTTAAATTCATTTCAATTAATTTGAGATTAAAATTCAAATTGATGTGGAGTTGAATAAATAAAACTTATTCTAATATAGTATGCAATATTTAGCTGAATTATTTCAGCAAATTCAATAAATGAGAGAATAAGGTTGCACATCCCACTAGCTAATTCCCTAAATTTTTAATTGTATTTGCTGCTTGTTGGAAAAATATTATACAACTTTATTAATAACCTTCCATTGTAGTAAATAGAGTAGTTCTACATATTTTAAATGTTCTTGACTTAGGTATCAAAAGTTTTCCAGGCCAAAAGAAGCCGGTCTTACTGATGTTCATTTTAGTCATGTTTCACTGATTTAATTACTTGCATTTACACCAAACCTCTGGAATTTTCTGATGTAGAAATTTAGTACCTTAACCTCTCCAGATGAATCCATTATGACAGAATATTCAAACCATACTATAATTACTCATATTCAGTAGTGTGATTATAAATCCTCTTTATGAACACCAGAAATATTAATGTTCTATATGTCTGAAGTTTGGGATTTTAATTTAAGGTTCCAAATAATTTAGCCAATCTTAGCCAAGATCAAGAATAATTTCTCAGTTTAGACTGAAACAGAATTTCTCAGAGTCAATTGCCTGTAAACAAATATTCAGTCTGAAACTTTTGGCTGTTCTGCATTTTGACATACATAGATGAGAAGCAGCTAATACTCTGTAATATCATGTCAAAAAATGCAGACCGGTATCGATAGGTACCAGGAAATTATAGACATTCAGGATTCATCTGATCTGATCTAGTTTGTTATAATTTCACTGTGAGGGAAAGTGGGAATGGGATTAGATCAGATTAGATTAGATTTCCTTCCAACCAAATTTTCTGTGATTTTATTATCAAGTAAACCACTGACGTGCTTGTTGTTTGTTAATGTATTGCCAGCCCCAGAAATCTAGTCTGGTTTCCTTCCTATCATGCCAGTCAGTGTCCTGTTTCACTGTAGAAATAGGATAACATGTTTGTATTTTTGCATTTGGAAGACTTTGTATTTTTAGACCAGAGGTGTTCTGCTCCACAGTGTCTCACTAAGTTGATCTCAAATTCTGAATCTTTTGTATGAATGAAAACTCTCATAATCTCCATGCTATAAATATCCTTCCTGGGTAGTTTATAACCACATATTACAGTAACCTGTTGATTTTTGCCAAACCACTTTGCTATCAGTAATATCTATTATGCAATCAATGAATAATAGCACTGTCAAGGATTATGAATTATGACCAAAAGCCTAACCTTGTCACAGAAAAGCAAGACTCGTATTACCATGTACTCCTACTGTTTACGTTTTCCATGAATTGCATTTATATTAATTTATTTTCTACTATACAGTATCATAAAGACTCAATTTCTACTGAAGTAAGAAACAGAACACAACAAACAATTAAATGAATCAAAATGTTTTAGGAAACACTTGTTCTCTCTTTTTTCCTCATCAGTTCAGTCACCCTACTCTTTCTAATCACTCCTACCTCATATTTGTATACCAAAGAAAACAGCGACCTGAACTTTATAGTTAGTATATGGAGGTGGAGCATCAGAATGAAAAAAACCTCAAAAACTCATGTGGAACTGCTGGATAACCATTAGGTTATTTAAGTATCTAAGCTTCCAGGCACTTCTCTAGATATGAATGTAGGTTGCTAGTAATTGCTAATTATTTTAAAATGAAAAGAAAAAAAAGAGACTTGCAACTCAATTTTTTTTTAAGCTAAGAAAGCTGCTATATGTTTTAAGAGTTAATCACCACAGCAATTGATGACTCTCTAAACTAAATATGTATTTGTGTTGCCAAAGGAAGAAATTTCGAAAAGCATTAAACCATTCAGATTGTTATGGTACATGTACATTTCTAAATTGCTTGGGGAAATAGCTGCAGAGAATTATTTTGTGCTGAAATAAATGGTTATCCTTAGCCTTCATGAATCAGTGTTGCTCTTCCCTATCTAGTATGGGAACGACTAGTCTTTAACAAATAGGAAAACCCGTTCCATTCTTGTATTAGCTTTCAGAATTTCCAGTCTTGAAAAACATTTAAAAATACTTAATTTAGATTATTTTGTATCTAGATGTCTTCAGGCTTGCTAACAGTAAATGCAATATAATTGCTAATAATAATTGCTAATAATAAATGCAAAATAATAAAATCAGTGAGCAAATCTCTAATGGTTTGTAAGAACAACAACGACTGTTTGTATTGTGCCTTTCTGGAGAAAAAGTACTTTTTTTAAATTTTCAATTACTTGCATGTGCATATACTTAGTACTAGATTTAGAGTGTTTATAGCCATGGCAAATGAACTGAATTTCACTGAGGGGGCCGCAGGGGAGGAAGAAGAGGAATTTTCCAAACGGCATAGCAGATGCTATTGCAGGTCTGCTGCAACAAACTTTACCTCTATCCATATTCACTTTTACACTTCAGGTCCCATCTCTCTTTAGAACACAGGTAGTTTATTTGCATAGTTATAGGTTCAAGGACCTTGACTCCATCCCAGAATAGATGATAAAGAGATAAGGACTCCACCTCACCCATCATAAAACAAAATAGTGGTTCAGGTGTGACCTCCCTAGAGGAAGAAGACAGGTGCAAATGCTTCACAGCAGAATGACATTTCCCTTCTGAGCCTCCAGGTATGCTCATGTATATCAGAGAGAGCTGTAATGAGGCTACTCTTGGTGGAGCCTCATGAGTGTAGGGACTCCCTGTTTCTGTAGTTGCATTTCTATAGATGTAGATTTAAGTCTGTGTAGGAGTAGGTCAGGATTTATTTATCATATCATAACATTTCAGATGAGCTTACCCTGATCCCGAAGCCACTCAGGTGACATGTCTTCAAACAGAAGGTCTACAGAGAGAGATATGAAAAAAACAGAACTGAAAGAGACATCTGAAGTAACTTCTGTCAAATGTTAGCCAAAAATACACCTAAAACTGCAGCTACAGATTGGTGTTTGTGAGTAGAAGCAGCTAGTTTTCTGTCAGTTTTAAAACCTGCAGCATATATGAACTATACCTAGTCAAGAAGTTTTTATTTTTTTTCATATGCAGGATTTTACAAGTGTCTGACCTTATTAATATGAAGGTATTCAAAGTTTCTGTGCTAGAAATCTAAGAATAGACTCAAAGAACTGCATTAGGCACAGAAGAACATGGCACATCACTACACATTAACATATTTTCCTTTTTCAACAGTAAGCATTTGTCAGGCAGCACTAAAAGGGTAAGAAAAATTGGTCAATTTCCTTAGGGAAAAAAAGGAAACTAAGGCTTTTGGTAGTCTACTGTCTTCCATGTTGTCTATTGTAAATACATATATATTTGTAACTCTTGTGATCTTGTTTTCTGCATATTGAAACTCTGAAATATCTGCAGTTTTGCCTGTAGATGAGCCAGCTGACCTTTTGAGAGGCAGAAATGCCTGCATAAAAAGTCCTGTATGTTCTTGCTCTTATCTTAAATATAAAAGTCACCAAGGTAATAAATAAGTCTGTTCTTCATGTAATAATAAAATAGTCTTTCCAAAAATAATGGAATGTAGAAAAAAATAATTGGGAAAATTTAAAAAAGAAGCTCCATGACAAGATGTGAGGTTTAAAAGAAGAAAAAGATGAAATAGTTTTGGAAATAATAGAGATCGTTTGAGTAAATGAAAAAAAGGGGAATGTTAGTGATCATATTGTTTGATAAATAAAATAACAAAAAATAGTGGAGAATTTATATAATTTACTTTTTCTTTGTGTTTGTTCTGAACTTTATGTTTCATTTAACACAGCCTAATTCTTGTATGGAAGATATAATTAACAAAAACTTCCTTCTTACTTTTTTACACTCTGGATGTTGTAGACTTCCAGCAGCATGTTTCCCTTCAGTTCTCTCTTTCCCAGTCTGAAGAGTCTTAATCTATGCAATTGGTCCTTGCATACAGGCTGGCCCTCATCTTTGATCATCCTTATTGACATTTTCTGAATCTTTTCTGCTTTTTTATCCTATTTGAGATGGGGTAACCAATACTACACGTTGTATCCAAATTATGGGCACACTAAGGATTTATAGTACCCTAATGTTATTGTCTCTATTTGTCATCTTTCCTAATATTCTCCACATTTGATTTGCTTACTGACCACTACTGATCACCAAGCTAAAATTTTCCTAAAATTATGTGTTATAGCTGCTAGATTTCACTCTGCATTGAAAATACCTTTTTTTTCCCCCCACTTAGTGTTAACCTTTTGAAATCCATCTACCATTTTAAAGCTTAGCCACTCAATCTTGTTTGGTCCTCCTGAAGTTCTTTATACTTAAATTTCGTCTTCATTATCCTGTATATCTCAGTAACACTTACTTTTGGCATCTCACTTGCTGCTCCTTTTCCAGATTCCCTCAGGAATTTCTTATTGATGTCAGTCCTTTAGCCATGAAAACTGTTTCCTTCTACTATTTATTTACTATCTTTCAACTAATATTTCATACAAGAGAGAGCCTTCTTTCTTATCTCATAATTCATATTTTAATGAGCCTTCAGTGATAAATTTTGTCAAAGACATTTCAGAAATCCAGGTGAACATAACGCTACTCATTTTCCTTCAATCCTAAAGAGTTTTGGGGATCTAATGCTTTGAATATAGCTTCTGCTGGTAGCTCTGTACAACACAGATGAAGCTTTTCAAGTAGCAGGTTCTGTCTCTTCTACCAGATTTTTGCAGTAATTGATCCCAGCTATTACATAAGTATCATTGATATTTTCCTACCTGCAACACTGCACAGTCCTGACATGAAAAATACAATATAAGCAATCTGAATAAGGCTGGACTGGTCCACCAGTGATAAAAAGTGCTATGACCAAGTGAGAAAAGTCCTATTGTAGCTGAGGACATTTTTTAGGATATAGGAAAAGAGGGAGAAGTAGGGAAAACTCGAGATCAGTTTTACTTTGCCACAGATTTTTTTTTTTCCACACAGAGAGTATTCTAAATAGTTTTATTTAAAAAAAAAATCTACATACTTAAGGGAGTCTCTTAATTTCCTATTAAAACACAGCCAACTTAGGAATAGAACAGAGTATACCAAAGAATTTAAAATTGCAATGGGGAAGGAAAACATAATTTCCTAACTGAAATTAGAAGATAACACTGAGCAGCAATGCACTTTTCAAATATAAATGCCAGGGGAATGTGAAGATAGGTAATTGTCAGGACTGCAGTTTTGCTATTTATGCATGCCATTGTGTTTCTATCTTTCAAAAGCACTCTTTTCCCCATATATCTGTGATGTCCTGCAAGGAATATGTGTTAATGTTTTCCTGAAGAAGTAATTGAGAATAATGAATTTGCACTAGAGAAAAAAGATCTGCCCCACACATATTACTATAGGGTAAATTATTACTGCTGTGTTGGCTAAATGACAAAGTTTCAGTGGTGAATAGTGTTCATAATCAGGCAAGAAGTTAAATCAACACTGCTGTCAGCTAATCATAACCTTAAAAAGCACCATTCTAGTGCAATCCCCAATACCATCAATGTCTGTGTATTCTAGTGACAAAGAGAAGACTATGGCAAAAGAAAACACCGCGGGTGTGTTTTCTGCTTTTACTTGTGTTGGGTTAAATATTCTCCTGCTTGTTAGTACATGTTGAAGTTGCTAATGCAATAACAAACTCTAAAGGCAAGGCTAATGCATTTGCTGAACTTGGAGGTCTTTTTCTGTTTGAGTGACACAGTTTAGCGCTATTATTTCACACAAGAAAATTTAAATGAGCAAACCAGATTTCCTACACTATGAAAATGTCTGAAACATTCTAGCTGAATGAAATGAAGCTGTACTTATGAAGATCTTAGGATATATTAGCTGATTTGTGAAGCAGCTCAAAGCAGCTCTTTCTGAAGAAACCTCAGTTTGAGATAAGGTTCTCCTCTTCCTATTTATAACATTATGTAAAGCGCAGCTTTGAAAGAAAGCTGCCTTAATCATGCATTTTTTCATCTGTGTTTCTGACTTCTAGCACAGCTCACAGTTTTCACAGGTGAGATGAGCTTGGAATAATTACAAGTTTAGTCTTACCACCTTCTTGGTTTCTGCCTGGAAGTAGAAGATCCTGGACCTATGCAAAGGTGCTGGGCTATCTTCATTCTGCCTCAGCAGCATCTTCCAGCCTGTCTGCCTTCCAGCATAAGAACATGCTTGCACTTTCACTGAGTGGGTGGTAGATAAATCCAGACTTAACTGAGATGTGTTCCCTGTAAATATAATAATGGCAGTCTTGTTATCAGATGGTGAATATTCACCAGTTCATAAAAATCAGATTCTTTAATTAATTTAGATGGGAACAGGTTTAGAAATCTCTAAAATCAATAGATCTTTCTGGAGAACCTTAGCTAGCACCGTAACTACTATATTACAGAACAGCCCATTAACCATTGAAGAGATGGACTAATTCTGATACCGAAGCCTCTCCAGTATGGTTTAGGTAAATTATTCCTGTTCAATATTGTGTCTGTGAGCTATTGTTTTGATTATCAAGTGCAATAAGGAGCTCAAGTCTGGTATATATTTTGTTGAAACTCATAAAAATGTGGCAAGACCTTTATAGTCCATATACTTGCAATTCTGCACTCTGATTTTAATAATATTAGAACATTTAAAATATGTTCCTGATATTTCAGGGGAATTACAAAACCAGCATCTCTGGATCTGAAGGGTGTTTGTTGGATGTTTAGATCATTCCAAAGGCTCTGTAAACCACTGTAAACCTGCTTTACCAGTGCTTTCTTTTTATATTCAAGTAGTTTTGTCTATTCATTCAGGCATTACAGATGGACGAGCAGAGGCAACAGAAAACGCATAAGGTATTTGGCCAAAATCAGTGTCATAGCTGGGAACCGCCTTCAAGAGTCTTACTTCCTCAATACAGGAGCATTTTATCCCTTCTATATTCCTAGTACTTTCAAGATAGATATTTGGAAGCAAAATCCATGCTTCATCCACTGTATTTGAAAATTAGGTTTCCGATAATAAATGTTACTAGAAAAAAAAAACAAAAAAACCAAAAAAACGAAGAAAATGAATGTAGCAAACTTCAACTATATTCATATTTGATATCTTTGAATTAAGAATGTATGGACTTACACAATTTATCTTTTTTTATATACAAGGGTAATTGAATAAACTGCAACAGCTAATATTATGCAGGGACGAGACAGGTTGTTAGAATGATCCCTTCTGGCCCTATGCACAGCAAAATCCACAACAGTTTATAACACATGGACAAAGGTAGGAGAATATCAGGGTAGCAAAACTGTGGTAAGCATTCTCTCATAGAAATACAGAAAAAACTACTTCCAGGTTTGCTGTCCTCATACATACTCAAAGAAAGTAAAATTTCTTTTACATTGGAGTTTGGAGTGTGGGTCTTTGCTGCTGACAGCCCAGGACAAGGCATGAAACAAGTATTTGCATAAGAAGCATCTATTTCCAACCTGAAAAGGCCAAAATAACTCTGTTCAATGAACAAGAGTGAAACCCATTTGCCCCCTTATATATTTGAATACCACTATAAACTGTGATAGACTAGAAGGTGAGGAAGAAAATGTATGAATATAAAAAGCGCCTACATGCTTTGGACATCTGGAGAATAAAGCATGTATCCTTCAGCATGAGATAAAACTATCTGATGCAATTATAATTTCAGCATTGTTGTACTGTGACAAACTTGACAACTGAAAGTCAATGATAACAAGAAGCCTAATGAAGCATCTGCAAACCATTCTCCGAATTACTGACATTATCACATAAGTAGTGATAAAATGTGAAAGAATACTGGACAAATATCAGCTGCTTCCAAACTTAGGAGAAGATAACGTATAATGAGCTTGGCATAGCCTTATGCTGATATGTGAATCAATCCTCCAAAAAAGCAAAGGAGAGGGCAGCTGGAAAACAGAGAAGGAAAAGACTGAGACAAACTTATGCAATGTTCCAGCATACATTAACTGACTGGTAGAACTTGCTTCTACTCACATTGAAAGGACAACAGGATAATCAAGACAAACCAGTGTTCTGTAATATATGGGATGATCCACAACCAAGACATTATATAGGTGGTTGAATGTGTCTTAAATGGTTTATTTGAGAAAAAAAAAGACACTTACAGAACATTTAATGACTTTTTGGCAATGCTTACTCAAGCAGACAATCTCTCATTAAACCTGCATGTGCCAAGGGAATCAAAAATAACTGTCTTTGGCTACATGACAGCAGAAACTAATATGTGTTCTTATTTAAAGGAATGCTGTCAATTTATACATAAAAATTACTGAAGCTTGCTTTTATTTTCTACTATTTGCAACAGTCAAATGTTACTGACATGATGGTAACCAAAAGATTAGAGTCAAAGGCATTTTGTTTCCTTTCATATTTTTTTCAGCAATTTTCCTTGCTATTTCTTCTGCTTGTGCAGGTGTTTCACATAAAAGCAGGAGAAAAAACTGGTTTTGAAAATGGGGCAAAAAGCCATATACACACACAAGGGGATACCGAGAAACAGATATGGAATCTGTAAAGGAATTTAAAATTAATTTGAAATCAACTAATTTCCCATCTGATGTTGCATTTTAAAATATCAAATATTTAAAACATTGACCATATGCTATACTTCAGTCATATACATAAACCTTACCTTAGAAGAACATTACAATTGATGAGTAAATAGTGAGCTCCTCATAAGTCTTGCCCTCAAGACTTTGCACCATCTGGATCACCCTCCTCTGGACACACTCTAATAGTTTGAAATGTTTCTTACATTGAAGTGCCCAAAACTGCACTGAGTACTCAAGATGGGGCCACACTAGTGCAGTGTGGAGTGGGACTATCACCTCCCTCTACCAGCTAGCTATACTGTGCTTGATGCACCCCAAGACACGGTGGGCCCTTTTGGCTACTAGAATCCCAGAATCATAGGGGTTGGAAGGGACCTCTGGGGATCATCTAGTCCAACCCCACAACAGACCCAGCTCTCTCAGCCTTTCCTCATAAGAGAGATGCTCCAGTTCCCTAATCATCTTTGTAGCCCTCTGCTGGACTCCCTCCAGTAGTTCCTTGTCTTTCTTGAACTGGGGAGGCCAGAACTGGACACAGTATTCCAGATGTGGCCTCAGTAGGGAAGAGTAAAAGGGGAAGATAACCTCCCTTGACCTGCTGGCTCTTCAACCTCTTCTTAAATGCACCCCAGGATACCACTGGCTGCCTTGGCCACAAGGGCACATTGCTGGCTCATGGATAAATTGTTATCGACCAGGTCCTTCTCTGCACAGCTGGTTCCCAGCAGGTCTATCCCTAACCTGTACTGATGCATGGGGTTATTCCTCCCTAGGTGCAGGACCATACACTTGTCTTTGTAGAATTTCATTTGGTTCCTCTACGCCCAACTCCCTAGCCTGTCCGGGTCTTGCTGAACGGCAGCATAGCCTTCAGATATATCAGCCACTCCTCCCAGTTTTGTTATCATCAACAAACTTGCTGAGGGTACACTCTGTCCCTTCATCCAGATCATTGATGAATATGTTGATCAAGACTGGACCCAGTACAGCTAACTACAGGCCTCCAACCAGAATCTGCATCACTTGTCACAACACTCTGAGCTCTGCCCTTCAGCCAGTTCTCAGTCCACCTCACTGTCCACTCATCTAACCCACACTTCCTATGCTTACTTATGAGGATGTTATAGGAGACAATGTCAAAAGCCTTGCTGAAGTCGAGGTAGACAATACCCACTGCTCTCCTCTCATCTACCCAGCCAGTTATGAGCTATATGAGCTGATAGCCAGACGGCTATCAGATTGGTCAAGCATGATTTCCCCTTGGTGAATCCATGCTGATCACTTCTGATAACCTTGGAGGGGTGCAAGAAGATCCACCATAGCCATATACACCCTTGAGGTGGTTGGTCTTCTGGTTCTCATCTAGGGAGGCAGCTAGGGAACATTTGTTGCTGCTCTGGTTGGCTTGACTTATTCCCCAGTTGGATGTGATGGCATGAGCATTGCCACTTTGGACCCCACCCTTCAAGTCCTTCAGTTTAAAGCCTGCTTCACTGAGTTGGCCAGCCTGCAGCCAAAGATTCCCTTGCCTCTTCTAAATGGGTGGATCCCATCCCTCCCCAACAGGTTATAGTCATCAAAGAATATCTTGTTGTCATAAAAGCCAAAACCCTTGTGATGGCACCAGCCACATAGCCAGAAGTTGATATGCATTATATGTCTGTTTCTGGCTGCCCCCTTTCCTCCAACTGGTAGAGTGGAGGAAAAGTTAACTTGGGCACCAATATTTTTCACTTGCACTCCCAGGGCTTTATAGTCTTCCTTGATTCTGCCCAGGTTCTGGCTTGCAGTGTCATTCATGCCCACATGAAAGAGTAACAGTGGATGCAGTTTGTGCTCTTGACAAGTTGTGCCAGGGTACACTGTTGACTCGTATTCAACTTGCCATCAACTCAGACCTCCAGATCTCTTTCTGTGGGGCTACTCTGCAGCCTCTCATCCCCAATTTGTATGTATAACCAGGATTACCCTGTCCCAGGTGGAGAATCTGCCATTTGCTCTTGTTAAATTTCATATGGTTGGTGATTGACCATCTCTCTAGTTTATCCAGATCTCTCTGTAAGGCCTCTCTACCCCCAAGGGAATCCACAGCTTCTCCTAGTCAAGCATCATCCAGATTATTTCTAAAAACATTAAAGAGCACTCACCCTAAAATTGAGACCTGGGGAACCACACTGGTTTGAGTCCACCCCATCAGCCAATTGTTCACCCAGCATATTATAGACTTGTCTAGCTGTCTGCTGGACATTTAGTCCAGAAGGATACTGTGAGAGACAGTATAAAAAGCTTTGCTAAAATAAAACCAACTAACAAAACCAAAAACCCCAAACATATCTACTGGCTTCCCTTGGTCAGCTAGATGGGTGACCTTGTTAAGTTAGTTAAGTTAAACAGATAGTTATAAAGAGGTTGTAAAGAAAGAACTGCCATGTAATGAAATATTAATAAGTGTATAAAGAATGAAATACTTGACTTGCAGCTGATGGCTTACCTTTTGAAATAGGAAATATTTATTTGATTCATCATTAACAATTAATATTCACATGTCTATGTTCCTAGCTTTCATGGTTTGACATAAAATTCAAGTTATTGATCTGAGGAAAAATAGATTTTATGTTATTGGTTAAATATCCTTATTAGTGGCTTTAATAAATAATTAATAATTAATAATTTTCAAAGAGATTATTAAAGATATGTGTTTATATGCAACTGTGGTGTCTCACAGATATTAAGACAGTTGTATAAAAAGATGGGCATCTTAAAATAATAAAACAAAAAGCTGAAAGAATTAACTTTCTTGTAGTATTTTGCAGGATTTTTAAAAATTCTATTCTACCAGTGATCTGAAGTAAGCTTCAAGTTCTATTAGGATATCTAATTATACATGAAATGCCTGTAGTTAAAAAACTGTAAATATTTAGACATTTATAGTGTTTCTTCACTGCTACAACTATTAACACTAAGCATGCTAAATACTTTATATTTAATAAGTTTTGATGCATTTTTAAGAATCCTGTAAGTTCAGATTTTTATAGAAATTGATATAATTTAAAAATTATTAAGAATGAAGTAATATCTAAAAGGATTATATAATATTTTTTGGAAATTATATTGTAAATATGATTTGGTCTGGAGTATGAAGAAATGAATAAGATGAGAAAACTATGTGGAAATTACTATTCAGTCATCTAAGATATTTAAAATATTTTGAGCTAGGAGAGCAAAGGTTATGGGAATTTTGATAATAGGGTACTTTCCAACAACTTTGCTTTTGCATACTTGCTGTGTTGTCCTATATTGTTAAAGGTGATTTGGATAGCTACTTTTTCTTTTTTTTTCTTTCTTTCTTTTTTTTTTTTTTTTTTAACCTGTTAAATTAATGAAAGGGCATGCTGTCTTGCTCTCTTGTGCCTCAGTAGCTACAGCGTTGTCTGAAGTTTGGAAATCATAGAATCATAGAATGGTTTGAGTTGGAAGTGACCTTAAAGATCATCTTTTTCCAACCCCACTACCATGGGGAGGGACACCCTCCACTAGACCAGTTTGCTCAAACCCCAAATGAGTCATTACAAAGAATTAGATAAATGCATGTGCAATATGCAGGAGTGCAACAATCTTAAGAGCAAAATTATTGTTTAATGAAAGATCTTGTCTATTAAAAAGTTAATGTTAAAGTCTAGAATCAGAACTGAATATTCAATGTCTTGTTTAAAAATGTTACTTTAAAATCATAATGTATATTGAGCTTTCTCATATATGCACCATTTGTTATTTAATAGGCATTGCAAGATAATGAGAAACACATGCTTAATTTATGCTTTAATTACATATAGTATGACTTCATCAGCCAATTATTCTAGTTTCCAAGTGCAGGAGCTTCTGAATGTAGAAGCAGATTTTCAGTTAAATTTAAAATCACATTGAAGTATCTTTGTTCTTTGTTTTAAACTAAATAAGCATGTTTTCCCTTTTTGCATTTAGATTGTTGCATGTCCTTGCTGAGAGAAAGAGGACACTATATGTATTATCAATATGGAAGTTAAAAAGTTGATAGCACTTTAATATGCAGCTTGAAAGTTGATCTAAATTTCTGAGAGAGATTTATACCATTACTAGCTTCCTAAAGAGGAGTCCATTTTTATTCAAATAAAACCAAACTGGATTTTTTTCAGTGATCTTTTTCACCCTCTATATAACTATACTATATTGCATACAGTAATGCACTTTCTAGAAATGTGTCCAACTACAGTCTTTGTATCAATAACTTGATATACAAGAATTGTGAGTAGATAACCTAAAATGTTAAGATTAGTCTTCAAATCTGTAACACAAATTCCAAGGTGAATAAAATATTTCTGGACAAAATATATTCAGCATGAGAATGGAAATAGCTGCTATCCTTAAAAGACTGGATGTCACCTGTATCTTAGGCCAATGAAAATCCACAAAAACATGGACAGCATAGACTAGTATGGTAAGAGAGTAATCTGAGTTAGAACTGAACTGAACAGAGAACGAGTGAGAGAAGAAAATCTTTCCCATCTGACATATTTTAAATAAAGTATTCCTTGGTTAATGGAAGTTTAGAATGAGTTAGGCATATGATTTTCTTGCATCCAAACTGGAATAGATGACATACAAAAATACCAAAAGTAAGGTTTAAATAAGTGAAAACAAAAATCACTGAATGGCTGAGATTTAGAATTCAATAGACCTATCCTATGATAACTTAAGTAGCCAAGGATATTGTACAAAGTTTCAGAAGCTCTTACAAGAACATCAAAATTATTGTGTAATGCTGTTTCATGATTTAACCCGTCCAGCAGATGAAACAACCACACTCCTGTTCACTCACCCCGCCCCCCAGTGGGATGGGGGAGATAATAAAAAATGAAAAAAAAAAAAGTAAAACTCATGGGCTGAAGTAAAGACAGTTTAATAGGACACAAAATGAAGACAATAACAATACTAATGAAAATAAACAAAACCAAATGATGAACAGCACCATATCTCAGCACCCAAAGTCAATGCTCCACAAGACCCCAAGCTGCCCCACCCTTTGGCCCACCCTCTAGCTATATAGAGCATGATGTCATATGGTATGGAATATCGCTTTGGTCAGTGTGGGTCAACTGTCCTGGCTGTGTCGCCTCCCTGTTTCTTGGGCACCCCCACCTTCTCATTGGCAGGCCAGTATGAGAGGCTGAAAAGTCCTTGACTGCTTGGCAACAACTAAAAACATCCATGTGTTATCAACATTATTCTCATCCTAAATCCAAAAATCAGCACTATCTTCTACTACTTTCTTCTGCTAAGAAGAAAATTAACTCTATCCCTGCTGAAACCAGGACAGCTGTGTACTATCAAGATGGATGATAACTGAAATAAGAATTTTGAAATTAAGGTTAGAGCAGAAGGTAAAGTGAGTAGCAAAACAAGCGGTAATAATTGTCTCAGTAAAAAG
Source organism: Balearica regulorum gibbericeps (assembly GCF_011004875.1). Classification (NCBI taxonomy): domain Eukaryota; kingdom Metazoa; phylum Chordata; class Aves; order Gruiformes; family Gruidae; genus Balearica; species Balearica regulorum. The sequence continues at coordinate 48,309,143 of NC_046188.1, read as the reverse complement.
CATGCATCTTCATCAGCGGGGTTCTACTATACTAAGATCACATGCAAAATCTCTTGATTTCAAGAGGTAGAATATCCTCACCTGCTGTTTCTCAACTGATATGTTCAGTTTAAAGGTTAATATAGCTCTGTACAGTGAAACAGTAGAGTGCAAAGGTGAAAGTGGGACCCAACACAAGAAATAACTAGTGGTTAACCATTGCATGTTTTAATAAAAAGAATATTCAGCTACATAACATAGTGATTTATCTCTCCCTTTATCTGCTTCCAATGCAGAAAAATAAGAAATGATTGTTTTCATCATATACTCAAACAGTAAATTTATAATCAATGTCCATATATGTATAACTTTCTGATCCACTTATCAGGACTTAGAATAACCAGAGGAGCTTCATATAGTCTCCCCTCTGTCATCTGTCCTCAGAGAACAAGAACATAAAGCAGAGAATTTGTCTTCTCCAAGAACAGAATAGGCCTCTCTCTACAGTAGCTATTTGGTGAGCTGTAAAGCATCGCAAATCTACTGGCATCTGGCAAAGAAATCTAAACCAAACAAAAATATGAAAAAAGGCAACATGAATGTAAAGCACTAAATGCTTTGTTTTCACAAATATTTTAACACATCTAGATCCTAATAGAAACCAAAATAACTACTACATTTGATATTTATGTCTTCTCTAATCACATCTGTCTCAACAGTAGAAGATATGAGAGCACAGGAGAGTGTATCAGCTAATAAGAATGAATTTTGCTTGTAAGCATTTTGTTTCACAATATTTTTCATTATGGGGAACACATTTCTGCCACTGCATGTAACAAAGGCATTTTACTTACACTGAAAATTCATTGGCACTATGTTTGCCATGATGAAAATAACAACATGCCACAGCCTGCAGGACTGGCAGAGTTGCTACATAGTTATTGGTTTGTTGTTTGTTTGGTTTTGTTTGTTTGTTTGTTTTTAAATCAAAGACCTATCCATGTGTTTGGGTCTTTGTTTCAGATATTTCAGGGCTGGTAAAGGAATCACACCTCCTTACTAGGACCTCAATCTGATGTGAAGCCTCATTAGTGTCTTTCTTAAAAAAGACACCACTTGCTATGAATTATCAAATGTGTATATCTTCCCTTTCCTTTTTCTCCTGCACTCCCCTTTCTTTTCCTTTAATTGTATGTGAGAGCCTTTTAGCAGGTTTTTGAGTAAGTGCTTGATGTTACACAGAGTTGCATGATCAAAAGACAATCCTGCAATTACCTAGAAATAAGTTTAGGTAGCAATCTGGCCATAAAACATCTGGTGAAGAGGCAACAGATAGACACATGGTATCACCAGGAAAAGCAAAACATAAAAAACCCCTCATAGCTGAGTTGTGGCAGTGTAATGAAAGAATAATGCATTAGTCTTTTATTTTGCATTGTAATGACTAAAACACAAAACATGGCCTACCTGGAAGACTAAAATGATACTATCACTGTTAACTCAAGGACTTCTTAATTAGAAGTCATGGGAATTTACATTTTTGGTGCTGCTAGAGAAGATTCTAAATTAAAAAGTAGCAAAATTAAAAAACCTATCTTGTTTTCTCTGAATATGGGAGAACCAAATGCAATTAGATACATAGGCCTAGGGAAAAAGGAGAAAGAAAACAAAGTTTTGAGTCACCTCTCTGCCACTAGAGGCAACTGCATTAGAGATAACACCTTTCACAAACTGAAAAAGCTCTATCTCAATGTGAGGGGTGTTTTTTTATGAACCTGACTTGTATTGGAAAACTATTTCATTACCTCGTTATTGATGGCTGGAAATTTTCTTTTCATTTCAAGCCTTTGATTATTCTTGGACATTTTTTAATCTGTTTGTACTTTAATTTATAACACTGAACTTTGGGATGGGATCTTATATTCATCCTAAATCCTGCATGCTGTATGCAAATAGAAGGACTGAAATGGCATAGGGATGCAACTATCTTGCTAAATAAATTAACACTTAGAAGAAAATATAGGAGTAGATCCCCGATCATGCTGAGCCTTGCTTTGGACACATCCTACCAGCTCCCCTTATGACAAAAACCTGTGCAACTTGTCATGGTTCAGCCTAAGCCACAGCTGAGCATCACGCTGCCACTCGCTCACCCCCTCGGTGGGAAGGGGAGCAGAATGTCAACATAAAGGTAAAACTCATGGGTCTGGATAAGGACAGTTTACTAGGACAGCAAAAGGAGAGGGAAACAACTATACTTATAATAGAATATACAAAACTGGTGATACACAATGCAGTTTCTCATGCAACGACTGTACAACTCAGACCACATGCTCAGAACCCTCCTGAAGCCAGACTGTCCCCGAGCCACGCATCCTGGAGCCATGCTGCCCCTCCCCGACTAGCCCCTTTTTATGCTGAGCATAATGTCACATGGTATGGAATACCCTCTTTGGCTAGTTTGGGTCACCTGTTCTGGTTTGTGTCCCATCCCAGCTTCTGGTGAAAATTAACTGTCCTAGCCAAACCCAGGACAAGTTTTATGGAAAGATCACTTAAGTGTCCCTGTCCTATTATTGATATGATCTAGCAACAGGCAGGTTTGTTCTGCACCAGGCACAGTCCTGCAAAACTACACCAGTGTGGTTTATGTCATTATAATCCTTTGTGTGTCCTCACATTATGCTTCTGGGCATGTCACATACAGTTCCAGCATTACACTGAAAAATTATCATTGACAGGAGTTTTAAGGCAGTATCTCATTTTTCTAATACTTCATGTGCCAGCCAGAGGAGTACAATGTCCAGGCCAAAGAGATCAAGAACAGAGACATGAAATGGCTTCACCTTTGCTTTGGTTAGCCTGGCTACATACACAGAAGTAAAGAAACAGTAGTAGCATTAGGTTAAAAATCACTATACCTTTGATGGCAACAGACATCCTATCCTACTATGGTTCACGCAGTCTTTGCCAGGTCAAACTGCACCCTAGCCATTCACAGTTTCCAAACCCTTGTTCCCAGGCCTCTCTGTTTTCTGGGATGAATTTAGCAGTGAAGCATTCACCTTGACTGCCCTACCTGTTCCTACCCCATCTTCTGGAACAGGGATGCAAGGAGCATCCCTTCTGCCCAGCCCCCTGACAGCCCCCTCCCTCTCCAAGTGGAGTCAGCTCTGCGGAGTGATAGAGTTCATGCTAAGGAGGGAAAGAAATTCAGTAATAAACTTGGACCCAAAGAACACAGAAAATTATTGCAAGATCTTTTCAACAAATGTATGAAACACTATCACTTGATGATCTCTTAGTCAGCAACCATGTTAGGCACATTTTTGTAGGAACTCATCTGTTTCCAGTGTACAATAGTGAATACAGGGATATAAAATTCAAATTACAGGAAGATCAACTATTTTGAAGATGGGCTATAAATGGAAAACATTAGGAACTTTTTAAACCTCTTCCTTTATCCCCAGATACCCTTTTCATTCCCTTACTGTCTACGAGCAGGAAATCCCTTTCCACAACTTTAGCTGTTCAGCTAATGTAAAGCTGTTTGTGGCAATGGACTTCAGACAACCACAGGTCAATGTTGATCAAAAAAGCTTATGGATGCTGAGGTGATAAGAGTTTATAATGCAGCACTAAGCATCCTATACAAACAAATGTAAAGAAAAAATATAAAGAACCATTTCTATCTTTTTCCCTGTTTTCAATATGTGACATCCAAAATTCCATTAAAAATAGCTGTTTAATGAAAACAGCCGGCTATACTCTGCATTGAGTTATGATGCAGTTTATGCAAGAACTTTTTATCTGCAAGGATAAATCTAATATAGAAGAAAACATAAATATTACAGTCACTGAGCAATTATGGAGCAATTATGATGCAATAAACTACAAAGTGTGTACACATGTAAATACAATAAGCAATTTTTTCATGTTTATGAATGTTTTTAAAGTTATTGAATATGCCAAAATTGAATAATTCACTTCAAGAATCTATTTACTGTTGTAAATTGCTCATACATCATCTACTTATTTCTCAGAATTATTCATCGTGTGAATGAGATTTAAAGATGAATCAGTAATCTACATGAACAGTTGGTACAATCTAAGTCTGCTGTGAGAAATGGGGAGCAATATTAAGGCCAGAGGTTTTCATTGCACAATTATTGTAGATTGATTGCACTCATAATTTTACTCCACAAGGATAGATGGTCAAAAGTTGTAATATGTAAATCATCATTCAAAGAATTCATGAAGTTTAGAAGTGTAGATCTTTAAATGATATGTGTTATGATGTTAAGTACTACCCAGCAATAAACTTTCATTTATAGACAACTGTTTGAATGTATTTACACAATGAGGCAATGTGACAGCTTTATGCCAAATTTACAAGTAGGATGGATGAAGTGTGAAATACATAACATATCTAATTGAATAGTGTTTCACTGTCTATTGAAATTGGGCAATCAGATTTTAAAATGTATGTATAACTGTCTGTAATACCTCTAGTTAAGTGGAAGAACTCATTCATTTATATTGAATAATATTTCCCCTTTTTGCAACAGCACAATACGGGGACCCCCTATGCTTCTGCCATCATCCATTCCCTAACCAGCTTTTCCCTCATCTTGTATTTATGTAAACCACTGGGTTTTCCTCAGTGTAAAACCTTGCGCTTGTTCTTGTTAAATTCCATTCTGCTTTTTCCAGTTATTTTTCCAAATTTATTACTGTATTTTTTATTCCAATCCTGTACAAGAGTCTTATGGATCTTAATAGTTTAATACCATTCACATCTGTACCAAATAGAGGACATCATCCTCTCTATTCCATCATCCAGACCATCAATGAAATTACTGAATAGCACTCAATCCACAGCCATCTGCAAAACTTAACTGAAACATCCTTCTCTTTTGATAGCTTCTCTCCAGTCCTGCATTATGACAACCTTTCCAAGAACTACAATGAAGAACGGTTCTTAAATAATTGTATCACTGAGCTGACACTCTACCTAAGATTTATAGATGACATCTTTATTATCTGGATTGGAAATTTGGACTCCCTTATTGATTTTTACCACAAATTCAATAATCACCACTCTCCATCAAACTGCCGCTGCAACACTAGCAGCCATTTCCTACAGCAACATCAGCAGTGGTAACTTGCAAGTGTGATAAATTGAAAACTAAAGGCCAGCACATCTCCAGGCATCAAAATCAGCTCCCTAAAAGCCTTTATATACAGTTGAGGCCTATGCCTCAACTGCTAGAAGAGTACTCGTGGTGCTCAAGATTTTTATCCATCAGGAATACTCATGTAGAAAAGTTTTTGAAACACTATGTAAAGGAATGTTTTCAGAAATGAAACACTATTTAAAGAAAGTACAAGATGACACTTCCATCCATCACTGAACATACACCTTCTATTGTCACATCCCATCCCATTCCAGATCCTATACAAAGTGTCATTAAATAATTACAACTTGTAATACAAGAAACATCTTGCTCTTTAAACAGGTCTGCAGCCTCACTACATTGATTTTGAAAGGAAACTCCTTGTGTTCTCAAGCACACTAAATGTATAAAGGTTTTGCTTGAGTAAAGAATAGAAAATGTACCAACATATCTCTACTGTACTACAATAAATATTCTCAACCACAGAACAACTAGTATCCAACAAATGTTACAGCTGCATGTTTCATGTAGTACTCCATACTCTCATGGTAACTGTGGAGATGAAATTCAGCAACATTTCTGTACAAGAATAATAATTCACACAGAAAATCTGCATAGGACCACACACTTCTAATGGAGGAACACGTCCTACAAAATTCAAATTCCATAACGTCTTTAGTCTTAAACCCAAAGGGGAACCTGCAAAACTTCTGAAAAAGAAAATTCTGCAAATTAAAATTCATAATTCACTTCTGTGTTTTTTTCATATCTAGAAAAATGAGAATTTAGGAGTTTGGTACATTCTAGTCTTCCTATCCTCTCCTACCCTTTCCAATTTTCATGCTATAAACTGTTGTCTACTTTCCCTTACATAATTTATTAATAATTTCTTACTTAACTCCCCACTCCTGTTCTGCTCCCTATGCACCAACCATCTTTATTCCAGAGACTTACTCTAAAATCTGAGTAAAAAATGAGCATTTTTTTCTCAATTTGTGTTGAGTTTTGAATCTGTTTTTTCTGTTTTAGACCTAAAGAATGTATGTTTGCCTAAAAGGGTGTCTAATTCTTTTAAGTATATCAATTGGTCTAAAAAGAGATACCAACTCTACTTTCAAACATTGTCTGTCTTTAGACCCTCATATCTTCAGTAAAACACCCTTTTTCTTCAGCAAGTTGGCATCTAAACAGTGTTAACTTCATCAAGAACGTATTTACCCTCTTTGGCTTAGTTTTGAGACTGTTCTGAGGCAGTTTCAAAGCCTCAGTAAATTCAAAGTATCAGCCAACATCAAAGAAAAGATGACTTGCTTGACAAGATTTGCTCATGGCATATACTCACCTCCTATGACCCATGACCTTGCTATCTTCCAGATGCTTACAGCTTGCTTGATTATTTATTCCCAAATTACCTGGGAATTGGAGGTCATATAACACATATAATGTGTACTTGGAGAAGACTTCATGTTGCCATGAAAGCCTAGTTAGCAATAAAACTGCAAGACTTCATTGCTAGTTATGTTAAAAGGACAAGAGAAGCAAAAAATGTAACCATTGTAATAAGGTCAGAATTCATTACCATGAAAAATATTTTTAATATTAAGGAGGCATTCTTTAGACCATTCATTGTTGGAAGCTTTTTTCTATGAAATGTTTTTATAATGCCATATTGCTGGGTATTTGCTTCCTTCCATTTCAATAAGTTTATTTCTCAGTTTTTGGAAGGAGAATTTTGCATCCAGTTTTGACCTGAGGAAACTGTATTTTTCCCAGAACTTTGCAGATTTACTGTTTCTTAACAAAAACTCATCTCACTCAAAAACTAGGCCTGATTCTTATTCCATCTCTGCAGTGAGCAAATTTTGTACTACTAGCTATGGAGCGAGAATGAGATATAACATAAAATAACCTATCAGCTGAATTCTGCAAAACATGCAGTTTCTTTTAGAATCTCATATTTTCTTTTCTGTCCCAAATTTCAATATTTTGTGGGGTTTGAAATTTAATTGATCTCTTTTTTGAATTACTATAACTGAAATCATTCCAGATCATTGTGAAGTGAGATTTGCCATCTTAATTTTGCTAAATGTTTGTGATTATGTTGTGTTTTGATAAGCCATGAGACTATTATAATACCATTGTTATATAATACCTATATTACACAAAACAGTGGAAAAAATTAGATCCAGAAAAACTCCTTTGAGATTTTCTTTATACTTTAGTCTAAGATATTTGATACATATGAAATGAATAGGCATCGAGAGCATCCAGGATCTGGGAGAAAGTGCTTAGAGTCACATAGGATGATTTCTAGAATTTCTTGTAGCTTTTTCTGGACTACACACAAATACTAATATGGCAGCTCATCTCTATAGTCAAAGCTGTGATCAGGTAGCAGTTCACAACAGCATTCCCTAAAGCTCTTTGTGAGGTGAAAGTCAAATTGCACTGAAAACTCTTCAGGGGATGAGGGGAGCAACTGAACCTGTCAGCTAGCTTGTGGAAGGAAACACAACTCCTGCACTCGGAATTTGAATGGTATGTGGAAGGAAGAGCAGCTTTACTGATACACTTAATTCAGAGGAAATCTCATTTGCTCTAAGGGCTGCAGAAACAGTGCTTGACATAGATGAAATAAGTCGAAATCCAGACCAATTGAGCAGAGGATCAATGACTTTGCAAGTATCTGGGTTTTACGCTGCAGGAGAGACATCAGGCACTTCTCAGATTCTATTAGCTAGAAAGATGTAACTATTCCTGGAAATAAGGCATATGTACATTTCTCTCCCTGATATTATTCCTTGCCTTAACTAAATTGTTTTATTCTTGAAACCAAGTATTTAATTCTCTTTTTCTTGTTCTCAAAGGAAGATGTTAGTGGCCAGTGCAAGGAAGGTTGTGTCAGATATGAGTTATAACCTACATTCCACTAATTACACATGAAATTCCCTTTCCCGAAACTTTAAATTAAGCTCTGCATCTTCTGGGGCTCTTGTATTGCACTTAATCCTATCCTCTTCTCAAATATTCACTAGCTGCAAGTATGCAGCATATAGATGTCAGCAATATTATGAACAGTCCTCTGGATTTTGTGGGTCAGATTCAATTTGTTTCACACAAATAGACTCTTGCTTTCTTTGTAGCCAGCTTTTATAAATCAGTCTTTTGGATTCCCTGTCCTGGGAATCTGTCTGACAGAGACTTGCATATTATGCAAATTTGCTGCTGAAGCAACAAAAATGTTACTGCATCTTTGGACTGAGTTTTTAACCTTTGTTCCCTTATATTCTTCTCTAGTACAACACCAGAATTTTAATGCAAAATCTATGCACATAAATTCTTATGTTTTCATAAATTAAACTTCCAAGATATGCTGCCCCTCATTTGAACAGTATTTGTGTTCTAGCTGGTCAGAATATGTCAAAGACACCTTAAGAAGAGACCCTGCATCTTGACTTTCACCTCTGCTACCATTCCAAACAAATCCACCTTTTTTCTGTTATTATTTCAAGGTTTTCTTGACAAGTGAGTACAGAAATAGAGATAAAGCCTGACTGACTCAATTTGTTTCAGGCCCGTAGCCTACAGTCACAGTGAAAAGATTAATGCACTACAGCAAATCTCCTCCTGGGCATCCAACTTGGAGGCATCTTTTCAATTTTATTTTATTTTTTAAACAAACATGAAGAGAAAGTGAAAATATATCAGTCAATGTCTTTTCTCCCTCACTCTTCTCAAATTGCATCCATGCTTTGGTTTTCAAGGTACTCTGAGTTGCAAAAGAGTGAGCTTGCTAGAAGTGGCATCTTCACAGTCATTCATTATGAAACATAAACCCTCAGACATGAAGTAAAGCTATTTTAAACAACATTTTACCAGTGCTTCTCTATTCTGAATAATATTGTGGTCAGTTTCTAAGAGCAATCTGCACAGACATTTGTGTCATTTACACTGTGGAAGTCTATGGTATGTTAAATTTATAATACATGAGACATATGCCAAACCTTTAGGTTGTTTGCTGTTTGGCTTCTAAAAATAGATATAATTTTGCATGATAATAAAATGTTGTTCAGGAGTCAAAAACTGCAGGTTGGAAAAAATCTTCTCATTAATATATTCAACAGCACACTGAGAATAAAAAGTGTCAAAGAATTTGTTTCCAAAACACAAGCACAGGCTCACTTCCTTAGGCTATAAACTTTTTTCATGTGAGTTTCTGCTGAATTTTTCCCTACCAGCTTCTGGTTTCTTGTTATACATATTATATGTATTTCAGAAGCCATTTTAAGTGCTGCCCCACGTAACTTAAGAAATGCAGTCTTCTAACTTGAAAAACCAGTGAAATACTTAGACAGATATTTCCTAGGAATTGACTCCATAAGATATGGTAATATGGCAGCCGCTGAGGAGAGCTGCTCCGGTGCCGGACCAACCCACAACAGAGTGGCAGATCTTGGCACACAGGAGGTTTCCTTGAGGAAGAAAAACACCAGGGCAGCAGAGAGACCTGCCAGGAGCTGGCAGCTCTTGCAGGAGCCGCTGATGAGGCCTGGACATTGCTAGAGCATTGGTGGCCACCCCCACGCCTGTAACAAGCAGCCTAGGGAGCGCAAGCTATCCTGAGCACTGCGAACAGAGTGGGCAAACAGAGCTTGGCATGCCAGCCAGGCCGTGGTGCAGCAGTTCGAGTGGGAGGGCATGCAGGGAGGGCCTAGTCACACCACCAGCTCAAGAGCTGAGTTCCATTGGTGTTTATCACCCTCTCGGAAGGAACTTAGCTATGGCGTCCACCCGGCAGAAAGCTGTGTCCTCTGTACTCACCAGAATGGATGTGGCAACCCAGACAGAGCTCTGTGAAAACACGCAGCCACCCAGGTCTCAGGCTGCAGGCAGTGCCAGAGCCTGTCACTGGGAATGAATGGCAGTAGGGAGAATGGCTGTGTGACATGTGATCAGATGAACAATCTGCTCAGCCTGGAGGCAGAGCTGTGAGAGGAAGCAAAAAGGTTAAGGAGCATCAGGGAGGCTGAGACAGACTGGTGGAGCCATGCTCTGCCCTCCCCAAGACAGAAACAGGGACAGACAAAACCCAGGATCGACCCTGTATCCTCCCCCTGCCAGGCAGAAGGCAGTAGCTGAAAATAAAGGAGTGAATGAAGCAAGTTCACACTCAGGGTGGCAGGTGAACCTCCTCCTTGCCCACCTCACCCTCCCAGGTGCCTCTGTACAACAGGTGTGAGGCTCTGGCTGTGGAAGGCCAGTCAAAGGAGGACATGGTTGATGGTCCGTCTATACCAGAGGTGTCACCAAGGTCACAAAGGCCTGCAACCGGTATTGTGACCACCTCCACGAGGAAGAAAAAGTGAGTTATAGCTGTAGGCGACTCCCTTCTGAGGGGTATGGAGGGTCTGATATGGCATAAAGACCCTCCTCTTAGGGAAGTCTGCTCCCTCCCTGGAGCCCAAGATAAGGACATTACTAGGAAACTTCCTAGCTTGGCACAGCCTTTGGACTACTACCCACTACTGCTCTTCTATGTGGGTGGCGACAAAGCTGCAATGTGTAGTGCAAGAGCAATCAAAAGAGACTTCATGGTCTTGGGACAGTTACTGAAGGTGCACAGGATATTTTTTCCTCTCTCCGTCCAGTTGGAGGGAGCAACATTGGGAGGAACAGATGGATGCAGTCCATCAATACATGGCTCCGTGGCTGGTGTCACCACCGCAATTTTGGGTTTTTCAATAATGGGATGGCCTACACAGCACCAGGCTTGTTGGTGTCATGTGGGATTCACCTTTCTCAAAGGGGAAAGAGGGTTTGAGCCCAGGAGCTAGCAGGGCTCATTGACAGAGCTTTAAACAGAACTTGAAGGGAGAGGGGGATAATATTAGGCTTGCCTGTGACAAGCTGTGGGATGACACACCAAGGTCAGGGGAATGGGGTGCTAGTGAGGGCCCTCAGCCTGTTGCTCGAAGACATGCCAGATACACTGCAGCACACTTGGAGTCTTACAGAGATAGGCTAGGGGCTCCTGAGGTAATAGGAACCAACAAGAAAACACTGGTAAAGTACCTCAATGGAATTCCAGCCAATTCAGCCAGTAAGTCAGCTTCATGGGGGGGCCAACTGAAATGCTTCTATGCAAATGCACGTAGCATGGGGAATTAACAAGGATAAATTAAAGACGTGCGCACACCTGCAGGGCTATGATCTCATTGGCCTCACAGAGATGTGGTGGGATGGCTCCTATGACTGGAATGTAGGAATGGAAGGATACAGGCTCTTTAGGTAGGACAGGCAGGGGAGATGAGGGCAGGTGTCGTCCTCCCATGACAGTGACCATCTAGAGCACGTGGAGCTCCACTTGGGGATGGATGAGGAGCCCACCAAGAGCTTATGTGTCAGGATTAAGGGGAGGGCAGGGACAGGGGACATTATAGTGGGGGTCTGCTACAGGCCACCTGACCAGTGAGACCGAGCAGATGAGGCCCTCCATAGACAGATAGGAGCACCCTCACATTCATAAGCCCTGGTCCTCATGGGAGACTTCAATCAACCCAGATATTCTTTGGAGGGACAACACAGCAGGACATAAGAAATCCAGAAGGTTCCTTGAATGTGTTGATGATAACTTCCTCCTCCAAGTGACAAGCCAATGAGGAGCGATGACATGCTGGACCTTGTTCTCACCAGCAAGGAAGGGCTGGTGGGGAATGTGAAGCTCAAGGGCAGCCTTGGCTGCTGTGACCATGAAATGACGGAGTTCAAGATCCTCAGAGCAGCGAGGAGGGTGCACAGCAAGCTTGCTACCCTGGACTTCAGGAGAGCAGGTTTTGGCCTGCTTTGTAGAGTACCATGGAACAAAGCCCTGGAGGGAAGAGGGGCCCAAGACAGCTGGATGGTATTCAAGCATCACCTCCTCCAAGCTAAGGAGCGACGCACCCCAGCAAAGAGGAAGTCAGGCAAAAATGCCCAAAGGCCTACATGGATGAACAAGGAGCTCCTGGACAAACTCAGACACAAAAAGGAAGCCCACAGAGGGTGGAAGCAAGGACAAGTAGCCTGGGAGGAATACAGAGAAATTGTCTGAACAGCCAGGGATCAGGTTAGGAAAGATAAAGCCCTGACAGAATTAAATCTGGCCAGGGATGTCAAGGGCAACAAGAAAAGCTTCTATAGATACGTCAGTGATAAAAGGAAGACTAGGGAAAATGTAGACCCTCTCCAGAAGTAAAGAGCAGACCTGATTACCCAAGATATGGAGAAGGCTGAGGTACTCAATGACTTTTTTGCCTCAGTCTTCACTGGCAAGTGCTCAAGCCACACCACCCAATTTGCAGGAGGCAAAGACAGGTACTGGGAGAAGAACCACGCACTGTAGGAGAAGACCAGGTTTGAGACCATTTAAGGATCCTGAAGGGGCACAAGTCCATGCGACCTGATGAGATGTATCTGCAGGTCCTGAGGAAAGTGGTGGATGAAGTGGCTAAGCCACTATCCATCATACTTAGTGAAGTTCCCACTGACTGGAAAAGAGGAAACATAACCCCCGTTTTTAAGAAGGGAAAAAAGCAAGACCCAGGGGACTATGGACCAGTCAGCCTCACCTCTGTGCCCAGCAAGATCACAGAGCAGATCCGCCTGGAAACTCTGCTAAGGCACACGTAAAATAAGGAGGTGATTGGTGACAGCCAACATGGCTTCACTAAGGGCAAATCGTGCCTGATGAATTTGGTGGCCTTCTACAATGGGGTTACAGTGTTGGCAGACAAGGGAGGAGCAACTGATGTCATCTACCTGGATTTGTGCAAAGCATTTCACATTTTCCTACATTACATCCTTGTCTCTAAGTTCGAGAAACATAGATTTGACAGATGGACTACTCAGTGGGTAAGGAATTGGCTGAATGGTTGCACTCAAAGAGTTGCAGTCAACAACTTGATGTCCAAGTGGAAATCAGTGATGAGTGGCATTCCTCAGGGGTCAGTATTGGGACCGGCACTGTTTAACATCTTTGTCAGCAACATGGACAGTGGGATCGAGGGCACCCTCAGCAAGTTTGCCAACAGCACCTAGCTGTGTGGTGCAGTTGACACACTGGATGGAAGGAACACCATCCAGAGGGACCTTGACAGATTGGAGAGGTGGGTCCATGCAAACCTCAGGAAGTTCAACAAAGCCAAGTGCAAGGTCCTGCACATGGGTTGGGGCAATCCCAAGCACAACCACAGGCTGGGCGGAGAATGGATTCAGAGTAGCCCTGAGGAGAAGGACTTGGGGGTGTTGGTGGATGAGAAGCTCAACATGACACAGCAATGTGTGCTTGCAGCCCACAAAGACAACTGTATCCTGGGCTGCATCAAAAGAAGAGTAACCAGCAAGTCGAGGAAGGGCATGAACCTGTTGGAGTGAGTCCAGAGGAGGGCCGCAAAGATGATCAGAGGGCTAAGGCAGCTCCCCTATGAGGACAGGCTGAGAGAGTTGGTGGGGTTGTTCAGCCTGGAGAAGAGAATGCTATAAGGGAGGCCTTATAGCAGCCTTCAGTTTCTGAAGGAGGCCTGCAGGAAAGATGGGTAGGGACTTTTTACAAGGTCATGGGGTAATGGTCTTGAATGAGTGTAGATTTAGATTAGATATTAGGAAAAGAATTGTTTACTGTTAGGGTGTTCAGGCTCTGGAACAGGTTGCCCAGAGAAGTTGTGGATACCCCATCCCTGGATGTGTTCAAGGCCACGTTTGATGGGGTTTTGAGCAACCTAGTCTAGTGGAGGATGCCCCTGTCAACTGTGTAGACTTGAGAGGTTTCAGATAGACTTCATTGGACAGATCTGCCTCAGGTATTTCTAGAAATGCCTCAAGAGGGGCTAGATGATGTGAGGTTTTATTTTATTACAAGATAATTTTGAAATGTGTTTGTATTTATTACAGAATTGAAATAAATCTAACCACTTTATTGTACTAAGTGAAAGGTCTGGTTGACATTTAACTGAAGGTTTCTGAACGGTATTACTTACTCCCTAATGTAGTTGCATTTCTCAATCAACCCCTCCTAAACCAGTAAATTAAAGATTTGCTCTTTTTAAGCTACAAGTGTCACTTGGAAATCTTCACTTGGGGCTCAGTCTTAGATTTCTTGGAAATCTTAAGCAATAGTCATCTGTTTTTCCAGCTGAGCAGTCAGGTGGAGTAAACAGACTGACCCGAATTTCACCCAGGGTGCAGGGCAAAACGATCAGCTGGCACCGAAGAGGATGTTTCAGGACATCCGATGCTCTTAACTGCCAGTAAGGGAATTTCAGGAGGAAGAAATAGAGCAGAGGTATCCGGCTCAGAAGTTTCCCCCCTTTCCCATCCTGCTTGGAGATCTGTGAAGATTCTCAGGCTTTACAACACAGTTACTGTATTGCAAACCCTGTAATTTGCAATATGGAAATAAAAAAATAGTTACATTGTAAGTCAACCCAACAGCTAAGGTGTGACAAATTACCCACACAGGCTCTCTTTACTGTGCACATTAGAGATACATACAGCACACTTGAAACTTACATAAAAGGTGTTCTCTTCATCAAAAGCATTTGGTGTCCTAAATTGATGCATGTAAAATGTTGGTTTGAAAACACTAATCATTACTGTTTAATATCAAGTTGGTATGAGGAATCAAGTGTAGCATGTTCCAGTAATCAACTTTGTTAATATAAGAAGGACAAATAAGCTGGTGAAAAATTTTGCTGAATTTATAGATTTCATAGAGTTTAAGACAAGAATAAACTGACTCAACTAGTTATGATTTGCAGAGGATACAATTTCATCTGTTCACCTCCTGTTAAACAAGTTTGAAGTGAAAATAAAATCAGTCATTGAATAACAATTGGTTCAGGCAATGGAGAAGATTATGACACTTAAAAATGCTTTACAATGAAAAGCCTATGAACGGGTCATGTGAGATACACACAGAAAATCATAGCAGGTAAAGCACTTCTAGGCAAAAATACACAAGAGAAATGCACTGGCATTTTCTTAATTGGAAATGCCTTCCTTAGATCTGGAGATCAGTTTGTCTCTGCACAAGTTAGAAAGATGTATTATTACATAACCAAGGAAGAGATTACTGTGTCCTTTCATAAACTTGATTTATTGTGTCTAACAACCCACTGACAGTCATCAGTATTTTTGGGAAAAAGTCCTTCTGGATTATTCTAGGGCTGACTGAACCCTGAAGCCAACTCCATAGAACTTGAAATGTATGAACATATTGAAATAAATATCTTTGCTATACGTATTTATGTTTTACTGAGTCCTTCACCTTCCCTTACTGATTACTTATTTTTAAACTTTTTTAGATTAATTTTTATTTAATATTTGTTCAAATCACCTTTCTCTTCACATGAACTTCATAGTAATCATCAGGGATAATGTTTTTAGTGTTTTAGAAAAAAAGTCTTCTCTCCAGGATGTTGACTAAATCATAAATTCATATTTCTCTAAATCATACAGCTGTTATTTTTTACATTTAAACTAAATTATCCCAAATATTTCTGATAAAAAACCCAGAACAATCTTGATTCAGATAAACAATTTTCAATACAAATAGGGTTAACTTTGAGTTACTCTGAAGTCATCACTAATAAAACAGTGCAAAAATCCATGACACTTAGTCTCATGGAATAGTTTAGATTGTAAGCAGTCTATAACTGTAAGGAGAAGAATATAAGAGTAATTTTCTGATGCAGAAAATAAACAAGTGTAGGCAAATATAAAAAACTGACAATACATTGGCTGAATGAAGTCAGATTTCTACTGAGGGAAAGTTGTCAAGCTGTAATGTTAGCTGATCTGGCTAACAGATAGGCATAGCATTTGAGAATCGTTTCTTATCAAAACAGTCTCTCCTCACAGCTCTGGCTTCTGTGTCATTCCTTTAAGAGATACATAATTCTTATGTTACACAAATCAGATCTCAAATGAAAATTCATTAATTTTAAATATATATGGGAAATTAAAATGAATTCTAATTCCCCACTCAGAAGCTAAATGATAGATGACATAAGATTTTTCATCTTTGCTCACTGTCAGTTGGTTCATGTGTACGTAGATTATTACCCCACACTTGTAGACCATATTCTATCTTTTGCTGTTGACAATGTTTTACTAACCTACTCAATTTTCCAGGTAGAATTTAGACAAATAATCCCTCTCCAAATCCTCTTTTCCTGCATTTTCTTCCTGTTTATAATTTTGAAGTAGATTAAAGGCATTAAAGGGCCAAGATATGCACATCACTAATATATATTGTGTATATATATACAAACAGCAAAGTAATATATTGAAGCAAATTTATCTAAAGCATCTGATATACAATATGGAATAGCATTATATGAATGTGCTAATACTCAATTGCGTTGTTATTGTCTTACGACTTTGATTATAGGATGAGGTTTGGCATCTTTTCCAGCTCTACTTGATTGCTGACTACTTTAAATTCCATTACTTTGTTTGAGACTCAAAGCTTTTTATGTACTCAGAGTGATAATATCTAAAAAAACTTGCATATTCCCTTTAAATGAGGCATCTATAAATACAAACTCAAGCACACACAGAAAACAAGGACAGATGTCATCTAAAGAGTGAGTAAATGCATTAAACAGCTGTGATGTTTTTCTGTTCTATAGGGCCATTACAGCTATATAGAACTCTTCCATATCACAGCAGTACAACTGAAAAAGTTACTATCAAAATGTCTTTACTTTCTACAAAATTAAATGGTATTCTTATCTGCAGATGCTGGTAGTATGACATTAAGCCATTTGCTTGATGATCACACAGGTTGGTGTCTCTGAAGTCAAAGATGTCAGAATCCCATTTCAATAAAACTTGTTTCCAAATTTTGAAGTTTCAGAATATTATCCAAATATAGACAGTTTAGCAATGTCTGATTGAGTTGACAAGTAACCCAAAACAATAGTTCCCATGTAATTTTATCTTAAGGAGGAGTTAAGTCTGAAACAAACCAATGTAAATCCAGGACAATCCTGAGAAGCTCTTACCATCCCACTGTAGCTTTGCCAACCAAATACTGGTATGTCTCCACAGGAGCCGAGTGAAAACTGCAGCCTCCTCCTTTATCTGACAGCACTGTAGAAAGAACAGTGCCAAATGTTGCTCCTTATAGCTCCCATGACCTTCAAGAAAATTTAAGGCCATGACACAAGGGAAGAGACCTGTTACAGTTCTGTAACAGGTTGACCTATAGACCCTCAAAGATTTAAATCAGGCTGTATATGCAGATCCCACGGACATTACACAGAATATAAGTCTTGAATTTAACAAATATGTGTCAAGGAATCATTTCTACGGGTCAAATTTGGTGCTCCTGAGTGATTTACTTGATAAATTGGAGTACGGTACTCAAAGTATTAGTGTGACTTCATATATATCATTTGTAACCGAGTAGATCATTACTGTATGTATGCTAATACTAAATGGACCCAACTCAAGATATCTTTAGACAGTGTCAAAAGAAAAGTTCCCCAAGTATAAAGCCATATGAATATACATCCTTATATAATGTTTTAGAGGACTGATGCAGTAGTTTTTGTCATTTTCTTCTGGAGTTTCACTAGAGAAGCATAAAGATACACTGAAAAAATATCCTGCAAATGGCTCTATAGAAGCAAAATAAGTCCACCTACACAAAGACAAACAAAAATCTAGTACAGATAATATCTATAACTACTATTGGCTTTAGTTTTATAACTCCCAGCATTTTTCACTGTGTAATTCTCTTTACCAAAGAACATGGAAGATCTTGTTTAATAAGGAGTTTGCTTCAAAGTCTAGAATAACGTGGCAGATCACCTAAGAGGAAACAGACACAAAGTATTTCCTCACATAAAGATTTCTTTTTTGTACCTTCAGAAAAAAAGTCTGCATTTGTTTTGTATTCTGTTTATTATTTGCCAAGTATAAAGGGAATGTATTCAGAGCTCAATAAGTGAAAGCACTTTGTCCAAGAAACAAAAATAATTCACTGGACAATAAAGAAAGCTTTTACTCCTTATTCAGCTCTTCAACATTTATATACCCTGTACAGCTAGACTTTGAAGGCACTAGCTAGTGCTGCTGCAGATATTCTCTATAGGCAGGTTTTCAAATTGGAGGGTAAGGACTTATTCTTCACCTTTTACCCCAGCCTAAACTATGTCCCAAATCCTCCCTACCAGGTAAAGTTTTAAGACATGGGATGCTGGAACGAAATCCATGAATACCTGCTAATTTTAAAAATAAATCCAACACTAAACTCCAAGTAACAGCACAGTACGTCTGCTGAGCCATAGCATCTTCTACCCATTCAGCCACACCTTGAAACCTGGCAGACACTGAGCAGCTCCACTTTCAAAGAAGGAGAGTACATGCTACTAATGACATGATTCCTGACTAATACACATTCATGTCAGCCTGGCCATATCGCTTAACCTTAATATGGTATATATTAATAAGGTAATGATCTACAAACATATATAAATATATATGCATAAAATATATGACTACAAAGTTATGTAAATAAAAATATCAACTGTGCCAACTGTATATAGTTTCAGGAAGATTTTACATTAAACTTTTATTTTGTGTCTACTGTTTGCTAAACTCTGAGAAAGAATGAGATTAGCAATGTTTTGTTACACTTTTGCTTTAGTAGTTACAATTGGTCAAATAGTGTAAGAAGTTAAACCAAAACAAGTTAGGATTCTTCAGTAAATAGGATTAAATACAAATAAAATTACTATTCAATGTTTTTCTATATATATGGAAACAATAGTTTTACTGATTAATATCTAAAAGTTCCTGTGGTAGGTGACTTTTTTTGTACAAATGCATGATATCATTTTGCCTGAAGACTAGTTATCCAGTTGGAGATCTTGTTATCGCTGAAGTCTGACAGATTACTACTAGTAAATAATGGAAAAAGATCATTCTATAAAGCTACACTAAAAGTAAGTTTAACATTCTTCCTATGTGATGAGCATTAAGAAATTACATTCCTTGATCAATAAAAGGAAAAATTTCGTTCACTTCCTTATACATATTTTTATGCAGCTCTGTTTGTTATGGATGAGAATCAGATCTGCTAGGGTTTAACACTGATTCATTCTTTTTCTATTTCTTTGTGAGATTCAGTAATGTGAATTCTGCATTTAGTGGGCAAGTAGATCCAGCAAAGATTTTTATAAACCTTTATGGAAATTCTGAACATTTTCCCATGAAGTTTCTTTTCATGAACATGAAAGACATGCAAATCTTTCATAGCAGCAACTGATACAGCTCCATGTAACTAGTGTCAATACATTATCTGCAAAAACACAAGCAGCCAACAAGTCTAACAGCTCAAAGTACTCTTCCATCAATAGTTTCCTAGCTATCTACAAATGTAGAATAATACTTGTATTACAAGTAAAAAACCAAGGGCAGTACAATGTACCAGACTAACCAGTTTCCCAAAGTTTGAACTCAGAGGTAGTAGTGAAGGCCACCAAGCACAGCAGTTTAACAATTGTGCCTGCTCTTGGATTCTTTTTACTGATGTGTGCACATTTGATTTTAACCTCACATAACTAGAGTTAATAATTTTTCTGATAACTAGGGATTTCAGAATATATTAGAAATTGATTTATATGTTCAAATGCATATAGCCTCATAGCCTATAATTAGAAAGGAAGATATCATCATGTACTCTAAGTTAATAGCAAGATCTAACTTTACGATGTTCAGTTGTCTTGTTCGCTATTAAACAAGGACAATAAAAATATCAGCTGAATGGTTGCTTGGGAATTTGGTGTCAATATTATGTGTGAGAACATCCTTTTTTTAAAAAAAAAAGGGGGGGGGAAGAAAGAATAGAAAACTGCTGATTTTGCAGACATTAAACAATTTTCTTCTCAGGAAATCTAAAGAACATCTTTAGTGCTGGGCTAAACCTTAACTGAACATTCTTGTCAATCTGAAATACAATGTTTCACTTTGGAGACCTGACATACAAATTCACAATTTCTAGTCGTGAGTGCTATCAGTTCAAGCTCTTCATATTCCTGAGCAATGATTCCCCACTAATTGAACACATTCAGGAAAAAACTTTATCAGTTATGAAAGGGATTGCATTATGTTGTTACATGTGGCAAAATGGAACCATAGCTGACAAATTGAAACATCTCTACCATTTTTGACGTATCTTGGTCATGCTGCATATGCCATGATGAATATACAAGCAGAGAATTATTTTGCCCATGCCCCTTGAAGTACAGGGCCATCCATTCACTATGTGACAATCTAAAGGGTAGGTCATAAATTATACTATGAATTAGTATGTACACAAAGAAATACAAACTGAAATGGAAAAGCAAGTTATTCATGCTCTAAACTAAACACTCAAAACGGTCTTGGATTTCTGCTGCTTTTCTTTATTAGAGGAAGAGACCTGCTATAATTATGTAGTTGGGGAACATATTTTGATTGCTTGTTGGAGACAGTTTATTACAACACATTTCTACATGTAGTTAATATTGTAAACTTTCACAGAAAAGTATAAGCAACTTTTCCCCCCTCTTCCCCCCCCCCGCTTATAGTGTAATTAGTAGTAGTGTAATTGACATGGTTTAGCCCCAGCCGGTAGCTAAGTGCCACGCGCCGCTCGCTCACCCCTCCCCTGGCGGGACCGAGAGGAGAACGGGAAAACCACGGCAAAGCCGCGAGGGTTGGGATAAGGACAGTTTACTGGGACAGCAAGGGAGAGGGAAACAATCAACAACAGTGCTGATAACAGACATTCACAATGGGTGATAACAGAGAACGATTTACTGATCCGACGACCGACCGACCGGACGCTCGACCCGTCCCGGAGCCACGCCGACACGCCGAGCCCGCCCCTGCCCGACTAGCCCCCTTTTATGGTGAGCATGACCTCCCATGGCATGGAATAGCCCCCGGCCAGCTTGGGTCACCTGTCCTGGCTCCTTGGGAAATTAACTCTATCCTTGCCAGAACCAGGACATTATCCACCCCTTATTCCATACCATCTACGTCATGCCCAGATTATTTTACAGATCTCATTGCCTTACTCTATGGGCTATCGCTCTAAAATGTCTGTCGAGTTCATTTAGTCCATGGTTTTGGGTTCCATCTGCCATTACAGTCTCTCCATTGCAGGAGCAATGGTGCGTGCTGCTGGATTGTTGCACGCTGCATCCAGAGTCTTCACAGCCGGTGTATCTGGTATGGTCCATGCTCACACTCTGGATGTCATAGATGGGATTTTTCAACAAAGTTTCTGGGCACCAGTTGAAGTCAGTTCTAGTTCCATCATCGTGGCACTTTGTTCAGGTTCAAAGTCCATCCTTCATTAGTTTGGGGTGATTCTTATGGTCATACCATTGATACAGTATATCACTATTAACATCATGCAATTTAATTTATTGGCTATTTTCACCCAGAATCAAATCCCCTTGGGGTACACACCGGACTTCCCCATCTTTTCTCATCACCCACCAAGTGCACCCTGGTCCCTGAGGAAAAGCAATCCCGCAGATGGGCTTGTCTAAAGCAGGGATGACCCAAACGGTTTTACCCAACATATTCTTCATGCGCACTACAGGAACTTTATCTCCTTCTACTGGGCGTGGAAATTTTGATTGGGCAGGGCCAGCTCAATTGGCAGATCCCCGAGTGTTAACTAACCAGGTGGCCTTTGCTAAATGTGTATCCCAGTGCTTGAGGGTCCCACCACCCATTGCCCTCAGGTTAGTTTTTAGCAGCCCATTGCACCTTTAAGCTTTCCCAGAAGCTGGTGCATGATAGGGGATGTGATACACCCACTCAATACCATGCTCTTTGGCCCAGGTGTCTATGAAGTTGTTCCGAAAATGAGTCCCATTGTCTGACTCAATTCTCTCTGGGGTGCCATGTCGCCACAGGGCTTGCTTTTCAAGACCCAGAATAGTGTTCCGGGCAGTGGCATGGGGCACAGGATATGTTTCCAGCCACCCAGTGGTTGCTTCCACCATTGTAAGGACATAACGCTTGCCTTGGTGGCTTCGCGGGAGCGTGATGTAGTCGATTTGCCATGCTTCCCCATATTTATATTTCAACCATCGGCCTCCATACCACAGAGGCTTTACCCGCTTGGCTTGCTTGATTGCGGTGCATGTTTCACATTGATGGATGACCTGTGAGATGGCGTCCATGCTCAAGTCCACCCCTCGATCACGGGCCCATCTATATGTCGCATCTCTTCCTTGATGACCTGAGGTGTCATGGGCCCACCGAGCTAGAAATAATTCACCCTTACGCTGCCAGTCCAAATCCACCTGAGCCACTTCAATCTTGGCAGCCTGATCCACCTGCAGGTTGTTCTGATGTTCCTCAGTGGCCCGACTCTTGGGTACATGACGCACCTTTACAACCAGCTTCTCTAGCCGGGCAGCAATATCTTGCCACAGTGGGGCAGCCCAGATGGGTTTGCCTCTACACTGCCAGTTGCTCCGCTTCCACTGCTGTAACCACCCCCACAGGGCATTGGCCACCATCCATGAGTCGGTATAGAGGTACAGCGTTGGCCACTTTTCTCTTTCAGCAATATCTAAGGCCAGCTGGATGGCTTTCACCTCTGCAAACTGGTTCGATTCACCTTCTCCTTCAGCAGCTTCTGCAACTCGCCGTGTAGGACTCCATACAGCGGCCTTCCACCTTCGATGCTTTCCCACAATGCGACAGGACCCATCAGTGAAGAGGGCATATGGCTTCTCATCTTCTGTTAGTTTATTATATGGTGGGGCTTCTTCAGCACGTGTCACCTCCTCCTCTGGCGACATTCCGAAATCTTTCCCTTCTGGCCAGTCTGTGATCACTTCCAGAATCCCTGGACGACTGGGGCTTCCTATTCGAGCCCGTTGTGTGATCAGTGCAACCCACTTACTCCATGTAGCATCGGTTGCATGATGTGTAGAAGGAGCCCTCTCTTTGAACATCCAGCCCAGCACTGGCAGTTGGGGTGCCAAGAGGAGCTGTGCTTCAGTGCCAATCACCTCTGAAGCAGCTCGAACCCCTTCGTAGGCTGCCAGTATCTCCTTTCCTGTTGGAGTGTAGCGGGCCTCGGATCCTCTATACCCCCGACTCCAAAACCCCAGGGGTCGACCTCAAGTCTCCCCTGGTGCTTTCTGCCAGAGACTCCAGGTAGGGCCATTCTCCCCGGCTGCGGTGTACAGCACATTTTTTACATCTGGTCCTGCCCGGACTGGCCCAAGAGCTACGGCATGAACTATTTCTTGTTTAATCTGTGCAAAAGCTTGTTGTTGCTCAGGGCTCCATTTGAAATCATTCTTCTTCTGGGTTACATGGTAGAGAGGGCTTACTATCAGACTGTAATTCGGAATGTGCATTTGCCAGAAACCCACAACACCTAGGAAGGCCTGTGTCTCCTTTTTGGTGGTTGGTGGGGACATGGCTGCTATTTTGTTGATAATATCCATAGGGATTTGACGCCGCCCATCATGCCACCTTATTCCTAAAAATTGGATTTCCTGCACAGGCCCCTTCACCTTACTTCATTTTATGGCAAAGCCAGCCTGCAGCAGGATTTGGATTATTTTCTTCCCTTTCTCAGAAACTTCCTCTGCTGAGTTGCCCCATACAATGATGTCATCAATGTATTGCAGGTGCTCTGGGGCTTCACCCTTTTCCAGTGCAGTCTGGATCAGTCCATGGCAAATGGTGGGGCTGTGTTTCCACCCCTGGGGCAGTCGATTCCAGGTGTACTGGACACCCCTCCAAGTGAAGGCAAACTGCGGCCTGCACTCCGCTGCCAAAGGGATCGAGAAAAATGCATTAGCAATATCAATTGTGGCATACCATTTGGCTGCCTTTGACTCCAGTTCATATTGAAGTTCCAGCATATCCGGCACAGCAGCACTCATTGGCGGTGTGACTTCATTCAGGCCATGATAGTCTACCGTCAGCCTCCATTCTCCATTGGACTTCCGCACGGGCCATATGGGACTGTTAAAGGGTGAGCGGGTTCTGCTGATCACTCCCTGACCCTCCAGTTGACGAATTAGCTCGTGGATGGGAACCAGGGAATCTCGGTTGGTGCGGTATTGCCGCCGGTGCACAGTTGTAGTAGCAATGGGCACCTGTTGCTCTTCAACCTTCAGCAACCCTACAACAGAAGGGTCCTCCGAGAGACCAGGCAAACTAGACAGTTGTTCAATTTCCTCCGCTTCCAAGGCAGCTATTCCAAAAGCCCACTGGTAACCTTTTGGGTCTTTGAAATACCCTTTCTGGAGGTAGTCTATGCCCAGGATGCATGGAGCCTCCGGCCCAGTCACAATGGGGTGCTTTTGCCACTCATTCCCAGTTAGACTTACTTCAGCCTCCAACACAGTCAACTGTTGTGATCCTCCCGTCGCACCAGAAATAGATACTGGTTCCACCCCTTCATAGTTCAATGGCATTAGGGTACACTGTGCACCAGTGTCCACTAGGGCCTTGTACTCTTGTGGGTTCGATGTGCCAGGCCATTGGATCCACACAGTCCAATAAACCCTATTGTCCCTTTCCTCCACCTGGCTGGAGGCAGGGCCCCTCTAGTCCTGTTCATCATAGTCACTACTCACCTCTTGCAGAAAGGACTTAGAAGTCCCTTCAAGAGGATCAGAAGTGTGATCTGGCCTTTCACTTGGTCTGGGGGGCTGCCTGGTGGAAACTGGAGCAGCATTCTTTCTGGAAGAGTCCCTTCTTACAGCTGTCTTGCCTTGTAGCTCATGTACGCGCGCCCGCAGTGTTGAGGTGGGCTTCCCATCCCATTTCCTCATGTCTTCTCCGTGGTCATGCAAGAAAAACCACAGGATACCTCGTGGTGTGTATGCTCTATATCCCCTCTCTGGAGCAGAAAAACGCTTGCTCCTAACAGCTGAAATGCGGGTCTGTACAGGTGGGGAGTAAGATATATCCTCTTTGAGTTGCCGGATGTCCTGAGACAGTTTCTCCACAGCCGAGACTAGGGAGGAAGAAAGGCACTCTTCATACTGCCGGAGTCGGCCAGCCACTTCATCCACTGTGGGTGCCTCTTCACTTTTCCAGTCAATTACTGCCAGTGAGTTGGCGTACGATGATGGTGCACTTCGCACAAATTTTCACCACATGGGTCAGATACACTGGACTTCATCGGGGTCTGTGGGCAACTGTGCATTGTCCGGATCATAATAAACCATCTCCCGCACAGCTAATTCCCTCAAATATTGGATACCTCTCTCCATGGTGGTCCACTTGCCTGGCCGACATATGACATCTTCGCTGAAAGGATACCTTTCCCTCACACTTGACAGGAGTTGCCTCCAGAGGCTAAGGGCCTGCGCCTTCTTCCCAATTGCCTTGTCAATGCCCCCTTCCCTAGACAAGGATCCTAGCTGCTTGGCCTCCCTGCCCTCCAGTTCCAGGCTACTGGCCCCATTATCCCAGCAGCGGAGCAGCCAGGTAATAATGTGCTCCCCTGGAAGGCGGCTGAAGTTTTTCCGCATATCTCGCAGCTCACTCAGGGACAGAGATCAGGTGATCACTTCTGGTTCTGGCTCTTCTTCTTGTTCTCATGATGGCCCCGGTTCATCATCATCTTTCACTAAGCGAACCGATTTCTTCCTGTATTTCTTTTTGTGTATAGGGGCGACTGATATTGGTATGGGTTGATCTTTTGGCTCGGCTACAGTGCCTGTTGCAGGGGTCTGGGCAGCTGCAGTGCCTGTTGCAGGGGCCTGGGCAGCTGCAGTGCCTGTGGGTCCGCTCTCTCCCTCTGGGTGGTGCTGTCTACTATCAAGCAGTGTTTGATAGATTGTGGCCAGGTCCCAGCACAGCACAGTAAGTTGTGTCTCCTTAGAATCCCCACAGCATTTTCCTTTCAAATATTCTACCATTTTATCAGGGTCTTGCAATTGTTCAGGAGTGAAGCTCCAAACCATTGGGGGTGAAAAGGTCTCTAGATACCCACCCATACTCTCCCACATGCCATGCCAGCCCTGACCATTCAGCCTTGGGGAAGATCCCTGGGTGGAACTCTTGAAACAATTTTTGCTAACCCTGAACAGGACTTGGAAAACATTCAGGAGACCTAGCAATAGGAATATACTGGCCTGAACATTCCAAGGGTATTCAAAAGTCTCAAAAATTGTTGTAACCAACCAAAAGGGAAAAGAGGAGGTGAAAGAGTGGGAGAAGGTATCCCCCCCTGTCTTCCCCATAGATCAGGTGCAGTTATTAATAAATTCTGAAAGATATTGACTGAGGTACGGGCCTGACCGAAATGCTACGTATAAGTACCAGCTCAGACTCATGACTGTCAATGATATCTTATCATAAGTCATTATCACACAATACAACAACATGAGAACACGAACCCCTCTCCCAGAGGTGATAAACAGCACCACAGGGATTACATAGAGTAAACACAGGTTTACAAACCAGAGCCATGTGACCAAACAGAACATCATTATGACCAGTGACTGTTTCAATAACATTATAAATGCTTATAACCACTTTGTTTTAACACACTTGAGTCAGACTTGTCGTTATCACAACCCCTCGGGCCCCACGTTGGGCGCCAAAAAAGGACTGAGGTGGTTTAGCCCCAGCCGGTAGCTAAGTGCCACGCGCCGCTCGCTCACTCCTCCCCCGGCGGGACCGAGAGGAGAACGGAAAAACAAGGGCAAAGCCTCGAGGGTTGGGATAAGGGCAGTTTACTGGGACAGCAAGGGAGAGGGAAAAACAATCAACAACAGTGCTGATAACAGATATTCACAATGGGTGATAATAGAGAACGATTTACCGATCCGACGACCGACCGAACGCTCGACCCGTCCCGGAGCCACGCCGACACGCTGAGCCCGCCCCTGCCCGACTAGCCCCCTTTTATGGTGAGCATGACCTCCCATGGCATGGAATAGCCCCCGGCCAGCTTGGGTCACCTGTCCTGGCTCCTTGGGAAATTAACTCTATCCTTGCCAGAACCAGGACAGTAATACAGTAAAGAATTTTCCTGAGCAAAACTGAATATATTTTGGTGGGATAGGAAAAAATATTTACCAAATGGTTTCCTAGGTAGCTAGGAAAAAATAAAGGTTTTGTTTCTGCTCATGATAATTCAATGTGCTAGAATTCCTTCTTCCTGAATTGTGTATCTTTCAGCAGACTAAAATAAGACAAGAAAGATTCTTGGGGAAAATTTAACAGTATATGATCCTGATCTGCAGCTTGCATTACTAACCATGCTCTGCAGACTAATTTTCCAGCTCCATCTGCCCTTTTGCTATGCAGACCACTTTATTCAGACATAAGCAAACTGATCATAAAAGCACAAAAATAAGTAAATTTGTTTTTCCTGCAATTTTGCACTTGGTAAAATATTAGCAATAACCCACAAGTGAGTATATCTTTTTCTTATGTGCATTTTGTGTTCTGTTGTAGATAACAAGTAATAACAGAAAGAGTATCTGAGGAGTTGTACAAAAAATAACTGTTTGAGCCAAAAAGTTTTTTCTTTCTCTTGTAGATAGGTGCTCTGAAATTAATCAGTCAGACGTTAAGGTATTAGCAAAGCATTATTTAAGTTTCTCTACTGATCCCTGAGATAGTCACAGTTATAAACGCTGACAAACTGGATAAAATTGAATTCAGAGTATCCACAAAACCTTACAGAAGCTTTAACGTTTAGAGACACAAAAGACATATCTGGAAAAGATTTGAATACCTATGGTTCATTCTGTACAGTATCAAAACTTATTTGCTGCTTCATCTTCCATCTCAAGCTCCTTTTAGTAGAGGATTATAACATCAACAGTAAAAGGAATACTGGAGAGGTTGTAGTTGATGAAAGAGATTGTATTAAACACAATAGCATCATGAAGAACAGGTGTGTCTGCAGAGGTTCATTATTAGTCTCAAAGTCAAGAATTCTATAACAAATGGCCTATTTAGTTGCCTATTAAAGGAAAAGTACAAAGACTAAGGTCAGCAGTGTGGGTGAAGAACATAAGAGATAAAAAACAGCAAAAAGGGAAGTAGAAGGGTATTTTTTTCCATCCATGTTAGGTTATGGGCTTAGAACAAACAGTATGAAGCAAGCTGATCAATTTCATTATTTTTTAGTCTTCATAGAAATAATTAAAGTAGCTAGATAATTAGAAAAAATGA
This sequence comes from Balearica regulorum gibbericeps, assembly GCF_011004875.1. Taxonomy (NCBI): domain Eukaryota; kingdom Metazoa; phylum Chordata; class Aves; order Gruiformes; family Gruidae; genus Balearica; species Balearica regulorum. Next base: position 48,280,764 of record NC_046188.1, on the reverse strand, counting down.
TTTTAAAGGAGAAGAAAATAAAAACTAAGATAAGGGAAGAGCAATTCAGGAATATTTAGATAAATTACCTATATTTATATTGGTACAACTTGCCAAAAAGACAAGCTTAGAATTGTCAAACTTTCCAAAGCAGTCTGAGTCATTTTCACCTCTTTGCAAAAACTCATGCAAGGTAAGTTTCAAGAGAAGGAAGAGTGAGCATGATCATATAAAAAATTTGGAAAAGATAAATCATAAACTACAAACCTATCAACTAACCTTCATGTCTGAAAAAAATTCTAAAGCAAATCATCAGGTACTTCACTCAAATATGGTTAGTAACAAAATTAGGCATTGTTTCTAATCGGGAACAGCACCCTACAGACTCTCTGGTGTCTAGTAACATGTTGAGCACTCATTGAAACTTCTCCAAGGTCAGGGAATTAGTAATTTCTTTCCTAGATGGATTCACTAGTGTCTCTGGATGAGTCGAGTCTTCAGTCTTTTCTTACAGAAATGCACTTTTCATTTACCTAGCTGCCTACTACTCTGCTGTGCATAGGGATTTAATTATATTTGAGACTCCTATCCCTTTGGTCAATGTCAAATTTGGTTGAAAAGAGGTTATTAATCAGGAAAAACAGACACACAGACTGTGATTGCAGAAGCCTAATCTCCTGAGGAAATTAAGCTAAAAAGTAACTGAAAAAGGTTTCTCAAGGACAAATCCCATCAAATCAATCTGATACTTGACATTGTCTCATAAGAAATTTTTCCAAGTGAAGGGGAGAAATACAGCTAGGTGAGATAAGATATTTACAACTGGCTGGAAATCCAGATTTGAGTTGTAGTTGGTAACTCAGGAAAGCTAGGAAGGCATTTCAAGTGGGATCCATTACAGTTTTGTCCCTAGTCAAATTCTTTTATATTTTCAATGGTTTTGCACAACAGAACAGAAAGCTGTGAATGTCATGCAGCTGACAAAACTTCAGCACTTCCAAGAAAAATAATGGCAATTCAAAATAGACTTGATAAAATAGTCTATAAAGAAAGTGCAGTGTAATTAAATGTAGAGTTCTGTATCTATTGAAAGACTACTCCAAAAGACAAATATAAACCAACTATCTGATCATATACACTGTTGAAGAAGAGTCTCCAGATTTCAGTGGGTTGCAAAGCCCATTTAAGTAATGAGTGGTTTTGTCCCAGAGAAAAGGTAACTTTAGTTCATGGATGTGTCAAATTTAAGATGCTTGAGGGACATATTTTGCCTTATTTTACTCAGCCCTAAAGATGTCTCAGAGGGTATACAGTCCTCAATTATTCTTTTTTTTTTAATCACACTAATGTGTAAATAGATAAAACAGAGTTAAAAAGAGCAACAAATGTACACACAGGAAAATTCCCAATACACAGAAAGGTGGTTATGGCAGCAATCAATTGTACTACTCTACATTTACAAAATAGCAGTAAAACACACACACACAAATTAATCTTGAAGATTTAGGTTACACATTAGGAAAAAGCTTTTAAACTGAAAAAAATTTTAATAATGGGTCAACTGGAGATATTTGAACAATGTACATCATTAGAATTTAAGAACAATTTCAAAAAACAATAACCACATGCTTGCATCAGAGGTGTGGAGATCTAGCTAAATGATCTTCCTGTTCATTCTATATAGGTATTTATGGGACTTTACAGAAGAGAAAGGTACTGTTGATATCAATTAAAAATTACAGATGATAAATTCTTTGCACCTGTTGCACATCAGACATCACCAGACATTCATTCCCCAAGGAAAGCTACCACTTGCATTGTAACTAACTTGGACAGCTCCTATTAAAATGTAACATGCTGAACATTTTGATGTGCGACTCAGTACATGGCATATTCTTCAGTCTAATTTGGTTCCAAGATGCATGTTAGAAATTTTCTTCCTGTTGTGGTCAAAGATGCCAGCATTAGCTATTCCATCAGCATTAATTATTCATCTATCCTGAATATAAAATCTTGATATGTAGCATCAAATAGCACTTCCTTTATATCCCTGCCATCTGAGAAAGTAAAGCTTTTCAAATCCTATGCAATTACAATTGTCTTGTCAGTTTGCATTATTGTATAATGTCTATTCTCACTGAAGGATGTTGGCTACTGCATCAAGAATCAAAAGACAAGAATAGACTAGAAACAGTTTTTTTCCTATTTGTTCTTTAACACCTCTCACACGTGCATGTCTTTCCTATAGATTTCAGAAAAGTAAACAAAAATCCATTATGTTTTTGGACATTTAAAGAAAGATACTGGGAAAACATTAATTCATCTGTAAAATACACCTCCATTTTCCTATTGAAGTGGATTTTAGTTTTTATAATTCATGTTAGTGTTGAAATAATTATACTAAGAACATCTCTTAAGGTGAAGATAAATCATGTCTCATTTATCTATGGAGATTTATCCCCATGATATTGTTTAACGGTTTCTAGTACAGTAAGACACTAAGTAACAACCAGTTTCATTACTTTTCTCTCTATACATGCCAGCAACAATCAGATGTGATTGATTCTTTAACTGTAGCTAAACTTTTGTATTTAAAAAAGTTTACTTACAGTCAACATCAATGTCTCTAGCCTTACACACCAGTCACCTCCCATCAAGCACCTCATAAACAGTTAACTGGGAGCCAGTTGACATCCCATTCCAATTAAACCAAAGCAAGTTTCATTATGTTTTTAAGATTATAAACCTACTGTACATCACCTAAGGCTCTCCGTCTTCCTATCCAAAATAAAGTTGGAATCAACTCTTCTTATCACTCAGTCTCCTTGATAAGTTCACACAGTTGCAATGTTAAGAGAAACAGATTATTCTTTCTACACTAGGATGTATATAAGAATTCTATGGATTTGCCTTGTCAACTACAAAATTCAGTGAGAGTTTAAGCCTTTGGTAGATCATCATCGCAAGACTGATTAGAAAAACAGGGGAAAAACCAAACAGTGTACATAATGAAAAAAGCACTTCGCACTCTGGACTGCAAACTAGGCTCTGTCTGACATAGGAGTGAAGAATAAAACAGAGGCAGTGCAACTAAAGTGTACTGACATTTATGATTTTGTATAGCTTTGAATCTTAAGCTTAATGATTCCTAAGGTTCAGATTAGTGCTTCAGAATGAAAAGTGACTACTCCAAGTTTCAAGAAAATCCATGTATTCTCAAAACACAAGACAGTTCGCCAAGGACTGTGCTTTGCCTTTTAAATCTCTAGGAATTCGCTACTGATGTCTGACAAGAGTGAACTTGATGGACCAGAGTTCTACTCTGATTTGTCAAACTATTTTTCTGAATGGTTTAGTATTTCCTTGTTCAGAAAATATAGATTTTACTGTCTGCTGATCACGGAAAACAAATGCATGCCATAATTACAGCAGTAGAAGATTAATCTGGGATATTTAGGAATATATTTATTAGATGACCAAGCATTCTAGTCTAATAATATTTACAGGGAAATATTACCCTTTTTACAACCTATACTTATGGCAAATAATTGTTCTAGGATCTCATTTGAATTGAGTAGCAACAAAATTGTAAGACAACCTCTGAAAGAACAACCTATAGGTTTATCCATTGCCAAGATTAAGTTACTTCTCCAAGAATGTCTATGGAAAAGGGCACTAGAAACACTAGAAAGGACTTACAAGGCTGAGAACTGGGAGTAATTAAGAACCTGCCTCTTTGTCTCAAATCTTCCCATACATTTTTCATTTAAATTAACGGAAGCAGAAGAGATGGCAATCATTAGGGAAAAAATAAAATAGATAAACACTGACAAGGAAGGGATAAAATCATCATGATTATAAAGATATTTGTCAGATAACACTCATACTGTCCAGTAAGTTACTGATCAGAAGTGTCCCCATACTCTGATTTTGTAACACTTGTACAGCCCAGTAACAATTTCATTTTGTTTTGACATTTGAACCAAAATACAGGTAAATAAATCTAGTACAAAATACTGTGATATATAATCCTTAACCATAACTAGGTTATAGGGAGGCACCCATCACAGCTGTTTTCCATTATCCATGAATCTTAAGCTGAATGGCCCACTTAGACAAAGGTGAGATTGTTGTTCTGAGCTCACAAAATCCACTTAGTAGTCTCCTCGATTAGTCTATCTTGATCTCTGCTCCTCACTGTGATAGACATTGTCCTTTTAAATAAAAGGCAATATAAGAGTATTTCCTATGGGAGTTCTTCACCCAGGTTCAGTCCTGCATTTGATGTTTACACTTCATTTTAGCAGGTTTTGCAGAAGTGATGTGGTTGTAGAGTAAGATATGAAAAATGCCTTTTTGATTGGAGAATAATTATATTTTCAATTCACCTTTACAGCATATTTTGTATATTGTTCTAAATCTCAGGTAGCAGGACTCCCTTCTGTACAGTTGTAGAGCACTGGAACTGAAGATAAAAATGATGTCTTATTGCTAAATTAAAGATTTGTATTTTCCTTCAACTTATATATGCACACCAATGAACGAAAAAGAGATGGCCTGCTTTTACTTGAGCACACTTGCAGCTCTTTGGTTACTTATTCATTAGTTACACCACCATCTTATTGAAATGTATTGTGGAATTGGTCTCCATCCTTTCAATCCTACTATTTAAAGGTCCATTCTAACCCAAACTATTAAGTGATACTACTGCTGCATAGAATCATAGAACTTTGAACACAAGCATGTTGCCAAGGAGTTTTTTTTTACCTTAACATTTTCTACTCGAATTGTAATCGCTGAAAGAGATGAACAAGCCAACTTAAATATTATTTATTGTGTTTCTAAGTGCTAATCAAGATCATTCTTAATAGAAGGAGGGGAAAGAAAGGAAATTATTTTCTTGCTAAAGTCATACTAAAGGTGGTATGAAAAAGCACTCCAGTAATTAGTAAGTGACACTAGTATTCTCCTCTAGTTCAAATTATGTTGCTAATTTCATTGAAAAGCAATTTTCTGGCAATAAAGATATTTAGAACAGTTTGCTAACTGGAAGCAGACAAAAAACCTTCTACTGTTTTCTTTTTGAAAATTTCCTTTTGTAACTTACAACCTGGAAGTATTGCTATATCCTCAAGAAACAGTTAGTGAAATGCTCTAAATAAGAATTTGAAGCTTAATTAATGGCCAGTTCAAAGAAATAATCCATTACTGATAACCAGGAAGACAAGTGATGATAAAATATTTGATTCTAGTTTTCCTTGTGTTCTGCAAAGACTTCTACTTAACATGTATTTTTTTCCTTCCTGAAAAATGATTCTAGCAGTTTTTAATACTTTTTTTTTTTTTTTTTTTTTTTTTTTCCCATAAGTGAAAAAAAAACCTTCTAAATAGATGTAACTAGGAACTGTAGAGATACTGTTCCACCTAGCTCATTGAGGTGCTTATCTTAAATAAGGCAAAGCAGGAAAAGTAGAGAAAGTCTTCAGGATAAAAGTTTAAATAAGTCTTGTGATACACTGTTTTCAGCAGCAGTTGTCAGTGACATGGACAGTGGGATTGAGCACACCCTCAGCAAGTTAGCCAACTCCACCAAGCTGTGTGGTGCAGTCAGCACCCTGGAGGGAAGGAATGCCATCCAGAGGGACCTTAACAGGCTTGCTAGGTGGGCCCATGCAACCTCATGAAGTTCAACAAGGCCAAGTGAAAGGTCCTGCACATGGGTTGGGGCAATCCCAAGCACAACTACAGGCTGGGCAGAGAATGGATTGAGAGCAGCCCTAAGGAGAAGGACTCAGGGGTGTTGGTGGACAAGAAGCTGAGCATGACACAGCAATGTGCACTTGCAGCCCAGAAATCCAACTGTATCCTGGGCTGCATCAAAAGAAGAGTAACCAGCAGGTCAAGGGAGGTGAATCTGCCCCTCTACTCTGCTCTTGTGAGACCCCACTGGGAGTCCTGTGTTCAGCTCTGGAGTACTCAGTACAAGACAGACATGGACCTGTTGGAGCAAGTCCAGAGGAGAGCCACAGAGATGACCAGAGGGCTGGAGCAGCTCTCCTATAGAGATAGGCTGAGAGAGTGAGGTTGTTCAGCCTGGAGAAGAGAAGGCTCCAGGGAGACCTTATAGCAGCCTTCCAGTACCTGAAGGGGGCCTGCAGGAAAGCTGGAGAGGGACATTTTACAAGGTCATATAGTGATAGGACAGGGGGTAATGGTCTTAAACTGAAAGACAGTAGATTTAGATTAGATATCAGGAGGAAATTCTTCAATATGAGGGTGCTGAGGTACAGGAACAGGTTGCCCAGAGAGGTTGTGGATACTCTCTCCCTGGAAGGCCAGGTTGGATGGGGCTTTGGGCAACCTGGTCTAGTGAAGGGTGTCCCTGCCCATGGCAGGGGGGGGTTGGAACTAGATGGTCCCTTCCAATCCAAACCATTCTATGATTCTAAGGCTGAAGAAATGAAAACTTATTGCAGAGATTGTCTGATCCATATCATGACAACTTAATTAAGAGTCCAATTTTTTATGATTCAAAATGCAAAGTTGTATCCACTACAGAGAAAAACAATGCCTCCACAATGCAAATTTTTAAATTACAGAATCTTACTAGAGGATAGTGTAATACATATTAGTAGTGCACTTCTCTGTTTTAAAATTCATTATTATGCACAGAGACTGGAAAGCCTTTTGTTTCCAGGGACAGCCAATAATTCAACAATATCAGTTATTAATGTCCTCCATTTCATAAGTTAGAGATGTAAATGCTTCAATACTTGCAACAGAATTCTTCAGAGATGTTCATGTAATTTTTAATTGATCTGTACAGTTAATGTTTATCTGTATTCAGAGTTAAGCAATTGACTGGAGTCCTTATCCTTTGGGAAATATTACACATTGATTGCTTATAGACAAAGCATAATAGACTTGTTTTATCAATGAGGTGATAGACAACTGCTTGTTTTGATTCATTTTTGGATAGTTATTTTTCCTCTCAGAGAAAGCCATAATCTTGGCAAATACACTAAAACCAGGGGAGGGGAAAAAACAAGGTAGAGAAGATTTATTTCTGTTGAGACAATTTCAGCAAAACTATAATTACTGCTAAATACTAACACATTCAGTGTCCAGTTGCTATGCAACCACAAGGAAGTTACAGTATACCTGCTGTACACACAATGAGCAGGAGAAAAGCCATCTGATTAACAGGAAATGTGCCTTTATCAAACAAAGGAACCACCTTTTCACCTTTCATTATGTCATCACAAACAGTTTTTTCTTTATCATTTTCAAGAACTTGCATCAATTCATCAGCCTATGATACTTAAACAGTCCTACCAGTTTAGTACAGTGTACATCACTCTCCCAACTGTGAATCTATGCTTGCAGTAACCATCACCTAGGCCATGGCAGACAGACTCCACTTTGTAACTTCAAACTTCTGTTTTTTCTGACTCCACATTCCCAAATCTCACCCTGGGTAATATACAGAGTGAGTTGATTCACTAATAGTTTTTGTCTTTTCTGTCTCAATATATCCTAGTGATAAAAATAAGCAAAACCCCAGATTTACTGGTTCTCAGTAAAATAAGTCCAGAACAGATTATCTATATACCTCTAATAGCAAAGACCACAGAAATTGATCTATTTCCCAAAGGCTTTACAAGCAAACAACTTACTTACTCTCACATGGTATAGCTTCTGTGGCAAAGAACATATTCCTGGATACATTGTCACAAAACAAAGCCACCCAACAGTGGCTAAGCTGAGAGGGATGTGAAACAACCTCTTACAAAGCCAAATACCTTACCTCCAAGCTAAGCTAACATGCACTTCCCTCCATCTTGTCCTCATCCTTCCTTTGTAACATCCCTTAATAAGATCATTACTGTCAGCCTGGGCTACCTGCCCCTCTTGGCTGACTGTTGAAAAGGCCCAGCTGTGTGCAAAAAGCTCAGCATAGGCTGGGAAAAATACTCATAAATCCTAGGAATGCTTTGAGCATCCTGATTTAGAATCTGGATTCTGAGAAGATCACTGCTGACTACGGACACAAATGTACTACAGTGTAAATGTATCTCCAGCACAGAAACAGCTGTGAGTCCATCTTCTGAGATTTCACCTATGAATTATCAAAAGTTTCATACTCTTCTATTATAGTAGCATCCTACTGCACACTAAATAGCAGCAGACTACTGCATAGTAAGTAGGAAGAAATATCTTTGTAATTTTCAAAAAGTCTCTTGTATATGCATCTATCAAAAGGGAAATAAAAAATAAAATAAAATACATCATGGTTGCCAAGTTTCTATCATTAAACGAGGTGGAAAAAGTAATTTCACAATAGAAAAGACCAATATTGATGTGAAGCTAGATTTTTTTAAACCTTAACTCTTAATGACTATATTCCACTAAATCTGATAAAAATCTTCACCTAGATTAATAAGGAAAAGAACAAGGAGAAAAATAAAAAGAGAGAAAATAGAAGAGCCAAACAACATAATCAGGATCTCGAATATATCTGATTAATTTCAATTTGTTGAATGTATTTGGGTTGTTTTTTTTCTCTGCAATAGAACACTGAATATATATTTAAAAAAAAAAAAAAAAATGCAGACACTCAAAATCAGCAAGGTATTTTTCCAGCAAGAATTGTCCTTACTAGAAACACAAGACTGCCCCCTCGGTAAAACACATATTAGAATTTAATTCTGAATTCAGGGAATAATAAATGCATAAAAAAGAGTTATAAGATTTAACAAAGAATTACTGGACATCAAGAACTTCAGAATTACATCTTTATCATGACTACTATATAAGTAACTCTTTGAAGAATTAAGATCTTTTTATTAGTTACTGAGGAATACCATCAATTACAATCCATTTCATCATAGAAAAATGTCTGTTGGACTTAGAAATAGCCTGGTGTCATGTTTTTTCACTTTACTTTGAGTCACTGTGAGACTGTTAAGAATCCACTTGATCTCTTGAACCTTGAGTACCTATATATGCAGTTAGGATAACAATCTAAATATCTTTAGGTTTTATGACCTCTGTGGGGAAAAAATTGCACAAAGATTATGAATGAATAGCAACTAGAAAGTTTGCCATATCATAGAGTATAAATAATCATAGAATAATAGAATCTTTAAGGTTGGAAAAGACCTCTAGGATCATCAAGTCCAACCGTCAACCCAACACCACCATGTCTACCAGACCATGTCCCGAAGTGCCATGTCTACACTCTTTTTGAACACCTCCAGGGACGGTGAATCCACCACCTCTCTAGGGAGCCTGTTCCAATGTGTGAACACCCTTTCAGTGAAGAAATTTTTCCTAATATCCAACCTAAACCTCCCCTGGAGTAATTTGAGGCCGTTTCCTCTGGTCCTATCACTTGTTGTTTGGGACAAGAGACCAACATGGCAATATTCTTCAGTTGAAGGAATTAATTCCTATGCCACTTACAATGTCTATATCATGATTTTTCATGACCATCAGTCATATCAGAAATAACTCATGTAAAATACATTCAAGTTTGTTATCATCAGCCTTGAGAATTTCAGCAGAACAGCCAAATCTTAAGAGGATACGAGGACAAAATGACAATCTTTCTATTCAAATTTAGAAACTCAATACCCTAGGGGTCAGGATTGAGTTACAGTGAAGGGGCATAAGGCAATAATTGTTTGATATGCTTTTTAATACTCTTTTGTTTGTAGAGTGTAGTAAGGGACTTCATATTTGAATAGCTTTTGATGGCAGTAGAATTCAATCTATAAAAGAGAATGCATGTTAATTACAGTATGCAATAGACCAGAACAGCACTAAAAGTGTACAGTACAGAAGAATATGCATTTAGGATATGAATTATGTATATTCCAAGAGGTAAGGTAAAATACTCTCTATATGTAGTCTCTCTCTATATTTTATATATATATATAAAAATTGCTGATTTTCCAAGTCAACTATATGACTGTTTAAAAATACACAAATTAGGTGGAAATTGACAAATTTGCCTCCTTTTCTTCTTTGTAGATTATTTATAGCAATTCACTTTTCTGAAAATTAGGTTAAAGAATGCTTCATACTCACTATACATGATAATTCATAATTTGCATGCCATATGTATTAATATTTTCAACATTTTATCTTGTCATGATTGTACCTACCAATCAATTCTTTTCTTTCAAAATTGTTCATGAAGAGGGAAAAAGATGGAAAACCTCATGAAAATAAATTCACATGCTAATTTAATGGCTGAAGCCATTTGTTCAGGATTAGCCAGTGGAGAAAACTTGCAACTTTTCAAAAGCTATTTTTACACTTCCACAAGGGCTAAAAAAACCCCCAAAACAAGCCAAACAAAAAACGCCAAACAAAAAAACCACCCAAAAAAACCCCCCACACCCCCACAAAACCAAAACCAACACAACCTCCCTCTAGCCCCATCAGAAAATAAGAAATTCTTTATGGTTCTTTTCAAAAGCTAAGGTACAGTGGAAGTATAAGCCCTGTGTATGTGTATTTTTCTTTCAATTCAACTCTTTTCAGACAGACCCAAATGGGTTCTCAGTTCACTTTTTGCTTTGGTCATACAGGCTGTGAAGATACTGCAGAGAGACTGTTCTCCTTTTTGGCCTTATGACATTTGAGATATTAGGTCTTTGTCTAGTTAGAGATCTGTCTCTCCTGTCTTCATGTTTCATTAACACCAAGAAGCACTCTTTCTTACAAATTCATGGCTATTTCAGTGCCATAGTAGCAGCCTGCAGTGTGGATTCCTTCCACCTCACACCCACTGCACTGTGCTTATCACCCTTTTATGCAGCTCAGGCGAGCTTTAGTGAAGTTATACAGATCTACATTAGGTGACTATCTGAGAAGTCCCTAGATCACCAAAGAACAATGTCTAGTATATACATCTTGGTTTACTATGTTTCTTTAAATGTCTCAAGCATTAAACAGGTCCTTTAAACCAATATATAAGAGAGTGAGCAAAGTATTTCAATTTAATAGAGGTAATTTTCCCCCACTTTACCCAGTCCTTTGAGCAAAAACATATTCCACACAGTATGCTGCTTAAGTCAAAGTGCATTTTTCTTGCAATTTATCTGCGGGATTTTTCAAACCATAAATTGTCACTTTGTCACTCTGCTGACTGACAGCCCATCCTGCATTGAGCTACAATATCCAGTTTTTAAAACTGACAGTATATTACTGTCTAGCATCAGCGAGTTCCAATTGATTTGAGTTGTAAATTAAATGCCCTGATGGTTTTAATATGGTGATTTATTACTAGAGTCAATGGAGGTTTTTCTTGGCAGTAGATATGAGCACGTGCACAAAAATACAAGTCCCCAGAGTCCCACTCAGAATGTGAATATTCCATAATTTTCAAGAAAACCACAGCATGAAACCTGCTCAACAGGGAGTTTCAGGGAAATAAAGTTATGGAACCAGAGGACATCAGCTGTGAAAAGCAGATGCTGAAAATGCTCCTGGTTGACAATTCTCATGTTTTTAAATACTGAGACAGACGTTCTCATGAACTAGCTAGTAACAAACCTTATAAACTTGATCTGGAAGAGTAGCTGAAAGAGAAAACACAGAAGAAAAACAAACAGATTCCTTTTTAATTTAAAGAGGCTGTTCAGTATTTAATGGTCATAAAAAAGATTATCAGAAATCCCCCATGAAGTTAGTACTTACTATTTTTAAAAACAGGGAGTAAAATGTTAAATTAATTTTCACCATTTCTGTTGACCATTTCTTTTCTATGATGGAGTTTTATTTTTCAAAAATCAAAATCAATACATTTTGAATCTTAGACTTAGCAGAGGGTTGCCTTGTTTCTTTCTTTCTGTTCGCTTACAGAAAGTATTCAGTTTGGGGCTCAGTGTACCTGGTATCACCATTTAAAGCACAAAAATAAATTTTAACAAGGTGATACACAAAACAAGAGTGCATTTATCACCTTTCTCAGCCAGGTTAAGGAGTTCAGCTGCAGACTTTTTCAAACTTCTTGTGGCTTACACTTCTTTGCCATCCTGAAGTTAAAATATTACCACTTTAGCTGGAAAGGATTCAGAGTGCAATGTTCCACAGAGTATTTCCCAGGACAACTTCCTAATTTAGCTCCATTAATTCCACACACACGCGCGCGCGCGCACACACCCACCCCCCCCAAGAAGCCCCTTTACATGTCAGTTGGATTGCTGAGAAAAGACAAGTGCCATTCAGAGAAGAGAAGGAGGCTAGACAAGGAGTACAGAAATTCTTACTAATGATCTGATTTTGTGTTACTGAGTGTAGAATGATGCTCACAAAAATCCTGAATCCTGATACCTGATGTTCACTTTGATTTGGCTAGAGATTCAGACTATTTCACACAGTTGTGACTAAAATTGATAATATTTTACTAACATCTTGTACAATGTCCACAAGGTTCTGCAAGTTTTCCTTTGTTCCTACAGTGTTTGAATGTACACCCATTGTGAAAGATAATTTGTTCTAACTATTCACAGCAAAAAGAGACAAAGACTTTTCATCTGGTAGAGGAAAAGCTTTGAACAAATTTTAGAAGACTATGCAACTTGAACCTATACTATAGATGCAATAGGAATGCTCACTTGCTCTCTATTAGAATAACTTTTCAGGACTGCGGTTCCATGACACGAAATCTAGTTTTCTAGCTAAATAACACTCTTCTGTCTGGACCTTTCTATTCAAATGCAGAGCATCAAGCAGCACTATACAACATCTTTAATAAAGAAAACAGGAAAGGGGTGAAAACATGCTTAACTGTACAGAAAGCTGAGCACTAATTATATTTAATATAAAGAATTCAAAGGTAGAAAAGCATGCAGACTACTCATCTAGATTCTTTCAAGTCAATGGAGGGAACAAGAACATCAGAGACAGTTTATTGTATCTTTTGTAGGATGGGACAAGTCACGCTGTGGAAATGCTCTTCTATGATACTGACTGTAGTTGGAGTAGACTTGATTAATTGAGATCAAAAACATACTTTCAGATAGGTGAAAAAATGAACTCTAGAACTAGACTGTAATAAAGAGCAATACTTAACAAATCTGATCCAGAAAAAAAATCTTAACATGTTTGGGTTTTATTACAGAAAGTTAATTAAAATATATCTTTTTGAACACCAATCTGATTAATTAACTAGAAAAAAAAATCTGTAAACAGTCAAATACTCAATGTTCAAGGAAGTTATGACTGGCCAGGTAAGTCACTTAAAGTGAGGTCGTTTAAACAATATAACTTTTCCTCAAGTAGATAAATAACTCAAATTTTTCTTAGCTGTATGTTAGCTCCTGCAAAGTTTGTTTCAGTTTCTCTAAATACTGTGTGTTTATCTAAAAAACCCACTTCTAATGAATATTCATATTATTCATTCAAAATGAACTAAGTTGTTCATAACCTTGTGTATCTGTTCTGGTTCCCACACTGAGCCTACTAATAGCAGTGACTCATTATGGAAATCAGGCACAGTCTGCATGATGTTCCAACCATTGTTACTGCCCTTCATGATCAGCCCTGAGCCCTGGGTTCTATCTTAAAAGGCACATACGAACTATGCAAAAATAATAGAATTAAATTTAGTTACTTGAACTGCACCTGAGCCTAGATTCAGCTCATGTGCACAACAATATTTCACTTACCCAGAACTGCAGGGTAAGGCTGGAAATATTCCTGTATGAATAGGTATCCTTCCCAGGAGAAAACGAGCATTTGCAGGAATTGGATGCCTTCTTTAGCATATCCATTCTGGAGATGGCTCAGCCAATAAACAAATGTCAAATGTCCCTACTCAATCCTTTGCTAGGAGGTAGATTTTAACTGGACTAAGCACAGGAGAAGACAAGATGGAGTCAGGCAAGCTGGCTTTTAGAGATTACAGAGTTAATAAATGAATAAAGCCTTTTTGCTCTTTCTTTCAAAGTGCAATTGTGATGTCCTTGGACAAGTTAGGCTGCTCTGAACTGGGCCTCTGATATACATTCACAGAATAGAGCAGCTGGTCAAAGAGTAAAACCATTGAGAAGTCTGTGTGGGACTATTTAGCACTTATACCACCTGCCTGTCCCAGTATATTATAAAAGAAGCAAAAAAAAGATGGGCCTTCTGAGCCCGATTACTGGGTGAGAAATTTCACTCACCCTTGAACAGCCTGGACCTCAAAATCAGAACAGCATAAGGACTCTCTTAGAGGCAAGGCTGAAGCTGAAAATGCCAAAATACTCATAATTTCTAAAGATTTGACTGACCATAATTTTTGCTTTCATGTACTTTTTTTCTTTTTTCTCATGTGAGAATGATTATTTCTTTATACCCTTGTTTAATCATCTCCAGAATTAATGTAACCTATATACATATGTGTTTTACAAGATCTCTGAACCTTACTTGTAGGTAATGAAATCAGTTCTAGCCTTCATTCTCTAGCACCCAAAACCATGTGTTTTCATTCTGTGGACATCAATTTCTTGCATGTTAGCAAAGGTAGCAACTGCTTCTTGCAACAGACAGAAGCCGACTTTTAAATATCGAAATAACAACATTGGCTATAACAAAGGAGACTTTCCCAAAATTAAACAATGCATCTTTGATATGAAAACTAACCATTCATTTTTGCAGAAATCCTGACAAGTGTGGGATCATAAATTAGGATTATTAAAACAAAGTACAGTTCACCAGAGAAACAAGCACACTCCCATACAGCCTAGTATTCTGAATTAAGTTATACAGGATTGCCCCTGTATTTCTTGTATTTACTGCCAAAGATTGTACATCTTTTGGGGGAAAGAAAAGCATAAGGCAGTTTTAGTTTCTGTTACTATTCTTTTTGGACTAATATGCGATAATGACTGCTAATGCTCTATGGATTTATTTTTCCTTCATGAATGAACAAAGCATCCCGTTAACACCCATGACAATACCATGAATGCTTGAGGGTAGAAAAGATCATGTGTCAGTTAGTGCCTCATCAACTTTTCAGCTGTTGATTATACAATTTTTTTCCTTTTATTCTATGTGACTTTGCATTCACAATAAAGTCATCTGAAATTAATCTACTTTTGTAAGACACAGAAGTTTTAGCTGTTGTAGTTTTGACTTCTGCAACGGCTGCAAGCCATTTTCCATTCCAGCTTGAAACTGATAGAAAAGCATTGCAAATAGACTAACATCCTATACTTATTTTCCAAGAAAAGAAAGGGGAGAACCTTTTCAGAGTTGAAAGACAGCAAATATTGAAATAACGAAACCATTTTCCTGGGATATTATACATGCATATAATGAATTTACAGAGCCTATTCAAGAAAAAACAGTGAGTACCCTTGGCTAGGAGGTTAAGATTAGCAAGGAAAGAGGGTAGAAGTATTTCATTTATTTTCCATTTCAGTTGTTCAAGTGTATATAGCATTGGTATCACACAAACTATTTGCTACTTAAAGATCTGGAAAGATAGTGTCACACAGAGGACTGTTAGTGGTTAAGCTATCTAGCTAACTTACATGAAACCAACATTATCACATATAGTATCTGTAAAATGCGTGTATTTAATTTTAATCAAATCAACTAGATTAAAAGACCTTACTGGGAAAGTCAGTAATGCACAAAGAGGCTTACAAAGTCCCTATTGGTTGTGTGCATCAAAAACATGTTTTGACTTTTTTGAAACAAAACTAATAATACAAAAGAAACTGATTATGCCCTGAGAAATCAGGCTCTGGGGATGATTTAGCATACCGGACTCAGCTCACAGTGGAAGAAGTGCCAAACAATATTGACACTGGAAGTGTTTCAAGAACAGCTTCACCCATCAAACAGTGACATGCCAGTGTATTGCTGAACTTTTTGCTCAGGGCTTTGCATTGTCTCAGTTGGGACAAGGGTTATAAACTGTCATGGTTTGACTGGCAACTAAGCACTACACAGCTGCTCACTCACTCCCCTGCATCAGAATGGGGGAGAGAATTGGAAGAGTAAAAGTGAGAAAAATTGTGGGTTTAGATGAAGACAGATTAATAGGTAAAGAAAAAGCCGTGCACGCAAGCAAAGCAAAACAAGGAATTCATTCACCACTTCCCATCAGCAGGCAGATGTTCAGCCATCTCCAGAAAAGCAGGGCTCCATCACGCATAATGGTTAGTTATGAAGACAAATGCCATCACTCCAAACGTCCCTCCTTTCCTCCTTCTTTCCTCAGCCTTATATGCTGAGCATGACATCATATGGTATGGGATATCCCTTTGGTCAGTTGGAGTCAGCTCTCCCAGCTGTGTCCCCTACCCATCTCCTTGAGCCTGCTCACTGGTGGGGTGATGTCAGAAGCAGAAAAGGCCTTGGCTCTGTGTAAGCACTGCTGAGCAATAACAAAAACATCTCTCTGTTATAAACACTGTGCCAGCACAAATCCAAAACATAGCCCCACACTAGCTACTATGAAGAAAATTAACTCTATCCCAGGCTAAAACCAGCACACTAACTCATCCTTGAGACCACCTGTCAGGGACAGAGGCTGCTTGGCTTTTTGCAGTTTGGGAAAGTCTTGCAAAATTTAGTATCCATCATAATTTTTCTTTTCTTGTTCCAGGTGCTTATGTGCTCCTTCTTGAAAATGGCTATGACAAGTATAATTGCTATAAACCTGAAGAAGAGTGTACTTGCCTTTTTGTTTTTCTTTTTTCTTCTTCCCCAAATACCTCTAGAAATGTAGTGGAATATTGCCTGTCCTTATGAACTTTGCCTTGTTAAAAGCAATGTGTGGTTTAAATAGTAACAGCATTTGTGAAGGAACATGATCACTGGGGAGAGACATGGAAAGGCATGAATTAGTGCCTGGAATAAACTACCATTCTTCTTTAAGTGGACTGGGGGCTTTACTGGGGCTGAATCCACTGCTTTGTGAACTTCCATGACCGGAAACAACATGAGCAAATACAGTGAATAAAGAATCTGTAGGATTCAACTGTGTCTTTATCACTGTAGGCCATTTCTTGGTCAGTGTGTTTGAGGAAAGTAGACTTCATGGGCGAAGTAGCAAGATCTTCAGACTTGCCTAGTTTAAAATAAGACAAATATTTGTTGGACATGAGAAAAGTTACTTTTGTGAAACACAATGCACCTGTTTGTGCCAAAGGAATTTAGGAAAGGTTAATCATATTGGCTCACTTCTTACAGACATCATACAACATCACAGCTCTTGAGAGCACTGCAAACTGTTGTCTGCCAAACCAGCTTTGGAAAAATTTAAGTTCCCACATACACAGTGATGATCAACAAAAGTTTTCAGATCAGTTCATCTTAAAAAGGTAAATGGTACCTATGTGCTGAATGGCAAAGGCTAATGGGAAATCAATCCTACTGAGAGTTCTAAATAAGATGATGGTATTTTAGCTTGCTTCACTTACCAGTTTTCAGCACCTTTTTCATCTGTGGATAGTAGTAATGTCATGATCATATTTTACACATGCAGTCAATTCTTTGACCATTCTTCACTAACCTGGCTTGGGCCTTAGTCTTCTAGATTTTTGTTTCCAAAATTGAGTGAATTTCCTTAAACCTAATGGTGTAGCTAATATTTGAGGTACAAACTTATAAACTTCGTTTCATAAAAAAACCACCCCAAAAACCAACAACCAAACTTTCTCGCGTTATTTGGTTACTCCTAGATTACATAGATTGCTCCTCTCCCTTCTTACCAAAGCAAACACATCCCTATTTCTCTCTATCACTCTTCTTGTTTCAGCTAGGATAGAGTTAATTTTCACAACAAGGGATGGGACACTGCCAGTACAGGTGACCCAAACTACCTGAAAGGGTGCTCCATACCACATGATGTCATGCTCAGCATGAAAGGGGGCCAGTCGGGGAGGAACAGTGCTGCTCCAGGATGATCTGTTTGTGCAGTCATGTAGGGTCATCGGGCGAGAAATTGCATTCTATATCACCCATTTTGTATATTCTATTATAAGTACTGTTGTTATTTCTCTCTTCCTTTGCTGTCCCAGTAAACTGTCCTTATCCCAACCCATGAGTTTTACCTTCTTTCTTCTGATTTTCCTCCCCATCCCACCAGGTAGCTGGATGTGCTTAGCTGGGGTAGGGCTAAACCACGACAATGACAAAAAAAAAAAGTCATTATGTAAATACAACATACTCCCTTGCCAATGTAAAACTGTCCTAACGGAGGTATTTTCTATTGTAACCCTTACACATACACATGCTTGCACAAGAGGTTGTCTGAATGCAGGTTATTTTTTTGCATCTTTGAAATTATTATTTCTTTTTGAATATTTTTCTCTAAAAGAGGGCACTTGGGTTACAAAGAAAACAGCAATGTCTAAATGAGTTCTCAATTACTGTGTGAACACTATCACAATCTTTTATCTTCTAAAGGAACGAATAGTAAAAGTACGTACTCATATGGCAGATGCTAGCTGACTATAGGAAACATTTTATCCCATCACTAGTAGCAGGCTTCTGTAAAGACTGATGTTATAATTTGTCATACAATCTGATATATGATGTATGCAGCCATAAGTTCATATCACCATTTGCCGGTATTTGCCTGAAACGACTCATCCTGTCCTAGAGTCCTTGTTACAGTAATATCATATCCCATTTTAATCCAACGTAAATACATCCTTGTTTTATAGCCTTTGCTTGCAATTCCAGATCTGGGTTTTTTTCATTATTATTATTATAGCTAAATTATGCTTATGTTTTAATTTTGATTATATTTTAATCACTTAAGATGAAGAGCAAAATTTTTCCTTAAGAAATGTTTTGATAAATCATTGTTATTTAAGACAGAGACATGATATGTGGATTAGAAGTCTTTTATTATGAGACAATTATTCATTTTCAGGCCGTGAATTGTACAAATAAGAGACCTGAATGGCCTATTCCTTCCGTCATTTAGTTTATTTTCCTCTGTCATTGACATTATTCTGTACACCATATTCTTTAATATTCTTCCACTGCATTGTCAATTGATTCAGATGGTGAAGTTTCTAGCAATTCTGTCTGCATATGAACATATCTCTTGCTATATTTTCTTGATATTCAGACTGAAAGTTTTTGTTCCTAATTTTACCTTGTTACTACTTTTTACAGATATGTGCATCAACCCAGTAATATCAATCCCCTCATATATACCTATTTTTTTTCCTGAACCAGACTAATGAAAGAATATTTACTTGGAAGGCAGTCAGTGACCGTGCTTTATATTGTGCTTTGTTTTTTATTTTTAACTCTACCAAAACATGTTTCAAAACTTGGGGAAGAAAAGGTGATGATACCTAAGTATAATCTAGCACAGGAGAGACAGTGAGAATTTATGAGATCTGAATGACAATAATAAAAAGAAAAGTTATGAATTATTTAAAATGAACTAGGTTATTCCTAGAAATAATGAGATTAATTCAAGAGAGGGAACATTTGAATATTCGGAGAAATTTTCTTACAATAAGCTTCCTGCTGGTATAGAAGAACTTTTTTCTCCAGAAGCAGGGAGATCTGTTGCTTGGAGTGCTACATTTTTGTCCGGGCAGTGGGATTGAATAAGTGTTTTACAGCAGTCCTCCACTGACAGTGGGATGAATTTATATTCAAAGATGTAATTTCCTGTCTCTTAATTTCTGTAGTTCTCAAAAAGTGTGTGTGTCTATATGAAAACAAGTCTGTCTTTCAGTCCTTTCTCAGTCAGAGATACAGTCTACCACCCTTATCTACTACTGTCTCCATTCAACTAAATATAACGTGAATACAGTTAAAGGGTCATCATTGCAAATCATGGCCTACACATAATCTTCTCTGTAGTCCTAGTGGAACTGTTCAGTATTATAACTGAATAGTCACCATTAGTGATATGTCTATATAACAGTTTTTACTCTTTAATTTCCCATGCTTGTGTACAGACAGCGCTCTGAAAAAAATGGTGCTTTCATTGGAGAAGCATCTTCTCTCTCAGTGATTGAACCTGATATTAAGGACAGATCTTCTGCACGCAAATATGATACCAATGACCTTAAATGGAAACTAAAGTTTCCTGTTGTGTGACAATTCATTTATTTAGTTCTTGTAAAAACTGGCAGCAAGTAACCAGAAGAGAGTTAGTTTCAATTGAGAAATTGGCCTACCACAATTTTCCTTCCTTTACCTCCATTTTTTCAGGTGCTCATACATATCAAAATACTATTTGTGAAGCTATGAAATATTGCAATTTATATTAGGCAAGTCATATCACCAGTTTAACCAGGAACAGCATATAAACTGTTATTAATAAATACTTTGAATGACATAAAATCATAGACTCTGGGGAGCAGAATGCTAAACACAGTTGAGTGATATGAATTTCATACAGATTTGTAAGGGGCAACAATATCTACGGGGTGGTCTCTCACAGTGTCCTTCTGGACAAAATGTCCAGCATGCAGCTAGACAAGTCCATAATATGTTGGGTGAACAATTGGCTGACAGGTCAGACTCGAAGAGTTATAGTAAATGGGGTTACATCAGACTGGTGGCCAGTCACCAGTGGGGTTCCCCAGGGCTCAATTTTAGGGCCAGCGCTCTTTAGTGTTGCTATAAATTATCTGGACACAGAAGTCGAATGTACATTAGGTAAGTTTGTCAATGATACTAAATTAGGAGGAGCTGTGGACTCCCTCGAGGGCAGAGAGGCCTTACAGCGAGATCTGGATAGATTAGAGAGCTGGGCAATCACAAACCACGTGAAGTTTAACAAGAGCAAATGCCAGATTCTCCACCTGGGACAGTGTAATCCTGGTTAGACATACAAATTGGGGGACAAGAAGCTGGAGAGCAGCCTCGCAGAGAGATCTGGAGGCCTGGGTTGATGGCAAGTTGAATGAGCCAACAGTGTGCCCTGGTAGCCTAAAAAGCCAACCGTGTCCTGGCGTGCGTCAAGCACAGCATAGCTAGCTGTTTGAGGGAGGTGATCGTCCCACTCTACACTGCACTGGTGCAGCCCCATCTTGAGTACTCTCTGCAGTTTTGGGCACTTCAATATAAGAAGGACATCAAACTATTAAAGTGTGTCCAGAGGAGGGTGACCAAGATGGTGAAATGTCTTGAGGGCAAGACATACAACGAGCAGCTGAGATCACTTGGCTTTTTCAGCTTGAAGAAGAGAAGGCTGAAGAGTAACCTCATTGCAATCTATAACTTCCTTAAGGAGGGCAGTTGGGGGGGAGGTGCTGATCTCTTTCTGGTGACTAGTGATAGGACATGAGGAGATGGAATGTAGCTGCATCAGGGGAAGTTCAGATTGGACATCAGGAAAAGGTTCTTCACTGAGAGGGTGGTCAGACACTGGAACAGGCTCCCCTGGGAAATGCCCACGGTTCAAGTCTGTCAGAGTTCAAGCAGCATCTGAACGATGCCCTTTGATTTACTTTTAGGTAGTCCCATAAGAGGTAGGGAGTTGGAGTTGATGATCCTTATGGGTCCCATCCAAGTTAAGATTTCTATGATTCAATACACAGAGATTACTAATGTATATTTGTAGGGGTTTTTTTCTTATAACATTGTGTGACTCTGAATTCAGGCCCAAACTATCTTTGAGTACAACAGAATCAGATTTGTGTCCATAATCCTTACCTAAGGCAGCAGTAATATTTTCACATAATTAATTTCTCCTAGGGTCTATCTTACATTAAACAAGTGATTCAGAAAATAGACAATATCACATTAAAATGATAGGAGAACCATTACTTTCTCAATGAGTCATCATATATTTCAGAGACCAAAAAAAAAAAAAAAACCAAAACCCTTCGTTATTTGGAGATCAAAAGATAAGCAGAGAGGAAAAAAATAATTGAGAGCAAATAATAATTTTAGAGCAGTGACTTCCAATAAATAGTGCTAAACTTCCTTGGTTTAAGAAGACACAAGAAACTGAAATGCAAGAGAATAACATGAGCTCCCATTCCTTTGCTGAATACTGATGTGCAGATAGGTAATCTGCTGTCTTATTTTCACGCCTCCAGCACAGTAAATTCATTACAATTGTTAAATATTGCAATTGCCATGGTCTTAATTCTTAAGGCATGTGTATAATGTACAGTGTTAAACAGGTGCTTTGGATGGGCCATGACTCAAACTCAGAGGTAACAACCATGATGGCCTAAGTTATGAAAACTGAAAGCAAGGTAAAATGGTACTGTGATAATAGGAGAGATATTTATCACAAGAAAAAACACAGGTGAATGAAAGACAAAACTCTCACATCCTTTATTATCCCCCTTTCTTCCTTACTTAGAATATCCTTCCAAAGCCTCAAAGACATTTCATAGCTCTAAAAAAGCTTTCAAAATAAAGCAAACATGGAATTAATAGGACACACAGTTCCACAAATCCATGGCATAAATGTTAAAAAGCAAGCGCTTCTTGAAATGAGTCCATCCAGGTGTTGACATGCAAGTATTCGACAGCTAAAGATACAATGTTCTCATGTTAACATTTCAGTTGCATGAATTTATACTATAATGCAGAAAATAATGGGTTTCTTTTTTGGTGGACTGAAGTTCTTTCATGTTCCTCAAATAATTTTTTTCAATATGTTTGTATCAATATCTAACAGAAACAATAGAGTGACTTTGTGTAAATATTTGAGCACCTAAAGCAGCTTTTAAGTTCTTTCCACTACATTTGTAAAAGACTTAGCCTACATGCAACAACAGGTTTTGCCTTTGCATTTATTGCAGGAATGTCAAATATTGTACTTACTGCCACTTCTATGGAAGCTCATGCAAAAATTCATGTTAACTTCACTGGGAGCAGGATCAGTTCTTCCTAACATCTAAATCTACCCTCCTTCAGCTGAAAGCCATTACCCTTTGTCCTATCACTACATGCCCTTCTAAACAGTCCCTCTCCAGATTTCCTGTAGGCCCCTTTTAGTTACTGGGAGGCCACAATAAGGTCTCCATGGAGCCTTCTCTTCTCCAGGCTGAACAACCCCAACTTTCTCAGCCTGTCTTCATAGGAGAGCTGCTCCAGCCCTCTGATCAGCTTCGTGGTCCTCCTCTGGACTCTCTCCAACAGGTCCATGTCTGTCTTGTCCTGGGGACCTCAGAGCTGGATGCTAGACTCCCAGTGGGGTCTCACAAGAGTGGAGTAGAGGGGCAGGATCACCTCCCTTGACCTGCTGGTCACACTTCTTTTGATGCAGCCCAGGCTTTCTGGACTTTCTGGGCTGCAAGTGCACATTGCCGGCTCATGTTGAGCTTCTCATCAATCAATACCCCCAAGGCCTTCTCCTCAGGGCTGCTCTGAATCCTTTCTCCGCCCAGCCTGTAGTTGTGCTTGGGATTGCCCCAACCCATGTGCAGGACCTTGCACTTGGCCTTGTTGAGCTTTATGAGGTTGCAAGATACCTTGCAAGAAAAAAGAAAGGTAGGTCAGATGTAAAAAGGTTTGTTTGTATACCTATCCTTGATCTCGTTCCTGGCAGACTCCCAAAGTGTATCTACAGCTTGCCAGTGGTGCTCTGTACATCTCCTGAAAAAAAATAAACACCCAAACCTTTGTGAAGAAAGATAAGCATAAAAAACCAAAATAAAACAAAATGAAACAAAACAAAACAAAACAAAAGAGTATCTAAATTACCAGCCCATTTCAAAGAAACTTTTACACATGGCTATGGTTATTATACATCTGATTATTAGTTGTTTATTGGATAAGTGACAGGTATGCATCAAGTCTTAATGCATTGGAGCTAATGCCTACCATTGTAATCACTGGCTTTAAAAGAGTTTGTGATAGTTTTCATTTTTCATGTCAGTGAGGTTCTTTTGAGCAGAGATTGTGTCTGTAGGAATGCTGCATGAGGTCTCACAGACAGCTTTGAACACCCCCATAATTATATTCATACTTCTGCAGTTGTATTCCATAATAAACTCTATCCTGTTGCTGAGGAGTACACTTAGCTCTTCTTAAATTGATAAATAACCAACAAATACTAGAAGTTGCTGTTACAAGTCTGTGAAAGTATATCTCTAAACTACATTTAATTATTCCAGATACCAAAATTATATAGTTTTTCTGGCAGAATCCTGTGTATCAACAGAGGCTATCTGTACACTGCATTTTGTCAATGCTGGGTTCAACTTGAGCTTCATTGCCAGTACATGCTTTGAGAAACTGTGCTCCAGTGTAGGTTTGTAACTCACTCAGGTTAGCAATACTCCTTATCATATGTCTAAATATGCTTATATTTGCAGTGTGAACAAAATAAGTGCATTTTTCCTAGCTCAGTGACCATAATCTAGACTATTATAAATAAAATATCTCTTATTTTGTATGTGAGCAGAGGATATGCACCCGAATTACAACTGCATAAACTGTTTTCCCAAATTTAATTGTTGACCGCACAACAGCAAAGTGGTGTCACCATCAGGACATTTCTAGAATAGTCCTGGAGTCAGCTGACACAAGACAATATGCATTCTGACTCAGGGGGGCAAGTGCAGCTGTACTACAGATATCCTTCATATTGCAAAATGGAAAAAAATAAAGCTATGCATAAATGCTAACCTGTCTTGAGCACGCTTTGCCATTGAACATCCTTAAGTCAGCGTGCAATGTTTCTTATTTCTCATTGTTCTTTCATATGAAATTGTGCCATCATCTGTTTTAAAAGGAAATGTAAACTATGTAATTATTTTGCGAGCCATAGCTACAATGTCTTTAGTACTTCCTCCATTCTGATCGAATGATACTCCTGATTCCTTCACTGTTCTCTTACACACCTCTGGTTAGATCTTTACAGGGTCTAACACATGATGGCTTTTGCCATTTTTCATTTCATGTTTTTTTACCACTCATCTATAAAATGCATTTTTCTTTCCAGATCAACAATTTGAAATGTCTAAAATCTTAGTCATACTTTTTCATACAGCCACGACTCTAGGCTGGGTGAGGAATGGATTGAAAGCAGCCCCGAGGAGAAGGACTTGGGGGTATTGATTGACGAGAAGCTCAACATGAGCCGGCAGTGTGCGCTTGCAGCCTAGAAAGCCAACCGTGTCCTGGGCTGCATCAAAAGAAGCGTGACCAGCAGATCCAAGGAGGTCATCTTGCCCCTCTACTCCGCTCTGGTGAGACCCCCACCTGGAGTACTGCGTCCAGCTCTGGGGGCCCCAGTGCAGAAGAGACATCAAGCTGTTGGAACAAGTCCAGAGGAGGGCCCACGAAGCTGCTCAGAGGGATGGAGCACGTCTCCTGTGAGGACAGGCTGAGAGAGTTGGGGTTGTTCAGCCTGGAGAAAAGAAGGCTCCAGGGAGATCCAATTGCAGCTTACCAGTACCTGAAGGGGCCTACAGGAAAGATGGTGAGGGACTGTCTATCAGGGAGTGTAGTGACAGGACAAGGGGTAATGGGTTTAAGCTGAAGGAGGGTCGATTTAGATTAGATGTTGGAAAGAAATTCTTTACTGTTAGAGTGGTGAGGTACTGGAACAGGTTGCCCAGAGAGGTTGTGGAGGCCCCCCTCCCTGGAAGTGTTGAAGGCCAGGTTGGATGAGGCTTTGGGCAACGTGGTCTAGTGGAGGGTGTCCCTGCCCGTAGCAGGGGGGGTTGGACCTAGGTGAACTTTGAGGTCCCTTCCAACCCAAACCATTCTATGATTCTATCCTTCTATGATTCAGTTAAAATTAAAGAAAAAATAATCATTTCATGATGTCCCAACCAAAAGTAGTTTTGTTGGATCATTTTTTGTTTCCAAAATCAAAATTACTATCTTTTGTGGATTCAGTGACTGCTTGGCAAAGAAGCTTCTCTCAAACTTTTGGCTAGCCTTTGTTAGTTGCATTAATTTCTGATCTGGAAAGAAAAAATCTTTTATAGCTAGGCATTCTTCATTAAATTTATTTTCCAGATGTACAGAGCTCTTCAGTTTACACAATGCAGTCCCACCAAGGCCTAGAGAAAATCTAACCAGACCACAGTAGAATTTATTTTACCAGTCTTATTCAAAGCAACTAAGATTCATATCCATAATTAATCCAGAGGTAATTGACAGTCTCAGGGATGATCACAGCTATATAAAGATAAAATCAAGACACTGCTTATATAATATGCATTCTTTGGGGGATTTATACAAAGCTTCGGATAATTTAAAGCTGTCTATTAGTATCTCAGCCCAAAAAAACCTAATTTTTGTATGTATGAATACAATTCCATGGATTTTCCTTTATCTACACATGTCAAATTATTTTCTTCTCCTTTCATCCTGCTCATAGGTCATGCAAGTGATCTGCTTTTATACTCTCGCCATAAAGTTTCAGCTTACCCAAGATTTATTATCAAAAAAGTGCAAGACAAACAAATTAGGTCCAGCATGCTTCTGCTGTCAAAAAATCACCAGGCTGTGATTGATTAATATAAGAATGCATCTGATTTTGTGGTGCAAGTTCTCCCCTCAAACAATTTGCAGTTGTTTAACATGTTTCTGTCAGCATACCTTCAGCTGACAATCTTTATGGAACAGCCATCTGTTTTTGAGGTTTATAAATACTTTATCAAAATCTTTATGACATGTTTCTCCTGAAAGATGATTTCTTCTCCTTTTCAATAGATTAATGTCTTAGGGGTAACTGCAAAAGCTAAGTATACAGTCAGAAAATAAACTTTAAGATTTATCTAATTCACCAGCAAATGACATAGCCCATTGCCTCAGTCCATTTTTTACTGTCATAAGGGATATTAAACTAATATCAACACGTTTAGAGATGCTGTCATTTTGTTAAAAGACTTAAAGGTCATGCTAACTCAAAAATAAGTAGAATTTAAAATGGTTAATTTGAGGTTGCATTTTCCCTCTTATCCTTCCTCCTGATTTACCACCCGTTTGTTTATTTCTTGTCTTGACATTTTTCTGTCTGAAATGACAGAAATAGAAGAATTGAAAATTCTTGAAATAGAAGAATTAGAATTCAGATATTTTAGGTGTCCATCTTATAGATGTTGGGGTAGTTTAGATTTTTGTGAAGGCTTTTGCTTTGCTGTCCTGCAACTGTCCATATAAATAAAACAATTATTATTTATCTTTTATTTTTCTGCAGTGACCAGAAGCATTACCTAGATCAGGACCCATTTTGCTAGACACAAACTAAAAAAAAAAAAAAAAAATTATTGGCTGTAGGATTTTATAGGCTCAAAGAGAAGACAGAACATGTAAATAGATAAATAGCAATAGGGCCCAAGAAAAGAGGATGAAGGAAGAAGAGTGATTTTGCATTAAACAATTGCATGTGCAGTTTGAATTTGTTAGCTGATCAGGAGAAGTGATATTAGGCTGCCATCCAGCCCCTGTAAGGTGGATATTTTTTGTAGGAAAAATTTTGAAGGTGAGATTAGTCATCTCATTTTTTTAAAGTGAGTCTTAGGTTAACTTTGTTAAAAGGCTTTACTTGCTTTTAGCTGTTTTGTACTGCAGTGACTTTGATTTTGTCCTCCTATGTAATATATATTTCAAGCGATGCAAATATTTAGGAGCAAAAACTTTTTTACTTGTGACTACAAGGCATATAAAAATAATGCTATCAAAGACTGGAGAACTACTCTGTCTTTCAGAAATATCATGTGGTTTTCACTAAATTATTTTCTAACTGACCACTATTTCTTAATTTATTTGATTTTCTTTTTATCTTTTCCTCTCAACCCTTTCAGTATGGAATACTGAAGCTTTTCACACTGATTGCCTCTTAGATGCATTTATAGAATCATAGAATAGAATCATAAAATTATTTTGCTTAGCAGAAGACCTTTAAGACCATTAAGTCTAACCACTAACCTAGCACTGCCAAGTCCATCACTGAACCATGTCCCTAAGCACCACATCTACATGTCTTTCAAATACCTGCAGGGATGGTGAATCAATCACTTCCCCGGGCAGCCTGTTCCAGTGCTTGAACAACCCTTTCAGTGAAGAAATTTTTCATAATATCCAATCTAAACCTCCCTTGGAACAACTCGAGGCCATTTCCTCTTGTCCTATCGCTTGTTACTTGGGAGAAGAGACCAACATCCTTATGTAGTTTTGTGTATAAATACAAATAAAATTGTATCTGAAACTGATAGTATTTCCTTTTCTTTCTAATTTTTTTCGGATCTAGAGAATAAAAATTTTTGCCATTATGTCATGGTTTAGCCCCAGCCAGCAGCTAAGCACCATGTGGCCGCGTGCTCACTCCTCCTTCCCACCTCTTCTCCCCCTAGTGGAATGGGGAGGAGAATTGGAAGAAAGACAATAAAACTCATGGGTTGGGGTAAGAACAGTTTACTAGGACAGCAAGGGAAGAGGAAAATAACAACAACAGTACTTAGAATACAGAAAGTGGGTGATACACAATGCAATTTGTTCAACCCTGACCGGACACTCAGCCCCTCCCGGAACAGCATCGCTCCTCCCTGGCCAGCCCCCTTTATAGGCTGAGCATGACATCATATGGTAGGAATATCCCTTTGGCTACTTTGGGTCACCTGTCAGGGCTGTGTCCCATACCAGCTTCTTGTTAAAATTAATTCTATCCTAGCAAAAAAACAGGACACATTATTATCCACTCAGTAAATATTATGATCATCTGTTAGAAAGATTGTATTATGAACATACATATTTATTGGAAGAATAAAAACTCCATTCTATAGCCTCCTTGACATTAGTCATTTTTGTCTTTTTTTAACAGATTTGACCCAATCCTGTGAATAAGATGTCAATATCTCACATTACTCGTAGAATCATAGAAGGATAGAATCATAGAATGGTTTGGGTTGGAAGGGACCTCAAAGTTCATCTAGGTCCAACCCCCCTGCTACGGGCAGGGACACCCTCCACTAGACCACGTTGCCCAAAGCCTCATCCAACCCGGCCTTCAACACTTCCAGGGAGGGGGGCCTCCACAACCTCTCTGGGCAACCTGTTCCAGTACCTCACCACTCTAACAGTAAAGAATTTCTTTCCAACATCTAATCTAAATCGACCCTCCTTCAGCTTAAACCCATTACCCCTTGTCCTGTCACTACACTCCCTGATAGACAGTCCCTCACCATCTTTCCTGTAGGCCCCTTCAGGTACTGGTAAGCTGCAATTGGATCTCCCTGGAGCCTTCTTTTCTCCAGGCTGAACAACCCCAACTCTCTCAGCCTGTCCTCACAGGAGACGTGCTCCATCCCTCTGAGCAGCTTCGTGGGCCCTCCTCTGGACTTGTTCCAACAGCTTGATGTCTCTTCTGCACTGGGGCCCCCTGAGCTGGATGCAGTACTCCAGGTGGGGGTCTCACCAGAGCGGAGTAGAGGGGCAAGATGACCTCCTTGGATCTGCTGGTCACGCTTCTTTTGATGCAGCCCAGGACACGGTTGGCTTTCTGGGCTGCACGCGCACACTGCCGGCTCATGTTGAGCTTCTCGTCAATCAATACCCCCAAATCCTTCTCCTCGGGGCTGCTTTCAATCCATTCCTCACCCAGCCTATAGCTGTGCTTGGGATTGCCCCAACCCATGTGCAGGACCTTGCACTTGGCCTTGTTGAACTTCATGCGGTTTGCATGGACCCACTTCTCAAGCCTGTCAAGGTCCCTCTGGATGGCATCCCTTCCCTCCAGCGTGTCGAGCACACCACACAGCTTGGTGTCGTCGGTAAACTTGCTGAGGGTGCACTTGATCCCACTGTCCATGTCACCGACAAAGATGTTGAACAGTGCCGGTCCCAATACTGACCCCTGAGGAACGCCACTTGTCACCGTTCTCCACTTGGACATTGAGCCGTTGACAACAACTCTTTGAGTGTGACCATCCAGCCAATTCCTTATCCACCAAGTGGTCCAGCCATCGAATCCATGTCTCTCCAATTTGGAGACAAGGATGTTGTGCAGGACAGTGTCAAATGCCTTGCACAAGTTCAGGTGGATGATGTCAGTTGCCCTTCCCTTATCCACAGACGCTATAACCCCATCATAGAAGGCCACCAAGTTTGTCAGGCACGATTTGCCCTTAGTGAAGTCAAGTTGGCTGTCACCAATCACCTCCTTATTTTCCATGTGCCTGAGCATAGTCTCCAGGAGGATCTGCTCCATAATCTTGCCAGGCACAGAGCGTGGGACCGACCAGCCTGTAGTTCCCTGGGTCTTCCTTTTTACCTTTCTTAAAAATGGGGGTTCTATTTCCCCTTTTCCAGTCAGTGGGAACTTCACCGGACTGCCACGACTTCTCAAATATGATGGAGAGTGGCCTGGCCACTTCATCCGCCAGTTCCCTCAAGACCCGTGGATGTACCTCATCAGGTCCCATGGACTTGTGCACTTTCAGGTTCCTTAGACATTCTCGAACCTGATCTTCCTCTACAGTGGGCGGTTCTGCATTCTCCCAGTCCCTGCCTTCTGTGATTTGGGCAGTGTGGCTCAAGGAGTTGCCAGTGAAGACTGAGGCAAAGAAGTCGTTGACTACCTCAGCCTTCTCCATATCCTGGGTAACCAGGTCACCCATTTCATTCCGGAAGGGACCCACATTTTCCCTTGTCCTCTTGTCACTAACATACCTATAGAAGCTTTTCTTGTTGTCCCTAACATCCCTGGCCAGACTAATTTCTATCAGGGCTTTGGCTTTCCTAACCTGCTCCCTGGCTGCTTGGACAGTTTCTCTGTATTCTTCCCAGGCTACCTGCCCTTGCTTCCACCCTCTGTAGGCTTTCTTTTTTTGTTTGACTTTGCCCAGGAGCTCCTTGTTCATCCACGGAGGCCTCTTAGTGTTTTTGCCTGACTTGCTCTTTGTTGGGATGCATCGCTCCTGAGCTTGGAGGAGGTGACCCGTGAATATTAGCCAGCTGTCTTGGGCCCCTCTTCCTTCCAGGGCTTTGTCCCATGGTATTCTACCCAGCAGATCCCTGAAGAGGCCAAAGTCCGCTCTGCTGAACATGAATACAAATTGGTGCATACAGAAGTATTTGCAAAACTATGATCAATAAATTAAGATTTTAAAAAGAATGTGTTGGGAGCATCACAGAGTACAAACTTCATTGTTATGTATATAGCGCTAACTGCCTCCCAGGGATCTTGATGCTACTATGGGTTTTCAGTAGTTTCTTTAGACTCAGCTCTGACCTACAGCTGATGGGTAGAAATTCAAACCATATATGGTTAACCCTTAGAAGAACTAAGGCTTACCTCTTACTAATCCTTATTCTAAGGTTAAGCTGAGGTTCTGAGGAAGGGAAGGAGAAATTTCTTGCAGCTCTTTGGAGAGATCAATATTACCTTACATTGAAAACAACTGTATAATGGATGCAGCTTTGCTGACAAAGAAAATATGTACGCCTGAAGAAGAACAAAAGTACCTAATATTTCTTCTTTAAACTGCAATAAAAATGTGGTTGAGAATAAACTATTGAAATAGAGTTTGGAAATTTATTACATTTCTGAAAGGAAAGCCCATATTATAAAACTGTAAGTATATTTTTGTCTTCATGAAGTCAGTTAAAACATCTGTTAGATTCAATGAGGCCATGATTTCCTCTCTCTTTTTTTAGTGTCATGGGTACCAACACATGCTGCCTTCTGTTTAACTCTGCTGTACAGCACTGCTGCACTGAATGGTGAGCAAGCATCACCCCATATCCCATGGGTCTAATCCTCTGGGTGTTCTCCGTGACCTTTAAGTGTGCAGTGCTTTGAACGCATTATATCCACGTGCATTTCTATAATGGGATATGGGTACAACTGAGCTTTTGAGTCCGCTAAGTTAGGTATTGCTTTTAAGATTCAGTTTCTGACTCAAAATTTTTTTGTTTCACTCACAGTGAAAGTGTGTGGCAGTGTTCCAGAGGGAGATTTGCCAGTGCTTCTCATATGTAACTAGATTTGAATTCAGTGTATCCCTGGGTTACCCAAATAACATTTCTGAAACTGAGACAGCATCCCTATCACACATTGCTTTCCAAACTTCTGAGCTTAGATCCAAACACCACCAGCACACTGTTTAGTGCCTCCCAAAATATCTGTGATTGAAATCTAGTAAAAGGGAATGTTTTGTGAGACTAAATAACACGCTTGCACACAAAGGAAACATCAAAGGAGTGCATTTTAAACTGCCTTATTTTTCATACATTCTTTGCATATAACATGATAAGTAGTTCAGCACCACTAACAGGCAAAATTTACAGGTTTTGTCATATGGGGAGAAGACTGCCAGAGGCAAATTTGTCCCTCTTTTATTTCAATCCAGCAGTGCTAACTGACTGTTGTTATAGAAAAACAAGATTAACTTCAGGGAAAAAAATGATATAACACTGGAAAATCCTGGAAAGGTTACAGCAGATCTGTATTTCAATAAATCAATCATATTTCAACTCTGGCTACTGTATGCAGTTCATGGAGCTGTATTGTATCACTCATAAGACAATGGCTGCAAATTCACGAAACAAATATGTTTGTGCCAGTATGTATTACTAATTTTGAACTGTGCCTACACTCTGTGCATATGTCTAATTTCCAAACCAGACAAATTCTATCAAGATTGCAAGTTGCTCAGTAACATGCAATGGACAACAGGCAATTCAGAGCAGAGGGGAGTAAAGGTATTTAATTTTCTTCCATGTAATTGACACCAGATAAGTTACAATTAGATTCTCAGAGTTTAAGCTAACTCTTGATATTTGTATTACAACTAAGATTTTTTTTAAAAGCATTTGAGGAGAGTTTAGAATCAGACATAGAACCACATGACAACAAATGAGAAGCCAAATAATTGTTAAAGGGTTTAATACTATTAAATTCAACTCCAATTCAAATCTTATGTTGGACTCATCTTTGTGCTGGGATGTTCAGGCATTATTCTAAATTTGGAATTCTTAACAAAATATTTCTAATCTTATCTTCGATGGGGTACTGGATTTGGCTGAGATAGAGTTAATTTTCTTTCCAGTAGCCAGTATGGTGCTGTGTTTTGGATTTAGTATCAGAATAATGTTGATAACACACTGATGTTTTTATTTGTTTCTACGAAGTTGTAGTGTCTACACTAAGTCAAGGAATTTTCAGCTTCTCACACCCTGCTAGATGGACAAGAAGGTGGGAGAGCACAGCCAGGACAGCTGACCCAGACTGGCCAAAGGGATATTCCCTACCATAGAACGTCATGCTCTGGATATAATTGGGGAAGCTAGCCAGGAGGAGTGATCACTGCTCAGAAACAGACTGGGCATTGGGTTGTTTTTTTTCCCTTCCGCATGTGATGAGCAATTGCATTTGTGCATCACTTGTTGTGTTATTGTTATTGTTGCTATTGCTATTATTATTATTTTACTTTGTTATCCTATTAAACAGTCTTTATCTCAACCCATGAGGTTTTTTTTCCACTCTCCTCCCCATCCTCTTTGGGGGGGAGGGGTGAGTGAGCAGCTGCATGGTGCTTAGCTGCCATCTGGGGCAAAACCATGACAGATAGATAGAAATAATTTTAAATAAGCACAAATAATAAAGAGAAGAAAGAAAACTAAAATTACTAACATGCAATGTTATGAATAAACTGAAGATCACAACAGATGATAAATTTGCTAAGTCTAAAAAGTGATTGTGGATGAAAAAAGAGTAAAATGCTGTAATGGGGTATGGTAAGTAACATCACCAACAAAATAAGCCAGGTAATTAGACTCTTCCATGCAATACTAAGTAGGTCTCATCTGAAATATTGCAGTGAGCTTTGGGTTTTCCATTTTAAAAAATTTATCAATAAAATGGAGTAATTATTTTGAGGAGATAAACAGGATTAAGATTTGATAAATGTAATCCATGAAGCAAGATATAAACAAGACTAGTACAAAAAGAAAAAGGAAGGATGAGCTGACAGGAAATTAGTGTCCAGAACCATCAACAAAGCATAAATTATGTTATGAAGAAGATAAATATTACCATGAGTGAAACATGACAGAATAAGAAACAGAGAATTTAGTGCCTGAGCCATGGAAATGGAGATTTATACAACAGAACTAAAAAGGAATACACTATGCAGCCCTGTTAGGATTGTATTTCTTCTTAGTGCCTCAACGTATTGGAATTTGGCAAGGCCAGATGTGCTGGGGGAGGGCATTTCTATGACCTGACAAACGATTTTCTACTCGGACATCACAAGGTTACCCATGGTGGAGTTTAGCCTGGAGAAGAGAAGACTGAGAGGTGATCTCATTAATGCTTATAAACATCTGAAGGATGGATGTCTAGAGGAAGCGGCCAGACTCTTCTCTATGTGCCCAGTGACAGGACAAGAGGCAATGGGCACAAACCGGAACATAGGAAGTTCCGTCTGAATATCAGGAAAAGCTTCTCCACTTTGAGGGTGACCAAGCACTGGAACAGGTAGCCCAGAGAGATTGTGGAGTCTCCTTCTCTGCAGAGATTCAAAACCCACCTGGACACCATCCTGTGCAACTGGCTCTAGGTGACCATGCTCTAGCAGGGGGGTTGGACTAGATGATCTCCAGAGGTTCCTTCCAACCCCTACCAATCTGTGAATCTCTGAGTCCCAAACAGTTCCTAAATGCTTGAAGACTTGCTGGTGTTTTGAGAAGGTGTAAAATGCCAAAATTGTGACCTTAGCAAGACGAAAAAGGCAAAAAAACCCCTTTTACCAACACTACTAATTGCAGAAAAAAGGAGAAGCTACAGAGGATTATCAAACTCTAATCCTAATGGCTAAAATGGATCTCTGAGGATTAGATTAAATTAAATGGGTTTTCTTAGTGTTAGGTTCAACAGAATAAAGAACTATACAACACAATCTTATTTGGCCAGGGACGTTAGGGACAACAAGAAAAGCTTCTATAGGTATGTTAGTGACAAGAGGACAAGGGAAAATGCGGGTCCCTTCCGGAATGAAATGGGTGACCTGGTTACCCAGGATATGGAGAAGGCTGAGGTAGTCAACGACTTCTTTGCCTCAGTCTTCACTGGCAACTCCTTGAGCCACACTGCCCAAATCACAGAAGGCAGGGACTGGGAGAATGCAGAACCGCCCACTGTAGAGGAAGATCAGGTTCGAGAATGTCTAAGGAACCTGAAAGTGCACAAGTCCATGGGACCTGATGAGGTACATCCACGGGTCTTGAGGGAACTGGCGGATGAAGTGGCCAGGCCACTCTCCATCATATTTGAGAAGTCGTGGCAGTCCGGTGAAGTTCCCACTGACTGGAAAAGGGGAAATAGAACCCCCATTTTTAAGAAAGGTAAAAAGGAAGACCCAGGGAACTACAGGCTGGTCGGTCCCACGCTCTGTGCCTGGCAAGATTATGGAGCAGATCCTCCTGGAGACTATGCTCAGGCACATGGAAAATAAGGAGGTGATTGGTGACAGCCAACTTGACTTCACTAAGGGCAAATCGTGCCTGACAAACTTGGTGGCCTTCTATGATGGGGTTATAGCGTCTGTGGATAAGGGAAGGGCAACTGACATCATCCACCTGAACTTGTGCAAGGCATTTGACACTGTCCTGCACAACATCCTTGTCTCCAAATTGGAGAGACATGGATTCGATGGCTGGACCACTTGGTGGATAAGGAATTGGCTGGATGGTCACACTCAAAGAGTTGTTGTCAACGGCTCAATGTCCAAGTGGAGAACGGTGACAAGTGGCGTTCCTCAGGGGTCAGTATTGGGACCGGCACTGTTCAACATCTTTGTCGGTGACATGGACAGTGGGATCAAGTGCACCCTCAGCAAGTTTACCGACGACACCAAGCTGTGTGGTGTGCTCGACACGCTGGAGGGAAGGGATGCCATCCAGAGGGACCTTGACAGGCTTGAGAAGTGGGTCCATGCAAACCGCATGAAGTTCAACAAGGCCAAGTGCAAGGTCCTGCACATGGGTTGGGGCAATCCCAAGCACAGCTATAGGCTGGGTGAGGAATGGATTGAAAGCAGCCCCGAGGAGAAGGATTTGGGGGTATTGATTGACGAGAAGCTCAACATGAGCCGGCAGTGTGCGCGTGCAGCCCAGAAAGCCAACCGTGTCCTGGGCTGCATCAAAAGAAGCGTGACCAGCAGATCCAAGGAGGTCATCTTGCCCCTCTACTCCGCTCTGGTGAGACCCCCACCTGGAGTACTGCATCCAGCTCAGGGGGCCCCAGTGCAGAAGAGACATCAAGCTGTTGGAACAAGTCCAGAGGAGGGCCCACGAAGCTGCTCAGAGGGATGGAGCACGTCTCCTGTGAGGACAGGCTGAGAGAGTTGGGGTTGTTCAGCCTGGAGAAAAGAAGGCTCCAGGGAGATCCAATTGCAGCTTACCAGTACCTGAAGGGGCCTACAGGAAAGATGGTGAGGGACTGTCTATCAGGGAGTGTAGTGACAGGACAAGGGGTAATGGGTTTAAGCTGAAGGAGGGTCGATTTAGATTAGATGTTGGAAAGAAATTCTTTACTGTTAGAGTGGTGAGGTACTGGAACAGGTTGCCCAGAGAGGTTGTGGAGGCCCCCCTCCCTGGAAGTGTTGAAGGCCAGGTTGGATGAGGCTTTGGGCAACGTGGTCTAGTGGAGGGTGTCCCTGCCCGTAGCAGGGGGGGTTAGACCTAGATGATCTTTGACGTCCCTTCCAACCCAAACCATTCTATGATTCTATGATTCTATGATTCTATGATTTAAAAATACAGCTCTTAAGTGTCCAAGATGTTTATTGTAAAACTTGAGTTAAATCTATCCTGACAAAATTAAAATATTTATAGGATATTGATGTAAATTATAGCAATTGTAATCCAGGCTAATGTTTGTTAAGTCTAACTGTTCATACAGGCAGATGCCTGCCCAGGTAAACAGGCCTTAGAAACTGATATCTGAAAAGTTCAAAAGCCAAATCCAGAATCACTGACCAAATTCATGAGACATAACTGAAACAGCTTAGTATAATTTCATTTCCTAAAGTAAATATATCGAAAAATTACCAAACATCAGAAACATTTTAGTAATATGTAAGGAACTTTTTAAAATAGTATATATTGTGCCAATACTTTAGCATTATCTATAATACAGTTACAATATTCAAAAGACTAAGAAAAATGTCTAAAAAACTGCATGTTACAGATAGAGAAAGAAAATATTACTCATATAGTTACTCATATAAATATTTACACATTTTCTCTGCAACCGGTTATTATGTATTGCTGCTGGCTGATTCAAGTCTTCAAAGTTTTCCAGCACTATGAAAGTAGAAAATAAAAATAAAGAACACAGGGAAATGTAAAGTAAATGTACAATCTCTGAAGACAGTAAAGCTTTAAGAAAGGATGAAAAGCCAAAAGATGCAAAATTCAAAAATAAATAAGTAAAATTAAATCATTAACCTTTCCAGCTTCCTTTTCCATTTTCTAAAAAATGTTTCTTACTTTCTCCTTCTGCAGTCCATATATTTTAGATTGGAAACAACCACTCTTCATAACTCATATAAGAAATTTTCATTTAACTGTCATTTTTTGTAATCATCCAAACAGTAAAGAAAAAAGAAAGACATTTGTTGAGCATTTGTTTTCTTAAGCAATTAGTATTTTGTCTTTCGAGTCAGGGGAGAAAAAGAACAAAACAAAACAAAACTACAAACCTCTTTCAACCATTCTTTATCACAAAATCAGCTGACATAAAGAATAAAAAAGATGATGTTTGTCTGCATAAAAAATTATTTTATTGTGATAGCAGCAAGGAATAACCTGAAGAGATAACCATTGCACTACATTTCCAGCTAGATTTCATAGAACTACAAGGCACAGGTTAATACATCATTTTTTTAATATAAAAATGAAATTTTTATATACCAGTTGGCCTACCTGAGCTTTGAAACAAATGATTACAATACACTTGTTAACAGTCAAAAGAACAAAATAATATATACTCAGGGAG
This sequence comes from Balearica regulorum gibbericeps, assembly GCF_011004875.1. Lineage (NCBI taxonomy): Eukaryota > Metazoa > Chordata > Aves > Gruiformes > Gruidae > Balearica > Balearica regulorum. The sequence goes on along the minus strand of NC_046188.1, from coordinate 48,242,870 downwards.
TTGAATTTTGTCAAAAGGGGAGATAAAAGATGAAAGGATACCAGGTAAGGGAGTACAGGCTATTAGTGGAAGATTTTTTTTTACTGTCTTTTTGAAAGTCAATTCATTCTTAAGTATAAAGAAAAGAAAAAAAGGAAGCAATTCAACAGTCAAATTCAGCAGTAATTTTGCAAGTCTAAACTTTATCATGAGCAATGTAGAGGAAGAAGGCAATACACCTCTAGTGAAACATACGAAGTAGTAAAACAGGATAGTAATTATGTGCAGTAGTAAAATTTTCTTGGAGGGAGTAAGGACAGAGAATGGATACTGAGGAATTGTGTAAAGCAGTGGGAGAGAAGGGGAAAAGTGCAATGAATATACTGTTATGACTTTCTTCTTCAATTCATATCTATATTTTTTCTCATGTTTGTAATCTCTGTCTCAGGTAGGAAGATCGGCACTTGTTATATAAAATATATTTTTATCAAATAATAAATAAGATTATTAGAATCATGTAATACGAATATGCAGGCTGGAAGAAATATCAGGTGAGCAGTCAACGTTCACACCTAGAGCAACTCTACAGACCATGGGCAGTTACACAGAGAGTAAGGTTTGTCTTGGATTCATCAGCCTCATTGCATGGATGTAATTTCTGGTTAGTAATATTGATTTCTGATTGATTTCTCTGATTTTTTCATTGACTCCATCTTTTGTTAACTCCCACGTGCCAGCTCACACGTTGATATGTCCACTCTCCTCCATTCCTACTGTGGATCCACATACTTCTGCTACCAAAGGTCAACACCTTTCTTTATTTATTCCTACTCAAATGCTCCTGGCCTTTAACATAGAGCTACACAACCATACAGGTGTACAATCTTAGAATTACTTCTAAGCAATGGAAACAAATGATGGTAATACAAAGTAGGACCTATCTCCCACTAGTTTGTATCTTTTTTGAAGGATTTAATATATCTATGTTTCCTGTTGTATACCTCTATCTTGGCTCCTCATCAGGTATGGTAGCACTTATAGATTCCCTAATACCCAATTTAACTAAATCAAAGGGACCAAAGTCATAGATTCCTATTTCTAGATCCCTTAACAATTGCACTGGTGGTGGAGATATAAGAAGTAGACTTACCAGTTTGTTTTGTTAAGGACTTTTGTTCATGCACATTTCTTAAAAATACCACCCCCTAGATATGTTAATATTTATGGAATACTTACTTCCACAGAAATAAATATATATTTGCCATGAAAATAGAATAATGAAAGAATTAAAAAAGAAAAAAGAAAAAAGGAAGGAAAAGAGAAAGAAAGAGGAAATGTTTCCAGTCATCAGTGAAAAAAAACAAAATTCAGATGGGCAATGTATTTTGTAGCAACATAAGGGACAATCAAAAAGAAAACATTGCTGTTGTAGCAATGCTGATGTCAGCTTTTATCAAACAATATAAGAGTCTATCAAGGCTATAAATTACACTCTGAAATAGTAGCAGTTCTAATTGGACCTGATGATATATATATTAAGGGTGGGTCCCTTGCAATGGTATGTTTTGTGATCCTTTGAAAGGATATTATCTGAATTTATGAACTCTGATTTGTCTTTTTGCCCATATACTTGTGAATTTGAATCTTTGCCATCTGCACCAGAAAAGCAAAGCAATATGCTGCTTTAAACATCTGTTTTTCACAGAAGAGAACTGTGAAAGTAGAATCAGATATCACTCTGTTTTTTTAATTTGCCCCCTTCAGTCACTAAAAAAGCAACTATGAGATATACTTTGTATCATGTTGCAGGCATGCCATCAATATTCCAAAGTAATTATGGTGTAACATCTCAAATGACACCTTTTCTATAGTTCTAACAAATTACTCACATTCTATTATCATGTCTATAAGCCTTTGAACACTATATACGCAGTAGGAAAAGGCTATGTAATGTAATTACTAGAGGCAAACTATGACATTTCCTCCTTTCACAGTCCAGGGTTCCCTGGCTCTATATATCACACTTCTAGATGTTTAAAAAAAAATCCATCATGTTTATTCATATATAATCATTGCTTTCTGCTGAACCAAAATGGGGTTTTTTGACGCTGACAATAGTGCATTCTCCTTTTACCCTCTCCCTTTTTCTGTTTTGAAAGAGGATACTTTTATGGCAATAAAAGACAATTACTGAGGCCATGGATCTGTGTAATTCTATTAAATATTTTACTTCCTTATCTCCAAAGATCTCAAAAGCCTTTCAAAGGGAAGGAGCTGTTTCAGTGCTTCCACAGCATGAAATTAAAGGGTGATTCTAACACAGTTCTTACATACAGGTGTGTGCACGTGAGGGTATCTGTGTATGCATGTTTCAAGTATGAAAACACAGAGATGCATTTACATACAAATGAAAGTGATCAAAATTGAAGGTTTACATTATAAAAAACAGAGATTAGACTTCAGGGAAAATATTTCTGTTATAGCCACTTCATCCAAAATATTTTTGCTAAACCTATTCAGAGAACTGTTTCAAAATAAGCTCAAAGGTGTTAAATATAAATAAGGGCCAAAGTGCAACCACAGAATCACTGAATCATAGAATCATAGAATCATTTAGGTTAGAAAAAAGCCTTAAGATCATCGAATCCCACTGTAAAACTAAAACTGCAAAATGCACCACTAAATCATGTCCTTAAGCGCCACATCTACCTGTCTTTTAAATACCTCCAGGGATGGTGACTCAACCACTTCCCTGGGCGGCGAGGAATGGGCTGATTCTACACATGTGACACAGTGCCTGACAACCCTTTCAGTGAAGAAATTTTTCCTAATATCCAATCTAAACCTCTCTGGTGCAATTTGAACCCATTTCCTTTAGTCTTATCAGTTGCTACTTGGGAAAAGAGACCAACACCCACCTCGCTACAACCTCCTTTCAAGTAATTGTAGAAAATTACAAGGTTTCCCCTGAGAAGCCACATTACTGCTTGTGTTGTGCAAACTTCTCCAATCACAGTGAGAATTGTTCTCATTTCCAACAATATTTCTTAAGTGAAGTTCATTAAAGTCATGTAGAGCAGTATCGCTGCCTACAAATGAATCAAAGACTTACTTGAGCTTCCAAGACAAAGTATCCTAAAGATAGTACCTGTCACAGAATATTATTGCCTGCAGATATGGCAAAGCTGTTGGTAATCAGAGCGCATAACTGATTTCTTTATCAGATATTCCTGAAGGTATACTCAAAATGATGCAGTGCCTTCTTGTGAATAGAAGAAGGAAATAATTTATATAATATTGGGGGTTTTGAGGAAGACCAGTAATTGTTGGAAACGGGAGATTAGTGTTTGTAATAGTGATAGACTGTAGTAAATAGCCAAAGACATTGCACTCAGGGTAGACTTGCTTTCTGATTGGGTTGGCTTCTGTATAGTTGGAAGCCAGAAATATGATCAGTGAGTTGCAAAGAGTATAATGGAGAGAAGGCGAATTAGGAACACCTGGATATTTTTGCTTCTTTAGGGTTAAATTCCTTGCAATTTCAAACAAATGGCTTACTACTCCAAAAATGGATTAAGCATTGGTAAAGAAACATACGCTAGGAAAAGACAAGACCTCACTGATCCAAAAGTCACCTTCAAGACATATTCCCACAGCTGTACACAGAATTCTGAGATAAATAATTAATTAATTACTTGTGTTACAGCAGTGCAGGCTCAAGCTCAAGTGCATGTCAAATTTCAGCTGCTGATATTTCAAGATCTGTTTTGCAGTTTTACAGAAGAGCCCTAGTGACTCTTACATAACTGTCATTCCAAAGTAGTGTAAGTAGTTCAATGCAATTAGCCTTTTCATGGCCAATTGATTCTTTAAAAAGTTAGAGTATTAGAGTACTTATGGCAAGCTTGTTGTTAAGCTATCTTTCCTTTTCTCTTCCTGTTGTCTTCCAGGCTAATGATACCAACAGAGAGGGAACACCTGTCATGTTGAAAAGAATGAGTGTTTGTTTCATTCTTATTTAAAGTTCAGAATATTACTCATATTTGATATAGAAGAGAACAAAACAAAATTATACTTTGCATAATTGAAGTAGAATCTCTACTTTTAATTAATTTCTACCTTCTAACAAGTTTGAAGTTTAGAAATATATTAGATTACTTGAAAGCCATATTCCTTGCACTAGGTTCATTAGAGCACTTTTAATAAAGGTTTTTTTCTGTTCTTTAGCATTACACTCTATGAAGTTTTCACTAGTTTTTTGTGAAAAAAAAACCACTTCATTCTTTAGCAGTTTTCACGAATAAGAGGTGTTCTTCCATTAAAACACTTTCCTTCTGCAATTCTGAGTACAATTGTTCTACTACTTCTTAGATTCTTCCCTCCTTTTACTGCTATTTTCATTCCCTAAAGTATTACACTAAAGAATTCCATGGTAGTTGCATAGCTCAAATGCTCACAGACATTCATCACATTTTCTTCGATAGGTCTGTGCTTATAGTTGGCAAATATTAAACCACCTGTCAACATTCAAGCTTTTTTATTTTTTTCAGAGACTGCTTCATTTCTAGTGATCTGATCTTGGCAAATGGTTCATAACAAGATTATGGAAGCAGGGAAAGAAGCATAAAGGGAGTGGTCTTGGAGGGCTTTTCTCCCTAACCTCAATCTTTAGTTTTTACCAACAGACAGTAAATTGTGGCAGCGAGCCAAATGTTTTTACTCCGGACATTCACTTTCATGTAGAGTGTGAATGGAGGCAATTGATAACGGGACAGTTGGAAACATAAAGTGAACATAGTGTTCAATACACATCAATTACTATAGGAAAAATCATGAAGACAACATATAAGCTTTGTCACTAAATTTCATTTAGAATGTGATGGAATGATTAAAAAAAAATAAAATTAACAGCATTGTAGCAAATGTTAAAATACTGTACTGCCACAATTTAAAAATCTGTACAATTGCAGATCAGGCTTTTCACTGCACAACTAAATCGAGCCAAATCTTCATCTCATAACTAGTATTAGAGAAAGACCTAGTTGTTTTTTCAGCAGTGATTTGTAGTCTCCAGATAACTAGGAAAACAGCATGGTATGAATATGATGCCTAGAGATTCCTGAACATTTGTTTTCCTGTGCTTAGAATTCATGGTTTTGCTGGAAATGTCAGTGAGTAGCAAAGCACAGCAATACATGTCATACTGGGAAAAAAGGCATGGGGGAAGGGAATACAAGAAATCATTTTTTATCCTGCTGGGATGTCAATTTTTACTGTTTAAAATGTGAATTGCATAAGAAAAGCACTCAGCATTTTTGTCTCTGAAAACTACATGTGCTATGGACAGTTTGGAAAATGACTTGGGCTCCCAAAAGATGAGATCTAAACTGTATATGCTGAAAAAAAACCTTAAAAACACACAAGAAAATGGACACTAAAGAAGAACATGTTCCACTGTGTTTTCTCCAAGACCTTATGGGTCATTATGTCAAAAAGGCTTTTTGAATGACTATACAGCACTGGCTCCTTTTGGTTATATTGCATTATTTATTCTCCTGAGGCAGAGTAATGTAGCTATTGCAAAGTGAAGGATGGTACAATTAACTCATGGCACTTTTCTTGCTCTCAAAGAAATATGCAGAAGTATTGAGAAAATAAACATATTTTGTGTCTTTAAACACAAAAAATTAAGAAACTTTAAAAAAAAATTGTACAGTACTTTTTCTTTGTCATTTACCCACTTAAAAAGAAGGCTTTTACAATATCAAGGCTGTGGCTGTCAAATCTACACACAGTATTTTGACTCCCACTTATGATCAAATCACCCTTCAGGTTATTTAATTTCTCTGTGCAAGATCCCTAGCTAGGAGGGCTGTGAGTTTCTAGATGTAAAAGGTGCCATCTACATATACACATCTGCTTTGTGTAAAGATTGTTATTTATTATTTAGCTGATAGTAATTGCCAAAAGACCCCAGAGAAGATCAAGAGGCTATTGTGCTGTCCCCAATACATGCGAATAATGATAGCCAGTTAATTCTTTAAAAGCTTCGGATCTAAATAAAAAGGTAGACAAGAGTGAGAAGTGATAATGATGTAATACACTTAGTAGAACAGCCAGGAATAGAGCCAGGTTCCTTGAAACTCGTCCCTGACCGTGTTCGTAGTAACTTTTAGAGCTACAGGTTACTTGGAGCCCTGTTAGGTACAGAATGTATTTACAGCTGCTTTCCTCATAAACATTGCCATGTATGGCAGACACACAATGATGTTATCTACTGCCTATTTTTCAGCTGTATTCATTCTCTAGGCATCTATTATTTGTCATGTTTTCTTCAGTCACTATTACAAATAATGACTGTTGGGAGTGTTGAAGCACTATCCTAGATACCTACTGCATTCATCAAATTCCTGTCAGCTAAAGCCTTTAGCTTTACACACAAATCAACAGCCATTAGGTCTTTCACCTGAGGTCTTCCAATAAAAAACCAGCTGATTACATGTTTATGAAAGCACACAAGGTTGTCTGAGTCTTTCTAGTAGAAAATGAAAGGATCAGAGTAGCAACAAGTGAATCAAGTTTAAACACATTTAGGTCACAATTCAAAGCATTGCTCAATATGTGACCGGATCTGTTGTTGCTGTCACATTTTTCACCTTACACTTTTTCTGGTGCAAAAATCCTGCTGCTCTGATTCTAAAATAACAGGCCTTTCCCTGATACTGCCATTTGCTGTTATGGTCCACCTTCAAGTAGATTTAGGTTCTGAATTACTTCCTTTAAATCTTAAATATATCTAGATTGCTAGAGGAATAATCCAAATTATTCCCTCAGTAGTAGTGCAGTTTTTTCTCCAATGAAATCAAAGAAATATTCTCATTAGTGTCAGCAGAAGGAAAAACAAGTGCCTCACTTTGGAATGCTGGGGAAGTTGAGGACAGTGAATGGACATAGTGGAGAGCCAGTTGGACTCACCTTCTCTGGCCTGTCTCAGCAAGACAGGTATGAGCATAACACTGCAGTTATCATATTTTATTAAAAAAAATTGGAAGTTTCACATATGAGTTAGATTTTTTAGATACAGAATTTAAAAGTTACAGCTAGAACTTTGCACTGTATACCTGGAACTTTTCCAATGTCTTTTGTCATTGGCTAATGGCTTTGACAGTATCCACTCACAGTGTTTTCTTGGCTTTTGTTTACCAGGTAATAATGGGTCTAAATCAGAAACTTAGGAAATAATTGGGAGGGTCATTTGTTTCATTGAGAAGGAGAGAAATAGAGTTGCCGGTCAAACAAGTACCTGGTAGTTGCTATGCTGTTAGCAAAAAAGAAAGAGAAATTATCTTCGTCATTTCATCCAGAGGGCCAGCAGAAAATTTTTCTGTGTAGTTTCTCTCCCTAACTGTGACATAATAAAGAAAATTCAGCTGAGGATAGATCATACTCACTCTTCTTATTTTGGTGGCTTAAGATTAGACTGAAATACAAATATGTGTGTGGGACCAGCAGGTACGAATATGACAATTTTTTTTCTCTAGTATTGTCTGTTCTGCTAGTTTTTACATCTATCTTTTCTAATAGACAGAATAAATACATTTCAAGAGAGGAAATCACAGCTCAGGCTACTATTGCTGAATGCAGATCCTTAGGCTGTTTAGAATATTCACTGCATGGAGAGGTGAAGCTGGAGTGATGAAATATGCCCAGAGCAGAAAACTTGAGAATTTATAAGGAGACCCTTCTAGCTTTGCTTCTGGAAGCATGTTAGTTCCTTGCACACATAGCTATTAAGGTTGCTCGCTCTTCTTGCTCCCATCCCATAGTTCTCATTTTTCACACCAAGCTGATACTTTGGAGAGGAAAATGATTAGTCCTTTATCTGTATTCCATGAATCCAAGCATGTTTTGCTTAGGACCTATTTAGGCTGATAAATCAGCCCATTTGCTGAGTAAAGCAGGACAAATCTTTGTTTTCCGAGAAAACAGTCTGATGTTTTAGATTTGGGAATAATTTAGGGCGTAGCTTATATATGATGGTGGTTTGGATCTTTTTCTTAAACTTTTTTGACCATTCTCAAAGGAGGAAAGAAACTTGGCAAATTAATGGTTACTTCCTTTTACTCTAGAATTTTGTTTTTCTAAGGCAGACCACGTCCTCTGCCTTTCAGGTGGAGGTTTTGTATGTGGTAGAACTATTGCTTCCTTAGTTCTAGCAAGAAATACGATGTTAATCCAAGTCATGTATACTGATGCAAATAGGAGTTTTTAGTGAGAATTTTGATGAAATATTTAGGTTAATTTATAATATTAAAAAAAATACAAGAGACTTCATAACAGCTAATGTATATTTATCCCTAATGAAGTGAGTCTATATCAACAGGACCTACTGGGAAAATTGAAAAAAATAAGAAAATGGCAAATATTCTATATGTTAGAAATGAGAAATGGAAAGAGCAACGATTCTGTGTTGAAGAAACAGGAGGCCAAGCCAATGCATGCACTGAAGATAGAACCTAAAATATTGTCCCAATAAAAAATGCAGTTGGATTAAGAAAGGCTCTGCTGGGAGAAAAAAAAAAAAAAACACAAACAAAACCAAACACAAAAACCAGAAAAAAACCCCACCACATAAACAAACAAACAAACAAAAAAACCCCAGATGGAATCCTTCACAGAGGCTGCCAGATCTGGGCTGTCCAGCGTGCTTTAAAGAATGAAAAAAGCAAGCCACACAATTTCATTTCTGCTAAATGGAAAGTCAGAAATTAATGGTTACGGATGTTTGGAAATCTCTTCTATGTGTGAAATTGATTTAATTTGTTCTATAAACTCCTGTTTTGACCTACTTAACACAGGGGAAAAAAGAAGGGAAAAAGAAGAGAAAAATAAGGGAAGTGTTTAGCCTAAGCCATAGTATTCACCATGACAGGTACCAGCTGTGCTATGCTATACCAACTGCTTGCTACAGAAACTTCAAGATAACAGACTTACTGAAATATACCAAAATAAATTAAACAAAAGTATAATTACTAGGGCTGCCTATGCAGTTGTCTCTAGAAGTCTCGGATATTTAAAGTTGCCTGAACTGCATGACAGTGAAGCAAAGATTGTGGCTACAATCTTTGTTTTATCAACATAAGCATCCATAGAAAACAATTCAGAGGTTCTGCTCTCGTTATTATCCAATCATAAATTATTTTTACAGTGGGACTGTATTGAAAGTATAAGTCCAAAAAAGTTATTGTGATATTTAGTCACAATAATCAGCAAATGTATTTGAAAATTGTTGAGATTAAATTCTACTGTTCTACACCACCCAACTTTGCAGTTTTGAGGAACATAGACAAGCTCCAAATAGAGGCTTTGAAATACACATATCTTCTATAATAGAACTAATTGGGAGGCTGGAGGAAAAAACTCATGACAGGAGATTAAGACAGACATACAGTGATGACCTTTGCTAACAAATTCAACTGCTCAGATATTTTAGAGCAGTCTGGATTTTTTAAAGAGGATGCTGACAGTGTTTTTCATATTTTCTATAATTACTTTTTATATAAATCATTTAGTACTGATTCTAGTGTTGCTTTTCTTTATATATTGACCATACGCCCTCTCTATATACAGTTCTGACAAATTTTCTTGACAATGTAAAGATAGATCTAAATGCTACACAATATCTTCATTTTAAATACCTATTTAAATTACTATGACAAAAAGAATTAAAATAACATGGCTAGTAAAAAATGTTATTTCAAGTTCTTGTCATGCAGAGTTTTTATTCTTTCTGTCTCAAATAAAAAGCAATTAAAAATGCTTAAATTTTTGCTCCATTTTGTCTTGAAAAATCAGTCACATAAAGATTTTTTTTCCATAAAAATTGTTTTTCCTAAAGCCTATTTAGCTCTCTTTCCCTAGCAGTCTGCCTGCTTTAATTGCCATTGCAGTGACAGAAGTAAGGTATTTTCATTACTTCATTTGTGCTTCACTTGGTAAAAAAATTGGTTCACTTAGATAAAGGAAATTAACAAGTCTGTAAGAATAATTTGGACATACTCCTGATATTTATGTTTATAAAATCCAACTCTGGGAAAATAACCAGAAGTAACATTCAAAAGAGTTAGGCTACAGAGTACTAGTATTTATCTAGCCTCCAGATTTTCATCTTTAGTATGAGAATATCTTGAAAATATAAACAAATCTTATGCACCTGAGAATAAATGTATGTCAAGTGACCATCTTGTTTAAGTTCCTTAATTTAAAGCTCTTCTGTCAAGCCTGTACATTATATTTATCTAATTACTTATGTAAAACAGAGACTATTTAGAGACATTAATATATCTGGAGTTGTGCAGAAGCAATTGTCACAATTTTAGTTTGTTTGTAGAAAACCTGAAACAGACCTGAAGGTAAAAATCATGTTCCAATTTAAGCCAGAAGCATTTTACTCTTCATTTAAAGCACCATGCTTTTAGAAAGGATAGAAGTGTGATGTGACTCTGCTACTGAACTTCACAGTGCTATTTCTTCAAAAATTACATAGCAAAGGCTGCATTTTAATAATCTGCAAGCTTTATGATTTACACACAAAGTACCTCTATGTTCTCTGCTTCTTGGCAAAGGTTTCTTAGCAGCATACTGTTGTGTAGTGTGCAGTGCAGAATTTATGAGACTTTGTTATTTTCATAAAATACATTATAAAATATTTACTACTATAAAGGCATTATCATAAATAGTTAAAACTGTAGTTCATTTGTCAAGATAATGGAATAAACCATATTTTGTGATGTATCATCCTGCAGTGATGCATCACCATTTTCATTCTGTTCCATTCAGTTATTCAGTAATGTGACAAAGCTGAAAATTTCTCAAGAGTCCACACTTTGAATTAGAGACCTTCATTAATATATTGAAAGAAATACTGAATTAAGTCTCTGTTCTGTCAATATAACTTACATTTAAACTTCCTGGAAGGTTTCTTAAGACAGAGAAAGACATATTTTTTAATAGATAATTTTATTTTATAATACTCAATTGCTTCCAGACTTTGAGAAGACATTTGCTTCTGTTTGATGGGTGGCTAGAAATGTAGTTTCTTTGTTTTAAGCAATAAATCCAGAACAAAGGAACAAAGTAAATCCACATTTTATAAACAATAAACACTGGAAAAATCTAGAACTGAGGGAAACCCCAAATTGCCAGAATATATCAAACTGAATCAAAGTCTATCCTTACTGATGTTAAACACTGAAAGTAGATGATGTTAAAATAGTAAGAAGTTAATTTAAAAAGGCACTAATTTTCAATCCTGATAGAGCTAACTACATTTCCCCTTTATATAAAGGTAAGATCTTCTGACAAAATCAGGACTTGTCCACAAAGAAAGTTGACCAATAACTTCACTCTGATTTCAAACTGGCTTCAATAATGCTTTTATGTAGACAGAAAAAAGTACTATTATCACTGGTATGTTCCATGCTAGGTCCTTTCTAGAGTTCTGTGTTAAAGCTGGGGCTGTGTATGTGCATTTTAGATAAGGATATCTTCAAGTATAGCCTGTCATTTTTTAAAAATAAGATGTGTGAGAACTCTCACAATAAAAGTTATTCTACAGCATCTGTTGTGAAATGCTCAGAAGAGGGAAAGAAATGCCTAAATATATACTTCAACAGCTAAGCACTATCAAAATTCAAAATGCCTCTGAGGATGTTTTTCAAATGTTAAGACACAAAGTCAAAATGTACCTGGTACAATGATTTGACAAATTCTTCTGCAACAAGAATCACGTTGTTTCCATTGTTCTAATTCTTCTCATATGAGGTATTGGAGCTCCCTTTGAAACTTGTAAGTCAACCAAACTTTTTGGCTCCAGGTATAATTTTAATAACATCTCTGATACCACTATAAAGCTAGACAGTGAATCAGCCTTGAATAACAGTGGTTATCTAGTGTTTATGAGGTTTCAAATTCTCAACAGAAGTTAAATACATAGGCTGCCTATATAATTCACTGACGCAGCCAGCACACTGACCAGGGACTCATCTACATGACTAACTACCAAATGTTAAGAAATGTGTTTGGCTGGTCTGAAAGAAGAGTTGCACAGAGAGCATCTCAAAAGTATGTAGTGTTTGACAACATGAACCCAGGTAAACTAGAGTGAGACAGTAGAAGCAGTTACCAGCCCAAGTTACTTGTTGCTTTTCTGGAGGCTGTGGTATACACAAGGAGGTACCTGAATGGCTTGTGAAGTAGTTCTTGGCTTGGCCATTCAGAAATTATTGAATCACAGAAGATGGTGCCAACTGTGGTTTAATAAACTGGTATAGACAGGAGTGGTTCAGAAGCTGCTTCATTAGCCATTCAGACAAGAGTAGGCTGAACAGATAGTCCAGAAGTCTGGTCTGATTATTTTATTAATCTGAGATTTTAAGTCCCCTTTGAGGAACTGCACCTTTAACTATATTCCCACTCTTCGGTATTTCCATGAGTAATTTTTGAGAATTGCTTCTACTCTAGTTCTAAGTATGTTATCTTCTGTGAATTTATGTGTTAGAAATTGTTTTGGGTTTGCGTGGCAAGGCTTTGGTAGCAGGGGGTGCTACAAGGGTGGCTTCTGTGAGAAGCTGCTAGAAGCTTCCCCTAGGTCTGACAGAGCCAATGACAGCCAATGCCAGCTCCAAAATGGATCCACTGCTGGCCAAGGCCAAGCCAATCAGTGACGGTGGTAGCACCTCTGGAATAACATAGTTAAGAAGGGAAAAAAAAAAACACCTAGTGGCAGCTTTTGCAGCAAGACAGAGGAGTGAGAAGATACGGGAAACTTTGCAGACACCAAGGTCAGCGCAGAAGGAAGGGGAAGAAGGTGCTCCAAGTGCCAGAGCAGAGAGTCCCCTGCAGCCCATGGTGAAGACACGATAAGGCGGCTGTCCCCCTGCAGCCCATGGAGGATGATGGGGAGCAGAGAATCCACCTGCAGGCCGTGGAGGACCTCATGCTGGAGCAGGTGGAGACACCCAAAGGAGGCTGTGACCATGTGAGAAGCCCATGCTGAAGCAGGCTCCTGGCAGGACCTGTGGCCCTGTGGAGAGAGGAGCCCACACTGTTGACCCTGTGGGGGACCCACGCTGAAGCAGTCTGGTCCTGAAGGTCTGCACCCCATGGAAGAGACCCACGTTGGAGCAGTTCATGAAGAACTGCAGCCTGTGGGAATGACTCACGTTGGAGAAGTTCATGAAGGACTGTCTCCCATGGGAGGTACCCCATGCTAGAGCAGAGGAGGAGTGTGAGGAGTCCTGCCCCTGAGGAGGAAGGAGCGGCAGAGACAATGTGTGACGGACTGACCACAAGTACCATTTCCCATCCCCCTGTGCCTCTGGGGGGGAGGAGGTTGAAGCCGGGAGTGAAGTTGAGCCCAGGGAAGACGGGAGGGGTGGGGGAAGGCATTTTAAGATTTGTTTTTATTTCTCATTACTCTACTCTCTTTTGCTCATTAATAAATTAGGTTAATTTTTCCTAAGTTGCGTCTGTTTTGCCCATTACAGTAATTGGTGAGTGATCTCTCCCTGTCCTTATCTTGACCCACGAGACTTTCATTTTATTTTCTCTCCCCTGTCCAGGTGGGGAGGAGAGTGGTAGAGTGGCTTTGGTGGGCACCTGGCCTCCAGCCAGGGTCAACCCACCACAGAAATGTAACTGTCTGAGAATTGTTTAGCAAGCTTCATGAGAAATTATTGCAAAAGGGTAGTTGAACAAGACCAGGTGGTAATTTCAGGCATGCGACTTTAATGGTCCTATGGAGATCACCATCTGCAGTCCCCTATCTGAAAGTCTGAGGGAAGTATTCTCTCACTGGGATTCAGAACCATGAAGACTTTTAAGAATAAAATGTCTAAGTTCAGTCTTACAGAAATATATCTGAGGAAGGAAAGGAAGAAGAGTTCCTGCCTTTTTATCCACATCTCAAGGACTTTGACCACCTTGTCATAAGTAGGCAGGGAAGGTATGCTAGGTGTTGCAGTATCACACAGCAACCTTCCTGCTCACAAATCTTCACTGTTGAAGGCTGATGTTATTACTGCTATATTTCTTTAAGCAAATGTGACTCATGCTTCTGATTAATACTGAGAGATGACTTTCTCCCTTTTCTCACGTTATCCCTTATTCTACTATAAAGTTAGTTTGCAGCTATCCCAATACAAAAAGTGGGAGAAACAGGAATTTCAAGGTCACTGCAGTATTCCCTAATTAACACTTCAAATTACCGTGCTGAAATCCGAGCTTTCTTTCCTCCTAGGCTGTCATAATTGCTGGGGGGGGGCAGCGGCGGGGAGGCAGGGAGGCAGAAAAACTGACCTTGGATATCATTGAAGTTGCAAATTCATTTAAATGTGTTCAGAAGGAAGAAGTCATTACTTCTTAAACCACAGAGCAGAATATGATTATTTATTTATTTTGCTGTTATGTTCAACAGGAAGGGATAAAAAACAGACTCTGGAGACCTTACAGAAAGTGTCATCTGTGAACAGTAACAACCACAAAAAAAAAAAAAAAAAAAAAAAAAAAAAAAAGACAGAATTCAGCAAAGCTAATAGCAACTTCCAATATCTAGTGTGAACTATCTGGGATTTCAGTCCATCTGCCAACTATTAACTATGGCCAGAAAGGACAGTATTCTGTGATTGATAAAGGAAGTCACTAAATTAATTTTACTTCTTTCTGAACTGTAGTATCAAAAAGGGACTGTATTTGTATGATGCATTTACATCACAAACAAGATATCTTAGCCCTGATTATTTCATATGTTTGCTATTTGAGATCAACAATTAATCTCATACTTGACAAAATGCTGAAAAATTTAAAAATCCCATGCTAGTTGGAGGCCTAATATTTTTGTCTTCTCTCTGTACTGGTAATTCTGTATTCAGTGATTCCATAATACCATGGGCTTTGAAATAAATGTTTTAAAGGCATCTGAAGACTATTTTTTTTTCTACTGCAAGCCTTGCTGCAAGGCATAGCCTAATAGCCATTTCTGGGTGCCAGTGATCTTGTTTTCTATTCTTATTCCATGACTGACTAGCAAGGTCATAAGTTCTTTGAAATTCTGCAAGTGACTTCAAAATTCCTAAGCCTCAATTTATCACTTTTAGTAAAAAAATTGGAAATAATAACACTGTATTTTGTAAATCATTTTGAGATCTCTTTGGGTTTGAGCAGAGAAGGAAGGAAGCACATTCTTAAACATCCAGGCCCTAGTCCAGCTTTTTTGCATTTTCAAGCATAAGGTGCCATAAGATGATTTCATTTTTGTGGGCACAGGTGGATGAAATAGATGAAATGGTTTTGATTTAACCCGTAATATATTCTTGAGATTTTAAAAATATGTATACTGTTATTAAGGACTGATGTTCTTATAACAATAAGCCAAGAATTAGTTCTGCTTTGTTTAGGCAGGGTTCAGTGACCGCAGTGAAACCATTTAATCTGTCTTGATACGTTGACAAAACACACACAATGACAGTAACATTTTTACACTGTGTCTTAGACAACAGATTTGTTTAAAACTAATTTGGTTATCCCTGAATAACACTGCACCATGCTATGTTGAAATACTTCACGTTTCATTTTAACTATATGCTCATAAAGGTTAAATCAACCAGTATAGCCCCCTTCAAGCTCCATTTATAAAGGTTCTATAAGTGCTTTACAAAATATTCTCAATCAACCAACAAACTACAAAATTTTTGGTAAAAAGTGAAAATGTATCCCAGGATTGCATATAGATCAGTAAGGATCCTCAAACTGAGATTTGTTTCACAAGATGGAGGCCTTGTTAATGGTTTGTAAAGAAAGTGACAATTCCTAGCTTAAATTAAACAAGGATCATCATAATGTACTGGATGAACTTCTCTGATCTTGAGTTTCACGAGTTATAGAGAAACTGGGCTTTCTAACATATGCAAATTACTCCCTAATCCACAGATGAAACCTGCTACAAGTGTACAAGGTTACCTGAGACGAAAATTAAGCTTTCAGTCTACATGGCAGAAGTAAATGCTAATGTGGCCACACCACACATACTTTGTGTCATGGTTTAGCCCCAGCCAGCAGCTGAGCACCACGCAGACCCTTGCTCACCCTTCCAGCTGCACCCCCCACCCTTCCCTGTGGTGGGATGGGGAGGACAATCAGAAGAAAAAGGTAAAACTCCTAGGTTGGGATAAGGACAGTTTACTGGACAGCAAAGGGAGAGGAAAATAACAACAACAGTACTTAGAATATACAAAATGGATGATACACAATGCAATTTCTCACCCAACAACTGCACACTCAAACCATCCTGGAGCTGTGCTGCCCCTTCCCGACTAGCCCCCTTTTATGCTCAGCATGATATCATATGGTATGGAATACCCCTTTGGCTGGTTTGGGTCACCTGTCCTGTGTCCCATCCCATCTTCTTGTGAAAAAGTTGCAGCCTAATTTGCTATTGTTCACTTTGTCCTAATAATCTGTAAATCAAATTCATGTGATTTCTTGACAATGAAAAAACTGAATGAATAGGTCAAATTTAAGGGTTACTAAATTCACAAACTATCATTTTTTTTTCTCTCTGTCTTCTATGTCTTTTTTTATTAACATATTATTGATGCTTAAACAGGAAGACCATGGAGAATCAGTTTCTCTTTGCAGCTCCATTTTTATTTGTGAGGCTGAAGACATCAACTTCTCACCAGCTTTTATCAATGCACTGAAAAGAAGGGGAAAAACTCAATCCTATATTAATCTGGCCTCATATTGATGCTGTGGGTTCAATAGAAATTTCTTTCCAATAGAATGTTTGTCTATGAGAAACTGGGAATTCACCACAGCTAGGACTTTTCATGTTTTATGTAAGTTTTAGCTATGATTCATTTAATCAAGGTCTAATTTCTGTACCTACAGAAGCTACTCCCAGAGCAGTGAAAACTCTTATTTGTAACAGGATTGTGAATTATAATTAGAATGAGCAGACTATTCAGTTGTATTCGGGGATCTTCCAAACTGTGATCAGAATTCACTGGCAAGGTTTGTGCTCTAACTCATAAATCTTTCTTATTGCTATGGTAGTTGATTCTTAGAATATCTTTGCCATCTGTATCTCACAAATGGTTTTGGGTGTCCCCTGAAATCTATGCTGAATCTTGGAAATAGGTGGTTGATATAGATAGAGGCTTTTAGAGAACAAACCAATGTTTTATAGCCTCCTCACCACCTCATCATCCTGAGAAAGGTGATTTATGGCTCTTATAACGAGTTACTAGCTGGATCTGTCAGAATTAAATCTTTCTCAGAATTATATTAAAAAAGGTTTTCTCCAGGCCATGAATTGTCTTGGAATAGAAGCCGATCAGATGATATAGAAATCTGAATAAACTGAAAACAAAATAAGTGACATGGAATAAAAAGTATTTATAACTTCAAACATGAAACTAGATAATAGTATTTATAAGCCTATAAATTTTAAAGCTCCTAGATTAATTTAAAAGCAGTTTGGTGATACTGCCAGATGAGAAGTGCATAAACAGAAGGTTTCTTTGATTATTAGAGTGTTTGCTTCTGAAAATTAGAACACAGCCATTTATCAGAGGGTGTCTCAAGGCTATAATCAGTTAAAGATATTCAAGAACTGAGGTAATTTAGTATGCTGAATGTCAATCAAGTCAGGGCAAAACATGAAGCAATGTGCAATATGCATATGCTAAGGTCACATAGTGAAGGAACAAGTGACAGTCATGTTCCTGATGTGTTACAGTATTTTGAATACAGTCATGAATATATGAATTCAAAGGATGTACCCATAAGGTGTCAAAATGCAGATCTATATGGACTGAATGATAAGTTTCAACAGCAAATTACTATTATTCTATGATGACAGATACCGAACAATATCTCCATTTAGGCACTAGCTGAAAAGAATATGTAGAAGGAGGGCATGACACTTCCACAGTGACTTTCTGAATTTCATACCAACATCAGGAAAGACCTTGCTGTAGGAGCTCTGTTTCATGGAAAACTCATCTTCGAACAGGGGATTTCAATTAAACGGAAAATAGGCAAGAGCCACAATAATACAATTGTAACAGCATAGAGGCAAAGAGAAAACAAGCTGACAGCTCAGTTCTCCACAAGGACAGATCTTGCCAACATCAGTTTTCTGTGGCCAGGAGCCCTGTCGTTTCTGTCACAGAAAAAAACCTGTATTTATACATGAGTAAAAGTTTCCTTTTCCCTGTATATGGTTTTCCAGACATCCTGGCATAAATCTTGGGACTGCTAATAATGGCATGTTCATTTAAGATGTATTTTTATTAATATTACTAAGTATTGTGTTACACTTTGGGTAATAATTACAGGAACTGTCTTTTTGACAAGCCATGTAAGATATCACAGTTTTTGTCATGGAAAATTTGTTTTGTTGTATAAAACTTAATTAAAAGTTGGACATGAGTCTTTTGGGTTAGTTTACTTGTATTTTGTTTCACTCTTGAGTGAAAGATGGTGTAGCTGCTGAAAGTTTTGATGGACAGAGGGGATACTGAACAGAACTGAACTGAGGGTTACTAAGTATGAAAATCCTCTCAAGTATGTCTTGAGGTAAAAAATACTTGGATATCAGTATTATATTGGAGAAGAGTAGTATTGGAAGGTTTTATTTATACATGCTTTCTCTTGTTATTCTATCGGCACCTGCTTATATTGCTGGAGCAGACAGACTGACCCACTACACCCATTCTTATATTCTTATCTGAATCAGGACAGAAAAGATTGGAGATACCTGCTACCCACTATTTTTGTTATAACGAACAGAATTTCAATAAGCATTTATTATATGACCAATTGACAGCAGATGATGAAGAAGGAAACAAAAAAAACAGGCAGCCAGGCTTTTAGATGACTATGCTTATGGCTAGTACCAATTTACCTGATGGTCAGCTAGGAGTGTAATCAACCTGTCTGTTAATATTTGCCATCATATTTAAATGGAAATACCCCATCAGAAACTGTTAGGGAATAATTTATGAGTAGCAGCGTTATCAGACTTTTGAGGAAGCACATAAAAGGAGAAAGTTCTCCTTAACCATGAGCATGGCTGTTTCAAAACTAATGCTGAAAAGCAGGGTATCATTTTACATTTTTCTTTCCTATGTTTAAATATTTCATTTTTGGAAAGTTATATACATTTATGATTTTCTATCAAATATTCGCAGTTGTCAATTCTATGCAAAAGAAACTATAGAGCATAAAGGGACATAAATTCAGGACACAAACTGATCACTGCTAGACAAGAAGGAGTACTTTTTTCTATATGTGACAAGCACAATTGACTAAGTACACAGTAAGAAGTTGTTACCCTCTTTTGAAGAAACAAGAGCCACTCAATAATGGAAGCAAGGCACTGTTCCTGATGAACTGACAGTAAAAAAAACCATGGTTTTTTACAGCCTTATGTATCTTTGTAAAGCAACACATAACTTTAAACATCTTTCCCTCTGGCATTTACTTTCTGAAACATCTAATTCCCTTGGACATTTTAAGCAGAGAAAGAAGAATACATCCTTACACATAATTCTCTAGCAAAACTAAACAATCTCTCAGTAAAATATTAATTATTCATCCCTCAAGAACATATCTAAATCAGGCTTTTTTTTTTTTACATAGTTTTTCCATGTATCCCCCCAGGCCTGGATGCACAAAGAAATTGTAAGTCACAATTTTTTCCTAAGTGAAAACCCAAAAGCAATTATACATACTGCATAGTTCAGGCCTACTTTACTCTCACTTTCTTCCTCCCTTTTTGTCCCAATACAAGACAATGGTGACAAAAACTTAATGTAAAGAAAGTGGATTTTTTTTTTTTTTTTAATTATTGCAGTAAATTGTACACATTCTTAATCCTCAGGTTATAGTCTTTGGACTGAAATTATCTACAACTGTATAGTTTTCAGTTAATAAAAATTAAACATAATCACTTCTCAGTCAAAATCGGAGGCACACAGTATTACAGCAAAATGAATAAAATTTCTCTACTATATTTTGTAACAAGCATTAGTTTTATTACTACATACAAGTTCTTCTACCAAAACCAACACTGTATTGAACAATATATGCTTCACATATCACAATGCCTTTGTCTCACAGAATTTAGAAAAGAAATGTAGATTAGAAGAAAAGGCACGTTATTGACTGTGGTTTATTCACAAATAAGAAATCAAAGATTGGTGAGTAAATGGTACTAAATTCCAAGATATATAAACTTTCTATAGCTGAAACATGAACTGAAGGTAGGCCAGTTAGCTAAACATAAGCCCTTTCAAGCCCATACTGTAGTAGCTGAAATTTGACTTGTCATTCAGTTAATCTTTTTACAACTTTCTCTAGAGTCACCTGAGTAGGTGCTACCCATCTGTTACAGCTATACTGTGCAAACAGTCATTCTGGGAAATAATGCAAATTTTTCTCAGTACTACTATACTGATCTCCTATATTTGCCTACAAACAAGGACATTTGTGCATGAATAAACAGCATTTATTCTGTATCATCATTAGTTGTATTTTCATCAAATAATCCCATTTGTTCATTTATAAAACAGAAGCAATATCATGTACCCTAAGTGACCTAATCAATAACAGAAATCACATTGTTCATGACAAGGTTAATATTCAAACTCTTTTTTTTTTTTAATAATTACTAATTACAGCAAATAAAAATAACAATACTGTGTTCTATATATTGATAGATTCCAAAGAAATCAGAGGGCTATAACTGTCAAATTATTCATTGCAAATACTTCATCTAGTTCTGAAAGTAATTGATGTCTGTTGGGTGCTTCCTATCCCACAGCAGAATGTTGTTTCGGTTGCAATGTAAGTGTCAGCAACAGGTAATATAGCTTTGCTTCAGAATTTTCTATGGTATATCTGTAAGAGATTACATTGTTATGGCATACTATAAAACATAGACATAGAATATATACTTGTTTACATTATCTGAAAGAAATGGATTCATATTCCTTAACAATCTCTCACTTAAAATTCTGATTTTGCCTTAAGTCCACATGGACAATTGTTGTTTTCTGACTGAAAAGAGACAGACTTTAATACAAATGAAGCTCTGAAAGACTATTCCTTCCAAAAGAAGTAAGGAGACAATTGTTAGAAAATTTCACCACTATTATTGTTCTTATGCTGTCATGAATGAATATAACATGATCAAGCATAGCTTTCAGCATTGATTTGCACTCTTTAAGGCTAAAAAGTGTTTGGCCTGGATGGTATCTGAATAGCAGATATTTCCCAATAATATGTAATTGCACTTTGAGGTAGTAACTGTAATCCAGTAGTTCAGAACAGTCTGGGTCTATATTGATCATACATTTGTGAAACATAAGAAATAATACAGAAAAATAGGTTCAAAGACTAAATTTAAAACACATAGTCATTCAAAAACTACTGGGCTTCAGTTTAAATGTTGGAATCTTCTATTTTTCAGCCAAACTGTAGTTTGAGTGATAATGTTCAACTTGCTGAACAAATTGCAGCTGCATTTTCTAAAATGATGGCAACATAAATTTCTTCCTAACCAGTTATTTTATTCCACTTTGTATCAAAAAAAAAAAAAAAATTATCCCACCTGTGATTTCCGTGATGTTTAAAGTTACCCATCTGTGAAAGTAGAACTTTGTCCTCTATCTATTGAAGTAGATGGCTGCAGAATCAGGACAATAGTTTGTAAAGCCTTTGGGACAGTGAGGGTTAAAGGTGCTCTTATAAATGGAAGTCATTATTATTTACTCGTGGTGAGCTGAGGTGTATGACTAGAGTTGTAGGGAAGCTTCTGCATGTATTACTTTTCAAGATGTCTTAGTTGAAGTTCAGTAGGTTCAGGTTGTTATCACGGAGCCATGGATTAACAAAAGAGTTGGAACATACCTGAGAATCTCGTTAAACTTCACTTGCAGGAAGTGTCTTACAAAGACTTTCTCAGAGATCAAAACAGGAAAAACACTTAGAAATACACAGCGTGAGCAAAGACTGATGGCCTCTAAGAAAGGAAAGGCAGGCTTCACCATCTGGTTAGGTTTCTTTGAAGACAAGACAACCATAGGAGACAAAAATGGGACTCAATGGACATCACATGTTCAGATTTCTGGAAAGGATTTGACAAAAGTCCAACTTATGTGTTGCTCTTTTTTACTGCAAAGTGGCTCAAAAGCACATGGGCTTGCCGCCTGTTAGTGGTGTCTGACTGTTCAAAGTGCAGTGGAGAATGGAGGAGGAACGAGCTGGGCTCTGGGGGCATCTGGGCATACTAACTGCTGTGAAATGTCATGCATTGATCTTTCAAATAGTAACATCAACTGTATTTAACCATGTCTCTGCTGATTTCTAGTGCAATGGCCAAATTTCTTTCTGGAGCACTGATTCTCTTCTGAAATTCTTATTTTGATCTGCAGGGCTTTTTGTCTTATGTGCGTTAGAAAGCATTTCAGCCATTGCCTTTAAGATCTACTATAAATGGGAGTTTATTCTTACAGAATTTTTGTATAGAAGGTGATGCTTCACAGCAACATTTTAGTTTGTGTACATCAGCACAGTAAGAGGAAGAGATTATTGATGAGCTGGGGTCCCATCCAAAATACAATGAAGTCAATGGAAAAGATGCTATTGATTTTAATAGGTCATGAGAGTGACGTGTGATCTTCAAGTTACTGTTCTCTTGTAGCAGGAATAAAATTAAACTTAGCCAGTTTTATAGAGTAAAGCCCATATCACTTCAAACCCATTAAATCTTTGTGTATATGCGTTCAGTTAACTTCCAAGTTCCGTAAGGTAACAGGCTAGATGTATTCATGACTTTCCTTATGAAGGAATGCTTGCACCAATGCTTCAACTTGCTTCTCCCATATGGCTTCAAATAGGAATGAGCAATACTCAAATGTCTTGGAGAAAATAGCCCAAACATGTTAGTGATCCAGAGCCTAGGGCCTGTGTATTTGCTAGTCTACTGAATATTAACTGTTAGAGCAGGATATGATGTGATCCATTACAGATTAAATAAGTGTTACATCATGTTGTGAACAATCTTTCAGGATATCTTTAGAGTCCTGAATATTGGAGTCTGCTTATGAAAAAGGCATTGGACAAGCTGATCTTTCGAGATCCTTTTCATCACACATTTATAAGCCATTAGTAGGTCTATGAACATAATTCTTTTAGCTTGTTTAGATTTTTCTTCTCCAAAGAGCTACCTTTTATTCCATTGACACAAATTCTATCAAATGAATTAATTTAGTCTTTGAGAAATCAAACCTCTACTGACATCAATATATATTGTGCAGATTGTATGGATTTGGGCCTTATCTCTAGAAGTAAAATTCTTTCTGATGAGGTAGTTCCTGCTCATCTTCTCTAAATGTACTGTTTAAGTACAGCCATTATTATGAAATAATCAAATTAATTACTTCATAAAACCTTCTGTATACGATAATTCAAAAGAAAAAAATCTTACTTAAAAACCAAAAAAGGATTAAAATCTTTATTCAGGGCCTAAAAAGTTTCTCAGAGCCTGGAAATCAATAGTAATTTATATCAGTCAAATGATACCAGTCATATTTGACAGCATAATAACTTATGAGCAATTTACATGAAATATGTCTTTTCTTTCTTTATCTGCCCTTCTTTTCAGCAGCCACAGTTATTTTATTGCATTATACCTTCTTATCTAGTTGCTCCTCAGAAATATTTAAGTCATCATGAAAAAACTGTACACCTTTTAGAATTCATGTTCCAAGACACCGAAATAGTTCTAAGGGCTTTTGTGCCTTTTTCTTTACTGTTTACATGAAAATCTATTAATTAAAATATAAAATGTGTAATGTACAACTCTGCATCGCTCTTTGTATCTGGAATTCTGAACAAATAATGTTAACATAAACCATAGTTCAGCACCGATTTTTCAAAGACATCATGAAAATCTAAACAGGTTTAAAAAAGTGGTTATAGGTTGTGTCTTCACCCTAGTCACTACTATGAAATCCACATGTGAAAGTGAGAAAAAGTTTGAGTAGGTCACTTGTTCTTAGTTTCTTTTTAGCACAGCTGAAATGCTTTCAATACCCATGGTAACTAGCTCAAGTAAGACTGTACTGAATCATAAGAAAATGTTTCCTTATATAATTAAAAGTCCTTTTTTTCAAAACTGGATTTAGATTTTAAATTTCCTAAATATTCTCAAAACTGTAATCAAATCTGAAGTACAGTGAGATTTTAAAAAACCCAAACCTTTCCTGGTCTTAGAGATTTTCAAAGAAAATTACATTGAGAATGTACAGATTTGTTAAATTAATTACTATAGCAATCAGAAGTAACAGTAAAGTGTGATATATCTCACCAGAATTGCTCTTAGTGATTTGACATCTGCCTTTGCCAAATACATGTGGATAATTATAATCCTTTTGTTTAACTGCCTATTGCAGGTTTATATTTTTCCCCAAATGTTATATAAATGGGTATGTGTAAGCTCAGTGGATTTATCATATCTGAGCTAAAAATAGATGAAGTTAATTTGTGGCTGAACAAGATTTTGCAAAAATTTGCATACTGAGGTGATTACCCTCCTCCTGGTGAACTAAATGAATGTTTTTCCTTATGAATATATATATGCTATTATTGAGTCTCCTCAAAAAGTTATAGTTGGCCATATGAATCCAGCTTTCCTCCTTCAGTCTCCAGAAACTGAGCACTCTTAAAGAAGAAAATTCAAATCTTGCTAGGTGTGTAGGATTTTTCATTTTTCATTTTTCATGACTGAAAATATTTCTAGGAGTATTTCTTCAAAGATATTTCTAATGTTTACTTTTGTGAGTTTACTTGTGGAGATAATCGAACCTCAGAAATAAATTTAAATCCACAAGGTGATTGTGTATTAGAAACAAAATTCTTGCAAATGTTAAAAAGAAAGACAAAAGATTCAATAGGTACTTTAAAATGTCTGCCATTCAAAAGAACATTCTTTGCTAAATCCAAACTTCTGGTCATTACAGAATTTACTTAAAAAATTAAGCATTTTTTAATCTAATTTTCTGAATATCTCATGATCATTAAATTCTATCAGCTACAAATACGTTGTAGGTTTTAAATGAGGGAAGTGGAAAAAAAAAAGTCTGGTAAATAATAATATTGCAAGATAGAAAACACAGTAATGACTACAATCTCACACTTTTACCCACTTCAGCCATCATGATTCCAGTTTGAATTTCTTCTTAAATTCTGCTGTCTGTGGTTTAAACTATTTTACCTAGTACACACACTCTTTTACTAGTTACACACACATACAAAAAAAGAAAAACAAGACCATGAATCTCCTTTCCCTTCTTCTCTATTGATAGTAATGGTGTAACAACATAGCTGTACATGTGAGGAAGTGACCACTTCATACTATAATACATTGCAGTGCTTTTCTTACTTGGCTTGACAATGCTTTTTGCACTTGACATTGCGTGCTTCTTTCTTAGCAGCTTTTTCAGCAAGTCTCACACTGCTCTGCTCCTCATTTTGTATCAAGCTGTGCCATATATGAAATGTATTGCATTATCTTAGGACGGCACCATATTTTTCACTCTTATTTTAAGTCCAGTATCATAACAGACAGTAGCAGTGTTTCCATTTACAGCTTCATAGCATTCTAACGCTCGGAGAGGTTTGTTACCTGTCTTTAGAGGTTCCTATTTAGCAGATAATTATCTGTACCTCACCTGAATAGAAACACTTCAGAATTCAACAGCAATTGCTCAAATGACAAAGTAGTCCTGGTTTACATCCAATAACAAACAGATTGTGAAGACACATCTCTGTTACTATATAAGGTAGTAACATTCAGGAGCAGCAGCAATGAACAGCAATCAGGAAGATTCACCATCTTCCTGACTCTTTGCACAACAACCTGTCAGCAGTGAAGGGCATTTTCAATGCTCCAGCGGAGTTTTATACCAGGAAACAGAGAGTGTAATTGTTTAATGTGATTCTGTCTCTGCTACAATGTCAGTGAACTGGTCTACTGTCCATACAATTCTCTTAAACACTGAAGCTGAGCCATCTCGCAGCTGTTTGTCAATGCCATTAGTTTGCTAACTACACATCACCATATGCACAGAGGAAAATCAGTTGAGCAAACATGTCCTGGTTTTGGCTAGAATAGAGTTAATTTTCACAAGAAGCTGGGATGGAACACAGCCAGGACAGGTGACCCCCAACTAGCCAAAGGGGTATTCCATACCATATGACATCATGCACAGCATAAATGGGGCTAGTCAGGAAGGGGTGGTGCTGCTCCATGGTGGTCTGAGTGTGCAATGGTTGGGTCTTTGGGTCATGGGGTGAGCAAATTGCATTGTGTACTCTGTTGCTATTTTCTTCTTCCTTTGCTGTCCCAGAAAACTGTCCTTATCCCAACCCATGAGGTTTTACCTTTGTTTTCCAATTCTCCTCCCCATCCCACTGAGTAGGGGTGGGCGAGTAAGTGGCTGCATGGTGCTCAGCTGCTGGCTGGGGCTAAACCACGACAAAACATTAGCAACCAATCACTACTAGCTAAGATAAAAGATTGATTGGATTATTTTTCAAATGTTAGTAGGAGATCACATAATATACTCACCTGGGATAATCTCAAAAGATAAAGCAAAACTAGACTTGTCCAAAATATTCATTACATGGTAACTTTCACAATGTTTACTGCAATAATAGTATATTTGCTGTATTTTCCAATTCTGATGCAATTGTCATCTGTCACCTCCTTTTTTTCCTCTACTTCCTTTTCTAATTTAAACTGCCTTTGAAATGATTGCATTTATAAATTTTTGTTGATAGATGAAGAGAAGAAGGAGAGGAAAAAGAGTTGACATTATCCTTCTTACAGAGATCAAAATGAGATTTATTACTTCAAATGTTCAATCTATTTCCTTAGACTGTGTTATAAATGCACCTGCATTACCTGCTGCATGTCATCAAAGATCACAAGCAATTTGTTCTACAATAAAACTGGAAAAGTACAATCACTGTTAAATAACACCTGCGGAAATCAAGGTGACACTGGTAATTTTGGAGAAGGCCTTTTTACTATCAATACATTTTCAATAATGGAACGTAACTGGGAATAGCTGTATAACCAGTCAAGAGTTTTTGATATCATAAATGGAGAGAGTAAAACGTGAATAGTACAGGTCACCATCTGAAGGCATAATGAAAAACTGTCACTAGATTCTTCATGTGTCTTCTCATATCAAAGAACAGGAATAAGAATACCTACTGAGGAATCTGAACAATAACCTAGTAGATTGGACTAAGTATTCCAAATAATTATTTCAAAGTAAAACAGCTTACCAAAATATTGACAAATAATGCAATAACATGACTAGTCAGCAACTAGCAGATTAGGTATTTTTCTAAAATAACATAGTATTCAAAGCCCACAGCTTCAGTTATGGTAATAAATAACAAAGTAGATTTCTCCCATTTTTTTAAGTATGATTCTAATGTAACTTGATAAGCATTCTTATGAATGAAGAAAAAAATATACATTATGTTCATATATTTTCCAGGAAATAAAGGAGGATGATGTTTGCTGATAAAGAACAGGTGTGCTAAAAATAACCACCTGACCTTGAAACAGCTTGTGAGCACCTGTACTGACACTGGTTCTATTACAGGAGAATGCTTCCTCTTCTTTAAAAAAGTGCAAGTGGAAAATAACAATATTCAGATTCCAGATCTTTTGATCCTTAGAATGTGTTCAATGCACTTTTGAGATAAACCTTAAGGGCTTCAACAAATCAGATTTTTGAGGACAGTCCATGAAAAATCAAAGTGTGCATGTGTATGCACATGTGTGTGTGTGTGAGACTGTGTCTTCTTCCATTTATACAAAAACCTGAAGGCCTTTTTTAAAACTTAAGAGTATTTTGAAGCAAGATAAAAGGATAAAAAACGGAAGTAATAGGTTTTATCTGTAGGGATTATGTCTGTAAAGTCATATAGAGTTTTGAAATTCAAGGTTATAAACAATTTTTAGAATTAGAAAATGCAAGTCTTATTAAGACATACTTATTTTTACCATACAGTATCTTAGTGCACAGAGAACTGTATGTACATTAGACTTGGGTAACATGCATATTTATGGATAAATTAGTCTTCAGAGAATTCAAAACATTTGTTTTATGAGGTAAACATTGCTAACTACAACCATTTGAAGGAATGAATTTATAAAAGATTTTCCACAACAATGTTAAAAATGTCTAATTCCTTCCAACCCAAGGGGGTGATTGTGGGGGGGGGGGGGGGGGGGGGGGGGGGGGGGGGGGGGGGGGGGGGGGGGGGGGGGGGGGGGGGGGGGGGGGAGAAAATGAAGAACATGCATTAGTGTTTGTTCTCAATGAGATTTATGTAAAAAGCTTTAAAAATGTATTTGTAAAACATTAATGAAACAATAGGATAAAGCTTGAAACAGTTCCAAATGTGGGTTAACATTAACTTTAAAAGACTATTCCACTCATTTTAATCTGCCTGTTAGCATGTATTATGCACAATACTAACCCCTTTCCAATAAATCAGTACCTCAGATAGATGACAGTTATGTAAGCAGATAGAGATGAAGGTCTACACGTCTTGGCCACAAGCAATTCCTTACTCTTTCTCAAAGTTCCAGAGGCAATGCTTTAATAGGACTAACATGTGAAAATGTCTGTGGAAATGTGAAATGTCTACAAACACTTTGCACTGAAAGTCATCATGGCTTGTCTTCAGGAGTGCCCAAGTAGATGTTGCCTTTGGCATTCACAGGCCCAGACATAGCTTTCTATGCCCACTCCTAGCCCTGCAGAACTTGGCCATGGCTCAGGCCAGAATGTGCCATTATTTTTTCCTGCTGTCTTTCTGAGACTCAGGGATGTTTTGTTTTCATCTCCTTTATGCTACCTGAAATTTAACAGCTATGAAAAAGGTGGAATGGTCTGATTTTGTTTCAACATAACAACTCAGGTTTTTTAAGATGCTTATGTGGACAGAAGCGAGCAATATATTTTAGGTTCAGTATTGTGTAACCCATTCCAGAGGAAAAACACGTATAACTCTCTCTTGGTGATGTTTTTAATCTATTACCCTTTTAGGTTAAAAGCACACTGTAAAATATTAAAATTGGTGGTTTTTTCTAAACAAAAAAAGATGGAAATGTCTAAAGATAGCATAAGCTTTCACATACTTAGTTATTTATTGCAACCAGTCTCACTTTTAAAAGGTTTAGCAATCACTATTTAATGAAAAATATCCTAGCATTGGGAGGTATATATATATTTTTTTTTTTGCAAGCCATGGTGTATCATTCATTCTATAGGCTGATTATAAGAATCCAACCACTACTATGCCTTCGATTGCTTCTTTTATAAATGACTTTTTTTACTATCACACACAATTTCAGAACCTGAGTTTCAGCATCAAACATTTTTTGGTGGAACATGTCCCAAAGCCCATCATGTCCCTCCCTTCTCATGTCCTAAATACTGGCTCTTTATCTTCTGCTGCAAATTGATTCCTCTCATGTCTGTCTGATCCATGGACCATGCCAAATTCTTCCAAGGCTTTAAAGTTGGATTTAAGAGTACAGAATTAAAGTGCCAGCTAAGAAAAATGAATAAATAAATTGAAAATTTTAAATCACTGATGAGCTAGTGTCGAATGCTTTCGTCTTGTCAAGCATTCTTTTACATGCCATTTATAAACAGAATTAAGCATACTTTTACTTTCCTTTTTTTGTGACACAATAATTTATAAATAAAAGAGCTGACAAATAGAAAAAGATCCAAGCATTTGCTTTCTTATGGTCAATCTTAGTCTCTACAAACCTCAAAAAGGCTGGGAAATTACTTTCTTGCTTCTATTCTTTAAAGAAAAAATCATTTTAACTTGAAAGACTTGGTATGGAAGCAGAAATGAGCTAATGAAAAACATGCAAATATATACACTCATAAGCCATCTGGAATAAAAGACAGTGAGGTGTAGTACAATTAAAGCAGAAGAGAATTACATTCTTAAGCTTCCTAACAAATTTCAATTTTAATGATTCAGAAAATATTTGTAACAGTTTCTTCTAGTTTAGACAGAGAGATGTCTCTGAGTGGAGTGAAACCTTCAAAGAGAAGCACTTAAGGTAGATCTCTATCAGGAAAGAGAACTCAGAGAACCCTGTTTCCCATTCAGCACACCAAACTGTTTCTGACATCCGCCAAAGAATTCTGTCAAAGATGTTATTATTTAGTAAGATATTTGGCCTTTATTTTTTTTAATCTATACACTGGAAATAATAAAAAATTGTCACCATTATGCCATTCACGAAGAAAAGTGGTGTCAAATATCACTAGAAAACAAATGAAGGAATGCTTACTTTTTAAAATATACAAAAAGCAAGGTAATTAGTTGTACAGATAAAAAATATCTGAATATGAAATCTTTTTATTACATTGAGCCAGGAAGATTTCCCCTGCTTAAAAGAGAATGTATGACTTCAAAAAATATCTAAATGCCAAACCCCCCTATTTTCAGTTCAAAAGGATGGAAACTCACCAGGGTTTATTGATTTATATGAGAGTTTTGTCATCATTTTTTCACAATGTACCTGTGTATGTGACTGCTCATTACTTGAATTAATGTTATTGCAGAATCACACTCCACTGTGAACCACCATGGTTGTTCCTTGGTATTATGTTCTGACTTCCTGTTTCAGTGTCAGCTCTAATTAGCTTAAATTAGCTCGGTACCAACTTACCAGAAAGTGAACATATATGTAACACAAGAGATATCTAATCTTGAAAATATAAGGGAAAAATTTACTGGTGATATGCAAGCAATCAAGAGTTCAAAACTTTAAAAGAGAGATGCCCGAAAGCTAGCTGTCATACAAGTTCATGTGCTACAAAGTCTGGAAAAATGACCTAAAAGAATGTTTACTTGTTCAAAGGCCAGTCTGGCAGTGTCCATAAGTTACTACCACATTATTCTGCAGTAGTGAAACTTTCCACTTTTATCTATGTAACATATACCTGCAGAGTTCTATATAGACTGTGTACTCTATAGATAACCTTTCTCCTTGTGCAATAGTTCCAGGTTCTCTTTATGACCTCATCTGGAATTATTCTTTAAGACTTGTGAAATTTCTCTATACTATAGAATTAGCAAAGCTATTATGGAGTCTAAAGTGTTGGGGTTCAGTTTATTTTACATCTTCATAAGTGCATGAAGACAGGATTTTTATTACTTTCATTCCAGTCCCAATGATGTTTTAATCACAGAATCTGTCTTGAACAACGGCAAGAGATAACTCATATGTTAAAGGCAATAGAATATCTCTGTAGAACGAAATTTTTACTTTTATTGTTACAACCCCATCTCCGAGGAGTTTATTTTGTTGAGGTTAGAACAGAGGCAGAGTGGCAGCACAAGAAGAGGAGAAATTATACCATCTTTTGAATAAAATGAAATTAATAAAATGAAGGCTCCAACTCCAGGGCTCTCATTCCAGCACTTTTGCAAAAGCAAAATGTTTTTATCAAAGAAAGATTGAGTTTCCCAGTTGACTTGCAGCCCTACAAACCTTCACATACATGGTATGCTTTATTCATGAGCTGTAGACTCAAGCCACAAAGTCACTCTCTACTGAGATAGAAGGGCTCAAGGCAGCATTTAAATGGTGATTTAACCACTAGGTCTTTTAAAATACATTATAATAAACGAGCAAACTTTCGCTAGCCTTCTTCATGCACTCAGAGCAACTGGTTAAAAATATATCTCTAAAGTTTAACTTATTTAATTCAATGAAGAATGCATTATGTAGAGTCATAAAATAATCATTCCTACTGTTGCTTCAAGTAGCCTCTGTTTTTTTTTTTTCCCAATCACATTCAGAATATGTCCTGGTTCTGGCAAGGATAGAGTTAATTTCACAAGGAGCCAGGACAGATGACCCAAGCTGGCCGGGGGATATTCCATACCATGTGATATCATGCTCACCATAAAAGGGGGCTAGTCGGGTAGCAGAGGGGAGACGCAGTTTTGGCGCGGTTCCCGGACGGTTTGTGGGGGTGGGGAGTACGATATATCCTCTTTGAGTTGCCGGACGTCCTGGGACAGTTTCTCCACAGCCGCGATGAGGGAGGAAAAAAGGCTCTCTTCATATTGCCGGAGTCGGCCAGCCACTTCATCCACTGTGGGTGCCTCTTAACTCTTCCAGTCAATTACCACCAGTGAGTTGGCGTACGATGATGGTGCACTTCGCACAAATTTTCGCCACATGGGTCGGGTACGCTGGACTTCATCGGGGTCTGTGGGCAACTGTGTGTTGTCTGGATCGTAATAAACCATTTCCCGCACAGCTAATTCGCTCAGATATTGGATACCTCTCTCCATGGTGGTCCACTTGCCCGCCCGACATACAACATCTTTGCTGAAAGGATACCTTTCCCTCACACTTGACAGGAGGCGCCTCCAGAGACTGAGGGCCTGCGCCTTCTTCCCAATTGCTTTGTCAATGCCCCCTTCCCTAGACAAGGATCCTAGCTGCTTGGCCTCCCTGCCCTCCGGTTCCAGGCTACTGGCCCCATCATCCCAGCAGCAGAGCAGCCAGGTAATAATGTGCTCCCCTGGAAGGCAGCTGAAGTCTTTCTACATATCTCGCAACTCACTCAGGGACAGAGATCGGGTGATCACTTCTGGTTCTGGCTCTTCTTGTTCTCATGATGGCCCCGGTTCATCATCATCTTTCACTAAGCGAACCGATTTCCTTGTGTATTTCTTTTTGTGTATAGGGGTGACTGATATTTGTACGGGTTGATCTTTTGGCTCGACTACAGTGCCTGTTTCGGGGGCCTGGGCAGCTGCAGTGCCTGTTGCGGGGGCCTGGGCAGCTGCAGTGCCTGTGGGTCCGCTCTCTCCCTCTGGGTGGTGCTGTCTACTATCAAGCAGTGTTTGATAAATTGTGGCCAGGTCCCAGCACAGCACAGTAAGTTGTGTCTCCTTAGAATCCCCACAGCATTTTCCTTTCAAATATTCTACCATTTTATCAGGGTCTTGCAATTGTTCAGGAGTGAAGCTCCAAACCATTGGGGGTGAAAAGGTCTCTAGATACCCACCCATGCTCTCCCACATGCCATGCCAGCCCTGACCATTCAGTCTTGGGGAATATCCCTGGGTAATATTCTTGAAACAATTTTTGCTAACCCTGAACAGGACTTGGAAAACATTCAGGAGACCTAGCAATAGGAATATACTGGCCTGAACATTCCAAGGGTATTCAAAAGTCTCAAAAATTGTTGTAACCAACCAAAAGGGAAAAGGGGAGGTGAAAGAGTGGGAGAAGGTATCCCCTCTGTCTTCCCCATAGATCAGGTGCAGTTATTAATCAATTCTGAAAAATATTGACTGAGGTACAGGCCTGACTGAAATGCTACATACAAGTACCAGCTCAGACTCATGACTGTCGATGATATCTTATCATAAGTCATTATCACACAATGCAACAATATGAGAACAGGAACCCCTCTCCCAGAGGTGATAAACAGCACCACAGGGATTGCATAGAGTAAACACAGGTTTACAAACCAGAGCCATGTAATCAAACAGAACATCATTATGACCAGTGACTGTTTCAATAACATCATAAATTCTTATGACAATTTTCTTTAACACACTTGGGTCAGACTTGTCCTTATCACAACCCCTCAAGCCCCACGTTGGGCGCCAAAAAAGGACTGACATGGTTTAGGCCCAGCCGGAAGCTGAGCACCACGCGGCCGCTCACTCACTCCTTCCCCAGCGGGACGGGGAGGAGAACGGAAAAAAAAAACAAACCAACGACAAAAGCCTCGAGGGTTGGGATAAGGGCAGTTTACTGGGACAGCAAGGGAGAGGGAAAAACAATCAACAACAGTGCTGATAACAAATAGTAACAATGGGTGATAACAGAGAACAATTTGACCGACCGACCGACCGACCGACCGACCAGACACTCAGCCCATCCCAGAACCGCGCCCAAACTGCGCCACCCCTCCCCTGCCCGACTAGCCCCTTTTTATGGTGAGCATGATGTCATATGGTATGGAATAGCCCCCGGCCAGCTTGGCTCACCTGTCCTGGCTCCTTGGGAAATTAACTCTATCCTTGCCAGAACGAGGACAGAATAATATGAAAATTAATTTAAAAATCATTCCAGGCTGCCAGGCAGACTATTTAAAGGAGCCACAGTAAAGGGCTCTTCATTTTAAAGTTCCCTGAGACCAGTATTATTGCAAATATCTCAATTAAAAGCACAAGGATGTTATGAAAGATTTCCTCTGCAACTACACCATCTCTATCAGTTGGTTTGTGTGGATAACTATTTTTGTAAACTCAGAACAAAACTAGGAAAAACAAGCTGAAATTATGAAATGACTGCAATGATCATCATATCCAGTAACAGTGAATGTAAAATTTGCAGTGTAAAACTTCAATTAAAAACAAAACCAAATGTAACCAACAAACAAAAACACCCAAACAAATAGAAAAAAAATCATTGTTTATATGACAGAACATTTTAATCCAGGATATCTTTCCCTCTACAGTAATTCTTCTTAGTTATCTCATCAGCTGTGAATTCTAAATCTAAGATGTATCTTAAATACATCTCTGCAGGAGAGTAACCCACAGGATTACTTAATAGCAGGGGTTTCCAATTTAGTGTTAAGCTGATGGTTTAAGTATTTGTCAGCAGTGTAGGTATACTAAGCTTGATTACTGTTCCTTCAGGGTTAATAAATCCGAAGTAGGTAAAAGGAGAGGTTTATGTTTCTGTATTATCGAAATACGTTTGGAAAAAGTATATTGGTTAGGAGTAATAAAATAAAGAAATGAATGGCACAGATGCACATGCACATTGGTTCCATTCTATCATGGAAATACACCATGTATGTACCGTCGTGTCATGTATTTCTGATCTCTATAGATGGATTATTGTAGAATAAAAGAATGCCAGAATTTTGAAAGATTTTTTAAAATAATATATTGAAATACCATCATGCATCCTCCAGCTGTGATTTTTTTTGACAGTAGTTCCTCCATCAGAAAATCTTAAAATGCAGAATTTCAACTAAAAGCAATACTCAGTGCTGCGGGAGTGCTCAGCATTTTTTGAAATTCAGTTCAGTAAATTCACATAAACAAGAGTGAAATAAATTAAAAGCATTCTATACCTGGGCTTCAAATAGCATGAATTTATACAGGTCCAGAAAAGTCAGTGAACGTGGATTATCTTGTTTAAAATATATGAAAAATATCTAATGCCATTTTTATAGCTGTAATAATGTCAGAGTTTAAAGAGCAAGGATATTTTGACTTCCAGAGCTAAAAGCTAAAAACGCAGTTTAGCTGAGAACACAGTATACAGTTTACCACAAATATAACAGCGTAGTTTTTGGAGCATCCCCAATTCCAAATTTATACTAATATATTAACCAAAAATATACTGCAATTGGAAACACTGCAAGAGAAAAAAATCACCTAGTAATTTGGAAGAAAAGGGCAATGTCTCTTTCAGAACAATTAAAGTGCCTTGTAATGTCATATGACCTATTTTCTAAATAATACGGTATATTTTACTGCATTATGGTTACAACTACTAAAAAAAAAAATCAAAGCAATCTCAAAATGAGGCTGAGTTTGAAATTGGAGTCAAGAATGTAGATCAACACTGGAGATGTGTTCCTGTTTTCATAATGTGTTTAATCAGAGCTTTCAATCAAAATGTTACAAAATTGTGGGGAATTCTAAGTACAATTATACATCTCAAATGTGAAATTCCAGCCTTTCTTTAAATGACAGATTCCTAACCCATCTCATCCCCTTTTACATTATCCTTTTTCACCTTCATATGTTTGCTACTAATTAATACCGTCATCTCTCTACCACCTTCCACAACATTCAGTCAATGTCAGCAACTAACCTTATGCTCTGTTGCTGCTTATAGATTAATTTACTGAGCCATCTGTCTGTTTTTTCTACTCTAAGTATTTCCACATTGTGTGATATTGTAATAAGCCAAAGCCATTCAGTCTAAAATATCATTTTAATCTATGAAAGATGGAATTATTTGTCTGGAAACTGTAGCTGGCTTCATGCAAGCATCAGTGGTATCATGATGAAGATCTCTCACTCCAGACAGAAGAGACTAATCAGCTTTTTATTATCCTTATTTATACTTTTATTCTCATTTTCATTACTTTATTACTTCATTACTTCATTTTTTTCAGTCATATCCTCTCTTTCTCCCTCTCCTGACATATAATAGGAGAATTCTATTTATACTATATTAAGGAATAATCAAGCTGCCTTTAAAAAAAAAAAAAAAAGCACAAAGTAGTTGTCTGTCTCTGCTGGACAAGACCATATAGCACAGGAATTTAACAAAGCTCTGTAAAAAGAGGTATGTAGCTACCTAATCTTAAAGAGCCTGAATTCCAGATTGACACTGTACATAATATGATGATGGATGCAATGTAACAATATGACTGAATAGTAATACCTATCTTTCAGGAATACATGTATCTAGATAAATACTAAAATACTTCATAAAACTTAAAAGTTAAAAAAAAAAACCCAACCAAAAACTTCAAGACACAACTAGATCTCAGATGCATACAGTTATATGAAATACTAACATTGCCTTCAAAACCAGGAAACTTGTTCTGCATTTACTTACACCAATTTTTCAATTGCAATTCACTCTCCTTTATGTTGTGCTGTACATTTTGTGGGCCTATGTTGCAAATAAAACAACAACAAAGTTATCTGGGTTGAAACTAAGTATTCAAAAATAAGTCTGCCACTATTTGCAATTTGTTTTACCTATTAAACTGTCTTTATCTCAACTCATGAGTTTTCTCACTTTAACTTTTCCAATTCTCTCCCCCATCCCGATGGGGGGGAGTGAACGAGCAGCTGCGTGGTGCTCAGCTGCCGGCTGAGGTAAAACCACAACATAAGGAGATGAGTGATACATCATTAACTCACCTGGAAAAGAGAAAAAAGAGGTTTCAGAGTTTGTGTAACAGATATGAATCAGAGTGAGAATTGTATTGGAATATAAAAAAATATGTTAATTCTATTTAATTCAAGATTTCTAACTTCCAGAGTTATAAAAGCTTCAACTTTTGGGAATATTTTATGAAGGTTCCCTTGAGAATCAGAACTGGAGAGGTCAGAGATGGAAGATTTTTTCTGTGGAAAATGTTCCCCCTGTGGTGATTAGACATTCCTGTCCTTTATTGATTGCCTGCATGGTTCACTCTGGTACATAATTTCATTTCTATTACTGGAAAGCAGTCAAGCCCATGAAACCAGTGATATTTTATAGGAAACATTTTGTTTACAGTAATTGCTATTTTAAAATTCCTTCTTCTGACATCTTACTGTTGTACCGTTAGGATAATAAAATTGTGGAGGAAAACACATATCTTTTAAAATACAAGAAATAAAATACAAGCTATGTATTTTAGTTTCTTTTTTCTATTATTTATTTAGAATTGAATCATTAAATTGTAAATTCAGGAGCTCACCTTTATAACACTAGAGCATCTCTTCCCTGTCTTCATTTCAAACACATAATGCTACAAATTCTTAAGGCTAAATGAAAGATAAGATTGACTCTTCTGCAGTTGATCCATTCCTCAACTTCAAACCAAGTCTGAAATGCCCCCTAGGTAATTCCTGCCCATTAACAGAATTTAATCTTTCATTCAGCAAAATCTATTCCAGAAAGTTCAATGGCTTTCTTTTTATGGTTTCAAATGCAGTATGATAGTGGGAGCACTACTTTTATGATCTTTGAAATTAGCATCATTGTGTTAATTCTGAACCAATTTTTCCTCTTGCTTGTATTTTGTCCTTCCAATCTTTCTTGCAAATCTAATGGATGCAAACGAAATTCAGTACTGCAAGCAGAAAAAAAAATGTATCTTTGGCTGCAAGCCTTTTGAAAGGAGTTGTGCTATGAGTTTGAGCCTTTTTTGTTCGTTTCCAGGCAAATATGTTTGTCTTCTGTTAATATTTAAGATGAGCAGTCTGACCTTCCTTAAAATAGTTTCAGTGACAGAAATATGGATGATATAACATTTCAAATAAAATGGCTTGACCCCCACATAAATACATTTCATCTTGAAAGTGTAATTATGGGACCTTAATGAGAACAAAGCTGAAATTAATTGCTGTTTTGTTATTCTTGGTGTCCTTTAGCAGGGTCTTAGATTGATTTTAATGACATTCAGTGGGAGAGTCATTATCAAGGTTTTCTGTTTGTCACTGTTCTACTTTTTTAAGTACTTCCTTCAGAACTTGTACGTTGTGTCTTGTTTAAATGGAATAAAGTATATGTAACATCAGCTATTGCTTAAGTTTTTCTGATTTCATCTTCCCAGTTGCTGTTTCTGGAACAAGTACTCATCAGACCTTTCTCTGAGAATTTCTCTGGTGAGACAACAGATGGTGGTTCATCTGAATCCATCCAGCTCATATCCTGTATCTTAAGCAAAGAGGGAGTGTGGTGCTTTGAGATTCCATAAAGAGGAGCGGTAGGGGAAACGGCTTCTACATCCACATCAAATTCTGTTGTCTTTAAAGGGCCATCGAATGCTTCTGAAACTGTTAAAGGCATAATTCTATTGTCCCACTGTTTACTCTTATTTGAAAAATAATAATAATAATAAAAAAAAAGACATAGGAACCTGATCCATTTGGCTTTAACTTTCACTAGTGTAAATTACTACAAGCAATATATTGCTTTTTATATCCCCTAGTGTCAGATGCTCATGCTCTTAATTTCCTATAAATACTACCTTGTTAAGAAAACTCAGGAGTTTCACTTGCATACACATACATTTCTGAGTTTGAGTTTTGGTTGTTTTTTTGTTTTGGTTTGTTTTTTTTTTTTTTTTTTAATTTTGAAGTTAACTAAAATTTAGAATTAATTCAGTCTGAAAATTCAAATCCTTCTTGACTGTCATCTGACAATATTTGAATACCTTCACTGACTTTTGCTATACTTATTGCTTTTTTAGAATTAAACAACAAAAAAGCAAAACCCTAGATATTTCCACACCCTAAGAATGACTTAATGAAATACAAATAGCAAACCTAAATCATAATTTAGAAGAAATAGATCAAATTTTGAGTTGTTTCTATTCTTTCACAATAATCATTAAGAAAATGAGATTTGGAAAGATTAAAAGATTTTAAAGTCCTGCTGTACTGTATTCATGGACAACAATGTCATTGTTTCCAAAGATTTGTAAACCGCAACTTTCTTCACTTTTGATCTTGGTAGTCTGAATCTAACACTATTCCAAGAAATTTGCTTCTCTGATAATTAATCATCTAATTTTCAGCCTACATTTACCTATTGTTAACTTCACTCATTTGCTCTTGTTTCAACACTGTCCTTCAGTTTAAATTTTTGTGTGTCCCGCTGTTTAGTCATGTATTTCCACAGAGCAATCAAATGTATCATTCTCTTTTTCCCCACTTTATATCATACAAACTCTTTTAGTCTCCTCTTCTAAGATAGGCTTTTCATCCCCCTGATTATTCTTGCAATTTTTTTCTACTGTTACTTCAATTCGTAATTATAAACCATCTTTCTGGTGCTGTAAAGAATTTTGTTCCTTCTTTTTTCCAAAATTACAGCCACTGTAAAAATGTTTAACCCAGTGTCTATGGACTGGACTGAAAACATTGATGTATGACATAAGTCAGCTGGCAGTCAATCTAGATTCATCGTGCATTTTATCAACGATATAGCATCTAAAGCTAAAATTGTATAAATAAGCTGTTAAATGGGTTAATAATATTATGGACTATTTCAATTATCCTGGCCATTTAAACTGAAAATTACTTCTGATTAATTGAAAATCTTAAAATCAACTGAAGACACATCTGGAGTTATTTTCTGTGGAAAAAAATAAATAGCTAGTTATAAATTGTGATGAATATAATAGCCAGCCATATACATAAAACATGCCTTTAAAACATCATTCTTTGTCATCTGGATTTGTGTAACTCACTATTAATTGATGTTAGCTGGAAAAATACCAGGGCTGCTGAGATTCTATGAATTTCTTCTGTTTAAGTCCTACTTATATTTTTAATTGCTATTTTCAATGCCATTTTAAATGATGGGGGAAATTATTGCAACAGAAGAAGGTAACTTCTATTTTTTGAGATCCTGCAATACTTAAATGTTGAAGATACTTTGAAGTACTCAGCTTTCCTAACATTTATGCTTTCCTCAAACAAAAATAAGTCTTAGAATACAGATAATAAACACCAGAGTATTGAACATAATTTGAGTTGTCAGGCAGGAGAACCTACATACCTTTTCAGATTTATCACACGAGTATACCTAAAATTTGGTACTTGTATAGGTGTTTTGCTGAAAGGAATCTATTTGTAATCTTTGTTATGCTGCTACATTTACTTGGATTGGAGAACTAAGAATTGTACGTGCATTTTTACTGTAAGTCTCTTCTTATAAAGAGACATATAGTAGAGTCCAATAACTAGAAAAAAACTTATAAAAAGTAGAAATTCTTTTGTATAGACAGGGATTTGAGGACTGCTGATCTTGGTGAAGAACTAATAAAATTCAAGCTGGAGTAATGTGTCAGGCAGGGACATTAGCCAAGCAGAATCTCGTTGCTAATTAGGAATTAAGGTGACTTAATTAGTTATCCTTCAAAACACCCAGTGATTGTGGACCCAGCTTTCAGGTTTTTTCTACCACTGGACGATTACCTTATTAATGCTTGAGTGGGTAAATTTACTAGATGTGTGAGAAACTGTAATTGAAAATTGACTGATTGGACATTATTAGTAATATTAAGCAGATATAATATACTTCCTATAATTGGCATAAAATATACCTATTTTATGACTAAAGGATATTTGGCCCTCATGTACTTGATCATCAGTCCTATGATAGAGACTTTTGAATTTTGATTTCAGTTTTCATCATATTAAAATTAGCAAGCTGTATTTTCAAGTTCATCAGTATTCAGATATATGCCAAGCCAACAGGAGAAAGAAATAGATCACATAAATAATGGCCTCTTCCTCTTAAGAAAAAAGTGCAATTTTCTTTGTGGGCAAAGAATAAAATGGTCATCAGAAATTAACAGATGAATAAATTTTATAGATGAGGGAAGTGCTTAGTGACTTCTGCTAAGAATAGAGTTGAGTTCTGTGATTATATCTTTTATGGTTGTTCAACTTAAGAAGTTTGCTTGAAGTTCAAATGTTATCTTTCTTATATACGGTTCAGTATAATCTTTTTTTTCTTTTTTTAATAGAAGACATATATTGTCTCTTCTATGATGGAGACTGAATTCTTATGTACTCATGTTTTCCCATTTTTAACTAAACATTACGAATGAACATATCTTCCGTTCTAACATGAAGAAAAAAAATCCATACTTTGATTTTCTTCTAACTCAGTGTGTGTTACCAGGAATATCACTTCACCTCTTGGCACCTCAGCTTCCTATGAATAGAGAAAGACAATAATTACCTCAAATGGGTGTTTAGAGGCCTAATTAAGTACTGTTTGTATTATTCTGCAATCCTCAGAGGAAAGTAATTACACTGTGCATATGAAAAATGTTACTATATTAATTCATTATTGAAAAATGACATGATTATCTGACATATTCCAAATATGATTGCACCCACTACTATTTTTAAGGCTCCCTTTCAACTTGCATGGAATTTCACACTTGAGAAAGAAAAATGTTCTCTTAATTGAATCATCAGTTCTATGAATAATCCAGCGGAATCACTTTGTACACAATACACAGCTAGGCTTCATTTTTCATCCAATAAAGTGATAATGTAAGAAAGAAGGTTAATAATAGGATGCCATTATGGTAGGAGAAAGGGTTGTAGTGTGGGTTTTTTTTTCTTTTATTAGTATAAGTCTGTGCTAAATCTTCAAATTTCAGAAAGGCCTTTTTAAATGAATTCTGCAATTCATTTGCAGAAGTGAACCATAAATGCAAATTAATCTCACATCTCAGTGTCTTCTGCTGGATCATAGAAATCTATTCCTTTCCCTCCTGCAACTGACTTTCCACTTTCATGACATTTTTTTTCACTCAAGGATTCTCTCCGTATTAGGACCTCAGGCAGATGTTTTACGATATTAAATAAATGTTTCTTTAGGGAAGAAACTATGTTACCTCCTACAGCTAAAGCTATGTTACCTGTGATCTGCTCAGTACTACATAACTTGTTAGTTTACAAAGTTCTTATGAAAAGTATCCTAATAGAAGACTTAGAGAGCATTTGGCATGACTGCATCTCAATTGTGATAGACGTCTTCAGGTAACAGCACAATGTGAACGTTCATTTGAGCTGCATAGATAGTTTAGCAATTCCACTGCTGCTTAAGCCCAATCAAGATTATGGGTACATGTCCTGGTTCTAGCAAGGATAGAGTTAATTTCCCAAGGAGCCAGGACAGGTGATCCAAGCTGGCCAGGGGCTATTCCATACCATGTGACGTCATGCTCACCATAAAAGGGGGCTAGTCGGGCAGGGGCGGGCTCGGCGTGGCTCCGGGACGGGTCGAGCGTCCGGTCGGTCGGTCGTCGGATCGGTAAATCGTTCTCTGTTATCACCCATTGTTACTATCTGTTATCAGCACTGTTGTTGATTGTTTTTTTCCCTCTCCCTTGCTGTCCCAGTAAACTGCCCTTATCCCAACCCTCGAGGCTTTGCCCTTGTTTTCCCGTTCTCCTCTCGGTCCCGCCGGGGGAGGGGTGAGCAAGCGGCGCGTGGCACTTAGCTACCGGCTGGGGCTAAACCACCTCAGTCCTTTTTTGGCGCCCAACGTGGGGCTCGAGGGGTTGTGATAATGACAAGTCTGACCCAAGTGTGTTAAAACGAAGTGGTTATAAGCATTTATAATGTTATTGAAACAGTCACTGGTCATAATGATGTTCTGTTTGGTCACATGGCTCTGGTTTGTAAACCCGTGTTTACTCTATGTAATCCCTGTGGTGCTGTTTATCACCTCTGGGAGAG
Source organism: Balearica regulorum gibbericeps (assembly GCF_011004875.1). Classification (NCBI taxonomy): domain Eukaryota; kingdom Metazoa; phylum Chordata; class Aves; order Gruiformes; family Gruidae; genus Balearica; species Balearica regulorum. Next base: position 48,199,706 of record NC_046188.1, on the reverse strand, counting down.
GGGTTCCTGTTCTCATATTGTTGTATTGTGTGATAATGACTTATGATAAGATATCATTGACAGTCATGGGTCTGAGCTGATATGTGTATGTAGCATTTCAGTCAGGCCTGTACCTCAGTCAATACTGTTATAGGTTAGGGGCAATAAAGAGCCAAAGTCCTTGCCAATTAAGTTAATTTGATTTATTAAAGCAAGCGACAGCAGGCAAAGCAGCGCTGGGCGGCCGGGGAAGTCTCTGCTCCCGCCAACGGCTCGCGCCTACCCTCCCAGACGCCAGAGTTCTTATAGTCTTCTTAGTTCCGGCTTGTTGTACTCTGTGTCTGCGCGGCCTGTTGCTAGGTGGTCGTGATCTGCCCTCCGGTGGTCGTGGGGGGGGAGGTGCTCCTCTTCCTCGCAGCTGAGTCCTTGACCTATAGGTAAACTTCCATATTTGGCCATTGCATTTGTTACACTTAAGCCAGCTATATTGCTCAACAAAAGGCCTGCAAGCTAGCTATATTGCTCTGGAATTAGCTACTTTGCAGGTTTCCTTTTGTTCTTCATCTGAACATAATTGTCAGGTTTTTTTCAGTTCTGCCTTCTGAGTTCCTGTTATTTTACTTAACCCCTTTATTCCTTTGTTTTATGAACAAACCTTTATATGTTTATTACAAATACCTTTCAGAATTTATTAATAATTGGACCTGATCTATGGGGAAGACAGAGGGGATACCTTCTCCCACTCTTTCACCTCCCCTTTTCCCTTTTGGTTGGTTACAACAATTTTTGAGACTTTTGAATACCCTTGGAATGTTCAGGCCAGTATATTCCTATTGCTAGGTCTCCTGAATGCTTTCCCACTTCTGTTCAGGGTTAGCAAAAAATGTTTCAAGAATATTACCCAGGGATGTTCCCCAAGACTGAATGGTCAGGGCTGGCATGGCATGTGGGAGAGTATGGGTGGGTATCTAGAGACCTTTTCACCCCCAATGGTTTGGAGCTTCACTCCTGAACAATTGGAAGACCCTGATAAAATGGTAGAATATTTGAAAGGAAAATGCTGTGGGGATTCTAAGGAGACACAACTTACTGTGCTGTGCTGGGCCCTGGCCACAATGTATCAAACACTGCTTGATAGTAGACAGCACCACCCAGAGGGAGAGAGCGGACCCACAGGCACTGCAGCTGCCCAGGCCCCTGCAATAGGCACTGTAGTCGAGCCAAAAGATCAACCCACACCAGTATCAGTTGTCCCTATACACAAAAAGAAATACACAAGGAAATCAGTTCGCTTAGTGAAAGATGATGATGAACCGGGGCCATCACGAGAACAAGAAGAAGAGCCAGAACCAGAAGTGATTACTCGATCTCTGTCCCTGAGTGAGCTGCGAGATATGCGGAAAGATTTCAGCCGCCTTCCAGGGGAGCACATTATTACCTGGCTGCTCTGCTGCTGGGATAACGGGGCCAGTAGCCTGGAACTGGAGGGCAGGGAGGCCAAGCAGCTAGGATCCTTGTCTAGGGAAGGGGGCATTGACAAGGCAATTGGGAAGAAGGTGCAGGCCCTCAGTCTCTGGAGGCGCCTCCTGTCAAGTGTGAGGGAAAGGTATCCTTTCAGCGAAGATGTTGTATGTCGGCCAGGCAAGTTTGCCTTCACTTGGACGGGCATCCAGTACACCTGGAATCGACTGCCCCAGGGGTGGAAACACAGCCCCACCATCTGCCATGGACTGATCCAAGCCAGAGCACCTGCAATACATTGATGACATCATTATATGGGGCAACTCAGCAGAGGAAGTTTCTGAGAAAGGGAAGAAAATAATTCAAATCCTGCTGCAGGCTGGCTTTGCCATAAAACAAAGTAAGGTGAAGGGGCCTGTGCAGGAAATCCAATTTTTAGGCATAAGGTGGCATGATGGGCAGCGTCAGATCCCGCTGGGTATTATCAACAAAATAGCAGCCATGTCCCCACCAACCAACAAAAAGGAGACACAGGCCTTCCTAGGTGTTGTGGGTTTCTGGTGAGTGCACATTCCGAATTACAGTCTGATAGTAAGCCCTCTCTACCATGTAACCCAGAAGAAGAATGATTTCAAATGGGGCCCTGAGCAACAACAAGCTTTTGAACAAATTAAACAAGAAATAGTTCATGCCATAGCTCTTGGGCCAGTCCGGGCAGGACCAGATGTAAAAAATGTGCTGTACACCGCAGCCGGGGAGAATGGCCCTACCTGGAGTCTCTGGCAGAAAGCACCAGGGGAGACTCGAGGTCGACCCCTGGGGTTTTGGAGTCGGGGATATAGAGGATCCGAGGCCCGCTACACTCCAACAGAAAAGGAGATATTGGCAGCCTACGAAGGGGTTCGAGCTGCTTCAGAGGTGATTGGCACCGAAGCACAGCTCCTCTTGGCACCCCGACTGCCAGTGCTGGGTTGGATGTTCAAAGAGAGGGCTCCTTCTACACATCATGCAACTGATGCTACATGGAGTAAGTGGGTTGCACTGATCACGCAACGGGCTCGAATAGGAAGCCCCAATCGTCCGGGGATTCTGGAAGTGATCACAGACTGGCCAGAAGGGAAAGATTTCGGAATGTCGCCAGAGGAGGAGGTGACACGTGCTGAAGAAGCCCCACCATATAATAAACTAACAGAAGATGAGAAGCCATACGCCCTCTTCACTGATGGGTCCTGTCGCATTGTGGGAAAGCATCGAAGGTGGAAGGCCGCTGTATGGAGTCCTACACGACGATTTGCGGAAGCTGCTGAAGAAGGTGAATCGAGCCAGTTTGCAGAGGTGAAAGCCATCCAGCTGGCCTTAGATATTGCTGAAAGAGAAAAGCGGCCAACGCTGTACCTCTATACCGACTCATGGATGGTGGCCAATGCCCTGTGGGGGTGGTTACAGCAGTGGAAGCGGAGCAACTGGCAGCGTAGAGGCAAACCCATCTGGGCTGCCCCGCTGTGGCAAGATATTGCTGCCCAGCTAGAGAAGCTGGTTGTAAAGGTGCGTCATGTAGATGCCCACGTACCCAAAAGTCGGGCCACTGAGGAACATCAGAACAACCAGCAGGTAGATCAGGCTGCCAAGATTGAAGTGGCTCAGGTGGATTTGGACTGGCAGCGTAATTCACTGGCAGTGAATTATTTATAGCTCGGTGGGCCCATGACACCTCAGGCCATCAAGGACGAGATGCGACATATAGATGGGCCCGTGATCGAGGGGTGGACTTGAGCATGGACACCATCTCACAGGTCATCCATCAATGTGAAACATGCGCCATAATCGAGCAAGCCGAGCGGGTAAAGCCTCTGTGGTATGGAGGACGATGGTTGAAATATAAATAGGGGAAGCATGGCAAATCGACTACATCATGCCAAGGCAAGCGTTATGTTCTTAAATGGTGGAAGCAACCACTGGGTGGCTGGAAACGTATCCTGTGCCCCATGCCACTGCCCAGAACACTATTCTGGGTCTTGAAAAGCAAGTCCTGTGGCAACATGGCAGCCCAGAGAGAATTGAGTCAGACAATGGGACTCATTTTCGGAACAACCTCATAGACACCTGGGCCAAAGAGCATGATATTGAGTGGGTGTATCACATCCCCTATCATGCACCAGCCTCTGGGAAAGTTGAAAGGTGCAATGGACTGCTAAAAACTACCCTGAGGGCAATGGGTGGTGGGACCCTGAAAGCACTGGGACACACATTTAGCAAAGGCCACCTGGTTAGTTAACACTCGGGGATCTGCCAATCGAGCTGGACCTGCCCAATCAAAATTTCCACGCCCAGTAGAATGGGATAAAGTTCCTGTAGTGCACATGAAAAATATGTTGGGTAAAACAGTTTGGGTTATCCCTCTGTTATACCTCTGTGCCTGGCATGATTATGGAGCAGACCCTCCTGGAGGCTATGGTAAGGCACATGGAAAATAAGGAGGTGATTGGTGACAGCCAACTTGGCTTCACTAAGGGCAAATCATGTCTGACAAATTTGGTGGCCTTCTATGATGGGGTTACAGCGTCAGTGGATAAGGGAAGGGCAACTGACGTCATCCACCTGAACTTGTGCAAGGCATTTGACACTGTCCTGCACAACATCCTTGTCTCTAAACTGGAGAGACATAGATTTGATGGCTGGACCACTTGGTGGATAAGGAATTGGCTGGATGGTCACACTCAAAGAGTTGTTGTCAACGGCTCAATGTCCAAGTGGAGAACGGTGACAAGTGGCGTTCCTCAGGGGTCAGTATTGGGACCGGCACTGTTCAACATCTTTGTCGGTGACATGGACAGTGGGATCAAGTGCACCCTCAGCAAGTTTACCGACGACACCAAGCTGTGTGGTGTGCTCGACACGCTGGAGGGAAGGGATGCCATCCAGAGGGACCTTGACAGGCTTGAGAAGTGGGTCCATGCAAACCGCATGAAGTTCCACAAGGCCAAGTGCAAGGTCCTGCACATGGGTTGGGGCAATCCCAAGCACAGCTATAGGCTGGGTGAGGAATGGATTGAAAGCAGCCCCGAGGAGAAGGACTTGGGGGTATTGATTGACGAGAAGCTCAACATGAGCCGGCAGTGTGCGCTTGCAGCCCAGAAAGCCAACCGTGTCCTGGGCTGCATCAGAAGAGGTGTGACCAGCAGGTCGAGGGAGGTGATCCTGCGCCTCTACTCTGCTCTGGTGAGACCCCACCTGGAGTACTGCGTCCAGCTCTGGGGGCCCCAGTGCAGAAGAGACATGGAGCTGTTGGAGAGAGTCCAGAGGAGGGCCACGAAACTGATGGGAGGGCTGGAGTACCTCTCCTGTGAGGACAGGCTGAGAGAGTTGGGGTTGTTCAGCCTGGAGGAAAGGCAGCTCTGGGGAGATCTAATTGCAGCTTACCAGTACCTGAAGGGGCCTACAGGAAAGATGGTGAGGGACTGTTTATCAGGGAGTGTAGTGACAGGACAAGGCGTAATGGGTTTAAGCTGAAGGAGGGTCGATTTAGATTAGATGTTAGAAAGAAATTCTTTACTGTTAGAGTGGTGCGGCACTGGAACAGGTTGCCCAGAGAGGTTGTGGAGGCCCCACTCCCTGGAAGTGTTGAAGGCCAGGCTGGATGAGGCTTTGGGCAACGTGGTCTAGTGGAGGGTGTCCCTGCCTGTAGCAGCGGGGTTGGACCTAGATGATCTTTGAGGTCCCTTCCAACCCTAACCATTCTATGAGCTGTAGGAAGAATATGGAGACCATGAGAAGCTGCTTACCAGTACTTACAAGGAACAGATAGTGGGCAAATACTTTGCCATCTCTGTTTCCTGATGGCACATAGGAAAACAGTAGCATCTAGGCATTGTGAAAGTCAGGTCTGTGAGTTAAATATGAGGAGCAAAATTTGGCATTGGTACAACCTCCCTCAGTGCCTGTGAACTGTCATGAACACACACTGTGTTTTTTAAATATAACAACAAATCTTACACCATTTGTAAAACATTTGAGATTCAGTAAGCATATGTCACACGGCTTTAGTCTAAAGCATTGTTAAAGATGACAGTGTTACTAAGACAAAACAGGGTGAGATGAGGCAGATTTTTACCTTTGCTTCTTAAATAACAGTGTAAAATGTAACACCTATTCTCTAACCCATGTTCCTGTGTATTACTGTCATTTAAAAGAATGTGTACAGAAGTATTGGAGCAATACAAAGTTAAAGCAAATTGAATTAGTAGGAGCAGATGGAGCAACTGCCTTCAGATGTGCTGACAGTTAAAGTACTTTTAGAAACATTAACACTGTTGTATTTTCTTCTATAAATATCACCTATAAGAATAAAAAAGTTGTAGGCTGATCAGAAGTGGTGGGAATTAATGCAGTCTCTTTCTTTCTACTAAATTTCTGCTAGTACTCCTAATTAGCACAACAGCTGATTAGGGGTAGGTGCTAGCTATAGACCATCTTTGAATAGTTTGCATATCATTGCTACTAAATAGTTGCAATATCATTGCTACTAAATGCCACAGAGGAGTTATTTGGCTAACAAAACATTGTACGTGATATTTCCCAGAAGAGAAAATCCCAGATTTCACCTTCTTGCTATAGAAAATGGTAATAAAAATAACTATGTGGTATGTATCTATTCCCCCTGAGGAAAATATCTTGATTTGACTTAATTTTGTTGACATTTTCCTTATCAAATTATAATCAAAAATAAATGATCTGAAAGTGAGACTTCACATCAGATTTTTTTAATAGTAATATGGGATAAGGATGGCATCATCACTTGAGAAAACACTTGCAACAACACTTCTATGAGAATCTTCTTGATGCATAAGTTTAGGTCTCAAATGCAAACTTCTGCATATGTTTTATTTTTATTTAAGGTCTGGAGCAGAAGCCCATCCAAACCCATATTCATAAGTTTCAGCCAGGAATCAGGTACAGTTGAGCTAGGACAGCCTTTTCTTTACAGCAAAGAAAAGAAGAACAAATCCAGGTTCATGTCTATAATTTTGGGCACTACTTAAACATGAGTACCATTATTGTCTGCTGTTTTCATTATGGAAATTTTTTCAGGCTCACTACAAAATTTGTCAATTACAAAATCTATAATGGAAAAGTCTGCTAAAAAAACCCAAACCTAATTCAACATATTCAGATTTTCATCAGGTTACATATTGGACTAATGAGGATTTGTTGCCCTTGAAGGACATAAAGAATGCTCTGTCTGTTCTGATAAGACACATCACTTCTTTAGTAACTCAGGGAGTGTTTCTGGCCCTCTGAGGTTTTTCCTGTAGAAGGGATAGACCACGGACATGGATCAAACTCATCTAGTTTTGCAGATTTCTATTTCCCAGTAGCCCAGATAGGATTATACAGTACTAATCTCCTGGTATAATAGTGAAGACAGAAGTATTGTACTTGAATGGCCAAACAGATATTACCATGTTGTTAAGCATCCTTGTACCTACGTAGTCAATTTACATGACATCTGAGCATTGTATAACTATTTTTGAAGGCATATGCTTTAAAAGAACCTGTGAGGGCTAGATGTGTCTAAAAAGTTGTTGTTAAACATCAGCTAGAGGTATATCACTTCTCTAAAGTTTCCAAATAAAAATATTTCAGTGTAAAGAAGAAATTCACTTTAGTGATTCACAAATGCTTCACAACTTTTTAGCTCATTATAGAAGGTCACATTGATCTACTGCCTCTGATATTATTACAAGTTTTACTACTTCCTTTGCATTAAGGCCATAGCATTACTTCAAATTACTTTCCTGACCACATTTGGTATCTCATAAATTCAGGACACAGGTAAAATAGAAAAGTTTTATAAAGCTTAATCTCAAGTGTCTTTGGTAATGAAATTATTTCCTTCTAAGTTCTTGCTTATACAGCTGTCTAAGAAAAGTGTGCAAAAAAAAATAAAAATATTTCCAAACAACCAAGCAGCAACACAACAATTCTACCCACTCCAGGCATATAAATAATTTACTGAATCATACTTTTGCATGTGATATGGGCTATTTCAATATGTGGTGTTATTTGCCTTTTTTTTGCAGCAATTTTTATTAAAAAAAAAGAAAATCTAAATAGATTCAACTGTAAGAAAAGTGATATATTAAGTTGTGGAAATCTGGGTACAAGGAAAGAAGTTTCTGGGTTTTGTCCTACTTTCTCCCATGTCAATCAATGACCACCTGAGCTGCATTTGGGGTATGGACCATGAGTTGGTCTCACCACTTGTACTCACTAGCCCTGTTCTTCAGTCAATGTGACTGCAAGGAGTTCTGTCAACGTTCACTACTTTGAAATATGGTTTGCCTCACACGCCTTTCATTAAAACACTGAAGCACACATTCTGCTTACAGTACTTGAAATTTTGCACAAAATAATCCCATATCATAAATTAAGGACTGGCGTAATCGCTTTGGTGTGCAATCCTTTGACTCTTTGTCATGTTTTCTTACCTGCTTATGAACAATATAATGCCTTAAATGGAATTGCTATAGTAATTAATATTAAATATATAATATGAAAATAAAGTCACAAAAGTTAGACATTTTCCTGCAATGTTTAAACCATCTTTTCATAAATGTGGAGAATGCAAAGGAATAGGTTTCATTTCTGAGTGGCATGTGCAATATAAATGTTTGAAGATTCATTATTTTGCAATCTGAACTTTGAATTTTGTTACTACCTTCAACTCAGAATGAATTTGTCTTAGCTAAAGAATTGGCTGCATTTTGATAAAATAGAATTATCTTATAAGAAGTAAAACATAGAAAGCAGACTGACATATTTGGAACAAAATACAGAAAGCTAAGCTGTTAACTGCATTCTGGTTGATGGATATTTCATGCTTCATTAGTGATAATTATCTTAATTTGAACTAATGATGCTATGCTGTTGAACTCAGTAGTACAAAACAATTAAATTAAAATAATATAGTTTTAAATTGTAAAAATTATAAATTTTCACAAAATATTATTACTGGAAGCTTCATTTCAGCAGAACCCCAAAACTCCCATTGCATTCGTAAAATTAATATTCAAGTACTTGCATTTCAAGCAAGAATTAATCTCTGCCCTGAGGCATCTACATTGTAAAACATGAATTAGATAGAATAGCATAAATTATTTCTTATTTAAAAAAAAATTAAAAGAATCTTAACAATATCAGGTCATAATATACTGTGGAATATATACTTATTTTGGATTGTGTACTATAAATCCATGGAAGTACACTCCCATAACTAGGTGCAGATCTGGTCCACAGACTAAGCAGAGGTTAAACCTAAGCTGTAAGCAAACTCCAATGTTGCAATGAACGTTTTGAAGACGAAAACTTGTTTCCCACAAAGCTACCTGTGACAAAAGAACTTAGAAGCATTTTTAGAACTAACTACAGCTATGAACAATAAACTGAAGAAGTGAGCAGCTACTGATCTTACATCTTTTCAATGAAAGATAGAAATTGAATCCACAGTAACAGCTAATCAGCTCTAAAACCATATGAAATGATACTTCTGGATTTAAATGCTAAAAATAATATTCAAAGATTAATTGGTCTAAAACTTTGGTATATGTAGTAGGGTAGAAAATGAATACAGAACCATTAACCTTAAAGATATAGCTGAATGTGAGTGTTGAAAGAAAACAACCTGTAATCTGAAGCCATGTCATTTCCACTCAGAGCTGTTGAAATTGATGCAAACCCAAGGCATATGGATGAGACTGCAGAGAATAAGACTAGTTAATCCAAGATTAAAGGAAATAAATTAAAATGCTATAGCTGAATATGCTATGATTGATACATACATAAATTATACTAATTCAGTTAAAGATGATGGGAAATTAACTCATAATGATTGAGCTGTAGCCAAAGACAATATGAAACAATGCCACGGTGTTAAAATGCATCAAAGCAGTTATGCAATGAACCCTTAAAGTGAGATATGCAGCAAAATGTAGAGCAACTTTACAGAAGGTACAGTAAGATGGTTTAACAGCCACCTCATGAATATTACTGAACATTACATAAAATATTGCCCTGAGTATATAGTCTGGAGAATTAAAACACGAAAACCAACTAGATTTCTAAAACAAATGAAATGTTTGTTTTAAATGCACAGAAAAGCAAATACATACCCCCCACCTCCCCCAAAACATAGCCTGAAGTAGCAGTTAACATTTTTCTCATTGAAACTAGCAGTTACCTGAAGCTGTAACAATGGGCAAAAGCTAACCAAAAGTGCAATTCCATGTAACTATTTAAAGCCAAACCAGGCTTTACTGAAAACTGAACACAAGAATAACCTGAGTTAACCACTACTCAACTCCAAATACATTGAATCTCAATTGGAAGTTTATATAAGAAACTCCTCAGCTGTAAAATTTGGATGAACATTGGAATTTCTTCAAAGCTTATGGATAGTTTATGTCTTGGGAAGTGATTTTGGTGCTAGCTAGTGCTTACAGATATCACGTACACACTATCATGACATTATTCCCAAATATACTCCACAATGCACAGGGTTACATGAATTATGAATGCTGGGAAAGCTTTTATATTACAGTTTAATAGTACGTGCTACAGATGTACAGAGGATAGAGAATATTCACTTGCATTCATCTTGGGGACTGGCACATGCAATAAAAGAACCACTGAAAAAAGTCATCTTTTGAAGATTGAGCTAACATGAGAATATATTAAGACATGAAAACTGAGCATTTCAAATGAAATCTCAGCTCCGTTAAAATCAATGGAAAAGTTTGCAATAGCTTCAATGGGACTAGGTAATCTGTTGTTTTAAATGTTTTTTAATTTATTGGTATTGACCAGTAAGTAGCAGAGGTAACGTTTTGATGCTTCCATACTTAAAACCATACCAAAAAAGGGATAGACAGCTTTGGTCTTTCAACACTCCCCACTCCCTGAAATCCTTGTCTTGTAAATACCAGCTTGATTTCCAGAAGACTGTGACTAAGGACAAAAGAAATTATGTATGGATGTTTTTTATGATTCATCTATCAGATGTTTAAAACCAGAAGATATTCTCTTACTATATATTGCAAAATCTCTCTATATACACTTACATATGAAGAATTGTGTTGGTCATTAGTGGATAATAAGCAAATCCTATACAGTAATCACACTGGTATGCTTGAATGTGTGTTGCATGAACTATCTATTTCAGGTTTTATCTGGACTACTTTAGTTGATATGTTTCTTAAGAAATGGGACCAAATTTTCTGTGTAACTGATGTTCCTTGTATTTCCTGTGTAATATAAATAGTGAAGATGATGGCTGTCAGTGTGAGACAAATGTTCAGCTTTCCATCACTGTGTAAGATCTGATTCTCATTCCTTTTTCTGACATTTTAAAATAAAGTACTTCAATATAACAATTTTTCTGTGTTGCAGTACCAGTAGATTTTACATGCTTACTGTCAGGATTTTAAAACAAAATACAGTGAAGGCCCTGTTTGATTTGTAGAAGCAACACTTACCAAGAAATTGGATTAAATAATGAAGAGGGTAAACAAAGGAGAGCAAAAAAACTTTCTCAAAAGCTTTTATTATCTATATTCTGCAGAACTTTATAAAATGCTATAAACCAGGGCTCATAGGAGGCCTAGCTATATTCATAATACGCATGAATACATCATGAAGGAATCCCCCAAGAACACACTTATTCATCATTAAATAACAATTATTTCACTAGGGGAATGGAACAGTTGTTTTATAGTGCCCAGGAGTTGGAAAAAAAATAAAAAAACCAAAACCCCCCAAAACCCAAACCAACCCAAAACCTGTTCAAGAACACTTTTGCCCCAGCTAAAATGGTTGTAAAATTTTAGAGAGATTGCAGCTAACTTCAGTAGAATTTAGTTAAGCCAGCTGCAGTCACTTCTGAAAAAGTCAGAAAACCCTTATCAACATTCTATCTTAGGAAACTGATTAATACCAAGATTTAAAAAAATGCAGAGTATTCAGTCTCAGATAAAAAGCTGTTAACTAGCAATGGCACACTTCTGTGGTTTGAAGACTGAGGCCTTATACTAATATCTGTAGCCATTTTTAGGCTCTTAATAGATAAAATTTATTTTCACAGAGCGAAGCCAGCAGTAGCAATTCTCATCCACATTAGCCAGATGTACTTATACTCAAAAGATCAAGAAATTAAATTCTTTTTCTTTTGATTTAAGTGACTGACTGAAAAAAGTGACTAGATTTGAGCTGTTGAATGTAAGATAATTAATTTGTCCAGGGTCAGAGAGAAAATTTATGTGAGAATTTAATACAGAAGCCAAGCCTCCCAGTTCTTAGCCTTCTTGTCTTACACAATCAATACTAAATTGTTTCCCAAGAAGCCTGAAGTTTAATGAACTTTCTCATTCATGGATATAAAATAAATTTCTTTTTCCTTTTGGATTCCCAGATCGGGTAGAGAATCACAGTGTTAGCATAAATGTAAGAGGTTTGTAATTCACCATACTACCTTTTTTGTCTCTAGGTATTTTAAGCATTTAAGTTCCTCTTACTGAGCAACATAGACACATTAAAGTTTATATAAGTTTCAAAGGAGGAACTCAAGAATAATCGTAAATAATCTGTTAATTTAATGGCTAAATACTGTGTTTATTATATATACTCGAACCCTCATTTATCATCTAATGTACCTTATATAGGCGCAGTAGGTAATTAACCTATCACTTTGCATTATATCTTTCATTAGTATAACCAAGTCCTATGACTTTGTTTGTTTTGAGTTTTCTAGTTGCAAAAAGAGAAGCAGGAAAGCAATACAAGTGAATTCCCAGGAATAAAACGGAAGTGGGGAAATGAAAATACCTTTTACTTCTCAACATCACAACCTTTATTTGCTTTTAACACAAAGTAGAAATTAAAGATGGAAGCCCATACTATGAAGTTCAGTATAAAGGGTGAGAACTGTTTAGTTAAAACAGTTCTTCCATTCTTTATGCTTCAGCCAAGATCTAGAAGTAAATTTAGGTTCTGGATGTAAGCAAAGAAAGAAAATAAGCCTTAATAAAGCCATACTTCTTTTTCTCTCCCCCTTTCTCTTTGAAATGACCTCAGAAATTTGGCTTTTTATTGGAAACACCAACAAATCAGCAACAGAGACCAGGAGGAAAACCTCTTTTTATTGTTTCTTAGTGCATAAAACCAGAAAGTAGGCTTTAGATTGAAGGAATATATGTGTTAGTCAGACCTCTTGACTTGTAGCAATTTATCAAGTTTCACAGAGCTATTCCTCTGTATACTACTTTTCTCAGTTTCTTTAAATATAATAACACTAGGGAATCTTCATTTATTGTTTCTTCTGCACTGCTTGCTGAAAGTTATTCAGAGCTGTGATTTTGCAAAAGCTGCCCTCAGGCTGTGTCAAGCGTCTCTACACTAGCTGGACAAGCATCTATCCTAAAAAAGGTAGTATTTTCTCATACATTTTCTTTGTAGCGAAAGCTTTAAAAGTCATAATACAAACACATTAATTACATTTAACCGTATAATTGAGAAACAGCATAACATTGCTCTGCTTCAAGGTGACTGGATCATTTGCAGAGAGTGGTGATGTTTCCAGGGCAAAGCAATAAGTTGAACTTCAGTTTCTTGTGTTCCTCCAGAGTGTCCTAACCACACAGTTACTGGCTATTCTGGAGGGCATCTCTTCTTAAGAAAAAAAAAAGGGGGAGGGAGGGGATGGGGAATCTTCAGTCTTAGAAAAATTCTGTTATGTTTTCTTGAAAAGTTTTCATTTTGATGATGGATATTTTCTCACAAAACCTCATCCTAATTAAAGAAAACAATAGTAATGACACAGAAAACCAAAAAGTCATCAGAATAGTTAATTCTGAGGCCTTATCTTTGTTGCGAATGTCAACAATTTTATTACAAGTTGTGTTTCCAACAATATTCAATATTAAAGAAATTATGATGTTTATTCTATTCAGTTATTCTAACTGGGAAGCTACATATTTGGTCACGACTGTCCTATTTATTATATTCAGTGTACAGTTTAGATGTATTCTTTGCTGACTGTAGTTTTCTTCAACTATTCAGTGTTCAGTCATTAATTCAAGAAAAGATTTGTATACATTAATCCATCCGCAGTCCCCTACCTACATTCATTTTGACTTCTAAGTTAAGATCATATTTAAATACTGTCCTGACCAGAGCCTTAATTTCCTTTACAAATGTTATTATCTTTCACATGTACTTTAGATGCTATCAACCAGCAAACATGTCCTGAGGTTTCATCTGAAGTCTAAGTGATCTGCAAATGCTGTCTTCAAAGCACACCGCAGCACTATTAGCTGAGAGGATAGTGTACCACACGAGATGCTCAATACATAGGTGCTCAGTGCTAATTTTGAAAACACATGTTCAACACATGCCAATATAAAAAGTTGCAGTGCAGTCTGCAGGTTTTGTAGCTCCCATCTTGGTATTGATATTAGCAATTAAGAGAAAGAAGATAGAGATAAGATGAAAAGTCAATCAGTCATGGTCTGTGATTAGTAGACTGAAATGCATCTGTTTCATCTCTCTTCCATCACATAATGAACAGAACTCAATAGGATTTTTCTGATGAAATGGAGCTTTTGTCACAAAACACTCATCTGCCAAACTGAAGCATTTTGCAAAAGCAGATTGTTTTTTTATGAATTGTTGATGAAATGCAGAAAGGCTGCAGACAACAACCTGCCTGATTTTCTGCCTAGTCACCTATGGGCCTGCCAGAGTCCAAGGACATTCTGGAAAAGCAAAGAACACTTCAGGCACACATCTTTGGAGACAAGTGAGTATTTGGTACTTGTGATGACATGGATTTAAAAAAAAAAAAAAAAATTCTTCCTAAGCATAAACAGTAAGTGGAACATAATATGAGAACAACTAGCTATATCACACATGATTATCAGAGTTTTGTATGCAACTAGAACTACAAAGAGATTTTATAAAAATAAAATTCCACTGAATTTAAAGCTGTTAGCTAATATGCTAGAAGTAGCATCTCTGTATTTTATGAAAAGTCCTCTGAGACCTGTATAGTAGATAACCAAGTTTCCTTTTATGTGACCAGACAGTATCAAGTATGCATACAGTGCTCATTTAAGAAACTTTCACATATAAAATATTCCACGTCCCCTTACAAGTGGCATTGCTCCAAATATTCCTGCAGGCTTCTAGGTACACAAAGATATATGCAAACAAACCAAGACAAAATTATCATAAAGTAAAAATGCTCCTTCTGAATTGGCACTATTTTTCATAGGAAACTTTGAGGAAAACCCTTGATACTATGATTTTAATTATTTATTTTGACTCTGCTTGCTGTATGAGAAAGACCGTACCAAATAGTGAAGGCAGATAACGGCTACACAGATATTTATTCCTAGTAAAATACATGTCTCTAGGCAGTACTCAGAGTATAACAGTCTTTCAATCCATCATATATTTGCTGGGAAATACATTTTAAACTAGTCATGCCTCCTGACTGTAAGTAGAAGACTACTTGCTGAGAAGACACTCCGGGAGAGTTCTACATCTAACTAGTGACGGATGAGTGCTCCAGCAATCAGATAGCGGCTTGCCTTGCACGGCTAATACCCACACTCAGACCTTGCACTCTCTTCTCTCTGCAGTGAGCAGTTTAAAAGGCAACACAGAAGCAGGCCCAGCTGCTATATTGAAAAGCTGTAGAAAAGCTCAGTATTCATTTGATCATTCAGGATCCAAAAATACAAATCAAAAGAGAGAGCATTTCTTTGTCGGTGTTGCTTCCGCTGACAAAGCTTAGAGACTGGCAAAGTTAAAATCAGATGAACAAAAATAGAAATAATCACAGCCTGTCCAAACTAGCCAGTTCAAGTGAGAAGTAGAACTAAATACTCAAAAGATGAGAAAGGCAATCTAGTCTATGCAAACCACTTCCTTTCAATGCCAGACTTCCTGCTGTTCTACATTTTATATCTACCAATTGAACTAAAATGTACCAAATGCCAAATTCACCATTTCCCAAAACATTTTATATAAACTGATCCTCCAGTTAATAGAAAATTTCCTTTCTAATTTCATTCTACTTCTCCTGTTTCCTCATGTTACATTAAAATTATCCTCATTCAAATCTGCACCCTAAAATGTGCATGCAGCTATCAACTCACCATCATCTAATGCTAGCCTGTTTATAATTTCACTTTTAACTACATTTCTTCATACCTCTCACCACTTTTACAGTTTACTTATGAAATCACTTAACTTTGCAATAGTAATTCTTAACTTGCTTTAGTAAAGCTGCTTTATAGAGAAACTTGCAAATCTATGATGTTGTTGGTTTTTTTCCACAGAAGTATGCAAGAGAACTATTATCATGTATAAGTCAGATACAGGTTTAATGCTAGTTTACATTGATCCTTTTTTTCTTTTTCCTGCCGTTACTGCTTCTCACTTTTCTTCAAAGAATCTCTCACTGTGGGTGAATATTAATGTTTATGATCCCTAAGTTTTTTCTTTTACCTTTATTTCAGCAGACAGTAGGGAAAGGTAGAAGGACAAAGCAGCATTCTCTCACTTGTAGTGAATCTATATACAGGCTGCACAGTCCACACTTTTTGTGTTGCTGTGCTAAGTTTGGCCAGAAGTCACGCAGGAGAGAGAAAGACTGCTCTCCATACCAGAATCCTATGGAAGAGTCATTGAAATATGGTCACTCTGTAGAGAAACTCCTTGTTGTTGTGACAGAAACTTCATATTTGATTTTCTTATTGCTTTATTTCTGAAGCATGAAAGGTGATTTCACTCAGCAGGAACAGTTCTAAATACTGTTAATTATTTTAGTGTTATCTGTCCTAGGTAGTCCAAAGAATTCCTAAATATGTGTTATAGAAAGTGAGATTAAATGTGGTCTTGTAATGCAGAAGAGATGCAATATGTACTTGTGATTAACTGTGTTGTAGTTTACTTAACAGTCTCAAAATGTCAAATATTATGCCAGCCACTGCAAGAACTTACTCAGTGATTTTCACAAATAATCGGTGGAATTTTATTGCATCTTAACACTAACTGACTTTATCATACCCTAAGATCATCCATCGAGGCACCAGCAGAGTGGATGAAAGGCTGCCTAAAATCCCAGTAAGAAACACAAGCATTCAGAGAGGACCAACTTTAATGCTCTCAAAGCCCTGTGGCACTTCAGAGTTCCACCCCACAGGTAGACATTTAACAACCAATTTAACCATTCTTCTTTATGGGTCCTAGGAGCTATGTACCAGATCTTCAGGTAAAGTATTTATAGACTTCACAATGGGACAGATACAGGCATGATCTACAACTCTTGTGACTTAGCTACCCCCACAGCTTTCTCAGATAGTTTTTCTCATTAAAATTCACTTTGAGACATACTTTTATGGATGACATTTCTGGAAAGATGAAGTAGCTTGTTCTAATTAATACCAAGTTTATTATAATTTAAGTTTTAACTAAATAAAAGCTGCTCTTTTTTTTTTTTCCCCCTCCATTTAAGAATGATACTACAAAGTTATCTATTATCGGGTTAAATAAGCATAGGTCTAGATCACAGGAGTCAATTCCTCTGGCAGATCAATGGCTGTTCAGCTGTAGAACTATGAAAAATCTTATCTTGTTTTAAAGGCTTGGTATCTACCCAGGAATCAAAAAGATTGGAATTTCAGTTGTAACTTTCTAATTGTAAAATTGAATTGGGAGATGGACTGGAGTCCGTCTTTCCAGTTTGCCCTTCCCCAAACAGAACTACTCTAAAGCAATCAGATATTTAAAGAACTATTTCAAATGTTAAATCCAGTCTCCTCCCAGTAAATTTGTACTCTGAGAGTAGTAAGTCAGTGGGTCCTTCAAAATGTATTTGAGCCTTTAAAACTTTTGACTGTCCAAAATGAGTGAAAAAGAAAGCTATCTTGAGGTCTTTTATAGGAAATAATCAACCTATATGAAATAAGCTGGCCATGCTTTTCAACTTCCTGGTTATCAAAGGATCTATCATAAAATCCACTAGTATTAACCAGAACTCTTTTGGTAGCCTTAGTACAGATACAAAGAGTTGTTTAGACACAAAGGCTGTTCTGTCTTTCTTCACTAGCGTGTCCCTCTCAATAAGGGTGAGTAAAAATTTTCTTTTGGTGCAGGCATACCTCTATTGTTAATAAACACAGGATCTCACTCTCTAGATATGACAATGTAGAATTTCTTTTGCAAGAGTTATACAGAAGACAGACTAATAATTAGTTCCTGAGGCTCAAGAGGATTGACCTCAGCTCCTTTTCCTTTCAAAGCCATGGGCAAGTATACATCTCTCCAAGCCTATCTGTAAAACTGAACCAACAGTACCTACATTCCTCACCAGGCATTTGTGAGAATATACACATTAAAATGATGGGGCCTAGAAACTGTAATAATAATGACCATTTTGGCACCATTTGTATCATGAGACAAGGCTGAGCATCCTTTAAAACTGCAGTGCAGGATTTTAATATATTCATCTTTTATGCTTGTGTATTTTATAAAATGAAAGCCGAGGGAGGAGGACTTCACTGCACTTCTATAATGACAGTATTTTATTGCTTTTATCAATTTTACATTCTGAAGAATACTAAGGTTTCATTACTGAAGATTTGAAACATTAAATTTCTTTGTATATAGAAAAAAGAAAAATATTTAAATGATGTTACTGATTCATTAACAATCTATAATAAGTATCATCAGCATAACAGTAATCGTATACCTAATATTTTATGTTAAACACTTGTGTTGCATGAATGTATCATATTTCAATATTCATGGGTATAACATTGCAAGTATGTATGTTAACATTCAGAATCAACATAACTCATTATGCTAGCACCAAGTTAATGTGTTTGGCTTATTTATCAGAAGAAATCCATGCCTCTGATCAAGGAACTAAGCAAGCTTTCCCCCCTGGCAACCATTTTGTTTTATCCTGCTTTGCTATATCCTAAACAGACTCCTATTTGTGTTCTGTAATGCTAATTCACAAACTGCTTTGGCAAGTAACCCTGGATTTCACTGGTGAAATAAATAACACTAGATATAATTACATTCTCTTATTTAAGAATTGTTTAACCTTGTATTTCGATACCAGAGTCCTGTATTTATAACAGTTTCATTCAATATCAATAATAATTATGCATATAACATTTTTATATCATCTTCATATGCAAATTGTTTTACTTGTATACAATTCTTATATGCATCCTATGTAACAACATTGTGCAACTACAAGATAAAAAGTAATATTTCTTCCACAAAGTGTTCACAAACTTCCATTCAAGAGAAGAAACAAAGATGTATAGACAGAACTGGTCAGCACAAGAAACAAATCTCAGTACACTAACAGCCTTACCCACTTAGATTTTTGTAGAGATCATGGCCATGAAAGGCTTAAACAAGAAAAATTGTGAGCATCTGTTAGAAACTGCTATACGTAATGATCAGCATGGGAAGCACTATAAAGTCCTTGGCTGTTCAGATGATATTTTAACATTGAATGATGGATGACAGACAGGACACAGCCTGAAAGCTTTGAAGTTTATCTTTAAAGTGACAGAACAGGAAAAGGACTATAGAGGGCAATCTCTGACAGTTTAGCCAGGGTAAGGCTGTGTTTGAGACTAGCGATGAGAAAGTCACATGAATTGAAGTTATGCAAAATTCAATGAGGATACTACATATGATGTATATTTGGTATTTGCACAAAAGCTTCAGGCAAGACTAAGACAACTCCTCTGCTCAGACTCATTTAGCTCTTCCACTGAACTCCTTCCTCACTGTCAGACCACCTTTGAGACTTCAACACATTATCAATGTATCATCCAATTTTCCTTCACTCATTAAAAACATATATTCAGTATGGACTAAAGCGAAGACATTCAAGAAAATAAGGCTGTTATGAACACCCCTGTGAGGTTTATAGCTGACTTACATTTGGCTTAAATATTTTCTATTCATTCTGCCATAATTACGTTCTGCTAAAAAGGCATTTTATATAAATAATTTTACTGCAAGGAAAGGACTGTCTGCCCCAGTTAGCTTTAGGAACTAAATCTATTTTTTATATTAATGACATCCTATAATGAAATTTTTGAACTTGCTATCATAGTAACAATCACAAATGGAACTGTTTACCTCTGTGTCAGTCATACCAAAATGTGCTTTACTTTTTTTTCCCTCATATATATCTCAGTGCAGTGCATGACATCAGTTTGATTTCCAAAAAGCTGTAATCCAATGTATGAAACCATCCATGATTTTGTCTTTATTTGAAATACAGTTCTCTTACCAACATTACTTCAGGAATACTATATTGTATATGAATATAATAGCATCAAGTGTGCTGTATTATTTAGTTTCCTTACAGCAGAACCATGAGTTCAAATTCAGATTTAAGTTTTTAGTGATTTTTGGGTAACACAGTTAAGCTGTCCAGATTTTGAATGTACAATGCACACCATTAGCAATATTAACACCCGTGCTATCTCAAAATGAGTTCCTCAAATCTTAAGCCACCTTGAGAAAGTTTAAGTAAGTTGCTTCCTACAGTGTTCAGTAGAAAATAAACTGTTGGGAAAATGCCTTACCCTTAAAGAATTGACAAAAAGAGTGACCATTGCTTTTTTTTTTTTCTTTCAGAAATACTTTCAGGAGAATTTGATTTTATGTATAGAAAATGTGATGCTTTCCCTTGAAACACACAGCAACAGCACAGTAAGACTATAGTGCACTTTGGTTGCCTTCAGCTTTCCTGAAATTGTTTCCAATGTATACGGTGCCTTGTCATTCCATAGTTGTACTCCTAAGTCCATTTGAGTTAATGACATAATTGTACAGAAAGGTAGAAGTGTCACCAACACATTTGAAAAGCACACAAACTTAGGGACAAAAAATCACCACAAGTTAAAAATGCCCCAGTTAAAGAAACCTGTTTGAGCTAAATGTCTTAGAATTACTAGGGAGAAAAGGAGACTGAGGGGAGACCTTATCACTCTCTACCACTACCTGAAAGGAGGTTGTAGGCAGGTGGGTGTTGGTCTCTTCTCCCAAGTAACAAGCGATAGAACAAGAGGAAATGGCCTCAAGATGCACCAAGGGAGGTTTAGATTGGATATTAGGAAAAACGTCTTCACCAAAAGGGTTGTCAATCATTGGAACAGGCTGCCCAGGCATGTGGTTGAGTCACCTTCCTTGGAGGTATTTAAAAGACGTGTAGACGTGGCACTTAGGGACATGATTTAGTGGTGGACTTAGTAGTGTTAGGTTTATGGTTGGACTCAATGATCTTAAGGGTCTTTTTCAACCTAAATGATTCTATGATTCTATGATGATCTGCTTTTGTAACATTGCTAGTAATTGTTTAACATACTAGCAAGAAAATACATATTTAGCAAAATTTTCCTGAAGCTTTCCAGATGAGGTTATTCAAGTCTGCAAGAGCATAAAAGTAGTCAAGAGGAAAAAAACATTCAGAGTTAATTTATAACTGTCTCAGTCAAAAGACTTACACATCGTGGGTGAAATTCTTGGAACAGAGGTATAATTCAAATACAGATAGTAAGTTTCTGGTTGTTATACCCCAGCTTCTGTTGAACATTTTGGAATAATACCACAACTGACAGTAGACAAAATTCCCTAAAGAGGGGATATCATTACGGATTGGGAAACATCACTGGAACTATAATATTTTCTTGCTATGGCTACTGTGCAAATCAGCTGACACTTCAAGGTTACACTAAAATGATATTCAACGTTTGCTTCTTGCCCGAAGTGTTTATTACTCTCTACTCAGCAACTAGTTCTAACTGCCTCTACAAAGTAGAAGGATTTTTATAGGGGCCTCTTCAAACCATCTTAAAGACAGGGGGAGGTTGCTTTTGTTTTTCTGTTTTGTTTTGTCTTTAAATTATTAAAGCTTAAAAAAATTGAAAATTCTCCTCTTCCAACAAATGAACAATATTAAAATAACCTCTTAGGTGTGGAGAGTTATAAGACTACTTTTCTTGACACTTGCTCTTGAAATTAAGGCTCTCATGAGAGGGTGGGACATTAGCAAGTGATAACATTGCTGTTTGCCATTCCTAAGGTAATCTGATGCTTATAAAGCAGTTATGGATCCTCTCATTATTTGTCTTTTCTTCATTTTAGATTTATCACTCAATAATTTGCAAATAGCTAGTTCCTCACATCAAGATCTGTCATGGTAGATATTCCATTTCTCAGTTTCCTGCTAAGTGGAACTGCTGTAGTTCACAATGTTCAAATAGTGAAATGCAGTAATTAAATAATTGTAGTTATGAACTGCCGTCCTCTTCTACAGCCTTTTTCAGATGCTGGTTTATTATTTTATTTCAGTCTGTTGGACTGGAGATAATAGGAGTACTTCTTATGTCTAACTTATTTCACTTCACAATAGCCATATACTTGCTGATAATTCTTAGAAGGTCAGGTATACAATATCAAGCAAAGAAGCAGATGTATCATATAAAGGTCACCTCATTAGGGTAGGGATGTGAGGAAATGTTCTCATAAGCGTAGCAAAAAATTATTACTGTGTTTTGGAAAGATTGTTTCAGAAAATGAGAATAATAGACTAGAATTGTAGATTCAGTCAACTCTGCTTCTAGGGAAAATGTGGACTTTTTGTGTCCACTGATCAAAGGAATCTCATCCCAAACATAAAAAGTTCATAGCAGCTTGTACACCAGATTAACTCTTTTTTAATGTAACAGCTGCTATTCTGGCTTATCTTTGAATATGAAACCTGGCACTCCAGAGAAAAGTTGTAATAAATTCCTAGCCTTGTGGAGTAAGCAAAAAAGGGAAGGTATGACAAATTCTTACCAGTGGATACATACACATGAAGGTTCTGCAATTATAAGGTATATTAATGCAATTTCCCATCCCACTGAAAAGAAATATTACACTTAATATCTACATGCAGCAGTATACATAATAATGATATTAAACACTATTGAGTTCATAGTTAACAATTGTGAAAAGGCTTCTATTTTGAAGTGTATATTGAACAATGATAGTGACATACCTTCAGGTTGTTGTACCACATATTGGTAATTAAATGGTATATCGTCAGTGAAATGAAAACTGAATGCTACAGCATCCATTTTCTTTGCATAAGTGCTATTACTGATCTTATTTACAGGATTCCAATTAATAGTTTTGTGGATTTTTTGGGGGTGTTTCCTTTAATAATAGAGTACATACAATTCTTTTGTTGCAGAGCTGAGGCATGAGTGTCAAATTCATGGAGCTAAGAAGTGATTAAAAAGGCCACATGACAATCTACAAATAAACACAGAAGTGAATAATTTATAAAACTTCAGAAGGTCCAAATACCTACCTAACGTCACCTCCAGAGATATCTGAAAGTTGCTTAGATCTAAAAATCACATTCTTGTTATCACAGAATCATAGAATGACAGAATGGTTAGGGTTGGAAGGGACGTCAAAGATCATCTAGGTCCAAGCCCCCTGCTATGGGCAGGGACACCCTCCACTAGACCACGTTGCCCAAAGCCTCATCCAACCTGGCCTTCAACACTTCCAGGGAGGGGGCCTCCACAACCTCTCTGGGCAACCTGTTCCAGTGCCTCGCCACTCTAACAGTAAAGAATTTCTTTCCAACATCTAATCTAAATCGACCCTCCTTCAGCTTAAACCCATTACGCCTTGTCCTGTCACTATACTCCCTGATAAACAGTCCCTCACCATCTTTCCTGTAGGCCCCTTCAGGTACTGGTAAGCTGCAATTAGATCTCCACGGAGCTGCCTTTCCTCCAGGCTGAACAACCCCAACTCTCTCAGCCTGTCCTCATAGGAGAGGTGCTCCAGCCCTCTGATCAGCTTCGTGGCCCTCCTCTGGACTTGTTCCAACAGCTTGATGTCTCTCCTGTACTGGGGCCCCCAGAGCTGGACGCAGTACTCCAGGTGGGGTCTCACAAGAGCAGAGTAGAGGGGCAGGATCACCTCCCTTGACCTGCTGGTCACACCTCTTTTGATTTCTTGTCCAAGTTGACAAAAATTGGGGATGAAATAGCAATGATTCAATATCACTAGAAATGACTGAGAATGCTTATCATGAAAAATAACAAAACATTTCAACTATGTTGTGTCAAAAAAAAGAGCATCACTCAGAGACACTCCAAGTAAATCACACACACACAAGAAAATTGTATATCTTTAAAAAATATATGAGTCTATTAAACAGTAATTTGAAAAGCTGTTGTCATTTTAAGTGTAAGTTCTTAGATTAGCAAGTAGTGTGGTACAGCAAGATCAGATCTGTAGAACAAAATGGTTGATGCTAAAGATCTAACAGCTATGTTTTAAGCATTTGCGATGTTTTCCCTAAATACCCAATATTGCCCACTACTGTGTGTTGTTTAGCTAAGTTCTACCTGAATACTCCAAGAAAGCTCTATGATGTGAACCAAAGCACAGTAAGTAGGGACAATAGTCAGAAATGCATTTCTAATCCAACCTAGGAAAAAAAACACAGAAAGCATAATTCACGACACTATGCCATTAACACCAGTTGCTCTCATTTCTATAGCAAAGGGAAGACAACAAAGATGACCAGAGTTTTGATCTGAAATAATATTTTCTTAACTGTGAATTATATCTGTCCTAAAACTTAAGAGAGAATACATACACCTGTCAAGTCTCTTGGAAGACAACATTAGAACACTGCGCTATGCAGCATTAAATGGAAGCAAAGTTTGGATAACATCTCCCAAATCTATGTAAGACATAGTTATCAAGTGTCCAGAAATTTGTTAATAGGAATGTTTTCCCAAGGGAAAGTTGGAATCAACAAAACCCAAATAAATAGCCATTCAAGTCGATGTAGTTTACAGATGAGAAGCAGCACCGCAAGTACAAGGCATGAATGGATTGTTGCCTCCTCAAACTGTAGTATTGAGATTGCCCAGTTTGATCATGTACTTTATACAATGAATAACAAGACAGAAGGACAAAGAACGGGTGACAAGTAACAATTATTTCTAGTGCGTATGAATCTTTCTACTTTAAGCTGAAAGAAGTTGTCCAAGGAAAGCTAACTTCTCAGTTTAACAGAAGCAGAACCTCTGTTATCCCACATGCACTTCATGACTCGCACAATGAGTAATAATACTTCCAATCTTTCTGAATATAAAATTGACCTTGAAGTCAGATTTGGATTCAGCAATGCTTTTTCTTGCAAGTGTAAAAGAAAGTGGGAAGTCATGTCTAGAGAAATTGGACAATCCAAAAAAAACCCCACTTCTGTGAGAAGGTGTCACAGAATTATTGTTTTTACAAAGGAAAACTGGAAATCTTTATATGTGTACAAAGGAATATGGTTATCAACAGTCTTTTGCAAAGTTGGAAAGTTCTAAGTGCTTTCAACTTTTCACAAATCAGAAGAATTCAAAAGGACAGCTATGTGTCCCTCAAAACATAAAATGACGTATCAAAGAATTTATTATGAATAATACTGAAAGGAAGATAAAACTAACTCCAGCTGTATTCCTCTAGACAAGGGATATCTATTACAACATAATCTATATGCAGTTTTTCAGGAAAGAATCTGGATAGGACCCCAACAATGTGTCCACTGTGCTTGATCCAATGAATTAATGCTGGATTACTTTTGCCAAAGAGAGTATTGACGTACAATGCATCAATCATGATCAGCACGCAAAGCTCGCCTTAAGTGTCTGAAACACAACTGTGCCAATTCCCACCAAAGGAACAAGTACGTATGTATTAACAAAACTCATGTGCACATAAATGTGCAAGCTTCAAATCTGTGAAAGCAAATCTCCCTACAAAAAATTACAGGAGAACCTCTGCCTACTATTTCTATAGAAGTAATGTATGTATTTCTAAAATGCTAAACCCAAAGTTTTTGTTTGTGGATATTTACCAACTATTATTTTCTACATTCTTTTATTCCAAAACCATTTTTGGCCAATAAATATGAAAAATTAAATGTTATAAATAAAATAATATTTAATCTCAGATAAAAAGGTATTATCAATATGAGTATTTACACTGTCACAAAACTAGCATTCAGTGAATGCTTGCACATCCCAAGTCTAGAAGACTAGATATCCTAAAAAAAATTAAATAAATCATTACAATTCACTAGTTGAATGGTAGCAAAGGAATCCAGTAGCTGAAGTATTAAGTTTTGGCTCATGGAATAAACAAATTCAGAAATTACCTACAGCTAATCAGAAGACAAAAAAATATCATTATGTAATTCAACATTCAAATAAAGGTAAAAGTGATTTAATTCTTTTTCTCTATTAATCAAGTCATGGTGATCTTAAGTTTCCAAATGAATGGAAACAACATTGGGCTGCATCCTGAGTGAAGTACATGGGCCTACTTCCACTGTAGTCAATTACCAGTCAATTATCTGGTCCCAGAGAAGATCAAACTTA
Source organism: Balearica regulorum gibbericeps (assembly GCF_011004875.1). NCBI lineage: Eukaryota > Metazoa > Chordata > Aves > Gruiformes > Gruidae > Balearica > Balearica regulorum. The sequence goes on along the minus strand of NC_046188.1, from coordinate 48,173,721 downwards.
CCTTTCTTCTTGCTTTTTGTTTCCATTTTTTTCAGCATGGCTCCTTAGAGTAAACCAATAGCTACATTAAATGTTTTCTCAAGTCTATCATTTATTTCTTTCAATGATATTACCCCTACCTTTTATTTGCACAAAAATGAAGCTTTTTTAAACTAAAGAATATCTAGTTAATTAAAGCAGAAATTAGCCATTTGCTTTATCCTCATTTCCACCAGCATGGTGGTATACTATATAAGCTCATTTGTTCTAAAAATACTTAGTTTGATAGAAAGAATAAACACTTACAAAAGTACAGAAGAACTAATTTTCATTATTGTGTTTAGAGGACAATTAACAATCCATGTAGTTGCTTTCTTGCTTTCCATCAAGAAAGCATCCAGCCATTATTCAAATTAAGACAGCAAGCATAATACTTACTTAAAATGTCCAATGCTCGCTATTCTCCAGTTACAAGGGACATTCAATCCATTCTTATAATATCCCTTTTAAGAGTTCAGCTTTTCACAATGCCAAATATTTTGGGTTTTACTTGAATGTTTTTTTAAATTTTGTATAATAAAAAGTAGATGTTATTTTAAAGAGATCAATAATAGAGCATTTAATCTGATGGGTTTTGGTGGTTTGGGTTTTTTTTTTTTTTTTACTTTTTAGTTTACTGTATATTTTGGAGAGATCTATTTTATGTGGCATTAAACCCAAAGAACTTTTGTCTTGCAGAATCGCAAATGAATTGAAAAGCTATTCACAGAAGTCTCATGCACTAGTATGCCAGAAAGAAAACTCATTTAAAATAAAGTAAGGCATACCTTTAAGATCTACTTAAAATTTCTAAAATAATTCTAAAATTTCTAGAACAATTATACTTCTTTTTGAGCATCAGGTGCAAGTTTTGGCTATTGGTATTGCTTTTACTTTTTCCATTGATAATTGTTAGAAGAGTGCTCAGTTGCTAAACTGTTAGAAACTGTAGAAATGACAAAAAATAAGCATATAAAGAAATAACAGTCATTCTGATCATTTCAAGTGTTACATCCCAGTATTACATAGAAATTACACAGAAAATGCTGCAATCATAATATCAGAATTTGTATCTCAGATAAAATACAGTTAGCAACAAAAGACATCATCAAATTGCTCTTAAAAATTGAGGGCTGTTTACTGACTACATTATTTTTCAAAATGTGACATTGTCATGAACAGGTATAGAAGGTGTTTGCAAGTGTAACACCACTAAATGAAATAACATGCATCAATGTACTTGTCAGTGCATACTAGAATTGTTTACAATTTGTCATGTCAGCAATTTTTTTCACAAGTTCACATTTACACATTTTTATGAACAGCACAACAATGTTGATATTATTTCTGAAAGGGTAGGGATGGAAAATAAAATTTTAGATATACAGAACTTCTAAAAATGTAGCAGAGTAAATGATGGCTATCAGTAGTTCATATGCTCTGTGGAGTCAACGCAATCTGTGAAAAGCTTATTTAGATTGCCAGATCTTCTGTGATATTCCTTAGAAATAAAGGTATATCTCCTCTGTACTCCTACTTCACAACACTACATCCTCTGTGTTTGCAGACATGTGCAATAAAATGTTTCATCTTTTCAGACTGGCTTCTGCTTTTATCGGGCACTTTTCTTTGAATCATTTTTGCTGTGAATTGATTTAAGTGTACGTGTCATGTATTGATACTTAAAAAGGTCTTTGTTTAGGATTTTACTCAGTCCTTAGATCAGCTAAACTCCTGTAGAGGTTTTTGCATGTGCAGCTGCATGAGAAATAAGTATGCCCTAAAATATGGACCAAACCTCTGTAAGGCATTATTAATTCAGGTGATCTTTTGGATCCAAACAGCAAAACAATGCACTAAATGATAAATGCATTAATTTAGAAATATTCGGTGCTCCTATATAAGATGAATTGTTCCTCTCTCCACAACTCTAATAAATTACATTTATTATATATTTTCAGTTTCAGAAATGTCCTTTCTTTTTGTCACACTAGGCCTTTGATGCCTATGACTTAGCCATAGCAATGCACAAATTTGTTCTTTCTAGGCTTACTCGTTATAACTCTCCTGAAACTGCTGATCCTGGAAAACTTCCATTTATTCATTATACTGTGGAAAGAAAGCACAAAGATATAAGTATAGAACAAAATATATATGTTTTCACATTAACAAATTGAAATCTGATTGTGATGAAGTAGTTTAATATAACATTCCACTGTTTTACAACAGTGCCAGTGAGAACCAAACAAGGTCTACAAAATACATCTAAAAAGGCCGTACCCCACAGATGCCAACTTCCTCTGCACCTTTAACAACACGCAAAAACATCACAAAGCTTATAGCGTGTAAACTGGAAGCGAGAAAAATAGTAATGTAAATGACAGAGTGGCAAGTCTGGGAGCACATTCCAGATTTCTTTAATAATATAAAAAAGTTTTAAACCAACTTGGAGTGCTCAGTGATGTTGTTTCTTTTTTTTCTATTTTTTCTTTTCACATTTTATTTAATCTGGGTTACTGCAATCACCTGAGTTAAGATATTTCTTTATCCTGGTTTCAGCTGAGAGGATTGATTTTTCTTCATAGTAGCTAGTGTGGGGATACGTTTTGGATTTGTGGTGGAGACAGCATTGATAATATAGAGATGTTTTTGTTCTATGGACTTATTGTTGAGCAGTGTTTACACGGGGCCAAGGCCTTTTCTGCTTCTTGCACTGCCCTGCCAGCGGGATGGCTGGGGGTGGACAAGAAGTTGGGAGGAGACACAGACAGGACAGGTGACCCAAACTGACCAAAGGGGTATTCCATACTATATGACGTCATGCTCAGTTTATAAGGAGCTTGGGGGAAGAGAGAGGGGGGGCGGCGGCGTTCGGAGCAATGGCGTTTGTCTTCCCAAGTAACCGTTACGCGTGATAGAGCCCTGCTTTCCTGGAGATGGCTGAACACCTGCCTGCCCATGGGAAGTGGTGAATGAATTCCTTGCTTTGCTTTGCTTGTGCGCGCGGTTTTTGCTTTACCTATTAAACTGTCTTTATCTCAACCCACGAGTTTTCTCACTTTAACTCTTCCAATTCTCTCCCCCATCCCGATGGGGAGGGAGTGAACGAGCGGCTGCGTGGTACTCAGCTGCCGGCTGGGGTAAAACCACGACAGTTGGCATGAATGCAAGTGGTTGCAATACAAAAGAGAGAGGTTGAAATGGCTCTCTGACATGGTCTCAAAGATTTCAAGTTGTAATTCTCATTCTTTTATAGCCAGATAACCACATGGATATGCCAGGATATTAAGGGATTTCTCAGCTGTATTGCTTTTTCTCTGAGCATGGTGGTTCAAATAACAGTTTAAAAATGTTGTGTGAATAGTTAAAAAGATGTAATCATTCAGATCCAGAAAAGAAGCACAATAATTAGTGATTACCAAAGGAGTTGGCAATATTGGCAATAGGTAGGTTTCTCTGGCTTCCCTCCAGTGATCCCCTCCCTCCCTCTCCTTCCTTCCTTTTTTTAGTCTTCTAACGATTTACACACTCGCAAAAATTCCTAGCAAAAAGAAGTAATTTGAAGAATTGATTTAACAGCAACCCCTGTCCTCCACCCAGGTAGGGGAAAAGGCAGTCAAACTAGAGTCACTATTATTGTTCATGGTATTAAAATTGAACTTCATCCTGGAAGATTTTCAGGACTTCGATAAACCTGTACACTAAGAAACCCTCTCTCCCTATGCCTCTAGCACAATGAACATGGTCTTACGTTCTAAAAGAAAAAGAGAGCACACAACAAAACGAATGCGCATCTCAAAGGGAGTATGTGAATATACAAATGGGCGAGTCTGCAGTCTGAAAAGAATTTTTATCTTGTACTTATGGAGATCCAGTATTGGCCGAGCTCCTGTGAAATAGGATTTACTTCCGGGCAATGAATTCAGCTTTACATGGAATTTTTCAAGATACTTACAGCATCTTCATAATATTTGAGTACAGGTTATGGTGGTATACTGAAGTATACACTGTTCACTAATAATACTCTTGGTACATATTGCAGCGTAGGCTCATTTTAAACAGTCTTTATTCATGAGTTTACTAATATCTCAGTTTTTTCTCCTTGTATAATGTTGAGTTTTAGAATACTAATTAATATAGGATATCTAAAACCTAGAAAAACACAGTGCTAATATGTATTTAGCATCTTTTTTTTTTTTCAAATCCAAACTCTCCAGCTCTTTGAATCATTATATATGTACACTAAGTCTTTTTTGATGTATCTGGTAATCACACATTAGTGGCAGGAACAGTCAAGATGTGAAATGCAAATAAAATTCCTTTGTCCATAATTTATTCTTAAATCCACTGGACAAGGAGGAAGGTAACCTAGGTTTTAAGAGGTGGTGCCTAGTTTCAATTAATTTCTTATAAAAATAGTTTGATTTTTGTTTTAAATCTCCTAGAACAGGATATTCATGGCATGTTGTTAGCAAACTTCATTATTCCATCAGCACAATATTTGCTTTCTTCAAAAAAACAGAAACCAAAAACTGAATGAGGACCTGGCCTTTGGTTCCCCAGGCAAGGAACGTGTGTCTGAAAAATTTGAAAACGTGATGAAGTATTAATATGCAGCCTGAACAGAGCTCTAATATTTACTAATTCTCTCAAAGACAGACTGAAACTTTTCAACAATTAAAGAAGTCCAAAGAAAGACAAACCGAAAAATCATGGCTAGCCAACAGCATATTACATAAGCAGGTATCATTCTGTCTGTTCAGTGGACAGAATAGTCATCTGAAGCTATTAGCACTAAGACATCTTATGGCATTTATTCCCAGTGTCCTTACCAATCCCCTGCAGTTCAGTGCATTAGTCCTCCTTACTTGATGTCATATACTGTTGTGTAATACCACACAGTTGGTCACAGAGTTAACATCAAGGCATCAATGTCTCAATATTTACCTACCGCCTATAAGGTATAAGAGTTGAACAATGTGCTGCACTTCAAATTAATAATTTAACCCCATAATTTAACCCTGAAACAATGAAACTCCTGTAATTATTTAATGAGTTTGTAAGCCTACTTGGGATTTCCCTAGATTTTGACAACAGCTAGAAACAAACTGTCCCTTCTGTGAGTGCTATAAAGCATATCCTCCCACACCGGCTGCAGCAAAGAGCAGCAGAAGCAAATACTGAAGAACTAGCTATGCCAGTTTCACGCAAAGGCAATCCCCACAAATCTCTTCCATTCATTTTCCCACATCCTTTCTACTGGCAGAAAGCAACAATTTGGAAAGAAACGGGGATCAAGATGTAGCTCAGTCATTAAAATATCTATGTTACAAAATATTTGTTACAAAATATACAAACCATATTCAACCCGAGCACAACACTTGTTTGATGCAAATATGCATAAACTACCCATTTACTTTTATGCCTTCATATTAAAACTGAAACACAATAGGAATATAATTTTATGTTCAAGTACAGGAAAGCTTTACTAGAGTGTTTTTCTTCAAGATATAAGACTAAAATGTATTAACTGTTTTTTTCCTTGTCATTCCTCATTAATTTTAGCTGGCATTCTGGACACATGTATCTGTTGAAAAAGGAAAACTGATTAATACTTGGAGGAGGAAAAAAACCCCAAAAAACCCTAAACCAAAAAAGAACCCAACCACAACAGCTACAGAACAGAGTCAAAAATATTTTCTAACAGCCTAAACAAAGCAAGCAGACCCAGGAGACAACGTCAGATAGAAAAGTGCATCATAATAGCCTAAAAAGAATCCAGTATTGCTTCATTTGGTCATATGTTGCAGTGTTTTTGTCATTGTACTGAAGTTTAAGATTGTACCTCACTGTATTAAGCCCGCACTATTGGTATTCTTGCCAGAAGCTGATTCAAAGCAGGTGGTAAAAGCATCTCCAGAATTGCAGTGATGTTTGCTAAGCACTTTCAGATCCATCCCAGGGTATTTTTCTATCCCGAATAGAACATTGGTTTGGCTGAATCACCATCCATAACAGGAAAGAGGAATGGGCAATAGTTGGTTTCTCCCTTTGTCAATGGGAAATAATCATTACATAGGTATGACATCAGCAGTCAACAACTGATCAACAGAAGAGCAATGGGGGGAGCTGACTCTTTTACAGTTAAAGAAAGAAACATATATGCAAGGAATATGCAAGTTCCTGACTTGAATGGTGGATCTTAGTACAGAGAGACTTTATATCTGCTTGTCTGATCTTTTTGTTCTTATGCAAGAAGCACTTTTTACTGAAGTAACTGCTCCAGGATCCTGTCTGCAGAATCCTGTCATTTGAAGTAATAAGAGCTTTCCCTCTAACCCCAGTAAGGCCAAAAGTTCACAATCATGTGCAGGTTTTTTTTTGGTTTTGTTTTGGTTTGGGCTTTTTGTTTTGTTTTCTTATTTTTCCTATTGCAAACAAACCACAAATCTGGAGGAAAACTTCTACCATATAGTCTAAAATCATCAAATGTAACTGAGAACACTCTGGCATTGGGACTTTGGTGGTATGTGCTCTGGAATGCAGAGATTAAAATAGGATTAAATGGGAATTTGAGAATTATCCATCTCATGGAAAATGAGAAAAATATGTTGATATGGAACACCAACATTTCTTGAGACGACAATATTGTACTAACCATAGTATCATCCTAATTAACACCATCAGTTTTACACCAGCTGCTAATTGAATGCAGATTTGAGAGAAATGCTGTTATATTGCATCCTGAGATGTGGGGACATATCTAGGAAATCATGACTAATTTTTTTTTAAAAAATTCATCTACATTTTTATGCCACCAGTTAAGTATTCCCTTAATATTTTTTCTACAGGCACATATATATTGTATAAAGAAAAAAACATTCATGTTGTTTAGTCATATTATCTACATCCTTAAGAGAAATATGACTGACTTAATATTGATTCTTACATATGACATCTCACCAAAAAACTTTTGCACATTGTGTTATTCGAATTCTTCAATGTTTGCAAAAGCTAGAAAGAATAAACCTCATGACACAAAGGCCTCAAAAAGCAGTCAAACACCTATTTGTTAGGTCTTTATTAGGCAAGAACTAAAATATGGTAGTTACCAGAGCATTACAGAATGCCCTGACTCAGTATCTCACTCAGAAGACTTCCATGATAAGCACTGAGAACGGGGGTGCGGGTGGTAAAAAAAAAATTGAAGACCCTTGTCAAACAGCTATCATCAACTGTATTTTTTTATATATTTTTAGAAATTCTGCTGCTCACAAGAGCTTCCAGTCAACAGGTCACAGAAAAGACACAATAATTTTGTCCTCCAGTATCCTGAAGGAGATGTCACAGACCCATGTTTGCCACCTCTGAATTCTAGTGTGCAGGACTGCAGTTATGAGTTCATGAGTGTTACTTCCAGTTTCCCCCACTGCCAGAGGAAAAAGTTGAGAAGAGAACAGTAGATTAGCTGGAGAATTATGTAGCAGAAAAGGCCTGAGTCCTCTGGAGTCAAGGGACACACACATTAATCAGCATCACAAATTACTGCAGTGCTTCTTGCAGTAAATGATTAAAAGAAAATCTTTGATTTTTAGGAATAGTAATATTCTAACTCTTATAAAATACCTTATTTCTCACACACCCAACATCAGATAACGCCTTCAGGGTGAGATCTGATAATCTTTGTCATATAAGCTTGTAAAGCAAGAATTGTCTTGAAACTATTTAACTCTTTCTAAATCTAACTTCATTATTTTACATCCCCATGCTTTTTTGTTTTTCCATAAACACTGAAATGCCCAAGAAAGCTTACCCATGTTATCCTTTTGGTTTATTCAGGGAGGACATACAATGTTTTGCTTGGATGGCATGTGGCTGAACATTTTAATAATTGTTACAGGCAAATCTTTCAGATTGTAGGTATGATAGAAAATGGCATTACATCTAGCTTCTATCGTACAAGCATTCTGTTATCTCACACCCTTAACAAATGCTAAATATATACCATATGCTAGAATTGAAGATAATCCAGAATGATGAACTGGCATAATCTATTGCCTGTCAATTAACAGTAAGAGGAGGAGAATAAAATGGGGGGAAAAAAAAATCTTTTGTTATAAATAGAAATGAAATTAGCTAAACTAAGAATTGTTGGGTGTAAAAAGTCCATTAATTTTTATAAATACAAATAACAAAAACTCAAATGTTACAACCCTCAATCCATCTCAATGCATGCAGCATTCATATGCCTGTGGCTACCAGTCATATGCATTACTGAATTGTTTGACCTAAAATAATCTTAATTTATATCACTTTTACTTCTGTCTTGTTTGGAGGGTGGTAAGTATGGAACATGTTGGAGGGTGCAGGGTTTTTGGGTTTTGCAGTTGGGTTTTTTTGATAGGTAGGTATTTTAGAGGTAAACAAAAACAGAACTACATTACCAGCATTAAAACCCAAATCATTACATTTCAAATGATAATAGACAAATTTCTAATATTAATTGGGAGATGATCAATACAGGAGTTCTTGGTGTGAAGTTTTTCATTTTTACATGTGCATAACTGTGCTTATACTTTTTAAATGAGCATATATGTAGCCGCTTGTATTTTAGACAGAATAACTGTATAACCTTTATAAGCTTTTAAAAACTAGTGACAAAAACCTTATTTGATGTGTTTTAGTGATATAATCCAGGGACAATAAATGCAACTTATTTAAATTTAAACCTGTATCAAACATTTAAGAAAGTAAAAAAAGCTGTTCAGGAAATTTAAAACCCCCAAACATACAGCTTTTATACCTTTTTATATATTTCAAAATACTGTGCTGAGGTTTGAGATCAGAGGGAAAAGACCACTTGCATTACTTCTGTTGCCAAGTCTTTTATGAAAAGCAGGTTTCTGTCAAAAAAATGCCTAATAGCTATCTGCTTGGGGGTATTAGATCAGGTACCTCCATTCATCAGTCTACAAGAAAACTAACTGGGACACCGCTAGCCTTTTAGCCAGACATATTTCAGGTCAAGGTCTTCCAGGCACAAAGGCATAGTTCCAGGAAGTGTAACTGTGCAATACATTATTGAGCTTATTGCTGCTTTCTGCAATATTATGTCAGACACCTAAAAAGAATCATATTTTCTCTTTTTTAGAGTATTTCCCTTCCAGTCTCTTCTGGTTCTTGCCTCCTTTTTACGCATCTTTTGTCTCAGAGCAAAAGCACCTCTTTTTGAATGGCCTTTGCCCACTAAGGGCAGCAGCAGCAGCCAGGAGGGCTCAGACACTTTGCTGTCATCAGGCAATCCTCTCTAGAGACACTCCAATAGAAACCCCCATTCAAGCTGCTCTTGCCAAATCTTTCCTTGCCTTTACGCAAGCACTTCAGGCAGGCACAAACAGTTTTGGAGGTACTAAGCAATACAGTGACAATCGCTGTTCTTCTCGTTTTAACTCTAGATTTCAAGAGAATTTCCACTCTCATCAAAAGCCATTCATTTTTAGGCACTTACTGATGGATAGGTGCAACTGATGGATACTGCCCACCTAGTCTGAAAAATGCATTGACATTGGTATCTTTTAGACTAATCAAAGGCTTAATTTACACAAGTACAGGTATGTACAAAGACTTTGTAAGTATCTCCTCAAACATATTTAATCATATATATAGGTATATAATCTGTAGTAAGTAAACAAGTCACAGACAGAGCCTTAGATATGTCAGTAAAGAGCAATAGAATTATTCTAGTTTACCTTATCCTAAGTTTTGTCTCAGCTATATTTTTCCAGGTTTTCAGCAATTTTTCTCCCCACAATCAGCAGAGGGCATTGTTCACTCAGTGTGCAAGCAAGAAAGTTCATACTTGTGAATTAGACTGCTTCCAAGATTTTCTCTGTCCTGTGTTAGGCACTGATTTTCAGTATTTTATCATGAGCATATTTAATAGTAAGCACCTATATAAATAAGTTTTTACAAAAAGTTCTGAATAGTATTTTTTTCATATGTACCTTTATATAATGACTTTTATACCATTTTTACAGACAAGAGGCATTTATATTGGGCAGATTGTCCAAAATCACAATTAGTCAGTGATATAATCCTGTTATGAGTGCTCCCTCATACAAGCTCACAATATAAGGACATGACGGTTCGCTTATTACACAGACACCATAACTCTGTAAAATTTGCTATATTAACAATGGATTGCATAAGCATAAATAGTGGCAAAATGAAAATATTTCTTTCACAGTGTAAGCAAGAAAAGAAAAGCAGCTTTCTTCCACACCCTGAATACGTTTGCTTGGTAAAACATTTTCAATCCCTCATAACATTCATTTTCATTCTATAGCAGCAGCAGCAAAATGGGCTGCCTGCATCATGGTAGGACACGGCTGTTCCCATGGACTGTCCCACAGGGCTCTTTCTGCATTTGCTCAATGTTTGCATTGCATTAGGTGCCCTTAGTTATTCAACAGGCACCATCATCTGCTTTTCACCAGCAGCCCCAAGCCTAAATCATATTTTTATGTGCAGTACCCAGTTTCACAACTTCAACGAATGATCGCTTTCAAGAAGGCTACATTGTTCCATTGAAATTTTAAACTGTCTTGCAAAAAGCTGCTCAATACTCAGGGCCTGACTTGTTAGGAATTATATATAAAGTTAGAGCTTCCTCTGCTGAGATGCAAAGCAAAATCGACATTTTAAAAAAACACTCTTCATCAGAAGTAAAGTCCATTTCCAGAAAGAACAGAAAGCCAGTTATTCAACCATCTGTCTTTTTTTAATTTCAGACATATTCTGACCAATAAGTACTTCAATGGAATGAAAGGCAATGTTTTCCGTGAAGTACCTTAACACATAACTGAAGGCTCCAAACAAAAATAAATGGATTTATGTGAAACAAGATCACTAGAATGCTACAATATTACATGAGATAGTTGGCTTTTTTCCCCTCACCCTAAGTTAGAAACCTGTAAAAAAATTACTATTTTAATATATTATTTCCTTTTTTTTTTTGTATTAAACACTGAGAAAAATATCCCTGTGATATTTTCTGCAGAATAGAATCATAGAATCATAGAATGGTTAGGGTTGGAAGGGACCTCAAAGATCATCTAGGTCCAACCCCCTTGCCATGGGCAGGGACACCCTCCGCTAGACCACGTTGCCCAAAGCCTCATCCAACCTGGCCTTCAACACTTCCAGGGAGGGGGCCTCCACAACCTCTCTGGGCAACCTGTTCCAGTGCCTCGCCACTCTAACAGTAAAGAATTTCTTTCCAACATCTAATCTAAATCGACCCTCCTTCAGCTTAAACCCATTACGCCTTGTCCTGTCACTACACTCCCTGATAAACAGTCCCTCACCATCTTTCCTGTAGGCCCCTTCAGGTACTGGTAAGCTGCAATTAGATCTCCACGGAGCTGCCTTTCCTCCAGGCTGAACAACCCCAACTCTCTCAGCCTGTCCTCATAGGAGAGGTGCTCCAGCCCTCTGATCAGCTTCGTGGCCCTCCTCTGGACTTGTTCCAACAGCTTGATGTCTCTTCTGCACTGGGGCCCCCAGAGCTGGACGCAGTACTCCAGGTGGGGTCTCACAAGAGCAGAGTAGAGGGGCAGGATCACCTCCCTCGACCTGCTGGTCATGCTTCTTTTGATACAGCCCAGGACACGGTTGACTTTCTGGGCTGCAAGTGCACACTGGTGGCTCATGTTGAGCTTCTCATCAATCAAATCCTTCTCCTCAGGGCTGCTTTCAATCCATTCCTCACCCAGCCTATAGCTGTGCTTGGGATTGCCCCAACCCATGTGCAGGACCTTGCACTTGGCCTTGTGGAACTTCATGCGGTTTGCATGGACCCACTTCTCAAGCCTGTCAAGGTCCCTCTGGATGGCATCCCTTCCCTCCAGCGTGTCGACCACACCACACAGCTTGGTGGTGTTGGCAAACTTGCTGAGGGTGCACTTGATCCCACTGTCCATATCGCCGACAAAGATGTTGAACAGTGCCAGTCCCAGTACCGACCCCTGAGGAACACCACTCGTCACCATTCTCCACTTGGACATTGAGCCGTTGACAACAACTCTTTGAGTGTGACCATCCAGCCAATTCCTTATCCACCAAGTGGTCCAGCCATCAAATCTATGTCTCTCCAGTTTAGAGACAAGGATGTCGTGCAGGACAGTGTCAAATGCCTTGCACAAGTCCAGGTAGATGATGTCAGTTGCCCTTCCCTTATCCCCCAACGCTGTAAACCCATCATAGAAGGCCACCAAGTTTGTCAGACATGATTTGCCCTTAGTGAAGCCGTGTTGGCTGTCACCAATCACCTCCTTATTTTCCATGTGCCTTAGCATAGCCTCCAGGAGGGTCTGCTCCATAATCTTGCCAGGCACGGAGGTGAGCCTGACCAGCCTGTAGTTCCCTGGGTCTTCCTTTTTACCCTTCTTAAAAATGGGGGTTATGTTTTCCCTCTTCCGGTCGGTGGGAACGTTGCCGGATTGCCACGACTTCTCAAATATGATGGAGAGTGGCCTGGCCACGTCATCCGCCAGTTCCCTCAAGGAATATACAACAAGAATATAGTCTGCTCCTCTGAAAGACATTTTATCAGGGAAGAGGCAACTGAAGCAAATCCCATGAGTACACAGGTGGGATCAGCAGGCGCAGTTTGGGTGACTGGGTGTCTAGCAGTTTTTACAAGAATGTAATTTCATTATATCTGTCATTTGTGATTGAAGCTAGGTACATTTGCTATTGTAACCATATCCTGGTGACTACTCCTAAGAGAATTCTTGGGAAATAAATATTAATCACAACAGCAGACACTTAAGGTAGAATACTAACCACTCCTCAAAAATCTCCCTGAAAGCAAGAAGTCAAACAGCCCATACAAACTGAGAACAGGAAAGAGCATGGAGATACCTCTGAATGCATTTAGCCATCACCAGTGCCTAAAGCTCAACAGAATTTGCTGTGTTTCTCAAGTAGGTTGTAAGGGCAATAGCCACCTTTGCTCCTAGGTTGCACAACCACAGACTTCACACTATAAACCCCAAAACTTTCAAAGCTGCTTGGTTTTAGGATTTTTTTGTTTGTCTGTTTGCTTGTTATTTCCTTCCTCCTTTATGCCGTTCCAGTGAGAATTCACAATACGGAATGATCTGGACTCCTAAGCTAATTGTTTTAAATTAATGGCTGAAATGGTACCATAAGCACCTTAGCAGAAGTGATGACACATATAACAGAAGTTAATTTTACTACCAGGTTTTCAGCCATATTTCTGCTCTGAAGCACTGCTGACTTTTGGACTAAGCTTTTTTAGACCATGCTGACATGTAACACACCAACTTTGGTTACTGAAGGACATGTCAGTAGCTATTAAATACATTTAGGAACAGACCTATTAAATCTCTTCACTTTAGTTGCATAAATTCCAGGAAACAAAGGAGAAGGCTAAATGATAGTCACTGCTATCTTTCTGTGAAATAACAGATAGAGAGCTCACAAGTTCCTAGGAACTGTTTTCCCTCCACTTTACATCTGTCCTTCCAAGTTCTACCTTTGTAAGGAGATTCCAGAATACTAAGCAACATCAATAAGCTAAACAGTTCTCCAGACCTAGCTTTCAGGAACATGGGATCACAGCAGATCTGCTTCCCAGGCAACGCCATGATGGCATCTTTTCTATAACAGAAATGCTCCACTGTTTGCAGAGTTGGATGATGGATGGCTTTACTACAAAAAATATGGGAAAGGGAAATAACTGAACAGTACAAACAGTTGTGTTCCATCTAATACTTGTTTTTGAGCCTTGAACTGTACCACCATCAATCAGGACATTTGCTCAATAGCTGATTAGTGCATGTGTATTTGGGGAGTGCCATATACAAATTAAAAATTGGACCAGTGAAGAAATAACTGAAACTGCATGAAGAGAAGCAACTGGTGGTAGTGGTATGTGAAAGAACACTCAAAGAACACCAAGATGGTACAGCTCTGCACAGAATATTTAACATTGTGAAAGAGTTTATTCAGAAACATCAAACTACACATACTGAAAGTGCTCATACCACCAAAGCTGTCATTTGAATTCCCTAGAAGTTCTTGCATATCACTTTTTGTGATTTTGGATTCTAGTTTTGACAGAAACCACTAAATGCTCTTACAGATCAAATAGTTATTATTTTTATTTTTTACTTTTTCTAAGGAAAAACTACTCACTCTCCTGTTTTCTTCCTGCATGTGTATATTCACATTAAATAAGATATAAATAAAATTAAATTGAAATGAACTGTTGGTTCTGCCAAAATAAAACATGTTAATATGCTTTAATTGGCATGCTTAACATGTTTCAATGTTGATCTACTTTAAAGTGATTCTGTTAAGAAAAATGTATGATGAGGTCTAATATTAATTATTTCAGCAATCACAAATCAAGTATGCTCAGCATCAGTGGAGGATTTTTTTTTGCTTAGCCACTAAATCAGCTCAAAACTTAAAATTGAGCTCTGTATTCTTGTCCAATTACTAACGCTGAGAGAAAAGCTGCAATTTAGCTGGCTATTTTTCTGATGATGAAGAAATCAAAGGAGAATAAAGATTGCTCTTTCACAGATGTGTTGGGCCTACAGAAATAAAATTTCACCCCTGGCAGGAAAGTCATCAGATATTTTTTAAAATCATAGACATGGAAATTAAACTGAACCATAAAGTTCTGGGTTTTAAATGATTTGGGTTTTAATCTTAGCAATTCTATTCCCTGAGCACACTCTTCATACTGAGTCCTGGTGATACAAATGATTAATAAATTAACAGATTGAAATCTATCACTACTTTTTAAAATAAAAAACATGATTTCTTAAAGAGCCAAAATTATCATTACCTGCTGTCTGCTAGAATGCATATCCTCAGCCAGTATGAACAGGAATGCCAAAACATGCCCTAGTTGAACTGAAACATTTACATATGAGGTTTAATATTCCTGTCACTTTAGATAAGTTAAATAAGTTATAAATTTGAAAATACAATACCTGTCTTTTGAAGCATGTAAATTTATTTGAACTTGTATAAGATAACAAATTGGGAAAAGCATGTATTTGCATACCATTACACTTACACTGGAAATATGGCCAAGAATACCATATCAACACCTATTACAAAGAAGGACAATAGTTACCACAGGGGAAGAAAAAAATACCACCACTTGGTCCACCTGATCATGGATTTTGTTCTCTCTTTCCCAGACTTCTCAGTCTGGCTAGCTCGTATCAGTTTCATGAGCTACCTAGAAGATCTAATCTATTCTCTGTCAGTCAGTTATACTTTCATTATAAGATAATATGCTGTTTGGGTGTTTACTTTTGGGTCACATCTTGTGTCATTATTTTGCTTTTTTTGTTATTGCTGGTTTTTGCTTTGTGTTCTCTAACTAGATCAGCACTGGTCCATACTCATATTCCAGTAACCCATTCACACACATTCGTGGATTTAGCAGATGAACATCTTTTAGAGACATCTCATGTCTCAGACAACTGCAACTTCAAAAAGCAACTCTAAGTAAATTCAATATTTTCACACAAGGCTTAAGAGTATCTTTTCCCCTCAGTGTCTTCTAAGCCCCAGGTATGAAATAATTATGATCTCCAAAGTTACTAATTGTGCTGTCCACAAACAAAGGATTATACTTTTCGGTGGAGAATAAGCAGCAGGAGCAGACAAACAACTTCCTTTTCATGCAATTATCACTAATAATTAATAGTTACGCAGAAGGGCTAGATGACTCAGAGGGTTTTAAATTACAATTATGTTAATAAGAGGACTGACTTTGTGTCTGTAGTGACCAAACTCATTAATACCTCAAAACTCACAAGAAGAATGTGAAATTATTTTTTCTTCTACCTCTTAGCAGGTAAATGTCTGTATTTAAAATATGAATCAACACCCCAGGCAAAAATATAGAAGTTGTCCTTTTTAGCATCCTTGAAACCTTGACATGACCTATACATGCTAAAAATAGCCCCCTTAGGTAAGGACAGATATAAAGTATTTTGTAGAAATTCATCTTGCTCTACTTGAGCCATTCTTATTTTCAGAAAGAAAAGTACTTCAGTATCAGCAACAGAAAAAAAGAAAATTTAATTTTTCAGTACCTAAAAAGAACTTATTTTCAAAGTGATTACTAAAAGATTGTGATTAAAAGTTGCCAACTTCGCTTGTAAAAGTAAATATTGCTTTATTTAAAAAAAACCAACCTTTTCCGAAAACTTCTCAACAATTTATAAAACCAAAATAAACTCAAAAGTATGAGACAGAATCTCTTAGACATACACTCTAAGTACTATGTTTAAACATTTAAAGATCCATAAAAAAGAGCATCAGGTTTCCAACAATGCTGTGAAAGCAGTTATGTCCTATGTAATTTAGTCCATTTCAGATGTATTCTGAAAATGGAACATCTCAGTTACGCAAAGTGTGGATGACAGCATCTGATGAAACCAAAGGAATTATTTAGCTGAGTTGTAAATTTACATAAGGCAGACAAAGAATGGCAATGGGAAAGAAAATTCATTAAAAGTAGAGCTACAATTTGATGAAATTTTACATAAATAGAATCCACTGTGAAAAGTTTGAAACATTTTCCAAATGTCCTTTGCAATTAGCCTTTTATTTTCTCCTCTTTTTTAAGGCTACTAATTCTGTGGTTCATATCTGATCACAGAAAACTGTTGTCTTCTCACTTGAAACTGTAGCCAAAAAGATAGGCCTGTAACAAAGGCCTACTAGTATTGTATGTGATAAGAAACTATTCATTGTTACTTTAGGTAGAAGGGTAACGATTCTTAGAATGAGCACCTGCCACACATCATGATAAAAAGGAGGAGCTACAAGACACTTCAAGGTCCTTATGTACATACTTGTCAGGAAGGGAGGACACTAATTGCCTCCAGGAGCATCCTTATCTTCCTGAGGCATATAGCAAACAATTACCAACACCAAAGTATTGAGAAACTAGGGGAAAGGTAACTTGGGCCAGGGTCCCCACGACCACCAACCCATAAGCCCCCTACCCAAATTATATCACCTACTCAAAAGATAGAGGTGGAGAAAGGAACTGAACACGCGTTCTAGCTTGCATACCAGGCGAAGAAATACGAACCAATTATTGTAATGGGGAGTGTACCACTTTGTAATCTTTATAAAATTTGTGTATAAATATGACAAGAGAACCAGCACTAGCTATGCCTGATTAGAGGAACTATCCTCTTGACACCCAGGCTGCAATAAAAGGAAATGCCTGCTTCTTAATACTAAATTGGTGTTAAGGAGTTTTCTTTTATTCCAGAATTTCAGTGACAAAATAACAACTGAAGGTAACAGCACCCTTGTTTCAACATTAGACCCAAGTTCCTGAAAACTGCAGCTGTTCTGATGCAAGAAATACAAGAGTCAAAATAGTCTGACCCACAATACCATGAAAAGTAGCTGATAAAACAGACTCACTAACAGCTGGAGTTCAGTTAGGAGATACAGTTTCTAATCCTGTTTGGCCTCTGACTTGACTCAAGACTCAATTTTCTTTGCTGAAGTTTGCCTTAGAACACTGTGGAGATGGCATCTACTACAACAGAGATGTCGTGAGACAGTCTATGCATTAAGCCCTTGAGGTTCTGTATTTAGAAGTGCTAAAGAAATACAGGGTGTTCATATATACCATTTATGTAATTAAACTGAATCGGCGTGTGCTGTTAATAGAATAGCAGCAGACGATATTTTATCAAGTAATCCCATAATCCAGTCAGTTGTGCAGGTCACTTGCCATATAGATTTATATGAACACTTTGAGTTACATTACAGTATTTATTGTATAAGTCTGGAGAACGTGTTTGACATTAAAAGGCTGTTCAACAAACTTTTCTGAGTATAATTTGAGTTGACCAGTGAGCTTCTTGCAGACTGAACTCGGAGCCCCACAGATGGCAGGGGACCACCCAGGCTGAAATGCAGATGATCTGGGTCAAACTACATTGAGTTACCAACTAATACAGCTTTCCTGGTCAGTGTAATTTCATTTCTCTAATTGCTGGGATTTCATAAGAATCTCTAGGGGAATAAAGCTCCCAACTCCCATTTGAAATCAATATCAGCAGAAATATATTAGCAAGGAGGCTTTCAAAAAAACCCCAAACCCCAAAACCAAAACAAAACAAAAAAAAAAAGAAGAAAAAACCCCAAACAACAAACCAAAAAACAACACACAACTCCATTAAGCTTCAGGGACTACATTCTCTCATAAATTATTCTCATCACGATATACTGCTGAAATCAGGAGCTACCAGTGACAGTTGCATGTTTTTGTGTTACAAAACAATGTGGCCTGTGATATTAACATTCAGCATCCACCCAAACTTGTCTTAATCACTCCTTAATTTAGACAGCTTTTAACTTGGTTGTTATCCCTTCGCTGCATCTGCACTGGATAGAAATGAAGAGGGGGGAGTGGAGAATGCCTGGCAAATCCATGCGCATTCAGCAAGTCGATGAATATGTAATACGGTTTGTAATAATACCTAAGTAATTCTTCCATTATGAACTCAATCCAATTCTACTATTTGATTTCAGAAATGGATTTTGAACACAGGCCTGTTTGACTAATCGGATTCTCATTTTCCTATTCTTTTCTATTTAAATGCTGAGTGACATAGTTGTGTTTGAGAAGGCAGCAATTTTATTACACCAACAGAGGGAACTGCCATTCCAGCAAAGTGACAAGAGCCAAATTGGCCAGAGGAAAGTATTCCTTCCTAGACTGAAGAGATCCACATGAGAAATTTAAGCAAAATGTCACCTCTCAAACAATGACGACAGGATTACAAAAATCTAATTAGCTGTTTCATTAGCCGAATCCTATCTGTGTTGACAGCAAACAAATGTCCATCCATTTTTAATACAGGCCCTGACATGGAAATACTAGTTCTAATATATTCACTGCATTGGCTCTGTTTGCAGAGTGACTTCAAGGAGACATTTCATCTGTTTTGTAAGAAACGGTAAAGATTTAAAGGTGTAATGCATCTGTAGGATCACACATCCTGCTGGAAGACTCTTCATTTCCTGCTTCCCTACATCATTTAATTGATTGCACTTCTTCTTCAGTCTGTTTGGGCAGGAGCACCCAAAAAGCTTCAGTGCTAAATAAACATACTCAAATCTCCTAATAAACAAATCTAATTAAGATTAATTGAACTGTTGGAGGTAAATGAAGATAGCATCCACAAGAGACTATTCACTTTTGAATTAATAGGGTAGAGTAGGCACTCCCTTCCTTCCCCATATCAGTTTCATTAATTTCATTTTCATCATAACAATCTCTATTAACTCATTATCAAAATATTACTGCTGGAAACAAGCACTGAACTTGCAGGCTGAAATAGCAGGGATATTTCACATGAACATATATATAGGCCTCTCCCCACTTTGACTGTGGCTATTTACCTCCCTTATTTAAGGCTCCCAGATACTTCTGGGTATCCCAGATGCTTGCTTCATCTAGTGCAATTTGTGGTTGTAGTATAGTAGCTTTTCAGATTGACATAAAGGCTCAAATATTTCAGGCCAAAATCTATTGCTGTATCAATGTTATTTTCTGTTCAAAGCTCTTAGTGGTGCCAATACCGCCATTCTACCTTGAGACACTTGATCTGCTTACACTACAGGCAGACTGACTTGCAAAACTAAACTGTTTCAAAAGGAGGAAAGAAAAATCAATTATTTTACATCTACAATAAAGAAGAAAACCAATGAAAGAAACTACTATAATCTTTGTAAAATGCACTTTTGCACTTGAGTAACCTCCTCCATTCCAGAATGTAAAAGCATATTATAACATCACATGATCAGGTATTTTCTCAGCTGAACACCTCTGAACATCATTTACCCAGCAGTGGAGATCATCTAACTTGTTTGTTCTCTTCTTTCTTAACCCAGAGAGACAATAATCAAGGTTGGTTTTGGGTTTTTTTGTTGGGTTTTTTTTTTAAGAGATAAGAGAAACTCAGGTACAGAAAACTGAAGATAACTAGCCCAAGTTGCAGGGGCACTAATGCTACTAGGGCATTTTAAATAAATCCTAGTAGAAAAAGCAGCTACTGGTCTAAAAGGAGTACTGTGAACTAAAGTTAAATGCCTAACCTTGCAATAATAACAATATTTCACCAAAAAATAGCAACACAAAAAAGGCTGGACAATATGCATTTTCATGAATTTCATTTTTATTGTTTCCTTCCTTCATGAAGTTGTATGAGCTTCTTGGAAATAAACATCTTCAGTGAAGAGACATTATAGTGAACAGTACTACAGTAAGAGCAAGATTTTAGAAGTGATGTGTCTGTCTACACTTCTGTTATTTCACTATTATTTTCTCAAAAGTACAGAGTAACTTGGTGGTCAAAAATAAATTCAGTCTTTCTTAAAGAACAGACACACAATAAACCAGTAGCTGAAGGAAGAAAATGTATAGTTCCTACTTCGGGTATAAACAGAAGCTTGCCATCATAAACAAAATCCATATTTTTCATATCAATTTTCTGAGGAATTTGAGGTAAAAACAAAACTGATCCTGGGAAACAAAAGGAAGGCATTTAGATCATATGCTTTTAGGTGGGATAGACTGTTCAGATTCACACCAACTTCTGGTCTGAAAAAGAACCGTAACTAACAAATTTTAGAGAAAGAAACAATATTTTAAGTGCTACTACTGCATATATTAAAACTGGCAATGAAGTGGAAGACAGGTGTAGCCATGGGTATGTAAAGATATTGACAGCAGCCAGGAAGGCTTGGAGACAGCAAATTAAAAAGTAATTATGGTTTTGTAGCACATTTCATGGAGTCAAAACTGTCTCGCCTGGCTGTTCTGATGAATTGTCACCATGATGTCCATGTTGTGTTTGAACAACATATCTACCAGTTTTCCTCTGTACAGATTTAGCAATTATCAAGAAAACAGTTTGTGAGTCATGCAAATTTTCGGTCGGTTTTTTTGCCATTATTGTGGCTTCTTATGCAAAGCAGTAACTCTTTTTTACTTTGCCCTTTGAATGTAATTGTGGATTGTGGAATCCATTTTCCTACTTTAGGAAATGTAATTTACAAAACAGTTTTAAACAACAAGTATGCTTCCATTATAGGTCTTCTACTGTCTTTGTTTTGAAGTTGCTTGGGTTTTTTTTCTACATAAGTGGAAAGTTTTGATTACAATGAGAATTTCTAGGATCTGACACTCAAATATATAGTCTTAAGAATTCTCAACAACATCTAGTACTTGCAATCGACATAGGGACATCAAAATATAACCAAATTGTTTCTTAATGCCTTTAATATAATTCCCTGTCATGCTACAGCCCCAGCTGGCAGCTAAGCACCACATAACCGCTCACTCACTCCTCCTCCACAGTGGGATGGGGAGGAGAATCAGAAGGAAAAGGTAAAATTCGTGGGTTAGGATAAGAACAGTTTACTAGGACAGCAAAGGGAGAAGGAAATAATAACAACAATATTTAAAAGAATATACAAAGCGGGTGATACACAATGCAATTTGCTCAACCCCAGAGCCCGATGCCCAGCCCATCCCTGAGCAGTGGCCCCTCCTCCCCAGCCAGCACCCTTTATATTCTGAGCATGACATTATATGGTATGGAATACCCCTTTGGCTAGTTTGGGTCAGCTGTCCTGGCTGTGTGCTCTCCCAGCTTCTTGTGAAAATTAACTCTAAACCAGGATATTCCAGCAAAATGATTTTGAAAAAGAGAATTTAGCTGTTAATTCTGTAGGTACTAAGACAGAACAGAATCCAGCTCACTAACTCCTCTGACAAACAGAAGTGAAAACTCTCAGAAAGAAAAACAAGCTGATATAGCAGACAGACCTGCTATTGGAAATGCATGAACTCTGAGTCTGCTTCATCCTCAAAAACCTGTATTGTGAAACTTCACCATGCCTAAATCTTAGGCAGATTGCTTAACAGAAACCAGTTCAAGACAGACATATAAATATAGATTGAGTGGTGACTTATGTGCCCAGGAGTGAAATGCCATACCCAGTTTTTAGCTTTTTGGCTCTCAGAACCAAGTCTAAAGGCTTTCTCTAAAGATTTAGTGAGAGTTATATCTTAGAATGATGATTCAAAGTAGAGGACACATTAAAAAATGGATTGCCTGGGGGCTAAACATACTGCAAAATTCATGGAGCCAAGCAGATAGCAAGCAAAGGGTGTGTGTTTAGGGCACTGACGTGGCATCCTCAGTTTTGGTTGCAGACTACAAAGTTGTTCATGTTTTCTGTGCAATAATGATTGCCACAAGCTCAGACTGGGAAAGGGAACCTGAACAGATTTGGATCCCTGAAAGCAGTTTAGTGGCACTTGTGGAGAACTTCCCCTGAACTATAAGTCGTCATTTTTCTGTTAATCAGCAGAGCTTATTAATGATAGCGCAGTGCCACCGAAATACGGTCTGAGAAAGCTGGAGATGAGTAATGCATCCTTTTCACCAGCAATCTCTTTACAGCTTCATCCAAAACATATCCTTAGTACCTTTTGTTGTGTAAGTCTCTTCTGCTAAAAAAGAGTTTAAATAAAAAGATTTCTTTTTTAAATTAAATTGTTAGAGGAAGAAACAAGAACATAGGTCTAAATAACCAACAGGAAACCACACATGACTATCTTATTTAATAGACTATAGACTTTTCCTTCTTCCCTCAATACTCTGAGAAAGCAGAAATAGCCTGGATTTGTGCAATGTCCTTCATACTAAAATCCAGTCACAGAGAGAACGGACAAACCCATCACAGAGAGGACACAAATTAGAGGTCCCAACCAAAAGTCTTATCTAAAACATCACTACCTATTCTATTTTTCTTTCAAAAAATATTCAAAACCTACTGTTTTCATTTGGACTAATTTACAGGAAGTCAACATGTCCCAAAGAGCTCCTCTTGTTTATGACATTACCAGTTGTCCTGGTTTCAGCTGGGATAGAGTTTTTCTTCTTAGTAGCTGGTATAGTGCTGTGTTTCAGATTTAGGGTAAGAATAATGTTGATAACACACTGATGTTTTTAGTTGTTGCCAAGCAGTCAAGGACTTTTCAGCTTCTCATACTGGCCTGCCAACGAGAAGGCCGAGGGTGTCCAAGAAACTGGGAGGGGACATAGCCAGGACAGCTGACCCAAACTGAACAAAGGGATACACCACACTATATGACGTCATGCTCTGCATATAACTGGGGGTTGGCTGGGAGGCAGGGCAGCTCAGGAACTAGCTGAGCATCAGCCTCGGGTGGTGAGAAATTGCTCTGTTCATCTCTTGTTTTGTATATTATCTCATCATCATCTTCCTCTTCTGTCCTATTAAACTCTTTACCTCAACCCACAAGTCTTCTTTTTTTTTTTTTTTTCAATTCTCTCCTCCATTCCACTGCGGGGAGGGGGAAAGGGAGTGAACAGCTGTGAGGTTGTTTTAGCTGCTGGCTGGGTCAAACCATGACGCCAGTTCTGTTGATTGGATATTTTTTAAGTGACATGGTTTTGTTATCTTACGATTCAAAACAGACAGCATACAGAGTAAAGAGTTCCCAAGGACACAGTAATGCCTGTCAGCTCTACACCCCCACAGAAAAGTCCAGTAGCCTTTCCATGCATCATAGAATCATAAAATCATAGAATGGTTTGGGTTGGAAGGGACCTTAAAGATTCCAACCCCCCTGCTGCGGGCAGGGACACCCTTGCAATCCATGCTCTGCAATAGAATAATCATAAAGGACAAATGATCATGTTCTACTATAGGCAAAGTCTGCTGCACTAAAAGAATAAATGCTTACTTACCATGTTGTGCCATTTGCACATCCTTTCTAAAAGCTCATTACAGGCAGATCTCATAGTAAAGTATTCTAACTTTTGCAGGGGGATTTTAGTAATACAAGGCTCTTAGTAAACCAGCAAACCTGTGCTGGAGAGTTGAGCAACATCTTTCAATTATAAGCACCTTTCAGTATTTTTTTCTACCTCTAATTCAAATTTTTCAATTATTCCCTATGCTTTTAATAGCCAGGACAAAAGCATATTCTCTCTTAGTGTGTAACTCTTGAATATTTCCATCCCACTATTCTACCCAGTTGACAGTTTAAAGCAGAGTAGGGTAGAGAGGTTTAAAAAATAAGTGGAAAATGGAATATTGATCTACCAGGGGAAGAAAAAAAAAAAAAAAAAGAAAAATATCACTCCTTCAAATTCATTCATCAAACCAAGCTGGAAAGTTCCAAAGCATTTATAGAGAGAAGTAGAATTAATTTAATTTCATGTACTGGAAGAACATACAAATGATCCAGCTAAGAATATGGTTCCCTTTCTGCCTGCAATAGTACTTCCCTGGCCCTGTAACCAACTAAAATGAAGAAATTCACCCAGTGGAAGGAAATGAAGCCACAGTTGTGATGTCAGGATTCTCATCTGTTGTCTTGTTAACTGCAGATTTGAGGTCAGGAAGTACTCTTCTCTTTGTTGAAAAGTAACAAAAAATCCCAAAGGAATTTGCTACACTCTGCAAAAGGTTATCAGAGAAGTAGAGCTATCAGTCAGGGTATTTGAAATGAAGAATGCTATGGAATTAGTATTCCCCACAAATGTTTCAATTCATAATCAAATTAGCAGCTCAGGGTTTAGGGACTGAATTCAAATAGATATACTCAGTCTGTGCAGACTTCATAATTTTTCATTCCTTCCTTTTATTTAGGAGATAATAATTAAATGTGATTTGAAGTCAAATGTAATAAAGTACAGCTTAGAAGTATTTCACGATTCTTAACAAAAATAATTAGATCCTCTGATATTATTTGAAACCACACTACTATAAAATCTATTAAACTTTAAAAAAAGGAAAAAGCAAGAAGAAGAGAAAGATGAATTTGTCTTTTTTATTGGAATCCAGAATGGAACTCTCTTTAAAGAGATACATACTATTTTTATTGCCTTAGCTGTCTGGGAAAATCTCTTTCCGTGCTTCTTCTACTTTTCACTAAACTAAGATTTGCTAAAGAAATGGCTTCCAATGACATTTTTTCAGTGACAAAAATGTAATGTCAAAATTAAATCTCAGGGAACTGAAGGAAATTGTGAGTGAGCTCAAGTAACATAGAATGGAAATGTAAGTTTAGTTAGTAGGACATTTGGATCACTTCTAACACCACAGCACAACTGAACAATTACAACTATTCCAAAACTATCTTGAGTGCATTGCTACCACTGCTTTTTGGATGCTGGAGTTCATTGACAGAGAAGGGAAGGAGGAAGGACCTGCTGGCAGCAGAGCCGCGTGGCTACCAGCTGTTACTCTCTGAAATCAATAGTTGGCCATGGGCACAACAGCAGAAGATCTGTAGGCTGCCTGATATTTTATGAAATATAACAAGGAAGAAAGTAGAAGGGAAGACATGAAACTGTATTTATGTATAAATACATAATTTAAAAACAACCCTAAATAGACCATTTCTCTAGATTAATTAGGTCTGATACAAACAATAGCCCATAGCTGCTGTTAAAATTCTAATTTCTTCATAGACAGATTTGTATTAAGAGATCTTTTTCTTCTAATTTGTATGAGAACAGTATGGTCTTTGATGACTTTACTGAAGCTCCCATATCTGTTTCTTTATCTTAAAAAACCACACTCCTTTATTCAATGATAACAAGGGTCATACTGGGGAAGAGACACTGCCATTCAGATCTTTGGAATGACAAGTAGCAGGCCTTGAAAGTGATATTTTTAATTCATGCTGCTAAACTGAGGATTAGACTTCATTCTTTTTTCTATTTCTAATTATTTCTTTCAGTTGCCATATATTCTAAAGAACATAAAGCCAAAGTTAGAGTTTGTCTTTTTAATAAAAAGAACTACTCTCTTTACTAAGTTTTTCTATCCTTAGATAAAGAGTGACTACCAGTATCTATTTCTCCATCATAAGAGAAGGCAGACTGACAGAAAGGTGAGCAATCCATATGTTTTTGGTGGGACAGAGTTGGTACCTGGTTAAAGTGTAACACTATTGTAGCCTTTTTGAAAGTTCCTTTTATTTTTCATCTATATTTTATTTAATATGAAATATGAGAACACATTTTCATTAAAAATGTTGTGAAAAAAATCTTAAAGCATTTTGACCTTTAAAAGTACCACACTTAGAAATGACAACTGTTTAAAGATAATAAAAAAGCACAATGTCCTCAGTTTACTTCTGCTAAGTGCTACTTGGCCATCATAATTGTACTTTTTCTTGTGTACAACCAGGTGAACAGAAATAAACATGGTAAGAGACAGGATAAAATCTTCAGCTGAGGAAGTTTTCCTTATAGGGAATTTGAAGTGTGTGCGTGTGTGTGTTGTAAAAATAGGGAAGTCTTAAAACATAAATGCTTAAAAGCAACATAACACTAACATATCTACAGGATACATTGCTCTGTTTCACCGCAGAAAGGAGCAGAACAAGGAACACTGATGTACACTACTCTCACACTGCTCCACCAGAAGCAGCCTGTGGATTTTGATTCCTGTTACACAAGCACGGCAATGTCCTACTTTAACTTTACCAGATAGACCTGCTTGCTATTACAAATGCACTCTAATACAAATTTATAAATCTGCTTCATTACTCAAGTTTTCCTCTTCATATATTTCCTCTAATAAACTTGGAAAATGCATCATTTACAATTTTTAACTTTTTTTATTTCTACTCTCAATATTTCCAATACTAATTGGCTAATTGAGCTTATGGTTATTAGAAGTTTTCCTTTTCTCTTTCTTAAAATTGAAAAAAAAAAAAAATCCGGTGAAGAGGCCCTTTAATCTGGTAAATAAAACCAAAACAAGATCCAGTGTTTGGAAGGTAAAGTTAGAAATATTTAAATTAGAAATAAAGAAATATTTCAATTGGAACTAATAACTTCCTAACATTGTGAAGAA
This sequence comes from Balearica regulorum gibbericeps, assembly GCF_011004875.1. Lineage (NCBI taxonomy): Eukaryota > Metazoa > Chordata > Aves > Gruiformes > Gruidae > Balearica > Balearica regulorum. The sequence goes on along the minus strand of NC_046188.1, from coordinate 48,146,697 downwards.
TCAAAAAGTATTAGAGCTCAATAAGGGAAAGTGATTTCATCTTGACTTAAGTCATTTGTCAGAGACATGATACATTTCTAAAAGATAGCCTGTAGTTCAGCCTCGAGTTGTTGAACTCTGTCCTTTTCACATATTAAGTAGGAAAGACTAATGCCCTTTCTTCAAGAATTACCAAATAAAATACTATGGCTTGCATAATCATCATATTATCAAATATGAACCTTTCAGTTGTCCATGGACAGGTTGTCCAGGCTGTGGGTTAACAGTGCTAGAGGTTCAGAAACATCTGAATTTTGACTGCACTTGAGTCAGATTGGATCTGACAAAGTTTAATACCTCAGTTGTAGTTTATGGCAGAACAACTATCATTCTCCTAAGGTATGAAGAACAAGATGAGTTATTGAATCCTATTATACCTGTGCTGACTTCCTGCTGGACCTAGATGTCTATGTATCATGTTCCTAGGATGTCTGCAAAATTGATGTAGACACATGCCACTGTCTAAACTTCTGGTCTAGTAACTGTCAACTCAGTGGCTCAGCTATGTGGATCCAAGCTGTAGTTGGGATATAGCATAGTTGCAAATTCTTGACTCAGACTTCCAGGAAAATTGTTAAATTGTAAGAAAGAACTGTGAGAAAGTACATATTTTATTGATGCAAGATATGTAAGGTAAAACCAAAGACAGACAGGCTTTGCAAGCAGAGGATCATGAGCAGCCCAAGCATTTAGCAGGAAAAATGCTCTCAGAAAAAAGTTACCAAAGCCTTAGAGGAAAAAATTGGATTAGGCAGAGAGCAGCTTAGTAATGTCAAAGCTCAACCTGATCCAAGGAGCAAAGAAGGCTCACTCTTCCCCACCTGACCAATGACCACCTGGTCAAAGATTCACTACATCTCTTACAGGGGTGCTGAACATTTAATGCCTAGCAGCTTGCCAGCTGTAGCTACATGATGTGTTGTAGAAACAAGTAACTGTTCAGGGTTTTTAAATTATGCACATCTTGCACATGGTTTTGTACATGCACAAAAGCAACCCAAAGAGGGAAGGGATGCAATCTGGCTATTTAGGTCCTCCTGGTGTCTTTTGTACATGAAATTTGGTACTGCAGGTTCAAAGAGAACTAAACAGCCCAATAGGGACATGTGGAGACAATGCAGCTGAACTAAGCCGATACAACCACCTGGTAACTAGGGCTGGAGAACTCAGCATCAGAATGTATTGGTAGCTCTTCCAAAGTCAGTTCAAAGTCAGAAGAGCCAATCAATGCTGAGTTTGAAGCAATAAATCCTATTGTATCATATGAAGTTCAGTTGAAAAAGTATCTTATACAAAGACCCCCCCCATAATCTCTGTCTTCATATTATTTGGTTTGTGAGGTATCTCAGACTCCAATGAACCTGGTTTGTCAAATAAACCCCCAGCATGGTCTGTACTGGAGAAAGGGTACTTAAGCAGCTCTAAAATAAAGGTAAGTAGAGGAATGTGAACACCATTCTTAAGAATATCACATGGAAGCCAGGTCTCAGGTAGAAAGCCTGAGGCACAGATAACAATAAGCAGGCAGACACCCACCAGGGTGTGGTTTTGTCATTGACAAGCATTGTAGAAGTGTGTCTTATTTCCTTCATTGTCTCTTTGTGGCAGGTCAGTCCCACTTCTAATAGATGCAACCTGGGTACACAACTAATCTTTCAGTTCATCAAGGAGAGGGCTCAAGTGGAGATTCGACCAGCTTGTTTCTCAAAAGGTAACACACATTGTGGTTGATTTTTGTTCAATAGACTACTTGCATCTGACACTACTTAAGTAATTAAAATACGCATTTTCCAAAGCAAAATATGGTACTACAGCCAAAGAGATTACTGTTGAAATTCATCAACAAATTGAAACCAGTGCTACTTTGAAAACTTGCTTTTACAGACCTTAAAAATAAGGCACATGAGCAATATGCTCTAAGGACAAAGCCTCAGTCTTTCCTCTAAGCCCTCGGACTTCAGTTAATGAAGACAGATTTTAACATTATTTAGACAGAGTTCTTTGGTAAATATGAATTTTGTAATCTCCAATGGAAGAATAAATGCAGATAGATCGGTAAATATGTTTTCAGGCAGTATTTAAATTACATATTTATTATGTTCCTGAGAGATTGAAATGGCTTGCTTGGAGCTGTTCCAGTCTGTTATGCAAATCTATTTTTAATGTATTTTATGAAATAGCAGAACCATAGGACTAAGAGGTGGAAAATACCTATTAGGTCATCCTGTCTATCTCTGCCCAGGCAGGATTGTTTCTATAAATGTTACTAGTCACGAGCAAAGCAAATCAAAGTAAATTCAAATCATTCCTTTTCTGAATGTACCTGCAGCTTCTGACCATGATCCCTTTGCTTAAGGTCAGAAAAGAGTTATCATTCCAAACATCATTTAAAAATTAGCCATTCATATCCAAATAAAAAGGAATCTCTTAAGATTTAAAAACAAAGTTTAAAGGCACAGCAGCAAATAAAACGTGAGTCTAATAGACTGGTTTTTATATCCCTCTCATACCACTATCTTGTATCTGGTAACCTTTAATTACATACAATTCATAAGCAGATAGAGCCTGTTGAACTGCCCATATATCAGCTCCTCTTTTTCCACCATTACCGTAAGTCTAAAGTGTTGGTGAAGTACTATGGCAGAGCACTAGGTAAACTAGTTTGGGTGTAACTGCAGCTGCTGTTGCACAGCAGGTTTTACCCCTTCTTAAATTTGTTATCACAGAGGCATTACCACTGTCATTGGCTCAAGCTTTGGCCAGTGGCAGGTCCATCTTGGAGCTGACTGACACAGGCTCTATTGGAAATGGGAGAAATGTCTGGCATCTTCTCACAGAAGCCAGTCCTGCAGCCTCCCCGGTACCAAAACCTTGCCATGCAAACCCAATACACAATTAAATTTAAGGCTTTTTCCCCTTGAAATGTTCAATTCACATAGCCTATTTCTACAGGTCTTTCTCCAGAGGTTTCTCCTCCCCCCTTCAGAACTGCTTTCTGAATGCAAGCTGAGCTTTTTATTAAATATTTTCCCCTATGGTATGAAATATTTTGAATGTATTTTTGCTCTGATTGCTTTATTATACTCAATGCATCTAAATTTATGTGCATCTATTTATGGTTCTTGATGACTTCCTGAAACATTTAGGACAATGAAATTTGAAGTCAGGTAAGACATCCTACATTTTAATGTTAGAGGATTTTTTTTTTTTATAAATTTAAAAATTTCCATTCAGTTACAACTATCCTGGATATCAATTGGCTTCATCAGGAGGTTTAATGTAAGAAAGTATTGCCAACATGCTTATGAAAAAATATCTCCAGTTCATTTTTGACTCTTGTAGCTGCGTTCCAAGGTCATTCATTCTTCTTCATTGAAAATGGGGAAATTTGTCATTTTCAAGCAGTTCTATTTAGGATTAATTTTAGATCTATCATTAAAAGGTGATGAAAATACCATAAAACAAAAATAACATTCAAATTTAAAAAAAAAATATTGATTTTTGCAGAATGGAGTAGGTTTTATTAACAGGAAAACTGGAGTGCTAGTGCAAGAGCATAAATTACCTACTGAACAAGCTCTAAGTAGACTACAAAACTACACAGACAGAGAAGCCCTATCTGCAGATTTCCATATAATTAAGGGTATAATTTTAATTATATTCTTTATTTCCTGTTGTACAAACAAAAGCATACATAAGCGCATATATAAATTGTGAGATCCTCTTGACAAAGTTTTCATAGTGCATAAGATGGTGAGCAGCATAAAATATTCATAAAAGGATTTTTTTCCTCCAAGTATAAGCACTGGTAGCCAATTGTAGGAACATCCCTTAGAACCCACTCAGTTTTACTGTCCAGAAAAAAATGGAAAAAATCATTTGTCTTGAATGCCTGTGGCCTACAGAACACCATAGTGTATCAGTAGATATTTGGCTATCTGGCAGCCCAGAGAGTTTGTAAAAATGTCAGAAAGCTTCAGACTCTATGGGCTAAACTAAGTTTGACTAGACATAACTGGACTGACTTGCCTACCTCAATACATCAGTTGTGTATCTGAGCCAGTGTTTAATTCAGTCTGTAAAATTTGCCTAAGCTGCTGAGTAAGTCCCCAGGTGTTTATCCCTCAGTGAGTGTCACGTTACCATAATTAAACTTTCAGGAATGTCTGAACTAGCGGATATAGTACTGTATATTACAGTCAGAACTCTGATTTCATTTTTACATCCTTTAAGGCATGTATGTGGTCTGATGTCCAGTGTGGACTGGTTTATTCTAGGGTGAATAATTATTGATTCATGTTTAAACCTAGGGCTAGAACTAAGAAGCCTGCCTTACAATGCTTTCTTCTCCACTTCCATCCTTTTCTCCCTGCTTCCTGCTTTGCAATACCTATTAAAAATACTTCAGAGAGTAAAATCTACAGTCTAGGATTTTATTGCATGAATAAAATAGATTACCTTTTTTTTTTTTATTTTATTTTTTTAAAGAAAGATAAAAGAAAATTAACTACCCTTTGTCCTACATTCCAGACTGGCTATTTCCAGGTTTTGTTGTTTTTGTGGGGTTTTTTAAATAATTATCTCCTCCTAATAGGACTTGTTTAATGTATTTCTATTCTCTCAGAAAACATAAGTGTGTGTGCACAAGTGCAATCATATACACAAAACTGATGCTACACACGCAACTCCTTTCCTTCTGATGCTTGTTATGAGAACTGGTGGAGATATGCAGAGCATAAGCATGTGTATTGATGAAGAAAAATCAAAGGAACTCCAACAAAAGGCCATGACCTGACTTTGATCTCTGAAATGAGGAACAACCATGATGAGTATTTGCCACCCTTCCTATTTTTTTCCCTTTCTATATCTGTTCTTCATCTGGGACTACATTTGGATCACCCTGATCAAGAAAGGATAAGTTTAGAGTTGACTGTAAATCAGTAAAGAATTTAATGTGTAAAAGAAGCAGGAGTATAGTAAGGAACAAAATCTATTTGTTTCCCAAATGCTATCCACCATTGAGTTTTAATTGATTTCAGGTTTAGTTAAATGAACTGGCATTTAGCCTGCTGCACCTTTGCCAGCACTTACTGCATATTACTACTGCTCATACCTCCAGCGCAAGCAGGTAATATAAAGATCTGCTGAGTCAGGTTTTTGGGGGTTGCCATCAGCAGTGTCACTTTTTTAAAGCAGGAGTGGAAGGAAATGGAATATTGTAATGACTTAGTAGGTTCAAATACAGCATTTTATCTTGATATAAAGTTCTCCAGTTGTACTAAGGCACCACAGAAACCAGTGAAATAGTCCTTTAACAACAGACTGTCTAGCATCCTTCAATTAGCTCTAAATGATCTGTGCATCAGGGAAATTCCCTATACAAAATTTTGTATATTAAATCTCTAATTCTCAGAGGCTATATTGACACTAATAAACTAAGCCCAGAATTGTTGCCAGATCAACTGTCACAGAACACACCATTCCTATGCTAGCAAACTCTTAGCCTTAAGTGTGATGGACTCTGCTTACTGCAGTGGTCCCCATAATGTTCTGCCTTCTACCAAAAAAACTTCAAAGCTACTTTGTTCTCATTGAAAACAATGCCAGAACTCTCCTCCTCTTCCTGAAGCCTTTTTTCTAACATCAACATTTAAACAATCTCCTTCCATAGTTAAATATTACAACAACAAATGAACATGTAATTCTCTATTTGAGAGGAACCTCAATCCATCCCACTACTACCAGTTTGATGCCAGTGCCAGCAACAGAAGCCCAGAGCCTGGACAAGGATCACAGATCAGCAGGACACCTGAAGTTCAGCACAAAGGAATTTCAACCAGTAAGTCAGCTTCATGGGGAGCTCAACTTAAATGCCTCTATGCAAACACACATAGCATGGGGAATAAACAATAGGAGTTGGAGACGTGTGCATGCCTGCAGGGCTATGATCTCATTGGTATTACAGAGAGGTGGTGGGATGGCTCCTGTGACTGGAATGTAGGAATGGAAGGATACAGGCAGAGGAGATGAGAAGGGGGTATCACCCTCTATGTCAATGACCAGCTGGAGTGCACGGAGCTCTGCCTGCGGATGGATGAGGACCCCACTGAGAGCTTATGGGGTAAAGATTAAAGGGAGGGCAGGGACAGGGGACATTATAGTGGGGGTCTGCTACAGGCCACTTGACCAGTGAGACCGAGCAGATGAGACCCTCCATAGACAGATAGGAGCACCCTCACATTCATAAGCCCTGGTCCTCATGGGAGTCTTCAATCAACCCAGATATCCGTTGGAGGGACAACACAGCAGGACATAAGAAATCAAGAAGGTTCCTGGAACGCATTGATGATAACTTCCTCCTCCAAGTGACAAGCCAATGAGGAGCGATGACATGCTGGACCTTGTTCTCACCAGCAAGGAAGGGCTGGTGGGGAATGTGAAGCTCAAGGGCAGCCTTGGCTGCTGTGACCATGAAATGATGGAGTTCAAGATCCTCAGAGCAGTGAGGAGAGCGCACAGCAGAGCAGTACCATTATATTATTTACTTAGCATCCATTAAGCTACCTTTCACTCACCCATATATATACACAGAGATCTACATCCTTTAAATATATCTAAAAGATAATAATAATTAATTTTAACAAAAATAATACAAAAGCATACAAAAGTATACATACAGTAGAATCACTGAAAACACCATGCGTGGGCACAAGGGCTTTATTGGTCAAATTATACATTTTTTCAAAGTCAGCTATGAGTTGTATTGTAATTGATTATTGTATTATTTGAGTAGTAATTGAAATAGGAACTTTATTTGAAAAATAAACTTTTGACTGAGGAATGGATGCCCTGAAGTAGACATAGCTAAAAGGAACATGCTTAAAGCAAAAAGGAATAACAGATATGTACGGGTTTGAAGGAGTAACCTATAGGAGCTCACTAAAGGGATGAATAATCTTTTCAAGCCAAGACATAATTTTTTTTTTTTTTTTGTGAAAGAATATAGATCCTTAATAACGAGTGCTGTATTCAGCATCTTCCTATTATGCAGTTCTTCCTCAATTAAAATTACTTCATCTTATAACTGAGGACTTTTTTTTAAGTCTTACTTATGCTATCAGACATGAATGATCTTCCACACTACTGGGCAGAAGCTGTTCTTGTTTTTCTCTTTTCAGCTTCACTCTATGATGTGATCATCTTCACTTAGATGCTAGATCTCAACTAAAAGATGTATATATTTCCACACTTCATACCATTCTTTCCAACTTTTCACATATCTCACTTTATAACCAGGAAGATTTTACTCAGTTTGCACTGTCATCTTTCAGTAGGTCTGATTCATACAAAAAAATCTGATTTTTGATAGCCAAAATAATTCAGTGTCTAAAGATGTGTACCTCTAAAACTAGTACGTGGTATATTGTTTTTCTTTTTGCAAGTTTTCACATCTAATTTTTACTTTACTTTGGTGTTATCGCATAAAAGCAATGTTGGTTTTCACTGATAGGTAAATTATATCTCTGAGTATTTTTTACATTTTGTGAAATTGAAATGGAGTTCAAAAAGTTCTGCTTCAAGTGCTGGTATCTGTAACCCTTTGGGTTTCAGTTTAGTTTGCATTTACTCATACACTTTTACAGTGAATCAAGTAAAATGAAGTTAACACGGGAGCTGCATTGCGTATTATTTCCAGGTTGTGATCCTCATAGAGAGAACTGTATCTTAATATCCATAATTTAAGATATTACTTAAGTGCAACGTCATTATTGTCATTATTTACACTGTGCTATCTGGGATCCTTTTCCCTTTCATTCTTGTACAATTTTCAAGCAAGTACATGGTTGTTAACAACACACATGAATAGCATTTGTATCAATAACCATTTTGTATATCACTATTTTCATAAAACTTTACATGTCTGGCATTATTTCAAAGTGAGTAATGGTTTGTAATTACATTTAAAGTATCTAAAAACAGCGAATGACATTTTGTTCTCCTACTGCATGGAATTTAAGAGGAGAAAGCCTATCACACAAGGCAGTAGACGCCGTATTGTAAAGACCTGCTTATTTCCAGAGATACAGCTGATTACAGGCCACTGCAGTGAATGTCTCAGGATAGGTTATATTTTTTACTAGAATTTCTTTAACAAACCAAGCTCCTGTAGCAGACACCACTGAGAATGAGGCACCTTGGACCCTGGTGACCCACAAAAGCAGGACTCTGCTTCAGTCTCCACCCTCCAGCTTGAGAACCATAAACAGGTATGAAGCTTCAACAGCTATACGCACCCATGACCAAGGTCTGCAAGGAGAAACTGTACCAGCAGCACACAGTGGATATTGTAAAAAGAAATTACAAGTACTTGTAGTGGGTGACTCTCTGTTAAGGGGCACTGAGGTGTCCATCTGCCGACCTGACAGGGAGTCACAAGAGGACTGCTACCTTCCAGGAGCTAAGACCCAAGACACTGCTGAGAGGGTGCCACAACTTGTCAAGAGCACAGACTACTATCCACTGTTACTCTTTCATGTGGGCATGAATGACACTGCAAGCCAGAACCTGGGCAGAATCAAGGAAGACTATAGAGCCCTGGGAGTGCAAGTGAAAAATATTGGTGCCCAAGTTAACTTTTCCTCCATTCTTTTCTCCAGTTGGAGAAAAGGGGGTAGCCAGAAATAGACGTATAATGTATTCAGCTTCTGGCTACGTGGCTGGTGTAAGGGTTTTGGCTTTTATGACAACAGGATATTCTTTGATGACTATAAGTAGGGAGGGATGGGATCCACCCATCTAGTAGAGGCAAGGGAATCTTTGGCAGCAGGTTGGCCAACTTGGTGAAGTGGGCTTTAAACTGAAGGACTCAGGGGGCAGGGTCCAAAGTGGCAATGCTCATGCCATTGCATCCAACTGGGGAATAAAGCCAACCAGAACAGCAACAAATGTTCCTTAGCTGCCTCTCAAGATGAGAACCAGAAGGCCAACAACCTCAAGGGTGTGTATGGCTATGGCGGACGCTATGCAGCCCTCCAGGGAAACCGATTACCTCTCTGAAATGTCTGTACACCAACATATGCAGCATGGGGAATAAACAGGAAGATCTGTGTGCTGTCGCAGGGCCATGATCTCACTGCAATTAGAGACATAGTGGGATAGCTCGCATGACTGGAATGCTGTCATGGATGGCTACGTACTTTTTAGGAAAGACAGGCCAACAGGGTGAGGTGGTGGAGTTGCTCTTTATGTCACAGACTGGAACATATTGAGCTCTGCCTAGGCGTGAATGAAGAACGAGTTGAGAGCCTATGGGTATGAATGAAGGGGCAGGCTAATATGGATGACACTGTTGTGGGTGTTTACTACAGGCCACCTAATCAGGAAGTTGATGAGGCCTTCTACAGACAGCTGGAAGCAGCCTCACGATCACAGGCCCTGGTTCTCATGGGGGACTTCAACCACCCTGGTATTTGCTGGAAAGGCAACAAAGCCAGGCATGCACAGTCCAGGAGGTTCCTGCAGAGCATTGATGATAACTTTTTGACAAAGGCAGTGGAGGAGCCAACGAGGAAAGGCATGATGCTGGACTTTGTTCTAACAAACAAAGAAGGGCTGGCTGGGGATGTGAACATTGGGGGCAGCTTCGGCTGCAGTGACCATGAGACGGTGGAATTCAGGATCCTGCGTGGAAGAAGCAGGGCAATCAGTAGGACTACAACCCTGGATTTCAGGAGGGCTAACTTTGGCCTCTTCAAAGACTTGCTTGGGAAAATCCCATGGGTTAGGGCTCTAGAAGGTAGAGGGGTCCAAGAGAGCTGGTAAATATTCAAGTACCACTTCCTCCAAGCTCAAGATAAGTGCATCCCCATCAGTAAGAAATGAAGCAAAGGAGGCAGGAGACCTGCATGGATGAGCAAGGAGCTCCTGGAAAAACTCAAAGGGAAGAAGAAAGTTTACAGAATGTGGAAAAAGGGAGTGGCCCCTTGGGAGGAATATAGGAACTTTTTCAGAGTATGAAGGGATGCAACAAGGAAGGCTAAGGCACACTTGAAATTTAATCTGGTAAGGGATGTCAAGGACAAAAAGAAGGGCTTCTTCAAGTACATCAGTAGCAAAAGGAAGACTAGGGAAAATGTGGGCCCACTGACAAATGAGGTGGGTGCCCTGGTGATGGAGGATACAGAGAAGGCGGAGTTACCGAATGCCTTCTTTGCTTCAGTCTTTACTGTTATGGCCAGCCCTCAGGAAACCCAGACACTAGAGGTAGGAAAGAAAGTCTGGAGAAAGGAAGACCTTCCCTTGGTTGAGAAGGATAGAGTTAGAGATCATTTAGGCAAACTCGACATCCACAAATCCATAGGCCCTGATGGGATGCACCCACGAGTGCTCAGGGAGCTGGCAGATGTTATTGCTAAGCTGCTCTCAATCATCTTTGAGAGGGCATGGAGAACAGAGAAGGTGCCTGAGGACTGGAGGAAAGCCAATGTCATTCTGGTCTTCAAAAAGAGCAAGAAGGAGGACCCAGGAAACTACAGGCCAGTCAGCCTCACCTCCATCCCTGGAAAGATGATGGAACAGCTCATTCTGGATATCATCTCTAAGCATGTAGAGGAAAAGAAGGTTATTGGGGGTGGTCAGCATGGATTCACCAAGGGGAAATCATGCTTGACCAATCCAATAGCCTTCTGTAATGGCATGACTGGCTGGGTAGATGAGGGGAGGGCAGTGGATGTTGTCTACCTGGACTTCAGCAAGGCTTTTGACACTGTCTCCCATAACATCCTGATAGGTAAACATAGGAAGAGTGGGTTAGATGAGTGGACAGTGAGGTGGACTGAGAACTGGCTGAAGGACAAAGCTCAGAGGGTTGTGATAAGCGATGAAGAGTCTAGCTGGAGGCCTCTAGCTTGTGGTGTGCCCCAGGGGTCAGTACTGGGTCCAGTCTTATTCAACATATTCATCAATGACCTGGATGAGGGAACAGAGTGTACTCTCAGCAAGTTTGCTGATGATACAAAACAGGGAGGAGTGGCTGACACACCAGAAGGCTGTACTGCCATTCAGCAAGACCTGGACAGGCTGGAGAGTTGGGTGGAGAGGAACCAAATTAAATTCAACAAGGGCAAGTGCAGGGTCCTCCATCTAGGGAGGAATAACCCCAAGCATCAGTACAGTTTAGGGGCTGACCTGCTAGGAAGCAGCACTGTGGAGAAGAACCTGGGAGTCCTGGTGGACAACAAGCTCTCCATGAGCCAGCAATGTGCTCTTGTGGCCAAGAAGGCCAATGGTATCTATCCTGGAGTGCATTAAGAAGAGTGTGGCCAGCAGGTCAAGGGAGGTTATCCTCCCCTTTCTACTCTGCCCTGGTGAGGCCACATCTGGAGATCTGTGTCCAGTTCTGGGCTCCCCAGTTCAAGAAAGACAAGGAACTACTGGAGAGAGTCTAGCGGAGGGCTACAAAGATGATTAGGGTACTGGAGCATCTCTCTTATGAGGAAAGGCTGAGAAGCCTGAAGAAGACAGGCTGAGAGGGTATCTTACCAACACTTATAAATATCTTAAGGGCAGGTGTCAAGAGGATGGGTGTCCTGGTTCTGTCAAGGATAGAGTTAATTTCACAAGGAGCCAGGACAGGTGAGCCAAGCTGGCCAGGGGCTATTCCATACCATGTGACATCATGCTCACCATAAAAGGGGGGCTAGTTGGGTAGGGGAGGGGCAGCACAGTTTCGGCATGGTTCCAGGGATGGCTGAGTCTCTGGTCGGTGGGTCGGTCGTTGGTTCGGTAAATTGTTCTCTATTATCACCCATTGTTAATATTTGTTATCAGCACTATTGTTGATTGGTTTTTTCCCTCTCCTTTGCTGTCCCAGTAAACTGCCCTTATCCCAGCCCTCCAGGCTTTGCCATTGTTTTTTCTGTTCTCTATGCAATCCCTGTGGTGCTGTTTATCACCTCTGGGAGAGGGGTTCCTGTTCTCATATTGTTGTATTGTGTGATAATGACTTATGATAAGATATCATTGACAGTCATGAGTCTGAGCTGGTACTTATACGTAGCATTTCGGTCAGGCCCGTACCTCAGTCAATATCTTTCAGAATTTATTAATAATTGCACCCGATCTATGGGGAAGACAGGGGGGGATACCTTCTCCCACTCTTTCACCTCCCCTTTTCCTTTTCGGTTGGTCACGACAATTTTTGAGAATTTTGAATACCCTTGGAATGTTCAGGCCAGTATATTCCTATTGCTAGGTCTCCTGAATGTTTTCCAAGTCCTGTTCAGGGTTAGCAAAAATTGTTTCAAGAATATTACTCAGGGATATTCCCCAAGACTGAATGGTCAGGGCTGGCATGGCATGTGGGAGAGTATGGGCGGGTATCTAGAGACCTTTTCACCCCCAATGGTTTGGAGCTTCACTCCTGAACAATTGGAAGACCCTGATAAAATGGTAGAATATTTGAAAGGAAAATGCTGTGGGGATTCTAAGGAGACACAACTTACTGTGCTGTGCTGGGCCCTGGCCACAATGTATCAAACACTGCTTGATAGTAGACAGCACCATCCAGAGGGAGAGAGCGGACCCACAGGCACTGCAGCTGGCCAGGCCCCCGCAACAGGCACTGCAGCTACTCAAGCCCCCGCAACAGGCACTGCAGCTACCCAAACCCCTGCAATAGGCACTGTAGTCGAGCCAAAAGATCAACCCATACCAGTATCAGTCGCCCCTATACACAAAAAGAAATACACAAGGAAATCGGTTTGCTTAGTGAAGGATGATGATGAACTGGGGCCATCACGAGAACAAGAAGAAGAGCCAGAACCAGAAGTGATCACCCGATCTCTGTCCCTGAGTGAGTTGCAAGATATGCGGAAAAACTTCAGCTGCCTTCCAGGGGAGCACATTATTACCTGGCTGCTCTGCTGCTGGGATAACGGGGCCAGTAGCCTGGAACTGGAGGGCAGGGAGGCCAAGCAGCTAGGATCCTTGTCTAGGGAAGGGGGCATTGACAAGGCAATTGGGAAGAAGGCACAGGCCCTTAGCCTCTGGAGGCGCCTCCTGTCAAGTGTGAGGGAAAGGTATCCTTTCAGCGAAGATGTCATATGTCGGCCAGGCAAGTGGACCACCATGGAGAGAGGTATCCAATATCTGAGGGAATTAGCTGTGCGGGAGATGGTTTATTACGATCCAGACAACACACAGTTGCCCACAGACCCCGATGAAGTCCAGCGTACCCGACCCATGTGGCGAAAATTTGTGCGAAGTGCACCATCATCGTACGCCAACTCACTGGTGGTAATTGACTGGAAGAGTTAAGAGGCACCCACAGTGGATGAAGTGGCTGGCCGACTCCGGCAATATGAAGACAGCCTTTCTTCCTCCCTCATCGCGGCTGTGGAGAAACTGTCCCAGGACGTCCGGCAACTCAAAGAGGATATATCGTACTCCCCAATACCCCACAGCTGTTAGGACTAAGCGTTTTTCTGCTCCAGAGAGGGGATATGGAGCATACACACCACGAGGTATCCTGTGGTTTTATCTGCGTGACCACGGAGAAGACATGAGGAAATGGGATGGGAAGCCTACTTCAACCCTGCAGGCATGCGTACATGAGCTACAAGGCAAGACAGCTGTACAAAGGAACTCTTCCAGAAAGGATGCTGCTCCAGTTTCCACCAGGCAGGCCCCCAGATCAAGTGGAAGGCCTGACTGCACTTCTGATCCTCTTGAAGGGACTTCTAAGTCCTTTCTGCAAGATATGAGCAGCGAATATGATGAGCAGGATTAGAGGGGCCCTGCCTCCAGCCAGGTGGAGGAAAGGGACAGCAGAGTGTATTGGACTGTGTGGATCTGATGGCCTGGCACATCAGACCCACAAGAGTACAAGGCCCTAGTGGACACTGGTGCACAGTGTACCCTAATGCCATCGAACTATGAAGGGGTGGAACCGATATCTATTTCTGGTGTGACGGGGGGATCCCAACAGTTGACTCTGTTGGAGGCTGAAGTAAGTCTAACTGGGGAATGAGTGGCAAAAGCACCCCATTGTGACTGGGCCAGAGGCTCCGTGCATCCTGGGCATAGACTACCTCCGGAAAGGGTATTTCAAAGACCCAAAAGGTTACCAGTGGGCTTTTGGAATAGCTGCCTTGGAAGCGGAGGAAATTGAACCATTGTCTAGTTTGCCCGGTCTCTCGGAGGACCCTTCTGTTGTAGGGCTGCTGAGGGTTGAAGAGCAACAGGTGCCGATTGCTACTACAACTGTGCACCGGCGGCAATACCACACCAACAGAGACTCCCTGGTTCCCATCCACAAGCTAATTCGTCAACTGGAGGGTCAGGGAGTGATCAGCAGAACCCACTCACCCTTTAACAGTCCCATATGGCCAGTGCGGAAGTCCAATGGAGAATGAAGGCTGACGGTAGACTATCATGGCCTGATTGAATTCACACCGCCAATGAGTGCTGCCGTGCCAGATATGCTGGAACTTCAATATGAACTGGAGTCAAAGGCAGCCAAATGGTATGCCACAATTGATATCGCTAATGCATTTTTCGCAATCCCTTTGGCAGCAGAGTGCAGGCCACAGTTTGCCTTCACTTGGAGGGGCCTCCAGTATACCTGGAATCGACTGCCCCAGGGGTAGAAACAGAGCCCCACCATTTGCCATGGACTGATCCAGACTGCACTGGAAAAGGGTGAAGCCCCAGAGCACCTGCAATACATTGATGACATCATTGTATGAGGCAACTCAGCAGAGGAAGTTTCTGAGAAAGGGAAGAAAATAATCCAAATCCTGCTGCAGGCTGGCTTTGCCATAAAATGAAGTAAGGTGAAGGGGCCTGTGCAGGAAATCCAATTTTTAGGCATAAGGTGGCATGATGGGCAGCGTCAGATCCCGCTGGATATTATCAACAAAATAGCAGCCATGTCTCCACCAACCAAAAGGAGACACAGGCCTTCTTAGGCGTTGTGGGTTTCTGGCGAGTGCACATTCCGAATTACAGTCTGATAGTAAGCCCTCTCTACCATGTAACCCAGAAGAAGAATGATTTCAAATGGGGCCCTGAGCAACAACAAGCTTTGGCACAGATTAAACAAGAAATAGTTCATGCCATAGCTCTTGGGCCAGTCCGGGCAGGACCAGATGTAAAAAATGTGCTGTACACCGCAGCCGGGGAGAATGGCCCTACCTGGAGTCTCTGGCAGAAAGCACCAGGGGAGACTCGAGGTCGACCCCTGGGGTTTTGGAGTCGGGGATACAGAGGATCCGAGGCCTGCTACACTCCAATGGAAAAGGAGATATTGGCAGCCTACGAAGGGGTTCGAGCTGCTTCAGAGGTGATTGGCACCGAAGCACAGCTCCTCTTGGCACCCCAACTGCCAGTGCTGGGTTGGATGTTCAAAGAGAGGGTTCCTTCTACACATCACGCAACCGATGCTATGTGGAGTAAGTGGGTTGCACTGATCACAGAACGGGCTCGAACAGGAAGCCCCAGTCGTCCAGGGATTCTGGAAGTGATTACAGACTGGCCAGAAGGGAAAGATTTCAGAATGTCGCCAGAGGAGGAGGTGACACGTGCTGAAGAAGCCCCACCATATAATAAACTAACAGAAGATGAGAAGCCATATGCCCTCTTCACTGATGGGTCCTGTCGCATTGTGGGAAAGCATCGAAGGTGGAAGGCCGCTGTATGGAGTCCTACATGGCGAGCTGCGGAAGCTGCTGAAGGAGAAGGTGAATCGAGCCAGTTTGCAGAGGTGAAAGCCATCCAGCTGGCCTTAGATATTGCTGAAAGAGAAAAGTGGCCAGTGCTGTACCTCTACACTGACTCATGGATGGTGGCCAATGCCCTGTGGGGGTGGTTACAGCAGTGGAAGCGGAGCAACTGGCAGCGTAGAGGCAAACCCATCTGGGCTGCCCCACTGTGGCAAGATATTGCTGCCCGGCTAGAGAAGCTGGTTGTAAAGGTGCGTCATGTAGATGCCCACGTACCCAAAAGTCGGGCCACTGAGGAACATCAGAACAACCAGCAGGTAGATCAGGCTGCCAAGATTGAAGTGGCTCAGGTGGATTTGGACTGGCAGCGTAATTCACTGGCAGTGAATTATTTATAGCTCGGTGGGCCCATGACACCTCAGGCCATCAAGGACGAGATGCGACATATAGATGGGCCCGTGATCGAGGGGTGGACTTGAGCATGGACACCATCTCACAGGTCATCCATCAATGTGAAACATGCGCCATAATCGAGCAAGCCGAGCGGGTAAAGCCTCTGTGGTATGGAGGACGATGGTTGAAATATAAATAGGGGAAGCAAGGCAAATCAACTACATCACGCCAAGGCAAGCGTTATGTTCTTACAATGGTGGAAGCAACCACTGGGTGGCTGGAAACATATCCTGTGCCCCATGCCACTGCCCAGAACACTATTCTGGGTCTTGAAAAGCAAGTCCTGTGGCGACATGGCAGCCCAGAGAGAATTGAGTCAGACAATGGGACTCATTTTCGGAACAACCTCATAGACACCTGGGCCAAAGAGCATGGTATTGAGTGGGTCTATCACATCCCCTATCATGCACCAGCCTCTGGGAAAGTTGAAAGGTACAATGGACTGCTAAAAACTAACCTGAGGGCAATGGGTGGTGGGACCCTCAAACACTGGGACACACATTTAGCAAAGGCCACCTGGTTAGTTAACACTCGGGGATCTGCCAATCGAGCTGGCCCTGCCCAATCAAAATTTCCACGCCCAGTAGAAGGGGATAAAGTTCCTGTAGTGGGCATGAAGAATATGTTGGGTAAAACAGTTTGGGTTATCCCTGCTTTAGGCAAAGGCAAGCCCATCTGCGGGATTGCTTTTGCTCAGGGACCAGGGTGCACTTGGTGGTTGATGAGAAAAGATGGGGAAGTCCGGTGTGTACCCCAAGGGGATTTGATTTTGGGTGAAAATAGCCAATAAATTAAATTGTACGATGTTAATAGCTATACACTGTATCAATAGTATAACCATAAGAATCACCCAAAACTAATGAAGGATGGACTTTGGAACTGACTTCAACTGGTGCCCAGGAACTTCATCGAAAATTACATCTGTGACCTCCAGGCTGCGAGCATAGACCATACCAGATACAACAGCCATGAAAAATACTCCGGATGCAGCATGCAACAATCCAGCAGCACGCACCATTGTTCCTGCTCTGAGACACTGTAATGGCAGATGGAACCCAAAGCCATGGACTAAATGAACTCAATGGACACTTTATAGAGTGATGGCCCATGGAGTAAGAGAGTGGTGTCAGTGAAATAATCTGGGCATGATGTAGATGGTATGGAATAAGGGGTGGATAATGTCCTGGTTCTGGCAAGGATAGAGTTAATTTCACAAGGAGCCAGGACAGGTGAGCCAAGCTGGCCAGGGGCTATTCCATACCATGTGACATCATGCTCACCATAAAAGGGGGGGTTAGTTGGGTAGGGGAGGGGCGGCGCAGTTTCGGCGCGGTTCGGGGATGGGCCGAGTGTCTGGTCGGTAGGTCGGTCGTTGGTTCGGTAAATTGTTCTCTATTATCACCCATTGTTAATATTTGTTATCAGCACTGTTGTTGATTGGTTTTTTCCCTCTCCCTTGCTGTCCCAGTAAACTGCCCTTATCCCAACCCTCGAGGCTTTGCCGTTCTTTTTTCCGTTCTCCTCTCCATCCTGCTGGGGAAGGAGTGAGTGAGCAGCTGCGTGGCGCTCAGCTTCTGGCTGGGCCTAAACCACGTCAATGGGGCCAGACTCTTTTCAGTGGTGCCCAGCAACAGGAAAAGGGGCAACAGTCATAAACTGGAACACGAGAAGTTCCATCTCAATATGAGGAAAAACTTCTTTACTTTGAGCACTGGAATTGGGTACTTACTGCATCTGTGAATGAAAGACTGGAAATCCCTTGCACCTTAAAGAACTTCTAAAATAGAGCATTCAAGACAACACGGGAATATATTTTGTGAGAAATCAGTATCTCCAGTTTAGTCAACTGCTGATATATTTTAGAATTAGGTGTTTATATCTGTTTCAGAACGAAAGTTTCTACATTGCACTGTCACTGACCTTGGGCATTTCATTCTCTAACTTGGCAAGCTTCTGCCATTACACAGGCATATCAGAGAATGAATTATTGCTGCTCTTATGCCATTCCTTCAAGGAAATTACTCAGACTTAACAATTAGAAGTAGCTTAGGCTAAAATTACATAAGAGATGGGAATGAGGATTTCATAATGACTAAGGAAGAGCATTTGGTTGTAGTCACTAAAGCATATAAGTACTGGTGAGATGTGCTAGAATAACCCATTTGCAGAGACATTCTTTGTAATTGATTGCCATGCTGACTCAGCAATACCTTCACCACAAAATGACAGAAATGCATTTGTATGTAGAATGAAAGAAAACTGGTGAATAAAGCTCAAGCTATCAGTGGTCAAATCTGACACAATTAAGAAAAACTGAAAAAAAATACATTACTATAAAAGGATTGGATAAAGTAAAAGGTCCCAAACATCTAAAAGATCCACACAGAAATAGTCCTAACATTGCTTTCTGTAGCTACCGTACACCAAATTTCACACAATTTCCTTGATGCTCGTTGCGATAAGACAGGCTGCATCTTAAATTTTTACCTGCAGTGTTAGTCTCTCCAAAGCACAGTTTCAGAATTACGAACTTTGAAAACAGTACCTCTGCCTGCAGTGAAAATTCAATATATCACAGACCGGTGGTCTCTCATACAAGATGCTCCAGTCCCCTAATCATCTTTGTAGCCCTCTGCTGGACTCCCTCCAGTAGTTCCTTGTCTTTCTTGAACTGGGGAGCCCAGAACTGGACACAGTACTCCAGATGTGGCCTCAGTAGGGAAGAGTAAAAGGGGAGGATAAGCTCCCTTGACCTGCTGGCTCTTCAACCTCTTCTTAAATGCACCCCAGGATACCACTGGCTGCCTTTGCCACAAGGGCACATTACTGGCTCATGGATAAATTGTTATCGACCAGGAGTCCCAGGTCCTTCTCTGAAAAGCTGGCTTCCAGCAGGTCAGCCCCTAAACTGTACTGATGCTTGGGGTTATTCCTCCCTAGATGGAGGACCCTACACTTGCCCTTGTTGAATTTAATTTGGTTCCTCTCCACCCAACTCTCCAGCCTGTCCAGATCAAAAATCAAGATAACTCAGTATTATTTAGCGAAAAATTGCTTTTGGGTGCTATCAGAACAGATGCAAAGCACAACGTATTGACTAGGTTTGGGGGTTTTTATTTGCTTAAGAATCACATTTGTAAGGTTATAGGTAATTAAGTTTCTCACAAGAAAGCTTGAGTATAAATAAGAATTGAAGAGGGACTTAAAACATAATGCATAAAATTATATAAAACAAAATACATATTAGATTTAGCTCATGTAGGTATTTAAAGTAGGAGCATAAGACTATATTTGAATGTGCATATTATTCTTCCTGTTTTATTCACAGATTAACTGTCCTTGTTCTAATATTTGAATACCTTTGAATAGTGCATTTAACAATGTCACTAGCATTTACAGTGCACTCCCTTTCCCATTCTTTTTCCCAAGGGGAGAATAGTGTATAGAGCATTTTTATTTCACATAGCTTTGTTTTTGATTTATTAATAAATTCAAAATCATCTCCCTATCTCCATCTTGCCTACAATGATTTCACCATGCTTTTCTTCTTAAAGAAGATAATTCTGCCCATGCTTCCAGATAAATCCCTTGCAAATTATACATATGTAATGCCTAAAAAAGAGTAAAGGTTATAGTCCCAGTTCACTTCAATGGCAATGACATCACACTGGACCACACCTCACTGTGTGGTACAGTCATGAGTAGAGAAGGACATACCAAAGCATTGTTATCTTAATACTTTAATTTTCTACAATTAGAAGGTAAATTCAAAACAAATAAAGGATGTCACTGCCTAAAGGAATGCAATTGCATATAGAATCATAGAATCATTTTGGTTGAAAAGACCTTTAAGACCATAAAGTCCAACCGTTAACCTAGCACTGCCAAATCCACCACTAAACCATGTCCCTAAGCACCCCATCTGCGTGTCATTTAAATACTTCCAGGGATAGTGACTCAACCACTTCCCTGGGCAGCCTGTTCCAATGCTTGACAACCCTTTCAGCGAAGACGTTTTTCCTAATATCCAATCTAAAGCTCCTCCGTTGCAACTTGAGGCCATTTCCTCTCATCCTATCTCTTACTACTTGGGAGTAGAAACCAACATCCACCTCGCTAAAACCTCCTTCCAGTTAGTTGCAGAGAGTGGCAAGGTCTCCCCTCAGCCTCCATTTCGGCAGACTAAACAACCCCAGTTCCCTCAGTTGCTCCTTATAAGGCTTGTGGTCTGGACCCTTCACCAGCTTTGTTGCCCTTTGGATACGCTCCAGCACCTCAATGCCTGTCTTGTAGTGAGGGGCCCAAAACTGAACACAGTACTCAAGGTGTGGCCTCACCAGTGCTGAGTACAGGGGGATGATCACTTCCCTAGTCCTGCTGGCCACACTATTCCTGATATAAGCCTGGATGCTGTTGGCCGCCTTGGCCTCTTGGGCACACTTGCTGGCTCATGTTCAGCCAGCCATCGACCAACACCCCCAGGTCCTTTTCCATTGGGTTGCTGTCCAGCCACTCTTCCGCAAGCTTGTATCATTGCATGGGGTTGTTTTGACCCAAGTGCAGGGCCCAGCACTGAGCCTTGTTGAACCTCATAAAACTGGCCTCGGTCCAGTGACCCAGCCTGTCCAGATCCCTCTGTAGAGCCTTCCAAACCTCAAGCAGATCAACACTCCCACCCAACTCAGTGTCATCTGCAAACTTACTGAGGGTGCACTCGATCCCCTCATCCAGATCATTGATAAAGATATTAAAGAGAACTGGACCCAACACTGAGCCCTGGGGAACACCACTTGTGACCCGATGCCAACTGGATTTGACTCCATTCATCACAACTCTTTGGGCCCAGCCATCCAGCCAGTTTTTCTGGGATAACAGAGTCAAGAAGGGAAGAAAAAAAAACAAACAACATAGGAATTGCTGCCAGAGAGAGGAGTAAGAATATGCGAGAGAACAAGTATGCAGAAGCCAAGGTCAGTGAAGAGGGATGTGGAAGAGAAGCCCATGCTGGAGCCGGTTTGCTGGCAAACTGTAACCTGTGGGAAGAACTCATGTTGGAGAAGTTCATGGAGGACTGTCTGCCATGGGAAGGCCTCCACATTGGAACAGGGGAAGAGTGTGAGGAGTCCTCCCCCTGACGAGGAAGAAGCAGCGGAGACAACATGTGATGAACTGACCACAACCCCCACTCCTCATCCCCCTGTGCCACTGGGGAGGGGAGGAGGTACAGAAATTGGCAGTGAAGTTGAGCCCAGGAAGGGAGAAGTGTGGGGAAAGTGTTTTTAAGATTTGGGTTTATTTCTCATTACTCAACTCTGATTTGATTGGCAATAAATTAATTTTCCTGAGTTGAGTCTGTTTTGTCTGTGACAGTAATTGGTGAGTGATCTCTCCCTGTCCTTACCTTGACCCATGAGCGTTTCATTGTATTTTCTCTCCCCTGAAAAGCTGAGGAGGAGAGTGATAGCACGGGTCTGGTGACCAGCCAGGGTCAACCCACCACAATCATAAGGTCAATGACTGTATGAATAGAGATCTTCATCAGCACTGAAATTTTAGTGTGGTATAACTTGACACCATGGATAACCAGCATGAGACAGCACTAATCCAGAATGATAAAATTTTAGGGACTTCCTGTTTATCAAATCATTTGGTACAAAGTGGCTCCAAGCAAAAATGAGGTACAACGTAAAATTATGATGTTCTGCTGTTCACCACATGACTTCTGCAATTTTTTCCTTTTCATTAGAGCTTTGCAATTAAAGGACAATAAGGGAAATGAAGCCCAACATTCAGTATCCTTTCTCAAATGCTGATGGAAAATTGAGATGCTAGCATCCTAGAAAAACATGGTAATGGTAGCATTATTAAAGTTGGGAGAGGGTTTATTTCTGTGCTCGGTATGGAACAGACAACTCAGAAAACCAAAATTTATTAGGTTTTCCTCTTCAGTGCTTATCAAAAGTCCAAGGATGTATTGGCCAAAGGCACTACTTTAACTACAAATCTAGGAAAAAATTTTTGTAAAGACATGAAATCTGCAGCTAACAATGACTGATCATGGCATGTTATGCAAAAGTCCATTTGGGGATATGATCCATCAATATAAATCCCTTTTCAAGATAGGAGGCAAGATGACAAATCAAATATACAGTGGTGAGAAGAATGGAGGAAAAAAACTTAGGGCACAGTGTTGTAACTGAGAAGAGATGTGAGAAATTGGAAGCTATACATCACCAATCCTTATCTGATGTATGTATTAGAACTTGCATAAAAACTATCGGCACTGAAGCGTGAATTCAGTGAATTTATATCTCACAGAGAAACCACAATAAATTGCTTCAGATGATACAATGAACTAGGTCAATAAAATCTTGGTATCCATATAAATTTCAGCCAAGAAATACAGAAACATCTTTCAGACCCATTTTCATGATATGCTTGCTGTGCCAGTGAAGGCCACTTTGTCTTCACTATATTTTCTGCCACTCAGAAAAAAGCAAAGTGGAAAAAGAGTGTCGTGGTTTTACCTCAGCCAGGAGCTGAGCACCACGCAGCCACTCGTTCACTCCCCCCCATCAGGATGGGGAAGAGAACTGGAAAAGTTAAAGTGAGAAAACTCGTGGGTTGAGGTAAAGACAGTTTAATAGGAAAAACAAAAGCCGTGTGCACAAACAAAACAAGACAAGGAATTCATTCACCACTTCCCATGGGCAGGCAGGTGTTCAGCCATCCCCAGGAAAGCAGGGCTCTGTCACACGTAACGGTTACTTGGGAAGACAAACGCCATCACTCCAAATGCCGCCACCCCCCCTCTCCCTCTTCCCCCAAGCTCCTTATAAACTGAACATGATGTCATATGGTATGGAATATCCCTTTGGTCAGTTTGGGTCAGCTGTCCTGTCTGTGTCTCCT
This sequence comes from Balearica regulorum gibbericeps, assembly GCF_011004875.1. Classification (NCBI taxonomy): domain Eukaryota; kingdom Metazoa; phylum Chordata; class Aves; order Gruiformes; family Gruidae; genus Balearica; species Balearica regulorum. The sequence goes on along the minus strand of NC_046188.1, from coordinate 48,123,571 downwards.
CCCAACTTCTTGTGCACCCCCAGCCGTCCCACTGGCAGGGCAGTGTGAGAAGCAGAAAAGGCCTTGGCCCCGTGTAAAACACTGCTCAACAATAAGTCCATAGAACAAAAACATCTCTATATTATCAATGCTGTTTCCAGCACAAATCCAAAACATATCCCCATACTAGCTACTATGAAGAAAATTAACCCTCTCAGCTGAAGCCAGGATAAAGAAATATCTTAACTCAGGTGATTGCAGTAACCCAGATTAAATAAAATGTGAAAAGAAAAAATAGAAAAAAAAGAAAAATAGGGAGAAGGGTAGGGTTTTTTGCACAGCACTATGAGCAAAGCCTAGTAGGTTGCCTCCAAGGTAGTTCAGAGGGAGAAGACCACTAGTGCTGTGGTGTGAAAACAAATTCTGACAAATTTTATTCTGAATTCATGTAGATTAGAATGCAAATACCACAGCAGGAAAATACATGTGGGAATGGAGATATATCACATTTTATTCACTAAGTCTGTAGCTTTGATCTCGCAAGAACAACATTTGAATTTATATTGAATTCAGTGAATAATTTGGTCAAAAAGGTGAGGCTATAAAGATTCATCTCATGTAAATGAGGTTTAAGTTATAATTTTCAAAGTGAAATGTTCAGTATTTTGAATATTCAAAATATTATCTTCAAATAAAATTTTCTTACATGTACAATACTGTATTGTTTTTAATAGCATTCCTCAAACAAAGAAAGCAAGAATAATGTTTTGGAAAAAAGTCATGCTTTTTCACAGACCCTTCCACCCTGAAAACAATTGAAGCTGACCTGCCTGGATTTGCTCCCTTTCCCTCCCCAGCTAGCAAATAACAAATTCAATTACTTTCACAACTGAAAAAAAAAAAAAAAAAGAATAGACATGCATACCCACTTGTTTATTCAATAAAACAATGTCCTCTACAGTATTCCACCAAAATAAAAACTTTGTAAAGACAAAGACTATTCTCTGTGCCTAATGTAGCGAGGTTCCTTAGCTGTTGGTATAATGCATTTAATAATATAAGAAACATACTAATTATTTTCAGAAAGGAATGATGATAGACCTCCCTGTCATGTCATGCCAGGGGGCATACTTCCTACTGTGAGTATCAGCTATGCTTCCAGTGAAGTGCTGTTGCAAGATCACAACCTATACTCATTTTAGAGATTCTTCCAAAGTATCATTGACAAACTGGGTACACATATGGTCTGCAAGAACCTGGAATGACTTAACACTTGCCCAGGATGACTAACTCTTGAGTATTTTGATAACCTGAGAAAGACCTGAAACAAGCAAGAACATATATATGCACATATTCATGTGTACATCCATACATATAACTTACACACCTGTTCTCCTTTATTTGATAATACAAGGCCAAGTATTTAAGTTGTCTTGAAATACTGGGTAAGAGATAGGCCTATCTCCATAAAGCTGCACTAAAACTATAGCTGCAGTCAATATGCCTTCCTTGAAAACCTGCAAGACCACTGTGAAAAACAAATTGGAAAGTTAATTGACAAATAGAAAAGTATTAAAAAATCTTACTGTGTAGATACTACTGCAGTTCAACAAAATTCTAGCAAGAAAGGAACACAGAAATCTCACCGACATCTTCAGGAAAAAAAGTTCTAGGCCTAAGGCATTTTTTTGTTAAGAGCTCTATGCCTTACAGTACATAAAAAAGAAAATCTTTTCTCTTTAGATCCTCAGCCTCAATGTAGTTTAAGCTTCACAGTAAACAAAACATTTGGCAATTAAGGATGGAATGCAAAGTGGAACTCCAGCTCTGCTTTCTAACTCAAGGATCACATTGCAGACATATGGTCAGGTGAACAATTCATTACTACCATCTTTTTCAGGTGGAAGGATGTTATCTTTTACTATTTCTAAACTGACAAAGAAAAAGAAAAGTATACACCATTTCAGTAAGATAAATATGATCAAAAGGAAGAAAAAAAAAACAAGATAAAGTCTCAAAAATGATCTATGCTTCAGGTAAGAGTACACCCTCCCACAATTATTTCCATAGATGCATGAATTCTAAATCTGTTTACATTTTCTTCTGAGAGAAATATTAGTAATGCCTTACTATCTCACAATGGACCGGGAATCCTGTAAATAGTCACATCTACATTTGTGATTTCAATATAGCACTAGAGAGACAGCCTCTTCTCATGCATATTGAGAAATCAGCAGGAAAGGAACAATCTAATTCGCAAACAAATAAACAATCAGAATCTATTTCTAGAAATGAACATCTCTCTGTGCTTTCCTCAAAGGAGAACGTAGGGTCCAGAGAGGGCTGTCCTGCACGACCCACTCGGACATAGCTGATATTTGAGATACCCTTGGGCTAAATTAAGGTGACATAACACCAGACAATAGATTGAAAGGTTTTCTTAATGGCAGAAGCTATTTTGGCAGAAGTTATCTTGGCAGAAACTATTTAAACCTTGTTATTTCAAAAAGGGCTGAACAGCTTGTAACATATGAGAAAGAGAGGACAAAAGATAGAAGGATAGAGGCAAAGGAAAGGTCCGGATCACCACACTGGGTTCCAACAACATACCAACTCACTTCCCTCAGACAGTGCATGCACACACGTGGCTCCTTGGGTTTGTGTCTTTTATGGCCTAGTCCCTGCCTCTCGATCACCTAGTCACGCCCCTTGATGACTTACATGGTTCTGGTCTCAGAATGTTCTTGGTCTTCTGCGCAGGTGCTTTTCGGGAGCAGGGTCAGTTTTGAGGATTCTTTCGGGGTCTTTCGGGTGGTCGTGAGCCCCTTGTACTTATACAGCAACACAGAACTGCGCATGCTCCGGCACGTTGTGTGCTACTGGACACCAGCTCCCTCAGTCTCCCACAAGTGTGCAGTTGGTTGCTCTAGGACCCTCTGGGAGGGGGGGCACAGTGGCCTCCTGATCTCACCCCACCCCCGCCAAAATGCAGGTGCAATGTTGACTCAGATAGTTACCCAAGGTAAGTAAGTTGGCCCCAGAAAGGTGTTATCAGGCCTTCACAAGCTAACTGCAACATCTCTTTTCTTCTGCTGAGTCTTTGAGACATTAACTCTTTTAGCTTCAGTCTCCTACAGAGAAGACTCTCATAAATAGCCTGGCTTTTAGGTGCTGCCATTATGCAGTATTGTATATAACAACTGAGCACTGTTGATTTACCATCAATTCTTTTCAGCTAAGAAACTGCTGACAGGCTGTGGATTTGCCAGAGCATTTGTTGATGGCCAGGTTCCTTAATCCACTTTACTGCGTGGCCTAAAATTGTATAAGGTGACATTGACACACAAGCTTGCAGCTTGCCATCAGTCTGCACTCTCCTCTTTAAACATGCTTCATTTGGTCTGTTAGTCATCTCTACTACTGGCAATCAAGTTTTCTTTAATACAGAAGCCACTGCTAATGTTAAAAATGCAACTGCAGGAAGTCACTGGTTTTGTGAATATCACTTTTTTTTCCCCACTCGTTTGTACCTTCCCCTTTCTGTAGTTAGCTGAAAGCTTCTGTACAAAATGGAGGCTGAAGGATGGGAGCAGAGGAGAACTGGGGGAAGAAGGGAGCAACATCACAGGAAGCTGAAATAGAGCAAAAGGGAAGGGATGAAGGAGAGCAGAGGTTACTGTTGCTGAAGAGCATATGGAAGGATGCTTACTAGCTACTCAGCATAGCTAGCACATTTGGATGGTAATCAGAAACCAAATACAAAGTATTAACTTAGCACCAATTAGATGTTTTATAATCAGAATTAACTGAAACAGTTTATAATGAGGATTTGACCACCATTACTCTCATGTAAAGGTGATTAACCTGGACTTATTTTAGATTTACACTCATTTTAAATGCACTGACATTTTACTTTCACAAGTTACACTATATTTCAGTATACAAACAACATAATTCATGATTCACATTTGTATTTTTTTCCCATCAGAGGAAACCTTTATTACCTACCCTACAAATTACATTTCATCTCCTAAATGAGCTAAAAAAGAACACAAATCTAGCAAATTAATTTTACCTCTGAATAGATGACAGTTAATGAGTGGCATTAGGCCACATTATCCACATGTTTCTAAAATGTGAAGTATTTATAGATTGTTATGTTTAAATATAAGCAAGCTAAGTCTCACATAGTTGAAACACAGAATCTGTTTTACCTGTTTGTTGCCTGCCCATTTTTAAGTAAATTGTGAGAACAGAATTTTGTGTAACTGCAATTTTATAGGCAATTTAGGAGCTTACAGTTGAATAAAGAAGTTTGCTAATGTACCTTTAGTCTCAGTATTAGACTAGTCTGTGAACTTGAAAACTGATGTGGTAGAACAAGCTCTACAGTAACTAAAATCTAGCAATCCCAAGATCAATCTATAAGTACTATAAGGCACCATGAATAAATTTGGTCCTAGGTTTACTCGTGTAATTCACTTTATACCTTGTAAGTAATCCTACTGATTTCAAGGTTAAACCCTAGCCCAGGTTAAGACACTGGCAAATCTCCCATTGATTACAGCACAGTCAGAATTTACCTACTATGCAAAAACTAAATATATGAGTAAGCCTTTGTGGGTAAGCACCTTAAACTCACAAGTATCATAAGCTTTGTTTACAAAGATAGAGGATAAAATCTGAATTTCATTAAAGCCACTTGCAAAATCCCTACTGATGGTCTCTGAAAAGAGAGGGGTTTATGACCTGTCAGAGGTTTCTCAGGTTATGTCTAAAACCTTTGTTCATCAATGGCAGGAAACAGACTGAAGTTTGTAGCACTCCCTGATAGCTGTGTGTATCCTAACAGACACACAAAGAACAGTTAGTGCTCCTGGAGTGAGATTCATCTGATTTCTTCAGATAGCTCAGGTGGAGCTTGAGCTTGACAGAACTAGCTGTCAAGACTCAGTGGGGAGAAATAGCTATTTCTCAATGTAATTTTTTTCAACCTGAGGTAAGCATCCAAAGCATTGCTAGTTTGTGCATCTGCACAATTCACGATTCCCAGAGCAGTCACGTTCACTGCGAAACAGAACAGGCACTGTGTCACAACTTGTCTATTCAGACAAGTAACTCCATAAACTTGGATTCATTATCATCTGGGATGCACGCTCCAGTTTTCTACTTCAACATTCTCCAATACTTGTCTACAGAGTCCATAACTGAACTCTACCTTGTAATCACACAACATGGATGTGTCATGGGCAGTGCTGAGTAAAGGAATTTCACTTAATTAACAAGCATCTAATTACTGATTCAGATACTGAAGAAAAAAGAGAACAAATAAACACTTAGGGAAACACGTCCTCCCTTCCTAGTCTCAGCTTCTCTTGTTTTCACTGTATATTAAACTCAGACCCTTCCAACTCCATTGGTGAGGCAACAGGTGGAGCAGGAGTTTGGGATCAGTGTATAACAGTTTCTTTCTGTTATTCCTTCATGCCTCTTACCCTTGTCCTCACTCTACTCAGTTCTTACTGCTCCTTTTCTCCAGCATGGGTTCCTCTATGGGCTACAGGCCCTTCATTGCAGTATCTGTTCCAGTATAGCTCACCTACAGGTCACAGCTCTTTTGGGAGTGTCCCTGCTCCGGCATGGCTCATGCATAGGGATATCCTTGCTTTGGCATGCGTCACCACTGGGCTGCAGTACCCTCAGAGGCATATGCCTCTGCCATGGAGCACCTCCTTCCAAAAGCACATTAGCTGTGACCCCAATAGTGTCGCCTTCCATGTCTCCTCCGCTTCCTCCTTTTTCTCCAAATACATCTTCAGGTCTCCTTGCATCTCCTCACATCTTTCCTTTTTTATGGCCTCAGGTCCTTTCTCCTGCCCCTAGCAGTTACTGCCCTTTCTTAAACCTACTTAAGTAGCTCTGTGTGATCCTCTGACTGGAGGAAACTTTGGCATGCAATGAATTGTTTTAATTTATTTCAGGCAGGAACTAGCTGTGACTGGCTCAGGGTAGTTCACAGCCTTTTCCCCCACACAAGGCACCCTGCAGAGATCACTGCTGAAACCCTGCCCAATACATTCCACCCTTCACACCTCTGTGAAACAAATTATTCAAGAACACTTTGAATATCTAACCATATACATGCATTATGAAATCTTCCCTTCTTGTCAGACAATAATTGACGTTGGGACTATGTACACATATAGGCAGCAAAATTCCACTCCTTGCCCCAATAAACAGTTTATCAGGGTTTTCTCTATTGTATTTACTCCTCGGAAACTCCATCCCCTCATGCTTGCAGACCAGGCTATAGGGGTTAATGTGTGCTGCCAGGGTCCCAGAGCCCCTGGTTGCTGCTCTGCACCAGGTGATGAGGGCAAGGACTTGGAGCAGGACCAGTCCCAGCTCTTTCTAACGACCTCTCTGTCTAGCCAGCACTTCCATGGGTCCCCTTGGGCACCCCAGTTCTCACCTGCCTGCGTGTTGCATGCACCTTCCCCCATGCACAGCCAGTACACTACCTCGGTCACAAAACCTCCCAGCACCAGGACAATGGCTCCCTCCAGAGTCTCTGGACCACCGCGGTTACTCCCATGCCTGGGGCAGCCATCGCATTCACCACCTGCTGCTGTCATACCTGCTCTGGCATGGGTCCCCTGTGGTGGCACCTCTCCTGGGCATAGGGCTCCCCTGGCACTTGCCTCCACCAACAGACCTCAAGCAGCCATTACCAACCTTTTTTAAATAAGTTCACATGAGGTGCCATGCACTCCTTCGATTGACTGAAGCTTTTGGCAGGCAGTAGTTGCTCCTCATCCCCTCCAGAGCAGCTGGAACCAGCCCAGGGTGGGTTGTCGCTCCCCAGCACAGGGCAGCCAGCAAGTGGGGCCACATCCTAAGGGGGAACAATGGCCAGAGCTGCAGTCAGAGATCTCTCCTACTCCCCGTGTCTCTGCCAGTTAGCTCAGGACAAAAATGTAGCAGCCTGTTGACATGGTTTATCCCCATCCGGCAGATGAGCACCACACACCACTCGCTCACCCCTCCCCCAGCGGGATGGGGAGGAGAACAGAAAAACAACTGCAAATCCTCGAGGGTTGGGATAAGGGCAGGTTACTGGGACAGCAAGGGAGCACAACAGTGCTGATAACAGATAGTAACAATGGGTGATAACAGAGAACGATTTACCAACCCCACCACAGACCTAACTGCTCAGCCCGTCCCAGAGCCACGACACACCCACCCCTCCCCACTAGCCCCCTTTTATGGTGAGCATGATGTCACATGGTATGGAATAGCCCCCGGCCAGCTTGGCTCACCTGTCCTGGCTCCTTGTGAAATTAACTCTATCCTCGCCAGAACCAGGACACCTATGCACGTCTGAGAGCCTACTGCCGTTCCTGCTGTGTGGCTTGGCCTAAGCCATGTCAAGGCAGCTTATATTACCATGCTACCAACAGTGAAATATAGCCATTTATTTTTTAACATAACTTTAATTTTCATAAAAAATAGCAACTTTTTATCTGTATTTCTAGCAGTCAGTCATTGCTAGATTTTTTTGAAGTGCAGTTGTTAGCTGTTACACATTATTAAAATTTTTGCAGTCATTTTGCAATCAAAAGCAGACAGTTTGCTGAACAGTAACTTACCCAGAAACATGTATTCACATCTGCTGATAATCTAGAAGAAAAGATATCAGCTAAATATTTGATCTGAAGTTATTTTCTTCCCATTTTAATCCCCCCAACTGGCTGCCACTCAAGTTTATCTTAATGCAGGGGAGAAAAGAGAGAAATAGAGAAACGTCTTTCTGCCTCTTTAGGAACCTGAAAGAAGAATCTTTGGAGTATTGCATAGGGCTAGAGAAGAAAAGTGGGGGAGAGGGGGAAATTAAGCCATGATATTTTTTGAAGAAGAATCCCAATGAAGATGCAGTGTCTTTGGAAACAGAGTTCATAGCTTAGAGAGTTGAAAGGAGTTTTGTTATCAGTACAGAGCGCTGAGAGACCAATACGCATAAGCATTTAATTAAAACAAATGGAGGTGAATGGCTGGAGGATTTATATACGTATATGTCTCTGTTTTGCTTTTAAAGCAAAGATGAGATTGCTTTTCACAAATAAAAAAGCCAGTGCCTATATTGATTAGCCTTCTACACAATTCATAGGGGCAGTTTGGTGGCAACCTGTTTAAGAAGGTGATTATGGAACATTTTACCTCCTTTTTCTCTATTACAAGATATCAAGAATGCCATAATCTGACAGCTATTGTTCTAAAAAATGAAATTACATTTTTCACTAGTATTTCACTTGATGCAATTTGCAAGGGTCACACATATGAAACCGATTTTTTTTTCAAGAATGAGATCCTAGCATCTTGTGAAATCATGTCACATAGGCATGCAACACAAGCTTTTTTTTTCCGAAGTTTTCTCTTTTTTTTAATAGATATTTAACTCTTCAAAAACTGCCCAAGCATACAGAAAAGCTAGTAGTATGTCTTTTAAGGGTTTCTGCAGTGCCATGCACTTAGGAATAATGGGCTGACAAGAAACTATGCCGTAGCTCTTGGGCATTGTGGTGGTTTAACCTTGGCTGGACACCAGGTGTCCACCAAGCCACTCTATCACTCCCCTCCTCAGCAGGACAGGGAGGGGAGAAAAATAAGATGGAAAAAACAACCCCAAACTCATGAGTCAAGATAAAGGCAGTTTAATACAGCAAAAGCAAAAGGCCGCACATGTAAGCAAAGCAAAACCAAAAGACTATCCTCTACTTCCCGTCAGCAGGCGATGTCCGGCCACTTCCCAGGAAGCAGGACTTCAGCACCTGTGGCAGTTGCTCCGGAAGACAAACGTAAAAATGAATGCCCCCACTTCCTCCCCCTATCTCTCAGCTTCTTATTGCTGAGCAGATGTCATTTGGTATGGAATATCCCTTTGGTCAGTTTGGGTCAGCTGTCCTAGCTGTGTCCCCTCCCCAGATCTTGCCCACCCCGGCCTGCTGCTGAAGGAGGGGAGAAATGTTGGAGAGATAGCCTTGATGTGTACCAGCGCTGCTCAGTAATTGCCAAAACACTGGTGTGTTATCAACATCTTTTGAGCTACCACTACACAGCATGGCACTATGAGGGCTGTTATGGGGAAAATTAACTCCATCTCAGCCAGACCCAATTCAGGCATACTAGTCCTCATCTTTTGTAAGGGTGAAGAACAAAGGGGAGAGATGGAGTATGGATTGGGAAGGGATTATTTACTTACTGCCAACATAGAAAGGACGTGATTTTGTATTTTCTTTTTTTGTTGTTTTAATGTTGTCTTCAACAAGTCAATGATCTAAGGCAGTTGATCAAGCGGTTAGGTTTGAGTTGCTGTGATTTAATAGATGGAACTTTCTTGTGCAAGTATGTATTTATTTGCATGAGGAGCTGTCTCCTAATAAGCTAAAACTGAAAATGATCTAAGAGGAAGATTTTGACAAATAAGTTGAAATTACTTCTCTCTGACACAGCAAGAATGTAAAAATACTTTCCATATCTATATTTTATAACAACATGTGCTGGGAGGGAAGAAGAATCCAAAAATGGGCTGACATTGTCTTTCTGACAGGTGGACATATTTGTAGTGTATAAAATAATGCTTGGCAGTTCTCTGATAAATTACATTAATAAATTTGCTAATTCAGCCATATTCTTGCCTTTCTATTATTCACCCAACTGTCCTAGACAGTGAAATTTATTCATGTTTCTTGAGAAAGTCTACATCTTTCTATTACCATAGACGTGTGGATATATAGGTAGGAGCATTCAGTTTAGATCTCATAGCACTGAAAGAGGAGGATAGACTAAAGGATCTATTTCACATTCACATTACTAAGGGCCATTTAATGTATGATTTTATTTTTTGGTCCATTCAGAAAGTGATGCAGTGTAGCATTTTAGTGAACAAATTACTCCCACTTGTTTGCTTTCATGGACTGAATGTCCTCATTTCCTTTTGTACTAATGCACTCTTAAAAGTTGTATTTTGGATCAGCAAAGTGATTGTGGCAAAGTGGCATCCAACATAGTTTTCTGTGTATTTGAAGTTATGCTTGATTGATTGGCTGTCGTAAATCATTCCTATACTCGAAGTTTGGCAAAGCCAGTTTACACCAGTAGGTCCAGGGTCAAATTCTGAATGCAAACCCCCTACTTCAGAAATCTTAGGTTTGAGCCAGAAATTTACTTTGATTTTTGGCTCTTGTATAGTGTTTACAGAGCTTGTTTTCAAAAGGGCCATGCGAGAGAAAGTAATTGACAAACAAAAAGACATAGTTTTGAGATGCTATTTTAGAGCTAGTTAAAACCTATTCTTTTAGTTATGTAGGTGAAACATAAAATGTATCTTATGTGTGTATTGGAAAATAAATTTTGTAGTTGATCTTCCATGAATAATTTAATATGCACATAGGAAGACACCATAAGACACATCTCAGAATTTGTAGCACATAGATCTTTTGATAACAAAAATAATGGATTAAAAACTGGATATTCTAATTCTTTTTTATGAAAATCCCAATTTCCATCAGCACAGATAATTTGCAAATGTACAATTAATATGTATGAACACTGTCAGGTAAAAATTTAGAAATAAACTTTTGAAAACCTAATTTTCCTCAATTCTTTCAAACAACAGATTGTATTTCCTAGTATTTCAGGATAGACATAGCTTCTAAATTACAATATCGTTTAACAAAATTCTAGAACTTCACTTTGAAGATATCACCTTTATACTATAAACAATTATGATTAGAATCTGATACCATTCTTTTATTTTATTTTTATTTTTAAAAAGGACTCTTATAGTAAACATGATAAAAAGTTGGTCTTTGACACCTGTATTTCTATGTCAATTATACATTTACATAGGGAGTTGACTGAAGACCTGCACAGATTTGGTTTTGGAGAAATTATATATAGAGAAAAGACAGAAGGGAGATGACCATCTCCATTGTTATGTATGTACATATATATATAAAAAATAATATTTTGAAGGCTCTACCATGTGTTCCTGCAATTACCAGGAGAGTAACTAGAAACTGTCATGTGGAATTGCCCTGTTACCTTTTTCTTATTTTTGGAATTGTTCCTTTTTTTCTTGAGATATTTTTCTAACATCAAGTTTGCCCTTAAAACTACATGAATCACTTTCTTCCTACTCTTTTAATACATTTAAAGCAGAGGGCAGAGCACAACACAGTTAATAACTCTGAAGTCAGCCAGAGATTTTGAGACAGTCTCAGTTCACTGAGTGCTGAATGAAAGAGAAGTCCCTCCCATCACCACTTCTTTTTGTTTGTTTGCTTGAAACAAACATATCATATTAGTGTTCTAGCTGGAGAAGCCTAATGTACCTTGAAATAAGTTTTATTATGATGAAGTAATGAATTGAAGTTAGAATGCTGCAGGCCAGGGAAGTTTATAGAGGCTAGTACCTCATGGAGGATGAAATTTAAAATAAAGGCATAAATGTCAGGGGATTATAGATATTGCTTCTGCTGAAATTGCAAGGATTTTATAATAATAAAAAGCCCCCCAAAATTAAAATAAGTCCTATCTGGGCTTCTACAGGTACCAAGGATTCCTCAGTTTCTATGGCAATATTTCCTGTTAAGGATATATCCAATCAGCTTTTGTCTCCCTAGCACAGATTCCAAGCTTGATGTTGAATCATAAACTAGTTTCCCACTGCTTATTATTTAAACAGATTGCCCTCCTTTCTAAGAGTGGGGATGCTGATCTTCCTATAATTCAACGGGGGGGGGGGGGGGGGGGGGTGTGCAGGAAGGGAGTTGTGATGCATGCTACTATACCAAAAATTGAGTAATCCTCCCTGAAGGCAATGAGCCCAAAGCCCTAGTCTCTGAGGCATAGAAAAATATTGAGGAGCCATTACCAAACTCACCATTAAATCACCTTGATTCTGACATAAAGGGTTTAATATTTGCTTTCCCTGCAATAATCTATGGAGGAGTTCAAGTGAATGATCTCGGGATCGTACTTGTTCATGCCGTGTTCATGGACATAAAAGCTTGGCAGAGTCCTAAATGGCAATGATCATGTTTGACCAGTCCTTGCTTTAGCATATTTGCTTTTATATCTAAATAATAATAAATAAAACCTAATGCAATTCCAAGTACATTTTAAAAAAAAAATATTTTTTTTGCTTGTTAAAGTAAAAATGCAGCCTTCAAAAATGCCAGCAAGATTTTTTTTTTAACAGCTGACTACTTACAAATCAACACAATCATGACTTTTAAGTAGTCCTACAGTAAAAAAGCAAGTGGATATGTACAACACAGAAAACCAAATATTAGAAAGAAACCAAGAAATCATTAAAACATTGAGGGGCATCTGATGATTAAGGCTGATGCTTCCCTGCATGCACAGAAAACATCTTAAGCCTCAGAATAGAAGTGTACTTGCACTTCTTGTTTTTATAGGACTCAAAGGAATTATGGCTCATGAAACCCTTCTGGATGCATTTGTGGTCTAATTTAAGAAAACACACCTATCTTGGATTAACTTCCTAGCATGTTCCTTCATGTGACCTATTGTTCATCTTTCTTCTGTTCCTCCTTTCTTCTTTTGTGTCTTTTCTTCTTCTATCCTTCCTTCTTTTCTTCTTTTTTTTATTTAATACTTGAATTAATTCAGGTCATTTTCACTCAGTCCACATATGGATAGTGTGAACACTTTCCATTTTTAAATGTGTGTGTAATTGGCAAAATCTAGTCCCATGGCTAAATTTAGAGTAAGACCACCTCACAGTTTGTCCTATTTTGAGATTTAAATTGGTCACCTAAAAGAAGCATCCTCTTGCCTCCTGAGAAATCAACAATGGACACAGATCCAAATAAAATCAATTAAACTGAAGACTAAAATATTTATGTGCTTACTAATATGGATGATATCAGGGCATTAGTTTCATTCTGGTTTGCTTTCTTTGATTATCTTAAGTGACCAGCATCCATTTTTCATCACTTTCTATGCAGACAAATGCACTGAATTAAATGTCCACCAAGTGCACTTTGTGCCCCAGAAGCGTTGTGGTTACCAGCATGCTAAATCCCCAGTGAGATCCCCTGCCAAGCTCAAAAGACTCCAACAAGTTGATAAGCTGTGCACCTGCCACCAACACACACACACTGTTTCTACTGCTGGGGGGTCCCCTAATGCCGTTATACCAAGGTTCACCGATAGCATCCCGCTCCCAACAGCACTTATGTTATGGGTGGGATGGAGCAAACCACAGTCCCTGTGGGAGCTGGATACTTGGGTGTATTTAAGAATCAGCAAGATCTGAGGTTTTATTCTGCTTGATGATCTCATACACTTACTCACTTGCTCTTCCCTAGCTCGCTAGATCTGGACTTCCCAGCGGAGAGGTGTGAGGCTCTGATAACAAGTGAATGTCGCAAACACCCATCTTGACATGGACAGGGATGGGCTGATGATGACCAGGGAGTGTTGAACAAGAATGGAGCCTGCAGAGGCAGGATAACGTCTTGTGAGACCACTCATCTATTCCTAAAACATGTAAACAATGACCATCTGTGCTCTGTGCACCATGTGCCTGTGACAGATCGCCACTCACTTGGTCAGCCCTGAAGGGGGGGGGCAGTGAGTCCGCAGGACCCCCACAACCCACCGACTCATTTCTGGAACATTTCTGAACATTCCTGAGCACATACTGAGCCTGCTCAGTGATGACAGACCCCTGCCTATGGGGTGGGCACATCGGGTTATAAAAAGTGGAAACATAAGTTTTCAGCGCGCGCCCACCACCTGAAGACTACAACTACGAGCTGAGAACATCGCTGGGTGGTGATATCTTTTTTTTCTCTCTCTCTCTCTCTTTTCTTTCTCTCTTTCTTTTCCTCTCTATCACTCTGTCTCTAACTTAATTTTTGGCACATTAGGATAATATTGTCACACGTTTTGCTAAATGCCTACCTTTCATAGTTCTGCTAGATTTTGAGCATTGTTATGACCTTTGCCAAGCCTCTATCTTTTGTAGTTCCACTGAGTTTTAAGTAAATTTGTGATTGGTTTGAACCTCTGAAGTAATTGTCATTACTTCTGATTACTGCACAGAGAAGTAAAAAGTTAACCTCACTCTCACCCCCTGCGTGGGATGGGACAGGAGGTCACCCCTGGCCCAGATTGGTCAGGCAAGAAAGTCATACAGCTCCTGCTGTGCCGCTGCTTGCAGTCACCTGTCTCAGGCATCACCGGCCAAGCTCCCTGAGTGGCCCCCAGCATTTGTCTCCATGGAGCTGTCAGATCTTCAGGATCTTCCCCCACTTCCAGGATCTTTCCTCCAGCCAGGATCTTCACCTTCTTTTCATGTACCCTTCCTCTGATGAAGACTATGTCACTTAACGAGCTCTTCTTTTCCACCACTTGCTCTCCTTTTTGGAGCACCAGGCCCTCCATTTTCTCAGCCTGAATAATCTGTATGTAGAAGCACAATGTGTCTGCAGCCTCCCCTGTCTCATGTCTCTGCTAACTGAAGGATTCAGGACATGACACTTTTGTTTAGACCTGGTGTTCTCAAAATTTACAAGCAGCCCATACCAGCTGCAGCTAGTAAGCAGCAGGTTCTGCTTGAGAGTTCAACAGTTTAATTTCAGACATTCACCCCTACATACAGGTGTTAATGTTTGCAGTTTAAGTTATTTTTTTCCCTGTGACAAGTATAAGCTAGGAAATTGTGACAGGAAAATACTTAAACAAATCAGAAGCCATGGTCAAGTAAGCATCTTATTTTAGAGGATCTCTATCTGGTCTTTTTACACTAAATACTAAGCTATGCAGCACAATAGGGCTTTAAGATGCAGTAATTGACCTCAAATTAAGACCTTGCTTCTCTGGAGCTTTTAAAACCAGAAATCTTGCTTAAATCTATCTTCACATATAATTTCTAGCACTTTCTGTTCTATAATTTTGTTATTTTATCAGATGGAGTGAAGGAATGCCAAGACTCATCCTGGTGGACATATTTTAGATACATTTCTTTCACACTGCTTTCAGATATCTGTATCCTTTAAAAATACTGTTTCTTGTAAGTAATTACTTGTAGAAGTATTAAGTATTTTTTTAAATATTAATATAATAATATTAATAATACTAAGTATTATTTTAATAATATTATTTTTATAATATTAATAATATTAAGTATTATTTTAAAGTGAAATAATTGAGAAAAGACTTTCTTGTATTATAGTTTTGTTTTAAGCTTGCATTTTTTCCATCCTCATTTCATTCAAACAATGTGTTCTACGATTGCTACAAATGGGTCAAAATGTTGTCTCTGAACAATGCTATACAATATAATCATATGGCAACTTAAATCTTTCTATAACATAAAAATCACAAAAATGGTTGTAGAATGGGAATTCTTGTAAGCATGTTATTGGAACATATGTCTCACCATAAGGGTGGCTGTGGAGGGGGCACCCTTCTTTCGCTTCAGTGCTGGCCCTAGTAATGAAGTCCAATATATTAAGTCAAATACACTGATTCAGTTATTTTCTATCGACAGCTCTCTCTGCAGCTCAGTTGATGCACTAAAGGGGACTAAAGTTTTTTGTCTGATTTTGCTTCAACTAGATGGACTGAACAAATTGCTAGATCTTGTTAACTGACTAAAAGTTTGATATACATCATAGCACCTAATAGTCTTTTCCTAGTGACTGAATGGAAAAATATGAAAGAATGAATCCTGCTCTGGTTGGGTGAAGAATCAATTAAGTCAGTGGAAAAATAGCTATTTCTGGCAGTTTCACCACAAGCACAGTATTTCAAGGTGGCTGCTGGTTCTTCAGAGACGTAGTTTTGCTCCCTTGTACTCAACCTTTTAATGGCCTCGGCTTAGCTGTCTTTCTTCACAGAGAAAATGGGTTTCTTTGAGTTATATTGCTGAAGGTAACAAACTTTTTTTTTTTTTACAGATGGACGGGTGAATGAAGTGTGAAAAGGGGAGACAAACTATGTTGCAGAAGAACATAGGCAGGGTTGACAAAATCATGTGAACAAGACCTGCTGGCCATACGTGATATATAGCACTTCAGTTATCTTCTACTAATTTAGCAGTGTGCTTAAAATGAAGCATACTTTAAACTGGCAAGGCGTCAATCTCTAACATAACTACTTATGCCTTGTCTGACCATCACAGAATGGCATCCCTTGAATTTTCTATATGAAACAGCCACACTTTCTGTAGAGTGAGTTAAAGAGTATTAGATGTCCTAACATTGCTGTAACAAAGTGTAATTGACTGCAGTATGGGGAGAGCAGTGTCATTCCTTTGCAGTCAATGCTTGCAGTGATCATAGGCAAAAAGTAGGTATGATTACTGGGGCAGGCCTTTTGCTTTCTACTCTAATTGGACAGACTGACCTGGTTGGAAAACAGTAAGAACCAAGACCCTTTCATCCAGAACTCAAACCAAACACTTCTTATGAAAGACTTTGCCTAAGAAGAATACATGCTTCTCAGGAAGGAAAGGTAAAGTTCTGACTCCCCTCTTAGGAGAGGAAGTAGACAAGAATAAAACCACTTGCAGTTACTTAAGGAACTGCTCTGAATGACATTTATGAATTCTGTTCAAAGAATTGATGGGTGTCTGAAAGAAATAGCCATAAATTCTACAGATTTATGTCATAGAAATACCACTGAGTATAAGGGGTCTGATTTTTACACTAATCTTATATAAATACTTCTGGGCTTATTGTATTGGATTAATTTCTGGTTTGCTGCAGCATGATGAGATATCAGAATCAGGCATATAAATTTTTACCTGCTCTCAGTAAGTAAGCTACAAAGCGGGTGGCCCTGACTGCAAGTCAAATAGTGAAGCATGAATGGATTAACATCAAAACATTTTTCTTTCTTCCTTTCTAACTGAAATTGCTTTCAGCTTGCTGAATTTCTAATGCATCCTCTGGTGATCACTTCCTCAGTCTGCCATTCCCTCTTTTCTCTCTCATCTGCTCAGCTCTGATGATCATGCACCATGCAGAGGTATGAGCTGTATTTTTAGATGCAGAGACATAATTGATTTTTCCCGTTCAGTTGCTATGAGGAGTAACTAGATACTTTGTCACTTTTAAGTCTAGAAAGTTACTATTTCTTTACCTCCACTCCATTTCATCATACCTCAGTGAGGATTGTGCTGAAGGGATATATGAATCCCTAGCTTTTAATTGGCTTTTATGAATCATTTTCAAGGTGTTTGAAATTGTAGAAAAAAGTCTAAAATAATTTAAAGGGGATGTTGATTCCTTTTTGTCTTTTTTTTTTTTAAATCATTTTACAAATATACTTAATTGTATCTTGAAGAGTTTTGCGTTCTCAGAGTAAGTCTGATTAAATCCTTGAATTGATATTTTCAGTTAATGAAAATTTTCATGGAGGAATTAAAACATAGTGTAGACAGAGTAAACCCTTAATTTTTTGTTAAAGGCAATATGAAAATGAGATGTCATTGCTATCACATGCTACCAAAATCGATTTTATAGTGCTTAGAATTAACAGTCAAGTCACAAGCCTATTGGCAGTGCAGCTGCACTTAGTTGGAGAAAGTTTTCATGCCATGAAATATAATTTTCTTGGGAATACATGCCACATATCCTATATTCCATATTATCCAACAGATACTCATACTATTTTTTGCTGCAAGAAGGTAAAACTGCTAATGGAAGCTCTGTGAATAGAATGACAAAGAGCAGTGCTCCATCAATGCATTACAAAGCAACTAGGCTATTCCATTCCTACTTTTTTTTTAATCATCAAAATATTTTCCTTGCCACTTCATGCTCTGTAACACAACGTCTATGTTTCTGTTCCTTTAATACAACAATGCATAAGCATTACAGGTTTTTTTAATCTACTTTTTTTAAACTTGAACAGTTATCCATTGCTAGCTAGCAAAATCATATACCATACACTGGAAAAAAATTCCCAGGAATTTCCAGATGTTTTTTTCAGGAATAAAGTCATATTCTTTTTACTGATTTGTTTGAATTTTCCTGATCAGTCATGTGAAAAGTCCAAATTCAAGTGATTGTGTAAGCTCAAACAAGTCTCCTCAAAGTAATAGGATCACAGTTCTTGCACCCAAATGCAACACAGACTTCAAAAAAGAAATGTAGTCATGCAGCATGAAAGGCACAGCTTACAAACTCTGTTTTCTCCTGATGTGAGTCTCCTCTTATTTTTTTTTCCATGAGAACATTACATGTAAAACAACTGAGACTTGAGAACCTTGAATGTTTCTATTTAATCCACTACAGAATTAAGCCTAAGCAATGGAATGAAGCTGTTTGAATGAAATTGCCTGTATCTAATACAGTACATCTTTACAATTAAAGTGTCATTTCTGTTCATTTAATATGCTCTGTTACTTGCCATACCACACTTTTTGTATCTGTAACACCAGGAGGTTTTCTGCTTGCTTTCTCAGTCTTTCTTAGGCAGAATTCTGTTTGGAAAAATTAAATACTCATAAAAGTTTCAAGTGTCTTAATAGGAAACTATGGAGAAACATGGAGTTCACTGATGTGAGCTTTGGGCTACGTATTTAAACATTTCAGATTAAAAAATTACATTCACTTAATATACACATGAAATGGACAGCAGCTGGGTTTGTCCTGTGGTAGTTAATTAGCTCTCTAATCCATTATTGCTATTAGTGGTTTCAGCTGTAATATCACTTTGTATCAATTTAAAAAAAGCACTTGGAGAGCAACTTAGCAGAAGGGAAAAAGTAAGAGGGCATCTAGTAGTAAAGGTGGGTTATATTATTACTATGTTATCATACAAAATAATGTATTTCATATTTTCCCAAGTATTTTGTACAAGCTAAAGCATGTTAGTAAACTTCCATGGAAAACTTTTTTCAGATCATTGGTTGTTAGTATCAAAAGGACATATTTCAATGTAATTTTGTTTGTTTCTCTTTGGTTAGTACCATTAATCAGATTTACTTTGAAATTATTTTCTTGACTTGGAAGTGATTGTCAAACTATTCACATTAAAACCCAATCAAACAAAAAACCCCAATCAATACTTAATAACCTTAAGTAAGAAGAGGCAGAGGTAGTGCTAGAAGGCTGTAAGCTTTCCCTAGGAAATAGCTATAGGGACTATATTCTGGCCTTTTTAGAGCTGCATAGTAGGGTCAAGTTGGTGTAGTCCAAGATGGTTATCCTGAGGGAGAATGATCAAAAAAAGAGAGAAAAAAAAAAAAGCAGAGAACATGGCCTGCGGTTATTGTTCTACTGCTAAAATAAATATTTTTCCATTTTTGTTTTTACCCTTTGTAAGAGACCAAAATACTGGCTCAGCTGCCTTGCTGACTCACTTAAGTGCTTGTGTAAGTGAAATGAGCTGCTGGGAAGCCCATCCCTCCACAGAGGTGAAAGAAAATTTCAGGGAAGACTGAGATCATATTGCTAAGCTGAAGTGAATGTTCTTTTTATGGAAATAGTGCCCCTGAAGAACTACTGTTCCAAATCTTCAGGTACAAAGATCTGTTTGGTTCTTGAGTTATATCTCAAAAAGTTTCACTGGTACCAAAGAACCGTACTTCCAGGAAAATACAATTCGTAAGCCAAGGGAAACCTCTGGCCGATTTTGAACATTAGGGTATGCAGATGATAGCAGATGAATGATACAAAAAGAGAAGATTCCAGTTAAAAATAGGCTGTGATTGTAAATTAATTGACTAAACCCCTAACTTCTAAGGCTTACTAGCTGGACACCAGACAGACAGGCAGATAGGTGTTTAAATGTGAATAAACTGAAGACACACTTTTGACAATATTACTCTGTAACATAAAATGAGAACAAATGGCAGCATTAGAATTATCAAAATTATTATCGAATATGAGGTTAACTCCTAGTCCAGAGGCTAATCAAATTACATGAAATTTCACACCTACAAAAGAAATTTTAAGCAGAGACATACAGGTATAGTATTGGTAAAGCAGAACTCAATTAACCTTCAAATGTTTTCTTGACTGTAACAAATGGACACAGTAGGATCACAAATGTAGGTGAAGCTAGTTCAACAGCATCTTATTCAAGAGAATGTGCATGCTAGGAAGATTGTCAGTGGTCACAGACAAAATTAGCAAACATAAAGATTCAGCTAACTAAAGAAAACTTTTAACTTGTGAAATAGGGCATACAATTCCAAAATTCTCCTTCTGAACTAGCTATTGATTAATTGAAGGGTAATTTTCTTGTCTGAAGAAAAATGGTATTAATAACTATTTACTCCTGTAGTGTAGTCTCATATATTTTGCCAGGGTCACAAACATACACTTGTGGTGGTGTTTTTTCTATGTCATGAGGAGGTTTTCTACAAAAGCAAGCAGCACAGCCTCTTGTCTATATATGATAATCAAACTAATAGGGTCAAGAGTGATAACCAAGTCCTTGGGATATATGTTACTAATTAGTATTTACAATAGTCATGAGCCAAGCTGGAAGATTTAGTGCTGCATGGTATATAGATATATATACTAAAAGTCAGAATTTTCCATGCAAGTGCTTTCAGCTTCTTTTTAGCCTAGGTGCAGTTTGTAATCTTCATCCTCTTTCTTCCTTATTGAGCTTAATCATCCAGCAAGCAACACATTTCACAATTCAAACTAAATATGCTTCAACCAAGGGAGAACAAAAATTGAAAACAATAGTTAAGCATACATTCAGATACTTTACTGAACTGCAGCCAGAGCTTCAAACAGATGCTTTATGCCTGATTGAACCCTTTAGTTTCTTTTTTTTATCCTGGCCATGTATTGTCTGTATATTGTATAATTTAAGAAAAAAATCACTAAAATCCTGCTTTTGGGGCTTTAAAGAATTTTACAGAACTACATTCAACTTACTTTTTCCTACTGGTTTTCTGACGGTAAGGATTTGCTCCTTATCTGTATGAAATGTTAAGAATCTGGAACATGTCAATGTCTCCTTTGTTAAAAAAAATAAAAATAATCAAGTAATATGAAGGTAGGTATTGGTTGCCTCTGTACTATTTTTCTTACCTTCTCTTCATTGCTTCCCCTTGTATGGATAATTATGCTTTGATATAACAGGGTGAAATAACTGGAAATTAAACCTTTTAAAAGTCAGTATTAAATTCTGAGAAAACACAAATAAGCACAGGAGGTATCTTTGCATCAAGCCTGTTCTTACCAGCCTAACGAGATTTAACATGATCAGAACCTTCCAGCTTCTTTAAAAAAAATACTGTGATGCTTCTGATTGAGTGTTTCTTCATGACTGGCACTAAGGAACACTGAAAGAGAAGTTAATCTTCAGTAGGATTGTCAGAGTCATATATTACACTTGAGAAAATTGAAATATTTCTGTCTTAATCTTGCCATTTCCTGTTCAAAGTGGGGAAGAAAAGTGAAAAAGGAACTGAAACTCGATTTTTTGAAATAGTAATCTTACACAATTTTTTGCATTGATATTCATCTAATTTAATGTGATACACCTGCAAGCTCCAGTCAGTTCTATGCCTTGCATGAAAAACATATTTAAAGCATTCTCTTTCAGAACAGTACTCGACTGTTGCTGGCTGAGATTAGTTTTCCTTGTCAAAGAACAATTGACACAAAAGGCAACTTAAATCAATAATTTTATTGTAAATCAGTAGCCATCCTCCCAGTGCTTATGGCTATTTTTCTCCCAAACTTAGAATCACTTCTGTTGAGTTTATTAGTTACCTACAGGAGGAACACCACTTTCAAGCATTTTCTATGTTTCTGTATATTCTCAGAAAGCTGTCCAACGTAAAACCTTAAATCAGGCATATTTGGTCTACAAATATGAACAAAATATCAGGAATAAATGTAAAACCAACTTTATGCCACACGTCCATCTTTTTTCTTCCTGTTCTTTAAACAGGAAGTAGATCTGACTGTTACTGTTTGAACTCAGTCTTACTGAGTCAGTTTGTTTAGGAGACTGCAACATTCATTTAGCAAAGATCAGTGGCCGAGACTTTCAGGATTGTCTGCCAATCATGTTAAAAATGCAAATCTTTCTACAGGTAACTAAATGATGTAACCATCATACCATAACAAAAACAAACCTCAAAAAAACCCAAACAAAACAGCAACCAAAAAATTGGACATTTTCCAAAGTGTCCAGTTATCCATGGGTAGTGATGAATACAGAATCCCTGGGCTGAACAGCTTGACAGAAGAAGTGGAAAAGACAAAACTGACTGTGCATGCTGATACCTTTAATTATAAATTGTCTTCATTTTTTTAATCACTGTGTTCACAGTCTATTGTCCTATTCTCGGATATAGAATGTTACAGAGAATGCAATCGTGAGAACTCTAACTATAGTTCTTAGCTTACATGTTTTTTTCCTTTAGTTCTGTATACAGATTGTACCAATACATTCCTTTACCACAGCATAAAACTGAAGAGAACCTTGTTAAAAATACCAGTTTCTATGGAGAAACCAAGATTCTTGTGATTTTAAAACTACCACCCAGCTAACAGCATCCCTAGTGATCAGTACTGCTGTAAGTACACCTAAATCTCTCTCTGAAATGCTCCCTAATCCCTGGGAGACCTCCTCATCTTTATGAGAAAGTCAGCCACTTTGAAGAGTGCATCTGAAGGAATTCCTCCCTCTGGGCTTTTTTTTTTTTTTTTTTTTTTTTTTTTTTTTTTTTTTTTTTTCTTAATATAATCAGAACTTATTTCCTCACCTGGAGGATAACAACAGGGTGTTATGAGGATGACTGTATCTTGTCTCTAAAATTGTCATTTCTTTCTCTTGTTCCTTATAAACAAATGTGCTCAAAAGTACTGACAGACATAAAGGGCTTATATAGGAAAACAACACTTAGCTTGAAGCATGTATTTGTTTCCCAGTCATCCTGATGTAATGAACAGTCACTCACAGAATTTTTCTTCTGGGATTGGTTTAATTCAGATTATACATTGAATTATTGAAGAAAATCTGTAACTATGTTACAGATTTTGCTCTTGTCCAATAATGAATAATCAAGCTATTTCTCCCTGTTACTGAATTCTCCCAGTCTGTACTCCTGACTGTGCTCACTGGGTTAGGGCTCCAATCCACTCTGGTGCTTGATATGCAAATAAAACAAAAGGCTCCATTTGCTGAATAATTTGTTCACATATTGACCTGTTCCAAACTAGCCCTTCTTGTCATTTCCTCCACAGACAATTTCTTCAGTTCATTTACCCCACACTGTTCATTCACAGTTTGATACATGGTTCAATATATTATTTCATTTGATACAGATTTCCTCAAGAGAGTGGCAGTGACTCATGGCTGCTCCTGAGTCACTGTTGATTTTGTAGCAACAGATGAAGAACTGTAGGGAATAAAACCAGACTATTATTTACTATCCGGGTATGGTGATTCTTTAATTTGTAAGGAAAATACAGTAAACCAGAGCAGCTTCTACCTACTGAAACAGTCTATGCCGTTCTAAAAGGCAACAGAATTAAGTTGGCCAAACTGGGGATGATGTGAAACAAAACAGGCATATGTATTAAGAAAGCAAAAGCAAATCCATTCCCTAATCCTGAATAACGATGTCAACTACTACCACTACCATTGGATAAAGAGTATTATTTTTTCTGTATTTTTACTGATACCTGTATATATTTAATACCTTTCTGCATTCCCTGGCCAAGAAAAGATTAAAAACTTGACAAGCCCTGCAATAAAAATGTATCAGAGACAACACGAATCAGGCAACAAGCCAATTGCTCTAAACATTGTTAGCTACATTTTTCAAATTTGATAGAGATCAAAGAAGACTCATATAAATATCAAGCTCCTGGATAACTTTCAGAATACTTAATTTTAATTTAGCTAGTACTACATGAGAAGAGTTGCTAAAGGTGTGTGTTAAGACAGGTGTTATAATAATATATACATACTGTTATTTGTTACTGCATGTCAGATGAACTGTGTGGCAGAAACATAGACCTGTACAATATATGTTTTAATACTGTTCCACAATCCTCAAAAAAATCATTAAACATTCTTTCCTTTCATTTTTTTTTTTTTTTTTACTACTACTACTACTACTAGTATTTGTATTTCCTTGACATTCAAAAATTAGTATTGAAAATTCTTCACACATTTGAGAGTGAGAGAACCACTCAAGGGCAGTTGTAGAGATTAATCACTTAGCATTATCATATCTAGACCAGGAAATGTTTTAGAATATATCATGGAAGAATACAACACACCCTGTAGGGGTGGAATGAATGAGTTTATCAGTCTTTGTTTCTTTCTGTTCCCCATGAATTTTTAGGAGGGAAATTTTGTTGAAATACTTGTGTCCCCCTTTAAGAGGATAATTCCTATCATAATTAGTGTTCAAAAGCTTTTCTAAAACCACATGGAATAATCTATTTCATAAATGCACCTGATAAACTAGCCTTTAATGTTATATTTTTCCTCCTATTAGTGGAATAAAACATTAAATTTGTCATTTTAGAAAGCAAGTTTCTTTCCATGTCATTTTACATTTACTTGATGAAAATAACTCTGGAAAAGTCTCTCATGCTGTTCTGTTCACCAGAGAAGTTAAACGTGGAAGTCATCATGTATTAAGTAGCATTATATGCTAACATTAAATGACTGCAAACTACTGATATGCTTTCACATATTATCTCTCTGGGACATCTGTCAATATTAATACGGTAAGTGATTAAGCAATCATCCTTAGTAAATAAGTATCAGATCCAAATGCATCACCCTTCAAGCAATTAAATGGAAGCTTAGCAATAGAAGATTAACATACTATTATTTTAATTACATTATTTATGCCCATTTTTACTTTGTGAAAATTAATAGGTGGTTAGAAAACAAACAGCAAGAATGGGCTCAAATTCTTTGGGACATTCTTTTGTTTCATTTGCCATTATAATCCCCTCATAAACAAGACAGGAGGACTCTCCAGTTGTTTAGTCATGAGCTCTGCAGTAGGTCAATTCATTTTACCTAGCAGTTAGAGAAGAGTACTATTTGGCTCTGTTTACCACTCTGCCACAGATTTGCTGAATGACTTTGGGTGAACCAGTCAATCTCAGTATCTCCTATCTATGCAGCTGGAAAATACATATAAGAATCAGTAGCACAGTGGTGTGGTTTAACCCAGCAGGCAGCTGAAACAACCACACGGCCGTTCGCTCACTCCCTCCACAGTGGGATGGGGGGGAGAATACAAAAAAAGTAAAACTCCTGGGTTGAAATAAAAACAATTTAATAGGACAGAAAAGGAAGAAGCTAATAATAATAACACCAACAATAAAATGATAATTAATAATAATAATAACAATAATAGAATATACAAAATGAGTGATACACAGCACAATTTCTGACCATCCGCTGGCCAATGACCAACTAATTCTCGAGCCGTGGCCCTCCCTGGCCAGCTCCCCCCAGGTTATATACTGAGCATGATGTCGTATGGTATGGAATATCCCCTTGGCCAGTTTGGTTCAGCTGTCCTGGCTGTGCCCCCTCCCAGCTTCTTGTGCACCTCCTGCAGAAGGATCATGCCTCCTCGCTGGTAGGGCTTGGGAAGCTGAAAAGTCCTTAGTTGTAAACACTGTTTAGCAACAACTAAAACATTAGTGTATATTATCAACATTATTTTCATACTAAATCCAAAACACAGTACTATACCAGCTATTAGGAAGAAAATTAACTCTATCTCAGCCAAACCCAGGACATACAGAGTAACGTAACACACACATAATGGAGTTCACTCATTTCTTCAGGAAAAATGGAGTCTCACTCACATATATACAGACTATGTAAGTTTACTGACTTTTATATCTATCATTACACCTAAGAGAAAAAGCTGTGAGATTCTGTACTGGTAATATTAAAGCAAATAGGGAGGATAACATGGAAGTAAACCTCAAATGTTCATGTTGTATTCTGCATGCTCACTGCAGACTCAGAAAAAGCAGGAAGAAAATTTATCTGAATTTTAATAGCTAGTAACAACTTGATCAAAAAAATTAAGACATGATAATGACAAGCCCATTAAAATTTAGTGTATTTAAATCAAATTTAGTAGTCTGGGAGTACACCTTTTACTACTATCTTCTGAATACAGTCATCTTCTACTTCTTACAAGCACTTTATCATCAGCTGGCATTGAAATGAACCGTAATCACTCTTCTCACTTATGCACATTGGGCCCTCTGTCCCACAAAGTAAAAGTACATCATGGGATATCATCACAAACTTCCTATTTCAACTTGAAACATTATGTGTAAAGTAGCTGGTAACTTGAGTCAAGGTATATCACATAATAAAGAACAAGTCTATAAGCAGAAGGTGCTTTATTATAGTCTAGTCATATAAGATCAAAAAGAAGCTCTTCTGAAGGAGCTTCAGATGCATTTGTTCTTTGATGTCCTATACAAGAGTGTCCAGTGGGCCAGCTGCTTGTTCTTGGTTTCATATACATTACAAAGTACACAGGTTATAATATGAATTGAACCGTATAGGTAACCAGTGGGTATGTTTTGGACTGTCATCATAAATGAAATACCTACCTGTTTTTAAGACTTTTTAGCTATAAGCAAAGTTGGCTCTTTTAAAGTAGCTCTTTGGCACATATGTAAGCTGATGTAGTTTGTGTCCAAGATTTCCTCCAACTTTTGTGTCTAAAACAATGGAATTTTTCAATTAAATGCCTACTGCAATTGCTGACCAGCACTGGAGAAAGATACAATGTATAGTTGCCAATATAATCAATACATTAGTTCTGATCCTAGACATGCTGGCTCAGCACTGTCTTTTGTGAGGAAGACTTGTTTTAGGATAGAGAACTTGCTTTAGCAGTAGTTGTCAGAGTGTACTGATGCCTGAGTTTCTGCACAAAACATAGGATAGGACAAGTTAATGCCACCTTCACTACTACCACCACCACACCATTCAACCCAGAAGGTGAGGGACTCCAGGACCTGTTGCTGCTTGGAAAATGTTTTGTGACAGGGGTAGCATGTGGCAGATGCTAGCTGCAGGATCAGTAGAGTGAGTGGTGGCTTTAAAACAAAGGAAAAAGAAGGGGCAGGAACGACAGTGGCTGTGTGTCAGAAGTAACAAAGGCTGAGTCAAGTCTTGCCTGCTCACCTCTGCCTCACCTACTGGAGGGCAGTACTTTTCATACCGGGATTGAGGATGTTGCAAGGGGGATGGAGGACAGACAGGCGATGGACAGGGAAAGCATAGCAAGATAGGGTTGGGGAGAACTGACAGTACAACCTGTCTGTAACTTTAAATGTTCAGGCTCTGCTACTACAACTGTTAGCTGTAATCCTCTAAGCTTTCACACTGAGTATGCAAGATCTCTTTCTATGGCTATAGTCCCAGTGAGCCTCACTACTACTTGTTTCATTATAGCGAGAAGCTGGAAAAATATCTGTGAAGTTCATAACAAGTTTGGACAATGTAAACTGCTGGATAATAGCTTAAAATAGTCTATTTGATGAATATGGTCATGTCAAGCAGTGTGTGACTAATGTGAAGCTGTGAGAGTGGCAGGGAAATAAGATATCAGGGACAAAGTGGGGGGAGCTTTCAATCATGCTTGGAAATATGACATCCCTTCTCAAACAGGTGATTTCTCATTAAGTGTCTTTTGACATTCCCCAAGCATTAATACACCTGTTGAGAAAATGGCACTTGTCCTGAGGACAAAAGAGAATGTCAGTTTTGAACAGCAAAGGCTGGAAGACTACTTAGTACCAGTAGAGATTGCTGTAAATTTTGAAAAAATAAACATCTTCAATAAATCAGTATTTTCCAAGGAGGAGAAAAATGATGCTTATGCAAAAAAATCTACTTATGGCAGACTGAAATCTTTTTAAAGAAATCTCTGGGAACTAGTTTCTCATATTGAAATGTGGAATGATCATAAAATCTTACATTACAATTTTACCTGATCGAAATTAGGAGTCCTTATGAAGGACAACATTTTATAAAATTAAAGATACAAGAGGTATAAGGTATATTTGTTCACGTATACAAAACCATGTTCTTTGGAAGTGGATTTTCTGCAGAGTTACAAGAAGTTTGAGTGGATTCTGTTTTGTGTCCTCATTTCTAACAAACAGAGCTAGAGCAAAGAATTAAAAGGAATTGCTATGAAAATCTCAAGGGGGTTTTTTTTGTGGGTTTTTGGTTTTTTTTTTGAGGAAGAAATTGTTCAGAACTTAGAACTATCTGGCAGGTAGTATTGCTGTCAAAAATTTATTTATTCCTTATATAATGTAATGTGGTAACATAAGGAAGAAAGAAGTCAGTAGGATATTTTACATACATTGAATTTGTATTTGAAAGTAAGGATACATAATTACACAGATCAGGGTAATAGTTTTCCTTTAAGTTTGGTGGTGTCAATTTGTCACTATTCAAACAGTTCTAGTTACCTTGTTCATGCAAAGTTTTAGCAAATTTGAAGACATGGAAATAAACTACCATGATAGAAAATGAAGGAGGGAACTGTTACTGTCATGACTGGAGAAAACTCTTGCAAAGCTTTTTGATCCATTGAGTGTCCTGATATTAACATGAAACATAGCAATGGGTCCAGTATAAATCTACTGGATAACCAGGAGGAACACTAAGGAGGGAAATCATAACTGATGACAATTTGCAATAGAAGTGTACAAATTAACATGCAGTGGTCTTTTCTAGGGGTTATAAACCACATGTAAAAGGTAAATTAATTTGAACAGACTTGTCTACTTAGAGCACATGAGAATAGTTTATGCAAAGAATCTGTCATTTAGAATTACAGTCCTTATATTATTTTTAGGGATTTACTGTTTGCATAAGAACATATTACATTTAGAATACACATTACTACAACGCTCCACACTGGCAAGCAAGAGTAGGCAAGCACTGCTTATTATGTGAGCTTGTGGATCAGTTGACACTTTACTAATAAAAATGTATTTTATCTTTAAAAGCTCAGAAATTTTGCCTAACCATTATTCTATTTTTATTGCACAGTTAACGTCATGATGTCAACCCAAAATATAGTACATTGTTTTTGATGAACACTCAAGGTTCAAAACTCTAACCTCAGCTAAGAGGCTTTACACTCCCAGTTGGAATAGCTTCATGCTTCTTTTAAATGGGTCATTTATAAAGAAAAAGGAGGGCTGTTAATTCACATGGCAACTTTACCAAAACCAAGGCTGAACAAAAGCTAAAATAGTATTTGCTTAAAAACCAGGCTGTGTCTGGTTCATGAAAATGTAAGTCCAAGGCCAAGGCCAAATAGTCTGCTGTCAAATCCTCTACCACTTAAATTTATTTCCAAATATCCACAGATTTGAAGGGGGGATCAGCACAAAAAATTTAGAAGCTGAGTGTACAGGCATCATTGTTCTGCAAATACTGATTGCTATTGTCATACTGTGAGAGATCGGACTGTAAGAACTTTTGTCTTTAAGATCTCCTGCTCTGGCGGAAAACCCCTCCAGCTACTGAGCGTGGTAAGGAAGATTGCCGGGCGGTAGAGACTTTCAACCTGCAAAAAACGCCCTGCAGGGTCATGTGCCGCGGAGTCAGATAACAGCCCCCGTGAAGAACGGGGCTGGAACTGCAAGAAGTGTGTGCGCATGTGCAGGAACACGGAGCCGTGTCACACGTGCCATTGTGAAGACCACCACCGGTATAAAAGGGAACTGCCAAGATGAGGGTGTCTGTGCCTTCACCCACCGCCGCAGAATGAGAGATTCGGACCCACGGGACGCTGTGGATCTGTGCCTTTGCCCACAAGACGCTGTGGATCTGCCCCTTCGTCCATGAGACGCTGTCGATCTGTGCCTTCGTCCACTGTCGCAGAATGAGAGATTTGGACCGCTGGACACACTGTGGATCCGTGACGGTGACTATTCTTGCGATTCTATCCCAGAGTCTTGCTTGGGTTTCTGCCTTTCTTTTCTGCTCTGTCCTATCGGTCTTATCAGTTACCTTTACCTTTTTTTTTTACTTTTTTTTTTTTCATAATAAAAACTGTTTCTGGCATATGGCATTTGACCTCGTTTGTGTCTTAATCTCGCTCTTGGGATTGTATCGAAACCTCCTCGACGTTGGATCGGGACACATACCGAAAAATGTCTGCTGAATAATGAGATGGTCCATTTTAGAAAATTGTTTCTGGCTAGACGACTTTTCTCATTACAGTAAGATCTAAACTCCAGTCATTTTCTATTTTTTTTTTATGATGCAAATGCTTCCCTTCCCAGGTAGCTTATTATTCAGTCATATGTGTGCCATATTTGTATATTGTGCTGAGAGAGGCCCTGAGGTGGATCTAGAGAAGCCCTGAGAAGAAGGACTTGGGGATGTTCGTTAACAAGAAGCTCAACATGAGCCAGCAATGTGGCTTGCAGCACAGCCAGGCAACCGTATCCTGGGCTGCATCAAAAAGAAGCATGACCCACGTTGAGGGAGGTGATTCTCCCCCTCTACTCTGCTCTCATGAGACCGCACCTGGAGTACTGCATCCAGCTCTGGGAGCCCCAGTACAAGACAAACATGGATCTGTTGGAGCAAGTCCAGAGGAAAACCACGAAGATGATCAGAGGGCTGGAGCACCTCTCCTATGAGGACAGGCTGAGAGAGTTGGGGCTGTTCAGCCTGGAGAAGGCTCTGGGGAGATCTAATTGCGACTTTCCAGTACCTGAAGGGGGCCTACAGGAAAGATGGTGAGGGACCGTTTACAAGGGCATGTAGTGATAGGACAAGGAGTGATGGCCTTTAGCTGAAGGAGGGTAGATTTAGATTAGATATTAGAAAGAAATTCTTTACTGTTAGAGTGGTGAGGCACTGGAACAGGTTGTCAGGAGAAGTTGTGGATGGCCTGTCGCTGCAAATGTTCAAGGCCAGGTTGGATGGGGCTTTGGGAACCTGGTCTAGTGGAGGGTGTCCCTGCCCATGGCAAGGGGGTTGGAACTAGATGATCTTTGAGGTCCCTTCCAACCCAAACCATTCTATTATTTTCCAATTAAGTATTATTCCTGATAATATATGCACGTAATAGAATCTACTTATACAGAAAAACTACAATGAAGTAATGCAAAAGTTTCAATTTCTTCAGTGTGTAAATTACAATTACCATGAAGGAGACAGAGTAAGAGAATTACATTTTACCGAGAGCATTCTCAGACCTGGGTAGTAATAAAGATTCTGGAGGAGGGCAGTTCATTATGCTTAATGTTGGATCTACAGACCTCAAAGTTTTGATTATTCAGTGATGATACTACTATAACTCAGCCTGAGGATTCAGCTGTGTGTGATCCAAAGCCTGCCTTTTTAAAAACACAGGTATCTGACCTTGGCTCATTAAGCTGTAAGAGGGAACAAAAGCTAATTTTATACAAGATAAGAAAGAATAAAGACAGAAGCAGAGATGGTGATAGTTAGTAACTCATGGATTTGAGAGAAAAACATCAGTATAAGATGATATAAAAGCCTAGGAAAAAGAGCATTCAGTTGGACACAGCAATGCAGCACCACTTTGAGCAACAGAGAGTATTGCTTCACCTCCTGTCTGATGACTGCCTTACCTGCAGAGACTTATGACATGCCTGCATTATGAGCATGCAAATGTTTAACCTGGTGGTATGTTATTACTAACTACTCACTGTGACTTATTAATAAATAATTGCTGTGTGCTCCTAAACTGCATACAATGCTAGCAAATTTCTTTATGCACAGTAGAGAGTACCTAAAGAGCCTCTGTGGAAACAAAGTTAAGCCGTAATTCAGACTTACTTCTGCATTTTAAGATTTTCAAAAATTCTCATTAATTTAGCTGCCTATTTCTATTACAGGTTAATTAACCTTGGAAAACTGTCAGTCCTATGTTGCTTAAAAAAATTAAATATCTCAGGATATGCTCTTAATTTTAACTGATTTTTTTTTACATTATTCTAAGTGTTGCAAATGCTCATTCAGCTTAAGTAGCACATCTATTTTACAGATGAAGGAACTACTCTCAGAAGAGCAAGATTAAACCAATTTGATCTGGTTTTAGCATTTTTGAGAATTAGGCCTTAAGAGACTTGGAAAAAGGTCAGTAGCTGAACTAAGAATATAAAACAGGAAGTCTTGTACCAGATCTAGTTATCTGCAGTCACAAGCGACTCTTTCATAAACTATTATAGTCATTTTAAAAATCACTTGGTCTTTGCCTCTACTGGAAATCTGTTCAAGAAAGCTATGGTTATGATGATTAAAAACCTTCTAATTTCCATCCTAAATTTATTCATAGACAGCATTACATTTTCTTTTTAAATTCAGTAACTCTTTTTTTTCTCTGTTTATTCTCCTGATGAATCGATAGAGAGCAATCAGTTCCTTCTCAGCTTTCATTTTTCTAGGCTAAACAAGCCAAGCTCTGCTAGTTGTCTTTTGTGAAATAAGCTTTACCTTCTTAGTTATCTTAGTTGCCCCTCCCAACACTGGTTCAAGTTAAAATCTCCCTTGAACATGCATAAGTAACATTTTGCAGAGGTGTACAATAGTGTGGAATTTTATCCATGAGAAAATTATTATTGCTGAGTGTCAACCTTTTTCTCTTCTACTCCCCAAAAAGATTTTGCATTATCAGTCACAGGAATCATTCAGGCAGATGGACATGCATTTTATTTATATGGTAATTCATACATCACACCCCATTATTGTTAAACCTATTTTTTGGAAGTTGTTAAGTACATGCATACAGACTCCATCTCCTTATAGGGTACTAAAAAAATACATTGTATGTAAGCCAGCTCCAGTTTGGCACATGTAGTTTACTTGTGTTCACATGGTTTCTATCTCAAAATGACATGTGAGTTCAGCTATAGGGCTATCCAGTTGTCAGTGCACACTCTAATCCTGGGCAGGTTCTTGCCCAGTAAGTTCAGAAAAAAGAAAAAAAAAAAGTAATTTTGTCTATCCAAAAAAGTTTTAATTTGGGTTCAGGCTGGAAAAAAACTTTCCCCATAAGGACAGTCAAGCATTTGAACAGGTTGCCCAGGGACATTGTGCAATCTACATCCCTGAAGATTTGAAGACCAAACTGAACAAAGCCCTGAGCAACTTGTTCTGATCTCAGAACTGATCTTGCTTTGAGCACTAGGCTGGATTAGTATGTCCACAAGGTGTATGTTCGTGGTCAGAAGCTTCTGTCAGAGACTACAGGTATGATCCTCCATTTATGATAGCATTGAGAATCTTCTAAAGCAGGTGAACAGCCACAAGTAAGCCAAAGACCCATGTCAAAACCAATAGTCTTTTAAGTGTTCACATTCTATTATCTGATTTTCTTACTGTATGGGCATAGCAGCTGATGTTGAGGCGTGCTATGAACGTTAAATCCAGATTATATAGGACAATACAGTAAAAAACATGGGGTGGCTTCATGGTTGTCAGTATCTATCTGGAACTTCCCAGCAGAATTAGGGAATGAAATCAGGTATCACAAGCTTCCACGTAAGTGCAAAATAGTATCTGAAGCTACCTGTGAGCTTTCAAGTCGTAGAAAGCAGTGGTGTAGCCCTCATTTCAATCACTAGGGCAGATAAACAATACTCAGGTATCTAGAAATCAAACAATTCAACCACTATCATTTGCAAAAAGTTTATTCCTAGCACACTTGAAGGAGGAAATTATATTTCTACATGTTCCAGAGGGAAACAATGCACCAGGTCGTCAAATAGTTACTATATTAATGTTAAAACAAGTTGAGTGATATGAGAATTAATTAATAAGAAATATGTCCACTGTTTTCTAACTTTCTTTCACAAAACCTGGAAAAGTTTTACATTTAAAACCAAATTGTATCCACTTTCAACTTCAGGCATTTTATAGCTCTCCTAATTATGTGTAGGTGTTGTCAGTTCTGTGTGTTGTTTTTTGCTGGAACAAAATATTTAAAATTCATAAATGTATGAATCATAACATTTATATAGCACTTCTGGAGCAGATGCCACAAAAAAAGTTTAGTTAAATATAAGAGCATACAATTAAAAGGCAAAGCAAATGAATAAACCTTAAAGAATGATTTAAACCCCACAACTGAGAGCCCTAGAAATAAAAATGCGGTGTGACATGAATATCACACAGGCAAGTCACAGAAAAAATAGTATAGTAATAGGCAGACAAAAATATTATAAGAGGAATTATTAGTATGAAACATCTTGTACATACTCTACAGCACTTTGCAAGTTCTTTCTGAATAAGTAGGAACCATTTCAAATTCTATTGAAATGCATGTTATATGTTTTTAATTTGCTAACTCCTTTAGTGGCAATTATTTATGATGATACTCTATAGCATACTAGTGAATGTAATCTACTATATTTTTGAAAAATGAGACTTCAAGGCACCATCTGCTATTGAATGCCTACTATAAAGTGAGGATATACAGCCAATTATCCTTACAATGATAACACGTGCAATTTAGCATAAGGTAGAATATCGAGGTCTTCGAAGCCATTTGTTTTTTAAAAAATATTGTGTCTGTGAACTGATTCAGCCTAACAGCTTCAAAAAAGCAGATTCTTAGCCCCTAAAACCAACATGAATAAATGGAATAAAGAACGATTTTTCCTCTCTAACAGTAGCTACTGTTGGGACACATTTGTCCCAAACAGCAATGAGATTTTTTCAGCTTTCAGTGTGGACAGGCATATTTTTATTAGATGGCCATCAGGGATTAATGAGCTCATTGAGACAGAATAGTACAATGTTCTCCCTTCAAATCTTTTTAGCAAAAGCTAAGATAACTTTCACAAACTTTGTGCAAACTTCATTGTTTTCATTTATTTGCCATTTCTGTGTAAATGAACTTCCTTTTTCCAATTTTGGTGAGGAAGTGATTAACAAAAAGCTGTTTGAAGAGCTCTTGATGGAAAGTTTCCATCTTAATAATGATTATCTCATCTCTCATTGATCAAGTGGCCTATTTTGCTGAGGTTTTCAGGTCATTAATGAAGATTCAAAAATGTAAAATAGCAGAGATGAATTATCCAAACTTGAGGTCCATATCTGTTCTATAAATTGATTGTGAGCTTGTTTCACCATGCAAAATTTGTGAATTGGAATCAGGGCAATTTTGACATATGAGGTACTAGGAAGAAACAAAAGTTTGAGTAGAAGTAAGCATTAACAGTGTGCCTTTCAGCTATTTCTATTTCCTATTTTCCTATTTCTAACCAGATGATTGTTGCAATATTTTTTGACTCAGGAAAAGAGCTATGGTTCCTTGAATCACAGCTTCAGCAAGGCTGTCTCACAGAAATGCAATGGAGCGGGAGGAAGCCAAAGATGTGTATTATTTGCTTCCTGAAAAGGATACATTATGTGTCAATTTAAAAATGAAAATTTTTTTCAGACATTTTGCTCTGGTTTTATGTCACTATATTATCTGTGTTCCAAGTGACACTTACTGCTTTTCAGAGATCTGAAAACATAGAACATTCTTGTTTCCTGACTAACAGTTTCTTATGCTATATGTAATTCTCCCTGTTTTCTTGATAGCTGTTTTGAGACCAGTTTGGATTTACTGAAAGATCACAGCAATACGTAAAGAATTCCATTTTGGTGCAATAGAAAGGGAGGTGAGAGGAAGTCATGAGGCTAGAGATAGCAGGAGGAACATGGATACTTCTGCCCATAATTTTGGTCTTGTGCATTATGAAATGTCCCCACACACACATGGGGCTGCTCTGTATCATCTGCACTACTTCCTCTAAGTGAAGCCCACAGCTGTGCAGAAGGTTAACCTCATCTTCTGTGAAGCTTTATCAGGAAAGAACACCTGTGAAGTTACCCAGCAGTAGTTTCCATAAATGAGCAATTCAATGTTTATAAAAATTTTCACATACTTACTGCCAGGTGTTCAGAATTCAGGTACACAGTAATGATTTAATTCTGTCATCTGCTCCCATTCTGTTGTAATAGAGCTACTGTTAGCAAAATGTACTATCAGTACAAATCAAGATGATACAATCCCATGTAAATAATGACAGATCTCATATGTAAAGCACAGTATGTGAATAAATTCTCTTACTCTTCATAATACATTCTCTCATTGCAAAAAGTAAGAGCTAAAGCAGGAGAAAATGAAAAATCTGCCTGTAGCACTTGTCACCTTCATAATTCATATCCTGAATGATGTTTTTAATGATTCTGTAGGTTGTCCAATGATAAAAATTGCTGCCACCCTTTCTCCATTATCAGACACACTCATGATGAGCACAGAATTAGTTCTGCAATCCTTACCTTTATGAAATGAACAATATATTTTAAGGACATAGATAATGGTAGCTAAACATGTAAAACCAAAGTGTATACATTAACTGGTATATTGATAATTGTGATTCCATGTTGACAGACAGAATAAGGAATCTACAATTTGAGCAACTAGTGCTTTAACTGTAGCTCAAAAAACTATGTAAAATTGCAGCTAGATGGATTTACAATATGGAATTAAAATTCTTAGGAATTGCATCTGCTAACAAGGTTTTAGTCAGAATAGACCCATTGACACAGATTGTGCTCTACAGAAGACAGCCAACTACAAAGTCTAAAGTAGCTTCATGACTCTGTTGTGCTGCTTGGATTACCAGTTTGATTGTTGGGGCTATGCTGGGCCTAGATGTACATGGTACGGCATACTACCATAAATTAATACAGAATATATGGGCAATATATGTGCAAACACATTGCCAGCGCCAGTGGTTCCCAACCACAGGTCTCGCTTAGAGAGGCGTGGAAGTGCACTGCAAGTGAGGTGCAGTGGGGGCTCTAAGTAATTATGTTCAGCCAAACTTGTTAGCTCAGACCATAGTCAACCAGATGTTTCTCCACCATTCTTCCCAAATTAATATAAATAATACCAACAGACCTAGTAACTTAGTCTTACCGTGACTACTGCTATACCTGGCAGCAGGCGGAATCTGTTGTCCAAGGAAGAAAGGGAGACAGAACAAAGTAACAATGACGAGGCAGGCTGGAAGCAAGGGTTCGAGTGTAGCAATGCAATCCAGACTGTAGCAAGGAGACTTTAGGCAGTAAGGCACACAATGTGCCCCAAAAGGATTGTCAAGCACTGGATCAAGCCACCCAGGAAAGTGATTGAGTCACCGTGCCTGGAGGTATTTAAAACATGCATAGATGTGGTGCATAGGGACACGGTGTAGTGGTAGAGTTGGCAGTGCTAGGTTAACAATTGGACTTGATGATCTTAAAGGTCTTTTCCAACCAAAATGATTCTATAATTCTATTAGACTTTCAGCATAACAGCCTATCTTTTTAGTTATGATTGTTGGAACTGATACTTTTACTCTTGAAAAAGACCATAATTCTGTGTCTGGTACCAGCCAAGATGGTGGCTTTCAAACATGCATCGTTTTTACTTAGCCCCTACCACTGATGTAATAGCTTATAGATGACAAAGCAGAGTATGGGCACAAAATACTCTGCCAGGTCTATCAAAAGAATTTGCTAACCTTTACAAAACTCTCATCAGGTGTCAATAGAGAAAAAGTATGCTTTTCAAGTGTCCTAAAGAACTATGGACATCTGTAGTCCTGTAGAGGTAGACTCAGAAGCTCAAGAAAATTATTTCTTCTAAGTCAGAGAAAAAGTGTGGAGGAGTGGCTCTCTCCTCAGCATTAACCACCACATCATTGTTTTAACATATTTTGTTATAGGACATAACGCAAAGGGAATATTGCCTATACAAATTCCATTGCAAAGAACTGTCTTAAGCATTTTGATTCATATGAAAATGTAATGATATCCCAAAGACTGAGGTCAATCCAGGAATTTTCCCAGCATTTGGGAAGCTGCACTTCAAGTAAGCAAAAGTAAGCTTTCTGTCAAATCTTTAATACTCAACAAAAAATGCATGCTCAGCTATTCAAGGAAAAAAGTTAATTCTCTCATCATATTTTATAGTCACTGCTAACCTTTTCACCTTCTTTCTCTACTTACCCTTTCCAGCTTACAGCAGGGAATCCGATTGCATTACTAACCATATGTTAATATTTAATCATTTTAATTTATATATAACAATCACTGACCCATGCAGGCATTTAAAATGTGATTAACCAATTATCTTCTGGTAGAAGATAGAAGGGCACGAGCAACTACCATCCTGATTTTGTATCAAGCACCACTTGCAAATATCAAACTATATTCTGTCCCAGGCAGTAAATTATGCCAAACAGTCCAAAACCACACCCATCTCAACCATACTTAGTACTATTAAATCCTGAACAAGCTTTAGGCCAAAACCTCTGTTAAAAACAGATGTAAAATGTAAATATTGCTCTACATCACACACAACCAATAAAACAGGCAAAATAATTTAAATAGTGTCTGTGTCTCATTTAGCACTATGAAAAACTATGTACTGATGGAAAGAAGAGTTATAAAGCCCCACTGTGGTATTTCAGTAGCACAAGGGGAGTAGAACTATACCTAGACATCAGAGACCTTATGAGCTCCGCATTGCCCTGAGCTCTCAGGTGCACTGATACTGCCAAGCCAGGTGTCACATTACTCCACACACCAGGCTCAACTAGCACAACCTACCTTTTACCATCTGATGTTCAGGAATAACTTTAGGGATTATAACAGCAATCCCTTAATTAAATGCAGAAATCACTTTAAGCAATGTTGCAACATACTTGAAACACAGAATCAAAGACTGTCTGCACTTCTGGCATTGTGTGACACAACAAATAGGAAAAAAAGTGAACTTGGTATTTTTCTCTGGAGAAATTATATGGGAATAATAGAAAAGCCTTTGCCTATAGCAGACACATTAGGACACATTACATGAAACTTTAAACATATATAAGGAGTAATGGGAAGACTTTGGAGTTTACATTGTTACTGCTTTTCTTTTTCTATTGCAGAGGAGCCTAAAACCAAAAGAAAATATGATGGCACAAAATAACATTTAAGAATTTTCCAGTTTTGGTAACTCCTTTTAGCACGCAGTGCATCCAAAAGAGTTTGATATTTGCTGTGAGAAATAATAGCAGCTTAGTTCAGGAAATAAAATGAAGAATGGTTCAGGGAGCAATATCTCTCTCCCCTAAGAATATTCATGAACAAAAATAATTTATCTGTACCATCCTGTTCTGAGCAGGTGGAAATCAGACAGATAAGCAAACATATTATCATATAATCATATCGTACCTTACCACAGCTTTTGATAAGCAAATTGTTAGTTAATTAGACATGCTCTTTTCCCACCTGTTGCAGCAAAAGTAGCTTTCTAGATGCACAGCTTACTAAAGCAGCCTCTGATTCTGTGAAGGATATGGCTGACCCACTGGCAATATATTGCTGCCACCAGGATTATACCTTTCCCATTTGGCATTCTTCCTTTCAGGTTGGACAATAAGTAGGCAACATTGGTTACATCCTCCTAGTGCAAAGCCATTATACATGTCCCTTAAACATGTGACAAGTTTTTGCCGCAGGAGCATGACCATGTAATAGGTTTTGTGTGTGAGCTGCTCTTAATATCAGTATATTGCTCTATGATGCTATATTTGTGAATGTAGAACTCTTAGTTCAACTAAAATACAGAAACTATGCATTGAAAACATGAAAGTAGACTGTCAATTAGACATGTAACTCCAATTTATTTTTTTTCTCCAAGATTCATAATCTGAATGAACTCTCCATTTCTAATAAGCAATGTGAATGCATTGTTGAAGTGCCCAGACATTAAAACAGAACTGGTAGACATCTTAAGCCACAGATACACTACAACAGATGAGAGATGGATCAAATTTTTCAAATGATAAAGTTGTACCTCTTAAAATGTCCTTAGCTTTGTCAAAAAAAACACTTAGTGAAGTCAAATATAGATGTAATTCTATATATGTAATTTTAAAAAAAAATAAATTTGAAATTAAACACCTCCAAAATAGAAATCGTTATTTCAGGTTTTAAAAAGTGTTCATGTTTGGTTTTCCCATTCTTCCCTATATCCTATGTGATTAAATGTATTTAGTTTGACTAAATTGAATTTCTTCTCTGCTCTTTTTTATTTTGAATCCCTAGCCATACTATTCTAGTTTCCTCAGATTCTTCAACTTTTCAAAATTAACCTTTCTTCACATGGAAATAATTGTGAAAATAATTAAAAAGGTAAGAATACTTTAAGTGAAAACATACAAAGCTTCACACTTTGTAAATTTTTCAAATTTCAAAACCGAAACCTTAGTTCTGTTACTAATTAGATTAAATATTTTTTGTAAGAAAACTTTAAAATCCACAGACAAATTCACAGGACTCAGCCACTTTTAATGGAGACTCTCCCTGCATGTGGGAAGAACATGTTGGAAAGGATAAAGAAGGTACCTTTTCCCATACTGAAAAAGCTAAAGAAGTTTGCCTGAACTCAATCAAAAGTGATAACGAACAAAATTTTGGACCTGTATTCTGAAGTCACTCATGACATTATTCCAGAAACTACATCTGTGTAAGTGCTTGGGAGAGAGGGTGAGGGTGGAATAAAAACCTTAATAAACATGGAAAAATAGCCAACAACCATTTTAGTTTGCATTTTATGAGTATGAGATTGCCCCTTCTTTAATTTTCAAATTTCTTAGCATCTACTTAGTATTTTTAGTTACCCTCTTTCAATCACACAATCCATATTTCACTTTTACTTTTTTTGCCAAACTATATCCAAATAATAGGGAGAAAAGCATAAACAAGTAGAAGATGGTAAATGTTTTTAAAACCAATTTACAAGAATTAAATTGCTAGTGTTTTTGTGCTCCTTTTCTGTAGATAGTCAACCATTGCAATTTTACTGACAAAAATGGTAATACTGAGCAGATTTAAATATCACCTGTGAAAATGGAATTTTATGTTCAGTCACATACATTCCTAACAGAAATGTGTCTGTCTGCAAGTCGCCACAGAAGAAAAACAAATTATAAAGAAGTTTCATAGCTCTGGCAGTGGGTTGGCAGGGAGGCTTGGTGAAGACTAAGTCTGGGAGAACCTTTTTTCTTTTTCAGGGAATTGACAGTCCCAGAAAACCCATCAAGGGAGGATAAAGACTACAGGTGCACTGAAGTACACCAGTCGAGGGCTTAGCCCTTTTGTATATCACTTTCAGTGAAAGGAGAACTCTCATCTGTAACAAAGGTTGTAACTTCAATTACGTGGGAACTTAAGTGCTTATTAGTCAGATTAACAATGCATTTGAAGGTTAACTGTGGTAAAAACTGTGTTTGCCTTGCTTCAAAGGGATGAAAGGCAAGGCAATGCAGATATTTATTCTCTAAAACAAAACTGGCAGTAAACAATGTGTGAGGTTTTTGCCTACTCAAACTAAATTTTGTTCAGACTTTTTTACTGGTTCTTTCAAGGAAAAAAAGATGAGCAGCACAGTTATTCTCCTGTTCCATGACAAGATTCCTGTTCTAAATTTGCAAGTTGTATGCTTCTTCCAGCTTTTCCAAGATTTATGACATTTATAAAGTCTGATAAGCATGTGTTTGACAAGATGGGTTGCTTTTTTTGCTACATATTTTGTTGTTGCCTATTACTTTTGAAGGATAGGTCATATTTGAGTTACTACTGCAGTACTCACAGGAACATTGAAGGAACAAGCAGATGAAGAGAACTTAATCTAGAGTGGCTGGAAATGTTTCAATTTTGTTATTCTGCATATGCCTTTAGAAATGGAATAAGCAATAATTAAGATGCTCCATTAGACAGTAACTAGGCATTGTGGTTTAACCCCAGCCAGCAGCTAAGCACCACATAGCTGCTTACTCACTTCCCCCATGATGGGATGGGGGAGAGAATCAGAAAAGTGAAAGTGAGAAAACTCATGGGTTGAGATAAAGACAGTTGAATAGGAAAAGCAAGAGCCGCACACACAAGCAAAGCAAAACAAGGAATTCATTCACCATTTCCCATGGGCAGGCAGGTGTTCAGCCATGTTCAGGAAAGCAGGGCTCTGTCACACGTAACGGTTACTTGGGAAGACAAACACCATCACTCCGAACTTATCCCTCCTTTTCTTTCTTCTTCCCTCAGCTTCACATGCTGAGCATGACGTCATATGGTATGGAATATCCCTTTGGTCAGTTGAGGTCAGCTGTCCCGGCTGTGTCCCCTCCCAGCTTCTTGTGCACCCCCAACCTACTCGCTGGTGGGGTGGTGTGAGAAGCAGAAAAGGCCTTGGCTCTGTGTCAGCACTGGTCAGCAGTAACTAAAACATCCCTGTGTTATCAACACTGTTTTCAGTGCAAATCCCCACATACACAGCCCCATACTAGCTACTATGAAGAAAATTAACTCTATCCCAGCCTAAAACCAGAACACGAGAAATGAGAATTAGAATGAGTGAAAGATTCAGTGAGATTACAAGACAACATTTTAATAGTTGCATATTCAATAACTACTATCTCCCTTCCATAAGTGTTGCAGGTTTCTTCAT
This sequence comes from Balearica regulorum gibbericeps, assembly GCF_011004875.1. Taxonomy (NCBI): domain Eukaryota; kingdom Metazoa; phylum Chordata; class Aves; order Gruiformes; family Gruidae; genus Balearica; species Balearica regulorum. The sequence continues at coordinate 48,081,009 of NC_046188.1, read as the reverse complement.
AAAACTGGCTTATAGTCATGTGATCAGAGACTATATTATAATGCACACCTACAAGGTAGCTAAATTAAAATAAGGTTAATTCTGGTTTTTAACTTGAGCATCTTTTTTCAACATCAGAAGATTTCTATCTTTAAGTGTAATTATTACATTAGCTAGTGTACAAAAGAGCAAGAAAGGACTGATAGATGTTCTTTATTCTAGATGTGTTAAAAGCCATGAAGTGGCAGAAGACTGGCTGGCATTGTCCTGTTCCCAAAACTCTAGAGTAGTCACAAAAGCACTTTTTTCCTGGACCTCTTAGTACCTCCACGGAGAGAGTTGGGTTTCAAAACTCTTTTCTCCTGCTCCATTCACTTCTTTCTTGGTATTGCTACATAGTAAATTCTACATGAAAACTGCAACCAGGCTTTCTCTCAGACATCCTTCTGTTCAGACTCAGTGAAGGTCCTGCTTCCATGAGTAGCGGGGGTTTGCTTGGACCAAACTATATCCATTACCTGACATGTTCTAGTTGTCATCTCTTCACAGAATATATACAGTTTAGGTTAGTTCTGGTACTTAACCTGAGATGGTAAAGATGAATAATGAAAGATCCATGGCGTAGATGTCCCCATTGCAAGTCAGGCATTGTGAATGGGCTTTTTTTTTTTTTTATTTTAAGAAACATAAGAGAAATCCAGATCTACCTATTCCTTTCTATTCTAAGGGAAAGAGAAAGCACAAATGGAGACACTAAAAATAAAGTTAGATTATATTAGATGAACCTCGGAAAAATGTTACAGACTATTCTAGCATGACAGCACATGTAGTGTAGTTAGTTATTTCATGCAAGGGACACTAAAATATGCATTAAAAGGGAGTTGTATCTTAATCATGTACATATCTCTGGTTTCTTTTTTTTTTAATCCGCTTGCTCCTATTGTCCTTGATACATGTATGTTTTACCCCAATGCTAACAAACTGACTGTCACAATGATGTTCAGCCTAAGGCTAGGCTCTAAATATAAGCAATACCACATCCTGTGGTTTGTTCCAAAAAAGCTGATAGAATAAAGGAACATTAACTTGGGTATCTGCATATAATTCAAGTTCCATAATGAAAAGATAACCATTCCAAAGTAAGCTTAGGAAGTGACATATTGTTGTATATTATGAGTTCTGAGGAAACTACAGTTTGTCATAATACTTTATTGTGTAGTACTTGATGTGAACATTGTTGAATTTTAAGTTAAAATTGACAAAGATTACTGTGAACAGATAGAGCCCACTGAGTATTGAGATAAGAAAACTACATACAGTCTTCAAATGGAAAACTCAATAGAATATATTAAGGCTAAGAATGTGAAAAAAAGGAAGGCAATAGTGTTTTTCTATTATAAATATAGGAATGAAAAATGCATTAAATACACTGCATATCTGATGTCTTAAAGAAAATGTCATTGCCTGCACAGCTTTTTCGAAGAAAAGAGAACAAGCAAGTCAATCTTGCAAAATGACAAAGTGACTTGGATAATTTTTGGCTTTCACTACAGACCTACTTCAGTGCACTGCCATCTCCATCTTACCAGTCCTTTACTGACTAAAAGCACGTGACGTCTATTTTCCATGGACCACAAAAATCACTTACTTTTCTCTGACTTGGTAACTGCTGCACCATCAACTGAAGGGAAAAATAAGACCTGACTATAGCATAGCAGTGTAATAATTAGGCATTTTAGCTGAGATGTGGGGTGCATTTTTCATACTGTAATTGAAAGATACAAACTTGCATAGCAACATCACAGCTTTTTAAAATACTACTCTCAGTAGTTTCTCACAGGTTTTTAGTGACAAGTGTTACAGAATAGTCTGATTGTCATTGTGTGCAGTCAGGCAGTGCTGTGTAGAAATAAACTTTATGGTGCCACAGTGAGAAACAGCCAAGTGTGGAACCATAAATATTGGGGTATATGCTTTTGAGATGTGCAACATCAATATATTTGTATTTCTAAAAATCTTTTCTTTCCTGTCTAGTGGTTTCACCCCTTTTAAGGGCAAATCAGATGGGATGTACAATTTCTACATCTCTGCCCTTGGGTTTTAAAGCACATTCTTACAGTAGTTGAACCTTAATAAAGATGGTTGTATGGGTTAGACTTATCTATGAAAAGCATCTCGGCGACTTTAAGATTACTATCAACATTAATGTTGTGAGCTTCACAAAAGCAAGCATTAACTACATTTTCAGTCTGGAAAACTTGGTTAATATTAGACTAAGAAAAAGCAGAACTGTTAAAAATAAGATAATTCTGGGTGGCTTTTCCTCTTCCAAAATTGTTACAGTGACCACCTAACTTGAATTTCAACTGCTTGAATACAGAGGTCACCCAAAACATAGGGAAACAGAGAGACTCAAAAACTAGACATTCTATCATTTCCGGTTGTTCTAGGAACTGCTAAACAGTTGTAGAATAAAATAATGGCTATGAGTGGAAGAACTGATAAGAATCTCATAATTTTTTATCTATAGTTTTTTGTCTATCACTTTCATTTATTCTTTTAAAATGGGCCTTGATTGTCAGTGAATATTAACAGTAACATGATATACACTTACAGCTTTTAAAGTAGAACTTTATGATTAAATGCCAAAGAAATCTTGATATATATGTAGCACGTTGACTTGAACTATCATATTTTTTTAATCACCCTAAACATCTTCAAAAACATTTTTAGTCTGTAAAGCCTGGTACCATAATCAAAGTAATTAGTCTTCATGATTAGATGTCAGCTGTTTCTGGATATTCACTAAGGCCTAATAAGTGTCATTGACCACTATCAGAATTGCTATTGGAAGACATCACTATGAATTTATCAAACTATGCAAGTTTTTTCCACATACAGATTGTATTTGTTTGGGGTTTTTTTGTTAGAAACTAACAGTAACTTCTGGATTTGCCATGTACAATAAGCCATAGGAAAACAGCATTTAATAATAAAAATTGCACTAAAGTGTTTCATACTATCTTCAAATCATTGTGGTTACTGAATCTGGCAGTAGAACAGAGAAAACTGGAGTACTATCATTAATTCAACCAGATTGTCTTCAAGAAAGATGAAGACTTCTTTGTTTCAGTCACGGTACATGTAAACAATTGAGAACTTCCTAGGAAAACTGTTGGCTGAACATTGTCTCTGACAAAGTGGTGCACATCGAGACCAAAAATGCATATACCACTACAGAAGCACTGGCAGCTTAAGGGAACAACACATTCTTGACTCTATAGAAACTACATTGTTGGAGAGAGTCCAGAGAAGGGCCATGAAGCTGATCAGAGGGCTGGAGCACCTCTCCTGTGAGGACAGGCTGAGACAGTTGGGGTTGTTCAGCCTGGAGAAAAGGTGGCTCCATGGAGATCTAATTGCAGCTTACCAGTACCTGAAGGGGCCTACAGGAAAGATAGTGAGGGACTGTTTATCAGGGAGTGTAGTGACAGGACAAGGGGTAATGGCTTTAAGCTGAAGGAGGGTCGATTTAGATTAGATGTTAGAAAGAAATTCTTTACTGTTAGAGTGGTGAGGCCCTGGAACAGGTTGCCCAGAGAGGTTGTGGAGGCCCCCCTCCCTGGAAGTGTTGAAGGCCAGGTTGGATGAGGCTTTGGGCAACGTGGTCCAGTGGAGGGTGTCCCTGCCTGTAGTAGGGGGGTTGGAACTGGATGGTCTTTGAGGTCGCTTCCAACCCAAACCATTCTATGATCCTATGATTCTACATCATTCCTGTAACTGCGTTCTCAGTTTTAACTTCATATTTAGTGGAACAGTGACTACCAATCATATGCAGCTTTGGCTCAGACTGCTTTTCTTTTAAGTGGAAAAAAGACCCCCATAAGTGCACCTTTAATTCTTTTTCCTCTCATCTATCAAGGATCTGGTTGACCTCTCTATCTGAAAGAGTGATAATTTTCAGAAGCCCCATGCTCTCTAGCTGAAAATAGCTATACAAAGGGAAGAGTCATTGTGTGCTCGCTGACGCACAGAGAAGTGTACAAGGACATATGAACTAAAAGTAATACTATATCTGTATTTATGAACTATACAATGTGTAGAAGTATTTATTAAAAGTTGTACTTTTATGTAATGTAGCACACCACTAACCTTTACTGAAAGATGGGACTTTTTAGCTCAAGTCTCGAAACATCACTTCTCTGGAAGCTCTGTTGGTCAGAGCTCAGAGAGAAATCATGTATTCCCAAAACATGCCACCAAATGTATCTTATAAACATTGAGGCTGAAAGGAAAGAGTCACATAAGAGACATATATATCTGTATATGCATGCTATGCATAAATAATCAGGACATTCCTATGAGTTACCTTGTTTTGGGGCCTCTTATGTCTCCCGGATATGGAAATAGATCTTTTTATTATCCAAATCTTATTTACTTCACAAAAGAGCATAGACATAGGAATCTCCCTTCTTGTAGTACACGCGGATGACAAATCTAAATGACACTTAAGTGAATTAACTTTTGGTCATCATGGTGAAAAAAGAGAGAGTTGATGGGTATAGATGGAAAAGATGGTCATAGAAGTGAATCAGCTTTATGGACACAGTTGTCTTTGAGAAGTATTAAACTTCAAAGTTTTAAATGCAGTGCTTGACCAGTCCCTAATCTAACATCAGAATTCAACCTATCTGCAATAATTCTACCTTACCTGCAAGGTCAGCAATGAGTGTGTACCTAAATTGAATGCAACCCTATGACTTTGTTCTAGAACAGAAAAAGCTGTTCCAACAAATAAATTATGAGAACACTTGCTGATAAGCTTATATATTAGGATAAATACAATATCTATACTTCCATTAAGTGTTCTGTAAACTTAACATCTTCATAATTCAGACAAAACATTCAAATAGGTAAGAATTGTCTATAGCAAGCTTATCAGCCTCTGGCTAGTTTTATTCAGTTGTTGGTTTATCTCTAAGTACAGTAACAGTAGCTAGTGGAAGGACCACGGAGGTGAGGTCCCTCTAAAGACTGCAATGTATTTTATTCATCAGCATGTAAGTTAAAGGAAATATAAAGCCGAGACTCTCTGTATAACCCGGACTGCAGTTCTGAGAGGGTCTTCCATATCATTTTGCTCTTCAGAACGTAATGGAAGAGCTTGTCTCCCTTTAGCAGAGTGTCTGAGCTAATCTTGAGGAATAAGGCACTTAGCCTACTTTTGGACTAAGAGCAATAGAAAAGAATCCTTGAAATATGTAGGCTACCTATTTACTGTTCCTTTATCTCATTATAAAATATCTCTTAACTAGGTAAGCATTACTGTAGTCCTTTAAATGCTGGTGTAGTTATATGTTAGCATAATTACAAATCTATGCAGGCATAAAAGAACACAAGGCCAAAAACATTGCTCAAGATACTTCCAATCACTGAAAAATTTTGGTGTTGAGTATTACTTACATCAGTATTAGGACATTCCAGTCCTTCTTTTTAAATTCAATTATTTCTCATTTATGCGGATACAACAGTGTATTTGAGCCCTGTGTGCAAGGAAATAAAACTTTTCTTTTCAAAAGCTGATTAGTCTGAATCTGATCTAATTTGAGAGATATGAAGTCAGCATCATTCCAGCAAACAACTGATATCTGAATTAGGCCTTAAAGGAAAAAGATTAAATCAACTTTTAAACTTAGCTGCCTAAAATAGGTACCCTAAATAGATTAACTTACATTCATATTTTTATATTCATAGAATTGAACTTTTTCTTTTGTTATCAAGCTTGAAGAAACTGGTCACACTAACAGAAAGGATAAGTGGTGCTGACTAAAGACAAAAAAACAACAACAGGCAAGGAAAGATTTGCTATAACTATCCAAACTTAAATTTCAGCATGGTTTAGAGAAAGATGGAAGTGGAAAGATAAATATCTAGACAGCATTCAGGTAAGCCATTTCATCTTTTTACTCTTTGCAATGCTTTTGAACCATTTAGGAGTGAATCCACTATCAGTGAAAATTCCTCTTGACTAGAATGCTGCAATAGCAAAACCCAACTCTTTTAAATTACTCTCTTTATAAATCATTGCAGGACTAGTATTTATTTTACTAAATGAACTGAACACTTCCAACATTTTTATCAGTTTTGAATAAGGCAGATGTTGACAGGATTGAGGGCTTAAAAATGTTTAAGTGAATTACTTTTCAAGGATAGTCAGTTTGATGGACATTAACCTTGGATTCTAGATTTAAGCTCCTTTATACCCTTTTACAGACACATTAGCATTAGATCATTTCTGCTTTGTCTCTTCAGATTAACAGATTAATGACAGTCTATGTATTCGAATGAATAAGCTACATTACCAGTCCTCAGACGCATCAGAAATAGGAAACAGAAGACAAAGGTCCACTGCCTACCATGCTCTAGATCTCAACACGGTAGTCCTTCCCTTTGCAGACTGGATCAAAAAATGTGCAATTGGATTAGACAACTAGCTTCATGTTAGAAAAACATGTTACTTGCTTTAACACAAAGAAAAACATAGTTCATTATACTTTCTAACTTGAATATATACATTCCTTTTGTGGAAGGATTTTATTCTTCCTGTACCACCACTGATAAAATGCACAAAGCCAACTTGGTATTGTGCTGGAGAGCTGGAATTTTCTCTAGCTTTTTTTACAGCCATATCTACATCCCACAGGTACAGACATAGGAAGTCATCTAGGCTAGTAAATAGTTCTGACCCTGCATCAGCCTATTCTGAACCTTGATTTTATATCAAAGCTTCTGTACCAACAAGAACAAAAAGGGGACTGGTTCTCAGATTAGAGTCTTTGTTTGTTTTATTCTTTTCAAGGTGTTCTTACCTGCTTACTTGTTCCTATCTTGTCCGTAACAGAGTTGACATGATGCACTGCTCATGTGAGAAAGATATTTTTCTCACCAAATCATACTTGCACTCCTCTGGGTTTCCCATTTTAGCTAGCATTTTATAAGGTCTTACAGCTATTGGATTTCTTTGTTTTCTATTTGAGTGAGTTTTATACTTGGGATGGGTGCTAGGTTGACAGCTCTGGAGAATTGAGTCCTTTGTTCATCCACAGAGCAATGTATTTCAAGCTACAGTTAGAGGCATAATGTAAGAGCCTCTGAGCATTTGACACTGTCCCAAATGACATCCTTGTCTCTAAATTGGAGAGACACGGATTAGATGGATGGACCACTCTAGCGGATAAGGAATTGGCTGGACGATTGCACTCAAAGAGTTGTGGTCAATGGCTCAATGTCCAAGTGGAGGTCGGTGACGAGTGGTGTTCCTCAGGGATTAGTATTGGGACTAGCACTGTTTAACATCTTTGTTGGCAACATGGACAGCGGGATCCAGTGCACCCTCAGCAAGTTTGCCAACAACCAAGCTATGTGGTGTGGTCGACATGCTGGAGGGACGGGATGCCATCCAGAGAGATCTTGACAGGCTTGAGAGGTGGCCCATGTGAACATCTTGAAGTTCAACAAGGCCAAGTGCAAGGTCCTTCACATGGGTCAAGGCAATCCTAAGCTTAACTACAGGCTGGGCAGACAATGGATTGAGAACAGCCCTGAGGAGAAGGACTTGGGGGTGTTGGTTGATGAAAAGCTCAACATGAGCTGTCAGTGTGTGCTTGCAGCCCAGAAAGCCAACTGTATTCTGGGCTGCATCAAAAGAAGTGTGACCAGCAGGTCAAGGGAGGTGATTCTGCTCCTCTATTCTGCTCTTGTGAGACCCCACTGGGAGTACTGTGCTCAGCTCTGGGGTCCCCAGTAAAAGATATGGAGCTGTTGGAGCAAGTCCAGAGGAGGGCCACAAAGCTGATCAGAGGGCTGGAGCACCTCTCCTGTGAGGACAGGCTGAGAGAGTTGCGGTTGTTCAGCCTGGAGAAGAGAAGGCTCCAGGGAGACCTTATAGCAGCCTTCCAGTACCTAAAGGGGGCCTAGGGGAAAGCTGGAGAAGGACTGTTTATCAGGGAGTATGGTGATAGGACAAGGGGTAATGGATTTAAACTAAAAGAGGGTATATTTAGATTAGATGTTAGGAAGAAATTCTTTACTGTGAGGCATTGGAACACGTTGCCTAGAGAAGTAGAGGATGCCCCCTCCCTGGAAGTGTTCAAGACCGGGTTGGATGGGGCTTTGGGAACTTGGTCTAGTGGAGGGTGTCCCTGCCCATGGCAGGGAGGTTGGAACTAGATGACCTTTGAGGTCCCTTCCAATCCAAACCATTCTATGATTCTATGACAAGAGGTTGAAAAGGTGGTGTTAAGCAGTGTTAACTCTTGGCCGCTATTTCTCTGAAAGTTGGGACTACATAGCATAAGAATGCTGCTGGCTTTGCATGGCTTGCAAAATTGTCACCCATAATAGCATTTTCTAAAATCCACTATAACTTCTAATGGTAAACAGAATCCCTTTTCCTTACCTTCTGTCCTCCAGAAAGGGAGGAGGAGGAGAAATGAATGGCTTCACTTGGAGTCTCTCCTTGTTCGCACCCACAGCTCTCTCAGTTCATGTATCCACAACACCCTTATGTTTCAGTTTTCCTCCTTCAGTTCTTGTCATTCTGAGAAGTTAACCCACTTTTTCAAGTTCATGAGGATCTTGGTTCGGTCCACATGACTTCACACATGCACAGCCATTCCGCAAGAAGAAAAGGACACAAAAGAAATTTCCTCAAGTGTCACTGAAAACTAGTGAGCTTAATCTGAAACTGCTTCAGCTAACATCCACAATGGCTAATTAACTTATTTTACTGGTCCATACTTATTTTTATAAGGCCAATTTACCCTTTATAATGCATTGCTGCTTTAGTTCACTGAATTTAGTTGAGTAGACTGAACTGAGAAGAGTTGCAAACTTGCCACAATTGCTCTGTGTTGACTCTAATACTTTAAGTTATACACAGTTTAATCTCCGCTGAAATGACAATCTTTCTGAAAAATAAAATATCTAGTTCCCTGTAAAGCTGTTTCAAAAGAACTACTCAACTTTAACCATCTATAAGGCAAATTGTGTATTTCACCACTGATTTTGAAACCTGACTGCTTGTGTTTTCATGGTTATGGTTAGACAGTTCCCTGTTTCACCCCTCTTCTCCTGTTTACCACATAGACCTTAGTTTTATAATGCTGCTGTTGTTTCCATTCACAATATATTACTAACTTTTAAATCCATAACTTTGGTCTAGAAAAAAGCATTCCATGTATCAAAGTTTCAACACTGTGTTTCAAAGACTGACTAAACCACAGTATTTTCAACACCATCAATACAACACCATGACTTTTTCTTCAATTCTTCTTAACCACTGAGCATTATTATCAAGCATAGGAAATCCAGTCTCAGTACCACAGACCAAGGTTAGAATTCAGGAGAAAATTTGTATATAGTATAAAAATCTGTACATCATCATAATCAGTTTATTTTTCCAAATAGAAATATTCTCACATCTTAACCGTAGCTTCGGAAAAGTTACACAGAAAATAGCATGTCAGGATGATAAATCTGACAATTTTTAAAGCTGCTTAGTGTTATGGGCATAACACCAAGGTTACAATAAGGAAAACTTCATCCTGGATACAAGAGACATATCACACCTGACCTCCAATTACTTTATCATGGCACTGGCTGGATTTCTTCCTACTATTCTCTTGGCCGTAAAAGAAGAAAAAGGGAAACAAATACAAGCACAATTTCCTGTCTTTACAATAGGCAAGACAACATGACTTTCAGAGCCAGCACTGTATTTTATTAGTATAAAACTAATATTCTAAACATCAGCCCCTGGCAGTTTGCCATTTCAGATGATGACCACACCCACCCATCCTCAGGAAATCTCGATCTTTGGCTAAGTAAAACTGTGACTGGGGCAACTGCTTTCACTGACACTGGAAAAAGGTTGCTGACTGGTGAATAGAAGGATGTCTTGAAAACTACTGTTGGACTCTCTGCAGCTGGATCTGCAAACTAGACTGGCAACAGATCTCAAGAAGGGGAGATTTGGTCCTGATGCATTGCTGCAAGTTCTAGTTCCAGGTTGCCTACTCCAGAACTGCAGGTATCAAACTGCAGGTTTAGAACAAGTTTGCAAGTGATTTTTTTTCTTTTATTTTTACCTTCCAGGAAAGGTCTATTTAGAAGCCGAAGGTAATCTGAAATTTACATACCATTTCCACTGTATGTTAAAGCATTTATCAAAAGCAATCTATTACAGGTCAATTATAGTGTAAATTTTCCAGCATAATAAATCAGTTTTGCACAGACTACAGAGAAGATGTGCCTTCAGGAGCTTAGTGGGTTCTGCACCAATGACTCTGGCACATACCTTACAATTTTATTTGCTAAAATATAATTTATAAAAGGAAAGATTAATGGTCATAATATAAATGGAAACAAATAAGTGATAAAACTACATAATGCCTTCAGAACATGGAAACACTGAATTTTAGGGTAACAGAAGCAAATTTATTCTACCTTATTTACTGGCTTAAAGAGCTCACAAAAGATTTCCATCTGAGAGAGGAAATATCTTTATTTACGTTAAGACTAGCATCAGCAATATTAACTGTGCAAACACTTGGAACTTCTTTCATTTGGTAAAAACTCCCCTAAACCTTAGACCTATTCTTTCCAAACATTATAAATCCTCTTTCATACCTATTTATTTCAGACACATTGTCCCTTTTTGATTCATCACTATTCCAAGAATAGTATTTCTATCTTCCTCCCCCCTGTCCCCCCACTATTTGCAGCATACTTGGTACTCAATAGAGATCTTTCCAAAGCCCTTGAACTCTGCTTAAACAACTCAAGACCAACTCCTATAAACCTGAAGTGTAAGAAGTTCTTCTCCTGAGAACAAGTTGAAAGATATGATGTATGCAGTGAACACAAGTCCTAAGCTTAAAAAAGCCCACCCCCACCCCCACCCCACCCCCCAAAAAAAAAACCCAACCCAAAAAACCAGCAGAACAGCCATTTGTTGTAGAGGGCAGCACAGAATATTATCTCTTCAAAATGTAGATCATCCTCATCGCCCCTCATTTGCATTAGCATTTGAACCTCATCCTACCAGCTTACATGCATATGTTTAACTTGAACAGCTTTAACGAATATTTCCACTGAATTACACAGAATTTACAACCATTGAAGACAGTAGTAAAATAGAACACTAAGAAAAAAATAATACCTAGAAGAGATAAAGTGCTTGGAAGAAAAAGAGCTGCAGCAATAACAAAATGTTTTGAAAACTACTAAATCACTTTGAACTTTTAGAAATGGAGTAGCACACAAACTGCCAATTTTATAATAATCTCATAGAATTTCTAAGGAAATGGCTACCTGGAAAACACTTGGACTTCTTTGTGGTACAACATACACACACACTCCACTGCCTGTAATGAACTCACCCTGCTTAGATGCTTTTATGTTCTGATACTACTGTTGAAGTTTTTCTAAGCCACCAAAAGCAGTCTAAAGGGGATTTTTATTTATCATAGAATATTTTGGGTTGGAAGGGATATCTCTGGGCAACCTGTTCCAGTGCCTCACCACCCTCATTGTAAAACATTTCTTCCTCATATCTAGTCTAAATCTACCCTCTCTCAGTTTAAAAACATTACCCCTTGTCCTATCTCAACATACCCTGCTAAAAAGTTTGTTCCCATCTTTCCTATAAGGACCCTTTAAGTATTGAAAGGCCACAATAGGGTCTCTGTGGAGCCTTCTCTTCTCCAGGCTGAACAAGCCCAACTGTCTCAGCCTGTCTTCCTAGGAGAGGTGCTCCAGCCCTCTGATCAGCTTCATGGCCCTCCTCTGGACTCGCTCCAACAGGTCCATGTCTTTCCTGTACTGAGGACTCCAGAGCTGGGCACAGTACTCCCAGTGGGGTCTCACAAGAGTGGAGCAGAGGGGCAGAATCACCTCCCTCGACCTGCTGGACACACTTCTTTTTACACAGCCCTGGTTACAATTGTCTTTCTGGGCTACAAGTGCATGTTGTTGGCTCATGTCCAGCTTTTCATCCACCAGTGTCCCCAAGTCCTGCTCGGCAGGGCTGCTCTCAATGCCTTCATCCCCCAGCCTGTATTGATGCAAAGGGTTGCCCCGACCCATGTGCAGCACTTTGCACTTGGCCTTGTTGAACCTCAAGAGGTTCACATGGTCCCACTTCTTGAGTATGTCCAGGTCCCTCTGGATGGCATCCCATCCCTCAGGCGTGTCAACTGCACCAATCATTGTGGTGTCATCTGAAAGGTTGCTGAGGGTGCAAGCAATCCCATTATGTCATTGATGAAGATATTTTGCTGGTTTTGGCTAGGATAGAGTTAATTTTCTTCGTAGTACCTAGTATGGGGCTGTGTTTTGGATTTCTGCTGAAAACAGTGTTGATAACACAGGGGTTTTTTAGTTACTGCTGACCAGCTCTGACACAGAGCCAATGCCTTTTCTGTTTCTCACACCACCCCACCAGCGAGTAGACTGGGAGTGCACAAGAATTTGGGAGGTGATGCAGTAGAAAGGAGAACACTGGGAACTACCCTTTTTAATAATGGGTGCAAACTTTCCCTTTTCCCAGTCACTAGGGACTTCACCAGGCTGCCATGACTTTTCAAATGTCATGGAGAGTGGCTTGGCAACTACAATAGCTGATTACCTCAGGACCCCAGGACATGTCTTGTCAGGTCCCATGAACGTATGCATGTTCAGGCTCCTCAGGCAGTTACGAACCTGATTTTCTCTTACAGTTGGAGGGACTTTGCTCCCTCAGTCCCTACCTTGAAGTCTATCCACTTGAGAGGTGTGGGAAGAGAGATTGCCAGTGAAGACTGAGGCAAAAAAGTTTTTGAGCACCTTAGACTTTTGCCAGTCATGTTCATCAAGGGGGTACACTTTGTTTGACCCTGCTTTTCTGACTGACATAGCTGTAGAAGCCTTTCTTATTATTCTTTGCATCCCTTGCCAAGTTCAGATCCAGCCATGCCTTGGCCTTCCTGACTCCATCCCTACACAACCGGGAAGTATCCCTATACTCTTCCCAGGATCCCTGTCCCCCCTTCCACTGCCTGTGCATTTCCTTCTTGTTGTTTAATTTGACCAGCAGGTCTTGACTCATCCATGTCAGTCTCTTGCCTTCCTTTCCTGATTTCTTGTACATGGGGATAAAGAGCTCTTGCACTCTATGGAAAGCATCCTTAAAGATCTGCCAGCTCTGTTCAGCTCCTTTGTCCCCGAGGGCAATTTCCCAGGGGGGGCTATTAGCTAACTCCTGGAACAGGTGGAATTTTGCTTTCCTAAAATTCAGGGTCTTGACTTTACTCTTTGCCTGACCCACATCCGTCAGGGATGTGAACTCCACCAATGCATGATCACCTCAGCCCAGGCTGCCTCCAATCTTGATGTCACCAATTAGCTCACTTGCATTTGTAACCATCAGGTCCAGTATCACATCCCCTTTGGTAGGTCTGTCTATTACCTGGCTTAAGAAGTTATCCTCAATGCATTCCAGGAGTCTCCTGGATTGCCTGCAACTCACCATGCTACGTTTCCAGCAGATGTCAGGGTGGTTGTAGTCCCTCAGCAGGACGAGAGCCTGCAAGCACAATGCCTCCTGTAGCTGGAGCAAGAAGGGTTCGTCAACAGGCTGCCCATGATCGGGCAGCCTGTAGTAGACACCAACCACAAGGTTTCCTTTGTTGCCTCAGTCTCTAATTCTTACCCATAAGCTTTCAACCTTCTCATGACCATTCATCAGAGACAGCTCTTCACAATCTATCCATTTCTTGTTGTAGAGGGCAATCCCTCTGCCCTCTTTATCCTCAGAGAGGTGTGAAATGTGCTGGGACACAGATGTTGACTGAGCTCCTGTTATAATAGTTTTGGAAAGAAAGAAAAAAAAAAGAATTAAACTATACTTACATCTGAACATATCTTACCATTAAGCTAGCTTGCATATTTGCTCATGAAAATAGGAAATGGAATTACAGTAGATAGATACTCAGATCATAAGACTGAAGCATGCTCTAAACACAGAGCTTAGGGACTTTTCATTTAGATTGACTGCAGCAAATGATCATTCTGTGATGGCATAAAAACCCCTTGGTATCATCTCATTTTTCCAAAGGTTACAAAGATCAGGTTATCCCAAGATTTTATGATTGTTTTAAGAAATAACAGAATACTTCGGCTACTTTTTTCAGCTTGGGAATTTAAAACATCTTCCATGAAAATTTACCAATTTTTTTTTTTTCCCCAGCAGTGGAATGAGCTCCTTATTATGCTGAAGAGCCAGAGAGCAAATGTAGTTATGAGAAAAGGGGTCTGTCCTCCCTCGTGTTACTGCAGAATGGTGTCAAAGAGGTGCCTTTAAGCGATGCGATAGCACTGACCTGAGACCAAGAAGAGTGCACCTAGCTGAATGGCCCCCTTTGCATCATTCCCATGGTACTGACCCAAAGAGCATTGCAGTCTGGAATCACCGTTCTCCCTGAAGGAAATATGACCTGAATTGCATAAATCCAATTTCTAACTTGTTTTCAAGTAAGTGTAGAAAAAATAGAAAATAGACACATAAATATAGTTTATCTGCATTTTCTTTCAAAGATGAAAATGCTTTCCCCTAAGTTAGCTCCACTAGAATCAAGTCTCTATCATTACATTTAGCATTACGTCACTTAAGTTGTAGTTTTGAAGAAATTAAAGGAAAAAATAAAGCATAAAAAAGAGGGGTTTCTAAAAAAAGTTTAGGAAATGCTTTATCTGCTAAACACTTCTTAAACAAAGATTATTTTGTCAATTCTTCCTTTCCCAATTTCCTAACATCCCTGTAGCAAAATGTAAAGACTACTGACATGGAAAATAAATAATTGAAAAAAAAATTAATGCATCTTTTACTACCAGTTATTTTCTAGATAGGAAGATGGAAGTGAATGTCGTGGTTTAACCCCAGCCTGTAACTGAGCACCACGCAGCTGCTCGCTCACTCCTCCCCGCCCCCACTCCCTGCAAGGGGATGGGGACCAGAATAAAAAAACACTTGTGGGTCGAGATAAAGACAGTTTAATAGGATAACAAAAGAAGAGAATAATAGTAGTAGTAATAACAACAACAACAACAATAATAATAATAACAACAACAACAATAATAATATAAGTCATGCACAAATGCAATTGCTGACCACATGCGAAAGGAATGTAAAACAATCTGATGCCCAGTCTGTTTCCGAGCAGTGAATCTGCCTCCTAGCTAGCTTCTCCAGTTATAGATGGAGCATGACATTATTGTGTTGGGTTTGCGTGGCAAGGTTTTGGTGGCGGGGGGGGGGGGGGGCTACAGGGGTGGCTTCTGTGAGAAGCTGCTAGAAGCTTCCCCTGTGTCTGATAGAGCCAATGCCAGCCAGCTCCAAGATGGACCCACCAATGGTCAAGGCCAAGCCAATCAGCACCTCTGTGATAACATAGTTAAGAAGGAAAAAAAACCAAACAGTTAGGGAGAGCTTTTGCAGCTGGAGAGAGGAGTGAGAAGATGTAAGAAACTCTGCAGACACCAAGGTCAGTGAAGAAGGAAGGGGAGGAGGTGCTCCAGGCGCCGGAGCAGAGATTCCCCTGCAGCCCGTGGTGAAGACCATGATGAGGCAGGCTGTCCCCCTGCAGCCCATGGAGGGAGGATGAGGGGGTGTTGAGATTCCACCTGCAGCCCGTGGAGGACCCCACACTGGAGCAGGTGGAGACACCTGAAGGAGGCTGTGGCCCCGTGGGAAGCCTGTGCTGGAGCAAGCTCCTGGCAGGACCTGTGGACCCGTGGAGAGAGGAGCCCACTCTGGAGCAGGTTTGCTGGCAGGACTTGTGACCCCGTGGGGGACCCACACTGGAGCAGTCTGCTCCTGAAGGTCTGCACCCCGTGGGAGAGACCCACGCTGGAGCAGTTCGTGAAGGACTGTAGCCCGTGGGAGAGACTGGCGTTGGAGCAGTTTGTGAAGGACTGTCTCCCGTGAGAGGGACTCCATGCTGGAGCAGGGGAACAATGAGAGGAGTCCTCCCCCTGAGGATGAAGAAGCGGCAGAAACACCGTGTGATGAACTGACCGTAACCCCCATTCCCCGTCCCCCTGTGCCGCTGAGGGGGGCGGAGGTTGAAGCCGGGAGTGAAGTTGAGCCCGGGAAGATGGGAGGGGTGGTGGGAGGTGTTTTAAGATTTGATTTTATTTCTCATTCCTCTACTCTGTTTTGCTTAGTAATAAATTAGATGAATTTCCTCTCTAAGTTCAGTCAGTTTTGCGCGTGACAATAATTAGTGAGTGATCTCTCCCTGTCCTTATCTCGACCCACAAGCTTTTCGTTATACCTTTTCTCCCCTGTCTGGTGAAGGAGGGGAGTGATAGAGCAGCTCTGGCGGGCACCTGGCCCCCAGCCAGGGTCAACAATCTGATGCCCAGTCTGTTTCCGAGCAGCGAATCTGCCTCCTAGCTAGCTTTTCCAGTTATATATGGATATATACATTATATGGTATGGAATATCCCTTAGGCCAGTCTGGGTCAGCTGTCCTGGCTGTGCTCTCCCAGCTTCTTGTGCACCTGGCAGGGTGTGAGAAGCTGAAAAGTCCTTGACTTAGTGGAAGCACTACAACTACCTAGCAACAATTAAAACATCAGTATGTTATCAATATTATTCTGATACTAAATCGAAAACACAGCACTATACCAGCTACTAGAAAGAAAAATTAACTCTCTCTCAGCTGAAACCCGGCCAGTAAATCAAGAACAAACAGAAGAGTTAAGACCAAGCAGAATATTTTTGCATAAAATAAGTAGGATTCACAGACCTCTGTTTGAAAAGCAATAATTAAAAATCTTAATCAAGACTTCCTTTTACATTTCATGAAGGTAATGAGTGTATCTCTCTTCTTGCTACTAATTATATATTCTGATTATCTTCTTTCCTTCTGTTTTTGGGTGGCAGTGAAGTATGCCTAGCTTTTCTCCCTTGAATTTTGTCTTATTTTACTGACTGACATACATTGAAATTAATTGTTTTAATTATTTTTAAGCTTAATCCTTCTTGAAGCATGATTCAGACATTTCTCAATTAAAAATGTTTTCTTGTAAGTATATGATCTCAATTTTGGCTCTGGCGCAGATGTCACCGCACTACCATGCACAATTCTAGGAAGTATATTGGTCCTTTAGTTCATCTGAACAGCCATAGAAACCCTATAGTCACATGAACCTAATTTCAGGATACTGAAGAAAAGTCTTAGAAGTACAGAATAAAAAATAAGCACTAAACTAGTACCTGTGGTTAAAATATCACAGTAACAATACAGCTTGAAAATTGCTTTATTTTGAGTGAAATCATCTGTTTAATCATCATAGCTTAAAAATTTGGATAAAGTAATAAAGACTCATGGCAAATTTTCACAGTTTTTGTAATGGCACAGCAAACTTTTTAGAATAGGAGATAGTTCCAGAAGCCCCACTAAGTCGACTTCAAATATTGCAGATGAGATGCATTGAGCCTCTTATTTTATTTAGGCAAAGGATACTCTGGATCAGTTGTGAAGGTGCATACAGACATATTAGTAATTTATGCCAATAAGAGCTTGGTAGAGAAATTCTTGATGTTGGATCATTAATTTCATCTTCCCATTAGTGCGGGTATATTTTCAATGCTTTGTCCAGTGTTATTTTAGTGAATCATTTGATACAATATACATAAATTACCTTGGTGCTATCTTACATTCTCCAGCTATCAACATTAACACATCTTTTCATTGCATTGCACGTAATTCTTCCTTACCATTACTCTTAGTTAAACATCAGTAGAACCTAAGCAGTTTCTTTTTCTTTGGTATGTAGATCTTCTTTAATAATTTGTAGATTCCTTTTTAAAAGCACCCTGCATCCTGACAGATCAAGGTACCTGTTCTTCCTCCTTCAGCCCCTCATGATCCATGATTATTCTCATGGCTGCTGTGACAGTTTGACTTCAGGTGATTCATCAGCCAGCCAGGTACAAAAATACCATTTCTTCCAAGGTAGCAGCAGAAGTATACAGCAATGAAATCCTCTGCCACAGGTATCAATTCAAATGCCTGTTGCTCAGAGCTTGTCTTTCCTTCAGAGATGTCCTTATCCCTAGGTGAACTCCATACCTTCCAGAGGCTTTTCCAGAGCTCTCCACTCCCACCTGAACAGAGGTAAGAGTGGTACAGGTCATCTTTCTGACTTAAACTGTATCAGTAACCTCTACTCCCACCCCACCCCCCAAATAGAGAGGGGCTGGTAGATGTCAGGAAAAAGCCTTAACATGGTATCCTTACATCCTGGCCAGGAGCTCTGTGCAGAATCCACTTCATCACCTGCTCCTGAAATGCAAAGCAAACTTACCTTTTCCCCACCCTAAGGCCTGTTCCCATGTGCAACCCTGACCTTTCTGGAGAGTCTTTTCTTCAACATCCTTCCCAGAGCTGCATTTTCCTTCCTAATACAGTCCCACAGTTCAGAAACTGGGAAAAATCTTTCCTTTCAGGGTTTATCAGAGCCAGTAACTCTGGTTCTGAGAATCCTTCCTGAACTCCCAGTATTAAGGGGACTCATAGATTGAAATGGGCTTAGAAGGGACAAATAGCCCCACTACAGTTTTCAAATACATTTCTTCACAGCTTCTTAATTTGGACAAGTTAAAAACATTTTTGTATGATATAATTTGATTCCTCCTGATCTGTAATCATCCATAACTGCTCTTCACTGAATTTCTTCTCTGCTAATGTTTCTCAAAATGTTCAAAATGGAAAAGAACATTCCAGATGCTGTCTGACTAAGTACCTATTTCATGATGATTGCATTTTAAGTAGCATCCAAGAGGCATTACCATTTCAGGATATCTTTTAGAAACCTTTATATTGCCATCTGAATATGGCAAAGGAGGTAGTTTTCAGATGCAATCGTATCTGCCGCTAAGTATCAACTGTGCAAAGATAGAAATGGAGTAGTTTGAATTACTTGCTGAAATGAAGCACAGAAAGATTTGAATTGGCTTTGAGAAGCATTTGATGAATCCAGCCTAAAGAAACTTTTTCCTGTCTTTTTGCTATCAAGTGTTGGAATTTGAATTGAAGTCACCACATGAGCTATATACAGCTTCATCTGAAAGGAGCAACGGGACTCAAATGGAATTAACAGAATCATAGTTTGGGTTGGAAGGGACCTTTAAAGGTAATCTAGTCCAAACCCCTACAATGACCAGGGAGATCTTCAACCAGATCAGGTTGCTCAGAGCCCTGTCCGACCTGACCTTGAATGTTTCCAGGGTGCGGCATCTACCATCTCTCTGGGCAACCTGTTCCAGTGCCTCACCACCCTCATTGTAAAACATTTCTTCCTCATATCTAGTCTAAATCTACCCTCTCTCAGTTTAAAAACATTACCCCTTGTCCTATCTCAACATACCCTGCTAAAAAGTTTGTTCCCATCTTTCCTATAAGGACCCTTTAAGTATTGAAAGGCCACAATAGGGTCTCTGTGGAGCCTTCTCTTCTCCAGGCTGAACAAGCCCAACTGTCTCAGCCTGTCTTCCTAGGAGAGGTGCTCCAGCCCTCTGATCAGCTTCATGGCCCTCCTCTGGACTCGCTCCAACAGGTCCATGTCTTTCCTGTACTGAGGACTCCAGAGCTGGGCACAGTACTCCCAGTGGGGTCTCACAAGAGTGGAGCAGAGGGGCAGAATCACCTCCCTCGACCTGCTGGACACACTTCTTTTTACACAGCCCTGGTTACAATTGTCTTTCTGGGCTACAAGTGCATGTTGTTGGCTCATGTCCAGCTTTTCATCCACCAGTGTCCCCAAGTCCTGCTCGGCAGGGCTGCTCTCAATGCCTTCATCCCCCAGCCTGTATTGATGCAAAGGGTTGCCCCGACCCATGTGCAGCACTTTGCACTTGGCCTTGTTGAACCTCAAGAGGTTCACATGGTCCCACTTCTTGAGTATGTCCAGGTCCCTCTGGATGGCATCCCATCCCTCAGGCGTGTCAACTGCACCAATCATTGTGGTGTCATCTGAAAGGTTGCTGAGGGTGCAAGCAATCCCACCATTCACTGTATATGAATTCTTCAAAAGAAAATGGCTTCACAAAGTTTTAATATCAAGAACTGCGGTAAGATAGAGGCAAAATTATCTGAACATCTATGTATCCAATGAACTTAACTATAACTGATTATTTCGTTGACTATGTTTTTAAAATATATAGCTCTAATTTTGATTAAAGTTGATTGTACTGATAAGAGAAAAAACTCATTGTAATTAAATTAGCATATACATAGTTCCTGCTTTTGATGGACTTAAGCACATATTCTTAAGAAGTTTTTAAAGGACATATTTCCCTTAATTGTCTTTAGAAATTACAGTGTGGAAAATTTGCTTGCATTTGGCATTGGTGTAAAAGACAAAACAGAATCACTCTTAAAAACCTCATGTATGGCCAAAACAGCTACCTAAATTCTCCAAATATACTAGCTATTCTAGTAACTCTGCATGCAGATCCTACTTTCCGTACATCCTTACTTCTATAACCACATAGATATTTACTCCTTAAAATGAATTTAAGGCAATACTTGAGATATACCAGTTTCAGACGTTCATATAATTACTTGGTAGAATTCAGTCTTAATCCACCCAGTACTGGCTGTGACATGAGAGAACTGAACTGAAACTGTCCCTTCTGGTGAGAGTTTAATTCAAATAACTAAATTGCAAACTTTCAGCTTTTACAAAATTACATTTTCTGTTAGAAAAAAAAAAAAAACCAACCAAAAAACACTACCTCACTGAAAAAATCTTTGTATGTTTTACTTTAAAGAGTTGCCTAATCAGCCTTGTACTGAAAATGTTTGGAAGAGCTGAAAGTCATTACTATAAGTTCCCTATGGTGTCACCCCTAATACAAGCATAACTCCTTTAAGATTTTTAAATGCATTTTCATGTGCCTTACTATCCTCACTGAAGATCTAAAACCAGCTTATGCAGTAGAAGATAGATCTTTTTTAAACACTTATTCTTATTTCCCAAGTTTAGACATGCTATGGAAAAAACTCTTATTTATAACAAGGAAAAGCCCTGTTAGTCATTGCTCAAGTGGTTAGATACCTATCACTTTCTCTGAAAATATTACTGAGTCCTGAAAATTAAGTAAACCACATATCTAAAGATAGATACCTGAAATTGTCTCTGTGATTAATATTTGTCAAAACACTGATATGATATTGAAATTACTAAATCTGGAAATGTATTGTAGAAAAGTATTGCTACAAACTTTTCTGACACTCTTTTCTGATTTGCTGTCAGTGTGAAAGATGAGGTTTTATGACAGATGGATTTTTAATCTAATCCAGAACAGCTGTAATTCAACAATATTGAAATTCTGCAGTCAAGTAATGGGATAGCCACATTACCATATGACTTTAGTGTCCAATCACACATCAGAATGACAGTGAAATTAAAACTGTTCTAAATTTTCCATTTAATTGTTGATCCACTGTTAAGGGTGTCACCCTCAGCTATTCCTGAAAACTGGTTTTCTGGAAGAAACTGTGTTCTTAAAGTTACTTTCATAGATTAATAACAATTAAACAACTAAGTGGTAAAAGCAGCAGTACTTCTCTAATTGTTGCAAACTGCTGTATTTGTTTTTTCATTCATTTCAATTTATTCATGGTGAATTATTTGACCAAGGCAAAATTGTCTCTTTTATTTCTGCATTACACTATGGATACCATTCTTACTAGTAAAAATTGCTCAAGTCTATGTTAGGAAATTTGTCAGACAAGTTAGTGTCTATAAATAATTAAAACCACTGAAAAAACATGAAAATAAAAGTGTGAAACAGGCTTTCAGTAAATGTCATTGAGAAATATACCAAATAAAAGAATTTTGATTAAATTAAGTTTGCAAACTCTGCGGCCCAGCACAACATTCTTGCCCCTCTCTCCTGGGAAACTACTCTATATGCAAATGATTATACAAACAGGGGACACAAATGATTTTCCACAATGGTTAAAGCTATCAGAGGCAATCAGATAATCTACTCTGACCTCTTGTATATTGTGGGACATCAAATTCCAGGCAGTCATTCCAATCTGAATCCAGTTAATTTAGTTAGGGTACTTCAGTCCTGTGGACAGCACACCTCTGAATGCCACAGCCGGATAACAGAATAGATGAAGGTACCAATGCCCTGAAGTGACGGGCACTGATTAGGCATCCCCATGACATCAATATTGTTGTTAGCCACAACTAAACTAGTAAAAATAAATAAATAAATAAATAAAATTCCTAATTGATGCACAAACATGCTATTGCAGTAAGTTGATTAGGCAACTTTACTTCCTCCTCAAGGCCTAGGATAGGAACAACAATCCATAACAGGATTCACAGCTCTGTGTTCAAGGACAGGCATGACCTTGCACCAATTTATTTTATTTCTCTACCTTTGTCTTCTCTGTTTTGCCTCTAAATAGAACATTGATATCTCTCAAAATATATTTCTGAAGAAATGCTAAGTATTGACACGGCTTGCCATCTGCCATACAAGTTGGGCCAGTATTTTATTGCCTTTGCTCTAGGAAACCACCTGCTAGCTCTGGATTCAATTTCTTTAACTTGAGCTTTTCATTAGCAGTTCTAACTACTCTCTTCAGCAAGGTTGAAAACAGTGCTATCGAGTATTGTTCCCATGAGCAGGCCACTTTGCAAAAATAATTAAGTTATCTCTCAGTCTTCTATTCAAGAGGCTGAATTTGAGATCAAATAACTAACTAATATCTCAAATGCTGAGACTATTTAGGTATCTTTTCTCTACACATTGCATGTTGAGCTAACAGACTATCTGGAAGAATGTAAACACAGAAAGGATGTGCACTTGCCCATTATAGGCTATAATTAAACTAGGACATAAATATGTAGTGTATTTAAGGTATATTAATTTGTCCAAATAAATATGACAAAGTAATGGCACCACAGCAGTCAAATGTAAGCAAGAGTCATTGATATGTAAAAGCAAAAGCTGTATTAAACAACAGTTATAACAAATGTCAGCAGATAATTAAAGCAGTGCTGAAAGATCTAAGCAAGAAAATTCTGAGTATTGAATTAACCCTAGCTGTGGTTTCAAGTAATTGGTGTGCTCTGAAAAAAAATAATTTTTCAGTAGTAAAGGCTTTAGGATAAAGATCAGATTTCCCATCACTAAAACCAAGGGAACTATAGACGGATGGGATTTTTACCTAGTGATCAAATAGTTTTACTGCTTTACTACTGTGAAGACATTTTGTCATTCATTAGGCATCTCATATTGCCTTAATTGAGTAGCTTAGCACAATGTTAATCAGATTTGCTTCTCATTTCAGCGATGTCATGTTAAGTAAAGTACATAACAATAAACCTGAAACACCTTAAATAAAATAGCAGAATAAGGTTAGAAGAATAGTAGCTATGCAATCTTCCTAAGCACTTTTCCTTGCCACTATTCCAAGCAGAGTTAAAAGCAGTCTGTCTCTTGCTATGTCTTTCAGCTCTAGAAAACAAACTACTGCTGCCATGCTCAGTGAATTAACATAGATACCAGTAAAACTACGAAACCAACATATATTGCTCTTGAAGTAATATTAGAAAATTCAGAAAAAGCAATGTCTTCAGGACCTAGGAAAAAGTGCCTGAACGGATCTGTTCTCACAAATTTGAAAAGCTTCTTGATCTCTGAAGAATAATTCTGGCACATTTCACAAGGAGATTTTTTTGTACAAATGCCCCTTCAGTGGTGTCACTTCCACAAGAAGTTATCTTGATTCATTATATAATTTTCGTTCCAAGACACATAGCCCATCAATGCTTACATTAATAGAGACCAGCAGTTTGCCTTTAACTTTCTGTTTAATTTTTCAGCTAACAGAAGACAATAAGCATTTTTACCTTCCAGATTACTGAATCTATTACTACTCAGTGGTGACTTAGAGCATGATGGGGGTGCTCATTAGACACACTCTGGATATCACATGTAGTGCCTACTTGCATCAGCTTCTCATTTTAATGATTTTGAGGAAATGTGAAGCAAAGCGGTAAGCCACAAAGCGCACCTTGATTATTTTATTATTATTATTATTATTTTAAAAAGTCATGAAAGCTAATCACCTCCTTACCTTATTCTTATTTGGACCCCACAAAATCCAATTTTTTCTCTGAAACATCCTTTTCAGTGAGTGTTGGAGTAGTTAGCAGCTTTTTGTTGTTAAGCTGTTGTTTAGCATCTGTGAACCTAGTGGGAGACAAACCTCTTTGTAGGGAAGCCTTCTTTTCTTCTTAGAAGGACTTATTCACTGCAGCCTCATTTGAAATCTGCAATCCAACACCGAACTCAGTCATTTCAAAGGAGAAACTGCTATTTCACTGTAACTGGCAATAAAATATCAGTCATGACTTGAGCAGTTTAGGCTTGCATAATAAAATAGGAGTGAAGCACTACAAGACTTCTGCTTGCTCATTTGAACAGGCTACGTTATTTATGTTGAGGGCAACAGATTGTATGGAATTGATATAGATCCATTTTTGTTCATGTGTCAGGTGACAGCAGTGAACAAGAAGATGTACAGTCAGTCATGCTTTATCTGCACACAACAGATGTCAGTCACTATAGCTGCACCATACGTTGGTAGCACACACATTGCTAGTTTTAGACAGTACACAGATCCATCTCTTGTCTGGGACAAGTTGTAAGCTTATAATGGTCATAGTGAGTTAGACTGAAAAAGTACATACTGTAGACCCATCTCAGGTGGAATTACCAAAAAAGACAGTTCTAAAGGCTGCTTAGGTGATGTCAAGATGTTGAGACAGTTTAGGTCAAACTTAGGTCAAACTGACAGCGTAGTCAAACTTGGAGCTCAGGTGGGGTCTGGTGCATCAAACTTGTGCAGTGAGGACATCTTTTGCAACCATCTAGTCATATGCAGCTGAAACATTCATCTGTTGATGTCTCTGAGTGTAGTATGTCCCCCTTCCCCCCCTCCCCTCCCCCCCTAAATAAATAAATAAATAAATAAATGTCTGTTCTAGGAATTCAGTAGTAAAGGGCAATAGAAATTAAGCAGGAGTTGATGGTTAACCTGGAAGCTATGAGATCTGGAAATTCAGAGTAACCATGATGCTGCAGAAATGATCCAATTGGTAAAAGACACCTATCCTAAAAAGCTGAAAGACTTACATTTTCCTGGAAAACTGAGAATTGTGGCTGTAGAGCATAAGCTCTGCAAAGAA
This sequence comes from Balearica regulorum gibbericeps, assembly GCF_011004875.1. Taxonomy (NCBI): domain Eukaryota; kingdom Metazoa; phylum Chordata; class Aves; order Gruiformes; family Gruidae; genus Balearica; species Balearica regulorum. Next base: position 48,055,701 of record NC_046188.1, on the reverse strand, counting down.
AATTATTCAGACTATACCTCTTCAGCATGATTGATTTCTGCAGGCAAAGCACAGTGGAGGATACTGGAACAATTCTTTTAGTGAAGCACACTGGTTGTTCAAACATGGGAAAGCAACTGATGCCAATGAAGGCTCTGGAATACAGAAAAAAAACACTAGAGCTGAGGACAAAAATAAATATACTGGTGTATCTGGATCATAAACAAGAATTATTACCCAGAGGCAGATGGTAAATTAATGCTCTTTACAGAGAGTGTTTGGAAGGAAAGGAATTCTTCCAGCCACACTTGTGTGGAACAGAATGATTTGTTATTTTCAAGACCATACAAAGCTGAATTAGTCTGGAATGGTGACTTCAGTATCCTTATGAGGAACCACTGGAATCAGAGAAGCTTTGTAGACAAAAAAGGTCTCCAAGACTTCATGTAATACAGTAAAAATTTCTTCATGGTCTTAGGAAAGAAGCACAGCTTTATGCTGAGAGTAGTTAGTGGTATAGCCTGGATCATGACTGTGAGAAACAACAGCAGGTCCTACCAAGTCTTCACAGAAAACTCACCATATCTGGAGAAATGCTTCTTGAGCAGGAAGCTCTCTTGGCACCAATGTGGGGAGGTAAGATACTACTGTACATCAGAAAGTTCTTGGACAGTACATATAAGCACCTGGGAAGTGTACTTATACTGAGCACCTGGAGAAGGGAACATACCATGTATTTCAGAGACCTCTTAAAGATAGCAGGGCTCCAAGGAAGCAGATGTAGACAAAGGCACATCATCTGTCACTGCACATGTCTTCTGGGAGGTATGTAATGTATTCATCTAGTGCTCTGCACTAAGAGCAGTTTGGCATGGAGCAGAGTCAGATGATGCCTGTCTGTGCCTCATGTCAGCTCAAGTATCCTGCAAGATTTACTGGGATAATAGCAAATTAAAGCAGAGTCCTGAGCAAGTAATAAGCTGGCACTGTTTATGTCAATTTGTTCCCTTTTTATTTTACAAGAAACAATCCTCAAGGAAAAAAGCTATGATGATTTTACTATTATGACTTTTTGGGTAGTAATATTCTCCATAGGTCCTTTTCTATTTGTTTCAAATTCCAGTTTCTTCTTCACTAGCATTTGGAGCATTCAATGTTCCCAAGTAAAGTATTTCTTACAATGTATACTGGAAAAGTTGTGTACACATAAAATGTAATCCATGTAGATTTTGGAGAGTTTCCATATATTAATAAAATTGGACTTTGTATATATAGTCAGAACTGTTGTAAACACTAATGTTTTCTGAGAAGGACACACAACAAGAACAACAACAAAAAAAATCAAACAAGGTGAATCAGATGCACTGATAGACCAACAATACTTCAGGAAATATTTACAAATATTACTTCCAGTGTCAGCAAAACTTACTGGCAACTTGGCTGGCACAAAACCATTTTATATGCAAACAAGCAAGATTAAAAGAGAATCTAAATGACCTTTGTCACATTAATCACTGAATTTCAGAGAACTGGTAATCAAACATCACATCAAATAACCCATAGAGATAGGGCTGAGAAGAAGTATATATACTATAGATGCATTGGGTAGCTCAGTGAGGGAGTAGCAGCTCCAACCTTTAAAAAAATAGCATAAACCTTTTGCTATGGCAGTATATTACACAGGCAGGTTCTTTCTAGCCTACTCAAATCACTGTTTGTTTCATTACTTTTGATCCTGAGGTAAACTGTTGAGAAATAATCAGTGTCATTGACTCCTGTTTGATTAACTCTTCTTCAGTGGTCTCTGAGGTTAATACCAGTTTTATTACTTTTTTACTGGATAACTTTATTGAATGTCATGGTGCAGTGCTAAAAGCCATTGACTGAAAGAAACACCTGCAACTGTCTATATGGAAACAGAACTCCAGAGGATTTGTAGAAACCTGCTTACATTTCTTCAAATTATTCAGGAAAAACAAACAAACAAACAATTTTAGAACATCCTATAAATCACCCTATGGAGGGACTTTTGATGGATTCAAACAGAATGAGCTAACAGTATCTACTCAGGAGTTATTGATAGAAACCATACCCTACTACTGCAGTCCTCGTACTTGTGTTTATTTCTAGTGCAAATTAATAAAAATTATTTCCTAGCACATTAAAACTTGCTAAGCTTGAATACTGGCAGAGGCCAAAGGGGAATCCTGGTATGCTTCTGTGTCATCACTTGTTTTTGAAGCAGTGAGCTTCCCAAGAAATTACAGAAATAATTCAGTATCGATGCGCTTTCAAAGCCATTTTTCAGCCAAACAATCAGAAGGTAGAACTCAAACCTGAGTTTCTACCTACCATTACAGTATGACATTAGTCATAAATCGTATGCAAGCAACTTCTGAAATTTAGATTTTATGAGAAATCCACACGACTATAGGCTTTTGCCATTGACACAGCATGCAAAACTGGAGGAATGTGCACTGAATTGTAAATGAAGCGTTCACATTAATATAATCATGCATATCAATATAATAGTCTCAAGGGTTGCTGGAAACTAAAGCAAGTGAGGAAAAAAGACTTTTATAAGGACAGATTAAGATACAAGAAGCAACAGATTAAGGAATAGTATCAGAAGAAGGCTCTGTTACATCAATATTTTCCTAATTTGCTCTGTGAAATGCATTTCTTCAGTCTAACAAAGTTGCACAGGAGTAAAGGGTGGTAATGTAGATTAGCACCTATATATTTCTGAGTGTACAAGAACATATGGTATTTGTTCAATATGCTATTCTAATCTCCATAAAATGAGGGAGACACAAAGAGAAAGAAAGGAAGGAAGGAAGGAAGGAAGGAAGGAAGGAAGGAAGGAAGGAAGGAAGGAAGGAAGGAAGGAAAATCACCAGATAATCAGTTATGTCCTTCCTAGTTAAGGGTACAAAGTGGGACTCCATCTGGCTTGAGCAAGTAGCCAAAGAGCCAACAATTTGCTTTTGCAAGTCTTTACTGTCTGAAGTGCTGGGCAAAACCACAATAGACAGACAGCTCCATTTAGGCTGACAGAAACTCATCATGCTTTGCTAAATTACATTTCTTCTCTTAACAGCAGTGGAATTAGCCAGCAGCCTGTGCACCTGATATAGCTAGCACAGTAGGATCGTGATTTTATGAGTGGCAAAAGTGTACTTGAAAGTTTATTAGCAGTGCTTAAGAGTAGTGCCTGAACACCTGCTCCTTATATCAACTTTCATGTGTTTATGGATGTTCACTAACTGAGAAGAGCAGCTAATTTTGATTTTGATGCTTTATTATGGATTCAGAAGCCGGAATATCACTTTCAAAAAAAATTGTTTTCTAACCCTTGTATAAACTACACTTACTTTAAAATGACAATGTACTGCTTAATAAACAAAACTATTTTATGACACAAAAGACATTACAAAAGTGTATGTTGCTCACATATATATTGGCACATATATATAATGCATAAATAGGTACATGTACATATCGTACCACTAGCAATCTTGTTGCTTCTAGGACTTTTAAAATGCTTAACAAAGAACAGAAAAGTAGCTTAACTGGCAGAGAAGACTTAAATACTTTGTTTGAAACAGTCCTTATTTCTAGTACAAGCTTTAACTAGCATTTATCCTTGTTAACAGAACTGTAAAACATTTCTTATCTTGTCTGACAGTTATACACTATCACATATACATTTACATATTGATCGGCAATCCTCTCAATCTTTAATTTTTTTTTTGTTGAGGAAACCTCCAAATTTAGGAAAACATGACTTGTTAAAGCTTTTGAAATTAGTTGGGAGGGAGTACGCTGCCACAAAACAGAGGAAAATACACTGTCACTCTCTGCTTGTGAAGCTTGGTTATATTTGAATTTGCTGTTATATGCTTGAGCCAGAATAGGTATTTTTCACTGCTTGACTTTAATAATATGATTTTGGAGCCTTGTCTTCCTATCCTCCCTCTGAGAAGGAAATGAACAGGTTACTGTGAAGAGATCTACCAAGTACTTGGGTGTTTTTCAAAAGCTGCTTGTTCTCCAGCACCCTTTAGTCACATCATTCTGCTATTGCAACTGTAAACTGACACTGATACACTGAGGACGACTGTACTCCATTAGATGTCATATCTAGCAGCGCCAGTTTCAGCTCCTTTCTTGGAAAAAGAATATGTTTAGAACAGGAATAGGTCAATGGAGATTGTTGGGTTTTTTTCCTCTTTTGTCTTTGAATTTAGTGGGTTAAAAGTTGAAGTAATTTGTCCCTTTCTGTGGAGTACTCAGAACAGGATGAAGTTTCAAGAATAGTCAGAAAAGTTTGTGCAATCAACAACTGAGTATTTCTGCTGTCCTCTCACAGAAATACTTTGAGTGTGAGCTGGGTTTTGGATGAACACTAATTTGCTGTACCAGGATATCCCAATTACTTGCAGATAGACCCTTGCTTGCCCTTGGACCGGGGCTGGTAGCTTTGGCAGATTGCTAAGTTAATGTGGCTGTAGGAGCTTATGGTCAGCATGATCTTATGATCAGAACAGGCTGGTTAAAGTGTGGGCAGAATGGGTTTCAGTGTCTCTGACAAAAGCAGGGGTGTTACTGATTCAGCAGTGTATAGGATTCATGGTGTGGAAAGGGTTTGAAGAGGTATGAAAAAACTTGTGGAACATGTTTTGGATAGCAGGTTTATAACTGCAATGTGCTTTTAAGAGGTGATAGCATAGCATGGTTTCTATTTCACTTACTATTTTGGAAAATGAGTGCATTCTGTTCTCCTGTAATTATTACTGGCTTTTAGAAAAGTTAATCCTGAAGCTTGTGATACTGAGTATGCACAGCTGGGGAAGCTGCTGGCAGTCACCGCTGCTGTACCAGCTACTCCCCCCAGCTGCCCCACCAGGTAGCCTGGGTAGATCAGATCTAGAGTAAATAAGCATGTGAGAGTATTAAACCGGTGTTTATATTGGCATGTAAAGCAGAAAGGCTAGCGGTGCATTAGGTAGACATATATGGTACCCAGTTAGCATCAATTTGGAGTCAGGGGCTTATCTGTTTTTTCTCACAGGAGCTGTGGCAACAAGTACTAGCACCAGGAGCAATGGAAAAAAAATCACCTCCTAAAGAGATCCACCTTTGGATGGATCTGACAGAGAGTGAGACCTAGGATGTATGAACTGTGATGATCCTCCAACATGGTTGCTATGGACAAGATTAGGTTTTGGGAGATGTGAAACGAGGCAGCTTTATTCACTATTAGCATAGTTTGAGAATAGCAAAGGTTGTTAGAAATGGTCTGGGGAAAATAATTCTAAATATATTATGGGGGGACTGAAGATTAGAGAGAGTTGAATCAATGGATGCCTATCGTGTACTACAGAGGAGTCTAGGTAGCTCTTTCTAATCTTTGGTGCCCAGGAATCAAAACAGGCAAAACAGCTACTTGAGGAAGGAGGAAAAAAAAAAAAAAAAAGGCGCAAAAGCCATATTCGTGTATATGGGATTAGGTGCTAGGCAGTGTGTTTTCTTTGCTGGGAAACATTATTTCCTAGCTTTTATGGCTACCCAGTGCATCACTGGTTTTTATTTTATATGCCCGAATAAATGCCAATTGAATACATTGACATGCTTATTTTCTCTAGGCAAAGCTGAAATGTGGTATAAAGGAATGCTCCTCAGTCACCTTTCCCTGAAATGAACCCTTTTCACAATCCAGCTCAGATATGTTATAAATCAATAGATTGTGTTTTCCTCCTTTGGCTTAGTTTTTAACTTGACTCAAGCCTTCTGCTTTCTGCAGGCCTTGTGGTCTGTAGGGTGCAATCAAGGATGACAGTTTATTGGAGAGGAGGATGTAAGTCCAGAGATGTTTCCAGACTGTCACTTAACGCCTGTGTCCTTCAGGAGCTCCCACAGCTCTAAATCCATTTGCATTCTTGTCCCTTACTGGCTGTCACTTTCCTGACAATTCAACCATTTTATGAGTTTCTTCCAGAGGCAAGTAAGCCTTTTGTCTACAATGCATTTTACACCTGAAGCTCCTCATGTAATGTATCAAATGTCAAGAATAATATTAGATGCACTGGAGTGCGGGACTTTAAAAGTGTTTCAGCTGCAGTCTTGATAAGTTGAAAGTTTATTAAAGCAAGTTTGTATATGACAAAAAGTTAATTTAAGCTGTGCTCTGCCTAATACCTTCCTCCGATGATGCCTCTCAAATGCCTGGTGAATACCATCTTCTTGTTTACTGCCTCTCTCAAAAAATGGAGAGCTGTTAACCTGGATTAGCAGCTAAAACTCTGGACTAGCATAGCTGAAAATAATTCTAATGAATGATTTTAGCAGTCTGCACATGCTGCCTGAGGTAAATTTGTTTCATCACTTTGGAAGTGAATATGATTCAGTGCAATCTTTTGTACAAGTTGAGATTATCCCTTTGCCCTACGGCTGGCAAAGGGAAATAGGGGAAGATCTCAGAGTCAGATGTGCAGCCTTGATGTAAGCTACTAGCCAGGATGGCTAGAGGGTAAAGCTTTGGCTGGATTCAAGTGAGACAGAAACCTGATGAGAATATAGGCCCAAAGTATATTATTTTTTAGAGGAAATGTAGGGAAATTCAAAATCTAATACCTGACTTCCTAGTTTCTTGGAGCAGCGGAGGGATACATAAAAGTAAAATATTATTCTAAACATGCTCCATAATAGTTCTCTGTGTGCAGAATAACCAATGTAAATGCAAAGTTTGACCTGTTTATTGCACCCATGTTACATTGGCAATAATTATCTAAATAAAAGTTTATTTGTGGCAGAAAATGTAGGCAAGAAATTCAGCTAGATATCTCTATTTCATGCTATTATGTCTTTAAAAATGCTTCCAAACCAAGATACAACAATAACACATTTTTAAAATAGGCTTAAAATTTTGAATATTCCCATATTAATGAAATCAAAATGTTTACTCAAAATTTTGGAACAAGTGCATTTAAAAAGAAAAATAAATAGGCTGCCAGGAAGGGTATTATTGCTCATTCATAATTCTATAAGTTAAGAAGTTTAAATAATTTATTCAAAATGGGACCAATACTAGTTATGCAGGTACACAGCAAGATTAATTTTTACAAGATAATGTTTTGGCACTGCTTACATGAAATATTCTATCAGACAAATGCAGTGACAAAGAGTATTTTGTAAATATTTGGGAAGACATATATTCATAAAGTAAAGGTTTATTGAATGAATTATTTGTAAACAGAAAAAAAATTCAAGTATTACTCAGCAGCTCCTGCTTCTGAGCTAGGTAATTAAGACTCAACTTTTCAGAAGGGCAGTACTTTTGCCAAAATTTATGCTTCCTACCGTTATACCACTATTTTAGTTACACTCACTCTTTTAGCTGAGAATGCCTAGTTCTTGTATGTATGAGTTTATAAAACACTTTGATACCATTCAAGATAAAAAAATGCACATAACTGCAAAATATCATTTATTACTGTAAGTTCACATTTCAACTTCAGTGCTATAAAATCTCACAGGCTCTGATTTTTACTCTTGATCTACTCTTAATTAGGGCTGTTGAGTATTGTGTTAAAACTTTCAATTTGGAAACTATGCAGGTAGATAGAGAGGAAGCAACTATGCTCATGCACTTTTGTATTAATCACACACCCTGAACTAGTTTTTTAATGCAATAAAGTAGCCAAGTATTTTCTTGGCACAATAAGAAACATACAGCTGAACAATAGATTGCTTGGCAGAGGAAAGAGGAATGCTCATTTTCAGCTACACAGAGGTTATGATGTGAAAATGTATTCCTTTTCATATATTTAGCAGAAATGCGTTTATGATCTGTGTGTGCAATGGAGATGACAAATGAAATAGAAGCAGATGCCCCAGTGTGATATAGTAGTGACGCACATCCCAGGAGCTCGGATGTCTTCCTGGCTATTATAGCATTCAGCTGGAAGGGGACCTGAAATCAAAGGTGAAATGAAATCTGACTGTGCAAACTGTGTAGCTAGCAAACAAGATAATGCAGGCCCTTGTCAATTTGTATTGCTGAGCTGTTTCATTTGGTTCTTAAACAGATGTTTTGCAATGGCAATTCACATGGCATTACCTGCTTTCACTCCAGACTGTATCTAAAACAGCAAATGAATATCAATCATATCCATTTCATGCACACACAGTGTCAAGTAGGTGCAGGTAACCGGTCCATTATTCTGTCCTGAATTTAGACTGCAGCAGCTCTGAGGGCAAAACTCGGGAAAACAAAGTGCACTAACTGCTAGCCTGTGGAACTGGTCACTCATTGCTAATTTCTTTTTTTTCTTCCATTCTTTGTTAAACTGCAGAACTACAGGACAGATGGAAAGTGTCTCTTGCTTTTCATCCCTGCATCTTCCTTTCTTCCATATATCCCTGCAACCGTAGGAAATAGTAAGTGGAACATTAAGACTGATGTGAAAGGGAACAACCAGGATTGTCTGGGTGCGGAAGTACCAGAGCAAATGTCAGAGGAAGGGCTGTAGCGGTTTTGTGTATTGATGACTCTGTTCATCTTCTTAGGACACCCAGTGCAGGAGACAGGACTATGGATAAATCCTAATGACTCACCCAGGTGGGACACAATGACAGGCTAAAATCCCTGTGAACTCCACAGTGGTGCACACCACATCCAAATCCAGCATGTTATTACTGTCTGAAAGAACTGCTAACCGGGACTGGATAGCAGGCGTTCTCTGTCACCCAGGCCATCATGTGAGATCCTGGTCAAATGTCCTGGAGGCACGTCTCTTGGCTGGATGTCAAGCATCATCTGAAATACATGTTTTGTAGTTCTTGTGAGTATGCAGGTATGACAGCAAGCATATGAATGAAATTGCCTTGGTTTTACAACTTCATCTCCTTCTCTCCTTGTAGCTTTGCTACAAGTTTGCTACAGTGTAGCAACATTATTTCCTATGTAGGCATAAACAAACAAAGAATAGACTGGTTTTCAGATAACTAGGCATGGAAGTGAGAGAAATGAGTGTAAATGTGAAGCGAAAAAATTAAACCTGTTTTCCTACTTCATTACTGTTGTCTAGCAACAATTTTTAAATAACAAGGGGATGGCTGAGGCACTACCTTCAAGACCGTTTGGGGAGTGAATTTTCTTTCTAATTTCAATGGGTGGAGGAAGTGAATCCGGAGGGGGGGAGGGGCACAAGGTGGGGAGGGGAGGAGAAGGGAAGTGCAATTTCTTCTATAGCTGAATAAAGCCAAGATTTTACACTCATCATTTCCCAGTGAGCTGGCAGTAGGAAGCTAATATGTACAGAACTGATTTAAGGCATCTCACTGCTCCTTGTACTGCTCTGGATGCCATGTGAAGGTACCCAAACCCTCTACACAGTATAGAGAGGCTTAACAGAGGCTTCTGATTTCCATTTTTGCTGCATCTGCTTTAAAATGGGGTAGTGGGTTTCTAAGTTCTTGGATCTGGCCTTGAGTATGTTTGAGCAGCTATTCATACCACTGCATGAAAATCTTCCAGAGGGATGGCTGGCTGGGCAGTTGCCAAGCCATTTAACCTAAATCTGTGCATTGCAGCTGCCTTTAAATACATCACACTGATTTCAAATGATAGTTCATCTGTAACTACTTGGTAAAGATTCTTTGAAACAGCTTCTGCATGTTGGGGGTTCAACAGAAATGAATTATGAATCCCTGGAGATATCAATCCTGCTAAAATGAATCAACACATTAATAAATGGCAGGAACTCACCTAAAAAGGCCCAAATAAGGATCAAACTTTGGAGGTTTTCTCCTCAAATAATGATTTAACAGCAGAAGAGAATAACCTATATAAGCTTAATTATTTCCATTCCCTGTCTTTATCTGTTGCCAGAAAAAAATTAATTAAATCAGAATAAGACTTCCTCCTGATATGACAACTACATAACAATTTACAATGTCACTTGTAATGGCTTGAAGATAAATGACATAACAGATGCAAAGCTTCTTCAGCTGTACCTAGCAGTATCCTAATGATGCCTGGTAATGCTACTGTAGCTAGGATCCTTTGCCTTGCAGAAAGAGCATGCATTTTTCCTGTTAAGGCAATAACTATGCGTGCCATAGGCAAATATAATTTAAGCACCATTTATAAAATTTGCATTTAATCACTCAAAATTCAGAACAAAAGAGGAAGACAAATGCATTTGGGGGTTTGGGAATCCCTTTTTCCATGTTACCATGCTTGACAATGTCCAAATAAAAATAATTTGTAAAATCTCAGATTAATAATGAAAAATTAAAACAAATGGTTTTAGTATTTCATAAACTGTATTACTGTAAACTGATGTCATTAGAAGTTTAGAAACCAGGTTTATCATGAAAGTTGAAGGGGAAATTAGAGAATCAGTTTTCTGTCTTTAAAAATTCACTCTCCCCTTGTTCTAAGAAAAGACTTGTAATATTTCAAAGGCATTTTGATATGCACACTTGAGTGATTTTTACTGTGTTTATATATCTTTCCTTTAATGTTGTTTATTTTTACCTTTGTATTGCCCTGCCTGTCATAATGCTTGAGTATATAATAAATTCTAGCAAGTTATTTTGCTGATAGCAAAATTGTTGAAAAAGACACTTCTAAGCAGTGGAACAGGATGGTTGAAACAACTAATTTGAAGTTAGCCATTGCATATTCATACCCAAATATCATACCTATGGCACATATCCAGTTATCTATTGGAAAAAAACAGCAGGCAAACAACCCCCTCAAGATCCATTCAAAACCAACAAGCAAATCTGAAAAGCATCACTGAATTTATACATTATAAATTATTTGTTGAACTCTTATCAAGCAGATTTCAAGCATGGATTATCATGTGAGAGTTTACGATCTTTTTGGTAGCTACAGTCTTCATTACAAATCTGCAGAATATCTAAGGCTAAGGCTGTAAGAGTTTCTTTTACGTTCTTATTGGAAGTAATTTTACTACTCCTGTGAGTTCCAAGCTGCTGTTAATAATGTTTGTTAAGCCTGATTTTAATTAGCTAGGAATAAGGAGAAAAGGAAGCCACCATCAATATATAAATTATAAACCAAACCATCACCTTGTCAAATAATTTCAGAGCTACCTAAGAGTCTTTAACCCTTTATAACAAATGCCAAGCAAAATTCAAGTTGTGGCCGCTCTGGTGTTTTTTAGTTATCCTTACAATGTTTAAGTAGGTATTGCAGCATACACTGTATGTGATGCACACGTCAAAGTTTATCTGATAGGGTGGATGTTTAGTGGTTGAAGCAGGCAATTGGAAGCAGGAAGTGCTAACTTTATTTTTATTATTGCATTTGCTGCTAAAGAGAATTTTTCCCCAAAATGTTAAAAGCCCTGCTTTTTTGCTTGTTCTCTGTTTGAGGTCCCAGTCCTGCCATAGTTTTATTTTAATGGCTTTGGACTCAGGCCACTTCGACCTTTGTTTTATTTAGCTACTTTATGTAAATAGAGATAGTTATTGATACTATTGTATAGGTGTTAGACAATGCATTCAGTAATTATTATGAGAAACTGAGATGCTACAGTGCTATGGACAACATAAAAGCAAAGAAAAGCCAGTTATGTCTCAGGAGTCAGAAGGTTAAAGAGCATTGCTAAGTTGTGTAAAGTACCCCAGCATTCCTCAGTAAAGGAACATTTATTCCCTAAAAGCAATTTTCTTGTTAAAAGCTTTGAGTGACATAATAAACTGAGCAGATGCAGCTCTGATGAAGAAAATCCTTGCATTGTTTTAGTTCACATAAAACTCTCAGATGTAGTTTTCTTTTTTAACTTGGTCTCTAAGTAGCATGACTGCTGTTTCATGAGCTATGACAGCACATTAAATACCATGTTGACTTGTTCTTAACAATTTAAGGAGTCATGGCCAGAATAGCTGACATGAGAATCATTGTCCTGACTGACATAGTTCAGCCCCAGCCGGGAGCTGAGCTGAGCACCACGCGCTGCTCGCTCACCCCTCCCCCAGAGGGATGGGGAGGAGAACGGAAAAACAATGGCAAAGCCTCGAGGGTTGGGATAAGGGCAGTTTACTGGGACAGCAAGGGAGAGGGAAACAATCAACAACAGTACTGATAACAGACAGTAACAATGGGTGATAACAGAAAGCAATTTACAGATCTGACAGGAAGCTCAGCCTGTCCCCAACTGGCCCCCTTTTATGCTGAGCATGATGTCACATGGTATGGAATAGCCCCCGGCCAGCTTGGGTCACCTGTCCTGGCTCCTTGTGAAATTAACTCTATCCTTGCCAGAACCAGGACACTGACATACCAATGGTCCTCACTAGCTGCATCTCCCCTCGTGTCTACTCCATCCTGAATTACTGAAATTGCACTAAGTAGGCTTAATGCCTAGAAAATGGAATTATGGTTACTTTGCATGTAACCTCCATATTCAACACAACCCTGTGTTTGAGAGTCACCGATACTAGACCATAAGTAACAGTGTGAAGCTGTAGCTTCCTGCAAATGACAAAATGTCTTTGAAGGTTGAGAGCTCTTCTTTGAACTTGAGTAAAGTGATTTATATGCTAATTTATGTTTCTCTGAGTGCTAATGTTGGCGTATATTTTTTGGTAAAAAAAGTGTTTCAAACTGAGATACTGAAAGATGTAAAACCATGATTGTACAACATTCAAGTTCTGCCTGTGCAGAGAACCTCTGTAACGTCTAAGCACTGACTGAAGTCTCACTGAAGCACTTTCAAAATGAGTTTTGAAGTGAGACATGATAAGCTTTGAGTGGGACTCACTACAGAAAGACAAATCAGGGAGACTTATTTCAGCATCTCCCTTGTACAGCTTCAGTCTGCAATGAAAGGTCTATCTTCATAAATGCAAGGACATGCAATTAGCTCCCTGCTGAAACTACTGAAGACAACCACTGTGGCCAGTTGTGATTCTGACTATGTGCATTCACATCTTGTCTTCTGAGACAAATCCATTTTAATCTTTCTCCCCCCACCCCACACCCTATCCAATTAACATATCACTGGGTTGCACGTCTTGTCAGCCTGCATCAGTCACATTGCATTATGAGGGTAGTCCAATGCTGCTGATATGACCTGACATAATTTACCAAGTGATTTCTCAGCAGAAAATGTAAAGATTAAAAAAGATGTATTTGGTTTATTAATATATTTATATTTTCAATAATTTTTGGGAAAGCATTACGAAAAAACCCCACAGGAACTTGCTTCTAAAGCATTAGTGAACAAAACAAACACACAGGGGTTTATCTTTTCAAGACATTAGCTAATATTTTCACCATCTTCCTCCTTCCAAAAGACATAAATTTTCAAATCAACTGTATAAATAATGAGAATGCATTGACTTTTTTCAATACCAGGAAAATGCATGTAGAAAGAATATGGACACATTTCTTCCTGAATATAAATTATATATTGACACTGTCCTGCACGATATCCTTGTCCTAAATTGGAGAGACATGGATTTGATGGATGAACCACTTTGGTGGATAAAGAAATGGGCTGGATGGTCACACTCAAAGATTTGCAGTCAACGGCTAAACGTCCAAGTGGAAATCAGTGATGCACTCATTCCTCAGGCATTCCTCAGGGGTCCGGTACTGGGACCGGCACTGTTTAACGTCTTTGTTGGCGACATGGACAGTGGGATCGAGCGCACCGTCAGTAAATATGCTAATGAAAACAAGCTGTGTGGTGTGGTCAACACGCTGGAGGGAAGGGGCGCCATCCAGAGGGACCTTGGCAACCTGGAGAGGTGGGCCCATGAGAATCTCATGAAGTTCAACAAGGCCAAATGCAAGGTCCTGCACATGGGTTGGGGCAATCCCAAGCACAGTTATAGACTGGGCAGAGAATGGATTTGGAGTAGCCCTGAGGAGAAGGACTTGGCAGTGTTGGTTAATGAAAAGCTCAACATGAGCCAACAATGTGCACTTGCAGCCCAGAAAGCCAACCGTGTCCTGGACTGTATCAAAAGAAGCATGACCAGCAGGTCAAGGGAGGTGATTCTGCCCCTTTACTCTGCTCTTGTGAGACCCCCCCAGGAGTACTGTGTCCAGCTCTGGGGTCACCAGGACAAGACAGACATGGACCTGTTGGAGTAAGTCCAGAGGAGGGCCACAAAGATGATCAGAGGGCTGGAGCAGCTCTCCTAGGAAGACAGGCTGAGAGAGTTGGGATTGTTCAGCCTGGAGAAGAGAAGGCTCCAGGGAGACCTTACAGCAGCCTTCTAGTACCTAAAGGGGCCTACAGGAAAGCTGGAGAGTGACTGTTTACAAGGGCAAGTTGTGATAGGACAAGGGGTAATGGATTTAAACTGAAAGAAGGTAGATTTAGATTAGCTATTAAGAAAAAATTCTTCACTGTGAGGGTGGTGAGGCACTGGAAGGGGTTGCCCAGAGAAGCCTTAGATGCCCCCTCTCTGGGAGTGTTCAAGGCCAGGTCGGATGGGGCTTTGGGAACCTGGTCTAGTGGAGGGTGTCCCTGCCCATGGCAGGGGTGTTGGAACTAGGTGACCTTTGAGGTCCTTTTCAACCCAAACCATTCTATGATTCTATGTGCTTCTGTAAAGAATTATAAAACCCCTTGCAATGTGTCATTTTAGATTTTTGCATATTTGATTTTTTTGTGGTGGTTTTTTTTCAATAATTTGCAGTGAAATTATGTACTATAGCTAAAGTTTCCTGCATTTATATCTGACAAGGTTTTAAAGCAAGCCAACTTTACTGACATCCTAAAGTACAGTCACAGAACTGAAGATTTCTCAAGACGAATAAATTACACACATTAACTTCTAGGTCTTATGGTACTTAAATATCTTAGGATTTTAGGTGTTTTATATGAAAGATGCGAGTATTCTTATCCCTAATAAGTGGATGCTAGATCCTTATCCTGATAGGCAAACAAAGACAGTGGACTTAGTGTTATCTAAAGTCACAGGACACTGTGACTTTCCTGATGTAAAGGTATATATGATATGCTGTAGTAGAGTTCAGGTTTGAGTTTGAGGCGATATGTGCTCCATATCTGCAGACAATAAGATGATGGCTGGATGCCTCTACTCCTGGTATACCTTTCTTTCCCCACGGCATGGTATCCACTTATTGCTTCCTTCTAGCTCATTTACATCAGAAAGGGGGAATAAGGGACAAATCAATGACTCAGTTTGTAAGAAGCAAATAAGGAAACATTGGCAAACACCTAAAAGGAAATTTGGGCAGGACAGGACTATTTAATTAGCAATATATGTGACTTTAAGTAAGAAGATTTACTATCAGCTGTATTGTATTAAACATTGAGAGATCGGCATTATGTACTGAAACTTTATAGCATATGTAGAAATCATTCAAAGAAACTAATCCTCAGTCTTTTCCTTGAGCTTCAATATTTATTGCTTCTAACTCTTTCTACAATGTAAGCTACCATAAAAGCCAACGTTACTTCTTTTATAGAAAATGTCAGGAACTTTTCAATGATTAAGCATGCTTGGAACTCTCATTCAAAAGTAATGCTAAGAGGAAACTAAAAATAAAATAAAACAAAGATAGAAGTAAGGAAGAATTTAAATAAATCAGCTAACCCCAAAGTGTCAGGTTCTGTTTCTTTTTGTGCTTCGATGGCAGGTAGAATAAATTAATAAATGAACTAACAGGCTTGGCACTAATCCTGTATCATTGCTCCAACATGCTGGGACAAAAGCGTCCTGGAATGCATTAACAGGATACATCCCAGGAACAGTGGTAATGGGATTTTTTCACCCTTTTGTACTCTACACTATTCTTTGTAGTGGTCAGCCTTTAATTTTCCTATTACATATTCTCATTCATACAGCCATCTCAAATCCTTCCTAATGAGCTTTTAACAACTATTTGCTTACAGTGCCTGCTCTGCTGTTCAAGTTCTTCCAAATCCCAATGCAATGAATCCTAAATCAATTTATAGAAAGGGACTTTTTTTCCTTTTTGTCAAGGTAGTAAAGGCACATATCCTTGATAAGAATCAAACTGTAACAGTAGTTTTTGTTATGCTATAGATTTATGTAGTGGTTATAAAACCTTTCAGTTTGAGCAGGGAACTTGCAGATTAAGGGAGACTGAATTAGCAGTAATGTAACTTTTTATTAGGTAAAGTAAGTTTATCGTGTGAACCGCAGGTAACACTAGTAAATGACAAGCTAGTGATAAAAAAGACATGATAATCTTAAATACTGCAATGTGTTTGATACAGGGTAAATAAAGAAGTCCAGGGAAATCAAGCAAAAGGTGCCAGCATTGTGTAATTCAGATCATTTTAAAATCTTTAATTTAATCTTTCAAATGCACAGGGGAAAAAGAGCTTTTTTCAGATTCTTTCTTTTAGGATATCAAGTGTATCTTCAGAGATAAGAAATACCAGTAGTATAGACCCAGGGAGTCAGGTCCAATTCTGAAATTTCAAGAAAGAGGACTGGTAGGAAGATTTGCAAAGGAGTTTGCATGCAGGCAATTTTTCATCATAATCATAAGTGTGTTAGAAACAAGTATTTATAAATACATGTGCATCGACTATTCTGGTTATAAGCAGTTTGGGGAAGGCTCATCTTTGTAATGAGCCTTTCAATGCTAAGCACATTATTAGCAGTTCAATAACTAAACCATGATCATATTTCCCCAGCCTGTTTCACTTTTGACAATGAAGTGATGTTCACAACACTCAGACTGTGAAAATGTTTTGCCTTTTTTATAGTTGAAGGACTAGAGGGAAGCACTACAATTAAAAAGCACAGTGATACGGAGTAGTTAAGTATTGTGAAACAATCAGGAACTCGGGATGAACAAGAGGTCTCGAGTTTAACACTTCAGCTGCCCTCTGAAAATGTTATTTCTATAGAAATGTGCATATTTACATTTATTTAAATGTAAAGGGTCCATACCTTCTGCTTCACTGTTTACTTCCTTGCCTGTTCCACCATTTCTCCCTATTTTCCCTCCACCTCCTTTAATAGTTGCCCACTGTGAATGTATTATAAGGTTCAGCATGAAACTTGTGAGTACAAGCTGCATTTTTCTCTATTTATGTTTACTGTTTGTCAGAAAAACAAAAGCAATTTAGATTAAAAATATGTTGTGTACTGTATCTCACAAATCTAAGGCAAACTTTTTTCATTCCTTGGTGTTTGAAAATCAGAAGGTAATCTTTGGTTTGCCTAGTGGTTTAACGTCTTGGACTACCTTTAATCTGAGGTTTAATTACCTCAGGTTGCCTCATAATGACTCAGAGGAGCTTCTTTTTTATTTCTTAAAAAAAAAGACTTTTATTTACCACTGCAAAATACCCTAAAAGCAATGGTTCTGAGAATTAATAATTTCAGAGATTAATACCCTGTGCAATTTGTGTTGAAGAATCTGTTCCAACCAGATGAACTCAAAAGAGGATAGACTAGAGACACGTAAAAGACCCCAATGTGATTTCCCTTAGTTTTCTGAAATGTGTGTGGACTGCTTATTGATCTCAAGCAGTTCAGTCCTGCATATTGGCTCACAGGTTACACCCTGCATCGTACTGGGGTGCCGGTGTCTCAGAAAGGAGAGTATCCTGTATAGAATAACAACAGCACTTCCAGCACAACTTAATGATGCTTCATTTTGTAAAAATAAAATGGATTAAAATATAGTGGTTTGTTTGGTTTTTTGTTTTTTTTTTTTATTTATAACAACTGCAAAAATTCATGGAGTACTCATAGATTTGAATTATAATAATTGTCTTGCTTCATAACTTGAGACATTATATTAATAAAACACTAGCTATAATCACACACATCTGTGAACTGAAACTGTTGAACTAATCTTTAGTAAGATCTTAACCCTTTGTTTATGTTAACAGTGATTGCTTTCACTAGATGGCATTTGTATCTCTTAATCACAATGCTAGACTTCTTAAACTCCTTAATTCAGACAAATGTCCACGGTCTCATCCCGCTCATACATACTGGTTCAGATCTTACTATTTGTTTACCAGCATTGAATGAAGTAATAAAATCTGATTAATAAAGCTTTTTCAGATGAAGATGCATATAGTGGGAAAGCTTTGCCCTGCAGCCCATGCACACCCTGTAAAGAAAGGAGGACCCATTTAAAAAGGGTTACATATGAAAAATAATTGTGGGAAAGGCTTTTTGGTTTTCCCCTCCCCTTATCCCAAAGGACGAGAAAAGTGAGTGTATTGTCACTAGAGGTGTTTGGAGACTGATGGTATTTCTAACAAGTGTCTAAGCCAAATATTAGAGGGCAACTAATTCTGTTTAACACCCATGAAATATCTCTGTGTAAATTCAACTACAGACTGTACTCTTCATTTTAACTTGCAATTAGAAAAAAATTGCTGTTATGAGATAGTCAATATGTCTTCTATTCACTGGTTAGTAAATATATAATTAGTGTGTTAAAAAGTGCACCAGAAGTAGGAAGGAGCATGTGAGTCCATACCCTCTCCTCTACCTAAGCTTACTTCCTTGACCTGTTCCATTTCTCCCTATTTTCCCTCCACCTCCTTTAATGGTTGCCCACTGTGAATGTGTTGTAAGTTTCAGCATGAAACTTGTGAGTACAAGCTGCATTTTTTTCTATTTAAGTTTACTGTTTATCAGAAAACCAAAAGCAATTAAATCAATCAAAAATAATTTTTTTAAAAAAAAATTGAATTAGAGAACCCTAGAGGTAGAAATAGTCAGTCATAGCCATTCTTATTCTTGCTTATCTTCCAGGGATTGGCAGTTATGTGACTATTTGATTCTTCATTGTATGTAAACAACTTTCACAAAGCTTATGTGAGTACTGGTATCAGCAGGGAGACCTTTGTTAGCATTTGCAATAAAATTAAGTCACAACATCTATGTGGAAAGAAAAAATCATTCATGTTTATAAAACAGCCATTCCTCTACTTGAGAGCATTTTCCAGGAAACTGAAGAATTTCTTACTATATAGGGTATACATTGCTTTCTCAAGAAAGAGAAATTCCTTGGGATTTTTTGTAGATTGGCATGAAAAGACAAATGAATATTTCATCCTATTTTACTTATTCTTATGGTAAGGCAGGTAAAAGTTTAGGTAAAACATGTTCTAACACACATTGTTATAAGAGTGTGTGTATGTATGGGTATGTATGTATATATACACATGCTATAGAGCTTTACAAACTATCACAGGTAAACATTTTGACCCATTCTCTTCAGTTATATGCCTTT
Organism: Balearica regulorum gibbericeps; assembly: GCF_011004875.1. Classification (NCBI taxonomy): domain Eukaryota; kingdom Metazoa; phylum Chordata; class Aves; order Gruiformes; family Gruidae; genus Balearica; species Balearica regulorum. Next base: position 48,036,461 of record NC_046188.1, on the reverse strand, counting down.
TCACGACTGTGATTTTTAAAGATCTGTGTACCCTCAAGAGCTTCTTTAGATATAACAGCAAGGACCTGGAATTAGTATTTGTATTTAACATTTTAAAAATATACTTCCTCCTCTGCTCAAACAAATAATCATTATAACATAACCACCATAAGAATATTTGTGTTCACATGAAATAAAATCTTATTTTATAATAAAGAGTACTCTATAATAATTAACACTATACACTACAACATAAACCAAACCAATGTCTCTTCATTGCTTTTGTCACATGGATTTCCTACTAGCTACCATACAAAGAACAGTAACTCTATTTCAAAATGTTGTTCCATATGTTGAAATCTGTCAAGTCAATAAATAAACTGTTTACCTTCCTGCTTTTTAGTCATTACTAGATGTGTACATTTACATATATTATTATCTAAAATTAGTCCAGTCATCCAAAATTTTCCTGCATGGAACACTGCCAAGTTTCATATGTTAGGGCTCAAATTTTCTGTGACAAAGATACATTTGTGTTGGAAAACCAGTTTGGTTTTTTCCAGTCTTATATTTCAAAATATAACTCTGACCACACTGGTTTTTCCGCTGCCAGATGAAGTTTATCTTGGAGTCACCTTTGTGGCAGGGATATGTCTTTTGCTATTTCATGACAGTTTACTCAAATGTGTTTATTTTGAAAGCCAGTCTTCAACAGATGTTTCTTAGTGTTTAGGAGCTGGAATTTGTACAAATTCCATTCTCACTGAGCATATTCATCCCTTTGTAGATGATTGCCCTGCAATTATATTTCCATATTAAATGTCCCTGAGGAGACAGTACTGACAATAAGAACGGGCACCAGTGCAGCGCTTAGCTCAAGTTCCAGATGTGCAGCCAAGAAGAGTAGGAATCTAAAGATTGCACTGTTAGTGATTTATCCTGAAAACACCACATGATGGGATTTGTTGTCCATGCATTTTTTAAAAATTGTTTTATGTTTTTTGAAGCCTAAAGAACTGCATATCATAACACAGTCCCAGCAACTGAGTTCTGAGGGAAAAATAATATGCAACCATGTAATCCATTATAATATGTTTTTGGAGTGGGACCAATGAAGGTTATGCAATAAGCGTTCATTCTGGCAACTTTTGAATAATTGACATTGCAACCTTAGTCTTTTTATGTAATGCAAGTGTTTGTATGCATAATTGGTATAAAATGAATGAAAATTACATATAAGACTCATTAATGGTCCCAGATTGATATCTACCAACAAGTCAATTAACATTCATAACATTCTGGAGTGAAGGAACAGCAGATGAGGCTTTCTTAAGGGTTTTAGGCCCCGTTAGAGAGTAAGATTTAGAGTCACCCTGAAGGGACTCCTCTCATTGTTCCCCTGCTCCAGCATGGAGTCCCTCTCATGGGAGACAGTCCTTCACAAACTGCTCCAACGCCAGTCTCTCCCACGGGCTACAGTCCTTCACGAGCTGCTCCAGCGTGGGTCTCCTCCACGGGGTGCAGAACTTCAGGAGCAGACTGCTCCAGCGTGGGTCCCCCACGGGGTCACAAGTCCTGCCAGCAAACCTGCTCCAGAGTGGGCTCCTCTCTCCACGGGTCCACAGGTTCTGCCAGGAGCTTGCTCCAGCACAGGCTTCCCATGGGGTCACAGCCTCCTTCAGGTGCCTCCACCTGCTCCGGCATGGGGTCCTCCATGGGCTGCAGGTGGAATCTCTTATCCCCATCATCATCAATGGGCTTCAGGGGGAGAGCCTGCCTCATCATGGTCTTCACCACAGGCTGCAGGGGAATCTCTGTTCTGGCACCTGGAGCACCTCCTCTCCTTCCTTCTTCACTTACCTCAATATCTGCAAAGTTTCTCATATCTTCTCTGGCTGCAAAAGCTGCTGCTAGGGGTTTTTTCTTCTTAACTCTGTTATCCCAGAGGTGCTACCACCGTAACTGATTGGCTTGGCTGTGGCCAGCGGCTGGTCCATCCTGGAACCAGCTGGCATTGGCTCTGTTGGACCTAGGGGAAGATTCTAGCAGCTTCTCACAGAAGCCACCACTGTAGCCCCTCTCCGCTACCAAAACCTTGCCACGCAAACCCATTACATTCTACCTCTTGCTTCTGTGAATCACATATTTAAGAATTATCATTAAAATCCACATTTATCACACCTCACGCCAAGATTAAAATAACATCATCACAACACCAAAAGAAAGTGGACAATTTACACACACAGTCCACCTCTTGTCCCTTCACCACAATTAGAACAGAAGAAATTCTTTACAATCATTCCACTCACTAGCTATGTTCAGTCCATGTTTTGCCCATTACCATCCTTATATCGAATTCCTCGTGCCCCATGTTGGGCACCAAAAAGGGTTGTGGTGGGTTGACCCTGGCTGGAGACCAGGTACCCACCAAACCCACTCTATCACTCCTCCTTCACAACTGGGCAGGGCACAGAAAATATAGGTGCTACCACTGTCACTGATTGGCTTGGCCTAGCTCTATCAGACACAGGAGAAGCTTCTAGCAGCTTCTTGCAGAAGCCACCTATGTAGCTCCCCCACTACCAAAACCTTGCCGTGCAAACCCAATACTACCGTGTGTATTTTATTAGAGTTATTTTCTCTATATGCATCCAATTCACATCAGATTTTATCTGCCATCACTAAGTTGTCATCGTTTAGCCCCAGCTGGCAGCTGAGCACCACGTGGCCATCCTCTCACTCCTCCCCCCCACCAGATGGCATGGGGAGAATTGGAGGAAAAAGGTAAAACTCAAGGGTTGGGATATGTACTGTTTACTAGTACAGCAAAAGAAGAGGAAAATAACAACAGCAATACATAGAATATACAAAGTAGGTGATACACAACACAATTTGCTCACCACCCTAGAAATCAGATGCCCAACTTATCCCTGAGTACCAACACCTCCTCCCCCCCCCTACCCAGCCAGCCCCCTTTGTATACTGAGCATGATGTCCTATGGTATGGAATACCCCTTTGGCTAGTTTGGGTCAGCTGTCCTGGCTGTGTCCCCTCCCAGCTTCTTGTGAAAATTAACTCTATCCCAGCCAAAAGTCAGGACATAGGGCATTTAGTGTTTTGAGATCTTCCTGCTACTCTTCATGATCAACTCCGGTTTTGACTGTTTTAAACTTGAAAAGCAAAGATCCCAATGTAGATTTCTGTGGACAATCTAATAGCTTTCTACAATTTATTTCTGCCCCTTTTTTGTTAAAGTTCATCAGTTATTAATTTGTGAGGAAAAACAGCTCTCTACTCCATGGCAGCATAATCTGTGTGCTCTTAAATTTTAAAAAAAATAACTCCTTGGAAGTTAAATATATTGTACTAACTTTTTTTTCAAACATTTTTATAAGTTACAGAATACAGAGTCACCCCGTCGGACTGCTAACAAGGCTAAAATTGTGTATTAAAGCCTCTGCTGTCACCTACCAAAATCAGAAACACAGAGCACCCAGCAGCTTTTTGCAAACAGTTGCAAATATGGCTTTCTAATAAATTATTAATAAACAATAATTATTTAAGTGGAATATGGAAGCATCAAAATAAGATAGAATTTGGTAAAAATCACTTCCAAATGGTGGACCAGTACAGTACAGTCAACCACATTTCTAAGGTGGCCATATGTACTCAGACATGAAGATCCTCAAGCAGGCAAGAAAACAAGAGTCAGAATCTGTGTATGTCTGTATCTATATCCTATTAATTAGAGCTTTTATATAGGAGTAGAAAATTCATCTAAGATAGAGAAGATCTAGGATTGAATCAGACAGGCTGAGGATCCATGTAAATGTTCTGTCTACTTTGATATGAAGGAGGAATGTCTCAGTTTCCTTGGGGAAGGGTGAACTTTGGTTATATATCAACACCAAAAGTGGGCTAACAACTGAAAACTGGAGCAAAAGTAGGCGACTAACACTGAAGTATCTATCATTATGCCCGCACAATGAGATATCTGTCTTAGAGCTGACTGAGCTAAGTCTGAAACTGGAAACAGTACAATCACGAACATACTAATTAGCCTCACAGAAAGACTGGGGCCTGCCACCTTAAGTACAGTGTCAGACTAATACAGGTTCATTGCTTTTCAATCCCAATTACCTCTATTAAGACCAATATGATACTACACAAATGTACCAGCTCAGAGAGATCTTTTCAGGACTCCCAGAACATACTTTCTTAACATGCCCTAGGCATCCCCTAAACTCCCTTTGTGCCCCACAACACATGAAGACATTTTTCAGCTGTATGCTTGTATAACGATTTGTATGAAACAAGTTGATTGAGATGTGAAACTTTGTCAGTTATTTTGGTTTAGCCATAGTCATATAACAACTGCTTCACGGATGCTGCTGTGTTTATCTTTCAAATTTGCTGTTAACTGTGCAGCTTCAGTTGTTCAAGGCTTTATTTACCTTAGTAGGACAATTCACGTAGTAAATGCTCTCCAAAGAAAGAGGTGTTTGACATCAAACATGCTAGTAAAGCCACATTAATAACATGATTGTCTTTAAAATAAATATTGGATAAATAGGAGTCTTTTTAAAGGACAGAAAAGCACTATTTCAATCAAGTAGTAATAAACATTTTCCTATTCATAAAGAGATTTTGAGAAGAGGAATTATATTTAGACTAAATTATAAGGAAATACATTGATCAGTAGTATTTCAATGCTTGAGATTAATTTTCAGCCATTCTGTTTCTCAGTCTTATTCTTCTCTTTGTTTCACAACTCTTGTTTGGTCAGCATGTTATATTAGTAAACATGATCTTACCCGTGAGACTACAGAAAAGAGGTCAATTCCTACTTTTTTCTCAGTTATACACATTCAATGTCAATTGATTGAGTTCAGTAGAGTTATTTCTGGAACACTCTGACATATAAGGGATCTGAGTGTGGTATCTGGACTGCTGGATATGTGTATACACTCATTTTCCACTTCAAGAGGAACATACAGAGTACTCTATATACATGAATTAATCTCAAAAAGTTATAAACAAGAGACCACAAATTATAACACAAAACATGATGATACATAAAGGCAGGCAGGCAGACATGCAGAACACAGTATCTCAGTAAGAGATAAAACTCAGTGCATGGTGGAGGCTTGCTAAAGTCTTTCATTTATAAAGATGTTATTGGAAAATCCCACTGAAGTTTAGGTGACTAATAGCATGCATCTGTTTTCCCTTGCTAAACCTGAGGAAATTAGTTCGTGGAACTTTGTGATGCTCCAGCTTTCAGAAGCCATTGTTCAACTTCATATTCCTCACATACACCTGATACCTTAGGCAACATGAGTAGAATCTAACATAGTGTGAGGAAGCATTAATACCTACAGTCTTCCCCCAGCATCAGAGAAGTTACTTGTAGGAGATGTCTGTGGTCAGCTATTTTCAGAATTCTAACTTGAAGAATCTAATAAGCACTTGAAAATAACTTATCTGTTAGTAGCGGCCAAAAGGAAGCAGTGAGGTCAAGATCTACCTGATGACCCTAATTATAACAGGTGGATGAATCAGGAAGATGGACTTCTTCCACAGCTGCAAGCCATGACAGAGGACCAAGTAAAATTTCCATGGATTATAAACTTAACTGTCTAACATAAAACACAGAGAAATTTGGGATAGGGAAAACAGGAATAGAAAAGGATAAGCAAAAAATAACCCTAGTTGCCTAATATGGCCATATGGCCAGGATGATTGCTAATTAGAATGGAATCTCCTAAATTATAGACTTACAGAATAAAGGTGTTCAGGATTACTTCAGGTATTTATCTGCAGAACCAGTAGTATAAGCTGTACCTTTCGGAAAACATTATTCCAGTGTTCTTTTGTATTTATAATGAAGATACCTGTGAAATGAACTACAGAAACGTATTATATACACAGAAATACAAGGAAATCAGCAGTTCTAAAAGGGAAACAGGATAATCAAATGCCTGAGTAAGAAAATGAGGCACTTTAAATGTTTTGTTATGTTTTCCAATCTGTACAGTCAGTCATCTGCTCTCCCTTTTTTCCCCTGCCTCATCAGGATGTTGCAAATATGCAGCTGTCTTCTCAATAGAGGTAATGAATTCCAACACAGGTCTCTTGATTGTATTGCATAATCAAAACCCTTTTTCTTTTTCCTATTCCTCTCTTTGCATCTTTACTGTGCTTTACATCTCTCTCTCTGGTTTTTTTTGTTGTTGTTTTGGTTTTTGGTTTTTTTTGATGGCTACGAGTCTGATGGCTGAAAGAACAGAGGATAGTTATTTATGTTGCCAAATGAAAACAGCTATGTATAAAAGGGTAATAGTGTTAATGTAAAGAGTCAAGTTTGAAGCAGATTAAAGTGTGAGCAAACAGATTCAGTACAGAAACTGAGTTTTGCAGACATGTTATTGACATTGTGACTTGTAACTTGAGATTTTCGAATGTGTCTGTATTTTTTGACAAGACTTTTGTGGGACTTCCTTGAAGCATTTTGAAAACAGGACGTGCTAAACACAGAAGGTAGAATAGAGAAGACTGAAGGTTAAAACACTGACATCTATCATTAAAAATTAAATTCAAGCCCTACTGAAGTTGTGGCAAAATTCCTACCAACTTCATTACAGCCAGGAAATCAGATTTTTTTTTTTTTAATGTAAGTAAAAAATAATTTTATGTTTAACTTTGCATGGCTCAAAGTTGCCATTAAGTATATTCAGGATAAATGTCATCTTTTATTGTCTGAAAAAAAGCAGATTCTGGTTCATGTTCCTTTATCATGAAAATAAAGCCTTGGATTATATCTTCAAGTTAGGCTGTGGTATTAGAAACCCTCTGAATTTCTAGGACATCTGAACAGAATAAAGGAAAACTCAACCGTATAGAAAGTCTGTACAAGGACAGCTAGGAAGCTTGATTTGCGCAAGTAAACCATGGATGTCAAATGTCAGCTGACAAAAACTTTGTGTTGAATATGTGCATTTAGTTGGCAGCAGATTAAAAGAAAACCCCCCAAAATTAGAGATTATTTTGATTTACTGACAAGGAATGCCATTTATGTGAATAAGGGCTCACAGGGGAGAGTCATGCAGAAGCTCCCCACTGTCAACACATTAACAAACAAAATGCAGCATGGAACAGCAATAAAGTTGTTTAGCATCTTCCAGTTAAAGAAAAAAAAACCCAAACAACCCCCCCAAAACTCCCCAAAACCCCAAACAAACATCCTCCCTCAACAGACCTCAAGTTTTCAAAAACAAACTCAAAAGCAGCAGTCAAGAAGACCCAAATGCAACTTGTTTTGTACTTTCCACAGTCACAAGCTGAAAACAAAAGAAAAATTACCTAACACTGAGAAAGAGTGTGACATTTCAGAAATGCTATACTATGAGTTGTTCTGAAATACTGAAATAATAATAGAGAGACTAGAACTAAGAATTGTGATTTAAGAGTTTGGTAAAACATGATAAAGCTATCAACTCATTCTAGCATGTGATTCAACAGATCAAAAATGTTTGTCCATCAAAAATATTTAAAAAAAAAAAGAGAAGATAAGACAGTTTAGCTAATATTTAGTAATTCAGAAGGAAATTCTTACCTTCAAATCAATCAGGCTAAAGATAACACAGAACACACATTAATACAAGAGTCTTATTTTCAGCATTAATGAGCAACTTATCTACAACAATTAGATTGAGATGGGAACTAGCCTTGCACAGCTGATTGATAAACAGATACTGAATCCTACTGTGAAGGTGACAGTTGTTGTATGAACTCCAAAACCAGTATATGATATGACTGTAATATAAGGCACACTTCCGAGGGCTCCCAAAAGCCAAAAGCTGAAGCCTTACGAGCGGTGAGTGTCAAGGCCTCGTGCCACACAGCCTCCCCAAGCAGTGCCATCGGGCCCTGGCTTCCTGCCCCTGCAGGGCTATCCTGCAGCTGCCTTCAGTGCTCCGGGACAGTGAGGAGCTGTACGACACTGCTGCAGTTCTCAGAAGTTATTCTAAAATGTAGTTGAAGATCCTGTGTTCTAGGGACTGCTCACAATATTTTTCTATAGCAGGAGTTCCAGATTGCAACTCAAACAATTAATATGTATAGGAAAGACAACTTGAATAAGATAGCTGGACCACCAACACTCTCTCTTCAAGCTTTCATTTTCAGGTTATTCTATTAAATCACTCATGCTATCTATATAACATGTGAGAAACTCAAGAGTCAATCAAGCTCAGGTGGGTGGCATGTAAAAAAAATTCTCAAGCAATGGGGAAGATAGGTGAGATGGGAACTGAGTTAACTCTTGTAATACATTTCCAGCTTATTATTGGCATAAGAGGACTCCAAGGGCTGAATTAGACAAAATAATTGATGCATTTAATATTCCAGAGGAAAGGTGTACTGAATAAACTGAAAATTGAATCAATGACACTGATGCATCTTGCCTTCTAGTTAGCCTTGTACTATTTCAGAGATACCATTATTCAAATCCATAATGTATAATTTCTTTTGTTGCTTCACAGCATGCCAACAAGTAAAACATGTACTGTCTAATGAGTGTAATATGATAATGCCTAACCTTTCAGATTTCTGTCTGGATATCAGTACACTCTCCTACACAGTTCAAGAAAGCAAAATGTGTAGAAAAAAAAATTATGCTTTTGCTTAATCTGTTATTATTCATAAAATAAAGGTCCCAGTTTTCCCAAAGTCCAGGAAGAACAGTATCTAGGGCAGAGTTTATAGGCAAGTCTTATGCTGAGCATTGCCAAGTTGAATTTACTTTTGTTTACTTAGTGCTTTATTTCCCCTGAATGGATTCAGAAGAAAATTGTATGCTTTTCGTCCGGTAAAAAACAGTGACAATCCCTCTTATGCCTTGTCCTTTCCACCCCTTCCTTTTATCTTTTTAACAGAGACTGTATCACAGAGCTTTTCGTTTGCTTATTTGTTACTATTTGTCTACTGCTGTCCATTATGGTATCACCAGGCTTTCCAGAAGAGCCCGGGGTAATGTTATTGTTCTCTAAGTAATTGCGATGTCCTCAAGGCTATGCAAAAAAAGATGAAAATGATCTTTCTGCCCCATGACTCATCATCATAAATACTGTTAAGCAGTTATTTTCTCACAAGAGCTCCTGATGCCTTCATACTGCAACTTTTCCGTAATTGAGACCTGTTCAAGAGCAGTGTTAAAATGGTTTATTGCACATGAGGGGTAAAACAAAGCTATTATCCTCAGTCTTAAAATAAAAAGAGAACTGAAAAATAACTCAAACTCAGATTCCCTGATCTGATGCTGCTGTTATGCTTTCCGGATTTGAGTTAGTTTTACCTGAATTAATTAGATCTGCTGATCTCAGAGAGAATTTTAATACATGGGATGCAATTTGAGAGAGTGCTAGTTATCCAGTATATTTTCAAATTGTGACTAAGAGGAACTACCTGCCAAATTTCATGTTTGTGTCCCTATCAAAAGGGATTTCAAAGTTTCAAATCAAAGATTTGAAGGACTGAATGAAATGAAAACTATGGATCCATAGTGTGATCACTAAGCTTAGCCACCAGCTAATCAAAACTCTGAATTTCTGTAAATACACAGATGTACGAATTTTCACGTGCAGGAGCAGCTCAGCAACTAATGTGCACCTAAGCTAAAGAGGAACAAGAACAAGCGATGTCTGAAGAGAGTTAGTAGTTTTAGAGCAAGCCTCATATGCACAAATTCTTTTGACTCCCTGTGAAATGCAGTGACAGATTTCTGGTTTGTTTTAAAAATGTGACTGGAAGTGAAACTACCAAGCAATACAGATGAGTTACATTCGCATTCCCAGGCAAATGCATATTTTACACAAACTCTGAAGCAGGCTTTCAGGGGAAGCATAGGGGAAAGCGGATGTATTATGACAAATGGAGCATACAATTTCAGCAACCTTGAAATGTGTAAAGATCTTGCAGTTCTCTCCAGGCCAACAATTGTAAATTCAAGAAATTCAGAGTTAAATATATACATAAAAGAAGGGGAGGGGGGGAGTTCATATGCAATGAATGCTAATATACAAGCATATTCAGAGTATCAAAAGATTAAACTAGAACCTAACAATTATTCAGTTCCCACCACTGCATTTTCTGATTTACAGTCCTGCTAGTGGAAGTGGGGAAGATGATCCAACTTAGAAGCAGAATTCCAAAATGGTAACAGGCAAACTCTTTCCTGACTCTACTGATACACTTGTCTCTTCCTTTTAGAAATTATTTCCATGCAGTCCCCTAATATTAGCTAATTTCTTGTAACCATATTTAATATTCTTTTCCTCTTTATAAAAGGATTTGTGTAGATACACACAATGAAACAACTCAGAGTAGAAATTAACTCAGAAGTTTGGAAGGATCACATAGCAGACCGTTTCAGAGAAACATTTATATAACAACTTTGAGAACTAAAGCTGCATTCAAAAGCTGCCTTTTGCTTTATAGATATTTGTAAATATCATCACTAGAACACTTCTGGAGATGAAAAGAACCCCAAAGCAGCCCATCAAAATGAATGATGAAGAAATAGTGACTACTTCTGTATGTTCATAACTGTAGCTGGTTTTTTTAACAGCTGTAAGTGAACTTGTTTGTATTTACTGCTTGAAGTACTGTAATATTCTCATTAATAAAAATGTCCCTTTGAAACACCCAAAAAAATATCTATAAAATTAATTTGCAGGACAGTTCTTTTTACTCTTGTATTTGATTTCTCCTGGTAAAATTTTAGTTACAGCTACATGTCTGAAAGTAGATATTTTTATTAATGAGAATATGGTATTATACACATTAAAAATCAACCTCTAATGCTATGAATAATTAGTCAGGTCTTTGTGGGTGTGAAGCGAGGATGTTAGGAAGGAGAAATAATGGAAAAGTGGTCTTTTTGAACTTTTTTTTCTGCTCACACTAGTAATCAAATGCCATGAAAAGTTGTAAGAGATCATTCCATAACATATTTCTCATGGAGGTTAAAGGAGGTTGACTGTGGCTGTCCCAGAGACCAGAAGTTTTCTGCCTGTCTTGGGAGTATGAATAAGCACTATTTCATTCACAAAGTAACTTGCTTAAATCAGTCTCTGGAATTCTATGACTGTGAATCATATTTTCAAGATTTGAGGCCAAATATGGTTATACGAGTAGTCTTCTCATCTAAATTTCCCCTTTTTGATGAAACCACAATTCAAGGAACTGTTAAGACTGTAAATTATAAAGATAATGATTACACCACTATAATACAAACCATCAAATGAAAGGCTGGTTTAAAATTTGACTTTTTGAATGTTTACATTTTTATAGCATTGAAGAACTTACTCTAAAAAAAAAAAAAAGAAAATCTGCTCTTTGTGCTAGTGTTTGTGTACAGCACTTCCTTTGTAGCAGTATGCAAATGAATTTCCCAGTGAAGGTTTCTCTGTGACAGCATAGCTTTTCCTTAGATTCACAGATTACTTGGCATTATTTGGCAAATCTCCAACAAGCATCTTCCATAAGTGAAACATGGTGGGGGCCAAATCGCCTTCTGACTCTGCTGTTATCTCCAGGCCGTTTACTTATTCTACCTCCCAGACACAGAGCAGACTCAAGAACCTGCAGTTACTTCTTATTAACTGGAGGTAAGAAATGTTATGATTTCCTAAGTAGCCTTTTTTGTTTCCTAAAAATGTAATGACTGAGATTCTCTTCTTGAGCCTTCTTTTTCAACACAATTTTATTTGCATGGTGTTTTGGGTGGGGAAAAAAAAAAAGATTGGGGAAGGAGGTTTTTTGTTTGTTTTGAGGAGGTTTTCAGTATTAGTTCTAATTGTTTGCTTATAGAGAGTCTACATAGTTTATTTTCTACTCCAAGTGAATTAATTGTGCTCAATATATTAGCCTTCAACAAAATTAATATAGTTCAACAGGCTGAATTTTCAGATGTTGACTAATCCTTTATTTTCCTAGACATCATGTGGGAAGCTTTCTTGAAAAATAAAAGTCACTAAAACACCCTTGATGGAGAGAAAAAGGGAATTTGAAGATGTTGCAGCTCTAGCTTTAGTCGTTAATGAGATTTCACTGGTATGTATGAGAGAAAATCTTTGGCCTGAAGGGTTGCATTATCTGTAGGAAAATATCTTTTTTTTCACACTTCAGTAAAACAGGTGAAGCTGCATCATTTGAAAATAGTCAATTATAATCATATTCAGAATACATGACCTATATTTGTTATTGCCATGAGAAGAAAGAGAAGTAATTGCAAAATTTAATATCAAAAGACTGTAGTTATAGTAAGACAGCGTCAGGGAGGAAATCAAAGCAATTAGGCACATAGACTGGTGGCTGTCAAGAATTTCTGGGGTTTGGACAACTGTTTCAATAAAACACAAAGATAATAAATGGGTTTTTTGGGGGGAAAAAAAGAGAGATTTATTTCAAAGCTACAACCAAAAAGTCCAGCCACGTTCTTCTCACTGCTTTCAGCCATAGGAAGAGCCTGAGCAGCCAGGCACATAGATCAGACCTCCTCAAAGCAACAAACCGTTTAACACCCTCACACTTCTACGTCTCAGACATCTGTTTCACTATTAAGAAAGCTGGACATGGTGGCCCTTGAAAGATGGAATAACTCCATCTCAAATGTATTACAGAGATAAAACAGGCTGCCAGCTGGCTGGAAAGGGGAGATACGTTTGCCAGGCTAATGTAAAAACCTCCATGTTGTTGGGAGGCGTGTGAGGAATGGGCTGCAAGTGCTCCCCTGGGAATGGTAGTGGTGCAGCTTGTCAACTTAGTCTGCCATTGGATTTGTTTATTTATTTCCAAAGTAGGGACCTGTATTAACGTCCCTCCTCTCCTTGCATTTCTCAGGATTCTCTGTGGTCTGCTACTCCCATGCTGGACATAGCAACCTCAGATGCTATGCTCTGGGTCCCAGCTCAAGCAAGGTTGGCAGCAGAGAAGCCAAACTGCCTCAGAGTAGATTATTCGGCCTGAAGGAAAGTAATAATTAATTAAAAGATTGTATTTTTGGAGTGAAAAACCACAAACCAATAACTGATCACAAGTTTCAAGCTCTGGTGCTGTGCAGAAGGCATAGCAGAAATGCTGGTGAAATCCAGAACCTGGAAAGATACTCCAGCATTCTGATGGGGTTTTTTTGGTTTGGGTTTTTCTGTCTGGCATGTATTTAACAGATAAACATTTGTTTTGCATATTTCTGCAAGAAAAGATTGATGTTTTACAAACAATATTCAGTTACAGTCAGGTCAACCTACTATTCTCTCCATTTAGATATGAACATGGCAACTGAAGTACAACACTACATCTTTAGTCCATTGATATATCTGAATACAGACAACTTCTGGGAGAAATCCCATGGAGAATCTCTTACATTCAAATAAAACTTATAGTCATCATGCAGATGCTCATTGTCATACATTGAATGCAGTTCCCAAGATCCTGTGTAAAACAGGATGAAGCTTCTCATGTGTTTCTATAAGAACAGTTTGCTTTTTCCAGTGTTTGGCAACCCATATTGCTGGCCTGCAGCAAAACTTTTACTGTGTATGCAGATAAATTGCATACGTGAAGTAGAGCCAACACTGTTCCTCAGAAGTTAATCCATACATGAATAGAATGGCTCATGATAGCAGATATGATGAGTTTGATGTGTCGTAGTTGCTTTCTGTGACTGTGTGTATGATTTATCTAGAACTGCCCCAGTGTTAAACATTTAAAAATTGTCAGCTGTAATGTCAGGATGAAAGAAAAATGGAAGAGGCTGCTCTACAATCAATTTGCTGCTGGCACAGCATATGTTAGAGACATTATGTGAGCATCATATATTAAAGTTGCTTTTCTACTCATGACTTTAAGGCATATTCATGTCAGTGAGAGCAGAATCTGGAAACTTCAAGCTGTTATTTTCCACCCTTGCCTATTGACTGCAATGAGTGCTAGCGCAGAAGAAGTAGGAGTGCTACCACCTTGTGATCAGGAGTTGAAATTGCTCAATTCAGGTAAGTCCCCCTCAGAAAAGGGCCACCCCTTCTTATTATGGCTCACTATATAAATAGTCAGAAGAGGTCAGAGGATCCTGCTTGCAAATGAAAATACAAAGAAATTTTATACACAAGACATTATTTAGGAAGTGACATGGAAATTAGCTGGGTAAATGTTCTGGTTGAAATGATACCCTGAAGTCCCAGGTTTAAGAGATAAAATTCAAATGCAGGATCTGTAGTTAAATAACTAAGTAATACTGTAGCACCTGAACTTTACATGTGACATCTTTATGTGAAAGGTAGTCAGGCTAAGTAGAATGCGGCTGGACATCCTTAATCAGTTAAGACCCAATAAGATCACCACCACATTAGAGTAATGAGAGATATAAGTGGAAATTTTGCAGTATAAGGTTTGAGAGTGTATTTTGTAACATGGAATGATGTGCGCAGAAATATGAACAAACACAACAAAAGTATTACAATAAGACACTTATTGTGTGTCCTCCCCTATTTGGCAGATGGCTTCAAGAAAAATGGGTATGCTTTCAGATGATGGCCAATTAAGCTATTCAACTACCATTTTCCCCAAACAAATCAATGGGAGAAAGAAAGTGAAGCACAAAAATCTTAATTTTACCTTCCTATGTTTCTGTGAAGTCAAGGCTAGACTAAAATCTTAGAAAATTATTTACTTTAGTTACAGATGATAAATTCAGGAAGTTTGCACTGTAAGCTGAAAGATGACAAAACCTTTTTTTTTTTTTTTTTTTAAGAAAATAGAAGGGGATTTTGTATCAGAGACCTGGTTTTTACACTGTAAGATAAGTTGGAAAAGTCAGACACAAGAAAATGGTTCACAGTTTGGACATTTGTTTTAATTAAATGTTTTGAGAAGGATTTTCTTAGCTTATTTATATGTTGTCAATTTCACAACAATTTAGATAAGAAATGCCTCTTTTGCAGAGTCTTGCTTGAACCTCAAGTTTGAAGCAATATGTGAGTGAACACTTTAAAGTGATGTTTTTATTGCACTCTAATGTATATTTCTGAAGCATAAACCAAGGGATGTAGCGATTATTGCAGAACTAAATCTTTGTAACTAGTAACTATTAAAAGCACAAAAAGCAAAATATAAAATGCCAGTCATAGCTGCAAAGATTTAGAATTACCGAATGCTCATTTTTTTTTTTATATTTGGATATGGAAAAAATACATTATCCAATTTTTGAATTGGTTTTAATACTGTTAAAGGAAGCTATTACTATGGTCTAGCACTTTCAGACAATAGTAGCATCAAAATGTTTTTCATTCATATTGCAACAAACCTGGCAATTTAGAAGTAGTCGTACTATTTTACTTTGTTCTTTTAAGCCTTATTTTATCGAAGTGTTTTGAACCAGCCACTTGTATCACCTACCTTCTTAGCTAGGTAAAAATTCAAGCTCCTACCTTCTGAATCATAACAAAGCTAGGCTTTGTCTTCATTAGCAAGCTCTATAGCTCAAAATGAGTACATTTTCAGGCAGAAAAAAAATTGTGCTAGAAACTTTACAATATTCTCATTTCAGCATTTTTTTGGCTCAAAGTAGTTCTAGCCTGGTCCTGCAGACTCAATGACCATTAGTAGTTGCAGTGCATTAGATTAAGTACTATCCTATGGGTTTTTTTTAAAAAATGGAATCTTGTTTTCATGTTTCAGCGCTGTGACAGGAACCAAAGTGGACTAAGTATGAATGATAAAGATTTCCTTCAAAAGTACCCTCCTAATCTAAACTGAAAATGCTAATGTGTCTCAAGACAGCCAAATAGATGTTTCACCTCTCCCAGTGATCTCATTGGTGTAGCTATTTAAAAACTGTGAGAGCTCCAGAAAGCAAAATTGACAGAGGATTTGCACAGCACACCTAAGCCAGTATTCCAGTGACATTTCCTCAAGTTTACTTCAAGGCTCTTTTCCACATTTTGTGTAAAATCTATTAATACCAGGTCATATTCACGATATTTATTTCCCCAAAGATGCCTACCTAAGTATATTTCTGGATAGTTTAAACTCCTTTGGGAATCAGATGAGATGTTTAAATTCCATCCTGGAATTCTTCAGTCTTTTATTCTTCAATCTATTCTCTTTTTTGCTTTCATTCTAAGCCAATTTGGATAGCTATCTGCATAGCTGTCTGTCTTGTAAGGGTTGCTTCCATGAGTTCTGAGGTCTCCCATGACTAGTGATAAGTATCAAGACTCCATTACTCAAGCGTTTGGATTTGATTATTTGCTCATGCTGTGTTTATATTATGAGATTTCAGTAGGCTATTTTATGCATTACTGATATGTCACAACATCCTAATAGAATATGGGGGGGGGGGGAAGTATTGTTTATGCAATAATATTTTCTGAGTCTCCAAAGACAGAACATTTTATATAATTTTCTAAATATTTCTTACACTTTTCAATTCATACAAAAAAAAAAAAAGGTTTAATCAAATTGAAGTGATTCTGTCAATTAGGATCTCTGAAACTTCCTTAAGTCTCTTTACAAAGGGACAGAAAACCAAAAGCAATTTTTGGTTTATGGATGACTTTAATTTCACCTTCTTTCTCAGGGTGTTTTAAGGGAAAAGAAAAGAAAATAGGATTTATCCCATTGTTATTTCCAACACCTGCTTTTAGTACATCAAGTTTCTGCTGGAATTCTGATAGTATCTGAGTTTGGTAACCAGCTTCTACGACTCATTGCTATAAGTATGACCTCATTATGTCTCTTTTTTTTTTTTTTTTCAAATTGGTGTTGTCTTTATTTGGCAAAGGCTATTATGTTATTATCATCATACTTTTGTATATAAGTCAATATCTGTGCTGGTTTTGGCTGGGAGAGAGTTAATTTTCTTCACAGTAGCTAGTATGGGGCTATGTTTTGGATTTGTGCTGAAAACAGTGTTGATGATAACACAAATGATGTTTTTGTTACTGCTAAGCAGTTCTTACATAGAGCCAAGGCCTTTTCTGCTTCTCACACCACCCCACCAGCGAGTAGGCTGGGGGTGCACAAGAAGTTGGGAGGGGACACAGCTGGGACAGCTGACCCCAAATGGCCAAAGGCATATTCAATGCCATATGACATCATGCTCAACATATAAAGCTAGGGGGAAGAAGAAGGAAGGGGGACAGGATGTTTGGAGTGATGGTGTTTTGTCTTCCCAAGTAACTGTTACGCGTGACAGAGCCCTGCTTTCCTGGAGATGGCTGAACACCTGCCTGCCCATGGGAAGTGGTGGATGAATTCCTTGCTTTGCTTTGCTTGTGAGTCTTTTGCTTTACCTGTTAAATTGTCTTTATTTCAACCCATGAATTTTCTCACTTTGACTCTTCTGATTGCTTCCCCCATCCCACCAGAGGGGGACTATGCGAGCAGCGGTGTGGTGCTTAGTTGCCGGCTGGGATTAAGCCACAATGATATCCCTCTGTGGTAGTATGATGGAAACTCTACTGTAAAAAATCTGTTTCCCTGACTGCCACTTCCTCTTGTGCTTGTAGCCTTTTTCATAATACGCTAAGATTCCTCTGATATGTCACTTGGTTCCAAAACCAAGAACTAGTCAGTCTTCCAAGACCCTTACAAGGCGTACAGCACAATCTTTGTACACCATGTGTGGGGGGGAAAGAGTGTAATGAAAGAAGTCATTTTCCCAGTCTAAGCAGTATGTCCAGGCCTGAGATTCAGGTTGCAATTTAAAATTTAAGTTTTTATTTGCCATTAATACTAACTCTTTATTTAAAAATAAAATAGGAAAAAATGGTGAAGAATATCCAAGCATATTTGCATTTGTCTCCATGAAATCCCATGCTGTGTTAATACATGCTATGTTTTTGGTAGCAATGTGATAGTTTTTAAAGGCTTCTTTTAAATTCTGGATTGCTTTTTATTGACATTATTAGGAAAACTTCAGATCGTAGTACTGAAAATGGCTTAGAAAGTTGATTGTTCCCATTCTGCATAGTTGATTTTTCTTCTGCTTGGGCCTATATATTTGCTAGATGCATGGTCAGATGGTTCTTCAGTGGCTAATTTAAAGGACAAAAATACCCTACTACAAACTAATTGAGGTTCTCCCTTAATTCCAATGCTCTCTGTCTATGCTTATAACTTCAATTTCCCACTCATTACAGGATTTTGTAAAAGAAATTGTAGAAGTATAAATTCCATAATTTATAAATTATAAAATTTATAAATTTTAATTTATAAATTAATTTTTATAAATTAAATTTTTTTGTTGTTAGTAAGTATTCTAAATTGCACATAGAACAAATATTATATATCCTTTAGTGCAACATGCAAATATTCATAAAAATGAAAGTGAATGTTTTGAGGGTGTTCAAATAGAAGTGGGGGAGCAAATGAAGCTCAAAAAAATTAGACTTATTTTACTTACTACTGCATTTGGTTTAACTAAACAACAAATGACTTTTCCTCTGAAATTATTTAGAATATGGTGGTATGTAAATGTTTAACTATCCCGAAGAGAGTCTGTTTGGGTCAAACTGTATCACCTTTTATCTACATTGAAATCCCAAACATTATTTCCACTGAAAAGGCATGTTAGTACCCCATGACAGCATCTCAGCACTCTTCTTCCAATGCAAATATTTATCTCTTGTCATTCTACAGGAATAACTACATCATATTTTATTTGTTTACCCTATCAACTTCCAAGCAATCCCACTTCATTTCACTGGATTTAACACACTTAGCAGTAGCTTGAATACATCCTGCTCTAGTCAGTTACTGATGATGTCTTTGATTTCAAAGTTTACCATGGACCCACTTATCTCCTTTCTTGAAACCCAAGTGAAATTCATCCAATTCAATACCAATTTTGCCATCAATCTTCATAAATTTGTCTCCTAATCTTTTTCTTTATATGACTGCCATCAATTACTTCTCATACATTGCTATTAATATTGCTGAAGAAAATGCCATCTGATTTGTCTAACGCCTGTAAATAGAATGTACCTAATAATAATTTGTGGTTTCTTATGTTAATTTCTTTATCCATTATTTCATGACACATCACTACCACTGATATCTAATAACGTGACTTAATCTTTACATTTTGGGGAGAAAATGAAAGTATTTCTCACTTCCAAAATAGCATTTGAAAATCCTGGGATAAAAGATATTTTTAAAACTGTGTATTTCATCAATTTTAGAAGAAAACAGAAGTAAAGTCCTCAGTTAGTTATTGACAATATCTCTACCTCAGCACCTTCCAAAGATTCCAGTCCATCAGGAGTTCTCATCAGACCACTTTCTCTGCAGTTGCTGCTGTTTGAAATCTGTACTGGATAGCTATTCATACTTTATTGACTATTTCTTGTGAAATCAAATTGTAATTTTATTCTTTCTTAGTTAAAAAGCACTCAAAAGTGCAAGTAAGATTACAGTATCTTGTACTGTTTAGCAACGTTGCTAATTGTCTTCAATTATTTAAACCAAGCAGGCCTTCAGTTGGTATTCCTCTAATATTGGGATCTGGAATATACAAGAGCTGATTTTAGTTTACTTTAGTTGTGAAAAAACATTACTGATTTGTTTTATGGTAGTCTTTGTTAGACTTCTGCTCAGTTAGCAATTTTCCTCCTTTCTACATCATGGTAAATCGTGCTGCTAGCGTAACTATCAACATGTTATGTTTTGAACATGCCTGCTCTGAAATCTAGCACAGTGGCAAACAACACCATCTTGGGTTTGCGTGGCAAGGTTTTAGTAGCAGGGAAGGCTACAGGGGTGGCTTCTGTGAGAAGCTGCTGCAAGCTTCCCCCATGTCCCATAGAGCCAATGCCAGCTGGCTCCAAGTCACACCCATCACTGGCCAGTGCCAAGCCAATCAGTGGTGGTGGTAGCACCTCTGGGATAACAGAGTTAAGAAGAGGGGGAAAAAAAAAAAACAAACCCAAAACATTGGGAGCATTTGCAGCCAGAGGGAGGAGTGAGAAGACATGAGAGAAACAACACTGACCCCACCAGGGTCAGTGAAGGGGGAGCAGGTGCTGTTCCAGGTGCCAGAGCAGAGATTCCCCTGCAGCCCATGGAGGATGATGGGGGTAAGAGATTCCACCTGCAGGCCGTAGAGGACCCCATGCTGGAGCAGGTGGATGCATCCAAAGAAGGCTGTGGCCCTGTGGGAAGCCCATACTGGAGCAAGCTCCTGGTAGGACCTGTGGCCCCATGGAGGGAGGAGCCCACACCAGAGCAGGTTTGCTGGCAGGACTTGTGACCCCGTGGGGGACCCATGCTGGAGCAGTTTGTTCAGAACTGTAGCCTGTGGGAAAGATTCATGTTGGAGAAGTTGGTGGAGGACCGTCTCCTGTGAGAGGGACCCTATGCTGGAGCAGGGGAAGAGTGTGAGGAGCCCTCTCCCTGAGGATGAAAGAGCAGCAGAGACAATATGTGATGAACTGACTGCAACTCACATTCATCATCCCCCTGTGTCACTGGGGTAGTATGTAGATAATTTGGGAGTAAAGTTGAACCCAGGAAGAAGGGAGGGGTGGGGGGAAGTGGTTTTTAAGATTTGGTTTTATTTCTCATTATTCTACTCTGATTTGATTGGTAATAAATTAAATTAATTTCCCCAAGTTAAGTCTGTTTTGCCCATGATAGTAATTGGTAAGTGATTTCTGCCTGTCCTTATCTTGACCCATGAGCTTCTTGTTATATTTTTTTCTCCCCTGTCCAGCTGAGGAGGGGGAGTGACAGAGTGGCTTTGGTGGGCACCTGGCCTCCACCCAGTGTTAACCCACCAGAAACACAAATATATCTACTTCCAAAAAGAAATTAAAATAATAGTTGCTAGTGTCACAGTAAACAACAATGTGAACTACTCTTAGAGTAGCAACTAATGGGCTGCTGAAAACCTGAGCTCAAGTTTGGAAGTGTTTGTAATAAGTAAACCACAAATCTAAACTGACTCAAGTTTCTAAAGAAAAGTTGAATCTTAATTTTTGTGATGTTATGAGTTTTGCCAGGTGATCAAGATTGATCTATTAATGTGGCTTAAGAAATTTATTGCCCATCAGTTTAGCCATAATCTACATTCATGTTCGTACTTTGAAGCTTCTCAGCTGTGAACTGTGATGTTAGCTAAACACTCACCTCTTCTATTTCAGATAGGCTGCAAAAGTATACTTGCTTTTATAGTCTCTCTTTACAGTAAAAAATGGAGAAAAATGGAGTCCCAAAAGAATGATCAGAAACTTCTTGGTACACAACAGCACAGCCTAACTATTAGGTGTTTGCTCCTTACACAGTTCTGTCACCAAATGTAGTATATTTTGTTTCGACATTTCGAAGCAGAAGCCCAGTTGCTTATTTCCCTGGTTAATGTTCTGTCTTAATGTAATGCATAAAAGACAAAATACCCTTTCCCTCTTCCTATTCTTCTCATAGTTAGGAGAGGGGGTGGGGAGAAGCACGTCCACTCTCCCAGTTCTTTGAAGGAAAGAATATTAATATCTATCTCCGAGGGGGAAACCTGGGAAATTGAGCAGAAGTTAATCCTGTTTTCACATGTAAAATTCCTGAAAAGGGATAAGGAATTGAGACATACAGCATTCATTAGTTCAAGATCAACAGCATATTTATCTTGCATCTCCTTGACCATAAGGACATAAAACTGTTGGAGAGTGTCCAAAGGAGGGCAACAAAGATGGTGAAGGGTCTAGAGGGGAAGACATATGAGGACAGGCTGAAGTCCCTTGGTTTGTTCAGCCTAGAGAAGAGGAGACCGAGGGGTGACCTCATCGCGGCCTACAACTTCCTCACGAGGGGGAGCGAAGGGGCAGGCGCTGATCTCCTCCCTCTGGTGACCAGTGATAGAACCCGAGGGAACAGAATGAAGCTGTGACAGGGGAGGTTTAGGTTGGATATTAGGAAAAGGTTCTTCACTGAGAGGGTGGTCGGGCACGCACTGGAACAGGATCCCCAGGGAAGTGGTCACAGCACTGAGCTTGACTGAGTTCAAGAAGCGTCTGGATAACACTCTCAGTCATATGCTCTGATTCAGCTGGTCCTGTGTGGAGCCAGGAGTTGGACTCGATTGATCCTTATGGGTCCCTTCCAACTCAGGATATCCTGTGATCTTATGACCAATATGCCTGCCCATTCCTTAGCAGCAAGCACTCCTCATCGGCTGCACAGAGTATCAATACACCTATGATAGAAGTCTGTGCATCCTGGAATTTAACTCTGAATCCTTGTATCTTGTCCATGCTGTTCATTTAATACACAAGATATACAAATATTTTAGTAACAGGCAATAAGAGATAATGATAGATGTCATTTGCAAACTCCAGCCTCGAGCAGCTCTCACTGATTCCTTTGCTGCTGATCTAACCCAAGAAAACCTAAAGCTATTATTTACTAACCGTATAGATTTTTACTCTTCAAATTGTCCAGAGACCCTGGCTCAGTCTGAAGTCAATGGACACTCTGCACAATGTGAAAAAATGAAATATAGTAGTTATAGTTAAATTCTGGCTAGGAAACTGTAGTGGGACAAGAGCTATACTTAGCCATTGAAAGGGTGATTATATTATCTTACAAATTAAAGAGATAATTCTGAATGACTGTAATTTCACTTTAGATTCCCACATTTCAGGGTACTTCCCCTCCTAATAAAAGAGGAAACAAATACCAAAAACCATGCTGTAAGAGTGATTTCCAGCCAAAGAAGTAACACATGGGATTTTTATAATACCCGTGTAATGGCTACGTGTTTACTGAATACAGTAGGAATAACACATTTAGTAGGAACAACACTACTGTGTTATCTAATGATAACATGGTACATACCCCATGACAATTCTTGTTATTTTCTTCTTCATTAGGTAACACAATTTAATAATTTGCAATTAACAGACACATGATTTTTGAGAATGAGAGATCTTATTTTTCAGCAGATGGCTCTGAATAGCACATAAAGAATTATTTTGCCTCACTTTGAAGCATTCTGGTAAATTCTGGCAGGGTACATTTTCAGAAATTTACTTCAAACCATATATTATTCATGGGTCTATTTGTCTATGAAAAATAGGCTTTCTTATATTCACAGGGATTTACTTCTCCATTTTTTGAAGGGAAAACAAGAGAGGGAAAAGTAAAATGCAATTCAAGCACACCAAAGTGTAGTATTAACAGAAGATAGGTTACATTCACTGGCTTTGCACTTCTAAGCTCTTTGGAGCAGAATGCTCAGTGTTGCAAAGAATACCTAAACTCCCCAGTGTTTAAATTGCCTGCTGAGAACTACAGACAGGGTGGCAGCTTCCCCTAACTAGCTTGCTCAGCAGGGATTATATGTTTAGGGACTATCTTCAGCACAGAAAGTCTTTATACATATAAGTCCTATTGAAATAGCCAGCCTGGGATAAAAGTTCTGTTTATGAAATCCTTTGGTTTAAAAAAAAGTATTTGGGCTGTCTCCAAATTCTTTATAAAGCTGAGTTTGTACTGTGCAGTCTCATGAAGCCAAAGAAATATTTGGAGTCATCTGAGGAGACCAGGATTAGACCCTGTATATGCAGGACTTTTGGCTTGCTTAAAACTCTAGCTGTACTGTATTTCCCTGACCAATTGTGAAGACTGTTTCTTCACGTTGCACTTTCACTTTCTGGCAGGTTGACCTAAGAGGCTAGCTTGAAGTATTCTCTGGAAAAAAAAAAAAAAAAGGGCCAAGGGAGCTAACTTTAGGAAAAAAAGTTTCACTTATTTTAAAAAAGGTGAAACCTTGATTTTTCAAAACTGGCTTTGGGCAAGTAGTTGAGGGTTTCTGTGTGGCTGAAGTAAATTGAAAATAGCAAGTGGATAAGGGGTTTCTGGTGTTTTTAGTTGATGTGGAGTAAGATGTCTACTTCAAAAAATTTGTGAAAAATCACACCCTATTTATAATAATAGATTTCTTTGGTGGGGCAGGCAAGAAGTGTGTTCTATAATATCTGCCTAAGGCTGTCTCTTCATAGTTAAATTTGTGCAGTTTTCTGTTCCTTACAGTATTTGGTTTTGTACCAGACAGATCAACTCTGCTAGCTGCAGTAGGAATAAAAACACCAACATTCTAATAAGGGTTACTTTTCAACACTAAGCACCACTAGCCAAAGTAATGGCCTTGTTTATAGAGAAGTCTGCTCACTAAATTTAGATCCGTATGACACAAACGAGTCCAGAATACATTTCAAAAGTGATGGTAATAACAGAATGGCTATAAAATCAAACAGTGCTGATACAGACAGAAAAAGCTAAGTTAGGAGGAAAATATAGGTATATTGTTGCCTTTCCTGGTGACAGACTTTGCTACTTTCATTTGTGGTCTTGAAAATTTCTTCACAACATTCATTTTTCATTACAGATATTACCATGTTATGCCAACAGGAAATGGGTAACTTGAACAACACATGTAAATCACTGGAACATGCACCTTGTAAGTTAAAAAGGATGGTTACATATACCTAAACATCCTTTGTGTTGTTCCATTTGTGAGGTGTAGGGCTGTAAAAAGGACCACAAGCAAGAAGAAAAGAAAAATTGACCAACTTCAATAGTTGTTAAATTCGGTCTGTGTTGCCATTTTGCATCAAGTGTCAAGGTCCTCCCTGCAGCACTCAGGAAAGATGGGCTGGATTCAAGTAATATAAATGGTCTGTACATCTGATCTGAGTAGAAATGTACAAGCTCCTAATTATATGCCAGTCAAGAGGCTGGCTTGTAAAATAATTCTGCGCTACATACTCCTTACACTTGTTTTTTCTACCCTTTCTTTAACAATTACGTGTCTACTTCTGAGAGTCATGTAAAGAAAAAAAATCCCAAACCATTAAAAAATGGCTTCATTGGATTATATATACTGGAGTCTGGATGTGCAAAAGAGACATATTGTTCATATGTCTCTTTTGTTATTCATATTGTTATGCATTTCCTTCAAACAGCTTCCAAGTGAAGGAAGGAGGCAAAAATAAGGAGGTTTTTTTCTTCCTTTTCTGATGGGAGAAGGGAGGGAGGGAGGGAAGGAAGGAAGGAAGGAAAAGTGGTGCAGAATGATACAAATGGAGGAGAGAATTGTGGGCATCATCGAGCCTGCTTTGTCTCTCTGCAGAGGCACACCTTCTTCGGCACTTAGCTTTATCCTTTGTCCTCAGTTCATTTCTTTGGAAGTGGCTTGCTTTAATTGAAGCAATGTCTTGAAGTGTCTCACAGTTTGTCCTTTTATCCCTTGCTTACATAGAAATAAAGAGTATATATAATGTCAGCAAAATCTGAAAAGTTGTATTTCACACTATATTAGTGCATCACTAAACATGCAGAACTTACTGCAGAAGAAACCATTTTCAAAGCAGCTTTTTTAGCTGAATGGCATTGTAATGAGAGCAACCTGGCTGCAGGTTCAATACGTGCTGAGGAAGAAAGAACATTACGTTAAATGGATTCTTATTTGACAGGTGGTTCAACAAGGCAGAAAGTGAAGAATATAATCTGCTGCAGGTCATGTAAACAATTTCTATAAAGCTACTATTACTTTTCAACACAAAGGAGGACACATCAGTACCTTTTCTCTGTTTCACTTTGTGTGTTCTAAACTTCCCCATGAAAAAAGAAACCAGGGTTATTCTGCTTAAAAATGACAGAACAATCTCTTGTAGCCACATGTTTGAAAGTTTTACTTAAATGGGTAGTTTGAAACTCTTGGTATGAAATTACAGGCATATTAACAAATAAAATATTATTACTATTACATATGGATGAACAGCTGAGAATGTTTGGAATTTCCCCAAAAAACATCCTTTTCACTGGAGACTGCATAGTTCCTTAGGATTAAAACTCCTCATGAATCCTTTTGAATTCACTACATCATTTTAAGAGTGCTATAGACTTTTTGACTAAACCTGATTCTAAAATAAGCTAATATAGCACATTTTCTGTACTGGCTATGTGTTCAAATATCTGTTTGCTCTTTCTTATGTACTATTAATTCACATACCTCACACTTTAAAAAACCAAGAAAATTCTACTTTTCCGCAACAGAAATTACCAAATAACCAAGGTCTTGTTTTGAGTGAGCCCTGAATATAAGTACAGTTTTTTAAAAGTCAGTAGGTAGGATGAAAATAAACTAAACCAATCTTTTAATTTTATTTTAACATAATTTTTTTAAAAAAGTTTTAGTTTCAGTTTTTATATTTTGGGTTTCATTCCCATCAATCATTTATTTGTGAAAAACTAATGAATTAATTGAATAACTATGTTTGAAAATTTGAAACATTAGAAAAGTTGAGACATAAACAATATTTTGTATCAAAATAATATCCTGATTTTAAATAGTTTTGTTTTTTAAAGATTATTGTATTTAAAAAGGTGTAAAGGACAATAAATAACCTGTAAATAAGAGAAAGATTTCATATCATGTCAGAGAAAACATTTTTAAACTATGTGCATTGAAATCCACATGATCTTTCTAATTAAACTTTGTAGGGCAAGATAAAAATTATTCTCCTTCCATTTCTCCATCACCAGACCTAGTGCTTCAGTGTTCATTGCTCCCCTCTGTATAATACAGGCCTCAAACTATGTCACTTTTCTGACTGCTGCATAGTATAAAGATATCAAAATAGATTTAAATTACCTTGCTCAAATAGTGGTGATATTCTAAATGGAACAGGACTACAAGTTGATTTGAACGAGATTTCAATACATTAATTTAAATAATGATGACATCTAGAAGAAATAGCACCACAAACAGAACAGTGAAGTTTGATTCTGTTGCTGAAGTTTAAAGGTATCCAGGTAGTTTCCTTGTTACTCTGTAGACTGTGCATGTATACACAACAGAGTTTCACCAAATGATTCAACATTAAGCCTAATAATTCTGATTCTGATGGACTCTCTATGGCATATATACATTTAGAAGGAACTGAAAATCACTGCCAATCGAAAGCAAACATTGACTTGGAATGCAGAAAGGCTTATGTTTACTTGGTTTAAAGTATCCCCATTACTCATTCATCTTCATGGTGCTTACTCTAAGGCTAGATACATCATGCTAGCACTGATAAAACTAAATGTAATCTATACTGTTTAAAGGCAATAGATAGTATGCTGCATAACTAAAACTGTAAGAGCTGCCTGCCTCTAAGAAAGGAAACAGAGAGAAGAATCTGACAGACCATAATACATCAGACAGATTTTTTTTCTAGTTGCTTGTTTCCTTTCTTTCCTGTACTGTCTCCTTTTTTTTTCTTTCTTTTTTTTTCCCCCCCCTCAGTATTCATCTCTTTGTCCCAGAATAAATACTTTAAATGGTGGTTAACTACATGAATAAAGGAGAGTTTAATCTAACTAAATTGCTAGTGATTTACAAAAATGCATTTTCCCATCTTCTTTACAGAGAATTACTTCTTTAACATTCAAACACATGACATTTAGGAGTACATTAAAAACAACTACGATCTTATATTTCAGCTAGGAAAATGGGAATAATTAACATGACCATACACTGATATATTTTAACTCTCTCAGGGCATTTAAAAATGCAATTATCTTTTTTACTTTTGCTTTTAGCAATAAAAAAAAAAAAAAAGGAAAAAAATGATCAAGAAAGTAAATAAAATTCTTATTTAAGGATGTCTTTGGGTAGCAAGCAGCAAATTAGTTATGGAGCCAGACATGATGAATGGCAGATGTTTTGTGTTACCCAATTTACACACTTATGAAAGTAAAGATTCAGTAGAAAATCAGCACATGGTTCCATTACTGGAGACCGTATCCTAATGTATATGAGAAAAGGGACAGAGTTAAAAGTGCTATCTTTTTTTGGTCGTTTTCTGACTTTTAATAATTTTATTTTGTGGTCATTGCTCTTTTAAGGGCATTCTTTTACATGAATGGTAAATATCCAGTTCTCTTAATGTATTACAAAGATAACACTTCTTATTAAACCCTATACTAGAAATCTCTTTTCCAGACATGCTAAATGCCATTTTAATCCATTCCTTAATGAAGGCTGTCCTTAATTTAGACAACCTAGATTGAATGATTTTTCTAACTGGAAATCTGAAAATAGATATGATTTCATTTATCTGCTCTGTATCATATGAATAATACTGAGATTACAGCATAAGAGTTCATGGCTCCTATTCACGGATTCAAGCTGCCTAAAAGACAGAAAGACAGAACTTCTTTTCTTCCCTGCATAAAATGTCCCTGTAATACAAAGATGAGCAATTTACTTTTTTTTTTTTTTTTTTTAACTGAAACAAAGTTGGTAATACCAAAAGTGCAGTTGCCAACTAAACTATGTATTTGTGGAATGAGAACTTCACATTTGAAAGACACATTCATGTAAGAGTTCATTTCCATTATCTGTGGTATACAGTCAGTAAAATAACATTTCCTAATTGCAGCTACAGTTGGTAATTATCACAAAAGTGATCCCATGCAAATCACTATTTTGCGCTGTGGTTCAAGACGCAAAGCTTTTTACCTGAAGGCCATATGTCTTGTGTTGGTGAAAAAGCATTTCAGTGTAGCAGCTGTTGTTCAATTCATAGATTCACAAAGTCATTGTCCGAAGTCGTAGGGAAAAAAGGTACACTTAATGTTCTTGTTAACTAACAGTACGAACCACGTTCATTTATTTTAATGAATCTTTAATGTAAATGTACCCTGTTTGTGGCTAGTTTGGGTAAACATTTTTTAAAGCTTCCAGGAATTAATTCATGGCTAGTATGTTACAGTAACAAAATATGAGTGCAAGTGTAGCAAGTTGATATATGTATGTAAAAAGAGGGGAGAAAGCCAGTGTCTCAATATGATGTATATTATTATCCAAGCTAGTTGCAATAAGCTGAAACTGGTTTATTTTTACTGTACTTATGCTTTCAAAATATTACAATTTTCTTTACTTTCAGCTATTCATGAATTTAATCAGTATTCCATCTTCTTACTGATCCCTTTCTAAAATATGTTCTGTCAGGAAAAAATTCGGGAAATTAGAGACTTCGATCATTTGTGAATTGTAGTATATTCAGTGTCATTT
Source organism: Balearica regulorum gibbericeps (assembly GCF_011004875.1). Classification (NCBI taxonomy): domain Eukaryota; kingdom Metazoa; phylum Chordata; class Aves; order Gruiformes; family Gruidae; genus Balearica; species Balearica regulorum. Next base: position 48,007,362 of record NC_046188.1, on the reverse strand, counting down.
TCTACTTTTATTATCAGTAATCCTTTATAAATAAAACTTGTTGAAACTATTTACTTAAATTGTATTCTATATTTTAGTATTAACTCTAGGTCTATTCTGTGTGAGTCATTTAACATATTGATACCAAAATTTAATCTTCTGCTAATCTTCTACAAGGGAGGAAAATTACAGTGGTGAGTTTAGTTAATTTGGCATAATTTATAAATGGCTTCAAATTCTTTTGAAGAATGGTGATCTATAAATGAAAAATAGTAACTTTTAAACTCCTTAGCATTTGGTGAAATGTATGAATTTTGGATTCAAGAAATATAAAAAAAATATGTAAAAAACTCCAAGCAACTAGATAAACAAATAAATAAATACATGACCAGTAGCTAACATAATTGGGAACAGATTTGCACATAGTATCAAAACCCATCAGCTTGAAAATGCACGGCTGAACTACCTTATTCAAGCAGGTATTAAGTAAATGCAAACTTACAAAAGTATTCTCATAAACTGTTAAAAAGTACAGTTGTATGAGGAGTAGCTATAACCATTGTTCTTAGGGAAAGATTTCTTCCCTCAGAGACATGAGATCTCAGCTGGAAGAAAAAAGTTTCAGGTTCATGAGTGGGCAAACAGGGGAAAAAAAGAGCTTCTGAACAAGGAGTGGTAGGTCATGCATTTTCTAAGGGAGAAAAAGGAGTGGGAATCATACCTGGAGTCAGGTGAGAGACTTCCTAAGGATCTGATACAGAGTTTTCTGCAATTCTTAAAATCACTAAAATCACTTTCAGAAAAGAGGATTTCTCTCTTACAAGGACAGAGCGTATATGTGGGAAGTTTGTTAATAAGCTCATTTTATTCTTCTTCTGCCTCATCACTTTGTCTATTCTGCCTTCATATTAACTACTTCAGTTTATGTTTCTAATAAAGGTTGACCTTTTAGTATGAAAACATTACAATCTTTTAGCTTCAAGGAAGATGGCCAGGAAGAAGTAACTCAGAACTCACAATCACCTCACAGCGAAGTACATGGTGTTGCCTCATGAAGATTCTTTATACAGCACTATTGCAGTTCTCCAAGAAACTAACAGGATCAGCAATGTATTTTTTAGTTCCTGAAAGGAAACAGGTTCCCATTAATATTTTTCAACATGCACTGATTATGAAAAGAAATGCTTATTTGCCATTAATTCTTGGAGAGCTGATCTTAGTCATCTGTAAAAGCTCATTTGTTCTGCAGTGTGGTGGTTTTTTTGGTATATCAAGTCTTGAAAGGTATCAATAGTATATTACATACATTATTTCCTGTTTTACGCTCCCCTAAAATATGACGTTCTGAACAGTTAAATCTAGTCCTCTCCTATTAGCTTACTCAATCTCATGCAAAGGTTTATCAAAGCTGTAAAAAAAAATATGTTTTTTTCTCCATTATTATTCAGAGAGCTCTTCTAAACTCCCCCCCCCCTCCCACGCCGACTGCAACTGTATTTCTTTTCAGGCTCTCCATTTCTAGGCTACCCTAGTAACACTAAACATATCTGTTCCAGATTGAGTTCATCTTTTCTGATTTCAGTAATCACAGGTGTACACAGCCTTCCACATAAGGGCTTGCTGATGTTGTTTCACAATGTCACTTGCATTTTCCCATCTGTACTTTGCCTCAAGCATCCTGGAAGTATATTAACCTTTTTCTCAGCCACATCATATTTATAACTCATAATCATCTGCTGATAAGTTAATACACTTTTTGCTTTCTTCCCCTCCATTTTCCAACTGAAGAGATTTCAGCTTATAATAGAAATTTTTCTATTAGCTTATAATGATACATTTAATCACTCCATTTTTATTATTATAGTATTCTTTACTATTCATTTCTTGTGTAATGTTACAACACTCTTCTGTATCTCAGTATCATAGGTCTTAAGAACCTTTCCCCATCCTTATAAAAGTCACAAACTAGTAGCAGGAAGTTGTTTGTCTATATGCTATTATTAGATTTTTTTTTTTTTGTCAAAGGCAATTCTATTTGAGGTTATCAATAAGATGAAGCTAGGCTGTACACGGAAGTGCATAGTGTAAGGATGAGAGACAGTCTGCATAAATTGAAAAGAGAGGTTCAGACTGAGTATAAGGAGAAAATTTCACTATGATGTGGACTGTGAGAACAATGAAATATGTTGTTCAGTTGTGCACCCTCCATCCCTGGGGGATTTCAAGGCTGGACTGGATAAAACCCTGAGAAATCTGGTCTGACCTCATAGCTGAACCTGCTTTGAGCTGGAAGTTGAAACAGGTGACCTACTTAGGTCTCTTCCAGCCTGAATTATCCTATGATCCCATGGTTTTTGTCGTTAAAACATGTCTTCCTTTTTTAATTCCAGTCCTGATCTGCTGAGTGTCTTCTGATTCTTTAAGTGTAAATGTCAAAAAAGTACCTTATGAAGCCAAGCTTCAGTAATCTATGTTTGGTCTGTTGCAATCTTCTTGGGAAACAACATGAAAAAAAATACAAGTTTTATACTACAGAAAGAGATATAGAGAAGCAAAAATGAATGAAACAAAATGTCTCAAGGAATGTGTGTAGGAAAATTCTCTACTGTGGTAGCTGCATAAAGGCAGAATGATCTTGAATTCATCAAATTTTTTCGGTATGGTGTTATATTTTAGTTACAGGGGAGATTGGATGGACAAATCCTGTATAGAAGTTCTAAAGAAACTTTTGTACTGCAAAATTTGTTTTTATTAAACCTATTGGTTTGATAACTATTTTTTGTTTAATAGTTTTCTAATTCCCAGGTCATCTATTCATATCTAGGATTCTACCTGACACTAAATATAAATCTTCATATCAAATATTCCTTTGCTTCATACTCTCCTGCTTTTCTTTATTACATTACATATTAAGGTGCATTCATTAATTCTATTAACAACAATGAAAGCTGCAGAAACCTTATTTTCAAATGTGATTCATCACTTTTTGTGCCCAAAATTAAACATTTTCAAAGAGATTAATGTTGAGGTACTTATAAAAATGTTCTAATCTTCTCCATTTTTGGCTTCAAAAACTTATGGCAGGGAAATATACTTTTTTAAAGTGTAGTATTATGTTTCAGTTTCTTTTAGTTCCATATTAATATTTCTTGTATTAGAATATAGCTTTTTACTACTCTGTGAATTAAATACACATTAAAAGTATTTAGTACTCTGTGACTATAGACAGGATATATGATTTGCACTTACAACAAATTCAATATGCTCTTACTTGTGTGTGTGAGAGAGAGAGAGAAAGGAGTTGATTTACTCTGAATTCTTTTTGTTCTAATGAGTTCATTTTGAATTAATTTAGTATAATTTATCAGGACCAACCTCAAAATTTAAACAGATACAAGATGACCTTTTTTATAAATACATTTTGGCATAAGGACACAGATGGCCACTGTGTGCTTAAAAAAGAGCATCAGCCTTTTTGAGTAACTTCTCCAGAGGAAAAGAAATAAGAAACATAATCCAGGTTTTCTGCTGTAAATATGAACCAAGCTTCTCTTAAGCCAACAAAATGAAGGACTTGTTCATATGTGCATTTCACTGCATCTGGTGTACTACTTTCATGAAGTACTATGAAACTTGCGTTAGGAAATTCAGGTATTTTATGAGTAATTCACTAGATAGATAGATGAGAAGCCTGAAATTATTCTGTTCCGCAGTGATCACAAAATCAGCCAAACCCAATCAGTGTTGACCTCCCTAACTTCTTGTTAGGGACAATCCAAATGTCTCATTGATCCAAGGCTCTTACGGCTTCCAGGGGAAGAAAAACATAAGAACAGCAGTTACAAGTAGCAACAGAGAAAGGGAGTTTAAATTCCTAGCTGTGAACAGCATCATTAATTTAGTGAGATTCCATGGATTTAGATTGAGGTTGACAAGCATTTCAAGAGCTAAACTCCTTTCAAATGATTTGAGATTCTGTGCAAAATATTTAATGCAGGCCTTACCAAGAAATTTAGCTAAAAAGCTGATTTGCTGGATGCTTACCCAATCTCCAAAGCTGTAAAGGAATTATTATGTTTGATTTCTTTCTTTTCCCACATATCCTTTGTATCTATTTACTGTAGATAACATTATAATAATTCTAGTTTTACAAGCATACATTGCAAAGCATAAAGCAATGATGTATGCATGTTTGCAGCCAGCAATTTGCAGCTTTATCTATGTTTTGTAATAATCCTCTCATTTGTAGCTGATTTTTTTTACTTACCAATTTAATGGAGCCAGTGAACTCAACTGAAGGATGATTAGGAGTCCAAGTGGAGCCCAAAAGCACTAATACATCAGTTCTCCCTACGTGACCATATGTATGCTGTTTCCCAGTTCTTTCATCCATCTGCATCTTTTCACTCTTGAGTCCCTGATCTTCCTTCCAAACAAAGCATCTCAGCCCATCCGACCAAGCTGGTAGTCAACTGCAATTACATAAACACAGCACCATTTTTGCCTTTGACTGACACCAGATCCGGGCTGGTTTTTGAATAGAGATTTCAATATCAAATAAAACTGTATTGCTCTTTTTCTGGTGATGAACTAAAAAAATTACTTTTTGAGCAGTAAAATAGATAATAAATATGACTGAGAGGAAAACCTAATTATGGAGGTGTCATGGTTTAACCCCAGCTGGTAACTGAGCACCACACAGCTGCTCACTCACTCCCCCCCCCCCCCCCCAAGGGAATGGGGAGAAGAATGGAAAAAAAACAGTTTAATAGGATAACAAAGGATGATGACGACGATGATGATAACAACAGCAGTAATAAAAATACAAGTGATGCACAAATGCAATTGTTCACCACATGTGAAAGGAAAGTAAAACAATCGAACATCCAGCCTGTTTCTGAACAGTGATTCTGCCTCCTGGCTAGCCTCTCCAGTTCTGTACAGAGCATGGCATTCTGTGGTAGGGAATATCCCTTAGGCCGGTCTCGGTCAGCTGTCCTGGCTGTGCTCTGCCACCTTCTTGTGCACCTGTCAGGGTGTGAGAAGCTGAAAAGTCCTTGACTTAGTGTAAGCAGTACAACTTCCTAGCAACAACTAAAAACTTCAGTGTGTTATTAACATTATTCTCATATTAAATCCAAAACACAGCATTACACTGGCTACTAGAAAGAAAATTAACTCTATCCCTGCCAAAATCAGGACATGGAGGGAATTCCAATTTGACACAAGAAAACAACATATCTAGGGGGCTGTGCCAGTGGGCAATAAATACATTGGTGACAATGAATCTTGCAATGTTGTCATTAAACCTGATTGGTATTGTTTATCTTCTGTTGTCACCATCCAATTCCTAGCAAAGCATCACATTGTACCCTCAAATTTATTTCCCACTGTATGATGTCCTGGTCTCCTCTCCTGCTGGGAGGCAGAATCGCTGCTCAGAATCAAACTGGGCATCTGGTTTTGGTTTTTTCTGCATGTGGTGAGCAATTGCATTTGTGCATCACTTGTATTATTGTTGTTGTTGTTGTTGCTATTATTCTTATTGCTGCTGTTATTATTGTCTTCCTTTGTTATCTTATTAAACTGTCTTTATCTCAGCCCACGATGTTGTTGGTTTTTTTTTTCATTCTACTCCCTATCCCCTTCCAGGGGGAGGGGTGAGTGAACAGCTGCATGGTGCTCAGTTACCGGCTGGGGTTAAACCATGACAATGATTATACAGTATTGGGATTGCTGAGTACCTACCTGCTTAGTGCTAGATGCGGGCTGAAAAATTGGCTGATGTGTGAAACTTTGATTACCTAAATACATAATTATTTCCAGTTTAGTTATAGATTTCTTTAGTTTTTCAATTTACTTGCCCTCAGGAGTCTCTTTATAGGCACCACTATTTCTTTCTGTTTATAATGAAGCTTTGGCTTAAATCAAAAGACAGGAGTGTGATGATGAACCATTCAAAGGAGATTGCCTCTATGTGATACTCTGTTTCTCCAGTGAGTTAATGTTGCTTCTTTGCATCTCTGTCTTATGTTTTCAGGGGCAAAATATTCCAGTAAATTCAGGAAAGCTCACTGCTGTAAAGGAACAGTGGACTTCTTAACAATTCTTAGATAAGGGCAGAGTGACCCTCAAAAATACATTGCCTGAAAGACCAAAACATCCATTAGCATTCAACACTCACAGATGGAAGTTGTGCTTGTGAGTTCCTTTAGAACTGAAAGAGAAACAAAAGCCCCTTTCCTCAGATAGTCTATGGCAGTAAAATCTTCCGTAGCTGCTATGTTAGTCTCTGAGCTACGGTCACTCATAGAAATGGAATAGGCAATGCATATATACACACATGTATACACATACATGTATATATATTATTAATAAACTTGTTATCACCTCTGCTTCTTGAGTCTTTTCTGCACTGTAGTTTGGAAAAAGCCGAGAGTATTTTCCACTCTTACACAGATTCTCAATTTCTATTTTTAAGTAAAGATGATGTCTGGGGCATTTAATCTGTACTTGTATCAGTAAAAATCTGCGTGTAGTATAGAAATTAGAGACGTGTCAGCAGAACTCCAGAAAATAAAGATGATTAGATAACCACTCTGCATAACAGTAATATTGCATTATCTCTTTACAGGGATTGCAAAGAACAAATCAATACCTTTCCCCCTAATCGATCAGTGGCAGATAGAAGACAATTATAGAAAGTAGAAAAGAATACACATAGGGAAAATCCAAGGTACACAGACAGTCAATTGATGGGAGGAGCACTAGTATGATTCTAGAGCAATGGGAGATTTTTCTTGGAGCAAGATACAGGAATAATGAAGAAAGGTGGGAAGTGTCATGGGAAACAGATAGGAACTAAATATTATAGATTTTATTAGGAATCATGGTTGGATTTGGCAAATTCCTCAAAATAATGAAGATTTCATTAAGTTCTCAATATTTTTAAAAAGAAAATACGAACTATTTCTTGACTTCCTAGTTTATGAGTATTTGGAATATACTGGAATCAAATTTTCCCAGCCTTTTAATACTAATAGGCACCTGATATTTTCCTAGAGATGCTAATCTAAATTTATTTCATCAAGATCTTAAAATTTAAAAAAGTATTTGGAGAACAAGTTTATAAAAATATATTTGTATCTTGTGAATAATTTATTCTTCTGCATTTGTGGTAGTAGTCTCATCTCTCAACTAATTCCAAGAACATTAATTAGTTATCTTGCTAAGATACATTTATTAGATATAAACTGCGAGCTACAGCATAACTTTGAAGAATTGCCTTTGACATAGTATTGTAGCCTGAAGTCACAGCATTGCATCACAAAGCATTTGTTGAGCCAATATTCCATTAATTCACATACAAATAATTTTTATGAATGTTGACCTTTGCAAAGATGTAATTTTATTTACTGATGAATTATACACATTTTACTATCAAATGTGATTTAATTTTACAGCCATCATATTAAGAACTGCTAGTTTTAATATTGGAAGGATAAACATTCTCTAGCTGACTTCTTGCCATGTTTAGGAACCTCAGAACAAACTTCTTGTGTAAGAAAGTAAAGGAAACTGGGTTGTTTGGATGGGGTTTTTTTTGTTTGTTTGTTTGTTTTTTGAGTAAAGTATTGATCAGGGATCTTCTTCTAGAACTTAGGTGGAAAAAGAAACTGTATGGACGTTGGAAGCAAGGAGGGGTGACATGAGAGGACTAGAGATTCTGTTCACCACTGCAGGGAGAAGATTTATGTGGCCAAAACTTGATTAGAGTTCAAGCTGGCCAGCACTGTGAAGGACAACGAAAAGAGCATTTTTACATATGTTAATAGCAAAAGGAGGATCAGAGGTAACATTGGTCTGTTATTTGATTAAATTGGTCATCTCACAAATAGGGACGTAGACAAAACAGAGATGTTTAATGCCGCCTTTGCCTCTGTCTTTATCAGTGATGACGGGCCCTGGGTCCCCTGGAGCCCTGTGCTGGAAGACCATGACTAGCAGGATGATAAACTCCCAGCTGACTCTGAACCTGTTTGAAACTTGCTACTCAAGCTGAATGCACATGAGTCTATTGTCCCCGATGTGATTCATCCCAGGGTGCTGAAAGAGCTGGCCGATGTTATCGTTAGATCTCTCTCCATTATTTTTCAACAGTTTTGGGAATCTAGAGAGGTCTCAGTTGACTGGCAGCTGGCAAATGCTGTCCCAATTTTCAAGAATGGTAAGAAGGAAGACCCTGGTAATTACAGGCCTGTCAGTCTCACTTCAGTGCCTGGTAAAATTATGGAGAAGATTATTCTGGGAGTTACTGAAAAACATTTGAGACACGATGCAGTCATTGGTCATAGCCAACATGCGTTCATGAGGAGAAAGTCATAAAATCATAGAATCATAGAATGGTTTGGGTTGGAAGGGACCTTAAAGATCATCTAGTTCCAACCCCCCTGATGCGGGCAGGGACACCCGCCACTAGACCACGTTGCCCAAAGTCCTGCTTAACTAACTTAATTTCCTGTTATGACAAGGTCACCCATCTAGTTGACCAAGGAAAGACAATAGATGTGGTGGTTTGGGATTTTAGCAAAGCTTTTGATACTGTCTCTCACAGTATCCTTCTGGACAAAATGTCCAGCATGCAGCTAGACAAGTCCATAATATGTTGGGTGAACAATTGGCTGACAGGTCAGACTCGAAGAGTTATAGTAAATGGGGTTACATCAGACTGGTGGCCAGTCACCAGTGGGGTTCCCCAGGGCTCAATTTTAGGGCCAGCGCTCTTTAGTGTTGCTATAAATTATCTAGACACAGGAATTAAATATACATTCAGTGAGTTTGTCAATGATACTAAATTAGGAGGAGCTGTGGACTCCCTCGAGGGCAGAGAGGCCTTACAGTGAGATCTGGATAGATTAGAGAGCTGGGCAATCACCAACCATGTGAAGTTTAACAAGAGCAAATGCCACATTCTCCACCTGGGACAGTGTAATCCTGGTTAGACATACAAATTGGGGGACAAGAAGCTGGAGAGCAGCTTCGCAGAGAGATCTGGAGGCCTGGGTTGATGGCAAGTTGAATGAGCCAACAGTGTGCCCTGGTAGCCAAAAGAGCCAACAGTGTCCTGGGGTGCGTCAAGCACAGCATAGCTGTTTGAGGGAGGTGATTGTCCCACTCTACACTGCATTGATGCAGCCCCATCTCAAGTACTCTTTGCAGTTTTGGGCACTTCAATATGAGAAGGACATCAAACTATTAAAGTGTGTCCAGAGAAGGGTGACCAAGATTGTGAAAGGTCTGAGGTGTGGCTGAGATCACTTGATTTGTTCACCTTAGAGAAGAGAAAATTGAGGAGTGACCTCATCACAGTCTACAACTTCCTCAAGGGGGCAGTGGAGGGGGAGGTGCTGATCTCTGTCTGGTGACCAGCAATAGGAGGCAAGGAAATGGAATGTAGCTGCATCAGGGGAAGTTCAGAATGGACATTAGGAAAAGGTTCTTCACTGAGAAGGTGGTCAGAACTGGTACAGGCTCCCCTGGGAAGTGGTCACAGCACCGAACCTGTCAGAGTTCAAAGACCATCTGGACAATGCTCTTAGTCATATGGTTAAGTTCTAGGTAGTCCTGTGAGGAGCAGGGAGTTGGACTCAATGAACTTTATGAGTCCCTTCCAACTTGAGATATTTTATCATTTCAGACAAAATTGGGGTAATTAGCTATTTAATATATATGTGATAGAGCAGATGAGCCATATCATAGATGTAAGAACATTTTATAAGAAAAAACTCCTGCTTTCATAAAAAAATACAATAAAAGTCAGAATTCAGCAAAATTATTAACGTTTTATACATATGAAAAGCAAGACAGCTTGCAAAAGGAGATGGAAATGGTATTAACTAAAGAATAACGAAGTTTATCTAGAAGCCAAAAATAGAAATGGTAAAATCAATAAAATATTTATCCATTACTGATTATAACAAATACAATGTATTCTGCAGGGTATATTAATTTTGTTTAATTCTTCATAGAAAAATTATTGTAATGTTTCATTTGGGAAAGCTTGATTCATTTCAGTGAAGTGGAAGTGCTTTGCTGTAGCATCTTGAAAAGTTCTTTTAAGTTAGATACAAATTCTTGACTTCATCAAAACCTCACATTCTATAGATATTGCAAGGAAAAATTCAAAATTCTCAATAGTGGAAATTTGAAAATAGCTTTTACATAAAATTTACCAAAAAAAGCTAAGTTTCCAGATAGTCAGTGCCATGATACACTAACAATGACTCTATTTCTGTAAATACCAGCCTCCTAATGCGATCTATAGTATGAATGATAATTTAGAGGCATTTTATTTGCATCAATAGACTTTTGTGCATATGCTCATCTACAGATAAGAATGTTTTGGAAAGAGAAATCCTTTAAAAGCAGCTTCTTAAGCAGTAAACAGGGAAGCATAGAACTGAATTTGCTGGGAATGGAACTGGGATTGTTAATGTGAAATTTGTCACTTTAGGTGGTAATTACAAGGGTTATTCCATTTAAACATGAATTAATCCTTAAAACTAAACTTTCATTTAAGATACTGATAAGTAAAGTATAAACAAGCATAAGTACGCGGCCCCCTTTCATGGAGAAACTCCATAAATGCTCCATGAAGTCTGTTGGCCAGAAGTACATCCAACAAGGTTGTTGGCCAAAGTATTTGATATAATGCATTACAGAACCATAAGATGTTAAGAATGTGGGGGTTTTTTTCAGGAGAGAGATGCAATTCTCTTAAGTCAGGTCTGTTTGCAATTTCATTACCCTTTCTCTGGGGACCCTTTGATTTCTTCCTATCATTACCACAAGTAAGTCAGTGGCCCCAAAGTGCCTTCTGCCTCATTGTAGAAAGCAACACCACTAAATTTCATTCTCTTTTTAATGTAAAATAGGAAATAAATATACAGAAAGTCATATCTGTGTGTGAAAAGATGTGCTTATGTGGAAGCTGGGAAAAAAAATAAAGAAAACACTGTCTTCTTGGAGATTTAATTAGCTCAGAAAGCCTGCTAAGTTCCTATAATCAATATATATGTCTGTGTAGGAATAATTTTTAAAACATAAAAGCTTTATTTCTTGTCCTATTCTCTAGGTTATAAAATTTACTCATTGTAGATCTTGCTATTGCTATAGTAGTAGCCATAACCAGCTTCAGTAAGAACCACTAAAAATCAGGGAGACAGTGAGAGCCACTCATATATTCATATGTCATATATTCAGTAGGAAAGGACTGGAATTCTGAGAAGAAAATTAAAAGTTCACTCTAGGTTTTAAATAGAGAGACTTATGAGGTCCAAATGGTTGAAATAAGCTGTTTCAAATCCAGCTTCCAAACCCATACTCTTTTTGAAGATTTAATCATCAATAAATTAACATCCTTTTTATACTGAGGAACAATAATATAAATATCAATTTATCATGGTATCTATCAGTATATTTAAGGAACAGAAAAAAGGGGAACTTGTAAAATAGAATGAAAAGTCCTGTCTTTACCCAGTTCCTGGAGTGTCTCTTTTTTTTTTTTTCCCCCTAAAAAAAAAAAGAAAGAAAAATAAAAAAGAAAAAAAGAAAAAAAAGAGAGAGAAAAAGAAAAAAAAGAAAAATGCTAGAGAACAACAACAAAAAAATCCTTAAATCAAAACTATTACATTCTGAGCAGTATACTGAGTCTAGATTCTCCTTGATGTTTTATATGTTTGTAGCATATTACGTCATAGCATATATTTAAACGTACCATTTCATTGTACTAGACAAAGACATGGCTGTTATAATAAATATGATGAATTTAGTTCTTCTGCTGTGCATTAAAACTTGGGAACAATGTAACACATTGTACTGCTTCTCCCTCTCTTCTTCTTACAAGTTCCCTTGTATTTACCAATATTTTCTCTGGCATTTATTATGTCAAGACTTTTGTATTACATCTTCTGAGCTACTTTAATCAACATTTTAATAGCCATATTCACATCCTATTATTAATAGGAGGGCCTGGTATCATTTGCAATTCCTGTACTTGCATAAGGTGTCGTTATTTTCTCTTTGAAGCCTTTCTGACACATTATTTTATACAGCCACACCTATATAGCATATATATGTAGATTTACCAGTACTAAACTGTAGGCTACAGAGTCTGCAGACACATTGAAATTAATTTATGATCTGACTTAAGAAAGAATATATACTCAAGCAGCTGAAATTACGTTTCTCATAATTGAAACACATCAGTAGCAAGACTGTTCAAAATTTCAATGGGCAGCAACAGAATTCTATGAACTGTACTCCCTGATAAGTAATAGACTTTATATGGATTTATGTCACTGTATTGCAGAGGTTTTTCATATATAAGTAGTTCGGTCTTCTTGCTCAGTAACCAGTTATGTTGTTGTCATTCCTGCTCATCTAAGGTATCCAAAATTGTTTGTTATTTTACAGGTAATTTTTTACCTAGAAGTACTTTGTAGCATGCTAGTGTGACTTGGATTCTAATGGACTTAGAAGTGGTACATTCTCCCTGAAAGACACAAGATAAATAGGTCTCTGTGCTTTCAAGAGCATTTTGAGACAAGGCTAATTCTTCAGATTATGCAGCAAGACAAAAGTGGTTTTATAGTGTTGTGTGATAAACACTTCACTGTCTGAATCTCACCCCACCCCCCAGTTATAAAAACACATTTATAATCCTTTGGAAAAGACTGAGTTTTACATTGGTCATGGACATCTGTGGGAAGGAAAACTAACTGAGAAAGATAAAAGAAAACATACACAAAAGCATAAGTATTGGCTGATGCTGGAGGAAATTTTCTGTCAAATTCTCTGAGCACAGTTTTCCTGGTGCTTTTTTTCTGAGGGACAATACAGCAAACATTAGAGTGGAGAGTTTTGGAGAAACTCTTCTTCTCTAAAAAACAAGGAGCAGAGTACTTGCAAAAATCAAAGGCAAACAACTACCTTGTAACATCTTTGCCTTTTATTACTAAGATAGCTGTAATGCCACTGAACTAGTTTCTGTATCACTGTTATTGAGGCAGTTATGAAAAAAAGTGAAGTTTCCAAGTGCAATAGTTGGGGGTATACCACTCCCCCATCCAGTTTACTCATGGAAATTTCAGGTATGCAGAAGAAGGAGGATTCAGACAAATCTTTTTTTCCCATGGTCTCCAAGACACTTCCTTCTCTCAGGATGCATCCAGAGTCATTTTTTTTGTGTCAGGGGAACGGTAGGAATCAGTATTGTCGGGAAATCTAGCAATGTGTTCTAAGAGCTGGGATAACAGCTGTTCAGCTGTGTATCATAATTCTTATTTCTACAAATTCTTTTAGCTTAGAGCCAGATGCATTTAAAAACTGATTCTACTGTTCCATCACTGCTGCTTGTGATGTCCCACTTGCAACATAGTGACAACCACAAAGTCCTTAGTGACTACAGATTTGTTACAACACTTTCATTTATGTTTATCCCAAAGGATATATACCAGGCACACAGCAATGACTTCATCTACCAGTGAATCAGACACTACTGGAGTGGAATACAGCAAATGTTTAACAGCATAAAGTAGTAGTACACAACAATTTTAAGACAGCAAGTCTTAGGAAGGTAGAATGTAATTAAGCTAACTGCAGTTTATACAAGAAACTGATGGTAACATATTATTCTTGCAAAACAATGTCATAAGATCTTTAGCAGATGAGTGATAAGACTTCAGTTTTATATCTTACCTGCAAAGTCAAACTTTCAGCAGCACAATGGCCTTTAGTAGAATACTAAAGATAGATAACTGCTAGTATTTAGATGGTGCAATTAATGTAAGGTAGTCAACTACTGAATGACAAGAATAGTATTAAATATCTAAAAAGATAATATATCAGAGCCTGATCACTGGAAGAGCCAAACACTAAACACTGATATTGACACAACTCAGGAAAAATTCTTTTAGTCTCCGTGAAGTTACCGTGGATTTGTATCACTGTATGAAACACCAGATTCTGTCACAGACCCTATAAATACTTCTTTTGGTTGAAATATTAAATAATTTACAAAATGTCCACCTAAGCCATAACAAAAACAATTTTAAAAGTCTTTTCCCCCTCAGTAGCTTTAAAACATAGGAAACCTCATGCCAAGAAATTTCTTATTTTTTAAACTTGCATATAGTGTTGATTAAGTTTTCTTAGCTGTAACACCACTAGGAGGAAAAGAGTGAGAGAGATGGTGGTGGGCTTTTTAAATCTCTACATGACAGTTCATGGAGAGGTTATTACAGGCAAATCTTCACAAGCTGTCAAGTTTTCTCTAAATACATATTCCTCTTTTTCTAAACATCTTGGCTACAATACTCACTGTAAAATAATTTCATGGTTGGTTTTTTTGTTTGTTTGGGTTTGGGGTTTTTTTGTGTGTTTGTTTTTTTTTTTTTTTTTTTCCTGTGGTACTGCTTAAAAATTTCCAGAAGATAAAACTAAAGTTTCAAGTACTTGGAAAAATACTGCTGCTATTGAAAAAAAAGCATAAGAACCATGAATTATGCAAGGCTAAGTATATTATAAAATAAAATAATCTGTATACATTATGGATAGCAATAGCAACTCATGGAGAGGACGGAAATTTCTTTGCATCCCAGTGATCCTGACTATTGTGTAAAGGCTAACCAGTAGACTAACTGCTAGAAAAAAAAAAAAACCACAAAACAAACCAAACATAGTCATTTAAGTATTATCATCATAAGTCAGTGGCTGAAATTTGAGGTCACTACATAACAAATGAAGAGAATGAGAGGTATTTGTTTCCCTAGGAGGCATGCATGCAACAGAAGACTTCACAAAAAACTTGAGGCTGAAGCCTTGCTTGAACTAATGTGACAATTCTGTAACTTTCACAATTCTGCTGTGACATGTTCCTGAGAAGGATGTTAATGCATTTTAATTTCAACACTTATTGAATCTTCAAGTTGTACACATATCTAAAGATAGTTGAAGGTTGAATTACTTGTCCTGAATCTACAGTTCATCCTGATATTTGCCCATATTCAACAGTCAAGTCACTAAGAACACACACGGTATATGATTTCACCCCTTACTGAATTACTTTCATTGAATGGTATGAGGAACCAGGACTTCTATCACTGTTCTTAATGCTGTTTAAAGTCACTTGTCATGTTTATTAATGGTCGTGCTCAGAATGCCATTACAATATACAGAAATGTGATTTTATACTCCTGAATAGCAAAAAATAAATCTCTGAGAGTTTCAAAGTTAAAAATAAAGGAGTAATATGAAAGAGATACTCTCATACAGTTATTGATGTTTGTGGGTTTTTGGTTTGGGTTTCTGGGTTTTGGTGGGGTTTTTTGTTTGTTGGGGTTTTTTTGTTGGGTGTTTGGGTTTTGTTTTTTTTTTTTCCATTTAACAAGAAAAGGTGCTACATAAAGTGCATAGAAAGTTCATTCAGTTTGGATGAAAATACAGGCTTTGCATAACACATTAAAAGTACCGTTAATATTTCTTGGACTTAAGGAGTGTTTCAGTGAGGATTCTACAAGTATTATTATTCCTGTAGATATGAAATACATACCTACCATATGTAATTTTTGTACCTAAATTCCTAACACACACAAAAAAAATTTTTTTGAACTATGCAGAGATTTTCTAAAGGATATGAAAGGAACTGCTTTCTAGACATGTCCTGTATTTTCAAAGAACACAACTTTTTCACAAGCAAAATAACACAGGATATAAAGATTATGGAATATCCATATGAAATTCCTTTGCTTATTCTAATATTGTATCCTACTTTGTTTAAAATATTAATAACTTCTGTATTTGTTTTGCCAACTGGCAGTTAGAAATAGAAATGCACTTTCTTAGTCTCAACACAAAGTAAGCCATCATTTGCAATTGAAGAGGTCTAAGGCAAGTTCAGGAATATTAGTAATAATATAATTCCTTGTACTTAGTATGTTTCATTCTAAGTCAAGGAATTTGAAAATTATTAATCCCATGAACTATCATAGAATGGATTGTGAAATGTGACTCCTAACTAGCAGGCAGATGCTTCACCTCTTTAGTAAACATTTGCTGTCAAACAGTGGAGCAGAATAGTTGTGGATCGAAATAAACTAACTCTCTGGTCAATATGATATTTTTAGGTAACACAATGTTGGGTTTTTGTTTAATTAAAGGAAATTATAACTTCAATAGATGATGCAATAGTCCAGTCTAACCCAGATCCGCAACTCTCACTGCAGCTGTGATAACTGGAAAATGTGTAGAAGCAGCCTAGGAGATCTTATAAGGAGTCAGCCAGGAAGCCAATCATATACCCAGATGCTACACTGGAAACACAAATTTGAGAGCTTTCCATCTGGGATCTTGCATGTGCCAAATTTGTCACATAAGTGGTCACAGCAGTTAGGTTCTGTGCTCCAGATGAGAGGGAAAGGCACCAAAGGGAGCTGTTTACCACCCTGCAATCAACAGGAAAATGCTGTGCCAACTGAAAGTGTAATCTTATCTACACCAATGTGCTAACGAGCTCTGAAAATGTTTAGTAGAATAAGAGAATACTCTGGAATACAGAGAAATCAAATACACTGTACATAGACATCAAATCATATGGTAACATTTATGATTAAAAATCTTCATTAGCCATAAACTGTCTATAAAAACAATCAAATCAAGCCAATAGTAAAACTATGCTGGATTGCTTGGCTTGATTACATATCTGTGGTTCTTTCTTCACAGGTAGCTCAACCATTGGTAAAAACATTCACTCTTCAAACTCTTGCCCGAGAGAGGCTAAATATAAGTTGATTTTTTTATAGCTAAATTTTAGAAGGTTGGTTGGTCATTGAAAAAAGAAGATTCCTTAATTAAACGAAAACAAAACCAAACAAAAACCTCAAGCCACACAGCAAAACAAAACAAACCCCCCCTCCAAAAAAAAAAAAAAAAAAAAAAAAAAGAAGAGATTTCAAACCCTTGATTATTCTGGGGTAAAAGTGTTAATGCTTCATTCAGAAATTTTCTGCTAGGCACTGAGCTGTATATATCTTTGGTAAGATGGAGCATTGTGTTTCCCCACCTTTTCCCTGGGTCAGATTACAAACTGAGCTGAGGCCTATCTTGCAATGTTTCTGTGCAGTGCTTAGTACAGTACACTTGTCAACATTGTATAGAATCTACTATAGACATCCACATGCCCCCACATCCCCCACCCTGAAACAGTGAGCCCTATGGATACTATAAACCAAAAGAACAGAGACTCCAGAAGTGAGGAAAACCATTATGACTAAAACCCATAGACAATTTAGTACATTTCTAAACAACATAATTACAAAATACAAATGCTAAATAAATTTAATGGGGTGGAGCCATTTGACAAAGGTAATCAGTAAAATGATATTCATGGGCAAGTGAATTGGTTGAATCTGTTTTACAACTTTACAAGAGACAGAAAACAACCTGAAAAGCTTTCTCCTTAAAGATGTCCTAATTCTTTGTTTGTTTTCTTTAAGGAAGAGAAAGATTGTTTGAAGATATGCAGATTCTCCTGAACTGACCCTAATAAACCATGAGGCGCATTCTGATACGGCTAATGCATGTTAATGAGGGAGCCATATGAATCCATTTGTTATTCTTGATAATGTATAGCCTTGGGAAGACAGCAAATTGGGGAAGCTACAGAGTAACAAATCATCCCACTCCTTCTGGCTGTTTGCTCCAGTAGTTCATTAATTTATATTGCAAATGTGGGAAATATCAATATATCATTAATATTAATGTAGTACCATTGTGGGTGTAAAGTATTTATCTGGGACAGCTGGTAATGATGTGCTCTCTGTCACTGTCCTTTATGTCAGTCCTCTGAGCTTCAGATAATTTTTCCTCAAATAACAATGTATTTGCCTTTTTTTTTTTCCTAACAATATGGTCTGTCTGTGCACTGCTTTCAAGTCTTGCACAGGTACAGTATATCTTTACAGAATAAAATCCCTTCAGAAGTGAAAAGGTTACACATGCAAGTAGTACAACTGCCATAATTGCACAATTGGTTTCTGAATGTGTGATGAACAATGAAGTCTTTTGTGCTTCCCCTGAACAGGGACTGCAACCTGAATTCTAGGAGATTTACAGACCATATTTTGGCTAGTTTTCTGATCAGATGGCACTAAAGGGTGATACTAGCTGGCCTGCATCTTTTAAAATCAGATATTCTATTTTTCTATTTGTTTTGACAGTTTATCCAATGACTTTCAGCCTGGAGAAAAGGCGGCTCCGGGGAGATCTAATTGCAGCTTACCAGTACCTGAAGGGGCCTACAGGAAAGATGGAGAGGGACTGTTTATCAGGGAGTGTAGTGACAGGACAAGGGGTAATGGGTTTAAGCTGAAGGAGGGTCAATTTAGATTAGATGTTAGAAAGAAATTCTTTACTGTTAGAGTGGTGAGGTACTGGAACAGGTTGCCCAGAGAGGTTGTGGAGGCCCCCTCCCTGGAGGTGTTTAAGACCAGGTTGGATGAGGCTTTGGGCAACGTGGTCTAGTTGAGAGTGTCCCTGCCCATAGCAGGAGGGTTGGAACTGGATGGTCTTTGAGGTCCCTTCCAACGCAAACCATTCTATGATTCTATGATTCTATGACTTCCTTATTTTCCATCTAGGATATTTAATAAATGAGACTGAATTACAGTATGTTCTAATTTTATTTCTTGAAGTTTCAGCTAATGAAGAAAGACAGTAACACAAAGCAAGCTTCTTAATACCTCACAGTGAATTGCCTGTGGAACTACCATGCTTATTTCCTACAAGGATTTTCTTTAGAAGAATATCAAGGAAGATCTAAAGGGGATGTTAACAAACCAACCCAACAAAATCCAAGCATCTCCAGATTGTGCAATAGCTGACTTGTGAACAATAGATCTGACTGAATGTTGTGTCCATTTCTTTTACACAGTACTCTTTTTGCTGCATTCCATGAGTAAACTAGACAGTCCCTGATAAAATTCAGAGTGGTTAAAAATTTTTGGAAGGTAGCACAATTCCACACTCCATTGGTGAAAACAAATGGGAATTTTCCTCCTCCTCTGACACCCTAGAAAGCAATGTTGCATTGAACTCCTCCTCTACCACCACCTTTCAAAGCATGGGGAGCTGAACATTTAAAAGATTCACAGAATGATGGTTGGAACTGTTTCTTGTGTTATGCAAAGCAGTAAATCATGCAATACTCATTTGCTGATTGCTAACAAATTTTTCAAGCACCAACAGATTGCAATAGGTCCATTACCTCAGAGTAATTCTTCATAAGAGCCATGGACAACACTGCAGCAGAAGATGAATAAACTTTCAGTCAGAAATGTTTTAAATGTAGTTGCACAGAGGTGCACAATAGTAGATATCGTGATTTTGAGAAATCACATAGGCAGTAAAAGATAAAAAATAGATCTTCAGCCTATTGTATTAATTAAAATAGTACGTAAATGGAATGTGCCATAAACATCATAAACTCAAAGAAAATGCATCTTTTGAAAGTGTGGCAGAAATGACAGATTTAAAATTAATTATATGCTTGGTCTTACAAAGTGAATGCATTCATAGGAACACACCGAAATAGCTAGAGAAGATTCTGCAGATGAAAAGCTGTAATAGAACTGAAATGGCCCTGCTCCTAAGAGAGTCTACATCACTGTACATCAGAGGCTCAGAGAAGACCATTGTTTTGGAAGTTACAGTTACAGAAGCAAAAGGGAAAAAACAAGAGCAAATATCCTCAGTGGTGATTATGCATCTGTGTGTGTTTGATGGCTATTTTTTATATGATATTTTTTCTTCAAGTAGGAGCTTATTTAACTTGGAACCTGTATATAAAATGAAAAGGCAGTATTTTTCCAACTTAAAATCAGTGATTATTTTGGAAAGACACTGAGACAACATTCTGTGCTTGATGTGTTAGTGTTTTCCCTCAGGAGTCATAAGAAAACACATAGCATACATTCAGATAAATTTTATATTGTCTTTTGGGAGGTGTTTTCTTAGATGGGCATTTGATTTTAACTTGTTATCTTAAGATATTTCAGTTGAAAATATAATATTAATGACATTACAATTCCAGATTGTCTACAAATCTTCTTTTAGGAAAAAAAGAAACAAACAAACAAATTAAAAAAAAAAAAAAAGAAAAAAGAAAAGAGCATGATCAGAGGTTTTGAACTATTTTGAGAACCTGGAGTTGTTAAGCTGAAATGAAACAAGAAACTCTGTTCAGTGAAATAAAAATAACATATTCAACATAGAAATATTCAAATCAATATTACAGATACAGTGTAACTGCTGATGGAATCAATAACTTGGTTACCTACAGAGAAAAGAATCTGGGGTGAAAGAGAGGGGGATGGGGGTGAGAAGACAGTGAGGAAGATCTGTATCTAGTCCAGCTGCAAACACCAGCAATGTTACAGCACTCTTTAGGAAAAGCTATTGAATGGACAAAGCATTCAAATCTTAATAGAGAGCTTCAAATAAAAAGAGCCTTGGTATATGTAAGTTTCACTTCTAGGACTGCTTTCACTTGAACATTCAATGAGTACTATATCTCAAAATTTTGCCTCTGATCATCTTTTTACAGCCAAATAGAATGACATAGAATGTTAAAGACAGATCTTGAAAGCTGGTCTCATATTCCCAATGGGACAAAGCTCAAGGTCTTATTTAAAAGCTTCTTTAAAATCCTTCAAGTGTGCCCTATACAGATAAGCTCAGAAAGCTACTCAACTACTCCTTGTATTAAATTCAGAAGAAATACATAGCTGAAAGAATAAAGAAAGGAACAATAGTAGATAAAGATTTAAAAAGCAGAAGAGGACATGCATTTTATGATGAACTGAAACAATTGAATCACCTGGCCATTTGTATGATCACATATGTGCAGTATACATATTGCCTTACATACCAGTAGACAAGCTAGGATCTAATGGGTTTTCCAATGGATAGTATTTTACATTGTGATGATTATTTTTGCATTATCCTTAAGCAAACCACGCTTACCAGTTTGTGAGTCAGAACAATAGAAATCAGTCTTGCAAGAAGATATTAAAACTAATCGAAAAACTAATTAGAAGACAATAGGTTTTGTTCTCTAATTTGGCTGTTACTGGAACTCCTCATATTCATGTACTCATAGCTGTTTTGATACTGAATGGTGCATGTACTTTTTAAAGGGGTAGAACATGGCATGTTAGCATGGTAGTGAAAAGTGTCTAGCGTGCTTAGCTCAGCAGGCAGACTCCAGCTTAAGTCACAGGAGCTTAATCAAAGATTCCTGAGCGATTCATCCCAATGAGCAAAGTTCTGCAGTTCAAACATTACTGCAAATCTCAATAATCTTTTTCCCTTAAAAAAAAAGTAAACTTATTGTACAGGAAGTCTATAAGGCAATAAAAATATTCTGTAGTCATAAGTTCAGAACCCTTGATCATCTCTATAAAGAAATATTTGTGCTCAAATTCTTCCAAAGTTAGTAAGAATTTTCTCTTACAAGTTAAGGTGAGCTGGAGAGCCAATATAGAGTCAACAGTATCCTGGTTATTGCAGGTTAAGAGGGAACATAGTATTCACTCCATTCCTTCACCTGAAATTGTTTATTTTTTGCTGTGTATCATTTTAAATACTCAAAGCTACTTTTTCTGGTGTTAATTGCTAACAAAAGCACTACTGTAATGCTTAAGCTCGTCTCTGCCTTGAGGTCAGTGACAGGCTTATTTGAGGTGGCAACAATACTATATTATTCTTGCCAAAACTTGTTTATGGCAAATATTAAGTATCAAATATGATTTTAGGTTTATATTTTATATATATAAATATATTTATAAACTGAAGCAAGTGACAATGAAATAAAAGATTTAATGTTAACTAGGCATGAAACTGAGAGAAGATAAAGACATAAAAATTGAAGTGAATTAACATATTTATTAAAATTTTCTAACAATCTGTACACTTCATTGCTATAAATAAACATTTAACCACACACTGACTAAATCTTTGACAAAGCCTGTATATCATATCATATGGTTCTGCTGTCCAAGGGAAGACACAGGCATTTCATAAGCTATTTTCTGGTAAAGAGCATTGGCTATAATGTGCTTATTCTATAATAATAGATTTTAAAAGTCTTTTTCAGTAAGTATTCCTACATATAAACTAATTTGTGAAATTTTCTACAAGATAATGCAAAAGAAAACAAATATAGCCAAAAAAGGACCATTAATTTTGTAGTAAATATTTACATAATGTTGTTAGCATTAGTTTATTAAAATTAATTTATGGGTTTTTTTCAGTTTTCAGAAGAAAACTATCATTATTTCTCACAGTTCTGAGTGCCTAGAATATAACTTCCTAAAATAAATATAATGAATTCCTCTGATAATTTCCTCAGTTTCCTTAAAAGAAAAATGGAAGACAAAAACAGATAGGATTTATAACATGTCTAGATTTCTAAAAAACCTGAATCCTAGACCAATTAATTGATAAAGAAGTTAATTTCCAAATCAAGGACCCTCATAGATAATCTGCCAGCCACTTTGCTGTTTACACTGAGAATTTCAAGGTCAAGTACCTGCTGCTGTTTGCAAGCGTCAAAGTCTTAAAACATTAGGAGATTCACAGGCTAAACTGAACACCATTAATATAATCAAGAATCCTTTAACAAACCAATATAGATCATGTAACTTGTACTCTGAATATACAACACCCATTTAGAATGGTGGTTTTGAAGACAACTTAGTCAATGATGTAAAGCACTGCAACTGCAGTAATAAATACAACAAATATTCCATAATTATTCATTTTGTATTCAGAACAAGTTTCCAACAGCTTCAAGTGTAGCCTCGGGCCTCATTTACATTGAACAACTACCCATTATATCATTTTCTTTCAGTATTCATTTAGTAAACCCTGACCACCAAAGCCCTTTGAAGAAATGTTACATAAGTGGTAGCAAAGCAGTCATACTGAACACTGAATATAGGTAACATTGATTCTATCATTTCCATACTGACTTTGCAATCCTACTGTCTTTAAAAGTAATTTTTGGTATGCAATCATAAATTACACATGGTTTAAATCTTTATTGTGGGTTGTTTGTTGGGTTTTCTTTTTTTTTTTAAGCCTACCAAACATCATAAAGACTTTAGATTTACTAGTCTATTGTGACACTAATAAACAGATTACTAACTTTAGCTTGCAGATTCTCGGGCCTAAATTTAAAAATATCCTCTTATTTTGTTACTTCAGTGGACATGACTAGAAAGGCACCAAAACCACAAACATTGAAGATACCTATAACTGTAATGAACTTGTCTGATGTCATACAAGTAACACCCAAAAGGACAAACAAAACCGACTAGGACTTAACCATGTTTCTCTGCCTGATTATACAAAATGCCTATTTGCCAGAGACCGACATATATACAACAATCTGTACCATTATCGGATGTAAGAATGGATGGCTGTGGCTGATGTTGAGCATGATTGCTAGAAAGAAGTAAATGGTGCTGGTCTTGGGATTAGTGATAGTAATGACCTGAAAGTAAAATGAAGAAGTTATAGCTCTACCTGGAGATTAGAACCCAAATGTGTAATGAGGAAGAATCTAGCAACAGTAAATGAAAGGGACTAGTGACATAAATCTGGCATGGTAAAGAAGGCAGGTGGAGAGAGCAGTGGTGAAGATCTTCCATGATCAGAGAGGAGTAGTGCTGGTAGGTCTGGCTACTCTGAGGCAGTATGGAGACATAAATTCTCCTATGGAGCTGTGGTATGGCTTGTATGTATGTAACTGTAACAGGTTACATGTGAGCGAGATGTATTTTAAGAGGTAGGATTTTTTGGTTTAAGAAGATGGTTTTGTGTACTATCATTACTGATTTCGAGGTTTGGTTTCTTAATTTCATTTGATCAAAGTAGTATTTTAATTAAGCTAGGCTTTATATATTTCCCTGGCATAACCATACCAACTAATTGATCAATTCTCACAGCACACCATTATGAAATTGATGTGTAGTATGTTGGAAGAAGGTGTGAAAGGTATCAAGATCTGTGAACTGATTCCTGTGTTCCAGTGCCAAGGCTGTCCAGTGACAAATTGATGGAGAATGCAGGCAGCATGAGGCTGCCCCTGCAACAGCTCCTATTCTTCTCATTCACACCTCCATTTTCCTCTTTTGTCCGAATGCAGACTCATGTACAAAAAAGGTAAAAATACAATAGATTAGAAGGAAATAAACCAGATTGTGCTCCAGGTAATCATAGTCAGTCTGTAGAAGACTTACTTATGAAGGATGCCAAGGCAAGAAAGCCAATAAATAACATAGTGCAGATAGACGATATCAAGTGCATAAGACAGGAAAGGAGGTGTTACTTCATTGCAAGTGCTGACTTAATAGACAAGATAGTTCTGCCTCACATCAAGCAGTAAAGACAAAAGATAATTACAAAAGGCATAGCAGTAGTCATCAGAGTAGTCAGTTTTAAATTATCAATCAGACAGTGATTTATCCATGTCTGGTCCTAGTTTTTGCAACTGTTCTCAAAGTTTTAAAACTTGATGGTCACATTTTCTGGACAATCTATGTCTGTTAATTATGTTATGTGAATTGCTGACTCCAGCATCTTCCAGGACCCATTCTTCCTTCTTGGCTGCTACAGCCAGGCCTGTTGCATACTTAGACCTAGGAGGTCTCTCCATCCCAGTCTGATCAGTGCAGCTGCTGTTCAAGTTTGCAGGTTCAGTCAGTAGCAAGGTTGAACTTATATTCCAGAGGGACACATTACACGCACTCACACAACATTTGAAGTGTCTGGCCACAGAGACCACCACAGTCAGAGCAGTGCCTTTATCAACACCCACTTAAACATCAGCAACACTAGCATAAACAAGTACTATTTGTCCAGCTGGTCAGGGTTGAAGTTCACTAGAGAAAACACACCTCCTCTCACTCTCTACATTGACAAGCACACTCATGTTCACCTACATATCCCTTGAATTTTAACACAGGCTCCAAGTCCTTAAAACTTATGTTACAGAAAGTGCAAGAAACATTTTACTGTTAGTAAGATCCCACTTGAGGTCAAAAAAGGTCTATGTAGTTATAAATATCACTATTTGAAATTATTTCTCTTTATTTTCCAGCACTGTTTACATTTACAGAATGTATCCATTGTATTGCTTGTTAAAGTCCACTATTTCATTTGACAAAGTTGGCAGTATTACCCACCTAGCAAAACCATCAGAATGTTCTTTTTGTGCTTACGCAACAAATAGGTGCTGAGAGATGAGAAATTTTCAAGAGATTTCTATTGGCAGTAGCATTTGAATCAATAAATAATTTTTTAAAATATACATAAATCATTATTTTTTCCCAGTCTAGGGATTTTTTTCCCTGCCTAGGGTTCATCTTCTTTGAAAGTTTGTATATATCATAATGGTCATTTAAATAATTTTATTTCTTTTGATATTTATTTCCAGCATAGCTCCTATATCCAATATATTATAGGATCTTATATTTTCTCTTGGTAGCTTCAAACTTATGGCTTCCTACACTTTGCCACTGGTGATTGTTTTCATACTCCTCACCTTCAGGCCTTAACTCTGTTTATTGCATCACAGGTTGTTGAAACAATTTTTTAGTTCTTTTCTGATTTACTTTGGCCTATGTTACCTTAATCTGCTCATGTACAGTCAACAATACTTCATCTATATGTTTTACATTAAACTGATAAAATCATAGAATCATAGAAACATAGAATACCAGGTTGGAAGGACCTCAAAGATCATCTGGTCCAACCTTTCTTAGCAAAAGCTCCGTCTAGACAAAAGTACTATTTAGACAAGATGGCCCAGCACACCATCCAGCCAAATCCTAGACGTGTCCAATGTTAAGTTATCCACCACTTCCCTGGGAAGATTATTCCAATGGTTGATTGTTGTTATTATGAAAAATTTTCCTCTAGAGTCCAATCGGAATCTCCCCAGGAGTAACTTGCACCCATTACACCTCATCTTTTCCATGTGACTCCTTGTAAAAAGGGAGTCTCCATCTTCTTTATACTAGAGCTTTGTGATGAGGTCTCCCCTAAGCCTGCTATTCTCAAGGTTGAACAAATCCAATTGTCTCAGCCTTTCCTCATATGCCAGGCTTCCCAGTCCTTTGATCATCCTGGTGTCCCTCCTCTGGACCTTCTCCAGCCTGCCCACATCTTTTTTGTATAGTGAGGACCAAAGCTGAACACAGTATTCCTGGTGTGGTCCAACAAGTGCTGAGTAGAGTGTGATAATGACTTCTTTGTCTCTGCTGGTGATGCCTTTGTTGATGCAAACCAGCATCCTGTTGGCTTGCTTTGCTGCTGCAGCACACTGTTCACTCATATTGAGCTTGCTGTCCACCAGCACCCCGAGTTCCCTTTCCACAGAATTGCTCTCCAGCCAGGTGGATACCAACCTGTGCTGCTCACTTGGATTATCTTTTACCAGGTGCAAGACCTTTCACTTGTCCTTGTTGAACTTCATAAGGTTCTTGTTAGCCCATTCTTCCAGCCTGTATAGGTCTTTCTGCAAGGTGTCTCTCCCTTCCAGAAAAAAAGTAATACAAGGAAGTAGGAGGGAGGTCTGATTATGTCACATTGCTGCAGGGTCTGAAACATGTTATTACAATGCAATTTCATCTTCCATTTGCAGAAGACTAAACTTTGTAGCCATATTTTTCCTTTACAATTCCATGCTGATGAATTATCTGTTCAACACTTTCAATTTGGAAATATCCGCATATAAAATAGTATCAGATATTTTAGCCAAAGAAGTTCCATTATGGGCAAAGGAGATAAAGGTGCACATTTTAATGTTTGCTGTTTGGGGAATGAGGGTCCTGACAGAAAATGCAGTTCTTGCCATCTGACAATACATTACAGATAAACTGAGTTTCTTGTAAACCCTTTCCACAGATCTAG
Organism: Balearica regulorum gibbericeps; assembly: GCF_011004875.1. Lineage (NCBI taxonomy): Eukaryota > Metazoa > Chordata > Aves > Gruiformes > Gruidae > Balearica > Balearica regulorum. Next base: position 47,980,350 of record NC_046188.1, on the reverse strand, counting down.
TTTCCAGCTCAAGAGCAAAACTTCTTTAAAATCTTGGGGGTTTTTGAGCCTTATTTTGTCCAGGTCTGCTGAGAGGATAGATGTTCAATAGTCTCTGTTGGACCAGTTCTTCAGAGCTGGGAACTACAGCTACATGTTACAGGTGTTTTTTTTTTTCTGAGAGCCTGAAAGAATGTTACAGGATTATCAACAGAAATACAGAACTTGGAAACACCTTTGGCAATACACAGAGTCTTGATCAAGACTAGTGTCTCTCATCTGAATAGCTCTGCACTGTGCTTTTACTAAATGGCAAGCCTTAAGAGCAAAAGATACACAAGAAACAGATTCTGAAAACCATAAAAATAAAAATATATAGTCATGCACATATGAAGCAGAAACGGAAAGCTGGATATACATCTTCAAACTTCTGGCAACTGAATGATTCAGTGTATCATATTAATATCTTGTAATTTGGTCCACATATGATGAAGAATATTAGCTTTCATGAAAATCTCACTGACATTTTATACTTCATTTCAATGATTTTCTTTGAAAGTCATTATCTGTGATTAGAGTTTTAAAACTCTTCTGAAGAATATGTCTAACATACAAGGCAGCACGGAAATTTAATTTTTTTTCAGTGCTTTTAATTGTATTCTTTCTGATGACAGGATAACAGTTTTTATTGCAGTTAAATATGTTTACTCAAAGGTAAAATAGTGTAAAAGACAAAATTCTGAAAAGATCAGTTACTGGATAATTTTAAGTTATGAATAGTAAATAGTAATACATAATTAAAAATATTTTTTTCCTTTTTAAATGTTGTATTTCATTTTTTAGTGTCACAAGTGGAGACATAAAATAATGATCACTGCAAACCACTGTTCACTCCCTTGCAACTACTTTTAACTATACTTTTTGAGTCCTACCATATTTTGAAGACCTGTGTGTATGAACAAAGTGCTTTTTGCACAAAATTAGGCTAAGCACAATCAGAAGCTGCTCTTTACCAGTAAATGCAGGTTTTTTATTATTAGTTGTGTTAACTGGTCATGTAATACACAATGGAAAAAGATACTTGGAAACTTATGTTGTATTAATTCAGTTGAGTTAATTGTTTTAAAGAGTTATTTTCAGTGTGAAGGAGATCTGGGGAAAGGAGGCTGTCTACCACAGGCTGCAGGGGAAGATAAGTGGATAAGACAGATTCTTTTTACAGTAATGCCATGAATGCAGTGTCATTAAGTACTAATAAAATGGTCTGGGAAATTTCCATCACCGGAAATTTTAAAGATTATGCGCAAAAAAAATTTGTCCTGAATAGTGCAAGTAAAGTTGGTCCAGTCTGGGGGAGAGAGGGCTATGTGACGTGCAGATCTCCTTCCCAACCCTTCAGAAAAAATAAAAATTATGTCCATGGAAAGTCTAACTAATCCTGTCTCTTCCCCTGTTCATATAAACTGCTTCATATAAACCCTCTTATGATGAGACCTTTTCCTTTCATTCATCAGTACTAGACCAATAAAACAGAAAATGTCAAAGCCAGACTGTGCAGCCAACTAAAAGAGCTGGCATTCAGAAAATAAATTTCTATTTAACAGATCTAAAATACTACTTAGAAACAAGTACAACTGTTTTCATGAAAGATATGTCTGTATTGAATCAGGAATTGCCCTTGTCTAATCAAGACTATATTTCAACAGAAAGATTTTCAAACAATAAAAAGGATGTCTCCTCTCAAAGAGATATCTCAAAGAGAGTTGATGCAAGCAGTTCAGAAGAAAAAAAAAAAATCAGGAAAAATTATCTAACACTAGTGTTCACGGTTTTATGTTATATGGCTAGGTAACAGGCAGACTGACGATATGTGTTATACATATATAGAGGGAAAGGGATAAAATCAGGCTTGCTAGAGATATGCCTGGGTGCAGCACACCAATGTTTGAGGGATGCTGTGCTAGTGAGGCCCTTCGGTCTGCCATCTTAGTGGAGGCAGGGGATGGAGATCCATGCAGCAGCAAAAACATAAGGGTTATTGATGTGTTAGAAACCATGGAGGTGCCTGAGAATGGTCATGTAGGAATTAGGGCTTCTTCTCTCAAAAAGGTGATGGGATCAGTAGCCCAACTGAAGTACATCTACACCAATGCATGCAGCATGGGCAACAAACAGGAGGAGCTGGAAGCCATTGTACAGCAGGAAAAACATGATATAGATGCCATCATGGAAACATGGTGGGATGACTTGTACAACTGGACTGCTGCAATGGATGTCTACAAACGCTTAGGAAGAGATAGGCAAGGAAGGAGAAGTGGGGGGGGTAGCCTTGTATCTTAAGGGCAATAAAGCTGGTATCTAGAGAACAAGTCTTATGGGGAGTGGCTGAGGGAACTGGAGTTGTTTACTCTGGAGAAAAGGAGGCTGAGAGGAGACCTTATCATTCTCTACAATTACCTGAAAGGAGGTTGTAGCAAGGTGGGTGTTGATTTCTTCTCCCAAGTAACAAGCAATAGGACAAGAGGGAGCGGCCTTGGATTGTGCCAGGGTAGATCCCTCTACTCTGCTCTTGTGAGACCCCACCTGGAGTACTGCATCTAGCTCTGGGGCCCCCACTACAAGACAGACATGGACCTGTTGGAGTAAGTCCAGAGGAGGGCCACAGAGATGATCAGAGGGCTGGAGCAGCTCTCCTATGAAGACAGGCTGAGACAGTTGAGGTTGTTCAGCCTGGAGAAGAGAAGGCTCCAGGAAGACCTTACAGCAGCCTTCCAGTACCCAAAGGGGGCCTACAGGAAAGCTGGGTAGAGACTGTTTACAAGGGCATGTAGTGTTAGGACAAGAGGTAATGGCTTTAAACTGAAAAAAGGTAGGTTTAGATTAGCTATTAGGAAAGAATTCCTCACTGTGAGGGTGGTGGGACACTGGAACAGGTTGCCCAGAGACATTTTGGATGCCTCCTCCCTGGAAGTGTTCAAGACCAGCTTGGATGGGGCTTTGGGCAACCTAGTCTAGTGGAGGGTCTCCCTACCCATGACAGGGGAGTTGGAACTAGATGATCTTTGAGGTCCCTTCCAATCCAAATGATTCTATGATTCTATGATATTAGGAAAAAAATTTTCACTGAAAGGGTTATCAAACACTGGAACAGGCTGCCCAGGGAAGTGATTGAGTCATCATGCCTAGTGGTATTTAAAAGATGTGTAAATGTAGTGCTTAGGGACATGGTTTAGTAGTGGACTTGTCAGTGTTAAGTTTATGGGTGGACTTGATGATCTTAAAGGTCTTTCCCTACCTAAATGATTCTATGATCCTATTTAACTGTAGATACTCCATAAAGGTATTTATTTATTATTACTCTTAGGGAAAATAAAATAAAATAAAAAAAGTCTTTTATCCTTTAGGGCAGACTATCTGAATTCATGCTTATGAATTTCAAACTTCTGAGATGTAGCTTAGTTAGTGACTGCAGGTAGTACATCCTCTGAATCACAATTTCAGTACTCTCTAAAGTTTCATAATTTTCTGTTTCACTGCAAGTGCTTCATATGTTTAGTGAATGTATTTTGTTATTTATTACACCTCAAGGGAAAAATGCAAACATATTTTCTAAATGTCACATAATAAGTCTTAGAGAATTGCAAGCTCAGATCCTAGGGAATTTATCTGGAAAGAAAAAAAGAGCTCTTTTCCCTTATGCAAACACGACTCAATCTGCTGTACATGCATTGGATGGTATAGCATACAGTCATATGGTCACACTGCCCTTTAACCCTACAAGATTTACATAGACTTAGTGACAGGCACAAATAGCAGGCATTAAGAACACCAGCTTTGACATGGCTTCAATATCCAGAATATCTGTGAAGAACAGCAAATATTAGAATGGGATCTATTATATGGTTCTATTGTTACTCTGTTTTTTACCGGTTGCCAAAATCTCAATTATCCTGCCTGCAGCTGAGCCATTCAATGCAGACACTGAAATATGAGCAAAGTAAATTTGAAGAGAGGGAGAATAACATCTACCTCCTGCAGCATTGTTCTCAGGTTGAGGAGGACAACATTCTCCAGACAAGTACCATTGAATACTATGGATGGCTTAGGCTTTCTAAACTGAAATGACCATCTTTTCTTTTTTTTTTTTTTTTTTTTTAAGTCTTCCTTCTCTCAGGAGGAGATTCCTGCTTGAATCATTTGCTTAGTTATATTTGTGAGTAGAGAAGTAGTATTCAGTTACCACTCAGGTTGTTTAATTCATTTTCACAGGTCTCTAAGTAAGGGGTCTAAAAGTTTTACAAGAAAGGACAGGCAGAGGAGACAAGGAGGAAGAATCGCCCTCTTTGTCAATGACCACCTGGAGTGCATGGAGCTCCACTTGGGAATGGATGAGGAGCTGACAAAGAGCTTATGGGTCAGGATTAAAGGGAGGGCAGGGACAGGTGACACTATAGCAGGGGTCTGCTACAGGGCACTGATCAGGAAGATTGAGCAGATGAGGTCCTCTATAGACAGGAGCAGCCTCACATTCACAAGTCCTGGTCCTCATGGGGGACTTCAATCAACCTGGATATCTGTTGGAGGGACAATGCAGCATGGCATAAGTAAATGTGTTAATGATAACTTCCTTTTCCAAGTGATAGAGGAGTAAATGAGGAGAGGTGCCATGCTGGAACTTGTTCTCACCAACAAGAAGGGGTTGGTGGGGAATGTGAAGCTCAAGGGCAGCCTGGGCTGCAGTGACCATGAAATGATGGAGTTCAAGATCCTTATGGCAGTAAGGAGGGCACACAGAAAGCTCGCTACCCTGAACTTCAGGAGAGCAGACTTTGGCCTCTTCAGGGATCTGCTTGGTGGAATACCATGGGACAAAGCTCGGGAGGGAAGATGGGCCCAAGACAGCTGGTTAGTATTCAAGGATCACGTCCTCCAAGCTCAGGAGCAATGCATGCCAACAGAAAGCAAGTCAGGAAAAAATGCCAGGAGGCCTACATAGATGAACAAGGTGCTCCTGGACAAACTCAAATGCAAAAAGGAAGTCTACAGAGGGTGGAAGCAAGGGTAGGTAGCCTGGGGGGGATACAGAGGAATTGTCTGAGCAGCCAGGTTAGGATCAGGTTAGGAAAGTTAAAGCCCTGAGAGAAATAAATTCAGCCAGGGACATCAAGGGCAAAAAGAAAAACTTCTGTAGGTATGTCAGTGATAAAAGGAAGACTAGGGAAAATGTTGACCCTCTCTGCAATGATACAGGAGACCTGGTTACCTGGATATAGAGAAGGCTGAGGTACTCAATGACTTTTTTGCCTCAGTCTTCACTGGCAAGTGCTCGAGCCACACTGCCCAAGTCACGGGAGGCAAAGGCAGGGACTGGGAGACTGAAGAACTGCCCACTGTAGGAGAAGATCAGGTTCAAGAATAACTAAGGAACCTGAAGGTGCAAAAGCCCATAGGACCAGATGAGATGCATCTGCAGGTCCTGAGTGAACTGGCAGATGAAGTTGGTAAGCCACTGCCCATCATAGCTGAGAAGTCGTGGTAGGGGGGTGAAGTTCCCACTGCCTGGAAAAGGGGAAATATAACCCCCAGTTTTAAAAGGGGAAAAAATAAGACTAGAGGAACTACAGGCTGGTCGGTCTCACCTTTGTGCCTGGCAAGATCATCCTGGAAACTCTGCTAAGGCACACAGAAAATAAGGAGGTGATTGGTGACAGCCAACTTGGATTAATTAAGGGCAAATCATGCCTGACAAATTTGGTGGCCTTCTACAACAGGAGTACAGCATTGGTGGACAAGGGAATAGTGACTAATATCATCTACCTGGATTTGTGCAAAGCATTTAACACTGTCCCACATGACATTCTTGTCTCTAAATTGGAGAGACATGGATCTGACAGATGAACCACTCAGTGGATAAGGAATTGGCTGGATGGTCACACTGAAGGAGTTGTGATCAATGGCTTGATGTCCAAGTGGACACTAGTGATGAGTGGCATTCCTCGGGGGTCTGTATTGGGACTGGTGCTGTTTAACATCTTTGTTGGTGACATGGACAGTGGGATTGAGTGCACCTTCAGCCAATTTGCTGATGACACCAAGCTGTGTGGTGCAAGGGATGCCATCCAGAGGGACCTTGACAGGCTTGAGAGATAAGCTCATGCGAATCTTCTGAAGTTCAAACAAGCCAAGTGCAAGGTGCCACGAAGATGATTAGAGTGCTGGAGCACCTCTCCTACGAAGACAGGTTGAGAGATCTGGGGTTGCTCAGCCTGGAGAAGAGAAGCCTCCAGCGAGAACTTATTGTGGCCTTCTAGTATCTAAAGGGAACCTACAAGAAGGCTGGAGAGGGACTGTTTAGAAGGGCATGTAGTGATAGTAAGCTGAAGGAGGGTAGATTTAGTTTAGATATTAGGAAGAAATTCTTTACTGTGAGGGTGGTGAGGCACTGGAACTGACTGACCAGAGAAGCTGTGGATGTCCCCTCCCTGGAAGTGTTGAAAGCCAGGTTGGATGGGGCTTTGGGCAACCCGGTCCAGTGGAGGGTGTCCCTGCCCATGGCAGGGGTGTTGGAACTAGGTGATCTTTAAGGTCCCTTCCAACCTAGACCATCCTGACACAAGGGTTATTGATGAGTTAGAAACCATGGAAGGTCATGTAGGAGTTAGGGCTTCTCCTCTCAAAAAGATGATGAGATCAGTAGCCCAGCTGAAGTGCATCTACACCAATGCACGCAGCATGGGCAACAAACAGAGGGAGCTGGAAGCCATTATACAGCAGGAAAACTGTGATAGAGTTGTCATCATGGAAACATGGTGGGACGATTTGAACAATTGAACTGCTGCAATGGATGGCTACAAACTCTTAGGAAGACATAGGTAAGGAAGGAGAGGTGGGGGGGGGGGGGGGTAGCCCTGTGTGTTAAGGAGTGTGTTGATTGTTTAGACCTTAACGATGGTGACGATAAGGTTGTTAATGGGTAAGAATGAAGGGGAAGGCCAATAAGGCAGATCTCATGGTGGGAGTCTCTTACAGACCAGACCACTCAACTAGGATGAAGAGGCAGACATAATATTTCATAAGCAGCTGGGAGAAGTCTCACGATTGCTAGCCGTTGTTCTCGTGGGGGCTTTCAACTTACTAGATGCCGCTGGATATACAACACAGGAGAGAGGAAACGGTCCAGGAAGTTCTTGGAGTGTGTGGAAGATAACTTCCTGACACAGCTGGTGAGTGAGCCAACTAGGGAAGGCAAAAAGGCGAGTTTATGGCCTTTGGAAGAAGGGGCAGGCAACACAGGGGGAGTACAAAAATGTTGTTAGGCTATGCAGGGAGAAGATTAGAAGGGCCAAAGCCCACCTAGAATTTATCCTGGGGGTGTTTCCCTGAGTAAAAAACCTGGGGGTATTGTCGACAGCTGGCTGAACACGAGCCAGCAGTGTGCCCAGGTGGCCAAGAAGGCCAACAGCATCCTGGCTGGTATCAGGAATAGTGTGGCCAGCAGGACTAGGGAAGTGATTGTCCCCCTGTCCTCTGCACTTTTGAGACCACACTTTGAATACTGTGTTCAGTTCGGGGCCCCTCAGTACAGGAAAGATATTGAGGTGCTGGAGTGTATCCAAAGAAGGACAGCGAAGCTGATTTCTAGAGAACAAGTCTTATGGGGAGTGGCTGAGGGAACTGGGGTTGTTTAGTCTGGAGAAAAGGAGGCTGAGGAGAGACTTTATGAATCTCTATGTCTCCCTGAAAGGAGGTTGTAGCAAGGTGGGTGTCAGTCTCTTCTGCCAAGTAACAAGTGATAGGACAAGAGGCAATGGCTTTAAGTGGTGCCAGAGGAGGTTTAGATTGGATATTAGGAAAAATTTCTTCACTGAAGGAGTTATCAATTACTGGAACAGGCTGCCCAGGGAAGTGGTTGAGTCACCATCCCTGGAGGTATTTAAAAGATGCGTATATGTGGTGCTTGGGAACATGTTTTAGTGGTTGGACTTGGCAGTGTTAGGTTAATGTTTGGACCTGATAATCTTAAAGGTCTTTTCCAACCAAAACGATTCTGTGATTCTATGTTTCTATGATTCTATGAAATATCAGTATTTAAAATTTGGCTTTTCATATTGCCAGTCACTGACTGCATATAAGCCTTTTGCTAATCAGGCAAATAGAAAGGTACATCAGTATCTCAATACATCAAACTCTACAGTCCCTGGAAGAGCTATTACAGGAGGTGAATATTTTTTAAATTACTGCTTGCTGTAGCAAGCAAATAGATGTCTAACTTTCCCTGTATGTCAGAATGAGTCTGAACACACATTAGGATGTTTTCTCCAGAGAGAAGTACAGTGTCATCTGCTGGAAAAAGCTGTGCTCCTATTTTTCTAGGAGGAAGTTTCTTCAGAATTTCACATCTAATTAACAGAAGTACTTGCAGGCACAGCATGAGTGCATTTTGTTTGACACTGACCAGGATTTTGTTGGAATACAGCAAGACTGTTGTCATTATAGAGTGATTATGGAATTTCCCCAAGTACAGGAATTAAAAGGAACTGTAAGACAAGATATCTGAGGAATTTTTATCTGTGAGAATTTAAAAAAGAACTCTGCCTTCGATCACAAAAAGGTGTATTCTTTCATCATTGCCAATATCAGACTAATTTGTACTGAATTTTTGCTCAGCAATACATGGAGTGGTAGAAGGCGAGAAATCATTTTCCACCTTTTTCTTCTGCAAAGTGACCAAATACCATCTCACAACTCCTGAGTCTTAAATGCAAAAGTTGATGGGTTTTGTGGGGGTTGGTTTTTTTGGGGTGGGTTTTTTTTTTTTTTTTTGGAGTGTGTGCAGTCTCAGATCTCCCTTAAAATAACAGATACACACCTGACTAAAAGCCAGCACTCTTGCTCAGTTCTTATCAATTAATTTCAGTGAAAATATTAATAAAAGATTACACTAACTGATTGAAAAGACATATGGTATCAAAGACTAACTAAATATTTAAATCCAATATTCTTCAGAATTGAGGGGTGTTTGGATTTGGAGCTTGGTTCCTACATAGCATGGAGTTCTAATATGGAATCAATCTCTGCAGAATTCTGGAACAAAAAAACTTCTTCCAGATTTGAAAGTAGTGTCATCAGTAAGAACATGAATAGCATTTCCCAATATCGGAATTTGAGAATATTTTCAGTGAGACCCATTTCAGTGATCCTTATTTGCATAAGCAGCTCACTTTTTGACTGAATTTCAAACATTACAGATTATATTTTGTCAGTATCAACTAGAACTTCTAGAAGAACCTTTTTATAAACTTATGTTACTTCCTATTATGTAAGATACTTCTCAATTTTTTTAGTAATACATTTCAGAAATAATCTTGTCTCTACAAGTTGTTTGTATCTGCTTTAAGCAGTAGCATTGCTGCACAGCAAAGTTTATGATTTTGGTGGGGGAAAAGGAAAGTCTTTTTAGCATCAAATAATGAATTAGAAGCTATGTAACAGTTACGCTAAGGATTCATAATGCACCAGCATAGTTCATTGCTTAAACCTAAGATCCAGAAAACAGGAAAGAAAATGTAATAACAATGAAGTTAAAGACCTAAATTCATGTAAAGCAGAATAATCCTATAGTGAGAAGAATTGTTTTAATTTGGGATTTGGAGAGGGATGTTAAGTGTTCTGTAATTAGCCATTTATTGTGGAAACTCATATTCCTGATATAAACATGCTGCCAGCACATGCAAGGGAACAACAAAATAAACCCAGACTGTAAATTAAAGCAGCAGTGGTAACACTTATGTTACAATCATTATATGCTGACTTCAGCTAACATGCGATATTGTCCACAGAATACTCCTTAGGCATTCACACAAAAGAATAATGAATGACCAGTCTATATCAAGATATGGAATACTGATATCCTACACAGACTTTCAGTTGAAGGACTATTTCATCAATGCCAAACAAGAGAACAGTATTTGTTTTTTTTTTTCAAGAGGCAAGAAAGTAGGGACAGTCATATGTATGTCTAACAGTCTAGTGCACCTAACAAGATGCTAACAAGAGGGAAGAGTGCTCAGCTGAACTTAACCAGTCACTGTGTACAATAGCTTTAGAGAAACTCAGGCTGCAGTATGTGACAGTTACCTGTTTAGATTCACACATCTGCTACCCAAATTTTGATGACACCTGTTCTTCAGCACCATCTTTTCTGACTGATCTTGCTGTTGTCATGTAGCAGCTACCCTTCATAGAATGCTAACATTTTTGTTAGTAGTACTTAAAATGTTCTGGAGCAACTAAATGATTTCTCTTTATTAGCCAACAGCTGTTAGATGTTTTTTAAATAATTTTCACAGAGTTTGTGAAAGTGTGGCAGCTAATTACTTATAATTTCACACCAATTTACTAATTTCCAGCCCAACAGGATGTCCCTTGTCATAGATATCTAGGAATGGCTTTTAATGGCCTCAACCCAGCTGGCTGTTACTAGAACCAATTCATGCCTAATATGGTTTCCAGATTTCCTTATCTGTATGAGTACCAAAAAGTGAATTTAAAAGAAAAGAATGAAATGATGAAGTTTTCAAAATGGTCTTAACAAAGAAGCCTTTAATAATCTTTCCTTCATGCCCCCTAGAAATGGACTAAATATAGCACATTTGCAATAGGTAGATCTTGAAAAGCTTTGTCTTTTTCCCACCATTCAAAAGTTTGGAAGCTTTTGCTGTACTACTGAAAATGCTGAATATCTCAGATGTTTTAGCCTTCATCCGCCTCAAAAGCCATTGGAGCTTATTGTGCTTTTTGATATGCTAAATCAGAAATACAGTAGAGAATAATTCATTTATACAGCTTTCCCAAAATTAGGATAGAAACTGAAGAGTTTATGGGTGGCTTAGTACTATTTTCGATACTCAAAACTTCACTGAGTTTTGATTTGCTGGTTGATCCCATTCAACAAACCACTTCTCTATATAGAATACTAATAAAACTAATAGTCTATTTCAAAGTAATGTTTATGGACTAGGACATTCACAGACTAATTTTTTATCATATTATTATTTTACCTGTACTAACAGGACAGTGACATTTGGAGGTTGTAGTGCCATCATGTTAAGCCTTATATAAAGTCATAAGCGATTCACAAAAGAAGACATGCATCTCCAACCAGGCAACCATTTCCAGTTTTGGACAAATCTCGAATGACAACACTTTGAATTTAAAATACTGAAACTATTTACAAGGTTGACCTCTGTCTTTGTCCTCCTGTGTTCACCACTCCTCTAAATACATACAACTCAGTATAAAATTTCAAACAGGGTATTCCCTAAATCAATTAGAAGTAGAAAATATTTTGCATGTTGAAAATGGGAACACCATACAAATGTAAAAGTGACATGCAAGATTGCCCTCAATAGTGAAAGTATCAATAATTTAGGGAGGAGTAACTCTTCTTGTAAAACATTCATTTCAGATTTGGGATTGTTGTCCTATGAGATTCCATTGGGATTTATGCTTGCATCTTTTGGTAAGTATCAGCACAGGTTTTTCCTCCAACATCAAAATGGCAAGTCTTCCCATTCATAGTAAATAATTGTAAGATTTTACATTAACGTAGAATATTAAGGTAATACATAAGCCAATATATCACAACTTTTTCTGAGGTATCTCTGCAAACACATGTGTGCATTTTACTGTGACACATTAGCACAACAAAATGTGTATTCAAACCCCAAAGTATCTATGTGTTTGGAATAAATAGTTTTGTCTTCCAGTTGCTTTGCTTGTCCTTGTGCATATGAGCACAGGTATGGATTTCAGGTTTGAGTTCTAGTTTCCTAAAAGTATTTGGAGCTAGGATTCTGATTCAAGCAAATCTTTGTAAATGTTTTAATACTAAGCAAAAACCTTTAAGTGCGTATTTTAGAAGTCCTCAGCTTATATTTTGCACTAAGGCATTATACCAAATACTAAATGCATTTATTCTGTTTCTTTACAACTGCACCAAAGTCTAATTAATGTGGGAAAAGGAAGGCAAATAAGTAAATACTCTAATGTCAGAAAGGTTGTTTCTTGTAGAACACACACAAAAATCAAAGAAGCTGCTTTAAGAAAGTCTATCTCTTTTACTTCAAGATATTAAAAAAAAAAAAATCCTCAGATACCTCAGACTAGTGTGCTGAAGAAGAACATAGATAATGTCTGCCTTAACTTGTGCATTTGAAAAGTAATCAGTCCTGGTTAGTAGCAGAGCAACTTCAGTGAGCCCTGGCCTGTAAATCTATAGGCTGAATTCTCCTGGCCCTTTCCAAATTCCATTTCCAATTCTACAGTAGGGATTAGTGTAGATTTAGCCCCTGACAGACAGATAAAACTAGCAGTACATGCAGACTTGCTGTTTAATAGACTGGATCTAAGGTATCAGTGGTTGCTGAAATGGACTGTCAATGTAAATGGGGAAAAGAGGAGCAGTCTCCTGCTGTTCCTTGAAACAATTATACCTCTATTCTCTCCAGTCCCTAAATCAGATTTCTGCCTTGCTCCTGCCTTAATATGTACTTCAAATATTAAATGACTTAGGAATAGCTGATTGAAGAGTAGTGCATATGAAGAACAGTCACAAATTTTAACCTGAAAATTTTTTTTAATTATTCTGTTGCATTTTTTTTCCCTTAACTGTAAACATTCTAATACACATTTTGAGTTTGGGCAATGACCTCAAGAGATTAATGGCTATTGCTGTAAATGTAGGTAGTATTACTTACTGTTACTTACTGTTACTTGGCTTATAAAACCCCAAAACTGTAACTCGATCAGTCAAAGCTGAAAATACAGCAACAAGTGACCAAACACTCTGGGAATGATGATATAATGTTTAGATCATGAAGACTGCTTGGACTTAAATTTTCTTGCAAATTTTGAATTCCTTTATATTCAGCAGTACCAGGAAGAGCCCTGTAAATCACAGCTCTGTGGAATGCAGATCTCTGTACTAAAATATTATCTTTTCTGAGTTAACATGGCTGCATTTTAGGACAACAAGCGCATAAAGATTTTTATTCTGCCTATTATCCTTTTTATTAGAAGATTTTAGACAAATGAATGTAATTTGTCCTTTTGGGGTGTGAGATGCCTACTATGGCATCTTTGAGTGGTAGCATAGAATATGCAGGGAGAGTGTATAAGAGCTAATCTGCATCGGAGAAAACTGGAAAACAGGAATAAAATCAAGACTCTGAAATGACTCTGAATAACTTCTGGGAGCTCAAAGGACTGACTGGACTTTTCAGATGAGATTAAAATGTTTGCACTTTTATCATTTTTCATATACATCACATTTGATCTCTGCTAAATGCTGTGTTTAGCATTACCTGTTATATACAGGCTCTGCCTTCCCTCACTAAAAAAAGAAAAAAACCCCAAAACCCCCAAAAAACCAACCCCCCAAAACAAGCAAAAAACCCCAAACAAACAGAACAAAAATTTTCAGTTACAGCTACAATTGCAACTTCCATCATAGCTTTTCAATGAAATGTAATGAAAACCAAAAGCATGGCTAGAAAAGTAAGTACAAACGAACAGTTAATGACTTCCTGAAGCTAGGGGTTTTTTTCCCCTGGTGGAGGCAAAAGAAGTGATTCATATGCAGAAGATAGGAAGTATAAAGAAGGAAAGAAAGGAAAAGTTTCTTCTTTACATTCACAAAGATGCATGCATATGTTAGGAGATAAATAACAAGTTAGGGCTACAGGCTGCCATGCATCTTCTCCTTTTATTTCACCTGTATGAAGATGCCTTGCTGCTTCATTTGCAACTAACTTATATCCTCAACTCTGCTTTCTTTAACCATCAGAATTTAACTGTAACAAAGTCAATATAGTTTGAAGCTCTGGAAAAAAACACCTCCATGACTTAAAAAGGCCAGGAAGAAGATGTAAATGTTCCTTAATTTTATTTCTGAACATTAATCCCCCTTCTGAGATGTTGATCTTCTAAAATTGCTGCCATTACCTCTTTCTCACATCTCTCTTAAAAAATATATTCCTTTATTCTTATATTCCTGAATATTACTAGCAAGCCTTTTGTGGGGAAATTCTGGTATTTCTCCAACATCTTCAAGGCTAGTCCATTCTTTGACATCCTATCTTCGAGAAACAGGACAAAAAAAGTCTTCCTTCTTTCTTCTCATTAGTCTGAGAAAAAAGGAAATTCTAAAAGCAGTCATCATGGGAGTAACTGTTCTGGGATTTTTTTAGTAGAAAAAAGAATCTATAAATTGAACAGAAAGTTCAACAAGCCAAGAGCAAGGTCCTGCACATGGGTCAGGGCAATCCCGAGCACAACTAATGGCTGGGCAGAAAATGGATTGAGAGCAGCCCTTCTGAGAAGGTCTTCTGGATGTTGGTTAACAAGAAGCTCAACTTTACCCAGCAATGTGCGCTTGCAGCCCAGAGAGACAAGCATATCCCACGCTGCATCAAAAGAAGCGTGATCAGCAGATCGAGGGAGGTGATTCTCCCCCTCTACTCCACTCTCATGAGACACCACCTGGAGTACTGTGCCCAGCTCTGGGATCCCAGTACAAGACAAACATGGACCTGTTGGAGTGAATCCAAAGGAGGGCCGTGGAGATGATCAGAGGGCTGGAGCACCTCTCCTGCAGGCTGACAGAGTTGGGGTTGTTCAGCTTGGAGAAAAGAAGACTCCAGGGAGACCTTACTGCAGCCTTCCACTACCTAAAGGGGGCCTACAAGAAAGCTGGAGAGGGACTGCTTACAAGAGCATGGAGTGATAGAATAAGGGACAATGGCCTTAAGCTGAAGAAGGGTAGATTTAGATTACATGTTAGGAAGAAGTTCTTTACCGTGAGGATGGTGAGGCACTGGGACAGGTTGCCCAGAGAAGTCGTGGATGCCTGTCACATAAAGGGTGTAAAAAGGTGTGGCTGAGGGAGGCCCTCCCATTGAGTCACGAGGTTCAGAAAGGACCCCCTTGCTTTCTAAACTCCTTCTCAGAGAGGAGCCTAGCTGTGGCTAGGTCCAGTCATAGTCCCAGTCTTGATCAATGATTCATGACTAAAAGATTATATATATAGCCACATATCAGACTTAATATTTGCCTGTCAAAGCCCCCAAAGGACTTTCGCTGAGACAGTTTCACACAGTTGAAACAGATAGAAAGTTTATTAATGCAACAGATATAAAGAGTTCAGAATTGCCATTCATAAATGCACTTACTGCAGTAGCACTAATATATGACAATGCCAGCAAAATGCTATCCGGGGTATTCTTCACCAAAAAGGTGAAGTCACAAGTGTCAATATCTTGGGTGGAGGAGAAGGAGCACAGCCCGTCGACCGTCTTTTCAGGGTCTTCAATTTCTTCTCTCCCTCCCAGGGGTAACTTCCTCAATAACCTTTATGCCCCAGCCTTAGCTGTCCCCTCCCAGGGGTGATGTTTAACATAATTTGGGTGGAGAGTACTATAGTCATATATGTTTAGCATGTAAACATATATACATATATTTTTAGCTCACTATCATATTTAGGGGTGTCAACTTTAATACTCATTTCACGGATAATTAAGCAAAAGGTCTCACTCCAGGAACTGTGGCCTTCAAGATTCTGTGTAGAAACTGTCTATCTCTTTATTCCACATTCTCTAGCCACAGCAGGGCCATCTTGCCACCGTAAGACTCCTTCCTTCGGCTGCTTCTCATACTAACCTTGTGGCTCTCCATCCACAATGTTTGGCTAAGAGATTAAGCAGATACCAGTGGGTTTTACCTCTTATGTGCAATTCTCACAATGCTCCTTCCCTGGAAGTGTTCAAGGCCAGGTTGGATGGAGCTTTGAGCAACCTGGTATAGTGGAGGGTGTCCTAGCCTATGGCTTGGAAGTAGACGATCTTTAAGGTCCCTTCCAACCCAAACCATTCTATGATTCTATGAGCTTGTCATCAACAGTTTTACTCAATATGCCTCTAGAAATCACACAAGCTTAAAACCTTGTGGTATAAAGGCTTATGTAGTAAATGTGTTTACACAATGTATATTGCATACAATGAGTACAAAAATATTTGAGGAAGAGGCAAGTGAGAAGATGCTTCATGCGGTGAAGTGGATGGTTCATTATCACTGTTCAGCTCTCCAGATCTCATATCATTAAATAGCTTTCCATGGTCTTCTCCCTCATTCATGAATTTTCTCCTTAATCTATTCAGTCATTCTCCATACATTCTTCTTTAAATCCTTTGCAGCTTTGCTGTATCTTTCTAGAGGCAGAGGAAGGGACATTTACTGTATATGGTGTTCCATGGAGTCCATCCATTTCTACAGCAGTAGAACATCTAAGTAACGATGTTCTTACTTTATTTGCTATTTCTTTCCCACTAGTTTCTAGAATTCAGTTTGTTCTGGCTGCTGTTGAGTTGGTATTATCATAAAACTACTTATCATAACTCAAATGTCTCATTCCTGAATGATGACAGTTAGGCTCTGAGCCCATTACTATATGTGTAAACTTAAAATTGATGGAGTGGAGTGAGGGATACTTTGTATTTAACTACATTCAATTTCCACATTGACATTTTATTGCTTAATCACTGAGTAGTGTAAGGAGATACCACAGTTCTTATTCAGATTGTGTCTCTCACAAATAATTTAAGATCATAGGAAATCCTGTCATTGCTATTCACAGCTTTTTTTCACATTGTGAATGCATGCATTGAAAAACATAGATCTGGTGGAAGTTCATGGATGACCTTCACTGTGGGAATAAGTTATTCACTCTTTTACTCTATGTCCTTTTTTTCTCTTTGGTAATGAGGACCATATCAAAAGTCTACTTAAACTTCAAAAAGTGATTTTTACCTGATTTCCTTTGCTCATACATTTGCTACAGTTCTTTCAAGGAACTGCAGAATATTTATGCGATAACTTTTAAAACAATGAACACTCTTGCCTAGTATGTTGTTCATTTATGAGCAGCCGAATCCTATTCTTCATTATATATCCTATTAATCTGCCTGATAGAAATATCTGGCTTACCATTTACAGTTATTCAGACTTATGGAATCTGCGAAAAACAATTGTGTCATTTTACATAATAGTAGATTAACTATTTCCTATTTCATTTCCTTTACAGCTACAGGAAAAATACTACCGAGTTCTGGCAGTTGTTACATTTATTTACTCCATTATTTACATTTGTCTATCTGCTCTGTAACTGCTTCTACTGAATCTTTATTTAGGAGAAAGCAGCTAATGAGTCCTTCATGAAGAGTAGTGAATTTCTTTGAAGTTCTTGCACCACAAATAAACATATAAGCAGGTTATCTTAATTTTTCTTCTATACTAGTATATATATTTTATATCTAGATTGTCTGTTGGCTTCACACAAACTCACTGGAAGGCTTCTTTCTTTTATATATTTGAACAAAGACATTTGTATTAGATTCTATGTTTCATCTTATTTGTTCCCCAAACTGATTTTGGCCTGACTTTGTATGTGTTTACATTTATTTTTTCTGAGTTTAGGACAATTTTCTCTTCTCTTCTCTTCTCTTCTCTTCTCTTCTCTTCTCTTCTCTTCTCTTCTCTTCTCTTCTCTTCTCTTCTCTTCTCTTCTCTTCTCTTCTCTTCTCTTCTCTTCTCTTCTCTTCTCTTCTCTTTTCTCTTCTCTTCTCTTCTCTTCTCTTCTCTTCTCTTCTCTTCTCTTCTCTTCTCTTCAAATTCCTTGAAGGATTCCTTTCCCACTTTTTTTCTACTTTGCCTCACTCTTAAGCTATGCCAGATTCCTCTCGACTTTTTTTGTTGTATTTCCTCTGTACTTCCTACATTATTTATTACAGATCTTTAAATACTCTGCACTTACAGAGATTTATTTCTTCCTAATGCTCCTTTTATTTTGATATTAAAAAATTTACCAATTTTTATATAGACCCTTTCTTCAAATTAAGCAAAATAGTAATGAATCAGAGTTAAGATCCGAATGTGTTGTGACACAGGCTATTAAAGAACACCATCAACAGTTAAATGAAATCTTAATAAAGAACCTAGAATACAATAATTTAATTCCTAGATAATGTTTACATTTGTTGAAACATTGCACAAATGAATTATTAAATCTGCATAATCAACTGTGTGGCTGTGGAATAGGAATATTTCTACTAACAAACATTGACAGTGCCCATATACTCTTTGTTCTCCATATTTTTACATATAAAATTCCAGATAAGCAAGGGGAGAAAAATAACATTCAAATGCTCAGTTTTCCAGTTGCAATTTGGACATAAAGTCAGTATTTTTTCTGTTATGAAGTAGTGATAGTTCCAACAAATAAATATGATTTTCACATTGCCCTACAATATGCCTTCCATCTTCGAATCAAAATCATGGTACTCTTGAAGAGAATATGCTGTCAAGTAACAATTCAATTGGCAAACCATCTATCATCAGTACTCAGTGATTAAATGTCTTCTGTTGGACATTTCCAATTATCATCCATTAGGTAAAGGCAACATCCATTTCAACAGAGGAAAATCAGCAAAACAAATTGCAGCAAATTTCATTAATGAGCTCCTGCTTACCAAAGACTAACAGAATTTTATTTTATTTTTTATTTTATTTTATTTTGTTTCAAAGAAGGGAATCCAGACTTTATTTTGTTTGAAGATAGGACTATCCAGAGACACAGAAATAAAACAAACCATAGTTTTTGATAAATCAGCAATTGAAACTGGATGTTTATGAATAGGAATCTGTCATCAACAAAATATTTGATCCAATTATAATGATTTATTAGTCTCAGTTAAGTTTCATGTTCCCATATTTACACGTTTAGATATGGATATCATTTTCAGGATATTAAGATAATGAAAATGCAGGTCCAAAAAATTCCTTTTAAGTTTCAAGTTAGCTTTACATGTTGTGGCTAGTTCACATTTAATTCAAATTAATAAGAGATTAGGTGTAATGGAGATCACTTTTGATACTGGGGTTGAGTGAACTGTATTACTATGAAGCTTTTACTTGCTTTAAATAACAGTGGCTCCACCTGAAGAGTACTTCAATTATATATATTTCAAAAACTCCATGATCTTCTCAGATCTGTTATGGAGTATTTTCCACGTTTGTTGGCCTTCTGCATAATTGTATTAAAATACAAAAAAGAGAGCTATGATATATACATCCTTGCTGAATATATTTCCAGTTTAAATAAGTACATTTGTTTTACAACTTATTGTTCAGGATTTTGATGAGAAAAGCCTACAATTATAAGCATTGGCAAATAGATCAGGTTTTCCTTCCTGCTTGGATGCTTAACTTTATTCTAATACCAGCTGTGTTATATATCAAATGCTAACAACCCAAGCAAAAATCACTGCAATCCGAAACAAATATTTTGGTCAGATATTCATATAATGAAAATTGCATTGTTAAACAGGAGAACATTGCAAATTCTACCTCAGATCATTGATGAAATTTAACTTCTCCCATACACCAGTTCAGAAAAACTCTATTGTGAGAAAATGGATGTGATCTAATAGCTCAGTAAAGCATGAAAGGAGTTTAAGATCATATAACACTTCCCTTACAGATGTCATTATCAGAGATCTCATCTGTACTTTTCAAATTAACAACCTTCATGGATGAAGTCATAAATCATGCTCTTCATGAGAGGTCAAACTCTTTTTATTCATATTTTCTTGAAGATCAATTCTTCCTATATATTTTGTATTTTCAGAAATCCAGTTTGCTATGGAAGAATATGTCTATCTCAAAAATATTCATGACAAAATGATGGACTTTCACTTTTCAGTATGATCCATAATGAGTAGCCAGAACAAATTTGCCTGTTCTGGAGTACTAGTGCTGGATTTTCTCCTCCCTCCTTTCTCCATTCTTCTTTCTCTCCCTTTCCAACTATTATTTGTAATGTCACCTAGTTTTATTTCCTAACTGAAAATGATACTGAAAAGGAAGGTTCTTTCAAAAAGAAATTTCTATGCCTTTGGTGGAAAGCAGACATATTCTCACAACTTCATAAATCTATGGAAATTCTTCTACTGATGTAGAATATCTTATTTAATATTCTTACAATCTTGTCTTCCCAGAAGGCAAGTGTGTCTTATACAGCTGTCATGTATGTCATTCTTACTACAGATATCTTACTGTGGATAGCATTTAATATTAACCACAATATCTCCCTCTCCATTAGTGTAATTGTTTGTCTCTCCCTCCCTCCTGTGGCTGTTTATTATGTCTACAATCTATCTACATAAGTGTTATGGGTTGTAAATGTACATCTTCTCTCTTGGTGGCTATTATACGTATAATTCTTTACCTTGTTTTCATTACATTTATGACTGGATGACACTTTTGATCAAAATGATCTGGTCTCTCTGAATGAAGGCTTAAAATTTGGCCAAAATAAAAACCAGATCGTTATTCTTGGTGAAAAGGGGGATTAAATGTTTGTTTTAAACTCCTTCCACTGCAAGAGATTTCTCAAACTGAAAACAAGTGCATCAAAGTACTGTTTGGCCTTTTAAGGTTGCTTCTGTTGAAGCAAGTTGGTTCCTAGGCATGCATCCTTCTTTGACTTATTTCAGTCCTTTAGTGAAATTATTTCCACTACTGTGTATTTTGTAAGACTAGATTTACCTTTCCTGTTTCAAAACATTGTAAGACCTGATGTACTCTTCCTTGTTTCATAACATTATTAAAACAGGGGTATATATTTTTATTTTAAGAATATCATTGCTGGATTATGGAATAGACATTATTAACCAATATACAAGCTGCCTCTTTCATATAATCATTGATTCAAATCCAATAAGTTGAAAAGTCATAATTATTATAAAGCTATACTACATGATTTTATGGTCATTCATGAAATGCTGGATTCATATTAATTTGTCAGATAGATGATCATATCATTAAAAAGAAAAAAACCCCAAAACCTCATCGCCCCCTTAGATTTAAATGTCTGCTAGCTGAAATGTTATCAAAAATCAAGGCTAAAGAAGGAAAGAAAGTGATCAAAACACTCAGCTGTAGAGAAGGTAAAATATCTACACCTACAACTGTACAGTTCTCAGAAATTTTGCCAAGACTCAGTAATGGGGGTAATTTTAGACAGAACCATATAAGAAAATAGGCCTGCTCTGACAGGAACACGAGTCAAACTGAACTTTTGTTATATTTCAGATACTACTAATTATTCATTTTTTTAATTTAAAACAATCATCTCAAACTTACCAAAGAGAAAGAGCCATAAAGAAAGAAGAAATAGATTATAAATAACTTTTTACCTCCTGTGTTCTTTCTGAACAGGTCCCTGTTTTCAAACTTAGTTTCAGCCTACTCTGACTTCTTGAATTGCAGCAATTTCTGCAGAATACCTTAGGAAATTCCTTTCCATCACCTCTGCATTCTGTCTGTTTGCTTTCTCCAAAATCTCTGTCTCACTTGCAGGTCCATGATATGAGTTATTTATTCTCTGTGTATGACAGTCCTATGTCTTTGAAACCTCCCTCATCAAGACGCTCAGCTATCCTCAAAAGAAAAAGCAGTTTCCCCCTCATTTCAGGGGCATCCATCAGACCTAATCATTCACCTTTTTAGAGGAACTTGACAATACTGTGAACAAAAAACCCACCCACGAACCAACTAACCAACCTAAAAAAAAAAGTAAATTCCCTCTGCTTCACACTAGCCAATTAACCTTTCAAATGCTAAGCCTTTCCAGCTCTTTGACTAAGCAAGTTGTCCCACAGCCAGGGAGTTACGGCAAATCCTTTTTTTTTTTTATAAATTAAAATTTTCCACTTCCATTTATAATCATATGTATGAGTGTGTGTGTCTGTGTTTCTTCTCTAATTAAGACCATTCTTTATCCCTGTCCTCTTAATGCAACATTTCTTCCTTTTACAAAATTCACAGCTTTTCAACAACTAGAGCTGTTATTCCAAAGTATGTGACTGACAATATAAAGAAAAAGATGATATAACAGGAAATGTAGTCACTGTTTCAGTGTCTATGAAAAAAGTCATTAGTATATTAAGTTGTCAATCCTGAGTCACATTAATTGTAAGTATATTTAAGTAAATAAACCCTCAATTTGGTAATGTACAGTGTAAATATGAAGCTAAATTAAAATTGCAATCTGTGTTTTAGCTCTACTTTCTCTATTTAACTTTCTTTTCACTAACAAGGGAGGCTAACTCCATAAAATTATTTATCAAACCCTTTTTTTTTCTTTGAAAATAAAATAAATATAATAAATAAAATAAAATAAAATAAAATAAAATAAAATAAAATAAAAAGATATCAATTATCATAGTTGATAAAGAGAACATATGTGAATTTTGGTGAAGGTAATTTAATTTCCTGTGTCTCATTCAGCTCTTTAATCTTCCACAGCATATGTCTTAAATTAGAAGTATCATTTGATTCAGCCTAGATTAGTTCATTTCTTTGTAGCTGCTGAGAAAAAGAAGAAAAATTGACCATCACAGTACAGTAGTCTGCTTTGAGTTTTGTAACTCAACAATAAAGAAAATCCAATTTTAAATGAATTAGCATTTGTAGGCTAATGTTAAACTCTTCATGATAGGTCTACTCTCGTTGCTACACCTGCATGTTCAGTATAGGTGAGGCTTTTTAAAAAACCAACAGTAGAGGTTAGTTAAGAACTAGATTAAGCCATTAGATGTATATTATTCAGTAAAACTGCAATGATTTTTTAAATGTTTTAATAAATATGCTAATAATGTTATCCTACCCACTATTTGAAAATATCTTCCAATTTCACGTTAAATAATGGTTACCTCCTGATTCAAATGTGTCACATGTAAGCATATTTATAAGTATTTACAGAATTAAAGCAAATATTCTAAACAATTTAATGTATTTAGAGTACATTTTCAATTAAGTTTAACATCTAAATCAAACTTATTTGTGATCTACTATATCATATTATGCTCTGTGTTGTTTAAATTTAGTAGTTTATTCTCATTCAGAAAAATTTTTAGCAGTGTTTATTTTTGAGATGAAATTTTTCCAGACTTAAGGCACAAGGATTAACATATTCAGAACACTTGCATGCATAAATATATATGGGATTCAGTCAATATCTCTATTGTGAAAATGTCTGTGAACATTTCCATGTGAAAGATTACATCATAACACCTCATATCTCTGTTACAGCCTGCAAAGTGACTAAAACTAATACAGATTCACTGCCAAAAGGCATTTATAAATGAAGAACACTATTGAAAATTGTATTTGATTATAAATAGTTTAGTAAGGTAAGGGAGTTAAGACTATAATTAAAAATAAAGCAATAATGTAAATTCCACTCATCTCTATATTGCTTTAAAAATCCCAGTTTCTCCTCCTTGATCTTCACAACATTTTTTATATCTTAGGCTGTATTAAGGGACTTCATACTTGCAGAGAGTTATAGGAGGAAAAAAAGAGAGGGAGAGTGAAAGAAAAAATTACCCCGCCCTAACTCTTTATTGTCAGTATTTTATGATTTTAGAGGTCTGTAAAATTGAAGAATGTGTCAGCATGAAAATAATGTGCTGGATGTATTTTATCCTTCTACACATTAGTAGTCTAAAGAAAGTGCTAAAATTGCATGTGCTTATTCAAAATTTTAAATAAAAATTATTCAGACCTGCTTTTGTGTTCCAATGTCAAGTCACAATGGTTAAGTAATGGTTAAGAAAACCAACAGGGGTAAAGTGGAAGGAAAGCATACACTCCAGTCTTACATTCAGGAATTAGATGGTCTAGAGCTTCTTCTCACTGAGACATTAAAATAGAGAATTTGGAAATAGTGCTGGCATGTTGACTCCTTTAGCGTAACAAGAATTTTTTGGTATTCAGCTTTAACAATGTAAGTTTATGCAATAATTTTTAGTTGTAAAACTGTCCTGTATACCATTAGTGACAGATACATAAAGCATTTATCATGTATCATGGTAAGTTTTCCACATGCTGATGTTAATAAAAGGAAATTTTTATTCTGCCTAAGGAAATTCATAATTATTTTAGAATCATATCTGAAAGAAAGCACAGTGCAATATCAGGGTATTGCTGAGTATTGGAACTGGGCACACACTGAACACACACTGAACACACAGAAGATTCTATAAAAGTAGTTTTATGAAATTTTAAAAAAATGTATATCTGATAGCTAATTCCTCACAAACTACAAAAAGTAGGAGCAAAAGACAGTCATAACTTCTGTATAGATGTTTTGGTTTTATTTTAAATATTTGTTAAGATGATGATAATTTCTGTCTTTCATTCTATAAACAATTCTAAAGAGGCAAAAAATATTAAACTTTACAACTTATGATTTTTCTTTTCCTCTTTGCCAGAAAACTTTGATTTTTCTTTGTTGTGTATAATTTTATGGAGAAAAACTTGCTACAAGATAGATAGTTAGACAGATAGTTAGTCCAAACTTCAAAATAACAAGCTTACAACACCATCTTCAGTCTTGAAGACAGTAGCTGTCATTATCTATGAAATAATTTCCAACAAAAGTCTGACAGATCTTTATTTCCATAAAGAAAATTATATACTATATTAAAGTTCATATGAAAGCTGCCTCTCAGAGTCTCAGATGCTCCCTGTCATGCTGTATCATTATGGTTATTTTGTTATCCAGCAAAATTTACAAATATCTGTGTTTTAAACATGTGTGGAAAATTTTATAAAACAGCGTGCAAATAGTTCTTGGTATCTATGAAGATTCTCTGTCCTCTTGCCCTATGCTCTATTCAAACAAGCCAATGTGTTAATAATCTTGGCTCTGACAACAGTGCAAAACTATTTAATATTCTTTTCATGTGGAAGCTGTTGTCTGATCATTAATCATGTTTAGTTGCACCTGCAATTATTTTTTCATATATTTAATATGCCAATTTTATTGCAGTGACTGCTCTCAGGAGGTTTATAATAATGATTAAAACAATGTTAATTGTTTCATTCTTTTCAGGATTGCTTCAATGTCAACATGATCAAAGGTGATGTTGGGAAATGTCAAAGTTTCCACAAGTGTAGAAAATTTTTATAAGAATTTGCAAACCTTTTTAAAACTTTAATTTCCAGAAGTCAAATTCTTTTTCTCTCCAGGCCCAGAATAAATAACCTTTCATTAATATTCATGGGTTTTTGCTCCAGTGTAAAGAATTTCCAAAGCTTCACACACGGTACAGGTACCACTGGTTTATAGATGAACACAGATGACCAAGGACATCATGTATCCTAGCTGCTACCTTGACATCCTCTCTATTTCCTCAGAAGTCTATACCTTTTCCTCTTGCAAGCTTCTTTACAAAGAGCTGATAACATCTGAGTGTAGTCAGTGACTGATACAGTAAAATTGATTGCACTTCGAACACAGGCATTTAATCATGTTGGAAAAAAAGATTGAGGGGAGAGTCTAATGTGAGAAAGTATTAGCTTTACACTGCATCTTGACTTCTTCTAAGCCCAGCAGGGCCTCCAGGAATTTTTAGTTCTTTACTGAAAAGGCCTCAATCTTTTTGTCAGCAGTGCGAGTCAGCACACTTGTTTTTAAAGGAAGAAACACTAAGTCAGTGTAGATCATTGCTACAGTATGTAACAGATCTCTGAAAAGTGACATTTGAAAATGAAAACCAATATTCATGAACACTCTTGTTTCAAGCAGGCTGTGCAGAAACTTTTTTTATGATGTTTCATAATACTGTGCAATACAGATGTGAAACTCCACTGAGGACCTCTTAATGCAATTTGTCCTACTCTGAAACTCAAGTGTCTAATGCCTTGGCTTCTGTAGTAGAAGTCTGAATTTTATTTCAGCTTCTAACAGCCAATCATTCTACTATAGTAGGGCTTAGGAAGTTCCTAGAAATCCACTGCCCATTAGCTCAGATAAGGGCTTTTTTGGAAATTGTGACTAGAATAGGTCAATATAGAAGTAACAACAGATAAATTTTCTTTCAGATTGGGCAGTTAGAATGGAAAGTGCAGAGGATGATCTCTCACATTATTCATAAATCTATACCTTCTGACCAGAGAAAAGTGAAAGGTTTGAAAGAAATGAATTTATTAGATCAGTAGCACAGACAGCTTTATTGGTAGTGCACAATGTAATAATGGGTAACTCTTAACCAAGGCTGCAGATAAAATGAAATTACTTATCCTATTCCTCTACTTAGGGAGCCTGATGAGGACATTTCAGTGGACCTGATTTAGTTTCTTTTTGTTCAGGTTCTTCAAGGCACAGTTTGCCTGTATAACTGACAAACTTCACTCAATTTATGTCTATATGAGAACAGTACTTACTGAATTGGTTATACTCACATGTCTTTCCCTGAAGGAGACTAAAGTGCAAGTAATTCTTCACTCCCATTAACTTTTTCTATCATGCTAGCAAGTATCTGTGTCCAGAAAATGACTGTCTTCTGCAGTTATGATGGTAATTGTGTCTATTTACAAAAATCTTGTGTGGCAAGGTTTTGGTAGCTGAGGTGTTACAGGGGTGACTTCTGTAAAGCTCCTAGAAGCTCCCCTATGTCCAATAGAGCCAATGCCTGCCGACTCCAAGATGGACCCACTGCTGGCCAAAACTGAGCCAGTCAGTGACGGTGGTAGCGCCTCTGGGTTAACATACTTAAGATGGGGGAAAAATGCTGCGCAACAGCATCCAGGATAGAGGAGTGAGAATATTTGAGAGAAACAACTCTACAGACATCAAGGTCAATGAAGAAGGAGGAGGAGGAGGTGCTTCAGGTGCCGGAACAGAGATTCCCTTGCAGCCTGTGGAGAAGACCATGCTGAAGCAGGCTGTCCCCCTGCAGCCCATGAAGGTCCACAGTAGAGCAGATATCCATGTGCAGCCCGGGGAGGACCCCACTCCAGAGCAGGTGGATGTGTCTGAAGGAAGCTGTGACTCTGTGGAGAGCCTGCACTGGAGCAGACTACTGTCAGGACCCATGAGCCCATGATACAGGAGGGGGTCCTGGGTCTCATGGATCCTCCTAGGAGGACCCATAAGAGAAACCCATGCTGGAGCAGGTTTTCTGGCAGGACTTGTGACCCCTTGGGGGACCCATGCTGGAACAGTTTGCTCCTGAAGGACTGTACCCCGTGGAAGGGACCCACGCTAGAGCAGTTAATGGAGAACTGCAGCCCCTGGGAGGGACCGACATCGAAGTTTGTGAAGGATTGTCTCCTGTGGGTGGGACCCCTTGCTGGAGCAGGGGAAGAATGTGAGGAGGAAGGAGCAGCAGAGACAACGTGTGATGAACTGACCACAACCCCCATTCCCTGTCCCCTGTGCTCCTCAGAGGGGAGAAGGTAGAGAAGCTGGGAGTGAAGTTGAGCCCAGGAAGAAGGGAGGGGTGGTGGAAGGTGTTTTAAGATTTGGTTTGATTTCTCGTTATCTTACTCTGACTTTTTGGCAATAAATTAAATTAATTTCCCCGAGTTGAGTCTGTTTTCCCATTACAATAATTGCTGAGTGACCTCCCTCTCCTTATCTCAACCCACGAGCCTTTCGATATATTTTCTCTTCCCTGTCCAGTTGAGGAGGGGGAATGATAGAGTGGCTTGGTGAGCACATGGCGTCCAGCCAGGTTCAACTCACCACAATGAAAAATAATATGTTTTTATTTTTCCTTTTAACAATTATAATGCATAGTGGTTTAGAAAATGCAATTTTGTTGGTAGGTTATCTGGTGTAGATGTTTTGTCCAGGCAGCTGGAACAGTAAAAATACACTAACTAAGAATCAGGACTGTTTGTTTCTTTTTCCCCTCCTAAATCTTGACATGCTTAAAATCAGATTGCATGACCTGGTTGCCTGAAAAGGCAGTGGACTGAAATCCTTCACCCTCAAAATTCTTCTTTAATTTTTATAACTATGTCAACCAACCGTGCTGGTTGACTTGGATATAAAAACTAGAAGGTTAGAATGGCATGAGTTGGAAGAATGAGAGCAAGGTACGGATATGGTCATGGTGATTCAATAGTGATTTGCTTTCTGAATACGCAGCCTCTCCTTTCTTCATGTACTTCCACACACAACATGTTAAAGTTGTCTTATGATTTAGGTGACAAGGGCATGGATAACTTTGGCCAAACCATTGTGTTGAAGGTAAAGAAAAGGTTTGCCCGTACCTCACAAGTTAGAGACAAAAAAACCCCCGTAAAACCAACCAACCAAAAACCCCTCTTCAAAAAAGCACAGATTCTGGAAATGATGTAAGGGCTGTTTCAGCAGCAAATTCAATACTACCATAGGTTTTCACACCATTTTTACAAAAATGTTTCCAGTGTTCACTGTCTTTGTAAGGGTCTTCACAGCATCCACTGAGTTCCCCAAGTAATGAATATGCTAATCTTTTTTTTTTTTTTCTTGCCAAAGGGAATTTTGAAAATTTTAATGGACTTTTTATATCTTTATGGTTCTTTAGTATCAGTTTGTTTCAGGTAAATTAAATATATTTAGTGCAACACAGATGTATCCTGACAGAACTGTGTCTGACACCAGAAATGCTACAGAGATCATTCTGAAAGTGAAACTACCCTAATCTTTAAAGTACTGAGGAGTCCTTATTGTAAACTAAGGACAGAAGAAAACAGATATATTTTATACGGTGTGTTTGTATGTGTCCTTCCCCCCCACAGGCTCACTGCAAATGTGTTTTGAATTTAGGTTGTGAAATAAAATGTTTCTGCTGGAGATGAGGTTCTGCTTCTCAGTTATCTCTCATCTAAACTTCAGAATGGACCTTGACAGCTGACACAGAAGTATTTCTAGCTCTAAAATACTGATGATTTAATACACACATATACACAAAGTAATTTGAACCTTTCACTTTGTCAAAACTTAACTGATGGACAACTTTCTGTATCCATTCAGACATATTCCTTCCATACAAACTCACAAACTGAAGCCAGAAATTAATTCCTCCTGAGAAATGCTAAAACTGTATGTATATATAGTACACCTTTATTGAAATCCCATGCTGGTGTCAAGCAATTATTATTGAGAACTAGGGCAGGAGATTCCTGTGGTAGTTTGGGTTTGTCTCCAACACATACAAGTCGTCTTTTTTTTTTTTTTAATAGTCTTAGACAATTCAGTCCTCTGCTGTTTAGGGTCTCACATGAACTCATAATGTCAGAGTGCATTCTTAGACTAAGTAGAAATTCATTTAGCATAAGTAGAATAAACGTCTGAAAGCTACAACACAACAACAATAACCTAATGTACTCAATCTACTCTTAACTTAAGCCTTGGAGTTATATTTTGGATTGCACTGAAACATAACATGAAAAGAGGAAAAGTACTAAAAATCTAACTTTTTTACAATCCATTAGTTGTTCTAAAATGAAGCATCTTGACCCCCTTCGCCAGTTTGCTGATCCTACTCTCATCATTTTCTGATGCAAATTTCTTGTCTTCATAACAGAAAATACCATAAATTATAAACTGTAGCACATGAGCAGTTAAACTAGCTAATCTGGCAAATTAACAGTTAAGGAGGTTAACTGCTTAGCAAGAAATCTAATATTATTCTTATTTATTTTCTCATTTTTAAAAAGACTTGGCGGGGGGGGTGGGGGCAAGTGAGTGAGACTACACTTAATTGCTCAGGTTCCCCCTAGCCCCTTGAAGAATGACAAATTTACAGTTGTCTTCACAGGTGCTTTTAGCAAGGAAATTGATCTCATTTGCAAACTCTCTGAGGATTTTGATGCAATGACAGTCAGCTGTCACTGTCAAAGCTAGCCTTTAAGGAGAGCTAGAAGCTACAGTTGGCTATGGGGTCTGTTTCATTTAATATGAAATTTGTGATGGTGGAGATTGGGTGAAAGGATTATATTTGGGTTTGATGACCTACTTCAAATTCCTGTGTTTCATATTGAAATAGAACTTTTTATTTGAATTTATCAGGAAGCAGAAATTTTAATATTTTGATCAACTTCTGTATAAATACTTGACCTTAAGTAAATGTATGCTGGTGGAGGATGCCATGCTACATGTAGAAATTTCCTTGGTCTGCTTGTTAGTTCACTTAGGGAATGAGTGATTTCCAGTTCTGGGACTTTGAAGTGAGTATGACTAGAACTCCTGGGAAAAGATTATAAAACATAGACAGCTTTCATCTGTCCTTTTGACTTCTTTGATTCCTCAGCTGAGGGTGGTTTTAAAACACCTTCAACACTTCTGTAGTTCCTTTAGGAAAACTGTAGAAGACATGAAATTTCTATTGATGTTAATTAATTTGGATGACCTGATTATGTTTGGAAGACAAAGGAACTTGAAGAAAGACTTCTGAAAACTTCAGGCTGGCTAGAGCCCTGCAGATGAAAGCTATCATTTCATAAATGTTTGCTTTACAGGATGTATGGTTCTGTAAAATATACAGGAGGTTATAAATGCATTTCTTGATAAAATAGACTGACTTCCAGCATAATACAATTTTCAGAGTTAAAAATTCTGTAGTTTCTTAATAGTGCTAATTATTTGAACAGCTACTTAATTTAAGTGAGTATTAGCCCAGTTAGTGGCAAAGAAAATGGAAGATAACTGGAAGAGAATATCATATCATAAACCAATAAATTTTACTAGGCATCACTGACATAAGAACTGTGACAAGGCCATGTGTTAAATTATTAGTTGTTTATATCAGTCATAGTCTGTCTGGCTCTTTGTTGTTGTCTTCTATGTTTTTTCTTGCTACAGAACCTTCTATGATATAAAATCTCGTATCAGCATTATATTTTATCACAAAGTTCCATTATCATCTCTCATTGCTAAGTCCTTACAAGAAGATACCTGAAATCATGAAGAATCCCATTTCATTTCTGGCTTGGAAATCAGTTTGTGAGAAATTCAGTGGTTTTTGTTTCCTCATGACAGTTTATTGACTTCTGGAAATCAATTTGCTCATCTTTCCAGGTAACTAAGAAGCATATGCAAATGTGAACAAATTACCACCAGCAGAGGACATAGAGAAGTCATTTTGTTGCTGTACGTGCCTGTTGAGTTTATAAAGCAAGAACTTTGATGGGCAATACATTTGTTTGCAAAGAGCTTCAGAGGTAAAACAGCAGAAATGCAAAATATTGCCACTGTTCAGTTGATCTTTATTGTGTTCCTATTAACAAAGAATAGGAAAAACATATTCAAATTCCCTCCATGCATCCACACTTGATCTGTGGTTATAACTGTAATTGTGGTTATATGTGTATGAAATTGGCAAGAGTTTTAGCTTATCAGGAAAATATTGTTTCTAATACAAATGGAATACAACATAGTATATCTTTAGTTATTCTTCATAAAAGCTTCTGATCTCTGCTTGAATAATTAATTTCTGTACAGAAAAAGCTATAATTTGGATTTTTTTAATTCTTGTGCAGTAAAGTATTTTGATGTGCACTTATTTCAAGTGAAACACCTCAGTAAAAAGTCTGCATGCTGCCAAATATATTTCCTTCCTTTATTTTTCCTTAGCAGTGACAATGAGTGTTAATTTTTCCTAATTTAATTTTTGATGGGTTTTTTCCTAATTAGCACTTAAAGAGTTTTTGCAAACTTAAAAAGATGTTCTGATGAAGAGGAAGACGACTCATTATCATTTTTAAATATCAGCACAAAAGGTTCCTAATGACAAAAAATACATTTTCATATTCTTGCCTGACCTATCAAGCACTGTGATTTTTCTAATCTCATTTCTGTATTTGAAAGCTTCAGTCTTGGAATCTGACACATTGCTAATGTAAGATATGTGCTTCTATTGCTCTGACTACTAATTAATCTTTGTAATTATAGCATCTTCCAGCAATAATCATTATCATAAGCTGGGTAATAGCAGTTAAAAGGAAAGAAGTGCCTTCATCTATACTGCAGATTAAAAAACCCTCACTTGATGGAAGTTGGTGAAAGAGAAATATCAATTTATAATAATGAACTTGTACTTATGAGGACTTAAGTATAACTTGATCACAATTTTTTCTTTAGTTCCTTCTCTAGCTTTTTCATGGAAAATATTAATACTTTGTTATGACAAATCAGATGGAGGAACTCCTTTAAATGGAATCCTTGACATATACTACATGACAGTATTACTTTTCTTTCTGGAGAGAATATGGCTAATTGGTTTGATATATCAGAAAAAAACAATTAGTACTAATGGTCATTCATAGATCCGTTTAAAATGGCAAATGCTTTTTATACCAACTACTGTGTAAGCCTGTAATACATCAGACTTGTTAAAGTGAATAACTTTTTTTTTTTTATCCCCCTAATAGCAAAGCTATTAATGCAGGTGTTCCTGTATATCTTTGGCAGGTGGATCTGTGTCTCCGTCTACATCATATTTAGTCACTTCCATGTTTGTAAGCATGTATTCATGTATTATATTTGACCAGATCAGATTTTATTCCTTACCTTATAGACATAATTAATGTAGATTTTGGCAATTTAAGGCTTGCTACACATTACAGCTGAAGTCAATACTCAGAAAATTGTGTAGCTTTATCTATAGTAACATAGTTAAGAAAGTGTGACAACGTTCTATTGTCAGACAAATATTAGGTGTTGTGAAGGATTTGATACAATGTTTTATGTTGTTGTCATTCTTGTTTTAGGCTGATATAACTTATATAACTAATCAGCTAATATAGCTTGTTTAAATGTATAAATTCCTATTGAATTCATAACAAAATGTAAATTTTTGTGTGTACATATACATACGTTACTGTGATCTTTCTTTTGCTTTCTCTGGCCCTTGACTAATAATTATACTGCTTGAAAATTTCTTTACAGACTAGGTTTAATCATCAGGGTAGTAAATACTACTTAAGTTGGAACTACAATTTAGGAAGAACTACAAATTCTGCAAAAAACACTTAATTCACTGTTCTCCTGCATTTTGTGTTATCCTCTATATAACACTCCTAGAAAGTGCTAGCATTCTTCTTTCTAACTCATGTCAAAAATAGCCAAAGCTTTTGGTATGAGTTGTAACATTTAATGTTTCTCAGCCAGGTTTAAATGATATTAAAGTGGTGTCAAGCACTAACACTGTGCCCAAAGAAGTTAGAAGAGGGTAGGACAGAGAATAGTGTAAACAGTAAAATAGCCATTCAGATATTCTAGGGGCTGCTCAGGGAAAAGAATTTAGTCCTTCAGTACAGTGTACAAAACCAAAAACTCCACAGCGATTACTATTTTGCAGAAACTATCAAGCTTTGCAAAGATAAGTTACCATGCAGCCTTCAGGCTTAACATTGTACAATAACATACTTTGTCATAATAATTTCCTGTTTGTACTCATACAGGTTTACCCTCAGTCATTGTTTTAAAGAGTCAAAGTATGGTACGAAAGAACAAGTGAGTTTTAAGTGAAGATGACATTTTTAGAAAAATTCACATTTGGAGTTTTTCTAAGGGCAATTATTTAACTATAAATTCTGCAAACATTTCTTCCATGTGAAAAAGTGAAAAGAGATCCAACTCTGCTGAGAAAATAAAAATATATTTCAGTGATAATAAGCAGCTTAGTCTCATTGTGGTTTCTACTTTACATTGTGCCATTTTTTAATTTTGTTCCTTATCCATGGTGTCAGTTACACTTAGGTATATTATCTTCCACATAATGGGGATAGATACAACCAATAAGGGAAGGAGCTTCATGAATGTCATATTTTTTTGATACATCAGTGACTGAAGACTACAATGCAATACTTTTAAGTATCATTCTCAGACAAGGACAATGCATCTTAATCCCAGTGGAGTCTGCCTTTTATTTCATTACTTCATCCTATTTTGGAATCTGATTTCGACAATGATTGCTTTTCAAAAGGCATACAAGACAAATGTCGATGATTCTGCACCACAACAGTTAACATGTGTTCCTAATTAATTCTTTAGCAGATAATCAGCTCCAAATGTTTTGTGGAACCAGATGGTCTAAGATCATAGAATGGTTTCGGTTGGAAGGGACCATAAAGATCGCCTAGTTCTAACCCACTGCCATGGGCAGGGACCCCCTCCACTAGACCACATTGCCCAAAGCCCCATCCAACCTGGCCTTGAACACTTCCAGGGAGGGGGCATATAAGTCTTCTCTGGGCAACCTGTTCCAGTGCCTCATCGTCCTTGTAGAGAATATTTTTTTTTTTTAATATCTAATCTAAATCTACCTTCCTTCAGTTTAAGATTTCCAGGGTATCTGGTGATGAAGGATGCTTCATTACAAATCCTGTGTTGAATCCAGGTCTGCTTATAGGCATGCAGTACGTTCTAATTGAAGGTGAACTAAATAAGTTTATGAAAAATGGAGAAAAGCAGATTTCATTTTTTGAAGTTTTTAACACAAGTAGGTTGGGAGACAGAGAATCTGCGAGAACTATTATTTCTATTGTTCACTGTCTTTTTACCTTAGCCCAAGTATGAAATGGTTGTAAGGCTTTTCTTGCAAGCCAAAACACTTTTAGATCTAGTTTTCAAGAAGGCTAAATACAGCCTCAGTAATTTTCTAGATACTCTGCAAATGTACCCAAAGATAGTATTTCTGCCTTTAACAGTTAAGAAACCATACAGAACTGGCAAATCAATGATGGGAACAAAACAATTATATCATCATCAATTTACAATAGATTAATATAAACATGTACTCTCCATATGGCTTCTATTAGCTAGGAAGAGAATGGGAGCCACAAGAATTACACTTTTTTTTTCAGATTTCTCCGTTCTATTTTATCATGAAAATACATCTGCGTATGGAGGAAAAAGGTGTTCGTGAACTATCTGCATGGATTGCTTCTCTTTTTGTTATTTTTTGTATAACTGATAGAAGAATAGCTTTTCTCTTCAGATTTGATGAGAAGGAATTTCTGACAAAAAATGAGCAACGATTAACAAAACTTGTAAAAAAATAGGTTCCCGAGACATATTTGTTCTACACCACAAATAGTCTGTCTATGCTGGCCTTAAAGGGAAGCACTGACAAGAGTACAGAAAACTCAGTGAATATTTTTTAAAAAATCAAAATATTTGCATTTTCTATTAAAATATAATGTTTCAACTTTTTGAATCCAGATGGTTAAGCTTCCATTGTCTAAGTCAAGGATAGTGCTACTCTGATGGTGAAATTTTTTGAAAATTGCCACCATCGATTCTCCACTGCAAAAAAAGAAGTGTCAGATTTTCAAGACACAAAATATGCTTGAGGCTAAAATAACCTCTTTCTCTCCCCCCCCCAACCCCAATAAACTTACTTCCCTCTTAAAAACTTAAAAGACATTCTATTTGTTGTGTTGTGCTATTTCATTCCAAAAGAAATGCAGAAGTTCATCATCAACAGGATGGCTAAATTCTATATTTCAGTCTAGTCAGATGTGTAATGATCAGTCTTTCAGTGCAGAGATGGAGAAAAAAGGACACGTGTTGACAGAAAAAAAACCAAACAACCGCAAACTTCAGTCAACAAGATTTTTTCCCTTGTCAAGGCTGAAATTCGGCTTCTAACGCTGTATTTGGGAAGACAATTGGCCTAATTGGGCTTTTCTGAGTAGTATTCTGGGGCCTCATGAAAATTTTGAGCTGTCCTAGATTTAGTGGAACATAATATTCCATGATATTTGTATTGTAATTGCAAACAGTAAGCATTTTTTAGTTACTTTAAACATGGGATTTACAGAGGATCAGGCTTGCTGTCACTTAATTTGCTGTCTTTGTTCCAGACAAGTAAAATCTTTGCCAGTGAACAGGGAAAGACATTTCAGGGGATGACAGTAGAATCCCAAGCATGCTGGTGTGATACACCCCATTGATATAAGACTGAAACATGTTAGGGCATGTCCTAGCTGGATAGGGATTTTTTATGTCTAACTGCTACTTACTTCATAAATTGAAACCGAGCAACACAAGTTTCAGTATATTTAGTAAACAGCAATGGCTGTAACTTTAATAACTCAATTAATAAATGAATTATTAAAACAGAGACAAGGATCTTTTTCTTATCTGATTCTATAAGTTAGCTCTGTATTGTATGGAAATAGGGTACTAAACTATCCCACCTATGATATGTGTTACTTAACACTTATCATAACTGAACTTTGTAATCCTTATATCCTAGAGAAATACAACTTGATATTCAGTTCAGGAGCTAAAAACAGAGGCAGAAACTTATACTAATTTGAGTTGATGAGTTCTCAAAAGAAACAGAGGTCACTCTTTGGAGAACATTATCAATGATGAGAAGTGACCATTGCTTTCCATTCAAAATGCATATATATTTGTCAGTGTGCAATTCAACTGTCAAAAAAGTTATTTTGTGCACAGTATCTTTCTATCCTATTTCATCTTTTAAGTTGGAAAGCAGGTTTGGAATTAGCACTTCTGCATCAAAAACACCCATCAAAATTGTTATAGACTGTAAATGGTGCTTATTATTTACACTTACTGGCTGAATAATAGGGCATCTGCCTCCTCTGTGCAGCCAAGATTTTTTGCTGTAGATGCAATCTATGTCTGGAGTATGTGAATTAAGGAATATTCATGAAACCAGGAAATATGTATATTTGATACATTTTCAAGCACTATTGTGCTGAATTCAGTGATAGCATTGGCAATGTTGCAATTGGCTGTTTTGATATACTCCAGTAAATCTTGAAAACAAATGAATTCTGTTCTGATTAAGATATAAAGTGAAAGATATTTTGTTCCAGAGTATTCCCAAACAAGTCTGAATTTTTATTCTTGTTAAGCAAAAAAAGAAGTGGAACTATAGCTGATTAAGCATTTAAAACAATTGCCTATGTCACACTGTCTATAACTTTAAAATGTGATGTAATGTATACTCTGTAAATTCAGGATATGGCTCCTGTGGGTTTATTCTGATACAGGTGAGATTTCTCAGTCTGATGTAGAAGACTTTTCAACTCCACGGGGTTCTTGAATTCCTCAACCAGTAATGGCTTTTCTTCTCTGAAAAATAATTTTCAAAATTAGGATGTTTAGAAACTGATTACTAAGTGTGAGGCTAAGAATATTCTTAATAATATTAATTAATACTAGTAGATACTGCTTAGGTAACTCAAATCAAATATGTAGCCTGTGCAGATTAGTGTAACTCCCAACAGCTGGTGTAAGATAATCCTTCTTTATGGTTTGTAGTAATCACACTGAAAATAATATGCATATATCTTAAACGGCATTAATCATAG
Organism: Balearica regulorum gibbericeps; assembly: GCF_011004875.1. NCBI lineage: Eukaryota > Metazoa > Chordata > Aves > Gruiformes > Gruidae > Balearica > Balearica regulorum. The sequence continues at coordinate 47,943,123 of NC_046188.1, read as the reverse complement.
TAGCTGCAAGCCTTCCTGATAAGGAGCGGGCCCTCCTCTTCGGACTATGCCTTGTGTACCATTGAAAGGTAGTGCTGCCTAGCAACACTGAACATTAATAACTATCCTAAACTTAACAAGAATATGCTAGTATGGTGGGATAAATTAAATTTACTTTGGTTTAGAGGAGTTACATAGCTAAAAATGTAGCGATATTTAATAGATTTGTGTTTTACGGGTTATTGGAAGCAAAGGTCTTTACTGGCAGTTATGTGTGTAGACAAAATGAATGAAAACAGATGGAGTGAATTACCATAAGACTAAAATATGAGTGGAGCTACTGGTGCACAAATACATTTTATTACTATTACTTCTACAGTTCAATTAACTTAAATTAGTTTATTATTTAAACAAAATTACCTGTTTGCTGCTGGTGGATCACATCATTTGAAAATTTAACCATTAATATTCTATCAGTCAGAGAAGCATTAAAATAGAAGCCTAACTGTTCAAGGTGTAAGTTCTAAGACAAGTGATATTTCAGTTGTCAAGGGCATTGCATAATGCCAAGAAAAGGCAAAGGCTGATATTTTTAAATTTGTGCCTAGAAACGTGGCACCTCTGCCAAAGTGAGCAAATACCTAATACTTAGGGAAATGGCAGGAGCGTAGGTGTCTACAATTTCATGAGTACATGGGCTTTAAACACTGTATTTAAAGAAAAACACCTAGGTTATTTCTAGACTGTAAAGTTAATTTTGCACCATGCAAAATAAGAAGACAAATAATCAGTATTTATGGAAATAATTTGTTCATGATTACTGGATTGCATTTAATCTTACAGATGTTGAATGTATGATGTAAAAAAAAATCTGGATTTGGGAGCAGGTCTGAGTGCAATTTGGAATTAAGAATAACTGAGGGGCTTGAAGTCTTTCATTTCCTAAATGAATGTCTTAACTGCAGAATTGTCCCTTATGAGGGAAACTGTCCTAAGAGGCCTGAACACTGACATAAGAAAATTATAAACATTCAATTTTAAAAATGATGTTATTAAACTATAAAAACTTGGATGCAAAACTTAGCTGACAGGAATTTTTCTGTCTCCTTCAAGAGCTTTTTTGTCCGATACAGTTAATTTGCTGCTATAATAAAAGTAATCTTTGTTATAGTCAGTGACAAAAATTCTTTTTTATTATCTCAAAATAGTATTTTAGGGATGATCTCTATCACTGAGTTTTAAAACAAAGCATTCATCCCAAGGGATGATTGCTTGATTGATCATCAAAAGACTCACTTCTGAGTCTTTGCTATAGGTGTGAGTGAAGCCCTCATTCCTGAGACTGTGGCAGTTCCAGAAGCAGGACTTCAGCAGCACAGGGGATATAAAAGCAAATTAGATCAGTGCTTGAGGAATTCAGACATCTGGTTCAGGCATCTGTTTCCAGGACCAGCAACCATCTGAGTGGGCTCTAAAAACTCGACAAGCCTAAGCACAGTAGCAGCTTAGAACAAAATGACATGTGAAAAAGAGGTATCTGATTATTCAGAAGAATAAAAGAAGTAGAAAAAGAAGTAAGAAACACTGTTAACAGTCCTCATGCTTCCAAAATGGAAATTGTCTACCAATGCAGAGAGGGAGTGTTTCCTTTCTCAGTGCTTCTCCATGCAACAATTGGCTTTTCAATGAAAACCAGTTTAGTTAGCATATTTCCTCATATTTGGTAGATATTCTGTTCTGTGTTGTCATATAATCATTGCAAATTCACCACATAAAAAAGTTAAGGATATTGGTGGAATACTACTGAGGATCATTGCTTCTCAAGACATGGGCTAAGACTTTGCACACTTTTTTTGCACCCTTTGTACTCTGTGTGTAATGTGAATGATATGTGGGATGCTAGTTTCAGAAATACAGTCTCTGTGGTGTTTCAACATCTCAAATTTTGACAACAAAAATGCATAGTTATTCATAAGTAGGGCAAACCAATTGTTTCATCTGGCTGATTTCTGATACTGGCCAATGCCAGATATTTCAGAGAAAAGTATAAATTGCAATATGTAAAATACTTGCAGTAATTGAATTAACAAAAAATCTACAATTTAAATTTAAGCAAAAAGAAGAACATTTAGTCCCCAGTCAGTTACTAACCAGCTGAAACAAGATGTCTAAATTTATTGTTATGTTTTGCCATTTTATAAGCATAATTTTGAAAGATCTTTATCAGTTCATTTATGAATATGGAATATAAACTGTAATACGAAACTACTGACCACAATGATAGGCCATGTCAGCAATGCTAATTTTATGAAGGGAAATTATTTTTCATACACTCTACTGTAATCTATTGATTTAAGCATAAAAAAAAGAAAGATAAGAGCTCCTGCTCTAGTATTCTTTCCCTCCATTTCAATCTTGGACAAATCACTTAATTTTATGGTCTCTACTTCTTTTTTACTTGCAGAAGATAAAATTATTTGGAGATTAAAGACCTACGGTGTTGATCTTCATCCATTTTGAACATCTGTAACAGAAAACTCAAAATACCTCCAAAAAAACCCCAAACAACAACAACAACAACAACAAAAAAAGATGAACATTCACCCTCACTACATATTCAGAGTATGGATAATAAGGCAGGGATGATGACAGTAGTTAACTGTCTGTCCAATGTCGGAGTAGAATTACTCTTTTTTAGGTTTTCGAGAATCTTTTTGCTACTTTAGCTTTTACAGTTCATATTCTGATGCCTCAGTACATTCTCCTAATTAAATAGCTTTACCTTTATTTCTTATTCAGGACACCTGAATCATATTGTTGATTATGGATATTTTTTTATTCTGTGATTTTTACAGGCTGCTACAGCTTTTTGCGCTGCCGAGGCTCAAGAACTGCCTTTGTCTCCTTACTGAGCCATTAAATGCACTGCGTTTCTGGACCACTGATACTGCAGTGCATTTGTGCTACTCAGTTCTGACAAAAATTTACAAGTACTTAACCTTTTCAATTGAGAGAAAACCTTCCATTTCTGAATGCTACTGCACATATGCTCATTTCAGATTCTGTTTCTTAACAGAATATAAAATTATGTATGACAGAAACTAATGACATCATTAGCAATATTGGGTTGGTACCAGATGAAATCTAGACCCTAAGTAACTATATATATAAAGTATGATATATGAAAAAGAAAGTCAGAAATAAGCACTGTCTTGTACTTTCTGGACAAATTTAAAAAAGAACCATAAGTAAAGTGACCAGGAATTATGCTGTGAATGTGTCTGAGAAATAAGTCACTTTATTTTTGTGATGAATGTACAAAACACCCTTCATGATTGCAAATGTATTTGACATATAAATATTCTCCAAATGTCTTGGATAAACAATTTTTGGTCTGTGCAACATTTACACGCTGTTTAGTGTAACCACGTTCTACTGCTTTTTGGCATGAGAGTGCAGACATCTCTGAGAGTGTATGCTTATTCTCCCTCTTCTGGATTTGTTTCAAAGGCAGAATTACAAACAACAAAAAGATCTCAAAGGGATATTTTTCTTTCAAACTGCATACAAGGAATTCACAAAATTTCTGGAGGAAGCTTTAATATTTGGGCCCTCTGGAGATGTATAAAGTGCATAGAAGGTAAAACACATATCCCTGATTAAACTCAACACTGAACACAGCCTCTTGGCTGCTAGCAGTGTTACACAGAGGGGCAGGCAGAAAGGGTGATGAGGCAAAATGCTGTAAACCCTCTAACTGTTCCTGCTGCAGCCACTGTTGTCATCCACAAAGAGGAGCTGGAGACCCATGACAGTGGGGTGCATAAGGCGATGTCTTCTGCGAGGAGCCCAAAGAAAAATGAAGAATGGTATTGTGGATAGTAAAGTATTTTCTGCAGCTCTTTTTGCAACTGCATTAATGTTAATATCACATTATCAAAGCACGGATTGTCCTCCCTTCCAGAGGGCATAAAGCCTTTCAAGGGATTCAGAACTGACTACACTGGCAGTACGCCCACTCATTCTGGTAGCCTGAGACAGTGTTGACAGAAGCATGTTGGTATAGAAAGAATATTACAGCATGGCTGTGCTTCAAAACTGTAGTACAAAGTAAAGCGTTTCATCTAGTTGCCCTGTCTTCCATCACAGCTAAATCAGCTCCTGATATCCTAGGGGTGGGAGCAATCTTCTCTCTGTCCCTGCACTGGACTCTGAATTTCTCATATGAAATAAAAATAATGCTATCTAAAATGCTTTAGTGCAGAAATGGATCCTTTTTCAACGGGTGAATAGATTTTTTTTCCTATTCTCTTTCCTTTTTCTTCTATTCTTTTTTTTTTTTTTTTTTTACCCCTGACAAAAGAGGAAAAAAGAGGTCTCTTGCATCATATGAGACCTACTAAAATGACATCAGATTTGCAGCTGCTTAGCTGGATCTTCTGATTTTTATCCTGCTTTCATATTCCATGTGTGTGTCTGTGTGGTAACCCCCAAGACACAGATTTTTGATGAGCAGGACAACGGACTTTCATTAGTAAGAACACTTTTTCCCCCTTCAAAATCATTCCTTTTCCTTCTAATAAAATTTCATGTTATATTTTTGTTCATATTATGAAGATTCTATCTCCAATAACATCAGTTTCTAAATAGTCAGAGTTGACAAGTTTTGGAAAGCTTTGGAAAGTGCTGTCACACACTCTTTTTTCCTTTCATTGCAGTATCAGTATTATTTCAAGCCTTTTGTTTTGTTAGCACCAGAAAACATTGAATATAAGCAAATGTTCCTAAGCACAGTCACAGAGACTCCTAAGTTAAGAACAGTAATATCTTACTCTTTAATATAACTACATAGTTCAAGAACCAAAATTGTTTAGCCAATGATATATTAATGGTAAATACTGCAAAACTTGCAGAATATGAGATACAAAAACTTTTCAGTAAAATCTACTAATATGCTGAGCATGATTTGCTTTTCAGTATTGCTGTATGTTAAGCTTGTAAATAACTTGTAAATAACACTGGGTAATTCTATTACAGAAATGTGAGCCAAAACAACATTTAACATCAATTATAAATGATAAAATTCAGAAAAATTGTAGGAATTCTTAGAAACAGCTCTCAGAATATTCTTGGTGTCTTTCAGTTATCTGGTTCTGGAAAAGAAATTCAGAATTTGGAGGTGATCTATTTGTTTACCTTAAGTATATATATGAAATTACTTCTTATATATATACATATATATATAGGAAATTAGCTGTATCTGGGGAAAAAAACCAAACAAACCCAACCAAAAATCGTTGTTTCCTAAACTGGATGGTAGATAATCCACACCAGTATCTTTGTGAATAACATACTCATTTCCTATTGTCTCTGGAACAAAAGAGTATTTTAGTTTTACGACATAACATGCAGTATTTGTCTTTCCTACATACCTTATCTGTGAGTTACTACCAGATGTTTAATCTTTCCATTCTGTCGCAACTATATGAGAGTTTGTTTTGAATGAATTCCATTACTGCAGATATCATAATGCTCTGTTCTTCTAGAAAAAAAGCCTTAATTAATTTCTTTAGTTGTAATTTTATCTCAGGCAGGTGCTTCCTTCATTAAAAAAAAAAAAAAAAAAAGGCATTTGATTGTTTATTAAAAATTACAAATGTATTGGAAAATTTGCAATGTCTCTGTAATAGCTACAGAGGGAGAAGAAAGAGAAGAAAAGCAAAAAGTGGAAGGGAGGGGAAGGGAGGAGAGAAGACTGGAAGGGTGAGGACAGGAGAATGCTAAGGAGAGGTAAGAGTGGAAGGTTAAGAGAAGGAGAGGACAGGGGAAAGTTAAGGAAAGGAGTGGAGAGAGGAGGAGTAATTAAAGGACAAGAGAAGGGAAGGGTAAGGGAAAGAGAGGGAAAAAAAGGAAAAAAATAAAAGGAAAAAGGAAAATGCAACCTTTAATTACCAGTCACATCTCTGGAAAAATAGATTTCATGCTTATAGTTATAGATCTAAAAGACAATGATGGTGCAGGCTACAATGATACCTCTCAATTTTTTTCTGTTCATTGGTCATCACTGAATTTGAATTGCATGTAAGTCCAGATACTAACTTTTTAATAGCTCAGTACTGGCTTTCTAAAAAGTTTGACATCCCCTTAGTTTGATTCTAGAAATCTAAAAATATTAAAAATTATTTGATAAACTCATGTGGTACACACTTGAGAAATAAATGTACTAGCATTTTAAAGGTTGCAAAGTATGGGGGTTTTTTAGGTTTTTGGGGACTCCTGGCTGGATTTTGTCATATCTAAAACACATATAACATGAAGACCTATTTGTGAAACATATCTTGTTTTTCTTTGAGCTGGACATACTACAAAACTGCTTGATTTAAGATACAAGGTGGAATATTTTATAATATTGCCTTAAAAAAATAAAGATAATATTTTCTAGTCTGGAGCTTCTCAAAAGAATCATATGAGCAGCATCCAGTCTCCAAACAGGCAACACCCCTTTAGAAGAAGCTGGAACAGGCTATCATTTGCAAGGTAACATCTGCCTAAGGCAGAACCTATGAAAAAGAGGACGAGACTGGTCTTAGTTTATAGAATAGGTGCATATAAACACCAGGGATACTGAGTGGATCTTGGGGAAGAAAGAAGAGAGCATTCTGGTTTCATTTCCTCCTTTGAAGATGAGTTGGGCCATCTCAGTCACAGAGGCTAAGAACATCAAAGACTGTGGGTATCAGAGCCTGTTGGTAGCAAAAAACCCATAGTATCTTTTACCCAAGGTTCAATTAGTATGTTGGATTTATGTATGATTTGCAATTGTTGATAGAGTACCTAGTAGTTAAATATAAATAAATGCTTGCCTGAAGTTCTAAAATTTGCTTGGTGTTTCAGTCTCAAAATACTTCATGGCAGTATGATCTGATTGTAGTCTGGTGTGCTTCACTGCAGAGACAGCTGTATTCACCAAGTGCTGCTCTAGATAGTTTTGTACTTTAAAAATCATGTACAATGCCAATTGGAAAACATCCAGGAAAATCTGGTCCAATAATATGGAAAAAGTCACATAGCAAAGTCAACACCATGTTTTCCTCTTTATCCTTTCCTACTCATTTCCCATATCTATTAACGCCTACAAGGAATTCCTCATAAAACAAAGAAATGCTTCCTTAAAAACACATAAGTTAATCTCATTATAAGTATAAAGTTTCAATTCACAGACAATTTTACATTATAGGCTGCTTGGAAGAGAAAAAAAAAATCATTGCTGAGATAACGCAGTAGATGATCTAGAAGCAATTAGGAAAAAAAAAAAAGTTAATTAAATCTGTCCTGAGACTCCTGACACAGCTGAGCAGCTGTTGCCTGTTCAACCATTCTGGCTGACCAAACACAAGTCTAAATTTCTTTGGAGTATTAATTGATTGGAGATTGTAAATTTTTACTGTTCTTCTTTTCTCCACCAGTAGTTCTCAGTTAAAAGACCCAAGCATAAGATGAGTCATTACAAAAATGTAAACAAAAATTAGTTCCTCACCAATATTAAAAAAATCTATTAGGTTTTTTTTGCTGAGAGCCAAATGATTAACTAATAAGGTAATCCAAACTAGTCTTTTAATCAGTAGTGAATATCAGCTGCACAGTTGTTTCTACCTTTTATCTGCAAAACAAATCTGTTTGTTTCCTCTCCAGCTGTACTGGCACGTAATCATCTCTGACAGTGAGAGCTGCAAAACTCAAAATACCTCTGCATGTCTGAGCTGAGGAGACCAATGCTGCCTCAGTTCATTACAGAAACAATAGCAGGGTGCAAAGGCTGTCTGGGGACTCTACCAAATTTAGATCCAATTATCTGATCCTAGCAGTTGTACATTATCATTAATTAGATTGAAGCAAATACTGTATTGAGAGTCATGGAATATGTCTTATTTAACATACCTTCCCTAACAAAGCTGAAAAGGCTGGGAAATGTACAGAATTAAGAAAGAGGCTTTGTCTTTAAGACAGGTAAATTCCAAAAACAGTGCTACAGAGAACGGGACAGCTGTCAGATACCGACTGACAGTACCCAAATTGCTCAAAAAGCAAAACACTGCAAAAGAAAAACAGAGTCTTCAAATTGATTTAATGTTGATCTAACACTGGGAGAAAATTTTTATTCTCATATGGCTCATATCCAAAATGCTCTTGTTACTTAATAAGATAACTGTTAATGGCAGTAGGTTGTAAAATGACAGATTTTAGATAAATGCATGACTGTGTAGTACTTGGCAGGAAATTGAGTCCTTTTTGTCTATGCTTCAAATACAGCCCACTTGCTTAAAACCTGAAGTTGCCATGGATGGTGTTTCACACACTAGAGAGCAAAGTTGTCAACTCAGTAAGCTTCCCATCTGAGTTTGTACTGGAGACAAATAGTCCCAGCTGGTACCAACAGGCATCCTTACAGGCAATGTGAGTAGAAACTAAACTATACTGGCTGCAGAGACAGAAATTCTACCTTGAAGATAGACTTCTGCTGAACAAGCCTAGGACAAGGACAGGAGTAGGTAACAGTGCCAAGGCTTTTTCTACTGGTTAAGTAGATCCAGGAGACCTAATTGTGAGTTGGACTAATGCAGTGCAAAGGTTATCCAAATAATACTTACAATTAAAGTTAATTATTTTGTTTGAACTTCATACCAGTGTCTACCACCCAAAAGATTAATCAAAAGATACAGAGGGCTGAAAGTGCTATTTGACGTTTATTCTGCCCTTCCAACCAAGTAAATCTAAAAGAAGGAACTGTTGGTTTCATGATCGGTAAAATTATCTGCATCTATCAAAAACAGAGCAAAATGGAACATCTTGTAAAATAGCAATATCCATTTGATGAAGGATTTTAATGCTTGTTTTTGTCAATCCAGTGTGTTTTAGCAGTGTTAAATTTACTTGCTTGCTGGGAGAGTAATGAGTTAATTGGTATTAAAAATGCCACTTGCAAATCCATTTACTAGTTTGTACTCAATGCTTTCTTCTGTGACAAATCTCAGAACAGAGAGCTGAGCACACTAGAAGCTATTTCGTTTTAATACATGTGTATAACTGCATTAGTTTCAGATGGCTAAACAGGTAGTACAGTATTTTGAGCAGTCATTTCTGCATTTATGCATATGCTAAATTCTGTGTCCAACATAACATGAAATAGTGGGTACATTTTTGCGCTGTCAGACATCTCGCTTCCTGGTGCTTTCCTGTATCTTTTAAACAAGAACTGCTGATTAAGAAGAAAATGATGCTTCCTTTTTTCAAGTGGTTCTGAAGGAATTATAGTATATTCTAGCAATGGCAAATGATGTAAGAAAGAGAGCTCAGTGTAAAGTACAGATAAATTCAACAAGTTCCACAGTTTGTTCATGGCAGAGCTATCAAATCTCTTGCTTCATGAAGGACTAGATGGTTTTATTTTTTTTTAATGTATTGTGCAAATTCATTCAATTTTCTATTTAACAAAGACTTTCATTCGATAAAGGCTACTAGTCATTATATAGCCAAATTTGTAATATGCTGCAAATTTATATTTTATTAATAAAATATGCACATGAGGAAAAAAGCTACAGCTGGTGCAGATGAGCTCTTCTGCACACTATTTTTACTAGTTACTCATGCAGCAATGATTTACAATTGAGCCCAATGTGCTTAGTGATGTGTTATTTTGCCACCAACATATGGTTGCAGGAATGCCAAATGTATTTTGTCCAATAAGTACAATGAGCAAAGTTGTTGTTTTGCAGAAAACTAATACAAAGCACATCCATATGCCTGTGACAGTCTATGTAGTAGGGATTTTTCAGCTTGTCCCGAAGATGAGGAAATGCACACAGTTCTTAAATTCTTAATTTAGTGTATTATGTTGTTACAGTATACATGTACATCTCTTCTTTTACAAGTGGCAGAACACATTTTTTTTCTCAGAAAGCTAGTAGATATGATACAACCTAAACCAGAAAAAAAAATACTTATACCATTTGGGCCTTGGGACAACTGGTTAAGGGATCAAGAGCACAAGTAGTGTTCTCCTCTATCCCTGTATTTGCAGCGAATGATGAAGGTAGATATGGAAGAACCAGCGTATCAATACCTGGCTCTGAGTCTGGTGTCACTGGCAGAATTTTGGGGTTTTTGATCATCAGTCAGTTTGCACAACACCAGGCCTGCTGGCAACAGATGGGGTACACTTGTCTAGAAGAGGGAAAAGGATTTTTGCACAGGAGTTAGCAGGGCTCATTGAAAGAGCTTTGAATTAGATTTGAAGGGGGAAGGGGATAAAAGCAGGCTCACTAGAGATAAGCCTGAGGGTGGGAAGGCAATGTTTGTGGGACAACGTGCTAGTGAGGACCTTCAGTCTGATATCTCAGTGGAGGCAGGGGATGGAGAACCATGTGACAGCAAAGACACAAGGGCTATTGATGAGTTAGAAACCATTGAAGTGCCTTAGAGTGGTCATGTAGGAGTTAGGGCTTCTCCTCTCAAAAAGTTGATGAGATCAGTAGCCCAGCTGAAGTGCATCTACACCAACGCACGCAGCATGGGCAACAAACAGAGGGAGCTGGAAGCCATTATACAGCAGGAAAACTGTGATAGAGTTGTCATCATGGAAACATGGTGGGACGATTTGAACAATTGAACTGCTGCAATGGATGGCTACAAACTCTTAGGAAGACATAGGTAAGGAAGGAGAGGTGGGGGGGGGGGGGGTAGCCCTGTGTGTTAAGGAGTGTGTTGATTGTTTAGAGCTTAATGATGGTGACGATAGGGTTGTTAATGGGTAAGAATGAAGGGGAAGGCCAATAAGGCAGATCTCATGGTGGGAGTCTCTTACAGACCAGACCACTCAACTAGGATGAAGAGGCAGACATAATATTTCATAAGCAGCTGGGAGAAGTCTCACGATTGCTAGCCGTTGTTCTCGTGGGGGCTTTCAACTTACTAGATGCCTGCTGGATATACAACACAGGAGAGAGGAAACGGTCCAGGAAGTTCTTGGAGTGTGTGGAAGATAACTTCCTGACACAGCTGGTGAGTGAGCCAACTAGGGAAGGCAAAAAGGCGAGTTTATGGCCTTTGGAAGAAGGGGCAGGCAACACAGGGGGAGTACAAAAATGTTGTTAGGCTATGCAGGGAGAAGATTAGAAGGGCCAAAGCCCACCTAGAATTTATCCTGGGGGTGTTTCCCTGAGTAAAAAACCTGGGGGTATTGTCGACAGCTGGCTGAACACGAGCCAGCAGTGTGCCCAGGTGGCCAAGAAGGCCAACAGCATCCTGGCTGGTATCAGGAATAGTGTGGCCAGCAGGACTAGGGAAGTGATTGTCCCCCTGTCCTCTGCACTTTTGAGACCACACTTTGAATACTGTGTTCAGTTCGGGGCCCCTCAGTACAGGAAAGATATTGAGGTGCTGGAGTGTATCCAAAGAAGGACAGCGAAGCTGATTTCTAGAGAACAAGTCTTATGGGGAGTGGCTGAGGGAACTGGGGTTGTTTAGTCTGGAGAAAAGGAGGCTGAGGAGAGACTTTATGAATCTCTATGTCTCCCTGAAAGGAGGTTGTAGCAAGGTGGGTGTCAGTCTCTTCTGCCAAGTAACAAGTGATAGGACAAGAGGCAATGGCTTTAAGTGGTGCCAGAGGAGGTTTAGATTGGATATTAGGAAAAATTTCTTCACTGAAGGAGTTATCAATTACTGGAACAGGCTGCCCAGGGAAGTGGTTGAGTCACCATCCCTGGAGGTATTTAAAAGATGCGTATATGTGGTGCTTGGGAACATGTTTTAGTGGTTGGACTTGGCAGTGTTAGGTTAATGTTTGGACCTGATAATCTTAAAGGTCTTTTCCAACCTAAAAAATTATATGATTCTGTGATTCTATTTAACACTTCCTAGAGTTTTAATGTCAGGCATAATTAGATACTTCCCACAAAACTTCCAAGCATTTGTTTTCAGAGCTGATATTGTCCACTACAAGTGCAAGAAGCAGCTGTGCACATATACTGATTATCCCTCTGCTTTAAATGATGATAAATATTCGATTTTCCCTGCAAAGAACCACAGGAAGTTATGTGTAAAAAACCCCTAAACCAACAATCCCAAATAAACCCCCCCAAAAAACCCAAAAATGATGCTGTACACAAATGACAGCTGGTTCTTGGAGAGTGTCTTTTGTATATGTTTCAAGTACTTCCAGATTCCTGCCTTTCTCAACCATGACATATGGCTGCTAGAGGAATTCTGTCATCACTCCCATACTAAGGACTACTGAGCAGGAGCATTGTACTTCCTCTTGCTGTGCCAAAGTCTAACACTTATTGCAATGAAAATGGCTTACTGGGTTTGGACTCATGTTCCCGGTCCAAGAGCTGCCCCCATGTATGGACATATCAGCCTGGGTCACCACTTGCTCAGGTATCTTTGTGCAGTGCAGGCATGTCCTAGTTATGAACCTGTTCTGATTTTAAGCAAGCAACTTTAATGGCTAATAAGAATCATTATAATGTAGATTGTTACAATGTTAAAGCTTCAAGGCCAAGCTGTCACTCCTACTCAGCTTTCAATTTTTGCTACCTCAGCCTGATATTTTCCTGAATCTAATGCATTCATCCTATTTATAAATCCAATGTTTCTGGTTTGTTTTTTTTTTTTTTTTCCTGACAACCAGACTTTGCAGAACCACTTTTTTTTTTTTTTTTTTTTTTTTTTTTAACATGTGGCTAGAGGGATTGGACCAGTAGGATTTTGAAGCTGTAGTACAATGTTTATCCCATTTTTGATGCCTCAAAATCATTCTCTGTACTCTATAAGAAACACATTTCTGTCCAGAAAACCATGTCAATAAGTAGGGTCTAGTGTGAGGACCCTGTTCAGCAGTTCATTGGTGATGTGCTGGCTTATGTAATAATGGAAAAATTCTCTTTCTTGAATCTCATCTGTTTTCTACCTAGGGTTTGTTTGGGGTTTTTTGTTGTTGTTTTTTGTTTGTTTGTTTTGGGGGTTTTGTTTTGTTTGTTTTGTTTGGGGTTTTTTGTTTATTTGTTTGGTTTTGGTTTTTGTATTCTCTCATCTAGTACCTTTATTGTACTTCCAGGCTTCATTTTTCTTTTCTCATTTCAGGGGTCTTCATATTCCACTTTTCCCACTCAAGGATTTCAGTCCTTTTTCTCTGCACTTTCTCCTCCAATTCAAAACCTGCTGTCCTACCACTTCTTTCTAATTTAAAAGAAATTTGAAAACCTTTCAAATGAAAAAGAGTCATAATTTGTAGTAACTTAGACATCTTGTGAATCAAGTATAACATCTTTTGTTATAACTTACCAGGATGAACAAATTATGAGGAATCAGAATATTATTATAAAAACCTGTTTTCTGGGAAGAATGTACCCTAAGAGCAAAGTTTCAGATTCATCATGTTGATAGTTTTTGATGTAAAAATATTAATTTTTAATTTCATGTGTGTGCAATACTATTTAACTTCTGTGAGGTGAAGATAGTGAGGTATAGCACTTCTAGGAAATTCCTAACGCAAGGAGTACTTAATCCGGGTGTTGGGATCCTAACTTTTGATATAAAATTCTATGGTTCTTTTATTAATTTCCTGAAAGTGCCATTCACCTATACATTTTTGAGGCAACATCATTACTAACATTAATACAAAGGTATTTTCTTTATAAACTTCAGTTTGTCATGTTTAAGAGCAAGGAACAAAAGTGCAAGCAAGCACCTAAAAGCAATATCATTTATCATTAGACCGTGAACATTAGGAAGGGCAGAAAAATATTTATTCCCCAAAACTAGGAGAACGTTTGAATATATTAATTTCATGAAACCAATTACTGTTTCTGACTAGCATGTGATTTTAACAAGAAATTTAAGCCTTTCATGATTTGATTCTTCACTTACAAGCAGTTTTCTTGTTATTAAACTTTTCTTGAAAGTTATATTGCAACAGACTATATTCTGATCTTTACCCTAAGAAGTGGATATCTATTCTGCATAACAACATAGCTGAATATTACATTACTTAATCCTATTGTTATTCTCATTTGTATGGAAGTTTAGTTCTTCCAAGAGGCTGTTACTATTTACTGCAAAAGTTCTAATTACTAAATCAGCCATCTTTGATTCATAGAGGCTCTCCATGTTGAGAATTAAGTGCCTATGATGTAGTTTGTGCTGTATGGATATTACCTTAAATTAAAATACTGTTTCCAAATTAGTTTATAAAATGTGTGCAATCTATAATAACTATCAGGATTTTCCAGAAGTAAAATCACTTTTTTTTCAGAGCTGAAAGAATCATTTCACATTTATACATAATCCACAGGACAACTATCAGGCTTGTAGCTTCTACAAATACTAAGTGCAGATATGATAGTACTTACATTTGTATTGATAGTAATTAATGAAAGTGGAAATCTGTGACCTAGCATTGAATCTGTCAGCTAGAGTTGGGATAGCAGAACTATGCTTTTGTGAAGGCCCTGAGCTCACCTCCCTCCCTCTTAGGGATTTGGCCACCCGCACTCAGAGCCAGATTTTGTTGCAGCTGTAAGGAAACAGCTATTTGAGAAAAAGCTGTGAGAAATGAAGACTTGCTACCCTTTTCTGCAGAGCTAGTTTTAAGCTCAGGCCCTCAGGCTTGGTCTCTGCCTGAGCTATGCAGTGGTTATTCCTTTTCCTGGTCATTTACCTTGCAGACCTGAAACCTGACCCTTGGATTTGACTTCCTGGTGTACCATCAACCTGCCTTATTGCTATAGACTTGTCTGATCTAGATTGAAGCTGACCTTTGTTAGTATCTCTGGACCTACTCTGCGCTATTGGCGTGGGTACTGTGGGACTGTGCCCTTGTCAGTGAGAGCACTGCCTTGCTGTCACCCTCGGCACCCAGCTTACTTTCCCTTGGGAAGCAGCCCATTTCTACTCACTTGTGCCTGTGGAGGCAGGTGCATGTGCACGCCAGTGAGCTCTTCTATGCTATGATAGTAAACTTAATCAGAGGGTAGAGACTCACTTTCTAGAGTTTGGTCCTTATGAAACTATTTCCTTATGTATCATGACTGAGATAAAAGAACTCTTCTCAGTCAGAATAACTTTCAGTATCAGATACTAGTACTGATGAATTTCAAAGTCATCAAGCATACATCAGTATACTATGCTTAAGACTATTAAGGAACATGTTGCTTTTTGTTACTCTGAGTCCCTGCCTCGAAACTAGTTTGTAAAATAAGGTATACGACAGACCTATTATAAAATCCTCTTAACACTGAAGTTATTGGGAGTCATAAATTGTCATAGATTTCAGCGTCACTAAATTTTAGTCCTGAAACTTTGAATTTATACTTCTTATATGGAGTCACTTCCTCTCAGGATAAATTCCACCAAATGACATTGCATTGCTGTAACAAAGAAGCCTCTTTTGTGAATGCTAAATGACTTTTAAGGCTTGAGAACTGTTGTGGAGAATACTGCATGAAAATTGTTAATCTTAGTTTCTGAATATCTGATAATCCCTTCTCTGAAGGGAGTCACTTTCCAAACATTATTTATTAAAAATTGTGTTTATGCTAATCATTGATGAAAAGACTTACAGCAGACAAATAGTATGTATAGACACAAAATTAGTCAATAAGAGAGAGTATTAATTTTAAAAATTAAAATATTTTGTAATTATTTTTAGATCAAAGGACTGCCTTGTCTTATAATATGTCTCTGAATGTGGTCATTAGTGGATTCTTGAGGAATACTTCTTTTTAACAGGATGTATTTAATGTCATCCTTCCTCTGATCTACTATCCCTGGTTGGAGTCATCATCTTGATCTGTAAATGGACTATTATCTTTAATAGTCAATAGAGAACCACAGATAATGTTTATTCTGTGAATTTGCTAATCCCATTTTGAACTCACTTACAGTTCTGACATGTATAACTTCCTGAGGCAATCAATTTTACAAATACTTATCTGTAGCATAAAAAAAATTCTTTGCTTTATAATGACTTGAGTTCAAATACAAGCCAGGTCCATGGATTTGGCTAATTAACTTAAATTTATGTATGAAATCAAATGTTAAAAAGTACAAAAATCAGAGTGATTCATGAATGCAATTCATACTCCTTCAAATACCTCATCTATGCCTGTTTGAAGTTTATATCTTGTAGAGTCATCAGAAATAGTGGTTGTCTTTGAAAGATTTCATGAGTCTTGCAGTCATGCTGTTTTGTTTAATAGCCTTGGGTCCTGGCTCAGTATTGAATGTTAGACTCATCATCATCATCATGCCCTCAGGCATAAGACCTTTACCATTCAAGGACTCAAACAGATCAAAAATTATATGTACAGAAATCGGAATTGGCAGGACTAGAATCTAAATTTGTGTAAATCATGAAAATGTTAGTTTATATGAATGTCATAGGCCACGTTATTCACAAAGATTTAAACACTAAGTAAATTTGATGTGAAAAATTAGATCGTGTTTACATTGATTTGCATTAGAAAATGCATTTTTTTCTGTAGGTTATGTAAAGTACACAATATTGTTGACAGCAGCATTGCTGCATTATATGTTTCCTTCAACAAACATTTAATCAAACTTCAACAGTTCAAATATTAGAGAGAATATTAGAGAAGCAGCAACCAGGGCTGTTAAATGTTTTCTCCATAGATAGTGTAGATTTCCTTAAAGCCTTAAAAATTCATCTATCTGGCCACATCATAGAGGTTCTTCAAACCAGTGTCAAGAATGTCAGTAGGCCATGAAATACAGGAAAGAATTATATATATCCTCTGAAATGATCTTTTCATCTGAGGAAACATAGCACTACAACATTGAATAAAGGAATTACATTTCAATGCAAGTAAATTAACATCCAGCTGTCAAAGTCCTGTTAAAAAAACTGAATGCTTTCTAAGTTCATCAGTTGTAACTGGAATCAGATGGAACTTTTTTCCTCACTTATCATTATTTTGTTTTGTTGTTTCCTTCTCCTTTGCCAACTAGCCATTTTATGAAACAAAATGTGTAGTCAAAGAATTGCTTTTTACTCAACATATTATTGTAAGAGATTCAGAGTTTTGGCTTGTTGAAACAAGCATCTGTTACTCTTAAAATTCTAAAAAATTCAAAACAATGCATTTATTCACCATTCCAGGGTAAGATGCTTAGCCCCCATATAGTCATCTTGAGATACACCTGTCTTAGAGATTTCAAAGCTACTTTAATTGTGAAACCTTTCTTCTGGTTGTTATAAAGTCATTACAGCTGTCAAGAGGTATATGGAGCTAGAGGGAGAACCAGCACAGCTCTGTATTACCTCTTCCCTCAGAGCTACCATCTGGAAAGTGGCTGGTGAAAGATACTTACCACAACAGTCCTTTGCTCAGAGAATAGCTGGTCATTAAACTGGTGGATAGGGGTGTGGAGTAACTACTGGAGGTGGCTTATTGAGACCAAAGCAGTGTTGAGGAGACTTCCAGGGTGAATATGCAAAGAATCTGTTCCATAAGCAACGTGACATACAACCTTAGATGTTGGCAAGCACCAGGGGAGTGTACTGTGCTGACTCTGAGACAAACAGCACAGAGGGTGGAGCGGAGTGGAGACACTGCAGCCAGGTTCTGTGATAACATGAACTAATAAACTGCATAGTTGTTACCCTGAGCCAGTCCTGAGCCAGCAATACTCCATTTTCTGTCGAAATCATATCCTTTGGTTGAACCTTGCTCATTATAATCTCATTATAATACCAAAACACACCTCCGTCCCAAAGGCTACGTGCCTCCAAGGTGCAACCACCCCTCACTGAACAGGCACTCTGAATTTCTTTAAGTCTATAACTTTAAAAGCAAAGCAACGAGGTTTTACATCAATCATAACAAAGGTATGCATGACTAGAGTCACTCAAGCTCCACCTGAAAGTAAGAAAAGAGTATAAAATTGGCTTAAGAGAGGGGGATGTTAGGGAAGACACCATTGCAGACAAGTTGGGAGGACATCACTGACTTCTGGGACCAGTCGATGGGCTGAACCTCTCTTCCCCCCCATAGGGATACCTATTGGGTGAGATTCGAACACTCAGCTATACTGAGTGCTTCCTTGGGAAACAGAAAATCTCTATAGAGTTGTTTCATAATTTAATATATTTGCAGTTGACTATATTATTCATGTTCTTGGTACTTGCACGTGCTTTGCAGACAGTGTATTTCTCACCGGCAATCCCAAAGAACCTGTACTTCTGTAATCGCTTCAATAAACTGCACCATTTATTAATCTAGCTGTGAGATTTCTCATTGGACGCGACCAAACTCCTTAAGTACGGCTGTGCTAGTCCATTGAACGCAACGAGATTGAGGGTGCCTTGCACAATTGATGCATTTGTAATCATGATAGTTGTGGTGGGCTGACCCTGGCTGGGGGCCAGGTGCCCACCAGAGCCGCTCTATCACTCCCCTCCTTCACTAGACAGGGGAGCAAAAGTATAACGAAAGGCTTGTGGATCGAGATAAGGACAGGGAGAGATCACTCACTAATTGTCGTCACGAGCAAAACAGACTGAACTTAGAGAGGAAATTCATCTAATTTATTACCAAGCAAAACAGAGTAGAGGAATGAGAAATAAAATCAAATCTTAAAACACCTCCCACCACCCCTCCCATCTTCCCGGGCTCAACTTCACTCCCAGCTTCAACTTCCACCCCCACCAGCGGCACAGGGGGACAGGGAATGGGGGTTATGGTCAGTTCATCACACGGTGTTTCTGCCGCTTCTTCATCCTCAGGGGGAGGACTCCTCTCATCGTTCCCCTGCTCCAGCATGGAGTCCCTCTCACGGGAGACAGTCCTTCACGAACTTCTCCAACGTGAGTCTCTCCCACAGGCTACAGTCCTTCACGAACTGCTCCAGCGTGGGTCTCTTCCACGGGGTGCAGACCTTCAGGAGCAGACGGTTCCAGCGTGCGGTCCCCCACGGGATCACAAGTCCTGCCAGCAAACCTGCTCTGGCATGGGCTCCTCTCTCCACGGGGCCACAGGTCCTGCCAGGAGCTTGCTCCAGCGTGGGCTTCCCACAGGGCCACAGCCTCCTTCAGGTGCCTCCACCTGCTCTGGCATAGGGTCCTCCATGAGCTGCAGGTGGAATCTCTACACCCCCTCATCCTTCCTCCATGGGCTGCAGGGGTCAGCCTGCTTCACCATGGTCTTCACCATGGGCTGCAAGGGGATCTCTGCTCCGGCACCTGGAGCACCTCCTTCCCCTCCTTCTGCACTGACCTTGGTGTCTGCAGAGTTTCTTACATCTTCTCACTCCTCTCTCTGGCTGCAAAAGCTCTCCCTAACTGGTTTTTTCCTTCTTAAATATGTTATCACAGAGGCGCTGATTGGCTTGGCCTTGGCCAGCAGTGGGTCCGTCTTGGAGCCGGCTGGCATTGGCTCTATCAGACACAGGGTAAGCTTCTAGCAGCTTCTCACAGAAGCCACCCCTGTAGCCCCCCTGCTACCAAAACCTTGCCACTCAAACCCAACACAATAGTTCAATATATTGAACGTGATGAGACCTATAGTGCCAAACTGGGTATCACTCACAATCTAAGCCCAGCCCCCGGCCTCCCGCCCCTCTGATATCTGAGGACAAGCTGGAATGCAAGGGGGTTTATTTTCTGCCAAACCTCTTTACCCTTTAATGCAACAAGGGGTTATTATTGATATCATGCAATAGACATGGTAGGCAGTAGTGCATGTCTACCATCTTAAACATGTGGTAACCAAATAGACTGAAGCAAGGGGCGTTTGTGATTAAGTGTAAAATTTTCAGAAGTGTCTAAATACAGACTGAGAATAATTTTTAAAAACATGGTAAAACAATGGGTTTCATAATTTTTAAGAAAGACCTAAGTTATTCTCACTCATATTTTGTGCAGTGAAATATTTGCTGCACTCATGTTCTGAGCTACCAGGAAAGGACCTAAGCCAGCATCATCAGCACAGTGCTTAACCTAATATGTCTGTCACCGGCCCTATTAGTACAGTTTCATTGACCCATTTGTACACTTGATTTGTTCAGAGAGTGGCTTGAAAGAAATTTCATCTGCTCACAAATGTAGCAGGTAGACGCAGTCACCCTTCTGAGAATGAGCTTTAGCTTCTTGAGCACATAAATGAGTTTAAGAGATTTAGACTAATCTCAAAAATAGGATTCTCTTTCAGGCTTTTCCCATTTATGAGTAGACTGGAAATACTGTGAGATTATACCTTTGTTCAACAGTAATCTTCTGAGTGACAGTAAATGAAAATGCAGTCATATAAGATTCATTATATGGATTCTAATGAGACTTCCTCACCAAGTTCTTGGAATTTAACAAACAGTAAAGGACGGTAACTTTTCAGTGAAGCCTTTGGAAAATTAGGGTTTCCTTGTGATAAATTTGCAACAGTTTCTCTGGACTTACAGTTCAACAAATAATATCCTTTGCTTCCTTTATTATTTAACTTTGTTTAAAAAAGTAAACCACCGGTGCTAACATTATTAGCAGGATATCTGTAATAGTTTATTATGTCTTCAAGGAAGATCACCTTTGTGATCCACAAATCTTCTCAGTACTTTTTGATAACAACATGATTCATGGTCAAGACTTCCTATCTTTTGCTTTATCCTGAATATTAGTATAATAGCAGATTATTAGCCATGCATTTCAAGAAATGAAGAGAAAAGAGAGGAGGGAAGGGGAGGAGAGGAAATACCATTCAGTGACTGGGTCTGCTTAAATCTCGTTCAGTTTCACAACCAGATATACAAGCCATTATTCTGCATTTCTTTCTTCTGCAGCCTGGCCATATTACAGTTTTTTAAAAAAGTATAAGCGATTACTGACATGATTGATTCTAAATGTGATTTTTATCTGTGCACAAGTCATTGATATCTGTGCAATTAACCATATTTTCCATATTAACCATATTTTATCCTCATGTGGTGATGACATATACAAACTAGAAATTTCTATTTCTGTATATTCTAGTTTTGTATGTTTTTTTTCTTGACTGTAAGAATGTAAACCCATCAGTTTATGTGCAACTGGTTCTTTACCTAAAAGTGCAAAGCTTCATGGGCAGAATTGTTGAAGTATACCTCTCCAGGCACACCTGGCATGTATGATGTACCCTTCATATGGAAAATGACTGCTGTCCAGAGTTTTTGAGATAACATAGCAGAATTAAAAACACTAGGTTGAAAACACATAAAAATTATTGAAATCATGAGAGAAATCCTGCTGGTGGAGCACAGATTTAATGCTTTTACTGTTACTTAATTAAAGCTTACAGTTTAAAATATATATTCATTTGATTAATATGTGTCACTGATCTGATTTCCAGGGTATTGGACAGCAACCTCTTATGGTCACTGATGACATCTTCGTCACTTTTACACCAAACAAGAAAGGGAAAAAGTAATCTTATATGATCTCTTTTAGTTACAAAGCAAACACACATCTGCTTTTGATATTGCACAAGTACAGATCTGTCAAAAAAACCCCAAAATATATCTGTGCAAAAATATTTGACTGTAATACTGCATTGATGGAAGTAACAGACACCAGAGTTTTTATCAAGACAAATGGTATTTTTGAATGCAAAATGGAGACATTTTCCTGAATGTATTAGGATATCATAAACAGTAACTTCTAAAGAACATGACTAAAAGTGTTCAGTTCATCCTGACCAATAAAACATGTCAGATTTGAATAGTGTACAATAGAAAGGTATAGAAATTCAAGAAACAACACTGTGGACTGTAAAAATGATAATTCTGCCAAAATGAAAGATCGTATATTCTTCCTTTAGACAAGAGAAACTTTTTTTCAGTATGGCGTAGAAAATGAGGGAGATCCAGAGTTTCAAACAATATCCATTAAGCCATGGCATGCCCACTGGTGGATGAAAGTGGGGGTTTTTCCTTCTTTATTTTTATGAATATGCCAATGCCTACGGTGAGAGCAATAAATCAACATTTACAATTTCATGCAGCCATATGGTGGTTTCTTTGTTTTCAGAATTCACAGCAGTGATAAGATTTCAGATAATTTACAAAGTGATAAAAATGAGTCATGGTTCTCTGGTTGTTTCTAAGTACCCTTTTCAGTTTCAAGTCTCTTTTCTATATGATTCATCCATGATTTTTTTCTCTGACCTAAACAGTGGAAAACCCTGGAGAATGACTACACACATAGAAGAAACTGTAGATTCCTTGACCAACTGTAATAATAAAATGAAAATATTTGATGTGTTGTCTTGCGTATGCTAAGCAAACTCAGACCAGTTTGTCCTACTGACCAGGGACTGAAAAGAAGCAAAAACCTCTTCACAAATAGTTACATTAACAACAGAGAGGAAACCTCAAATAAAGTCTACTTATATAGAAAAGTAGGAGTGAAGGTGTGTGTGACCTATGTGTAAGACTAATTTTCACTGCTGAAAAGTATAGAACAACAATTGGATTTTTTTTGTATACATAACTTCCATGTTTCTTTTAATCGAACCCAAGATCAAGAGAGATGCAAAGATGACTTAAAGAGGTCTTTTCTTCCCGTCCTCAAGGATAATTTGTTAACCTGAAATCCTATATTTCTGAATTTAAGCTTCAAAGCATACAAGTATAATGAGTACTGTAAAAAAATAATATTATGAATATGTATTGTTTGAGTTGATCATACGTTTTCCCAGTTTAAAAAGAATTTCAGATATATTTTCTGATTGATTTAATGCCATAACTGCCATAGTCAACTGAACTCGTCATTGTTCTAAGTCTGTATATAATTATATTTTATTCTTCTGTACAAGTATAAACTGCATCATGTAGTGGGCTTTAAAATAAAAAGTATCTTATATAGAAAATAAATTTTAGATAAAAATGCATTAGGTTAATAATATATTTAATATATATCCAATAACATATTAGATAAATATAAAGCAATACACAAGGTTTATATAGTATCAAATATAGGATATTGTATTTGTAATTTGGAGTAACAAACCTAATTAATTTTCTTTACTAAAACTCTCATATGTTTAAAAGCTGACTGAAATAATAATAATAATTAAAAAATTATATTTTAAAAATTGAATTAAAATACACTCCCTTACTGTATGTTCCTTTTTTTCCTGTATGTCAAATACAGTTACTCAAAGTACCTGGCTTAGCTGGCTGCTTGTAACATTTTAAGCCATATGAAACCTGTCAGGACAATTACGTTTCTTACAGGGTCTCTAATTTTTTCATTTGGCATATAGGAATTACTATACTGATAGTCCACTAATCCTAACCTGAACTGCATTTTATCAAAGAAGGCTAATTGCCCGTGAAAGAAAAGTAATGTTTATAAAACAATCACGCAAACTATGTAAAAGTCATTGAAGATTGTTAATCTAACATAAATTGGATGCTAATGTGACTTTTAGGACAAGAGAAAAAAAAACACATAATCTTTTAATTTTTGTGGACCACTGTTTCTGAAGTACTGTATACTATCTGCTTAGATTAATGTTAACTAGAATTAGTAAATCAGAGTATTTTAAAATATCCTACCTATAACAAAATAGGATTATCAGGAATAGGATTGGGCTATCATCACCAATGGTTGACAAACTGTACTGTGTTTTATCTGCACTGTGTTTTATTAGGTCCTATTTTTAATAGTGGTAGAGCCAGTACACTGCAGAACATCTGAGAGATTGACCTCATATGGGTTTGTGCATAAAAACCCCAATATACTGTGTGAATAAGATTAATAGTGTTTGCGACCTGCTCATGGACTGAGATCTCTTAATGTATTAAGCAAGAGTAGGACATGGAAGTATTAGAATATGAGAATTAATCATACAGGCCAGATGGAAAGTCTGTCTGGATATCATGTCTCATACATTTATCAGTAGCAAGTGAGCAAGGAATAAGGTAAGAAAAGGTGAGATACATACATATGTATCTCACTTTTTCATATATATATATATATATGTGATCCTCAATGGCATCCACACTGTCAGGCTTAATGGCCAACAACAGAGTTATCCTTCAAATTCATTCCTATTATTGAGCTTTTGTGACTAACTGCTCTGCAAATAATTATTTACTATAAAGTGTGAAATATGAAAAAGTATTTTCTTTAAAGTGCTTCCTTTGAAACTGCTATCAGATAATTTTCTAGATCACCCTTATTTTTTCATTGTAAGTGTTTATTTTCTTTCACCTTCTTCAAACTCTATATGTATTAATACATTTTTACTATATCATTTAAATAAACAGCAATAGTCTATATTTCATTTATTTCTAGAGTTGTATGCAGACATGATAATAAAACCATGAGAATTTACTTTTTCAGGCAATAATGAGGCAATGCTCCATCTTGAATCAATACTAAATTCCATAGGATGCTTTCACTTTGGGTAGGCTTGGTGTAGGTCACAAAATGAATGTTCTGTTCCATTTTAAAGGTGGCAACACTGGGGGAAAGAATTGTATTTTTGTGAAGAGTTTTGGAAACTTTCAGAATGAACATAATTATATAATTATTTGCATATTTTAAAGTAAATGCATACATACTTTTGCAGGGTAGCCCTCAATGGATGAGGTCACAGTAGCAGTAGCCCAATGTCCAGAAAAAAGTACACGTACTGTCTTTAGAGCCATCTCTTGGCGCATTCAGTGTTACGTGTTTCTAATGTACCCATGGCTATCACTTTCTTGTTTTAATTCACATAATTATGGCTCAGTCCTTCAAAGATGTGTAACACATGTAAGTGTAGTACTGAAGTCACTAATTTGATGGTATTATTTGTGTGTATAAAGGTGAGCTTATATACAAATCTTTGCAGGGCTGGGCCAATGAGAAGAGGCAACATCAATGATTATGCAAAGCAGCTTCAAAAGGACACATAGTTCTGAGTGGAATTTGAACATTTACTTCCTTTCTGAATGTCTACTGAGATTTAATGCAGCTGTGAAACTAACTCTGGCCATAAGCAAAAATCACATATAGAAAGAAATGAAATGTCAGGTTTTTTTTCCTTTTCATAAAACTGTAAAAAATTTAGCTTTAAGATGGTTTTCATACATATGACTATAATTAGTAAGTTGATGCTGATGTACAATACCCTCAGCTAACAAATTTTCTAGATGTGGTTGTAGATGGCAGGAAGGAAAATGTACTGATTTACATTCAAAAATATAAAGGTTTTTAACCATTTCACTGTTTAGTTTGTAAAGTCACAAGATCTGTCACAAGTTTGTAGAGACACAACTGTGGACACTGTGGGCTCAGGACACCAAGTCATGAAAGAAGCATCTATTCTCTGACAGACTCTGTGGCTATTGAATTGACAACTCAAAAGTCGCTTCTGGATCTATTTCTTGTTCAACTGCTGATGCTTCTGAGTACTATTTCCTTTCACATACCTTGGTCTTAGAGGAATTTAGATTCTTCTGCTTACTGAAGATTATGCTCCTATTCAGGTCTTTACTGAAAGTTAAATCCAGTGTCCCCCTTCTCTCCCATTAAAAAAGAAGGATAATTCAGCTATTCTCAAGTATCAGTCATTTTTATACAAGTAAATATTGCATAGTCTTTCTTATAGTGAATCGAGTCTTATTTGGATATACAGAACTGTTAATTTAATGTATAGTTATAGTTAGATACACATTCTTTATAGAAATTAATATTGCACCTCACAGTGTGGCTTGCAGCAGCATTGTCGTCAATCTGAAGTATATAATGCTTAAGAAATAAAATACATATGTGATATTGTCTTTAAGTGATGTTTGTCTCTACTGCAGCGAAAGAACATCCCACTGCCCTGTTCAGTATTCTGACACTGATATATCTCTCAGCCTGTAAAATATGAATTACTAAACTTTTTTTTTTTTTTTTTTTTTATGAAGACTGGTTAAATAGCTGTTTAATTAGCTTGCTTTGCAGTTAGGAGGATTATAGTTGGATATTGAGAAGAAACTATCTAACTGCAAGAGCACTTAAGCTAAAACATTAAAATATCTTTCACTGGAGGTTGGTAAGCAGAGATTGCACAACTATCTTTCCATACATTATCTGACCTCGAGAACTGGAACCAAGTAGGGCTGGGAAGTCTTCAGGATGCATAGAGTATTTTGGAAGAATATATTTGGTTCGGTCTGTTAGTTTCTAAGAACTATGTCTGTCACATGATCCATTGCTGGTGTGCCTCTCTACAAATGTGTTGAAGGCAGAATGACAGGCATGCTTTGAAGGAAACTAATATGATTAATGGATTTTTACATCAGACATTTATAATTTTCAGAGATAATAGTGAGTTTAGTTCAACTCGTGACAGAGATGAGAGTTTAAGAGCTCACTTCCTTGTAGTGAGGGTGACATGGTATATATTACATATATTCTATGCCAAATTAAGAAAGTTATATTTTCTAAAGCACAAAATCCTGCTCTTCTTAATATATTGAAACATATAATTTTAGTTTTTATGGAGACAAACATGTTACCTGTTCTGTAATCAGAAATAGCTTAGCCTATATAATAAGATATACTTACCACATGATAAAAGCCCTATATGATTTTAATAGAATAATGCAGTGACTCCAGTAGATTTTAAATTGTATGCAAACATATTAGTTACGCACTAGTCCCACAAACATGGGAACAGTTGCACACAGTAGCTGAATAGTGTGCAGTTTTGGTGGTCGTTGAATTTTCAATTATATCAAAACTTATACAGTGAAATTAGAACTCTTTTGCATACCTTGGCCTTAGATTCTTCTGAGTGGACTAGCTGCACAGTTTTAGATTTGTGTAACACATCAGTTGTTCCCGATTTTCACTGTAGGTAACTGATATAACCAAAAATAGTTCTGTTTAGAATTTATTTTCCATCTTTTCTCTTTGGTGTTTTTTATCACAATGTTGCGTGTTTTTCAGATGCATATTCTAAAGCTTTTCTTCTGTCCATAAGGAAAATCACAACATATAAATATGTACAATAGTCTATAGTTCTGAAACACTGTTTCCTTAACATATTTGTTGCTCATTCCACCTTAATGAATAATCTAAATTTTCAGAATAGGCACAGTGTACAGCATAAGCAAGAGTAAAGGAAGAGGCTGAGAAGAAAGTAAAGTTAAGAAATATAGCTAATGCAAAGGAGTATGCCAAATAATAATCCAGATATTGAGGGGAGTAAAGTCATAGTGAGTGTTGATTATAGAGAGTTGAGTATTTCTACTAGATTATGTATTTGTCTGTCTTATATCCTCCAGACTAAAAAAGATTACTTCATCTTCAAACCCCCTCTAGACATCTGTTTAACCCACTTATCTCTCTTGTAGCTCCTGGAAGAACTTAGAAAGAATTAGCAGATACGGTGAATTCAACTGAAATGAAAACCAAAGAGAACTCCACCCCTTGGGAATGGTGGTGAGTCTGGCTTGGCAGGAGATGATTGCTTGGCAGGAGGATCTCACAGAGACATATGTTGCATGGGAGGATGAGATAGCTTTGCCATATTTTTCTGTCTCAAAAATCATCTTATATAGATTTCCAAGGAAAAGAATGAAAAAAGGAAATGTATTCATTATATTTGCAACTTTTTAAGCAAAGATTGAGAATGAACAAGTGAGGTTTGAGAAAATGCAGGATGGCCTGAATATTTAAAATCTTTTAACCTTAAATGGAAGGGAAAAGGTATTTTCTTCATGCCAAAATTAAAATACAAGCCCTGGGAAATATTTTGGCTGCTAACATTCATCTGAGAAGGAAGAAAGTGCCAAACTGTGGAGAACTGTGAAACTTCTATAAGGCCTGGAACTGCATTAAGTTCTGGTAGAGTTTTTGACCATTAATACATTGACCAGTTTGGTGGAGTGGATGGCTCAGGGATCAGATTATGTATAAACAATAACACACTGTTTTAATTGAAGGCTCTCAAAACACATTATGGATATTCACTATTTGACACTAAAAATATTGGGAGTTCAGAAAGCAGTATTCGCTGTCCTGAGGAATAATCTTTTCCTTCTGTATATAAAGACTTCCTTCAGTTTCCATGTCTGCGTATTTTACCTGCACAACTAGATCATGCATCTCCAAGGTCATCCCTGTAAATCTTTTAGCTTCACATTGTTTCAAAATTATACAAAGCAGAACTCATATTTTGGGGGCAGAGGAGATTAATGAAGGGGTCTGGAGAATGGCCATTATCCGTAGTCCTTTTAAATTTCCTAAACTGTGCTGTTTTCATCTAATCATGTGTGAATTTCATCTACAGGACCATATTACTCATCATACAAAATCAGGATACTGATAAAGGATTATATGGTAAGACTAAAAATGTCATGATCTTAGAGGAAAATAAAACCAAATAGGAATCTTCTTGCATTCCTTATAATTTATATACATAGAGCTGACACAGTTTAATTCATGCTCATTTATGTATTTGGATGAGTTTTCTTCAGAGACTGTCTGAAGCTCTAATTGAACAATGGAATTTTCGTTTTGACAAAGCAGCGTAATAAAACAATACGATGTCCTTCAGAGAGTCTTGATAGTCTTCACATGATGTTGTAATAACATCTTGAAGATACTTCCCCTGCTTGCCTTGTCTCTTGGCATATTCTTCTCTTGCTAAGTTTTGATATATTATTTATATTAGTGGCCCCAAGTCTTTGTCTATGCAAGAGAGTGATGAGCTTTCAGAGAAGCCTTTGGAGACTGAAGTGCTGAAGAGTTTTGACAGTGACAGAGCACCCCAGAGTCCATATAATTCTGCCACAATAAAAAGCCTGCTATTGAAATCAGTGAGTGGTTCCATAGTTATCTGTTCATTACACAGAAAAGAGAGATATTATATGTGTGTACTCATTTCTTCATTGCTTGAGCCTAAGAAACTATCCAAATATGTGGGAGTGATTTTTTTCTTATTTTGTTCTCTTGAGATTTGAAAGGCATAAAAAGAGTTGTTTCTTTTCCTTGTCCTCCATTTTTCCACTCTTCCATCATCTTTCTTGTTAAAGTGCTTTTATAAATGAGATACTGAATATTTTTAAAAGAAAAAAACACGATCTTTCAGTGTTCCCCTATGGACATGCGTTGTGACTAGGATGATAATTACTATGCAGTATTTATTGTGAAAGACCTTAAATAACACTATCAGAGATAACAACAGTTGGTAGGGGAAAGAAAGAGACAGAGATAGACTTTTAAAGCCTCTAGATCCATGAAGGGCACTCATGAGGTATGGTCTGTCCTCTGGGAGATGAAGAAAATAGGCTCTGAAATGAGATAAATGTGCTATAACTAACAGCAGCACTGAACCAGCTAAGGATGTGGGGGTACAGAAAATTCTATTTAGTACCAGTAGTAGGATCCAGTGTCCAGAAAACTGTAAAAGATAGGACTTAATTGGGAAAAAAAGAAGAGAGATAAATAGTAAAATATATATGTAGACCAATTCAGTAGTAAAGTCAGTAGTCTGCATAAAAAGAAGAAAGAGATAAATAATATGTAGCAGACAGAGATATAGCTTCCAAATTCCAGCTATGAGAGTATTTACTAGATTGAAGTCTACTCCTGTGTAATGTCCATGTTGCATGCCTGTGTGGGTTTGAGTGCCTGCAAGAAAAAGGAAGGAAAACATTTTTGAAAAATAGATGATTTGTGACTCAGATATATTCATTTTTATAACCTGTGAAGCCCTAGATCACTAAATTGATCTTTTACCAGAATTACCTAAATAGCAAGCAGCAAAGCTTCCAGATTAAGAGTGATGAAAGGAAAGAGGAAATCCTTTGCATCTTGAAGGCTTGGTATGAAAAGTGGAATAGTGTTAAAAAGATATTAAGTAACCATGATACTCATTATGAAGCCACAAAAATACTTTAATTTTAGACAGTTGCATAGACTTTTCAGAATCCAGTTGTGCATTCATACTTGGACTTTGTCAAAAGCCAGACACTAATATTATTAAATCGGTGAACATCAGCAAGACAAAGTACAAGTACAATCTGAGCAAATTCCTCCCTGTGTCTGTAAATTGGATGGACAAAACATATGGAGCAAGAAATTAGTAAAAACCTGATAGTTCTTGATCAGATACAAAGAGCAGACCCAGGAATAAGTCTCATCCACGAAAATATCCTGAATCAAAATATTTCAGTTTATACTTCAGCTTCTAAGTAATTTTCTTCTCTTTTTCTTGCTCCACTCTCTGTTTTACTCTTCATTCTTATGGTAATTGAATATTCAACGGAAATGTGTAATTTGATAATAAGTATTAGATGAAGCAATGGCTATAATTTCTGTTGAGGTCTTGTACTGTAGATGCATTAAATCAAGTGAAAAGGGAAACAAATTATCATCTCTAACTGTTCTCCATCTCTTCAGTTGGCAATGTTAAGTGCTTAGCAAATCAAAATAGATATTCACATATACTTTGAAAGACAGTAATAACTTTACTGTCTGTACTTTCTTGAAATTTGTATATCAAATGTCTATTCATGATAAAGTACTATGATCTGTGAAGATTATTTAACAGCTGGGATTCACAAACATTTTTCTTTAAAGACAAAAAATTGCCCTACCAATTGTATTTGACCAATTTTATATGCATTTATATGCATATGCAGGTTATATGGAGTGCATCTCATTAATCATTCTGATTCCCCCATCTTGCTTGTTTCTGCAAGTTGCTTGTGATCTTTAATGATAGTAACATAATACCTAAGCATTACTATTGAAATCCTTAGTCAGTCCAGGGCACCTCAGGAAAAGACTCCTGCTAAATTTCTTTTCCCATAAACAATGTGCTGACTATCTCTACATACGCGTGTGTCTGTTACATTGATTTTTCAGCAAAGGTGACTTGAAGAAACTAGATTTTAGTATGCAAAAGCAACAAGAGCCATACGACCTTAAAGAACACTGAACATTCAAATATAAGAAATCATTCTTATGAAAAATGGAAAAAAAAAATGCAAATTTAAATATTCGCTATAGAAAAAGTGGTGTCTGTACAGTGTTTTGCAATATTGTTTGCAAACTAAACCATGTTTTCAGCATGTAAGATCTTAAAGTCAGCCCAAATATCAGTATAATCTTTGCAGGGAATAAGACGTTCAGAATCTAAATACATCTCCACATCAGCAAAATTTCTCAATGTAGAGATTTCATTTCCATTGCATTCTCCACTGAATGGTGAATAATTGGATGTGGAAACAAAAGAATTTTCTTTATGGTTGATGTTCTCTCCAAATGGCCTCCACCCTTTATAGCTGATATATATTAAATGTGCTTTGACCTAGAACTGTGACAGCAAGGATAAAAGCTTTCTCTATATTTCATGTAGCATCTTTATATTAAAGCATTTCACTACGAAATTCAAGCTCGTTAGAAAAAGGGAAAAGAATGATGATTACCCTACAAAGTGTATACAGGCAGACTAAACTGACTGCTGAAAATTAATCAAATTAATGACAGGATGAAGAGTCAAACTAGTCAAGATCAAGACAATACAGACCATCAAGAGTTTATCACTAAAGGATTACTATGTTTGTTATTGCTGAACACTATCAATGCCTTGCTCTCTTTGACTTCCTTGCCCACCTCCTGAATAGGATGCTTAACTGAGCTCAGTAAGTGGAACTTAAACATGATAAGACATTCCAATTTACTGATCAAAGTTGATGTGAGAAGCACACTCTTGGATTATCTTTACCTTCATATTTATCAATTCTTTTTTCTCCATGATAATTCCATCTATAATAAATACACATTCCTAGACATATCTATCTTTAGGTTTTAAAATGTCCTAATAAAAAAAGTTTTGTTTCATATCTGAAATACAAGAAGTCTCATTAGAAGAACATACTGTAGTAGTCCCAGTTAAGACAGAAAGAGCAGATCATAAATACGGCTGTTCAGGAGACAAACTGCCAAAAGAAAGTGAAAGCTTGCTGAATGTAAACTGTACTTGAGACTTCTGTCAACATTTTTAGATCTGTGAGTGTTTTCTGCACTTCCGGGAATACTTCCGGGCTTGTTGTCCCCCATTCCCTTTCAGGAGATGTACATATGTATCTCGTCTATTTCTCTTGTTTTACCTATTTAAGGGTTCTGTGGCAATTAGTGATTCTCCCTTTTGGCATTATTTCATCCAAAATCTGAGATTTTTTGTGATCTTTGATTTGGTTTGTCTAAGATTTTAAGTGTTGATAGAAATTTCTGGTGAATCAGTGAATTTAATGCTTCTCTGTTCACAAATAAGTTCATCGAGCAGGGAGTTGTTTTGGTTTTGTTTTGTTTGTTTTTCCAATAGTTTATGTTTACAATTTCAATGTGATTGATATAATTTTAAAAGAAAGGGAAAAAAGATACTACTATGGAATTAGTAAGACATTTTCTGCTTTAGACTCTGAATATAGCTTACAGGAAGAATAGGAGTGGGTAAATTACTGTGGAATGATTTGGTTTATGATCACTTACAGAAAAAGGTACCTGGGAATGGCAGATGTGTTTTTGATTGGATTTTGCAAATGAAATGCTGCAAGAGAATTCTTGATATAAGGGACAATGTGAATTTTCACCTTCCAAACAATCACAGCTGAGATATATATATATATTTCTTGAATCAAGTAGGACAAGTGATCTAACAGTTAGAGTAAAAGCTCCGTGTAGTGAAGGTTCCCGGAATAGTTCTGTTGAATTGCCATCTGTGGGAATTTTGCCATCAAGTTCAGTAAGGCAACGATTTCACTGTAGGAACCAGAAGTCACAAAATACCTTCTTTTTTCATGTGATTTCTTGTGCCTGTGTAGATCCCAAAGTCACAGCCACATATCCTCTCACAAGAATATTTTCTTGGTTTAAAAATGGTAGTTATGAACTCTTTACATTCTCCCACTGCAGAAGCAGAAATAACAACATTTTCATTTTGAAACTACATTCATCAAGAACATTTCTGTCATTTCAAAATATTTTTTAATTTTTTTTTCTTTTATTGATAACAGACCTGAACCCCAAATGATTCCATGTTCCCCTATGAAACTAGGGCACTAAACTTAAAGAAAAGGTTTGCACAGGTCTCTCGCAACAGGTAATCCAAATATGACAAGGCATGTAGGACCTTTTCCAGGTCTCACATATGCATAAGCAAGGAAGATATATGTCACCTGTTTGCTTCATCTTCCATCACTCACATTGAAAAATGAAAGTCTGTAGCCTGTCCAGAGATATTTAAAAGATGCACTCACAAGAAATACAGGATTATTTTCAATATTTAGTTACTCATATTGAGCTAAGAGTTCTAGGATTGGCTTTTTAAAAATTCTGAAATCCAAGAAAAATTATGAATAAACTGATTAGCAGTGATCTAAGAATAGAATAATCTAGAAAAATAACATAATTCAGTCTTTTTGCAAGTTATAAACATCTGCTGTAATCATAATTACTATGAATTTCTGAATATAGGAATATGCAACACTGTCAGAATAGGTTTCTATTTCAAACACTGGTAAATTACTTACTGGACTAGAGTTATAATGAGATATATTTTGGAAAGATGCATACAATCCTAGCACTAATAAATTTTATTTTCAGGCTTCCTATGCCAAAGAACTGTCGCGTGAAAGGGTACAAGTCTGATATGTGGCTGAGGGAGGCCCTCCCGTTGAGTCACGAGGTTCAGAAAGGACCCCCTTGCTTTCTAAACTCCTTCTCAGAGAGGAGCCTAG
Organism: Balearica regulorum gibbericeps; assembly: GCF_011004875.1. Lineage (NCBI taxonomy): Eukaryota > Metazoa > Chordata > Aves > Gruiformes > Gruidae > Balearica > Balearica regulorum. The sequence goes on along the minus strand of NC_046188.1, from coordinate 47,909,370 downwards.
GTGCGGCTAGGTCCAGTCTTAGTCCCAGACTTGGTCAACGGTTTATGTCTAAAGGGTTATGTGTGTAGCCACTTATCAGAGTCAACGTTTGCCTGTCAGAGCCCCACTAAGGACTTTCACTGAAACAGTTTCACAAAGTTGAAAAGAAAAATAGGTAATTTATTGAAGCGACAGATATAAAAGTTCGGAATTGCCGTTGATAAATGCACTAACTGCAACAATTCTGAGCTCAAGTTAATAGTTCAGCGCTTTTGTTAATGATAGTTTTCCCGGGGTAACATCCGACATAATCGGAGGCGCAAGTCTTACCAAAGAGGCGTCCCTGCTTGGGGAGGAGAGAGGTCCAGGCCCGTCGACCCGTCCGGATAGTTGGAGTTCTCGTCCTCAGAAAAGAGGATTCTAAATGCCAGATTTATACTTTTGGCGAGGTGGGACTAAGTCAGGTATTGTGTGTCGATTGGCCCTTAACAAGGCTTGTTGTGCAGTTGATCGGGGCTGGGGGGGGGAAGTGGCAGAGAACAAAGGCATTCAGTACAGAGGAGCGGTGGTCTGTTTAGTTTTACCAAAGTAACGTCAAGCTGTGAAGGCTCCCCCTCACCCCAGGCGTCACTTAGTTGATTAAGGAGCAGACCCGTCAGGCGCTGCATCTTGTTAAGATGAACAAATTGCTCATCTCCTGCCCCTGTTCAGGTCCAGTGCTTATCAGCGCAAGATAAGCAAGTTGCTCAATCCCTGCTCTCGCCCAAGCTGGACTCCCCCAGGGCCCCTTCTGCTGGGTCACAACGGCCCTGTATTCGGCACCAACAAGCCTGGATAAGTCTGGCACCCCACAAGAACAAACAAAACAACTGTTATCCCGCAGTGATGGAAATAAGTAGCTTTCTGCTCTATATGAGGCCATTATCCAAAGTCAGGATGTTCTTTAGCTTATGATACAGAATATGTCTAGTGGTTATATGTACATACATAAGCCTGCCATGAAAAATGAAAGGTAAAAAAATCTACATTAATTACGCATACAGTCTAAACAGTGAAGAACTGCAATCACTTCTCCCTAGGTAAGTAAAATACAGAAATTTGCTGAACCAGAGGAAAATTGACAACTCTGAAAAAGATGGAAACAAATGCACCAAGTCATCAAGACAGATAGACAGATAATTGACAGCATGAGCAGCAAGCAAGCAAACAAACTCTACATATTTTTATTTTATTTTATTTATTTTATTTTATTTTATGTTATGTTATGTTATTTTATTTTTCAATAAGAAGTACTATTACCCTCAAGAACACAGATATGGAAGCAGACACTATATCACAATAACAATCCTGGTTAAGAAATATAGGATTCACTTATATGGGTTAAATGGAGTTATTACCAACTGCGTGTCAGGTTACCACACCTGCTCACTATAAAGCACTGCTAGAGCAAGAAAGGAAGCTTGAAGGTTTTGTGGAGGGTAGATTAGTGATTTGGTTAAGGCTGTAGATGACTGAAAACCTACTAGAATCAGAATGGTAATATGGTAGTCTGCCTTGCCACAAGGAGAAAGACCTGGACCATTGGTGAAATGAGGAAAGGGAGCCTTCAGAAAGGCTAGCTTTGTACATGGAAATGGAATCTGAAAAAATGAAGCTTCTTAGTTTTGCTGAGTTTCAGCGTTTCTATGGTGTAAATCTATACAGGTGGATGGTTTTCTGTCTCTGTGGGAGTCTGCAGTGATCTATTTATATCTAAGGGAGAGAAAAGCTCTTTAAAGTCAAAGAGGAGGATTGGCAGTTTAGTCTTAGAAAAAAAGTCTCTGAGGGGAAAATGCCGCCCAGTAGTGAAATAGTTAAAGGCCCTTGCTTCTTATGGGTATGCTTTTAGTTAAAACTTTTATGCAGAAGTATTTGAATTTCCTCATAGGCTTTACTACTTAGGCAACTGGACTAAGAAGGAAGTTCTGAGACTTCCCTTCAATTAGAGGTAATTGAGGCAGATTGATTCACACATCCTGGGGTAGCAGGTTCTGGAAGGCACTCTTCTAAGCCTCCTATGGAAATTTAGTTGATTCAGGAGCAGCAGAAGCAAGCAGGGTATTTTTTTAAAAAATCACATCACAGAATCACAGAATCACAGAATGGTAGGGGCTGGAAGGGACCTCCGGAGATCATCTAGTCAAACGCCCCTCCTAAAGCACATTCACCTAGACCAGGTTGCATAGGTTCATGTCCAGGTGGGTTTTGAATATCTTCAGAGAAGGAGACTCCACAACCTCTCTGGGCAGGCTGTTCCAGTGCTCTGTTACCCTGAAAGCAAAGAAGTTTTTCTTCATGTTCAGATAGAACTTCCTGTGTCCCAGTTTGTTCCCATTGTCCCTTGTCCTGTCGCTGGGCACCATTGAAAAGAGTCTGGTCCCATCCTCTTGACACCTGCCCTTCTGATGCTTATAAGTGTTAATGAGATCCCCTCTCAGTCTTCTCCAGGCTAAACAGACCCAGGCTTCTCAGCCTTTCCTCATTAGAGAGACGCTTCAGTCCCCTAATCATCTTTGTAGCCCTCCGCTAGACTCTCTCCAGCAGTTCCTTGTCTTTCTTGAACTGGGGAGCCCAGAACTGGACACAGAACTCCAGATGTGGCCTCACCAGGGCAGAGTAGAGGGGGAAGATAACCTCCCTCGACCTGCTGGCCACGCTCTTCTTCATGCACCCCAGGATAGATACCATTGGCCTTCTTGGCCACAAGGGCACATTTCTGGCTCATGGAGAGCTTGTTGTCCACCAGGACTCCCAGGTCCTTCTCTGCAGAGCTGCTTCCCAGCAGGTCAACCCCAAACCTGTACTGGTGCTTGGGGTTATTCTTCCCTAGGTGCAGGACCCTACACTTGCCCTTGTCGAATTTCATTAGGTTCCTCTCCACCCTAGTCTCTAGTCTGTCCAGATCTCGCTGAATGACAGCGCAGCCTTCTGGTGTATTAGCCCCTCCTTCCAGTTTTGCATCACTGGCAAACTTGCTGTCCCTTCATCCAGGTCACTGATGAATATGTTGAAAAAAAACATTTCTAGATAAAACTCAGGCCAAAGAAGAAAAATATGTATGTTGACTACTGGTCAATTCAAAAATGAACATTGTCACCAGATCTTGTGGTAGTTGCTTGCATTTTGATTGCTTCTCTGAGCTGCATCATATTGTTGTACTAACTCAAAGATAACCAATCCCTACAAATAGTTGAAACCAGTCATACATTGTGATAATTAAAATCCATATCTTAATTATTTACGTTAGTGCAAACATCTAACAACAATGCTTGTTTTCTCTTTGCTAAAATGTTATGCTTGAAATAAAGGACAAAGAAAGAGAACTGATGGTTATTAACTTAATAGTGGCTGATGCTCCTAATCTGTCTCAGCTGTGCTGTGAATGCACTTTCGTAGAATCTAGCCATGTCTTTAAGGAAAACCTGATTATCCTTTTCCTGTCATAGACAGATAACCTGGCTTGCCAACTGCATGTAGCTGAAAACAGAAGATTCATAACTTAAATCCATTGTCCAGGTAGTAAATAAATAAAAAACTACCTTTTTTATTTTTTCATTTGCCCTATAGCCGTATAGCATAGTGACTGCAGAAAAAACACATGTTCCTTTTGACCTAGTGACTTTTCTAAAGCAGAGCTGGACCCTAAAGTTCACTACAAAACAACTTTATTAACCACAGATAAATTATACAGCACTAGCAGGAAAATGGTAAGTTGATTGAAGGGGCAATGAGCCATATTTAGTGTCTGAGCTCCAGGGATGAGTTCCTAGAACATCAGCTTGTCCTTGTTGATGATGTGTGGATAAAATTGTGGATTAATGTCAAATCTAACACACATACTGTTGTAAAATTTGCACCTAGTAGAATAAAAAAATCTATTTTCAATGACTTTATACAAACACTCATTTCATGCTAAGTAAATGGCAAAAAGATTACTTGGGTTATTAAAAAGTTATTCAACTTGAAATCACTACTGCTCATTTTTTTATTTTCTTTGTTAATTTTCAGCGGTCAAACAATAAGACATACTTTCTCCAATCCATTATTAAGAATATTTCTTGTAGATTTTAGAGTGTGTGTGTCTGATTTAAAAGAAAAAGTGCATATTTGTTTACCTAAACCATATGTGTTCTAAAGACTTATGCATGTAGGTAACTTTACTGATGGGAATGTGTCTAGGAGAGTGAATAAAACTAATTACACATGCAGCTACCTTTGCAATGCTAAGGGAAGGGTTTTCTCCTGCACCCCTACATGCAGGATAGCCAGAGACCTGTGGAATACAGTATGTGAACTACTGTAATTTGTAGTCATGAAACAAGGTACTCTGGTGTTTCACATTCTCTCATTCAAGCACTTACAGAGACTCAAGCTGACAATGGAGACACTTATATTCATATGAGTACCACTCAGTTAACAGACTAGTGTAAAAGCTTATTTTATTTTGAGGACCCATAGGCCAAGAATGAAATTTGACAATGGTACTGCATTTGAAGTCACTGAAAAAGAGAACCTATGAAAAAAACCAGATATTACAAACACCAAACTGTGAAAATAAAACGACAACAGTGTGGCTAGTAGGAGAAAGGCAGGAAAAGATGGTGGAAAAAAGTAGTAAGCGCTGTTTGAAGTGTTGTAATATATAACTATGTTCTGCATAATAAGAACCAAAGAAAAATGAAGTAGTATAATGATAAGAAGAAAGCAGAACTTTAAGATCACTAATGTGAGAAAAGTTTGAATCAGGAAAGTTTCAGAACTAATTGCTATTGCAGGATCAGAATGAGCAGATGAACTTTTCATCTGCAAAAGGGTGTAACTGCAAGAAGTATCTTGAAAGGGCAAGAACTTTTTCTTTACCTGAAAAATTTTAAACCCTTATTATCTATAACATTGTATGACTGTGAGCACCTACAATTAAAACAATCATTAATAACCTATTCCATATTGCAATATTTAAAATACTGCAATTAATACAAATTTTCATTATTGGATGGGTACTCACCATTACTACAGCACTGCAAACTTCTCTGGATTTTCTTATGAAAAGTCACTCACCAAATTATTACTAAATAATTGAATTTTATTTATAAATTTGAGGAGCAATCACTGCGCAGACCAACTAGCTTGACTTGGAGAAATATCAGTGGTCTTGAATTGGTGGTTTAAATAGTATTGAAAAAAAGTCTATGTGTTCGTGGCTATTTAAGTAATTTGACTTAAAAGAAAAATATTCTTTTTAAGCTCTTTGCAGGCTATTTGTTACTCGTTAAGTCTATCCTTTAGATTTTTTAATTAGGTGCTAATAGAAAGCTGATTATGAGACTCTACTAGAAAGTCCTCATCAACATAGCACTTTATGAAGAATAATTAGTCATGTGACTATCATTCCTAAGTCACATACATTTGGAAGTCTTCAAACTTTAAGAAGCTGTCTTTGACAGAATCTGGGAGTCAAACCCTAATATATAAAGCACTATACTAGTAACAAAAAAGAGATCCTTCCTTAGTCTGAAAGAGAATGTTTTTGCTACGTGTGGCTTGACTGGCATTTTTAGCAGTGAAAAGAAAAAATTTGGCACAGCCCAAAGGCTCTTTTTTTTAGTTATGCCCAGACAGCATGTTCATTTTCTAAGATAAACTTTCTCATTTCATTTCGTGTCCTCCTCTAAACCAGGATCTCTAATCAGATGCTGCAGGACCCCTACTTTCTAAGATAAATTTTGTTAATAGTAGATTTTTAAAGGCTGAATCAAGGATAAATAATAAGGTCTTAGTGATTTATTTTTTTTCCTAGTACATGGCTGAATGAAGAATCCACTAAGCTCATCAGTGTGCTAAACAGTAAACTGGTTACTTTGGGGAATCCATTGTTTATCATCTGTAGCAGTACCTGAGGAGTCACCAAAATGGACATAATAAATGGTTCTGCATAAGGAGTGAAAATAATTGTGTAGATTTCCATATGTTTGTTCATTTTTACTAGAAGATATTAGAGCATGAAGATCCAGAGTACTTACATTCTTTCTACCTTCTAATTTGTCTTGCAATGTCCACCTTATGTACAGAAAAATGCCCAAGTTACAGTCCTACATTTTGTTTAACCAGTTAAGCCTTTCAAGCTAGTTTGTGTCGTTAAACTGGATAAGGAGTATGTCCACTCAGTTAAGTACATAGTGAGTTACACTATCTGAATGGGAAACACAGTGGCTGAGATGTTAGGAAGCTGTTCATGCTCATCTTTCAGTTACTAATTTCTGTAGCTTAACTCATAAAGGAATGTTCTGCCCAGTAATAGCATAAAGGAGGAGAGCAAGTTTGAAATAAACTCCAGCCTCAGCTAAAGCTTGCACTTGCCTGTGAACAGACTGGCAAAGCTTGAGACTCCCTGGGCTAAAATTCAAGCTGCAAGTCATACTTCTATGATTCATTTGAAACTCCATGAAGGACAGGATTCTTTAAGTCCTACCATCTAGTCACAGGCCCCTTGAGAAATAAGCCATCTGAAAAAGAATTGACTTGTTTCCAAAACCCAGTGAAATGAATTAAATATCCATTGCTAGGTCATATATGTTGTGGGATCAAAACTGGAAGCTGGCTATTTAACTGTTGGGATTTTTTAATGTAATAAGATGGTGGAAGGCAAAGAGATCAAGCATGCTGAAAATGGGTTTTTAAAAATCTTCCTGCCTGGTTTACAGAGGACTTGCTCAATATAAAGGTTCTAGAACAACAGATGTGTTTCTAATTGCATTCTTAAAATGAAATGCTTTTATTCAGAGTCTGCAGCACAGGAAATATCCTTCAGCAAAGGGCACCAGCTGCAAAACAATAAGATGAGCTTTAAACATTTATCCAGTGACTGGCAGGTTTTTTGCCCCCTTAGACCTTATAAAGTTCATATTTATTCATGCAAAATGTAAAAGAGGAATTTTAGCTGGTTTAATTCCTAAAATAAACTAAACCATTTTGATCACTCATATAGGAAGTGGCCTGAAATGAAAGACTATGGGTACCTGCGGTAAAAGCTGTTGTGATTTTTTTAGGCCTGTTGCCCTAGGACAAGGGGCAATGGTTTTAAACTAGAAGAGGGTGGATTTAGGCTAGTTATAAGGAAGAAATCTGTTACAATGAGGGTGGTGAAATATGGGAATAGGTTGCCCAGAGAAGCTGTGGATGCCCCATCCCTGGAAACATGCAAGATCAGGTTGCATGGAGTTTTGAGCAACCTGATCTAGTTGAAGATGTCCCTGGTCATTGCAGGGGGGGGTTGGACTAGATGACCTTTAAAGATCCCTTCCAATTCAAACTATTCTATGATTCTACTACTGAAAACTGTATGTTGACATTTCTTATCTGGATAGATTAATTGTTTACAGTGTTGTAAAATTCCACACTCAGACTGGCATTTCACTACAAATTATCTATTTATTTGAAATTTCCTAGCAGGGGCATTTTCAAAAAAACTTGCCTAAACAAAAAAGGGATATTATTGACTAGTCTAACACAAGTTGTCGTGGTTTGGCCCCAGCTGGCAGCTGAGCACCTTGTGTCCTCTAGCTCAATCAGAAGAAAAAGCTAAAACTCGTGGGTTGGGATAAGGACGGATTACTAGGACTGCAAAGGGAGAGAAAAATGACGACTCCTCCCTGACCGCCTTTATATACTAAGCATGAGTTGTATGGTATGGAATATCCCTTTGGCTAGTTTGGATCACCTGTCCTGACTGTGTCCCATCTCAGCTTCTTGTGAAAAAAGCCAAAAACTGGGACACGAGTACAGAACTAATTATATGGCTGATATTTATAATGCTTAATTTTAGTCATGTTGACCTCAGAGTCAGTGTGTGTCTGTTATAAACTATTCTCTTCCACTGACCTGCTTGAACATATCACTTCAATTACTGCCTCAGTTTCCCTTTTCTCACTCAACTGTCTCATCTATTTAAATCCTCAGCTGTAAATTTCAAATGAAATTTCTAAACATTGTTGCACTAACCAGAAAGATGGCTATGTATTAAGGGAAGGGGAAAGGGGAGGAAAGGGGAGGAAAGGAGAGGAAAGGGGAGGAAAGGGGAGGAAAGGGGAGGAAAGGGGAAGAAAGGGGAGGAAAGGGGAGGAAAGGGGAGGAAAGGGGAGGAAAGGGGAGGAAAGATGTGATATGATGACAATATGACCCTGAAAATAATATTTAACTGGTAGAATAGCACTAAATGGAAGCTACTAAGTCGGGATTAGCAAGAAATCATAGGACAATAAAAAATAAGTTATATCTGAACCAAAATAATTCCTGAAAGAGAATTTCAGTTCAAAAGTTCAAATAATCCTATACTAATGGCTTTACATATGCTATGGCTACCAGACACCATGTTAACTAATTTTGGGTTAGTTTTAACAAACAAAACACAGAAATATGTGTTTCCTTCCCTTTTTTAGCAAGGAAAGGAAAAAAAATCTTTTTGAAAAAAAAATCATTGGTAGGGAATCTTTAGAAAAAGAAAAAATGAGGCTTCAACAATTTAAAAAAAAACCCACTAGATGGCTGAAACACAGATAGCCAAAAGAGCTATCATGAGTAGGGAAATTGACTTTTTATTGGAAGACAACAGCCACCTTCTGTATTTCCTGCCCTTTGAGAGAAAAAAAAAAAAAAGGGAAACATGAGAAAGATTGGCAGACATATTATAACTCAAATTTTTTTTTTTTTTTGTTAAGGTAGGAATTTGTGTGGATAGAACAGGGGACCAAGAGTCAGTATTCCTGCTTTCTGTTCCCAGTTCCACAGCTGATTGACTGTGTAACACAGGTAAACAAAAACCTGAGCATTAGTTGAATGTATTCTTGCTCAAGATCTTAATGGAAATCTTAGGTAGAGCAAGTAATTAAACTTATCATGTTACCATGACACTCAACTAATTACTTAAACTGATCTACACTTCTCTCTGTTTAGACAGCGGTCATTCTGACTTTATAAATACATCTATGGTTCTTACTGTCTTGGAAGAAAAGCAGCAAAAATATTAGTATAACCAGAGACTCTATAAAAAAATTAGACCCCCACAAATTTCCTTTTGTGACTATGTAAAGAGAAAAACTCTAGTGCAACTCTTGGTCATTCTTGTTTAGTGCTAGAAGTACTCCCCTGCAGTTTGAGAAAAGAAAGGATTCTCTGTATCAAACAAAAGGCAAGTTTTCCATTCTGCTAGGATTTCTACTCCACTACTTCTTGCTCTTTGTTTTACTTTTAGCTTTTTCTGTGTTTTATGAAATGGAAAAACCGTATGTGTTTGAAGTGTACATTGTCTTTTCCTATTGTTATAATTGTTTGTACTAGAAACTGAATTAATTCCTGCAAGAGCCAGGTTCTCACCTGTGTTTTGTGGAATGCCATACAGGCTTGGTTAAGTGACTATTTGTTGTTACTTGGGAAACTTAAGGATTATGATCCTAGGCCATGGTTATAATCTAATCTGTTGAAAAACAGATTATATAACATCTGATATAATTTCTAATAATAGTGCAGTAAAGTTCTGTGGCAGAAAACATGCTGGTATTACAAGAGCTTTCATTCCTTTTATTGAAGCAGGTTACTTTTTATGACATCATAAACTCCTCTCTCCTTGTTGTCACAGAACTCAGTGACATGGTTTAGCCCCAGCCGGTAGCTAAGTGCCACACGCCGCTCGCTCGCTCCTCCCCCGGTGGGATGGGGAGGAGAACGGAAAAACAATGGCAAAGCCTCGAGGGTTGGGATAAGGACAGTTTACTGGGACAGCAAGGGAGAGGGAAACAATCAACAACAGTGCTGATAACAGATATTCACAATGGGTGATAACAGAGAACGATTTACTGATCCGACGACTGACTGACCAACACTCAACCCGTCCCGGAGCCACGCCGACACACCGAACCCGCCCCTACCCGACTAGCCCCCTTTTATGGTGAGCATGATGTCACATGGTATGGACATGGTATGGAATAGCCCCCAGCCAGCTTGGCTCACCTGTCCTGGCTCCTTGGGAAATTAACTCTATCCTTGCCAGAACCAGGACATTATCCACCCCTTATTCCATACCATCTACATCATGCCCAGATTATTTTACAGATCTCATTGCCTTACTCTATGGGCTATCGCTCTAAAATGTCTGTCGAGTTCATTTAGTCCATGGTTTTGGGTTCCATCTGCCATTACAGTCTCTCCATTGCAGGAGCAATGGTGCGTGCTGCTGGATTGTTGCACGCTGCATCCAGAGTCTTCACAGCCGGTGTATCTGGTATGGTCCATGCTCACACTCTGGATGCCAAAGATGTGATTTTTCGATAAAGTTTCTGGGCACCAGTTGAAGTCAGTTCTAGTTCCATCATCGTGGCACTTTGTTCAGGTTCAAAGTCCATCCTTCATTAGTTTGGGGTGATTCTTATGGTCATACCATTGATACAGTATATCACTATTAACATCATGCAATTTAATTTATTGGCTATTTTCACCCAGAATCAAATCCCCTTGGGGTACACACCAGACTTCCCCATCTTTTCTCATCAACCACCAAGTGCACCCTGGTCCCTGAGCAAAAGCAATCCTGCAGATGGGCTTGCCTTTGCCTGAAGCAGGGATAACCCAAACTGTTTTACCCAACATATTCTTCATGTGCACTACAGAAACTTTATCCCCTTCTACTGGGCGTGGAAATTTTGATTGGGCAGGGCCAGCTCGATTGGCAGATCCCCGAGTGTTAACTAACCAGGTGGCCTTTGCTAAATGCATATCCCAGTCTTTGAGGGTCCCACCACCCATTGCCCTCAGGTTAGTTTTTAGCAGTCCATTGCACCTTTCAACTTTCCCAGAGGCTGGTGCATGATAGGGGATGTGATAGACCCACTCAATACCATGCTCTTTGGCCCAGGTGTCTATGAGGTTGTTCCAAAAATGAGTCCCATTGTCTGACTCAATTCTCTCTGGGCTGCCATGTTGCCACAGGACTTGCTTTTCAAGACCCAGAATAGTGTTCCGGGCAGTGGCATGGGGCACAGGATATGTTTCCAGCCACCCAGTGGTTGCTTCCACCATTGTAAGAACATAACGCTTGCCTTGGTGGCTTCGCGGGAGCGTGATGTAGTCGATTTGCCATGCTTCCCTATATTTATATTTCAACCATCGGCCTCCATACCACAGAGGCTTTACCCGCTTGGCTTGCTTGATTATGGCGCATGTTTCACATTGATGGATGACCTGTGAGATGGCGCCCATGCTCAAGTCCACCCCTCGATCACGGGCCCATCTATATGTCGCATCTCGTCCTTGATGACCTGAGGTGTCATGGGCCCACCAAGCTAGAAATAATTCACCCTTATGCTGCCAGTCCAAATCCACCTGAGCCACTTCAATCTTGGCAGCCTGATCCACCTGTTGGTTGTTCTGATGTTCCTCAGTGGCCCGACTCTTGGGTACGTGGGCATCTACATGACGTACCTTTACAACCAGCTTCTCTAGCCAGGCAGCAATATCTTGCCACAGTGGGGCAGCCCAGATGGGTTTGCCTCTACGCTGCCAGTTGCTCCGCTTCCACTGCTGTTAACACCCCCACAGGGCATTGGCCACCATCCATGAGTCAGTGTAGAGGTACAGCATTGGCTACTTTTCTCTTTCAGCAGTATCTAAGGCCAGCTGGATGGCTTTCACCTCTGCAAACTGGCTCGATTCACTTTCTCCTTCAGCAGCTTCGGCAACTCGTCGTGTAGGACTCCATACAGCGGCCTTCCACCTTCGATGCTTTCCCACAATGCGACAGGACCCATCAGTGAAGAGGGCATATGGCTTCTCATCTTCTGTTAGTTTATTATATGGTGGGGCTTCTTCAGCACGTGTCACCTCCTCCTCTGGCGACATTCCGAAATCTTTCCCTTCTGGCCAGTCTGTAATCACTTCCAGAATCCCTGGACGACTGGGGCTTCCTATTCAAGCCTGTTGTGTGATCAGTGCAACTCACTTACTCCATGTAGCATCGGTTGCATGATGTGTAGAAGGAGTCCTCTCTTTGAACATCCAACCCAGCACTGGCAGTTGGGGTGCCAAGAGGAGCTGTGCTTCAGTGCCAATCACCTCTGAAGCAGCTCGAACCCCTTCGTAGGCTGCCAATATCTCCTTTCCTGTTGGAGTGCAGCGGGCCTCGGATCCTCTGTATCCCCGACTCCAAAACCCCAGGGGTCGACCTCGAGTCTCCCCTGGTGCTTTCTGCCAGAGACTCCAGGTAGGGCCATTCTCCCCGGCTGCGGTGTACAGCACATTTTTTACATCTGGTCCTGCCCGGACTGGCCCAAGAGCTACGGCATGAACTATTTCTTGTTTAATCTGTGCAAAAGCTTGTCGTTGCTCAGGGCCCCATTTGAAATCATTCTTCTTCTGGGTTACATGGTAGAGAGGGCTTACTATCAGACTGTAATTCGGAATGTGCATTCGCCAGAAACCCACAATGCCTAAGAAGGCCTGTGTCTCGTTTTTGGTGGTTGGTGGAGACATGGCTGCTATTTTGTTGATAATATCCAGCGGGATCTGACGCTGCCCATCATGCCACCTTATGCCTAAAAATTGGATTTCCTGCGCAGGCCCCTTCACCTTACTTCATTTTATGGCAAAGCCAGCCTGCAGCAGGATTTGAATTATTTTCTTCCCTTTCTCAGAAACTTCCTCTGCTGAGTTGCCCCATACAATGATGTCATCAATGTACTGCAGGTGCTCTGGGGCTTCACCCTTTTCCAGTGCAGTCTGGATCAGTCCATGGCAGATGGTGGGGCTGTGTTTCCACCCCTGGGGCAGTTGATTCCAGGTGTACTGGACACCCCTCCAAGTGAAGGCAAACTGCGGCCTGCACTCCGCTGCCAAAGGGATTGAGAAAAATGCATTAGCGATATCAATTGTGGCATACCATTTGGCTGCCTTTGACTCCAGTTCATACTGAAGTTCCAGCATATCTGGCACGGCAGCACTCATTGGCGGTGTGACTTCATTCAGGCCACGACAGTCTACCATCAGCCTCCACTCGCCATTGGACTTCCGCACTGGCCATATGGGACTGTTAAAGGGTGAGCGGGTTCTACTGATCACTCCCTGACCCTCCAGTTGATGAATTAGCTTGTGGATGGGAACCAGGGAGTCTCAGTTGGTGCGGTATTGCCGCCGGTGCACAGTTGTAGTAGCAATCGGCACCTGTTGCTCTTCAACCCTCAGCAACCCTACAACAGAAGGGTCCTCCAAGAGACCAGGCAAACTAGACAATGGTTCAATTATTTCCTCCGCTTCCAAGGCAGCTATTCCAAAAGCCCACCGGTAACCTTTTGGGTCTTTGAAATACCCTTTCCGGAGGTAGTCTATGCCCAGGATGCATGGAGCCTCTGGCCCAGTCACAATGGGGTGCTTTTGCCACTCATTCCCAGTTAGACTTACTTCAGCCTCCAACACAGTCAACTGTTGGGATCCCCCCGTCGCACCAGAAATAGATATTGGTTCCACCCCTTCATAGTTCAATGGCATTAGGGTACACTGTGCACCAGTGTCCACTAGGGCCTTGTACTCTTGTGGGTTCGATGTGCCAGGCCATCGGATCCACACAGTCCAATAAACCCTATTGTCCCTTTCCTCCACCTGGCTGGAGGCAGGGCCCCTCTAGTCCTGCTCATCATAGTCACTACTCACCTCTTGCAAAAAGGACTTAGAAGTCCCTTCAAGAGGATCAGAAGTGCAGTCAGGCCTTCCACTTGATCTGGGGGGCTGCCTGGTGGAAACTGGAGCAGCATTCTTTCTGGAAGAGTCCCTTCTTACAGCTGTCTTGCCTTGTAGCTCATGTACGCGTGCCCGCAGGGTTGAGGTGGGCTTCCCATCCCATTTCCTCATGTCTTCTCCGTGGTCACGCAGGAAAAACCACAGAATACCTCATGGTGTGTATGCTCTATATCCCCTCTCTGGAGCAGAAAAACGCTTACTCCTAACAGCTGAAATGCAGGTCTGTACAGGTGGGGAGTAAGATATATCCTCTTTGAGTTGCCGGATGTCCTGAGACAGTTTCTCCACAGCTGAGACTAGGGAGGAAGAAAGGCTGTCTTCATACTGCCGGAGTCGGCCAGCCACTTCATCCACTGTGGGTGCCTCTTCACTTTTCCAGTCAATTACTGCCAGTGAGTTGGCGTACGAAGATGGTGCACTTCGCACAAATTTTCGCCACATGGGTCGGGTACACTGGACTTCATCGGGGTCTGTGGGCAACTGTGCATTGTCCGGATCATAATAAACCATCTCCCGCACAGCTAATTCCCTCAGATATTGAATACCTCTCTCCATAGTGGTCCACTTGCCTGGCCGACATATGACATCTTCGCTGAAAGGATACCTTTCCCTCACACTTGACAGGAGGCGCCTCCAGAGGCTAAGGGCCTGTGCCTTCTTCCCAATTGCTTTGTCAATGCCCCCTTCCCTAGGGAAAGATCCTAGCTGCTTGGCCTCCCTGCCCTCCAGTTCCAGGCTACTGGCCCCGTTATCCCAGCAAAGGAGCAGCCAGGTAATAATATGCTCCCCTGGAAGGCGGCTGAAATCTTTCCGCATATCTCGCAGCTCACTCAGGGACAGAGATCGAGTAATCACTTCTGGTTCTGGCTCTTCTTGTACTCGTGATGGCCCCGGTTCATCATCATCCTTCACTAAGCGAACCGATTTCCTTGTGTATTTCTTTTTGTGTATAGGGACAACTGATACTGGTGTGGGTTGATCTTTTGGCTCAGCTACAGTGCCTGTTGCAGGGGCCTGGCCAGCTGCAGTGCCTGTGGGTCCACTCTCTCCCTCTGGGTGGTGCTGTCTACTATCAAGCAGTGTTTGATACATTGTGGCCAGGGCCCAGCACAGCACAGTAAGTTGTGTCTCCTTAGAATCCCCACAGCATTTTCCTTTCAAATATTCTACCATTTTATCAGGGTCTTGCAATTGTTCAGGAGTGAAGCTCCAAACCATTGGGAGTGAAAAGGTCTCTAGATACCCACCCATGCTCTCCCACATGCCATGCCAGCCCTGACCATTCAGCCTTGGGGAAGATCCCTGGGTGGTACTCTTGGAAAGATTTTTGCTAACCCTGAACAGGAGTGGGAAAGCATTCAGGAGACCTAGCAATAGGAATATACTGGCCTGAACATTCCAAGGGTATTCAAAAGTCTCAAAAATTGTTGTAACCAACCAAAAGGGAAAAGGGGAGGTGAAAGAGTGGGAGAAAGTATCCCCTCCATCTTCCCTATGGATTAGGTCCAATTATTAATCAATTCTGAAAGATATTGACCAAGGTACAGGCCTGACCAAAATGCTACATACACATATCAGCTCAGACCCATGACTGTCAATATCTTATCGTAAGTCATTATCACACAATACAACAATATGAGAACAGGAACCCCTCTCCCAGAGGTGATAAACAGCACCACAGGGATTGCATAGAGTAAACACGGGTTTACAAAACAGAGCCATGTGACCAAACAGAACATCATTATGACCAGTGACTGTTTCAATAACATCATAAATGTTTATAACAACACACTTGGGTCAGACTTGTCCTTATCACAACCCCTCGAGCCCCACGTTGGGCGCCAAAAAAGGACTGAGGTGGTTTAGCCCCAGCCGGTAGCTAAGTGCCACGCGCCGCTCGCTCACTCCTCCCCCGGCGAGATGGGGAGGAGAAGGGAAAAAACAATGGCAAAGCCTCGAGGGTTGGGATAAGGGCAGTTTACTGGGACAGCAAGGGAGAGGGAAATAATCAACAACAGTGCTGATAACAGATAGTAACAATGGTGATAACAGAGAACGATTTACCGATCCGACGACCGACCGACCGGACACTCGACCCGTCCCGGAGCCACGCCGACACGCCCCTACCCGACTAGCCCCCTTTTATGGTGAGCATGATGTCACATGGTATGGAATAGCCCCCGGCCAGCTTGGCTCACCTGTCCTGGCTCCTTGGGAAATTAACTCTATCCTTGCCAGAACCAGGACACTCAGAAAAAAAGTCTTATGAGACTGTGATAAGCTAGAAAGTACTAAATCACAGAAGTTGTATTTTTATTATTTGCAAAACTGATGTTCTGCCAAAAAGTTAGGATGAAATTTAGTTACATATATATTTTATAGATGCAAATTGAGTAACACAAATTACATAATGACCATATCTAGTCCTAAGATACTGCCATATGAACAACTTATTAACTTTCTAATGTGAACATGTGTACTATATACTTCCTAGATTGTCTTAAATACATATTCATAGACAATTCAATGGCTAGGAGAGATAGAGATATCGCATAATTCTTCTCAAGCTTTGTGTCAACAGGAAAGGACCACATTAACATCTTCAGAACATTTGACATTTCTTCATCTGTACAGAATTCTTGTCCCTTGCAACCTTATTTGTGCTTTCTGTCATCAAGGGATTAGAAACTTTGGATTCCTTCAAAAAATTAGAAATTTGTGATTTCTGACTCACTGTTCTAAAATAATTCCTTTCAAAAACCATTTTTTGTGAAGCAGATAAAGAATATCAGCTCATTCTTACTGTTAGGAAAAGATACAGATAGATCAAGTGACACACAGAAATGATTAATTCATTTTTTAAAGTTAGAATACTGTACCTAATATAAAAAATAAACAAAAACCTCAAACCAAAACAAAAAACAACAAAGAACTTTTTAAAGAAATCTGAGGAATAGATATCATCACTGTCTTGCAAAAATCATGAGAAAAAGGAAGAGACTCAGTCAAAAATAGTGCTGAGCTGCACATCAACTGAGTGTAAGATTCTAGGTCAAATAATACAACATCTTTATACTGCTGGACCATCAAACACTAAATATTTTACTTGAATCAGGCAAGAACACTCAATCACAGAGCAGTGAGCAATTTTGTGACACATGCACATTCTCAATAGTCAGAGGAATCATGTATGCATGCTTCCCTGTAAATCTCACAATTAAAAAAAAAGTACTTTCAACATTTCTTTTTCTGCCTGCACATGATTATCTTGGCACTAAATTATGGGAGAGGATTGTGGACAAATACATGAGACCGGGAGAGAGAATAAATAAAACCTACTATCTCCAAAGAAAATCTCAATGGCAGTGATGTGATTGCACAATATATTCAGGGTAGTCACTGTTGCATAGCTAGACTGTAGGCCAAAGTACTGGTCCCCTTCTGTGACTAGTTAAAAAAACCCCAAAACCAAAAAACAAAAAACAACACAGTATTATATTTTCTACAAAATATAACTACAATTTATTAATTTAAATTACATTCTGTATGGGATTTTGTTACTCTTAGGATGAAGCTGGTGTTGTTCAGATGCTTCAGGGAACGTAATTCACAAGTGTGAAAGAAACTGCACACATATCTTTGCAGACACAAAGTTGGTACTGCACTTCAGGCTATATTCTGCTAAGAAAAGAAGAAATTTTTTCTTTCAAGAAACAGAATCCTGTAAACAGCATATGATTGCTTATATCTGCCATCAGAAATTGGTGTTGATTGATAAAAATATTAATACTGGTTTTATTGTTGCTACAGTATTTGCTTTCATCAAGAAGCCTACAGTCATGCCTAATTTAGGTATGAGTGTGCTATGCTGGAGTTGTTCATTAATGCAATAAGATCCTACCTTGATTTTGAAAGATTATTTTTCCTCCACAGTTCCATGCAATTCTAGATGGAATTTCATCTTCTGTAGTGTTATACACTGGAACTATGTGGGGCTTTCACATTTCTGTAAATGTAAAGAGAGGGGCAGTAGATACCATGAGAAGATTCTATTGGCACGGTCTTACGTGTAAGGAATGCAATGTCTAGCTAAAAGCACAGTTCCTTGGTATAGGCAACATACCAAGTATGAGCTGTGTGCTGAAATGGAAAAGGTGGATGAAAATGTATATGGAAATACAGAAAAAAAGAATAGCAAAATGAAAAATAACCAAAAAGAACCCCATATTAACATTCTGTATCTGTAGGTAAAATACTACACTGAAGCTGAAGGCTAATTAGATTTTGTGTGGTGACGGTAGATTGTGCATGTTTGGGATAGAAGGGAAAGTGGAAAAAACTCCCCCAGAATTAGTGTGCTTACACTTGGAGGAATAGAAAGATCATGTCTTTAGCTAGAAATCATCATTCAGGAGGCGCTAGGCACAGGTGATTACTGCATTGCTGTATGGACCAAGAGACAACCTAAAAGAGGGACAAAGCTTGGGCACAACTGCCAATCACAACTGCAAAACAATCGCTGTCACATATGCCTCTGGCATAAGGCAGTTTAAACTACAGTGCAAAAATGTTTGCTGACTCAAATTCACTTTCCAAATCTTGTGCACTTAGACCAAAGTTTGTAGAGTTTGATGAAGCTTTCTTAGCATTAGAAATTACCTGGATATTGGTTAATAAATTCTGCATTATTGTGTTTCAGTTACTATGTTAGCTTTAAATCAATGGTGTTTAAACCAGGTTAGAGTTGGTTCTTGTTTTATTTCCAGCAGCTGTTCTTATAATAATTCATATTTATAGTTGGAATATTTAATTTCCAATTATTATGACTGAAAGAAAATTATATTTGCTCTTAGCTTTCACAGTCCTTTACAGGAACCTGTACTTCTATGATTTCCTACAGGAGTATTTCTGAATATTTTATGAACAATAAAAAGTTTGAATAATATTTATGCTGTACCTACATATAGTTACATTTATGGTCTGGATCAGGTTTGATTTCAACACTTTGTCAGTTTTTTGATGTTTATTTGTGTCTTCCCTCCCCTGCTCCACTGACTATAAGCTGTTGTGTCTTTTGCAGTTATTTTTCCTTCACTGTCCCAACCCTTTGTGCCTCACTACATCCTCTTCTTCTTTCCTCGCTTCAACTTTCTCTTTTTTGTTGAGCTCTTAGTTTCCTTCTAATTTAAATGTGTTTTTGCAGAATAATGAAATGAATTACATCCCACATGCTATATCATGTATTCTAGGATAGATAGTTTTGCTCTGCTAATTGTTTCTACTGACAAATGAAATGGACATATATAGTATTAGCATATAAAATAGTTTGAATCACTGCCTTAAGAAAAAGAAGTAGAGGCAAGATTAAAAAGGTATTTATTGTTTGGGAGTTGGAATTTGAGCATTTATTTGTGTCTGGTAGCAAACTGTATTTCATTTTTACTATAACGAAAAATAAAATTTAGGAAGTCAAGTTCTACTTACTCCAATTACAGTATAGCAATAGAAAAGCAAACTCCAGGAATGAATTTGTTTTGACCAAATTTTATGAGGTTTACACTGGTATAAGTACGAACTGAATGTTACCCATTAGACATCCAGAGCAATTCTTAAATCTCATTTGCATTATGTTCAGCCTAATTCTATTACCATTGTTCTTTTTGTCATCTTCTCCCATTGTTTGTATGTTATTTACTTACTAAGGAAAAGAAAACTTTAATGTAGGGCTTTTGAAAATTTTCCAGAATGCAGTATTTTTTATATGTTCCATAAAAATCCAAAATGTACCTTGGAAGTTTCAGATAAATAAAGTTTAGGGTATTATTATTATTATTTTCCTCAACATTTTCTTTATTTTTCTAGTAATATTTTTTCTAGTTTTGGGAGCATCTATGTACTTAATCCTTGGAAGTAGTACCTTCTGTTGGGTTTGTGTGGCAAGGTTTTGGTAGCGGGTGGGGGCATGGGCTATAGGGGTGGCTCCTGTGAGGAGCTTCTAGAAGCTTCCACAGTGTCTGATAGAGCCAATGCCAGCCAGCTCCAAGATGGGCCCGCCCCTGGCCAAGGCCAAGCCAATCAGCGCCTCTGTGATAACATATTTAAGAAGGGGAAGGGGTTATTTTGTTTTTTTTTTTTTTTGTTTGTTTGTTTTTTTACAGTTGGCGGGGGAAGTGTGGAGATGTAACATCAAGGTCAGTGCAGGAGGAGGGGGGGAGGAGGTCCTCCAGACACCGGAGCAGAGATCCCCCTGCAGCCCGTGGTGAAAACCATGGTGAAGCAGGCTGTTCCCCTGCAGCCCGTGGAGGACCGATGAGGGGGTGTAGAGATTCCACCTGCAGCCTGTAGAGGACCCCACACTGGAGCAGGTGGAGGTACCCGAGGGAGGCTGTGGCCTGTGGGAAGCCCGGGCTGAATTAAGTCCCTGGCCAGACCGGTAGACCCGCGGAGAGGGGAGCCCACGCCAGGGCAGGTTTTGGTGGCAGGGCTTGTGACCCCGTGGGAGACCCATGCTGGAACGGTTTTCTCCTAAACGTCTGCACCCCATGGAAGAGACCACGCCGGAGCAGTTCGGGAAGGACTGTAGCCCGTGGGAGAGACTCCATTTTGGAGCAGGGGAGCGATGAGAGGAGTCCTCCCCCCGAGGACAACGAAGCGGCAGAAAACAACGTGCGCTGCACTGACCGCAACCCCCATCCCCCTCCCCCCATTCCCCCCCCCCCCCCGCCGCTGAGGGGGGGAGGAGGTTTGAAGCCGGGAGTGAAATTGAGCCCGGGGAGGGGTGGGGGGAGGTGTTTTAAGGCTTGATGTTATTTGGTTTTTTCATTGCTCTATTCTGTTTAGTAATAAATTAGATGAATCCCTTTTCCTAAGTTCAGTTTGTTTTGCTTGTGATGATAATTAGCTCTCCCTGTCCTTATTTCGACCCGAGCCTTTTGTTAACTTCTCCTTCCCATCATGCTGGGGAAGGAGTGAGTGAGCGGCCGCGTGGTGCTCAGCTGCCGGCTGGGCCTAAACCACGTCATACCTAAACACATTCTGGGTTTCTTAGTTCTTTAGAAAGCACTTTTTCTTCATTCATCGTCTTCATTTGCTGTACTGCAACATTTTTCAGGTACCTTTTTTTTATCTGTCAATAATTACAAAGAATTCAGAGATATATATATAAAGCCTGAAAATTACATCAAATGCATGTTAGCATTACAAAAATTGTGTTCATGTTGGAGAACATACTTTCATTATTACATTCACAATGCAAAGCAAGAGCCTTCTGTTTAAGAACAAAATTGACTTTTGGTTCTAATATGACAGGGATGTGGTTGAAACAACTGAGAAAGGGATGTTGCAGGGAATCAGAATATCTTCCAGCTAACCAAAGGCATAGGTAGAATGGGCTTTTCTGGTTTTAATTTTTATAGTTAGGAAATGTCCATAATTTAGGCAATAGTAGTAATATTTTTACTAGTCTTGTTGCATACACAGAAAATAGAGGAAGTGCTGGGGAAATTCCTGATAATGACATATAGAAGGAGGACTCCGGAAAAAAGTTAGGAGCTGGCCTTCTGATGTTTCATTATTAAAAATAACTGCTTGGCATACAGCTTAATTAAACTTCTCAATTAATAATGGAGGTCCTAGTTGAAACTAGAGTAGGAATCAAAATTTCTTGTTCAAATGGAATGAAAACCATTCTCAACTTGACTGATTTTTACAGTACTTATGATTAGTCTCACCTGCAAGTAAAGCTGAAAATTTCTTAACAACACATCTGAGATATGCAATCCTAAATTACATGTATATATCTGTCCTAATTTTACTGAGTGTTTCTAAATGCATTTATGCCTGTCTTGCATCTTCTATACCAGTTTATAAACCACTTGTCCATCCATTCTGTACTGGTCCACATGCACCATAGGAAGTGCAAAGGGAGTGCATTTGTTTGTATGTTGTATTATGTAGCAATTAATCAGTTGTGACTTCTGTATCTAAACTACACTTAACGGTCTACAAAGCTGTTCTGACTATGTGACTTTCTCTTAGGTATCAATGACACTTGTTTTCATTTCTGCATGGTGACCTCAATTATGCAAGTACAACCTGCCTGCCCTATACAGGGAACACAGTAAAACAAATTGAAGTACAAGAATTAAAACAATGCTTTTTTTGAAACACCAACGTTTCACTGATGTGCACTATCACGGAACTACAAAATCCTGTGCTGGCTCATCTTTAAGGTCAGCTTAGCCCTAGATATAAACAGCTGGGGGCAGGCAAAAGGGAAGTCTTTAAGACAGCACTATCACCAAGAAAACAGTTTGTAGACCTGCACTCTTGGTTTCCTCATAATAGTTCAGACTTTTATAGACCAATGTATCATAGGTGAAAGTAACTAGCTTTGAAGGTAGTGACACACAGTACTTAGTTAGGAATAGCTCTCCTCTTGTCAACAAATGCAATATTATTAAGTATATAAAAGCAGAGCCAGTATAAGCTGCATATACAGTCTTCCCATGCTAGTGACTCTTCAAGTCACTTTAAAATATAAGGATCAATATTAAATTATGTTTGGTGTGTTTCCATATTAAATACTACCATTTCCTTTAATCCTTTAATGATTTACAAGGATAACTTATATGTATTAAACAAAATGCTCTTTTCAGTCTAGGTATCCGGTAATTTGCTTTAACATGGTGTACATTCCACCAAAAATAAAACTCTGTCGCAGTTATTATAGGACCAGAAATGTCCAAAGACTTCCATGTCATGCTGAGGTATAGTAATTTGTGCTTTAGAGATGATTCTGACTGAGATTTAGTTATACCCATAAGAATAATAGGTGCATCAAATACTTTCATATAGGAATGAAAAAGACATATCTGTTTGCTAAGCTAAAGGACAATTTATTATATAGTCTTTTTGGTCAATGCCCGTAAATGTGTATGTTTCGTTACACTCACCAGAAGCTCTTATTTTTTTAGATGTCACAAACTATACTCAAGACCTCTTCTTCCATCTATTTCTTCGTCCTCAGGGAGAAGTGCTAGTACAAACAAATCATCAGCGAATATCATTGTTGTATGTGTTGTCTTGTGAAACTTCTGCTCAGATGCCCTCTGACCAGTTAAAATACCAGCAGCCATCTGAACAGAACATTATATAGGAGCAGCCAGCCAGGGTCCTGTCTGTGCTGGAATCCATGCAATTATAATTCCTCATGTAGCAGACAAATTATTTTGGTAAGAAATGGGAAAAATATTGAGTGCAACTACCCCCATTTTGGGCTAGTTTAAAGGGTTAGCTACAAATAGTTTGGAAAATTGTGTTTCCTTTCTTAAAGGAAAAGGTTCTTTAGAATATCTGATCTAAGACGCTTTTGAAGGTTTTTTTTATGTGTTTATCCAGAAAGGGAATTATATTAAAATTTGTGCATGTATACACTGTAGAACAAAAACATTTCCCAGTTGTACTGCAAATCCAAATAAAATAATCATGTCTTTGTATAAGAATAAGAAACTGATCATAAACAAAAAGATTAAAAAAAAAATAAACAAAAGGAAGATGCCTGTCCTCTTCCATTTCTCATCCATGTGAATTCTGAAGTGAGGGAGAACAGGAGGAGAATATTCAACATCAGTATTAAACGTGTGATGAGACTGTAAATATTGCCTCAGTCAACATTTTTAAGGTATCATTAGTTAAAATACATAGAGGTATATATAATGTGATAGTGAATCTTGAGATATTAATGTAAGAAAGTTCACCAGAGTAATGATGATCTCACACATGATTTATAAAGAATGTTTCATCCCTATAATTCCTGCATTGCTTCTTTTTATGAGGAAAAGGACAAATACATAATCTGCAAATGACGTACAGGGAAAGGTCCTATATTTCCCCAAACTTTTCTGAAGTGCATCTATATTTTGTTTACTTATCTTTATTCTGCAAGTGTTTTAGGAGTCAATTCTTCCTCCATGTGCTTTTTCAATGAAGTTATGCTTACTATGCCAATATATATTAAGTCTTGCACCAGCTCTAATTGAACTTAGTGGAAATAAATCATCTAAGTTTAAATAGGCTCATGATCTTTTCATCCAATATCGCAATCAGTGCAACAGCAAATGTAGAACTGACCTATCATATTTTCCTCAGATTCAATGTTTCAGAAAATCTTCCAGTTCATGGATGGCTGGGCCATCAAAATTATGGAGAAAATAAAAAGTACACACTAGTTGCAGGCAAAGGCAAGAAAACCCTCTTTCTTTTCCATGGTAGGAAGTGGGCTTCCCATCTTACACTTTGGAAAGTTCAGCCTCCATTTTATCTCAGTATTCAATGTTTATATGGAAAAACAGCAAAAAAAAATTTATCCTGTATAAATTTAAAATTGATTCCACTGCATTATGTTAAATAATCAAGACAGTACACAAAGGTTCATATTAAAGACTTAATGTAAATTAAAGTCTCAATGTAAATTTCTTCTGCAGAGACCTTAATGTCAGACACAATTTTATTTCTTGCTTTGAGAGAAATGTAGATGAGTTTTGAATTGTTTTTGGGTGACAATAGTGTTTTGTTACTGCTGGTGCTGTTAAACAGAATGAAAACCTGGATTTAGCCTGTTATTTGTGTGTTTCTCATCCCATTAAATCCTCAAGGCTTTCTGCATATTTGAATTTAAATACCCAGCATTTATAACATGTATGAAATATAGTACAATACAAAAAGAATATTTATTTTATTAAACAGGCTTCATCATAGCTAAATTCAAGAGATGACGTTTCACATCAGGGGTTTGGAGGAGCAGCCTAACATGGTAATTATATGAAGTGAATTACATAGAATTCACAGGTTTTAAGAGGTCAGGAAGGGAATTTAAATGTTCAGCACTTATAAATCAGGTTGAATTTTGAATGGCTCAACTCCTGTTCAGACATGTAGTCAGTTTTCTATAACTATTAACTAAAAGGAAAAGGTAACAAGTGAAAAGCTGTTAGACTTTGTAAACATCTCTGTGATTTTAGAAACAGTTCTATAGTATATGCCCATTTTTCTTAGGATCCTGAAAAGGACTCCACTGGCCTAGGCATTTATCCATTTATTCCCAGAGGAATGTGTGAGCAAGGCAATGGAAAATTGGTGCCCTGAAATAGGTATTTATTTCTTTGGATTTACTTAGGACAGAATACATTACATGAGGTAATGAGGGAAAAGAAAGAAAACCTTAGCAAAGCATAAGCAAGACAGGGATGTATGTGACAGATAAAAAAGGGCAAGATTACAGCAAACAACCAAGCACTGCAGGGCAGATGAAATTATAGAGAATTCTCTGCAAAGCTGAAAGCCCTTGAATTGGCCATTGTGGCATATTTATTTTTTTTTTTTCCTTTCAGATTGAGGATCTAACTGTATTTTTGTAACTCTTCTTTTCTTCTAATGTTTTTCTTTCCTGTAACTTATGTTTAGCTTATCTTGTACAAAGTAAAATAAACCTTTCAATCTGTGTTTCTTGGGAAAACACAATTCCCTTGAATTTTAAAATTAAAGACCACACTGTTTCTTACAAATGAGGCAAATAGTTTTGTACTTGTGACATAAGTGATAAGGAATTGCAAATACTATTAGGTGTCCAAGAGTATTAGGATCACACTGCACATTTTACCCTTGGGGCACTAGCAGTGTTTTAAAATATTTTACCCATAAATCAGAAACTATATTTTAATTTCTACACCTACTGAACATATCCATTACCATATTGTTCTGCTTTTCACATATTTCTTCTGTATAACATGCAGTTGATGGAAACAAACAAACAAGGCAAACTTCTGATGTTTGCCTTTTCTATATAACCACTTTCTCAGTCCTTCTCTTCCTACTACTCTATTTTGTCTGTTTTTCAGGCTCAAGTCTTATAGTTGCTGTACTAATAGACTTGCCTCCATCTTTACAACACAACTAAAATTTTTAAGAAAACAATATTCGTCTAGTTTCCTCTGCTATTCATTTCTACAAAGGGCATAGAACAGGTAATCTGTTCCGCTTCCACTCAAAATGCTGAACAAGCTCTTACTCAAATTAGCTGTGAGCAGAGACATATAGCAGAGATATAATTGAGAATTATACTTCTGCACTTTGTTTTTGTAAGCATTTAAATATCTTTTAATAGAAGATTTAGCAATCTAAATAAGTGGACACATATGAGACATTGCTAAGTATAGGACAGTTTTACCTTGTCTCTGAATTACAAAGTTCTGTTTCTTCATGAATGAAGACCCATCCTTTCTGAATCATCCTTTTTATTTGAAGTATATATTTTGAGATCAGTTTCTAATCAATTTAATACATGGATTCAAACTGCGGCTGGTAGGATTGATTATTTTTGTGTAACCATTTTCTTTAGACTTTTTTCTTGTGTGTGAAAAAATATAAGTACTCTGAATAGGGGAAGAAAACTTCATAAAATTCCTTAATGAATGTAGTCTGTATTTCATTGAAATGTACTGCTGTAGTTATTAAGTACTCTTATAAGTGAGTGAAATAGTACACTGATGGCACTCACAATTTCATTCTTGGGTCTATAAAACCTGTGCAAACAAATTACTGTATGCAAAAGCATGATGCAGTTTATTTAAATGCTTTCTGAATCTCTGACTTTTAGGTTTTTATGGACTCATGATTGATACTGCTTCATTGTGACTGATTCTGAAGCCCCAGTAGCACCCTGGCAAGAAATAAACTACATCCCTGTGCCCAGCTAAAAGCTCTTTCCTCCTCTCAGTAAAGCTTGACTGATGTTAAAGATTCTCTGAGTGTTTAATACTGAAGGAAGGTTGTTATATCTAAATCTTAAATCATTAATATATTTTATTAGGATGAAAATTATCTCACACACTCTTTGCTGTTAGGCCTTGTGTTAGGCTCTGCACTGTGACAGAACAACTATCATGGATCTTGAGAAGTGAGAACACAAATGAAAATAAGGAACTTTTCTAAATATCCATTCAAAGCAGAGGAAGGTCATTATATTGCCATGTTTCAGCAGTGAAATTAGTTTTTATTTTTTCTCTTGTGAAGATTAGGGACAGTTTCTGGCTTAGTGTATCTGAAAACATTTTTTTTTTTCCTATCATGAATGCATTCTGTCCAGTACATTTCCTGTGATAGTTATATTTAGTGGTATGATTTTAATGAACGTGAATAACTTAAATTTTCTGGCTATGATGTAATTCAAAAATGGTACATGCATGTGATTAGTATGTATAATAAAAAGAGCTGGAGAAGTAATGTTGTTACTAGTGCTGCAAAGGGATCTGTACAAATGGAAAATAGACAAATTTCTCTTTAAAACTGGGGATTTACATATCATTCACATGCCCTTAGTGTCTGCATTAAATTCCTTTGGATCTTGGCTTTCCGAACGGATTCCACACAGTTAATTCTGTCCAGTCAGCAGCCATGCTATAGCATGAGAGAGTGGAGAGTGCAATGAACAGAGCCAAAACTGCTCATCTGTACAGGGTATCTCTCCTTTCCATGTGGCTTTTTGAGACAAAAAAATATAAGCCCATTGAAGCTCTGTCTCTGTTCATATATAAGATACTTTCACATGTTCTAGGTAAGCTCCCAGACAGGGCAATTCCCTTGAGCAAAGCCTGCTGTTTCTAGCCATCAGTAGGAGGAAGCACAAGTTACATTTAAAATCAATGCTCTTTTTAGAAAACCTGATAAATACATTTGAAACAGACCAGAAGAAAATAATAAAGCTCTCTGGTTGTCAGGAAAAATAAGCAGTTTGACAGTAAGGTTTTTATGGCCATGAAGGTAGCCGGCTTTCAAACCCTACTGCCATAAATTATGAATGATCTGAATACTTAATGCCTAAAGAGAAAGATTGCAACTGTGAATATGTTTTTATCAATGTTGAAGAATTGCCTTTTGTTAGCTCAGTAGCTCCATTAAACTGGGGATTCTGAAACTAGCGTTACTTGCTTACCCATTTACTAACAAATGTATCAATTTAATAGTTATGATGCTTTTCCATAAATAAAAGGCTGCTCACTTAAATAACTCATTTACATACTTTTCAAATCTTGATGCTGCTAAATCCATAATCAGTCTGTGATAAAAACTGTTTGGATCCCCAAACGACATTAAGGATTTTTCATAGGAGAGACATATGTCATGAGCTGTATACATGGTAGAATTTCTTATGAATTTTTGGCCAAGATCATGCAGACATCATCAGCACACTACGTAAAAAAAAAAAAAAAAAATAAAAAAAAAGAACAGCATTTATGATTTATTCAGTTATTTAAAGACAGTTTGAGGGTATGGGCTTTCTTCTTCTTCTTCTTCCTCTTTTTTTTTTTTTTTTTTTGAAAATGGGGATTTTTTGTGCATTTTAGCTTGATTTTTTTTAAAGGAAATGAGGTTTTATGACTAAGTGAAAGAGGCAAATAGCATGGTCTTCTCCCCCTACACCACCCTGGCATCCACAAAATTCTTGAATCTGTTGAGTACCATGGTGAGTATTGACCATGTTTGTCAAAGAGATAGGAGTAAAAATTTTATATTCCTTCAAGTATGGGGAAGCTGATCGCTTGATAAAAGATAGATATGATGGTCCATTCGTAAGTTCATACATAACTCTTATGTTAGTTAAAGTATATATTTCACACTTGCTTATCAAGATGAATATGTTTGGTACGGGAAGAGATGAGGAAAAAAACATGAAGCGTATATAGAAGTGAACTGGGAGAAAAATGCGTGGAAGAACATAGGCACACAACCCTACAGGAAAAACAAATTTTGTTTATTCTGCTAAAGTAGAAGAGTAGAAGGCCTTTTCTGCTTCTCACATTGCCCTGTCAGCGGGACGGCTGGGGGTGCACAAGAAGTTGGGAGGAGACACAGACAGGACAGCTGACCCAAACTGACCAAAGGGATATTCCATACCATATGACATCATGCTCACTTTATAAGAGGCTTGGGGAAGAGGAGGGACTAGGGGGCGGCGGCGTTTGGAGTGATGGCGTTTGTCTTCCCAAGTAGCCGTTACGTGTGACAGAGCCCTGCTTTCCTGGAGATGGCTGAACACCTGCCTGCCCATGGGAAGTGGTGAATGAATTCCTTGCTTTGCTTTGCTTGTATGCGCAGCTTTTGCTTTACCTATTAAACTGGCTTTATCTCAACCCATGAGCTTTCTCACTTTAACTTTTCCAATTCTCTCCCCCATCCTGATGGGGAGGAGTGAGCAAGCAGCTGCGTGGTGTTCAGCTGCCAGCTGGGGTAAAACCACAACAGCATCTTATGTGTATAAGTCTATAACTTAATGGAAAAAACCTCAACTTCACATTTCCTCTAGCTTCCAACTTGTTTTAGGTCTGTCTTGTGCAGTCAGAAAGATTTTAAGCCCCTTATACCAAATGAGAACTTGTGCTAGTAAGAAAAGTATACACACCCAACATCTTATAAAAAAATTCTAGACTTTGTGGGTTTTATTTATGGGATGTGAGTGGGGTTTTTTTGTTTTGTTTTGTTTTCTGGTGGGGTTTTTTTTGGTTTTTTTTTTTTAATTTGTAGCAACTTTACTGCATAAATGCATTCCTCCATCTTTAACAACATAATAAATCAAGGAAGTTTGGTTGTCCTTGTTCTAAGTGTAAAGTGAATTTAACCTCATGCTAAGGTAGCTTATAAATTAGTCTGCATTAATCTATGTTAATTTTCACTTCCCTGTTTTTTCTACATAAGGTAAGTGGATCTCAAGCAAGTGAATCTAGTAGGGTATAAATCATAGAGTGTTTGCTTCCCATTTACAGTTGTCTTGGTAGAGCTACAATAGTACTGGAGAAAGAGATTGGACAGAAAATGTACTGGTGGAGCTGGAGGAAGACAAAAATTTAATATGATGTGAAACAGGTATTTTCCTCTCCTCTATTCTATGTCTTCTATCCTCTAGAAGGCTTTCCTTCTTGAATATTACTGTCAGATCCCTTTTCTATTTGAGCAAGTAGGTGTATCTTGCCTGTTACAGAGAATGACATTAAACAAGACCATCTATTTCATCACATAGTACAGTACAGACGTATGTGGAAAAGAATAGCTAAAGCACCTATTGTGAGGTTCTTTGCTGCTTGTCTAGACCTTTCTAACTATTGCCAGTAGCCACATATTGGCCCTTTTTTCAACAACAAAAAGTTGTTTCAGAGTATTTCCCCTCAGGCACTACCAGAGCCTTTTGCTCTAATACAAGAGAATGGCTCATGGCTGGCTATCCTTATATCTATGCCACCATCCTCTGGTTCACTGAGAATCAGGATAAGCTTTGGTACTAGGCTTTTAGCTCCCGTGAGAGGAGGGTAAATATTTCTTTAGACAAGTGTTACAGGCACCAAGAAGTCTGATTTACTATGGCTGATGAGAATTTAGACAACTGCTATTTAAAAGTGAAGGTGGGAGGAAAGAGTTTTCCTGTCATCAGTGATAAAGGAAGAAGTAGGACTAAAAGACTAGGAAAAGTGAAGCATAGAACTCCAAAGATTACAATCTAAACTCAAAACCCTTTTATTTCTATTTGATTTTCTATTATTAAGGAATAATATAGCTGTACCAAAGCAGCTATTTCATTCCTTCATATTTTAATTTTACTATTTCTGTTCTTCTAAGTTCTCTGTAAGAAAAAGGAAAACCTTTTGGAAATAGAGACCTATGCTGAAACAACAAATCCTTAATTATTTTTCTGCTCTTTATAACCCAGTTGTTCTAAGAAGAATGGAAATATGCTCACTAAGTCTATGGGGCCAATCCATGGCTTAATCCATACATGAATTTTTAGATGGATGTGTAGTCATGGATTTAAAAAATAATTTAAAACAATATGTCTTTACAAACATAATTATTTACAAAACTCTCATAATATTTACCATTATTAATCTTGATTTTTAAGTGGATTTTTCTTTTTGGTAATGTAGACAGAGTGAATGAGAAAATAGTTAAGAAACATAATCAAGTATATTTTGGTTTCTTTGTGCTTAGGCAGGCAGAAGAGCCCCTTTACAAAATGCATAGAGACCTATCGACTCCTGAAGACAAAGTTGTTTGAGTTAACCTTTCATGTTATGAGGGCTAAAACAAACACTACTAGGACCTTAGTCATAAGAAAAGCTTTAAAAATATTAGCTTTTGGCTCCATTCCACATCTACTATGAAAAGGTGAATTCTCTCACAGTGCAGAGCCATTTGATATGTATACTGCCACCATCACTTCCTGTAATATGCCATATGTATATAGTATACTATAGTATAAAGACCAAAATGACCATTAAATTACATAGTCTGAATGGACTTTATATAGCTCTATCCAGTCATCTGTACGTTACTGTGTTCAATTAGAAATTCTTTTGACAATGTCTATCATCAACTTGAAAATTCAAGAAGAGGTAATTTACCACCTTAGAAGTTAATTTCAATCGTAATTTTGTATCTTTATTTATATAGCATGAGGTCATGACAGAACTACCTGCATCTTTACAGAGTTTTAAGATGTTTATTACCTTGGGTTTGCTTGCTTGTTTTATTACAGTATTCAGGCTGAATTGGAAATAAAAATCATCCAGAATATTTCCGGGTTTTGTTAGCCAGGGACAAAGTGAAAGCACATTTACCTGTAGAACATAAAAATATGTTTATACAATCTCTGAAAGACTTATTAGAGAATGTAAGCCTTCTATTTTGACTTAACTAATTTGTTAAGCTTAAAGTTAAAAAATGTATATTTTTCTTACCTATCTATATTTATTTTAGTTATTGGCATTTAACTATCTTATAGTATTTTTAATGGGAGCCTTTTGTAATGAAAGCTTAGAAAGCTAAGAACAATTTTCTCAGAGCTCAAGATAACCAGCAAGGACTTCTCTTTAAACCCAAAATCTAATCAGTAAGATATCATACATATAAAATTTAATACTTACTAAGGCAATTTGCTGAAAGACAGTTGGATGGTGTCACAGTTGGAAAGCACAGTTCTTTAGGCCTTTTTTAAGCAGATTTTAATTTTCTGTTAAATTCTAATGAATCTAAAAAAATACTATTTCAGAAAACATGTTTTTTTCTTATTTCTTTTTTTTTTTTCAGTCATAGCTCTAAAGATGTATTAGATAAATGGACATTACTATACCAAAGTATAGTAACATGCCTACAGAGACACTGAGCCAAAAAAAGAGGGCACTTTCAATAACTTCAAAACACAGAGCAGTCTGAAAGGCATATTTTTTCTTCATTTAGAATTTGAGAAGGGAGGGAACTATGAGTGTCTCTG
The DNA here is from genome assembly GCF_011004875.1 of Balearica regulorum gibbericeps. Classification (NCBI taxonomy): domain Eukaryota; kingdom Metazoa; phylum Chordata; class Aves; order Gruiformes; family Gruidae; genus Balearica; species Balearica regulorum. The sequence continues at coordinate 47,877,260 of NC_046188.1, read as the reverse complement.
AACTAAATGTTTCATAATTTCTAACTACTTTTGTCCTCACCTTTGCAACATTTACTGCAGCTTGCAGTACATTACAAGCAAGATATTTCAGAAAACAGACACATAGGACCATCAAGGAAAAAACCAATTTTCTTATTGAGAAACCATATCACAATATGGGAACTTCAAGATAAGGATTGTTGGCAAGAATAATTTGTCAAGCAGTACCGAAAATGTAGTCTTTTCTTTCTTGTAATAATTCAAAAAGCTACTGAAATGCTATTGTGGCTCAAAGGAGCAATCATGTTAAATACAATATTGTTTGCCCATGGAAACTCCAGCCTTATCTTGAGTCTAGATGGCATAAGTACGACATGCATAATGAAGGTATGTTGAATGAAATGCTTTGCTTGTCATTTGTGTCTTGTGATTTCTAGAAAAGCTGACAACTTTCCAAAAATCCTAATTTTAATGGGACAAATCTTGAGAGACACTGTGACAGTATAAAACAAAGACCAACATCTCTAAGTGAGTTTAAGAGAAAAGAGTGAATCGCTAAAGGGTATCCATACGTTGTTGAATATTGAAATTTTACAATATTATTGCTATCTTGCTATAGATTTTTTTGTTTATTTGTTTGAACTGGATGTTTTCATCCTGTTTAATCACATATTTTGTGTTCCATCATTAAGATTATTTCTTATCCTTGTAGTGGAATTGTCAACCCATTGTAGCCCAAGAAAGACTAACTTCTATGAAGAAAAAAAAATCTTTTTCAAAACTAAAATTAGTTTTCACTCTGAAAAAATAAGTGAGATTTTAGCACAGCTGGTATTTTTCCAAAACTCTTATTTTCTATATTTCTTATCTTTATTCCTTTGTAAGCTATTTTAATGAGAACAAACTGAAAGCTGATATATATGCAGAGAAAGTCTTCTGTGTCAGTAACTTCTGTTTATATAGGTGAAAATTAAAATGTCATACATAAAATTATTAATAATCATCTTGATTATTAATATGATGTATGAGGTATTTCAATTAGACTAATAATAAGAGCAGAAAAAAGTTATATAACGTATCAAATACACTGGTCTTCCAAAATTACTTTTTCCTGCTTTCTCAGATCTTACCTCCTATCATAAAGCTTGATGGTATTTTGTGTGTCCTGACACTTATGATCACTTAATGGGAAAAAAAATATGCTTGAAAGTTTTAGATGCACTTTTGATGACAGCATTTTGAAAAACAGATAGATTCTATTTCATATAATTGTAAGTTCTTTGGTTAGGAATAAATTAGCTTAATATATGTATATGTACAAATTACTGAGGCAAATTAACATGGACATTACATTTCAGATTATAAAGCAGAAAAAAGAATGCAATGAATAACAACTCTGATGTGCTTTTTTCCTTTTAGTGATTGCAATTTTTAATCCTCAATTTAAGCACCAAAGCTTTAAATTAACATTTAAAATTAAATCTAGTAAAACTAAATTCAGCAAACTGGGTGAAATTACATCTCTGTTCTCTTGGTAGAGATTTCTTTTTGTTTCATTATACTGCACACAAGTTGGCAGACAAATCAAGGAATCAGGGCTTGAATTTAGTTGTTCTAATTTATTTAGTTTAAAGTGAAAATCCCTGTACTTTATTTGTCTTTTTTTTTTTTTTAACCAGAATTCTTATAAATTTTTATTAGGTAATTCTGACCAATAGTGCTTCCAGTGATTTAATTCATTCATCGTGTACTTTTCTCTGAAAACCTGAGGAAAGGAGGTTTGAAATTTTGCTACATTGTTTTATTGATGCACTTTCTATTTCAAAATGAGGTCTTATTTCAGAATTTAACTAGATTTATTTGTATCCTTTTTAAAGAGCTAGAGAAATGCCTGAAAATGAAAACCAAGTGTAAAATTTTATAAGAAGGACTTTTCTTCATAGTTTCTTAATTTAAGCCACCGAATAGCAAATTAACCAGCCTTCCCTCTGCCTTATCCTTGAATGCTTTGCAGTTTTCAGTACATTATTTTTCCAAAGCCTATGTAAATCCAGAAGATATCTGCAATAGAAGTTGCCCAGATCTGTATTGCAGAGTAGGGAGCAGGGAGATCAAAAGGATAATCACTGTAAATTCAGGAAATAAAAGTAATTATCTATAGAATTCTATCACTAATAGGACGTTAGCTTACACTTCCACCTTTTTTAACAAATTTTTTTCTGAGATGTATTTGTATTTTCCTTTCTCAGCACAAAACACCGAACTGCTTTCAGAGTACTTTTTTTTTCCCCTTGTTCACATTTTTACCTCTCTGTTGACAGGTTAATCAGGTTACTTACATTAGCTGTGTAAGCATCCCATTCTATTTGACCATGTCATGGCTTCTGCAAACTCTTAAACTAGATTTTTCAAAAGTACTCATCATTAACCTCAATCATCTTCTGAAACTAGCAGATAAATTGCAGTAATGTCCAACAGAGAAGATTTAGCCCAAACTTCCTAGTTTCTGAATAAAAGATTCTTGATATTGAGCATATTTAGAAGCCTAGTGCCACATTAGAATTTCTCCACTGATATAGCTTCTGATTTATACAGCTCTGTCCATGCCAGTGACACAATGTTAATTCTTCTGATACTTCCAGGAGCTTTTCCAGAAGGGGACAACACGCAGCACAGCAGTAAGCCTCGGAGAGGTTGACTGTCTTTGGCAATTTTCACTTTGCTCCACACCTAGCTTGTCTGTTTCTCTAAATATACAGCAAAGTGAATGTTACCAAACCAAGTCAGTTTTACTTGGAATATCAATACCTTGAAGGAGAGAGGGGTAGAAAACTTCCCAGGTAGCAAGCTCAAACAACTTTGTGCGGTAGAAGAAGGTTTGTAGAGTTGTAAGAGAAAAAAGCACTCTTTAGCTTTGTAAGTGTGGTTGCAAGTTCTAACGTGGGGGTTGCAAAAGTACGCTATCTCTCACTTCTCTTCCTTTCAACTTTTAAATATTACTACTAGTAAATGAATCTTAAAACTAGACTGTAAAAATGGCATCAGTGGAAAATATCCCAGTAAATGAGACTCATTCTTTTTATCACTTCAGTTCCAAAAGTGTGTAAAGTGTCTAAAATCACAACTCACAGGTATCATTCCAAGTACCACTTAACAATGTACTAGAAAACTTCTGCAAATATCTAGATGTTAGGCATAAGCTAGCACACAGATATTTGCTGTGACAAAAAGCCTGTGTGAACTGCAGCAGGAAATTTTCATGCTACTCTTGCCTACTCAGAGAAACCTCTTTAAAATATATACATTTTGTTTTACAGTCCCTACAGGATTTTTGCCTCTGTAAAAAACCCAGAAGTGTTGGGTCATACTTAGTCCCTATTTTGCTCTCAGATTTTTAAAATTGTTAATAAATTAACCTAAAACTAAATTTACACAAAGAAAGGGTAGCTAAAGTGGTAGCTAAAGTGCTATGAAGTCTTGAGAAATTTTAAGAATTTAAGAAAAATAAATCATCCCAGAGGGCAGATGTTATCTGTAAAACTGAAAAAAGGTGAGCAGAGGGAAAGATTCAAGAAATTGAAAATACGACATGGTATTGAATGCTGCCTTATTGCATTAAGATTACACAACAATTACCAATGTATTTTCATTACAATGATTTAATTGACTTTTTTTCTAATAGAGCCTGATTAATATAACTTTTCTTAATTACCGTTCTTTACACATAATTACCTCTGAAGTGCCCAAAACTATCAGCAATTATTTTTTTTTCCCCAAAGATGGGAAGAGGGATGTTTTCTAGAATACAGTTAACAACATTCTAAAGTAGAGAGTTAGGATTACAATCAGCTTGCTAGTGAACATTTTGTGACAATCTATAGACCAAAATTAAGGAAAAAAATATACCCATTCTTGTCTGATTTACATTTTTATAATGCATATGCATTTATAATACCTGGGGAGTCTAAGCACTTTTATCATAATAGAGGAATGCTGTAGGTATAATTTATGATAATTTATTCACATTCAGTAATTTCTTAGGAAATTTCTTTGGTTTATAAATTTGGTTTATAAAGTTCTAGGTTTGTGAGCCAGTCATTTATTTTTCTAATATCCAGCACTGAAAATTCATATGAAAACAGAAAATGTTTGCTTTTTTTCTTACGTAAGCAAGGACTTAATACTCTGAACATACCTGACAAGTCAGTTGGTAATATCTGATACAGGACAGAACCCAGTTCACTGTACGTACATCTCCTGTTCTGTGGTTAATGAAGTTCAGAGCAATTTGGAACCTAATCTTTTTGAGCTTGTTTCAGGTCAGCTGTTGGCATGGATGTAGCAATTAGGTTCCACTATTTGTGGGGGTTGGTGATCTTTTTTTTGGCAGGTTTTTTCTTTCCTACTATCATAGCAGAGGCCAAAATCTGGAGGGCAGCAGTCAGTCAAAAGCAATTGTAACGTACCAGAAATATTTAAGAGAGCAAACATCTCCCTGGTTTATGGTTAGAGTACTGAACTATGCTTGTCCTCTAGTACTAAGGGATTAAACTTTATGGTGTAAAGTTTTTAGATCTCAAGGTGCTTTTGAATTCCCAGGTAAGCTGATAGTCCAGCTTTCTCATTATGGTATAACTTGACCTTCAAGAAAATTCTGTTTGATCGAATACTATTCACTGGAATCATCTACTGCCTGTTGTGACAATTTCTATATTTTCTATATTTTCCAACTATGGAATACCCCAAAAGAGAAGGCAGATCCCAAAGCTTGGTGTATCCAATTCATGCAACTCATTCCAGAAGTGATTTTTATTCCTTCAGTGATGGTAATGATACCACATTTTATCCTCTTTGGCATCATGAAGGGCAGTAACATCCCCAGAATTGGGGCTGACAGCTTCCTAGAGGCTAAAATTTGGATTAACTAGGGCAGGGGAAGAAAGAAGGAGTGATCCAGGACTAGAAAGCTATCTTTTTAGTACAGTAGAAGTGATGTGTTTCTTAAAATAGATGCCAAAGATGAAGGTTCAACATCCCATGTATTTCACGCTACTTACTGTACAGATGTTCAATTCCTTTGTTAGCTTAATCTATTAAATTTGAGGGATACTAAAGGGTGGCTTTTCATTCCACAAGTTTATTTTTGACCATCTTTAATTTTTGTCCCTAGTTTAAATAGTCTCAGCTGTGTCCCATATCTTGAAAGGGCTTCCTTTCTTCCTTTTTCTTATCTGACAGGGACACTGTCATGACTGAAAATATGGTCAGATCCTGGCATTAACCCTCCCTCTCTTTCCTTCCCAGTACGCCTTTTATATATTGTCTTGACCACTTTGAATTCCATATTACCCCAGAAAAAGTAAAATAGCAACAAGCTCTGCATATGCCCTTTAATTTAGGAAAATGGAGATCTGGTGGTTGCTAAGGAAACAAAAAAACATTACTTTCACTGCCCACCTGAGGAATTATTAAATCATTATAGACCAGAAAAGGAGATGAATATAAATATTTCAGTAATATGATATGAATCTTTCACCCGTTTTTCTGGAATGCTTTGAATGTGTCGCTGCTGGGATTTTTAATACTGAGATCCACTTTGCCACAAAAGCATGTCTGTGATATATGTTGACTAGCCTTTTGATAAATATCCGTATGGATATATTAGTGCACTTTTTGAATGTTAATGCCAACATGGAGTACATTATGCTTCACTGTCAATTATAGAAAGCTCATGAATCTCCCATGAAGCAATGAGAGGTCTATCAGAAATGCTTTGATGTACAATTAGAGTAAAATCTTTTGGACTGTTTTTTTTACTTCTGTCACTGCATAGGGGAAGGGCCATTTAGCAAGTATTAAGACTCATTTTGATTTGTAACTTTTCTTCAAAGGAAATTACAGAGATGCATAGAATGCTGGCTTTGTTGTGGGTTTTTTCAGCTCCTAACTTGCTCGATTCTTGCATGCCTCTGAAAACCCTTATTAAGAATCTGGTGATACTGAATTTGTCCTTTAAGGGAGTTTTGGATAATATTAAACCCACTTAGCCAGAGAAAGGGCTGACTGCTAACAGTGACATACAATCCAAATTTCTTAGATGATCATATATGTGACCTGTTTATAAGCTATCAATCAGGATTATAGAAGTGCATCTCTTCAAATAAACATTTATGTCAAATGAGTGAGAAAAGACTCAGAAGAGATACTTACTTTATCAATTTCAAACACAAATTAGCCATTAATATGTTCCACTAAGTTAACATTATGAGGAACAGACTTCATGTTCAGCGTTTCTACCTTTTTTCTTTTTTTCTTTTTTTAATTTTTCCCGTTCCCCCCCGCCCCCCCCCCCCCCCGGCCTTCTTTGCTGTGTCTGACAACTTCTACAGAACATAATTGCCAAATCATTTAATTAATTTTGTACCAAACTGAAACACCTAATATTTCCTTTCTGATATTATAATAAAAATGGGAACAATTAATTTCTGATTTTAAAGTTAAAAGTTTGAAATGCATGGTCTGAATTTTTTCATTCTGTGCCTTTTCCCTTGTGTGGAAATAATCTAAAACTCATTCCAAAGTCATAACAATCTTTATCTCTTTTACACCTCAATCTATATTAAATAAGGATACAGGTGAATGCTAGAATTGATTTCCTAATGTATTCTTCTGTGCTCCATAAACCTGAATGCATTGAAATTCTGGGCTCAGATGGTATAATCTTAGCCAGAGAAATTCTACATGTTATTTACACATTGTTCCACATTTTAGATAAAATAATTGAAATATTTTAATTTATTTTTCTATTTATTAATTTCAGGGAATCCAGTTAAATGTCTTAGGATACTGTTGTTTCTAAAGACTTTTTGGAAAAGATCCTGCTGACTCTGTAGAAATATGGATAAAACAATATCTCTCTTTGGAATTACTATAGGAATTGCACTTGGTTATTTCAAATTTACATAGAAAGTACTGAAAATCTAACATCAATGTGTCTGCCCTCCTCTAAATTTCAGACTTTTGATTGAGGTCAAATAGAAATTGCAACTTATGAAAACACAGGATAAGGCAAAATTTTGCCTCTGCCACTAGCCACACTGTCTATACAAATCACAGTGGATTTATTAGAATGTCAGATTTGTCCCTAGAGTGGCCATATTTTTTAAAGGATTAAAAATGTGCATTAATATAACCAATATTCTTTTTTGTGTGGGGGGTTTTGGTTTTGGTTTCTTTTTTTGTTGTTGTTGGTTTGGGTTTTTTTGTTGTTCATTGGCTCCAAGAGATCTAGTGCAAATCAATTTTCTAGTCCTAACCTAAAATGCAGCAGGGGACCACATGAAATTTATTTGAAAAGAGCATATCTTGGAGATACTCACTGGGTCTTGTAGCTAGCATGGCCAAAGTAAACTAGAGATGAGCTAGATTATCATCAGAGAAGTATATCAGAATGTGCTCTATTCTCAGTAGATTCATAGACCATTGCATAGACCCACCATTAAAAAGTAATTATAAGTAGTCATTAAGTAATGGAATATACTGCATCTGCTCAATATTTTGTGAGTCAAATACCCGTGACCTTGTGGTGGATTTGCATGGCAAGGTTTTGGTAGCAGGGGGGGATCTACAGGGGTGGCTTCTATGAGAAGCTGCTAGAAGCTTCCCCTGTGTGATAGAGCCAATGCCAGACGGCTCCAAGATGGACACACTGCTGGCCAAGGCCAAGCCAATCAGCGCCTCTGTGATAACATATTTAAGAAGGGAAAAAAAAAACCAGTTAGGGAGCGCTTCTGCAGCCGGAGAGAGGAGTGAGAAGATGTAAGAAATTCTGCAGACACCAAGGTCAGTGCAGAAGGAGGGGGAGGAGGCGCTCCAGACGCCGGAGCAGAGATCCCCCTGCAGCCCGTGGTGAAGACCATGGTGAAGCAGGCTGTCCCCCTGCAGCCCATGGAGGAAGGATGAGGGGGTGTAGCAATTCCACCTGCAGCCCATGGAGGACCCCATGCCAGAGCAGGCGGAGGCACCTGAAGGAGGCTGTGACCCCATGGGAAGCCCGCGCTGGAGCAGGCTCCTGGCAGGACCTGTGGACCCGTGGAGAGAGGAGCCCATGCTGGAGCAGGTTTGCTGGCAGGACTTGTGACCCCGTGGGGGACCCACACTGGAGCAGTTTGCTCCTGAAGGTCTGCACCCCATGGAAGAGACCCACACTGGAGCAGTTCATGAAGGACTGTAGCCTGTGGGAGAGACTCACGTTGGAGAAGGTCGTGAAGGGCTGTCTCCCGTGAGAGGGACTCCATGCTGGAGCAGGGGAACGATGAGTGGAGTCCTCCCCCTGAAGATGAAGAAGCGGCAGAAACACCGTGTGATGAACTGACCGTAACCCCCACTCCCCGTCCCCCTGTGCCGCTGAGGGGGAGGAGGTTGAAGCCGGGAGTGAAGTTGAGCCCGGGAAGATGGGAGGGGTGGGGGGAGGTGTTTTAAGATTTGATTTTATTTCTCATTCCTCTACTCTGTTTTGCTTGGTAATAAATTAGATGAATTCCCTCTCTAAGTTCAGTCTGTTTTGCTCGTGATGATAATTAGTGAGTGATGTCTCCCTGTCCTTATCTCGACCCACAAGCTTTTCGTTATACTTTTTCTCCCCTGTCTAGTGAATGAGGGGAGTGATAGAGCCAGCCAGGGTCAACCCACCACAGACCGAAAGGATCTTGCAAAATCATATGGGCAAAATGAGCAGAAGCCTTAATATTTTTGTAGAAGTGATTGAGAAGATGTAAGACTATTTATCTCAAAAAGTAGATACATAAGAATGAGCAGGGTAAATGCACAATGAGAAGTAGTATAGAGAAGGTAGATAAAAAAATTATAACATAAAACCCCAGAAAGACATAAAAAATTCAAGGTGGCAACTATAAACCCTGGTAAGACATACTCTGTTCCCAAGTCATGTGAAAGTCCCTGGAACTCTTTGATACATGCTGGTTACTGAAAATGAAATTTAGCAAGATTTAAATAACCACTTCACATTTTGAAAGCATGTGTGGTGCTACAGGGAATTAACAGGCAGAAGGGAAGGGTGCATTTTCCTATTTTTTAACTTCCTCTACATTCTCAAAAAGGGTCTATCTAGACGCCAATACAATAGATGGGCAATGGGTATAATTACTACATGAACAGAAGCCTTCCAATCCAACGTGCTGTCTCCAACAATGCCTACCAACAGATGGTTCAGAGGAGATGCAAAAAACCTTGTCTAATCACCAGGAGTTAATATGAGTAAAAAAGTTGTAATATGATGGTTATGTGTATATATAATATTTAAACATACATTTGTGAAACAGATTATAATTAAAAATAGCCCACTTCCCTGTGATTTAATCCCAAGACTCTACACATTATTACTCTTCTGAACGGAGGGAGGTTTAAACAACAACAACAACAAAGATGATTTATTTCAGCTCTTGATTTAACTGCATTTTGGAACAAATAAAGAACATGCCAAAATGTATCTAAGAAGAGAAACAAAATCCTGACCCTGAGACAGCCTGCCTGCTGGGATGGCCAGGGTAGAGTGTGGCCCGGTACTCTGGAGCCTGCAAGCCCTACCTTCTCTATCTCCAGATTTGCTAGTGCTTGGCTGGTGTGCCAAAAAGAAAATAGGTTTTGGAATACACTCCCCTCCCCAGCACTTCATTGAACTTGGGCAGGTTCTGTTTCAAATCAGCGTATTACACATATCAGTATTTATGACTCCGTGTTCAATATCTCCATATTAATGTGACTGACAGTCTTTAAGTATCAGCAGATCATCCATTTCTTTCAATGAGAAAAATAGGATTTCAGGAGCAAATACAGTCATGATAAAACAATAAAATATGCTACTGTTGTAATAAACTGATATCCAATAAGGATTAGTACAGATAAGTGGCATTTTATCTGGTGCATGGGGACATCTATCACCACCACTACCCTGACTAACATGTAGATTTCTGCTGTCAATTGAGCCAACTAAAAGACAAACAACTACTTCCTTTGCCCCTTAAAATTACAGATTATTTGATCTGAGGAACAAAAATAATTGCTTTCAGAGAGAAAATGTCATCTGTCATCTATGCTATTCCACAGCTTTATGACAGTCCATTTACTTTGATTTATAATCAAGATGTTCTTATTACCTTCATGCTTGCTATCTGTCACTTATGCTCCAGCTTGGGTTAAGACCAAGAGAGAAAGGGAATGATACAATGAAAGGTTAAAGCCTGAGGTAGATTTAGTTTCCATGGATAGAAAGAAAAAAATAATGTCCTGATAAAATGAATGATGTTATAAAGGGCAAATACACTGGTTATTTTATTTATGTTTTTATTTATGTATTTATTTTAGTCAGCTCTAAGTTAGGAACAATTACAGAATAAGTCTAAGGTCACTGAAAAATAATGTTAAATATTAAAAATAATAAAGTGTAATTACCAACAGAATATAAAATGGTATAAATGAAATGTTATAGTGAAATTTCTTGGTGTTTTAATGCAGAGTAATGCAAGTGAGAATGCCATGTCATTTGGCCATATTTTGGTTATTACAGTAGACTCCTAGGATTCAATAATTATCAGGAAGGTTTGAGACTAGCTATGAAAGTGTACCATATGATCACTAAGAAGTTAGGTTTCTTAGTGGGGTTTAGAGAATAAGCTGCTACTAACTTACCCCTCCTCAGACCTACTCCTCCTCATGCAACACTGATGAGCTGACTTTTAATGTTGCTTTTATTCTATATGTTCCAAGGCTAATAACATTGGGGCGCTCTGCAAATTATGTAAGCTATGTGCTGCAACATGTAGTGCCAAAGAAATGTCACAGAGTTGGGGTTTTCTGAACAGAATTTATAACATCCTGCAGCACAGTGATCATCAGTGATCAAATATTTTCAGTCCTGTGGAAAATAGCTTTGTGTTTTAAATGTATGAGGCAACATAGAAGTATAAATCCCACTGTGTTCTCTGTACATTATCTTATTTTCAAAATAGGAAAATGTACACAGGAATATGCAAAAAGATAGGAACAAAACCACTACCTGTTGTAAGTCTATATTCCCTTGCATGAATTTAGGCTTGAGCAAGATTTATATATCCAAGCATCATAAGTCAAAAAGACAGAAGGAACTCATGATTATGCTGACATAAGTTGTATGCACATAGAACAGATGTAACAAAATACATTACTTCATATAGATTAGAGTGATTTGGTTTTTACTGTTTTTTGGAAAGAAGAGGGTACTGATACTCTTAGCAAAATACTGTAACTCTGTATCAAAATCACAGACCATACTCTGTGGTGTTCATCCCCAATAGGGTGGACTTCCATTTCTTGTGAGTGACATATGTTGACGTTCTTGTACTGATACCTTGTGCTGATTAAGTCAGGAAAGGCAAACAGGTGACATTCAGGTTGGCTTTGGAATCAGATGGAGATTCCTAGACTTCCACTGATTGGACATTGAGATTTTTTAATTTTTTTCCACTGTTTTTTTAATACCCATTCGTACAAAGATTCATGAGGATTTTTACTTTATGATTTTAAATCTGGATACCTATTAGTAAGACTCTTGAAAGAATGGGTTGATTTTGAGGGTAGCTAAATACTCACAAATACAGCAAAATGAAGCAAATATTGGCATTTCTGAGTCCTGCTACTCTTTTACTTGGATTCTTAAATAAGTATTCAAATATGATGCTTTTATGAGGCAAAGTCTCTGCTAGCAAGTTTGAACATAAGTATGGGATTCTAAAAGAACACTCTCAAAATATAATATAGCAAGGAAGTCTAGCTTGTGTCTATAAGCTTAATTAGTTACATGACTTATATTGGAGTATGGTAAGAAATATAACAAACACCATATGCCACCAATATTGCCATTGGAAAAAGATGCAGGATCAAAAGGGGAGAACAAGCAACGTGAAATTTGTTAAATGAAAAAATAAAGTGTGAATATATCTCCTTTCCAGTTCTGATAATCTGAAAGACACATATTCAGCACGACAAACTGAAGGAAGTTTAGAGTGATAGGCCAAACTGTGTGTGTAAAGACAATGAATATTGTTCCATCAGGGAGAAGGCTGAACAGAAAGAATTGAAGTTGCAGTAAGCTTAATAACACCAGTTAGCTAACCACCATGGATAAAATATCCTGCCTACTTGAAAGTGTTCACTCTGTCATGAATGAAAGCATTGTGAGACCAGAGAACACAGAAGTCGAGGTCTAAAAAAAACTTTTCCAAGAATTATAAGGACCTGATTGCCTGAGGGCCTTCTAGTGTACCGTGTGTGTGTACCTCAAAAGCCTTCAGTAGCTGAAATGATGGGAAACAGCAATGTAGTACCACTCAGGTCCAACTTATGCCACTTAGCTGAAAAGATATCTACTAAACTTTTCTCTAGTTTATCAAAAGTGAAAGCATAGCTACATGTAGAAAAAAGAAATTATAGATAGTTTTGGTAAGACTTTTTATTGATTTGTCAGAAACCAGAAATCTACTCTCATCATAAATGTATCAATCCCCTAATAAACATCTTAGTAATTCAAAAGACAGATATGATTCTTGTTATACATCAACTCTTTCCTAAGAAAAGATTACATCTCTGTACAGGGAGTAATAACTGTCCATCGAATCAAAAGCAAAAAGAACTAAGATTGTTTTTGACTGAAAAGACATTGAACAAGAAAATTCAAATGTAAAGTAAAAGTAGATAATGTATGAATGTCAGAACTTTGTTCATGTTGTCTGTTAATTTAATTTGCAAATTCATATGGACATTGAGGAAAATGTGATAATTTTCAGTCTCACTTGACAAAGATAGGAAAGCCAGGCCATTTCTAAATTTGTTTGCTTGTTTTGGTGGGGTTTTTTCTGGGTTTGTTTTGTTGATTTGTGGTGGGCTGACCTTGGCTGAATGTCAGGTGCCCACCAAGCCACTCTATCACTCCCCTCCTCAGCAGGTTGAGGGGGAGAAAATAAGATGGAAAAAACCCTCATGGGTCAAGACAAAGACAGTTTAATAAAGCAAAAGCAAAGGTTGCACATGGAAGCAAAGGAAAACAAAAGGTTTATTCTCTACTTCCCATCAGCAGATGATGTCCAGCCACTTCCCAGGAAGGAGGGCTTCAGTATGCATAGCAGTTGCTCCAAAGACGAACATCATAAATAGTGAATGCTCCCCCTTCCTCCTCCTTTCTCTTAGCTTTTATTGCTGAGCACAGCGTCATATGGTATGGAATATCTCTTTGGTCTATTGGGATCAGCTGTCCTGGCTGACCTCACAAGATCTTGCCTACCTGCAGCCTACTGGTGAGGAAGGGAATGTTGGAGAGACAGCCTTGATGCTGTGCCAGCACTGCTCAGCAGTAGCCAAAACACTGGTGTTTTATCAATACCTCTCTAGCTCCCAATGCAAAGCACAGCACCATGAGGGCTGCTATAGTGAAAATTAACTCCATCTCAGCCAGACACAACAGATGAATGTTTGGGATTTTTTTTTTTTTTTTTTTTTTTTTTGATAGGGAAACATTACAGCATTCTTGAAAGGATGGTAATAGGAGAAGAATAATGCCCTGGTAGTCACCTGCATATTAAAACCACTGTTCAATGAATAAGACTGTCAGCTTGCCCTACAGCTCAGATGCTGGTCAACTGCATAAGTAATGTTTTCTTAAAATCTAGAAAGTCTAAAGGCACCAATTAATGCTCTTTGTTTTAATGTATGTGCTGTTTGCATGGAGGGGAAAGAGTAAACCTCAGATTTATTCATTATTTCAGGTATAGTGTGAAAATTTAACTTTGAATGGAAGCTATAATATTTGCATTTTCAAATTTATATCTAGTTTGACACCCTCTGGGCCATGACAAATAACAGATGCTGTCAATACAAATTACAGCACTTACATAATATTGTGACATACTTGAGTGAATTCAAGCATTCATCTCAACTGACTTCCTCTTACAAGGGCAACCAATTTTCATATCTGTCCTTCCCCTTTCTTATATTACCAACTCCATTGTTTATTTAAACAAACAAACAAACAAACAAAACCCTATAAATATCTCTGTTCTGGAATGTAATATAAGAGTATCTGCTTTCTCCTGGAAATTTTGTGCATGAAAACCCTTTATCCAGAATATTATAGATGTTGATACTATGGGTAACCATGCAGTGAGTGTGGTACATTTCAATCTTGCCTTTAAAGCCCTTTTATTTCACTGAGAACTTTCTTTGCTTTTTCAACCATTTACCTTAATATTACACTCTGATCATACCTATTTGCCAAAATAACAGGACCTTATTTTGATGGACTTGGAATGATATACAAGAAGGTAGATACCTTTTCTTACTATTTCATTTAAAACAAGATGCAAAAGAGGCCAACAGAACAAGAGGGAAAATATAAAGAAAATATAAAGATAATAAACATCAGGTGATGCAACTTTTTGCACAGCACATCTATATTCAATTACATGAGAAGGAAAGTACCATGAAATTATCAGCAATAATCAGGATGATGACTACAGTGGGGTTTTTTGCTCCCTCTTGGGTGTTGCTCCTTCTTAGGAGTTGAAGTTGAATTTAATATGGGAGAGGGATAAAAAATGGAGTAACTTTTACAACAGGGCCTGGAAATTATATGGATTCACCAACTACTGCTTATCTTAAATAGTTAATATCAATCCATCCAAATGGCTTACCGTAATCAATGCAAGGCTGTCTCAAGACACTTGTTCCAACTTTTTGAAATCATTGGCCAGTAAAAGGAAAAGTCACTTAAGAGAGGTGATTAAATGTTCCTGAGGAATATAAGTAGAATTGAATATCAGTATTATAAAATTAATTAATCTAAATGGCTTAGTTAACTGAAGCTTAAGCTGCTTTTGTCTCTGATACTTCTGATGTCATTGCTGCCGCAGGAATTTGGTGTCGGTTTGTAAAGTGTAAAATTCTTTCTTTCTTTCTTTAAAATGTTTTTTTGTTTGGGGGGTTGTTGGTTTTATTGTGGGGTTTTTAATTTATTTTTTTTTATTATTAAAAGAAAATGCTAACAGTATATCTGAAAAATATATAGTTATTCTAGAAGCCCCAGTAGTAGTCTATGATAGACTTTCTCTTAATGCTGTCAGTAATGTTTAGAGCTAACAGCAGAAGCATTTTTGAAATTATTTTTTCAATTACTCACTTTTCTTAAAAATGTATGGACATAAGACAAACACAAATTATTACTCACATGGATGCAGATTACATGCAAGCCCTGTCAGCCAAGTGTTTAGCTGAATTTTTTGGAAGCAGCTACTAGAATTTATCTACAACATCAAGTCCATGATAATAATGCAAATTATGTAAGAGAAGTAGTCAGAAATTAGGATTTCAAGGCTCTTCGAAAAAGGAATAAAAAGTAAAGAATACAGCTTCTGCTGAAGGGCAACTTTGTTCCAATATTCCTACTCTTTTGCATGAAGAACATATGAAATTTCTCACAAATAATTCCAGGAGTGTTAAGCCCAGGTGGTAAAAGAATTCTGTTCTCAAAAAATACCATTAATTATGGGAAAAAGAAAGAAGATACATAGTTGCTTATTTTGCAAAGTCTTACCTGAAGATTCTTTTTCAGTAAATATTATTCAAAGAGGAACATACAGGATTTTTTTTGTTTGTTTTGTTTATCAAATTTTGAATTTTTCATGTCTGCCAAAGGTCCTTTCAGGACCACTAGAGAGTAGGCTGACTTGCTGCAATCTACTGAGCTTTTCTGCCTGTCTAAGGCTACATAAGTAGAATCACCAGTCACTCAAAATATCCCAATTGAAAACAACTTGAACAACTTCTTGAGAGGTATTGTATGTTATCCTTTCAATAGCCAGGAATATTACATTGGGGAACTCATCCTCAGATTTTTTTCTTTGTCTCATTGATGTCTGTTGTCTTTTTCAACACACCTCTGTTTTGATCATAGTTCTCTCTGCCTCTGCTTCTGTATTGCCCTTCCAGATACTGGTTTTACTCTTCTCCCATATTGTTTCAGGCTCTTTTCCTTACAAAAGAATATAGTGAACAGAGCATTCAGGACCACCGATATGTTGGGACAAAAATTTGAGAAAATGTAAAGAACCATAAAGTAATCATCTGATATGAAGTCTGAGCAGGTTATAGAAATCAACATTTTTTTTTTTAAATGTGGGCAGGTATTTTCCAACTACAAGACCTCAGTTTTACATCTGTTCACTTTTAAGATCACCAGGAGGACACATTGGTGGAACATTGTGGTTCAGTAATAATTCACTGTAGGAACCTTCTGTCTACTAAATTCTTTCAGTACATAGCTTTCTCCTTCTTTATACTACAAGACCTATTATTGTAAAACACAAGTAAGTAATCACAGTCCAAATTCTTATGTCAAGTGCTCCCAAACAAAGTAAATATTCATCAGTAATGGCTTCTTAGCTGCAAAACAAAACAGTATACATAATCAAATTCATATGGGCATATAATTTAGGAAATGGGACCTAAAATTAGCATGGTCAATTTTCATGCAAGAATTGTAGGCACTAAATGTCCTCCTAAAATACAACTTGGCAAATACAGCACACAGCTAGCCATTAAATGGCACACTGTATAGCTTGTACATAATGGTGAGAGGCAAGTCATCCTGAAACAGTATTCAGTGTCCATGAGTCCCATGTCACTGACATGGAGGATCAAACTTAGAAAGGGCTGAAAAACAGGGTATATTTCCTTTCAGAGAGACAAACTACCACAGAAGATTACCAGCAGCAACTTATCTGAGAGGCAGCATTATTGGATCTGACTGAGTTTCTGCTGGCAGAGACAAAATCTGTAATTTGGAAAAGATGAAAGAGAATCTGGCAAGCTCTCTATGAAATGTTTGCAATTCCTATAGTAAGTAGCATGCACAAAGAAGGCCTGACACACACACACACAAAAATCTTAGCTACCTGACTTATCTTTTGCTAAACATGTTGTAATACCTATTCTAAAATGAGAAAGATATTATAACTCTCTCTCATGCAGAATGTTTTCTGCAGTATTATCTCCCAATTTTCCTTAACTGACACATAGAAAAGTGAAATTAAGTGAATTATAACCAACAGACTACTCACAGTATTAACCTTCTAGTGTGTTTTCAACATACTAGAGTGCTGGTTTAATATTTAGTGTATTCCCATCTCCAGTTTACTCACATCTACATATGTATTTTAAAGGCAGAAAATAAATTTTCCCAAATAGTAAGAAGGGGATATATTAGGCTAATGAAAATATTTCCTTTGCATTAGTGTTTCTTTTGTATCAGCATTGGTGTCAGGATCAGGCATGGTGACAGTAAACAGAGTCAGGCAAAGCCCCATCACCAGGTTGTGGTAGGTCCACAGTGATGAGGCAGGTGGGGGTCAGGCCAGGAAGACAGCCTGTGGTTTGGGGTCTGGGTCCAGACCAGGAGGCCAGGACCAGGCAGTGGCCCAGCTGCGAGGTGGTGGGTGTGGGGAGCTCCAATGTGGTCCAGAACTACAGCCTCGGCCTAAAGCACCTCCCACAGGACAGCTGTGAGCCCACACCCAGGCCTCCCTGCAGTGCTGATGGAGAACCTCACCCCAAGGCCACCAGTGGGAAGGCAGCAGCTCTGGGTTGCGCCGGCCTAGACCCCATGGCCAAAGCTGCAGGAGAGGGGAGATGTACTCAAGGCCCTGGCACCAGCTTCTCCTTTCAGCAAGGTTTGTCCTCGTGCCTTACACAGCTCTGGAGGCACTTGGTTATGAACCCCTGTGGTCATAGTAGGGGCATGCACAAGGTCAACTGGATCCTAGGCCAGGTCAAGAGTCCCCATGGACCTATTTCAGGGACCCGTGGGGATCTGTGTGTTGGAGTCACCATGGATCAGTCCCCAAACACCATAGGAGCCAGGCAGGTGTTGCCAGGAGTCCATTGTCATGTCACAGGGTGGGCAGGGTGCTGAAACCGCCACTGAAGAGTTTGCAAGACCAAGTGGAGGGTTCAGCCTGCCCATGAGAGGCCTCCCAGGGCAAGGGGATTCAGGTCACCACTGAGGTGCAATCCCAAGTCAGGCAAACAGAGAAGGATGCTGACAGCAAAAGGTCCTACTGACAGTCCAGTGATCAACAGGCAAATAGAAGGTCACAAATGAGGCCCAAAGTCATTCCAGAAAATCCAGAAAATCCAAGAATAGCGCTGGATACTGGCACTGCAATGACTAGCTTGACAGTGACTGATGGCCTCAGGCTGACTTGGGCCCATTGGTAGGGGTAGGTGGACATGCCAGGGGAGAGGGCTATTCTTCCTATTTAACAGTCTGTTTCATAAGCAGATCTTGTTTTCCATGCTGTCCTACTCAACTAATAAAAAAATCAAAATATACCTTGTATGAACTTGACATGTTTCCCCCAGACCAAAATCTCCCAAAATAAAGACTACAGCTTTTGTTTCCTCTCTTTCTATTAAAAAGGATTTATGTTGTATCCTTCCTATATTTTGACCATTGTTGATAAATAAAGAGGAATCTTCAGACTGAAAGGTTGATTAAAGTGTATCATCAATATGCAGAGTCATCTTTCAGCTATTCAAGTCACTTGGTCATGACAGATGTGTGTTGTAAATATGGTGTTGACTAGTAATTATGAAAGATTTTCTAATATTGATGTTTACTACCCTGAAATAGTAGCTGGCATCTATTACTAATGAAAAGAATATTTAAAGTAATTGTTAACCCTCTTTCAGAATATTCTAAGGACTATATATTTCAGAAATGTCTGTGAACTTTTAGAAAGAATGTAAACAGCATTTTAAATTGTCATCACAACTTAATTGTTTTTATATGTCTGCCTTCTCTCATTCATTGTTACCAAGTCCACCTTCTCCTGCTGTCCATAATGATAACTGCTTTCACTGATGATGTCAGCTAAAGCACATCACCAGACTGACCTGTGATTTTCACCTTTTCATACAAGTCCCTTCTTATAGCATAGTCATGACTTTTTTTTTTCCCCTACCAGTTTGTCATCACATTCTGTGAAGACATTTTAAGAAAGATCTGGCATATGTTAGAAGAAATAGGACAGTACAGAAACATTCTTTTCCATTTTCTGAGTTGTCATATCCGGTCTCCATTTGCTGCCATCAGTTCTGTTGTGTAATTCTTTTTGTACACGTAGCATGTTCCGTACTGATCATATGACCTCATGCATCCAGATGTGAATACCCTCATTTATACATCTTCCTGGGAGCTCTAAGACAGGTCTGAAAGGAGCCAAAGTCTGGGAAAGTCTTTGTTCTTTAGTGTGGAGGAGCAAAATGAAGCTCTTTTCCCATTTTTCACTTCCCACCTCACCTTTCCTTAGTCCTAACATAGCAGGAGCAGGCCTCTGATAGACTCTCAGTATTAATACATTTTTAAAATATGAATCAAGAGAGGTCTATTTTGATTTTATGCTGTGGCCATTTCCGTGTATTTGGGGATAATCATTAAATTTGGGGGGAAGTCAGAATAAAAGTTCATTCTGACAGAGGAGAGGCAAACTTTAGTATCCTATTAAAATGTCTCAAATCTGAATCTCCTTCTATGCCTGTGTTTTTCCAGGAGATATTTTACCACAGTACAATTGTTCACCAGGAACATACAAAGCACAGAACTGTGCTACCACAGTTGTGGTATTACATCCTTCTACTGGCTGTTATAACCTGAAAGGGTCCAAATTCAAACCCATACTGCACTGATGTAATTAGATAGCTATTAACAACGTGGTGAAGAACATATTATATATAAACATGCACACTATTATATGCTTCTATGAACCCATTGCTCTGTTGCATGAATTATCTGCGTGAGACATGCATGAGAAAGACAGTAACTCTAGGACTTCCTTTTTTGGCATAGACACACAGTTTCTACAAAAACATAATATCCTTTCTTAGAGAAACTGAAGATTGAGAAATAAATTTATAGAATCATGGAACCATAGAATGGTTTGGGTTGGAAGAGACCTCAAAGATCATCTACTGCTAACACCCCTGCCATGGGCAGGGACACACTCCACTAGACCACGTTGCTCAAAGCCCCATCTGAACTGGCCTTGAACACTTCCACAGAGGGGGCCTCCACAACTTCTCTGGGCAACCTGTTCCAGTGCCTCACCACTCTCACAGTAAAGAATTTTTTCCTAATATCTAATCTAAATCTACCCTCCTTCAGCTTAAGGCCATTGTCCCTTGTCCTATCACTCCATGCCCTTGCAAACAGTCCCTCACCATCTTTCCTGTAGGCCCCTTTAGGTACTGGAATGCTGCTATAAGGTCTCCCTGGAGCCTTCTCTTTTCCAGGTTGAACAACCCCAACTCTCTCAGCCTGTCCTCATAGGAGAGCTGCTCCAGCCCTCTGATCATCTTCGTGGCCCTCCTCTGGACTCGCTCCAACAGCTCCATGTCCTTCTTTTACTGGGGACCCCAGAGCTGAACACAGGACTCTCAGTGGGGTCTCACAAGAGCGGAGTAGAGGGGTAGAATCACCTCCCTTGACCTGCCAGTCACGCTTCTTTTGGTGCAGCCCAGGATACGGTTTCTCAGAGAGAGGAAATTTTAAGAGAAAGTTATAGTACTAGTCTTAAATAAAACTCAAATCTGTGACAGGTCTTGTGGGTTTTGTACAGATAGCCAGCAACAGATAAGTTTAAAAGCTTTTATTACAGTAACCAACAACATCCACCTTATCTTTTTTTTCTTCCATACTTTTTCTTTCACTTTTAATAATTCTGGCACATACACCCCCTTTTTTTCCCCCAATGATAAAATCAAAGAATTAAGGGGGTTTTTCTGTAATTTTTTTGTAAGTTACTCTATTAAAACCACCTACACATTTATGATCCAAGCATACCGACAGATACCCTTTCTCCTCCCCTTCCTATTGATACTGGCAAGAGCACATTCAATTGGTACAGTAGCAGAGATTTTCCTGAGCAAATAATTCTCTAATGGTTACCTTTGGCCAAATCAATGGACTAAAGTGGTCTCAGCAGGAAAAAAAAATAAGTCTCCAAACACAAGTTTTTAATCCTACTTCTGAATACAAAGTTATTACTGAATTAAATAGTTTTCCTTAAAAGTTATTAGTTTTAGACTATTGCTCTCTCTCCTCCATGTACTCTCCATTATTTCATTGTACTTATTTATTTTCTGTAAGAAAGACACTGGAAAATATACATAGACTCCCAAATATTACACAAATTATACAAAATGTTTTCAAGATCCAAATCTTTGCGAAATTATGATGTTTGTTTTGGTTCACAACTTATTCATTTTACCAACTTCAAAACAAATAATAAATACATATTTGTCTGGCATCCATTAATAAAGATGCAGATATAGCAAGGCATGAGAACAGAACAAATGCAGTTTTGTGGTGCTCTGCTATTTCTGAGGTATAGGACTTTCTGGATAAAGTTCTTACATGTTATGGAGACTAGATTTATGATTCTACAATAGCTCCACAAAAGATGAACTGGGTGTGTCAAACATATCCTACCTCTTTAGAAATACTATAAATTTATGAAGAAATGGTTTTAGTAATTGGAACTAGTTTTCAGCTTGGGTAATGACAGATAAAATACTTATTTAAAAAATATATGAATTGCTTGTTAATTTTGGTGAAACAGATTAAAAATGAAATTAGATTAACTTCTCTTATTTTAATACGTGTGAAGTAGCTGTGTGGTTCCAGACCATTTCACAAAACATGATCACAGCAGACCTTTTTACTTCTTTTCTGACAGTAACAGAAAAGACATGAAGACCTAAGATGGCAATGAAAACTGAAGGACTTCCCTGAGTCTTGGGCTCCCAGTTAAGAGTCACAGTATATTGTCAGGATGCTTCATGAAGAAACTGATGTCAGATCGTAATTTAAGAATGAAAAAAAACTTCAGAGCCGGCTTTTGTCTTCTCTTTGATTCTATATAAGAATTGTTCATGAAATAATATTAATCCTTGAGACTGAAATATGCTGTATATGGGGCGGGGGGCAGGGGGGGAAGTAGATATCACGTCTCAATGGCTCTTCCACTTCATAATAATTTTCAAAGAACAAAATTGGCATCAGCCACAGACACTTCTTACACATAAGAGAGGGGCCAAGTCTCCATTTTGCCTTGCCTATCATCTCCCACTTCCACCTTTCTCTAAGTCCCAAACCTTCCCCTGAAGTTCTCTCATGTCTTCCATGCTTGCTTCTTACATGATAGGTGTTATTGGCATTCTTGTTACTCCAAGGATATTCTTCAAGGTTAGTTCTTATTTGTGTAGCCTTATTTTGTTATTCTTGTCATATCTATCCTTATAGGTTTTTTTTAAAAAGAGATAATCATAGTGAAGATGTCTTGTTGTGCTGACTTTGCATTATTTTACATTGAATGAATGGGCAAAGGAAAATAAAAGGAAAACGTGACAGGAAGCTAAGCCTCAGAGACTGAGTCACCAGTCCCAGCAGCTCAGCAGCAACAGAGTTCTGGTTAAATGTATATTACAGTTAATGAACATTCTAATTTCTTCTCTAGTGTTTTCAGTACTACTCTTCTATTTACTTTTCAGATTAATTTCCTGTGAGTTTATGGAACTAACCAATCAAAAAAAACATAAGGAGCCCTTTGAAAGTCCTTTGGAAACAGACTTTTGGTGCTGTACCCAACTTATAATAAATGACAATAATAATAATAATATAAAAAAAACCCCACAAACAAACCCCAATAAGGAAATCAAATTGAAACAACAGAAAGCTAAAAAGGATCAGCTGCCATATAAACTCATTGCTTTTATGATTTGTATTTCTTAAATTAAACTACTCAAATATGATATCTCAAGAAAGAACATATTGTTGTGGCTCAGATATTGATTGAAAACCAAAGACTAAATATTTATTTGCATTGGACAAAGAAAGATTCAAAGCAGTTCTTTAAATCAGTGGCTAGTCTGTGAAAACATAGATCAAGATTAATTTGTGATTTGTTATCCCAGTATAACTGACAGGAAAATTTTAAATTAAAATCTCATTTAAAGTGCTTCATTTATTACCTCAAATAACACAGTTTAAAAATAGCTTTCTGTGTAAATGTAAATCATTCTCAAATTCCTTATTATATGCATTTCCTTGTTTTTAGACACTGTAGACATGTAGGAGGGTTAATGTTCTGAACTGGAACTACTTAAAACAGGTTACTGAGGTAAAGTACAATTTTTTTTCCTGTGGAATGATAGACACCAGAGATGTTCTTAGGTTTGACATATCCAGGAGTTTTGTTTCTTCGCTTCTTTTAGAACGAGAAAAAGTGATCTGGCAGGAATATTATCACACATAGTTCCAACTGCTACATGCTGCTGTAGGGCCTCACACTGACTGCCATTTATCATAGAATCAGAATCATAGAATGATTTGGGTTGGAAGGTACCCCAAAGATCATCTAGTTCCAACACCCCTGCTGCAGGCAGGGACACCCTCCACTAGACCACGTTGCCCAAAGCCTCATCCAACCTGGCCTTCAACACTTCCAGGGAGGGGGCCTCCACAACCTCTCTGGACAACCTGTCCCAGTACCTCACCACCCTCACAGGAAAGAATTTCTTTCTAACATCTAATCTAAATCGACCCTCCTTCAGCTTAAACCCATTACCCCTTGTCCTGTCACTACACTCCCTGATAAACAGTCCCTCACCATCTTTCCTATAGGCCCCTTCGGATACTGGTAAGCCGCAATTAGATCTCCCTGGAGCCTTCTCTTTTCCAGGTTGAACAACCCCAACTCTCTCAGCCTGTCCTCATAGGAGAGCTGCTCCAGCCCTCTGATCATCTTTATGGCCCTCCTCTGGACTCTCTCCAACAGCTCCATGTCTTTCCTGTACTGGGTGAAGCTCCCTTGAAAGTGTTATTCATAAGAAAGTGGGTTCTTATTAAAAATTTGAAATTAATTTATGAATCTATCTATGTCTAGGCAATGTAGCTTCAGAGTTCTGCATGCACTACTTTTCACATTCATTTGATCAAGTATGTCTATTTCTAAACTTGAACTAGATCATGGAGAAAAAAATAAACTAAAAAGTTAGCCTGCCTAACATTTCCTACCAATGGAAAATAAAACATTTCTGAATATAGCAGATAGTTAGAAGAGTTCAAAAAGCATTGAGATTTCATACAAAAGTGCTTCGAAGGATCAAAATGCCAATGAAGGACAGATTTTGAGAACAATAAATAAAAGGACAAAAAAAGTGACTGCAGTCTGCTTGATGCAAAATATAAATTCCAAAAATATACCTGCTCAGCTCTGTTTTTCTTTTGAGATGATAAAATTCGATATGTTCAGTGTTTGGTTTGTTTTTTGTTTGGGTTTGGGTTTTTGGGTTTTGTTTTTTTTTTGAGAGAGACTGATATTCTTAAATGTAAAGTTGTTATGCACAACATAATATAGTGATTTGCTGCTCAGACCTCTGTTTTGATGGGTATGAAGTTGACATCATTACTTGCATTGTACAAGAAATTTTACCATGGAGGGCTATTCTTTTCAAATATGCAGCCTAGTATTCAATGATCACTCAACTCAGTGATAACTTCAATTAGAACAGGGTTAATAATTTTAAAAGCCCACCCTACGTATTTAACTATGTGTGTCTTTGTAATAACATACATACTTGCATTATTGAAGTGCAACTGTAAACCCAGTTGGATATCAGTTAAAAATAATGAAAACTTAAATAGATATTTACTTTGAAATATTAGTATGTTATCTTGTGGTTTTGTGCGTTAGATCTGATATAGCTGCTGGTTTAGTATCAGGGTTTTCTCTATGTAGTGCTGGAGGTGCAATAACAAGATGCTGTGGTATTTGCAAACACATGCACATACCTTACACACTTTGAAAACATTTAGTATTAAAATCATTTGAGGTACTAAAAGAAAAGATAAATGTAGATCTCTTGCTTCATTGTAGGAATTTTCATACATCTTGACTAAGACTACTTTCATCCTCCTCCAGGTTAAAAATTTCTAAGTGTTAATCTGCTTACATACCATAAGTAGTAACACTGTTAATTTAAATGGCTGTGTTCCATGGAAATAATGTCTCTTACCACCCAACAACTTCTGAGTGTAAGTCTCTGTGCAAATAAAGGATTAAGTCCTATTCACAACTATGATAACTAGCTCATAAAGAGTAGTAGCTTGAAGAGAAAACCCACTGATTACACATTGTACCCACTCTTTAGTGGATGATTTTTCTTTCTGTTTCAGGGCAAGACATAATTATTCTGACCAAAAATTTACAGGTTTTGGCCCTATTGCTGGCAAGCTTTCCCAAGCTTCATTAAAGCATAGCCAAAAGCTTATTAAGACATACAAATGACAACAATTAAGTGCAGGTTCTGCAAGGTTCAAACTGGATTTCAATTGTTATGCCATCAAAGAAGCTGAACTGGGAGTTACCTGTACTACACATCAGAAACTTAAATGTGCTTCACAGTATTCTATGAAATAACTACATTATTTATCATATTTAATGCATTTCAAGGTCATAGAAAAATATAACAGCAATAAAAAGTCATAAACTGGTGAGACACAGTGCACTTTATATTGTGCAGTATATTGTTCAGAATGATTCCAAGAGACTAACAATAAGTCATGATAAGGACTAAGCTAAATGATCCAGAAAAATTGTTAGTGCTGCCCATCAAGTCAAGTACTTCATTCTCAGGGAAAAAAAAAAATAAATAAATATTTCCAGAAGTCAGTCTAAACCAAACTTTTTATAGTTCAGAAAGATTAAATACTAGTTTAATTTATCATTCCCCCACCACCACCCCCGTACTCTGAGGCATAATCTTAATTCTGGGCTATGTTACAAAGGATATGCCATACTTGAGCAGAAAAATTTGAGAATTTTTTCACCTACTCCTTATTCAGATGTATGTCTTATAGCATTTATTATTCAGAAGATGTGTCCTGAAAGCACAGCTGCTGCACTGCATTAGGCTGCATTCATATTTGTTCAGGAGCATTTAAATTACATCACTTCTGAAAGAGTGAAATATTTACCTTTATGATAAATTTAAAAATGTACAACTTTTTCCAATGGAAAAAAATTAAAATAAAACTAAAGAACCAAGGCCTAATAAGTAAAAATACCAATCCATGTCATATTTTACAATAGATTCAGAACTAATATCATTATGATGTTGTGCTGGTTTTGACTGGGATAGAGTTAATTTTCTTCATAGTAGCTAGTATGGGACTGTGTTTTGGATTTGCACTGAAAACAGTGTTGATAACACAGGGATGTTTTAGTTACTGCTGAGCAGTGCTGACACAGAGCCAAGGCCTTTTCTGCTTCTCACACCACCCCACCAGCGAGTAGGCTGGGGGTGCACAAGAAGCTGGGAGGGGACACAGCCGGGACAGCTGACCCCAACTGACCAAAGGGAGATTCCATACCACATGACGTCATGCTCAGCATGTGAAGCTGAGGGAAGAAGAAAGAAACAGAGGGACAAGTTCAGAGTGATGGTGTTTTGTCTTCCCAAGTAACCATTAGGCGTGATGGAGCCCTGCTTTCCTGAACATGGCTGAACACCTGCCTGCCCATGGGAAGTGGTGAACATATTCCTTCTTTTGCTTTGCTTGTGTGTGCAGCTTTTGCTTTACCTGTTAAACTGTCTTTATCTCAATCAATGAGTTTTCTCACTTTTATTCTTCCAATTTTCTCCCCGATTTTCTCCCCCATCCCACTAGACTGGGAGTGAGCAAGAGGCTGTGTGGTGTTTAGCTGCCGGCTGGGGTTAAACCAGGACAGATGTGACAAATATGTTAGCTCCTAAAAATTAACAGTCCAGCACAGCTTGTTCAGCCCTTTGTATCAACCTTCATGTACAGTAGCAAATTAGAATTAGTAATGGAGGATGGGAGTTATGTAGATGAAATTCTGGCCATATTTAAGTCACTGGCAATTCTTGGTGTGGTTATTTGAGTTTAAAAACGGTTATTCAATAATGTCAGCCATTATATGATCTAATACACACATGGATCTTTTTTCTACAACCCAAACAAACTTTAATATTTGGAGAATTTAATGTTTCCTTGATACATAACTCATACAAAATAAGCATGAAAACTTATATTAGTTCTTTATGAATTTGTACTATGATCTTACCATGAGTCTTATTAAACTCTAAAAAGTTTCTACAAATTCATTTAGCGATCTGTTAGCTTGGCTCTTGTATAAGTAGACAAGATAGAGCACTAGCAAATATGCTTTAGAGGGTTACAAGCACTGACAAGGGGACAGATTGAATGACCTGCTGAAATGTAATCATCTTTAAATTTCAAGACTTTGTTACACATATAACAAAGTGTTGTGAGCATATATCTTAATTTCATATTTGGAGGGAATTATAACATGATATTGTTCTGAAAACCAAATGATAAGCAGGTATTCATGGGAATTTGTAGATTAGTCACAACTTAGTGAACTATTCAGAAGAATCAGTTCACTAAATCAAACTGTAAAGAACAAGAAAAAATAAATAAATTAGTAAAACCATGCCTAGGGCAACTGTGGTTTTTTTTCTTTCAACTTTCATCTGTTCTAGTATCTGTGATTAGTGACCAAAAGAAACCTCTTGGTTTGCATTATGTGTTCTCCTCATCTTCTCTTGACATGAAACTTTATTGTTGATTTAATTGTAGGTAAAAGGGGTTCTATTTCCTTTGGTAACATCTGTGTTAACTACATTTGATATTAGCTCTCAGTAAGCAAGCATATCAGGAAAACAACAATTTTCCCTGCATTGCTCCATACGTGGGTTTATAGGATACCTAAGAAGTGTCGCTGAGGGTATATGCACATTGTTTTGGGTTTGCGTGGCAAGGTTTTGGTAGCAGGGAGGCTACAGGGGTGGCTTCTATGAGAAGCTGCTAGAAGCTTCCCCCATGTCCAGCAGAGCCCATGCCAGCCAGCTCCAAGACAGACCCGCAACTGGCCAAGGCCGAGCCCCTCAGCGATGGTGGTAGCGCCTCTGGGAAAACATATATAAGAAGTCAAAATAACCAAACTAGCAGCAGTTTTTGCAACCAGAGAGAGGAGTGAGAAGATGTAAGAAACTCTGCAGACACCAAGGTCAGTGCAGAAGGAGGGGGAGGTGGCGCTCCGGGCACAGGAGCAGAGATCCCCCTGCAGCCTGTGGTGAAGACCATGGTGAAGCAGGCTGTCACCTTGCAGCCCATGGAGGAAGGATGAGGGGGTGTAGAGATTCCACCTGCAGCCCGTGGAGGGCCCCATGCCGGAGCAGGTGGATGCTTCTGAAGAAGGCTGTGACCCCGTGGGAAGCCCACACTGGAGCAAGCTCCTGGCAGAACCTGTGGATCCGTGGAGAGAGAAGCCCATGCTGGAGCAGGTTTACTGGCAGGACTTGTGACCCCATGGGGGACCCACGCTGGAGCAGTCTGCTCCTGAAGGTCTGCATCCCATGGAAGGCACCCATGCTGGAGCAGTTTGTGAAGAACTGTAGCCTGTGGGAAAGATTCATGTTTGAGAAGTTGGTGGAGGACAGTGTCTCGTGAGAGGGACCCTGTGCTGGAGCAGGGGAAGAGTGTGAGGAGTCCTCTCCCTGAGGATGAAGAAGCAGCAGAAACAACGTGTGATGAACTGACCACAACTCCCATTTGCTGTGTCCTCTGTGCCACTGGGGGTGAGGAGGTAGAGAAATCGAGAGTAAAGTTAAGCCAGGGAAGAAGGGGGGGGGGGGGGGCAGGTGTTTTAAGATTTGGTTTCATTCCTCATTACTCTATTCTGTTTTGCTTTGTAATAAATTAGATATTTTTTTTCTAAGTTGAGTCTGTTTGGCCTGTGATGGTAATGGGTGAGTGATTTCTCCCTGTCCTTATCTTGACCCATGAGTCTTTTGTTATATTTTCTCTCCCTTGTCCAGTTGAGGAGGGGGAGTGATAGAGCAGCTTTAGTGGGCACCTGGCCTACAGTCAAGGTCAACCCACCACATGCATCTGGCTCCACACATCTGATTGATAGTGCTAGAATAGATTTAATATCAGATCCATAGATACTGGATTTTTTTATGGTCACTACTCTTGATTAAACCAATCTAATACAGAAATACAAATCAAGTGAACTAAAGGGTTATATTTTTCTTGGATTACTCAAAAAAAGCTAGTAAAATATAGAGGAATACAAAGAAAGAGAAACTTTATCAGTGAAAAAAATTTCCACAGAGATTTAAGTTGAATTCACCTCATTGGCAGAAAGTCAATGTGACACTTTTCAAAGAAAGAACACTTTTAAACTGGACCTATTATATACTGGGGCTCACTATCAGGTTCACTAACAACATTTCAATTTTGTTTTATTCTACAAATTTCCAAAACTGTGGCAGCCAATTATCCATAGCATATTTAATTTTTTCTATCCATGCTTATTTGGCTAACAAACTGTTCTTCTGCATTGGGTTGCTCTGTGCAGTGTCTAAGATGGGGTCTGGGTGCAGTGATGCCAGAGACTGCCTGGGAACCGGGAGTAGTGGGGGGTCCTCAGGGCAGCAGGGCAGGGCCCCACCAGCCAGGGCCTGTCCTACTGCCGTAGCACAGAGAACGAGACTATCCTAGCATAACTATTCCAACACAGACGTCAATAATGAGAAATCAGTATAGACAGCTTGGTGTTAGTATTTTAGTGTACTAACAATGAATTTATTAATCTATGAAATTGTGTGTGATGTTACTTGTGTTCTATGGCAGAATTCTCCATTGTTATGAACATGTGAGTGCTCCTTTTATTAGTCATGGTCACAAGAATTATTAATATTAAAAATACTTGACCAGAATTGATTTCTAATAGTTTGTAGTCTTAAAGAGACTTTTTCATGGCTTCTTGGAAACCTCCATGTTTTCCAAAACCAAATGATTATTCATGGAGGAATGGAAACTATCTAAAACAGACTGCTTTATAATTTTTCAATATTTCTAGCAGCCTCTTACAGCAGTAGTCTTAATTTTTGTGATTTGGAACAGATATGTGAATAAACAGTTCTCGGGAATCGGTCTATTCATTGTGATTCATGGCTATTGAAACCTTGATTTTAAAGTATAGATCATCGTTACTTCCTGACACAGTGCTAAAGCCATCCTCTTTTCTTCTATCCAGTGACACTTATTCTCTTACTTCCTGATAATTTGAATACTATTAAATTCAGAGGATTGTTGACTTTGGTGTCAGATGATTTTTCTATTTCTGTAGCTAGATATTTTGATGGGGTCTTTGTTTTTCAGGGAGGGGGAGGAAGTGGAATGAAGCAGGAGCTTAGTTATATATTTAGCAAACACAGATAAATATTGGTGGATTAAGCATCCTTGCTAAAGAAAACAGAAAGCTTCTTTCGATGAAGTGCCTAATAGACATTTCCTAGTTGCTGAGTCCTAATGATAATTCAATTCAAATGACTAATTTTGTGCTGCAACTCTAAGGAGAGCAGTAGGCAGTATCTCCGTTTTAGTAGTTACTCAATTAGTTTTTAATTCCTGATGAAAGAAAACACACTCATATGCTTACATGTGGTTACACGTAGTGAATGTACATTCTTACTGACATCTTGTGTATACAGGACCATTCTTATTGTATTTAAGTTGACACAAAATAATCTTTTTCTATCCCTTTGTTTCCATTATCATCATATTGTGAGACCCAGTGTCAGAGAGTACGCTGTTACTACCTAAGTAATAGCAGAGCTCTTCAAACGGCATGTATTAAGTGCATTGCACGCCACGTATCAGCTATCAGAGAAAAATGTTGCATGTATGAGGCAGAAGTAAATATAGCAGCAGCCAGCTTTGAGCATCTTCTTCCTGCTCATGTTTTCCTTTAACACAGAATCTTGCCAGAACTGGATACGAATGGTGTGAATTTGTACTCTCATGATATTTTCTTTCCTTCCATCCCAGTACACATGAATTATGCCCACTTCTCTTTTTTTTTTTCCAAGCTGATACTCCTAAAATGTTGCTGAAGATCTCTGATCATAATTATTCTTCAATAAATATTTAAAGCTTTCTAGACAAGATTGTCTCCTTGCAAACCACAGACCTGGGAGACTTCTGTCAGCTTTCTCTACAAAGACTGGTAGATCCTATGCTTCTTTTCCTTTTCCTGTTTCATTCTTTGTTCTGACAGAGATGTCATCCTTCATCCACTCACCCACTTGTATGGGTATTTTTGCATTTTTCCATCATATTTTGTTATATATTACATCCATAAATTTTTTGTTTCTTTAAAACCCACTCTCCACCCTCCTTATGCTAAATTCAAATATCAGAAGACGAGACTGTCAAGACATCTGAAATTCACCTTGAATTTATTATTTATATAAATAATGAAATAATAAGAACTGACTCAAAATGATGAACAGTGGAAGCTAATAGTCTACACAAATAGATAATAAACCTACTACCCTCATTTTCTTTTCTATTCTCTATATTATTCTGTCTTGACTGCACTTGGGAGAGGTACAAAACTGTTTTCCATAGCTTCATGTACTTAAACACAAAAGTTAAATTGAAATTATAGGTGCTACTTGAAATCAGATAGTATAGGATAGTAAACCATGCCTAATACCAGCCAAGAAACACCAATTTCTTAAACTTTGTTGAAATTAAATATAGTTCTGCAATAAATTTAATGACATTTGATTTCATTTTATTTTCAGATACTTTTTCAGAATCAGGTTTCCAGCTCAAACCAAAAAGCAGAGCATGTCCTGTGATATTGTGCAGCTCATCACTGACAGAACTAAATGGCAAGTTACTGAAAATAGCCATCATAGTACTCCCTTTACAACAAGCTTTTGCTCTGAATGTCACCTAGCATTCTTAGCAATAACATCCTGTAGGTATTTTGATGTAAGATAGCAGACCTCAATTGTGCTGAATGACCTTTTGAAAATAATTATTTGCTGCTTATTCATGGTGTCTGTTGCTTTTAAAATTACTGGTAATCTTTGCATTGTTATCTCTGAACCTTCAATATTGCATTGATAAGTGTTTAAAGGTGTACTGAAAATAATTTTTCCTGAACTGTGGGACATCCTAAATTGAGAGTAGATTATAAAGGTAGACTTGGAAATAATAAAGAGAAGGGTGGAAAATCACCTTCCTCTTTTCACTTACCTGCCAGAACCAGACATTCCTCTTTTTTCTGAAATGGCTACTATTGCCTTCAGTTAGGGGATAATTTTCAAAAGGAAGAAAATTGTAAATCTCTTCAAAGAAAGCCAAGCAAGAGAGTAATAATATAGATCAACTGAGACAACTCAATGTTTTGGGAAAAAATAAAACAAAGCAAGGATTTCCATAGGCCATTCCCAGTGCATGCCAGTCTATTCAGGAGAAAACTGGTTATTGTAACTGAAAACATGGACTCCTGACTTCCATCTGGCATGGCAGCCTTTTTCAACAATGCAATTTTCTTCATAATGCAATAATTTTAAAATACAATATTGGGTTGTTTCTTGTTGCTATGTTCATTCCTATTTGTGACATTTTTCTGCTCTTCCTTTTTTCAGTAGGAAGAGATATGCGATTCATTATACAGACAGTAGGGTGAATTAGTGAATTAGACATGTTTGGGATAGGAATGATTCTATTCATTCCTGTTTGCATTAAAGACTTATTTCCAGATACAGATGTTTTCTTCAGTGGTCAGAGAGATAGCTTCACTTTAAGTATGATTATATGCACAAGGAAGGAAAAAATATTGTGTAATGCACATGACTTTGAATGGCTCCATTTAAAATTACCAAACATATATCTTTCTATTTTTAAAGAATAATATTCTACTCTTCTACATAATACCATTTTTATATTACCTCAAGGAATTATATTCTTTATACTTTTGAATTACTTTTTATACAGCATTTCCTCATCTTACTGCCACTTGTTAAGACTGCACAACATCTTGACATGGTCACTACAGAAAGCAGCAGTAAATTCACTTCAAATACATACTCAGACCTTTGGGGCTACCTATGTATAGGTTAATGGGTGAAAGTCCCTATCCTAAAACCCATGAAACTAATTATTTCAGCTGAGTCAGAATTCCATTTTGAGTCTGTCCAAACAAAGAAAGTGAAATTGAAAGATAGGAATATATTCAAAAAAGTGTTGCAATTTGGGTAAATTCTGTGGCCTTATCTCTAATTTCATTGTTATTTATTGGGTGATGAGTGTCTCTTTGCTTAAACCCTCTTTAAGGCTCTAGACTAAATTTAAATTGCCATAAGAAACTACTCCTCTTCAATTTCTACAAATGTGTAACATAAATTATTATTTTTAAACTTGATCCAGAAGTGTACTTAAGCACCTTGTGTTGACATGGACAATTCATGTGTATAAATTTATGAGCAATCTTTAATGTATATTTAGAAATACACAAGAAAACAAATCCAAATTACATATGTTGCCTTAAGTGAGCAATGTTGCTATGATGCCTACCATAATGTTTTACTGTTTTGGCTAAAGGAAGAAAACATGCCTGGAACCAAATTTAGGCATGTATGGTAGATAACCATAATGCGATCAAGCGCACCCTCAGCAAGTCTGCCAATGACACCAAGCTGTGTGGTGCGGTTGACACCCTGAAGGGAAAGGATGCCATCCAGAGGGACCTCGACAGGCTGGAGAGGTGGGCCCGTGTTAACCGCATGAAGTTCAACAAGGCCAAGTGCAAGGTCCTGCATGTGGTTCTCCGCAATCCCAAGCACAACTACAGGCTGGGCGAGGAATGGATTGAAAGCAGCCCCGAGGAGAAGGACTTGGGGGTATTGATTGATGAGAAGCTCAACATGAGCCGGCAGTGTGCGCTTGCAGCCCAGAAAGCCAACTGTGTCCTGGGCTGCATCAAAAGAGGCGTGACCAGCAGGTCGAGGGAGGTGATCCTGCCCCTCTACTCTGCTCTTGTGAGACCCCACCTGGAGTACTGCATCCAGCTCTGGGGGCCCCAGTGCAGGAGAGACATGGAGCTGTTGGAGAGAGTCCAGAGGAGGGCCACAGAGCTGCTCAGAGGGATGGAGCACCTCTCCTATGAGGACAGGCTGAGAGAGTTGGGGTTGTCCAGCCTGGAGAAAAGAAGGCTCCAGGGAGATCTAATTGTGGCTTTCCAGTACCTGAAGGGGCCTACAGGAAAGATGGTGAGGGACTGTTTATCAGGGAGTGTAGTGACAGGACAAGAGGTAATAGGTTTAAGCTGAAGGAGGGTCGATTTAGATTAGATGTTAGAAAGAAATTCTTTACTGTGAGAGTGGTGAGGCACTGGAACAGGTTGCCCAGAGAGGTTGTGGAGGCCCCCTCCCTGGAAGTGTTGAAGGCCAGGTTGGATGAGGCTTTGGGCAACGTGGTCTAGTGGAGGGTGTCCCTGCCTGCAGCAGGGGTGTTGGAACTAGATGATCTTTAAGGTCCTTTCCAACCCAAACCATTCTACCTACCCTTGCTTCCACCCTCTGCAGGCTTCTTTTTTTTGTTTGACTTTGCCCACAGCAACTTGTTCATCCACGGGGTCCTCTTGGTGTTTTTGCTTGACTTGCTCTTTGTTGGGATGAATCGCTCCTGAGCTTGGAGGAGGTGACCCGTGAATATTAGCCAGCTGTCTTGGGCCCCTCTTCCTTCCAGGGCATTGTCCCATGGTATTCTACCAAGCAGATCCCTGAAGAGGCCAAAGTCTGCTCTCCTGAAGTCCAGGGTAGTGAGCTTGCTGCGTGCCCTCCTCGCTGCCCTGAGGATCTTGAATTCCACTATTTCGTGGTCACTGCAGCCAAGGCTGCCCTTGAGTTTCACGTCCCCTACCAGGCCCTCCTTATTGGTGAGAATAAGGTCCAGCATGGCACCTCTCCTCATGGGCTCCTCTATCACTTGGAGGAGAAAGTTGTCATCGACACATTCCAGGAACTTCCTGGATTGCTTGCTCTCTGCTGTGTTGTCCCTCCAACAGATGTCGGGGTGGTTGAAGTCCCCCCATAAGGACCAGGGCTTGTGAGTGTGAGGCTGCTTCTATCTGCCTATAGAGGGCTTCATCTGCTCAGTCTCCCTGGTCAGGTGGCCTTTAGCAGACCCCTGCTATGATGTCCCCTGCCCCAGCCCTCCCTTTAATCCTGACCCATAGGCTCTCGATCGGCTCCTCATCCATCCCCAGGTGGAGCTCCATGCACTCCAGCTAGTCATTGATGTAGAGGGTGATGCCCCCTCCTTGCCTGTCCTGCCTGTCCTTCCTAAAGAGCCTGTACCCTTCCATCCCAACACTCCAGTCACAGGAGCTATCC
The DNA here is from genome assembly GCF_011004875.1 of Balearica regulorum gibbericeps. Lineage (NCBI taxonomy): Eukaryota > Metazoa > Chordata > Aves > Gruiformes > Gruidae > Balearica > Balearica regulorum. The sequence continues at coordinate 47,841,872 of NC_046188.1, read as the reverse complement.
CACCACGTCTCTGTAATGCCAATAAGGTCATAGCCTTGCAGGCGCACACACGTTGCCAACTCCTCTTGGTTATTCCCCATGCTCCGTGCATTCACATAGAGGCATTTCAGTTGTGCCCCCTTTGAGGCTGACTTATTGGCTGGAGTGGCACGAATTCTTTCGATGTATCTTCCCAGTGTTACCCTGTTGGTTCCTGTTGCATCTGGAGCCCCTGGCTCATCTCCTCTAGGCTTTGAGCGTGCTGTAGTGTGTCCAGCACATCTCTGAGCAGTAGGCTGAGGGCCCTCACCAGCACCCCATCCCTCCAACCTGGGCACGTCATCCCACAACATGTCGCTGGCAAGCCTGATGTTATCCCCCTCCCCCTTCGAGCCTAGTTTAAAGCTCTGTCGATGAGCCCTGCTAGTTCCTGGGCAAAGATCCTCTTCCCCCTTTGAGAGAGATGAATCCCATCAGAGTTCATCAGGCCTGGTGCCGTGTAGGCTGCCCCATTGTCAAAGAACCCAAAGTTGTGGCATTGACACCAGCCATGGAGCCGTGCATTTATGGACTGTGTCCACCTGTTCCTCCCAACATTGCTGCCCTTAACTGGAAGGAGGGAGGAGAATATTACCTGCCCTCCTGAATCCTTCAGTGACTGTCCCAAGAGCCTGAAGTCCCTTTTGATCACTTTTGTGCTACGTGTCTCTGCTTCATCCCCACCCACATGGAGGAGCAGCAGTGGGTAATAGTCAGAGGGACGTACCAGGCTGGGGAGTTTCCTAGTGATGTCCTTAACACAGGCCCTGAGAGGAGGGTCTGCCCTGCATATCGGGCCCTCTGTACCTTTCAAAAGGGAGTCCCCTACAACTATAACCCTCCTTTTCTTCTTTGTGGGGGTGGTCACGACACGAGGCATGGGACTTTCTGGCCTAGGTGCTATCTCTGGTGTAGCTTGACTGTCATCCATATCCTCGCTTGAGTGGCCTTCCACAGCCAGAGCCTCATACTTGTTGCACAGGGGTACATGGGAAGGCGAGGTGGGTGAGGAGAAAGAATGGATTTATTACAGTCCCTCACCTTATTGTGATACAGAATATATAATAAATGACATGTTTTCAAGTAAAACTTTTGTGAACTAATGATTCTTAGATACTTCTAGATGGATCAGTAAATGAACCAGAAAATAATCCAAAATTATCTGTAAGTAAAGAATCTGTATGTACCAACAGTGATATAACATATCTTTACTTGCAATTCCATTTCCAGTGTTATTTATGCCAGTGTCATTGTATAGACTTTGCTACTGTATGGAATCAACATAGTATTTTATTGCAAATCAAGACGTTCAGGATGGTTCTGGATTTTGCTTGTGACTGTATATCAAAACATGGAGTGAATGGCATGATAAATTTGGTTCTTTGCCTGTTGCACCTTTCCTTTCCCTCCCCATTTGGCTGGTACTTGAGATGAGTATGTCTCCTAATATCTGACAATAGCAATGTCTAGGAAAAAGAATGAAAGTAAACACAGACTTCTATAGATGTTCTGTCCTAGCTTTACAGCTAGCATGAAGGTAGTTTTGGATAAAATGGCAGTATGTTAAGAAGATGAGGCTTGTGGCACAAGAGACAACTGACAAAGTAGAAAGGAGATATAAAAATATGCATTTTCCTTATCTTTTGACCAAAGGGAAGTAGGTCATGCTAGCCATTTAAAAAGAGTCTTAAAGTAGATTATTAAGTGCTAAATTTCTAAACCAAATTAAGTGTTTGATATAATTTATCCCTGTTAGTATTTAATTGCTAGAGACCAAATTTAGACTATTTTTACAGTAATTTATGTAAATTTGCAGCCACTTTAACAACATTCCCTGTGTGTACATCTGTGTGACGTATTCATGAAGCACATCCAACTATGTTAATGAACACTATCTTATTGCCAACATGTCTGTGCCCCTAATTTCAAGACAATGTTGTAGCTATTGCTTCCAGGAATCTAAACACCATTTTTAACAAGTGCAGTGAACAACTTCATGTTTACCGAATAGAAATTTGGCAAGCAAACCCATGTCCCTGAAATTCTACTTCAATTTATAGCAAATCGGTTCTGCTATGAAATGTTAAACTCCTTTGCTCCATCTTCTTAGTTCTCTGTGGACCAGTTGAGTTAGATAATGGCTACAGAATTGCTTTCAAGGGTTCTGTTAGATGTCATCCTGCCATTTTACATGCCATTCTTCCTGCTTCTTCAAAACAAAAATAAGATTTCAAGCAGAAGGGAAAAATCTATATCTGAATCCATTTCGGAATAAACTACACTCCCTTATACAAAAACAAACTTTTTAGTTTACTTCTATAAATTCATATTGCTCCATAACTATTCTTAGGAAGCATAACTACAATAACAGTTTCTTGCTATGGTTATGTTTGTATATTCATTCCTTCTCTCCTTCTTTGACTCATTTTTCTTCTCATGCCTGAAAAATCCATTGGAAAATACTCTATAGTGAGAATATAAATATAATTGTTTTGAATATATTTATACAATATGATTATTAAAATAATTTCTTAAAACATAACAATTAGCATAGCATTCAAGAAATCAGTCCTATATACAGAGAGTATGTACATGTCATTATTTAATCTTCTTTAACCCACAGGAGTAAGTATATAATCTAAGCAAGATTTAACATTAAACCAGTTTCCAGATCTGGGAAATTATACTGTATTCCAAAACATGCTTTTAACCAAAGTGTCAAATATCAAGAATGAATAAAAGGTACAGACAAGAGGATTTTTTTTATTATTATTTTCATTTTCACTTTTAACAAAGTATCAACTGCTTTAAAAAAAAAAAAAAAAAAAAGGCAAAGGCCAAACTTCTGTCTTAAGGTGTGCTCAGACACAAACCATCAAAACTGATAAGAGTTCCTAAGATACCTTGAGGGAGGGGGAAGACTTAGGCTTAGATGTGTCCATTTATCACATTTAGTTTAGGGGGGAAGAAGCATTCTATGATTAAGATGCAGGGTTGGGAGTTAAGCAATCCAAGGTAAATGTTTTGCTATAGATTCCCATGTCATCTTCTGCAAATCATTTGAATGTTCTGGAGCCTTCTCCTCCTCAGGAATGCAGGCTTTGCACTGGTGTATTTCTAGTGATACTGTTGCAGGGATCTGAGGTCCTCAAGTTTTCTTTTTCTCCAACTCTTAAATAATAGAGATAGTGATGTTTCTTATTTTCTTATCTTTGGTTTATGGGTCTTCAGTAATTCATATCCATGTATTCTTCTCTAGGGGAAAGTTGTAAATGTAGCACTACGGAATGTTGATATATTGATTAGTTGAATACAAGAGGCAGCATAGTTCCAGGAAGAAGGCAAGTGCACAGGAGGACAGGAAATACAGGCTTCATTGCTCACTTATGCCAGTGTGCTATGTAGCGCTGGCAATCATTTTACCATTCTGTGCCTTTTATTTTCTGACTCCATCTCTCCTATTTGAAGAACAGATGTTTTAGTACAGATAATGTATTTTAATATTCGTCTCCTTAGCATGGTCATCCTTCTATTTGTTATAGTTTCTAGGTGATTCCATGACACAAATAACACAGAAGAAAAACATTTTACTTTTAGTTTCTCTTTTCTCCAAATCTAGAGTTTTAACCACAATCAGGCATGCATTATAAAAATAAATTAAAAACAGACCCATAATTATCCACTCTTCTAAAACAATTTCCATTGTTCCTGCTTCTAACTATTTTTTCAAAAATGGTCAAAAGTGTTTCAAATGTGAAACTGACTTCCAAGAAATACTAATGAACTAAGGAAAATTTAAAGAACATAATATATAAATTGTAAAGTATATTAATAAGAAATTCAACCAAAAATATTAGAAAGATGTGTTTGGACTATAGCATTCAATAAGCAGTAGGAAAAAAAACCAACCAAACAAACAGAAACAAACCTTTGGATAAAGTATTAAGTACTGTATTGTTTTCTCAGGTTGAACTAAAGAGATATTGTCACTTTAAAGAAATATGAAAATAATTTAAATGTTTTATTTTAATTGAAAATATAAAGAAAAATATTTTCTATGGAAGTTCTCTTGTTACATGTCATTGGAGACTTCCTTGACTTTGGATTTGCTGATGGGAACTTAGCTGCATGATTAAGTTACATGAACTGAGTACTCATAATGAAAATGTTACCCTTGTTTAACTGAAACATTTTATAAAGTACTAGGGATAATTGGAAACTTACAAAATAAAATCCTGAAACCCTTATTCTGACAAAAATCTCTGACAAAATCCAAGGCCATGTGAGGTTTGCCTGGAGAAGACTGATTCTGTTTGCCTGACTCTATTCAAGGCAATTTCTCAAGTGTTTAATGGTATAAATGCTAAAGGATTCGAGCCATGCAGTGCTATTGACTCCATCCAAAAATAATGGAGGGACTGCAATGGGCTTTCAATTCATTAAACTTTTCATTAATGTATTTATGCTTCTTTTAATTTGCTGCTTTAAAAAGCATCTTTAGAAACTAGATTTTCAAGCTGCTATCTTCAACATTAGGGACAGAAACTCTCATTTTCATAGGTAGTGCTATGTTATGATCTGCTACTGTTTTAAGGGCACCAAATAGAATGGGGCTCTATTATTTGATAACACCATCCATGATTTGGACTGACCAAATATACTTTTGAGATGGCACACTAATGCAGATTCCTTGTGATGCCTTTTGATGAGGGACTTATATTTATACAGAACATCCCACAAGACTCTTTTATGTTTGACACCATTACAGTACATTTTGCCTGAAGATTCCACTTCCTAATTGAGTGTGTCCAGGAAACCACTTATTACCAAGTATTAGACTAAGAATGAACATTTTTGGTTTTAAGGCAATAACATAGAGGAAATAATACATTTGGTAAAACCTTCCTCTTGACCTTAAAGAGACCAAAATGCCCATTCTTAGAAAAAATAAAACCATAGGAGATACATTTTTTGTTTGTTTTTATTTTCAATGTACCTGTGGATCTGCAGTATTTTATCTAGTGATTGGGTTTTGATTCAGTGTCTATAAGAATGATTCTCCAAAGTTCTCTGGAGGAATAATTGCCAAGGTTTCATTTTTCTTAACTGAGAAATAAGTACATGAATACAAAATTCAAATAAATTGTGATATACAAAAGTTACTTCTACAGAATTTCCCATATTTTTTTTCATTCTTAGTCATAATATGTAATTAAGACAGTTTATATTGAAGTCTGGGAATACTATTGAGACTTTGATGGTGCTAGGTGTTGTGCAAACCACAATAAAATTATCTGACACCAAAAAAATATACACACTGATGGTTGATGAATTTTTGGAATTTTTAATTCTGTTTATATTTAGAGAGTTGGACTGGACACTTATCTGCTTAGCTCCTACCAATATATGCCAAGTTTTGTCGTCAGTTTTGCACAATCAGTTATCAAAGGTTGATTTCATGTGAAATATAAGATAAACTTTATATATTTCAAGAAGGCAGCTGGCTGTTTCTTGAAGTGTTAATTGTGCCAATAAAAAAATATAACTAAGGGCTTCATCTTAAGATTCAGCTTCCCAGTTAAAATAAGTGCAGTTTAACATAAGTTTTTATTCACATTGCATCATAAATGAGATGTGCCAACATAGAACATATTTGCTCAGGTACTACAAGTATTTTATTCATGACTCGACAGATTATTGTATGGCATAATTTACTGTGTTTATTAGTAACTTAATTATGAATGTGTTTATTTTTAAATGACTGGACTATTACTTTGCAACAGAACTGAAAACATAAAATCCTAGCTTTCTAAAACTTAGTTGTCTTATCTAAGCTATCTGCTTAGACTTCTGCTAAAATATGCAGCAATTTGAATGCAGGAATTTATTACAGAAATGGTTTTCACTGCTATCATTGACTAGACAGCTGATTTGTAATTGTGTGAAATACTGGAAGGATACTGAAGGTAGTCCAGAGCAATTAAAAACCCTAAAGTGAACTTCTGCTCAGAATCATTGTCTAGTGGGAGGCATCTGTCTGCATAGACAATATGATGAGTCTCCTAATTCAAGTTAGGTGCTGAAATGTAGCATGTATAAGTATCCTCCACTAACTCCAAAATAGAATTTTGTGGAGCATATTCTCTTTTACAATTTAAAATTATATGAGGAATAACAAGTCCTCATTAAGCTCTGTACATGACAATGGTTCAACTTGTATGTAAAAGTAAAACGTTTCCTCCAGCCATCTCTCTAGATTGTGCCCAATGATTTGCTGTCTGAAAGGTGCCATTAAAAGTTGTCAGAATCCTGAATGTAGGAGGGGAAAATCGGATAGCAGAGCACGAAGGAAAATAGGAATTGAAAATGCTTTTCTTCAAAGACAGTTGACAGACAACTTTGATCTACTTTATACATAAATGGAGCTTTGAAGAGCTTAGGTATTCCCTACCTAATTGGGTGCCAAAGTTCATTATCATACACACAGTCCCTGACTATTCCAAAATCATTATTTCTTCCTAACGCTGATTTTTATCTAAAAAGTGCTGCAATGACTTTCCCAGAGGCAAGTTCCACCTTTTGGAGTACAAAGCATTATTTTTGATTTCTAAAAGAATTAGGCTAAAGTATCTTTTTACTCTTTGTCATTGTAAGCTTTGGGTTTGTTTTTTTCCTCTAGTGAGATATCGTTTGAATTATCTTTTAATTCTGAAGTGCCATGGGGAACTACTGGGATGTGACTGTGTTTGTCATATATTTTCCAGCTGAAAAAGTGAAGTGGGGTGGCGTTTAAGCTCACAGTGTCTGGTGAGGAAAAGGACTTTAGTTCTGCTATAATAGTATTAAATTGAAATGGAAAAAAACCCAAACCAACCAAACAAAAAAAACCCCCCAAAACAGCCTGCAGTTTTAGGTGTCATATAAACTGCAAAATGTACATTAGCATGTTTGATATATTAGGGAAGAAAACCCCTTTAAGTATTTGAAGCCCTTCTCACACTTATAATGTATGGAAATATGTATATCACCATAAATACTCATCTAAATAGAAATGCAGTAAACCAATTTTATACACAATAATGTACTATAAATGCCTATTATTGCTGTGAGTACTAGAGGAGTTAATCACTGATTACAGTCCTATTTTTTTTATTTATAGAACCGATTGATAGTATGAACTAGCAATAAAAAACCACTAATCCTAAACAAGTCTTCTGGAATTATTTCTTTCAAGAGACTAAATTTTCAAAACGTTACAGAACTAGACATTTTTGTGTAATCACTACCAGTAGTAGGAACTTAGCATGGTTTTAGTAATCATCTGGTTACATGCTAACCTTTACTTAAGAAAATGGTTAGGTGTGCTGAAATCAGACTTCAAAATACTTTGTGCGTGTCAAGTAACTGTTACCTGTGACTTGCTCCAATAGTGAGAACCCATCGTCACAAACTCTTGTTGCATGTTGCATTTCTGAGGACTGCAAATGACCAATTGATATTCAAATTAACTGCTTATTATTTGGAGGTAATGATAAACTCCAAATTTAATTTTTGCATGCCAATGTGCAAACAGAAGAGCAGAAACAAAAATACATATAAAGCAAATTGATTTTTTTTAATCTTGTTTTAAGAGAACAGATTGAGTTAGAACAATGCGTTATGTATTTTGTCCTTCTGGTTTTGTTCACTAGGGCAGAAATATCATTGAGATCAGCTATGTCTAAGTATCCTCAAACTCTGAAAGTATTTAACGCTGATGTGTATCAACTTTTTAAAGGTATTTTGAAGAGAAAGCAGTATTTTTATATTGCTAACTACTAATTCTATTTTGTTATTAGCATATTTACATTTAAAAATAATTTTAAAAAATAATCTTACGATATTTAGTGGAAATGACAATGCATGCAGATCTGTCACTTTAGGTCTGCCTCAGACACTTTAAAAATAGCTATTTTTTAATTGGAAACTGATAAGGAAAACATTTTTAAATATACTTTTTTCTTTATGTTTTGAAGTATAGCTCTAATATAGGTTAATATAATTTTTTTCTATTTGGATTTTCTTTTTCTTTCATTTATTTGGCAGGGAAGTGAGTATAGTGTGAAAATAATGGAAGCTTATTGAGAACTTTTAAGGAAGTCCTTTCCCTTAGAACACTGGGTTTTGTTAACAGTGGTCATCAAATATGTGGTAGTTATAAAAGAGAAGGATGCTAATTTTAGCTTGTTGGCAAAGTCTTATGGTTGTTGTGTTCTACCTTCATAAACTGTATTTGCCGGCACTTGTTTTATTCACTATTTTTCCTCTGCAAATGTGTTCTTTTGTGAGCACAGACATCATAGTTTGTGTCTGCTGATCTATTTGAAAGATAGATTGTGTCAGATATACACAGCTCTCCAAAGTTCCTAAGAATTTTGTAAAGTGACTGCTGGATAGAAATGATCCTTGTAGTAGTGCCTTTTCTGCTGGGAAAGCAGGGGGGGTGAATTCAGCACTTATTAGACATTAAAGAATCCAAAGGGAAAGGAAGGTATTAAGAATACTCTAATCATCATACTACCTGTTACTGGCATTGGCAGCCAACTAGAAACCATAACTTCTAGCATAAGGCATAATTCCTGAGGAAATGAGCTTTTGTTACTTCTACTGCTTATAAGGAACATTTTTCTCCTTAATAAAAGAATAATTATTTTTTAAGTCCTTAAATAGCATCTTACTAAGCAAAGTAATTTTAATGAATAATTTTTTGTAATGATATTCACTTTTAAATGAAAGTTGAAACCTTCAGAGCTTTAAAATGGGTATTTAAAAAAAAAAAAAAAAAAAAGCAGTATTTATACCACTACAAAGTAAACGAATGTTATCATTACTTTTTTAAAAAACCCTTAATTATCCACAGGACAAAAGTTGAATGAATCCAGTCAAGAAATGACAATACGAATATACTCCACCCTTTTTGTTGGTAACTGTGTGCTGGGTTGATCTTGGCCAGCTGCCACATGCCCACCCAGCGCCTCCCTCACTTGCCCTCCTTGACAGGACACAGGGACAAAATAAGATGAAAAAGTCTGTGAGTCGAGATAAAGACAAGGAGATCATTTACCAGTTCCTGTCATGGGCAAAACACTCAGCTTGGGGAAAATTAATTTCATCTACTGCCAGTTAAAATGGATTTGGGTAATGACAGAGACAAAATTAAAACACCTTCCCCTCTCTATCCTTTTTCCCAGGCTCAAATTCACTCCTTCACTCCTGATTCCTCTACATCCCCCCACCCCTTCCCTGAGCAGCTCCTTTCTGCAGCTCCTTCCTCCCCACACTTTTCCCTTGCTCCAGCATGGACCCTCCACCGGCCACAGTTCCTTCAGGAAATACCCAACTGCTCCAGCATGGATTTCTCCATGGGCTGCAGTGTGCATATCTGCTCCAGGGAGGCCTCGTCTGCCGGCTACAGGTCTCTCTCATGGGTTGCAGGAGAATCTCTGCTCTGCCTGGAGCACCTCCTCCCCTTCCTTCTCTGACCTCGGTGTTCACAATGTTATTTCTCATACTTTTTTTTCCCTCTCCTCTGTGTTCTCCAGCATTTTCCCCTTCTCTTAAATATGCTCTTACAGAGAGGGTTTTTTTCTCAGCCTTTTTGGGAGTTGCTTTTTATCCTGCAGCCTGTGCAACTAAAATTATTTTCAATGTCTTTGCTGTTTCCTTTTTTTTTTGTTTTCTGACGTCATTCTCTTCATTACCTATTCTCTGACCCCCACAATATTGTCCTATTCTTGTCTGTCAGAAATAGTCCATTAGCTTTATTATTTTTCCTAACGAGTCTGGCTTTATCCCCCTTCCTTTGGTCTCCTCAGTTAAAAAAACCAAATGCATTTCCCATATTCACTTTTGGAATTGGATTATCTTCAAGTTCTTCTGTAAGTTTTATTGTATCAGAAATAACGTCTTTCTTTTCAAATGCATTTTCTCTTACATCTCTATGAGGAAGGATAGTCTGTGTAATACCTTATTTGCTAGACTCTCACGTTTAGTATGTTTTCTCTACATGACACTATAAAAAATGGAATGTACTTGCAGATCGAATGTATAGAGACACAAGAGGAAGATAACCTCCAAAAGCTATTATGGTTATTCAGTAAAGACCTCTGCATAACCTTATGTTTATTTACAGTATTTGTTAATCCTCCATTTTGATGTGCACTTACCCTTGCTGAATAACAACATATTTAAGAAGGCAAATATAAGTCACTTGCTGGAACTCAGACAGCACTAGAATAAAAAATAAAAATCATGAGCTCTATTCTCCTATAACTTAAGTCCATAACTGAAGACAGTACTGTAAATGAAACAGAAGTCCCATATGAAAATCTTTTAAATTTCTCATTTTGAACCAAGAAAGCTGCTGTTACCTTACAGACTCACATCTTTTTAGAAAAAAAAAATAAATTAATTAATTTGTAAAACTTGTTTCCCTAAAGTAAATATCAATGGTTAAGGAACCTTCCATTCAGGGTTAGTAAAGAGTCCCATTTCTAAACTACTCATTAGTGGTTCTGATTAATTAGTGAAGAATAATGAGGTATCTGAGAGTACCAATAATTAAACTGATTGCATGAATACTTGATTAATAAAATCCAATTATTCTCATATGTAATTGGCACAAATTTTATTTGTATCCCCTTTTTAATAAGTTTGCTAATGCTATCAGAAAGTAAAGAAAACACACTAATTGCAAATGAATACAAAGTTCAATTAAAACTTAAAACCCTGCCAAGCCAACTTTGTGTACAGATTAATTCAAAGACCTTATTTATCCATTGAATGCATACAAAGCTATTGGACACAACGATACTAATTTGTGAGTGGATGATATGGAGAAATTAGAACAACATCTTTCATGCTTGTGCAGAGAACTAGAGGTTTCTGGGGTTTGTAATGGGGCAGGTTTTTCAGATTGTGAGATCATAGGATTTATACTTGTTATATGAGGAATTATGGTTGCTTTTATAGAATAGGTGCCCAGGAGCTAAAGCCAGTTTGCAACATTCCAAGAAAGCAGGGGAAAAATTTTATTTTTATGTCAAGAAGATTAATTCATTAATTCCCCAAACTGGCCAAGAAAACAGGTTCTGTTTTGTTAATCATCACTGGAGAATAAGATGAGAATGATCAAGAAAGAACCATTTATAACAAGGACAGTCTGAACTAGAATGAAAAAAAGTCTCAAAAATGTAGATAGGGAAGGCAAAAAAAATGTAGTCAGATGCTCAATGGGACTTACTGAATACATTATTAAAAGAGTAACTTGTTTAGGGATAAGAGGATGGGTTAAAAAAAGGAGAATTTTCTTTATATCTTAAGGTTATTTGTATTTGTTTTGTGAGATATTCATGAAAGCCTAACATGCCAGGAAGGAGAAGGAGGAGGACACCATGGTAAGCTCTATTATAGAAACATCTGTTCAGGAAAGAAGTGAATAATATGTTCAGGGTTCTTTTTCTAAACAACTACAAGTATCATTCACAAAGTAGGACCTGGTGATTATGGGTACCTTTAATTGTTGAATATCTTTTAGAAAAGCAAGGTTCAGATAACTTGAGATGTCCTTGGAAAATCTTGGGATCAGCATTATCATCAACTGCAGGAATTTATTGAGATGAGCAATTTTAGATTTAATTTTGACCAACAGTGGTAGAATAACAATAGAAATTAATTTCAGTAGTGTTTCTTATTTTAAGGAAAGAAAGGAGTGATAACAGTGAAATGAAGACAATGGTCTTCAAAAAGAGCAGGCCTCAATGACCTGAGGAAAATTGGTTGTTAGGGACTTGGGAAACTATTCTGAGAGATAAAGCGTTGTAGCAGAGCTGACAGGTACTGAAAGAAACCATCTTAATTTAACAATGGTAAAATGTCCCATACCAGGAGAAACACAAGAATTCTGGTAAATGATCAATAGGGCTGTATCAGAAAATAGTGAGTTTTCTAAAATTAAAAATTAAGAAAAGTCATACACAAAGAAGGGAAAACAGGATTTGCAAAAGTAAGCTAAGTCATGAATTTACATCCAAGAAAGGACTTAAAACAAAAAAATGTATGCAAAATAGAGAAAATATGACTATTCCTAGATGGGAGAATATAATTGCTGATGAAGAGAAGGCTTAAAACATTCAACTCTTTCTTCAGTCTTGGCAAAATAAGTTAATTGTAACCACATAAGTAATGGAATTAATTTTAGCAGTGAACTAGAATATTTCAGGATGAAAATGCTTCTTCATTTTTTTGCCACATTTGAAACTCAGGTTTGATTAACCTGAAAAATGCAACAACCTGATCACAGCAAGAAAGGCTCTTCATTATGCACTTTTATGGTATATTTTATTTAATGTCTAAAAAACTCCAACTATTTATTTGCTTTCTAACAGAGTAATATTTCTGTCTTATTTGAGGGTTTCCAAACTCACAATACCACTATAAATCATGGTAGACACTATTATAAACTGAATTAGGAGTTAATGTCTTATTTCATGCCAGGTAAAATGACTATACTATTATTACTTGATTTTTTTGTTGTTCCTATTCGACATTTGTGTGGGCACGGCAAACCATAAGGGGGTCCGTGTTACCTGTGCTATTTAGAAACAATCTAAAGAGAGTCCATTCTCTAAAGACTTTTACTTCTACACATTTGAGAAGTTCATTGCACTGATATGAATAATACATATAAGAATTTATAAAACTGCTGAATAAAAAAGGCAAATTAAGGGTGAGGAAAGAAGAGATATCACCTTTTTTTGAGAAAAACACTATAAAGATAAGGATACATAGATCATTTTGCAAGTATTAGATAGCAATGCCTCTTTAGGCTGTTCTTTTTAATGTATTGTAAATCTGCATGTAAATATCTATAATTAAAAATACAAATAACTGCTCTAGAAAACTGTTTGTTCAAACTGTCTGAGACTGTTCTCAATGTAGTGTGACAAACAATAACAACCGCGGGCATCTTGGTATGTTCTTGCTTTCTCTACTGCTTTATTAATCCATAGATAGTACACCATGATTTTGTTGTTTTGCCACTGCTGCTGTTCAGATACATTCATTCCTTTTTTAGATTTATTTTCTTATACAGAGAAATAGTGAGTTTCTAAAGCTATCACAAATATACAAGCCTAATACCTTACTGATCACTCAGAGTCCATGGCAAAAAATACATAATCCTAAATAGAGATGGTCTGATATGACACTAGAAGCTATTACTTCTGCTAAGTTTAATAAAATAAGATTGACTTGCTGTCTTTATCATGATCAAGATCACATTCTTATAACAATCCAAAATGACACACTGAAAGCCACTACTGAAATGCAGAACTTGGAGACTCAGTTCAGTAAAAACTCTTTCCTGCTGAAAGCTACTTGCTCCTGCATTGCACTCAGACCACATGCTCTCTTTTCTGCGTAGTCAGGTTGAAGACACATTTCTAACTCTTTGAAACAGCTGCCAGCATAACTTCAGTGTCAGAGCAAGCCCCCTTGGTTTCTTCCTCTCTGAGACTGTACTGTCAGTAGCTGTGCTCTTGTCTGAATTCTCCAAAAGGTCCATAGGAACAACTGTGCTAAAACTCCTAGAATTTGTGAAGCAATAATGTGACCAGAGGTAATTACACTGATTCATGAAACCTTTTCAAAACAAAGCAGTGTTTATTAGTTAACTGGAATATACTATACAAAGTCCTGCTATTTGCATGACCAAGCCAAACCTTAACTTAGACTGGCTTAGCAAAGTTGCCTGCCTTGCGTGCCCAAAGAATCTTCATTTCTCTGTTCTGACCTGCTGTAAAAATTAATAGCCAAGCTTTTCACACTTGGCTCCTTGGCTCCTGGTTGTTAAAAACATGATGTCATTGTCCCCCAAGATGGCTGGGCAGCTCTTCAGTCCCATTCAGAGCAATAGAGATACCTACATGCTATTGCTCTGTTTTTGACTTTCTCAGTCCTCTTAAAAAGAATGCTTTCCAGGAAAGAGTTAAGTCATTCAACTCTGGTGGGTAATTTTACAGACATGAGTACATTCAGTCAATTATCTTGTTCAGAAAAACATTACAAAACATCTCTATATTGTATGTAAGAATTTTCATTTTCCCTGCAGAAGACATAAATAACTTCTGTTGCAGAGAAAACTTAAAAATGAGACTTCTAGAAGTTCAATCATTAAAAGAGCTTATAAAAGTTTAAAGGCCAGACTATATTAAACTATCATAATCTTTAGTTTCTTGTTAATTCCTGGAACCTGAATAATGACTTGGGGAAGTAGGCACATTGATTTTTATTTTGTATAATTTTCAGTTAAAGCTGAATTTCTCATAATAAACATGAGCAAAACTTTTAAATTTACAGAAAGAAAGAATTATGTTAAAGTTGCAAATCATGTGTTGATAACATCCAGCCATCATTTCTCTCTGTGGTGTTTGTTTTTTTTTTTTAAAGCTTACTCAGATGAGTCACACAGATACATTCATATGAAGTTTTATTTTCCTGTTGGTGTGTTCTTGTGGAGCAGAATGGTCTGTGCAGCCACCTCTAACTACAGAAATATTAATGAGACATTTGGAATACTGTACATTTGAAATACTGATGCAGAAGTTATCACAAGTTGCCATGAATTTGGCAAGTTCTTGGTCTTCCATTTGAGTGAGGTAGAAATCACTCATAAGCATGTCTGATAAGTAATTATTCAAGAGCCCAGAACATTTCTTCTTTTTTTAATTTTTTTTTATTTTTTCTCTATTAGCTACACTTACTAAATGGAAGCTCCCATAGGAATATATCACTTATTAAATTTAAAAACTGTACACTTCCTCAATTTTACTCTCAGGTTGACCACATATGCGCAAATTCTGCGTCCTCGCTCTGCAGCTGCTAAACTTCCAATAGTTCTTTCAAGGGGTTGCATAAAGCTAAGGTTAATGAACTATAATTCATGAAGTGTCTTTTAGAGTGCTATGTTAAGGGTGCAGAGTGTCCATTAGCAAAGTCTGAAGAAAACACAGTTTAAGAACAGGATGCTTTTTCTACTAAAGGATATCAAAAATAGTCTACCAAAAATATTCTTTTTCTACTAAAATCCTGTCCTTACACTTCTTTCGTCACTCTTCTGTTCCCAATACTTGTAGCCTTTCAATAGGCATTTGGTTAGCCCCGAACATTGGAAATAACCTGATAATTGCAGCATGCCAACTATCAGTTGGAGCAATGCTCCTCATTAATTCTAAAATCAGGATGCAAGCTCTTATCTTCCAGATCCCATTAAGACCAGCTCCATTGTGAAAAGTAGGTGGGTTTTTTAAGCATTGTAATAAACCTGCTTTGTAGGTAGGAATTAACCAAAGAGCTGATCTAAGTAGGCTCAGCTGTATCCTGGTTTTGGTTTATTGTCAAAACAATAAAATATAACATCATACACATGTATTAGTATAAGTTGGTAATTTAGGCTGAATTTTACACTGATATCCAGGAACAGGAATAGAGGACATATAGTATGCCACCTTATGACAGAGCCCTCAAATTATCCCATTTGCACTGTTTATTGTATCATCACCTGCAGTGAAATGTGACTGTTAACTAAAGCTAGTCCATGGTTTAAATCACCCATTTTCACCAAGCTCTGTGCAGCTGAGCCGTTTGGTATTTTTATTCAAGGCATATAAAATAATAGGATCTTATATTCCCTAGCCAATATACTTGAAAATAAAGTGTCAGGAATAACCCCTCTCCCCCACCCTTCAAGCCTGCTGCTTATTGTATTTATTTATACACACATGCACACAGCACCTTGATGTTCCACAGACATGGGCAGTTGCAGGTTTTCCATTTCAATTTGTGTTACAATAAAATCTCTGATAATTGCACGTTTTGTTTTATTTTCTTTATTCATTCAAGGGGATCATAACGGCTAATAAAGAGCATAAAAATTTACTGTGATGCTTTGATGTTAGACTAAGTATCAGGAGAGGAAAAACATCAGTTTCTAATTAGAACAGTGCAAATATATTGATTTCTTTCTGGTCTGGCTGCTGAACAGGTTAAATTTACATGAAATATTTTTCTGTATGTGGTTTTAAAGTCCATTTGTAAAAGTCTGAGTTGCAGAATGCTGCTGCCTCTCAATCTCTTCAATAAACAGTGGAAAGAGATAGCTTCTTTCAGGGTCTGAATAACCCTTGGAGGAGCCTTTCATTATTTAATGAATAGAAGAAGCCTAGTAAAACTAGTGTTCATAGGACAAAATTAACTTTGTGCACAGCCCTTTCTTGTTGAAACAAGATCCACCAGGGTTTTTTTGTTTTGTTTTGTTTTTTTAATTTGGGCCAAGCCAGAATGCCTTATTTTTAAGTGATTACAGTAAAGTCAGGTATCAAAAGGCTAAATGCTCATGGCTAGATTCTCTAGTCCACTGAGTAACAAATAGCACAATAACAAACCTAGGTCACATTCTTTTATCTACACAGGAATCTCACAGCTCCTGTCGCAGAAGACAGTGGATTCAGTTACCCACTTTCAAAGCTGTACAGTGAAAGTGGGAACCAGCATTCCTGTCGCACCACTGGGGAATCTGGTAATTAGAGTTCAGTTTTTATTGCTGCTTTTTATTTTTATTTTACCTATCTGATTTTTTATCAACCTGAATCTCAAATGCTTTGAAAGTGTCAAAACAAAGTCAACTGATCCAACATTCAACAATTTTTTGTTTCAGTTGAAGCTCTTCAGTTAATCAGACACAAACTATTTCAGTCACCTTGCAATTAACTTTTTAGGCCACTAACCAATTGATCCAAAAGTCTCCAAACAAACAAAACACAGACAAGAAGCCCTCTAATGCAGCTGTAATCCTAATGTCTAAATGAAACCACTGAAATACACAGTTTGGGAAAACTGTTATGTGCTATGTCTGGGTACTGTTAGAATTTAGACAAGTGTTATCTTGTCTTTTGATAACACAGTGACGTGGTTCAGCCCCAGCTGGCAGCTGAGCACCACGCGCCGCTCGCTCACCCCTGCCCCGGCGGGATGGGGAGGAGAGGAGGAGAACGGAAAAACAACAGCAAAGCCTCGAGGGTTGGGATAAGGGCAGTTTACTGGGACAGCAAGGGAGAGGGAAACAATCAACAACAGTGCTGATAACAGATAGTAACAATGGGTGATAACAGAGAACGATTTACCGATCCGACCGTGCCCGACTGGCCCCCTTTTATGGTGAGCATGATGTCACATGGTATGGAATAGCCCCCAGCCAGCTTGGGTCACCTGTCCTGGCTCCTTGTGAAATTAGCTCTATCCTTGCCAGAACCAGGACACACAGCAGAACATACAAGGCATTTGTCAAGTCATAAACCAGATCCTGATTCTCTTAACAGAGGTTGTTGACATTCATAGAGTAGCTCTCAATTAATACCAGTGGGAGGATGATGAGTCAGCTTTGTTTTCAGTCAGGATAAATTGCTAAAAGGCAGACATTTAAAAAAAAAAAAAAAAAGTTTGTATATATTTGGGATCCACTTTACCCTTCTACCTGAAAGTTTCCCTTTGAAGAAAGATACATACTTTTTTTTTTCCCTACCTAAGGTTTTATAATAATCTGTAGATGTCCAGAGGGTATAGAGTGAGTCATGAGAACTTTCTCTGTAAATATTTTGTGTTTGGAACAATTTCCTTGGAACTGTCAGACAGGAGTTCTAAACTTTCCTCAGTAGGTGCATATGTAGTGCTTTGCCACAGGATCACATTTCCCTTTTCTTCCTGAAAGGGATGATCAGTTAAAATGTAGGCACATATGACTAAGGTATGTTCACAGGATCCTACCTTACATTTATAAAGTTCAGAATCATAAGGTTATGTAAAGACTGAACCCCATAAAGCAATGAACATCTTCCTCAAGGACTGAAAACCCTCAGCTCATTATTCAGAAATGACACTCCAGCACCATGAAAATAAACACAATATCAATTTTTTAACATGTAGAGTCAGTATACAGGAAGTGTGCTGTAAGTATATTAACACAAATTCAGAACCTATTTCATACCTTTATGTTTATGATGGTACAACACATTTGACACCAAAGTGAGTATTTCAAACAGAACTGTTAACAGGATTTATGACAGGACTCTTCACAAAACACAGTTAGCTATAAGTTACTAAAAATATAGCAATGAAAAAATGAAGACTTTAGCTAGATGATCTGTATAGCACTAAATCTGCAATCCCCAACTCCTCCGAGATAACAGATTCCTTTAAACCAACAAGACAGGGAAACGTGCAAACACAATGAAAATTACAACACAGACACATCCTCTCTGCTAGCTTCACATCTCATATAAAAGGAAAAAAAAATAAATAGGTCAAACATAACACCTGCCATGTTCTCCTTTAATTCTATTTCCAGTCCTTGAGACAAGACATTAAAATTAAAGCCCTGATGAAACATTGATGTGTTAACTCTACTATAAACTGTTCCTTACTAACAGCATGGTCCTTTGTTATATTTCAATAAGCTTTCAAAATGAATTGCTGTCAGTTGCACCAGTGGATGTTATATTAAAATTTATCTGGTGTGTTTCTTTTACATACTGTGAAAGTACTCTGTAAAGTTTCAACAAAATCCTTTGCTTGTTTTCTGTTGAACAGATATTGGTGACCTCTACAGAAGGAAAATCTAATTCAGGGTCCAGTGACATCCATCACTTTGCCACAGCAAATTATCATGAGTTAGTTCACAGTGAATACTTCAGTGCAACTTAAACCTATCATTTCACCCTGAGTTACCCCAATATGTTAGTCTTAAACAGATGCAGAGTCACAGAGGAGTACTAGTTAGAAAAGAAGCATTTTTCCTCATTTACTCCTGTCACAATTTCCGTGGGCAAAAAGACAAGATGACACTTAATCTAGCATTAAAAAGTATACATAAGGTGGTCTCACCTATGCTTCTCAAAGGTCACAGACTTTGCATTCAGTTTTTAGAGCCCATGAGCACTTCGTTTAGAAGAACAGCAGAGATCGCCTTGATGACTCTTTTACACCTATGCACAGCAGATTTTATTGCTCCCTGGAGAGGCTGCAGCTGAAGTGTTTCATGGTGCTTCAGAGACATAGGGTAAGGATAAAGAATGCTAAATACTAAGGTATTACTTAAATAGGGTATATTAAAGCTACATTACCAATGACACTGTGCCAGCACTTGTCTGTGAAGAGATCACATCCTGCACTCCGGGACCAAAAAAACCCCAAACCCAGCCCTTAGATCAGAACAGTTTCAGGGCTGACTTTTGCCGAGTTCATGAGTTAACTGTATACAAGTTTTGACTAAGTCACTGTCGCAGTTTTACCCCAGCCGGCAGCTGAGCACCACGCAGCCACTCGTTCACTCCCCCACATCAGGATGGGGGAGAGAATTGGAAAAGTTAAAGTGAGAAAACTCATGGGTTGAGATAAAGACAGTTTAATAGGTAAAGCAAAAGCCGTGTGCACAAGCAAAACAAAAACAAGGAATTCATTCACCACTTCCCATGGGCAGGCAGGTGTTCAGCCATCTCCAGGAAAGCAGGGCTCTGTCACGTGTAACGGTTACTTGGGAAGACAAACGCCATCGCTCCGAATGCCGCCACCCCACCCCCCTCGCCCCTTCCCCCAAGCTCCTTATAAACTGAACATGGTGTCATATGGTATGGAATATCCCTTTGGTCAGTTTGGGTCACCTGTCCTGTCTGTCTCCTCCCAACTTCTTGTGCACCCCCAGCCATCCCGCTGGCAGGGCAGTGCGAGAAGCAGAAAAGGCCTTGGCCCTGTGTAAGCACTGCTCAACAATAAGCCCATAGAACAAAAACATCTCTATATTATCAACGCTGTCTCCAGCACAAATCCAAAACATATCCCTACACTGGCTACTATGAAGAAAATCAACCCTCTCAGCTGAAACCAGGACAGTGACTAAATATGACCAGCCTGAAAATTGGTTAGGTATAGTTAAAAAAAATCAGAAACATGAAGAGACTTGAATCTTGCATTACTTGTGTATGTAAAGTTCTGTTGAATTCATACGGGTCCCTGTGAAAGGTTTTCATAAGATTTCTGTATGATCTCCAGCTAACAGAAATCAGGATCTCTTTCATGTCCTTGACTTAATATCTTACATTTTTTAGATTATATCATATAGAAATGTAGCCTGAATTATTTATAGAATATCCATTTCCTTATTACCAAATTCTACTTGGTATTTTGCTGTCTATTCACTTACTAGTGAACATAGTTTCCTTTCAGGTGAATATCTGGAAGTTAAAAGATGAGGCTTACTGCTCATACAAATCACCAATATGAAGAATATCAGCTGATTTTGGATACTTAAGGACGAAGAAATTGCCTTTTTCCAGCCTTTTCAGATGCAAAGTAGAAAACTTTGTCTTCATTAAACAAGACTTCATCAAATAAACAGCAGAGACCGACAGTTTTATAGCCACTGTTGGCTTTTGCATAGAAAGAATTAAAATGTACTTGTTTTACATTTTGTTTCAGGAAGAAACTATCAGCACCCATCCCACAGTCCAGAAAAAACCCACCCTTCTAGAAAACAACAAACCTTTCATGGGGAAAGTACAGTATGGATATAAGCCAGTAGAAAATTTATTGACTATCCTGCCTCTGTCCTCAGCTGTAAATTCCAGTTGCAGCAAGGTAAAGAGCCTCTTATTCAATGTAATGAGGAACATTCACAGAACAATCATTTCTGAAGTGTAAACAATCATACTTATCACAACATTTCGGCTTTGTAAGTGTCTCTTCTACTGTTTTTAGTCTCAAGCAGATGGAGATCCCTAACGTACATCTTGTAATGCTCCTTTAAATAAAGATATTTTTTTAAATATTTATTTTTAATCATTTTATTCTGCTTTTTAGTATGACATATTTGTTGTCTTTAATATCTTAAACACTACACTTTAATTTACTTTAGCATTACTTTCAAACTAATTTCTTGCTTTGTATCTATTTAGTGACAGTGCTCTAACTCTTGGAGCCAAAAAAATCCTTTTCTTTTTTTTATTTTTTATTTGTTTGGGTTGATAAATTTGAATAATAAAATGGGAATAGCTCCTAGGTAGGGAGTAAGGGAGAAAGTGTATGATTGTGGGCCTCGTGTTGCTGTTGTAAGTACACACAGTTGTATTTATAATATCTAAAGTATTTTCATTGGTATGTCCTAGTTATAGTATAGTATGCAGACAGGCGATTAAAATTTTTACCCGAGTTAAAATGTCCCTGTTTTCAGAGATTATGAGATGCTTCACACCTTGTGAAAATGAATGAAATAGTGACAACTCAATTGTCTCTGAAAATCAGAGATTAAGCGCAAGAGGAATAATTACTTTTACAGATGTTTCTAATAAAACTCCTACTAAATCCAGTAGGAGCAGAATCTGGCTTTCAATCAGCAGATCTGATCCAACTGTAAATAGTCCAATTCCTGCTGTTTGATACTTCCAAATAAAAGGTTAGTCATGCTCCAAAAGTAATGTAAATGTAACTAAAGTAAAGGTTAATCTTCCTCTCAGGATTACATTGTCTCAAGGTTACACATGCAATTTCTTTAAAGATGTGTTCAAGCACGTATAAGCTGGCAGTGCTTGGAAGAATATCTGGAAATATTGGTCTAAACTGGGTAATGCATTATTAATTCCAGAGAATAAAATAGAAAAAGGTAGCTTACTGACAAATTAAGGTGAGGCATAATTTATCTTTTGTACTTTGTTCAAAGGACAGAAAACCAGTTTAAACATATTGGCCAGAATGGTGTAGCTCTAGAAATTATATAGAGAAAACTACCATTAAACTAGGTTGTGTCCCTTGGAAACTACTGTTAGTAAAGAATAAAATGTTTCTGTTCAGCTCCCAGTTTGCTACTGGAGAATTATTTACTGTTGTCACAATTCCCCTTTACTATTTCAAAATGGCAGCTTGGCTAAACTGAAAGGGATTTGAAATCAATCTTCACTTATTCCTCTTATAAGCCCTCTCCATTCACTACTATATGATCAGAATTGCCTTCCAAGCCAGACAAGGACTTTGTAAGAGATTTTGGAGTGGCTTGGGTTTTCTAACCCCCTCCATAGCTTTCAATCCACTTAAGGCCAATAACCATTTTCAGTAATGTTAAATATTGGCCTGTTCTGTTCCTTTCTGACAGTATTTCAGAATCCTGATATTTTGTGCTTTGTATTTCTAGCTTTCTGGCCACTGGTGCAGGAATTCAACATGAAAAGAAGTGGCTTTCTCACTCCCTTTAAAGTTTGCCTGTTTTCCTTATTTAATAAACCAAGGAAATATTTTTCTCTTAAACATTCTTCTTCTCCTCATTCTGTTCACCCCACCAAAGTATATATACGCTAAAAAAATCTATCCTTTCATTTAATGTCATAGTGGTGTATACTTTGAAGATGCAGACTGAAACAGGTCTGTTAATTCCCTGAGTCTGGGTTGCTTATTATCCGTATCTCAATAAAATAAGAGAATAGTAAGGGCACTGTTGTTTCGGACAGCATGTCTAATTATCAGTGAAAGTGATCAAAACTAGGTAGACATTACCTCATTGAACTTTTTGCGTAATAAAATACCAGCTGGTAGACAGAAAGCAAAATACTACTCTTGGAAAGCAGTTAACTAGTGGCTGACTTCCAAAATATGATCCAATATTCAAAACAATAAAATATAATAATAAACGTAAAATAGAATCATGACTATTCTAACTCTAACTGGAGAAGGGAAGCAGGCAACATAAGGCAAAGTAAACATCTGAACTGAGAATCTATGTTCCCTTATGTTTCTTCTGTTTTGTAAGAATTGTCAGTAGAAACTTGGAAGTATGTTTTCTGGTCACTTAAGAAGACCAGCTGGTGAGGTACATCACATGGAAGAAGTAAACTGAAGGTCTATCTCTGGATGTAAGACTCTTCCTTAAAAATTAACTAAATTCTTGATTACTGAATCCAATTCAAGGAGTAATTGTGTACTTTAATGAGTGGAATATGCAGCTCAGTTACTAAGCTAAAAACTAAGAATTTGTCTCAGAAAGAGCATAAAGGTAGCACTTGTACAATAATCCCTAACTCTGCATAGATCTAATAACAGAGGAATTATCAGCAGCACAGTTTCATTAGTGTAGAAGATTGGATAACACAGTAAGAAATGTATCAATACAAAAAAAAATGTTATTCCATTTATTCTAAAATCTCTAGTTGTAGAATATGAACTAAAGATTTTTGATATCAGTACATTTCTTACTGTGTCACTTACTAATTTCCTGATTTATTCTTCAGTCTGTTATGTCTTAATAATCACGCTTTTTTACCTTCTGAGAGAAAGAGGTAAGTGGAGAATCAGAACTTGAATATCTGTGGGTTTTTTGAAACATTAGTATGACAAATAAGTCATACATTCAGCAAAACTTTATCCTATGAAGAACATTGACAAAACATACTAGTGATTGGAAGGCAAACTCTACATATCCATCCACTTACATGCTTTTTAAATTTTCCTCAAAGCTTAATGTCACTGAAAGGATAAAAAAAAAAAAAAAAAAAAAGCAAAAGGAGAAAAGAAACAGTTCAAAAGACAAGTTAGTTCGGAGCAGAGCAGAAGGAAGTTGAAAAGGAGTTTCCATGTAAAATATTAACCATCTGTGAAGTCTTTGTTTGCTACAAAGTTTGGATATTAAAACTAGCTTACCATGACGCATATTTTAATAAACTAAGAAAAAAATTAAAAACATTTATTTTAGCTAAAAGAAAACAAAGCAATGCAGACTAAAAAGCATGCAAATAACTGAGTCAATACTTCGTATCTCATAGATGAAATGAGGCTACAGTTTCTCTTTCATAAGCCACTTACACAGGTGTAAAATATGTCAAGAAAAACAAAGCCATGATAATTACTTTCCTCACAGTCATTTTATCTCCCTTATTGCTTGCTGGGAGTCAAAAGCCTGCTAAGTCATCTACTGTTCAAGCAGAAGACCAAGAAAATGTTCATCATCGCTCCTGGAGCAATTTGCTCAGAAGTGTTGCTGTTTGTTACTTTTCTGACTTCTGAAAGACACTCTGGGCTCTTGAAGTAATTGACATTGAGGACTTATGAAGCACTTACTTATAAATTCCTTTAGTAACCCACAGCCAAAGTTAGGAATGTATCAAATAAAAATATCATGAGTCATATCTTCAGCATTATGGATGGTACATTGAAATAATTCAAGTGTAAAATCATGTTCAACAAAATCTTACAAATTCACAAACTGGAGTTTAAGTTTAGAAGTTAAAATCCAACAGGAGAAAAATACAGGTTTCCCATATGTCTTGTTAGCCCTTTAGATTCCCCAGACTGAGAGATTTTTAAAATGTAATTTTATTACATTGAAATTACTTTTGTATTGTGGTATCACTTTTTTTTTTTTTTTTTTTTTTTGCAGTATCACTTCCTTCTTTTTATTCTTTTGTTTTATTTTTGGTTTTTTGTTTGACTTGTTTGTTTCCAAGTTTATGGTGCAAATTTCAAATTGTCTGCTTCCCACCATGAGAAAGAAAATAAAAGCAAGCAGTTTGAAACTCGAACACCAAAACTAACATGTGATCAGTAATGATTTTATAAAGTATTTTAGGAACTGCAGCACAATCTCACCTTTTTCTGCTGTTGCACTAGGATAGAAAGTTTTCTTTAATATTCTACTCTACAAAATTATTGATGATCATTGTTAAACAGGTCTTCACCCAGGAGAAGTCTTTTTCTCAATAGCAGGAAAAAGTGACTGCAATATACCCTGTAACTTTCTCACACAGTTTTCTGAAAGTTAATTTTTTTTTCAAAACATTTTGAGAATTCTGATTTATAGTTTGTTTGGAACTACAGCATTGTCATTGTCACATTAGAGCCTTCATTGCCTTCCCCCACTCCCCGTGCATTCTTTATTGTTATTTAAAATGGGTGGGCAGGAGAGGGTATGAGCATTATATAACAACATCTATCTGTCAGCCTCTGCAACTTGACAGTAATGTTTTTACCAGCCCAACAGAAAGCATTTTGCAAGTGGTGGTGTGAAATTCTACTGTACAAAATGGAGTCCTCCGTGGCTTCAGTGTTCTTGCACAGCTGACTTCATTTACAACATTTGAGCAAGACTTGCAACATCAGACCATATGTTTGAAAACAGGAACATTTGCAGTAGGGCAAAGCCTGGGTGTATATCAATAACTTGGCTGCTAGGTCCTACATCTGCTGTAACAAAGAAAATACATGTCTAATGCTGCACCACATCTGAAAGGAAAATTAGTACTTCTGAAATGGTAACAGTCCAACAGATTGCCAGATATTTCAAGGGGTACTGCCAAAATCTGATCAGCAGAGGATCTGAAGCAAGGATCAGCTTTAATGGGGTTGAAGTTCCTTGTGTAACTTTGAAGAGAAAAAGGTTCCTTCCATGTAATTCTTTCAGTACAGAAAATTGCTATAATATTCTTTTGTACAAAAAGTAACTGCATAATATGTTATGAAAAACTAACAATGCTTTACCTTTTATAGCACCTTCCTTCTACAGATTGAAGTATATTTTAATGCTGAATAATGAAATTTCACAATACTCTTCCTAGATTCAGGTATATGAGGAACTGAGGGACAGGAAAGTAAACATACCTGCAAAACTTCATCAGGGACAAAGCAAAGATACTGGGAAACATGAGCCAATGCTTTGTGAGTGTGGGGGTTTTGTTGTTTTAGGGGGCTTTTTGGTTTTTAATTTTTTTTTAAAAAATGCTTGTTACTTAGGATTTTTACATTTTTCATTATTAAAACAAATAAAATTATAAAGTAAAACAGATTTTTTCATTCCTGTTTTTATCTCTTTCTCTTCTTTTTAAAACACAAGCTTCTAATACCTTTAAGTCTCTCCCTTTTTCCTATTTTTTTAAATCATTGTGATTTTGTTACTCAAGTAAATTAATCTATACTAAATAGCTATGACTCTTTCATCTCTGATTTATAACAGACACAATAGCCATATGGATTTACATTTTTATCATGTTCCAGAGATTCCAGAAAACAAGTTCAAGCCTGTTTCAGTGTACTAGATTTTACTTAACTTCCCTGACACAGCAAAAGAAACTTCTGACCAAAGGATGATACTGTTTATAAATGCTGAAAAAAACTAACAAATAATAGGATTCAATCATTTAAAATCTTGTTTAAAATGTAAAAAGTACCAGATCTTACCAAGCAAACAGTCTTAAATCACTAGTCCACTTTACATAAGGAATAATATAAACACAAGTGTGCAAGTGTTATAGATGAGGTATTATACCCATAGACCTTAAAAAGGTTAAGAATATTAAGCACTTGATATTTTAGAATGTCAGTATAAAATTTTTTTCTGCAAGTCTAAGGAAATTGTTAACTTAAATTGTGAGAGAGGAAAAAAATGCCTCTCCTTCTTCAGTCACAAATATTTAGAGCACTATGCTAGAGCAGAGCTTAGAAGCCTAGCTCATTTTTCTGCCAAAGGCATATTAATTCTATTGTTTCCATTAGATATTTTTCTACCAACTCTTAAAATACTCCAATCACAGACAACTTGAAATTTTTCCAAAAAATTGATTCTTTATTTAAAACCCCCTCTTGTTAAAACCCCAATTTGTTCTTAATGTAAGTCTCATCATATTTACTGTGAGCCACAGTTTGTGCCTTCTTGGCTAACAGCCCACTCAGAGCACTTACTACGTTTGCACTCAGTATTCTCATTCTCACACTTAGTGGCTCCCACTCTTCTGATCACTCCCAGAGAATCATACTTACTAGACTTCTACTCACACTCAGTCTACTCCTCTGTCCTCAATCACCCTTCTTGAAGTGCTAGTCCAAAAACAGAACTCCAGCTGATGTTTTGTGAATATTCATAGAAACTGTACTTTGTTCCAAATCTGCCACATGCTTTTTTTTTTTCCCCCCACAAAAAGCATAACCCTGTGGTCAGCTCATAGACAACTAAATCTCCTAAATGTCTTTCTGCAAAGCAGCTGCTTAGCCAGCTGTTCTCATTTACTGCTTCCCTTCTACACATGAGGCCTTTCACTTTGTCATAGGACAAAATGAGATGAGATTGATAGGATTTGTTCTTGGCTAAAAAATATTTGCTGTCAATCATTTCCTTGTTTACTTTTAGGAAGTGTTTTTCTTTTTAAAATGTTTGCTAATGGAATTGTAACAACTGTAGCAATGTAGTACTAAGAAAGAGATATTTTTGATGAGGATTTGCCTTATGCCTGCATACGAAGTCCTGTAGCATGTACACAAGTACACCACTGGTGAGCTTGAATCAGCTTCCTTCTTGGAGGAGCAAAGATCAAAATCACACACTATGGCACCAGGCAGATGTCACACCTGCAATATAGGCACAAGGTCTTTCAATAGTTAACTCTCCATGCATTCACATTGCTTACCCAGGACCAGTAAATTTTCTTTTTTTTTTTTTTTCCTAGGTGAAACACAATGTTCTAGAAGCACAACAGACCCATGAGAGATCACTGCACATTGAAACTCAATCCTTCCCTCTTTGCACTGTTCTGGTAAGTAACAGATATACCCAGTGACAATGCTGAAGGAAATTGAGGCAATTACTGCTTTTTTTCTGAGCAACCTGTGCTGGAGCTTATCAGATTCAGCTGACATGAAAACAGACAAAATATTTAAATACCTTTTAATCTTT
Source organism: Balearica regulorum gibbericeps (assembly GCF_011004875.1). Taxonomy (NCBI): domain Eukaryota; kingdom Metazoa; phylum Chordata; class Aves; order Gruiformes; family Gruidae; genus Balearica; species Balearica regulorum. The sequence continues at coordinate 47,814,067 of NC_046188.1, read as the reverse complement.
TCTTATGAAAGTTTTATTTCTTCTGTCTGACATTAATTATGCTTTCCACCTGTGTTACTGGTTTTGAGGGTGTGGCTAATATAGAAAGATATTAAACGTATTAGCCTGCTGGACTTAATTTTGTTATACTTGTCTGGTGATCGGATATTTTCTTTGGGCTTTCTTTTGTTGGTAGTGTTCTGATTGTTTTTATTATTTGATTTTATTTTTTTTTCTTGCTGGCTCTGTCCTAATTATTTGTTTTTAAAATCAGACTTAATTAAATTGAAAGTGGAATTCAGATTAGTTTAAAATACTTGAAATATGCAATAAATCTACAAGAAAATCTAGAACCTAAATCTTAAGAAAACCTAAGTAGCAATTCAAAATGTGAAATTAAATAGGAAACAGGTAAAGTTTCTGTAACTGTAATGTTGAATTTCTTCATTGTTTTAAACTACTCTGTTTCAGGAGAAAGTCAGAAAGAAAGAAGATCTATTGAAGCTATATTACTACAGTAGTCAGGTGGAATATATGTGACAAAAAGAAGATAGGATTAAAAAGTATGTTACAGAAGACTTAATTCCTTTCTTGAGTAATACAGTGAATGCAAGCTTATAGTTAATACAATTTAGAACTTCCCTGAAAACAAAAGCTTTTCTGAAACTTGATGCAAAATATTAAATCATAAATACAGTTCAGTTTTATTTGATTCTGTTCTGCCAGATTAAGTGTAACTTCTCACGTGTTCTATATCATAATGTATATGTATAAATGAGTTTGCCTACTCTATGTACACCTCAACATAATACATCCCAAGTTCTTTATTTCTAATCTGCAAAAGGGGAAAAGGCACCAGGAAATATTATTTGATTATGTACCAATCCTTTTTGATGTAGACATGACATACTGATTTGCCAAAACCAATCCATTTTGATCTTAAGTATTTTGGATAACATAGGAACCTTAGAAATAAAAAATATGTTCTATGAAAATAGAAGGACTATATACAAAAGCAAGGAGGAAATACAAAGTGCTAAAAGACAGATATTTGGGAAGTTATTCTATGGAATAAGAAAAGAGTTGGATTTAAATGACTTCTTCTCCAGATTTGGTTTGGATCATAGAGTTTTCCAACTCTTACAAGCCCTACTCATCAGTTCTGATGAAAATATATGGAGTTTTGGAACAGCTTTATTGCAGAACACCAAGAGAAAGAGCGGTTTCTGATGATATGGTTGACTCAAACCAAAGTTTATTGTCTTTGATAAATTACCAGTGGAATACTATTGGGATCCATGCTGAAATATATGTTGCCCATTATATTCAGATATGTTCTGGTAAAAAGGGGCTAATAATGAATTGACAAAGTTTCCTAATGATATGAAATGATTCAGACTAACCAAAACTAGAACTGACTGTCATGAGTTAGTCTTCTACTGACTGACTTGGCAATGAAATGGCAAATGAAATTCGGTGTCAATAAATGCAAAATAAGGCACACAGATGAAAACAATCCCGCACAACTGTGAAGCTCTAAAATGGATTTTTTTTTTAAATTGCTGATTTGATAAGTCACTATCAGCTGAAAATTCAGTAATGGTCAAAAAACCAAACCAAACCAAACCCAACCCAAACAGAACTTTAGCAATTATTAGCACAGGAAATGAGAACTAAATAGTGTAACTCTATCTCTGAATGAAGCATTTCTTTCAAAATAGATACAATAGAGCTAGAAAGAGATGGAAAAGGCCAGGAAAATTCTTAACTTATGGAAAGAATGGTGTATGTAGTAAGACCTACTTAACTTTGAAAAATATATGAAGTGAGAGGGAAAATAGTCATAAACACCTTGGAAAAAGAATAAATGTTTCTCCAAACACAAACACTGCAGGGAGGAGGGTACAGGGATAGAAGTTTAATATTTCTTTAAGAGGTTTAGAGGAGAATTTTTTCCCCTACAATATGCAGTAGTGATTCCTGCAGCTCACTGATGCAAATATGTTGTTTACAATTACATGTATGAGTTAAAACCCCCAAAATTTCCTTGAAGGAAAGTGAGTAGGGATTGTTACATGCAAAGATGCATTGATTAGGATATGGGCCCCCTTCAGGAAAATCCATGTGATTTATATTTCTGGGAGCTAGCAAGATATAGAAAATCAGTTGCACTCTTTATGTATCTTTTCCTGAACCGTCAGCTTCTGATTACTGCCAATGACAGCACACCAGGTTAGATGGACCATCTTTCACACAGCACAGCTTATTATTGACTATTTTAAACTGAAATGTAGTCACAATATTAACAGTTTTACTGATTTAAATTAGTAGACTTGCTTTTGTAACGGATAGTTTGCTCTTGATAAACAGATGACAATATTCATGCCTCTTCAGAACATTTAATTTATTAATCTTAGTTGTTGAAGGAAATTTTAATATAGACTTGGGAAAAGAAAGTTTAATTGTTGCATGTTGCCTAATTTTGTGGGAACACTAGACATTTGTAGTGAATTATGGCAATAGACAGATAAAAGTACCCCTTTCTCTAGCTTCTTTCTACCAAATGTAGCATTTATTTATTTTATAGTGTCCATATCTTAATCAGGTACCCTATGTTAAGAATTTATGGCCAGTTTGCGTACATGTAAAAAAGAAAACAGTAGAAGGAGAGTCAGAGGGAAAATATATAATATCATGTCATAGTTACCTTGGACTGGGCGGGGGGGGAGGGGAGGGAAGTGAAGGAATGCAGATCATAACTTGGATTTTTGAGATCTCCAGGTATAGTGCCATTGGTATTACTGCTAATAAAATTCAACCAAACTCAATTTGGGATGTAGAGTTTAATTATACATATTAAATACTTAATCTATTACTAACAAGTAAAACTTACACAGATTGCAGAAGATCCCATATTCATGCACAGAAAAAAAATACTTTGGCCTGTCTATAGCTTTTTTTTTTTTCCTGTTCTAATCAGCTTCGTATTACATAGGAAATATCGGATTCATTCTGTCAGTGCAAGTGAAATATTCCCCAATTACTGCACATGTCACAAGGGCTAAGAACAACAGTACAATATCTGTGATGGAGCTGAAAGAGTTTTGCAAAAACCTGCTTGGCCAGCAAGTGTTCTTTCAATCTTTATAGCTTACTAAGCTCATTATGTAAATGCATGGGATGATATTAAGCAAAGAAATTTAAGACTGAACACTAAGAAAAATTTCCTATGACAATGATTCTGTTAACTTCCTGAGAGAAACGTGAAATATGCAAAACTGGACTAGATAAAAGATTGGTAAATATGTCCCAGGAACACCCATCCAGCTCTCTGGTATTGAAAGATGATTAGATACCCTAAAGGATCTTCTTTATCTCTGATTTCTATGATCACAAGAAACTGATGACATAATGCTCCTGAACCACTGTTGCTATTTTGTTATTTGAACCCTTGGTGCCTGTGCTACCACAGTAATCCATTGTTGTGGTAAATGCCAAAGGATATCAAGGCAGTTTGAGGGCAAACAAAACAGGCAGCAGTAAGGCTTAGTATAAACTGTCCATGCCTGGTTTTCTAAGCCCAGCCTTCTTAGGAGAGAGCTACCACAGTTCCCTCTCTGCTCAGGGGAGGCAGTAGAGCAATAGAAAGAAAGGTTGGCAGTGTGGTGGTGTGAGCACAGCCTGAGTGATAGGGAAAAGAATACATGTTGTAGAGAATGCCCACATCCTCTTCTGTCATGATTTTGGTAGCTAAGCACTTGTTCAGCTCTGAGGGACCCTTTGGAGATAATGGATGAACTCATCGTTTCTGCTTATATGTGGAAATTCCAGTTGAAATTACTTGTATGTATGGTAGAAAAGCATAGGATACAAGTGTGGTGGTCAGGAAAGCTGAGAGAAAGGTCAATAAAGGAAAAAGTTTTGGTAAGGAAACTACAAGGGAGAAGGGGCAAGAAACAGGATTATGGGCTCCTGTGTGAGAGCCACTTGGCCTGGAGGGCTACTGTCACCCCAGCTGCCAGCTGCAATAGGCATTACTGTTCCTCCTGTGACAATGAAATTCTCATCATGGATGTGTAACCAAGCAAACAAAGGTCGCTGTCATCTTGTTCTAGAATCTCATAATTTATGAGATGTAAAAATTCTAGAAAGTATTCTAGTTTCAGGCTTAATTACAAAGTCAGGAGTGTTATTTAATTTTATCCTTGGAACAGACCTTGTCCATGCTTAGAATTGGGAAGGAATGATATCCCTTTTAGCACAGATTTTTTATCTTCCGTTTCTGAGGATTGGATAGAATTCTGTGTATCACCCTCTTTCTCAAACCTATTTGCACATTCTGGACAATGACTGTCCCAAAAAGCCTGTTCATCCTACCCTGCTCTTCCATTTTCTTGATGTAGTATTTTACCCCTTTATTACCATGAATAGTGTCTGAAAGGAAGTCATTGGCTGCAATAAATATTTATTTTCTATACCATATATCTAATCAGATCTTAGATACCTTATTTAGTATTGCACAGTTTTTAATGGGTTACAGTTATGTAAATGAGAACACACAACTTCTTTAATCTTGCTTGATTCCTTCCTCCCAGATCAGTTTAGAATAATAGAAGTGAGCTGCTCATTTTGAATCCACTAGATGCCTCATGATAAGCTAACACCAGGGCTTTTTCAATTTGAAATTCATTGCTGTGTCAAGCAGAAAGAATCTTTTATTTAATACAGGAAAACAATTGGATGCCTGAGGCACCTGCGTTCTATTCTCATCTGTCATTAATTCACTATGTGTCTTAAGCAATTCACTGAGACCAAGCTGTTTACATTCAATCAGCTAAATATATCTGAATAAACAGCATGATTTTACATTTTTTTAAATTAATCTGTGGGTGTTTAGTATACCAGAAAATCATACTTCACTATTAAATGCTTTCATGTGAATTTAAATTCCTAACTTTTCTAAATTTGAAAAGTTTAGACTGAACATTTTGATTTTTCCCTTGGTTTCAGCATTTGTTTCATGGATATAAAATATCCACAATGCTTGGCCTTTTAAAGGGCTTTAATACCCTCAGATATATATTCTATAAAACCAAAATACAACAATATTCATGGTGAAGGAAAAAATTATAGAGTGTAGGAAATAAGGAAATAGTCACTGCATTCTCTTTCTCCCTGTTCCGTCTACCTCACTCCTACAAAATCAGGAAGGAGCTTACATCCTGTTTCCTAATCCCTGTGATTCTCATCAGCAATCAAGCTCACTGATGAATTTCTGCTCAGCAGTGTTGCATCAGAGCAACATGATCTGGGTCATTTTCAGCCAATTCAGTCCCCTGCTATGCATTTCTCCCTTATTTGCTTTTGACTAATGCTATGAACCTACAAATCAGCATGTGTTACTGATTTTTTATTCAAATCTAAAAATTTCTAAAACACATTTTTAGATCAGACACTAGGCTTTGGACTGGGCTCTGAGACATTGGGTAGTACATTCAGATTCTGCTTGCAACCTTAAAGTCTGCATCCATTCAAAAGTATTTTCTAGGCTAAGCTGTATTTTAAATGAGGATAGTAAAAGTCTAGACTATCTTTAAACCTTGGATTCATTCTGATGATGTAACAAAAATATGAAATAAAAACACCAAACTTGAATTACATTTGTGTCAAGAGAAGCCAGTTACTAAGTGCTGATCATACAACCTGTGCTCTGGCTACCACAAACAGATGGGATTAAAAAGCCTCTCTCTATACATACCCCAAGGAACAGATGGATATGAGTACTCAGATCCCATTTTCTCTGACCCATCAGCAATTTCTCACCTCCTACCATGAAATTAAACTGACATGACCTTTTGGGTTTGACCCCTTCATCTGCAAGTCACTATTTCTATGCTGTGTCTTGAAAATGTTTCCTGGCATAACAACTGAGTGTTGCAAAGAAAGAAAAGGATTTATACAGACAGAAAACTTTAAAACATGTTCCTCTGCAATTATGTAAACATTTTTATATAGTTATATCTAAGTAAATGGTAAGTGAAAATAGTCTACCAAAACCTGCAATTGTAAAATATTTTTTATTTTATTTCAATTTTGCATTTACTCTAAGTTAAATTTTGTAAATGTTACTTACTTCTTTGAATTAGTTTATCAAGTCCCCTACTCCATATAATTTATTTAAAAGATTAGATTGTCCAAGGCTGATATAGATTTCAATTATGAAGTTGTAAATCAGATGTAGCTCCAGTGACATGACTGTGAGAATCAAATCTGTTATACAAAATAATATATTTCCTTCTTAGCTAAACCTTGTCCAAAATCCTAATTAAGGAATTTTTCCTTTTATTTTATACCTATTTCTATTATATCTGCCACTCCAGAAGTCTGAATTATTTTATAATGAGAAGAGAAAATTTTATCTTAGCCTGCCTGTGGTCTTTATAGTAGGTGGCTCAAAACCTCTTTTTAAAAGTGCTCTTTCTCAAGCTATTTCCTGCTTACTGCCCAATATTTTGCTTATTGTATCCAGAATCCCTTCAGCGCTCTGTTTCTTGTCTTTTCTCTAAAAACATGGAAATGTGCACTTGTAGCCCAGAAAGCCAACCATGTGCTGGGCTGCATTAAAAGAAGCGTGACCAGCAGGTCGAGGGAGGTGATTCCACCCCTCTACTCCACTCTTGTGAGAACCCACTGGGAGTAAGGTGTTCAGCTCTGGGATCCACAGTACAAGAAAGACATGCACCTGTTGGAGAGAGTTCAGAGGAGGACCACAGAGATGATAAGAGGGCTGGAGCAGCTCTCCTATGAGGACAGGCTGAGACAGTTGGGGTTGTTCAGCCTGGAGAAGAGAAGGCTCCAGAGAGACCTTACAGCAGCCTTCATGTTCCTAAAGGGGGCCTAGGGGAAAGCTGGGTAGGGACTGTTTACAAGGGCATGGAGTGATAGGACAAGGGGTAATGGTCTTAAACTGAAAGAGGGTCGATTTAGATTAGATATTAGGAAGAAATTCTTTATTGTGAGGGTGGTGAGACACTGGAACAGGTTGCCTAGAGAAGCTGTGGAAGCCCCCTCCCTGGAAGTGTTCAAGGCCAGGCTGGATGGGGCTTTGGGCAACGTGGTCTAGTGGAGGGTATCCCTGCCCATGACAGGGGGGTTAGAACTAGATGATCTTTGAGGTCCCTTCCAACCCAAACCATTTTATGATTCTAATGTGTCTTTTAAATCATCAGATGCAGGTGTTTCTGGTGTTTTTTTCTTAAGTCAATACTTCTCTACTTATTGGTTTCCCTTTTCCTAAAATCTGTTTAGTCTAAATTTGGCAATCATTCTGGGCCCATAGTGTTTGAAATATCATTGCTGAGTGAGGCAGTTCCAAATTCTTCTTAATGAAATGGTATTTTCTACATCTTCATTCATTGTTTCCTGCTTCTGAAAGCCAAGTGTCCTATAATTCCAGATATCATAAAGCTTACCTCACACATTCAAACCTATTCATTCCTTTGAAAATCAGAATGGATCAATTAAGAAACAGCAATGTTAACAAAGATGAAAGAAAATTACATGTTCAGCCTTTGAATACTTAATTATGTGAAAGCTTGTCTGTGGTTTCTGTTAATTTCAGTGTAGTCTGAGATAGGACTTCATGTACTTCTTCCACAAATCATTGCTCTTTGAATTGGAGGATGAATCTAATAGTCTGCTTCATTATGCAATCTGAAAAGCATGAAAAAGAAACATCTGAAAAACCATAAATAAAGAGTCATAGTTATATAATTGTGAGATTGTGCTGGTTTTGGCTGGGATAGAGTTAATTTTCTTCATAGTAGCTAGTACGAAACTGTGTTTTGGATTTGTGCTGAAAACTGTTGAAAACACAGGGATGTTTTCGCTACTGCTAAGCAGTGCTTACACAGAGCCAAGGCCTTTTCCGCTTCTCACACCACCCCACCAGCGAGTAGGCTGGGGGTGCACAAGGAGTTGGGAGGGGACACAGCCGGGACAGCTGACCTCAACTGACCAAAGGGATATTCCATACCATATGACATCATGCTCAGCATGTGAAGCTGGGGGAAGAAGAAGGACAAGGGGGGATACACATTCGGAGTGATGGTGTTTGTCTTCCCAACTAACCATTACACGTGATGGAGCCCTGCTTTCCTGGCGATGGCTGAACACCTGCCTGCCGAAGGGAAGTGGTGAATGAATTCCTTGTTTTGCTTTGCTTGCACGCATGGCTTTTGCTTTACCTATTAAACTGACTTTATCTCAACTCATAAGTTTTCTCACTTTCACTCTTCTGATTCTCTCCCCCATCCCGCCATGGAGGAAGTGAGCAAGCAGCTGTGTGGTTCTTAGCTGCCAGCTGTGGGGTTAAACCACAACAGAGATGTTCCAATGTGTTATGTCAAACAGAAGGGGCTTAAGTTCTAAAGTTATGTATATGTAAACTGATGAAGTCTTATGGCTGATCCCAGATCATCCCCATTCGGGATTTCAAAACTTGCATAATGCCTTTCCAGGGTCAGACGTGTGTCATCAAAAGCTTGAGTGGCTTTTCATACTGTTGAAATTATCTACTGGTTTTCTTCAAGTACCTTCTGCTTCTGATGAGAAAGGGACACTTCGTTGTGACTTGTCTTCTTCCCTTCTTCTGACTTATAAGCTAAATGATTGCTTCTGATTTAACCTTGACTGATTTTTAGTGTTACCTGTACCCACTTGCCAATTCACAAGTTAACCAGTGAAGCACTAAAGACTTAAAGCTTTTTTTGAGTTGTGAATGGAACATTAACATACAACAAGGAGTTAGGATAGATATATCTAGTTCTACCTCTTGGTGGGTAAAAATAGAGCATTAACTCTTCTTTTGTTCCTAAGGAACTTATACAAAAAGTTGTGATATTTTTACTCCATGGAACTACCCCAGGCTATAGTCTATCTAAAGTCAGTTATCAGTCTCTTAAGGAGTAACACAAGGTATTTCATAGTAATATGCTGACGACATTTACCAGCTAATTCTAAATGTTTAGACAACTCTACAGTGATTTGCTGTATTTTTGTAATAAACTGTTGAAATTGAGAAAAATTCAGTTAAAAACATTGTGTATAGAAATTGTATGTTGCCTTCTAATTTAATGAGTTAGAGTCAAGACCTCTAACTGGGCCATACATGCAATCTGGAGAAAGTGTGAGAAACCCAAACTAACAGAAAAAAATCAAGGCATCACTACCAAATGACTTCTTTCCCTTCTATATTCCTAGTGTGTTCATATTTGAAGTGAATCTGAAATAAAAGTGCTGTTTCTCAGTATTGCTATCTTTGGTTGATTAAGACCATCTGGCTTATGTCCTAGTTGATAACAAACCTGAAGCACACATTCTGGCTGATCACAAAGGCAACATAGAGTCAGACAAGGACAAGATTGGTGTCTGTACCTTAATAAGCAGTCAAGAAACATGAAGGTTCTCTAGGAATCTTCAGCAAATTTGTGTCAATTATTTCTGACTTAAACTTCCTTAACCAGGAAGATTCACGACTTTATACTAGGATACTAATATCAACTAAAAAAGAATTGCTGCATGTGTTAATAAAGCTGTGGAATGATCTCACATGAGTTTGTGAAAGGCATGACGTATATGTGGGAGGCCTAGTAAGTGTCAGCCTATTTCCATCCACTTAATGATTTTCTTTAACACACAATTATCAGCCAGTGTTTTCACTTTATAGACTTGGTTTGTTGTTTTTCCACACTGATTATGTACCTTCTAAACTGCAGGAGGAAATGATCTTTGATAGATGATTGCAATCAGGATGATAATATATAATTTTGATTAATCAAGGGAGTTTGATTAATTTTGTTGTTGAATTTAGAATAATCTTATGCTGGAAGAAAGACCTGTTTGCTGTCATTCAAGATGGGTAATAATACAGAGTTAGGGGAATGCTTATTTACAACTCCTCCAAACACTGAGCTGTGGCTTTCTAAAACTTTGTCTGGAAAAGGTAAACAAGACAAAATACTGTATAGTAAATTCCATATCAGTGATACATTTATGAGTACATACATTGTATGCAATGCCTGTCTATTGTCTGAGATATCTGGAATAACCCCCATTTATTTATGTGTTCCATTTCCTAGAAGACTTTTGTGATTATTATGTTCAATATCTTTTTTTCTACTTTTTTTTCCCCCTTGTGCTTCCTATGGTGCCATTCCCACAAAAGTCACACTAAGTGTGACTCTGTGCAGTCCACGGTTGTGTCCTCCTGACAGTCTGTTAGATACTGTATGCATAAGTGAAAGTCATTTTGAACTAGAGCTCAGTTCTCTGTATTTATTTGTGTAGATTTTCCTAAATTTCCTTAGAATTGTCGGGGGATATGTATATTTATTTAGTTAATCTTTTTGGCATAATTCCATATCAGTTAACATGATCTTTCTTCTCCTTTAACAAATAGGACAACTACATGTAGCATGAGAGGCCAGGAGAAATATTGGGTGATGCACACTGCATGTGATCAAAAGGGTGTATTAAAAAGATGAAAGAAAGGAACCCATAAAGTTATGATGGGCCATTGACTATCATTAAAATCAAACCAGCTAATCCTGGCATTCATATTAATTTGAGGACAACTAGCAAAATTAATGGTTATTCACATCAGACAGCAGAGGTACCCAACCTTGGAGCTGATGCAGATTGTGATGGAGTCAAGAAATACAATTTTAATTACAGCATGTGTTAAACTCGCATTACAGATTATTTCTCTTGTATTCTACTGAATTACTTCTGTGGCAATAATTACCCTGATGTAAAAGGTATGTATTCCAGTGCCAAACAGATTCACATGTACTTGTGACTTAAAGACACTTATAATTCATTTCATTCTGGTTTATTGATCTAGTTGTTGTTTTCTACTGTAAATTTAAGCAGAATTGCCAGGGTTACAGAGACTAGAAGTGATAAAGATACCTTTCAATCACTTTCTGAGCATGCCTGGATGAATGCAGGGCACTGAACATCTGTTCTAAACCAGAGAGACACAAAGGCTACTATAAAAGCACAACCTAATGCTCCCTTCTGGCCTCAGTGTTTGGTCTGGCATATAGACATCCTCACCTCTATTACACATAGCTAGGAAAAGCACACTGAAAATTTGTTATGGTAATGTCATCATTTGCAATTATAACTTAGTGGAAAACTGCTATATGTTATGCATGAAGGTTAGCATACAGTGACAAAACCAAGCATGTTTCCAATGCCATTGCTCCATGCACAGCCAAAGAACACTGAAGATCAAATACAAGTTGAGCCACAGACATAAGATATGAAAGGCATTACAAGATTTATTACTATTGGTAATAACAACAAGGAACATTGCAGCCATAACAGATAAGAAACACTTCAAACAGTTGAGAAGATGTTCCTAGAGATAAATACTAAATTAATTTGCTCATAGCTTTTGACTGCAACACCTGCATGTAAATACAGAGGCCTGCAACAAAAAAAATGAGAAGCCTTGTCTGTGTTTCCTGGTGTTAGAAAAATTTTAAATCTAAATAGTGAATCATTATCACTAGTTCTTAAATGTTCTTTTGAATGACTCTCTGTGGCTCTCTCTGAGGCTTGCTTACATTCCTGCTTGACCTCAGATGCGTGATGTGGTGATGGTTACAACCAGTATTCCCCTCAGAAATAAGAAGCTTTGGATTCCAAGGTCTCAGTCAATGCATTCACTCCTCAGACATATGTAGACTCTCAGAGGTGCTTTTCAGTACAAGTGAACAACATGCAACTCTCGACTAATGAATACAGTATACAGCTAAACAGAACAATTTTATAATTTAGATATAAGCACAAGTGTCACATTTTTATTCTGGTTTCAGAAAAAATCTACAGATCAATTTTTATGGTTTGCAAAAATTGATGTTTTGGATCAGACTACATTAATTTAAAAAACTAAAATCTGGACCTTAGAGACTGTGCCTAGCTTTCCTAAAAGCAAACTATTTTTAATACTTTACAATACTTTAATATTTTTAATACTTTACAATTCAGTATACCTATAAATATTCTGAAACAGAAAAGTCTCAATAATAGCTCCTTTAAAATCAAATTAGTAAAGTTTATGAGGATTTAAAAGTGAACTGATTTAAGAACATATCACTAAACAGGTAAATATTGCCCAATAGGAACAATGAAGTTCAATATGTCTTTAAAATTTGACCTGTAATAGCATGGTTTTTGAAGACAGAAAACAAAACAAAACAGGCTTTTTTCTTTTTCTCTTTTCTTTTCTTTTCTTTTCTTTTCTTTTCTTTTCTTTTCTTTTCTTTTCTTTTCTTTTCTTTTCTTTTCTTTTCTTTTCTTTTCTTTTCTTTTCTTTTCTTTTCTTTTCCTTTCCTTTCCTTTTTTTTTTTTTTTTTTTTTTTTTAATGAGGGAATATCAATATTGCTATAACTTAAAATAGGAATCTAATTTTTTGATGACTTAACTCTCACTACTATACTCCACATTTATACCTCGTTTAAGTATGAAATTTAAAAGCATTGCAACTACTGTCTCTCTCAACAGCTGCTGATTCATATAAAATCCAAACCACCACAAACCACCATGTTGCCAGAATTTTCTGCACATGCTGTTATAGCAGGAACAGAAGGCTACTTTGGCAAGAAAAATTTCTATTGTTTGAAGATGTTTCACATTTGAGTTTCTTTTATCTAAAAGCTATCAGCATACCATGTCTCTGACTAGCAAAATAACCTCATATAAAAACACTAAAAGAAAAGGATGGGTAGTGTTTGGTTTTTTTGTTTAAACAAGCATGCCTAATCAGATACAGGTTACTAGGTTTCAGGGGAAGAGTATGTTCATTTATTCTTTCTTCAATGATCAACAAAGTTCTAAACTTTCATTTTTACATTATGGATTTGAATATTTTAATGGGAATAAAATAAGTTTTATAAGGCACCAAAAAGGATCCAAGAATCCTTTGCTAATGCAATGGGCTGCCTTGAAAAGTACAGAAGTCAACACAAACATTTACAGAGGCCTTCTAGACCTGTAAACTACCCACAAAGCATGGAAAGATTTTCTTCTAAGAATGCCCAAATGAGTTATAAAAGAATACCTCACTTTTATTTTCTCATTAAATCTTTTTTAATGCAGTATTTTTTTGAATCAATAAGTTTTGAATTTACCAAAGTACCATAAGCTGCAGTTTTCACCAAAAAGAGAGCTTATTATTCAAGTATGTCTGCTTTCATCATTCATTCACTGAAGAGTATTAACACTCGTCTTAAAAATGTGGACTAATATTCTATGATCTATTGCAGCAACTAGACCTTTCAGGTTCTGGATGCAATGTTAGACACAATTTATCCATGTAGGCATTGCTATTAGACTCTTGTCAATTAATATGGAGCTTGTGAATCTTTCCTCCTTCCTGCTTGTCCTGCTTTTGACTGGGATAGAGTTAATTTTCTTCCTAGAAGCTAGTATAGTGCTGTGTTTTCGATTTAAGATGAGAATAATGTTGATAACACACTGATGTTTTTAGTTGTCAAGCAGTCAAGGCCTGCCAGCAAGAAGGTGAGTGGCACCCAAGAAGCTGGGAGGGGACATAGCCAGGACAGCTGACCCAAACTGGCCAAATGGATATTCCGTACCATATGATGTCATGCTCTATATATAACTGGGGGTTGGCCAGGAGATTGGGCAGCTCGGGAATTGGCTGAGCATCAGCTTTGGGTGGTGAGAAATTGTGCTGTTCATCACTTGTTTAGTATATTCTATTATCACTACTACTATTCTTATTAAATAATAATAATAATTTCTGTCTTTAAACTGTCTTTATCTCAACCCATGGGTTTTACTTTTTATTTCCACTTTTGATTCTCTCCCACATCCCACTGGGAGGGGGGGGTGTGAGCAAACAGCCATGTGGTTCTTTAAGCCGCCAGCAAGGTTAAACCACAAGACTGTCTCCTGCGGGGCTGTGACAGGGAAATGGCTGCTGAGACGTTTCCAGCATGCTGGGGGAGCCCTGCTGAGCTGAAGAATAGTATCTTCATCTGCACAACTAAATTCTGGTGACCTGGCCTGTGGCACCCCTGGGTAACTGTGAGTTCCTCGCTTGTGTCCCCTGCGCAGCATCTTACTCCACACTGGGTTTGTCTCCCGCTGTCTGGTGAAGAAACTCTTGCCATGGCTGGATTCCAGCTCAGTCTACGGGAGACAGCTAAAGCTTTCCTTGCTGAGGAAAGGCAGGGGGTGGCAAGGAAGGGTTGAGAGGAGTTTTACTACGATATTGCTGCTTGGGATGCCTGCGTTATTGGCGAGGTGACCAGGGGAGCACTTGGATGGCACCAGGTATTGCCTGTGTCATTACAGGCTGTTACCATTCACTGTTGAGTACTTGCACACACGACCCCACGTGCAAGTGCTCTTAACGCATATTTACTAGATGAGCTTGCATGCTTGTGTTGAAACTGCTGCTGTCAGCCAGTTTGGTCTGGTTTCTTCCAGCAGCAAACCCACTTGTACAGAAGAGGTCAGTCGATCAAGTTCTCTTGCACATGTCTGGGAAGCCATCTCTGTCTTTTGACATTTTATTATGTAAAACGCCACACCCCTCCTTTGTGTGCCGAGGGGCCAGGACATGCCATATAAGCCATACTGCCCCACCCCTCCACTGTGAGCTCAGGGCCAGGACACACAAATAAGGCCACGCCCACCCACCCTGGCTGTGGCAGACGCTATCTTTGCTTCTGCATGGTGAAGGGTGGCAGTGGCTGCAGCGAGGTCAGGGGGTTGCCGGCCCTCGCCGACCTGGGAAACGCAGCTGTTGGTGCCCTTTGGCAGCAGTGCTTGGTAGATGACGTCATGATGCGGGATGTTGTGGGCCGGGGCCGTGTGGCGCGCAGCTGCCCCTCGCGCCGCCGGGGCCCAGTGCAAGCCCCCGGCAGCCTAGCTGCACAGAAGGAGGAGCAGAGGCTCCTCTGGAAGCGCTACGGGCTGAGCTGGAGGAAGAGCGGCTCCGCACCCGAGAGCTGCGCCGCCGCTTCGCTGCCGAAACCCGGGAGTTGAAGGCGGCTTTGGACAGGGAGCAGCAGCTCCTGGCAGACAGGCTCCAGTCCGAGTGGCTGGGTTGGTGAGGCAGCTGCAGGAGCTGAACCAGCGGCAGCGGTAGCAGAGACCCGCCAGCTGCTGCGCTGGAAGGAGGCTGAGCTCCATGACGCACAGGAGCTGCTGCAGCAGGAGTGCACTACCACCGTTCGCCAGACACGGGACCTGCAGCGGCAGCTGGCCGAGGAGATGGTGAGGCCCAGCAGGAGCAGAAGGGAGGCCCAACGCAAGCTCCAGGACGTCTTCAGCAAGCTCCACTGGGAGACAGATGGCGACTAGCCTGCCTGCATCCGCCACCTCCAGAACCAGCTGCAGTTGGAGAGGACTCTTCATCAAATACATCTTGCAGCGGTCCGAGGGCGAGCTGCCCACCTCTCCCACGGGCACAGCCCAGCCTGAAGGCCCTTCTGGGCACTAGGGACCTCAGGAAACGGAGAGCTCCCGCTCCTCTCGCCGAAACGGGCCCCAGGCCCTGGTGGCACTGCAGAAGAGGCCGCTGGGAAGCCACAGCGCTGGGCAGCAAACAACAGGCAAGGCTGTGGCAGATGCTCAGCTCCAGGTGCCAGAGGGGGAAGACTTGGTGCTGCTCGGCAGCGCACGCAGGCGGCTCCTAGAGCAGAAGACCCGCCTGCAGCGTCTTCTGGAGGATCTGAAGAGGCAACAGAGTACCCTTGAGAGAGCAAACCACCTCCTGGAAAAGGAAGGCTCTCCAGAAGCATGCAAGGAGGCAGAGAGGATGCAGCAGCAAAATGGTCAACTAGCTGTCCTCACCTCACAGCTGGAAGAAAAATGCAGGCAACTGCAGGTGACCATCGATCGCCTGACCAACACAGAAGTGCCACCGCCCGTCCAAAGCTCCGCTGAGGAACTGTGCACGGTATCGTTTCCTCAAGAGACGGGTGGAGAAGTTCGAGAGCCTGACAGAGCTTTGCTGGCACAGGACAAGCAGAGTGACTTCTCACAGAAGGCGGTTGAGGAGCTTCAGGCCCAAGAGGCTGCAGACGAAGGGAGCTCCTCTTACGTGAACACCCGCTGCCGAACTTGTGAGGAGTTACAGGTGCAGCTCATGGAGATGACAATTGAAAATGCCCAACTGGCTGAAGAAAACGCCCGCCTCCGTGGGCAGGTGGGTTTGACAGAACAGGTTCAAGCTGCAAATGCTGACCTGCGAGGGCAACTAGCCCAAGTGGCAGAGGAGCGAGATTCTGCCATCCGAATGGACGTCTGTCTTCAAAGCCAGCTGGAAGAGGCCAAGCGCAAACTGAAAGCCATGAGAGAAACGGCAAAAAGGCGTCAACAGCTGAGTTTGAAGACATGTGGATGTTAGTGCTCTGGTAGGACAAACCAGGCTTTTGTGATCAATCTGTCCCCAGTCTTTAGAGAGGTACTATTGAGGATTACTGTAGTCAGCTAAAAAGTCCATTCCCCAAGGGTGATGCCTTTCAGGAGCTTTCGGCCCTGAAGCTCTTGAGACGTCTTCAGGGAGCCCAGAAGGGGCAGAGAAAGTTATACCTTGTGCTGGTCCTCTCTGCGCTGGACTGGGCTCCTGGGACAGAAATAGCTCATTGCAAGCAGGCAGTGCTTGCAAGAGATGGCTCTGCCCAGGAACAGCTCCCCTGCAAAGTGCAGCAGGGCTGAGGGCACTGCCTGCAGGCAACAGGGGGAGAGGAGGGGAGCGAGGCACAGAAAGGTTAGTGGGAGGACAGCTGAGCTCTCAGTGTGGGAGAAATCTTCACAGATCTTTACATGTAAGACTGGCTGCAGGGCAGTGCACATGAGTATCCTGGAGGGGGTCTCCAAAACCTGGTACGTCCAAAGCATCTGTCAGAACCCTCACAGTTTATCCAGATGTAGGAAGATGTGCTGCTGAGCAAGGCTTCCCTGCTGCATCATCAGAGGGACAGGACATGACGGCTGCCTTCTCCCAGGTACGGCTGCAGAGGTGTGAAGCTGGGTGTGCAGCCAGAGGAGTCCGGAACTGTCGTTCCAAGCAGGGTCCCTGCACCCCAGAGGGCTGTGTGCTGGGGCAGGGACTCTGCTGCCTGCCAGGGTCAGCATTCAGCATGCCCAGGGAGCTATGGGTGGAAGGAGCAGCCTTCGGTAGGGCAGGATCCTTCTGCAGTTGAGAGGGTGCTGCATGGGTCAGGGCTGCTCACAGCTCCAAATCTTTGAAAAGGAATGGCAAGGTAAATGAAACAGAAGGAGTCTGTTTTGTGTTTTCTCCTCTTGGTTCACTGGGTTGGCAGTGACTGCATTTTGGAGAAGGCACTGAGACCTCAACTCTTATTAGGACTTGTCTGAGCTGCTCCTCAGGTCCTGCAGACACAGAGATGGCCCTGGGAAGTGCCCTGCTGCTGCAAGGCAGAGCTACGCACACAGCGGCTGGGATGGGGTCTATGCGTACTGATAGGGGAGGAGTCATGGGGACAGAGAAAAAGCTTCTGCCAGAGACATCTCCAGGAAGCAGAGACATGGGCAGGGAGAAAGAGGAAAGTGCCACAAGAAATGCATTGGGACAGGTGATTTGGGCACCTCTCTGCCATCCCCTGCAGTGTGGATGCCTTCCCTGGAGCAAACCCTTTTCTCTCACCCACCAAAGCCTTTGCTGTTAAGGCCATGGAGCTGAGTTAGCTCAGCAGCAGCCCAACCTCTGATGAGGAGAAACTCCCTTGTGCCCATCTGTCTTCCTTGTCCTGCTTCCATCGGCAGGAGCACTGGGGCATTTTCTCCTTGTTTTCCCTCTTATCCCAGCTGCCTTTGTCACCACCTTACCTGGGGTCTCTGAGCACTGCAGAGTGTGTGGCTGGAATGAGGTGACCCCCCCCTTTATGACACCCCATCTTTCAACTGATTCACTGAGGGGGTGTTTCTGGGCTGCAGGCTGCTCTCCAAAGGGCACAGCTCTCCCATAGCATATCTGTGTTGTCTAGGAGGCCCACACAGAAGACACCTCAGTGCTAAAGCCACGGAAATGCAGCTGGATGGCTGTAGGTGAGCAGCTGCAATGAGCCGTCTGTGTCCCTGCCTGGGAGGGGAGAGCTGAGATTGTCATCAGGTACAACAAGACAGGATGGGGAGCTGGAAATCTGCACTTTGGAACTGAGTTCCTCTGCTTTCAGCAGTGTCCAGGTTCTTTTCAAGGGAATATCTGAGTGCAGTCATCCTCGAACTCAAAGAGGTGTCAGCACAGGGCAGCTGAGAACAGGACTGATGGACAGACTGGCTTCTCTAACTCTGCACTAAGAAACAGTCATTTGCCTCTCACGACCCACAAAGTTTCACTCGGTCCTGCAATTCCTCGTGTTGTCATCTTATGAAAGGCACCACAAGTCAGGTGAGCCATCTGTGTGCACACATTAGTATCTGGAACAACAGCTTCACTCCAGGGGGACCTTGAGAATCTGGGATTCAGCAAAATTTCTCTAGGAGAATTGGTCAGTCCTTCTTTGATGGGAAGAAGAACCCCATATATTAGGGCAGGCTGCGACCTGACCAGCTGAGTTACCCTGAGGAGAAGGCATTTAGAATATGAGCAAGTGGTGCACACTCATTGCAGTTATGTCCAGCTGCGTATGGGACTGCACTGGGAGGAGCATGGTAACCCAGACAGTGGGAGTTATCATCTCCCTTCACTTGGCACTGGTGTGTCCACATCTGGACTAGTATGTCCTTGTGATTACAGGCAGGCAAAGGCACTGTATAGGAACACCACGTTTTGTTCTATGGTTTTTTTGCTTTATATCACAAACCTCAAATTAAAGAAGAACATTGCCCTGTCTTTCAAAATCATGCCATCCTCAAAAATTGCAGTGTGACAGTTGGGCATCTTTACTGAGCCTGTCACTTTATAATTATTGTGAACAGTTTTCTGCTTCATAAATTTTGCTTAGATTAGTGTGTGTGTGGGGGGGAGGATGTTGTTTTTTGAGGTTTTTTTATCTAGACAATAATTGAGGTCAATTCTTTGGACTTTTCCTCTGAGCAGCTAAGAAGGTACAGATGAATTTGGAAAAAGAAACAAAGGTGCCTATATGAGCAGTCTAAGTGGCTGATCCCACTTTGTAAATCAAAGCAGTTCTATGACTTACTGCAGGTTACACAGTCTGAACTAATTCACTGTGGAGCTGTCCAGCAGTGGAGTGCTCAGTCGTGGTTACAAAATATCTGCTCCAGACTTAGGTGTTTTGGGGAGATTTAGTTGTTAATAGTTTAGGATTGTTGTGCTAGTTCATCGATACACAAGGAACACAAGTGCACTGTGGGAAATTCCCAAGCTGGGAGACCTAACACTGTTAGGTTGTTTTTGGTTTTTGTTTTTTTTCTGGTGCAAGAACAAATCTGTGTCTCAGAAGATTTAATATTTGCTTGCTTATCACAGCGGAAATCTGGGATTTAGGAAGCCTTGGTTCTGAGAAAGAAAATATTGTATGACAGGTCTGTGAAACAAGCAGGTTGTCATGCATTATTACTGCAGTATCCTTTAGTTCAACATGAACACAATAACACAGGCCGCTCACTCAAATAGGTCAATGGGTAAAGCTATTGTCTTCTGGACTGTTGCCCTCATTTTGGAAAAATTCCCCTGTGTTACCAAGATTCTGAAGCAGGAAGGAGCTGTGCTGATAACTGGAGAAGAATATAAAGTAAACAAATAAAAACAATCTTTTTAATATATTTTCCTGATTTCTTCCCCCTGCACCCTTACCCCTCACCCCCAACCCTTTGTATTTTCTTTTTCTCTTGAGGCAGAAGGAAAGTGAAGTCAGGTACTATTAAGCAATGGACGTACTTTAGTAGTCTATATTTTTATAGTTTCACCATCAAAAGGATCAAAATTCAGCCTCTGCTTTAAATGTGTGTCATTGCAACCACCAATCTTTTTGCTCATTTTACAGTGTAAATTCATCCTTCAGGTTACTTAGCACAAGTTCCTCTAGTGAGCCAGAGCTATATGTTTCTTTTTTAAGAAACAAATATATGCATATCAATTGAAAAACACCAGTGGTGTGGTTTTGTGTTTGTTTTGGTTTTAGTTTTTGTTTGGATTCTTTTTTAGTGGAGGGGAGGTGTTGGGGTTTTTGTTGGTTTTGTTTTGGGTTTTTTGTGGGGGTTTTGTGTGGGTTTTTTTTGTTTGTTTGTGGTTTGTTTTTTTTTTTTAAGAAATAGTCCTAAAACTTGGCTGAGAAATAAAATCTGTGTGAACTAAAAGTATATGATTGTACCCATATGTGGAGTATACATGCGTATGATAGGAAAAGATTGACAAAAGCCCAGCAGTTTTAGTAGAATTTAAATGACAAGACTCCATGCAATTTCTTCATACTTTTTGGGTTTTATCATGAGTGGCAATTCAGTCTGTATCTTTTAATGACCAGGTTTTGCAGGGTTTCCATTCTCTAGCCATGTCTAAACAGTAGTTATGTCCTATAATTCCTTGTAGATTGATAACAAAGACTTTATATGGCATCATAAACCAGAATTCTAGAAATAATGAAGAGCAGTTAAAAATCTCGAAGGCAGGTGGCAACATGAAATAAGTAGCATTTATTAGCTGTAGTTTTATAAAATTAAATCATATTCCATGTGATAGTAGTGACTTTTCAAGCCTATTGCTCAAACTACCAGATAAAGTGAAAATCTATAAAACCTCTGTAGAATTGCTCCGTTTTTAAATGGCACTTTTCAAGAGGAATCTCCCAATGCTTCAAACCCTGTAATGATTTTCTTCACAGTCCTCAGCAAATTAGTCTGTTCTTTTGATAAGTAATCAATGGTTCTTGCATCTACTGCACAAACAGAAAAAATATAGTTTGATTACTGGGAAGGTGTTGGTTTGTTTGGTTGGGGTTTTTTATTTTCTTTTTAGACTTTTTAAAAAACACAATAGCAGGATTCCCTTAAGCTTATGAATTCATGGAATTCTTTTTTATAATATCTTATGTTAAAATATCTAATAAATTGTCAGTTAGTACACTTTGGGCTATTTAATGTTGTTCTGCTTTCAGTAGCATCTTTATAGATGTGTAAAACTTTGCCTTAGCTATTAGAATGTGCTGTTAGATAGATCAACTGAACTGGTTGTGTCAAATGAAGTAATTTTGGTTGTACCCATCTATGAGTTAGGAATATCTTGAACACTGAACAGAGATCTCTGTGAACTTGATAAATGTTTTCTGCTGTGGTATATGTGAATTATTGGTATTATTCTTACCATATATTCATATTGATGAATTCAGGATGCAATTGCAAGTGAACTCTTGGAAAATTGAAGGTTTAGAGATGACAGAAGAAAAAGTGAAATTAATAAAGTAAAAAGTCAAGTGTGTTGTGCTGAACTTCATGCAATCCGTGTAATTACTTGAACTTCAAGTAAATATATATATAAAAAATAAAATTTTCAGAAGTATAACATTCTCCTCTACCTTTTCCTACCCACTCTTATAATCTCATTTGACCTCTATGTGTCTCTTAAATATGTTTTTATTTTTCCTCATGACTGCAGTCAGGGCCTCTGTCATTGGGCAGAACTGCAAAGCAAAGCTGGGTGGGCCTCTGTGATTATGGAATTGAATAAGATGCTACAGCCCACAGGTGATGATATTTGCTGTCTCAGATTTGATGTACATCCTAAGATATTGTAGCAGACCGCTACTGTACGCAGTTTGTCTCAACATTGCCATCACAGCACCATTTCCCTGTGTTGACGTCCTGCCTCGGAGGGCACTGCCCCCTCCCCGCCGCGGTCTGCGGACGAGCACCACCCTGCACATGTGTGAGAGCCAGGGCGCAAAACACGTTCCCAAGGAGGCAACATGTACCGCACGTGCTGCACGGACTGCACGTACGCAGCTGCGATCTGCGCATGAGCATGGGACCGCATGTGAAGCAGCGCACGTGCTCCAGTAAGCACGGCGCTTTTCTCCTTCTTCCTCTCCTCCTCGTGCATCTTCTGGGACCTGCTTCAACAAAACCTGGAATGCTTGGACACCATAGAGGGAGCTAAAGGAACATCACTGGACTCGGAGTGGTGGGAATTAGACTGCTCCCTAACTTGGGCCCTCCCCCTCTCTATCTCTCTATCTCCCTACCTCTCTATCTCTATCTCTCTCTCTCTCCTTTGCTCTTCCCCGCTCTCCCGGTTGTCTCTTTATATATAGTTCTTTTCTCCCTGTTCATAAAAAAATAAAGCTACAAGGTTGTATGACATTTGACCTCATTTGTGTCTTAATCTCGCTCTTGGGATTGTATTGAAACCTCCCCGATATTGGATCAGGACAGATATCTCTACCATTTCAGTTATTTGGTCTAAGGTACTCATGAGTTAACCAAAACAAATGGAGAAGGAGAACACGTATTCAGGAAACAAGAAAATAGCATGAATTCTACAAGGTGTTAATGTACCTTATTCATTCTTTATTTTTTGTTGTACCATTAATGAGGCCTGATACTCCCATCTGGCAACTACTTGACATAAATCAAAAGAATTTTAATTACTCCAAGAAAGATGATTTATTAGAACTACCTTTTCTTTAATTGCATGTTTGTTCATTTACAATCTAATACAAATGATTATTTTTTAATTACTAAAACTTTAACTGGTTTTATAGGAAGACAAGCAGAAAACTAGAAAACAGTATTTGTTTTACAGGTATATAACCTACACAGTCTTTGTGAGCAATCCTTTAACTTAATTTTGAAAATTTTACTACATTTCTCTTAGTTAAAATGCATTTATGCATCTTCAGAGGCAACTTGAACTTTTGGCTTTAATGGAACAAATTGCAAAACTTAGGACAAGACCTGATGCTTCCCATTTAGGTACATCCATATGCTACAATATTGCAATCAGAGAGCAGAACTGTTCCTCATACTTAAGAACTGGAAAACACGCTAAGAAAACAGGTTAAAATTCAATTAAAAGGCATAGATGTGAACTTTTGTGTGATTAACTTTAAAATGCACCTATGCACTTCAAAAAAAATGTAAACACATAAATAACTCCCACCCACTTCCTCTATCTCCTTTCCATCTAAAACTTCTTCCTGCATAGTATGCCAAATACCACAAAAGCAATTTTTACCTCCATAGCAAAGGCTCTGGCCACATAAGGCTTGTAATGCTTTGTTTCTGCTCTAGTATGCATTACCATCTGGTGTCCATTTGGAGAACTACAACATGTGTGTGTTTGTGTGTATATGTGTACATACATACATGCACATATCTACATACACATATATGTAGGTACATGTAACAGTTATGCACATTTTTAATGCATTACCATCTGGTGTCTGATGCTAAAATTATATTATAGTGAGTGTGATTTAGAATCCTCTGAAGGGAACTCACAGTGGCAGGAATCTGAAATATTCAGCTTACTTGTTTAATAACAAATGATTAAAAAAAAAAAAAAAAGTTTATCAGAAGCTTTTGTTAAACCTAATATTTTGTTAATGAAATATAGTGAACATTGCCCCAGAGCCACAAAGAATGGTTTCATTGTCGAGGTATTGAACTGGAACTTAAGCATTTTGGGCTTTGATTTTTGTTTTCTTAACATAGTTTTTGCTCCTTCTTCTCTACTAGAGTCAGTAGCTGTGATCTTCCATATAAATGGTACTTAAGAAGGCAATTAGCTATTTTCTAATTTATATTCTAGTTCTGAAAGAATTTATATCTGCGATGTGACTAACTCCTATTTGTGATGTGGCTAACTCCCAGGTTCTAGTGGTGTAAATTCATTATAAATATGACTAATGAAACTCAGGAACTTGTGTTTCATATTTATAGATATCTATTAGTTAATGTGAAGGAGTTTTTCTATTGACTTCCAAATTATGTATGAGAAGCTTTATTTATCTGATGGTACCTGAGACTGAAAAAAATAAAGTACTATTTTTCTCTAGGAAAAATCAGTCACACGACTGTTCAACAGTGTACTAGTCAATTGAGTCAAAAACTTTTTACCAGAATTGCTAGCTGAGAACCAGACTGAAAGGAGAAACAAATTGGATGGACCATTGTCTTGGTTCTGGCAAGGATAGAGTTAATTTCACAAGGAGCCAGGACAGGTGAGCCAAGCTGGCCGGGGGCTATTCCATACCATGTGACATCATGCTCACCATGAAAGGGGGCTAGTTGGGTAGGGGAGGGGCGGCGCAGTTTCGGCGCCGTTCCGGGACCGGCTGAGTGTCTGGTCGGTCGGTCGGTCGTTGGTTCGGTAAATTGTTCTCTATTATCACCCATTGTTAATATTTGTTATCAGCACTGTTGTTGATTGTTTTTTTCCCTCTCCCTTGCTGTCCCAGTAAACTGCCCTTATCCCAACCCTCGAGGCTTTGCCCTTGTTTTTCCGTTCTCCTCCCCATCCCGCCGGGGGAGGAGTGAGCGAGCGGGCGCGTGGCACTTAGCTACCGGCTGGGGCTAAACCACGTCAACCATTGTTCTGGCAGATATCTGCAAACAATAAAAATCTATAAGGGGAAAAAAAACCACTGTATATCAGGATCAACACTAGTATGGAAGTCCATAGTTCATGTGGAATAACATAGAAATCAAAGTTGATTTTGAGAGTGAAGGACATATAGTGTCTGTACTCAAAAACTGAATTTACAAGTAAATATCATTGGCAATTCTTATTTCAGTCACCTTAACTCCAAATTAATTCATCTTGATTAATGTTGTTATGATGCATATCAAGACATTAATAATGATTAACCTTTTTACTGCAGCATCTTGCTGACTGGGATAATATCTGGCACTAGCATTGTGCATCTGTCTTTGCTATTTATGTATACCTAGATGTAGAACAATTTACAGGATGACTGGTACAGCTCTAAAAATGTAGGCTTCATGAGCTTGGCTGTTTCTGTGCCTGACTGCAAATTCACTGGCACATGCCAACAGGCTTAGTGAATGCCAGATGAGTTTCTGTTTTTTCGTTCTGTAAGCTTGTGTTATTACGTATCAATATATTTTCATTCCTGAATGTAGACTATTCAAAAGTGATGGGTTTAACTTATATACTTTAGGTGTTGTCCTGGTTTCAGCTGAGAGGATTGATTTTTCTTCATAGTAGCTAGTGTGGGGATACATTTTGGATTTGTGCTGGAGACAGCATTGATAATATAGAGATGTTTTTGTTCTATGGACTTATTGTTGAGCAGTGTTTACACAGGGCCAAGGCCTTTTCTGCTTCTTGCACTGCCCTGCCAGCGGGATGGCTGGGGGGTGGACAAGAAGTTGGGAGGAGACACAGACAGGACAGGTGACCCAAACTGACAAAAGGGGTATTCCATACTATATGACGTCATGTTCAGTTTATAAGGACCTTGGAGGAAGGGGGGGGAGGGGCGGCGGCGTTCGGAGCAATGGCGTTTGTCTTCCCAAGTAACCGTTACATGTGACAGAGCCCTGCTTTCCTGGAGATGGCTGAACACCTGCCTGCCCATGGGAAGTGGTGAATGAATTCCTTGCTTTGCTTTGCTTGTGCGCGTGGCTTTTGCTTTACCTATTAAACTGTTTTTATCTCAACCCACGAGTTTTCTCACTTTAACTCTTCCAATTCTCTTTCCCATCCCGATGTGGGGGAGTGAACGAGCGGCTGCGTGGTGCTCAGCTGCCGGCTGGGGTAAAACCATGACAGGTGTCTTTTCCAAGAGTCATATAAATAAAATTAAAAAAAAAGGTTACACACAAATCAAGAATTCTCTTTATTCACGTTGCTCACTATTGGATTTTAAAAGATCCTTTAACCTCTTTGAAGTTATCTTACCCACTCAATAGGACTATTGTAATGAAAAGTTAGACATACATATAACTCTGCAAGACTGACATCTGAAACTCAAATGTACATGGTGTCTTGCATAAGAATGGAATAAATATCTACTCTAAATGATAGTGAAAGTTTACTTTCCAAATGCTCTACTTAGTAGAGGAAAAGATAGTGTGCTTTTCCAATTGTAGTAATACCTAGAAAACAGCTGACTTTTTGCATCTTCAGAGATTGTACAAACATTAAAGACTTAAATTCTGTTAACACATTTGTAATAGTAATTAATCAGAGACACATGATTTTTCTACAATAAATAAATGTAAAAAACAAAATATTTTCCTCTCTGTTCTTTTAACAGTAATTTTATAAGGATTTGACATGGAAACAAACATGTTACTCATGAATGAAAGAATATTTCAAGAAAAGCTGACAAGTGGCTGGTCACTAAGCAGATGAATTCTAATGATAGGATTGGAATTAGTTCTGTTGGGCATCAGGAAAAACATGACTTCTATTGTGGCTTACCATTCTATTATGAAATGTGATTTGGAGGCAAGGAACTAGGGTAATATGACAAAATAAATGCCTGCTCTTTTATAGAGAGGAATAATTAGACATGTGCTCTAGACAATTCTGAAAGCTGGAGAGCTGGGGGGTGTGTGTGTGTGTGGGGGGGGGGGGTGTTGCTTCCTGATACAGAATTCAAAATTTGCCAAATATATTGTGAAATTAGAGGTTTTCTTGTTTTCTTCAGCTTTAATGCATAAGCTTAATAATAATAGACCCAAGCCTACAAGCATACTAGAGCTAACATATATTCCATTAAACAATTACATTCTTTTTTAGTGCGAGGAGTTATACATTTACATGTGCAGTTTTAAGGATGACTTCTGCTAGCTCCTGATGTTTTAAATCTGCAATCCAAATTCTTCAGGAAAAACAAATTCCTGAAAGACAGTAAAGGAGCCCATTAGTGTCCTTGAGTGTATCCTTCCTATATTAGGTGAGTAATCCCTTGACATTGCTCCCAACAACCACCCAACATCAGGTATGACCAAGCCCAGAAGATACTGCAATTTGTTTCTAGTATGACATTATTATCCTACTGAGTGAAACATGGAGGTAATCCATCTCTAAGAGGTTTCTCAAAGCATTACTGTTCATGCATTTTCTCCAGAGTTTAGCTAGTCTCAATGCTTTAGGGGAGGCATTTTAGATAAACTAGCACTATGTAATTTTTTTTTTTTTTTGGCAATGGAACATTTTAATGTGAAATGAAAGAATTCCCCGACCCATCTCCGAATCAGTTGCTCAGTATGCACTGTACACTTGTTCAACAGCACAAACTTTAAGTGAAAAATAAGAAATACAAAGGTTCTTTTCATTCATCTCCTTCACCCATTAGATTGCCTTTTTGATAATTCTCAGTTTGAGGAGGGGGCTATAACCCACACTTCCCATTTCACTGATATTGTTCTGTACCGGGGCAGGGAGGGGGAAGCGCTGTGAGGAGAGGTGGGGGACACAGTGCAGAGTTCTGTCCAAATCTCAATAAGAAAGGATGTTCTCATGAGAACTTCTTGCTGCCATTTTAAATAAGGAAAGACTACACCGGTGGCATAATCCTTGATACCAAGTGGGACCTGCCTGCAGGATCCTCTGTTACAACTTGCTGGCTGAGATTATTGTGCAGCCAAGGATATTGTGCAGCACAACACAGAGCTGAAAGCCACAGTGTACGTGCAGCACAGCCCCAGCACAGCCCTGCGCTGGCTCAGGTTAACTGCTACGTGCAACAGTCTTCCAGTCAGGATCAATACAAGTACCCTGTTGTCATTATTAAGGGGATTAAAACTTTGACAAAATTGTAAAAACAGTCAGAAAGGTGAAAATACGTGGTCTTTGGATAACTTTACAGTTGTGCATGTGTGCTATGAAAATCTTTAATGCTCATTAGAACTTGATCTCATTCTGAATAAGCCTACAGTCCAGTAGAGAGCTAGATGGACAACAAGGCTGGAGAACCATTGTGATAACTGAATGTGTTCTGGGCTTGCTGGAGGCAGAAGAATAAAAGAAAAGCTTACCTTTCTGAGAGCAATTATTGCTACCTTCAAAAATGAAGCTCTAAAAGATAGTAGAAAAGAGATCCACCTGGTCCATATTATGTTTGTGCCATTGGACTTTGTAATCCTTCATTAACACTTTCTACTAAATCTTTTCCTAGTTTTCCTAACATGCTCTTTTAGCAAACTCTTCAGCATAAAAATTTATAAACCAAAAGGTCCCTTTCTGAGATAGGTATAGCAGGGACAAGAATGAGATCCAGGGCTTTTTTTCCTCTTTTCATTGTCCAGAGTTTTCTCTTTCTTGGTTACTGCTACTAGAAGGAGAGATGGATACAATTACTTACTGTTAGTGAGAATATGGGCATCTAAGTAAAACAGGCAATTAGAATGGGCTTTTGCTGAGATATAAACAAACATATGCATTACTTTAGAACTTGTCTCATTTTTTAAATCCTTTAATTAATGGAGATACAGCCTATGCAAAGTAGTGTACTTTATTTTCTGTCGACTTCCTGACCTTTTGATGAATCTGAAGTGATTCCTGTTTGAACTGGTGTTTCTTTTAGAAAAAAATATTGAAGAAAAAATGCACAATTACAGAGAATCCACTGTAACAGCAGCTATTTTTTCTAATAGCTAATTTACTCTTTGTTAAGCAATGGGTGTTGTGATCTAATCTATGCTAATCTACATTCAGTGATAACTACTGGAGATCAAAGGTAACCTTCTGGTTGATGGCTACCAGATCGTAAAGTCCTCTCTTACTTTTCATTTCAAAGTTTATGTTCTTTTTAGGTTGCTCTAGTAGCTCCTTGAGCTTCTTTTATTGTAAGGCTCTCTTCACATTATCAACATTCACTCTGATTTATGGACACCATTGTTACAGTAGTAGTCAACAAACGTCAAATGAGAGGTTATATGTTCTCCTTAATCTTACTCAGTGTTCTCCTTTTTGCTCATCCAAGGATAACATTTTTTATTTTAGGCACAGCACAACACTGAGAGTTCATTCATCATTATCTATGAGTTCTTTTCAGAATTATTGTTTCTCACAGTAAATTTTATCAGGATTGATTTTGTGATTATGACATTATTTTTTTATTTCTGTTACTTGACCTTAAATATGGATGTATCATAACTTTTATTTATTAGTCTATTTTTTTGTGTTTAGCTTTCCAAGAGATTCTGCAGAAAGGGTCTGGGACCCCACATCCTCTAATGTGAGGGTTTGTGAGCTAACAGCTAAAAGATAGGACCTTTGCTAATCCTCTCAATGAGCAAGAAGTGCTCTCCTGTATTTCTAAGACATCATCCTAGAAACCTACTCTTTTGACTTCTTCAGCCAAACCTGACACCTGGAGTTACCATGACAACAGTGATGGAAGCTAGAGAATCTGTTAATCCATTTCTGACAATAACGCATCCCATATATTTAAAAATCTAGCTAGCAGGTAGCATGGCCAATTAGGAAAAGGTTTGTAAGAATAACATAGTCGGTGATAAGGACCTGGCATCCACAATGCAAGCGTTTGTGTGGGATTTACTTCAGATTTGCTTTAATAATTTTCAATAAATGAAGCTGACATTGTAGAGGCACCTTATAACTCAGATGAAGACATGCTATTTAAGAAAAAAAAATTCCTACACCTTTCTAATTCCTCAGTAACTCCCAGATAATTACAATCATTATGGATTTAACATTATAATAATGTAAATCTTCGTAAGACCTTTCAATAATATAAAAGACAATGAATGTATCCTTATAAATAGAGTATTCCAAAGCTTCTTTTTATCATCTTTAGGTGTGTAAGTGGACATTTAAATTACTTATTTTGTCCCTATTTCTTGATGCTTTTTTAAATTTTGTTGGTAACATCTTGATTCTTGCCCTAAACTTGACTACTAGAAGCTGTTCCCCTTTTGCCACCTTTTAGCTCTCTTTAATAGTAAAGCTTTGTAGACTATTCTAGCCTACCTGTTCCTTAAAACAATACATACCCCTTACATTGCAGAGGAAACTATAACTGGTTTAGACAGCATTTCGTAAAAACAAAACACTTTATATCTTTTACATGTCAAATATTGACCTCCTTAATCTTACAATTTCTATCTTTCTTGTATAATGGTAAGTGTAGTACTATTGAGAAGGTAATTTATTATCTTGTCCTTTCCCATTTTGATGGTTAGAATTCAGTTATAAGTTATGATATATCCCAATCAGAAATATAATCAGGGATCTTTAATGCATGGATTCCTGGCTACTGGCTTCAAACACTTCAAATTTTATAGTGACACCTAAGATTCTGGGATTTAGTAAGTAACTGAACTATCCTTTCTTCTGGTTATTACAGAGTGTACATTACATTATTTTTAAATATCTTGTCTGAGTACTCAGAGCTCTGTTTAATGTGCTCGATTCCCATATGCCATGGACTAAGCAACTGATCCATTAATTTGCTAGTTGAACATTTTCACTAGTCTCCATTCCATTCAAGCAACAGAAATTCCAAAAATGTCTGCAGTTTCTGTAATGAAACATGCTAACGTCTGGATAGCATCTGAGCATTATAGACTGCCCATCCTAATGTCACCTTCACATCTATCATGCTGCTGTAAATTACTGATTGCCAGGCAATCTCCATTTCTATTTGACCTTTTCAGTTTTTTCATTTTACCTTGAATCACAAGTACTAATGTTCCTCAAGCTACTCAGAGATTTCAAGGACTGGAGTTGATCAATAGAGTTATTGCTACAATCAATCTGTGCAATATCAGATTTCCTCCCACTGGTAAGGTTTAGGCCTCCCATTCTCCTTTCCACTGACCGTCGGAATTGCACCTGTGGTAACCTTCAATACTGAGTGTGTGTGCATTTGAGCTAGGAACAATCTTTAAGCACTGAATGAGCAGAGTTTGGGTTTTACCAGCTGTCAGCACAATCTTCGTGTCATTATAAGGGGATGCACTGTATGCATGTGACAGACACTGGTATTTGTATGCATTTTTTCAGTCTAATTCTCCAAA
The DNA here is from genome assembly GCF_011004875.1 of Balearica regulorum gibbericeps. Lineage (NCBI taxonomy): Eukaryota > Metazoa > Chordata > Aves > Gruiformes > Gruidae > Balearica > Balearica regulorum. Next base: position 47,783,097 of record NC_046188.1, on the reverse strand, counting down.
CATTTAAAGATTTTTTTTTTTCTTTATGTAATACAAACGCCAAGAAAGCACAATATGGCTTAAAAATAGGAATGTGGAAATACATTTATTCCTCATAAAATTTAAACATAGCAGTTCCCAAGGCAGTGTTTCGTTTGCAGCTTTTTTAATTTTCCCTGAGGGTCCAAATTTTCTAACAACTCCAAGTTGATTTATCTTATCTTTCAATTATTTAAAGGAAAACCTACATTACTGTGCATGCGCTCTTCTGTAGTCTTGTCTGGTGCTTGGCTATTTCTTCCATTAACTTAATCATTCTTTCAGAAATTCTTCTTCTGACACACTAATTACTAGATACACCTAAACCAAAAAAATCTAACTGTGTCCATCAAGGTACACCACCTTCTTATGGCTCTGGTGCTTGCTGCTGTGGTTTCATGTCTCATTTCTTCTACTCCTTCCACTTTTAAAAGACATAAATGACAGAAATCAATAACAATGTGAAACAGAGTGGGTGGACAGAGGAGGAGGGCAGCATTGTACCAATCTAAGACACAAAAAAACGCCTTTGTACAGCACTCTTATTTACTGAGTTATCATACTGAGAACTACAAAGGAAAGAAAAATATTCTATTCTTACAATTATTGATTGTAGATTCACTGTGTTTTACTTCTGGGCAAAACAATTTTTTGACTAACAGTTTATTCATTGAAGGAATTGGAAGTGAGTAGTGGTTAGTACTATTTCTGAATACTGCTCAAATTCAGGCAAAATTTTTAGATTAGAAAATGAAGGAAGATTTTTGACCCATTTTTATTTTTGTTCTGAAAAGGTCTCAAGATCCAATGAATATAAATATGTAACAAGAATAAAAAGTATACTCCTGCTAGTCTAAAATCCAATACATATAATTTAACCTGAAATTTGGGAGGGAAAGATTATTAAAAAAAGATAATTTAATTTTGAGAACATATCATCCATGGATCAGAAATAACAGATTATTTGAACATTTTCACCTTGGTCACATAACACCACTCTTGGGGCATAAGTAATAGCCCTCTACTTTTCATGGACTTCAACAATAATAAAGCATCCTAGATTCTCTGGCTTAGGCAATGACCAGTCTCAGATGATTGTTTATTTTGTAACAATGACCCTTTGTTTGCTGTGCTTCTTTAGTGGTGACTGATAGAAACAATACCAGCTCCATAAAGGACCTTTCCCTCAAACAAATGTTGGCCTAACACAGGAAATATAGATCTATATTGAATATGGATAACTGCAAATAAATATGAATGTGAAAGTGTAATAATGAAACTCAGCCGCATGCTTGTAACCTGCTATTTATGTATTTTTATCCCAGCTGAATTTCCATACTAACAATTTCCATGCCTTTTGACTATCAGTTAACACAGAATAGACGTCTACTTTGATCTCTTTATATACATTGGTCCAAATTCTGAGTGCTTACCATAAGTTTGGAAAATAACAATATATATGAACAATGCAATTGTATTTCTTTTAGTTCACCTTTTACATTTATTGGGACCTATATGTGAGTATGTACTATCCATCCATTATTTTCATTAAATGTATTTGAGGATTTTCAATATTCTCTCCACTGGATCAAATTAATAGCTTCTTGTGTGCCTGTTTGGTGGTTGTCTTCCTCAGATCATAATTTTCTGTTTTTAATTATACCACTTCAGAACTATCATAGGCTATTGGGAAAATTGGTGAAATTCAACCATACTATTATATTTTTTACTTTCTGTCCTAGCCAATTTTGAAATTTCAGGGTAGGAATTTTCTTTTACTATTCATGAGCATTACAGAGCATAATTCGTCTATTGAATATTGAAGATTTTAAAATGTGTTGTCCACAAATAAGCTAATTGTTTATATTTCTTCCATGATCAGTGGAGAGATATCTAATAATCTTAATATAGTTCAGATGAGCTATCCTCTGGAACTACCTGTTTCACATCATTAATCATAAAGGGAGCCAAAGTGAACATCTAGCATTTATACAACTCTCTTTCAGATCTCTAACATGCTTTTACACTGTGAAAGGGTTTTGACTTTTTTTTTTCTTCTGAAAATCTAAATAGATTATGACTTTCATCAACTATTTTGGAGTTACATTTCATAACTCAGAGGATTGTAATGACAGTTTTCACTGTTAGAAATGCTGATTTTTCTATTTAGTTTATAAATTATTGTAATTTCTTTAATTATTATTCTAATACTTTTTTTTTTTTTACTTTTTTTTCCCCCCCTGAAGAAAAACAATGTTTCAAAAATCCTCAAATCATTCTAGTGACTCCCTAGAAGAAACCTTATTCTCTTCTAGTACGGTTGGTGATTTATGTGTGTCTGTCTACCATAGTCATAGTGTATTCATTACCTCTCATTAGCAGCCCAGAATTCACAAAGACACAAAATGTGGTAGTAAACTGCTGGTGACTCCCTCTTAAAGTGTTGGATAGAATGAGATAACAAAGAATTGACTCAGCCAAACATTTGGGGTCACACATAAAAATGAACCACTTTATGATGACTAGTCCTGCTGTATTTTCAGAAAAATGATTAAAATAAAAATACTTTTAAAGCAGTTAAAGCTTGAAGCTTAGTTTTATTTCAGTATTCACTAATTTTCCCCCAAATATAATAAGACAAAAGCTTATTACATTATAGTTTCTGATAAAACCAGGATGTTATTTCATGTTATCTGCTGTTTACCATTTAATTCCAACATCTTTACTAAAGCTCTGCTTGATGTGTGATAATGATGTGAGATGAGAAATCCAGTTTTTTAAAAGGAAAAGTTTTCATTGGAAATTGAATGTGGTGAGGTTGGCAGCTCCTGAAATGATGAAGGAAAATACACTAAATAAGCTCTTTTGAAGAACTGAATGACACTTGAAATGTAGCCAAGACCTTGTTTCCTAAGGCCTACTGAATGCAAAGTATGTACTTAGTGTGGCAACTACTTAAAGAAGTAGCTGCAAACAAATGAAAGCATGGAACTGTTCTATTGTGTTAAAACCAAAGTCTATTTATTTTTCTTACACAGTATTGGAAACAACTTTGAAGCACAATACCTTATTCTAGTTATTGACATTATTTCTGACTGTGATCTTTTCTATCTTAGTGAAAGTTTTCAGTAGCTATTATAAAACAGAAAATTTTTTTTGCAAGAGAATCTAAATGTACTTCCAGAACAAGCAGCCCTATCAGCTATTCCTGTTAGTTGCAAAGTGAACTTTTAGATAAATTATCTTTAGGCAACGGATTTGAAAACTAGAAGAAAATTTTGCAATTTTCTCACTTCTTGTGTTCTAAAACTAGTATCTTATGTTCCACTTCTAAAATATTGTCCATAGACTGCTAGTTTTGTGGCATGGGTAAAAGTGCACCAGCTGTAGAAAGCACTAAAGCATGCAGCTGCTTTTCTACATACACTGGATGGAAAAAGCAATCACGATAGAGAAAATAGATAAAGAAGCATGTAAGTACTCCAAACAAAACACTATAGCACAGTCAGCTGGGTTAGTCAAAGTGATCTTTCTCACCTCACTTGCAAAAATAACTGACATCATTGGGTGAGGACTCTTCACACATTCTCTTTTCTTGACTTCCGTCTGTGTGAACTAGCAGTAATAAAACTTTTCTGCACCAAAGGAATAAGATGAATTTATTTGTCTTAGCATGGTTTCAGAAAATATTGTCACAGGCACCAGAGAAAAACTTGTAAGTAAAGGAAACTAACGATCTTATTTCTCAAAAGCCACTGAACAACCATCAGATAGTAAAAACATGTCAGTACTGAATTAAGTGACATCTAAAGCACTAAAATTCTCTGAAGAACCTCCCAGAACAAACAACATTCACCAAATTGTACTTTTTATGAGTATGAAATCTATTGCTTTAGAATGGTCATCTGTTTCTGGATGTTTTCACCTTCTACTTGGTGGAGGAGTTCCCCTTAAGTATAAATGACTGAAGGTGCAAGCTAGCTATGTGTTATGTTTGTATTTCTGCAGTTCATAGAATCATAGAATCATAGAATGGTTTGGGTTGGAAGAGACCTCAAAGACATCTAGTTCCAATCCCCCTGCCATGGGCAGGGACACCCTCCACTAGACCAGGTTGCCTAAACCCCCATCCAACCTGGCCTTGAACACTTCCAATGATGGAGCATTGACAACTTCTCTGGGCCACCTGTTCCAGTGCCTCACTGCATTCATAATGAAGAATTTCTTCCTTATATCTAATATCTAATCTAAATTTACCCTCTTTCAGTTTAAAGCCATTAGTTCATAGTGTTACACTTTTACACTTTCACTCCCAATATCTTATGTGTAAAACTATCACTGCATACAGCTTCTCTCCTAAAGATACTTGTAGCTTTAGGCAAAGAAGAAATATTATATTTTTATTTATATATATATATATATACACGTTCATTTTGAGTGGGGGAATTCTTTTTTGTCCTTTCAGGTATCTATCTTTGATATTCGAATTTATAATACTAAGTTTTGGGAGGAGAGTAAAAAAAGTAATTTCCTCTTTCTTTAAAATGTTTTAGGCATGTTTCTTAATACCATTTTACTATATTCCTTGGTGCTAAAGATAGTCTTTTCACAGTGCAAAACCCAATATATCAAATCATTATACAGGTACAGCATCAGTTATTAATAACTGAAGTCCATATTCTTTTAACTCAGTCCTTTACATGTGAGGTGTTTACAGTGAGCACTACAAGTCAGCAGGTTCCAAAGCTGCATTCATTCTATTCACCTTTTCTAGAATTGCAGCCCGCTATTTGCGAAGTCTGATTCATTAGATTTGAGGATAAATATTTTTTCTTTAACATCTTGTTCTGCTAGAAATATAATCAGAACATAGCCTTTGAGATCTTTTAACCATTCAGTTCAGATCACTTGGGAGTATACACTCGGTTTACCTAATGTTTTGATAATAATTGCTGTTTTTATAATAAACAAAAATTCATCCTCCTAAGAATTTTGACCTGGTTAGTTAACCCAAGTGCTAAATAACAAGTACACTTGTTATCGACTTGCTATGGAGTATGTTACTTGCTAATGGGTTTTGGGGTCCATTAACATTGCTTGGCAGACATGCATAATAGTGTATTAATAGATTGTAATAGTGTATTAATAGATAATGCATAATAGTGTATTAATAGATTATAAAATAGGTGAGCTGAACGACATTTAGAACTGCTCAATGGCAGCATTTAAATGATTTTGAAAGTTTGGTCTTCACACCTGTCTTACTGATTTTCTTAAAGTTTTAAAAAATGTATAGCTAAGTATCTCTAATTTTTGTTCAACAAAAGTTATCAATTAGTCAAATCTTAAATCTGCCTAAAAACGTACATAAAATTATTTTAACTTTTTAATAAATTGGCAAAATTTAAGTACTGTGAAAGTCAATGAATTAGGCTTTTTGTTAAATTCTAGATTTTGGGCATCTCTGAGCTAGGAATAGAAGTCAAGAGACCATTTTCTTAATTATGAAATTATTAGCACTTCTTGAAATAATTGTGTAATAAAATACTACTGCTGCTCAACATGATCTTCCAAATCTTTCTTTTTTTTTTTTTTTTTTTTCCCCTGAAGCTTTGGAGTGAATGGCTTTGTTGTTAAAAAAACAAACAAACAAACAAAACTCCAATGAACTAAACCAAAAAACTTTCAGTTCCACAGGCTATAAGAAACAAGAAACAGCTGTGATTAATATATCTTCTGCAGCTCCCTGCAGCTTCATATAGCATTCCAGGAAAAAAGAAAAAAATATTAATGCCCGAGGTGATGTAGAAAACAAGGTCCTTTGAGGGGAGCAAATGAGTTCGGTATTAATTGAGGAAAGCTGTGTCTGACTGGAGTGGAACAAGCAACAATGCAGAGTGCAAAGATGGGAGAAAGAATATTAAAGATTTTAGTATTGTTTTTATTACCTTTCTGTCTGAGTTCCTTTTCTGAGTTTGCACCTCTTTCTCATATATACGTATGTGTGGCAGGGAACATGTGTGAGGAGTTTTTTCCCTCTTTTAAGATCAGTACATTTTTATTTTGTTGTAATTTATTTTTGGCCAGCTATCAGTTTGATGCACCAACTGGTAAAGGTCAAGTATGAACTTACTTGCCAACACAGCTTATGTATTTCTGTCAATTTTTTGCCTGCTGAAAACACTCCTTTCTGCAGCAGCCAGCAACAGAGAGAACAGAAGCCAAGAATCAGTGATCAGATCTTTCTTTCCAAATTGTATCACGTTGCACATTTAAAACTTAGAGAGGAGGCAGTTTATATATCTCCATTTATAAAAGACAATGAGATTTAATTGAATTATTTTACTTTTATTTCTGATTATTTGAAGGTTTATGAACAGTAGACATTTCATTGTTATGAGCATGATGGCAACCAAATCACAATGTGAACACCCTCAAATAATTTTTTTCTTTGGCTCATAGCAAACCATAGAGATTAGACTAAAAGTTTTGAAATGTCAGCTTTTCAAAGTTGATACATATTCTCATCTAATTAACATGGAGTAAACTTAAGTATGTGATACCTAAATGTAAAAATATAAGATGAAGTTCTGAATTTGAATGAAGCTCTGTTTGAAAATATACAACTGTGCGATAAGCAATATTTCTAAATCCACAGAAGCATTTGCACAGATATCTGTGAATCAAGAGTTCTGTATCTGGTGTCCTCAAGAATCCATTTTGTGTCATAATACAACATTCATTATAGATATGTTTCTTCTTAGGAAAATTGTCTTCTGAGATGACGAATAAATATATGCTATTTAATACTGCTGACAAGAAAGCTGATAAATTGTCTCTCTAGTCTGGAAAGTGTGTGTGGGGTTTAACAGTGGTGTTTGTTTTCCGGCTACAGAACCTCTGTGACCTACAATCAAATTTGCTCAGTTAACAGGAAAACCATTGTTTTGCCTTTATTTGATATGACATTGAAACTCAAACCCAAAAAAGACAAACAAGATTTGTTCAGTCTTACACACCTTATTAATAAAAATTCTAAAGATTATCTTTTTCCATTTGTATACTTATGGCTGTTCAATGTTATTAATTTAAAATTCAGCTCTCTTCTGTCTCACATAACATACACACCTCAATGGTGACTGAAGAAATCAGCTTTATCTTTATAACCGAAACCTTCATTAATAATGATATATCTGCACAAATGATAACTTATCTTACTTTCCTGTGGTTTATCTCCTCAAAAGTGACTTATTTTTTAAAGAAATTAAAAATTAAAATTAAATTATACAGTATTCTTTTGACCTAAACAGCTTAGAATCACAGAAAAAACCCAAACCCTCCATGTTCCAGATTCACTCAATACAATAATGCCTCTATAATTGTTCAAAGCTTCTCTCTCACTTTTCCATGTTGTATAATTTTCTTAAAATAATCATGCATTTAGCTCATCATGTATATTTAGCTGTGTTGTGCTCTATGTCGGGTTTCGCTGGTTGAGATGCAAGTGAACTTGCTTTGTATGTTGGCAGTAAGACAAGCATCTCTGGAATATACTTGCTCAGTGACAGCACAGTTTTCTGTTTTTTTCTTCCTCAATATGTAGATAAATTTGTAGTTATGAGACATATGCATATTGATACATATGACTTTATAATGAAATAACTGATATAACATCATGTTTGACCCACTCTTTGTACAATGAGAAAAGAAATGTAATGACATTGTAATGTCATTTTGTAATGACAACACATACGTTATTACTTATATATAACCCTGTAATCAAGAAGGGAGAAAATGAAAAGAAAAACCAAGTGCAAATACAATAATATTATGATACTTATCATTTTCTGGAAATTTGCTAACTATAGACTATGAGTGGTTTCAAAGACATTGCAGTGTAATGACTCAATTATTTGAAATTTTGAGAGATGAACTTCCCTAACTGCATGGTACAATGGGATTTCTGAAAAGCTAGGAATTATGTTTTCTGTTTAAATGTCATGAAACATTATGTAAGTCAAAAATTTGAGTTTTAGTGGGATATCAGACATTCCTAATTTTGAAGACTGATGTCCTCAACTGTCTTGTTGGGTTTTTTTTTAATGATTTGATGTACATAAAAATTCTGATGCAACTCAGGTAGGTTTCATAGGCAATTTGTCAAAAGATAATACACATGATGGGCTTTCATTTTCTATTATGTAATCCTATTTCTGACTGAATATTATTTTATTTAAGCATTAAATAAATGGTCTAAATGTCTTCATGCCATGTATCACTTGAAAGATATCTTTGGTACCAGGACTGAGTGATTGAGAAAATGTAGATGAACAATGAAGAAAAGCTGAGTAGAGGCTGAAGAAATACAAAGGATGTTAGCTGAAGAAAAAGGGATCTTAGAGTGGGGTATGCTTTTACTAGAATTTGGTAGACATCTTGAAATAAATAAAGAGAAACAGAAGAATTTTTGGAGACTAGTAAAACAGAAGACACAGACTGAACAAGGATAGGGATGTGTTTGAGAAGTATATGTATAATGTATTTTTTAACTTTTAAAGCTCTCACTTTAAAGCCTTCATCTCTGTTTTCTAGTTCAATTAATTGGATATAATATACATATAAATACTACTGAAATAATTGTATGATCATTTGCAAATCCAACTTGCTTAAGTAGCTGGTTTGGTGCTGATAATTAGGAATTTACATGCCTGTCATATTTAATTATTTCAGTAGGATTCACTTCTAAAATTCTCATCTACTCAGTTGCAAAACTGCTTAATATGAGATCATTTTGAGCAAAATTTAAGATTGGTCCTCTTCCCAACCCCGCAAAAAAATGAGTAGAGTGAAGAAGTTACTTCCAAGTGAGTTTATCTTACAGAAAAGAAAAAAAAAGAAAAGGAAAAAAAGAAAAAAAAAAGAAAAAAAAAAACAAACCACAAAACCAAAATGATGTATCTGACACAGTGGATTTATTTGTAATACCTAGATTTGCACTTTATAGTTTTTGGGGAAGTCTACATTTGTACTAGTCTTTCTTTTTGTCTTTCTATAAAGGTGGACTTCCAGCTCTCACCTCTTTTATTTGTTCCAACTTCTTGTTGTTTTGGTATTTTTGGTGGTTTGTTTTTGTTTTGTTTTGGGGTTTTTTAGACTATCTTATCTTCCTATACAACTAATATTTTTTCTGTCTTTAATAATTTTTAAGATAATTCATTATTAAAATTATTTTATCCAGAAAAGTCACAAAATAGTTACTTTTAGGAAGTAAATCTCTGGACATAATTGAAAATTATTGTGTTAGAAAATCTGTTTTGTAGCTGTAGGTCTGACATGGAACTACTGCTTCCTTTGGATTAATTAATTTAATGAGACAAGTCATGTTCATAGAACCCTTGTTTTCTCTGATTATAATTATGCTTCATTATTTTTTAACTAAATCAACGTTTTTCCAGTCTTGCCATTCTTCTGTCTGAATTAAGTGCTAAAAGAACACAAATATGTTTGTGGTACTACAAATACGGGCTGAATATGAGAATTCTCGATTTGAACTGAATCCTCAGCCTTGTAATGCTGAGAGGAGATACTTCGGGGCAAGGCTGTAGGATCAGGTGGCTCTCACAAAAGAGCTCAATTTTTTTATACCGTACCCTGTGCATGCAAAGAATGGAAAGGCTGAGGTGGCCTGCTCAGCTTTGTATGGGAGCAGAGAGGGGCAGCAGTGGCGCAGGCTGAGAAAGGCCAAGTATCTCCTTTAACTGCTGCCCAGCAGCTGTGGTTACTGTCCAGGTTCCAAGAGCTCTCCTTGAGTTCTCTTTCTGTGCAATGATGAGCAGATGTGTTTCAGGGTAACCTGCTAGATCAAAATGGATTTAAAACACTCGCAGGCTCTTTGCTGGTTGGTTGTAATTGCTGCCTTCCAGGTGATACTGTAAGTGTCAGTAGTACTGGAAATACCAACTGCGTGAATGCTTCCAATTACCTTCATATATCTATTATATTCTAAGACAATTTAAATTCAAATAAACCAGTTCCAGAAAAAAAAAAAAAAGGAAGGAAAAAAAAAAGAAAAAAGAAAGGTAGGTAGTAGATGATGACTGTCACAATACTTTGAATTTGAAGCAATTGTCATAGAAATTACCCAGAAAGTATAAAATACGGATTCATCTTCCATTTTTTATCTGAGATGACTCAAACCAAAGCTTGTGCTTCCCATGAGAGTGTCTTGATCCCTGTGAATTAAGTGATGCTAGATGAGGCTGTTCTCCATCCCTCCTGTTTAAACTGTGCTACAGGACAGTCAGGACTACAGGATTCTTGGGGCTTAGAGCGTTATAGTGGAAGCAGAAATTTGTAGCGCATTTGAGACTCTCCTTTGAGAGTTCTTGTCTTGTTCCCAGTTTTATGTATTTTACCTAATAACTATTTAATTCAAACAAATAATTCAGACCCTATCATTTAGGGTAATCAATGGAGATTTTTACAGTTAAGTTTTATACCTCTCCATGATAAACCAAGCGACAGTGTAGTGCTTCCCCTGGGCCCAATTAATCTTGGCTTCCTTTTTTGCAAGTGAACAACTCCAACAAGAGAGTTGCGTATAGGTTATTTGTAATGGTCTTCTCGTGGGAGGTAGGAGATGGAGGTTCAAATCTCTTAGGCAGGAAAGAAAAATAAATCTAAAAATCTTCTACATCCTACACATACTTGACCTGCCAAACACCTATAAAAAGGCCAAAACCACCACTAACCATTTCCTTCTTAAAGAACTTACATGGGAATTACCTGACTTCAGGATCCTGCTCATGATTACACAAAAGTGTAGGACTAAGATAATTAGCCAAGTCACAGCTACTGCAGTTAGAAGCAAAGCAGAGGTTTTTCAGAATTTATATTTTATTTTAAAAATTCCATACAGGCCCTATTCTTGGTTAATCAGTGTATTTTAAATCTACTGTTAATGAAATGGTGAAATTAAATTATAATTTAACCGACTGCACTGATTTTAAATCAATGTGCTTTATCCTACTTTAATCTTCAGAAACCTTAGATATCTATTTCTATGATAATGTTGCTTAATCTGTAAACTATAATGCACATGGACGTGGAGGTTCTAAGGAAACTTTGCAGCAAGGATTTTATTCTGTAAGAAAAAAAAGAAGAAAAAAGAAAAAAGTTATCTCCTCACTCCCAAAGGAAAATACTGCAAAGCTCTATGTTGAATATTTACATGTAAATCAAAATTTGGGAGCATTTGCCCTTCCCAAAAAGTCCATAAGTATAAATGATTTATTAACTCAATACACTTATTAAGATTTATTTGCTAATAGGGAAAACTCTTCTGCAGTATTACTAACTGGAGACCTACTGTGATTAGATGGATGAGGGACAATAATTGATAGTGCTCACTTGTTTAGAGACAACATGCATATCTAAGTGACAGATACAGGAGACCCAAGACATGAGTTATCAACAAAAGCAGAGTACATGCAAATGCTTTAATTTTCATAAAGAACAGATTAATAAAATTGTTTTAATTGTCATCACACTAAATACAAACAAAAACTATGCTGAACATTTGAAGACACCCATCTTTAGATTAATTCACTTTCCAACTAATAAATATTATTACTTTCTAATTTCTATTGCCAACTGTTTAGCAGCATGCTACTTATTACTTATCATAAATAACAATGTTTGACTAATAGCTTTTTAATGAGTAATAAATAATTGCTCCATTAATACAAAATGCACTAATTTGTTCTACTCTTGGACTCATTCCTCTCCTACTTGCTATGCATATAATTAAAAAATGTAGATGTTTGTATTACTTTTACGGATGCAAACAATCCTGAGATAACTATCTAATAGATACATGCTGACAGTTTGATACTTTAATGACATGAAGATTATGCAAATTTTTATTCCATCTTTATAACTATTGATATCCTATAAATTTACTTACTTTTTTCTGCATTGAATTTAAATTTGATTTGTCACATTCATTTGGATAGAAACATTACAAATGGAGGTCAAAATATCTACTTATTAGGCCAATTCTCAATAGATGCCTTGCTTGAATAAAAACTTATCATTCCATGATAATTATTAAATGTATGGGGAAAAATTACAGATGAAAATCCATAAAATTCTAGGGTAATTAAATAGTAGTTAAAGTATTAGGGCTAAGAAATTCAAGCTATAAAATTCAAGCTATAACTATTTTTATCACAATAAAAACTACACAAATTTGCTCATTCATTCTCTTCCTCCCCATCCCCCCACCCTCCATAAGAGAAATATCTTTTTCTTGTGGGAATATATTTTAAGATATATTTAAGATGTAGACATAGAATTCTGTTCATTTTTTAGCTCTGAAAAATCATAACAAGAGGCACTTTTGTGTTGCAGTTGTATTAGTATCATCTTGTTAAACTGGTAGCTGTCCTCAGTGGTACACAATAATGAGATGCAAAATTCTGTGTTTATTCTTCTTGTTTTCTGATGAGATATTTGTCTCCTACGGGGTTTTGTTTTCCAATATTTTATACCTATAGAATTCTTCTGTCTCTAGATAAATGCTCCTTGTGGCACCACACGCCAATTTAGAACTGGATTTTATGCCTACGATGAGAATTCTGTTTTTGTTCAGGGAACTTTGGTGGATTTTTTTCCCTCTGCTTGTTTGTGGGGTTTTTGGTTGTTGTTGCTGTTATGTAAAGAATATGCTATTTTCCTTCAGTTGTTTCTAATAGAATGCCCTTGATTTCACCCCAAATTATATTGTAGAAATACAGCCTGTTTCTTCTGCTGACGAAAACCTTCTAACCTATATTGGGAAAAGTCTGTGTATATAAAAATGGTCCCTGAGAAGCACAGCCATTTTGACATTTACTAAGTGAAGGTCCTGATTCTGCTGTCTGTTTTGCACATTGCTTTATCTACATGTTGTGGTTTAACCTGGCCAACAGCTAAAACAACCGCACAGTCATTTGCTCACCCCCTGCCTCTCACTGGGATGGGGGAGAGAATTGAAAATGAAAACAAAAATGAAAATGAAAATGAAAACAATAATAATAATAATAATAATATAATATACAAAACAAGTGATGTACAGCACAATTTCTCACCACCCAAAGCCGATGCTCAGCTAGTTCCCAAGCTGCCCTACCTCCGAGCCAACCCCCAGTTATATATGGAGCATGACGTCATATGGCACAGAATATCCCTTTGGCTAGTTTGGGTCAGCTGTCCTGGCTGTGTCACCTCCCAGCTTCTTGAGTGCCCCCTGCCTTCTCATTGGCAGGCCAGTATGAGAAGCTGAAAAGTCCTTGACTGCTTGGAAACAACTAAAACCATTAGTGTGTTATAAATATTATTCTCATCCTAAATCCAAAACACAGCACTATACAATCTGGAGGAAGAAAATTAACTCTGTCCCTGGCAAAACCAGGACATTAAATCAATATAAACATGCTGATGCAAAAATTGGCCCAGAACTGGCCCAGTATCTTTTTTTTTTTTTTTTTTTTTTTCCAGTTTCCCTGCAAATATTTAATGTAATCATAGTTCTTAGCATACTCAAACTTCCCTTGGATAAACAAATACGTAATGATATTCCCATAACTTGTCATTAAACTGACTTATTAAACATTAGGGTCTGTTTAACATTCCATATACTAAGGGAAGAGAGATTACTCCAAGCCAAGTTTCATCCAGAAACCTGTTGACCATCATGGTGAGAGACCTGGCTTGTAAACCCTTCTGAGAGGCTTAGATGTGGTGCTGCATTAACATGGGCATGCAGCTTTTGTACTCATAAGTTAGGAAAGGACTACTGAATGTTTTGTTGTAGTCAATGGCCACATTCTCCATAGAGACCACGAGATAATAGAATTTAAGAAACTAAGGAAAGTAAGGAAAGAGAGTAGCAGATTAAAGGACTTCAGGAAAGCAAACTTCAGCTTGTTAAGAGAAGTAGTAAGCAGGATCTATGGGAGGCTGCTTTGAAGGGCAAAGGAGAGATGACTAATTTCAAAGAAAAACTCCTTACTATATTATGGATAGAGAAACCAAAGGGGAGAGGTGCCATGCTGGAACTTGTTCTCACCAACAAGGAGGAGCTGGTGGTGAATGTCAAGCTCAGGGGCAGCCTTGGCTGCAGTGACCATGAAATGGTGGAGTTCAAGATCCTTAGGGCAGCAAGGAGGGTGCACAGCAAGCTCGCTACCCTGGACTTCAGGAGAGCAGACTTTGGCCTCTTCAGGGATCTTGCTTGATAGAGTACCATGGGATAAAGCCCTGCAGGGAAGAGGAGCCCAAGACAGCTGGTTAGTATTCAAGGATCATCTCCTCCAAGCTCAGGAGCAATGCACCCCTACAAAGAGGAAGTCAGGCAAAAATGCCCAGAGGGCTGCATGCATGAACAGGGAGCTCCTGGACAAACTCAAACACAAAAAGGAAGTCTACAGAGGGTGGAAGCAAGGGCAGGTAGCCTGGGAGGAATACAGAGGAATTGTCTGAGCAGCCAGGGATCAGGTTAGGAGAGCTAAAGGCCTGGTAGAATTAAATCTGGCCAGGGATGTCAAGGGCAACAAGAAAAGCTTCTATAGGTACGTCAGTGATAAAAGGAAGACTAGGGAAAAAGTGGCCCCCCTCCAGAAGGAAATGGGAGACCTGGTTACCCAGGATATGGAGAAGGCTGAGGTACTCAATGACTTTTTTGCCTCAGTCTTCACTGGCAAATGCTTGAGCCACACTGCCCAGGTCACAGAAGGTAAAGGCAGGGACTGGGAGACTGAAGAACCACCCACTGTAGGAGAAGATCAGGTTTGCGACCATCTAAGGAACCTGAAGGTGCACAAGTCCATGGGATCTGATGAGATGCATCCATGGGTCCTGAGGGAACTGGCAGATGAAGTTGCTAAGCCACTATCCTTCATATTTGAGAAGTCATGGCAGTGCAGTGAAGTTCTCAATGGCTGCAAAAGGGAAACATAACCCCCATTTTTAAAAAGGGAAAAAAGAAAGACCTGGGCAACTACAGGCCACTCAGTCTCACCTCTGTGCCTGTCAAGATCATGGAGCAGATCCTCCTGGAAACTCTGCTAAGGCACATGGAAAATAAGGAGGTGATGGGTGACAGCCAACTTGGCTTCATTAAGGGCAAATCGTGCCTAACAAATTTCGTGGCCTTCTACGATGAACTTACAGCACTGGTGGATAAGGGAAGAGAAACTGACGTCATCTACCTGAACTTGTGCAAGGCATTTGACAATGTCCTGCATGACATCCTTGTCTCTAAATTGGAGAGACATGGATTTGATGGATGGACCACTTGCTGGATAAGGAATTAGTTGGATGGTTGCAGCTCAATGTCCAAGTGGAGACCAGTGACAAGTGGCATTCCTCAGAGGTTGGTATTGGGACCGGCGCTGTTTAACATCATTGTTGGTGACATGGACACCAAGTTGTGTGGTGTGGTCAATGGGCTGGAGGGAAGTGATGCCATCCAGAGGGAGCGTAACAGGCTTGAGGGGTGGGCCCATGCAAACCTCATGAAGTTCAACAAGGCCAAGTGCAAGGTCCTGTACATGGATCAGCGCAATCTCAAGCACAACTACAGGCTGGGCAGAGAATGGATTGAGACCAGCCCTGAGGAGAAGGACTTGGGTGTGTTGGTGGATGAGAAGCTGAACATGACATGGCAATGCATGCTTGCAGCCCAGAAAGCCAACTGTGTCCTGGGCTGCATCAAAAGAAGCGTGAAGGTCAAGGGAGATGATTCTCCCCCTCTACTCCACTCTCTTGAGACCCTACCTGGAGTACTGTGTTCAGCTCTGGGGGCCCCAGCATAAGAAGGACATGGAGCTGTTGGAGTGAGTCCAGAGGAGGGCCACAAAGATGATCAGAGGGCTGGAGCACCTGTCCTATGAGGACAGGCTGAGAGAGTTGGGGTTGTTCAGCCTGGAGAAGAGAAGGCTCCAGGGAGACCTTATAGCAGCCTTCCAGTACCTAAAGGGGCCTACAGGAAAGCTGGAGAGGGTCTGTTTATAAGGGCATGTAGTGATAGGACAAGGGGTAATGGCTTTAAACTAAAAGAGGGTAGATTTAGATTAGATATAGGAAGAAATTCTCTGTCATAAGGGTGGTGATAAGGGATGTTTTGAGGCTGGCCTGATCTATCAATATTTTAAACACTTCCATCACAGTAATCTCTACTTCCCTTAGATAGGTCTACATACACATATGCATGTATATGCACATATGTAGACACACACATATATACAATACACACACACGTATATTCACTTGCAATAATGGGGACACACTACCAAGAATAAACTATGAGCCTCCTCCAGATACACAATAACAGAATTAAGAAGTTCAAAGCTCAGCTGGAAATGAAATTGTTAAGTAGCATGAAGGGTATAAAGAAATTGGATTTGACTGGGAATCTAACTGGCAGCAGTTACAAATGGCATTCCTCAAGGTTAATTTAACATCTGCGTTAAGGACTTGAATGGTGGGATAGGATGCACTGCCAGCAAGTCTGCCCATGGCACTGAAATGAGGTTGCTAAACTGGAGACCAGAGCTGCCATTTAGAAGGCTCTCCAACAGCTGGAGGTTCAGGCAAAACATGAAATCCTGTGTTTAGGACAGAATAAGCCAGTGCAACAGTACAAACTTGGTAGATATTGGCTCTGGAGAAATGAACCTGGTGGCAGATAACCAATTGAACATGAGTCAGGAGTGCACCCTTGTAGCGGTGAAGTCTAGGGGTTGGTGAAGTCTAACATCCAGGGGTTGCTAGGGCAGGGGTGTAGCCCCAGGGGTGTAGCAAGTGGAGATAAGTAATTATTGAACTCTACTAGATACTTATGAGACTACATCTGGAATACTTTTTCCAGTTTTACACCCCAATAAAAAAGAAATGTTGTTTCCCTTTTATTCAATTAATTCACAATTTTACCATTTGATTTTAAAATTTAAGTATGTTCTAGCAAGAATTCTATCATTTTGTGGAAATAATCTGTGATTCCAATGAGAACTAAAATTAGTCCCTATATTGATTATATGATTTGTCTTAGAATTGTAGGAAAACTTAGTTTGGCAGGGATTACTGGAATTCAGGACAGGTTCTTCTGTTCATTAATCTGGTACCCTACCGTTGTGCATGTTGCATCATATAAATTATTTCCATTCATTGTATTTAATCTCAGAAAGTATAACAGGATTTTGCCCTTATAATAATGAATAAAGGCTGTGATTCCAGGGAATCACAGCTCTTAGGATTAAGAAACTTTGTATAACATTAGCTAAATTTATTCATGGGCACTTCATATTCATTTGCTCTATTACTCTCGCTCTTCTGAAACCTAAATAACTACTTCATGGTGTTTACCTACTATGTCATCTTTATGGACAGTAATTTTCTCCTCATTCTATCAACCTGTATTTTGCCAGGCTAAACAAACAAATTTCTTCCAGTTACCAGTTCTGTAGCAGTTTCTACTTTCTTTTGATCTTTTTTAGTAATCATGCCCCATACCTGTTTTATTTTGAATTCACCTTTCTTTATTAGAGCTCATCAGACCCTACTATGAATTCTTATCAATGATTTTTGCAATACTATTAAAACTTCTGATTGAAACCATTTCACCAGGACACCCCAAATTTATTTTAATCTTCTTCACCATATTATGCTGGCAGCTCAACATAATCTATACATCAAAAAGTACCATGTAGCCTTTTTCTTCTACCTGATGAGATCTTAAGTAATACCGAACATTTTATTTACCAGGTATGCTGCCTTGCTTCTGTATAACTAAATTCCATTCTATCTCTTCTACTTTCAGGTTACTCATTGCTTCTATGAAATTCTGTTCATCTCACATGGGTGATGCCATCTGTACATTTATCCACATTATCCTATTCTTAGTGTTGTAGTTTGTAAGTGAAATTACATAAAATATTGTTTCCAGGCTAATCCTCCAAGGATTATCAGGATGTTATGCATCTTATTATATTCTGTCTCTAATGATTACATTTCCCCCAACCTTTCAGTTCATCTATACAATCCCAATCTTCCCCCATCCTGCAAATTAAGTATAGTATAACACTATAACTACTTCTTTACTGAAGAGCTGATAGATAATATCCGTATTACTGCTTCAGTATAAAACTTCAGGAGTAGCAAAACCTGTTTGGAACTATTTTTGCTAACCCTGATAATTCAAAATAATTCCAGAACCAACTGTGTCTATCACTTGAGTCTAGGGGAGTACATTAATGGCTGGCAACCCTCATATAAAGCTTTTTTCCCTCCATTCACTCACTGTTGGAAAGAATGGGGGGAAGGAAGTGTGATGCAAAATAGAAAGATCACCCCCTAACTAAAAATACCTTTTAAATATACTTCATTTAAAGAGCTGCTAACATCTTTCTTTCAACTTCCCCTCTGAGAGTAACAAAGAAATTGGCAGGAGTCTAATTTTGAAAATAATGATTGGCTACTGGATGCAAATCTTTTATTTGAAATATTAATAACTAAAATTAATAAAAAATCTTAAAGGCAGTCAGTAAGTAAATCCAAACACCTCCAGATCTTCACTGGATGAACTCAGCTCCTTTCTCTTAATTACTTGTACTTCATTCAGAGGCTTTATATAATACAACAAGCATTTTTTTCCTTTCAAAACCTGAACAATGTTGAACAGCTGTTTATACTCATAATGGACTGTACCTACTTTTTTTTTTTTCTGAAAAGTCATGCTACAATTGGTTTTCTTGAAACAAAACTAAATTAAACGGTCTGAAGTATGCCCTTTTAGAGCAAAATTTGTTTGTGTTGGGCTTCTCAAAAAGCAGTTAACTCTTATAGCTCTTAACAAAGTTAAAAACCAATGTCAGAGCTGGCCAAGCATGGATGTTCAGAATGAAAAAAGAAGTATGGGGAAGTACTGTACTAGGAGGAATACCAGGTTAATTGTACAGGCAAAAATTGGGCAAGTGAAATAGGTAATAATTTCTGCAAATTAGTGTTAATTGCTGGTAATGCTCAAAGCAGGCAAATATTCTGAAAGCTTTGTTTTTCCAGCCCCCTGCACATTGCTATGCTATTAATCCAGTATATGACTACCTGTTCAGCTCAAAATCAGGAAAACAGATAATATGTCGGACAAAATTTCTAATATCATCCATACTGCCTTGTAGTTCAATAGGACTTTAATCTGCTCTTCTGTATTCATATGTGACTTTAGTGACAGAAGGTAACATCAGTCTATAAGTAAGGCAATTATTCTTATCATAGAATAGCCCAGGTTGGAATGGACCTCGAAGATCATCTGGTCCAAACTTTCATGGAAAAAGGAGCCTAGATGAGATTATCTAGCACTCTGTCCTGTTATGTTTTGAAAACGTCTAGCGATGGGGACTCCACACATCCCTGGGGAGGCTGTTCCAGTGATTGATTGTTCTCATTGTAAAAAATTCCATGCTAATATAAAGATGAAACCTCTCCCATTGGAACCTGTACCCATTGTCCTTTGTTCTCTATGTGGTTTCCTGTGAAGAGAGAGCCTCTGTCCCCCTTGTAGCTGCCATTTAGGTACTGGAAAACTGTAATAAGGTTCCCTCAACCTACCGTGTCCTGGGCTGCATCAAAAGAAGCGTGACCAGCAGATTGTGGCCAGCAGGTCAAGGGAGGTGATTCTGCCCCTCCACTCTGCTCTCATGAGATCCCACCTGGAGTACTGTGTCCAGCTCTGGGGGCCCCAGTACAAGAAAGACATGGAGCTATTGGAGTGAGTCCAGAGGAGGGCCACGAAGATGAACAGAGGCCTGGAGCAGCTCTCCTATGAAGACAGGCTGAGAGAGTTGGGGTTGTTCAGCCTGGAGAAGAGAAGGCTCCAGGGAGACCTTATAGCAGCCTTCCAGTACCTAAAGGGGCCTACAGGAAAGCTGGAGAGGGTCTGTTTATAAGGGCATGTAGTGATAGGACAAGGGACAATGGCCTTAATCTGAAGGAGGACAGATTTAGATTAGATATAAAGAAGCCTAGAGAAGAGGAGAATGAGGGGAGACCTCATCATGGCTTACAACTTCATCACGAGGGGGAGCGAGGGAGCAGGCACTGATCTCCTCCCTCCGGTGACCAGTGATAGAACCTGTGGGAATGGAATGAAGCTGCGAAGGGGGAGGTTTAGGTTGGATATTAGGAAAAGGTTCTTCATTGAGAGGGTGGTCAGGCACTGGAACAGGCTCCCCAGGAAAGTGGTCACAGCACCGAGCTTGACTGAGTTCAAGAAGCGTCTGGATAACACTCTCAGTCATATGCTCTGATTCGCCTGGTCCTGTGTGGAGCGAGGAGCTGGACTCGATGATCCTTATGGGTCCCTTCCAACTCAGGATATTCTATGATTCTATGATTCTGAGAATTTTTTTACTGTGAAGGTGGTGAGGCACTGGAACAGGTTGCCCAGAGAGGTTGTAGATGCCCCCTCCCTGGAAGTGTTCAAGGCCAGATTGGATGGGGCTTTGAGCAACCTGGTCTAGTGGAGGGTGTCCCTGCTCGCAGCAGGGGTGTTGGAACTAGATGATCTTTAAGGTCCCTTCCAACCCAAACCATTCTATGATTCTATGACTTTATAATTAAATTTGTATTCTGAAATTATTTGTAAAAGCTGTGGTTAATTCAAAATTCTTTCTTATTAAACATCATACTATTATAAGAATAGGAAGGGATCAGCATATTATTGCATTACTCTTGTGTTTCACTAACTCTATATTACCTTTTTACATTAGCTTTCATGATTCCACTTTTTGTGGTTTGAAAATCTCAATGATGGAAATAGTGACAAAAAATGTATCCAATATATAATCTATAGATATTATATGTAAAGAAATGTTGATGCTTTATTTCCAAACATGTCTGTCTGTGAAGAGAGAGCCTTAGTTTAAAATATCCACTGGAATAAGGAGATCTGCAAATTCCATAGATTTGAACCATGGTTTCTTATTTTTTACGTGAATAGCCTAACTATCATTGGCTATTTGGGTTTAAGTACATCCTGTCACATCTTTTTCAGTGAAAAATGTGTTTAGCATGTAGAATGTATTGATGCAGCCCAGAAAAAAAATAAAGCCTTAATACCCTAATTTTTTTTATGATCAGAAAACCATTTTCTACATGTTTTTTTTTTTCTTTTTTTTATCATGCTTCTTGTTATTACTCTAACAGATGCCTTAAAAGAATGTTACTTTAGAACATACAATTCAAATTGTCTATGCATGCTTGGCATGAATTTGTGATTGTGTAGGTACTGTAAAAGATGGGCAAAATGCCAGATTGCAGTGCAGGGAGTAATAGAACAGAAAAAGCAATATGAGGCCTAATATTCAGACATATAAAGTTCAGAATATTTACTGAATTGACACCCTCTTTGTAGTGTCTCTAACCATAAAATACATAGCACCTGGAGGGGGAAAGAATACAAGTGAATTTATAAACCTTTTCACAAAAAACCCTTTTCAATTATTTACTTAGATCACTAGTGTCAGTGAGCAAAATATGAGAAACTGAACATTCCTATGTTATTATCAGATTTGTTTACATGTTTAATGAAAAAATATTCAATTATATTATATTTTCACTTTCCCCTCCTTCCAATTTAATCTTATCCCTAAGAGTAAATAGAATAAAGTTTGTTGGCATCTCACTTCTGAAAGTACTCTGCAACTACAATATCTCTCTAAATAGAGTGAAA
This sequence comes from Balearica regulorum gibbericeps, assembly GCF_011004875.1. Taxonomy (NCBI): domain Eukaryota; kingdom Metazoa; phylum Chordata; class Aves; order Gruiformes; family Gruidae; genus Balearica; species Balearica regulorum. The sequence goes on along the minus strand of NC_046188.1, from coordinate 47,761,310 downwards.
TTAGATCACCCAAATGCTTCATCGAATATGAGATAATTTGTTTTCAGATAGTTCTTTTTAATATAGAAATTCTTGTTTTCTATTGCAATTGCATTATTAATAAACTGTAACACACAAACAGAATAGTGGATGCAATTCCTGGGTCTTCTATCTGAAAGTTTATAATCTCAACACTTGTAGAATCCAGATTGTTGCCAAAGTCTTTTCCATGATTTTTTTCAGGAATTCCAAAAAAAACCATCTTAGCTCTTTAACATAGATACCATACATTCTTCATGCATTATCATGTTTATAATAATATGATAATCCCATTAAAATTCCAAGCATGCAAGATTCTTTAATCATCAGTGCAAACCTGCCCAATTAGAATGTTCTCATTAAAATAATTAGTCCCTCTCCTGAAGGACTAATTCATTGATCTGTGTTACCTCTACGTTAAGCCTTGCACTAATGCCCTTCCCAAGATTAAGATCTATCAGTAATAAAAGACCATGAATTAAATGGTGATTAAAGAGATTTCTAGTTCTGCGTGTAATTTTATTAGCAGAAGGTGTTTGTATTAATACTATTCTGTTGTTATTATATCTTTCATATCCACAACCTGCTCTACATCTGTATCAAACTAATATTTCATCACCTCTGTTTCATATGATGCACAGCAGAGGCCATGTCTTTATATGAATATCTGTTGTCCTCTTTCTCCTCCTCCCTGTTCTTAAACCATTTTCAGACATGATCGAACTCTTTCTGCCCAACCAAAATATCACTAGCCTGAAACAGATTTTCCAAAATGGAAAGTGTCAGTAGAAAATATCAGATTGAACAATTATTGTTTGGGAACTGAAAACTATACAGCTAGTGTTGGGCAACTTTAATTAAAGACAGAGCTTGCCCTTCAGCATTTGTGTATTGTGGGCAGAACAACCATCTGTGGAAGCCTACATTTCAACTCATTGCACATATATTAATCAAGTAATAATGATTGAAACAGCTGCAATATCAGGGGGATTTTCTCTCTACTGCTCCAGAAGTTGTTATACATGAAAGAGTTCAAAAAGAAAGGAATGTTTGACCCTGCTGAGCTCTGTTCGTTGTTTTTTATTACATATCAACATTAGAAAATGCTGATCTGTGCAAGCTCAACACACTTCTAACAGCTTATTTGTAAATATTTTTATCTAAAACTCAACATTAATTCCAATGAAACACTATCGTGATTACTAAGTCATAGTCCTGTGACTCTGGTATCCTGTGTCTATTCTTTTTTTTCTATGGACTCGCTTCCTGGCTTGTCCTCACTCTTTTGAACAAAATATTTAGAAACTTCAAGCTATATTCCTAAATCTAAGGGTAAGCAACTCCCGCTAGAATTTCCAAAAAGACTTACAGGCTTTAATCATCTCTACTCAACCTAGAAAATATTCTACAATGTCTCCAAGTGTCAACACTTGAAAACAGAGAACAGTAATTTTTTTTTTCTTTCTTTTTTTCTGTATTCTTTCAGGATATCACAGGACACTCCAATTTATTAACAATGGTAAAAAGTGCTTTTAACTTTTTTGATAAACAGCTTATTGGCCAGTTTCTTTTTTTCTGATAAAGGGCATTTTGTAAAATATTGACTCCTGGATTCCCTGTTAATTTTCTATCTTTTCAACTGAGACAAGAAATTATTAGTATACCTGGTTGGTGGGTTTTTTCCCCTAGTTAAAATTATTTGAAAGCAGAACGTTTGTTATGCTATGAAATAAAGCCGTTTCTTAAACTCAATACAGAAGTACTGCAAACAATAATTTTTATCAGTAAGAGCAGCCAGTATAATAGCACTCCACTAGAATAAAGCAACAATTATGGAATTTGTATTTAAAATCTAAATAATAATTCTGTGGTTTGAAAAGGAAAACTGCCACCCCCTGTGAACATATTAATAGCTAGAGATCCTAAGATCCAGAAAAGCTAGTGTATCTTTCCCATACACAGTAGAATTAGAAATACACAGTAGAGAAAAAGTGGCAGAATTAAAGCAATTCAGGTCATCCAGAGGTTGAATACAAAGAAAAGGTGAGAAAAGATTAAATTGAGAGTTTATACAGAAAATTCTACCACATGCAAGAAAAAGATGGCTTTTATCTTGGAACTATTCTGTTGGACCTTGGCCAACGATGTGAATATCGTCACATGCAAAGTTATGCAGAAGCCTCAGTGTAAATGTGCAAGAGAATTTCAACAGAGAAATTGAGATTCTGTTCACTTACAGCTACAGGTGGTAGAATTCTCTCCTGAGCCAAAGAATCATCAATGTTAAAAATGCTATGATAGTAGTTGAAACAAATGTCTTCATCTTTACTGAATTCTAGTTTTAAAAAATTACTTGACTGCTTCAGCATTGTTGTTATTGTTCTTTGTGTTGGGATAGTAAGTGCTGAGTGCTTTCAAAATTAATGCAAATTGCAGATTGTGCAGAGAGACTGTCATGCTAGTGATATTTGGGTAATTAGTGAACAGCAATCTTAAATGCCCTAAATCCAATTCTATATTTCTGGTTGGAAGTGAACAAAACAAATACAGATATTTAATTCTGTAATGAAGTATTAGCAAGCCTCTGAAAAGTTTAGGAGCTGAAACTTATATTGACATGCTTAGTACAGGTATGGTATTTTGAATATTTTTCGCAGTGCAATTTAGAAAAAAAATAAAAGTTACAGATAAGAGTTACCTTAGACAACTTGCTTTGTAAACAACAACTTGTTCTCTGATATCTCAAAATCACTATTTTGCTGTAAATATTTTATATGAGGCATCTTTAGAAATTTCTTTCCTTAAATTTTAATACACGGTTTGCCAATAGCCTCGTAGAAGGAAGAAGAAAAAAAAAATCAAAATGTCTTACATAAGAGCAAACATATGAACAAAAGAATAAAATATTCCTTGTAAGAATATTTGCATATGTAGGCCATCATAAAAATAAAAGCTGAAGGAAACTTAGAACTGTAATTCAAAATTTCTATAGATGTGAACAGGAAAAAAACACAAATACATAATATCAATATTTTCTGTTAAAGGCATTAAAAAATGTATTTCATGATTTATTTTATGCATTGGTTTGATGTGTCTAGACTTGACCTTTAAAGTTATAATATGATAAAATTTATTTTAGAAACAAAAGTTGTTTTGAAATGAAAAATTGAAATAATTTATTTTGAGAGACAAAACATACTGTTCTCATAGAACTTTGTTTCCCAGAAATAGTTTAATGTTATTCTTACTAGAGTTTAAAATTGGGGGGGGGGGGGGGGGGGGGGGAAGCGCTTTATGAAGCAAAATTAGGTTTTATTAAACTTCCGGAAAGAAAAAAATTCTTTTGAATTGTCACAAAAAACTTGATAACCTCCAAGACAGTTTTCTGTATAACACACCTAGAAAACAGCATGCTTAATTGAAATAGAATTTCTCAAAGGGAACATAAATATATGTGGAACATGGCATTTTTACAAGAAGTGGGACAAAGTCTCACTACTGTTAGACTCAAGAATGAGCTGAAATGCTCTTCCTTTATGAGATCAAGACTTACAAAGATCCATTTCTGCTTCAAATGGTCTAATTTTGCAAAATTTCAGAAAAGACACAGATGGCAGCAAGGCAATAGTGTAACCTGTAGCAGAATAAAACATAGGGCAAATATGCCTTCACTGAGCTCCAGTCTGCCATAATCAGACTAAAGGTGGTATTTATGATTAGTTCTGGAGTTATGCTACACAGAAATCTGTGTAGTCACACCCTTATGAATCTGTCTATTTAAATCACTGTTTCCGCAAAATTATTCTTCTGCAGTGTCATAAATATTGGAAGATCCTCAACCCTATCTAGTTTTGCACCTGGAAATTTGTTAGTGAGTTAATAACTGAATTCTGTATTGTGGTGACACTGCTGTCATTACATAGGGAAATGGTGACCCATGGTTATCCATGACTGGGCATTTATTCTTGCAGCACATGTTACCCAGCATGTTAGCTCATCTCTCCTATCTGTGCACTGTCAGTTTATTACCATTTCAGCCTGATGAAGGCTACAAAAGACATGACCAGATGCCCTTTGTGCATCTGGGAACCATATTATGTAGAAGTTATTCCATTAATAGAATGGATTTTCCATTACTTTATTTTCATTTTTAACACATGTAATTATATTAAAAAATGACAGCAATAAAAGAGAAAGAATCATTTTCTACGAGTAAAAGTGCAGCTTAGTCATAAATGAAAAGCATCATAGTCAAAGCACAGGTGGATAAAAGCAGTGCTTATTGCTTCCTTTATTATAGTTTAAATAATTTATCAGCTCCACATCCTATTTATTGATTCTCTGAGCGTGCAGAATGATAAGGAATTGAAAATATTTGATATACTTTCCTCCATTTTTATCAAATTCATGACATGTTATTGATTCATATTTTCAAATACTGGAAGCAAATGATGATTGTTCCTTCTTCCTGCTGGGAACACTATTGAGTTTGTCAATACTTTTCATTAGGAAACCTGGCATTTTCAGAAGATAATCAATTTTTTAGATAAGACATGGAAGTTCTACCATCTTTTAGCCTAGACTGAATCTTCAGGAGCATCATGAATGTGTTCTGCCACAATAGGCATGATATTGCAATTCCAAACCACAATTCTTTCTATATTGCAAAATAGAAGTATTCTGTCTTTTTTCTTTCCTTGAAGTAGCTCAGTACCAGTTGCCAAACGAGTGAAAACACTAAGGTGGAACAAAGTATTAAAAAACCCCAAACCCCAAACCAATAAAATTATGCTCACACTTCCTATCTTTTCTGATATTTTTAGACCATTTGACTCTTTTTTTAGCTTTTAATAAGAGGGAGTGCATCATACTCTCCCCAAACAGAGGACATGCCTAATGTAGTGGTGCACAAGAGATGAGATGGATCTTACTCTATTTCCACAGCAGTGCTTTAAACAGAATCACAGCCAATTTATCAGGTTACTGTTTGCAAGAGTTGGACATTAACTTAACTATCTTCTTCAAAACTGCATTTCAGTGATTATATGGACTATGTTTATGTTTAAGCATCCTGTCCCTCTTACTGAAAACACTTTTTCTACCATAAAACTGCATACTTTTGCCTTGGAAACACAGCAGTGATGATATAATATCCATGTAAATGAAGGAAAAGAAATCCAGATTGAGAGACACATGGCAAAAATAACGTGTCAGTTTGCTGTCTTTGCAAGATCTGAACATTGACTGATATAATAGAAAAATTATGTACTTACTGTGAGAAGTACCTCACTCTTACTAAAGTCTATAAATGTTTTCAGGTGTTGAACCACATCCTTAGATGGTATATGTCAATTGTATTGATTGTAAAGGAACTACCCTAACTTACACTAGCTGCAGATACTATCCCAATGATTTAAAGAGAAACAGGGTAGGATAGATCTCTTATCATCACCATGGATTAACATTTTTTCTGCTGGTGTCACAGTTTACCAAACTAAAAGAACAATAATACTGTCTATCTCACAGATATACTGAGAAGACTACTAGTTATCTTTTGCAGAAGTGTTCTAGTAGTATTGAGTGTATTATGCATATATCATTGTAATCATAAAACCAGAAACAAATAAAGAAAGGTAGCAATATGACAGTTTTCTCAGTCTGGAGAAAACGCAAGCTGGATTTCAAAGGATAAAGTCTTGATAAGCCAAAAAAAAATTCTACATCTACCCAGAGCTTACTTTGACAACAGCAGACTCAGTAATCACCTGAGACATATTTACACTTGGAAGGCCTGAAGAGGAAAAGTGGCTTACTTTTAAGCCACATTATTTCTCGCCCAATAATACAAATTGCAGCACTGTACATGGAGTGCCAATTTAGCTTCAAAGAAACCAGGTGGACATCAAAAGCAGTGTAGTCCTAGCAGCACAGCACTTGGCACAGGAAAAATTGTCCTGGTAAGTAGCTTATCTCAAGGCAAGGAGAATACAAAGAAGGCTCTCTCTGCTACTGTACCATCCACTAACAAGATACTCCTTGGATTGAGTCAATACTGTACCTGAGATGGACTTTTTTTTCTGTGGGACTGGGGTTCTGATGAATTACGGCAGCTGTTGGCTGCTACTGAACCAGTATCCTCCGTCCTCCTCACTGATGGAGACTGTAACCTTTTTGTGACACCGTCTAGTTCCCTTCACATACTTGACATGTTTTTTATTGGAAAAAGTTGGAAGTACACCACTTGCACCGTCAAGAGCTCATGTTCCCCTTGCTGGAACAAGGTACAGAGAGAAAATTTCTTCTGTTAAAATCTATTTCCTCTAGCATTTGTTAACCTATTGTGTTACTGTTTAACACTCCTCACAGCTCCAACTCAGATTTTCCATTGATAAACACCAAATAATACATGTTGGAGATAATCACATAAGCTTTTTCTCACCCCAAGACTCTTCTTCTGAAGTGCAAATTTTCAGATATCCTCTCAGGGCAGCTTTTGTCTGTTTTACACATGACAGTGCTAAACAGCTGGGACATGGACCAAAGACTAACTACAAACATGCTTCTCATTGCATTGTCTGAAGACTGTATAAACTGAGACATTAACATGTCACGGAAATAGATGTGTGCAATTTTGATGTTCTCACTCATGGATATTGTGTAAAGGTTGTCACCAGTTACATTGCAGCATAAAGTTTCAAGGCCTATATACAAGCTTTTGGTGTTGTAGAATTTTAAAGATCATATTGATTCCCCCTGGAAAGCTATGCAAAACAGTTCATTCAGGTAGCAATATCTCTGCTACTATCTTATAGACTAGAAGTATTTCTGTATTTCTTTCAAATGGTTCTATCAATTCAAATTTAGATTGTCTTGCAAAAATCATAAATTTTAACTATGTAAAACATTTCTGAAATATCCTTTCAACACTTCAAATGTCAGTAAAGAAAATAAATTGGTTTGGTCATATGTTCAGTAAGGCTAAACTAAATCAGTAGTACACCATTACTAAAGATTTACGAAATTATAAATTAAATAATTTAAATACACAGATGGTGTCTAGCTCTATTTTCTTTTTTTATTAAAAAATAAAAAAATCAATGCCCTCCGTAGAAATTTTGTATAGCACAGTAATCCTTATTAATTCTACTAAGTTGTTTGTAGAAATAGCTGTACAATTAAAAGTTGTTTCAATACCTCACTGAGCAGTTAATTAGAAACTTTCTTCTAATTCCACCCTAAAACTGTTCACATGTGTTTGTGCTTGTGCCAGTGCTGTCTTTCAGCTTTAGTATTATTTCCATACAATGCTGCTTTTAAAGAGATTGATAGTATTCCTTTAATCATACAAAAAAAAGGCTTAAAATATCTTTTTTTATTCTGCTCTCTCATTTTCAAAGACAAACAAAACCAAAATGAAAACCAAACATTCCTTCACGTCCCTATACATCTTTACCATCCTGGCTTTCAAAAAAACCTAATCAATGTCTAATTAGACCTCTTTTTTTCCCTTGACAATAAGCTATAAAACTGACATTGCAAGGCTTTTCTAGAATCTCTCCTCCTTCCCCTAAATCTAGCTCCTTTAGATCACATAGAAGAACAAAGTAAGCCACAGGCAGCCAAAGGGATTTTCTCTTAGTATGAACATTGTGAAGAAAAGCCACTAAGCTGCCCTCCTACCCATTCCTTACTGGACAGATGTTGAAGACTGATCTGAAAACAGACAATTGGTTTTGCAAGTTCTATTACAAATCATCCTTAAATTTAGATGGGTAGGTTCCTGAACTTTCCTTTCTTTTTTTTTCTATTTCATTATACTCCTTTTAAACTTTATTGTTGCAGCACTTTTCCATCTAGGTCAGTGACCATGTAGCTATTTCTGAGTCAGCCAAGATGCAAGATGTTGCGGCGGGGAGGTGTGTGTGTGTGTGTGTGCAGTATATCATACAGAAAATAACAGAGTTGAACAGTGCTTAGAAACAATGTAAAACATAAATTGTTCATACAGTGGTTCTAAATGATTCAAGTTGCTAAGCATAATATTTGGGGGCATACATGCAAATTTGATCTTTTCCATTTTAATTTGGATTTTGTTCTACTTTCTCACTCTTAAGTGAAAAGAATAAAAATCAACCAAATAAAACCTGCAGCTATCACTTCTCAGAAATAGAGATTGCAAAGTCACTAATAAGAGTTATAGACTGATAACAGCATAGTAAATTTTAACTTCAACATGGATTTCCTCTTCTGCATTCTTTTTCTAGATACATTGTATACCTGAAAAAAAGGTTGGGAAGGAAACCACAGCTGTGTCTTTTTATTAGGGACAATGCATTTTTATTAAAATTGTGTGAAAAGAGAAGTAAAAACTTCATGTTACTCAATTTCACTAGACAGACTACAAGCTCATAAAAGTCAATCCTCCTGACAAAGTTTTTAAAGCACTTTTTCATTTTGTTTAATAAAATTTGATTTTTATAAAGCCTTCCACCTATAAAAAGTACAGGCAGTTTTTATTACTATATCACAATGATTTTTTTTTCAGTTAATGAATTCTTACAAGACTAACCTCTTCCCAAGACTTTAATTATTCCTTTATGTCAGTATGCGTTTCTTTTCTGTTTACTTATATAGTGAATTATCAACAAATAATCTTCAAGGAGCTTTTCCTGATAATTAAAACAAACAGACATGACCATTAATTTATTTGAATAAGATTATGACTGTAAGTTTTTTCCTGTGATAACGTTTTGAGAAGCTCAAACCTTCTAAATTAATTTCTTAATTAATAACTGAGAGAGAGGAAATGGCATGCAGGTCTGTTAGATTTGATATTATCAACTTGCTGATTGATCTTGAGTGGCATTTTCAATGTGTTCCTGGAAACCTTTCACTACGTGACTATTTTTTACTCAAAACAGAAAACTTGCTGAATTAGAAGTGGACGTTTTGCAAACTGGATTACAACTGGCACCAGTGCAGTTGGGAAACAAACGGGATCCTTCACATGATTCAAACTATTTGAATCTTTGTGATACTGAAAAACTGTATGGCTTCTGCATCTGATTTGCCCCTCAGGGATTAAATATGTAAAATGGATGACGAGTGATGAATGTATTACTTTTAACAGCCAAGGCACTGGAATAAGTTGCATTTTGAAAATTATTGTTACTTCTTTTGTGTGTGTGTTTGTGTGTGGTGGGGGCACTCCAGAGGAAGTGAGCTACTGGGTAATTCTGAGGGCTAGGTGATTAAGGATTTGAGGATCATGCTCCAAACTGCTGAATCTCAGCAGTTTGCACAATTGTCATATGGATATAACAATGCTTACCTTCTCCTCAGAGAGAAGGTATGTAATTAGTTATCTAATAAAAGCATGTAAAACACTTTGAAACCCTCAAATGATAGATGATTCTGTTACTGTGAGCAGGCAAAAATGAAATTCTCTTCAATGCTTCACTTTCTTTTTCCAGATGCAATATTTATCCTGTGGACCATAAAATCTTTAAAATGTCTGGCAAATCACAGTTAGTGATTTACAGTATAGTAAATACTGTATAGTTAGTGCAAACACGTTTCAGATCAAAATATTACCAACTTATCTTAGCCTGTGTGGAAATTAATGTGCCAAAATAGGGTAATGGTTGTTGCATAGTTATGGCTAAGTGTTTCTTCCTCATTGAAAAAGAAATGTCAGCTAAGGTGCAAGAGTTCAGAGTGCAATGAAATCTGGGCTCATCCAATGACTGGAGTGAATTTGAGTGTCAGATTCATCTCTGTGCTGACACTGACATGAGACAAAGAATAAATGCATTTGCAACACAGGATAATTTAGCAATACAGGATAAGATTATCAGTGATGGATACTTCAAGCTGCATGCCTGCTTTTCTTCCCCTGGTGGGTAGAGCAAGGACTCAAAACCAGGACAGTAGGTTACTGAATTCCCATTATCTCTTTGCTGTCATATACCTCAATATGGACATTTTTCCCCCCACTTCAAATCTGTCTCTTACTTATTCTAGAATGTGTGTGTCCTGGTTCTGGAGAGGACCGAGTTAATTTCACAAGGAGCCAGGACAGGTGAGCTATTCCATAGGGGGCTATTCCATACCGTGTGACGTCATGCTCACCATAAAAGGCGTCTGGTTGGGCAGGGGTGGGCTTGGCGTCGCTCGGGGATGGGCTGGGTGTCCAGTCGGTCGTTGGATCGGTAAATCGTTCTCTGTTATCGCCCATTGTTACTATCTGTTATCAGCACTGTTGTTGATTGTTTCCCTCTCCCTTGCTGTCCCAGTAAACTGCCCTTATCCCAACCCTCGAGGCTTTGCCATTGTTTTTCTGTTCTCCTCCCCATCCCGCTGGGGAAGGGGTGAGCGAGCGGCGCGTGGCACTCAGCTGCCGGCTGGGGATAAACCACGTCAGTGCTATATGCATGTTATGATTAGAGCCTGCATACTTAGTTTGCGAACTTACATGTTTTTCTCAGAATGAATCTCAAAACAGGTGCATTACTACACAGAAGGATGATGTTTCCCAATCTGTGAAGAAAGAGATTTATAATTTAAGAGTAGGACCCTTAAGGAAAGGTTTATTTGTGAGTCAGATCTTCCAGAATATGGCATAAGTTTCCATTATCACAGGAATTATTTTCTCAGTAATTTCTTAGTTGATACAGCTGTCAGTTCAAGGTTTGCTGGTTGCCCTTTTCATTTTGGTGTGTTTTAATTATATTGTATGTAACACAATATTAGTTTAAATAAACATATATCTCCTTTGGCTGCTTTTCCTTTATCTTTCTTAGGCACCTGGATTTAGACTTTCAACCTTCACTCATATCAGCCTTTGTTCATACACAATGTCAAAATATGATTTACAATAAGGTCTGAAGCTCAAATTAAGTCAATGAAAATACTTTGAAACATAAGTAAGAGTAACTTCTTGTCATTGTAAGTAATGTTTGCATCTTCAGGCCCAAAGCAGTATGGGGATTTGATGGCAACTAAAACATAATAGCTATTATTTTACATTATAAAGAGCTGCTAGAGTTAGCTTCTCTGTTAACTAATCATGTGTAACTCATGATTGTTATCGAAGTTCTTAGTTATAATACATATTCTTGCTTTAAGCAAGAAATTAGATGCATTTGGTACTTGGAACAAAAAGGATATTAAATTAGGGGTTACATAATCTTTAGAAAAAGATGTCTTGTTAGTCAGCCGTAAAAGTGCTTAAGCCAGCTCATTTTCTCCTTTGAAAGCTGAAAGGTCCCTATGCAGCTGCACTTGTGTTTGTGTGCTTGACCAGCATAGTTTAGTTTCAAGGTTCCAGATAATAGTCAAAGACACTCCTAAGTTTCCTGTGCAGTATTGGAATGGGAATATGAGATATTTAGAGTATACTTTGCATTGACAGAATCAGTCCTTCACGAAAACCAGTTGTAGATGTTTACCTTCTTGAAACCAGAACAGGACAGGTGACAGAATACTGTCAATGGATATTACCCTCTATTCAACAAATGATGCAGAAGTGTTATTCCTCTGTATACAGCAATGTTAGCTCTCTGATTATTAGCAACATATGTATGAATTACCTGTCAAAAGCTGATTTTTGAATGGAAACCATTTCCTGCTCTTCAGAAGTAATTACGTTCCATTTAATGAAAGCTTTTCTCTTTCTCTCTACTGTGCAGTGACACCACAGTGGTGGTCTACAACTTATAAAAGCCTAGATAATGGGACAAAAAATAGTTTGCTTTTGAAAGACAAAATAGTTTTAAACAGCCACTGTGAAACAGTACAACCTGCATTCTCAGGTGTTCAGACTGCACACTTTGTGCCTTCTTGCTTTTTTGCAATTTGCAAATGATTGCTAACCCTTAGTGGCATCTCTTCAATGAGTACCTGAGCTATTGGATTTCAGGAAGTGTTAGAAAGTGAAGATTGAGATTAACTTTTATTTTTATGTGAGTGCGCACATGTGTATTTATTAGGGATTATAATGACTTGATTTTTTCCTCTCTCAGGGAAAGCATGTGTTGAAATTGGAAAAAAAGGTGGTTGGAGACTTATTTTTCAGCCCATATTAAATTAAATTCTTAGGAAGGACTGTCTTCCTTAGACAGCATTCAGGTTGAATGGATTCAGCTCATATTTGAAAATAAAAAGCTTGTCTGGATTAAACAATGTTTTTAAACTACACAAGCAAGGTTAGAATAGTGCATCCAGGACTAAAACATGTATTTTAAGTGTAGAATTAATCACAGAAATAAAACCAGAGACCTCTAGAAAATAAGGAAATAAAATCTTACACTACCACAACTATGAGGGATCCTTGGAGTTGTACATATTTTGGGCCTCTATACACTGTTCTTAAGCCTGGAAAGATCTAGAGATTGAAACTGTCAGCTGCAGGTAAAGGGAAACAAAGTTTAACATCTGGTCTTCATGAAAAACAGCTTTCCTATAGCTTTCTCATTTAAACAAGAGTGCTTTGCATTAGGGAGCATATGGTCACGTTAATGTGAGTATGGTCATGTGCTATTGTGCTCATTTTAAGTACATTCTCCTGCCAAGGTCAAAATTAACATCTTTACATCAAAGCCAATAGCCATCAGGTAGTCAGTAATGATCTTAGAGCAATCACAACAACAAGACAATCATGTGCTATATAATTAGTAAAACAATATTACTATGCTCAAGTATTATCACCTATTATGGAGTTGAGGAAAATGGGTATAGAAGGTTCTTAGAAAAGTTTTATATCTGACAGCTCCTGATTACAGGCTTTTACTCAATCTATTAATCTTCAGTCACTGTATTTCTTTTCTGTTGATGGTCCACCTGCAGTTCTTTAAAGCCACTGCATAACATACAAATGCTCCCTCTAGGGAGATTCAGCATATCTGCTCATGAGCATAGGACACGTTTCTTAGCACACACTTGTGGTTCTTGTTACGAAGTGTCTAAACAATATGACGGTGTTGATCACCATGCCAATAGTAGAAAAGTACCAGAAAATTGACAACAGAAAACTGTAGGTCACAGTGCTGGTTCCCAGCTTATTGTCTTCAATTCCCCAGGTAGCATGAAATGTGGTGGAGTTGCAACAACAGAGGAAGCAAAAAACAGGTCTACACTGAATAATAAAATTATTGTTCTGGTTCTAAGTAAGTCTTTTGCATAACTATTTGGAAACACCTGATGATGATAATCTTTTCTATGAGAGAATAGTTGCTTCTAATTGCTTTGTCAGTATGGAAAAAAGAGCTGTGAGGCAAGAGCTGTTAGAGCAGGTGTGGCTGATGGTTAAATGCATTTTAGTGGATTCTGATGGAGAAGACAAGCAACCCATAAGCTCAGCATGCAGACACAGTTGGATATGGACAGTCATACGCTATGTATAAACACTTACAGGAAACTATATTTGCAAAACTAATTTTGCTGGAAGGCTACAATTTTATAACAAGAAATATCATATTGAATGTGGACAAAATAATTTCAATTCCTGACTCTGATATTCCACTGAGAAAGATATTCTGCATAAGTGATGAGGATACAATTATGCTTTTATGTAAAAAGTAGTGCTTGAGCTAAAGCAATTGCTAATGCTCTGTGCAGATATTCCATTTTCCTATCTAGAGTAACCATCACAGGTAGTGTTAAAATATTTGAAATATGAAAGAGAACCTGAATCTGCTCTTCAAGAAGTTGGTGGGCACTATTCAGGTTGCTGGAAACATAGTGATTTGGTCGTTTATAGAAAATGAAATGAGAGACTTGGGTGTAAATAGCTCCCAGCCAGCGTGGTTTTAGGCTGAGGATCACGAGGATTATGCGTACTTCAAAGACACAGTTCAAGCAATGCATAGGTTTCTGGCAGTGGCAACAGTATCACTCAGCATATGGTATTCAGTTGTATATTATAGAAGGTTTTTTAATGTTCTTATTACACCCTGTTAAAATAAACATCCTTTACAAGGGAGGCACAATAGCAGAGCTCTGCAATAAAATCAAGTTTTGCTTTACCTATTAAATAGTGTTATGCTTTGATTACCAGTGTTTGCTTCATCTAAAGAATTTTATCTGAATTGAAATTCAAATGAAATTAGAGACCTGTACATATCCTGCTGTAAAAAAACAGTATAATTGACTCAGTTTGCAGCACCATCAGGAAAAAGAAAAAGGAGAAAAGGAAAGAAAAAGGTAGTAGTGAATGAAGTGTGCAATCACATTTTGACATGCATAGACATTCTTTCTGTTTGAGTTTGAAATCCTTCCTGCAATTCTACCAAAATTCTCATGTTTGAACAAGACATTGAGATGCCAGCACCACACTGCATGTTTACTGCATCTATATATGAGAGGCCTGAACCTAACATATGAATAGTCTAGTTTATGTCCAACTCAGCAGCCAGTGCTTCAGTATGTAACGTTTGCTACCATGAACTGAGTCTTTAGCTACACTTTGTGCTGCTATGTGTTTTATTTTGTGCCCAGTTAAAGGAATGTGATGACTTCCATTTGACTTTTACAAAGTACTAGAGAAAATGTTTCAGGTGATAGGCCAAACAAAAAGGAGATAAAAACACAGGATATTACATTACACAGACTACTGAGTCTATCATCACAATCGTTATCAACATCAAACAAAGAAAAAAATCATCTTGGATTTTCAATAGGATAGTGACACTTTGAAACAGGGCTGCATCTGTTACTAAATCTCTGCAATACAGTCTGTGTTTGAGGCCTTTTCTCTCAAGACTGCATTCTGATGAGTGATACTATCATGGGTTCAGGTGGGTTTGTATACATATGCGCACGTGCACTTGTGTCTTATTAAATCTCAGATTCACAGTGCTCTTCTGCTGGCAGCATTCCCAAGGTGATGACCAAGAAAGGCCTGAACTTGCTGAAAGCACCAAAAGAACCAAACTCACATTACTGTGTAGTGAATATTCAAAGTATGAACTTACAAAAGCTATAGTAGAGGATCAAAGATAGAGTTTCTGTCATTTGGTTCAAATGGTCAAAAGTTATGCTATGTCTCATGTGGATAAAACTGTAAACAAAAGGTGAAGTTTGCCAGATTTTTTATATAGCTCTGTGAAAGTACATTATCTTTGCATGTTGGGATCTGATGCTAAAGTCCACATTCACACTTTGCTTGGGCTTTATATCAATATTTTTGAATGTATTAAATGCTGTAGGAAAATCCCTTTGACTTAGGTTTTTGAATGGTACTGCAATGGACTGTAAAATTTAGACATAAAAAACTTCTTCCAGTTCTTTCATGAACATGAATAAATATTATTTTCAAAATCATGTTCAATTGCATTGAATTCACATTTAATTTTTTAAAAAAAATTTAATTAGCACTATCCCAAGTATTTATAAGTGGCCAAAAAGAATTTTAAACTGACTTAAAATACATTTTTGAAACTT
The DNA here is from genome assembly GCF_011004875.1 of Balearica regulorum gibbericeps. Taxonomy (NCBI): domain Eukaryota; kingdom Metazoa; phylum Chordata; class Aves; order Gruiformes; family Gruidae; genus Balearica; species Balearica regulorum. The sequence goes on along the minus strand of NC_046188.1, from coordinate 47,745,851 downwards.
CACATCTCAAAAACTCTTGAGACTTTAGGCTACACAAATTTTGTAATGCAGTTGTGCCTCTGGAACTATTTCATATTAGCATGAAGGAGAAACTTCAAGCAAAGAGCTTACTTGAGTGAATATTCAGTAGTGGTTAAGGATATGAGTCAGATCTTAATTGAAATAAATATTCCCAAATTTTCTTTGATTTTTTAAAATACTATTCCTGGACCAATTCTAATGTTGCAAGGAGAATTCATTTTTGGGAAGTGTTCTTTTTTCAATTTTTTTTATCCCCACTGTTTGGACATTACTGGCACAAGCAGTTTTGCTGGTGTCTATAAAAATTATTTCTTCTCAATTCATAAAACATAACACAGTGCTATTGTAAAAACAGATTTTACAGTATCACAGCTTGATATTTTATACACTAATATTAAGCTTCAGAAAAACAAGTGGCTGTTGTAAGCAACACATTAAACCTCTCTTTCCTTATTCTCTATTATTTTTTTTTTTTATGAACATCAACCCATGACTAAGGCATAAGAAGATTGCCTTGTGTAGGCATAATTTAAGAAGCAAATCCCTATTTGCACTCTTTCATCAGTGGTAGCATTTCTTCAAAAATTTGGCATAGAATCATTAACTTCCATAATTTTTCACCATCATGTTAATTAAATTGGCTAATCTTTAATTTTAATTAACCTAGTGCCTGTAAAGAGAAGAACTTGACAGACGTGAGTCTAAGGACTGCCATTTGTGGTAAGACTGATGTAGATCAGAGTTGTCCTTTACTGTAGAAAATGCATTGCTATCTGCATTTGCTAGTAACACTCTTTATGAATTAATGTTCATGAGTAAAATTTGATAACTGAGGTTGCCATAAGCATTCATCATGGGGGATAGTTTATTTCTGATAAAAATTTGCATCTGTTAGGGTATTGCTTTTTCTGCTTCTGCTTTGCCAGTCCAAATGCTAACTTGTCCCAGTGCTGTCAGAGACATTCAGAGTTGTCCGAGATAAGACATGTCAGCAGTTTTCATCATCATAAACTGTTACCATGATAGGATATACATCTGGCACGTAGCCTGAAGGAATCACAAATCTAAAGTGGATGGTAAGCAAAAGTAAATGTGAGATGCCAATACCAGTTTCTGACAGCACACTTAGGAAATCCTCTAGAAATCGAACTGTCAAAGTCATTTCAGTCCGTAGGCAAGTCTGGTATTTGTATCACTGGAAACATCAATTTCCTACAGAGGAGCCATTGGCTTGTGTGAAACAGACTGAGGAACTAATCAACATACTGTCTCAATGGGACATGCAAAAGTGATGTCTTTGTTTCCTCTGTCACAAGCTAGTATGTTTTTCACAGGGATGTAGTTAACAGGGTGAATTTCTACAAGCATGTTTTGACAGTATTTTCTATAAAAGCTGGAATTTTTAATATTACTACCATTGATCACAGTCAGTTGAAATCCTGCCATATCCTATAACCTGAAAGAGATGGAGCCATGTCTGTACCTGGATGGGAGAACTCCAGACACCACCTTCATGTTACAGCATCTGGTTATCACTGACTGAGAACATAACATTCTTTTCTTTGCTTGTTAGTGAGTAATTGCTTCTGGATGGTGCTAAAGGCCAGTGTATACCTGGAAGTGCAAATTTTTGGATGAGACATTAAAAGATTCTTTAAAAGATTCCACACCACTTTTCCTTACAGATAGGCATTTGAAACCTGTTCTCCTGGCTAAATGCTGGCTTGACTAATTTTTTTTTAATTTTTTTTTCCTTTAGACCGGAATTGTCAGTGGTTAGTACTATGATAAAGACACTATGTCATTTGTGGCTCTGAACTCTTGACTAATTCTTGACTCTGTGCTATAAAAGCTGCATTTCAACTTGCAACAGCCGTTTAATGGTAATGGTTGAAGTTATATGTAACATAGATCTGTACATAAAATGCTTTGGGCAAATATCATAGCTGGTATGATTCAATTTTTTTATTTATTAATAAATATAAAGAATGCGTGGTACTTTTATTCATTCATATTTACAACTAAGTGTCGATGGAAAGAAGCTTAAGTAACAAGACACTAGAGATTTAACAATGGGATAAACAATATTTCATAAGAAAGTTTAACTCAAATATATAGCTACTTTATTACCAGACTGTTGTTTTGTGACCTGCATGAAATGAATGTGATGTTTTCATAGTTTGGTGCCTACACCCCAGTAGAACACCAGATTTCACTAACTGGGCTTTACTTTTGGCAGGCCCAGATGGCAACTTGGCTTTGCTTGTAAATGACTGACTTATTTTCTTGATGTCCATAGTAGATTCCTCCAGATTCAAGGAGGACTTGGAATACTCCACATGGTTTTGTTTGGGATTGCAGTTTGCAGTGCTGTCATTTAATAGGCGTTGAGTTAGTAAATAAACTATTGAATGTCTGAGCAAATCATCACTTCTTTCATTGGCTCTTAATGTCTAAAATATTTTAAAATTTATACTGCTGAATATATTCTGCTTCATAATTTCTTTTCCTTTTACCTCTATTAGTCATTTTAACAGTGGCAATTGCAACTAAATACTTATGTTCTGTTTGTACTAAAGTTCTGTCTGTAAACCTGCTTAAAGTCTCTGGTGTGATACATTTGACATTTTCCCATGGCTCTCATCAAGTTCAAAACCTGTTCCAAATTTATGCCCTTATGCTTTTTTTTTTTATTCCTCTTTTCAGACCTTGGTGCCAAAGAGTAATTGGCAGGGTTTATTGGTCTTCTGCACTTGTAGTTACATCATTTGGCTTCCCAAATTGCTTTTTTCCTTCTCTTGGCACAAGACAATTTAGAATGTGTTCCCTTGGCCCTTCATACAAAAGCATGAAACAGCACCAACAGCAGATGATGTGGTGATAGCAGCCAGTTTGGCATCAGAAAAAGCAGCATCAAGAGCCTCAGCAGGAGCAGAGAATGCTTTTTGTGGCAACATCCTCTTGCTGCGTCACAAAGCCAACATGCTGTTGGATTTCTTGTGCGAGGGAGGTTCTTCTGGTTTGATTAATTCTGTTTAAATTTCTCTCCATGGAAGTTCTTATTTAAAGAAGGAAAAGAGGATGAAAGCTATTTTCTCTGCTTTGCTTCAAAACATTTTTGAGTACTGCTATGCAGGTTTCTTTTGCAGAAGTACTTTGTAAATGATCCCACACAGTTCTCTATACAGATCAACCGCAGTAAATGAAATTAGTAAAGTAGAACAGTATAAAAACAGAAATTGGAGATGAAAATAACAGTGTAAAATACTTAGTGCTTTCTTTTAATGCAAGAAAATATTACAGTTTTTTTTCCAAGCAACTTAAAATGTGCCAGGTGAAAAAAACCATGACACTCCCTTAGTGAGATTGTTCTGTTATTTAACAGATCTCAGTGAAGAAATATTTATTTGATATTCACTTTACATTTTCACCCTTATTTTTACCATAAGCACTGCCTTTAGCAGTTAATGAGGCTTCTATGTGGACTGCAACCATTTTAAAAATTAAAGTCTTTGTCTCAGTCTTTTTAGAAAAAAAATTTACTACAGGAAAATTCTGATGGAGTACAAGATTGGATCGAACTCCTTTTGCAATGAATTCATATAATTCAGAAAAATAATGAAGGCTGCTGAAGACACCTAGTAGTCCATCAATTTGGTTAAAAAAATCAGTATTTAAAAAAAAAATATTTTGTTGCATATTATTCCTATGTTATGAATTCTACGTAACATTCATGTCTTTGCTCTTTCATCAACCCTGGATATTTTACCTGGAGTATTCTTTAAAACACTTTCCAACAATTCTGCTTCCATATAATACCTATACCTTCATATTAGTTAAATAGCTCTGATCCAAGTGAGGAATTGCTGAACTGTTTTCAGTATATTGTCTCCCAGTGCAGTTTCAAATCACTTCTACCTATAATTAATCACTGATCTATGGCAAATGTTGCTGGTCACCATGAAATTCAGACAACAGGGATTGAGAAGTATAGCAGGAATGAGTGGTTTTGATTGTATTTCAGATGCTTTCACTATTAATCAAATTAGGAATAAAAGTCTGCTATTGATTTCCTGTATGTACTTGTATTACTACAGCACTTGTACTACTAATGAAAAAGAATCATAGAATCATAGAACGGTTTGGGTTGGAATGGACCTTAAAGATCATCTAGTTCCAACACCCCTTCCATGGGCAGGTGACACGCTCCACCAGACCAGGTTGCCCAAAGCCCCATCCAACCTGGCCTGGAACACTTCCAGGGATGGGGCATCCACAAATTCTGTGGGGAACCTGTTCTGGTGCCTTACCACCCTCACAGTAAAATTTTTTTCCTAATATCTAATCTAAATCTACCCTCCTTCAGTTTAAGACCTATCACTGCTTGCCCTTGTAAACAGTCCCTCTCCAGCTTTCTTGTAGGCCCCTTTAGGTACTGGAAGGCTGCTATACGGTCTCCCTGGAGCCTTCTTTTCTCCAGGATGATCAACCCCAACTCTTTCAGCCTGTCTTCACAGGAGAGCTGCTCCAGGCTTCTGATCATCTTCATGGCCCTCCTCTGGACTTGCTCCAGCACCTCAATATCTTTTTTGTACTGGGGATCCCAGAGCTGGACACAATACTCCAGGGGGGGTCTCATGAGAGCGAGGTAGAGGGGCAGAATCACCTCCCTTGACCTGCTGGCCACAATCTGCTGGTCACGCTTCTTTTGATGCAGCCTAGGATATGGTTGGCTTTGTGGGCTGCAAGCGTACATTGCAATGTCATGTTGAGCTTCTCGTCCACCAACACCCCCAAGTCCTTCTCCTCAGAGTTGCTCTCAATCCATTCTCCGCCCAGCCTGTAGGTGTGCTTGGGATTGCCCCGACCCATGTGCAGCATCTTGTTGAACTTCATGTGGTTTTCATGGGCCCACCTCCCCAGCCTGTCAAGGTCCCTCTGGATGGCATCCCTTCTCTCCAGCATGTCAACCATACCACATGGCTTGCTGTTGTTGGCAAACTTGCTGAGGGTGCACTCAATACAAATGTCCATGTCATCAACAAAGATGTTAAAGAGTGCCAGTTCCAATACTAAACCTTGAGGAACACCACTTGTCACTGGTCTTCACTTGGACATCGAGCTATTGACTGTAAGTCTTTGAGTGCAACCATCCAGCCAATTCCTTATCCACTGAGTCGTCCATCCATCAAATCCATGTCTCTTCAATTTAGAGACAAGGATGTCATGCGGGACAGTGTCAAATGCTTTGCACAAGTCCAGGTAGATGACATCAACTGCTCTTCCCTTTTCCACCAACACGGTAACCCCATTGTAGAAGGCCATGAAATTTCTTAGGTACAATTCGCCCTTAGTGAAGCCATGTTAACTGTCACCCATCACCTCCTTATTTTCCATGTGCCTTAGCAGAGTTTCCAGGACGATCTGCTTCATGATCTTGCGAGGCACAGAGGTGAGACTGACTGGCCTGTAGTTCCCAGGGTCTTCCTTTTTTCCCTTTTCAAAAGTGGGGGTTATGTTTCCCTTTTTCCAGTCAGTGAGAACTTTACCTGACTACCAGAAAAAGAAGTTCCTTCTCATTTCATTTGTAAGCAGAAGAAATTGGCTGTGTACAATAGGTCAGCAAATGAGAAAAATTGGAATTACATGCTATTCACAAAGTAATTTCTCTTACTGTTTTACTCTAGTATTCTTTCATTCTAGCTCAGATATAAAGAGTAAGGTCCCATCAGAGAATTAATAAGAACTCTATGTGAGTCATTATAACAGAATCAAAGTTTATTGTCAGTTAGAATAAATTAATTCTCTCCTACCATCACTATAATTTCTAGAACATTACTCTAAGTTGTGAAGGAAGTCTTGTTTTCTCTTAGAATACAAAAAGTAGGTTGCCACCTGTGTCTTGCAACATATCTGTAAATAACAGATTGCACCAATTATGTTAGTGCGTGGTGGGTTGACCCTGGCTGAGGGCCAGGTGCCCACCAGAGCCGCTCTATCACTCCCCTCCTTCACTAGACAGGGGAGAAAAAGTACAACGAAAAGCTTATGGGTCAAGATAAGGACAGAGATCACTCACTAATTATTGTCACGAGCAAAACAGACTGAACTTAGAGAGGGAATTCATCTAATTTATTACCAAGCAAAACAGAGTAGAGGAATGAGAAATAAAATCAAATCTTAAAACACCTTCCCCCACCCCTCCCATCTTCCCAGGCTCAACTTCACTCCCGGCTTCAACCTCCGCCCCCCTCAGCGGCACAGGGGGATGGGGAATGGGGGTTACGGTCAGTTCATCACACATTGTTTCTGCCGCTTCTTCATCCTCAGGGGGAGGACTCCTCTCATTGTTCCCCCGCTCCAGCGTGGAGTCCCTCTCACGGGAGACAGTCCTTCACAAACTGCTCCAGCGTGGGCCTCTCCCATGGGGTGCAGACCTTCAGGAGCAGACTGCTCTAGCGTGGGTCCCCCACGGGGTCACAAGTCCTGCCAGAAAACCTGCTCTGGCGTGGGCTCCTCTCTCCATGGATCCACAGGTCCTGCCAGGAGCTTGCTCCAGCGCGGGCTTCCCACGGGCTCACAGCCTCCTTCAGGTTTCTCCACCTGCTCCGGCGTGGGGTCCTCCACGGGCTGCAGGTGGAATCGCTACACCCCCTCATCCTCCCTCCATGGGCTGCAGGGGGACAGCCTGCCTCACCATGGTCTTCACCACGGGCTGCAGGGGGACCTCTGCTCCGGCGCCTGGAGCACCTCCTTCCCCTCCTTCTGCACTGACCTTGGTGTCTGCAGAATTTCTTACATCTTCTCACTCCTCTCTCGGCTGCAAAAGCTCTCTCTAACTGTTTTTTTCCTTTCTTAAATGTGTTATCACAGAGGCGCTGATTGGCTTGGCCTTGGCCAGCGGTGGGTCTGTCTTGGAGCCGGCTGGCATTGGCTCTATCAGACACAGGGGAAGCTTCTAGCAGCTTCTCACAGAAGCCACCTCTGTAGCCCCCCCCGCTACCAAAACCTAGCCACGCAAAACCAACACATAGTGTTTTGCTGCCGTGCATTAAAATGAAATGCAGCAGTGGGTATGATTTATAGTAGAATGCACTGGTTTGGTTTCTAAAGCTGATAAGCAGAGAAGCATGAATTATTGAACTGAGTCACAGTTTTACAGAAAAGCGAGTAATCAAGATTTGCTTGCACAAAACAAGAAAGCTGTGACTGAGTTCATTTAATGATGTTTGCCTAACAAAATGGTACACTTAAAGGTCAGCTTAATAGTGGAAATATGATTTCAAGAGAAAGGAATACCTTTGCTGTAGTTGTGTAATTCAACTGGCACATAGACAGTAGAGTATTGAAATAAAGCAGAATCTTACCATTACTTCAAATAGGAGGTTAAAAAAAAAAAAGGAGAGTTATTTTGTATAAAGCAAAGAAAAAAAAATCAACAGTTTTGGGAGGGTGACATTGTAAAGACAGCAAAGACAATAAGGATTCAGATCACATAGAAGTCCTTGAGTGCATCTTAAAATATTCAGTTTACAAATCATAGTAGGTCAGGATTGACTTCTGGTACTTCAGTGTTCTAGATAGGTTAAAACTAACTTTAAAGTGTATCTTCATTTTTCCCTGTGCTTCTGTTTCCAGTTCATTGTAACACAAAAAGCAGAGATGAGTATATATGAAAATTTTTCTTTCTGCATAACCAGAAATAAAAAATAAAAGTTTTTTTATTGACAGATGTCTTTAACTCAGTTCCTAGGGTTACAAAATTCTTCTGTCCTTTCTGTACCAAACCAATATCAACTGTGACATTCTCAAAATTAGAGTACTTGACTGAAAGGAAATAGCACAAAAACATGCCTAGGGGAGTATCTAGAGCTACAATTTTAGGTGAATAATTTCTCAAGGTTGACAAAATTAACACGAAACTTTTAGGTACAGTAAGCAAGGCAAACAAAGGCAGGAAAAAAAACCTCAGAGACTCTATATTTGCTATAACATATTAACTTTTTTCCTGTATTTCATCCTATAAGACTGCAGAGAGTTATCTTATGAAAGCAAGGAAGGTCATGGTTATTGGGTCTAAGGTCATATGGGTCAACCAGGAAAGTCTCTCCATTTTTGCAAAGCTAGTAATAGTCTGGTCTGCACTTTCATGCTGATCCCTGGGGAAGAAATTATCTTCCCCTCCTTCTTGAGGATTTTTTTACTACTGTGTTACTGTCTGGGACCAGTAGGATTCCGCCTAGTTTTCTCTGTGCTGTTCCCTCCAGTATTTTATCTTTGTGAGCATAGCCACTGCTGATGTCTCTTCCTGGAAATACTCTTGCTGAATTTCTCCGGCTTAGGAAGGTTTCTTTCCTTCTCTTATCTCCTCTCAGCATGCTCTTTTTTAGCATAGGGGTCATTTAATCAGTTGTAAGATATCTTTAGCCAGCCTTTAATGAGAACTCTTCTTTCTAGATTACCATGTCTCAAGTTTTCCTTCAGTGCTATCATTGCTTTCCCTTAATCCTTTGTTTTCTCTAAGCACAAGATGTTCAGTTCCTTTTTGCTTTACTCATATATCAAGAGCCTTAAGTTCCAAACAAAAGAGAACACAAAGAAATTCATATCTGAGACGCTCAGAACTATTTCAGCACTTTCACAAAGACTGCAGTCTTGTTATTTAATGACAGCCCCAATTCTCTTTCTGATGGTCTTTGACTACTTCCAGCATTTGCATCAACTGTTTGCAAATCTTCAAAAAGAGATTTAAAATATTTACAAGGCTTTGAGAGTTTTACATTTACTGTCACCTTGTAATGTTATTGATCTTGGATGTGGGTGCTTGCCTTGATTTAGCAACACTTAAAACATTTAAGTTCTATAGTTTGCTTTGACTATTACAAAGTGAAAGAGTCATAGAGAAATAAAGAGTAAACTAGCATGTTTCTAAAGAAAAATAACTTAGCTCATACAGTGTAATAAAGGGTCTTACATAACTCCCACTGGAAAAGTCTTTTTGGGGGCAGAGAATTAAGGAAGGATACTTTATGAAAGTAGAAAATCTCTTCCAGTAAGCAATGGACAAGAGATGTAAAATATAAAGGATGCTAAAAATCCTTCTTGAAGTAGTTGTGCTTTCATTAAATCACACATAGTGTTTAGATACCATAGTGATAAGCTTTCCTTATTGGTATTATTACTAGTGCTAGTCTATATTTATAGTCTAAGGATAAGACCTTTCCCATGAAATATCTGCCAGCCAGACATACAGGTCAGCTGTGCACTACTGCCTGTATGACAGACACACCAGGTACTAAATCTGGGAACAGTTTATGGACTAAGCCCTTTAAAACCTGCAGAAGCACCTAGATGAGGCTGTGTCAAGTACCTTTGTGCAAAAGTTCCTTTGCTCTAAACCCTAACAATTAAGGTACCAGCTGCTTCTCACTTCATTAGTAATATAGGAATAAAGGCTTCTCTGTACTGAATCACAACTGAAATGTTTCATTTCAACATCTATATGGTTTCTAATATTGGGTGTCACTACATAGTTTGGAACCTAAAACCATTTCTGCCACACCAGAGCAATTAAGCTGAGTAAGTCCAAATGATCTCCCTCCCTTCTCTTTTCATGTCATATATAGGCCTGGGGAAAAAAATGATCACTGCAAACAGGCAATTGCTAGAATAGACCTTGTGCCCCGCAATAATTTAGTCTTTGTCACTGTAACACCTGTCCATGTACACAACATTTAATTAGTATAAAATCATATGGGATATAAGAAACAGAAGTTCAACTTATAGTGCTTAAATCACTGGGTTATTATCCAATCGTTACATGTGATTGTAGCTGTGATGTTTTTCTCTCTTATTTTCTTCCAAATTTGGAAAGCTCTGAGTTTATTCCCAACACAAAACAGAAAAATCTTGGAAGTGGCAAAAATTTTCATGAATATCTCTTCCCCAATTTGATTTGTCAGTCTATCTTCTCAGGATCCACTTGAATCTCTTAGAAAGAAATCATAATATTAAGTATGTGGTAGAAAGATAGGCTATATTACTCTGCGGTTAGGTAAAATGAATGCCTTTTCTGTTAGCTTGCAGTCAGTTGGATCTCATTATTCTTCTCTTCCTTCCTTATTTTTTTCCATAAATGGTGAACTGTATCAACTACAGGTATGATCTTACATTTTTTATTATAATGTGTTCAGCATATCCTTAAAAGTACAAAACTGTAATAAGACTGCTTTAAGAACATAGCTAGCTTAAAACCATTCCTGCTTCTTTAGAATGTGATAAGCATTTTGAAATAAGCTTCTATATAGTGAGATTTGCTTCAGTTTAGCAAAGTCTGAGACTGTGATAAAACCTATACAGTTTCTGAATGCCAGTAAAAGTAAAGGCAAAATGGTATTAATTAGCATATGTGAACACAGTCCATACAAACACAGGAAATGCAGCCCATATTCTAAAATTATAAAAGTTCAGATTTCTGTGATTTTATACAAGACAGTAGATGTGTGAGTAAAATACTTGAATTTGATTCATGACAACCTAGTTTCAATCCTGACTCTGAAGTAAACATAGTTGGCTTTAAATACTTAAGATGGTGTCCTAACCACTTGGATTTTAAATATTTGTATGTCTATCTTAGGCCATCTCCTAAGAAAAATTCCCTACTGAAATGGAACATTTTTGTCAGAGATTTTAAAGGAATCTTCTTGCTGTACTAGCATTATTCTTATCCTCATTCCCTATGAAAGCATCTGTTGGACAACTGCTTGAGTTATGCTATCTCAAAATGGGTTTGGGATAGCTACATCTTCATGAAAAGAAAAATTATCAGTTAACAATACAAGACAGACGATAATAGACAATATGTTGGAGTAAAGTTGTATAATTGTCTGCTAGTGAAATACTTAAGTAACATCTGTATAATGAAATTCAACACTGAAATTCAGTGGTTTATTTGATTTTTTTTAGCAATTTACTATAGCTCATTGCCAAACTAATGGTTGAAGTACTTGCTCCTTGAAGCTAATCAGAATGTTTTTCTTTTTTTTTTTAATAAAACTATTATTGCATTCAATACACTCATATATTTTGTAAAGTATCCTTGCATCCATGATTTTTACAATTAAAGAAGTATTATAGAACTTTTAGGAAAATAAAATTAATTTTTGAATTTTGTTAATATTTATTGGTTCTTAAGAAAATGAAAACCTTTTAAAAATATGACAGTTCTTATGAATAATTAATGTTTTAATAAGGATGTTTTTCACTGAGCAATTATTTTGAATGAACACTTCTCTACAGGTTTTAGCTCATGAACATGTTCTACTATTACTACCAATATATATCTGATTCAAAGCAGTGCTCTAGTGAAAGATTGCTCAAACCCATATTCTAAGCATGGTGTGCACTTGAGTGTTTGCGCTTTGAGCGAGAATGCAGAATTAGATAATTGAAATAGAAACAGTGAGCTTTTCCAAACTGCATATCAAGTCTTCTCTATGACAGTATGTGGTGGGTAGACGCTAGCTGGAGGCCAGGTATCCACCAAAGCCGCTCTATCACTCCCCTCCTCAGCTGGGCAGGGGAGAGAAAATATAACAAGAGGCTCTTGGGTCGAGCACAGGGGGATGGGGAATGGGGGTTGTGGTCAGTTCATCACACATTGCCTCTGCTGCTCCTTCCTCATCCTCAGGGGAAGGACTCCTCACACTCTTCCCCTGCTCCAGCGTGGGGTCCCTCTCACGGGACACAGTCCTCCACGAACTTCTCCAACGTGAGCCCTTCCCATGGGCTACAGTTCTTCAGGAACTCCTCCAGCGTGGGTCTCTTCCATGGGGTGTAGCTCTTCAGGAACAGACAGCGTGGATTCCTCAAGAGGTCACAAGTCCTGCCAGCAAACCTGCTCAGGTGTGGGTTCCTCTCTCTACAGGTCCATAGGTCCTGCCAGGAGCCTGCTCCTGTGCAGGCTTCCCACAAGGCCACAGCCTCCTTCAGGTGCGTCCACGGGCTGCAGGTGGATATCTGCTCCACTGTTAACCTCCATGAGCTGCAGGGGGACAGCCTGCCTCACCATGGTCTTCTCCAGAGGCTGCAGGGGAATCTCTGTTCCAGCACCTGGAGCATCTCCTCCCCCTCCTTCTTCACTGACCTTGGTGTTTACAGAGTTGTTTCTCTCACATCTTCTCACTCCTCTCTCTGGCTGCAAAAACTGCTCCTAGGTTGGGTTGGGTTTTTTTTCCTTCTTAAATATATTCTCACAGAGGCACTACCACTGTTGCTGATTGGCTTGGCTTTGGCCAGCAGCAGGTCCATCTTAGAGCTGGCTGGCATTGGCTCTATCAGACATAGGGGAAGCTTCTAGCAGCTTCTCACAGAAACTACCCCTGTTGCCCCCTTACCAAAACCTTGCCACACAAAACCCATACACAGTAAATTCAGCCTAGTAAAAGGCATTTAGATTAATGTCTTAAATACATTTCAGTGGATCATCAGAAAAGTAAGCAGAGCATGATCAGTGTTAAATAGAAAATGTTAGGACCAAAACACTCATTTATGCTACTCCTTGAAATGAAAATCATAGGGCAGGAGAAAAAAAAAAGGAGGAAACAAACAACAACAACAACAAGGTACTACATTTAGTACAACAACATCCCAAAACTGTTTTCCACTCTCCAGTCTATCAATCTATTAATGCAGCCTAGGAGAAAGTAGTCAGATTCATGTTTCCAAGTGTTCCTAAACAAGCAGGTTTGATTAAACTTTTGCTACAACAGGTTTATTAATTTCAGAGTGTAGATATATCAATTAAAACTAATCCATCTTCGAAGTAGGAATAGTTGAAACTTCTTTTACCCTCAGGAAGAGCATGCATGAATCAGTAACTACAAAGCATTGCTCAGCTCCTCCATTTACTTTCATCTTCTAAGGAGATTAATAGCCATCCTTGGGGCACCAGCTGCTTTCTATTTATCAAAGGGATGCCAGGGGCTGGCAGTTCTGCTGAGGACTAAGGGCAAGGCAGGGTATGAAGAGCTAGAAGCACCTTTGGACTCAGGCAGGGGGAGGAGAGACAAATGCAACTGAACCGCCCAAGCACCCCTCCCCACTGCCTATCTGGACATAGGTGTCCTGTTACCCTTCTCAGTTTAGCTAGGTGCCTAGACCTAAGGCCAATGGATTGTGCTGTTTCAAAGAATTGCAATTTAATTTCATTTGAACGTCTCTCCCCTTGCTCCCATGTCAAACCTCAACAAACAGCAAGGCTATCTTTCAGCAAAAAGTATGGTAATTAATGTACTGTGAGTCATGAAATTTCATTTTGGTGAGCCATTTTGCATTTCACATCTCTACTGTCTGTGACTACATCAGAGTCATGCATCTCTCCATTTAATTTTAGCTTTAAACATGACATATTTCCATATCTTTGTCTACTGTTTAAAGTCTCCCCATAGTCAGAAATACATCGTAAAGTCCAGTGAGGTATTTTTGGGTGGTTTGGTTTTCGCTTTTTTTTAATTTTGTCGTTGTTTCTTTTTAACCATTTCTCTTCAAATGTGAGAAAAATATTGAATATCTTGGGTGATATATTAAGACATCAAGCTACAGATCAGTCTGTCATTTATATTTCTCCATATTATTGAAAAGATATGTAAAAAATCGATCTTTTTGTCGTAATAGCTTCTGGATTTTAAGTCTGTCCTCAATTGCAGTGAAGATGGTAGCATTGGACCCAATAATTTAAGAATTATTTAAAAACAATTTTCACACTTCCAGAGTATTGAAATTACTAATAGTTTACAGTTGATATTAATAATATAGACACAAAATTTAAAAATTTCCATTTCCATTTCCATATAGAGAAAATCCCACATGGCTTCAATATACTTCAGATTTTAATATTGATATTTCTATATTTATATTCAGTAGGTTGCACAAAATAATGTTTTGAATATGTTTCCAAATTTTCCAGTCAGTATTCTTTTAGTATTGTGCAGTTCAGCTGCCAAGATTGAGCACCAAGTAATCCTTTATATATTCCCAAAGCAGAATTTAACAAAGTGCTTATTCTGATGGTTGAAATGTATCTTTTGAAGTTCATCTCTCTCAATATTTTAGTTCATTAATGGGGGTAAAAAATGGAAAGAATAATGTATAAGTTAACTTGATAAACTGTTCACAAAATATTATTTTTTTAAAATTCTAATAGTAAGTTTTCACAGGTAGAAATTATATAGCATTATTCCAGTCATGGTATGAAAAGAGCACTTCTATGCACTGTGAAAACTGTTATCTATTACTTCAGCTGAAACAGAATAATTTTTGAAATGTGATTACTAAATATTTCCTACAAGCTGTTTACAGTGCAAATTACTTCCAGAAATTATCTGGCAAGATAGAAAAATATATTGTTTGTTTCATAGATGAGAAATTATCATAATTAGCAGAAAAGTAAAAATAATTAGAATTACACTTTTCAAGATTAGTCCAGCCTTTCTCTGTCCTAAAGCAACTCCTCTTTTTTATTTTTCTCTTTTGAAGTGTCCTTGAGTAAAAACTGAAAACAAAGTACTTCAGAATTATATCATAAGAAAGTTTTATGAAAAATAGTAATCCTTACTAGAGTAAGAAATAAATTAATATCTGCCGAGCAGTACAAAACCATTCAAACTAGAACTGTGTTGACCTGTCTCCTGGACAACAAATGAAGAAGCAGGGTAGGCAGATTGAGTCTGTGTATGTTAGGGGCCAAAGAAGGAGCTAATGGATGGTGGTAATTACAGGGTGGTGATTTATCAAAGCTAATATGCCCCAGTCTTCAGTACTGGTACACCTATGCTCATGTTAAATCTAAGATCTTTGCACAGAGCTTCATAGTACCATTTGTTTCACAGGATCACAGTACAACTCAATTTGGAAGGGACCTTGAGAGGTCTCCAGTCCAACTTCTTGTTCAAAACATGATGGACTGTGAGGCTGGACCATGTTACTCAGGGATTTATCCAGTTTGATCTTTAAAACCACCAGTGATGAAGTTGAACCAGCTGTGTCAACACTATCTTCTGTACCAGGCTTTTGGAGAAAAGGAACTGAATTTCAGGTTTACCTGGAATGGAAGAAAACACCAAGATGAGAATGGTGGAAAGGTATAAAGGAGAAGTTCATGATAGTCATTGCCATAGGCTGTTTATTAAAACCTAACTTACTGGCTTATTGCAAAAATGCAACATGATTCTGAGATCTATATCATTAAATATGTTTCAGGAACTGAATCTTGATAATAAATCTGAAAGAAAACAAAATAATGTCAGAATTTGGGTATTCTGTACCAGTTTAAAAATACCAACCATATTCTTAGATTTCTAAGTTAGGTCTGAATGCTGATTGATCTACACCTATGAACAAGAGCTCTTCTGGGATTTCCAGAGGTCAGAGAGAGTGTTGAAGCGAAGCATTTCATGAGATAATTCTCCTTTAAATATGCACTGATGACATCTTTCCCTTGATCTCAACTGGCAAATGTCCATATTGTGAAACCTAACATGCAATAAGAGCTTAAAATAAAGTCCTCCAAAATTGGTCAGTTAGGAATACTGAGGTTTTGCAAGATTAATTTCTTTTCTGTAAATATTGCTGTTCCATTAAAGCCTGTGAAAATTCCTTTTAGTCAAAAGGTATTTTTGTGGAGTTATGAATCTTAGGGACTAACATATGATCACACATGAAATCAGCAACACCAGAAACACTCCTCTCTCTCTTCCATGTCATATAAGATCATCCCTGTAAAGCAGTATAATAGATAGCAGGTATCTGAAATATATCTGCTTATCTGCTTATGAATAATCATCTCACAAGCTGTAACATAGCTTTTGTTTATGTCTTTTAAATGGCTCTTAGCTGTGGCAGGAAACTTAGTAATAGGAAAGACTAATTTTGTTTCATATGTTTTGTGTTCTGGTCATACACAATTCACTAGAGGCACAGTATAATCTCATTAGCCTTCCTCATGCCAAGAGTTTTCTTGTGTTGCGTTGATGACTTCCAGCATGTTTCATGTAAGTTTTATTTTCTTTTATCTAGTACTCTTTATTCTTGGAAATAAAAAGACAAATGAGATAATCAGGTATAATTTTGTTTTTCTCATTATCCATATTACATTACAGTAATCCCTGGGCAATACAAGTACTTAAGTTGTGTGGATAATATTGCAATGGACTTTCTGGGTGAAGCATATATATTGTGGTGAGTTGACCTTGGCTGGACGCCACCAAAACACTGGTGTGTTATCAACACCTTTCTAGTTACTAATGCAAAGCATAGCACTATGAGGGCTGCTATGGAGAAAATTAACTTCATCCAGAACCCAATACAATCTCCACCCCTTATTACATACCAATTGCATCATGCTCAGGTCCCACTTAATTTAATACATCTATATATGTATTAAATTAATTACATAAATTAAACATATATATATTCTAACCATTATATTGTATTTAATTCTTGTTACTGAAATCCCTTCTTACAAACACTTACAACTAAAACTACATACTTAAACCATCTTTACACCCAACATAGAGATTTATACATTCTTATTAGCTACCATCCCCTGTCCTTTAACAGATAGATATTACTCTCCCATTCCATGGGCTTCCTCCACTCCTTCAGACATTCACAAACAGACTATAACTTGGGCTGCATCTGTCCACATCCCATGGGTGTTCAAGACAGAACAAGCAGTATGTTTGATTGTTGGGCACCAACTGGCTTGGTTTGAGTCATCATTGCACTCATCTGGTTCCTTGCAATCTCAGTCTTCATTGGTTCAGGTCATTCCTGCTAGATTACTTCCTACAACATACAACTCACATCACAGACTATTTTTCCCCCCAAGGTAAAATCTCCTTGAGCCACACATCGGGGCTTCCCATCCTTCTGCATTACCTACCAAGTACACTGAGGTCCCTGAGCAAAGACAATTCCATGAATGGGTTTGCTTTTTCCCACAGGAGGATCAATCCACACCACCTTTCCCAGTCACTTCCCTATGTGCACTACAGGGACCTTATCTCCTCCCACAGCAGTACGTGGAGGGTTTGTTTGGGCAGGACCAGGACAGTTAGCAGATCTGCTGGTGTTAACCAGCCAAGTGGTTTCTGCTAAATTTGTATCCCAGTGCTTCCATGCCCCACTGCCCAATGCTCTCAACATAGTCTTTAACAGTCCATTATATCTCCCAATCTTTCCAGAGGCTGGTGGGTGCTAGATGTGATACACCCACTCAATGCTGTGTTTCTTTGCCCAGGAGTTTATAAGGTTATTTTGGAAATGAGTCCCATTGTCCAATTCAATTCTTTCTGGGGTACCAGAAATTTGGCTTTCAAGGCCTAGGATGGTGTTTCGGGCAGTGGCATGGTTTACAGGGTATGTTTCTAGCCAACCAGTAGTTGCTTCCACCATGGTGAGAATGTAGCACTTGCCTTGGCATGTTCATGGCAGTGGTCCAATATAGTCAATTTGCCAGGCATCGCCATATCGAAAACACAGTCACTGTCCTCTATTCCAGGGAGATTTTACTTGTGTGGCTTGCTTGATTGCAGCAGGTTTCACATTCATGAGTGACCTGTATGATGGCCTCCATGGTCAGGTCTACCCCTCGATCACAAGCCCATCTGTATGTTGCATCTGTCTGTAGATGTCTCAATGTTTCATGGGACCATTGAGCTACAAATTGCTCACTCTTATGCTCCCAGTTTGGGTCCACCTGAGCTACTTCAGTTTTGGCAGCATCATCTACCTGTTCATTGTTTCAATGTTCTTCAGTGGCGTGGCTTTTGGGCATGTAAGCATGTACATGACATACCTTTAGAGCCTGGGCAGCGATGTGGGACCCCACACAGCAGTTTTCAACTTCTGATGGTTTCCTGCCACATGACAAGATCCATCAGGAAACAAAGCATAACACCTTTCATCTTCTTATAACTCATTATATGGTGGTGCCTCTTGGGCATAAGCCACCTCCTCAGGCAATGCTCCAAAATCTCTGCCTTCAGGGCAGTCCATGATCTCTTCCAGGATTCCTGGGCCATTGGATTTCCCTAGTTGAACTCGTTGCATGATCAATGCTACCCACTTACTCCACGTAGCGCTGGTTGTGTGATGTGTGGAGGGGAAGTTTCCTTTGAACATCCAGTGTAGCATGGACAACCGTGGTGCCAAGAGGAGATATGCTTCTGCAGCAACAACTTCTGTGGCTCGAACTCCCTCATATGCTGCTAGTATCTCTTTTTCAGTTGGGGTGCAGTGGGCTTCTGATCCTCTATACCCCTGGCTCCAAAACCCTAATGGTCAACGTTTCTCCTGATGTTTTCTGCCAGAGGCTCCAGGTGAGACTATGCTCCCCAGCTGCAGTGTAGTACATTTTGCACAGCTGATCCTGTTTAATATGCTCAAAGGCTTGCTGTTGCTCAAGGCCCCACTCAGAAGAGATCTTCTTTCGGGTTACTCAGTAGAGAGGGCTCACAAGCTGACTATAACCTGGAATATACATTCTCCAGAACCCTACAATGCCTAGGAAAGTTTGTGTTTTCTTCTTGTTAGCTGGTGGAGAAATAGTTGCTATCTTGTTGACCACATCCATAGGCACATGACGGTGTGCATCCTGCCATTTTATTCCCAAGAACTGAATCTCCTGTTCAGGTCCCTTGATTTTGCTTTTCTTTATGGTGAAACCAGCTTTCAGAAGAATCTGAATTACCTTTTTTCCCTTCTCAAACACTTCTGACTTGTTGCCCCACATGATGATGTCAATGTATTGTAGATGTTCAGGGGCATCACCCTTTTTCAGTGCAGTTTGGATTAGTCCATGACAAATGGTAGG
Organism: Balearica regulorum gibbericeps; assembly: GCF_011004875.1. Lineage (NCBI taxonomy): Eukaryota > Metazoa > Chordata > Aves > Gruiformes > Gruidae > Balearica > Balearica regulorum. Next base: position 47,726,956 of record NC_046188.1, on the reverse strand, counting down.
GCTGTGCTTCCACCCCGATGCAGTCATAGAATCATTTAGGTTGGAAAACACCTTTAAGATCATCAAGTCCAACTGTTAACCTAGCACTGCCAGGTCCACCACTAAACCATGTCCCTAAGTGCTACATCTACAGGTAAATACAGTTGATTCCAGGTGTATTGGACACCCCTCCACATGAAAGCAAACTGTGGCCCACACTCTGCTGCCCAAGGAATTGATAAAAACGCATTGGCAATGTCAGTTGTAACATATCATTTGGCTGCCTTTGACTCCAGTTCATATTGGAGTTCTAACATGTCTGGTACAGCAGCACTCAGTGGTGGTGTCACTTGATTCAGGCCATGATAGTCTACCATTAACCTCCACCCTCCATCAGACTTTTGCACTGGCCATATGGGACTATTAAAAGGTGAATGAGTCTTGCTGATAACTCCTTGGCTCTCCAGTTGATGAATCAGCTCATGGATGGGAGCCAGGGAGTTTTGGTTTGTGCGATATTGCTGCCGGTGGACCATCCTGGTAGCAATTTGCACCTGCTGTTCTTCAACTCACAGTAATCCCACAATAAAGGGATCTTCCAAGAGGTCAGGCAGGGTAGACAGGTGTTTGATATTCTCTGTGTTCACAGTGGCTACACCAAAAGCCCATCAGTACCCCTTTGGGTCTTTGAAGTAACCTCTCCTGAAGTAGTCTGTGCTAAGAATACAAGAGGCCTCTGGGCCAGTGACAGTGGGGTGCTTCTCCCACTTGTCCTCTATTAAGCTCACCTCAGCCTCCAATACAGATAAATCTTGGCATCCCCCTGTCACTCCAGAGATCCAGATGGGTTCTGTGCCCCTATACACTAATGGCACCAGTGTACACTGCACCAGTGTGTACCAGAGCCTTATAATTTCATGAGTCTGATGTGCCAGATGATTGAATCCACACAGTCCAGTATACCTGGTCATCCCATTCCTCCTGGCTGAAGGCATTGCTGTTCCTCATTAGAGTATTTGCTGTATGACTCTTGCAGTGCCAGACCAGATGTCCCCTCACCAGGATCAAGGGAGGCGATTTCAGTTCTTCTGTGTCTGGGAGATTGCTGATTACTTTCTTGTGTTTCTACAGCAACTATGCAGAGAGCCTTCTTGGATGACCCCTTCTTAACAGCTATTTTCCCTCTCAGTTTGCGTACACATGCTTCCAGCTGAAAGGTGGGCTCCCCATTCCACTTCCTCCTGTCCTCCCCCTGGTCACATAGGAAGAACAAGAGTGTGCCACACGGCATGTGCCTGGGTCTTCCTTTCCCTCTGACTGGTGCAGGACAGAACTGATTTTGCGAGGCTCTCCTGACAACCAAGGTGCTGGCCTGTAAGGATGAGGAGGTACAGACATTTTCTTCCGATTTTGGACCCAAAAAGACAGTCTCTCTATAGTTGGTGTATTCATATCTGGGCAATACATTGCTGCCAAGCTGTTAGAATATGATGCCGGGGCACTCTGAATCACCCTCCTCCACATGGCCCGAGTGCACAGGACATAGAATCATAGAATCATAGAATAGCCTGGGTTGGAAGGGACCTCAAAGATCATCTAGTTCCAACACCCCTGCTGCGAGCAGGGACACCCTCCACTAGACCACGTTGCCCAAAGCCTCATCCAACCTGGCCTTCAACACTTCCAGGGAGGGGGCATCCTCTCTGGGCAACCTGTTCCAGTGCCTCACCACTCTCATAGTAAAGAATTTCTTTCTAACGTCTAATCTAAATCGACCCTCCTTCAGCTTAAACCCATTATCCCTTGTCCTGTCACTACACTCCCTGATAAACAGTTCCTCACCATCTTTCCTGTAGGCCCCTTCAGATACTGAAAAGCCGCAATTAGATCTCCCTGGAGCCTTCTCTTCTCCAAGCTGAACAACCCCAACTCTCTCAGCCTGTCCTCATAGGAGAGGTGCTCCGTCCCTCTGAGCAGCTTTGTGGCCCTCCTCTGGACTCTCTCCAACAGCTTGATGTCTCTTCTGCACTGGGACCCCCAGAGCTGGATGCAGTACTCCAGGTGGGGTCTCACAGGAGCGGAGTAGAGGGGCAGGATCACCTCCCTCGACCTGCTGGTCACACCTCTTTTGATGCAGCCCAGGACATGGTTGGCTTTCTGGGCTGCAAGCACACACTGCCGGCTCATGTTGAGCTTCTCATCAATCAATACCCCCAAGTCCTTTTCCTCAGGGCTGCTTTCAATCCATTCCTCGCCCAGGCTGTAGTTGTGCTTGGGATTGCGCCAACCTACATCCTCTGGAACTTTGGAGATCTTATTATCATCTAGCTCACTGTAGATGACTTCCAGCACCACTAATTCTCTCACGTACTGGATGCCTTCATCTGTGGTAGTCCACTTTCCTGGGGAGTTCACAAGATCTTCTTTGAATGGATATCTTGACCTCACACTTGAGAGGAGCTGTCTCCAGAGACTGCAAATTACTGCCTTTTTTTCCAATTCCTCTCTCAATTGGCTAGTTTCTAGTGTAGGAACCCAGCTCTTGGGCTTCCCTACCTTCCAATGGCTGACTGTTATCCCAGCATTGTAGCAGCCAGGCAGCAATCCACTCACCTGTCTGGTGGCTGTAATCTTTCTACTTGTCTCAAAGTTCTGATGAGGTCAGGGATGGGGTAGTTTCCACTTCCTTTCTGAATTCTCTCACTTCTTCCTCCAATTTCTGTTGAAGGACCAGCTTCTTAATCAATTTTTTCCTCTTCTTCTTCCTCCTTTACTAATTGATGATATGGACCCACTGTTCTCCTTGTCCACTCTTTTTTTTTCACTACTGGGGCAATTACAGTAGTTGTTGTTATTTGGGTCCCTATCTCAATCACAGTCCTCTCAGAGTACTGAGCTGTGGCTCAATAGGCACAGGACCCAGTACAGTTCTAGAAGCTGTTGGTTTTCATTGTGGTAGTCAAAGCACCCTTCTATCAGGTGGCATGTCAGTTTGCCAGGGTTGCTTGCCTGTTCAGGTGTAAAGTCCCAGGTTATGGGAGGTGATAACCATCCTAGCAGTCTGCCCAAATCCTTCCACACACCCTGCCACCCAGAGACCAGCTGTGTCAGGGCACATTTCAGTGTCACCTCACCCAAAAATTGTCTTCTCTTACACCAGGACGAGACCAGATTCCACAAAATCCATAATGTGCCAACCACATTAATTAGTAGTATTAAACAGTTCACACAAGGGTGAACAAGAACCTTGGGAGCCTGCATAATAAAACCATCTACATCAATCCCGGATAGGGAGAGGGAGATGTATTCCCTCATCTTCTCCACAAGATAGCTCCCCCAGCACAGCAAGGCCATCAATGCCAGGGCAAAGCACATAGCCATTGTTTGTATTAACATGTTCCCAAGCTCAGCAAAAGAACGAGATAAGCAGTGGAGCCAACAAACTCCATGCAGAGTTTGCACAGGAGCTTGCATCTTAATACTATATATACAACAAGTATAGCTATAGCATGCTTAATACAAAACTGCCATTGTCTTGTGCCCCACTTTGGGGGCCAAAAAGGACTGTGGTGGGTTGACCTTGGCTGGACACCAGATGCCCACTAAGCCGCTCTATCACTCCCTTCCTCAGCAGGATGGGGCATGAGAAAATAAGATGGAAAAAACCCCCATCAGTTAAGATAAAGGAAGCTTAATAAAGCAAAAGCAAAGGTCGCATGCAGAAGTAAATGAAAACAAAAGATTTATTCTCTACTTCCCATCAGCAGGCGATGTCCAGCCACATCCCAGGAAGCAGAGCTTCAGAATGCATAGCGATTGCTCTGGAAGACAAACATTGTAAATAACAAATGCTCCCCCACCTCCCTCTTTCTCTCGGTTTTTATTGCTCAGCAGATGTCATATGGTATGGAATATCCCTTTGGTCAGTTTGGGTCAGCTGTACTGGTTATGTTTCCATCCCCTCCCAAGATTTTGCCCACCCCCAGCCTATTGGTGAGGGGGGCAATGTTGGAGAGACAGCTTTGATGCTGTGTGAACACTGCTGAGCAGTAGCCAAAACTGAGGGTGTTCCTCAAGGGTCGATATTGGAACTGGCGCTGTTTAACATCTTTGTTGGTGACATGGACAATTGTATTCAGTGCACCCTCAGCAAGTGTTCCAACACCACCAAGCTGTGTGGTGTGGTTGACACACTGAAGGGAAGGGATGCCATCCAGAGGGACTTTGACAGGCTTGAGAACGGGGCAAAATACTACACATAGCTAAAGCATTACAGTCTAATGGCTAGACCAAGGAAATTGGAGACACAGGACTCCTGCTTTCTGTTAAAACTGGGTAAACCACAAATCAGCAAACAACTGATCTGGTACATTAAATTTTTTGCTTCCCTTGTAGTATCTGGGAAAGACTTCATTATTTCACCTCATATTATACACAGCTATTAACAAAAATTTTGTATGAAGCTGTTCCTATGTGCTGACTAAACTAACTGCAGACAAGTAATTTGTGAATAATTGTCTTTGGCTATGTCTGGTAACTTTAATATCTGTACTGTGTTTATTTGGTGTCTGGGTGCTATCATTTATTTTCCTTGTTTAACTCAGAGATTAATATTTTCAGTTTAGACACATTAAAATCACTGGGTTTGCCTCTCTTTATGAAGTTATTAATTATTCAGACTAATACATGTATCCCAAGCAAGCTCTCCACATGAAACTAATTGTCACTGAAATCCTGAAATTTTATTTGCTCCTTAATGTTTGGCACATTAAAAAAAAAAAAAAAAAAAAAGAAAAAAGACCAAAGCCTATTAAAAGGAATGGATACTGAACAGGGATCTGGAACTTAGATATATAATGCCATGATCTTTTTGTACAGTTTTCATTCTGGATCATATAACTAATGATGTGATCCAGAATTTCAATTTAGCTAAATTGTTGGTTTTAAAACAATTTAAAGCATTGCATTCACCATAAGAGTAGAATTTTGAAGTACAGTTGAAACTATTTATAGAGTTAAGCTGAATTTGCTAAATAATTTCAGCATACACAAAAATGACATAATTACAAAAGAAACATTGAAAAAATCAGCATGTTGCAAAATTAGTTGCTATTTGCTACCCTTTTGTTTCAGGTCATTTCTCTCAAAAGTTAAAAAAAAAAAAAAAAAGAGCAGTTATATCACAAATTTTAAAGATGAATAGAACCTAATGCACTTGATTCAATAGACTTTGAATGCTCAATAGAAATGGCTGAAGACACAAGGGGTATTTATTGGATATCCCTAAGAGGTTTGCAAATCGTCCTTCTCCAAAGTAGGTATCATTCTGTAATATAAAAATATATATAGCGTTTAAAATATTAACTACTTTTCAGAAGTAAGCTAAGTAATGACTCTAATATGCATTGATAAGGTGCTTACACTGAATAAATGTGATTTTGGTTCAGCTCTCCTGTTTCTCAGCATAAGTGGAATTTGACTTGTCATATTTGTGCGGCTGTTCTTTTTGACTTGCTGTGTCAAAATTGCAACCACACACTATAAGCAAGATACCATACCAAACTTAAGCAATAGACTGCTAGAACAAATCCGAACAATGTAGGCATGTTTCCATTTTTTTAATGATAACCTAATAATTACACGTGTATGTGATACTGGTGCCTATCCAGTTTTGAATAAAGGTGCTTGCCCAACTAGTAGATTTTGTTGAAGATTTATATATGTCTACAGACAGCTTGGCCTATGGTATTAGTTACAGGTAGCTTTTACATGTTGTTACACAATTCTAAACAAAATCAAATTATGTGACCCCTATGCAATAGTATGCTTTCCACCAATACAGGATCCTTTTTCTTTTCAACATCTATAAGGGTACAGCTTTTTAGTACATAACTAAAGGCTTCATTAGCACTGCTGAACCATGGCTATACCCTTGTTATAAGAATTACTTTTGTTATGCTCTAAAACCTCTAAAGCCATCTGTGTTTGTATCTGTGGGGCCTCTGGTATCATCCTGTGCCTCTACTTTCTGGGCTTCTGCTATAATCATGGAGCCCATTACAATTTCATGACTGTTTACCCTGAGAACTTCGAAGGAGTAGTAAGTTATATAGAGATACATGTACACATAAATATTATATCTTTTTATAATAAATATTATATCTTCTTATAAATATGAAATGTGTTGATGTTTCACAAACATAATGCTTTTGAAACTACACTTTCATTAATATCTATCTAAACTTGTTTGATTTTTTTCGTGTTATAAGAGTCTGGCAGATTTGAGATGTTAGCTCCTTGTTTCTTTGTCTTTTCAAGCACTGAGTAGCAATATTTTTCTGTGCACTGTCGCCTAAATATTTTTAGCTAAGTCATTTTTTTTCAAGTCAAACATTTTATTAAGCCCAAAATACAATGTTTAAGGTTTTCATTTGTGCAGGAAGAAAGCAAGCCTAAGTGATCAATGTGATTCATGGTTTATAATTTAATGATGGCTATGTTTGAGGTTTACGAATGCACTAGTCACATAAGTTTGATTTTGTTGGCACACTTACCAATTAATTTTTCATGAGGTTCCTTCATGAACAATTGCAATGATTTTGTTATGGACAACTACATTTCTACATTTTTCTCTCTAGCCAAAGCAAAGAATTTTTACCGTACAGTTTAAAATTAAATTAGTTCAGAGGTATTTTTTTTCATAAATAACAATTACTAAATATTTTTAATGATGTTTTGTGGTGGGTTGACCCTGGCTGGGGGCCAGGTGCCCACCAGAGCCGCTCTATCACTCCCCTCCTTCACTAGACAGGGGAGAAAAGTACAACGCAAAGCTTATGGGTCAAGATAAGGACAGAGATCACTCACTAATTATTGTCACGAGCAAAACAGACTGAACTTAGAGAGGGAATTCATCTAATTTATTACCAAGCAAAACAGAGTAGAGGAATGAGAAATAAAACCAAATCTTAAAAACACCTCCCCCCACCCCTCCCATCTTCCTGGGCTCAACTTCACTCCCGGCTTCAACCTCCGCCCCCCTCAGCGGCACAGGGGGACGGGGAATGGGGGTTATGGTCAGTTCATCACACATTGTTTCTGCCGCTTCTTCATCCTCAGGGGGAGGACTCCTCTCATTGTTCCCCTGCTCCAGCATGGAGTCCCTCTCACGGGAGACAGTCCTTCACAAACTGCTCCAGCGTGGGCCTCTCCCATGGGGTGCAGACCTTCAGGAGCAGACTGCTCCAGCGTGGGTCCCCATATTTTAGTGCTGAAAAGCCTTTTGGGGGAATTTTGGGGTTGAGAAGTAATAGAGCCTGTAAATACATATCAGAGGTTCTTTCTGCATTAGTTACCAGCTAAAATCCTCTCCTGGATTTTCCAGTAGGAGGAAATTGTAGGTATATCATCATCCAGACTTTTGATTGCACTGAAAAATTGTGCTATGGGAGGCAAGCTGAAGATGTACATTGTAATAATCCAGAAATTATACAGACAGTAAAAGGAGAATTATTTCTATGTTTGCTTTGAGCAGATTCTGGCTATTGATTGTAATTACTGCATTTAAGAGAGCACAGAACCTGGTTTTGCTACTGCCCATTATTTCAATGATTATGTACTTTTTGACATGGCAGAGCAGATATGCACCTTCTGACAGAGGCACTTTGTGTTCCTGATTATTCACATATGTTTGACTTAATTTGAAAATACATTATTACATGCGTATAAATGTTCCTGAGAACAGCTTAGGAAAGGAATAGGAAAGCAGAGTATTCCACCATGAAGAAGAGAATTTGGGGAAATTTCAAAGACTATTTCAAAGACACAAAATTAATAAAAATTAATAAAAATATTACTGCTTTTTACACATCTTTTCTATGTTACGGTTCTTAGATCCTCATGATGATAACAACACTATTATTAATTAATGAGAAGTTGTTCAGCTTTAATTTCTCTCTTTCATAGAGAAAAGCTGGTATGTTTGTATCACTTGAATTTTGATGATAAGAACCCTCATTGTGTGGACTTTTCCCCTTAGTTTTTCATCTTGCTGCCTTTTGGGATATATACTAATACATGAAGCACTGGGATTAAGCCAGCTGTTTTCTGTCTTTTAACTTTCTGCTAGTCTTCAAGTCACAGAGTCCACAGAACTGCAGGCTCTCATATGAGAATAAGGCCACTATTCACTATGAAGGATGATTAATGTCCCTGCACCGCTACCCCGAGGAACTGACCTTCGCACTGGTGAAACTTGAATCAGTGAGAAATCCCTATCTCATCTTTCATTAAAATTACCCATCATGACCACAGTGTGGCCGAGATATTGGACAGTTAAGTGGATCACAAAATGATCTTTTCTCATGAATAAGTGCAAGCTCTCCCATGTATATTTTTTACAAATGCTATCTGTGTAGGAACTGAAGCAAAGGAAATGTGTATGTGTGTGAGGGGGAGAACAATGCATAATGTATGGTTATTTTTCCTTTCTCTCTCACGTGGCATTTCTGTTCTTAAATAGCTCAGCTGTAATATTAGCAATTACATGAATCATTCTATGTGATTTTAACCTTCTCGGTTGTTATATAACAATAGCTTAGAAGTTCTAGAAATCACTTTCATTATGGCTGTGAAACTGTTCAATTATTCAATTGTATTTTTAAGAACAAACTATTTTCTGAGTGTTCTTTCTATTGCTTTTGGAAAATTATCCCAGCAAATCTGTCATACTCTGGCACTTATACATCTTAAGAGTAATGCAATTAGAGCTCATTACTTTTTTTTTTATTTTATGTTATATTTATACCTCGTTCCCTAAGCATCCACCCCATGGACTTCCACATAAGCAGACTGTATGTAAGCAATGTCTGCTTCCACTATTTTCAGGAGTTATTTGTTTCTTCTTTCATTTTTGGAAAATGCCTATCATATATAGTCAATGGGGAAAAAAATTAAGCAGTAAAAAAGCCAATACCTGTAAAGCCAATGGCAAAAAAATATTATTGAATTTAGTGGTACAAATGCAATCTCTAAATGTAACTGTGATATTAATGAATTACTTCACATAGTATAGACATGTAGAAAGTTCAGCAATTGGTAGTGAGACTGCATTGCTGTAGAAGAAACTTCTGGGGGAAAAAAAGGTAATTTTTCTCTGTACAGAAGTTCTATTTGATTAAATGGCATTTCAATATAGTGAATTTTAAATTTCCAATTTAAGGAAGTTATGAGCCCCTGTATTCTTATAGATATGTGCCATAATACAGACAGGAAAAGAAGAGAAGTTCTAGAGTTATGTTCATTCTAAATACTGCTGGAAGCTTGCATGAATTTATTGTCTCTGTTTTCAATAGTATATTAATATTCATATCATAATGGCAAAATAGGGGGTAAAGGATTTGCGTATTTGTATTTAGGAGAATAAAAAAGAAATACCAAAGTCCTTCAAAATGCATTTTAAAACTAGAGCTGTGCTGATTGAAAAATACCAAAGCAATAAATAAACAACTATATCAAAAAGCTTAAAATCTTAAGGAACTCAGAAAACATAGTCTCAGAAGGCTGCTGAGTGACATTGTGCTGCTGTTTGGGACTTACATCTGAAATTTTGATAGCTTTTTACCTGATAAATATTCAGTAACATTTGCTTGTTTCTTTCTTGGTGCTACAGAAAAGTTAATTGCATTCTTTTCAGTACTTTTCAGTGTCATGGCCACTTGTGTTCCAAACTGCAAGTGCCCTTTCTAGGATGGCTGCAGCAACTCCTTCAGATATTTTAAATTAATTTAAATTAATTTAGATTAAACTGAAAAAGGGTAGATTTACATTGGATATAAGTAAGAAATTTTTTATGATGAGGGTGGTGAGACACTGGAACAGGCTGTTCAGAGAAGTTGTGGATGTCTCGTTATTGGAAGTGTTCAAAGTCAGGTTGGACGGGGCTTTGAGCAACCTGGTCTAGTCGAAGATGTCCCTGCCCATGGCAGGGGTGTTGGACTAGATGATCTTTGAGATAACCTTCCAATCTGAACCTTCCTGTGGTTCTATGGTTTTACATATGTAAAATGCTTTGAGAATTTGTTTTGGGTAATGAAAAGTGTTGCCTAAATTCACTGTAATACACTGATTTTTATAGCTAGCAGATCTACAGATTTATTTATTTATTTATTTATTGTTTATGTGAAGAAATCCTTGGATATTCCATTCTTTCTCTCCTTTGCCTCATCAAAAGAATTTAGAAAATCATACAAGTGTTCTTTCTTCTTTTTCCTCTACCAGAAGGTTTAGATATTAATTTACCTCATTCCAAGCTGATCATTAATTAACACGAGAGCGATGAACTCAAGAGGAGAGAAACATGGAAGTAATAAGACAGATAGTTGTGCTGCCTTGTGGCTCAGAATTATGAGTTCAGTGCCTAAACTTCTGCTCTGAACTGCCTGTAGGCTTTGATTAAATGCATATGCTATTCACTTGTTTGCTTTTCTCTAATATCTTTTTGAAAAACTGAGGCTTTGTTTCAGAAAAATCTTTTCTTCTGACAAAATATTCTTTTACTTCTTTACATAGTAAGCACTTGTCTGCAGATCTGTGTCAGGGCCTATGCCAGTAAGATCCATCACTGAGACAGGGTGAAGGAAACGGTAGGGTGAGGACCTCCATATAAAGCAACTCCCAGGGCAGGGGGCTCAGCCCTGGCAGAGGTTCCTGCAGAGCTGCCTTCTCTGGACCACCAGCTGCACTCTCTCTCAGATGGCCACTCTGAGTCTCAGCAGCCAAACCTTCAGGAGAGTGAGGATGCACTCACAGTCCTGGTAGTTACTATAAACTCTGACTGAATTTAGTTGAATCTCTTCAGTGTTAGATATGTTTGAAAAAAGTTCCTGATTATTTTTGCTGAGTTCCAGGTATGAAGAGAGCCAGAACCTCCTCTGAGCAGGTGACTTCTAGATCTCCCTTCCTAGTATGTCTTTCATATGTCTTCTGCATTTGTTTTAAACCCCTAGTCCTTCATCACCTCTTCTTGTTCCACTGAAGTTGAACAATTATTTTGTCAATGATGAAAGGAGAAACAACAGTCACAAAGTTAAGTTTATAATTTGATGCTGGTACTGACTCTGTGTCCTCGCATTGCAAATCATAGAATCATAGAATGGTTTGGGTTGGAAAGGACCTCAAAGATCATCTAGTTCCAACACCAGACCATGTGCAGCATCTTGTTGAACTTCATGTGGTTCACACGGGCCCACCTCTCCAGCCTGTCAAGGTCCCTCTGGATGGCATCCCTTCCCTCCAGCGTGTCAACCACATCACACAGCTTGGCGTCATCAGCAAACTTGCTGAGAGTGCATTTGATCCCACTGTCCATGTCGCCGACAAAGATGTTGAACAGTGCCAGTCCCAGTACCGACCCCTGAGGAACACCACTCGTCACTGTTCTCCACTTGGACACTGAGCTATTGACAACAACTCTTTGAGTGTGACCATCCAGCCAATTCCTCATCCATCAAGTGGTCCATCCACCGAATCCATGTCTCTCCAATTGAGAGACAAGGATGTTGCACGGGACAGTGTCAAATGCCTTGCACAAGTCCAGGTAGATGACGTCAATTGTCCTTCCCTTGTCCACCGACACTGTAACCCCATCGTAGAAGGCCACCAAATTCGTCAGGCATGATTTGCCCTTAGTGAAGCCATGTTGGCTGTCACCAATCACGTCCTTATTTTCCATGTGCCTTACCATAGTCTCCAGGAGTGTCTGCTCCATAATCATGCCAGGCATGGAAGTGAGACTGACCTGCCCGTAGTTCCCTGGGTCTTCCTTTTTACCCTTCTTAAAAATGGGGGTTATATTTCCCCTTTGCCAGTCAGTGGGAACTTCGCCAGACTGTCAGGACTTCTCAAATATGATGGAGAGTGGCCTGGCCACTTCATCCACCAGTTCCCTCAAGACACGCGGATGCAACTCATCAGATCCCATGGACTTATGCACCTTCAGGTTCCTTAGATATTCTCAAACCTGATCTTGTCCTACAGTGGGCGGTTCTGCATTCTCCCAGTCCCTGCCTTCTGTGATTTGGGCAGTGTGGCTCAAGCGTTTGCCAGTGAAGACTGAGGCAAAGAAGTCGTTGAGTACCTCAGCCTTCTCCATATCCTGGGTAACCAGGTCGCCTGTTTCATTCCAGAGGGGACCCACATTTTCCCTTGTCCTCCTTTTATCACTAACATAAACCTATAGAAGCTTTTCCTGTTGTCCTTGACATCCCTGGCCAGACTAATTTCTATCAGGGCTTTGGCTTTCCTGACCTGCTCCCTGGCTGCTCGGACAATTTCTCTGTATTCCTCCCAGGCTACCTGCCCTTGCTTCCACCCTCTGTAGGCTTCCTTTTTTTGTTTGCCTTTGCCCAGGAGCTCCTTGTTCATCCACGGGGGCCTCTTGGTGTTTTTGCTTTACTTGCTCTTTGTTGGGATGAATCGCTCCTGAGCTTGGAGGAGGTGACCCGTGAATATTAGCCAGCTGTCTTGGGCCCCTCTTCCTTCCAGGGCTTTGTCCCATGGTATTCTACCAAGCAGATCCCTGAAGAGGCCAAAGTCTGCTCTCCTGAAGTCCAGGGTAGTGAGCTTGCTGCGTGCCCTCCTCGCTGCCCTGAGGATCTTGAATTCCACCATTTCGTGGTCACTGCAGCCAAGGCTGCCCTTGAGTTTCATGTCCCCTACCAGGCCCTCCTTATTGGTGAGAATAAGGTCCAGCATGGCACCTCTCCTCATGGGCTCCTCTATCACTTGGAGGAGAAAGTTGTCATCGACACATTCCAGGAACTTCCTGGATTGCTTGCGCTCAGCTGTGTTGTCCCTCCAACAGATGTCGGGGTGGTTGAAGTCCCCCCATAAGGACCAGGGCTTGTGAGTGTGAGGCTGCTTCTATCTGCCTACAGAGGGCTTCATCTGCTCAGTCTCCCTGGTCAGGTGGCCTTTAGCAGACCCCTGCTATGATGTCCCCTGCCCCAGCCCTCCCTTTAATCCTGACCCATAGGCTCTCGATCGGCTCCTCATCCATCCCCAGGTGGAGCTCCATGCACTCCAGCTGGTCATTGATGTAGAGGGTGATGCCCCCTCCTTGCCTGCCCTGCCTGTCCTTCCTAAAGAGCCTGTACCCTCCCATCCCAACACTCCAGTCACAGGAGCTATCCCACCACGTCTCTGTAATGCCAATAAGGTCATAGCCTTGCAGGCACACGCACGTTGCCAACTCCTCTTGGTTATTTCCCATGCTCCGTGCATTCACGTACAGGCATTTCAGTTGTGCCCCCTTTGAGGCTGACTTATTGGCTGGAGTGGCAGGAATTCTTTTGATGTATCTTCCCAGTATTACCCTGTTGGTTCCTGTTGCATCTGGAGCCCCTGGCTCATCTCCTCTGGGCTTTGAGCGTGCTGTAGTGCATCCAGCAGGTCTCTGAGCAGTAGGCTGAGGGCCCTTGCCAGCGCCCCGTCCCTCCAACCTGGGCACAAATAACACGAGATAAACTATTTAATTACTCACGAACAATAAAGCTCTCTCCTGGAACTTCACCCCCTATCAAATGCTTAAAGTCACATTTATTCACACTAGTCTATATGAAATAGAGAGTTACAATAGTTACCCAAAACATAGGAAGCATATTTTCTTATTAAATTAGTATTTAATTAATATTCTTTTTATATTAGTATTTAATAATTTAACAGTACTCTGAAAATTAATTTAACACACAGGAAAAGTGTTGACAGCCTTGGAAATTGACTTATGTCTTTATCTATGGAGGCTACATCACTAGCACATGTAACAGCTTCCATCATAATTCTTTAAAAATAAGCTAGCTGAATTGTTTGCTCTCTTCCCTTATGAGTCTTTACAAAATGACACAGAAAGAAATTTTATGCAACTTAAAATTTCCTGAAATGGGTAATTAGAGGTGAAGAGGGAGAAGGAAAGATGAGTGAAAACACTTTCTTCTTTGATTATTAGATTTCATAATTGATTATGGTAAAATTTGTGGATTTATGAATATACACACAAGATAATGAAATAGCTTAATGAAAGACATAAAATCAAACAAACTAATTATTTCTTATTAACAATATTTTAATAGATTGTTATTCTTGACCCTAAATGTATTTCATTGTTGATACGGAGAATATTTCATCCACATTGTTCATTTTCCTCTCAGTCTACTTAATAGGTAGAAGGGTGACCAGCAGGTCGAAGGATGTTATTCTCCCCCCTCTACTCCACTCTCATGAGACTCCATATGGACTACTGCGTCCAGCTCTGGAGTCAGAAAGGCATGGAGCTGTTGGAGAGAGTCCAGAGGAGGGCCACAGAGCTGCTCAGAGGGATGGAGCACCTCTCCTATGAGGACAGGCTGAGAGAATTGGGGTTGTTCAGCCTGGAGAAGAGAAGGCTCCAGGGAGACCTTATTGCAGCCTTCATGTACCTAAAGGGGGCCTACAAGAAAGCTGGAGAGGGACTGTCTACAAGGCCAAGTAGTGACAGGACAAGGGGTAATGGGTTTAAACTGAAGGAGGGTAGATTTAGATTAGATATTAGGAAGAAATTCTTCTCTATGAGGGTGGTGAGGCACTGGAACAGGTTGCCCAGAGAAGTTGTGGATCCCTGGAAGTGTTCAAGACCAGGCTGGATGAGGCTTTGAGCAACCTGTTCTTGTGGAGGGTGTCCCTGCTCATGGCAGGGGGTTAGAAGTAGATGATCTTTGAGGTCCCTTCCAACCCAAACCATTCTATGATTCTATATATTTTACAGAAATGCCAACATCCAGATATTTTAAGACTAGGCAGGTAGTATTGTATTAACTATATATGGGTTCAACTGAGCTTCAAACTAGCCAATTGTTGGTTATATTTTTCGAAATAAATCAGAGCAGGCCATATATTACTTTAATTTGTGACAATTCCCTACAAGTTTAAGTGTTATTTCCAGCAAGCAGATATCCCAATATCATAACAAGGGCTAAGAACCCTTTGCTCTTGCTGTACTTCTAAAACCAGTGATCTGATGATCTGCAGTGGGACAAAATAGTTGGCAGTAATGTAGGATTGAGCAGAACCTGAGGCTCTAGAATTTACATGCCAAAGAATTGTCCAGGAATTGCTCTGATGATTACATACTGCTATGGTAGTATGAAGTTTCAAATCTAGAGTAATGAATCAGATATTCAAATACTTTTTTTCCCCCAAATCAAATCCTAAAGCCATTCAGACCATAACAGTTTTTATTCATTTCCAAGCCAAGAATTAATTTATTTGTGTATCATAAATTCTGAAATGCACTTACAAAAATTATTAACCTATTAGTGATCTCACTTCACAATTTGAAATCTTATTCAAATTCTACAGAGTTATCCAACAAATCATTTAGGTAATTGTCTATGTAATTATTACATAAAATGAGGATTTATGCAAAAATTCCTCAAGCAATTTAATTTTCTTAGTGTCACATAATAAAGTAATCAGAGATGATAACTGCAGCAGTGACTTTTTCACTTAAAGCAAATAAAATAGAACTTTTAAAAGCATCTAGAAATATATAGCTAGTATTTATGAGCATTAACAATTAATTATAATTAATGGTCCTATAAGAATAAACATATGCCTCCAATACACATTTATTTCAGCCTTCTGTAAGCCTGCAGTGGTGCATTGAAAAATGACAGCAGTAATTCTGTAAGGCATGGTATGTGCCATGGGAAAGTTAGGAGGAGATTTGGAGTTTTGAAGGAGGTGAAATGGTAGACTGTAAAATGGGAACAGTAGTGTATTTAGATGTTTTTGTGTGGTGATTATACAAGTATACATATATAAGATTCACAATTTACAGTAGAACAAGGATAGTTAATTCTTATTTATTTTTTCATTAATTTATTGTAATTTAATTGGAGGGGTTTTTTTTCAAAATTCATCTCTCTAGCCCTTCTGTGAATTCTGTTATTCTGCCCTTTCTTCAGAGCAGAGGGTTATATGGACTCATCAAAGGTCACAAAGAACAATGCTCCAATTTACATATTGTAGCTGGCCAGCAAAGTAAATAAGAATTTAATATTGTAAAGAGTTTTGCTTTGTCCAGGAGAGGTTAGGTCTTTGTCATGGTTGAACCCCATTTCTAAGCACCACGCAGCCGCTCACTCACTCCTCCCCCTGCAAGGGGATGGGGAGGACAATGGAAAATATCCCTTGTGGGTTAAGATAAAGATAGTTTAATAGGATAACAAAGGAAGACAATAATAACAACAACAACAATAATAACAATAACAATAAAACGAGTGATGCACAAATGCAATTGCTCACCACATGCAGAAAAAAACCAAAACCCAATGCCCAGACTATTTCTGAGCAGTGATCCTGCCTGTCAGCCAGCTTCCCCAGTTACATACAGAGCATGACATTATGTGGTATGGAATATCCCTTAGGCCAGTCTGGCCCAGCTGTCCTGGCTGTGCTCTCCCAGCTTCTTGTGCACCTGGCAGTGTGTGAGAAGCTGAAAAGTCCTTGACTTAGTGTAAGACACTACAACTACCTAGCAACAACTAAAAACAATAGTGTGTTATCAATATTATTCTCATACTAAATCCAAAACACAGCTACACTGGCTACTAGAAAGAAAAATTAACTCGATCTCAGCTGAAACCAGGACAGTCTTGAAAAACAACTTTATATGTTTTGCATACATGGAAAAAATGTACATAAACCACAAATGCATGTGCAAGTACATGCACAGAAAAATTACTTAGTAGAAAAGATGTTCTCATGTAAGAGTGCATGGACGCTTTTATGGCTGATGTAGTGCAAAACAGAGCCCATGATGAGGAGCATATGCCTCATCCCTGGAAGTTCATGAGATCATTCTCAAAATAAGTGATGAAATATAAAGGAGTAATTTCTTATTCAATGTTCAGTTCAATGATAGTCACTAAATCCACACACTGTGAAGGACTGTTGTCTCAGGCCATAGATGTTTACTCTATACAGTTCTTGGCCACTTTTACAGTTCACAGTTTTTCTGAGAATCACAGTGAAACCACAGTGAAACACAACTTCCAATGTCACGATATAAGTTAAAGATGTATATTTTGTCTCTTTTATTGCATAGAACAGGATTAAGTTTATATTATTCTAGTGGTAAACATAATATAAGCTTCAGTGAAAGATTTCCTCTGCTCTGCACACTATGCATTGTCCGTGTTGTGCTCTAAGTCAGGAATCCAACAGTTTAATAATCGCTTTATTGTCAAATGCACATATATCAAAATGTATATACAAAGTGTAAAGGACATTAGATTCCTTCAGGATAAAAAGGTCTACATAGATTTAACATGCTATGATTAACTTTCACTGTACAGTTAGACAAAAAGTGTGAAGTCTACCAAATAAGAACATTAATGAAGTTATATTTTTTAGGCAATTAATTAAAGGAGTTTGCTTCACATTTTCTGGTATGTTTTCTCATTTTCTCATATTTTACAAATTTCACACATCAGGGAAATCAGATTAATATTAGCAATCATTTGCTTATTAATATAAAGACATAAGATCAAAGAAAATAAAAATCTTTTTTCTACTATGGTGAATAGTTCTGTGTAAACAAACCAAAAAAATCTATGTAGTTACTCTAATGATTTTTATTTGCATGCTCTGTCATGCTAATTTCTCACGTTGAAAGACATACATATATAGACATGCATGACAACTAACAAAACAGCCAGAGGATGCTTCAAAGATACTTTCTTCCCAAAGAAATAATAATAAAAAAAGGTTAAAGGAGGAGAAAAAGAGATCTAGTTGCATTAGATGCACGAAACACCAACCTGGGCTTCAAATGACAGTATACACCTGTATATAAAGTTATTGCTAATAAAAGTTGTCCAGAAAAATTGTATTGATAAAATATCAAATTAATTTGCAGTTGTTCAAAGCAAAGAAAATAATATATTGAACATAGTTTGAACTCTATGAGAGCGTTTGGCCTCAGTCTAGACTTCATTTACTACTTCTCTTGCACTATAGATTATCAATTAAATTTTTTAATCTTCAGTTTAAATAAAATCATCAATTCTAAAATGATGTAAAAGAAAGGACTACTCTAAATTTTCTAGTTTTCTGAATACAACTTCTTATAGTTGGAGAGGAGTGAAGTAACTAAATAACATGATAACTAAATGAGACAAAATAGTGTAAGTTGGTTTGCGGTTCCTTGTTTCTCCTACCTTAGGTTTTTTTTCTACTTTTTTTCTTTAATATATCATCCCCATACATATTGGAATCCCATTTGCAAGAAAGCAAATTCAGTTGGGCTTTCTCAGTATAGGAGTAGTGCAAATACCAGTGGAAACTATAATAAATAAATATTGACAAGTGTGGAGTTTTGTTTTAGTTTCATTTTGGTTTTTAATTTTACGTAATTCTCATGCCAGAGGTGCACTTACCACTTTTATTAGAGGTGTCATACTACTATGAAATCTCACCAATGTTGTCCAAGGGAACAATCCTTGACCCTGCGTTTGATGCACTGAGGAAAACTTAATGCTATTCTAATAACTGATCTGCCCCTGGGCAAGGAAAGAAAATGGCCAGCTCTGTTTTGAGTATTAACTTCCATCACACTTTCTGCAGTTCCTCTTCAGTCTGGAATCCTTCTAGGGTGTTCAGTGGGGAGCTACTCTTAGATCCAAATTCTGCACCAGACTGCTTCTCTTTCCTTTGTTCAGAATACTACAATGTTTTACCATAAGAGTTTCATTTTCCTCTTGAACCACTTACTAACATAATTCTTATCCTCTTGATTTCATCTTGGAAAATTCAGCTCTATTTAAGTATCAGATAACTAACAACATCGGGATTCCTTTAATCATTTCCTTCCTTAGAGTCCAGCTAAAATGTTTACAACTGTGGCCAAAGCAAAAAAGAAAAAAAAAAAAAAAAGAAGAAAACCAGTCATATTGGTATTGCTGTACAAGAAGTGATAACATTCAAAGATAGGAATGCGTCAGAATAAGTAAGAGAGAAACAGCTTTAGAAACCTTGAAATGTCATGAACCATTAAACAAGAGTTCATAACCAAAACTGTAACAAATTGTTTATGCTAGCATCCCTGTTTAAAAATACTCCTCTCCTTTCCCTTTTGTATCTAAACATGACGTTGCTGTTAGTGAAATATGCCAGATGGACCAAACTGGAGATACTGTTCTTGCTTTATTACAAAATAAATCTAGCAGAAAAAAACATATTTCAGTCAATCTGACCCAATGTAGAGAGAGTATGATGCAGGACGTTTAAGACTATTATACTGGCCTATGTCTTCTTCACTGAAAGCAAGATGGTAGGGGCTTTTTTTGCGTAGCACCATGTAGAACCATCTATTACAGATAATCTCTTTAGAGTGAACCTAGATACTTATTTGTAAAGTATTATATTAAAGGGTCCCAAGTCTACCAGCTTTCTCTCAATCTCAATTTTTATTCTAACACTGATTCTGCCAGTGTCACTGTTAGTAGAAATGGAATGCATCCGGAGTCTGCCCTTTTTATATTAACTGCAAATGATAATGCTGTCTATTTAAAGTAAAATTTCAGAGTGGTCTTTGCCAGTGACACCAAGCTGTGTGGTGCGGACAACACTCTGGTGGGAAGAGATGCCATCCAGAGGGACCTTGACAGGCTTGAGGGGTGGGCCCATGCAAACCGCATGAAGTTCAGCAAGGCCAAGTGCAAGGTCCTGCACACGGGTCGGTGCAATCCCAAGCACAACTATAGGCTGGGTGAGGAATGGATTGAGAGCAGCCCCAAGCAGAAGGACTTGGGGGTATTGATTGATGAGAAGCTCAACATGAGCCAGCAGTGTGCACTTGCAGCCCAGAAAGCCAACCATGTCCTGGGCTGCATCAAAAGAGGTGTGACCAGCAGGTCGAGGGAGGTGATCCTGCCCCTCTACTCCGCTCCTGTGAGACCCCACCTGGAGTACTGCATCCAGCTCTGGGGGTCCCAGTGCAAGAGAGACATGGAGCTGTTGGAGCAAGTCCAGAGGAGGGCCACAAAGCTGATCAGAGGGCTGGAGCAGCTTTCCTGTGAGGACAGGCTGAGAGAGTTGGGATTGTTCAGCCTGGAGAAGAGAAGGCTCCAGGGAGACCTTATTGCAGCCTTCATGTACCTAAAGGGGGCCTACAAGAAAGCTGGAGAAGGACTGTTTACAAGGGCAAGTAGTGATAGGACAAGGGAGCCTTAAGCTGAAGGAGGGTCGATTCAGATTAGATATTAAGAGGAAATTCTCTATAAATAGAGTGGTGAGGCACTGGGACAGATTGCCCAGAGATGTTGTGGATGTGCCCCCTGGAAGTGTTCAAGGCCAGGTTGGATGAGGCTTTGAGCAACCTATTCTAGTGGAGGGTGTCCCTGCCCATGGCAAGGTGGTTGGAACTAGACGATCTTTAAGGTCCCTTCCAACCCAAACCATTCTATGATTCTTTGATTTTCTTTTTCCTACTTAGCTTTCCCCTGCTAAAGTACTATTGCAAATTTATGGTAAAATTTGTTAAGATTCCCAAAACAAAACTTTTTGCTTTAGGGAAGCACAGTATTCTTCATCTAGGGACTGAGTGATTGATTTCTCTTGGAGCTTTATTCATGAGCTGGAAAGGACTACACTTTTCCCTCTAAAGAATACTTGTTTTCACTTTTAAAAGTAGCCATTAATTTGTAAAAAGAGCTGTCACTGACGAAGGATGAAGACAAGAGATCCTACGAATATTAAAGAGGAAGCAAGACCTGAAATAGGACATAAGTAGCAGGAGACAGTTATGATAGGTGTTGCCAGAAATGGATGTAAATCTGGCTTCATATTCTTACCTACTGCAGAATTAGCTAGGAATATGTATTACAAAAATATTTTATATACTTTATATATGTTATATAATATTTGTATACTATCACAAAAAAAATTAATAATATTACTATTTCTTTTCCTATTCCTCAGTTTATTTTTTAAGTTTTTGAGGGGAGGGAGCATTGCATTCCTTATAGAAGGCCTCAGCTGAAGATCAAATTACTTGTAGGCTCCTAAAGACGGAGTTCCTATTGCTTTTCTTAAGCGGGCAAAGGTTGAATACTTTCACTGAGGATTAAACATTGAAACTGCAAGTAAGGAAAGAAGGAAATAGCATGGCCAGACTGCTTGGAGAATTGCATCGCTGTTTCCATGGTTTATGATTTTGTATCATGAAAAGACATGGGATATCCTGCTGGGTATGAAATAATAAACTGTTACAACATGGAATATGGAGTGTTTTGAGTTATCTTAGGATGAAATGTAAGACAGTGCTGTGTACTTAATGATGAGCTCCTGATGATAGGAATGTAGCTTTTTTTTAGATCTCTTGTGCTTTGCAATGCTGGAGTAAGAAAAATCAATAATACTAATAAAACCATATGCTATTTTATGTGTTTTCATAGTCCCATATACATAAATAATAGAATGGCATAATTTTCTTGCTTCCCTGTTGGCTGTCTGAGCAGTATTTAAACTATTCCAAACTGGTATATTATGAACTGTCCAGAAGAACTGAGAAACCATATTTACAATGGTTTCTGAGGCAACCTAACTAATTTTTAAAGATAAACTTAGTGATTTATTGTCTGCCCTGGCTACCTGCTACGTTCAGTGCATTTCCATACTATTAGCTCATTTCTTGAAAAAGCTATGCAAGCCCCATGTTCAAATGATTTATAACCATTCTGCCGCCCAGAAAGCCATCCTGTAAACCCCTTCCGTTCTTTCTTTTATTTTAAATGTATTACAAAGGAATAACAAAAAAATAACAATGGACTTACTTCATTAGATGAAGGGAAAAGAAACATTAAATTTAACGTAGAATTATATTTTTTGGAAATCTGTGAAAGAAGGATTTTACTTTTAGCCTAAGAAAAAATAGTTTAAAAATAGAATTATTTTGTTTTCATAAGTAATTCTAAAAATAATGCAATGAAAAGTATGTAAGGTGAAAGAAATCTAATAAGATTTGTCATAGATTAGATTGAAAATACCATTTCTTTAGAATATAATTTATAAAACATGTCTTTAATAGTTTGCTCTATCTTAAACACAAACAACTTGAAATCCTATTCATTTTTTAGAGAGTGAGACTTGGCATTTTACTGCCTGATAAGGTTCATTTCTTTAGGTCAAACAGGAACAGGAACTATTCTTTCAGACTGAAGTTGCTGAATGAAGGAGATTGCATGCTTCTTGAAAGACAGAAGTAACTCTGAAAATATGTTTTTGCAAAAAAGTAATATACTGTGCAGTTTCAGAATCAATGCATCTCTGGTTGCAATTTTGCAGACCTCTATGCATGTGCAAAAAATTAAATGATTACAGTAGAGGTAAAAGAAAAAGAATGGAGAGTTCTTTTTTACCCTTTTTAAGAGTGGAGGCTGGACGAGATTTGAAATGATAAGAAATCCTATAACTGCTTGACAAGATCCCCCCTAGCATATAAACACCTACAGAATAAAAACCTAGGTGTTTTCCTAGGAAAGTGCAGTAGAACTATAAAACATATGACAAAGAATGGAAGGGATGAAGGCAAAGCAGACTGGAAAAGACATAAACAAGGGGAGATATGATAGAAATCCTTACAATAAAAAATATAAAGAAGGTAGGTAAATAAAGAATTTACTTTCATATTCAAGACATATAAATTACTCAGTAATGTCCTATGGTTAAAAAAAAAAAGGTGCTTTTGTTTGTTTCTGCCTTAGAAACTCATTGCTACAGGCTTCTTTGGAGTCCCAAAGTACAGACACAAAGAAGGAATAGACAAAGCTATAGAAGACAGGAATATTGATCGCTACAAAACAGAACAATATGGATGCAATCTCAGTTAAGGAATTTCTAATCACTGATTAATGGAAGAGTATATGCAAGTAAATATGACACTTTATATGCTTTGTTTTTCATCTCTTCAGCCATTTCTCCTTTACTAATATAACAATCCAGAATAGGACACCGATTTATGAGATTTTATCTGACAAAGAGTATTAGCCATAAATTTCATGTGCCTTCTACTATATTTTCCGGAGAGATAAGCGTGCCTCATGAGTATGTGGGAAATTACACGAACATAACTCCACTGTTTATGGGGAAAGAGAGTTGTCTGTCTTCATGCATTTATCAACTAATTTCTTTTAATCTAGTAGTGTGTGCTCCAAATGTCCATGGATTCATTTATTCAAGGAGAAATGAAATGCCTGGGCAATGTACAGACAGTACCTAAGCATGGAGGCAGTACTTCTTTTAATTCTCTTCTCAGCCTCTTAGCTGGGAATCAGTATATTCAGAAGATCCCTGTAGCCATCATGTCAGAGAGGAAGTTTTCTTGTATTGCAGTTTTCTTATAGCAGATACTGATATCACTTTGTAGAGATTCTAAGAGATCTATGGGATATAAAGAAAACCATGAGCCTTTCTTCATGGGGAAAAAAAAAAAAAAAAAAAGAGCAGCCAGATAATTTTCTGTAGAAAGAATGAAAGAATTTGAAAAGTTCTTTTCTGTGAAGGACAGTCCTTGTCTGTAAGTCCTTCAGTACTGAGGACAACCATTAATGAGTAAGAAAAAAACTGAGAGAGGATGTTTCTTGTAGGCTTTGCTTGTATTTCAGTCAGACAACTAGGCTATTCATTGCATGTATCAGCTAGAAGAAGCTGTAGCTGCTATTTGTGCTCTCTTTCACCTTCTGAGAGAAAGAGAATTTGCATATACCCCTTTCGTAAATGAAGGATTGTAATGAGTGTCTTATCCTCCAGCTTTTAAATTCTTCAGTTTGAAGAGCTCTTCTACTACTACTACAGTTATGAATGACAGCAGAGAGACCTACATATGCTCCTGTCTGTCTTAAATGTTGAAGATTCTGATTTCTCTTGCACATCAAACAGTTGTTTGTAAAGCCAAAAGATACGTAAAATGTGACCAGGCCATCACCTTTTACTTGTTGCTCAGATTTGAAGGAAACATATCCCCTCAAGAAGTAAACCAGAACAAATAAATAGACTTATGCTTCTGTATCTGTATGTGAATCTTAACCTATGCTAATTTTATACATAACAGTTGTTCCAGGCAGACTCTATTTACAGTATTCTTGTAGTTAGCAAGACATTGGTATTCTCTGGCAATGAGTGTTTCCATAAGAAAACCTGCTATTGTGGTGCCTCATTCCAATGCGTCAGTCACATGTTATGATGGTTTGGGAATATCAGTTAAAGACAAGAGCTGAAATTAATACAAATTCTAGATCTTTTTCATTATTTGAAGCTAGAAATTTGCAGAAGGTCAGTATCAAAGTATGTATGGTAAAAGTAGCTAATATGTAACATTCAGAACATACAAGTTTGAATGTTTTATAAAAAGTGGCTGATCATGACCTAAGTGGCTAAGATTTTTTTTCCACATAAAAGAGAAATAGATACACTGATCCTACAAGTCTGATACTTTCTAGTCCTCACAACTGACTAAATTAAAATAAATTTGTAAAATTTATGCTGTGATAACGTGAAGAAGTGATGGAGCTTAATCTTTGTAATGAAGTCCTGGATTTGATTGCATTTGGCTCCCTATGTTTATCAGAGACATTCTTCTGGCAGTCTTTCATTGCACAAAGAGATTTTTTTATGAAAACTCCAGTCCCTGCTACTCTTAATAAAAAACTTAAGAAATGCATTAATGCATTACTGCAGATTAGGCTATATGTAAAGGTGATGTGATTGGATGCAAACATGAACATCCCAAATCTCAAAAGTAAGAAATGGACAGATCATATTGTGGAGGAAACTGTATCTGAAAGCTACAGATTCATCATCGCACTAAATTTCAGTTGTGTGCCTATATTAAGAATTGTTGAGAACTTAAATATATGGAGAGAGACACTTTCAAAATTTAATTAGGATCTTGGGTTCAATGAGTCTGGGCACTAAAATAATCATTCATAGCTCTCATTTTTATATGTACATCTTGGACCCTTTATAGAAACATAGAAGAGGCCATATATTTACAATCCTACATTTTATCTGTAATTGTGGCAAACCTGGAATTCTTCATAGACATGTAACTCCAAATTTCTTTTTTTTTTTTTCTTACTATTATGTAATGGTGTGGACATACCTTCTCCTCTAATATACTGGCTAACTTTTGTATTGAAGGACAAATATACTTCTTATCATTTTCTTACCACATTTCTACCTGCACTTTTAGTTGGTATTAACCACAGATTTCATACTCTTTAATCAGCAAATGGAATTGCTCTTCAGGCTTCAAAAAGAAAATTTTCCTCCTGTTATTTAGTTATATTCCAATACAGTTGTTTAGATTCAATCAAGAACTAGGTTTTGATTCAGAGATAAGAACACTTTCAGATGTTTCTACCCTGGATTGAACTTCTGAATGGGGTTTACAAAGCTGGGCATAGAAGCACTTAAGCTTAAAGGGAACCATACTGAAATACACCCCACCATAAGGGTTGAAAAAATGTTGAGAGTTGTAAGAATTATTCAGATAGATCAGAAGCTCAGGAAGACAGTTGATGAAACAATGTCAGGATGGCTGAGAAGAATTGCGTACAGTATCCAGCCAGAGACTGGAAAAAGAAGGATGGCTTTCTGAAAGGCTATGTATCAGCTTAAACAGTTAGGGGCAGATAAGCTATGGACTAAGATGGGGAAAAAAAAATAAAAAAATTCCTAGGATGCAGAGGGAAGTCAGCAGGCCTGAATCATGGAGAATGACCAGAACAATGTCATAATACAAAGTTAGGGAGAGATATGCAGAGATGTAATATGTAGGTAGAGGTATCTTATGCACATATGTGAAGAGAAGTACCCCAGTGCATTATTCACAGGAACATAAAGTACTTATACACAGATTATCAGGCTTTGAAATGTGGAAACTGATCCATTAACAGATCCATGGATGGCTGACTACTTTGCAATGTTGGACTGTGTTTGGGCATCCATCTAAGATATTTGTCTTGTAATAAAATATTTATATAGATCCATGTGACTATTGGATTATACCAAAGTAATACATAACAGTTGTTCTAAGAAGATACTGTTTGCAAGATTCTTTTTTTAGTATTACAAAAGATATTATCCATTTACCATTTTTGGTAAAAATGCAATATTGTCTCAGCTTCCTTGTACTGCTTCAGTAATCTACAATAGCTTCCACAAGCCACTACAAAACAGTTCAAATGATTAGTATCAGGGAAATGGTTAGCTCAGCTAAAATGTAACCATTCTCATCTATGGATTTGGATTTAGGGAAATGGGAAGGACATAGCTGAAAATTAAAAATGAATAAATAAATATTGGATTAATTTTCTGACTGTTTAATGCAAGTACATTTATTGACATGAAAATATGGTGTGCAAAACACTGTCCAGTTAAACTATGTGATAAACAGAGAGAAAATATTATGCCAAGTTCACTTTTGAAAATTTACTCTCATAATGAGCATAATGGAGACTCTCAGTGGCTAAAAGTAATATTTGCTCATGGGTATTTTGTGCATTTCTATGATACAGTTTTTATTTATTTATGAATAATCTGTGTTTTGTGGCAATATTGCTAAAGTACAACCAAATAAAATTCTTACTCAGCACTTATTCCAATCTTTGGAAATAACCTGGTTATATTTTATGAAGCTGGGTACTATTGAATTAATTTTGGTCCAGTACATAAATCATTTTATAAATGCAGCTTACATAATTTTCCTTTCTTGCCACAGAGTGACTGAGTATCCTGTGATACCACTAAACTGTCCTGTGCTTCACAGCAGAAAATTATTTGTTCAGCAACATTATACTTATTTCTACTTTAACTATTCAACGGTGAAGTGACTCACAAGATTGCTTCAATTTAGCAGTCCTCCAGTCTGATATGGAAATCTCAGTAGACAAACAAAGGTATAAGGTTATTCCACTTTCATCTGTGAATGGGAATTCTCCACTTATCCTCAGTGATACTGTTAAAAAGAAAAAGCACATACTTTCAACAGCTGTATTTAGATATTGCAGTTGTAATATACGCATTAAATCATTTGAAACTGAAGTAACTTGCTGTGAAAGCAGCTTGACAAAAGCCCCCTTTGATTAATAACAGATACATTTTTTTTCTGCAACTACATTCAAAAAAAATAGTTAAAGTTATCTCCAACATTGAGTAAATCTCCACGGTGCTTTTTACTGGGGGAGGAGGGTCA
Source organism: Balearica regulorum gibbericeps (assembly GCF_011004875.1). Taxonomy (NCBI): domain Eukaryota; kingdom Metazoa; phylum Chordata; class Aves; order Gruiformes; family Gruidae; genus Balearica; species Balearica regulorum. The sequence goes on along the minus strand of NC_046188.1, from coordinate 47,699,688 downwards.
CTTGGGTGTTACTTCTGGCTATTCTCAGTTATGCCAGGCACAGCACTTCAATAAATAACTTTTATATCATGAAAGAGTTCAAACTACATGGAAACCTTCTTTTATCTTTTGTTTTGCTTTACTTTTTAAAAATATCTCTAAACAAGTTATATATTGTGCTTTTATTTTTGTCTTTTAATTTAATTTAAGAAAAAAAGCCAAACCATAAACTCTTTATCATCACTATGTCCACATATAACTGGCATAGATGCCACGGCTTTTATTTTTAATAATACATCTATCTATGTTTGGGGGTTTTTTGTAAGTATTAGGCAACATACAGTTTAGCCAGAAATTCTTGCTTGGGTACAAAAACATTGAGAAATAGTGATCTTAAAATAAAATTTTATGATATCTTGGTGGCAGTGATGCCTCAGGAAGTATGTGGAATGCTATTTATAAAGAAAGACCAAACTATCAGTCTTTCACTTTTCCTGAAACATTCAATACAGGCAACTTGACAGATATAATTTATTTAAATTTCCTTCAAAAACCTTTCAGAAAACTAAAAAAAGAGTGTGAAAAAAAATGAAAATAAATAAAGTAGGATGAAAAGTATTCCCCAAATATAGAGTCCATTAAGCAGCTCAAAAATACACTTTCACCAGAAACGCTGTGACCCTCTCTTTATTCACTTTGCTTATTCCTCAGCTCACAATATACCCTGTAGTTAACCTGCACATGTGCTCAGCGCATGAAACATTTTGCTGACTCACCAGGTCTTGTAAGGCCTGTGAAAAACCAAAACTGAAACCAAAACCGAAACCAAAGGCAAAGGCAAAGGCAAAGAGAGGCTTGGTTTCTTGTCACTTTCCTGTTTTCTTCTGGGTTCTTTTTCTTCCAAGATTTTTTTTTTTTTTTTGGCCTTTCCTCCCCACTGTATTTCCTTTTGTCACTCCAGCTTCTGGGTTCTTTTCCTCTCTGTTTTGATCCTTTTCCTCCTGGAATGTCCTACTCTTCTGTTCTATCTCATGTTGACTATCCCAGTCTCTAAATGTCACTGCCTGTACACCTGACTTGTGACATTACAAGCTGCTCTGGATCCAGACAGGCATCTTGCTGCTGTGGTTTCTTTTTAAAAGAAAAGAAGGATATTCTTGACTGAGAGAGCAAAGCCTGCTTTCAAGACAAGTCCTGACTAAAATAGTCCCATAACAGATAATAAATTCTGATAATTCTTTCCTAATTCTTTGTTAAGAAGTATGTATAAGAAAAAAAACTTTGACAGTGATGTGAGCTAAATTAGGTATTACCATTTAAGAGAAAGATTTTGGAATCACTGTGACTAGTTCTTTCAAACAGTAGGCTGAGTCTGTGGGAACAGTAAAAAATCTAAATAGAATATTAGGAACTATTTAGAAGAGACCAAATAAAAAAACCAGGGTGTGTTGGTTTTGCGTGGCAAGGTTTTGGTAGCGGGGGGGCTACAGGGGTGGCTTCTGTGAGAAGCTGCTAGAAGCTTCCCCTGTGTCTGATAGAGCCAATGCCAGCCGGCTCCAAGACAGACCCGCCACTGGCCAAGGCCAAGCCAATCAACGCCTCTGTGATAACATATTTAAGAAAGAGAAAAAACAGTTAGAGAGAGCTTTTTGCAGCCGAGAGAGGAGTGAGAAGATGTAAGAACATCTGCAGACACCAAGGTCAGTGAGAAGGAGGGGGAGGAGGTGCTCCAGGCGCCGGAGCAGAGATCCCCCTGCAGCCCGTGGTGAAGATCATGGTGAAGCAGGCTGTCCCCCTGCAGCCCATGGAGGGAGGATGAGGGGGTGTAGCGATTCCACCTGCAGCCCGTGGAGGACCCCACGCCGGAGCAGGTGGAGACACCTGAAGGAGGCTGTGAGCCCGTGGGAAGCCTGCGCTGGAGCAAGCTCCTGGCAGGACCTGTGGACCCGTGGAGAGAGGAGCCCACGCCAGAGCAGGTTTGCTGGCAGGACTTGTGACGCCGTGGGGGACCCACGCTGGAGCAGTCTGCTCCTGAAGGTCTGCACCCCGTGGAGGAGACTCACGTTGGAGAAGGCCATGAAGGACTGTCTCCCGTGAGAGGGACCCCACGCTGGAGCGGGGGAACGATGAGTCCTCCCCCTGAGGATGAAGAAGCGGCAGAAATACCGCGTGAGGAACTGACTGTAACCCCCACTCCCCGTCCCCCTGTGCCGCTGTGGGGGGCGGAGATTGAAGCCGGGAGTGAAGTTGAGCCCGGGAAGATGGGAGGGGTGGGGGGAGGTGTTTTTAAGATTTGGTTTTATTTCTCATTCCTCTACTCTGTTTTGCTTAGTAATAAATAAGATGAATTCCCTCTCTAAGTTCGGTCTATTTTGCTCGTGATGATAATTAGAGAATGATCTCTCCCTGTCCTTATCTTGACCCGTAAGTTTTCTTTCATTGTACCTTTTCTGCCCTGTCTAATGAAAGAGGGGAGTGATAGAGCGGCTCTGGTGGGCACCTGGCCCTCAGCCAGGGTCAACCCATCACACAGGGAAACATTATTATGACAATCTTTAAAAATTTTGCTGATCTCATCTTAAAACAGGACATAATAGAACAAGAGAAGATAGAAAACAAAACAATAGTTAGAGGTATGAAGTTGCTTTTTTAAAATGAGAAACCGTGCACAAGGAAAACACATGAGAAGATATATGATAAAATCTTTAAAATCATTAACAACACACACACAAAAAAGTAAGACTATTACTAATGGGGTTTTTTGGTTGGTTTTTGGTTTTTGTGTGTTTGGGGTTTTTTTTTAAGGATGTCCCATTAGAAGGTAGCAAGTTCAACTTTAAAAATAATAAGAAAAAAATTAATAGTCACAGGCACAATATGTTGCAAAACACATTACAAGTGGTCTCAGAAGGGGTTTAAACAAATATATATAGAATATATTAACTGAAAGTTTATTAAACCACTGATATGGTAAGAGCTGACATGGCTCTTTTCCTAAACAACTGTTACAGGTCACTAATAGAGATGAGATTCTTGTCTAACTTAGTATGTCTCATATTACCTCTTTTCCACATGTGATTTTTAGATGGGCATCTTCTAAACAGAAATGTGATAAAATTAAGCATTTCCCATCTTGGTGTATTTGGTCCTAGAAATCTTTGTCAGAAGTGGTATTAGATTTTCAGCTTAATTTCCAACTCAGGGAGTATCTCCATTTTGAAGGGAAAAAAAAAATCACTGTAATTGATTATATTTCTTACAGTCAGTGATTCAAAAATCATACATCAAGCTAGTGATATCACTAAGGCAGCAAACTTGGTGGATTTTTTTAAAAGATATCTTATCCATGAATCTTTTTAGATGCAACTTCTGCTAAGTGGTAGTTCAGTAGGACTAAACTATGTTCTTATAGTTGATGCCTTCCAATACAGTAATATATTTTTACACCATTTATAGCATTAAACTTATATATGAAATGAGAATGATACAAACAAGGAACTAAAAAGAATACACCACGCTGTGGTAACATTTTTCCTTCCTGAAGGTCTACTAGATATATTGTAAGGCACCTTTGAAAAACACATTTCCTTCTCCTCATGTTTTTTGTAACATGCTTTTGCAAACCATTCTACTTTCAATCACAGTTCTTTCGCTGGTACAGGATGACAGCTTGTACATCTGTACACTGGAGTTTGCCTAAAGATGTATTTCCTATTTGGTTTGAAGAGTTGCACTGCGGAAGCTTCAGGACTGTTTTTGGTGAACCAGTTATCTGTTGACTGTCTGGATTCTTTATAGCATCAGGTGCCAATTGAAACTTGGTATAACATTAATACCCATTGCAGGGATGGTTTCCATATTCTTTTCAAGTAGTCTACACTCACTGGAGACTGGAATACATGTTATTAATTTAGCTGGAATCAATTAACTTCAGTTGTCATGAAAAAGCCAGCAATAGCTCTCACCTTTGGAGAAGGTATATTCCTTTGGGGAACATAAAATGTATGAATTCATGCAGTTTCTGAAAGAGTTCTGGTAAAAACTCCAAGATACATTCTTGCTGAACCCAAAGGAGAATGCAGTTAAAGGCTGAAATTCCTATAAAACAATGTATTACATGGGATGATCCAAGAAGCTAGATTCCCTTGTAATTGTCTTTGATTAGCCTGAAGCAGACAGACTTGCTTGAAAGACAGATCTTCGTAACTTTTTTTTCTTGCCAATTTTTTGAGACATGATTTATAGTACTGAGCAAAACAGTCTGGGTCTTGGGATCTGCTACTGTGTTTTTGAAGGGAATGATTTCTTGGATTGTTGGTTGCATTTCCTAGCACCTTTCAGTGGTATTTCCTCATGAGTGGTGAAGATTACATCAGTACTATGTCTTTCTGCTTTTTTGAGGAGTGTTAGTTTCCAAGTACTCTCAAGTTATTGATGTACGTTCTGAGCACTATTCGTTCTCCAGACCTGGATTTATTTCTTGAATAATATAGACAGATGGCAAGGTAGCAGTTTCAAGTCACTTTTAAAGATTATTATTATGGCTTAACTAAAATAATTTTATTTGTTCGTCATAGTTTAGCTCATGTTTCCAAGATCCAGGTAATAGGGTCTACAGACTATGACAGTGCTTCTCTAGATGTTTTGAGCAACAATTAAGAGAAGCCTGACTATCATACTCAGAAATCATGGGAATCATCACGGATGGAAGGGCAGATGCAGTATGCAATCCTCTGTGTATGAAACGCACTATAATGCCCACCCTATCAAGTAGGAAATCTATATTATTAGGCACCTATTAGTAAAACTTCTGAGATAGAAAAGAAGCATGGTTTCTCCAAAGGAGTAATTATGGAGTGTACTGAAATGCCCTTTGTGATGACATCTGTTTGATGACACATTTTGTTGTATCTTTCAAATAGAAAATAATGTCAACATAATTATCCTTTAGGCAAGGAAGAAACTACTTCTGTGCTAATCTAAGAATTATTTAGTATATCATTTTCTGGAGACTGACCTCATTGTCCCTCAATTACCCTTAGATATGACACTTTGAGTTTCAAACCTGAAATTAGTATCTGTATATGCTAAAAAGCATAAACAAATTCACATCATTGGGTAAACAAGAGCTCAGCAGCAAATTTCCCAAGAAACCGATATATGACCTCCATCTTGGAAAAACAACATAATATGGAAAGGTTAACACACTTTAAAAAAAAAAAAAAGTAATTTGAATCAAGTTAGTTCTACAGGTGACCTTGTATGTCCCAGGCGTGGTCACCTCCATTGATAATTTTCCTCAAATATTCCTGTCTCAAACTGAAAGCTGTAATCATACTAAAAGACAGGACAATAAAAGCCATCCGCTAGAAGAAAACAGGCAGAGATTTGGACCAGTGCAGAGCTAGCCTCACACAAAGCTTAAAGGGAAGGATGAGGTTCTGATTTTCTTATCCAGTCAAAGTCCACAAGTCAGTGTGACAGAAAAATCTGCATTTAGCAGCATATAATTGTCTTTATGCTCCTGAATTTGAAGCCAGATAAACAGTACTCTACAGAGATATTAAATGGTTATGCTTCACTTAATTCACAAACAGTGGTATTTTCATCCTTGATTTCTCTGTTTAATAGGTTGGAGAGATAGAGGGAGAATGGCAAGCATATTCATGAAACGTGTGGCTTGCCTTGGTAAAGAGACCTAATATCTAAATTGTGCTAATTTTGATGTTTCTCTAGGGTGGTGAGAACTAAACTCAGTCTGAATTTTGATCTACCGCTTGCTTTGAGTGAATTCTGGATAAATTGTGGGTAAATTTGTATGAAAAATCAGATACGCTTGGCTAACTTCTGTCCTCAGATTCTTTCACACATGAAATTTTCACTCAATTATAAGAAAAAAAAAGGGGTGTAAGTAAGCAGTACTTCCAAAGTTCAGTTTGATCCAAGAAGAATGAATTGATATTTAAAAAACAAACAAAACCCAAACAAACAAAAACCTGCTTCCTAGATAAATGAGTTATCTGGACCAGTAGTGCTTTTTACTTCCTTCAAGTTCCTGATAGTCATGTGGGCTCTGCTGCACTGAAGTGTGCTTGATTTCATGTATGAGCCTGACTTTCTCACATAATTGTCCCCTTTAAAACAATTTCTACCAGTATTGGCTACATAAATTATTACAACAGTAAACTTGCTTAACTGAAGAGACTAATAGCAGTCTCCTAACTGAAAAGTGGAGTTCAGTTTGTGAATTCTAGGATTTGCGTGGTTCACTGGATTAGCTTTGCTATGGTATCTAGGCTTTGGTTGAAATGGAACTAAAATGACTAGAATGGTTGATGCAAAGTTTAGGTTCAGAGGGCTTTTTTTGATATGACAGGGAAAATACCTACAACTGGCACATGGTCCATGTGCGTAAATGGAATATTCTCAAAGGTATGAATACTGCAAAAAAGTGTTGGAAAGGCTGAACCAGGTTGGAGAAGGTCATGTTCAAGTCAGGTGTATACCTAATAGGAAGTGAATTTGCCAATTAATCATGCCTGTTACATAGTGTAACTTGTCATTTTCCAGTTAATTTGAGATCTCAAAACAATACCTATGTTCTGCTGTCTACAGCCCATTTGTCTCTCTGGTGGAATTTTAAATTGTGATAGTTCGATATGTCATGTTTTTTCTGGTATTTGATGGTGTTGTCCATTAAAATGAGATATTCTGATAGAAGTCAGAACTGAAACTTATTGAAAAAAAATAACGAGAAATATCTCTATAAAAGTAAACAAAAGTATCTTCCTTTTTTATACGTGATTAAGTTTGAGATGGTTGTGCTTGTTTTGCTTAAAGTACTAACAGAATTTTTCTAATTAGTTTTAAGAATTTATTACATATATGTGCATCTAAAGAATTATGGCAAGCACCTAAGGATTATTTTATTTAGAAGTATATCATTTTATAGACTTTACTATATGTGTTGTAGAATCAAATTAAAACCTTTGTTCTTAACAGTACTGAATCAGTGATGGACTTTAGTGAAAAAACAACTCTGATGATTGACTTCTACATTGGTAACACTGAGAAAGGTCAGTGGCGCACACCGTAGCAAATGTGCCATACAGAGTCAGTCAGCACGCAGTTTGTAGATGTGTGTGCCCTCTTGTGTTTGTGGATGAGTTTTCTGAGCTAAGAAAGAAATTTTCTATCAATGCAAGTAAACCAGTAAATAACAGTAGGCATTTTTTTTTATAATTAGGAAGATGGGAAAACTATGCAGTATCTAATCATAACCTGTGGAATTCTTTGCTAGAAGGATTCTGTAATTGACACTCAAATTTTTCCACAAAATAATTTTGATAGGATTGGATAATTTCAGGTCTAATACAAAATTTATTTTATGCATGATCCAATCAAGATAATCAAATGTTGTGCTTCTGGGTATAGGCACACCAGTGCAAGAGCTGAAAAATGTACATACCTCTCTCTCCTCTCATAATAGATATCTTGGAAGATACAGTCTTGGTGTTTCATTTTATTTTGACATAATTGCGAGGGGAAGAAGAAGGACTGGATATTTCTCTCTTTCAGCATTAGGTATTGACCTAGGATTATGGCAAAACAATTCCAGGTACTCAATTAGTTGTAAAGATATTATGGCATAATTTATGTTAGCACACTAAAAAAGAAAAGGAGCAAGGTATAACTAAAATAACAAGAAGTTTCATTAGGCAAAAACTTTAAACTCCTTATTTTCAGTCCACTTTTTTAAAGAAATAATTTTACAGCTTGATTAAGAGATTCACAAAACCAACCATTTATGAAGACAATAACATAGTGTGTATTCATCGCTATTTGTAAAAGAATAATTTTCAAATTCCAGTCTAGTCAGGGTTTGTTTATTTTTTTATGAATGTTGAGAAAATAAATGTTGAAAGCTTCTACATTTTAAGATTTAAAAAGGGGAGAAAACCCACCTTTCTGTTATTTGCTTCTACTATACTTGGTTCATTTTTCCCTATAAAATTCAACATTAAATTTGTTCATTTTGCAATTTATGTCCTCTGAATCTTCTCCATATATTCCATTTTTCAAACATGTGACCAACACAAGTGTAAATCCTCATTAAAATGTCAAGAATAGTGACCTGCAGAGTCTCATTCATATCGGATATTTCCAAAAGCATATCTGTCTCATATCCTGATTTTCATCTTGGTTCTTTAGCCTGACACAGTTGTTCTTCAAGGCATCATAGTCTTAGCCATCTTTCTTGGCTTGTTATTTCCATTAATATCTGATCCAAGGTATTCATTACTTTGGCAATCACACTAGTTCAGATTGTTCAGGTCAGCAGTTCCTGCATACTGTTGAACTGTGATCCACACCTGAAGTTTGATGTGAAGTGATAATTGCTGAGGTAGTTCATGGGGCTGTTCTTGCAGTACTGTCAGCAGAGGCATACAGATGGGTTAGTATGCTGCAATACCAGATAAAAACTGATACTTTTGTAAGCATAAACTAGACAAAGTAGGAATGTCAACACAAAGAGGAGAATGATCAAGCTTGAAAGTAAGGCATACAACAAAGCTGGCCAAGGCAAAATTACCCATCTTTAATAATTTGAGTATCATGTTCATAATGTAACGTGAATTATTTTTCTTAAAATTGAACCAAACTGACACCTGCTTATTATTTATCAGTGCTACACTTATAGATTCCTTCCCAGGAGTAATCAGTCTTTGTAGGTCTTTAAGACCATAAGGAATTTTTATGATCATCTGGCCTTATGTCCTTATCAGACCTGTAGATTTTCAACTCCAAATTTCTATGTCTTTCATAATGACATACAGTAGAAATAAAATATAAAAGCATGATTACTGAAATGTGATTGTATTTTAAACATTTTAACTACTTAAAAGTCATATACCCTTACAACTATAATAGCTTCCCTTATTTACAGGAAAAACAAGTGTCTATGTCTTTTGCAATAATTGTAAGAAAAATGCCTTCTCCTCGGATTATCATATTCTAACAGTAGTTGGTGGAATGGTGTCAGTGAAAAAGGATTTACTGGTGTCTCAGTTCACCTTGGTTTTCTGTTCAAATTAATGCGGTGTTGGAGGAAGTAGCCAGCTTGAAAAGTACTAACTCAAATCACAGTCTGTTGTTTCTTCCTTTGAGCCCAAAGGTGTTATATGTTACTCCTCCACTTCTTGCAGCTTCAGTGATGTGAAGAAATATATTTTGATATAGAGAACGCAGAATCCCAATTATGTCAGTCAGCTGAGGCAGTATAAAGTCCTAAGTTAGTTGCATATAACAGGTAATAATACTGAAATCAGTTTATGTCATTATACCACAAAAATACGATGTGTTCTTATGCTTATAATTACATTTCTTTCTACACAATATGCCCTGAGATCTTTCAGTGGCATCCTCCTTTGACAAGATAAAATCAGAGTGGTCAGAGTATCCTACAGTATCTTTAGACTTTTCCCATAGTATTATAAAACTCTTCTACTGAAAAAAAAATATTGAATGCACCCTTTTCTGTAGGTCTTACTGCTCAAATTAGATGGCCAGTGCTCCAACACTTCTGATGCTATTGTAGTGAAGGTGCTGGACTTTTAAATTTAGGAAATTTGAGTTCATTTCTAGCTTTGCAAAATGCTCATTCTAGCCTTGTCCTCAGATCATGGCTTATTTTTTTTCATTTATATGGTAGAGAATGATTACTATTCCTAATTCTCAGAGGATTCAAACTTTCATGTGCTCATGCTGTTCAGACAACAGTGGTTAAAGCCACAGGACATCTTGTCTGTTAAAAAGAAACTATTAAAAGTTTATAATGTATATGTTGTAGAGGAGATTAAAAAGCCTCGGGGAAAAGCCTAAACTGAAATCAGTATCGCCCATTTTTTGTAACCCAGACCCTCTTAAACTTTCCAGGCATGTTGAGCTGTTTTCAGAATTAAGCATTTATTACATTGTTTTATCTCTCCAACTTAATAGTTTATGTATCTGACCACAAACACATGCCTTCTAAAAAGCGTAGTGAGTGATTGATTTGGTTCTGCTTAACATATGACACTGTTAGAGTTCAATCATCACTGCAGCTACACTGAATTTATGCATGGGGGGATGAAGAAGATGAAGATTTTTTTTAAAATTATGATTATGGACATATATGAGGCACACAGTACAAAGTTCACAATACAGTGTTATGTAAATATTCAGTTGAAGCACTTTTATTTTGTCTTTTAACAAAAGTTGAACAGGTTTTCTTTAAAACCACAGTGGTATATACAGGCTCTAGCACAATTGCTCAGTATCTCAGTGTCTTTGCTAAAGCAACATTTAAAGAAAGATGGTAGCCACAGCCAGATGATGTCTAAATGCCAATTTGAAAATCTTACTTTGAAAATACACTTCACCATTCATTTTACAGCCATGGGCAGACATGCCCTTGCCTCTACAATTTAAAAATTTCAAAGCTGAGAAAATGGGGATTATTCTTTTAAAGATAGATGAAAACTTTTTTCATAATTTTCAAAAATTATTGTTGCAAAAATCTCTACAGATAAAAAATTAGAACACTGTATGTTATCCCATACAGGTCTACATGGAATTACTTTACATGTATAATACATAAACTACAATTACTGTAACTGCCTTTAATTAAAATACTTCTTTTTTTTTCTTCTCGCTTTCTCTCCCTTTTGTTTTTCGATCTGCTTTCTTTTTCTTCTTTCCTGTTTGATAGAATATGCTTAGAGTTCATAATGCTGTCTATACACACTGTTTTAACAAATATGTCAAATATTGTCAAAAGTCTATATACCAGCCAAAGACATACTATAAGACAAATGTTACAGATATTCCAAATCATAATTTTAAAATTAAAATAAATTTACTTTGAATTCCAAATATTGCACAAAAGTTCTTTGCTATATCTGTATCTTTCTGAAAGTATCAAGAGATTCATCACACCCAGCAAAACCCAGATCTGTTTAAACTTCTTCATAAAATTATACTAGCTCTGAGCTTCAAAGGTACGGCTGTATTTCTACAGCAGTAAATGAATGTTTAAAGTGAGGAGAAAGCACCAGGATCTCTATGCCAGTTATTTACTAGAATTCCCTGTAGAAGGAGGAGGGGGAAATAGAGGAGGGACTTTACTTGCTTGTGCTCAAAGAAAATTAATTAATTAATAGATAAATAAGTAAGTAGGAGACAAAAGAAAATGGCCAGAAAGCAGTGGGGGTTGGAACTAGATGATCTTTAAGGTCCCTTCCAACCCAAACCATTCTATGATTCTATGAATAAAAGTGAGCAGCTTATTCAAGAGTGAAGCTGGAACTATTTATTCTTCAGTATTCACTTTTGCGCTGTCTAACCCTGGTTCAGCACTGCAGGAACTCTTCAGCTTTTACAGCCTGTGCCCAGGCTGCCGGCCCCAGTTCAGTTCAATGCACGCATCTGCTGACAGTCCCTGGGTTTCCCACATCCCTCTATGTGGTACTTTCCAGCTGAGTTTTGCTAGAATGTAGCCTGCTTTATTCTCTCTGTGCACTGCCTGTGGCTGAAAAGGAGTTGGTTTAATTTATTTATTTTTATTAAAAGGCAGTAGAATTAAAGATGAGCCAAAACAAACCCCAAAGCTTTGACTCCTGTAATTAAGTAGAAATCAACTCTGTCCAGCAATCTTTCTAGTCCCTACATTGAGGTCAAATGAACCTCTCCATCTGAGTCCTTCTGAACTTCACTCTTGGGAGGTTAGCCTCATCTCTATAAAATCAGCTTCTTTTTTTTTTTTTTTTTCATACACAGAAGAAAAAGAATATAATCCCCTTGAATAGGGAAGCAATATCATATTAAAAGATACCCCTGCTTGACAGACATTTTTTTCCTCGTGGTACAGAATAGGCTGCTGTGACTACTGAAGAAATCCAGTTTCAGGTACTGTAAGTGCAACCAGTAGAGATTCTGAAATAGGATATGCTCAATAGGGCAGTCCTGCTGCACTGCATTTCTGATGTGCCACAGTGTGTATTATCAATAGGCTTAGCGGTTTCCTTTGAACAGATAGTAAACCCTGCATGGGTTTCAACACTCTCATTCTTTTACAAAAAAAAAAAAAAATCTTTTTCCTCTGCCACCGCAGAATACTTTAGGGAAAGAAGATGGCCCTGTTATCTTCATGCACTGCAGAGTTTATTAACGAAAGAACCAATTCCTACCACCGTGGCACCTTTAAAAACTTATTAAATTACAGCAATAATTTTCTGTTAGCCTTGCTACTGATCCCGCTTGGGTTTAAAGTTATGGCTCGTTATGTTTAGCATCTGCTTTATGCACACTGTTTTCTCATTATGAATAAATCAATAAATCAATTAGGGGCAGTGAGCTTTGCGTTGGGTTGCAGTAGAGAAACTGAAGCTTATGTAAGTTAACCCATGATGCCTCAAGTAACCATTTTCCTACTACAGGCCTATCCAGAAAAGAGAGAATATTGGCAGTGTCAGAATATGAAAAATAAGACATTCCACTGAAAGGGAGAAGAGTTTGGCATCCATCTGAATTAGACTTCCAGCTATCTGCAGGCTTGAAGTAAATATGCTTAGGGGTAGGGATTCTGCCATGGTTAGCCCTGTCCCAAGTCCATGTTGCTTTCAGCATCTGAATGGATGAGAAAGTATGTGAAGATGACCTTCCCCATCTATATAGATGACAATGATTACCTTCACATTTAAAGAAAACTTATCTCAGTAACAGACCACAACAAATTATAATGTATTCACTTAGCAAATTCCAATCCAACTCTCTAACTCACACCAACAAAATTGCACTAGAAGTTACTTCAGCTTTGCACCAGCTCTTGGAGGACTTTGGCTGTTGTAGTGATTAAATATCTTTTGCTTCTAGACTGCTAAGTGGAACTTCCTGGATAAAGTGGGAGTCTGTGGCTAGAGGGTGATCACTACCATAATCTAGTATGAATTCACAGATAATGCAAACAATGGAATTCTGTGTAGTATTTCTCGCAAAATATATATGTAGTGTTCAAGGGTACATAAAGAAAAAATATTTGACAAGGCTGGAAAATGACCACAAGTGTATTGACCATCTTCAGAATTATATTTCGGGTTGCAAATAAAGAAAAAGGCACAACCTGAAACACTGGGCAACAGAACGAGTGTATTAGGTTCTTATATACTAGTATGACAGCTTCCAAGAAATACAATTCTTCATTTTGCAAATATGAACAATGAAGAAAGTAGACAAGAATATGAGAAAACTATTCAAACAATATAAAAGTCCATCTAAATGAATAAGTAAAAATCATAAACATTGCAGAAAGTATGGCAAGTACATGGCAAGTATCACATTTCTCAAAAAAGCTCATTGAATTCTTGAAATAGCATAGAAAGTCATCTGTCTTCTGGTGTGCATAGGTGGGAGCCATCTAAGGAAGTGTGACAGGTGGGGAGAAAGAACAGTGGAACTGAAATCTTTATGTTACAATAGTACAAAACTATCTGGCAAAATGAAAAAATGAACAGGTCTGTTAACTAATATTTTAATATAAGAAAAACACAGCATATTTAGCTCCCAAACCAAGCAAGGGATCTTGCATTGCTTTTGATCGTGCCTTTGTTGCTGCAAAGTTCTCAGGGTTATTCTGGCTTCTGAAAATGCCTGTGTAATGGTAGAGAGCTGGAGCAATATTAGTAAGAATTCTTGTACATGCTAGCTTTCCAGGGATAAAAAATTATTCCAAAATTACAGTTTGTGAGTTGTTTCTTCCTCCTTACTTCCCACCCCACTCCACAGAGCACATTGGTTTTTTTTCCCTGAAACCCATTTACAATATCAAACACACACACTTATAGTTTCAGGGACATTTTTAATGTTCATAAAATGAAATTCTGTTTGAAAACCATATATGAAAATATCACAAGTAGTTGATTAAAAACCCTGTTACTTGAAACTGAACAGTCCCCTGGGGGTTTTCTGTTCTACTGCTGTCACTTTTTTCCTCTGCTGAGGTGACATTGTGCTTCCTTGGAATCAAGAAGATCAAAGCAACTTCTGACCTCGGGTAGTTCTTGTGGTTGTGAATTATGAAAACAGCTACAGCTGCCTCAGAGACGTCCACATTGCCTGGAGTTTCAGCTGTAAATTTAGCAGAATAGTAGGGAGATGAGAGTGGAGGAGGGAAGAGCACTTATGGGAAAAAGAGAGGTTGTGCATTACGTTCTGAGTATTATTTTTTTTCTCTAGAATGAACTAATACATCTAATAAACTGTTAAAGCTTAGCCTAATGCTAACTTTTCCCAGGTTCTTCTTAACATAAAACATAATATATTCTGATGGTTTTAACAGAATGGGCAAGAAAGTGAGATGTCTAATTTCTTTCTGTTCCTCCTATTCTGTCTTTCATGCATAAACAAGAAAATAAGTCTTTTGAGGTTAGATTTTGGTTGTCTAGAAAAGTTGTTCTTCCTACAATTTCCCTTAGGTTAATAGCCACTTCCAATTCTATATCTAATAAATTGCATACTTTTTTCTAAACCCAAGAACAAAACCAACCAACCAAAAAACCCCACCCCAAAATCAAACCCAAATCCCAAAAAGTTTTACATCTCTTAATGAATAATATTATATTATATTACTTGGAAATAATTTCTCTTTATAATATTACTGATCTGCAAGGATTTGACTTTTTTTTTTTTTTTTCAAACAAAAGCAAAGTAAAGAATTGAAAGTAAAGGAAACTACCCATGACATGTGGTTCTGCTAGCCTTTTAGGTCTTTTATCAGTAACAATCTGCTAGCCTTTTAGGTCTTTTATCAATAACAATCTCTAAAATCTGTTAATGTTTTGCATATTCTTTGGATGCCAATCTTTGTGTTCAACAAAATATGACAAGTTTCTCTAACAAAATAGCGTCTCTTCAAACTTCATTTATTGTCATAAATATTTTGTGTAAGACTGAAATCCTTCATATGTAATATCCCTTAATTTTTATGTTTATTTAACTTTCCATCTTCTAGTGTTAACTTTTAATCAGGACTGAATTTTGACCATGTAATCAAAAATTGAACTGAACTGGATATTGGGCTGTTCTCCTCTTTCTATTCATCCACCTTAAGAATTTGACTCCAGTCCCTCAGAGTGTCTTTACATGTTTTTGGCAGAATTTGGCTGCTTTTTTTGTTTGGTTGGGTTTTTTTGTTTTTGCTTTTGGGTTTTTTTTAATTGTTTGTTAAATTACAGTGTCCTCAGGGCTGTGAAGAATTGATCAGTTTTAGGGCTTGGATTAAAAGATTAATTTGTATATTTCTACTATTAATCAAGAATAAAATCTGTCACAGGCAGCCCTCAAAAGATATGTGATTTGTTTTTAAAACAAGTTGTACATCATTGCCTTCTGTGTGTGGAATGTGTTCCTAAAATCAAAGCTTTAGTAACCTGGTTGAAATAAAATAAATAATGAACCAGAGGAGAAGTAAAACAAATTTTTGGGATGCTATTGTTCCAGCAAATCTCGGATAACTGTATGCAACTGTTCCTGCTGAGATTTGTCTATAATATACGTTTGATAGAACTAGGCTAATACTCGTGTACATTTACTGCAAGTACTAGTTTAAATTTTAAACTGTAGAGAACACAACTATCCTTGAATCCCAGCTGTTTGCTTTTGATTACAACTCAAATAGGTGTGATTTCTTAGAGAAATCACAGCAAAAAATAATTATACACTGGAAATAATTTTAATATGCTTTTGAAACAAAGAAACAAACAAACAAAAACAAAACCAAACCAAAACAAAACAAACTCCAAAACTGCTGCTGTTGAATTTAATGGTGTATGTTTGTGCACCTGAAATGTCACTTTTCATATAATTTTTCTTCTAAAAATTAAAGAGTCCCTCCACCCCCACGAGTGTCTGAGATCCAAAGTTTTCTTTTTGGAGGGTGAAAAAATATATTCTCTGTGTGTTTATATGAGCAAATTTATTTATTTTTACCCCTTCTTATTAAGACTAGATTCAGTCTAAAGGCATAAGATCCCCTTCCAGATATCGCCTGCCATGATGCAGCAGAGCTATGTAGGAGGAGCTGACCATGAAATTAGCTTTCCAAAAAGCAAATTCCTTATACTACTGTCAGTGCAAATAAACAAAGGTGGCAAGTCTACAAAGACAAACAGGAGTCTGAAATATACAAAGTGCAACTCTGTCAAGGCTTTGGTATGTCATGTCAATGACACACCATAATTGAAGTAATCAACTTTTCAACTTTTTTGTCAGCATTCAGGACAAAAACAATCCACTTCTTAACTCCTCATATTGCTGTTTAGAGAAATGTATCAAAGAATTTGTTCAAGCCCAGTAAACAGTTTTTTAGGTGAACTTTGCCCTGCTTTCCACATACTGGCTAAACTATAGATAAATAGACTCATTCTTCTGAATTTTTTTTTTTTTTTTTTAATAACAAATCCAACCAGTTAATCTTGATACAGGTGTTTCTTTTTCTTGAAACTTAACATCTTGGAAAGATGTGCATAGTAGGGACGTAAGCATAAATGAAGAAAAAAAATTCTAAGACTCCCCTATATGATTTTCTGTTATCTCTTGCTCTCTCTCTTTTTGCCTTCTTCAGCCCTATCTCACTTCTGAAAGCTAAGAGTATTCAATTTTCTGAGAGAGAAATTTTCTTACCTGGTAAGAAAAGCACCAAACCCACCTATTTTCTCATTTTAGATTTTATCAAATATTTACAAAACAGAATAAACAATCTGTACTGTGTTTAAAAAAAAAAGTACCCACAAGTGTATTTTTCAAATTATTTTGTGCAATAAATTTTGCATGACTTAATTTGAAAAAAACTTATATAAACTTTCACATTAAAAAGAGAGCAGCAACTTGGTTTGTGGAGTAGTTTAGAATCATAGGAAAAAATGTACAAAGAAATACAATGCTACTAAATGTATTGCATAAAAGTTATATAGCTTTCATATTAAGGTTATATCTCATTTTAATTTGTGTGAGTCACAATAAAAGGTGGAAATCTTCTGCAAAATCTTTCTGTTATTTTTTAAACTATCATTTATCTCCCTGTTTTTTTTTCACTCTTTTCTGCTGGTGAACATGTGACAGCCATATTTTTATCTGATTGTGGCTACAAAAAGAAAGAAATTATGTATCTCGCTGAGCAGTCCTAAGTAGCATGAGACAAATGATGTTTAAAATAACAATAATACTAATAATTGTCCTGGATTTTTTGACCAATATTTCTGATATAGGTCATGTTAGCATCACTGACTCTTTCTTCATTTCTGTAGGCTTTGTGATATTCATGAAATATTAATCAGCAGCTCTGAGTATTGATGAATAATCATAATTATTCCCTTAGGATATGCTCATTCATTCATTCATTCATGCTATCTCTATGCTGACATGCCTCAGTGTTTGGAAAAGAAAAGGATTACAGGAACCAATAGTTCTGGTGGTTAAGACCAATTCAAATCAAAAATAGTGCATGCACTTCTCACAGTGATGGCAATTAAATTTTGGAATATCTACAAAGAGAAATAGTGAATTCTGTATCTTTACAAGTCTCCTCATGCCTGCATGCTTTTCTAGACGTTTCAGTGTTAGGGACGGTTATCTGAAACATACCGGTTTGGGTAGAAGAGTCCCCAGCAGGTGACTCAGGAATTTCTTCCAGCATTTTTTGACAGAAAATCTTCCTTGTCATATGAGGTTTGTATTGCTCCATTTCATAGTCTAAATGGAATCGTTGGTGAAATTCTGACAACACTCTAGTCTTCCTGAAGCTGAAGTCACCATATTCCTAGTATAATACTTGTTAAAGATTTGCTACATTGCTATTTAAAATCCTGCTGCTGTTCCAAATTCACTTTTGTTGCCTACATCACCAGCTTGGTGAAGAATTAGAAATTCTCAAGGAAACTAACTTTCTTCAAACTTGCTGACTTCGTAGGTACTAAAATTTGAACAAATAGCATGACCAGAGTTTGATTTCCTTCTAGGATTGTTATATGTATTATTTATTTCTAAACAGATCAAACTCAAAGTCCATAAGAGCCAAAATATCTGAAGTAACAATATCTGATGTGAAACAGGACATAGACTAATAGGTTCTGACTCTCTTCGAGCAGCAATACCTATATGCCTCTTCTTTGTGCCTGGGAATTTCACTATCTGCTGACTCCTGAGGATCTGGACATTTTGGCTCAAGGTGAATGAAAACAACTCTATTATAATTTTATACATATAACCATATTTAGTATTTTTATTAAATAAATGTAATTTTCAGTAATATTAGCTAACCTGATAAGAAAATTACCTAGAATTTTTGTTTGTTTGTTTTCTTTTTTCTTTCTGTAAAGTATCTTACAGCATAATTTAAATTCAGGGTATGTAGTACCTATTTCTTTCCCTTTCCAAGATCACCATTAAATACCTTACTTTCTGGAATTGCTAGGCTTTAGTCAGCAGAGAAGGTTCCTCTTTCTGTTATTTTCATTTCTTGGAATCTGAAAACAACATACTTACAGTTCTCTAAAATCACAATCTTTGTTGGATCTCTAAGGTAATTCCAAGTCTTTGAAATCCTCCTAACCCATTTCTCCTCTTCTTCAGGCATCCGTTGCATTTAACAGTCCATTTATTTACAAGGTGCCTCCTGACAGGAGCTCAGAAGCAGTTGTCCTTCATAAACCATTGGGAGTCTCTTGAGAAGCTGCAGAGCTGAGAGTTGTAATAACTCATCTGTTTGGGTGACAGCAAATTTGGCTCTGACACTGAGCAGCCTAGCCAGACTGCGATTACTAACATGGCTGTGCAGTCACAGCCTCCCAAGAGATGTAGGCGGTGTGGACAGTGGCTGCACAAACACTCCGGTAGTGGTATGCAATGGGACGGAAGCGGTAACTTCACAGCACTGCAAGCAGCAGAAGCAAACCAGGCAGACACCTTCAAACTGCTGTCTTCTTAAGTAAAGCTCTCCCTCAGGAGAAAAATGCACATTAGGGTCAGTGCTACTCTGTGAATCACAGAATACCTGTCTTCTGCTCTCTGTGAAATCAGAACATTAATGTTTTTCTCTGGCCATGGCTCACCTCGACCAAAGGAATTCCTCCTTTATTTCAAAGCGGTAAGTTGTTAGTATTTACTACACTGCAGTTTGACTGCAGAAACACGAAATAAAATTAATTGCCTCTATTGAAAACACTGGAACAAGCAAGAGAACAAGGTAGATATTAAAAAAAAAAAAGCACAACATTTTTCTCCAGCTGACTACTTGAACAAAGCATTGAATTCCATTTTCTCAATCACCGGATAGTAAGAGTGCAGACAGCACATAGGGTACTTCACTGAAGTCATAAAACCATAGACCACCACTTTAAAGATACCAGTATTATTTGTATGGTAGTTCAACAAATACTCTGGACTTTGTTACACTCTGTCTTGTTTATGGACAAAGAGGAAGCACACTTACATGTAATTAAAGCCAAGAATTTATTATTAGTATAATTGAAAACTTACAAGTTTAATAATTAATAATCCAGATGTAATTGTTACAGAAAAAGTAAGAATAATAATGCAGTTAACATATGTAACATTTCCACCTCTTTTTCTCATGTTATGCTGCCTCATGTTACTGTCAATTCAGTGAACTGACCTGCTTCAGTGAAAAGTATGTTTGCTACAAAACAGCAAAGTTATACTTTTGTAAAGTTTTGTGGCACTGTTTTTGTATTCTTATGCAAGAATTATAGTGATATTTGTTGATATAATATGGAAAGATGCTTTAGTCAATCTACAGAAACTTTTAAAGCTGAGCACATACTGACAGGTCATCACAAAATACTTATAAAGCTACTAGTCATAGGGGTGCTGATGTCTTTTTGGCCAAATCTTTAAAATTATTCTTTTGTCTTGTCCTCATAAAGACAATAATCTTGTTACACTCCAGTCTTGGTAGCTTTCATGCTACTGCAACAAAGCTCCTTAGTACTGACCTCCAACATAGTTCTGCTTTTCATCCTGACCAGTGAAAAACAATTGGTCTCTTCAGAAATAAAAGTTGATATGCTGTAAATGTTATTACAGGGAAATAAGTAAAAGGGCAAATCTAGGGAGCTCATAAATAAATTAGAAAATGTGGATGGAAATGACTATTTATTTATTTATCCCAACTTTCTCTCTACCCTTGAGGTCCAGAGGATGTGCACACAATTAGCACAAAGATGTTCCTGCAAGATGAACTGTACACTGCAGTGAAAATATCTAATTCAGTCTGCTTCAGATTCACGTTTCATACTTGCAATGGGTCAAATTAAAACCTGTTCAAAGCAAGAACCAAGCTGCTAGGGCAGTGTTTTTAATTGAACATATACATATAATCTGTTTTCTTAAAAGTAATGGTGTTTCATATGCAGAGTGAGATATTAACAGATCAAGACTCTGATGAGACTGTCTCTTTGAATATTTCCAGTATTTATCTATTTTTGAAATTTTATACACATTTTTCTTGAAGAATCCATTAGCCAGCTATGTTATCAGGGAAAAATTCTGTCTGCATTTAAAAAAAAAAAAATCTCAATACTAAGACATATATCATTGTTGTAAGGAATAAAAAATGAAAAATGTGACAGTGAGGGAGTTCATCTGTGTGAAATTGTGTCTTATTGCAGGCTTTTCATGAGTAAATGAATAAATATTTGACTAAAAATTCAGCAGATAATTGTTTTGTCTTTCAGAAATATTGTCCAAAGCAAAGAGCCTTGTTAACTCTTAGCCTTAACTTTGTTTAAGATTAACTTTATCAATACAATTCAGTCTTCAAGAATAAAGGCTCATGAAATTTTTCTCATTACTTTTTGAATAATTGCTTGAAAGTGTCAGAGTGTCCTTATAGGACACCTGAAAATCTGTTTGCCTGCTGATCTTCCCTGGTTACTTTCACTTGTTTCTTTTCTCTTTGAGCGCACATCAAATCTAGTCTGCTTTTCAGTCCTGCTTTTAGATAAAGTAAAAGAATGTGGAAAACCTGTGGCATGTCTACTTGATGAGGCTAATCTCTCTATATATGGTCAGATAAGATCATCAGAAGGCCAACTCAGAGTACTTGCATTGGTTTCTTCTTAGTCCTCATCATAGACTTAGTTTCTGAGATATGTAAAAATATTACAACTGAGCTATTATACTTTACATGACCCAGGAAGACTATAACAGGCAACACAATAACCACTTTCCTTATAAACAGGAGGTCTTTCATCATTTGCAAATCTCCATGTTATCTTCCTTTTCTCAGTGACACCTTTCTCCTTTATTGTTCTCTCCTTTTGATTCAATTATTCTGTTGTTCTGTGACTAGAGCAACATAAATAGGTGAAATATTTGTGCTAGGCATTTTTGCAGGTTGTGTAACTACTACTCACATGAGCTCAAAGGAGGAGACTAACTTTGGGGAAGAGACCAGTGATAAGAAGTTGCAAGTTGTTTTTTGTTTTGTTGGGGTTTTTTGTTTGGTTGGTTTTTTAGAACAGTTATGAAGAGGTTATCTTCATGGGGTTTACAGTATGGTGTTATCTAATGGCTGTTTTGTAAGCAATTTGTCAACTGGACTCTACTTATCTTCAGGCTAGTGTTCCCCAATGCACAGCATGACCATCAGCATCAATGCTGGTTTATGAAGGTCCTTTGCTCTGATCCACTTGTATGAGCACCACTAAGGCAGCAGTGCTACTGTGCATCAAAAAGCCTGGGAAATAGGACCATTTTAAAATGGCTCTGCCATTGACCATTTTATAAATAAAAATCACTAAATATAAATTTGATCACTATATAGATAGGGAACTACCATTTTACTTTCCAATTCTATATGATGTCTGCAGGGCAGACAGCCCATACTAGGGAAATGAAGACCTGGAAGTATATGTCTGTGGAATTTCCTTTTCACCTGCACTCTTAAAGTGAGATCATTAATTTTGATCTTAAATAGAAATGAAAACAGATTTTGATATATGGAGTTGTTCCACAAAGTAAAATTCAAAGGTTCTGCTGATCTTTAAAATTGAACAAGACAGCAAATAAACTACACTAACAATTTTATTTTTGAAGATTAATGAAAGTCTTATGTATATGATTTTCTTAAACTACTTCAGCCTAATCTAATACTGCCTGCAAAAACAATGTCTTGGGAAATATTATGCTGCTGAGGTTAGCTAGTCTGCATAGTTTTGGGGTTTTTTTTAGATTTTTGTTTTGTTTCAGTTTTTTTGTTTGGGTGTTGTCGTTTTGGGGGGGGGGGTTTGTTGGGTTTTTGGGGTTTTTTTTTGGTTTTTTGGGTTTTTTTTACTTTTAATGTGAGTAATTAAATTAACCCAAAATAAAATATTTGGGTTTGATACATTCAATACAGGCAAACAGTACAGATCTAGACTGTCAGAGAAGGAAGTCACTCCTACTCAGCTCTCCAGTTCCTCATTTCAGAAATCCAAGATTTTGTAAATATTCAGTTGTGGTTATTATTATGGGAAAGTTCAGCCAGCTTTTATCATTATCTATAGAGGTTGTCTAACAAGGGGCTACGGGGTATTCCTCAGAGGTGGTGTGAACATGTCATTGAAAGAGATTGAGCGGTAAAAAAAATCTCTTCTATCCATTTCTTCTCAAAATATTTCAAGCATTACCATTTGGTAAATATATATAAATATGGGGGGGGGGGGGGGGGAAAAAAAGTAGGTCTGTATTTTTGACTGTTTGCTTAAATTTCTGAAAAGATCACCTGACTTTAAACTTCAAGAAACACTTTTTGTTTTTTACTGTTCTGAAGGCTGGTTAGATAGAAATGGGACAGTTAAAGTTTCAAAGTCAGCACTATCTCTCTAGTTATCACTAGATGAACAGAGCCTGGTTTTATATATAGAGAAAGTAAAGAGTTCTTTAAATGTGTGTACAGTTTTCTAAATTATTTTCATGGTCATTTTTGGGCAGAGAGTTACTGTTAGATTTTAGGCTTGCCCGCTTCATGTGCTTCATGATGCTATAGCTGACATTCTATTTAATTTTTATTATATTGCATTTTTGGTCATTCTTCAACTAGAGGTAGATATCCTTAACTAAGAATGGAAGCACTCACGGAATCTGAGTGCTTACTCTATAGCTCTTTTTTCAAGATTGCTTGCTTTAACCATCTCTTCTTCCCACTGCTTCAAACAATTCTTGTACAGCTTCCATCTGTGCTCATAGCTTGCTTACTTCTTCTTCATAATTTAATTAAATTATCTTCGTAGGTCCATGTGATGTATTTGACACCATGAATAATTTGGCAACAGAATACTGAAGGGAATGTATACATGTTTTTCTGCTTACCCATTAAGATTGGATTTTTAGCTTCCTTTCATACTTTTATAGAAACAAAAAATTATTGATCTTGAATCAGCACATTTCAAGCCATCTTCTGACACCAATACACTCTTCTTTCAGGAGAAGAGACTAACACAGATTTAGAAAAATGTCTATAAGGACATTTGCAAATGTTGTAAGGACTACGTAGTGTCTTGTAAGATGTCTATTTTCTTACAAGGGTTAAAATGCAATACCGTAATTATATTAAAATCACGTAAACCTGTAAGGAATACTAGTCTCTACCTGAAGGAGCTCACTGTATAAACAGTCAAGAAAAACAAAGGACAAAAAAACCCCAACAATATTATTCCTGGTTTGGAGACAAGGTTTTGGTACAATAAAATAGTTTTCTCATTAGAAAATCACAGCAGATCTGAAGTAAATACTGCACTTGACTTTCATGGTCTTCATTCCAGATGATACAGCGGGACCTGGACATAATCACCTGATGCACATTTACTGAACTTTAAACCTGAATGTATCTAACTTGACTGTTTCAATACTTCAGGCCTGATTCTCCTTTAACCCTTAGCTCTATCACTGATTCCCATTGTACAAACTCACTAAGAAGTAAAGCAAGTTAAAGCAAAGTAGCTGCCACACTGTATGTTTGCAATATGCTTCACTGTGATTTTGTTGATGCTGCTACAAAAAAAATGGTTCCAACATCTAAGTCTATGATTGATCAGATTTCAAATATTAATCAATTTTAATTTTCCCTGAAAGGATTGACTAATCAATGGAGTGATAAATGATAGTAAAACTGTTTATAAGGGGGAAAAAAAAAAACCTTTTCATATGTTAATTTGGCCTCTGCTTGATTAAAAATTAAAAATGTGCATAGTAATTGTTTTAGTTTAGCAGATGTATAAAGAAGAACTTGAGAAATCATCAACAGTCTAATACAGTGACAGAATAAAACTTTATTAAAAAGTTGTTTTATTCTGAGCCCATTGTATCGAGTTTGGTCTTACAAAAAGCTGATAGCGTCAGATACTGTTACTGAGCCTTAGGCTTGATAAGCTCAGTTAAAATGTTCTTTTAATTTACTTAAGATCACTTTTACTCATTTTTTTTTATTTCTTTCAGTCTCTCAGAAGAAGACACATCATTACAAGTAACTAGTTTGTTCTGATATTGATTTGGAAAGGAAAGAATAGGCCTCCTGCAACCGCAGCAAGACCTTCCCTCCTGATAAGGATGTTCTGTTAGACTTCACCATGTCACTTTTGTTTGTCAAGGAATCATAGAATCATAGAATCATAGAATGGTTTGGGTTGGAAGGGACCTCAAATATCATCTAGTTCCAACCCCCTGCTGCAGGCAGGAATGCAGGAAGCATTAAGGTACTGCAGGGAAAGGCAATCCAGAAAATTGCAAGTTTAATTTATATGTGACAGTAAACTGATTTCCACAAAAACAATTTTCGTGTAATATAACCAAGGTTTAAATGGCACTAGATGAAGATTATTTTTTTTTGTTGATTGGAGAGGGTATAATGAAATGCTCATTTCAGGAGCATTATACAAAGTCCTTTTATCTCTGTTTTTCATGTTGTCTTCAAAGATTTTTTCAACTTCTTGTGAGAACAATTCTGATGTTCAGGAAGTTATTAACTTAAAATAGTGCAATTGTGTAGAAACACAAGGTAAACCTTCTCAGAAATTACACAGGCTGAGAGTGTGGAAGGGTGGAATAAACAGTCATCATGTAGACAAATTTTGTTGGGGTTTGGAAAAGTTCTGCTGAGTTTTAGTTTATGTGTTTGTATATTTGGAATTTTTATTAAATAGAGAAGCACCTATTACCTTAATGGCGATAGCTGAAAGGGAAAGCATTTAAGCTTCAGCTCCTCTGACATTTTAAAAATTAATGAAAGTTTCACCACATCATTTCTGCTGGTTTAAATGTGGTTGTTTACATAGTCTAGATAACTTTCGGATGAGCTGCCAGATCTCTAATGTTTATCAATACCTGTCATCAACCCAAATTTTCAACACAGTACATTTCATCACTAATTTAGTTTCACTTCTGTTTCAATAAAAGTTTTATTTCATTTATGGTTTTCCTGCAGTCTGAGAAATACAATTTAAAGTTGCAAAGAAATGCGAGGAACATTTAACAAGCTTGGGCACAAGCCAGTGGGAACCTTTGTGTCATACTGTGCGAGGCTGATCCTTCCAGTGCACTTACTGAATTAAGTAAGTATTGGCTGTGTCTCTTTTTTCAGAGTAATTACTGAACAATATAGAAAAATTATTTTCAATACTATTACCTTACAGACTATTTTATTTTCTATACTATTAATTATAGACTATTAATTATTTTCTATACTATTACCTTACCTATTTCTATACTATTACCTTACAGACTGCTCAGACCAGATGAGCTCTTGTCTACCATCTCATTTTTAGCAGAAAGTAAAAAAATGTGGTAAAAAAATCTATATTTTTAATTGCCTAAATTTTATTTTCATTCTCCTTTCATGTTTTTTCTTTGATGAAAAAAACAATAAAAAGATGGAGGGAAATGAAAAGTAAAAAGAAAGGAAGGTGTTGCTGAAACTAACAGAAAAATGTCATATCTGAGAATGTTTTTTATAAATATTTTTCACTGTGTCATTAAATATTATACTGATCAATTTTTTTACCAATACTAAATGGAATTGACTTTTTAAAACATGAACGAAAATGGACAAGCTCATGTTATTTGAAGTTCTCATATCTTCTCATATGCACGTATGCCTGTGAAAGACGTCTTTATGTGCACACTACTATAGATGTCATTGGGACTATTCATTTGAATAAAGCCTTGCTGGAGCACAAGTGTTTGTTTGGTCCATGTGTTTTCTGAGTGTTGTAATCTGTCTTTTCCTCACAAAGTTGAATATTTTATTGCATTGAATGCTTAACAAAGCAGAATGCTAGTGAAGTTGAAAAAGAAATGTCCTACGATAGTACATTTGTAAAAAAAAATAAATCTGTTTTGATGACAGAACTGAGCCTATAGCTGTTATTTGTTGTTTAGTTGACTTAATACAGTTTTCATATGGAAGACAGTTTGTACTGAAAAATGCTGATTTGCAAAAATCAAAATGCTTGTGGGAATGTGCTGATGTTTTTTGGGGTGTTTTTAGTTTTGTTTTTGTTTTTCAACAGGAATAAAGAGTTTCTTTTGGAAATTCCCCAGGTTCTTTACTAGGTTAGCCTGACAAAACTGGCCAACATAGTCCCCAGCTCTCTCATAATCTGCAGCCCCAGAAAGGTAAATGACCAGACATCCCTGAAAGCATCCTTCAGGCTGTCCCTAAGCACGCAGATCTGAAGACACTGCTCATATGGTGTGACCTAGGGTTAGGAAATCCAGACCTTAAAGGACTTCCACACACCCTCGTATGGAAATCTAAATTTGGAAGAGCTACAGACACTAAATTTTTTCAGGTCCATACTGTTGCAAACCTTAGGAGGAGTTCTGATGTTTGGTTAGATCACCTTCAGAAAAAAAGGAACAGCCTACCAAGTCTCAAATGAGCATTGTTTAATGATGAAGCTTAAATAAAATCTAAACCAAACCCTTGTTAATTTATTGCAAGCTATGAACCAAATTCAAATTTATTTTTTTCAATCAAACTTTCAGGTTTTTTCAAATAATATATAGAGAACTGTACAGTTGGATGAAATCAGATCTCAGAGAGGGAGACAGAACAAGCAAGAGGTATGTCCAGGAAAAATAAATATCTTTGGCAGTTTATACAGTATTCTAAGAGGCCAAAGGTACTAATAAATATGGGGAAAAAATAGGTTTTCAGGAGACAGAAAGTATGTTTGGGCAGAGTAAGAAAGGATGAAGAAAAGAACAAAATAAGTAAGAATGATTTCAGGAAGGCAATAGGTAGTTAATGTTCAGAAAAAGTGCCTCTAGTGTTTTCCTATGAGCTGTGCAATCCATGCGATTTTATTATTTGTGGTAATGTAGATAAAAGTAATCAAATGGGACACTATTTGTGTCTGATAAAAGCCAAACCACAACTAATTCAGTTGCCTTAACAGTTTGTAGACCATTCCTTTAAGACTTGAGACTCTCTGTATGAACTTTGGGAAATGTCATGAAGTTGTGACTATCATCTGTTGACATTTAAACCCAAAATAAACTGTATCAATTCTGCATTTGACTGGAACATAGTAGAAACCTTAGTTATCTTAAGAAGAGAAGAGTGAGATTTGATATTACTGATAATCCTCTTTGTATTAATAATAGATACTATCACTGTAGAATAAACAAACAGGAAAGGGTTCATCTAGAAAAGAAAAAGCTCTTCAAATTCAAACCTTTAATTTATTGGAAAAGGCTGAAAAAATATCACCAATTACCATGTTACATTTGGGGGGAGGGGTGTTGTGGGGAGATGTCTTTGTGCCTATTTCATCCTAACCTCCACATGAAAGGAGTTTTTAATGAGTGACACTGATGGACATCTAACATAGTGACAAA
Organism: Balearica regulorum gibbericeps; assembly: GCF_011004875.1. Taxonomy (NCBI): domain Eukaryota; kingdom Metazoa; phylum Chordata; class Aves; order Gruiformes; family Gruidae; genus Balearica; species Balearica regulorum. Next base: position 47,671,779 of record NC_046188.1, on the reverse strand, counting down.
TAATATTTTTCTTAATCAGTTGTGCACTTTTAACTCCCAAGATATAACAGCCTTTTAAAGAAAAACAAAATAGCTTGGGCCTGACTATTTTCTAACTTGATCCTTTTCTTCTAGGAAAGGGAGTTCCTGGGAATTGGAGGATCCTACAGTGTATTTTACCAAAAACCTTTGCTAAATGGTGGCTCATTTCTAAATATATGCCACTCTTTCATATATTGCTGCAGGGTTATCACCTTGATTTGGCACTCAAAATTGGCATTAAGCAGTAAGGAAAAGGAATTATTTCTCTAACTTGGCAACCTTTTGGGCAAGCAACTGTTTTCAAGGATATTTCTGAACAACACATATATATCTGTTGCAAGTCAGTTCTCCAATAGTATGTGACATTTACTGTGCTTGTTAATTCAGCTTTTCATCAGGAGAACAAGCAATCCAACTGAAAACAAGGGGCCAAAAAGTAGCTTTTAGAAAATAAAACCAGTAAAAACCATAATACTCTACACTTAACTTGAAGGCCAAGGGAGCTGTGGGAATCAATGAGCATAAACACCGCCACACAAACAAGCAGTTGTTTTCTGGTGTTGCAGAAGTGTCTGCTAGAGTTTCAGAGTTAGAACACCTTTTGGAGTGAAAAATACACAGGCAAACCAGAAGTACCTTCTTCGCTTTGTTTAGTTTCATTAATTTTAGGTGCTGTGTCAGCTTAGAAAGGCTAAAAGGGATGACCTAGCTTTCTGAACTAGCTGGGAATGCACTTAGTGCTAGGCAGAAAGACCAAGCAGCAGCTGAGTGTTTTAGAAAAAAAGAAAATAATGTGTTTAAGTGTTTGGGGTTTTTCTCAGTTGCCTTTTCTTATGCGAACAGTTGCAAACATTCAAATTGGTCTGCACTTTTCTGACAGAAAGAAGATAGAAACACAAGTTTTCTTGACAAATTTCTAGTGATATAGACAACAGTTAGAATTTTTGATAACAAGTGAGCATTCTGCTGCTTTGTCCAGCACAAAAATTATCTTTTGTTTTCCTTTCTCAAACACGAAGGGGTAAGTCTAGTGTTCCGGCCTCTGTAAGATAACCAAATTTATCAGTGGTACCATCGATGGCTTAGCTATACTAGAGGGAGTATGTCATGTTAACATTACCCACCATAGACTTAAAAGGCTCACAGAGTCTGACAGATGGAAAAGTTTTACCTACACTGGGCAAAAGGGTAAGACTGAACTGTTAGTCTGAATGGATTTCTATTTCCTTTTAGGTATACTGAAGAGGTTTAACTACATATTGCAAACACAGCTTTCAAGAGCAAATCTTCTGGAAGACACTACTAAAATCTTATCTCTAGTGACTTTTGATTTAAAAGTACTGTTGCTGTTGGCTGTACAGCTGTATCAGCATTAACAATTCTGGAAGCCTTGCTAAGATGACCTTTTCAGCATGCAAAGTTAAGGGGCAGAGGTCAGAAAACATCCAGCAGAAATAGATAACTACTTCAACTACAAGTGATGGTATTTACAGAGAGGAAGAACCTGTATGGTAACTTTGTTATACAAGTTGACATATACCTGGACTAAAAATGGCTATTATTTCAGATTAATAGAATGGAAGAGTACAGGGTTGATGATTCATATAATGACTAAATTCTAGATCTACTAAATGTTGCTTCCCTGTCATAGATGTAGGATTAAATTAGTTGGTATTCCAAATTCAGCTAATAGTGGAAAAATACAATATTATATTACCAGCAACCTGGCTGGCAGCCTCCGTAAAGAGGTCAAAACCTGAATGATTAATGGCAGATGAGCTGTCCTTTCACTTCTTGAGTTTATTTTCAAGGTAGACTTAAAGAAGTTTGGACAGAAATGGCAGAAACTTACTTGTCATTTTCTACTCCTTCCCTGTGGAGAGAAACTTTTCAGTTTGGCATTTTCACAAACTCTTTTATATAAAGATCTCTTACAAAGCTTTAGTCCTGAGACATTCCTAAATTTTTGACATCGATAAAAGAAAACACTTTCTTAATTATTTATCCATATGCCAGAAACATGCAGAAAAGAACAGAATTATCATTTCCCATAGAGACTTTTTTATTCCAGTGATCTAAAAAAAAATAAAAATAAATAAATAAAATTTTTTCATCTGCTGGCACTGAGGTAAGTATATAGACAAAGAGAGCACCTACTATGCCTTCACCAATAGTTTTCATACATTAGATGTTAGACATCAGTGTCAGGATGCTGCTGCCTGCTTATCCAGGGACACTGAAGCAATGCATTTTTCTTTCACAGTACTTTGCACTTCTCTCTTTCTTTTCTTATAGCATCAGACATTAACTGGATATTTAAAAATCCAGCTCAAATTTCATGATGTATTATTTCATAGAAAACTTAAGATAAACCTGTTAAAGAGAACAGACAAACATGAATTTTCCAAGTGCTAGTGTTCAGCTTCTGGTGCTCTGACCATAAAACTCCTTTTGGAGACTCTCCCCATTCTCTCCCTCTGCCGCCTTCTTCTTCCTGTGAGCACACAATATTTCTTCTTGCTCTAATGTACTTAAAGCATTATCAAATTTATTCTATTCACTGTAGCTGTTTCTATTATTTGTAACATCAGAGGTACATGACCGGTTTTTAATATATGGAAGTCACCTTTATTAATTTTAAATAAGTCCTTAACAATCCCTTTTGGATTTTCTCCCCTTCAAGTGTTAGTGAAAAGGAAACGAGCAGAAAGACATTGCCATCACACTGCTCACAGAACGCTTAAGCTAGAGCTGGGTACAGACCGAGGTGGGTTTCCCAGGTGGCTGGATGCATTCATCAGGGCCTTGGGAGCACCAGCAGTCCCATCAACCTCTCCCCCTATGCCTCCTAATGCCAAAGCTGCCTGTGCTCCCCCAGCTCAAACCCATCCCAGCTAGGCAACCAGCATCGGATACGCCTCTGTGATGAGCTGACTGAGGGAGATCTGTGAGGAGCCTTGTTGGGGGCTGCCTCCCATTCCCTCCCCTCCTGAGGAACATTTAGTTCTTGCCTGAGCTGCACGGCAGGTTTGTTGTGCCTGGTTGCGTCCCTTGCTGGTCCTGACTAGACCTGCTGACCTGGCTCCACAGATAGACCTTGGACCTGACTCATCATTGCAGATTGCTTTGGCAACCACTATCTGACCCTGGTTACTGACTCAGGACCTCGTCCACTCTGCTTGCTGGTATATTGTTGGTTGGTGTCCTTGTTGGTGAGGCTGTGGTCTTGCCCACCCTGCTTGTCACTAGCCTGGGCTCCCCAGTGGAGACATCTGCTTGTGCTGCCCCAGCACTCTCCCCTGACCCTGGGACCATCTGAGGGCTGAACCAAACCACAGGGTATCTGCCTGCCTCTGGCCTCAGCACACTACTCCAGAAAGATGTTTCCATATGGCTGCTTCTTGCAGCAACATTCTCTGTCCTAGTTTTTGGCTAAGATAGAGTTAATTTTCACAAGTAGCTGGGACAGGACACAGTCAAGACAGGTGACCCAAACCAGCCAAAGGAGTATTCCATACCATATGATGTCATAGCATATAAAGGGGGCTAGTCAGGAGGAGTGGCATCTCCAGGACAGGCTGAGTGTCTGCTGGATGAGAAACTGCATCACCCTTTGTGTATATTCTAAGTACTGTTGTTATTTTCCTCTCCCTTTGTGTTCATAGTAAACTGTCCTTATCCCAACCCACGAGTTTTACCTTTGTCTCTCGAGTTTCCTCCCCATCCTGCCGGGGCGGGTGGGAGCAGTGAGCAGCGGCCGCATGGTGCTCAGCTGCCAGCCAGGGCTAAACCACGACACCCCCCATAGCTGAGGGCAGAAATGATGGCAAATGAATGGCTGTAGTGTTGCCAGATATGTAAGGATTCCCTTTGGCAGACAAAAGTCCTTAGGGATCAGTTGTGATACATCTATGTCTCTGCGTGTGACTGCAGGACCTCTGGCCCTAGGTTTTGAATATCATTAGGAGGCTTGGGGTTTATTTATTTATTTATTTTCCCCACAGAAGTTGTATACAGTTCTGGAATAGAAATACTTTGTCTTCACACTAATATAAACAGTAGAATGTATCCTGTGCATAAATTATGTATTGCAATTGGATAATTGTTATTCTCTTTTCTTATTTAGTGGTAATATAAGGACATTTTTTTTCTCACATTCAGTGATAAGAAGGAATTGTCTAAGTCCAGTGGCACAAATAAGTAGAATAGGATTTATTGTGACCAGAGGCTGCGTCTGAGAGGCTGCCTGACTATGAAGTGTTTTGTGGTTTAGTGGTGGGTTTTTTGTTTGGTTGGTTTTTAATTTTTTTAACTTCTGTTTTTGCAATATGATGGAAAACTACTAAAATCAGAAGGATGCTATTTCAAGGTCATTGTGAGAAAAGTAAACTTAATACTAACTTTGAATGTATATTGCACACATTTGAACTAGTAGGGATGCCTGGCACTCAGAACAGTCTCAGTCTTAAATATTAATTCTCTTGGCAACACAAACTGTAGGTTTGCTTTGCTTCCAGTTAGTATTCTCATGGATTTACTGATTTAGATTAGAATCGCTAGATGTTGTGAGTCACACCTTGAGCTGACGTGAGTACTTGAATTGGCTTCTGCTTAGAGTAACCTTTAATAGCTGGCACCACCTGATGCTTTGAGGATCTAGTCTGTGCACTTCTAGCCTTCTATGAAAATGCCATGGATTATTCATATTAAAAGGCTAAAGGAGGCCATGGTCAGCCTTGGTTTTGGAAAACTATCTAGCTCTGAAGACCAGTAATGAGCTAAACCCTCATCTTAAAGTAAAATTTTAAAACTTTCTAAAGCCTTTAATGACAGAGTCATTTTTATACGAAAATTGTTCAGTGTTTTGTGTTTTTAATTAGCTTTAAACTGGGTTCATGTAATCCCCTGGCAAAAAAATTAATAACTCAAAAATCACCATTATAAATGTCCATGCCAAAAGAAGTGCCAAAGAATAATATCTCTGTGAATGAAAGAAATTATCCTAAAGTGCATACGTAATGAGGAATTATATACACCACAAAAATATCACCATTATTGTTATCAAAGCTCAGTGAAGAGGAGTTTATAAGAAACTGAATTCCTCTTGCCATGCTCTGTGAAGTTGAATTTGGAAAGTTCTTGACAAAAGTTTTCTGGAGATAAAAAGATATCTCTGCAAAAACTATCTGTATTGCACCTATTTTGAATTCTGCTTTTACTTATTCATTTGCTTGTTTGTTGCAGAGAGGTTTTGTGTTTGTTTCTAAATCAATCTTAAAAGGAAGGTGCATTAAACTTTTACAACAATTTCTCATTTAAAGAATCAACCTAGAGCTACAGATGTGATAGCCTAATCCTAAACTTGCTATGTGCATATTATTTCTCAGAAAGCATTTATAAAGTTCAAACTGTTATCTTAGGTGTACAAACTTCATAATCTCTTATTGATGCTTGATAATATGTGACAATGGTCTTGTTTTGGGAGCTTTAAAAAAAAAATAGTCCCCTTTTAATCTCAGGCTAATTGGCATGTACAAACCACTTCCCAGGTAGAACCTCAATATAGAGCTCTCCAAACTTTTCTAGTTTACTTGTGATAAAACTGAAAAGTATCACTTTAAATTTAGCCTTATTCCTCAGAATTACACATTCACATCGAAATAAATATTATATATGTGTGTGTGCAAATGTATACTTGTGTATACAGATGGATATATACACACACATGCAATACCCTCATGTCAGTAAAGACAAAACCGTTCATTTCTGAATTTGAGAAACAGGAGTGTAACCAGCAGCCTACATGCTCAGATTATGCGATGATTCGCATAATCACAATTCTTCAACAAACAGTAAATGTCAAAAAGGTCATTATAAAACTACCAAGATAGATCTAAGTTAAAATATCTCAGAAAATAATATCTTTGAATTATTAGACACATTTCCTTTGAAATATTTATTGTTAAATATTTACTATTTTTAAAAGTTCTAGATACAACAGCAAGTCATAAACATATAGATACCATTAAAGTACCTGACAGAAGTATCAGATTTATACAACATATAAGATGATCAGTACAACTAGAGTAAACAGAAAAACACCACAGGATTTAAGTTAGTGCTGCATAGGAAATCAATAAGGTACACAGGATATTAAAAAATATTATTTTCTACCTTGTGTATTAGATGCAGGCAGGTCACGTAATGAAAAAGTTCCAAAAGCAGCAGGAGGTAGGAGGCAGGAAATCACTTTAGTTTTCTCAAAACTAGCATCTTGGACTTTCTAAAACCAGTTTTTCCAAATTTTGAATACATCTTCTTCACTAAGTTACAACCATGCATTTGTCAGTGATAAATAGAAAACATAAACCTGGTAAACGTCAATGAAGAAAGTTCATTATCTACTTCAGGTAAGTATTCTATTCAATGAACAAAATCCACTGCTGATGTAATTCAAAGTTAAAGATTTACATTAGAGATTAAATTTCCTTATAACTTCAAAGACTGTTAAACTGGATTAAGTTTAAATAGGAAGGTGCTTGTTGAATAGATGCTTCCTATGAAACATGTAATGTGTTTATGTGGTGGGTTGAACCTGGCTGGGTGCCAGATGCCCACGAAGCTGCTCTACCACTCCCCTCCTTAGCAGGATAGGGGAGGAGAAAATAAGATGAAAAAGAACTCATAGGTCAAGATAAAAACAGTTTAATAAAGAAAAAGCAAAGGCTGGGCATAGAAACAAAAGGAAACAAAAGTACTTATTCTCTACTTCCCATCAGTAGGCAATGTGCAGGTGTCCTGGTTCTGGCAAGGATAGAGTTAATTTCACAAGGAGCCAGGACAGGTGACCCAAGCTGGCCGGGGGGCTATTCCATACCATGTGACATCATGCTCACCATAAAAGGGGGCTAGTCGGGTAGGGGAGGGGCGGCGCGGTTCCGGCGTGGTTCCGGGACGGGCTGAGTGTCCGGTCGGTAAATTGTTCTCTGTTATCACCCATTGTTATTATCTGTTATCAGCACTGTTGTTGATTGTTTTTTCCCTCTCCCTTGCTGTCCCGGTAAACTGCCCTTATCCCAATCCTCAGGCTTTTGCCGTTGGTTTGTTTCCCGTTCTTCTCCCCGTCCCGCCTGGGGAAGGAGTGACTGAGCGGCCGCGTGGCGCTCAGCTTCCGGCTGGGCCTAAACCACGTCAGTCCTTTTTGGCGCCCAACGTGGGGCTCGAGGGGTTGTGATAAGGACAAGTCTGACCCAAGTGTGTTAAAGAAAATTGTCATAAGAATTTATGATGTTATTGAAACAGTCACTGGTCATAATGATGTTCTGTTTGATTACATGGCTCTGGTTTGTAAACCTGTGTTTACTCTATGCAATCCCTGCGGTGCTGTTTATCACCTCTGGGAGAGGGGTTTGTGTTCTCATGTTGTTGTATTGTGTGATAATGACTTATGATAAGATATCATTGACAGTCATGGGTCTGAGCTGGTATGTGTATGTAGCATTTTGGTCAGGCCTGTACCTCAGTCAATGTTTTTTAGAATTGATTAATAACTGCACCTGATCTATGGGGGAGACAGGGGGGGATACCCTCTTGCACTCTTTCACCTCCCCTTTTCCCTTTTGGTTGGTTACAACAATTTTTGAGAATTTTGAATACCCTTGGAATGTTCAGGCCAGTATATTCCTATTGCTAGGTCTCCTGAATGTTTTCCAAGTCCTGTTCAGGGTTAGCAAAAATCTTTTCAAGAGTACCACCCAGGGATCTTCCCCAAGGCTGAATGGTCAGGGCTGGCATGGCATGTGGGAGAGTATGGGTGGGTATCTAGAGACCTTTTCACCCCCAATGGTTTGGAGCTTCACTCCTGAACAATTGCAAGACCCTGATAAAATGGTAGAATATTTGAAAGGAAAATACTGTGGGGATTCTAAGGAGACACAATTTACTGTGCTGTGCTGGGCCCTGGCCACAATGTATCAAACACTGCTTGATAGTAGACAGCACCACCCAGAGGGAGAGAGCGGACCCACAGGCACTGCAGCTGCCCAGGCCCCTGCAACAGGCACTGCAGCTGCCCAAACCCCCACAACAGGCACTGTAGCTGAGCCAAAAGATCAACCCATACCAATATCAGTCGCCCCTATACACAAAAAGAAATACACAAGGAAATCGGTTCGCATCGTGAGAGATAATGATGATGAACCGGGAACATCACGAGAACAAGAAGAAGAGCCAGAACCAGAAGTGATCACCCGATCTCTGTCCCTGAGTGAGTCGCGAGATATGCGGAAAGACTTCAGCCGCCTTCTGGGGAGCACATCATTACCTGGCTGCTCCGCTGCTGGGATAACGGGGCCAGTAGCCTGGAACTGGAGGGCAGGGAGGCCAAGCAGCTAGGATCCGTCTAGGGAAGGGGGCATTGACAAGGCAATTGGGAAGAAGGCGCAGGCCCTCAGTCTCTGGAGGCGCCTCCTGTCAAGTGTGAGGGAAAGGTATCCTTTCAGCAAAGATGTCGTATGTCGGGCGGGCAAGTGGACCACCATGGAGAGAGGTATCCAATATCTGAGGGAATTAGCTGTGCGGGAGATGGTTTATTACGATCCAGACAACGCACAGTTGCCCACAGACCCCGATGAAGTCCAGTGTATCTGACCCATGTGGCGAAAATTTGTGCGAAGTGCACCATCATCGTACGCCAACTCACTGGCAGTAATTGACTGGAAGAGTGAAGAGGCACCCACAGTGGATGAAGTGGCTGGCCGACTCCGGCAGTATGAAGACAGCCTTTCTTCCTCCCTAGTCTCGGCTGTGGAGAAGCTGTCCCAGGATGTCCAGCAACTCAAAGAGGATATATCATACTCCCCACCTGTACAGACCTGTATTTTCAGCTGTTAGGAGCAAGCGTTTTTCTGCTCCAGAGAGGGGATATAGAGCATACACACCACGAGGTGTCCTGTGGTTTACCTGCGTGACCATGGAAAAGACATGAGGAAATGGGATGGGAAGCCTACTTCAACCCTGCAGGCACGCGTACATGAGCTACAAGGCAAGACAGCTGTACAAAGGAACTCTTCCAGAAAGAATGCTGCTCCAGTTTCCACCGGGCAGCCCCCCAGATCAAGTGGAAGGCCTGACCACACTTCTGATCCTCTTGAAGGGACTTCTAAGTCCTTTCTGCAAGAGATGAGCAGCAAATATGTTGAGCAGGATTAGAGAGGCCCTGCCTCCAGCCAGGTGGAGGAAAGGGACAGCAGAGTGTATTGGACTGTGTGGATCCGATGGCCTGGCACATCAGACCCACAAGAGTACAAGGCCCTAGTGGACACGGGTGCACAGTGTACCCTAATGCCATCGAACTATGAAGGGGTGGAACCGATATCTATTTCTGGTGTGACGGGGGGATCCCAACAGTTGACTCTGTTGGAGGCTGAAGTAAGTCTAACTGGGAATGAGTGGCAAAAGCACCCCATTGTGACTGGGCCAGAGGCTCCATGCATCCTGGGCATAGATTACCTCCGGAAAGGGTATTTCAAAGACCCAAAAGGTTACCGGTGGGCTTTTGGAATAGCTGCCTTGGAAGCGGAGGAAATTGAACCATTGTCTAGTTTGCCCGGTCTCTCGGAGGACCCTTCTGTTGTAGGGTTGCTGAGGGTTGAAGAGCAACAGGTGCCAATTGCTACTACAACTGTGCACTGGCGGCAATACCGCACCAACAGAGACTCCCTGGTTCCCATCCACGAGCTAATTCCTCAACTGGAGGGTCAGGGAGTGATCAGCAGAACCCGCTCACCCTTTAACAGTCCCATATGGCCAGTGTGGAAGTCCAATGGAGAGTGGAGGCTGACAGTAGACTATCGTGGCCTGAATGAAGTCACACCGCCGATGAGTGCTGCCGTGCCAGATATGCTGGAACTTCAGTATGAACTGGAGTCAAAGGCAGCCAAATGGTATGCCACAATTGATATTGCTAATGCATTTTTCTCGATCCCTTTGGCAGCAGAGTGCAGGCCACAGTTTGCCTTCACTTGGAGGGGCGTCCAGTACACCTGGAATCGACTGCCCCAGGGGTGGAAACACAGCCCCACCATTTGCCATGGACTGATCCAGACTGCACTGGAAAAGGGTGAAGCCCCAGAGCACCTGCAGTACATTGATGACATCATTGTATGGGGCAACTCAGCAGAGGAAGTTTCTGAGAAAGGGAAGAAAATAATTCAAATCCTGCTGCAGGCTGGCTTTGCCATAAAACGAAGTAAGGTGAAGGGGCCTGCGCAGGAAATCCAATTTTTAGGAATAAGGTGGCATGATGGGCGGCGTCAGATCCCGCTGGATATTATCAACAAAATAGCAGCCATGTCTCCACCAACCACCAAAAAGGAGACACAGGCCTTCCTAGGTGTTGTGGGTTTCTGGCAAATGCACATTCCGAATTACAGTCTGATAGTAAGCCCTCTCTACTATGTAACCCAGAAGAAGAATGATTTCAAATGGGGCCCTGAGCAACAACAAGCTTTTGAACAAATTAAACAAGAAATAGTTCATGCCGTAGCTCTTGGGCCAGTCCGGGCAGGACCAGATGTAAAAAAGTGCTGTACACCGCAGCCGGGGAGAATGGCCCTACCTGGAGTCTCTGGCAGAAAGCACCAGGGGAGACTCAAGGTCAACCCCTGGGGTTTTGAAGTCGGGGATACAGAGGATCCAAGGCCCGCTACACTCCAACAGAAAAGGAGATATTGGCAGCCTACGAAGGGGTTCGAGCTGCTTCAGAGGTGATTGGCACCGAAGCACAGCTCCTCTTGGCACCCTGACTGCCAGTGCTGGGTTGGATGTTCAAAGAGAGGGTTCCTTCTACACATCACGCAACCGATGCTATGTGGAGTAAGTGGGTTGCACTGATCACACAACAGGCTTGAATAGGAAGCCCCAATCGTCCAGGGATTCTGGAAGTGATCACAGACTGGCCAGAAGGGAAAGATTTCGGAATGTCGCCAGAGGAGGAGGTGACACGTGCTGAAGAAGCCCCACCACATAATAAACTAACAGAAGATGAGAAGCCATATGCCCTCTTCACTGATGGGTCCTGTCACATTGTGGGAAAGCATCGAAGGTGGAAGGCCACTGTATGGAGTCCTACACAACGAGTTGCGGAAGCTGCTGAAGGAGAAGGTGAATCGAGCCAGTTTGCAGAGGTGAAAGCCATCCAGCTGGCCTTAGATACTGCTGAAAGAGAAAAGTGGCCAACGCTGTACCTCTACACTGACTCATGGATGGTGGCCAATGCCCTGTGGGGGTGGTTACAGCAGTGGAAGCAGAGCAACTGGCAGCGTAGAGGCAAACCCATCTGGGCTGCCCCACTGTGGCAAGATATTGCTGCCCGGCTAGAGAAGCTGGCTGTAAAGGTACGTCATGTAGATGCCCACGTACCCAAGAGTCAGGCCACTGAGGAACATCAGAACAACCAGCAGGTAGATCAGGCTGCCAAGATTGAAGTGGCTCAGGTGGATTTGGACTGGCAGCGTAAGGGTGAATTATTTCTAGCTCGGTGGGCCCATGACACCTCAGGTCATCAAGGAAGAGATGCGACATATAGATGGGCCCGTGATCGAGGGGTGGACTTGAGCATGGGCGCCATCTCACAGGTCATCCATCAATGTGAAACATGCGCCATAATCAAGCAAGCCAAGCGGGTAAAGCCTCTGTGGTATGGAGGCCAATGGTTGAAATATAAATATGGGGAAGCATGGCAAATCGACTACATCACGCTCCCGCGAAGCCGCCAAGGCAAGCGTTATGTCCTTACAATGGTGGAAGCAACCACTGGGTGGCTGGAAACATATCCTGTGCCCCATGCCACTGCCCGGAACACTATTCTGGGTCTTGAAAAGCAAGTCCTGTGGCGACATGGCAGCCCAGAGAGAATTGAGTCAGACAATGGGACTCATTTTCGGAACAACCTCATAGACACCTGGACCAAAGAGCATGGTATTGAGTGGGTCTATCACATCCCCTATCATGCACCAGCCTCTGGGAAAGTTGAAAGGTACAATGGACTGCTAAAAACTACCCTGAGAGCAATGGGTGGTGGGACCCTCAAAGACTGGGACACGCATTTAGCAAAGGCCACCTGGTTAGTTAACACTCGGGGATCTGCCAATCGAGCTGGCCCTGCCCAGTCAAAATTCCCACGCCCAGTAGAAGGAGATAAAGTTCCTGTAGTGCGCATGAAGAATATGTTGGGTAAAACAGTTTGGGTCATCCCTGCTTTAGGCAAAGGCAAGCCCATCTGCGGGATTGCTTTTGCTCAGGGACCAGGGTGCACTTGGTGGGTGATGAGAAAGGATGGGGAAGTCCGGTGTGTACCCCAGGGGGATCTGATTTTGGGTGAAAATAGCCAATAAATTAAATTGTACAATGTTAATAGCTATACACTGTATTAATAGTATAACCATAAGAATCACCCAAAACTAATGAAGGATGGACTTTGGAACTGACTTCAACTGGTGCCCAGGAACTTCATCGAAAATTACATCTGTGACCTCCAGGCTGCGAGCATGGACCGTACCAGATACACCAGCAATGAAAAATACTCCGGATGCAGCGTGCAACAATCCAGCAGCACGCACCATTGTTCCTGCTCTGAGACACTGTAATGGCAGATGGAACCCAAAGCCATGGACTAAATGAACTCAATGGACACTTTATAGAGTGATGGCCCATGGAGTAAGAGAGTGGTGTCAGTGAAATAGTCTGGGCATGATGTAGATGGTATGGAATAAGGGGTGGATAATGTCCTGGTTCTGGCAAGGATAGAGTTAATTTCCCAAGGAGCCAGGACAGGTGACCCAAGCTGGCCCGGGGGGGGGGGGGGGGGGGCTATTCCATACCATGTGACATCATGCTTACCATAAAAGGGGGCTAGTCGGGTAGGGGAGGGGCGGCGCAGTTTCGGCGCGGTTCCGGGACGGGCTGAGTGTCTGGTCGGTCGGTCGTTGGTTCGGTAAATTGTTCTCTGTTATCACCCATTGTTATTATCTGTTATCAGCACTGTTGTTGATTGTTTTTTCCCTCTCCCTTGCTGTCCCGCTAAACTGCCCTTATCCCAATCCTCAGGCTTTTGCCGTTGGTTTGTTTCCCGTTCTCCTCCCCGTCCCGCCTGGGGAAGGAGTGAGTGAGCGGCCGCGTGGTGCTCAGCTTCCGGCTGGGCCTAAACCACGTCAGCAGGCACTTCCTGGGAAGTAGGGCCTCCGTACACCTAGCAGTTGCTCTGGAGGACAAGCACCTTAATAACAAATGCCCCCTTCCCTCCTCCTTTGTCTTAGCTTTTATTGCTGAGCATGATGTCATATGGTGTGGAATATCCCTTTGGTCAGCTTGGGTCAGCTGTTCTGGCTATGCCCCTTCCCGACCTCTTGCCCACCCGCAGCCTACTGGCCTTAGAGGGGGGCGGGAGTTGGAGAGACAGCCTTGATGTGTTCCAGCTCTGCTCAGCAGTAGCCAAAGCACTGGTGTGTTATCAAGACCTCTCTAGCTACCAATACACAGCACAGAAGTATGAGGGCTGCTATGGGGAAGCTGACTCCATCCCAGACAGACCCAGTATAGTTTATTTCATACCACACTTTTTATGAAACATTACACATTCCCTTAAGATTGTGATTTCTGTGGTTTAAACCAGAGGATCAATGCAAATCAGCTGACATCTCTGGAGACTGGCTTTGTGCACAGTGATCTTTTTGTAGGTATTAAAATATCATTTTGATGTCCCAAAACAGGTGAAAAAGTTCAACAGGGAACAAATGGGTTCAAGAAACCAATAGCACTCAATGTATTCTCTAATATAGGGAGCTCAAAACTAGCATTTGCCTCCTTCCACCTGCAAGCAATTGTATTAAAGATCTAGACTAGCATGAGAAGCTGAGCTAATGACATGCTATACCCTAATTTGACAGCTTTCCATTTCTGTATGTATTTCAATTGATTTTTTTTTTTAAACAGATGGCAAAGCAAACTCCTTGGTATTCAATTTAGTATTGCACTGAAGGACACTTATCTAAGTTTACAGTTCACAGTATCATGTCAATGACTGGTTTTAGCACCTTTTTTAATGAGGCTTTCACTTGTCTGTCCAAGTTTCTGCTATGCTTTCCTCTCTGATTTGGGGCTTGGTTTATTAGATTTATTTATTTAGAAAGCCTTAGAAATTTCATTAGATTTTTTTATACTATTTATATCTACAGATAAATGAGATCTCTAATTGTGTTCAGTGTTTGTATTTTTAAGTAGTAATTCAACACTTTGAAGTTAAACTATTACCAGTTGTAAAAAAAACAAACAAAAAACCCCCAACTCTGCTTAAAATGAAAACTCAGAAAATAGATTATTGAAATTCTTCTTTTTATTTGTAGTATGAGATTAAAAAAGTTAACATAGATATTAAATTTAAAATAACGTAAATTTAAAACAAATATTTAACTGTTTATTTTTAAAAGTATCAAAATACAGCATTTTGGTATTATCAAAAACACTTCCTTGCTCTTCTCATGAGAAGAATTTCCAGTAAAATTTATCTGAGCTTGCAAATTTTCAGTTTTGTGAATTCTAGGGCTCGCAACTCTTTCCTGTGCATTTTCTATGCTTTCCATGTTTTAATGATATGTGATTCATGTAAATGAATCAGCAAATTCAGTCTAAGGATCTTCGTATAAAAGTCTATAAAAGTCTTGGTCTAAGCTAATGTCAAACCCTTTTTGACAAAGTAAGCAAGAGGTAGAGGGAATTTGACACAAATGGATAGATTTCTATCAACTGAATTTTAAGTCCCTTAAAAAAATTAAAATTTGAAAGGAAGAAATGCTAAATACTTGTACAATATAGAAATAGTCTGAAATGACTGCTGTTAAGAAAAATTGTTATTTATAATTTATTATAAACAAGCAGAATCTATAGGTCACAGAAGAAAGGCAGCTTGTGTGACGCTTTAAGTTATTCACCTGGTCTTCTACAGAAGAAAGTTGCTCATCTGAACATATAATTTTGAAAGTGGAACTGTTGTGGTTTTGCCCCAGTCAGCAGCTGAGCACCACACAGCTGCTCGCTCACTGCCCCTCCTACACCCTGCCAAGGGGATGGGGAGGAGAATGGGAAAAAACCCAACCTCGTGGGTTGAGATAAAGACAGTTTAATAGGATAACAAAGGAAGAGAATAATAATAACTGCAACAATGATAATAATAATACAAGTGATGCACAAATGCAATTGCTCACCACACGCAAAAGGAAAATAAAAGAATCCAATGCCCAGTCTGTTTCCGAGAAGTCAATCTGCCTCCCGGCTAGCCTCTCCAGTTATATATTTACAGGGAGCATGATGTTCTATGGTAGGGATTGTCCCTCTGGCCAGTCTGGGTCAGCTGTCCTGGCTGTGCTCTCCCACTTTCTTGTGCACCAGGCAGGGTGTAAGAAGCTGAAAAGTCCTTGACTTAGTGTAGACACTACAACTACCTAGCAACAAGTAAAAATGTCAGTCTGTTACCAATATTATTCTCATCTAAATCCAAAACACAGCACTGTACTAGCTACTAGGAAGAAAAAAGAATTCTATCATCTCAGCTGAAACCAGGACAGAAGCAAGAAGAAATATGAATCAAAAAATGATGAAAAGTATGACTGAACATGTTTTTTTTAAACATGACCTTTCTCCAGATCATACAACAACATGTAAACACAAATAATGGAAATTAAATACAGAAAAATTGTGCAAGAATAGTGAGACCTCCATAACCAGAAATAATGGAACTAATTTTTCCTATATGGTCTGGCAGAGGCTGTCTTTTGACCTTTACAACACAGTAAAAGAGTTATCTGTTCTTTCAAGTACTTGTTTGAAGAAGTGGCTTATGTTTTGATGGGGGAAGGATTGTTAGCTGGCTTTTTTTCCCCTTCCTCTGCTGGAAAAGATGACAAAAGTAATGTTTTACTTAAATTGTGTATTTGTGTGTGGGTGTATATATATTATCCATTTTCTGAATGTAAAATGGAATAATATACAACAGAGCTCAGAACTCCCCTGGATATCATTTTTAAAGCTTACTTTGAGACAAAATGTAATTCACAGAATCAAATGTTTATAGTGCCACTGTTGCATTCACCTACTGTCAACATTTATAATGGTGCAAAGGACATATAAAAGGTTATCATTCAGCTTTTGTTCTACATAACCTTTGTATTCACATTTTAAAATGATGCAAAGGATAATACATCAAAATAAACAATATAAAGAAAATGTGAATCCTGTTACATTTGGATAGAAACCTATTTTATTTCCCTAATCTAGAGTCAAATGTAGGACCACACATTCTGCTTTCACATATACATCAGATTTAGGGTAAATTATGAGGCACCAGAATTTCTAATAAATTGAATATTTGCATTTTTTTAATGGGAAGGTTAGAAAAAACAGTGAGAAAGCAATAGAAATATAAGGGTAATTCAGAGCTACCTTCCCAGAATCACTGTCATGACCCCTGGAGCAAATAAGAGGGAGAGAATTACCAAGTTACTCTGGCTCAATAAAAATGGCTCCGAGAAAGATGTTTTACTGAAGGAGGAAAAGCAATCATCTCAAATGTTTAAAATAAATAAAACAATGGTACTAGCTATTATTAGAGGCTATGAAATGAGTAATCAGCCCTAAAATTTGTAGCACAGTATTTTCCTTGATAATACCATCACTTGTTTTCATGCATTTATTTTTTTAAAAAGCCCTCTTTTAGCATTAAAATAAAACCAGGTGTTATGAAGATATATTTTACAAAAATAACATGTAATTGAAATCAGTGTTGACTCAGTCAACTTGAGTTCACGCATATGTCAATCACAGAATGGCTCTGCCAAGCCACTATTTTCTAAGAGGAAGACACACACAACGGAAGAAAGGAAGGAAAGAAGGATTTCTTTAAACATTCTGCAAAAAATAGTGTGACTATTTCACATTTAATTATGCAATTAATTCCTTAAAGAGACAGAAATCTACCGTGCTTTGGAAAGCTGTTTATTCACTACTTTAAATATTCAGAATGTTCATAGACAGAAATTACAAATATTTGATGTAAATTCAGAGATTTAGAAAGATTTGTAGTTAAGCAAAACAGCTGGAGAAATGAACTAAGCTCTCAACTGAGAATCCGTAGAAGACAAAAGATAGCATTATGTATATCTACACTTGTGTTCCTTGTGCATATCAGACCTTAGGGCTTATGAGCATGGGAGAATATTCAAAGCTCAAATAAAGACTCTCTTCCATAAAAACTTGTTTAACCTCCACTGAAGGCACATCCACTTAATGCCAGCATATATAATAAATTCTTTTGTGGCAGTTGAGCAAGTGTCTGAAAGACAGAATGGAATTGACAAAAAAGCACTAAATAAAATATGACCACAAGTAGGTAACAGCAATGCAAATCATGAAGGCCTCAAACTGGCGTCTCTTAATTTGGTTTTATAACAGGAGGAATCAAGTAATATCTTCAGGTTTTTTTCCTCATACACACATTTTCTTGCTGAGAAATTACCCCACCTTGATCCCCTTCCAAAGATTATGTCTTGAAAACACAAAATCTTTGCATCACAAGATGTGCCAGTCAGAAAGACAGAGTGACTGACTCACTTGGCTCATCCTCAGATCCTTATCAAGCCAGATAAGGCTTATCCCTGACCCTTAGCAAGCCAGGTGAGGTCTGACATAAACCTGATTTCTTTACCTCTGTTTATTACTGAAGCATAAAGAAAAGTGGATTTTTTTAAATTTTTTTTTTAATCTCAAGAAGGACAAGTAAGAGCAAAAACCAACTTTTTTGTAAAAGGACTATGTAAAAATTAGGAAAAATATATTAAAACAAGAATGATGCATGAGTGTATGGATTTTTTTATGCCGTAAATTTTACAGATAACATTTCCACAGCAGAGAAAGTGTCAAAAATTTAACCCAATTTTCCCCCTGATATATTAACTCAGTATTTGATACTTTTTTTCCTGAAAACAAAGTACAGTACAGAGTATAAGGAAAAAAAAAATATTTTTTATAGTGACAAGTTTTCTGGAGAAAAACAGAAGCTTTTTCTTCAGCAATTGTTCTTAATGAAACAATATTTGTTAACAGATAGAATATACTGATAGAAATATTCATTCTCCCCAATAAAAAAGTTATAGTTCTTTGAAAAATGTTATTTATTGATGAAGCTGCTAGAAGCTTCCCCCATGTCTGATTGATAGAGCCAATGCCAGCCAGCTCCAAGACAGACCTGCTGCTGGCCAAGGCCGAGCCCATCAGCAATGGTGGTAGTGCCTCTGGGGTAACAGAGTTAAGAAGGGGAAAAAAACTCAGTGTGCAAGAGCAATTGAAGCCAGGGAGAGGAGTGAGAATATGTGAGAGAAACAACTCTGCAGACACCAAGGTCAGTGAAGAAGGAGGGGGAGGAGGTTCTCCAGGCACCAGAGCAGAGATTCCCCTGCAGCCCGTGGAGAAGACCATGGTGTGGCAGGCTGTCCCCCTGCAGCCCATGGAGGTTGATGGTGGAGCAGATATCCACCTGCAGCCCGTGGAGGATCCCATGCTAGAGCAGATGGATGTGCCCTATGGAGGCTGTGATCCTGTGGAAAGCCCGCACTGGAACAGGCTCCTGGCAGGACCTGTGGACCCTTGGAGAGAGGAGCCCATGCTGGAGCAGGTTTGCTGGCAGGACTTGTGACCCTGTGGGGGACCCACGCTGGAGCAGTCTGCTCCTGAAGGTCTGAACCTCGTGGAAGGCACCCATGCTGGAGCAGTTCATGAAGAACTGCAGCCTGTGGGAAGAACTCACATTGGAGAAGTTGGTGGAGGACTGTCTCCTGTGGGAGGGACCCCATGCTGGAGCAGAGGAAGAGTGTGAGGAGTCCTCCCTCTGAGGAGGAAGGAGTGGCAGAGACAACGTGCGATGAACTGACCGCAACCCCCATTCCCCATCCCCCTGTGCTGTTGCAGGGGAGGAGGTAGAGAAAATCAAGAGTAAAGTTGAGCCTGGGAAGAAGGGAGGGATGAGTGGAAAATGTTTTTAAGATTTGGTTTTATTTCTAATTACTCTGATTTGATTGGTAATAAATTAAATTAATTTTTCCCAAAGTTGGGTCTGGTTTGCCCATGATGGTAATGGATGAGTAGTCTCTCCCTGTCCTTATCTTGACCCACAAGCCTTTAATTGTATTTTCTCTCCCCTGTCCAGTTGAGGAGGGAAGTGATAGAGTCACTTTGGTGGGCACCTGGCCTCCAGCCAGGCTCAACCCACCACACTTATCTAGAGTTCAAAATCCTGAACTAAATGCTGTGAGCTGTTTTAAGAAGAGTTTTTCATCTATGTTATTTTGAATAGTTTATTTTCTTTCTCATAAGTTGTTTTGTTTTGTTTTTTTCTGAACACTGCTGAGATAATTTTTGCCATACTTTTAGTGTTTCTAAAATTATTTTAATAACTTGACCTGTTTGTTTTTTCCTCTGATAACATCTGCAAGGCATAAATACACAGTCAGTTCTATTGACCCTTTTGTCGTGGTTGATCATCATCAGTAATAAAGTACAGAAGATGCAAGGACTGCACTAAAAAAAAGAATACGTTTCCATTCACTGATAAAACATTACTGAGAATTTTTTTTCAGTGTAGGCAATGCTTAAAAGATAGAATACTGTAAATCCTAGAAAACCAACTGGTTTAAAAAAATTTGGCTCCATGTATCTTTCTCAGCATGTTCCTAACATTTCAGGTGTCAATGATAGATACAGTATGCCGAGCCAGGACACTTCAATGAAAAATTTATACCAAGGACCTGCCTTGAGATCAGATATCTCGTCCCATGGATTGCTGAAGTGAAGGAAGACTGAGTGTTAGTCCACCTGGCTGTACAATCACAGTCCTGCTAGTGACTAGTTAAGTCTGCATAGCAACCACAAACCTGCTGGACCACAGGGACACCCTTAAGTCCAGTGTACAGCAGTATGAGGGATATAAACCTGTTGGGTTTTAATTCTGTAGAGGACAGGGGGTTTGATAAAACAGTTTAAGGTTTGGGTTTCCCATGTTCTGATACCCATTTTTGCATGAAGCTGTTACACTGCTTCTGCTGTGAAGCCCCCCCCCTCATATTCTCACACACATGAATAGAGGTGACAAGATCAAAATTTGTCCTATAAATAGATACAGAGCTAGCAGTGTACTTGCTGATAACAGAAGGTAGGCTTTTCATGATATACATGTTTTAAAAAATCCCAGTGTCTGTCTCTGAAAATTATTTTTCTATTTGAAATTTCCTTCAGCTGACAGTTTTAAATTGATAGTATGCTTAGAAGTTGTTTACTAAATTGTTTTTCTTGGGTTTTTTAAAATCAGTTTTAAATGAAAGTACTCTTATAATCTTTGCATTTTATTTTTATTTGTGTAATATATTTAATCCTCTACAATATAGTTTTAGAACACTGGATCCAAACTTCCAGGCAAAAATTCTCCTTTTGTACCAAGCCATTAATAAGTTTTTTAAATTCTAAACATCTTACAGACCTAGAGGCAAAACAACCCCCAAACTTCATCTGTGAATGTTTTATCATATCTGAAATCCAAATAATATTATAAACCACATTTCCTAAGCCCCAATAACTCCTTCTGCTCTATTTTAGCACTTATTTTGGCATGGTAGTGACCCTCTGTGATTCAAGGCCAGAAAACTGGTATTCATGTTAGTTTTACTGAACCGATCCACAAAGCCTAACTGGTTGTGGGCATTACTAGGCTGACAAAAGATATTCTGCAGTATTAATATTCATTGAATGCAGATAATGGACACTTCAGTAATGTCCAAACTATTAAGTAAATAAAAAAATACATTGTCAAAAATCAAAATAAAAGATGAACATTGTTTTATAATTATCACAAAAATAGACATTTCTTTCATTGGTTAGTCTATCAAGAGCTATTAAACACAAAGTTGAAGACAGAATTTGACATAAGAGATTAAATTCCAAATTGCTTGAAGCTGAGAAGATACCCAGGGAAGTCTTACAGAATAAATTTCCCTGTTCTGATACATTTTTTTCCTAGGCATTCACAACTGGGTATTTTCAGAAACAATATACTAGGCTGAATGGATCACGAATAGCTGTTCCATTATATTCTTTGGCAGAATAAATCAGTCTTTAAAAGATAATTTTAACCATTTCTAAAGTGCAGCCTTCCCCACCATCATTTTGTTATAAAATTTAGTACAGTAAATTAAAGCAACTGCTACACAACAATGTAAATAAGCAAGTTTTGTAATTAATCCACCCAAAGATTTAACCAACATATTGGACTAAAAAAATATGCTTTGTCAAACATGTTCTTTGATTCCAAACAGGCATGAAACATGGGATTTGTCTTGTCTAATTTCAAATGTCTGAAAGATTGTCTCAGTCTGAGCTAGTTGTATAAACTCTCTTTATTGAGAGAACTAGACATTGTAGGCAGACAATTTGTCTAAACTGTCTTAGATGCTTATCTTCAATGAGATGAATCACTCCCTGAAGGTGTTTATTTCTCTCCATTGACTATAAAGGAAGACTAGATGACTAGTTTAGATGACAACTTTTAGTTGTCAGATGTTTACTGAGATGGATCCTGTACAAAGTGCCCAGAAGCATTCTGGTTTATGAGGCAATGGAGCATTACTGCTTTGAATACTAGATTTTCAACAAAAATATTCTACATTTCCTGAGACAGACCTACCTTCCCCTGCAGTCCTTCAAAATTGATTTAGAAATGTTTAGAATTCAAAAAACTTATTAGTGGCTTAGCACAAAAATGGAATTTTGCCTGAAAGTTTAGATTCAGTGTTCTAAAACTATATTGTAGAGGATTAAATATGTCATGCAAATAAAAATTAAATGCAAAGATTATATGAATTATTCCATATTTTCTCAATGATTAATCCCCTTTTGGCTCAGGGTTATGATAATACTGAATAGATCAAAACTGGCTGGCTGGTTTGTTATTTGCAACTAATTCACACTTAATCTTAGCTTTCAGTAACTTGTAAACCACCTTGTTATATATAGCTTTTAAAGTCCACACTCCATCTTGTGAAAGTGCTGGGATATAATATACACCCATAGAAGTAACCATTAACCAAAAGTCATTCTTTTATGTCAGTGTTACAAGTTTTAAATATTTCTCCTGCAAGTTCTTATCATTGAGATAATATCCTCACAGGCAATATTGGGATAGTGTTGCATGAGGTAATTCCAGGGAAGGCTAATGAGTGTCCCTGACAGAACATGCACTTCAAGATGCATACAGGAAATATCGGAGACTGACAGAAATCACAGAGCTGTTGCAAAGGGCTGCTGAACCTGAATTTCAAATATTGTTAAAAACCAACCAACCAAATAACCCAAAAAACCCAAACAAAGAAAAAAAAAACCAACCCAAACTCCAAACAAAAACAAATACAAACAAAGCAAAACCTCTTGATTGGTTAATTTTATTCAAATCTGCCTTATCTGCTGGTCCAGTAACAGGCTTTAATACAGTATTTGTAATAATAGTAATTTTAGATATTAATAAAAGCATTACCTTAATTTTATCTTCTTAGTCTGTAGAAGACTAATGAACATTGATGCTTGTCATTTGTAAAAAAAATATTGTATCCTTTGCGCAAATATCACAGAATGAGCTAAGGAAAAAAAAAGTCCATCACAAGGACTTTCCATTTTCAAATACACTATTAACAAGATTGCATTTGTATGACCTTTAATGTTTTTGCAACTGCTGCAAAAGATATTAAATTTAAAATAATACCTCTAGGTCTGACAGATGGTTAATCATAACTAGATGAATAGGATTGGATATATTAAAACTTTAACATTTTAGGAGCCTTTCCAACTCTAGGTAGTGTTCTAGTGTCATTTTATACATTGGTATCTCTGTCCTTTGTTCTGGAGAGGACTGAAAACAATATCTTACGATATGTCTTGTTTTCATCAATTTCTCACCTTTCTCAGAAAAGAAAATAAGTTAGAACACAAGCTGAAGGGCTTATCTGAACTTTTAAAATGTTTAACATTCATCTATTACCATCAAGGTTATTTATTTTCTTGCTGGTAAAAAAGCTTAGCACTTTGATATAATGAAGGGAAACTTGATGCATGCAATACTACAGATCAAAAGTAGTGTTCTTGTGCATGAACTGTACTCTTATTCCATACTTCGATTAACTAAATAATAGTAGTAATAGCACTCAGAATAGCTCATTTGTTAACAAGGTACTAAAGTTATCAACTATGATGACTATTCAGCATGATGTCTCAATGAAGCAGATTGTTACTTTGATTTGGTTAATTCTATAAAATCAAATCTGCAATACAAGTCTCAGTGGAGATATTCTTATCGTTTAGGTACTGAAGGATAGGACTTACTATTATATTTTTCTCAGAACTTTGCAGATAGCATTTTATATCAGGGCTGACCTTTAAGTTATGTAGGGAAATAGATTGGACCCATTGTAATTTCAAAATTTATACAAAGGAGCTAATATTCTCTGTTACGCAACTGTAAAACAAAAAACAGGTCAGCATCTGCTTGAGTGCTTTAAATTACAGTTAAATTGAACCACTTGTTTAAGTTTAAAAATACATATCAGTACAACATACTAGATCAAATTCTACAAGCTCTATTTTCACTCAAAGCATTTTAAATGAGATGACGCATCTGTAGTCCTATTGATGAAAAATGTCAGACTTCATCATAACCCATGAAGATTATAAAACACAGTCCAGAAGATCACTTTTTAAGCACTATCTTTGCATTTCTATCCTCTAGAGGAAAAAAAGTTGAATATTATTGAGTATGATGCTAACAATTTACTTTAAATATCCCAGGGGAAAAACATTCTGCAACCAAACTAAATAGATTTATTGTAGGCCTGTCATACTATATTTTGGGTATGGCCTGTCAAGTAGATAAAACTGACATCCCAATCAATGTTAATTGCTGTAATCTGGTGGAATATGTCCCATGTTTGCACAGGAAGATCATTGGTTTTATTTTTAAGTATTGTTTGCTTGGAGATAATAACAAAAACACATGCATATATGTATATAGTATAACACAACATACACCTAAGACATACTGTGATTCTGCATGTACTTACATGTACATGTAGTGTACTTACATGTCTATTCACACAGTACTTAGATGCATGTGTACGAACATTATTGCAGATTTGTGATAAAAGTCAGTGCACCGGCAAATAAGATCCTCCTTAGCCTTTCTGTACATCTGCACCCTGGAGAGCTCACCTCCATAGGGGTGCAAAGAGGACAAAGCTTTTCCTTCCTTCACATGCATCTGCCTGAGGACCCTGATCTAGTTCCCATCAGGAAACATCCTGATGCACCGGCAGGATATAACACCTTGAAAAGTGCAAATGTAGCTGCTTGATATTTAAAATTGTGTCACAGGAGAAGGAAGAAATGGAAGAGATGGTGGTGCTTCACCACTGTGCTTTTTCTAGTGGTCATAGCAACCAGTCCACTCTGAGAAACCCCTGTTCATTTATTATATGTTAACCCTCATTGATTAACAAGATGATAAAATTCTAAAATTGGGAGACAGGACTCCTCCCTTCAAGGGAACTTAACTCTGAAAATGGACCTCTTGAACCCCCTCTTCCCAGTCACTGTGATTTATGTACAGTGGAACATCTTCAAGAGGAGAACCTAAGGCCAGCTTCGATATGTACATTTAAGCCTTTCTGTTGATCAAGCCCAACAAGCTAGAATCTGATAAAATTTGTAAGAATAAAATTCTGAAGTAGGGTGAAGTACAAAATCAGAATAAGGTGTCCCAGATAACTGTATAAATATGAATTTCTGTGGAGTATTCTCCAGATCTAACAGAGGAAAGAAAAACTGAGTATAAACTATTGTCTATAGAACGGCAGCTTATTTATGGTTTCTAAGATGCCTATCATGCAGATTCCCATTATAACTGCACATTTTATATACATTAATGCATTCAGTCAATCAACACCCCTGTGAGGTAAGGGACTATAATTATCCTAACTTTACAGACAGGGAAGTTGAAGTTCAGAGAGGACAAATGATTTGTCAATGATTACATGACCCAAGCAGAGAAGCACAGCTCTTGAGTTTGGCTTGTTGTCATCTTCTAAATTTTCCTGCTAAATAAAGAATCACTGGTGAGACATCAGTTATTCTGAAGAGTAACAGTCAAAGCATTTTTCCTGATTATTCATTTTTCCTTCCTGTGAGGGGCATGGGACAATCTCAGTTATAGTAATACTATGATCCCTATATCTTCCAGAACAGTTTTTTATTCTGCCAGAAGCTGACTGCTGCTTGTCATTCTGACTTTTTTCCACTCACTGGTGAAACTCTTATTAAATTTCCTATGAAAATTAATATGTATATTTCTTGTTGAAAAGCAATAATGTTCTTCCGAATGACAGAAGCCACCTTTGTTTGGTACTTGTAAAAAGGGAGAAGTTCCCCTCATACTTCTTGTCATTTCTAATAGATGGTAATACAACATATAACTCACCCTGAAAGACACCATTGCACTATTGGCATTTATATCATAGAATGGTTTGGGTTGGAAGGGACCTTAAAGATCATCTAGTTCCAACCCCCCTGCTGCGGGCAGGGACACCCTCCACTAGATCACGTTGCCCAAAGCCTCATCCGACCTGGCCTTCAACACTTCCAGGGAGGGGGCATCCACAACTTCTCCGGGCAACCTGTTCCAGTGCCTCACCACTCTAACAGTAAAGAATTTCTTTCTAACATCTAATCTAAATCGACCCTCCTTCAGCTTAAACCCATTACCCCTTGTCCTGTCACTACACTCCCTGATAAACAGTCCCTCACCATATTTTCCTGTAGGCCCCTTCAGGTACTGGAAGGCCGCAATTAGATCTCCCTGGAGCCTTCTTTTCTCCAGGCTGAACAAACCCAACTCTCTCAGCCTGTCCTCATAGGAGAGGTGCTCCAGCCCTCTGATCAGCTTCGTGGCCCTCCTCTGGACTCTCTCCAACAGCTCCATGTCTCTCCTGTACTGGGGCCCCCAGAGCTGGATGCAGTACTCCAGGTGGGGTCTCACAAGAGCGGAGTAGAGGGGCAGGATCACCTCCCTTGACCTGCTGGTCACACCTCTTTTGATGCAGCCCAGGACATGGTTGGCTTTCTGGGCTGCAAGCGCACACTGCTGGCTCATGTTGAGCTTCCCATCAATCAATACCCCCAAGCCCTTCTTCTCAGGGCTGCTTTCAATCCATTCCTCACCCAGCCTATAGTCGTGCTTGGGATTGCGCCGACCCGTGTGCAGGACCTTGCACTTGGCCTTGCTGAACTTCATGCAGTTCTCACTGGTCCACCTCTCCAGCCTGTCAAGGTCCCTCTGGATGGCATATATCTCCTGCCATCAACCTAAATTGCTCTGAGACCACCACAGATGTGAGGTTTTCTATGACTGACAACACAAGAAGAAAAATATTCCAGATACTTGTAGTCAGATACGGAAACTTTAATTTTGTTATGTAAATAATTTCAGATAAAGTTCATAGTAATTAAAATACATTATTATTTGTGGACAGCTCTTTCATAATGAAATTGATGTCTATCCATTTCTTAATAGAAGAATAGTCATCTCATTAGAAAAAATAAATCATTACAATTGGTACGAAATAGACCTTTTTTGTTAAATCTTTTCAAAGAGGAGATCACTGTGGTAGAAAGATACAAGACAAATATTTTTGTCCTGAAAACAGGAAAAGTTGAGATACTCTGACATGTCCTTAGGATACCTGGAGTTGGTAACATACCTTTGTGAGAATGAAAGTTGTGGGTGCCCCCTCCCTGGAAGTGTTCAAGGCCAGGTTGGATGGGGTTTGAGCAACCTGGTCTGGTGGAGGGTGTCCCTGCCTGCAGCAGGGGGGTTGGAACTAGATGATCTTTGAGGTCCCTTCCAATTCAGACCATTCTATGAAAGGTTGTGGGGTTTTTGTTTGGGTTTTTTTGGTTTGTTTTTTTTTTTAAAAAAAAGCCACCATGCCATCTCAACCACTGTACTTTTTATAGACACAGGCTAAATTCTCCTTTCTTCTCTTCAAGCATAGTCAGTTTCTCATTAATAGCATGTAAATATAGTAAATGCAGCTGCTAATGTGTTATTCTCTAGTCATTTGTTGCAGCTGATTAAGGAGAGAAATGTAAAAGGTTAATTTTCTAATTACATACTCCCTGGAGGTAAATTATGCATGTTATCCCATCCATTGACACTCTATAATGGGCACTTTCTATTGCAGAGTGATTTTTCTCTGAAACTGTGTATCTTTATACAGTTTATTTTTAGCCAGCAAGAAGATGGAGGGTAGGAAAAAAGAATACCCATCCTATCAAAATTTCTTAACTCTTTCTAGAGAGCTTGCTAACAGGATATTAAAGCTTGCAAAAAAAAAAAAAAAAACAAAAAAAAACCACAAACCCCAAAAAACCAAACCAAAAAACCCAACAACAAAAAAACCCACCAAAAAAACCCCCAAACCCCACTCTCCTCCCTTGCTGCTCATATCTCTTTTGTGATTTCCATAAAACTAATAAGTTGAAGAGAAAGCAAAGATATACTACATTGGATGGCTCTCAGTAAAAATTTTGAAAAGCAGCTATATCTGAAATTCATATTAAACAAAAATTTCCTTTAGACATTGTCCTGGTTCTGGCAAGGATAGAGTTAATTTCCCAAGGAGCCAGGACAGGTGAGCCAAGCTGGCCGGGGGCTATTCCATACCATGTGACATCATGCTCACCATGAAAGGGGGCTAGTCGGGCAGGGGCGGGTTCGGCGTGTCGGTGTGGCTCCGGGACGGGTCGAGCGTCCGGTCGGTGGGTCGTGGATCGGTAAATCGTTCTCTGTTATCACCCATTGTGAATATCTGTTATCAGCACTGTTGTTGATTGTTTCCCTTTCCCTTGCTGTCCTAGTAAACTGCCCTTATCCCAACCCTCGAGGCTTTTGCCGTTGTTTTTTCCCTTCTCCTCCCCATCCCACCGGGGGAGGAGTGAGCGAGCGGTGCGTGGCACTTGGCTGCTGGCTGGGTCCTTTTTGGCGCCCAACGTGGGGCTTGAGGGGTTGTGATAACGACAAGTCTGACCCAAGTGTGTTAAAACAAAGTTGTTATAAGCATTTATAATGTTATTGAAACAGTCACTGGTCATAATGATGTTCTGTTTGGTCACATGGCTCTGGTTTGTAAACCCGTGTTTACTCTATGCAATCCCTGTGGTGCTGTTTATCACCTCTGGGAGAGGGGTTTGTGTTCTCATGTTGTATTGTGTGATAATGACTTATGATAAGATATCATTGACAGTCATGGGTCTGAGCTGGTATGTGTATGTAGCATTTCGGTCAGGCCCGTACCTCGGTCAATACCTTTCAGAATTGATTAATAATTGGACCCAATCTATGGGGAAGGCAGGGGGGGATACCTTCTCCCACTCTTTCACCTCCCCTTTTCCTTTTGGTTGGTTACAACAATTTTTGAGTATTTTGAATACCCTTGGAACGTTCAGGCCAGTATATTCCTATTGCTAGGTCTCCTGAATGTTTTCCAAGTCCTGTTCAGGGTTAGCAAAAATTGTTTCAAGAGTACCACTCAGGGATCTTCCCCAAGGCTGAATGGTCAGGGTTGGCATGGCATGTGGGAGAGTATGGGTGGGTATCTAGAGACCTTTTCACCCCCAATGGTTTGGAGCTTCACTCCTGAACAATTGCAAGACCCTGATAAGATGGTAGAATATTAGAAAGGAAAATGCTGTGGAGATTCTAAGGAGACACAACTTACTGCGCTGTGCTGGGCCCTGGCCACAATCTATCAAACCCTGCTTGATAGTAGACAGCACCACCCAGAGGGAGAGAGCGGACCCACAGGCACTGCAGCTGCCCAGGCCCCTGCAACAGGCACAATTTCTTTCCAGCTTTTGATGTTATAGCTTATGAAAATCAACCTGACTCCTCCTCTCTGTCTTCCAGTATATAACCCTCGGAAGAGTCAACTAGTGCAAAAAAAAGAAGGTGATGATTCTAAGCTTGTAATGACTGATGGATGAGCTAAAAGGATAGAAGAACAGTGCTGACCTCTTTAAGCTGTAGTAAATCCGCAGCTCAGGAGAGAAAGAAACCAAAGGTGTTTTTTTGTTTTTGCTTTTAATTAAATTAAGATTACATGAGATGCAAGTGTCAAAGCCTAAATTTAAGGTAAGGGGCTTAACAATAACTCTGTTATTGCCTATTTAAAGGGTTCTGGAATGTCTCTGCTCTGTGACACTGCTCAGTTGTCTAATTTATCCTAGTCAGGTAATGAGTAATAGCTTTTCACAAGTAAGTGTGGATCTGATTCAGTCTTTCATTATACGAGAGTTCTTTTTGATTCCAACACATCTTGGATCAAGCTAAATACAGAAGCAACCAGAGGTCAGACTGCAGCTGCTAGGGTAATAGATGGCCACAGAGCACTGTCAAGACTCCAGCACGTATACCTGAAGTTTTGCAAGACATCCAGATGTGGAGGCAAATAACAGTATGGACTGCTGATGTGTGATGTAGTTGAGACAGGACAGACAGACTGATCACCATCAGTTCCAAAATGGTACAAAAAGACATATCCCAAACCTGTGCATAATCACCAAACTAAGAAATACCTAGGACAAGTGAGAACAAAATAGCTGGTATCCTTTGTCCTCCTTGTCATTGCAACAGATCCTGGACCCCACATGTGGACACAAGCATCATGGTGCCTGACTGTGGCTGGACAGACTGAACACCCCTGCCATGGTGCCTGGCAGCAGGACAGATTTCTTGGAGACTACACAGAGTTCTGGTGTTTGTGAGAATGCAACAGTGAGAGAAAGTGAGAGTAAGGGAAACATGGATTGTTCCAATCTTCGTTTTAAATAAAATTGCTGTCCCCTCCTCTAAAGTCTTCCATTGATATTTGCTACACTGCTGATAAAATGCTCCAACAGTATTTCATGTGTGTACATATATATATACACACATATATATATGAGACAGAAAGTTCCTGGTATGGGAACTGCATCAAAAGGCACATGAATGTGTAGAATTATTAACTGAGTTCATGAGACCTAAGTCTCAGCAAAAGTTGCTTGCTTTTTAGCATTCTGTTTTATATGATAGATTTACACAACTTAGTCAAAGTATAATGCCAAAATTGGTTGATAACAGGTAAACCCAATGAAGAACCTACAAAGAAAACACTTTTATTATGGTGATAGTGTCTGTGATGACGGGTTTATTGCTCCTCTGTTGTTTGGTTAGTGTTTGATCTAGTTCAGATTTAGCCTCACTTCATTCTAGAAAGGAGGTTTGCTGAGTAGGAAAATTAAGATTTCTGAAGATACATAACACTCCATTTCAGCTCAATCTATTTTGAGGATAAGGTGGGACAACCCACTCGTTTAATAGTAATCTAATTACATGGTTTGGCTTGACTTGTAAAATGCAAGGACAAAAATACATTGTAAATAATTTTACTAACCTTTCAAAATCCTTCAAAGCCTTCGGTGTTTATTTAAACTTATTCTTAAGACTCATAGTTGAGTCTGAAGCACTCCACCTACTTTCAGTTTTGCGTCTTCCTTCTACTTAGATGCTTTCTAAATATAGAACTGCTGGCAGAAATCTCACGGCAAAATGTCCAGTATGTCTTTAAATATAATGGAGATGTTCTTTGCATTAGCTTTGCCAAGTGGCTGATTGCTGGCAGCTGAAACAAGGGACATATGGCCATTCAGCTCTATCTGCACCCTATTGAGATGAAGAAGTGACAATCTGCAAAATATCCAAAACTAATTTTAACTGGTTTAACCTCAGGAAACTCAAGAGTCTCTTAGGTTTCTTTGGTGATGTGTAGGCAGATTTTGTGCTTTTTCATGCAGTGCTCTTTGGCGTAAAGATCACAGTGCTCTCACACAAGTGCAGCGATTCATTATGCCCCAAGTACAAAGATACCAGAACTGCCTGTGAAAAAGCTGCAAGGGCATTCTGGTTATTCACATGCAGGTGATACTGAGCATCGTGTATTGTTTGAGAATTCATCCATCCAAGGGTTCTTCACCAAGAACATCTTTTTAATATAGCATACTTTCTCAGGCCATATATGGAATGAAATACTGAAAGCTATTGGGTCTTTGTCTTAGGCACTTTAGCAAAGAGATGGAAGGGGAAGACCCAGGTATGACTGAAAGAAAACACAGTAGTATTAGTGAGGCTAGGTGGATCAAATTTGAACTTAGAATGATTTAACAAACAGATTCTAAAAATTACCTTACAATACTCTTGCTCTGATGCAAGTGGCTCTGGAAAATGCTTGGCAGTAGATAGATTTTTTTCCATTATTATTCTTTCCTTCTTCTGTTGCTTTATAATTTTTTTTTCCAATATTCTTTTCTTCAAAATTAGAAGATACTTGAGGCAAAAGCATCTTGTACATTCAGCAAGTTCTTTCCTATGTGCATCCTTTCAGGTTATGGTTCCACAGTTATTAATACCGGTTTTCTACATGCTGTATTGCTCAGCAGGATCCATATCAGATGGAGAGATATGATTGCACTTATGCTTAATTAGCCAAGACACATAATAAGGATTTCCTGCTGACATTATGCTTTCAAATTAACTTTATGTTTACATAAGAGAACATGTAACACAAAATATGCTGATTTTTTAACAAAAATGAATTAGCAAAGAAAATATACACTAGTTCTGCACTGGTGACCGCAATATTCTTATTCTGGAGTTAGTACCCTAAATTTGGATTCATTGTATCTTTGCACCTCATTCTCAAACTCTTTTTGCCTTTTTATTAGGAAAAGCAGAGGTCATCTTGATTAGGTAGTGCAGAACAAACCGGAGAGTTCATGTGTCCAAATTTGCCTTAAACGCTTTTTGGAAACTTCTAATGAAAATTGAATCCTTACTGATTCATCAGCTATGGTGAGTGGAGGAAAAGAAAAGATTTCTTGAAGGGTATCAAATTAAATCCCTTTATGTTAGGGGACTGTACGATAGCTCAAATCTTATAATACCTTAACAAGGATCTTGATGAAGTCTCTGAAAAATCAAATGAAGAAATAAAACTCTTAAATTTGGAGACAGATGTATGCTTTCTGTAATTTGCCACCATACTAAGTATGTCTAGTATTATGCTTTTGTGAAAATAAAAGAATGGATGAAAAACAGGCAAAGAAGGTGGCACACAAACACACTTCTGGTTTTGCCCTGGAGGGGGACTGAAATCTGCTTGAGATGTAGACCCAGAATCAAAAGTTCGGAAAAAAGTTTTAGATCATGGACAACCTCTACGTCAGAAATGCAACCTAGTCTAGTGGAAGATGTCCCTGCTTATGGTAGGGGGGGTTGGAACTAGATGATCTTTGAGTTCTTTCCAACCCAAACCATTCTATGATTCTAAATACTGGTTCTACTTGGACCCTAAGAGATCTGATGCAGGCTACATTCATATCTACATATCTAGAGATTTTACCTTCTTATTAAATATACCTGTCACAGGCAAAAAAACACCCTTAACCATACCACTGGCCTGTTTAAGTATGTATAGAGAATTTATTTGTTTTTACATTAGTTTATCAATAAGATGTTAGTACAGAAAAATTTACTTAATATGTGTAGGTTCGCTATGAGAAGTTGTTAGCATTGGGAATTTCAATTAGTACAGTTAACATTTTATAAATGTGGCTAATCATTGCACAAAACCACTTGGAATAAGAATTCACAGTTTTCTGAACATAAGTTGTCCTTGAGCAAACTTGATCATCAGTTGAGTTACAACCTGTTGCTGACAATCATCATTAGTACAAATAAAACCACAGGAAAATACATCTGAATGCAAGAAAAAACATTTTTACTGTAAGGGTGGTTGAGCACTGGAAAAGGTTGTCCAAGGAGGTTGTGGAGTGTCCATCCCTGGAGATATTAAAAACTCAACTGGACACAGTTCTTGGCAGCCTGCTGTAGCTGACCTTGCTTGAGCAGGGGGCTGGACAAGATGAACTCAAGATGTGCCTTCCAACCTCAACTATTCCGTGATTAGTATCAAATCTTGGCCTTTTCATTGTTAGTTTCACAACTGAAAGAGTAATAATTCAGCAAAAGAAATCATATTGGCTGTGAACACTGACTACAAGGCTTACCCCTTAGCACTACTTCTCCAAGAGAGGGGCAAAACCAAATCAATTGTGAGTATATTTGTGAGTATAGTGCCTAGGATCCCTTGATTTTTCATGTGGACACCTGAAACAGATTAATAAGTACAAACATTTCAGGAAGGATTCCTGTTCCTGGAGCACAACCAGTCTAAAAGTTAAGGACCTTGTCTAGGTGGGTCATTGAGACTCTCTAAAATCAGTGGGAAACTGCTTTTAAAGGGAAATTAATATTAAGATAGAAAGGAAGCGAAATAGAGATAGGGTAAATCAGCCTGCAGAGGAGTTGATCTCTGCTTACTACAGAAACAAAAAAGATAAACTTAAACTATAGCATCTTAAACTTTTAATGTTTTTAGATGACAGATAGTATGTCTATACTCTCCTCCTGCCCACCCCCTCCAAAATTCCTGGGCTTTGCTATTTTGTTGTTGTTGATGATTTGTTTGGGTTTTTTACTCCTTTTTTAACTATTAAAAAATCAGAACAGGCCTGTTCCTATTCAGGATCCATATAAATACCAAATTTTTATCAAACCCCTATGAGAGTGTTTTCTACTTTATGACTTCTATTTTATCCTAATGAGTTTCTCAATATGATTATATAGTGGACCATTTTTAATGTGCAAAAATGGGTGTATATTCAGGCTGAACTCTTTGAATACACAAATAGCAGTGGGACAATGTTTTATAATCCTTCAGTACTGAAATCTTCCTTGGAAACTGCTAACAGAGTCAGTGTGCTAGAGTTTAAGATTAGGGACAAGACTTCTAATACTGTGTAAATAAGTGCTTTAGATACACAGATGGGTACTGGTAGGAAAAGTATTTTTAGTCCAATGATTCTGATAAAAAAATATCAAAATATTTCATGCCTTCAGTTTGTGTTCACCCAAGTATTAACATGAAAAAGCAGAATGAAATTGTAAAAGTTTTAAGTCTTTCAAGCGTGTCAAGTTAAATGGTTAGATTTTGACTGGTGTTGAAATTACTTAAACATTGTTTTAAAACCCTCAAATTTGATTGACATGCTTTCTAATTAGAACGTGTTGGAACTGTAAGCAAAACTTCTGTGAGTTTTTCTTGTTGTTGTTTTTATTCTTGATACAAACATGTATTTTAGATTTTAAATAACAGATTATGGTTTAAGTAGAGATTTCCCTGAAATACAGAGTTTGTGTAATCCCACCATCAACAACCTTACCGTAATTGTCAGCAAGGCTGAAATACTCATTATTTACATAGTTTAGGATGCACTGGAACTTTATGGTTCCTCTGGCAAATGCTAGGATGAGCTAATTGATGATTTGCAATGAAATGATTCATGTTAAGCTTTCATTTCACTTATAACAGCAATGTAAGAGATTACATTAGTATTGCTTCTAAACAATGGATAAATGCCATGCCTAGCATTGTGTACAAGCCTATTCAGAGTAATTAACAGGTGTGAATTGTTGTTTGCTGGGATAAGCCTCCCACTGTGCAGCCCTTTTGTTGGCTGCAGGCTGCTTTCCTGCTGTATTACTGCTTCTAAATGAGTCAATTTCACTTTAATGTAGGATTTTACATATGTTAATTCTTTGTACACTTGCTTATTTTTGAAGTAGTTGAAGCAATAACAGTGAATCTCTTCAAAAAGCCTGTATTTCTGCAAGCTTCTGATTACCTTGCACCACTCCAACCTGTTTCGTGTTTCTCTCTTCAGCACAGTCTCATTCATTTAAAAGGAACCACTGCAGTAACTTGTAGGAGCATCAATCTGACTCCTTAACTGTAAGACCAAAGCCTGTTCTGTGGCTTAGAGAATCATAAATCTGCTGCACTGGGTTCTTTACCCAGAATTATGTAAGAAAAGTACAGAGGGTACAGACAAGTCTATAGACTAGGCTGTGTCTATGGGCTCTGCCAGCTCTGAAATGAAATTTTTAATTTTGGCTTTGAAATTCTCATACATCTTTGCAATTCCCAGTTGAGGTCATCTGTAAAGACATAAAAGAAATCCTGAGTTGTAAAAAGTTTGGGAGTTGAGAAAGTTAAAAAAAAAAAGCCCCAAACTTTTTGCAGCTTCTGCATGAATTACTATTTCTCTATCAATAGAATGTATCAGATATAGTCCAGCCAAGGATTTCTTTATATAAATCTCTGTCTAAAACTTGTCCATATTTTTTTTTTCCCTGCTGTTTGTGTTCTAAATTTAGTTGTGGAATGACAGGTCCAGATATAGAAAACAGATGAAGTAGTATCTTTTCCCCATGTCTCTCTTTCACGTAATTGCTGTTACAGAATTGTTTAAAATGGTTTTACGTTTTATAACAACATCATAAAAAAATTAAAATGTCATCCTAGTTGATTCTGTTTTTTCAGTTAATACAACCAGGATGGCAATTGACTTCAGTTATTATAAAAATAAATGTTTTACCATATTTTACATCTTTTGCCTTCCTTGTTGATGTAGGTCTGAGCACTTCTAGAGAGCTGCATTTCATATGTGTACAGTCAGAGAAAGAGTTAGATAGTCTAATCTCTTGTATAGCATCAAAAATTGCCACCACAGAGATGAGAAGCTGGACTAACTAGGAGAAGATGTTGTGTGTAGCCTTCAAACTTCTTTTAATAAGGCCTCAGGACAAGCTCTTATCCTTAGACTTTCTGACTTTGCCTCATTGTGCTCATGACTTTTTTCTGCCACCTTAGAAAATCTGGTTTGAAATTTACAAGTACAGATAAGTTATATTGTTTGGGTTGTTTTTTTTTTTTTTCCCTTCCAAGCTACTCTAACAGTGGTAATTTAATGTGGCTGAAAGCCTGATATTTTTGCTGATGCATGGACAGATCCCAGGGCATCTGCTTTCCTCTGGTACCTCTGGCATCCACGAAATATTGTTGTCTTGACTTTAAAGTGTATATGGACTTTCTGTACTCTAATATAGTTAAAAGGCATATTTCTGTCTCCTTTTGCCACACAAGAACCTGTACAAGAACCTATACCACAGAAAAATTAAATTGTTCTGTCCTTCTCTGAACAATGAAAAATGTTGAAGCAAATTAAATGCACTGTCCTTTCTGGTATATTAAGTATTTTATTTTAGATGTTATTATTTGCCAAACTATAGAAAACTATAACCTTTTTACATGGAGAAAGAGCAGCTCTGAGTTACTACTACCCTCAGGTTTCCCTTTCTAGAGAGAAAAATATATTTATGACATATTTTCTTCTTTAATTTTTAATGGAGTACTGATTATTAGTGGTCATCATACAGTTTAAGCATAAATTTACTAGAAGACTGTAATCTGGACAATGCAATCAAAGCTTCTTGGCAAGATAGTTAAAATGTTGATCTAAATGAGGCCAAAGATATTCAGTTAGGGTGTTGAATTCCTCTTAAAAGAGAAAATTCTGCCTGCCTAGAAAGAAGCTTGCAGTTTGTTCAACAGACTGGAGTGTAATTTTATTGTTGGACTGTTTAAATATTTGATAATATAGAATCTAATTAAAAAATATATATGATATCTCTTTCCCTCCCTCCTCCAGTCCAGAGTTCAGTTTAGTAACTAGCATTATTCTTTAGTTTATTCCTAACTACATCTCACAGAAATTCATCAATACTTGTCTGAATTCTGCAGGGAATTATTTCTTATACTATTTCAACACTTAGAAGATTAACATGCTGTCTCAACAATTCCACACTTGCACTGGTAGAGTTGCATTATGAAAAGAGTTGCTTGGTAATTTACATAGTTGAGATCTGTAGCAATCCACTAAGTTTGGAAAACAGAATGCAACAATTCTATCCGCAGAAGTTACCAAAATCTCCACAGCTATTGCGTGCCAATACCTAAATGGCTAGGCTTATCCCCTGCCTTGTGCCTCCTGCTTGGTCACATACCTGCTCTGTGCTGCTGCCCTAGAAGTGGGACCATGCCCTATGGCTGATGGCTGGCTTTTTCCCAGGGGACAGAGATGGATGTTCTCCACCCCTCCTGCTGGCAGTGATCACACATATTTCTCCTCTCCTCTTGTCTCCCATCCCACGTGACTCTGGTCTGTCTGCTTATGTTTTCCCTCAGTAGACTAAAAGATAGGTTAGTATTCGTTAATTAAAAGCAGCAAATCTTAATCAATCTACTACATTCTTGCTCCACCAGTGCTGGAGGCAGTAACTGAAAGGATACTTGTCTGACTTCAGGATTTTTGTCATTTCCAGCTTCTGTGTTTTTTAATATGGCTATCAGGTATCGTGATGATGAGATCATTAAAGAGAAAAGGAGACGAGAAACTATTATCCATTCTACTAAAATCCCTTGACATGAGATAGAAATCTCTACTTTTCATCAAACAGCTTTATTAATATTATTGGGCACTGGGATATAAAGTCCTTATTCATAACACTATAAAGCGCTCAACGTTTGGCTGATGTTACATATGCATTTCTCATCTTTTTAAATTGATCCTGGTTACTTCTTCAAGATAAGAATACCCAATGCAATGTAGGCACTGTTCCTTTGTGACTTCTGCATGCTAATATTGCTTTTGGAGGAAAAGACCCTCCGCAATACCCACTGAAATGCCTTCATTATAGGTTTGAGAACATACCTTATGCTTTTTGCCATCTTTCTGTAAACGGCAAGAAAACTTAAATGCATTCTGTGTCTCTTCTTGAATACATATACACCCATAAGCAGCTACCCACACTCTTTCCTTACGGCCAAATGTTTTGAACTCCTGAAGAGCTTTCATACTGAACAGATTTTCTAATCCCTTGATAAGTTGTCTCTTTTGAAGAATTTGAGTATGATATATATATGTAGTGACTGACACTGGACAGAGCTTTTGTAACTATGCCCTTACTCAAGATAAAGATTATATATTTGGATTTATTAATATCTCCCTTATTTAGATTTAATTAGCCTCATACTTAGTAACAGTTCATATATTTTTCAGACAATGTTCATGTATTGATATTTAATTTACAGAAGTTGTATTTTCTGGCTAGAAAAAACAGGAAAGCAAGCTGACAAAAGTATCTTTCGCCCCTTCTTTTTCACTTACCTTACTCTCTCAGCCCCTTACTTTGCCTGTTTATAAATACACATTTTATATTCCAAGTACTGCAGAAGAGATTTATCAGTAATAGCTGATATGTTAAAATGATTTAGTCTAGCTTTATTCATGTATTGGTTGGGATCACCACAATGAAATATTTTATGAAATTATTTCGCTGGTTGAAATGATCTCAGAACAGGTCATCTATAGTCATACTGAATATTCAAAAATGTTTAGGCCATCAATAATTTACTCATTAGAAATTTTTTCCAATCTCATGATCTCTTTTGGGTGATTAAGATCATTAAGAAAAAATTGCCATGAAAAATACAGAACAGATAAGTTTATTTTCAACAGTATAAAGTGCTTTTGTATTTATTTGTGTAATTGATAGTAGAGCTGATAAACATTTTGCTGGTTTTGCGGATTTTGAAAGGGAAAGTGTGTGTATTGGGAGAGGGATTCTCTTTGTCGTGTGTGCAAAAAAATATATCCTGCATAATAAAAATACTACCACTAAGCAAAAATATCCTGCATTTTATTGTCATCATATTACATTGTGAACATATACTACTTACTTAATTTTAAATCTAATTCCCAATTTTTATTCTCATTTCCTCATCCTGTTTAAATCCCATTGCACTCTGGAAGATGGGATAAAAGTTGCTGCCACAGTCATAAGAAATGAAAGGAGAGAGAGTAATTTTATCTTTCATAAAGAGTCTTTTCCCAATATTTGATAGTGTCCGTTATATCCATCATAATGCATAGCTACTAAGACTGGACACATCTATTAGCAAGTGGTTAACAGCTGAATTTAGAATATTATATTCAGGGAGACTGGAAATATGCTGGTTGGAATCTATCTCTGTAAAGACTGAAAATCCTTTGGAGAATCTCAGTAGGTTACCAGCTTGTTGTCATATTTGTAAATAGAATTATTTTTATAATAATTCAGCACTGTGTGACATTTATTTTAGCTGAAGATCTAAAGAACAGCTTTAGGGCTGAGCAGTGACTATATAAATATAAACACTGAGACAAACAGGCAGATTTCCTCTCTATATCATGAGAGCACATGTTGTATCACTGCCAAACTAGCAAGCTTTATGTACAAGAGAATGGGGTTTTGTTTGTGGTTTTGTTTTTGTTTTTAAAAAAAAGATGTTGACCTTATAAGCCTCTGGCATTTTCTCGTCTTTGATGAAGAGATGGTTCCTACCTGGACTGCATAGAAAAAGGTTTTATGAATAATTGCTTGGCACACCCATTTTTTAAAGTTGCCATGTTGTACTGGGGTAATCAAGCGTTCCATTCCAATGCAGTTTGATTTATTGTAACAAGCAGAATTATTGATTGTAGAAAGAAAAATCTAATATTTTCCAGTACTTTCAATATAATCAATTTAATTTTAGAATGTGTTTGAATGAAATTTTGGGTTGGAGGAGTTGTTTGTGTTCTCCAACAAGTTTATATTTCAGACACTGAGTCCTGTAAGCATTACTGCTGAATGCTGTGGGAAAACTCTGATATCAGTAAAGCTGCTGGATCAGTGTATTTTTTGGACTCTGGCAGAGCCAAATTGAGCTGGAGCAAATTCTGACTGAGACATGACCTACTTCTACTGTAGAATTAATTTTATGATTACTGTTTATTAAAATATTAATCTAAGTTTTCAGAAGCACAGTTGGCTATTACTGCAATCCATAGCCATACAGTGTCTTGAAAAGTGGGTAGAGAAGTGTATATATTTGACATAAAGTAAGTGGTGATAAGAATAAGTGGTCTAGGTGCAAAGTCTTTCACGAATCGGTTCAGAGTATACTTCATAGAGAGTGGAGGCACTTAGCAAGTTCTTAAAACTCCCAGTCTGGAACACTCCATATCTGTCTCTTATCTAGCTGTAGAATTGCTCCAGGCACATTAGCTTCTCAAGCTTACTGCTATAAAAACCTTGTCAAGGCATGTAGATACCTCTATACATTATAATGTCACAAAATGCTAGTATTATAGGAGAATCCTGAGGGCAGCAAAGCTTGAAAATAAATAAAAATTGAAAGGCAGCTCTAGGATTGAAAGATCAAAATCAACAGCAATGGGCTTGCAGAGCTCCGGACAGAATTGTTTTATTTTCTTCCTCAATCTTCTCTTTTTTCTTCCAGAATGCTTACTAGTGTATGTCTAATGAAGAAACTCTAGCACTCAGACAATGATGAGAGTCTATATGTGACAGGATGGGCCACCATACAGCTTCTTTCTTAGGCAGGTTTATTGGTTTATTGACTCAGGACTTAGTTGGCATCTTGCATGGGGGCAACTGATTTTTAGAAAGGCTGAAGAACTATGTTCTAGTCATATCTAGACATGTTCTCTAACAGGCTATCACAACAGATATGAAACAGGCCTAGAAACATACATTTCTAAGCAGTATCCTGTAGCAAATCTGCTCCATTCCTACATAGATCCTAAGGACAACCCTAAGAGGAATGACTGAGTTGTGATACCAGATAGAAAGATTTAACACATGACCAAATTTCTGTTAATACCATCCACTAGAAAGGAGCCAATAACCTGAGAATTTGAAGTAGTCTGCAACCTGTGGCTCAGGAAACTGCTTTTCCATAGGATTCAGTGAGCTGAGCTCAGAACAGTGAAGCAGTATCTGTATAAAATACTAATTACAGAGCAACCTTGCTTGCCATGCAGACCATAATTCCTACATACTTACTGCAATAAACAACAGAAGATTGATTCTGGTGATGTGTGAGTTAAACTGGTACCATCATTACTTTTGTGTGTGTGATTATAGCACTGATCAAGAATATAGGACTGCTAGTGCAAGGCACAATAAAACTGCCGTTTTACATTTACTATATCCAAGCAGCAGCTAGCTACAGGGCCAAAATATAATCAGCATTAAACCTTCAGAATTTACCATAGTGACTGGCAAACCAAGTGTTTGCTACTTCCAGAAAATACAGTTTTGAGGAGTCAACTGAACTGCTGTTGTACCTCAAAAATTTAAGGTTTTATTCTCTTCTGAACTGAATCAGTTTAGAAAATAATCTGTTTAAATTGTAGTGTAGCCAAAGCAGAGGCCTGGGACATCTATCAATTATAAGTTGTCTAAGCAGACATTAATGTGCCTTGAACCTAAACATAAGCATATTAAGTAGTGTTACTAAGAACAGTATATAAGTACTTCATAAGACTGTCATAACATAGCGAGACACAATGGATAAAAGTCAGGTGCATGAACAATGTGACCACCGTCAAGTATGAATCATCAAGGACCACATATCAGGTCATATAGTATTCTACACCCACAAGTAATTTAGCATATAAATGTTTTGTAATTAATGAATTTAGTAAATTTTGTTGTAAAATATAATATTCATGTGATATATCAGTCCTCTACACTTCACAGTGATATCTAATTCCCCGTACATACATTACCTAACTTACATTTGTTTGCAACAAGAGTGTCAAGAGATATTTTGTTCCCTGCTTCCTGTTTAAGCCACTTAACTGCATTAATCAGTTATCCTTATTTTCATACTGGGATATTAATATGAGCACAACCTAGAGTTGTGATTTTTGGCCTGGCCTTCCCATTTCATTATTAGTGGCATTCCTCTTCAGAAATGGCAAATGGATGTTTCCTTCCCTTGCAGTAACACAGTTAACTACAAATATAGGTTCTACCAAAGGCAGAAAAGTGCAACAAAAATTGCAGTTTTCTATCCTGCAGTGCGATGATGATAATAGGAAAGATAGAAAAAAATTTTAACTACTAGCTCTTCAGTCACAGATCGTCTAGGTCAGGATAGTGTTGCTGCCAGATTTCTTTAACAAAGGCTACCTTTGAGGAAATAAAAAGCTTTTATTCCTGTTAGTGACAACTGTACATGGTAAGGAAGATTACTGTTTCTTGCCTCTCCGTGCAACCAGGCATGAATGATCACAAAACATGAAAGCAAATAAATAGGAAAGTGGCTATTTTGTAAACACTAGGGATGTGGAATGCTCTCCCTCTACAGCTGCAACTTTGAAAAATGTGTTTAATAAAGCTTCACACATTTTTAAACTGATTAGTATTTTAAGGCACAACTCAACAGCAAAGGTCCAAATCACTGAGCATAGTGGGAGGCTGTATATTCGGCTTCTTAACTATGTCATCAATTGCTTCAGAAGAGTTGTTGGAAGGCTGTATAAAACTAGAATGCGCTATGTTTTGTGCCTCTTTGTCTTCCCACAAAATGCATGTATGCCTTTGTGTATCTCATTACCTGCTACTGAACAGAATGGCCATCCTGTCAGACACATTTTACCACATGCTTCCTTATGACCACAATTTATCGACACTTTACGCTTAGACTCTGCTGAGTAAGTTGTTATGCAATATACAGTAATCTATGTTTTAGAAATGTTGCTTTCCAAGTTCCCAATGTTAAAAAAAAAAAAACAAAACAAAACACCCCAAGCAAAACAAACAAACAAAAAAGTTAAAAAGCTACACCTAATGAGAAGTGTGGTGGGCTATTTGTTCTTTCTCCTTTGATTTTCCTTACTTACACCTGACATTTTTACTCTGTTCGCTCTCTGCTCCCAAAACGTGAGGTCTCCTCCCCACACTGTTTATCATCCTTGTTTCTTCCATAGATGTCCCACCAATTTGCAGTCCGTTGTCATTATCTTTTCCTTTGTCTGGCAACTTTTGTCACTTGTATGCCTTCTGCGGGCAAATACACCTGCCTGTCCTTTTGGTGATCACATTGCTCACAGTCATGTAAAATGCATATAAATTGTGGCTTGCTATGTCCTCACAGTGTTGTAGAATACCTGTGTAGAGTTGTTAGCAATATACACTTATATTTGGATTCAAGGCTTACTAGTACCAATTGCATCATACCTAATGCACTTAAAATTTATATGTGTCACAAGTCTTCGGTTTGGATGCATTCCTGATGCCTTTTCATTTCAAAAGGTATTTAGATGTCTAATATCTGCTGCCATACGTATTTTAAAAACATATCTCCTGTGCTCTGATTTTCCACTATGGCTTCTTTTTTAAAGCACTAAATAATACTACATATTTAGCTAGCTATCCTAGGATTTCTGTTGCCTAACTTTAGCTTAGATTAGATGTCTTATTTTTAGATGACTGCTCCCTTATGCTTCATCCATAGTCAACGGAAAGAGAGGCACAACAAGAAGTGATTCATCTCTTCCTAAAATAGATGTCTCAAGTTGGTGGGCTTCATCATAAGTATCTACCACTTCAAGTGAAAAAAAAAGTATATCTAAATTTGATAAAAAAGGACAGAACCATCCAAAAAAGGGGATTTATAAGGTTTTCTACCCTTTCCAGAGCAAACTAAAGTATATATAAAATTAGACTATGTGTTACAGCATTCTCTATCATTTGACATGGGCTAATGCTCGATTTTCATTTTTGCACTGAATAAATCACATGCTATGCTATTGCAAGAAGCAGATGAATGATACTGCTTTTTTGGACCCTATAAAATGGATCCATAGTTAACCCTTAGGAAAAGTACAGACAACTAGTTCGGTAAAAAGGGAATTATTATCAAACTGATTTGAATTTCACACTAATGAAGAGACTGAAAAAGTTTGATTCATTTGTTGTCTTGCCGGTACCACTGTTACTACTGCTACTGATACCTTTGATAAACCAAAATGTTTAGAAAAGGTTGCACAGAGGATCCTTATCACTAAATGCGTATCATGAAATGTTGCTAACTTTGCACAGTGGGTAACAGAAAAAGAATATATTAACTAATATCCAATGTAACATAGGATGTAAGTATGAAGGTGAAAGTATTTATGCTATTACTGTCTTTTAAAACTTGAATAAGAAAATCCTGTAGGTTCTATTATCCTTTAATGCAGTTCTGCAGTTCAGCTACTGCATTACAAAACCTGAAGAATTAGATTATAGTGCATTTCATATTGCATTCAGCTATTAGCATACCTTATCAGAAAGAAAAGTTCTTCTAATTTTCTTCTTCTGGGGTGATGGTAAAACTTCAGTTACTTAAACAGTTTCTCTTTTCTTTCTCTGTCTGTCTGGCTTTCAGATTATAACATGAATGCTTTCTCAGGTAAGAGTAAATGAGGGACTTTTAGGTACTATTCCAGGAAAGTATTACAAGCTGCCATTTCCTATTACACTGCTTGTGGTTTCAAACAGGACAGAATTACTCATTTCCTCACAACAGTTTGACATGTTTGAGTTTCTGTTCTGTT
The DNA here is from genome assembly GCF_011004875.1 of Balearica regulorum gibbericeps. NCBI lineage: Eukaryota > Metazoa > Chordata > Aves > Gruiformes > Gruidae > Balearica > Balearica regulorum. Next base: position 47,627,136 of record NC_046188.1, on the reverse strand, counting down.
TTACTTTTTCTGATGGTAATTCCTCAGTGCATGAGAGTCTCCACTGGATCTGGATTGTGAATTGTACAGAACTTAGCAGGCATTTGATGAGTAAGTGTAGTGACTCTTCCCTACCTTCTGAGGTGATAAGAGTCTCTTTAGGATAGCAAGGAGTTCATTCTTGACTTTGATATGAATTTTAACCTTTTATCTCATATTGGCATACAGATTTGTAGTATAAGCACTAGGGACAGTATAAACAGAGAACAAATTGGAATAACAGGTCACAAAAGCACAAGGAGGAATGGCAGAAAGCTTTGATGGCACCCAGGCCAGCAGGGCATTAGGGGCACAGCACATCCACAGGCAGCTTCTCAGGACACACAGATCTCAAAAATATGAGGGAAGCCAAAAAACAAGGGACAGCCTCTGTTTCCTTTTATCCCTGTTGTTCTAGGCATATTTTGTTCTGTCCAGCTAAGTCTTCCCTCTGAAAGTGTCATAAAGATTTTGGTTTTCTTTTTCTTTTTTCATGTTTTGCTTCTGTATGGGTTGTTTAAATTCAGATAAGGGTTACACTAATTCCAGATAAACAAAATTAAAATAACATTTAAATATAAATGAAAACTTATCAATTTTTTATCACTATTATTAAGTATGTATGACTTTTCAGGAATTAACAATGAGCAAATCAAGTGCCTTAGGTCTATATAATTACCAAGACTGCCTCAAATTCCGTGGTTAAAAATATATGACCAAGTTTAAAGTCCTGAAGGCAGTTTTAAACAAATATTTTAAACAAATAATTGTGTTTGTTGTTAGAATTTTTCACAATTTCTTATTGTCATTGCAATGCATGCTGTCAAATATATCTTTTTATCTCCATTGAAAAGAACCAGCAACATGAACACTATGCACACAGAGACAACAAGTGCAGATTCGACCTTGCCTTTTTGCTCAGGGCAAAAGCATATGGTGGAATGAACGTGGTGGGTTGAAGTACATAAATCCTGTCTCATTTAAATTTAGTGTCTGAAGTGCCAAATGCCAAATTACTAATGGCCTACTTCTCCGTCGCGTGAATATTAATTCTATTTAGAAAATAAGAGTAGTGTTTAGTGTTGAGAAATAATGGTATTATGTAGCAGAAGTGGACAATGTATGAAAAGTCAAGCAGTTTACTTTCATATTAGGTTGTAGAACCTGCTGATTCCAATCCAGGTTCCTGCCTTAATCAGGCTGCAAATACATTTGGGAAAGTCTCTCGGACAAATACTTGGAAGGCACTGGAAGAGTATAACCAAGTAAATATGCAGCTAGAGGGGTCTGAATTAAACTGGAAAGATCAGATATCTCTCCCTACCATCTGCTTACCTGCTAAGTGCTGTGAATACCTAATGGACATGGTAGTAGAAGTTAACTTCTTCCTCAAAGCTCAGGAAGTTTAATGCAGAGTTTTTAGGCTCCTATTTGAGTAAGAAGACATTCCATGAAAAAGAATGGCATGGATGGGATTGAGAAGAGATTGACCTGCAGGCAATAGACTGGAGAGATGGACAAATTCAGGTAATAAAATAACTAGGCATGGGTCAAGTCTTTAAGCTGATTTTTATACTCAGATCTCATGAAGAAGTATAAGAAAAAATGATTAAAAGTTGGTTGTTTCTGACCAGAGTGTGATCCATTTGATTGCTCTTCCTTTGTCTTTTCTCCAGATGTTTCAGATGAGGAGTCTATTATGTTCTGTGTAGTTTCTCATATCAACTTCACAGTTCTTGTTAGAGCTGATGGAAGCTAACCGTTTAGTGTTTCTTGAACTGATGACAGCCCATAATGTCTTCTTAGCTAGTGTATACTATCAAATGTATATGTGTATATTGGACTAATCCAAACACAGCTCATATTCTTAAACAGATTTTAAGTGACTCAACTAGAACAGTGTGCTTTATGTCACCTTTCAGAGAAAAAATAAGTCACAGTCTTTTTTTGGTTTCATTTTCTGGTAATTATATTTTCTTGCTGTGACTTGTTCATGGAAAGGACTGTAGTCTTCTCTCATACAAGATGCAAAACGTTCTATTGGTTTACAAACATTTATTTGGTACGTACACAATTTGTCTAATATGCTATGTCTAATATAATTGGAATGCAACAAAATAATGTAATAGTGGTAAAACCAGTGCTGTATACATCCTTATATCACTAGTTCAGTTTATGTTAACTATCAAGGTAGTTACCAAATTACTTGACTAGCAGCCAGATTTAAACAGTTAATTAGGCTTTCTGCTAATTTAATTGTATGACATATTGAATCAAAGTAAAGACTTTCAGCTTACATTTAAATTTTGACATCTGAACAGATCAAAATATAAAATAAAAAGTTCTCTACTATTTAGTCCTTAAGTAAATGTTCTTATTGATTTCATTTTCTCATGAAACAAAAGAAAAAAACACTTAATGAAACTATTACATACAGTTACCATGGCAACAGAAGTTGCTCAAACCACAGGAGTCTGTTGTAGAATATTTAAAATATATAATTTTTAATTCTAGCCAAGGCTCTTTACATATCAATTTTAATCTAAAGAGATTATTCTCTCTCCAGTACTACATCAAGAGTAATAAACTGAGATTTACCGTTACTGTATATTGAACAACTGAGCATACAGTGCAAATTAACAAAAAGAAAAAAAAAAAAAAAAGAGAAGCTACCTTTTTACAATTTCACAGCAATGTTGGCTATCTTACCTACTCAATAGTTCTAAAATAACACAGCTACTCTCTATAAAAGTAAGAATTGGCATGCTACTCGACGGGTGTTGGAAATACAGGCTTAATTCAGGCCCCAGACCACTGATACGTATTACATTTCTGAATCACTGTTTCTTAAATGTATACATTACTATAGTATAGCATTTAACATAGTGGTGTCTCTTTAGCATACAATGATCTTAGTGAGCATGGTCTGCATATAAGCTTCAGTATGAGTATCTTTAATGAATTTAGGTCAAATTTTGCTTCTCATAATGATTTAAATTCTGGAGCTGCGTAACCCACAATATACCAGGCAGAAGTCCTGCCTGAACTTCAGATGGGACTAAACTGTTCCTGTGAAAATGTTTAGTTAAAAAATGAACAAATTAAAGGCTCTATCCCACTGCTAAGAATAGATATTTGGCATGCAGATACAGACTGCATCCTCTAGTTCCAGGTTTTGGAAAAGTTAGGCAATGAAAGGAGGGAACACAGCAAGCTCACTACCCTGGACTTCAGGAGAGCAGATGTTGGCCTCTTCAGGGATCTGCTTGGTAGAATACCATGGGACAAAGCCCTGCAGGGAAGAGGAGCCCAGGACAGCTGGTTAGTATTCAAGGATCACCTCCTCCAAGCTCAGGAGCGATGCATGCCAACAGAAAGCAAGTCAGGCAAAAAGGCCAGGAGGCCTGCATAGACAAACAAGGAGCTCCTGGACAAACTCAAACACAAAAAGGAAGCCTACAAAGGGTGGAAGCAAGGGCAGGTAGCCTGGGAGGAATACAGAGGAATTGTCTGAGCAGCCAGGGATCAGGTTAGGAAAGCCAAAGGCCTGGTAGAATTACATCTGGCCAGGGATGTCAAGGGCAACAAGAAAAGCTTCTATAGGTACGTCAGTGATAAGAGGAAGACTAGGGAAAGAAGTGGGCCCTCTGCAGAAGGAAACGGGAGACCTGGTTACCCGGGATATAGGGAAGGCTGAGGTACTCAATGACTTTTTTGCCTCAGTCTTCACCGGCAAGTGCTCTAGCCACACCGCCCAAGTCACGGGAGGCAAAGGCAGGGACTGGGAGACTGAAGAGCTGACCACTGGAGGAGAAGATCAGGTTTGCGACCATCTAAGGAACCTGAAGGTGCACAAGTCCATGGGATCTGATGAGATGCATCCATGGGTCCTGAGGGAACTGGCAGATGAAGTTGCTAAGCCACTATCCTTCACATTTGAGAAGTCGTGGCAGTTTGGTAAAGTTCCCACTGACTGGAAAAGGGGAACATAACCCCCGTTTTTAAAAAAAGGAAAAAAGGAAGACCTGGGGAACTACAGGCCGGTCAGTCTCACCTCTGTGCCCAGAAAGATCATGGAGCAGATCCTCCTGGAGACTATATTCAGGTACATGGAAAATAAGGAGGTGATTGTTGACAGCCAACATGGCTTCACTAAAAGGCAATTCGTGCCTGACAAATTTGGTGGCATTCTATGATGGGATTACAGCATTGGTGGATAAAGGAAGAACAACTGACATCATCTACCGTTATTGTAATTTGAAAGACCTGTTATTTTGTTTGTGATGATAGTCTTTTTCAGTTTTCATCTGTAAATCTTGATACTAGGTATAATCCTGATATTAATTTTTAATATAATCAACAAATATATTTAACAAATGTTTTGTTTTCATAGTCTTAGATGTCTTCTGGCATATAAAGGGTATGTCAGGTAATGGAACGATCAGTGTTAGGCACCTATTAATCACAACAATAGGGGGTTTGGTTTTTCCCTTTCATTTTTTAAGAAAAAAATATAGTTAAGCTATAAAAAAATATATTTTAGTAAGCCTGAAACTTCATTTGTTTTTACCAAAACTTTTGACAAGAAATTGGACAAATCCTCTTCTTCAATATTTCTATAGTAACAAATGTATGTCCTGTCAGGCTGAGCAACTCTAACATCACATAAATATATTCAGTCTAGGAAAATTTGATATGTTCTCAGTTTATCTAAGCCACTGCAGTTTGGGAAACTGAGAACAAGATTCTGATTTTGGTTTATTTCTTACAACAAATAGTTGCAATGCAGATGAATTTCAGATATGTACACTAAGTGTCAAGATTAGAAATATTCATGAAATGACAGGTATTACAGGTGAAGATTTGGTTACATGATGGCTCATGCATTTGAGGAAAGGGGAAAGGAAGAAAGGAAATACTGCCTCACACCATCAAAGCATAGGTAATGTTGTCCGCCATATGTTAGCCTGCCTAAGTTTAGAGGTAGAAATATGAACTGAACTAGATGATCTACTAAAGTTTCTTCCAAACTAATTTTCTATGACTGATCTACATTTTCTTTCTGATCTGTTTATCTAACACCTCTGAAATCATTCTTTTCTATTTCCTTGGACACTCCAAAGGAGAAAAATTAGTCTATTCAAATAACAAGTAAAATTACCACCCATTCATGTTAAAGTGGATTTGAACTCAAGTTAAGCAAAAGGATTTTGCCCTTCTTCAGCTGAGAACAAGACACAGTTGAAAAGTTTATTATGAAATTGTCGTATTGATGATGTCCTTGTTCCGTGTATATTTTAAAAGCCAGAAATAAAGACAAACCCTCTGCCAACATAATTCCATCAGAAAATCACTTAAAAGGCTTTTTATCCTCCACCTACACCTCTAAGAGAATGAATCTTTCTTTACCGAAGAGGGCTTGTTCTACTCAGTAATATTATCTTTATCCCCAGGGTAGTCTCTGACTTTCAGAGCCTGACAGCTTCATCAAAGTTTTCAAATTGCATTTTTTCTCTGTTTCAAAGCAGAAGATTTTTGCTAACCTCCAACTGGATTCAGGTCACTAGCAGTTCTCAGCCACTGAACCCCAGTGCTGGAAGTTTTCATGCAGAACCTTTCACACCGGTATTTTGTATTGTCCTCATTTTTAAACCATATCCATTACAATAGATGTAGGTGTTTGAGTCAGAAATGATCATGTAGGCTTGGGTGGGATAAAAATGACAGTCATTTGGTTAAATAATGGTATGTGGAGAGTTCACTGTTACAAATAATGTGCTAATACACAGAAGGATGCTACTGCTACTTTAAGGAGCATGTATAATAACTTCAGATTCCTTTGTGTGTGTGTGTGTATAGAAATCACAACAATATGACTAAGTCTTTCAGTGAACTTTAGCTGCTTACATTCTACTGCATAGACAAAATATTAAAATATATGACTAAAGTAAAACTGCAGATTTTCAGAATCACAGAAATTAGACTCACTTGTACACTGTGGCTATTTTGCCTTGCCCAGGTACATTGAGAGAGATCTGGTGCAATTAAAGAAATGTGGTGGGTTTTTTTCATGACTAAAAGTCTTGTAGGATACCCAGAAAGGAACTTGATTCAAACCAGAACTCATAGTCCAGAACTTAGAACTGTTCTTGTCTTGGAGCTTAACACTACTGGAGTAAAACAGAACAAGAGCAGAAACACAATGTCAGACCACCTACAAGACTGTTCACAGTTCCAGCCCACATACGTGGCACGTGATTTGTGCTAAACAAGCTACACAATCATTTAAAAAGTTCAAAACAAACTATTAGAGTACAAACCAGACAGTCTTTCATTCATGAAGAGTGTAGTTCTTTTGTATTTTTTTTTTTATTTCAAACCTCTTCCTTCACAAGTGTTTAAAAGCTATTGTTTTCTGTCACATCTGCATGCAAAGTTAAGTAACATTATTTGAATGCACAAATCTGATCAATTTTCATATGACCTTTCTCCATACTGGGCATCATTCTAACAACTTGCATGTGAAAAATACTGAAAAGTAAGTACATATATTTGCAAAACAAAACTGTATGCTCAAAATAGGAGGCAAATATTTGAAAATAAAGCTTCTGTTCTTGGCATTTGTAATAATCTTCTTCACCTATCAATCATAATCTGTAATTTCACTCTTGTAATTCCTTTCTTCATTTGCTCCTTTGCCATTATATTACAGTTCTCCTTCTCACCTCCAAAGCTCTGCAGAACATTATGTGACCTTATACCTCAGATTTCACTACGTCCCTCCTCATTTGTTTGTGCTGCTATAGTTGCTGGTGTCACTGCTTCTTAATTTCACTCTCCTATTCTCATTTTCAGGCTTTCTGCCATGCAGTCCCATGTATAGAAAACAATTCATGAAATTCAGTCTTCCCACAGAGACCCAAACTCTATGTCAAACAGAAGTTTTCTACATATGGACATTTTATAAGAAAAATAAAAAAGAGAATTCTTAATTTTCAACTCCAAGTTGACAAATGTCTCAGTATGCTCATGTTTCCTTTCTTTTTGTCTTTTAGGCTAAGAATTTTCTTGGCAAAACCTAGTAATACATACTTTAGAGCACATATGTACCAATAGGAAGTGTCCACAGGTGAAAAATAAGGTGTTTTCACCAAAATGTGAAAGCCAACCGTTTCCATGCTTTATTGAAACGGCAGCTGGTATACTTGGGTTTTCACCCAGGGAGAACAATTACCTCAGAGATTCATTCTCTGAGGTGACTGATTATTAAATATATATATATATATAATAGTTTTAAAAGCAGAAAGCTTTGCATTGTATTTTAATGTGGGAACATGACCAAGTCAGACTGGATCATTGACAAAGTGTAGAAAGTTCACACTTAGGTCATCAGTTCTAATGTAAGGCAGCTACTGGTGACTAAGCATTGGTGTTACCAAATGACCACCAGATGGACTGTATAAAGCTATTAGCATTTCAACCTGGATGTTAACTGACAGACATCCACTTCAGAAAAAAACTAGCCACTGAATTTGCCAACAGCTTGCAATTGGTAGTCTCAAAAGAGAGGCCAAGACTGAAAAGAAAAGCTCAGAAATCATTACAATTTTTTCATCAGCAATGCAGTGCTTCAGTCAGAACTGAAATATAGTTTAGGACTCGAGTGCCCCTTACACACATATTTGATGCAGAAGTATTTTATTTTTGTGCCTGGATCTACAGGTTGGTCCTGACTGCATAACTCATCTTGGTTATGTAGCGTGGCTACAGATAAAAAGCATATGATATGTTAAACATATCATTTAGGTACCTAAATTAGGAGATTAACCTACTGTTGTGGTTCAGCCCCAGCCGCAGCTGAGCACCACGCAGCCGCTCGCTCACCCCTGCCCCAGTGGGATGGGGAGGAGAATGGGAAGACAAAAGCAAAACCCCGTGGGTTGTGATAAGGACAGTTAACTGGGACAGAAAGGGAGAGGGGAACAACAACAACAGTACTGATAACAGGATATACACAGTAGGTGATAACACAAGGCAATTTACTGACTTGATGATCGATGAGCCAGTCCCAGAGCCCAAGCCGGGCCAAGCTGCCCCTCCCCAACTAGCCTTCTTTTATGGTGAACATGATGTAATATGATATGGAATACCCCTTGGCCAGCTTGGCTCACCTGTCCTGGCTCCTTGTGAAAATTAACTCTATCGTAGCCAAAACCAGGACACCTACATAGGTCATCTCTGTAGTGAGTAAAAGGGAGAAACTTTTCTGAACTAAAATTCAGAGTAACTAAATCAGTACCTGGAGGGACCTGACTTTCTCTTGGCTGCAGAGGGAACCTATAGAGCTTAACAGGCTAATATATACTCACGAAATTAAGAGCTTAGAACTGGAGCCTCCTATTTTCCACCAGAATTACTATTTTAATTAATAAATTTAATAGCTAATTTATTTTCACATTTCTTCAGAGCCAGATCCCACTAAATATCTGTGTTGGTTTTGCGTGGCAAGGTTTTGGTAGCGGGGGGGCTACAGGGGTGGCTTCTGTGAGAAGCTGCTAGAAGCTTCCCCTGTGTCTGATAGAGCCAATGCCAGCCGGCTCCAAGACGGACCCGCCGCTGGCCAAGGCCAAGCCAATCAGCGCCTCTGTGATAACATATTTAAGAAAGACAAAAACAGTTAGAGAGCGCTTTTGCAGCCAGAGAGAGGAGTGAGAAGATGTAAGAACATCTGCAGACACCAAGGTCAGTGAAGAAGGAGGGGGAGGAGGTGCTCCAGGCGCCGGAGCAGAGATCCCCCTGCAGCCCGTGGTGAAGACCATGGTGAAGCAGGCTGTCCCCCTGCAGCCCATGGAGGGAGGATGAGGGGGTGTAGCGATTCCACCTGCAGCCCGTGGAGGACCCCACACTGGAGCAGGTGGAGACACCTGAAGGAGGCTGTGACCCCGTGGGAAGCCTGCGCTGGAGCAAGCTCCTGGCAGGACCTGTGGATCCGTGGAGAGAGGAGCCCACGCCAGAGCAGGTTTGCTGGCAGGACTTGTGACCCCGTGGGGGACCCACGCTGGAGCAGTCTGCTCCTGAAGGTCTGCACCCCATGGAGGAGACTCACGTTGGAGAAGGCCATGAAGGACTGTCTCCCGTGAGAGGGACCCCACGCTGGAGCGGGGGAACAATGAGTCCTCCCCCTGAGGATGAAGAAGCGGCAGAAACACCGCGTGAGGAACTGACCGTAACCCCCACTCCCCGTCCCCCTGTGCCGCTGAGGGGGGCGGAGGTTGAAGCCGGGAGTGAAGTTGAGCCCGGGAAGATGGGAGGGGTGGGGGGAGGTGTTTTTAAGATTTGGTTTTATTTCTCATTCCTCTACTCTGTTTTGCTTAGTAATAAATAAGATGAATTCCCTCTCTAAGTTCGGTCTGTTTTGCTCGTGATGATAATTAGAGAATGATCTCTCCCTGTCCTTATCTCGACCCGTAAGTTTTTTTTTCATTGTACCTTTTCTCCCCTGTCTAATGAAAGAGGGGAGTGATAGAGCGGCTCTGGTGGGCACCTGGCCCTCAGCCAGGGTCAACCCACCACATTCAGACATTCAGTCTGATAACAGAAAGAAAATCAGAAAGATTTTGCATTGGTAGTTCTAGACTGTGAGCAGTAGCTTGTGTAAAGTTGGTACTGTCCCTCATGAATGTTTCAGAATTATAAGGGAGTGGAAAAGTTGGGATGAAATTGGGTTAGGACTCAACAGGAGGTATCAGTTATGCTTCCTGACAGTGTCTGTTTATAAATTGAATAAAGTTGACCATTTCATTTCAGTTGTGTGCTGTTTAGCTGGACACAAGTCAGAAATAGTAGAACAAGAACTGTCCTTCTCTTTTGCAGAGATAACCTCTACTTTCCCATAATTGATGTTTGATAATATGCATCATGATACAAAATGCCAATAAATGATAAAACAAATGCTAATTCACTTTACTTCCTTACTCCTCATCCTTTCCAGGAGATTTGAAGCACCAATATATCATCTGAATCACCAGGTGGCTTTTTCCTTTGTAGCACTATCGTAGTAACCTGAAATGGGTTCAGTGATCTGTAACAGTACTTATACTACTCATCTTCAGATACAAATTACCTCATTAGTAACAATGATATCAAGACTAAACTCAAGTTTTCTATGTATTCTGCACCCAGTCCTTTATGGTATAATAGGTTGGTTGATTTTAGTTGTTACCAGAAATTTAAACTGTCCCTGTGGAAGTTTACATACTTTGAAAACCTTGTAGAAGTTTACATACCTTGACAAGCCATTGGTGTATTAGACTCCAGTTTATACCTGACTAAGTAAGCATCAGACTAGCGAGCATTAGACTATCAGAGCAGACTCAGAAGTGAGAGAAAGACAGTACTGCAACCTGCTGGTTCCTACTTCTGTCAGTCCAGTAGAAACTGGAGGGCACAGGCATAGGAGGAAGTTATGAGACTGATGTCTGCATGATGATAGGATCTGTTTCTGGCAATCAGACTGCTGAAAACATCTGGACTACTAGGTAGAAACCCTATGCAAAACTGACTTTCTTACACATATCATCCTTTCTGGTAACTCCCTGGAGTTACTCCCTGAAAAAAAAAAAAAAAACACCAACAAAAAAACTTAAAAAAATTGAAAAGAATCCATGTATTTTCTACTTCTCTTTTATGAACCTGATTAGTTATCTGTTTCACGAGGAGACCGTTTTCAGTACATCTCACCTTTCACAATCTTCCCACCGTCCTGGGAACCAACAAGGAAAGGGAAACCCAGACTTTGTGGCCGTACTTAGCTGTGCACATGGTTGCAAGAGGCAAGGTTTGTGTTCACACACACTTGTTCTCAGAGTTTTATTCACTCTGAGGAAAAAATAGAGAAATTGTCCTATGTAATTATGCCAATTGCGTGATCAGACAAACACAGTTGATACAGAAGCCTCCTTCAGCAAGGATTAAAATCTTTTCTGCAAGGATATTAGTTCTTCTGTGATTGTTGTAAGGCTGTGGTAACAAGTGAATATGTCGCAAACACGCGTCCGGAACGCGGGAGTGCCGCCCCAGCGCAGCACCCACGGAGGCAGGGGGCCGTCTGGGGATCCCACCCCCCGTTCCTGAAACATGCGGACACAGACCATCCGTCTGTCTGCTGTGCGTGCATGCCCGCCAGGAGTCACCGCTCGGTAGCCCCGAGGGGAGGCGGCAGTGAGACCCCCACAGCCCCCTGACTCATTTCTAGAACGTTCCTGAGCATTCCTGAACGCAGACTGCGCATGCTCAGTGGTGACAAAACCCCACTACGGCTGGGGGGGGAGCACATTGGGTTATAAAAAGGGGAAACACAAGTTCTTGGCGCCCACCACCCCCTGAAGACTACGGCTGCGAGCAGAGAACGTCGCTGGATGCCAGGGGTAGTAATATCTTTTATCTTTTCTTCCCTTTCTTTCTCTTTGCCATTTTGTCTCTAACTTCATTTTTGGCACATTGGGGTAATATTGTTACAAGTTTTGCTAAGCCGTTATCTTTCGTGGTTCTACTGAGTTTTCAGTATTGTTAATAACTTTTGCCAAGCTGTTATCTTTTGTAGTTCCGCTAAGTTTTAAGTAAATTTGTTATTTGTTTGAACCTCTCAAGTAACTGTTGTTACTCCCGATTACCGTGCAGAGAATTAAAAAGTTAACCTTGCCCTAACCCACCAAGTGGGATGGGACAATTGTACATAACTTTCCCTTGAGTATGGAATGCAAAGAAAGAGGAATGACCTCAGCGAAAAAGCACTGTGGGGTGGGAAAAAAGCCTCTTTACACACAAACTTATGAGTTGAAATTATATTTCTACTGCTTGCTTTATTACATGTTGCACTGTTTCAAGGTTGCTGGGGAAAAATGTACTACCAGAGTATTCTAGTATATCCTTAATATCCCAAGGGCAATCTCACATGGCATCATTCATGATTTTCTTGCAGATGGCATCTATTGCTCTGGTGGTTTTAATAATTCCTTGAGGTGAAATTGGATGACAGAATCATCCATTCAAACTGTCAGAAGGAGAAAATTCAACACATGGATGAGAACTTTCTTGTTTGTTTTGCTGTTGACATTTAGTTTATTTGATAACTTCTACCATACAGCCATCGGTGGGATCAACTCATGACATCATTATCTGCATTGTTCTCCTGTGCCTAAAGCTGAGTCCAATTAAGGAGTTTTACAGGGCTTTTTACAGGACATTTTATTCAATTTTCTCAGTCCTCATATTATCAAAGTTCAGTTTCAGATTCATATGAAATATACCTCTAAAGCTCTAATACTCTGGAGCTAAGAAATCTGGCAAATTTTTAAGTCAGAACTCTGGATTTCAGGATTGCTAGCCTACTACAATCATGAGTGTTAGTGAGAGATTAGATTAGGCTAGGCAGAATAATAGATTCACTGAACTCAGATGAGGTTTATGTTGTAAAAATTTTACATCTCTGCAGTATGAGCATCTCATATTTTTTAATTTTAAATGGTGTCATCATTCATCTTACGTTTGTATTACATTATTTGCTTTGCTTTTTTTCTCTTCCTCCCCACCGCATTCTGTTGAACAAAGATCTGATCAGTCAATTTGCTTTTATTTCTTTTGTGATTACTGTTACTGCTGATACTAAAAGACTCAGCTGGTATTACTGAAGTCGACTCCTTTCTATTCCTTGTTTTATTTAATCTGTTTTATCCTAGCTAACAGTCAATAAACAGTTTGGGAAATGGACTATTGCTCTCAGTCTGTACATAGCCCTGTGCAACAGGCCTAGAATTGATTGTCACCCCTAGTATTACCGTGATGGAAATATTAGCATATTTAACATTTATAGAACTGTAGGAAAAGCTGATTTTTTTCTGCCTTGCTGGCTGAACAAGCCAAACAAAAAAACAAAACAAAAAACAAAAACAAACAAACAAACAAACAAAAAAACAAAAAACAAAAAAACAACAACAACAACAAAAAAACAAACACAAAAAAGGGTGGGAGATGTTCCAGGTCAGACAATGCAAGCTGAGACTGCATGCTTCTTGTTTAACCTTATAAAAAGTCAAATGCTTAGACAGAGCAACATGTGCTTCATCTATAATCAGTGGAAACAGATTTATTAAGATGATTCATCCAGCTTTTACAAACACCTATGTAAAGATGAAAAATATTTAGAGATAAGTCTCTCACTCTTGCTTCCTTTTCAGTAGCTTCAGGGCTAGAGATAAAAAGAAGTATTCCTAGAGATTCAGATAGACAAGATATTTTTGTTTATCTAAACATTATTATTTATTTGGCTAAAGTTAAATGCAATGAGTCTCACTTTAAATGCCTACCTTATAGTTAAAAAATGTAATTTTCTAAATAAAATACTGTTTATTTTAAAAAACTGAAGTTGAAAACCAGCTTTATTTTCTGGCCAAACTAATCTGATAAAAAACCTGAATTCATGTTTTATGCGGACCTGCTAAAAATTTCACATGGAAATTTGATTCAACTCTAGTGCTTATTATAGTTATTTTGTTATTACAAGTCTTCATTCTGTTATAGCTGATTAATTGACTCTTTCAAAAGAGCATTGTATTTGCTTGTGTATCATTATCCTCATGACACTTGCATAACAGAGTCCAAGTACTTATATATATGTGTCAGACTACTGTAGAAACAGGGATGGTATTTGGAGCTATACCAGACATACGCATTGTAATATATATGTATAGTGTTGAATTTTCAAGACAGTTTTATGCAGCACTGCTCACAAGTATGTAAGCTATGTATTGCTGAATGACAGGGCTCTTATTTATGCTTGTCTTCTAGCATTATTGACCAGGGAGGAGAGCGAGCTTATATGTCTTTAAAAGCATCTGGAGAAAAGTAGTGCTGGTGTCTAAGTCAGTCTGTGGGCACTTTGAGGTATCAAAGCACTGTATTCTTATTTGAAAGTCCATTTCTACCTGTAACAGTAATGGGACCAGAGGGATTTATGTGCAGATTGCTAGCACGACAATACTTTCAACATACGGGCTTTTCAAGCTCTAAGTGCAAGATCCAATAGTGCAAGCATGGCTTGCCCGAGATCACTAACTCCTCAAATACAGTTTTCTGCAAGACTGCTGATACAGGGGTGCCCAGGGTAAAAGGGAAAAAGTAAAATCAACTTTCAAGTGCACAGCCCTGTCCTCTGCCCAAGAATGATGGGAAGAGTTGGCATCATTGATCTTCTAGTGACATTTACCTCTGCCTCAAATAGTAGCACAAAATCTGGAAGTAAAATATGAAGAGATCAGAAGCAGTACAAATGAAGGTGAACAGATGACCACATGGTATTTATGTAATTTTTTCTGTGCCTTGTAGTTGTTGTGACCAATGGTAGCTACTGTAATTTGGAGTTCAGCTTGGACAATCATGCAGACCAGACACAGCAACTTTAAGGCCATCTTAGTGCTTTTGGCATTGAAATACACATCTGAGGAACCAGGCGGTTTTCTTTACTCAGTGAACTAGTGCCTGAGCACTTTAAAGATTCCTTTTGTGTCAGAAAATACTACAATAATAAAGAAGGCAAAATTGACAGTACTTAAGGCAAACCTTTAGGATCTGGAAAAAGGCATTTTCCATTAAGGACATGTGCTTACACATCTCACATTAGTCTTTGAAGGAGAAGCAAATCAATAATTAGATTAGTGCTCTGGACTGGTCTCTCATGGAGCTATTAGCATAGTTTCTGAGCTTGGGCACTAATCTTTCTAGAAAATTACCTCCATTTTAGTACTTAGTTGGTTAGGACTATCATGAGAGGTGACTAAGCACTAAGGAACATAACAGCTTAAGCAAATTATCTTGTGACGGCTTCCTCGTTGCTTTTTTCCTTCTATGTTGCCAGTGCACAATATAAACTGCATGAATACACTTAATCACACCCTCTCTGCTCCCTGAGGTTACTGGTGGCCAGATGGCAGTGAACATGAGGACTTTACCACACAGGCACAAAAAAAGAGCAAGCAAGTGGTAAATGATTCTTACCTCATGAACAGTTGCATTCCAAGTTCACAACAGAAACAGAACACTAATGATATTTTTCATTTTCTTAATGGCTTTTGGATACATACTGAACAGTGACACTATCAATAGACTCCAGGGAAAGGTACTTGCATTGGAGCAAACTTAACTGGCTTTCTTAAAGGTAGTTCACTGAAGGTAGGAGGGTGTCTAAAGGGGAAGGTTCTCTCATGAGGCCTGAATCACACTGCCAGCAGAGTTGCTCTCAGCAGTAACAGGACTCATGATACAAACCTAAACATTTATTTACTTTTTATTCTTGTTAACTATGAAAAAAATGCTAACATAATGTTTTTCTAAAGGAAACAAAAATATCACAACATATGAAGTATCTAAGGTAGAAATTATCTAAGTATCTAAGTATCTAATAAGGTAGAAATTATCATAGTGATAAGGAATAGAGAAGCTTGAAAAGCAATATGATAGCAATAATTACATAAGTGTGTATACAGTACAGTAAAGGCATTTGCAGAACAGTTACTGAATCATAAACGTGTGATCAGATGTTTCTATAACACATGATGATCAGCAGTGCATACAGATTTCTTCACAAATTTACTTCTAATAATGGAGGTTGGCTCTAAAGACTGCAGAAGTGAGCAGCTGAGCATTTTATACCATGATACAGAGAAATCCAGGCAAATGATATAAGAATAAACTGGTGGTGTTATCACCACAAGTTTTATGGCCAGCTGGTTACTGCCCCATTGCTTTAAAAAAACCCTTATGACATGCTATATCCCATATACATTAAGACTAGTTAAATTATCAAAGCATAAATATTTGCTTCATTCATATGTTCCAAGGTAGTCCTTAAAGAATTAAATAGACAAAATAATTACAAGCAAAATAAAATATAAAAGGGAGATTCCTTATGTGTGGAAATTGCCATCAACTATTCTTTCATTTTAACTGTTTGGGGTGGTTTGAAGGAAGCAAACACGAAAAATCTTAGCAGCTACAATTTAAGCACAAAAGGCCACTTTTATATCTGCCTGCATAGTTTGCACTGCTGACCTGTATGGGAGCCATGGCAGTAATTTAAAGGAAAATCAGCATCCTGAATCACATGGCTATGAATCATGTGAGCCAGTCTGATGTCACTGTATTTTGACCTGTCATTGCTCAAGTACATGCTAAAGCAGAATAAAGCTGGCACATTACACTCACAAGGTCTTTGAAGACTCTCAAAACCAAATTTGAACAGTTTGGTGCATTTTCTGTTTTTCTTGCCAAGGATATCTCCTTCCAATTTCTTTAGCTGCACAGCCAGATCCCAGAACACACAATTCAACTTGGTTCCAAAGTAAGTGTTGCATTTTCAAAAAGAGGTTGATTTCATAGCCTACAGAAATCTAGTTAAGGAACTGACATTTTTTCTATTATATGTAATACTCACAACAAATTTCAAGCCAGTTTCATCTTTCTCTCCAGTAGAGGTCAACATCCCATCTTGGTTACTTTGGTGTGATGATGAAGACAATTATAGTTAAGTTACATTTTATTTAAACTGGTATTTCCAAGATCAGAATTTGATCCTAATGTCTTCTATGTAGGAATTGTTTAACCAGGAAGACTTCATAAGATGAATGAAAATTCCTACATGAATGAAGACTCAATCATGTAAATAAGAGGTTTAAGATACAGCCCCCAAACTGTAACCACCCAAACTGGCCTTCCAGAAATAAATATTTTGTAATTTATGACCTTTCTAAATTTACAGGATTTCTTCCTATCTTTTAATAAAGTAATCTTCAATGCTCTAATGAGTAAAGTATAACAAATGACATTTTGGTTGCCATAGTGACATATTTTTTCTTATACGTTCCCAGGCTGAATGCATTTTTTCTTTTCCTCTTGCTTTGTTTTAGCCGGATAAAGGCCACAGCTATAATAAATGCAACTTCACTTTTCTTTATTATAAATAAATGTAAAGAAAAGGATATATGCCCTAATAATAGAATATGTTCATACTTAATTACTGGGTGCCATTATTTTGCAGGCATAATGTTGCTGACAAACACAGTGGCTCCCTGCTCCACAGAGTAATTAATACTGTTTTTATTGTACTATAAGTTTTTCTCTTTTGTCAGACACAATTTGTTAAGTAAATTAGATACTGAAATGCATATGAGCTTAAAAGATAGTGAATAATAAAGTATTAGCAAGGATTTAATGATACTGTAAAAGCTGGAGAGAAAAGTAGTATTCTGATGCAAACAGTTTCCATGGCAATGACTTAAACCTTTCAATACTGAAGGGAAAAAAAAAATCATAATTTAAAACCTGTATGCTTGTATATATATTTTTAAAACAGGGATGCATCAGGCATACGAGTACTCCAATTCAGACAAAATCTTTCATCTAATAATTCACTGCAGTCCAAAGTACCATCAGGGGACAGACATTTCTGTCACAGAAGATCTGTCACCTCTGCAAGAACCAAGTATTTTGCTCCTCAGTGGAAATGAGATTGCTTTTCTAAATTCTTTTATATTTAAAAAAAAAAATCCACTGTAGGAATTAATTCTGTCTATATTAAGCCTAATTATATGTAATCATTTAGCTATAAACAGGTGAATCATTTCTTCACAGGTTTGCTGTCTCAATTTATTAGCCCATCAAACCATGACTGTGAGTCATGTGAAATACTTCTGCATCACTTAAATTTGATCCCCTTGAGGTACTTCTCAATACATCAAACTGATATAGAATAACTAATAATAAAACAGACAAAAATTATATGCTTCAGATTCCCAAATTAGGTCTTAAAATTTCTCTTTCAAATGATAGAAAATGAGTACTTGCATCGTTATTGTTTTTGAGAATAAACACCCTCTTGACAAATTTTCTTTCCCATGTATGGCAAATTAATTTTAGAGTTTAAAAACAAAATTTATACATTTCAGTTTATAAATGGTTCTTTCAGTTTATAAGGACTGTAAACATATTTTTTATACTTTTCCTATCCCAGGTATAGCTTTAGTTTTCATGTCAAAAAAAGTTTGTTGTTTCAGCATTTGGGTAAAAGGAAGTACAGCAAGTTAATGTAGAAGATATTAACTATAAAGACTAATGACCAGAAATATTTTGGCTAATTTTTTTTTTTTCCCAAACACTATATGAAAATAGACACTGTTCTTTTGACTAGACTCAGAAAATTCCATCTAATGGCTTCAAAAAAGCATGTGTGTTCTCTCAGCTTTCTTACAAGTCCCTATGTTCCTCACAAGAAGGAGATGGCAACACTTTAGTCCATTACTTTGTGGCTAATCTTTGAAGAAGAAAGCAATCCAGAATATTAAGTTTCTTTGGAGAATCTCTAATTATTCAGTTGAAAAAGTGGTAATGCTCATTATAATTATATGTTTATAGAAATAAGAGAAAACATCTAAAATCCTTAATTATCTATTTTCTTTGTCAGTAAATTTATTTTTAATCCTTTCTATTCAAAGAAAAATGGTATTGACTGAGTTTTTCCAAAATTGTTCCAAGACCAGCTACCCACAACCACCACAGAATCTCATAATAGAATAGAAACATCACAAATTAAAAATTAAGTCGCAGTTTATAGACCTCGATTAGAATGGGGTTTACATTATGATCTGACCTTAAATCAAATACCTGTAAGGTTCTATAGACTAGACATCAAGCAAAATTATTTTTCATAAAACTTTAAAATGATAGGAATGTGAACTGTGAATACAATTTTGAAGAAGTTAATTGTTCATTCATTTTAGTTGATGATAGCTATATTAGAAATATGACTAAAAATAAAGAAATATAGATTTTTTTCTGGGGGGGGAGGCAGGGGTTCTAAATAATCTCCAAATCAAAAACAGGAGTTCAAATTTGTATTGAAATTATATTTCAGATTATTGACAGAGAAATCAGGAGTCAGAAAGAATTAGACTGAGCTCAACCAGTTAAAATTTGTCATTGATAACAATTATATGATATTCTTCAGTGTAATTTATCTAGTACCTATATATTACAGAAATGTTATTTTCATATGAAGAATCACCTTTAAGAAAATAGATTATTTAAAATGGATGAAATGGATCACGGGGCTTTCTTTTGCATGCAGCTGAGTCGCTGAAAGGGACCTCAGTGTGCAGAGGTTAAAGATCAGACAGAGAAAAGCACTCTAACATGTTTGTCATTTTGTTATGGGAACCCTCCTGCTCTAGCCCCGCTTGTAATGTCCAGTTTTGCTGCTTTTTGAGTCCTAGCTTAATGAACGAAAGTACATAATAGAAAGAGAGTAAAAAGCATATGTATTACCTTTTACAGAGATCTCTTGATGATTCTCTATCTCTAGGATGGCTTCTAAGCTTTGTTTGCAAATATTTACTGCAAGTACTATAGGCTGAAATGCTGTATTGTTGATCAGTGTCTTTCATGTATGCTATAAGGAAGTCTCACCCACGCAGAATTCAGCCATGTAGCCAGATTGGTACAGAAATAATGAAAATAATAAAAATTTGCAGACAAACTCTGATAATTGCCAAGGACAAAAGGATCACAGCTGTTTTGATGCCTGTTTAACATGTGAATGTATGAAGGCATAATTGAAATACAGGCTTTTTTTTTTTTCTAAATGCCCTTTTTATGCTTACAATTTAGAGTGGGACTAGAGAGATTGTTGGGGAATGAGCTGATTTCTGCCAGGAAATTCAGAAGAGAAGATTAGAGCATCTAGATTATTAACAAACAGATTCCTTTCTTTTTTCATGTATTCTTGTAATTTGGTTCATCTATACCACATATATCTTTTTTGAAATGATGAAATATCTACCACTGACTGAACCCATCAAATGTTAGGTGCTGCTTTATATTTCAGTTGCTCAACTAGGAGGAATGGAAGCAAGTGCTCTTATGTGCTGACTTTAGGCAAACACTGTAGCCCACTGAGTTAAGTGTGTAAAGCTGAGTTTGGTGAATATTCCTCCCTGATGATCCTTCAAGGCAGCTTAGTAGTAATAAAATGTACCAGAAGCAGATAACACTGTCTTGGCTCATATAGAAGAAAAGCTTTCTCTTTAGGACAGGTTTTTAGGTTTGTTTGCATGAAATGAGATACAATTTTAGTGCAGTAAGGATTGAAAAAAGGAAGAAAATGGAGCTGAAAAGTTTGTCTAGTTATATCATCAATAAGTTTATATCTTGATTTATCAAAGTATTCTGAATTTAGATAGCAGAGAAACAAAGATCCTAGATGCTTAAAGAATAAGTCTCAGATCTGACATTCCTTTGACAGGCAGACCCTCCTGCTCTATGGAAAGAAATGAGCTGTTCTTCCCTCATTCAAGCAGCACACTAAATCCTGCATTCAGATGTGCTTAAGGCCAGCAGGAACCATTAGATCACTTTTTCACCATTAGTAGTCACTTAGTGTACATCATGCAATTTATTAAGTCTAAAATTTTTAATTAAGCTAGATTCTCACTAGACAAAATTTGAAGGAAGCACCTGGAACAGCTGTGCCATTATTTTCTATATTCAGTTGGTGTTACATTAAGGAACATACATAGCTATCATCAAAAAGACACACCAACATGCTCTTTGTTTTCATTTACCACAATGTTGGCTATACTTTTATGACTCAAAGGCTTGTGCTTTTGTATTGTTAGTAGATTTTGAGGGAAAAATCAGCAGAAAAAAGTCTGAGGTATTCATAAGAAAATGATATCTACATGATCATAAGAAGTTTTCTATATTTTAGAGGAAGGTTAGAAACTGAAATCAAAACCAGCATCAGAACTTTATCAGTCTATTCAAGGAGGAAATTCCTGTCTGACTCTAAATTAAATGAACAATATAATCCTGAGTATTGAGCAAGGCAAATCAACCAGAGACTCTAGAGAGATTTTCATACCACATACAAAAACTTGTCTACCATAACATTTGATTTCCTGCTCTGATTTGCTGAGGCCAGTGCATGATGCTTTACACCATAATGCAACATTATCATGAATAGAACTTTATTTCATTGTAGTTGCTATATCATAGCTGCATGGCTCATAGCCAGCGCCCATGGCTCCCTGATACAAATCACTGTTACAGTATATACTTCCTCTGCTCATTGAAGTTTGCTAAAAATAGAAGACAAAACAGAAAAGTTAACTTTGAATGACAAAGACCTTGGGATGGTAGGTGAGGGAATCTGGTGCACAGGTTATCTTTTCCTCTCTCCTTCCAGCTGTGGGCAGTGGCTTTGGAAGAACCAGACAGACCCAGTCTATCAATGTATGGCTCTGTTGCTGGTGTCACCACCACAGTTTTGGGCTTTTTGATAGTGGGATGGCCTACACAGCACCAGGCTTGCTGGTGTCAGATGGGATTCACCTTTCTCAAAGGGAAAAGAGCTTCTTTGCCAGGAGCTTGCGGGGCTCATTGACAGAGCTTTAAACTAGGCTTGAAGGGGGACGGGGATAATATCAGCTTGTGACAAGCTGTGGGATGATATGCCAAGGTTAGAGGTACAGGGTGCTAGCAAGGGCCCTCAGCCTGTTGCTCGGAGATGTGCCAGATACACTGCAGCACACTTGAAGTCTCATGGAAATGAGCCACGGGCTCCTGAGGTAACAGTAACCAACAGGGAAACACTGGTAAAGTACCTCAAAGGAATTCCAGCCTCTCCAGCCAGTAAATCCGCTTCAACTTCATGGGGGGCCCAACTGAAATACTTCTATGCAAACACACATAGCATGCGGAATAAACAAGAGGAATTAGAGACATGTGCATGCCTGCAGGGCTGTGATCTTATTGGCATCATGGAGACATGGTGGGATGGCCCCTAGGACTGAAATGGAAGGATATAAGCTCTTTAGGAAGGACAGGCAGGGGAGATGAGGGGAGGTGTCGCCCTCTATGATAGTGACCAGCTAGAGTGCATAGAGCTGCACCTGGGGACAGATGAGGAGCCCATGGGGAGCTTATGTGTCAGAATTAAAGGGGGACAGGTGACATTATAGTGGGGAACTGCTACAGCCCACCTGATCAGGAATACCGAGCTCATGAGGCCCTCTATAGACAGATAGAAGCAGACTCACATTCACAAGCCCTGGTCCTCATGGGGGACTTCAATCAACCCAGATATCTGTTGGAGGGACAACACAGCAGGGCAAAACCAATCCAGGAGGTTCCTGTAATGCATTGATGATAATTTCCTTCTTCAAGTGGCAGAGGAGCCAATGAGGAGAGGTGCCATGCTGGAACTTGTTCTCACCAACAAAGACGGGTTGGTGGGGCATGTGAAGCTCAAGGGCAGCCTCGGCTACAGTGACCTAGAAATGGTCGAGTTCAAGATCCTTAGGACAGCAAGGAGGGTGCACAGCAAGCTCGCTACCCTGGACTTCAGGAGAGCAGATGTTGGCCTCTTCAGGGATCTGCTTGGTAGAATACCATGGGACAAAGCCCTGCAGGGAAGAGGAGCCCAGGACAGCTGGTTAGTATTCAAGGATCACCTCCTCCAAGCTCAGGAGCGATGCATGCCAACAGAAAGCAAGTCAGGCAAAAAGGCCAGGAGGCCTGCATAGACAAACAAGGAGCTCCTGGACAAACTCAAACACAAAAAGGAAGCCTACAAAGGGTGGAAGCAAGGGCAGGTAGCCTGGGAGGAATACAGAGGAATTGTCTGAGCAGCCAGGGATCAGGTTAGGAAAGCCAAAGGCCTGGTAGAATTACATCTGGCCAGGGATGTCAAGGGCAACAAGAAAAGCTTCTATAGGTACGTCAGTGATAAGAGGAAGACTAGGGAAAGAAGTGGGCCCTCTGCAGAAGGAAACGGGAGACCTGGTTACCCGGGATATAGGGAAGGCTGAGGTACTCAATGACTTTTTTGCCTCAGTCTTCACCGGCAAGTGCTCTAGCCACACCGCCCAAGTCATGGGAGGCAAAGGCAGGGACTGGGAGACTGAAGAGCTGACCACTGGAGGAGAAGATCAGGTTTGCGACCATCTAAGGAACCTGAAGGTGCACAAGTCCATGGATCTGATGAGATGCATCCATGGGTCCTGAGGGAACTGGCAGATGAAGTTGCTAAGCCACTATCCTTCACATTTGAGAAGTCGTGGCAGTTTGGTAAAGTTCCCACTGACTGGAAAAGGGGAACATAACCCCCGTTTTTAAAAAAAGGAAAAAAGGAAGACCCGGGGAACTACAGGCCGGTCAGTCTCACCTCTGTGCCCAGAAAGATCATGGAGCAGATCCTCCTGGAGACTATATTCAGGTACATGGAAAATAAGGAGGTGATTGTTGACAGCCAACATGGCTTCACTAAAAGGCAATTCATGCCTGACAAATTTGGTGGCATTCTATGATGGGATTACAGCATTGGTGGATAAAGGAAGAACAACTGACATCATCTACCTGGACTTGTCCAGGTTGTTCTGCACAACATCCTTGTCTCTAAAATGGAGAGGCATGGATTTGACTGATGGCCCACTTGCTGGATAAGGAATTGGCTGGATGGTTGCACTCAAAGAGTTGCAGTCAACAGCTTGATGTCCAAGTGGAGACCAGTGATGAGTGGCATTCCTCAGGGGTCGATACTGAGACCAGTGCTGCTTAACATCTTTGTTGGAGACATGGACCTTCAGCAAGTTTGCTGACACCAAGCTGTGTGGTGCAGTCGACACACTGGAGAGAAGGGATGCCATCCAGAGGGACCATGACAGGCATGAGAGGTGGGCCCGTGCAAACTTCATGAAGTTTAACAAGGTCCTGCACACGGTTTGGGGCAATCCCAAGCACAGCTACAGGGTGGGAGGAGAATGGATTGAGAGCAGCCCTGAGGAGAAGGACATGAGGGTGTTGGTGGATGAAAAGCTCAACATGAGCCAGCAATGAGAGCTTGCAGCCCACAAAGCCAACCATATGTATCCTGGGCTACATCAAAAGAAGCGTGACCAGCAGGTCGAGGGATGTGATTCTTTCCCTCTACCCTGCTCTCATGAGACCCCCACCTGGAGTACTGTGTTCACCTCTGGAGTCCCTAGTACGAGAAAGGCATGCATGGGCCTGTTGGAGTGAGTCCAGAGAAGAGTCACAGAGATGATCGGGGGCTGGAGCACCTCTCCTATGAAGACAGGCTGAGAGAGCTGGGGTTGTTCAGCCTGGAGAAGAGAAGGCTGCAGGGAGACCTTATTGCATGTACCTTCATGCACCTAAAGGGGGCCTACAGGAAACATGGAGAGGGACTGTTTGTTAGGGAGTGTAGTGACAGGACAAGAGGTAATGGGTTTAAGCTGAAGGAGGGTTGGTTTAGATTAGATATTAGGAGGAAATTCTTCGCTGTGAGGGTAGTGAGGTACTGGCACAGGTTGCCCAGAGAGGTTGTGGATGCCCTCTCCCTGGAAGTGTTTAAGGCCAGGTTGGATGGGGCTTTGGGCAACGTGGTCTAGTGGAGGGTGTCCCTGCCCACAGCAGGGTGGTTTGAACTAGATGATCTTTAAGGTACCTTCTGACCCAAACTATTCTATGATTCTATGAGAAAACTTTATGGCAGAGTTTTTATTTTTTTTCTGAATCCTTTATATCTTTATGGTAAATCAAGACATAACCTATCATCTAGTTCTTTTGCACAAGATAAATTCTGAAAAGAACCATAAACAAACACATTATATTGTACTATAATTTTAAACTGCAAAGAAATGTCATTGTATGCCTATATCACTAGTGGACTTTGTCTTGATAATCATGACATTATGCCCTAAAATATGTTTGAAAAAAAATTAAAAAATCTAAAAGTGCAATGTGCACAAAAAATAGGAATTACCTATCCACTACTTTTCCATATTAACCAGCCTGAAGCTGCCCACTTGTTTTAACTGCTAATGTAAAGGAAATGGCAGTTCTATATTTTTTTTTAATTTCTCCAGTTTTCCAATATTTACTAAATATTAACATTGAAGTTTCATACAGCTTTTCTGCTAGTTAATTCTAGCTCTTCAATTACATATTATTCATGCCTGCAGATTTGAAATTCTTCTAATTTAGTATATGTTGCCAGCTCTTTTGGTATAGATAATTTTCCATGCCCACTTCCTTCCCATAGGAAAGTATCCAATATCCATTTCAGGTACAGCACAGGGATGCATTTGACATTTCTGCTTTTCTCAAATTACTGTCTGTAGGGTTTTTTTAGCCTCAAGTAGCAAAGGCACTGTAGCTGTTATAGGATTTTTTTTCTTAAAATTATTAAAGATGTAGTCTTATTCTCTAGATACACCACTTAATTCCACTAAACTGAAATTGAACTGAGGCTTTCTCATCAGTAAATTATATGCGTTTCCTTTAGCATTTTCTAATCTTTACACACACACACACAGAGATGGAAGAAAGTAAAGGGTAACTAGCAAAGACAAAGTGTATATGTAACTATCCAAGTGATTTATATCTAAATCACTTTCCAGATATCTAATTGGCTAGTCTGGCTCTTTGTCTGGTATAATTTCTGTATGTGTCTGCTACACCTGTCACAAGGCAGCCACATTTACTTTCCAAATTAATGTGAAATTTTAGGAAGTTAAGAGACTGAGCACAGTGCAAGGTTTTCAACTTCAAGTTTGCCAGCCATTTTGAAGAAGACAAGAGGGAATGTTGTCAGGGAGACAGAAAGAGCAATCCTGAATCCTAAAAACAATCATTTCTTGAAATGATTAGCACAGGCTGGTTCACAGTACCACTATTGATTTTCTACTTATTTCAGAAAAAAACCTGTTGCTTATTGTAGGAGTTATTTTTCTCTCTTTCACACATGCTAGATGCACACACATATGTTCATAGTGAGTATACATAGGTCTTATGTGACCTGTATACATATCCACGTACCTTACATGTACATAGGTTATATAATGGAAATGGCAAAAATAAATTGTTTTTTTTTTTTTTTTTAATTTCTCCAGTGCCCCAAACTTGAAGGCACTGCTAATTTTTTAACCCAGAATCTATGCATTTTTGGGATTTGGATACTTGTTTAGTCTCCCTTAGACTGGCCAAAGACTAACTGAAATGCACTGAAAGACAGACTTAAATCTTAATTTTATATTCTTTTGCTACTTACTAATTTTTCAAACAATTTCCATCTTCTCTGTTTTATTTCTCTAGTTACTCTCACTGTCTTGGATTGCCTAAAAGGAACAGAAGCTAAAAAATGCCTGATGTGAGTAGAGACTTGTTGATGTAATAATTTTTCCATGATTAATCATTGTTTTAATAACATTTAAATGATTGTTCTTTCTATTATTACATTTATTTTTCCATTTTCTTTAATAAACTGGTTGTAAAACTGTGATGGTTCTAGGATCAAGTGATCGTTCTCACACACACACTATATTGTTCTAATGATAAATGATGGTTCCTTTTGCTTCAGCAGTAGCTCATTATGTTGATTCATTCAACAGGAAAGGATAATTGTCAATGGATTATTTGGTGACAAGCAGTGGTTAAATCACCTCTGATTAGATATATTGGTTTTAAATATGTATTCCTGTTAAATAATGCATTTCAGATCAAATTATTCAAACTGCTCCTAATGAAAAATTTTATGAATTTAACACCCCTGTTTTGATGAATGAATTGTTTGAAAACCAGCTTTGTTTTGCCCATATTTCTTAGATATCTGTATGTAATCAATAAGTTGACTGAAAGCTGTTCATCAAAAATTCTGAAATACTCTGTTGAATACACATTAAGCAATGTAGTATTCACCATTTCAGATGGTTTTGGTTACTTCCATTATTCATCTTTATTTTGGATACTTGGAACAGGTAAATACTGAATGATGAACCTCAAGTATTA
This sequence comes from Balearica regulorum gibbericeps, assembly GCF_011004875.1. Taxonomy (NCBI): domain Eukaryota; kingdom Metazoa; phylum Chordata; class Aves; order Gruiformes; family Gruidae; genus Balearica; species Balearica regulorum. The sequence continues at coordinate 47,600,226 of NC_046188.1, read as the reverse complement.
CATTTCAGAGAGAAATTCTCAGATTAAAGGAGTCATCAAAAAATCAAATCTTTTAGTTTTACTATATGTATTTTTCTAGACCTTATCCAAACACTTGTCAGTAACAATTATTATTATCAAATGAAACAGATATCACTGAATTTAGTAGTTTTACTCAGAAGTATTGACTCAGCAGTTCCTTCCCTATATTGCAGCTCAGGATTTGTACCTTTAATTTTAAAATAAAACTGATTGATTGGTATAAAGTGTGGGTTTATCTCGAACTTCTCTATGCTTAGTATTTCTCTATGTTGGAACTTACCCAGGGTGTTTTATGAACACAGGCTTTTAAACATTTTTCGCCACCTCATCATAAAGTGTACTGGAAGTATATGCTTATACATCATGACTGCTACATTTGAACCACATGAACATGTAATATATGCAGATTACTCTGCTTCAAGGTAACTGATTTCAATACTGAAGGTTGCTTCTTATTAAATTTGGTTAATTTTAATATTTCTTCTTTCTTTTTTTGATCCTCACTCTGAAATACTCTGTACATATCTCTGTGAAAGGCTAGGCCTTCATGGGTCGAGAATCTGATTTGAGGGAGCAAAGTTTTGTTCTTATGGATCCTAGAATTGATAAAATTTGTCTTCAGCATTCATTGCGATACATATGTACTAGTAGGTTGCCTGAATTTCTATATATTCGGAGAGCATGAATAGACACTATGGCTATCTTGCAAATTCAGCAAGACAGAAAGGTGGGGCTATGTAAGTTCTCCATGGCAACTCAAGTACAGAAAATCAGACAGATTTGGATGTGAGATATTACTGCCACAAAATGGGCATCCCATCCATTGAAATTGTACGTGACACTTCTCACTCAATGGCATCATTCACCAGAGGAAGTTGCTTCTTTTAATCTCAGTAAGAAAGATTGCTAGGGGCTAAATCAAATAATTTAGAAGTTTTTATCACATAGTTGTCATACTACTAGTGTTGTTTTTCCAAGTTCTCATACTGCTACAGTTGTTTTTCCACGCCTCAGTCTTGCCCTGTCAGTGCTGGAGGGCAGGTGTTGAAGTAGAACAGGTGTGGGTGGGAGATATGAACTTAGAATAAGGATAATTTACAAATTGATTGCTTCTTTTTCAGCCTTTAGTTTAGTTCCCTGAAATATGATTAAAGGTGATAAGAGATTAAAGTGATACATTGGTGCATCTAAACTCTGGACAAAAAAATACTCTTGTAATTCTTTTCTAGGATATGGATAGCTTTATCTAGGAGGAGAGAGAGAGAAGGAAAGAAGGAAGGAAGGAAGGAAGGAAGGAAGGAAGGAAGGAAGGAAGGAAGGAAGGAAGGAAGGAAGGAAGGAAGGAAGGAAGGAAGGAAGGAAGGAAGGAAAGAAAAAGAAAGAAGATTATAGTTATCTATTTTATGTCAGAAATGAGGAGATGAAACTGAAGAAGGAAAACAGAAATAAGGGAAGGTATAAAGAGATAGTATATGTAAATGCAAACTTAATATTTTTTAGTCTGTGGTTGTGCCATGTGGATAGTATTAAGTCCTTTTAGTTTCAGCCAGTGAACATAAAAAATAGCACTGCAGAATGCTTTTTATTAAAATATAGGTCAGTCTCCTCAGCGTATTTTCCCTAGAACTAGGTTAAACTGATTTGAATCTTATCCTGCAGGAATCACCTTAATCAATATTCACATTGTCCAAAAAAAGTGTTTTGTCAAACAACTTAATCCTCCTTGTCCAAACAATATAGAATATCCAAAAACCTGAGGGCAGTCTATGTTGCCAAAGATTAATTTTTTTCAATGCTACTATCGTTTTGATCAATCAAGTAAAACAAATCCCCAGAAGTGTTTTATTCAAGTATCTTATTTAAAGTAATTTAAAGATGCAAAATAAACTATATTTAAAAAAATCTTAACTGATTTTCTGCCAATAACATTAGCTGAAGTAACATCAAGGAATATTTCTGCCTTTCACAGGCACAAAGTTTATGTGTAATGAAATAAATATCATTGAAGCATATGCAATGTTTTAAGCACATGTGTCTCAAACACTTAATGAAGAGCTGTTTTTTGGCTATACACTTAATTCAGTCTAGTCTGCAGCTGTGCCACTTCTGCTTCCATTTCATAAGGCCATCAGCAGTAGACACTAAGCTAACATGATCCAGCAAAGTATTTTGTGTTACAAATGTTACTCTGACATTCTGAAATGGCCATGGTCCAACTAGCTAACCTCGTTGTCCAATTTTTCCCTTGATCTTAATGGGACTAGTAACATTTGGCTAGTTATCTGACAGAATTAATTAGCTAACATTGCAATTAGTATATGATCATCTTACTGTCAACAGGAGCACATGGGCTTCTACATTTCCTGAGTCAGTACTGTCAGCAGAGGAATCTTGGTTGTCTACAGAGTCAACACTTTATACCTCCATACCACACCAGACCATGGAGAATGGAGCCCGTATGTATCCCCGAGCTACCATTAACTGAACAGGCAAATTTATATAGTACAATATACATTTAAACAGGAAGAACAACTTTCTCTACCTCAATCAAAACAGCATAATCTTCATAAGTAAGATTATTCAGCTTGTGGGTACACTGCTGATTCCAGGGTGAGTCTGCTTTGAGGTACCCCACACAGTGCTCTACTGAATAACACAAAGCTCCCCTCTGACATCTTAAATTTCCTGTTGTGCTTTATTTTTGCTGAAACTGGTGCAGCTCCTGAGAGGCAGAACAATGTATGAGAATCTTAAATACAGGGCTGGAAATGTGTCTAGATCACAGCTGAAATCAGTGAAAGGTGTCTTTCATATAGTTGTTAGGAAAGGGAGAGTAGATCCACTTTCTATGCACTGGTGACATCAACTAAAACACATCAACCTAGTGCATCTCACCTTTCTCCTAAGGAATTTCAGATACATAATTACTGGAGACAACATCCACTGTTTAAATTCTCCGTCCCTTTAACCCTTTCCCCCCCTCCATGTCTTTCTGTGAGATCTTTCCACATGTAACTGAATAACAATATTTCATATTTAATCCAGAATTCTAGCTGATTGGGAATAAAACTTACTCCAAGAAGGGTTTACTTCACCAAATCCCTGTCAACTATTAAATCTTCCAGTTCTCTGAAGCCCTTCAGAACAATAATCAAAGGGAACCAGGCAGAGACAGGGTATGCGGAGAGAGGATCAGTTTTTATTTGTTTGTCTTGTTTTGTTTTTCCTTTACAGTGAGGGATTACTGAGCTGGAAAAAGCAATTGGAACCCAAACAGGGAGGTCTGATGCCTCCTACTTACTTGGTGGGGCCATGGCTGTATCTCATTCATATTCTAGAGGATTGGCCTTTTGTGGCCTGCTGAAAAACCATAAAGGCGATGACAGCAAGAATGACTGCATCACAAGTGCACCCTTTCTCATTTTCATCTCTGCTTTCCTCTGAGACTGGCACTATTAGAAAGTCAAATGCAATGGCTGCAGGGGTTCTTGCTTTTTTTTTTTTTTTTCTTTCAGATTTTACTTCTTTATTTCATGTCACAATCTGGGCTCACAGCATTCTTATTCACAGTCCAGCCACTTCCCAGTGGGCCCACATCAGTGAAGTCTGTCTCCCTTGCTCTGTGCTTTTTGTTTGAATTCATTTCCTCAAAACTCAGCTGTTTTTGTAATACGGAGTTTAAGCTTGAGAAATATTTCTCTTAATGATGTCATTCACAAAAAAGCTATAGGTTAAAAAAAAAGGTTAAACAAAGAAAAACAGTGACAAAAAAATCCCTGTACCCATACATCGAATTAACCATGATGGTGATTTTTAAAATGTATTTACACCCTAATACTTTCCTTGAGATTGAGGCTCAATAGAATTATAATCTTATTAAAGGACATCACTTGACTCCGGAAGATTACTTGACTCTAATGATAACCTGCAACTGAAGAATGTAATTGTGAATAAGTGGGCAAAACATACAAGAGAGATTTAACATTAATAGAAACATATGATCAAATGAAAAACTAGAATTTGAAGATTTTGAGACAAATCTTATTTTGAACATATGAAAATGAAATATTGATCTAGCTCTTTAAGCACCAGGCAAGAGTTTCCTAACTTGCTTTCAGTAATAGGTATTATAGTAGAAGTAGGGAAAAAAAGGAAGAACAGAGGTAGTTAACAGGCTAGTTAGTGGCCTTTGTTGACTGACTAGACATGAGCATTTTTTATAAGAAAATGGTTAAAAAAATTCTAAAGGTATATGTGAAAGAAATAGGCAAAAGACTGATGTGGACAATTAACATGCAAACAAAAAAAATCTCTGCACCAAAATGGTGAATGAGGAAGAGCACTATTGGAAAGATTGTGTTTTATGGGAAGCATTTAAACAGTATATAAAGAGCAAATAAATGGAATGCCATGACATTTACTATGTATTAGTCTTTCTGTGCTGCATGGACATTAAAGAGCCTAAGGCAATTTCACTGTCAGCAGGATTTGTCCCTGAGTCCTTGACTAAAATTTGTCTTCCTCTCTCTTGCTGTGCTGCATGCTGATTTTCCCTGGTCTGCTTGTTTGCCAACATCTATCGCGGAGGTAAATTTATTTCAGTGATGACTGTGGATACACAGCTGTAGGACAAAATGTTATACAGAAGTTATGAATGAAAAATGTTATTATTACTGCTATTATTATGTCATAAACACAGAATTTGGAATTCCAGCTAGCATCACTCAAGTTCTAAGATCCAGTGTTGGAGATTTAGTATTCTTGTTCTGCTTCTTAAAGTTACAAGCCTGTACGACCCTATTGGGAAATAAATTCAAACCTTTCAAATTTCTAGGTGCATTGTTTACTTCCCATTGTGCCACAGTTCTGATTTTCCTCCTCTTTAGAAGGTATGACATTAAAATGAAAAAAGATATTATTAATTAAAGCTAATACATCATTGATATAATGCTAATTATATAACATTGTTTAGCTAACATAACATAATAGGTAATATACCACCACTGAGCAAAAATTCGCTGCGTAAGAGGAATATCTAGCACAAAAATTATCAAACTTCGTCAGGTATGCTTACCCTCTGTACGCTTGACTTTCACAGTGCCCAAGTTGACTTTTGTATTTTTTGGGGAATTGTGCTAGTGTAGTATGACTACTGCCTGGAGACACTGCAAACTGCAACATCTTCAGCAAGAAAGTACTTCTCCAAGTTTCAAAACCAGGGCACTCCTGTTTCTAGGGACTCATTATACCTGTATCTTGGTTTCAGCTAGGATATAGTTAATTGTCACAAGGAGCCAGAACAGCTGGCTCCTTTTCTGTCCCAGTAAACTGTCCTTGTCCCAACCCACGGGGTTTTTACCTTTGTCTTCCCATTCTCCTCCCCATCCCGCCTGGAGCGGGGGCGGGGGGGCGGTGGTGGCAGTGAGCGAGCGGCCTCCTGGTGCTCAGCTGTGGCTGAACCACAACAAGCATGCACTTTCTGTCCTGAATTGGTAGGTCCCTGCACCAATAAACCCGCAGGCACTTAATCCCTCTGCCTAACCTACAAATGTTACAAAGTACTTTAGCACCTGTCAGCATAAACCACCCCCGGCCGACAGAAATAGCAGCGCACGTGTGGGTACTGCAGCCCAGGGTACTAACAGCTAGCATCCCTTCGGACACAGGGAGAGTCTCCGATGGGTGATGCTGCTGTATCCAAGCACCAGCAGGGCTGGGCGAGTGGTTCCCTCAGCAAAGGCAGCTTCCAAAACATGCAGCAACAGCAAATCCCAATGCTGTGGTTACCGTGGAGACAGCCAGAGATAGCCGGGGGGGGGGGGGCAGGGGGAGTGGACCAAGGAAGGAAAATCAGGAGTAACCACTTTGTTCTCCTTTACCCAGTCTTGCTGCAATTCCCCATCATACAAATGAGTAATGGCAACAGTTCCAACAGTAGCTCTGTACAAAAGGTCAGGCATCTTTTGACTCTGTTATTGGTTTTGCCCCTTTTTAAACAGGACACGATAAGGAGTTTTTAATGCCTTGTCACCTAGACACCAGGAAAATCATGAGTCAAAAGACACACTGATTGCAGCTGAATTGGGCATTACTGTTTACCAAAAGTAACTCGTTCTGTCCTATTTTTTCACATTATATAACAAATATTTCCATAACACTTCTTTAGCAACTGTATGAACTCTCAATGAAACTAAGGACTCTGCAAAGGTCATTGTCACTGAAGGAGGCTTAGTAGAAATTCCTTTCTTCACTGTCCTTTCACTGTCCTTTCTGTTCTTTATGTGCTGTATTCTGTCCCTGTGATGTCTTTATCATTATGTTAAACAGGCAATCTTTGTATTCAGACCTTAGAAAAGGTTAACAGTTATTACTGCTATAAGGTACAGGAGGTAGAGTTCAGAATGATAATTTAGATTCATGTCCATACCTATTTATGTAGATATTTGTCTGAATATCAGCTGAGTCTCAACTGCTTCCCTCTATCAACCCTCCTCAGCCCTGATTTTCCACTCTTGTTTGTTGATACACAGGGCCACAATGCCACATGCTTCTTGTACCTGCTATATCTCCCTTGCTCTTGGCTTCATTGTCCTTGATGGAAAGCAGTCAGTAGTCTCCAGGGCTGGGCATTCTCTCGCAAACATTTTCCATCTTATGGTTGTTTAATATGTCAGATTAAACCAGGATTAGAATGGAAAATGTCCAAAGGAAAAAAATATCATTCCCACCTCAGTTGTTCATATACCATTTTTCAAATATGCTAACTTTGAAAGTACTTAAATACATATTATATTAGAGAAATACATGGAAAATAGATATACTTGCTAACTTAGCATGGCATGACTGGCAATGAAGGTGTGCACTACCCAGTCATAGTTGTTTAAGAATTTCTTTCCAAGAATCCTGTTTTCAGTTGTTGATACTTTTGCTGATTTTAATAATTCGAGCTGAGAATTCCCATTAAACATTCTGTTACCATGTGAACTCATCTGGAAACTCATTTCAAATAAGACAGTCCGCTGCCTTATGAGCGTGCAGATAAAACATTATTCCACCTTCCCCACTTCAAACTTGTACTGTCTCCATTCTTGCTGTAGTCTTGAGAAAGAAGTTTCAGTTTTGGTTTGGTTTTGTTGTTTCGGATTTTTGGTTTTGGGGTTCTTTTGGTGTTTGTTTGTTTGTTTTTGTTTTTGTTTTTTTAAATCAGGGAAGTCTTCATATGATTAGAAAAATTACAAATACATCTGGAAAAAAAAGTTCCTAATAACATGCCAATTTGCTAGGAAAAGTAGTTCTGAAAAGAAACATCAAAGCATTTTTAGGAACAGTGTTAGGACTGAAAAAGAAAGTGAAGGAGAAGGACAAACAAAAAAGATACTGAAGCGTTCAGAAAACTAAAACATTTCCCTCTGCTGAGAACATTGACCAACATTTTGAAATGGATTCTCCAGTGTGGTTGAACAGGTAGGCTCTGACCCACTATGATGCCTGAACATGCTGTAAACTTGGAAAGAATTATCCAATTTTTAAAACTGTAGTTTCATAAACTGGATACATGAAAAGGTTTATATATCCCCAGATTAGATACTTTGTACACGACCACTCCATCTTTCCAAATAAACTTTAGTCTAAAGTTGGAGAAATACTTTAATATTATTTTGTTGTTATTCTTCCTCAATCCAGTTTAAATTCCTACTATAATTCACAGTGGAGAATATCATGTAGGTACCAGGAGGTCAAGGAAGTCCAGGATACCTCTATGGAAAATACAGGACTGCTATGTTACCTGTAACACCTCAGAACATTTTACCGCTTACAAAAAAAATAAAGGGCTTTCTAATTATTATATAACCCTTATTTTCTATATGTTGTTCTTGATGAATCTTTCTATTATTGCTTGAAAAACCTTTCATGTATTGAAACAAATGCCTCAGAATTTCTTCAATGAAAAAAGAAATTTATGATGAAAATTAATCCTATCCCTTAAAATAGAAAAGAGACTGTGAGTCTGTCTGGATGTATTTAGTGTCCAGGGATGCATAAAGAATAAATTTGCCTTAGATGATCACCTGGTTTTAGATTAGAATAATTTTCCCTTGTGCTGGGTAAATGCGCATGCGGTATTTTAAGAACCTTTGCTTGATAGCACAGATGATTGATGGATCTCTTTCATCTACCACTAGATGTCATGCACTGATATCTGTCCCAACGGTGTAGCCCAGCATTACAGGCTCAGATATAGAAATATATGAAAACTCTTCTCTTTAAACATTTTTCACTTTTTCTTGTCATTTAAAATGTCAATGGTTGCATTATTTCAATTCTGGAAAAGGATATGCTATGTCAGTGACATTACAGGTAGCAATCACTGATGGAAGGCAAGACATCCAGAAATATCTGGAAAAGGTAATGAAACAGAAATGCACAAGAGTAGTGCGTAAACCTAAATAAAAAAATGAGAAATATGACATCTCCTGAACACTTGCTTGCTTATTTTAGCAGATTTTTTGCCATATTCTCAGTGAGAGCCATACTCAAGTGATACTTAATTGTGCACTTACATTTTTCTAATATTTGAAAATAGTTTGCCCAAAAGTAAATTTAATATCTGAGTTCTTATTACACAATTACACAAACAAACAAATATTTGTTGGTTGTTTTCATGCTTGTGTGAGCCCGATAGAAATGTTATAACAATTTTGAAAGTGAGTAGAGAGAATCTTAGAGAGCAGCTGGACCATTAACATTTTTCTTTCTCTAGGCAGTGATGTAAGGTAACAATAGCAGCCAAATTCACCTCTGACATAATTTAGAAGATTGGGTTGTCCCATCCCCCACCTGCCCACATTTTATTTCAAGGTGCCTGTTTTGGGAAGATGTCTCAGATATACAGCACCAGAACTGATAAAAAAAATTTTTTCCAAGCATTTTTTCCCAGCAGGCAATGGTTCATTCAATACTTTTTTTTTTTTTTTTTTCCTAAACATGTCATTTTACTGGGAAAAAAACCCCAAACAAACAATTTTTTTTTTTTTTTTTTTTCAGTTTCAAGACAAGTTTTTTGGCATTAAAGGCCATTTGGATTTTGTTTTTACCAAACAAATGAAAATCAACTATTTTCAAAGAAGAGTTTCTACTGAAGGAAAAAAAAAAAATCATCAGAAATAGGCATGCAAAAATAGGTTTTTGCCTGTGTCTCTGCAGAAGTCTTTTGAGATAAATTTTTCTATGGCACTTTATAATGAGGTAAAGTGATTTGCCTCAGTTCATATAATGCATTGGAGACAGAAGCATAAATAGACTCCCACCATCCAGATTCTCAGTCTTTTGTTTAAACTGACTGTTCACAGCTAAACAAGTAGCAATATAATCTTAAGGTCCCAGCTCTCTCAGTGCCTGTTTGTGATTGCCTGATAATTCCTCCTCCCAAAGATACGTATAACACACGATTTAAAAACAGACTAGATATGTGGAGAACAACAGAAAACCATGGAAACAAGATGAGGTTAGTGGCACAAGTCCATGCACTATATATATTTTGAATGTTGCAGTTACTTCACTAAGCAACAGCTTAATATATGGTATAAAAATAAATTATAGAACATTTTAAAAATCTAGATTAGACAAAAATGACATAAAAAGGCAAAAAAAAGCCCAGTGCAGTGGCAGTAACAGTACTATCTTGATAAAAATCTTTGCTGCTGACAGAGTTGGGCCTGATGCTGTTTATTAGATTCCGAAGTGGCTCTAAAGGTCATGAAAGCCTCTCTACATAACATGATTATAGTATAATAGAAAAAGGGTAACTCAGTCAATCCCCCAGTTACTGCTCGGTTTTATTGAATTTCAGTATTCTTTTCTGCTTAATTAGAAACAAAATTAAATTTATTTCAATGCCAGGTTGTTGTCGTTGTTTTTTCAAACTCCATTAACAAACAATATGAATGTTTACAGATAATATTTATATTTTGCAAGAAAATGTCTTCCTGGTTTTTGTCACCTGAGAAAATGAAATAATTGATTGATGCCCCAGTCCACTCCTGGTGAGTAACGGTGAATGGAAATGCTATGTTACAGTCTCTCACTATAAAGAAACAAATTTCACATTAGTAAAAATGAAGTACTTTGTATCACTGAGTTAAGCCATATATGTCAGAACTAGTGGGAGAGCTGCTGAAAGGTCAATTGTGCCAAGCATAGAGAAGTTTGACAGAACCTGACAGAAATTCTTCAGGTGAAAAATCTTCTGTTGGAGAATGTAGATTCCTCAAAATCAAGTATTTACAAGAACTTCCAACATTACCAAAGTCCTGACAGAAGGTCAGGAAGGGTCCAAAGAAATTTTGCCGGCCAATTTCACATGTCAATACCTCACTGGTAAGTACTTGCCCATTTTCTTTGAAGCTATTTTGGCTAGCTGCTGAGCCAGGTCTGAGGCTGAAGGGCTGGCTCATACTCAAACTTTAAGCTTAGGAACCCCTGTGCCAAAAGAGTGTCCCTTTCCTTGCTGTCAAACTTGTGCACACAAGAGGATTCAGGTCCCTGCTCTCTCTTGCTGAAGTCTTCGCATTCGGGAATCAGTACTTCCAGGCATTTTTACTGCTTTTAAGGTACTACCTCAGCTTGGGTTATGCTATGCTGTTCCTAAGACGCTACAGGAAGAAGATGGCTTTTGCATGCAAGTGCACAAGTTGGCAAGCACCTGACTGGTTTCTTACAGAAAGCACTGCCAAAACTCTGCTGTCTTTGCCGTGCTATATTGAGCCTGGAGTCTCACATTGCTTTGGTGATATACCTTGGTCTTAACCAGAAACACTGCGGTCACTGCCTCCTTGATGATCTCATATAAGACAAAGCAGCTGTGACACATAGGATACTTAACTTGTCACTATTGCCTTAAATATGCCTAACCAGTTTATACAGGAGAGAGTGAAAGTCTCCCCAAGCAAGACAATTGAAAATCCTATAGATATCTTCTTTTGAAACTTTTGAAGAGGTTTACACAAACTTAGTGATATTTAATAGAATCAGTAGCTACTATCCGTAATTTAACAGTCATCATCCCAGCACTTACCACAGTAGCTTAATTGTATATGTGAAATATCTAAGCCTCTTTCTGAAAGAGAAGATATTTTTGCTCTTGATCTATGATTAACTTGAAACACTCTAATATTTCCCCCCACTATTTTACTCCTATCTATGATTACCTTTAAATCAGACTCCTTGTGGTTCTAAATGTCTCTCTCCCCAAACAAGAACAGTCTCACAGCCTGTAAGAACATCTGGTGTAGAAAGCAAATAATAATTTACCAGAAGATGACAGGGAAGTTTTTCAGTCATGTTTCAGCAACAAATTTACTTCAGGAGAGTTAATATTTATAGCTAAACTCTTGTGATAATGGTAAAAGGAAATAGAAGTACGGTAGGCTAGGCTTTCTGCTTATGCAAAAGAGCAAAGTATGCCAGTAGGTTCTCAACATGCTATGGAGAATCAGAACTGGAACGTCTTTAACATAATAATCTCGGGCAAAACTACAATTATCTCCTATTAGCAATTTAAAATTGTATTTATCCAAAAATAGTCTGTATATATTGAATTATGAACATTATGAATGCTGAAAATTCGTTTTGATCCTAATCATTTTAGGTAGAAACAAGGAATGTTACCTCTCTTTCCTTTCATGAAATAAAACAGTTTATTAAGCCATTCTTTAAACATTTCAATCATTAAGTGTATGATACTAAGGAAAGTCTTAAAAAGTTATAAAGTAGTGTGCTTAGGCCACTGGAACTTTTCAGTGAGAAACAGTTGGATAGTAAGCAAAACTGAATATATCATGCTTTGAAAAATAAGTGAATTTCTATTTTTATGCTAAAGCATTCCATCCATCCCCTGAAGTGCTAAATATTACTGCAGAGAAAAGACATATTTATTGATTACTTTTTCAATATGTCTGACTTTGTTCTTTTGACCTTTGTGAAAATACACTGTTTCATTACGCCTTGTAGAAGTGATTTGCTAAAAGTTAATGGGATCATGTAAAATAGACTAAGTGAGCACAGAGAATTATGGGAATAGGATATTCCAGTAAGCACTGGAGCCCTACTTAACAGGCCTCAGCAACATTAAGGCTTTGGTCCAATTTTGCTTGCAAAGGCTTCCTTATTGATTGAATGACAATCTATAGGCACAAATAGTGCAATGGCCTCTAAACTGTGGGATGAAGTACTGTCAACAAATGCAAGAAGGTTTCATGATGTTTTTAGAAGTCACAAAGAAGGAGTGAGTGAATTCCCACATTTCAAAATTACACATGGATATGTACCTAATTACTTGTCATATCCTGCAGTAAATAGCAGGTGTACTGAATTATCTATGCCCTGTATGATTCAAGGAAGAGTCCTGACATCTACTTCCTTCCTATCGCTCTGTGGGTATGTTGCTTTTTTCTTCTACCTTTCTAAGTTCCTCCCTTAAAGGGTTTGACAGCTTTGAACTATCTTCCCAAAGATCTAAAGCAGGCAAAAAGAATCAAAAAACCAGTGGTTTCTCTAATAAACAAAGTTGTACACCCCAATCTGTTTAAAGTGCTGCAGAAAGCAACCACAGAGGATTGGGGCAACTGGAATCAAAGTCACCTTGATATTAACATTGTTAGCAAGTTGTTTTTTAACTGCATAAGAGCATATGGTCTTTGAAAACACATGAAGAGACAAACAGTTAGTAGCTCTATCCATTTCTCTAACTTCCCTTCCTCCTTAAAATTGTAGCAATGCATACTATAACTGGGCACTTCAACCTAAATTTTCAGATCTTATTGCTGCTTTCCTTTATATTCAGCTCACATGGCGTGAAGTCACCTCTGATCTCTGTGCTTCACAGTCTGGCTGTGCTACCTGCCCAACATCTTAAGATGGTGATTAACCTACATGCTCTCCAGAATGCAAGAGAATTCAAAAACTTCCCTCTCATGCTGAGTTCTGTCTCTGTCAATCTCTTTCTTGTAAGAACAGCTAGAGGAAACATTTTCCAGATGGAATGAATGCACCACAATCAGCTTGAACTCTGTTTACCTTCTGCTAGGAAACGCCTCATGTGTAATGTTCACGTTGTTTTGGCTATTTGAGTACAACCTTGAAAAAAAGAGGCCAGGTTATGAACAAAAGTAATCATTGTAGCTCCATAGAAAATGCCAATTTCCGCTATTGAGGATATAACCTAAAAAATAGTCTTCTGTGGTACGGACACAGCATGTTGCATAGAAATATAACTTACTCTTTTTTTAACCATAAAAAAAAACCCCAAACAACATCATGATGTGAAGAAAACTGATAGTGTGAATATATATGTTCTTTACTTGTGTTGTGATGTGTTAGCTAAGTGACAGGAACTAAGAATTTGCCTGTATGTCCCTAAAAGGCAAATATTGAACACTGCCTTCTATCTGTGACTTTTCCTCACCGCTTCTCTGAGATTAGTCTCTATGCTTTAATAATTCCCATTGGCACAGTTGCAGGCAAAGCACTACTGCCTGCCAAGCTTCTGAATTAATCATTGGTGAGTGTACTACCCCAGGAGTGAAAACCTGGAGGCTTAAAATTAACATGAATCCATTTTTATTTTTCGTAGCTCTGGCACTGAGCAAAGTGCTCTAGTGCATGATCCGTTGCATCAGCTCTGTTTTTAAAAAAATAGATAAAATGAATAATTTCTGGTTTTCATTTGTTTCCTACAGTGTGTGAGAGCTTTGTTTTTTGTTTGCGTCATTTAGTTGTACTGACTGTTTTTTTACACCATTTTGTATGAAGTCTGCTATTTTATGTGGGCATCTTTGTCAATAGTTGTCTAAAAATAAACACTCCTAAATGAGTTCTGAAGTTTTCTCTCACTTTTACAGACAAACATAGCAACAGAAGAAAATGTTGCAGATGAACACTCAGGGTCACGCAAACTTTTGGTGAAAGACATGGAGGCCAAGTAAATCCAGAAGCACCTTTCTTCATTTGGATCTAGTGATTAGCCAGCAAAAAGTTAAGGCAGAAGTTTGATTTGTGCAAAACCTTAGGTTTCAGAAACTGATTATCTTAGAAAAAAGAATAAGCGTTTTAGAATTGCTGATAATCTGAGCTGGAGGAAGGGAGGTTTCAGGGCATCTGCCAGGGGTGATTTAAAACACAGACTGTGGCTATTAGCTGAGTCAGAAAGGTAGGATGAGACAAAGGATAGCTTTGAATTCAATTGAAAGCTGTAATCACCAATCCAGTCTGGAGTAGATCTTATTTCCAACTCAATTCTATGACACATTCCCATGAAAACTTTGGTTTCTCTGCTGCACCTATTCTTCTCCTAGAAAAAGTATCCTGAAGACAAATTTCTAGTGAGCTCTATCCAGTATATTTGTGCATTAGGCACTGAGTCTTAGATACCCGAGTAGTTTAGGGGAAAAAAACCCCACCTTTCATCCTTTTCATAGATGGAAAATAGATTGAAACTTGTAGCAATAATAAGGACCTGCGTTCAACATCTTATTTACATTATATTTTTAATTTGTAATTGGAATAAGAGGAATTGATATGCATAGTCAGGCCACACACCAGGCATACACTGCCTCTCAGTTGTTGTCAGATGAAGCCAGATAGTTTTCCTCTACAGCTTCTCAGCACCTCAGATCTGTTGACTTTACTGTATTCAGTAGTGCTCCAGACCAATCCAGCACCTTGCATAAAAAAAAAGTTTTATGTCTTTTTTAAAGTAAGCTCCCTAGCACTTTCTCCATAAACTGTATTCTCCAATTATAGGCTTATTCTAGTTGGCTTTGCTGGAATGCCTTCTAATTTTTCCAATGTCATTTATGTAATGAGAGGACCATTATTTGTATGAGAATTACAATCATCTGTCTTATTAAAAGCACATTCACTTACATATACCCCATTTCCCATAGGTTTCCATGAAGTTATTAATTATCCCAGCCTTCATTGCTGCAAACAACATTGCATATGAAAAATGTTCCAAATTTCCCTCTTTGTGTATTCCCAATTGCTCCTCTTTATTCTCTCTAATGGACTTCCTTAACAAGTCTGTTGAACATTAGCAGTACATTTTAAAAAGATTTTATATGCTTCTATCAATTCTTGCACATGGGAAATGATCATGTTGCATGGACTTCCTAATTACTTCCAAAGATTAAATTGCTCTCCAATACTCTGTTTTTAGAAATTCCCATTTTACAACACACATAAAATAGCATGTCACCTACTATGACATGTGAAGAAAATAAACTAGCCTGCCGAGTTTTACTGAAAGTGATATTGCATCTGTAGTATACAGTCCCAAATTTTAAAAGTATACACTAGCACCATAGTTGATTTTTTTCATATTTCTGTGTACCTGTTATTAGATAATTACTGTCTTTAAGAAGAATGTCACAAATTTAAGAAGCATTATTAGCATTTCATCATTATTAGTCAGAAATAACTTTTTGAAATATAAGGATTTTTGCTACCCTGTTATTCTGTTTTGGAGCACTGATATCAAATTTTATTTTAACATGACCTATTTCAAAAGGCAGTCCTTGCCTCACTGTGAATATAAAAGACAGACAAATCACATCCCTTCTGCAAATGTGAAGATAGTGAGATCTTCCTGTCACAAGGTAGGTAGAAGTATAAGACACAAATGTGAGAAATGTTTTATTTAATCAGACAATAAGGTAGCTGACGTGGTTCAGCCCCAGCCGGCAGCTGAGCACCACGCGCCTGCTCGCTCACCCCTCCCCCGGCGGGATGGGGAGGAGAACGGAAAAACAACGGCAAAGCCTCGAGGGTTGGGATAAGGGCAGTTTACTGGGACAGCAAGGGAGAGGGAAAACAGGCAACAGTGCTGATAAGAGATAGTAACAATGGGTGATAACAGAAAGCAATTTACAGATCTGACAGGACACTCGAGCCCACCCCTGCCCGACTAGCCCTCTTTTATGGTGAGCATGATGTCACATGGTATGGAATAGCCCCCGGCCAGCTTGGCTCACCTGTCCTGGCTCCTTGGGAAATTAACTCTATCCTTGCCAGAACCAGGACAGTGGCAAATAAATAACAAGTAAGAAACAGGGTATTTCAATAGCGTTCTCACCATTAGGCACTTCTTGCTTTTGATCCTGTTGCCATGTTTAGTTTATATTCTGTAGAAAGAAATCTTACCTTCATTCCATTAGCACCTTGCTCTTTCTTAATTTGTTTTAGTGCTCTTTCTTTGATTTTCCTTTTGAGAATTATTTTCAGTGAAAAGAGGATTTGACCTTTAGGTCATTGGTTCAATTCTATCCTCTTCTAGTAAAGGTATTAAAGCGCTCAGAAGATGAAAAGTGCTATGTAAAATTGCTAAGAACTATATTATTAGACAAAATTTGTTATCATCTAATAGTGTTTCAGTTGTTTATAAACTGGTGGCTTCATTTCAGTGTTAAGGAATGGGTCAGATAACAAGAAGTATCATGGTAACTGGCAGTCCTGATGTTGGTGTCAGTGGCTGAGCAAGCTTTACACATTTGTGCACATCTCCTGCTCTTTGGTGTTGACCTTCTGGTGCAGATTGCAGGTGACAATGCAGTTTCAGGGTGGACAGTTTTCCTTTTGAATGTGCTTTAAAAGAGCACAGTTTACAGCTCTATTTACAGGGTTTTTAATGTATGTATGGGGTTTGTGTTTTAAAAAAAAGCAAAAGGTAATGCTGAAGTTTTGACAGCTTTCCCTCACATTGAAGAAAAACCTAGCTTATTAAAATAAGAAAATTATAATAATAAACAATTACTGTGTTAGAATTATACTCCAAAATCATAATGTCATGAGATTGAAGGTTGATTGGCTGAGGTCAATAGAAAAAAATTCCTTACCATTTGGTCTCACCAAAGAAACATCTTTATGCATAATACTAATTTTTTAATATTTTATTTGGTGTGGATGGATGTTATTAAGATCTTAATTCTTCACTAATAGGGGTTTGCATAGGTGCTAAATTAAGCAAGATCTACTTGTCTTTTTTATGCTGCAGTAAATCAAAGGAAATAATACTTCTAATGTAACTCAAGTGATCTGAGGATAAATCCATTGCTGGTTATAAGAACTCAGACACTAATATGATGAACACTGCTCATAAGATGTTAAATAAAGAAATTAATTTGAAATTAATGAGTTGCTAGCTCACTCCCACGACAATGCTTGCTTTTCTTCCTTCAATTTCAGACCCTGCCACAAAACTCTCTCAACTACCCATGTAGCCTGAGCTTTAACTTAGCGTTTCTCAAAAGTTTCAGTGAAATTTGCTCTGTTACTGCCATTGCTTGCCATCTCCTATTTATATTTGTATACTGTTACCACCAATAGACAAAGTAAACAGCAATCATGGCTATCTGTTAGGCTGCCTGTGATAGGCATTATTACAGTTGCTTAGCAGCCAAGAAGACAAGATAATACGTAACTTTCATAGAGGGAATGAAAGAGAAAGCAAATTTAGGCAGAGTATTAATCACCTGCTAAGAAGCTGGTATGAAAAGTCTGAATTGCGAATTATCCCAATAGATGAGCATCAAAACTGTTTCAAGTTTCAGGTTTGAAATATCTGTACATTCTGTATGATTCCCCCCCCCCCCCCCCCGCACAAATATGGCTTAATTTCACAAAGGGCTTTAGCATTACACCACCACGCTTTTAAGCTCTGTCCCTCCATGGCCGCCTAGGCACCTTAATTAATCTATGGATGACTAAATCTGGTATCTTTACCATGTAAATTGTTAGAATGCTTTCTAAAAATGAAATTTAGGAGCCACATGTCTTAAAAATTATGTATTGGCGAAGAATCAGCATGATTTCCTAAAGGGCAATCACATCACACAAATCTAGTGAAATTCATTGGAGGAGTCGATAGGCATACTGGCAAGAGACATCTAGCCGATGTAGTCTGCTTTGATTTTCAAAAAACATTTTGCAAAGTCTTTCACCAAAGCCTCTTAAAGAAATTAAGCTGTCATAGAATAAGAAGGAACATTTTCATATGGATAAAGAAATCTGTAACATAAAGGAAACATGGTAAGAGCATCCAGTCAGCCTTTAAAGTGAAGGAATGTCTCATATGGTTCTGCATTGATATCTGTGTTGTTTCACATAATCACAAATGAATCAGAAAAGGAGATGAAATGAGGGAGGTGGCCAAGTTATTAATGGTAAATTATTACAGGTAAGAAAGATGTTGGTCTGCAGCAAAAAAGCAGTTCACAAAACTGAGTAACTTGATAATAAAAGGGCATACAAAATTAAATATTAATAAATGTTATGTGGTTCATATAGAGAAAAAGATATTCTTACTTATATAGAAATGGAGTCTAAACTGATTATTACTAATCATGATTGAGATTTGGATTTATAATAATGAATTCCAGGAAATGTCAAGTTAATTATCAATAGTTACCAAGAAAGCAAATAGAAGGCTAGGAATTATTTCAAAAGGAGTAGAAATCGAAAGAGGAAGCCTTGTCATGCCATAGTTAATTCTATGGTACATCTGAATCTTGATTACTTGTTCAGTTCTGGTCTATTTAAAAAACAGTATGATAAAATGGAAAAGATGCAGAGAAGATCGGAAGTGATGTTCAAAGATATGGTATGGCTTTTGTATGATGAAAAATTAGGTAATTTAATAGTTTTCAACATGGAAAAGAGAAAGATGAGCAGAGAATATGATCTGTAGAACTGGAAGTGGCATGGAAAAAGTAAGTAGGAGTTTCCCCCAAAAGTAAAAGTAGAAAACATCAAATAAAACTAGCCTAAGGTTGACGTGGTTTAGGCCCAGCCAGCAGCTGAGCGCCACGCGGCCGCTCACTCACTCCTTCCCCAGCATGATGGGGAGGAGAAGTTAACAAAAGGCTCGGGTCGAGATAAGGGAGAGCTCACTAATTATCGTCACAAGCAGAACAAACTGAACATAGAAAACGGGATTCATCTATTTTATTACTAAACAGAATAGAGCAATGAAAAAAAAATAAAGTCTTAAAACACCTCCCCCCACCCCTCCCCGGGCTCAATTTCACTCCCGGCTTCAAACCTCCTCCCCCCTCAGCGGCGGGGGGGGGGGGGGGGGGCGGAGATGGGGTTTGCAGTCAGTGCAGCGCAGTTGTTTCTGCTGCTTCTTTGGCCTCGGGGGGAGGACTCCTCTCATCGCTCCCCTGCTCCAAAATGGAGTCTCTCCCACGGGCTACAGTCCTTCCCGAACTGCTCCGGCATGGTCTCTTCCATGGGGTGCAGACCTTTAGGAGAAAACCGTTCCAGCATGGGTCTCCCACGGGGTCACAAGTCCTGCCACCAAAACCTGCCCTGGCGTGGGCTCCCCTCTCCGCGGGTCTACCGGTCTGGCCAGGGACTTAATTCAGCCCGGGCTTCCCACAGGCCACAGCCTCCCTCGGGTACCTCCACCTGCTCCAGCGTGGGGTCCTCCACAAGCTGCAGGTGGAATCTCTACACCCCCTCATCGGTCCTCCACGGGCTGCAGGGGAACAGCCTGCTTCACCATGGTTTTCACCACGGGCTGCAGGGGGATCTCTGCTCCGGTGTCTGGAGGACCTCCTCCCCCCCTCCTCCTGCACTGACCTTGATGTTACATCTCCACACTTCCCCCGCCAACTGTAAAAAAAAAAACAAAAACAAAAAAAAACCAAAAAAAACCCCAAAAAAACCCCTTCCCCTTCTTAAATATGTTATCACAGAGGCGCTGATTGGCTTGGCCTTGGCCAGGGGCGGGCCCATCTTGGAGCTGGCTGGCATTGGCTCTATCAGACACTGTGGAAGCTTCTAGAAGCTCCTCACAGGAGCCACCCCTATAGCCCATGCCCCCACCCGCTACCAAAACCTTGCCACACAAACCCAACACAAAGGTTCAAACTGGATGGAAAATACTCCTTGATACAGTACCTATTTAATCTGTGAAATAGTTGTTTACTAGTGAATGTTTTGAGTGTCAAAACCCTTCAGAAGTTTAAAAATAATGACTGGAAGAAAAAGTAACCATCAAGAGCTATTGAATACAAATTATTATTAAACTCAGGAAGTCTCTAAACCTCAGATTGCTGAGGAACTGGTGGGTATTGCAGAAAAGTAGATACTGATGTCCACTTCTGTAATGCTTACAGGCTCTCCCAGGCACCCATGAGCAGTCACAGCAGAAGACACAGTGGTTAACCTCTAAATAAGGCAGAAGAACAAATGTTGAACTTCTTGTCCCAGAAAGTGTGTAAGCATCCTTAGATGCTCAGTGTGGTGCAGACTGAGATGCTTGTGTGAGCATTCAGAAGTAGATTTTTAGGTGCTCATGGAATTTTACTAACAGGAAAATGAGATGCTGTTGGACTATAGGTACGTCCCAGGGCCACAGAGCAGGGAAACTGAGAACTGATCACTATCTCAGGTTTAGGTGCCCAAATCTTTTTGTGGACATAGCTCAAAATACTGAATGAATAGATTATTTGAAGATATTAGATACCTTGAGTATGGAAGGTATCCATATCAAAGCAAATGCTTTAATCCACTTCTCTTCAATTTAAGCTGTACCATAGTAGAATGTGCTTCTTCCCACAATTCCATCCCCACCCGAAATCAGCTCATGTAAGAATTTCTAATGCAAAGCAAGAATTAGGGGGGAAAAAAAATTAAATTGCTGAAATCCTTACAATGTTTGTGTATTCCTTTTTGGTAACTATGCAGTAAAATATGTAGTAGCACAGCCATGAACAGTTTCATTGCTCCCTTAGTCCTTTTAATAAATGTCCACTATAAATCTTAGCAGCAGATTATGCACATGTCAAATTCATTTAAATAGTGGCTGAGTAGATTTAAAGTCCAAAGATATTACGTTAATAGCATCGCTTTGCTGGTTATAAACAAAGAAATATGAGATTCATTATGAGCCATGTCTTATTTTCCAAGTCTCACAAAACAAAGTTCTGATTAGACTGTACTGTAAGCAGTATATTATTAAAAGTTATCTTTCCATTATTTTAGGTAAACAATTAATGGTCAATTTGATCTTCCAGTCTACATTTTCTCCCTCCATTTTTGTATTCTTTATTGTGATTTAAACATCAAAAAGTATAGGATGATACAGCAATTTTTAATTTCAGAGCTTTTTATCTCACAACATGAACATACCAACTTCCAAAAAATTTTTGCACTGCTATAGCTCTCAAAGCATACTTTAGACTTTAAGAATTCACCCTTCTTGCTCCTTCATTATTTAGATAATTAGTACAAGCACTATTAGAAGCAGCTGAAAACCTTAGAATTTAGAGGTTTAAGAGACTTTTCTGTGTCACAATTCAATGTTAAAATTTCTATTGATTTTAATGTGAGATGATTGTGCCCCAGACCTTTGAAGAAAAACGGTACTGTTGTTGGATTTTACTAGGAATAGCTCTGAGAAAGAAGCCATGCCATATGGCAGAACCCAAATTCGGCTTTCATTCTTTATGTTTAGAGGCAATTTCTGCATAAAGTGGAGTTATCTGGGAACTGGACATTTGTGTATGTGGTCTGAGGCTCCTGGAAAGGCGTATTGTTTGAGTGCTGCTTGCAAGTTCATTTGTTCCAGGACTTGTTTAGATATGTAAATAAAAATGTAATACTAAGGGCTTATATGAGGAAATTTACCATCATAATTAGTCTGGTATCATTACACCAATATAATTCTCTGTGTAGATTTATTTTTAAACTTAATTTATTTGTATTTTTAACTACAGTAATACTACATTAGTTAAATAGTTTAGGGTTTAGATTAATAAATATTCCATGCATGTGGAGCCTAAAACATAGCCAGAATCTGTATATGATTTCTTTTGAACCAGGAAGTTGATCTTCAACATCTGAGATTCTATGACGAGAAATGACAGACAAATGTGACAAATGCCGTGTTTATATTAGAACAGAAGGTTGGTCTTCAAAGTATAGCTAGCTATAATTTCTATGTATTTCTATGTACATCATCTGAAAAAGAGATCTTGTTGACATGCATAATATGAGTCTGATATTTGTACTTTGATCCTGTAGTCCTAGCCTTACTGTGTTAAGATGAGGGCACAAATTGTATCATCTTGGAGGAGCGGTGAAGGGCACTATACTGACCTCCCAGCCAGAAGCCTTGTCCTTCTTTCTGTTCCAGTATAATCAGCTAGATCAATGTAAATCACAGATGGTTTAGTTTAAAATTCTTGACTCTACAGGGAAACAGAGGAGAAGAAGTGCTCGTACAGATGGCTTTGGTATCATCATCTGCCAGCCAGCACAAGACATTTTTATGTGAACATTTTCCCACAACTCTTTACCCATAGTTTAACCTGACCTGTTTGACTTTATTGTGGAGCAGAACAGAACAGCAAATTTTTGTCAACAGTCTTAATAGGGATGCATCGACACAGTACCACTCCAGTTCACTCCAGCAAAGACCAGAGCTATTACTCCTGCACCCACATCCCAGCCTTTCACTGACCTGAGCACTACAGATGTAAGAAGTGCAATGGGACAGGATTAGCGCATTGACTGTGCAAATGGGTGGTAAATTCAGGCACAAACCCCATCTCAACCCTGGTCTGTACATACAGACTAGATGTATATAGATATTGTGTGCCACTCATCATGCCTTGAGCTTTGGACAATCTAAAGGGAGTCTAACTGATTCTGATTCAGTCAGAATGAAAACGACACAATTTTTGGTCTCTACTTTGCAGCACAGCAATTTCAGATGAATTCTGCTTTGAAATCTTGCTTTAATTCAGACCTGAAATTCAAGTTAACAGTACAAGGAAGGAACTAACAGAGTCATAAACAAAAAACCTGCTACTTTGAATTACTTTCCCTGCCTAACTCATTTCTACCAGGAGTATTATCTGGAGTGTCTTCTAAGCTGCCTAATGGGAAAGATGCTTAAGAGTCTCTTGGTGGCCACGTAAAACACTAACTCAGGAAAAGAGAATCTCTGCTATTAGTATCCATATGTCTCTTTTGGCACCAATGTCATCAGATCTCAACGTTCTTTGATATCATCACAGATGCATCTTATTATTAGTTTTAATTGAACCAATACTGCATCACAGCTCAGCAATTTGGTCCTCCAGAGCACTGATAAAAAAACCTTTGGGACATTGATGCCAAAGGATGACATTTTTATTGGTTGTTCTCTGCCAGCTACAGCAGTGTGCCTGCTCTCCCTCCATTCCACATCTAGCCTGGGTTATCTTCCTTTATTCTGCTTTTTCCACTCCCTGCCCTAGATGACACAAAACTCTGTCCAGTGATGTTGTTCTCTGCTAAGCCCCCTGTTGCCAAGTCCTAGTACTTTCAGGAATCCCATTTTAAGAAAAATGAGCACAAACCTCATAGCAAAGCTTAAGGGATTTCCATGACTTCTGAAATACCATTATTTTGTAATTCTATTTCCGAATGTGATGATCTGATGCAATGTAATGATTTGGCAGTTCTTTTTCCCCATGGGTCTGGCTGGAGGAAAAAAAATTGCTATAAAAATGCACATTCAAGAGTAACAATTTACATATCATTTTATTTATTCATTTAAAAGAGCAAACAATTATAGAACTGTTTGCATTTCAGAGACAGTGAAAGCTCTAATCAAATCCAGTCTTTGATTTTTCAAAATGGCATTAATCAGTTCAAAATATATCTGCAGGTAGGGAAAATGAAACATCATGCTTTTGTTTTGTTTGGGGTTTTGTTTTTGTTTACCAGAAAGCGTGAGTTCTTTTCAGTGATAATACACTGTCGTGGTTTAGGCCCAGCCGGCAGCTGAGCGCCACGCGGCCGCTCACTCACTCCTTCCCCAGCATGATGGGGAGGAGAAGTTAACAAAAGGCTCGGGTCGAGATAAGGACAGGGAGAGCTAATTATCATCACAAGCAAAACAAACTGAACTTAGAAAAAGGGATTCATCTAATTTATTACTAAACAGAATAGAGCAATGAAAAAACCAAATAACATCAAGCCTTAAAACACCTCCCCCCACCCCTCCCCGGGCTCAATTTCACTCCCGGCTTCAAACCTCCTCCCCCCCTCAGCGGCGGGGGGGGGGGGGGGGGGAGGGGGATGGGGGTTGCGGTCAGTGCAGCGCACGTTGTTTCTGCCGCTTCGTTGTCCTCGGGGGGAGGACTCCTCTCATCGCTCCCCTGCTCCACAATGGAGTCTCTCCCACGGGCTACAGTCCTTCCCGAACTGCTCCGGCGTGGTCTCTTCCATGGGGTGCAGACCTTTAGGACATAAACTGTTCCAGCATGGGTCTCCCACGGGGTCACAAGTCCTGCCAGCAAACCTGCCCTGGCGTGGGCTCCCCTCTCCACGGGTCTACCGGTCCGGCCAGGGACTTGCTTCAGCCCGGGCTTCCCACAGGCCACAGCCTCCCTCGGGTACCTCCACCTGCTCCAGCGTGGGGTCCTCCACGGGCTGCAGGTGGAATCTCTACACCCCCTCATCCTCCCTCCATGGGCTGCAGGGGAACAGCCTGCTTCACCATGGTCTTCACCACGGGCTGCAGGGGGATCTCTGCTCCGGTGTCTGGAGCGCCGCCGCCTCCTCCTCCCCCTCCCTTCATGTTACATCTCCACACTTCCCCCGCCAACTGTAAAAAAAAAAAAACTTCCCCTTCTTAAATATGTTATCACAGAGGCGCTGATTGGCTTGGCCTTGGCCAGGGGCGGGCCCATCTTGGAGCTGGCTGGCATTGGCTCTACCAGACGCTGTGGAAGCTTCTAGAAGCTCCTCACAGGAGCCACCCCTATAGCCCATACCCCCACCCGCTACCAAAACCTTGCCACACAAACCCAACACATACACAAAATTTAACATTACAGGTGGCAGTCTGTCACCTAATGGAACATGAGTGGAAGATAGTGAAATCCTTTCCAGTGGCTTTGAAAGAGGCTGCTGTGAATTTACTCAACACATTTTTGGTATCAAGGTCAACTTTACAAATTCCCAGTAATCTTACCCCCAACTGTTCACTCCTATCCCAGTAGCACTTTATTGCCCCTTCAGCTGTTTTGATACAACAGTTTGCAGAGCCTTAGTATGAACCAGATGATTGAAATCATGATCAGAATTAAACACACACACTTCTGGAGGGGTTTTTTTGGGTTTTTTTGGTTTTGTTTTTTAAAAACCTGGGTTATTTCATAAATCTGCTTTACGACACAATCCCACAGTTATGCTGACACAACCGTATAGGTTGCAAATCATACTGGAGGACCAGACATAATCAACCAGGCATAATACCTTTGGTTCCTAAAACACACTTTTAAAACAAGCAATTAAATTCCATGTGAACTAAGACTCACAGAAAATAAGTTGGCTTCCCACTGGCAGATCTATCAATGAAACTCAGGAGTCCTAAATTCCACTTTCCTACTTAACTAAATAATATATCTGAAAAGAAATGCTGCAAAACTTATGCTAAAGGGCTTTGCATCAGTATGGACAACAGAGTGCTCCTTTCTACCCTGAGGATCTAGATCTGAATTTAGGTACAGTTTGCTATGAAACTCTCTGTACTAAATAAAGTCTGTAATAAATCCTTGTCACAGTATTTTCCCTTCGAAGGAATATATCAAGAAAGAAAA
The DNA here is from genome assembly GCF_011004875.1 of Balearica regulorum gibbericeps. NCBI lineage: Eukaryota > Metazoa > Chordata > Aves > Gruiformes > Gruidae > Balearica > Balearica regulorum. Next base: position 47,574,550 of record NC_046188.1, on the reverse strand, counting down.
ATCCATATTTATATTTGTTTAAATATGTATCCCAAAGCTCAGCACAAATATTGCTCATTGTTGCATAGTTGGCCCACATCACCATTATGAGCTCCAGACTTCAAGCTCAGGTGGAATTTAAATGTGATCTTACCATTTGCATGTTCTGATTCACATTAACTGCACTCAGCCTAAAATTTGGATTGTTGTAGGGATGTTTCTATTTTTTTGTAGTGTCTTCCTTAAGATTTATTTTCACATTGGCCTCATTTTAAATCATTTTTAATTTCTCCATTGATTCTAATTAAGGTGCTGCTAGGGCTTATGAGCTTCATTTAATTAAATTAATTAAGGTATTTATTTATATAATAAAAGAACCAACTCACCAAGCTTGCTTTGCCAAACTCCCACAGCTCTAATAGAAGAAAATCACAGGCACCTATTTTAAATTTAAGTGCCTGCAGCACAGTAGCATTATGATAAAGTATCAGAAACATGGCTAGTCAAATACTTGACATATATTTTTGATTTTTTGACACTTTTCTGCATCCCCTCAGTGTTTAGAATATGACTTTTGCAATGATGTTGTATTAGGAAAGTCATTGGCTCTAAAAGGAAAGGTCTTAATCATAAGAACTGGAGGAACGTCTCCCCCGCCTACAGGGTTTATGATGCATAAGTGAGCATTTCTGTTAGAATTATCAGAGATTCATACAAGAAGAGAAATTACATAACACGTTAAGGGTTGTAGAAATAATTTCCTTTTCTGATGTAATTATATGATTGCAAAGGGAGTTCTTAAGATACAATGATGTGAACTGTTATCCCTGATCCGAGTGCATTGTTCAGAGAAAGATAGCCAGATTTAGCACTGTGTAGTAAGTATGTCAGGGGACTACTTAAAAGTTTGCAGGCATCGGTTCTATGCCAAAACTGGAGAACTTTTATTTCACTGTACTCTGCAGTTCTAGTTCTTTACAGTCAGGACGTATTCTACTGCTTTGGAGACAAAAAGACAGTTCCTAAATATGCCTTTCTTGGTTACAGACATCCTACAGTCAGATCTGCATTAATCATTCTCATCAACACAGCAAAAAGTTATTAAGTGTTTGCCATACAAACAAGATTTAATTTCTCCAGCTGGATGCTGCCAACCTCGTTACAGCACACTGCTCTTGTCACGGTGGTTGGGCACAGTTTTAAAATAAATTTACTTTAGCCTCAGGCTAGTGTGAAGCCTTTTTGCTTGTTTGCTTTTCTTTCACCCTTTCTCTCTCCCAATATTGTGAAAGTAAGGTGCTGAGATGGAAGACTTTGATGAGCCCTGTAAAGCCAGGATTGGTTAAAGAGTATTGAAAATAAATGATTCATCTTTCCAATCAATTTATTTATGAGAAATAAGGTCACACACACACACCCTTTTTTTTTTCTTTTTTCTTTCCTCTTTTCTGCTTTCAAAGCCTCTAAGACAAATAACTTTTTTAACTGATTGGGAAAAAAAGTCATTGACTGCACTTGCATCGTGTGCAGGAGATGCATAATGGGCCATGAAAATAGCTGTGCAAACCAACTCTGGATTTCCATGCAACTGCCTCCCCAAAGTCTCCCCCAGCCCCCTTCCAACAAAACCACTGCCGGTATCATAATGTCGTTATGGACCAAATCATAGCTAGCTATTCTGGACAACACCTGAATCTTAAATACAGGCAGACAATAATGCCCAACCCTGTCTAGTAACACATAGTGTTAATTCTGACAATGGTACTAACTTTGAGACATTACATTAAAGATAGTTCTATGAAAAGTGAGGACAAGGGAGTTAGAGTAAAATTTCTGACTTAACAACAGGAAGGCTATCTCAAAAATTAAGCAATGTGATAGTTTCTGATACATGTACCATAGTAATTACAAGGGTTTCTGATATATGTTTTACTAACATAGGTACAGTTTCATGGAAACCAGTAGGACTATTTTCAGAGTATGACAATAAATAAAGATTTTGGAATATTACCTTGTGCTGCAATTAAAAGCTGAGGTAAGTTAGTCAGAAACTCACTTATAAGCCCAGAGAGTATGATGGACAGGTGGAAGTCTTCTCTCTCTTCAGAGAGTGACTAAACACTGATCTATCCATTCTTCTTTTTCTGATCTATTTAATCTGTACTTGCTTGTTTCCATTAAGTATAGTTTTAATCACAAATCATGGTCCAGCTCAGCTGTTCACTGTCTATTCAGCCATACCACTCTGGGCAGTGTTTTCATGAGATATTAAGAATTAAGTACAGTTCAGCTAGGTCACCACATAGGTGGAATGAAACCCTAAATGCTAAAATGGTTATTTAAGAGGCTGAGGTTTTTCATCAGCTACAACATGTCTGCTTGGAAAAGAGCACTTAATTTCAGTAGAATATTTGGAGATAATATTTTCTTTATTTAAAATGACAGAACATTATTTAATTTGAGAAAAAAAGACAAAAATTTACATAAATACATGGATTTATATGATTTTTCATATATATAGATAGAAATATATAGAAAATAAAACTTACAAAAAAATCAAAGTAGTTTTCATAATGACTCCAAGCAACATGTACCTCAAGATTATCCTGGAAGTACCCTGTTGGCTGAGATGTAAAATTGACTGTATATATTAATTTCCCTTAATAGACTGTATTTTCTATGATTTTCATAAGAGAGCAAGTGATTTTTTTTAAAGACCGTACCAAAAACCATACAGAGCATGCATGTTTTATTCCTGAGATAATAGCTATAGATGTATTTGAAGAGTCTGTTTCCTATTTCTCCACTATGCAGAGCAGCAAAACTTTGGTCCACAAGTAACGGCCTTTAAGTTTGGGATTAATAGCGTGGTATGTATATCTCAGAATATATCTACAGTGACCAATAAAACAGGGCTAGGCACTATCTGCTGGCCCGGTGTCCAAGTGGCACAGGCTGTATCTGTGCTTGACAGAAGTCGGCCCTGGGTCTGCTGTGACTTTAAGTTATAGTTAGTCCTATTTTACTCTTCTAGGCTAGTAGGTGTAGCAATATAAGGGCACTGTTGCTATGCATTAGAATGTTTTTAATAGCATGAACCTAAGGGTAAGCACTGCTTGCCCCTGGTTGTGCTTTGAAGGCCTATGATAGCTGGAGAAAAAATTCCGATAACATTGAATAAAAATGTAAGCAAATTAATAACACAGTAAGCAAAACTTGCAGTAGTCCTGTTCATACTGCCTGTTCAGAATGCTTTGTCTTCTCAGACATACAAAGGTATTGCCTTCAAGAGTACCATTTCACACAAGTCAAAGCTAAGCAGGGAAGACACTAACAGTGAGGAGAATAACTTGCTAGTACTGTGCCCTAGCCTTATTTCAATTTCATATGTGTGTATATATATCTATCTCCAGTTAAACTACATAGGTACACTTCTGGAAGAATACAGTAATTATATGAAATTAACTATTTCCTATAAAGACCTTTTAAAATATGACTATTCTGAAGAATTTTAAGGACATACGTGAATTTGCACAAAGTGTCATATAGGTCTTCTAAACTATCATTCTAACTTATCTTAAACTAGCATTCAAACTACCAAATATTTTTATGAAAATATTTTTAATCTAGTTGCACATTTGGGGTTATGGCTACAAGATTTTTTCCATCAAATGTGTCCTTAATACAAATACATACAAATACAAACAAATACAAACAAATATCATTTACCATCTTCACCAAATCATTTTCATGCAAATAATTGCTCAGGTGAATAACAGTTGTTGGATTTGGTTAATAATTGCCATGTCTCAAAAAAAAAGATAAATGTGCCTGCAACTAGATTATAGAGCAATGTTTGAATATAAAGTGGAGACAGATCTCAAACCGTTAAAATATTTTACAGAAATTAGCCAAAAGTATACTGCTGATCTTAATTATGCTGATTTACAATTACAAGAACATAAATTATATTGGAACTTATTTTCTGGATTTATAAATGCAATGGCTCTGATCCCAATCTGGCCTATAACCTGAAGGTGAGATTCTTTGTTGCATAATTCAGGGTTGCAGAGCTGTGGTACTCAAAGATATTTCAAGGCTATCTTAACTGTCAAAAGGGAATCAATAGATGTCACGGGTTCACAATAGTGGGTGTGATGGCATCTCCTTCAAGATGGCATTATAGACAGTTGTCAGATAAAAGAAGATATAAGCAGGAAGACCCTGCATACTGATGATCCTTAAGTCCCTTGGAGCTATAAAAACTTAGGCTGTCCTATGCAAAATTGTAGGCATCCTGGGAACCAGATGGAAATTGAATCAAGGTTAGATGGGAACCAAGAAAACTTCAGGATGAGACAACTGGAGGAAGCTTAAAGCCAACCAGTGCAATTCTTCAACTCAAAGAACATTTTGCCTAGAGCCAGGAATCTGAGCCTGTTGATGTCTCCCATCAGTAAAAACAAGAACGGATGTTTAAACACCTGTCTGTGTGACCCTCCACATACAAAAGCTAGAAGCTGCTATAACTACATGTTGACCTTACAAATTAGAGAAAAATGCATGTAGCTGCCTTTTGAAAAGTATATCTAGCACCCATTGATGATGCTTCAGCAGTCATCACTAAGCACTCCTAGTGCACTGGCACAAACAATGCTGACTAAACCTCCTCAACAGCTATGAAAGGAAAAAGAGACAGAGGATATTCCAGTCTCTAGTCCTTAAACTGTTAATGTAATAGCTACAGAATAAATACAAGACACTGTTCCAAAAAATTATCAAGTTCAGAAACTTCTATTTTATCTGAGATTAAAACATTAAAAATAATGATAGCACTTGATTTCCTCATAAGATTATTAGAAAACATAACTTTTCTTCCATGCACTACAAAAAAAATACTCTTTAAGCTTTGCAACACCTTTTTGACAGATGTCCTATGCACATCTATCTGCCTATAGCAGAGAAACCAAAATACAGACATTCTGAAATGGACTGAAATTTTGTTACAGTAATACCCAAATTTGTGTTCTTGTAGTCTTTCCATATGCATAAACAATGTTCTAGGACAATGTAAAAATAAGACACAAAGAAATGGATTCACCTATTCTGTCTATGATTTTTTTTTTTTTTAACATGACATGGATTCCATTGTCTTTACCTGTCTCAGGAGGCAAAGAAAAAATGTTGGTGGCTAAAAGCAGGATGGAAAAATAACATTGGAAAGAGTAAAAGCAGCTGTTAGCAAATTGTCCCAAGATGCTAATTTGTGGTTATGCAACATGGCTTTTTATTAAAAATGTTCTCAGTGTCCATACTTTTACCAGCTGCCACATGTTGCTACTTGGACTGTAATAGCCAGGAAAGGCCATGCTGCCTTGACAAAACTTTGCACTTGTTATCCAGCCTGTGTGGACGGGTGGAGAAGTACAGTCATCAGCTGCCATGCCAAGGTGCATTCCCTCATGCAGCCTAGCCCTGCTTTGGCTGGTGACCCGTTGCATGTCCCACCTGAAGAGATTTTGAAATCTTTCTTAAGCCTCCAGTCTTTTAAACCCTTTCAAACCCAAAGGTGTGGATATTGCAAGATCAGGACCTTGGAGCGTTTGGGTTTGAAAGTAAAAATGAATGAAACATCAGTAAACCCCAAAGCACAGCAAATCAGTCAGGGCACAGGGTATCCCAGAAGCCCAAGGTTGTTACCACTGGGATATTATTTAGTGAGGAGGAATCCAGGCTTCACTCATACCACAGGAATGCTGCAGTAAATTACAAATTAATGTTCTGAAGTTAATTAATTTAATTGATTTCAAGCTGAGTAAGGGAGTTAAGGCTGGTATTCAAACAGGGAGAGAGTATTTAAATTTAGCTATCATTAGCAGGCACATGTCACATTCACCAAATATCAGGACTTTTTACTCTCATAGTATGTGGTGAGACCACTTGAAGCCTTTTAGACTACTATTACTTTCAGAACAATGGGGAAAAGACTCATAGTTTTCAGACAGGATAACAAATGATAAATATGACTTCCAACTTAAAGAAAGAGAGGAGACTATACAACTGCCCTCAGTGGAAGCTTACAGCATCAGTTAGGGTCAGAAGGCTGAACTACACATTATGGCATATTCTGCTCTTCCCAAATTAATGGTATATCAACTCCCAGTCCTGAAGGAAAACCTTCTGATGCATAACTACATTCTTTAGCAGGTGCATTTCTTACTGATACTGTCACACAGGATTAAACTGAATAAACAAAGCTAACTATTTTACATGTAGAAAAGAGAAAGACCATAAAGAAATGAAAAGGCAGGAGTAAAGTCCTATGATAAGCAGGTGCTATTTCATATTCTTCCATTGCCACCATTTTAATTATTGAAAATCATTCTGTTTTCCATCTTAGGCATGAAAGAGCAGATAACCATATTGATTTTTTAATACAATAATCAAACTCAAGTTCTTTTTTTATCAATACCACCCCAAGCTTTCTACTATTGTCTTTAAATGAAAATGTAGTATGACAGAATTTGTATGTAAAAAGACTGCTTGATATTAATTAACAGTAAAACAAACAAACAAACAAAAAATGAAGCTGTACAAAAACATGAACCTCTATAATGTGTTAAAAATCAATATAAGGCAGTGACTAAAGAAGGGCTCTCTTTCCAAAATCAAGTTAGTGTTCATGCATGAATTTGCTTCACATTTTCCATTACATAAATTATGATTAAAAGTATAGTAAAAATAGCAATAATATTGTTAATAATAAATAGAACTTGCATTTTATTGAAGAGAAGTTTAGGACTGACAGTTTACATCATTAGATTCCAGTGTTAATATGTTACAGATTTTCTGTGAAAACTGTACAAGTATAAGATAAATATGTGGGATAATTGAAATAACAATAATTCTCTGCTTCATGCAGCACCTTAGAGATCCAGTGCTTTAATGTCTGTAAGCATTTAAAGATGTCAGAAAAATATACTTTGTAAGTGCAGAGTATTCTTGCTATTCAAGCATCAGGTGACAGGTATGAGACAGATTTTCAAATACCATACAGTAATACTGAAGGTATATAAAAAATTCGGGAATACATATTTATGCTCTGAAATATGCGTGCTTACTGTTTATGTCTTTACTGACCCATGAGCACTTATGCAAATGATGTTTCTCTGGGTGAACTTTTGGGAACAGGTTTTTCTCACCTCAGTCTGTAGCATTCAAATGCACACATCTGCATATACATATGTCATCTGTTGCTTCTTCAGGAAATGCCACAACCAACTTACAAAATGTTCATCATCCAATCTTAGACTAGAATTACGGTTTAATCAGTCTGGTTATTTATTATGAATCCTACTATTTCTAATTTGTTATAATATTTCTAAAATGGAGTGGTAGCTACAAGATCACATCATATGACCTGATTAAATTTCACTCATATAAACACATAATAAATGTTGTTCCTGCTTCATGGAGCTTAAAATTAAAGCATAACTTCAAAGACAGAAGATGAATACCAACACCTAGATGAGAACTGAAGGGAAACAGCATAGAAGTAAACAGCCAAAGATACAGCTGTAACGTAGTTTACCTACAACTCCATTTCTAGGATAACTCCATATAAGGTTTTGTGCACAGTTCAGCAAGTCATACAAGTATCACTGAAAAACTGAAGTCTGTCCAAGAATAACTGAGTGAATATGTTCATACTACAGTGATAAGTGTAGTGCAACACAGTAAGGACAGAACTGATTTAGCCTTTAAATACATGTTGTTCTGCCTGTAGAGCCTGTGGCTTTATAGCTTTCACCAAAAATCAGAATACTTCAAATACACAAAGGCATGTTCACTAGCAGTTAAAAGCTGCCTGCGGAAGTAAACTTTGCGTATTTTAACCTACTTTTAGTTTTGTCTTTAGGATTGTAACTATTTGAACTCCAAAGGGACCAACAGTTGCTACACCCACTTTCATTGCCATATATTCCTGCAAAATAGCTGGAATCTGCTTTTCTTTTAGTTGTAAAACTAATGTAATATCGTTTCCAGTGATCCCAAAGAAATTATTTGAATGTGTACCCTGTGATAAATTTACAGCTTGTCAGCTTGGAAAGAAAAATAGTAAAAGTGTCAAAGAAACACAGAATTCGCAGCTTACAGTCAGGGTGCTAGAGGAAAGGACAGGACATCTTAATGTCTGATCAGCTTCATCGAGTATTTACCAGCCCCCAGTTTTGCACATCCTTAAAATAATTATTAAAAAAACCCTGAAAGTTATCATTTCATTACAGATATACAGTACTCAGGCAAAAGATACATTGACATCAGTCAAATGAAACCAGCAGCAGGGAAAGGAATGAAGAAAAAATGTCACACTCCGCAGAATGAAAAGCAATGGAAATAGTGTCAAAAAGTTACAGATCAGGAATATATGATATTCATATTCAAGTTGTTTCTTTTCAGCTTTACTGAAGGCATCAATCCTTACAATAAGTGGTAAATCACTATTCATTCTTTTGATATCCATGGAGATCATGTTAAGCACAAACAAATGCTTTTGGAGCTTGTAGAATGGTCATGTGTAATTCTGTAAGCATTATATACCAAACAGTATATGACCTGGGCAGTTGAGGAGAAGATCATAACTCACTGATCAACATGACTACCCTGATACCATAACAGCAACTAAGCACTGTGTCTTCTCTTTGTAAAATAAAGCTTTATTTTTCCCCATTTGATATATATTACTGTCTGCTAGGGCTTCTGCACTGGTAGGGTGTATTTTAATGTGATTTTTTTAAATTTTTTTAAATTTAAATTGATTTTTTTAAAAATTGTAAACTGACGTCTGTAAACTAACTGTGATTTTATGTACCTTATTTGGAAAACAACTTGTAAGTATGTATTTATCAAGCTAATAGATTTTTTTAATGCCTAAATAATAGAGATTCTAAAGTATTATTCTCAGTGCAGCCTTTCAAGGTTGTGTGTCAGGAAAAAAATGATCCATGGTTTATGCCTAACACAACTTTGCTAAGACAGGTTATACAGCATCATAGAATCATAGAATGGTTTGGGTTGGAAGAGACCTTAAAGATCATCTGCTTCCAACCCACTGCCATGGGCAGGGACACCCTCCACTAGATCACGTTGCCCAAAGCCTCATCCAACCTGGCCTTGAACAGTTCCAGGGAGGCGGCATCCACGACCTCTCTGGGCAACCTGTTCCAGTGCCTCACCACCCTCATAGAGAAGAATTTCTTTCTAACATCTAATATAAATCTACCCTCCTTCAGTTTAAGGCCATTACCCCTTGTCCTATCGCTACTTGGCCTTATAAAAAGTCCCTCTCCAGATTTCTCATAGGTCCTCTTTAGGTACTGGAAGGCTGCTTTAAGGTCTCCCTGGAACTTTCCCTTCTCCAGACTGAACAACCCCAACTCTCTCATCCTGTCTTCGTAAGAGAGCTGCTTCAGTCCTCTGATCAGCTTTGTAGCCCTCCTCTGGATTTACTCAAACAACTCGATGTCTTTGTTGTACTGAGGATCACAGAGCTGGAGCAGCTCCCCCTTTCCCACTTTGGGCCAGGGAGCTGGGGGTTGATGCTCGTGCTCTCGTGAAGTTCGTGCTCTTCCCCACCAGGTCTGCCTTCTGCCTTCCCAACTCCAATAAATCCTTGGCTTCTCTACTCACTTGTTTTGTGAGTCTTCCTTATTTTCCTGCCATTACTTATGGAAATTATATTTTTCTCTAATGCTAGTCCATTCATTGTTTTTCACACATGTAAGTTTAGTACATTTGAGTGGGAATAGATTTATGTATTAATCTGTAATATATATTTACACCATTTCCTTCTGACTAAGCTTTCTTTTTATCACTGAAGTTTAGAATAGTTTGTTATTATTCTGTCTTTATTTCCTTGCTCAAGCTTGTCTTACTAAAGGGAAAGAAAGATGAAAATTATTCATTTATTTAATTATTTCATATATTTTCATTCTTTACTTTGTATTTCATTTTTTCTAAGTAGGAGACTGAGTATTTTGTTTGATAAATACTTTTTAGGGTAATTGCATTTTCCTGGATAGTTCCCAGGGAATTTCACATCTTTCCTATAGAAAATGTGAATGAAGAACTAATTTGTCTTTCTTGCAATTAGGTTTTTTTTCCCTCTATATGTCCCATGACTTTCGTCTCTTTCTTTTTTTTTGAGATCTCTCAGCTGGTATCGCTACAGTAACTCCAGTAACACAGATGAAGAACATGTAGAACTTGACCCAAGCTGTGAAGGTGAAAAAGTGTCCTGGAAAAAATAAATCTGCAGTTTCTTTAGAAAAATATATGAAAAATTATAACAGACATTTCCTTATTTTTAATGCAATGAACTGAGCTCATATTTGAGCTTGCTTTTATAAAGCATGAATAATCAGCAGTTCAGATGTTCAAAATCCTTTAAGTATGTAAAATTCCTGCTGGCAAAAAAAAAAGTCAACACAAAGGGCCTGTACTGGTGCCTATCCCGCTGTCATTGTTTTCTTAAGAATCTATTGATAGTCTTGCTTTACTTCTTACTCCTACCATCAAAGTTTCAGTAGCATCCTTCTGCTCATATTTCCCTCTGATACATTTACTGCTGTAAGTTAGATAGATAGCACAATGGCTCTTTGCAGTATTTGTTTTCATGCATTCCTTCATTATGGAAGTCATTTCAGCTGGACTGTTAAATAACTTTTAAGCAGCAAGAAAGAGGCAGTATATCCATCAAATAGTGAATATGAAGCATTTAATGCAGATGTCAAATCGATCCTTTTCTTCAAATACCAATTTTTATTTATTTCCCCTCCTCAGGGGGCTTAGCAAATAAAATATGTTATTCATGCCAATGTGGATTCATAACACAAGGAGGGAGATGAAATAAGAGAGCTCAGCATACTGTATTAGCCATTATTCATAAACTATTTCCACTGGTCAGGTGTTTGCTGTGAGGCTGAGAATGTGGTACTTCCCCTCCCTCTCAGTTTGACCAAAGCTGATAAGTTGCCTCAAGTTCACACATCACCACAACTGAGAAAAAATTCCATGACTAAAGAGACTCATTCCTGTTTCCTGGCACACTTTACTCTGTGCCTTCCTCTTGAAGAAAGCTTAGTTAATATTCCAAAGGCAGAAACCCAGACTATGTCTTCATAAGCATAGAAATTTTCAAAGGAAAAAAAAATTACTACCTCCTGGGATTTTGATCTTAGTTGTCTTTCTGACATTGTTGCTATTGAGAATAAAGCAAGATCAGGCCAAGGGAGACTTCAATCTCAGTCTAGATTTCTCAGATCTTTTCTTAAGTGAAGACCTTTCATATTACCAAGTTGATTTAATGTCAATATGCTGTCTAAAGGTCAAGTCAGGAAAAACTGATGTCATAGTTCTAAACATTTTAGAGCTGGTATACTTTCATCTTTTCAAGTAACAGACTTTCTCCACCACCTTCTCTCTCTTATCTTCCCCCCAAGCCCTCTATCCCCATACAACCTCATCAAAGAATTTGGTTCATGATAGTTTCCAGCTTTTGCCCACGAATAGACCTACACATGGTCCTATGTGTTATTTTTTGCAGACATAATTGTTTTAAAATACCAAGGTCTGATAGCTTTTGGCAAGCTTATATACTTTTTCCTGTCTGCTACTCATTCTACACATTTAAGCATCTAAAAAATATAGATAAAATTTACTTTACATATAACACAGTCAAAAGAAGGGAAGGAATTTTAGATTGGTTTTAGAGAAATGATAAATAAAATGTGTGGACCATTTGATAATTTTCAATCTGTGAATGTGTACCAAGATGAAATTTTGAGCTAAAAATGAAGAAAGATATGTTCATATGTTTTCATTATTCCTCTGTGGGAGTTATTAACATTTCCAGTAAATATTCGTACCAGTTGAATCTTGAAAATATCTATCCAACAGCATCCAGAGATCCTCTGATTTTTTTTATTTTTTTTTAAAGAAAATCCTTAACAGATGCCACAATTAAAATGAGATACCAGGAAATTTGCCACTGGTAAGAATCCCTCATGTTAACGGTTTGGCATGAAATGATACAGTTTTAGAATTTCTTTTGTCAGTGGAAGCCGATGATCAGCTAAGTAGGCTCCAAAAAGTACATCTGTGGATGGATTTTGACCCATCCATCTTCCATTTTCAGAATTTCCACAGAGCAAGTTATAAGTGACCTGAAGACAGCATATGATTTGGGGAAAGGTTTGTGCCAGGATTGTATATCAATTATTAACAATCAAAATCCAAAATATAGATTTTGCTGTTTATTACCATTTGTTTGTACATGTGCTTTGGAATTGCAGATACAGAGAGTAATCTTTTGACCTGTTCTACTGATTTTACCTCATAGTTGCAGGAGAATATTCTACAAACCCCTCCAAGACTCCTAATACTTCTGAGAGCTAAATATAAATGCAATCTGTTTTTAAAGGTTATACACACTTTGATGTTTATTGATGCAAAACCAGAAAAACGTGTGGGGATTACAGGTGAATAGCACTGGGTCAGTGAAGGAGATGCCCCTGGCCCTTTATTGAAACTGGCCTGTCTGGGAAGGACAGGGAATAAACTTGTGGATTATGAGGGAAAAACGTACTTCCCACAAAATCAGCAGTCATGCTACTGAAAGTGTCAGACTGAATTCCTCTTGTTACTGACAAATTTGTTGGCGATCGACAATCAGAAGTGGGTTCAGCCATCATGGTTTGCCACTTACCATTACTGTACAGCTCCTGTAAGCCAGGATTGCGCCATGAAGACACCATTTCCACAGAAAATGTCTCAATCACCTCAGTCGTCCCTTGTTTCTGTTCTATTTGCGTCCTTTCATGTTTCTGTTTGTGTCAGGAGACTCAGGCATAACACTTTGAGCATATATCTGTAGCAAAAATACTGGCAACCCAGAAACGTGTCAGGGGACCTTTGTTTGAGACCACAGTCTCAAAAGCCCCTGGGGATATAAAATTCTATGTCCCAGGTATTACTGTGTTTGTAACAGTATGTACTCCTCACAGAGGGGTCAGTGTGCACCAGCTCTATGTCTTCATGCCTTGCTTCAGGTTTTTTTCTCCTTTTTTACTCTAGAATGTGTATAGAGTTAAACCTCTGAGTATGCTGTCTAATAGGAATATTCTTTTAGGACTGGCCTGCTCTGGAGAATAGCTCAGGTTTTGGGGTTTTAGGATTTTTTTTTTAGTTTTGCTTTGGGTTTTTTTTTTAAGTTTAACTTTCTGAAATTCATCATGGCTAATCGTCATTGCCACTATTGCATTTAGTACTGGTTTGGTAGTGAAAATACATAAAGCAGTCTGTTTGGGGTTTTTTGGGGGTGTTTTTTTTTATGCTCTCCTTCTTCAAATTTTTTCTCAGGGTGATAAAGGAAGGAGATTGGTCTCTGCACTTTCATGATACTGTTTCTTCCACAATAAATCAGAAAAAAAAGCAGAAGTACTTTGGATTGATCTGACTCTGTGAAGGACCTTTTTCTCCAAACCATATTGTATGCACAATGTAATCAATTCAGACTTTGTAATTGGAAAACTTATTTCCTTAAAATTGAATAAGGACCCTAGCTGCTATGAAAGGACTCTCTATTTCTGGTACTCCCAATATGGAGGCCGGAGGCCTGGGGTTTGGGAGGCTTAGTGAAACTTTTACGGTACCTTCTGGCTGAGCTTTTGGAGGAAAAAAAAAAAATCCCCACAATATAACTTGCAAGCCTTTGTAAGTTCTCAAAGTTTCTCTTTTTGAATATGTCACCTCACTGCCATGAAGGTGGCTTGCCCCATCTATTCTGCAAAATACTCCTTCCCCTGAGAAGCTGGCAATTTCCCAGCAGAAACCTCAAGCTCTTTGTTACTTGGCACTGTGTGAAGATTGAAAATGTGTCTCTACGATCGGTCCTATCACTGTAAGACATTAACTATTAAGTTCTAGAAGGGATGAAATGCATGTATCTGTCATGATTTTGACATCTTTCCTCATTTTTCCCTTCCTAGGTAAGAAAATTCTGCATTTTCATACTTGAAAAAAAGAAATGCCCTGAGGGAAAGAAGTAGCTTTCACACATTTCATGCCTGTGTGTGTTTTCTCTCAGTTTAGTGCCATACTACAACAATGTGGGGTTAATTATTCTTAATGATAAAAGATCTTTCTAGAATCTACCCCTTCTCTTGGACACAGGACAATCTTGTTTGTTCCTTTTTTTTTTTCCTTTTCCAAACAAAATGCTGTATCATCCTAATAAACAGAGATTAATTAATGAGGAGAAAACTGATAGATTTGCCCCAAATGATCTAATTTTGCCTCTGTGTATCACAATTCATTGGCACTCCTGTGTCTTAGGGTGTTTGTACACAGAACCCAGTGGAAGCATTGTCTGACAAGAGGACAGCTGTTGTGAAAGCAGGGCTCCATCACGCATAAGTTACTTGGGAAGACAAACGCCATCACTCTGAACATCCCCCCGCTTCCTTCTTCTTCCCCCAGCTTTATATGCTGAGCATGACGTCATATGGTATGGAATATCCCTTTGGCCAGTTGGGGTCAGCTGTTGCGGCTGTGTCCCCTCCCAACTTCTTGTGCACCCCCAGCCTGCTCGCTGGTGGGGTGGTGTGAGAAGCAGAAAAGACCTTGGCTCTGTGTAAGCACTGCACAGCAGTAACTAAAACATCCCTGTGTTATCAACACTGTTTCCAGCACAAATCCTAAACACAGCCCCATACTAGCTACTATGAAGAAAATTAACTCTGGCCCAGCCAAAACCAGCACACTGTGTAAGGAAAGGATTAAAAACTGGCCATGCCGTTCAGCATTATCTTTCTCAAGTTAACTCAAATGTTTACTCAGAGTTTTACTCTGTTCCCAGACTGGTAATTTCAGTTACCATAGATGTTTCACTCACGTGATAGGAGGGATGAAGTGAACTGAAGAGCTAGAAGTAGATGTGTGCATCTAAATAACTCTGCTAAATACAGTTGGTATGAGCCATTTTGAAAAGAAAGCAGGCTTAATGGATGACCTTGTAAGAGCCCTGGAAATATGGGACCACATAATCTCACAGCAGTTTTACAACACCTAAATAGGTTATGCTCATCCAAGTAATATTTTTAGGTTGCTTTTCCCCTTATTCCAAATGTGCTTTTATGTATTTTTAGTCAAGCTTTCTGTCTCCTCATGCTGAAAAATTGCTGATGTTTTCACTCTGCAGAAATTGAGGACATTTCTGCTCTCTATGCCGTATGAATCAGCAAATCTTCCTCTTCAAAAAAAATCAACACTTTTAGAACAAAGCAGGAATAAATAGTGAACTTGCAATTTTTTTTTTTCTTCTGTTGCTGCTTCGTCCTTAGAAAAGGAGAAGAGAAATTAAAATCATATCTAGATCATCTTTCCAGAGTTCAGGTGGGATTTTTCTTTCTACAGCTTGTTCTTCCTCAATTGTTTGCATGTTTGGATTTTGTGCTATAACCATTTTTGAGATGAATGATCATTTATACAGGACATCACTACAGAAAATCAAATCTTGGCTTTGGAAAAACATAAATTTCAGATTCAAAGTTTTTCTGATAAAAAAGATTAGGAGTTTATTTTGAGCATGCTTTTTCACATGTTTTCAGCATGCTTTTTTTGAGCTCACTTTTCTTCACAGCACACATTTTGGTGCTCTGCCCAGTTTGGCTTAGAATGTCATACATAAAAAAGTTCCTTTTCATTTATTGGTTTTATATATAAATTTATAGAATGAAAATAACTATTATTTGCCTAGCTACTTTTTGCTAGTTTAGATTGCTTTGTCAAGCCAGAAACTATGAAAAAATGGAATGATTAATATTTTTTCACATATATATGTCACTCGTTATTTGCCAATAATTACATAAAGCACACCAATGTATAATCTGTAAGCAAACAAAGTACTAAGAAGAGCAGAGAACAACAATTGCAACTAAAAAAAAGTAATATTTGTGGCTTGCCTTCCTCAGTTTTTGGGCAAGAATCTTTTAGAAATTATGGACTTCTGGAGAGTTGATGATCAGTACTTTTCCTCAAATCATGCTCCTTTATTGTGTTTCTAACCTGTTACCCAAAGTATGAGTCAACAAAATGTCATTTCACTTGAAAGGGAGGAATCCTGAGATTTCAGTAGTAAAACCAAGCAAATAAAAGTCTTGGAAAAGACTACAAACCAACCTATGTAAGACCACTACTCACTCTAGTGGAAAGTGGCATTCTTACACTGACTTGAAAACTTCGGTGACTTACAGAAGGGAAGGTGGCAGCTGGGGACTACACAAGGAGTAAGGCTATGTAAGAGTATTGCTGCACCCTGAAACTTGCAAAGCTTTAATCTAAAATTCACATCTCCATTGGGAATTCTCTGTTCTTTTTGTCCCATCTTCTGCTCACCAAAGCAGGAAGACGTTAGGAAGTAGTATATGTTTATATTGTCACATGCATGTATTAGTAATTTATGCTCAACACAACACATTCTGCAGAATGGGGATTTTTTTAATTTTCTTTTTTTTAAAGATGGTATGGTGATATGTAGCCACTCTATGATGGCTTCTGAGAGCAGACAAATAATTTAGCAAGAAGTGTCAAGAAGTTCAAAAAGAAGTTTATTTTGCGTTAACCGAGAACTTGTTTCAAGAATTCAGATTTCTATGACTGATGGCCTAACACAACAAAAGGGAGAATAGACCTAAAAAAATGCCCATTATATATGTACTTCTGGGTATGAGCACTATATATGTGCTTCTTAGCCTGAGTTCTGTTCTTTGTCCACCTTGGTTTCCAATTCACAGAAAAAAACCTGTAAAGGCTCTATAGCTTCCATTCTTGTAAGGTCAAACTGAGCGGTTTACTGAATGCCCCCAGTGTCTCCTAGCGGTTTAGTGTATCCATTTATATCAGAGCTATCACCAGTGTTAGTTTAAGAATCAGCACAAGAACCAGAGCTTGTATGGTATCTAAACACGAGGATGAGAACTACACCTTACTTGGAAAGTGAGATGCTAAAGTCTGTGATCCTCTCTGCTGGTGGGTTGTGTTTTCTCCTTGAGCACATGCCAGCACACAACAGTAAAGATGCCTGAAACCAGGTAAAAAGATAGCAGCCAGATAGGATCATCACAGCTCATCAGTCTCCTGATTTTTATCATTTCTCCAGATTTGATTCTTCCTTTATCTATACTGTTTAAACCTGCAATTAATTCCACTGACAGCAGGACCATTGCACTGGTGGTCTATGTGGGTAACTGAGTGGAGTTCTGCCTTTTGCAGCAACAAATTATAAAATGTGCTTCTAAGTCATTAACTTAAATTTCATCTCTTTTTTTTTCAGGTGACAACAATGATATGAACATTATCTAAGGAAATATGAATGCAAAGACAGTCTTTCTGCTTATAAGATATTACAAGAAAGAATAGATATAAAAAGATGGATGTAACAGAAAAAGTGAGTATTTGAAATTGTTTTATGCTTCTTTGACTTACTTTTTTTCTCCTCTATCAAAACAATATGGCAGAGAAGATATTAGGACTATATTTGCTGGATTGAAGAAGAAGTGAAACTTTGGAAAGAATTTCAATAGCGGGAACAGAAAATGGACATGAGAAATTCTTAAATACATTCCAGACAAAGGGGAACAAGCAGTGAAGAGAGAGTGGACAGAGGATAAGAAGCAGATGTCAGGCAGTATTCACAGGTGGTGATTTATGTGTATTCAACGTGCTCTTATATTTACAATGAGTCTCTAGTATAACAGGTAGACTAACAAATGTTTTCAAGAGTTTGTGTTCGGGACATATGAACTCAAGCTGTTTGTACCATTAGTCTTACTCAGAACAGTTTGGAGCATGTAACATTTTGTCCGAAGCCTTGTAATGGTGAGTACTTTGCATCCGTTATTTTCTAAAGGAAAAGTATGTGTAATACATAATTCATAATCAGTCTCTCAAACGGTCTCTGATTCAACTCATGGCATCAGCACTCTATTTTACTCAGGTTTTGTATTAGTCTGCTAGTTTGTTTTTACTTTGTGCTATTTAATCTACTGATTTCTCCTGTTTAGTTTAAGCATTTGAGGGCTTAATCCTTTTTCTTTTTTTCTTCCCTGTCTTCCTACTGCAGAAGATTTCAGCTCCTTTCTAGGTCTGTTCTCATTTAGCAGTCATCTTCCAGGAGCAAAGAAAAATTTCACACGAATCTTCTGCTTCTTTTACTGTTAGTCATCCTGCACACACATTATCTTGCTGCTTCAAAGGGTCACGCTTGGTGTTTCATCACATTATATGTTCTTTTTGACCTTTTTCTACTATTCGTAAGAATTTAGAGTATCCTTGTTTACATCTTTTGGTAGTTACACAGTCAGGTAGCCTCCTTTTAAGCTTCCTGTTCAACAATGTTAGACAGTGACAATCCCAGGCTCAAGAGCATTGCTACTAAAATTTGTTGTGCCAATTGTCCCCAAGTTTTTAATTGAATTTTTTTAGTAATTATGATACTATTTCCAATGAGACCATTAGACTGTGGATACCCTAGGCTTAGAGTTTTGTGTTTAGATTCTAAAAAACATACAAATGCACAAAATCAAATTATGATTGTCTACCATTACTATAGATGGCTTCCCACGGTTCTTATATCTGAGACATGTCCTGCAACTCTATTCTTTAATAATGATATTTCTGTCTAGTGGGATAATAATACAGAGCAAACACACATTCTTGGGTTTGCTTTTGTTGTTTCATTAGCTTCTCTAGTTACTTTAAAAATATATTTTCATGGGCTCAAGCTCTTCATCATTATCTTTCTCTCAAAAAGGATATTGTCTGACATGCCAAATATCCTCTATTTTCTAAAACAATAACAAACTTTTTCAAGGTTACTTAAACTCCCAGTTTGCATAATACAGTAAAAAAATTTTGCCCAGTACATAATCAGTTCTCTTTGTCTATGTTCAATTTCTAATTTTTTCCTCATTATTTTAGCTCAAGTTTCTAGAGTGCTGTCTCATGCACTAGTGCCCTGCTCACGTTTCCTGCTCAGTCAGAGGTCCAGTGACACCCACGAGCTGCCTCTTGAACAATTCCTGATAATAATTCCTCTTGTTTTTCTCCTATGTACTCTTCTGATTTGTTTTCATTTCTCTATATGTTGTAAAATATTTTTAGTTCTAACAAGAATACCAGCTTTGTACAAAGGCAGGACATTGTTTAGGTCTTGTGAATAGACAAAAATGTTGTTTGAATCTTTTCCATTGCTCCCCATACTTCTAGGAAGTTCAGCTTCTATTCATGTACTATATTCTCCTTACTACCTTCCTTCATGTGTTGAATTTGAAAGGATGGGATTAATTTCACCTAGTCTTGATGTTTACATTGTAAGTCCTTCTCTCCAAGACACTTGTCCATTCTCTCACTGTAGTCAATGCAGACCTAATACAGTCAATGTAATCTAAAAATCAAGTCACCTCGTCCTAAGAGAGACACCAAAACTTGATTCGATTAACCTCCTTCCAAGCTACACTGACTGTTTTGCTGTTCTCACCTATTGTAATATTTCCAACTTGCTAAGAGAATGTCTTGATAAACAGGAATAAATATTAATTTGCTAAGTGATTGCAGTGTAAGATTGTTCAATTCTCCATCCAAAACATTCCATCAGCTTGGAAAATTTTAAGTTTGAGACAGTAACTTCCATAAACCCTTATCTTGGTTGCAGATTTTCAATCATAATCTAGTCGAACTACAAGTCCTCCAGATTAATGGCCTCAAAATTATAAGAAACATTTCAACAAGTCTTCCTCTGTTTTATTCTCATATGCAGCTGATATCTAAAAAGGACAATCTTTCTGTCAGTGCAGTGTTTTCCAAACTTCTGTGTATCAGTTTGATAACTGACCTGTTCTTTCTCCTTGGCTATTAAACAATACTAGAGTTTTCAACCCACAGATACTAACAAGACAGAATGATATACTTCATTCCTTTCAGCAGTTTCACTTAACTTCATGAATTGATACAATTATTATTTGAATCTCTTTATCTCTTTGCTTTACCTTTAGCAATTTAAGCTTTATTAGAGATCGATGCACTTAATTCAGGAGCTTTTCTTTGTGTCTCACATGAAACTCTTCTAGTTTTATGCATTTCTCCTACATCTAAGCCCCTAGATTTGGCTTCTTCCATAGAGACAAGACAACATCAGGAAGAACACAAACGAGAGCCCAAATCAATTGGAAGAACTAGAGTTTTCAGAACCTACCTATGAAGAGAAAATAAGAGACAGCTTACTGCTATGTTATATTGCAAGTTGTATACATATATCTTTTCAGATCCAGGCACTGTAGTGTAACCGCCTCGAGAGAGTCTTATTGATTGGGATCCATTCTTACAGGAAAAATTTGGTGCCACAACTGTGATAGGTGTTATTAACTTATAGCTAAAGCACGGGCAGGTAGGTGTATGTTTTCCTCCTTACCACGCTTTCAGCACAAGCAAAAGCCAGATATAAGATTTATACTGTTGTTTTCTTCCCAAAAACTGGTAAGTGATGAGCTAGTCCAGCTTGTTACTTCTATGGAGATTTATGTAAAAAGTAACATAGACTGATTATTTTAAAAGTTTAAGAAAGTCTCAGGAGAAACTAAGTGTCACCACAGCTAGTAATTCAGGCTATCTGTAGTCAGATCTAAAAAAGAAAATCTATCCTTTGGAACTACAGAGCTATGGGATACAGAGGGTCTTTCTAGAGATCTTTCCCTTTTTAAAATTTGAATGTTCAAAAGACTAGAGTCATTAAAGATTGCTATTTCTCTGTTTCTTTGCAAATGGAACTTGGAAGCAAGGTTTCCATTTCAGCTGTAGACCATAAAATTTCCCAACCATTTCTTCCCTTTGCAAGTATAAAGCTACTCCCAGTATGAATGTGGAGTTATTTTAAATTTTAAACTACAACTTTAAAAAAGTAATGAAACCAAATCACACTCACCAGCAAAATTCCATAAGAATTCCATGGAAATTGCAGAGGAAGAAAATCCAGAAATTGTTTTGCTTTTATGTGGTTTATTTTTAATCAAGCAGTTTGCTTTTCTTCACTGTTCTGGAATTCTCTTGAGTCTAGAGCACAGTCAAGATAGATTATTGACCACTGGAGAATCTTTAAGTGCTCATAAACACAGTAGTTGCAATGTTTTAGAAGGAAAAGATCCTCAAAAGTATAGGTCTCCTTCCTATATACTAATAACCAGATGCTAGAATATTTCTTTTGCAGCAATATCATCTTTGGATGGTACTAGACCATTTTCATGCTCAGTGAATGAAAAAAAAAATGATATGTAGATAGACTTTAGTATATCATTGTTTTTACCTTTCAATTTCTATGCAGCAGATTTTTGAGTGCTGTGTTATTGGTGCCAGTTCTGCAAACTTCAAAAACCGCAGGGATGCAAGTTTGTCATAAAATGCAACAGGAACTAAAACTCAAAGTGGTTTCTGAAGTTGCACAGGTACGATGGGCACAAACTTAGCTCTGCTAGAATTATGGTGTTGGTAGAAAAGCCTAGTGAAGCCTGCACGTCCCAGACATAAAATTGGGCCATTAATATTTTGCTCTTCTATATGGAACACCTCTGCCAGTAGGTACTCTTATATGTTTTAGCACAAAATTTGAAATTGCAAAATCACATGTTGACTATTGTTTGGCAGTTTTACAATAACATAAAAAGTAAATTAACCTGAACTCATTTCATAAAGGATTGCGGTCTCATCAGATTTCATAAAGTTATGCTAGGTCAGTACTTTGTTAGTAAGAACAGACATGTGCTTCAGGAAGAAGAATTCAGTTCTCAGCCTGACACAGATTTTTTTTTGTTTGTCCCTAGGCAAGATATAAAGAACTTAGAAAGGTAAAGGTAGATCCTGGCAGCTTTTGAGAACTTCTCACTCCCACCCACACAGCTCTCATATTTTTCTGAAGTGGAGCACAGAAATCTATGTTAGGCATGTACTTCTTCCTACGTTATGCAAGACATCTCAAAACAAAATCAAAAAGCAATACAATACTGAAAGGAGACACATTTAGACCTGAGTAAAAACTGAGCAATGGCCACCGTGGAAAACAAAAGCCATCTGACATTTCTCCCCAAACCATTGCCTCCTAAAGCTAAAACCATTCAAAGATACATGAAAATGCTTCTTGATATTTGGGACATACAATATAGGCTGAGAAAAGCAGAGGAAAGACAATCAAGTACTGATTTTTAGCCCTCATTCCTGGGCTTGATCCTGTATTTCATATCCATGTAAAACTGATTTTTTGCAAAACTTTGCTGAGTAGTTATTAGAAGCAGTGTCTTCCCCATTTCTAAATAAATTTGTCAACCACAGGAATCCAACAACTTTACGTTGTGCATCCTCTCTTCTGAAATGCTTGCCCAGCAGTGACACTGCTGCTGCAAGAGAGGAGATGTTTGCGTGCCTTAGATAGCAGCCTGCCATTGCTAGGCTGTTCTTTGAATATTACCTTGGTTTTGTTAGCACAACACAGAGAGGTAGGTGGCAAACTCTCAAGAAAGAAGAATAGCAGAAAGTTAACACTAACTAACTTTGGGAAAAATTTGTGGTTTTAAGAGAACTGACCAAATCAGTGTCAACACAGGCAAAACCTATTAATGTGCCTCTTGTATTACTTGAATATAATATTCAGAAAACAAACAAACTAAAACCCTAAAAAAACACAGCTACAGGCACAGGCTACTTACCACAACAGTATATTTCCTTAAGTTCCTCACTGTAAGTTTGGCCCCACACAGGGTTATCAGCTGAATGAAGCTTATTGCTGTAACACTGAGGTAGCTACAAAAGCCCAATTATTTAAAGCCTATGCATTTAATTGCTGAGAAAAATCAACTAAACACTGAAGGTAATTTCTAAATGAGAAGGGAATAAGAAATGCCAGTAATAAGCATATTGTCTTCATGACAGCATCTAATTGCTGACCCTATAATCCTATTGTGCCAAACGACAGCGGATCTTACTGATGAACTTCCTGATTCTGTAGAGCAGAAATGAAATTAAAACCTTGGATCAGACTGCTCTCGGATCTGTGTGCTTACTGATCTTGATGGGCTTCATCCTGGAAGATGCTGAGTGCTGCTATGAAGCATGGATTGTGTACATCTTCCAGTGGAGATCTGAGAGCCTCCAGCACCTTTCGATAGACCCCCAGGACCCTGCAGAATGGAGCTTCCTATCCAGAGCTTAGAAAACAGCTTTGGGACTAATTACTTCCTCAGCATTTAGCATTGATGTCATCTGTCTATAAACTCTATCAGATCAGATCAATTTCAAAACAAAACCCTGACAAAAACAAGCTCAAAGTGATTTTTTTTTTTCTTTTTTGTTTTGACTGCTACCTTAAATTCCTCATGAGTATACCACCTGTATGTCATATGGCTTATATACAGTGTGACGTAAATGCACATACAGGTTAAAGCAGACTTTGTTTATGTGTTCATATATGCAGCTTCTGAAATAGTGTGTTATCACAATGTACAATACACTGTACAATAGCATTTAACTGTGTTAATACATATGAATTAGTTAAAAATAGAAAAAAAAAATCTACAGGGTTAGCAACTCAACTCATTAAAGTTAAATCTCTCTGAACCTTAATTTAGCCATTGGAAATTAGTGCTTCCCACATTCTTAGCTTAAAATTAATTAAAGGCATTAATTAGTGGGAGATAAAGTCTATAGGTTAGTGTAGCAGGAAGAAAACAAAAGTGAACACCTGAGACTGTCTGATTTTGCTTATTCTCCAAAGGGGTGAGTTCCTGTGAATAGACAGGAAAACAACAACTGTAAGTGACCTGAAGATTTTACTAATTATACATTAGGCATATGTTAGACTATTCAAACTGTCTTCTTTCTTGGCATTTTTGTCAGGACAAAACTTGGTATGTAATGTAACACTGTTCAGTGATTTATTCATGTACTTCAATTTCCCTAGTAAGCATATTCCTTTTGCATTTCTTTCCTTGATCTCAAATGGGACACAACTGAAATTTTGCAAATATTTAGGAACTAAACATTTGATCAATTCAAATTTTATCAATCTAAATTTTTCATTCTAGTGCTTTTAAAATGCTTAATTTGGCTTCACTTTTTTAAATTAGTAGTTATCATATAAATAAAAGCTATTTCCAAATTATGTGGAACTCTTGTTGAAATATGTGGTGTTTGTCTGCTTCAGAACTCTGTCAGAATGTTTTCTAAATGGAAAATTTATCAAAACAGATTCTTGGTTTTGATGAATCTGTGTGTTCCATAAAAAAGGTGATCAAAATATTCCTGAGCAGCTCCACTGTGAGCTTTATTAATGTTTGATCAGCACTTTGAGAGCCTAGCTATAGAAGTGTAAATCACTCGAAACATGATCATTAAAAACTTGCAGCACAATAAGGAGACAGGAACAAAAGTTAAATAAAAGTAAGGAAGTGACAGTAAAGATGAGCTTACTCTAAGTTACTCAAGAGTCTTGAAATAGTTTTGTTCCCTAGGTAAAATTTTGACCCATCATGCTCAGCAGGACAATAAGAAAACATGGTCAGAATCAAAATTAAAATTATATTTCTTCAAATAACTCTGGTAAACACACACAATGTAGTTTAAAAAGATCAAGCAGGTGTTATAAAACACAGTTTCCAATATCAAATAAATGAATGTCTCAAAGAACTGTTAATGGCATATGTGTATTTCACACATAGTTGTCATTAAACTAGAACATGTCTAGTGATTTCATATAGACCAGTCATTTGCTGCTCTAGAGAAATTCTTTGTGCCAGGAACTTAAGTTGAGTAAAGGTTTCCTCATACCAGAGGCGTGAGGAAACTAAGCCAGTACAGACAGAAAGCATAATACCAAAAGCATAAAGCTCTCCCTTACACACAATCAGATTACAAAGACATTGCACTTTTAAAATAATAAATGCTATAATCCACCTAAGGTTGGCTGTAATTTCTGCTTTGCAGGTGTGCAAAACAGGATGGGAAATTAAGCACAGTTGCCTTTCATTATTGGAGGTGGACTGGTGGTAAGAGCTACCAGCATTTCCAGACTGGCAGCCTGGTTATCCAAGCACCAAAGTCAATTGACTTTTTGTATCTGACACCAATAAGAAAAGACTCAAGCTTTGGTCCTGGCTGCACCATTTAATTCACAGCAGATGGACAGTGCCTTTAAACAACCACAGCTCCTCTGAGGATTAAAATGTGCACTATCTAAATGAAAATTAAGCAGTAATTTCACCAGTCATGGGGATGCACCTTCTTTAGGAATACGATGGTTTCTATCCTTACAGAAGTCATACAAATGGTGCATTGTATTTTATTGTATTAGTATACAGACTACTGGCTGGTTTGATATGAATTGTCAGGGAGATACTGCAGACAGATTTACCTTTCTGCTTGTCCAAATACTTGGAGGTTTTGTAATGACCAGAGCAGGCTTTTTTTTGTGTACTGTGATTTATTCAGCATTTTATTATATGTACAGCAAACCACTGACAAATCAGCCTCTCTCCAAGCACTGGTATTCCACTAAATAATAGCACATTTAAAGCTAAATTGGAAACTCATCTCTTGAAAATAACTAGTTTAAAGAATTCCCAGTTCAGTTCATTTATTCTTCATTTTCTGTTTTGCCAAAGAAGAAACACAGCAGACAAAACGTTGGAGCTTTTACTAGCTGACTTTCCAGTAAGAATGACACAGTTTGTCCAGAAATGGCAAATGCCCCAGTTTACACTGTAGCTGCCAAACCTCTTTAATATTCAGAGTCTAATGTCTGCACAGTTATCAAAGGCAGACACTTGTTTCTCTTCACTCAGGCGAAGAAATATTCCAGCTAAAAGTACGGCCTCTTTCCCCTGGGATTTTCAAAATTCTTCCACATAAATATATGTTATTTAATAAATAAATACATAAATACATAAATAATGTATACTAAAAAGCTTTTATATTTCTCTTCTATCAGACAATGCTAGATTAACAAGCTGCTTCATGTTTTTGACATGACTGAAACTATCCAAATGCATTCTCCAACATTCGTTTTCTGTGAAAAATAGATATTAGCTCCTGAACAAACACCGGACATTTTGACTACTGGAGGAAGAAATAAGTGAAGATACAAGTCCACGGGAATGAACAAAATAAATTTGTCGTTATCCCCATGCACCAGTAAGATTGAAACTTTTATTTAAATAATATGAAGCCCAAGTTTGCAAAAAGGCCATGTCCTAACTGAAACAAAGAGAAAAAGTGTAGAAATCTGACCTCTGCTGAACTCCTTATGTGATTCCTTAACTTTAGTTTCTACAGTATAAAAAGGAATGATTTTTGGTAACCTCAGTGTTTCAGCACATATTTATCCAGAGAATTCTCCAGTAGCGCTCTTGAAAATGTCTCCGTTCAATAGGAATTCCTCAGTTGGTTCCCAATGCCTCTAGTTTTATGCTCGCAATGCACCATTGATTTTGATAGAAAAATGAAATTATTTAAAATATGAATATAAAATATTACTTTTGTTTCAGAGATAACTGAGGTAAAATAGTGCATTTTTATTTATTTATTTAATAATTCTTGAGGTATTTAGTAAGAAAGAATAAGAAAAAATTATTTTGAGACTCCACTAAGACAGTCAATTAGCTAGATGCTAAATTCTATCCTGAATACATTCTAAAATGTTCAACTTTAATGTTTTTACTGGAATACAGTGCCTTACTGAAACAACCCTGTCCGTGTTCTCTGGAACTCAAAGAGGTTCAGGGCTCCAAGCATCTGTAGGATCCAGATATGTTAATTAAAAATGATGAAGCATCAATGAATTCCATTAATAATTGAAGAAAAGAATAAAATGTTCGAACAGCCCTATGTGGTCTTGTCTTTATTGTCCAGGCACTTCCATGATGTGTTATGTTCCTTTCTAGAACTAGGTAAATCCCTGTATTGATTTTACTGGTGTTTTAGTGCCTAAAGTTTGAAGAAAAGCTAAGACGTAAGAATGATCAGGCTCCAATATCTGCGGGCAATCCTTTTTCCCTCTACTCACATTTTTGTGTGGAGAAACCGCTAGGATTGAACTAGGCCTTATGTGCGGACAAATGGTATTCACTTTCAGTAAGATTCTAGTCTCAGTAAAAAGAGAGTAACTGAAGATTTAGCCTGTAAAGGTGGTGCTTGTAATCTCTCAGGGTTTGACCTAAATGTATAAGCCCCTTTGAGAAGTAAATTTATTTTTTCCATCAGATGATTTATAAAAAAGAAAGCAACTAAGTAGTATTAAGCTGAGAAGAGACACCCCCCCCAAGGAATTTAAATAGAAACGCACCCATCAATGGTGATTCCCCATTAGCAAGTACATTTTGAGAGCTATTAGGCAATCACTTTTTAATTTGTTGAATATGAGCTATTCAGTGCGTTTTTCCATAAGGCTTTTCAGTTGAGACTTTCAGTTATGCCTAGTGTTTCCTCTGGAGTTGATTCATTTTCACACAGTTTTCTTATAACCGTGCAAGAGCAGGGTGCAAACCATTTAGACTCATTTTATGAGCCTAGTCCTTAATTTTGGATCAACAGCAAGATGAGTCAAGTATACTGCAGCTAATGGTCAGCCAGCCTTGAACCTGACGACACACAGCCCCACAGAGAACTCTTTTACAACTTGTTCTCTCTCTCCCTCCCAAATGAAGATGCTTGTCAAAATTTTATTAGTACATGTCATAACTAAAAAAAACAAACCCTGAAAGTTTTATAGAATACTCACTATAACCTTAAGCTGGAAAATGAGGTTGTGCTTATAGTGTGTATTCTATAAAACTTTGAAATTATATTGGTTCAATCCAAATCTTTATTCAGTTCTTTCCAGGAATAAGAGTGTTTTCATCTAAGAGCTGTGTCCATACAGCAATGGACGGGAAGGGAAGAGTGGCAAGACTTGTGAGGAAAATAGTTAGGAAATCTCTTGGGAAAATTTTTATAGAAATCAACAATTTACTGTGGATTTAAGAGATGGCAACACAAGAATGAAATTCCAATGTATGAAGTTTCTCGTGTTATAGCTATTCATACCTTCACTCTTCTAAGAGAAATAAGAGTAAGAAAGCAACTTCAAAGTTTGTGTCCCAGAAATGGAACATAGTTTCTCCCTCTTTAATGAGCCTTATAACAAAGCTACATATGCTACCATAATTGTGGAAATGCAAATGGAAACTGGAAGTCCTGCTAACTTAGGTTAGTGGAAATTTTATTGCCTTTGATATCCTCTACCATAAGAGAGGAAGCCATTGCTCTCAGTACTTTTATTCACTAAAAACTACTTTTACATACTCATTGAATTTAATTCAAATATTCGGAGAAGTAGGGCTCATATCATATCTTGAAGCTTGCAACATTCATATTATATAAGAATAACAAATACAAAATGCAGAGAAGTGGACATGTCTTACAAAATATTCAAGAACCCCCTAGAAGATAACAACAAAAAGCAAAATCTCTGACAAGGCATATAAGGGTAATCATTCTCTTGGATATCTTAGTTTAGTGACTGCTTGCTATATCTATCATACTTCAATTCAAGCTGGAAGTTACCGTATTTAAGAGAAACAGGCTTCTTGGGAATTCTCTTCTATTTAAGAGATGAGCTACGGAATCCTTTAGGAGTTTTTCAGAGGCACCCACAATAAGGATTTGTTTCTCTGCAGAAAACTAGGGATTGATTGAACCTATTCCAACCCAAGCTGCAAATACCTGTAGTTGCCAGGAGGCATTTTCCTAGCCCTTTCATATTTGGAAATAGCAAAAATCAACCCTTTGTGGGTACGCACTTATACTTGAAAGGGACACAATAATCCTACTTCTCTTCCTTTTGTACTCAAATCTCATACACTCTGTCAGACAAAGCCAATCCAAACACAGAGCAGTGTAAAACTGAGCAGAGTTGCCTGGTGCATTGCACAGGCATCAGAAAAGCCATCATACTTTTCTGTGTGGCACATGAGCGGCATTGCAAAATGTTAATAACTATAGGTTTTTCCTGTTTGATTTGAAAGATGGCTTCTGCTTTCCAGATAAGGTGATTCTTCTGATGTTCCTTAGGTTGGGAGATTAAAAATGGATCCAATTCTGATATCAGCTACATGCAAGTAAGATAAGAAATCCATGGAAGTTAAATAATTTTCTTCAGCTTTACACAGCTTTAAGTCATCGGAGCCCTTGCAAGTTGGATTTGATTTTCCAAATATCTACGCAGATACTTTGCACAAATAAGTTTTCCAGTTGCAAACATTTGAAATCTTGTTAAAAAAAAAAGTGTGAATAAGAGTTTGTAGAAGGAGGTTATTAAACTACTCACAATTCACCTAAGATGTAGATATTTTATAGGAGAAATCTAAGAAATGCTGTGTAGTTTCTTTTGGCTGGCATCATGGCTCTAGGTTTGTACTACCTTTAAAAAAACCCCTCTCAACCTGAAACACCAAACACAGAATCCACCTGTTTTTCTGTAACATTAAGACACCTCAGTGATACCCATTTCAGTTCCCCTCTGCTCCTTTTAACATTAAAAACAGAAAACAAACAAACAAACAAACCACTAGAAACCCCCACATTTAAAAAGCTGATTCAGGATCAGCTCAGTGAATGTGTTTCCATTGAACTGCATGAGATACTTGTATTGAATTAGTAATCTTTGAGAATGGAGGGAAGGTAAATACTAATAAGGAAATATTGTACTTAATTTTATAAGCTGTTTCTGATTTCATGAATGTCATGAATGTCTAGTGCTCAGTAAAAATTCCTGAAGACTTCTGTTGCCATTTAGTTTATAAAGCATTGGGTTTTGACCTTATGAGGCAGTTTCAGAGTCTCATTTTATATTACATTGACATAATACATTTCACCCTGAAAGATTCCTAAACATTCGAGATTCAATTTGCCCTTAAGTGAAATAAAGGCTGATGTAAGGTGGAAAACAGTAATTCCTGTACCTGTTTTAAAGTACATTTTAGCACAAAACATGTAGAAACTCATGATAACCAGCCAAAGCTACAGAGTTTAGCTAGGTATAACATTGGGGCTAACTCTGTTACCTTTTAAAAATATATAAGTAACGTTATGGGAGAATTCTGATGTTTACTCAAACACCTCCACAGTTCCTTCCATTAAATACCGTTAAAGCATAAGAAAAATCCCCCACAAAAATTGTTCACTCTTTGAAAAGCTTCCTATCCTGTCAGACCCTCATTTCACTACTAGGTTGAAAAGGAGAGGAAAAAAAAACCAAACACAAAACACTCCACCAAGGGAAAACAAAACCAACCCCCCCCCCCCCCCAAAAAAAACGGAACAAAAACCAACAAAAGATTGCTACTTCTGCTCACAAAACAGACTTAATTGGTCTTTTTTGTCTGCTTGTCACAACCTGTCTGACACATAGATTGTAAGCTTTCTGAAGCAATGATTGTATCCTCTGTTGTTTGTTTATATAATGCTAAACATTTTGAGGAGATACAGGATGCAGAGATTCTGCTTTGCTCCTACACCACAATAAACAACCTGGTCAATGCCTTTTGTTTTTAAAAGAATCCGGTCCGTAGCATTCAGAGTAGAACACAAAGTCTGAAGATTTTTAGCTTTACGTCAGGCTATTAATTCAACAAACCCACTAACTAAATCATTGGTATTGCTTCCTGCAGTTTCTTGATTTTTCTTGTGGGTGTTGCAGTCAAATACCAACAAAGTCCAGGATTTGAGGTTCTGAGGGAATATTAGCCTTAAGTAAGTTGACTGATTATTCTACTGGAAGAGTCCTGCTTTTTACAGTTTGAATTTTCAAATTTCTTCTGAGGGTGAAACTTGAAGAACTTCAGTAGTCCTTCCTGTTATCCTTGACAGAGGAAGTAACAAAATTATTTAAGACCTTGAGAATTCTTGCTATTTATGCTTAGAATTTCGTTACTTTCTTCAGTCTCAAACCAAGACAAACATCTGTTTGCCTTGGTACATTGCAGTAGTTTTCACCCTGAAAATGCTGAACTTCTTTTGCAAATTTATGATTGAGCTTTTTTCATTTCATTTGTGGCTCAGCTATAATATTGAGCTGACTGGAATAAAAAGCTATAAAAATGATTTACTACAAAATACTTCTGTTGCAGACAATGCCATCTCTTTTCCATCCTTTTCTCCTACACTTACCAGACTAATTCAAAGTTTGTTTCAGTTTTTAAGTCTTCTGAGCTAGTGGTAAAACAATATGTGAATCTGGAAATATGAACAGGATGAAGTGAAAAACCTAACACTGGCAAAGAAAACCTTTTCTCCAATGGGGGAATCACAAATAAAAAAAAGTAGGTGAAATACTCTATTTTGCAAAACAGAAGCAGCTAAGGACTATACTTATCCTGTTTTAACTTATGCAACACATTGATGATGTGATCCTAAAAAGTAACCTAAGTCAATCAGCATAGCCATATTAGGTACTACAACTTCACAGCTGTCCAAACTGGAGACACAAAAAGTATATTTTTACAGTAGCTAGAGATACCTACACTTCCTGAAGTTTCCATCGCCTCTGTGAGGAGAAGATATGAATAAGAATGAGAAGGATAATTTTACATTTTTCTGAGATCTTGGTTATTTCTATTTGATAATTTAATCTAGAGCTTGATGACTAAATTTTGCAGCATTTATACTTAGTGAAGAATAGAAGTAGTTGTATCTCAGATAACTTCTAGTACTAAGATATCCACCTTACGAAAGAAAACACTTTGCGTCACTAGCATACTACTAAGGCCTCTGCCACTGGCAGACAGAATGACATTTGGCAAGCAACTTGTCTCTGTTGCACCATTTCTCCCTTTAAAATAGATAGGAATAATGCTCTTAAAAGAACAGGTTTGAAATGACCAAATAATACTTTAAAGGAAATATTTCTTTTTTGCCAACTCCACTGAAGAAATCCTGCTTTATTATTTAGTTAACCTATCCTAGCACCTGGAACATCAAAGCTACAGATTTCTGCAAGCAGTATACTGACCCACTGCAGGGCTGGGACAGACGGAAAGTTCAGAACAGCCAGCCTTGGGCCAGGCATGCATGGCAGGTCCACACAATAGCTGAGAAAGGCCTGTTGAAGCTTTGAAATCAACTTTGGAGTTGCAAGGTCAGGTGAACTGATTCAATTGTGTTCTGAAAAATATGTTAGCTTCAGCTCATACTGCTCTAATTGAAATCTGCATTTTCAGAGAGCTTTCATGAAGGATTTATAATCCCTGTTTGGAAAAAAATGTGTAGGCATGATTTTTGGGTATGATTTTTTCATTTGCAAAAAAATACCATATCTTGATATACCTGTACAATTTTGGACACAAGTCTTCTGGGTGAAAGCCAATGAGCAACTGAGTGTCCCTATAAAAATGATAATTAATTGTTATGAGAAATAGAAAATTATTTCCATTTCAAAAGCAAAAGCTCATGACACTGAGCTTTCATGTAACAGTTACTGAAACTGAGATAATATTGAGACAGCCTATGTATCTCTTTGAAATCTTATCTCATGTTGTAGGACATCTAAATAACAGAACTACCTTATTTACTATTCCATGATGTCAGAAAATTGTTATTTAACAAAGTAATCTATGTAGCACCCCTTTCTTCCTCAGCAGTCAGGGACTTATGAATTGTTGATCTCTTCATGTATGCCTCTTGGAGATATAATGGTTATTAAGTTAGAAAATGATTTTACTTCCTCCATATTCAAGCTGAGTCTTGTAGGCAGCTCTGTCATGATCTTAGTGACTTCAATCTATCTGTACAGTATTCCTTTGCACAGTTTAGCCATTCCTTCATTTCCAACATTATAATTCCTTAGTTGATATTCTAGGCTGATCCAGAATAATTTTGGACCTGTTTTTAGGTACCCTTTTTCATGATTTCTCTTCTACTCCACAGCTAGCTCTTACAGGCCTTTCCAGAGGCTCCAGTGATACTGTCTGTGAAAGAAGCATATACTTGCACACCATGGTTTGGAATTGAGTGGTGAAACAAGTTGTATCTATGCTGTATACCTTCTTTTGATTTGGATTAGATTTTGATTTAAACACCTATTCTACATGTAGGAAAAGCACTCAAGTGTACATCAGCTCTTCTCTCACCAAAGGAACTACCCATGGATCAGGGAGAATCTTAGCATTTATACTAATGTGTAGACAGTGGGGACAGTTGAAGGACTAGAATACCAAGACAAAGGAACATAGCTCTATGATGTATAGCTGCACTAAGGTGTAGTATCTAATAGTTTGCTCTTTGCACCGAAAGGATTTTTAAAATTTATTTATTAATTCTAGCACAGGAAAAGGATTTTCTCAGAACACATCTATGTTCCATTGCTTTGGCTGCATGGAGTCACCAATTCCCAGCTCAGGTGATTTCTCCAAACTAGTAGACTTCCAAGGCGCTCCAAGGCAGAGCACATGTCTGCTGCTCTCCCAGTTAAAGAAATTCATACTATTCATCAGCTCATTTAAATATGAATGGCACAAGGAAAGGAATCTGATTCTATATTTTCCAAGATTCATGGGCTCTTGAAAAGATAAATCCAAGTTTCAGTGTAATTGCTTGCTCTTTTATATTCCTTGGGAATTTGTAACTCTTATCCAAGGGTTCTTTCCATTACAATAATACATAAATAATGCATGCAGAGTGTATGATCTTCAACAACATCTTCTGCTTCAGATTTCCTTACAACTTGTAGTTACAGCTGACTATTGAAAGCCTGAAGTTCAAATACTTTCAGAGAGTGTGTGTACAGAATATGGGTTTTTGGCCTACGCATGAGTATTCCACCTACACTTCTGCTATCTTCCATAAAATAAAGTAATCTCAATACAAAGTTTGTTAGTGGAATTAGCAACTAACTTGCAAACCAGAATTAAATCCTATAACCTAGAGAGAGACAAGTATTTAAGAAACAAGGTTCCTGTTGGTATTTCTTTCTCTTAGTGACTACAATTTCTGTGATTCTTATGCTTAGATATCTACTGCAACACATGTGGCTTCATTATTATGAGTGTGCACTGAAAAGTAGGTTATATGTACTTAATGTTGTGAAATACTTTCATAGATTTAATTTCTGAGGTATCTGAGATTACTATTGTCATCAGAAAGATCATGTATTTCTTGTTGTTCTTACTGTTTGGACATCAACATATACAATATATTGACAAGATAACTCATAAAGAAAATCTGAACATTTATGCACTGACTATGCATGATTCAGATCAGATTCCAGTGAAACACTAATAACAAACTACAGCTGCTGTCAAAGATGCCTTGTAAGTGTTCTAATTTTCAATAATATAACATGAAGTATCTTATACAACAGAAACCTATAATCCAAAAAGTCCCTTCAGAACTGTTTTGATATGGTCCCATCATATATAGTCCTGATTTTCCAGAGAATCTCTTACCTCAAAGTAAAATTCATACCTGTGTAGATAGGCAGCATAAGGCCTACGAAATACTTATTATAACTCACAGCCCCAAATTAGAATTTAATTGGAATGTAAACAGTGTATTGTTCTTCTGCTGGTTCCAGGAACAATAGTAAGTCTCGCACTTTCAACTGTTTAGTAAGTATACAGAAAGATTTTTCAGGTAATTTGCACAGATTGTTCCTCATTTCTGTCTTCTCATCTGCTACATTTAGAGAACAACAGAAAAAGAAAATCATGAACTGTGAAGACAGCAATTCAGAAGACAGAAATAAGGTTTTGTTTAGTACCCTGCCAATGCTGCCATTGTGAACATTAGCAATCAAGAATCATCAATGCCAGAGCCTGCAATGGATTCAGTCCAGGGCTCCAGATCCCAAATCAGGCTGTCGTTGACTCTTTGTTAATATATAAATCATTTACTGAAGCATAGCCAGTCAAAACAGAATACTATTTGTGTGCACGTGGAGGTCTGGCTGTTCCTGCCAAGAGTGACTCATGTTTAAGGGGCTCAAAGAAAAAGAGGGCTCAAAATGGATATTTAAGGTCTGATTTTTTGTTGCTTGTAGCTTGTATCAGCATTTCTACCTGTGCAAAATTGTTTAGAAAGTTTAACACTTACTTACATTGAAGTAAAAACCAGTACAATTTGTTAAGGAATGGAAGCTCAGGTTCACAGAATATGCCCTGTATAGAAAAAAAAGACCATATAAAAATGATTAGGATATGTGGATGAGCTAAGAATGAATGTTTTTCATTATATTTTTTGTATTTTCATTGCAAAAAGAAATAGCGTTAATAAATTGACTTGTACACATTGTTTTTCCTAGCTGCTGTACTAACATAAATAGAAGAGAGCAGAACTGAACTGCTTTCTGTGATCATCACTTACACGACGGCAAATGCAACCACTATGCTGTTTATTAGATGTAGTGCTGTAGTGGGCAAAGATGTCTTTCAGGATTAGAGACATATTTGTGACAGCAGCTTTACATGCATAAAAAAGATATAGCCTCTCACTATCTGAAGGCTTGCCATCTAATTCCTCATCACCATGGAAAAGTTCATCACTTACATTCCTTTATTATACACCCTTAGCGACTACCCTCTTCTTGGAATGCAAATGACTACTCAAGTCTAGCTGAAATTACTTCCAGGCAGTATAAAATAATCAGAAAAAATATTTTAATGATTTTTTTTTTTTTTTCCAAAGAGTAAATGGACTATTCATGTATCACTGCATTACACTGCATTAGTTTAATTCAATGATTTATCTTCTGACAGGACCTCTCACTTTCTCATATAGACAAGCAACAATAGATAAGAAACAGATAGAGGAGCCCACCAGATAAAATGGTCAGCACAGTAATCATAGAATCATAGAATCACAGAATCATAGAATGATTAGGGTTGGAAGGGACCTCCACTAGACCACGTTGCCCAAAGCCTCATCCAGCCTGGCCTTCAACACTTCCAGGGAGGGGGCATCCACAACCTCTCTGGGCAACCTGTTCCAGGGCCTCACCACTCTCACAGTAAAGAATTTCTTTCTAACATCTAATCTAAATCGACCCTCCTTCAGCTTAAACCCATTACCCCTTGTCCTGTCACTACACTCCCTGATAAACAGTCCCTCACCATCTTTCCTGTAGGCCCCTTCAGGTACTGGAAGGCCGCAATTAGATCTCCCCGGAGCTGCCTTTTCTCCAGGCTGAACAATCCCAACTCTCTCAGCCTGTCCTCACAGGAGAGGTGCTCCAGCCCTCTGATCAGCTTCGTGGCCCTCCTCTGGACTTGCTCCAACAGCTCCATGTCTCTCCTGTACTGGGGCCCCAGAGCTGGATGCAGTACTCTGGGTGGGGTCTCACAAGAGCAGAATAGAGGGGCAGGATCACCTCCCTCGACCTGCTGGTCACACCTGTTTTGATGCAGCCCAGGACATGGTTGGCTTTCTGGGCTGCAAGCGCACACTGGTGGGTCATGTTGAGCTTCTCATCAATCAATACCCCCAAGTCCTTCTCCTCAGGGCTGCTTTCAATCCGTTCCTCACCCAGCCTATAGTCGTGCTTGGGATTGTGCTGACCCACATGCAGGACCTTGCACTTGGCTTTGTTGAACTTCATGTGGTTCACACGGGCCCACCTCTCCAGCCTGTCAAGGTCCCTCTGGATGGCATCTCTTCCCTCCAGTGTGTCGACCACACCACACAGCTCAGTGTCGTCGGCAAACTTGCTGAGGGTGCACTCGATCCCACTGTCCGTGTGGCCGACAAAGATGTTGAACAGTGCCGGTCCCAGTACCGACCCCTGAGGAACACCACTCGTCACTGTTCTCCACTTGGACATTGAGCCGTTGACCACAACTCTTTGAGTGTGACCATCCAGCCAATTCCTCATCCACCAAGTGGTCCATCCATCGAATCCATGTCTCTCCAATTTAGAGACAAGGATGTTGCACGGGACAGTGTCAAATGCCTTGCACAAGTCCAGGTAGATGATGTCAGTTGCCCTTCCCTTGTCCACCAACGCTGTAACCCCATCCATGTCCTGGGCTGCATCAAAAGAGGTGTGACCAGCAGGTCGAGGGAGGTGATCCTGCCCCTCTACTCCGCTCTTCTGAGACCCCACCTGGAGTACTGCATCCAGCTCTGGGGGCCCCAGTACAGGAGAGACATGGAGCTGTTGGAGAGAGTCCAGAGGAGGGCCACGAAGCTGATCAGAGGGCTGGAGCACCTCTCCTGTGAGGACAGGCTGAGAGGGTTGGGGTTGTTCAGCCTGGAGAAAAGAAGGCTCCAGGGAGATCTAATTGCAGCCTTCCAGTACCTGAAGGGGCCTACAGGAAAATATGGTGAGGGACTGTTTATCAGGGAGTGTAGTGACAGGACAAGGGGTAATGGGTTTAAGCTGAAGGAGGGTCGATTTAGATTAGATGTTAGAAAGAAATTCTTTACTGTGAGAGTGGTGAGGCCCTGGAACAGGTTGCCCAGAGAGGTTGTGGATGCCCCCTCCCTGGAAGTGTTGAAGGCCAGGCTGGATGAGGCTTTGGGCAACGTGGTCTAGTGGAGGGTGTCCCTGCCCGCAGCAGGAGGGTTGGAACTAGATGATCTTTGAGGTCCCTTCCAACCCTAATCATTCTATGATTCTGTGATTCTATGATTCCTTATTTAAACCCATTCCTTAGTCTTGGCAAGACCACTGTAGACATGTACCTGAGGACACCATATGCATGCTTCCGTTCTTGTGAGGGATTTGAAATAGTACCTGTTATTGAAATTCATCATCATTTCTTACTAACTAAAAACCTAAGGGGAGGGAAAATAATGATAAACCTTGGCTCTTCCTGACAGCTGACCTTTCAGGATTAAAAAAGGATGATAATAACAATGCAAAATAAGTCTTGATCTGGTCAAAACATTATCCATCACATCAGCCAAGGCCCTTTTTAGAATGCCACTGTTTAAGGCTCTTTGTTGAGGTTCTGTAAAGCCAAACCATGTTTTCATATATGTATAGGAGAATGAATTTAGTGCCTACTTACAAGTAACTAGTCAGACTATCTTGATTGGGTTGATAATGAGATTAGCAATTTTCCATACAATACTCTTTGACAATAAAAACTTCATTATACCCTGCAATACTCCTGATATATCAGTCCGGAACTCCACTGCTCAATCCCAACATACGCTTCTTCCTCACTGGTCTAAGTTTTATGACTATGTAAATAGGCAGACTCTACTGGGAGGCCAGAAAAAGCACTGCCTTCCCTCTGTCGTTTACATGAACTTTATATGCCTTGTTTCAAAAGATGCAGTGAAATCAGCTAAACTAATCCTTTAATAAACAACAATCTATGACTATGTGGATACCTGTATGTACAAAACAAGAACCCAAAAAGATGCTTTATAAAGTACCAGAACTGAGGCTGTATATAAGTCACTCCTAAATATGGCTAGGTCTGTCTTACGGTTTCGGCTTCAGCTGATTTTCTTCTAGCCCCTTCTTACTTTCCTTAAAACCGTCAATGTTTTGAATTCATCCAGCAGCGAGTGAACCAGTAATTGAACTGGGATGACTGTTTTGGAAAGTGGACTCTTTAGTAATCATATTTAATAGGAATGAAATAGTTTTTCAGTCTGTACTAAGCAATGTAATGAAGCAACAATGCACTACTTAACATGGTATTTGCCAACACACGTCTGTAACAGCTAATCTCATTGGATACACTGAAAGTGGGTTGAAAGACATTTAAAGTTCTGTGCTATATCTCTGTTGGCTTGACCGCAGTGTTTAAGTGCTTTCATAGAAAATTAATTCTCAAAGACAATTGTAGGAACATTTCATTTTCAGTAGTGGGATAGACATATTTTCTCAATCAGTTGAGACTCTAAACAGAAGACATGAAAACTTTGTAGGTAGTGGATATAGAGGAACAAATCAACCAGTCAGCCATGTTTCCAAGTATTTTTCAATTTGGTGTGCAGACAACACACATTTCTTCCTTTATAAATAACATGACTACTGAGAAGTCTTTACCACATGTCTTTTAGGGGTTTTCAAACTCTAGTTCTGTAACAAAAATTTCAATTTTCCTGTCATCAAATCAATGAAATTAACATTGATTTAATATAGGTATGCATCAGATACTTGAATTAAATGAGAACTCAACCTGAAGAAAGTATAGCTGTAGTTAATACCAGTGTTGTATGATTTCTTTTATATATGAGGACTTTCTCCTTGTTTGAAATTTTCTTTCTTTGCAATTGCCTTAAAGAAATATATTCCTTTGCTTCACTGGCTGACAGTAATTCATGTCTTTAATGCATTCTTTCCCCCCTCCTTTCTTTTAGTGAATTTCAGTCTCCTGGAGTTTAGACTGGAATCTTAATCTTAAAAAGACAACTTTTGATTTCTACATCCTGTACAGTGTGTACAGGATTTCTACATTCGCTGTACAGTGCTTTCTGCTAGGATGGCTTTAGGACTGAGGCACTATGTATCCTGTGAAGGATGCTGAGGATAAGGTCCAAAATGACATTTTTTTTTTTAGTGTTTAGTGCTGACGTGTTCTTACTTGCAGAATGAGTGTAGATGTACATTGCTACCCAATGTCCTTAGAAGCTGATAGTTACAAACAATCTTTATGTGTGCTTGTAAATCATTAATACTGCTGCAGCACTGAGAACATTCTGGGTACTGAAGATGATTGTAAGGTTACTGTGAACACTTCAATAACATTAAAAGGTTACAAAGCAAAACTGCACACTTTTCAGCCATGACCCTGTATGCTGAGAAAAATGCAATTCTGGTGCTCTGGCAGCGAATGGTAGGTGGTGGTCCACTGCAGCCTCAGTAGCGTTGCATTAGGGCACAGCAGCACAGATGACAGAGAGACCCAGGAGAGAATGGTCAATAAAACCACTGCTATATTTCAAGATGCCATCAGTAAATGCCATCAGGATGCCTTCTGTCTAGACTGTGCTTTACATTAAGCCAGAGGAATTCTAGTTCTGAGTTGTAAAGAGCAAAATCAAGCATAAAACTCAACATGACTCCTTATGTTACACTGACACGAGTCTGTCTTGTCCCTGTCCCATCAAGTGACCATATATAGCTGTTCAGGAAACCTGAAATATGAACAGGTCCTGCTTGTCTTCTCAACAAGAATATTGACTCAAACTGACATTGATTCATAGCCTTTTTCAAGAACTAAAGAGGCAGAACAGTTTTGCAATTAGGTGACTGCAATATGTACAGTATTCAGTCTTTATTTTTATCTTGAATCAAGCCCTATTTAACTGTAAATTTAAACTAGTGAAACTTTCAAACACCATTATATATTTTTTTCTCAAGAAAAATGCAACTCTTACATTTAGAATCTCATGCAGATTCTTTTTTTAGGGGGGAAAGAACAATTAATAAGATCAAAGAATCATGGAATGGTTTGGGTTGGAAGGGACCTCAAAGATCATCTAGTTCCAACTGCCCTGCCATGGGCAGGGACACCCTTCACTAGACCAGGTTGCCCAAAGCCCCATCCAACCTGGTCTTGAACACTTCCAGGGATGGGGCCTCCACAACTTCTCTGGGAAACCTGTCCCAGTGTCTCACCACCCTCACAGTAAAATTTTTTTTTCTAATATCTAATCAGTTCTGCTTCTGTCCTCAGTCATTAGAATCAGGAGTCCCTCTCTTGGGTGCAGATAGGGAATGACCTAATGAAAAAGAAGATATGGTTTCCTTTTAGATTTGTTGTAGAGAGACACCTCTTGACATCATATAATGATTTTTCCATCAAGTATCATCTTCAAAAATTCAAATAGAACTCAGTTTAATTTTATATGACTGAATATATATCAAGTCAATCCAAGTGTATTATTGAAAAACTTTTTTTAAAAACATTTATAACTGAAATTAACTTAATATGAAATTCAGGTGACTGAAAAAGAAAACTGGCTAATTTTCTATAACTTGTCCAAATCTGGTTACATACAAACAATATACGTATTTGTAATGTTGCCATGGTTTTAAGGTAGAAAGTAATGTAGTATATTTTATGACTCCAAGAAGTTGAGACAACCTGTATTGGACTATAAAACATTGGATCTTAACACAGAACTCCCAAAGAAGATTTACAAATTATAATTAACTCATTAAACAGTTTTTTATGCAAATAACTCACATTACCCAATCTTTATCAAAATTTAATCTCTGAATAAAACATAATATTTCTGAAAATATACTTTTTTCTTTTTTCCCTGAAAAAAAAAAAACCCTAAGTCCACCATTCAATCCGGGCATTTAACACTTAAAAAAGATTGGTTTACATTGTTATTAAATTATTTTTTTTAAATAGTAATGCTAGACAAAGAATTTGCCATATACTATTTTTTGAAATGCAAACTTCAATAAATGCATTCTATGATTAAGTGTATCATTAAGTATAACTCATGTACAGTTAGATTGTTTTAGTTTAAAGCTATATTAAAAGATATTTTTAGGACATTGAGAAATAACTTTTTGGCAGATGAAGAGTGATTGAGAATGTTAGCTGTGCAGCCGTGAGAGTCAAGTCATAATTATGTGTACTGTGCTTTGTCCTGTTGTACAACATGTGAACTGGACAATTAGGTAGGTGAAAACATTCATTTTCCTTTCTCCTTGCTATATAAAGAGTGGTATTGCCTAAAGTTAGAAGTACCATTAACAAACAGCTTCATATGCTGATTTGCTGTCAGTTTTCAAACCATTTGACAGTAATTCATGTCTATAATACAGTTTAATTTCTGACTTGAAAATACATGAACAGACAATGGGTTGTTTCTCTTTCATGACTGGTAACAAACGGCTATTGAAAATATTTTACTATTTCCATGGTTTGAAGGAGGAGTGCTTGCAGACAAAATATATTACTTTTAAAATAAGAAACAATTTTAAAATAATAATAACCCCCCACAATCCTTCCCTCCCCCCCCCCCCCCCAAGTAAACTGTTAATTGTTTTCTGCCCTGAAAGAAAGATCTATATTGCTTTGGAAATTCACTGTTATTGTATTATCGAGTAGTACCAAGAAGCTGGAAAAATGTAAATCAAGAGATCAAAAAGGATGATATCTGACAAAATTGCAGTAATTTTTTGTTGTTTCTACATTGACCATCACATTTTCTAGATTTCTAAATTGTCTCATTTTTAATAATCAACATTTTTGAAGAAGTCTGTTTCTGCAATCTACACCTGAATATTCTTAAGACCAAATGCAATTTCAACCTCCAGGCAAGTGACATCTCATAAAACTTCTTTAACCTGTTCCCAGTTCTTTGACTCATTGTGGTTCTCCAGGATTGTGTCAGTGGCAAGATCTGGTGAAAATACTACTCACATTTTATAAGAACACTTTTAAAGTTTGTCTCTTTCCCCACCTAGGCCATAAGAAACTCATATCTCTTTTTCTAACTCCAGTACAAGTTCCAAGGCTACACTCTGAAATCTCACTAGCAGCTGAGAACAGACCAGCAGCGCAATACAGCCAAGTCCCCAGCAACAGCAATGCTTCTTCAGCAAAACTCCTCACCTTGGGTAAACGTTTCCAGGTGCTTCTGATAAGCCACTGAGATAGTATCAGAAGGAACTGATTTCCATTATTGTTTGGAAAGTACTCATTGCATAAAGCATTCCCTGTTGTTTTTTACTTTTCTTTTCTTTTTTTCCCCCAACTAAAAATATTACCTGTATGTTGAAGAAAGTGGTAGTTACCTTGGTTATTAGTGAACATCAGTAGAAGCTTTCTTCCTCAGTTGTTTTATTCATTGTTTTAAATATATTAAAATATAAAATTCTAAATTCCAGTATAATTTTTTTAACAAGTAAGTCAGTGTAAATTTAATGCTTTCAATGCTTTGAGATTAAATTTGTTTGAACACTGTGTTTCTTCATGCTTAATTTGACACTAAAACAAAGCTTACCAGTTACAGAATTTATACTATACTCTCAGCAGTTATACTATAGCTCTGCAAAGATGTACTCAGTGGATTCAACCTTCACTTTATTTATCAAGCAAATTAATTAAATTAGTGACACACCTTAAAGGTAGGCCATCAAACTATTTGGATCATAGTGACAGTAGCTGGTGTTCAAACCTGACCAGTTAGGAATGCAAGACACATGGGATAGTCCTCCTCTCGTCCTTCCCAGTCTCCCTCCTGCTCTGTTTCCTTTTCTCTGTAAGTTAATTCCTTTCCTGAGGGGAGAATAACCACAGTATAAAAAGGACCTAAACAGGCCATGCAGAAGTCATTTCTAGAAAAAAAGCAATGAGCTTAATTTTAGTTGATTTTGCAGT
This sequence comes from Balearica regulorum gibbericeps, assembly GCF_011004875.1. NCBI lineage: Eukaryota > Metazoa > Chordata > Aves > Gruiformes > Gruidae > Balearica > Balearica regulorum. Next base: position 47,531,141 of record NC_046188.1, on the reverse strand, counting down.
TCAGAGCTTCTATCTAGGATTTATTAGCATATCATAAGATAAGGAATTCTGTTTTCCTGCTTGTTTTGCTTGAAACCTTGACCTCATTTTCTGCATTGTACAGTAACAGGATTGCATAAACATCTATGACCCTTTGGTCTAATTTAGTCCAATTAAATTTACATAGCACTACAATATTAGCTTTTAGATTTCAGTTGCCTAGCTAAATTTAACAACACACTTTACCAGCTTTTATTATATGAACAGATAACTACTGCCTGCATGTTGGTAATATTAATGTAGCAAATTGCAGAATTATGTGATGCATCACCTTCTTCACATCTTCTGCCCTTTGTGCATGCTCCATACAACTTCAAATATGTCTGCCATTTTTTAAAGCATTTTAAAAACTCTTGCCTCTTTTGCCTCCAAATGACCATGGTTCATTACAAAAATTAAATACAGTACCAGTGACTGTCTAAAGTATGAAAATTCAATATATTATGACTCATCAAAATAAAAACAGCTCTATTGTGGTAGAAAACAAAATCTCTCTCTTGTAAGGACAGAAGGATCAGGTCCATAGTTTGTATTGTAAATCAATGAAGTATGCAGAGAACATTTTATCATTCAAAGGACTAAAAAGAGCCTATAGAAAATGGAAGATCATTATCATCATTTATGGCCACCTACAAGAAAGGCTGGAAGGAGGATTTGGGGAACTACAGGCTTGACAATCTGACCTTGGTGCCAGGGAAGGTTATGGAGCAGATCATCTTGGGTGCCATCACGAGCACGTACAGGACAACCAGGTGATCAGGCATGGGTTTATGAAAGGCAAGTCCTGCTTGACTAATCTAATCTCCTTCTATGACAAGATGACCTGCTTAGCAGATAAGGAAATAGCTGTGGATGTCGTGGAGGTTGTAGCAAGGTGAGTGTCAGTCTGTTTTCCCAAGTAACAAGTGATAGGATGAGAGGAAACAGCCTCAAGTTGCACCAGGGGAGGTTTAGTTTGGATATTAGGAAAAATTTCTTCACTGAAAGGGTTGTCAATCATTGGAACAGGCTGCACAGGGAACTGGCTGAGTCATCATCCATGGAGGTACTTAAAAGACATGTAGAGGTGGTGCTTAGGGACATGGTTTAGTGGTGGACTTGGCAGTGTTAGGTTTACAGTTGGACTCGATGATCTTAAGGGTCTTTTCCAACCTAAATGATTCTATGATTCTATGATTTGCTCTTTCAGTCATAGAATCCATGCTGTGACTGTGTAGGACTTCCAGACCCAGAAACTAATGTTGCATTCACATAAACATGGAAGCACCTTGAAAAGGTTATTTCTTACCATAGCTTTCACTAGGTTTTGGACTGTAAGAGTGAAATCCAGCAACAATGGAAGGCACAGCAAATAACAGTGTGGGGTTGCAAACCCTGTCACACAGCCCTAGAAGGGCAAAACATTTATCTTTCCATTCACAGGTCATTCACTGTCCATGTTTTGGTCTAGTAGTATTTAGTAATGAAAGTGTATATAGCATCTAAATGTCTTTTATGAGTATTAATGTAATGTTTATGCTTCTCTTAATTTTTGAAGAACTAACATTTGGTAGATTGGAGTTTATTCCAAATAAATACAAACCAATTTCCTATCACCACTCAATGCACTTTAGCCAATTATTAGGAACATTTAATCATAGAAGAAAATCATGTTCTTTCAAATTCCAAGGGAAGTCAGGGGGCAAAAAAGGTAAACCTGTATGTACATCTTAATTCTTTCAGTAGATTTAACTATGTTTTGCAGGATTTTAAGCTTTATAGCTATGGTTGAGCAGCATCTCTGGTAAAGATAAAACTCTGCAAATGTATCTATTTCTTAAAGAAGGTATTTATCTAACCACTCAGTGCAAATACCTGTGAAATGCTAAGCTGTCTCAGCTTCCTTCCATGAAAATGAAGGGTACTCAGCACCTTGGAGAATCAAGCCTCAAGCTAGTACAATTGATCAGCCATTTCCACTTATATTTCAATGCAATTCTTCAGATAAAATAAAAAGAAAATCTTTAAGAAAACATCAAGTTGATGGCCTATTGCATAAATGTGTATTAAGTTTTTCAGGCATCCAAATATAACTGTACCTCACCTGCTCTTATTTTAAAAGACTACACTTAATTAATTATATTGCCTATAGCTCTCCAAAATACATTTATATTTATGAAGACAAGAATTACCTGGGAAAAGTGGGAAAGCCCAGCATCAAACTTAAGCCTTTTGATATTCAATGATGTATTCATCCAAGCGTCATATTTTCCAATGTCATTATAAAAAATCCAACCAAACAAATAAATAACAAAAACAAGTATAGGATATAATTATGCAGAAAAGAAGGCTTGGCAGCAATTTTTATAATCAATAGCCCAAATCTAGGGAGAGCAGAGAGTAATATTTAAAAGAACCTTGAAGTAGTCTCAGACTTACTGATTTGATTCCACTACAGCACATTTCCAGCACTGCTGTTCTCTGTGAGTCTTATGGGTACAATTATTCTGTCCTTCAGGAACTATACTGGTTAAGGCAAAAATGACAAAACCGAATACATTTTGTCTTATATTTTTTTTAGTATCATGTTGCCCTTTAATACTGCGTAGGAAGGATTTTTTTTCTGTCATTTATTACATACTTAAGAAAGAAGGAATGATTGAAAGTGCGTGGCTCTTGTCAATTTTCAGGTAGGCTTATTCTTTCATATTCTGTGCATCAAATATTCTTACATAAACCTAGAATGCTTTCTGTTGTCAGGGCATTCCCAAAAATAAAGACAACAATGACTTCATTTTCTCCTGTCAGTTTTCCTACTTAGAAGAGAGGATAAAAATTATATTTACTAGCTAACAAACCTACCACACAAGATGTATGGGAGGATGAACTTGTTGACAAGCTACATTCTGGAGGCTTAGTAAAGATCAAATATCTATTTAAATGTGCAATGCAGGTGGATTTCTATAAAATTTTATAAATGTCAGAAGTCCTTAGTTATGTTTTGGAAATAAATAGTTGCTCAAAGTTGAAGATTTCAATCTTAGCTAAACACAAAAATAGAAACTTATATTTCAGAGCTGCTGAACACCTGTGAAAATCAGGACACCCAGAGAGTGTGCAAGTCTGCAGCTCTGTGCAGTACTAGCATACATTCATAGAATACACAGTGGTAGTCAGGACATTGCTCATTATACTGCTGATGGAGAAAAGTCTGCTGGAAATTATTACTTTATGTGTAAGATACTCAAAGAATAGGAGAATAGTTTAATTCTTTCCTTAGACTGAACAGTACCCAGCTCACATATTTTATTTTATTTGCAGATGCTCCAACCACAAAAGTTTATGCAAGATGTTCTCCTGCTTTAGTTAATACACTTTCCTATGAAGGATATAAGACTGATCTGGCTAGTGACAGAAAATGCAAGACACCTTATAACTATATTGTCTCTTAAAGACCTACACATAAGTCCTAATTAGTATTTAAAAATAGTGCAATGTTATTCAGTGTTTCTGATGGAGCTTTAGATTCCCTTGAGCTACACAGTGTATATGGCTTATGCTCATGTAGAAACATGAAGTATATATACAGCGCAACATCATCAATTTTATGTATTGGAAGTTCTCTGTTTTTTAATGGTTCGTCCCTGGTTGTACCCCCGGTGCTGCTTATGGAATTCTTTGCACTGTTTGGTGTGCTGTACGCTACATTTGTAAGTATTAAAGCACACAATACACTTCAGATCAAGGCAAAAGCTTGGACATATCCAAGCTTTTTGGAGTCTGGGCTAGGATCTAAATGAACTGAAATCTTTATCTCCATGTGAAAGCATCTTTAAAAACCTTGTCTGGAACTTTATTCAGCTTGTGTGAATGAAATCGAAAATTATTTTTAAAGCGATGTAGTGGAAGTGCAGCATCTGTTCTCCTTAAACAAAAGGTGAATATTTTCAACAAAGTAGACTAGTCAAACATAAGTCACTAGTTAAAGTTAACTTTTACAGAATCAATTTCAGTATTTTTCTGTGTATGTACCAAGAAGACTGCATGCATCTTCATATGCACATATTCATAAACACATACATGAATATTTATTACAATACTTAAAAATCTCACAAAGATTATATGAAGTAGAATACTGTTAGGCAGGAAACTAAAAGACATTCTAGATTTGAGTTACATCCAATGACTATTTCATCCACATATGAATATATTCCAGTTTCCAGATTGTAATGTTTCTTGTCAGCATGCCATGATGTTATATTCTGATCCATTATAAAAATTGGTTCAGTCTGTATAATGTTTTCAATGCATTTTAGTTTCACATTTGTAATTATACATGTAAGTATATCACTGTGATAGTAAGACTGTTCAAGCTGGCTTTGCCGGTGGAGATAATTTATGGCATACATCTCCAGTATGCTAGTCCCCTGTAATGAAAACATTTGACTCTGATTTGCTATTTATATTCTCTATCAATAAGACTCATTTCTCCATCTTGGGAGGATATATTTTAAATGTCCTCATTTGTTCAGAAGATCTACCAAGTAATATTGTTTATTATATTACCTTCCTAGTAGCCCCACAGTCCAATCTCCATTTCACTCTAGCTTACTCAAGAGTAACTAATATTTCAAGCAGGTTTTATTGAGAGACAGCTATCCATTGGAAAGCTCTAGTTTGTAAATGCTGCAAGTACTTACACACTTGTATCTCCTGATTAGGAAAGATCCCAGTTCTGCTGTACCTCATAAGGGCATTCAAAATGATTCTACTAGCAACTCAAATCAGTTTTAGTTAATGATTCCAGGGACCTAGTTTTCTCCTGTATGGTACATACATGACAGGTTTCAAATCCCCTTTCTCATTGACCCCACTAAATTATAAAGTCAGTAAATTGGAGTAGCCTGGAATAAGAATTTGGCCTGGCATTTAAAGATGATTAAAAAGGGGTAGAAATCCAATTAGTTTAGACTTTAATATAAGCTTTATGAATATATAGAGAACTTTACAAGAAATAACAATCTTATACAGCTCATACTCAATCCTGAAATATTTGAGTAGTTCCAACTTCTGTTGGATGTGTATCTGCTTGCATCTTAGATGTAAGGGCTCAGATAAAGAAGAGTTTATTGTTTGAATGCAGCATGAAAAACATAAACTTGTTTGCAGGCATATCCTTTCAAAATTAATAGCAACATTATTTTTCAAAAAAAAATGTATTGGCATAATATGTAAAGGCTTGAAACCTAGTATTTTACAGTATTGACAGTATTCCCTTAAGAAATAGTCATATATCACAAAACTCTTTTATTATAAAATGCTTTAAAGTTTAGTACACATATAAACTTTTATCAGAAATTACATACCACTGTAAAGGAATTAAGGATTTGATCCAATGTTCCATAAAGCCAATGCAGTCTTTAAACCCATAACTGAACATTTAGGGTCTATAGCCTCCTCTCAGGCTGGTACAAAATATTAGCATGCAAATATAGTTAAATTGACTGCATGGTTTAAGGTTTACCTGTGTGTGTGTCTCCCTCTCTGTGCTTCTCCTTGTATTTCTCATGTTTAAAAACTGTAAAAACACCCACGTATGTGGCCCTATTTGCCTCTTCCTGTTACCACTGAAATAGTTGAATACATCCTTTACAATTTCCACCTAAGTCAATTTTGTCCTAGATATTCTAGCTTCTTTAAACTGGACTCAACTAAAACTACCTGCATAAATTCCTCTAGTTAAACCTCTGCATACCCATTCCAGTGGTCTTGACTCCTGTCTAGTTCCCTTTCTTTGTCCTTTCCTAATTCTGCCCATTCCTTTCTCTTGACAGCTGCTGGATATTCTGCCCTGACTGCTGTGTACTCCCCTCTGGCTTTCTGATTCTGCTGGAAGGCATTAGTGTTCATCATCTCTTTTCTGCCTGTGCTGGGTCTTGCTGGGATGAAGTTATGAAGCCCACTTTGTTCATAGCAGCCTGTGCTTTGCATTTATGGCTAAAACATGGTTGATAACATACCACTGTACTACTGAGCAGTGCTGGCACTGAGGCAATGCCTTCTGTTTGTCTCTTCACCGCCCCTGCCCCACCAGAGTGAGTAGGCTGGGAGTGGGCAAGGAGTTGTCAGCCGGGACAGCTGACCCCAATGGGGTATATCCCATACCATATGATGTCATGCTCAGCAGTAAAAGCTGGAGGGGGAAGAAGGGACAGATGTTCATGGTTATGGCACTTGTCTTCTCAAGGAGCCATTAGATGTGCTGAGGCCCTGGTTCCCAGGAAGCAGCTGGACATCTGCCTGCTGATGGTAAGTAGTGAATGAATTCCTTGTTTTGCTTCACTTGCACACACAGCTTTTGCTTGTCTTTAATAACTGTCATTGTCTCAACTCAAGTCTTTCTGCCTTCCTTCAATCAGACAGATATTATCAGTTATTGCGATTTTCTGGAATGATTGCAAGATTTTAAAAAATGTCTTGCATCTTCTTCATGGTTCATTATGGTATGGGAACACCAAGTACAACTCTAGACTCATTAAGTTATATGTTATGTGTAGTGAGATAGATCAAGAGGCATATTCATCATGATGAATACATGAAAGTGTAGCAGATAACTTTGACAGGGAAACTGTTTTACATAAGATTACTAAAGCTGATGATTGAACACTGAAAAACAGTGTATATGAGTATTTATTTAATAATGAATTGCTATCTGCTTCAACCACATTCCTTCTTATTAAGTCCTGTTCATGCACATTTGTTCAGGGAAGCTTTAATTCTCATAAATCTCGATGAAAGGTTGTCCAGTATATCAGGTCTTATATTCATAGGTGACCAAAAGCATCTGTGTAAGAAAAATTTCTCTCTTTATTAAAAAATACTCAGTTATCTGTACAGTCAGCAACCATAGTATAACAATCCTCTAGGAGAAGATGCAGGAAAGAGCCCACAATCTTTAACATTTAAATAGCATTTCTAGAGAAGAACATATGTCACATGTCTAGGTTCCAGGTAACAGATGATCTGAATGTCTACCTACTTACAGTTTGATGATACTTCCAGACATGTAGAAGAGCTGTGAAACATCTTACTATAGAAATAACTTATACCTTAAATTTGTAGTCCTTTTGTACAAGCATAAATTGCTACATCAGCTGAAACTAGCAAATAAGTATGTTCTTGAAGAAGAGCAAAAAAAGTGCTCAGTTCATGTTGAATACTCACTATGACTATTTAGTTAGCTCCCATCTGAAAGATATTAGTCTAACCCTTTTTCAGTGTACACCACTTGGTCTCGTCTATTGCAAACCATTATGGAGACACAACTCTAACAATAATGGAAAAGGCAAGCTCATATACGATATGACACATGTAGTCTACACTAGGTATCCTTCCTGACTACAGTGAATTTCCATTGCTGTTAAATACAATTCATGCCCAGTAAGACAGAAGATACTCAGCACTTTTCTGAATCAAAGGAACAGAAAAAGGAAACAAATGGATTGCCTGTAAGAGTCCTACCTAATTTGATTTTCTCACATTATCTTTACTTTGCTTTAGATACGTAAATGAGTTAAGATTTGAAAAAATAATTTAGAATTAACAGGAATTGTGCCTTGAGAGAATAGGCCCCTACTGTTTATAATTGATTCATTAACAACGAGCACAATATTGTGGGCATGTCTTTAATTGCATTAGGTTCTGATGAGAGTCTGTGCCACCATTTCTCACACTGTTCACATTTTTTTTTCTTCAGGTTACAATTTTATCGTGTGCTTAGGTGTGCATTGTGCACTTGTGGAAGGACATTTCAGGCTCAGAAGGACATTCTCTCATGTCACATCTGTATTCTTCAAACTAGATTATAGAGGACTTTCGCTTCCTGTTTCTCACTTGCCCTGCCCTGTCAGGGTATTCATACTTCTGAGATCAGCTGTCAGGATCCCCATGTAATGCATAGAGTGACATCATTGGAAAAAAAAGGAAAAAAAGAAAACCCACCAAAAAACCCAAACCAAGGATTTCTACAAGCCAGGGCATTCGCAGGGACAGTTCCCTAGCACAAAACGCCAAGAAGAAGGACAATGCTTTGCCTCACTTTCTCAACCGCTGAGGCACCTTCTGCCTGTTAGTACTCATGGTCATATCTTTTTTACTGGAGCTAGAAGTCTAAGCTATGCCTATATAAATCCAGCTATATTGCTGCTTCCTAAATGCTCGAGTAGGTCAGAATATTAGCAGACTGAGATATAAGCCTTTACGCTTAGATGTGTCACTTCCGTTGAAACTCTTCCACTTTCTAAAAAAATATTTATGTATTCATTGAACCAAGGAGAATGTGGAAATGACCCTGTAGCCAATGAAGCAGCATACTTTGTTGGAAGACTGTCATTCTGCTCCCTGCATCAGTGAATATCTACATATAACATAATCCCTGTGCTGTTTGCCAATTGTTTTTTTTTTCACAGCTGAACTTTTATTACAATTAAACAACTTTCTTTTTCTCATTTACAACCCAAAAGGACCATCCTAGGCTTTTTCTATTTATTCCTGGTAAGTATAAAACTCATCAGGATTGCTTGCACTACTCAGCAACTTTCCAGAATAAGAAACACAGAACAAGCTATTTCTAAAACAAACCCAAATTTTATTAGTTATTTTTACAGAATAATTTCCCAGATGCTATGAAGACCACAATCCTAAACTAAGCACCTATTGCAGAACATTCAAAGGTTCATTCAGAGTCACAAATCAGATATTTATAGTTAAGGTACATCAATTTTCTAAATTATGTCAGCTAACACAGGTCACATGCAGCTACCATAGATCTGAAAGAGTAAATACATAGAGAGACAAAAAGGCCACATTTTAATTTCAGAAAGTAAGCTGAGCTAGCAATTGAAAATAAATACTTGAACAATTTTTACGTAATTCTTCCTTAATACAAACACTCATTTTACTTAAGAAATAGTTTTGTGTGAGCAGAAATGAGTAAAAGACAGGGATTTGTGTTTGTCGTTTCATATAGCTATCAACAAACACTTGATAGTATCAGAAACTTTTGTGTATCTTGTGTAGACATGTATCATAAAAGGGAAAAGAGGTAATGTCTTGGCAATTCAGCGCCTTCAAAATCTACGGTTTGTCCTGTCTGAAAAAACTCATGAATATTTGACTTCCTGTGAGAGGTTTTGGGGACTGAGGCAGCAATGATACAGCCTGCTACATTCTGGGCTCCAGATCCAAGAGGATTATTGTTGGCTGAGATGAAGTTTGAAGATGTTCTTCTCTGCAAAATGTTCCAAAGGAGATTATTGTTGTCTGAGATAAACCTGGAGATGCTCTGTACAAAAGACTTACCCCACATGACTTGTCTAATGTCTTAAGGTTTCAAATGCTAATAGTCTAAAAACATTGAAATTAATTATTACTGAAGTATGAAATTTCAATTATTTGGATCATTGACTATTTTTATGACATTCAAGTCATTCAAGAGTAGTGATTTTACAGGACCAAAAATTTGATGACAGGAATATAAAGATAAAATTTATAAAAAACATAAAATAATGTTCCTGATGAAATATAAAATAGCCTTGATAGGAAGATGTGTTTAATTCAACAATGTATATGACTGATGTTATTGCTTCACAGATACACAGTTTCTGAAACACATATTGCTGGTAGAATATCAACAAACAAAAAGAATTAACCTGCTTCTCTGTTTCTGAAGTATAAATATGATGCAAAATAGTATTAAAGTAGGCAGCTTTCAAGATCTTTACTTGCTTTGAGTGTTGTAAGCAATAAATACAAAACACATAAAAAGATCATATACAATGTCTAGTCCACTTGCAGCAGTCATTCCCACAAGATATCATTAAGGCCAAAATTCAGGCTTTAAGAAAAGATTAAAGTTTTATATAGTTGGTAATAAAAATGTTAGAAGAAAGAGGGAAGACGAGAAAGTGAGACGTCGATTTTCAAGGGAACATATAGAAGTTAAGTGTTTAATTCCCACTAAAATTTAAGCTCCAGGTTTATATATGTTTTATACAGATAGATATTAAAACTATGAAAACCTTTACAAAAAAAAAAAAAAGAAATTAAACACCCTTGAAATCAAATGACATTTTGGCATCATGTGCAATGCACAAGTAATCTACAGCATAAGGTCACTTCAAGCACGTACGAAAAAAAGAATGAAGCTGAATCAGAGTTGTCACCTCTGAAACATCAAGAAAACCAACTAGGGTAAAAAAAATTCCTTTTTTTTTTTTTTTTTTAATTTCTCATGAGCTCTATTCACAATTAATAATTTGAGTTGATCTAGAGGGTAGTCTCATCTATTTCTACATTTGTAGATAAGATTCACAAAGATTCATAGTTAGGAAAAAGATTCCTATGATTACACAGAAAAAAAGGACTTGAATTTATTGCTAAACTGCTCATACTTGTGAGCAATAAACTGCTCACATTTAAACTTTGAAGTATAAATATGTACCCATAATTACATTTTTAGTACTTCATTAACATTCAGATCTGAAGCACAGAACCCATTGATACATGATACAAAGGGAGGGAAGGAGGGCGGGGACAGTCTGGAAACAGAGTCATACACAGTCTGGGAAATGTAGCTGGATGACCACTTTGTGACTGGGGGGAAGCACTCTGAGGCTAGCAGAGTGGAGCTTCCTTTTTATAATCTTTTTTTAAATAAAAAGCTGAATTTGACAGCTCTGTTTTACCTTTTTTTTTTTTTTTTTAAGAATCAGCAGTTAAGTCCCAGATTTTCTAGTTATTCTGATCTTCTTTTGTTGAATGATATAACTCCTGATGTTATCAACCACAAAGAATTACAGTTATGAATGCAGAAAGAATGTACATAAGTTTTGTATTAATAAGAAATCTTACCAGTCAAAGGTTAAAAGCTGTTAAAGAGGTCATCCCGAGAATCAAGACTAAAGGAAAATATTTGGCTCTTTGAAATATGAAGAGCAATTGTGTGGTACTGCTGCACTTGTAAATGAAGATTTGTTACCTCTAAGTGACTGTGGTTTGGGTCAAAATGAAAATGCATTTTAAGAAGTTGGAGCAGAAGTTGGAAAACAGCATAAAATTATATATTCTAGGGATCTGAAAGAAAAAGAAACAAACATACATAAATGTAAACCGAGAACAGGCTATTTTTAAATATATGGACACTAAAGAATTAGTGTAGATCATTGCTTCATACAGAAGGCAGGTCTAAAAGTAGACTTTAACTAGTTTTGTTCTTCTTATCACAATTAAGTCTTCAATAATGAAGTAAAAGACTAGGAAGAAATGAAAATTCTTGTGGTCATACCTGATCTAAGATTGAAAATTACTGACAGGTTTATACTTGGACCTTTATGTTGAATAGAAAAATAAGTCTGTAGAGAAGAATCAAGACATAAATAGGAACATGCAGGAACATTTTTCTCTTCTAGGAAATTTAGTTAAGTCATTCCAACAACATTTTTGCAAAACAAGTACTGTTACCTGCTTTGGTTTTTTTTGCAGTGAAGTTAGCATCAGTGAATTGGAATCCAACAGGCTGAAGCTCTTTACCATGATCGACAAATTCAGTATAAAAATAGGAATAGTGTCTTATTCTCTTTCCCAAATTTATTCTTTGTTTCAGAGAAACAAATTTTTCAGAAGTTTTCTAAGGGCACAAAAAGAAGGAAAATTCATCCTGATTTTTATGTTGTTCAATGTATGTCTGGTTTTTCGGTCTGCTTATCAGGATTTGTGACCTCCATCCTGCATTTGTAGCCATAGTGAATATAGGAAAATTCACCCACAGACCCCGTTACAGGGTTAGAGCCTATATGAAGATCATCAATGGCATTTTCAAGAGGTCTGAAGAAGAGGTGTTCAAGTACTAGTGACCTGTAAATGGGCATTTATCCAGTAACACAATTAAGCACACAATAATGTTTAAGTACAGTAAGTACATTCCACTGCAATTAATGTAACTATGTATATGACATAAATAAAATACATGTTTAAATTCTTTGTTGGATCATAAAGTTCAGCTCAGAAATGATCAATTTCAATATCTTACATGTATCCCGTGTGTGGTGGGTTGACCCTGTCTGGGGGCCAGGTGCCCACCAGAGCTGCTCTATCACTCCCCTCCTTCACTAGACAGGAGGGAAAAGGTGTAACGAAAAGCTTGTGGGTCGAGATAAGGACAGGGAGAGATCACTCACTAATTATCATCATGAGCAAAACAGACCAAACTTAGAGAGGGAATTCATCTAATTTATTACCAAGCAAAACAGAGTATAGGAGTGAGAAATAAAACCAACTCTTAAAACACCTCCCCCCACCCCTCCCATCTTCCCGGGCTCAACTTCACTCCCGGCTTCAACCTCCGCCCCCCTCAGCGGCACAAGGGCACGGGGAATGGGGGTTATGGTCAGTTCATCACACGTTGTTTCTGTCGCTTGTTCATCCTCAGGGGGAGGACTCCTCTCATCGTTCCCCTGCTCCGGCATGGAGTCCCTCTCATGGGCTGCAGTCCTTCACGAACTTCTCCAACGTGAGTCTCTCCCATGGGCTACAGTCCTTCATGAACTGCTCCAGCGTGGGTCTCTCCCACGGGGTGCAGACCTTCAGGAGCAGACTGCTCCAGTGTGGGTCCCCCACGGGGTCACAAGTCCTGCCAGGAGCTTGCTCCAGCGCGGGCTTCGCACGGGCCGCAGCCTCCTTCAGGTGCCTCCACCTGCTCCAGCGTGGGGTCCTCCACGGGCTGCAGGTGGAATCTCTACACCCCCTCATCCTCCCTCCATGGGCTGCAGGGGGACAGCCTGCTTCACCATGGTCTTCACCATGGGCTGCAGGGGGATCTCTGCTCCGGCGCCTGGAGCACCTCCTCCCCCTCCTCCTGCACTGACCTTGGTGTCTGCAGAGTTTCTTACATCTTCTCACTCCTCTCTCTGGCTGCAAAAGCTCTCTCTAGCTGTTTTTCTCTTTCTTAAATACTTTATCACAGAGGCGCTGATTGGCTTGGCCTTGACCATTGGTGGGTCCATCTTGGAGCCGGCTGGCATTGGCTCTATCAGACACAGGGGGAGCTTCTCGCAGCTTCTCACAGAAGCCACCCCTGTAGCCCCCCCACTACCAAAACGTTGCCATGCAAACCCAACACTCCGTGGCACCACTATTTCAGTTGCTTCATGGTAACTAAAAATGTTGTGTTGTCATGAAAAACATGTTCTCTGTAAGCAAGTCTTTTAGGTCTGCCCTCAATATAAGTAGTATTGTATTTGCATATACTCATTGCAATTTGAGAGAGAAAAATCACATTTTATGACCCTGAAAAAGGCAAATAAAAAGGATGCAAAAGTTTAGTCAGGATCACCTCCAGTTATAGAGATTATCCTTTTCAACACCTTCAAATTAATTGGAACCATGTTTTAAATCATCCTGTCATCCCTGTGGTATTAATACAGGTTTAGCTACCCAGGGTGCCTTTTTTGTTAATGCTTTCAAATTTCCCTTTGATTTGAGGAGCAACATAAATATTTCCTCATTATTCACTGTTCTTTCAATTCCTTAGATGTTAGAAAGTTTATTCCTGTCTTAAGTATCTTTGAAGAGAAATTCTCTTCAACATCAGAAATGAAACAGGCTAGAAGCACAAGCAAGCTTTGACAAACAAAGGAAATTTTCCTTTATTCTACCTGTTTGACAAGCGTTTCTTGCAACTTCAGTGTGTTTCACTTTTTTTTGTCCTACTGTGAGAACATTATTCCCCCAGCTAAAAATAACACCATGTTCACTTGGCTCACCAGTTCTCTCTTGCATTATGTGTGGCTTGTACTATCATTCAAACACAAAAATGAACAAGCCATCACCTGCTCAGGAAAGTGTGCTCACTGCTCTTGAGCAAAGACTGAGAGCACTGCCTTGAAATTATGGAGCGCTTGAGCCCAAGGAAGAAAAAAGCAGAACACTGAACCCTTGGCTTTACATATATCAGTAGTCTAAATGACTTGTGAGATTTTAGTGGATTGGGTAACTGTTCCCAGTTTCACTGCGTCTACGATCAGAAGGCTTAGATCTTCTGACATACCACATACCACGAAGACAATGAGGCTTACCCAATAATTCCTGCATGAGACATGAAATATCAGGCCTTGAGTGAAGAATACAAGTTTACATCATTTTACTGCAACAGTCAGAAAATATAGACCTCACTTCCAGTCTAAACTTGTACTGTTTAGACTTCACCCTCTAGAGGTGCCATTTCTTGGTACGTTAGAAAGCCGTGAATTATTAGACAATTCTTTCTGATCACTTTTTGACTTTTATTTCAGATAAATAGAAAAGAGCTTCTTAACACTTTCTAGAATTCAAAACTTTCTGTAACTGCTCATCATGTGCACATCAAAACTGAAGCTACGTTTTAGTCACAGATACAGCAGTTCATGATAGAATTACAGAAGTGAGACATACAAATAAGCTTATTAGCACATTCTTGAAAGGTTTTTAAAGAAGTATTGAACCAATAAACAAGGGTCATAATGTCTCAAGATGTGTTTTTGTCTACCATGATAAATTGTGCTGTGATCTGGCAAGATTTATGAAAACTGAATCTACAAGTCATTCAAATGTAAATACAAACTCACATGCATACTTGTAGAATGTTAAATTTGGCTTACAGAAATGACCATAGAATTAAAGAGAGATTTACAAAGTGAATTTATTGTTTAAGTGAGAATTAATGTTCCCAAATACCTCTCTGCTATATTTGTCCGGCACTAGTCATTACAGCCCAATTTTGATTCGCAGCAGATTACATCTTGGTGCAGTATTATCCTGTTCAACTCAAATCTTAGTTATGCGGTTTTGTTTCTTTTTTACAAAGAAGTATTTGATTACATTATACTACCTGAAGAAAGAAATGCTTTGTTCTATTTTAAATATTGGAGAAGAAAGTAACTCCTCAGTTACACTGTTGCAGATGTCCCACATGGATTTGTGTTGTTTTGTTTTACTTCCTACTTCTACCTTTTGGTCAACAATGCTTCATTTGGAAAAAGCTTGTCTCCCTTTTATATGTGTCATTGCAGCGGAATAAGCCATCAAACAACCTATATCAGGCTCACTATTTTAGATTTACTTTTATTTATCAAAGTATCTGGTTATTTTAATACATAGTTTAGCATTTTAAGCATCAGTTAGTTTCTGCATATATTCAAAATGAAACAAAGGTAGCTCAAAAATGCTAACAGGACTAAGGGCAAAATTTAATATTCCAACAAGCTGAAAATTTTGGGGAAGTTGTGAAATTTCTTTTTGTGGTGAAGATAGAGTAGGAGGAGAGCTTGGAGGGGTGAGCAATGTGTGAAGGAACAGGGGGAGGGCATGGGAAAAGCTCATGGGAAGGGCTTTTGTCTCTTTCCATATCTTTATTTTCTTCCCTTCCTTGGTTTCTTTATTCCTCTTTCCCCACTTTAGTTATGCTTTCTTCTTGGCCAAGCAGCCCACCTCCTCTTTTTCAGGCTGCCCTTTCTCACTTTGCACAACTCCGCACAGCGCTGACAGAGGACAGGCAGGAAAAGACTCGGTCAAACTTGTTCCACGTGAGGGGAACAGACAGGACAGGGCTGTAGAGGCGAGAGGTGGTGCCCAGGTGGCAACTCCAGGGCACTCGCTCTGGAGCACAGCTCCCTACCTCTGCTGGGGGAGGAAAAAGCAGGGACAGAAACTGCAGCCAATGTCAGGGTTGGGAGCAAACTACAATAAAAAAGAGTAAAATTAGCAATCATAACAAATGGTTTATACAAATGCCAACCTATTCCCACTATCACATTTTAACCATATGATCTATGTTCCCATGACTCTTTGTAGTCACCTCTGGTCTCCGATGCAGGAATATAATGACTGAGAAAACAGACTAAGTAAAGTTTGAAGGAAGTTAATAGCAAATCCTAAACCAGAATTAGCACACTTAAAGACATCAGTCCCTAAAGAACATTTCCTAACCGACAGGTACCTAACATGCAGGTTTTATCTGAAACTTCTTTTTTAATTATTGTTCTCAGCTGTGAACATGAGAACTGGATAAAGTATTCCAACAGCAGTCATGGCAGCAACACACACAAATATAACCTTTTTGTCCTTATGTTATCTAAATATACTGATACTGCATTAGTCTTTCTGAGCACTGTTTTGGAGGAAGACCTGGGAGTCTCAGATTACTGTCTCCTGCCTGGAAAACACTGCTCACATTCCTGTTCTTTACAAATTCCTTTCTATTTGGTAATAATAAAATATTTCATTTAGTTATGCCAGCTAACCAAGGATCCAGATGGTTTCATACCAGGGACCTGTTTTTCTTATTACTTCACAAATTTCTGCATCACTTTCAAACTTCATCAGCCATGATTTGGTGTGCCTCTTCCAAGCAATGGGTATTAAATAGCACATGGGCCAAGGAGTAATTACTTTGTGTCTTCTCTAGAAATACAGAAACTCAGTTTGTGGAATTTTTGTCAGACCTACTACCTTGCCATTTAATGTGTGCTACATTGATTTTGTGTTATTCTTCTCTCTAAATTAAAATGTTGTAAGGCAAAAGATAGTACCTTATGGAAATGTAACATTGATCCTGCTGTCTTCTTCAAGCAAACGCATAATCTTCCAAAACAGGAAGCTTCTAGCTTCTCAATTCATAGGGTGAGTATGTATAGCAATCACAAATTTTTCAACTACAACTCTTTTCTCTTAATCCTTATGGATTCTATATACAACCCTCCTTTAATTTTTCAGTTACCATGTCCAGAAGCAGGCATCTAGTTTCTGATAGGGTTGGTTCTGACATACCTGCCTCCCAAATACAGAATAGGTAGCTATTTGATATTTTAGCTTTCTGTATGTTGTTACTGACATTTTTCTATTTCCATTCAGTGCTATATTATAGTAGCATTATACTATAATAGTACTACTGTGACAATTCTTTACTTTTAACCAGTTTTTAAAAAAATCTTTCTTCGAGGGTTTTTTTCCTTTCTTTTATCCATTTTCTATAATCTACTTTTTTTCTGTTACATTCAATGCTATAATTTTCCTTGTTTCTCTGGCTTGTTATGAATTTTCTTCCATTTCTACTCTTAACCAATACATAGTTTAAAAAACATGAGTATTGTCAACTTTTTCCTTTTATATAGTAAAATGGTCTTAATGTGATTCCCAAAAGTCATTTACATTTTCCTCTTCGGTACTTCTTTCTATTATTTAGCTCATAGTTCTTTTTCATAATGAAATCATTCCTAATATAAAATTTTCGTATGCCTTGGGCAGCATCTTTTGACTGATGAAGATATAATCTATAATTTTTAGAAATTCTAGCGATATTTAACTCTTTGTATCTTTCTATCAAGCCTCTCAGGTTGAAGTCCCCTATGACAATATAGATGTTTTATTTTGTTTTTTCTAAACATAACAAATGTGTCCTTAGGGAGCCAATCATCTTCTTTCAGCCTCACTCAGAAACAGCCTTTTTCACAAAATGTAACCTAACTTTGTTTTCATCCACTTACAGAGACCATTACCACTGATGCTAGCATTCTAGTCCTATGAATCATACCATCAAGCTTCATTAGTGTTGGATTTGTCAAATATGTACTCATAAATGAGTAACTTCTCATGCTTTGGATTACACTCACCCCAAGAATTCCACTGCTGAGTTATGGTTCCAGTTTATATAATCTCACTGTACCAAAATTTTGAACTAAATCTTTCATCTTTCAGTTTTGCATTTTGTTTCAGTGTCTTCTATCTCAATAAAGCGCTTCAATATGAAACCATAGCTGGTTAAAAAAAGACCCTGGGCAGTAATATTGCGCCACTCCTTTTTGATACAGTTTAAACAATGTTTTGCAGTCTTCCCATGTGATAATTCTCACTGGGCTTGCCCAGTAGTCTGAGCCCAGGACTCCCCCTTTCTCTCTGTTGCCCTGAAGCCATGTGTCATTTCAAGACTGCCAGTTATATTAATCTTTTTTTTTTTCTATGCTGCCTACACAACTCAATACTAAAAGCGTAAAAAGCATCACTTCCAACCTCTCCTATCACACCAGCATCAGAAACTGTGCTAAGGGAATGTAAGTAGCCTCTTAAAACCTATTTTCTTCAGTCAATTTTGTCCAAAAATATACTTCCTTGCTTTCATATTTGTTTTGAAGCCTAAAGTTTAACCTTTTCACACTCTAGCCTATACAGTCATTTTCACAGGCCAAATCAGTCTATTAGCAGCCTATTTTTACCTTCCTGGATTGATCCAACCAAATAGACACTTGCTTAGCAGTTGCACTCTATCCTGTAACGTTTGTGAAATCAAAATGACAGCTTTCAACCACAGCAGAAGAGAATTCAATGAACCAATTAAATCATCCTGAGCACTGATATTCATTTGATAAACTGTTGACTATGACAGTAAGTGGGCACAACGATAATTTTTTATGTATTTGCCAGGCTATCTCATGAACTTAATCATAAAGCCTGAAATAATGATACAGTATGTCCCTTTCTTTTTATGTATAAATTTATATATGGTATAAAAATTATCAATGTACTTGTATGACAATTAAGCCAAATACAAATTTGCATACATTATTAAATTTATAACTAGTCATTTTCCATAGGCTGATAGTGGAACCTCTACTGATTGCCTACTTGCTCAATGCTGAATTCTATCACCTCTTTTAGCTAAGTAATATTACAAGGGATTTGTTCATGCTCAAGGCATGGAGAATACTCCTGATGCAATATCACCATTTAAAATGTCAGCTGCAAACATCTTTGGTGATAATATAATTCTAACATTCTGTCCTCTGTAGCAGCAGTGACCTCTAAAACAGATGACTTGACATCATGACCTGCTGGGAAAAGTGGGGCCTGTATTACAAAGTCACCAACTTTTACTTGTCTTTTATCAGAATTTCCCAATGAATATCTGCTCTAAATAAAAAATGCTGCCTCTTAAACATTCTTTAGCAAATTAGGGAAATAATAGTTTGTGAGGGAAAATAAATGTCCAAAGCTATAAAGAAAGAAAATTTACTGAATAAGTGTCAAGATATAGACAACATGTACCTTAGAGCCCTGTGTTCCAGTAACATGAATTAGAAGAGAAAATGGTTTCCATGAGCACAGAATGCTGCTAGACATCATTGCCAAAGAAGATATGCACATCTCATGATACCTGCCAAAAGAAACATGGATGTGCAATAATCCCTAATAAATGAATCATAAAGCACACAAACAGAAATCACTGTTCTTCTTACTACCAAGCATAGCACCAATGGTCAAACTTTAACAAGCCAGGTCTTGATCCAGCAAGATCCTTTCAAATTTTGATTAAACACACCCATTGTTTAACTGGTGTCATTTATGACTACACTATTATTTATTTTTATGTTGGGGGACATGATTGTGTGAGCTTAATTAGATTTCTGAGGCTAAAAATAAATTTTGGATAATGGTGGAAAAAAGTTTACTTTTTAATATCAGGTCTGTCAACTGCTCTCATTTGGAAAGGATAAAAAGTGAAATAGAACAAGCTCTTCCTAACAGTAAATGGCAGTCAGGTTATGTGACAGGTTGCCAGAGACGACAAGATCCCACAGTTTTTCATAATATAAAAATAGAGAATTGTCCATCTTCATCAAATTAGTAGGAAATTTCTACTGTCCCATTCCTAATGGAATTGTACTTATTCTGCCAAGGTAGGTGAATTTTAAAGCACTCCTGGAGAAGAAATCAGAGAAGCTTACTGTAAGTACCCATTGTCAACGAACTACACTACCTTCATTTGCTCTCTCTTAAATAAAACCACATAGATAAGACAACAAATAACCACCAAATTCCCAATCCTTCTAGACAGTTGGATTGTAATAACTGAAATTCACATCCAATCAATGCAAATGTTATTAGGCCATGTGTTCCTTTTTGTATGTTCCAGCTGACTGGATTGTTGAGTTAGTCCACAGAAGAGCAATGTACTTCGGTTTCCTTTCAAGGATCATGGATTACCAAGCGACAGAGTCATTAAAATGATTCCTAAGGAGAAAAAAACAATTGACATTAACATTAATCTTGGGGAAAAAACCATCAAATTAATTTGGCCAGAGGCACTGACTACATGTATTTTTAAAAATCATTAGGACTAGTTCTTGGCGTATTTAAAAATCAGCCAGGATAGGATAGAAGACAAGAAAAGAAAATGTATGTGTGAGTAATGGAATGCAGAAGACAACACACTGTACCTGGTAGACAGTGCATCTACTACGGAACAGTAATCCCGTCCATATGGGGGCCAAATATAAAGGGAAGGGAAAGAACAGCAATCTCAGCTCTTTTGCAGAGGGGAACAAAAGTTAAAAACATTTTATAGGACTGAAGGAGAAAACAATTCTACCAGGTATGAGGGAAGGAAATACAGGAGTGGTTTGTATCAGACTGTCCATGATCCTATCTTACAGACTTATCTGTATACAAGAGTCCAGCAATATGCACAAATACAGGTTGAATAAATCACTTCAGATTTCCAGTCTATCATTTGTCTACCTGTTTTGTTAGATCCCATGAAGCTCTATGTAATTTTCTTATTGGCCTTGCTGATGAAGTTAACACAGTCCCTTACTTAAGAGCACTACTACTAGTAGTAGTATATTTAGTGTCAGAAAAATAAAGACACTATCCTTATGTCAACCCTTATATAATCCTGATGGTACAGATATCAAGGAAACAGAAATAACTGCTATTTACAATTAAAATTAAAGACATGGACAATCACTAAAAAGAATATATATTTTTTAATGGTACCTTTCTCTTCCATTAACTTAATAGCCAAGATCATACTGGGGATAATCCAAGGTTTGAAGACAATTTTCTGTGAATAAAAAGACAAGAATGAAATACTGCATATGGTCAGATAGTAAAAATGTCTGTGGAAACAAATTATCCACCAGTAATCCAATTACTTCTTACTTGCAGAACTTCCATCTGTTAATTATCTCCATTCATTCTGAGTCACTTCTCCGTTACTGAGATTCATTAAAGGTCCATTCAGGTCTCTGAAACTATTTAACATCTTTTGTTTCCAAAAAGGTACAGCATCATCAAGTTTTCAGACCTCAAAGGTAGAGTTATGTCATAGAATCATAAAATCATATTTATGTACTTTGCATTGTAGTCAAATAAGTTGGAACACAATAACTGATCTACCATGTTTTTACTGTTTTATCACTATTTAAAAGATTCTTTATGTACTTTTATGATTTCTAATATCAGCTGGAGATTAGCAGCAGTTTGATGCCTGTCTACCTAAATACCTGAAAAAAATCAAATCTAGTATCCACATACAATCAGACCTTTCTGCTTTTATTACATTGGCCCCTCATCGTGGTTCGGTACCTATTGAGAACAGTTCAGTTTTCACATTAAATATGTTTTGAGAATGTGTATCCATGTAACTATTTAAAGATTTAGATTTGAGTGGAGGCATTCTAACAGACACTCAGTATGAAAACTGGACTCCTAAGATTACAATCACCATTAGGACTTAAACACAATGTAAAATTTAGCCATCCTGATGTCCAGAGGAACGGTAGGATCTTTATTACAACACAAAAATTAAGAGCAACAGTTAGGCATAAAAGAAATTTAAAAAATCAATTTCCCCAAAATAGCAACTGAGCAACATTGTAGGAAATATTAAGGTCTGGGAGATGTCCAGGTCTGTCTTGTCAAAGGTACTGAGAATTCTCAACTAAGACTAGAATATTCTATCTCTACTTGGAATTCACAAGAGCTGAAACAAAATTAGTGCTTCCGGCTTTGATTAGAGAGGCAGAAACAAATGTCCTTCCTTTGTTTAATATTTAGCACAGTCATCAAGGATGAGAAAAATCAGGGTATTTATATAGAAATATATATGTAGCATATATGTGTATATCATATGCATTTTATTATCAAAGCATGTATAAATCCTTTTTCTGTGTTTCTGAAGCATATGTAAATCAATGTATCCTTCAAGGTGACTCTGAATTATGTGTGGAAACCTGTCGCCAGTGAATACATATTAACTCAAAATGGTTCATCTTAAACAGGCAAGCACTGAAATAACTCATCACCCAATTGTTGGCCTGCTTTTCAGTGTGGTGTTGTAATTAAATTTCTTTCAGTACGGAAGGATAGATCTGAAATTAATTTGTTCGTAATCCACATGACTATTCTAACCACTTGGATGGATATTGCATGAAAAGGTGGGTATCAACTCTTTCATCTTCATCTGCATGTTCTGAGGATACACTTCTTTTGAACAGGTAGACTCAGTAAAATCCCTGTAATATCTTAGCTCCTTAATGAAGCCAAAAAAAACTTCTGCCACATAGACATGGAGAAACTTTATTCAAAAAGTACTCTGCAATCATGAAAATATCTCTGTACATTTTAATAATTAACATCTTCATATACTCTATCATGTATAGACCTGGAATTGTGTAGGCAATATAACCTACTCTGCAGTTAGATACTAAGAGTAATAGTAATACTGATATTTTCTAACAAAGTAACTTAGAAAATGATGGTGTAAACAAAACAGACTTCTGTACTGAATAATTCTGTTACATCGAAGGCTTTAAAAGCCCTAACCCTGATATTATGGAGATGCCTGGATTCTTTAAGCTAACTTATTTCATGTATTCTAGGCTGCATTTGAGACAAAAAAAGCTGAAAGTCCATACTCTGTATCTTATTAAAACACATCACAGTGTGTTACAGGTTAAATGAAACCAAAACAACTAAGACGCTTTTAGGACACTGCAGAAATGTGGAATTTCTCTTTTTTTGCCAGTTTACCTGCTTTATCTTAACTGACACTGAGTAAAAGGCTCCACAATGCCTTCTGTGAACTTTCACATAAGGCCCTGTTTACAATCCTTGTTTTAATAGATTGCTAGATTGTTTCAATAGATTCCTAGATTGTTTTAATAGGTTAATAGATGTGGAAACTCACTGAAATTTTTACTGCTTTCAGATCAGAAGAGAAAAATTTCAGTGTGAATTTTGACTTTATTAACAAAAAGACATTTAGAAGAAGGTTTCCAGCTATGCATTCAGTACATTGCCTGACTTTTCCAGGATCACTATTGACAGTATTAGAATTGGTATCTTAGATTCAAATATTCATTCTAATAGAGGAATATTATTTTTCCCCTATTTTCATGTGAATTTAGCTATTGAGAAAAGTATTTGTTTGGCTGTTTGGAGATTACAGCCTTTTTTCCAACAGACAAGAAGAACGATATGAGTAACAGCACTTGAAACACCCCATTCTTAATACTCCTCATCAGTATTGTAGTCTCTACAGGACAACATTTGGAACTTCCATCACTTCCAGGAGAGTAACCAGATTTGCACAGACATCATGGAAACAGAATTTGGCCACCAAATCTTTATAACCAATGAGTGTGAAAGACAAAATATTCACTATGACTAGCAGACCACAAATTGCATTTGTAGCCTTAAGACTCAAGACAAAACCACAACTATAATTACTAAAGAACTAAACTGAAAGAACAACAGACACCTTCTTCCCCAAATATTATTCTACTTACAAATTAAAGAAGACATTTGGAACTTTTGGGACATATTGAAAAACTTCATATGCTTCCAGTAGCTGTTTTTATATTTTCACGGAATTAGTCTCCCTTAGTGCACAAAGCTACTGATTACCTCTGACACTGGTTTCCATTAGAACCTGAGAAAACCTCCAACTAAACATGGACTCAGTCTTTTCTGCAAAGATGTCACATAAAATGCTGGAGTTTTAGTTACAAAAAGAATTTAACTACCCCAGAGATACATTCACACTGCATTGACAGCCACAAAGATGGCTTTCTAGGACTCTCTTGTTACAATAAGTTAGGAGGCACAGTTTACGTTTTTCACTCACACTATGGTTCGACAGATATGATAATGGATCCTATTTCAGTGTTTATGAAAAACCTGTAACACGCCAAGGGTGTCTTTCTTACAGCTTTGGTTGCATAACAGGCAGTTACGAGCTGTTAGTGTGAGCTATACAGAATAAACTCATGGAGTTAGATAGCTTAGTTTAAAAATTAAATTCTTTATGTGTAAGAAATAGTTCCTTAATATTGAGGAATTGCTAATACTAAGATGGAAAAATGTTTAGTGGGGCAAACGCATTATATTGACATGAGAACAACCTTCTAAACTTGGCTGCTTGAAAAGGATGTAATTTCCAATAGCTAATCAAATCAAATCTATTTCAAGATATATTAGTCAGCCTTCTTGGAAGCCTATAATTAGTGAGCCATTAGTTGGGTCATCATTTTCATATGCAAAATCTGATGCTAAATAGTGTGCATTTCTTACATTTACTTTTTTTTCTAAGTTATGCTAGGGAACACAAAATGAAATAAAGCAGTGTATGTGAAAGAAAAGGCTCACTAAAGTTTCAGCTCATTATTTTCAGAGAGATCTTTCAAGAGACAAAAACATAGAGGATGTCATTTCCAAATGGACATATGTATATCTATTTAGGAAAAAGGACATGAATTCACAGGGTGGCAGTGTCAACCAATAAAACATAGGCAGAAACCCCTATTTTTCCTCTTCTAGTTCCACCACAGTCCCAAATTCTGTGAACCATCCACTTCAATGTGCACAGCTAATAGCTGCAGAACAGAGATCTGATATCAGTCACTGCAGGTTAAAAGGTAATAATTAGCTCTGAGGTGAGCATAAAAAAAGAGAGCAATACAAGGTGCGTAAGGAGAGTTATTGTCCATAAAGGGTCAATGTGAATTTGTTTAAGCTCTATAACTTCAAAGAATGTCAGTCTGAACTTTTTTCATTTCTGCTGTTGTCTTTGATAAATCCAAGTAAGGAAGCTTGACAGCCTCATACCAAGTTACTGAAGTTGTCCAGTAAAGAGCACAAATGAAAAAAAGAAAGCAAAGTAAAAAATTCAAATAAAGAATGATGAGTTCCTTGACTTTATGTTAAAAAATATCTCTGGAAATCAATCAAATGTTGAATGTTCAGTGCTAAATCCCTGCCAGACCATATTATCCTTGTTGATTTATTATTAGAGCACAGCACCAAAGGGATGCACACATCTACTAGTAAATAATGCAAAAGATAAAAAGGACTCTGCCATTACTATTGTAACTTGTAAACTTATGGAGAAATGACATATTGGTTGGGTGTTTCATAAACTGCTAGGCCTATATCAGTGAAAAATCATTCATATGTGCGTTCTTAACCTAGGGTAGATCAGCAACCTCTGCCTGTGCTCAGTCTCAAAGGTCCTTCAAGTTCCATTTCTGAGCATGCAGAGAAAGGCTCCAAGCTAAGGAGCTTGCACCTAAGTCTAGAAAGGTCACATTGACTTAACTGTTAGCAAATTCTCTCCCTTGATCATGCCCAAGAAATGTTTGATCTCACTGGTACAGGTCAAACCCCTCAGAGAATGCACTTTGCATGCAGAAACATCATTCTGGTAATAACAAAAAGGTTTAAGAATGTAGACAAGATGAGCCATGCCACTCAACTCAGGGCCAGCAAACACTTTCTGGACTAAGTTCAAGAAGAGTCTTCAAATCTAGAGCCTAGTGATTAAGTTTTGCTTCTAGAAGACAGATTTTAGCCCCATTAGGCTAACAGAGTAACTGAATTTTGGCCTCTTTTTGTTTGACAATTGTTGCAATGACTATTATAATAAGAAAGGGAACACCACTACCACCTACAATTGTAGACATTAACTTGTTTCTGGTTATACATGGTTCCTGACTACACCAGAAATACAGTAGCATTTCCCTGCAATTGCAAATACCTCAGCTCAAATACATCTTGCTCAAAGTTGAGTTTTACTATCGGTATATGCAGAGACACTTTATTGTCTCCATGTACTGTACTGAGAGTGGAGGCATATTTCTACCCTTGGACTCCAAAAAATCCCTAGGAGAGAGTAGGCCTGAGTGCCGCTTTACTGAGAGCCTAGTCCAACGTATTGCAAGTGCATTGAATCTTTAATGAATACTGGGTTAGCTTTGAATTCGATTGTGTAGGAATTCACTCATTTAATTCATTCATTTTGCAGCCATTACAATTATTTTGTAAAAAAGGAGAAAAATCTATAGATGTAACAGAGTGAGCAGAATAACATACTTTGAGGTTTTAAATAATATTAGTCTAATCTTAGGCAGTAGCAGGTATGTATTCATTTTAGATTCATAAAAGGCACACACTGGGCACAGTGACATAATTTTCTTAACTGAAAAACAAACTTAGCATAAAGACCACTCCAGGCCTTGTCCTCTCACTATGTTACCTCTGATACAGGAAGAGGGAAATGATGTATAAGATTTACACCACATATTGAATGTGAGGATTAACATGCTCAGGCTTCTGTGGACCAACTAGAAAAGCTAATTCCAGAATTAGTGACTCTAAACCAGGATACTCATCAATTTCCACGTACTTCCTCAGGATTAACTCATAGATTTATTCTGTCACTATGTAGGAAAGAAGCAAATAAATTATGCTTCAGTGAAATTAGGCTGGCATAAGCAAAGTATGAGCAAGAGCCAGAACATACCTTGTTTTCCACTTGCAATTCAAGACTACAGGCCCTCAAACTTTGCAGTCCATGGAATATCTTTCAGCATTATCTGTACCTCTGCATTAGCTGTCTCTAGAGATGTTTATAAATGTGATATATGAGCTCATAAGGTGGCTGCCTCATATCCTGTGCAGTTTAGGATCAGTGGAAATGTTGCATAAAGCAGACATAGTAAGAATTTGGCAGTCACATGCATGTGAATAATTTTTATAATGAGGGTCAGAGGTGTAAAGTAGAACAAAGTTATTAGATCATATTCTCCAACTTAGTGAGTTCCCTGTCCCGGTAACCTTCAACCCTCAGATTGCTGAACTGCATGAAGAACAGTGCTTCTATAAGAAAAAACAAAATCTTTTATACAAATACTATACATGCAGGTTATTTCATCATAACTAAATTTAACACAACAGGGCATGTTGGCAAACACAGAGCACCAGCTGTCAGCACTCAGAGTTGACATGGTTATTCTTTGTTCAGTTAATTATCTAGGTTGGTTCATTGCTATATTGCAGTCTAATTATAGTAGAAGTTATATGATCACTTCTTTTACTGATCATTTGGCTCTATGGATCAAATCTTACTTTCAAAAGCAAAATTCATTTGTAATAATTTGGAGCTTTAGGTTACAGACATGAGCACTAGGACTAATCTTCTCATTTTCGTTCATAATTTTAATGGCAGAAGTGGGGTTTTTTTATTATTCTTAAAACAATCGCTTTGTTTCAGATAAACAATATTATATGTGGTAGAAGTGCAAATTGCACCTTAGACTGCCTCCTAGAGCTCTGAATGCTCTGAAATACTTAGGTTCTGGGAAGAGAGAGATTTTGGACTTACTTTTTTTTTTTTTTTTTTTAATGTAGCTCCACACACAGCAATCACAAAAAGGAGAGCCTCAAAACACTTGTCTAAGAGTTTGTTCACAACAGGCATCGTATGTAACAGGCTTTTGAAATTTGATAGGGAATGGAAAGTTTTGACTCAGTGGGCTCAGATGTATTTTTATGTTATCAATAGGCAACCCAACCCACACAGCCCATTCTTCTGTTCCTACTGAGAAGCAATGGAAATTCCATGAGAGTCTCTACTAACGAAGCAAGATAATAGCAAGTGCTACTTCTGAATAAAAAACAAGTTCTCACAAAAGCCAATTGTATCCATACGCTTTGTATGGAGAGTCTTGTCATACATGTTGGTCACGTGGAACCATTAAACTGAAAGACACAGATTTTTCTTAGATTTGTTGGGCTTTAAGTAATTACTTTCCAGATTCAGATTTGTGCCATTTTGTATGAATTTCAGAATGGTACCAATTATGTTATTTAGTCTGGGAAGTACAGGGAAGTAAAATAAATGGGAATATACTGTGTCACCCCTTTAAATAAAAGTGCTTACAAGGCATTTTCTAAAAGAATTATGAAAATCTTAATGCTCAACAGAAAGGTTACTGCTTGCATCTGGGTTTGCACATGCAAAGAAATGCTACTGAGGCATCATGAAAGCTTGTGTTTGTCCTTAATAATCTAAGAAAAAGCTTTACTCTGTACACTCGTACTGAACTTCTCTCTAATGTGGCACTGCACCACACATCAAGTTTTTATCTCTTCAATTCATAATATAAAAGTCCATTTATAGCACAGAATAATGGGCATATTTTATTTCCAATTAAGATTACTCATCTGTTCACACCCACCAAGATTTCTACTGTGCTTTTAATTTATCATTGCTTACTTTACTTACGCACCCAGTTTAATCACAGTAGCACCAGGAATCAGATCATTATAACCAGACCTGCACTGAACTACTTTAATCTTCTTGAGGGAAAAAAAAGAGTGTGATAGAATCTTTTACATTTAAAGTACTTGAGCTGTTATTTTTTTTTCTTAAACAACATTACTTACCATCTTGCATTTTATTTCAAAGCTGCTTAAAACAACAAGTTTGACATATCAGTTCGAGTACCATGACTCCAAAAAAAATGTTAACTGTATCCAGAACCATACAACATGAAGATAGATATTACAAAGAGAAAGAGTTGATTTGATGTAGCACTAATTAACAACAAAACCAAAAAGGATGTAAAGGCAGAGCCCTTTAAAATCTCAGCTCAGGACTAAAGTGTGTTAAAATTCCTTAGAATGGTCTTTTATTTTTCCACACTTTTGCACATTTAAAAAGCACCACAGAAATTTTCCAATGTTTATGTATTTCTGTGCAAGAGAGACCCAGATCCAGGAAATACGGAAGATTAAGACTGAGGTGTTCTGAGAAAGCTGCCTCAGGAATATAGGAAAGTTATTTTAGAAACAGCTCCACGCCAAGATCAAAATGCTGTGTTGAAATAATAGAGAACTACATGTAAGAATTACTACTGCTTGTGATATGCAGAAGAGGTGAAGGAGTGTGAGTCCTGACACTGCAAATACATGAAGGGTTAGGACCGCAGTGAATCACAGTAACAACTGAAGTATCCTCTCTCACAATCCTCTGCTACGAAGGCATTTCCAGGACGGAAATCTCATGGTTGAAATATACCATTTTAGAAATAAACACTATTTAGGTTTAAAACTTTGCTGCTTGTTAAATTAGCTCCAAATCTTTCACTCAAGGAAACAGAGGGCACAGGCTTGTTTTCTTGTTAAGAGTTATTTTGCACCATATAGCAGGGATTTATTCATACTGGCTGCAAATGCTAGAGGCATTTTCAGCTCTACAATGCAGCAGTGCAGCTCATCAGTGAAAGTTCTTAAAGCTAGTGAATATTTTTATTTTCGTCACTAGAAAAATACATCATCACTGTTGCATACAGATAGTTGAACTTATTTTATTTTCTAGGTGTGTACTTCTAAACTCAGGTTGGCATCAATATTGTAGTCACTTGGCAAGCTTCCTCATGAAGCAGTTAGTCAGCAAGAACTTCAATCAGTAGAGAAGCAAGAAGTCCCAAAGGTCATTTTCCAAAGTGAATGTTTTAGGTTGTGAATACCTGCTGGCCTATGAAATGCTCTGTTTATTGTCATGAAAAACGACTGTCTAGACTGTTTCAGGGAAGTCCTGTGCAAGAAGCACAGAGCAGTGAAATGCTACTATACTGACACTTGACTCTATCTGTAGCCCCTTCAAACTGCAGCCAGCGTAAACAAACACAACCTTCAGGGTCT
Organism: Balearica regulorum gibbericeps; assembly: GCF_011004875.1. Lineage (NCBI taxonomy): Eukaryota > Metazoa > Chordata > Aves > Gruiformes > Gruidae > Balearica > Balearica regulorum. The sequence goes on along the minus strand of NC_046188.1, from coordinate 47,501,270 downwards.
GAGACTAACCAGAGTAAAAATAACCACTGTAGAACAGAAAGGTCATTGTAAACCAGGATGGGACAATATGTAGATTTCCAGCAGTAGTGAAACTGTAAAACCTTAATACGAATACCAGCTTTACATATATGCATTTCTGTTGAAGAAAGTCCTAGCAAAGAAAGAAGGTGAAGGACCAGCATGCATCAGCAGCATACCTCAAAGGCACAAAAATAAAATTTCAGGAAGTGTTTCAACCCAACAACAAAATCCAGTGTTAGGCGTCAAATAATACAATAAAAGCTAAGGTATGCCACAAGACGTAGAAATGTCTAGCCTTAAATACTTTCAGAAGCCAGAGATAAAGCAATGTGCTCAACACTGCAGCTCATGTCAGGAAATAAGATACAACTGCACATATAAACAATTTTGATTAGAAGGAACTGCACTTTTTCTTACAGGCTTTGTGGCACTAGTTGCTTGCTATACATCAGCTTGTTGTTGTACTGGCAATGAGGCTTTTCCTATCAAGCCCAGTCAGCCTTCATTACTTATGGTAATGAGTGACTTAGTTCTTTCGCTCATCTCTTCTTCATTTCAAATGCTACTGTAGAGGAACTACTTTTTTCTGTAAAGCAACTGTAATTTTCAGCCCAGCTTGAAATATTTTTTTTTGTTCATCTGAAGTAGATGAAATTAATCTTATTATTTTTCTTGCAGATGCTCTACAAATAGAAATCTTTTTACAGGTAAAAGGTATTGTAGGAATATTGACACACAAATCTGTCACCCCTACAAATAGCTATCACTAGCAATATACAAAATATCTATATCAGTCCTCAGATTGTGTATAGATTTTGGAAGTTTCCAGGGAACCCTACACCAGATATGCACGTGAATGCACTTTCAGATATTTTGTAAAAATATACCCATCTTTTTAGCAAGTGCATCTTAGGAGAGATTTTTTTATCCTCCTTTCCTGCAAGAAAGGTAAAGCCATCATGGGCTTTTGTATCTTACATAGACGCCAGGACTTGAACAGTATCTTCCTGCACTCCAAGACCACCATTATTCTTACAAAGGAGTTGAGACTTGAAGCCTTCAGAGATAGTGTGGAAAGGGAAATCCTATCCAAATACCACAGGAAATACTTGTTCTAGAGAAAAAACAAACCGGATAGGGAAACAAATTATGGTTCATAAAGAGCTAACCAAGATTTTAGAAATCAAAGTACTTTGGAAGGAAGAAAAAGAGCTAGAAAATAACAAGAATGTTAGCTGAATGAATTTTAATAATTATATTCAAGACAGTTCAGCATTCTACAGTGTGAGGTTGGAGCACACTGTTAAACAGAAGGGAGTTATGGGAATCGGGGGGGTCAGTTCAATGCTGAATAGTGCTATGAATAAAGAGAACTTGATTCTGCAGAATTGTTAATCTGGCCTTTTCACACAACATTAAATTAATTAAATAACAAGACCAAAGCATTTCTCTGCCTGAATTACTCCATTTTTCCCTGAAAGTGATAGAATATAATTATGCTCATATATGTAAAAGGCTCCTGTAAAAAACAAAACCTATTAATCAGTTAATCAGGCCACACTTCAATAGAACCTTTAATGCTGTGCATCCAGAAGTGCTTCACCAAAAGGCAAATTAGGAACTCAATTAATTATGAATTATTTTAATAAATGACTTGTAAACCTGGATTTAAAGGAGCTATACATTTTCCAACACAGCAAATTAACACGGGTATGGGAAACCCAAAGCTAGGATGAACTGCGTCTGGAAACATGACAAACAGAAGAGACTAAAGATTGGTTTAATCTGAATCTAGAAAAAAAATGAATGCTACTGAATTTTGGAGATCCTAATAGAAATCTAGCCCTGTAGGTCAAAGAGGAGGAAGGAAGTATAACATACTTACCATGCAAACTTCCTAGTGGATACCAGCATGCTAGATACATTCTAAGTGCCAAAACTTAGAATAAGATAAACAAAAATTGGTTTTAATGGATCTGAAAAAGAAAAACTTACTACAGGATTGAAGCTAAGTAGGTCACTTCATATATGCTGTGATATGAACACAGACTGAAGTCAGGTACAGGAGTGAACATCAAAAAAACCCTGCATTTTCCATTCCAGGTACCTAATAACTGTGGCATACTGGCATACTCAAAATGTGAAGTTGCTGCAGTACCACATTACTGTGCAGGACCAATGCAGAGGTTTTAATGGTGCCTACAGAGTTAATAACAATTTGTTTTTATGTAAGCATACTGTATTGTCTTTACTGTCATTTAAATAATAATTGTTAGGCTTTCTATTGCTTAAATGCTTATAGCTTACTAGGAGCTTTTTGTTCAGCTTATATGAAGGGAAAAGAAAATTTGTAAACTGCAACCTGCTTAATTCCCTGAGCTACTCAGAGATCTGTACAGTCAAGGCAATAAAATACCATACAATATCATTGCTTATATGAGAAAGGAAAGAATTTTACTATACATGGTACTTGGGTATCATCAACTTTCTGTCTTTTGGTTATGATATCTCCCCTGGCAGCATACAGTTTCACTCCTGTCAGCCCTGCTTCTACCCCTTAATGACTCCTCACCCTTTCCAAGAGTGTGAGCACTTACAAATGGGCCTGACACCTGCCCATTCTCTATTTTGTCTGATAAACAGATGAAAGCCTCCCCAGGCATATGACCAGACTTTGAGAAAACAGAAAAGGATGACTCAGGAGATATAACATCGTCTTTTATTGGAAAGCATGTACCATGCAGAAGCAGGGGAGGTGAGCGGAAGATGGGACAACTTAATATTTAGCTGGATGTCCAGGCATAGAGCCTTCTGTGAATACTTCTCATCTAAAATGTTTTCAAGTGGAAAATTCTTACAACAGTTAATATGAAAATATCAGTCTGTCATCTTCTCTGTAGGCTGTAAAGTGAAAAATTATATATTGCCCCACAATTGTTCCATTGTTTCTGGAGTATATTTTCCCCAAATGGACATTTTTTTTTCTGGCTATATAGTTTTATAGCATGATCTACTACTGTGCTCAGCAGAGAGATTTTAAATAATTACCAAATTAATTTTCTTATTGTAGTAAGTCTGTTACCCCTGGGTTGCATGTGAAACATATTTACCCTTGCTACTTGTATTCATCTTATGTATTTTGGGTTTTATTGAGTATCTTACCAAAGATACTTAAACTCCACTTTCCTCATTCTTTAGACTTTTATCACCAAAATTACTCTTGGAATACAAAGTGTAAAAATTGAGTGACTTATGACCAAAAATTAGAAATGAGTAGCAGGCTTTGTTGAAAGAAACAACAGTTGTAGAATTCATGGTGTATTGGTGCCAGCCTGTGAGAAAATTGTTGCACTACTGGAACAAATCAAGTACTCTAGGGTAGGAAAAGAAAAGTCAAAATGCTATAGAGTCTAGAAAGAAAATAGATTTTAGGAAATCAGAAAGCAAGTTACATTTGGAATTTATCTTACCCAGATGGAAGAGACTAAGGAAGAACCTGTCCAAGAAGTCCTGAGGATTTCCATAGCCTCATTTACGGGGCCATTAAATGTTCAATTTACCTCAAGCAATGTTTTTTGGAAAAAAGGCACATGTATTTTAAATTCATCGCATTGTTTTGCACTCATCAAAGGTGTCATTACATCTCCTGAGTCCTTTGCACAATACAAATCCCACCATTTTCACAGTCTATTTTTCAGAAGCATACATGTATTTCTTGTTTGCATCTGAGGATTTGAAAGATATGAGGATGCATGATATGAAATGTAAACACAAAGCTGGTTTCAGGTAAATATGAGCCTGGCCCAAAATCTGTAGTAAGAGTGGTCATTCACCATTCAATGCATTCAAACCTGGATTATAAGAACCAGACTTCATAACATATATCAAAGCACAAAGATTTTCAACAGTACTGCCCAAAACCAAGAGCTAGTCAAGTGTGCTCTTCTGAAGGCCAGTTCTGCCAAATTCTCAACACCTGATAAACCACGATGAACAAAGCATCCCTAATGGAAGATGTAAAAACTCTCTGATCTCTCATCAATCTCTGGTGAATTCTCTAATATACTGTTCTCAGCCTGTTCTAGTTCACAAATGACATAATCAGCACTTGCTAAACTGCAGTTCTAAAAAAGTCACCAGTGCTTGTAGCAAATTTTGTGCCAGGCTTTACATAATTCTGTGACATTCAGTAGTTTTTTTGTTTGTCATTAGCATTCATTTATTAATAGTAGTATTTATTCCAACTTAGTCATGTAGTCAGGAGATACTAAGTCAAAGACAATTACAGAAGCACAAAAGCAGTTCATAGTTTTATAAACAGTTTGGTATATAAACAGGTCAACCACAACATTGATCTTAAAGGTTTGTGTTCAGCTGTTGTCTAGAAGCACACACAATCCTTTGGCCTTTAACTTCCCATCACTTGGGTCCCCGAACACTGAGATCTATACCCATGCTAGAACAGTCAACAGAGCCAGGATACTGGAACATGATCATCTGGCAAAATGTTTTCCGAGAATGTTTTCTCATGCACTTTTTAGCCCAGCTAGCACTTTCCTAAACAACAGGGGGTCGTCAAGCTCTTTTGGTCCCTCCTATTGAAGCTGTTCCAAGGATGAACAGGGTAATTGAAATTTCACTGTCTAGCTGAGACTTAGCAAATGAGAGCTGATGAATGTGTGGGCCTATACCTGAGGAGCAGAGAACTCTCATGGGAGTGGGAAGCTCTGAACTTCTTACTTTGATTAATATTTGTTATAAAATAGTTAGATATTTGAGAAAGGGCTGGAATTTGTCTGCTGTTGGGACCAATACGCCAACTAACAGGCCAGGGAAAATAGCAATACTGAAACACAGATTGACAAGTGCCATGTCTATACCGTGGGTCTTGGAAGCATACAAACACTAATATCACTTCCCTATTGTTAACAGCTAATAGATTTTTTCATATTGCCTCATGTCTCTGTTGAAGGTTGCCTACCTTCAGCTGAGTGTCTAACACTCTGCAATTTGTCTCTTTAAGAAAGTAATCTGCAGGTATTATCTCTATGCAGCAGTAAAGACATCTTTCTCCCATAGCAAATAGTAATAATGTTGCAACATTACTATTTTCACTAGAACAGAAAATAAAATTTGACTTAGATTAAATTAAAAATTAGTAAATTTTTTTTTATCCCTTAAATAGCTGAAATTAATACTATGAACTGCCTCAAACAATTCTCTGTTGACCCAAATCCATAGACTCATGTCACAAAAGTGATCACAGACTGAAAAATACATTAAAAAAAGATAATTCTGCTTGTTTGTTACTGCTACAATTTACATTTTTATGTCATACTATAATTGTTAATACCATAAATACATTTTCTTCATACGATAATGATAGATTTTTAAAAAAGCCATTTGAGAATTAGGAGGTCTTAAAAATGTTCAGAAATTATACACAGTGATAATATTATTTCTAGATAGAGGAACAAACAAGCAGCTAGGTCCTGCAATGTATTTCTACTAAATCCATTAATTTGAAGGATCCCTTTGACACCCATTGAAACCAGTAAGCATTGGCAAAGTTAGCACAATGAAAGAATACTTAAGTGGTCTAAGATCATAGTTAATTTGCTTTTTACTTTACTCCAGGATTAAAGGGAATAATTTTTGTGCATATATGTATATTTACCTGAGCAAAGTGGAAAGTAGTTCTTTCCACCATTAACCTTGACTATAGTAAAGTTTGGCAAATGGTCACATATCCTTATCTCTACAGAAAATGGGAAATTAAAGTTGTAGAAATGTCTTGAAGTTTTCAAATAAGACTGCAAAAATTATGAACATTTCAAAATTAAAAAAAAAAAAAAACAAAAGAAGAAGAAGGGGTTCTTATTTCAAGAAATTACAGCATTAAGCTGTAGTACTCATTGCCAATGGGAAGTCCTACAGTCAAGAATATATGTATGTTTTTAAGGACGTCAAAGTTATCCTGAATTATAACAATCAACTCTTAAAAATTTGGAAGGAATATTAAACTTCAGGATAATCTCTGATTTAGCACATCTCCATCTGCTAAAAAAAAAGACAAGAATGGATGTGGATATCTTACAGCTTTATCTGAAAAATTACATTTGGACATTATTGGATTTTTTTTGACATTACAGACACACACTGTATTGGGTCTGGCTGAGATGGAGTTAATTCTCCCCACAGCAGCCCTCATGGTGCTGTGCTGTGTATTGGTAGCTAGCAAACTGTTGATAACACACCAGTGTTTTGGCTACTACTGAGCAGTGCCAGCACACATCAAGGCTTTCCAACATTTCTTTTTCCCCAGCAGCAGGCTGGGGGTGGGCAAGATCTTGGGAGGGGACACAGCTAGGACAGCTGACCCAAACTGACCAAAGGGATATTCCATACCATATGACGTCATGCTCAGCAGTAAGAAACTGAGAATAGGGGGAGGAACAGGGCGGGGGCATTCGTTGTTTTTTTTTTACAATGTTTGTCTTCCGGAGTAAGGGGGCACGCTTACTGAAGCCCTGCTTCCCAGGAAGTGGCCAGACATCGCCTGCTGATGGGAAGTAGAGAATAATCTTTGCTTTTTGCTTTGCTTCCGCACGCGGCTTTTGCTTTAGCTACATTAAACTGCCTTTATCTCGACCCACGAGTTTGGGGTTGTTTTTCTCCATCTTCCTTTCTCCCCTCCCTGCCTTGCTGAGGAGGCGAGTGATAGAGCGGCTCTGGTGGGCACCTGGCCCGCAGCCAGGGTCAACCCATCACACACACACACACAAATAGACCTTGGGTCCGGTTCAGCATAGGAAAAAAAATAAATCTTTGTTTCTTTTTACCAGAAATGAAAAAAAGTTTTTTACAGTTTCTTTAAATAGTAGTGGAAGAGAATTTGAGACTATATACAAGCAAAATAGGGATAGAATGACTAGGACTATCATATAATTTTTTTTTTTTTTAATTTTCTGTAGTTCTATTTTTCCTATACTTTGTGAGACACATATGCTTGCTGCAAAAAGGAAATTGAAATTAGGTGTATTCAAAATAATAGGCACTTAAAATAGCTTTTGGAAGGGAAAACGATATAAAAAAAAATAGTGATACCAGATTATTGAAGCAAGAGAGATGGATTCAGGCTTGACTCTTCTTAATTAGTTTCTTTCTAATTCAGTGCAATCTACTTGGATTCTTTTCAAAGTTGTGACTAGAGATGTATTTTGTTACAGACTTGCTTTCAAATAAGCACCTATGCTGTCTTCTGATGAAAAGTACACTTTCTTATCAAAATTTTGGCTTAACTGTCTCTAACATGCAGTGATTATTGATAGGTTAATTTCTGGAAGCCTGATGACTTTGAAAACACCTGGATTTCAGAGTTCTGAAATGTCTGTTTATCTTTTCTGTAACTTCTGAAATTGGAAACTGAAAAATACTATTAACTTTAGAAAACTATATCTGCCCTGAATAGTGACTTCCTGTGTTGGTTTTGCGTGGCAAGGTTTTGGTAGCGGGTGGCTTCTGTGTGAAGCTGCTAGAAGCTTCCCCTGTGTCTGATAGAGCCAATGCCAGCTGGCTCCAAGACGGACCCGCCGCTGGCCAAGGCCAAGCCAATCAGCACCTCTGTGATAACATATTTAAGAAAGACAAAAACAGTTAGAGAGCGCTTTTGCAGCCAGAGAGAGGAGTGAGAAGATGTAAGAACATCTGCAGACACCAAGGTCAGTGCAGAAGGAGGGGGAGGAGGTGCTCCAGGCACCGGAGCAAGATTCCCCTGCAGCCCGTGGTGAAGACCATGGTGAAGCAGGCTGTCCCCCTGCAGCCCATGGAGGGAGGATGAGGGAGTGTAGCGATTCCATCTGCAGCCCGTGGAGGATCCCACGCCGGAGCAGGTGGAGACACCTGAAGGAGGCTGTGACCCTGTGGGAAGCCCGCGCTGGAGCAAGCTCCTGGCAGGACCTGTGGATCCGTGGAGAGAGGAGCCCACGCCAGAGCAGGTTTGCTGACAGGACTTGTGACCCCGTGGGGGACCCACGCTGGAGCAGTTTGCTCCTGAAGGTCTGCACCCCGTGGAGGAGACTCACGTTGGAGAAGGCCGTGAAGGACTGTCTCCCGTGAGAGGGACCCCACGCTGGAGCGGGGGAATCATGAAAGGAGTCCTCCCCCTGAGGATGAAGAAGCGGCAGAAACACCGCGTGAGGAACTGACCGTAACCCCCACTCCCCGTCCCCCTGTGCCGCTGGGGAGGGCGGAGGTTGAAGCCGGGAGTGAAGTTGAGCCCGGGAAGATGGGAGGGGTGGGGGGAGGTGTTTTTAAGATTTGGTTTTATTTCTCATTCCTCTACTCTGTTTTGCTTAGTAATAAATAAGATGAATTCCCTCTCTAAGCTCGGTCTGTTTTGCTCGTGATGATAATTAGAGAATGATCTCTCCCTGTCCTTATCTCGACCCGTAAGTTTTTTTCCATTGTACCTTTTCTCCCCTGTCTAATGAAAGAGGGGAGTGATAGAGCGGCTCTGGTGGGCACCTGGCCCTCAGCCAGGGTCAACCCACCACACTTCCACATCAGTATTCCACTGTAAAGCACAAAGATCTCTAATTTAAATTCATTACATTAAAAAAAGTTCTTTAACATCAGGTAATAATAAAATAAATTCATAAATCTTAACTTATGTAAAATGTAAAAATATTATTTATAGATACATGCACATGTGCAAAATTGAAAGTGAAACTTCAGACATTTTTCTTAGATGCCTAGTACTTTCTGCAACTTTTTTTTTTAAAGCAGAACATAAGAATAGAAGGGTGCTGCTAAAAAAAACTTATTTTGGTGTTAAACATCTTGAAATCCCAAGAGGGAAGTTGATAAATAAAACAAGGAGATCATTTAGGTTTTTATCTAAGAGTGGCAAGCAGCGACTTTCACTTCAGATTTCCCTGGTAATCATCATAGCATCAACTAACATCTCCGAATATTAAGTACATTTGTAATGACTTAGAAACATGCACACACATGCACATATGCACCTATATGCTGAGACAGGGGAAAACATTGTTTAGATAGTTTTAGGAGGCTAAAGGAACAAATTAAGTTGTAAACATCACATAACTTCTACTGGGCAAGAAGAGCCTCAGAAGGTGCGTTTAAAATGACATATAGAATAACACTGTGTAGTGGATACCAAAGGGGACAGAAATAATGAATAAACAAACATCTCCAAAAGTCACGCAAAATGCATAAATTCTAGGTATAGGTAATATATGATATGTGTTAGAATCACACTACCTGTGATACCAAATGAATAGATAGCGATGAATGGAAAATCATGCTTGAAGCCGGCTACTGTGCACTACCTCACTCCTTGTAAGATCATTGAACTAGAAAATAATTAGGAAAAAAAAAAAAAATTGATCCCCAGAGTGGCAGCAATATAAAAAGCTTTTTGATTTTCTTACTTCTAAGACAGTACTTATAAGTAAAGCAAACAAGGATTAGTAAAACACGGTCAGTAGGTACTTCCTTACTCAGAAAGAACAGATAGCCTTAAGTGTAATGCTGCTGCATCATTGCTATCATTTCCTTCGTCTGCTTCAAGAATTTTATTTCCTCTAATTCAACTGTGGAAATTATTCCTATTGTTTTTCACAGAAATTCAATGAGTTCAGTGCTTGGCCTTAGAAAGTGCTTGGAACTACAAGGATTAATACAAATGGAAATTATGAATATACTCTAGTAGTTATACCTGAAATACAGAAACAAATTTCCTTGGTTCTGCCTTGTCCATGGTACCTCCAAACCAGATACCTTTCCTTCAAGGCAAAAAATTAATACTTGCAATGAAAAGTGCCTATAATGCTGTGAAAAAAATAATTCTTTTTTATTCCACTCACACTTTACGTATGTGGAAAAAAATTCCTTCAGAAGGGCAAAACTAGTATAAAATCAATGAACTATAAAGCTGGATTTGTTTTTGTAGTTTATCACTGAATGTGAGAACACAGGTTCACAGTCTGTTCTTTATTTTGCAGGCATAAAGTCCTTGACAATCAACAAAAAATTACTGGAGATAGCTCAACTCTTTTAAGAAATAGATCAGTTTGTAAGACTAAACTAACCTCAATATTCACTAAATGTCAAAGGTAATTATTTTAGGTTTTTATTATTTTTTATTTTATTTTATTTTTTAATTTCTAAAAAGCCACAACTTTCTAATGGGAAATAATTCAATCACTGTACAAGACTCCATTACCATTTCACGTCAAATCATATCTAATCCTTTGGCTAACTGATATTTTTCCTATTTTTAGTCAACTGAAGTTGTCATTCCAATGTGTGTTCTGCCACACTAGAAGAAAAATAATAACATTTTCAAAAGTCGAAATATTAGAATGATAAAAATGAAAGGAGGAAGAAACAGAGAATGTACTTAACTATTCATGGTAAAAAAGTAAGGTAAAGATGAGGAAGGATCTCTCCAACCAGGGCTATTACACAGCTTATTTTTCAGGAATTTGATCTTATGGTGCAGATCTAAAAAAAAAAAAAAAAAAGTAAATACATACCCCCAAAAAAGTGGTTTTGACTAACAATAATGAAAATTTATGAAAACTAGAACTTTTTGAAATTAGTAGTAAAAAATCAGTAGACCTTCAATGTAGATATGAGTAAATATATGCTAATTTAATCCCAATTACTTAATGCCATTTAATTCAATGAACTTTTACATAAATAATTTTTCACTGATCTAAGGTGTATTGAAATTAAATAAGTGACTCTGAAACACATTTTGCCCTTGACTATACTGGTGTAAATCAAGATCAACTTTAGAGAAGTTGACGTGGTTTAGGCCCAGCCGGCAGCTGAACACCACGTGCCGCTCACTCACCCCTCCCCTGGTGGGATGGGGAGGAGAACAGAAAAACAACGGCAAAGCCTCGAGGGTTGGGATAAGGGCAGTTTACTGGGACAGCAAGGGAGAGGGAAAAAACAACAGTGTTGATAACAGAGAGTAACAATGGGTGATAACAGAGAACGATTTACCGATCCGACGACCGACCGACCGGGCGCTCGACCCGCCTGGAGCCACGCCGACACGCCGAACCCGCCCCTGCGCGACTAGCCCCCTTTTATGGTGAGCATGACGTCACATGGCATGGCATAGCCCCCGGCCAGCTTGGGTCACCTGTCCTGGCTCCTTGTGACATTAACTCTATCCTTGCCAGAACCAGGACAGAAGTCAGCATCAAATTTATGAAGCTGTTATTAAGAGCAGAATCCTTTACATTTGCTGCCATCATTCCCCATTTGCTGTTTTGATTTCATTTATATGCAGAACTGATATGCTAGGAAGATATTCGTCAGCCCTTTTTTATTATTACATATTTAATTACCTTTGCTGAGAGTTCCAGATGAGTACTATGGACAGTGCATGGTTGAATTAAAATTCTATATAATGAGAAAGAAATGTTTAACCCCCTAAAAAGTTTAGAGTCACCTATCATTTATTATCAAAATACAGGACAAATTTAAGTTGAATCATATTATTTTTGTTTTATACACAGCTTTCAGAAACTTTGTGAATTCTGAATAAATCCTTTACTGTTCTTTGAGGCTGCAAGCAGTCTGGTACAAATGTTTGTGAAAAAAACGTATTCACAAGGAAAGTTTGTAAAGTTCTGTGTAGCTCAAGACTGTCCTTTATCCTCTAAAGTACGAAGATGGAAAATTGAAGGTACGTATGGGGTCATTTAACTTGGGCTGTTTCTTTGACAGGTGACTTCCTTGTAGCTTCTCATTCATAAATAAGTTAAGTTCTATCTTTAAATCAACTATATTGTTTTCTCTGCTTCTCCTTTCCAAATGTGAGAAAGCCTTATTCCAACCTCCTTATGGGCTAAATTCACTCTCAGCCAGTTTATTGCCATTTATTCTAGTGCTGAAATTGTCCTTAAGCTTAAAGAGCTTTCTTCAGCTTTGATGTTTATCTTCTGAGACATTCATAGTGAGCAATCATCTTCCCTCTCAGCCTTAGTTTTATTAGGTTAAACAGCATGCTCTTCTAGTCCATAAAACCGGCTCTCTGTTCTCTTGATCATAGTAGACATGGACACTTGCTCAGGATGTGTTCTTGTCAGTGATTTGTACAGTGGTATCGATACTTCTCTGCTGGTTCTGAAACTACTTTGCCTGCTACAGTCTGAATTTTGTTGATAGCTGCTTCACCTTCATGGGTTGCAGTCTTTTCTAACTGCATTCCCCCATATTCAAATACACTTTGTGGAACAATCTAATCTATGATTAAAAACTAATAGGTCTGAAGCTGTATTAGCATGTGTTTAAACAGCTTATACAATATATGAAACCGTTAAGCAGCTTCTTTTCAGAAGAACAATAATGTACCTAAATCAAGTTTAACTTTTGCTGTCTGAGAAAAACAATGCATGCTCAGCAAATTTTGTGTCCAGCCTCAGACGAAACTTAGAGTTGATTTGCTTTATGATTTTTTAAAAAATATTTTATGATACTGCTTTTGTCAGTATGGTTTCAGCACCTCCACTAGTTACAGTGCTTTGGATCAAAGTACTGCAACACTTTTTAATAATTAACTGTTATCTTTAAAGGAAGCTTGGGAAATTCACGTTGATTTTCATTGTCTCAGGTATTGTTCATGTCAGAAGATTTTTTTATCACTCAAAAATCTATTTTTAATCTATTGTTAATGCCACACTGTGTGTGATCTCGTTAGGGCTCTCAGGCTACATTGGCAAGAGGAGCAGACTCTGTAGAGCAAAACGGTTGGTGCTGAGTACTCAGCATTCACAGTGACATTACAAATGGGGTTTACTTTGGACAGACTAACCTTGTCCCAGGGACTGAGCATCCATCAGCAGCTGGAGTTACAAGTTTCCTCCTGGATAATATCTTTTGATTGAATTTACTCTGAAATTGGGACTGATTGAGACTATCTTCAAAATCACATTTATGATCCAAATTGAAATGACATGGTAGACACATACTTAAGCTAAGTCTGCATGGGAGATCTCCACGTAACAAAGACACTATCTACTTCTGGTAACTGGGTTAGATATAAAGTGATGTCCAGATTGCATTGCACAACAAAGTGATGAATAAGTTGCTATAGAGGAAGTGTAAAACAAGACAGCTTGACACCTTGCACCATGACATTCTGCCCTCTAAGAACATACTATTATCAGTTATCTTCAATACAGAATGATAAAATATGTATCAAAAGCCAAAGAAGGAATACACAGAGTTTATTCACAATACATTTCAGGCTGAAATTTCAGCTGTAATTTTGCCTACCTTCCTAAGGTAGGTGAAATTGTAACAGATAAGGAGTTGGTCCTAACATCCGAGTCAATAATACCTGCAGTAGCTCAGGACTTAGATAACAAAATCCAAATCCTTCCTGAGCAGGAACTGTATGTATCTTCTTAACAATGTCAAGCATGCTATTGGGTTTTAGTGATATAAATCCTTTGGTTTCCAATAAGAATTGTTCCCACCTTACCCATAGTTTCAAAATGCAATATATTAGGATACCTTAGAAAGACAAGCACATACTCCAAAAGATCATGACATACTGAAAAATACATGCTACTCTTGAGACAGCTTTAATATTGTGCTGTCATAGGGGTTAATGGGCAAACAAGGATGATTTCAATGAGCTGCATAGGAAAACCTGCTGTTTCTTCTCCACAGCACGAGCCCCAGTGAAACTTTGATGATGAATAGTGACTGGCTCCAACAGCTATTAGTTGAAGCATCTGCCGTATGTACTGCAGAAACACTCATATGACCTTCTTTGAATTGATTAAAGATATCACTGACTCAACAGCTCAGGATCTATACCCTTTTGCCTTACATTTGCAGAAGAAAACAGACCCTCCCAGGGAGCTATAAAGCAGGCAAGCCAGGAGAAAGGCTTACCCTTACAAATCATTTACTTAATTTAAATCTGAGGTGAAAGTAAGGTTAATTATCACTATGCCAACATTTTGTTTATGTGTAGCTACACAAACAGATTGTGGTGTTTAATTGCACTATATCTAGTTTATTAGAAGGTTATCTAATAGAGGAACATGGGAGTTTTCTAACTTGTTCAAGAATGGTTCTTATCTCAGGAGAGACTGTCTTATGCATAGATTCACATATACATATTTGTGTGTGCATACAGACTTATAGAGTGTGTGTGTATATACATGTTTGTATTAACAATGTAGAGGAACTCAACGTAAGCTTTTTTTACCTTATTTCAGCTTGAACTAAGAATGCATGCTGTCTAGTCACTGACTTACTCTCCAGTTCACTACACCTCCCAAACCTCAGTTTGTCTGTCTGTAAAACTGCATTGCAGATAGACATTTTTTGTTCATAACAACTTATGGAGCACTTGACATCTATTTTAGAATCTATATATTACATTTAGGGGTATGCTTTTGGGGTAGAAAATATTTACAAAATTAGACTGATATATCTACTGTAATAAAAACAAAACTGAGTAGTGAAATGGCAGATTGTTACAGCCTCCCAGCTTTAACACTTATTAAGAATAACCTCTGATGAATGCCAGAAAACACAGTGCAAAATATTAAGCAATCTCCTGCCACATGAAGCCTGAGTACAGGGACACTGATTATCAGTGGGCTCAAGCAGCTAAGGCAAGGATATTTTTAATAGTGTTGGCACAACCAAAGTACTTTAACTACTGTGTTAATACAGACTGAGTTCGCAGACTTCTGATTATACTGCAAATGATCACTGTTGGTAGCTCTGTGATAACTCTCAAGACCGACCGAAAGATGGCAGCTATAAAAGGAATTCCATCATTTTGTCCAAGGTTTCCTTCCCTTCCAGTTAGACAGGGAAATTGTGGTAAAACCTTCGAGCTCAATTAAGTTAACAGACTCTTCCTCGGAGCATGGGAAGTAGAATAAGCTGGCAGGGTTTGTTCAGAGTGTAGCTCTCCATTGCATGTTTCCAGTGGTTGCCACTGCCATGTGGGTCCTTCTGTGTTTCACCATGATACTGCCTCTAACTCTACCACCACAGTGAAGCCTGCATATGTAAAAAGGGGTTGGTTCATTCATCACAAATCTGATGAAAACTTTAACAAGAAAAAAAGTTCTGATGCCACTTCTCAAAAGTATTAAACTATGCCCATTTCATTCTTTTCCCCATCAATTATGAAGCAGTCATTATATAAAAGGTTTGGAACGAATGAACTCGCCCTACTTCCCATTTATGTTGGTGTGATGCATTTGCTTTGGGAATGGTTGATAACAAATAGATAATCCTGAAGCTATAAAAGAAAATACTGTGGCTTTATTCTAAACACACGTTTTACCTTTTCACATTTCTAGATACGTGTTTCCTAGTGATTTCCTCCCTCCTTGAGTATGCATTTCCTTAAGAAATTTGCAAGTGTACAATATATTTGGTATAATAAACCCTATTAATCTAAATAGTCATGTTGAGCATAGATAATATGAAATCTACTGAAATAGAAAAGTTGTGAGAGAAAAGAAAAGGTAAGAGAATCTTTATCAAAGATGCTGAAGATTAGAAGACAAGTCTAACCATTGTACAGCAGGATCTCTGAATTCACCAGGAGGAGCCTGTGGGCTTTACAGAAACCATTCATGACAAAAAGAGGACTGATCAGTTACATGAGTGTTTGCAAGACTGAACTCCTTACTTGGTCTGATTTTACTGCCTATCAGTTCTGATCAGTTACCAGTTCTTATCTCATTCTCAGTTCCAATTTAAGTTACCAGTGGAACCTGCATCAACCTCAGTGAGAATGTTTACCACCTGCTTAATGTTTCAGCTCCACTGACTGAAGGATGGCTGGCCAATAAGACCAAGTTGGTTGATCCATTTTGTGCTTTGCTGAGATGTATGCTTGCTCCCCTCCAGCTTTGAGCCCTGGGCTGGAGGAGAGTCATCCCAGGGTGGTGATTTCAGAAGCTTTGGGCTTAGTCACAGCAGCAGTCCAGGGCCACAGTTATGTTTCTTGATATTTTACACGGCTTCAGATTAACATTTGTGAAGTGGAAAAAGATAATGCTTCCCTGCCACAGGCACTATTTAAATGCTGTGATATGGTTGGTTACTATAATGATTAGCACCAGGAAGGTAGATAATTTGACATCAAGGAGCAGGCAGAAGAGTTATTTTTGTTACAGGGTGAACCCAGTACTCTGGAGAATGGTGTCTAGTGCAGAGGGACTTCAAAATTCTGGCATGAGCGCTTTAAAAGTAGATAAAGAAAGAGTAAATGCATAATGCATTTTAAGAGGTACTTATATGTTAAATTGTGGCAGTATATTATTCTGAGACAGAGCTTTGAATTTATAAATTCTTTGGATTTATATATTTTTAAAGCCTTTTGATCTTACTTTTTATAATTAAAGCAATGCAGTCTAAATGCACATAATAGAAAGTGGCAGAACATGCCAACACACCTTTGGGAACATGATTGTGTGCTACTTCTTGCAGCTTTGTTTAGTCTCAGAAAATTAATGCTAACATTGATAAGCAACACTCATCATAAATTCAGGTCAGATAGTGCTTCTTTGCCTCATTCGGAGAGTAAAAATAATTTCAAAGACTTACATCTCCTGTGCTGTGCTCAGAGGCTTGAATAACACTCAGGGCACTCAGACAGTTGCCATCAGGTTTTCGTCAATGGAACTTCAAATTAAGCTTTATTTTAATGCTAATTTACATGTGTACCTGAAGTTGTGGTGAGAAATGAGTAGTTTCACTTGATGCTTTGGTATCTGTAAATAACAAATGGGTTTGTTTCTTGACAGCAGGATTGGTGACTTTTTTTTTAATTGATCTTCCTTTAGAAGTCAGATGGAAAAAAAAAGTATAAATCTCTTATTTGTTTTCAGCTCTATAAGAAGCAGAGCACATCTTTCAAGATAAATAAATTTTGAATCACAAATGGATTTAACTGGGTTAACTCCAGGGATTTGTAACAAGATAGAAAGCATTTCACTCTTGTGACATTGGTTTGAAATTAGCCCAGGTGAACAGAGAGAAGGAGTCATTTTCATCTAATGTCTGTTCAGCAGCCTACACAAAATGAGTTGCTGGGGTTTAATGCATGCATCTCCTTGGGGTCACACAGCCACTTTATAGAAACCAACATTAATCAGAAGTCAGCCTGAATTATGAATATGCACAAACTAGCAGTAGTATGCAAAGTGATCCACATGGGGAAGGAACTACTCTAACTAAACATATGCAGTAACAGACTCTAAAGGATCTGCTGCTATTCAGGAGAAAAATCTTGATGTCAGTGTTGGTAGTTGTTTGAAATCATCAGCTCACAGCATACAGCTCAACAGCAAACAGAAAGGTAAGCAGATGTTCAAAGTTACTAGAAAATACACAGAGAAAACAGGAAGCACCATTGTTCCACTGCATTAATCCATGTTAGTCCACACCTGGCATATTTTTTTCTTTTTTCATTGCCTGATCTTAAGAATACTGGAGATCTAGAACAGTTCCTAGAAAAGTTCCTAGAAAAGACAAGGGTCCAATGATGATCTGAAGTATGGCACTGATTGAAAATAGAGAAAGATTAATTAAACAATATTCAGTTTGGAGGAGGGTCAGTGAAGCAGATATATGAAAAACTAGTGAAATCATGAATGGCATGAAGAGGGACAATTGGCATGTTTATTCATTTTTTCCACATAAGAGAAAAACTAAGAGGCAGCAGGTATAAAATAAACAGATGTACTTTTTCATGCTACACAATTAAATTATGGAACATATTGCCACAGGATGTTACAAAATCTGAACGTGTTTAGAAAGTGGTTAGAGAGGTTCATGGAAGTAAGGCCCATCAAGGATAATTAACTCAAAGCAGTTGCAACCTCTGGTCCTGGGATGCCCAAGCTGCTGATTACAAGTAGGTTAGAATATAAGCTTAGGGGAAGCATTTTTTTATTCTTTCTGTTTTCCACCAATATTTTAGTCCCAGGCATCTGTTATTAGCTCTGCCAAGGGAGGCTACTAGGTTAAATTGTATAGCCATTTCTACAATGGACTTTTCTACAAAAGTCCTACTTGCCTATTGTTTTTGTGAACATATTCAAAGCAAACAACCAATTGTTTATTGTGACAAATGTATTTAAAAAGTATCCAGCATCTGATCAAGATGAGCACATGTGTTGGTTTTGCGTGGCAAGGTTTTGGTAGCGGGGGGGCTACAGGGGTGGCTTCTGTGAGAAGCTGCTAGAAGCTTCCCCTGTGTCTGATAGAGCCAATGCCAGCCGGCTCCAAGACGGACCCACTGCTGGCCAAGGCCAAGCCAATCAGCGCCTCTGTGATAACATAGTTAAGAAGGGAAAAAACAGTTAGGGAGAGCTTTTGCAGCCAGAGAGAGGAGTGAGAAGCTGTAAGAAACTCTGCAGACACCAAGGTCAGTGCAGAAGGAGGGGGAGAAGGTGCTCCAGGCACCAGAGCAGAGATCCCCCTGCAGCCCATGGTGAAGACCATGGTGAAGCAGGCTGTCCCCCTGCAGCCCATGGAGGGAGGATGAGGGAGTGTAGCGATTCCACCTGCAGCCCGTGGAGGACCCCATGATGGAGCAGGTGGAGGCACCTGAAGGAGGCTGTGACCCGGTGGGAAGCCCGCGCTGCAGCAAGCTCCTGGCAGGACCTGTGGACCCGTGGAGAGAGGAGCCCACGCCAGAGCAGGTTTGCTGGCAGGACTTGTGACCCCGTGGGGGACCCATGCTGGAGCAGTTTGCTCCTGAAGGTCTGCACCCCGTGGAGGAGACTCACGTTGGAGAAGGCCGTGAAGGACTGTCTCCCGTGAGAGGGACCCCACGCTGGAGCGGGGGAACAATGAGTCCTCCCCCTGAGGATGAAGAAGCGGCAGAAACACCGCGTGAGGAACTGACCGTAACCCCCACTCCCCGTCCCCCTGTGCCGCTGGGGGGGGCGGAGGTTGAAGCCAGGAGTGAAGTTGAGCCCGGGAAGATGGGAGGGGTGGGGGGAGGTGTTTTTAAGATTTGGTTTTATTTCTCATTCCTCTACTCTGTTTTGCTTAGTAATAAATAAGATGAATTCCCTCTCTAAGTTCGGTCTGTTTTGCTCGTGATGATAATTAGAGAATGATCTCTCCCTGTCCTTATCTCGACCCGTAAGTTTTTTTTTCATTGTACCTTTTCTCTCCTGTCTAATGAAAGAGGGGAGTGATAGAGCGGCTCTGGTGGGCACCTGGCCCTCAGCCAGGGTCAACCCACCACAGCACAGGAAACAAATTATTCTCCAAGGGCAAAATACCTCTTAGATGGTTTTTTTTGTTGGTTGGGGACTAGGTGCTAAATGCAGCTGCTTTTTTATTATTAATTCAAAAGTGCTATGATAATTGGATCTCTGAATATGCATGCTGAGAAATATTTGGTGAATTTATTAGAACATTAACATCTAATTCAGGGGGGAAATCTGTTTAATACTTAAGAAAAAACTGTAAAACAACATTCAGCATCTTTGTGCTTTATACAAAAATTATTTGCTTCAAATTTAACTTTCTGAATGCTGGTATTTTATAGAATCCTAAAGAATGTAAGGGGTCATTTCAAACTATTTCCTGTAGCATCCAGCATATTGTAGTTTAGAGATGGATATGAAGTTCTATACACACTAAGATTGTCCCGTTCTTGGTATGAATTGTGTATTATAACTTTTTTTCTTACACTACATTTTCAAAGTGAGAGTTGTTTCCCATATTTGTTATAGAGGAAGTTGCCATTTTTTGACTCTGTGGAACCAGAGTACATACACATTATATATTCCTTCTGTACTTACTTTCCCTGGACTTCTTAGCTTCTCAGTATAAAAAAGCCAAACAGTTAATTTTATTTCCTTGTGTGCTCTTGCATGTAAGTCTATCATATATAAGCATCTAACATCTTCTTCTTTTAAATCAGTAAGCATGAAAGCCATAGACATTCATATATATCACCTGCATTTTTGCTCAAAATCTTAACAAATATAAAATAACAGTTCACATTGAACTGTAATATCCAGATAAATATTTAACTTTCTATATCCAGAATTTTCAAAGGAAAAGAAAAAAAATACGGCAGTTTTACATGAAGGCACTAGTAAAAGCAATAGAACATGCCATTATTGTAGCAATCAAATTTGAATTATCACACATAATGGATGGGGGGTTTTGGGGGGTTTGGGTGGGTTTTTTTTGGTGGTTTTTTTTTTTTTTTACTATTATTTCTTTCTGTTTAATTTGAAGTACTGTTATGCATCAAGATAAATGATTTTTGAACCTGATCTCTGAAGTCATCAGACACTGGGAGCTGTTCATCAAGGCTATTAAAATATTTTTTTTTAAATACATTGCTGGTTAAATTCTAAGCTTACATGGAATTTTAAATCTCCTAGCTGTCAGAAACAAGGGACTTTAACCATATTTATGAAAGCCCAGAAGAAGCAGAGGATCAGTACCAATCTGAAAGCTCTTCCCATAACAATGGGATGCCACTGACAACTGACAAAAAAACAGTTTGAGGCTGTTCCCCAAGATCTCTTACACACTGGGTATGGAAGTCCTAGCTCAAGGGGAGGAGGCAGAAACCTTATACTGACCCTGAATAGCTTAATGAACAAATACCAACACATTAAAGAACAGTTAAACAGTGTTATTCCTTCTAAATCATGCACATAGCTTCAATTAGCTTCCCAAATAGCTACTGAGATTAAATTGTTTTAGAAAATTATAAGTTATGCTTGGAAATTTTGCACAATCATCACAGAAAAAGATCCAAACAGCTTGACTACAGAAGTGCGTTTTTAAATTCCAGTCACCAGAGGCTGCAAATCCTAGAAAAGTCAATGCAGATATTAATGATGTGAAGATGACAGATAATCCAAACCAACAGATAGTGAGCACTGAGACTATGAAGACTGGACATGAAAAGGGCCAAAAAAGCCACAAGCCTGTGTGGAAAGTTTTTTGACAAGGGAATATTCAATGATCACTACTTCGCCCTTTGGAGACATGTTATCTATCTCCAGCAAATGTATCTACATTTGGCAACTAATCCCATTCTGTAATTACTTACATTCAATAAAATAATATTTTCACTTTTGATAGGATAAACTTTTCTGAGCCTTCTATTGTGATTATATTTATCTAGCAGACTACCTGAATAATTCACATAACACACCTTCTTTTCTCTCTTTTCTCTGTCTTTTGTGAGACAAAAATCTCACCTAGATTTTAAGAAATTATGAAGATAGCAAAATGAAATAAATAAAACCATCAGAATTCCACTCAACATCTCCCTTCTTGCTGGGGTGGAGGGACAGTGCAGCTCTGGTTTTGGGACCCACTTCTGAAAATGAGCAATGCAGTCCAACATCTGCATATGTGACTATGGAACAGGAAAACGGGTTGCATCAGTATGCAAGTCTTTCTATATTTCCGTATTTTTTTGCCTTTGGTTAATTAAGTTCTCCCTTGAATGTCTGACTAAAGCAAGATAATCTCTACTTTGCAAAGATTAACCCCATTAATACCAATTAACAGATAACAAAGAAGGCTTTTAATGTTTTACAGCAACAGGCTAAGGAGGATCGTACAGAGAAGGATTAGAGGGGATCACTTGTATCTTTAGTTTATGACATCTCATTCAATAATTTATAATAACTGTCAAACATTTTAGACTGAAGAAGTTGTAAATATTTAAGCAGTGGAGAAGAGAAATTTCTCTCGTACTCTTTAATATGTGGGAAAAGAGGAAAAAGACAGGTAGGGGTCAGGTCCTAAGGAAAGCAAAGACTCAAAGACATCTGGAGATGCTGGTCCCTCTCCCACTACTGCGAAAGATAACAATAACAAGTTATATCTTGCATTTATAGTAAAGTAAGTCAGGACCATACTCAGGCAGCAGCTACATCACCTGGGCACTGCACTTGGTGATTTTTTCCAAGTGTTTTGCATGCACCCTCATCTTCCACTGATAACACTGCCACACTGGTGCCATACCAGCTCCCTGCCAGGTCAAACTGTCCTATCATAAAGATGCTTATAATAGAACTACTGTTATGAATAGGATAATAAGTCGTCCTGATACAACTTTGTAGACATCAGACTAAAGAATTTCCCTAGAAATGCTTGTAATCAAAGCAGTTCATACTGAAATCTACCTTTGTTTCCTTGTTTATTAAAAAAAAAAAAAACAAAACAAAAACCCCAAACCAAAACAAACACAAAACCCCCCACAACACAAAAACCCAAAACCCACAAACCAAATATCCCACAAACCAAAACCCACCCCACTCCCCCTTTAAAGAACTCTGAGTTCAATGGAGGCATTATCTTTTTTCTGACTACAGATAATGACTATGCTGGCTCAGTTTCTTCTTTGCGTTCAAATCTAACTGTCCCAAAGAAAATCTTTGCCCAATGTCAGTGAATTAATAAGTTTTTCAGAATTAGAACTTCAAGTATATTATATTTTTCATTTAAACTAACAGGTGTATATTTTTTAATAAAATTAGGATTTATTTTCAAATTAAAATAATTACATTCTTCCTAGTGCTCAAATCAATTCTTTCAAACTTTTACTTAAATGAGAATAGGGTCTTCCTGTGCTAGGTATCTCTATAACAATCATAAGGAAGAACACTTGTCCTGAGGCCTTTACAAGGGACATGAGAAAAGGAGATGTTAAAAAGAAATATTACTATCCTACATTTACAGAATGAATTTATGAACAGTAACATTTTTTTTTAAAAAACAAAAAACAACCAAAAATCAAAAAACAGTGCCATAACTGTTTCCCTCTCCCCTTCTGAATGGGTATGCTCAAACACACATGGAAAAATAAATTTATTGGACAGATTATCATCAGAATTTATTTTATAAACATCCACTGAATTACTAGTTTGGGGTTCTTTTTCCCCTTTCAGACACAGAAGTCAGAAATGTTTGAACGGATAAATGCATACTGAAGTTCTTGGGAAATATATTAAATATTTCTAGTGCAGACATAAACTGTAAAAGGAATTTTCTTCCTCTGTACAAGACACTACCTTTAAAAGGCATGAAAAAATAGATTCTTGCATATTTGATAAGAGCCAATTAATCTCCAGTCAAATGCTCTGTTCTGTTCTGCTTCATCACCCACCCCTTCTGCTGATATTTTATTCTTCTAAAGATCTGAGAATATACTGGGCATAGAAGCTGCCACTCTGAGCAGTTCATGTAAGGAGAAGTTAGTGTCAGACCATGAAACACCTGCAGTTATTGCATTTCTGTATCTATATTAATTTTACAGAGCTACCTATATAAACACAGCGACCTATATAAAGTCTGCTTTGCTGAACTGACACTGCTGCTGCGGTGTATTGACTCAGAGCCCTCCTGCTCCCGCACATCCTTCCTGCTCGTTGCTAGGTAACCAGAGGATTTTTGTAAGCCAGCCCAAAACTGGCTTTTGGGTTTGGGCATGAACTTCTGTAATTTGTTAACTAGCAAATACAGAAATCATAATTCATTAGCTGATGGCAAAATTACATCTCAAGCGTGTGTGTACATGTGCGTGTGCGTTGCTGTCCATGGAAGCAGAGTATTTTTGTCAGAACAGAGCCATGGTGCCTTTTCCGTATATTCCACAGGGATATCAAATGTAGCCGTCTGCTAAAAAATTGCATTATCTCCTATCTGAACAATATGTACCTTCTCAAAATTTCAAGAGGCCATTATGAACAGTGTGCTATTCAATAGCTGATATGTCAAACATGCTTTGAAACTTCAGATGTAGTACCAGAACACAGATAAGTACATATGTTTGTGTATATATGTTCATCATACTTCATTTAAGAATACCTCAGAGTATTGTGAAAATACAGAAATAATGCACGTGTAGCAGGATTCAGCAGCACCTTTGAGAAAAGAAAAAGATAAAATGTGTACACATGTTTGAGAACATCAACCTCCCACAAAAAATTTGGTTACAGCATATTTTTGCCTTCATGATACAGCTGCAAAGATGGCAACGTCAAAGTTTATTAATCTCTCTACCATCTTTTCTATAGTTATAGAGAGATATTTTACACCAATTCAATTACTCAATTGGAGAAGGTATACTTGCATCATGTCCATAATCATCTCCTTCCATTCCACACAAGTACTCACTTCAAAACTAATTTCTGACTTTCCTACTACAGCACTTGCCATTGAACTTTCTAATTCACAGCATCCGAGAGCCTGGAGACCCTTGTCTCTCTCCCAGTCTTCCATGTCCTATTTCAGGCTTATAGCCCAAGGTTACCCCTTGCTTTCTCTCAGAGAAACATCTGCAAATCATATGATGGTGCAAATTAGACAGCTACCTGAAAAATCACAGAATTTCTAAGAGGTGTGCTAGCATAATACTGTTCACTTAATCACCTGGCTTTTGTTACATCCCATCACTTCATCACTAAACTATTACATCTCTTTATAAGAAATTCCCTTTGACTCCATTAGACTTTTTTTCTCTGCTCACTGAGAAGATGAGCAGTGACTGAACTCTTCCAATCCACAAACCTGTGCTCAACATGTGGCACAATCAGAAACCAGGCAAAAAAACTCAGATATGATTCTCCTGCGTCTTCTATATTGTTTGTACTATGGAAATAGTAATAATGCCAAACAATATGTAACTGCTATGCGAGTCCCATGCTCAAGGTTACATGTTTGTCTCCTAGCTGTTGAAGATACTATAAGCAACTAAAATTACATTCCTGCACAACTGACAACAGCAAACATTTCAAACGCCAGAAATCTGATCACACATGATTTAGCAGTACCTAATATTCAACATATTGTGTTTTAAAAATGGCATGACATGCATGATTTTCTTGATCCTACTACCTTACAGTCTTCAATGTCTTTAAATTAAAATCAGGAATAGAATTCTCCATTTACCTAAGCCAGCAAGCAAGCAAACAAGCCAACCAAAAAAACCCCCTCTATATTTTCTGGTATCTCACATCCTTGACTGTCATTTGAATTGTTTCTCTGTGCTTCAGATATGACCCTGAGTAGCAAATTCTGGTCTGGGAATGATGTAAACTGTGCACTGTCTGGATGATTGCAGTTGCCACGGGGATTGTGATGCAGAGTTCTCTTGCCCTTGAGGTGTATAATTGCAGGTACTCAGAATAGACATGAATGCCTATCCAGCTTTTGATGATGCTCCATGATCTGCTTTATTATTTTATAGAAAAAGAAGAACAGAGCAAAATTTAAAATGAAAACGGAGAATGGAGAAAGAGTGGATGGTAATTTATCTAGTGTCACATATGAGTTATTTGGATTAGATCCTCAAGTAGCGTAGCTCCTGTGACATCAGTAGACGTACTCAACACAGAAATCTGCATCACCATCAAAATATCAAATAGAGAGCAAAACATAACATTTAGAAAGTTCTTGTGCCAAAACATAAGTGCCTGCTGTTTCTTCGTGTGCAGACTAGGTCATCATCTGGCCTCAGTGCAGACAAACCACCAAGTACCAAATAAAACTTCAGCAATCCTCAGGGGAAGGTTTTGCCTAAGTGGCAATGTGGAGAGCAATGTAAATATGGAAAGTATGATTTATTTATGCAACACAGCACTCTGGTGTTTGGGACTCACATCAGCACATGTGTTTCCAACTCCAGTGCAGAAACTGCAGAAACCTGTCAAGAGGTTTTGAGAAGCACTGTGTCAACATGGTGATTTCATTTCATCACAATTTGAGTTTCCATTTAAACTTTTCCTTTAATTGAAGAAAATCTGATCCAAACAATACGTCACTGATTCTTGTTTCCAGAAAATCCATGAAGTCATGTGAATGAATGTAAGCCCAAGACATATGATGAGAAAGACACCAAATATCACACAATTTCTCATTCGGATCAGCTGAAAAAAAGCCTGCATCTCTTTGAGCACAATCGCTATGTTATTCACCTTAACAGATTTCTGGAGTGAAAGTACTAATCATTGTATTTAAACCACACATCATGTGTGATGCATGAACATTGCTATGTCCATGTACTTAGATGGATGTATTCTGGAGGTGGAATTAACCATTATATAGTATAAGATAGCTAAAGGGTAAACTTCACATAAAATGCTGACGAAAGTTACTGCTCTTAAATGATAACATAACCCAGAGAACATAAATATCCTCCAAGAGTAAGTTTACTAAATCAAAAGAGAGCAGGATTTTATTTGCATGGTAAAAAACCCTGTAAAACCTACAAAATGGTCAAACTCTGCTATAGTTAACAAAAAAATGTCCAGCAAGTTCCAGTAAACCACCCACAGTACCTGTCATAGCTACGACTCAAGACTGACAAATACGGCATGCTCAATTATATTTTCTGAAAATGGATTTATGTGAGAGACAATATTTTTTATTTCACATTAAGGGTTAAATCTGAATAATATGTTCCTTTAAACTGAAGCCATTTGTGAGTAGAATTGTGCAGAAGAAAATAATAGGATTTGATTTAATGACTTCTGATAGGAAAAGCTTGAAAACAGTTCAGTGGATTGTTCAAAGTTGGATTCTTATTTGGAGCTCAGAGGAAGTGATTTTAAATAGTAGCAGGATTTGCCATCAAAAATAAATACCTGGGGAAGACAATTTCATATGCCTTTTTTTACTCTTTTCTGATGTTTGCTCCACTGAAAAACTGTGAGAAAAATTAAATTCCCTTGACAACAAATTAAACCAAAACAAATAAAACCAAAACAGGCATACCACTAAAAATTTCTGATAAGTTTTGAAAAAGTCAACATGGGATGAATTTTGCATGGGGCTTAATGTCTTCCTTTATGATATATGAAAGTGTTAGCACATCCCTCAGCATGATTCAGCTCTCTCATCGAGCCATTAAGATATATAAATATTGTATTTATTTCATTGCTTCTCTAATGATATTTGAAGGTACTTGCTATCTCCCAAGAGTATGCTTTTAAAAGGAACAAATAAATAAATAAGCCCAAGCTGGGTTTTTTTTCATTTACACTTAAAAGTTTGAGCTCACTGTGATAAAGGCCTACAGATTTGCCCCGAGAGCTTTAGAAGCTTATTAAATGGAAACTGTTCTCCAGTGCACACGCTGCATATGGGAGATAAGGCTGTTGATAAGACTGTATTCAGTTTCATTGAAAATATTTATGAATGCAATTTCTCACACACATCTACATACTCACACTCAGCCAAAGAGGCTCAATCATCAACCTCAAATCAGATAAACACATACGACAATAAACTTAATCTGTGTGAGTGCACTTCATGGTAGTGCTCTTCATTAAAAGCTTCTAATATTAATAATTTTACTCACAAACTGACAACTGAGAACAAACATCTTACATTTTGAGAAAAGTTTATAAGTCCGAGAGGCCAATTTACATTGGTAATGTAAATAATTCATCTTCATTTTGAAGCCAAACTTCCTAATAAGTTATCTAATATGTTATTGTGGTGGGTTGACCCTGGCTGAGGGCCAGGTGCCCACCAGAGCCGCTCTATCATTCCCCTCATTCACTAGACAGGAGAGAAAAGGTATAACGAAATGCTTATGGGTTGGGATAAGGACAGGGAGAGATCACTCACTAATTATCGTCATGAGCAAACCAGACTGAACTTAGAGAGAAAATTCATCTAATTTATTACCAAGCAAAACAGAGTAGAGGAATGAGAAATAAAACCAACTCTTAAAACACCTCCCCCCACCCCTCCCATCTTCCCGGGCTCAACTTCACTCCCGGCTTCAACCTCCGCCCCCCTCAGCGGCACAGGGGGACGGGGAATGGGGGTTATGGTCAGTTCATCACACAGTGTTTCTGCCGCTTCTTCATCCTCAGGGGGAGGACTCCTCTCATCGTTCCCCTGCTCCAGCGTGGGGTCCCTCTCACGGGAGACAGTCCTTCACAAACTGCTCCAGTGTGGGTCTCTCCCACGGGGTGCAGACCTTCAGGAGCAAACTGCTCCAGCGTGGGTCCCCCACGGGGTCACAAGTCCTGTCAGCAAACCTGCTCTGGCGTGGGCTCCTCTCTCCACGGATCCACAGGTCCTGCCAGGAGCTTGCTCCAGCGCGGGCTTCCCACGGGGTCACAGCCTCCTTCGGGTGCCTCCACCTGCTCCATCATGGGGTCCTCCACGGGCTGCAGATGGAATCTCTACACCCCCCCATCCTCCCTCCATGGGCTGCAGGGGGACAGCCTGCTTCACCATGGTCTTCACCACAGGCTGCAGAGGGATCTCTGCTCCGGCGCCTGGAGCACCTCCTCCCCCTCCTTCTGCACTGACCTTGGTGTCTGCAGAGTTTCTTACAGCTTCTCACTCCTCTCTCTGGCTGCAAAAGCGCTCTCTAACTGTTTTTGTCTTTCTTAAATATGTTATCACAGAGGCGCTGATTGGCTTGGCCTTGGCCAGCGGTGGGTCCGTCTTGGAGCCAGCTGGCATTGGCTCTATCAGACACAGTGGAAGCTTCTAGCAGCTTCTCACAGAAGCCGCCGCTGTAGCCCCTCACCCCCTACCAAAACCTTGCCACACAAACCCAATACAATTATATTAAACCAAAAAGCAGTATTTTTAAATCCACTGTGCAAGTTTTAATGAGCTATATATAAAGTACTTCTCTCCTTTGGAGATCCTTGACTTCCATGTGCCTCTCCATGTTTTGGTTGCTTGCTTCTTGGAAGAAGAGGGACCACTGACATGATTTCATGCTGTTGGATCTCATCACCTTCTCTATGATTCTACCCATCCTTTTCTATATCCTAACTTCATACTTCAGAGAATGGAGTTAGCAAACTGCATGCCATTTAGGGGTTCAGTTTTTGCTTGAGTACTCATGTTCAAAGCTAGGTTAACAATCTTCCCATACTAACCATCTGAACGCAGCAATCCTAGCAGGGCTTTGCTCCATTTGGTTGTTGTTTCCTGTTCCATTTGTTACTTTCCAATGTTATGTTGTTTTAATATATCATATCCTTATTTGTTCTCATGCACGTATCAGAAATGGTGCTCTGCAGTGAACTTTCTACTTTGGGCAACTGTAATCACAAACACTTCAAGCTATACTAGCTTCAGGAAACTAAAGATACACAGGGGCAAAAATAAAGAAATATGTATGTATAAACAGCCAAACAGGGATTTGAGAGTGGGATGCAGGAGGAAAAAAAGTCAATAACTGTAAGGAAACAAAAAGCTTTGTTGCAGATCAAAGGTGTTTGCAAAGGTGTGGAACCACTCTCTTTCTCTTCTGTCATTCCTTCTTAGTAGAGAATATTTTAAAATGAAGAAATCAAAGTATTGGAGACCAGCTGTAACTAATTTTCCTCATAGGGTGGGAATTTTAATTTTTAGCTCTGAAAAATCCGCCCCTACACCCCCCCAATAAAATATATTATATGCCCTTAAGATCAATTATTTTAGTTCTTTGGAGGTAGCATCCCTGTGCCAAGTTGAACATTTGGCTAAGCAACACCAGTGGAATTGCGCAAGAGACATGGTCTGGTACTACTCCCCTTCAAACTCCAATTGCAAATTCCTTGCACCACTGGGAGGAAAAGTAAATGAAACACTCTTACAAAGATTAGGGAGAACCACTTCCAATATACAAGGCATGCATAACTAATACATTTCTTTTATCTTGCTATCTGGACTACAAAGTCACCCTGGCTTTATTACTGGAAGTCATTGTATATCCATTACAAAAGAGCAGGGATAACATGCTTATGCATTCAAATAAAGGTAGGGATTTAATTTACTGGATTTCAGTCAGAGGTGGATGTGGCTCTTTGCAGCACAATTCAGTTACAGCATAATTCAACTCTTTTTAGTTACAAACATCGTCTGATGGGTGAGGTAAGCTCTTGCTTCTACATTGCAACTAGGTTGATTCATTGGCAAATACGTGCAATTTAATCGCTTCTAGACTATATGGCCTACAGCATAAAAGAGGGTTAATCTTAGAAGCTTGAATGCAGTCTAAGTGCTGACTATTTATTCACAAGTGAGATTTCAAGTCTCTCGGGTACTGCCTCACAATTCCTGTTTGTATCCTCAAATAATTATCATCCAAAATGTGCTCAAAACAAGCTCAATCTATTTCTTTATCTACTCTTTGTGATAACCATTGCATTGAGGAATGCAACATAATTGTGTTATTTCAGGCAATAAAATGGTCATCCCCCACAGAAAAATAATCAAGCAATTTAAAATGTGGTCATGGTTGCATGAGCAGCCAGATTCTGATTTCAAAAGACCTAACTAACCCTGAGTAAGTATTGCTTTTTAAGGGAAAATCATCTTGCAAAACAAATATTACTTCAGGGTGGGGTATGAGGGGGGAAGGTATACAGCATTGATTGTTTTTGAGAGCATCTTATCTGCTCTCTGGATATAATAGCTTGAGAAATTTCTAAAGGAAATTCTAGGAATTTTAGAAAACTTCAGAGTTTTTCTTCCAAGCCACACACACACTTTTCTGTCTCCTTTTCACATACACACACAAGCCTTTTGTTTGGTTGTTTGTTTTAAAATCTAAGACCTCAAGCTGTGGACTTTTTTGTTAATTTGCTGTGATAACTGTGAGAAGTACACAAAGCAGTTAATAAATCCTAGACAAGAAAGCAGTTGGAGAAGGCTGGAAGACAGATGATAGTTATATCAAGAAGAGCATGTTCTTCATAGCATAAAACTTATTTATACAGACTTCACAGTCAGGCTTGAGGCACTGAATCCAAATGAAATTGATTGACATCACAGAATACCAGCCATCAAGTTAGAATCTGCAATTTCATCTACTAAGTATTTAAGGTTCTATGGTTTAGTCTTAGTCTTCGTAAAAGTTTAAGTTTGACTTAGTCTTCTTAAAAGCCAGAGCCAGCTGCAGCACTAACAGGGGAACATTTGAATCTAGACTTTTAAATGAAGTATCACTATCATATCAGTAGCACAATTCTATTGAGTATTTTAGAGTATAGGACCCGTAAGAGAAAGGAGGATGTTGTAGATATTTTCCTTCTTGTTCGCTAATTTCCTTTTGACTATCAAATCTGATTTCCTGCAGACCTTCACTCTGAAGAACCGTATTTTCCCACTTCCTAAAGATGTGCACCCCACTCCAGGACTTGCTCTTCCTCTCCTTTCTCCCTTAACCAGAGGATCTGCCCTCTCAGTGTTCCCCACCTGGCACCATTTCTGCCTCAGGACATGCAGAGCTTCATTTGACCTCATGAACAGCACCTGTGGCTCTAAGTGGAAAGAAAAATAAAACCAGAACATCTAATCATCTGTTCATCTGTCTGTCTGTCTTCACATCCACTTAGTCATCATTGACAGAGCTAGGAGCCTTGGTCAGGGGACCCCAATTCTGATGGGAGAAATGGGGTAGAAGGTAAACCCAACGTGACCCAGCATTGCAGGACTGGGCAACAAGCAATGAAACAAAAACAATCAGGATCTCAAACAGGCACTGAACAGCTTTGGTACTGTTAGATATCACGTACTTCAAAACTGTGATTCTATTAAAGCACAAATACATTGTCCAGTACCAAACAATAAGCCAGCATGAACAGCATGATTACATCAGATTGGTGCTCTAATGAGATCACCTATCCCAGTATGCCCACTGCCTGCAGCACAGTGACAGCTCGCTCCTTTACATCATACCAAACGCACCACTTGCTCTCAAACCCTTTTATAATCTATTGTCTGTAGATGGTTCCAAGCTAAGGATTTCTCTTATTTTACAGTTGTAATGAAAGCCCTTTTTCTTACAGTTCTGTAACTGTAAGAAACCACAGAACTGACAACTGCTCAGTCTCCTTCATGGACTAGGATGTTTTTTCATTAAAAGGCTTTGTTCATTAAAAAATAATTCTATCATAATACTTTAAGTCAGCAACCCCCCAAAAATCCCCAGAATTCATAACTATAATGAAAATAAGGTTCCTTCAGATATATCATAAAACCACATGGAATTTTTCATTTCTACTTAAAAAGAAATACTGTGAAAGTAAGTTCTATTCTTCCTCGCAGAACTCTGTCATTGCATTTCTCTCTTAACTCACATGGACAATGACAACAACAAAACTATACTTGCTTATATGTTATTTTTCTAGGCTATTACTTGTGAAAAAAAAAAAGTATTTTTTAACCATACAACCCATTTCTCCTAACTTAAGAGTCAGAACACTGATGCAAATACTTTGTTAGTGATTTTCAATCTGTTCCAAAATTATTTTTCTATGATGGGATTGTGCTGAAACTTTTATACTTTGCCTTGGGAAAATAATTTTGAGAACCAGAAAAAATTGTGGTGCCTCAGAGAGCATCACTATCCCCCAGATTTTTTGCTGAGGTTTTTTTTTTTGTTTTGGTTTGGTTTTTTAGTGAAACAAGGAGCTACAGAATACCCCACCCCCCAGCAAATGAACAACTGCACCAATATTAGAAGGCAAAAAGTAAAATTTTCTACTAGTATCCACATCAGATTTTTATCATAAGTTGGTCAGAGAGAGTAAAGTATTTTACTGTCTTCATACATAAGTTTGCCTCATTATACTTCCTTGACATTAGAACTATTTGCTAGTAGTAGCAATGTGACAAGGTTAAATGTCAGGCAAAGAAATATATTTGAATGCTTAAACTATGCTGGTTTTGTCAGATTTACTCAGTTACTCTACTTCCTAATAATTATTTATTAGTAAATTAAACATTTTCTAAGACTTTAAATAGATATACTCTTCATAATCACACATACTCTTCAGTGTTTATACTGGTCTTTTACCCTTAGCCTTTCCATTTTGGAAAAAAGAAAATATAGTTTCTTGTTAGCTTTGCTCTTCATTTCTCATAAACTGGAAGAATGCAGCAATATTTGAGTTGCTAACACTGGCAAAAGAGTGCATCTTTGCATTTGAATGCTGGAGCTAGAAAATATTTGTTTTGCTGCTCTTTATTAATTGACAGAACAGCACTGAATTTTAAAAGTACTGATTCTACAACATACTGCTGTTATGTGCTATGTTACAACACACTCTTTAGGAAGCAGGCTGCTTGAATAAATTTATTATAGAAATATATTCAACCTCAATTAAAGGAGTTGGACACTGGGCTTTCAAAGAATTATGTTCAGCCTTGAAGAGTAAAATAGAATAATAAATAAATGATAAAAACGCCTTTTTGATCACATCATTTATCAATGATGAGAGGCTGGAGATTTAGTGCCAAGAATAAAGACAGAGGCTTGGATATTAAGCCTTCCAACTATTTCTTTGAAAAAACATTAATGTTAATGAAACAATAATCATACATTGTAGGACACATATATACTAGGGCCCAGAACGCAGTAAGTACAGCATTCACACTTTGAAAGGGAAATGAAGAAAGATTACTTTCTACCTGTGACACAATGTAATTTAACTGATCTTTGTCCAAGATTGCTCCATTACAAAATACACATCGTGCTTCACTAATGGGAACTAAAGGCAGTCTGAACTTTGAGATTAATATAACAAGAGCACACCCCACATTGAGACCAAAGATGTTAAAAAATTATTTTAAACACAAAACCCAGAAACTTTTAAACATATGCATATACACTAAAATAATTTAGTTTTCTAAATAGATGAAAGCCAACAGAATTGAAACTAGAAATATTTATAAATCAACCTCCCTCCCCTTGTTCACTGTGCTCTTAACTCACTGATAGCTGCAAACTTTGCGGCACCTCTGAGCTCTTAGCAAACTCCTTTTTCCGTCACAGAAGGGCAAAGCTCAGCACTACATCCCTACAGGGTAACAGCAAGCTTGTTCCGCTTTCCATCCATTGGCTGCAAGAGCCTCCCCGCCCCAAACTTGCCGAGCTACGTCCTGGAGAAAAGTCCATCCTTTTATCCCAACTTCCCTCCTTTAGCAGATGAGGAGGAGGGGAATTGTGAGTAAGTTTTGTAATGCGCCTGAAAGACCCTAATGGAAAGATTTGGTGAAGCAGGAAATGACAGCAATTCCTCCTTACCCCTATCGCCATGAATATCCACACTGTTTATACAGAGTTAAGTCCTAGGTCTTTAACGTGTTGTTTCCTTTCCATAAGGGCTTTCTGCCCTTTAGCTGAATGAATGTTCCTGAACACTTTACAGTCCATATTTCAGATAAGGTTGAAACAGATAAGGCTGAATGTGATCCTAAAAGAAAAAAAAAAAAAAAAACAAACCCAGAACAATCTGCAAACAGTTACTTACTCAGGAGAACCCTTTCTCTGGGAGGGTGATGGGAAGCCATTTCCTACAGCTTTCCCCAGGTGAAGTGTAACCCCCTAACTCTGTGTCTCTTCTGATTGTTTCAGGCATCTGTGCCTGTACCTTTCCTGCATCCCCTCGCTTTTTTCCTAGAGGTTGGAAAATGCTGTTTGTTTTGCCCTTTCTCCCAAAGCTAATGTTTGAGAAAGCTCCAAGAGAAACAAGAGGTGTGTTGAATTATTTGGCCACAACTCACACCATCTGAATGTGCTGCCACTGGCCACAGACCTTAGCAGTGCTGTCACAGATGGGCAACAGACATGAAACATAACATATCCATCAAATAACACCACAAAATCATGTATTTGTTTTACCTGGAGATCACTACTTGTTGACCCTTCCATTTGAAATTCTCAAAGAGAAGTGTTGAATATTTGCGAAACACAAATTAAAAAAAAAAAAAAAAGAAAAAAAAGTCTGACCTCAACAAAAAGAGTAACAGCGGTAATGGCCATCATTCACACTGCTTTTTGTCTTTGTGTTTCCCAACACATTCTGCAAAAAGTCATATACAGAGCTTTTTACATAGTGATTACATAAACCAGTGGCAAAATCAGAAGTACTAGTGAAAGACACTCATTTTCTCGCACTTCCAGATACCTAGAGTACTATGAATTGCCTGGTGGACAGTCTTTAACTTTTTCCCATTTATACATAAGGAAACATAGTTTCCCGTTGTATGGCGGATCCTTCAGACTCACTGCATTGTGTGCTTGGGGTTGGCTCTTACCTCAGGGATAGCAGGGCCCTGTCCACACCAGAACTTTTACCTTTGATGAAAGCTTTTTGTGTCTTACTTTCCTCCTCTGCCACACATGCCAGTGGGCAACTAAGCCATACGAGAAGTGCACTGCATCTGCACTGCTTTCCAGAGCAGACCTGCTGAAAAACATAAGAGCCACAAGAGAGTGTATGTATATATCTATGTATATCTCTCTACGTGTGTGTGTGTGTGTGTGTATACAATAGAGGAAAGAATGGAATTTGTTTTTTATCTTTTCTGTCTTGACTGTTCTATTTTTTCTAATAGTTTGTTTTGTTTTGGTTTGGTTCTTTTATGGGTTCTTTACACAAACATTATCTGGATTCATTTATGTCCTGGAAGCAAAATCACCAACTTCTTTCTTCTTGCCATTATTCGTGCCATTCCTTGGAAATACCCTGAGAAATGAAATGGAATAAAGAGAATTAATCTTATCAATTAGGACTGCAGAGAAACATGACTATTGGAAGTTTCTGTAAGGGATGGACAGAGAGTAGTTTGTATCTGAACAACAGACATATAGTGACAACTCACTTTTGCATAACTTACACTCCAAAGACAGGCTCTTAGCACTTTTCAGCTGCACTATAGAGCACCTGACAGAAACTTGAATGAAGAAAGCTAACTATAAGGCCAAACTCAGGACAAAGAGATATTATATTTATTATCACATAATGAATATACTGTGGTCTATTATTTGCAGTGTGTCTGATAGAGTTTGTATCTCAGAGTAAATGTTCTTATAGAGAACTGCACTTATCACAGAAG
Source organism: Balearica regulorum gibbericeps (assembly GCF_011004875.1). NCBI lineage: Eukaryota > Metazoa > Chordata > Aves > Gruiformes > Gruidae > Balearica > Balearica regulorum. The sequence goes on along the minus strand of NC_046188.1, from coordinate 47,465,351 downwards.
ACTAGTTGCAAGAGAGCAGATATGGAAACTGAACACTTCTCATATACTTCTGGTGCATCCTTAAAGTCAAAACTGCAACACTGTTATGGCAAAGCAATGTGAAGGACTTGGATCTCAGCCCAACAATTCTCTTAGAACTTAAATAACATTTTAAAGGAACAAAATAATTTCCCCTAGCAGCACATGTCAGATCACAACTTTAAAATTAAACTAGAGCAATAGACCACTAGCAGTGGATTAGATGCTACAAATTTGCACAACTGTAAAATTTTGGCATCATTCCTACTAATGTGCTTCCATAACCATGCTATCAGTACTCAACAGTTGTTTAAGAAAAGACCCATAATTAACTGTGGTCAACAGAAGGAAAATCCATTTTAAATTAGGCTGATCCAGTCCTTCAGTGATATTGACTGAATGCCAGTCTTGTAGCACCTCCATCAACCATGCATGAAATACGATTGCAGAAATCTAAACCACCAATAAGTTTCAGAAATTTTCAGTAGAAAACAGCTTACTAAAAAAACCCAGCTTTCTTTTTTACTAAGGTTGTCAATCAAACCTTAGAGGAGACAGTATTCTTCTCCTATTCCGAGATAACATCTTCCCATGTTAAGATGTACACAAGAGATGAATTACCTCATATCAGTCAGGCTGCTTTGCTGATTTGCTGATTTTCTGCAGCCAAACCCCAATTGCCACAGAAGCCTGAAAAGTTTGAGTTTTCAGTGTTTTGCTGCTAAGCCTTGAAACAAGTGCTAGTGAGTCATACTCTTCCATACTTCAATTTAATAGAAATACTTTGTGTTTGTGTGGAGGAAAGATGTCCAATGACTTTACGGACTATTCTCAATTACAAAGAAAGTGTGATACAACTAAATAATGCTACGAGGGTAGTGAATGAGAGCAGATATTGCCATAAAGTTAGGGATGATACATAGCAGGGCAATACTGATTTAGATCTTACAACTGTGTATCATGGAGAAAATATAATAATAATTCTCAGCTTTTGAGAAAATATGTTCAGTGAAAACTGAAGGTACAGAAAAAAATTGAAATTGTAAATACATACAAGGAAAAAGTCTTCTAATCTGAAATATAATAGAATTCATAGAAAATTTATTTGACCAGTGGAGGAAAAAAGCATACCCAAAAACTAAGGAGTCATGAAAAAAATTATAAGGAAGACATATTTGGGCTTCCTACCCTTTTGTGACAGCAAATTAGAATGAAATTAAGAAAATAGTAAGGATATATAAATTTTGCACCTTCACATATCTCATGATAGAGGCAAGCTCTCTATCTTACTGTTTCATTTCCTTAACTTATATTTGTTTGTAAAGGCAAGGAAAAGCAATTTAAAACAAAAAGCAAAAGAATACTACCAAATTACTAGGTATTTCCCAAGGTATCTTACCAGTTGTATTAGCCAACCAAAAATGTTTATTATTTCATTGTTGTGTTAGGTGGGCCGAAGCTTTCCTTTCAGTACAGAACTGATTGCTGCCCCACAGGAGTGTCAGAAATCAGCAGGGTGTTGAAAAGATAAACACGCAGAGCCAATGTTTCCCCAGGCAGAAACAAGAGGTGACAATATTTCCAACAATAATTACTCATATCCATGCTGATGGAAACACTACTGACATAGTCAATAGAATTTATATACAAAAAACCCCCAGCAATAGCAGTACAAAATAATCTATGTCATGGAAGTCTCAGCAAAAGCCATGGAACTTGTCAGTGACTCTGCTTTATTCAGTCTGATAAGGCCTTGATGACTTTGCCGAGTCAAACAGAGAAACTGTTCCTAACCCCCCCCCCCAAAAAAAAAATAAAAAATTAGAGAGAAACACTGCTTGGTTAGGCATTTGCTTTCTAGGAATCTGAGAGCATTGTTATTTATTTATTGTCTTTTTTTTAAGTGTAGTTTTATACAATTTGGAATCCTCTTATAGTCTGAATATCCAAAGACATTGATATTTTTTCTCCAACTCTTTAGAATTTGATCAAACCCTTCATCACGAAGAAAGATACGTTCCAACAGAAAAAAAAAAAAGACTATTTCAACCTGATAGTTAATTAATATCATGGCAGGTGATCAAAAACCCCAATCTTAGATACAATATTAAAAAGCATATAAATGATTTATGAAACTGCCTTGCAGTATCAAATAGGAACTAGCTGTTTAGGAGTTAGTGGACTTAAACACCTAGTACCCAGCTCTGCAGAGGCTCTACTTAGTAACACAACACTGACCTGTCTTTTGTCCATTGACCACTGGAATTCAGTCCCAAGACAGGCTGGAGAGATGAGTGCCTCAGGAAGACAGTCTCAGAAAATGATAGTTGAACAGCTAGACAGAAATGGCAAGCCAAGGAGGACAGAGAAAAGGAAGACTTGCTTGATATCATGTGGGTACTGTCAAAAGCAGAACTCAGATTTCTACCTCCTTGCTCAGAAAGCTAACTGTCCTTTTGAGGAATTAACTGAGCAAATTAAATCAAGTTGAATTACATGTTACAGAATTAAATTAGTCATATGGGTTGGATTAATTCTGGGGTCCACTAACTCCAGTTCCATTTTACTAGATTGTCTCTTAGCTCTTTTATTCCATCTTTCTCTTTTTCATACATTTCTTCTTTTATTCCTTTAATCTCACCTGTAGAATCACTTTTTAAATAATACTCATATACAGACAGATGTATCCATGCATAGCATTCCAAGATGTAGCTTTTTTTTTTTTTTAATTTAGTTGCATTAGAGCTACTGTGAAAGGAACAGAACTACTTTTCCAGTCAATAGAATTCAAAATTTTTTACTAAAATAAAATACAATTGCAATTTATATTTTAAATTAGATGGAAATATAATCCATGCAAAACCATCTTTTCCAAACTATGATATGAATCATATATTGCTATGGTAGTAGACAATAAAAGAAATTAAGGAATCTTTCACTGCACAAGCCATTTCAAGTAGATTGGGAAAAGCCCCAGAGAGTATTAAACATGAACTTCCAATGGGTGGAGTTTGGATGACTTAGCAGAGAACTCCCTTGAATGCTCTCTTTGGGAAACTTCCAGAGCTGAAAGCCCAGATTACATCATAACTGTACTGCAAAATTTAAGAAGAAAACACAAAACTATGCATAGGACAGCCAGAATCATTGCACAAGCAGAATGATACATAGAAAAGTAACTAAAATTTTTGAGTTTGCAAATTGTTAGAAAAGATGTAAGGATTATCTGTGATATAAGACTCCCGACTCCCACTTCTTGCTTTAATCATTACATCTTACTGTTAATTTCAAGTCGAATAATGTTCTACTTTTGTTTTTTTTTAATTAAGGTTTCCCATTTTTACATAAGATTTGGTTTTCAAAGTTCTCAAAAATGACAGTCTTTATTTTCCTCTTTCTTATTCTACAAAAGATAGCCATAAACATCATCTGATGATGTCATCATTTCAGTGTCTTCTCCCGATTCCAGAATTCCATACCTCACTGGAGTTACATTATAGGAAAGATTTCTCTCTTATGAAAGTCAGTCAGGGTTCACTGATTCAGTCCTTTAGAGAGCACTCCAATTAACAGACAGTCTAGGTGTAAGTTAGAAACGTATGAAAACAAGGACTAAAACCAAGACAAATTAAACACAATATTTTGTTTAACAGATCTTGCCTAAGAAAATAATGACTTATTCTTACTGAAACAAATAGCATGTAGCTATTGAAACAGATCTAATTTGCCTTAATAGAGTTCTTAATATTGAAAAAAAAAACTTTCCTAGACTCCTTAAGATCTTAAGATCTTAAGACTCCTTAAAATCAGCACTAGCATTTTGTCAAAATATGACTGTACCATTTGTATAAAACTTAAACTGCAGATCTGTAACATTTTTTTATTCTTCGAGTTTTTAATTGTTTAGTGTGCACTAAGCCTTAAAACCTACTTATGATAAAATGGGATAAAAACCCCTAATTTCCTCATTTCTAGTCATACACTGCATGTCTGAAGCTGAGCTATAACTCCCTGTTTACTTCTGCATCTGGGCTCTTGAGTGGGGCCAATGAAGTTGTTCCCAACCCAACCCCAAGCTCTTCTTCCCTGCTGTACTCTTCCAGCCACAAACGACGCACAACCACAGTGTTTCCATTGGGCACCACTACAGAGCGAGGCTGCAGGGCCAGCAGAAATTGCAGATTTACTGGGTAGGTTTCCCAGAGTCTCCCCAAGGCCATCCCCTGCTCATGGAGCCTTGCTGTTTCAGTAGTGTTAGTCTACTACTAACACTAGTTAGTCTACTACGCTGGGTGTTAGTCTACTACAATACTAATATATAATACCACCTCCATAATAAAATGGCTGCCACTACCTTCAGACTAACTGTAGATTGAATTTTAGATGCAAGATTGAAATGAGAATTTTTTGGGTATCATCTGCACAAATGACACAAAGATGCATTAAATAGTTCTACTAAGAAAAACAGAAACTCAGACACTGAAGTCTAACTCTTCTTACTATATCTTGAAGATAAGGATAAATTATTTCTTCAGTTACTTCTTTTGGTGTTAAATTGCAAGGTAGCCCCTAACATTTCCTAGACCTTCACTGCCTGGACCTAGAAAAAAAGTGAAAATTTCAATAATGCTATATTTAGCTCATGTAAAAAATGGAATATAAGCTTTAGAGAAGGGCGAATAGGTTGCAAAGATTTTCCATTCTCCTCATTGAAAAGATTATAGTGATGGTCATATCTGACATATAAAAGCTTATAACAGCTCTTATGAAATATTTTCACAAGACTATGATGCTAGTACAACTAAGTACAATATTAATTTAGTTATCTTTTCTCTAATGTTGTGATCAACCTATAATGCCATCAGTGGGGGCAGGGAATGTTGAAACCATTACATATAATTTTAATGTATTAGAATATTTTAGCAAAAACCCCCACAATTACTGTAATAATTTTCATACGTTTAGCTCCTTTCAAAGTAAAATAAAATGGCCATCTTATATGGTGAATTGAATGGAACTCACTTGCTTTGCTTTTCACATGTTATTTCTGCATATGGCAAGATTTGTAAGACTTGATGACAATTCCAGAAAGAAAAATGGTTTGCACTTTTCTATTTGTATAGGACAGCAGGCAAACATCTTCAGTCTCCATCAAATGAACTGAAGAATAATTCAGCTTTTCTCATGAGCCCACTAGAAAGTGATAGCTCATAATCAAGATCACAATTCTTTTGCACAATTTTTTTACATCACATACCATCTACAATGTGGTCACCTGCAAGAGAAGTTTCATTAGAGCTTTCTATCAGTTGTGCTCTGCCTTGGTAGGAGACCAAGGCTTCATTCTTAACATTGTAGTCTCTGTAGCAGTAACAGGCTTCATCAGCATGTGATTTGAGTACCAAAACAAGAGAGTACAGCACTCCTCTCACTTTATTGCAGAGCTCAGTTCATAATTTAAACTGTGATGTTCTCTAACTCTGGTATTTAAGTAATCTGCAAAAGTACTGGTTGTTTTATTGAAGTTGAAAGGAGTCAGAAATAATCTCTGTGGTTCCAAGAAGGATAAGGAAGATGCTGGGAAAATCATAATTAATATGGTTTCCACATAACACATGTATACTCACCCAACCAAACATACCAAAATGCTTTTTCTTCATCCTTACTATGAGCAAGCAGGAATATCTGATTTTTTTTTTTTTTTAATTAGCTAATAAAACCAGATTAACACTCGGTAAGAATATATATTATTGTTTGAAACATTCACTGATATTATTTTTTATTACTCCAAAGAGGAATAATGATTGTCACTGACCCAGTGTCCCGCTTGGCAATAGCTATACCTTTTTTTCTTAAAGACTCCTATGCATAACCTTTAGGAATTAGTAAAAACTACCTGTTTATAAAACCATAGTGACCATAAGTGCTTTCACAGCTACTGGCTAGACAGTAGCCATAATTTTTTTAACATAAACCTGTTGACTACAGTTGGCTCAGATTTAGGTTTCCTGGAAAGAATTTTTTTCAGTTTTCAGAAAAGCATTGGTCATGGACCAATGTTACTAGTCAGATGAGCAAAGTACAAATAGCAATGTGTAATTCAGGGTGTCTGTACAGACTGTATCACAATGCTTAAAAGAAATCACCAACGAAATGCTCTAATGCACTTTGAAGAAATAGGCAAAGCTAGGAATCACAACTGCAATATTTTACATTCAGGTCCATCTTTGTCCTCTATTAAAATTCCCTTAGAGTAGATATTATTTTTCATGTAGTACATCAAAGGATAATGTCTTGCCAAATGTTTCTTTGAGATTATTATAGAACTTTGGGTTACATTCTGTATTATACTTATCAGACTCCTTGCACTGTGTGATTCATCGTCACCTATCTCCACTGTGTCCTCTTTAAATCAGGCCTTCTTACTACAATATTCACTTGCAACCTTGAGAACTGTACATCCAACAAGAGATATTTACCCTCTCAACCTACCAGAAATTCCTTCTTAAATTTCCAGAATAGAAATATGCTCTTCAATAAGGTCTTCATCCTGCATGTTATTGCATACTAGAAAGCTCCAAAGAGAATTGGATAAGAAGAAAGAACACTATTTACCTGGCACTGGACCCTGAAAACTCACAGTAGTGGTGGTGAAGGAAGAAAATAGGTGAAAAGACATTCAGAGATGATATATATGATTCTTTTTTCTTAATCTAAATCATCTTAAAATGCTTCTATTCAGTTGCCAATGCATAAAGTAGTTTAATTTGGCAGAACTTCTGCTTGGAAGAACAGAGTGTCCTGAAGCTGGTTTTCTTATGTAAAGCCTTCCTTTTAGCTTTCAGCATGCAAGGTATACACCATTCCTATACCAATAAGCGAAATCTAAAGAACCTCTATAAATAGAAAGGAAAAGGGTATACATTTCCTATTGGTAAATGAGTCTGAATTTAAACTGATGTAAACTGGTTACTCTACAAGGATTCTAACTGTCATACAAATTACAGTAACCCATACTCTGATCTGGCTGACTTTGTTCTATTTTTTTAAACCAAAATCCTTGGACTTCTTCCTGTGAGTTACTCTGTTAACAGCATTTTGATTTCATTTTGCACATAAGGATACAGCTCTGATTATAGGTATTATAGATAGCCAAGCATATTTCATATTTATGTCTAGGAGTACCAGAACAACTGAACTTGAAATGACTAGCTTTGATAGAAAGATGAATTCTCTTATTGACAGTTATAAATTACAAAAAACAGAACAAACTTTTCAGCTTTGTCTAATAAATTCGATGATAACTGAAACTCCTTGCAAAACTTTTCCTGGCATTGTGAAATACATCTTGCAATAGAATAGAGATAATTGAAAACACCATTGGAAGGAATGATCTTAATCTTGCATTAAAAGTCAAACACCGCTGTTAGCCAGGATGCTACTTACATAAACTAAAATGAAAACTATGCTATTCTTCAGTAATGATCCAAAATGGTTTAATTATTCTCTTTAAAGTGATTGCGTTTTGGACCATCACAGCAGAATATCATGAGAATTTTAACAAACTTTTGAAGATTAAAGCCACACTAAAAATGAGCTAAACCAAGTACAGAAAAAACAATATTTTATTTATAATCTTAGTTTAGTGTTTGAACTACAAATTCTTGTTCTAGAATTGTTTAAAAGATGATGGGTTTTATAGGTTTTCACAGGTAAATTGATTTCTTGGGGTTTTTGGTTGTGGGTTTGGTTTTTTTTTTACTTTTTCTTTCATTTTTTCACAGAATGGTGCTTTTGGTAAATACAGAGCAAATCATTACATGAAAAAAAAATTGCTTGGTTTTTTTCTCACTTGTAAAGTTGCTGTTATTATTCCACTCTCTATTGAATAATTTCAAAAAGGCATGTGAAAACAAAAGGAAAAAAAAAGAGAAAAAGTGACAAAATAGACCGAATCTCACCACTAGAATTCACCATAAAAATTCCCAAAGTGTAACAGAATTCTTACAAAATTTCCTAGACCAGTTCTTTTAGGGAATCAAGATCTCCTATGAAAAATATGGCAAATGGGAATCAGGGTAGGTTGGGGAGGAAAAAGGGAACGAGGAGGGTAAATAAGTGCAGCAAAAACAGGTTCTGAGGAATACACATAATTTTGTCTGCTTTAGATCACAATAGAATTTTTAATAAATAAATTTCTTTTTCTTTGTAAAGACACTTTTTTGAAACAGTAGATTTAGCCCAGTCATTTGTGTCATTTGTTTTATAAACCATCTTTTGTTGTCCCCACCCCCTTCCCATAATGTCATAAATGTTTTAGATTTGAGTCTCTTGTACATTGTCTTTTGAGTTCATTCGGATCAATAACGGTTCATGCACTGAACTGTGTATTGAATTTATTGTGTTAACTGTTGTTGTGTGGTTGAAAGGAGACTTATAAGAGTTATAGTGATTTAGGTGCTCATGCTCTATTGCTGGCATGGGCAAATGACTTTCTATGGGTGTGTCACCTGTAAGCTCATCATCCACATTAATGATCTCTACAGTCCGTGTTGGAGCATGATGGTTCTGCCGGTGATGCTGTTTCCTCATTTTGTAGAAAATTACCAGCATCACAGCAGCCATGAGAGTGATAGCCACAAAACAACCAATTATGATTTTGGTAGTCTTCATAACCTCATCTATTCCTGGGATCCCGTTGTTTGCGTCCGTCACAGGAATGGTGAATGTTTTTTCTGTTGATCTTGTGCTCTGTGGAGTGAGTGAGGGTGTCATGTTAGTGGTCTCCCAGTTGGTAACTGGTGTGGGCCCAACCTGCTCTGTGGTCTGTGCCTCATCCTGAGAAGGTTCCACAGTCTCTACTGTGACAGTTGAAAAATACGTGTAACCAGGGTTATCCAGGGCAGTCACATTCAGCGTGGCAGAAGCTGTGGTATTCCCAACAGAGTTACTCACCATGCATGTATACAAACCCGTGTCTTGCACAGTTACCTTTGTAAAATTTAATGTGCCATCACTGAGCACAGCAATCCGAACTCTGTATGCCCCATGCGTCATAACAGATCCATTTGGAGTAATCCAAGATACAGAGGTCAGGGAGGTTGATGCCCGGCATTTCATCTCTGCAGCCATGCCTTCTGTGACGTTGAGGTCTGCTGGTGGCTCCACTATGACTGGAGCATAACATGTGAAGTAATTCAGGTCCAGCTCACCAATGTACCTTCCTTTTAAACTGGGAGGTGTGTGGCAACGGGCGCAGCATGCAGTATTGGAGGGTGCCTTGTCTTTAATCCACCAGCTGAGCCAAAGGATATCACAGTTGCAGTTCCAAGGATTGTGATGCAAGTGGATCCTTTCTAGGCGGAGTGGTGTGAACAGGTCATGAGGCAGTAGTGTTAGATTGTTGTGTGCCAGATTGATCTCTACAAGTGACTGAAGGTTATCAAAAGCATTCCTTTCTATTACTTGAATCTGGGACTGTATCATCCACAATTTCTGAAGATGCATTAACCCTTGGAAAGAACCTGGCCTGATGGCAGTCAGGTGATTCCCAGAAAGATCTAACTCATCCAGTTTTACAAGCGGGGTGAGATTAGGAATCTCTCGAAGATTGCACATGGCAAGGTTCAAATACCTCAAGTTGGACAGACCTTCAAAGGCACCTTCTGAGATGTATGAAAGCCTTTTCAATTCCCCCAAATCCAACCTCCGAAGAGAAGGGATTCTGTTAAAAGCATAAGAAGGGATGCTCTCAATGGGGTTGTTTCTCAACCACAGTTCCTTCAGTTTTGACAGGTATACAAAAGCCCCATTTGGGATAGTGGTCAGACGATTGTCAAAGAGTTCCAAAGTGTTGAGATTGGCCAGACCATTGAAAGCCCCTATCTCAATTGTTCTGATGTGATTCCTGCTGAGCTGCAGGATTTCTAGGTGCCTCAGATGCTTGAAGCTATTAACTTTAATGATTTGGATCTGGTTCTCATGAAGATTGAGTAACCGGGTGTTGGTGGAGATGCCGTCTGGCACGTCTCTCAGATTTTTCCGTACACAAATCACTTTACTGAACTGGTTGCTGCAGGAGCAGACAGAAGGGCAAGTTTGAGCCCTGACTAGACCAGCCACCACAAGAAGCTGAAGAGCCAACAGCACCACAAGCAGGGGGTCAAATAGGGCCCTGTTAAACCTAGGACCTATCATTATCTGCTGTGGATGTAAGGTCATCTTGTTCAACATTCATAATTTATTTGGTGTTGGTCCTTCAGGAGTTTGAATAGCCTGAAAAAAAAAGAAAGAAAGGAGAAGGGGAACATTAAATTAATCTCAAATATTTAAGTGTGCTCTCTAAACAAAGACTTCTCAAGTCCTTTCAGTCAACTCTACCAATTTCATGAAACTCTGTAGTGACAATAGCTATAGAAATTCTAATATTTTGTTTCCTGTACAGCTATATATGTCAGCTGTAATTAGCAATGAGGTAGGAAAGAGCCAGACACCAGCTTTTCCTGCTCATTCCAATGTAGAATGCATGTAGCTGGATGGCACATACTAAGTTCAGCTACAGTGGATACCTAAAATAAATGTTCTAACTCAGGGGGAGAGTTAAAAGAAGTGACAAGGGCATCAAAAGGCAAAAATAAATAAGATAGGAATCATCGGAATATTCAAGGTGTTAACCTTCTTGATACATTATAAGACAAGACAACAGATAATACGAAGAGCAAGTGGACACTCTTGTTTTGTATGGGTGAAAATCTTTGTCTATACAAACATAATTCCTGCATTGGAGTTTAACTAGAAGTAAAGCCTTTAATACTGAATGTATCAGGTCATGCAAATGTCAGGGCAAAATCTTGCCTATTTCAAATTAAAAAAATAAAATACAAAAGAAACATGCTGAGCATCAATTCTTCCCTACCGTTAAACAGCAACATCCAATTTCATGATATTTCCTCCTCAACTCTTTTGTTTGGCACCAGCAGCAGAGAAACACTCATTAGTAAATGTGTACTGAACACAGAAATCAGAATAGCCATTTAAATGCTGAAAAATATCTCTGTAGCTTTAGGGTTGGCAATTTCATTGGCACCTCTAAGAAATCCTACAGATCTTACTGTAAGGGGGAAAAAGACCTTTACACTACAAATAAGCATTACCATTTTAAGAATTTCAGTACTAATTCATTTGTGGTAGTTCTTAAAACCCCCCAGCCCTCAGTTCATTTTCAATCTGCTGCTCAGTGGAAGGTCCTTCTGCTGTAGAGATTAATGAAATTTCCTATAAATCAGCCGAAAGTGAACTCTTATAAATTACAGCAAGCTTAAACCATATTTATAACCTAGAGCACCCAAATGCATAATACATGTATTCAGTAAAACAAAATACTATAAGGCAACAGTTTTCCACTCCAGGCTCTGAATTGTTTCATTTTGTGTAAAAAACCCCCAAAACTTTCTTTAAAAAAAATACAGGAAAAAATATATTAACTTGCATCTCACAGCAATTCATTTAATGAAAGACTTTTTTTTGTAATTACATATTCAGACAATGTGTTTTTGAGAATTCATTTCTGCATTTTTTAAAAAAACCCTTGTAATAATGGGTCAGAATAGCAAGTGTTCTCATCTCACTTTTAATAATTTACTGCAGAGAAAGCCAATATAATGGTTAAAAACCTGTGAATTGGAATTGGAAAATCTGGGCTGTATCTGTTTGTTTGATCTGTTCTGTAAGTGCTATTTATAAAACATCATTCTTGTTATGAAAGATTCATGAAACTAATGTGTGTTGCAACCTTGAGCAAGTCACTCAACTCTGTGGCTTACATTTCTGTCATATGACTCTGGAGAAACCTGTGGCTGTGGTGTTAGATGTTACTGCTCCCACCTCTCCATCCTTGCCCTCTGCCGACAACTGTAGTTCCGAACACTGGCTTTAGGATAATGTACTAGACTAGATGAGGGGTGCCTACAGTACACACCTTCCTTTTTACGGCAGGCTTAGGTCAATTATCTCTTCAAAGGTGCTGAGCACAATATATGGAGAAACACTTTCAAACTAATCACTAAAATTCAAGTTCCCTTACATAAAAAATCCAACTATAGTAAATCTGCAAACAGAGGATGAAAAGGACCTGTTTTCCATCTTTCTTACAGTGTTATGAAGAAGAATCTGCCTGTTTTGGTCAAAATATTTATCTCAATGAGTTTAATATCAATTTCAGGCTCCTTAGTTAAGAACTGTGATCCATGAATTTTGCTATTGAATAGCAATTAACCATCTTCTGTGATAGTTAATGTGATTGTATTAGCATTTTTGTTTGTCACTAAGTGAGGTTTTTTTATTCAGTAGTTTTGTCTTTCCTTTCTCATTTTTTTAAATTCTTCTAAAACTTAGCCCCTAAGGACCTGGACTGAATAATGAATTCCATTAAGAAGTAATAAAACAGATACATAAACACACCAAATAAATTATTTAACCATTGCACTGGTGCAATGTTATTATCTTCACGGGAACTGAGATGAGAACTCAGCCCAGTACATCCAGCTTCAGAGGTGCCAGTTATCCTTGTATGGCTGGTGTGGCACCAGGAGCCCGTGTGGCTTGTAGAGATACAGGAATCTTCTGTGTTCTGTCTCAGACCCATTCACTATTAAATGCCAGCTTTGCAAGATGCCATATGGTTTTTCTACTTTTCTTTTTGCTACTTTCCACTCTCACTCCTGTATCTGGGATACCCTGAAGGACTGGCAAAACTATGGGATTTGTAGAACAAGAAAGTATAGGAAAAATAAGACAGTGTCCTGGTTTCAGCTTGGATAGAGTTAATTTTCATACTAGTAGTGGGTATAGTGCTGTGTTTTGGATTTAGGATGAGAATAATGTTGATAACACACTACTGTTTTGGTCGTTGCTGACATACTACTCTGTTGGCTGTTGCTAAGTAATGTTTATACTAAGTCAAGGACTTTTCAGCTTCCCATGCTTTGCCCGTGACGAGGTGCAGAAGAAGCTGTGAGGGGGCATAGCCAGGACAGCCGATCCAAACTGGCAAAAGCTGTATTCCATACCATGTGATGTCATGATTAGTATATAAGCTGGGGGAGTTGGCCAGGGGTGCACCGTGGCTTGAGAACTAGCTGAGCATTGCCTAGCAGGTGGTGAGCAATTGTGCTGTGCATCACTTGTTTTGTATATTATTATTATTATTATCCTTTTCTGTCCTATTAAACTGTCTTTATCTCAATCCAAAAGTTTCATTTTTTTTCCTGATTTTCCTCCCTATCTCTTTTTGGGGGGCAGGGGGAGTTAGCGAGCAGCTGCGTGGTGCTCAATTGCTGGCTGGGGTTAAACCATGACAGAAAAGTCATGAGACAGCAAGTGTCCTCAACATCAGCCAATGTATGCATAAACTCCTTTCAGATGATTCTTTGCCAGCCTCCATAAAGCTGATGATGCCAAACCATTCTTCAAGAACTCAAAGGCACTTCCTTCCAGTTCTGACTTCTTGACTCTGATGGTATCTCCCTCCATTCCCTTCACCTACTCCTTTAAGCAGCAAAATTTTCTCTTTCAATCACTGTACATATGTTCCATGGGTAAAAAAAGATAAAAACATTTTACTTGAATACAGTACTTTATTATAGAAAATAAATTATCCAATTATGAGACTGATTAGCAAAAATTGTTCAACCCAAAATGTTTCCATGTCTCAGTTGTAAATTTTTTTTTTTTTAAAATGCTTTTGTTTTATCGTCTTAAAATAAATTCCCTAAATTCCTCCCATTTGTGTTTATTGACTCAAACTATGAATCAGTCACATAGAACAGCTCTTTGCTTGTGCTGAAGGCCAAAACTGCCCATGGCTTTTACATTTACCTTTTTCCCCAGTCCTGTGCTAGAAATGTCTCAATCAAACATATGCCGCAGAACTACAATCTATCAAAGACCCGCAGGGAATTCTGCAACCCTCAGGTTTCTGCAAAATTCAAATCTGCGTATACTGCAAATACAAGCTTGGTCACTGCCTACTTATTAGCTGCTCTGAGTGTATAATTTTGAAGACAGGATCACCATTTTGTGAGATGTGGATGGAAAGTTCAAGATATGTTTTCACATGTGTTGGTGTGTTTGATTTTTCTGTGTTTAAGTTGCATCTTGTTTAATATATAAGTACTGTATATATTGCCATTCCTCTGGAATGTTTTCTGGGAGGCAGTGAGAGCCAATCTCACCTTTTGTAGCAACCATTTGATTTAACTTTGAATTTATTTACATTACTAAACTTTTTTCCCTCTTATTTGGTAATACAGGAAGCAAAATGAAGTATTTAGCATAAGACCACACTAATTGGGCTTGGTGCTGCTGAAGTACAGTGCAGCTGATGATTTCAAAAAGCCATCATGACCAGCAGAAAATATAGTAGGCAATGCCTTGCAAGTCCTCTCTTCCAACTGGTGAGCTTTGCGTGAGGCTAACATACTGCAGTGAGATTCCTAGTGGCAGTAGAAATGTATTAAAAAGATCCTTTCTTTTATACTGGTGGTTTTCCACAGCTCAGAGCTTAAGTATTCAGGAAGTCTCGGTGCAGTCATTTCACATCACGGTAATTTTAAATCATAAATACCCTCGAAATACTCTGGAAAAAATTAGCTAGCACAAAAACACAGTGGAAAATTCATTTAAAGCTTTGAAGAACATTATGGAAATATTTTAATGGGCTTTACATAAAGATCCATCTGGAACTCTGTACTAGAGTAATTTGCTATTCAGTATCTGTCTATTATACTAGAGACACATGAAGGTTTAGCTATATAAATCCACACATGGAACACAGACCCTCAACCAGCTTCTTTAGTCTTTGTTGACAACATTTTGTCTTCTAAGTGATTTTTTTTCCTTCATTCTTCTAGTACCAAAATATCAACTCTATGGTCAATTCAATAACACTAGTGCCCTCTGCTGTATAGATTTAAAATATAGTTTAAAATGCTAAGAATTTTCTTACTGCACAGTCAGTTCCCCAGACATCATACAATTATTAAATGCATTTCCAAACATGACCTTAACTCTGTCTGTGGCATTGCTCTAATTACCACAGAACACAACATCTGTCATTTTAGTACAGTAATGTATATTCTCTCTACGGTCATGGAGACATACATATATATATATATATGGATTTTTTTTTTCTATTTCCACAGAACTCAAAAAATCTTTTTTTCAAATTGACATTTGATATGCATGTTCTCCTCTCTATAGCTTATCTGATACTTACTTAGTCTCAATATACTACACATTTTCCTTTGAGCGAAAAGCATTCCCTCTTAAGACCAAACGCAGAAGATGTAGCTAGGAATGACAAAGCTAATCTACCTCTGCAGACAGCTTTCCTTAGGGACAGTTTGAAAGATGCAGTAGTTATGCTATTGAAAGGTAACTTTGCCAAACGTGATGTCTTCCTTATGGGCATTGTAATGGAACCTGCAATTCATTTTTAAATTTTTTTGTAATTAGGTCTTAGGCCTGATGTGCTTTGATCTCTCTTTGTTATTTTACCAGGAGAAAGTGACTGTACTCACTCTGATCTCTGAAGGATTTTCCTGTAATGGTGGGCTTTGATTACAAAAGAGAACTTCTACATCATTCCCAAAGATCTGCCTAATGAGGTATGGCAGGTGGCAAAGATATTTTCCCAAGCTCCAGCGACCCTTAGCTGGATCACTGGCAGTTTAGTTGCTGTCGGCAACTCATACTTAGCTTTCTGTCTAGTCTGTGGATCTATGAATAACTATCTCAGCAGTGGAGCAGTACAGTGCAAAGGCCATGGCTTTATCCCAATACATGGTTTATGACGCAGTATGATCTAACACACTTTGGTTGGTGCTGTACATCTGCCACTAAAAAAATGAGATGTGATGCTATATGTTACTGCATTGAAAATACAGACAGAATCTATCAGATATCAGGTGATTAAACTATCACAGTAAAATTAAATCATCACAAGTACATCACAGTTAAATTTCAACTACAGCACAGTTAAATCATCACAACTCTCCCTCAATATGCCAGAAAATTTCAGGATGAGGAGCACTCAGATCCCTTTTTACAACTTTCTTAAGTTGACAAATCATCACGGAGTCATAGAATGATTTGGGTTGGAAGGGACTTAAAGATTACCTAGTTCCAACCACCCTGACATGGGCAGGGACACCCTCCACTAGACCACATTGCCCAAAGCCTCATCCAGCCTGGCCTTAAACACTTCCAGGGATGGGGCATCCACAACTTCTCTGGGAAACCTGTGCCAGTGCCTCACCACCCTCGTAGAGAAGACTTTCTTCCTAATATCTAATCTAAATCTACCCTTTCAGTTTAAAACCATCACCCCTTGTCCTATCACTCCATGCCCTTGTAAAAAAATCCCTCTCCAGCTTTCCTGTAGGCCCCTTCAGGTACTGAAAGGCTGCTATAAGGTCTCCCTAGAGCCTTCTCTTCTCCAGGTTGAACAACCTCAACTGTCTCAGTCTGTCTTCATAGGAGAGGTGCTCCAGTCCTCTGATCATCTTCATGGCCCTCCTCTGGACTCGCTTCAGTGGGCCCATGTCCTTCTTGTCCTCCAGCTTCCATGTTGGAGGCCCAAGAGCTGAATATGTGGATGCATGCAGAAAATGTACCTTTGCTTCACTTTATATAGCACAGTTATGCATACTGCACATCACACCCTTTTAAAGAGGTATTTGAGAAAAAAATCCTTTGCAAAGATATCTGCATTTTTTAGTAAACAAGCCACTCTACAGTTGCAAATTAAATGGCATATTTCCAAATGGATGAAGAGGAGCTAGGTGCGTCAAGTAGCTGTTTATGCTGGGAAATCTCTTCTGGTAGTATCAGCACTGGAGAAATGAAAATAGTTTCTGTATGGAACAGAGCATGGAGTAAAGCAATAAAATAGGTCTAAATCCCAGGATGACTTTATGTAGACGCGACTCTTTTGACTCTCTTTTCAGGAACTCTGAAGGCTCTCAAAGCCTGAGACTGATCCTTTTCTGGCAGCAATGCCAGCAGAGGAAGCCAAGGGAATTTCAGCGTAGATACCAGGAGACAAGTGCACAATCTGTTTTAGCTCCAAAAAATACTGAAACACATGAGGGTAAACCCTCGTCCCAGAACAGAGACTGAACTGTGGGCAGGGAGCTCCACTGGGGTCAGAAATCCTCTACCAACATCTGCTCTGCAAATGTTCGTGCAGCCTCAGGTGCATGTCCCCATATGGCTATGAAGGGTTGGGTTGAAGGAACCACATTGCTAGGGATTCACTCACCATACCTTTCTGCTCTCCTCCCCGCCTTTTCTGTCCTGAAATTCCTTTCCACCTGGCTGAACCCCCAAGGACTAGAGCTTTCAGTTCAAGAGAAGTACAAACACTTTGCATGCTGTTCCCTGCTCATATATAGTACAATGACACCAATTTTTTTCTCCATCGAATGTCTTTACCACCAACAAAGGAACACATGCTATGTTCTTAATAGAGCATTACAATAATCACCATGCAAAATCAGTAAACTGGGTTACAGTAGATCTCATATCTTTCTCTTCCTAATCTTTTTTATTTTTCTCAAGGATTGGCTCCTGTCTGAGGTGTTTGGGGTGTTTTTTTAAACAGACTTTTACAGCGAAAACCCATCACAGCTGTGTACCTTTTCCTCCATTCTTAAAAGTCAGTTTTCCCTTTTCACTGTTATAGGACTTTAAAAGTCTCAACAACAGTTTAGGGAGCCATTGCAATAATGCCTAAAAACCTGGGAGGCTTCAAAGCCTAGCAGCTTTTATCTATTTGGTTTTTATTTTTAGCTAAATACAGTGGAGGCCAAAGAGGACAGCCCTGCAATGCAAACTGATTACTCATGAGACCAGATAAATCAAAACCCTCACAATGCAAATTATTCTCCTCTTCACATGTGTCACTGTTTCACTCTGGGACATAGTCAGGATTTTCTATGGCCTCTTGAAGCATGTAAGTGTAGGAGGCAGAGTGGATATTGCTGTACCACAGATACTTCCCAGTTCTCTTCTGCAAGCCTTTTAAGACTCAGCTGAATCACTAAGACACTGACCTGAAAGACCTAAATGTGATTGGACACATTCAATCCTCCTGAATCACCATTGATTTCAGGGGAGTTCAATCAAGGATGAGTTTGATCCAGTCTGCCTTTTTCTTCCTTTCTTTCATTTTGTCATACAGAAAACAGCTTTATTTCATAGCCCTCATTTTCCAGCATGATTTCATGTTTCCTCTCTCATGTCTTCCTAAGGTTTAAAATTTTCTCCTTAAATTCAGGTAACAGAAATTAACATGAAATAGACATTCTAAAAATGAGAATTTTAGTGCACATTGGTCTAGGCAAAAATATTGGCGTTTTAGCTGGAAATTAAGAAATTTTACAGTGTTTTAAACTAAATCAGTCTGCTATGTGCCTTTATAAATATTTTTACTCCCAAGTGTCATTTGCACTTTGTATCCTCACTACAACTCATAACATTTGCTAATTTTGTAAGAAAATCATATGAAACATCAGACAATATGTAATGGATACTTCTTTAGGACATACTTATTTTTACTAAGATGAATTATTTGGCTTCTTTATTGACCTTTCTCCAGATGTCACCCAAAGGGTGAAGATGACAAAATAGTCTTAATCTCTCTGTTCAGATTGCTCACAGTGGAATGAATAGGAACAATCTATGAACTATTCACGATGAACTAACTTATATTCTTTCATAAAAGCTACCACAATGCAGCTTGGTAATAATCCACCCAGAAACATTCTAGAAATCTAATTGGAATTAACTTTTAAAGTGGGTTAATTATATTGCATTAAATCTTTGTGTGGACACTCTTATTTAGAATTTAATTTAAGCTAAATTGAATCAAGGCCAGTGTAATTTCAATTAAGAGTGTCCATAAAAGAATGTAATGTAGTTTAGCTAGTCCCTTTTCAAAGTTAATTTGGATTCATTTTCTTGAGACCCCATGTACACATTAGGAATTTTTGTTCTGTATTGACCTGGGCTCGATTCAAACCAATTATGTAAAGGTAAAAAGGTTTTCTACCTCATCACTGATCCCTTGGGTTCTTCAAGTCCCATTTTGCTCTTCTCACTTCACTAATTCAGTTGATAAAACACAGTTTCTCTGAACCTTTGTTGTTTGTGTCATCTTCTATATTTTTCTGGACAGATATTTATGTAGGAGGAAACAGTACATGTACAACTGTAGATGTGCAGGTTTTGGCTGGGATAGAGTTAATTTTCTTCATAGTAGCTAGTATGAGGCTGTGTTTTGGATTTGTGCTGAAAACAATGTTGATAATATAGAGATGTTTTAGTTATTGTTGAGCAGTGCTTACACAGAGCCAAGGCCTTTTCTGCTTCTCACACCACCCCACCAGCGAGTAGAAGAAGTTGGGAGGGGACACAGCCAGGACAGCTGACCCCAACTGACCAAAGGGATATTCCATACCACATGACATCATGCTCAGTATAAAAAGCTAGGAGGAAGAAGAAGGAAGGGGAAGATGTCTGGAGTGATGGTGTTTGTCTTCCCAAGTAACCATTACACATAATGGAGCCCTGCTTTCCTGGAGATGGCTGAACACCTGCCTGCCCATGGGAAGTGGTGAAGGAATTCCTGGCATTGCTTTGCTTGTGTGTGTGGCTTTTGCTTTACCTATCAAACTGTCTTTATCTCAACCCATGAGTTTTCCCACTTTCACTCTTCTGATTCTCTCCCCCATCCCCATCCCTGCGTGGTGCTTAGTTGCTGACCAGGGTTAAACCACAGCAGTACAGAAGAAATTTTACAATAGCCCTGATAACAAAATTACAGTAGCATGTCACTACATCTCATGTGCCAGCCATGATAAAAGGGGAAGTCATGCAAGTACCTTTAGGATTTCACTATCTTATGCCAGAAATACCTCAGTGAGCAACAATTAAATTACAGTGTAACTATTATATGTAACTATTGAAAGCATTTATATTAAATATAACTATTGAAAGCATGCTTTCTTAATCCATTTTGGTTTATTATCAAAGCAATATCACAGATCCTCATTTGCAAGGCATCAGTGAACAAAAATAAAATTAGTGTAAAAACAACCCTTAATAAAAAATTATTTGATGTTCTAAAGCATTGCTCCAAAACAATGCAATTTTCACTCCTGTCACACTGGGGTCATTATTTTGAAACACTGTGGTATTTATTTGTTTTTAGCAGACTAGTAGTGATTTAAGATAACATCTAGTTAAAGGTACTACAGTGATACATCATGTCAAACAAACTAGTTTTGGTCTGGTAGAATATTATATTTTTTTTTTACGAGGAAGCATTAACTTTTATAAATTAACATCCTTTTCAACAACATACGACATCATTTCAGACTAGCAGGCAAAAATCTGCAGGTTAAGTATATGAAACATTAAAATGTTGCGTCTTTTAAGATTCAAAGGCAAAAAAGTGCAAGGCTGACAGAATCGAAGATGTTAGCCCTAATTCCTTCCAAAATTTTCTCCCTACTCACAAACTATAAAAACAGACATAGGAAATGTCAGATCAGAACACCGCATAGTGTAAGAATGCATATACAAATGTAGCCAATACAAGGAAGAGCAACAACAACAACAAAGGCAATTAGAGTATATATTTGCCCTTAAGAAAGTTTCATCCTAATCTTAGAAAAGTAGAGTCCAGTTTTTAAAGCCCAAAACATCCTTTCTTAAATTACAGTATGTGCATTTGCCTACAGAATGTGCTAATGTTGGATATTCTTGTTACCCATGCAAATGATTCTTTAAGCCTTGCTGAGCTCTTGACCTCAGTAGATAATATAAGCTAGAAGACAGAAATATTTTAGTTTAATGAATATATAAAGCAGTTGTGGATCAGTAGTAGTTTCTATACTTTGGCAACAGAGATAGTCTGGTAAAATTTGAAGTAATTTAGAAATATTTTAAGATTATTTTGAGATTAGCAAATCAGAGGATTGTCCATTTCAGTGGCATAAAAAAATCGAGTTTGTGCCTTAACAAATGCAGTTTCTCCAAATGCATTTTGTAATATGTAAAACAGAGGAGACTGAGAGATGAAAGGGAATTATATTAAAGCAGCCATGCAAAATCTTCACCAATGCTTTTTGTGGTATGAATTAAAATGGGTATCATCTGCCTAAATACTTCTATGCTGTAATACTGTGACAAGAGAGGTGTTTTCCTGTTTTAAGGTCTGAATTATTTGATGTCGAGTTGGAGAAGTGCTTGATAGGTATTTCATAACCTTGGTAACTATAGGCTGTATTGCTAGTATGCATTATTCTAAAACACCTTCTGGGAGAAACATACCCAGCTAATAACGCACTAAAGCACCGGAGTCCATTTTGCATCACTGCATTTGTAGTGGCTAACTGAGTCCAAATTACTGCCTCATTCTGTTAATAAACAAAGAGACAAAGAGAAAAAGAGACATGAGATAAAAAGTTGAGGCTGCAAATAGCCTCAAATGATGGTTAAACTTCTTGTCCTTGGTAACTATGGAAACCCCTTAAGGTAAGAGTGGAACACAGGCATTTTGTGGTCTGCAATTTACAAGATGTTTATTTAATTATGAAGGAATATGAAACTGTTAGGGGCAATGCAATTATCATACTGTGATAGTGTTTTGAGAGAAAAATAGGTACAGAGAAATATAAGAAGTTAATTTTTTGGAAAATTACTTGTTTTAGGACTTCTGTGAAACTGCAGCACATTGTTTTTTACTGACATTTGTGATTTATATTTTTTTTTTCCAAAAGGGTGTGAGGAGAGAAAATTAGTAATACATTTTGCCATAATATCCCTCAGTAGATTCATAGAAATTATGTCCATTCTATGCCTCATGAACAAAACCAAGGTCAGGGTGTATTTCAATTAAACCCTAGGTGTTACCAAAGTGCAGCACAGCCTGAATAGCAAGCACGTTATTACCAGATCTATCACTGCTGGGCAATGAATAGGTCACAGGTGCTCTTGCATACAGTATTTGTACACCTTTAAATATTACAAGTGGGAAAACAGTTCCATTCAATTTAGGAGGCAGCTAGTGAAATAAAATTAAGTGTGAAACTATGTGATGACTCAGGGGGACTATAACAACTACTTACAAGTATTTTCTTGGATCTGAACAACAAACTTTGACCTGATATTTCTGTTGTTGGGAGTTGCATGAACGTAGGGGCCTCAGGGCCCTTTGTAAAGAATGGGAGTTTTGGCAACAATCCATCCCTGATTGGATCACCTTAATAAGACATCAAACATAAACACATCCTTGCAAAGTCTCTGGAAAGGACATAGGTAATATTATCCTAGTTTATGGTTGAAAAAACTGAGACAATAATGGATTAAATCAGTTGGCAAAATTTAGCATGTGTCTACATGATACTTTGCAAACACAGGCTTCATACTCCATGCTGACTAGATGCAATGCGTGTTGCTCCAAATGGCAGCCGTGTAGCAACAGTTAGCTTGTTGCTGACCCCAAGTTAAAGTGTCTCACAGTGCTGCTCCAGCCGGCCCTCAGAGCACAAAGACAGAGTCTGAGCAGAGCGTGGATGAATCTTGCTCACAGCATTCCACTTGAGTGCAAGTGGATATGCTATAATGAAAGGTGTCATCAGCACAGGACAGGGACCCAGCAATCCTGAATCACATTTCCACCTGAATGTGCACTTTATGTACATAAAGGGTGTGATCATCAGGTTTTAAAAGACCAACACGCCATGACATTTAAAACTAAATTTTATTAAATATTAGAAAACATTCTATCCTATTCTAAAGATTCCTGTATTACTCCTCTTATCATAGTATTTGTACACCTTCCAGAAATGTATTAAATACCCTAAACTTGTCATATCATCTGTGTATTCTTCCTCTCATTTCTTCTCCTACAGGACTGTATTCAGAAGCTGTTCTGGTTTGGTAGGTATTATCAAGTATCTGCTGCAAGCTGTTGATACTGTAGATGGCAAGTTTGAAGAAATACATTATGAGTTTGACGTTAAAATTTATGATGTTTGCTATGCTATTCCTTCTTGAAACTCTTTGTACATCTCATGAGAAGTATTCCTCTCTTCTACCCAGAGAACAGGTCACAGAAACCAGTATGGATCACCTGGGACCCGGTCTAATCCTTCCTACAATTGGAATGGGCAGGGACTCCTGGGGACCTACTGTCACCTTTTCCTTGTGAACTGTTCTCAAAGCTTCCTCTTGGCAAGGCTCTCCAATATATGCACTATGATCTTCTGATCCTTGGCCACTGGAAAGCTTTCATGTCGGACATGGTCTTGGCAAGCTCTGAACTGATTTTTAAATATAAATGTTTAAAACAACCTGAAAGAAAATTCCTGCTATAGAACTATACAAGTGGCAAAATGTGACATTTAAAACTCATCATCATCTGGGGCTATTCAACTAGCAAGATGTAAACCACTTGGAAGAGAACAACAGTTCATACACAGGGAACTATCTTCACTAGCTGTAGAAGGAAAGGGAAGAGGGTAATAGTTAAGAGGTTCATAACTGTTTCACATGTAAACAGTCAAAGTATCTTCTGGTACCACTGCACCAGTTCAGGACAACATGAAATCCACCTTTCCCATTTGCAATAACCATATCCTCTCAAGTGTCAGTCCTTCTGCCACAAACATCTGACCTAGTAAAGGACTGATGATGTTTCATGGACCACAGTACTTTTGAAAGATCGTATGCTCCAAAACCATTTTCACACTAAAGAGATTAATTACTAATGTTTTAATTACTAAATTCCATTAGCTCCTGAATGTGTTTGCATAAAGCATAGTCATAGGGTCACACATGTATATGTAAGATTACATTAAAATACAGAAATGCTTCATACTGTGATTTCCACACTGACCTTAACAGGTAAAAAAAGATTCTTTCCCTTCATAGCTTAGTCAAGCACTGGAAGCAAAACCAGAGAGACATAACTAAGTCAAATTCTATAAATGTCTTGTCTACTTTGAATATTGTAAAGAAAAATAATTATGTATTTTTCCTTTAACTTGTTTTATTCAAATGTTAAATTAATTCTGAAGTAACTTGTTCATACTGGAGCTTACTTGTGCTGAAATGAGGCACTAGCACAATCCTGTATTATCCATCCCAATCTGTTTCCCTGAGGTGACAAAAACATAGAGCATATCTTTGCAGAACATATGGACTGCTTCAAGAATTGATAATGTAGATCTGCCTGGAAAAACTATCATTAATGAAGAAAGCTTTGAATGCAGCTTGGTGAAAATCAAGGGCTCCAAAGGAGTTTGCAAGAAACAGTGGTAAATTATATGAGTTATTCTCTTTCTGTCCAGACCATCTATAAATCCAAGAATCATAAATGATAATAATAGAGAAGATGTCATTTCTCTAAAACTTTACACTGTTATAAGTCTTGCAGAGAAAAATAATAATTAGTTATTATTTACACATAGACATGTTTTTAAAATTGATGAATATATATTTACACAATGAAATATCTTCTCTATGATGTAGGCTGTTTGTAGCCTGCTTATTGAAATCACTGGCCAAATTCAAAGTAATATTATATCAATATGAAATTCACATCAGATCCAGGAAAGCTGCCATATACTTCTTTAGCAAACAATCATTTTCACTGAGGTGCTGTTTATGTGCTTCAAGTTAACCAATAGGATACAATGTCCCGTATCAGCAGGGCTGCCTGCTTGTTCAGCTGTTCACTCTGAAGTGCTGATACGGTATTCTATGTTCAGGAGCTCTCCACAAACTTCCATTTTTAGCAAGTTCCATGAGAGAAAATCATGGGTAAAAATTTATTCCTACAGCAACCAATGGGAGTTTTGTCTTTCATTTCTGTGGAGTTAGGACTCCATCTCATATGTAAATAAGAATTTGCTATACAGAACCAACTGCATATTATTGCTGATGTAAGCACTAGGGTGTTGATGCCATTCTTTTAGGATAGTTTTCAAGGAGATGGAAATTTAATTTTTATTTAATTAAAACTGTCACATAACATTAAAAAAAGTAGTTACTGAGACAACTAAAAAGACAGAGTTCATGTATGTGAAAGTGTGCTATGAAACAAAAGTAATGTAATATTTTAAAATGTCAAGATATTAACATATTGGATTCTTAAAACACTCCAAGAAATTAGTTTGCTACTTTAAAAATGTATAGCATGAGAGTGAATCCAAGGTTCAAAACAAATTTGAAAATCATCTGTCCAAAGTAGAGTAAGTTAGATACCTGCTGTTGTTCAAGGATATAAACTATCTGTTTGCAGTAAAGTTTTGCATTACTATCCTGACTAGTATAGCAATACAAATATATTTATCACAGACAGCAGTGATACCACCTATTATTGAGGACGTCTGCTGTTGTGAAAGGCTGTTTCATACAACTTTTGTAATTTGTAAACTTTTAACCATTTACAGATGAAATGTTCCACGCTAATAACATACCTACAGTATAGTCACTGAAAGTTGTACAGACACACTCAATGCAGCTTTAAAGCAGCTGTCATACCTTATGGAAACAAATAGTTACCCAAAAAATGAGAACATTTCTGATGAAACCCCAAGTACTGAATTCAGGTTGGGTTTTTTCATTCTGTACATTGAAAGTCACAGAATTAGTATGGGAAAAATATAATCTGGTCATATACTTAAAGATAGCATCAAAACAGAAAACAGCCAATGAGGCTTGAATTCAAATACATGTATTTACGTATGCACAGGTATACCTAATACCCTTTGTAAAATATAGTGCAACACTATTTCTTAAAAAGCCCTGTTTGTTTCTTATCAGGAAAATATTTTCTGAACTTTTAAATTCTAACTATTGCTCCAGTCTGAGCACATCAAAAATACAGTTGAATGACAAAAGTGCTAATGTATCCAGATCTCTCTGGCTGAGAAATATTTTCTGGATTGTTATCTATACTCTCTACTCCAGAATGATGCATGAATATAAGTACATTACATATTTTCAGTGGTTGTGGGTGTTTAATAACAATGGTAAATGTAAGTGCTAATGTTGCATTTAAATACAGACGCTGTATAGCATGTATATGCCCAGACCTACATCACGTAGTGGGCAATTTAGTCTGGAAGATTACATAATTAGTTGTAGAAGAGATTTTGCTATTTGTCTGATATTTCTAGCTATATCCACTTGTGCAAGCGTGTCTAATGGCAGCTATTACCAAGTAATTGTCTGTCAACATCTGCCCTTCATCTGCAAGAATGATTTTAAAACCTGGGTTCAAAAATCTTTGGAAAATCACCTTCATTTCTTTACTCATATTGCTGTCTATATGCTCACTACTGAAGAAAGCTCAGGAAGTGACAAGGTGTAATAACAGCAGCTAGAACCAGCGAAGACTACAGAGAGTTATGTTTCACATTCTTCACACAGAACCACAGAGATCTCCTTTACTAGACCTGATTTCTGGGCTGGGATCTAAATCTCAGAAGGATTTCGTGGAAGACAGGAGAGCTGCTGGGTATCAGAGATAAGGAGCATTCACAGATTTAAGAACTTCCTCTCATACTGCAGCCACAGATCTAAACCTAAGCTATCACTATCAGGGAGGGGATGATGGAAAAAAACAGTAATTTTTTTTGTTATATGTGAGCTCCGCTATGGCTCAGGGTGGGGGTGGGGGGAGTTATATACATAGCACATTCCTGTGGCTTCTTTTCTTTTCTTTTCTTTTCTTTTCTTTTCTTTTCTTTTCTTTTCTTTTCTTTTCTTTTCTTTTCTTTTCTTTTCTTTTCTTTTCTTTTCTTTTCTTTTCTTTTCTTTTCTTTTCTTTTCTTTTCTTTTCTTTTCTTTTCTTTTCTTTTCTTTTCTTTTCTCTTTTCTTTTCTTTTCTCTTTTTTCTTTTCTCTTTTCTTTTCCCTTTTCTTTTCTTTTCTTTTTCTTTTATTTTCTTTCCATTCCAGAAGTGTGAAGGCAATCTTTTTCTCTGTAATTCTACACAAATTGGCTGAATTTAGTCTAGTTCTAAGATGGGATAAACTGGCATTACTCCATTCAAGTCAATGGAACCAGAATGACTTCTATTCCAGCTGAAGTTTGTGATCCTCATTACCCTCTAAATTAGACTGGTCCATTCTTGAGGAATATCAGAAGATTCAGATAGCCAATTGCTATGAAAATGCAGCTTTTATAAAACAGTCTTTGAATGGTAAAGATAGGACAAATACTTCTAACTGTGTAATAAAGAAGATCTCTCTTCTGGTTGCTGAAATGTTGAAAGAATGGTAATTGTACATTAAGAATGAATTTAGTTTTAGTTCTTAAAAAATAAACTTTCCTTTTTCTAAATAATAAGTTATATCTCCTTTCTTTTTTTTTGGTTCTTAGTACTGTGAAATAAAGGGTTGCAATGGTAGCTATGAAATAAAAACAGCAGACATACCCCACAATGAATGAAGAGAGGTCCTTATCTCCAACCTTTATAACGTGTTATGTCTAGTGTACACAGGATTTAGGATGTTCTACATTGACTAATAGATCGTAATAGCTTATAGCTATGTACTGACTTTTATCTAGAAGTTTCCCTGTGAGCTTTAAATCCTACAATGACAAACTATATATATATATATCAGAATTACGTTATTTTCTGCTGAAATCTAGCTATTTCTGGAGAGAAACAGCAGGTTTTTTATAGTTTACCATGTTACGTCAAGAAATACTGAAGACTGCTATCTTCAACAGAAATCAAAGGCAAACTTTATAAATGCGGGGTACATATCTACATACAACAGCAATTAGGGTAAACTTCCCTAATGTTTTTGAATGTGCATTTTCAAAAGAAGGCTGGACTCCAAGAGGAGCGGATTTCTCATTCGCTTGTGTCATGTTAGAGAATAGTATTTCTGCCAGAACAGCACTAGAGCACTGCTGTCAGATTAGCCTGAAAGAATAATCTCTTTGTATGGAATTACTAAAATAGCTTCTTGCAACTCTGCCTTGTTCAGCAGATACAACAGATCTTTTTCAGGACAGACAGAAAGCTAGGTATCCCAATGCAAACAGGCTCGTAGTCCACATCCTTTAGTCAACAGTAACATATGCATACTGATAATTTATCTATCAGTATTTGCAGAAGCATGTGCTAGACAGTGTCTCTGACATTTGTCCTCAGTGAGCCAGGGCATTAGTGATTACTTGGGAAAGAGTTAGCCATGAATTACCTTACCTCTTCTTAAAAGTGAAGACAAATACTGCAAGAGAGTAGCCATCATTTGGTGGGATCAATAAACATTCAGTATCTGTTGTTTAGACTGCCTTCAGCAACTGCTGCTTTTCTTACTTAAAACATGTACCAAATTAATTCTCAGTGGCAAATACGGGGATTTAAAGTCCTCTCTAAAGGTAACCGCAAAAATAAGATAGCAAAGCTGTATTAAAATCCTACTGTAATTCTTTACAGCTATGGGGGGAGAGTTTTCTAGTGCTCCACAAAGCAGCCCAGCAATATAACCTGCAAGACTGCAGTATACTGCAGTCAGCAAAACAGCCTTAATAGTTTCTCCTTAATCTATAAAAGTAGCATAGCAAGACACCTTTCAATTTAATTAAGGGTCTGCCAGTAACTTACAAAATTCATTTTTCCTTCTTAAAGAATACTAAATCCTCTTTTTAAAATTTCATTTACCTGCAGTCTAGTGTCCAAGTTGTCAGCATTTGTTTTTTTCCACAAGTGTAGTACAAATTGCTAAGTCATTTCAAAATTATACAGCAGCAAAAAGAAGAGATACAGATTTTTTTTGTTTTAATGGTTTGGGGTGCTTTTCTTCTCACCAGGATCATTCACATTTACACTAAATACAGCTTCATTTTTCAAAATTAAATTGAACAAGCAGTACTTAAGAGTGAGAAAGCTACTTACTGGACTTTATTCAATTGCTCTTCACTGCTATTCTTTATCTCCCAATTTTTACTCAAAGGCAAAGTAAGAACATACTAGAGAGTGAGAGGAATAATTTCGTTAGTGATGGCTGAGTGGACAATGCAGACACAACAGACAGTAAACCTGAAAGTTAGTATAGGGCCACTACTGTCCTTTTCTTGAAATTCTGATTCTCAGGCTATTGATTCAAGAATTTTGAACATGGGATCACTGCACTTTCCTTGCAGACCACAAGGAATAATAGCTGATTCAATTTGCAACAAAAAACATTTTCATTTAATATCTCTCTATATATTGTGAACAGAAGGTTTATACCTGGACACAAACTCCAAAGAGATGACTACTGATTAGTTTGGCCATTCAGCCTTTCTCTCATATATTAGTATGAAATAGCAAATCTATCCCAGGAAGCGGCCTTGTGAAGACCTTGTGCCTTATGAAGGTCGTTGGCCATGCCACTGTGCCTATTACATGGTGGCGCAATCATCAATAACACGAATAAAATTCAAAGACCCAGACTTCATAATTCAACTAAAGTGACCTGACTCTTCATTCCTCTGAGAAAAAAGTTCTCTTTTCTGAACGCATGCTGAATTTTGCTATTTGGGAATGTTCTTTTAATGGGAAGTTTCCATTTCAATTCAGTGCATGATCAGGTCATTCAACACAAAATTACAGTTATGGATGCTGAGCCAGTGCCCTATAACATGAAGAATGCCTGTAGAAAGTCCTGACTGTGCAGTAATAGTGTTTACTGTCAAATATAAAATTCACAGGGCAGATCCACAGCTTGTATAAATCCGTGTAGCTTCACTGGCACAGGATCTGGCTCACTGCATCCATTTAGATAGTTTCTCAAATCCCTGATCCTACATTTTTATCCAAGTGCTGGTGACAGACAACTGAGGATGAATGGACTTGCAGGTAAGAAAAACAACAACAAAAAATGATACTGCATTAAATATAATTTTCATAAGAATATAATGAACTAATTACCAGACAGCTATTAAAAAACTAATCTTTATTCTTGTTCATTAAAAATGAACAAAGAGAGGTGGTATCATTTTTTGTTGTTGTTTTTCTTACAAAATCCTCTACAACTTTTCTTACAAAATCCTCTACAACTTTTTGTGTCTCTGTCCTTTACAATGACTATTGGATTTCTGTCACAAGAAATAAACAAAGGGAGGTTTCTGAGAGATGTGGATGATGGTTATGAGGAATTCAGTGTTTGATACACAAGAGTCTTCTCTCTGGAATGAAGACATTATAGGGTGCAGAGTATAAGTATTTAAATTCCATTTTTTACTCCTCTTCTGAAGAATTATGACTTACCAAAGCTACACTGTATGTAGCTAACAAATTCAGGATGAGTACTCAAAGGTCCCAAGTTCAAGATTTCTTTTTTTTTTTTTTTTGTCTAGCCAAAGTTGTCTTCTTAATAGGATAAATATCCACCTTAGTTTTACTTTCAAGATCAAATACTAAATGACCAGTTGTTTCGAACGGTAGAAATCAAATAAATCACTTTATCTCCTCTACTTGCCCAGTCAGCTCACTTAAGGATAACTCGTGCCATTGACCAATGAAGTGATTAAGAGAATTTCAAAAAGGAAATTGGGATGATTGCTTCTACATGTTTCTATTACATTGTTGTTTGAAACTTGTCCCTTCAGGCAAATGCCATACCCCTTACCAATATCATAGTCTCTTATGCAATATGCAGAAATCTTGCCTTTCTGTTTAAAGTTACAGATTGATCTTAAACACAAGTTAACAATGTATATTGGAGAAGATCACAGCCTTCCATTATCTGGAATATTTGATCTTAATGAGGCCTGACAGCACTTCAATTGAGTTTGAACAAAGTGTGTAAAACTATTAGGACTGTATTAGAAAACAGCACCCATATTCTTTGATGTTTGATTCTTTTCTTACTTTTACAAAGACAAGCATGAACTAATAGAATTTTTCTTGTTACTCAAAGCAGCTGGCTGCAAAATCCAGAAACTGCAAAAAGGCTTTGCCAAGAGATTGGACTTCAAAAATTATTCTATAGCTTATTGAAGACCTGAAGTTGATTGTCCAAAATGCATTTAAATGTGCAATTATGATATAGTTCACAGTATAACTCAAAATGTCAGAGAAGGAAGAAAATTATTCATACTCACTTAATAGGGTAGAACTCTACGTTTTCTGGACATGAAAATGGTGTTTGTCCAAACAAGCCACTCTTTCAGGTTTTTTTTTTTCCCCTATACTTGCCCACATGTAGTATTGGATACCTGTTGTACCTGAGCAATGCTAAAGGTCAATCCTAACAATTTAAACTTAAACATGCTATGGAAAAACAGGATTAAAACTTGGTTTTTGTAAGCAGTTTAGGGATTATTTACCCTATCATTTGTTCACTCACAGCAAACCTGAGTGGTGTGTGTCATATTTGCCATTAGTTGCAACCTTTAGGTGAAGAAAATAGTCCTGTGCCAAAGACAATGGAGTTATTCCTGTAATACATGTAGCAGAACTTTGATGTCGCAATACTGACAATTATAAATTTACACCCTGCTGCTGAAAGATGCTGGAGGGATCATTACTCAGTCTGAACTGAAGCTGACTTGATCTTGAAACTCAGCAGAGTATCTTCCCAACTCAAGATCATAGAGATATATAGTCTTTCTCTATAAACAGTCAGATTAAAAAAAAAAAAACAAAAAAAACCCCTCATCTCAGTTAATTACTACAGCCATATCTGTCTCATTAGTGCCAATGACTCATGTGGTATGAAAAAAGAACTGAAAAGGTTGCACCCCAGCAAAAATGAAAAATGCTCTTTTATAATTATGAATTAAATAGAATCATTGATTTATGGTTAATTATTCCTTTGACCATCTGATATATCTATAACTTAAAGGGTAAATAGGTACAGAATGCAAAAAACATAGGGCTGGCTAGGAAAAATAAATAATTAGAAACCATATTTTATTTTTAAGTTGCCTTTTTAAAATCTTTTTTTAATTATTTTTTTGTCATCTCCTATCCCCTTCCAAAACCACTGCCAATAGAATTTACTGAATAATAGCCTGTTATGCAACACATTGAAATATACACAGTGGTTTTGATTATAATAAACTATTCAGAAGACTGGAAATACTTTTTGCAGAGCCTGGGGATAAAAATATAAAGAATTTAATTTCTGCAGACCTTACAAGAGCGTTTTATCCATCCTACAAGATAACCCCAAACCACTATCTAAAAGAAATCACTTTTAATTAGATTCTGAGAAGGAAATGCTGGCCCCAGTAAAATCATTAGAAAAACACTTTCTTTCCACAAGAGGTTCGTTATACTCCATATGTTTTTAGAAGAAAAGAAATACAATCCTGTTCAATTTTTACAAGATCTCTATTCTCTTCATCCCTGTTAAAAGCTACATCCCAATCCTCTCTTACTCACATGTATTTTCTTGTGGGTCAGTTACAGATAAGCATAGATATTTTGAGACTTAAAAGACTGAAGCCAGCATACTTCGCGATAATCAAATACTTAATTCCTGAAGTAGGAGTAAGGTATCTACCTAGTTTTAAGGATCTGAGCCAGAGCTACTCTTTGAGGCTCGTTATTGCATTGTTTACTGTAATTTTCCTGGAGTTTTAAAAGTCTTCTTGTATTGGATTCAGTTGAGTATATATAGATCACCTACTTCTAAGTTAGAAAGAGAATGATGTTGTGAGGTCCTCTATCCCTAGTTTAGTCTCATCCCTTGTTAAGTTTTTACTAGTGCTGCACTCCAGACAGAAATAAGACAAATGACGGAGCTGGAAAGTGCAGAATTATAGTATGCAATGGATGTTTACACAGAGAGTATGAAACCATTAGCAGTCCTTTGAGAGAGTCCTGAGAGACTAGGATTCAACAACTTGAATATTGTGCCATGCAAATGAAAGAGAATTGCTTCTGGGGAGAGGTAATGAAATGGGAAGATGAGTGTCTTTGTTACCATTTTCTATTTCATAGAATAATCATGCCTTCAAGCTGCTAAGACCAGTTCCTCAGATACTTGTTTGCAGTGTGGGGTTCCAGACAAATAGTGACATTTACAAATGCTATTTCATCCTGCCAAGGATGTTAGCCCAGCTGACAATCTTTTCTGTTGTTATTTGAGAGATGGATACATATATGTATAAACACACAAAGCATACATATTTCACAGACACACATTCTTAAAAAATAGGTAGGGACTAGAATTAAGGTCTCAAAAGAGGAAATTAACTCACTTGTTACTGACTCACCCTAGCCTACCCTTGTTTGAGGGTAGTCACGTGTTCCATTAATTTGAAATCTAATTACGCTCTACTGCTAAGCACAAATGCAGGGAACTGCATGTACCCAAGGAGACATTTCAAAAAGCTTTTCTCTGTGGAACGTCTGCAATACCTATTTTTAAATTAGGACCCAAGATTTTGCCTTCACTGAAACGAAGCTAATCTCTGCACAGTGAACCAAAAGAGCATTCTCCTAATTAGCAGTGTCTGTATTGGGCCAGACACAAATATGAGAGAATTCCATTCTGGTCCCCAGAATCAATCAAAATCTCCTTCAAATGCGTCTGGTGGGATTGGCAAATATATGTTCCTATGTGACTGAAAAAATTCACATTTAAAAAAAAAAGAAGTTGGTAGCTCAATGTTTTAAATACAGCGGCTGAAGAAATTTTGGAGTTCTAGTTCATCCTCTGGATTGAACAGCATTGGGAAACAAGTCTACCAAGAAAGGAACAAAGAGCCATATATCTAAAATTCACCCTGACTTTTCTAAGATTGAATCACTTGGAGAATCTTTTTTTGTTGAAGACTTGTTTGGTTTTAAAACACTGTTCTCATGTCATAGTTGATATCCTCATGCCCACAAAATACCATAAGTTCTGGATTTAGTGTTTCATTTGAAAAGATATCGAGCAGCGTAACAAAGATGTACAGCTTACTGGGGCTGAGATTCAGCATGCGCTAAGATGACCTCTTGAAACTCTGTACCATCAAAGATTTTATCTAAAAATCTATCACCCATGGTTTTGGTCCTTCTGAAACCTTGAAAATCAAATTACATTAAACACAGAATATTTTAGTCTTATTATCACCACAAGCATATACAAGTCAGTCAAAATTATCACAGCCAATAAAAATTAGCAAAGATCACTGGTTTTAAAACTAGGTGATCACTAGAATGTGGAAATCACTATTAGTTCCTAAGAACAGCTGTTAGATGGACAGTGCTTTTATAACCCATTAAAGGTATCTTAATTTGTACATCCTTATCAGGGTTCCACGATTTCAACAAATTGGTGCTTCAGAGGAACTTTATCTGAACACACAGTGTTCCATACCAGTGGCCCTGCAATCAGCAATAAAATATAATGAAACAACATTAACAGCACAGTGTGCTAGCCTGAGCAGCCTGTAATTCAATGAGTTTTGTTAGTTTGGCCAGGGCAATTTCAACCTGTCTGTAAATGCAGATAAAAAGATAGAAAAGACATTTTTTACCAAGTCCGAGTTGCACGTGTCCTCTCTGGCTCTCACCATGGTTTTTTCCCAGACCAATTAAAGACAGTCCGTCATTATTAGTCTAGTGTTCCTAAGTCCAGCTCCAGACACAGAAGGGACTTATGGCTCTATGGTCTATAATATAAGTAACTGTGCTTTCATTTCACAGGCACACAGAGCCGGTAAAATGAACTCTTTTCTTCTGTCTCACGCAATTCTCCTGTTACATTGTTAGGTGCTTTCAGCTTCATTTGAAACATCAGGTATTGCTCATCATTGCTTAAAACAAGACACTGGGCTTCATGGTTGTGTGACCTGATCCAATATGGTAAAACCTCCCCTTGCAGGCAGCAGACTGCGAGATCTCTCTATCTAACTGCAGCTGCTGCCTTAGCGATCACACCGCGTGCGATGGCGTGTCTGCCGGGGGAATTTATGGATATGCACTGCAGGCAAAGGGGGATGGGCAGCTGGGGGCAGAGCAGCCAGGGTGCAGAAACACTGTGGATGGCTGGCGGTCCCCGCCGGGCTGTACTGCATTAAAAAATGAGAGAGCGAGGGAGCTGCTGACAGCCCACACACTGGATGATCAGTTTCTTTCTGAGATGAGGAAAGTAAAACAACACTCAGCAGTGATGAAAAGAAGTAAAAGAGCAGCCCTGAACTATCACTTCTCTCAGTGTTGCAGGGACTGGCTCTGTGCCCAAGGCAAAATTACATCTAAAATCTCACACGCAGCTGAGCAACTGAGAGAGAAATGCTGGAGTGTGCAGGGACTATCTGAATTAAGTTCCCATTTCTAATAGATCCTAAAAGCAGCTGAAGATCCCAACATCAGGATTCAGCCTAAATGTTATAAATGTATATTTTTTGCAGTCTGGTGCAGCCAAATGTAGTGTTGTTAAGCAATGCAGGAATGCCCCCATAGGAGACTTAAAACTCCTTATTCAGGAAAGCTGCAGCTCACAGAAGCAGTTCCCCAGTGCTCTGCTCTCACATCTGTGCTTCGCTAAAACCAAGTAACCTCTACAAGCACTGACGCCCTCCCCAAAAAAGCAGCGGGTCTCTGCTATTCACCACTAAGAAGTACCATCAGGGGTAGAGGCTTACCTAGATTTAGGTGCAGGGGTCAGGTGGTGTTTGTTGGTATTGTGAACATCTGAAGTGGCTTAAAACCAAAACTTTACTAAACTGTATTAAAAAGCCACAATATCCTGCGCTTCCAAGCAGGCAGTGATATATATAATTAGATGAATTTAAAAGAAAACTCCTTTACGCACAAGTTATTTTCTAACTGCCATCTGTGCAGGAATCCTATACTTTCCACTGAAGCACTCTGTACAGCCCACTCTCAGGGATGGGGAAATGCATGAGAATAATCCCTAGGTTGAGCTAGTAAGGCAGTTCCTCAACTGCCTCCCTGCATATGAGGGGACATACGAGTGCAGCTACGGATCAGCTAGTTGCAAGACAGATGAATATTTTGTTTTTTAAGATGATGAATGCACTAGTTCATTACAATCTGAAAAGTGAAGCTCCTCAGATATAGTTGAAATTTAAATCAATCTACAATTCTTCTCTCTTTCCCATGTCAATATCTGCATTTTTTCACTCCAAGAATAGATAACATTGCCAGCTGTACAAAGCCATGTTGTGAGCTGTTCTTTATGCTGAGTTAGGGTCACTGTCTGTGAGATCTGCTTGTCTGAGAATAATCAACATACTGTACTCAGCCCTTGCCAGGGAAAAGAGAGCTGGTTTTGTTTCCTCTCTATTCAAGTTTAATTTTCTCTTCCTAATCTGAGTTTTAAAGGGTCTCACAGAAGTGTCAACTCTGTATTGCTTGATGATGGAATTTCATTAGTCTAAGGTGACATTTTAGGTTTTGTTTTAATCATTTCTAGTGTTATTGCTTCCTGCAGGGAAGGGTTCTTTCAAATTGCCGACACATTGCTGTGCACAGTAGAGACCTCCCTTGGCAGGATATGAGAGAAAAATCACGTACTGATAGCTATTCATACCCCAAAAGTGGGCATAGAGTAACAAGGAATAAAGCAGTTAAGAAACTCTGAGCATGGCCATCTCTTGCAAAAAGGGTAAACAGAGGACAAGGCATGTTCTAAAGCCGTTGAGGAAAACCTTTTGGCATACAGAAGCGATTCCAACTCCTGCAACCATGGTCCAAAAATAAATCTATGGTATTTCGTTCTGCACTAAACTTAAAAATAAGTATGTATATGCATACAGATAAAGCATGTCTGAATACATTGCAACTTTATTTGCCTCAGCAATATCCTTTAAATACAACCAGAAATACTTAGCAAAAGACAACACACAAGAATTGTAGGAAACTATAACAAAATTCTCTGCACCACAGTTGTCAAAGTCCAGGTCTATATTTTCTAAGTTAACCTGCATTTCTACAAATTTACACTTACCCTAGATATTTGATTTCATTAAAATCAATGCCCAGCTCCCAAATGCTATTCTATTAATTGTTCTAAAGAAAGTTAACCCCCAGAATGCAAGCTTAAGTGCCTGAACATAGCATGCTCAAAATGTATTTTAAATTGTGTTTTATTGATGGTGCATATAAATAGAATTAAGCATTCAAAAATTTAGTAAGATACAGAAATGATTGACAAAATTATTTTTGTATCTGCTAATTCTCTTTCTTTTGAGCTTACACAAAGGCAAACCATTTTTTTAATCACTTGTTTTCATAAATCTCTCTAGAGCTTAAGATCTCATTTTAAAAATATGGCTTTCTCCTACATACAAACAAAAAATAATTTTTGTTTATTAGAAAGATCATGAAAAGCAATGTAAATCTTAATAATGAGATTATCAAAGCCATTGGGCACATATTTAAATTTTGCAGTGTTTAGAAATTTATATTTTCCATTAAAAGAATATTACAAGAATGTGCTGTCAACAGAAAATTTAATTTAAACCCAAGAGATTATTTGCCTGTTTTTCACCTTTTCTTCTTTATATTTTAACATTTTCCTGTAGTGCTATGATCACAAATAACAGAATTTTGTTGGCGGATAAACTGCAGAAATAAAACTTGATTGCTGTTTATTCATTGTCCAAGCTGAAGTGCAGAGTGCAAAGAGCACATGCATTAGCTATAAAAATTCTGTCAGCTTTAATAATTTACGTTATTATTAGTAACACTGTGTGAGCAGGCATATTTCCCAGGATTCTCTATACATAAGGCAGAGTCCAAAATTCATGCCTTTCCTGTGGTTAGGCTTTATTATTGCATGAAAAATAACAAGATAGCTTAACATTTAAAAGTAAGAATGTTTCAATATAGACTTCCTCAAACTTAGCTGTTGGTGGTTTTCCTCCCTCAGGATGCCTTAATATTTCCTCTTTAACAGAGCCATTCCTACTTCCTTTATATTTAGGTCATGATAATGAGTTACCTGCCTCGGTGAGTCATTGTGCTGCTATTGACAATTCTTATGATTTTATAATGAGATATTATTTTTAAGTGTCAAATTATATTACCATCCTGCAGTCAGTCATGATGCTTTCTGTACTTTGAAATGACTACTGGCTACATTTCTATACTGGCATTTGTTGCAGAAGCAGCTACAGTCCATGTGTAAATATCTACTGCTTTTTGCTATTTAAATCCTATAAAATAAAGCTAGGCTTCCCTGAGAGTTAATGGCCACCTCCTAGACTTGATTTTATGCTTAGTGGGCCGAATAATAAGACTGGTCAGGAATTTTACAAGACATTATTTTTTTTTCACAAAATCCTTAGCAATAAGATAAATTTATCAGGGCTTCCAGTGGAGTGGGAAGCTCAAAAAGCATGTTGGCCCCTATTTAGAGACAATATCTAAGACCATCCTTCTGCACGCTGCAGAGCGGCCCTGGAGCACATACCGTTGAAGCTCTGTAAGTCTGGCTTAAGCTGATTCTCCAAGAGTTTCTTGTTGCCCATCTTTGCATCAAGGCTTATATAAAAAGAAATGCTAGTTTCCTCAGCATCTCAGGAATCTTTTTTTTTTTTCTTCTTTTTCTTTTTTTTCTCACTTCAGTTTGCTTAAAACAATATCTCAGACTTTCTAGGTCACATGGAATTTGTAAAGTTCATTGTGCGATTAATATTTTTTTACTCTTATTTTTTATTTGTGCAATAACAAGTTTCAGCGTCCAGCCAGTTTTACTGCACAAAGGGATGGGTACACAGAAGAAGAGTGTCTGCAGGAAGCTGAGGGTAATGCAGGTAAATGCATACTGTAATGCAGCGGAAAAGCTGTGCACAGAATTGTGAAGTTACGTTGGATAACTATGAAAACAATTTTATAGCAGTCAAAAAAGACATTGACATCAGGAATTTTTAGGGAAAGAATAAAAAACAATAACATTGCCATTCCTTCTTTAAATGCTTGACATTCCTACTTGAACGCTGTGCCACATTTTAGAAAGGATATAGTGAAGAAAGTTTACAGAACAGTAGCTGAGATGATGAAAGACACTAAACAGATTCCACATGGGACATGACAAATCGGACTAGAATTCTAGAACAGAAACAGAGGATGGCAAAGTAATGGAAATCTTAAAACAATACATGATATAGAAATAATGAATAGGAATTGACCAGGTTTTTTTGCTTCTTGCTATACAAGCATTAGAAAGTATAAAGTGAAGGTATCAGGACACAAAAGGAAATACTTTTTCAGAAAACACATAGTTAAACAAATGGATGCTGGACAAGTATCTGGAAGAGCAATCCAATCAGAGTTATTAAATATAAATCCACTTCAGGCTCAGAAATTCATCTGACCTGAAAATAGTCAGAGACCTAGCTAGGGAA
The DNA here is from genome assembly GCF_011004875.1 of Balearica regulorum gibbericeps. Taxonomy (NCBI): domain Eukaryota; kingdom Metazoa; phylum Chordata; class Aves; order Gruiformes; family Gruidae; genus Balearica; species Balearica regulorum. Next base: position 47,425,940 of record NC_046188.1, on the reverse strand, counting down.
GAAGCATAAACAGTTGACCAGCTCTAGCTCTTTGGTGTCTTCATATAATTCCTTCCGGAAACAGAATACCAGCATAGACAATCCTGGGGTAATACTGAACCAGCATCACCATTCTTATTGTAACAGAGGCAATCATCATGATAAAAGCAGTTACCTGGGTAACGTTACATCAAACACTGAGGAGATAAGCTGGTAGAATGAAAAACTATCAAGAGGACCACAAAAATAACATCCCAAAGACATCCCAAGTTGAAAATATTGGAAAGTAAATCAATAAATTATTATTATTATTATTATCTTTGTTATTTTCCTATATTCCTTCCTACATATTTACTCTGTGCTACTACAGGAAAAGCATACTGAACTACATGGATCTATGGTCTGACTTGGAAAGACCATTCCTACGTTCCTGTTGTTAAGAAAGAATGCCAGAAGTCAGAGACCAGAAATATTAGCAATATCATACATTATAGGGAATGTGTTGATCAGATCTTCCAAAGCACTAATATTCCTGAGTGAGAGACCTCCTAGTGAAATGAAAAAGGAGGTATCACAGAGCTATGAGAAGAAAATGGAAAGAGCTAACAGATAACTGACTTCATTAGATGTGAGGATGTTTACCTTTTTGATCTTGCATTTCTGCATGAATTTGGCACTTAAATCTGAAAACAAGTGCATGACTAAAGCACAAAAAGAAAATGGAGAACACATCCCACAGAGTTCAAGACAGAACTCTTAAATACTCAACATTCATGGTGGTGGAGTCAAGAGAACATAATGAACAAGCTGTGCGGTGTGGTCGACACGCTGGAGGGAAGGGATGCCATCCAGAGGGACCTTGACAGGCTGGAGAGGTGGGTCTGTGAGAACCACATGAAGTTCAACAAGGCCAAGTGCAAGGTCCTGCACGTGGGTCAGCACAACTCCAAGCACAACTATAGGCTGGGCGAGGAATGGATTGAAAGCGGCCCCAAGGAGAAGGACTTGGGGGTATTGGTTGATGAGAAGCTCAACATGAGCCGGCAGTGTGCGCTTGCAGCCCAGAAAGCCAACCATGTCCTGGGCTGCATCAAAAGAGGTGTGACCAGCAGGTCGAGGGAGGTGATCCTGCCCCTCTACTCCGCTCTTCTGAGACCCCACCTGGAGTACTGCATCCAGCTCTGGGGGCCCCAGTACAGGAGAGACATGGAGCTGTTGGAGAGAGTCCAGAGGAGGGCCATGAAGCTGATCGGAGAGCTGAAGCACTGCTCCTATGAGGACAGGCTGAGAGGGTTGGGGTTGTTCAGCCTGGAGAAAAGGCGGCTCCGGGGAGATCTAATTGCAGCTTACCAGTACCTGAAGAGGCCTACAGGAAAGATGGTGAGGGACTGTTTATCAGGGAGTGTAGTGACAGGACAAGGGGTAATGGGTTTAAGCTGAAGGAGGGTCGATTTAGATTAGATGTTAGAAAGAAATTTTTTACTATTAGAGTGGTGAGGCACTGGAACAGGTTGCCCAGAGAGGTTGTGGATGCCCCCTCCCTGGAAGTGTTGAAGGCCAGGTTGGATGAGGCTTTGGGCAGCGTGGTCTAGTGGAGGGTGTCCTGGCCCATGGCAGGGGGGTTGGAACTAGATGATCTTTGAGGTCCCTTCCAACCCAAACCATTCTATGATTCTATGATTCTGTGAACCCTATCCTAACTGGATTGGTATCTGCACAATGAGAGGGATGTTTTAATGTTGCTGGTACCAGCTAGTTACATGAATAATTTCCTTTTAACAAATCTAGTGTGTGTATATATATATATTTAATAAACCCACACCTCAAGAAATCTCTCTTAATTCAAGCAGTGTAGAAAGATTTGTTGAGCCAGCGGAGATGTTTTCCAATAACAGAGCAAAATAATAAACAATTCTACAGGTGGTCTAGGAGCCTGAAAGAAAAACTCTATCAAGTGTCTCCAGTGGAACTCTACCAGATAATACACCATTCACTACTGTAGTACAAACAAAATACCTAAGTAATAATAGGATTCCACACTGTTCACCACTAGTGCAGGCAGAAACAATTTATTTTCCTGTTGTTGAACAGCTGACATTCTATCAATGCTACACAGTAAAATGCTACACAGTAAAAAAAAGACAAATAGAAAACAGTGGATTTCTTTCTCCACAAAACATGTTTCAAAGATAACCTTCATGACAAGAAAACGCACAATGAATAGAAATATTTGACGTGAGAGTGCTATACACACATCTATTTGAACACATTCACATATACGCACCTGTGCATGGTGTGCACACATACAAATAATTGTTTCTGACTCTCAGGCATTCTGGATTAAGTTCCCACTTCCTAAATCATTTTAAACAGCTGAAAAAATGTTTTCTTTGATCCTTGTTTATGTATTTGGCCACAGTTTAGATGCCGGCAGGGGAATTATCTCAGTGCTTGAATCCTTGATTTAGTGACTGTAGCTATTAAAAAATGGACACGTTAATTGCCACTACAACTTATTTTGCATTAAATACTAATTCTTTACTTATACTCCAAGATTCAGTATAAGAAAACATCCTCTAGATTGGCTAACAACTGAAATTGCAGAGCACACATACAGAAGCAGAGCAAAACCTTAAGGTAGAGAGATAAGCTAGCCCCTCAAAATAGCTTACATTTTCTTTTTTTGTAGTATTTATTTTTATTACATGGCATAATGTTACCTTCTTATAATCTCTCAAGCCAAGAAGAACCTTGGCCCATCGTTGTTCCCAATTCCACTAATTCAACAAGGTTGAGGCAATTTCTGATTGTCTGATTGGAAATTTCCACTTATTTCTGTTCCAATGTTTCAGAATTTTTCCAGTAAGTGTTTTCTATTAAGTGGTCATGGTTTTTTTCCTTCTTTTTGTTTTTTTACCTACTGCCATTCATTAGAGATTTAGGCGCATTTTACGACAGTACCGCATAGCCACTAAACAACATTAAATTTCCACTCAGCATTAGCCTAATTCTGATGCCAGAGAAATCAGTGAAGTGGGAGCAAAGACGATTCAACATTAGATGCTTTCACATACCTCTCTCCTACTCATCATAGACCTAGATATAAACAAACAATAACTTAATTGAAAATCTCAGAGTTTACATCCACTGAACTCTATGTCTTCTATGTTTTAGAGTTCAAAATATTTTTAGTTTTATGCTGCAGAGTCACATCGGCCTTTTTGTGCACTCACATCTTAATTACATTGGTTTCTTCCCTTTTCTTTCTAGAGGAGCTGTCACTAAGACTAAAAATGTTGTTCAAAGCACATCTAAGCAAGAAGGTGACTTTAGGGTTCATTATCTAATTGATCAAACAACCTGCTAATTAAATGTATCTGGGCCTAATCAAAGTAGAGACATAATGCAGAAACATAGTGAAACTGTCAGCTAGGTGCATGAGACTCCATCAAGGCCACTGGAGCTCACTATGTTGCTTAATTACATTAAAGCTAAGATTTTCAAAGGAGCCTAGCGGAGAGAATTAGCTGTGTATCGTACATTGCTCTGAATACGTAAGACCATGGTTTGAGAGTGCCTGCATCTTAGCAATGAGCTCAGTTTCACATGAGTGGTCTTGCCAAGCCTGCTCAGCTCCTACAGTCATGACTCAGCACATATGAGACTAGTGTAAAATCTGGCCTGAATTATCTAAGTGAATGGTCTTCATGGTTCCATAGTGAAAGTCAGGCGTATAGATCTGGTATATCTCTAGTGTTCAATAAAAAACTCTCTTGTTTCTATTGGTTAAAAGAAATGAGCTGCAACAAGGTATATGCAAAACTGCCTTATGCTCTCTCTTAACTCCACAGTCAGTGGCATTTTATTTTTCATTAAGGCTTATTCCCATTCTGAAAATACAAACAAGCAGCTGACTTAAAGCATCTGCTAATGTCTATGACTCGTTTAAAAAGAAAAGAAGATAGGGGTGAAGATACTGTATTCCCTACAGGAATAGAATCTTTTCCATACTCAAATGATAAGACAAAGACAGCAACTGTATCATTTGGGAACAGATTTAACAGTCTATGATAGATAACATGGGTTGGAGCCAGAGGAAATATATGCTTAGGTCTATCTGAACAGTAACAGGTTGGTCTTACCAATTCAAGACTAATCTATTCAACCAAGGATAATATATACTTTGCACTCAAATGTTTCTATGCAAAGGTGAACTACATTATTTTTCATTACAGTTATTACATATATTGCAGTAACATCTGGAAGCTCAAATGATGATGGTAAACCTGAAAGAATCCTACCCCAAAATTCACCTTAAAAATTAGGACGGATGCAAGATGATTTGTTTAATGCCATGCAATAAATTAGGAGCACAACTATGACCCAAAGTCACTGGCATCAGTCTTCTGCTCCAACTTGTGGGCAAAACTCCAGTTGTTTAATGATGTGAATAAAAACTCTGAGGCATGGCTCTGCCTGGTGTCATTCCTGGTTAGTGACCAAATGTGCATTGCCAGAGTGTAGATTGCCCTGGAGCCCAGCATAGTTTTCCCCTTATTTTATAGAGTGGCATCTCCAAAATGGAAGAAATTAGCCACTAACATTGTTTACACACAGCTCGCCACATTTCCACTAATTGGTTGACTTTTTTCAAACTTCTAATTACCATGAAAGATATGTAGCAATAACCTCCAATTAGGGATATATCTTCTGTCATAGGGGTGATTTGCAGCCATTTGTCTGGGTACAGCAGAGATCTCCAGTAATAGTTAATATGGAAGTATCTCCATAATTCAAAGTAGGATGGAGCTCACACTGTGCCTCTTAAACAGAAAACTGAAATAGGTAATATGTTTTTATAAATTTGAACTAAATAAAAATAGGTTTCAAAGTAACAATCTAATGAAATTCAGTTCAATGCAAACATAACAGGAGGTAAGAAAAAGTAAAAGCCTATGTTTTTACCCAGACTTTGCAGTAAAGCCAGACATCGGAGATTCTACCTTTAATCATGTTCTCAAATATGTTAATTGTTCCTTATGGGAAGCATCAGCTGGTTTTAAACCAACTTCCTTCTGAGATTAGTTCAATATATTTGCTACAAGCCTGCCAAAGATGACCAACATACTCTGATTTGAATCTCAATCATTGTGGGAATATCTAGCCACCGGATCCGAGTCTCCTATCAAATGCAGTGTCATTTCATATGCTCAAGAGGCTGTTACAGTAACAGAAATTGCAACACAATTTTGTTTAACGGAAAACATTTCAGCATTCAACAAAAATTTCCATGGAAATTTCATGTGTACATCAGGAAGAAAGCAAGCATGTATAGTAACATAAGTGTGTGTATATGTATATGAACTAAAATATGAAATTCCAGTTACATTATCAAAGAAATTTCACATCTGACTTGCAGTTTTCAGAGGCAGTAGGCCATTAATCATCAGTGCTACTGAATTCCCAGCAGTCCTTTCAGTTCTTTAGTTTTGCTTTTGAGTTATTTTTACAAGGAAATTAATTGAACGACTTTGTCTAAAATTAAAAACAAAACAAAACAAAACAAAAAAACCCCCATATCTTAACAGGTATGAGGAAAAAAACTTCAAAAAAAATTTTGCAACCTTTCTGTAGGAAATATAAGCCTAGCAAAAAGAAGCATTAGTTCAGAGACAGAAGTTTCCTGCTGTTCCAAAAGTTTAGCACAATTAGCAATTTCAGAGTCTACTGGATGGAGTCAAGGACACGGTTTGAGGAAAATTTTTCATCTGCTGATTCTATAAAGCTCTAAAGTATTAAGAAGGCTTCACTTTCTAATGTTTTGTTATATATAAATGAGACAGAGGAAGCAATGCTGTTTCTCTGTCTTCACCGGTGTGCTCCTTTAGGCAACTGCCATCTTTGCTTATTCCAGGATTCCCTTTCGCAATGTTGAAAATCTCAAGAGCTCATTAGAAAGAAGCCCCAGACAAAAACATTTTTTCCTCATTTTGATGACAAGGGATTCCCATTTTGGGGTTTCCATCTCCCTAGAGGTTTTTAGAATTGCATCATATATCTTGCCTTCCAGAGGCTTTGCAAGAGAAAGAAATTTAAATCCTTGAGTACTCCGTAAATGTGCTATTTACATATTCTCTTACATAGAGTGAGAAACTTTCTTTAAAAAAAGGAGTTAGTATAGACAGAAGAGTGGTAACTAGCAATGATAAAGCCTGAGCGGTTTTACTGAAGCCAACAGTTTACCAAAAAAGTCATTGTTCACAAAAATTAAAAAGAATTTTTGATTTGACTTTGGCTAGACTTTCAAAAACATGCAGGAAATCAAGGAGGCAAGAACAGAAGACTTGTCTCTTGCTCCCACTTTATGCATTTGCCAAAATGTCATCTTCATTCCTGTCACAAAAGAGACATCCAGCCCCAAAATTCCTTCTTTACTAGATTTTACAGCAATCAAGTGAGCGCAGGTATTTATTGCATCAACATGGCAAATGTCTAGCAGCCCGTCCCTGTTTGTAAATACACAGAAAGAGTACAAATACGGGAGCGAAGCAATGTCCCTTATGCTCTTCTACTGAAATGTTGGCACTGCAGCAAAACAGTCATATTTTAAAACATATCGGGGATGTTATGAAGGAAAAAAACCAATAGGAGTTCCCATAGGGTGGAAAAATAACTTATGGGGTGCAAATAACACACTGTGTCTTGAAAATTAAGTACTTGGACGTTCTCTCGAAAGGGGTCGTTGCCTCTCCCAATACTAGCCAAAGGGGAAATGAAGCAGGGAAAGGTGGGATGCCTTTGGCCCAGGCATATCAGTGGCAGAGCAGAGAGAAGAATTCAGCTCACTTGATTTCCTCAACAGCAGAGGCATTATCTACTAAAGAGGGAGTGGATTCATCCAGATCAGTGAGTAATTGCTCTTGTCTTAATCCAGCAATCTGCATTTTACATTTCTTCACAGTTCTAACAAACACAGTGCAAGATGCCCAGCCAAATGAGAACACTGTTTTCTCTCCTTTCGAAAAGCAAATGATCCTTGCATGATTTGCAGTTACTGTATTAATTATGAAAACATCTATTTACTTACAATTTTTCTAAACCACTCTATAAAAGTTAAACCATTTAAACGTTGATTCAGTTTCAGTGCCCAAGTGAACTGCCCCCAAGGAATCCCAGCCACTGAATCGCTTGAAAATGCCCTTGTAAATTAGCAAGCATTGCACAAACACTGCTGGCAAATTCAATCATTTCTGTGTCATGCTGCATTGTTATCTCCTGCTCACTTAAAGAGCTGAAGTTCATTCTTCCTTAATTCCACGTAGGCTAGTGAGATGATACAAATGACTTTGCTTAAGTGGCACTGACTCTATTAATATTTAACTACAGAGAACAATAAAAACAGAGCAAAAAGGCTTAGGAATTAAACTACCACTTGCATGGCATTTCTTCATGCTCTCTATTTTTAAAATATCTATTATATCTTCAACAGAGTTTTTTCCATTTAAAAAAATCCTTTGTACGGTAATTGTATTTAATGTAGAGCTATTAGAAGAAAGAAATGTAAAAGATCAAGGTTCAGGCTACAGTAAATCTAATGTCTCTCAATCCCTATGAGCTTTCACTGAATTAACCAGGACCAGGATTTTCAAAAGAGATTCCTATGCCTAGGCCCAGTCACTGGCACCTATTACAGATGTTGCTATATCAGCCCTTTCAGAAATCAGAGCCTTAACAGATCTTAAACAAAATAAAATCAGTCTTTTATTTATTCTTTCATTGTTTGCTTCCCAAATTACAAGAAACTGAGAAAAATATTCAAAACTGTAATATCACATATATTCTTTTAACAACAAAGGTAACAACAGCAGGTGAAACTATTGTGTGAAACTCATGTCAGAAATAGATAATAATATTCCTACTATAAATCTGCATTACAACTGCAAGCAGCCATTTGTGAGTGCAAATTATATAGCTAAAGGATACAAAGTTAGATTTGAAAATTTATTCTCATCTTTTAGAAAATATTTCTTAAATTTTGGGCTTCATGACTTCATAGTTATTTTGATCATCATATAGACTTATCTCAGTGATTAATGTGATTACATAAGTAAATATTTAAATGCCTGAGGTGCTACTATAAGTTCAATATAAATACAGAAAAAAGGCTGTGTTCATTTTTTTTCCCATTTTTAAGATTAGGAGAAAGTTTCTAATTAAACAAAAGATATACTACTACACAGCTTTTCATTACAGCAGGGTTAAAAATGTTAACTCTCAGTGGAGCAGTGAGGATTTAATTAAAGCTTGCAAACATTGTGTTTCTAATATTTGTAAAGGAGCGTGAAAGATATGCAGAGTAATTCTTACTATAGTATTACAAGCATTATTCTCTGACAGTCTATTAATGTTTTCCCCATTTTATTCCCTACACTCAAATAATTCTAATATTGTTCCCACATATACTACAGATTTTCTGACTCTTGTGTTCTTTTAGTTTCATAAACTCACAGCAATTGGTGATGTCTATATTTGTATAGATAAGTAAGTGTTCTTTAATTCTGGAGCAATCCTTTCTTGACTGATAAATAGAAATGATTAAGCAACAGTTGGGTAGAGAACTATAGCCCCAGTTGGCTGCCCCTCCTACAGCTAATATTTCAGCCTTAATGAAGTTAGTCATCTTACATTAGATATAATGGTGCCAGGCAAAATGTGAATGATGCCAATAACAACTTGTGCAATTTTCTGAAAAGCCACTTCAGCTGTTAAATTGTCCTACTTCTTCATTCTTGTGATCTTGCTAATGGAATAATTTGAAATTAAGGCAAGCTAAAAGTATAGATAAGATATCAGTAAAAGGGAGTATTTTGCTCTAACACAGGAGGAGGATGTCATTCCTGGCTCCTGATCTTACAGGCACTTAATAGAGACATGTTTTTACTTACATATGAGATTTACTTACATTGTGAGGCTAGATTCTTGTTGCATACAAAACTGGAGTAGATTTTAGTATAGGAAGGAAATTGAAATGGATATTTCTTCACTTATGACATTTAAGTAACCTATAACATTGAGCAGAACAGGAATGATGCCTTCAAATTCAGGAACCTGTTGAAAATCAGATTATGTCAGTCTAAAACTACAATTACAATTGGATTTAAATGTTCTTCAGTAGTTCCTGCTACAATTTTGTGTTCTGCACCGTTACATGATCCCTAGATTTAGTTGTGTTTCAGAGACAATGGCAAACATACAGCACTCGTATGGTATAGGGGTATTTAGGGGTTTTTTACCTCACCAAAATGCATGAAACTAAGGTCAAAAAGTACATTGGGATTTTGGTACACTCTTTGAAATATTTCACAGTACCAAAAAGTATTAATAAGTCATCCTCCACATGTTTTGGCCCATTTAAGACTCTCACTCCAGAAAGTAATGCCTCACCTGTAAACAGCAGATTTTCACTGCATGCTTCTAAACTGCAGACAAGGTTAAAAGGAAAATAATCTAAGTTTTTCAAGAGGCTTATTTTATAATTAAGGAGTCCAGTGGTTCATATGGAATATGAATAATGAATCTTTAAAATTCTTTTTGATACATGTATGCACAAGAAACAACCGTTGGTTAGAGGTAAAACTGAGATGTGAAGTAACTTAGTTATGACCCACAAAATGAAGCACTATGTGTGGGGAGAATAAAACAAAACAGAAGTCCCAAATCCGTATGATCTTGGGCTGAAAGCCAGGAAATTAAATTAATTTATTGCTATGACTATTACATATTTATAAAGCACCTTACAAATGAGAACTTCAAAGGATTTTTTAAAGGATTCATTAATTAGATCACAATAATCCAGTGAATTAAGTATTATGGTATTAATTTTAAAGACCATTAAACTTAGGCATGGACAGCTTAAGTGATATACCCAAGAGTGTATAATATAAAACAGTGGTAAAAGAAAAACTTGGTCATAAGAGCTGAGACTGCAACTTTCTTTTATGAAGAATATGGTAAGGGAAAATGTATGTTCTATGCATGGAGGAGGGGTTTTGACCATCACACATTTAAACAAAAGTGCGGTAAAGAATCAAAACTCAATGAGGACCAATGAGCAGACTAATCCTGGAAAAAATGGAGAGTAAATATCAAGTTTTATCTGTGAAGTGCAATTTAGTTATTAACTGAGACAAGAGCTAATGTGAACTGGAGGTGACATAGAATCATTACAGGAAATTACACGCAATATTGGGATTTTTTTGATAGTAGACATTTCCTAGATACCCACCTGATCAGAAGAGGCAAAATGAAGAGGAGATGATAATTGAAATGTAAAACAGGCAGATGAAAAGATGACATAGGTTGCAATCAATGGGAGGTTTCAACAGCTGCCTGGGCAAGTGCTGGAACCCATTAAATTGGATTAGAAAATATCACCAGTGCAGCAGCCAGTCAGATTCAGTTTATAGTAGTTTGGCACAGTGGAGAGGTCATGTTTCATTAGGATTAGTCCTGTTTCCTTTTAACATAGTTCCCAGAATATCATGCAAGAAGCAATACAGTTCCAATTTTCACAACTTGTCAAGTTTCTTGTATGCACCACTGTCATTTTAAATACACGTCTACAGCATATATTGTTGCTGTAGCTATGCTTGTGGCAATGCAATTGCATGTCCCACACTGCATATATCGCTTAAGCAAGCAATTAAAATTTTAACATTTTCAGCTTCTCATGCCCGGCCAGTGAGAAGGCTGGGGATGCACAAGACGCTGGGAGAGGGCACAGGCAGGACAACTGACCCAGACTGCGCAAAGGAATATTCCATACCATATGACATCATGCTCAGCATATAAACTGGGGGGAGCTGGCTGCGGTAGAGTGATTGCTGCTCGGGGACTGGCTGGGCATCAGTTGAGCAGGTGGTGAGCAATTGTTTTTCATTTACATCACTTGTTTTTCCTGAGGTTTTTTTTTTCTTTTCATTACAAATTTTTTTAATTATTTATTTTATTTTATTTATTTTATTCAATTTATTAAATTTATTAATTTATTTATTTTATTCAATTATTAAACTGTTCTTGTCTCAAACCACAAGTTTTCTCACTTTTACCCTTCCAATTCTCTCCCCCATCTCACTGGGTTGGGGGAGTGAGTGAGTGGCCACAAGGTTCTCAGCAGCCAGCTTAGGTTAAACCACAACAGTCCCTTTTTGGCACCCAATGTGGAGCTCAAAGGGTTGAGATAATGACAGATCTGACCAGAGTGTGTTAAACCAAATTCATTATAAGCATTCATTATATTAGTTTAATAGTCGCTGGTCACAATGTTGTTTTATTTGTACTCAGGGTTGTGTTATGTAATACCTTACTTGCAGTATATATTCCCTGTGGTGCTGTTTATCACCTCTGAGAGCTGGATCAAGGCCATCATTTTGTTGTACTATGTAACACTGGCTTAACATATGATAAAATTACTGATTGTGAGACTAATTTGGTATTTGTACTCAGCATTGTTGTCATCTCGGTACTTTTGTGACTCATTTCCGAAACAACCTCATAGATACCTGGGCCAAAGACCATGGCATTGAGTGGGTATATCATGTCCCCTGTCATGCACCAGCCTCTGGGAAAATTGAACAATACAATGGACACTGAGACCAATGGGTGGTGGGACCTTCAAACATCGGGATACACATTTAGCAAAAGCCACCTGGTTAGTTAACACGAGGGGATCTACCAATCGAGCTGGCGCTGCCCAATCAAAACTTCCACATGCTGTAGAAGGGGATAAAATCCCTGTAGTGCACATAAAAAATATGCTGGGGAAGACAGTCTGGGTTAGCCATGCTTCAGGCAAAGGCAAACCCATCCGTGGGATTGCTTTTGCTGACGTACCTGGGTGCACTTGGTGGGTAATGCAGAAGGATGGGTAAGTCCAATGTGTACCTCAAGGGGATTTGATTTTGGGTGAAAATAGCCAATGAATTAAATTGTATGATGTTAATAGTTATATAATAGTATATATCATCACTTCTGTGGTGGCTATATGCCGTATCAATGGTATTACCTTAAGAATCACCCAGATTAATGAAGAATGAACTTTGATGAAACCAAGCAAAGTGCAGCAATAATAGAACCAGACAAGTGCTGCAAGAATGGAACTAGTACTGGCTTCAGCATGCAACAATCTAGTACCACACACCATCTCTCCTGCCCTGAAGGACTATTATGACAGATGGAGCCCAAAGTCACGGACTAAATGAACTCAAGGGACATTTGAGAGGGATGGCCCATAGAATAAGTGAATGATATCTGTGTGTACATACCAAAAGACAGGAAAAGTGGTGGTGATTAATTGGGATGTTTTGGAAGGTGTGGAACCTGGTCATGATGTAGATGGTATAGAATAAGGGATGGACACTGTCCTGGTTTCATCTGAGACAGTTAATTTTCTTCCTAGTAGCTTGTATAGTGCTGTGTTTTGAATTTAGGATGAGAATAATGTTGATAACACACTGATGCTTTAGATGTTGATAAGTAGTGCTTACACTAAACCAAGAACTTTCAGCTTCTCATGCCCTGCCACCAAGAAGACTGGAGGTGCACAAAAAGCTGGGAGGTAGCACAGCCAGGACAGCCAAAGGGATATTTCATACCATATGATGTCCTACAAATTAGAGGTACTTGGCTGGAGGGGTGGTGATCACTGCTCAGGGACTGGCTGGGCGTTGGTCAGCAGGTGGTGAGCAATTGTTTTTCATTTGCATCACTTGTTTTTCTTGGGTTTTATTTCTCTCTCTTTTTGTTATTTTCCCTTTCATTACAAGTTTTTATTATTATTACTATTATTTTACTTAAACTGTTCTTATTTCCACCCACAAGGTTTCTCACTTTTACCCTTCTGCCCCACTGGGGACAGGGGGCATAAGCGAGCGGCTGTGTGGTGCTTAGTTGCTGGCTGGGGTTAAAACCACAACAACATATTATGTGACTGAACAATCTGATAGAAATCAGGAAGTAAAACATAAGAGAAGAAAAATCCCTCCTATTCTCTAGAAAGGTGAAGGCAAATACTGCATGACCGAAGCAGGCATTTAACGGCTCATGTCAAATCATAGTCATATCATGTAAGTATCATATTTTTCCTTGCTACGAACTTCAAAATAAATCAGTGACTATACCTCATTTTATTTCATCATACCAAGCCCACACTCTGATATAGAGGGCTTGCAGCACTGGAAACAACTTAGAATTTCTGATGGGAATCATTTACTGAGATAAGCAATAACAGCAATCCCATTTGAGATGGTGCCAGTTTGGGATCAGCTCCAGAGAGATGCTGAGAAAGAATTTAAGCATGTATTTTAGGTCTATATATCCCTCAGTGGTTTTGACCCACTGTTCCCCAAATATGTGATGTCTCAGGAAGATTATTTTAATGAGATGGAACAGCCCCAGGGCAATAGTAGTCTACAGAATAACCTGTGTGTGAAGTAAATTTTCAGTGGTTGTTTACCAATTAATAACTTATAGCCCTATATTTAAGTACATGGATGTAAAAATGTATGGACAGCACAAGGCCATGCAGATCTCAAGTACTCAGAGTAATAGCCAAATGTAATAATTAATGATTAAAGTCTGAGATTAGCCAATTATTCAGACAGTGGAGAAAGACTTCACAAGTAGATAAGAAAAATTATATAGGGAAAGGGGATGAGGCTGCACTGCCATTAGCTGCTCTCTGTGATAGCTCAGCTCATTAGGTTAGCTTTTACCAAAGGAGTCAAACCTAAGTATGTGCATGTAGTAGCTGACACATAAAAAGCAAGCAGGAAGCTCCTGCTGAGAACATAGGGAGAAGAGCTCTCAGATTTCTCTGCATGAGGTTAGAGAAATGTTTGGGGATATGTTCCCCTGTGGAGTTCAATAACAAAGTAACCATTAAATAGCCAAAAGCATGGCACCAGCAAGGGAGAAAGACAAAAGGCGAAAAGCCTCTACAGCAGCAGATGTACTGCGCTAGCAACAAAAACTACAGCACTGGATCTAATGGTCATTACTTGTGTGTTGCCATCACATTGAGGCAGATTAGGAAAGCATTAAAAGTGAACACAGGCCCAAAGTGAGGACCAGGGACGTTCTGTTGATGACATGTAGGATTATTAAAATAAAGATAGAAAATTTGCCTGTCTATGCATGACTGCAAGGCAAGAGAAGGGAAGGAAAATTTACCGTTGCTGGCCAGTGAAAACAATAAAAGTAAAAAAAATGATAAGAGGAGAAACTGTAGTCTTGTTTATCCACTGATGGACATACCAATGCCTTGTAAGTAACAAGACAACAAACTCTACATTGGAAAGCCAGCCCAACAACTTACTTTCTGCACCTTACATCATCCTCACCAAAAATAAAATCCCTGACAAGTCATAATACTTACAGCAGAACAGGAGCCAGCTCCTCCTATAGCAACATTGATTTGGCATAATTTTATAAAACACATATCTCTGTCAGTCAAACAGACTGCAAAGATCAACTAAGAGCAAATACTAGGTAAGAAGGTGCCATCTTTATGTCATCCCTTGTCATCCCCTGGCCCTGAGGTTCTGTTCAGTCGGATCTTACATCCTGGACTTCCATCTACTGTTTTCTTGTGCCTAGTTAACTTGAACTGCTTAACAAGCTTTATGCATAGCTTCACATTTCTGCCTTAAATCTCCTAGCAATATCATGACTGCATGTTGCATTTCTGTTAAGAATGATGGTATTCTAAAAGAGAAGAGTCATAAGGTAAAAGCATTTGACACTTTTTTCCACAGAAAGGTGGCAACTGAGACCAGGAAGGGCGCTGGGTTAGTACTGTTTTTTCTAACTGTAGTTCATAAATCCCTTGGAGGTCACAGACAGGTTAAAAAAGAAAGCTGTCAGTGTTACAGCTCAGTCCCTGCAGGGCTGGGAAATAAGAGGGACTGTTATTACTTTCTCCAATTTTTACACTTCCCAGAAAACTTCAAATTACCTTTAATTGCTGGAAACAGTTCAACTCCTTCAAAATGAGGAAGTCAATAAGCACAGTTGTTTTTCACTCTCCTGTCCTGGAGGCACTGGTTAATACTGACTGGTGGAGATCACTCAAAAACAGATGAGCTGAAAGGGCCTTTAACTTTCAGAACGTTGGCTAAATTTAATCATTAAAAATCTAGGGGGAGAGAGATGACAAAGAAAATAGACCATTGTTGCACAAGGAAAATAGACCAATTGTGTCTTTCTCAGGAAGCTCCTGCTTCCTGTGATCTCAGCCATGTTTCCATCCCCTGAAAACCCATTTGGTTGTGCTAGTATAACTCCACTCACTGCACAGATCTCTGGGGAACCAGGTTATAACTCCCAGACTAATAACAAGCCTCCCTGTAAAGGCAGATTATTTTTAAAATAGATCAGTAATCTGTTTCATCATGCAACCCCATAAACTGTTGTAGGGGCAAACAACAGGGACAGAATCAACTTAGAATGAGCTACTGAATCACTGCCTCAGGAAGAGTGGGAATAGAGCTATGGGGGACAAGGACAAGGACTAACTTCTAACTAGAACACCAATCTGGAAGACAGAATGACGGAGGGTGTCAGGAAACCACTGTATGTATCTGGGGCAGAGAAGGACAGGGTGAGTCAGCAGCAAGAGAAACAAAAAAAATCATAATTTGATGCAAATGAAATCAATGAGATGTTGGCAGAACTGTTTCCAAGAAGAATGTTTTTCAGTGTTTTCTATGAGGTCTTTAACAGAACCAAGTATGATGAGGCTATCGAAGCTTGCAAGGACAGAAGTACAAGACCAAGTGAATACAGAAGCATTGATTAAATGCAGCGGGAGGAGAGAAAGAGTACATCAAAGGAGACCAAAAACATCTCTTCAGAGTTGAGGGAGGAAAAAATTGGGAAGTTAATCAATTCTCCTTTTAACTTATATAAACAATACCAAGTTTTAACAAACCAAAAGTCATATTATAAATGCATACCTGTTTTTTTTGGAGAGGAGGGAGTGTAAAATACGCAAATAGCAGCACAAGTCATTGTATCTAGAGTATTTAGTCCTTAACATTCTTCCTCTTTATACTATCTACTACTAGAGAAAAAAAAAGGTCTAGGGAAACACCCTCCTTTCTCAGATGCACTGCTGAGCTCAACACGATAGTCTGCTTCCCCTCCATGTACAGATCTCCAGCTGTTTTTACTGGGAGTTCTGAGTACTCACTGACAGAGTTTAAACTTCCTAATAATAGAAGGAAAAAAATTGTATGTGTATTACATCTAAAATACATGACTCCCAAAAAATGTAAGTCCTTTCAATTGCAAAGACAAGCATTCAAAAAATATCCCAGATTTTCTTTGTCTGCAGTTCCTTTTTAAGTCATCCTGCGCAATGAATGAGGCAAGGTCTCAATGGATGGTGAATTTAAGGGAAAGAATGACTAAAACAGGATTGTGCACTTGAAGATAACATATTATTTATGTAGATGTATACAGTATAACCATTCAATCCCTCTCATATTTTACTGGAAATAATAAGATTTTCTACCAGGGCAATCCTTACATATGAACTAAATTCATTTTGAAGAGGGGAAAAGAAGGAGGTGAAGATGTGTGGCAAATTTCTATTTCAGTGAGGCTTGTCTAATAAAATGAAAAAAGTAAAAAGTAGAGATGTTAATGGATCATGTGTGCACACTCTTATTACAATTGTCATAGGAGTAACACAGTAAAAATAATAAAAAATATTATTAAAATATGAATAAAATAATGAAGCTAAGAAGTTAAAATTATTTTACCATTTGTAAATTTTAAATCCCTCACAAATTTAGTTTCATTTTAATACTCATTATAATCAATATAGGTATGTATCGAGAAGTATAAGGTTGACACAGCTGCCTACATATCCTGTTCAATAAAATTTCTTACTTGCACTAAATTCATAGGCATGACTAGGGAATGCACAGCCTCCTCAAGGGGAGAACATAATGTATAATAATGAGACTGAATTTGTCCTTTTCATCTGCAGGGCACTAGAGATAAGTGTGGGATTCTTGGTATGACAGTGTGGCAGGCATGATTCTGAGCACCATATGTCAATGACTCTGTAACCTCCATCTGAAGTAATTTAACTTTTTTTTCCAAACAAACATTAAATATTATAGCCAACAAATAGCTCTTCTGCATTCTAAGTCAGTCCTTCCTCTCTTTCATTTCAGTTGTTTCCAACACTTCTGAAGTTTATGTTTGATTTGTAGTAATGTGTAAATCATCAGAATATATACATTCAATTTAATCAACACTAAAGAAGCTTCTGTCCAAGCTAGTATAAAAACAAAAGAAACAATAATTCAAGTATATACATTTTCATGTAACTGAACGGACAGGCAACCTATTACTAAGGCAAAGCTCCAACACCCCTCTTGAAAGTTAGAGAGCGCTTTTCCATCAGAATTAAAAGGGTTTAGATCAGGCTTTATTTAAAGAAGTACTTTGTTTTCAGAAAATGTTCATTTTTTTCTTATTGTTGTTGTTTGTTCTATGATGACTCCAGAGATCAGGAGTAACAAATGATTGAAAAACACACTGAAATCTGCTTCTGAGACTAAAAATGGAGGCTATATCCTTCATTATGAAGATGTTAATAAAATTTTCTCATCTGGATGATCCTTAATTTAGTTTTTACATGTTCTTTAGTTATAGCTACTTGTGTCAACATTTTTTTGTTTGCCTAACTTGAAAATAGAAGAATGAATAAAGTAATACCCCATGAGAACCTAGAATACTGTTATCTTTTTTCAGGAATTCATTTCTAGGCATGATAGAATCAAGACTCCCCATTATTTCATTCTGCAGGCAGCATAGCTTACAGGTTTAATTCTGAAATTCTCACCAAATTCCACAGCAAACTCTCCTACAGGAATTTCTCTGTTTACACTTGGCTCAGGAAAATCTGAAACTTTGGCAAGTAAGATAAGTAATGTCTAATATCCCTCCTACTTTGCATCCATAAATGAAGGAAGTTGAAGAACACATTCAGTAAACTGGAATTAAAAAAATGAATGCCAGCAAGTTCAAGCAAAACACTCCTATACAGAAATTTAAGTTTACATTTCCCACACATCAGATTAAAACCCATGAAAATCAGGTTTCACTTTTCACCTTCTAAAACATTATTTATATAGTGTTTTTAATCAAACAGAAATAGGAAATAAAAAGAGAAAAAAGTATAACTATTGTAAATGGCTGTACATCTAGTTTAATCAGATTTTCTTAGCAATCTTCAGCTGTTATTTGAATCTCATCAGCTAGCTGGGCCAGTGGAAAGGTCATTAGAAAAACATTTCTGGTGGCATTCTGTCTGAAACAGAACCTTCAGAAGAAAAAAAGCATGGGAATATCACAGAAAAAATAGCAAGGAAGACAAATTTCCATAACATGGAGTTAAGGAAAGGTGCAAGCTACCATTTGATCTTGGATTAATATTCAAGAGGTTCTTTAACTAGCACTGCCTGATCACCTGACTCTGACATAGTAAAGTATGGCAGGTACAGCAGTGGTGTCATTACTTTGTCACAAATTCCTAAACCCAGCATACACGTTCTACTTTTTTGCTGCTAATCATGTTAATTAGAATTTTGATTTAAGCAAGTGAATAATCATTGATTTCATTCTGCAACCATGCAGGATGCATAAAGTTTATATGCAGCTTGAATTTGTT
Organism: Balearica regulorum gibbericeps; assembly: GCF_011004875.1. Classification (NCBI taxonomy): domain Eukaryota; kingdom Metazoa; phylum Chordata; class Aves; order Gruiformes; family Gruidae; genus Balearica; species Balearica regulorum. The sequence goes on along the minus strand of NC_046188.1, from coordinate 47,407,216 downwards.
ATTGATAATACAGATCAATCCAATTTGGTGTGCAAGCCTCATTTTTAACATTTTTCTTTTTGGACCATGACACTTTTTCTTTTTGAAACTCCAATTTTAAATGACCACCAACTCAGTATCAAATTACATTTTCTACTAAAAGAACACTTCTTTTTCATGCTAGTAATTTTAAATTTATCTTTTAGCTGCAGTCAAATATTTGATTACCATGGCTCTGAGATCTGTCACTAGTGGGTATTTCCCAACATTACCTATTATTGTGGAACTCAGCAACTAGTTGCAATGCTTAAAATATACTTTGAAAAGCTCAGAATAGGACAAATAGGAAGATCTGTTGCTTACACCTCAAAACATGTACGGTGCCAAAACTTTAGTATTCCTAGCAAAACTAAATAGGTATACTGGTGCAACTGGACAATATTGTCTAGTTTAGCTATTAAACCCTTGCTATAAAAAGTGCTACTTTAAGAAAGTGTACAGGACTGAAGAGTGGACCATCACTACCTCTCTATATTTAACTCCCATGACTAAAGCAGCTGTTCTCTGTTTAGACATGTTATGATGATTTTAAATTGTAGTATCTCGGATCCTCAAAGAGCTAGAAAGATATGTGATAATGAATTTAAATGGACTAAGCGGTGCTTTTTGTGGAGAAAAAGGCTCTGATTTCCAGATCAAAGACAGTAGGAAAGAGGTTCTAACTCCTAACTTTCTTAATGCTTCAACTCTGTGCCTCAGCTTCTTTGTAAAATTAGAATAATGATGAACAGGAGTTGCAAAGTTAAACAAATGACCCAGCCACTTTCAGAATCTACTGCTTCTAAACATGAAGTCTTGCTAAAGAAACCCATTTCTGAGTGCAATATTCAGAGAAGTTGAGCACTTTTGTGCTCATTAGCCAGTATGCTGCCATTTTCATTATAATGTACTGTATTTTTAAGTATTGATCGGAGGGTCATTGTGTTCAGAGAGGCATCTCTTGTTACTTTATGCATCTAAAGTATGCATCTAAAGGATCTTTATGCATCTTTATGCATCTAAAGAAGTTAATGACTGTGAAGTGGTCAAATACTCTTGTAATCAGCACAGTAAAAAAAAAAATATTAAAAAACCCTATAGCTATAAATCAAGAGGATTAAATAAAGATATTGCTTCCCTCATTGCAGCATCTGAATGATGCAGAGCTCTCTCCTAGTCTGTGCTCATATAGTTCTTATCATAGGCACTGCTATAATGTAACAATGTTAGAAAACTATTGAAAATAATATTATGACAATATATAATACCCTATTTGGCCAATATAAAACAATGCTTTAATATATTAGAAATATATTCACAGCTTAGCTTTAGTTAACCTGTGTCAGCTACTATGTTTTATGTTGTATAAATCAGCTTTGCTTGTACTGCTCACTTGCTTTATAGAAAAAATACATGGATTACCCCCAAAATAATTTTTGTTTTACTTTAAGTCAGTTAAAATTTCTGTATGACTGAAATGAACAACGACTTACTGGATTAAAGTAATCTTCAGCCTAAAGAGGCACAGTATATCCAGGTCTGCCTGGTGATGTGGGCTGCCTTTTTGCCATCTGCTTCTAAGCAGGAAGAACAGAGGACTGTTCTGTCAGAGGGAATTCCTTCCCAAAGGCTGATATTTGGCAGCCACAGTCCCCATACTGATGCTTAACAGAACAGTAGGAAGCACTCTCAGCACCTGTCTCAAGGTGCAGCTCCTTTTCTGCTACTCTCACACATATTATTGACTTTTTAACCTTATGAATGTAGACAGCCCTACTGTTTCACTGTGATGCATCTTTCTCCCCAACACAAGACAGGCTTAAAAATAAAAAAGAAAACCATACCTAGCAAAAATTGAGATTAAGATTTTATGTAGTGCAAACAAAAAATAAAACTGAAACAAACCCCACAAATTATTATTCTAATCAATGGTTAGAACTATGTTTCATTCACATCCCTTATGTAAATTTCTTTCAGTGTGCTCTTGCTCAAAGGCCACATAGTCATGAATATATTCACAGTTTAGCTTTAGTTCACCTATGTTAGCTACATTTTATGTTATATAAATCAGCCTTGTTTCCCCACACTCCATGAGTCTCCACAAGAATAAGTTCCATCTCCAGCTACTTTGATACAGGTTTAAATGCCTTGGGGAGTTCTAGCTGCAGTCACACACCTTATATACGTAAGGTGTTTTCACTTTGCTTTTTTCATAATCGTATCACCTAATCCAGGCTGTTCATTTGATAATCTTGAGTTCTTGTTACAGATTTCAATATCTTCATGATAAATATTGTTTCAGACATTGGATATAAATAAAAGCTGCTAAGCATCTGATCTCTGGTCTATTAACAACTTCTCACAGGGATCTAGAGACCTCACCTACAAAAGGTACAAATGACACATCAATAAAAAATGATCTTTAATGCATCTGAGAGAAAATTTTTTTCCTCCCCTTTACCTTCCTTCAACATGGTTTCTTTTGTCAGAAGAGGTTTAAAGTAGTTTGGAGCGGAATTTTTTTTATCTACCAATTATATATTGCCAAATCAACAGCTAATCCTTTGCAATTACCAAAGATGCCAAGGGAATTAAGGAAAGAAATTTTACTATTTGGTATTCAGATCAACTTTTCTACCAACAGTTTTATTCTACTGCTGTCAACCCAAAATTTCCACTAAACTAAGTGTTAAAACCTGCAGAACAAGACCCTGGAACAGTACAGGAACCAGAACACTCAGAAGAAGGTGCCTGAACATTCAGTCTTACAGAGACTAAATACCCCAAACTGTTCTTCAGCGTCAGATGACCAGTTTTCTGCCATCTACCATAATAGAACTTGAGGAACGAAATAGGAAATCAGGAAGATGAGCATAACTGGTAAGAAATTCAATAATAATGGAGAAATAACAATAGAAAACAAAAGTGGCAGATGAACAAAAACCAACCCGAGAGAGAGGAAGAAAAGGAAGAATTGAAATACTGAATCATTGGCATCCTGACACACTAAAGGGGCTAGCATTTCTACTAGTTTTTGATGAAGGAGGAATTTCACACAGTAAGTTCAAACAAAAAGAATACAGCACTTTTCCCCACAAAACTTACCAAATTTAGTATATACAGTGTTATTAGCTGTAGAGAGAGCAATGTATATGACACTGAGTAATGCAGGTGAAGGTTACCTGGTAACTCATCTCTTTCATATTTGATTTCTCAGATCGTTTCAGAGATCCAATGGTCTATTCTTGTCATGTCACAGTCTTTAGTCTTTTGTGAAATATTGAAGGAATTGCTGCTAAATTCTCCTGTCTCCATTTGTCTCTTGGGGGTTATCGACTTGGTTCTGTCTAAGGGTTCTTTCTTCTAAGATAAAACCCTAGAGGTCTCTTGGTGGGAAAAAACAAAAACAAAAACAAAAACCAAACAAACAAAAAAAAAGACTGAACAGAAGCTTCCCAGTTTTCATTTATAGATATAAAGAATATTAAAAAAATTACTTAGTTGAGTATTCCCTTTGCCTGCTAGCAATGGGCACTGCCTACACAGTTTTGCATGGAAAATATCTCTGCTTTGTGACTGTAGTCTTATCAATTGTGTAGACCTACTTGTGCACACACAAGTCAGTATCTATAGCCGCTCAAAATACAAGCTTTGTTCTAAACATGGCTACACGAATTGTTATTAGGTGAGAAGAACTTCTGGTTTGATTTGAGTATCTCATTTCTTCTGTTCTGTTCTAAACTCTGGGACATGCCTCATTCTCAAATGGAGATTTTCATTATGTTTAAGAACATAATTAATTCTGAAGCTGTATATCCTTCACTTAATTTGAAAGGTTTGAACTTTTCCATAAATCATGGAACATGACTGGTTTCTCAGCTGTTAGAAAAGGAAAAACAAAACCAAACCCAGCATTGACTACTACGACTTTACTATAAATAGCCTTGAAGGGGCACAGTGATTGCCACAAATATAAAATTTAGAACCATCCATCTTAAAATAGACCATAAAAAAAGTATTTATCACAAAGAACAGCAAAATGCAGCCACTTGTAAACTGACCAGTCAAAGAAACGCACAGGAAGAGCTCCATTTTCTGGAACAATGTGAAACATTTGTGGGTTTCACCAGAAGCAGAATCTGGTCAAAATTCAAGAATACATAGTTAGTACTGACATCAGATCATTATCATTAAGCTCCAATGAAGATGAAAGCCTCTTACTGAAAATATAAATTCCCTTTTACCATCAAGATTTCAAGTTATATTAAAAGAGCATTCTTATCTTCTCCTTCCTTCAGTCAAAATGGAATTTCCAACAATAGTTCACATGAAACAATTTAAGTAGTGAATCAGAGACTGAAACATCAATCCATTAAGCTTCCTGTTTCTCATTAAGTGTAGGGGTGGAGAAGTTCAGACTTTATTTAGTATTTTGCAGATGAAGATATTACAATGTCATCTCATCTAATTTCAATTTCTTTCCATATTTGCCCTGAAAGGTTATAACTTCTTTTCCCAGTGTAAAGCCTGGAATCCAAACCGTTCTCTATGGCATTGAGGTTAGATTCATAGAATCATAGAATCATAGAATATCTCAAGTAGGAAGGGACCCATAAGGATCATCAAGTCCAACTCCCTGCTCCTCACAGGACTACCTAAAACTAAATCATATAACTAATAGCATTGTCCAGATGCTGCTTGAACTCCGCCATGCTTGGTGTCATGACCACCTCCCAGGGGAGCTGACCGACCACCTTCTCAGTGAAGAACCTTTTCCTAATGTCCAGTCTGAACTTCCCCTAGCACAGCTTCATTCCCGTCCCTTGTCACTGGTCATCAGAGAGAGGAGATCAGCACCTCCCCCTTCCACTGCCCCCCTTGAGGAAGGTGTAGCCTGTGATGAGGTCACTCCTCAGCCTTCTCTTCTCCAAGCTGAACAAGCCAAATGACCTCAGCCGCTCCTCATAAGTCTTGCCCTCTAGACCTTTCACCATCTTGGTCACTCTCCTCTGGACACACTCCAATAGTGTGATTCCCTTATACTGAGACGCTCAAAATTGCACACAATACTTGAGGTGGGGCCACACCAGTGCAGCGTTGAGGGAGACAATCGCCTCCCTCGGCCAGCTAGCTATGCTGTGCTTGATACACCCAGGACATAGCTGGCCCTTTTGGCTGCCAGGGCACACTACTGACTCATATTCAACTTGCCATCAACTTAAACCCCCAGATCTCTTTCCACAGGGCTGCTCTCCAGTCTCTCATGCCCTAATTTGTACATATAACCAGGATTACCCCGCCCGAGATGGAGAATCAAGCACTTGCTCTTGTTAAATTTCATATGGTTGATGATTGCCCAGCTCTCTAGTCTGTCCAGAGCTTGCTTTAAGACCTCTTTACCCTCAAGGGAGTCCACAGCTTCTCCTAATTTAGTATCATTGGCAAACTTACTTAATGTACATTCAGTTCCTGTGTCCAGATCATTTATAACAACACTAAAGAGCACTGGCCCTAAAATTGGGCCCCGGGGAACCCCATTGGTGACTGGCCACCAGCCTGATGTAACTGCATTTACTATAACTCTTTGAGCCTGACCCATCAGCTGATCGTTCACCCAATGTATTAAGGGTTCTAGCTCTATCATGAAGATTTTGTCCAGAAGGATACTGTGAGAGACTGTATCAAAAGCTTTGCTAAAATCCAAACCCACCACATCTACTAGCTTCCCTCGTTCAACTAGATGGGTCACCTTGTCATAAAAGGAAATTAAGTTGGTTAAGCAGGATTTTCCACTTGTGAACCCATGTTGGCTATGACCAATGACTGCATTGTCTCTCAACTTTTTCAGTAACTCCCAGAATAACCTTCTCCATACTTTTACCAGGCACCGAAGTCAGAGTGACAGGCCTGCAGTTACCAGGGTCTTGCTTCTTACCCTTCTTGAAAACTGGGACAACATTTGCCAGCTTCCAGTCGACTGGGACCTCTCCAGACTCCTAAAATTGTTGAAAAATAATGGAGAGAGGTCCCGCGATAAGATCGACCAGTTCTTTCAGTACTCAGCAATGAATGCCATTGGGCCCCATAGATTTACACACATCCAGCTGGAGCAGCAAGTTCAGGGTCAGATGAGATTTTATCATCCCCTCAGTCACAGTCTTCCAACACAGAGCTCCAGGAGTCCCAGGGCCCATCATCAGTATTAAAGACAGAGGTGAAGAAGGTATTGAATGTCTCTGCTATCCCTGTTTGTGAGGAGACTAACCTCATCAAGTAACGGACCTATGTTATCTCAGATCCTCCTTTTGCTGTTAACATATTTTTGTTGTCCTTCACAGTGTTGGCCAGCATGAACTCTAATTGAGCTTTGGCTGCACAAATTTTCTCTCTACAGTGGCAAACAGCACAGTCCTTCCGTGTCACCTGTCATTGCTTCCAATGTCCATACACTTTCCTTTTTCACCTAAGTTCTAGAAGAAGATCCCACTCAGCCAAGCCAGCCTTCTGCCCCACTTGCTTGACTTCCAACACTTTGGAATTGCCTGCTCCTGGCTCTTAAAAAGTGACCAGCATTCATGTACCCCAATACCTTCAAAACCAAATTCCCAGGGGACCTTACTAACTAGCTCCTTCAGCAGCCTTGGTACCTGCACCAAGAAGTTATCTTCAATGTGCTTCAGAAATTTCCTGGACCTGTTTGTGTCCACTATATGATATTCACAGTTGATGTCTGGGAAGTTAAAAACACCCATAAGGACAAAGGCAGTTGATCTAGAGATATCCCTTAATTCCTTGTAGATATCCCTTAATTCCTTGTAGATATCCCTTAATTCCTTCATCGGTGTCATCATCCTGGCTGAGTGGTCACTAGTAGACTTCTGCAACAACATCCACTTTATTTGCTTTCCTCTTCATCCTTACCCAGAGGATCTCAACTGTGTCATCACCAACTGTAAGTGCCATACAATCCCAACCCTCCCTTACATACAGTGCCAGCGCCCCGCCTCACCTGCCCTGCCTATCTCTCCTGAAGAGCCTATAACCATCCATCATGACACACCAGTCACAGGATTCATCGCACCAGCTTTCACTTATGCCAATGATGTTGTAGCTCTGGGACTGGGACAAAGCTTCTAGCTCCTCTTGTTTATGCTCCTCATGCTTCACACATTAGTATAAAGACATTTCAAATGTGTTTGTGTACTCAGCACATCATGGAGCAGACTGAAGGACCTTGCTAGCACACAGTCCCTCAAATATTGGCACACGCCCCCTCTTATCTCTGGCAAGACTGGTTTTATCCCTTTCCCCCTTCAAATCTAGTTTAAATCTCTTTCAATGAGTCCTGCTAACTCTTGTGTAAAGATTCTTTTCCCCCTTTGAGAAAGGAATATCAAAAAAGCATCAGCAAATGAACAGTGCAGACCTTTCATGAGAGTCTACCCATTTTATAGGTAGAAAAATGCACCCAACAAACACAGCTAGGGACTGATGCCAGATCGTCTGGATCTCAGACCAGTTTGAACCATAAGCAAGGTATTCTTGCCTTTTATTTACAGTAAGTTACCTAAAACCAATTGGTGCAAATTTTTGTAAAGAATACTGGACTCTCATTAACAAAAAGCCATGCTAACTCATTTCTTCTACATAATAGAAAACCAAATTAGGTCTGCTGAACCTAAGTTGAATTGATTAGCAACAACTTTGAGTGGAAGATTCTTGAAAAGCAGATTATAAACTGAAAATCATCACCATTAGTAAAAATGCAGGAGGGAAGACGTATGCTTACTCTTACTTTCCTATATCAAACCTTTCTTCTGTCACAAATGCATTTATAATTTCTCCCAGGTAATAAAGTAGTTTCTGTTCTTTCCAGAGGGGACAGCTTTAGACTCTTTACCACAGCTACAGGTTATACAAAGACATAACTCTCAGTAATGTTATATGAGTGCAGATTGGCCTGTTTTCTGGCAGCTGTGAAGCCTGGTGAAGCATGGAAGCAATTTGTGAATTGCAGCAGTGGAATCTCTGAACTGTTTTAATTAATGAATGCCAGGGATCTGAAGGGAGCTCACCAAGTAACAAAAAGGAAGGTATTTCTCAGAGACATTTGAAAGCCTAACCTAGTACTCAACCAGCCAAAACATCTATACTCCTGAGCAAAGAAAAAAGCTTTCCTAATTAAATGATGTTTTGTGGTTTTTTGGTGTCTCATGAGATGTCAGAATAGATCCTTATGAAAACTTTTGTATCAAAAATCCCATTTTTTTCCCACCAGTGTGATTTTCCATTGTTAATATTCTTACACTCTGCATATATTAAGGAACATTAATAAATGAAAGCAGCAAGTCAGCCTGTCAGATATTTTATAAAGTACCATGGGAAATGATTGGTTTAGGATGAGTGGACAAAATCTGTTTGTTCAGCAAACTTAATTTTAGCTGAGGACCAATAAATGCGTGCATAGCATGGACATACTGAAAGTTAACTAGGTTCAGAAATACACCATATAGCTGAGCTTTTGGGACAGAAGAGAAACTTAATCTTCTGGTACTTCATGGCTCAACTCTAACTCTTAACATGAAGGAGGAAGCATTACAGTTACACTGAAAGATGACAGACTTCTGAAATGCTAGCAACAAAAACATTCACAGTTAAGGCTTCAGAGAAGAAAGAGTGTCTCCACGAACACAAGTTTAAGCCTGGAAGGTGAGATTGAAATAAGCTAACCAAACAAGATTATGTACAGTTAGAAATAAAGCCATTAACTCTCCCTGTGAAACAACATTTGATTAGGCTAACTTGTTATATGGCTGATAAGATGGCATTTTCATGAGTTTTAAGTCTTATAAGGAATTTCTTGGAAAGTTACTGTAAACTTGTGATTTGTATTCTCTGATAGGTCCACAGGAAGACAAGAAAACCCCTGTAAGATACAGCCTCCAAATTTTCCCTCACATAGGGAAGGGAGTTGAAACTCAGTGAGGTTTAAGAAGCTCTTGAAAGACTTTCAGGGGAGTTGATATGAACACTCAGACAACATCAGAGACATGTGGTCCCATTCTCTACCAGTTTTCTGCCATGCATTCCAGCCACGATATCCCCAGAGCCTAAAAAGCTGACTCCATAACAATATCCTTGCATGAATTACCTTTTCGGTAGGTTTACCGTCTTGGAAGGTGATGCTTCTCCTCGTTTCCCAAACTATCCCTGGACCTTCTCATCCTACTAGCTCATTGGAGACTGTTCCACAGAGCTGCCTGGATCCCCCCACAGCATCCACCCTCTGGAAGACAAATATTGAAAAACTGTGATACAACAATTAAATCTCCTAGAGACATAATTTGAAGACATTGGGAGAGAATAACTAAAGTAGACTAAAACATTATATAGAGCTGTCATTACACTATCTGAGTAGGAGGTGGAGTTGTAGGATTACAGTATTCCCTCAATGTACTGGTACATATAATACAGCTGTTGAAGGCACAGTTAATTTCAAGATTTTAAGACACAAATATAAGCTGAGATTTCAAAGGCAGCAATTAGTCAATAATGTGATCACCTAATCTTGCATATGAAAAACTTGCCTATTGGAAATTTTTGCATGCTTAGCAGTAATAGGAAGGGGCATGTGTTACTGCTATGTTTTTGTAATGAGTAGCTTCATCATACAGAGTATAGTGGCAGAAATTAGGTCTTTCCCTGTCATTACTGACAGTGAAACACAGACACCTCTTGAGGGCAAGGTATGCCTTCCAGTATTGGAAACTTCCTTCATTCAGACTCTTACATGCACATTGTGGTAAAAATGGAAATTGGACAAAAGTTTAAAAATTAATTACTCCACTAAATCATTTTCAAGTTATAGCCTGGATATACTGCACCAAATTCCTGCTTCAGTCAATGAATAAATAAACATTAGAAATAATAATCATACATATAATTTCATAGCTTGGAAACTCTGATAGGAACAAGATAAAATCCAGACCTTTTATTTCAAATATTTTAAAAACATTGCTCATTTACTAAAGAAAAATAAATTCTACTGTCTCTTGTTTATGACAAAAGATAATTGAGTAAATGGTGACTCCAGATAACCCATAAGTCACTGATTCAGTTTTTCAGAGACCTGCCTGCTTTCTATTCCTTTGGCCTCGGCTGCCTAGCAACCTCCACAGAGCTTTCTTAGCGTATACTAATTCTGGAGAGTTTTCATTTATATATTTATTTATGACCATGTCTATAAGGAGGATACAGAAACAAAAAGCTGTTTGTTCCTTCCTTCTAACACCAGACTCCAAACATGTCACATCAGTGTCTCAGTGAAGCACAAAGTCCTTGGTTTTGCAAAGAGAGGTACCTATCTCCTTGAAATCACTTGGGAACTAAGCAAATCTCACTTTCCATGAGACAAAAAAAGAGTCTCTGTAGAAAGCTCCTAATGTAATAGGCACTGATATTTCTTGCCCTCCCTGTTGATTTCATTCTTTGATAAGCTTTTTCAGCCTGAAATACTAGGTGTTTATATACGGCTCCTGTTCTCCTGCAGCCTGGAGCTTTTACTTAACATGAAGACAGAGTTTGTGCTGCTGTACTGGGTCACCAGCAGTTTCTGCATCATCCAAGCGCTGGAGGGAAATGGAGATGAAAACTGATCTCCTGCTGGATCTGTGACTCAAAACAGGACAGTTTGGAAGTTATGGATGGGACTACGTATTATAATAAGTAGTTTGAAACTGGATATGGACTGTTGCTCCTTGAACCAGCCATCAGCTTTTCGTGGAAGAGCCTATTTCCTCAGGGTATTTTTTCCTTTATTATTAGTTAAAAACTGAGGATGCTATAAAAACTATCCCTATGCTACATAAGAAAATACTCATTTTCTTGCCAATTCTATTCAAACAGCACTTTGCAAATATTTTATGCCCTCATCAACACAGCCCTCTCCTCCAATCAGGGGGAAAAAAAAAAAAAGACATGGTCAAAAATGTGTGCTAGAGAGCCTAGCAGGCTTTTCTGAATGATGTGGTAAAAGCATGTCAAGTGTTCATAGCTTGCGGTCTCATGGTGGTGATGTAGTTCTTGTGTCTCACTACTTCTGACTCCTGAACTCACATGGAAAAGTTTCCGTTTACTCCTGGATCAAACTGGAGCCTGGAACATAACAAACTGATGTCTCTTGAGATATAGCAATATGCCTTGATCACTCCATTACATTTCTTTCTGATTAAGTTGATCTGTAATTGTATTTTGTCATTAAGGAACATACAGGGAATCTGTGACAGAACATGAACCTGAAGCAAGATCTCCTAACTTCTACTTTCTGCTTCTTACCAACAAAGATATATACATGAAGATAAGGTTGTTTTAAACATGACAACAGTTCTAGGATTATGGAAGCATTTGTAAATCTTGGTGTTTACATATACTTAGGTATCAATATTCATTTACTCTAAATTTAATAGTATGAAATATATATTAAAAAATGTCCTTAATATTGTAGCAGAAAACAAAAAATATATTGGATTGTATAGCAGTGTCCAATGAAATAATATATAACCAACAACATGGATGATCGAAAATTATTCAAAAATAACCTGCTGGTTAAAAGAGCTTCGATTTTCAGAGGTACTTATGAAAAGTGAAAACATCCATGGAAACTGAAATGTGCAAAACGATTCATTAAACAGGATGAAGGAATTTACTGTGAGTAAACAGAGATCTGTGATTTCTTTTTCTATTTATGGACTCACTATAAACAATTTTCTAAGTTGCTTTACCGCTGTCATTCTACACAATGACATAAGCTTGTAGTGCCCAGCAAATCTCTCAATTTGTACTGAGAGTTATTGTAATACAAATAAATTCCAAGTATAATCCGAAATTAAGTAGTTTATTGAGAAGCAGTTCCCCCATACATATGTTCATTTTTCACAGAGTTTAAAGAAAAAATTGAGTGTGTGGTGTTTACCTCCCTAACAAAGTATGATCATGATTTCATATGCTTTTCAATGTAAAGCCAAGCTTTCTGGAAATAAACCTAATGAAGAGTACCAGAAGCTTAAACATACATGTCTGTTTTCTCAATTACTTTTGTGAGAAGTCTGTTTTTAATGAGTCCAAGAACATGTAAATAGGCAACAGTAGAGAAAGAATTTATTTAATGCATTTTTATAAAAAAATTATTATAACAGGCTTTCCTACAGAATTAATAAAATGGGAATTGTGCCAAAGCAGCTATCAAAGGAAATCATTTGGAAATGAGCAAACACTAGAGAAAATGAAGTATTTTGAGATATATGGAAAAATAAGATGCAAGCAGTACCATCCTACATTTCAAAGACTATAATTAGGTACTAAATCTATTACATTTGCACTGGAAAATCTCACCTGCCATGCACTTATGCTTACAAAAGAAGAGATATATGAAAAAGACTGATTTTGGCCATCTTCCTCCCTTCCTCTGTTCCTCAAAAGAAAAGAGAGAGATGTAAAATGGCTTAGTTTTCTGGATATGGACTACAACAAAATGAAATGTTAAAAAAGGTTTGGACAAAGGACATTATGAGGAAAATGAAGTTTTAGTAGGAAAAATATGAAAGGAATATTATTGTTAATATAAAAGTATAATCTTTGCTTGAATAACTCACCAAGGAGAACTGCAAGAAATCTTTTGAAAACAATCAATAGTATTAATCCAATGCTCTTCTCCTCATTTCAAGTGCACTGATTTTACATCAGATTTATGCTAGTAACTGATCAAAATTTGGTCTAACATCTTCAAATATTTTCTGATTTTTTTTTAGGGTAATAAGTAACACAAATTCATTGAAGTTATAATCAGGCTTTAGTAATTGTTCTCAATGTAGTTATTTTTTATAGATTGCAAAGGGTTGAAAAAAGCTTCAGTAAAAGGAAAACTTATTAAAGAAAAAAAAAAAACCAACAAAAACACAGTAGCATGTGCTACCATGATGACATAGTAAATAAAATAAATAAGCAGAAGAGAACGAACAGCTACACGGTTCCTGCTTTTTTTGATAAATATCACTAACAGGGTAGTATTCAACTGCCAAAAGAAAGGAGGTTATTTTAGATACTGTATTACTACGTCTGGCCCTGAGTTGCCATTCCAGAAGAGCACAGGTTTCTTGTAGATCTTATGTAGATCTTATCTGATCTTATGTAGATTCTTATGTAGATCTTATCTGCCTGCTCCTGTGGAAGTCTTAGATACCCTAGGTCTTGTGAAGTAGCATGAGATGCTTTTATTTATGAATCTGAATCACTTGCAAGCTGTTAGCAAAAATGTGTGGAAGTGCTGGGTATTTACACATTAGGTAACAAGCACGGGGAAAGTTAACAAAAATAGGAAAATCACAGTGTGCTATACTCACATAAGACTTTCAACAGTCCCAGAGGGTACAGAGAGAAAATGCTACTCCAGACAGTTTCCTAAACAAAGATATCTTTATACAAATTCTGTACTACCAGTAAATATGAAGAAGTTAAGCTAAATCTCACCTCTGAATAAATGCTGACTCACTGTGCAGTAAAACTAGCTACTGGTGTTTTCTTGGTGATTTATTAAGGCACTCTTGCCAGTTTTCATTCCCTTCAGTTGCTGACATATTCTGCTATTTCAGAGGTCTATTTTATCTTATATGCTTATCAGAATAGAACTTTTTTACAGTAAGGAATTAGCCAAACCTCTATAAACCTAGATTATTTATTGCAAGGTCGTAACTACAGTTTTTCCTGATCTTTTAGCTTAGTGAAATCCTGAGCAAGGATTATTCTTCTGCGTGAGACCTATAATTTCTGTGTATACTACACTTCTCATTTTTCTTCTTTCAGGAATGCCAGAGGGAAACAAAACAAAGAATACTTGCATGTCTGGTATGCTAATACTTTTATACTTCCACATTTGAGTTAAGCAGATGGAGACTAGGCAATTCTGCATGGTTATCTCTCCAAAAGCAGTTGAGGTGAGGTAAGGTAATTCCAAAATCATATTTGCAGCTTTTCTATGTCATCTGCTACAGCAAAGAAATTAATTCATATATGTATATTATTGATTGGAAATGTTTTTGTACATCTAATCAATAAATGAGTTAATCCGTGTTGAACCAATCTTCTAGACTATTTGTCTTATTCAGCCCGACTAATACAAAGCTGTGAGTGATTCATTTCAGAGCAACAGTACAGTGTGAAAAACAGACCTACTGTCTTTTCAATGTGAATGTCTGTGTGTGTGTTTATAAACACAAAATGTCATTAAAAATATTTCCCCCTGCCAATATTCACCTCATTTTATGATCAGTTCTATTGACTACTATTAATAGTCTCCAGATACTTGTCTGACAAATGGTTGTTTAATTTATTTTTTACTATGAAGGATTTGACCTGGTTTGTTCATCTCTAAATACACATTTTTGTGCTGTAGACACAAATATGCATTTGTGTTAGCTTTCATCCCTGCTGTGTTTGTACAACACAGTTCAACATTCACAAACAGAAAAAAAAGAGATTGAAGTGAAGAACATTTGATAGCGTTGCCTAGCATTTTGAATACAGCAAAATAAATAAATTAGTGCCAAATTCATCAACTTCTAAATTCATTGTGGCTGAAATGAAAGAGATTGGGCCAGAGGGAAAAAAGTGAATCTTAGGTGAAAAACCCACTCATGTTGTCTACAGGTCAACAGGACAAGTGCTACTGATTTCTACTGAACTCTTAGTTTTAGACTTAGATTTTCCCTCCCTACTAGGGTATCTAATACAGTTTCAGCTTAGCAATAATTATAAGGAATTTTGCCATGCCATAATATAAGATCACCAAAGGAGCAGGCAAGGATCATTATCTCTACAAAAAAAGAAGATGACAGTCTTAAAGGGCTGAGAGCCACAGAAAAATTCAGAAAGCTATTCTGAGTTCCAGAGCCCTATCTTAATCATAGAAAGACACAAGTTCATTTTTTTGAAAAGTATCTAAAAAATGTTGGGTTTTCTTTTCAAAACAAAAATGAAAATTCTGTTGATAATTATATTAATAATAATTATTAATAATTATTACCATAAAGTTAATTATTCCTACTTTCTATGAAATACTATTCCTCTGCTGGTTCATATGTTACTTATCATTTTAGAAATCTATTACCTACTTAATGCTCAGTTCCTAGAGTTTTCAGTTCTAAGTGAATTTATGAAAATCAGCTTCAGAAATGAAGCATGGAAGTCAACAGGTTGAAAGCAGCTACAGGATGCCCCTACTCACTAGTTCATGTGGACACTTCCTAGTCATAATGCATTTCCCAAGTCAGAGAGTTTCCAAATACAGAGAGTTTCAAATATACTAATAATGCAAAAGACCTATCCCATTATTTAACATGTTTTTTACCCTTCATACCCTCAGAATATTGTAAAGAAGGGAACATCACTTGCTGGTGTTACACATGGGAAAAAATTTCTTCCTTGAGGTATCAAAAAGAAAGATTTCCAAGATGCTTGCTTTTTAGCTGATGGATTTCCTTCAGAAGAATACAAAGAATATGACTTGTCTTATACTAATGAAGAAAATTATTTTTCTTTTACTATATGTGAAAGTATATCACTATATGTGAAAGTCTTCTCAGAAATTCACAAGATTACATAGTCAAAGCAAGGGGATAGTGACAAACTGCATTCAATAGGTACTGCAGAGAAGTAACTAAATATTCATGCTTTTACTAACTCAAAATAAACAGTGGAGCTCTCTTTATCAAGAATACTGTTTAACTTATTGAATCATTTGGCTATCCAGGGATTATATGATAATCATTATTCTGGACAAAAGACTCATTATGAAATTAACCGGAGAAGCAAACTACAACCAGTTATACTCTGGAAGTAAATACAGCTTCACTTATCTGGTGGAAATACTGCATCTCTTGAGTAATTCCAGGTCCACCCAACAGAAGGAGTGATATTCATATCACAACCGTACATTTCATTATAAAACACACACGCAGTCATTATGATGATTATGAATTCTTGCTAAATTGATCATATTATTGCCATAGAGCAACACACAAAATAGTTTATTTTTGAGACATTACGCATATTGTCCAGCAGTCATGCATGAAGCATATTGTTTTCTGAATTTGTAAATTTGTGGTGAAATACACATTTTATGAAGAATACTAATGAAGCACTAGAATATCAATCTCAGAGAGCAAAATCCTCAGATACTGGTTTTGAATAAGATCTGTATTGGGACTAATAGAACTAAAATCCCATTTTCAACCTATAGCAACTTACCACACTATCAACACATCTTCATATATGATACAAAAAATGCTCTTTCCTGATGAAATGTTCACAACATTGAATTCATAGATCATATAAAGGTATATATGACTTGGATTTCAAATGGGGGTTTATACACTTGTTAAACCAGAGCTTGTTGTCTTTTTCTAATAAACAAGCAGGTAAGAAAATACAGGAGTGTGCTAAATAAAAGCACTGATAAGAACGTCAACAGTGTGTCACCAGCTATTTGCATTTATTACATCTAAACTAATTTCTAAGTTTGTACGAAAAGAAGTGAATATAAGGTGGAGACTGACAAGCAGGGACTGATGTATAACTGATATTCCCTGCAACGTATTGAAATCACTAAAGCTTGTGCTACTGGGAGGTACAATGCACTGTTTCCTGCAAAAGAACAGGGAACAATCCTGAAATTGTTATTGAAAACTGAAAAAAAAAACCCAACCCAAAACCACAAAACAATCGCTGTAAAGCCATTACAGATTAAAGGTCAAAAGATTTAAATTGAGTGCTATTGCAACACTCTACTAGTATACAGTGAAGCAGTTAAAATATCAGTTGCTTTCCTGTCTGTAAATTATTCATAAAATAATGACCTGTTTCCATGATAATAATGATGTTTTCAATAATTTTCCAAAAAGAAATATAACCGCAAATAATGAAAACCTATACATTGGCAGATGGATTATGTGTGACTGTCAGATAGGTCACATAGCACAATGTTGGTGGTTTAGAATGGATGATCCAGCTTTAAACAGATGGAAGCAGGACAGAAAAGTCTTTGAACATTTTTGGGAAAAGAAACTGAGGCTTTAGACCTGGAAAGTACATCAAAGTCCTTTTTTTCCCTCTAAAACTGACATGATTTGGAAATTACATCTAATTTAAAATTAGTTCTATTCTCTCAGACAAGTGAAAAGTGAATACTTACCACATTTCTAGCAAGGACGTTGGCTTTCTGCCTGTTATAGTGAATACAATGTTGTGAAAAATGCTATCAGTTCCAGCTCAACACCCGTTTTCCAAAATTGCCAAAACCAGATTTATGCAACAGAAGTATGGACACAAGCGTAATGAAATAAACTGATAGAAAATGGCACAAACATAACCAAAGGCAGAGCTGACATTTTCAAAAATACTATCTTCACTATCTGCCCAGCTTAATAATGACTCATTAAGATATACAGGCACAACTTGTAAATTTTTCTTTCCAGAAAATGCAGTACCCTAAAATATAGGCATTTTCAGATTGTAAATTTGGAATCAAGTAAATTTAGCATCTAGTAGACCTTATAGCAGACTCATAGCAGACTTAGACGTTGCAAGCCAGTTATCTGGTTAAGCCCTTTTGAAATTTTTGCAAGCAGAATTTTACCATCCGGAATATTAATTTATATCATCTGTGAATGACAGCTGTACCTGAATTATCTCTACATTAATGCCCCCTTTTATGATTACAAATGAAGAACTGCAATACTTGCAGGAAAGTCCAAATTTTTTTTCTTATTATTTTTATTCTACATTTATATTTAGTCTACTTTTTTAGATCCAGTGCAATGCATGCATAATAATCCATCAAAATTCTGTTCAAGATAATTAAAAGTCTGAGGTACCCACACATCCTAGGGAGCAAAGTTGGTTATTTAAATGACCAGGAGTGCAAGCATTCTTCTTTTACATACAATCTAGCAATATTTACAAGCAAGTAGGGAAACAGTTCAATTCCTGCATCAGCTTGATGGGTTGAACTTCAGCTCTTCCAGAAAAGAAATATATTTGCTAGACTTCATGGGCCTGAAGCAGATCGACATTTGCTAGCTATGTACAACTTCTGGGGCTGGAATGAAAAGAAGGAGCACAGAAGTCACCTATCTGGCTTTGCAAAGATAGTAGTGGGTTCCAAATCCTTTATCTGAGATTAATATTTTTGTAATCAGACCATATAAAAGGCACAAACCCTTCAAAAT
Organism: Balearica regulorum gibbericeps; assembly: GCF_011004875.1. Classification (NCBI taxonomy): domain Eukaryota; kingdom Metazoa; phylum Chordata; class Aves; order Gruiformes; family Gruidae; genus Balearica; species Balearica regulorum. The sequence continues at coordinate 47,388,920 of NC_046188.1, read as the reverse complement.
CACTAAGCTGAAGCTGGTCTGGAAATCAATTTTAGTCTTTACGGTCTATGTTAGATGTTGTTCATGAGAGTATTTCAAAGACCTGAAAGTATCTATGGATACCAGATATAATATATTGATTAGTATCCTGGAATACACCCCAGAAAACAACAATTATGTTCTACTTAACAGCATACTCAAAGCATGAATACCTTTTGAACAGAGCTCAATAATAGATTAAAGCTCAATTAAACCTACAGTAAACAAAATCCCTGCTTTTTACTCTTGGTTGCTATGTCATACTTTGAGAAGGATGAAGAGAAGACCTCACTGAGTTCTACCATATCTTCAGTGTTTTTATCCTCCTGAAAAGACTGTAATAAATATTACACAAATGATTATACGCTATAAGCTTCATCACTGTTGTGTTTTAACCTGCCCGACAGCTAAACACCACACAGGCATTCTCTCACTCCCCCTGCAAGTGAGATGGGGGAGAGAATTGGGAAAAAATAAAATAAAATTTGTGGGTTGAGATAAAGACAGTTTAATAGGACAGAAAATGATAATAATAATAATAATAATAATAATAATAATAATAATAATAGAATATACAAAACAAGTGATGCACAATGCAATTGCTCACCACTCACCAACCAATGCCCAGCCAGTTCCTGAGCAGTGACCCCCACAATCAGCTTTCCCCCTAGTTTATGTATGGAGCATGATGTCATATGGTATAGAATATCCCTTTGGCCAGTTTGGGTCAACTGTCCTGGTTGTGTTCCCTCTCAGCTTCTTGTGCACCCCAGCCTCCTTGCTGGCAGGGCAGAATGAGAGGCTGAAAATTCCTTGACTTGGTGTAAGCATTGCTTAGCAACAACTGAAACATCAGTGTGTTATCAACATTATCCTCATCCTAAATCCAAAGCACAGCACTATACCAGCTGCTAGAAAGAAAATTAACTGTCCCAGTCAAAACCAGGACTATCATATTTCCAATTTCTGTCTGAACTTTCATAACATTTCCTAGGAAATGTTATTTTTATCCAAGATTAGGGAAAGTAAAAAAGAAAGAAAAAATAATCACACCTTGTGTCACTGCAGTTGTACAGGACTGTACTGTACAGGAACTCATGGGGCTATCTCTCCACGGAACAGGCAATTGTGCTGTAGACCTGCTTAACTTGTCTGGCAGCAATGAACACAGAATCAGGGGACAGAGTTCAGAACACACAATATAAAATAATATCTGGACTATATTTTACTCTGTATTCAGTAATATATGGAAATCCACAATAGCTGTACTGAAGTCCTTAGTGCAAAGAATAATAAAGAATGTTTCTAGGATCAACAAGTTATGGAGTTTTCCAAACCATTCAAACAACTAATTCAAATGACAATCTACATGCAGTAAAATTTCAGCAAGGTATCAAAGTATTAAAGAAGGAATTTGAAGCATCTTCAGGATATTGTTATTAAAAAATCTATAAACTTAAAAACAAAAAACTCCATGATTTTCCTCCTTTCTTCAAATGCTCTCCAGAAACAGAATTTATTCCTTGGCTGAGATCCTATATAATGAGGACAAGTTTCAACTTGACAAGCAGATTTTTGCACCCAAGCAATTAAAAACCCTGAAAAACCACAAACCAAATAAATTATGCTGCTATAAGATTTCAGAAATGGAAGTTCAGAGAAAATCATGTTTGTGACACATCTTTGTCTAAGATTGGATTTAGTCATTAAGAGAACTGTCAAATTCTCTCAGGAAGAATTACAGACCTCTTCAGATCGTTCTCTACATTTTTCCTGATACATTTCCCCCAACCTGTGACTTAGAACTCACAAATGGTGTGTTACAGCAACTGAGCTCCTGACATAATTACGTAGAGGTGAAAACTCATGTTCTGCTGACTTGTTAGTTGAGAGAGTAGCTGGAGTACTTGAAACACATATCCCTAAACAACCACACAATCTCAATTTTAAATGACATTCACGATTTTTATTTTTTTGCTGCTGCCAAGAAGTTTAACACAATTTGTGAAAGCTTTGAAATGGCAATGTTGCCTTTTTAGTCATAGTTACTTATTAGAAAATCAACATTAAGCTAAGTAAAGAAAATGAACATATAGTTCTGGAAACCAGCTCTAGGATGAGATAGAAACTTTCAATCCCCTTAATTTCCATGCTAAAAGAATAACCAGTGCAGAAAAAGAATACCTCATTTACAAACATTCATTCTATTCTTTGCTTATCAGCTAAGGTAGTCAAGAGAAATGTCATTATACAAAACTGATGTTTGCTCCCGTAGCTAAAGGGAATGAGAACAGAACATTTTATAAACACCTCCAAGGAACTGATAAGGGATGACTGTAGTTATCTGCATCAGGGGCATAGACAAGAAGCTTCTCACCCATTGCTAATGCCATAAGCTACCCCATCACTTCATCTATAATGACAGTCATAGGAAAATAGTTTGGGGCTAAAACTTTTTGTGTGTGTGTGTGTGTGTGTGTGTGTGTGTGTAAATATGCCATACTCTGCATACTTTCAAAACATGCTGTATCGAGAGTTTCTTTTCCTAAATATATGCTGTAAAATAGTTTCTAAGGAAGTAGTAAATGAATTTATATATTCATAATTCAATTGATTCCTGACTGCATACTTCTTTCAAAGGCTCAGAGTTGATAGTATCTAGAAAACTTATTTTACTTTAGGTGAAAGAGTTCTCTGGTTTTGTAAAAGGAGGATACAAGTTCTACACTGTGTCTTCCTTGAGTTCCAGATGATCACAGACAGCAGCACACTGATCAATGTAACTTTCCTGAGTTGTCACAAATATGCTAAAAAAATACAGCATAACTGGACTGTTACTTCAATTGACTTTTTCTATGTGTGAATGACATTTTCAGAAATGAAATAATTATTGAGCTAGTCCATGGGCTTATTGATTTTTTGTATCACACATACAGGTAATGGTTCCTGTTCCCACCATAAGAAATATGCATAGCACAGAAAGATTTTGCTGTACTGCAGCCATGGCAGGGTTATTTAAGCAAATGAAAATGTCTCCTTAAGAGCTGCTTTCTTTCTGTGCTCATTCGCATCAGATAGAAATAGAGCTAATGCTACGGTCTTATGAGTGCTTTATGCATTCTGACAAACCAAACAAGGTTTGTCAGGAGAGGCTCTAGGCAGCATGGAACTGCTGCAATTTTACATCTCATTGATTACCACAATGGGAATTGAAAACAGTTCTCTGCTTTCCACATGATATCAAAAATACTGTTGCAGACCTTAGACGAAAATGCAGGTCCTCTGGTAGAAAGAAAATGAGGAGAAACAACTTTATGCAGTATTGTTTCCTCATGAATTTGAGTGAGGCTCATCTGACCTTTATGAAGGCTAATAATAAAGTGATAAGGTGACACACAGTAAAGCATGTCATTCTGTGAGTAGTTCTGCAATAGGTTACATGGAACAAAAGGGCAGTTCAATGCCCTGAGGCTTTGGGGATATGCTTATTTTGTGGTAAGTGCATCCTGTATACTGCTGACATTACGTAGAGTATGTGGGAATGCACATGTCACATCAAACAATATTAAGAGAACAAGGACCTAAAAAAGCTGGTAAGAAAATTAAGATTTATTATTACTGTCACATCACCTCAGTCATGGAAAGGTTTGATTTTCTGAAGAGGTTTTCTAAGAAATGTTCAGAGAACTAATTATTTTTATTGCTATTACACAAAAATCTCAAGTCTTTCCTCTTCCCACATCTTCAGTAACCTGTTTTTGCTGGATACAGCAGTCCCCATCCACAGAATGTTACAATTTTATGAGGGATGGACTCACATTCCAAGCACAGCGAAACAACCCCAAAACCACACAGAATAATTTATAATGACAGCAGTAGAAGTCTGTTAAACTCAGAGATTGCAAATGACATATGTAATACCATGCTCTAAGCAAGCTGTGATAGTCACTAACCCTTTGAGGTGCTTAGCAACATTCAGCAATATTCAGGGGGAAGAGAAGATTTTCAGTACTCTACAGAACTAAATTCCTAATAAAAGTGTTTATTGAGGATTAATCCTAGCAGTCCTCAATGCTCCCTAATATCAGGTAGACGAAAGCATACTTAGTACAAAAGAAGAGGAAGTCCTTAGCTATTTACTGCAATCACAGTGTCAAAACCAACTTAATTTAAAAAGGAAATCTCTGTATTAAAAATAATGTCAGTTTTATAGAACTTCCAATGCACTGGTCACCAAACTGTGGGTCAGAAGAACAAAGTTCTGAATTTCATCATACCTTTCTGATATTTTAACTATAATATTACATTCATATATGAATACCTATACCAATTCTATAAATGTACATCCAATGCCAATACATTTTCAACACATATACCATATAAGAACTATTAGTATAACAGGCAAACATAATCAATGAAGTTTGAAACAATACAAAAATTGAAAACCAAGTTTCAGCAATTTAATGGCATCTCTGATACTCCCACCAGGAATATCTAGTCACAGGAAGTTGGATGCAAAAATTAAACACAAGCACTCCCAGTGAATCCCATTTGAATACATTGGGATCTATGTATCAGGTAAAACTAGTCTTGCATGACAAAGAAACATGCCAATGAAAAAAAAGAAACAAAATTCAAATGACACTCAAATACTACCAAGCAGCAAATAAGAACTAAGCTATTGAGTAGGTGAGGGTAGCTAGTAGTTTGATCAGTAGCAGAATAGAGAAATCTAGGAAAAGAAATCTTCCACCCCAAAGGCAGCTTTTGAGAATTTACAAGCATCTGTTCCTTAACTGAGAATGGTATGATAAAAGCAACAGTCCACTTAGAAATGCAGTAAGTAATATCATCCATCATCTTAAGGACAGAAAAATGCAAGAATAAGTTTAGGTATAAAATATATTCTTGGATTTCTTGATCCTGTGATATAAAGCAAGATAAAGACAAGCAAGTAAGGCCCAGAGAAATACAGTGATGGGCCAAGCCTTCTGATTCCAGTCGAAAAAACAATTTGCTAAAGTTAAGAACAAAAGTAATCTGCTAACCAAAACCAGCAAGCATTTACTTCTGTAATAATAAGAATCTCGTTCACAATAGATGGTGTGGTGTGTGCAATGGCATCTGTGACAACCTTTCTCATGTATTGGTTATTGGTCTGCTGGAGAGGCACTAATTCCAACTGTAACACTAATGGAATAATTGTCAACCTTGAGTTATATATATATATAATGTTAGTAACCTATCACCTACTACTTCATGCGGTAATGTTGCTTTGTAAAACATAGCCCATTATAAACTTATTGCAATACCGATCACATAAAATATGCTTTTATACGATTATTTTTGTACATGGCATATATGTATATAAATTAAACCTTATAATATCAACATGAAATTAAATTTATGAGAAACAGAATATTTAAAAGAAAAAAAAAAGAATATTTTTTTTTCATTTCAGTTAATTATGACAGTTTCTAACACCAACAATGAGTTTTAGATTGATCTTCTTCAGTGTAACTGGCCAAATATACTTATGACTTCAACAGTTCCAGATGGTCATCAGCTGCCATGAAATGCCTGACCTGATGATAATAGTCACTGTGAGTTCCATAAAGAAAACAGTGAAATCTGGACAATAATAATTTCATGAATATAGTGCTTACACAGAGCAGTGTATTGGAATATCACAGAATCACAGAATGGCTGGGGTTGGAAGGGACCTCTGCAGGTCATCTGGTTCAAACCCCTGCTCGCACCCCCAGCTTGAGTGGCCCCCAGCCCTGCACTGGTGCCTGGGGTTGTTCCACCCCAGGTGCAGGACTTTGCACTTCTCCATGTTGAACTTCATGAGGTTCCTGTCAGCCCATTTCTCCAGCCTTTCCAGGTCCCTCTGGATGGCAGCACAACACTCTGAATATGCATACATAACATATTCTTGAGTCACTTGTTTAACACACTGCTAATTTTGTTTCTTCTCTTATTTATCTGTGAAAAATTAAAAATATTAATGCTTTGTCCTTCTTCTTTTGCAATTTACCGAACAGATAATATATACATGATGTGATTTTTTAGCAGAGTGATTTTTTAGCAGAGTGATTATGTGATTTTTTTACTTCTGGAAAGTATCTATCATATTACAGATACTGCTACAAGCAAAAAACACTGCAGCTTAGGCCTGTTAATCTCACAATGAATATTCTTCATCCAAACATAATCATGATTTCATAAAATCATGATTATGTAAAAAAAAAAAAAAAAAAGTTATATAATAAATGAAACATCTATAATCGTAACTTAGTGCTATACTGCAAGTCTAAGGGTCTAAAGGGATGAATTGCAGCCAAAGGGTTTATTTGTTTCTTTTGGTTGGTTGGTTGGTATTTTTTAAAAAAGAAAGTAAGGCACTTTTTTTTACTTCTGATTTTGGGTACTCAGTAGTAGAACTGAATTTGGCCTGAACTTCAGGGTCACTGAACTCCCAGTGAGTTCAAAGTTAAGTATTATAAGAATTTTGTAAATTCAGACTTTGCAGGAATTTAAACTTGGTTAAGTTGTAAACCAACATACCCAACACACACCATTAAAAAATGTAGGGAAAACCACTCCTTTAGAAAAGGATTACATATTTTTAACCAACTTCTAAGAAGTTGCATGATCATAATTAGTGAACATCTAGAAAATACTTCATAAATGGAATTCTACAGAACTGCAAAGTTTTATTATGCTGTTACCCAGATTATGTTTTTAAATTAATCAAAATTAAATAAAGCAGATACGAAACTTTAAAACTTTTAAATAAATATGCATTCCTAATACAGATATACTGAATCTTATTCAGTAAGTGCTGCATTAATGGCAGTCTCACCGAGAAGAAACTGCATAGAAGAGTGTTTTAAAGCTAATTGACAAAAAATAACGATTTCTCTCAAATTCAGTGACTTTTTGCCTTCAGGGCACAGGGAGGTCAAATAACTGTCCGTTGACCCTGCTCTTTTCCTCTGACAAGAAATGATTGCCTCTGAGGAGGAGATACTGTCAGTCACCACAGCCTTGATCATGTGTATTTCTTGCACCTGAAGGAATATTAGATTCAAAGCAATATTGGATGACCAAGAGATTTTACCAGTATATTTTACACTAACCTAGTCCATCATCTTCACCATGTATCCTACATGAGTCTCATGCAGTCAGGGGTGCAAAATCACCCTAAGTCTAGCAATCTTGTAACCAAAATGATAGTGACAAACAGGATATTCAGAGATGGAAGAGTGATTAGAAGAACTTATTTTATAAAGACAGATTAGTCCAACATGGCTAAATAAAAAGATGGGATTTTATGAATATCTGAAGACTACAGATCTTGAGGAAGAAAATCTTTATTTAGCATGATACAAGGAGAATGAAACTCCAAGAAAGTAACAATAGTATAAAATGAAGGCAATAAGCTGAATATTAGCAAAACATTTCATGAGACTGAAATCTATCCAACAGAGACATAATTCTGAAAGGTGAGAACATTTGGAAATAGAGTAGACAAAGCATGAGACAGTAAGAAACAATTGTATACTGATCACACAGAAGCTAAATCATCTATATTTGCCTTTTTTTGACTTTGATATTACTTCTTCTATTCAATCATTTGGGAGCACTACTACATTTTAACACCTCTTTCTTTTGTCCTCTTTCTCCCTTCCTCTTCCTTTTAAAAGCATTATCAAAATAGACGTGACCTCATTTCCCTTCCTTTTCATTCCGCTTTAAAGGAATTATTTGTATAATCACTATATTTACCTAATATTTTTATATGTGATTCTTTATATCTGAAAATCTATTTTAAGCAACATCTGGACACATTCCTCCTTTTTAATGTAGCTTTCTGTAGCCACATGATTTTTATAAGGTCACCTATCACAAAACAGTATCTCAGTGACCTTATAAAAAACCCAGATGGATGAAGAAAGATTTTGGGCTGGAGAAAATGCTAAATATCGTGACAGTTTACCACATCCCTACCTCCATATACAGAGTTCATTCAGAAGGAGTAGACTAAGGTTCTTCCAAAGTGAGTGAAAAGCCTACAAACCTGCAAGCACTTACAGAAAAGATTTAATGCTAACACAAGTCTAGAAAGTAGGACTCAAAAGCTTTTGATGCCAGAAGAAAATAAATACTTATCTCTCCTTGTTTTAAAGAAATCACAACAGTTTTGCCTTTACCGGGAAACTGTATTTTAAATACCAGAAATATCTGTTATCTGTAAATCTTTGTCAAAATGCTCTATGTCTCCAAAAGAGGAAGTGTGGTGAATTTCTATGATTTTTTTGGTCGTATTCATATATTTTTCAATACATTATTTTTCAAACACTTTGAAATATCAAAGACAAAGGGAGGAAAAATACAAAGATAGTCACTGGTAACCTAATACTGTATTTTCTGTCAATAGCTGCTAATATTTAAATTCTTCACTAACGGTATCCCCCTTGAAACTCTTATGAAATGCTTATATTATTTTTTCAATCAAAAAAATAATTTTATACTTTCACAGACTCTTGTAACAAGTTTCTGAAATATAAGATTTTTGTATGTCAGTCTCCTCAACATTCTTACACTGAATCTTAACATATGGGAATTTTGTGTCATTCAGCAAATCACCAAATGTTTTGGTCCCAATGAAAGAAATGAAAAATCAGATAATATTAAAGATTATTTTTCACATTTTATTCAGTTTGCCTAACTTGCATTTTACTTGTGGTTTGTAATAAAATAGTTAATTAGCTGTTTACCTCAGAGCCTCTACTACTTTTTGGTGGGGTAGATGCAACAGAAATATTTATACGTACATAGCTGTTTAACTGACTTGATGATGTTTGCTGTGTAAAGGACATACCAAATCTGTTCACATTTGTTTCTGCACACACAATAAAATGCGAGGCATAATTTAAGCATTTTTTTAAAAAAATTCTCAGGAGCTCTTATCATCCCTGCCATTTCAACTCCAGGAAAATAAAGTTTTTTTGATTGATAGTCTGAAAGTATGATTTGAACTGATTTATTTCACTCTCTCTCTCTCTCTCTCATACACTTTACTAAATTGATCTTAATTGCTGCATAATCTGGTGAAAATCAACAATTGGCAGACTGCACTCAAGATGCACTTGAGAATGGAATAGCAGGGGTTTTGCAGATCTGGGACTGTGCTGCGTAGCGTACATGTGGGAAAGAAGATGTGATAGAAAGGTTTTAAGATAATAAGAAAGTAAAAAATAAACAACATGTAGTGCTACAAACTCATGGCTGACTGACACTGTGTCATAGGAATCTGCATGGAGCAGGAACTCTGGAGGGAGAACCTAGAAAAAGTACTTGGAATCAAATCTATCTGCATATCCTGAAACGTTATATGTACTGAACTATGTTTGGAAAAAAAAAAAATCACACAGAATATTGCCAAATTATTGCAAGTACCCACCAAACGCTAATCTTGTTTGAATTCTACGGAGATTTTAGAGTTTGGGTTTGTTTATTTGTAATACAATCAAAGGAAACTTTGAAATTAAAAGTAAATTCAAGCAGAAAAAACTCAACCACAATATTTGTATTTTTTTCTGATAAATGTGAATAAATGTTTCTTAAAAATTTAAACTAGTCACAGAATTTGACATGAAATCAGTAAATGTTTTATTCAGCTTTGATCTACACATTTTTTAGTTTGGAGAGGAAGAGACAGAAAGAAACAGTGAAATAATATTGTCTAACTGCAGCACATACCTGCTAATGACGTTGCAACCAAAGCAGAAGCATTCAATTACTATTTCAACAATACATTCTGACATTCTAGGCTAGATGAGCTATTCTGTTGTGTGATAACTTTTATTGCTGTATCTTCCAGTGTAGCCCAGCACACTTCTGAAAAATTGCAAGTCAAAAGCTTGAAGAAAATACAGTAAACTTTAGAGACGCCAGTTATCTTTCCTGATACTTTCCATGCCTAATACAACAACAAAACCTGATGCATCTGCAAAACAGAATGTTGTGGAAAGTACACCAAGACAGAACTAATGTGAGAGTTCATATTAAGAGAGAGAAACCATACTTTGCCTGAAGATGCAGAGAATGGATAAGATAAGGAACTGTACCATAGTCAAGTAGAATTTGGTGGTCTGGTAATGTACATAACCCTTACCACCTCTTGGGATAGGTATTGTGAGATAAATGAATGATTGCCTCAGAAAAATTGTTTAGCCTAACTTGTCTCAAAGGCTCAGGCATTTGTCAGGGACAGTTAAATAAGAAATTATTCCCTCCACCTAGGCTCATGTTAATGTAATTATAGGGAGCATAATGCACACTGATGTGTTATGCATATTACATATGTATCAAGGAAGAATTTTTCTGAAAATGCCATATTTTATTCAAGGAAAAAGTTTCTTTGCTCTTTACAGAACATGGAGAATACTTCCCAAAGGTGTTTTACAGTAAGTGCCAACTTGGAAGTCATCTTTTTTTTTTTTTTTTTTTTAATAGTCTGGTGATTCTCAGCATATTCAAGCAGCCAAGAGCCAGTCCTCAGAGCCAAATATATGGGTGGCAAAACTAGAGTTATGATTCAAACCTAGCCTTGCTCTAACAGATGTAAGGAGCCAAACAAGAACCACAGCAGCAGAGCACCCTGCACTTGGATCCTTCTGCTACCATGTCCAGGGCCTATGCACCCAACTCCTGGCAAGAGTTGAAGGGTACCAACAATAATTACCATGGATAGTATGCTTATTGTTAGAATGGCCAGTCATATCAAAATACTGAATATATTTATGTTTCTTATACATCGACAAAACAGAGAAATAATGTGATTCTACTAAGGAACATAGAGAAAATAATATACAAAAAAATAACAGGTTTTTTCTTCATTGAGAAAGGGAAGTGAACTTTAATTTATTGAATCTAGAAAGAAGCAATCTAAACCCAGAACCATATCTTCAAATGCCAGTACTTATTTCATCTCCTGGAAGAAGATTCTGATAAAATTCGGGACTGAGTCAACAGAAATATCTTGAAGTTCAACAAGTGCAAATGTCTGCAACCATTGGCTCATTAGAGGCTGAGATCTGACAGGTTGAGTAGCAGCTCTGAGGGAAAGAACCTGAAGGTCATACTGGATGCCAGGTTGAACACAAGCACTTTCACTGATCACTGCCCAGTGTTACTGCAAGTTTGCCAAACCACATACTAGATTATGTTAGGAGTACAATGGCCATCACATCAAGGGAAGTTATTAATTGTCCTTTTCTATGTGACACTATTAAGGCTGCACCTAAAATACTGGATCAAGTTTTGGGCCCCAAATTTCAAAAGGGATGTGGAGAAACTGAAGACGACTCAGAGGAAGACTACCAAGAGTGTCAAGGTCTAGAGCACATTGCTAGGAGGAGAGGTTGTGGGAGTAGGGCTGGTTTTGTCTGGCAGAGGGGAGCTTAAGGGGTGCCGCTCTGTTGGCAGCCTACATTCGTTTAAGGGGATTTACAAAGATGACCACAGCAAACTCTTTTCAGGAGCGACAGATAAGAAAATGAGCAACAGCCAAAAACTGCAGGATAGTATTTAAGACTGGACATTAGGAAAAAACTTCTCCAGTAGAAGGGCGATGCAGCGCAGGAGCAAGAGGGGTTGTGGAACATTTGTTCTTGAAAGATTTTACAACTGAACTAGACAAAGCAAAGCCTAATCTGATGCAGTGCTGGTGATAGCCCAACTTTGGGTGGACAAATGGTCTTGATGATTTCCAATAGTCCTTTCCAACCAATATTTTCCTGATTCTATGAAGTTATGACAGTAGAAACTCTTGCACAGACATATTCACAAATATTTCCTCTTAAATACAAAATAAAAGCAATTAATAACTTAAAATATGCAAAAATTAAATAAGTAGAAATGTAACAATTTTAGGTAGTTTAAAAGGTCTTTTTAGGCATTCAGGTTCGAAAAAAAGGTCCAGAAATCTTAGAAAAAAAAGATAAAAAATAAGCTTTTTGTTATATAAACTTCCAACTCACAGAAATAGACACAGGTCGGTGGGGGGGGAATCAGGTTTTAATATTTTACATAGGCACAGATCTACTTTTATAGGTGTCACAAACTAAATTTTATATATGATATAATCTGATAATATACACAACAATTGGAAGTTAAAAAATAATAACCACTATTTGGAAAGAACAAAACGCTTAGTTCTAAAACCATTTTCATTTGTTTAATAATCTTTCCCAAGGGCCTAAAAGGTGCTGAACAACTACAGCCTCTAATGACTTTGTAATCCAATTTTGCACTTGGCTTATTATAGCAACTAGTATTTCTCTTCTATGGCTCAATCCTGCATTGTAGAGAGATCTACTCCTGATCCAGTAAAGCATCCTAACTCCTGCAGGTCATATCCAGATCACAGAGTCGCTAGATAGCTCATTTTCAGTTGGATGATAAAAGAAGTGAAGTAGAAGAAAGAGTCTTAACACAGCTTCCTACCGCAAAAGTAAGCTGGAAAAGGCTTATGTAAAGAAGGTAGTAAGATGAACAGGTTGCAATAAATTGTTTTCCTTATGGATCAAGGCATTGTCTGAGTTGGAACTGTAACTAAATCACAATTCCCTTCCTGGGATATTTCTTTCCCTACTCAAGGAGTTGAGTTCGGTCTAGCTTTTAATTTACTCCTATCTGTATTGCCAAGTCATACACAATAAAATAATTTGAATTTTCAAGCTTGGTTATTCATATGGATATGAGTTTTATGGCCATGAACTAATTACACTTTTTAGTATACTTTTTGTCTTTTATAAATATATTTAAGTTACTATTAAGTATATATTTTGTTTGCTACTCCATTTGTTATTAACAATAGATTTCTAGCCAAATAATAATACATAATATTGACAATACATGTAACAACAGTACTAAATTTTGCTGCACTTATACTGCCCTACAGAGAAGCAAGCATGGAATGTTTGCCTTTTAGGAAAACGGCACCATTTAACATCAGTATCTCTGGGTTACTGGATCTTGAAGTCTCCGGAATTCCTTCAGTCCATATTATCTGTACAACCACTCAGAACAGTAGCAGAAGCTATGGAAAAAAATTACAGAAAATTACAACTTTTTCTAAGAATTATCATTGGATTAAATGCCTTTGGAGGAAGAGGGAGGAAAGGGGGATATGGTTCTTTTAATGTATCATGGCTCTCTATCTGGACTTAGATAGGATCTAATGCATCCATATGAACAATGAGAACAATTACTCAATGACTTCTGCTTTAAATTCCTTGGCCAGCCCTGGGACACTGCAAAAGAAACCCAGCTGTTTCTTGATTGCACATTTGATATTAAATGGTGTTACATTTTGCTCAGTGCAAAACAGAGAGTTACTAACACAGCAAGTCCGTTACTATGTACGTTCTCTGTAATACACTGATTTCAGTAAAATTGAAGTAGATTTTGTAAAAGAATCAGGTAAGGAATAAAGATAAAGCACACCACAGAAATGCTGTGCATGTCATTCTAATACATTCTTACACAGCAGGACTGGACTTAGGGTATGTGTATTGTGTATATAAAGATTGGATCTAGCAATAAATGCAATTGCACAGTTAAGCTAAACTACATTTATCAGTACTATTTAATAAGTGTTTGCATAGCCTGTACCATAGGACTGCAAGGTGATCATTCATCTTCTATTCTATTCAAGCACACTGACATATAATCTAGCAACATAATCTTTGAAAAGGCAAACGTAAAACCAAACTACACTGATTCTTTTTTATTTGAAAGACAAGTCTGATGAACTACATGATTTACTTGACGCTAGGAGTCAACAGTTTTTAATGGTGTCCCAGAATCTGAAATCTGTGCGAACCACAGCTATTGAGATTTTTTGACAAAGGCAGACTATGTAGGTAAATATATTCAGATATAGATTTAGCTGTCTTTTAGCCAAAGAACTGAAGTTTGAGGGCTTCAGTTTATACTCTCTGTTATCACAGATAATGGCTTTTATAGCTAATTCTCATGCATTCTGGAATACTGGCGATAAAGAAACTAGAAATACAAAGTCTGTGAAATTTAAATTGAGGATTCCTTGTCCTGAGGCATTAGTACTGTGTATCCTTGTTCTTTGAATGGAATTGAGCCCAGATCATCACTTTTTGCTTTTTGTCATGGTGCATAACAACTGTCTCTCATTTACTCACATCTCATTCACATTTATTCAAGGAGAATTAAACTAACCAGGAATAGCAACTTACACTGTTTGGGTAAGTTTATTGGTAACATGAGGCAAAATACAATGATCTTTAAAAGGAAATTTACATTTTAAAAAAATAGTTATTTTTTAATTTCAGCTCTTTTAAAACATTGCAGATAAGAATTTTTAAAATATGTATAAATTTTTACTTTGTCACCCACTTTTTGAGCGATGAGAAATGTTCAATTTAATTTATTTTCTGTCTGGTAACAGGAGCTTACTTCCTTCTAAAAAAGACTGAAGTGCTGATCACGTTTCAATGCAAGAATGTATCACTAATTAGGGACAGCATTTTCCATTCACTTCTGCTGTATTTAGGCAATACTTGTTCAGAAGAATGTTCTAGTTTTTCACCCATATTTAGAAAATGTATTGTGTACCATGGTGAGATAGTCTAATTCCTGCCAGATATGAACAAAAAGGCAATACAATGTTAGTTAATTTTAGTCAAAATTATACCATTCAGTGGAATCACAGTTATGCAATGCTATGTTTTCACTGCATTCTGGAGTTGTGGTAGGATACTAATTTCTTGGCATTGCAGCACAATTATTTTCATCTATAGACTCAGAGGGTAGAGGGAAACCTGCCATGCTAAAATTCAAAGCAGTCCTTTAGCTTTCTACTTTCAGTCCACTGTTGCACATACACCATTACCCTAATGGAGCAACAACTCTGTTATTACAGAAGAGGCAGATCAGATGGATTTGAAAAATCGACGAACACTGTCAGGGATTTTTGGATGAAGAGTAAAGGAAGGAAGTATAGGGTGTAGGAGAGTCGTGTCTGAAGCAGATCTGCTTTGTGGAATGCAAAGCAAAGCAAAATGCAAAAAAGAGTACCATCTTGTTCTCTTCATCAACTGGAGTTTATGCAGACATCTCTTAACCTAACACCCACCACAAAAATAAAGAAAAATACAGTATGTTTGGGAGACAGACCGTCAATTATTTTCTTAAATTCCTAGACAGTCATGGCTCTGACTCATACAATTTACTCAGTTTAATAAAATATGACCCCGTGGGAGCAGCCTGTTGCAAAATTCACCATAACTATCTTCTGCTTCCAATGTGAGAAATGAATTCTGAATATGTGGACAATTTCTCCTTTACTTGCTTCATTAACTGTTGAGGTATCTCTATATAACTTCTTTCCTGATCACTCTGGCATCATGGAATTTAAGCAATGCACAAAACTTTGATAAGGATCTCTGAATTAATGTAAACTTTATCCAGGACTTTTAAAAGACGATGAAGTAATGCTGGGGGGGGAGGAATAACAAACTGAATAATTATGAGATCAATAAACAATTAAGCAATTCGCCAAAGCTATTCAAAGCACCTTTCAAAACAAAAAGACAAAGACTCTATGTTAAACACAATTCTTAAAAGATACTTAATGTGCCAAGCAAAAGCAAGCATGCTGATGATATCGATTTAAGTGTCTTAATTGTGTTGTTACCTCCATAGACAGCTCTAAGGAAAAAAAAATAAAAAAGAGGAAGGAACCTAGCACTACATTTTTGCCCTACCAGACATCTGATTGAATTTCATTTTACTGAATTCGTGATTTATAAACAGTGATTCATGTATAGGAACAGTAACACTGGAAACTGTGACAGGAAACTTAAATTCAGCCACAGATCTGTTCTTGAGGCTTTCTCAAATAAACAGTTTTTACTTATCAGAGTATTTCTAATTCAGTAGGGGACATGCCTTCCTATGCAAATTCATGGCAACTGATAATGTAAGAAATTGAAACATCACCAAGCCCTTTGGCTGTGCTACGAGGTTCCTAGGGGCAGGTTGGTCACAGTAAATTGTCCTTAGCTGTGAATTTCACTTTCTGCCTGAGACTCTGAATGTCTTGACCTCTAAGTCACATTTCAAAGTCCACACACTCTTCCAGGCTCTCTATCTGCTAATTTTCAAAGGAAGGACAGGATGAGTGTCTGCATAGAGGAAAGGTTGAAAGGAGGTGATTGGATACCAGACAATTTATTACCATTTCAAAATCAATACATAATGCCAGTTGCTGACTTTATACCTTTCCATACATGTTTGCAATGACTACAAAAGCAAATGCAACATAAAAGAAGCCAAGTATTGACATAGCTAAATACCTCCCACAAAAGTTAAGGTTAGCTGCCTCAGGTCCTAGACCTTAACACAGCCAAAATTCTTACAGCTACTTGCAGATATATATTATATTGGGGAATTAGCTGTCTAGATCTTTGACACTAAACTGCTCCTAGCCTTCCACTAAGAAAAAATAAAGGAATCAGTTCCCTGGGTTCAAGGAAAAAAGGAAATCTATATATTCATGGGGCATTATAGAAACCTTTCATCCAGCAGTAGGAAGTGGATCATCTACTAAATGCACTACAAATCGACACATGAAGAAGTCAAAGGGAAGGAACCAAAGCTTTTAATTATGACAAAAAGAGCTTTATAGCTTTAAAGCTTGTGAACTACTGCAACATTGACAGAGTAGGTAAAATTTCATAGTGTCCAGGGAAAAGAGTTTGTGCACTGTGCTTTTCAACCATTCTGGTGTATAAATTGAAAATAAATGAATAATAATTTCAGTGTAAAATGTGTAGAAAGCCTGAAGAGGTTTTACTTGAATACTCATTCACTTGGTTAAAGCTAGAATATCAAAACAATATTTGAATAAGCTCGTGTTTGCAGGTATTTACTCTTAAGAGTAAGAATTGGCAGGCTTGTGATCCTACTTAACTTTAAGGAAGGAATTTTTTGTTTGTTTGTTCAATTTATGCCTGAGGTAAAATAAGTCAGGAGGAAAAAATCACTAACAGTCTGAACAGACAACAGTTAGTGGTACCATGAAATTGCTGGCAGATCAGGAAAAACCCTTCTTAAGAAAGGAAGGATAAGAAATGTTTTAGACATATGTCTCCAGAATTGTTTCCCTAATGGAATATTAAAGAATAAAAGATGTACAAGTTCTTTTGTTTTCCTCTCTTACTCTGCACTGAAACACTGTGTTTTATGTATGGTGATACCGATTGCGATAAAAATTGTGCTTACAAAATGCATTTTATTCAAGGACCTTTCATGCAACTGAAAGCTTAGGTTCACAAAACCTCTTCTTAAATCCCACTCTCACTTCTTAAATTATATTAAACTGTTTTTGATGTCTGAACTCTTACAAACAGAGAGTCCTGCAAGATCCAAAAGTAATTTCTCTTAAGTTACAGAGAGGTATAATGGAGCACATAGAGTCTGTGTGATCTGTTTCAGACGTTGAGTCAGAGGCCACACAAAGACCAGAGTCAAGGAATTTCTAGTGGTGACCACTACAGTACAAAAGACTTTCCATTCTACTATATTTAAATGTCTCTCCTAATTCCATTTTCCCTTTAAAAGGTATCACTTGAAATGGTAGAGGGGGAAAGCTGTAACACAAGATCTGAATTTTTTTCTTGCTTTTGGGAGGTGTGGTATATTTTCATTACTTGTTTTGAAAAAAACTTATTCATTCTTCAACCTTTCTGAAAGCAGTTACTTTTTTACCTAGTTGCCATATAGTCAATGTTATAATTCTTCTCAGATCTGCATGACTAATGTAGATCTACATGACTAATGTGTGGAGATTTCTAGCCCCCTCCTACACAGAAAGATAAATGGAAGCAGGTGTTTTGCTAAATATATTAAAAAATACTATTTCCCTGCTATTTTTCTATAATGCAATCACTTCTGCATCATCACTTTAATATGTCATAAGGCCAAATGCACTCCAAAACTTTCAAGGGCAATCTACTCTCTTAAACATATATCCATACACTTATATGAATATATAGCTTTAGTAGTGGAAGTAGTTCAACTCATACCAGTAAAATTAATCTGACAGCTCCTCTAGAACACTTTTTTCTCAATATAGAATTTGCTTAAGTTTCAGTGAGGTTTCATTCTCGTCTGTAGCTCCATCTGCATGGAAAAGATGGCAAGAACAGCATCGTATCTTGCAAGTTTTTAACTTTTCATTTAAAAAAGCTAGAGAAATGCTCAGAAACAGGCAACTCGCATCTTTCATCCAATCCTCAGACACCTCTCCCAATTGCCACGTTCATTCAATGGTAGTCCTAGTCTTCAAGAGCTCTCTGGCACCAAAGGTCTCTTTCAAAGCTCTGCACCAAAAAAAGAGCTCCTGAACTCTGCTGCCGCTGGGAAGGGATGAGCTATTGACAGACAACATCCATAATGAACTCTAATCAAGGAGTGAGGAGCAGCCCAGCCAAAGTGAATTTTCCTAGTAAGCAAACTGAATCCATGTTGGCCTCTGTAGTCATTTGGCTGGTCTCATGGTAGGTCAATGGTTTGAAAAGTGGTTACATAAATCTCTGATGAGAGAATTTGGGGAAAGGACTGGGAGAGAGGAAAGAGAAAAGGTACATCTCAGACTGTGTCTGCTAGACATAGACTTTGTTTTTCCAACTCCCAAATCATCACCTATTGTAATAAGTTAATGGAATTATGATGCAAAATTTTAGCTTCTTATTCAGTTCTTATTTGATTTAAAATGTAAGGAATGAAACACTGCATAAAGTGTACACAAGAAAATGAGGAATATGTAAGAGAAGGGTGCCTCATGTAATTACAAAATACTGGTGGAGCTTAAAGTACAAATAAAAACATTATAAGAAAATTATCCTGGATGATCAATTTGGAAGGATTTCAGGAGGAGAAATTACTGACTACTGTGGGAGCCATAAGGGAGCAGTAAAGGACAGGTAACCTCCTTCCTTGAAAATCCATTACCATGTTATATGGAACATATACGTGGAATAATGAGTGAGGATTAAGGTGGGGTATGAATTTTCAAATGCTGAGTACTACACTGACTACCCAGACAGACATTCTTAGTCAGTATTAACAGTGCTTTTGTATAATGTAATCTAACATGCAATAGCTTAGTGCAAGCTCAGTGCAGGTTAGCATGCTATACTTGTGCCATCCACATTGTTTTCTCCCATAAGCAAGCATGTCAGATCGGTTAATTTTTATAATCCCTGTAAAAGTACGATTATTTATCCAAAGACAGGGTAGAATAAAAGGCTGTAAAAAGAGCCACAATATAGAATAGAATAGAATAGGTCAGAAGTATAACCTGGTCTCTAACCTCATCCTGAGCTTCCTAAAATTACGAATATTTGAAAGGTCAGCAGGTTTTCTGTGAACTATGGTCCCTGCAGTATTGAAAAGGGATGACACTCTCTGCAAAGGTGACGTGGTTTAGGCCCAGCCGGAAGCTGAGCGCCACGCGGCCGCTCACTCACTCCTTCCCCAGCAGGACAGGGAAGAGAACGGGAAAAAAACCAATGGCAAAAGCCTCGAGGATTGGGATAAAGGCAGTTTACTGGGACAGCAAGGGAGAGGGAAAAACAATCAACAACAGTGCTGATAACAAATAGTAACAATGGGTGATAACAGAGAACAATTTACCGAACCAACCACCGACCGACCAGACACTCAGCCCATCCCGGAACCACGCCGAAACTGCACCGCCCCTCCCCTACCCGACTAGCCCCCCTTTTATGGTGAGCATGATGTCACATGGTATGGAATAGCCCCCCAGCCAGCTTGGGTCACCTCTCCTGGGTCCTTGGGAAATTAACTCTATCCTTGCCAGAACCAGGACGTTATCCACCCCTTATTCCATACCATCTACATCATGCCCAGATTATTTCACTGACACCATTCTCTTACTCCATGGGCCATCGCTCTATAAAGTGTCCATTGAGTTCATTTAGTCCATGGCTTTGGGTTCCATCTGCCATTACAGTGTCTCAGAGCAGGAACAATGGTGCGAGCTGCTGGATTGTTGCACGCTGCATCCGGAGTATTTTTCATGGCTGGTGTATCTGGTACGGTCCATGCTCGCAGCCTGGAGGTCACAGATGTAATTTTCGATGAAGTTCCTGGGCACCAGTTGAAGTCAGTTCCAAAGTCCATCCTTCATTAGTTTTGGGTGATTCTTATGGTTATACTATTAATACAGTGTATAGTTATTAACATCGTACAATTTAATTTATTGGCTATTTTCACCCAAAATCAGATCCCCTTGGGGTACACACCGGACTTCCCCATCTTCTCTCATCACCCACCAAGTGCACCCTGGTCCCTGAGCAAAAGCAATCCCGCAGATGGGCTTGCCTTTGCCTAAAGCAGGGATAACCCAAACTGTTTTACCCAACATATTTTTCATGCGCACTACAGCAACTTTATCTCCTTCTACTGGGCGTGGGAATTTTGACTGGGCAGGGCCAGCTCGATTGGCAGATCCCCGAGTGTTAACTAACCAGGTGGCCTTTGCTAAATGCGTGTCCCAGTCTTTGAGGGTCCCACCACCCATTGCTCTCAGGGTAGTTTTTAGCAGTCCATTGTACCTTTCAACTTTCCCAGAGGCTGGTGCATGATAGGGGATGTGATAGACCCACTCAATACCATGCTCTTTGGCCCAGGTGTCTATGAGGTTGTTCCGCAAATGAGTCCCATTGTCTGATTCGATTCTCTCTGGGGTGCCATGTCGCCACAGGACTTGCTTTTCAAGACCCAGAATAGTGTTCCGGGCAGTGGCATGGGGCACAGGATATGTTTCCAGCCATCCAGTGGTTACTTCCACCATTGTAAGGACATAACGCTTGCCTTGGCGGCTTTGCGGGAGCGTGATGTAGTCGATTTGCCATGCTTCCCCATATTTATATTTCAACCACCGCCCTCCATACCACAGATGCTTTACCCGCTTGGCTTGCTTGCTTATGACGCGTGTTTCACATTGATGGATGACCTGTGAGATGGCGTCCATGCTCAAGTCCACCCCTCGATCACGGGCCCATCTATATGTCGCATCTCTTCCTTGATGACCTGAGGTGTCATGGGCCCACCAAGCTAGAAATAATTCACCCTTACGCTGCCAGTCCAAATCCACCTGAGCCACTTCAATCTTGGCAGCCTGATCTACCTGCTGGTTGTTCTGATGTTCCTCAGTGGCCCGACTCTTGGGTACGTGGGCATCTACATGACGTACCTTTACAACCAGCTTCTCTAGCTGGGCAGCAATATCTTGCCACAGTGGGGCAGCCCAGATGGGTTTGCCTCTACGCTGCCAGTTGCTCCGCTTCCACTGCTGTAACCACCCCCACAGGGCATTGGCCACCATCCATGAGTCAGTGTAGAGGTACAGTGTTGGCCACTTTTCTCTTTCAGCAATATCTAAGGCCAGCTGGATGGCTTTCACCTCTGCAAACTGGCTCGATTCACCTTCTCCTTCAGCAGCTTCCGCAACTCGTCATGTAGGACTCCATACAGTGGCCTTCCACCTTCGATGCTTTCCCACAATGCGACAGGACCCATCAGTGAAGAGGGCATACGGCTTCTCATCTTCTGTTAGTTTATTATACGGTGGGGCTTCTTCAGCACGTGTCACCTCCTCCTCTGGCGACATTCAGAAACCTTTCCCTTCTGGCCAGTCTGTGATCACTTCCAGAATCCCTGGACGACTGGGGCTTCCTATTCGAGCCCGTTGTGTGATCAGTGCAACCCACTTACTCCATGTAGCATCGGTTGCATGATGTGTAGAAGGAACCCTCTCTTTGAACATCCAACCCAGCACTGGCAGTTGGGGTGCCAAGAGGAGCTGTGCTTCGGTGCCAATCACCTCTGAAGCAGCTCGAACCCCTTCGTAGGCTGCCAATATCTCCTTTTCCGTTGGAGTGTAGCGGGCCTTGGATCCTCTGTATCCCCGACTCCAAAACCCCAGGGGTCGACCTCGAGTCTCCCCTGGTGCTTTCTGCCAGAGACTCCAGGTAGGGCCATTCTCCCCGGCTGCGGTGTACAGCACATTTTTTACATCTGGTCCTGCCCGGACTGGCCCAAGAGCTACGGCATGAACTATTTCTTGTTTAATTTGTTCAAAAGCTTGTTGTTGCTCAGGGCCCCATTTGAAATCATTCTTCTTCCAGGTTACATGGTAGAGAGGGCTTACTATCAGACTGTAATTCGGAATGTGCATTTGCCAGAAACCCACAACACCTAGGAAGGCCTGTGTCTCGTTTTTGGTGGTTGGTGGGGACATGGCTGCTATTTTGTTGATAATATCCAGCGGGATCTGACGCTGCCCATCATGCCACCTTATGCCTAAAAATTGGATTTCCTGTGCAGGCCCCTTCACCTTACTTCGTTTTATGGCAAAGCCAGCCTGCAGCAGGATTTGGATTATTTTCTTCCCTTTCTCAGAAACTTCCTCTGCTGAGTTGCCCCATACAATGATGTCATCAATGTACTGCAGGTGCTCTGGGGCTTCACTCTTTTCCAGTGCAGTCTGGATCAGTCCATGGCAAATGGTGGGGCTGTGTTTCCACTCCTGGGGCAGTCGATTCCAGGTGTACTGGACGCCCCTCCAAGTGAAGGCAAACTGCGGCCTGCACTCTGCTGCCAAAGGGATCGAGAAAAATGCACTAGCTGTATCAATTGTGGCATACCATTTGGCTGCCTTTGACTCCAGTTCATATTGAAGTTCCAGCATATCTGGCACGGCAGCACTCATTGGCAGTGTGACTTCATTCAGGCCACGATAGTCTACTGTCAGCCTCCACTCTCCATTGGACTTCCACACTGGCCATATGGGACTGTTAAAGGGTGAGCGGGTTCTGCTGATCACTCCCTGACCCTCCAGTTGACGAATTAGCTTGTGGATGGGAACCAGGGAGTCTCTGTTGGTGCGGTATTGCCGCCGGTGCACAGTTGTAGTAGCAATCGGCACCTGTTGCTCTTCAACCCTCAGCAACCCTACAACAGAAGGGTCCTCCGAGAGATCGGGCAAACTAGACAATGGTTCAATTTCCTCCGCTTCCAAGGCAGCTATTCCAAAAGCCCACCGGTAACCTTTTGGGTCTTTGAAATACCCTTTCCGGAGGTAGTCTATGCCCAGGATGCACAGAGCCTCTGGCCCAGTCACAATGGGGTGCTTTTGCCACTCATTCCCAGTTAGACTTACTTCAGCCTCCAACAGAGTCAACTGTTGGGATCCCCCCGTCACACCAGAAATAGATATCGGTTCCACCCCTTCATAGTTCGATGGCATTAGGGTACACTGTGCACCCGTGTCCACTAGGGCCTTGTACTCTTGTGGGTCTGATGTGCCAGGCCATCGGATCCACACAGTCCAATACACTCTGCTGTCCCTTTCCTCCACCTGGCTGGAGGCAGGGCCTCTCTAATCCTGCTCATCATATTTGCTGCTCATCTCTTGCAGAAAGGACTTAGAAGTCCCTTCAAGAGGGTCATAAGTGCGGTCAGGCCTTCCACTTGATCTGGGGGGCTGCCTGGTGGAAACTGGAGCAGCATCCTTTCTGGAAGAGTTCCTTTGTACAGCTGTCTTGCCTTGTAGCTCATGTACGCGTGCCTGCAGGGTTGAAGTAGGCTTCCCATCCCATTTCCTCATGTCTTCTCCATGGTCACGCAGGTAAAACCACAGGACACCTCGTGGTGTGTATGCTCTATATCCCCTCTCCGGAGCAGAAAAACACTTGCTCCTAACAGCTGAAATACAGGTCTGTGGGGCTGGGGAGTACGATATATCCTCTTTGAGTTGCCGGATGTCCTGGGACAGTTTCTCCACAGCCGCGATGAGGGAGGAAGAAAGGCTCTCTTCATATTGCCGGAGTCGGCCAGCCACTTCATCCACTGTGGGTGCCTCTTCACTCTTCCAGTCAATTACTGCCAGTGAGTTGGCGTACGATGATGGTGCACTTCGCAGAAATTTTCGCCACATGGGTCGGGTACACTGGACTTCATCGGGGTCTGTGGGCAACTGTGTGTTGTCTGGATCGTAATAAACCATTTCCCGCACAGCTAATTCCCTCAGATATTGGATACCTCTCTCCATGGTGGTCCACTTGCCCGCCCGACATACGACATCTTTGCTGAAAGGATACCTTTCCCTCACACTTGACAGGAGGCGCCTCCAGAGGCTGAGGGCCTGTGCCTTCTTCCCAATTGCCTTGTCAATGCCCCCTTCCCTAGACAAGGATCCTAGCTGCTTGGCCTCCCTGCCCTCCAGTTCCAGGCTACTGGCCCTGTTATCCCAGCAGCGGAGCAGCCAGGTAATGATGTGCTCCCCTGGAAGGCGGCTGAAGTTTTTCCGCATATCTCGCAGCTCACTCAGGGACAGAGATCGGGTGATCACTTCTGGTTCCGGCTCTTCTTCTTCTCGTGATGGCCCCGGTTCATCATCATCTCTCACGATGCGAACCGATTTCCTTGTGTATTTCTTTTTGTGTATAGGGGCGACTGATATTGGTATGGGTTGATCTTTTGGCTCAGCTACAGTGCCTGTTGTGGGGGTTTGGGCAGCTGCAGTGCCTGTGGGTCCGCTCCCTCCCTCTGGGTGGTGCTGTCTACTGTCAAGCAGTGTTTGATAGACTGTGGCCAGGGCCCAGCACAGCACAGTAAGTTGTGTCTCCTTAGAATCCCCACAGTATTTTCCTTTCAAATATTCTACCATCTTATCAGGGTCTTGCAATTGTTCAGGAGTGAAGCTCCAAACCATTGGGGGTGAAAAGGTCTCTAGATACCCACCCATGCTCTCCCACATGCCATGCCAGCCCTGACCATTCAGTCTTGGGGAAGATCCCTGAGTGGTACTCTTGAAAAGATTTTTGCTAACCCTGAACAGGAGTTGGAAAACATTCAAGAGACCTAGCAATAGGAATATACTGGCCTGAACATTCCAAGGGTATTCAAAATTCTCAAAAATTGTTGTAACCAACCAAAAGGGAAAAGGGGAGGTGAAAGAGTGGGAGAAAGTATCCCCCCCGCCTTCCCCATAGATCGGGTGCAGTTATTAATCAATTCTAAAAAATATTGACTGAGGTACAGGCCTGACCGAAATGCTACATACAAGTACCAGCTCAGACTCATGACTGTCGATGATATCTTATCATAAGTCATTATCACACAATACAACAATATGAGAACAGGAACCCCTCTCCCAGAGGTGATAAACAGCACCACAGGGATTGCATAGAGAAAACACGGGTTTACAAACCAGAGCCACGTAATCAAACAGAACATCATTATGACCAGTGACTGTTTCAATAACATCATAAATTCTTACGACAATTTTAACACACTTGGGTCAGACTTGTCGTTATCACAACCCCTCGAGCCCCACGTTGGGCGCCAAAAAGGACTGACATGGTTTAGGCCCAGCCGGAAGCTGAGCGCCACGCGGCCGCTCACTCACTCCTTCCCCAGCGGGACGGGGAGGAGAACGGGAAAAAACCAACGGCAAAAGCCTGAGGATTGGGATAAGGGCAGTTTACTGGGACAGCAAGGGAGAGGGAAAAAACAATCAACAACAGTGCTGATAACAGATAATAACAATGGGTGATAACAGAGAACAATTTACCGAACCAACGACCGCCCGCCCCACCAGACACTCAGCCCGTCCCGGAACCGCGCTGAAACTGCACCGCCCCTCCCCTACCCGACTAGCCCCCTTTTATGGTGAGCATGATGTCACATGGTATGCAATAGCCCCCCCCCCCGGCCAGCTTGGGTCACCTGTCCTGGCTCCTTGTGAAATTAACTCTATCCTTGCCAGAACCAGGACAAAAGGATTCAAGTTCCTTTTATCTTGTATACAGCCATTTCCACCTATGTCAGGAGAGCACAAAATACTACACTTTCAATTTTGTACTGTCTGAATTCCAATGTCACTCAGTGATAAATGACAATACAACCCACAAGAAGAATCATAGAATGGTTTGGGTTGGAAGGGACCTTAAAGATCATCTAGTTCCAACCACCCTGCCATGGGCAGGGACACCCTCCACTAGACCACGTTGCCCAAAGCCCCATCCAACCTGGCCTTCAACACTTCCAGGGAGGGGGCCTCCACAACTTCTCTGGGCAACCTGTGCCAGTGCCTCAGCACCCTCATGGTAAAGAATTTCTTCCTAATATATATTTTAAGTCTACTCTCCTTCAGCTTAAGGCCATTGTCCCTTGTCCTATCACTACATGTCCTATAAAAAGTCCCTCTCCAGCTTTCTTGTAGGTCCCCTTCAGGTACTGGAAGGCTGCTATAAGGTCTCTCTAGAGTCTTCTCTTCTCCAGGCTGAACAACCCCAACTCTCTCAGCCTGTCTTCATAGAAGAGGTCCTCCAGCCCCCTGATCATCTTCATGAACCTCCTCTGGACTCGTTCCAACAGATCCATGTCTTTCTTGTACTGGGGACCTCAGAGCTGGATGCAGTACTGTAGGTAGGATATCATGAGAGCAAAGTAGAGGGGAAAAATCACCTCCCTCAACATGCTGGTCACACTTCTTTCCTAACAAGTCTTAGTTTTTCCTTGGATACACTGACACATTAACTCTGAACAGCATCTCATGAAGCCACATTACTAGAAAAATGTGTCCTATGGTCTTATTCAGTGACAGTCTAAATAGTAATGAGTGGACAATTAAATTGAGTATCACAAAATATACCATTGTTTTACATTTTAATTAGCTGCAGTTGATATATATATATATAGCATGGGTGGAGAGCAGTCAGTAATGAAAGGAAGGTTAAAGATGAAAATGAAAGTATGATTGTTACAACCTGTCACTTCAAAATATGCCTCTCACACACCGGTACTGCTGAAGCATCACAGCCAGAGAATGCTCTCTAGAAGCACTAACTAGGTCAAGATCTTCTAAGACTTGCAATTTTGGTGAGTTTTCAGAAAAGATGAAAGAAATAAAGACTGGATATCTCAGGACATAGAATCTGTTAATTTATAGTTGGTAGCTATTGAATATAGTTACCTCTGAAGGAATGCCCTTTGCTACCTCAGAGAATTCTTTCTCACAGTCCATGACCTCTGAGGCTAACTACATTCAGGTGTAATAATGAAATTGCCTATTACTCCAGGAAGGCTCTTGAATGCAGGAAACACAGTTTACACCAAAAATTTACTTGGACTATGAAACTCAAAACTCCAGAGAGAACGTAACCACCAATCTAAGCTGCAAGTATCAAATATGTATCTTTGGTTTAGATTTCCATCAGTAATATTTTCAGAAGAGTTTAGAACAAACTATGTCCATGAAATCAGGTGAAGAGTAACTAGAAATATGAGCAGACAGCCCACTGAGACTGCACACAATTGCAACCTAAACTACCAAAAGCTATTATGCAGCTATTATTGCAGGGTCAAGCTTACTTCATTCTTCCCTCTTCTCTATCTTCCCAACCCAAGTATGTGCATTAGCAAAAGAAGTAAACAAGTAAAATCAAGTCCACAAATGGAATTATTTTATGAAGACAGAAAAATACATTTCTAGCCTAAAATGCTTAATAACCATTCACAGCAAGACAAAAATGCGGACAAAGCAATGTTTAGTGGCCTGTAAGCTGAGAGAAACAGAGAGAAGGATATACCAATTTTGACCCCTGTATATTGAGTCCATCTTGGACTTGGAAAGAAGCTTGGCACCAAGACCAGCTATAGCAGAATCTGGCTTCATATCTGGAAGCCTAAGGTAGGAAAAAGCTCTGAGATACTATATTTTGGCTGGGGTTGATTTAAGTGTTGAACTCCTGCGTCAGGTTAAACAAATGGCCTTTTTCAATCTGGAGGCCCGGATTGCTGATAAGCCAGTGTTTAAGAGATGCAACAACCAAAGCCTGCAAACCTCTCCACTATGAAGAGAACTATGAAGGAGGTAGAAGCTTGATCACACAGATAAGTTAGTGGATGGGCTACTGAGTGGAAAAGTAAATATGTACGGTGAGTATTTGTTGACCTTCAGCACAGCCTTCAAAATTAATCTCTATAAAACATTTCAGATTTGGCAAATTAACAGATTTGAAAAGATGTTTTTCCAACTAACCAGATAGAAATGTGAGGTACTGAGATTGAGTCAGAGTACTGCCACAGAGAAGCAGTTCACCCAAGAACTTCTTTGGCCTTCTGCTACTAGTCTCAGCAGAGAGGGAAAGATGGACTGGGTAGTAAAATCCTTTGGGGTGTTCTGTGCATTGCAAGCTAGACACATTTGTGATGATGGAAGTGGAAGCTTGGTTCTGAATGCCCAGGCTACATTCCTTCTACCTGTAGAATCAGATACTGAGGGTACAGGGACCTCCAAACCATCTACTCTGTCCTCCTGAACATCACAATATACAAAACATAATAGTGTGTATTTTACTACAACAGTCTTCCACAAAGAGATCCAATCTGTGTACATGGACTCCAAGACATAGAGAAAATACAACTTCTCCAAGCAATTTTTAAAATAGTGAATTATTTTCACCACTAAAGACCTATCCTTAATTTCTAATCTGAATGTATGAGACCTCAGCTTCCAGCTATTGTTTCTTCTTAGAATTTTGCTATATTAGAAAAAATTTAAACATCTATTTTTCCCTCATACACCAATCAAATCAGTCCTCACATTTCTTAATCAATAGCCTAAAGTTTGAGCCCTAAGTATTTCCTTCATTTCTTCATCACTGAGTATTTTTGTGTCTCTTTTCAACATAATTTTCAAAACGTGGACAAATTGAAATGTAAACAGCATTCCAGTTTTCCCACTGACATTGTTAAAATCACTATTATTTTTCTCTGCTTATTTATCCAATGGCACAACATAGTCCTTTTTTAACACTGTCACTGTGGGAGCTCCTGTGGAATTTCTTTCCTGATCTCAAGTCCTTTTCAGACTTGCTTTTACAGATGAATGTCCCTTATTTGGAATGTATATACTGTATCTGTCCTTCTTATACATAATATTTTGCATCCACAATCACTCTGCATGCCTGTCTTATTTATCATGCTGCTGATACTGTTGCAAGGAAAAACTCCTTAATTAATGTGATTTAAATCACATCACTATACCCAACGACATTTAATTAACCGGCACTCACTGCCAGCTCAGGATCAGCAATGAAACAGATGAACCACAATGCTAGATACTTACAAAATGACAATAAACACCTAAAAACTTCTCAACACCCCTATATAATTAATCTCCCAAAGTAATATCACGCAGATACCCTCACAGGCCATGTGGGTTACAAGCACATCCCCACTTCTGGGAGTGCAGGCTCTGCTGCTTGCTCACTCCTCCCCTTGAGACATGCGTGGTCCGGCTCTGTGCAGTCCCATGCTATCTGCTAACGCACAGGCTGGAAAGGAAGCACTCACAGTTCACGCATGCGTTCACAAAGTCCCTGCTTGTTGCACCCTGTGCGTTCACTCCACTAGTTGGATGCTGGCTCCTCACAGTACCCAGTGCACAGCCAGCTCGGTCAGACCAAGCCCAAGGTTGCAATGACATGGGGCAACATCTGGTAGTGTCAAACAAGTTTTTTTTCCTCTGTTTCTCTGCCAAGCCACTCACACTTTAAAAGTTTCATGCTTCTTTTATACTTCTTTTCAAGCTTTGTTTCAGAAGTTATTTTGGGGGGTGATTTGTTTGGTTGGTTTTTGTGTGGGTTTTCATTTTTGTTTAAATTCTCCTCTTTAGCATTATCTGTTTGGGGAAATGCCCTCTCAGGTAGCTCAGTTATCTTATTCACGCGGTTTACCCTCACGTTCCCATCCTAGCAGCTGTTCTTATCTAGGTAGTTTTGCCAACTATGGGTCCTACGCTGAGGTTAAGTGTAATTTTCTGTCAATGATCTGTCTAGATCATTGAGACAAATATTGTAAAAAGAGTTACAATATCTGTATAGTCTATTCAAACATATTTCCCCACAATAATTATTTTTGAATATCTGACCAGTACTTCTAAGCTACTTAAATATCCTATGCATTTTAAAGTTTAAGTGCACTATATTTTCCTAGTAACATCTATCTGCCAAACTTGCAGTATCATCAAAGAGTTAAATTGTTTGCTTGATAGAAAATACTTCCCATAATACCATACTATGGCCATTAAACATTTCCTCTGCCTTAGTTCTCTATTAGTTGAATCCTGTGTTGGATTGTCTGTTGTTTTGCCTAAAATTTATGTCACACTGAATGGTCAATGATTATGTTGTATAACTGGAATGTGAAAAGTATAACAGAACTGATGATTTAAAAATATTTATTCCTAATAGATGTTTTCCAATATCCTTTCACTTGCTTTTTCTTTTCATGATAACAATTTTTACTCATTATTTTTCCAGATACAGAACAGATATATTAATTGAATAATTCCATCAGTCATGCATCACTACTGCCAATAACTCTTCACAGGATGTCTCCAATAAAAGCAAGAATAAGAACAACAATAGTACCTCATTTCTGGTATATTCTAAGCCCACAACCCACCTCAACATTTCTCTCCTATCAGATCAATTGTATTCCTTGCATTCTTTTATGATTTGGGTTTTTCTCTGGCAAAACACTGTATTCCTAGAAACTGTCCAGTTTACATTCACAGACTTCTGTTTATATGTTCTCTCCAATCAATTTTTCCCCACGATTTTCCTGAGGTTTAGAAGATAGGTCTATCTGAAACAGCAGCATCAGCTGCATTTTATCTTTTATTTGCTATAGTTAATCATCAACTTCATCCTTCTTTGCCACAAAAAATCTTATCTAGATGATATTTTAAATCAGATGCAATACCTTTTGTGATAGGAAATTATTATCTATATTTCTCAGCAATTCTCAATGACATTCTACTACTGCTGTATGAGGTTTTCATACATATTGCCAAACCTGAAATTTATCATTTAAAAACACAATTATTTTTTCCACATATTATGGGAAGTTACTTAAGGACTAAGCCATCCTCTGCTACGGTTTGATTCAGTAGTCTCTAACAGATACCTCCAGGCCTTTACTTAATGTATGTAACTCAATCTTCAGGGCCAGACTACTCAGTGAAATGTACATTACAGAAAGAGGGATATCAACATGAACATTCACTGAAGGTGAGGTTTTTCAACCTCTTTCCAGTTCAAAAGAGAAATCCACTATGGTTTTAATTCCCTGCACCATATGCAGTCAAAATTCACATGGGCGTTAAATGCAATAAAACTGTTATTGAAGTAGTAGACTGTGCACTGCATGCGAGCAACCTGAAAGACTAATGGGATCACCATCCTTCCCCTTTAGTAGTTGTGTCATCAACTACCCTAACAAAAATGAACCTCAGTTCTTTAAATGATGTAACAAATATAAAAGCTCGCCTCTGGAAAAATAATATATAACCACTTGTAGAAGAACCTGCCTGTCCAATAAGGGCTCACAAATAGAGTACTGGCAAAGAAAATTCTTGTAATACCAAACAGCTAAGGAAAAAACCCTTAACATAACATGTATGCCCTTTGGCAAAGAAGCTCGTGGAATTTAATATATTTTTGTGCACTTCATTTGAAACTTGCATGCATTGAGGAAGGGAAAATCATGGCTTCTTAATCCTTTTCTGCCCTTGTAGATCCTCTTCTGTAGCCTTTAAAAGGTAAACTATAACATTTTTATTATTATTTTATTATTTAGTTATTGATGTGAATAATCAGTGGACAGAGATTACACCATCACCAAATTCTCCTAGCTATGACTGAGAATTCAGCCCTAAAATGTGAAAGTTTACAAAATATCTAGTTTTGTTAATATAGATTGAAGTTTTGCTGTGGCAGTAACAAGGGCCAGATTACTTAATTAATCCATCAATTATTTCATTATACACTGATTAAAAATAAGCATTAATACCTAGAACATCATCAGGGACGGCAAAGGGAAGATGGAACATTTAGAAATTTAGAAGTTTATGGCATATTAATTCAAAATGGTATTTGGATCACCCTTTATATCTGTAAATATAAATACTAATCCTATTACTTATTTCTGGAACTAAAACAAGGTTTGTACTTCATTTAGGAGAAGGAAAAAATAAAACAAAAACAAAACCACAGAGAAGGATCAATCCTGCTGAAGTAATTACTAAAGCTCCAATTGAGATTGGTTGGAGCAGAACTGGGTTTATCTTTGCACAATGACGGGGAAGGGAAGGGAAGGGAAGGGAAGGGAAGGGAAGGGAAGGGAAGGGAAGGGAAGGGAAGGGAAGGGAAGGGAAGGGAAGGGAAGGGAAGGGAAGGGAAGGGAAGGGAAGGGAAGGGAAGGGAAGGGAAGGGAAGGGAAGGGAAGGGAAGGGAAGGGAAGGGAAGGGAAGGGAAGGGAATTGTTTGCATGGAAGAGTTACTACAGAACCAACTAGCTCATGCATGTTGCAGTGCTGCATTAGAACCAAAAAATGGGCACTACTGAATAAAAATCAAAACAATCCTTTTAATTACTTCTCTGCAAGACAGCATTCTCATTTATACCAGTTTACAGAGAGACTATCAGCCCAGCCTTTTCCACCCATCCACTAATAGTTGGTTTTGGAGATTGAAAAGAAAGTAAAATATTGGTCTATAGCTGATGAAGACCCAATAATGATGAAACTTTCATCCCTAGCTCCCTACTTTAAATTCCAGTCAAGATAATGGAATCTGATGGGCTTCAGTAGTTTGATGAGTGGGCAATAGCACAGTGCATGAGAAGCGAGGTGAGAACCTTCTATCCACATCACAACTGGACACCTTTTTTGCCATCTCAAAGATGCTGGGGAAGGTTAAAGGTACATGAACAGAATTAGTGCCTGCTTAAGGTCTTAAGGCAGTCTTTTGCTTAAGATCATGACAGAGGTACAATGATAAGCAGTGTGAGGAAACTAGCACTGTTATTACTCATGTGGTTGGCTTTATCTCCCATGTAACACGGCACATGAGTGAAGAGATTATTGATATGAAAGTGAAGATAGCTTTGTAAGCAAAAATAAGATGTGCTGGAGATCTGAACTACACTAGTACTTTTTGAAAATTACTACCACTGGCTTTCAGGATTAGGTTTGACAGAGCATTCTAGAAGTTAGTTCATGTTATACTGTCCATACAAACATGAAAGGAAACCACATCCATACTTCTGAGGATTATTTTAATGCACAGGACTGTATGGATTCCATAGCTGCCAAATAACTGAAAAGCAATCCCTCAAGCACATTGCTAAATGCTCTGAATTGCTGCTGGTTTGCAGACAAAAACTCATTCATTTAACTTATCTCTCTGTGATACTTCTGAGTAAGCTTTATTTAGTTGCATGTGAAACCATTGTTGCTGGAGTTTTTTGCTTTGTTTTGGGGGTCAGTTGTTTTCCTTTTTAATTCTCCTGGTTTCCTGGCTATATTGCTCCCCCACAGTCCTGACATAACAGTACAAGCTTGGCAGCAAATACTATGGGAGATTTTATTCAGTGGTCTGATGCTGCCTCTCTCCCTTTCACAAGCAGCAAGGGTAAACTTTGTCTTGGCATTGTGAAAACAGAATTTCAAGAATTCTTACAGTTGCGTTAGTATTTAAACCATATGCTTGAAATGCATTTTAATCTGTCCAAGGAATAGATTCAGTCCTGGGAAGTTCATTGTTGTTTCTAATTGTCAGCGACTGCTACACTTTGCTTGCCTGCAGCTATACAATTAACATATCACCACTACACAAAATATTGTAATATGCTCAATGTCCTAACAACAAGAGCCTCACACTCCACTTCTATCCAACAATTTCCTCCTAATTGGATTTCCAACATATTAGCAAATGACGAGGAAGAACAGACAAACAGACATATGCAAACAGATAACGCGGCCTTCAAACACCTTTTCCTGTTATTGTGCAAAGTTCTGTGGAGATACCCCTGGTTGTTGTATATACCAAGAAAGAGAAAAACAGAGAGAGTGAGAGGGAAGAAAAGCTCAACTCCAGAAGTGGAAAACATGTAACTTGTGCCCTGAGATATTGCTATGGCAACATTTAAACAATGAACAGAAAGCACTGCAGGATTCTGCTCTTGCTTCCTTGGATACCAAATGTAAATCCTGATTCTCTTTTATTGTGTGCATGCACAAGCGTCTGATTTTTGCCTTTTCCTCTAACAGATAGCAAAGTATCCAGGCCCCCTACCAGGAACTACACATTAATTCAGTTCCATGTACTGCAGTTTGTGAATATGCAATTAAAACACACCACTGGCACATTCATCTACCCTCTTCTATCCCCCAAGAGAAAAAAATGACTGTGATAGTACAGCTAAATGACAGGTTTATCATTAAATAAACCACTACAAAATGTCACAAGCCAAGCCCCAATGTCTTCTGCCATGACAGGAAAGCGGAGGCAGGATCCTTTCTAAGGGCAGCTCCCTGCCCATGCTGCTAGACTCGAGCATGCTGCAAGGCTGCCTTCCAGACCACTGTGGCTCATATTACTAAATCCTTCTCATCCGGGTTGTCCTGTGGGGGCAGCACTTTATAACTGAAAGAGGCTTGTTTTTCATCGTGATTTTCGGAGAGCAGCTGGCAAGGAGATGGATGGGGATGCAGAAAGAGCGCCTCTGCTAATAGTATCCCAAATCCCAGTCAGCTTGACTACTCTAGAAATGACTTGGTGGGTGCTAATTGCATTTCTTCCGAGTAATTTTCATCCCAGGCTGCAAGCGGCACTAATTCCAGCACCCTTCTCTCTCTCTCTCTTCTCGTTCCCTCACTAGCAATCAGAAACAATGGCATATCTGCAAGCCAAAGTGAAGGCACACTGGCAAGACCAAGATGGATGCTCTCACACACTGCTGCTGTGCACAATGTACTCCTTCAGGGAACATACTGTGACTTCACTCTTGGACAGCTTGGCTTGTGAGTTTTCACCAGCACCAAGCTCTCTCAAAATGGGCTAAAATCCTGTCGTGCACCCCATTCAAAATCTTCCTGTCTCATATTGCTACAGCAAGAACCTTCATGTCAAATGGGAGATAGCTTTTTAGTCTTTCTGTAGGAAGCCATGACAGCACCTCAGGAATTCCTTTCTTTTCTTCCAGTCCCACACGATTGCTTGTATTGGCTCACATCTAGAGCATTCTTTCTTGGGTCTCACCCAATCTGAAAGTCCATTTTTCACTTGTCAGTGCTATCAGGTTGGGAGATATTGTGACACAAAATTTGCTACTCCAGCAAACTGATAGTGCAAATTATTCCTGACATGTGAAAAGACATGGACTAGCTACCCCTTTGCATTACTAACCTACAGTTTGTCAAGAATACCTTTAAGTTTGAGATGTGTGATCTCTGAACTCTGGAGAACAATTAGAACAATTGGAGCAGGACCCTTCAATACAGCTTTCTCTTTCCTTCTGTACAAGCATTTGGTGCCTAAATATACACATAATGGTTCCCTGTACAGTGCCAAAATCCCAGTTCTCTGGGGTCAATTACCAAAAGGATTGTCCATAGTTCAAAGAGGAAACAGCCTGCAGGACCAGCATATGCTGCTGAATGAGACACCTGTGCTCAGGCATGTGTGAGGGAAGTGGCAGAGACAGCCAGCTCTTGCATCTGCCTGAGGAGATTTGTTGCTCCTCATTTAACTGGATGTTTGGATTGATGTTTTTGGCCATTTATTTTATGATCAGCCCTTTGGGCTCTGGATAAGCCCCAGCACAAATGCTGAGAAATGCTATACTCATTCCCATTATGAGACTGAATGAGTTAAACTCTGGGTTGTTCCATGTGTCTTTTGGCTACTGTATTAAGTGAATGATTCACTAAAGTGTGAAAGTGTTGCCTCTTTAGAAGCAGACACGCATCCCTAGCTTTTTAATGTTGACAAGGTTTGCCTATTTCAGCCCAAACTGGTGGCTAACTTTTCCCAGTGCTTGCTTATCGCATCAAGAAAATCCTCCTGCTAGTTATTGTACAAAATGAATGAGGCACCTATGGCAGCTTTCTATTGTCAAAAACTGGAATTGCTCTATCAAATTTTCTGTTTATGTGTTCACTTGACAGCAATCCAGGGAAAAGCTTGGAGATGCCTTTTCCTTAGCCAGCTTCTTTTTCCTTCAGTAATTACTGAGCAGCAGCTTAACATAAATTTAGCTGCTCTATTACTGCAACTGCTGATGTAAGTGTAGCCCACATTAGGGCACAGACTTATAATGATACGTGAAGGAATGGAGAACAGAGTTTTGCCCTTATTTTCAGATGCTGACAAACTTATTACCCATTTAGTGTCCCACCAGGAAACATATGCCCACAGAAATAAATGAGGCTAAAGCACTTCATACTAAACCGATTTAGCTATACTGAGAAAGATGAGAGTAATTGGAGCTGGAAGGAACAAATTTTGCTGTGCCTCCTTCCTTCTTTTTCTAAACACAACAGCACAAAGGGTCTAATTTGTTCACGTGGCCAAACAAAAAACTCCCAGAGATTTCCTTAGGAGCAGAATTGCACCCTAAATCTTAATTCTTTACAAGTATCCAATGTTTAAGAGGCATGACCTCCAAACAGAAGCGCATGGGACACATTCGAGAGGCAGAAGGTCTCATTGCCATTATGCTGAAAAATTCAGTATGTTTACATAAGATAACAGTGGTGATGTTAGTGAATGGAGAAAGGGGGGGGCAAAGGAGATGCTAATATTATTTATGTATTTATCCAGGGAAGTTAGAGCTCTGGTTTGTGTTGTTTCACACAGGAAGCTTATGAAGAGGGAAATGCTGCCAGAAAAAAATGTTAGAATTAAGATCTGGCTCTACCAACACCTCTCCCATCCCTGCCTTCTTTCCCCTCCTCCAGAATACTGCAGCTAGGGAAAAGTAAAATGAGTGGCAAAGCTAGTTCTGCACCTTGCCTGCCAAAAAATATCCATATCTGTTCAATGGCTCATTTAATTAGCCGTTTCTCTCTCTCCTTCTCCACCAGTTTTGTACTAATACGGTCAGCTGGAACCTCTACATGTGAAGGCCAAGGTTGAGGAGGGCAGAGGTGAGGGAGAAGGGGAAGAAAGAGAAAGAAAACTACCTATCTACAAGCTAAGCAGTCATGCCAGGAGAGGGGACAGAAGTGGCACTGTTCCCCACAGGAAAACAAGGACCTCTATTTTAAATACCATGTTATCCTGCCTTCATTCCACACCCCCACACCACATTTCTCCAGGAAGGGAGAGACATTTACGGGTCTGTTACACATCATCATTAATCTGTGAACCTCACCATCTACAAGCCACTTTATTATTATTTTATCAGCATAATAACAAACCCCTCCTAACACCACAGTATCCTCTCACTGCTTGTCAATCAAAGTAAATCTCCTTCAACTGCCATGAAAGTCCTAGGGGAGCCTGAAGGATTCACCACAATCACAAAGAATTTCCTAGGAGATCTGGAGGGCATGGGTGGCTAGTACAGCAGTTTCCTAAACTCCCCTTCAACAGAAGAATGTCCTCTCTCTGCCTGTTACTGCTTTTTCTTAACAATGGAATGTAAAACATGCTATTTCTCTCAGAGCTGCCTCCTCAAAACCCAGTAAAACCCCTTGTCCTACACCCCCCCCCCATTCCCGCCAAAAGCAATCCTTCACCTCCTTGCTCGATTATAAAATTTTCCTGTTAATACACCATATTGATCTGCAATGTTAGACTAGAAGCCAGCATTCAAATCTGAACCTTTCTCTATTTTAAACAGTTAATAAATAAACAAATAAATAAATAAACCTCCTCCGTGCATCCAGTTCTATGCAACTTGCATCCATTTGTACAGACTGGGCAATCAGGCAGCACCCGCCCCCCCCCCCCCCCCCCCCCCCCCCCCCCCCCCCCCACTGCAGGGGCTTTCTCAAAAGATTTCTTTGCTAGTGGGCATTCACAAATGCTATAGAGCCACACAGGCAGGCGCCTGCAACATCCTACCAAGGTTGGAGTTTTACTAACTGAACATTTGAGCTACTGTGAGAATTCAGTTCTGTCCTCATTCCTTCCCTTCTCCCTTCCCAACCACCCCCCTCCAGCCATTATCAAAATCCAGTCAGATTGTTTATTCAGATGAGGGAAAAGACCAAGAAAAAAGGTATAAGGAAGAAAGAAGAGAAACAATGGGGTATATTCCCTTTTCCAAAAATTAATAAAATGGAAAGTGTACTTACTGTATCCACAAAGACTATCCAGCTGGAAATCCAAGTGGTTACAAAAAAACAGGGTGGGGGAGGGGCTAGGAAAACTATTTCATTTCAGCAACCAAGCCAAAATTAAAAACAAGGAAGGAAATAAAAATAAAGGATATCCAATCGCAATTTCCCAACAATTTCAGTCCATACAGGTGACAATCCAACCCAACACTGCTGAACTCTCCCCCTCCGGCAATTTTGCTTTCTTCTTCTCTGTCCTTTATTTTCTCCGTGGCTTTCAACTTTTCTGCTTAAAATTGCTGTAGTGGTAGCATTGATGTTTGCCTTCACTGGAGAAGAGTGGTTTAAAATAACAGGAAAAAAACCAAAAATCCTTGCAGAGGATGAATGGTCCTTCTCCTTTCTGAAACTTTTCATTCCACTGTGGATCCTTTGCCTAGTTTCCTTTTTCTGAGGTTTTCTGCCTCTCTGGCTCCACTGCTCTCCATTGCTCACTATTTGTTTTTTCTCTGGAGAGCAGAAAGGGCTGTATTTCTTTTTAAGCAACCCTCCATCTGTATTCTTTTAATGTAATTTTGTTGTGACTGTTAAGATCCAGGTCTTGCCAGGCAATTTTCTTCTTCCCCCTTCTTTGCTGCACTATCAATTATCCAATCCGTGTGTCTCCACATTAGAACAGGGATTCCCATTCTTCTTTTTCCCTATACCCCACACTCCTTTACAAACGAATCTCCTATTGCATTTAAATTTTTATTTGTGTCTGTCAAAACAATAAACTTTTAGTTTCTCTCCCACCTTTCCAAAGATCTGATTAGATTTCCAATCACAACCCAGTGCGCAATTGGATTTTTGATTTCAGCAAGAAGCCAGCAATCCACAGCATCAGCACCCTCTCCTTGCTTCAAACTCCACGTTATATCCTTTTGCCTTCCCTCCAACTCCTCTGCATTTTCATAATCTCACATTAAATGGAATGAAGGAGGGAGGGAGTAGAGAAAAATTCAAGGTTCCCACCAGCTGTCAAGAATAAATCCATCCCCTTGTTATTTTTTAAACACTTGGGACGGGTGTTTTTAACGCCCACTCTCCCCTTTGCCCCCCACACTTCTCAAAATCTTTCTGATGTTAAAACTCCCCCAACGGGGCACAAAAGAAGCCTGGGGAGGCGTGATTTGTCCTTTTAGCTGTAAATTTCACAAGCACCCTTTGCTTTTCATTTCAGCTTCCGCTCCATCTTTTGTCCAGCAGCTATACAGATCCAGCAGCACCGAGACGGATAAACTTCTATTTCTTCTTTGAGGAGAGAGAGGGAAAAAGAGACGGGAAGAAGGATAAAAGCTCTCCAGTCTCTGCCTCCCTTTCTCTATTTCAATGCAGGTCCGATCTCATTTCCAAGCTCAGCCTGGTGTAGTTCAGATCTACAAGTTGGATTTCCCTTCTGCGCAGCAGTGAGTTAGTCTCCCATCTTCTTCCACATGCCAGTTATCTTCCCCCTTCTCTTTCTTCCTTCCTGCCTCCCTTCCTTACAAGATGACACATTTCCAGGAGCGCAGCAGCCGCTTCTTTCAGTTTTTAGTTTCATCCCTGAAATGCATAGCCCTTTGCACAGCCGAAACCCTTCCTCCCTCCTATTAGCTTCAGCTTGAATTCTCCCTGTGTGTGCATGTACGTACGCATGTATGTATATATCCAGATCCTGACAGCTGCTGTTGTTGCTGATGGGAGTAGCTCTGCCTTTCTATCGCTCTGGCTTTCTCTTACTCCCCACCTTTCAGTGGCACCCTAGGATTTGCAAATGTCCCAGGGCCAGTCTTTCTGGCTACACTCCTTCTCCCCTTCCGTTTTCTCCCCTCTTTCTCTCTGCCCCCCCCCCCCCCCCCTTTCTTTTCTCTGCTTGTGATCAGTAAAATACAATTACCCAATTACCTCCCATCATCTTAGCACTGATTGGTCAATTGCATTAACACTTGATGTCAGGGAAAGGGTATGAGAGCTGCTCTGACGTGGCACTGCTGCCACCTGCTTGACAGTCTGGGAACAAACTCGGGGTTACCTTAAGAAACCTCCAACTCAGAAAGCAGTAATTGAAAAACAAGGGATCATCTTAAGGAAAGGAATGTCAAAACTCATTTTCTTAAAAGCCTGCCTGATTCTGACAGTTCAACCAGTATTCACAGGTACTAGCCTAGCCGCTGAAGAAGAGGGAATGACAGTAAAAAGAAATGAGGAATAAAGTTGTCTTTGCAAAAGAAGTACAGAACGACCAGTATTCACATGCATCAACTCTAGCCACAGATGCCGAAGAATGACAATAAAAGGAAATGAAGTATAAAGTTATCTTTGCAAAAAATGTAACAGTGGAAATAATTTGCATGGAAAAACTATCTGTTTTCTAATTACAGAAATAAATGTTTGTTTAAAATTTGTATACACATAAAAGTTACCTAAAACCCCATTTTGACAGACGTTCCAGGCCAAAAGCCCTGTGAAGTGCTTCAAGGTTTCAGTGGCTTTAAGTGATGGCTACAGTGAGCTGTTAAGTGACAACAACATGACAGTACCATGTCTAGACTCACCTATCGAATCTGCCACAGTTTGGTTAGGATGACTTCTGACCAGGATTTTTGAGGTTTCTAAACTTACTCCCCGAGTTGAGCTAGTAAGTACTGACATGTTTGTTATGTAGTTATCTACTTACCAAGGCATGTTAGATGTACTTATGCATGTTACCTAAAATGCTTAGAATTGGGCTTATGTCTTGTCTTTTCAGGGACTTAAATTCAATAGAAATGTTACAGAAATCTTTGCACGTATAAAGTTAGTTACGCTACCCTCTCCAGGATCAAAGGAAACAGAATATGGATGATGTATGTGCTGGCAT
Organism: Balearica regulorum gibbericeps; assembly: GCF_011004875.1. Classification (NCBI taxonomy): domain Eukaryota; kingdom Metazoa; phylum Chordata; class Aves; order Gruiformes; family Gruidae; genus Balearica; species Balearica regulorum. Next base: position 47,347,734 of record NC_046188.1, on the reverse strand, counting down.
TCGTCTCTCTCAAAATCAGAAAGGGATTATTTATAGATCTAACTCCTCCACACAACCCCAAAAAAAGAATGTCAGGCGCTTTCATGGTAATTATAGCAAACTTCATATACTAAGCAGTAACTGAGTTTTTCCATGCATGCAATAATATAGCTAGCTCTTTGCTCAGTCTTCTCTCAAATAGCCAAGTTATCTTTGGTATCCTTACTTAGCCTTCAACTTTGGTGTGAAACCGGAATACTTGAAAATAAAATACATTTTTAAGTTATATGTCATTTTATAAGTTTTTCTAGAATTATAAAATCCATAAGCTAGCTGAGTTCAGTCAAATAACACTTACTGAATCATTAACATTGACTTTCAGATTTATTCTACTGACTCAGCGGGCTTTCTGGTGAGAAAGTTCTACCAGATATAAGTTAAGCATCTGGAACTAGGTCTTTAATCACTGTTAGATCATTTAGCATCTGATCTTACTATCACTGAAATCAATGGCAAACATAAAGTACCTACAATGGATGAAAGACTGAGTGTGTAGTAATAATTAATAACCCAAACATAATAGTCTTTCAAGAATGATAAAAAATACTTTGGGGATTTCTGGAGAAGGCTGCAAGTGTGATAGGAGATGAAGTTGCTGACAAATAACAATCTTTTTCTCAGTTGGTGAGCTTATTTTGTTCCTTTCTGATTCATTGATGCTGATGATGTATTTTGGGCCTACAAACATCTTATGAGAGTCTTTTTCTTTTTACTACTTAAAATCCGAAAAAACCCACAAAGTTGTTTCTTTTCCCAGAAGGACAAAAACATGACAGCCTAATATATGTTTGCCCCACTGTTTCTTTAAAAAGTGCCTGAACACTTTCCTGCTAATATTAAAGAGCCTTTAAGCAAAAGTGAAGGTTTCTATAACAGAATTAAACAAATATATGGGCTTTAAAACCAGAAAACACACAGCTGTTGGGGATCTAATCAGAATGTAAGACACAAGCATCTGCAATAACCACAATATCTCTGCAGATACAAAGTAATATTTCACTTTTGATGGAAATTTGCACATTTTGTATTTTTATGTCATTCAAATGACATCAAAACACAAATTTCTAACAGATGCCAGTACTTAAACAAATGTACATATAGATATATACACACAAAGATCATATATTTGCTGGCATAGATGTGACTAAACACAAAATTAGTATCAAGACTGTAATATGCTGTAGGCTATGATACAATCTTCTCTCTTAAAGTTTGTTATTTTTAATATACCAATTACACTTTATCACCTAATTAAACATAGAAGATAGAGTGATTAGCTTCTTAGAACATAACTTTAAAGCAATCTAATTTGTGATATTTATGAGATGACACTGTATGCTATATGAAAAGGTGAATGTCCTTTTACTAAACAAAATAAAAAAATATAATTGTATTATCTGTTTTACAAGTGTACATGCCACCTATGCGTGAAACCTATTATAACCAAATATTTTAGTATTATCACAATAAGTCATTCACTAATCAAATGTTAAAAGGGTATCATTAGCGCTAGACAGAATTCTTTGTGTGACTTTTTACCTGCAGTACATTGCATGTTGTTTCCTCCAAACAATATTGCTTGTATATTGCCTTCAATATTTTATTTTGCAGATTTTCTGGGCAACAAAAACAATTCCCTACATATCAGTTCACAAAAGCTATCCAACACGGTGAGCTGCTATTCAAAATGAATGCACCATGGAAAACTTTGGATGATACACATGATGCAATGTTTTACAAGCACTGACAAGGTGAGACACAGGAAATACCCCCAGGCCTTCTGTTCAGTTCCTAAACCAGGGAATTGCTATCCTTCATGCCCATTCCCCACCACTGGGCACACTCGTGTGGACAAGAAGTGTGCAGAGCAGCTGTTACCTGGTCTTGTCCCTGCCTGGGAGCTGCCCTGGCAGTGCTGCATACAGCTTGGAGAAGAGTCACTGCTGCTATGGTACAAAATCCCAAACACGCAGTGGAGGTCACTGGGTCCTGGTTCTTCTTATGGACCAAGATCATCATGAATCAAAAGGGTGCACTATGAAGAAAACTAAACACAAACTGGCAAGGCAACTTTGTTTTTCACATAATGGGACAAGCTTGCCCAATCCTGAGTATGGGAGGATAACAAAATTCAAATGTATGTACCAGCAAATCTTCACACAACAAACATGGACAGCAAAGGTTATAACACACATTTTCCTTTGTGACGGATGATGTGAGTTAAAGAACTGAAGTTCTGTGTGTGATTAGCACTGGAAGACAGTAGTGGAAAAGACTAGAATTCAGAATTGTGAGTCATTTGGTGGAAGAGAAACATGACTAAACCCTAAGAAAAGAGAATTCTGACCTCTAGAAAAAGGACTAGAGAAACTTGAATAAACATAACCAAAGTTTAAGGAAAAGAGTGAAACCAGACCATTTTGCATATATAAAGTAAACTGAGAAGCAGTTTCAAGTTGTTCTAAGTCAGTGACAGTCCTGCCTTCCTTTTAAATAAACGTGAAGAAATCACAAAGGAAGTTGTGGAACATATTATTCTTTCTATTTTATTAAGCATTGCTGACAAGAAGCTGCTTGCATATAGAGACAGCACTTGAATCCTCTTACAGCTTACTACTTTCAAAAGGGAACAAAAAATGCTGACAAACATACTTTTGACTGCATGGATCTAGGATCAAGCTCGCTAATCAATTTAGGGATATAAGAGATTCTAAAAATCTCAGACTATATAAAATACAGTCATACATAATCTCACAAGGAGACTGTGATTTTTGTAATGCAATCAAAGCTTATAGTACATATTTTCCTGTATGTGTGATATCACTGATTATTGTTAAATTCTTTTAATACAAAACCCACTAAAATCAGTTGCATAACCATCAAAATTAGCAGCTGACTATAATACTGCTTCATTTATTAATTTTCACATATTTTTGTTTTGATGTTTATAGTTCTAGTGAGAAATTTTGTTTTGTAGGTAATTTCTATTGGGTCACAAGGGCTTGGAAGAAGTAAAAGAAAAAATATGCTCCTTTCAGGAAAATCTGAGTAAAACCACAGCACATGTGATTTTGGCACACAGAAGTTTAAGTGACTGTTCAATAAACTCATCTCTTCATAGTATCATAATATCTATTGTTTCTGGTAAAGATAGAACTGAATGGTGGTTTTCATTAAGTTTACATTTGAAAGGAACCATATGCTCAGAACTTCTGTACATTCATTGTCCAGTCAGGTTAACAGGACAAGTTTAGAATTGTTCTACAGTTCTACAAATTTTCATCTTCAGTTTTAACAAAAACATCACTAAAAAGCAACCTACTGTCTAGAAAGACTTTCTGGAATTTCTGCTTATGGAACTGAATATCGTATTGTCAGTGTTTCCATTATGGCAGAGACAACCAGTTCATCAATGTGAACATGAGCCAGCAATGTGCCCTTGCTACAAAAAAGGCTAATGGTATCCTGGGCTGCACTAGGCAAAGCATTGCCAGCAGGTCAAGGGAGGTGATCCTTCCCCTCTACTCAGCACTGTTGAGACCACACCTGGAGTACTGTGTCCAGTTCCAGGCTCCACAGTACAAGAGAGACATGGACAGATTGGAGAGAATCCAACAAAAGGCCACGAAGATGATGGACTGGAGGACCTCTCCTATGGGGAAAGGCTGAGAGCGCTGGAACTGTTTAGCTTGCAGAAGACAAGGCTCAGGGGGAATCTTATTAATGTCTACAAATAAGTGAAGGAAAGGTGCCAAGAGGGTGGAGCCTGGCTCTTCTCAGTGGTGTTCAGTGACAGGTCCAGATGCAATGGGCACAAACTCAAACACAGGAGGTTCCCTCTGAACATTATGAAACACTTTTTTACTGTGAGAGTGACCGAGCACTGGCACAGGTTGCCCAGGATGTTTATGGAGTCTTCCCCCTTGGAGATATTCAGAAGCCATCTGGACATGGCCCTGGGCAATTGACTCTAGGAGGCCCTGCTTGAGCAGTGGGGTTGGACCAGATGACTTTCAGAGGTCCCTTCCACCCTCAGCTATTCTATGATTCTGTAACTTAATAGTTCATAAAAGTATTTACATAGAAGGAAAACAAGAAGCCTTATACTTATTTAGTAAAAATATTTTTTCTAATCTGTTCTCAGATTCTCTCATTCACCTATGTGCCTAGGAGAATTACATGCCTACCATTCAGATACGAACTAGCAGAGGAGATTTTTTTCTAAAACAAATTCTGTGTTGAGGAAGAAAAAAATATGAAAAAGATCAACTGCTAGCAAAAAAAAACCATTAAACTTTTCCTGACTTTGCTCTTGTGACTGTTCTGTTACAATTCTGACTGGGGTCTGTATATATACAGCTGGTGTTAGATCAGTTACAAAATTATGTCCCTATCAAGGGCTTACTCTTTACGGTTGGTAATCACTTTTAAGTTTGTTGTAGCATGACTTTAGGGTACCTAACATTTAATAGAGTCAGAGTGTTACTCTTTAGAGTATACACATATTCACAAAAGTAACTACCTATTAAAAAAAAGCAAAAGCTTCCTTTGTACCCAGCAGAATAATTCTGCTTTCACTGAGATCAACGACAAAATTTCTGCTGACTTAAATAAGACCAAAATTTTACAGATATGATTTTCAATTTTAACTTCCATTCCATGCTCTTGATCCTGATCTTGAGCATCTTGAAGATCAACATTAATCTTCACTCTAACTTATTTGCTACAGTTACTCCCAAAACAACGAAGGACAAGCCTTTTCTGTTTCTGAGTCACAAACAGCTCCTCACAACATGCACACACACAAATGCATTTGTTCAAAACCACTGTTAACTCACCTTCATTTGGTTAGAAATAGACTGTAGATATGTTCCCTGAAATACAGGGCACACAATCTCTACTGTAACAGTAGACATGTAGCCCTTCAGTACTATTTTTTCACATCCTATTCCAATTTTTACTTAAACTAATTAGTCTAGATTAGGGATAAGTACACGTCAATACCCCTATCCTATGCCAAAATCAAGTTCCAAGCACGATTTTAATGAAGACAAAGAACAAAAGCTGTGCAATGCTATTATTATTATCATTATTATATTATTTATAATAATAATGACGATGGTCTATTTTTCTGTTCCAATGTCCAGTGCTTGGCAATAGGAATGTTTTTCAACTTACTATAAAATTTTTAATTGAAATCAGTTACTCTATTCAAGATTAAAAAATTTGACTCACAAAATGGCTTAGTACAAAATTTCAAGTGCTTTCACTCTAAAACTGTCTTGAGAAAAATGGCCCAAATCCTGCCATTTTCCTATGGCACTAATTTCAGACTTAGAATTTGAATCCAGACAAATTCTGTCCTTTCCAGGAATGAGTGCCACTGACATTAAACTGTTGTAAATTCACTCTATAGGGAGGAATAACTCCTTTAATTTCAGTGGAGTTTCTCCAGATTAATGCAGGTGTAGATGAAAATAGAGCATGGTCCTTAATTTTACATTCACGCCCTATCTAATATGCATTTGGTTTTCTAAATCATAGAATCATTTAGGTTGGAAAATGTCAGTAGAGTGAAAAAGGACAGTTTCTTCTAAATTGGATTTCAAAGAAAGTAAAATTTAACAATATAGACAACTAGACTTGTACATGAATGATGTATCACACTGGAAATTGTATCTTTACAGTGTGACACCTTTTTTTTTCTTCAGTGAATTTTAAATAGCAAGAGTATGATACTTTGACATAGAAATCAATGTATCAGACATCTTAATTTCTTCTCCTGTGGAGTTATTGTGACTGGAAAATACAATTTGCATTTATTGAGAATAAAATCTTAATTACATATGCTTCAAAACATTACTGAGAAACCACCTCACAGTCATACTCTTCTACTTTGTCCTCATAATTAGCATACATTTAAAGTGAAATTCTGGTATGGGGAAAAGACCTTCAGTTAATCTCTGAGCCAAGGAAAAAGTAACATAGCAGATTTCTAAATTTTCATCACAAAAAAGAAAATGGCTTGATTTAACCATGCAACACTCCAAAGAAAGTTATCACTTTCAATAAATTGAGGAGGAAAAGAAATGTTGTATGCAAAGAGATCATTGATAGAGATAATTGCCAAAATGGGAAAAAAAAAAAAAAAGTTCACGGCACAAATAACATTAATCAAGGAGATAATGTTCATTTTCAAGATCTATTTTCACGTATTTATAAATTTTTAAATAAATTACTTCAACTAAATATCTTTAGCATCCTCTGTAACAAAAATCTGGACATCATTTTTACATATCAGACAAATTTCCACTTAGGCCTTATTGGTCAATATGAAGAAAAACCATATACTTTTTATGGTGAATTTTTTCAACTTTTTTATTTTTTTTCTCTTTTTTCTTCTTAAGTCACTAATGGCTTATCCTTGGCCATTGGAAAACAACAGAAACTTTTTTAGGTTTGTCCAAATTAAAAAAAATTTAAATTTTATAATGCATATAATATAAATAAGAACCTATTTTCTTACCGTCAGTGCTTGCAGGACTATGGCCAGTGATGAGGACATTAAAAGTATTATAGCCAGGACTCACTGGGATTGTATTTCCAGAGCCTTTGCATGATCTCAAGATAGATTATTTGATTTCACCTGTCACCCTGCCTGTAAAATGGAAATAATACTTACTGAATATGTTAAACAGGATGGACTCACAATTAATTGGACTAGGGAGAGTAAAGTTCTATAGTTGTGCCAGTGCATGATGTGGCACCATAACCACCTTATGATGTGCACTACACCAGTCAAGGCAAATAGGAAAAATTTAAGGTAGCAAAGAGGGTAAACCCCCCCCCCCCCCAATAATTATCATTCTTTTCTGTACCCTAGCAGTCAATAACTGATATTAAATAATTTAAGTTCTCTGAATGCATTGTGATATAAATGTACTTTGACAGACATTGACTCAAACCAGATGGATGAAAAAGGGAATAATTTAGAACCTAGCAATGAATGAAGGCAGGAGGTACCCTGTTTATACTCACATACGCTCTGAAATATGGTATAAACTAGTTAAAAGACCAATCTTCACTTTGAGTTATCTGGATTTTCTCACCCAGTGTTCAGCTCTCCCTTCTATCTCCATGTTCCCATTAAAATTGTACATCATTTAAATAGCATATGAAATGTGAAATATGTAATCATCTTTCAGTATCATCTTAAAGAGGTGGATGAAAACCTGTAAAACATTAAAGAGACTCTTGAAATTCTTTTGGAATTTATTTGGCTATTGCCACTCCAGAAGAGACCAATAGTCTGTCTAGTCCACTATGGTGTCACTTCTAAAGAGAATAGAGGATTATTCCATAAGTATTTCCACAACTTTCATTTCATAAAGCAGTATAAGTGGAAGAATAGCCCAGACCAATTTGCATTGGATTTGCGCTTAACCCCTGAAAGGTTACAGGGGGAAAATGTAACTCTGTATTTTGGAGACAAGAAGAAGAAACAGGTTTAATACAAATAAACACCTTTGTCCCCATTAGGATAGGATCCTTTGAGAAGTTCTAAAAGGAACTAGGAACTTGCGGTTGAGAACATTTCTCATTCTTTAATGACTGCATGTTAGAAATCCTGATAAGAAGTTAAGAAATCCTGCCAGTCACAACTGGTGAAAATGATGGCAAGAATAATGATTATTTAAAGTGTGTGTGTGTATATATGTATGTATATATATATTTAAAACAATGACACTTTAGACTCAGTTTTCCTACCATCTCTCCAAACTTCATTCCCAGTGGGTATGGTACAATTTTAAATTGAAACTCACCTTACTGAATCAGATCTGATTTTCAAGATCTAGGGAGGAGTTTCTTGTTAAGGGAGCTATATCTGGTGATGAAGAGGCTAAAAAACCTGCAAGGAATGAAACATTTTTTAAGAAGCTGCACATCATGATTACAGGATTGTTTGGGGGGAGGGGGGGGGGAACCAACCACCATAGAAAACCGAGAAATGATACACAGGAGCCTGGATTTGGTCAACACTTGTATCAATTGCTTTTTTGGGGTTTTCAGACCTATTTGTGTCTCCTTGCACTTTTCCAGTAGCTTAGACTGAAACTGCATTTCCTTATAATTTTATATGCTTTACACTCCTTTGTGCATGTAGGTGGAAATTATCTTCAACATGCTAATAAAAATACCTAAGAGATAAGACAGCATCAAAGTTTACAGTACTCATAGACTTTGGACAATAACTAGGAGTAATATACAGGAAACTAGAATACTAGGCTGAAGTTTTCAAATTTTCCAAAAATTACTCACAAATACATTTGCTTAAAATCAGAATGTCAAGGGATATGGGCTTTCATTTAGAATGTTTCAAGTGGGCCTTATTTTCAAAAGCAGGCACAGCAATGTTTGCTAAATCCAGCCCCATTTAAAATGTGTTCTCCAAAGACAAGCCAACTAAAATGAATCATCACTTTTGGTGAACACATTCAATAACTCCATATATGAAGACATAGATCTGGAAGCAGGAATTAACCATCTGTGGTCCTAAAGTACATACAGAATATTTTACTCGAATTCCTTTTCTGGAAAAGAAATTTAGAAGAGAAGAGATATTTACGTTCAAAGTACAAATTTAATGTAATCTCTCCCAAAAGTAAGGTTATAAAGCTGTTTCAACTTCATATTAAAAACTTTCCCCAGAAATACGATAATTAAAGGCAAATTAATTTTAAAACAAAAATACTGATAATATAAAACTACTCCTATTTTGATAAATTGTTGGGGTTTGTTTTAGTACTTTTTAATTACTACCCCCCCTAGTTATTTAAGTCTTAGAAAAATAAAAACAAAGAAAATATTAATATATCAATTGATATTTAATGATATAAAAATCAGTAAATAAATGGTTCCAAAGTGATTAAGTTTTTACCCAAGTATTTTCCCTTAACATTCTCTTAAGAATCCAAATTATTAAAATCACAGAATTACATTGAAATAGATGTTTCATTTCCTGCATGAATACCACAGATATAAGAATCAGGGACTGATTTGTTTCTGCCTTTTATACATATATGTATACATATACATATCTGTGTATATACTTGTTTATCATGACATATGGTAATGCTTAAATGTTGTCATTGGCTTTTTTTTATGGTCAAAATCACTGTAGGAATGGATATTTTCATAAAAGAACCTTTCAAATATCTGTGACTTAAAACACAGAAAATATTTATTATATATTTATTCTAAAATAATGTAGCTTGTAGCTATCACAAAATATATGCTTGTTAAATCTACAAAAGAATACACTGGAATGAGAGGTAGTTGCAGACTGGTCCTTGAACTCGACAGTCTAGGATTTTCTGCTTGTTTGTAGGCAGAGAGGCATTGGCATTGTTCCCATTAAATTAATGTGTTTAAGATAAGAGGTTCTTATTGTTCACACAAGAACTTCTTCAATATAAACTTTTCTGAACAACATCAAAACATCACTAAACCTGACTTTATTCTACAAACAAAGCCTCTAGGATAGATTTTAAAAGGTAATCAAGTGCTTAACATGTGGATTGGAACATTGTGTGATTTACAGTTTTTGTCTAAGTAAATTAATCGCCTAACTCCCATATGTCTCTATCTTTAAAAGTCTTTCAAACAAGAACACTGGTTTTTGCTAATATAACAGAAAATAACATGTGCTAAATGTTTAAGGTCCATGTGCAGCCTTGCAGGGGTAAGGAGTATTTCTCACAGGTAGTCAACACCATTCACATCAGCTTAGTCATACAAAGATATTGGTGGCTATCCCATTTTTTGAAAGACTTAATTTCTATTTCTTACTTCATCTGAATAGAAGAAAACCAGCAGCTTGTCACAATGGTATTAGGAGGGAGGCAGTGTATGGCAGGATTAGGAGTCAGTCATTAAGCCTGCTGGTCAGTAAAAAAATCCCAAACCCCAAAACAAACAAAACTTGTCATAACGACTGGGGTGATTCTATGCAGAGAGAAAATGTATTAGACAATATATTCACAAAGGCAAATTTATTTCCAGAATATGTTAATATTAAGGCAGAGAAAACATCTGAGATACCACTTCTGTACCTCGCTGCAGAAAACTTCAAACACCTGCATCTTACACATTCCTTCTTTAGCAAACTGCTTGGTGTTTGCTCTGGGCTAGTTCTGTATTATACCCATGTCCACCTTCGGGATTTGATTCTGTAAGGTATTTAAGTGCGATATTTATAGGACAACCATGCTGATGAAGACCTTGTATGCTAAGCTCTAGAATGGCAAGGACTTCTGCTTTGGTTGAATGAGAGCAAGTATATAAATATATCCCAGCCCTTTGTCACAAAACTGTGCGGGAGTAGAGGAGTTTGTTAGGCAAGGTGCTAGAAGTGAGAGGGAAGCTCTAACTACTTGCAGCTATGACACATTATTATTCATTGCGTGGTGTGTCACTCAGATTGTCATAATGCACAGCAGAGAGCATGTACATTATCAGTGCTGAACAGCACTGAGAGGGATTGCAGAGGCACAGGTCATTTTGGGGAAGTACCTCTGTCACAATCCAGGCACAGGATTGCTGCTCTTTGTGGAATGGATCTGGCAGCACAAGCTAGGGGATCATCCACTGGCTACTAACAATCAACCAAATTAATCCATTACAAATCAAGACATATTTGTAAAGGCTTTCTGAGAATTCTGTATGTAGAGTACTCACTAAATATTATTCAATCACATCTATTAGTCTGGGAGAAAATGATCTGAACAAAGAACAGGTTGAACGTGCAGTTATATGGGTATGGGTGTCAGCACAACATCTTGCACTGAGGAAGAAAGTCAATAAGAGAAGGTAGAATCTACAGGGTCAGAGAAGGCATAAATATAAAAACTGAAAATCACCCAGGAAGAACATAAAGAAATAAGGCAGCAAAGTAAGGAGATCAGAGGCATCAGGTTTAAATACACACACACAAAACAGAAAAGGACTCAATTAGACAAAGGTGGCAGTCTGAATTTCTTGAATAAGAAAATCTCAAGTTATGGCTATAAAAAATTTTTATATCTTTGAAAATTAGCTTATAAGAACAAAACTTTATATGTTTTATTTCCACTAAAATTTGCTTCATCAAGTATTTGCAGAAAATGAAATCACAATACGTAAATTAATTTTCCACCCACCCGCCATCTTTAAAATTATTGCAATGTTGAGATATCTTCTTCAATTGTTCTGCTTCTCTCTGTCTTCTTTCTCTTTATACAGCAGAACTCTCTGTTTTGTTTTTCTTTTTCTTTTTAATTTTTTTTTAAATAAACTTCTCACTCAGAGTCAAGAATAAAAAAATAAAAAAGCTCAAAGTCAGACTTTAGTATCAATTCAGAGAAATAATTCTTAAACATAATTATCAAGTCAGGAAGCATTATTGTAGTGCCATTGCAACCAGCCCAGTATGAGACCTTCTAGCAGCTGGTATCAGCACTTCCAAACCTTATCTAGATTTCACTAATGCTAATATACTTCTTGTAAAATACAGTGGATAACAGGATACAAATCGCACTGTAATCTTCCTTGTTAGAGCAATAGTTTGAGCAATAATGATTGAGGTACAGAGCATTTCCTGGGAAACTACTAACAGAGGAGCTAATGATCATGCTGCCCTATCAATAATATCAATTTGTTAGTAATATTATAATATAAAAACCTGTAAGCTCATTACCTTTAAGTTAACAAAAAAAACCCCAGAACTATTAAGTTGTATTCATGCACATTTTTTCATCACAGTGTGTCTAAAATCATCACATAGGAACTATTTTACAGACCACCAAAATGTATCCACCTCTGTGGTAGAGCGTAACTTCTGGTAAATGATTCACAGTAGTACCACACAGAATTTTCACACCAAGAACAAGAATTGGCATTCCTGATCAATTTATTTTAAAATTTTAGTAGGCAAAATACAACCATGTAAGGAGAATTCAACCACCACAATTATACAAAAGACAGTGTTATGAATGGATCTGAACTAAACTTTCTAATGTGACAGGAATTTAATGGTTTAAGCAACACAAAGCATGTTCCTCATAGTGTGGCCATTTCTTACCTCACTGAATACTTTAAGAACAACAGTAAGCTAGCAATTTAGGACAATGTGGCTGCTATCAAAGGTGGTATGGGAAGGTCAGCATGAATATCAAACTGAAAACTAGAAAGCACTCATATAGTCATATCTTCATTAACAAATCCATTTCTTTCAATAAGCCCTGTACTGTCTATGATTATTTTTCATGACATTCAGAATTGTTATCCAATGACTTCTAGCAAAACTTGGTATTAAAAAACACCCATCTTTACACTTTTTAAGGAACAACAACAACAACAAAAAAAGTTAAAGGCAAATAAAGGAGAAAGAAAATATAGTATTTCAGTATATAATGCTCTGTCTACAGCATCCTGTTTTTTGGTTTTGTTTTGTTGGTTTTTTGTTTTTTTTTTTGTTACTCTTTGCAAGGGACAGATTAAATCAGAGAGTGATAATTTTGGTTGGAAAGGAACTCCAGTGGTCATCCAGTCCAGCCTTGTGCTCAAACCAGGTCTAATTAGAGCAATCAGCTCAGGCCACATCCAGTGGAGACTTGAACACCTACACGAGGCCACAATCTCTCTGGCCAACCTGTTCTGGTGTTTAACCACCCCCGCAGTATTTTGTATTTTCCCCCTATTACTAACGCGAGGGCTGGGAGCTGACCGCCAGAGAGGAGCGGCCGCCTTCGCTGTCCTTGGTGCTGAATTCTCTATCGCGAAGATGATCCACAATGTATATTGAATGGGCACGTACTACATGACGTCAGAGGCAAAACCAGCATCAGCTGTGCTAATCTATGCACCAGAAATGTTTCATGAGGAACGAAATATTATACTTTTAAATGTGGAATGAAAATGCTGAAGATGCAACTCTAAAATCAGAAAAGGAGGGATCAAGGAATTACGAATGAACAGAGAACATCTGTACCTCAGGTATCCCAGCAACATTAGTTCAGAGAACTAATGACCATTATGAAAAATTATCAGCTGGGCATTGTGAGACATCTGGTTACTTTCTGTGAGTTTTATTGATATACTGCTGTTCGTTGTGATTCTCTAGTGTCCTGGACTTATTCAATATTGAAAATCAAGTTAGAAGGATCCAACATAGAAAAGTTCATGTCAAATTCCAGTCTTTAAAATACACATAAAGTATAACTGATACAGTGTAACTATTACTTAAATGTGTCAGAAGTAGCTGTGTGTTCTATTTCAAATTACATTGGATCATTCCAGATGAAACTGGCCTAATCTAGCTTACATAAATTTATGCTGTTATTAGATATGACACAAGTTTCTGAATTGTTAGAAGTCAGGCTAAAAAAGAAGTGTTGTGAAAAATAAAATACAGCATTTTTTTTTAATCTTGATAAAAATATGTAAAGTTTTCTCTAATATATTGATATGTAAGCTAGAATATATTTCTTTTTCTTAGAGAAAGTAAAAGATTCAATCCAAATAAAATTATAAAAACTATGAGTATTAGTCATAGGTAATTTTAGAATATGAACATACTAAGAAATTGATGTACTGAAGTTATCAAAATATTCTGTTTTTAAATACTGGGGGGGGGGGGGACGGGGACGGGGACAGGGACGGGGACAAAAAACCACAAAAAACCCAAAACAAAAACGAAACCAACCAACCAACCAAACCAAACCAACCAACCAACCAAAACAAACAGAAAAAAAGTGTAAGATGGTCTGTGGCCAAGCATGGTGCATGTCTGTTGAAATGGGAGGCCAAATGTGTCCTAAAGATTAATTCTCAGATTTTTCTATTACTGTCAGTTCCTATGCGACTTCCTCAAGTAAGTATATGCAATGACTTTGTCAGAATTACCTTCATAAGAAAATCTGAATTGTTTGTTCGCCTATATAAAATGACTGTCAGATATACTTCCATCTACTTGTTCTATACATACATACATGTGTATACATGCACACATACTTTGTCTGCTACTTACAAGCAGAATAAGAATAATTTTCTGTACAAATATGGCTCTAAATAGTAACCTAGAGAAAATAACTTGGAGATACTGATAAAATTTAACAGGTTTCAAATAAGAAAAGAGAAAATGAAATTATCAGAAGACATGAAAACTCTATTAGTGATCAGCATATAAATTGAGGTATTTCCTGACAACTGTCATTCTTGTGCCAAAGTTCAGACAAGTAATAGAGATGTCTCACTCTGCCAAAGTCTTTCTATGCTGCCTGCCAGCACTATCATAGCATTAGGGAAATTGAACAGAACCAACTGATTAGGAAACTAGAACAAAAGGAAGCCCAATTGTTTCCTTTATTATTACCTTATTATATTAAAAAAAGCAAGACTGGATACTAACTATTCCCAACAGAGGGGGGGGGGGGGGGGAACCAAACCAAAAACATAACTCTAAACCACAGTCCTGTATCTACTCCAGAATACAGCTGGTAGGAGAAAATAAGCAAGACTAACTTGCATGCCTATCATTATAAACTGACCTCCATTAATTGTTCTTGGCACCTGCATGAGTACAGAAATCATCTTAATTCACAGCAACAGAAGAAAATGGGGGAGGGAAGGAAGAAAACTTTCTAGCTTTAAGAATATGTAACCACAAACTTCTACAAACTGCACAGTAACCTTGATTGTAATTCAGATTTGAAAATGGTCAAATCACCTAACAGAAATAAATGAACTTGTGTGTCCCTCAATCCAGGTAAACTTAGCAAATGTATGAGCCAATTTGTGATTTTCTCCTTGCCTTCAATAACCACTCTAATGACACTAGAATCTGTTGTTATGCAATGGCAGTTTTCAGGAGAAAAGAGGTTGCACACAGACTTTTCCAAACATTTGTATTTGTATGACTTCAACTTACAAAGCACATATTATATACATGCATTTCCCACATTTTCCATCTTAAATTCTGATACATGCAAATCAATTCATCCTTGAATAATTCTCAAGTAACTAGAAAAGTACAAGACAAAATAAAGAAATAGAAATACCATTTGGATTTGCCACAAATTCAGAGACTGAAAACAAAACAATTTTATCAATGACACTGTTAAGAGTTGCACAATTCCTCTGCAACAGGGTCTTACAGACACATTGTATTAGAGTAAAACTAACTTCGGTCACTCTTTGTTAGTATGGAACCAAACCTTTTGCGGACTACAGGTCCATGCTTAGTAACCTTCCACACAGACTAGCCCATCTACCAGGTATGAGAATCTGCAATGTTTATCACAATAATACAAATGAAAACTGCCCTATAAAACTTTATGAGCTGAACTGCTGCCATCCCTGGGATGTATATACTTCCCCTGAAACATTTATGTAAAATCCTACCTGATTCCTTACAGCTGTAAAGCCAGCACAATTTTATTTGTGGAATCAAGCCCAGGAAATCTATGCTTTGCATGACACCAAAAAAATCTATGTCAGATTCTGTTGCAGTTTACTATAAGGGAAAGTCTGAAATGTACATCAAAATAGGAAGCATGGCCTATAACAGTCATAAAGCTGTGGTAGCTATCTTAGTAACAATATGGCTAGGCAGGCAAAAAAATATTTCCTTCCTTCGTAGGTTCCCCAGAATTTCCCAATGGGAAATGCAAATGTTTCACACACATGAAAGTTACATGAATTTGCATAACGTGAGCTCAAGGGACTGTAAAAAGGAGCAGTGGTAAACCTTCTGTGATCACACTTGCCTTTCCTGCTCTGACTCATGTACAAAAAAAAAGGATGAAGATCCAGCTGTTCTAAATCACGCTTGGTGCCTTCATTGTCTTGGAATGAACAGTTAATTGCTTTATTTAGCTATTCACTTAGTTCAGTATATTACTCTGCACTTCAGCTGCCACTCAGTTGAAGAAGATGTGGTGCTGGGGGGGAAAACACATTTAAGGATATCGCATAAATGTGCAATTGTTTCCTTCTGTGCAGAACAACAACCTGCCTTTGAATTTCAAAACAGCCACCTTGCCACTAGAATTGGAGAAAAAACTCTGATTTGCACACATCTACTTGTTGGACTGGCCATGTTCAAATGATCTGCATGAAGTAAGTCCCAGGGGGAAAATGAATTAATCTCCCTTGGTAAAAATTTCAGAATACTTCGCTCAGAGTGGTTTTGTTATATTCTTGCACTTCATTCTCATAGACTGGCTCCCACATGACCATAAATAGTTTATTTAGTTTAATTAATTTATCTTATTATAGTTGCTGTTTAAGGAAAACAAGTCTGCAATCTCTGGGAAAATCACTGCCTCTGAAGAGAGGCAGTAAAAAGCAGAAATATATTAGCATTATTTTCAAGTGAGAGTAGTAGTACAAACTGGTCTGTTCACAATTTCAAAATTAAGAACAGGTTTGTACTTTGAATACCAATACAAAAAGAAATACTAAAAATTTAGAAATAAAGTAGGTTTATGAGGTTTGAGTATAAAATTAGACTTTAACTTGGCTCTAGAACTCATCTATCCTATTTTGTATTTAGGAATTTTTTTTACTACTCTACCTCACTCACAAGATAAATTGTCATCCTTTTTGATAGGCACTCTAACTTGCTCAGAAAGAACTCAGTGATAGATATTCCACTACCTTACAGTCCAATATTCCAGTGTCTTTATTAGAAAGTGATTCCCAATACTAAACATGGAAAAGTTTGCTATAGTGTAAATCCACTACATATCCTGCCCACAGTCAGCATGGATTACTCTTGTTTCCGAGAACTTTTGATGTGCTGAAAACTTTGTTCCTGCATTTCCGTCCTTCATTCTCGTCTTCTTTTCAATGTCAGTTGTTTCAGTTCTTTCTGAAATGACAGTTTTCTAGACCTTCTTTCTCCTTATTGCCATCACATGTAATAACTCATTTTTGAAGTTTAAATTGAATTTAAAATTTCATTAAAAAACTCAGAAATCCTGAACAAAACATAACACTGTATTTCAGATCAAACAAAATGTGCCTTTGGTCTGAAATGATTTTGTCAAGTTTGGTTTGAGTAGGAAGAGAAGAGAAGAGAAGAGAAGAGAAGAGAAGAGAAGAGAAGAGAAGAGAAGAGAAGAGAAGAGAGAAAAAATTATTTTAATTTGACCACAGTATACTTTTCCTTTATGATTTTGTAGTTAAAGGGATTAGTTGGAAGACCAATTATTTTTGTATCTCTGCAGAAAAAATGTGTGCACTCATGTTTTGTGTCTTTCAAAATGAGGAAGCTTTGCCCAAACTCAAACATGAAAATGTAAACTCTTTCAATAAGCTCAATATCCAAATAGTTAAGATACAAAATCTACACTTATAACTTACTCATAAAAAATTGGTTTGCCAAGATAGCCATATACATATTTTAAAACTACTTTTGAAAATGTCAATCAGTTTATAAATGTTTTGTCCACATCCTCCAGTACTTCAGGGTTATTTCCTACACCGTATTCTGCAATGCTTTGTCAGCGTCAGTATTAAGTAACTGTCAAGTCATTCTAGCAACACAGCTATTATTTTATTCTTCAGATGGTTCTGTCTGTACTTAACATTATGATTTTCCATCTAACTTGTCTTTTTTTTTTGTTTCCACTCTTTTTCTCATTTGAAGCAACTGTATTAAACACAGTGCTGGGTCTTACAAGGACGAAAGACCACATAGCACCCCTTTGATCATACTTGCTTAGATTCATATACTTGCTTGTATTAATCTTCTGACCAATGCATTCCATATACTCACATCTCTTAGGATTTGTCATTTGGATCAGCAATTTAGGAAAGAGAGAAATAAACATAATTTATATTATAGCAAAAAGTGAAGATGGGAAAGAAAAATGTCACTGTCTATGACTCAGACTGATGATTTTCAACTCTTCATGCTACATTTGAAAAGTGACAATGTTGATGCATGACAAGGTACAAATAACCATTACTTGCAACGATGTCTTTGTCATTCCCATGAAAATGCCTGTGTGGGTTTTATTAGAAGAAAAAAAAACCACCCCTGTTTTAAAATCTCTTTAAATATATTTCTGGGTTTAATAAAAGCATTAGTGCTGAATATCATCCTACAGTGCAAGCTTTTTCAGCACTTACAATACATGTACCTTTTAATCCTAAATAGAATGAAGAGCACATACCCTTTAAAACTGAATTTTAATAGCTGAAATGTCTGTGGAGAAAAAAGTAGAAAATACAAATGGTCTTAACCAACTGTTACCCAACTCATTACATCATCATTGATGCAAAATAACTAGAAAACATGAGCATATCATTTAGGGCATGCTATCTGTATGGGCATATGTAGAAAAATGATATACCACATTCAATTGACATACATTCACATTATAATGGTGTCAGTTGAGGAAGCCACATCTCTACCTGTACAGCACTGCAACCTAAACTGTTTTCCATTTTGTAGATTTCTTTTAAAAAAGAATGAATGACAACAAATATATCCTAGTAAACTCAACCATTCTAAGCTGCTCTAAGCAGTTATGACAAGCTTCTGATATTGGTACCCGCTGAGTGCTTGACATAAAAAGGAAGGAAGGACTATTTCCCAAAAAAGCACAGGAAAAGAAATCTGAATATCTTACGTTCTATGCAATTCTCAAAAGCACTAGTATTTAAATCATTGCTTTCAGTACCTATAATCCTAAACAATAAATTCACAGCAAAATTACAAGTTCATCTCAATGACTCTTTTTGAACAATATTTTGAAACTAGACATTAAAACTTTGTAAAAACCAACTCATAAATGAGTCGTCAGTCAGGGCATTGAGAGCTGTAGTATTCAAGAAACATAACTTAGCATCCCAGGCTCGCATTTGGAAATCCTTTGTTTCTTACTAAATCCCCGATTTCTTGAACTACTTCAATGAATCATTTAGCCTTGTTAGGGTTCAGTCCAATCTACTGTTGATGGGAGACTTTCAACTTCAAGTGCAGTTTTGTAAATAAATGCTTTGAAGATTTCTGTTTGTTCAGTTAATGTGGTGATGTTAAAATGACAGAAGCTTTTTAACTAAGAAGGAAGAAAGCTTTTCTTCTGCTATTAGAAAAGTTATTTTAAGTTTTACATTTTCTCGGGTTTTATATACAATTAAACTAATGCACTGCAGAGTTTTAATGCTCTGTGAGTCATAGCTAATTGCAAATGTACATTCACTTTTGGAAGATCTAGTCCAAATACAACCCTCACACAATGAGACACTTACTTCTGTTCATAGCAGCTCTGTTTCATATCCAAAAAGATTTCTATGGAAAATATTCACATTAGATGCACTTCCTCACACACACCGCCCCCCACACCAAAAAAAAAAAAAAAAAAAAAAAAAAAATCTAAGTAAGAGAATTCATAATCTCAGTGAAAAGCACTGAGATTCTTAAGTACTAAAAATGTTTGTATGAGAATTTGTTAATTCTCTAATTTTAGGATCCTCTGCATTTTCTTTAATTTGAACACTAACTTGATGAAGATAACTGTGTGCTGTGTACTGGAATACAGTATATATTTCAGTAACTATATAATAAATTAAATCCAAACATGGACTCCTACTATCAAAGTTCCTAATTTATGCCTTCAGTACAATACGCAGTGGTGTGGAAACCCAACCAAAGGCACAGCAATCATTTACAAACCACTTGAGACTAAATAGTCAATAGTTCTTGTATGAATCTTTTGTACAGAGGACTGTTTCATCTGCTGAGATAAAGAAGACTTCCTATTGATAAATTAATAGCAAGCTACATGTTGAATAACTCCTATATCTGAATCATGTGCATGTAAAGTAATTATATTATAATAATTTATGAAACACCTAGAACATGTGAGTAGGCAAGGAATATTTATGTCTTTCACAATCATCAGCTTTCTGAAGCTCCACATCAGCTTTGTTCTGCACAACTAAAGTCACAAAAAGTGTTAGTCTCAAATTTTTTCAATCCATGTATGCATGTTTAGCAAGACTATTTTTCTGACCTTGCATGTACATTGCTCCTTATCAGAAGTAGTGTGTTTCAGTTTCACTGAAGTGTAGTGTGGCATGAATAATCTGGCTATGAAACCATAATCTCCACAAAGAATGCAACATTTCAACAACTAAGTCAGGAAGCCAAAATTACCATCTTAAGATGCAATAATATCACCCTTCAACCCCTTGGAAAAACATCCCTAAGTAAATAAAATAAGAAGAGATGAGTTTAGGGGTAGAAAGATCAAATATGGACTTACCTATAAAATTTTATTATTGTTAACTTAATCTATAACTGTGTAATTACAGGCATTTTTATCTTCTTCTCTAGTAATCATTAAGAAATACTATGTTCCATACTATGCAGACATTAATATTTAAAGCAGTATTGCTCAGGAAAATAATAGGAGAATTAAAGCTGATAATATTGCATTATTTTAAGAAGAACTTGAGGGAATTTCACTATGAAATTGCTGATATATTCCAGAGGATCTAAATACTGAATTGACAAATCCAGTTGCCTTCATGGACAGCTATCCGAAACACCTTATGTTCACTCTGGTTTCTTTTAGTGAAGTATGTTGACATGCTTTCTATTTTACTAACTAGCTAATAGGTGGTAAGAAGAACTGCAAATAGCAATGAACAAGATTCAAGAAATTTCTATATTTATAAAGGATCAAAAGGCATCAAAAGCTGTAATCAAATGTAATATTGAGACACAAAGTAAAAGTGAAAGATTTTCTTCTATTCAATACTCAAAGAAAAAATGAGTCAGCATTAAAATTCAATTCTTATTTCTGCATCTGCATGCATAAGAATGGGTATTAGTTACTCATCAATAAAAGTATAGATGGACAGACCATCATTAAGTAGTTTTGTTAAACTTTGCAAAACATATCTCAGCAATCATTAATAATAAGTAGAAGAAATATTTACTTGAGATCATTGGGTCACAAAGGGCTGGATAAATATGGTGACACGTTCTTGGCATGACTGAGAAATGAGTTTTGGGCTGGTTGAAAGCCCCCATATGTGTCCTGCAAGTCCAGCTAATGAGGCAGGACAATCATTAAACCTGGCTGAATTAATATGACATGAATAGGAGAATGTGCAGATGCAGTGACAGAGATGAAAGTAGGTCACATTCTCACAATTTAAATAGAAACAGTCTAGACAGCATTAGCATGAGCCTTGTAACTCTTGTACTAAAACCCACAACACAAATCTGTAACATCTATTATCACTGATAATAAATATAAGAATAGAAAAACAAACATAAAAAGATCATAGAGATACGTAAAATGAGAAAAAAGAAAACTTACTTTAGCTTTAGCTGGCATTCAGTGAATTAAAAATATTTACAGCATATCCAGTAAACAATATGATTTCTAATATGATTTAAAAACCCTGATTTAACAATCATTTTGAGGTCATATCTTTCACTTCAAATGCTGGTGACTGTAACAAAATGTTATCTCTGTTTGTATATATAAAATAGTAAAAAATATTGCATCACAGTGAGAACAGAGTAACAATATTTTACAAGAGTATTCAAAAGGTTTTTCTCTAAAACTCTTGGTAGAATGTACAACTTTAAAAAAGCAACAAACAATCGACCAAAAACATATTGGCGTAAAGGAGTAAGAAGTCATTGTCCATTCTTTTCCCTCACCTTCACTCTTTTCTTTGCTCTTTTGAAAAAGATACTAATGTCATGTTGAGTGGACATGGGAAGCAGCAATGAGTTGATGAAGACAAACAACTAAATATAAAATGCCAAAATATGAAAAATATTTGTGTTTTTTTAAAAAAATATTCTAATACAGAAATGTTCTCAATTTAAATTAATGGAAGAATAATGCTCACACAAAATAAACAGCTCTATGTTGTGATTATCATTCAATACCTATATAATATGACATTTTAAAAATATCTGATATTTTTGCAAAAAATGAAAATCAATTTTGTAAAAGAAATGTTTTAGCAAAACTTTGCCTTTACTTTGGGGAAAGGAATAACAAGGCAGAGAACAGATAAGAGGTAAAAATTATATGCTGTGTAGTTTTAGAGATGGAGATCAATGTATTAAAAAAATTAGACTTCAAAAAATAAATTTGAAAATTAAAATTTGAAATTAAATAAATGAGATAATTTAAATTCAAATGTTTTAAAATAAAAAAAAACTTTTTTTATATAATAAAGTATGCATTCCTGCTTACCTATTAAGTTCTATAGTTTTTTTAAGGGTAGAATAGATTAATTTTCCTGGCATTCCTAAACAAATATTTATGCTGTTTTCAATGAGGTAGAAGCCCCTTTGCAACACAGTTAGGAAAGCAATAAAGACTATTCTAAAAAGGGAAGTCAAATTTTAGAATGTAGAAACAAATGTTTCAGCTTTAATGATTTTTAAGAACTACCATTAGAACAGATATTGACTTTTTTTTTTCTATGTTCATATAATTTCTCAGCAACTTACTGATTTATCCACTGGATTTAGCCAAATACATATATATATACACACTAGCTTTTTATAGTTTTTAACTATCCTTTCAAGACACATGTATCGTTTTGGCCTCCACAACCACAACTGTTGAAGCAGCAAGATTCTCAAATGTGAAAGGACCGATGTCATAAATCTCGTATCTCAAGATGAAACCATAGAAATAATTCATATTTTCAAGCTCTCCTTGAGTCAAAAAGCCAACTAAATATTTTATATATTAAAACCACAAGCTTATTTCCAGATAAGTTTCCAGAAAAAAAATAAAAAAAATTACTTGGAGAGTTCTGAGAAGTAGACTGACTACATTATACAACCCAATATCAAAAGCTACACAACTTGAAAGACATCTGTCTTGGACATATTTTTTATATGATTGTTAGTCACGGATTTAAAACAAGATTCTCCCAGTGAGATTAAACAGCTTAACAGCCAGATGCTGCAGTGCAGTATCTGGCATATGTAGGGTTGATAATGTTACCAACTTTGAAGTGAACAGGAGAGACTGCAAATGTTCCAAATCATTACAACCAAAACAGCAGAATGTATAGGTAAAAAATTTTAGTTGAGTAGTGTGTGGCTTAAAGCAAAAGTAAATACCAACTGGTACATCGACATTTAGACTATATGGGTTATTCTGATATCCAGCTATTTTACTTCCAACTATTCAAAATTACATCAGTGTCGGAAAATAGACCTCTGCAGTCCACTTAGGAAGATGTGTCATTTCTTCTTGTTCTGAAAATCTTGAGAACTCTCTAGATAGGCCAATAACAAAGCTTTCCAATCTTACTGAAAAGTATTAGAAGTATAGAAAGTTGATTCTTCTATTCTCATAGACTGGCTTTATTCAAACAGGGCCAAAAAGATGGCCTAAATTGTTACTGATGTTAATAAATTTGTGAAAATTATAACATTTAATAGAAAACATTCAATTTTTATTAATTTTAATGAGATCTGCCTAATATAACGCCTCAGAGAGAAGGCTCCCCCCAGATTTCCAGGGTTAGTGGCTCCAGGACATGAACAGGCAAATTACATCTCAGACACTGCTACAGTAATTTTGCAGGTAACATAAAAATATTTTTGTTTTCATTGCAAAGTAGCTTTCTGGACCCATCTTCATTATGGATAAGTGACATGAATAATGTCCTGATCTCCTTCATCAAAATACCTCATTTTGTAGTCAATAATGCAGCCTGTAAAAATTTATCTTTCCTTAATTTCAGGAGCAGAAAGTTTCAGCAAAACAATGCCAGCTGATATTTTCAAAATTTCCAAAGTCAAAAAACCTCACCTGTAGTATCCAGTAAGTACTGCTGACTATTTTTTTCAGCTGTGCAAAATTTAATGAAAAACAAATCCACAAAAACTGTTCCTGGGAGAACATTCCCAATCCCTTTAACAAAATTTCGGGCAACTGAAAACCACCTGCAGGCAAAGACCTATACATTATTCTATTATTTTCTTACAAGTCACATACAGCAATTAGGATGTCACCCATTCTTCCCCTTACAATTACAACAACACCAGTGCTTTTCTCCCAAGCAATTTACAATATGGACTGGCAGGCCAACAATTATGTTCTTATAGATGGGGGGTATATTATATGCATTGCTGCACTGGTAATAGTATAGAAAAATCTTTACTAGTAAGTCAGTAGGAGGAAATTCTCCATCTACCCCAGCAAGAAGACAGCATTCTTTATCACCTATATGAAATACATTAGCAGGTTTGTCTTACCTCTCAAGGGAAAGATGCCAGTGTCATAGGCAACATCAAGTTTAGAGCACTGTCTAGCATTTTTTGCAGTGAGACAAAGACTGTGACGCCCACAGAGAAAAAGGTTACGGTTCAACTCCTAGAAGCAGTCCCTCTGGAGACCTCTTATGGGGTTTACAGAATATCAGAAGATTTTGCTGTTCCTGTCTGCTAGACTTGTGCTGCAGATAGCAGGATTTCAGTATACAGTTTGCCTCTTTCTATCAGCTCCTAAATTCAATTAAAAGTGCCTATGGCACTTCTCTGCTAGGAAACATTTAGCACTGCCACAGACACTCGTTCCGAGAAGAAGTCATTTGAAGGCACCAGAGTGCTTTTTAAAACCTTTTCTGTATATTCATGAATGCCATAGTCCACAAGTACTTGCACACAATCACTGTTAGAAAAAAGTTTCTAATGGCCTCCACACACTGACCTAGAGATGACAACCGAAACGAAACAGTGCCCACGGCTGCTTTTGATTACAATTCTGTTACTTTGATAAAGCACCTCTGGCCATGTTCATATTTTACACAAGACACACTTTTCCTTCTAAGTTGTGTTTTTTTCCTTATATATATTATAGCAGCTCAAAAGAGAACATTGCAGCCATATGTTCCATTCTGGCCAGTAAGATCTCCCATGAACATACAACTAAAATCTATCTGACATGCCATTTCAGTTTCAAAGACTCACCTTATCTCTTTATCTACTGACATACAAGCAAATCCATGGCTACACCAACCTATACTTTTTGTGATACAGTAAAGACCTCCAATCAGTGGAGCATAACAGGGCCATTCTCCTTGCCCACATATCTGCTACATGTCATTTACCCAGAAGAAAAACAGCATTTTAGGTCACCTACAGATTCCCATACAAGTTAATTGCTTTCTGAGGCAATGAGAACAAAGACTTGAAATTTAGCTGAAGCTTAAATCTTTACCCTGAATGAATAATTAGTATATTTTTCAAACACAAATAATAAGATTCCAAGGAATCCTTCTAATTTGCAAGGAAGTGCAAATTTTCTTTTGGTGAATATGGTTGCCACTGCCCCGTATTATTCTTACATGAAAACAGTGACTTCAATTCCTCTCCTAAGTCAAGCACAAACAATATCTTTCCAGTAAGTTCAGTTTTTGTCAGAGCTCCATGTTGAGATGATAGTAGTAAAACTGCAATTCTGATGTATAAATGGAAATGTATTTATCCAAATTCTACCTTCATTTGCACCCAGAGAACTTAATAGGAAGTAAATTGTTTTCATATTTTTCATTGTGAAATTATTATTTTAATTTGCAACAGAAGCTATAATAAGACACAAAACCTACCATAAACACTTCATCCCTCAAAACCTGATCAAGAAGCAAAGCCAGAATGGGATTAGACAGTAGATGTGAAAAATATAAATGTTCATTTAGTTAACCTATTTGAAGGTGCTTTCCCAGTTACATTCATAACCATCAGTCAGGTAATTATAGAAGATAAAATACTATCTGCTGGTGGCTGTTTAGTAGCTTACATGAAAACAGATGGTGATCTCAACTTCCTGATTTCCAAACATTTTTGAGAGGTATCTGCTATTTAGCTGATTCAGAAAAGAAGCCAGTGACAGGCTGGGTCACAACTCACCCACTGAAAGCAATTCCTTCTGACTCAGTTATTTCAGTAGAGAAGGAAGCTTTCTTCAGTTTCTAGTTTGTCAGTCCAATAGGTTTTAAAATATTTCCTATGATTCATATAAAAAAAAGAGAACACAGTGAAGAACAACAATGAAAGATGCAGAATTGCTTGAAAACACTGAGATTATTGAAAGGGAAAATAGTAGTACATAAACCATTTTTTTTTCATCTTTCAAGAAAAATGCATTTATGATGGGAGTGGCATTTAATAAGGTTCTAATAGAAAATTCTGACCAACTGCCATATTCAAACAGTATACTGAAAAATCTTAAGGAATTCCCTGACAATCAGACAAACATCTTCCAACTATTGTTTCTGCAATGGCTAACTGCACAATTCATATTTAAAAGCATGATTAAGAGTATTAAGAAGATAAATGCAATTTCAGACTATGAGAGCATAGTCAATAGATTAATTTTACTTAGAAGACAAATTTGTCCCTAGGTGAAAAGTGTTTATCTCTTGCGGTAGTTTTAAGTCAATTCCATTATATCTCTTGGTAAAGAACACACCGGTAACAAAGTGAGGTTATTAAGTAGAGACAAGTCTTAAAAGATAACTGACTTTTGGCAGTCTTTCTAATTAGTCTATCCTTCTTCTTTAGTTACACAATCTTAGAAGTAGGATGTTCAAGTAAACGAAAGCTGCTGTATTTACAACTTCAAGACGAATCCCAGCAGTCCTTCATCATTTAGTGTGTAATCACTACTTGTGGAATCAACTATTGAAGGCTGTGGCTATGCTGAAGGCACCTGGCTATGTTCCTAACCGCACTCAGATGAAACAGGGCAGAGATGAGAACACTACTATGTTCTTCCCAGGTGTTATTCTGGCTTCTGTCATAAATCAAAGCTAAAAAGATTCTCTGATTTTTCAGTGGTTGCCAATAGAAACGATTAGCCACTTCTTTCAGGGTGGGTGCCTGAGATGTAATAGGATGCTACCAAGAATACTCTTTTTCCTAGAATTATGCTGGCATCAACAGGAGAAGAAATAAAGAATTATTTTCTGCTCTGAACCCTCATTCTAATGTAAATGCATGACTTTCTTTAAAAGAAGAGTGGGGGCAAACTTTTAGCCCGGGGCCTGAGACTTCCAGGTCTTCCTGTCCCACTGCATTTATGCAGGAGGCTCACATTAAAACTCCAGTTGTTTGTAGTCACAGCACAGACACCTGCTAACATATCTGGGGAATTTGGGCCTAAAGAAAAGAGGAATCGGTTAACTCGTTTATATCAATCCCTTTCTGCTACCTCTTCAGCTTCTGAACACCGCCAACAACAGAGCTGAGAGGCAGTCTGCTGTTCAGGCTTCCACAACTGCCTGACCTTTCCTCTAAGCACATTAGCCTACAGCAGATCCAGCCAAGGCTGCCTTTTGGGGCCATGGACTTTGTTGAGTTTTATCCTACCGTCAGTGTTCTGAGCCCCAGGCAAATCCTTCAATGCTGCTCTTCTTATCACAAAGTAATTACCTGGCCTTTCTTCAGGCCAGTTTGAATTCATGGGTGGAACTCACAGAAAAGGTTAAGGAGTCAAAAAAATCAAATTAGAACTTGTTTTCAGTCAGTTTTTCTGTCTTCATACCAGATGGAGTCAGCAACTTGAGAAGTCTGACAAGCAACTTGACTGAGTCTATCAGATGGTCAACTGATCACTTTCATGTTTGCCAAAAAGTTTAGGGACAAAAAACAGAAGCATATTCTATTGAAATTAAAATACATAGACTAGAGACAGATTTCTGAAATGACACAGTAAAACACTGGAGTGGGAGGATTTTTTGCATAAGAACGAGAGACTTTTCTCTCTAAGCAGAGTGAGTGGTGACTATGAACGTTAAACAGTTTCATGTGGAGTTTTAGTCAGGGGAAGCACTTTGTAAACCAGAAAAGAAGATATTTCTCTGAAGAGCTGATTTATACTGTCTCCAAAAGACAGTATTTGATTAATTACATAGAGAAGCATGGACTAAGAAGTCCTGGAATACCCGTATGTTATGCTCTGACTTGTTCCAAGCACACTTTTGTTCAGATCATGTTGGACAAACACTGAAATCTGTGATTTTTGCAGATCACAACTTGATTAATTTCAAATAGGTTCAAATTGCTGAGCTACCTGAATTTATTAATTAGAGATGCTGTCATACTCAATGCAGATCCAACAGGATCTTTCAGCAGCCTTTCATTGAGGGCTGCTGTGCCCCCCCCCCCCTTTCCCCTTACTAGGCAAGAGGCTTAGAGAGAAGATATACTTAGACAAATATTGCCAATAATCTTTTTGTTAAATATACTGCAACTCTCTAACCTTTCCAAATAACACAGTAAGAAATGACATAGTAAAGAATAAGGATAATAAATACTACATTGGATGCTCTGATATTTATCCCATTTCACATGAAATTGATTTAAACTTAAAAATCAATGCAACCTCCCCTGCCCATCTGTTGATATCTCAAATTCTGAGATGTAGAAAAAGATCAAAACCTCATATTTGTGTTCTTAGGAAAAAAAATAATTTTCAGATTGCTTGTGTAGAACCTTCTCTAAGAATGTTATTTTGGTTAAAGTTATAGTAATTCCTGTTATCGGATGAAGACAATGTGCAAATAATGAAAGACATACATAGCTATTTATTTCCTCTCCACCCATATCGTTTTTGTATCAAGAATTAGTCAAGACTATTACTTATAAGGTATTTTCATTTCTATGTTTCATAATGGGCTCTATGTCAGCTCGATAAGACTAAGATCTAAAATTGTATAACAGTATTTAAGTTATATTCATGACTGAAGGAAGCAGATTCACTTCTGAAAGCAAAAGCCCTCCAGAACAAAACATTCAAACACATGCAGTTGCTTTTTTAAATTCCTCCATCTTTACATATAGCCCATGTGTTGTAATTCACACACAGACTCTGTGTATGTATATATATATATATACACTATATACTGTGATGCATCTAAGGAGTTACCAGCATAATACAGTAGTCTTCCTTTTATGGAAAAAGTAGCAGAGATGACTACTGATGTTATTACACTAATATTAAAGAGTTTACTATTCTCAGATTTTTCCTTCTTAAGCAGATTGTTTTTTAAAATAAGCTATTTCAATGTCATGTTTTTATAAATTAAACCATAGTTCACTTCCCCCTCCTCTGTAGTATGTACTTTATTGACTAATTCATGTAGATTTAATAGTGTGCTTGTGCTATATAAGTGAATAATTTTAAATTGGCCATCTGCCCTAGAAAATACTTCAGTATAATACATCTCCAAGGCCATACTCAGGCTTGCACTCAGAGACATCAGGGAAGAAATCTAATGGAACTTTATGAGGGTAGCAGATGTTCATTCCTGCTGTTTCTTGTTGGTGACATCTGAAACTTTGGTCTTTTACCACTAAGAAATCCAAGAACAGAAGAAGTAACAATAGCAGCATGCAAACTTCCTGCAAACATGTTACTAATAAGATCATTATTAAAAGAAACTGGTAGCAAATTATGTGCAGGCAATTCCAGGAACTTCTTTAGTAGTTTACTTCTCTTTGGTACATTCCCTTCCCTTCTAAACAGAACTCAGAATTGACCTATTGGTCAGGCTTATTTTAGGAAAGCTAAACACCTGACACTGTGTAAGACTTTTGGGGCTGGAGGGTCTCTACATAATCAGAGGGTTCTTGTGATGAAGTATCTTCAACTAGAGCACAGGTATTTACTCACCTATTTACTCCTGTTGGACCTAAAATTTACTGAGTAGAATGGTTGTTGTTTTCATTCATGTAAAGTTGTTTTTTTAAAAATATTTACATATATATCTTTATGTCAGATTCAATGGCTGATACCAGAAAATTTTATGTCTGTTTTGTAGCAAAAACATCGCATAAAAATATTCATGTACGTAAATGATTTATAAGCCTAAGTTCTGTTTTCCAAAATGACAATAGCACTTATCTAAAATGAATTGATTGTCAATGGGGCTCTGGTTTCTACTTATCTAATTAATTTATGATTATGAGATTTAGGGTCCTAAGTCACATAAGAACCGTTAGCAAGTTTCTATTAAGGATTCATGAATAATTAAATCAACAAAGAATAAATGAACAATTATGTGACAGATACACTGAGGAATGAAAAGTTATTAGCAAGGATTGCTTGTAGTTGTCTGCTGATGCACCTCCATTCTGGTCTCTGGACCATCACTTCTAAACAAAACATTCCCAAGTATTAACCTTTCTAGGAATAAATACAATTTTATCATATCAATGGAATTTAACACTATCTACTATTGATCTTATTGACAGGGCTTTTTTTGGAGGGGAGAAAGAGGATACAGGGATGACAGTTACCATGATAATTTCAATGAAGTGAAAGGAAGTTCCAGGTTTCAATAAAGGAAACTAGACATTTAACATCTGTCAAGATCCATACAGATCAAAACATACAGCGAGAACTGTTATCAACAGGTAAAATCTTTTAGATTTATACCATATACATAAAAAAATCTCACTAGCTTCCATTACTCAAATGACTGTATATGTAATCTGGGAGGGAAGATGAAAGGGGAAGAAGACTCCTGCAGTTTTCCAGCTTTCTTTTTTTTTTTTTTTTTTGTTAACAGTCACTACTATATTAAACTCTGCAGTACTAGAACCTTTCAACTGACTTCACTGGGCTTTAGATTAAGTTTTCAGTGACCAGTGGGGAAGAGAAAGAAATATAATGCATTATGTTAAGAATTCAGACTCCTGCAATGATAACTTAGTGTGAAAATACATTCACATGGTATTTGCAAAACTTCCTTCTTCATAGTTCACTTCACAGTACATGTACATATGTACATTTTAAAGGGTTACATCAACTGGAAAATAGAGACAAGACCAAAAGAAAAATTTCTTGACTATATTGTTACAAGGAAACATTGAACTCCCTCCACAGTCCACGGCATTCGATCAGAATATTGTTCTATGCAAAGAGCAAATGAAAGGCACAGCAGAACAAAATTATTCATGATATTACTAGAGGTGACAATAATAATTACAGAAGTTGAAATTCTTCTCCTTTTATGTATTCCCCCCCTTCTATGCATTTACATCTCATTTTCAAGATAATTTGGTTTCTAGCCAAATACTTTTGTTTCAGTATTTGCAAGTTTTCATTTTTGTTGTTATGACTTATTGTGGGCAATGCAGCAGTAAAACAAAGTGAACAACCAACCTCCAAACAAATATGTGCAAAATCAACCTCATTTCCATGTAGTCATTTCTTTTTGCCTTAGCAATTTTCCACCTTATTTGAGCTCTTATGCTTAGTGTGTTGTACAGCTTGATTGAATGGGGAAATCACTACAGCCCAGAAATGTTCTTTCACATACCCAGTTCCTAACTATCCCTCTTAACCTGTATTTAATTTTTTTACATGAAAGAAAAGAAAAAGGTCTTTATATGAGTAAAACCAAAGTCTCTCCAGAACATTGTTCTATCTGTTGTTGTCATCTATCAGCTCCCTTAACCTTTATTCAGTAATGCATTTTTTTAAAAAACCTGTTTTGCTATGTTCTGTGAAATAACGGGGCCACAGACACTGTTAACCAGTGATGCCTCCTCATTTTTGTTGAGGAATTATATTCTGATTCCCTGTCCTGACTTTATTAGACTCCAAATGCACACAAATAGCCTTAATGGCATAATAAAGTATTGTGGGCCAAATGAATGCATCACTGATAATGAACTAACTAAGCTCGAGAAATTCACTCTTTTAATTCACACATTTGAGCTCTAGACTTTTAATCTTCTAGATAAATCCTCACAGTTGGTTGGTACAATCTCCAAATCAATCCTTTTGAAATTTCATCTAAAAAATGCCATAATGCAACACAACTGCCTTTTGGCTAAACTGCTACTAAACTTCTCCTAAACTACAGCATAAGAAGAAACTTACCTCAAAATATCATCTTCCAGGATAAGCTATGTATGTGTGCTTTGAAAGTTAGTGACTAAGAATAAAAGTCAAATTAATAGATGGATTAGATAAAACTATATTAAGGATAAATAAAGTATTGATAAACTTGATAAATCATGATATTACTCTAGTGTGCCACAACACAGAATGACATATGGTAGACTCAAATGTCATTTAGAATGCTCTAATGTGCTACAGACTTGAATCAGCCTCGTGATATCACAGGAATCCAAAATAACAAAATAAAAAACTGGAAGAATGGTCTCTAGTAGCAAAAACTTTCAGCTTTTAGTTCTAGTTAACCAATATAAGATTACAGAAAAAAAACCAAAACAAAACCAAACCCACAACCCAGTAAATAGTATTACTACCTTTCTTCTTTATCCTTATAGCAATAAAAATACCTCTTGACTTAAATAATTGAACACTTGCTAGGAATGGGGGCCAGGATAAATTTCAAAGGAAGGCTGTTAACTGACATTCAAATTATTAATTTCTGCAAATTAAGATTAATGTCATTGATTCAGCCAGGAAGACCAGTCATCATGCAATCTCATGTATGAACATACATAAAAACAGTAAAATTTTCTGCTTTGGATACTGTAGAGTACCAAGAACATATAACTGAGACTTTAAAATCCTGTATCCATAAATACTTTCTTGGTCCGATTTACAAATAGTGGTTTTTAAAACACTGGATGTTTGTATATGAACAATAGTCCTCCAGTTCTTTAAAGAGATTTTTTCTATAAACAAGTCATAAACATTTCTTTTCTTAAATATTTTTCATGTCAAAAGACATATTTAGTCAAAACTGACTTCATACTTTTGAGTTATGTGTATAATTTCTCTGCTTCTAGTAGAAAAATAAGTATAATCAGAAACATGGTAGAAGCATATATGATGTAATGGTTAACAGAGTAACACAACCATTCAATAAATCATATGCTGCAGTTGTCATACACATTTTCACTTTCATGAGATCAGGGCTATACCTTCTGTCCCAAAATCTACAATCTTCACAAGTTGTCAGGATTTGACAAGAGGCTCATCTAGAAAAGCATCAGAAAACAAAAATGAATTATTTGCTCCATGTAAGCACTTGACAGCTGGATCTCAATTGAAACATGACCCTGAGAAATGAAGGAATCTGCATTGCAGTGATAATATCAGTTTCCATTTCACACAGACCAAAGAGCGAGTAAGTGAAAATGCATGTTTAAAAAGAAATAAAAAAAAAATATTTCATAGACTTGACTTCTAAAGCAAAACAATGGTGGTTAGTGTATTTAATGCTATCTAAACTGGCAACCCTGGAGTCTGGTATAATTTTCTTTAGCCAGAATGCAAGCAGAGTGTCTCACAAGCTTTCCAATGAAGTAAAGCATGTAAGAACCATTTACAGAGATGACAGGGCATTAATTAATTCAAAAGGCCCTGAAAAGACTGTTAGGAAGGACACTACATTAACAGAATTTTTATTGTATCAGCTGTAATAGATCTTTTACATTAGTTCTCCTATTTACACAGCTCTCAATAATCACTTGCAATCGCTTGCATTCATTTCCCTGCATGACCCCAGAAAGTGGTCCAGGCTCTATACCACACAATGCGACACAAAATGAACCAACCAGCGAACCGAAAAGGTCCTTACCACTCTAATAGTGGGTAAAAGTTCCTTTGTAACCTCAACCACTAATTAGTGATTGCTATAGCCCTGACACAATTGATCTCAGATATGTAACTATCACAAGCAATACTTTTTCCATCCATTTGATTCCAGAGACAGTTTTTTAAAATTTCAAAGGAAGGAAAACACACTAGCCCCTGTTTTTGTTCCACCCAAGACATCAGGTTAAAAAGCATGTCTGTATAATATATATAATTTATGCTTCAAACCAAATAAATATCATGAAAACACTGTGAATAGACAATGATCAAGTCTTCTTGAGGATATAAGCAGATCAAACATTCATCAACTTACTACGTCACAAGAGGACAGGAACAAATGAAAAGGCTACAATTGGAAAAAGGCTCAAACATGTTAAGAAAAGAGGTTATCAGAATCAGAGTCTGTGAGGCCAAGGGATCCTGTAAGTCTAGGAGAGGTTTTTAGAAATGGGCTAGATAAATACATGTCAGGAATTAGTTATATTTCATCTTACTTTTGAAGACAGAGATGGCCTAATTGACCTCTTTAAATGTCCTTCAGTAGAGCTGCACCCATCCTGAGTACTTGTTGTACTACTTGTAGTGGGTTTCCTTGCTGTATAATACTGTGAAAATCTATTTAGTGAGTGTCATTGTCTTTTAAAATATTAATTTAAACACAAAATATCTAATCCTATTAAAAATATTTCAACAATCTTTGGTATTATACTAAAAATAATTCATCTAGACAAGAAGCAACATGAGAGACATTATTATTTCTAGCTGAACAACAGACAAAGCTAGTGACAAGCAAATGTAGACAACCTATCAGCCATGTATCTCTTTTCTTTTAAATGGCAGTGCAAAAAAAATGGATCATTTCAAAATAAGTATTGGGAAAGTAGAATACAGAAAAATACAGAGACCTGCTACCAGCCAGCTGGAAAAATTTTCTTCTTTACTTGCCTGGGTAAAGTGTTTTTAAGGATTCAAGCTGCAAACATGTTGATGTAACCTGAAGATCATTTCACAATTTGACATATACAGAGAGCAAGAGCTGAGGCAAGAGCGATGTACGTGGCTCCCAGGAGGATAATCCACCTGAGTTATAACATTTTCAGATGTGCTGCATAATGTAAGTATTAATAGGACACAGGTGCCTTTGCTGTTGCATAGAAACAGGTGCACTGAGGCGAACCAAGTTATTTTTAATAAAGTAATTTCCATTTTAGACAACATAAAGTGGAGATTCTAGAAACAGCTTCCAAATTCTGAAGTGCCTGATGCTGCCCACTAACGCACACAAGTCTCCATGCTTTGTAAAAATACACTGCCATGTTGGATTAAACATTAGAACAGATGGATAAAACCTTAGTGCCAAAAATTAATCCAGGAAACACTACTATTCAAGCATACCTACCAGGCTAAAGGTCTAGGAAACCAAGAATTATGCCACTGAAAATATAACTGGCATGCAGATTAACCAAATTAAATCAATATCATAAACAGGAAGAGGAAAAAAAAGATAATTAGATATGCTGTAATAGTATCTTTAGCTTGCACTATGACTTACAATCTAAGTAATTTTGTAAAAAACAATATACTACCTTTACTACAGACTGCTATCATCACATTGCGATACAGTCTCAGGCTCTGATTGTAAAACAATGATAGAGAAGGCTTAGCTGTACTTGGATAAAAACTTCACATACTGGGTGTTTCAGTGTCAGCAACATAGTAACCAGGTTGGAGTCTTTATATTAAGAAACGATCTAAACCAGTGTCTAAGCTTGGCACTGAAGACCTCTGATGTACATAATCCTTTCATCTCAGGTTCATCACTAGCCACATGTAGTTATTGAAATGGCATGCCTTTTGAGAAAATATGGCTATTATTAGCTCTAGAGTCTTCAGAACATTATAGTCTGAGGAAAGTACATTTTCAGCAGGTTCTTCTCTATTTCCTCTTTTTAACTATTTTAAAATATTGTTCAGTGTTAAGAAGCAGCTGTAGTATTCCAATACAGAAATAGTTCATTTAACTGCTAAGAAAATGAGAAATAGCTACAATTAGTGGCAGCCTGAGGGGGCAATGTTTTATGCTGATTACAGATTTAGTACCTTAAATTCAAAAGTAGTGGCCCTAATAGCACTTTGGCTGCAGAATATAACTACCTTCTGGTACTAGATTTGATCCATTAAATCCAATTCTTGTGATATGTTTCCATATTTTTCTAGAATCCAGAGAGATCCCCATTTCAGCTCTAGTATATCGCCAGTCTACATGTGTGCAAAGCATTGTGGGAACCTCTGAAAGTAAAAGGCTCCGTAAAAAAATCATATCCATAGTCTCTCAAACAGTGTGATCTAAAGGTAAAGGAGAAATGGACATGACAATGAGGATACAGATGGGTTATTAAAATTATAATTTTTCATCTGTTATTACAAATCAAGATCTGTATTAACCCTAACCATAGGTGGAAAAATATAACACTGTGCTGAAAAGCACAAAAACCTTCCAGTAATAGCAAAATACCAGATGCAACCTACATCATGGATTTAAATACATAGTATGGCTAACAGAACCAATGTTAAGAGATAAGGGATTTACAGGATGGCAAATTTCAGGGTCATTTCTCAACATGATTTTTAAAAAATCTGTATTTCTGAATAAAGAAATCATTTAACAAAGTTTTTCTTAGTTAATAGAGTGCTTATTAAAAGAATTTGAAGAGGTAGCTTGAGGTATCTTCAAGACAACTACAATGACCAAATCTTCAAGCAGGGAACCCTGATAATTATATGAGACCATACCTTCATCTTTCTTGCAATGAATGGACAATTTTATATTAAACAAACTGGGAGACTCATTTAAGTTTCTAAGTCTGCTATAGACTTCCTATTTAATTTTGAATTTAATTTCACTGCACTTCATCTGCCCATCTGTTTTGAGAATGTTAAATTACTACAATAATGAAGACCACAAGAAACTAGACATATGTATTACAACCTTCCTTACCAACAGAAAAGTCAGGGCTTTTTTCTCCTTAGGAAGATTGATAATAACGGATGTGCAATCTCAATATTCTGAGAAGAAATGTTTTCATCAGGGACTTACTGTGTATCTTGATTAACTGCATATCTACAGAATAAAAAAATAAATGTCAGGACCATTAGGTGAGAACTTGTAGCTTTTTTTAGTTTAAAACTCATACTCCAAAATTGTTTAGAGCATTATATATAAAAAAATTAATCGAATATGTATGTGTGTATATAGAGTCTACACAATTCTCATAGATGGTGTGGTGGGTTGACCCTGGCTGAGGGCCAGGTGCCCACCAGAGCCGCTCTATCACTCCCCTCTTTCATTAGACAGGGGAGAAAAAGTACAACGAAAAAAAAAAAAACAAACTTATGGGTCGAGACAAGGACAGGGAGAGATCATTCTCTAATTATCATCACGAGCAAAACAGACCGAATTTAGAGAGGCAATTAATCTCATTTATTACTAGGCAAAACAGAGTAGAGGAATGAGAAATAAAACCAAATCTTAAAACACCTTCCCCCACCCCTCCCATCTTCCCGGGCTCAACTTCACTCCCGGCTTCAACCTCCTCCCCCCTCAGCGGCACAGGGGGACGGGGAATGGGGGTTACGGTCAGTTCATCACATGCTGTTTCTGCCGCTTCTTCATCCTCAGGGGGAGGACTCCTCTCATTGTTCCCCTGCTCCAGCGTGGGGTCCCTCTCACGGGAGACAGCCCTTCACGACCTTCTCCAACGTGAGTCCTTCCCACGGGCTACAGTCCTTCACGAACTGCTCCAGCGTGGGTCTCTTCCACGGGGTGCAGACCTTCAGGAGCAAACTGCTCCAGCATGGGTCCCCCATGGGGTCACAAGTCCTGCCAGCAAACCTGCTCCAGCGTGGGCTCCTCTCCCCATGGATCCACAGGTCCTGCCAGGAGCTTGCTCCAGCGTGGGCTTCCCACGGGGTCACAGCCTCCTTCAGGTGCCTCCACCTGCTCCGGCGTGG
This sequence comes from Balearica regulorum gibbericeps, assembly GCF_011004875.1. Lineage (NCBI taxonomy): Eukaryota > Metazoa > Chordata > Aves > Gruiformes > Gruidae > Balearica > Balearica regulorum. The sequence continues at coordinate 47,310,052 of NC_046188.1, read as the reverse complement.
GGTCCTCCATGGGCTGCAGGTGGAATCGCTACACCCCCTCATCCTTCCTCCATGGGCTGCAGGGGGACAGCCTGCTTCACCATGGTCTTCACCACAGGCTGCAGGGGGATCTCTGCTCTGGTGCCTGGAGCACCTCCTCCCCCTCCTTCTGCACTGACCTCAGTGTCTGCAGAGTTTCTTACATCTTCTCACTCCTCTCTCCGGCTGCAAAAGCTCTAACTGTTTTTCTCTTTCTTAAATATGTTATCACAGAGGCGCTGGTTGGCTTGGCCTTGGCCAGCGGTGGGTCCGTCTTGGAGCCAGCTGGCATTGGCTCTATCAGACACAGGGGAAGCTTCTAGCAGCTTCTCACAGAAGCCACCCCTGTAGCCCCCCCGCTACCAAAACCTTGCCACGCAAACCCAACACAGATGGAAAGGACTTTTGTGAGACATACACTCTCAAGTTACATCCATCACACCCTTGTACAACTTCTTGTACAACCTTGTACAACATCTCCAACTAGCAACTTGTTTTGAAGACGTATGTCCTGATGGGATGAGGTTGTTGAGACCACAGAGATTAATTTGTTGGTATTCTTTAAAAAAAATGGTTAATGTTAAGACATTTTAAACAAGATCAATTTATATAACTTCTTAATTCAGTCAGGTTTTGTATTCTTTGTCCATCACTAGCCTTTCTCTTAACTTTATTCTACACTTGTCAACAAGACAAGGCACTAAAAGCACTAGCAACTGCCCAGAAAATAGGATGGAACAAGGGTGGAGGAGAATGAAGTGAAGGGACCAAGTCATAAAAAGAAATATGATTGCTTCTATCCCTAGTGTAAGTGCTGTAAGCTCTGATGCAACGTGTTCATCAGCATGTATTGTTTTTGATACTGTGCAGATGAATGTAATTTATGCTTACAGTAATTTATAAGGTCTTCCAACACGTTATACTTATTCCACACACAGTAATAGATATGTGGAGTATGGTCCATAATACTGGCTGCTTATTTTGCAAAACAGTATTGCTCCCCTTTTGAGAACCTTTGATAGTTGGCAACATTTAGAGAAGCAGCCAACATTTTACATTAGAAGTTCCAGTGGGTGCGTTATGTGCTGATTGCTTTCTCTGTCAATTCATTTTTTTTGCACAGTAATAGTACAGAAATGAAACTATCACAAATATCCAGCTCACAAAATCAGAAGGAAGATGGACAGCACATTCCAACGACTGACCTGACAGTATTCAACCATGATGGATCCAGCTCAAAGCCTTCCAATGTGACAAAATAATGAGTGGCCCTTTCATAACCATCCTGCTTTTCAGAAATATAATTACTAACACCACCAAAAATCCTAGAATGTGTTAGTTGTTGACAGCTATGGTTGCATTTTTGCAACAACTAGTGGTGCAAAATTTGCAGTAGACAGTCAGCTGTTCATCCTCCCCACGCAGACCAAGTTTCCCTACAAGTTCCCCTAAGTAATATTGAGTTCCTATAACAAAGCATTCCTTTTATGAAGACCAATGATGTTTTAAGGTTCTAGTTCAGTGATGGAAAGAAAGAATATGCTACCTTAAAGTGAAATATCTTTGGAAAATGCAGAGATGCCAGAATAATGGCACTGATCACACTAGAATACTTGTGGACAGAAGGTGAAAAAAAAAATTACAAAAAATCAATCTACTGAAACTGCAAAGCAAATGTAAATGGGCAGAATATAATTACCAGAGTTGGAATTTGGACAGCACACTGAGGTTCAGATTTACACTTGATGTGAAAGATGGCACATGAAGCATGGCATCTTCTCTTCTACAAAGGCCTTGGTTTCATAATGACTTGGAGAGATGAGTGTTGTCTACTGAAATATAAATGTCAGTTGCTACACCTTTCTAATTATTTTTATCTCTGGGAGAAAACTGTGGCCATGCTTCTTGATTTTAGTTATTGAAGACAACAGGAACAATTGTAGATTTTGACATTTCCTTTGTAAACCACTACACAGTCACAGATCCTGCAGTAATTACTAGCTGAGGGCTACAAGCCAAAGATGTACGGCCCTGAAAATAAAAATTACTTTCAACCCTGAAAATTCCAGTTGAAACCCCCTACCTATAAAACCATTTCCTCAAAATTCCTTAAAACAATTACTTTATTTCCTGTAAACACATTCTATATGAAGAAAAATATTATTACACTCCCTTGGGAAGGAATACCAAATGAAATTAACAGTATCATAAGGTATAACTGACCACACATTAGAAAGTGTGAACTGAGCCAAAAGACAACTTAAATATTCCCAGAGTTACCTACTTTTCCTTCCACTTCAGGAATTTACAATGGTCAGCTGCTTTACTTATGTCTCTCATAAAGTGAATAATAGGCTCTCTAAAAGCAGGACAATCAATTGATCCAATTATTTATATAAAATATTGTCCTTCAAACAAAAAGACCAAGATGAATGTGCCTTCCCAGTGTTTTGTATATTTTTTCCATTTGCTTAATTCAGTCGGAATTGAATGAAATCTTTTAGCATGTTACTTAAAGCACTAAGAGTACCTGCATCCTGGGAGATCTTGGTCTTAGAAAAAGCAGTTTTAAAGCAGGGCAAAGGCCATTCATCTTGGTCATTATCATTCTCAGATGCAAGTCTGTTGCTCAGGAGGATAGCATTCATGGAAACTACGCTCTGCAAAGCCAGCTCTTTGACAGATGGCTCCCTCCCTTTAAGAAGGGCAGGCTTTTTGAGAAAAACTTTTTTCCTTATTTCTTCTGCAAAAGACAGGAACAGATGAAGGTAGGTCTCCATGATCTAAACACAAGGGAGGACTTGAACCTTGGTCTTTGAAATAGTTTTATCCACTGTTTAGGAGACTGTGAATGTTTTTTTAGCACAGTGAGCAAGATAAACTATGTAGATTTATACTGTGCTTTAGTAACAGACACAGGTGTTTCAGGGAAAAAAAATTATATCTGTGTATTTACTTGGCAGATAATACAACATAATACCATTAATAATGTTAGGCAAATAGCAGTGCCTTAGGAATTATCAGTGTTCACCCCCATTTATTTATGTATTTATTTATTTATTTATTACATCTAGGCTAATTTCTGTTTTTCTCTCTGGAAAGAGCCTACCGAATTCGTTTACAAGGAGTGATCTTTCTCAAAAATAACCAGTAGATTGTAAATATTTGCACTAGGAAATCTTCAGTTCATCCTATGTATTTATTCGGAGCAGAAGCTGAAGTCAGAGACTTATAAGCTACGATCAGAAACGACCAATCTCTTTTCATATTTAAACATTCAAAAACCCACAATAAGTTGCTGCTTATTGAGCTACAGAAGAATTATTACTGCAATTTAAACATCAAATAATTGCAAATAACCAATACATTGAAGAAGATGCCAATCTGATTTCATACCACAAGTGAAAACATGTTGAAAATAAACTGTTATTTACCCATTCAGTGTAACATTCTATCTGTCTATCGTAAGCGTGCAGAGAAAATCACTGAGGCAAAACATAAATAAGTCCTTTATGACGAGGTTTACTATTGGGTTTTGTGGAAAAAAATTTAAAAATAAAAAAAAATCAGTGTTTATTTCAGCAGATTAGTCTGGGTCTTCCAATCATGAATTAATTTGGAGGAAAATGTGAGTTATGCAGTGATATATAACCTGACTAATTCTTAATCTCCATAAATGCAAAATTCAACTCTTTTCTTCCAAAATTTTGGTAAATATTTAAGATGAAACTCAGTCCAGTTTTATATAGTACTAGAAGAAATATTTTTTGAACTAGATTAATCCTGACATTTTTTTTAACATTTTATTTTCCTATGTGAGTCTAGTACCCTGTCACTAACTACGTTTCAAAGAGAACAAAAACACATAGACAGAAGGAAGATTTTTTTCAAGTCCGGTGAGTCAATTGTATGATTTTTAAAGATTGTGAAGAAAATTTAAGTGAAGTCAATATTTCTTCCTTGGGATTAACAGCGATGGCATCTAAACCAATTCTCATTCTACTCTACTGTAATATTGGTCCCAATCTGGCAAAGCACTTAAGCAGATGTGCAGTATTGTTACATGCCAAAAGACTACTCGTGTTCTTAAAGTTAAGCAAGTGCCTGAATGATTTGTTGGATTGAATCCAATATCATACGTATTCTGGCTAATACTTGAGACTACAGCAGCACAAGGGCAGAAACTCAAGGCTTTTTACGAGTCATATGTATAAGGTATCACCTGGAATTCACGACCAGTTCATACAATCCCAGTTAATGTATTCAATAACTATAAAAATATTAGTTCAGCCTATTCATTCAAACAAATATCATGGACAAATTAAGTGGACCAATCAGTATTTTTGTGAAATCCTAAGTAAAGAAGAACAGGGGAAAGGAAGCTTTTTGCTGTAGAAGTTATGCAGTCCATAAACAAATACTTTGTAAGTAAACAGGAATTACTCATGTTCTTGGAGTACATGCTCTTGTGGGAAATGCATACACAAGGTGAATGTAGAACAATGCAAGTTTTCTGTTATTAGTATTCCTAGACTTCAGACATTTGGGAAGAATGTCTCCACTTTTCCAGTGATAAAAGGAAAGGAGATTAGGAAACAAGATGAGATACAGTCTTCAAACCAATGTCTTAAAGCAGCTTGCTATAACACCTATAATACTGAAAAATAGTTTAAATGCATACGAGACTTCAATAGGGTTACAACATGCAGGCTCATGTGGTTTATCAGATATTAGGGAAGCTCTGTGTGTAAGACTTTTCAAACCCAAAATATTTCACAAAGCACATGGGAAATAAAAACTTGTAAAAAAAAAAATAATCTCTTTGTCCAGGCAGTAGATTAAAGAGCTTAATAAATCAAATTTTTCCCCCTATTTGGATGGGAACCATCACTATTACCTAAAAGACAATTAAGTTTTATTAGTTAATCCAGATGTTATCCTTATGCTGGCAACATTGAGACATAAAATTTTAGACTCCTGTCCCTAGATAGATGAAGGGATCAATATTAGTTGTTTCTTCCTTACTCCTGGCAAAATGTACATGTGGAATAAGAGACACACTGAGGATGATGGATGTGAGATAGATTTATCCTGTTGCCACTTGTTTGTAAAGCATTATTTATCCCACCTGCCATCTGATTTAGTATATGACTTAATGATTTGTGTATGTCTTTGATACAGCTACTTTCTAAACAAAAACATCTACTCTAGATACAAAGTCAGAAATTGTCACAGATTTAGTTGATGCTATGAAGGAGCTGAGACCAACCATGTACTTCAATCAACAGTAAACAACAACAAAAACAAACCACAATCACCTCGTAATCTACACAATTAGATAATTAGAGTGATTGCTAAAGACACTGCAACCCCAGATAAACTTGGGGATTTTAATGGAGGCAAGCCCCATGCATGACACTGATTTTCCTGTTAGTCAGCATTGGAAACAGCCTATCTATTTTCATTTCAACTTGCCCTTGAGGTATTTAAATTCCTTTGATTGATTGAGGTGTGCAGCATTCATTTCTGGATTTCTTACAGCTAAATTTATTCTTCAGGAATGAATAGTTTCAATGTGCTGGATGAAAGGAAGCCTCTACAACTCATCCATTTAATGAAAACTGGTCATTCATTTCTGTTAGATTTCTTCTCTTTCTAACAAAATAAATATCAATACTAGAAATTCATTGCAAAAAGTATTTCTGTACCCTTGCAATAGTTCGGAGGGAGAAAGGAGAAGAAAATGGGTGGAGGGCTAGAGGCATGGGAGAAATTAATTCAATCTCTTGTTATCAGCTAGAAGTACTTGCATTATTTACTTTAAGAAAAAAATTAAACCAGAACTACTAGTAAGCACTACTTTTATAATTTTATTTTGACACAAGAAAACAATTCCAAGGTGCAAACAAATAATATAGAGAATTCTGTAATAAAACAGGCCAGTTAATTAGCCAAACAAAATAAGAATGATGGTTGTGTTATGGTTCAACAGGGTATTAAAAGGTAGGACTGTTCAATTAATGTTTAAAGTAGATATGCTGAAGTTCAACCAGCCCTTAGAATTAAAAAAAAAAAAAAAAAAAAATTAAAAATCGTTTTAAGCAATGTTGCAATGGATTTATTGCAAACAGTGTTCTTCGAGGAAAAAAATGTATATTGCAAAACATGACATAAGTTTCTAATCATTATTCAGTTAAGGAAGCCAAACTCCAAACAATCACAAAATACTTGAAGATGGAAGCGACCTCTGGAAATCATCTCATCCAACCTCCCTGCTCAAAGCAGGGTCAACCAGAGCAGGTTGCCCAGGACAGACACTCCACAACCGCTCTGGGTGACCTGTTCCACTATTAGACCACCCTGACCATAGAAATTTTTTTTTAATGTTTAAATGGTATTGTGTAGAGCGAGAAAAATGCTGTAGGGCAGAAAGAGGAAGAAAGGTGGCCTTGATGGCCTTCAAAATTCCTCACAAAATGTGAGGAAGGAAGCTTAATAGTTGAGCTCAAATAATAATCAAAATCAAGATGGAAAATTGAACATTTTGGGGGGACATTTAGAAGAATGGCAGTAAGTTTGCAGCAAGTGTTCAAATAGTCTTATAGCAGGTATAGGAAAGGTTTTGAAACTGAAAGGTGACTTAAAGCTTCTGCACAGAAAAATCTGCAGTATTGAATTTATATTTGGGACTTAACTTAGCTATTTCAAGTTCCAAAGGATCCAATAAATCAGTTCATCATAATCATGTGCCACTGTCAGGCTATTCAGCAGTGCTACTTACCTATGAGTTTCACTTCATAGTATTTGGGCCTGATTGTGCCTGCCTCATAATACAGAACAGCAGAACAGTTGTTTGTATTTGAGTTAGCCAGTGTGAAAGCTCTGACATAAAACAAAAAATGATTTGCTGTTTTCCATATCATATTTTGATGCCAATGTGACCAGACCCTGTATGTCTTCTATTTCCTAAAAGATGTCATAACTTTTTTCTTTCTATGCCTTGAGCTCTGAAAATAATTCTCTGCACTGTCCACATTGAGTTTGTGACTAATGCATTTCAGGCACTGCAGTTTATATCCTTCAGAGATATTAAGACAGTTATACATCTCTCCCTTTGATCCTTTTTCCCCAACTCAATTCATTCCACGATACTATACACTATATATTTAGCTCATGTAATCTTCACTTGTAAATTAATCCCCTGGCCTCTAATGATTCTTATTGCTCTTATCCACATCTTAAAAATTTTTATTATCTGATCCTGTTACCTCTTAGATTTTAAGATCAGATACTGATAAAGTTCAACATATGGGGAAATATGTCACTTATGTGAAGAAGGACATTAAAAACATTTGCAAAAATGCAGGGGGAGGTTTCCCCTCACCACTACTGCCATCTGCTTTTAAAATGACAACTAATAATAAAGACAAAAAAATCCTAACAGAACAATACGAAGGTTCAAATTAGCCATTACACCTTTATGAAGTCTTTAATTTGCTGTAGAAAATACGGACTGTCATTTGATTTTTATGGTTGCTATGAAAAAGCCATCTGACGCATAACAATACAATCTGCATGAGATTCCTTTCCTCTGTGATCTAGCTTATACTTGCATTCCATTTTCAAACTAGCTTCTATTTGTATCTCCTACTGAGTAGAAGTTGCAGAATATCATGAGGAGGGACTGACTTAATCACAATACATGACCTTTCAAGATGCTTTAAAAACCTTAGCAAATTAACATCTATTAGATCATTAACTCCTCACAAGAGGTGATATATTTAAATACCTATCTAGTACAATTATTGTTAGTAATTAAAATAATGTTCATACTAGAGGCAAAAAATAATGATTAGCATACCTTGTCATCATCTGCTTTTCAAAAATAGATAAGCTGAGTCACAAAGTGCCAAGTGTATTTTTACATGACCAAAATGAAACAGATTTGTTCCAATGTACCATACTGGTACTTTACACCCAAATCCTACACAAATGAGACTTACCACATAGATGAAGACACATGAAGATATGACAGTCCCTACAAAAACCATCCTCAGTGTCAGCTGGCTGTGTACAGGCTGTGACTTCTTGTAAAGTAAAGCAACATTGTAAAGACAAAATAGCTAATTTTTTTTTTAAAAAAACATACGTGAGCTATTAAGAAGCAATACAAGCTTGCCTAATGGCATCTTTGAAGTAGGCCAAATTCCAGTAAACAGGCCATACAGTGTAGTTAAAGACAAACATGGTTAGTCTAACATAGTACAGACAGAAAAGTACAGTCTAACATAGTACAGACAGAAAGTGAACATTTCAAGGAAATTTCACAAGACATCATTTACTGGAATAGCTCCTCCCTTTAAAATATGCTGAAAGTAATTTTAAAGACTTTGTTAGCTCTTTTAAGAAAGGTTAAACATTATAAAAGACTTTGTAGGAATTTGAAATAGTACCTGCTCTAGAAACTGAAAGCCTCTAGCCACGAGCAAGAATAAAGAAAAAATAGATAAATTTGTTCACTTTGACCTGACATTCCCTGGACAATTTCTGAATAAAGTAAACTCAGCTTGAAGGAAAGAGATTGAAAAATCTGCTCAACTGCCAGTCACACCACTAGCTGAAAATCTTTTTTCCCGGCCCACAAAAGACATTTAGTATGAAGATGTTGGTTCACAAGGAACAGTCACACAAAGGAACAGAACAATTCTAAAAACAGAGAAACTGTCAGGACACAAAGAAACTCTTAAGAAATCAAGAATGAGAATACCATAGACTCAATTGTTTGTCACTGTGATTTGTCCAAAACTTAACATAAATGACCATGCTTTTATTTGATGGAGTTCTTTTTCTGTAATAAATGTGATGAACAAGGTAATTTTGATGCAGCTTCCAGAAAATGAGAACTATGAATTCTTATTGTATTCGAACAAATAAATTCAAAGGAAGAGGATGTCTCATAATAGAGCATTTTGATAGGATATGTATTTGAGCAATTTTACTTTTTAATCTTTTCCGATTTTCTTGCTGAAATCTTAATTTTTAAGGTACAGATTTTTACAAAATAGATTTATACGTTTCCATAAAATCTTAAGAAAGAAGCTACAGAATATTTCAGGGTTTATTTCAAACAGGACCCCCCCCCCCCCCAGCTTTTATAATAAAAAATCCTGTTAAAATAGCTTTTAATCTATTTGCTGCTCTAATTTCAGGATAATGTTACTTTAAATGCATAATGTATTTTCTCCCTCAAATGTAGTTCCTCACAAAAGAACACAAGATTAGAAACTGTCTGTATTCCAATTAGTTACTTTTGTTTGTTTGTTCAATCTTATACGTATCTACCCCTAGTAATGAAATGGCTGAAACCCAGCAAAGGCAGAGAATCCATTTTCATAGTGTACAGAGATAATAATAAATCATCTTAAAGTCCAGGTTTATTAGAAATGACTGAAATACATTACGGGGCAGCAATAACTTCAATGGTTGGTTTGCCAACCAGTGGGGTGGAATTAAAAATGCATTAAAATTTATAGAAAGGAAAGTAAATAGCAGAGAGTTTAGATTGGTTTTGACATAGTTAAATGAAGCATTATTTCTCTTTGTGTGGCTAATAAAATAAAACTCTATAGAATGGGAGAAACATTCTCTTTTGGAAGCTGAAAGGTGAAGAAAATCCATTATTAATTAAATTCACTGCTTATTCCCTCCACTGCATGTCAGTGATGCATTTCAGAAAAAAAGTGCAATGAAAGGTTCTTCTCTCTGCTTCTGCAGAGCCTTAGCTACTTCTTTACATTTTAACAAATGGATTCTGTTCAACCTCTATAGATACAAGTGTAAAACAAACACACACACTTGCACAGGAAGATGAGTTGACCTACTGTACTAATAATGACATCTCACAATTATATAGCTACCTGACTGCCACAAGCTTCCCAAAGATTGTCAGACCATGGGCCAAATTCTTCTTCACAGCCGGAGGTGCATGAAACAATAAGAATGGAGATGTAGGAAGTACCTGCTTGAGACACACTTGCTGTATAAGAAGAATTTTTGGGGAACTCTGGGGATGGTACTCAATTTTCTAAGGGCTCAGTTGTCCCAGTGAGGCAGGAGCTGGCAGTGAAGCTGCACAGCCATGCAGCTGTGGAGCTGAGCACAGCATTATTAGAGCTCATAGAACAACATTATCTTTCAGTTTCTACAGAAAACAGGTAAAAATGCAACTGGAAGGGTGCTTTGTCCCCTGCCACTGCTTTAGGAAGATACAAAACTGTCTTTCTATATGGTAAGGTGTGGCCTATATCCTAGATGTCATGACACAACACATCGTGTGCCTCAATTGTGGTAATAGACATTGATGAGAACAAGATATCAAAAAATATCTTTTTTCCAACTAAGGCTCTAAACATGGCAGAGGCACATAAAGCCTTTTAATTTTCAGGACTGCTCCAGGACAGCCATTTCTGGCTACAGTAGTTCACTAGCTTCTGAACCACATAGACATTTCTACCAGATGAAGGAAAGACTCTACTGCTTTGATCTGAGCCTTTTATACTCACTTTGCATTGACTGAGCAGATTGCATAAGGAAGAAAGAGGCCACTCATTGTAACTGATGGAAAGAGCAGAATAAAATTACATAGGTAAAATATAATCAACCAAGTTGTATTTGAGCATGACATAAACATTACCAATCTAACATTTACAGTGTCAGAGTCTTATTTTAGAGCTTTAACATTCATCATGGTCAAGATCTTCTCTACCTGTATCTCTAGAAGCATAAAATAAAACTTCCTGGAAATATTCCAGAAATATCCTTAGAAATATTCCTAGAAATATCCTTACCACTTCCAAAAGTCTGAGTTTCTCCCACACTCTATATCTCTCTCAACTATTGTCCAGGTTTTGCCTGCTCAGCTTCACATTCTCATTAGGCCCTTCTTCTTGGTAGAGAAATTATTGTAGCTGACTCAGCAAAAGTTGTATCAACTAAGAAGATCAGTCTTTAGTATATTAGAATGGCCTCTATCCCAAGTTACGTAGGCAAATAAGTCATTCAGAAAAATCCTGCATGGAACAAGTTCCTAACTCTGCTCTCACTGAAATAAAGGAGGTAATATATGCAGGTACAATGAATATTTAAATACTAGACTGAAAGACAAGTGGTTTTACCCAAAGAAAAGAAAATGAAAGCCTGTCCTCAACTAAACATTCATGCATCTATGAGCAGACATCAGACACATCAGCATTAATATATAATGAGAAATGGCTCTATGTATCATTAGAATAAATCTATATTTAGTCTATAAAAATATAAACAAAATTTGAAACTATCATAATAGCAGCAGCAGAATCTTAAAGATCTGTTTAAGATTTGAAAATGCAAGTTCGGTTTTATTAATTTTACTGCACACACTGCACTACAGATAGTATAAGGAAGAAGAAAATACTGAAGTGTGCAATCTGAAGTCAACCTATAGAACGCAGTTCCTGAAGCTAATTTTCAAAGCAGGGATGCTGTAGCCATGCAAGTTACATTAGTGCTTTCTCGTGCTTCTGGAACACAAACTGCTAATCCCTGCTGGTCATAAAGAAGCTTCTTCTTCAGAGCAGCAGTGGGGATTAGAAGTACACAGCTATCAGTGAATTATTTAGATGCTGGAATGCTTGAATCTTACCTTCATCTGAAAAACAAAACCAAAACCAAAGCCCAAAAAACCAAGAAAATGCTAAAATGCTCTGAGAATCTGAAACTTTAGTTTTTCAGATGTAATGTAGGTCATTTGATTGGTCAGAAATCTAATGATGGAATATTGCAGGTTTAATAGTTATACCACCAATTTTCATTCAGGAAAATGTCTCGATCTTGTCTTATTTTGTCTTCATTTTTGTTACAGTATTTTACAGGTTTCAAAGAATTATGGATAGGCATTCATAACACAATGTTATGAATAATCACCACAAACAAAGTAGGATGTATCCATCTCTAGTTTTTTAAAAGGCAAGGTGAAATGTGAGACGTGCATATTTACTGCAACAATATTATGGTACCTCTAAGAAAGATCACATTTCCACCTACCTTTGCATTCTCTCAACTTCTTCAGTTTCCAATAAAAATGAACATTTATCCTTTGATATTAAATACAAGGTCAGACAGAATAAGTGATTGTGAACGGCCATTACTTTGCTGTCATCAGCCCAATTAAGGTTTCCAGCTGTCAGTATCTAACATTGCCGCACCATTAAAAATAAAGGGACATTCAGATGCATTGATCTGTATCAAATGTGCTTTATTGGGGGAAAAAGGGCAGAAATGATAATTGCCTTAAAATGTCAAATTGATAGATGAAAATGTTAGGAGAAAGAAAGGGAGAGAGAACTCCCCCAGAGTTGCCGAGATGTCAGTCAATGCAAATGAGCTAATTGTTGCTGCACCCACTGTTATGCCTTACCTTTGACCAGACACCCTGTCTTTGATCAGAAAGTATTGTAAAATATCCAAAGAGCTTATATGCTCCACCAAACCTATTGACTATAGGGACATTTGGAAGGTATCTAGCAGGGGTATACAAATACTTATAGAAAACGATGTTTTGATTTTTATTTGACACTACAAAAAAAACCCAAACCCACCCCCAAACCAAAAAAACCTGAGAGGTGTAAATTGAGGAATAAAAATGTGTAAACGTACTGGAAGTGTGGAGCATATCAGAGAATCAAGCATCACAATGGTAAAATATCTGCATATAATGACATTTGATTAACTTTTTGTTTTCTTCTATTTTAGAAGTTTTCCAATCAATTGTAACACAAATATCTTTTTTTTTTTTTTTTTTTTTAAATCACAACTGGAAAAATCTATCATTTAGCAAGAACTAATATAATCAGACTTAAATAAAAATATAGTAACCACTTAACTAACAACATATTCTGGTCCTTTCTGTTTTGTCACTTTTGCCAGGCTTTTTTGTTATGTTTCCTTTCTTTTAGAGTTTCTTTTTACAATTTAACAGCACGAAGAAGTTTTTCTATATTAACATAAAATTCTGACTTCAAAAAATAAATAGTGTTTTAAATGTAGTAACCACCATAAAAATTTAAATAATCCCTTCTTGCACCCAAAAAATAATTATAAAAATGTAACCAATGTGTTTAACTTTTTTTTTAACCAGGGTGATGGGAACAAAGTGATGAGATTACTACCAATAGTAAGGTAATGGTTGAATGATTGTGCTGTTAGCAACCAGTCTTGCTGCTACGGCCCCTGTACAACCCCAACCTAACAGGTAACCAATAAAAACATTTTAAGAATGAGAATCTGAGAGCTTGGTGGTGCCATGGAGATGATAAATTGTGTGGTTGGTACATGAGCCAAGTAATATTTCATTTTCTGTCACAATCATGTCCTTTGAGTGAACTTTGTTCATTATAATCTAATTATAATACCAAAACACACCTCCATTCTAAAAGCTACCCCCTTCCAAGGTACGACCACCCCTCACTGGGCATGCTCTCTGAATTTCTTGAAGTCTATAGCTTTTAAAGCAAGGCAAGAAAGTTTTACACCAATCATAATGAAGTAACTATGTAACTATGTGATGTAATTGTAACTTTGTGTGTTTTGAGAATATAAATATGTCTATGTTTGTAAGCTAGGTTTGCATGTTAGGAGGAGATATCCCCCATGCACCCAGCACTGAAAAAAACAGTGCTGGCTTTCCAAACTGCATTTCTGTTTGAAAAGTTTTTATTGCTGTTTGAGCGGTAACAAAAAGAGAGAATAATGAACGATGTTCCAGGATCATATACTAGACACTACAGTAACACCTAAAACAATATACATCATAATTTCCATATATTATCTGTGTTCAATATATTCTTTGTAATCTAAATGTAAAAATAATAAAAACTGTTTCCTTGAAGCTAATTGTTTCCTTAAGCTCATTCTACTTCAACTTCATGGCACGAGATCAGGAAGAATTTCAGATCTTCAGTACGTAAGGACCATGCTATCAAATCTACAATCAGACAGGAAGCCAGTGCAGTTTGTAAAAGATCCAGAATATCTAACACCTCTCAGAAGTTGGTGACATCAACAGGATTAGTTGTGTACTAACATTGTTTTCCTGGATGCCTAAATACCTTTGCATATCTGCCCTATTGCTTTTGAAAATTGATATATTAGTTAATTTGTCACCTCCAAAGCAGCAGCTACACAAAAGGAAGAGTCTGTTTGCATTACTGAAGGTGTGTATGCCCTTCGCTTCACGTTTGCAGTAGAGGGATAATGCCTACACTCAGTCATGCAAACCTAGAGAACAGCCATTGTTTTCACCTCCTCTGGGTTTCTCAGCTACTAGATCAGATATTCAGCTTGCTGGCAAACAGTAAATGCTTTACTTTCTTCTTAAATGACAGATACAAAGGAAAGAGGTATCTGCTTTTATACCGTCACTGAAAGTTTATGTTGGGCTTCTTTCAAGGTCAGAGGAGGGCAGTTAGGATAAAATCACTTTAGTTAACATTCTAGAGGTTTTTTTTTAAATTGTCTTGATGATTTATGTGTCTGTATATATAGAATTCTTTTATTGAAATACTTTAAGCAATATTGAATTCACTGTGATAAAGCCCACCTCCTGTGTTAGCAGATTTTTTTTCATCCTGGTTGGTTTTTAAAGTGAATATAGTGCTATAGTGCTTTAAAAAATACAAGTCAGACTATTTTGAGTACAAAAATCTTGTGTGTAGAACATAGTTTCTATATATTTCATTTAGGCATCCAGTCTAATGCTGAACAATTCACATCTTCTTGCCAAATCATTAAATCCTTGGAAACCATTCTGATGCAACTATAACACATAATTAGTGACAATTTAAAATAACGTATAAAGATAGTAAAATACTACCAATCAAAGCAAGAGCTGTAAAATGTTAAAAAGGAACCTGCAGAATTAACATCAAGTAAAGTTTCCACTAGTCTCAGCTTTACTATAGATGCATGTCATCCAAAGAATGAAAGATTTCTTAGACACCTGAACTCCACTTTCTGATTTGTTTGTGTGGTGTGTTTGTATCTGTGACTGTGTTGGGTTTGCATGGCAAGGTTTTGGTAACAGGGGGGCTACAGGGGTGGCTTCTGTGAGAAGCTGCTAGAAGCTTCCCCTGTGTCTGACAGAGCCAATGCCAGCCGGCTCCAAGATGGACCCACCGCTGGCCAAGGCCAAGCCAATCAGCGCCTCTGTGATAACATATTTAAGAAAGAGAAAAACAGTTAAAGAGAGCTTTTGCAGCCGGAGAGGGGAGGGAGAAGCTGTAAGAAACTCTGCAGACACCAAGGTCAGTGAAGAAGGAGGGGGAGGAGGTGCTCCAGGCGCCGGAGCAAGATTCCCCTGCAGCCTGTGGTGAAGACCATGGTGAAGCAGGCTGTCCCCCTGCAGCCCATGGAGGAAGGATGAGGGGGTGTAGCGATTCCACCTGCAGCCCATGGAGGACCCCATGCCGGAGCAGGTGGAGGCACCTGAAGGAGGCTGTGACCCCGTGGGAAGCCCACGCTGGAGCAAGCTCCTGGCAGGACCTGTGGATCCATGGAGAGAAGAGCCCACGCCAGAGCAGGTTTGCTGGCAGGACTTGTGACCCCATGGGGGACCCATGCTGGAGCAGTTTGCTCCTGAAGGTCTGCACCCCATGGAAGAGACCACGCTGGAGCAGTTCGTGAAGGACTGTAGCCCGTGGGAAGGACTCACGTTGGAGAAGGTCGTGAAGGGCTGTCTCCCGTGAGAGGGACCCCACGCTGGAGCAGGGGAACGATGAGAGGAGTCCTCCCCCTGAGGATGAAGAAGCGGCAGAAACAGCATGTGATGAACTGACCATAACCCCCATTCCCCGTCCCCCTGTGCCGCTGAGGGGGGAGGAGGTTGAAGCCGGGAGTGAAGTTGAGCCCGGGAAGATGGGAGGGGTGGGGGAAGGTGTTTTAAGATTTGGTTTTATTTCTCATTCCTCTACTCTGTTTTGCTTAGTAATAAATGAGATGAATTCCCTCTCTAAATTCGGTCTGTTTTGCTCGTGACGATAATTAGAGAATGATCTCTCCCTGTCCTTGTCTCGACCCATAAGTTTGTTTTTTTTTTTTTCGTTGTACTTTTTCTCCCCTGTCTAATGAAAGAGGGGAGTGATAGAGCGGCTCTGGTGGGCACCTGGCCCCCAGCCAGGGTCAACCTACCACAGTCTTTTTTGGCGCCCCACGTTGGGTGCCAAAAAGGACTGTTGTGGTTTTACCCCAGCCGGCAGCTGAGCACCACGCAGCCGCTCGTTTACTCCCCCCTGCATCGGGATGGGGGAGAGAATTGGAAAAGTTAAAGTGAGAAAACTCATTGGTTGAGGTAAAGACAGTTTAATAGGTAAAGCAAAAGCCGCACGCACAAGCAAAACAAAAACAAGGAATTCATTCCCCACTTCCCATGGGCAGGCAGGTGTTCAGCCATCTCCAGGAAAGCAGGGCTCTGTCACACGTAACAGTTACTTGGGAAGACAAACACCATCACTCCGAATGCTGCCACCCCGCCCCCCCCCCCCCCCGCCCTTCCCCCAAGCTCCTTATAAACTGAACATGGTGTCATATGGTATGGAATATCCCCTTGGTCAGTTTGGGTCACCTGTCTGTGTCTCCTCCCAACTTCTTGTGCACTCCCAGCCATCCTGCTGGCAGGGCAGTGCAAGAAGCAGAAAAGGCCTTGGCCCCGTGTAAACACTGCTCAACAATAAGTCCATAGAACAAAAACATCTCTATATTATCAATGCTGTTTCTAGCACAAATCCAAAACATATCCCCACACTAGCTACTATGACGAAAATCAGCCCTCTCCGCTGAAACCAGGACAGTGACACAATTGATAATACCCCTTTTGGTATGGCAGGCAGCTCTGCTAGAAGGAACATGAAAATAAGACTGATACTTGTTGAAGTCCTGCATTGGATACTTGAATCCAGTCATCATCTGTTATACAGAATGACAGTTTAAACCAGCTTTTTACAAAAGAGACACACAAAAAGAGTCGATATTGCACTTTGCATAGGGTTTCTGAAATACAACAATGAAATGGAAGTATCAAACTTTTACAGTGAGATTACTTCTATAAAACTTCAGGTATTTTGCACCTTAAACTGCTGCACTTTTACATGGCAGATGATCTTATAGTGCGAGCTGTAAAATTAAGTCCTGGCAACCATTAGTTTTTAAGAATTTCATTATGCCATTCATGAGCAGACATACCTTGTTCTTGATGTTCTGACAAACTTGTGAGATCCCTAGCCAGATTCAGATAACTTAGCTTTCTCTTCTATTTTCAACTGGAGAATGTATTCATTTTTTTACATCCCAGTCCTTGTTGCACAGTAGAGTACGATGGCTGTTTAACCATACAGTAAGGATGAACACAGACCTTCATCTGAATACAGCTTGGCAAAACCAGATTACACATTGTGCTGGTTTTGGGTGAGATAGTGTTAATTTTCTTTATACTAGCTAGTACAAGGCTGTGTTTTGGATTTATGCTGAAAAGAGTGTTGATAATATAGAGATGTTTTTGTTACTGCTGAGCAGCACTTACACAGAGCCAAGGCCTTTTCTGCTTCTCACACCACCCCATCAGCGAGTAGGCTGGGGGTGCACAAGGAGTTGGGAGGGGACACAGCCAGGACAGCTGGTCCCAACTGACCAAAGGGAGATTCCATACCATATGATGTCATGCTCAGCATGTAAAGCTGGGGGAAGAAGAAGGAAAGGGGAAGATGTCTGGAGTGATGGTGTTTGTCTTCCCAAGTAACGGTTACACGTGATGGAGCCCTGCTTTCCTGGAGATGGTTGAACACCTGCCTGCCCATGGGAAGTGGTGAATGAATTCCTGGTTGTGCTTTGCTTGCGTGCACAGCTTTTGCTTTACCTATTAAACCGTCTTTATCTCAATCCATGACTTTTCTCACTTTAACTCTTCTGATTCTGTCCCCCATCCAGCTGGCGGAAAGTGAGCTAGCAGCTGCATGGTGCTTAGTTGCCAGCCAGGGTTAAACCCTGACACACTTAAACCAAATTATCTGGCTATCGAGTGACCACATCTCATCAAGCTTAGCCAGGGTTCTTCTGTAGCTAGAAAGTCCCCATCACCACAGGCAGCAGGCATTTTAGAGGCTGCAATACTTGGATGGCTTCCCTATGCTATCCACAGTTCAGAAAAATCACCTTGCAGGGTCCTCATCTACTATGGTGGGTGTCGGTCTCTTTTCCCAAGTAACAAGTGATAGAACAAGAGGAAACAGCTTCAAGTGGAAGTTGAGATTGGATATGAGAAAAAAATTCTTCACTGAAAGGGTTGTCAGGCACTGGAACAGACTGCCCAGGGAAGCGGTTGAGTCACCGTTCCTGGAGGTACTTAAAAGAGGTGTAGATGTGGTGCTTAGGGACATGGTTTAGTGGTGGACTTGGCAGTGTTAAGCTTATGATTTGACTCCATGATCTTAAAGGTCTTTTCCAATCTAAATGATTCTATGATTTTGTGATTTTGCTCTTATGACGATATATTCTAGCCCCAGGATGTATTCTGTTTATCCATTTGGAGTAGACAATACAGCTGCTTCTTCCCTCCCCGCCCCCAGCCCAGAAAAGAGCTAACAAGCCAAAATGACCTGTCTCAAACTACAAAGAGAACTTATTGCAGAGACAGGAACTGAACTCAAGCCATCAAAGTCTCACAAAGCTGCTGGTTCTTATTTCCACACTGTGCTACGCTTTTTGACCTCAGCCAGCATCCAGGATGGACATTCACACTGATCACCTTAGATCAATGGTGCTGTGTGAATGTAAATTACCATGCATGTACAGCAATTGTAAGCATTCTGCTGTGTAATGAGTAAACCCAGTATTGCTGCTATTTGTCTTCTGTGCTATATCCACTCAGAAACAAAGTTGGCTCATTGTTCTCTGGTCTCACATATTGTCCAGCATACTCAACATGCCATTTCAGTTCTCTTGTTTTCCAAGGTGCTATGGAAACAACAGGCAACTGTACTACTGTATTGTAATACATTGTATTCATTTTTCTATTTCTATTTCTATATTCATTGATATTTAAAACAGTTGAAATGACACTGGCTGTCTCAGTAGTAGTCTATCCCCACAATTTCATTCTTAAATAAAAGCAAAGAATCAATTGCATGAGGTAGACGTCTCCCTTTTATCCAATGTACTGAGTATAACAAAAGCTTTCTCATTACCTAATGGAGGTGTATTGTCCTGTAGCTAGTAGGAGTAGTGATACCTTTTCATTGGAGGGAAAAAGTACTCCCATTTTAACTGGGAACAAGTTTTTCCTCATTTAAACACTGCTTTAAGGGAGGTAAGAAAAGGATGTTCTAAGGTTATCTTTGTAGATCATTTCAAAATAGTAATTTGGTGGCATAACAATGTTTCAATTTGATATATCTTCCACCAAGTACAAAATACATGCTGCTTTTACTATCTGCAGAGAAATCTGCAGATACTCAACAATTCTGAAAATAAAGCCAGAATTAGTTCAGTACAGACACATACAGTCAGTAAATACTTCTGAAACTTTAAACTGTGGTCTCCCTGGGGAGAAATTCACCCCTATTTGAGAGTGGGCACAGAACTACTACCCACTTAAATCCTGACTGATTTCTTAGTTTATGCACTGACTTTGAACTAATACTCTGTAAAAGAATGACTTTCCATTTTTGTATCTCGTTTTATCAACAAAGTAGGTATAATGATTACTCTCAGGACTACTGTAAGATGTCCTTTGTTAAGTCTTAATGACCTTGAGATTCATATACAGTAGTATCTGTCTAAATGCCAAGTATAATCCTTTAAAATGAAGCCTTAGCTATGGGTGTCCCACAAGTCTTCAGTTTTGGTACACTGTCCCACTGGGAAAAAGACTGTGATCTGGAGTCACAAAAACCACTTTTCCCTCTCCTCCTGGATTGGGAGCAAATGTCACTCCATCTGAGCAGCAGAGCCTACATTTCCAAAGCTCTACCCTAAAAAATACAGCTGTGTGGTGACGTAGCAAGGGGCATTCATAGTGACTGGTGATGATCATGCTCTCCATTACACAGTTACCAACGGTGCAAGTGGGCAACACAGAGGAACAGAGTAAGTGGATGTGTATGTACGGGGATGGCTGGGTAGAAAACAGGGTAAGCAGAGCTGGGCCAAACTGTTACTGATTTCTTCATTGTTTTATTATTTTCAATGAACACCCATCCTTTTGTCATTGTGCAGTAATGGCATGTTTTCTGTTTTGCAAAAGAAAAAACATGCTGAAAATAACTACTTTGAACACCTTAAGCTTTGAAGCTAGCAGGAGAGTCCATTCTTTTTATGATAGGCTGGCACTGGGTTATTAGTTCCACATCGACATTGCCTGAGTAAGGGTCACTGAATTTTAACAGTGGCCTTTTAGAAATTTACAGTGAGATGAGCCTAAGAGCTCAGAGCAGCATTATCAGAGTCTGATGTTCTTTCCATTCCTCTTATAAAAGTCAAAGGATACTTGAAGCAGGAAGCCCTGTTGGTTGTCATGATGAAAGAAGTTGATTAATCTCGATGTTTATTTACCATGACTGAGATTTTCTACCAGCCTTTTCTTCTCCCTCCCACCCCCCCAGCATGGGCACGAGTACTAAACCATAAACCGTATTTTGGAACAAATTCAGATTTTAGAAGCAGAATAAAGGGCTACTCTGACATAGTCCCCCAAACCAGTAAGAGAGAATCCAGACAGATCACACAGGCAATTAAAAGAGCTAAAGTAATGGAATCTGGCTTCTAGCTATGCCTTATGGATACCAGTTTGAAATTGTAGCATCCATAAAAATAATCCATATTCTATTAAAAGGGCTAAGCATTGTTGGGCAGGCTAGTTTTGTCCCTATTAAGAGACTGAACCACTGGTCTTCCAGATAATCGTTAATTTAAAATAAATGACCATTAAGAGTTTCTAATCAGCAGAAACTCCAGGCAGTAGGAGCAACTTTAATTATAGCCAAAACATGAATTTCCACCCATTCTGATAACATTTACAATTTAACTAGATGGTTTTTTGTCACAGCTGACTGCATACTTGACACTTCTGCTCCTCCTGTCCTACATTTTTCCTGCTCTTTGTGCACTGCCCCCTATGATTTGTACAGTTCTGTATTCTGGTGAAGAAGAAGAGCTGAAAACCCATTTGCACTGTCACAGTCAGAACCTGTCAGGGTGCATATAGTTACCTCCCTTCTTGGGACACCCACAATTTAAGTCTGCACTCAGAGCCATTTAGAAGACTCAAAATGAGACAATGCTATCATTCAACAATTAATCACGACAAAATGAAAGTTAAATGAATCAAAGTAGATATAAAATACTACCAAATTATATTATATTACTATAGATCACTTTGAGATTTTTTAAAAATAGTTTTCATTTTGACTCACTGCAAAGGACTTTATAAAGTGCAGAGCAAGACATAAAAAATTGTTGTATTTATCCTGAAATAAAGGCAAAAATTTAGTAAAGTATTCAGAGCAATATTGCAGAACAATTACAAGTTAAAAATGAAGAAGGATCTCTCTCGTTTGGAAAAATATAGGGAGAAGTACTTAGGAAGTAAGAATACAGTTATTAGCCAAATTGGAATTTAGACAGAATTCATACCATAGTTTTTAACAAACAAAACATTACAAAAATTGTGTGTAAACATTAATGAACACAAGCAACTCCTACTCCTTACAAAGCCTTGGATTTAAATCTCATTTGGAATTCATATAAAATTTCCTATTATTTTTTAAGGCAATTTCAGAAAAATACCAGATAGGTATTTTCTCAGTCATATGGTATCTCAGGTATCAATATGGTTTAACCCTACAGAATGTTATGAAACTTTTACAGCTTCTCCTATGGTAATAGGATGAATTGAATCAGAACTAGATTAATTCTCTCCACTGTCAAAAAAACATAAAAAAAAATCATCAAAATACCTGGAAATCCATAGCTATATGTTGTAAGAAAACGTCCAGTCCCATCAATCACCATGAAGCTTTATTTACACACGGCTTTAATGGGCAAATGTACTGTAACCATGCAGCAGACTAGCAGCATATGCTACCCAACTGCTACCACCTTCATGCCATTATAGAAAGCAGCATGCATACACACATGCAAGCTGTGTCTGATCTAATGATCAATGTGGGCATCAAGTGATCCTCTGATTAAAGCCACAGGATATCCTAAAGAACAAGTTCATCAGTTTTCCAGTAACTGAACCTAAACATTTGTTGCTACCTTTCTCCATCTTTTATGAGGAAGAAGAGGAGAAAGGGATGAAAATCTTAACTCTTGATTTACTCTTTAACCCTCAGTATAAAAAGGAGTGTATAAGATGCATTGCATTTATGAAAAGAAAGTTCTTTTCCTTAAATAGATTCAGTCTTGTGATAAGACAAAACATAGTACCTAAGAACCTGGTTTTACAGTCAACTTATAGCATTATTAACTAACCTTAAATTTTCTGACCACTGTTATTTCTACAGAAATGTATTTTCCTAGCCGAATAATCCAGTTTCTGCTTATCTGGCACTGTGAAAACATCTGATTCAAGGACAATACAGAATCAATAACAAGTTCAGCAGTAGTTTTGTCTTACATGTCACCAGATTAAAATGGAAAGATATTATGGGAAGTCTGCATTTTCAGATTTTGAAGTATACATTTTCAGTGGAAATGTAAGTGAACAGAAACCTCCTGGCTAATCACCCACACAAAGGAACAAAACAGCAAGAGTGTCATACTTCTTGCTCAACAGGTCCTTCATGGTATCTCACACCCCACATTCATTACAATGGATTAATCCAATTTTAATTGACAGAAAGTCTCCAGGTATGGAATAAGGATTTCCAGTAGAGGATTTAATGTCAAATAGGCAGTTCAATTTTGCACTCACATGCTAGCTGTTATCAGATGCATTTTCCTATACTCCAGCAAGAAACGCCTTCCAAGGTCAACACTATTTTCTTGAAAATGGCCATACTATGTCCCTCAAGCAGGAGGACAGATAAGTTAAAACTGAAGCATTTCCAACAAAAACAATATCCCACAAACAAAATTCCAATCCTAGAAACAATCAATTCAATTTAATTATTAATATAATCCATTCTTAGGTGCAGGAATGGAAGGGGAAGGAGAAGGATGGAGTACCTTCTTAAAAAGCCACAGAATCTGGAAGCTCTGGGTTTGGGCTTACTAGGCTTTAGAAAAGTTAAAGTTGATAAGTGTCTTCTGGTGAGGATCTCACTTCTTAGGGGGTATTCATGGTCTGATGATGACTGCAAAGATTTCCTAAGTAGCTGAGGAGCTTTGGAGCCATTGATAAGCAGGATATAACAATGGTCTTCCTGCTCTGTTACAAGATGTCATTGGGCTGAACATGCATTGGGATAACAAGGTGACAAGATAATGTTAATCATCAACATCCTCTAGCTGTTTTGTTGGTTTTTTTCCCTGTAGCTGAAATTGCTCAAAAGCTGCTTCTCACTCATGAACCCATAAGCTGATGATCCCCATGCAATAAGTGTCTTTGGTCTCAGTCTGATGTCACCAGTAAATGGGAGAGTAAACTGTTCCCCACCATTTGCCCCTCAGGCAGTAAATAACGTGTTTAAAAATTCATCAAAAATTTCCATTAGCTATACGTACAACTTGCTTTCAAAAGCTCTTCTCTATGTGATACCAGTGCTTTCTTCAGATCTGTAATTGAAATAAGAAATGCACAACTATACTTGGGGGGTGGTTTTGGTCTCTGCTGGCCAATTCATTTTATCTGCAAATTTAAAGCAATGCAGTGATGAATATTAATAGCACTTTTACTATGTAAAGGCAGCACTGATATTGATGGATGGCTAAAAGCACAGAATAAAAAGGAGGGATATTCCCTCTCTTCAGTTAATGTCATTTTCCCACTCCCCGATCCCCTTCCCTCACACTGCCTTTCATAATGTGTGACTATTTTTATAAATTTCTCAAGAGGTAGGTACTTATTAAGTCTTTATAAAAATTTCCAGTATTAGATCAGATGTTTATGCCCATATTCTGTCTTCTTTCACATTGCATGTAGAACTTAAGGAGGAAGATGAGCAATTAGGATTGTATGTTGCTTTCTGTAGCAGATTTCATGCATTACATAAGAGTGTATTGTGAAGTAATAATTATAGACACATTACACTGTATTATTTAATGAACTTCCTAATAGGAGAAGTTAGATGCATTTTGGTAAGAAGCACTTTAACTTTTACTTTAAAAGAAGCCATAATCTATGTCTAGCCTGATGATCATGATTTTATATAATCATCAAAACTCCTGTAAGCAATAAATTTAAATAAAAATCCATGATCACCTGCTATCCCCCCACAGATTTGGGAAACTATACCACATTTTTTTCTGTAGTACTCTGCATCACAAGTCTTTCCTTCAGAAACAGAGAAAAAGATAAACACATCAAGTTCTGATGGTTCCAGACATTCCAGGGTCTTCTTTAATCCATATAACCTCTGAGAATGTGCTCTGGAATAATTTTAAGCAAATGAAGATGATAGCTTCATATTTCAATGTCTCCAAAGAATCACTAACTGAATCTGGTTTGTTATCAGTCATAGGGTGAATGATCAAAATGAACATGAGAAATGAATAACAAGCACAGAGAGGCATCATCCTAAACTGTCATAGGTATTACGACTGTTTCAGCTGCCACTTCTCTCCTGGGAAACATGCAAATGGATGTAAAATCCAACAGGCACAGCCCCTGGTGTCCCTTACTTGCATTGAGTATCTTAGCTATCCGTGTGTACTTTAAAAGGTAATGGCTGCATTACCTTCTTCCATGGCCAGATTTTTAAAGGAAGGCAGCTGTAGTTGATCCACAGAGTCATATATTCAGAAAGTTTTATTAACCTGGGTTTGGTTGACCATACTTGTTACAAAGCTTCTTTTTAAAGAGGCACAGGCAAAACAAGTGTGACTTGTCTGCAATATATGAAAAAAAAATACAGAAAATTCCAAAGACAACAGTGAACTTTTATAGTCATTGATGTCCACACTTTACAGTTGAATATCAAATCCATACCAATCTTGAAAGATGCCCATAATTTATAATAACTGAAGCTTCTAATGTACACATAACAGAGATGCAAAATTTCAGTTATGATGTGTTCAGTAAGCTCAAAGTGATATCCAGGATCTGAATATTAGAAACACTTAGCATGTGAAGCTAGAAATGGCTACTCTATATTTATCTTTAAAAGAAAAAAACCAATAATTTAACAAATTCTTTAGCCTGCAATTTAACATATATTTTTATTGCAAGCTAATCTCCCATTCAAAAATGAGATCTTTTTTCAAATTAAAGAACTAGTTATGTCCCTTGGAAATTGATTTTAAATATATCTTGTTTTCATTGACACAAGTTTGCAGCATAATCATCTTCATTTACACAAATCCCCATTGTCAGTTCCCAGGGACCTGCTAGTCTTGTTCAACTTCCCATACTCTGTCACCATGTGTCAAAAAGAACGCATTATGCCTTATTAAATGACATTACAAATAGGACCATCATACAAAATCAAAATGGAAAATAATTTTAAAATAACACTGGCAAATAGCCTCCTGTGACTTTTCAAAATCCTTTCTACTTTACAGAATCTACAGTTAATTATTTTTACAGCCATTCAGGGAGAGAGTAACTACATTTCTTAATTCTCAGGCTCAGGAGTATGGTCTAAAAGTCTGCTGGTGTAAAAATGACTCCATATAGGATGACATCTCTGCTTATGTGTATCCTAATTAAATTAGTCAGATTCCTGCCAGATACAACAGTGGACTTGAGTGTTTGTTTTGTAGTTGTGCCTTAAGTAAGTGAGCAAATATTTCCAGCAGTTGATAGCATACCAAATCAGAAATCTATAAAAGGGAGCTGAATCTCATAAAAATATCTCAGAAAGCATATCTAGATTCCCATTACAAAACTCACTATAATAGTTGTCTCCCCAACAGCAATGACCTTGCTAGAAAACTCTGACACATTAATATGACGACTAAAGGAAAATATCCAAGTTTTGATACCCAATTTTCTTGCCAGCTCCATAGGACAATTGGCTGCAGACACAGTTAATCACTCCACTCATGCATCCACTCTCCATAAGTCTGCCCTTCCCCACATGCATGATATTTATGGAAGGGATTATATGATTTGACTGCTTACAATTGCAGGTGCTGGATTTTATGACCCATGCACTCCAATGGGGAGTTGTGCTTTTAAATGCATAACCGAAGTAAAAAACTTTTGAGCAAGCTTTAAACAGCTGGCAAAATATGATTTACTAGTGAATCCTAAGGATCCTCCTTGCCTTAGGTCTTAAAAGTATACAGACACTACTGTCGTGCCAATCAAACGTGTAAAATCTCAGCTAGGAAGGTAAATTTAGATGCAGAACTGTGTCCATGCAGCTACACGTACTTAGGTTCTTGAACTAAGTCAGCATTAACTCAGATGTTTCTGGGGCACTTGAAGCTATATCCTAAGGTACCAAGAAGTTTTAGCAAAAACATTTTGTTCTTGTCCATTTTGTATATATTGCCCCATACATTAAAAAGCAAAGAAACAAATCACATTAGTCTACTCCAAGAAGTATAGGGACATTACAAGTGGAAAGCATTTCTTTTCTCTACCAGATAGCAATCTGACACTTGTCTTTGCAAGCATAAATCCAGGAACTTACCTTATAGAGTGGCTTGTTGTTTTTTGTTTGTTTGTTAAGCAAAGCAAAATTTTAAACTGATTTCAGGAAGCAAATCTTACAGACAAGACTAGATTGGCAATATAGTTGGAACAGCTGGCAAAACTCTTCAATATAAATACATATAATTATTTTAAAAGAAGGGAAGAAATTGATTTGCCCCTCTCCATGCTTTTTAATTTTTCCTTTTAGGCAAGGGTTGCTGTTGTTTGTTTGGTTTGTGTTTGGTTTGATTTTGGTTTTTTTATTACATCCCAGAGATAAATCCCTGCAGAGTTTGTGAAATTGCTATTGCATTTACATTTTTGCTAAAAGTCCTTTGGCCAATACTTTCCTGGTAACAGGCACTTTTTTTGTAACAGTTCAGAAAACAAACTGCAGATCTGAAATCATAATGAAAGTTTTTCTAAACTAAAGTTTGGACTACTCTTCATGATTACTCTCCAGTGGAGCATGATTTTAAAACTATTTTTACATCTGAAGAGGCAGACAGGCTTCTAATGGAATTTTGGAAATCATCTACCTTCTATGCCATACGACAGGGTTACTTTATTTCTGTGTAGAGCATTTGTTGCTCTTCTCCCACTAACTTTCTTTGTATCTATCTCATTTGCATTATAGCACTTTCTAGTCACAATTCTGAAGGTGTCATGTTTAATTTACTTAATGAATATATGATAAGTTATGTCTGTCCTGTTGCTTGATGGTGCATAAATGTTCAGCTAGATTCATCATCTTCAGTTTGCTTTCAAGGAAAAGATACCCTAAACTTGCAAATGTTGAGGTAATTGATAGCACTTTGAAGACCAAAGCATGTCCAAAGGATGGAGACACATGACTTCTGCTTTGTGACCTACTTCTCTAGTTTACTTGAATAAATAGATTCATAATAACAAAATATTCTCTCTCATAACTACTAAATAATTTGTAGCATTTTAGTATTTTTGAAGAGGAGGTTATTTCTAGTGATTCACAGGATAATGATGAAAGAACCCTCATATTTAACACAAGACTGATTTTTCTTTCATGCATGGCATTTTAAAATTTCTAAAGAAATTCTGCAAATAGTAACCATTTTAAATTTCTGTACTTGGTGATAGAGAAGGCATATCCAGTGTGATCTGTATTATGGACATTTCATTTTATTTCTTCATGTGTATGTATTAGTTACAGTCATTACTATAATCATTTTGATTGACCATAGACAGTAATTCCAGATAAGGTCAAAAAAGTGTTAAAGTTTAGCTAAGTGCTTGAGTCAAGTAATACGAACTTGAAGTTGCACAAAAAGTCTTGCCCACAGAAACAATAAGGTATTTTTTATGAAGATTCCAAAAATCCCATGAAAACATCTACCCTGACAATTTGTTGCTTTTAATCTCCTGCTCCAGTAAGCAAAAACCACGGAACAATATAATAAAAAATACTGAAGGGAAACATGTAAGTGAGACCTTTCAGAGTGGTTTTATTTAGAATAAATAGAAGTGGTTTTATTTTACTGTCAGTATATGGTTCAAGTTCTCTCTGCACAACTCTCTGAGGTAACAAATTGACCAGAGCTCACTCTGGAGCTTAAAGTGCGAAAATAAATGATTTCTGATTCTGTTTGGGATTGTTTGGTTTGGGTTTTTTGTGGTGCTTTGTCTTCCATTTTGTTGTTTTGGGGTTT
The DNA here is from genome assembly GCF_011004875.1 of Balearica regulorum gibbericeps. Classification (NCBI taxonomy): domain Eukaryota; kingdom Metazoa; phylum Chordata; class Aves; order Gruiformes; family Gruidae; genus Balearica; species Balearica regulorum. The sequence continues at coordinate 47,281,522 of NC_046188.1, read as the reverse complement.
TTTGCTGTTAAAAGGGAAGTCCTACCACTTCAGTTACACTGATACGAATCTTAGTATTTGGAACAAGACTTTCTGTCTCTCTAAATATCCTAGATCACCTCCCTTACTCTACCTTTAACTAAAGAGTAATAGCAAGTTTTTTCAGAATCTGTAATAAAGGGTGTATTCCAGCAACAGTCAAACCCAGTAAAGTTTTTCTGAAGTATCCTTCCTAAAGCAGAAAGCCACTGAAAGATGAGACATCATGCAGAGCACCACAAAACTCATCTCACAGGCAAAAATTATTTTCGTAGAGATGGTATGCCATGCCTTATTTTATTTAGTTGCATTTCACCATATGGTCCCTTCTTTGCTTCTCACCTGTTGCATTCATCTTGGTCACTTAAATGGCACTAGTGGACCAGTGGCAAAAACAAATACATAACTAATACTAATACTGTGGCTTGGTCTGGGAAGAAGTCAGGATCAAGAATGTACAACTGAAGGGTTTTCTGGCATCTCATTTACACAAAGCTCCAGCTCTCTGAGCAGCTGGAAGAAATATTGCAGCTGTTACAGCCCTGACAATCAGCATCCTCTGCTGAGGACGGCTGCTGTGCAAACAGTCCTTTGTGGCATACACAAGATACTTCACTGGCCGTAAAAGGCCAACAAACTGCAGTCTGGGAATTGCTGGTGCAAAGAGTCGTCCTGCTAATACCAGAGAAAGCTGGTTCTAATCTCAGTTTTATAAGCCACGCTTCATAATTAAAAATCAATGTAAAGTGCTGTGGGGAAGACTTTAATTTTCTATCATCTGGACTTGTTTACTTGTGTTCAAATGTATTGTAAAAGACAAAGAACTGCATAAGGTGTAATTTTCTTTGCAAAGTTCTTCAACATCACTAGTCAGAGGAAAGTAATTCAGTAGTACTACTCCATCAGCTTATTGAAAAGCTGATACGTTTTCAAATACACATCCCAAGAAAGATAAGTAAGTCAGGAAGTAAAAAGCAAAGTGTGTCCCCAATCACAGTGACAGGTCCAATGATAAACGGGCATGCTAGACACACAACAATCAGGAACATGATACACAAAGGATTCTTGTGGGTCAAGAATAATTTTTCTTTCCAAAGGGATTAACAGATTCTTCAAGTGGGAAAAAAAAGAAGCTGAAGGTCAACAAATTAAATACAGAATATAAGATTTGCAATTTTTTAGAAGGTTAAGGTGATGAAGACATAAACTATATTTATACAGCTGTTTTCATCTCAAAGAATCACAAAAAGCTTCATCACAAAGGTCCCTTAGTTATATATATAGAAAAGTTTTTTTATGGAAAGCCAAAGTATAATTCTCTTAAAGATGGAACAATGCAGGGTTTGATGCTTTGGGGAGTTGTTTCATGATGTTGGTTTCTTTTTTTTTTGAGGGGGGGGAGAAGTGAGTTAGGTGTTTTGTTGTATTTTTTATCATTTCAGTACAACAACAGAGAGGTGCCAGACAAATTTAAGGATGTAGAATACAATCATAAGGATTCAGAAGCAGGCTGAAATCAGAGCTTAATATTAGATTTCTTGAAAAATCTGCTGGTCAAATTCACTCTATAATGACCATAAACAGTCAGCTGGTAAGTCCTCAGAAAGGCAAGCAACAGCTATTGAGTCTCAGCTTCTTTCAGTGTCTGAAATCAAAGTTCCTCTTGAAATACCTTCAACGATAAAAATGAACTGTCCCTTTCATATGACAGGACACATAATAACATTGTTCTTGCAACAGCAATTTTTTTAATTTTTTTTTTTTTTTTTTTAAGTACTAAGACCTGAACATCAAAATTATTTTATTCAAGTGAGCTCTTTTCTGCTTCTGGTTGATAGTATCACATTTCTAAGATGAAAAGTAAAACGTTATGTTTCTTAAATGTTAAATTATAATGAAAGCAATTTATTGTCAACTGCTTCTTATTATTTCTCATTAAAACAGCATCTAAGTTCAGTATTACGTGCAATGTATATTGTGGGAGTACAGTGGGCATTGTTCAAATCTATTCAGAAAGTGCATTCAAGTAATGAGCTTTTGTAGACTGTCAGTAATCTAAGAACACCCACGTCAATTCCCCAAGACTGTATGTTATTATATAGAATGTAGGCAGAATTATCACACCTAATTAAACATCACAGATACAAAGAGCTTTGTTTATACCTCATGATAGCCTTTGAGTTTTGAAGCTCATCTTCAAACTACCTATGTATATTAATGAATAAATAAAGTCTGATTCTTCACCTTTGTAGCAATTTTATGCCTTTTTGTTTTTTAACCTCTTATAATCACCAGAGTCAGAATGAATGAAATGTATGTGCAAGCCCAGTTACAAACACAAGGTAGTAAAGAATTTGATTTTGGCAGTATTATATACTCAGCTGACATTCATTTTGCTTGGTATGCATTGCAACACAAGGTTCAGTGGGAAGCAAAGTTGGATTAAGTGTGATCTAAAACTTACTGCTGGGTGAGAAATCCAGAGTCTAGTTCCCAAAGATACCAGACCTTCTGGGTTGCAAGATCAGAAAGTTTTCTTGAAGACAAGAATGAAATCACTAATAATATCTACTTTGCTTGAATATTACAAGGTTTCAGTAATCATTTTGAAACAGATCAAAAATAATGTGTATAAATTACTGCTGTTCTGTTCTCTTCATATCATATAACTGCACCCTAGACTTCTCTATGACTTTTGATTTGCTGCTTGCTAGTTTCACCCTTGTCTTAGAGCTCAATATTACACTGATACAATTCTTTTTTTTTATTCTAAACAATTGGCACAGACTCAAATACTTAAAGGAGAGAAGTTTGGTGTTTCAGCCACATAAGTGTAACTGTAACAGGTGACACTTACAGGTCATTAACAGAGGAGGTGTTGCCATTCACTGCCTACCTTGATTTACTCCTGTGACTGGTTTTTGAGGAGGTGACCAATAGTCAGACTACCTGTAGACACCCCACTGCATAGAAACTTTTTGTTACCTATTCATTTCAAAGAGCTATGTCTACTCTGGAAATCATTTCTGCAAGACTCTTCCTGACAGATCTTCCTTTCTTGGGAACTTCTACTAATAAGTACCACAGGTATTTTGTAAACATGTATTTCTAGGACAGCTATACATTGATATTTATATAATCACACTAGATACACCAGATGGTTTAATTACAAAAACAAAATCTGCCAGATAAACATCACCGCTTGTTTTAAACATGCATTTTCCTGTCAATAGCTTGTCTTTCCAAGCTAAACACTTTTCTGTAATAGCTAATTATATTCTGTGAAAAACAAGTAATCCTTTAACCCTGCAGCATTTAGGCCATCATTATCTATCAACCACACATGCTAAAGTTGACACTACCAAATATCCTTTTGGACAGCCAAAAGAGAATATTTTGCTACAGAATAGTGCACATAGCATGCACATTATTTGTTATTTATGAGGACTCCATTTTCAACTCACATACCGAAGCTACTGAAAACAGTAAATGGTATGTGTTACACAATGCAGGCTATCAACTAACCCTACCACCATGCATTCAGGCAAAAGCAGCTGTTAATTTATTATTAATCTAGTTACCTCCCACAGTATGTGGCTGCAGAATTTATCAATTTTGCTTTTGAATACCCTTTCACTTCTTGATATCTTTTGCTAAGTATAACTTTAAAAGTAACCTGCAATGGATACACAGCACAAGATAAATGGGAAAAATACTCTTCAAAAGTACTTGAGCAAGCTTTTTCACTTTGAAAAAGGACCCTACCCTGGAATGCTTACTGTACGCAAAACACAGACATATTGCTCACACAAGAAATCTAAAATCTTATGTGTTTTACCCAAAGGATTAAAAGCTGGCTCTGACCTGGATGGGATTTCAGCCTATGGATATATTTGCATTGAGTATTCATTGATACTCATGTGTCTTTACACACATCTGACCTCCAACATTCACATATTAAGTGGAAATTAGTTACCGGCTCTACAGGAATGAAAGGGAAAAGTAACATTTTTACGTTACATCACATGTCTGAATATGGTCTAATTGTGATTTAGACCCAGCAGGGCACACAGGTATATTGCTGCAAGTTGTTCAGCACAAGTGAGGTTTCACCTGGTAAATAGAATCAAAACGAACTGTCCCTCTCATATGACAGGACACATTATAACAATGTTCTTGCAATCCTTGTTACTGTGCTCACCACACCTCTCTTCCTCTCATGGTGCTCTGCAGCAGAGCATTTCAGACTGCTGTGCTTCACAGAGTGCTGCAGCTCTGATCCAACATCGTGCTTAAACATGTACTTTAAATACCAGAGGCTTCACAGAATGCATGAATGCCTTGTGTAGGGAGGCCCAGAGTGCAGCCTGGAAGACAAAGCAGCCACCTGCCAGCTGTGCTCAGGCAAGGAAAATCCACAGGGCTGATCTGGCATATTGTCCTCATTTACAGCTGGGATTTTTTACAAGAAGCTGCGACAGGACACAGCCAGGACAGCTGACCCAAACCAGCCAAAGGGGTATTCCATACCATATGATGTCATGGTCAGTATATAAAGGGGGCTGGCCAGGGAGGAGGGGCTGCTGCTTGGGGATGGGATGGGCATTGGGCTCTAGGGGTGAGCAAATTACATTGTCTATGGCCTGCTTTTTATGTTCTAAGTGCTGTTGTTGGTATGTTCCTCTCCCTTTCCTGTCCCAGTAAACTGTCCTTATCCCAACCCACAAGTTTTACCTCTGTCTTCCCATTCTCCTCCCCATCCTGCTGGGGGTGGGGGGGTTGAGCGAGTGGCCATGTGGTGCTCAGCTGCTGGCTGGGGCTAAACCATGACAGCCCTTTTTGACGCCCAATGTAAGGCACAAAGGGTTGAGGTAATGACAGGTCTGACCAAAGCATGTTAAAATAAAATTGTTGTATGCATTTATTATATTAGGTAAAAAGTTACTGGTCACAATGGTGTTTTGTTTGTTTGCATGACTGTATTGTGTAAACCCGTACTTGCTGTATGAATTCCCTGTGGCACTGTTTGTCACCTCTGGGAGAGGGAGCAGGATTCTCATTTTGCTGTACGCTGTGATATCAGCTTATGATATGATAACATCACTGGTCATGAGGTTAAGCTGCTATTTGTATGTGGCATTACTATCATGCTGTACCTCAGATGACATCTCTCAGAATTTACTAATAACCACACCCAATCTATGGGGAACACAGTGGGGGATACTTTCTCCTGCTCTTTCACCTCCCCTTTTTCCTTCAGGCGGGTTACAACAGCCTTTGAGAATTTTGAATACCCTTGGGATGTTCAAGCCACCATGCTCCTATTGCTATGTCTCCTGAATGTGTTCCAGGTCTTGTTTAGGGTTACAAAAAATTGTCTTAAGCATACCACCCAGAGATCTGCCCTAAGGCTGGACAGTCATGGGTGACACAGCATGTGGGAGAATACGGGCAGGTATCTAGAGAACTTTGCACCTCCAAAGGTTTGGAACTTCATTTCCGAACAACTACAGGACCCTGATGAAATGATAGAATATTTGAAAGGAAAATGCTGTGGCTATTCCAAAGAGGCACAACTTACCACACTGTGCTGGGCCCTGGCCAGTATCCACCAAACACTGCTTGGTATTAGGCAGCACTCTCAGGGGGAAGAGAGGGAAAACAAACCGACAGGCACTGTGGCTTCTCCAACCCCAGTAACAGGCTTGGTACAGGCGCTGCAGCTGAGCCAAAAAAACCCAACTTGTGCCAGTATCAGTCGCCCCTATACAGAATACACAAAAAAAATCAGTTTGCTTAGTAAGGGATGACAATGAACCAGGACTATCACAAGAACAGGAAAAAGAGGCAGAACCGGAGGTAATCACCTAATCCCTGTCCCTGAGTGAGCTGTGAGATATGTGAAAAGATTTCAGCCATCATCCAGATGAGCACGTTGTTAGCTGGCTGCTCCAATGCTGGGAGCCAGTAGCCTGGAATTAGAGAGTAGGGAAGCCAAGCAGCTGGGATCCCTGTACAGGGAAGAGGGCATTGACAAGGCGATTGGGAAAAAGACACAAGCCCTTAGCCTCTGTAGGTGACTTCTGTCAGGCATGAGGGAAAGGTATCCAGCCCTTCAAGGAAGATGTTGTATGTCAGCCAGGCAAGTGGACCACCATGGAGAGAGGTATCCAGTGCCTGAGGGAATTAGCCATGCAGGAGATGGTTTATTATGACCAGGACAATGTGCAGGTACCTACAGATCCTGATGAAGTCCAGTGCATACAACCCCTGTGGTGGAAGTTTATACTGAGAGCACCATCATCATATGCCAACTCATTGGCAGTAATGGACTGGAAAGGCGACGAGGCACCAACAGTGAATGAAGTGGCTGGCTGATTCCAGCAATATAAAGAAAGCCTCTCCTCCTGCTTCATCTTGGCTGTGGAGAAACTGTCCTGGAAGCTCCACCAGCTCAAAAAGAATAGGTCCTATTCCCCACCTGTATGGACCAGTGTCTCAACTATTAGGAGTAAGCATTCCTTTGCTCAAGAAAGAGGATATAAAGGCTACACACCACGAGGCACCCTGTGGTTATACCTGCGTGACCATGGAGTGGACATGAGGAAGTGGGATAGAAAACCTACCTTGACCCTAGAGACACGAGTACATGAGTTGGAAGAAAAAACAATTACAAAAGGGGATTCTGCCAGGAAAAATGCCACTCCAGTTTCCAGCAGGCAGTTCCCCAGACAGAGGAGAAGGTCTCATCATACTTATGATCCTCTTGAGGGGACTTCTAATCCATTTTTACAAGGATTGAGTAATGAATATGATGAGCAGCATTAGTGGGGCCCTGGCTCCAGCTGTGGAGGAAAGGGACAACTGGATTTATTGGACTGTGTGGATTCAATGGCCTGGTACGTCAGATCCACAATAGTAAAAGGCTCTAGTGGACATTGGTGCACAGAGTACCTAATGTCATCAAGCCATGAAGGGATAGAACCCACCTGTATTTCTGGAGTGACAGGGGGATCCCAACAGTTGACTCTACTGCAGGCTGAAGTGAGTCTAACTGGGAATGAGTGGCAAAAGCACCCCATTGGGACTGGCCCAGGGGCTCCGTGCAGCCTTGGCATAGACTAACCCTGGAGTGGGTATTTCAAGGACTCAAAAGGGTACTGTTGGACTTTTGGCATAGCTGCCTTGGAGATGGAGGAAATTAAACAGCTGTCCACCTTATCTGGTGTCTCGGAGGACCCTTCTGTTGTCGCTTGCTGAGGGTCAAAGAACAACAGGTGCCAATTGCTAGAACCAGGATGCACCAGCAGCAATATCACACCAACTGAGACTCCCTGATTCTCATTCATAAGCTGATTCGTGAACTGGAGAGCCAGAGAGTGATCAGCAGAACTCGCTCACCCTTTAACAGTCCCATATGGCCAGTGCAAACGTCTAATGGAGAGTGGAGGCTGACAGTAGACTACCGTGGCCTGTATGAAGTCATGCTGCCACTGAGTGCTGCTGTGCGAGACACGCTAGAACTTCAGTATGAACTGGAGTCAAAGACAGCCAAGTGGTATGCCGTAACTGATACTGTGAATGTGTTTTTCTCAATCCCTTTGGTGCCAGACTGTAGGCCACAGTTTGCTTTCACTTGGAGGGGCGTCCAGTACACCTGCAATTGACTGCCCCAGGGGTGGAAACACAGCCCTACCATTTGCCATGGACTGCACTGTAACAGGGTGAAGCTCCAGACCACCTGCAATACACTGATCATATGGGACAGCACAGCACGAGACATTTCTGAGAAAGAAGAGAAAATAGTTCAAACCTTTCTGAAAGCTGGTTTTGCCATAAAAGAAAGTAAGGTCAAGGGACCTGCACCAGAGATCCAGTTTGTAGGAATAAAATGGCAAGATGGGTGTCATCAGATCCCAATGGATATTATCAACAAAACAGCCTATGTCTCCATCAACTAGCAAAAAGGAAACATGCTTCTTTGGTGTTGTGGGGTTTTCAAAATTCTTCTGAAAGCCGGTTTTGCCATAAAACGAAGTAAGGTCAAGGGACCTGCAAGGAGATCTAGTTTGAAGGAATACAATGGCAAGATGGGCATTGTGAGATCCCAATGGATGTGATCAAGAAAAGAGCGGCTATGTCACCACCGACTAGCAAAAAAACCCACAGGCTTGCTTAGGCATTGTGGGGTTTTGGAGGATGCATATTCCAAATTACAGTCTGATTGTGAGCCCTCCCTATCAGGTGACACAGAAGAAGAACGATTTCAAATGGGGCCCTGAGCAACGACAAGCCTTTGAACAAATTAAACAGGAAACACTTCATGCAGTAGCCCTTGGGCCAGTCCAGGCAGGACCAGATGTAAAGAATGTGCTCTACACCGCAGCCGGGGAGAATGGCCCTACTCTGGCAGAAAGCACCAGGGGAGACTCGAGGCCAGCCTCTGGGGTTTTGGAGTCGGGGATACAGAGGATCCGAGGCCCACTGCACTGCAACTGGAAAAGAGATATTGGCAGCATATGAAGGGGTTCGGTCTGCTTCAGAAGTAGTTGGTACTGAAGCACAGCTCCTCCTGGCACCCCGACTGCTGGTGCTGGGCTGGATGTTCAAAGGGAGGGTCCCCTCTACACACCATGCAACCGATGCTACATGGAGTAAGTGGGTCGCACTGATCACACAGTGGGCTCAAACAGGAAACCCAAGTCACCCAGGAATTCTGGAAGTGATCATGGACTGGCCAGAAGGCAAAGATTTCAGAATATTGCCAGAGGAGGAGACGACACATGCTGAAGAAGCCCCACTGTATAATAAACTATCAGAAAATGAGAAGCAATATCCCCTGTTCACTGATGGGTCCTGTCACATTGTGGGAAAGCATCGAAGGTGGAAGGCTGCTGTATGGAGTCCTACAAGGTGAGTCACAGAAACTGCTGAAGGAGAAGGTGATTTGAGCCAGTTTGTGGAAGTGAAAGCCATCCAGCTGGCTTTAGACATTGCTGACCGAGAAAAGCGGATGGTGCTCTATCTCTGTACTGACTCATGGATGGTGGCCAATGACCTGTAAGGGTGGTTACAGCAGTGGAAGTAGAGCAACTGGCAGCACAGAGGCAAACTCATCTGGGCTGCCCCATTGTGGTGAGATATTGCTGCCTGGCTAGAGAAGCTAGTTGTAAAAGTATGTCACATATATGCCCATGTACCCAAGAGCTGGGCAAGCAACCTGCAGGTGGATCAGGCTACTAATTCTTTATAGTTTGGTGGGCCCATGACACCTCAGGCCATCAAGAAAGAGAGCACCATGTGCTTACAGTGGTGGAGATACCACCAGATGGCTGGAAATATATCCCATGCCCCATGCCGCCACCCAGAACACTATCGTGGGCCTTGAAAAACAAGTCCTGCGGTGACATGGCACCCCAGAAAGAATTGAGTCAATGGGACTCATTTCCGAAACAACCTCATAAATACCTGGGCCAAAGACCATGGCATTGAGTGGGTATATCATGTCCCCTGTCATGCACCAGCCTCTGGGAAAACTGAATGATACAATGGACTGCTAAAGACTACACTGAGACCAATGGGTGGTGGGACCTTCAAACATTGGGATACACATTTAGCAAAAGCCACCTGGTTAGTTAACACTCGGGGATCTACCAATCGAGCTGGCCCTGCCCAATCAAAACTTCCACATACTGTAGAAGCGGATAAAGTCCCCGTAGTGCACATGAAGATTATGCTGGGGAAGGCAGTCTGGGTTAGCCCTGCTTCAGGCAAAGGCAAATCCATCTGCAGGATTGCTTTTGCTCACGTGCCTGGGTACACTTGGTGTGTGATGCGGAAGGATGGGTAAATCCAATGTGTACCTCAAGAGGATTTGATTTTGGGTGAAAATAGTCAATAAATTAATTTGTATGATGTTAATTGCTAAACAAGCCTGCCATTTTATGTCATCACTACTACAATTGCTGTATGCTGTATCAATGGTATTACAGTAAGAATCACCCAAATTAAGGATGAGTTTTGATGAAACCAAGCAAAGTGCAGTGATGACGGAACTAGAACTGGCTTCAGCAACTAGCACCCGACAACTTCCTCAAAATCGACATCTTCAACCCACATATCATGGGCATGTGCTACGTCAGATATGCCAGCTGCAAGCTCTAGATGCAGCATGCAACAATCCAACACTGCACACCATCTCTCCTGCCCTGAAAGACTGTTATGGAGCCCAGAGTAATGGATTAAATTAACTTAATGAACATTTTAGAGGGATGCCTTAGAGACTAAGGGAATGATATCTTTGTGTGTGTGTATTTATTTATCAAAGACAGGAAAAGTGGTGGTGATTAACTGGAAGTGTAACATCTGAGCATGATGTAGATGGTATAGAATAATAGGTAGATAATGTCCTGGTTTTTGGCTGGGATAGAGTTAATTTTCGCAAGAAGCTGGGAGAGGACACAATCAGGACAGCTGACCCAAAGTAGCCAAAGGGGTGTTCCATACTGTATGACACCATGGTCAGTATATAAAGCAGGCTGGCTGGGGAGGAGGGATCGCTGCTCAGGGATGGGCTGGGCATTGGGTTCTGGGGGTGAGCAAATTGCGTTGTGTATCACTTGCTTGTATATTCTTGTATTAGTATTGTTGTTATTTTCTTCTTTCTTTGCTGTCCTAGTAAACTGTCCTTATCCCAAACCATGGGTTTTATCTTTTTCATCCAATTCTCTTCCTCATCCCAGCAGGGGTAGGGGGGGAGGACTGAGGCAGCAGTCACATGGTGCTTAGCTTTTTTTTTTCCCTCCAGAACACACTGAACCAAGTAGAATTGGCATAATGGTTCTTAGTCATGTAACAGTTTCTTGCATGCACTGTTAGCAAGCATATTGTGTGAATGTCATTTCAGCTGGAGATAGGATTCTTCTGACTTTTTTCTGTAAACTTTGTATTAACTCTTAACTTAATAACCACTTCTGTCCCAACCTCATCTGCTCTTCATCATTTTTACGCAGCTTTGCTTAAAGCAGCAAGACTATTTCACCTGCATGTTTCTTAGTCAGTTTTCTTCTAAATGACCTCCTCCCAAACACATACATTTTGCAAAACAAGGTGCTGTTGAAACCAGAGCAAAGAAACAAAAATCCCTCAAGAATATGAATTAAGAATCCTCCTCAATCCACGCAATTAGTTCATTAATCAATTTAGCCATCGACAGGAGGGAAAAACATAAAAATTGAAGTCTTACTTGAGATCTTGTGAGCCCTTCACTGACAAGATCTACTGAAAAAGATTAAACATGCAGAGATGAAAGTGATGGCCACATAAGCAAGGACTTTATGAGCAGGTGTTACTGTTATCATTATGCACCATGGCTTCTTAGACGAAATATCTTGACGTATCTCACCCAGTGTTTTTGCACTGCAGTTCTATTTCAGCTGTAGTTTATATTTTAATAAAATATCTTTGTTTAAAGAAGTGATTGAGAATCACCACATCTGTAGGTACCTCCCAGTGTCGTTTACCAATGGAGATTAAAAAAAAAAGTCCCACCTCTAGCTGAAATTCAGACTTTAACAAAATGTTCTGGTACTTACTTGTATGTAGTCTGATTTCCAGAGTCGTTAAGCCTTGTTATTTATTGAAATGACGACAGTTCAGTATGGAGAACTTAAAACCTAAATCAAGACATCATTCTTGATCTCACTATAAAACATGATGTAAAAGTAAGTGACTGGAAGCTTGCAAAGAAGTCATGGAATCTTAGATCATTCTGTTTAGTGACTCAGCTGGAGGCCAACATGGTGGTTGGTAAGCATCTCAGACTATATAAAAAACATGCTAGAAGAGTCAGGAGGATTGTAATTTTCCAGGGTGTCACAGTCAAAAAACCACTGCCAAGTCTTACAATCACCATTTTAGGAAGAACTGCAACTAAAGACAAAGGTTATACCATCAGATATGAATGATTCACAGACATAGCTGTGGGCTAAAGAGGGGTTTTTTTTCCCTATCTATCCAGAACTGAATTGGATCAGTGGGCAGCAATTGATCATAACTCCTTCATCTTAAAAAAAAAAAAAAAAAAAAGCTGTTCTAAGTATGATCATGTCAATTCACTAAATGGCAATACATTCCTTTTTTCCTGAGGGAACTCTGAAGTAGGTTTGATCAGGTGCTGCTGTCTTACCTGGAGTGTCTTGCCTCCATACAGAGCCAATATCATCTATGAGACATCAGGCTCAAGAGCAATACACTGTGTTCACACTTCTGTCTTTCACTTCAATCCTCTTCCTCCCACTTACAGCTCTGTATCTAGGCTTTGTTTTTCACATATGAATGTCAGCAGCATTATAAAACTCTTTCTAGAAACACCAATGATTATAAAAAAGTGTCTCATTCTTCCCACACAGGACTAAGAAAATACAATTAATGTGATACTGATTCTAAGACAGTAAACCCTCCTAAGAGTCAAGATAAATTGCGTCAGTTTGGGCTCAACATCACACTAAGTTCACGTGGTTTCCAATTAACACAAAAGCAATAAGCTTACTTTTGTCTGCACACAATATGCCACATATATGTAATTGATTTTAAATGTTGCAATGAAATCAGAAATTAAATCCGAAATCTGTTGCTGTTATTTTTTGACAACATTTCCAAAGTATTTTAGATTATTTTAGCTTAGGTTCAAAGCAACAATAATATTAGTATGTTCATTCCCAGTACTAAATCAATACTTCAGAGGGTCCGGTTCTGATGACATTAACACTCATGTTCCCCTGGTATAGATCCATCAATTATAATTTCCAAGTAGACAGGAGATGAAATAGACAAACACAATCAAAATAAAACACTACTTAGAAGGAAACCCCAGATTTCATTAATGTATTTATTATTCAAATAATTATGGATTTATTCCTGTTACATTAGCTCACTGCAAATTATTTGCACAATCCTTGATTAGCATATCATTGATTATGCAATTTTGAAATGTTTTCTTGGAGGGAAGTGGTTTCCCTTGTTTGTTTACTTCTATTCTTGAGGTACTCAGTTTCATTTAAGAGATCACAAGAGGTGTTTGTTTTCTATCATCTACTGGGAAATATGAAGTGTCAAAAAACCACTGTTGACTAGAATATCTTCTTTTTTTAATGTAGAATCTTAAACAATGCAGGTTTTAATATTTTTATCATGCTTTCACTTGTCCACTTATTCTCTTTTCTATGGATTTTGAAACCATTAATATAGAATACAAAAATACTGTTATGAATTAAAGAATATTTTAAACAAAGCTTTTATTGTTTTACCCGCCTCCAGTTTAACTACAATCAGAAGTGCAAAAGATTTTCATGTGGGAAATACTTTTGTTTAAGCTCTGTCAGGCCTTTACATTTCAATAAAACATTGATGGTTATTAAATGTTCCACAAAAGATATTTCAGACTACTTCAATTATTTTTCCTTTCAATAACATAACTCTCAAACAAAGATAAAAAGGTTCCATTTTTTTTTAAATGTAGCTGTATTTACTAGATGGTTTTCTACTGAATTCTTAATAACTGATTTTGATTAGTGCAGTGTTTTTGCTTTTTAAAAAACTTGTTAATGCATCATATATTATGAAACTCTTATGACAGATGGAAAATACAAAAGTAAAATCAAGATCATGTACTCCTTTCAAAATATAAAAAGCTAATTAAATGTAAATAATTTACATTGTTGTGGAAACTGCTAGTTTATTGGCTCCACAGACTCAAAGAACAGTATCACTTCTTCACAATACAATGTGTTTGGTTACTTTTAATTTAAAGATTGGCTTAAGAAATTAAGTAAAAAACCTGCCTACTTTTAAAGTGTGAATATCTTCACATAAAATTACTTGGTTTTATGCAAGTTAGATAAGGTATATTGCCTTCTGACATAACTTAAATGCTCTAAATCAATTTCTGGATGCACTTAACTGATTCCATGGACTGCGTTAGGATTTAAAATTTGATGCTTTGAGTCATATTAGAGTCTATTAATTATCTAATGCCTGAGTACCTAAACTTGATGGCAAGGATATAGAATCATGAATCATAGAATGGTTTGGGTTGGAAGGGACCTCAAAGATCATCTAGTTCCAACCCCCCTGCCATGGGCAGGGACACCCTCCACTAGACCACCTTGCCCAAAGCCTCATCCAACCTGGCCTTGAACACTTCCAGGGAGGGGGCATCCACAACCTCTCTGGGCAACCTGTCCCAGTACCTCACCACCCTCACAGTAAAGAATTTCTTTCTAACATCTAATCTAAATCGACCCTCCCTTCAGCTTGAACCCATTACCCCTTGTCCTGTCACTACATTCCCTGATAAACAGTCCCTCACCATCTTTCCTGTAGGCCCCTTCAGGTACTGGTAAGCCTCAATTAGATCTCCCCAGAGCCTTCTTTTCTCCAGGCTAAACAACCCCAATTCTCTCAGCTTGTCCCCATAGGAGAGGTGCTCCAGCCCTCCAATCAGCTTTGTGGCCCTCCTCTGGACTCTCTCCAACAGCTTGATGTCTCTCCTGCACTGGAGCCCCCAGAGCTGGATGCAGTACTCCAGGTGGGGTCTCACAGGAGTGGAGTAGAGGGGCAGGATCACCTCCCTCGACCTGCTGGTCACACCTCTTTTGATGCAGCCCAGGACATGGTTGGCTTTCTGGGCTGCAAGCGCACACTGCCGGCTCATGTTGAGCTTCTCATCAATCAATACCCCCAAGTCCTTCTCCTTGGGGCTGTTTTCAATCCATTCCTCGCCCAGCCTGTAGTTGTGCTTGGGATTGCGCCAACCCACGTGCAGGACCTTGCACTTGGCCTTGTTGAACTTCATGCAGTTAACATGGGCCCACCTCTCCAGCCTGTCAAGATCCCTGTGGATGGCATCCCTTCCCTTCAGCGTGTCGACTGCACCACACAGCTTGGTGTCATCAGCAAACTTGCTGAGAGTGCACTCGATCCCACTGTCCATGTTGCCAACAAAGATGTTGAACAGTGCTGGTCCCAGTACCGACCCCTGAGGAACGCCACTCGTCACCGTTCTCCACGTGGACATTGAGCTGTTGACAACAACTCTTTGAGTGCGACCGTCCAGCCAATTCCTTATCCACCGAGTGGTCCATCCATCGAATCCATGTCTCTCCAATTGAGAGACAAGGATGTCGTGCAGGACAGTGTCAAATGCCTTGCACAAGTCCAGATAGGTGATGTCAATTGCCCTTCCCTTATCCACAGACACTGTAACCCCATCATAGAAGGCCACCAAGTTTGTCAGGCATGATTTGCCCTTAGTGAAGCCGTGTTGGCTGTCACCAATCACCTCCTTATTTTCCATGTGCCTGAGCATAGTCTCCAGGAGGGTCTGCTCCGTGATCTTGCCAGGCATGGAGGTGAGACTGACCGGCCTGTAGTTCCCTGGGTCTGCCTTTTACCCTTCTTACATATGGGGGTTCTGTTTCCCCATCTTCCAGTCAGCGGGAACTTCGCCGGAATGCCAGGACTTCTCAAATATGATGGTGAGTGGCCTGGCCACTTCATCCACCAGTTCCCTCAAGACCCCAGGATATACCCCTGAATTTCAATTTCTCTCAATACTGAAGAAATGAAAATAATTTTTTTAAAACTTTTTTTTTAAAATTTACTGACTAAAAGAAAAAAATGTTAAAACTTGAGAGTCTGAAAAATTACTCTCTCACATATAAAGGCAATTAGCAGTGTGTTACGTAGCCATTAAGCAAAAATGTATATTCATGAAATGCCTTACACTAACAAAAGGAAGAAATAACGTATTTAGCCAAACTTAAAACTAACGCTCTAGACTAAAAAATTTAGTAAATCTGTAGGTAAAGGTATTCAGCATTTAGTGATGCAAAACATGCTTATCTAGCTCACAGTTTTCCCCACTGAACTTACTGCTTTTCTGCCTCAGTGAGGCCAAAAAAACCACTCAAACTCCATTTCAGTAAAGCATTTTGATATTCAATACAAATTCAATCTCACACAAAAACTCCTATGAGTAACTATAAAACTTAATGAAATTCACAGCTAATTCATCTGCTACTGGTGGAATAACACTAGGATGTGATTAGTGTAAATAAGACGAGAATAGGTGTTGGGTAGATTGAATTAGAATGCTGAATAGTTTATGATATGAATCCATTAGAATTATACAAGGAAAAGCACGGCAGGATAATATGGAAAAAGTCTGACCTAAGCGAGATGGATTTAGTCCTCAAACAAGAGGTTTTGTCAATTTTTTTCTGGGATTAGTTTTTTTTTATAGACAATGTTCTTTAAACACGGGGGAAAGTTACACATGTAGTTTCTCTCCAGCTGCATGCATGCCTCTCCCTGGCTAAATTACTGGGGGAGGTGGGAGGAGAGGGAAAAGACATTTTGAATACTATCCTTTTAATTTACTCCAACTACTGTGAATTTTTCTCTTTTTCTTCAGAAGGAAGGAAAGTGCTGAGAGATTTTGTTAGACAAACAGAAAGGAGTCACAAACAGATTGAAGGGAAGGAAATGAAGATCCTGACTCTTCAGCTACTCCACAGCCACTTGTGCAAGAGTAGCAGTGAGCATGAACACTGAAAATGTGTCCCAGGCAGTCAGGTCCTAAGGAGCACAGATACAGTCTCATTCAGAGTAAAAGTGAAAAAGCTTCCAAACAAGAAGCTGTTAGACCACAAGCACAAGTAAGATGGAATATAATTTATCTTGAAATCCCACAGAAATTTTTGCATGTTTTTTCTTTCTTGATTACATGATGTTAAAATAAAAGATAAGCCATATCTGGGAATGGATTTTTGTTTTGTATACAAGTTCCTCATTCCAGATCTTCCTTCTACACCAAGAATATCATAAAATGAAATCAGTTGTGATTAATAACTTAATCACAAAGAATTTACAAAAGCATATAGTAATATTGGGCCTCAGCAGGTTCAAATTATTAAACTTTAAACATAATTTCTGCTGAGCTAAAGACACCTTCTACATGGAAGTCCCAGCAATGAGGATGGAATTTGACAGCTAATGATGTGGAAAGAAAGTATATTTTGTAATAAATTTAGAAATTCATCACTTTTTGTTCTTGTTTCTGCCATTTTCCATCTTAAACAGGTGCATTTATTCTGATCCTTAAATCTGACTTGTCCTTAAATCTTTCTTTACAGGTTAATAATTTAAAACTGAAAACCTCATTATTTAAGAGGGACAGTAGGGACAGTACAGAACAGAGACAGTCATTTTTCATATTTACAAATAAGAATCAAAGAACTTGCTGGTGTAGGACTATAACCTGGGCCTCACAACTTATGGCTTTCTGAGTAGGACTTGCGATTCTGTTTGTTTAATAACATCAAACATACTACTTTGTATTACAAGTATAGTCATAAGCATCTTTGATTTAAACAAATTCATTCTTTGCTCAAAGTTATGTCAGAAAATTGGATCTTCTTTAATCAGGCCTTAGAAGTAAAATTACAGATATTCTATTTACTGTAATTTGAGTTTACTGTTACTTATTTTCCTTCCAACAGTTGTACCCAACCTCTACAAACAGGGCCAGGAACCATATCCTTTACAGGAAACTAGTGTTCTTCTCATGACAACAAGGTAAGCAATAAATCCCAGAGCTACAGTTTGGCAAGGGAACAAAGATTTTTAACTGATTGGTTTTCACAAACTGAAGAACCACAGCACCTCTTTCAAGCCTCCCCCACTTGGCTTAAATCACTGCCAAGCCTTTGTTAAACCCTGATTAGAATTAGATGGTAAAAAAATAATGTTTTCAGTTCTGGATGAGAATAATGGTTTGAACAAAAAGCTCTGTTCCCTAGGAAAGCCTGTGCAAAACCAGAACAACATCACAAAATAAGTTTTGTTCCCCAGAAGACACAATCATGTACAGCACAAGCTCACCATTCTATACCATGTTGTGTTATTCTGCAAATTATTTCAAGGTCATTTTCACTTTGAAGACTCTTCATTGTTAAAGTGATCTCTACTAAATTGTTGTTGTAGATGTGACAACCATACTTTTCATTCCTGTATCACAGACTGAAGAGCTGTGTCACTAACAGCATCCCATAAGTGCCTGCAAGGGCTCGTCTCTGAGAAACCTTCCAGAAATTCCACTGATGGAGGTCATTTGTAGAGATGCCATGACCACAAGTATTTATGTATGTATGTATGCATCTCCCTGCTTTTGTTTTATGTATGTCTGTACAGGACTTAGAAGAAGAAGAGGAAGACAGTCTCTTAGTGGGTGTTGGTTGTTTTTCCATCCACTCTCCCTCAGTTTCCAATCACTATGGGACAATCACTCTTATCTCTAGAGTGGCACAATGTCTTCCATCCATCCTTTAGAAAGTCTGAGTAACTTGGAGAGAAGTGATGGTGTAGCATTGGAAAGGCAAATGGTAACCAGACTCCAGCAGATTAAGCGGAGAGCTATAATTGTTCCCTAGATGAAGTCAAATTTTTAATTCCATGCTCACTGTGCAACTCTTCAGTTAATTATGTATTTCCTACAGTGATCCAGTTCAAATCTAGTTAAATTAAACATATATTAATGAACTGTTATTAGCCAGGACTAAAACTGAACCACAACAGCTTAAGTCACAGCTGAACTTGAACTGGAACTGAAGAATTTGCTTGGTTTGATTCCCTAAAAATGAGTTATATTTCATTGTTTACCTCTAATTTAGATCATGAAGCTCACATGGAGAATTTTGGGAGCAATCAGATGTAAATAAAGGATATAGGAACTTATCCATCATCTAGACTCATAATCTTGATGTTCTCTGTAACTCAGCCTTCACAGCAGCAAACTGTAGAATGCTCTAATGTATTCGGAGGAATCAAGAGCTTTTAAAACATTTCCACAGAAAGGAAGAAGGTAGGTTATCAAGCTTCTAGCCTCCTGATGAGAACACAGGCATGACATGTCAGAAAACTACGGTCAAGTCCTGCTCCTCCTGAATTGGGGCATAAATTTTCACTTGAAGGTCATTTGAAATCAGGCAGGACAGCATCTCTATCTCATCCCCACTTGAAATCCTTAATTTTGTACTACATATTCATGTTTTCATGATAGATGTTTCATAGAAATCAGTTCCGTTCCACTGCAGAGTTCAGCTGCAGTGAAAGAGTATTTAGATGCAAATTCTACTGGACAAAAATGTGCTGACCTGCCAAAGCACTCAAACAGGAGTCAGTCTACATTTTCCTTTGCAGTTTACTGACAATGTGGTTGTTTGTAACTGTATAGAGCAGTAAAGCTCTTATCAAAGCTTTTTGGTTTGTCTCTTGATCACTGAATTCTTCCATCCTGATCCCTTGACCCTATGGCAGTTAAACATGGACATTCTTTCGAATCTCATAGCTTTTTGTCATGCTCACCTTTCCATTGTACCTCTATTCCTATCGTTTACACACCATCAAACAAATTTCTCTTTCTCACATTAGAACACCTAAAGATCTTTCAACATCTGAAGTTTTCTTGCTATACTCCCCTGATTTCTCTCCCCCAATAATCCTCTGTATATTCACATTTAATAACTTCCAGAGGATTTTATATTTATATATACACATACATACATATACAGTACCATCTTATCAATTTAAAAAACATTTCTAAGCTGCTTTATCCACAGTCCTGACAGACCACGTACATCTGGCATCAGTTAGGTTAGTAGCACCTGTTGCCATCAAGACCACTGCTATCAGTAATTATGGATTCCCCACATGTCATTACTGTAACCTCAACCCTTTGCCTCTTTCCTGTTTGCCTGTTCAGTATCTTCTCATGTTTTATCTAAAGCTACGACTGGGAGTAATTTTGGGGAGGGAATATCTTTATTCTCTGCCTATCTAGTACCTAGTATAATGAAGCCTTTTTTTAAATTTGACTCTTCAGACAATACTTCAACAGAAATAATAATAACAATGCTCCTAAATCCATGCTGGTGATGGATGATTGCCTAATTCCAAATCATACTCAGGCACTCGTGAAGGTACTTGTGCAGCAATTCTGATCATTATCACACAAGTCAATAGCATGGTCTCAGGTGGGATGACATAACATGCAAAAATTCTACCTGACCACCAGCACCACAAATTTGAAAATGACTGTTCAAGGCTGATGTTTGAAGAAGTTTTAGAATCTGTTCACACCTTACACTGCCATTTATTCACTATTTCAGTGGGAACTGGACAGAAGCAATGAGTTATCTTGCTTTAGCTTGTAACAAAAGTAGCTGAGCCCTGGAAGAGTGATCAGTAATATCAAACTTGGGACCACATTGCAGACCTTCCTTTAGGGCTAGTCTACATCGCTACTTTTCTACTTCAATTGCAAAATTTCTCCATGTATAATTCAAGGATTTTTTTGTGGTTGTTTGCCCAGGATTTCTACATGTCTAATTTTGTAGTAGAAACTCTTAGTTGACTTCTGGACATCCTGGAGACATCTGCTTTACATGTAGCTATCTAATCCACAATTCATCCATAAGGAATCCAATGTTAATTGGAAATATAGAGTATCATACTTATTTCTGTTGTGGACCTATTCAAGAAAAGAATACTTTTTTTAACAATTTGTAGTGGCTAAAAGCCATACGCCAAAGAACAAAGACACTAGCTGTCAATTTATATGTTACTGCAATGGTTTTGCAGTGTCCAGTTATGCAGACCACACATAAATTCTGCTGAAAAAGATACAGAAAGAATCTTTTGGCTGGAAACAACAAATCAGAAGCTCCTTCCATACAAACATCAGAGACAGAAATGAATGATTGTGCCATTCAATCCATTCTACCACCACCCCACCACCAAATACAGTTCCTTACAGGCTATTTTCAAAAGTGTTTTGTTCAGTTGTAAACTTACATATTTCTGTTATAATAAGATATAGGCAAAGAGAGAAAAACTAAAACTAAGATTCACATAGAAAAGCCCAGTTTAGTAACACAAAGTTGCAGATACATTTTTCTCTATTCCTTTCAGCAGTATTTGGCCAAACTTCCATTGATCTCCCAGTTATTATTAGCTAAAACATTCATCTGGCTTTTCACCACTGTTACAGCCACAGGCATCACCTTAAATAAGCTGCAATTGAACATGACATTTAATGTCAAGCTCAGCACTGCTAACGCAATTGTGATTGTCTCCAGAACAACCTGTAACATGACCCCCTTTCTGATGTATGTGAGCTGTATATCCCTCTTTCCATCCTATTCAATATTCCTGGCCCAGACATTCTACATGGCTAATGCTGAGTATCTTTGTTTCCTCCATCTCATCTCCAAAGCAAGCTGTTAGTGCAATTTGCTCAACCCTACTTTCTCTTCCTCTAGTGCTTGACAGAAATAGACCCACATCTGCAGTCTCACGTGCAAATGCAACAGTCAATTTTTCCCTTGGTCAATGAGTGTTGTATGCTTTTTTAATTTATGAGGAGAAATAAAGAAAATTTATGCCCTTCCCCATGAATGATTCAAAAATTATGAACACACTTTTGTCTGGGCATAGCAGAGAGGGTCCAGACAGTACATGAGTTACATCAATGCAGGGAAAAGCAAGTAGAAGACTTCACTGAATTGCAACATCTCAACAATTTCTTTTTCACAGGGACACACAAATAAACCTTTCTGCAAATGCATTTTGTGACAGAGTAAGATATATTTGTATCAAATTATGATCTTATAATCTACTGCACTGCAGATGGTAACAAGGGGAAAGTGCAAAGCACAGTATTGAAAGACTGTCAAAGAAAAGCTCCTTTTAGGTTACCTGGTTTACTCATAGTTCACCATCCTTATGTATAAGTGTCCTGGAACAATTTTTTGCTATTTATAGATCTGCAGTAATGATGGAATTCAAAGAAACCCATTAGAGTTCAGTAAATATGAGACAGACTCTGAGAAGAAAGAGTAGCATCCTCTTATCCCCATTTCAAGAATGAATTGCAAGACAGAAAACACGAAGGACAGCTTGAAAATTTTTTACAACCCCTACTTCCAGACAGATAAGATACCTGTCTGTAATGCTGTTGTTTCATAGTTCAATAAAAGGTGAAAATCTCTCTAGGCATACCAGGTTGTCTTGTTGTGACAAGAACAGTGTTCATCTTAATTGGACCTGTAATGGGGCATGATAATAGTTTGGGTGTGTGGCTGCCATTTCTTCATGTAAGGAACACTTGAGGTGGCTCTGTTGAAACGAGTATAAAAATCTCAAGAAATTTGGGTACTCGTAAATAGTCCTTTGTATAATTTTCTGTTATTCTAGAGATGAATATCTTGGTGAACATAGTACACAGACATGAGATACAGAAAATGAACTGTTAAAAATATCCATGTGCTTTGGCCAATAGCAACATACACTCAGAAACTTAATGAAACAATTCTCACTTACAGATGGCAGGAAACAAGTAGCCAGCACTTTCTGTAATAACTTAGACCTTTACAGGGGGGTGATTTTAACCCTATTTGAATACCATTTGGGGACTAATCTCTGATTTAGCACTGTGTTTGCGTTTGGAATAAAACAGATTTCACCCTATTCTCTCAGTTTCTGATGTCCCATAGAACAACATAAAGAAATGTGGTCAATCAGTATAATACATTAATTCCACCAAGGACAAAACCTTACTCTTCTGCAACTATTTTGGTGTTTCATATTTTCACCATTCACCACCAAGGGATTTAAATAGAAAAATCAATAGCTACAGCAAAATCCCAGCATGGCTATTATGCTGTTTATCCTGCTGTAGGTTAAAACTCAGCTTGAAGGGATAAAGTAATGAGGTTGAGGCAAAATGGTGGTGTTTGGTTTTTTTTACTTATCATTGTCAGCAATGCTGGATGGATAACTTAGAACAGAAAAGAAACAGTTTTTTCTAATTATAATGGCATACTGAAGTTGCCTGGATTCCACTGGAAGCCAAATCTCTGACTGAGAATGTCTCTTGTATAGTGGTTCACAGGGGCACCACAAAGAAACCTACAGGGCCAAATTTGGTCTTTGTTGCAATGAAGATTAATTACTTTTAGAAATAATGGATATGGCTTACTGGAGTCTGGATCTTATCCTGGAGGAAAGGTAAAAACTTTTTAAAAGTCTGAAATAAAGCGTAAACGTTACCATAATCGATCGTGCATCAAAACTTACATCAAGGCTTACCAAGGAATCAAGTGGGAAGCTTGAACTACAATATTGTTGATTAATGGGACTCTGACTTTTGTGAAAGATGGGGACAACAACTTGTCCTCTTATTTGTGTTTTCTGTTTTTACCAGCATCTTTCTTGTTCCCTCAATTTACACCAACTGTTATTCTTCAAGAAGCTCATTTCTTGTAAACATTCTGTTTTGCCCTCAGTCACGACAAGTTCTTGAATATATTCATTGGATAATTTGGTTCAGTTCAGTGAACTAGACCATATTCCTGAAAGCCACTGGTTTGAAGTAATTATTTTCCCACTTTTCCCAATTCTTTGTTTATTCTGTCTCACAAACTTTTTCTCAAGTCAGTCTGCTTTTAAAACAACTTCCCCTTTTCTTAAATCCCTTATCTACAGTCCTTTTAAAATCATTGCTAAACATACTACCAACAATTGCATGAATTCTAAAGGTGGGGGCTTTTACAATGGCCTCAAAGTGCTTTATAATTTTTTCTTTACAAGTTCAGTAATAATTTGTGTGTGTGTACAAAACAATGAAAGCTTTCTTTATTAAAACATGATAGAACTGTTCAAGCAGACAATTACTAATTACTGTAATGTACGTAGTAATCATTGAATAAAATGCTACATACAACTTAAAACTCATAGAGCGTTTTTTAAATCTAATTAGAAACTATGCTGAGCACCTAAAACACATCATCTGATGAAGAAAAAGGTGTTTAAATCCAGGTATCCATTTAATTGTAGCAAGGGGAGATTATTTTGAACAGGCAGGGCTGTTTTATAGTACAATACACATTTATTTATTTATTTATTTATTTATTTAAAATAAAGATAAAATAGTGAGACAAACTATTAAAAAATTCTCCCTGAATTAAGCTATTGTACATCAGATTCTTGAAAATATAAATGTTAAAAATGGCAGGGTGGAGAAACTTATAATGAAAATAGGGAAAGACTATCAATGATGGTAACTCTAGCAGGTGACTCTACAGTTAGACTAGATTTTTTCCCCTCAGCCAATTATAGTCAGCACTGCATTCAGTCAAAAAGTACAAATTTAGAAGTAATGCCAACATACCATTGATTTCTGCATATTTCCTGGTACAAAGCAGGAATTACCACATTCTTTTTAATACCAGGGCAAGTGGGAGAAAGGAAGAGAGTAAGTAAATATTTAGTCCTTCAATGAGCCACCATCTAGTATTATCTTCACTAGACAGCAGTTTTTAGCCACTGCCCATGGACCCCACTCTCTCCAGGTGAGGGGGGCATCCACCTTCAAAAGTATAGATACCCTATGTATATACAAAAAATATAGTCAGATTCTCATCTGACCTAAACTATTATAGTTTCATATAAGTCAATAGCATTGACATGGTTCCACTAAGGGTAATGAATTTATGTTTCTTCAAACTTTATTTATGATTGTTTTCTTCTCTTGAGGAGAACGTAAGTACTACGACATTTCAAAGGTATATATAGAAAAAAGAAAATGTCTGTTCTTAGCTTTTCACAAAAAAACCCCAAAACCTAAAAAAAAACCACTCCCAACCCCACACTAGTATAGGAAGTAATGGATTGCCTACTTTTTAGGAGTATGAGATTAGTTACAGTTCCTTCAATCAAATACTTTCAGGTATCTGGAAGTGAGGAGCATTTGCATTAAATGGTGAAAGAGAAATATTACTAGGTTGGCTTAGGCAGTAAATAAGCAAAGCAGCAGTGCATAACTGTGGTATATGTGATCTCTGTATGTTAGCATATGAAGCATCCAGTATTAGAATAAGTTGTGGCACTGGAACTTAGCAACAGAAAACCATGACACAAGCCAGAAAAGCTAGGCTGCAAAATGATCATTTCAGAAGCTATTTTTAAGCAGGCTCAATACTCAAGACAACACCACTTCCCCTCCGCCCCCCAAAAGAGATGGAGAAAATGAAATGTCAGCAATCAACAGAGCCAATATAGATTTGATGTAACATCTGACAGCATTTATGTTAACAGCACTTTCTCATCCTACTGTCCAAATATGCTGTCAAAGCTCCTCATGCAACTGGGACAATATCTCACTATGGTTGTCTCATCTTCAGATAAGAATCTCCTGACAAAAATTTGTACTACAGAAAATGTAGAGTTAAGCTTTCTTGTTTACCAGTGAATTCGATTCTTGAGGAATCTATGATCCAAACTTAAGTTAGAGCAAAGATTAGTTTGCTGCCACTTCTTTGAGCCAATTGGACATATGATGTTCTATTAAAATTTCAGAACAGCTGATCATAAGGCGTTTAAGGAGGTTTGATCCCATTCTGTTTCACTGAACATTAAACATTATATTTCTATCCTTCTAAAAAAAATTCTGCCCCAATAAGTTTGTATATCATGAAAGATACTTTAAGCCAACAACAAAAGATGAACAGACAACGAAAACATTTCCACTTACTGCAAAACCTTTCACTTAAATGCCATAATTATATGTCCAACTTATTGGAGAATTATTTCTGTTCACCTCAAGCACCCATACCAATGTTTTTAGTCAGGAAGCAGAAGTATATCGCTATGGGGTCAATGAACACACAAATGTCTCACTTATATTAAATACAGGAAATGAACACTGACTCTTTCTCATAAATTTGAGATTCTCCTACTAGATAGCAAGAAGCTTGTATTACTGGCTTAATGAATAAGCTCCTTTTTTTTTCTAATGGTGAGTTATGTTAGTTAATTCTTCTATGTAGGTGACTTAAAATACTGCAGTACATTCATGTTAAGAGAAGGGAAGAGGATGCACATGAGAAGATCTGGGTGATTTTTTTTTTCAATCAGACACTATATTAATTTGGGAGAAGAGGTGAATTCATATGGAAGTCAGCTGTAGATTTTTATTAAAAAAAAAAAACTTTTGAAAACCATAGGTATTTTTCACATTCAGATTATAAATGATTCCTATTTTGGAATTATTTTCTGTTGAAATTTGTCTAGATTTAAGTTATGAAAAGATAAGATACTTCTGAAACGCAAAGTGAAAAAGATCAGTCAAGGCTTATTTTACTTCGATTTTCTGATTACTGAATAGCTCTGATCTGCAAATTTACTAATTTTTAAATTATTTTTAAAACTGTAAAAAAACCCTAAATCTTCTTACTGCTTTAATGAGGAATGTTGCTTTTTCTTTCTCCACTGGGCAGAAATAGAATTGCTGGGTAGAAGAATTCTGTTCTCATGTTAGCCTTTTTTTGACATGGTGAATATTGGGAATATTTGCTTGCCTTTTGTCTATTGAAAATATACTAGACAAATAATCCCAATAATATATGCTTGTATGTTTCCTAAGGCGCCATATGGCTGGAAAGCGCAGTCCCTGATAGTGTCAGAATCTCCCACAAAAACATCGTGTGGTGCACTTGGAATACCAAATCAGAGTATTTTACACTTAACTCTTGAAAGTTGTCTTAAATGTGTAGTTCAGGATATCACTACCCCTAAATTATTTCATGTAATTTTAATATAATCAATAGTTAAATGAATGCATTCATGTTTGCTAACCTTGTAATAGGTAACTGCTTCACTTTTCAGATCCAAGGGGCCATTTCCTTCCCATGGATTTCAGTCCACCTCCTTCAACAGTACTGAAACATCTTGTACAGAGGATGCAAGAACTGGATGAGATTTTTTTTTCTTGCCCTACTAATATATTCCTTTTCTTGCTTCAAAAATATTTTCTAACCAAACAGTCAAGAACTTCTCAACAGGCTCAGCTGGGGGCAGCTAAAATATTTCTTTTTGCCATCTTGATGTTATTTTTTGTTTTTCTTAAGCTAAATTTGCCAGTATTTCAAACTAAAAACTGCTATTCAAAAAATATTTTGAACAGGACATTTTAACACTTTTAGAAATCCTCTCCATTCTATATATTATTTCAAGTTCATTGATTCATCAAAACTATTTCTGATGTGAGCAATTTAGTTTCAGCAAATAAACAACTTTAGCAAAGATGCAAAATGAGAGTAATTTTCTGTTTTTCAGAATAAACTTTTCACCTCTGAGAAATGAAATTGTAAAACCTACTTGTCCATATAAAAACAGCAAGATCAGGCGGTATTTCTTAGGACTTATATACTACTTTAGAAATCTCCATGCACTGTATGAAGTACCAAGATTAATGTCTCACACTAGCGCATACTGCAGATAGTCACAATCAAGACCTGTTCTAAAGTTTTAATGAATTTGAAACTTAGAATGCATAGACACAAGTTTTTAGCATTTGAGAGTACAGACACCACGCTTAGCTATAGACGTAGTGATACAGCTGCAAAATTGCTTCATATCTCCACCCACATTTTGAGAAGAATAGAACGTGGTTTTAGAAATTAAAGCATTGCTTAGTCTTTATGAAACAATTAATTGTTTCTTTTATGATTCTGTGACTTCCAGATGATGTGGCTACCTACTGCAACTGATGAATGACTGCATCCATGATGTCTGTATCTGGATTGCTGAAACACTTGCTAAGGAATACAACTGTAAGTAATTAGAGCAACAAGTTGCTTAAGTCTAGACTGTCTGCTTCAGCAGTCAGTGGCAGCATAGCCAATGTTAACTATTGTTAACATTAACTACTGTTCTACTCCATCCTGACAGCAAAGGTCTTTCAAAAATGCCATGTCCTTTCATACAGTAATGACTTCCTACTGCATACAGTTACAAACTATGATAGGTTGTTATATAGCAATAGAGAAGTAGAGATGCTATATGTTAGTAGTGTGGAATCTATTTCTTAAGTGGATAGTATATATGTAATAATAAATACAATGATACAATACATTTAAAAACACCATGTGTGGTTGGACCAGCAAGTAGTAGACATTGTAAAATTATGTGCATTTCTTTCTTTTATGTCTTTGCACATTAGTTTTACTAGAGTTTGGAGGAAAAAAGAGGTACAGCATGACTTCCTACACAAGAACACTCAATCTTGGAAGTTGCTTAAAAACTTATAAAGCTATTAAGTTTTAAAATCATTAATCCACACAATGGAAAAGCTGTCTTTTACCAGAGCAGAGCAAAGCATGACGATATTTAAAAAGTGACTTAATTCCCAGTAAAGATTTGCAAGGGTCTGAGGGTCTGTGACATATGATATCAGTGAGCTCTGACAGGAAGACAAGCAGAGAGGGAAGCCTGGAAGTGTCTCTATAGAAGGTTAGTCTAAGGTCCTCACATAAATGGTCAGATACCTGGGCAAATAAGGACTTAAAAAAGACTTTAAAAAGAGGTAATTGTTTAAGATACACTCTCTTCAAAATACTTTAGCATTAAACAAATATAGCTTTGTCTTTATGAAATTATTTGATTATAGACTATCACGGTCATAATTCAAGGGGGAAGGGAATTGCAGAGCCTGGACCCAAATCAGACCTGCTGAACAATCTAAGCTGAAGAACACAAATGCCTTCTGTGAACTGTTTCGACCACACACGGTGGACATCATCAGAGTGCTAAACTTGAGACACATGGCTTTAATTAATCCACTAATGACAACACTTACGTGCAGTCTTGATATCTCGCTGGTTAGGTCGGACACCTAGTTGAGACCCTCCATGCCTTTAGAAAATAAACAATGTTTACCATCTCCCTGCCGTGTCAGCAATCAGTGTTTAATAAGTATTTTTATTCTCTAGGAAGGCAAAAAAAACCCATAACCACTACATGTCTTAAATCAACTTTCATGGTTCTACAAGCTAGTTATCAAATGCGATGTATATTGGAATAATTTCTTCTACCACTGAATGAAAACATAGTGACTATGTAACATCATACAATAGAAAATTGATAAATATGTGATCAACCAAGTAAACATGAGGGGAAAAAAAAGCCATTATGTCACGTACAATTCATGGTTTGAGCTTGAATTTCAAATCTTGTCTGAAATGCAGAATCCATTATACCTGATGAAGCCAAAATAGAGCAATGATAGAAAAGAGTTCACCACTCGCATCTTGCAAGTCTCATACATCTTGACCATCACAGTACAATAGTTCATACAAACAAGAAAAGGATCTTGCTAGGCAAGAAGAATCTCTAAACTGATTATTTCTGTGTAGAACCTTCCATTGTGTAAAAGCTGATTCTCTCACATAGTTTTCACCCAATAATATCAAGGTCCTTACTTAAGTCCCTTTTACATATACCTTCAGAGACTATGATGTGTTCCACTTCAAAATATAGAAAACTAGAACAAAATCATATCTGGATCATGACTATTAGCTTTACCTAAATTCCCTCTCTGAAACAGACAAAAAAGCCAGTCATAGATTTGAAAGTAGGTACACATGTTAGCAGAGCAGGAAGCCCAACAGGATTTCGGCACATAGCTCATAAAGGTACACAGGTTGCTGAGTTCAGCTCCACAGACTTAAGAGACCTGTGGCTTTGTGTTCTTCATCATGTTCTTCACCTCTTCAATTCAAAGCCTATCTGCATGTGTTTTGGAGCAGTTTTATTAGCTTAACGTGGAAACATCAATGAAATAGATATGGCTAGACTGAGTGACATAAGAGTGACAGTGAAGAACAGTGACAAGAGAAAAGTGTACTTTCTGAGTAAAGGATTACAAGGCTTATCTGGCAGATGTACCTTATTTTCAAAGTCAGGGATTCAAAAATCTAAACAGATTATCTATAGAAATTAATTTTAAGACATTTTACCTCTAAACTATTTAACCTAATAGTACCTAGTATAATGACAATATCTACTTCAAGGCCGCATGCAGTTTATGAACATAGCAACTCCAAGAACAACCAAGTGAAATAATTCTGCATGAGGAATCAATTCACTACATGGCTGCTGAACCCGTGAATGAAATGAAGGGGAAAAAACGAAAGGCCTCAGAACTATAAATCACCCCTTTACACACTTTTCTCAATTTTCTCTGTCACATCAACTGTCCTATTGTTTTGGTTTTAGCTCATTCTGTTGGCTTTGAGCAGCCAATAGGATAGTTCATTTAAGACAAAATAAAGAAGGAACCAAACACATCTATATTTATTTGCCTGAACTAGATCAAAGTAGTTAAATTTCTGTTGTTTTTTCCCCCCTCAACTCAGTATATTTATAAACCAACACTAATCTTGCACAGAAATGGTCTCTAACAGTTTACCCTGCTTTATTTGGGGAAGGATCAGATGAAAAAGGCCATTGTCTCAGTGGAGCACTCAGAGTTCATTAGTGAAAAGGACAGGCACGTCCAAATAACTATCCTTACATAAACTCAGTAAATTGTCTGAAATTATGATTTGTGTTGGGAGCAGTAACTTTTCAAATCCAGAGATTGGATTACAAAAATACTAGAGATCTTCTGTGTCCATTTGGAGAGTGTTAACTGTTTACATTTCATTTTCTCTGCACCAGAGGCACAAGACAGATGCACGGTAAAAACAGCTACTTTGCCATCCCCACAATTTTGCAATCAGCCTTATCATTGATTTAGTCATAATTTCCTTGTCAACTTCTTCAGAAATCATTTATCCATTTTGGCAAGTATGCCTTCAAGTGTAATATATATATATAACCTGAATATATAATATTTTAATTCTAAAACCACAGCAAGAATTTTCTACTTACACTACTATTCATATAGATCAGAAACACACAGACAGGCCGCTGCTGAACTAAGTCAACTTGCACAAAGCTTTCATGACAGTGTGAACCATAAAAGCATTGTTTAGATAAGTTCAATGACACCATCAGAAGTGCATGATGACAAGTGTTCTATACTTTCTTTAGGTGATACATGCTTTCTTTGTAAACTACTGTAATCTGAGTGCCTCGTGTTAGACTTAAGTGAATATTTTGGGGAATAAAGCTGGTCAATAAAGATCTTTTTGATAGCAATTCTGAAAAATTCCAAGTGCATCAGAGCACAATATTTTTCCTCAGTACTGATGAAATCAATAACAGGTGCACAAGCTAAATCATTTTTATATAAAAGAAGATTCTGGGTTCATATGCTTTGCATTGAAACGTAGAGTCACATAGAACTAGCTATACTAATTTCAACTAAGTAAGAAACATGAGGAAGAGCAAAACATAAGAAAAGTGCTTCAGAAAAACAATAAACAAGAAATATAAATATTGGTTTTCCTTTGGATGAGAAAAAATTAACAGTTATAAAATAAATTTCTTGCTGGGATAGTAGTGATACCCTGCAAAAACTAGTTTTCTTCTTGTAATGAAATAATATTGAAGCTAAAAAAAAACATTGACCACTGTATCCAAATAAGTCTCCCAGGGTAGCCAGTACTTCAAATGAATCTGTTAATAATTTTTATGGCGTCCATAAATATTATAAACACTTTTGAATATACTTCTAAGTTAGTATATTATTATTTTATGTTTTGAAAACAAAGCTACCATTAATTTCCATGTGGCACTTTGTTTTTATCTGAGTTCTGCAGTGCACAGGCCTATCTTTAAGACCAAAATAATGTGACACGACAAAGTTTTACTTTATTTGTTGTCTCCTCACTTAAAAAAAAAAAAATACACTTCCTCTTATATGTTATTTGTTCTTATTAATGAAAAGTGACATAAAAAAAAAAAAAAAAGACAACACACCCACATAAAACTAATTGGGCACTGATTCCCTGTGATATCCCTACAACAAAATTTTCCAGTGGCTACTACAAAATTAGAGAATACAAGAAAGCTAAATAGAACATACTGTAAGAAAACATGTATGCAGACCTTTTAGGAATTTATTTGCAGATAAAACTGTGCTGACATCTCTTTCAGGAATGCTCAACCCCTGTAAACTGAGTACTCAGTGCCTCAAAGTAACTCAGTTTTCTAGAAACAGCATGTTTCAGTGAGGTCCTATAGTAACGTACAACAGAGGAACTCGAAGCATTTTAATGGAGCTATTCTAACTTCTCTCATGTGAGAGCAGAATGAGGTCCCACTGCTTAAGGAGAAGTACAGTAATACTGTGCATGGAGACGCAGCCTTTTTTCTATGGAGAGACTGTTGGATTCCAAGTAATGAAATGAGATTACAAAAAAGCCCGCAGTTCCAGAATTATCTCAATATTATACCATCTTTTCAAGCACTACACACCAATGTGTTATTTACCTTCAGAAAATGTTCTCTCATCTTCAAATTTTATTTGTCAAAAAATTGAGAGTGGAAGAGCCTCTGGAGACATCCAGTCAAACACCCCCGTGTTTGACTATACACACACACACACACACACACACACACATCTATGAAGATTTGTGTACATATATATATCTATATATAAAGGTTTACACAGTTCCTAGTTGGGTACCTGAGCGAAAAGGACACTTGTTATCTGACTGTAGAGAAAATGTTCCAAACCTTCTTCTCTTAAGAAGATGTGGGGAAAGCTGGGGACACAATCACAACATGTTTTTCAGGAAGGTCTCAGCAAATCTGTTCAACTGCGCATAAACTGCTGAGCATATACCTCTTAAAATCCTTCCTCAGCTTCTCATTCTCTTTTACAAGGCATTGCACTAGAAATCCATATCACTGTGCTCTAACTGGTTCATAACAGACTAATTCTTGTGCAGCCAAGAAAGTTATTTTAGTTTCTCTACCTCTAAAGTGGAAATACAAATACCTACTCCCTCAGGGAGTTCTTCAGCTTAGTTATTTGTAGAGTATTTGAAATAGTGAGGTGACAAACCATTAACCTTCATGAATAGTTCAATTATTTCTTTAATTGTAATTGTTTACTTAGCATCCCTATTTCTTAACAGGAGATATGCTGTTGTGTTTTGTTTTTTAAAGGAAGTATAGAAGCAGGGTAAGCAGGCATAGATACCTACAGATCTTTATTCTTAGAATCTTTCCTTCTTTTACCTCTTAGTTTAGGTTTCTCGGGAATCTTGACAGATATTATTTGTTACACATGCAGGTTTTCCCCAGGATTTTTAGAAAACACTATGCAAGAGAGGAATTGTAGGCATTAAAATGACCTGAGACCCATGTCTCACCCGTGTGTGTATATATATATGTAATCTCTTTATCATAAGTAAAATTAGACCCATGCTGTTTCAGCTCCCCCATATGGAAGCATTAAAATGCTCCCCAGGCAAAAACAATTTTAGTGCAAGTGTACTCACAAAAACATACAGCTTCTTTTGCAGTCTTGGAGATGCTTGAACATCTCATGCCCACAGTTTTGTCAGTATCCTGTATCACATCATCCATCATAGATACACAAAGCTACAAAGACAACTAAAGAAAAAGGCATCAGGGGCATTGCTTGAGGCTGTGCATTTACTAGCTTAAGCTTTTTGCTTGTTCACTGAACTTATAGACCTTTCATGGCTGACTTGTTTGGGCAACTACCTATGGAAATTAAAAGAAAATGTAGGAAGAAATGTATTTGTGCTTTGTAGGAGATGAATAGACAAAACACCTACTGTGTTGCCTATCAACAGAAAAGTAAACACAGATATATTTGCAAGCAGTCAGCCTGCATCCACCTCAAGGTCTCAGTCTACACATACAGCTTGCACACTTGCTTCAATAAAGAGCTGACTGAGGACCCTGAAGGACAGTAACGGTCTTCTCTCTAGCTAAGTGAGGAGCCTGTCTCCACTCACTAGAGGAGATGAAAAACTGAAAATTATTGGAGATTTTTGTTTTGTTTTGGTGGGGATTTTTCGGTTTTGAATTGGGTTTTGGTTTTTTGGTATTTGGTTTGGTTTGGGTTTTTTTCAGATGCTATTCTCTCAGTAGCTGTTTTGTAGTTACTTCCAAAAGCTGTCTAGAGGAAATAAGTTCTGTCTTTACTTCCAGTCCTTTTCCTTCTCTTCTTTCACACTGATATAGCTTTTTCATCTCTCAGCTGCTCTCTAGACCGTAGTATCACCATTCCATCTTTGTTCTCCTGCCCTAATCTCACATATTTTACAGGCTGCAGCCACTTATTCCACTGCAACAGCTTTATATATCCTTTTCTTCCTTTCCCTGCATTTCAATTTACGTAATTCCATTCTCAATAATACATCATTATATATTAAGCAAACTCCCCTGATACTCATACACATTTACATTACTTATCTTTTCAGAAAGTCTGTACATCATTTAAGGTGGTATTTCTCATTATTTTCAGAGCTGAATCTAATCTATGACTATATTATTCTATTTTCTATTTCTGCAATACTTATTTGACTGTGGTATGAGACAGTCTCTAAATGACAGATTACTGCTTCTGCTAGATAAGGGGATCGATATTTTGCCTTAATTGTAATGATTCTGATGGAGTGCTGAGTGTTCTTAGTTGAAGAGAAGCCAGACTGATGAGGCCTCATTAAAAAAATGATACCTGTAAAAAGGCTTCAGCAGTGTCAGTAACTTCATTATTACCTTCATTTGCTCTTGCTGAGTTAGATTTAGATCCAAAAAAATTACAAGGTGTTAAACTATGTATAAACTGAAAATGCAACCCAAGTCCTGATATGGAAAGGCTTGACACCTTCATAGATGATAGATGAAAGTTCAAACAAAACAATTTTTTTCTTAAACATCGAGAGTGGGAAGCACATAAATTAGATGATTTCTTCATGTTGAAAACCATGCATCTATGGCAGTGAGATACACCACTACCTGGGTACTTGACAAGGGCACTAATCATTCTGTACACATCTGCTGTCAGTAAAGGAGGTAACCCATTCTTCCTGTTTATTGCACTTCATCTAGTTATCAAAAATCCACAGACTGTAACATCCACTCCTTTGCTAATAAGATTCAGACCCTGCTGATGGGAGCTGCCATTACCTTTTCCACAACTAATTTCTATGCTAGTGAATGATGAAATCCAAAGAAAGATACTTTGAAATTTCTGCCCCTCAGCCCTAGTTTCCATCTGCAAACTGTGCCATTTGAGCTACACGGATTACTGTTCTAGTCGATTCAAGTTAAGATGACCTTAACTTTTATATCTAACTGGAAAAAGGAAATTTAGGATATGCTACAGAAACCACACACATTAAGTCATCAGAAACACTCTTAATGGTGGATATCTTAAGTGATTTCACATTTACCGTTATCAGTGCTAACGTCATTCTCTGAGGAGAAAATAGAAACAATTTTCCCTGGCACAAGGCCATGGATAGTTCCCCCCCGCTTCTTTCTTTTCATTTTAGATGTACAACAGGTGCTTGTGGGAAAACCATTATTCTAACCTAATCATGCGCACTGTGATAAAATGCTAAGAGGCAACTCAGGGAGGAGAATGACAAAACACATTTGCATAGTTTGCACTGCAGATTTTATTTAATTTAAGAAGAAAGGCCTGCGAGGCTTATGGCATTGTCAAAAATCGTAAATATAAAGGCCCCTTTGGTATTTCTTAAAGTGCTAAGTAAAAGGTCCTTTGGATTCAAAGTTAAAGCCAAACTAATGAAGTCAGTCTTCACAGCCTTTTGAGTTGATCCTTGGAGGGAAAATGTGGTATAAGTAAAGTATACTACCTTGAAAAGAGTTTCAGTTACTTCTTCAGAAGAAACATCTCATTCAGGTCTGGACTTCACTGATTGCATTCAACTGTAACCACACAAGACCTTTGTTGCAAATTCTAAAATAAATATACACACAACATAATAATAATTTTTGCCATTTGGTGGAAAATGCCAAGCACTTACAAAAAGCACTAGATTACCACCAATTACTTCTTCCAGATTTATACACCTAACAAGTAAAAGTATTACATCCATATAACATACATGTGAAATAGTGTTCAGTGTTTTCTCCTACCTTGGTTGATCCGAATATCTCACTTCAACATATATTCCAAGAGTTTTCTAGAACATGCTTGTGATTTAATCATCATATTATCTAAATGCTTTCTAGAACAAACAGACAGACACAGGATTCCTAGACTTGCTAAAAATAACTGTTCATCAAAGCAGAAATGGAGTAAAACAGCTCCAGAAGAAATCATTGAGAAAATTCTTTACCAAAAAAAAAAAGGTTGTCCTGGTTTTGGTTAGGATAGAGCCAACTAATTTTTGCAAGGAGCTGGGAGGGACACAGCCAGGGCAGGTGACCCAAACTAGCCAAAGGGGTATTCCGTACTATATGACATCATGCTCAGCATAAAAGGAGGCTAGTCAGGGAGGGGTGAGGAGGATCTGGGAAGGTCTTAGTGTGCGGACTGAGTGTACCTTGGGTTGTGTCATCAGGTAAGCAAACTGCATTGTGTATCACCCGTTTTGTATATTCTAAGTACTGTTGTTATTTTCCTCTCCCTTTGCTGTCCCAGTAAACTGTCCTTATCCCAACCCACGAGTTTTACCTTTTTCTTCCAATTTTCCTCCCCTTCCCACAGGGGGGCAGGGGGAGCAGTGAGCAAGCAGCCGTGTGGTGCTCAGCTGTGAGGCTGAACCACAACAACCATTCAGGGTGTTTACCTCAGATGTGGAAGGCTGCATTACGGTGCCCGAGGTGCTGCAAGACACAGCCTGGCCGATCCCTGCCAGCCTGGCCCCAGGAGCCATGGGGCACCCTGGCCCCCAGTGCCCATCCCGCAGGGAGCCGGGCAGGCCAGGACAGGGAGGCAGTAGGTTCAGATGAGATCCTGGATTGCCAGACGAGCCCACAGTGATAAGGCAGGTCCAGTGAGCAGCCAGGGTCAGCCACAGGCCAGGGATGGCCGGGGGGGGTCAAGACAGGCAGCAGCCCAGCCGTGAGGCAGTGGGAACAGGAGCTCTGGTGGGCCCCAGCACTACAGCCTCGGCCTAAAGCAGCTCCCGCAGGACAGGGGTCAGCCGGGCCCAGGCCTCCCCGCAGCGCTGCCGGGGGTCTCACCCCAAGGTCACCCGCGGGAAGGGGGCAGCTCCAGGCTGCGCTGTCCTGGGCTGCCAGACCCTCAGGAGAGGGGACACACTCAAGGCCCTGGCACTGCTTCATCTGGACATCTTACACCTATAAACGTACTGCGCCTATTAGACTACTCAGGGACAGAGATTTCCTTTCCTTACAGGCCCAACTCACTGCCCGCATACATATTTTGAAAAACCCTGCAGAGAACAAAAATTCAAACTTTCAAAAAGTGCTTTGGGTTATTAAGCTAATTACCCCCTCAGAGCTGGGTAAACACACAGATCAGGCAACAACATTGCCATCTACCGTGATCACAGGGAGAAAATAGCTGTCAGAGATAATGGAAAATCTACCACTGAAGACCAGGATACCTCTAGCCATAAATAAAAGATCTTCAAACACACACATTATCTTTGCACCTGGTAATAACAGCATACATGAATCAATGTACTGGTGGGGATGATAAGGTAACCTTAGGAGTCAACCTGCAATCCTTGAGTCCAATTTACAGATAATGTTTTATTCTTTTAAGAATATCTAAAACCCTTCAGATGATAGGAAAATTACTCCTACTGAGCAACTTCAGCCCCTGAAACAGAGTTTTTCACTCAGTTCACATAATGAATTAATAAAAAAGGGTACAGAATGCCTATCAGTTCCATTTGATCAGAGAAAGCCCATCACTTATCCTTCTATGCATTCATGCACAGACTTTAGATATTCTCTCCTTTTCCTCTTTTGTTCCCACCCCTTCTTTTCTTCTCCACCCGAAAATCCCTGAGATAAATTTTCCGGATTTATGCCTTGGTCTCAGAAACATGACAGGTTTAATTTGTCACTCAGTCTTTTATATATGTGAGTGCATGTCCTCATATGTTGCAACTTTTGCACTGTAATCTAATAAATTATGAAAACAAATTACTGAACACATGCAAAATTAAAATGACAAGAACTAAAATATTTTTTATTATTATTTTCCCCAGCATTAGACTTACTGGACTATAGCCCTGACAATTCTTACTTTCAAAAGAATAACTGAAGTACCAAGTACCTTTCTAGGAAATCAAGCAACCTAAACATGGAGGGTTCTCATGCTCCTGAATTTTTTACACTCACACAGCCTGTTAGATTCACCTTCTTCCTTTTCAGTTTGACACTGTCAACATGGATACTAAATATAATTCTCTTCTCTTGCATATACAAAAGCATAACAGTCATATTGTGCACTGTTCAGTAGCTTACCCAATCCTGTCACAGTGGGAAAAGGAGTACCAAGCAAAAAAAAGACTACATTCAATGAAGTAAGTGGACTAAGCAAGGCATATAGCCAGGGTTGGGTCAGGCTAGCAGTATGAGCCACGCGCAGTGATGTTGTGTTATATCTTTCCAGCAGTTTCAGATATTGTTCTCTCAGTTTTTGGTCTATAGCTCAGATCACAGCTCATTACCATCAGGTCTTGTCTGTATTGCTCTGTTTGCAATGGCTTACCCCACTCAGATGGTTTGCCTTAGTCTCAGCTCTTGGCCAAGGCATGGCTGCTATACATGTCTCTTGGCATATTAGATTTACAGTAATGAAATTTATAGTGCTAAAGAATGCAGTTTTCAAACAGTGATAGCTATTTGTTATTTTTAATGCAAGTTGTCTTCTTTCACTTTGCCATATAAGCTATTGCTATTTGTTTCCATTTTTTATTCCAATACATGAAAGGTTTGTTTTCACAAATTTTATGTAAGCTAGGATTCATGTTAGCTGTAGTGTTTGTTGTGGTGAATGAGCCCATTAGCACTTGTGGATTTGATCTATAACTTGATCAGCTTGAAGGCTGCTTCCAGGACAGGAATCAGAACACTACAGTAATTATCTCTCAGAGCTACCTGCACACTCAAGACAATTTCCAGATGACCAGAGGATAGTTCTTTATAGATGTATTACTTTAAATAGTAAAATTTCAAGTTATTATGGCCAAGTGAGTTTAAATACTGACTGGATTTTGTGCTGTCAGAGATACGGAAGAAATTCTTCCAAATCCACAGTGACAGCTAAGTCAAAATGCTAAGCTATATAGAATATAACCTGAACACAAAGAGAAGCATGATGATTTTCAGGTTAACAGGTTGTTCTGGAACTGTACTGGGCAGCAAATCACAAACCAACAGAAAAAACACAAAAGTAATTTTTTTGCTTTTACTGGCCTCAGAAACTGAGCTAGAGGCTCAACTTGACTGAATGTTACTCTGCGTACTCAATGTATGCAGAGTACTTCATACAATAGAGCATGCCAGCTTTCCTGAATGATGCCCAAACTTCTAACTTAGGCATTAATGTTTTGCACTAAGTGAGGGCACTAACACTTAGCACATTTTGACATTGGTTTTATTTGGAAAATGTTAGATTGCATTAATATTCCAACTGTCTCCTTTTCTTGTACATACCCCCAAAGTATTATTACACAAAGGCAGAGACCAAAAATGAAGTGAAACAAGAAGCGGCTGTTAGCTCTATACTAGCAACACAATTCTTTGCTCCATAGATTAAAAAAACAAAACAAACAAAAAAAAAACTGTGAAAAAAAGACATAGATGCATTCTCTAATCTCCTTTATTTGACAAAGGGGGCGGGGGGGATAAATAAAAGACTGAGTCACTACACCATGGACTATAAGCCATGAAGGTAAGTGGCTCTGTAGATCAGAAACTAGGGCTGCAAGTCCCAAAATGTGCTGCATCATTTTACAACGCATGTTCTAATCTTAACATTCTCATTTGTCTCCTGATGATATTGCCTAAGGGAACATTCCAGCTACTAAAAATAAATGTAATAAACAGAAGTGTAATAAACTGAGAAAATTGCACCCTTGAGCTTTGGTTTTATACCCTAGAACCATGTAGTCAACAATTTCAGCTAATATGTTGTGCAATATGCTTTGATCAGCTTGCAGTACCTGCTCTCTCAAACATAGCATAGGCATGATATCCATCCTGATAAACAAACCAATACTTGAGTGATGAAGAAACAAATAACCCATTTTGTTTTGCATGTCCAAGCTGCTCAGATGTGCAGCTTATTTTAATTATTTTATTTATTCATTCTAATGAAGATCAGTATCTGCACTACTTAGCCTTTAACTTCCAACAAAATATTTTGCTGGCTGTGTCATTAAGCATTGTAAGATTGTCTCACTTAGGTATTGGGTGTATCAGAGGAGGTTCAGAAGTAGCTCAGGACAAATTATTTGAAAGAGTAAAAGGAGGGACAAGAATCAAAAAAGTTTTTCCTCGTGTTCAGATGGAACTTCCTGTGTTCCAGTTTGTGTCCATTGCCCCTTGCCCTGTCACTGGGCACCATTGGAAAGAGTCTGGCCCCTTCCTTTTGACATCCACCCTTAGATATTTATAAGCATTGATAAGATCCCCTCTCAGTCTTCTCTTCTCCAGGCTAAACAGACCCAGCTCTCTCAGCCTTTCCTCTTCAGAGAGATGCTCAAGTCCCCTAATCATCTTTGTAGCCCTCTACTAGACTCTCTCCAGTAGTTCCCTGTCTTTCTTGAACTGGGGAGCCCAGAACTGGACACAGAACTCCAGATGTGGCCTCAATGGGGCAGAGTAAAGGGGGGAGGATAACCTCCCTCAACCTGCTGGCCATGCTCTTCTTAATGCAGCCCAGGATAGATACCATTGGCCTTCTTGGCCACAAGGCCACATTGCTGGCTCATGGAGAGCTTGTTGTCCACCAGGACTCCCAGGTCCTTCTCTGCAGAGCTGCTTCCCAGCAGGTCAACCCCTAACCTATACTGGTGCATGGGCTTATTCCTCCCTAGATGAAGGACCGTGCAGTTGCCTTTCTTGAATTTCATTTGGTTCCTTTCCACCCAACTCCCTAGTCTGTCCAGGTCTTGCTGAATGGCAGCGCAGCCTTCTGGTGTATCAGCCACTCCTCCCAGTTTTGTATCATCAGCAAACTTGCTGAGGGTACGCTTTGTCCCCTCATCCAAGTCATTGATGAATATGTCGAATAAGATTGGACCCAGTACTGATCTCTGGGGCACACCGCTAGCTACAGCCCTCCAACTAGACTCTGTGCCACTTATCACAACCCTCTGAGCCCTGCCATTCAGCCAGTTCTCAATCCACCTCACTGTTCACTCATCTAACCCACACTTTCTAAGTTTGCCTATGAGGATGTTACAGGAGACAGTGTGAAAAGCCTTGCTGAAGTTGAGGTAGACAACATCCACTGCTCTTCCCTTATCCACCCAGCCAGTCATGCCATCATAGAAGGCTATCACATTGGTCAAGCATGATTACTCCTTGGTGAATCCATGTTGACCACCCCTGATAACCTTCTTTTCCTTCATATTCTTAGAGATGACATCCAGAATGAGCTGTTCCATCACATTTCCAGGTTTGGAGGTAAGGCTAACTGGCCTGTAGTTTCCCAGGTCCTCCTTCTTGCCCTTTTGAAGACCAGAGTGGCTTTCCTCCAGTCCTCAGGCACCTCTCCTGTTCTCCACGATCTTTCAAAGCTGATGAAGAGTGGCTTAGCAATACCATCTGCCAGCTCCCTCAGCACTTGTGAGTGCATCCCATCAGGGTTCATGGATTTCTGGATGTCAGTTTTGCCTAAATGTTCTCTAGCCTGATCCTCCTCAAGCAAGGGAAGGTCTTCCTTTCTCCAGACTTTCTCCCTTACCTCTAGGGCCTGGGATTCCTGAAGGCTGGCCTTAGCAGTAAAGACTGAAGGAAAGAAAGCATTCAGTAGCTGCACCTTGTCTGTATCCTCCATCACCAGGGCACCCACCTCATCCATCAGCGGGCCCACATTTTCCCTAGTCTTCCTTTTGCTGCTAATGTACCTGAAAAAGCCCTTCTTGTTGTCCTTGACATCCCTTGCCAGATTTAATTCAAGTGCATCTTAGCCTTCCTTGTTGCATTCCTATGCACTCTGACAAAGTTCCTATACTCCTCCCAAGGGGCCAGTCTCTTTTTCCACATTCTGTAAAATTTCTTCTTCCCTTTGAATTTTTCCAGGAGCTCCTTGCTCATCCATGCAGGTCTCCTGCCTCCTTTGCTTCTTTTCTTACTCATAGGGGTGCACCAATCTTGAGCTTGGAGGAAGTGGTGCTTGAATATTTACCAGCTCTCTTGGACCCCCCTACCTTATAGAGCCCTAACCCATGGAATTGTTCCAAGCAAGTCTTTGAAGAGGCCAAAGTGAGCTCTCCTGAAGTCCAGGGTTGTAATTCTACTTATTGGTCTGCTTGTTCCATACAGGATCCTGAATTCTACCATAGAATCATAGAATGGTTTGGGTTGGAAGGGACCTCAAAGATCAT
Source organism: Balearica regulorum gibbericeps (assembly GCF_011004875.1). Taxonomy (NCBI): domain Eukaryota; kingdom Metazoa; phylum Chordata; class Aves; order Gruiformes; family Gruidae; genus Balearica; species Balearica regulorum. Next base: position 47,239,106 of record NC_046188.1, on the reverse strand, counting down.
CTAGTTCCAACACCCCTGCCATGGGCCAGGACACCCTCCACTAGACCACCTTGCCCAAAGCCTCATCCAACCTGGCCTTGAACACTTCCAGGGAGGGGGCATCCACAACCTCTCTGGGCAACCTGTTCCAGTACCTCACCACTCTAACAGTAAAGAATTTCTTTCTAACATCTAATCTAAATCGACCCTCCTTCAGCTTAAACCCATTACCCCTTGTCCTGTCACTACATTCCCTGATAAACAGTCCCTCACCATCTTTCCTGTAGGTCCCTTCAGGTACTGGTAAGCCGCAATTAGATCTCCCCGGAGCCTTCTTTTCTCCAGGCTGAACAATCCCAATTCTCTCAGCTTGTCCCCATAGGAGAGGTGCTCCAGCCCTCCAATCAGCTTCATGGCCCTCCTCTGGACTCTCTCCAACAGCTCCATGTCTCTCCTGCACTGGGGCCCCCAGAGCTGGATGCAGTACTCCAGGTGGGGTCTCACAGGAGCGGAGTAGAGGGGCAGGATCACCTCCCTCGACCTGCTGGTCATACCTCTTTTGATGCAGCCCAGGACATGGTTGGCTTTCTGGGCTGCAAGCGCACACTGCCGGCTCATGTTGAGCTTCTCATCAATCAATACCCCCGAGTCCTTCTCCTCGGGGCTGCTTTCAATCCATTCCTCGCCCAGCCTGTAGTTGTGCTTGGGATTGCGCCAACCCACGTGCAGGACCTTGCACTTGGCCTTGTTGAACTTCATGCAGTTAACATGGGCCCACCTCTCCAGCCTGTCAAGGTCCCTGTGGATGGCAACCCTTCCCTTCAGTGTGTCGACCCCACCATACAGCTTGGTGTCATCAGCAAACTTGCTGAGAGTGCACTTGATCCCGCTGTCCATGTGGCTGACAAAGATGTTGAACAGTGCTGGTCCCAGTACTGACCCCTGAGGAATGCCACTTGTCACCGTTCTCCACTTGGACATTGAGCCACTGACAACAACTCTTTGAGTGCGACCGCCCAGCCAATTCCTTATCCATCGAGTGGTCCATCCATCGAATCCATGTTTCTCCAATTTAGAGACAAGGATGTCATGCAGGACAGTGTCAAATGCCTTGCACAAGTCCAGGTAGATGACATCAGTTGCCCTTCCCTTATCCACAGACACTGTAACCCCATCATAGAAGACCACCAAGTTTGTCAGGAATGATTTGCCCCTAGTGAAGCCATGTCGGCTGTCACCAATCACCTCCTTATTTTCCATGTGCCTGAGCACAGTCCCCAGGAGGGCCTGCTCCATAATCTTGCCATCTCATGGTCACTGCAGCCAAGGCTGCCCCCAAACTTCACATCCCCAGCCAGTCCTTCTTTGTTAGTACAAGGTCCAGCATCATCCTCCTCATTGGCTCCTCCACCACTTGTGTCAAAAAGTTATCATCAATGCTCTGCAGGAACCTCCTGGACTGTGCATGCCTGGCTTTGTTGCCTTTCCAGCAAATATCAGGGTGGTTGAAGTCCCTCATGAGAACCAGTGAATGTGATCGTGAGGCTACTTCCAGCTGTCTGTAGAAGGCCTCATCAACTTTCTCTTCCTGATTAAACACTCACAACAGTGTCACTCATATTAGCCTGCCCTTTCATTCTTACCCATAAGCTCTTGACTCGTTCTTCATCCATGCCTAGGCAGAGCTTGATATGTTCCAGCTGCTTTCTCACATAAAGAGCAACTCCACCACCTCGCCTTGCTGTCTTTCCTAAAAAGTATGTAGCCATCCATGACAGCATTCCAGGCATACGAGCTATCCCACGATGTCTCTGTAATTGCAGTGAGATCATGGCCCTGCAACAGCACACAGATCTCTAGTTCTTCCTGTTTATTCCCCATGATGCATATGTTGGTGCACAGAAATTTCAGAGAAGTAATCGAGCATGCAGGTTTCCCTGAAGGAGTGCAAGAGAGTCCACCATAGCCATACACACCCTTGAGGTGGTTGGCTTTCTGGGGCTTGTCTTGGAAGACAGCTAAGGAACATTTGTCTCTGCTCTGGTTGGCCTGACTTATTCCCTGTGATGGCTGAGCAGTGCCACTTTGGACCCTATCTCACCCCCACCCCAAGTCCTTCAGTTTAAAGCCCATTTCACCAAGTTTGCCAGCCTGCTGCCAAAGATTCCCTTATCTCTTCTAGACAGGTGGATCCCATCCCTCCCTAAGAGGTTATAGTCATCAGAGACTGTCCCATTGTCATAAAAGCCAAAACCCTCGCAACAGCACCAGTCGCATAGCCAGGAGTTGATATGCATTATCAATCAACTGCATTTCTTAAGGCAGTCAAACGCAACTCACAGAGAACAGATTCAACAATGAAAGCAGCCAAAAGCATGACAGTAAGCAATGATCTGCCTTTAGTCCATACTTGTCCCTTCCTCTAGTACCTTTGTTTCCTGATGGTGACCCAGTGGTCACAAAAAACCTCACGAAAATTCTGTTCCACAAGACAGGTCACTATTTTTAACAAAATGGATATTTTAAAAGACTACTTACAAGTCAGCTATCAGTTTTGATTTGCAGCCCAATTTCCAAAGGTAGAACATCTGAGTCCTGTTTTGTTTCCAGGTAATTCTAAGCTTGCTAACAGAGCCCCACTTAATTTCTGTGCCTACTGAAAGCTGAGAGGCTTCTCCCACTCTTCTGCTTATGTATCATGCAAGAGAGGACATCATTTGAATGTGAAAAATGCTTTCGTAATATTCTAAGGAGGCCTTGAAAAGATGCCTGTATTTTAAACTCTGTTTCCTCGCTCTCCATTTAACCATTAGGTCACAAAGCATGATGAGCTTTCTTTCAGAGAGAGCAGTTCTCCTATCATTCTTCATCACATATCTGCATTCATAATGATCATCAAAGCACGGCAAGGGATAGCTGCTCCCTAAGTGACGAGGAGACATGAGCCAAGTGTGATAAAAAGGTCAGCAGGGCAGGGACCCCTCAGAGAGGGAAAAAATCCAGACATCATGACCAGGTTCAACCAAGAGTGCAGATCATCAGGAAAGTTCATAGCAATAAGGCAGGTCTGAGATGAAGTCAGGAAAATAATGTGCAGGTCAGGAGCAGTTAAGGGTAATCAGAGTGAGATACTGTCCAGAGATCACTGAGCAGGTTCAGAGGGACAAGACAGATCAAGCCAGGAAGTCAGTCCATGGGTTAGGGCCCAGATCAACAGGGTTCATGGCTAGGCACAGACATGGTTAAGCCAGCTAGCAACCAACACTCCTACAGCATAGCTCAGAAACTGAAGAATCAGGGCTGAGCTTAAATGGAGCCCTTGGGCCTATGGACAGGGATATGGATGGAGGCCCCAGGTGAGGCTGAGCAGGGCCATTAGAGCTATTAGTGCACTCAAGGGCCTGACTTGGATGGTCACCTGCTCATGATTTGAAGATAACCTAACAATTACAGTTACAGTTTCAATTACAATAATTACACAGCTATTCTGCCAATGCAAAAGAGATATTCCAGTTTAGACACTCCTCACTGGAAAAGTTTCCCTGGAGTTTCTTGAAACAGCAGTGAAGATATCGATACACTTTTACTTATCTTTACCACTCACAGAAGAACAACATCAGGACAATATTCAATTAAATCTGAAAGTGGGATTTTTTAGAAAAACTTTTAAAAAAAAAAAATTAAAACATAAAGCACCTTTAATCTATAGTTCTAGCTGTGCTAAGATAACACAGAAAACAGGAGCTTAGTAGAATTCAGATAAGCATTAGACTTAATAGGCTTAATGAGAACATGTGAAATATAGAAAAATTTTTGAGATACAAATCCTTGAGCTCCAAGGTGTATGTCAACCACGAAATGAGAGAAACTAAAAAGTTCATTCCATTGTGATCTATCTTCCAGAATAGTCATGATCAGAAATGAGAACTTGAATACAGGTTTTATCCAGTGTTAAATCTTGCCTTTATTTATTTACTTTTATTATGGTTTTATGTACATATAAGCTATCAGGACAAATTCTAACCTAAACATGTATGTATAGCTCTTCTGATTTTCAACCTTAACCAGAATTTAGTTCATCTTATGCACCTACATACTTCCCTGGTTTTGTGTATATTAAAATGAAATATTTTATAAAAAAATACAAGAGTGAAGAAAAGTTTCTGCTGAAGTTTAGAAATCAAAAAGTATAGCGGGGCACAGACAATTCTGTACATACACAAAATATTAATGCAATTAAAGATGAAGCCTGAGCCTTGGAAATAGAAATAAGAATTCTTGGTTTCTTGTTGGAAGAGACACTGGTAGTTCATAGCCTGTACAAGAAGATTCATTACAGAACCAGGATAGATCTTCTTTACTGGTCCTTATTCCTTGTCCCAGGATTTTGCAAAATATTTTGTGAACCAAATGAAGCCTCACAGCAATTCCTCTGAAATAAAAATGACATTCCTCACTTGATGGGTAGACCGAAGCACTGTGAAGGCACTTGCTTATGAAAGACAACCAGCTGGAAAAGTTGTACAGTGGTAAGATTTTGCCTTGGATTTAGCATACCTGGATCCAAATTTCTCCTCAATATAGTTACCTAAGTCAAAGAGTAAAAGGTCAGTCAAAGTTCCTATCACATGTGTGCTAAGCAGTGGACTTCTAACCAGTAAAGCCCTGTGGGCACTGCTGATGTTTCTGAAAATTCTGAGTATTGTTTCTATTATGTCAGAACTGAGGCCATTCACATTTCTTTCATGCCTAAACCTGAAATGCACGGATGAGGTATTTTCTTCAGTGTACGATCTATGATGCCCAAAATAGTAAGCAAATGCTTACCTAAGAAATACCCACAGAATTAAGGTCAAAAGAAAATACAGTTGTGTTCACCTGTTTCATGCTAAAGTTTGTCCAGAAGAGGAGCTTTGCCTCTTTAACATTTACTTGGCATGTAGGAGGTTCGGGTTTGTGCCTCTTCTTCCTCTTGTCTCTTTCAAGAGAAACCAAAGAGCCCTCTTCAGTTTGTAACAACTTATTTCCAATAGAAACTGTTCTCATACTGGAGGGCTTTTATAGTTCCCCTCTCATACTTACTGTCATCATAACTACAGATACTCTCCAGATAGCGCATATATATAAACCCGACAGCTCTGATGCCTAACTTGGTTGCTAGTCTGAGTCAGGAATTTCCCTTTGTGGATCTAGTGTTTAGCCTGTATCTTATTTCCTCATTTTTGCAATAGCATTAATAACACCTTTCTAGTTCACAGTATAATGAATATGTTAAAGATTTTGAGGGACGTATGTCCCAGAGAAATTAGGGCAGATGATAAATCAGGGTTGGATTCAGCAAACCACATGTAGACTCCCAATGATCAGCTTTCAACCATTATCTTACACCTTTCTGCCTACAAAACAGAAAATCCTGTAATTGTCAACAAGGTGATTAAGATCAGGCAATCATGAAATGCTCAACCTTAGGAAGCTAACAGGTGCCTGGATTGGGCTGCAAAATGCCATAACAAAGTGGTCCTGATCCTGTGTTGACTTCAGCAATAGCCTATGGTTGGACTTTTAATCAGCTTCTCGACTCATTTCACAATCCAGACCCTTGCAGAAACACACCTCATACTTTCTTGGCACACCTCTCACAAACTGTTGAAATAGATAGTTCTGAAGAAATGGCGTTAGATTTTATTTATGTTTCCATACTTGGAGTTAAGCTTTCTCAGAGCCGGCCTCTTAACTATAAGAAACAAGAAGTCTGTTTTTGCAACGCATTTGCACAAAGCGCCCCTTAATGGCCTGCCAGCCTCCACACTAAACTGACAGTCTTATTTGCATAAGTAGAGAAGCAGGAAGTGCAAGGAGGCAGATGGGTGAATATTAATTAATGTTTATAAGGCTGGGGAAAAAAAGTAATCTGAAATTTCTAAATCCTACTTCCCAAACAACCTTGTCTTATTTACATTATCATGTAATGCTAGCAGACAGAATGTACTAAATGCATAAGGAGCTACAAGCTTAACGTTAAGTATTTCTTGAAAGATAAGCACAGAGAAATGCACAGCTAAGACTATTCCAATTCAGCTCTCCAGATACTGACAGAGGGCAAAAGTAATTTCTTACATGGTAGAAACATCTTACAAACAGAAAACTATGTTATTTAATCTTGCTATTAGGTGGAGATCCCAACCAAAACTCACCAAAAAATTGAACTGTAATGCTATTACTGAAAATCAGATTTGATTCCTGATTAGATACCACAAGTGTAGCTACAAATAGTAAAGGCTAGGATGTCAATGTAAAGTCTTATATTGTCCATGGTTTCCAAAATGCAAACTACATATTGTATACTATCTTTATGGCAAACAATTACCATTACTGTGAAGCTCTTTCTCACTGCCAGATTAAGCACGCCACAGCAGCTGTGATGCTGAATGTACTCCATGCATTATCTCAGAGCACAGCTGCTTCAAGATCAGGTAGAACCAAACATTGCACCTACTTTAGTTCTGAAAACTGAAGTATGTCCCCACTGAACGTGGCTAGCATGTTATTGAATGTATACTGCTAAGAATGTGGCTGTGTTTTCTCTACCAAATCAGTACATGTATGACTACATTAATTACGTTCATATACAGCATCAACTGTGCTAGTATATGCACTAGATGTTGGCACACTGATGTTTTGCTGATATTACTGCATTCTGGTACAACTTTTTTGTAACCCTTCATTAAATACCTACTTATCATACTTCAGTATGAAAAGGACAGCTTTTCCTGATTTGAGGATGATGGCAGTATAAGAAGTCAGATGAAAGAACAGCCTTGAAATGAGAATAGATTTTTCACTATTTTCAGGCTTCATTTCCTTTTCAGGTAGGAAGATTAGGATCTAAAACTGTATAACTGGAAAAAAAAAAGTTATGTCACTGATATGCAATAGGATGCTATTTTATTCACATCCAGTAGCAACTCAATGGACCTGTTCACATGTAGATGAGTAAAATTCTATTAATTTTGCTGTGAATTCATTCACAGTGTGAGTGGTAATGACACTGAAAAGTTGAGAAAAATATATTAACAGCTGTAGATACATTTGCAGGTCATTTTTCAATTATAGCTTTTAGTATATGAACAAAAATGCCTTCTGTTAATTAGCATACACTTTACACTCATGTAGCATCTTTCTTCTAGAGAGATCCCAAAGTATCATATACAAGTCAGTTCATAAACAGAAGAAAGGCAACCACAACTGGGACAAAACACACAGGATCATTAAGGAGCCACACCACTTCCACTGAGCCGATCTGGCACTGCTTTTAATAAAAGTAAATAATAAAGGTAGGACCAAGCCAAAAAAAAAAAAAAAAAAAGAGAAAAAAAGAGAAAAAAAGGAGAAGAGAAGGACAAGGACAAGGACAAGAAGGAGGAGAGCCACAATTTTTTAGTTAGGTAGATCATTAGCCTCAGGGAAATTGATAGAATTTTTCTGAAGTCGCAGTAACCATTTAAAAATTGGAATTCTATCTGTATTTCATGATTACTGTTCTTGACAAAAAATTGCTGGGCAAAAGTTTTTAGAAATACCTTCTTATTTAACATTCTTCCTCTCCTTTTCACTATAACCATCACTTTTTCATTACAGTAAAATTGTAACCTCCCTCTGAAAAGAATAGGGAATTGTTTTATCTTGCATGAATGTATACAGAAATAAAAATATCTCTCTGTGTGTGCATGTATTCTTGCCTGGTCTATGCACATAACCTTTAGGCTTATACTCCAATTCGACTAGTAAAAAAATAAAACAGGAAAAAATAATTTAGACATTAATTCTGCTATTGAAGCACAATAGATTTCCTGAAATCACAGTCTTTATTGACGTGGAAAACTATTAAGCTTCATCCACTGTTTTAGTCAAGGAGCAGATGAGGTCCTAGATGGCTGCACAACTTCCCATTCTAGTGCAACAGCATCTCTCTCCCAAAAATCTAGGAGAACATGGAGAGCTGACTACCCAAACCTGTGCACCCAGGAAACATGGTCTCTGAGAAATCACACAAAAAGTTTCGGCTGTGATTTCTTGAAAGTTCTTTGACCTGGAAATTATTTCATGAAACAGTTTCAATTTCAGTCTACGGAAGTTCCCAGCCACAAAATTATTATAGAAGTCTAAATGATGAACCAACAAATGCCACTAGTTTAAACACCCAGCTTTTCCTGAGTTCTAGGCCCATGGATGCTGGTTTACAGTATAAAATTTCAGATAGAAATTATAATTTAAGGAAAGAGGAATAGATTTTGTAAACATTTTCTAACACTAACTATCTTTAACCTTTAAAACACATAGGACTTTTACTCACCCAGATAAAATACTAACTACTTATGCACTATTTCTTGCCTTAGATTCCCTACTGCCCTTTAGCTGTCTACAGTATTGTGGTAGCCATCCTTACTTCATTCACACATTTTCAGACCAAGAAGTCTCCTCTAACCTTTGTAGTCTTCGTTTTTAGCTGTATTTAATCCTACTCTCAACACACCTTTCCTCGCTTTTGTTTCTTCATTTTTTTCTCTTGGCTAGCTCAGCAAACCTTCTCTGTTGGACTTTTAGATTCCTACATTAACAACTCCATCTCTCCATTTTTTGTAAGACTCTCTTTACCCCTTAAAACAGTAATTCTCTGCACTTAGGCTAGATAAAAATAGTTGGCATACAGCCGTGCCATTCTTCCATTTAGGCAACAGACCTTTGGGTATCAACACTCTTCAACAGTCCTCCAATCTCCAGACTATGTAGCTTGTTTTCTGACTTCTGAATATAAGACAAGGGGCAAGAATATGAGAAAATAATAACAGTGGATTGAACATACAGTCTCAGAATTCACAAACTGTTCACAGATTGATTCCCAAGTCATGACATATATCTAAATCTCCATATAGAGAAAGGATGATGCAGAACAAAAATATTATTATATTTTTTGTACTTTTGCTTTATATACAGGAAAAAAGAAGCAGAGACAATTAATTTCAGACTTTTGAAAGCTGTTGTACTTACTATAAAGGTTATATGGCAGGGGTCATTTATACTTTATTAAATTTCAAGCTCCTCAGAAGATAATAGCTGAGTTATATACCCTCCCCAGATGAGCTAATTGGTGTTATAATGGAATCAAATATCACTCACTCCAGGAGCACTAGCAGAGTCAGGTTTCTGTGTGAATTGTTTCTTATAATAATATAGAGAAGATGATAGAGATTTTACAGAGTGAGCACAAAAACTAGAGAGAAGAGTGGAGGTGGTAAAGCGAAAAAGTTAGAGATAGGAATAAATTCCAAATTGCCATTCATTCACTGGAGTACAAATGCAGCTGACCTACTATCAGTAAGATTATCAGGTGTTTATTTGTCTCATATGTAATAAATCACACATAAAAGAAGGTTTTGCACATGCCTCAGAAGGCACTGCAGCTGAATTGATCCCCTAGCAGCTGTAGCACCTGTGAGTACAAATCACAGGATGCCCAGTGAGGCTGGGATTTGAAATTCAGCTGGAACTGTTCAGAAAAGAACAGTCTAGTCTGCTCTGAGCTGTATTAATGTGCATGTGTAGCATGAGGTAAGAGGAGGGAGGGGGAACAAAAAAGGATTAAGAATGAAAATAAAATCAAGACAGAGTGTTACAGAGTTTAACCCCAAAATGCTGCAATGGGGGGGGTTAATCCAAACCACACAGAGAGGAGCTGCTTCTCCCTCTGTATTTCCTGATAATAAACTTAGAAGAGGACTTTGTTTAACTGTAGTGTTATACTCTTCATTACAATTGAATCTGGGATGCTTATTTTAAGCCTTCTTTCAGATTGCTCGCTATATGATTAACAGAGAAGCTGGAAAATGTGAGCGCATCATTTGATGAGATAGCTGGGAATGACAACTCCTGGATCATGTTTCACCATTTATCACAAGTGCTGGACAATCATATATGTAAATTTATAAAAGAGGACACAACACGTAATTTGAGAGTATCCAGAATTATCCTATAGCCATGTATAGTTTAAGGATTATGTCTGATATCTCTCAGATACATTTGTTAGACAAACAGAGGTAAAGTAAAAAAATAAGACAGCATACATTGCTAGCAGGCTGTTGAAGCCAACTTTATTATTAACAGCTAGAAAATATTAGAAAATCCTGAGCTGAAAGCTGCAACAAGAAAACAAATAGTTATTTTCTATCAAATTCCCCAAGAGATGCTGAGCCTGCAGATTCCAGTATTGGTATAACTTGAGGGTGGCTTTTGAACAGATTGCACCATTTGCTTTCTCATTACAGAGGCAATCTAAAGAACCACTGTCATCTAGAAAGAGCAGGAAATTTTGAGCCTTTAAGCATTCAACTTTGTTCCAGCCCAGAGGTGAAAGCATATTTGAAGGTAAAATAATAAATGTTGTACACAGCCCTTAGGTACCTTCAAGGAATAAAAGTTTCTATATGAAAGTAAGGGATTATTTTGCTTGTCTGAAATGAGCTAAGGAAGATAATGACTGGTCCCATTTAGAAAATAAGCTGCGAACAATTCAGAGAGGCTTTGGATCATGTGAGTTCTAATGCTTCTGCTATTACATCCTTTTATGATTGAAGCACTACTTTTTGATGAAGCATTTTCTTCTAAATGACACCATTGAAGACATTAATGAAGCAGGAGACCTAATGAGTTAAATTAACATTTTTAACTTTCAAAAGTTACCCTGATTAATATTAATTAGGACACAGAAAGTATAATAGCTAACACTAAAGTATCTAGAATAACACGATATTTAGTGGTTGTTTATTTGATTGACTGTGAGGCAAAGAAACATTGGGAAAATATCTCTTTGTTTATTCCCAGTTAATATGCATTATGCCAAATTTTAGTTGCTTCTCTATTCCAAATATCAGCTGCCTCAGCCTGCTGTATAGCTAAAGGTGACCTATTAACATTAAAATTGTCTCTGCCCTCAGAGAACACAAAAAACAATGAAAAAACCCACAGCAAAAAGAAAAAAAAAAAGAGGGGAAAAAAAAGAAAATACTAAAGAAATATGTGACTACTCCAAATTACAAAATTATTTGTAGAGGACAGATCTAAATCTGATCTTCACACAGATATGCACAACTGGTGATCTTCTGAAAACTAAGGTAAATTGGGGAATTATTACGAAACACTTGTGAAACAAAAGGAGGTAAAAACATTATCAGAGACTTTGTCACTGGATTTTTCCTTTGACAATGCCATCTCCACAGTAACTCCCTTGTCAAGCCTTAATGTGGTAGGGTATGTTCTACACTAATATTCATGGCAACTACTGCAGACTAAGACTTTCTCTCCAGAACCTCATATTTTGTTCAGCAGCTCTTGTACTGGCCCTGAAAACCCAGCTGATGACAGCCTCATGTGTGCAGAACACCACAAGAGGATTTTGATAGGATTCTATTGGAGTTTCTTTCCCTTCTCTTCTTCTCTTTGCATGACCATCTGCCACTGATCACTAAAAAGTCAAATTACTTTGGTCTTCTCCAGAAGGACACTTTCATTGATTACATACTTAAATTAGGTTCCCTTCACTCAATTCACTGTCATCACATTAGCATCACACTGCTTATTTGGGGAAAAGGTGCTTTTCCAAATGTCTTTTAAGGAGGAACCCATAGGGTTACATATAGTTTCTGTTCATTACTGTGCAACCGCTCTGCTGAAAAATAGGAGACCTTATAAAGAAGATTTTGAAATTTTGCTTAGAGAAGAATAAAAATGGTGTCTCGTGGTATCTATGAGAGGAGAGACACACATGAATGCAAAAAAATAATGCTTGAGATGAAGTTTTAAAAGGCTTTTGTATACTTCTGTAAACTCATCTATCTCAACTATGTAAGGAACCAAACAGCTGATGTGAGGAAACACCTATCTGTACTTAACTGAAAAACAGTTGTGGAATTTTCTTTATGATTATTTTTGACTCACTCAAACTATTAATTGGGAGGGTTGGTCCTGAGCAAGCTCTTATTTATCTAAAATTGTTGTAACAAAAGGGTTTTTAAATTTCTTCTCACAACAAAAAAAAAAAAAAAAAGCTATTAATTATAAAAATAAAACCAGGATTATTTTTTTTATTGAAGTAAATAGTTAAAAAAATGTTTCAGAAACCCTATTCTGAATTTAATTTGGATTTACAGGTTAGAAAAAATTTAAGAAATTTTATTTTTTGTCTCAATTTAAAATAAGGTACTATGTTAAAATTTTGAAAATTGTTATAAAATGGAAGAAAAGCATTCATTAAATGCATCGTTTGCCTTGCATTCTTATAAGCACCTGATTAAATTCCTACACAGATCTTAATTATAATTTTCATTCTCTTAATGACCACTTGCTTATTTAATGCATTAAATAGAATTTTATCTCCTTTTGTACCACTTGTTTTATGTGTCCTGTGTTGCACCTCATCCAAAATACCTCTAAAGACTGATAACACATATGAATTTTTAAAGAGTTGACTGAAGTTAATGTCCTCACATTCTAAACCTAACCCAAATAATTGCCACTTCAAAGCCATGAATGAAAATATTCACCAATAATAAATAACTGAAATCATATTTATTTGTCCAATTACTGTAACACCAAATCTTTAATAGTAGATACTACAAAAATGCAAAACCTAGAAAATCATAATGCCTGCTGCATAGCATTAGCAATTTAAGACCACAGTAACACAGAAAGGGAGGACACATTCATATACACACATTTGCATATACAATTTCTACACTTGTATGTATACACACATACATGCTATGTTCTAAATACATTGGATAGATCTGTTGCCATCATTATAAAACTTCCGTATCTCAGGAAAATTTAAATAATCTGATATTCAAACTTAGAGATTATAGTGAGCCAACTGATCACTATTTTAATACACAGAAATCTACCTTATCTTTGTTATATTTCAAAATGTTCTCCCATTATGCTTTGAAGATAAAAAATAAAGAGGGAATATATTATGTGATTGCGTCTAACTTTTGAGGAGGATCCAATGGAGATGTCAAACTAAAACCCAAAAATTATTTTACCTACAAAAATTTCTAGACCAATTCTATATACTGAATGTCAGTCATATGAAATAGGGAAATTCTAGAAAATATCAATATATTTGATTTGTTGCATGATTAGAGGATTGTCTTTTTTATTTATCTGCTGTCTTCTGAAATTTAGGTTGCACTTGGTGTACATCTGCATATTTTTACTCTACAATCCTAATTACTAGATGTTTTTAGCAGATAGGAGACTTACATTCACTTCCGTGACTGCAATTCTAAGGAAAACCAATAAATACCTTAAGGTTTTCAAGTCTGAGAGATTTCACAAGATACAGTGTGACTGCCACAAAGCAAACCACTATCCTGACTAGGCTACATTTTGTGCAGCCTTAAATCCCTGAAGTGGTGAAAAGCAAGCAAGAGCACACACGAGGTCAAAAAAAGTGTAAAGCACACGCTAGCGTCATGCCCCCGCGCTGCCTACACCGGTAGGTGTCACCCCGCGCTGCCACCTACTGGCCCGCCGCGGCCGGCACACTTCAATACCTACGCACCCGCTGCTCTTGACAACCTGTGCAAACCTTCAGTAAACTCCTTTTTCGCATGAAATGGGATGGAAATAAACGCTCTACACATTTTAAGTGAGAAATAAAATTAATAAATTGATGGTAAAATCTAAAAGCACTGCAGCCAAAATGATCACTGTCCATTCAGACTGAAGCCCTCCATTCCCACTATATCTACTCAGCTTGACAAATTGTTTTCCCTTCCTAGGTAACCCACAGATTTAATTTTGGTTGGAACATTCAGTTAGCACTCAGGTCCTTCACTCACCCATCCCTCCCTGATTACAAGATTACCATTTTTAGTTTCAAGACTAACTTCTCATATGAAGCTTGTCTGAGCATACTACTTAAATGTTGTCTACTTAAATTTTGTAGGTCCATTGTCCACTTAAGGCTACTGCAACTCTATCAAAAGCAAGGGCATCTTCTAGTTGGGGTACAGTGCAAGGATCTGATACACACCTTTTACCCCAGGCCGTTCTCACTCCTTACATGACCCTACCAGAGCCTCTTGGAGACACTTCTAAGTCAAACCCATTGCTGCCTCCAGGATTGCAGAAAATAGAAATCACAGTCTAGGGTGGATCCAGACAGCGTACATTGTATTTCTTTTGTAAAATAAAAATAACCTGTTGTTGTTAGTACTAGCACTTCTGAATTGCCAGGCATGGACTTTATCAAGAGCTTTATAATTTCCTACCTGCCTATTATATGGGTCTTTTTCCTTTGAGCAGGAAGAATTCTCAGGGGGAAGGGAAACTCCATTCTGATACACAAATCAGATTGAAAATTATGAACATCTAGACTATACAATTATAGAAGCACAATAGTTTGCACGTACAAGCAGCTGTTACTGTTTGCATATGCAAATTGTGAATAAGAGCCCCACAAGCACCATTTTTATCTGCTCTGTCTACTGGGATGAGTGGGTCCTGGGAACACATGTGAAGAGATACAGATGTTCTGAGACTTCAATAGCTTCTCTGAAGCTTTACATTTTTTTTACCTGTCTTTGTTTATGGTGCTTGAAAGTAAATTTCTCATGTAGCAAAGTTCTTCCTTTCAGGTTGGCCCTTTATACTTGGCTCACACAATTACCATTTTAATTTGTACAAACAAAATGTAGAGAATGTATTGTGTCTTTATCCAATTGCCTTTCTCCCAGTGAAGAATTAATATTGTAGAAACTTCCTTCAGCAGCTTGTAAGTCCACATATACTGAGAAACCAAACCTACACTGGAAAAAGAAGGGCTTTTTTGAGAAAAATATTTCTCGGTGATTTCTGTGAATCTTTGCTAAGGTGGTTTGGCCATTCCTGTAACACACAAAAAGAGACAAAATTCCACAACTATAATGTGCCACAGAAGGAGAACAGAAGAGATCAAAGATGATTGTAATATCATACATATCCTATATAAGAATATATAAGGAATTCCTTAAATACAATTTCCAGATCACCTTGGAAAATTGACTTATACTCCCCCACCCCGTAAAGGGAATGAAGAGAAGCAAAAAAACCCCACCACAGTTTAGAAAAAAGGACAGAACAAAAAAAGACAGCCACACTTACTTGAATAGGGGAGATTAAATTTCCTTCTGATCTTAAATATGGAGAGAAATTTAAACCTAAAAATATGAATAGAATACACTAACGAACCAGTTAGGAGAATTTAATTCCAGTGCAGCTTGCCACCATATTGTCTCCTCTTGGGTTTTAGTTCTAGTCATTTAAAAACTGAATTCTGCAACTGCAGAAGTGAAAGGAGAAAAAAACCTCCCTGGTCTCAGCAAATGACCAGGAAAGCTTTGAAGTTTAAGATTAACACAAATAAAACTGCAAATTAGAGGTTGCCAAGACTTCTTTCAACACCCTTTAGGTATACTGGAACATCAGATATCACTATTTTCATAATTCCTATGCCAGGAATTCTTGGACATATTTCTATAGCCCCTTTCATAGGCCTATTTCAAACTTCACCTTAAAACCATTTAGATCTTTTGATTCCACTCTACCGAGAATTCATTTTAGAACCTCACTTCACATCTTATTGCAGACATCCTTCAAATCTACTCTCAATTTATTTATGACCAGTCAATAATAATTTACATGGTTTTAATCTTACCGTTTAACAGAAGTATTTTCCCCTCCAATATGTTTATAGAAAATTACCTCACCTCATCTCAGTTTCAGCTGGACTACACTACACAGGCCACGTCTTCTCCTGTTCTCTCTACTGCACTATAGCTCTCCCTACTCTGAGCATGTTTCAAATCACATTATTTCTTCTTAGAATAGTATCCAATATGTCACACTACATACTGCTTATTAAACAATGGCACTAATATTCCTCTAAGGCTGCTAATAATACTCACTTAATGCCTTCTAGAACTTCTGTTGTGGTTTAACTCGGCCAGCAGCTAAAACAACCACAGCCGTTCATTCACTTCCCACCGCTCCCCCTGCCCCAAAGTGGGATGGGGGAGAGAATCGAAAAAGAAGAACAAAAACCCCCAAAACTGAACCCATGCATTGAGCTAAAGACAGTTTAATAGGACAGAAAATAGGAACAACAACAATAATAAAAATAAAAAGAATATACAAAACAAGTGATGAACAGCACAATTTCTCACCACTCGAAGCCAATGCTCAGCTAGTTCCTGAGCTGCTCAACCTCCCTGCCAACCCCCAGTTATATGTGGAGCACAATGTAGCCAGGTTGGGTCAGCTGTCCTGGCTGTATCCCCTCCCAGTTTCTTGGGTGCCCCCTGCCTTCTCATTGGCAGGCCGGTATGAGACGCTGAAAAGTCCTTGATTGCTTGGCAACAACTAAAAATATCAGTGTGTTATCAACATTTTTCTCATCTTAAATCCAAACCACAGCACTACACCAGCTGCAGGGAAGAAAATTAACTCTATCTCTGCCAAAACCAGAACAACTTCCGTTGTCTTTTCCCTGCTAACTAATACTGTCATCAGATAGTCATTCTCTGACCAATATGTTCAGATTCCTTCCTTCTCCCACCACCTCCTATGGTAAGTCCCCTAAGTTCCTTGTAGAGGTCCCTTCATGCCAGACTTTACTACTGGATTTCAATCTAAATCAATTATTCAGAACAAGATCACCCCCTGGTTTTCACTGTTGAACAGTACAATAGATCTCTGCCTAATGACAGCTCTCACATTTTTGAATACAGCCTTGTCTAAGCCATAATTTACCTTATTTAAAAAGATACTAAATCTTATTTTTGCCTCCAGTTCTGAATCAGAAAAAATAAGTGGAAGTTTTATGTTACTACTGTTATTTATCTGTCCTTTAATAAAAAAGTCATGACCTCATTCTTATTAGGACTACTTGTGCACCCATATATATGTATTTACGTATACTTATATATATTTAAAACAGGTATTGTTTGTGTTCCACTTGAAGGTGGAACACAATTTCTGTTTAACAATTTCCCATGACACTTAAACAGAGTGCCTCCAAATACTATTTTAAAATTGAAATTACAGGTAAGGAAAACATAACATTAAAATGCATTAGAAATTTAAACAAACAAAAAAAATTAAAACCTCCATTTTATAAACATTATAAAATATTGTTTTCATGTTACTGTGTTTGTAAGCAGTATCTGTTGTTCTTTTAAGTATTTGGGGGAATTTTAGGAAGTCATTAAAATATTCTGTATCATTTACCAAACATTAGATCAGCCACAAATTAGAAATGCCAATAAACATTTTTATAACATTTCCAATAAAAATGAATGCAAACAGTATATATATGGAAAATGCTGAAACAAAAATAAAATACCCAAAGTAACAGTTCCTTTCCAAAGTGTTATTGGGAGTAATGATCTTTTTCAATGAAAAAAATCCTTTCAAAAGCAATCAGCTCTGCAAACTATTTAACAGAAATACATTTAGAATGACTGTGAACTAATCAATCAGTCTGAGTGCACAGAAAAACGACATGCTACATGATTTTGATGCAGATGACATCGCTTCATGAACAAAGTCACTCAATGTGTTTAATCCAGCAGATGAGAATGGGGGACTGGCTGCTCTTCAGTCTGGCAAATGTCCAAACAAGGACTATATTCCTATGACATTTATTGAAGAGTTACTGTTAAGAAGTTCTTCATTCAGAAGTACACATGCATAAGAACCAAATTTCCACAACTGTTTTATGCATCAATTGAAAAACCTATGGTTATTTTGTATCAGACTTCCAATGTGCCCCACATCGTCTCCTTTCGAATCAGGTTCATAATACATAATTTTTTATTACTCTAAAGAGTCTTACCAAAAGGGGTATGATGTTTGAATCAGAGTAGGGTGCTGAATATGTGCCAAGGAAGGCAGCAAAAGAACTACTTTATCATTTCAGCACTTTAGCCTTCTATTATGATTGCATTGGCACCTTTCCTAATGTATAAGTGAGTTTAATTTGCAGCAATGCTATATGGAAGGTGTGCTGTACGAGTATTGAATTTTAATGTAAAACATTCTGGATAATTTTCCCCACAGTATATGGAAATTAGTGAAGTTCATGCACTTGGCTGCCTCTAAATCTGAAAATGCCACAGATCTGCACGAAAAGTTGAGCAATTCTGAAAATGAATGATTGACCTGTAGACATAAGGAATTCCTATTGAGTTAGTGACTTCAGTTATAGGAGGTGTTTGAATCTGCAGCAAACATGCAGTTTTTCTTTTCAAAGTCACCTAACACCCAATGCTCAAGAGACGAAATACAACACAAAATGCAAGGTTCTTCCAACTTCCCTTATCTAATTCCCTGTGTTTCAACATACTAATCACTGGAATATCAAGTCTTATAGGCAATAACTGAACTTTTACTCACCTCTATGAGTCTGTATGACCTGTTTCAGCTTTGCCCTTTCTTTTTATGAAGACTAGGAGGGCCTGCAGGGGTAAGGGAAAATTAGCACTTCAAAAGTTGTAATACAATTACATTAACACTCTTATTTTACAATCTCCAAACTTTTCTTTCTATCGCTCTGGCCCTAAGTCCTGGTTTTCAGTTAGGGTAGAATAAATATTCACAAGAAGCTGGGAGGGGACACAGCCAGGACAGCTGACCCAAACTAGCCAAAGGGGTATTCCATACCATACAATGTCATGCTTAGTACATAAGGGAGGTTGTCCGGGGAGAAGTGGCAGCTTGGGCTGAGTGATCAGCTGAGCAAACTGCATTGTGCATCACTTGCTTTGTATATTCTGTTACAGGTACTGTTGTTTTTTTCCTTTTCCTTTGCTGTTCCAGTAAACTGTCCTTATCCCAACCCACAAGTTTTACCTCTGTCTTCCCATTCTCCTCCCCATCCTGCTGGGGGTGGGGGGGTTGAGCGAGTGGCCATGTGGTGCTCAGCTGCTGGCTGGGGCTAAACCATGACAGCCCTTTTTGACGCCCAATGTAAGGCACAAAGGGTTGAGGTAATGACAGGTCTGACCAAAGCATGTTAAAATAAAATTGTTGTATGCATTTATTATATTAGGTAAAAAGTTACTGGTCACAATGGTGTTTTGTTGTTTGCATGACTGTATTGTGTAAACCCGTACTTGCTGTATGAATTCCCTGCGGCACTGTTTGTCACCTCTGGGAGAGGGAGCAGGATTCTCATTTTGCTGTACGCTGTGATATCAGCTTATGATATGATAACATCACTGGTCATGAGGTTAAGCTGCTATTTGTATGTGGCATTACTATCATGCTGTACCTCAGATGACATCTCTCAGAATTTACTAATAACCACACCCAATCTATGGGGAACACAGCGGGGGATACTTTCTCCTGCTCTTTCACCTCCCCTTTTTCCTTCAGGCGGGTTACAACAGCCTTTGAGAATTTTGAATACCCTTGGGATGTTCAAGCCACCATGCTCCTATTGCTATGTCTCCTGAATGTGTTCCAGGTCTTGTTTAGGGTTACAAAAAATTGTCTTAAGCATACCACCCAGAGATCTGCCCTAAGGCTGGACAGTCATGGGTGACACAGCATGTGGGAGAATACGGGCAGGTATCTAGAGAACTTTGCACCTCCAAAGGTTTGGAACTTCATTTCCGAACAACTACAGGACCCTGATGAAATGATAGAATATTTGAAAGGAAAATGCTGTGGCTATTCCAAAGAGGCACAACTTACCACACTGTGCTGGGCCCTGGCCAGTATCCACCAAACACCGCTTGGTATTAGGCAGCACCCTCAGGGGGAAGAGAGGGAAAACAGACCGACAGGCACTGTGGCTACTCCAACCCCAGTAACAGGCATTGTGGCTGCTCAAACCACAGTGATGGGCACTGACACTACTCAAATCCTGTGGACAGGCACTGCAGCTGAGCCAAAAAACAACACGTGCCACTATCAGTCGCCCTTATACAGAAGAAGTACACAAAAAAATCAGTTTGCTTAGTAAGGGATCACAGTGAACTGGGACCATCACTAGAACAGAAAGGAGAGGCAGAACCAGAGGTAATCACCCAATTCCTGTCCCTGAGTGAGCTGCGAGATATGCAAAAAGATTTCAGACGATGTCCAGGCGAGCACGTCGTTACCTGGCATTCCTTTCAAGCTGCTACACCAGCAGTTTTGCAAAACAGTTTATCTCCACAGTTTCCAACGTGCTGCAGCATTTAGGAAATCCATTTTGACAGTAGGCTACATGAAAGTATCACTGGTATCTCAGACTACAGTTGTATCTCTAGAAATGGAAGATCAGTGGAGTAGCTTGTTTCATCTCTTAATTCCCAAGGCAAGGCTTTTCACTAGCAACTCCCAAACCCACCACTCCAGGCATAGAAGAGGTACATCCCTCCTCTAATTCTTTTCATCCTAAACAAAACTCACTCCTGCAAGTGTAATTTCACAGGCACATCTTTAAATAGTTCATCAGTGAAGGGAAAAAAAAATATTTTTTGTTAGGGTTTTTTTTTTTCTTCTTCTACACGGAAGAACCAGCATTTTAACAAAAGAAGCCAGCAGGAAAAGGATGGTACTGAAATATGTGTATATGTCTGTATTTAAAAGAAAGCAAATGATAGGTTATCAGCTTGGATATGCCACGCTTCATCTGATCATTGCTAGATGTGAGCAATGAAAACAGAGTTAATGTTCCATAGTGAAAGCAGAAGTGACAGTAATGCCCAGGAATGGACTGTTACACAAAGAACTCACTGGAAAAGCTCAAATGTCAAGTGTAACAGAAGTTTACATTACTTCAGGTTTTTGACTTTTGCCCTGTGCTTCCTTTTTTCTATCCATACAAACACACACAGCAACACAACTTACAATCTGGTTTTAGCATAACACTTCACCTTTAGTGATAATCTGTACAGTGAATCAGGAGGATCCCCAAGTGTGTGAAAACTCATTGAAGTTGGAGAAAATAATCGTTACTCTGTCACCTTCATGGGCAGCATGTGCCTTGAGGATGGACAGATCATAGCACAGGCAAAATTCAATTGGACCTGACATTTGTTAATGCTACTTGCCTGAACTAGAAAGGGGGTAAGTTCCAAAATAGTTTTTTAGCCTTTGCCTACTCCTACTGGAAGGGAATTGGTATTTAAAGCTTCAGTGGATCCCTGCAGCAAAGATCTTACTCAGTTTCCCCAAACATTTCACAGGCACTACCCAGAACCTCCCATCTGCCCTAATGCATTGTGTTTCTTTACCAGACATATCAACATGTTTTAAAAAAAACCCTGGATATTGTAAACAACATGGTGGATCATAACACAGAAAATATATCTGGAAGCAAACACATTTGCGGATTGAAACTGGAAAGAAAGAAACACATCAAAACCAGGTTTCTCTATAAGCTGAATTATATCTATGTACCACAGAACTGTGTAACTGTGGCTAGGTCAGTGAGCTTACAGACTGTAAGATATAGCAGAATTTAATCCTTTGTTTATAAATTCCTGTGACCTATTAGAAATCACGGGCCTGATTTTCAGAGATACTGAGCCTATCATCTCCTCCATTTACTTTACCTGGAGACGTACGTGCTCTGTCAACTCTCCTGGAAATCAAAACCCAGTAACTTTACATGATATTAATGGCCAGATTCTCAGACTTCAGAGGAGCTACACTAATTGATATTGGCTGAAACTATGTCTCTCATGCTGTGTTTCTGGGTACTACAGCCTGTCTGCTTACACTAAAACAGTTAGAAGTGAGATAAATAAGAAAGATAGAGATAAGAAAGATAAATAATAAAATAGACAATAAGAAAAAAAATGATGTTATTTCCAAGCTCTCTCTTGATGCAAGACTTTATAAAGTTGGTGAAATTAAAACAAACCCAGGGTATTACTATATTATAAAGTATCTTGTTCTGGCAAGGACTTCTCTGCAACGCTCAAACTGTATGTGCACAGCAAGTATAAATCATTTTTTTCATTTTATAGACAAGAACTAAAGTAAAAGGGCTGCCTTCTGACAGATTTCAGAACCTATGACTATGACATAACCATTAAGTCATTTGTTTATAATAGAACATAACATATAAAATCACTTTTCCTGAAAAATGACTATACTTATCAGGGAAAAAAAGAGAAAAAAATCAGAATGTTTGATAAATAATTTATTACCTCCAAATTCTTCTATCTGTCAGAGCATCCCTGTGATACACAGCATTAGCGGGATACTACTGACTTCAGTTTGGTACACATATCTATCTAAATGCCATCCATGCACTTGAACCTTTGTTCCTGTAAGTATGAACAGCCCTGAAGAAATCAGAGACAGCTGCTTTCCCTGCTCCCAGATGTAAGGAGTGGATGGGACTGGAAGCACCTCCCTTTCCAAGGAAAGGGAAAAGAAGAAGCATTGATTTTGCTTACAGCTTCCCTATTAACTCAAGTGTAATTAACTGGCTGATGCCACTGTCTGCACCACACAACCCAAGACTTTGGAAAAGATTGTTTGGTAGACACCTAGGAGGCTTCTAGGCAGCATTATTTGCTAGTAGCTGTATGTTTGTGAAGAAAGGGAAGGTGCTGTTGACACTGACACTTTGAGGTCACTTGGAAGTCAGGCTGCCCACCTGCAGGGGAAGAAGATTGGGAGCCTCCGCCTTGTTCCGCTCCCAATCTTTGTAGCGCAGTACTCTGATGTGCATGGCACATGTCCTGTCAAGATCACGAGGGCTGGCCACCATTGCAAAATGAACTGCTGGAAAGTTCAGTGCTGGTATTTGCTGCTCTGTATCACAGGACTGCTCCCATAGACTACTTTCCATCCTCTCCTGAAGCTAGTGTTGCTGCCTTCTTCATTTGCCTCTGGCAGGCTTCCACAGCCGACTCCTTCTTACTTCCTGGTTTCCAAATGCAGCCAACCTGACCGCACACAAGCTGACTGCACGACATTCAAAGCCTTTGTACTGAACTCCTCAGTTCTTGATCTAGACACACAGACATGGATATTGGCAGTGAATGGAATCAACTAAATCAGCTAAACTGTATCACATAATTTATTACTCAAGTTCATGATACTGAAACACCAGATTTTCAAAAGTCACTGTTCATGTAAATCTTTGTAACAGTCAGCTAATTTACCTGAGAAGAACGTTTTCCTGTGTAGCAAGACTTGATTATACATAGCAATTTTTGCCTTTTGAGTCACATAGGTTCTCAGTACTTAACTAGCTTTGCTTTTTTGGACTATGAACATTTGTCTCAGAACAATATAGCATGATGTGGAAACAATGAAGATTGTCCTTTGAATATCAACAGAGGTTTTCTGGCATCCGATAATAAGGTGATGTGATTGAATGATTGCAAGAGATTATTAGGACACTCAAATTTGATGCAATGTACTTTGATCTCAGACTGATAGTTTGGGAAATTCCCAACAGTATCACAAGGGACACTACTCTGTACACATGACCATCTAGAAAAGTCATTCCTCTATTTGTAAGAATTTTATAACCCCCTAAAAATAAGGCATTGAATTCTGGAAATATGAAGTTTCAGTTGCCTAGGTTGGAATTCTTAATCCCAGTTCAGATTTATTGTTCTTGCTTCTGGAAAACAGACAGATGCAGACACAAACTCCTGCCAAAGCTATGCCAGGAAAAACTGTTTCTCCTGCACTTCAGAATATGTGTGTGCTTGTGTATTGATGTAAGATTTGTTTTGATTGGTCAGATATTCACTTATTCCACTAGATATTGGTTCTGCACGGGCATAGAGGAGCTGTGCATGGCAATGACACATGGAGCTCCTCTGTACAAAGAATGCTTTTAGTCTGTGTATCTATGTTTCACTGAACGAAAAAGAGAGGATGTAGAGTTTTATGTTTTCTCTTACTTTATATTCCTTATCAACAGAATAAATGTCACTTTGTCAAGCCCATAAAACTCCTTCCCCTTAACTGTAAAGAAAGTTGACACAGAATTAGAAAAATTCCATGTCTGACTAACCAAGTCTGAATTCTCCCTCTTTTCTCCGCTAGACCTATTCCTCTCACTCATCCATGAAAAGTGAATGAGAGTCCTCAACTTTCAGAGACGTACCTGCCTCAACTTGTTGACAGACACACTCTGTATTGCCCAGCTCCTCTAGAAATGGCTGCTGGTTGTTACAGATTTTAGTTTATACTGACCACTCTTCCCACTAGCTTCTAAAATTATCTTTAAATAGTATGAGTAACCAGTAGCTAGACATCAGAATCCTTTTGCTTTTTCACTATGCAGGTCTATACCTGCTATCATCCACCACCAATATCCTTACATCACTTATTTAACACCTAGCTTCTAGCCATGTCCAATCTCTCCTCATTTTCCCATTTGATCTGATTTCACTCCCCTACAGCGCATGCTTATATTCAGAAGCATTTAAATTGGCTGAATCAACTTGGCTAATTTCTATTGAGTACCACCTATCTAATTTAACTCACACAGACAGAAAATGAAATTACTCAGTATTTTAACTACATAAACAAAAACAAAGCAAAAAAACCCCAGAAGCACTAAAATGTATTTTCAGTTCAGTTGCTTCAGTGTTCTTTAAATAGAAAGTGGGGTTTTTTTCATATGCTATATGAAATTATAAAACTACTTGTTAAAGGGTTTAACAATCTTGTTTCCATGTTAAAGACTGTGGAACTAAATTCATCTCAGAAATGACTTAACCCTTTTTAGGTCTGTGAAGCTAGCAATTTTAACAACTTGAATCTGCAGACTTGAGAAGATATCTATTCTCAGCATGGATATTCATATAGCCATGTGAGTCTTACCAGTTGGTCTTTAGTGCTGTTTCGGTTGATGATTCATTTATTCTGTAGGTAGAAATAAGTATAGCTAATGAGATCACAGAAACCTTCTGACAGCTTTGATGTGAATACAATCCCTATATTAAGAGCAGTGTGTGGAGGAGTAAAGGGGGGGATGTTCTCACTTGTTATTTGAAATAAGTTTGGTGAATCTCAGCACAGTGCATAGCAGACTGATGTTCAGAAAAATCACTGTCAACAGTCAAACTAAAACTGGCACCATTCTTGGCAATAGTAGCAAAAATTAATGATTAAATCAGCACAGTAAAATCAGAACAGGCCTGCAATGCATTTGCTGAAGGGAAAGTGTCCTGGGAAACTCGATGTCAATCCCGTATGGTCAAGCCAACATTTTTAATTACAAAGAATTTTAGGTTTTAAAATGTATGGAGTAAATTTTCATATGGCTTAAATCTGTGCTGCTCTACTGACTTCAGGAAAGCTATGCTAATTTTCAGAAGCTGAAAATTCACCTTTAGTTTTTCAAAACTAGCTTTTTTTATTTGTTCCTGTTTGGCTATGCCAATTGTATGCTGTTTTTCCCTCAGAGCAGGCAATAGGAAGGACTCCACTGAGCAAATTGAGATGGAAGTAGGTACTGAATTTTGCTTGCGTCACGTGCAGTGGGATTTATTTTACCTGACTTTATCTAAAAGTCAGACAGTTGGTCTAAACTGTATACCTAGGCAGTCTTTACACTTATTTGGCAAGCAATGCCCTCTCCAGAGGGTCATTAAATCCATCAATGCCACTATTTCTCTCCTGTCCACAGAGAGTGCCCAGCAAAGCTATCATGGTGTGGGTGCTACTGAGCAATACACACCTCTCCGGAAGGAGCTGTGAAGCTAACATCACAGAGTTGCTCAGGAATCCAGTTGCACCTCCAGGCTGAGCCCCATCACTAAACAGGGAACTAAGAAGCCCTAAGAAGCTGTTACCATCCTCCCCCTATGAACTATTCTGCTAATGCTAGTTTTCTGAGGTGCACAGGTACATCTTGCAGTTCTCAGCCATATGAATATTTTGGCACTGTAGATCACCAGACCAGAAAACTTGTGATCCCTGCTATAGAATAAGTGAGTTTGTCCAAACATTTGTTTTATGTTACCATTATCTTTCACCACAAAATAACAGAGCAGCACTACTGCTGCATGGAAGTTCCTCTTTATATTTCAATGCAAAGGAGGTTAAAGGTAGAAAAAAGTATTACCTAGTTTTATTCTCCACACTCTTCAAAAAACCCACAAAAACAAAACCAGTAACAACATGAAAATTTTAATGTGATGCAAACCTTTTGTAAATCAAGTAGTGTTAAAGCAACTTTCTTTCTCAAAGCTGATCATCCTTCCATCTTTCCATTGGAGTAAGAGAAGAAATTTTTTCTTGTGTGCAGAATCTAGGAGTTTTTAAAATTGTCATTCATTTTTCTTTATCTGTACACAGGAACAATAAGTCAAAAATACTTAACATCAGCAGCATGAAGCTGGGAGGAAGAAACATTCTAAGCTCCCTCTGGAATGACAGATATGGGAATAGGACTGAAGACACCTTGGACAAGTGAAACAGACAGACTGATCAGCCCCAGACACAATGCTTCTACACTTGTCTCCGCCTTCCTTACATTTGGATCCACTTGGACAGCATGGCATCTAAAAGCCATTACCACAGTCCATACCATGAGAAAACTAGCAGTTTTCATCTCTTCCTCTCATGCTTTGGCTTTTCCTTTAGAACATCCTGGTTCCCTATTATTCTAAATATAGGAACCTTTCACTGTCAATGAATTACATAAAATTTCAGTGAAACGTGAATAAACTTGGCCTGGATAGGAGGTCTGAACTGCATTTACAAAAAAAAAAAAAAAAAAAAAAAAAAAGAAAAATCTGCAGGTTTAGGGAAGTGTAATGGCCTTAACTCTTGCATTCACAGGTCTTGCAAAAGTGTAAAAGCATTTAGGAAGTACATGTTGTTTAAGCTAAACGTACGGGTTCCATAAGGCCAGCACCTACACAATGTTTACATATCTAATGTATAAGAGCATGCAAATGCAAAAGCTGACCAAAAACATTCCTTTCTTCCTCATGATCATACCTGCTTGTTACTCTGAAAGGAGTGCTAACATTAAAAAACTGCTTCACGTGCACACAGCCCCCAGTAATTACATTCAGTTTCACAGTCTATCCTTATTCCCTTGTATCAGTGGAAGACAGAGGATTGAAGGCATTCTAATTCAACGAGAGGGCAGTTCCTCAAAGCACTAAAAAGATAATAAATAAAGAATACTGACTTGGCTCCACCTGGAGAATTGCCCTAAGATGCTTGCTTGTCTAATCTGCCTGAGTAATTCCTGAAGTGAAGCTACTGGAAGGAAGTATATTGCTAATTCAACAAAATCCCTTTCAACAATGAACTAACATGCCTCTGGTTGACTCTTATTCTTCATTTTTCCTACTTTTCCCAATTTAGCTCAAGCTGGTGGTGCTTTAACTAGTCTCAAAAACCTCAAAGAATTCAGTGAAACAAGCTATAAGTAGTTAAAGAATTACCTCCCTGCCCTGCCTCAGTCTCAACCATTTCATGGATTAATGAAACTAAGCAGCAGAGAACAAAGAGTGCTCCAAGGGTGTTCCTTGCAAATCAGCAGACCTGGCTTGATTGGACACAACCTGAAGCTAGCACTGCTATTAAGGGTCTTCCCTTAAAAACAAACAAACAAAAAAATACAAGTCTACTGATTCTTTGAGCGCTCTGTGAATCTGCCAACAAATGTGCCATTTAGTGTTACATACCATTTGGTATCAAACCACTTTTTCAAAAGCATCAGAGCATTTACTCTGAGCCTAGTAACTATTGTTCTCCTTACAAATTGAAATCAAGTTTTAGCTGTTAGAAGTTAGTAAGCTCTAGGTACAGACATTCCCACAAATTAATGTCTCCTAGTGTAAAAAATATAGTATTTTAAAGAGCAGAAGAACCAGCAAACAAAAACCACCCATCCCAATCACAAGTAAGTAATAAAATGGATAAAATGTTAAGTCAGAGTTATTTCTTCTAAATATGCATTTTGAAGTGATAGCAAAAAAAGGAAATATTTTCTTCATGGAAAACAGGAGTTTTAGAAACTGCAGACTCCACCTGTCCTGGGGAAGTGTCCGAACATCAGGAGTTAGACTAAGTCCATGCAATCTCTTCATAAATCACATACATCTGGTGTGAAAGACAGATGACAAGGAGAACGGGGAGCTGGATGCTGTATCATCTAATGTGAGTGAATCCAGTGCTGCATTTGACAAAACCACAGTTAAATGACTTTCCCTTCTTCTTCTCTCCCACTTGCTATTTTGCTTTTTTATTGTTTAGTTATATAAAGTATACACTTTACTAGATCTATAGCCTTGTATAATTGCTGGAATAATCTCATGAGTAATCTTCCCAGTCATATTGGCAGCATTCCAGAAAAAACACTATAGTAAACATTATGGTTTTAGCTTCCCTATTTATTTTTACAAACCTGTTTACAAAGCTAAACTTCTTATGGTCCAAATCTGTAAGGCTACAAGCATCTGAGAATTTCCTATTTATGCAATTGCTAAAGAATCATAGACTCATCTAATGCTATCAACTACTGCTTATACAGAATCCTAACCATACTTAGTTAGAAGTAACTCTTATTTGCCAAGGAATAGAAGGAACCAGATTAACAGTAATACTGAAGTATAATACAGCACTGTATTTTAATAGTAATAGGACTCAGAAAATTATATTCTTAGAGTTTTTCAAGTAATCTGATGACAGATTGTTTAGACATAAAAAGCACAGTGGATTAAAATCTTACATCTGGAAACAGGACAAATAGATTAGTGGATAATAAAATATTTCTACAGAGTTCAGTATTTTTACAGACATTTACTGCCCCTACCCGACTAGCCCCCTTTTATGGTGAGCATGACGTCACATGGTATGGAATAGCCCCCGGCCAGCTTGGGTCACCTGTCCTGGCTCCTTGGGAAATTAACTCTATCCTTGCCGGAACCAGGACACACACAGAACTCATCGAATTTAATTCAGTAATTTGTTATTTTTTTTTTATTGAATTTGTTGTTGTTACCTATCTGTCTACTAAAAAACCCCTGTAATTTTCATGTATGCTGATTCCCATAATGCTAAAATGCATCATAAAGCTTGGATTGAATGGATGGGTGATCTATACTGGAATATCAACAAACTATATACACAGATTCTATTTTGAAAGGAAAGCTTATCTATCATGGAGTCATCAAATTCCCCAAATTAGGGCAGTCTGCACAGTTTATATAAAAATTAGAGATACAAAAATCTCCATCAGCAACAGTGAATAATACTGATACGAATTCTGATGACAGCCATGGTAACAAGTTGTTCCCACAGTGCAGGTGCAGATGAGAGCTGCATTGTGCTAGCTTTTTACAAATACAGATGAACTTGATGGTAAATGCTGAGGAACAAGAACACAGCAATATGGCAGACAAAGAGCAAGAGGTTACTGGTATAAATTAGCATTGCTCTCAGTACACCAGCAGTTTGCACACAACAGAAAACTATTACAGTTACCATGAAAAGAAAAGCTGTGAAAAGAGCTTTTGAAGCTTATTGCAAGCATAAAGGTTGGTCTGGGAGAAAAAAGTTCCAAGAAGCAACCTCATGTTAATAAAACCGGTATATTTTCAAAAGTAGGGAATTATGATTGGTAAGGCAGAGGTAAATATTTTCATGCATAGACAAGCTGATATTTAACAGAGAGACAGAATACAGTAATTGAATTCCAAATAAAGGTGAGTATGGCAAATCAAATATTTTGCCGGCATTATTATCACATGCATTCTTCAAAATATTATTTTTTTTTCTGGAAATCCCTGCATACCACAAACATGAACAGGAGCATTCTCATATTTCTCTATATAAATGCACGGACTACACATCAGTTGATATGTATATTTCCAAAATCAATTACAATAGAGAAGTAAATAAGTTAATGGGCCAATAAGTGTTAGATTGCCAAAGATGGTAATTGAAAATGTGTGTTTCTCCATGTACAGAATAGGTAATGGTTGTGCTAACTTCTGCTGTACTTTCTTCTGCCTACGTGTCTTAACACTTATCTGGTTGCATCAACGACATGACTTTATTTCCATTCCTACCTTCTGAACATACTCCTAAAAGCTAAGAGCGTGCCAGTTGTCCTTAGAGAAAACATGTTCATAAAAATAACTTCTGCCATATGAACATCCATCACTCAGAACCTGGAGTGATCACCACTACCATTTAAAAACAAAACAAAACAAAACAAAACAGAATTACTTTTCATAATTCTTTATATTAAATGAAAAGGATAATCTAGAAGGAAAAAAGGTAAGCTTCTGATTACTGGATAGTTTGATCAATCATTTGTTAACACAGAACATTCTTAAACATATGATCATTTAAAATATACATTTCCAGAAATATATTTTATTTATCCATAGCACTATTGATATATGAAAATATAGGAACGGAACTTCTGAAATTCTTAGTGCCTTAGCTTCTATTGACTTTGAATTTGTAGGAAATCAACAGTGCTGGAAATCAATGTCTCAAAAGCATAACCTCCCAAAACTCACATATCCTCATAGAAGAAGCAACCATTAACTCAAGCTAGGAAGAAGTTCTTTCTCTACCTCACTCACAAGCCCTTATATTCCTTGATCCAAACTGAATCCTTTTTTACAGTTAAAGAAATACATGAGCCTACCGAGGTTTTACAGACCCAATAGGCTCAAAAAAAAATCCCTGATGATATCTTGGCATTTGCTATCACTCGTGACCTTTATTTTCTAAGAAGGAATATTATTACCTCCTTGCACTGTACATTTCCCTACAGGATATCACCAGCCATATGTCAGCCTTGCTCAGGGGGTTCTCATATACAGCTCGAACAATTCTTCACATACTTCTAGTATTCACTGAAAATTATTTCTGTAGTAATTCCTAGGTTGCTGGTATCAGTAATTTAAGAGTGCTTTATTTTCATTAAACCACACATATTAAGCCAGATATGTGAATCAAGACAGTAAAAGATATTTTTTAAAGAACCCTTCTAGCCTTGGCAACTAATCATTTGATTATATACCATTTTGTGTGATGTTCCTATGATAATGCACTTAACCATGAACCTTTGATCTCCACTCCCCCTCTGCACTTTGCTTCATTAATTCATCTTCACAGTTTATACTTCTGTCTCATAAGCCACTGCAGAGCCTTTTATTTCAGTAATCGTCCACCCTCTGTCCCATGATTGTAGGAAATATTCACTCCTGAATCTCTAAGTTTTGATATCCTATAATTTTTCAGAGTTGGAAATATGAAGCTTTATGAAAAAAGAGACAAGAAATAAAAAAGATAAACAGACAAAAGAGAAAAAAGCAGATATCCATTTCAAGTGATTTATCAAGGATCTAAAATGTCAAAAGATCTATATGCAGACAGATAAGAGAAACAATAGGCATAGGATTATTTTGCCGCTTAATGTGTTACATTCCAAGATGGGGCCTAGTATCATATCTCTGTTGAATCACATGGCTAACTTTTTTGGTGTTGGGTTTTTTTAAAGTGGGTGAAAGAGTTGTAAATGAAAGAAACGGGGTATTATTAAGACTTGTAAAAGTTTCTTAACTTATATCAGTATATTCAGTTGCTTTAGCAGTACTGATCATTTTCTGAAGCAACGCTATTTGTTTCCTGGCAAATGCAAACTTGAAAGCATTCTTCCATAATAACAGTGTCATATCCTTCTACAGGGAATTTAAACTGTTGGAGATTTTTCAGTGCAATGTTTGATCAGCAATATAATGATGTAGCTTCATGTGGAAACTACCTGTGGCAGCAACAGGGAGGGTGAAGAGAAAACAGTCATTTTGAGTCAAAGTTGTTTGCTTACACAGCAAGGCAATATAGTGCACACCTTGAATCAGAAGTTGAGCTGTCCATAAGCTTCCTATGCCTCAGGGGAGACACAATACTCAACAGATTTATGCTAAATATTTCAGACACTGTGGGAAATGAGACAAATGGTTCTCATGAATTTCAACTGGAATTGTGCTCAAATTTTTCACTTGTGAAAATTCCTCTTTCAGCACACATTAAAATAGAATCAGGGTTATATAGAAAATATGATGGATGAAAAGTACTGATGCTTAAAAATTCCAGTCACTGTAATTATTTTCTTCCAAAGTAATTAATTTTAATATTTATAAGACACCCTTTAATCCAATATATTTTCACATATTGAGGGGCTTTTCTGCCATCTTCTAGACACAATTCCGATAGCCACATTTTTAATTTACAAGTGATATGAAGTTCAAAATTTGAATACTCTGGAACATTATCAGAATTCCTCTGCTTTCAGGTTTCATTACAATTCAAATACAGGCCAAGTTCTTCTAGAGGTTTTCAAACCATATCGAGAAACATGGATTCAGTGGCAAATAACATCTCTGAAAGCGAAGAAAACCCATGGAGAAAGGTTTTTAAACTATAAATATATGATGTCTTGTGGACCAAGGGTAAAAATATTACAGTTCTGGCAACACTTCTGCTTGCTTGGATCAAGCAATTCAAAGTGTTACTAAGAAAGTGCAAGTTCAAGAGAACATAACCCCTGCAAACATTTCTGTGAAGTGTGTGAGTAAAAGCAGTGAGTGAGAACCAAGTAGAAAGCAGCCCTCATCTTTCTGCGGCTGAACAGTAAGAAGCAGCTGTCATCAGCTACTGGCTGCAAGAGTTTGTATTATCTGCCAAACTACCTGTTGGACACCAGCTCAGTTCCTTGAGGGACTAACTCTGAGCACTTCCACTCAGTTCTTCATTACTCGGCAATAACAACTGTTCTCTTGAATGTCACATAAGGTCACATAAAAACTCCTTAATCCAACAGGGGTTTCAAATATTTTAAAAAATATTTGTTCTAGCTTTTCTCTTTTGACATTTGAACTTCTGTCCTTTGTTTTTTTGCCCTCTCCCATTAGTCTCATAGTAATTAGTGTCTTCCAGCTTCCAAGTCTGAGAAGTTAAAGAGTACCAATATTCTAATACTGACGTTTTTAACATTTCTCACCTAAGAATAGAAGCTGTTGCTAAAACAGGCTTTTAGATTTCATTGGTCAGTTAGAAAACCTTTTGCAGGAAGGACAGTTTTCCAAGAAGGTCAGGATATATGGATTTATGATTGCAAGGCCACCATTTCAAAGATTTTTCAAATATCAGTCTTTAAAGCATAGTATATTCATGATCATTCTGATCCTTCTGGGGCATGTTAAAGTTTATCTACAATATTTTTTCATTAGTTTACTGCAGTGGATTTTGAGGACTATACTATCTGGATTACAAAGGCATTAAGTATTGAGCCATTATTTTCAACTGATGTTTTGTACTTGAAGCCTGCAGAAGCTGCAAGCATATCTGCTATTCTCATAGCGCATTGGTTCTCATCCTGCTTCTTGGGAAAACCTCCAAGGAAATTTTGCTGATGCAGATGACAAAGTCTGAGAGGACACAGATTCAGCAGGTCCAATTCATTACCCAAGTTGAGTATGAAATTTTGAAAATAAATGCTACGGACATATCACCTGTTGGTGGTTCATAACAAGCATTATTTGGAACGTTCGCCTTCTCTCAAAAAAGGTTAGCTGTCCAGACTTTGAGATGTAATGCGGAATTTGACCCATAAGAGCAAAATACCTAAAGCACATCAATTTATCTTCTTAGGTGATGGAAGAGAAAGACATAGCTCAGTCTAAGGGCTTTCTGAGACAGGTTTGAAAAGATTTGCTCCGTTGAAAACAAATTTTAGATGGGCCAACCCTTTCAAGAGGGAGCTGCATTTTACATGTCCCTTCCTGCTCAAAAGACATAAGAATTTTCAGGTTTTAAACCCTCCATTTCATCAAGTTGCACTAGCTGAAGAAGATAAAGTTACTTTTTTGTTGTTAAGGCTTTTATGAAGGGATTGTTTAAAATCCTTACTGCTCAAGTACAGGTAATGCACCTGAATATTTTTTTGCATTAAAACTGTCATAAACTCCAATTTTGTTTCCATTGCAACAGAACTTCTTTAAACAATATGATATTATTTAAAATTAAGCCACTCATGGAAAAAAAAAGGCAACACCATAACAAGTGTATTTATTGCACACTACTTTAAATGCTAGGGTTTCATCCAAGTTATGTCCAACATTTGATAACAAGGTTTTTGTGGATACTGAAAACCTGCAAACCTACCATTTGAGCTGAAGGGGGGAAAAAAGATTAACTGCTGTAAACACATTCCTGAATCATCATGAAGCCTGGGAATTTTTCTCATTTTATCAGAAGATAATAGTATGGGTAGTTAAATGATATAAACACCATATATGCCATTTGTGTTTCCTCAAGCAATGTAAAAACAATATATTTCAAGCATACGTTTATGGAATGTTAATGTTAATTCATACAGAACAATTTTCTTCTGCAGTATAAGCAAGCAATCCTAAAATGTATTTTTAAAAATACTTCTTTAAGTCTAAGACTGACAATGTTACTATCTATACTCAGACATACAGTTTGAGGAATTATATATATTAGCCAAAAAAATTCCTGATACGACCTGTCAGAAAATAGCATGCAAAAAAAACCTCTGAAGCTGTAAGACATATATAAATAAATGAGCAGAATTCCACCCAGCAGGTGGTACACAGATTGGAGACAGGAATTCTCAAAGACAAGTGGCAGTAATAGAATAAATACCTATAGTACAAAGTTAGTTTTAACTCTTTTTTTTTCCTAAGAGGAAGAAAAAGAAAGACTAAATATCAAATCAGACAAGTCTGCAGCCATCATGTTTTCTCATTTATTAGATTTAGAAATTAATTTAAATTTTCTATCTTTCTTCTATTTGCCTCTAAATTAATACTAACCAATGCAAATTTATTCAAATTTAGCTCATTACCATCTTTGACAGTTCTCCAATTGTATTGCATCAACACACCAAAACTTCCACAGAACACCCCTCAGCAGTCTCCAAAACCTGACATTCATCACTGCCCATTAATTTTTACTAGTGTTATCACAGAATATAGTAGCATTCTACCATAAGGCATACTAAAACTGTTCTTCAGTAAAATGATTTTCTATACATTTGAAAAGTACCAAAAAGAAAACAAATTATTCTTTAGAAGAAAAAATGATCTTCCTTGATTTATATGGATTGCTTTTCTTTGGGGGGAAAAAGATAATTGGAAAAAAACTGATGTTCTTATAATATCATTATTTCTGTTTTTCCAGGTTTTTATCTGGAAAGCTTTTGTTAAGATCTGAATGGTTGTGTGAACTCACAAATCAAAATAATTCTCACTTAATGGCATACTCGCATGTAGAAAAAAATCTCAGAAAACTCTAGTATAAGGAAAAACAAAATTAGAACTGATTCTTCACCACTGAAAGGTTTCAGAATCCATTTAATTTATTTGAAAAGTGAAAATGTAAATGCCCATTCCAGTGCTGGTAGCCATCGGAATTCACTTTTCACAAACCATGACTGTACAAAGATGCAAGAATGAAAAATCAGATGCATGGTTATGGAAAGAACTTCAGTACCCTAAATTCTCTTGCGATTTAGTATTCCTCTGTACAAATACAAAATAAACGACTGTGCTCACATCAACAAACTTTGATGTTCTAATAAAGGCTCTGTACCTGCTGCCCCCAACATGCCTTGAACCGCATGCAGATTTTTCTGAATATTAATGAATAATACTACGCTTCCCAGGTAATATAATCACTTAAGAATAAAATGCCATCTATTGCTTTGACTATATTTAATTTAGGTGCTGTGATTCTGTTACTACATGTAATTTACAAACTCTGGTAGAGTGCCCTGTATGCTACAGGGATGCCTGAGCTGCTACTATCCTGACATCCTATATTTAGCAGTATATTTCTGATATTAACACAATAAAAAGGAAGGAGGCTGTGCCTCTTTAAAATTCATATTTATGTTGCTAAATGTTTTTCTCTCTTTACTTAGAGGTCAACAGCATGCATCCTTAGCTTCATTTAATTGCTTTATGAAGTCGCAAAAGGCAGAGAGAAGAAGAGACCATACAAGAGTTTTTCCAAATGCTATCTTCATTATTGATGTGACTGGCATCCAGATCCAGCATATGCTTTAAGCACAAACATGACTACAAGACTGATGTAGATGAGTCCCAAGAAACCCATTCCTTATAATTTACTTCTGCTACCAATGGAGAGCCTACAGTTACCAATTTAAAAGTCAGCGTAAGATCTGTCCTAAAAATTGATTACCAATCACCTCTCTAAAGACTTTTTTTTTTTTTTTTTTTTTTTTTTACACCTTAGACACCCAGATGTGATTATATGAAAAGGTACAGATGAGCAGACAAGAATAAAGTTTGGAAAGAAGATAACAGCAGGACTTTAGTAGACCACACAGTGTTAATGAATGAAAGAATGAAGGAAAGTGATTTTCAGTTTACCTGTCTTCAGTAATTCATGGTACAATTAATTATCCTCCATGCCAAAGTGTAGTGTATTTATTTTCTCAGATGGTAGGCTGTATCTTAGGATATGTCCGTATTAACAATCTCCATTGCACGTTCCTTTTTTCTGGCAACCTGTGTGTGTTGGGGGAAAAAAAGATAACATTTTATGGTGTAGTGTGTCTCATGCTGACAGAGCACCAGATTATAATGTGCTTTATAATGAACATATTAGAAATCTCATGACTAATTATGAAGTAGAAACACCTCTGAAGTACAAGTACTTAAAATTTCTTAGGCAGACCATTTAAACATACAATTTATAAACATAGAAAATAAAAGAGAATTCACCTGGTTTTGACTAGAGGTTATATTCTGTTCTGCTTATCTTCATCAACAATAATATTAATAATGTGGAACTTGTTCCTGAGACACTACACAGTGGGTAGTCTATACTGCAGCCATTATCCCATTTACCAGACAAAATATCCACATATTATAATGCCAATTCACACCCTGACTCAATGACACAGAAAAAATCATCATCCTTTCTGAACTGCATACATCGAGATGCAGTTAGTTATTTTGTTGTGGGTTAGAGGGTTTTTTTCCAATGTTTATAGCATTTTATAGCATTTAGCAGAAACTGTACATTCAACAATGCTAAATGTACAATACCTCTGAACTTGGGTATTCTTTGTGAGAAACTGTCCCTGACACAGTAGAGCTATGTCCTGACATGAATTAAAAGCCAGGTATCCCCATGACATACATAAATCTTCCCTACTAACTGCAGATTTGAACAACATTTTTTTTTTTATCCCCTAGGACAACCTTTTCATCAGTCTACTTCCATTGTGGTTTTATATATGTGTGAAAGTCGTTAATGGCTATTTATATATTTTATTCATCTGAAACTCATGTTATTCCACTGAAAAACACCAAAATTCTAAGGCAGGTGTGTATTATGTTAACCTACATTAATTTTGCACATGATGCAGCTGTTCAAATACCTGGAAATGTAATTTCTCTTTTGAAGTAAAAAACATCTGGTAGTAATGGTGAACCTTAATTAATCAACAGATCACAGATGTATGGAATCTGACAAGCTCATGCCAAAACCCAAGTACCATAGGAAACATGGTTAGCATAAGTCACTTGAATTCCAGAAGGCTCATTTCTTCTATGCTTGAAGGAAAACTCAGGGAGAAAAATGTGTTAACATTCCTTTATAACTAATACTGAGCTTAATTTGAGATATTCTAATATTTGCAGTTTCTCTTTAAATTTCAGAAATTACATCAGTGCACACCGCTAGTCATTGTGTATCATATCTCATCAGTTTTATATAATTCTTCTGAATAACTGAAAATTATGTGTCTAGTTAATATGCAGTATGGGAACACAAGGAATGTTTTGATCACAGCAGTCATGTTTTCTCCAAACAGCGATTTTCTATTCTGACGAGATATTATCACCTGCTTTTATTAACTTATTGTGATCCAGTGGATTTTTTAATTAACTGCAATTAAATTATTCTATTGTCAGCTTCTTGTCTCTGCTGATTGCTTTCTATGTATAGAACTAAAAATAGCTTCAAGATCTAGAAAAGAAATAAACCATTATTTAAAACTTAACTGGAGGGATCTAATAGTTTCTTACCATCAGAAAGAATTTCCATTTGGAAACAAAAATTAAAAATAAATATATTCTTCAGGAAATGTATAGAATATAAAAATAGAGATAGAAACATTTAATTTTACAGAAAAATATATTAATATAATATATAGGGAATATATTATAAAAGTTAAAAAGTGTTATTCTTTAAAGTGGGGAAAAAACCTTTCTACATACACCTACACCACTGATATATATATATTATTCATCTTCCATAATAAATTAGAATAATTAGGGGACAAAAATAGATATAAGAAACAAAAATGCATCAGCCACATTCACAGTCACAGATCATACCACAGTTTAACTTACTATTATATAAGGGAAAGCTACAGAGACTGCTGCTGTTCTAAAACTTAATCATCAGGATCATTCCAAGAACTTCTCTGTAGAAAGTGATTTTACTCCTGTGCTGCATGAAGATCAGAATTAGTCCTAATGTTACCATTTAAATTATGAGAACCACTCTGCCAAAGGAGAACAGGAGGTACGTTTTATCTTACAATAATGCTTTACTAAATTTTAAATGACCTTCAAATATTTTACCTGCCATCAGTATTTTATCCTTCACAAGAATGTTAGGAACTACCTCTGATAGCAGTACAGGAATGGATCAGATGGCATTCCAGTCTCCAAACCAGATCACATATTTTCCCTCTTTGCACATAGTGAATATTATTCTATAATTACAGAAATACCTGTCACTTAGTATTAAAAGTATTAAGGTATTGGTTCAGTGAAAAACTTTCCTAATCTGTCCTGTCTTTTTTAATATATCACAGAATTAATTAGCACCTAATAATAATAATCCAGCTTTATAGTACAATAATTCTTGAAAGTTAGTTGAGGTATTTCAACAACAACACGGAGTTCACACTCACATATGAACCATATATACTGGTAACTATCATCATTCAATTCCTATTCTGCTTTCAAATACGATTCAGGGAAAGGATGGTGCAATGGTTACTGATGAGACTGGGACTCTGACTACCGATTCAGCCATATGTTTAAACTGGGTTACCAAGGGTGGTAATGGGCGTTATGCATAGAAAAGCATCAAGCATATGGATTTTACCTTTCAGCCTATGTTTTCCATCTGTAAAATGGCAATAGTAATTCATCATATAATTTACTTTATAATATAATTTACTTGTGAACAATAGACAGAACAATTTGTATAATGCATATAGCAGTGATAACAACCTGACACTGATGTTTTGTAATAAAAGTAATAACAGTAATCTTTTTATAGTTAAATAAGTATTACATTATAATTGCAATTGAGGAACTGCCTGGAGTATAAACACAATTACATATATGATTAATTATGAAACAGTTTTCATTCTATATTTGGGAATCACTGACAGAATCTGTGAAGTTGGAAGGGACTTGTGAAGATCAATTAATCCAACCTCCCTTGTTTGACTATCCAAATAGTAAAAGTTTTCTTCTTAGGTTTAAACGGAATTTTCTGTATTTCAGTTTGTGCCCATTACCTCTTGTCTTCCCTGAAGCCAGGTTTCAAAGACATATATAATATTTTAAGGATGCGCTATTAAAGTGAGTGTTTAGTTTGTTTCTTATACTCCCTTTAATATCATGGAATCATATTTCCTGATCATGTTCCTATAATACAATGACCACTGAAGGAAAAGAAAAAAAAAAAAAAAAAGTCTTTCATCCACCATCAATGCAATATTTTCTTATTATAACACCTACCACATTCTACTGTATTTAAACAACCTGTTGGTGTCTCAAAACTTTAAATCCATTTTTTGACCCTTTAATTTCAAATTCTGATTGGGTTCTGCTTTCTAGTAGTTTGAAAGGATGTATCACTATATTCTATTTGCTGCTTTATAAATGTTATGTCTCAATCAGACGAGCTCATCTTTCCACTGTTTCTACAGCAAAGACTACTGACTGACTAAGGACAAATACTCTAATCTATTGCCATGTTGTATTTAAATAAAACTGATCATCCCTCACAGAACTAACAAGGTCAAATTATTTCACATTACAAATTTTTATGGACAAATTTAAAAAAAATGCATGGCATTATTGTTCCCTGATGAGTGGTGACTGACACTGAATTATTTGGATTTTTCCTTCCCCTTGCATAATGCTATGCACATCTGTACTTATGAAACAAAATGTATTCTGCAAGCTCATGTAGTTATTCAGAATTTCCTCAATGACATAAATTTTCAGCACCTTGTGCAGGGAATTTCTTTCTTTTATGATGGTTTTATGCTGAAAAGAATTGGACTCCTAAATAGATTAGGTCTTGGTTGGATTTATACTTGGGATTTTTATGGAAATCACTCCATTGTTTCTACTAAGCCAATAAATCATGTAAGTTGTTGGTCACAGTTGCAGAATGTGGCATAAAATTTGCATATATTTCTCTTACTTATCGCCTGGGGGCAATAAGATTAAAATGTTTCCTATACTGTAATTGGACTTCTAGTACACTCATTGAAGTAAGTTCACTCAGCACTCAACTATAAGATTTTTTTAAAAAAAATGTTTTAAATAAAGAACATCTTTTTCTTTCTTAAACAATATTCCTGTATTCACATTAAAAAAAATGCCTTGCAGGCATGAACCACTATATAGCTTTAAGAGATATAGTTTCCAGCCATGTAACACTGATTAAAGACAGGTTGATAAACCTTTTTTTTTACCAAGGCATAGGGTAAGGGCCAAACTTTAGGCACTTTTTTCCAAAGATGTTTTCTTATTCTGTCATTGCTTTAAGCTACCCAATTTCTTTCAAGGGGGTACCATTCTCAATGATAGTTTCATTGCCCTCCTATATAAAATCTTGGCTACTACTCCATTTCTAACAAAATAAAAAGTAATGGCAACACAATGGTAGTTAACTTTCCCTGCTATGAACCACTGTTTTTTTCAATTCATTCTCTAGTGTCTGGCATTTGGTGGAGTCATTAACACCTGTGCAGAATTAATACTATGCAAGTGTACACTGCAAGCAAATCAGAACAGGAACATTTTGTACCTGTCTTATACAGGTGTAAAAGATTACTTATGTTGCAAGGCAGAATGTAAATTGTTATATTTAATTATGGGGATATCCAATGACAGCCCAGGATGCATTTACTTCTAAAGGACAACAGCAGCAAGAGATCTTCTCCCTCATCCTTGCAGGGGAAGCCACCTGGTCCAAACAAATGGGAAGGAGCACCACCAGCTCGTTCAGGGTGCCTTCTTCCAGGCACAAAAGGTTTCCTCAGAGGAAATCATTCTCACATCATGTTCAAATCTGTCCCTTCAGCTCCTAAATGTAACAGAAACAGCTTGAGATGCTACAGCTTTGAGCTAGACTGGGAAACAGGTCAGTGCAGTGGAGGTTTTTACTGGTTGCAAAGCTTTTAAATGATGTTTTACATACACAGTTTGCATGAAATTGTAATGTATACACTAATGCTATTTGCAATCTCTGTGTGAACATTCCTAACTTTAACACTGTATTATATTGATTTAAGTAATTGATAAGTCATTGACTTAACTCATTTCTAGCTGGCTTAAATTAGCCTAGAGAAGAGGAGACCAAGGGGTGACCTCATCGCGGCCTACAACTTCCTCATGAGGGGGAGTGAAGGGGCAGGCGCTGATCTCCTCCCTCTGGTGACCAGTGATAGAACCCGAGGGAACAGACTGAAGCTGTGACAGGGGAGGTTTAGGTTGGGTATTAGGAAAAGGCTCTTCACTGAGAGGGTGGTCGGGCACTGGAACAGGCTCCCCAAGGAAGTGGTCACAGCACCGAGCTTGACTGAGTTCAAGAAGCATCTGGATAACGCTTTGATTCGGCTGGTCCTGTGTGGAGCCAGGAGTTGGACTCCGTGATCCGTATGGGTCCCTTCCAACTCAGGATATTCTATGATTCTATGATTCTAAATCAAAATATGACACTTATTCTGAACTATGAATGTCTACACTGGGGCTTACACTGAGAGAATGGAAAATATGAGTCATTACTGGGTTTCAGTACAGATTTATATCTGGACCTAAGTCATCTTCATATATTCTGTGACAGATGCTATTCACTTAGAAAAGGCAATATAGATTAATTCCTTTACCACAAAAAGGGAAAGCAACTTCTGGACACAGTGAACATATCATAATTATGTATATACACAGAAACAGAAACTATTTTGCACACTGCAATCTACAAATTCAAATGATTTAATTTATCAAACAGGACAATATTTAGCTTTAATCAGAATTCATTAAAGAAAAAGTGGCTAAACCAGAAAGACTTTATATTTATGTTGCTAAAAAAATAAGCTTCATATTTATTCATTAAGAATGGAACAATCTAAGTCACAGAATTTATTTGTATACACTTAGAATTCACAAACATTTAATATCTTAGTCGATACCTAATTAATGTAAAAAAGAATTATCCTATTATCATAAATATATGGATAATGATAAATGCTCTTTAAATAAGTATCATCCTACAATCAGAGTACCCTGAGTTTATAGGAATTGCGATTATATTTTACAAGCGTCTTGGAAATACAATTTTAGCCTCATAGTTGGATGATAGTGTAAAAAGTATTGTATTATCCCTCCCTTAGAGCAGTGTGTGCTCAGAATTAGAGACAAGCTGAAACATGTTCCACAATTTCTGAATATAAGACAGGTTCCTATCTCTGAGAAAGTCAAAAGAAATTATGCCGTCATTACTTAGATAAGACTAAAATTAAAAACAAAACAAGCAAGGAAACAAACAAAAAACCACCCAGAAAACCTGTAACCTAAACTTTTACAGAAATACATTTTCCTTACTGTCATTTGCAGGTTTACAGATTTAGTTCTTTAT
This sequence comes from Balearica regulorum gibbericeps, assembly GCF_011004875.1. Lineage (NCBI taxonomy): Eukaryota > Metazoa > Chordata > Aves > Gruiformes > Gruidae > Balearica > Balearica regulorum. Next base: position 47,196,122 of record NC_046188.1, on the reverse strand, counting down.
ATTTCTTAGTAAAATCAATCCATGTGTACTAGAAATAGAAAACATAAAGCAAACATCAGTCTAAACCTTACTTTTCTCAAAAGCTTTTGATCCAAAAAGAGATCTCTAATTGGGAAGAGTCAGTATATCTTCTATATGAGCCTTTTACAGGCACCATTACACAGAAAGTTGCCATGTGGTTCTGCTTACGCTCAGTATGGTTTTATTTATTTCGTAATATACCGTTCAGACTGCTATATCAAAGCACTTCTTTCAAATACTGCCTTAGGTCATTTTGCACCCAGACTCATTTCAATTAAAAGACATTTCTCACATCATAAAATACTGTGAACACTTTTTGTGAAAGGCACAAGATATTGTTTTTATCAGTATTTCTTTATTTCAGCAATACAGCATCCCTGTAGTTTAACAGATTAGGTGAAATGGAAGAGAAAAGCTTAGGGTTTTTTTCCTGAGACCCTACTGTTTTACTTTTCCTTCCATCTCTTCTTCCCAGATCCATCTATGAACAGAAACACCTCTAAGAGGGTCAAAACACAAACATGAGTTTCTTTAAAAATATCCCAAAAAATGAAGCTACCAGACAAATAAAAATAAAGCAAAAATTATCGCACAAACTATAACAACCATAACAACTACTACAGTAGTTACATATAGGAGAGGTGAAAGATTTTTATTGCTCCTTTGTCCTTGAATTTCCCCATAGGTGAATTATTTTTTCAACATTTGTCACTTGTTAATCATGATGTTTTCATGACGCAGATGAACTGAGGATTACACATAACTGCCCCTGGAAAAATAAACCTCAGAAAAAGATCAGCATACAGTGCATCGATCCCTGAAGCAGTCAACAGAAAATGAATACACATTGACCAATGAGTGGAATAATGGCTTTGTTGACCATCTCAGTGAAGTTCAGCTTCCCCAACTAAGTGGATAGAGAGAGAAAAAGATGGAGATACGATGAAAATCATCTCCCTATCACCTCTGATCTCTGCTTTACACAATCATCCTCCTTCAGTCACATACATGGCCAGATGGCCACAGATCAAGGATGGTACATCGCTTGTGTTCACAGTAGTTTCTTTGCCCTTCTGGCTGCACTTGACATGAAAACACTTTATTAATCAGAACAATATATCTACCTTGTCAAATGGTACTATAGCTTATTGTAATAATTAATACTATCACACTGCTCTTTACCTCTTAATTAAATTCAGATGAAGTCAGCAAATCCACAGTGGACTTATGATTTCAATTTATCCTCATGAATATTGTAAGGTCCCATGAGTATTATATAACCACCAATATGCCAGTTGCACATGACTTTTCTAAATACATACATTGCATAAGAAGAAAAAAAAAAGAATTAAAAAAAATCACTGTTTGAGATAGATGCAAAGCAACAAAGAGAGAAAATATTACAAATACATCCAGAGACTAGACAGAATAAAAGACAAAGATTATTTTTTTTCTGTTTAAGGAAACTTAACGTAGCCTTAAACTTAACCTTGGTAGGTCATTAGAAATTATACCAATTGTATTAAAATATAGCAACTCTGAAAGAAAAAAAACCAGCCTATTATTTTTGCAGTCATAATAATCACTGCCATGATATGGTCTTTATATCACTGCACCAATAAAAAAAACATGCTATGGAGAGGTGTTTACACCAGTGGAAAGCAAGAGAGCCCTGTAGAGGGATAAAAGTTTTAACCGTACATTGCTTCTTTGTGTAGAGTCCATTAATCAGGAGTGTGGGCATCAGGGATATTCGATGGTGAAGCGGCTGGGTTGTGCAGTCTGTATATCCATGCAGGGGAGCACTATCCTTTGATGTCAAGAAAGGAGATAATTCTACTCTCTTATTTCAGTTTCAGTTATTCAATGCTACTAGACAGTTATTGGATAACCAAGACAACATAGCCATAATATATCAGGTACTATTATTCCATTTTTAATGTAACTGTACAAAACCTCATGTGGACTTCAGCAGATGACCACCCATGTGCAAGGAATATTAATTCAAGCTGTAGAAGATAACAGGATCATCATCAGAACAGAATCTAATCTTATAAGAGGAATTGGATAGTGCTTAACTCATTTACCCTAGCAAAATGAAGGTTAAGAGAAGGTATGATTAGAGTCTATAAATATATTGGCTGGTTAAAAGTAGAAAGATATGGAGAACTTTTAATGTAAAGGACAGTTCCATAAAAACAAATGTGCATACCCTAACACATTTAATCATAAAAAAAAATGACAACTTCTGAACATTAAAATGGTGAATCTTCTGTAATAGCCCTGCACTCAGAGAAGTGGGGACAACCATCTTCTAACCTACAGTGAACTAATCTACAGTGACTCTTCAGAGAGTTTTGTTTCTTAAGATAGGCTAAACTGATTTTAAGAAAAGGAATACATGATGTGTCAGTCTTATAGAAGGGGGAACCAGTGTCAATGAAGAGTATTACAAAACAACAAAATCATAGTTTTACTTGGTTTTAATCTCTGGTCAGTTGTATTCTCACACAAGGTAGGACTTATCTTGACAGACCATGTTCAAATTCTTATCGTCCATGACTAATTTCCAGAAATACGCATTTCTTCAGCTTGAGAATCAGTCAGTGACATAAACCACTTCACAAAATTCTCTTCGTGATGCCCACAGGATTACCCTTAAAGTACAGTCTCCACTTTGGAAATCAAGAATCTTTTTGACACTCATTTCCCCTTCAGAAGCAAAACAATGTTTAGAGATAGTTGTACATGAGGCACATTAAAATATAAATAGTCTCAAAACAGCCTGAAATACATGAAAAAAAGTGAGTTCTACAACTATTCCTACTTGTATGATTATTTACTTCAGTAGCTCCTACTGCTAGTCATTCCTCATCACACCTGGCTTTACTGATGGAGTTGTTATGGATGGATACAATGATATGCATGCACACTGAGTGGGTGTTGCAATACTCCAGGCATTTTCTTTTACTGATTACCTGACAAACAGTGTAAGTTGAACATAGAAACATATTCTTACTAGATTTTATTCACTGAGGCTTTGTTTTCTCTTTATTTTCTTCTAATTGTTTCAAAATAGCAGTGCAGCTGAACTACATTAACAATTCCAACACATAATAAAAAGGACACAAATATTAGCGTTCTCCAGAACAACAAATTGATTGAGGGGGAAAACAGAATGGGGTTTGGAAACATATTCAGATCTGCATTCAAAATTTGGTGAACACTAAATACAGACATGCCACAGTGCCAACATTCAAAGACAGCACTTAATGATCTATTCAGCTAAATATTTCATCTCAGATAAGATTATGAAGACCATATTAGTAATTTATCAGAGACAACATGCAGATAGAAACAAGGGTGCCATTTCCTTTCCTCGCAATAGAAGTGTTTTGTGTTTTATCTCAGGGCTTCACTTTATTGACTTTGCAAAAGTAAATACCTACCCCTGTTTGAATCCAGTACCCAAAGGAAACAGCAATGTTGATTTATATAATTGCAGAGCATTTTCAATATATTTCCTTATTCTTATATGTGATAGCACTCTATTTGCTTTCATTTCTCTGCTGCACACCAAACTTTTGCATATTTTCATTATCTGTCTGCCGCAATACCTAGGCGTCTTTTGACTAGTTCCAGTTAACTTTGAATCTGACAATGTGTATCAGCATATTCTGCTCCCTTTCATGATCAATGATGTGGGTGGCCATTTTATTCAATGGAAATTAACATTTTAGTGATATGTAATTATTACTAATATACGTATCACTTCACTGGCCTTTTATTCAGATCATCACCTAGCTAGCCAAAAATGAAGTTTAAAAGAGCTGGATGGATGGACACTCACCAGCCACCACAAAGACTCTGGAGAATGTATAGACACAGTTGAACTCTCCAGACTGATAATTTGAACAATTTAATCAACACATTACCAAGTGTATTAATGAACTGTTTACTAAAGTATTTTCAGTTTATGTTTTCTTATCAAGTCTGTTACTGTATAGAATACATAGGAGGATGAACATGTAAACAAGGCAGTGAAGATTGGTCAGCTCCACAAAGAATCAGAAGGTCTGAGGAGTATGTACTGGCCTTCCACCAGTTATCCTATCATTATCAGATACTAATAAGCAGCAAATTCACTCACCTGCAGAAGACTTTCCAAAAATCTTGTATTAGAGAATCATATACGTGACAGAGACAAGAAATATAAAATGTATCTGGTAATGTTTCTTCTATTACTTTTTGTTAATATATATATAAAATAGTGACAGTTTTACTATAGTTTCAAAATGTCATCCAAGTTTTTTTGAAATGTTTCTGGAGTCTTGATGAGCAGTTAACAAAGGGGATAACGAAGAGAAGGGGCCATGTCCATCTGTAACTATGTACTGCTACAAAAACAACTAGCTTTTGAAGTACTGTGAAAATCGTACAGCTTATGTCATTAGAAGATACTCCATTCTGCTGCTCTGGTTTGTACTCTTTGAGATAGGGAAGAAAAGTTGGAATATAGCTTTGGAGTCCTTCACTATATTATGCTAAGATCTTAGATTGTCTTACTCTAGTGGATTTTGCCTAAATAGATGCAGCTGGTGGTACAAAGAGAATATAATAACCTTGTCTGGTGAACAAATTCCCCAGGTCAAATGAAACACACCTACTGAACTAAATGAAAAATAACTCACTTTTAAACATTAATGAGATTTAACACAAAAGCGTAGCAACACTGTTAAACCCCTCCACTCCTCAGACCCTGATCTCTTCACCTATATCACATCTGTATCTTGGTTAAATAACACATCGGAAAGAGTTGTCTGAAGCAGATTTCCCAAAAATACAGTATATTCAGTTTCTGAATCTTTATATCAACTGCCATGGACAAAAGAGAGGTGATAAAGTGTCTCAAGACTCTTCATGTCATGGAAGAATACAGGAAAATAAGAATGTGAACTAGAATGATAGGATTCCTCCTCCAACGAATAAGATGGGCTGAGGTGTCAAAAAGCTCTGCTGTGCCAAGGCTAGCTGAATTACAGTTTTGCCACTGTCCCAACATATACTGGGACAACAGTTTCTGGCAACAATTGTATTATAAGGCCATCATTTCCAGTTATTTTACAACAAAAAGAAAAAAAAAAAGAAAAACAAACAAACAAAAAAACAAAAACAAAAAAAACCCCAAACGAGCAATAACAAAAATCTCTCTTTGCAAGTACAGAGATTAAAGGTAAAAATAACCAAGATCAGATGTGTTGTTTATACATCATAACCTTGTCTGGATAAACCTAACACAACTTATAGATAAGAATTCTTGATATTAAAATGACAAAATATAATTGCATGTTTGTTCTTCCTCCTAAAGAAAAAGACAGCAAAAACTGGGGGAAAGAAAGGATGTCAGCTGTCAAGTATCTTCTTTTTACCCATTTGGTAGAAATTTGTTTACAAGAAATAGGAGAAACTCAGGTAAAGAAACCATCATAAAGAAAGAGGATTTTTCTTTATAAACACCCGTGGAATAGCTTAATGATTAATTTGTTCCATTTTCCTAGTACTGTTTGAAACATTCATTCATATTACATACATTTACTTACTTTCTAAAGTACCTATTCATGACACGATATTAAAATTAGATACATTTCCTTGATAGGTAACTCTTAGTCCCCTTCCCTAGCAGTAATATGCTCATTCTTTTGATGTGCTTTTACTGTGTTAGTCCCAAAGCAGAAGTCAGTCTTCTCTTGCTCTCAGAACAACACATGAAATGACCGTGCACCTGCCTTTAACAAGACTTCTCCACAGCATGAAGTGGAAGTCAAACCAATTCCATATTCAAAACTTACTCTGCCTTCTGAATCAGTTCAAAAATATGATAGTATCAGTTTGGAATATTAGTATTGTTATATTTATGCCTGCCATGTACAGTGGCACAGGGCATGCCAGGTTTATATGGTTTCATCTTTCAATTAATAACTAGTTGTCCTTTTCTGAAAACTTACAAAAAAGATAGGGAGCAATGAAGAAAAATGTCATTAGCAAGAACTTTGGATTTTTTTTTTTTAATATAATAAAGGAAGAGAAATACTAATGTGATGAGCATGTCAAATGGATGTTAAAATTCTTATTCTAAAAATGTCTGATTTTGCTTCTCCTTGCATTTTGTAGAAAAAAATGTCAAGCTCAATGGAATGATACTGGCATGCAGTCATCTTCCTAAATTCAGCTTAATCTCCTAAATTTGTAGAGAAATCCGAACCTAAAATCTAAATACCTCTGATTGCTGTTTGTATATGCTCAGATTTTAATTCATCTGTAGGTATCATATATTCCTATATGCTGATATGCAATGGAGAAACACCTTTGAAACTGTTACAAAGGACATGAAAGACTTGTACATGATTTCAAGATTACACGTGACGAAGGTTTGAGAGATACAATTTTCTGATGTCAAGACATACACATAAGGTGCTAAACAGTAAGACACATGCATTAAGTATATTTTATTGTCCCTTATTGCTCTTTAACGCATTCCACTGGGCGGGGGGGAAATCCCAACCAACCAATAACAAAATTTTCTACATACTACTGAGTACCCTCATCTGTGTTTAGCATTTTCAATTCTCAGCATCAATGCTGACGATATCACTGAGTCAAATATTATGGCTAGATATTTAAATGCTGAATAACTGCATGACTAAATACATCTGTGTTCATTAAGGCTAAATCAAGGATAATCAACATTTCTGTTTGCGCAGCAAACAAACTGCTACTAGCATTATGGAGAATTTTAGGTCTTCACAAGTTCTCCTGTTTCTATACAGCATTATGGGCTATCAGTTCTGTTGCAAGGCTTGTTCTGAGGTATCAGATCAGATATGGCTAGTGGAACTGAATCGAGAGACTGAGACGTAAGGGTGCGTGGCTGAAATGACAATCACAGACTCTTGCTATATATTCTTTGGTTTTATAAATACAAAGATAATAGGAAGAATTTAAAGTATTATTACCTATGCTTGAATCATTGCTTTTACATACCTAGAAACATTGCTACATAATGACACAGGGACAAAAAAAGCATAACAAGTGCATCTCCAGTATCACACTTAAACACTTGGGTTAGATCTAACCAATTATCTATTTATTGCACATGTCCTTATGTATCACAGAATGACTCACAGAGCTAAAATAATAATTGTAAAAATATCTGGATTTCATGCTGGAATGACAGCCCTGAAGTCTTAAGTTTTCCCTTCATTTCTTACAGTGTAAGTAGCTGTACTACAAGCTCTTTCTCACCACCACCCACTTGGAGAGACTATTGTTAAAGGTAAAAGACTTCTCAATTTTATAGGCTAATGCCTACAGCCTTGAGTCATCTATGGCCTCTTTTGCTGGGTTGATAAGTAGCTGCATTTCCAACTGACTTTCAAAGAAATTAAGGGCAACTTGAACCTATGAAAAGAGATTCAAGTCCTTGGCAGTCACCTTGCAAAAAAAAAAAAAGAAATCCTTTGTTTCTCAACTGAGTTCACAAAACAAAAGTCAGTCAAATAATTGCTATTAGGTACTTAATACTCCAAAAATGGGGGAAAACATAATGCAAAATTTTGGAAAGCATATTTCAAGAAAAAGAAACTGATTCTGTAATTTTTGTAACCAAGGGGAAGAAGACTTAAATACCAGCATATATATTTTATCAGTGTTAGTTCAATTAACCAATCACTTATATTGATTATTTAATGTGTGGTCAATTGCTTACTCACTGTTAGGTTGTCATGGTTCAGCCCCAGCCACAGCTGAGCACCACACAGTGGGATGGGGAGGAGAATGGGAAGACAAAGGCAAAACCTCATGGGTTAGGACAAGGACAGTTTACTGGGACAGAAAGGGAGAGGGAAACAACAACAATAACACCACTACTGATAATGGAATATTCATAATAGGTGATAACACAAGACAATTTACCAACTGGACAGTCAGACCATCCCAGAGCCACCCCTCCTTGACTAGCCCCCTTTCATGGTAAGCATGACCTCACATGGTAGGGAATAGCTCCTTAGTCAATTTGGGTCACCTGTCCTGGCTTCTTGTGAAAATTAACTCTGTCCTAGCCAGAACCAGGACATAATTGAATATGAGACTGTGGTTCAAAACTTTATTGAGATTTCTGTGAGATCAAAGGAAGTGCAAGAAAATAATAGCAGTGAAAGCAAGTTCAAGCCCAACTTCAATCAGCTAATGTAACAATGTCTCACAAGTTTTTTGTAATTTTAGAAACACAGACTGAAGCTTCTTCTCTTTTGCAACTGTGCTAAAGTCAAAATATCACTCAGGCAAATTATCTGGTATCACTTTGTTAAAATTGTGAACATAATGATATTTTAAAGAAAATATCTTTTCATTATCTCAAACCCAGGAATTGCATCTACTAAAATTTCCCTAAAGAAAATGCCGCCATATTTATATCTTTCAAGATTAAACTTCGATTAATATAAGTCACCTACTGTGACCAGCAGATTGAATGAGGTGATTCACCTCCATCTGTGTTCAGCTTTGGGGCCCCCAACATGAGAAGGACATGGAGCTGTTGGAATGAGTCCAGAGGAGGGGCACGAAGATTATCAGAGGGTTGGAGCAGCTCTCCTATGAAAACAGGCTGAGAGAGTTGGGGTTGTTCAGCCTGGAAAAGAGAAGGCTCCAGGGAGACCTTACTGCAGCCTTCATGTACCTAAAGGGGACCTACAAGACAGTTGGAGAAGGACCGTTTACAAGGGCATGGAGTGATAGAACAAGGGGTGATGGTTTTAAGCTGAAGAAGGGTAGATTTAGATTAGATGTTAGGAAGAAACTTTTCTCTGTGAGGGTGGTGAGGCACTGGAACAGGTCTGCCCAGAGAAGTTGTGGATGCCCCCTCCCTGGAAGTGCTCAAGGCCAGGTTGGATGGGGCTTTGGGCAACATGGTCTAGTGGAGGGTGTCCCTGCCCATGGCAGGGGAATTGGAACAAGATGATCTTTAAGGTCCCTTCCAACCAAAACCATTCTATGACTCTGTAAGTATTTCAAAAGTGTACATCTATACAGATGTAAAGATACATGGCATCACCTTTCTGTAAAAAGGTCTAATTGAGATTAAACTTGCCCCTGTGGTAAATGTGAAATTATTTAATTATAATTCAAATGATCTAAACTGAATAGCTTCTATTTCAAAGGCTCACTTGCATGGTGCTAAGAAGCTCATTAAATTCAATTAGCAGTAGTGCATGGCTATCATGCTTCCTTTCTGAACCACGGTATTATAATAAAGTTCTTCGATTATTTCCCTGTAGGGCATTATTAATACAACGTAGTATACAAAAGAAAAACTTAGAATAATCTTAAAGATTTATTTACCTTTTCTCCTGTTCTAAGACATTCAGTTTCAAATAAAAGAAATATTACTGGAAACATGATAATGCCTTAAGTAGATTCAAAACAAAAGTACCTTATGATAACAAGTAGAAACATGCAATAATTACTAAAAATCAAAAACTGTCAACAGATATCTGAATGCCAACAATACAGCAGTATGTTTCTACACAACATAAACTGAATCTATAATGAATTGCTGGCAAGAGCTCACTTTTTTATAATGTCCACTGTACACAAACAGGATTCATTTAATGTTAAAGCATTTCAGCAACGTATATTCATTGTGCATTATTTAAATCAAACTTTAAACTAGACTCATATACCTCATACCAAAACCCTATCAGTCTTCCTGTAACAATGATGTCCATATAAACCTATCGTTATAATGTTCATACACCTACAGATAATATGGTTTCACATGTAAAAGTTTGCATTGCACTGACAGACAAGCCTGTGATGTCTTGTTCACTTCTAGCTGCTGGAGAAGAGAAGGAGCTTTTCTTTTCACAATGCAGAGACTCTGAAGCAGAAGTGAAAAATACATGAAAATGGAATATTATTAACTTACCTAATTCTGCCAAGTGTTTCTATTTAAAGTTACACTTTGCCACAAGAAAAAAAAAAAAAGACTCAGTATTATATGTTGATGCATAGCTTGGTAAGGTCAAAAGAGATCTGACAACACTCAAGATTCTTGTAGATAGTTTGCTCAATGGCACCTGTTTGGCACCTCCAAATTGTAAGTTGGAAGTGCAGGATCATTCTTCTTGGGACTTTGGATGCCAAGCTCAGCTGACTGGCTGCTCCGTAATTGCACTCAAAGAGCATCAACAGGAACGCACAGATTCCTCATAGGTACTTTTGTACTGCGGCTGGTCTTCTGACATTGTTGCTCTCTCTTCCCTGACTACATGAAACAGCCCATAGTTTCCTATGCATTAGACCAAGAAAAAGTTGAGGTCTCTGAGAAAGGACTGATGGAAAGAATATTTAATAGAATAGACCAGTATCTGGAATGAAAAGGAAAGGCATTAATGGTATAGGAAGAGCTGAGACTCCAGCAGTGTCCTGGGCTCTGGGTTCTGAAGAGTGTGCTGGAGGGGCTGTTACTGGGAAAACATTGCAGGGACAGTATAGCTGATGAGAAGGGTGACCACTTGAAAATACCCATGAGACTGTTTCATTGGTACCACTTGTTATCCAGAGCTGTGACTGTTGCAACAGTTTCTTTTTTAACTCCTTTTTTTTTTTTTTTTTTTTTTTTGGAGGAGGAGGAGGGAGTGTGTGTGTTTGTTAACTGTCATCAACAGAAGGGCTGATCCTCAGGTGAAGACAATAAGAGAAATATCACCAATTATGATTAAGAAACCTGCTGGGCAAATGAGACAGAAACTTGTCAACATAGTTACTCAAGTCAGAGCTGCTGAATACTGCTTTTGGCCACAGGGCAAAGAGAACATTCAGGCTTCAGTTCATGCTTACACTTCAGGGGAAGGAGAATGGGGGGAGAGGGTGCACATGAGGAATAGCAAGCTTTGGCTTCATCTGAAACATGCTCTTAACTTTTACTGTCATCACTGTTGTAATACTGGAGGGGAAAAAAAGGTGTTGTGACACAGACTACCAAATAACTGAATAACGACAGAGGTCTAGGGTCTTAAGTTGTATGTGTCTTCTATCACAGCTCCAACGTTTGATTCCTAAGCGATAAGCAGAGGGAAGAGCACCACCTGCTGAATCACATGCCACTAACAGGGAAATTTTAGTTCTCTTTCTGGTTTCATCATTCAATGTCTAACCTGGTGGGGTTTTTAGGTTGTTTTTGGGGGTTTTTTTGTTTTGTTTTGTTTTAAGAGGGTGTTGGTTTGTTGTTTGGGGGTTTTTTAGAAGCTACTAATGTTAGAAAACAAGGCAATAAAGCATTTATTTCTTTCCAGTACACACATGAAAGTTGATCTTGTTCAGGTCAGGCAATTAAGTCCAGAGTGTTTTTTCATAACCCTTTTTCTTCCTGTTTGTGCCCCAATTCTTCCTGCATTCAGATAACCATTTTTGCACAGATGAAAATTTGGATAGCATGGACACTGGTGTAATTTTTATTTTCTGTTTTAAAAGCAGATTTGATGACTTTAAACCTCTTAGAAATATGCATCTGAGGCATAAGTCTTGGGGTAGGGTTTGTCCAGCCATGTATTTATAACAGATGGGTAAAGCTCAGAAGTTGCAAACAGAGTTCTCAATATATTAAAAGGAAAGACAAGTGAAACCGGGGGGACCTACAACATACTCCACTTCTACAAATGTTCAGTTGAATGAGCAGTGGAAATTAAGCATAAAGCAAAGCCTTTTTTTTTTTTTTTTTTTTTGGCAGAAAACACAGCAATGTCCCTGAAGACCTTGTTTCTTCTCTCTATATCTTTGGATCAGTCCTCTGTGAAACTGTTGACCAAGCACATTATCAATGCAATGTTCATGACTAGTACTCACTGCTGTACGTTAAGGGACTCATGGAGTCCTGGCAGCTGTTTGTTACAAGCTTAGGGGAAAATATTTCTGGATGGATTCCAAAAGCAGAGCTTAAAGCACTTTTTTTCTTTTTTTTTCCCCTACAGATACACTGGAGTCAGCACATTAGAAGAGCAGGCATTACACTGTGACAAGCAGGTCATGGCTGGATGAGAAGCTGAAAAAGCTTTGCATCCTCCTACAATCTCTGTTGTTAATCTCCCAATCCTCTGTCTTCTTCAACCTCTTCTTTCAGTTCCTGGTAGCATATCAAAGCTGAGAAAGATAGGAAGGGTATCATAAGAAATTTTGAAGAAGGGCTCAATGGATGAGACAGAGTTGGAACTGAAAGATAAGGAAAAGACTGATCCATTTGGCAACCCTACCACTGCACCTGTTATAGTGCTCTGGAAATCAGAAGGGAAAGATGCAAAACAGAATCCTTATGTTTCATCCTAGTCAAAAGCTACAGCAAAACTCTGTTTATGAATGTATAAATCCATTTTTACCATAACCTAAGATTATGTCTATGCTACTTTCCTCTGACTCTTCAAGAATCCAAACTGTTTGTGAAATCTTGTATCTATAAATTAGGTTAGTACTTTGGACAAAAAGGTCACCTTTTTTCTTGGTCAAATGAGTAACAAAATGTACATACTTTTTAAAAAAGATGTGCACTACATCTTCTTTGAAGAATCAGCATTACATATTAAGTACCTCTCAAAATAAAATCACTATTATTAATTTAAAATGCAGGTAAGAAGAATAATTGCAGAATGGTCTCAGGAATGAGCATCTAGAGACTTAAGAAGAAATTTTAGGCCTCCTTACTTCAACAGTAACACTGGTGTTGACTTAATGGAATCAAGACCACTTCAGGTTCGAGTTGTGGATCAGCCCCTAAATGCTTCAGCATCCTCCTCTATCTCTCTCCAGAGGGGTTCAGTTTTCTGTGACTCCACACTAGTTTTGACACAGCACAGGTGCATAACATTGGCTTGGACTTTTTAGAAACCTGCAATGTTACAGGAAAGAGCTGTGACAAAGTACACAGCCTAAAGCCATGCAAGACATGAAAGGCAAAACTGCAGACAGAGGTAAAATAGAGGAGAAAAGGAGTGCCAATAGCTCAAGGATTAAAGAGAAAAACCAAGGATGTGAAAAAAAGTATAAAAATCTAAGGAGAAAACCAGATTTGGAACATGGCGATTCAGGAACATCACAGATTATCCCAATTCAAAGAGCAGCAGCAGCTGACCCTTCCCCACCTGGCCAGCAAGGATTCACCAAGTGCCTCATTGAGGGTGATGAAGCATATTAGTGGTTAGCCGAGTAGATTGCTAGTTCTAGCTACTTCCTTTGTGTCTCAGCCAATAAATTATTGCTTTCTACTTTTAATTGGAGCATATCCTGCTTGCAGTCTCTTTGTGTATAGCAAAAGTCATCCAGACTGATCCGGAGAGTGTCACACTATTTCCAATGGACCTTTTCCTGTTTTCTCGACACAGATTATACCAGTCTCTCCATGGCACGCCTCAAGTAGCAAAAATTTTAATCAATCATCCCATCATAATTCAGCCCAAATTTTTACAGTAACTGGATCATATTTGATGAATATTTTACTGGAATTTTTGCAGATTAATTTAAGTTTCTGTAGTATAAATACCTAAATAAAGTATGTACTTCACGATTTGAGCCAACACCAACACAATGGTGGAACACAATGTACAAGAATAACAATGTAAAAACTAAGATATTTACCTACTATTACTTTGTTTATTTTCTTTTGGGCTTGAATTACTAGAGAAACACCATAGAGAAGGAAGAACAAAGATGGATGGTTGCTTTTACTCTAAAACATATAATTTAATAGTAATTTTTAAAAGTGTGAGTCTCCGTATTTTGCATGCTGTTTTGCACTTTCACAGAAACTAACAAAAGACATTATGAAAACTCAAATATGAATCACTTATTTGGACAAAACACATACGCTATTTAAATGGTCAGTAATTCCCTTCTGTTGTCAGGAGACAAAGCCTTACAATTTTCTTCCATATAATACCTTTTAAATTGTGATAATGTCGTCATGCTCTTTAAAAGGCAGAAGAGAAAGGGCTGGAGAGAAGTACGTAATTCCAGTGCTATATCCTAGTACTGAAATGGATTGCTGCCAACTGTAAACATACTTAATTCGTGTCTTGTTATAACAGAAGATGGCGGCCAGTTGTTAGATACATTATACGGTACCATATAAACGTTGGCAGTATTTTATAGTCCTGTCATATTCAGAAAAGCGATAACAGAAAATATGACATTTAATACAATTGCTCCCTTCCTATCTTCAGAGAATTATCTAATTATCTCAACCATCTTTAACAATAATTTTCTGCTCCTTTGAACTTTGCATAGAAAATATCCCTACTGGAGAGTAAAGTATGTTGTACCAAGTTTCCTCTCCTGAAATCATCCACATTATTGTCAGCTAAGTTGTGAAAGCAGTTCTGAAAGCAGAATCTTGGGATGGGGGGTGGCAGAGAATAGTGAACATTAGGAAAATGTAATCTGATAACTCCTGCAACTAGCGAAACAGTAGTAGTTTTAAAATATCTAGAACAGAAAATAAGAACTGGACAATGATTTCTGAATTTTGAACACTCATTTAAAATTTCAATCAAAATATATGAAAATCTCTAATAATATTTTGCAGAGATTCCAGCTAACTATTAACTATTTCTCAGGGTTTTTTTTCCCAATTTGGAATTATAATCTAAATTAATGATATATACGAATCTTCACAGGAGTTTGACCAATTCTACAAACGACAGGAATACACCCAATTCATCTATGTGGCTGTTGCTCACCATTTTAAAAACCAATGCACAGAAAAAATAAACAAACAAAAAACCCCAAACAAACAAACAAACAAAAACCCCCTCAAATAAGCACTAATGAACTGCCATTGTCTGCTGCTAATGATTATTGACCACAGTTACAAGCATTCTTATTCGCTTCTAAATGAATTTCCTATTTAAAGAATGCATGTTTTTTGTGCTGGAGGCTTCAGGTGTTACTAAGTATAACAACAGAAAAATTAGCAGCATCCCTGATTATATGATGGAATGCCACAGAACTCACAAGTAAAATAAATATTCTAAAGCACTTAGTACTTTCACAGAATGTGCACAAAAGCATTCTTTAAAGAACAGCATGACCATGTTTCTGTGAGCTAAAGCAACCTGATACTTTCCCAATAAGAAAATCATTTAATTAAACCAGGATTAATTTTAATTTAATGTTTTTAAATTGAGAGTTGCAGTACTTTCTCTTGGCTGCATAAACAATTTAAGAAAATGACAACCTATACAGCTTTGGCGTCTACTCTCCAAGACAGAAGTTTGTCCTATTTTTTACTTGGTGTAGGCCTCCAAAATGGACTATCATAGTAATCGGGAATTAGGAGGAGAGAAATTTATGCAAAATTGATTTAATGAAAACATTGAATTTTACACAAAAGAAGTAGTCGGAGGATTAAACAAGCAGGAAAGTATTTAAGTTCTAGCTGGCATAATTAGCAGCAATATAATAACATTAAGAGGAGAAAAACATAGATAACACATGATACAAGGGTAGGGTGGAGATGCAAAGGTTTCCTAAATGGAAGGAAGGAATACAATTAAAGATTTTCCTTCTTTGCTGTCTTTCTATACTTCTAAACAGGGACTTCCTTCCAAGGTAACAATGAATTTAATTACAATAAATAAGACCGTACCACATGTTCAGAATTGTGCCATATCTTTCATTAACTAATATTCTCAGCAAATGTGGTGATGGCAGACTACTGCCTTCACTCTTTGCAATATGGAGATTCATTTCAATGCAAACTTGCATCTTACATGAAATTTCTCATTAAGCATATATATTCATGATTTTGATTATCATTTTAATAATTACCAGCTCTCTGTGAAAACTCATGTGCCAACAGCAGGATAAATTTGCAGTTAGCTATACCAACAATTTTACTCATTATTTCAAAATCTGTTTCATCATCCTGCATGTGACTTGTCCATTTATACTGCCAGATGGTAATTCACTAGCATTAATAGATGTAAAGATTTTACAAGCTTTAGTTTGTATTTGAACTTTTCCCTGTCCTTTCTATGAAATAACTTTGCATACATTGTGTCCCCTCTTCATTTATGTTCTCCTCTCTTTCTTCCCTTCATATTTCCCATAACTCTGTTTTTCAATTTGAATGGAGCGACTCTTCTAGCCTTGTTTAGCAGAGCTTAAATCCAGTCACACTTGAGCATGGGCTCAGTATCTCTCACAGCTTGGGGAAGCTGGCAGCCTTACTCTGTACAAAGGCTATTGCCTCTTATCAAAACTGCTTTTCTTGCTTAATAATGTCTCAACAAAAAACATCCTTGTGAAGAAATAATAAAATCAGTGTGCATCAAAAAAAGCTTTAGCAGCAGCAAAGTGACTTTTCTTTAATGACAATGTGTAACTAAAATACAACATTTCATTATTACTGAATGAAAAGGACTTTGTGACTCTCAATAGTTTTATCACATGCAACTCACCAGAAAATACTTCCAGAAACCTGCTAAGCTTGATAGGTTGTCTTTCATTTTATTTGCTTTAAAATCAATCAAATACCTTGCTAACAATTCTTTTTTTGTTGAGTATAGGTAGGGGAGAGAGAGGAAAAAAATAAAAAGAAAGCCACATACACGATACAAATCAGCAGTGAATAGGATTCTTATTGTTTTCATACAATTACAAATACTCACTTGGAAGCAGGCGCTGATAAAAGACTGCAGGATGCCAACTATGCCAAACTATTCTTACATACTATTTGAAAAGAAACTCACCAGTTTGACATATGATTTGCAATAGGGAGGAAAAAGAAAAAAAAAAAAAAAGGAGGAAAAAAGGAAATAAAATCCTTTATAGGAAGGTTGAGTATTTTAATAAAAAGACACACAATGATGATTAGTGAGGGATTTTAAAACTAAACCAGAAAAGCCAGTGGAGGAATTTGGTTATTAAAAACTGTTTGTTATATTAGAAGAAAACGCAAAACCACAAATCCAATGTCTAACTTATAAAATTGAACCCTGGTTCCATTTCAATCCAAGGCAAAATTTCTACTGAGAAGAAAATTTCTGTCAAGTTTTAAACATTCCATTTTAAACATTTAAACTTAATCAAACTTTCTTCTACTTCAGAACATTCACAATCTGATTTTTTTACATATATACTAAAAATTCTTTTCCAAAATCTCACTTGAAAAATGCAATATAACTACAGAGCATTAAAATATTTCAATGTTTCTATAAGTAGAAAGGAAGCCTGCTCAAGATCAAAATTTGTTAATCATTAAAGGTCTTATTTTGTGAGTACAAACTTTAACTTCCAGATTAAATATT
The DNA here is from genome assembly GCF_011004875.1 of Balearica regulorum gibbericeps. NCBI lineage: Eukaryota > Metazoa > Chordata > Aves > Gruiformes > Gruidae > Balearica > Balearica regulorum. The sequence continues at coordinate 47,178,750 of NC_046188.1, read as the reverse complement.
CTGCACGACATGAATACACCCTTTATCTCATTATGCACCTACGTTCATGAAAACATTAGAATTGCTGGGGATGAATCACTTCAGTTATGATGTCAATTAAATTAGGCTGGTTGGGGCAACAACTTCTTTGCTTGAGGTTAAACTAGTTGCAAAACATGCATTCTAAATAAAATTGCAACATTAATACTATTAGAGACATGCATTAAAGTCCTTTTGTTTCAATATGTAAAACCAATAAATGGAAAAGAGGAAACTGAAGTACTTAAGAAAAACATATGATACAATGTTTGTTTGTGACAGAAGTGATGCTTAATTGTATTTGAGAATATGCCTTTCTCCTTTTATTGACTAATACTAGTTCAACATGTGGGTACAATGCCACTGTTTTTGAAAAAGAAGCATACTCTTACAAGTGAAATAGTGTAATAATGAATCCAGATTGGAAAAAGACACTTCAGTCTGCAAATATCCACCTTAGGATCCAATCTTCACCATGCAAACAGTTTTCCAGATACCTAAACTTACAGATACAATTATCGAAACATGCTGCTGTACCTAAGTATGAACCTCGACTTTTCATTTCAAATCAAAAGAATTTGAACTGTGGCTTTGGTCAAACAATTGCAAAAAACCTCTATGGCTGTCTATGTTTCTATTTTCCACCCTAACAACCTCCTTGTTACAGATTTCTGCCTCACAATAGAAGTAATGTGTAGATAATATTCTTCATCTGCATCACTGCAAACTAGACACACTGCATGAATACACTATAGCGTGCTTTAACGCAAAACCACACAAACTACATTCAACTGCTGCTAAGATTAACTGAACAATCTGTCCCAAGGTCTAAGAGATGAGAGGACAGAGAGTTGTTAAAAATGAAGCTTAAAGCAGGAACATCTCAAATATCTGTCAGTTTTTGCAGCAATAACATCATCCACTTGTCCTTAGAATCTAGTAATAATTTTGATCGAATATTATACACTTTATGATAACCAAATACACAGTAAACCAATTAAAAATTGTATTAGATTTTACAATCAACTGTATTATTTATATATTCACTTTTGTTAATATTTATATTATCTAAATAACAATATATAATCATTAATAATATAATTCTACATCATATAATAATTTAAAAGAATTGATAATATAATTAATGTTAAAAATGATCTAATTAATATTAATAGATAATATTTATAGAAATTATATTTCTATATTCACATTCACTTATATCAGTAAAGTCAATTCTCTGAAACAATACTAGAAGATCAAAATAAGACTTCTCACAATAAGACTCCTCACCTTTCTCAAAATGTTGCTCATACTGCTTATTGAAACGTAATGATTTACACCTTTACACCTGATGGTGAGATCCATATCACCAGCCATTAAAGACAATCTATGATACATAAGGCAAGAACACCAATCAGTTGACACGTCATCCCCTATTGTTAATACTACTTTACATAGTTTTTTCACTTCAAACTCTTTTGGCTTTATGCAATATGTTTGAGGGATATAGCCATGGAAGCAAATGCTATGCAACAAATCCTGCTTGTGTAATTTCTGTACTTCAGATACAAAAATGGTAATTTATTAGACATTGTGAGCAGTAAATAAGTTTCATTGTTCAAGGTGAAGCATTGTACTTGTCCTAATGTTTGATATGCAATAATACAGGTACCAAACCAGATCCACACTATGATTTTCATACTGATACACTTCAACAAAATTCAGTAATGCCACATGACACAACACTTTATTTGCGTCCACTTAAAAACCAAGGAAATAAGTTATTTATTAATTAATTACAGTACTTTTACAAAAAGGTAAAAATATAATATCAGTCAAGAGTAAAATCACTACAGTCAATGAGCAAGAATTATTTCCAGCAGCTTTAAAAAATATGTATTCCCCCATGAATAGACAGTGCATATGGATATAAAATTCAGCATGGTTATATATACAAATGTGACATATATCTTCAGTGTATAGAGAAAATTATGCGTAAGAGAGGTAGCCAGGAGTGAGTTATAAGTCTATATAAATGAAGATTAATGTCACAGAGCTAAGCTAACATGTATTACAATGATATAACAATAATAATAGTTCCTACTGCTATAGCATCTTTTATCTGTGAAGCTCAGAGCACTTTACAAGCACTAATTGAAACTCACAACATCCCTCCAAGGTAAGTGCATTCTATTATCTGGGTTCTACAAAGTGGAAAATGAAGGCACAGATAATTAAAACAGCTTGCCTCAGGTCACGGAGCAACTCACCAGTTAAACCAGAAATGCAGCTATCAACTTTGTCTTTTGAGTTTCCAGTTTTAATTCTCCTTCTCTAATCCTATATGCATAGTAGTAATATTAATTAAAACTCCTAAGAGAACATAGTACTTCTCTCATTGAAATCAATGGCAATACTGCTTATTTAATTGGTGAAAGTTCAACTGTATTACTAAACAATTCCTAAACTATGCTAACATTTTAACAAGATGGCCAGCACACACATCTATGTGTACATGCATGGCCTCACGTGTGTGTAGGTCTGTCTCAAATTTGGATAAATTACTTCTCTAGGGACTCCTCATAAGATGTTTGATGATCTTTACATCAAGAGAACAGTACAAAATTACAGAATCACAGAATTGCAGAATGGCTGAGATTGGAAGGGACCTCTGGAGGTCACCTAGTTCAACCTCCCTGTTCAAGCAGGGTCACCTAGAGCAGGTTGCACAGGACAATCTCCAGGTGTCTTCTGAATATCTCCAAGGACGGACACTCTGCAACCTCCCTGGACAACCTGTTCCAGTACTCAGTGACCCTCACAGTGAAAAAGTGTTTCCTGATGTTCACAGGAAACCTCCTGTGTTTCCGTTTGTGCCCATTGCCTCTGGTCCTGTCACTGGGCACCACTCGAAAGAGCCTGGCTCCATCTTCTCTACACCCTGCCTTCAGGTATTTATAGACACCAATAAGATCCCTCCCTGAGCCTTTTCTTCTCCAGGCTAAACAGTCCCAACTCTCTCAGCCTTTCCTCGGAGGAGAGATGCCCCAGTTCCTTCATCATCTTCCATCTGGAAGGACTCTCTCCAGCTTATCCATGTCACTCTTGTACTGGGGAGCCCAGAACTGGACACAGTACCGCACGTGCATCCTCACCAGTGCTAAGTATACAGCAAGGATCACCTCTTCAACCTGCTGGCAATACTGTCTAATGGCAGCCCAGGATACCATTAGCCTTCTTCATGGCAAGGGCAAGGGCTTGTGCTCAACTTGGTGTGCACCAGGACCAAAGCTGTTTTCCACCTGGTTGGCCCCCAGCATATACTGATGCATTACATGCATCTCAGATTTCTTCTGAGCATATCAGGACACTTGCTATGGATCATATTAACCAATTTCTTCAAAGAGAGAAATAGCTCCATGAAGAATTTAAAACTCAAAACTGCAGCTAAGAATTTTTTCATTAATTGCGAAGTCAGAAGATTAGACCCCAAATCCAAGGATGAAGGAATTAGGCATATAATACCTACCAATTCCAATGATAATTAAATGTCCAAATAATTCCACTGATCTGAATGTAAGCTATTTAGACAATATCAAGATGACTCCCATTATTTCCACCAATCATTAAATTATTACTTCCTCTAGTATTTTATGTGACAACGAAACCACATATTAAACAGAAGATTTATTCTGCTTGGAGTACAGAATGGGTTATTATTATTTTATAGCCACTTTGGAAAAATGCTCATAGAAATATTTATTTCAAAGGCTTCTAATGTTTTTATAATACAATCTTGTTTTTGCCTTTTCATAACCATTTTTTCTCCCCATGTTTTCACTGCAAAAACGTTAGACATTCTTGTTAAAAACATAAATAAAATAAGAATATTTTCAATAATGTCAAGATACATCAATTGTTTTCCAAGACATAAAATTTATCACTTTGTCAATAAAGCTTCTAGTGCAAACTAGCCAAGAGTAATACAGTCACAGTATTCTTTTTTGATACTTTTCTCTTTAATATACTCATTTGGAGCAGGAATTTAGGTGAATGTTTAATGTTCTCTCTGATGAATGTTACAAAAACAATATAAAGAATAACTTTTTCTACTTAGAGGCACTTTCAGAAAATTAATATAGTTTATATGAAGTCAAACATTAAAAGGGAGGTGACATATCTAAAGCGCTTTAAAACATAAAACTTAGGGGATCATTCTGAAAAGTAAGGGATACTTAAAAAACCCAAAAAGCTAAAGAGAATCTACATCTCAAAATATGAAGAAATGCCTCAGTCATTGCGGATACAAGTGAGGCCACTGTCTCTAATGTTAAGTGGATTAAATGGAGTTTATCTGTTTGTCTATTTTTACATTAAATAGCTGTTTTGGCCATATCATTTGATTCATAATTATTTTTTTTTCCATAAACAAGAACTTTCATGTAATTTTTTGGTTGAGTCATCCTTTATTTACGCTGAGAAACAAAACTAATTATTCATACAACCCACCTGCTGTCTCAAAGCATATGCATGAATATACCAGCATGAATATACCAGTATACATAGGGTACTCCTGATTGTTTCCCTAAATAAGATATTTTAAAAGTAATAAAGAGGAAAAACTATCAGAACTCTCTTATAGGAAATGATGATTGTAGCCTTTAAGGAAATTGGAGGGGGCATGACTAACGCACCTCTGTCTACAGGATTTTCTCCTATGGTATAATCTTGCGCTATTTTATCTTGAATATTCCAGTCAGTTCTGATTATTTCAACTCCTACACATCAAGCATCAGTGATCCAGAGTATTATGGGAATAGCACTGAGCTAAAAGCAAAAGACAGGACTAAGAAAACCACTGAGCTGTTTCTTTGCTACAAGGAAAAGCATTTACTCCACCGGAAGACACAAAAGCACCTGTAAACAGATATACTCATTAAATCAGTTAGTCAGCAAGGTCCCTTTTGAAAGAGCAACATGGAAAACATCTTCTCAGGTTTTACTTAACTTTCTGTTCAAAGGGTGGATGCCAAGCCTCAGGGATCAGCTGGTGACATGAAAACCTATCTTCCAAATCACTCGGGTGTTTTTCAGTAATGAGTTCCCACTTCCCTATTCCTGAAAGGCATAGCAAATAGAGTCATAGATCAAAGCAGCACATAGCCGAGTGACTACAGCTGTGGAAGCTAAAATAGTAGGGCTGCTGCGTGGTAATGAAAAGGGCCATCACTAAGGGTTTACTCTGGAATTCAAAACTGTCACTCACAATTTGAAACAAGGGATCCATTAGCTTAGTGCACTTTTTATTGTTATTGATTTGCAATCCTTTACTTTCTTTTAATTTCAAACTGTCGTTGAATGCTTAACTGTTTTTTACTTCACAGAATAAGCCTTGACAATTTTGCTTTCAAATAATTATTCTCAAACCATTTTTTCTTCCCCCATCAGCTTCTCAATGAGTTTCATTAACATAGGCTTCCATTCACCTTAATTATGTTTTTGGCAGATTTGGTTTTAGTCATGTCTCACCTTACCACATTAACATTTTGTCACATCTCCCCTGGTTAAGTCAGCGTGGCCCTGAACAATTACTTCTTTTCCTAAAGTGTGTGTGTATGGGGGGTGTGCGTTGTGTTAGTGGGCTAAAGCATACGGACACATTTATTCATACTTAATAAAAAAACCACCTCCTGCCATTCTCTCATCTAACTTAAGTAAGTTGCAGGGAAACCAGCTACTTTTCCCCTTGTCCGCTAATAGAGGAACTACCCAAAACAATACAACTAAAAGTGGCAGAGGAATTCCAGAGTTGCAAGCGCCAAATATCAAAACTATGCCAATAATCTGAGCCAAATATCAGACTGAATTATATTTACACAGGACCCTACCATACAGCTGTAACACTACTATTTGCTTCACACCTTTGAATGGTTATTTCTTGCCTCACTGCACTTGGGTCAGCAAAGCAATGAGTATTTTTATCCCAATCTAGTGAAGCACTCACATATACACCTAAATTTCAGTTTAAACTAATAATAAACTAATATAAGGATGTTATTCGTATAAACTAAATATATCCTTACACACTTCACTGGATCAAGATCATAGTTCCCTGCAAGAAGCCAATGTCACTAAACCTTACCTGAGAAATCAATTTAACAATGCTGGAGATAAGGACTACTTTGCAAAGTTTCATCTCTGCTTCTGAATGGAAATTTTAGGTTTCTGAGATACAAGCCCTGAGCATGATACAAGCACATTTATATACATATGTATATAAATTTGTATTTGTGTGTATATATATATGCACACCAAAAAAAGACTTCACATTGTTCAACTAACATTGCTTTTGAATCCTTTCCCTCCTGTTCTCACATTCTTTCTTTGCCATGGCATGGAGTAGAGAATTAGATGATTACTTACTAGCACAACAGACACCATTTTAAAGTCAAAATTGCATCATTTTGTGAGGGAGCATGGGCTGCTTTTCATGGCTTGGTCAAATCAAGTTTAAGTAATTACATTCTTTTCTAACATTGCCTCATATGTTGCAAAGAGATATTACTCCTTTTCGAAGTTCAATCTGACAAACACTTTCTATTGTACATAAGAACTTTACTTGTGAATCAATCTCACTGGTATTAAACACGGTAGAAGTTTATACTGAAGTTTATCCACCTTCACTGAGCTATGATCCATCATTTTAAACAGATGCCATGATTCTGTCTTAAGATTCTAGAATTTTTGCAATATATGAAATGATTCCATTTTTTAAAGCACTAGCAGGAGATACTGCCATATTAGACGAAGAATGACCCTTCACTAGTGTCAATAATATTAGCGTATCATTAATATAATATTAAATTATGTTAACTTGACTTTCAAATATGTTTTAAAATACAGTGGTATGTGCATCTATTTCCTTTAAAGCTAAACTAACAGACCAAAACCCAAAAGTATTTTGTGATATTGTACCTCTTTCTGTGAAGTATCATCAGAATATGCCTGTAGTACCAGCTTTTAAATCATCATTGCCAAACATCCCCAGTTAACCAGAATAACCAGAACAGTCTATTTTTGCTGCCTAAGTTCTCTTGTACTGGGTTTCCATAGCTGAAAGTACTTGGCTACAGAAATTCCTGACGTAAAAGATGCAAAATACTTTCTCTGCAGCTAACTCAGTTGATCTGCAAATTCTGAAGTCCATGTACTTCCAAGACACAACTCTTTATGTTGATAACACATGCAACATGAGACCTAAAAATTACCTCAAAGCTGGTGCTGGCCACAAAAGATGACTATCCATTTACACAGAATTTCTGGATTCCTGGCCCTGAACAATACCTCAATAAACTTCCCCATCCCTGGAAGTGTTCAAGGTCAAGTTGGATGGGGTTTTGACCAACCTGATCTAGTTGAAGATGTCCCTGCTCATTGCAGAGGGCTTTAAAGGTCCTTTGCAACCCAAATCATTCTATGAGTCTATGAAACTCATTGTAGTATCACCATCAGACTTTAAATACTTCACTGTAGTCTTATCTTTTGCCTTACTTAGACACTTAACTGTAACATGAAAAGTTCAGATTCACTTTATACTCAACAGAAGAGTGATACTTCACCAGAGCATCTCAAAATGTGATTTTATACAATTAATTCTCCCAAAGAAATCTATCATTAAATGTCCCCCTGAAAAAAGGTAATAGTTATTCTTCTAAAGACTACATGATTCTGTTAAAAAAAAAATAAAAGTATAGAAGCACTTGTTTTTGTCAAATGAGTAAAATTTCTCTGCTGTAATATAACTCATGATTCTACAGTATACTTTTTATTTTCTAGTGGTAACCAGCTTTCAATGATTTTAGGGCTCAGGATGACTGCATTATTCAAATTTCTTTAGCAGCCGTGAAAAATAGCTCCATATAAACTCTAGCCAATTTTAGGTCTTCAGAAAATTCCAAACTATCCCCTCACTATATTTTGTTTCTCCACGCTCTCTCACATTTCATTGTAATCTTTATTATTACATGAGGAATTACATTTGGGTATAGATATTTTAATGACAACAGATCAACTACAGTCAACCACATAAGTTTTCTATTTATTTGTTCTATGGTAAACTAGAATAATTGAGGCAGACTATCTTTCAAGAAAATGTTCCAATTAGGCATTAAATGAGGACTATTGAATTTTTCCACAGAGTTTTCTCATATGATTTATTTGCTGAATTATTTTTTCTGTCTTTCATTTTCAGCATTTCCTTTAAACCTATCTAAACCCCAAACAAAAGGAATTCTAGATTAAAAACATTCACTACAAATGCACATTTTATAAACAACTGAGACAACAAGGTGAAATGCATTATATAAAGAACTATTTTACAAAAATACGCATATTACCCTCTGATTTACTAAAAATCATCTGACGAATAAAATAAAATCCTGTCGCAAAGCATTTCCTGATTTTCTTCAAAGCTAGAAATTTAATTCACCCACAGAAAAAAATGACAAGATAAAGGTACAATAAAGCAAGGAAGATGCCTTGAATCCTCCTGAATTAACTTTTTTCTCTCTCAAGTATCAGTTTAAAACCCCAGACAAAGGAAATATTTGGGATCTCACTTTATCAGAAAACTGAAGACATATCAAATGACAAAGCTGGTAAAAATCTCAGACCTTGATACTAATCCAACAGAGTTTAAAAAATAAGTAACTATTAACTGAATAATTTATGCCTAGGCATATTAAGGGTGTTAAGGTACGTTTTTCTTTTGTATGGCAAAGGTATTTTCATGCACATTCCAGAGCATAAGACCTAGTTTTAGGAAGTTATGTGTTTATGTACAATGGTACAGCTTGGCAATTCATTTGCATTAATTTCTTATCAAACATATCGCTGTTGATTCTCTGTAATAGTTTCCAGTGCACACAGCTTCTTCTGAATCTCCTCAGACATTCTGCCCTTCATATTGCAAAAACATTTCCCATGCTCTGTCAGTTACTGAATGGTATGCAGCAAACCCAGAAAGCCAACCGTATCTCCAGAAAGCCAACTGTATCCTAGGCTGCATCAAAAACAGTGTGACCAGCAGGTCAAGGGAGGTGATCTTCCCCCCTCTACTCCACTCTCATGAGACCCCACCTGGAGTACTGCATCCAGCTCTGGGGGCCCCATTAAAAGAAGGACATGGACCTGTTGGAGTGAGTCCAGAAGAGGGCCACGAAGATGATCGGGGGCTGGAGCAGCTCTCCTATGAAGATAGGCTGAGAGAGCTGGGGTTGTTCAGCCTGGAGAAGGGACTTTTTACAGGACATACAGTGATAGGCCAAAGGGTAATGGCTTCAAGCTGAAGAAGAGTAGATTTAGATGAGATATTAGGAAGAAATTCTTTACTGTGAGGGAGGTGAGGCCCTGGAACAGGTTGCCCGGAGAGGTTGTGGATGCCCCCTCCCTGGAACTGGTTAAGGCCAGGTTGGCTTTGGCCAGGCTTTGGGCAATCTGATCTAGTGGAGAGTGTCCACACCCACGGCAGGGGGGTTGGAAAAACTAGATGATCTTTAAGATCCCTTCCAATGCAAACCATTCTATGATTCTATGAAATCTATTGCCTGCCTTCCAACATACTCTATTAATTTAGAAATATTCTTTCCAAAACCTCAAGTACTCAGGTAGTCTTGGACTTACACCACAATAAGTTCAGCATGGATTGGAGACAGAATTTTTGCATTGTTTTTTAAAACATCATTACTCTTTCTTCAGTTCAAAAATAGTAACACCCCACATATGTTTATCCTTTCCTCCAAAATAAGAGAGACTCATGTACCTGAACTTTTGATCCTACAGGCGGGGGAAAACTATGAAACATCTTCAAAGACATAGGCCAGAAACTAAAATTCGTATCTCCAGAAAATATGAAGATCATGGGCTCATTAGAGAGAATAATTTTATCACACAATATAGTTTCTGCCCCTTAGCTAACCACTTCATGCACCTCACCCTTTTCTACTACACACATAACAACCATATTTCCCTAGCAGATGGCCTAAAGTCAAGTTAAACTTAAACCACTTGTTTTCAACTTGTATTTGACTTGCTACTTGCTGTTAATGCCCAGGCTACTGTGCATTTCACTTCATTTAGGCTTGATCCTGTGAAGAAGTTGACACCAGGTGCTCAAGAAGATATGTAGAGAACAGATTTTTTAAAAACATGTCAACAGTTGACATGTCTGCTTTCCACAAAAATTTTACAGATTCCTAAATGCCACCTTGGGAACCTAAACAGCTTTTATAATTTATCTATAGTCAACTGCACTATATTCCCTTTTGGTACATGATCTGTTCCATGTGCGTAAGTGTGCCTTTGTGGAGTGTATTTGATCATCATGAATCTAATTTCCACAGCTGCAATTATTTGTCCTCCCAACTCACATTAAAATTCATCCATGCAATCTTATTTGAATTCACTGGAATAGCTCATTCCAAATTTTAAAAAAGGCTTGTTTGTGGGGGAAAAGATTATAAAATGTGAAATATATTTAATGGGTGTATGTAGACAGTGAACTCTAGGCACTACTGAAAAATACTCTTTTCATCATTCAGGAAATGTCCACTACAAAGCATATTGTTTGCTGCAGAGAGGAATAACACAGAAGTAATACAGACATAAAAAACAACCAGTTTGACAATTGCTTATATTTTATTGTTCTTTACTGAAATGAAGAATTTCAGCACCAGCAAAATACTAAGCAGCTTACATTTCCTTTGCCTTCCCTTTCTGGTGATAATTCTAGAATGGGAAGAGAAATTTCTCTACGTGCCACTGTAACAGTTGTGCTGACAAACACAGAGAAAGCAACAATCACTGGCTTTAAGTCAAATTTACAGCTTGGATGCGTGCTTTACAAAAAAATACTAGTTCAGTTTCAACTTACCACTCAGATGGAGTATATGTTAGATACAAGAGTTGTATTGGTTTAATATGTTCAACTTATTTTCTCACATGCCCTCGATTACCTCAGTACTATACAAATTTGTTCCTTAGGTACTGACCTGATAAAGAAGAGTTCTTTTAAAAAGCAGCAATGTCAATGAGAAGGATTCTTAGCAGCTATTAGGGCCTGCTCTTAAGCTTGCACATAAAAGAAGCTGGAATGTATTTTAGAATCAGAAACCTTTGTTGTACATCTAACTACTGCTCCTTGCTTGGTCCAGATTGTCTTTAAAAATATATTTTTAAAAAAAAAGTATTTTTAACTAAACCAAGGGATTAGGCTTTGTCTACTTTCTTAACACATATATCTTGCAAATCAAGTTGTTTCAAATTCAGGAAGCTGTTTAGAAGTCTCCTTAAATTTTCTACTTTAAAATGTACACAGAATGTGTATATGTTTCTCTCATTCTACAGTGTACAATTAAGTTATAAGTAAAATTATGAGACCTTGATGTTTAACCAAGAGTCATGCTTTCACTTCATCCTCTGTGCTAGTTTTTCCAGCCTCCCAGATACATTTGGCACCATTTCATGACATGGATATTTTATTTCAAACATTTAGAGAAGTATGCAGGATATATGAACATATATAAGTAATAATTTGCTCTAGATAAAAATAGTCATTTAAATCTCTGTTTAGTGATAGCCAAAAGTTTAGTTTAAAAAATAATCTTGGTTTTGAGAGAAGTCTTTCATGCTTAAAATATTGTTAAAAAGTATACAAAAATAGCCAGTCATATAACTTTTAAAACAAAACTCATTTCTTATCTTTGACTTGAAACTATTTTAAAGTATATTTAGTAATTGTTAAAAATGCATTAAGTTTAGTATTCTAAATTGGTAATGTAGTGTAAAATATTATATTTGGAGTAGTTAAGTTTTAGAGTAACTCAAACTATCCATCAACACAGGGGAGGGAAACAGTGCTGTTTGCAGAAGTGGGATACCCATATAAAAACACTTTAAGAGGCAAAACGCTAATTCATATTATTCCACCTGTCAGCTGAGCTCTCCAAATACCATTTTCTGGGAGGGTGATAGATATGTCATCAGCACAACCATTACTTCTTGCTCTGTTTCAAGTCTTCATGCAATTTAGGCATTTGTTTCAAAAATTCCACTTCTTTTGCAGAAAAAGAAAGTCTGAAATTAAGTATTTCTGATAGGTTCATGCAACCTGACATGACAAATGAAAATTTTTCATTTTGGGAAAACCTAAACCCATTTAATTATGCTATTTTTCAGCCTGGCTATTGAACAAGAATTAAATTATGTGAATAAATTATCTGCATAGCTTGACATGTTATTAAGTCAAAATGTGACCAAATGTAAAGCATTTTTCAATTGGGTGCAGTGAATCCGTGCCAACAGTTGAATACTATACCACAAAATACTGTTGCACAGAAGAGAGAATTTAGTGGGGCTCCTTGTAGTTAAGCATGCTTCACCAAGAGTTTATTTTTCAAGTGAAGGAGATACCTACTTGATAATAAATAATCAAATTTGATAATAACTAATCAAAATGAACAAACAGACCCCTTGCTGCTAGATAACAAACAAAGCTGGTTTATATTCTATTATAGTTTCCCCTTTAGGATCTCAAAAACTTACAAGTATTGTAACTACTTGGTAGAAAAGCCACTCTCCTTCTGTCCTGGTCTCAGCTGAGATAATTTTCTTTCTAGTAGCTGGTACAGTGCTGTGTTTTGGATTTAGTATGAGAATAGTGTTGATAACACACTGATGTTTTTACTTGTTGCTAGGTAGTTGTAGTGCCTACACTAAGTCAAGGACTTTTCAGCTTCTCACACCCTGCCAGGTGCACAAGAAGCTGGGAGAGCATAGCCAGGACAGCTGACCCAGACTGGCCAAAGGAACATTCCCTACCATATAACATCATGCCCCCTATATACCTGGAGAAGCTAGCCGGGAGGCAGATTCACTGCTCGGAAACAGACTGAGCATAGGATTGTTTTATTTTCCCTTTTGCATGTGGTGAGCAATTGCATTTGTGCATCACCTGTATTATTGTTATTACTGTTATTGCTGTTATTCTCTTCGTTATCCTATTAAACTGTCTTTTTCTCAGCCCATGAGGGTTTTTTTCCATTCTCCTCTCCATCCTGTTGGGAGTGGGGAGAGGCTGCATGGTCCTCTAGTTACCAGCTGGAGTTAAACCATGACGCCTTCAAATTTTGACTAATAAACTCATAGACTAACAAGTTAAATGTTTGTTGCACTTGCTGCCTTTTGAAAGTGTGTTGGTTTTGCGTGGCAAGGTTTTGGTAGCGGGGGGGCTACAGGGGTGGCTTCTGTGAGAAGCTGCTAGAAGCTCCCCCTGTGTCTGATAGAGCCAATGCCAGCCGGCTACAAGACGGACCCGCCACTGGCCAAGGCCAAGCCAACCAGCGCCTCTGTGATAACATATTTAAGAAAGAGAAAAACAGTTAGAGAGAGCTTTTGCAGCCAGAGAGAGGAGGGAGAAGATGTAAGAACATCTGCAGACACCAAGGTCAGTGCAGAAGGAGGGGGAGGAGGTGCTCCAGGCACCGGAGCAAGATTCCCCTGCAGCCTGTGGTGAAGACCATGGTGAAGCAGGCTGTCCCCCTGCAGCCCATGGAGGAAGGATGAGGGGGTGTAGAGATTCCACCTGCAGCCCATGGAGGACCCCACGCCGGAGCAGGTGGAGGCACCTGAAGGAGGCTGTGACCCTATGGGAAGCCTGCGCTGGAGCAAGCTCCTGGCAGGACCTGTGGATCCGTGGAGAGAGGAGCCCACGCTGGAGCAGGTTTGCTGGCAGGACTTGTGACCCCATGGGGGACCCCACGCTGGAGCAGTTTGCTCCTGAAGGTCTGCACCCCATGGGAGAGACCCACGCTGGAGCAGTTCATGAAGGACTGTAGCCTGTGGGAAGGACTCACGTTGGAGAAGTTTGTGAAGGACTGTCTCCCGTGAGAGGGACCCCACGCTGGAGCAGGGGAACGATGAGAGGAGTCCTCCCCCTGAGGATGAAGAAGCGGCAGAAACACCGTGTGATGAACTGACCGTAACCCCCATTCCCCGTCCCCCTGTGCCACTGAGAGGGGGGCGGAGGTTGAAGCCGGGAGTGAAGTTGAGCCCGGGAAGATGGGAGGGGTGGGGGGAGGTGTTTTAAGAGTTGGTTTTATTTCTCATTCCTCTACTCTGTTTTGCTTAGTAATAAATGAGATTAATTCCCTCTCTAAGTTCGGTCTGTTTTGCTCGTGATGATAATTAGAGAATGATCTCTCCCTGTCCTTATCTCGACCCACAAGCTTTTCGTTATACTTTTTCTCCCCTGTCTAATGAAGGAGGGGAGTGATAGAGCAGCTCTGGTGGGCACCTGGCCTTCAGCCAGGGTGAACCCCCCACAGAAAGTAATTCCATGAAAACAAGAACAGAAAAAGATTTTTTTTGTTGATTCCGGTCTAGTTTATCAGTCTTTCGAGTATTGAATCTGTAACTTAGGCAAAGGACAAAGTCAACAAACTATTGCTAGACCTCATGATTGGGAAAATAACTTTCTGTATGCAAACTTGATATAAAGTAGTACTGCAAACAGACAGCCCAAAAAAGACTGTGGCAATACCTCAGAGAAAACATGTTTTCTTCCTTCATCTCAATGGAACTGTTCACATTAACGATCATCTCTAGAACATAACAGTAGGTTTTAATAAGTTACTTGAGAAATATGATGTGAAAGTCACAAGTCTATCTTCACACTCCACTGATACTAAGAATAAGAACCTTGTAGAATTTCACAGAAGCTCGTTTGCACTTAAACTATTGCATTATCTGTAACTTCAAATGTTGATGGTGGCAAACGCAGCTTTACTTGAGTTGAATAAATTTTGTATAGGAAAGTACTGAGGGAACATAACTGAGTTCAGCACTATTTCAGTAGCTGCCTCAGAGTACTTCTGAGAGCAATGTTGCTGAAGATTAAATATCTTAAGAAACTTGCCTTATCTGGCTTACAAAAGTACACTACATCCAGACAGAATCTGGCATAGTGTCTAAACTTCTGTATTTTTCTGATGTGATAAGGGTATTGGTTGGCATTGAAATGTCAGTCTTTCCAATGTGATTTTCTCTTAATTTTTTCTACCCACTCAGAGTCCCTAAAACATTCAATCGTATGTCAGCAAAAAATAAAATACAGCAGCATTATACTTTATAAACTTGTTGTCAACTCACGCCAATGCATGTATTTTAGTTCTCTTCAATTGAGCACATTTGATAATCAAGTAAGAAATAGGATGAAGTCAAAAGGAAACTTCAAAAGTATATAAAAGTGTCTCAATTGGTTGAGCTAACCAAGGTTTGTGCAGTGTTTTTTGTGAACAGGACTGTGAAGAAGTAGTTGAGGAAAATTCAGAATTGGTCCTCCACAGAACACAGCAGAAGAAATTAGGAGTCAGCCAAACCAAGTAGAAACTTCTGAAGCTAATCTAAATGCTACACAGACTTGTTTACAATTCTGTAAATCTATGTCTTTACCAAACTGTAGAAATTGTGTTCCCCATTTTGTACTTGATAAAAACAAAGCAAAACTCACCACATTGTGTTTGTTAGTTTTCACTTTAACTCAGCTTTAATTACTGTGGGTTTTTTTAAAGTTAACTAACAGCTGATCAAGGAGATTTTAAGAAGTGATTTATTAGGACAATCAAGCAGGACCCTAGCTCCTACATACTCTTTAAATTCCCAAGCATAAAGTCGGCATGTTTTCACATAAGCTATTCAGGCCTTTTTGAAAGAAGAAAAAGAAGAAACATCTTCTGAAGAAACAGCTAAACAAGGAAAACTCTCTGACAGCATAATTGGGGACCTATACCCGAAGATTTCTAAGATTTCTAAAAGACTGTGTGACTGGGTTTTTTTTCAAGTTAAATACTTGATTACACACAGAAAATAAGGCAGGAAAAAACCCTCAAAATATCATCTAGTCTATCTTCACAAGGTATGTTCATTCTTAAAACATTCCTGATTGGTATTGTTTAATATGCCCTCAATAACCTCCAGGAAGCGAGGAATCTTAGTTCAATAACCTTTTCAGATCAACCTAGGTTTTAGACCTCTACCTCTTTTTAAAAATGTTTAAAATGTACCAGTGTGTTTGAGATTCTGATGTTAGGAAGAGAACATGGGAATTAAAATACTTCTCTAATAAAAGCAGGCCTTCCTGCAGGATTTTTTTTTTTTTTCACATCCCCCTCCCCCCCTCAATATTTCCTTACTACTAGCACATAGGATGGATGTGTTTAGTCCTATCGACAGTCTAGAAGTTTGAGCATGAAAATCTCAGTTTTTCACTCAGAGAAGTGTCATGATCAAAACAAAAGCCAGCCAGGGCACAGGTTTCAGGAATCGTACTCTTGGATTTAGGATTCTGCATTTACCTATGGGGACACAGGAGTCTTCCATAATTTTGATCCCCCCATACATCTCTGAGTAGGAAGCCTATTGAGATCTGCCAACCCAGGGAAACAGTCAGTTGTCCTGGCTGACACAGAGAAGTGTGTGCAGATTGCACAGAATATGCTGCAATGGACCATTAACTGTAGCTCACCTCTATGGCTAGGCAGTACAGATATTTTACTCTTCCTGTTTCTATGCTCTTCTCTTGAAATTGAGATTTCAATGTTAAATTAGTATGTTTACTAAGTAGTATAAAATAATCACGCATTCAAAGAAAACATAGAGGAAAAGGTTTACAAAGCTTACGGAAGTTTACTTTTTTCTAGTAAACATGTTCATTTCCTGCCAAAGAATTAAAAGTCAGCTTTTCAGGAGAATAAAGAAAAAAATATCATCCTCTAGGCTTTTTGCCTGTCAGACGAAAGCTTGGAAATATACAGCTTCATAGCTCACCGATGCTAACATCTGAATTATCATCTCTGACACACCATCAACAGAAAGAGTAAGACATCACAGCCTGAACAACTAAATACAATAATATATCCTGAGTTTTCTTGATGGGTGTATATTTCTCTTGAAAACAGAGGTTTTTATCTCTGTGGACATCTGTGTTGGTAGCCAGGAGAAAAGTTAAGACACTTTGATATATTGCTAAGTTGTAAAGTAAAACAGAACAGCTGTATGGAAAGGAAACATTCAGTTTTCTTCAGGAGGTCTGCAGCCTCCAAGCCCTGCCACCTTAAGAAAGTGATTCATGCCATTACTGATGTGCTGTCACTCTTTACAAGTTTTATTAGAAAAGTGCTTTGAGACCGCTTTCTTAAAATTCACATTGGCACAGAAAGGCTCACACTTACTATCTAATATATCATTTGTCTTTTATTCAAATGACTATTAATTACATATAATGACCAAATTTTCTAATAATTTTGTAGAAAGCAGACTGAAAAAAGCACGAGTCTTACATCATTAGTAATGCTGACAGCTCCTATTGTTTCAGCACATACTTTGTTACGCTGGCTTTATCTTTAAAGCGCTACTCCAAGAATTAATTTCTTTTGCAAAATCTTAATTTTCATACTTTTCTCAGTAACCAGGTTCTTATGCTACATTTATAGAAAGAAGAAGGGAAAAAAACAAAACGAAAACAAACCCAAACCAAAAAATTCAAACTTGAAAATACTATCCAACTACTTAGAGATTCAGAAACCAAGGGAAGAGAGGTTTTTATGATCTGATTCAGGGTTTTAAATGCCTGAAATGGTGGGAATGTTAAATTGTGTTAATCCAGTTGAGCACAGATTGTCATCAGCTTCTGTATACTCAAATAGAATCTAAAATATAAAATGTTATTTTATGCCAGGAATGAGTTCCTCATTGAAAGTTTAATATGGCTTTTTCTGACATGTGTAATTACCAAAATATATTGTCACTATATCCCTAGAATCAACAGTATTTTTTGCATAATATTTTTGCAAAATATTTTTCCCAAAAATAACATAGTTTATCACAGCTTAGTTTTTAGGAGTGATTTAATTCTTATTACTCTGAATAAGCTTCATTAAATTAATTGACTTAGCTGGAAACCCTCACAGTAGTTAATGTTTGCAGCATTGCAAGAATTAGCTGCACTGAAAGAGTTGAGACCACAATTATTTCTGCCTATAGTGAATAAACCTAGTGAGCTTTTGATTTATGATGCATCAATCCAATAAACTAGCTGAAACGATATAATTGGCATAGCTTTTACAATGACAGTCCATACACAAAAAGAATATCAAGATTTATATTTTCTGAGCTTTGCTAGCAGTAAGTGTAGAGGTAACACTTCTATTTTCTTATCTAAAAATATATATCAGCTAAACAGATAGATTTCTACCCAGAGCCACTACTTACAAGCAAGAAGAATGGTTTTATGCTTGTGATCCTGTCATATCCTGTGTCATAGAACTCCTTCACATCTGTACTCTGTTTCAGACTACTCACGCAAACTTAGGCAAGTGGCTTCATTACATCAGGCCTCAGTTTCCTGAAATCCTACCCGTGAAAAAAATATAATTGGCTTCTGCAAGAATTTTACTGGGTTTGGATGGCTTGAACATAACACAGCAACAGCAATATAACACAGCTGCTTGATACACGTACTCTAAATACACAATTGGGTTTTTAAGAGGTCTAAGAAGCTGGTAGTTAAAACATAATAAATAATACATAATTATAAATAATATAACAAAAGAAATTTACAGACACTAAGCACTGTCTACTCAAGTTTTGTCTCAGCTATTTTGGGGAAAACAGACTTAACAACATTTTCTTAAATTATCTTTTCATTACAAGGATAAATTTCCTAACATTTGGGGCACACACTGTGCTCCAATATGAAGTAGGAAAGAAAAACCACAGAAGTGTCAGCCCCTTCACAGATAAGAAGCCAACTTCTCCAAATAGATTTGCTTTCAGGGTTTAATTTTAGCTAGCATAAATCCAAGCTTCAGATTTTCCATCAAAATTCACAACTTTGACATATCATTTGAGCATGTGATTTTAAACACAATATGGACATCACTGCCATAGAGTGAGTCAAACCTTGACATAGTCCAAAGTGGTCTGTCTTCCATGAGAACAAATGGGACAGTCAACCAAAATTCAGAAAATCCCACCTCTGATTCTTCATCAGAGGAATATCCTTGACAATAATCAGTTTCTAAAGAACTGTCATCCCAACTTGGTAACAAATCCCCTGCCATCTGCCACTTTCATTTCGAAGGACCTATAAGTGCCCTCACTAGGAAATCACCTTTCTTTGTCTGCAAAAACTGTTTTATCAGCTCTGCATATGTCTTTATGTCTCCTTTTTCTTGTATGACTAATTTATGATCTATGTCCTTCTTGGGCAGCACCAGCCTCATTAAAACTGACTCCTGTTGCCTTGACTGAGTGTGGCTTCAAAGGGAAAGCAACATCTGACTGCACTGGTTGACCTGAAACTTACTCTTTAACTGCAGCCCAATCAGCTGTCAGATTTCTATCAAAAAGGAGGCACACTGTAAGAAGGGAAAGGTCCATCTACACTACTTAATTAGATATGTTTCAATAAAGACATGACCTACTGTCTCTCTTCCCACCTGCAAGCACTATAAGTTTCTTTAACAGAACAGTAAGCTATTTTTGTTCTTCCACCATTTTTAAAATTTGAATACAATTCTGCAGGAACTTGAGAAGTAAAAGAATGAAAATATGTCAACCTTAATACTTACTATGAAAAATCTATATTTTTCTTGTGAATGCACAAGAAAGCATTTAAAATAGTAGACAAACAACCAAACAAGCAAATGTAGCAACTATTCTAGAAGTTCTGAGTGGCATCTTGGTCTTTTTACTCTAGTCAGTAGGAACATTTGTTGTGTAGAAGCACTGAAAATCAACACACTTTTGTTTATTTACCTACATATGGGTACTCAAGTTCCTTAGCATCAAAACTATCTGGACTTTCGCAAGTTCTAAATACCTCTTGCTTCTTACTTATGTTGATACATGTGTTAAAAAAAAACCAAAAACCACCAAACAGAAAAACCCCCAAAAAACAACAACCAAACAAACAAAAAAAACCCCCAAAACTCCAAAAACCAATTACACACATGATTCAGTGATGGTTTTAGGGATGAATTTGTGTATATTGATTTCTTTGGTTTGATGTAGAACTGACAAAACAACTCACATGGAAACAAAACCTCTAAGTGAATATGAATTTCACTGAAATGTAGGAACCTCATACTTTTTCTTTTTGGAGTGTTTCCATTCCCAAAAATAAATATCAATGGATAAAAATACGAGAAAAAAAAATGAAGTAAAATGTTGCAAAAATCAAGGTGTTCCAATTTGGAAAATGATAAAAGAAATATAACTTCTCAAAATTGATTTAGTTTACCAAATTCACACAGGTTTGATAAATCCCTAAAATGCCATATTCAGAGAATAATCTGTTCAGAAACACACACAAAGAAAACTGAATGAACGACCTTATCCCAAAATTGAGAATCTATGCTGTTATTTATTGTTGATATGCAGGGGACCTAAATTATGTATATGAGTTTCCAACCAAAGGAAAAGCAGCTCATTCCCCAAAGAACAGGAACATAAAATAAAAAACGTATTCACAAGCGTAAGTTAGTGAAATCCAATTGTGTGCATATATATAGTGATTACACTTTTTGTTGCTTGCTTTTACCACAGACTGACAGAGCTAAAACAAAAACTAATGTCTTTAGTTTAGACGGCTTACAACCTGAAGTTCTCATTCCAAACAGGCCTTAGTTTTATTCTTATGGTAGTGTTATTCAAGGAGACTAAAAGTCAGTGGGTTTCAAAGAAAAAGGGTTTGAACTTCTTCATATCCATTTACGGACATAGTGCATGAATGACAATGATAAGATGAAGCCAACCAAAAAAGACAAGACATGTTACAAAAACCCTACAGGCAGGTTAGTACACTGCAAGATACTCTCAGTAAGTTCCAGGAAACACATGCATAAGTCAGTGAGTGAAGTTATTATTTCAAGTGAAGTGATGGAAGAGAGTGTGCCTTAGCAGACTGCCTCTAAAGGGCTCAGCACAAAACCAGCATTCATAGCAGCAGCTGATGTGCCACTTTAAGTAAAACAGTTCCTTATAACTAAAATACTTAATGGATAGTAAGCTTCAACTCTCACATGCAGACGAATTGTTAAGTCTTTCATCAACCTAATCTTATCAAGATGTACCAACAGATAACACAGAATATTCGCTACGGTTAAACTGAAAATCTTCTTAGAAAGGACTGAACCGTAAAGATCAGCCACAAAAGGAATATTGTGGATCAGAAACTGAACCCAAGTGAAAATCAGCAGTCTTAATGAAAAAAGTAATTATGAAACCTCAGTGTATAGACTAGAAACTATCTGTGAGACAAAGGAAATTGTCTTTTTACTCTACCCTGCCCTGGTAAGGCTTCAGCTCAGAATCATCTCTGTAATGGGAAGCCACACTGCTAGAAATATGTTGAGCAGTTTGAGAGACTCAAGAGAAGAACAGTGAATATTGACCTAAAATCCATATTCTGTGACAGTAAATGAAAGGAATAGTCATTCAGTTTAGAGATGATATGACCGAGAAATGTAAAGGACCATTACAAAGAGATTAAACTATTCTCAGTAAGCATTCTGGATAGCTCAGAAAGAAATATGTAATTGCCACAAAGATGACACACTTTGGGAGAATTTCTGAAAGTAAGCACTGGAACACATAGCCTAGTCTGCATCACTAATTTTCTAAAATCCAGTTAGATGATCACGTTTCAGGAATTATAGTGTGAGTGTTCTCTTCTAGAGGAGGAGGATAGAGAGACATTCAGAGAATGGCTGGAGGATCTTCTGGTATCTTTTCATACTTTTTTATTAGAGAAGTAAATACTATTTACTAGAAGAAGATAGATATTAGAGAGCAACTTTTTAAAATGTTATTTAAATGGTAATTTTTTTTTTTTTTACTATATCTCATTTTCAGCAATCAGTCTTAGATAGAAAGTACAATTTAGAAAGTTCAGAAGAGCAGATTTTCTCCTCTCTCACTGTCTGTTCCTCTGCTTTGTTAAACAAGGCCCCTCATTTTGACACAATCATACTACTAATTCTGAAATGTATACATTTCTTTTGGCAACCTAGTCCCTCCAAAAAATAGGACTTTTAAGTAATGTCTTCATTTCTTCACTCTCTGAAAACAGTGTAAGAAATTCAGGGTTTCTTACTGCATTTCCCAGGTTTTTTTCATCTTTGAATTTCCATGTACAATGCAACAATATTCATTTATGACAAATGGGCAGAAGCATTAAATGTAGCTCTTGCATACAACATCCATGAGATATGTAAGAGATGTGACAGCCTGTATCCTTCCCACTAACCTAACCATTCTCCATTCCCCAAGAAAAAGATGCACTTGCATTATTGCACTAGCGCTATTGGTCTATGTTCAGTAATATCCCTGCTGAGTATTTGATTACATTACAACAACAGGAAAGAAGCATAGTTTCTTCTACAAGTCATGAATACACTAATACTTGTATAGTAATGAAGACCAGTAAAACCACCTTTCAAAAGCAGTCAGGGTGAAACTGTCCCTGGGACAGTTCAGGTCCTGTGTAACAGCTGGATGCTCACATGCTTCTATCTCAGAATAATGCTTTACACAGGGTAAAATATAACAAACAGCAAAACCAGCACCATTCCAAAGGGAGTCCCACTCTGAAAGCAATATAACGCTGGCCTGTGTACAGCAAAACACACAAGAGGAAAATCCACAGTCAATCCCTCAAGCGACAGCAGAAGCTACTATGTTAAACAGAGATAGCAGTTTGGACTCTGAATGATTCAATCAGTTTAGAAGAGGGAGGGGAAGCGTTATGTCAATTCATATTTGCATTTTGAGTTATTCTTGGGAAGTCCAGACTTCCAGGAACCCACTGCATGGGTCCCCCATGGGGTCACAACTCCACCCAGCAAACCTGCTCCAGTGTGGGCTCTCCACAGGGTGACGGCCTCCTTCAGGTGCATCCATCTGCTCCGGCATGGGGCCCTCCATGCATGCAGGTGGATGTCTGCTCCACTGTTAACTTCCATGGGCTGCAGGGGGACAGCCTGCCTCACCATGGTCTTTTTTCCATGGGCTGCAGGTGAATCTCTGCTCCGGCGCCCGGAGCACCTCCTCCCCCTCCTTCTTCACTGGCCTTGATGTCTGCAGAGTTGTTTCTCACACGTATTCTCACTCCTCTCTCTCCAGCTGCTGCTCCACAGCAGGTGGGTTTTTTTCCCCTTCTTAAATATGTTATCATACAGGCGCTACCATCATCGCTGATGGGCTCGGCCTTGGCCAGTAGCTCTATCGGATGCAGGGGAAGCTTCTAGCAGCTTCTTACGGGAGTCACTTCTGTAGCCCCCTCACAACCAAAACCTTGCCATGCAAACCAAATACAATGATACTCGTTTTTAATCTCTATCAGGTTAGCCATTGAGATGATGAAGGAGGTAGCATTTGTTTTCCCTAGCGTACACTCTATCGTTTAGCATGTTCACTGAAAGAAAGAAGAGTAACAAATAGTTTAACTTGCAAAACCGTCAGGTGAACCACAAGCATTCTGTGTACTATTATCAGTTCCAAAAATAGGCCTTAGGCCTAGTACTGTATCATTACTACCATTGTCCAGTGTTGAGTAACCTTAAAGCCTTCTTACAGAGCAAACGGTTCCAGCTAGAGGGCACAAAAGGTACTGCATTGGTATGATTCCTTTAGGACTATACATGCACTATTTAACGTAATGGGTTACTTTCATTTATGGGATACATTTGATTGGAAACTATTGACTTCCGTCACAGAGTCCATGAAAATGTCTAACCATAGAATATTTTCATTATACTTAGAAACCACTCTTTCCTTAACACTAACATTACCATAGAGAATCATCAAAACAAGAGTGACGAATGTAACGTCAGACCATGTCTTTCAGTATCCATGACAACACACTGTCATTCATAACTGAAAGTCAAGCCTTGCAAAGAGGGCCTCTTTAGCTGCCACAAAAAGTGCATGTGTCTGTGTCGAGTACAGTCATGTTCATGTGGATGGGCTGTTTCCCATGAAGGTATTCTCAGGGGAGTAAATATTGCTTTTCTTTCACTGTAGTTAGAAGATTCAGTAAACACCTATTTTTAGCACACAACAACAAGGAGGAGTTGATTCTGTATGTTATTATTATTATTTACTCTTTTGTCTTTGAAATTAAATACACTTGAAAATAGACAAGTTTTATGAAACACGTAAAGTATATTTTACTACCTTTTCCATGTGTTGGTTTTTTACCATAACTTTCCATGGCTTTGCACTTCTTATCCATGTATTTCATTTGTAATTTTTACTAGTATTATTTACTGATTTTTGGTGCATATGTATATCACGGTGCTGTTACTGGCAACATATTAATACATTTCAAAACATCAGTTGCTTCTAAGAAAAAATTCTAAGAACAGCAGCAAAACCTTGAACATTTCTTTTCCATCTCTGAGCTAGTCTTCATAGAACACATAATGCCTCTAAAAGAGACAGTGAAAACTACTAGCATTTCTTAACAATTTTCACTTTTGACAAATACAAGAAAGATGAGATACTACATTGGACAGATGTGTTGAAATTCTACCGCTAAGGATGGCATGCACTCTGATGAAAGGGAGATCAGGAAACTATTACAAAGGCACAAAAAGGTGAGAGATATCTGAAAGAGTATTACTAGCAATGTTAGAAAACTTTATTAGATTAGAAATTATTATAGAGAAAAAGAACTTTAATGTAACCAAAACCAGGATTCTAAGCATTTTATTGTCACATTCCACACCATTAAAAAAAAAAAAAAGTTAAGAGCACTGAACATTTATTGAACATATGCATTTTTTTTCAAAGGAAAGTGAGAATTAGGAAATACGGCAATCTATTTTTTACTTCAATATATGATTTAGTAAATATAAATGGGTTGAACATAAAAGCTCATAACTAGAGGGCTCTCAATAGTTCAACGAAAGATCCATGGCTTCTGTGTTGTATAATTTATACACCTCAGACAGAAGGGGCTTTTTACTGCAAATTAGTTTTTTTCAAATGGATATCAAAAATCAAAATCTTCTGGTGATGTACTCATCAAGAGTGCTGTACTCTTGCTTGAAATTCATGGCTTAAAACCTGTTCTCTCTAAAATCTCCTCCTCCTCCTAGAGGTGGAACTATATGAGTTTCTCCATAAACAATGGAGCATCTAAATTCTGAGGCAGGATATGACCTACCTGGGCCTCAGAAATTCCTTTGGCAATTGAGAATATCAAGTTCATGAAGACATATTTTCATAAATACATTGCATCTGTGCTGACTAGTCAGTTTTTAATTTTCTGTTGAACTGCGTTAATATGCACAAACTGTAAATACATAATTTCTCACATGCTTGTGTAATAAGTAACCTCAGAAGTTGTCACTGTCAGTGATTGTCTGTGCTAATGTATGAAAAATGAGATTCTTAAGCAGTGAGATAAATGGAAAAATGGAGGAAGTAAAAGGCTAAGTGATTTGACCAAGGTCAGATATGACAAAGTAGTGAAGTGAGTTTGATTTATGGCAGAGTCGGAAATCGAAGCGCTGACTTTTCAACTTCCATTTCTGCAACTTGCCAACTAGCCTTAATTTGCTATGCATTAAAGCTCTGGTGGAAGTTCAGTATCTTCATTTACCTTTTTCCTAATCTTTCATTTGTTGAGTAAACTGGATATAATAAGATCCAAAAAAAATTCCTGCACTACTATGTAGTATATTATATCATACTACTATAAATCATGTAAAATGAAGTAATCAGACCAAGTAAAGCCCTATCCTGAATTGTCTCATCAACATCATTCTCTCACATCACAATCTTCTTCATATGACCTTGGTTTACATTTGCCTCAAACGTAAACAAAGTCTTAAAGTCAAGATGTACTTGAGCTGCTGTCTCCACATCCAGTTTTGCAGATTCAATATAGCTAAAGAGATCAGTATGCATTTTGTTCCTATAGGATTTATGCAACTAAACCCCAACACTTTAGAGATGTTTCAAGCTCTAGCTGTTTCTGCTTTCCTCCAGACCATAATAATCCCAAATTGTTTTCCCAGAGAGAGTGAGGAGAGGTAGATTACTGAAGTCACTTAAGGACATCATCAGCTTCTTCACAAACAGGGCAATTCAACAGAATGACAGGCATATACTCCACTGCATCTCTAGTGTGTCCTTTGAGAAAGAAGCTGAGACTGCATTTTCTGTCAAAGATGTTTTATTGGAAGATATAAGTGAGGGAGGTGTTAGGCCATTTGGAGGGTTCAGAAAGCAATATAGCACATTCAGTCAAAGAAGGAAAACTTGATCCTCCAATGACCCTAATGCTTACTCCAGTCGATGAAATAATGTTTGCCACAATTCACCTGCTAAACCATCAGGCAGAGCAACAAGAAGAACAGATATTCTTAATGTCACTCAGGTGATTGGTCTATCTTGTAATTACTTTTGACACTAAAACCAACAGATTAAACAGTAGGAAATGACACAGCAGCCAAATTTCAAACACCTGCTACCCATTTCAGCTGGGTTGCTGAACCCCTCGAGAATCACACATCTGCAACATATGTAATGTCCAAAGAATCATTGCTAGAGTTTCTATTTTACTTGTTATGTTACAATGTTGTGTTTAGGGTTCCCCACCCCCCAAAAAAAAAAATCTTTAGCAAAATAAAAAATACAAGATACACACTCATGCAGGACTTTTAGGGTGAATGTGCAAATAGATCTCACATCCTTCCTCTCTAAAAAATTATCTCCAAGGAAAATCCTCCCTAGTCACTAGCAGTATAAGCCTTATGTGACTCCAAACTGCCTGATTCTACATGTATGTTCCCCTTTACCTTCTCAAGAGGTTATTTTTCTTTTTTTATATGGATACAATAATGTTTGGACTCCATAACTCCATTCACGTGGCATTTCTATAGAATATGCTCACCTGGAAAAAGAAACACGTCATCGCCAATTTTTATCATTCCTGGTGGCTGATCTCACAGATCTTAAATCTCACTGAAGGAAGAATGTGAATCTTCAACCTTGTTCGCAGAATGGGGGGAATCTTCCCTTTGGCATTAGGAGACACAGCAAGAGATTACTCTCCTCAAAACCCTACAGAAAATGAATTTACTTAAGTGATCTATGATCACTAAATTCAACAAAGAAAAAAATCTTAGTGCCACAAGCCTCAAAATGCGTATGTACGTAACTATGCATTTGAGTGGCACAATTAAAACCAGTGGTTCTACCTCTAAATATAAAAGTTAACGATGAAGAGTAGTTGCGGTGCAGAAGGTGAGAACTCAGAAGGGTGCTCCTATAGTTTCTATATGTGGGAAATGTGTTTTTTTTAAAACGCATACTGACAATGAAAATGTAGCAAAAACATTTCTATATGCTTTTGGAAGTTTTTTCATAATTTCTAATTATTTTTAAAGGAAGAAAATGCTAAAGACTCAAATCAGAACAGAGTATTGTAAACACTACCTCCTGGAGATCCTTCACATGAAAAGCCTATTACATGAGAGAATATTTATCCCTGTATGAGGTAGATAGTGGAAACAATCTAATATTTTATTATAAATGTAGCTGTTTGCAAATATTTGCTTTCCAAGGCCAACAAGTTAAAATACAGATGTTCTAAGAAGACAATTGATGCCTAATACTAGACTTAGTTTTAGAAATTAAGCTGTACAAATTTTCAGTTACTGTTATTTTTTTAGTGCCACGTATGCAATCTAGGTTTTCACCATTATGTGTATGTGTGACAAACAACAGTCTCATCCTGGGGAATTTTTACTTGATTTCATTTACTGCTAATTAACACCAACTTTTGATCACCACGTCAGGTATGGGGGAAAAAACCCACAATCAATCAAGCACTTCAGTAGACACCCTTCCACAGATTCAACCTAAGTCAATCACATCTCCCCACTTCCTAGTCTAAGCTTGCCTTCTTTTCGCTGCAGGTTACTAAATCCATCCCAATTCTACAGGGAGGTGATAGGCAGCATAGGATGTCAGGGTCACATGCACAATGGTTTCTCTCAAATGCTCGTTGGTTCTTCCTGGTTTCCCCTCCCACGCTTTGTTTCTTGCCTCTTTTCTCACATGCTCTTTGCTTCTTCAGGTTTTCCTGCAGCTCTGTTTCTTAGTGTCCCTGCTGCAGCATGGGTCACCCACGGTCTGCAGTTCTTCAAAGCTGTTCCCGCCCAGCATGGTGCCTCCTTCCAAGAGCATGTCTCCAGATGGGTGCTTCCACCCCCTCAGCTGCCTGTTTATTTCTTAATATGTTTTTGCAGTGGTGCCAGCACAACAGATAACATTGTGGTTAGTACTGTGCACCAGTAAACTTCACCCAAAATAAATTAACCAAACTCATCTTTAGGAGAGCAGGAGAAAAATTTTTCTCTACTTTATGATGCAATAGTAATTTGCATCTGTAGTTCTGCAACATTATATATAGCAGCAGGAGACATCCTGTGTGCTGTTGTCTCTCTGATGCATTGCACCTGTTGCTACTACCAGGAATAAGGACAGACTGGTAGAATGACTGTGTCTATGTCTCTTGTGATGCTTTGCATGGAAGATCCACAAAAAAAAAACCAAAACCAACAACAACCCCCCCCCCACACACACAACAACAACAATAAAACAAAACCCAAAAACCAACCAAACAAAAAACCCCCTCAACATATTGTGGGATTTACTGAAATAAGTGCAAAACAGATTTCTACAAGCAAAACCAGAATGGTGACAGAAAGACACTTTTGAGAGCTATAGGGAACCCAAAGTCCATATGGCTTAGCAAGAAGATTGAGAGAATGGAATATGATCCCACACTAGTTTTCACTCAGTAGGGTTATTGCCAATTTAGAACAGAATCTAAGTTCAAATTTACAGAAAAAAAAAAGATTTTTCAGACATTCAAAACTATTCATCTGTTGCAGATTATTGCTTTGAAAAGACACTGTGTACCTAGACATTTCCAGGAGATCAGGGGAGAAAAAAAATCAACAAAAATGCATATTGAGCATTGATATGTGCATTCTGTAATCAAAAATGTGCATATGTAATCACAAAACAGTGAAGACGCTTGTGGGCTTTATAGCTAGCAATGTCTTTGTTTTCTTGCATTAATCACAGGGTTCTACCTGAACTGTGACCCACAATCTATGTTCTGCTATTCAAATCCATTCATAATCAGCATTTAAAAATGGAATTGGGGAAGAGGGGACCTGTTTGGAATTCACGCACACATGTTTTCCTTTATGTTTGTCAAGAGATTTTAAAATGGCTTTTGCTAACCAAAAGAACAGCTAGACATGTACTCGACATTTCACTTATTTTTCAGTATTTGTAACCTTGGTGCAAATGTTTCGTATCTTAGATCATCTTGTATACTGGGATGCAGTTTGTGAAAAATTTATCTTCTGTGTTGCATCCAATATTTGGAGATTATACCACCTGGAATCTATTTATTCAAACACACCTGGTGCTGTCTCTCTTTTTAGGCTGTAATACAAATTAGCCTTGCCACTACCATGAATCACAATTTCTGGGCTGTAGAGAAGTCTGCTTACTTCTTTCCCAATATGTTACATACCAAATATTGTGGAAAATGACTGAAAATTCATGGATATCATGAAATCCCAGTAGCATTCTACTGGAGTTTCACTACTAATTTGAACAGGACTTTTATTTTGTTTTTTTAATGCTTGTTTCATAAATGTCAGCAATGGTGAAAAGGACTAGGCACTTTAAGTATCAGAATCCATACTTTTGTTACCACTGAGCATCTTTATTGTTTTGCCTTTCGTTTAGTTTTACTGTTCTCCAAACGCTTCCTCACCAGTCCACTTCCAGAAGAAACCACAAGCCCTCAAGAGGGGTTTTTTCCTACAATTAGATGACAGAAGGTACTTAAAACCCTGTGCATCTTCATACAAGTCTTTCTTCGGCAGCTCATGCAAATGCCCTCTGCTAGAACCTGAACATCAAAAGAAATATTTTAAATGGGCTCATAGTAGATTCTTCACATGAATTAAATAATTCTTTGAAAGCCAAATACCATAAAAATTGCAAGCCACGTAGAGCTGAATATAATGTCCATCATTAGAAGCAACATTAATCCATTTATCATCTCGTGATTCATCTTTGCCCTTCATTTCATTACAATGGAAAAAAATCTGTGATCCTTTCCCAGTACTGTGGCATTGTAAATTCCTATATTTTATCAGTCCACTTGTGGCCAGCCAATCGCTTTTCAGATCACTGAGTGAAGAAGTAAGTTTTATTTCAAAATTGCCAAATATTTAATATAAAGCAAGAGTCCAAGGGATGAAAATAGTCTCTCGCTACTACTGCCCAGAAATAATTCTTTTACATGCTATTTTTTTAATCATTCTCTCTGTAATTTGTTTCTATTTGTTATGCTGTCTCTCTACTATTGATTTGTCTGGAAAAGAAATTTAAAATCCTGGCAATTTTGTCCTCTGTCTGTTCATGAAGAATTAACAAAATGTAATAGGTGCATCTTGATCATCCATCTTGATCAAGTACAAGATTTTCTGGCCTGGAATATTCCCTTAATGGTTTGGGTGGGGTTTTTTGTGTGTTTTTTCCGTCTCCTCTCTGAATACCTTAAGGGACTTTCCAAAAGCAATTTGTGAGAACATTTCAAGGTTAGTTATTTGGGGCTAGCCTTCCTAAAATACCTCTGTTCTCATTTATCCTGTATTTTTATACCTTTTAGTAAACAAACCCCCGCCCCTCCCCCCCCAAAAAAAAAAAAAAAAAACAGACAACAAAAAATCCCCAATCCACCACCCAAAAATACCAATGTTAGGGGTAATCAAGATTCTGGCAGAACACACACTTCCTGCACAGATTTCCAACACTGACCTAACAATATCATTGAACTCCCAATGTAGCCTTAGTAGTAATCTACAACATTTTAACATCCATTTTCTCAGTTTGTCACCACATCCGATTGTCACACAATTCAAGCATGTTGAAAGTTATTGTAACTTTACACCCACAATTTCATGGTTACTGCTCCCATCAGACTTCACAAGTCTGACCACTTCTTCCTTCAGCACTAACAGGTCCTCCCTGGTCAGCTTCCTTATCACCTGTATCAAGAGTTGTCCTCGATGCTCATCAGACACCTGGACTTTAATGGTGTCTTTCCAGCAGATGTTCAAGTTCACAGTAAGGATCAGTGCTTGTGCTCATGACACTTTCTCCAGTTCCCCAAAAAGAGGCTTCATATACTTTTTCATCTTGATCAGATTGTCTATAGAAGATGCTTACCAAAATGTCACACACACTGATCCGGTCCTCGCTCTTGAGTTACCAAATGGTTCATCATCTATTCTGAAACAGAGCTCCAGGCTTCTCACTGGACAAAGCACTTTTCATCTTCCTCACCTTCCTGATCCTTTCTAAAGAGTGTATATCCATCCAAAGCAGCAGATTAATTATGCAATCTATCCTATCACCACTTTGTGATTCCAATGAGATCATAGCTCTGCAACTGCACATCAGCTTCTCATTTCTCCTGTGAGATTCCCATGCTGCAAGCATTCATGCAGAGCATAAATAAAGCTTAATAGAGGGAAATGCAAAGTCCTTGCATTTAGGATGAAACAACCTGTGCAATAGGACAGGCTAGACGGATGGAAAGAAGGACAACAGTAGTATGTCCTTGTGATAAAGATGACCTAAAACATAGGGGGTATGTACAATAATAGTTCTTGCGGTCAGCAAGTTAACAAAAGCAACCATTCCCCTCCATTCAGTATTTTTGGGACCACATGTTCCATACTGTGCTTTATTTTGAGATTTCTAGTCTAAGAAAGGCATTGCCATACCAGAATGGGTCACCATTCCAGTAAATCCAGCAAAGGGTCACCAAGATGACTGGGGGCTGGATCACCCGATGTACTAAAAGATGCTGAGAGAACTGGATTTGTTCAATTAAAAAAAAAAAAAAAAAGCTAATGTGGGATCTTATTGCCACCATCAACTGGTGAGAGGGTAGAGAAGATACATCCAGAATTATCTTGGAGGTACACAGTGCCAGGGTGAGAGGCAACAGACACAAGCTGCTACAAGGGAAATTCTTTCTGTTTTACTTTCTGTTTTACTTTACTAATTCTGACTTTACTGTTCCTGCTTTGTAGTTTCATGAAAAGTGCTGAATTTCCTTCCCACAAAACAGTGAAAAAGATCCCTGAAATTCCAAATTTCCTGAAGTTCCTATGCAAAGTCACACAATGCTGCATTAATTCCTCATCTGCCTAAAACTTAAAAAAGAAACAAAATTAGAAGTCAAAACCAGAACAAATCCATGTGAATATAATTCCTTGCTATTCAAACACCTGCTGTGTATTTCTAAAAAAAGTGGCAAGATAATTCTCAGTGTACCACTTCTTCCTCAGGATTTTTGTTTCCTGTAAAGAGCTAAAAAGAAGTAATAATGCTCATGAAAATGCCAACATACATTTTAAGGGGTTTTTCTTTTTTTTTTTTTTTTTAGAGGATAAAATGGTTGAAATATTTACCTATCTGGCAAGCAGTCACAAAATATTTTACATCCTGACAGACTTCAAAGCACTTCACAACTCTATAACAATAGAATCATTCCATTTACTACTGAACTGCAGCCAACTCTGAGACAGAACACAGCAGTGGTATAACAGCACAGATGAGCACTGTCAGCCCTTTAGAATAGTAAGTAGATGTAAATATCTTATCTATTTACAAACCATAGGGTGCTCTGAGACAGGCAGGGTAGAATTAGCCAAACTTCTAAATAGCAAAGAAAACAGAAATAATATTCCTGTTCTTTGAGGGGTTTTTTTGGTTGGTTGGGTGAGTTTTTTAATGTGGAATCACTAGAAAACATTAGTAGGGATACATAAAAGCAGATGTATTCTTATTCAAATGAATCCTGGATTTGATCTGAATTTAGACAAAATTAATTCCATCTACTGAACTCATAATAGGTTCCCTGTTGAAGGTCTGCAGTTAAATCCTGATCCATATTGGACAAAGCTACTGAATTTCTTCTGATCCCAGCTCAGAAATATTTTATTTTTCCACTGAGCTTCTTGATGTCCCTCAGTGAAGCCTAAGTGATATACACTCTTGGTATTTAAAACATACAGGACTCAATCTCTTGCTTAAATATAAAAGTCTAATACTATTTGACATACTCCAGGATTATGTGAGACATTGTCAGGAGTCTGGCAGATATAACAGGATCTATGGGAGACTCATGCCCGTCTGGAAAGGCAGCTGGAGGCTAGATTTAGGCAACTAAATCAAGCTTCCACTGCAAACTCTTAAAAAGCAGCAAGCTGGTGCTACATACATCACTTCTTTTCTATAGTTTCTGCCCATCTTATCTAGTGATGCAAATAAATAGAAATTATTATGAAAGTGCCATCATAATTTTTGTTTGTTTGTTTTCAGAGACTGGAAGGACTTCCTACAAGTGTATCTGTTCAAAGTTACTGATTTCACTGGCAAAGTCCTTGTTAAAAAATGTGTCGTTGACAAATTAAGTCATCAGAATCTTAGTTTGCATTATAATTAGCCAGACATAGTTTTATAATTAGTAGGAATAGATTAATACTGTACCGATATTTGTCATGTGACAGATGTTAGAAGCATTAGCTGGTACACTAACTGGTAAGTATCACTGTTCAAAATTGAGTGCAACCAGACTGAAGATGTATTTAACTGTAGCCACAAGGACTAATGTTTTAATTTAATCATTCTGCAAAGACAGTTGAAGATGGATTATAACTAATACAAGAATTACAATTAATATTCTCCTATCTTGTGACAGTTTAAGAGTTAAATGTTGCTAATCTGAAGACAATAAATACTGCAGAAGTACTAGCAGTCCATTGTTCAGCCACGCAGCCTATATCCTTAAGTTAAATGTGTTGCGAAGAATGAAAGAAAAAGTAGTTTAGGTTTAACTTAGTTTGCTACATAAGAATCTTTTTTTTTTCCCCTTTCAATATCTTAGGAGATCTAGTTTCTCCGAGTCATTCAACACCTTTTTTCTCCTACTTCTGTCTCTCCATCCCCTGCCTTTTCCCTAATTTTAGCAGGTAAGTCATGAATCCTATCATATTCATAAGGTCAAGGGATCTGCTACCAGCTTCTAGGTAAATATGTACAAGAAAATAGTGTTACAGAAAGACCAGATGACACAATAAGAAGTTGCTCCCAAAGATTCACTATATTGTGCATCATACGTACTCTAACTGTAAAAACTTCTTTTAGTATGTCATACTTAAGATGCAACACTTTTTTAATAGCCAGAATTGGTATGAGATACTTTGATACTTTCATACTTCTTTACTGTGCTAGAATGGTTCCTAAAATTTAAAATTAGAAAGATTAAAAGACAGATTTAACAATAATCTGTCTTACCTTCTAAATGGATACATGAATTGGATAAAAGATGATAAAGATGGAGGTATCAATTCAAAAAGTATGGTAAAATATGCATCTAGCCATCAATCTTTAGGCAAACTACTTTATCTTAAAACTCTGGAGGTTTTCTTTCATTTATGGAAAAGACCTAAAACAACTGGCTTTCCTCTCATAGACTGTGTTAATTCACTGTAGTTGTAAAAGAAATTTTTAAAGGCTATGCATTGAAAAGTTAAATATTTATATAATAAAAATAGAGCCTGCTATTTTTCCACTAAGGGATGGAAATATCTTTGATGCAGTTCAATCTGAACAAGCTACCTCAGATTTTTTGCTTGATTTTGAACTTACTCTTAGATGGACATACAAACAAACAAAAATTAGGTGTATTTTTTAAAGGACATGAATGAGTTTGGTCATTCTACCAGGATATTAGCAGCCAAAAAGTGTAAACTCTTATCAAGTTCCTCAGCATCATGGCACCTCAAGTGCCCTATTTGAAAATGAAAAGAACAATGGTGTTTAGCTACCTTATTATCTTTAGATAGTATTTTAAATGCAAAATGTTGTAAACTGATCACATAGGCAATGCATTAACTATGTACAGCTGAGAGCATTACCTATTACTTTTTCAATATATCCTGTCCTTGATTCTAGCAAAAAAAAAATAAAATCTGAGTACCTGGACTGCTTTTTGTAGAAGGCTGTCTTAGGGGAGCAGTCTACCACCAACTCAAAAACTCAGAGCAGCGATTTTCCCTTTGAGAAACGAACGTTGTATCATGTCCTTTAATACTGAACACAGAAACTCAGGCTAACTTTGATGTGGTGCCGAGAACAAAACAAGAGCTAAGCAAGCAAACCAAAACAACACGCTACCATCAAAGACAAGTTTTCTGGTTTGGGGAAATTTTTAATTAGGAGATATCTCAGTGAGATCTCAGTGCTGGAGCAGGACACCAGCAGGGTGAACAGCACAGAGCACTGTAAAAAGTCCCCAATACCCTGAAAAGTTTTCCAGTGAAGACTGCTGCTGGAGAGCAGTAGGAGGGGTGATTCACCTGTCCATCGGTACCCCTCGGTGCAGCGTGCACTGTTCAGTGAGGCCACAAAACCTGTCTGTCCCCCGAGGAACTGCATCTGTGTTTGTGCTTTTATCTTCTGTACAAACACAGAGACCCACAGAGTAACTGTTCCAATATTCTGACCCAATTCTAGAAAGACTTTCCTTGCAGATAAAACAGTTTCTAATTAAAACTTCATGTTGCTTTTTTAATTGCTTATTGCAGTTTGTCTTCAGGTTAACATGAACTCCACTGAAAATATTTTTCCTTTGGAAACGTATTCTCTTTCCCTAGATATATTGTATGGCCTATTAGATTATTTGCTCTACAGACTATGCTGTACTACTGTTCTTTCTTAAAAAGGAATTGAATGTTGTGGGTTTATTATTATTAATCTGTAAGGCCTTTCCCCCTCTCTCTCCAGAATTAATGCAAGAAAGAAAGCACTACTCCATGTATAAACTGTTTTCAAGGTCTAAAAGTGCATTCCAGAATTAGAACAATAAACTGGTTTTTTCACTTTTTTTTTTTTAATTTTAACATCTTAAAGCCACAGTGACTTAATAAATTATGCTAAAATTTAAATAAAGTATTTAAGTCCAAACAGTTCTTATAGCAAAGGACAAAAAAAAAAAAAAAAAAAAAAAAAAAAAAAAAAAGGCTGGCTGAAACATCTTCTAGCATAATTCTGCTTTCTACACTGGGCTATGTCTGTCTTTGTAATCATTAATCTTGTTAACTTGGTGAGCAGTCAAATTAACTAAAAAATTAATTGAAATGCAGCAGCCAGCTACTATGAGTTACACTAAAACAGGACTTTACCAGAGATCTTTTGGTATCTGAAAATAAGTGGCAAGACTTACAATGCCAGAAACTATGATTTTCCTGTTTGAACTCAGATAACGTAAGCTACCAATTCAAATGCCAAATGCAAAACAATACAACACATATATAAATATTGTATACAAACAAGAGACATGTGGTTTTAATTTGAGTCAGTTTCAAAATTTTGAATGGTTGTGCATAGCACAAATTTGCTAGGGGCAAGGATACGTGTGTGTTGTTTAAACCAATAAATAAAGTCCACAACAATATCAGATTCAGTGAAAGCCCAAAAGTGAAAGTTTGTTCAAATTCAACTCTCAAAGGAACAGTGCAAATAGTCTAACACAGTACAGCAGTATTAGAAGAATATAATCAACACGCTGAAGAGCTCCAGGCTATCAATCAACTGTTTACCTCTTGGTTTCTTCATTTATATGGAACAAGCTACTGTAACCATCTGGTGACTGCAGTGCTGCTTAAACAGAACAAATAGAGGGATGAAGAATACTTCCTCTTAAATGCCTATAAAATCTGCAGTAATTTGGTTGTGGAGATGGAGATTCTTCAGTTTCATAAACAAGGTTTCAGTGGGTTAGGCTTGAGGAGCGCTGATAATTTCAAAAAACTTGCATTGCATTTTTATACGATGTACCTGATCTGCAGATAGAGAAAGGATTATAGTCTTCAGAGCAGTTGATTGATAATTTCACCAGCACAAAAGGCATCATAAAAGAAAAGAAGGACAATTACAGAACTGCTGAACTTCATGAAAGAGAGAAAATTGTAAAGCATAGACATCTGTGGCTGTGGCTGAATGAAGCATCACTCGTTCTTGTTGTGAGCACCAACATAGGCCATCTCCTTTCTCTGCATAAAGCAGCCTGTTCTGCATGCTCCAGTATTTAAAGAATCTAAACAGTGGGTTGTCTTCTTTTTCAGTCTCAGAGGAAGTACTATGAAAGACCTTTGTTTGATATATGACATCTGGTAGGTCTATCTTTGCTTCTGCTGTCCTAAATTAGCTAAAACCACTAAAAATTTTAATTCTCAGGTACTTCTGAATTCAAGCACCTTTTCAGCAGATTTCAGATGCTGAAGTATGCTAAATATGAGCAAGGTAGAACATGAAATCTTGACAATATAGGATCCTGCTCTTTTACAAAGCCTCCAATATTCCAAGGGAAATAGCAAGGAAGATAGCCATAATACACAGTTTTGGCACTTAAAAATGTCATTTTCATCTTTGAAATTCCAACAATTCAATAGAACTCAAAAGAGTTACCAATGAAGAACAAAATTAGCTGTAAAAGTTCACCCCATCTCAGACCTTCTAAAGTGCATTATGAAGTGAATTATTAACAGATGAAATTTGAATTTCAACATTTGTAAAATAATTCAGCCCTGTGTAACAACGGGTTCTCTGAGGATTCCTTCAGTTTTGCTTATTAACCTCTGGAAGTAGAAGTAAAGAAAAAATTTCTAGCACTGATCTGAAACAGTTTTTCCCTTTTATACGCCTACTTCAGTGCTGACCATATGGTTACAATCCTGTCCTTTTAATTGCTTTTCACTCTCCAGGGTTTGTACATGTTATTGAAGAGCTGCCATACATCACCCCAGAGGAAGAGCTATGCTTCAGTTTTGGATAATGTACTTGCCGTAGCATCATAACTTTTTACAGTTATTTACGTTATCAGCAAAGTCCTTAAGGACTGACCCCTTCTGAAATACAAGACATTTACATAGTATCAGCTTGTTACATCCATTTCTACTATTAATCTCTTTAGTTTAATAATTGTATTTAATGTAAGTGACTTGGACATCAAGAATAAAAGAAAGTTAATAAAATGCGATGCTCCCAATATGCTCCCTACATGGAATAGAGATCCACTGCTCCACAGGCGTTACCACATTCTCTTTTCAAACTATGCCCTATTGGCTGAACTCACAGAGGACTGTAAGACCATTTATATTTGCCTACAGTCTGTCTACCAAGAACTCTCCTGAACTTTTAAAATCATCAACAGATACTTTTTTAAGTTGGTCCCAACTGTTCTGATATTTTCAATGAGAACACTCAGCAGAACAGCTGTTTGTACTCATGTTTGTAGCTTTCCTTTTGCAGTTATTCTAGACCAGCTGACTGAATGGAAAAATGAAGAAAAATCCTCTTTTCTCTCAGAAAAGTAGAGAGACAGCCAGAGACAGAGGACAAGATTTTGCATATCAAAATGCCAGGGGTTAGAGGAAGAGAGGCAAGTAGACAACAGAAATATACCTAGGAATGCAGAGGTCAGTGAATCCAGCTTCTTGCTGCCAAGCAACCAGTCATAATTATCAGAAGCTGTCAAGCATTCTGTTAAGAATTATTAGATTTCTCCCTTTTCCAGAAAGTTAGCTTTTTGCTAGCTAGAATATAGAACTCCTCTTTAAAATATATCACCTAAATATATTCATGCCTAATTTCTCCATTTACTTATCTGCCAGCACTGTGCTTTAATAGTTTTTTTTTTTCCCTGCTCTGGCACTTGTGGCTTCATGCATTTAGAGAAAATAAGCACATTCTCTTCTCACTTCTCATTTTTCTACATTAAATATGTCATCCTCTTCCAGATCTCCCTCATAATGGAAGCCACTATTCTGAGTATCATAGATGCTATTGTTTACTCTAATTTGAAATCATTACATGAATATGGAACAGATAGAAGAGACCTTAACATATAAATGTACTACTGGATTTGTATTTTTCTGCCTCTGCTGGAAATTCCTCCTTCACTGTCCAGAATATTTTAAGATTCAATTTGCCTCTGGTGATCCTACAATCACCTAACTCCCACTCAATGAAGTGAGAATATTCAAAACTGCTTTCCTATTGATACATGCTGATATTAGCTGTAAAAAAAAAAAAAAAAAAAAAAAAAAAAGAAAGAAGGAGTAACGAAGCAAAGAAAAAAAAAAGCATTGTCTCTCCATCAAATATTAACTAAACAAATCAGACATTAAGAACACAGTAGAATTTCTAAACATTTATACCCTTATGAACAATACATGGCCATACATAAGCATATAATCTTAATGCTGATTTCTTTACAAGGATGGCTAGACTTTGCTGTATATCAAGCAGTGTATTCATACTTCAGATTGTAACGGTATCTCTGCCTATGTCAACAATAAGTGAATATTGATCTCATAAATGAAAAAGAAATATTGGATAACAATTACCTGGTATAGCTAATATTGAAAAGATGACTCTTTATAAGAATGGTGGGAAAGAATCCATAAACCTGAATTCTTTTAAATTGCCCTGTAAAAATTGTACAGTACTATGAAGTAAAAGTTTAATTCAGCAAAGATATGAAAGTTGGTCCGCTACTGTAAACTACAACCAGTTTAGGTTGCAAGAGTAAAAGCGCATGATTCAGGAGTTCGGAAGAGTCCAGAGGAGGGCCATGAAGATGAGCAGGGGGCTAGAGCACCTCTCCTATGAAGACAGGCTGAGAGAGTTGGGATTGTTCAGCCAGAAGAGAAGGCTCCAGGGAGACCTTACTGCAGCCTTCATGTACCTAAAGGGAACCTACAAGACAGTTGGAGAAGGACCATTTACAAGGACACGGAGTGACAGGACAAGGGGTAATGGCTTTAAGCTGAAGGAGGGTAGACTTAGATTAGCTATTAGGTAGAAACTCTTCTCGATGAGGGCAGTGAGGCACTGGAACAGGTTGCCCAAAGAGGTTGTGGATGCCCCCTCCCTGGAACTGGTTAAGGCTAGGTTGGATGGGGCTTTGGATCCCCTGGGCTAGTGGAGGGTGTCCCTGTCCATGGCCAGGGGCTTGGAACTAGATGATCTTTGAGGTCCCTTCCAACTCAAACCATTCTACAATTCTGTGAAGAGCAATGGGAATCACTGCTGCTCTTTGGGTCTGTTTTGGCTAAAGGAAAGTATTTTTAATGGGGTTTTAGCTGTTTCTGTGAAATGTATATTAGGGTAGCAGCATTTCCCTAATGGACAGATATTTGAGTAAGACGACCATCAAAGCAGCATATCACAAATAGCACAAAGTATATTTCGTGGTCTGTACAGACATAAAAAGCCAAAAACTGGAAATATTTTTATATGAAATAGCCTCTAATTACAAAATTTCAACCACACTTAAGTGCCTCTGACACAAAGTGGTTGTGAAGGCATGAAGCCATGCTATGAAGGGCTCCTAATACCACACCTTTAAAAAAAAAAAAAAAAAGTAGCCCCTTTATAAAGGACAAAATAGGATCTATTATCAGATGAATAATGCAACCATGATGAAATCAAAGAATACTTATCAGCTGTCACAGAAATTCCTTTATTAAATTTATTGATAGTGTAGGTTTTTTGATCCCTCTATAATTTGTTTTGTTAACAGCATTAAGTCAAGTTTCATACAGAACCATGTGAGTAGCATCAAGAGGTGAAACTA
This sequence comes from Balearica regulorum gibbericeps, assembly GCF_011004875.1. Classification (NCBI taxonomy): domain Eukaryota; kingdom Metazoa; phylum Chordata; class Aves; order Gruiformes; family Gruidae; genus Balearica; species Balearica regulorum. The sequence continues at coordinate 47,137,853 of NC_046188.1, read as the reverse complement.
AAACCAGATTTAAATCCAACCTGACAAGCATTTAGATAGAACTTAAATCTAATCATGTAGAAGCCTGCCAACATTCAAGTGCCTGATGTGTATCTGGTCTTTACACACCCCACACATACTGCCATGACAGAGCAGTCACTCCCCTCTGCTCCTCACAGGAGACAGCAAGAAACAAGGTGTAGGAGCCACTGGGAAGCTGCCAGATCTCTGACATTAGATCAGCAATTTTACTCTGAATCAACATAAGTTTTTTAGTATGTTCCAGTTTTGCTTGGAAAAGGGAATATGGCCTCAGTATTTCTCTGCTCAGGTCTTTCAAGTGAAAGACAAAGTGGGGTGATCAAAGAAGGGTGCTGCTTACCTGCAATTGAAAGTAGGGGGAATGCACTTCTTTGACCTGTAAAATGACACAAAAATAACTGCCTTTCAGTGTGCTCCTGTTAAAACCAATAGAGCTAAACTGTCAGTAGCTCCATATTGCCAACTTATCCACCCACATGGTCTTCCAACTGTAGTATTTGTTTTCAGAGCCACAAAAATATGTGAAACATAACACTTCAGACATTACAAACCTTAAATGCTAAACACAGCAACTGCTGCAAAAGATTTTTGAGAATTTAGTATACTGGTTTATTTCATGTAAGAAACATCACTAATGATTAGAGAAACTCTAAAAAAGGGACAAAGTAATTTGTTACATAAAACTCTATCATTTAGCAAGTCCTGTATCTCTATGAGTGTTATTGTTTATTTATATTTTTACAAAATATAATTAAACAAGTGTATACTTAAAAAGAAATTAAAACTATTTTTTGGATAGTATTTTGTTAGGATTTCTCAGTTGATTAAATCACGTCTTCTTATCTTCTCCTTAGGTTTACCATAATTAAGGTGGGCTTTAATCTTTCTTGCCGATACCCCAAGTAAAAAAATGGAGCATCTGGTAAAAAATTGTATTTGCGTCTTCTGCACAATAAATGCTAAATAAATGCTGGATGGGCAAGTAACCTATCTACTATTCTGAAAATCAGCCTCAAGAATGAATTTCCTGAGAAATGAGATGATTCAAAGGGGGTAGCCATCCATTATATAAAGCTGTTGACATGTAACTTTTTAGTATATTTTCTTAGGAATGTTCCAGTTTCTACAAAATACGCTCTCTTCCCTCTTATCTATCTGAAGATTATTATTTAAGTGATGGCAAATCACTGCCCTATTTATAAAACAAATGCACTGCGTGCCTCTAAGTCTCTTGATCTTGGTTGCATTGAAGATTTTTCTATTACTGTTAATAATTTAAACACAAGATCTGTTCTTTTTACAGATGTGTTTTTTCCAGCTGCTACACTGAGATAGTGCTTCAAGGAAGAGGCACTTCTTCAGGCTACCTGGGACAATCAGCTCTGGAAAAGGGGCATTATTTGCCAACAAATGAAGTTTCTGTTCTCTTACACCGAGCTCTCACTTTCTGGAAGTGTTAATTCTGCCTAGACATTAGATATTGGAAAATCACTAGTCCATTTTAAAAACAATATTTGCTGTGGTCTATTCTGAAAGGCTTTTTTCAGTTCCACTTTAAAAAAAGCCAAGGACAGCAGTCCCATTATATTTCATCTTTCCTGGGAATATCAGTTTGATGGCATCAAAACAGTTTTCACCATCAGGATTTACGTCTTATTTTCTTCATTCTTAACTCTTAGAATTACTATAATTAATATGAACAGAAACTAAAAAGACACACACCCCCTTAAATAACTGCTACATGGTTTTGCATTATCTGTTTTTATTTAGTATTCTGACTTTGTTTTCCTCACTCTTTTCAGCATTTATTTACAGTTTGTCACAACCAGATGTGACAAATATTTGCTGACAGTTTCAAAAGCAGTTAGTGTTAACCTACCTTCAGCTGCAAAAGAAGCTGCATATAAATAAAAGTTATATGCTTCTTCAGTGAAAAACTCTGCAGAAGGCAGTTTCCGCTTTGGAGGAAGATGGTTGTGCACCTAACCCTCCAATAACACCAATGGGTTAACTATATTCAAAGATGATACAACTGAGTAGCAGTCATTTAATCTAGAGTCATCATGGGACTTTTTTCCTTTAAAAATTCAGCACTACTATGTTTTGAAGTTAGCTATTACTTTTCATTGACAATACAGGAAACTACTTCATTTCTAACAGTTTTCTGAGAATAGTACTGGTCTTCCTATGCAGTTGTAATCAGTATTCAAGCTTTTGGACCCTGCCCCTTTTAGTCTTCATTCTCCATTGTGTCACACAGCAAAGTTTTACAACGAAACAAACAAAATGTAAAAGGTTTGAACAGTGCAGTTTATGCAAATTGGAACTTCGAGGTTTTCCAAGACTAAACATCTAGAGCTGTGCTGGGCAGTATGTGAACTACCTGAGGCAACTATAAATAGCAGCCAAAAAAAACACCCCACAAAAAAAAAGAGAGAGACAAAAATCTGACAGCTTTGAGAATTCTTAAAGATATTCAAGACCTCTCTGACTCTCTGACAGTTTGTCTCTAGATTGAAGACTTCTATGTTCAGTAGAATTGCATGTGTATTGCTTCATAACCTCATTTTTCAAATCTTTATATTTAAAATAAGGGGGAAAATAATTTATTTTTCATATGCAGAGAAATGAAAACCAGGGGGGAAAAAATGTCCTTACTGATATGAACTTACTTAGCAACGAAGAAACAGGGTAGTTCAATAGAATACCCTGGAACCAATACAATACCCTAGGGTTAGGGTTAGGGTTAGGAAGAGATCTCCTCTGCCATCTGGTCCTGTTCTATCCTACCACAGCAAACTTGTGTAATCTCTTACCAAAACTGCAGGGCAAGAGGTAAAATATTTATGTGTCTTTCAGGTTTTGATTTTGTCACATCAGTCTTTTTTAAAAGCTATTCCCTTTGGTCTGACAGTTAGAAATGTTCTTTGCTTTGAGTGCCTAAACTTATTTAAAGCCAATATATACTCATTTGTAATTGTGCCAGCATTGTTTCTTAGCTCTCATCTAGTAATTCACCTCCCATTATCGCTTAGACCCCTGTATTGGGTCTGGCTGAGATGGAGTTAATTCTCCCCACAGCAGCCCTCATGGTGCTGTGCTGTGTATTGGTAGCTAGCAAACTGTTGATAACACACCAGTGTTTTGGCTACTCCTGAGCAGTGCCAGCACACATCAAGGCTCGCTTTCCAACATTTCTTTTTCCCCAGCAGCACGCTGGGGCTGGGCAAGATCTTGGGAGGGGACACAGCTAGGACAGCTGACCCAAACTGACCAAAGGGATATTCCATACCATATGACATCATGCTCAGCAATAAGAAACTGAGAATAGGGGGAGGAACAGGGCGGGGGCATTTGTTGGTTTCGGTTTTTTTACAATGTTTGTCTTCCGGAGTAAGGGGCACGCATACTGAAGCCCTACTTCCCAGGAAGTGGCCAGATAATCGCCTGCTGATGGGAAGTAGAGAATAATCTTTGCTTTTTGCTTTGCTTCCACGCGCGGCTTTTTGCTTTAGCTACATTAAACTGCCTTCATCTCGACCCACGAATTTGGGGTTGTTCTTCCATCTTCCTTTCTCCCCTCCCTACCTTATTGAAGAAGGGAGTGATAGAGCAGCTCTGGTGGGCACCTGGCCCCCAGCCAGGGTCAACCTACCACAGTCTTTTTTGGCGCCCAACGTGGGGCTCGACAACAGCAGTTTAGTATTAAGGGTGCTACAGCTATAGTAGTGATTAAGTTGCAAGCTCCTGTGCAGGTCATGGGGTTTGTTAGCTGTGCTGCTTATCTGTATTTTGCTAAACTTAGGAACATGCTGATACAAACAATGGCTGCTCTGTGCTTTGGCCTAATGTTGACAATCTTACTGTGCTGGGGGAGCTATTTTGTGGGGAAGATGAAGGAACTTGGGAGCATGCTAGTACAAACAATGGTTATATGCATGGCCCTGGCATCGATGTTATTGCTGTGCTGGGGGAGCTATCTTGTGGAGATGACGGGGGAATACATCTCTCTCTCTTTACCTGGGTTTGATGTGGATGGTTTCATTATGCAGGCTCCTAAGGTCCTTGATCACCCTTATGTAAGCTCATTAATATTACTAATTAATACTGCTGGCATATTACAGGTGTTGTGGAGTTTGGTTTTGTCCTGGTTTAAGGGGAGACAACTTTTGAGTGAGGCAATACTGAAATGTGCCCTGAGGCAGCCGGTCCCTGGGTGGAAGGGTGTGTGGAAGGATTTGGGCAGGTTCCTAGGGCGATTATCACCTCCTATAGCCTGGGACTTCACACCTGAACAACCCCCTTGATCTTTGCTAGAAAAAAAAACAAAACCAAGTTCTTTTAGATTCCTACCACAAATAAGATTTCCTTTCCTCTATTTACTGTCATGACTTAACTCCAGGAATTTTCCAACTACAGTTAGTTTTTATTGCTTGTGATAGGCACAACTGTACAGTATTCTATATATAATCTCACCAATGCCCCATAAAAGTCTTCCTCATACTAGATGATTTACAGTGAGTCAGATCTTTCTCTATCACAACTGAATAAAAGCTTTAGCAAAAAATATTATTTGCTGTGACCCTAGTGCAAGACTTGCATTTTACACTAATGAATTCCATCCCATTTCTGTTTCTCCAGTTTGTAAAACCACAGGATTATTTCTGTATATTAAATCAGTCTTTCATTGAATAGATGGACTTTTTTTTTCTGATTTTGTGTCATCATCATATCGTTAGCACACTGAACAGCATTTTTAATGACAAAGCTATTATCATAACTTTCCTCCAGATTTATGCTTCCATTTAACAAATTCCAGTCCTTGCCCTCCTTAAATTTTTTCTGTTCAATACAAGGTGAAGCAAATAATTGCGGGATCTTTAAAAAATCTTTAAAAAATATATATAAATACATATATTTAAAAAATATGTCTGCAAAACACCAAAATGAATGACAGAACTGCATAATTTCTGATTCAGTGACTTTTGGAGAACACATCTATTGATTCTCAGACCTTGGCCTTAACATTATTAGTAGCTGTTCTTCACTGGCCTCTATATGTGAAGTCAAAGTCTTCTGTAAGAACATAATTCCCACTCATACTTAGCTTTCTAATAACTTTCTACTTATGTAAGGTAACCGACAATTAACTTTACTGACAATTGCTGTTTTGGCATTACTTTCTCTTCAGTGTTCATCCATCTACCGAGTAAGGTTCTATTAGGCCTGTATTTATACATTTATTCTGTATATTAAAGCAAGCTATACAAATGTACAAATCTCTCTAAACTTCTGTCTTCTCTTTCCTTTTCATTTAAAGGTTCTTATAAGATATGTAGACCTCAAACCTAAAAATCTATAAAGATATTTCAAAGATTATACAATTAATCATACTACTAAATATTAATCAACTGTATCCTGGGTTGCATGAAAAGAAGTGTGACCAGCAGGTCAAGGGAGGTGATCTTCCCCCCCTCTACTCCACTCTCATGAGACCCCACCTGGAGTACTGCATCCAGCTCTGGGGGGCCCCAACATAAGGAGGACATGGACCTGTTGGAGTAAGTCCAGAGGAGGGCCACGAAGATGATCAGGGGGGCTGGAGCAGCTCTCCTATAAAGACAGGCTGAGAGAGTTGGGGTTGTTCAGCCTGGAGAAGAGAAGGCTCCAGGGGGACCTTATAGCAGCTTTCCAGTACCTGAAGGGGCCTACAGGAAAGCTGGAGAGGGACTGTTTACAAGGGCATGTAATGATAGGACAAAGGGTAATGGCCTTAAACTGAAGGAGGGTAGATTTACATTAGATATTAGGAAGAAATTCTTTACTGTGTAGGTGGTGAGGCCCTGGAACAGGTTGCCCAGAGAGGTTGTGGATGCCCCATCCCTGGAAGTGTTGAAGGCCAGGCTGGATGGGGCTGGATGGGGCTTTGGGCAACCTGGTCTAGTGGAGGGTGTCCCTGCCCACAGCAGAGGGGGTTGGAACTGTAAACTAAGTAAAACCATATGCTTGGGTTAATGCTTAGGTTATAGTTTAATTTAGGGTTAAATATACTGCATTGGTCTTCTAAGGAGGACCATTGATTGTTAGCTGATTTACTTTGTGAAAGTAAAAGACTGATAAAGGGGGAACATCCTGCCCCAGAAGGCCCTGAATACTGGATGATTGTCAAGAAAGCATGAAGTCAACAAAAATCTGAGGTAACTGGGGAGTTACCTTTACCTTAGGCAGCAGGGGGAGATCATGACCATCCACTCAATTAAAAGACTACGGAAATTACCCCCACACCCTCCAGGAGCATGTGTGCTAATTTAAATATGTTTAACCAATAGCAGGTGTTATAGTAATTACTAACCAATGAGTGTAAATTTAGGGAGATTTTGTCTAATCATGAAACAGAATAAATACGTTTTAGTTCCCTTGCGTAGTGTGCTAGTTTTGTGGAATTACCACCTAGCACCCATCTCTGCGCAGATATGAAATTAAAAAATATCTCATCTCTGTGTGTAAGATTGGTTTATTGCACATCAGGTACTGAACCCTGTTTGTGGGACAACAGAACTACATGATCTTTAAGGTTCCTTCCAAACAATTCTATGATTCTATTACATGATTCTATCATAATTTCTCATTTTCCCTTTTCTTAGTCTTCTCCTCCAGTAAAAAGAAATATCAGCAAAATACACAATTATTAAAACATTAAATCATCATCATGTTATATATCATTGATATGTTCCTTTTACCTGATGTTTGATAAATGAAGGAGTGCTGACTCCAGAAAGAAGCCTAATCTGAGAAATAACATTCAGGAGAATGATCTGGAACTACATTACCAGCTCTGATGGAGAGAAATATACGCCATGATATGCTCCTGCTTGTCAGAAGCAAACCTATATCACATTTAAATCTTGAAAATGAGGTGTACTGCTTTTCCTTTTGCAATTCATTTCCAGTTGTGTAATCAAGTACTATCACAGCACTAAGAGTGGTCTCAGTATGATCCGATGGGCACGGAGAAGGTTCTTTTCTCAGGGAGCAGCAAATCTACATTAGAGCGATACTCAGACATGTTTCCAGGGTGCTTGCCATCCAAAGCCCGTTTTGGGGCTCTCAAGGGTGAACAGTATTTCCTCCCTGACCTGGAAACCACTCAGTCACTCCTGATTGAGAGGTGGTGATGGTAAATTTTGGGTCACAGAGGAATGCCCTCCCCAGCAGTCATTGACCAGTGCCTCATATCATTTGGAAAGTGATGATGACTCTGGAGATAGCAATACAGTTATAGCCTCATCTTTTTCCTACTGCTGTTCTACAACTTTGCTTTTGCCAGTTACTGACAGATAGTTCCAAAGCAAGATATTTCTCCCAGCTCTGCAAGGCTGTTTAATGAGTGATGAAAGTTGATAATAGAAATAATTGTTATGTATACTGCTCCAAAACTGACAGAAGAAACACCTACGAGCATTATAATCCTATACTCTTTTCCAGAAAATAAAAAAGATATATAAGAGATTACAGGTTGTTCGACTGTGCACAACTATCATCTTCCTTTTAGCATAATAATGGTTGTGTATCCCTACAATTAAATATAATTATAGACCATAAAATTTGTACAGTCATTAACCGAAAACAAGATGATGCTCGGTGCTGCCAAGACAAAGGTATCCATCACTGAAGTTTCTCCCTCTCCTATTTAGAATTTTCCTCCATTCTATTTCTGCTGCCTTTGGCATGACCATATTTCTGTAACTCCAAAATACTAAAAAACCCAAGATTTTGAAAGTGCTGTGTTAAATCTAAGCTGATCCATTATTTTATCCTTAATATTACAGTGAAATGAGAATATTTGAGAATTATACTCTAACCAAAGAAGCACATTTATCCCCGATTCCTAGGATGTGTTTGATTTATGTCCTGAAATAATAAATGCTATAATCCTTACAGATTTGCTCTTAACTAACACCATTGTACATACTCTCATTATAAACTTTACATATCTAATCCTTTTCTGAATACCTCACTTCTGTAATTTCTATAATTATATAGATTATTCAGATTAGCTATGCACAAAATATAATGGTGTTTCCTTCTTAATGCTTTCTTCTCCATTCAGTTTAACACCCATTACTAACACTGCACATTTACTTCCTCTGATACATGAGCTTTTGGAGAGGGGTATTTCAGATACCTTCCTTTGAGGAAAAAAACAGACATCCTGTCAAAGCTTTCCATATAATAACAAGGGCGCTTCCAAACAGACTTACTATTTAACAAGGAAGATCTCAGAACTCTAAATACCTGTGGAAAGGATTTAAATTAAGTAAAATATAATTTAAGTGTGCAAGGAGATAGAATATATAGCCCAAGGGACCCAAATAAATGCAAGGGAGAGATTTCAGAAAGCAACAAAAGATGCGAGCACACTTAAATTGTATTGCCATGCTAATTCCTATGTATGTTTGTTGAACAAAATGCAATGAAATTTGTAGTTCAGGGGTTTTTTTAGATACCTCTAAATATAGATTTCATATACCTTAAGTTGAAAAATAAAAATGGAATATCATGAAGTGAGGCTACAAGATCAATAGTTATCATATCTTGTGTTTGTATTTGAGGTTGAAACCGATGACCTACAATCAGTATTCATGTAATCAAACAATGCACAATACTTGCACCATATAACATAACCGGAAATATGCAAGTGTCCTCACGGGTTTTAATTTGGAAACATATTTGTTTTGTTTTGGCAGGATGCATTAGGAAATTCTCATTTTCTCTAAGGCAGTTTGGCCTAAATTCAAAGGATTTTTAGATGCACTGTTATCATGGAAAAGCTTTATTTATATTTTAATTTCCAGCTCCTCTACGGAGAATGCTACTGGACATTTTATTTCACTTTCACTGGAAAAGTGCACACTGCCTGTTTTTCTCTCTATGACTGGAAGACAAAAAGGGCACTATTTAGTGATTTACCTGTTTTGTTTAAAGGTTTGTTGAATAATTTTCAATTAATGTGTCAGTAAGTATTTTCTGTTCCTACACATTTGTGGGTTTCTACTCATGTACATGTGACCGGATCCACAGGTCTCATGGCACTGCACTCTCATTGAAATAGTAAGAGCAGAAAGAATTCTGGTTTCAGTTCAGGAATTATTCATTAACATCCCATGATTACTTTGTTAAGACAGACTTGTTTCTCTTTTGTTTCTAATTTTCACAACAGTACTTATTTGAAGGGGTTGGAAAAAAACAGTGAAACAAATTAGCAAGCTGCATTTGCAAGAATGAATACTTTTGGTGCCATGTTTGCCCACTCTGAGTACTGCAAAAAATCAGTGGATCAAGTTACTCGAAATATTTTTAATGGAATAACTCTTTCGCTTTGTTCATTGGAAGAAAGGAAGAGAAAATGTTAAATTTACGCTGGAATGGAACAAGGTTGTCATTTTCATTCTTTTTTCAAGATAAAGGATGAAAAGGGTCACTCATTTCACATTGCCATCTCTTGAACTTCTCAAAAATAAAAACAAATGCAGCTGCAGTCCAAGAAGCATAAGCGGTCATCCAAGAAACTGACAGTCTCTTTAGGGAATGAAAAATGATTGTCAGCATGAGAGACAGTGGGTGAAGAGATAAATCCCTTGCTGTTCTTAGTTTGCCTGTCATTATTTACTTCCAAGGTCTGACTAGTTTGGGGAGATGTCAAGGGAGCAGCTGTCAGACTGAAAGCAACAGGATTGGGAAAACAACCTAAATTCCTATTTGAATCATGATTGATCATAACCTGTACCATGCAATCAGATAAGTATTACAAAGACACAAAGCAAAAAAGAAGTAGTTGTGCTCTCTCAGTTAAAATATTAGCAATAGTGTAAACTAATATTCTAATTTATAGTTTGTCAGAAACGTTCTGCCAAAATGAAGTTTCACTGGAAAATAGTGATTTGTTGAATCTCAGGTCTCAAACTATATAAGAAACTACAAGAAAAACTTATTTGTATTCCTACTGTTAGGTGCCAAAGAGGAGAGAAGCTGGAGAATTACTTGAAACATACATATGAAGTCTTCGTACTTCCCTACAATTCTTCATCTCAAAGTATCTGATAAATAAAGGATCAGTAATTATAATCATTTTTAAAGCTGAAGGAAGTGAGGAACGATAAGTATAATGAATATCACAAAACCACTAATGAAATCCATCAGTGAGTCAAGAATGTGTTATTCTTTTCTACTTCACAGTCTTAGAGTGGACCACACCTTTTATTCAGAAATTGCTTGTGCCTAAGCTGGTCAGTTAACCATGTACCTCCTCCTTTACAGTGGAGCTGAATTTAGTCTATCAACTTATTTGATTTCTGCCATCTAAAGCTGATCAAATGCTCTCACATGTTTTTTTTGGCTCAGGCCTCTGTTATCTGGGATTTTAAACTGATGGTTAATTCAAATAATGCACATACCAAGAATTTTGTACTTCTAAGATAAATCTGGCACATCAGAAATTTGTTATTTGTATATACACAAAATATATGCAGGCTTTTTAAAAGATAAAATCTCTGAAGTCATGATATAACTGCTGAACATTGTCTTGGTTTGCAGCATAATAATCTTGAAGGGTTTGTATTTGACAACTTTTTGCACCACTGAAGAAATTTAAGTAAAGAAGAATTATTCATTTTCAAACATCACCATTTCTTTTTTCAGTACATTAGCAAAACATGAACATTTCAAAGATGAAATGAAAAAGACTTCTGAAATTAACTGTCAATATCTCGTAGCTTTACATAAAAAGATAAATGTAGAAACAAAAAAGAAATTATAAAAATGTACATAATTATTTACCTATTCCTGTGTCTTACCACCTACCAGTTCTAATCAGTACTTTTTGCTACATCTACCCGTCTCTCAAGAAAGGAGTATATGTCCTTTTCTCATTTTCATGTCTTAAAACATTTTATGCAGACTACATTACGAGACTGTCAGACAATTTTTCACCTTTATAAATGCTTGATGTAAAGGTGGTGTAGCTTTGTTGATAAGCTGCAAAGGTTACTGAGTACATGTAAAGATAATAGGCTGATTATTCACATACAGTAAGTATAGCTTGTTATTACCAGAACCATTCTGAGCTTTCCAGGATTCATTGCAACAAGCCTGAAACCACCTTCTTTTTTTTTTTTTTTTTTTTTTGGGGGGGGGGGTGGGGTGGTCCTGCAGGAATTATTTTTGAAAGCACAAAAATATAAATGTTGCACTCCTGCCCTGAACATTCAACCACCTTCCCTCAATTATTAACAATATGTAGCCTATAAGATACACTGAAGTAATTTGTTTCTGTTTAATGAGGGGTGGGGGCTGGGATATGTGTGTGGTATATATAAATACTGAAGAGTTTATCCTCTCAGTAGAAAAGCAGTAGTGTTTTCACTTACTTTCAACAGCAGCTTGTGGTGTAATTTCACAGGTTCTCTTACAATCGACCTGCAACAGATTAACTCTTGCTTACAAGTACCAAACAAGAAAAAGAAATATGTAATATTTAATATGTAATATTTAATATTCGGGCACTTTGTCAATGATAAAACCAATAAACAGCAACTATCAATACTGTTATAACTATTAAATACTTTTTGATCAGATAAAAAGTAGCCTAATTGGTAGCCTAATCAATGTTAACATAAGGAATGCATCAGGCAAATGCATCAGGGTAAATCACATGGACTGTATCAGAAAGTCCCAAAATGACAAATGATCTCAGAAAATCTAAAGAAAACCCAGGGATTACAATTTATTAGAAAATGTCCTGAATCTTAGGATATTATTGCTGATATTATACTTTCTCTGTGTTTCAGGGCTCCAGTTTAAAAAGTAATCATGCCTAGTACTGTAAGTTTTCAGAAAGACGATATAAAACCAAGTGGAAAATTATTTTAAAATATTACACATATTTCCTTGGGAAAACCTTGGAGTGAAAAGCTTTGCACATACACAGTTTGCCATGAAGACTGGGAAAAATCTTTTCCCCCCCAAATCTGGAAACCACTCAAAAACCAGACAATGCTAAAACTGTTCTCCTTGGAATTTTTTTTTTTTTGCTTATTTTTGTAACGAAACTACTAGCTTTTACTTTTCTAGTTATCGGATTATGTTCTCTACTTCTCTGTGATCTTTCAGTGAAACTTTTACTGCTATTGCTCCTTTTCTTTTTATTCTCTTTAACCGAAAAAGTAATATCAACAAAGTTTGCGGGGTTGTTTGTGTTCACCAAAAATAGTAGTTCTGATTTGCTTAGAAGCTACACACAAGGCAGCATGGAAAAAAACTCCTTAGGATGGACAAACTGAGTTTTATATTTTTTTTCCCCTACAGTAGCAGACAAACCTTGCGTCTGTCCTGTGAAAATCAGGGTCCCATTCAATAGCGTCTGTCTGAAAAACAAAAGTTCTCCTAAGAGGACAGCTCTGGAGCCCAGGAAGCCTTACCAGGAAAGAAACACTACTGTCAGCTCTTCCTTCATTTTTTCATTTCAGAAATAATGTTATCCCTCTTGGTAAAAACAAAACAAAAGAAAAAACTGTAAAGCACGTGTCATACACTATTTCTTCAGAGCCAGATACAATGTTCTACAAAAATTCTTTGTTAGTATTTCTTTTGTTGCTGTATTCTTCAAGCTTTCATTTGGAGTTTTATTTCCTCTAAGATTTATTTCTGTAAGCTTATTTTTTGGTCAAGGTCCTCTGCACATATCCAGATCCAAAAATTCAAGAGATGGGACAATCTAATCAATTAGTACATATAATGATCCTACTATTCCTGTAGCATTTTATGGATGAATTAGTGTGCCAGTTTGTCAATATATTGACAGATACCAATTCTTTCCTTTAAACACATTCAATTGTTTCTACCATCTTCTTTATCAGACTTCTTTGAACTCTTCTGTACCTACGACAGTTCAAGTTGTCCTCTATTCTCAGCCTCTTACAGTTTCAAACTACAATTTTAGACACTAATTCATTAACTTTGACTCTGTGCATATACTGCTGCATGCTTTTTTTTTTTTTCTTCTTAATCTAGGAAAGAACCTCCATGTCTCACCGTCCATAAAGTTACCTTGATGCAGTATATTTAAACAGATATGAAGGCTCTCTTTAACAAAGGGTTTTCACTACCTGTTCACGTTAAGAAATATTACACGTATGACTGATGATGCATCTCTCTTCCTATGCTGTATACAAGCAAATGCTGGGGGCAGTTAATACAGCTACTCTTGGCAGCAGAAGTCAAGACATTGGTGGGATAATATCTTTGATGCAAAATGAGAGGTTCCCATCTGCAGTCCTTCCTGGCCTTAAACCACCACCTGACCCTGTAACAGAGTTGCCTACTGTAAGCTGAACAAGCCACATTTAACCTCAACAAATGCTGGATATTATGGGGAAACACATATAGTCTATCGCATGTTCAAAAAGAATACATGAATATTTTTAAAGGTGTTTTGGTTTTTTTATTCTATGTGAAGGAATCACCTTCTGTGCTTCAGCAGTGGTCATAGGCATGTGAAAGCGTGCACAGAACCAAACATAGCAAAAGATAAATCCTATAATGCCATCGTGGCAAGAAGCATAAACTCTTCTTTGGATAATATCAAGCAAACTGATAGCATTTGATAATTACCATAGGGAAGTATTATACAAACCAGGAATATAGACAAAATGTCAGTAAAGATAAAGAGTAACACTCTGTAAGCATGTCTTTTTTGTTCTGTAAATCTTAAATATTTTTCAGGAATGTGTTTTTTCTAAAGGGAGTAAAAATATCACAGTTCTAAACATCATTTACTCTGTTCAAACAGAGCAAAAGATTACAAGGCCTTTTCAGTAGTGAAATCACAACATATACTATGAATGAGAAGTAAAGGAGGTGAAGATAAAGAGATTTCATTCTGGCTGTGTTGTGTAATACATCTCCATCATCACTGTATCGACCAGAATTTTCTCTTTCTGAGTGGTCAACTGCCACTTAATATTGCTGGATAGACTCTTTCTGTCCATTTTATATGTTTATGTGCCTTCTGGCTATACGTGTTAGAAAGAGAGACTTCTGTACTTTGTTGGCCATTCAGATATCTGTTTACAAAAATGAAATTGTATTGAAAAAGTCATGGTCAGAATACCATGAGAGAATTTCTGTGAGGTGGAGGAGGAGTTAATGACATAGAAATTGAGTCGGTATAGTACCAAAGCTATTTTGTATTGCTTCTTAAAGTGCTTTAGGACTTACAAGGACAATAAAATCAGGAAAATAGAAGGCATAATGCAAGGATTAAAAAAAAAAAAAAATCACTCTGGTTCACCCAGAATGACATCTTTCTATATCTGTTCTCCTTTTTGCTGCTGATTCATAACATGCATTGAGGAGTAACAAATAAACACTTACTCTGGCTTGGCAGAAAGGGCATAGAGAGAGCAGGAAGTCAGGGCTTGCTGCTCATATTTGTGATCCCTTTTCAACTTCTCTGGCTGAATGCTTCTATGGTACTTTGAAAAGTGGCTCCAAATGGTACTAATACAGTGATTGGGAAACAAAATGCTTTTCTTTTATATTTTCTATTTTTTGTCTAGGGAATATAAATTAAGTAGTATTCACCATTTTTACACAACTATTTTTACCAATTGTTTTACTAGGATATTACCATTAAAAGATATGTACAGTAATTGGATCATGAAACACGGGCATTCATCCAAGTTAACATTTAGTGTCTGAAATAGAAAAAAAACATCTAAGTGCTTTCTAATGGAGATGCGGAGACTATGAAGCTTGTCTAAAATCCAATTTTTTCGGAAGTGATATTTTCTGTGTTCTAGGACTCTGAAACAGGACTGTCCCCTTAGTAGGAATCACAGGATCCTCAAAAAGATTTCTTCAACACCCATTTTTCCAAATCAAATGATCCAAACCTCACAGAAACATAGTAATTTTTATGAGACTTTTTTTTAAGATCTAAAATGGAACTGAAGGTGAGAAAAAACAAGACATGAGTCTAAGAATATCTAATACCTATTGGCTAGGATTACACCTGCATTCAGATGTCCAGCACCCACAATTCAGATCAGGGCAGTGGAACAGACTATTCTGTATCTCCAGCAGTGTTATGATTTTGGTCAACCCTGTTTTATTGCTTTTACTTCATTCAGCCCTATGTGCATAAAAGGGTGCCCCTACTGACTGTCTCCTATGATGTAAAAATGCCTTCTGCCCCTGGGTTAGTATTTGCTCACTCGAAGCTTGCAGGCTGATTGAAATGGGCTGCTGCAGATGCATACAACAAAGTGCTACTGAGGTTTTCTACTCCCAGCTCAGCCAAGGAGGCTTCCAAGGATTACACTTTTAGTGCCTTGAGACAGCTTGTGGCAGCTCTCTAATTCTCTTGTCAAGACCATTTTGGTCGTTTTTCAGAGAACGGAAGTGAGCTGTTGTCAGGTTCCTGGTGTGCAACAGGAGGGATGTCTAAAGCTACGCTGCTGCTCTGATTCATCTCAGATGTCTTTAGGGTGACAATAGCTGTATTCTTCACATTGCATGATAGCATTCACAACTTACTCTAGTGACAGGTCCCACCATGACTTCAGAGCCATAGCACATGAAGTAGATACCAATGAGGAGTTTTATGTGATCAAGTTTATGTAGGACTGGCAACAGAACTGGGGTGACTGTTTAATAAAATGCCTGCTTATTAAAACAATGTATAGCACGCAATTATTTTGTGCTGAACTGAACATCTCATGAAATTTCAGGTATTTCCTACTTTAATGCACATTTGCCTTTCTCTGTATATTTACACTGCATATTTATGGAGACAAATGCAAGAAGATAAGCTAGAGAAATATATGTTTTATTCATCGCTTTATTCATTAACCAACTATTTGTGATTTACCATGTATTTTTAACTCCATCACCTAGTAATTAACCTTCTTCACCACAATTTATTTTAATGTTCCAAATGAAGTTTTTAGCAGCTGCTATTTCTGATAATATGCATTTTTACCAGCTCTTAGTTTCCTCTCAAAGAGTCCTCATTACAGTGGGAGTCATTATAAGGAAAGCATATGGCTTCTTCAGGTAGAAAAGTATGTGGTCATCCCCATAAGGTGATTAAAAGTATCATTTTCAGAAGATACAAGACATGTTGCCTTAAAAAATAAGAACAAATATATACATATATCTGGACACAGACCACCACTGCTATAAATAAATGAAAAGAGACAGATAGATACTTTTGATTGCAGACAGTATCTATCCAGAGGTACACAAAAGCACAAAACAGAATTGAGTGGAGAACATGAATGAGTGAATATATGTGTGATGGTGAGGATATTGGTAAATCAATATTTCAGAACTCTGAATAGATTTGAAATTCAGTTTAGTGAAGAAAGATATAAGCTTAGTTTTATTTTAGCCAAACAGTATTATCCACACTTAATTACTCTTTCCTTACGTTTTAAGTATTTCCATTTACAGAACTGACAGTTCTCTAACAGAACTGGCAATGTGTACAAGAACTGAAGTTATACATCTCCTCTATGACATCAATATTTAGATTATGTAGACAGATATATAGATAAATCACAGCCCAACATCTTATCTTTGAGGGAAGCAGATCCGCTAGAAAAATAACCGTGCACAGCAAATGTCAAACTATACTATCATATGAAGCCCATATATTTATCATAATGATTATGAGGAAAAACAGTAGGAATAGTTACTATGGTCACAACATAAATGCAGAAAGTAGGTTGGAAATTATTCAGGCATTATGCAATTTCCTAGAGAAGAAAAACATGGTTGAAAATCCTGGTATCCATTCCTCACACCATAGATACAACTTCACCATACCAGTTCTGCCCTGACTAACCACAAATGGAGCATATACCTCATAAGAATCACAAGAGCATCTGGCTTCTGTTTTAATAAAGCGGTTTGGAACATTTACCAAGCAGAAGAATTGTAACAGGGTGAATCTTCAACAAACACCAGGACTGGCAGGATGCCAGTAAAACAGCAGCAACAACAACAAAGCACCAAGACAACAGCTGTTTCGATATCAATACCTCAAAACCGGGGAATTTCAAACACCACTTTTTGGTAGTGGTGAAAAGTGCAACTCTCTCATGCCTCTTTGTTGTACAACATTCAAAGTATGATAATACTTTCTATCAAAACTTTCCTTCAAAACAAGATCATTTCATCATGGACATGGTCTTGGCATACACCTCATTCCAAAACCAAACTGCGACCCTTCGGGGCAGCACACCATGCCTGGACGGACAGCCGCTACCTGTGCCGAGGGCCAAGCCACCAGCTGCGCGGCAGCAGCCCCGCACCTCTGCCTCAGCCGCTCTGAAAACGAGGGAACGACCACAAGTTCTCTAGCAGAGCAGTCTGAGTCTGCAACCAAGCAAACCTCCCTGGTTAACAGAAAAAGAGCCTGTAACAAGTATATACGAAAACATAGTATTTTCTTAGTTTTCAGTCACCCATGAGAGCTTTTAATTCTTTGGTCCAGGAGATCACAAGACCATATGACAAAAAGAGTCCACAGCTAAGTATTCCTTCAAGCTTCTCTGCAAAACCAAGGACACTCCAGTTGGGGCAAATTCAAACCTGGAATTATTGTTCTGGTATTTTAAAGGGCAGTCATGGAGAGTAAAAGTGGATCACATGGTTTTATTTTTCATCTTCAGAAGGTGGTTATAAGATGTATGTAAATATATCAAAGGACATTATGAAAAAAGCATGGCATTTGCCAACATTTAGGGTATAACTTAAGAAGCTTCAGCTAATTAATCAGTATCAACAATCTCATACTTACCAGAAAAAACATTTTAAATTTACACCTGGTGATGCACAGGATACATTCTTATTTGCTCCAAAGAGACCTTCAAATTCGTGACAAAACAACTTCTGTAGTAACTTCACTGTCAGACAGGTCTGCAGTCTGATAACGGAAAGCATACAAATGAGTCAATAGACCACCTTCGTTTTTGTGAATAGGGTTGTATTTAACTTACGATACATGGTATACATAATACACAGTGTACTAGGTTGCTGAGGATGACAGCATCTAAGAAATGTAAATATTTTTAATAGTATTAAAGTTAATGTAATTTAAACATGTAAATAAATATTGCTGCATCTTACTCTCTGTTTAATATACATGTATGTTTATGATAACCAGACTGAACTGAATGTGGTCTTGCTATAATTTAATCAAAGACTTCTTTTTGTTCTTTCACTTCCTGCCCTGGATGTGTGGAAGGGGTTCGGATATCTAATAATATTAGCTATATTTTGTTGGGAACAACATTAGTGCTTGGAACATTTCAAATCAATTTTTTATAAGCCCAGTACATCAACAGACACATCCAGGTCCTCTTGTAATCTGGCAAGCATGGCTTTTTTTGTCAGGAAGCTACAGATGTACCCCTGACTAATTTAACAGAATCATACAGAGAACATGCTTAAAATATCACATTTTTCCATCGCCTGAATGCTTTTCCTATACCTATACACATAACTAGATTAGATCACAGTGAGGGCAGAAGAGCAGCAAAGTCTTTTGGCCATTAGTTTTGCTGTATTACGTTTAAGAGGATCCACTTTAAATGGTGCCTGGGGGAAAAAAAAAAAATTTTGCAAATTCCCTCAGCAGGCTGCTGAAAAAATACATATATTTTAAGTGACCTACATAAAAGCCTGCAAAAATGGAGTATATTTTATTTCTAAAACAGCAATACGAGTAGAATACCTCCAAAAGCTTTAAATTTTGCCACTGATAATTGTGTGCTCCTGGACCAGAATTTGCTTGCAAACACAGAGCATGACAATTACTGGACCATGAGGCAAAGTATCTGGAAGATCTTTGGTGTCACTGTGCAACAAAGTGCAAGACTTGGGTGGGGCGGGGGGGAAAACAACCACAGAAAACTCCTTGATTGAAGCAACACAGAGATAATGTCACACAGCATTACAGGCGCTTAACTGACAGCACACATTTGAAAAGACAAGACTGGTTCAATTTTAAACTAGCTCTGCATAACTAGTAGTGCCACTCTCTGGGAATAATTATCATGCCATAATAAAATGTGATGATTTTTTTTCACAGTTTATACCTTAAAGCACAAAAGAAAAAGCATCTTTCAACATCCATTCACATACTATACACGAGATGCTGCAATAAATTACATCATGGGCAAAACTTGGAAAACTAAGTGTTCTGGTAGATCACAAGGTAGAAGGGGTTTCTCATACTGCCTTAAGTGTTATCCATCTGTCAGGCAAAATTTGCTTTCTGTAAAGGACACGATTTCTTGTTTAAATTTAAATATCTAAAGTATGTTGCTTAAGTCTGAAACAGTCACTATATACTCTCCTTAAAATTAATGGGGAAAAAAAATTACCCACTTTTATGGGACTCTTCATCATACCTGTCTTAAAAACTCAGGTAGGAAACACCTTCTAGAGAAGTCAGCTTCTGTCCTCGCAACAGAAGGATACTACATAGTTAAATCTTAGACAGTTTCAGGTATCTAAATTAACTAGGCTGAATCTAACCTAAATGCCTTGGAAATTATTAGTCCTGTTGATTTTTCACGTCCTAATAATTAATCTACAATGGATGTCTCAAGGGTCTAACTGGTTAAGTCTCATGCAATGAATCAGGGAAGAGATGAAGGTTTCTTCAATGGGACATTTGCAGCTGACTACATAAATCTCATGTTCTCTTCAGTGAGCCCT
The DNA here is from genome assembly GCF_011004875.1 of Balearica regulorum gibbericeps. Classification (NCBI taxonomy): domain Eukaryota; kingdom Metazoa; phylum Chordata; class Aves; order Gruiformes; family Gruidae; genus Balearica; species Balearica regulorum. The sequence continues at coordinate 47,118,044 of NC_046188.1, read as the reverse complement.
GACCAAGCTCAGAAACAAACTACTGCAACGACTACAAAAGAAAGTGAAGATGTTCATTAGGTACCCTCTTTGGTAATGCATGAGAATAAGCCAATTGGAGAGAAACATTTGGGCAAAGGAAAAAGAAATTAAAAGTGTTTTTCGTAACACACGACAAACGTGGGAAGAAGCCAGGCTATCTTTGCATGAAATATAAGTTTTTGTTTGAAATAATAAAATACATGAATAAACTTTTATCAGAAAAGACTGCAGGGTCAGCTGACAGCAAAGACCTTGCAGCTCCTGCTGTGGTCTCCTCTACTGAGGAGCCCAAGGTGAGTATTTACAGTAGTGAGACGAAACCAAGCTATTAATAATGATGACCAGGTGGAAAAGCTCCCCTTCTTCAGACAGTTTCCTTTAGGAAAGTTCTTGAAAAAGAAATTGTAGCTCTTCTTGAAAAAATGAATGTTTTGTCTCTCAATACTCCACAGAGATCATCACCACGTAAATGATTTCAATCTGTGTAATTTCTTTCGTGATGAAAATCAAGAACGTCACCTTGATTATTTTGGATGAGAAAAAAAAAACCACAAAAACAAACTGGATGCCCCTCTTCAATCTCAAAATACGATACTGTTCTTTTTGACATTTTTATGAACTTCCTAGAATCCACTGACAGCAGTAGGTTTGGCCAGTACTCTATGAACTTTTTTGATTTCATTCTTGAGTCACATTTTTGTGGTTGTAGGTTTTGCTGGAGAATTTATTAGAATTTAGTATTATACAGATACAGTCGATAAAAGCATTAATCAAAGTAGACCCCACAGAAGCTGTTAACAATAGATGAAGTGTCTACACAAAAATATGATGCAAGATAAACAATATCAAAATAACAAAAAAAAAAATCTCCAAAGTAACAGAGAGAAAAGGACATAAAGCAGATATTTATTGAATGTAAAGTGACTTAATGGTTTGTGATAGGGATGGAACGTATGTGTCCAAGGATGCAAGTGTAGTCTGATAAATTTTGATCACTGAATGAAAAGGGTTTTCAGAAACCATGCATGCTTTGTGTTGGTCTTGGGAAGCCTGCATAACATTGTGCTAATGCTTTGCCAACACATATCATGCACTACGATCTTGTGTGTTACATCATGAGCATGCTACTGTCATACCTTGTAGACACTAAATATGGAGGAGCCATTGCCACCGAACCCAGCCTGCACTCCTTTATGAAACAAGAACAGTGCTGAAGTTTCCAGACTACAAAGTAATGGTCCTCTGACTATAATTCAACAAACCAAACAAATACAAAAGCAATAGGGTTGTTTTCTCTTTCCTCCCCTCTGAAAAGGTAAAATTTAAAGGGGTATTAGATAGCTAAAAATTGTCACAGCAGAACAAACTAAGAAATGCTACTAAATTAGCAGTAATTTCTCAACATCATTGACAATAAAGCTGAAGTCTTTTGTTCTTTAAGTTTTCCTTAGAGACCAAAAAGATAATCACAGTAGTAAACAAAAGCCCTCATATAATAAGATCAGTGTCTTTCTGTGTATAGCAAAAAGTGGCTACTAGAAAGAAGCTCCATGAAGATGTTCAGTTGAGACTCTAATAGTACTAACCTGCTATGCAGAATGCACACAAAAGTGTTTGCCTGGGTACACACACTACAAATTCCTCAACTTCAGACAGTAATTGAAACTGATGAAACATCAAAGATTTAAAATAATTTAAGACACCACACCACCCCTTTTACCCCAAAGGGAAAAGTTAACCTTAGTACTTCAACCTGACATATTAATAATCAGTCCTTCTAATTTAAAATCTTTATTAGGTCTTCAAATTCAATGTTCTTACTGTACCTCCCACAGATCCCTCACAAATTTGCTTAAATAGAAAGAATAATTTCATTCTTAAAAATAAACTTGGACCAAAAATAAAAGTACAACATTGTGCACACTTACAAGTATGCATTGATACATTAGCAGCAAGGAAACATATTATTATTGTTGCTGTTGTTGTTGTTGTGGTTGTGGTTGTTGTTGTTGTTATTATTATTATTATTATTACAAAATCTATGCCCGAAATTGCAAGGATTCAAAAGCATTTTTATTTCAAATCAGTTTTTAAAGAGTATGATTTGTCTAACATGTTATTAGGATCTCTTTAGATGAAAGGAGAAAAATGGATTAATAACAAAGAGCATACTGATTGAAATCTAATTTCTATTCTTACAGCTAAGTGATATTTTTGCATGCAAGCTGAAGCTGTGTATTTTGTGATACACAGTCCCCTACATATTGTCACTCATTTCTCTGCTCTTAGAGCCATTATCTGCTGAATTGAAAATAATAGTGCCTCAAGTAACTATGCAGTATAAAATTCTTCCAGTCAACAGCCAATTCTCTAACAAGAGAAAGAAATAAATTAATCATTCCTGAAGAGTGTTTTCAGCTGAAGAATACTATCCACATAAAAATCCTTTAAAATATATATACCTGGATTATTATGAGCACCGCTCAAATGATCCCCCCCCCCCCCCCCCCAAATTGCACAGCAATAAAACTCCTCACACAGAATTTGTATTCCATGAAATAATGGCATTTTGTAAAAACACTGAATTCTCTGAATCGGGAAGAACTCTAGCAAATGAAAGACATTAAAGACAGTAAGGAAACAAAAGAAAAATATCAGGAGCTGCCCCAGGTTTACAGACCCTCAGTGCAGTGTCAGTACTCTAAAATCCCCTCTGCCGACCTAGAGGGTAGGGGTTAATTAACCCCCAGAAGCGAAGCTCACTGCGTGGGATCAGCCTTCTCAAAGCACTGAGAGCTCCAGCACCAACCTCATCTCCCAGGCCTTTGGGGTCCCTGTCGCAGAGCTACTCCAGGGCACACCAGTCCCCCTTAGACCTGGGTTTCCAAGGCTGCCAAACACTCGCGTTAAGCTGCAGGGAACTGGTAACAGGGAACGATCAGTTTGAACAGGGACTACTAGGGCTTGGTATCTCTTCATACCAGAAGAGTCTAGCATGAAAAAAGCACAGCTAAGAGCACAGCCCAATTTCTGACTTTGTGGCAGACAGCTTTCATTATAGAACTGCGTTTAATTGGCTTCTCACATATTGCAAAAGCACTGGTATTAGTAAAAGTTATCAGGCGGGCTGTTGTGATGAAAGACTGAGGACACATATTTTAGTTTCTGCCAATTTCCATTTTCTGATGTGAAAAAATTTTCTTGAAAAATGTAGATCAGTTCTCTTCAGTAGCGGCATCACCCTGTTGCTGCCAGAATACCTTTGATTGCTGAGCGTGCTGAAAATCAAACGCCCACTGCACATGTGTTTAGTTACCTTGTTAAGTGCTATACCGAGGTGCATATAACTACAGTAGGACTGTGCGTAGTGCATCTTTTGCTACCCTTTTGAGGAAACAGGGACTAGGAGTCACTGCCTTCCAGAAAGCAGGGAGAACAACTGGGCATCATTAAATTACAAGGGCTGTAATAGCAGGAAATGTAAATGATGAGATGTCATACATGGAAAGCTGAAACTTCCTGATCAGCTACAGCCAATAGCTACACAGTCAAGTTAGGCCAACTACAATCTAACTTTTAGTCTGGACAATAAGATGGTACTAATCCATTTAATTTTTATTTCAAATTGCTATCTTCTACCGCAAAATCTAATGAGCACATTAAGTAAAATAATTCAAGTTCATAAAGCAGTGACAAAAAATCTATTTTCTTTCCCTAACAATGAAAAAATTTATCTTAAATCATGACACTGAAAGCATTTATGAATAACAAAAAAATACATAGACATTGGTAAGGGATGCCTGGTGATTATTGTCCCCCAGTCCCACTCTGCACGAAGGTACAAACCCCTCTGTCAACTTCCTAGCTAAAACCAAGAATTATGACACCACATCTCCAATTTTTTGACCAGCAGACCACTTTTGCATCTTCTTGTTGTCAGTCCTTCAGCAGAGAACACAGACACGCTGCATTTCCCATTGCATAGCTTTTACATTCCAGTTTGGGAACCCGTGCCCTACTCTACAGTTGAACATATTCAAACCAGTCTTTCCTTCAATTGAGAAGTTATTTGCAAAAAAGACCATCTTTCATTACATAATTTATTATTTAGAGTTGTTAGGAAAGTTCACATGAACAAAGACAAGCTGACTGGCTGTGTGGCAAACCTCACATTTAGGCTCTCACTAGTGACCATATATGACACATCACCTCGGTCAGCTGATATCACTTCTACTCTTGGACTGGAGCTTTTATAAAAACAGTGACAGGAATCATGCTGAATAATAGGATGCTCAAAATCCTCCTTCTGTGTGACTGCATGACTATTTGAATGACAGATATTTAATCCCCAAATAATGGAGCCAATAAAATCGTCCCCATAAATGTTTGTGCACAGAAAAGCCTGAAACAACATCATGAACAAAGTTGAATCAATTAGCTTTTCAAAAGTCAAATGAATACTCAGAGATCTAACATCAGTCTCAGGAACTGGGCTTTTATCAGGCAAGAAATGCTTATGGAAATTAAATCAAACATAAACAGAAAAAAATATAAGATTGTCATCCCACTAGCAATACAGAAACAATATAGTGACTGAACAGCAACAATGCTCAGTACAGATTGCTGTGGGAAAGAATGAATGGCCTTTTCGCCTTTCCTTGTGTACTAGTGCATTAAGTCTGAGAAGGTCATTAATATTACTTCGTGTCTCCTGAAAACTGAAGATTCTAATCAGAGTTTACATTTCTCTTAGCCATTCTGTAGTCCTGTTTTTGCAGTTCCTAATACAAAAGGTCACAGTACTGCTATTTTGGGGGAGACTAACAAATAAAGAAGTTAACCTAGTGTCAGGTCATTTTGCTGACCAGGTAGGCCCTATATAAATTTTTTTTAGAGCTTTGTTTATCAATTACTATTAATCTTGACTTGTATTCCTATGAACTTTCCTGAATAAAGGTTAAGAACGTGTAGCAGAGTCTGATGGAGATTAATGTGCGAAGTAAAACAAGGGGACAAAAATACCTTCAGAAAGGTATGACCTCAGACACAATCTGTCATAGTACCTTATATGCAGCTGTAATAAAAATAAATTAAGAAACATCTCTAACCAATGGTTTCTTTGTTAAAATCAAATCATAATCACTAGCTAAACTGAACATGTAATCAGTGTTACAGTAAATGTATTACATTTATATGTTGTTCAGAACACCCAGTACAACATCAGCCTGTTTGCTTTTTGCATCAATAATCATGATTTCTCACAACAGAGACATTCTTTCTGGAAACACACACACACACACAAAAAAAAAAAAAAAAAAAAAACCAACCCAAAAAAACCCCACAAAACCATGAAGTTAAATGATTGGCAGTTTTTTTCAGTAGTTGAGCTGTGGTAATATATGAAAATGTAAAATCTCAGCTGGGAAATTTACAGGAACATGCTACAATTTCATTAAAAAACCTGGATAATTAAATCTTTATGAGTGAGAACATGCTATTAACATTTGATGAGAGTCAAAACTATATTTCATATATAAGTGAAAAGTTACTTGAGCTGCAGGGAGTTTCTTTATTATTTCTGTTTTATTTTGTTCTGCCAGGAACAAAGTTTTTGCTTTTCAGGAAGCACGCATTCCCAGTTTCAACCAAAAAAGACCTTTCACAAATACTCTAAAAGAAAATGGAATCTCAGAAACCAAACCAAACCAAACCAAAACCACCACGTTTTTTTGGTATGAAAAAAAAATCACATTTTCCTTGAATATTAATGATAGAAGGATTTGAAGGAAATCTTGTAGATTATATCCCAGACTGTCTCCCTTTATCCCTTTTCAATATTTATTAATGAGAATACATGAAGAAAAGAAACAGGCTGAATAATAGACTCTTATAGTGAAATCAATTTAACAGCAGAGCAGACTCCTAAGAATATGAAGAATCTCTATAGCTAGATATAGTACAATTTATGAGATACAGTTCATTCCTACTGCTGTGACAGAACCTTAAGAGAGCTGAACATTTCCTCTAGTAGGAAATCAGACCGATTTTAAAAATATTTGCCTCTCGCACCTGTAAACAAATATCTTCTAGTTAGTCTGGTTAGTAAGTTTTATTTCTTGCTTATCCTAAAATATCAAAGCATGGTAAGATTTCCAGTCATTGTTATGGAATGTTCCTTGCTGTCATCAGGGAATTTCAAACATTTTTGATAAGTGACCATAATGCTGCAGATTCCTGAATTATGAATTTAAACCTGGTGACAATAGGTTTGGGTTTTTTACTCACTTTTTGTGACCCCCTGTGAACCAGTCCTCAGCCGTCCTACAGTTCAGGATGCCTAATACTGAGAAAAAATTACTTAGAAGATTTTAAACCTTTCAAAACTGAGAGAAAATACTACTGAGGGTGGGCTGCAGTGAGAGAATGTTAGATTGTCTAATAAGTCAGCTCGATATCTAAAGCCTCATCAAATACTTCCAAAGAAACAAGTGATGGCACACAGGTGCTCATGGAATGAGTACAGGTAGCATGATACAGCTCTCCAGTTTTGTCAGTCCTTCATGGAACAGTGATTACGACATACTGCGTTTATCTAGCCATAAAGAAATGCAGACTGGCTGTAAGCCCACATGGCCAAGATTAGCTTGGCTTACAATGTTAGAAATATAGATACAGAAATGCAAGAGTACAACTTAAACAATTGGAAACATCTCAAAATAATCACCTTGTTCTGGTAATTGTCAGGCATACATCAGTAATATGGACTTTAAACAATTCTCATCCTTCAAGAATTTTGGAGTTAAGCAAATGACAACAAATGTTAGAAGCTTAAAAAGGTACGACATACAGAGTTACATCTACAGGGTATCCAAATTATTTGTCATTGATAGTTCAGTCCTGCCAGCTACCTGGAGAACTGTTTGCTCCTCTCAGAAAGTGCTTGCTTAGTCAATTAAAAGGGGCTAAATTGTGTTCAGTTCCTTAACAATTGTGCACCGAGGACTAGAAATCAGTGAGATGACAAAGCACAAATTCAGAAGCAAAGGCATATATTTGAAAAGCAAATTATATAGCCAATGTGCTGCAGTGGAACTCTTTAATATATTTTCTATGTGAAAAGCAAGTAAGGCTGGCCAGTCTGTGCTGGCAGGAAGCAATCAGAGTGCTTGCCTAAAAGGTGCAGTCTTGATAGAATTCATCTTCAAACCATGGGAATGAAGACTCTCCTTCCAGAATCTGCCAAATCAAATTGCCTTTTCTTCACTACCTTAGTCCTATAGAAATACACATTCCTTTAAATGGGTGGGAAAAAAGCCAGGTGGTGAGACAGTAGGTAAAACTTCTTAGTATATGAGGGGGGAAAAAAAAAGATAGAAATACTGTTTAATTCTTCTGTTTAAGATATTCTCAATACCCCTTGCCTGGTTTGATGACTTCCAGTTGTTCAAAAGTCATATATGGGTTCACAGGAAGTAGAGAAAAGCATCATATGAAACACAGTAAAATAATCTTTAAATTTCTAAACTAGATTATCTGTAGCCTTTCCCTCACCAAACTATGTCTCATAAAAAAAAAAATCCAAAGATTCATTCATATGCAGCTCACCTCCCCTGACTCTCATAGACATGTCTCCACAGGATCAGGTAAAAAATAACTTATTCCTGTCTAAGAATGCAGCAGTTTGATGCAGCCTTTCAGCTTTGGATGATATAGTTAAGCCTTGTTTCACAGATGTGTATGTGGCCACACAGTACTATGACTGCCACCTAGGAGTATAGGTGTGCTTAGGGCCTGCAGATGACTACACAGAAATATCTAGCTGCTGGTATCATCTACACATTACGAATATACAGTATATGGAAGCATATACAGTATATGGAAGCAAAGACCACTAGAATAAAAATATTACAAATTTGACAGAGAAAAAAAAAGAAATTAACCCATGAAAATGCAAAAATTTGGAAAAAAAAATCAATTTCCTGACATTTAAGAAGTCATCAGTATGGAGCATCATAAAATACAGCTCTGGGAACAGGGAGAGTATAATGGGTTTAGGAAACAAACCTGCAGTAGAAAGATTAAGACCTTCAAAATACTTTGAGCTCATTCTCAAATAGTGACCAAAACCATCACTACTAAACATAAAGACCAGGAACTGATGGTCTTACGTAAAAATATTTTAAGCTTTAATGAACGTTATTGCAGGCTTGGTACTACGAGTTAAAGGTTTAACAGTGGCACTCATAATGGCAATAGTAGAAAAAGTAGTAAGAGTGTAAATGAAGGTGAGATAATCTAAAAATTAAAACACGTTTAATCAGCATGACACATTATTGCTGTCCTTATTAAATTTTTGTGCTGATAGTGTAGGAATATATTTTACACAAACAGTCAAGGCTGTTATAATTAGTCATGTCTACACCACGGAGGGTCTTGCGCTTGAAAACTGTAGCTAAGAGAATGATAATGATTATATATGGCAAGTTTAGAGACTTAGCAAAATATTTAAGCTTTATGCAATATCCATACCCCCAGAGTAATGCCACTTACTTTATTAATATCCTAGAAATAGAGGAAATATAGATTTCAGGAGAATTCAACTAATTTTCTGAAACAGAATCAAGGATCTTCAGGCAGCCTTCTGCCCACTTGCCCTCTAGTTACTCCTAGAAATTATTAGCAAAAAGCATCCATGACATTATTTTTCCATTGTTCTGTTATTCTTAATATAATTTTCCCAATATCTTTAAGCAACAAATAAAACCAATCACTTCTTGTCTCACCTACAGTGAGCATGAAAACCACTGATCACAGACCTCAGTGTAAGAACCAACTCTACAATCCTTCGGTGACTTCACCTTCAATTTTCCCCTACTCTCAGAACTTTCATATTTGTCAAAATTTCTGCAGTACCCAGATGTAAACAAAATGCCCCCTCCACTGTTAAGTAGAGTGGAAATGTTACTGTCATACATACATTTCTGTTATATTTGTTCTTTTTTATTATTTTTACTTGCCTCTTCAGCAGCAGTATAATATATCAAATGCACTTACTTTACAGTCCACTCTAAGCCCCAGCTAGGTGCAATGCTGACCCTTTTTGAGCCTTCTCCCCTGCAAGTTCTACAACATTAACAGTTCCTCGTTACTTAACTAGTTCCAGGATATCAGGATACAATAAATATAAAGCTTACATACATTTGTGTTAACTCATTTTCCACTATCCTTGCCTGTATTTGTTTTCTTTGTTATTATCTATTAAAAACAGGTTTGTAATTCACTTTTTTGGTGAAGATTAATAGAATAAAGTCACTGAATACTTCATCTTCTTTTCAGACTTTGTTGTATGTTTGCTTACCCAAACAATATCAGAAAGTATCTTTCATATTTTCTTACATCTAATACTTTTCTAAAGCCTTCCCTTACAAAGTCTTATAAACGTTTTGGTAGTTATAATTCACATTTTGCCCCAGCCTTTCCGATTTTATCCTTACATAGACATTCCGATTTTATCCTTACATAGACGTAGCTGCAACTTCTTTATGCACTACCATGCAAAATAAATGAAGTTTTCCAGATGACAGAAAGAGCAACTGAGTTGATGCAAGGCCAAACAATTAGCCCACAACAAAACTTGAAACGTCCTCTGGATTTACAGTGTTCAGTGCTAGTCAGTCCCTTTAAATTAACTTACAGAAGCATACAGTAATAGTATAGAGGGGACTAAATCAATGTTTATAATAAGCAAAATAGGAAGAAGACGTAACAACAGAGCACTGACTGCTGAAAAAACCCACTGAATTGTGCCTAATTTCAGCAGAGCTGGGGAAACCGAAGGGCCAATTAAGGACTCGGCTTCAGGTTCAATTTTCATTGTGAAAGTGGATTAGCATACCTGGATCTTATATAACATTTGTCTTACATTTAAAATTAATTCTTCACCTTAAATATATTAGAATGCCAATACAGCAGAGTGGCATGGACAACTACTCAATCAAAAATCCCTCTGGGAATTCAGAACACAGCAACCATCTAAGAGCCAACACAACAGCAGTACAAAATAATTCAAGTTAGCATTGGCTTTATTCAAACAGAAATTTCAGAAGTTCTACAGCTACGCAGAATTAACTGTCAGAGCTCAGGGTTTTGTCAATATTTCTACTGCTAAAAAGCCAGGCAATAGATAACGTAATTACTACGGGAAAGGTCAGCTTTAGTTTTATGTCTCATCCAGAAGAGAAGGTGACAGCTTCAAACTCTTTTGCTAAGATACTGGTTCAATACAGAGTCATTAGGGTAGAGTAGTGCTTACAATTCAGGAGCTTATCACTTTACATGGTTGGTTTGTTTGTTTGTTTGTTTGACAACTGCAGTATAAGGAACAGTTAGTGAAGGCTGCTCATAGGAAGTGAATTTAGTGGCACTTTAAGCTTCCAGGTGTTATAGAGCTTGTGAGAAATTACTTAAATTATTGCAAAAAGTGCTGCAGCTGCAGGGACAGTCACCATGTTAGGTGGTGTTGCTTTGGGGTATAACAGTTGCACTATATATCACAACTAAATTACAAAGGCTTAGGAATTTTTTTCTTACACCACCACTGGACAGACTTAGTCTTTTCTCGTACGACCTCCTCCTCTCTTTCCTTCTTAAAATAAATGCAGTGAACGATGCCAAGTACTGCCCAGGCAAGACATTATTTTTAGGTCAATCAACCTATTTTCAGAGTTTATCAACATCATGAAAGACTGCAGAATGTTTTCAGAGCCCAGAATGGTGCTGCTGCCTCCCAGTAAGAGCTATTTCAAGCTGGCACAGTGGCTGTTGAGGGAATACTGCAAATAACGTAGGCATTAGTTAATGTTTTCCCCATTTTAGCCAAATGCTTTACAATTCTCTTTTGTACATTATTCCTGTATTTCCCATATTTCAAAAGTGCAGGATTAAAGCTCTGGAGAGAAAAAGAGGGCAAAAAAGAAAATTCTACTTCATTTCTGGCAGTCTGTGTGTTACTGGGGGAAAAAAAAAATCATAGAAAAACAGGCCAGGTATTTGTGAATCCTGGTCATTCACAGAACTGGAGCTATTTTAAATCAATGGACTTTAAGGTGCCCTGACAAGAAACACTGAAAATTTACAGGTTAATACATGCAAGATTCACTTCATTTTCCATATCTCCCTCATGAACTTTGCCATGTTACTTAAGCTTCCAATTTAGTGAGGGGGAAATAACAGTTTCTGGAGATTACTGATGGCAAATACATATATAGCTCAGGAAGAATAAGGTCAGAGCATAAGTTTAAACAGGCTTTACATGCTTTGAGGCCTGAAATTGCAGCTCTGCATGTAAAGAAACTAAAACCAGATTGGCTGCAATATTTCTACACTCTCAAAAGCAAGTAGAAAGGAGAGCCGCACTGTATCAGTTAAAACAGAATTGAGAAAACAATATACAAACGTTACATTTCAATTCTGAAACTGTCTCATAATTACAATATAAGATGTTACTTAATTTCTCTTTGTTGTGTTTATAAACATATAATACAATCACTGGCAATTTCTCAGAATTTTGTGAATGCTGCAAAGTGCTTCTTTTCCAGCAGGTTTTCAAACATGATTACCTCCTTAATATCAAAATATTTGCTGTTACAAACAGCATTAAAACAGTAGAAAACTTAAAAAACAGTCCAGGCAATGCCACAGGAACTCAATGTCATTCATGTAAATTTGATGGATGGAGTATTTAAAAAATAAGAAACATGACTGTAGGAACTGTCAGTTATAATAAAGCCAGGAGACAAATCTGAGGCAGCAAGCCATACATTGATTTGTTCTTCAGATCTCATAGGGTGATGGTTACTACGTGACTTTTGTTAAACCCAAAGATAAAAACTACAGATTATTTTCAAAGCTTGCTACCAGTTGCTGAGACAGATGCTTTTCGTAATAGTATCTAAAAGGCTGTTGAATTCATGACATCAATTATCAAATAGTAATTATAGTTCTATTGTACAATGTTTGTTACTATTCAACTTAATTATACTCATACCCCTGCACATACAATGATTATTTTCAGAATAGAACTTACACATTTGTTTAAGTTAAAATTTATCCTTAAATGTAATTGAAATTTTGCTTTTAAACTGAATTAAACTTAATTAAAATCTTAATGTTCTGTTCAGAATAGAAATGGTCTTATGAATAGACATAAGAGCTCCCTATATCTATATAGTTGTGGAAAAAAAAAGAACCAGAGGAAAGGTGTGGTGTTGTACTGAAATATGAATCCTAGGTGGCTTAATATCAATCGAAGAAGAAATGGGTTGCCTTTCTAAATAAATGCTTTCTGCAAATTGTTGTATTTATGTTTAGATATTTATTTATCTTTATTTAAATATTTTTTTTTTTAATTTAAATATTTGTATTTTAGAGGTATTGGCCAAATTCTACCACATTTTCAGGGGTGTTTTATATCTGTATTATCAGGAAAGAAACTAGCCATAAGGATTAATGAGAGCCATCAGATGACCAAAGGGCCGGAGTCATCAGATGATCAGAGGACTGGAGCACCTCTCCTATGAAGCCAGGCTGAGAGAGCTGGGGTTGTTCAGCCTGGAGAAAAGAAGGCTCCGGGGAGACCTTCTAGCAGCCTTCATGTACCTAAAGGGGGCCTACAGGAAAGCTGGAGAGGGACTGTTTATCAGGCAGTATGGTGATAGGGCAAGGGACAATGGCCTTAAGCTGAAGGAGGGTAGACTTAGATTAAAGGAAGAAATTCTTCACTGTGAAGGAGGTGAGGCACTGAACAGGTCTGCCCAGAGAAGTTGTGGATGCCCCATCCCTGGAAGTGTTCAAGGCCAGGTTGGATGGGGCTTTGGGCAACGTGATCTAGTGGAGGGTGTCCCTGCCCGCAGCAGGGGGGTTGGAACTAGATGATCTTTAAGGTCCCTTCCAACCCAGGCCATTCTACGATTCTATGAATCAATCTGAAAGCAAATATTAGAATATATACTGAAGTAAATTGAAAATCACATGGAAAATATCAAGAATTTAAATGACACCACCTCCTCCAACACACAGTTCAAAATTTTCAATTGCATTGATTAGCTGTAAAACCTTTCAATACAGAAATAAAACTATGGAGATAATTGAAACTAATCCAAATTTAAAAGCTTGAAAGTATTTATAAGCTTAAAAGTATTTGTGAATTATCTACAGATGAACTGTTATGAACATGAAATAAACAAATACTCATTAGAATATTATTATTAAGAAATTATCAACTTGTTAATCAAAAATGACTTCACATTTGTTGGCCTACATATTCAAAAAGAGCTAATTATTCATCTGTAGTTTCACAAAACCACACTGTATTATCAGCACATTCATTACAAAGCACTGCATGAAAACTTGTAGCTGCATGTAAGCAGAATCTTGATTAATCCAGACCAACAGTCAAACAAATAAAACAATTCAACAAAACAGAATAATATTTATCATTATGTTTATATATCATCTTCTTTTAATTTTGAGTGGAAACAGGAACCATTTTATTGCTAACTGATTTTACGTCACAACAGCTTGAGAGCAACCCATACTGGAAGCATCTGCAAAAGCGTATGTAAGGAAAGTTTGAAAGATGATCAGAAGAAGGAAACTTAATGCAAGCAAGAGGTCATCCCAAGTACTAAAAGAAGCAGGAGAGAAGGCATAGAGATGAAAGTAAAAGAAACGAGGGAAATTGTGTGTAGAATTGAATGGCTGTTGTGGTTTAACACCAGCAGGCAGCTAAGCGCGCACAGCTGCTTGCTTATTTCTCCCTCTGCAGTGGGATGTGGGAGAAAATTGCGAGGGTAAAACTGTGAAAACTCATAGATTTAGATAAAAACAGTTTAATAACAAAAAAGGGAACACACACACACACACAAAACACATGAAAAACAAGTGATGAAAAAACCCTAACAAAACCCAATTGCTCACCACCAGTTGACCAATGCCCAGCCAGACCCTGAGCAACAGCAGTCCCTGCAAACTTTCTCGCCCTCCCAGTTTTTATTGCTGAGCATGACATGATATGGTATGGAATACCCCTTTGGTCAGGTAGGATCAGCTGTCCTGGCTGTGTCCCCTCCCAGCCTGTTGTGCACCCCCAGCCTACTCGCTGGTGGGGTGGTGTGAGAAGCAGAAAAGGCCTTGGCTCTGTGTAAGCACTGCTCAGCAGTAACTAAAACATCCCTGTGTTATATCAACGCTGTTTCCAGCACAAATCCATACAATGAAGAAAATTAACTCTATCACATCCAAAACCAGTACAATGGTAAGAAATAAAAGACCTCAGCACTGAAACGAAAAGGAAGTTAAGAATTACAAAGAGCTCTGAAGGTGAGCTGAAGGTGAGCTTCAGGTTTATAAGGCTAGAGATCAGATGGGATTTGAGACAGACAATGTGAGGTGAATTTAGTTAAACAGTAAAGGAAGTGATTTAAGTATATAACCCCTGACAGATCTATTGGTCATAAAGGGAATTAGCTAGCATTACACTAGGAGAATATCAATTGAGATTATTATTTTTACAGGATGCAGCTAATTTGTGGAGAAGACAACTTGCTGTTTGTTTTGAATTTCTGTCCATTCTTCTTAGCATATCAGACAGTCTTTTTTCAATTCAGATTCACTTAGAAGTCCTCTCACTTTTCTCTCCTGCCCCACTACTATGGCATAATGGTCATTCTCATTTTAGATTATCTTATCTGAGTCATGATCTTTTCCTGAATAAATATAGTCCACTCCCTCATCCTCTTTGCAAGCTGTTAAAATGGCTTTAGGAATATACATATATATGTAAAGAATATACAGATTTTTTATATAAAACTACATTTTCTCAGGTGCTCTACTACAAGGACAATAACTTCTGTAGGTGCAGAGAAAGCATTTCATACAATTGTTTAGGTTAGAAAAGACCTTTAAGATCATTGAGTCCAACCTTAAGAGAATAAGAATACATTAACAGCAATTAGAACACAACAGCATAAGAATACATTAACAGCAATTATGAATGTGTAAATCCACTCTCTATTCCTAGAAAAATAATGGAGCAAACAATAAGACTGAAGAAAAGTCCCACAACTTCAATGAACAGGAATGCTACAAACAATGTGTATAGTTACTATAGGACAGATTCTAAAAGATGATCCTGACTAGTTTTAATTTCATTTTAAAATCAGTGGATGGGGAGAAAGCAAGGTTCTAATATAGCTGCATTTCAGAAAATCATTATCCAATAAAATCTTAATCTCAAAATGAACAAAAATTAGTTTGGATAGCATTAAAGAATAATGATGAAAGCATGGTTTTCAGTAAAGATTTACTGTAGATTAGTACAATAGGAACTAGAAATAATCTCTTCCATACAGATCTTACTGTTAGGGACCAATCCAATGTCACCATCAAATAGGGACAAAGAACTTGCTTTTTCAACCTGATTTTCATTTACGGGATGATATAGCACAGACTTCTCTCCCAGTTTCTCTCCGAACAAGAGAAAGAATAAAATGGCCACAGATAAGGATCTAATGTTACCAAATTCAAAGACATTTCAGTGAAAAATCTAGGGTAATAGTTGTCTGTTCCATTCCTTTGATTTTTTGAGAAGAAAAAAACATTTTCAAGGAAAATTTTTAGTATGAAAAATTGCTCATGTTAAAGATATATTTTCTGGTCAAAACCAGACAGACACATATTCAACATCCCTATTAATTTAAATATTTTTACCTGATATCTGGGAACAAGTAAACAGGGTCTTGAACCTGAAACTCCCACATTAGAAATCAGTATCCTGCTAATGAGCTGATGACTTTTCTGCATTTTTCCCCTTGCTTTCTTTGATTAAGAATGGGGGGGAAAAGTAAAATCTTTAAAAAAAAAAAAAATCCACAATAGCAAAAAATGTAACTTGATAACTGAGACTGACATCAGATGCAAAACTAAATGCAACACTGATAATACACTTTCATCAACCCACGTACAGTCTCTCAATATTTGAGAAGAAAATCATGCCCAGAACTTGTAACATCTGTCTTTTTTACCTTCACACGTCATTTCTGTATTTACAAATTCTCTGAGGACAGAACACAGAACAAAAACTTCTGTGTTTTTCAAATCTGTTGATCTTCAGTTTCAGTGTCATATTTTGACAAGTTTATTACAATATATGTGAATAGTAAAATCAAAAGACCTTTGAATCCAAACAAACTGAAGAATGTGAATTTTCAATAATGTTAAAATATTTGAAAACACTTGAGAATGGAAATTTGGTGTAGTTGATTTACTATAAAAATGCAACATTCAATCATGTTTGAAATCTCAAACTGGTTTCAGTTAATTTTACAGGAGAAATAGAAATGTAGGACTTTATTGCAAGATCTAGTTACAGATATACTCATTTTTTCTGCATTTATACTTTCTAAAAAGTTAATAATCACATCAAAATAATTTAATGACCATCACTTTATCTATTTGTTCTCCATGATTAATATCAACAAATCCTGGCCAGCTTTATCTTTTCTGTTTAAACATGCTTATGAAAATATTTATTAACTCTGGTCTCACAACCAGGATTATGAACTGTCAGACCAGCTTCTCCAGACATAGAAAACACCTGAAGTTTTATGAATAACATATGCAACTGAGCAAGGTAAGGGTGGGAGATAGAACATTTATGTCATTTGTAAGGGAGAATCTATCTCCTGATTCTCACTTCCAAGGCAACATCCATCTCAAGTTGAGACCTTGAAGTGATAGAAGTGATACAGACCCAGACAACTATTTCACATCAATCTCTAGGACTTTAATGTTTACTTATATTAAATTTTCCTCTATCCTTTGAGAAAGCTGAGAAAAACTTTCAGACAAAGAAGATACTTTTAAAATACATATAATGGGCATATTTAAAAAGGGGAAAATGAGATACAGGTTCCAGGATTATAATGATAATGATTAAAAGGAAGAACAACTCAAATGAAGGGCTCAAATAACACTGATTAAAGCAGGAAAACAGAAATGAACAGGAATTATTTGGTAATTGTTTTAAAATTAAAGAAACATTGAAATCAGAACTATTTATAATTATTAGTGTTGATTAATTTCTTATGGTGGGTGATGAGGGGAACCCTGGAAATTAGATCAGTCCGACATACCAACAATTAAAGGAAAAGAGTAAATTAGTGAAACAGAGCTCTGGTCTCCTCATGCCTACTGCATTCAATCCAGAATATCTGAAAGAAGAGAAAGGCCTTAAGAAAACTTTTAGGAATTAATTGTATCTCCACAACAGATACTAGTTTCTCTACCCTGTTTCTTTCCCTTCTTACTGCCTCAGGGGGTTCTACTGGAGAAATACTAGTAAAAATAAAGGGAATTGCCAGTATGTTTTAAGACTGTAGAATTAGTAGCAGTTGTATTTTCTCAGAAGTCAGACACTCAAGACGTGCAGTTTTGAATATTGCTTTCTTACAACAACGCTTGTTATGATGAGAGCAGCAAATGTCAGGCCATGAATCCACTTACAATGCAATAACTGCAGCACAAGTAGTCACACAGACAAATGTTCTAAACGCTGTACAGTTTTAAGGTTACAGTATGCCGGTAATTTTCAGTGCCAACACTGCAAGGGTATGAATTATCTATTCTTAGGAACATTTTTATAGTGCCTAACCTGTATTCCCAGCAGTAGCAAACCACAAGAAAAAAAATATGATTTCCTAAGACATCCTCAGTAAAACTTCTTGAGTAGAAGGAATCAGTAACAAGACCTGATTCAAAGCTCAGGTACCACGGCACAAAGGCTTTAAACACATATGTGACTAACTTCCCATGCACACCAGAGCTCCAAATGTGCAGCAACCAGTTGGTAAATACAACACGTTCAGTCCCAACGCTTTTATTTCCTACCTCATCCTTTGAGCTAACCTTTTAAAAACTTAACCTGAAGGCAATCCTCTGCTCTTGTCTATCTCCTACTAATTACAAAAGTACTACATCCTCCTATATGAAGGATACTGATCTAGATACAGAGGAAAAAAAAAGAAATATGTGCATGGGTGACTTAGGTGCTGTTTCATCCCAAGGAGGATGGCTCCGCTCTTGCACCATCAGGATGTTGCAGAGTGCCCCGCCTCAACTGCTCTTACTACCTTCGATAGGGCATAGCTGAAACTCAACAAGATCAAACCATCAGCTCCTGAGTCCCTGGTTTGGGAAGGTTGGTCTTTTGCTAGTTTTTCTCTATTTATGTTTGACTCCAACCCATCCCATACTGTTGGTCTACTGTATCCACGTTTATATCGATTTGTTGATTACAGATAGAATATACAACTCACACATAGCAAACGCATTATAGAACAACTACCTCAAGTTTCCAGCATTTTTCAATTTCTAATTTCTCATGTTACTCTAAATTTTAGCCCAGAAGACAGTATTGTAGTCATTTGATCTGACTGATTACATTACAGGGTGCCTCCATGGTCATCACACTTTTACAAAGAATACTTTGTAACAGAATGTATTTCTTTCAAAGGAAAAATCAGAAGTTCAGGATCTCATTTATTACTGCAAAGACACAAACTGTAACTTTTACACCTACATACTCAGACCTTAAAACAGGGAAGTCTGAAAAAAGCTCCTTCCTAAAGACATATAATTTGAAATTTCAGACAAGCACACAGAAAATTGATGAATGCTTACTCAAAGTAGTAAAGACTGTATATTGAGCAGGCATTTAAACACAGAAATGATCAGGAAAGCAGAACACCCTTTCCTCCTCCTGCCAGACACATTACATATTTCAGCAATAGAGAGCATAAAACATTGGGAAGGAAGCACTCTCCACAACAGCCAGTGGAATATGGCCACTAGGTGCTTTGGAAGGAGATAAGAGCCAAAGATTATGCCCAGAGTTTCAGCAGAAATGTGTTTATCTTCTCACACTGAGAATTAGAATATAAAGAGAAAATAGACATTTATAGAAATAACTCCTTACAAAGTTATAATAGAAGCTTGTGGCAAGTATCAGAGAGTTTAAAAAGAGACTTAAAACCTCACGTTTCAAGACTGGATCTAATATTTAATTTTTAAGAGCAAGAGAGATAGCCAAGAGACTATGTGAGATTATGTGAGACTATGTGAGACTGCATATCACAAACAGAATTTATTGCATGTGATTTTCAGGAACCTTTACCTCGCTGCTATCGAAGCTCTGACGAATGCTCTACTGAATTAAAAAACAGGAGGTATTCTGAAGAATCATTTTTGCGCACCATAAGTATGCATTAGTCAAAATAAAATGACTCTGTGAATTTCTAGATAAATCTTTAAAATAACTGCATCTTTATATCAGAATACGAGGATTTCAAGTTCATTCAACATAATAAACTGCTTAGGTAGAATCAAAACAAAACCACCAAGGAGCACAAATGTTCCATTCTCTTTAGCCAACCCAACTGGGTATAGAAGCAGCAAATGGAGGTGTTTCATTTTGGGAGGGATTATTTATTAAAAAATTAAAGCAGCACAGCATTTGACAAAATGGATGGGCTATATGGCGCAGTGTGGATGCTATTACTCCTGCAAATTGACCAACCTTTTCCAGTATTCAGAGACCCCACATATCAGATGACCACACACTGATGGCCTCTGCAAGGCAGCAACAAGCAATTCCTTACAGAAGATTAGAACATATATACACAAGGTCAACAGACTAATTCAGCTTCTGTGCTACTATTTCTCTGGTCAATCCTGTCTCTAAGAATATATTTTCTTGTTTGTTGACCAGTGTAGTGATAGGATAAATATAAAAGTTATGAGAAATTTCAGTGTCCTGCAACCTAATAGCTCTCACCATTTCTAAGATTGTTCTTGAATCTGCCTAAATTTGTCATATTTTAATTTATTTTTATAAAAATACATTAATCGTAGTTTTACTGAAACTAAGTTTGAAGGTCAGGAAAAAGATTCTTGCCGTTTACTTTAATGTGCCCTAGTAACAGTTTCTTAGCCAGCTACAGTGCTGATGGTAATTCACAATTCCCACCAAGACGAATTTTCACTTCTGTAGCTCTCTGTGAAACACCTTATAATGTAAAGACTAATTGGAGCAGAAATAGCTCTGACTATAGCATTTAGTTCCTGTCAAAACTATTTTGTCAGAGAGTTTGAAAGAATCCCACCAAAATGCATATGATTTAGAATGAACACAGTGTTATGGGAACATTATCTATTATTAAAAAAGTTTCAGAACATGCTATATCTTTCAGGGAATCCATAAAATGGATTTCAAGCAGAAAAAAAATATGAGGGGTTCTCTGAAAGTGTAAAGGGAAAAAAAACGAAACACAGTATGAGAAGTTTCTGAATAGGTGAGAAAAAGTCATTCAAGAAAGAAGTAGTGGAAGAATATCCTGTGTCTGTGGAACTCAGTAACACAGTTACTTTTCAGCAAACATGTAAATTTATTTAAAAATTACAGTTGTGGCACCAAACTGCTTTCTTGATCACTTAATAGAAGCTGCTCATCAGCTCTAATCTGCATCCTACCTGTCGATAATTACAACAGTGCAGTTATGGGAATAAAAAAATATATACACTTCTAATTCCTGTATCAGCCATTTTTCTGTGCAGCTTTGAGACAGGCTGAGTTGTTTCACTAACAAACATGAACATGCTATATAACCACAATTATGGGGGAGCGAAGTAAACTCTAGCAGAGGGTGCCACTCAAGCACAGGAGTGCCAGCCAATTTCCTTGAATGAGTGTAGACATCTATTTCAAAAAGCAGAATGATCTCACTAAAACATGTAGATTTGAGGTTGACCTCACAGTGTGAACCTACTGAAAATGGAACCCAAACAGTATCTAAAAATACAGCATTAGCAATTAAATACCAGTAACAGAAAATTATGAGTAAATTCTGTTTAAAAACTGGGGTTTTTTTAACTACAGACACACCAAGAGATTAGACACATCAGAATTATATGCAGCTGTCAAACAAGTTAGTCTGAAAGTCAAAGGTGTAAGTCCTTGGCCATTTATCATTCATCTCAATTACATAATTTTTTCTTCTTTTAGAGTTTATGCAAATATCCAGCCATCATTATACATTTCTCAGTATTCCTCATACAGATGAGCAATCTGAGACTTGTGTCTTTAACTTGCAATTATTCATCTTCCAGTGTGATAACATATATTAATCTATCCAACATAAGTAAAGAATAAACACATTCTGATTCCTTTCAGCACCACATCTTTACTGAGATTTGATATTTTTATTTGTAAGAACTGGCAGTATGGTAAGGAAAGTCCATTATTAAAAGCTATTAACAAATATAGTAAGAAAGAGGTAAAAATTCATCAAAAATCTAAAATAGAGAAGATTTTTTGTGGTTTTCTTCTTTTATCTTCTGTGTTTTACCTTGATTTTCTTTCCTATGTTACAAGTTATTCAAAGACTACATATCAAAACAACATAATTGAACTAAATCATGACATCAAGAACAAGAGATTGATATGAAATACAAGGCATACTGAATGGCATCTTACTCAAGTCTTATGTTATGATTTTAAGTTAACAGAGTGACCCCAAATGAAAACCTCTAAGTGAAAATTGGACTTAGGATGCTTTACTGCCTACTTAAAGGAAACGACACCCCCTGCCCCCCCCCCCCCCCCCAAAAAAAGGAACTTTAATAGTACTGTAGTGAAGAGTCAATACATCATTTTAAAACTTTTTGCTCATGTAAATTATGAAAGAAATTACAACAAAAAGCTTAGGGGCATTGTATTGGGTTTGCGTGGCAAGCTTTTGGTGCCAAGGAGGCTACAGAGGTGGCTCCTGTGAGAAGCTGCTAGAAGCTTCCCCATGTCCAACAGAGCCAACGTCAGCCGGCTCCAACATGGACCTGCCACTGGCCAAGGCCGAGCTCATCAGCAATGGTGGTAGCACCTCTGGGATAACATAGTTAAGAAGGGAAGAAAAAAAAATCTGCTGCACAAAAACAGCAGAAGAGAGAGGAGTCAGAATATGTGAAACAACTCTGCAGACACCAAGGTCAGTGAAGAAGGAGGGGGAGGAGGTGCTCCAGGTGCCAGAGCAGACATCTCCCTGCAACCTGTGGTGAAGACCAAGGAGAGGCAGGCTGTCCCCCTGGCGCCCATGGAGGATGATGGTGGAGAAGATATCCACCTGCAGCCCATGGAGTACCCCACACAGGAGCAGGTGGATGCACCTGAAGGAGGCTGTGATCCTGTTGTGAGCCCACACTGGACCAACTCCTGGTAGGACCTGCGGACCCGTGGAGACAGGAGCCCATGCTGGAGCAGGTTTGCTGGCAGGACTTGTGACCCCGTGGGGGACCCACGCTGGAGTAGTTTGCTCCTGAAGGACTGCACTCCGTGGAAGAGACTCACACTGGAGCAGTTAGTGACGAACTGCAGCCCGTGGGAAGGACTCATGTTGGAGAAGTTGGTGGAGGACTGTCTCCTGTGAGAGGGACCCCATGCTGGAGCAGGGGAAGAGTGTGAGGAGTCCTCCCTCTGAGGAGGAAGGAGAGGCAGAGACAACACGTGATGAACTGACCACAACTCCCATTCCTCATCCCCCTGTGCCACTGGAGGAGGAGGAGGAGGTAGAGAAAATTGGGAGTAAATTTGAGCTCGGTAAGAAGGGAGGGGTAGGGGGAAGGTGTTTTTTTTAAGATTTGATTTTATTTCTCATTATCCTAGTCTGATTTGTTTGGTAATAAACTAATTTTTCCCCAAGTTGATTCTGTTTTGCCCATGACAGTAATTGGTGAGTGATCTCTCCCTGTCCTTATCTCAACCCACGAGCCTTTCATTATATTTTCTCTCCCCTGTTCAGCTGAGGAGGGGAGTGATAGAGCGGGTTTGGGGGGTACCTGGGTCAACCCACCACAGGCATACAAATATATATATGTATATATACATACATTTGCAAAAAAGGTGAAAATGCCTCCACCTTTACATTGCAAGATCACAAACACTAAGACAATTCTGAGAATTAAATTAAAGCAAATTTATTATTCATTAAGGATTGTTTAGAAAAACCTAGCGCAAAAGAGAAGAATCATAGAATCATAGAATCTTTAAGGTTGCAAAAGACCTCTAAGATCATGAAGTCCAACCACGGACGCAACACCACCACGTCTACTAAAAGTCCCAAAGTGCCATGTCTACATGTTTTTTGAACACCTCCAGGGATGGTGACTCCACCTCCTCCCTGGACAGCCTGTTCCAATGCCTGACTACTCTTTCAATGAAGAAATTTTTCCTAATATCTAATCTAAACCTCCTCTGACACAACTTGAGACCATTTCCTCTTGTCCTGTCACTAGTTACTCGGGAGAAAAGACCAACACCCACCTCACTACAGCCTCCTTTGAGGTAGTTGTAGAGAGTGATAAGGTGTCCCCTCAGCCTCGTCTTCTCCAGACTAAACAACCCCCGTGCCCTCAGCCGCTCCTTATAAGACTTGTGCTCCAGTCCCTTCACCAGCTTCGTTGCCCTTCTCTGGACACAATCCAGCACCTCAATGTCCTTCTTGTACTGAGAGGCCCAAAACTGAACACAGCACTTGAGGTGCGGCCTCACCAGAGCCGAGTACAGGGGCACAATCACTTCCCTAGTCCAGCTGGCCACACTGTTCCTGATACAAGCCAGGATGCTGCTGGCCTTCTTGGCCACCTGGGCACACTTGCTGGCTCATGTTCAGCTGGCCGTCAACCAGCACCCCCAGGTCCTTCTCTGCCAGGCAGCTTTCCAGGCACTCTTCCCCAAGCCTGTAGCGTTGCATTGGGTTGTTGTGACCCAAGTGCAGGACCCAGCACTGAGCCTTGTTGAACCTCATACAACTGGCCTTGGCCCATCAATCCAGCCTGTCCAGATCCCTCTGCAGAGCCTTCCTACCCTCGAGCAGATTGACACTCCCACCCAATTTGGTGTCATCTGCAAACTTACCGAGGGAGCGCTTGATCCCCTCATCCCAGATCATTGATAAAGATATTAAATGGAACTGACCCCAATACTGAGCCCTGGGGAACACCACTTGTGACCAGCCGCCAACCGGATTTAACTCTGCTCACCACAACTCTCTGGGCTTGGCCTTCCAGCCAGATTTTCCCCAGAGAAGAGTGCACCTGTCTAAGCCATGAGCCGCCAGCTTCTCTAGGCAGGTCACCTTATCATAGAAGGAGATCAGGCTGGTCAAGTAGGACCTGCCTTTCATGAACCCATGCTGGCTGGGCCTGATCCCCTGGTTTTCCTGCACATGCCTGGTGAGCACACTCAACATGAACTGCTCCATAATCTTCCCCGGTACCAAGGTCAGGCTGAAAGGCCGGTATTTCCCCAGATCCTCCTTCTGGCCCTTCTTGCAGATGGGCATCACATTGACAAGCCTCCAGTTGTCTGGGACCTCCCCTGTTAACCAGGACTGTTGATAAATGATGGAGAGTGGCTTGGCAAGCTCCTCCATCAGCTCCTTCAGGACTCTCAAGTGGATCCCATCTGGCCCCATAGACTTGTGAGTGTCCAGGTGGCATAGCAGGTCGTTAACTGCTTCCTCCTGGATTATGGGGGCTTCATTCAGGTCCCCGTCCCTGTCTTCCAGCTCAGGGGGCTGAATGCCCTGGGGACAACTTGTCTTACTATTAAAGACTGAGGCAAAGTAGGCATTAAGTACCTCAGCCTTTTCCCCATCCTTGGAAGAAAGGGGATAGACAAGAGAGTGGTCTCCACTGTACCATTGCAACAAGAATCCAGATTTACTGAGTGATTTTCTGCCTCTCCTCTTCCTAAGCTAAAAATATCATGTCAGAGGGGGAGGGGAGTCTTGCAGAGCTAACATGTGCTTTCTCTCCCCTCAGCTGGGTCTGGTCACGCTCCCACACAGCTGTTTGTTAGCTCAAGCTGCCACTGCAGGCCGAGTCCCACTGAGCACCACATTCGCGCACTGTCTCAGTATACACCCCAGTTGCTTCATAAGGGTGTTACTTGTGTGGTGCTGGCATCCTACAGAATCCCGCTGAAGTGCATAATACACCATACTACATAAATGGCAGTTACTGTGCTGAGGTGCTTGTATACAGTGAATAAAGAAGATGTAAACTGGAGACATCTGTCCAAGATCGCCATGAATGAAAAAATGAATGCCATTAATTCTAATAACCAATCCAAAATCTTAACTGAATAAGATCTAACTGATCTTTCTTTCTGAATAAGAGCGCAAACACCTGGATATGTTTGCAAGACGCATCATATAACTCTTCAGGATTTGCCTCCATGCAACAGAATTTATCACACATTAGGCCAATGCATACAGCAGGAGATTTTCTGGTGGGCCTAAGCAGCAATTTTCTACATAGCTGACAGGTGTGATGCTATACTAAGCAGAACCAAACAATGCAGTTTCTGGTGAGAAGTCTACACAACTATTATGCTCAAGTAACTTTCAGCAATTAGTTCTGAAACTCTCTTATTTATATATTTTTTAAACTACTTGTTACCATAAAATAAATTCTCCCTTTTTATCTCTAGCTGTATGGTTCATTATTTTAACATACAATGGAATTATTGCTGACATACAGCTTTCACAAATGCATGTGTGTTGGGTTTGCGTGGCAAAGTTTTGGTAGCAGGGGGACTACAGGGGTGGCTTCTGTGAGAAGCTGCTAGAAGCTTCCCCTGTGTCTGATAGAGCCAATGCCAGCCGGCTCCAAGACGGACCCACCGCTGGCCAAGGCCAAGCCAATCAGCACCTCTGTGATAACATATTTAAGAAAGAGAAAAACAGTTAGAGAGTGAGCTTTTGCAGCCAGAGAGAGGAGTGAGAACATCTAAGAAACTCTGCAGACACCAAGGTCAGTGCAGAAGGAGGGGGAGGAGGTGCTCCAGGCGCCGGAGCAGAGGTCCCCCTGCAGCCTGTGGTGAAGACCATGGTGAAGCAGGCTGTCCCCCTGCAGCCCATGGAGGAAGGATGAGGGGGTGTAGAGATTCCACCTGTAGCCCGTGGAGGACCCCACGCTGGAGCAGGTGGAGGCACCTGAAGGAGGCTGTAGCCCCATGGGAAGCCCACGCTGGAGCAAGCTCCTGGCAGGACCTGTGGACCTGTGGAGAGAGAAGCCCACGCCAGGGCAGGTTTGCTGGCAGGACTTGTGACCCCGTGGGGGACCCACGCTGGAGCAGTTCGTGAAGGACTCTCTCCTGTGAGAGGGACTCCATGCTGGAGCAGGGGAACAATGAGAGGAGTCCTCCCCCTAACTAAACTAAATAAGTCCATTTTCTAGTCCTAACGCTGTACCAGCATTGACTTTTGTTCGGTTTTGCAAAAACTTCCCCTGCCCATACTATGCTTTCTGGAACAGAACAAGGACAAAAAAAATACAGTGGAATACAATGCACAGTAAGGATTTTCATGGTGGTTTTCTGTATAAAACATTGCTAATTAAATTCAATTTTGAGAAATTTCCATGAACATGAAGATTTCTGGTGGGTGGAGGTCCCAGTTTCATAAGAAAAAGTGCTTTTCAGTTCAATGTAGAATATCCCACAGCTAATGCTTCAGATCTAATTTCTTAACAGTATAGGAGGAGAGGACAGAGAGTTGGTGTTTTTCAATGGGGTTGGAGGAGAGTTTTATTGTTGCTATGGTAACAAAGATATATTTTTTGCTTTCTTTTGTCATACCCTACAGTTGGCAGGCTTTAAGCTTTCATACTGGACAATCAAGCTTCCTCTCCTACACGTCAACAACTTGCCATAAAGAAGAGGAAAGAAAGGTCTGCAATCACATAAAAATAAATTTGCTTGAAACTAAGTAGATTTTAAGGTTTTACAGAGCAAACCACAGTAGCTGATTGGATCACAGTAGGATATGTTTCTGCAGTCTTGAGTAAACAAAAATTGTGATCCTCTAAAGAAAAATTTCTTTACCCTAAGGAAAAAAATTATACCATATGGTAGGATTTCCAGCAGAGAAGAGGGTGAGGTCTTTTCTGTGTTGTGTTGTCCCTTTTTATATTCCATTCTGCAATCTCCCATGAAATCTGAAGAGAAAAGGCAAACTGCCAAGTCTGTTCTTTCCTCCAGGAAGTCTTATGACTTTAGTGAGAAGCAGTGTGTCCCCTAAGAACTGGGGTCTGAGTCAAAATATCTCCAAACATAGTTATAAGAGGACTTTTACACAAAAGCATTATTTGTTAGGTTTTAGTTACTGAAAACAACACATTATTTTCTTTCCCAATTAAAAAAAAAAAAAAAAAAAACACAAAAAACAAACAAACAAAAAAAACCCACAACAGGAATAAAGTGGAGCAACCACTGATAAGGTCAGGGCCTGTGAGGAGAAACTGAGGGAGCTGGACTTGCTCAAACCTAGAGAATAATTTACTTGAGGCCTTGGGGGTGGCAGGTGCAGTTCCTACAGGATGGTATCTTCATAGTAGTGCAAAGAAGGAAGTCAAGAAACAACAGACGTAAGTTGAAACAAGAAAGGTTTTGACCTCTCCACCATAAGAACAATCGTGGATCAGATCAGGTTGCCCACAGAAACTGCAATCTTGGTGTCCTTGGATGTTTTCAAGATTCAGCTGGGTAAAGCCATGGACAACCTAGTCCAGCCCCAAAGCTGTCCTGGCTTTGAGCAGAAGGCTTCACCTCCAAAGGTCCCTTCCAACCTCAACTACACTATAATGCTTTGTATATCTGGAGTTATTTTTGTATGACATACATTAATATGTGTGTATATGTATATGTTATACAAAATCCATCCCTGTTTATCTGAAACAGTCTGAGAGCTTTCACTGTCCTTTTCTGTGATCAGAAGTAGGCAGATCTTAAGCTGCGATGAAGGATTCATGATTTCAACATGATTTCTTATCCTAAAAAAATATTTTATTTTCATAATAACATAATATGCAAGATGTTTTCTACTAGGTTCTACCAATTCTTTCAAGCCTGTCTTATTTCTGAGAAGTTGGAATCTTTGTATTAGTCCTACTTCAGTTGACTTAAGACATTTTGAAAAAAACACTTTTTTTTTTTTACTTACTTTTCTTTGTAGTTAGTGGTAATAATTAGAATATCTTGTGTATTACACATCAGTCTTCTCCTAACGAGTTCTGCTATATTATTTTCTGAACACTTCTTAAACATTTTTTTAAATGAAAATTTAAGCTGTTGGCAAAAGACTGAAATCTTGCTGCTGAAGCACTCTTTCATTTGCATTGCAAATTAGTAGCTAAGAACACACATCTACTTGGAAATAATGCAGCAAAGGTATCGAAATCTCACAAGTTTCAGGATGAGGTTATTCTTCCATAAAATCCACAAACCTGAGCCCTAAGTACAGCTTTGTTTCATATTCATATTCTCATTACTTTCACAGACTTACTAAATATTATATGATATTAAAGGAACAAATTCCAAGGTCCAAGTCTATTTTCATATTTGAAACTGTGTCCATTGCACTTTATAATGCAAACTCCTAGTGATAGTTAAGTACGATTTCAGTAATAAAATGGGCCTATGTATGAAGGAGCTGTTAGAATTCACATGC
This sequence comes from Balearica regulorum gibbericeps, assembly GCF_011004875.1. Classification (NCBI taxonomy): domain Eukaryota; kingdom Metazoa; phylum Chordata; class Aves; order Gruiformes; family Gruidae; genus Balearica; species Balearica regulorum. The sequence continues at coordinate 47,089,404 of NC_046188.1, read as the reverse complement.
AGAAACATGGGACCAAGTGTCATAATAACCCAGAAACCAAACGGGTTACTACATGGATCATCTCAATTGTTTCTCTTTCAAGAACAAAAACTGTGTGTGCTGGTTTTCACTGGGATAGAATTACTTTTCTTCATAGTAGCTAGTATGGGGCTACACTTTGGATTTGTGCTGAAAACAGTGTTGATGATAACACAGGGATGTTTTAGTTACTGCTGAGCAGTGCTGACACAGAGCCAAGGCCTTTGCTGCTTCTCACACCACCTCACCAGTGAGTAGGCTAGGGGTGCACAACAGGCTGGGAGGGGACACAGACAGGACAGCTGACCCCAACTGACCAAAGGGATATTCCATATCATATGACATCACACCCAGCATATAAAGCTGGGGAAAGAAGAAGGAAGAGGGGGACGTTGGAGCGATGGTGTTTGTCTTCCCGAGTAACCTTTACATGTGATGGAGCCCTGCTTTCCTGGAGATGGCTGAACACCTGCCTGCCCATGGGAAGTGGTGAATGAATTCCTGGCATTGCTTTGCTTGTGTGTGCAGCTGTTGCTGTACTTATTAAACTGTCTTTATCTCAAACCACAAGTTTTCTCACTTTCACTGCTCTGATTCTCTTCTCCATTCTGCCAGGAGTGAGTGAGTAAGTGGCCATGTGGTGTTTAGTAGCTGGCTGGGGTTAAACCACAACACTGTGACAACTTGTTTGAATCAGACACTGTGCAAAAAAACATCCTATTTTTAATTAAAAATACATTTTTAAAAATGTGCTTAAAATTTATTGTAATAACTGCTTTTGTTAAATACCATTCTGAAAAAGTCAAGAATATATTTAGATAAAAATTGGCATCAGCACACATTATTATTACAAAGCAAATAACTTAAAAAAAAACATCCTAGGAGGAAAATCTTTATTGCCCTACCCTTAACACTAGCTTGTCTAAATCAGTCATTAAACAGCGTAAACAAAGTTTCTCTTCCATTCTAGCTACTGAAATTACTTTCGCCCTTCTGTTGTAGTTTCTACTGCACTGGAGAAATCACTCTGGATGACAGCTCTGCCATTGGTAGGGTGGACATGTAATGATGACAAACAACTATTTTTTTCCACTACCATGTAGGATTCACAAAGTACAACATAATCGTATCTTGTATTGGCTGTATGTGCCATGCTTCTAAGTGTGATCAAGGCAAATCTGCCACCTACCTGGATATTGTTTTTTTTCATCTCCTCACAGCAGCAATGCTTGAGCAGAGCAGTATAAGATATTGCCAGCACCTTCCTGTCTTATTTTATGTTTTATTTGTTAAAAGAGACTGGAATTTCAAAATCTGACATAACAAATCAGTTTGGTGGCTGCAATTCAGACCTCGTTCAGGTAGCAACTGTGTCAATAAACCCACCCAAATTCAGAAATGTGGTATTTTCCTTAGGAGACTGCATTACAGTAAACAGAAGAAGCAGGTCCCTGCTCTCCTGCTGAGGTTTCTTCACTTCACATCATTATAACACATCAATAAAGCTGTCTGAGAACCTGCCTGTTGTTATGGGCTGTAAATCCCACAGTATTACCAAGCACTCCAACTTCATCTTAGCAAATGTCTGTTACTGATTAAATGGTCCGTGTTGCAGAGAGTTGCATCTTCAGTTGAAGATGTATGTAAACAGCAAAGCTAACAAATCAGGCGCTGAAAAGGATTAGAGACAGTTCTCAGTGTTCTTGAAAGTGTTACTTCACACTCAGGTTACTGATATCCTCAAAATATATTAATTACCTTAACTAGGAGACTGAAATCAGTGGGTCTTACTTTCTCCCATGCCAACTCTTGAGAACTTCAAGTGTACACCACCAGTAAAGAAAGAAGAAACTGTACTGCCACGATACATTGCATATGTCTTATTTCTAGCCTCAATTAATTTCATTTTTGAACTGTGAGGCCACATTTGCAACTTTTTGATAAAGAACAATTTATGTGTAATCTCTTCCTTATGAACATACTTGAAAATTATTATGAGATTACCTATTAATCCTCACTTTGATAAATTCAGCAAACTGAATTTCTGAAGTCTTTCACTGGTAATGCTTCCCAGATTACAGGCCATTCTTGAAACTCTCCTCTGAATTCATCTCAAAGAGTTTTACATTCTCATAAAACCATGTTTGCCTTCTAACCCAACAATATTTTTGGGATACAGGCCATTTTCAGCACAATAAAAAACTCATGAGAAACCAGCACAAGATCATATGACGTAAAACATGAAGCAAAATACCTTTAACTATTTAAATATTTATGTTTTATATTTCCTGCTTCACCTAATGTTGGAACATACAAAACTCATTTAACCATTCACTCCAGCAATTTGTGATTCTCTCTACCAAGGATCATCTGATTCTACTTACACTGTCAATTAGCAGAAGTACATGATGTACATGATTTTCTTCTCTATTAAGTTATCTTTGTTTAAATTTGGCAGAATTTAAAATGTCATGTCAGATGTTTGCTATTAAAATAAAATTGTGAACAAGTACAATGCTGTTGCCTGCCTGTTTTTCATACATTAAATATGAAGAGTGGAATGAATATAGAGATAGTCTCTCAAATACTGTTGTTAAGTGGCTTGCATTAAATTCTAGTATTTCCTCAGCAATTACTGCATGTAATCATACACAGAGTTTTATCTTGACCCTATTTCATTGAAGGTATGAATGTTTCTTTCCTTCAATTACCTTTGCTATTTGGGTTTTATATTCATCAATGAAGTTCCACTTAAATATCGTTTGCTAGACTGCCTTTTTTTTCCTTGTACCTCTCTCTCTCTAGTTAATTTTTTTAAATTCTTATGGAATATCAGACACATGTACTGTTAATTACCTCTACCTTTACAGAATGTGCTTTGATGGCTTGATTACAGTTGGACACTTCTGTGTCCTCCTTTAAAGCTTTTCTCTAATGGGGTCCCTTATATAAAACTATGCAATTAACAAATGTCTCTGCAATACAAATATCTACTGACTTTCAATTCTGACCTAGTTTGACTTGCCACATTAATTGAATTAAAGTGGTTTCCTGGAAGGACATTGTTTATTGATGAGATGACCTAAACAAATGTTAGCTTGGCAGGTATCCATAGTCAATATGGAGCCATATAGAAATCTGGGATGGAGAAACAATCAGATTGAAATTTGCTTTCCAGTTCCTTTCAAAATTTGGCTTCTTCAGCTCTTAAAACTCCATTTTGAAATGTTCATAATACAACCCACACATTTGTATTATGGGAGATATTCTGTCCTTTAGGAGCCTGTACCTGAAAATTTCCTCTAAAGCTACTGAATCCATCTGGTAAATATAAAAAAAAAAACGTAGATACTGATGAAGCCAGGGACTTCTTGGAGAAGATAAAAGGTGCCTATAAAGCAAACAGTAGTGGTGTTGGGGTGATGCAATCAACTTTTGGGTTTTCAGTCCTCTCAGGAAAAGATGAAAGCAAATGCTTGAAGACAAGGTATGCTTGTGCAGAGGAGGGTCCAGAAAGGGTCTGGCTCCTTTGACCACAGAATGGTGTTTCATGACAACATAATACAGACCAGATAGATTTTAAAATATTTTGCTTACCAAATTACAAGCCTCCTCATGACTGAGGTGACACAGTAACAGAAGCCCATAGAGAGTCAGAAAAAATATGACTAATGCTAAGAATTTAGGAAGAAGTGGAATATTCACAGCAAGAGACGAAGGATTAGGAATCTGCATGCCAAGCACCTAAGCTGATCGTACTAATCCAAGTATTATAAAGATGTTCAGTCTTCTAGTAGGACCTAGTCACCTAGTATAGATTTCAAAACTAAGAAGATTAGGTGAACAGAAAGAAGTAGGCCTTGTGATAATTAAGAAATTTAATTAAATGGCTGGTCATTTGGAAAGGAATATTGGGTCAAACAGACTGCTCAGCAACATATACAGTGTTCTATGACAATTTTCTGATGCTTGCCATCTTATTTTACAACAGTATTTCTACATAGCACAGGGATGGAAACAGAGGATGGCAAGCACGGTTTCTATGCTTGGGAACAAAACAAAGCTGATGAATTTCAGATTTTGAACTAAATTTCAGTTCTCAGATCAATGCTGGAAAAATAAAACAATTCAATGAGTAATAGCTAGTGATTTCTTTCTATGACAAGATAAAAGATTTTAGGGAGGTTTTATATACGACTATTTGAGTTCAGGGTTTTGACATTGCCTCATCTGATATGCTCATAAACAGGGGAGAAAGCACAGTCTAGATGAAAATAGATTAGCACAGAGGCAAAGCTGCTTAGAGAACAATTCTTGGAAAGTTATTACCAATGCCATTTCATCAAAATGAAACAATACATCTATTCAAGTTCCCTATTGATTCAGGCCTACTCAGTGTTTTCATTAATGACAAGGATGCTGAAAGATGAAACGTGACAGCTAGTTGGAAGGATGAGCCTAGAACCGAAAGTTATCTTGACAATGTGGAACTATGATTTGAAAAACCAAACTGAATCAAACCAAACTACTCTTAAATAGGAACTATATTCTGACTCTAGGGTCAGTAACTTGCTACACAAATACAGCATGGGAAAATGTTTTCACAGAAAAGGATTTGGAAGTTTTTATGGTTCAGGAGCTAAACATAATTTTATGCTGTTGTAAAAGCAGTAAATTGTATTTGGGATGTATCTGCTAATACACAGCCCGTAAAAAGGTAGGAAATTACCCTCTACTCTACTTATCAAGGACAAATATGCACACTAAATATTGTGTCAAATTTCAGGCATTTCAATAAAGATGAGGGTCAGCTGCAGGTAGTCTAGAGGAAACAAGAAAAAATACAAAGAGAATATGGCTTGTGAAAAAGGGAGGTGGAGACAAAACCAGAAAAGAGAAGGTTATTATGTTTCCAAATACCTGAAGAGCTGCTGCAAAGAGGATAGCATGAATTGATTTTCCATGCCTAGGGATTACATGACCAAAAGTAACAGATTTAAACTGCATCAAAAGGATGAACCAAGTCAGTCCTAAGGAAAAAAAAAAAAATCTAACCATGTGGAAAATAAAACAGTAAAATATAATATGGAAATTGTGATGCCTCTGTCCCTGGATTTAGTCCCTTCAGAGGGACTGTGGCATGCCACAGACATGGGTTGACAGAGACTTAATGAAGTTTGACAAGGGCAAATGCAAAGTCCTGACGTTGGGATGGAGCAACCCATGCCAGCTGCACATAGGGCTGCATTAGCAAAGTGACAGTCAGCAGATTGAGGAAAGTGATTATTTCCCTCTACAGCATCTGTGAAACTCAACTGTTGTCCATGTGTACTTCCTGTATAAGATACACAGTACAAGACAGATGTTGATGTACCGAAGTGAGTCCAATATGATTTAGAGCCTGGAGCACATGATATAAAAGGAGAGGCTGAAAACTGGGATTGTTCAGTCTTCAGAAGAGAAAGCTCATGGGCCATCTTACCTGAACTGCCTATCGGGAAGCTGTCAAGTACAGAAAGCACACCAGACCCTCCTCAACAGTGTCAGATGAAAGGAAATTAACACAAACTGCAACAAGGGTAATCTGCTTAGATGCAAAGGAGAAAAAAATTCACCATGAGGGTTGTCAAATATTGCAGCTGGTTGCCCAGAGAAGTTGGAGTATCTCCATCTTTGGAGATATTAAAAACCTGGGTGAACAAAGCCCTCAACAACCTGATCTAGGCTGGCCATACACTGAGTAGCAGCTGTACTAAATGACCTCCACAGGTTCCTGCCAGGCTATTTCATGGATTCAAGTCCTCCTGAAAAAGTATTTATCAGGAATGACATAAGCATACTTGATTGTATCTTATGTCATGAGGATGACTATGTTACCTTGAGCAATTCTGTCAGCTCTGTAATTCTAGAATTTTCCACCTTGCAGGGGTATTTTGAGAGTATATGAGTTGACAACAGAGGATATATCAGCAGACAATTTCACAGAATGACAAAATAGTTGAAGTTGGAAGGAACCTCTGAAGATCATCCAAGTCCAATCCCTGTCTCAAACCACAGTCAACTAGAGCAGTTTACTCAGGATCATGTGTATCTGGGATATCTCCAAGGATGGAGATAATATCAAGAACAGAAAACTGCTGGTAACCAGTTTAGCTTCCTGTTTTGAAAGTTCATGTCTCACATGGGATGTCAAGTTTGCATGGCACATATTCCTACCAGACCCACAGACATTTGAAGGTGCTGTATTAAAGTGTCACTGGAACAATGAACCTATCTATAAACCATGAAAATGCTTACACCTGCCTTGACTCATTTTTATTTTCTTATTTTTACCATCATCATCATCATCGCTTACAATAACAACGCAGGGAATTTGCTATCTGTCCTCAGCACAGCTGGAAAATTTATCTCAATTTTGCCTTACACCACCCCTTTCCCATGGAGTCTGCATGCAGTTATTTGTCATAAACAAATAAATTAGCCTTAACCGTTTTGAGCACACAGACTGCTTTCAATTAGAGGTGGCACCTTCAGACTCCGTTCACTCAGCAGCAGGAGGACAGGAAAATATTTGTTATTGAACTCCTTGGCACTGTCTTGCTTGGGGATATTTATTTTAATAAACACAAGGTCGTTATGCTGGCATGAGGACACCACAGGTTCTCCCTAAATGTTACTCTCTGATTATATGTTATCCATCTTGCTATTGTATCTCTGGCTGATTTTGTCAGCCTCAACTGAGCAGCTCCTGTTAAAATTAGAAAAAACCTCAAGGGAGGCCAGTGTCATAAACAGAGGACTGTAATTCTGGACAGTTAGCAGACAGCTCCATATGCACTAACAGCTCCAGCCACCTTCGTGCTGCTTGCACTATCAAGCACCTGTCACCTCACAGAAAGCTGCAAGGATTGCATCTACGTCTGCATACTAAGGACAAGGTTGCTGATGTCTTATTCACCTTTTTTATTTTGTATGCAGAATAGAATGTAGCAATGCAGCTATTGGCCATTACGGAGCTTTTTTAAAAGCTAGAAATGTTAGAATATTATTCTGACTGAATCTAGAAGGAACAATTACGTACTCTGTTAAACACTTCTCTTTTAGTAGACTAATTATACTGTCAGACCAGCCAATGCCACTCAGTTTTATGGATGTTTTGGTCCACTGCTGCTGCCACAAAGCACCAATTTGCCACAGTGCAGAACAACAAAAGTAGTATGATGAAAACTCACGCACAGTCCTAAAAAATCTTGTAAAAAAGCTAAGGATACCTCCAATGAGAACAGTCTCATCATTACTTCTTTTCTATGCCAACGAATGGAGAACTAAACATTCTTAAAAATATGTGAGAGAGATGGTAAAGTCATCTGTCAGTGGTGAAACAACGAAATAGTCTTATTCAACATCCAGAATGAAAAAGGAAGGAAATAAAAAGATCCTTGAGGGGAGAGGAAAAAAAAGAAAACTCTCAAGCCTTCAATTCCATTAATACATGACTTATTAGAGAATGAGCTTTTTCTGAACTGAAATATAGAGAACACACATCATTCTATATGTTGGAAAATATAAAGGAAACCTTGGTGGAATTCTGTTGACCTAGCAGAGACAGGCAGTGACTGCCTTCATCTGTGTATTGTATACCACAAAGCACAATATTGCTGTTTGGTAAATAATAATGTGCAGGGAGAATACAGGGGAGAGGGGAGGAGGATTTTTTTTCTTTTTTTTTTTTTTTTAAACTCTAACCCAAGGAAAGTTTGGAGATGAAATTATTTCAAGCTGAAAAAAACCAATAATGCAACATGTCTCGCTTCCTGTTTTACTTTCGCTTACTAGCAGAGTGAGTTAAAAGAACCGACAGAAAAGGATGGGGTGGGGTTCTTTTTCATTTTTAAAGACTTCAGAGTATTTTTTCTAAAATCAGAATGAAGCTTCTAATGTTCATAGCAAACATGTAAACCTTAGAAACTTGCATCTATGACCTAGTGTTGCATTTGGGAAACCATATATACACTGTGTGTCTGTTTTCTCAGGCTCAAAGAATAGTACAAACCTTCTCAATAGTCATGGTAATGTATAAGAAAAAAATACACTTGTGCTTCCTTTAAAAATTGACGAAAATTTGGCTGCTGCCAAGACTGATTAATCTTCCTGCTAACTCTGCCATTTATAACAAAACCTGTAATTCAAGAAACATTTTTAATTATCATTCACTTTGAGACTGTCAACCACTATGGTAATACATTGTACTTTCTTTGTTAGCAATGATCTCCAGAATATCTTGTTTCTTAAACATTTTCTAGCTCTTTATTTTCCTCAAGATAAATAACTTGCTCTGTACTTTTGGTGAAGGGAGGCATCCAAGCTCTCATTTTGAAATACCATCATTTTTCCTATATACATTATTCAAAAACTGAGGGCTTCTATACATGGAAGATTTCATGAAAATAGACAATTCAGTCACAGAAAGAATTTCTCAGAGCTCCGTGCTGAAAAGATGCTTCTACAAACAGGTTTCAGTGCATTTCTTTCAATAGTGAGCATGACCATTTAACTATGCTTGCCAGAACACTTCGCAGTGCCCAAAGCATCACTCAGAGCAAACGCAATCCTGTGACATGTTTGCCATCAACTATTACTTCCACCTGGTATGTCTGGTACACTGATTTAGGTCCCTTTCTAAACTTAAAGCACCCTAGGTACAAATCGTCCTCTCAGTAACCCCAACCACACAAATTGCTTCACAGTTTGCCTTTCAAAAATCTTTATCTGTGTTGTCAATTTTCCTCTGTTTCTGATAATATTAATTATTAAACATCTCTTTTCATGCACTGTTATGCCACATGTAAAGCACAATTGTCTTAGCTTTCTGTGTCTTTTTGTGCTAATTTTGCATGCACTCCATCTCCACTACATATTATTATGCACATCCAGATACACTCAATCCATTATTGTCCTTGCAGTTCCCACAGGTGATTCAACTGTTTTGTAAAAGGTGCTAGAAGACATAATAATAATAAATAACAACAATAACAACAATAATAACAATACAAATAAGAATAAAGAGGAGGAAGCGTTGATGTTAAAGCTGAGTTTTTAGAGGCAAACTTATCTCTTCCTTGGTTTGCTATAGACTTTACTACAGATCATTGCTACACACATGTTGAACCTGTCTGGAAACAGATATCCTTCTTGCAGACATGTTACTTGGCATCTGAAATTTCCACAGATGTATTTGTCCTTCAGCGAGGAAGTGTCCTACTTTGAATTCTGATTACTCTTTATGGAGAGGAGAGGAGAGGAGAGGAGAGGAGAGGAGAGGAGAGGAGAGGAGAGGAGAGGAGAGGAGAGGAGAGGAGAGGAGAGGAGAGGAGAGGAGAGGAGAGGAGAGGAGAGGAGAGGAGGAGGGAAGGAGTGCATTGTTAACTCTTCATGAACTGCTGTACTACACAAAGACAAATCAGAAACTTAATCAGGATTATAAATTAGAAGAAAATGTTAAACTGTTCAATGTCTGCTCTTATATTCTGTTCAGGAAAACATAATAGAGTACAGGGTTTTTTCAATGCATTAATAACCTATAAAAGTACTTAATATTTGCAAAATAGAGAAAAAGAGCTTGCTTAATGTTTAGACAACAAACTTCAACTGTGAGATTCAAATCTGACAATGCCACTGTGGAAGTGCATCTCTCTGCATTGAAAATCTCTGTCTCAAATAGGAGTGTAATACCTTCTTTTATCCATCCTCCTCCTATTGTATAGTATCACTCAGTCTTAAATAGTGCCCATACTTAGTCACTGGTATCACACCTTTGCTTTGAGCAGATTTGCCCCAGGGATTAATTTAACCAAATCTGGTGAAGACTTTAATATCATCAAGCATGAACTGTTGCATAGAGGGAGGGGGGCACCTATTGTTAGAGATTTAATAAAGAAATCCTCTGAGTAATCAGATATTCCTGAATACTGCTGTGCATTTTCATTTAATAGCTCCAAAGTAATTATTATGTAGCTACCTCAGTGTTTTGAAAAACATAACATGCAGGGGTTTTTGTGATTGCATGTTATTCTTTCATATCAACCTTGTCACTTCAAGAGGCCTTAAAATATAATGAATCACAGAGATCCTGTGATTAAGCTGAAGAGAGGCTTGTGCTTTCAAAATTCGGCATTCAGCCACATCATTTAATAGCTCTTCAGAAAATTTTAGCTTAAAAGACATTTAATAATAAGTATTTAATCAATCAGCAAAATGAACTGTTCCCGTTTCTTTTATGAGGTATGTTATTACTTTCAAACATCAAGAACCACCTCTTTTTGGTTGCTGTATAAGCACACTGTAAATGGCAATGCAATAAACAAAAAAGTCAGTCTGGAGGTATTCTGCCAGTGGAGTACCTGAAGTACCAAATCGTTCATAAAAACAAGAAATCAAGGCTCGAACAAACTGTCTATTCTTTACACCGTTTATAGCTCTTCCACTGAAAGGATGAGCAGAGAATTACTTGCAGACACAATGCACAGTGTCTTGGAGTAAGTACAGTAAGCACAGTATCTACTGTAAAAGTAGCTCAAAATTAGGACTTCACTGAAAAATCTAGTTGATACATACATGCTAGCATAGACCTAGAAGAGATTTATCTTGTGATTCTAATCCATCTACTTTTTCTACGGTAAATCTACCAATCTGCAATCATACTGAAGTCTACACTAACAAAAAGTAGAACAACTACGCTAATTTTGAATGACACTGTCCAGGACATGAAAACAATCTAGCCAAAGAAACGTGGCATGGAGCTGGAATTCACTTCCCTTGTTACCACGTACATAACTTTCCCAGTAAGATCTACTCCAGGCATCTCTACTGTAACCCAAAACCAAATTGGTAACCAAAAAATTATGGTTTCGACCGAGTGGTATTTTTTCATTAATTATCAGCAGTGTTGGAACATAAGGCTTTCAGCATTGAAGTACAGACCTTTGCAAAACACTAAATAAATTAACAACTTTGAACCACAAGACACTAATGCATTAACATATAATCTAAGTACCATACAACATATTTTAAATGTATTTACTTAGAGAAAATGTATTTAAATGTATTTAAATAAAATTCTGGAGAATTTTTTTTTTTTCTCTAGAATACAGACAGTAGAGGAACAGTATGAATTTCATTTTATTTCTACCATTGCACTCTTTTCAACTGGCAAGATAGCCAGTAGAGGCAAAGACTTCAATATTGTTATCACGTAAGTGTTATGGAGCAATTCACCTGCTATCAGTGATCGACCATTCTTGGTCCTTCCAAGTCTATTCCAGAGTACTATCATGTAGAAGTGACCTCTTCGGGCCCACAGAGCAGCTGTCAAAAGGTCTGCAGATTTCCCACAGATGGGCTGTTATCTGAGACAGAGCATAAAATTTACTTTGGTATCAGTAATACCTCGGCCAGCACCCTAACCCCTGGAGAAACTCTTCATGACAGCAGAAACATCACAGTTTTTCAATGAACCAGACAACAAAGGGTGAACACCACAAACATTTTGCAACTGCATTTAAACATCGTCTCCTTGTGAATCATTAAGACAGTGAACCTTCAGACTGTTATAAAGGCGTATTTCTGTTCTTGTGGAGCATCCTGAGAGATGGGAACATACGTGCAGATGTGTTAGCATGTTTTTACCCACTATGTGAGAAAACTGACTCCTACATAGGAGTAGGAGTCCACAGTAGGACTGTGGATACTGGGGTCTTTCAACTTCCCTGGAATCAGCAGACTTGTGTCAAACTATAAATTGAATGTCACTTCCTCATTATGGGTAGAATAACTGCATTTTGTTACAGAGGTAGAAATATGCTAAGACACTATTACATTAATAGTTACTCATTTACTTGTGGTATATGACAGGTTCCTAATAGCTTAGTAATTGCTTATGAAGTTAAGGAACTATTTTGCTTTCCTTTGTTTTATATTTTCTCATAGAATTATTGAAATGAAGTAAATATTCTTGTGCAGGTTCTAAAAATAAGATTGATATAAAGATATCAATACTTGGTAAAGCCACCAAATAAATCTGAACACAAATCCTTTTTCTCTTTTGTCCTCAATACAGTTAGCTTCCCAGTGAAAATAGCCAATAGCAAAATTTCCCTCTTAAAGCTCAGAATTATACTAAGTGTACAGTATAGGTTACAAACATACATGGAATGGAATAAAAATATATCAATTGAAAGTTAAAATTTAATAATGTATGCCATGATTACTTCCTTATGTAAAAATAAATAAGCCATTGAACCTGTGGAGTGGCAAGAAAAAAAATCTGTCAGTATTACATCCTTAAGATTGGATCAATAAAGAAAAACTTGATGTATTTTTAGCTATATACTAGTTCACACACACTGAGAATCTAAATCTTCATACCTACCACATGATTCCTTTTATTAACCTCTAACAGTCTAATCTAAAGCGCACGGGAAATCAGTATAAATCTTCTAGAAAAGAAAAGATAACCTTGTATTTTGGCACACTCTATCCATGAGTATTCATGCAACACCAGATCTTTGACACATTAAACAAGTTGAAAAGACTAAACTTCCTTGAAACCACTGTGAATTTCCCTTTTGTATATGTTCAATTATTATTATTAACTCTAATGATATTACTGTCTTCAGTAATCTGAGACCTTCCTCTGTTATCAGAATTTCCAAAGATAACTGAATACACCGTGTGGTTATTTATGTGTAATTCATTTGATGCAGTTATTCTGCTGCTACAGGTAATGGGGCCTGTCTCTTTGATGGAGCATGCTTTTAAACTGTTGCTAAACTTCACTTTTGCTTGCACTTCACATCAAGCTGCATTCTACTTTTTTAAAGCATGTAGTTGATGTGCTTTCTACAACAAACAGCTATTAAAAAAAAAAAAAGAAACAAAAAATCTTCATACTACTTCTCCAAAGGAAGGTAGCAAAGAATATGTGATCCAAAAAGAAGCAGACTGAGGCAAAAGAAATTTTGCATTTTCAGGTTTTGACCTGTAGAGGTCCAAGGCAGAACTGAAATAGCTTCTTATGATGGAGTGTGGGCTATTCTTCCTGAGAAGCTTTTCTTCATTTCATCACTTCTCCATCAATATGTGGATGCCTAATATTGAAGCTGTTTCCTGGAGCATCTGTACAAGCTATTAAAATTTTATAACCTTAAAATTCACTTGATAGGACAAGGAGTTCTTTAAGATTCAGGTCAATAAAGACATCACTATCATCTAATAACAGGTGATAATTCTGTTTAAATGTTATTAGAGAATCCCACTGAAAACTGTAAACATGGTCAGATTTTTAATATTCAGAGATTTCTGATACCATCTTTTGTGTTGAATTCTAATATTCTCAGCAAGAAAGAAGAAAGGCAATGATCCTCTTTAAAGGTCAGAAAAGAGTGAGGGAAAATGCACATTTAATGACCTCAATTTTTACATTAATAACTTAAGTCTGTTTTAAACCTATGAAAAAGCAGCATCTTCAATTTAAACCAAGTCTTTTTTTCAAAATTGTTTCCCCTCCTAGAACTACACTATGGGCATTGTCACATTTGATTTTAAATATCTGAAGTTTTCAAGGTGATAAGACCATTCCTAAGCAGTTAGTATCTCACAGTTGAATTGACAAGATACTGCTAATTACTGTAGAGAGAAAAGGTAATATTGGTGCTCAAGATCCAAGCTGCTTGTAGGTTCAAAAAATAATAAATTCTGTAACAAAAATAATGGACTATACAGCTTTAGATTTGCTATGTTCTTTCCACAGCTGTTAGCTGAAAACACTGTCAAGGGTAGAAATAAGAAACTGAGAATTTACTGGGTACCAGGTAGCCTACACTTATGTGCCTATTCAATTTCCACTATTCAGCTTCTGAAGGTTAATTTTCAAGCTATCATTTTTAAAAAACTATCTGTAATAGAAAGTAAAAATGCAAAGCAATTAGACCCTTTAAAAGATCTCAAGGTCCTGTAGCTACTGCAGAAGGAGTAGAGGAATGTAAGAAAAGACTATAAACCAAAAGTCCTCATTGCTCCTACTGGGAACTGTACATGGCTAATTTTTCTTAAAAATCCAGCAGCTATACAAAATAACTAGTACCTAGCATTCTCAGTTTGAAGACTGGGTTCAACTGGAGGCACAGAAAACTTCCAGCAATCTTGCTCAAGGTATTTTTTCAGATCTAATGATTGCTAAAATGAACAAAGATTCAAGTAGTAATATCTCCAGGTGGCCAGAACAATAACTAACAATAACAGTGTGTAATAAGCCATTTTTTCTCTTTATTTTCCTTTTTTTTTTTTTTTTTGTAAACATTTCTGCTGAATGCATGGAAATGTGACTGGGAATTTCCACTTGCATGCCATGGAATCCATGGATCTCACAAGTCAGTAATTTCCCAATGTCCCATTTGATGCCCCAATACATCTCTTAGCTTCCTACACTGATAAGCAAGTGGGAAATAAGCCTGTAACCAGAGAAAGACTACATTAGAATTTAGACCTGCTAACCCCACCCACGGGAATATTTCTATTTCCTTGACATGACTGAGAAATACTTGTCCTGACTGATTTCACAAATGTATAATTTATCTCAAATAGAGGGAAAAAAATACTGGAGATTTGTCTAATTCAGGCATTTAGAAGTTGAGTCGGACCTTAAAATCCCTGATATTAATTAGCTGAAGCAAAGGGAAAGGTAAGGCACAGTAATTCTTCAGTCAGTTTCCCCTTCAGCTTGTGAAATAACAATCTCACACTGTGCTGGTTTTGGCTGGGATAGAATTATTTTTCTTCATAGTAGCTAGCATGAGGCTACGCTTTGGATTTGTGCTGAAAACAGTGTTGATAATACAGAAATGTTTTTATCATCGTTGAGCAGAGCTGACATAGAGTCAAGGCCTTTTCTGCTTCTCACACCACCTCACCAGCAAGCAAGTAGGCTGGGGGTGCACAACAGGTTGGGACGGGACACAGACAGGACAGCTGACCCCAGCTGACCAAAGGGATATTCCATACCATATGACATCACACCCAGCATATAAAGCTGGGGAAAGAAGAAGGAAGAGGGGGACGTTCGGAGTGATGGCGTTTGTCTTCCCGAGTAACCGTTACACGTGATGGAGCCCTGCTTTCCTGGAGATGGCTGAACACCTGCCTGCCCATGGGAAGTGGTGAATGAATTCCTTGTCTTGCTTTGCTTGTGTGTGTGGCTTTTGCTTAATTTATTAAACTGTCTTTATCTCAGTCCACGAGTTTTCTTACTTTCACTCTTCTGATTCTTCTGTTCCCTCCATCCTGCCATGGGAAAGTGAGCAAGTGGCCATGTGGTGCTTAGCTGCCAGTTGGGGTAAAACCCCAACACACACACATCTGAAAGTTGAATGAGACATCAGATACTAGTGGTATGAAATGACAAATCTACCACCCAAACCGAACTGCCATTACTTAGGAGTGGGATGACAGTGCTCATACCCTTCTTAGCAGCCTCCTCTTAACAGGAGACAGATAATGAACTCGAAGTTAAAATGCCATATAACAGTGGCAGAGGACACTTAACTGTGAATACAAAATCCAATGAATCAATGAGGACATGTGAATTGCACAATATAAAATCATAAAGACATTATCCATGGAGAAGCAGACAAGCTTGAACTTTAACTAATGCTCTGTCAGTAACTGACCTTCACTGTACGAAATGTTACTGATATTAATTAGCAAGGCCACAAAACAGTCTTTATGGTGTAAGGAAATAACATTCTCGCTTTACACTTGGAAAACTGAGGCACAACAGGTTAGTAGTTGTTAGTAGTGGCTATAGTAATATCAGTACATATGTACTATAGAAATCTAATTAAAATATTAATACATGCTTTTAAAGTTAATAAAGCTACAGAGGAGAGTTCTAGCTGTCTGTGGAAGAGGAAAGTGGAAATCTTCTCTAGCAAAAAGTATGAATCACTGCAAGGACAAGACGACACCCACGGTGCTACAGACAACTTGAATGAAGGTAGACCAGATGGCTTTGAAGTAAACACAAGTTCATTTCTGGCTACCTAAGCTTACTTATCAATAGCAAGGCATACAGGAGTGAGCAAGCCTACTGCACATCCATCATTCACATTTCTCCATTTCATTATAGACAGAAAATGCACTTACAATATGTCAAGCTGAAATAGCTCTTGCCATGAGTCAGAGAGGAAAAAGCCATAAAAGATCAGCCAAAAGGAAATGCAAAAATCATGTAAAACTGGTGATTTTTTTTTTTTCTCCCAGTCTCTGGAAAAGGAAAATGCCTCATTTTGCAGAAAAAAAAAGTCAACAAAAAATAACAATATAAAATTTCTTATTTCCTTATTGTTGAAAAGTGAAATGATTTTTCTAACTCTGCCCCTCCCTATTAGCTGCAAAAGAGAAGGATAGACATACAGATGAAACGGCTATGTTGTAGAATATATCTTCTTTTTTTTACGTTCCTTGCCTTTCATCTTCTCTAGATTGTTATGGTTTACTTACACTGAAGAAACTGAGGATGAAACCAAGAGGAAGTTGTTCCCATTTAACAAATCCAGTCTTAATACTGTTTAATGTATTTACTGGATTTAGTGCAGGTCATCCTTTATTCTGTCTAGAGGCTGAGGCACATAAAGGCTGTTTCTACACTGCCTGCTAAGCACGCTCAAATATCCTGAAATTCTGCCCCCATAGCTGTTAAGGTTTGAATGCCATTGAAGTATCCTGCTACTCTTTTCCTGCCCATGTGCTACTACCTCCTTCTGCTAGAAAATCAATAGCACACTAGTCTCCTTTTGTAACTCAGATGTGGCCAGGATGGAGACAAATTCAGTCATCTTCCCATTGCTGAAAACATGTTCTGCAGTCATCAGATGATAAAATGAACCTGAAGAAATCTTGATGCATTTATTTTATCCTTACTTTATCACTTAATCTTCTGCTTCAATAAAAAGACTGTCAAACACAGATTTTATATGGGAAAAACAAAGCATCAAGTATTTAACAACTATGAAGCATTTAATAAATAGCATAAATAAAAAACCAAAAATACACAGAATTAGGAAATTAACTGTTTCGAGGGTGATGAAAGAATGCAAGAAAGTTGAAGAGCAAAACTTTCTATGCAATACAACTGCATCACAGACAGCAGCAGCTCATTCTTCCTCTAACATTGTAGCTCCCAGTAAGTGACCCTGCCTTGGAGGCACCAACTCTAATTATTCATATAACATCGCCAGGAATACCCCTACTGCTAGGTGTATCAACAGAGCAGATCAAACAATCACATAACTGATCCACTAATAAAGAGTATATAAACAAATTTCATTAAAAAAATATTCCCAGCTCCACAGTTTTGTTATCTATTTAATCCTACTGCCATATTTTACACATACAAGGTATAATATTCCACATACTTTCTTTAGGGGGTCATCCTGGGTTCTAAGGCACATAAAATAATTAGAAGATCTCCCCAACAATACAAATGTTTTTGATCCAATCCATTAAACAACCTTAACAGTCAAATGCTAATTTCTACTACCTGTCAGGAAGGTGTCTGCACCCAGCCTTTCCCTATCTCTCCCATACTTAAAGGAAGGGAGTACATATCAAAGCAAAGCATGTATAGTTGGTTTAAAATACAGTCAAGTTGACTTAACAATCAAACTAATCCTTTTAACAGCTGAATACTGGAGCACTTGAAGTCTGGGTAAGCAGATCTACCTGTTGACCCATCCTAAGAAATAAAAGATGTAAAAAATAAAAATAATAATAATAATAAAAAAATATTGGCATCTGCTGAAATAATGCCATATTTTGGGTGGTTTTCAGGGCAAAAAAGAGATATTTACTCCAGAACAGGAAATAGTCCAGTGATTAGAGTACTAATCAAAGCATGAGTACCACAACATTGCTATCCTTTTCTTAAACTTTCCTCGCCATGTATTACTCATGATAAAAAAAAAAAAAAATCCCCCAAATAAACTGTAAGTCTGTACCACACTACATCCCAAAAAATTAGTCCAAAGTTCACATGCTATCAAACATCCCAATTTATAGCTGTGTCCTGCCTTCTGCTTATAAGCAAAACCAGAGAAGACAGCCAGGAAACACTCTATAAAAAAAAAAGATTTTTCATACTTCTCTGCCTGAGGACATGGGTGACAGGCATGTGACAGATGTTAGTCACTGTTGCTTAAGGCACATGGGTATTGCAGTGACTTACATAGTGTAAGACTATGCAGATTAGGAGAGATTATTCTATCAGACGGATAAGGTCAAGTTTCTGCATTGGTCAGCAAAACGCCAAACACTCAAATTAAATTCAGAAACAGTGAAAATACAATTAAACACAAAGAAATGTTTCTGCATGCTTTGGAATTTTACGTACCTTTAAGAACTAAACATTCTTACCTAAACCAAAGAACCATCTTTTCCTTACTCCCAGTTTAAATGATGTTCAAATTCCTACTCATAAAGCAAAAAGATGGGTACAAGAACTGGAAGCCAAGACTCAGGAGACAGACATTAGTATTGGAGTTAAGAAACCTCCATCCAGTTCAAAAGAATCAGGAGTTCACTAGCAAGTTGTATTTCCAAATTTGTTATTGATTAGCTATCACATGGTAAACAACTCCTTTAAACTCTCTGAACCTGATTTCAGACATGCCAAAAATAACTCATTTTGGTTTGTTTTACCATCTGTAAATGGACACCTTTCTGTTTAGGTTATATGCATCACTAAAACATACATATGAAGGGACAGAAGTACACACATGTGGCATTCACACAAATTGCTTAGTAATTGTAAAGCACCTTCAGGATATGAAGTGTGCATTAAGTATTGTAAGCTCATACCTCTTTTAAAAGGAAAGTTACTAGTGCTTGTAAAAGCAAAAATACCTCCATGTAATTAAAAGACTAAGATGCCTGCTAACTCTGCAGCATACAAGCCTGTACACCAGTGTCGTGGTTTAGCCTCAGCCGGTAAATAAGAACCATGTGGCTGCTCGCTCACTCCTCTCATCCCCCCCCTGCTCCTGGCCCCAGTGGGGATGAGGAGAATGGGAACAAAAAGGTAAAAACTCGTGGACAGTTTACTAGGATAGCAAAGAAAAGGAAAATAACAATAATACTAATAAAAGAATATACAAACTCGGTGATACACAATGCAATCTGATCAGCGCCTGGAACCCAATGCCCAGCCTGTCCCTGAGCAGCGACTCCTCCTCCCCAGCCGTCGAATGGTATGGCATATCCCTTTGGATGCTTTGGGTCATCTGTCCTAGCTGTGTCCCCTCCCAGTTTCTTGTGAAAATTAACTCTATCCCAGCTGAAAACCAGGATATTATCCACTCTTTATTCCGTACTATCTGTCATGCCCAGATCCTACACTTTCCAACTAATCACTAACACTTTTCCTGTCTTTGATAAATATACATATATGTATCTCATATATACATGCAGATATCATTCCCTTAGTCTACGGGCCATTCCTCTAAAATGTCCCTTGAGTTTATTTAGTGCATGACTTTGGGCTCCTTCTGTTGTAATAGTTTCTCAGGGCAGGAGTGATGGCATGTGGTGGTGGATTGTTGCATGCTGCATCCGGAACTTGTGGCTAGTATATCTGTCATGACCCATGTCCACGGTCTACAGGATAAAGATGCCAGTTTTGAGGAAGTTGTTGGGTGCCAGCTGCTGAAGTCAGTTCTAGTTCCACCATCACTGCACTTTGCTTGGTTTCATCAAAGTTCATCCTTCGTTAATTTGTGTGATTTTTACTGTAATACCATTGACACAGCACATAGCAATTGTAGTTGTGATGACAATGGCAGGCTTATTTAGCACTTAACATCATACAAATTAATTTATTGGTTATTCTCACCCAAAATCAAATCCCCTTGAGGTACATATTGGACTTACCCATCCTTCCGCATCACCCACCAAGTGTACCCAGGTTCTTGAGCAAAAGCAATCCCACGAATGGGTTTGCCTTTCCCTGAAGCAGGGCTAACCCAGACTGTCTTCCCCAGCATATTTTTTATGTGCACTACGGGGACTTTATCCCCTTCTACAGCACGTGGAAGTTTTGATTGGGCAGGGCCAGCTCGATTGGTAGATCCCCGAGTGTTAACTAACCAGGTGGCTTTTGCTAAATGTGTGTCCCAATGTTTGAAGGTCCCACCACCCATTGCTCTCACTGTAGTCTTTAGCAGTCCATTGTACTGTTCAAGCTTCCCAGAGGCTAGTGCATGATAGGGGATGTGATACACCCACTCAATACCATGCTCTTCAGCCCAGGTGTCTATGAGGTTGTTTCAGAAATGAGTGCCCATTGTCTGACTCAATTGTTTCTGGGGCACCATACCACCACAGGACTTGCTTTTCAAGGCCCAGGACAGTATTCCAGGTGGTGGCATGGGGCATGGGATATGTTTCCAGCCATTCAGTGGTTGCTTCCACCACTGTAATGACATGGCGCTTGCCTTGGCAGGTTTGTGGGAGTGTGATAAAATCAATTTGCCAGGCCTCCTCACATTTATATTTCAGCCATTGTCCTCCATACCAGAGAGGCTTTACCCATTTGGCTTGCTCAATTGCAGCACATTTCACATTCATGGATGACCTGTGAAATAGTGTCCATGGTCAAGTCCACTCTTCATCACGAACCCATGTGTATGTGGCATCTCTTCTTTGATGGCCTTAGGGTACACTATGCAGCAGTGTCCACTAGAACCTTATACTGTTGTGGATCTGATGTGCCAGGCCATTGGATCCACACAATCCAATAAACCCAGCTGTCCCTTTCTTCCACCTGGCTGGAGGCAGGGTACCTCTAATCCTGCTCATCATATCCATTACTCAATCCTTGTAAAAATGTCTTAGAAGTCCCTTCCAGAGGATGCTAAGTATGATCAGGCCTTTCACTTGGTCTGGGAAACTGTGTGCTGGAATCTGGAGCAACATTTTTCCTAGAAGAATCCCTTTTATGATTATTTTTTTCCCTGCAACTCATGTACTCGTGCCTCTAGGCTCTAGGGTCAAGGTATGCTTTCCATCCCACTTCCTCATATCCTCTCCATGGTCACACAGGTAAAACCACAAGGTGCCTCATGGTGTGTACCTCTATATCCTCTCTATTGAGCAGAGGAACGCTTACTCCTAATACTGAGATACTGGTCTGTACAGGTGGGGAATAGGACCTATTCTCTTCGAGTTGCTGGACCTTCTGGGACAGTTTCTCCACAGCCAAGACAAGGGAGGAAGAGAGACTTTCTTCATATTGCCCAAGTCAGCCAGCCACTTCATCTCCAGTCCTGCCTCTTTGCCTTTCCAGTCCATTACTGCCAGTGAGTTGGCGTACAACAATGATGTGCTCTGTACAAACTTCCGCCACATGGGTCATGTGCACTGGGCTTCATCTGGATCTGTGGGTAACTGCACATTGTCCAGGTCATAATAAACCATCTCCCACACTGCTAATTCCCTCAGGCACTGGATACCTCTCTCTATGGTGGTCCACTTGCCTGGATACAACATCATCACTGAAGATGATAACTTTCCGTCATGCTTGAAAGAAGTTGCCTCCAGAGGCTGAGGGCTTGTGTCCTTTTCATAATTGCCTTGTCAATGACCCCTTCCCTAGACAGGGTTCCCAGCTGCTTGGCCTACCAACCCTCTAATTCCAGGCTACTGCCCCCATTATCCCAGCATCAGAGAAGCCAGGTAACGATGTACTCACCTGGACATCGGCTGAAACCTTTTTGCATATCTTGCAGCTCACTCAGGGACAGGGATCGGGTGATTACCTCTGGTTCTGCCTCTTCCTCCTGTTCTTGTGATGGTCCTGGTCCATCATCATCCCTTACTAAGTGAACTGATTTCTTTTTGTGTATTTCTTCTTGTGTATAGGGGCAACCGATACCAGGACAGGTTGGTTATTTTTCCTCTTGCTCAATCTGCAGTATACCTTCACTTAAGAAACTGTTTGACTGGAAAGATTAAGGCCTATCTATTAGATAAAAATAGATTCTTAACATGAGATATATGGGCTTAAAACAACATCCACTTACTTCAGCAAGCATTGTGACTGGTTAGTAGCTCTGAAAATCAGAATAAATTGTCACTGAAAGAACAATACTTTCAAGTACACAATTTATCTAAGCAATTTTTCATTCGATAAAAACTCTACAAGTTAAAGAACAAGTAGTCCATCTTCAGCTCACCCAGGCGGGCTGGATTGGAGGAAAGCAACCTGAGTTTGCCAAGACCTGGAATTTGTTACACAGGTGATTTCTAATATTACTGTACAACTCTGCTATGCAACAAACCACAAATACTGTAAAACCAAAAGAAAGATACTACAAAACAATAACCTAGAATACAACATAAATTTAAACAAAAATCTATTCCTGAAACAAAAAGCTTTTGTTCCATTTCATGACATCTTAATTCCTCAGAGAAACTTTATGAGTATTAATGCATTTGAAAACCAAACATTTTAAAGAAAAAAATAGAAAAAAAATCCTACAAAACCACTGAGAAGACTTGTGAATTGCATTGCCTCATACTGCATGAAGGCATATAATATAGTTTATAAAGACTACGATGCCCAAATCCTCCTTACAAGGAATGAACAAAAGGGAACTTTTCCACAAGCTTCAATAGAGCACTGTCAGCTACTTACTACTAAGAAATTTGAGGAGAATAAGCAAAAGAGAAACATTCACAGAAGAGGATGGGTTCATCTCACATTTCTTACTTTTCAGGCACCAATTTTTAGACCATAGAACAATGAGCACAGTTGCCTTTGCACAAGCAGGATGGGAAAATAAGTCACAAGATAGCACATGAATTATTTGAAACTATAAATTTAAAGTGAAAACAGATAAATGTAACATTTCAATATTCTTACTGAACTCCCTGTCGAGATACTGCTGGAATCCTCCCAGCAGGGATCTTGTAGCTGAAGAAGGGTAAGTTCATTGCAAGGTAAAACATAAAACTTGAGGAGAGAAGACAATGAGCAGGATTTTCCAAAGCATGTTCAAAGTAAGGTAAGACAAATGGATTAGTAAAGTAATTTCATTACTTCCTGTAAAAATTAGTGATGGCTCAGACAGATTGTTTAAACAATATATAAACAATTATTTCATAGCCTTTTAGTACAGCTTCCAGCTTAATATGACCCAGCCTACTTGAATCCTTGCCTGTTCAATGTCTTCTCTAGACAGTTCCAGGAACTGAGCCTTAGCTTAGGTATGACTGATCATACGTTAGCAGTGGGATAAGCGGCCCTGAATGCACACACTGTCCAAAAGCAATGACATAAATTAAAGCTTCCCTACCAGCATTTACCACTTAAGACTCATCTTGTATGCTTACAACAAGCGAAGTCTGGCTTTGATAAGTGATAAGGTAACACGTTTTCTCAGAGTAAATTTTGCATAAGTAGCTACGCACAGAATAAGACCTCTTTGTTCCCCCACCACAGGCAGAGGAAGATTGCAAGGCATGGTAAAAACATCTCGACCCACAAAGTCTTTGGCATCATGTCAGCAAAGCAAGCTCCTGCTATCGCAAGCACACATTTGACCTTGGGAAAAGCTTAGTGTTGACTGGTACCAAAGGGGTTAGTAAATGTACCATTTTTCCAACACAGTTTTCAATTACTTCGATGAGCAATTAAAATGCTAATTAAAAAACAATCCAAAACTCAGTGCTCAGAAGGTTATGCAATAATAAGCTCTTCTACACTCACTGCATTGGAAGCATTAAGAAGAAGGTCACAATGCAGCTGCAGCAGAAAGAAAGGGACTGTATTATGCTTGGGGTTGTTTGTTTATTTATTAAAGAGAAAAAGATACTTTAAATAAATCTGGCAATGTGTTTTCTAAGTGCTGAGTTAGACCAAAGGTTTATATAAACAATACCTTGGCAGATATTGACTTCAGGCAGAATTCATCACTCACATAGGACAGGAAAAAAACCATAGGCACTCTGTTGTCAACTTGACAAGTTCAGAGTTTATCAGTCAAGTTCTAAAATTATCATGAAGTTGTTTTAATAATGAGGGGATTTTTTTTAAATGGCTACAGTTTAGGCTTACTTGCTTTCAGCTATCAAGTTCATGTCTGCAATCAAGAGAATTAGAAACTTGCTTTTATTTCAACTTCCTGTTGTGATTCTCATGCAATTGTAGAAATTCAGAACTTGGCATCTGAAGAAAACCTCTAAACATTGTGAGTCACAAAAAAAAGTTATGAGAGCTAGTAGCACTGCCTCCATCAATATATGCCAATTAAGTTCTGTTCTGAAGGATGAAGCGGGACGCAGGAGTGGTCAAAAAGGAAACCAAAGCACTAAAAAAAATTTTAAAAAAATCTTTTCCTGTTTTACATGCTCAAAAGTAAAATAACCATTGTTTGAATTACATTTTCTACAGACTAGAGTACATCAAGCTGTGCATAAGAATCATTGCTTGCCATCCCACCTGGGAAGGCCCCGGAGTAACCCTGGAATTCCCATGTACTGTACAGTCAGTGGTGAGAGAGGAGCCAATTCCTAATCACGTGTAACTCATTCTCATATGAACAGGATTCAACCTGTTCCTCCAAAGCTACTTATTGAGATCTTGTGCATTTACCAAGTCATGTTTTCCATCATAGCTATAAATATTTACTACCAAAGCTTCTTTGGGTTTTTGTGGGTTGTGGGGTTTGTTTGTTTGTTGGTTTTGTTGGGTGGTTTGGGGGTTTTTTTGGTTGTTTTTTTTTAAATGCTGTCAAGTTGCATTTAATGCAGCACTGGAGACCAAAATTCTTGTCACAATGCACTGACTCTATCATGGATGCTGCAACAAAAGTAATTTTCCCTTGAACAATCTCAGTGATACTCAAAATGCATTATTGTTAAAAGAAAAACAAAGCAGTAATATAACCTCAGCCTTCTGGTACCTCCAAAAAGCAACTGTGTATCACTAAAACCAAATAAAAATATTTCTTAAAAAACACAGGTTCTGGTCATCTATTCAATAGCTGTCCTGCATTCTGTGCGAGGTCTTGATTTATGTGATTGGCATCTATATTTCTGAGGTTAAAGATGGAGATCTTTTACATTGTTGGAAAGAACTGCATGGGTTCTCCTAGGAAGCAATATTAATTCGATTTTCTATCTTATAATATCACACATATGGAATCACTCAATAAATTGCCCATGTCCTACATCTCAGTTTATCCACCTGTAAAAAAAAAAAAAAAAAAAAAGTGTAGCAAAATTACTCTCAAAGGAATCAAAGAGCAGAAGAGAGAAGAAAAACCTTCATGCCACAGAACATAATTCAGATTTTATCTCAGAAGTTAAATCCTTATTCTAGTGATATAGCTACTGAAACTGCATTGGGCTGTATGGCTACATAGACCCAGACACAAGGCCAGAAAGATGAGTTCATAAGTAGTCTCACTGAAGTAAGCCATATAATAGCTTGCTGTCCTGGTGGCTAAACCACGTCACTCGCAAAATCAGTGTCTAATCTAACCCCACTGTCTAAAGCACATTAGTAAAATAATACAGAAATTCTTTGTTATACAGACTGAAAACCAGAATAAATTATTACTGAACAGTCTATTTTTTCTATTAATAACATTAATCTTCAAAATAATCTGAAAATTAAAATTCAAATCCTTGAATTACCCTTTCCACTTCAGTATATTACTAAGATTTTTTCTGATTAATAGGTCTCCAGGGCTATACATGACAGCTGTTAAGAGGACCTGGTAATGCTGCAGGAAAGAAATAAACCTATTCTCTCCATCAGAAACTGCCAGGTGAAATTTCATCCACTAACTGTAATTACCACAACTGGATTTTGGCCAAGACATTATGAACATTAACACTTCAAATTATGATGTAGATCAAATTAACATTTCAAAGAAACATGACTACAACCATGTCATTGCTTTTATTTGGATACATCTCCTGAAAAAAAGGCTACTTTGTAATATTCTTTAAAATATTTTATGTAGCACTAAAATGTTCAAATGAGTAGTATCAGCAAAAAGAAAACATGGCTGCACTCATTTTTAAGAAAAAAATTCCCTAAGGTGTTAGCTTTCTTCTCCTTTATTTCATTATAAATCCCCTTAAGTCTGCTAATCCAGCTTCATGTCTCCAGCATCATTTACATTTTGTATGCTAATTTCCCAGCAGGTTCTGGCTGTTCCAGGTATTTTCCTTAGCAGAGTGTCAGAGGATTCTCACTTCTTTTCTACGCCACAAATCCCTGTAATACCACCTAAATAGTGTTGTGGTACCTACTAGTAATTTAGATCACATTTCTTAGCTGACAAAGTGAAAGCAGTCTTACCTTAATGCAAGAGAATCAAACAGAAAAGATTACATTATTAGCATATTTAAAGAAAGCTGGTGGTTTCACCAACTTTGACAGAGTGTGACTTCCTAATACTAATAACATTAGTCAATAAAGAGTATGGAAGAAAGTCACTGAAGTAATTGACCAGCATTCAAATTTTTAATTTATGTTTTCCTTACACATATAAAGGAATGAGGACCACCAAGATGATCAGAGGGCTGGAGCACCTCTCCTATGAGGACAGGCTGAGAGAGTTGGGGTTGTTCAGCCTGGAGAAGAGAAGGCTCCGGGGAGACCTAATTGCAGCTTACCAGTACCTGAAGGGGCCTACAGGAAAGATGGTGAGGGACTGTTTATCAGGGAGTGTAGTGACAGGACAAGGGGTAATGGGTTTAAGCTGAAGGAGGGTCGATTTAGATTAGATGTTAGAAAGAAATTCTTTACTGTGAGAGTGGTGAGGTACTGGAACAGGTTGCCCAGAGAGGTTGTAGAGGCCCCCTCCCTGGAAGTGTTTAAGGCCAGGTTGGATGAGGCTTTGGGCAAGGTGGTCTAGTGGAGGGTGTCCTGGTCCATGGCAGGGGGGTTGGAACTAGATAATCTTTGAGGTCCCCTCCAACCCAAACCATTCTATGATTCTATGACATTATACAAGACAACAATCATTTGTGGAATTGGCGAGAATACTGTATATAAACTATTTAACAGTACTAAGAATTGAATTGATCCAACTCCTACAGAAGCCAAATTTCATATAACCTGAGTTAAACATGGAACTCTACCAATAGCTTTCAGCAGTATAAAACCTAAAACCCAAACACCAGTAATCAGTAGGTTCTGGGTTTATGCAGTTGATGGCAATTTCTGCCTGAATGCACAGCTATTTGGTTAACTACACTTTATTTATGTTTCTATTAAATATCGTAAAAATAAACTACTTCTCCTAAGATGAACAGTTGGTTTAAGAGTACTGAAAATGCCTCCTTCCTTCCTTCCTTCCTCTCCTTCTCTCTTTCTCTCTCTCTTTGTCTCTTTCCTTCTCTAGTTTTCTCTAACTTTTCTTTGTACTAGTATGAAATTTTTTGTCCCTCTTAATTGTTATCACAATAGCAAATAAAACTGCTAATATGTAGATTCTATGAAGTGTATCTCTCAGTCTAGGCCCACAGTTTCGAGGACACTTTAGCTGAAACAGGACAGAATAATAATTTGGAAAAAACCCGCACAAATAGAAAGAGTAGTTATGGAATCCATAAATGTGAAAGAACTGAAAGGTTTTCAAAACAGATTATAAAAACCCAGATAATATCAGGGAAGAGGGACAGATGGGTTTTTCCCCTTTTAAAATGTTAAACTGAGTAACTGCTTTCTCATAGAGATGAGCTCAAATTGACTTTTCTGCAGTTTGCTACTAATATTTTTTACTTGCTTTGTGTTACAGTAAAGAAGGCATTTCTGATATAGTTGATATTTAGTCTTGAGTTTAGACATACACCACTATCCATACCCTAAACCATATATATACGGTCTATATGGCTGAACTCCAGAGGTTTGATGCTCAGGTTTGAAGTCTACAGTTTTTATTTGGATTACTGCTACATTTTGGGTTTCTTTGTTCTTTTCTTTTCTTCTTTTTTTCTTTTTTTATTATTATCAACATCCCAAAAGTTCTGCTGAGATATAATCAACACAAAATGAGGGTTTGTTTGGGGTTTTTTATAAAAAAAGGAGAAGCAGAGGAGTCACTGCAGAAAAGTCATGACCCATTCACCTCCAGAGACAGAAAAAGAGGAAAACCTAGTTGGAGGTGGAAAGCAAAAAAGAAGGAAGCATGACAGTATGGTTTCAGTAAGTCACCTTTCCTGCTTTCTTTTTATTAGAGAAAAATAACTCCAGCAAATAAAACACAGGCACCTCTACCTGCTGGGGTTTTATATACTCCAAGTGATTGTTCTTGTCATTCAAAATTGCTTCATTCCAGGAATACAAAATTGGGACTCCTTTTCTTCATGTGCCTTTTTTCTTCATTGTGTTCTTCTATTTTTCTCTTCTTTCCCTCCTAACATTCTCTTCAATATTGTTTTGTTTCTTTTGCCGATATTTTTATACTGGATTTTGTGAGCCAGACTGTAGTTTTTACAGCCAAAATATTTCGGTTAATAGTATAAAAGACAGATGGCAGAGCTTGAAGTTTCTAGCAGTGATGGTCTTTTACTACCAGTCAGTACACAGAGGAAGCAAAAAGTTGCCAAAACCATCTCCCACAAACATTTGGAAGTATGTAGAAACACTAGGAAATCCTAGAAAGCGTTCAGAAACTCTCTTCTAGAAACATTCAAAGATGGAGATAGAGTACTCAAAGTTGCGCGTGCATGAAACGAAGGCAGTACATTAAGACCTGTGTCCGTTACAGTTGCTGTAAACAATCCCAGAATCCACTGTTTCTTTTCCATAAGAGAATGGTCAGGTAAAAGTTACTCTTTGTTTACAGCTTGTAGGCCATTCCCACACGTTTTTACTACTTTATTACCATTTCTGATCAAGTGGACAGGGAAGGAATACAAAAGACTAGCTGTGTTATTAAGGACATAAATAAAAACATGCAAAGCTCAAGGGCATAAAGATTTGAAAGTTAACCTTCTACCCAAAGTGTTTGCAGGAACTACAACTTGTAGAGGACAGCCTGACAAATTGCTTTTCTTCATATTTTTATTCTCTTAAATATTCCTTTTTCTGAAAAGTTTGCAACTATGAAGGCAGACACAAAAGAAAAAGAACCA
Source organism: Balearica regulorum gibbericeps (assembly GCF_011004875.1). Classification (NCBI taxonomy): domain Eukaryota; kingdom Metazoa; phylum Chordata; class Aves; order Gruiformes; family Gruidae; genus Balearica; species Balearica regulorum. The sequence continues at coordinate 47,060,184 of NC_046188.1, read as the reverse complement.
CATGGTACCACCATAAGGAGAGTAGGTGGAAATATTAAAATGGAGACATTTATTTTATAGCGTGTATGTCCTTACTACACCTCCCAGATGCACCCTTCCATCTTTTCACTCTAATATTGCTGTGCAGTCACCCTCCTAATTTGTTGTTGTATTTTTCAGTGTATAAATGAAGCCTCCAGTTTGCTAATGGAGAATACAATTGTCCCAGAAATTGCATGCTGACCCATATTTCATAATTTAATGTGAATCTGCACATAACAAATAGTAAACTTTGCTGCTGCCTCTTTTAGAATTTTCCAAGCTTTAAAAAGAAACAAAAGAAAAAAAAAATCAATCTTACACTAATTGGCATGGATTGGTAATTTTCTGTGAGCCGTGACACAATTACTTATAAACTGTACATAGCAGAGTTTGAACCTTTGCATTGCAATGAGCTTCTGCCACCTGTTTCAGACTCCTCCCTACAGAGCACATTGGAAGCCACAGCACAGCAGCTCCAAAGAAAACAGAAAGGCGGGGGGAAAGTGTACCCAGGCAATAAAGGAAAAGATTAGCACCAAGTTTTCTGTTTGATCCACTAGTTTTCTTCCTTCCTATTTTCCAGGAGTGGGCAGCATGCAAACATGCAGCTAAAGACATGACTGAGAGTTCACAGTCACTTTTGTGAGTTAGCACATGGCTCTAGGTCTAAGAGAAGGGGAAGGAGCTCCCTCGCTCTGCATTTTGATAGAAAAGTGGAAGCTCACTTCTTGACTAATCCCACATTCACAGTTTCAACATGGAACATCTCAACAGAAGTAACAGATGATCATGTCAAATCTCTGCGTACAGTTTCCTCTCCACAAGCCAATGGTCTGTACAACTCTCCATAGAGAGTCACTATGCACAAACTCGTACTATTATCGGATAATATCCTATTATCCTTCCTAAATTAAACATATTTTAATTTTAACATACTTCTGCTACTCCATCACATTTGGCAGTTTCAGTTAACATCTGAAAATCTTCTCTATTCACATTCCACACCTTTAAAATGGTCTAATATCCCTGTAGCTTTTGTACCATAAATTTAGCATTTAAAAAAAAAACCAAAACAAACCAATTCTATTTAAATTTAGGTTGCCAGGATGCTAGTCTGAGAGTCAGGAGACGAAAGTGCAAGACTGCTTCAAATGCAAGTGGAATCTAAGACATTCACCTTTAACATGACTATCTATCAAAATAATAGGAATATGGATAGAAGATGCAGATCAGAGCAACCTTTCAAAAGTGTCGATTAACGTGGCTACTACAGGACACAGGTTTTTATGCTTTTCCAGGCTGTCTATAAAATATGGATAGTTACTACTTGCATAGTGGTGATTTTATTTAGATCTCATTTCCCTAGTTTGCCTCCGACTGTCATGTGCTTTTGTTTTCCATTTTTTGTACAATTACTGATTTTTTCTCAAAAGGCATCTGATGATGCCATACTGATCTTTCCTCCACAGCAGAGGAAGAATAATTTATCATTTTGCCTTTAACATAATGTCTCTGAAAACTGTCGTATCATCAATAAGACGTTATGCCTTAAGTTATTTTTCCAAGAGGCCCATGGAAGTAGTGCTCTGTGTTATACACCTTAGCGCCAGCAGGAGGGGGGGGGGGAATAAATCTTTTCTCATTTCTACATCCATCAGATATTCTAACAAATCTTGCATTTATCATATGCCAGATAAAGTAAAGTAACAGATTTAGTAAACAATGAACTGATAACTCTCATTCTCTTAACAGAGAATTAAATGAGAGCAGCATGGAGAAGAAAAGGTAAGACAAGGAAGGTAGAAGTAAAGGAGATCAAATGCAGCGTTTTGTATGTGTATTCTTGGTATGACTTAGCAACACTACAGGGACTTGTGTAAAGTCATTACACATAAAATACAAACTCAGTTGTTAAAGTAAGTCTCCATAGTCCTAAACATGAGTTGTTGCATCTTGTCACTGTGTAGGAGCCTCTCAGTGGACAGACTTCTATTCATAACTCCATAACACACTTCTATTCGTAACTCCATCAACTTCCTCCTCTCCTCCTCCGGAGTGATCTTCCCTACCAGTTATCTACTTATCCACCACTGGTAAAAGAACTGTGTACCTCCAGGTTTTTTACATTTACATTTAAACTGGAATACTTAAATATTGCACATGATAAGAACCTAAATAAGTGAAAAATATAACAGATGGAAATCAGAACAAGAGTTAACTCTACATCACCATATTCATCATTCACGAGATTAAAAAGTTTTCAGTCTTCTATTCAAAAATAATACCAAATTAGGTACAGACCAGCCATACCCCAAGCAGCGAATAACAACTGAAGCAAATAAATTGCTCATTTTCAATGGTTCATTTCATGTCATTAGTTGAAAATTGTTTGCTAAAAATAGCAGATATCTATGAATGACTATGACAATCACAGAAAAAGGGATGTATTAAGAGGTAAGGAAAAGAAGAGGCTGCATTTGTAATTAATAGCACTGGTAATGAATAGTTTAACTAGTCTGATCTGTCATGCATATTATTCCAAGGGACCAGACTTGCTGAGTCTGAAATTATCTGAAATGATGACTCCCTGCCTTACAGTACAAAAGGAAAACAGATCAGGAAGCAACAACAGCTTTTACACAGCAGGTAGAAAGTTCTAGTGTTTTCAACCATCTAATATGAAAGGTGTGGAGAAGCGGCAGATGGGTCTCAGTCCTGTCACAGCCCATGTTATACTCTATTTTGTGCAAAGTGACTTTTCTGCTCCTTAGTTCACACACAAAGTATAGCTAAAGAAAAGCATTGTTGCTCTAAACTTGATGTTAGTGCTGCATGTTGTTTTCTTGACCCCTAAAAGGAAATCAACTGCACATTGGATCAAAAAAACCTCCTTCTGGAAAAGCCTCAATTTTTTGGTCAGTATTCATCAGTTTCTAAACAGGCAGATCTTGGCAGATACCTGATGGAACTTCTGACAACCTTCTCTCCTGTCCTGCTTTAAACTCCTGAGTACTTTGAAGGAAGTTTTCTGATAGTATGAAGGAGATACCAAAAGCATGATGCTAACCAAGAGATGAATAAAAAGAGGAAAATAAGGAAGAAAAATAGCTTTTAAAACAATCTGCATATGTTGTTATTTTCACAAACTAGAATCAAATACTTCTAGGTCTGAGGCAAAAAATTATGAATAAACCATGGTAATTTGTTAGACACGGCAATTTGTTAGAGGAGCTCTCAAATCCAAGATACTAAATGCTATTGTGTGTGAATGTGAAAGGCTAAAGAATGGACTCGGCTCATATGCTGAAGAGAAACTAATTTTCTCATTTTAAGAATAAAATGTAACATTGCAGAAATAGAAGTCAGCTGACATTTTATTTATATTTTCTACTGTACCATATGAAAAGAATGTAAGATTTGTTATACTGGTTCAGCCCAAATGCTCCAGCCCAGTTCAGACACTAGCCAAAAGCTGGTCTCATCAAAATGAAGACAAGTCTTGAGCAATCATGTCATACTTCTCCTACTATCTCCCAACCTCTAGACATTCATAGCTCAGACACATTTGTAGATACTAAAGATTTAGTTGATTAGGGGAATATAAAATATCCAAGATATAGGCAAACTCTGGATTTATACAGTGACACAATGAGTTGTCTGTTTTCTAGCAATTCCTAACAGTTAGTTTGTTTTTCTATTTCTTTTGATTTGCTACCAGGTACTGAGTTGATACATTTATGGGCCTTTCTATAGTATACCCTCACAAGTCTTGCTCTGACTACTAAAAACATCTCAGCATTCATCATTTCATATATAATTTTAAAATTTACTTTTTCCATGTGAAAAATTTCACCTTTACCTACACCAAATTTCATCTACCATTTTATTTTTCAGCTACTGAGTTACGTAAGATCCTCCTTAACTTCTTCAACTTAACTTCAGTATTTCCATTTATGGCCATCAACACACGTTCTTACTCCACCAGTTGCCCATTGTTGCATACGCTGGACAGCCCAGGTCCCTACACAAATACCTTTGGAACTTCACTGGTGACTTAGGGAACTGATCGTTTGTTCCTGTCCTGTGTTTCCTGTGTTTAGATCGCTGATTTACCCATTCAAGGACTTCCCTTCTATTCTCCTGCTCCTTGCTTCCTTATGGTCTGTCTCACAAGCCTTTAGGAGATGGAGCTAAATTTAATTATCAGCTACACTGTTCTTCCTTCAGATGATTCCAGAACATTTGTACAGTGTTATTCAATTTACAGAAGTTATGTTGACCCTTCCCCAATATATTTTCCTCAAGGCCTTATGTTTTTGATACAGATTCTAATAATTTGCCATGTACAGTTCTCCAGATCTTCCTGGAGCCCTGTTTAGGAACTTATATTTTGCACCTCACAGCCTTCAAGTACCTAGGCAGCAGAAGAAAGAGGACACAAACCACATTTATCAGTTATGTGTAGTGTAGTTTGGCTATTTCATCCTTGCTTTCCTTCTGAGTTCTTTTCTGGTCCTGGCGTGTTCATTTCATCTCTTGGTTGCACAGCCTCTACTGCTGACAATGTTTAGTCTCTGAAATGACATTTCAGAGCATTCATCCAGTATAAACCCTCAAAAGCTGTCATTAACATGGGAAGACCAAGCAACAAAATATAGTATGTCCCTCAGTAACCTCATTTTTAGATTGCTTTATCATAAGCATTTTGTACTGATCACTTCATGCCCCGAAACATGAACAAAATCTTATCCACAGGGACAGGGTATCAGCAATTGGTGTTTCTCTTTTCAGCTTTACGTGCCAAAGTTCTTTGATTATGTTTTGTATAGACTGTCACTGTTGCTAATGAAGCCAGAAACAGATCCTATGGGCCATCAGTCTCAGCTAACTTTTATGGATGGGACCATTAAAAGAAAAAATGTTTTGGTCTGTATCACTTCCATAATACCTTAAGCTACTTATTTTAATCTTGAATAAAAGATTTTAATATTGAATATAATAATTTAGTTCTAATGTATTTTAGAGTTAACATTTAATATATTTGCAAACCTACAGCACAGTCTCACATATGCACTGTTCAGAACTGGAAAAATACCTAATCACAAGGAGGCCTCAGACATCTGAAAAGGTATCTCAGCAGTTTGGATAGTTTTCTAGATAGCTGTTGTAACTCTGCTAATCTATGGGAATTTCAGGCACAGAATATAAAAACTGATCTTCTTGAATTTAAATTCCTTTGAGGCGGATGTAGAAATGGTGTTCCAACATGCATTGAATAGCCTGTTATTCTTCAAAGGACTACCATGACTAATAAAAGTGCAGATTCATAATTATACCCATGCCTTTTTAGAGCACATTTCCATAGCAGCAATAGAACAGACCTTACCAATCAGGAAGCTAATCTTAATCATTAGTAGAACTGGCAAAATAGCTTTGCAGACATGAAAAGTCAAGAATTTGCATGGACAAAATAACTCACAGTAAGCCAGTTCCCTGTTACTACTCAGATTCTCTCAGATCTGTTGGATGTCAGCTGCATAATCCACATGCATCTCCTCCCCTCCCTCCTGATTTTCTGTTGTCTCTTGACATTCGAAGTACAGCACTGAATAAATGCAATCTTACACGTTATTAGCCTGACACCTTCTTGTAAAAAACACATTTTAGCAAAAAATGTATTCAACTCCTCCTACTCATTGGTAAAATAAATACTTAATATTAATCCTTAATATAAAAGAATCTCTTCCAATAGTTTATCACTGCCTTGGAGCCAGGACTTGTATTTCACATTGAAAATAAAATGCTGACCCAAGAGAGGAGGCTATAGATTTCACATTGTGGGAAAGGAGGAAATCAAGGAACAGAAAGGAGCATAATTTAACAAGCGAGATGACTAAATCCATCCCTAAAATAGCTCTACTGAAAGCAAAGGGGCTATTTCCAGCAAGGATGAATTCAGGCCAGAAATATCAGTTATTGGATTGCATTAGCAAACAGAGCTTTACAGCAGGGAAAATTGCTTGAATCCATAACAGGGAACAGAAATGAAATAGATGTCTTTCAAGGCCACTGCCTCAGCCTTCTGTGATGAACTTGGGACATATTATGTCTGCAGTGTCCCTGCTGGAGTGGCTCCGATCACCTGTCTGGATGAACAAAGTAAGGGAAAGGACAAAGCGTACTATAAAGAGATTAAGTGATGGAATTAAGAGAGACGGGGGGAAAAACTGAGAACTCCTAGCTAGACAATCTGAGAGCCAGAAGATCAGATAATACCTCAGGCAAACACATTGCCCTTCTCTCCAGTTACATGAGGATGCGGAGAGAAACAGATGAGTTGCCACATTCAAAGAATAGGGAAAGTGTTCAGACACCTTTTTCATGCTAAAACCAAAATGGTTGGGATGAAAATAATGAAGCAGGTAGGGTAAATCAGTACTTTTAACAATCGTCCTGAGCTTGACTTACGAACTCTGCCATAAAAGATCTCCTCAAGAGAATTTTGTACTCTGTACCAGAAGGGGGTGGGGCTGGGCACTAACAGTGCCAGTAAGTGCTGGGTACCTGTTGCTTTCACAATGCTTTCTGCTGTCGTTACATTAATAAACATTGACAATTGGGGAGATTTTTTTTATTTGTCTTCAGAAAGTATCACTGAATTAGAAAAAAGGGGGCAGTGTTCTTGTGCTCAGAATTCACTCTGGTACTGCCAGGGCTCCAATTTCCTCTTCCTAAAATACAAAATAATACAGTTGCAGACTAAACAGCATTAAAGACTAGGGAAAAATATGATGAAACAAGATGTAAGGCATCATGTCTGTCTTGAAATTTTGCATAGTATAAGTAACAAGACAGAGAAACACTCAGATAAGTTATCCTTTTTTTCTACCTGTAGGGGAGAAGAGAAATCCTTAATATAAGCTACACAGAGCTGTATTTGGAGAGAGAACTAAGTTGTAGGTTCATTTATGAATTGATCAGCAGGCTAATGCTTAGTGTTGAAGTTTTGCCTTGTAAGGAAATGGCAACTCAGCCTGCTGACTCAACTTCTGAGTATATAACGAAGACAATTCAAAACTTTTCAAGGAGCATGATATAGCTTATAGTCGAAGATCTACTGTAAAAATAAGAGTAATATATGCTTGTGCAAAAACATGGCTTCAAAGCTACCTGGAAAATAATATTCTTTAAAAAATAAATCACAAAAACTAAGTATGTGTTAAGTAACTCTCCACTATGATGTCCCATATGTCCAACAGTTATTACACCCTTTCTATGAATATATAAAGTTCAACTACATAGTAGGGATATGTATCAAATATCCTGGTAATACTACATTGAGAAATATGATTTATCCCTACCTTTTTAAGGACCCAATAACACCCATTACACATAACAAAGATTAATATATAGTCTAAACCGACAACCTTGGATATTAGACAGTGATTTGAGCCAAATAAAATCTCAAAGAAATATATATACATATATATATATACAGGAAGGGTAACTCAATAGCCACAAAATCCAACATAAAGTCAAATGAGAATAAGATCTAATTATTTTGGAAATCAACTCTTTAATTAAGAACCAGAGATTATCAAAACAGAGAATTACTATTTGATATAAATCTAAAACCTTACAAATAAAATACTTTGTGTCAGTAAAGGATAAAATCCTAAAAGATAGAAGATTACTGTTTCTAATAACACTTACTATATCTAGAAAAGGCAAGTGAGAAGTCATCCTAAGTAGCCTTGAAAGTAGTCTACTTTTATTTAGTATTCAAAGTTCTTTTCTATGTTCTTTTTGACTGCACCAGAAAAAATACTTTAAAAATAAAATATTAGCATTTGAAATATTTCCAGCTTTCTAGACCTGCCCTGGTATCTGTGGCCTTATGCTGTGTAACGTGCATAATTTGGAAACCCAGTGTGAAATACACTACTAATATATGTATACAATACAAATAACAGCTACTTATAAAGTATTGACAAAATGCAGGTATTGAGCATAAAATTGGCTTTACATACAATTCAGTGTGCAACTATCATTCTCCAGTGCATGCAACATTTTTTTGTTACATAGTTCTTGAATCAAATATTTGTAAAGACACGTATCTTGCTACAACTCTGTTCTGCTTTTATTGAAACCTTTTCTGGAAAGCATCTCTAAGAACTTTGTACTATAAAATCAGGTCAACCACACTACATTCACACAAGGTAGCACTTGCTATAAATGAGAAACAAAGGCACACAAAGGCTTTTACATTTAGACTTATGAATTTAGACACCACATTAAATATTCAGGCAGCTAACAGGCTAAATCATAGAATGGTTTGGGTTGGAAGGGACCTCAAAGATCATCTAGTTCCAACCCCCCTGCCATGGACCAGGACACCCTCCACTAGACCACCTTGCCCAAAGCTTCATCCAACCTGGCCTTCAACACTTCCAGGGAGGGGGCATCCACAACCTCTCTGGGCAACCTGTCCCAGTACCTCACCACTCTAACAGTAAAGAATTTCTTTCTAACATCTAGTCTAAATCGACCCTCCTTCAGCTTGAACCCATTACCCCTTGTCCTGTCACTACATTCCCTGATAAACAGTCCCTCACCATCTTTCCTGTAGGCACCTTCAGGTACTGGTAAGCTGCAATTGGATCTCCCCGGAGCCTTCTCTTCTCCAGGCTGAACAATCCCAACTGTCTCAGCCTGTCCTCATAGGAGAGGTGCTCCAGCCCTCTGATCAGCTTCGTGGCCCTCCTCTGAACTCTCTCCAACAGCTCCATGTCTCTCCTGCACTGGGGCCCCCAGAGCTGGATGCAGTACTCCAGGTGGGGTCTCACAAGAGTGGAGTAGAGGGGCAGGATCACCTCCCTCAACCTGCTGGTCATGCCTCTTTTGATGCAGCCCAGAACACAGGTGGCTTTCTGGGCTGCAAGTGCACACTGCCGGCTCATGTTGAGCTTCTCATCAACCAATACCCCCAAGTCCTTCTCCTTGGGGCTGCTTTCAATCCATTCCTCGCCCAGCCTATAGTCGTGCTTGGGATTGCACCGACCCACGCGCAGGACCTTGCACTTGGCCTTGTTGAACTTCATGCGGTTCGCACAGGCCCATCACCAGAATCACCAGAAATGCAGCTGTATGGTTTTATTTAAAAATCAGCTCTATGATTGTGTATTTGCATACATTACATCATATTGTGGCTAGTAGTCTGCTCCTTTGAATCAGGCCAGGTTGCATGTTGTGACCCAAAGAAGTGCCCAAGTAGAGAACTGAGGAGAAACTCATAAGAGTAAATGTAGTGTCAAACCTCCCAGATCAGTTTTCTCACCTAACCTCAGTCAGATTTCGTATGGGCAGCCTCAGCTGATCATTCTCTTCTGCGTATTTATTCTAAGCAGACCACTTAGCACAGGTCCCCCCCCTAATATGTGAGCTACTGAGGGTTTTCAGCTCTTACTGCAGGACAGCATGTTCTGGTCACATACAGGGAATCAGGACATGAAAGTAGTCTGGTACCTAACTGAGAGTTTCTCATAACTGGATTCAGCCGTTTACATCATTGGGTAGTTTAAGGTGCCCTGGTCCAGGAGGAAGAGGAAAATGAACCATTGTAGCTAGTATTCTGAGTATGCTGTAGGACTTTACCCTACAAAAACATGCTGCTTATTGAGTGTCTAAAGCAGAGGAATAAGCCAACACTAATGGTTGTTACTAATTAGATTTTTAAAGAGCTCACTGGGAATTTGCAGCTAAAAATTACTGTGCCAAACTCCAAAGAGCTGGCCATATTTTAACTGTTTGACTGTGTGGCTGAAGCAGACAGAAATAGTCTTAAAATGTGGCATAATTATTCAGCTGTGTTATTAGCTACTACTCAATGTAAATTATGCATTAAGAGCTAAGAGTGTTATTTATGACTGTTCAGGGCAATATTTATTTATAATGTGTGCTCAGGCTTTCTGACAGAAGGCTGCCTTATATGTGCTCTATGATTCAGGATTAGGAAAGAGGTCCCCAGATCTCATTTTACATGTATAGCACTGATTTCTTCCTGTATGGTAAATACAAGCAGTCACTCAAACTCTTTTTTGGTTCTAAAAGATGATCAACCACCAATTAAAAGAGCAAGTTGACATGTAAATCTGCTATGCAATTGACACCAACTTTGAACACTCCTAACTAAGAAAAATGTATGAAATACCTTCAACACCTTCCCCCTCACTGAATTTCACAGAAAGTTACATGAAGCTTCGCAATGAATTCACACAGCCATCAGTCAACACATCTTTTCACAAGGTGATTTCACAAAATACAAGGCTTTCACAAAAACAGAACTGCTAGTTTGATTTTTTTGCCAAGAATTTATTCCAAACCATTGTGACCCATAACTAACCAATAGCTGCATTTCTCTATCCTGGGTTTAGGAAACTCCCTTGAATGTAAAACCGTTAAGTTTTGCCACAATGGCCACCTCTAAAGTTCATTCTTGCAAAGACCTGCTTTCCAGCACACTGTGACGCAGTAGCCAACAGCAATACCAATTAACTAGCATAAATTCTATATAATGCTGGTTCTTGTGTAATGTATTGGGTCTGGCTGAGATGGAGTTAATTTTCCACCTAGCAGCCCTCACAGTGCTGTGCTGGGTATTGGTAGCTAGAGAGGTCTTGATAACACACCAGTTACTGCTGAGCAGAGCTGGCACAGCATCAAGGCTGTCTCTCCAGCATTTCTCCTCCCCTCACTAGTAGGCTAGGGGTGGGCAAAATCTTCTGAGGGGACATAGCCAGAACAGCTGACCCAAACTGACCAAAGGAATATTCCTTTCTTGCGAAGACTAACAGATGTGAACATTTGAGAGCATATATGTTCAATGCCATATTCAAGGGCACTGCATCAAAACTATTAATGCATAGTAATCCAGAAGCAGAAAAGTTTGGGCAGGAAGCATGTGGATAGGAATTAGATATAATACAATTGTAAGTTGGCAAGAATTGTACACATAACTAAATTACTATATATCCATTCAAGACCAGATAGCTCATAAGAAATTTAGAATAAACACAAAATAACCAGAAATAGCCCTTTAGATTTGTTCTGCGCATGAAGGGAACAGATTTAAACCACAATTCAAATGGTTTCAGACTTATGCAGGCCACTACTTTTGAACATAGCAAAACCAATAAATGGTCTGACAAAAGATAACAACAAACCCATTTCTTTTTTGCCATAAACCCACCTAACTTAGAACTGAGAGAAAGAGTCCTGATTTTCAATCAGTTCTCAGTTACAAGTGTTCCTGGTCACTTCTCCATTATTCAACCATGCTTATCTTTTTGCATACGATTACCCTACAGGACATACTTTTGAAGGAATAGCTAAAGCTATTTGTGAAGTTCCTGACACAAAAATAGTAGAGGGAAGGACAGCACATGCCTCCTTCCCTTTTCTTTAATACAAGACTTTGCGCTTTAACTCTCTTAAAATCTGTTCTCACATCGCACCTCTACACTGTCTGCCTTTCACTGTCAGGATGGGTTAATGACCTGTCAAAGGGCAATGCACTCCACTGTTCTAGCACTCCAGGCTTTACTGAAAGAGTACCCAGATTAGTGTTTGCTAAGGTTATTCTGAAAGGACAGGGAAAAGTTTATTCTCTATCTTTTTTTTTTCCCTCATGCTGCTGCTTCTGTGAGTAATGCAACCCTTGCCACTATCTTATTGTGAAAACTTCTCAGCAGACCTCTCTAACCTCTCTTTCTTACAGAGAGGCAAAACAACTGTGATGGGACAGCTGAGACAGCATTCTTGTATTTTCTCATGCCAAAGTAAAAATTGTAAGGACTAAAACTGAGCAGCTTGCAGAACTGAGGGAAAGTATATTTTTGCATCAAACCTCATCATAAAGTAAGCAGATTGGGAATGCTGGAGAATAAGCTAACTTGAAATCCTTGCTTGCTATCTCTTTTCTCACAGGATTTTAGAGGCAGCTCAGATCAAACTGCCATCCCTGCAATCTCCAAAAACTCTACCTGTAATAATTTTCCTCTCATGAGGACTAGCAGGTTTTTGCTAGTAACAATTTTAACCTCCTTGCAGAACCACAGCCTCTGGTCTATCACACTCCAACTTGTATTTACTGCATATATGTCCTCTTTTTCATGTTTAGATGAAAAACTCCATTTACTTGGATTTTTTTCAATCATTCCATGCACAGATTGACAGGAAAGATTTCAGCGTCATTTGCACACTACAAAAAGGGAGTGATACCATCTCCATAAGAGATACTGTGAATTTACAAAAGATAAGGAAGTAAACAGTTGGGCTCTGAATATGAGGTGGTATGATAAATGCAACCTGCATATCCAGTTAAGAGCCCAGTTTTGAAAAGGTGCTGCAAACGCAATTCTCATTAGGTATGGCTGGAACTTTGAACATTCAGCCTCATCAGCCAAACTCAAAGATGTTTAAAAGAAAGGTCACTAAAATGTCAATAGAAATGTGCTAGCGAAGTTGCTGATCTTGACAGAGCTGGGTAACAGTCAGTACCACACACATCACTGAAATCAGTTAATGTATGAATAAAAATGTCATTCAAAAGGCCTTCCAAATTTACCCTTTTTAAAGCAGGCTTCCAAACCCAAAGCATATACCATGAGGAACTGAATTATTTTTCCACTTTGGAAGATGTAAAATATGCAAAGCATTAAGATTAAAATACTTCTGCACTTTGATTGTGTCTCCCCGCTCTTTTGGATGACAAATGTTGGCAAAAGGGACAAAACATTACCCTACCACTAGCCCTATAAAACTTTTATGGTAGCCATAATATACAAATCACTACATTAATATGATCACATATCTATGCAATTTACAACTCTGCTTCACCAGACATTCAAATTCTAATTCACAAACATAGGTGAATTTAATCCCACCCCTTAGCTAATCCTCCCACTGAGACTTTTAAAGTGGAAATGATTGTTCTGACCTATCTTTCCAGATGTCTCCTTAAATTTTTCAAAGGCTGGACATCACTAATGATCTTTTGTTTTAACAAATAGGACAACAAACACACACACTGGTAGGAGAAATGCTATCTTTGCATAAAAGTATTGGTGAAAGATACCAATTGTGTATCACAGAATAAACCCATACTTTTTGAGAGATGCTCAAAAATTATACACTTGACAAACATTTTCAGATAAATTAAACATTCAAAATTTCTCAAAGCTAAGTTCATTTAACACACAGTGGTGTTACGACATGCTCCCTGCTACCCAATCAGTTCAGCTCTCTAAACCATCTGTCCTGGCCTTTTCCACATCAGAAGCTCCAGAACCTTCCTACCCAAGTGATATAGGACAAGCAACATTAGCCCAGATGAAAGAAATGAAAGGGCCCTGACCCTGTTCATACAATTACTGGCTTTCTTTTTTTCTATCCTATGTGTGTGCTTATACCACCTGTATACTTAATAGCTATAGTACCTTGCTAGCCTTTTGCTCATGACGGAGGGAGCCCCTAACTTTTACAAGCCCTGTAATTCTCTGCAGACATCCTGTTCTCCACTCCCTCCATAGCCTATTTATTTTTATTTTTATCCATTACAGTACTGCAGATCCCATTTATGTCCCTTCTCCTTTTCCTCAAAACAGGAATATCCCATATCCCCAAAATGTACACAGATGTATCAGTTTCTCAGTTCATCCTCTGCTATACTTCTCATTTCTCTTACTCATTCCCCATCACACAATGTTCATTTTGTTCTTCTCTGAATCATCTAAGGCTTCATCTTTTTTTTCCTGTTAACTGACTCCAAGTCCCTAATAGAGGTCCCTGTGGTTTCCTTTTCCCTTCACTAGTGTTAGGGTCTCTTAAGTACCTCAACAGCACAGTCTGTATTCCCCGTGGCAGACTTCATCACTGTTCTGCAAGGCTTTCTGAGCCGAATGCCAGTCCTCTCTTTTATAATTCTTATTATTAGCTGTCAGGAAACTAAAACATTCAGCTGTCAAACAAGTTTTAGAGAATAAGCAGAAACAATTAAGGGGAATGTTGTAATGGTCACCCAGAACTGAGTAGTTCCAACTGCAAGCAATTGCTAAGGTGCTTTAGCAGATAACTGCCATGATGACAGGAATGTCATTTCTCTCCTCTTCTCTCTGGCTTGATTTTCTGGGTTTGCAGTTATTTTTAATTTTTGGCTATGAGGAAACACATGAAATTTTTAGCTTTCTGACATAAGGAAATATATTAAATGGTTAAAAGAATGTGAAAATACCTGGTAACGGTCTAGAAATCAATCCAGAATACTCGAGAAATTTCACAGAGGAAGATTGGGTAAAGCAACTTTCTGTGAAAGAGACAAAGGTTTACAAGTATCTCCAAAAGACATGATAAAAATGAACATCAAGATGCTGAAGGAGCCTGGAAAGTTTCTCAAGGGTTAAAAAGGGGTCATGTCTGGGGGCCATAAATTGATTAAAACCCTGTTAACATAGCATATAACAAAGAACATTTCCAACATAAACAAGACCCTCAAAAACAAAGGGAAAATATACAGTCCACTGACAAAATGTATATTTCCTTTTCCTTCACAGAAGGAAACCAACTGTTAGTAAACACATTGTCCATAAAGGAAAGTTAGTCAAGGAGCAGCAGCAAGACAACAAGGGCGTGTCTTAATAGCAGAACAATACAGTTTATAGCACAGGGCTTACACCAACTGGTTTTTGTGTTGTAATTCAGAAACATATTAACACACGGTATTTTAATGCTAACAGAAGTAGACCAGCTTTATAGAGCTGGCTTGCTTAATACTCTCCCCCAATGTCTCACTGTCTTCCTTGGTATCTTATTAAATCTGTTCAAGGTTATTAAATTAGTAGTAAAAGAGCAATACAGAAATATAAACTGTTCTTAATTCTTTTTCATCTAATGCATGACTTGCCTCAAATCCATTTCAATACAGAGTAGCCCTCTCATTGATACTGTGATTCTATTCCTCATTGCAACATGTAGCTTCTCTACGGAACTCAAACACTTGCATGCAAAATGCTGACTTCAATGCTGCAGAACCTTTTTTCAGGCCCCATCCCAGACCCCTTAAGTCCTAGATCTGGGTACTGACAGACAGCATCTCCAACAAATCTGTCCTACAAAAAAAAGTCCTAGGTTCTAGTACTGGCTTTGAAATGCTGTGAACTATTATCAAAGTATGGGGGGTTTGGCTTGCTCATTCACATCCTTTAAATTCAGGCAAACTGATGAACTCAGCAGGGCAGTGCCAAAAAACCCCTCATTTGAACTGAATTTCTATAGGGACAGTGAGAAAAGAGTGATTAGGCCACTCAGCCAGCCAGGCCCATCCTTAACTACTTTTTTTCTCCCAAATTGCAATACTTGTCTAAACAATGATATTTCTCTACAGCAGGATAATTTGTATTCTCTAAAGTACTCCTGAAGGTCTTTCTCCTTTTTTTCTTTTTAAAGTACAAAGATGGTAATTATCTCTTGACAAAGAACCAGTTTTCCAAAACAGATGCACAGGTTAGACGGACTTCAGAAACACAAACAGGCAAGAACAGACTGAATTTCTGCCATAACAATGGTCGTTATGATTATATCAGGAACAGCCCTTTCCCTAAACACAGTCATTACCGTACTTAATAACTAGCTAGGTGGGACACAAACAATTCTGCTTTGTCCTACCTAGGGCATTAACTAACAATCCAGTCATGAATTCCTGGTAACAACCATGTTTTTGAGGATTATTGCTGTAGGAATATTCTGTCATACAATATACAGCATTTAGCCATATCTCTACACTTTTGATATTAAAATATGTTTATACTGTGACACTAATAATACTTCCTTTGTACCAAACCTTGCACAGGGAAAGAACATAGATCCGATGAGATACAACATCATTAGTGTCTCCTCAAACACACGCCAACTTTTTTTGTGCTGCGCACGTACATACATTCATCATCTCAGGTCAACAACAAATTTCAGCCAATGCATGTAAGTATTTATGCTTAGGTATCTGAAAAACAAGTGAAAACCACTGATTTTTTTTTCATTATTATTTTTTAATAATAAAATAAGCTATGTTAGGTTGTTAACAGAGGGAGAACAAGAATGTTTAGGAATGTTTCAGTGCGTGTCAAATAGTAGAAAATTAATCACTCCAAGGTAAACCACAGAGACTGAAACTCACACACCACATTCACTGCAGTTGTTCTGTCCTTGAACTTTGCTACTTAATGGTAAATATGTTAACCATGGGCACTGTTTCTAGAGGAGGACACATTACAAGAGCAATCAAAAGCACTTACAGGTCCTTTGTGACAGGACAGGATACTGAGCCACAGTTTTCATCAAGCTGCCTGGGTCAAAGAATCCAGTAGTTTTGGATGGTCAGGAGAAGCTGTAATGTTGAGTTTTCTATGCTGTCTCTTCCCACTCTCTCAAAGGAATTAATGAGTGTTTTGTGGGGTTTTTGCTTGGGTTTTTTGTTAATATATAAAAAACTTATTGTGAAAGATGGGGGAAGAAACAGAGAGACCCTATGGGGTCTTGCATCAAAATCTGACTTGCAACAATGAAGAAACTGAAGTGCTGAAAATTCTTCAAGAAATAGTGACAAGACAGTGTATTCTGAAGAACAATCCCTAAATGTAATCCAAATAAACAAAATGAAAAACCGGGCCACATACTACAGACAAAATACAATCCAAAAGCAGATAGGCTGCATGAGACATTTAGCTCTCCATGAGAATTAAAAAAAAGCAGTACGTACCTTCTGGGTGAACAGCTAAGCAGTCAGATAGCTCATGTATCTTGGCCAGCAAATAGATAGGTGCTGACAGGGAAGCCAGATGGCATCCATCTAGTCCAAGTGGCTGGCTGCCTCTTAGCTGGCCAACCTATGGTGCTTCTATCCCTGCAGTAGATATGTTGGCCCGCAAGTTAGTTGCACTATTGTATCTTGGAGCCTTGCCTTATTTAGGGGGAAGTCCACAGCAGACACCATGTTGAGGGAAAAGGAAAAAGAAATGAGAGTCTGGGGAGACAAGGCAAGAAGAACGGAGAGGTGGGTGTACTACACGAGAAAGGTAAAGCCTGTCACCTAGATCAGCTGCAGCATTTAACAGCTCACCTCTG
Source organism: Balearica regulorum gibbericeps (assembly GCF_011004875.1). Classification (NCBI taxonomy): domain Eukaryota; kingdom Metazoa; phylum Chordata; class Aves; order Gruiformes; family Gruidae; genus Balearica; species Balearica regulorum. Next base: position 47,042,988 of record NC_046188.1, on the reverse strand, counting down.
GATTTGAGTTGGAAACTTTGACAACAAAAGAAACTGTATTGACATTACAGCTCTTAATGACTGCACCAAGTACATTTAGAGTATGAGGACACTTGACAAGGGAACAAGTAATTCTCTCCCCTGTTCTTTCCCTGAAATTGCCAGAACTAAAGCTGTCATCCCTAAGCAGTCAGAAAAATCAAGATTTTTAAAAAGTTTTCCTAGTATCAGATCCAGACACAAACCCTTCGCCCCCCCGCCCTGCGACAGTTCACACAGTTGTAGTCTTAGTGGGGAACCAAATGACTAGATGATCTTGGAGACTACCTTAAGGCACTGTGACTGGTACAAAACATACTCTGGTGGTTTTCAAGAAAACACATGAGAAATAGATACTGAGTAGGGAAATCTTATCCTGTCTACTGTTTCACCTCTCTAAGATCACAAGCAGCTGTAGCGATGGCATTAACTTTTTAAACATTTGATCATTAAATCCTCAAAATATTCTTTACTTTGATTTTTAGGATCTGTGATATTATTTCTTATTTTAAAAAAAGCTACCCCATTTCCCATGCACACAGAAAAAGGCAACTGGTAATACTGCTTGCTGGTCTCCCATGAGGATAAGCCAACACAGATCATACCACTTGAGCTAATAACACACACCTGTGGTCAGCCCTACTGCCTCTGAAAGAAGTTTTCTGGTTTAACTTATATCATTCAATGCCAAATCACACAGCTCCATGAAAAAACATGTCAATTCAGCTGAGAAACTACTGAGCAACTGCTAGCGAAAACATCACAAAACTACACTGAGAGATAACACTGGCATTTGCTTGCTTGAATGACTATCACAAGAACAAAGAGCAAAGTAAGATCGAGAATATAGTAGTCCCTTTCTACCCTTAAATGGTTATGTCAGGCACTTTTTGGAGTTGAGATCTAGCTAGACTGTCACATAGATATAAACACAGTACCTTGGCAATAGTGGGTTTGAAAATGCCAGTTTCTGCCCTAACCTCAGCAGACATATCTGTCCTGCAGCCTGGATACCTTTTCTTTTCCACTTGCTGAAAAGACAAAGCCTGTGGCGTGTTTCAGCTGTTTTTCATGTGAAGAACTTGAAATTAGACTACAGTAAAATTTCTCTTCTTCATTATAACTGCTTTTCCAAATCAGTCATTTCATACTGCCTGAGCTTTTCTCGCTTAGTTGAAAAGATCAGAAGTTTGGCAGTACTTTTAGCATTTTACCCATTTCAGTTCATACAGTGGGTATTAACTCAACAGTGATGATATGCCTCATTGCTTTATGTTGCAGGAGTAATGGTTTTGATCATGGCTGATGAGGACCTGCTTAGTTTTCCCACTAAGGATTTGCCTCAGCCCTACACATTCTGTCACTCAGTTTATTGGCTTCACATCTGAGTTGTTCTGGTTAAGCCCTACTGGGCAGGTTCCCAAATGAAGTATCTTCCACTGACCTGGTGTAGCACCTCTAATACTCTTTTCTGCATATAACTCTATGAATGCACAGCTTAATACCTGGGTATACTTTCTTTTCCTTAAAGCTAGTCTATCAACAAATCTTTACCTTCTTAAGCTGTGTGCACAACACACAAACACATCTTCCACATACAGATTTGATCAAGATTTAATCACTTGAACAGTAATGGAAAAAACAGAAAAGACTTTCACAAATAGCAATATTAAACTTTACCCAGGAATAATAATCTGAAAAACCGTGATTCTGTTTTTAACAGCTTGTCTTTGTACTAAATTGCTCTCAAACCCTTTTTCACTGGCAAAGCTGCTATGATTTCAGTTTCATTAAAGTTCCAGTCCAGCCAACCCTTTTTGGTTGTGGGAGGTGTCAGGATGAGGAAAAAAAGAGTGAAGCACTTTAGCAGCATATGTGACAACCACTTCAAAGCCATAAATCCTACCAAAGTACCTCAGAGAATAACGATCAGTCAAGACTTTAATCATCAGCGAAAGCTAGTTGAGAGAATAAGGAGGGTCCTAAGGGTAATAGCTGTAAAATGAAAGTGTCCACTGAGTGCATTTTTTTCATTACAGACAATTGAGCCATTTCTCAACCTTGTTTATCTTTAGCTTTTCCTCTTAGACCAGAGGGAGAGTAAGGGATATTACACCCATCTTCCTCCAGTGAAGTAGAAAGAAAAATGCCAGAAATGCTTTAAGACAAACAATGATGCTTTCACAGATCTGGTTATGTGCCCTTTTTGGGGGCAGGCTTTCAGGCTGAGTTCCAAACTTTGGTCCCTTGAACATCTAGCATCTGGCTGAAATCCAGGCTCTGTTCTTAGCCTAGCATACACAGCATACTTGGGATATCCTAGCATGTATTTCCAAGTACTGAGACACAAAATCCCATTATTCACATTATCCCAAACAATCCTATTTTCCCCTGAGCCTTGATCTGATCCTTCATGCCGTCTTTTGGCTTAAACACACCCCAACCCAGAAGACTAGGGAGATGTGACAAACACATAAAGATGTGTCACATGGATCAGTTTTGCCCCAGCTTCTAAAATCTTATCACTCTTTAGTTAGTAGTGTGTGGAGGAAAAAAAGTTTAAAAATATAATCTGGAGATTTATTTTTCACTGGGGCCTGTAATGACAATTTTATCTGAAATAACTGATGGCCATTTGGTTTCTTCTTTCTTTTCCCTTCCAGTTTTTGCATACTAAATACCTTTGTATTTATTCTCTAACTTATGCAGAAGTCAAACCGCTGTAATATCTGTACCTTTAGCAAAATGATCAGAACTGCATATGCTGGTAGAGTTTTTATAAACCAAGAGACTATATTTTTCATTTAACTTTGTTGACTATTTGTTTGCATTTATAACTTGAATTGATATCTAGAAGACAAATTCATTTAAACTCTATCCATTTATTGATGATGACCAGAATTGATCAACAATCTGAAAGTGTGTATTACCAACAATATATGTGTTACAATGTAATAGCAACTGAAAAGATCAGTATACTACATACAGTCTATGGTTACACTGTAGCTGTATTTCTGGGATGTTTTTAATCCCACATGCTTATCTTAGAAACATGAAATGCAAAGCATGAAGCATAAAATAAATTAGATTTGTCTGAAATTCTCACTGAAATTTAAAAAATTCAATACATTATAAGCTCTTGCTGGCTAAAGATAAAACTCCTTTTTGTGTTTTAAGTAAATTGCTAAGTCAAAGGCCAGTATAAGTTTAAATAAACTTTTGGCAGGAGAATTCAAACATTAATAAATATTTCATAAGCATTTACATTAAAATAGATACCTAAATAAACATCCCTGCTTAACATAAAATAGCCTAGGAATACCTATAATTTTTCAACCATCTTGGCCTACTACTGTTGTGTGAAGTTGTTGGAAAGTGCACACTTAATCAGATTCCAGGTTAAGGTATTTTTCCACACTTCAGTGAGTTAGGACATGGATGGAATTGGTACTCAGCATCTTTAAGGAACTAAAATAATTGTAGAAACTACTGTCCATCAAATTTTACCAAAACCACCCAGCTTTCAGTGGGAAAAATGTGGAATCTATCATCATATCTTCCATTTCACCCCAAAATAATTAAAGAAAAATCTATTTGTCTTTTTTTTCCCCTTAGGAACCATATTCTGATCTTGCATGGGACTCAGTAAGATCAATTAGGTCACTTCCATCCATAAGGAAAGGATAAGGCAAGGATTTTCTATATGCTGAAATTCTTAAAGATAAATGAAGTCCACCTTATTTTGTGGGAGTATGTACCTTGTTCTCAATGGAGGTATAACCTTCTCCACACCACTGAAGAATAAGACAGGAAGCAGAAAGAAAAATCACTAATACAGATTTTTTTTTTAACCAAAACTTTCTAGTCTATCAGTGATTGATCACTGTGGGAAGGTCCTCCTTCCCCCACCATCCAGTTGCACATTCTTACTCTTCCCCTGCAAAGCTCTGCATTTCTTCAGGTGTGCCAAGTGATCAGTTTACAGGATTACAACCTATCAGGACATAGAAAACCATGTGGTGGAAACTTCATCTGCAGCTTGATATGAATGAATTGCTGAAAAAGGAGCAGGGGAGCTGTAGGGTTACTTTAAATTATAATGAAAGATAAACCAGCTATATTTGGTAAAAATGGTCGTTCACAAGCCCTCTATTTAACAGTCTGTTCAAAATTAGCCACTGTGCAACCATCTTGCACAAAGACAACCTTTTTCAGATTAAGAAAATCCAAAGAGAGTCACATCTCCCAAGAAGAGAGAAAAAACAGTAATTTTTTTAGAGCTTCAATTGTATTATGTTTCATAGGCTCTCCACGTCCTTGTGCTCTCTTCCCTTGCACAGCACACAGAAAATGCTATTCTCGTAAAGACAAACGAGAGAAGACTGTAGTATTGCAGTTCATGTAATATGCACCAGTAGCATAAATGTATACAAAGTCATTTAGATTTAGGAAAGTATTTGGTAAGGGCTTGAGAAGTGTGTTTTCAGGTGTGATCATCTCAATAAGAGAGATATCTCACAACTACCCTGGTTTTTACATGTGATAGAAATCTTCAGGGATCACCCATCTCGGATCATATTCCACCATTTAGCAAGACTTCAAATATATCTAGGTCACATACAACACTCCATCCACACACTCCCCTTACACCTCAGCTGGCCCGACTACTGTAAATATTTTATCATAGGGCTTTATAACCTGGCCTATTTCTTCAGGATATTTAGAACATTAAATAATCATTTGGCAGCAAACAACCTGTAATAAACATTTTTCCCTCACTCTAGCACTGTTGAAGTCTGGCCGTTTCAGGGCAGCATATTGGATCTCTTCCTGTCTCCCTGCCAAATAGAGGATTTCCTCATTTTAAAAGGTCTGTTTCCTCCCTGGTACTGGGCAAACTATTGAAAGTTATTGACAAATTCCACAGGCTACCAAATCTTCTCTTGGCACCACTAATTTGCTTGTTTCATTCCCTGTACATTTATCATTGATTTCAAAGATGTAATTCCTGATTAGTGTTCATTGTAAAGTACCTACAACTGCTGGTCCATCGGGCCAGTCAGTTGGCTGTGTGTCCTGTTAAAGAGCTCAGCTTCAAGCAGTGCACATGCAGCTCATCACTCCCTTTTATGTGCCGGTGAGGGACGCTGCATGTAACCCTGCCCGTTGCAGAAACACGCAGGGAAAATTTACTGTTAACAAGAGTGTGGTGGGGAAGAATCCAAATTCAAACTTTCTTCTCCAGCAATTAGTCACAGAAAGAGCAAATAAAGCCTGTTAGGTGTACGCATTCTCAAGAAATTTGGTTGTGACTTTTAGCCAATGAACCTTGTGGCTCTGAGAATTCATCTTTAAGAGAGTTAGAAAAGCACTCAGTATGCTACAGGAGAGACAATTCAATGGAAACATTCAAGATACACGTCATTCACAGGACAGATGGAGGATTTCCTTTGAATGAGAAAGTGACCTTCATATTATTCATATTATTATTCATATATAAATTGCAGGAGAGAATTTCCTTCCAAGACCAAAACGTTGATGCACACATAATGGCTATTTAAGGAACGGCATAAAATTGCTATGCAACTATTTGCATAACCAACATGTTTCCTTGTGCCTCAACTGAAGAGTACACATTAAACCAAGCTGATGGATTTATTTATTTCTGTAGTGCAAGGTACCTATCAAACATTCAAGATGGCAAGATCCACAGGTTATTCCCTATTGAGAAAAAACATGACTGTAGTATAAGAGAAAGCTCATTATTATGAGTGATGTTTTATTTCTTGTTTCATGTTTATTTTTTCTTTTCTCTCTCTCTCTATGTCCAAAGAAAGTACCAGATGTAAATGCTGTAGCAAATTATGATCAAAACCAAGCCACATGAAAAGAAATTTTAAGAACGATTTTTTTTTTCTCCATTTCTTCATGAGTGGGGTGATATTTTAGGCAACCTGAAAAATCCATAACATTGCGTGCAAAATAAAGAAATAAAACGTCATACTGCTGGAACCAAAGGGTCACATCACTTGTCTTGCAGCAAGAAGAAACTGAAATGCTTGTCTCCACCTACTGCTTTGTCATATAGACTGCTAATAAGGATCTCAAGGGGCAATCATAACAAGCAGCACCCTAGGTATAGCCTGGCTGACACCTGATGGACATGCATAAAAGCAGGCAAAGTGCCCCTTTCTGATGCCCCAGATTTCTCTTGCCTGCAGGGCAAAGCTGAGAGAAAACTTAGTGTTGTGATACTCATAGAATAGAGATGAGCTCAGAAAGAGACCTTCAATTTCTGTAACTGTTCACTTAAAATGAAGCAATAGCATCATATTACACAAACCCACCAAGAAATAGACCATTTTCTGTAAATAGGGCTATATAATTGAGGTTTAAAGTAAAGGGAATTTGAACCTCAAAAGAAAAAGAAATTCATCCAAATGTTGAGGGCTTCCAAGAAGACCCTCCTTAGGGCACCCACCTCTCTCACCACAGGGTTGTGTCAGAGAAAGCTGTGGAAACTTTGAAACTACAGATGAGGATCAAGTTAGTGCTCAAAAATGCTGGATACACTTCCCCACTGCCTGGAGTGACTTTGTAAAAAGAACTTAATTATCTGCATGGCTGCTATGATAATGCTTCCCTAACTCACAAACATCCCATAGAAGAAAAAAGTGTTAGAGGCTGAGAAACGCTTAGTCACTAATTCTTTGAATGTAGTCCTAGTTTATAATCTAAAACACACCAAATGGGAGGCAGGTTCACTCCTTTTTATAAAATCAGATCTGGGTGCATAGAATGATTATGGCATATGTTTCATTCCTAACATCTATTTTGCAGAGGCTCTCCTCTGCTCCTCAAGACAGAGTTTTGAAAGCAAATAAAATTCCTCCCTCAAAGGGAAAAAAAAAAGTAATGTCACATTATTCACTAGATTACATATGGTCTAGATTGACTTGGCTTTCCTTGGTGAGGCAAGGGAAACAAAACTAAATAATCTCTTAAAGGAAGAAAAGCCTTGGTCAATGCAAAATCATTTGGCAGATATTAATACAGTTTTTATTGCTATTAGGGGGGATGATAGGGTGAGAAGGGTATTTCTTTTTTCTTTTTTCTTTTTTTTTTTTTAAATTCCGCTACTGTTGCTTGAATAGATGACAGCCTAATAACATCTGCCTAGAACTGGATTGTAAGTTTACATTACACAGCATGTGTTCTGTCATTATTGCACTGTATGCTAGGATAATGGTTTTACTACACAGTGCCAGAGGCAGAAGATGCTTCTGAAAATCACTTAGGAATCAACATTGCAGAAGATAACTGATTTTTTTTTTAATTTTTTTTTTTTTTTACTATTATTGCTTACCAAGATACAAATTCAAAATTATTATTATTCAATAAGAGAAGCTACAACTTGCGTATTTCCCTGCCATGCCTCGCTAGCAGCATCCTGATCCAGGAACATTTGATAACGGATAAGTGCAACAAGGTGCCTGCTTCAAAAATACAGCATATCAGTGCCTTCAGAAGGCATTAAAGTTAAGGGAAATAAAAAATACAAGTCAAAGCTCATATCCATTATCTAGAGTTGGGTCACATACTACTCCTCAGGTCTCAAAGTGAAGCCATTTTCAGTTACGATGAGAAAACTGTGTGAAATAAATTCCAGCACAAAGACTGGAACAGAGTGAATGAAACCAGGACCCATGTGAAGGATAAAAAAAAGTACCTGGAATAAAGAGAAAAAGACTAATTTGGTTTTAGGAAGGAAATTTGCCCTTACAGTGCCAAACATCTAGAATATGTGAGACACTACTGAAAATTCTGATTCCATTAAATATCTGATTTCTCCTAATGAGAAAGATAGCACTGAGTAAGGAGAGAAATACGTAATGCATTCCTCTAAAATTATTATTTGTCATCCATTCTCTAACCAAAAGCCATAATGAGTACTACAGAACTGAATGATAAAACATACCGCATCTTTTAGAAGTATTGATCACTTATAAGAAAAAAATATCTTTGTCAATTCAGAAAGTACATTGATGCCATAGTTGAAACATGGTTCTAAATTTAGGCAAGTCCAACAATTATTAGGCATTGATATACCTAGGAATAGGCAAAAGGTACATTCTAATATCCCAAATCTCAAATGAGAGGGCAAGTACGGGAGAGCAGACCACTGAAAGCATCCAGGTTTGGGCACACTCTTCCTGTAGCTCTCCCTATCCCCAGGGCTCTCGTGAACACTTTTGGAAACAGAATATTAGGCCAGATTGATTATTGCTTTTCTGGCCCAGAGGAGTATTTGTTATGATTGTCCCATAATTAATTTTTACCTTCTTGCTAGGCGATTGCAGAAAAATCTCCTAGCAACAGGATGGAAAGAATATGTAACTTAAACAAAAAGTTGCCTGGTTTCTGTGATGCAATGCAACTTATCTTCTCTGACCTGTTCGTGGTTCTAAGCTGATAAGGTGCTTTCTGTAGGTACCGTACTTCCCTCCTGTACTTCCCCATCAGAAACACTGGTGCTTACAGAAGAGAGAAGGGAGAAAAGATTCCTCATTTAGCCTTCCTCAGGTGTGCTGTAAATTGACTTTCAGCTGCCTACCCACTCAATTCGTTTGAAAACCCAAGATCTGACCATTCTGTGCAGCTGGAAACTACTCAGTTACTGAGGAAGGTGATGACATTCACCTCTCTACAGTGGATCACCATAAAGTCTAGTATAATTTTTGTGTCAAATTCCAGTCAAGTCCTCAAAAACACCACCAAAATAAGATTACATGTCTCCTAACATTTAACCACATTATGATTTTTCAATACTGTATTTGATAGTACTTTTCATAACTTAATATCATTAAAAACATCTACTTAATTTGAATAGCTTTCTTTCAGGAAAACGTAAAATAAAGATGACTAGCAAAAAAAAAATAACACCTATTTGTTATCATATAGGGCTCTGCCACTAAGAACATGCTTTGCTATTTCCTTTTCTGAAATCATCACTATTAGGAAATCTCAGAAGCAGCTCTCATTTAATTTATAATATCCAGCTTGATTCTAGACATGATATGGTTTAAAGGGCACATACTGGAAATTACATGTAATTGATTATGGCAGACTAAAATCAAGTTAATCTTTTGATAAAACCAAAGATGTCGTCATTGTTCCGCACCAGGCTTGGCTTTGCATTTTCATCCCTCTAATACCAGAATAATAAAGAGCATTAATCATTCAGGAGAAAAAAATGCCCAAAACTTCTGGAAGGGAAGCAACAGCTAAAAATATTGTGCTGAAGATGGAAACATTCGGGGTCTGTGGCTCTGGAATTTAGATCCCTTCAAAACAAACAAGCACGTCGAGAAGTATAATGCTTTTAATACTACATAGAATATGGTGTGTGCAAGGTGTGATGAATTACTGTGAATTAATACTGCAATTTTCAAGGTTAGAGCTAACTGTATTAGGAACGTATCACAGAATACCAAATGCAACACTGCTGTAACCCTCTGTACTTAATCTTTTCCCTGCTTTCCTGAGCTACCTGCCTTTTCCTTTTCATAGATAGTAAAGCCAAAAGGAAGTATTTAAAGTTTCATTAGAAAAAAATATGCAAAAAAGTGGCTGTATGGGGCTCAGTCCATTTGTCTTGTACGAATGACGCTTACAAGGAGTTCAAGCTTGTCTGTCTAATACAAAAAACCTCCAACTGCAGCCAATTTTCCAATAAAAATAGTACGAATATGTTGCCACGTGCCAGTAAATTACTAATAACTGAGAATTCAGTGTATGTGGTTTCAAGACTTTGGGATTTAGAACACTAACAAACAACTGAAAAGTTTGCCATAATTTATAAACCAAACACAAACAAGCTACTCTTGTCTAAGAAAAGTGGGTGGGTAGTGTGGTATAGCATAACACTAAGCTTCTAGAAAGACATAATGCGCATTATGTTACCAACTCCCTTTCTTTTGATCCTGTTAGCTTCAGTGCTTCCAGAATCACTAATTTCTGTTAATAGTTGATGTGCTGTCACTGTATTGAAACTAGTACTGCCATCAAATCAACCAGTATTATTTCAGCATAATGTTGTGTTCCCACACTTGGTGCTATTGATCTGCTATTTCGGTTAGAAGCAATCCAGAGTGGAAACCAGTTTTGCCCTGTTCACTCAACACATGGTAGAGTTGTAATGCAATCTCACAGATGATAAATGCAGTTTCAACTCAATTCGAGCCACTCACTGATATTTCTTAATACAGATTAGTAACCTCTTAAGCGAAAAAGCATAGGAATGTACTTTAAAAAGAATTTCTGAAATGACTTGATAGTAAAAAAGTTGGGGGCTGAGAGGCTGCATGAGAGCATAATTCTACTGAATTTGCGAATAGAGATACAAACAATATCTGAGATTTGAATGTACTACCACTATTGTAATAAAAATAAACCCGAAAATCTGTAAGTATAGTAGAACTCTCTGCCAGCAGAGATGAGCAAATAGTGCTAATTACAAACAAGCCTTCATTCTAATTTAAAACATCAACCCTCTGTTCACATTCCCTCCATGTCGTTCCAGTGGGGTATTCTGTTGAATGAGTTTATTCCTGAAAACATTTGCCGAAATTATGTTTGAACTCATTTAATTAAAGTTTCTAAAGTGCTCTAAGATCTATAAGCACAGAGATGCTATGGAGGTATTGTCTCAGTTCTGCAAAAATAAGAACTTACCCATTCATCAACTGAATGAGACTTCTCTATTGATTTCAATGGGCTTTGAATAAGGTCTAATTTCCCACAAGTGTTATATTTTGTTTAGAAGTCACATGCTGAAGTAAACTCTACTCCACTATATAACTACCACTAGTTGAATTACAGTGCCAGCTGAGGAATGTCTCCTTTTGTACATGGATTTAAAGATCTCTGTTATTTTCATACACAAGTCAAAGTTAATCTTCAAAGTATTAAGACTTCATCCAAGCTTAAGGCTCTTTCTGTTATCTTAACAGAGATAATTGATTTTCCTACTTCCTTTTACAGAAAGAATTCGGTACGATAATGAATTCCCAGAGAATGTCTCTGCCAAAGTTAGAATTATTGGAAAATCACTGCAGAGATGACTTCTTTTTCTGAAATATATTGTTATAATTTAGAGTTTAGTGGGCCTTTCTAAATGCACATAGAAAATGTGACATGGCCTAAATTGACAGCATCAAGGGCTAATAGAGTGAGCTACAGTCAAAAAAGACCATGCAATTTACGCTCTTAAGCTGGCTGGACTCACTTCTCTGGAACTGCAAATCTCAACTGCAACTAAATTGTTAAGTACTAAAGAAGCCATGTGCTGGGACTGATCCTCCCACTGTTCATTTTGATTTGAACTTCATGGTATTTGAAGAACAGAGTCTGCTTATGAATTAAGAAGGTAATATTTTTTTCTTTCCTTGTTTCTCAGGGGGCAAGGAGCCTTTCAAATAGCTGGTTTTATACCTCCTGGCAAGAATCCTCACAAAGAGATCTGTAGTTTTACCCTGAATTTCTGCCTCATATGTGGCTTCCCTGACCTCTGATTTCAAAACTGCTGCCTCTGTTTTTCAGCCTTAATTATCAAGCTGTCTCTATGACCCATCCCTTCCCCCAAGTCCTCTATCTGTGACTGCACCTAAAATACTTATTTCCTTCTCATATACTTCCAGGTCATTAGTCCTCCCATTTAATGTTTTATGAACTCTACCTCTGTATTGCCTTTAATATCATCCCATTTCTGTACTTGATTTGCTTACCTTTGCACTTCATACAGGAATAAATATATTAACAACTATCTTGGTGACTATAAAAACTGTCTTTTGAAATAGTTCTTCAACAATGAGGAAAAAAAAAATTGCCAAATACTATATACAAGAAAAAGAAGAGAGGGACTGGCTGTAAAACAGAGCTACAGCACTGTCAGTTTTAAAAGTCTAAGAATGTTAAGAGATTTTTAAACCACTTGCACTAATTCAACATGAAATTTTGACAAACATGAAAGGTACTCAATGTCTTGTAAATGCATTACCACCTGTCCCCTGTGTCCATTAAAATCATGTTCTGTCCTTCAGTCCCGAGTATATGTAAAATGTACATTCAGCTACAGAATTTCCTTTCTCTTTCACTGTGGTTGTTCAGAGAATCTACTTTATAAAAATACGCACTTAGTGTGCTGCCCTTCCTTGCACACTGCATGGGCTCCTACCAGATATCAGAAGATAATATAGACACAAATAAGGATGGTAATCAGTGACACAGAGCCTAGTTTAGGCAAGTAACTGTCATTGTACCCCAGGGATCAACAATGGGTTCAATATCTTCATTAATAATGAGACATGTAACTCTAGAACATCTGCTGATGACACAAAGCTGGGAGGAGTGGCTGGTACACCAGAGGCTTATGCTGTCATCCAGAGGGACCTCAACAGGCCTGAGAAAAGGACTGACAGGAATGTCATGCATCAACAGTGGTAAGTGTAAAGTTGTGCACCTGGGGAGGAAAAAACCCATGCACCAGTGCAGGGCTGGGGGCCAACCAGCTGGAAAACAGCTTGGCAGAAAAGGACCTGGGTGTCTGGGTGGACACCAGCTTGAACAAGAGCCAGCAATGTGCCCTTGCCACAAGGGCAGCTAATGATATTCTGGGGCTGCATTAAGCAAAGTAATGCCAGCAGGACAAGAGAGGTGATCCTTCCCCTCTACTCAGCACTGCTGAGGCCACACCTAGTGTACTGTGTCCTCAGTACAAGAGAGACATGGACAGACTGGACAGAGTCTAATGAAGAGCCATGAAGACAATGAAAGGACTGGAGCATCTCTCCTATGAGGAAAGGCTGAGAGAACTGGGACTGTTTATTCTGGAGAAGAGAAGACTTGGGGGGATATCTTATCAAAGCATATAAATACCTGCAGGGAAAGTGCAAAGAGGACAGATCCAGGCTCTTTGCAGTGGTGCCCAGTGACAGGACCAGAGGCAATGGGCATAAACTGAAATGCAGGGTCTGGACATGAGGAAACACTTTTTCATTGTGAGGGTGACCAAACACTGGCATAGGTTGCCCAGGGAGGTGGTGGGAGTCTCCCTCCTTGGAGATATTCAAAAGCTGTCTGAACATGGTCCTGGACAACCATCTCTAGGCGACCCTGCTTGAGCAGGGGGGTTGGTAAGATGATCTCCAGAGGTACCTTCTAACTTCAACCATTCTGTGATTCTGTGAAATATTTAGATCTGAAATTAAAAGGTGGTTTAAAAGACACATTTTACACAGTAAGAAACATTAAAAATGGATGCTATTTTCCTTCATACAAAATGATTTAATCCCCCACCACATACATAATGTTTCCTACATCTAAACCTAATATAATTTGTTCACTGGTTTTATGCTCTTAAACAGTCATCAGGGAGATATGAAATCATTGGGGGTTTAGTTCTTAGCAGGCAAGGCCCTTTATCAGAAGGGTTTACCTTCTTAAGTTATTATAATTGGACATTTTATTGTAAGACTTAGCACAAAATATTACTTTACAATGCAAATCCTCAAGTCTCTGGGAACTGAGATCACATTTATACACCTGGATCAGAGAGTAACTGTATTCTGTGTGTGGGAGAGGTTGGAATTTAAAAAAAAAAAATAGTAATCCAATGTAATTCTTCATTGAAAAGAAAATAAACCATAGTGGATTACTTTTTTAATCAGAAACTGCATCTCATTGGTAACATTTTTGTTTGTTTGTTTTCTTAAGTGAAGAAATACAAAAAGTACGTTTGACAGGCTACACAGACATGTTCATATTTTGTCCATTGGTAAGGACAAAATATGAACCGTGCAGACCATGGCATTAAACAGACCAAATTGCTTCACCAACACTACTAGATTAGTAGGCTACTTACTAGATTTGGCCACCACAAAAAAAAAAAAAAAAAAAAAAACAAACAGTGAGGACAACTTGTTCCAGAAAAGTGGGGTAAACTCAAAATATGAACCGTGCAGACCATGGCATTAAACAGACCAAATTGCTTCACCAACACTACTAGATTAGTAGGCTACTTACTAGATTTGGCCACCACAAAAAAAAAAAAAAAAAAAAAAAAAAAAAAGTGAGGACAACTTGTTCCAGAAAAGTGGGGTAAACTCAAAATATTTGGGAAACGGGGTATTTCAACAAAATTTCACGCAATTTCTAATCTTGCACTGACATTCCAATCAAGATTTTGAATCTTTTCTGTACAACCTTCAGCAATTCCATGATTTATTATAAATGTCAAAGACTCTTCATCTTAACCACTGAAATGAAAACAAAAATACAGACGACTATTTTTTAGTATCTTGTGAAGTTATTTTCTCCGGAAGAAAACCATAATTACATATGCATTTACCCGCTAATGTGAGAAGTAACATATTCTTTTTAATATGTAAATTGCATTTGGAACATAGCTTAGCAAACTCCTTTGAACACACATTTCAATGTCATGAAACTGATAAAGTGTTACACGTTTTTGAAGCATCTCTGACACTTGGCAAAACGATACGGACTCCATTCATAAGATTTAATAAAGGTCTAAGTTTACAGAAGTACAGACAAGAACAAGGCATATAGCCAAGAACTGAATTTCTGTCTCAGATCCAAAAATAAAAGTGTCCTTTCATTTTTTTAATTACAACTATTTCTTTGTTGTCATGGGAACAGAATGACCTCACCTTTGAGAATAAGATCAGGAAAAGGGAGAAAAGGGAAGTTAATTCCTATAAAAAAGAAAGGAAGGCCCATCTCACAATCACAGCCAGTCTCTCCCAAAAACTTGAATGTCTGTTGCGATTACTCTCTGACCTATCTTCCAGGTCAGACAAGAACAATAAAATACCCAATAACATCAGGGAAGTGTACTGTGTTCTTCAAAGATCTTGTCCACATTCTGACAAAAGAGTTGTGGTTTCCTCAATTAAATTAAATTTCAGTTAAAACTGCTATATTATTCACTCTGAACTACCTCAATATTTACCTGATCTTCACAGACCAGATTCTTGTTCTGAAGGTTGAGGCTAAGTATCAAGTAATCATCTACACATTTACCATTCAAATTTTTGATCTGTACATTGCTTTCCAGAGCACAGGTGATTAAAGAAGCACTAGAGTATTGGCTTCTTTGTTAAATATTTCAGATTCAGTCTTTGAGCCAAGATTGAGAAGGGTATGTAGAATATGGCAACTTGGCCAAAAATAGGGACTAAAGGCTGCTGAGGACAAGATGAACAGCTACTAACTGAACTGCTTCCATTGATGAATTGATTTAACCAGGATGACTGACCTCTTCAACTGGTTGGGAAAATAGCACTATTTCTTCTGTCCTAAAGTTCACAGTCATGTACACAGCACACCCACTGAAGCTCTGCCTTTCCAGAGGAATAACAGATAATATTCAGTACAGAATAGATATCAGTTACTGCAAGTGCTACCAAGTGCAAGTAATATTGAAACAAAAACATAAAGTGCAATTACTAATCTCCATTCATTACATTTTTAATGGATGCAACAATTCTGGAGACAGCGAAACAATGACTACTAGCAACAATATATTTGTAATGTACTATCCATCTAGATGCACACACACAAAGTCTTTTTCATTATCTCTTGAGGACTATCAAAGGAACACAAACTGTAAATATCCAATTGTAACAGATGCCAGGCCTCATGAACATATCAATTTTCATCCCTGAACAGATATTTTGAACAGCCCAGTGGGAGTGTGCACATTTCAATAAGTATCCACATGCTCCAAAACCAAGAACATTTCTTATTTGTAAGAGGACCACTACATTAGAAAGATTATTACAAGAAAATACTCAAGGGAGAAGTCAAGCTTTCCTTTGTAATTAAACTCTATTTGAAACTGAAACAAAAGACTTCCTAAAAGAGAGACTTCTAAAGCTTTCAGAATAGTTTTCTCTCCTAATAGTCATGCAAGATTTAGCAAACATTTATAACATTTGACTTCGCTCAAAAGCACAGAATTAGCTTTGATCTTCCTTTCCAGAAAAAAAAAGGGGGTTTTTTCAATGTAATAGGACAAACAAAAGTGAACACCACTCTCCATATTAGAAATGGTGTGGGTTTTGCCCTCACTCACATGAATTACCATCTTTCCTCCATTCAGCTGCTCACAAAAAGTTCTTCAAGAAAAGGTCAAATTTCTTCTTTGGGTATTATCAAATTGAGGCTGATAGCAAAAAAAACCCCAAACAAACAAACAAAAAAAACCCCACAGTGATATAATATGTCAAACGTCTCTTTATTCTATACAGCAGTTTTCATGAACCTGTTCGCAGAAGATATTATTTCTAAGAATACTGTTCCCATAAACTCATCATTATTTGTGTGCAACATGCAAATTCAGAAAATTCTCAAACATTCCTGACATTCCAAATTCTTTTTCCCAAATGTATCACAACTCTCTCTGATTTTGGTTTTGGGTTTTTCTTGAGGAGTGAAAAGTATTTCTAGAATTTATAATTTTTTTCACTATTTTCAGTCCACAAATATTTGAAACCTTGTTCCAAAGCAAGACTTAAAAATTCTTTTCATGACTGGAATAACTTGCTGCACAAGGGAAAACTGACAGAGGACGAACAATCAGACGAAACAGACGAAAAGAAGAAAGCTCTGACTCAACAGGAAAAAGATAGAGATCTTTCTCAAACTTAAGGAGCAAATGTGAAAAAGTAGAAAGATTAATCTAAAGGAGAGGAAGCAAACATGATTTAAGTCTCAGTACTTGAACTTGAGCCAGATGTGAGACAGAGTAAACTGCCAAAAGCAGCAAAAAGAGAGAACTATCTATAGTTACCATTTCACTTCTGAAGACTTATTAGAGAATTCTAAGTGATTTAAATGAGAAATGATTAGATAGAGAATGATTTGTGAATCCTTCTGCCTGTTGTAATATGATGATCAAGTTAAGAAGAAATATGAAAAGTGTGATACCAAGGGCTTTTGTTCTAATCTTCTGTTAAGATCTCGCCAAAGTGAAAGGAATTTTTTTTTTATTCACACTATAAAGTCAGCAGAAAAAAAGTTATCTGAGAAACAAATTAAAAGCAGTGACAGACAAAATAATTTCTCAATAGCAGACAGTTAAACAAAATTAACATTACAAAGCAAGACGGTTATTCATATATCAAAATTCTCAAGGAGAAAAGTGAAACTGCTTAAAAACAAATATTTTGTGTGCAAACAGACTCAACACAAGCACAAAACTTGGAACAAAAATGTCAGTTGTGAAATTGTATTCCCAGATGGCGTATGAAGAGTGGTCAGGAAACCTAGCTGGATAGATAACAAAGATTAGACTCACCGTCTGGTCATGATATGGGGCGGGGGGGGGGATAAATAAATCTGACACTCAGTGAACCCACTATTCCAAGACTTTTCTAGTTTCACCTGGCATCTTTGAAATTTTCACCCTAATACCTCCCATTCCCCATTGAGAGAGAATTCATTAATCCCATCTGTGCAATATGTACATGCACAGAAGTATCCCACAGATATGCACATGGAAAATCATAGGCTAGATGTACCCAGCTGCCATCCCAACCGATGCTCTCCAAAAACCACACAAATATCCAAGACATTTTACATACTCTTGTTAGAAACTCTGAACGTCAGCAACTCATGTAAAATAAGGTAGGCAGGCAAATAATAACAAAGATGATTTCTTCTATCACTACCACAACAAGTGAAAAGAAACTTTTCAAAGTCAAAAATTAAAAAAAATATTCATTGAAACCTAAATTTGAATGTGTAATTCAAACACTTAGAATTTCAAGTGGAAAATATTGACCATATAGAATCTGGAAGAGTTCCTATAGGAGACAAGACTTAATCTACATCCTTAAAAAACTTCAAGTTACTAAAGTTAAAGAGGAAACTTTTCCTTGTAAATAACCAGCTACTTCCACCTGGGAAATATGCTTATTGTAAGCAAGAGCACTGCATGATCAGTTTCCAGTGAAACTTAAAGTAAGCATAAGATTTTCTCAAGAAGAAAATTTACCTCACAGAGGAAAAATACTTAAGGAAATGAAGTTCAGCGTAAAAAGGGACAGCATGCAAACAGAAGAGAGACTAGAGAGTACTTCAGGATTTGACTTGAAATCGCTTGCAGCTAAAATAAATGAACACGCCTGTTAGGAAACAAAACGCTTCTGAATTTGAAGAAACAACAGGTAACAGAAAATCAAGAAAAGCAGAATAAGGAGTTTAAAGACACATGGGAACCTTTCTTTGCTTATTCCCCCCTCTCTTCCCAGCCACTCACAATGAGAACTCTAACCATTTCAACAGAAGAAACTAAAGCAAGACAGAATTTTCAAGCACAGATTGCAGAAGCACTCAGAAAAATGAGCAGCTTCAGTGCATCCTCCTTACTGTTTCTCTAGCTGCAAAAAGGAGTGGCAAAAGTGAAGAAACTGATCTGAAAACAATGGCAAACTTTTGTTGTGATGGAGAAACACAGACATAAAAATATATCCTGACATCAAAAGCTCAAAACCTGATTTCAGTTATAAATGTTTCATCTAAAATTTGCATTATTGCCCTCCAACAAAAAAAAAAAAGTTCCAGAGCTAGCATTTAAAATGGGTCACTTTGTTTTAACTGTAAAGCACGGCAGACCTTTGACTTAATTAGTCCTCATAAACACACAACCCTTTTGAGTTCACGTGATTTTTGTTACCATAGATTCTAAACCTCATGAACATAGAAAATGACTTTAAATTTTAAACCAATCTTGAGTAATCAAGAAGTATATGACAGAAGCTGGAAGCAAATGTCTGAGAGGCATTACTGGCCACATGCATCTCACCATGTCAGACTGTATCAGGATTTATTCCTTTCAAGGACTTTTCAAAAAAGTCCTGAACTGCTTTTCTTTTTAAGTTTCCAGTTTTAAATTTCAATATTTAACTTCATTTTGTTAATTGGAATTCAATACTGATGCAATTGCTATTAGTTACAGAAAAAGAAGAAAAAAGCTAACTCTGGTCTAGTCATAGTCCTAAGCAGTAGAACACAGATGCATATGCCAGTTTTCTCATTCCAGTAGCACTTTCTTACAGTGATATCTGAAGCCTGTTAATCAGAATACATGAATGGCTAAGTGAACATGTTTTTTAAATTGATATACCAACATACATATACCCAAATGAGCCTACACAGACATGCGCACATATATGCATTCAAATACATATTGACAATCATTCTGTTCTTCAGAACAGCATTTCTTGCATATGAGAAAAAAAAAATAGCATCTTTTCCATATATGGGGGAAGAAATGCAAAAATAAGAAGTAAACTCACTCTGTAGGCATCAAAGCAAAAGCCAGGATTAAAATGTAGGTATCTACGATCTCACAACAGTCCAATAAATGAATTTACCAGTGCTTCTCTGGCTTCTGGGTTTTTTTTTTCCTCTCTATAGCCTTAGGTTATACCATGCACCTGCACAACAGATGGCAAAGCCTTGGGCCACTGCAGTAAAGCCTTAGTGCAGGGCGCTGCAGCCTTCTCCAGACATCTGTATAATTAGCGAGGGAATTTCCACCAAAAACCTAGGAACCAATTGTGTAATTGCCTGAAAAAGTGCATTTTAGTATGTTTTCAGTGGAACATGAAGAAAAATTGTAGATTCACTCATCAGTTTAGAAAAATTTGGGATACTTTATCAGCAACGCATTTTCTGTGGCTACTTTGGCAAGAGTAACTCCACAAGGAAAAACAATTAGGAACAAACGATATGAGATGAACTCAGGCAGCTC
Source organism: Balearica regulorum gibbericeps (assembly GCF_011004875.1). NCBI lineage: Eukaryota > Metazoa > Chordata > Aves > Gruiformes > Gruidae > Balearica > Balearica regulorum. The sequence goes on along the minus strand of NC_046188.1, from coordinate 47,023,130 downwards.
CTGGTCACACAAGGGATAACAAAAGGATCTAGTAAAGAAAAATTGGAAATCTTATACTGGTCTCAATCAATTTTAATTAGTCATCTTTTAATATATCTCTATTGAATTGGGATTTCAGCTCATTAATGTAATTTTTAATTATTCCAATTCACTTAGAAAGGAAACTACATATTTATATATCACTTTCCATTTTCTGAATAGGCTTACCCCTTTACTGGATCTTGCTTGGCAAGGCAACTATATTTAAGCAACAGCTCTATCCCAGCCTGCTACGATGCCATCTAGTGATTCTGGAGCACATTATATCTAAAAGTCAAAAAATGCTCGCAGTTTGACAACGTTATGCTTCTATACTTATAACAAGGAAAAGGCACAACAATAAAAGAGCAACATACGTAGACAGGGATTTGCTCGCGTATGGTATTTACCAGATCACTGAGTGAAACGTAATAAAGCCAACATGTCCATTTTTATTTGTATCTCTTGTGAGGTTAAAAGATTACTTCATTACATCCTCAAACACATTTTGAAAGGATAAAGTATTTGTAGGAACACAGTTCTGTTCTGAAAAGAATCTAACAGTGCTATTAAAATGCCAGTATCTATGATACTGCCCATTTTAAATCAATACTTTTTAGCACAAAAAATAAACTTTTATCCCAAAACTACACTGACTGTTTTTCATTGGAAAAACATAACAATTTTTACCTATTTTATTTTCCTTTGTTTACTGCTCTATATCACATGCAAAACAGGAAAAGAGAGCCCAGATGAAACAAAACTGCAGCAGTGGAAAAAATGAGCAAACACACCAGAAAATCTCTCTATTTTTCTACTTCCTTTTTCATTAAGAGAAAATACATGGAAAAATGGAGAAAAACAAAGTTCAATTCATATTTTGTAGCTCAAAATAGTACTTCTGTAAGCATTATTGTGAGCCATAGTGGCAAGTGAAATCAGTTCAAATTGTGCTGAGGCACCAGTTGGGAATTAAACAAGGGTCCGAAAAGCCGTACTATGTTTTCCATTATTTTAATACTTAATATTCAAAAGAATACTTACCTTTTTCCTCAGAGTGTTGCTTACAGCTAGAGACAGAACACCAGGCAAGGCTTATTACATTATTAACGACTGAAATAACTGAAAGGGGAATCTTTGAAATCAGTGACACAGACCTCCTAAAAGGTCTCTAAGAAAGAAACATCAATTTAATTGATCAGTGCATTCAAATTTTTTTTTTTTTTTTTTTTAGAATGTCTCAGGATTCAGGACATTGTATAAACTCTGATAACAGCCAGGCAAGGAGGAAGAAAAGCTGGAAGCAAACATACACAGATGTTTCCTTTAAATCAGACAGCAGATATAGACAGAAAAAAATTGCATAGGGCAAAACTGAGTATAGAAAAAATACAGGCTTTCTCCTATGAATTGTGTTTTCTCACACAAGCAGGCACTCTGAAGTCCCCAAAACTGACAACCGATAAGGTTTTGCTTTGTTATTTGCAAAAATAATTACCTAATTATTATGCAACTTTACCTATGTCCTAGGAATACAGTATCCAGACATTGCCTTTGAAATAAAACATTCTACAGGAATGTACCATCTACCTCATGTATACAACCTGTATTGAATATAATCAAGGCTATCCAAATAAATTTAGTATTAAAAAACAATTTGCTGAATGACTCAACAAGCTGGGGGAAGGTGAAGAAGTTGTCCTGAGTCACAGAGAGAATTCAACATTTTACAGGCAGATTATTCTGTTTTATTAACTAGAACTGCGTAGGATTTAATGATCTGAATGAACCCTGTCTTCATGAATGAACTCAAAATGTCTTCCTAAAGTGAGAACATACACACATCTGTCAAAAAGGTAATCATGACAGTACGTGTACTGCATATATGCATGCATGCGTAGGTTGCCTATATTCCGACAATTAACCAAAAAATTCAAAAGCTATAAACCAGGGATTTGTGAGGTGGAAGAGACCAGCTGTGTATTCACATTTGCTTAAGATACATTGAACCAGGAGAAATAACAGGAAGACAGTGTACAAAAACAAAAGGTTATTTTTCTAAAACACTAATTAGGGGAGGGGAGGAGGGATGTCCACAACAAGGTGCTTGCTATCACTTTGGCATCACTGGATTGAACCAGGTAGAGAGGAAAAAAGATGTTTGGTTTCACTGAAAAGTTGTAATTCAAGCTACATTTTTAAAATAGTAATGCTATATTCTTCACTGATATAATTTCAATGACCTTGAGGATTTTGTGGCTAAAGTGCCAGAATTATTTTTCTGTGCTAATTGACAAGACGTTAAGAACAAGTCTGCTTATTTCTAAACCGAACAAATACAAAGTCTATACAGCTACATGTATGGTGTTTTTTTCCCCCAAAACAAGGAATCTTTCTTTCACAGAAAGTTGTAATAAAAATTATTTGGTGGTTTTAATGATTTAAACAATTGTAGCACTTAAAAATTACAGCTCTAAACCTGAAGTTGATGTCAAAAGCATGATTTATTGATGACAGTATCTAGAGGACGTGCTGCAACTTCCTCATCAAATCTTAATGATAAACTGCACCTCCTGCCCAAAAACTACGTTTCTAGTATAGCAGTTATTCATAATGCAAACACAGCAAGGATACAACAATTTGAAATGAAAAGCTGGAGGAGCAGGCCAAGACAACCCTTGCCCGCAAAAAAGGTCTTCCAATTAAGATGCTGGACTGAGTCTCAGAAAGCTTACTTCACATACATGCCACAGGATTTATTCCCTCCCCCTCCCTGACATCTTCAACACTTGCTCTGTGTCCTGTTTCCTGACCAGAAAAGTAGAAACAGTAAATACTTCTCTGATTAGAGCGTAGTTGTCTCTAGCACCACAAGTAACACACTTCTTTTTGGAAAGAGCGATCAGAAATAGAATGGGATTCTTCAGTATTGTCATAACCTTCTCTAGTGGCTCAATGCATCAGAGCAATGATACTTCTTTTAGCATAATGTAGCCTAGTAGTTTCCAAAACAATCCTTCAGTTCTCCTCACAAGGAGGAAAAGAAAACATAGAATTAAAACCTAATGATATTTCACACTTAATTGCACAGTAATTGCTGCAATGACTGACAGTAAGCAACCATAATAAACGCTGCATCAGCTGGAACATGCAAAGCTACCTGCATTTCTCCAGATTCCCTAACAGGCTAATTTTGGCTCTGTTAACTTCAATTATATTACAGTCTATCAGATTTTGTTATTACTTGACATTTGCCTAAAATGCCAGCAATGTTCAACATAAAACCTTTATCACCTCTGAGAGACCTATGAGAAAGTAAACATCTTGTTTGACTTGTGTATGACAGAGGATGCAAGAATAAACAGGAAAAAAAGTGGTTATGTTGAACGATGTTACTAAAGATTACTTACATTATCATAATGTCCTGTAACTTAAAATTTCAAAGGAAAATTAATACAAAATCAATAGAAGTCAAGAGACAGATACAAAAATATATTAAAGATACGGACTCATATATGAAAATACATTTTAAAAGTATGGGTGAAAGAGAGATTGTTTCTTCCAGGTAGAAGATTAATAATGGGTAGTTGCACTAGCATCCTTCCTCCTTCCCTCCTCCTCCGAAACAAATCACCCTTGCACTGACAATAGATCTGTTCCAGGTTGATTAGGAGATCCCTTAAATAGAACAGATACTACCCTGAACAGTCCTGCCACCCTGACCAGAGTTATGCCAACAGTGGCAATTTTGGTAAACAGATCAGCAGAGGAAGGAGGTAAGGAAGCATTTAAATGGGTACTATATCTAGTCCTTTATGGGGATAGCAATATGTACACACACACTATATGTTCATCAGATGGTATAATTTTCTTAGTGCAGGAAGATGATACAAGTCATATTAAACCATGGAACTCATTAGCATTTTGTGGTGGTATTTTTTTTAAATGATAAGCATGGAACATGTAATAGTACTAAAATCAGTTTTCTTACCAGGATGAAAAAATGTAATGTGAATATGCATCCAACTTTCTTTAGGGCAAAAGTTACTATTTATGTGGGAGAAGTATGGCAGTCCTATGGTTCTTTTACTCTTGCACCTCACAGAAGGAGGAATGCATTGTGAGAAAAGCTTTGCTGAAGCTTTGTTGCAGAATGAACAAACCAACTCTTTGTGCTCCACAGGTAGCATGCTAATCACCTGCTGCAAGCTAAGAGTGAGTAGCTCTGATAGGTTCCTACAGGGAGCACACTACCAAGCAAGGACAGCACTACCAAGCTATGCTATAGCATCACTCATGTGTTGCTCCAAGGCACATTTTTGACATGCAAATGCCAACTATTTCTCTTGATGAGATTGGTTTACAAGAAGTGAAACAGAAAAACAATAAAGGCAGAACAAAGGATGAATGAGAACAATTATTACTGAGCGAAAAATGATGACTCAGATTAGCTTGTTGATGAATGACAAAAGCTTGATAGCTGAACTCATTGTGTCTTCGCTTTGTTTAGTGAATTTGAAGCAGTTCAGGGTCTGTTCAGCTCAAATCAATTTGTTAGGAAATGAAGTTTAATTATTTGTTTCAAATCAACGCAACTTTTAAGTTTTTTCTAACAACTTTCCAGTATAGTAGGGAGAAAAATGTGAAAATCTCTGTCCTGTTAATAGGTCTACTAACTCTCAAATCACAAATATACAGATTAAAAAAAAATATTTTTAAAAGCCACCAAATAATTTCACCCCAAGTGAGACACTGGGATATATGAGAGAATTACACAAGCAACAACAAATACAAGATATCATTAATAGGAACACATACATTGTCAAGTACAAGATCAAGCCTAAGTTGCCCAAGTCGTACCTGCCAATAAAAGGGACCAATTAGAAAGCTTTGGGGAAGCAGGCCTTAAAAGGGTAACTCCAACAGTTCCAGCAAGATACGAGGTAGTTTTCATTCCAAAAGATATCAATGACCTACCTAACAGAAATTCCTCGGTAACAGTGAGACCTGTAACAGATGCTGACAGGAAGCTATAAAACCCAAAAGCACACCAAGTCATGTAATAGCATGCCATAAAATATGGATTGTTCTACGGATCTTCTGAGTACAAAGATGGAAAACTCCTGATAATTTATGCTTGCTAGCCCAGGAGGCTGTTAAAACTCAATTTGTAAACCCAGAGTATTTCTGCTAATTTGTAAACCTATCATATTTCTGCTAATTTCAGAGACTCTGGACTCAGTTATATCCACCAAGGATGTGTTCTACAGAACATCTGTCTTTCACTTTTTCCTCTGTTTCACCAAAAGCTCCTACTTGTAATAACTCTAAAACTTCACCTCTGAAGTAATACTTAACTTGCTAAAGGACAGCAGCCTTGGAACTGAATATTGCAGTAGCTGCAAATAAGTTCAGCTGAAATATATAAAAGACTAAAGATCTTTTTTTCTATGCTTCTTGGCACCATTGAAAAATTAATTCATAGTTCTCTTCCTGAGATTATGAATAATCAAAGCTAAAGCACATAAGGACAGAAAATCTTTGCCAAAACATCCCCTCAATTTAACCGCTGTTCAAGTTCTTAATGTAGATAAGTTTGCATAAAAAATATACCACCCCACAACTACTAAAGTTTTCGTGAAGCCTCCACACATCACAGTGAAGAAAAAAAAGTTGGCATGAAGGAAGTAGCAATAATCCTTGCTTTCCTTTCTGGCACATGCAGCTTCTAATAACATTAACATCCTCACTACAAAACCTTTTCTAAATTTCATCTGAAAAATATCCCTCCTCCTCTCCAGTCCAGCCTCTGTCATTTCCTCCATCTCATAATGCAGTTATTCTACATGATTCATAACTGTCCTGTGAATATTTCAACATCTATAGGAACTGAGCTGTACTGAGAAACAGACTACTTAACAGAGGTTCCATTTTCTGCTGCCTACTATTTACTTAGTCATTTTGTCTTTCACAAAATTGGGGTTGCTCAAATGAGCAGAATCTGAACCTGTAAGTAGGTTGGAAAAAAGCAGTCCATCTCTTGCCTCCCTCCATGCAGAGTCACTGCTCGTTTTACCCCACTCCTTTCCCTGTACACATAAAGTAAAATGTGTTTTGAAAGATTTGTTGTTGTCAGATATCATTGTCCTATCTTTATCTACTGTTGAAAAAGCAAGCCTACTAAGTTTTAGCCATAAGGCTCCTGCTCTGTCTGTTTTTCCCAGCTTAGTACATACCACACATCACATATTAATGTGCAAGTGTTTTGTGCCTCAGAAACTAATAGTGCTTTAAAAGTACTCATTAGATTTTATGCTACCCTAGAGAAGAATTTCACATTTCACAGATGGAGGAATCAAGAATGAATGATCAAGTCACTTGTCCAAAGTAATTTAGTAGCAAATTCAAGAGCAGAACACAAGTCTTCTACTATATCCATGAGGCCACAAGCTTTGATATCAACAGTTAGTATCAACAGAAACTCCTTTTGCAACTTTTCCTGTTTAATGAATCTTTCTGATCAAGTCTGATACTAAGATGGCCATTACAGAGAGAATGGATTATTTCTTCTGTGCTAATGAACTGCAATCTTGATCTGAAACGACAGTACTCCACTAACAGTCAGGGGTTTGGATTGCTTGCCATCTGTTCATTCATGTAAAATTTCAAATGGAAAATCATCAATTAAGCTAAATGAACAATTTTGTGATTTGAACTTCGTAGGTCATTTATCTCTGAAGGTTTAAGATAATTTGGCTATAGTAACTATATAATGCACAATATAAGGAAAATTTGTTTTCCATATAGAGATTCAAATCCTGAGAACCACAGGGACTTTTCTAGATGTTAAATATCTGCAGCTCCCACTGATTTCATAGGACCAGTGAGTGATCAACATATTTTGACTTTTTAGAAAGATAAAAATAACAGCACCAAATCAAGTAGCAGTCTGGTAAGCCAATGATCTGCTCATCAAATCATACTGAGGTCACTGCTATATATCTTTCAGAATTTTACGTGCCTATTTATTTATTCCTTTTATTATCTGGTTCTATGGCACTGTCTTTTTCCTATAGGCACTATTAAGAGAGGTTTAAAAACAAGAAAACAAGCTATAAATATATTTTATTTGCTCTACCCTCTGGTATTCTGTTCTTCTACTCTTGTTCCATGAGTTACAGAAGTAACTTTTTGAAGGTAAGAAATAAAAGGGTAACTATTTGAAAAAGTTTTCTGAAAAAGGACACTGCTTGTGAGTATTCAAATAGTATAGATAGTATAACATATTGATTCTGACTTTATATTTAATGGGAGCTCTGAAACGTAATTGCAATGGTTAGAGAGCAGCAGGATGTTATCATTCTCTTGGAACCTGCCACCATTAGTAGGCGATGATCCTAATGGGAAAAGGCTAAGCAGTATGAATATTACACATTTATTGATACCTTTTAGCTTATCAATACACTTTTGAATAAGAGATGTAGGAGTGGTACTTATTCAGTAACAACTACAATTTGAAAAGGATTTACTGATAAAGGGAAATTTAGAGACAGCCTAATCTTGGGAGAAAATTTCTGTGGCATTAAGTTTTATTTCTCCAGAATCAAGTATACTTTAGATGAAATGGTCTGAAAAAAAGATAGTAACACTATAAGAGTTATTCTAGCACTTATATTTCGATTTACCTATAGGAAATTAAAATACAGGAGTCATAAACCAAGGATTCAATCTTGAACTGATCAACACAGCACCAGTTAAGATGCTTCATTTTGTTCTGTTTCAAAATTTAGTCCCAGAAATTAAATGGCAGTCAAGAATTCAGTAGAGCCAGAGAAATCTAATAATTGTGTTGGGAAAAGAGGAAGATGTTAAGTAAAAGTATTTGGAATTATAATTGGTCAAGGAATTCAGTGGGACTTCCAGGATTGGGGTAGGGGTAAAAAGGCTGGAAGTTATACTTTTATTAGGTTTGACAATTTGTTTTTACAGTTGGGCTGGATGGCCCATGGAATACTGGATTTAGATATTTTTCGAACTCACCTGTGTGAAGCTGTGCTTTTAGTGTCTGAACGTCAGGACCTTGCTTAGTGGCTTTGGATACTGAGCTAAGCTTAGCTATTTTGAGGAATGTAACCGCCTAAGAAACACCATGGAAACTGGTTCCAAAGTTGTCATTTTAGTACCGTAATGCTGAAATATGCCACAGAGTAAACAGCCTCTCTCTCATATTGCTTTTGGAAATAGGCCAGGCACGGAGTTCAATCATGCTGCCCAGAGGCTGAAATTCAGACATGTCTGGACTTGGTGGTTTAATTCAGAACAAACTCTGTGCACAAAATCTGAGATTATATAGAAATAAATTTTGGAAATCAATTGAATAAAATGGAAAGGGTGTTCAGGCAGCTTTATTTCACTGAGAGAATGAAGGGACATCTTTCTTAATAGTGTTTCTGTTTTCCCTTTACCTTAAGAGTCCTAGCCTGGAAGCTTACTGCCCCAGTTCATTATATTTCCACTTTATTATTATAGCCTGAGCATTAAAAAACATTTATCACTAGAAATTGTGAAGTGATGCACAATGAAGCAATGATCCCTTTCCAACTTGATAACCAGAATGGCTGGAAGAAATAATGATGGTCAGACTGCTGTTCAAATGCCTATGAGTCTTTAATGATCAAAAAAGTGTGTTATTCCTTTTAACTGGGCTACCCAGCCTTCTCTTGGGGTAGTTAAGGACGAACACTCAAGTTATAAAATGTAAAGCAGCAAACCCATGAAGTTGCTACTTAACCCCACTGTTTATAACACGTTTCTGTTACCTCCCTGCTTTTCTTTAAGAAACAGGACAAAAGCACAAATACATTTTTTCAGTGCTTCATTACTTAAATTTATTTATAAAATTGAAATGTGGTTGTGGAATTCATACATCCAAATGGAGAAAACCAGAGGAAGTTCCCTTCTTCAGAGAAAGAAACATGTTCAAACATACATTCAAATTCTGACACACCTCTGGCAACTCAACAGCACATTTGCTGCTACACATTCTTTTCTCAATAAACAAATAGTTTCCACTTATGGAAGAATCTTTTGACTTCAATTTTTCCTCTGTTTTTCTTTTAAGTCCACACTGAACCCATTACCACCTGTGATGTGTTTCCTTAGAGCATGAAGCTCTGCTGAAACCCAGGTGCTGTTGTAAAACAGTGAACAGAGAAACCTCCAAAGCACATTTGGGATACCCGACACTGGCATCTGTCCAAAATACCTGTCTCAGAGTACCATCCTGCAGGAAGGCTGCCACTGGCAATTGTGCTAGCAAAATGAGAAACATAATATCTGTAGTTCCCAGAGAGGTATGTACGTGCTTTTGTGTTTGGTTTTAGCATTAGGCAATACACCAGAGAAGGGTGGGGGTTTTTTGTCAAGGACACACCACAACTCATCCTTTCTTTTCACAAAGCTCAAACATTATGTTCCATATCAGTTGATAGCATGTTCAGCCAGACTAATGATGTGAACTTCTTCCCAGAATGAGGCATATAAAACTATGAGCCAATTCAGAGAGGACTGCCTATCTTGATTAGAGACTACCAGTCAGTGGAGACAGTATTCTTCTTGGTACAAGAAATCACAGTATGATTCGTTGGCCTTTGACAGGGGACCACAACTGGGGTAGGCTAAAGGGCACCCTTCTGAAATAAAAGAGATTGAAGAAACTGGTGAAAGCAGTTTTCTCTCTGGATACAGTACACTTTTATGAGGTCAAGGGCATCATATAGTAAGTTTTCACTAGTCTTAACTTGTGAAAACAAGATATGAGAAAGACATCAAACTGAACATAGCATTCACATAAAATCACTTTAGAAAATGCTTATTCCACTTACTCAGATACCAAGATGCTGAGGCTGTAGCATTTGATTGATTGATTTTTACGTTACTTCTAAGTTAAAGATGGTTTTCATATCATCCCCTTCTCCCGCTTCAAAAACACTCCCACATTTTAATAACCATGCTGTCCATCAAAGAATCTCATGGACATTTCACCCAATATGAATTTTCTGTCAAGTCATCAACGCTTTTCAGACCAGATTATGAGGGCATTGGCAAAGGATCTTCCTGAAGCAGCAAATATTTAGCCATCTTCTGGTTTCTAATGTAGGATCCTATAATATCCTAATGTACATGCAATGGGAATATGATTTGCTTGACCAAAAGAATTCGAAAATAATTTTCATCAAACTCAGGTTATTGAGGCAACTTGAAAATAAAAATGTTTAAATTTTCATTTAAGCTTCTGTATGTGACATTTATGTCTTCCCCATTTTTGGGAGAAAGAAATACCACCACCACCACCTCCCCCCCACCGCCCCTGCTGAAATCCCCTTTATTACCTAAATCTTTTTACCTTAGTGAGCTAACAGAGATTATCATAAAATAAATTCCCTGAAACAAATTAAATCACAATCACTTCTGCTTATTAAAAGACAGCAGTCCCCATAACAAGGGTCTCTATAATCTTCATATGACTCCAGTTACTACCTTTATAGGCAAGAACTCTGTGTGCTTTATATAAGCAGTAGAGAGTAAGGCCACTACCAGAACCGGAATCCAGAAACTCAGATTGTCTCAGTCATTAGAATCAAAGTAGAAGCTTTACTTGCTGGCAAAGAAAGCCTTTCAACTTTCATGGAAGACACACATTATTGGACTGTTGTCACTTTATGTTATTTTTTCCCAATGATTTAAGTTAGTTTGTAAGCTCCTTAGATCAGGATTTGTAGCTTTAATACCACATGTCACACAGAATTATAGTCTGACATACAAATGTTAATACAACAACAATTGACCCTGTAGGCATCTACAAATTCTGATCTATCAATGGCTGTCAACATGAGCCAGTACTAACAGCAAATTTGTCAAAAGAAATATTTTAGAATTTTTTCAACAGGTTGTAAAATATTGCTTTTTCCATTCCTTTTCCTTTTTACACCTCTATGTTCCCCCATCCTATTTAAACCTAACTTTGGAAAGTGTCTATGGGGATTTCCTCTAGAGTTTCTGAGCCTTGTTATAGAATCATAGAATCATAGAATGGTTTGGGTTGGAAGGGACCTCAAAGATCATCTAGTTCCAACTCCCTGCCATGGGCAGGGACACCCTCCACTGGACCACGTTGCCCAAAGCCTCATCCAACCTGGCCTTCAACACTTCCAGGGAGGGGGCATCCACAACCTCTCTGGGCAACCTGTCCCAGTACCTCACCACCCTCACAGTAAAGAATTTCTTTCTAACATCTAATCTAAATTGACCCTCCTTCAGCTTGAACCCATTACCCTTTGTCCTGTCACTACACTCCCTGATAAACAGTCCCTCACCATCTTTCCTGTAGGCCCCTTCAGGTACTGGTAAGCCACAATTAGGTCTCCCCGGAGCCTTCTTTTCTCCAGGCTGAACAACCCCAACTCTCTCAGCCTGTCCTCATAGGAGAGGTGCTCCAGCCCTCTGATCAGCTTCGTGGCCCTCCTCTGGACTCTCTCCAACAGCTCCATGTCTCTCCTGTACTGGGGCCCCCAGAGCTGGACGCAGTACTCCAGGTGGGGTCTCACAAGAGTGGAGTAGAGGGGCAGGATCACCTCCCTCGACCTGCTGGTCATGCCTCTTTTGACGCAGCCCAGGACATGGTTGGCTTTCTGGGCTGCAGGCGCACGCTGCCGGCTCATGTTGAGCTTCTCATCAACCAATACCCCCAAGTCCTTCTCCTCAGGGCTGCTTTCAATCCATTCCTCACCCAGCCTATAGTCGTGCTTGGGATTGCGCCGACCCACGTGCAGGACCTTGCACTTGGCCTTGTTAAACTTCATGCGGTTCACACGGGCCCACCTCTCCAGCCTGCCGAGGTCCCTCTGGATGCCATCCCTTCCCTCCAGTGTGTTGACCACATCACACAGCTTGGTGTGTTCTTATTCCCATGGATAAGTTTCACCCAATTTTCCATTGGAATAAGTCTGTATGATTTGTTGTACATTGAGATCTCATGCAGCTATGTATCTCTACAGCAGTATTTGGAAACAGAAACCAGATTCTTCTCAGCAGGTACAGGTGACAGTTTTAGCAAACAGCTAAAATATTTGCCAAGCTAAAGTATCAAACCTGCTGGACGAAAACCAGAACAAATTAAGAGTAATGAAGCACATCAATGTCTGTAAGATTTCTGCAGGTCTAATCCAATTCTTTAAACAGTCTAATATCCCCTCCATCTCCAAAAGATAACAGAAATTCCTCATCGGGTTGAAAAATTGGCATGAGGCCTTCCTATGTGAAGAACAAAATAGTTTTGAAAACCAGATAGTGCTTCAATCAAAAGAAATCCTTCAAAATCCAGGCTACATTCAATAGAATAAAAATTTTATTATTAATATTTCAGGTAAAAATGTGCAATTATTCTTGGAAATGGTTTTGTATAAGTTTTACATTTAAGAAAAAATACCTTTAAGGACTGTAAGCATTAGAAAATCAAAAATGTTTCACATGCACAACTTTCATAGAATAATGTATTTCTACTATGCTTTATACTATATTTATCCTACTTTCTGTATGTATAGAAAAGTTTATACTTTTTTTCTTTAAATGCATTCTCTGTCAATGAAAAAGTGCTAGGAATGGAGAATGAATTTTTCATGAGAAAACACGGCTGAGGCCATGACAGGTTCAAACTCTTTCCCTTGAGCTCTGCCAGTGTGTCTTAATGTTTTCCTCGAAGCCCTACCCTTTGGAGTCAAACTGTGGAGAAATATTCAAACTCTCTTCCTCAAATGTTCTTCCCTGATGAATACTGAGAAAGTTCTAGTTATCTGTGCAGGAACAGAATCAAGCATCTTCAAATTCTCTAAGAAAGCTATCAAAGAATCATTTTTTGTTGTTATTTTTTCAGTGGTACGTATGTTCTGTAAGCCTCAATTAAAAAAAGTTCCACTACTCCAACAAGTACTTAATTTTCTTAAAAGCATCTGAAGGAAAAATCATAAACCTTTTATTTAAATTGGCACTTTTTTTTTCAGTGCCAAAGATCCACAGCAGATATTTAGATATGTCAGAAGAAAAGAGATAAAGGTATGTTGCTTCAGGCTGTAGGATAGCTAAACTTTTTCCCCTCTAATATATATTTTTGAAATAGATTTAAAGTTAAGCCTGCCTTCTAGCAGAACCTATTCAAGATTTATTTTAGTTATTAAAGACACTGCAATTACTAAAGACTATCTGATGACTTCTAAGAGATGAATGAGGACCCTTAGACCAGTTCATAACATGCAAATACATTCCCCACTGGCAATTTCAGCAGTGAGCCCAAGGACTCCATTTATCACTAACCTAGGGCACCAGTTCCTTCCTAGATCAACACAAAACATCTCAGTGTGGCATAGATAAAGGGCATTTTCCAGCTATGCTTCTGAACAACGTTTTCCTGCTCAAAGCTTAGAATGAGGTTTCCACCCTCATCCTGCTTAGTCTGCCAGCCACTTAAAACTTTTTCATCCAAAATTTTTCATCCTTCTATTCTTTTAGCTCTTGTGATTCTTAATTCCTGTTCTCCTTGTATATTGTATTATTCATTCCTTCAACAAGCTGTCACTCACCTCTCCAGTGTTCACTGGGATTTTTGTAGATGCTTAATCCATAAGAAACAACAATTGTCATCTACCTCTCTATTTCAAATTTGACTTCTCTCCAAAATGAAGTCTTGCCCTGTCTGTTCAAAGTGTGGAAGTATGACCCACACGTGAAGCTCAACACAGCTAAAGCAGTGTTTCTAATCAATTTTCTTTCCCAACCATTATCCTAATTATCTACTCCTAGTCCTTCATATTACCAGACCTCTCGCCAAAGGTAGAAGCAGACATTATGAAGGCATGACTGCTATGTAGATACGAAGCCAGCTAACAAGTAGCATGTGCTACCACATACTTAATAGCCTTCATCGTCTTTCCTCTTACTGCCGCATGGTTCACATGCTATGAAGAGGCTGTGTCCAACTTTATCACATTTCCAACTGTGCCTGTTGATCATTTTTCCCATGCTGTCCTTCCCCTTTTTTGAGAGTACTCATCAGAAACATTCCCTACATTGCTTCATTAGCAAGCTTAACATTCCTATTTAAAAATCCACTCTGACATCTACCAATGTTGTTTTGGTAAAGAAAATATATTGATAGCAAGCCACTGTGTGCTTATATCACACCTAATGGACAGACCTACAGCAACCCGTACTTTCTTTGCACTTCATGAAAAGCATATACGTTTGTACTATAAAATCTTGATACTAAGAACAAACCAATTTTATCTGTAATTTCACAGAGTCTAGTGTAAAGGTCATGATTCATGACAGACTCCTGAATTTGTTGGCAAAAAATGATTCTAATAAAATAATAGTTCCAGAATGAAGATCTGTTATTTTTTAGGTGATTGCATTTTATAACTCTGAGTCTGTGCAAGATAGATATATCCAAAAGAGAAAAATAAATTTAAAGCTATATTTTATTCTTTCATTAGATTTGAATCGGAGTTTGAGCCTCACTATTCCTGTACTATGAGTTCACAGAATTCTCAAATCCTGAGTTTCTAAAAGTTAATTTTCAGCTATGTAATTGGCCCCTTTAGACATATAAGGGAGACAGATTAGATATTAAACTTGAATATATTATTCCATGAAATAATTTAAAGATATTACTGTTATTAAAGATTTCCTATACCTGATGAAAAAAATTGTATGCTATTATTTGGTCTCTAATATAACAAAAGATTGGGCTTTACATAATCAAAATGTTCAAGTTTAATTTATTAATTTAATTTTTTTAAAACCCTTTGCAGATTATATTGCCCCTCACTTTACTACAGTTAGCACTCATCTATAAGAGGTGGCACAGTTAAATTATTTATTTCTGCTTGCTTACTGGCCTTCATAAATACATTAATCTAGCCAAGTAAACTACATATCAAATGTAGCTTCAGCTTTTGACCCTAATGGTCAAGTAGCTGAAAACCTGCTACAGTCTTTTCATTCTGGCATTTCCTTTATTCTTAAGGACACATAAGTTTCATGATAAGTTTAGAAAGTTAAGCTCTGATACAATTCCAAAGAATTTTTTTTGCTAAGCTACCTCTATAGGTAGAAAGAAAATCTATAGCTCCTAATATAAAGCATAAGTTGCAGTTACGCATGTTTTACACACTCCTGTGCTACACAATCAAGTCGGAAAGCAAATCAGAGAGGTAACTTGCCCTTACAGCTGTTCCTGGATCACACCATTTAAAGAGGAAGTAGCTAAAAATCCAATTGTAAGTGTGGTTTTATCAGTTTATGAAATATCAATAACATTTACCATCATCTGAAATCTGCATCTTCTGTCTCCTTCCCACAGCAGAGGTTTTGCTCATCTTCCTCATGATTTGACACTCCAGAGAGCCAACACTACATTTAAATTAGTGGCTTAATGTCCTTCCCATCTCAAAATACTAATTTGTCTTTGCTTTCCTGCTGAAATGGGCAAAATTCAAGGGACAGATCTAGACTGCTACTTGTGTTGAGTGGTAGTTTCATTTATTAATCAGGAACAACAGCATTATTATTTGCAAGTTTATTTGCAATTTACTTGTGAAATTCTTGAATGATAAGGCAAGAGCAATGCAAAAATCACAAGACTGTAGGTGAAGGTAAACAGCACAACATGAACAAAGGCTCAGGAAAGACACTTAAATGTGTCACCCTGTTTACAAGGTGGCTTTGACCCATTATAATCCTGCTCAGGTCCCTGAGGGATTCTCTTCACCTTTCCTTGAGTGATAACAGCAATTCAGTCAATGAGACCATGTGCTTAACTGCAGCCTCCACACGTCCCACATGTTGCCTTCCCAGCTCTGATGATAGGTCCAAAATCTGTCCTGTGGAAGTCCATCCTGTGACTAAAGACTCAAGACATAATTTTCAAAACTAAGTGTTCCTTTATCGCTAACAGTGCATTACAAAGTGCACAGAAATTCTGACTTCTTTTTTTCTACTTATCAGTGCTTGTGTTGTTGGGAAGCACTTAACTATTCTGGGTCAGCACCATCATTTCAGTATCTATTTTCTCTCATGTTCATTTAGTATTCTTTTGCTTCTAGCTGCAGCCCTAGAAAAAGTGAACTCATTTCAGACTCCCCTGAGCCAACTGAAAGGCTTTCTTAGCTAAATATCCCTCCAAACAGTAAAGACAAGTGACTCCTCTTAAAGAATTAAAGAGTAACACATCAGCTTTACATATCCATTCACAAAATATTACACTAGAAAACCTCTTCTATCACACAGGCACACAACTTTACATTTAAAAAGTGTCACTGTCTTGTTTGTGATGCATGTATTAAAATTTTGGAGTTATCAAATAATAATGCAAACCACAGAATACACAGAGTGGGGAGAACAGAGCAAAAAAAAAGAAATTGGAAAATTATTGATAGCTTTCTTCCAGGTGCCAGAGTGTGTCACAGTTCCATTAATTTCAGTGGGACTTTTGAAAATTCAGCACTTTAAAAAAGGCATTAAAATATTTAATGGTAATTGAAAACTTTTCTACCTCTGTGTGGACAACATAGATGGATTCCTAATCTGTTCCTAAATTCAATCTTTTTAAAGCAGAACATATACTTTTTGTAAATTTCTGCAAGGAAAGGATGCCTTGTAGAAAGAAATGTAAAAACATTGTTATATTATCATGATTATATTTCTGGCTTTGCTGTGTACTGAGTGTGCGACCTTTTATAAATTCTATAAATGTCAATTTTCAAAGCTTTGGCATGAGGATACACAGCTCCAGTTGCACACAACAAAAGTTACGATGCTCAAAAATTCTGAATCCTTGACTCTCTTTTATTCTTAATAAGATCTGACATAGCCCAATTGTAAATTGCAAAGAAACGTACAGAGCCAAGTGATGTTATATTACTACTAATTTAATCACAAAACTAATTACCTCAGCAAGTGAAATAAACATCATCTCAGAACTATTGCAGTGGGAAGAAAGGAATGAAAGTATTAAAATAATCATTGTGTTTCAGTGGATGTTCTTATATACTGCTTGGATATTGTAAGAGCATCTTGGAAAAATATTGTTTACCCACTTTCATTCCACCACATTGCATTCTTCCAAGAAGAACAAACATAGATCTGGCTACACTTAAACTGTATTGCGGGCACAGGAGTAAGGAGTAGCACTGACAGTAACTGCATTCAGTGAATTCTCAATTCAGCATCAAAAAAGCACATGCTGTTTATTTAATGTTTTATCAGTATTTAGAAGAGACAAAAAGGAAGGGCAAAAATACTGGCTTTTTAGGAGACAATTCTCTGACATCGAGGTGTATATTGAGAGTCAATGGGAACAAAGTTAATCTTGAGCAATGATGAAGAAGAAAAGACAACAATGGAGAGAAAATAAGAAGGAAGAGGACAACTTTTGGAAGTAAGCTAATTGCAGAAGTTGAATAGATTAAAACTTCTGTCCTGAATACACAAATGGTGCAGTACAGAAAAGTGAATTCCTTCCATCAGCGGACAGGGAGGGTATATAAATGAAATCACTCAGTAAGCCTGTTCAGCACAAGCTGCAGCAATTGTAAATACCAACCGTAAATACATATGCCTCGCATTCATTTTTTGAATAAGAGATTTCCTATTTGTTTCATGATAATTATAGGTACTAGGTTGGCAGCATTAAGTTTGTTAATCCATGGCAGGCACAGCTTGGATGATGGCATGACAATCCGAAATGTCAGAAGCCAGTGTGATACATACTCCTGCAATTTAAACCACTGTGAGGTATCTGATGTTCAATGCTGTTACAACTAATTTCCATGAATAGATGCAATTGTACTGGCTTCAGTTTGATTTGTAAAGAAATTCTGACATGAAAGCTTGAAATTTTTTTAATCCTCTTCACAGTAGAAACATGGTACAAATGCACTAAAACACATAGTACAAGCACAAATACAGACTGGGTGGAGAAAGGCTTGAGAGCGGCCCCAAGGAGAAGGACTTGGGGGTACTGGTTGATGAGAAGCTCAACATGAGCCAGCAGTGTGCGCCTGCAGCCCAGAAAGCCAACCATGTCCTGGGCTGCATCAAAAGAGGTGTGACCAGCAGGTCGAGGGAGGTGATCCTGCCCCTCTACTCTGCTCTTGTGAGACCCCACCGGGAGTACTGCGTCCAGCTCTTGGGGCCCCAGTACAGGAGAGACATGGAGCTGTTGGAGAGAGTCCAGAGGAGGGCCACGAAGCTGATCGGAGGGCTGGAGCACCCCTCCTATGCGGACAGGCTGAGAGAGTTGGGATTGTTCAGCCTGGAGAAAAGAAGGCTCCGGGGAGATCTAATTGCAGCTTACCAGTACCTGAAGGTGCCTACAGGAAAGATGGTGAGGGACTGTTTATCAGGGAATATAGTGACAGGACAAGGGGTAATGGGTTCAAGCTGAAGGAGGGTCGATTTAGATTAGATGTTAGAAAGAAATTCTTTACTGTGAGAGTGGTGAGGCACTGGAACCTGGTCTAGTGGAGGGTGTCCCTCTCCATGGCAGGGAAGTTGGAACTAGAGGATCTTTAAGGTCCTTTCCAACCCAAACCTTTCTATGATTCTATGGATTTCTTCCCCGCCCTCTTTTTTTGGTTCTCTTTATCAGCCTGTATGATAGAGATTTGTTGATAAGCAGCACATCCGTTAAAAACAAATCTTGGAAGAAAAAGTTAATCTGAATTAAATTTATAAATATTCAATTTGAAATTCAATTAAATCAGTATTTTGAGATAAAAGGGAACATTTCAAATACTGACTATTGTCTTATGTATAAAAGAGGGTTTGAGACAGCATAATATTTTGCATTAGGACTTTTTATTTTTAAATAATGTTTTTCATTCATAACAGAACTTTTTTGAAAATTACCTAATTTAAAAAGGAAAAATAGTTAAATTGAGTAGTTAAAAATATTTTAAAGAATGAGTTGACACTACATGTCTCGATTCAGGTGTGAGGGCAGAACCGTTTTGGCTGATCCTGATCTTTTTCCTTCCATTATTTTTCAGTTTTGCCATCAAACTGAACATACTTCTTTCTTCTTCTTCTAATATATTGTGCTGATACGCTTCTCCAAACTGCAGCAGGGGGAGCTACCAAAAGAATATTTATTTGAACAAGCTGTTAGGCAAAGAGAGGAAAGCAGCAAAAAGCAAATAAACAGTCGCTCTCCTGACATCTGTGGTCCCCAAAATGAAATAATGGCACAGACACAACAGAAGTACTTTCTGTTATCCCTGCCCGGGGATTTCTGATAACATTTCAGATCAATAATTTTTAAAGGTAGTAATTATCTCTCTCAGATAACAATGGGTATGCTACACCTAAACAAATTTTAAAATCTGCTTCTGTTGTATCTAAACATGGGAGCAGATGCCCTTTATTTCAGTCATCAGATTTCCTGGTCAGGAAGCGAGTGGTTCCACCACTATTCTCATGCAGATCTCCTGTATGGAATAGTTTAACAGGCTTGATATATCTTCAACGCACTGAAATCACTGTGCACACATGGTAGAGCTGATTTGCATATGTATACATTCAGATATTATTTTCAGGAAGAGTAGCAGACTATTATAAATGAAACCTGGGCATCTGGTAGAGTTGCTTATGAGGAATCACGCCTTTAGAAGGATTCGTGAAGAGTCATCTGGAATGATTGTGGTACACATATTCTACAACACCAGTTAATTAAAACCAAAGTCATACTCTTTGGTTGTTCTCATTACTAAGCCATCATATCGAGAGCAAAACAAGTTACAGAACTGCCTGAAAGACAGATTGGAGTGGTTAGTGGTCCCGCCATACAATAAAGCTTCTATATGGTCAGGGCAGCTGAAGAACATGAACATTATTGCTCACTGTATCCGCAAATACTGTGTGGCTGCAAGAAACCCATGGCTATTGTTTCACAACAAACAGTGCTAAAGCCAGGCAAAAGGGACTGTGAAACCAAATTCTGAGTTTTGCATTTAATATAAAAAGGAGCAAAGGGAACATGGATTTTATATGAAAGAAGAAAAAAGATGAAAAGTTTGTGAATGATCTAAGCCTGAGGACCAATCTTGCTATTTTCAAAGGCCGAGATGAGTGTAACATATTAGGTTGTAACTGCAATCTGAAAGAAAAAAACTGAGAAAGAAAAATCCAGAATAAGCGATCAACAAAGCAGTAGGGATCTGTTAAGTAGGGAAAGTCACCCAGTCATGACTGTAACTTACACGGGATAGATTACAATCTGTCATGACAGAATTCAAAACGATGCAAGAAAAACACCTAGACAGAAAATTTGTGAAGCCCAGAAGTCAAAGTCCACACAAACATCACATGGAACTACACATGCTGTAACAATGCCAATAAAAACAATGCTTTTCTGTACTGTGCAGGCAACCCACTCTTTATAAACATTATTCCCACCCCCATCACTTAGACATAAGAGCCCTAAGCCAGCATGTGTCATCAAATCGCTTTTCATTGATCTTCCAAGAAATATCTACCTCCTCCTCTAAATCTGTTCTCTCATCTCTATCTCAGTGTTATCGACAGTCATACACAAAAATATACCTTATCTACTTCATCAGTCTCAATCATTTTATGGTAAATATGCTGTGTTTAATTTTTTGTTGAATTGCATCTTTTCCAGTCATTTCTATTAATGCAATTCCTCAGAAATGGGGAATTTTTCATATTAGGTTTACCTTGGTAGTTGTAACTCCAAGGACCTATCAGCCAAATACACAAGTGAAAAATTTATTGTTTATTGTGTTTAAGGTTAAAACTATGCAACCAATATCTACTTCATAATAGGTCATTATCATGCCCATCACCTTTATAACAACCCCATTTTATAACTAAAGTGAGACCTATTTCAGAAGTGAGACCTCAGCTCTACTGTACAGTCAAAAACACTGAATGAAGTCACGAAAACCAATCAACTGGATAAAGCAGGCAGAAATTCACAATTTGAAAAATACTGTGCTACAGCTTGGAAACACGGAAACTTCCACACAAGTAACTGACCATGTTTCTAAGAAAAAAAAAACCCAACCATGTTGTACAGATGTTGGACAGAAAGGTGACCTAAAACTTGGGGGGTGGGTGGGATATAGATGGGAAGTGCTCCTTTGCAGCAAGGGTACAACACATCACTGAATGATTTCTGGACATGAAAAATCCCTTTTCTGTATCTCTGCACAAACACCTTATCTACTTCATAAGAGATGTAGATCTCAAAGTGAAGGATTTTTGCTTAAAATTTATGTAAAAAGATTGTTTTAAAAAATTCTACCAGTCTGTGGTTTTTCAAGGTGTTTACCCCCATGACAATCCCTCCCCTCAGTCCCCACTGCAACTTTTATTGCAATAGTCTGGTACAAGTACCATGTTCTACTGTGTTGCTTTAGTTTCTGAATATAAAGACTAAGGAAAATTGAAATAAAAGACCTCATAAATTTATATCAATCAGTCTAGGCATGTTAAAAAAATAGAACTCTACACATATGAAAGTTCATATAAATACAGTTCATGTAAAATCATCCGCAGTTAGAATTCTTTAAAAGAGTCTAATGTCTTCTATGGTACACTTCTAATGAAAAACTAAGAGGTACTGTATAGGAAACACTTTGAAATGAAGAGAGAGGGAAGCATAAATAAGCCATACTTCCTACATGCCAGAATCAAAAATTAATATATGCTTTCTCTGTTGCATTCAGTTTTCATGCCTTACCACTCCCAGGTGTCCTACATTTTAAGTTACAGAAAACACTATTTCCCCACTTTTCCTCCTACTACTCAGCTGTTCTTGCCCTAGTCCAGCAGATCTTATTTTAGTAAAAGCAAATGAGACTATCAGTTTCCAAGTTGAGATATTTTACTCCTACTATTTTCCATCCCAAAGTCTGTATAAAAATCAGATATACTAACTCTGTTTGAAGGGTTGACTTCTAAACCAAAACTGAGAAAAAACAGCAAATTTTCTAGTATGTACTAAGATCTTAAGAAAGATTACATTATTTTTGTTTTTCTAGACTTGGTGAAACAACTCAGTAAATCACTAAAATCCCAACACTCTCATTGAGGCCCACATGTCTGTGGGGCAAATCCCTGGGTCACACGAAGCACAATGGGTTTAGCAGGGACAACACAAGACCCCTGGTTCTAAAAACATTGCTTGATACACAAAAGTGTATCATGTAGGGAGCGTGATATATATGTGACACCAGTGGTGTTTCATATCTAACACTACAAACAATATTATGGTCATTCAACCTATTCCAGATCAACCAAATACAAAGAGAGAACCAAACTCCTAAAAATTCATTTTACAGGCAATTGTCCTCAGATGTTTGCAGTGCATAGCCTATGATAAAACTCATTAATTCCATCCAGCGAAGACATGCTCTGTGAAACAAGGACACACCAATGTCAGAAAATCCCCAAGAAAAAGAATGTTAAAATGCAGCTTCAACACTCTTTTCTAAGTAAATAGCTAGCAAAAGATAAGTCTCTGAAGGCATGAACACTGTGACAAGACTCAGAGAAATCTGACATTTGCATGTCTTCTCAAAGTTCATTCAGACTATGCAAAGCCCTTGTATTTAAACGGTTCGCTCCAAAGTGAACCACGCCACAGACAAGATGACTAGCAAAAAAGTTTATGCTTTAGTAAAGCAAACAAGACCTTCAATTTTCTTTGTCTACTATTAATTAGATTTTAGTGGCAAATAAATTACGGTGAGTACTTTCAAAATTCAGAGGACTTGCACTGATCATGGAGTCCTGGAAGACAGAGATGAAAGAAAAAGGAAATCTCTCTCAGAAGATTTATGGGGTGGGGTTTTGTCCTGGTTCTGGCAAGGACAGAGTTAATTTCCCAAGGAGCCAGGACAGGTGAGCCAAGCTGGCCGGGGGCTATTCCATACCATGTGACGTCAGCTCACCATAAAAGGGGGCTAGTCGGGCAGGGGTGGGCTTGGAGTGGCTCCGGGAGAGGTTGAGTGTCAGGTCCTGGGATTGGTAAATCGTTCTCTGTTATCACCCACTGTGAATATCTGTTATCAGCACTGTTGTTGATTGTTTTTTTCCCTCTCCCTTGCTGTCCCAGTAACCTGCCCTTATCCCAACCCTCGAGGCTTTGCCATTGTTTTTCCGTTCTCCTCCTCATCCCACCGGGGGAGGGGTGAGTGAGTGGCGCATGGCGCTCAGCTGCCCGGCTGGGGCTAAACCACATCAGGTTTTTTCAAACTGAAATCTAGTTTAGAGCCTAAAAGCAGTTGCATTGCTCAGTTGAGTATAACAACCTGTAGCGGTTGGTAAAGAACATTAAAAGCTTGAAGCATGTCAGTATACTACTCTAAGGTGAAGTTTCAAAGAGGGAACAGCCCTTATCAACTATTAATCAGATGGGGTACAAATAGCCTATATGAAGCAAACATTATTCACATCACCACCCTAAATGTCAAGTTACAGAATCATAGTATCTAAGGGATATTTACTTTTATTAATGAGAATGCTCTGACAACAGGCAAGACTGACAGAAGCCGGAGCCCAGGCTGGCAGACAAACAGTGATCCAGACAGACACCCAGTCACCAAAATACCCAAGGGGCTTTTTGTCTCAATATTTTGAGATATTGTTGGAACTAAAAATAGTCTTAAATGGCGGTAATAGCCAATTTCTTGAGGATTTTTCTTTCATTATTACATCTCAGCATTTCCATCCTACCAGAATTAAAATGTACTCTATGAGGCTGTTTCTGCAGCTACACACTTGTTCAGTATCAAAAAAGTACTGTGCAGATCTTCTTTTTAAAGCATTAACATTACTGGAATTAAAATATTTTAAAGCCTTGGCCTCTCCCATATTTTGTTTTCCATCCTGGTCTAACTCTTCTTTCCTTATCTCCAAGATAACATGCATTGCCTGTATGTTTAGCATATTCCAAGCGCGACTCTCTCCAAGCTGCTTGCATCTCTCTACTGCACTGCCAACAAGGGGTACGCTACTCCATGAGGCCCCATCCTCATCACTGCCAGATGAAACTAAACCACCTCATAATTCTTCAATAAACACCAACAGATTTGACTATCCTGCAACAGCAAAATATTTCTCAATTAACCACAGTATCTTGTCTCCTGTAACTCCCAAGTTACTTCTAAATGTTCCACTACCTAATCACTTCTCGTATATTTTGTATCTATGCATGTGTTTTCCTTTACATGTAGTGCTTTCCATTTATCTACTCAAAACTTTGCATTTTTTTCTTTTTAGGTAATTTCTACCTATAAATGTCAAGAAAATGTTATATTCTAATCCTGTCTTCCTAAACATCCAATATTCCTCCCAAGATGATGTCATGTACAAGTATATTCATTACTATTTCACACAGATTATTAATGAAAACATCAAATGAAAGGAATGAGAAACTTTTCTGCTTCTTTAATTACCAGTAATATATTTTTCACCACCATGTTGACTAAGCACAAAGAACATGGATTAGGATCTCACTGTGCTAAACAGTATGCAACGAACGGGTAGCCCCTGGACTAAAGCACTTAGTATAGGTATACACTGAGACAGCAAATGGATACAGACCAACAGCCCCAAAAAAAAAATAAAAAAAAATCTTTGAAAGTGTATTTTGAATTTTTTGTATCTCACTGGTCTGAGATAACAGAATTCACACGTACAGAACAGAAACCCAAGAGAACCTATTGTGTGAACTTGCAGCACTACCGCACTGCATTGGCCTACATACACTCACTTTTATGTGAAAAACTTCTAAGGAAATCTGCCTCATATTTGTAAATGAAGAATTCAGGTGAGAGACTGAGACCAGGCAGTTATGTAACAGATAGATAGCACACAGTAAAATAGAAACATATCTTGTGCGATGCTAACGTAGATACACCTGAGTTTGTGAGGCACAAACCTCACACTGATGGACAGAAATTGCGTCATGTGCTATCCTGTAAGTGGGCTATATACCCTTTTCTCTCTGGTTGATTCAAACTTGCTATAGTAAGGCGGTTGTACAAATGTCTTGAGAAAAGTTTGCACACATGATGATGAGGATGATGTTTATATATACACCAAGTAATACTTCAATTTCCAGCACAGAAACTGCTAGTGGATGGAGGACTAACATAAATCAATTTCAGAACAGTGAGAAATGATTCACAGTAGCTGAGTTATTTTGGCTATGTACAAGCTTGGGACAAAACAGTAGGTTTAATAAATTCAAAAGATAGAATCTACTTCATCACCTCTCAAGCATATATTATATAGTGCAAAGAAAGCTTCTTTCCTTTTGTAAAAAAAAAAAAATCTCATCCAAAGTTCATTGCTACTTGACAATTAAAGCCTGTGATCACAATGCTTATCATTACGTACTGGAGGTTTTTTTCTTGGGGTTGGTTGGTTGGTTGGTTTTTTTGGGGCTTTCTTGTTGGTTTGTTGAGGTTTTTTTAATTATTCCCAGTGCTGGATCAACATGAAAAATGGAAACACGTAGAAACATAGAATGTTTGAGGTTGGAAGTCACCTGTGGAGATCATCATTCAACTGCTCCTGCTTGAGCAGGGCCACCTAGAGCAGGTTATGCAGGACCATGTCCATATGGTTCCTAGTATCTCCAAGAAGACTCTACAACCTCTTGAAGCCTTTTTTTATGCAAGAGAAATTCCAGCATTTCAAATTTGTGCTCGGTTCCTCTTGTCCTTTCACTGGGCACGGCCTACAAGAGTTTGATCCACCTTTGTTCCCTCCCATCAAGTATTTATACATGTTGGTAAGATTCCCCTGTTAAGGACTTGTTAAGAAAGGTGACAATTTTGTGACTGAGTGCAGGAGTGCAGTGCAGAAAGAACACAGTGCAGCAGGCTTAATAAAAAAAATAAATAGTTGCCCTCATACTGATTTTGTAATCTCAATTCCCATGATGATTTCCATATTATAAAACTAATTACAATAAATAGAAAGTTTAGTATTTGACATTGTGTTCATTGCTTATGAAACCAAATTCTTCCTGCAAGGGTCTTTCTGTATAAAAAGCTACATTATGTTCAGGGGGGTTTTTTTAATTTTTATTTGGCTCATTTGAGCTTTATATGATAGAAACATTGGAGGAGGATAAAAAATAATCATATGGTTTTTTCCCATATTACCAAGCACGCCCACATGAGGCAATTTAAACACTTTTTATAAGCAGGTCCATGTGACTTGAGGATCTGTGTGATAGATCTCTGACATCTGAAATGAAAGAGGAAATGTTCAGCAATTGCATTACTTTAGGTTGTGTGGCATCGATCTCTTCTCACCCAACGATGTGCACATGTACGAGTCTGGCCTCTTGCGAAGATTCCTGATACACTGACCAGGCACATGGCAATTACAGCCCACAAAATTATCCTTTATAGGAACTAAAATACATACAGGAGATCCCGTTCCTTCATTCAGCCCCTTTGATAATCACTCATGCTTCAAGAGATGATCCCAGCATGACACCTAGTGGCAGCAGCCTATTTAACCCCGTCAGTGCCTTTTTAGGCAGGTTACTCTTTTCCAAGAGATTCACACCTAGTTTTAAGTTTACTCTAGCTTACCTGCAACATCTTGGATGCACTACAGCAGTAAAAGCTTAAGTATTCTCAGAATCAGGGAAATGCTTTGTTTTCTCAACTTTTAGCCAGAATTAACTAAGACATAATAGGAGCCTTTCTAAAATACTGTTATCTGGTGACAATCAAATATCCAGTTACTATTTATTTCTTCATAACTTTATTTTCTTTCTGATCACACTCTCAGGAACAGGACATGATCAACTAAATGATCTTAATGAGGCTGTGATACTCTCTTCATGGTGAGGTTTTTTTAATAGTACATTGTCCTAGTTCTGGCAAGGATAGAGTTAATTTCCCAAGGAGCCAGGACAGGTGACCCAAGCTGGCCGGGGGCTATTCCATACCATGTGACGTCATGCTCAGCATAAAAGGGGGCTAGTCGGACAGGGGAGGGGGTGGCGCGGTTCCAGGGCGGGCTGAGCTTCCAAGTCCAGGTTGGTCGGTCATTGGATCGGTAAATCGTTCTCTGTTATCACCCATTGTTACTATCTGTTATCAGCACTGTTGTTGATCGTTTCCCTCTCCCTTGCTGTCCCAGTAACCTGCCCTTATCCCAACCCTCGAGGCTTTGCCGTTGTTTTTCCGTTCTCCTCCCCATCCTGCCGGGGGAGGCGTGAGCGAGTGGCGCGTGGTGCTCAGCTGCCGTCTGGGCCTAAACCACGTCATACGTACAGACATTCTAA
Source organism: Balearica regulorum gibbericeps (assembly GCF_011004875.1). NCBI lineage: Eukaryota > Metazoa > Chordata > Aves > Gruiformes > Gruidae > Balearica > Balearica regulorum. Next base: position 46,995,718 of record NC_046188.1, on the reverse strand, counting down.
ATAGTGCTTTGCTTCCATAACTTGAAATGAGATCTACAAAAATATTTAGGCAATTAATTCCCACTGTCTCACTAAGTCAGGAGATCCTGACATGCAGTCTGAAATATAGCACACTAATACATGTATATAAACTCCAATTTATATAGACAGGTGTTATAGATATTATCTCTAGCATAGTAAGTGTTAGAGAAATTACTGATAATCAGATTATACACACACACACACTCACTTAAGACTGTAACCTTTTAAACAACATTAATAATATTGCCATTTATGGCCCTGTATCTGCCAGTTGTTTCCCAACTGGTATTTTGATATCCATTATTAATCCCCTCATAGAAAAATAATCTATAGAATTAAAATAGTGATGTTCATCTCTAAAATTAGTATATATTCAGTATGTCCACTAATGCTAAGAAGGGAAAAATCTTCTTATACAAAAATTACAGGCCATTATTATTTGACACGCAGTAACATTTGTGTTGTGTGTTGCATTGGGTTTGTGTGGCAACATTTTGGTAGGAGGGGCACTACAGGGGTGACTTCTGTGAGAAGCTGCTAGAAGCTTCCCCCATGTCCAATAGAGCCAATGCCACTTGGCTCCAAGACGGACCTGCTACTGGCCAAGGCTGAGCCCATCAGCGATGGTGGTAGTGCCTCTGGGATACAGAGTTAAGGGGAAAATAAACTGCTGTGCTAAAACAGCAGCAGAGAGAGGAGTGAGAAGATGTGAGAGAAAACTCTGCAGACACCAAGGTCAGTGAAGAAGGAGGGGGAGGAGGTGCTCCAGGCACCGGAGCAAGATCCCCCTGCAGCCCGTGGTGAAGACCATGGTGAAGCAGGCTGTCCCCCTGCAGCCCATGGAGGGAGGATGGGGGGGGCGTAGAGATTCCACCTGCAGCCCGTGGAGGACCCCACGCCGGAGCAGGTGGAGGCACCTGAAGGAGGCTGTGGCCCCGTGGGAAGCCCACGCTGGAGCAAGCTCCTGGCAGGACCTGTAGCCCCATGGAGAGAGGAGCCCACGCCAGAGCAGGTTTGCTGGCAGGACTTGTGACCCCGTGGGGGACCCACACTGGAGCAGTCTGCTTCTGAAGGTCTGCACCCCGTGGCAGAGACTCACATTGGAGAAGGTCGTGAAGGGCTGTCTCCCATGGAAGGGAGACAGTTGGAGCAGGGGAACGATGAGAGGAGTCCTCCCCCTGAGGATGAAGAAGTGGCAGAAACACCGTGTGATGAACTGACTGTAACCCCCATTCCCCATCCCCGTGTGCCGCTGGGGAGGGCGGAGGTTGAAGCCGGGAGTGAAGTTGAGCCCGGGAAGATGGGAGGGGTGGGGGGAGGTGTTTTAAGGTTTGGTTTTATTTCTCATTCCTCTACTCTGTTTTGCTTGGTAATAAATTAGATGAATTTCCTCTCTAAGTTCAGTCTGGTTTGCTCGTGATGATAATTAGTGAGTAACCTCTCCCTGTCCTTATCTCGACCCACAAGCTTTTTGTTATACCTTTTCTCCCCTGTCTAGTGAATGAGGGGAGTGATAGAGCGGCTCTGCTGGGCACCTGGCCCCCAGCCAGGGTCAACCCACCACACCTATCCCCCTGTACTGCTGGAGGGGAAGAGATATAAAAAATTGGGAGTGAAGTTAAGCCAAGGAAGAAGGGAGAGGGAAAGTGTTTTAAGATTTGGGTTTATTTCTCATTATCCTACTCTGATTTGATTGGTAATAAATTAAATTCAGTTCCCCAAGTTGAGTTTGTTTTGCCTGTGATGGTAATTGGTGAGTGATCTTCCCCTGTCCTTATCTTGACTCACGAGCATTTCATTATATTTTCTCTCCCTTGTCCAGCTGAGGAGTGATAGAACATCTTGGTGGGCACTTAGTGTCCAGCCATGGTCACAGAATAGAATTATTGAATGGTTTGTATTGGAAGGAACCTTATAGATCATCTAGTTCCAACTCCCTGCCATGGGCAGGGACACCCTCCGCTAGACCACGTTGCCCAAAAAGCCCTGTCCAACCTGGCCTTGAACGCTTCCAGGCATGGGGCATCCACAACTTCTCTGGGCAACCTGTTCCAGTGCCTCACCACTCTAACAGTAAAGATATTTTTTCCTAATATCTAATCTAAATCTACTCTCTTTCAGATTAAAGACATTACCCCTTGTCCTATCACTCCATGCCCTTGTAAAAAAGTCCCTCTCCAGCTTTCCTGTAGGCCCCTTCAGGTACTGGAAGGCCGCAATTAGGTCTCCCTGGAGCCTTCTCTTTTCCAGGCTGAACAACCCCAGCTCTCTCAGCCTGTCCTCATAGGAGAGGTGCTCTAGCTCTTTGATCATCTTCATGGCTCTTCTCTGGACTCTCTCCAACAGCTCCATGTCTTTCTTGCACTGGGGACCCCAGAGCTGGATGCAGTACTCCGGGTGGGGTCTCACAAGAGTGGAGTAGAGGGGCAGGATCACCTGGTCACACTTCTTTTGATGCAGCACAGGACACAGTTGGCTTTCTGGGCTGCAAGTGCACACTGCTGGCTCATGTTGAGCTTCTCATCAACCAACACCCCTAAGTCCTTCTCCTCAAGGCTGCTTTCAATCTATCCTCTGCCCAGCCTGTAGTTGTGTGTCGGATTGTGCCAATCCATGTGCAGGACCTTGCACTTGGCCTTGTGGAACTTCATGCAGTTTGCATGGGCCCACCTCTCCAGCCTGTCAAGGTCCCTCTGGATGGCATCCCTTCCCTCCAGCATGTCAGCCACACCACACAGCTTGGTGTCATCTGCAAGCTTGCTGAGAGTGCACTCAATCCCACTGTCCATGTCACCAACAAAGATGTTAAACAGCACGGGTTCCAATACCTATCGTTGAGGAATGCCACTCGTCACTGAGCTCCACTTGGACATTGACCTGTTGACCACAACTCTTTGAATGTGACGATCCAGGCAATTCCTTATCCAGCAAGTGGTCCACCTGACAAATCCATGTCTCTCCAATTTAGAGACAAGGATGTCATGTGGGACAGCGTCAAATGCCTTGCACAAGTCCAGATAGGTGACATCAGTTTCTCTTCCCTTATCCACCAGTGCTGTAACCCCATCATAGAAGGCCACCAAATTTGCCAGGCACGATTTGCCCTTAGTGAAGCCATGTTGGCTGTCACCAATCACCTCCTTATCTTCCATGTGCCTGAGCATAGTCTCCAGAAGGATCTGCTCCATGACCTTGCCAGGCATGGAGGTGAGACTGACTGGCCTGTAGTTCCCTGGGTCTTATTTTTTTCCCCTTCTTAAAAATGGGGGTTATGTTTCCCCTTTTCCAGTCAGTGGGAACTTCACCGCCCTACCACGACTTCTCAAATATGATGGAGAGTGGCCTGGCCACTTCATCCACCAGTTCCCTCAAGACCCATGGATGCATCTCATCAGGTCCCATGGACTTACGCACCTTCAGGTTCCTCAGATATTCTCGAACCTGATCTTCTTCTACAGTGGGTGGTTCTTCAGTCTCCCAGTCCCTGCCTTTGCCTCCTGTGACTTGGGCAGTGTGGCTAGAGCCCTTGCTGGTGAAGAACTGAGACAAAGTCATTGAGTACCTCAGCCTTCTCCATATCCTGGGTAACCAGGACTCTCATTTCCTTCTGGAGAGGGCCCACATTTTCCCTAGTGTTCCTTTTATCACTGATGTACTTATAGAAGCTTTTCTTGTTGCCCTTGCCATCCTTGGCCAGATGTAATTCTATCAGGGCTTTGGCTTTCCTAACCTGATCCCTGGCTGCTCAGACAGTTTCTCTGTATTCTTCCCAGGCTACCAGCCCTTGCTTCCACCCTCTGTAGGCTTCCTTTTTGTGTTTGAGTTTGTCCAGGAGCTCCCTGTTCATGCATGCAGCCCTCTGGACATTTTTGCCTGACTTCCTCTTTGTTGGGATGCATCGCTCCTGAGCTTGGAGGAGATGATTCTTGAATGCTAACCAGCTTTCTTGGGCTCCTCTTCCCTGCAGGGCTTTGTCCCATGGTACTCTACCAAGCAGATCCCTGAAGAGGCAAAAGTCTGCTCTCCTGAAGTCCAGGGCAGCGAGCTTGCTGTGCACCCTCCTCGCTGCCCTGAGGATCTTGAACTCCACCATTTCACGGTCACTGCAGCCAAGGCTGCCCTTGAGCTGTACATTCCACACCAGCTCCTCCTTGTTGGTGAGAACAAGGTCCAGCATGGCACCTCTCCTCCTTGGCTCATCTATCACTTGGAAAAGGAAGTTAGCATCGGTGCATTCCAGGTACCTCTTGGATTGCTTATGCCCTGCTGTGTTGTCCCTCCAGCAGATGTCAGGGTGGTTGAAATCCCCCTTAAGGACCAGGGCTTGTGAGCGTGAGGCTGCTCCTATCTATCTATAGAGGGCCTCATCTGCTCGGTCTCCCTGGTCAGGTGGCCTGCAGCAGACCCCCACTATACTGTCACCTGTCCCTGCCCTCCCTTTAATCCTGACCCATAAGCACTCGCTTGCCTCCTCATCCATCCCCAACCTTGAAAACAAGATCTGCACAGTGCACGATATTTTTTTGATATAGAACAAGTACATATCTGTAGGAACAGTCTCATATAGAACATTTTAATTCCGGTAAGACAGAAATGTTGAAATAGCATAATTAATGAAACAATAATCTTCAAGAAATTGGCTATTACCACCATTTAAGACTAATTTTAGTTCATTATTTGAGCTGGTTAACTCTCAGATAAACTCACTTAATTTTCTTAATTGTCTATTTTTAAATTATAATTTTAGCAAACTACTGAGCTGGCAAAGAGATATCTATTCAGATCAATTCCTTTTACTTGAAGTTACTGCCAAGTGATTTTACCATCTGGACATTTACCTCTCTATCATATGAGTCACCACCACCAAAATACCTAATTAGTGTCACATGAAGAGTTGCTTGAAGAGAAAAATAAATAAGCAAGATATGAGCTGTAAGTCCCATTTTCAGAAGGCACTGTTCATTTCATTTACTTTAAGTGAAGCTTAAAAGTATAGGCACTTAGCTTAAGTATGGTAGCTTAATGAACTACAACTAAGCTCTGCCACAGTAACTAATAAAATTTATGTTCTTAAAACAGACCAAGAGACTGCTCTCCAACCTATCTGGACTTATATGTGACTTTTTGAAGACTCCATTGGTCTCCCTTACCCATCAGCCAACCATTAGCCAGAACTCACCAGTTTCACAACTCAGCCAGTTAAACACAACAGGACAACATTTTAACTGTTTCAGATACCTAACACTCCCAATCATATTACTTGTTTATTTGAGCTAAAATAATTGGCTTTCAGTTCAGTGGATAAGGAGCCCTCCTAAGTGATGTTCTGCTGACTGTGATTTTTGGGGTGCAGCACCTACCAGAATTTCAGAAGAGACAGTGTAGGGCTGTAAATATCACCTGCTCCACCCGTGGCAGAGTGAACCTGCACTTAAACAACTGGCAAAACTTCTTCAATTAAGTAAGTAACATATCAAAATGTATTCTAGGTGGCAAAATATATAATCTTTTCAGCCTAAAAACTGAGTAAGATTAAAATTAATTTTATTTACATTTACATACTTTATAGATACCATCTAGGAGGAAGAGTAAAAAAGGGTTAGGAGACAATTATATGGATGGTTTCAGTATGCATAATAAATACAAGGATATAACATAGTTCAATTTTCATGCTTCACAGCAGAAACTAAACATAGAGTTCAGAAAGAAATTTTCCCAAGATCATTAACTAACTCCCTCGTTTAGGATGGTTTGTACATTTTGAAAATACCAATTATTATTGTTGCCCCCAAGACAAAATAGGTAGGTGTGCCACTAGTCTGATAAGACGGGGCAGCTCCTAGATATACTCCTAGCTTTAACCTAGCTGAGTGACTATAAACAGGAGGGGACTTGCCATCTTTTCTTTCTCTACTCTGCCTGGGGCAGAATGGCCAGAAGGTGTTATTGATGAGGTTTTTTTGAGGGAAGCTTGTTTGAGTCAACTTTCACTCTAACCACTGTTGCTACCTTAGAGCTTCAGTAAATAGAAATTGCTGATCTCATTTACAAGTGACTTTTCCACACCATGGAGGAGGACACTGTCAGCACAGTGACAAAGGACGATTGAATTGTTACAGCCAGAGTTACTCCAGCTTCAAGATAAAGGGGTCATCACTGAATCCCACTGAGGTGACTTTGTACAAGTACTTGTTATCACACAGTAAATGCAGGTCTGGAACATTTGGATGTGACATTGTATAAGTCATCTGTTAAAGTTCTGCATGATCTACAATACATAGCTGTTACCAGTAATAACCAAGCTTTGCAAATACTGTTAAAAGCCAGACTGGTATTTTCTGTATTTATAGACAATAACAGTGAAATTACCATTTTTTTCAAGCATTTTCATTACTCATGTAAGACACTGAGACATTAAAGACAAAAGCTTAATAGAATTAATTATTAATAATGAGTTATAAAGATTTTAAAGGCAGCCTTCTGATCCATGTAATATAGTAGTCATTAATAAATGGGATTACAATAATTAGCTTAATTTATCATCATCTTTAATGAGATTATTTTTCTGACTTGAGATAACAGATATAAATTAAAACACTCAAAAGGTGAATTGTCTCTTTCACTACGGTCATCTGCTCAGAGCAGGAGGTTTACTAAGTTTGTATAGCATATGCTGTGAAGATACATTAGTGTAAAACCTTTGTTAAAAGTTCAGATATGACAAAGTAGAGAATTAGAGTGAGTGTGAATATGAGACATTTTGGCTACTTGTGATGTTTAATCTGAAATTTCAAGATACGTTATCTTTTTTGGTTTTATTATCTATTGAAAATCAAGAATATTACATATTTTAAATCCAAAAATGGGATGACCTCAGAGTTGTAAAGAGATTAATAACTCAGAGCTCATGGACAAGATGCTGAAATCATTTGGACATCACACCCTTAGCACTCCTCACTGAGCAGCTGAGAGCCCAGACCTGAAATCCTGGGCTATGGTGAGTCTCTCCATGCTTCTACTGCTGCCAGATGCCTAGACCATGAGGACCCAGAGCGAGGGCTGCCAGGGGACCTGCTGCAGAGGTAGGAGCCAGGATTCCCGCTCATAGCCTAATTCTGAGCTCTCTGAGAGCACTGACCTGTGGGACTGAGGGACAGGTCCCAGATCAGAAAAGCTTTGATAACAAGGAATGAGAAAAAATACACATCAGACTACATCAAGGGATCCCCTTTATGGTCTTCTCACCACTTTTTGATATCTATTGATCTGGGAGCTTAAAAGCCTTGAAAGACCATACTTGGATTTCCAGGCTAAACAGAGTCCTGGCTCCCCAACAGAATGAAGAATTTCTTTGTTTGGCGTTGAGTGCTCCCCTTTGACCCAGAAACACTGAAATCTGGCATGTTCCAGAGTCTGAATCTGTCCAGTCAGCAAGGCTGTCTCGACTTTCTGGCCCCGCTGTTTACCAGGTGAGAAGGAAACCAATACAACTCTCATGGCATATTTTTAATCACAAATTCAAAAAAACTCTTGGTTTTCTATGAAACATGAATACAAGAATCTGTAACTTCTTGCTAAAAACTTTAACAGTGGAAAATTCTTAAAGAATTCAATGGCCAACCCTATTAAAAAAACGCATTCAGGAAAGATCAACAGAATGACAATGAAAACTGGAGAGAAATTCCCAATTCAACTGAACAGGAACAAAAAGAATTTGGGCAGGATACCCTTGGAGGAGAAGCAGAAGGCCTCATCTGGTTCCTGTCCCTGCCTCAGGGACAAAAAGCCCTGCAGCCACGTTGCAGCAATCCTCAGAGCTGGCAGAGGGACTGGAAGTACCCCAGGCCTACACGATGGGGACCTGGAAGCCACAGGGTCGAGTCTAGAAGCAAAACCCAACCTCATAGCCTGTACAGAAGCTACTTCGAGGGAAGGTGAACTGATTTTACTAGAAAGGAAAGGCAGCTGATGAACAAAGAATAGAAACGTCTTGGAGTTTTGAAGCCATAAAGGGACTCTACTGTGAAAATATTTAATTGTTATGATCCCTGCACTTGGATAAGGGAAATACAAGAGTAAAGCCTAAGTACTGAAGGTGTCACACCACCTGGGAATGTCAGCCAGGACTGTACTTTGAGTTTAATTTTAGTCTTACTGTACCACCAAGTGCCCATGCTTTCTGTGCTTAAAATCAGCCTGAAAGAATGATTTAACATCAGTGTCTAAAACAGTAAGATCCAGATTAAAGTTCAGATAGTAACTTCATCCAAAGAGATCTGGTTCACCCCACCATTCAATATTATACTATTGGATTTATTCTCTTTCTGTTTTCTTTTCTGACAAGTATCTGCATGTCTGGATTCCAGTCAGAACTGTGTGCGTTTTCATATATAGTATGAAAATTCATATAGATTCATCACTATAGTAACCAAGCACAAATCATCAAGTCTGAGGAGTTTTCTGTTTCCCTCTTTTTTCTTTTTTTTTTTTTTCTTTTAAACTGACAGTGAAGTGAGACACAGAGAGATGGCTGAGATTCTCAGAAGCTTCCACAGAATTCCAGTGGCATTTGGGTTTATAAGGCCTCCAGAATCCATCAGAAATCCCTGCATAAATAGAATCACATAGGAAGTCTCTGCAGTGCTCTAAGCCCATGACTACAATAGGAGCAAATGCTGTTCCTAATAACTTTATTAATAGGAAGCACAGGATAGATGAAAAGTTGTACTTGGGGGTTTTCTAGCCTCATGTTCCAGATGAAAATGTAGACAATTTTGAGATAAGCCACAAAACATACCAAGGGCCATCGATCATTGGTTAAACAGATTGTAAAGAGTCTAAGCGCAACAATTTGAATAAAAGCAGGGGATAAATATTGCTTGTCCTTTGTAATAATTTCGAGAAAACGTCTTAAGCAGAATGGTAGATTTTTTTCCCCCTCACGAAAATATTCCTAAATGTGATAGTCCTCAAAACTAAGCCATTGAAAACAGTATTCAAGAAAAGGTATTAACTGAAAGATCATATTTCTCTGTGTGTGTGTATAAGTAAATTTATAGTAAAAGATTCATTAAGGTCTCAGGCTGTCCTACAAAGATCAACTCAAAGCAATTGCCTAAGTTTATCTTAAAAATACAACAGAAAACTTTTATTTAGTGTTTATATTTATCCATCAAATCAGTAGTGTTCCTTATTTGGACTCTATTGTTCTTCAAACAACTATGGACACAAAAATCCAATAAAATTATTGTGCAATATACACTATAATGAACAGACCTCTCACTTCACATACTTGTTAATCTTTCTAACAACATACATTGCACTGAAGCATTGGAGCATGTATCAGAAGCGTACTGCAATCAGACACAGATTTCTAACCATGGTATGCAGCTCTAGGAACATTTGATGTAATGTGGTCCAAGAACTGAATGACCCAAACTATGCCTAGCAAACTCCCCAAGTCTAAATCATTTAAATAAATTTAAAAATTAAAAATAGCATAGATGAAATGAGTGACTGGTGATAAAAAAATCAGTCAACAACTATATCAGCTAACATCATACATGCACAGGTGTAGAGAACTGACATTTGAACAGTCATAACAAGTAGGTTTCAACTTGAACCAAAATGAAATTGAACCTGCTCATATAATCAGTAAACACAAAGGTTTAAAATGGAAGTGCCACAAATTGGTTAATCCCATTATTCAGTTTGAACCCTTTACTAATTAGAATGCTTTCCTCCTGCAACCTTATCAGCACAGAAAAAAATGTAATTGGGTAGGAAGACTTGTATATTTATTTGTCCGGGCAGGTAAAACCAAAACAAGATGACTGCATTAGTAGAAAGAATCAGAAATAGAGATAGAGCTGCTCAAGTTCAATTAACCTAGTCCAGTCCTTTACCAATGTGTTGGGTTTGCGTGGCAAGGTTTTGGTAGCGAGGGGGCTATAGGGGTGGCTTCTGTGAGAAGCTGCTAGAAGCTCCCCCTGTGTCTGATAGAGCCAATGCCAGCCGGCTCCAAGATGGACCCGCCGCTGGCCAAGGCCAAGCCAATCAGCGCCTCTGTGATAAAGTATTTAAGAAGGGAAAAAAATTAGTTAGAGAGCGCTTTTGCAGCAGAGAGAGGAGTGAGAAGATGTTTCTTACATCTGCAGACACCGAGGTCAGTGCAGAAGGAGGGGGAGGAGGTGCTCCAGGCACCAGAGCAGAGATCACCCTGCAGCCCATGGTGAAGACCATGGTGAAGCAGGCTGTCCCCCTGCAGCCCATGGAGGAAGGATGAGGGGGTGTAGCGATTCCACCTGCAGCCCATGGAGGACCCCACGCCGGAGCAGGTGGAGGCACCTGAAGGAGGCTGTGACCCCGTGGGACGCCCACGCTGGAGCAAGCTCCTGGCAGGACCTGTGGCCCCATGGAGAGAGGAGCCCACGCCAGAGCAGGTTTGCTGGCAGGACTTGTGACCCCATGGGGGACCCATGCTGGAGCAGTTTGCTCCTGAAGGTCTGCACCCCATGGGAGAGACCCACGCTGGAGCAGTTTGTGAAGGACTGTAGACTGTGGGAGAGACTCACATTGGAGAAGTTTGTGAAGGACTGTCTCCCGTGAGAGGGACTCCATGCTGGAGCAGGGGAACAATGAGAGGAGTCCTCCCCCTGAGGATGAAGAAGCGGCAGAAACACCGTGTGATGAACTGACTGTAACCCCCATTCCCCGTCCCCCTGTGCCGCTGAAGGGGGCGCAGGTTGAAGCCGGGAGTGAAGTTGAGCCGGGGAAGATGGGAGGGGTGGGGGGAGGTGTTTTAAGGTTTGGTTTTATTTCTCATTCCTCTAGTCTGTTTTGCTTGGTAATAAATTAGATGAATTTTCTCTCTAAGTTCAGTCTGTTTTGCTCATGATGATAATTAGTGAGTGATCTCTCCCTGTCCTTATCTCGACTCACAAGCTTTTTGTTATACCTTTTCTCCCCTGTCTAGTGAAGGAGGGGAGTGATAGAGTAGCTCTGGTGGGCACCTGGCCTCCAGCCAGGGTCAACCCACCACAACCAAGCAACAAAATATTTCAAGAATTTCATTACTATTAACCCATTTATAATGAAATTACTTTGCCAGATCTGGTTGCTTCGAGTAAGCAGCTATCCACATCCTGAAAAAAAAAATCATCATATGCTACACCAGATCCTGCTTACAGGAATGAAATCTCAATTGGGATGACAAGATACAGCAACAATAGGACATACACAGGTCTAATGAAATGGCAGCATAGCAGCAAAGCTACAGTGCAGTTTGTTCACAGCCTACGGGTTTGCATTTAGGGAGTTGCTATAGAAATGTGGAGATAGTGTCAGTCTCCTACATTCAACTCAAGTACTTTTCTCTCAGTTCTCATGAATTTTTAAAAATGGTATAAAATATTTTTAATACACAAGCTAGCAACAAGAACTATTATACCAAAAATACTATTTATGGTCAGTTTCATTTTGTGAATTATAAAATAAATGAGAGGGAAATGAGGGAAAACTGCACTGTTACGGATTTATTAAAGTTGAGGAAGAAGTGAGCATTCATTCTAGTCTGACTTTCTGTCGCCAATTTGCCTTTACACTGAGCTCATTAATTTGCATTTAATGAAAGTTTAACTTGTATTTGGCTAGGGCATATTTTCTAAAAGTGATATAAATGACATCAAAAGAGGAGAAAATACACCTTCCATGACAGTTTATTCCAGCAGTTAATCATGTTAAAAAGTACCCATTTCTAATTTAAATTTGGCTGGCCTCAGCTTTCTACGATAATTATCTCCTTTTATCTCCTTATAAAAGGAGAAAGCAGTTGTTCCCTTTCCCAGATTGATTAGAAAGCCCTACAGTATTTTGTAACAAGGCATTTCTAACTAGAGGGTAGTTCAGGATTAGCGCCTCCCCTCCCAATGAAAATTTCTGAGAATCAACATACTGATTCTACTAAACAGAAAGATACAAATGATGAAAAAATGAATGAAATGATGAAAAGAATGAAGAATGATGAAAGACTGAAAATACACCAAAAACTCACATAGGAAATACATACTTCTCCAGCTGGCCAAGATGAAAAATTACTAATGAAAAAAACTCTTCTTGGAATGAGCAGATGTAGGGGAAACATCATCTATAGGTTAAATGAGATGAGCTCAGTCCTAAAAAATGTCCCTTAAGAGAGTGTTTGGAAAGGAAAAAAAATAAGCGGCATGTGAATAAGCAATTTCAGAGCACACAAGGACATGAAGACAGAATAACCACCCCTTCCCTAGAAAGAAAACTGTATACTTGTTGAAATGTCTTGCAAGGAGCTGCTGAAAAATGCAGAATTAAGAGCCTGCATTCAGTTCCCCAAAGGCAGCAATTGGCTAAGATGACACTAGCTGATTATAATGGATTCCTTATTTTATGCACAGAGGAGCTACACAAAGAGTAGATTGGGGTATAAGACTAAAGGGGCAGAACAGCTATAGCTATGAAACAACTGTAAGGCTGAATTATCACCCCAAGGACCAACATGTAAGCATGCAGAGTTCTGTCACGCTAAAAAAACCAAAAAAAGTCTGTTCTGTCATATGAGTTTTCCACCTTGTATTTGTGGAATATATACCACCAATATCTACGGAATTAAAAACAAACAAAAAGCTTATTTTCTGTAGTAGCATCTTGGGAAAACAAACTTTACTCAGTATCAGGATATGTAGCAAGAAGAAATTAATGAAAACATTGACTCCATTAACAGGCATAGTGTTCTGGTAAATAAGAGAATTGCACAAGAAAAATCTCTCTCTCAAGTATGTAAAATGTCAGATTAACACCACCACCCTCCCAAAGAGAGCACCTAACTAATGAGGATAGATCTAATTTATGTCCACAGTGACAGCTGTCTTACAAGCAGATTCACTGATTCTCGATAACATTTTTCAAACTAGTTTCCGTAGCAACTGCCACCTCATACTCCTGTCCCAAAAGCACAAAACATCTAATAAAATAATAATAATAGCAACAACAACAACAATATCTACTTCCACAACGTCTATCAGGAGAGTAGGTTAGATTTCTGCTGGGAAACAAGGTTGATTCTTACAGTGGGGATTCAATCTATTGCAAACACATTATACTGCATTTTTTATTATTTATTTTGTTTTGTGAGATGGAAAACACAAGTACACAACCCTCCAGAAAATTAAATCAGGGTGAACTGTCCTTTCATTCAAACTATTTGCTGCCATAGCAGTAATGAATTTCAGGAAGGAAAGCAGAGAAACATATAAAAGAGAAAAAGGAAACACAGCAAGAACAATCAAATAAGCTATAATTTTCACTTGTTGGTCAGGTTCTGTCCATTAGGAATTGATTTAGGCAGTCCTCTTGACAGGTGTTGAAAGAACTGGGAAAACCTGTTAACTTTTCAAGTAAGTGATGCCCACTATCAAGATCAGTGACATCTATTCTTTCTTTGGCAACAGTGATAAAGGAGTGCAGTATTTTCTGGCTCTCAGAAAATTCCAGGAGAGTTGTAAAAATAGATTCTTTGCTACAACTATTTCAACAGAGCATATGATTTTAACCAAGTATTACATCTAGTACAAAGCCTAGCAGAAACACCACTGTATGATACCATAATAGTACCTTATAGTCATATAACCTGTCTCTATTCTCTCATGGATTATGCAAGAGCCATGATATGGAATTATTCAGTGCAGCTCTATTTAATATTTGAAAATTGATTACTGAACCAAAGACAAAAATGCATTTTCAGGTAGTGTCTCAGGGCAGAATTCACACCGACAGGATAGTAATAATGAGAATAGGTACTTTTACACAGAGATTTGAATATCACAGTTCAGCAACCAATCTCCTCCCTCCCACACACTTTTTAATACAACCTAGCATAACACAATGGGTTCAAGTATTTGATAAGAAATGTGGTTTGCCTTGAAGTTGCAGACTCAGAGATCTTTAGGGTGACCTCATACCTCTAGCTACTACAAAGCAAGTCAAGGACAGTTACTAAGATCCTTGAGTGTGTAAAAGAAGACTATTAAGTGTAGAAGCAATCTTAGTAATGTACTGTACTCGTTAAGCACTACTGATATTCAGCCTTCCAGAAAAATTAATAAGTTCCGAAAGTAAAACAAGCACCAAAAAAATGACTTGGGGACTGAAAAACAAGTCTTACAATGCAATGATAGAGGCCATTTGATCCAAAAACAAGCTGAGAAGTGTTCGTGTGTTCTGTAGACAGAACTGTGCAAGAAAAACAGTCACATGGTGATTTTCTGTTCTTGCTAGCAAGGCATAACTGAAAAATTAAATCTTGAAACAAACCACAATTTTCTAGAAATAAGGGAACTAACATCGAAGTGGTCTAAGAGGTGAAGGAAGAGACTCCCACCATTTCCTGTCCCTGGAATCTACGGAATTAACTATCACACTGTGAATATGCTTTCTGGGAACACTTTGCAGTTTGTTTTTGAGATATAAAAATGTCAAGGCAGAGTAGTCTCTTCCATGCCTGTGATCGGTGAATCCATTAATCTCTTTGTTTATTTGTCTTTACAATTATGTGCATTGCCCTAGCCACGCTCACAACACTAGCTTTGTGTTCAGGTAAGTATCATTAACTTTTCCACAATCCACTGGAGACTTTTGTGTATCTTTGAGTGTGACCCAGCTCTGAACATATAATGGAATCGTTCAGTTACATATCCAAATATTAAGTTAATCATCAGATTTGGTAAGATGACACCAGCAGGAAAAATGATTTTTTTGTTGTTGTGGGAGGTTTTTTCCCCTTTGTTTCATTTTGGAATATGAATTGTCAGTTAATCAACATGCTGCCATGGCAAAGCCTTGCCTAATGGTGATCCCGTGTTCTCTCCTGTTCTCTGATTATCTCACAAAACAGGCTGGTTATACAATAACATGATAGTCCTCAGGAAACTAAAGCTAATGACTTCTCCATAGGATTATCTGGACAAAATTTAATAGCCTATAATGAAGTAAAAACAAAAGACCCACTCATCCCTTCATGCTTTAAACTATACAACTTCTTTGAAATACTGCACAGTTAAAATAGTACAGTGTGTGTGATGCAAGCTATTAAGTATTAACTTTCACACACTTCTAAACCCGGTAATTCAGACAACACTAAGGCTAAAATATAGCATTGTAAATTCTCTATGAGGAAAGCGTTGCTTCTTAATGAGGTGCAGAGAAGAAAGCTAGGAAATTAAAGACAGCAGCAGTGAAGGGTGGCAGTGAGGGAGATGCAATCCGAGGGAGCAATCTGGCAAGCCCAGAACAGCACCCCTCTATGTGAGGGGTCCCTTTAAAAATCCAGAGGATCAAATTTGCATGTGCAGCTAAGGAAGCAACAATAAATGAGCACTACAGTGATGCTGTTCCTTAGGAAAGTGTGAGCATGTCTAAAGCAGAACGCTTCAGCTGGCAGACTAACTGCATCAGTGTGTTGCTTGCTTTTAGGACACAGTTGCATTTTGTTTCAACAGGATCCAACTATGGGTTTCCGACACTGTGTGCCACCCCAGGAGGCTAAGGCCAGGTGACATCTCCAGCACAACCGCTTCCACAGAGCAGTACATACTGTGCTGAGGTTCTGCATATCCTATTCCTTCCCCATCAACTAACAATACATACACATATTTGCACACAGAGATTCACAATATACATGAACTGCACTTTAACATACACTTTTGTTGGTATTGAGGCTTCTTGTGACGTTGCAAGTTTTCTCTCACTGAGAGTGCACCGGCTCCCCAGTTACACCTATGCAAGTTTTAGAGTTACTAATCTTTTTCTCCCCACTCTCTCTCCCCCAATTACTGTGTGGGAAAGAAAAGAACAAGAGACAGAGATTACAAGAAACATTGTTTAAAGGATTGACTTTCCAGACGTTCTCCAGTCTGTACAAGAACACCAGCCGTGTCTGGATAGTTGTCTGCTCTTTCTCTACCACTGAGTTGTTATAAAACTCTGGGTAAGTCATTTACATCCCTGTAACTTCTGTTCTATCGTCTCCAAAACTCAATACTAAATCTTATATTAATGCTAATATTAAATGTTAATGCTAAGTTCATGCTAATATTAGTGCTTATATTAAAGCTAATATTAACACTTTCCTAATAAGCATTTGCAGATCTATTGTGAAAGTATTTTAGTTACTAATGATTAAGGCACAACAAAACTTTGGTCTAAAATAGAGCTAATTTGCAACAAGTGACAATATATCTCTTTTGTATCTGTCTTGGGCTTGAACAGCTTATTTCCTTAAAAAGATAAACTTCACTTTACAGTGCCATTTTTTTATAGTTCAGATACAATAAGAGGACGGTAAAATTCCAATAGACAGCAGTGCCATTTTATTACATTTTAATACTAAAGTAGTAAACAGTTCCAAGATCACTGTTGTTATTACTTCTTGAATAGATCGATTATCTCAGTTGTCCCATCAACTATGGCAGAAGTTTATTGCTTTGTTGTTGTTTTTTTTAAAGGAAGAAAGTTAGAAAAAATGTTCGTATGCAGTTCATGAGAGAGACTGGCTTTTCTTTTAAAGCTTCTGCAGAAAGAAGTCCAAGCAAGAGGGGACACTGGTGACAGTTCTGTTTGTCATTTCAGCTAGAAGAGACGCATGGCTGCTATGTGCACCTACAGACCTGTGCGGTTTTTGTTATCCTAACTGAACCAAGCAGCTACTCAAGCTAGCTGTGGCAGTGTGCAGGGCTTGCTCCTGGCAGAGGACAAAGTGCTCACACTCTCCAGCTCAGGAGGCTGCGAGGGCACTGCTGCTGCAGAGTGAACAGGGGAAAGTGGGGGGAGGAAGAGGAGGAAGAGCAAAATTCCAGCTGCACTTGCTCAAATAAGAGCTCCCTGTTCAACAGCCTTGGAAACAGCCACAGCACCAAGTTCAGAGGAAGCCTGCACGGTGCCAAGTTGGCATCTGCTTGGGGAAGAAAGGAAGCTGCTGGAGGGGAAAAAAAAAAACAAACTAGAAAGACAAAAGAGTGGTGAAGAGTCACTAGAAAGTAGTTAAGTATTTAAAATAAGTATGGAAAATGGATATTAAGTGCTGCTTTTGCCCTAAAACTACAGTTTGGTGGGAAAACCTGGGTTAAAATAGCTGAGAAAATACTGTCTTAGGTATTGGTCTTACTAAAGCATAGCAGCTGAGCAAAGCAGAACTTGGTGGACTGCTATGCAAGGCAGATGGAAGGTTAAATTAAATTACAGGAAGCCATGCCAAAGATGCAGAACATGGTGTTCTCCCCACATAAAAGAAAGTAATTTCACTGGCAGATTTATCTTTTGGAATAGGTATAAAACAGAATTAAAACTCTTCCTATTTATTAAAAAGCTCACAGAGTTTAAGATGTCTTCCCTAGTGCCCTAAACCAATTCAAGCACTGTAATTGCAATTTGCCTGCTGAAAATTCACCAGTGATTACATGGGTGTAGACTACTTCTGCTCCTGCAGTCTCTGAGGTAGTTCATATTATGAGAACCCTATTCACAATGGTTTTCACTCTGGTAGCCAAAAGCTTTATATTTATAATAATTAAATGTATTTGAGCATCACAGCACTCACATACCTCCACATACTCATACACATAAAAAGTTACTTGAGCTAATCGAATGCTACACACTTCCTAAATAATGCAAACACCAAACCACAATTATCAAAATTAACCCCTGTAACGAACCAACTCTAAGAGACAATAGGACAAGAGAGTATACTAATGTGGTCAGCAGAAAATCCTGGTGTCAAGGCATGCCTCTAAAAACATTGGCAACCCCTAGCAAAGCAAATTTAAGAACATTTGAATCTGTATTCCAAGCATTTGGCAATCACTATAATTTAGCCAGCATGATCATTTGGAGAGTTTGCTAATTTGAACTGCAGGGGGTTTTTAGCACTAATCCCAACCTTGAAGCCAAAGAGAAACTTCTGATCTTTGATGGGTCCACAGCCACAAAATACTGGTTTTAAGTAGGAAATAAAATATGTCCCTTTGGTCATTTTATTCTGTCCCACGAGATGTCTTTTCAATTATTTTGCTGGAGTTTCCTAAATATCCTCTCTCCTTGGAGGCTTATATCTGCTTGTTACATCTATGAAAAAATTGCTAATATAGATTAGTGTAAAAAATCAACCTAGGTAATAGAAAATTTCTCCAAGGAGCTATTTAAAGGTGGTATGAATCCTGATATTACTCATTTTGAGATGAGACTAGAACAGGCATTAAATGTCCCTGCAAGAGAGATGCTTATGGTGACTGTGTACTTCCTACTGCCTCACTGGAACCTGTCAGTTAAAATAAAGAACAACTGCATTTAGCTGGAGGTGGTGAAGGCGAGATGGCACAACATCCAGCATGGCTGGTGTTAGCTAGCAGAGAGCACACTGACTCTCACAGTGTCATGTGAATGCACTACCTACACATTCAGCACAACATTTTAAGTGGAATATAAAATAGAGCTCTTCATAAAACTTCTTTGTGGGGTTGTTTTTTTTTTCATTTGATGACAACACTGGGCACAGTAAGAGGAGGGACAGATGTGTCAAGCTTTTTTTATAAAATGAAACGAAAAGAGAAATTACAATTTCCATAGTGGAAAAACGTATTTTGTTCATCCCAAAACAAAATACTGGGGGGAGGCATGAGTAGTCCTTTTTTTTCCCAATCAAGTAAACTTCTCAGAGAAAAACATCACTTCAAAAGTAGAAAGCAAAAGGTCAGTGTTTAAACTCTCTGCTGAATTTGATCCAAACTCATTGTTTTGCTCATAAAGGTATTTTTCATCAAATTTGAAACATTTTCCCCAGCATTAAAAGCACTTAATTTCTAGACTTGTGCTGGAATGTATTGGTCTATTCTTCTAGTTGGAGTCTGAGCTCTGCATCATTACATTGATTACACCCTGTTAAGCCTATGATGTTCTGCAGACAATCTTGGACAGTAGATGGGGTAAGAAACAGCAAAAAGGAGAAAGATTTAGATAAGATCTGCATTATATAAGCTCAAACAGTATCACTAATTGTAACTTTAGAAATAGCAAAATATAAGCTCAGACTAATTTTTAAAACCTCAAAAGATACATTAAAAAAACCACTAATATGCATCTATGCCTGCTCTGAAGATATCGGCTGTTAAGCAATTGGAAGAAATATCAAAGGAAGTTTAGGGAACTAAGAAAGAAAAGGATAACATTAAATATGAGAAAATAACTCAAATTTACATAAGACAATACACTGAGTAAATACTATTGAGTAAATACCTATTTACTTAGATTGATCTCTTGGCTTACTTTCATTAAAATGTTTATTAACTAATGCTCCTGCTGTAGCTTGTGTGCAAACAATTTGGTACAAATGAGTATCTGAAATGTGGCTTTTAATCATCTCAGACCATTTCTAATATCTCGTTATAAATGAGAAGACTGCTTCCCACCACCCACAAGATTGTCTTGTCCTCTGGGGTTCTGGTGGTTCTGAAGTTTCTCTTTCCAACATTTTGCCCTGTAGCTGAGATAACTTATAGGAAAATTTAATGAAATGAATACATTTCTTTGGAAGGCTATAGTTTCAAACAAAATATATCTTTCATTGAATTATGCTTTATGGGAAAATTGCATAATAGTTTTAGTTTAATCATTTTTTTAAATAGCTACATCAGGCTTCTTTTCCATTATTTAATTAGCTCTAGAACTACACAAGTAAAATCATAGTATCCCTAACTTCTTGATCATCATGTTAAAAAAAAATGAAATTAGGTGTATATTTAGATTTACATTTGCAAAAAGGGACAATTTTACGTACATATGTTGGGTTTTGGGAAATTTGATTGAAGTTTGCTCTAATTAATTTTGACATAACCAATTCTAAAATTTTATAAATTCTTCCATACATTTAAGAAACTGAGACTGCTGTACCCTGTGCTTTATCCTATAGGCTTTATCCACACCAATTCCAGACACGCTTTCCTATTCACTGATCCACTTGGAAAGTAAATTTCTTTTTGCCAAGTTATTTTTTTCTAACACGTTAGCTCCCTGATCTCATTCACTGTGTAGCCAAAAGAAGCAATTGCACTTGCATAAAAGGACAGTAAAGAAGAGAGAAAAACAAGGAATGGGGACTAGGAAAGGGATCATGGAAACAGACATTGCCATCAAGTTGCACATAACTGTTGACTGCGTATGCAGAAATCAATCAACTGAAGTATTAGCTACTTTGAGCATTCAATTTCATTTTCTCATCACTTGAGATATATCAGTGAAACATAGAAAAATGACCTAATGAATCACTGCATAATCTAGTTTAGAAAAAACTTTTTCCCAAGCAAAAAAAAAGCGGCTTTTCATGAGAAAAGGGGCTATATCATAGATTATGGAGTATAATTACAGTGGTGAAATCACTGCTGCTGAGGTGGATGAACTAGTGGGAGAGAAGAAAGCATAAGTGGAATTTGGTATTGTCCTCATCTCCCAAGCTATTGTGTAATTTCATAGCAACAGTGTAAACCACTACTTTGAAATGGTGGGAGGAAAAGTCCTTTAGTTTTCTAGAAGGAAAGGAGGTGGGAAGGAAGGCATACTCCCTTCATTCAGGTTCCCAGAATTGCGCAATTCAAATTACTTGCATTTGAAGGTCAAACTTGGTTCCATGCATAAACACAGTGAAACTCAGATTGTTCATGGAAATCTTCCATTGCTTTCGACTATAAAAACTCAAAATTAATATATCTACTAAATTAAACCTGATGTGGTCTAACATGGGACCCAATCGGTTTTAAATTCTGCAATCATTCATTGCTCCTATTTTATTAAACCAAAAGATAGAACAAGCTTAAAATGCATTAACTTAGTTCAACAAAGCCTGATTTTATGATGCAAATGCCAGTCTTCACAGTTCAGTAAGTTCTTTTAAATGTTATACGACTTGTCTACATTACCTCAGCTGACAGGTTTTTTTATAGTTTTTTTCTGCGTGTATCAGGGTCCCTGCTTCTACCACCCACAGCCACACTGATCCAAACATTGTCTGAAGTAATGTGCGTTTGCTTCATAAGCAGCTCGTACTCCGCAGGTTGACACACGGTAACCATAGTGTTCCCAGCAGCTCACAGGAGACATCCTGCACAGCACTCACAGAGAACATTTCACTCCACAAACATTGAACAGAGATACATACATACATACCAGATATAACCAAGTACCTACATTTTAAGCCATTGTATGTCAACTGCTCTATGTATTTGTTTGCCATCTGGGAACTAAGGCGCCAGGAATTACATCACCTTCCTCATTCTTCCCTTCATTAGCTGAGGAAAAAAAACCTCATACATAGATTAACTTGTCTCATTTTTCATGGGCTCAAAACAAGCAAGCTAATGAATTAGTCAATGTTAGGAAAAAAAATCTTTTTAAATTACTAAGAGAATATAAACAATGAAGAAATGAATTATTCAAAGATAGTGAGTCATATAAACCAAACACTGTTTTTTAGAGACACTGCCATAGGAACTAAGTCATAAAAACTTCAGGAAGACATACAAAACCAGGTATTAGTAAGGGAAATTAAAAAACTGGCCCCATTAAAATGCTGATAATCCCTGTGACAATGTATTTAAAGCAACTCCTAATTAAGTAAGAGATGCTTCCAGTTTCAGCCACACGAGAGCACTTTAACCCTTGCAACATATAGAGACACCTTGCTCAACCAGGGATGGTTGTTACAGTAGGGACAGGTGGGTCCACGTCCACCAAAGCTTTTACACCTTCAACTCTTTCTATCTTTTATTTCCCTCCTGCACCAAGCATGGACAATACGGACATCAGCACCAAGCACAGCCCTGCAGCAATACCGGAGGAGGAGGCACAGGTGGGAGCTGGACACACACTGCATCTGTGCAGCAGCCCTCACATGGAGGATCCCCACCAGCAAAACCCCATTACAGCTGCCACTGCCAATTACATCTGAGTTCTATAAGGGTGCAGACTCAAATCTGTTAACAAAATTCTTCTCCTGGGTGAAATTAATCATAGTTTTACCAAGCCTTTACATTTCAAACACATGATGTGGCCACATTTCCACACCTAAACAACTGGTCCAAACCCATTCTTTCCTCTTCTAACTTACAGCCATCCAACCATAAAAAGAAACAGAATTAAAGTGCTACATTTAACCTGAAAGTTTCTCACCTCCAAACATCAGCTAAGATTTTCAAATAACTATAATGCACATTTATTGCTTTAGAAGGTACATTAAAAAGCCCCACAAAAATTATGTATAATTAGCATGGTGCCAGGATTGCTAGTTATCAGGTTTTTTACTTTCTCAGAATAGGAATGCTCAAAATAATCCAGAAAGTCTAACAACTGACAAACAAGTAGGTGAAAAGCCATAATTCCTATTCTTTGAGAAAATCCAGCATTTCAAATTACATTTTCATTTTCCATCAGGATAACCATTTACTTACATTACAGGGCATGTAAGAGGAACACCAGAAATGCCAGGACAAAGATCTTTGGATCAAAATGAAGAGTTTACCATCCCCAAGCAACACCACTTGTGTCAGGCTGATTTCAGGCTGTATGCAGTCTGCTTGAGTTGCTGTAGTGCCCCATGACTTACTCCCTTTTTCTGGCCATCCTGCCTTTGAGCTATTTCTCCTATAATATGACAAAGTGGTTCATCCAAAGGTTAAACTGACACTCCAGTCAGAGAGTCTAGTCCATGCACGTATTCCTTTAAGGCATCATAGCAGTTTAGGGGAAACAAATGAGTGAACTGATCTAGCTGATTCAATTCAATTCAATTTGAATGTTAAGATTCAGGTCTACTATACCCATAATTGCTTTCACTTTTTCTCTATGGAGGAGAGGAGGAGGAAAGGAAATTTCCTGTGCTATTTCTAACATATATGGAAACAGAACATATTAAATCATCTACTGAGCTTTCCGCTAGAAAAGCTAATAAGCAATTCGACACCTTCATTCAATAATTTAACATATGCATTCAATATTTGTGAAGCCATAGATATTATAACAGGAATCTTGTGCAGCATGTGAAACTGAAGTGTGCTGAGATAAAAGCTGGATCCCTTCTGAAACATATATTTTAGTCAAGATGTACATGATCAGGCTCACAGAGGCAAATGACTAAACTGAATAACATGCAAACATTCAAATTAGGTGAAGTGCTGTGTAAGTTTTTGGACATCCTATTTTTTTGCTCCTGGAGAACACGGTAAGTTTAGAGTTTCTAAAGTAGATCTTTTATCTAATGCATATAATTGAATAGTTGTTTGAAAGTAGATCAGTGGAGGGTAGCTCAAATTGAACACCTCAGTAGTGTCATTGGAAAGCGTCCCCATCTTCAACAAGTAAAGTTGATCAATGATATTTAAACACCATGCAATTATATATAATGTTTTTATCAATCTTAACATTTTTAAGCCATGGTTTTTAATCTTTCCAAATGAAGATGAAACATTCTAAACCTCATTTTTACCATGAAAGCAACAGACTAAATAGTACATGCAAAATTTTATTCTAACAGCTGTCTAGTAGCTAAAAATCACATTAAAGTGCAGAAAGTTACATCAGTGATACCCTAATAGAAAAACATTAGGATGGATAATACAATAAATGTTGGAGTGAAGCAAAAAGCACAGACAGTTTTTAAAGCTAACTCTGCTACTAAGAAGCCTGGTGTGTTTAAAGTAGTTTTCTCTCTGACATGGCTAACTGAAATTACTGCTTTTCTTCCACTGATGATTAAATACCAAATACATCATTGTAACAGGGGAAGATAATGCAGAAGTCCATAGTGAACTGCATTTCTGTAGAACAGTAGTAATTCATTTCAACATAGAGTTCTATAAAATAAGCATAGTAGTAAGAGAAATCTAAAGTTTATCAGGATAGTTCATAACAATTTTAACACTTGCCATGTTTCCCTGCGAAGATTTTACTCTAGATATTCATCACTCCAACCTAACAGACACAGCAAAGAAATTTCTGACATTTGCACAGGAAAAACACATTGTGATTCTGAAGAACTTCTGACATTCCCTTTGGGATATGCCCACCATGGGTACTGCATCACCAGATTTCTGCTTTGCCTGCTTTTTATTCCATTATCTTAACATACAGTACTACTCTTTAGGCCCCTTTTTTAAACTGTTTGTTAATGATATGTACTGGCTTCCCATAGCACAGGAAGTGGGAGACACCAAGGTCAGCCAGTTCTTGTTACGCCACTACCTAACGTGTACTAAATGGAGTTTGACTGGAACAGAAAATTCCTAATCACTACTACTGAGTTTGTAAACTCACTCATTACACACAAAATCTAAGCTGTTATGAACTGATTTGCTGTATATTCTCAGCTCCTCCTGATATACTGCTTCTTTCCTTTAAGGGCATCTTTCACAAACAAAGTGTTATACATATATATATGCCACAGAGCTAGAGGTCAACTGAAACATAGTTCCACCATCAATATCTGAAGCATAGGCTAGAGAATTATATGTGGCGACGTTTCACTGCATTATCTCATAGCAAACATAAAAGAGACAAGAGAGACATTTCTTAAAGAAGATTCTATCTCCAAAGAAAGCTCATGCCCAACCAGTGAAAAGGGAATGTTGGAAGAAAGTGATCTGACAGCCACTGACTCTGCGTAACAAATATGCCACTGCACTTGGAACACTACTGTGAAAATCTTTTTGACATTCATAGGGAAGGTTTTTAAATACACACCGAAAAACATCTAGCAGCTGTTTATCTCCAAATTTATTAGACGTGCTGATTGGTAGCAAGCTACAATAATTTAAAACATGCAAAATAGCTCACTTAAAAATAACTCCCACAATCCACTAAATATTCTGCATTAGTATCTACCCATGAAGGTAACGTTATAGACAAAATACTCATTCTGTCAAAATGATGGTTTATGGTTGATAAAGTCTACCATAAGAGTTATCTGCCCTAAAGATTACAACCAATTTTCAAAGACATGCCAGACAGCATGATGTAACTACAGCATCATGGTTCAGATTTGTCTGTGAAGAGGTTGACAAAGGAGGAAGGAAGGGACCTAGAAGTGTGTAAAAACACAGGAAACACAACAAGTTGTAGGAGAAGAACAAGAATATTCATTTGCAGGAGACATAAGCATCTCAGCAGTAGGCCAGCTAAAATAGTTAAAATGCCTTGGGCATAAACCTGAGCGAAACTTGTTTAGCCAGGCTAAAGGGAAGCTGAGAGGAAATTTAATACCAGCCTACAAGTATTTGAATGGGAGTTAGAATTGATGCCAGAGACGCTTCTCTCCATACTGTAATGATGCTACAACAATAACCTGTCATCACTGCTCACAGCTTGAAAGGTTCTGATTAGACATTAGGGAAAAGCTAATCGGAAGGGCAGGGCATCCTAGGGACAGCTGCTGAAACCTCTGTCCCCAGAAATTTTCAGGATTCAGCATGGCAATAGCACTGCCTTAGACTAGATTGTGAGAGATCTCTTTTAACCAAAATTTCTAAGATTCTACAAAAATCAGGAAGAATTGGAATGGCAGGAAGCAAATAATACAGCTTATATATATATATGTGCAATGGTGTTAAGATATAAATATAAAATTATGAAGAAATTATTTCCAGGTGTAGGTAAGGTATAGCAGTGACTTGATATGACAAACTGTAGAAAGGTTTAGGATAAGTCTGTTCAATATATTACATGTTGTCTTCAGCAAAATTTAGTTAGAAGTTCTTAACATTAATAAATTGAGTGTTCTTGAACTAGTCTCCAGTTTTAGTACTTAATTTACTGATACTGGAAAGAAAAAACCAAAACCCTTGTTTGATTTTCTGCTTCACCACATATATGAAACTAAAGACCACATGTATCTCTCATCTCATTTTCATAAATATATTTTTTTTCCCTGACACTAACATATCAGTCTAAAGCAGAACTTCCAAAGAAAATCTAAAGCATGAACTGAAAGCAAGCTATGGAATATTATTATGACAAACATGCTCCTCCTCATCAATTAAGAAATTAAGGGGAAAAAATTACAGTTCAAGTGTTCTAATTTTAAAGGACACCATGAGATATTTGTTGTGATAATAATAAGAATGACCTAACATCAGTATTGACCCAAGATAGTCGATTTAATTGGGTTTAATGACCCATTACACATAGCCCAGAGCTTTGCTCTAAGCAACCAGATGTAATAGACAGAAGCATTCTACCTGTCATTTAGTGTTCAGAACTTATTTGCTGCTTTCTCCAAGTGGAGAACAATGACAAGTGGCGTTCCTCAGGGGTCAGTACTGGGACCGGCACTGTTTAACATCTTTGTCGGCGACACGGACAGCGGGATCGAGTGCACCCTCAGCAAGTTTGCTGACGACACCAAGCTGTGTGGTGTGCTCGACACGCTGGAGGGAAGGGATGCCATCCACAGGGACCTTGACAGGCTGGAGAGGTGGGCCCATGTTAACTGCATGAAGTTCAACAAGGCCAAGTGCAAGGTCCTGCACATGGGTTGGCGCAATCCCAAGCACGACTATAGGCTGGGTGAGGAATGGATTGAAAGCAGCCCCAAGGAGAAGGCCTTGGGGGTATTGATTGATGAGAAGCTCAACATGAGCCGGCAGTGTGCGCTTGCAGGTCAGAAAGCCAACTGTGTCCTGGGCTGCATCAAAAGAAGCGTGACCAGCAGGTCGAGGGAGGTGATCCTGCCCCTCTACTCCGCTCCTGTGAGACCCCACCTGGAGTACTGTGTCCAGCTCTGGGGGCCCCAGTACAGGAGAGACATGGAGCTGTTGGAGAGAGTCCAGAGGAGGGCCCACGAAGCTGCTCAGAGGGATGGAGCACCTCTCCTGTGAGGACAGGCTGAGAGAGTTGGGGTTGTTCAGCCTGGAGAAAAGAAGGCTCCGGGGAGACCTAATTGAGGCTTACCAGTACCTGAAGGGGCCTACAGGAAAGATGGTGAGGGACTGTTTATCAGGGAGTGTAGTGACAGGACAAGGGGTAATGGGTTTAAGCTGAAGGAGGGTCGATTTAGACTAGATGTTAGGAAGAAATTCTTTACTGTTAGAGTGGTGAGGTACTGGGACAGGTTGCCCAGAGAGGTTGTGGATGCCCCCTCCCTGGAAGTGTTGAAGGCCAGGCTGGATGAGGCTTTGGGCAGCGTGGTCTGGTGGAGGGTGTCCTGGCCCACAGCAGGGGGGTTGGAACTAGATGATCTTTAAGGTCCCTTCCAACCCAAACCATTCTATGATTCTATGATTTCTTAAGTTTATTCTTAAAATTCAGCTTTACTTGCAAAGTATCCTTCATGAGACACCCCAATCCCAAGTTTCCCAGTTTTCAGAAGAAATAAAAACATCCTTAAAGACTGTAAACTTAAATACTATAAATTAGATCAATGAAACCCTCATTTTAGTACTTTTCTATTTGCAAATTATATTTTTAATACTAGGAGCACATATGATTTTTATGAAACATCACTTAAATTTATTTTACTCAAACTGTTCATCCCTTGTTAAGGCATTCAATTTTTAAACTGGTTCTTTCAGAATGATGTTCACATTTAAATAATGGCTTCTAACCTACAAAGTATGCATTTGAGGCCACATAGAAATACCAAAGCTGTTTTAGTTTGGTTTGGTACCAATGACAAGGTAGCCACAGAGAGGTTGGTTCAACACATGCTGCTGTCTCACTTGCACCCCAGTCATACAACTGGAGCTCCGTTCTGTGCCTGACTGTGACCCTCAGCCCTGGCCCAACCATGTGATGCAAAATCTATTTAGTGCATTAAAAATGTGTGACTTTGGCTGAGTTTAGCTGAAAGAGTTATTTCAAGATGTGAGGAAGTGTATGAGCTAAAACAATAAAAGACTGAAAAACTCGAAGAAAAGTCTGAACAAGGCTGATATGAACAGGGAGAAGGTTACACCAGAATATACTGACATTTTAAAGGTCACGTGGATGCACTCGTATGAACTGCAATCGCTGGTTGCCCTCCACAGAACATACATGAATACCATCCTCAGTACAAAATAGCCTTCCAAAACTATTCTATTAGGCACCCTAACAGAAAATTGTAGTGAGAAAATATGAAAAATAATCATTATAGTAGGAAAATTATTTAAACTGAATTATTTAAACTCTTCAACAGCTAAATGCTGAAGTCCTTGAGTTTAAAACATGACATTTCTCATTATGCATTTTCTCATTTAAAGTGTGATTAACAAGATTTGAGCATTTGACCTCTGGAACACAGCTGACATTTCCTCACTCTCAGTACTCGTGCAATGAATAAAGGCTATGATGCCTGGTGCGTGTACATAAAATCAAAAAAGCTCTCGTGTAGAATGAAATTCAAATGCAATTCAGGTATAAAAGCAAGTAAGGTCTTAGTATCAGTAGCTTTATACTGGGAATCATTAATATCACAAGCAAACTGCCTCGCAGGTCACATCTTCCCACCCTCTTGGAAAAAGGCTGCTCAGAAAAAGGCAGCATCTAACAGATCAGAGACAATTACGTTTCAATTATTTGTCCCACAAAATGGTAAAATTCTCCTTTTGGTACTCTTTTCCTTTAATCCCAGATGCCCATTCACAGGTATCCCATACCAGTCTTTAATGCTGATTGTGAGTAGCTATCATTATCTTTTTATCAAGACTGCATATACAATAATTTTAGTTTAATGTTCTTGAAAACTCCTGAACAGGTGGAGCTCAGGTTTACTCTTCATGCAGTTGAGGTGAGTTACAGAAAGAAAAGAACAGAAATCACAATCTGTCCATACAATGACATCCAGCCATTTCATTGATAGTCTTATTTACCTCTAGCACTTCAATAGTTTTTTCATATAAGAATTCATTACTATAGACTCTCTAATTCACAAATCTAAAAATAATTTAGGAACATTGATTAGACCTTAAAATATTAATAGAATGCAATTGCTCCAAGTCATTACTCCTTTCCACAGGTCAGCTCATGATGCAACAAACATGGATCTATCAGAAGTAACTAAGCACTTTATACGCATATAACAAAGTCAACATTCACTCGTGAGTGCTCGTAGTTTTTTGAGAACATGCTGAGAGCAGTTAAGTATAGTTCTTTAAATTCATACAGTAAATCAGTACAGCTGCTGCTTCTCAGCTGTGGTAATCATAGGCAACTGCTTTTTGTAAGATTTTCAAAACCAAAAACTTTCTTTGTATTCTGCTTGTTTAATTTAGTGCCATCGTTCTCAATTTACAGATGCTAATTTTGTCTTTGACTTCTCTCAGCAAAAGTATGCCTCAGACAGGAGGGAGAAAAATTAAGTGTCTGGTTGGTGGTAATGGAATAGTTTTGCACGTAAGCTGACTTGCACTTTAGATAGCCTTGGACTGAGTAACAAATTGCTAAGCAGGAGTTCAGGTACTGTGTCCTTGAAATTATATGTAGCAAACCATTCATCTGTGGAAATTAAAGGCTAGGGATAATGGTTATATCTACGAGTAATGGTTATATCTAGACAATGGGAGAAGCTAAATTCCCAAAAAGTACTTCTTAATGTACTAGAAGTATATTTGGTGAATATAGCTAGTGACAGAAAAGAGAAAAATCTTCCATATTCTTTTGTTATAAATAGGCAAATTCTTGCCTACCAAATATGAAACCTGCTATCCCTGAAGCTCAAAATAAACATTTGATTAAGCATCATCCATTGAGTTAATCCATCATCTATAAACATAAACATGTATTTATCCCAGAATATTAAACCTGTAAAAACAACCATGGGAAATGAAAAAATAAAATGCTGGAAAGGAGGAATGGACATTCTGAAAGGCATTCTGAAAAGGCAGGACATCCTGCACAGTCATTCCAGTCTTGCAGTTCTGCTATCAGGGCTCTCAACTTCAGACTCCCTTTAATTTTCATTCCTATTCTTCTACAGAGAGACAGTTTCCTTATTTGCAGATTTATAGGTTCAGCCCATACAATTCTTCTGTGCAAAATTATCTATATATTACAAAATGCTATGTTAAGAGAAAAGTTGTTTGCTTTTATATCCACTTACCAATATTAATCCCTGAAATTAAAGCCTATCTTTTAAATTCAACAATAACATTAAGAACATCTTTAATGGCTAAAGTTAGAAACACAAAGTACAGAAAAAGCTGATACCTGGCACAGCAGGAGTATACCAATGGTCTTTATCAATTTATGAAAAGTCCTGCTTATTTGTGAAAACAGGAGCATTTTCCTTTCTCTTTGAAATTGAAAATTTACACACGGTTGACATCAGGGAGCCTTTTTTTCCTTGAGACATAAGCAACACATTGACTAAGAGCAAATCTCATAGTCTGCTCATTCAAACCAATCACTTTTGTCAGCAGCAGTAACAATGTATACTCAATTACCTGGCAGATAAAGCAAAGAATCAGTGCTGAACATTAAATTACAAAGACCAATGACAATGGGAATTTGAAAGGATAAATGAGCATTTATTTCTGTGAAATGGAATAGACAGAAAACAGTCATTTCTGTCTGAGGCAGGAGCAGGGTGGGAGATGACACCAACTGTTGTTATTGAACTCCACAAAGAAAAACAGCAAAACAGGGCTGATGTCCCACCCCATCCCCACAGCCCTGCCCAGCCATCCCATGGCTGTATCTGACTCCAGTTCCCCTCACCAAGTTTGATCTTGACCCCCACTTATGGGCCAACATCTCGGCCTGATCTTGACCTGTGCCATGGAGATGCCTGATGGCCCAGGGCTGGGGCTGCCCCCAGGCAGCCCCTAGCCCCACTCCCCAGCAGGGACCTTGCTCCCTGCACCGGCCATGGCTGGTGAGGCCATGCCCTGCTGGGGACACCCCACAGACCCCCACCCCCCGGGAACTCCCAGCCTCACTGCATCCTGGCAGTAAGTTTCAAAGGAAAAAAAAAAAAAAAAAGAAAAAGACAAAAAGAAAACGCTTTCCAGTAAGCAATTTCCCCATAAGATCAACTCAGATGATCTGACTGATATTCAGATACACACAAAGCACTAGAAATCTCACAGCTAATTCTTGCTTTCAGAATATTAAACAAGCACCTCCAACCTTCAACTCAAAAATAGGCTTTTTGGAGAAGGTTTTCTCAAGTGAAGAGTCGTCTTTGAGTAAGATTTTTCTCAGCTTATTCTAACCAAGCACCCTCAAAACCTTAGGTGCATTCATCACCTATCACTCTGCTGAAAAAAAAAATAAATAGGGGGAAAAAACCCAGTCCATTAGCCTTAAGTAGCTTGTGAGGATGTTTGTGTTTCACATGGATAAATTTAATTAGTGCTGTGGGTGGCAGAGCTCCATTACTCTCCGCCTTCATCCTTTGTAAAAATTACCCAACTGCAATATGAACCATATTCTTTAAACAATGCTCTACATTTCTATTTAGAAAACACAGACATATGGTCTGAGGCGCTAATTCTAAAAAATGGGTAAAACCATAGACAGTATAAGTAAAGTCAATCTATGTAATCATAACCTACACAAAAGTCTGAAGCCAACTGTAGTACCCATCAGATATCTTGGGAATGCTATGCTGCTTGTTACTTCTGTAAATTTAAAAGAATTACTGAAAGTTGAGAGCATTTGTAGAGAAATAAAAATGGCCTTTTTTGGCATTACTCTTTGCCTTTTATAGCAGCATGAAAAGTCATTGTCTTCTCTATTTGCTTTTCTCTAAGCAGCTGTGTCCACTGCAGAAGCATTAGCCAAGCATATTCTATCCATAAAGGCAAAAAAATAAAAAAAATAATAATATCTGTCTACACTAGGTACTGCTTACACTCTGTGTGGCACCTTTTATTCCTCCCACAAAAGGATTTCATACAGAACCTCCTTATCTGCTTTATTTTTTTAGTGATTCTAATTATAGATACAAAATTTAGTTCTCCATCATAGGCCACAAGGAAAGAGAGCTCTGTTTGTCTGAAATGTCAGCCAGAACAACTGGAGGTTTTTTTAACTAGATGTAACATAGCCCTAAACTTGCTTTCAAAAGCACTGCTCGTGCCTTGTGCTGGCTTGTACATAAAAGCCAACCTAGAGGTATATTCTGGGGAGAGCTTATAGCACCTTCCAGTACCTAAAGGGGCCTACAGGAAAGATGGTGAGGGACTGTTTATCTGGGAGTGTAGTGACAGGACAAGGGGTAATGGGTTTAAGCTGAAGGAGGGTCGATTTAGATTAGATGTCAGAAAGAAATTCTTTACTGTGAGGGTGGTGAGGTACTGGGACAGGTTGCCCAGAGAGGTTGTGGATGCCCCCTCCCTGGAAGTGTTTAAGACCAGGTTGGATGAGGCTTTGGGCAAGGTGGTCTAGTGGAGGGTGTCCTGGCCCATGGCAGGGGGGTTGGAACTAGATGATCTTTGAGGTCCCTTCCAACCCAAACCATTCTATGATTCTGTGATTCACACTCCTCTCAGATTGTGCCATATGAATGTGCAATTCAAAAATGCTCAGAAAAGCTGCAGTATCTTTTAAGGGAAAAGATACTTCTACAATGTTTGAGCAAAAGCTGCATTCATGTGCATATCTTCTTACATTATATAAAAAAAAAAACTAAGTAGAAAGTGGACCTACTGCCCCCAATCCCACTGGTGAATCCTTGGCCAGTGAAGGAATAGAAACTCTTTAATAAAAGGGAAAAAGCTCTACAGGACTTTAGCCTGAAAAGGCTTTAATAGGTATGATCTGTTGGCTATTGCAAGGAACACATAGGAGCACATCAACATAAGACATCCCTCTAACAAGATATAGATCTTGATTTATATTTTATAATCTCTTGAATAAACAGTATGGTCATTTGGCTTTTTGTTTGTTTGTTTTGTATACATCCATACACCCACATGTATATACATATGTGTATTTATAAAGTAAGTGTAACATTTACACATAAATTGGGCCACAGACCAAAGCCCACTGAGGAAAACCTCCAAATACCATAAATTCAGTCCTAATTTCAATCTTAAACATTTGTGTGTCTAACACACACATTTCTTGACTGTTACATAAAAAACAAGTTTGGTTTTCCTGAATTCACAAAGCTAGGATTGCCCACCTTTGTTTAATCAGAAGTGAATTTCCCATTAAGTCTCCTTTTCTCCTTTCTCTATTGGCATATACGTAAGAATATAAAAATACAGGACAAAAAGTCATAAGTGAGACAAAAGGCCCTGCAACATTAGTCATTAGTAAGTTAATTCTTGTAGTTATTTTCAGCAAAAATATTTTCTCTAACATTTGATATTGCAGGGATTTCCAATACTGTTCCACTGTCTGAGCAATGCTGGAACTAGCTCCACAGAATTTGCCATTCTTAAATAACTTTAACAGATTAGTCAGGCCAGGAGTTTAAAATATCACAGTACCCAAAAATGTCTGCTCTGAATATTTACTTAGTTTGTAGGGGCTTAGTCATTCTTATCTCAAGTGCAACATAGATATTCCAGTTAATGAATTCAAACAGTGAAAGGTATCAAGACAATAACAACTGCAAGATCTCATTAAATTTCTTCACTCAGTCTTAACAGTCATAATTTCACAGATCCAAGATTGTACAATTTCAAAGATTTTTGTTTACTTGAGTATCTTGAGAAACTACTCTTCCTCATCCCAGTAAATTGACTACAGTGATAGTATACTAAGTCAACAGGGCTTTGCTCTACCAAATGCAGCAGTCTTCAGCAGTGGCTGCACACTTGCCCAGGAAAAAACAAGTTCAATGAATGCATAGATCGTATTTGCAGCCAATACTCTCCCAACTTCCAACTATTTTCACATGACAGAGTTCCTGAAATGAATATGATGCCAATATATTAAGTAGCCTTCATTTAACTATCTTCCATGTACTCATCCAATATAACTACTCAATTTGATTATATTATTATAAGCTCATAAACTAGATGAGACCAACGAGAGACAAAGGATACCAATGAGCTAATCTTAGAGCAACCATGTAGAGTGTTTGCCTTGGAATGGAAATGCAGATCTTGGAAACTGATCTAATCCTAGTCATTTTTCAGATTGTTAAAGATGCCCCTTTTCATGAAAGTCAGGAAAGCTTTTTTTTTGAACTGCTCTAGGGTCTCTATCTTCCAGACTGAAAATAGCAACAATATTGTTTCACCATTACTGATCATTAGTGATCAGATGCAATAGTAGAAAACACACAAGAAATGTCCAAGATAACAAAACCTGACTCAACTCTGCAGATCTGGGTAGTAAGAGTCAACATAGCTTATTTCCCAGATAAGCTATTAACATTTTGCAGACTTCTTTTGCCTGCATACTAATAAATACCCCCTGCTAAATCTACAAAGGGGGACAATAAAAAGCAAGGAGAAATGTTAGACCTTTCAATAAATTTGGACATAGTCTGAAAACATTTTTTTGAGTGAGATCTTTTTAAATAATTACATCCTTCTCATAAAAATAAGGACTCCCGCAGGAGACAGCACACAAGTTTTATCTTTCACATGGAGCAAAGAACATATTCTGTAACCGTACGCTATATTCCTGTTTTACCTGGATTCTGCAGTCCTTCCCTCTGCTTTCCACTCCCTCTCTGTAAATTAGAATGGCAAATTCATTACATAGGCTTAAGATAATTTATACAACCTCAAAAGAGGGATCCAGCAAGAAAGGAAGCACTGCTGACCAACTGCAGAATCCACTCATCTAGTTGGTACTATGTGGCTACTGGCAATAATGTATAGGAGTCCCAATCCCACTGCTGAAGACCTGTGCCTTCTCATCATAATCCAGTTTGTTTGCCTTTAAGGAGAAATCAGAAAAGGTACAAGAAATTTCTTAAAAAAAAGAATTATTAAAAAAAACTTCAATGTGATACAGTGAATTGAAAATATAGTTGTTCTTCAGTCTGTACAAACAACAAAGATTTACATTAAGACAAGAGACATATAAAAACACTGTTCTTGAATATACTATTGTTCAATAAAGTGATAACCAAGATAAATGTAATGCTCTAGTTCAGAGAATTAAACAGTTTAAAAAAAAATAAAAATCAGTCACAGGGATGGAGAGGAAGAAATCTATTCAATGCCCTTGTTTCTGATCCATTAATGGTTAGGTCATGGTTGACTTTACTTCTAAAGTTCAGTGTTTTTCATTCATGATATCAGCATAAAAGACACAGAGCTGACCTATATCATGCAGTACTTTAGTAGTGTATATTCACATTGTCATTTCTCAGCATGTGGAAATGCTGAATGCTGACCCTGTTTGCTTTTTACATGTAACATTATCTTCAAAATGTTTTCTTTATTATATTTTAATTTCAGTTCTTATGATTTAAAGTTCAATTTCAACATTATCAGAGTAGCTTTCCTACAGCTATGGGATCTCCCTACATTTTTAATATAAGCTATTCATCAGCACTTGTAAAATTAGGCAAAATGTTCTAAGAAGCTAATAAGAGCAAAGAAGACACATTATCACATATCTTGATCTGACATTACACAACAGAGCATCATTAAGAAAAGAGAACAAGATAGAAAGAGAAAGATCAAAGTGGCAATAGCAAGGTCATTCTCAGAGACGGCAATGCTCACGCAAAACTGCTCTCAATTGTTAACTTTTTTCCTTAGCCTTCCTTCTATTGACTAACCAGCAGAACCAAGTTTTTGGAAATGCATGATTGTGATAAATCAATTTGGTATCAAGTTTTAAGCTTCAGGGAGCACTAGGCAGGACGCAATGACTCACTGCAGTAGAGCAAAAGCAGAAAAAAAAAAAGTAAAATGGAATCAGAGCTAGACTAAGACATGGAAGGGAAAATAAGGATAAGAGTTTGAATTCATTCTAATTATATAATTACTGAGGCAGACACATAACTTGGTCTTTATTGCGCTATAGTGTAGAAATTTGTGTATGAAGCTGAACTGTACCAGACATACCTAAAACAAAAAAAACCCCAGCTCCTGGAAATAGTGGACTTTACTGCTAGAGGGGCACTATGGGAACAAAAGAAGTTAAAGATCAGAATTAGAGAGTTGTATTTATAAGTATTGCCATGGTTTTAATATGCTGGTCTGGGAATAAACCTAAAGGCCTCCACAAAGTACTAAAACTAAAATGTTGTAGAGCATTAAAGAACTGACTGAAGTGGATGTGGGCTGCCTCATCCTTTAAGTCATCAGATCCTAAGTAGAAATTGGATAGTAAATTTCTGCTAGCGTTACACATACTGTCCTCTCTGATTCACCACTTTCATTTATCTCTCTGCTTTCTAGATTATAAAGATACAAACAAAGTATAAATATTCACATCAGGTCTGGAAACAGACCATGAAGCCTTTCTTCTTAGTTAAGGAAGGATCAAACTTGAAACAGCGCTACACACAAGTTTTGAAAATGATACACTCGACATATCAGTGAAGACTAAAATAAAGACTGGTGCATTTAAATCCTAGAAATGAGCTGCATGACTTGTACAGAAACACAAAAGGAGAAAACCACTTCATAGATTCATAGAATAGTTAGCATCGGAAGGGACCTTAGAGATCATATAGTTCCAACCCCCCTGCCATAGGCAGGGACACCCTCCACTAGACCAGGTTGCTCAAAGCCCCGTGCATATATATAGTCTTCTGTAGAATAACAATGAACAACGTCAAGAAGTCTGGTTATGTATCTTTACTACAATTAAGCTGTGATAAACTAGAGAGCTAATAAATACCTGATTTTGGAAAATGCTGTTTGAAGACATCTAATGTTAGAGGGGATGATGTCATCATAAAAATCTTACAGATACATCTTGAGCTTTTCAATGGAGGTCCCATTTATGCAGATAGTTGAAATGTAAATATAAGGAAAATATAGTGATCAGAATTCAGTGTTTTCACGCTAATCTGAATTTTTTCATCAAATCTGGATTTGATGGTATTAAAAGTATTTCAAATACAAAGTCTTTCCCCTAGTCTGGCCTAGGAATTGGAGAAGAATCTCATTCAAATCGTAACTACAGTTATCATCCGCTCTAAACTGAATCAGATTGAGTTGCCTAAATGTAACTTTTCCTGAAAATTCTTTTGTTTGGACTCCAGAATTTGAGACTTTCAAGATCCTTTTTGGTCCTCTACCTCACGCTACTGACTAGCATTCACACACAGTACTCAATTTCATGATGGGTGCAGTCAGTTTCACTAATTTTAAAAAATATTGTTTGGGGTTTTTTTTTGTTGGTTGGTTTTGGGGTTTTGGTTGGTTGGTTTTTTAAGTATAGCAAGAAAGAATTTTAAAACTTGGCTAAAGAAAGCATTCTAGATATTTTCCATGAAGTTATGTAATAACTTTGGCAAATTTACCATCAAGCCTGTTGAAGC
The DNA here is from genome assembly GCF_011004875.1 of Balearica regulorum gibbericeps. NCBI lineage: Eukaryota > Metazoa > Chordata > Aves > Gruiformes > Gruidae > Balearica > Balearica regulorum. Next base: position 46,958,244 of record NC_046188.1, on the reverse strand, counting down.
AGGAATCAAACCCAGGATTGACCTGAGAACTTTGCATCACCTACATCGAATAGAAGAACCAGTTCTGGGTGGGAAGACTTGATTAAATGCACTCAGACTCAATCCTGAGAGTTAGCCACACTAACATCTGGAAACTAAATCATGTGAGAAGCAGCCTTGTGCCTGGCTTATCCAAATATCCTAAATCATTCTTGGCATCTTATCAAACATAATCACTTTCATTGAGAAACATATATTAAAAACTCAAATCTCTCTATTGCAGGGCAAATGATTTCCTAAAGTCTTATACAGTAAGAAGTATTGTGTCTAATGAGGCATTACACATTAGACTAGCTCCCTGTAAAGAGTGTTTGGCAGAAATCAGGATTTTGGAAACAAAAACTCAGAAGAAATTTTCTGGCTTCCTTATGCTACCTTTCCATCATTAAGACAGCGAGTAATGGCCACTCAGAAATCTTTCAGAAATAAATTTACACTCAAATATTTATTTTAATTCTATAGTTTGAGACATTGCTAAAATAACTGCATACAACAAATGATAGGACTATGTTTTTGTCAATGATTTATTTTGTTTCTTCATCAGATAAAAAAAAATGCCCCTTCCCTTTCAGATCTATTGAGATATTTAGCATTCCTGTTCCCCTCCGCTGTTTCATTGCTTAACAGATTGTTCTTCATTCCCTGTCTCATTCAATTTACATGATTTTCAGCCTGCTTCCTTCTTGCGATTACTGTCCCAAGCCTTTAGCTGGTGGCTTATGAGATCAACATATCTTGTAATTGAAATAACTCTGTAGCAAGAAAGCTTTTTAGAATTAAAACCAAAAGTGCAATGGGTTACAAATTTATTAAAAGCAGGGCCTCTTATCCCAGCATATTTTAGTCTGTATTACAAAAACAAGTTTGAGATCTGTGGGGTTTTTTCCATTAGGCTTTTCAGAGCTACACGTGCACAAGCGTGCCTCCTTTCACTCAGCAAGATACACAACGATCAGCATTTGCTATGACAGTCCCCTCTGCAAAAGTGCTTTTCTCCTGGTATCATAATGTCTTGCATTTCTTTTCCTAGTTTAATATAAAAGATAAATACGCGTGTGTGTGTCTGTGTGTGTATATATATATATAAAAAAACATGTGCCTATTAAGTAACTGAGCAGACTTTGAATCCCTTTGCTCTGTCATACAGACTCGCTGTCCGTGTTTAAGCTATGAGCCCGCACTACTGTTAGCAGGGACAAATAAGTTAAATTGGTTACATTGTGTACTGGGAGTCAAGTGTTTCACCATGCTGTAGTCCACCTGCACGCTCTGTTACTCCTCAGTTATGTTATTTCCTTTACAGATTAATTATATTTTTTCTGAGTTTTCATCTAGCCTGACTCCAGTAGGTGTGTGCAAGCCTTTTATTTTATTTTCCCCAGATAAAATATATGCAAACCTTTTATTCACTGTACAATAGCTATTCAATTACTTTTCCAAGGCCTGCAAAGCAATTTTGCTAAAGGACCCCTAGGAAGGAACAACAAATCATCTCTCTAGGTATCCTGGTGTGGTGTGGGGTGCCGGACTTATCCAGGCTTGTTGGTGCCGAATACAGGGCCGTTATGACCCAGCAGAAGGGGCCCTGGGGGAGTCCAGCTTGGGCGAGAGCAGGGATTGAGCAACTTGCTTAGCTTGCACTGATAAGCACTGGACCTGAACAGGGGCAGGAGATGAGCAATTTGTTCATCTTAACAAGATGCAGCGCCTGACGGGTCTGCTCCTTAATCAACTAAGTGACGCCTGGGGCAAGGGGGAGCCTTCACAGCTTGACGTTACTTTGGTAAAACTAAACAGACCACCACTCCTCTGTACTGAACACCTTTGTTCTCCGCCACTTCCCCCCATCCCAGCCCCAATCAACTGCACAACAAGCCTTGTTAAGGGCCAATCGACACACAATACCTGACTTAGTCCCACCTCGCCAAAAGTATAAATCTGGCATTTAGAATCCTCTTTTCTGAGGACGAGAACTCCAACTATCCGGACGGGTCGACGGGCCTGGACCTCTCTCCTCCCCAAGCAGGGACGCCTCTTTGGTAAGACTTGCGCCTCCGATTATGTCGGATGATACCCCGGGAAAACTATCATTAACAAAAGCGCTGAACTATTAACTTGAGCTCAAAATTGTTGCAGTTAGTGCATTTATCAACGGCAATTCCGAACTTTTATATCTGTCGCTTCAATAAATTACCTATTTTTTCTTTTCAACTTTGTGAAACTGTTTCAGTGAAAGTCCTTAGTGGGGCTCTGACAGGCAAACGTTGACTCTGATAAGTGGCTACACACGTAACCCTTTAGACATAAACCGTTGACCAAGTCTGGGACTAAGACTGGACCTAGCCGCACCTAGGCTCCTCTCTGAGAAGGAGTTTAGAAAGCAAGGGGGTCCTTTCTGAACCTCGTGATTCAACGGGAGGGCCTCCCTCAGCCACATATCAGACTTGTACCCTTTCACGCGACATGTGGTACACCATCTTTACAACCAGTAACCTGAGGAACGAAATCTACCTGTACCCTAAGAAGACAGGAAAATAATAATATGGGCTGTCACACAGGAACAGAACATCTGAGACACCGGTGAGGTCTAGCAACAAGTTTACTTGTGGTCCAGACTGAAGTCCAACATTTGAATAATCTGCAATGAGAGCTCACTGAGTTTATATTTCTGAAATACAGTATCATAGTATCCTCTCAGTAAAGCAAAAACAACTAAAAATGCAAAGTGTCTCAGAACAAGGTATTATCAGAATCAAATATACTTTTCAATTAAAATCAATTTATAATAGCCACAGAATGAAAAGCTCTTTAAATCTTTATGAGTTATCCTCCTGTTCCTGGGGAGTTTAGAACCTAGTGACTCTTTTAGCTTAGTCATAATTTTATTTAGATTAATAGCTGAGTTTGTTTTGTTCTTAGTAGCAGATGTTATTCTGAGAACCAAAATACAAGGACAGTGACACCTTCCCCAGGTATTTCTCATTTGTGCCAAACAAGGAAAAATCCAGTCTTCCTGCTCAGTTTTCATTTTAACACATACTCCTCTCTCATGAATGCAGGATACCTACAACCATACAGTCTTGGATAAATTGCCAGCTCCCCAGTTCAAACCTGCCTTGCCTTGGAGTCAGCAAGGAGGAAGCAGCAAAGTGACAAAGTTATTTGCCCTGGTATATATGCCCTGGAAGCAGGCTGCTGCCCATCCAAATCACACGAGGTGATCACGCTTTAGGGAAGGTCAGACCTGCTTCGGGTGTGCAGATCCATTACATTTCACATCAGCAAGAGCTCAGTTAGAAGGGTCATCATTCCCTTCCCCTAGAGCAATCTCGGTGGTCTGCATGGAGAAAGAGATTGAATTCCAACATCAAGTTAAAGTTATAAGCCTAAGAGTCACTATTTATGGCCCTATCACTGTAGCCTGCTTTCCCACTTTAGACAGGTCAGCACAAATTTATCTCTTAAATCAATGAAATATTTGAGGCAGCTACTTCTCTTCCCACACTTGGTAGTATAATTCCTGCTGCAGAAAGCCCTTGATTTTTGTAAATTACTCAAGATATAGTTTAATAATACAAATTACAGTAGACAAAAACACCATTCAACAACCAGATTACTTGTTAATGAAAATCACATGAGGCCTCCTTTGGTCCAGTGGAAAAACAATGAAATGATGTGCATGATTTAAAAAAACAAACAAAAAACCCAACCACAAACCTACACTCAAAAAAAGCAAACCACCCACAAATAGAAGTATGTTCATATTGAAATGATTATATTTAGACTCAAAGAACAATTAACATACTCTGTCCCTTTTAATGTCGGTACTTTTTTGTGTTATGTGTAATATATTTTGTAAAAAGTTTCTGCTGTTAATCATATGCATGTTATCACCTAACATACCTCTCCTCTACCTTTTCTAATAGTAGACGCTAACAGCGTTTCATTTTTCGTTTGCTTCTGTGTGTGTCAAGGGCAACCGAATACAACACACAAAAGCACAACATGATCCATGGGTGTTTATGGTGTTACATGCTCTGTAATTTATCCTAATAAAATTATTACAGCACAGAATAGAATTAACAAGGGTGAGAGTAATTGAGCTGATATGTCATTGTGTACTAATTTTAAAAGGGTTTTTTTTCAAACAGTGAATAGGTTGTTCAAGAGGTTCATGTTTGAATCTTCTACAAGACACACACATAACTGAACATCGTCAAGTAGGAGAAATGGGGGGTGTCCCCCAACTTTTTAAAGATAGGCAGTGTCATCAGATAAGTTTAGTTTTCTGGTTACTCACTGAAGCACAAACTACTACTGGTTTCAAAACCAACTCTTTCTGGAGATTTAGGCTAATGGCTTAAGCTCTTGGATTCAGTCTTCCTGGGTGTAAAACAGAAATGAAACTGAACATGAGCTTGTTATGAGGATTCTCTAACCAGCACATATTTGCAAAACACTATGAAGATGAAAACTGTAATTACCTAATCACTATGTACTATGATGCTAAGAAATATTCCTACCTGAAAGCCACCTAAAATGTGGTGGCTTTTGTGATTTTAAGATCAATAGGGAATGAGTTGTCAAACAATTACATGGAACTTGATGACACAAGAGTAGCTTCTTTTTCTTCCCTGTTCTCCTCCTTTCTAGAATATACGGTCTTACATTCTACTACTCCAGTTTGATTTCTGAGCACTTAACCAGAGGAGCAACTGCCAGGATGAGAGGCTTGTGTCTAACATTGGTCAGCAGGGACAAGAAAATGTTAAGTTTGGCAGCTGTAGCAGGACCACACAGGAACTATGTTTTAGCTCTTGTACCCTAGGTAAAGGTTGGTACACTCACTAGCAAGTTAGCTTAATTCTAGATTATACACTAGAAACAGTAAGCTCTTAATCTCTCTTTATTTGGAAAGATGAGAGAATTTTAGTTCTATGACATATTTCATGACTGATTTGAGAGCATCCATCAAATCCAAAGCATCAGTTAAATATCTCTTTTAAAAATACTATTAAAATAGAATATCATTCAAAATATTTTAATATTGTTTGTGGAAGGCTAAGGTGCAAATGAATATGGCAACTGAAGTGACTATTATAGTGGAATCATTTGTGTAACACTAAGAATAGTGGTCAAACTTAAGCTGAGAAATTTATGTTCTTGCTTCATAGAGGACTGTCACATAAGTCATCCCACTGCTACATTCAAAATCCTGGCCAGAAAACCCACAAAGAAGGAAGTCGCTCAGTTAATTTCTCTGTCAAGATTAATTCTGAAAAAACTTTATCATAGTCTGTGTAAATCCTACTGGTTCTATCCCTGCTCAGTTCCTCACAGCCTTTCAATAATTATAATGTGGATTTGTGAATTTGAACAGAAAATAAACTCATTAATTTCTTTTATAATGTCAATGCTACAGCCACTGTCTTCAAATTCTATATGGAATACCCAAAGGCTGCCTAGAGAGTTCCATTATTCTATTATCAAAACTTTGATTTCATCTTTCTGAGAAAATCCAGTAAACAAAATATTTAGAAATGAAAGATAAATTAATTTAAGAAGAGAACATGTCCCAGGAACAAACCGTAATGCTGGCTGTTGAAACAGACTAAATGTGTTTGTCCTTTGGCTTTAACAAGAGTAACTACACTCATAATTTCTCAGTAATTTGATATTTAAACATGTTCAGAAAGAGCCAAACAAACAAGGGTTTATTCTCAAGGAGAACTGCTGCTCTGCTGAGGAAATGAAGCAAATCAGAGCTTTCAAAAGGCAGATGCATTTTGGATGCTGCAGAGCAAGGGCAGCTTGCACCCTCCCGCCTTCTCGGGCACAGGGAGAGGTGTGGGAGGTTGACATTGCAGAAAAGTTCTGAGATTTTATTTAACTAAAAATTAAAGCCATCAGATTCTGTTTGCAAACTGAAAACATCTTGTTAAAAAGCATGACACGTCCAAGGCTTTATGAAAACATTTTCTTGTATTTGCACCGAGGAGAAGTCAAGTTATCTCAGATTCCTCTCTGCTGAATGAACCAAGTCATTAAACTGGCATTTGCATTGAAAGGCTTTTCACAGTGCTTTCTGTCAGGCCTTTCAAATAGGAATGAAATGAATGAGGGCCAGCTTACAAATGATGCATTGTTGAATGTATGTGGGAGCAAACAGCCACCATTGTGAGTGCAGGTGGGAAAGAAAAATGAATAGACAAGGAAGCTCACGGACATGGAGAATCTCATTATTGATGGACTATGTGCATGTCTTTAATGAAGTTTACCCAATAAAAGATGGATTTTCCCCTGATACACCTCTTTAAAAATTCATTCTGTTGAAAAATATACAGTGGTGAAGTATCTCAAAGATTATATATGCTTCTGTTTCATCAGTATACTACTAATTAAGATCTAGAAAGACTCCTCCTTCATTCAAGGATGTAAAAACTCAACTCAATCTCTTACAGGAATGCCCTCATGGCCTTTCATTCAGATGAGGAAACTGAGGCATGTCACCAATAGCATGCAAGAATGACTTAAAACCTAGTAGTTTTTGACTCCAGTCCTTTAATTAAGGAACTACACATTAGCCTTCATTTCATCTTCTCTAAAGTAGGATTCAACAATGTGCCCGAGTGCCAAAAGTTTAAACAAACAAGAACAAATCCAGAAACAACAGATGCTTCAATGCCACTGCATGGAAAATATTATCTCCCTGTCACTATCTTTTTCTCTGTAAATAGTCTCAGACAGTCTTCTGCCATATTCTTCACAGCTGCTTCATCAGTTTTCTCTCCTGTTGTCTGGTGGCAGCTTTTATCCACATTTTCCTCACTGAAAAGGCACTTCAAGTCTCATTTGAAAACATTTCTTTGCCATTCTGTTGTCTTCCTCCTGCTTTTGTTTTGCATTGGAAGGTGCTTAGGCAGTAATTTTGCACTGTAGTTTCTGTATCATCTACTATTACAGTCTCTCACCATTTAATTTTGCAAGCATCTATGTGTTACTATTTACAATGAAAATGCTTAATTCTACTAATTTTCAACTTACAAACTGTATGTCCCTTTCCTAAGAATATCATTACCTTCACTTGATTCTTATAAACTGCTTATTTTGCTCCTCAACCTCCATGTCCAAAGATCTTAACTACTTGATAGCTTTCCTCCAGGTTAATAACATTAACCAGTGTAGCATCAGCAACTGATCCCCGATGGGCTGTAGTAGAAATACATCTGCAATAACTTTTTGAGATAATTGTGCCTTTCTAATGCAGTCAACATGCACAGTGTCATTTTTTTTATTATTATTCTATTTAAAATGTAATAAAAGCAACTCCCTAAAATGCCTTACAAAAATCTAAGGACATGTTTCTGCCATGCAGTACATGTAATACCGAGTCACCTGAGCTACTGCCATCTTAGAACCAAAAGTACCATCATTGCTGCAGTAGCAGCAAGGAGAGCTGAATGCTTTACAGAACTTTTACTTCAACTAGAAGAACGAACTAGTCCTTGAAATCAAAGGTCTAACCCAAAACTGAAGTCAGAAAGGGACCGTAGGCTGTGAATCCCAAACTCACCCACCTAGGGTGGATAAAGAGCCAGGATTCAGACATACTTCTGCACACCTTGCACACCTCAACTTTGTGTTAATTATGAATTTCATTTGCTGCTGACCACAATGCATTCCAGAGAGACTATGCAAGTCTCATCTGGGACTAATGAGTGAATATGAGATTTTGAACCTAAAAAGTTTCAAAGTTAAAGCATTATGGGATACATTTGAAATTTAATTAAAAATACAAAGCTAGCTTGACAATGGGGGAGTTTTGTGGGTTTGTTTTTGGGTTTTTTTATTGATTAGAAATAATTATATTACTTTTTGCAGTTAAGATGATACAAGTATTAGGTTGGACATCCATCCAATCTTTGTTCTTTTTAAATATTGATATAACATTATTAACCTTCTTCTGGAATTTCCCTAGTGCTCCAACATTTATTATATATCCATGTTACAGATTACTTGTCCAGATAAGTTTTAAAATAGCTGCAAGAAGTTCAGTCCAAGTATCTTGATGGAACTCAAAGGTTAAAAACATTTTGCTTCAATAAGTACGCTGCCTACTAGGAAACTGGAATATAATTCATTGTCAGTTAACTATATAAATTGGTACTTTGCCAAAACAAAAATATAAGACATATTCATCTTCCTGAATTATTGGTAATACCACTGGTTCCATGTTGTTAGATTTATATCTTCTCCTATTTCCTTTTGTCCCTAAGATATACATGCTTATTTATAAAAATATGTAATATATTTTATAATACATATATTTTAAGCATAGTTACTATACATCATCCTTCTGTTTATTACCCTCAGATACTACTTTGTGTCATTTTATATCATCACCTGTAGTTCCTAGGGAAAAAAAAAAATATACATATATACACACACAGAGGCACTTTAAGATCCAGGGTGGGTTTTTGGGGGGAGTTTTTTGTTGCGGTTTTTTTTAAAGTTTCATTTTCTCTATAAACTATTTGTTTTGACCCATGGAGCACACTTTTTAAGATCATAATTACAAAACATTCTGAAAACAGTTCCCAAGCATTGGTTAGTCTTCTCTCCAAATACCCTCTCAGAGGTTCGGGATTCTTATCTGTTTTTAACTGTACTTAAGCCGCATTGAAAACCTGCAATGGTTTCTATTGGTTAGGAGTTTTCTTTTTACACATAAGTCATAATACGGTTGTATCATATACTTTTTAGTTCTGTCCTATTTTATTCTGTCACATTTATGCCTAATATAAAACTCCCCACATTGTATGTAAGGTTTCTGAGCATGGAATTTGTACTTCTGTAAAGTGCTAAAGTTGTTTGGGTTGGCGGGGTCAGAGGACACCACATACCCCTGTCAGCGTTACGTCTCCAGCATGTGCAACTCAAACTGAAACCATCTATGCTAAAGTGTTTTTCTTCCATCATTTTATAGATGGCAAAGAACTGGGTATTCTGTTTTCTTGTGTGATTTGGCAATTGATAGGAAAATAATACAGACGACATTTACATTTTATATCATGAACATGCAAATATTCTAGATCATTTGTTCCTGGTTACCAGGAATTTGGAAATAAGTAACATCATTTTACACGAGTGCAACTTCATTTTTTTTTCACCCACTTAGTCATTCTTAATAAGCTCATAAATATTTATTTTAACATTTCAATTCCAGGGACTGAAATAGCCATATTTTAGTTACCACTTCATCAAGTCTAAATTTGGAAATGAGCAATTTCAATTAATCTTTAAAATAATAATAAGAATAATTAAGCTCCAAACACTGAGTTTGGCTATTACATAATTTCTTTTCACATTCTGGCGGCCTGATCATTGTCTTTCTCCATTTTGACTCTGTGCTAAATAAAACATGTATCTACCCCATTCCATACCTCCTCAGCACTTCAGTCATGAGTTCAAAGAGATTCTGATGTATCTAGAAGACTCATTCTTTGAACACAATTTCCCTCTACACTGAGCAAAAATCAGAAGTTGTACAAAATGATCCTTCCACTGAAGATGAACCAAAATACATTAGCACCCTGTGTGCACTTGCTTAGTTATTGATTCACATTACATATCACCCTCTATTCATTGCACAGAAAAGAGATCCAGAATATGTGGGACACTTTTCTCCCATTTCCTCTGGTGTCTCTGAAGTGATCCATTTCTCCAGAAGCATTTTTTTATTTTTCACCACCCATTAAATCTCACTGGGAAGTCGTTATAAGTCCCTGTTCTTTGAGCAAGCTGTGTTTCACATCCATGAGATGACAATTTCTCTATCTGTCACTCTTTTGGAAAAGATTTCTTTTATTCACCTGAACATAACATTTCAAGTGAGGATTATCTGTCTTCTGGGCATATATACTGGTATGATACCTGTGAAAATGGAAGACTGTATACAATACTATAATATAGTACATCAATTAATAGAGTAACTTGGATTCCTGAAAAAAACCCTGCCACGACTACCCCCTTTCCCCACAAAATAGCAAGTAATACGGCACAAATTACAAATCAGAAGTCATGACCTGTACCTAAACAAGTGTATTGGGTTTGTGTGGCAAGGTTTTGGTAGCAGGGGTGGCTACAGGGGTGGCTTCTGTGAGAAGCTGCTTCCCCCATGTCTGATAGAGCCAATGCCAGCTGGCTCCAAGACAGACCCACCACTGGCCAAGGCTGAGCCCATCAGCAATGGTGGTAGTGCCTCTGGGATAACATAATTAAGAAGGAAAAAACCAACCTGGGGAAGCTTTAGCGGCCAGAGAGAGGAGCCAGCTGATGTGAGAAACTTTGCAGACACTCAGTTCAGTAAAGAAAAAGGAGGAACAGGTGCTCCAGGTGCCAGAGCAGAGATTCCCCTGCAGCCCATGGAGAAGACCACGGTGAGGCACACTGTCCCCCTGTAGCCCATGGAGGGAGGATGAGGGGATGTAGAGATTCCACCTCTAGCCTATGGAGGACCCCACGCCGGAGCAGGTGGAGGCACCTGAAGGAGGCTGTGACCCTGTGGGAAGCCCGCACTGGAGCAAGCTCCTGGCAGGACCTATGGACCCATGGAGAGAGGACCCCACGCTGGAGCAGGTTTGCTGGCAGGACTTGTGACCCCATGGGGGACCCACGCTGGAGCAGTTTGCTCCTGAAGGTCTGCACCCCATGGGAGAGACCCACGCTGGAGCAATTCGTGAAGGACTGTAGCCCGCGGGAAGGACTCGTGTTGGAGAAGTTCGTGAAGGACCGTCTCCCATGAGAGGGACCCCATGCTGGAGCAGGGGAAGAGTGTGAGGAGTCCTCCCCCTGAGGAGGAAGGAGCTGCAGAAACACTGTGTGATCAACTGACCTTAAACCCCATTCCCTGTTCCCTCTGTGTTGCTGAGGGGGGGGCGGAGGTTGAAGCCGGGAGTGAAGTTGAGCTCGGGAAGATGGGAGGGGTGGGGGGAGGTGTTTTAAGATTTGGTTTTATTTCTCATTCCTCTGCTCTGTTTTGCTTAGTAATAAATTAGATGAATTTCCTCTCTAAGTTCAGTCTGGTTTGCTCGTGACGATAATTAGTGAGTGATCTCTCCCTGTCCCAATCTCGACCCACAAACCTTTCGTTATACTTTTTCTCCCGTCTAGTTAAGGAGGGGGAGTGATAGAGTGGCTCTGGTGGGCACCTGGCCTCCAGCCAGGGTCAACCCACCACAAGCCTCTCAAACTTCCCTTCCAAACATCCTTCAACCCGATTCCTGAAAATCCTGTTGACTAGCTTCACTCATCCAGAAGCTGCTTGGGTCATTAAATTTTGTACTCAGCCCTGCTCCACAGTGTCATAACTATTTTTTTTTTAACTATTCGAAAACCACCACTTCAGTACACCTAGTTTCAGCTAACACTGCTGGCATCAAGATGCAAACAGTACTGTTTTGCCTGTACTCTTCAAGGTCAGTAAGTCTTCAGCAAGGTCCAAGTTCAGAGAGTCAATATTTAACACTTTGTAAACCAGACGTAATATTTCAATATCCAAATCAATATCTGATAAAAATTCACTGGGAAATAATGATAAACCTAAATTGCATGAAAACACATTAGAACTTCTAAGCTCTTCAGTTCCAAGCTCATAAGTAGCCCTGTTTTGCTTGTTATTGAAATGTTATGTTTTTCAGACAGATATGACTCATGGACTGTATTATGCTCCTCTAGCTCATGCACACACACACCCTTTATCTGTAACCTCTATTGTCAGGAATTCAGTCTAAATTATTTGTTTTATACTACAGCTTAAATGAAAAGTTCTATGCATAGACCAGAATGTAAAAAAAACAAAATTATCTTAAAATCTTTAATATGCATATCATAAGCTCTTTAAAGTATGCCTCCCACCTCAGAATCACAGGGAGCAGCTCAGAAAAAAACCCAGATTGAATTATTAAATCAAATGTTGAGAGCTCTGTCAGATTAACAAGCAGCTAACCTGTAAAGATCCAACAGCACCAAGAGTGTGGAGCTCCTCTTCAACAAGAGTTAATAACAAGTAAATGGAAGTGACACCCAGAAACCCATAAACTTGACAAGTAGGTGACAGAAAATAGAAAGGACTTTGTTAACAAGTCTGCCATCTGTTTTTACAGCATCATATGTCATTTATATAAAAAGCAGATAAGAGATTTAAGTCAGAAATTTATTAGACAGTATGTTAGTGATATACCAGGCACTCATTATACTGGTGATACCAGTCACTCACTGAGATGAAGTACCTGATACTAGGTGAGTGTAGCCAAGCAGCAGTTGAACAACAGCTCTTGATCAGCCTACAGGCCAAAAGCTATCACCTACACCTAGGTAGCTATCTCCTACAAAACCTGCATCTCAAAATAAATATAGGAGTAGGATGCAAGTTGTCTTTAAAAATGGGTTCATGATTACCTCAGGCCAAGTAAACAGTAGGTTTAGTAGCTTAATAGTTAGCTGCGGGCTAAACACTAAGAATGCAGACACATACAAGTTCAATTTGCTGCAAACTGTTCAGTGGGTTCCTCTGCTACTGAATTAGCAAATTAGTCTGATTATTTGTACAGCCACATAAACTAAAAATAATTAAAAAATCACACACACACCCCAAAACTTACAGAAAAGCAATAGTAGAAGAGAAGGAACAGGTAGAAGAGAAGGAGAAAGGAGAGCCCACCCTTCAGCTGCATGTCAGTCTTAACTCAAGTGTGCAACTGCTGCAGTTTGTCGTTTTAAGCTGACATAAAACCTGTCAAGTAGCAATCAACCTATTGTCATGTGCTTCTGCCCTACCAATTCCTGTGCATGTTTCAGATGCTGGAACAAATCCATCAGAGTTAACCAAGCAAAAAAACCTGTTTTACCTGCATGTCTGTTCCCTAATATTGCTCAACAATGGACACACAGCTCCCCTTCCTCACTGGCAGAGGGGCTCACAAGGATACATCCATTTTCCACTCACTGATTCTCATTCCCTTCTCCTTTACCATGTGAACACAAAAAACAAACTCCAAGACAGCATTGAAAAGCTCCAGCATCAAGCCATCCTGGTGATTCCTATGGGGAGCCACTACATTGGTTACCATATTTATGGCTACAAAATATAAACACACTATAATAATTAAAAACAAACAAACAAAACCCTACAAAACAAAACAACCACCCTTCTTTTAGGACCTTCCTTCCTAAACATTAATAAAACATTCAAGGATTATATTTGTGTTTTGAAAGGGATGTTTTTAGTGTTATAAAAACTGTGGTTCATTGTAGTTCCTACAACCACCCTATAATTAACCTTGGTTACATTTCTACTATAAAGAATCTATCATCCTTTTGGTAGCAAAGCCTATTATATTCAGGATAATAGGAGGCTACTTTAATAACTGAAAAACAGCAGTCACTATGTATAAAAATTTTCCATCACATTTTTTTTCATTTGTTTTTAAGCCCTGTTTCAGAATTTGTCCTTGTCAGTATACAAAATGAGATAAGGATCATTCCAGCCAAAATAACAAGCCACTTCAGAGGATGAAAATAGAGCCAGACACCAGTATTGTGCATGAAAGCACAGAATAAACTGAGTTCTTCTAAACACTTTTTATCATCATTATCATTGTTACACTTCAGAAAAAAAAAAAATAGCCCTTTATTCTGTATTTTCTTGTATTTTAAACCAAAGATCCACATTCATAAGCAAATATAACATATCTCTTTATACCTAACTGACAAAATTCAAAACATTTTAATAACCAAACTAATAATTGGGAAAAAAAACCTTTTTTAAATATGAACTATTTGCTCTGAACTTTGCTTTGATTCTTATTTGCCAGTGATTCAATGCAGCTGATCCTCTAAGTTCTTCAACACAGTATTAAACTTCACTACCACAAGTACACCACTTGGTATCACTGGAACCAATCAATTGCAAATTCAGTCATAGCAATTTTGTTGAGAATGAAGTTATCTGCAACATTAAAATGTTGCGCTAGAAGTGGTAAGTTTCTTGCTAATGGAAATGGCCACTTTACTAGCACTTACAAAGAACAGTAATGCTGAGACTTATTTTCATGTACTAAAAAATGGAAGTCAGCAGTTTTTGACCTGTTTGGTGTTTTCAAGTTTTTTATACTTAAACATGCAGCTTAAGTTGAGCCATTTGTGACTTATTCTGAAATATCAAAACATCAGCATTATGCTCAAGCTACTCCTTTTCTGCTTAAATTACTGTATTTAACAAAGCAAGTCCCTGTTGTAAGAAAAGAGTTGTAGATTAGAATACATTTAAGGCTTTGCTATGATTCTCTGCAGCATTTACTGTTGACCAAGCAGAAGAGGCAATGTATAGAAGGACCTGGGAAATGACTACATTACACCATTTCACTGAGTGGAAGAGAAGGTAAATTTTCCGCCAAGTGGAAGAGAAGGCAGGTTCATCATACAGGGTCATTTGCCTCATTAGCACTACTGTTTTTTCTGGTTTTATTCCATCTGGAGTACAACAATTCCTGTTCCTTTCCTATTCTGCAGCATATTACCAATGACTACATTATGTTGTTAGACATATGCCGGTGGCTTTCACTGGCACCAGTAGACACAAACTTTCATCTGAGGGAAACACCAGTATTAATAAACAGTAAGAAAATGACATTCTTTGTTCTTAATTTAGCAAACAGCTCCCATCGGCATTCAGGAAGACCTACCTTGCAAAACGTAAGCAGAATAGATTTCAGAAAAAGAATACACACAAGCTTGTGCTTCACTTACATACAGGAACAAGCAGGAAAGCAAAACGATCACTAGGACTGCTGCTTCCACCATCAGCAAGATACTGCAGTTTCCATCAGTTGAGAAAGTCCAGCTAAGTCAAAGCAATTATTTGCCCAATGCAGCAATGGAAGCTTACTCCAGTTGTTCATATAACCATTTAGAAAGTCCCTTAAAGCTAGTTAATAGTACTTCCTGTGCCGCCACCTCTGCCCCCCCCCCCCAAAAAAAAAAATTCCAAAGCACATTTAAAGGAGTGTTTTTGTAATTTTTTATCAATGGACAAACAGATCACAGAAGGATTAAATGATAAAGTTACACTGGCACTGGCAAAAAATCATACCCACCAGCACGGCTGAGAAACAAAGATGAATCCAAATTAAAAAAAGCAATATATCAGGACTTGTAGATCTAGGAGTACACAGACATGGGGTGGTCAGGTAGGCTACAGCATAACTGACTTGGTAGAGGCTAAAGTTACTGCTGCCTTTTAGAAATCGATAGTCAATCCAAAAAGCACTTTTGTATTAACTTTTTGATTAATCTTCATGTGTATCTACCAAAAAACAACTTCCCATATCTAACCACTTACTGTACCACAGAGATATAGCCTATACGCAGAACACAGCCTGACACACAGAAAAATTCCTTAAAAGCTTTCAATACAAGACCAATGTGTGAGTTGCCCATCTATTTATGTTGGATGGGACAAGCACTGGACTACAGAAGAGCACTGCACTCTCTGTGCAGGAGAGATTGAGCAGGTTATCAAGGCAGGAGGCACACTATAGCAAAGACTTTGAAAGAGAATGTTAATCTAGGTTTGAAACATTTGCCATCTTTAAGTACTTGACACCTGGGAGAGGAACATAATTTGCCATTTGGATTTTGCCTTGCAAAAGCTGGTCCATAAAAAGTACACATAAATTCCAGCTCTGGTAAAAACAAATTCTTCTTTACTTCCCAGGGTGGAGGCTTGCATTTCTTAACGGACGAAGACCAGACTTCATCAGTGTCACTTTTGTATTGTAACTGCAACTGCACAAGAATTTGTAAATATGAGGTTTAAATGCTGCTAAAAAACCCCAAACTAACAAAAACTTTCCTTTTATATGTGCTGTTCATGTTATTACTAAATCTTTCTTAAGCTCTCATGGAGATAACATTCAAGACTTGTAAAGGGTGAACTGAAAATCTGACTAGTCTGCTTATATTTTGCATATCAATAGTCAGTAGCCTATACTCAAATTTCATACATATCTACACACACACCAGCAGTATGACATCACAAAATACTCACAGATTACACTGTCAATCATAGTAGTTAGCAAGGGCAAGAAATCCATTGCATACAGCAGCCTTGTCAGTGTGCAGATCCCAAGGACTATTTATGACTGCAGAGGCCAAGAGCAGAAGGAGATAAAGTAGACCGAATATTTAATCAGGTCAAAAGCAACAGGCCTCATTAAATTCCACACACACACAACCAGCTTTTCCTCTCCCTACTTCTTGCCTATTCTTTTTCATGAAAGCACATTCTGGGAGAATATGGTACATTCACTTCATGGTATGTGCACCAATCATATTTTATTTTTTAAAAGTTGGGCTAATCTTTACAAATTTTTCCAATAAAGCAGCAGTTACATTACAGAAGATGCCCGTCCCAAAACAAAACCCCACCAAACCACACCCTACAACCCACATACATTACTATCCACCACTTGCTGGAAGAATGGCACCTAATATACACAGAAGTGGTGGATAAATGCACTCCATTGCTATACCATGTATGGATCATAGAAGATAATCTCCTACTATTGCAAATTCATAGTTTAGACAGTGACAACAGCAGGATCCATCTAGACTTCCAAATAAATTCAGAGAATCCCTTGTCTTCACAGCTGGAACATCAGCACTTTGTTGTTGATTTTTAGCTTTTTCCTTCTTCCACAGATAAATTTGATAGTCATAAAAATGGGGATCTGAACATAGACTCAGCTGAGAATGAACCATAATACAGGCAAAGACCGCATAATCTTAACCTCTTTCACAATTCTTTTAACACATGCAAGTTGGAAAAAAAATCTGCTATTCCAGCCTTGAGTAGACATGATATTTTATTGCCATAGTGTAGTCCCAGCATGAAGTTTCTGTCCATATAGTTTCCACTTCCTCATACTCTCACTGTCCTAATTTTTGGTCCTCCTTAACAGCAGACCCAGCAAGTCCTGTCCATCCCAACTCTAGCATACAAATAAATTATATTAAATGCAAAATGCAGCATATGCCCCATGCCTATTTAGTTATCTGTGCTCCATTCTAAGTAGCAGTTTCAAGCAAATGTCAATATGAATCCAGATGAAGAGTGATGCGTACCATTTCCTCTCCTCACACTTACAAATTATTTCCCATTTTCCCAAGTAAAAGGAGGGCAGGAAGGTTATAAAACCAGCCTATTAAACTAAAACACCACTTCTGTATAAGATTTGACACCACCACCACCACAAGCATGCATGTTTCTCATTGATTCTAAGAAAAAGTGAGGAGGATGCTGAACTTAACTTGCAGCAAGCAATGCATCACAGGAACAAGGTTATACTCTTTTTCATCAAAGTGGATGATTCTATTTCTGCACTGTAGGGTTTCTGCCTTCCTTTAAATTACCTTTTTTGGTTTTCCTCAACATTGTTCACCATCCCAATACATGCAGAAGAAATCCATTCTGCAAAGCTTCCCTCACCCAAACTTCTCCAAAGGGCAGTCCCCTGCCCTTCTCTCCCTCTCCTAAACATTCATGCCATTGATTTGGCTTTTTCTACTTTAAGGTCTCTAGTATAGACTGATACAGCAGTGGGTTTCTATTTTGTATTAACCATCTACAAAAAGAGAACAATAAGATTTTTAAATTACCTCTTCCAATCACTTAACATTATCACCTTAAGAACCACCATAGTAATTAACCACCCTTCCAAATAGGTTGGCGACAGAAAAAAAAGTGAGAAACAGAGAAATAAAAGAGAAAGAAAAACCGTTCTGATACAATTGAACACTCTCAGTAAGATTAATTACTCTTTAGTATGAAGTATGGCTAAAACACTAACAATAACATCTACCTTTAGGGGTTGGCGTAAACATACAGATCTGAACAGTAAATACCAAAGTGCTTCTCTGGTTTGACTGCCATATGCAGGAGCTATCCTTCTCCTACCCAAACTTTCACTGGGTGTCTTTTCTGTAGTTATGCAAAATAGGGAAACCAGACCTTGGATCTTATTCATCTAACTGATGAGATAAATGAGAGAAGACAGTCAAGAGATGACCTGGAAGCAGTGTCAACAGCTACGTTTTGTCCTGTGCTATTTATGAAAGGAATAGATAGTAGCAATCAGAGCATTTTTCTGTTCTCACTGGAAGAACACAATTGATGAGAAGTCAACAAGCAACCTGTTAAGGTTTATAATATGTTTTAAATGGTACTGCATCAAGCATTATCATTATGACCCATTCGCCCCATTAATTCAAAGGCCAAGAGAAGGTTTTAATAAAAAATTTAAAAAATACATTAAAAAAGGCATGTTCTTAGCCATCACAGTCTCCACTAATGAATTTGTTGAAAAATCTTCTATTGGTTTTGCTGCTGTTAGTTCTGTAGTGAAGTGAGGCAGCTGGACTCTGTTCTGACTCATACAGATTCATATCTAATTAAGTTTCATTTATAGAATCAAACTCCTCCAGTGGTTATAACCTTGCAGAAGACAGAGGGTCATTGACTTGTAAAAATCTTTTTACTGGTATGTGTGATAAAGAACTACTTTTCAACACAAATACGTACTGCTAGGTCATTCAACACAGTCATTCTGCGATATGGAATTATTCCTTAATATTGCTATATAGCTTCCTTTCTCTCTCCCAGATATTTCTTTTGGCACCATAGTTGGCCCTTGCTTTATATATTCAACAGCTATTATGCTGATAATTGAAGAGTTAAAGGAAGCCGTTAATGGAAAAGGTAAAGGTGCACTCATTTTCTGAAATGCTGTGAAAAGGTCCTAGTTCTCAATTCACAAGAAATAGAATAGCAACGATTTATGTATATTTGCACTATAGTTTGTTTTTACAAATCAGTTTTCACTTACATTCCTGGAGTCAGCGTTGGAAAACTTGTTTTAAATTCTAACTGGAAACTTGCATTGTCCATTTGTGACCACAAGCAAGCTATAAATATATTTTTGGTGAAAAAAGTCTATTATTTTTTTCAAAAAAGTGACTGATAACATTAACACTACCCATAATATTGCAATATTTGCTAACTTTTTAATTCTCATTCCCAAATATCTTAACCAGAATACAGTAAAAATAATTGATGGTTAAATTTACAGATTATTTTATGTAAAAAGAAGTTAGTCCAAGTATATCATACCATAGAAGGAAAAAGAAGAGGGGGAGGTGATACGAAATGGTAAACAGTCAAATATATCTTATATTTTTTAATAAATTTTATCAAGATATCTACAATCCTTGGTGTGCTGTTATTTTCAATACTGCATTGGAAAATCAAATTATGAAAAACTCCAGAGTTTAAGTTTCTAGAATTATCAATTTATTTTTTTTTTTAAAAAGACGAGGTTCACCACAGCATTTAACCCAAAGCCAGTTCTGAAACCCATTCATCCTCAAGGAGATCATTAACTAAAGTCAACTATTAAATAATTTGATTTTAATAAGTTACAGCAGTGTAAAAAAAATAGTAAGAGTAATTCCAAAATTTTGTCCTTCCAATTCCCTTGCTGATGACGTTTTACACAAGTAAAACATTTCACTTTTAGCTTGTTTCACCATCTTCAAAATGAAGGTGCCTACACTAAAGCACAACTGTTGTGAAGACAAATTAATCTACAAAGAACTTCAAGAAACTTATGTTCACATGCCTCTTGACACATCTTGCTAGATTAATCTTATAATCCTTTCCTAAATATAAATAAATGTCAAATCAGAAAATTTAGGGATATTTGAAATCATTTTGATAAGGGGTAGGTTGCTTTGTTGTTGGGTTTTTTTTTTTAGATCCCTCCAGAATATTAGTTGAAGATCAAATATAATTTGTGGTAATAAAAGGACTTAATATCTTAAAATCAGATGCTTAACATATTAACAGCATAATCCTTTTACATCCCAGGCTATACATAGACATAAAAGTCATCTGCTAATTAACCACAGATTAATGACAACACACAAATCTAACTGAGCTGAAAGGCCAGCCAATATAGTCACACATTCCTTATCACCTTTTTCGTATTCAATTCCAAGTGACACAGACTCTAAGATATGGAAAAGTTTAATGTAGAAGTTACATCTTATGACTGACATATGTACAAGTGAAAATACTACATCCGAATGTTTATAATTTCTTTTTGAATAGTTTTAGATTAGTCATGACATTATATATCTTCATGCAAGGAGTATGAACTGAATCAGGAATCTGCAGTCCATAGTCTGCATTTTATGGATTTGGGATTTTATTATTATTATTGCCATTACATATAATTTTCTCTGAAGGTAACCTGTCCTTCTTTGGTCTTAATAAATTCCTACTGTTTAATGCAGACTAATTAGACAGAGTAGGCACTTGAATACTTCAAACAAGAAGCTACATCTTAGAAGAAATATCCAGAGGCACTAAAAATGTTCTTACAATTGCAGCAGAGCTGTTTATATGAGGACAAATTTACCTTGCTTCCCTCATGTCTCTACAGAAGTTGGTTTTAGTTTTATTCCAGGGTCTTCATTCTCTACAAGGCAGGGTATTAGAAAAATACACTTTTTGTATGTTTATTTAAACTATGAATACTAGTAACTATTTTTTAAAAATTAAATACAATGAACAAACCTATTTAAACAACTTATACACCATGACAGCAAATATTAAAAAGCATTCCATAGTACAGGTATTAGGGCGAGAGATGTGTACACTGGGAAATGTTAGTAATAGGTTAGCTACAGAAATGAAGGAACATGCATCATCTAACTAGATGACACTTGACTACAAAGATGTGTATTTAGATGTGTATTTAATGACACAGCTGCTTTGAAGATAATTTAGCAATGTACTGATACAGTTTAAACTTGGAGAAATCACTTCTAAGATAGAATCGCTGACATCAAGAATAGTCTAGAAATATTCTTGGCACACAGGGCTCTTGGGAGAGCACTGAGTACAGCCCAGCCTGCTGTCAGCGCTGCACAGGCTCTGTCTACGCATCCAGGAACTGAATAGGTTGAAGTGTCCGATAACTGGAGCTTGTGAATTTGGCTTAGCCAGACCAGAAGCTGGAAGTACAGGATGATTCTGCATTTGGGAAGGGACCTGGGCATTGTCAACAGCAGAACACACGAGGCTCCTGTGCACACACGTTTCAAGAGAGATGTGCTGAGAAGGCGGGAAGCATTACTCAAAGGCGCTGCTAGAACAGTGTCCATAAAAAGCACTAGCCATGACATCCTCCAGCCATGACTTCCTCGGGGTAAGGTCAGATTCCTTACCAGTTCATGACATTACAATAGCCAGAAAACAATGGCATTTAATTTTAATCCAGTATAACAAAGTTTTAAGGACAAGGGGTACTCCATACCATATGACATTATGCTCAGCATATAAGTGAGGGCGAGCTGGCCAGGGAGGAGGGATCACTGCTTGGGGACAGGCTGGACATTGGGCTCCCAGGTTGAACAAATTGCAGCATGTATCACCTGCTGTGTACATTCTTCAATTAGTAGTGGTGGTGTTAAGGCCACGTGGTGCTTAGTTGCTGGCTGGGGCTAAACCACAACACCTGATAAAGTTTGAACTTCTTGATGAAGAAATACAAACAGCAACAAAAAGCATCAAAGTGAATGAAAGAGAATCAAGTGAGCAAAAAGTTAAGAAATAACTTACTCTGGATGGAAAAACGTTCATCTTTATTTGTGCTCCTAAATGCTCCAGCAGAAGGGAAAAATACACTCTATCACCTGACAGATGTTAAAGTCCATGGTCAGGCTGCAACAAATCCAAATTGAAAGTGCTGTTTTGTCTCAATAAGAGCACAGATTGCTTGGATTCTCTCAGAAATCCCAAGCTGTACTGGGTTTAGTGTTAAGGGTTTTGTAGCAGGGGGGCTACGGCAGTGGCTCCTGTGAGAAGCTGCTAGAAGCTTTCCCCATGTCCAACAGAGCCAATGCCAGCCGGCTCCAAGACAGACCCACTGCTGGCCAAGGCCAAGCCAATCAGTGACAGTAGTAGCACCTCTGTAATAACATATTTAAGAAGGGGAAAAAAACCACCTGCTGCAGAATAGCAGCTGGGAAGAGAGAGGAGTGAGAATATGTGTGAGAAACAACTCTGCAGACACCAAGGTCAGTGAAGAAGGAGGGGGAGCAGGTGCTCCAGGTGCCAGAGCAGAGATTCCCCTGCAGCTCATGGAGAGGCAGGCTGTCCCCCTGCAGCCCATGGAGGTTGATGGTGGAGCAGATATACACCTGTAGCCCATGGAGGACCCCATGCTGGAGCAGGTGGAGGCACCTAAAGGAGGCTGTGACCCTGT
This sequence comes from Balearica regulorum gibbericeps, assembly GCF_011004875.1. Taxonomy (NCBI): domain Eukaryota; kingdom Metazoa; phylum Chordata; class Aves; order Gruiformes; family Gruidae; genus Balearica; species Balearica regulorum. Next base: position 46,935,817 of record NC_046188.1, on the reverse strand, counting down.
GAGATGCCATGCTGGAGCAGGCTCCTGGCAGGACCTGTGGACCCGTGGAGAGAGGAGCCCACGCCAGAGCAGGTTTGCTGGCAGGACTTGTGACCCCATGGGGGACCCACGCTGGAGCAGTTTGCTTCTGAAGGTCTGCACCCCGTGGAGGAGACCCACGCTGGAGCAGTTCGTGAAGAACTGTAGCCTGTGGGAACAACTCACGTTGGAGAAGTTTGTGGAGGACTGTCTCCCATGGGAGTGACCCCATGCTGGAGCCCGTGATGCTAATTGGTGAATGATCTCTCCCTGTCCTTATCTTGACCCATGAGCCTTTTGTTATATTTTCTCTCCCCTGTCCAGCTGAGGAGGGGGAGTGATAGAGTCTCTTTGGCAGGCACCTGGCATCCAGCTAGGGTCAACCCACCACGCAAACCAATAAACTACCTAACAGACTACAAAAATGCAGGCTTTGTATTCCTCTCAAAGCTGCTGATGAAAATAAAAGTAAAAAAAAACAAGTCTCCATTAAAACTTTTTCCTTAACCAAAGAGGTTTATCTATAAAGTTCATACAATTTCTAAATCAAAGCAGAAGCATTAGGTACTGACCACTAAAGAAAGTAGTATCTGATTCTTAATGGTTTCTCAGTGCTGTTGGGTAGAAGGAAAAAGCTTCAGAGCAGTTATAGGATGAGTTTTCCTGAACTGAAGCTTTCCTTACCCGAAGCCTGTCTAGTATATTTAGCATGCTTGATACTTAGTGTATATTCTATAAATACATACTGAACGAGAGATAATTAGATGGCCAGTTTATTCAACTTTTTTTTTTTTAATTTAGAAGGAGTTAGAATTTAACAACCTCTCATGACAACTCCACACTAAATAACTTACATGTTACAAAACCTTTCTTATCCTCCCCACATACAATGAGTTCCCAAATAGTCCAAAAATGAATTAGTATTGCAACGGAATAAAGTGAGAATTACTACTGAAAGTGGAACACGTTTTCTTGTAAAGGATGAAACTGCACTGAAATGTGCAAAAAAAATTTTGCTATGAACTGAATTTTATGAACTGACATGGCCTAATCCTGCTGAGCCATAGGACTTGACAGAACAGCCCGAGCAGATTGCCAAACCACTCTCACTCCGCTGAAGGAGCTGACCTGAATCCCAACACAAAGATAACCAAGGCAGTGAAGCTGCATCCACACACAAGGACAACTTATGACTAAACTTATTAACCCATATTAAACTGACTGGAAGACTAAGGGATTTATTTTTGTTTCTCCTATGAATTTTGCAAGGACAAGACACTTTTGGCCCCTTTTTAGTAAATATTTTTCCAAGGCAAAAACGTCACTTAACACAGCGAACAAATCAAGCCACTGGGGCTGCCAACATTAACGCACATCTCTTATCAGGTACAGTTTGGAGGGAAAACGATAGGCAGACATGGGTGAAGAAAGAAACCTTGTGCGCTTCAATGAATATTCATTACATCCTCTAATTTATTATCATGTTTACAGCCAAAACTGCAGAGCAAATTACATTCTACATAAGGTCCCGAGGGGGTTTTCATTTCCACAGCTTGGACTGGTACCAAAATAAAGCACATTAGAGAGAAATTGCAACGAGAGTCATTAATATTTAATGGACTACTAACAGCAGTGCTCTTCATGACAAAGAGGCAGGGCAGGGGAGGGATGGGAAGGATCATTCAGAACTTTGCTCCACAAAATCCTTTTCATTAAGCAATGTGAATCCAAACAAACAGGCGGCTTTCTATTAAAAAAAAAAAATAATTAAAAAAACCCACTACACCACAAAAAACACAACAAACCCCCCCAAACCCATACATAACAAAACAAAAAAAACACCACCTAATATCAAGTAGAAATAAGCAGCTAAAAGTCGTCCCAGGAGATGACAGACAGTGCAAAGGAGAAATTAACTTCTCATAGAAGCAGAGTAGAATTTGAAACTCCCCATGCATAGAGAGAATATCATACATATGGAGAAAACCCAAAATAATCAGTGGTTGATGAGTGTAAACAAGACCGTGAACACAACAGCTCTGAAATTTCCATCTCCCAGCACAGGAAAAGCTTCAAACTGCCACTACAAGGGGATGGAATTGAAACACAGGGGAAAACAAGCTTCCAGCAGCTACCCAGAACTTTTACAGCACTGACACAAATGGCATAAACCTGTAACTTTTTTCTAGTGATTCAAGTAGGATGGCAGAAGCAGCACAGTCACTAAGGGTATGACAAATAAGAGCACTCGCACCAGTCTAGAATAATTTTCAAAAGTGAAAGCAGATACAGTAGGTCACTTGCTTAAATCAGCATTTTTTACCCTTCTTGCTCTTCAAGGCCAGTGAGGAAACCCCCAACTACTCTATCACTTTGTAAAGTGATAGTCATGCAAATACAGTTGCACTTTCAGATTGCAACTACAGCTCCAATGTGGCCTCTGAGCACTGACCAAGGACTGTCCATCACCTCCTGGACAACCTCCCTTTCCGTAGAAATCTGTTTGCCTTTGCCCCTATTGATGCACCTTATTGATGCACTGGTATTTTAAACAATTTGATCTTTCTGACTGCCTGACCCTTCAAAGACAGACTCAGTCATGCTGGTTTGGTAGTTTCCACAGTTAGTCCAAACGACTTTTGAGATACCATTGCCAGTTTTCATCCACGGTTTACCTCTTCCCATCTACTTTGTACCTCTCTGTGGAAAGAATGAGATTGGAGCTGTAGGTCTTTATCGGCCTGCTGGACATCCTTCTCTCCCTCTAACCTTCTGCAGGGGGAAGATTCTCCCCAGTAGAGTAGGCATATGACTGGAAACACTGAGGTTTCATCCTGCGATAAATATCACCTATTTTAGTCTATCTCAGAAATTTCCTCTGTTTGAAGGCCTTCACAAACCCAGTCCTATTTCTCAGAAGATTGCACAGATCTCAAAGAGTTAAAGACTGGGAACAGGATAGCAAAAGACATTCTAAATGGAGACAGTCTAAATGACAATTTGTTTATTAAGCAAAAATACCTTCTAGTATGGCACAGATCAGGATTCACATCATGTTTCTGTCCTATCTTTTTAGCGTCTTCTCTAAGATGTAGTTTTCCATACTGTTAGGAAGCCTTCACAGCTGGTACAGCTGCCAGTGGAACTAACAAAGACAGCTACAAAATAAATACGCGCAGGTCACTATAAATTAAGCAATGTAGGTGTGGGATGCTGGACTTGTCCAGGCTTGTTGGTGCCAAATACAGGGCCATTATGACCCAGCGGAAGGGGCCCTGGGGGAGTCCAGCTTGGGCGAGAGCAGGGATTGAGCAACTTGCTTAGCTTGCACTGATAAGCACTGGACCTGAACAGGGGCAGGAGATGAGCAATTTGTTCATCTTAACAAGATGCAGCGCAAGGGGCAAGGGGGAGCCTTCACAGCTTGACGTTACTTTGGTAAAACTAAACAGACCACCACTCCTCTGTACTGAACACCTTTGTTCTCCGCCACTTCCCCCCATCCCAGCCCCAATCAACTGCACAACAAGCCTTGTTAAGGGCCAATCGACACACAATACCTGACTTAGTCCCACCTCGCCAAAAGTATAAATCTGGCATTTAGAATCCTCTTTTCTGAGGACGAGAACTCCAACTATCCGGACGGGTCGACGGGCCTGGACCTCTCTCCTCCCCAAGCAGGGACGCCTCTTTGGTAAGACTTGCGCCTCCGATTATGTCGGATGATACCCCGGGAAAACTATCATTAACAAAAGCGCTGAACTATTAACTTGAGCTCAAAATTGTTGCAGTTAGTGCATTTATCAACGGCAATTCTGAATTTTTATATCTGTCGCTTCAATAAATTACCTATTTTTTCTTTTCAACTTTGTGAAACTGTTTCAGTGAAAGTCCTTAGTGGGGCTCTGACAGGCAAACGTTGACTCTGATAAGTGGCTACACACGTAACCCTTTAGACATAAACCGTTGACCAAGTCTGGGACTAAGACTGGACCTAGCCGCACCTAGGCTCCTCTCTGAGAAGGAGTTTAGAAAGCAAGGGGGTCCTTTCTGAACCTCGTGACTCAACAGGAGGGCCTCCCTCAGCCACACATCAGGCTTGTAGCCTTTCACGCAACAGTAGGTCCCTATCTTTTTTTGTCATACATTTTTCTGAACCTGTAAGTTGTATGAAAGAGTGTTAACCATTGAGACAGTTGTTCCATTAACTTTTGTATTGAATGTCCCAAAGCATCATTACGCTATTTTGTACTTGGAAGTATTCTTCTGAAATGAATTTCATCTCACAAACATATTTAAACTCTGACCTCTATTCAGTAAAAATAACAGAAAAAAATCCCAAAACAATGTTGTGGGGTTTTACTCATATTACAGAAATGCATTTTGCTTTTGAAAAGAATTCCTTTTGAAAGGAAACAACACAAATAGCAAAATAAAGCTTGTAACATCACTTGAAGTAATTCAGTTTTAGATTTACAAAAAATGCTTGGTGGAGTCAGGAGTAAAAGTCCTATCAATTCTCATCACTGAGGTACTAACTGAGACAACGTTATCAGGTCCCCAGATTGCTGGCTTTAGATTTTCATATTACTGTGACCCTGTATTGATTTATCGTCAATTTTAATGGCCCTTTACACTGGCCATTGTTGATATGAAACAGTCATAGAATCATAGAATCGTTTTGGTTGGAAAAAACATTTAAGATCATCAAGTCCAAACATTAACCTAACACTGCCAAGTCCAACCACTAAACCATGTCCCTAAGCACCACATCTACGCGGCTTTTAAATACATCCCAGGATGGTGACTCAACCACTTCCCTGGGCAGCCTGTTCCAATGATTGACAACCCTTTCGGTGAAGAATTTTTTCCTAATATCCAATGTAAATCTCCCCTGATGCAACTTGAGACAATTTCCTCTTGTCCTTTCGCTTGTTACCTGGGAGAAGAGACCAACACCCACCTGCCTACAACCTCATTTCAGGTAGTGGTAGAGCACCATAAGGTCTCCCCTCAGCCTCCTTTTCTCTGGGCTAAACAACCCCCATTCCCTCAGCCGCTCCTCACAGGACTTGCTCTCTAGACCCTTCACCAGAAGTCAAAGAATGATTCTTTGACCAGAGGAACTGGGGCTGAAGGGCTGCCAGCTCTGAAAGTGGCAACAAGAGAAAACCCCTAGTTTCAAATGATAAGAAGGGAGTTTCTTTCCAGAAGAGCTGGGGATGGGGAGTGCAGTGATTTTGCCAAGCAGGAACACGTTAGCATAAACAGGCAAGAGATGACAGTCAAAAATAGCTCTTTACTAGGTAGAGGAGGTTAAAGTCCCCAGGTTCCCTGGGGTTTACAGACCCCAATGCTACTGTGTTCATTCCCAGTCAGAAAACTTTTCTGTTTTGCAAACTTTAAAAAGCACATGGTATGGAGAGAATTCAAAGATAACAGATTCAAACTTGCTACTCGCTCAAATCATGAGCTGGAGAACAGGTGCTCACTGGAGATATTCTCCTGGAAAGAAACAGGTGGCAGTGGACAGACAGCAGGCAGCACAGGCATCAGCATTCAGCTTGTGCTTCCTGCATCCTGCCAAAAAATATGAATAATGCAGGAAAATGAGAAAATTCAAGACAATGGATTAGACCATTCATCTTCAACCTTGTAATTATCTTTCCTTCTGACTAATTTTTGGGAAGGAGAAAAAGCTAGTGAATTAAGTACACCCAGTCAGTCTTGCATACCGAGACACAAAGGAACTAACTTAAATCCTGGGGAACGATCTATGTGTGAACGTGAAGTTGTGATGAAGATACATTGGACTTGGTAGAAGAGGTGTCAGATGTAGTTATTGGATCTGATTAGAATTGATTGTTAGAGCAAGTTACAAGGAACATGACCACTTTTAGAAATAAACTGGTTTCCCATTAAAAAAATATATCAATGTCAAATTCTCAGATTATAATTGATCAGCAGTAAGTTAATATATAGCAAAATAACCCTTCAGAGCAAGGGTCTCATTTGCCATTCACTTTAAATAGGTATAGAACACATGAGGAATTTTTGTTTATAAGATGTTCTTCCTAGTTGAACAATATATTCCCGGGAGAGCTAGACAAATCTAGGTCAAGGTTAAGAGCTGGAAAAGTGTTTGAAAATTGGTATGGAATAGAGGTCCTTTCCAGCTCCACACTCACCTGTGATTGAAGACAATCTGATGTAGCCTGACTGCTGATATAGAGGGGGACAAACGGTGACTAGGATTTGATATTGAATCATGGATAGCTACACAGGGAAGACTAACAATGTTCAATCCCGGCTGAGTATGTGTGGAGGACAAACTGTGATTAACGTCCAAAGTCAAAGCTGACAGCAGCTATTACAGAGTGGATTACGCAGAAACATAACGTAATATTACCAGGCATCTCCCTCAATCAAGCGTCTCTCCTGAACACAGTGATCAACACTAATCCCATTGCCACGCTATTATGCTAGTAGACTCCTAAGCTTGCCATTCCCCCACACCACCTGAATGCACAAAGCTGATGGCTCCTGGCTGTTTGGAACATCAAAACAATAGGGAGAGAGTTCAGACACTCCTGAACATTGCTAAAGGTCCTAAACATTAAATCTGTTGGAAAAATCTTAACTAACAGTATATGCCTCAACACATGCAGCTGAGAAACCATACAGTCTTCTCCACAGATGGCAGCAACGGACACCCTGAGCTAGCACATCCTTTTCCATCAACATGACAGTCTACATTATAATCATTATTTTTACACCACACATGCTCAAGCAAGCAAAATGATTACAGCCTCAACATTCAATTGGCTAAATCCAAAGCACAATTTATGCAAACAAGTATTGTCAAAGAGACATTTTTACTCCAAATGGAAGTTTTATTATTTTGTCTGGTCATATGCCAAAAGATGCTGCAAGATATTTGTAAAAAATACAAAAAATATGCTGTAACTAATATCATTTAATGAGAACTTGAATAAGATGTACCCAATTTCCAAATGCAAAACATCCAAAGCTCACAGACACTTGTTTTACTGCCTTTTTTTTTTCTATTAGTTTTGGTTTTAACCACAAGATTACCCTTTCAGTATTATTTAAGTACACTATAGAAGCAGCATTTATTAAGAGGATATTATTGGTCAAAAGTTTCTGCTGGTAAAAGCAGTACTAAAAACATCAGAGAAGAGCACTCATTTCTGTTTCTACCCATCTAGAAATAGTCTCAATATTTCAGAAGATTTTTTTTTTCAAAATCTTTTCCTTGTTTTTCCTCAGTTATCTAGGCCACAGTTGGGAGAAATAAATAGAGACTGGAATTATTTTTTTGCTTTTTCAACTTTTCTGATTTGTTTTGGCTTTTGACATCACACAGGGAAAATATAATTTTAAAATTATTTTCATGATGTATTTTAAAAAGAAATGGGGGGTGGGAGTGGGGTGAGGGGGCACACCAAAAAATTAATGGGCTCTATACTAGGCACTTACATCTTTAAGAAACCAGTTGCAAGACAGTAGTTGGCCTGCATATAAAAAATCAATTTAGAATCCAAATCATTTAACTTCATTAGGCTAGACAACTAAATTTTCAAAGGTACTTTAAGTAATCAATTTCTGGAAATATCTACTGCCAAATATATGATTCACCATACCCTAAAATTAGGTGTATAAAAAAAATCCAGATAGTATAAAACATTTGCAGAAGTAATCTCCTATTCTTACAGAGTCAGTGTAGGGAAGAGGAAGGAATGGCACTACCGCTTAGGCCAGATGCTAAATTTTGAGCTAGATACATTTAGATGACATAAATAACACCCCATACAGTAATGATTTCAGTACTGATTGGCAGTTTCCCTCTCCAGGTCTTCTGTATCACAACAACCATGTTATATAGGCATAATATTCTACCTCTCTGGAGGGTTAAAGTAATTCAGTCATACAACCAAGGTATAGCAGGTTTGAAATGAACTGAACCGCAGTAAACAGCTTGAATAACTGGTTCTTATTTCAAAAATTTATTCCTAACTGCATGAAGAAAAAAGGTGCGAGGCATTAACACATTCTCTCCCATAAATACTTTAGAAAAAACCCTGTGATGCAGGGGTTTCAGCTGTGCTGAATACACACTTAAATCAGCCCTTTACGGCATAGTTACTACATAACATCATCACCAGGAACAAGAACCTCTTTGTTACAGCAATTTATCAGCTTCCAGCAGACCCCTCCTTCACAAGACAGCAAAGCCCAGAGCCCAAACTGCTGCAAGCGCACAAGCACCTGCCTCAGCCAGGCTCTCCAGGGCAGGCTCAGCCCTCGCTCCGGCTAAGCGTCACTTTGCCAAATGGATCCTGACAGCTTGCCAGAGAGGAGGGCGCTTACTTGCTCACTTACATGCAGTCTCTTTTCCTGCATCTGCAAAACCTGCGGCTTAGCCTAATGTCTCCAGCTGCTCGTACCTCTACTCCTCTCGCTAGCGCTCAGGCACCCAGAGGGCATCTACCACGGCTGAACACCACATTTAATCAGAGAAAACTCAGTTCCAGTTACTGCAAATGGAAAGGCGTTCAAAACTTTTTGACTTTCAACAGATATTGGGTCCTTATTGTGAAAGGGCACAAGAACAAGAGCTAGGAGTTGCAGGAGTCCTCTACTCATATTCCCCACACAGTCTCATTTCCTCAGAATGAGCACTCTTGGGAGCTTATACCACTTTTACCATTATTTTTAGAGCCTACAATAATTGGACATTTTTAAAACCCTAAAAAGATGCTAGATATCCTTCAAACACAATCCTGCAAGTATGGTATGCTGTCCAGAACTAAGTTCCTCTCCTTAGTTTCCCTTAATTTATCATAAGGGAACTTCTACTGCTTTCACATTGTTATAGTTCTGGATTTCCCAGACATTCACTATGTTTCCCAGAACAGAAAGTAAGATTTTTTTTTTCTTTTTTCATATTACAGTTTCCATACACATCCCCATATTTCTCATCAGCAGTGTAACATGGGAAAGAAGTAGAAGATACTGTTCTACAGATGAAGAGGAATGAGCAGAATAAAGATCTGCTATTTCAGTTTTCCAGTTCATGATATTGGTGTATCTTTACCATTTAAAATCCTTAAAGATTCAACAATGAATGGCAGGACACAGATCAGAGAATATTTTTGTACTGGGAGCATTTAGTTCATTCAGACTATCATGAATGTTGACCCACTCTCACTTCCCACACCTTCAGGAGAGCAATTTTGCTGCTGATGCACGCAGCTAAGACTCAGACCTCCACAGCTGGCACTCCAGGATTTTTCTCTGCCTCTTAATACCGCAGAAGGGAGTTTCTACCAGGTTGCATTGATAAGGTTTGGCAAGACTTTTCTCAGCTGCTCAACCATGGTTGGGTGTATATATTTATGAGGTTAGAAAAGCATATCAAAATCTAGCTTAAGCATGTATGGCCTTTCAAACACCCTACAAGACAAGCTTAAACCATACCATTTACGATACATTAACATTTGTTGTGCTATGTTTCTCAACTCAGTAAGTACAGAAAGCTACAAGAACTGGTATGATTTCACTTTTGTGCAACAAAAGTGTCAGAAAAAGTTAATATTACTTACTTGAGCCTGCACATCCTTAATGGCAGGTTTAAAATACACGTAACTAGAGACATTGCCCCAATGTAGCCAAAAAGACAGGCCTGTAACGAAGACCTGCTTATATTATACATAATAAGAAAATGTAGCCAAGAAGAAAGGCCTGTAATGAAGGCCTGCTTGTATTATATGTGATAAGAAACTATTCATTATTACTTTAGGTAGAAGGCTAACAATTCTTAGAATGAGCACCTGCTACACATCATGATAAAAAGGAGGAGCTACAAGACACTTCAAGGTCCTTATGTACATACTTTGCAGAAAGGGAGGACATTAATTGCCTCCAGCAATATCCTTATCTTTCTGAGGCGTATAGCAAACAATTACCAACACTGAAATACTGAGAAACTAGGGGAAAGGTAATTTGGGCCAGGGTCCCCACAACCACCGACCCATAAGCCCCCTACCCAAATTATACCACCTACTCAAAAGATAGAGGCGGAGAACAGAACTGAGCATGCGTTCTAATTTGCATACTAAGCGAAGAAATATGAACCAATTATTGGAACGGGGAGTGTACCACTTTGTAATCTTTGTAACATTTGTGTATAAATATGACAAGAGAACCAGCATTAAGTGTGCCTGATTTGAGGAACTATCCTCCTGACACCCAGCGCTGCAATAAAGGAAATGCCTGCTTCTTAATGCTAAATTAGTGTTAAGGAGTTTTCTTTCATTCCCGAATTTTGGTGACACCAAGGCATAAGTAATTTGTTTCGGTAGGGTTGAAAATCATGCTGCAGCTATCTTTGTGTTCTTTATATAAAGATACAGCAATTGGTGCTTGAAAACTATACAAAAGCAATCCCAATATACCAAGAACTCTGTTTTGGGGGGGGTGGGGTGTGTCATGGCAAGGTATTCAGGATACCATGAAAAGGAAGTGGGTTTCAACCAGAATTTCCCCAAACTTTTGTTGGTTTGTTTTTTTTTTTTAAATATTTAAACTGGAACACAAACAGATTTCACCCATCCACTAAACATGGCCACTGGGATGTTCAACAGCAGCACATCTTTTTTGTCATGTTTGCTCTATTTTCTAAAGTAGAAAGCACACGTACTTAAGAATACTTTGAAGACATTGGTCCAGTATTAGCTCAGAAGGATAAATGCTTTAGTACCTCGTAACAGAGGTGCCCTGTAAATCAAATAATTCATTCAATGTTCTACTGCAAGGTAGAATGTGCTTTCACAGCCTCTGCTTGCACTGCCTCCAGCCATATCCACAGGGACAATATCCTCTTTACTTCCTCATTTTTCCTCTTTTCCTATTACTAGCCTTTCACATATACAGAAGATTAATCTCAGCACCTTGCCACCTCCTGTCCATATTAATTTCCCAGTATCTCTTTGATTCATCAATTTTCCTTCCAATTAGAAGCAAAAGAAGAAAAAAAAAGAAAAAAGCCCACTCCCTGCTGCATAATACTTTCTGCTTCCCTCTCCTCACTAGTTTAATAAAGTTTAGTGCCAGAGTAACACCATGTTGCTCAACCCCCTGAAGCATTCTGGGGAACAGGTCTTGTATGAAAAATACCTTACACAGTATTTTACACTAACTTTACCAGTTTCTGCTTAGCTTGCAAAAATTTATGGAAATAGTGCACAATAGTGTGGCTGCTGAAGTAGAAGTATTTTTTCAAAAAAAGATTATTCCATTTGATTCCCTCCCCCTAGATGTTTTTGATTTCCAAGCAGTCTCACTTCCATGGGATTACTACATAGATGCAGAGTAGCTGCTTCCTTAACCTTGCTAGCTCAGCTGGTTTTTTGACTTTTTCTGGTGCTGATACCCTAACAGAATACAGCAACCATCAGGGATTATCCACCTGCAAATTATATGTAAACCCAGCTCTATTTTCACTCAAAGATTAGAAGCAGATGATCTTGGGGGATTATTCTATCCATTAACCAGGGTATTAGAGAGAGCAAACAATTGCTATCTTAAATTCACCTATGTAAGCTAGGCTGATATTAAGGTTCTCCCCTATGGTTAAATAGCACTGTATCATTGTTAAAAAGATTCAAAATGCATATTTAGGGAGGGAAAACAATTGCCAGGATTTTTCCCTCAAAGTTACAGCCATGTATCTAATTAAAAGCGAAGTAGTCAATTAAAATTGCACAAAAGAAACACTGAAAAATAACAGGAAAAGCATTGGGGGACAAAAGGAAATATACACTGCAATTTAGCAATCAGAACTTTACAGTAAAAAGAAGACAGAAGTGAAAAATCAGATCATTGCCACTTAAAAAAAATAAATAAATCCAAAGCATTTCATAGCTTGGAGAAAAACACCTTCCATCCACACATTACAAAAACAGATGTGAAGTGATCATTAGGTCAAGCACTCCAAGTCAGACAGAGACACTGTTAAGGTTGCCTTTTCAAATCCAACTCACTCCCAGCAATCATCATATTTGTTGCTATAGGAGTCAGTAACCTACAGCTTTGGTGCCGAAAGCTATGCCTATGCTGGCAAGTAGTGCCACCCAGTAGAAGCTACAGCCAGTAAGACTGATTCAGCATTGGGGACGGTACATGTGCCAAATATGTACTTTTGACCAGCCCCGGTCTGATCCCATGAACTCATTCAGGGCTGGAGACACCCTCGCCTTGGGTAGGCTCATGTAAAAGTCAGGTTTTGTGCTCCATGACCAGTCTATGAGATAAGCCAAAGCAAGGTAGGTGATAATGATTGGGACATCAATATCAAAAGCACACTCCTGATGTAAATCAGCTCACTAGTGTAAACACATCCCTTGCAGCAACCATGTACACAGGTTCTGACTGACACAGAGCCAGCTTATGCAGGGCTAGAAAAAAACAGATCACAAAACAGATGCTTTCTAGAGCTACTGGCTTGCATATTCAGGTATCTCACATTCCTCATCCACTATGGAATATCGAATTACACAGGTATGGTCTGCTTTAGGAATAAATTTGACTCAGCAGTGCCAATACATGTAGTGACCATCTCCATTGTGAAACTGCCTTTGTAAGGTTAGTTTTCCATGGGAGTTTTTCCCATGGAAAAAATCTTATCAAGTCAAAAATATGACCAAGAAACTTTTTATTAGCTTTTTGTTTTCTAGAAGTTATGTCCCAATTTTCCATTCTGGACTTCTTCATTACACACCTTAAAGTCCATTATTCCATTTTCTGGAAGGTACCTGCACTACTCAGTGCACACAGCACTATGGCTTATCAGTGAATGCCAAATTTTTCACTTCTTGTTCCATCTCACAAAACCTGGAGTTTTACATTTATACAGAGCTGACCTTCAGAGTTACTGGGGCCACTAACATCAGGTCTGATTTTATAAGCATACAGTCTCTTTTTTTCTCTCCCCTTCCCCCCGTGCTTCTTCCATTACCTCTTGATTTTCCTCATTCAGAAGGCAATATCACACATGCTACAAGGCTGTTGAAATTCACGTAAAAGTATAAGGAAAGAGGATCGATGAAAAGATCCTCAAAGCCATCCATAAAGAAGGGAGGAAATTCTCAATATTTGTGTTGTTGATTATTATGTTCAAAGAGGCAAATGAGAAACTATCTAAGTCAAAGAAAAAGGTTATATTGAAAAGGCAATAGAAAAGGTGGAGAAGACGATGAGCAATAACTTAGGTAACCAAATGTGAATTGTTTTCTCTGGTTGCCCTGAACCTGGTGTTATTTATGGAAATCAGGAACACAGCAGTTGCAATGCAATGACTAGAATAATGCCTGGCAATAATGATATTAAATCCATGTTGTTCTAATTATTCTCAGTGTGTAATCTGGTTCTCTCCTCAGTGTTGCTGTCTAAAAGCAGCTGGGCTTCCTTCGTTCCAGCAGAGTAGAGTATGAAGACAGAAGTCACCTTTCATTTCTCTCTCTCATTCACTGGGTCACTGAACAGGAGGATACCTTTGGGTACAAAGGGAGGAAGGAAGTCACAAGGCAAGTACTTCGCCTCTTGTGAGTCTAAAAAACAGTTTTGAAGCATTACCCGCAGCATTGTGTTACAACCAACACAGAGTGATACACAGCAAAAGCTTAGCAAGGAAATAAGACAGCTTGACTAGTGAACAGAGACAACTGAAGTCACCAAGGCAAGCAAACTGACACATTAATGGGTTTAACAAAATATTCTATGACAGAGCACACTTACAGATTCAAAACAGTTCAATACATAGAAAACAAAATACAGGATATCAGGATGCCTGTCTCTAATAACTCCCAAGCTTTGATCAAAGCTTCCCCTCCCAGAAATATATGAATGGATATACATTTTGTGATGGATTCTCTTTACCTAATATGTTATACTTCCATAAATACTCAAGCTTTTCTTCAGTCTGGATTTACTCGTAGATCCGTCCCACTCATTTTCATAAAAACTTTATTAACTAGTACCTTTGATCTCTCTACTCTTCTAGTACCAGTGATGATCAACTGAAAGACTGAGAAGTAGTCATGCAGACGCAGGAAGGAAGTTTGTGTGCTTACCCTAAGAAACCAGGCTTAAGAAAAATTATACTGGATTCTGTTAAAGAGTTCATTGAAGCAAAATTGAACCACAGTTTTAGCAATCCAACTCTGACTATAGTCTAGTGGGAGCAAAGGTCCACAAAACCACAAGAAGAAAACAGAGCAATCCATTCCTTGCTCCACTTTTCTCATAAAGCAAAACCAACTGGGAAAAATAAAAACAAACAAAAAAACCACAAATTTTTGAGGAACTGTAATTCTTTCAGTGATGTTTTTTGGTGGGAATGGAACTCAGAAAAAGATACATGGAAGAAAAAAATTCAGAGGAAGGTGATGGAAAAAAAATAATAGAGCTTCCAATGACTGTTGTTGACATACAAGTCAATGCTGTGCTTAGCATGTTGTTGATTGTGCAAGATACATCCAATTTTACCAAAGAGAGTATATGGAATTCCAATTAGCTATATCATTAATAGAAAGGGATTTGGTGAAAATACTAAGGAAATATAAAGGTCCATAAATAGAACTCCTTACTTCAAAAAATGGCTTGCATATATTACAGTGTAAACCACCACCCCCAAGCCTGTATGAAAGTTGCATTTATTTTACCATTACAACTTTCCTCTAAAAATGTACACAAGACTTTCCAAATCATACATTAATTTGCATTACTTGCCCTCCCCCAAACAAATTTAAAATAAAATCTATAGAAACTTTAAAAATATAAGAGGCTAGAGATCCTGCTTTCAGTAATTTCATTCTTTGAAGTTAACTAGTTAATTTCTCCATCAATACAAATATTTGAGGTGAAATGTTTTGGGGTTTTTTTTTTAACCTAAATTCAGTATATATTCCCTATATCTACCACCAATAAATCCCCAGTTTATCACTTAACTCTGCAATTTCACTCAGTTCTGCCAAAAGAATATTTGGGCTATATCCTACCCCTGAACTAGAAAGCATAAGGAACAAACTTTCACTAATTTATACGCTATCGTGAGCGGATCAATACAGAATATGAAGGATCCATACAGCCTCCCATGCTTGCCCAATGTTAACAGTTTGTTCAAGACAATAATACCTGTTACAGCAGTATGGACCTATTTCTATTTCAATTTGATACAATTATTTAAGTGGCTTAAGTATTTCTGAAGGTATTGCCTTCAGCTTCCAGGCTACTGCAGGGGCCCACACAGGTGCTTATCTTCTTAGGCACCTTTAAAAAAAGCAAGCAGTATTAATTCCTATAAAGCAGCGATGGCATTTCAAGAGGCAAGATAGTAAATGTATCCTCTTCAAATAAGCAGGATACATTTAGTAAGTAATTGAAGATCCCCTGGCATGAGTTGCTCCCAGCTGGTTGTCCATGCAAACTAACTGGTTAGTTCTTGCAAACTAACTTCAAGCATTACTCTAAAAAAAACCAAAAAAACCCACAAACAAAAAAACCCCAAACAAACAAAAAAACACACACACACAAAAAAATTCCTGAGAAATCAAGGTTACCATAAATCCATTTGGTATTTTACAGATCCAGTCTGTTTCATCATTTTGTACATCAATCAGGTTCAGATCACAGTTATTGTGTTAGGGAAAGTATTTCAGACAGGATGTCTTAGTAGCAAAACAAAAATAGCTATAAAGCCACACACTGTTAAATATACAATTCTAGTACCTAAGCTTAATATAAGCCTAATATTTTATGCAAACAAACTGAACAAGACTTGGAAGTATTACTGCCTGATGCCACTTCCTGGGCTGAACCCATCTTCCCTGAAGAAAAGTTGACTACGGAAGAGATGCCATTTACACACCCAGCACTAATGTCCGTGAATATCACCCGGAACAACACATTAGTATTACTAACACTAAATAAGTACCATGACCTTCAAATTGCAGCTGCTGCAGAGGGTCCCTCCACATCAGGTAGCTGCAGGCAACTCCCCTCATGTACCACCTCGTGGCTTCCCAACTGAAGAGTATCATTGGGGTCTTTGAAGGCTGAATGGGCAGGAAAGCTACTTCTCGGTACTTGTTACATGTACAACATCATGATCCTGACACAAACATTGTAAATAGATTCCACTAAGAATTTTTATGGCCAGGTCATGGAAAAATTGTAATTTTATCCTACTCTTGTGTACATACTTGCACTTGCCTTTTGGGTTAGGTACCGGAATAATGCAGGGTAACTGAAAAAATCCAGAAGAATTCTGATTTGATAATGGCCATTGTCTACATTAATCTCTGACCTAAATGATCGTAAACATAACTAAAGAGACTCACACTGGTTTTCATCAAAGTTGATACAGAAAATGACATCATGCCAGATAAATGGCTGTTCTATAAGCTAAAAAATACCCTTTTAGAGTTCATCTTACAGTTTGGTTCAGAGTTAAACCAAGTATGTTTAAGGAAAAAGGCATACAGAGAACATGCCACCACATATGGGCTAGTAAATCTTAAGTTTCATGTCCCAGCTCCTTGAAGGTTAAAGAAACATTAAAAAAAAACAACACCCAGATAACTACATTCCTATGTGATCTTTGCTTCTTAAGCTGTTGCACTGCCCTCACATAACCCATTTATGGACTGTAACTTAAAATAATCTATTAAATGTAAATAGTATTTCCTTCATCTGTGTTAATCTCTATGCTATTTTTTTATTCATATGATCATATGCAGAATATATTCAACCACTCACTACAATGAGCAAAAAAAAAATTCCAAAATCTCAAATAACTGTATATATTAGTGCACCTTTCACAATGATCAATACAGAGCATTTACTTATTGACAGACACAGCAAACAATTTTCAGAACACAATGCTGTAATTGTTATTCTACAGAATTGATCTAGATATAGGGAAAAAGATGTTGAAAGTTGATGGGATTTACAGACAGTTCTGTTTAATAAAACATTCAGTGGAAAGAACATGTGTTTTTCTAGCATGTTTAGGCACAGTAAACAAAATTATTGGGTCGATAAAGTGCCCGTGGACAGATGCTTTTATGAATGATGCATTACTCACCTAACCTCACCAAGACTTTTACAAAATACAAGTACAAAGAATTAGTATCTTAGTAGAAAAAATAAAAATTAATAAAAATTTAGTTACAGATAACTGGAGCAGAGGAACAACAGTGAAATAATTAGCATGCAAACACACACTGGAAAGTTTAATTAATTACTTTTAACTAGCAATTACCCCTGTTGAAGTAATACTATTCAGGATGTTGAACCCTGATCAGACGTGTGTAATCATGTATGCAGAGGGATGATTAACTGGAAACACTAATTTGCTACAGTACAACAGTTAACACTGAGTGTTACTGTGAAAGTCTCTAATTGTACTAACCCCCAACATGAATACCTTAGTTAAAATATATTTTTAAAGTTAACCTACATAAATGTCATGTTATATTATGTTCATAACCAGAAACACTTCAATGTAGGCTCATGTACTACCAAGTTATGCAAATGTGCAGCAATAATAAACAGTGAAGTGAGCTTGCTCTTCTATGTGTCCAAGAATTGAAGTATTTTGAAACTGCATTTTCTAAACATGTTATTAGGGAGATATACAGAATTTCCATTTTTAGATTCCTCAAGGCTGTACATGCTGTATTAGTTATCTAATAATGATTTTCTTCACAGAAAACAAAGTAACATGTGGAATAGGAAGATGAGAATTTTCTATCAGACCTCCTTAAGTGCTGTGATCTTTTGTGTTCTCTGAATCCCCCAGTCCTGCTCAGCTGTGAGTAATGTAAGTATGTTTTGCACTATACATTCATGTTCTTTCCCAGTTCAGGGTTTTTCTTTGTCTGGCACATATGTGCGTGGTTTAAACCTATTTCCATAGTACTGAATTACTGAGACTGGCAATATCCATGTATAAAAGCACCAAGACAGACTGCCATCCTTTATTTGTCATAGATGCATGTTAATCATGGTGGGGGGAATACAGCACCCATGGGTATCAAAAACTGACACCTGAGAACAAACTGTAGTTTGCCATTATAATGTTTGGCAGGCAAATATCAACACATCCTAAAAAAAACCCAACCAAACAAAAAAAAGCGAGGTGTAAGTTACCAAAATATTTCAGAGGAATCCAAGAATTAGCACATCTCTACTAAGATTATTACATCATCTTTAAAATATTTCTTTGGGCAAGGAATATTCTTCCATAGCAGAGAAAAATAATCTAGGGAGAGGGTAGAATCAAAGACATCAGTTATTTTAATGAAAAAGTGATAGTCTTCCTGCAAAGATAATCCATTCTGATGACTTTTTCTTACCATTGCCTAGTGTTTTCCCTCCATGTATTTTGTGCCCGGTGCTAAAAACCAAGTAAGACTAAATAAAACCCGTTCCTATCCAAAGATCTACTATCACAATCACCAGTCTTCGCAGAGAAGTCTACCATATTTTTCCATCCCAGCACTGAAACTAATTAGTTCAGTCCCAGGTAGCCTTTCCAGGACAATACGTAGATAAACCGGGTGAATTAAGAAGCTTGAGCTTATGTTGCTTTTGTAGATCAGGTTCTGCAAAAAGAGTAAAGAATTCAAGATTCAGGATTTTCAACATTTTCAGCACAACTAACTTTTCCCCAAAGAGAAAAGAGGGGGAAAAAAATCCCAAGAGACAAATGAGAACACTTTCTCTAAAAGAATGCCAAGTATATGGATGCCTGCAAATAGATGTTAACAGCCACCCTACCCATAAGTGAAACCAACTCTGCCACTGGCAAAAAAACCTCATGATATTAAATAACTGGCTGAAAGCATACTGCTAACACTGGAAAGCAAATAAAGAAGTATTCTCACATTTCATATTCAAGAAAATGTTATCACAGATTTATACTGCTGACACAGTCCATTTTCAGTCATTTCAACACCTATAATGCACACAGCTGAAATTCACAGAATTCCTCAGTGCATAGTTACCCACTACCCTGAAGACTGCTGTCCTAGCAAACAACTAGTACACACTCCTGTTGTGTGCTAAATTCATTATGGGGAATAATGGACCACATTATTGCTTTAATTCTGTTGCTTTAGGCCGCTCAGATCATAAACTATAGGAGTTGTGGTAGTAATGCCTGAAACGGAATTGAAAGCATAATTTATGCATATTTTCAGACTGCAAAAGTAACACATTTCAGAAGCCTTTCTTTTCACTTCATAATCTTTTAGAGAACACTGCAGTTCTAAGATATCCCAGTATGTTCTCTTTAGTACGTTTTGTATGTTTTCTTCAGTAATTTTATGTACAAGATGGTCCTTTTTTTTTTTCAGGTCATGACACAACAGTTAAAAAATACAGGCCAGCCAAACAACATTAGACAAAATCATACATGTGATATAGGCAATCACAACCAAACTACCAATGTGTAAGACATGGCTGTTGACCCAGGCTTAACCTTATCTGAGAGTGACAGGGCTTTAGATTAAAGCAGAGGTAGACTGCAGAGCTGAAGGTGTCCCATAACCAAACAGTGAAAATAAGCCAGCAGTCTCAGGTTTCTTACTAAAAAACCAGCACCCTGCCCAAAAGACATTTCAGATAAAATGTTAAGGCCACACTTCCCTGTCTTTGTAAGGAAATTACAGTGTTGCCTCCCTCAGATACATTTTTCTCCCTGAGGAATTTTAATCATAATTAAGTAATACTGGCTCTATATGGAAAATATCTTCCTAAATCCAATGGTCAGCAGTCGGCATAAAAATCGGTATACCACAGCCTGCTCATAGTCCTATCATCATTATAAAATCAGTGCACTTGCGGATAAAGTTTTTCTTTAAAGAAATGTATTTTCTTCAATCAAATCCTGTCAGTTTCTTGTGCTTTAATATCAAAGCTATTTCATCCCTCTTGTAGTACTCTCAGAGATTGCCTTAAAAGCCCACAAAAACAAACAAAGCTACAACACACAGAATGGAAAAAAATTACGTATAAATCTATTTATTTTCTCTAGTTCTTCAATTTCAAGAAGAATTGGCTTAGTCTCATTTATTCCATTTGGGGGGGAGGGCAGAGGGAGAGGGAAACAACATATTTCTTTCCTACCCATTTTCTTGATTTTCTTGTGTTAGAAAAGGTTCAGAGAGAAGAAAACATGAGATTCTCAAACTTTTTATGTTTCAAGAGGAAATTAATTTCTCCATAAGTATTGCTTGAAAGTGCTATTTTTCCACTCTCCCCATTAAATGGGCACATTACCTCTACTTGCCCAAAAGCAGAAATCAGTACATCCAGGTGACATAGTCTATATTATTTGTTTTACCTTTCTTCATCTTGTAATATCTTATGATCCCTTACAAGCTCAGTGTTCTTGTTATCTTTATTCCTCCTATCCAAGAGGCTCACCACAATTCCTCCAAAACAGCCTTGACAATGTATCCCCAAAGTCAATGGAAGCTCTTTCCACAAAGACCAGAGAAAAATCCATCTTTTTTTATTGCTTTCCAACTTTTTCACCCTAGCTCCCTCTCTGTTCTTTCATCTCTGAAATGAAGGAAGAAAAATAACAAATAAAAACCCAAGCAAATATTGTATATATCCTCAGCTGAAACAGCAACAGTGTATTCCTAGTATATTCTCAATTCCTTTCTTATTTATACTTTTTAGTTTATACTTTTATATATATATGTACACTTATTTATACTCTTTAAGAGTCAAGTGGTATTTTTTTTAAATCATTTTGACCATGGTTGATATTTTTAGTAAGCCAATAACCATGACACCCAAGACTCTATGTGAGAGAACAGAAGAATTTAACTTAGAACCTATCAATGGGTTTGAGCATTTTAAACCGCTCTTTCTAAAGTTCATTACCTTGCACTTCTCTATATTGGATTAGTATTGTAACAGCTTTATAAAGCTCTTTAAAAGCCACTTTGAACTTAAAAAAAAAAGACTCAAACCTAACAAATTTGTTATTCTTCAAATCTCTGCCACTTCAGATGCCTTTTGTCACCTTTGTCCTTTCTTCCATTTTCCTTATTCAGAATAATCTTAATGAAAAAACATAGAAAGAGTTTGGTTTTGTTTTCTTGGGTTTTGTGGGGTTTTTACTGAAAATGAAAGTTTCAGTTTTCAATTTTTTTCCTATTTTGAAACATTTAGATCAGAGAAAAATAATTAGAGATAACAACTCCTGATAAGCATATTCAACAGCATGCCTCACTATAATACACAAGTCTGAGACAAGATGCTGCCAGCAGCTCTTTTTTATTTATGGAAAACTGATCAATTCCAAACATAATTCTGTCTCTCAACCAGCTTCTAATCAACAATCTTATCCTTCAATATGCAAGTAATTCCCTTCCACTAATAAGCCTGTATAGAAAGCATATTGTGAAGAAGTTTAGTCCAAAGTATAATCCCCAATTCTGTTTTCTTTAGCGTATTGACTCTGATAGAAACATTATAATGGACTTGCTAAAATATTTTTCTTGACACAAACTACACTGATTGATTTCGATCATTTTGGAATTAATGCAACAGCCTCTTTACATTCCCTAAAGGTTTACAAAAGGTGACAGTGGTCAGTGAATGTCACAGTGCTCTCTGAGCAACAAAGAAATCGTGCTTTTTCTGTTTTATTAAAGGAAACTTCTACTAACTTTGCTGACCTTAAGCACACAAATTCAGCTGTACACAGAAGTCATCTTTTAATATTTAGACATAAGGAATCACACCAAGAAAAGAAAAGAAAACCAATAAATATTAAGGCACAGAAAACAGTAAGAACTGTGAAATCTTTGCAAAGTTAAGAACAGAAGATAATACAAAATTGTCTATTGAAGCTTTAACCGATACTTTCAATACTAACACCTCAGAGGCTTTGTAAATCCATGGACTAGAACAACCTAGAGGTGCTAACACAGTTCATATAAAGACCTAACAAAAAAAATGAGCTGGCATATGATGGACAAGATTGATGCCATAGCAGTTTTTGCTCCAAGATTTGGTTTCAGCAACAAGCTACAAATTCTTCAGCATAACAAAGGAAAAGTCAACAGTCTAACAAAGCAATGCCTTTGCAGGATCTGATTAGGATATACAATGACACAAAACACAGACGCTATTTTGAGGTACATGTAGCTTTATCTAACTTGATTGAAACTTCTGTGCACTCCTGCACTTTGAATTTTAAATGTAATTAAACAGAATCCTATGGAGCGAGTCAGCATCCAGCCTACATTAGGCTCACTTAGGTCTTGATCAGACAACAGCCCTGCAAACATGTGCTTGTACATACACACACACTCACAGTACTCAAGGGGGATTAAATTGACCGAATACAAAAGCAAAATTCATTCTCAAGGTGTCAGAAGGGAAACAGCAGAAGCGAAGCTTTTTATATTAATTTTGTGATGCTAGAAGCAAGAAAAGAAAATTTCAATATGCTCTTTGACCTCCTGCCATTTCAGACACAATTACTTTTGAGAGATGTTAGATAAACTTCAGTAAGCAATTCTGATTGTTGGAAAAAGGAAACACAAAGGTACAGTCATCTCAGCAAGAGGCCACCTATGAGATTTGTGGCACAATGTTCAGGTTAGGGTCCTCGCTTTGCCTAACTGAGGCCAGCAGCTTTCATCTGCCAAATCACTCTGCAGGAGGCAAAACAAGGACCTACTTCTAAAGCTCCCACACTCTACAGCAATACCCTAATCCCACATGGAGAGCAAGAGAAAGGCACAAACGTTTCATGGTAAGCTTTGGTTTTGTTCTAAATTGCTGTGTCTCAGATTTTTCTGTTGGTCAGCTCTATGCAATACCAGCATTCAGTTATCTACACAAAAGTCCAGATTTGATTCTTTGTTAAGGTACCAATGCTAATGTACATAGGGAAGTAACATGCTGCATGTGGGGGCGTGTACTGGAACAAGCACATGAAAATTATAGTACATTGTAAATGAAAAAGAAAAATTGCCTTTAGGGTGACAGGCTATCCTTCAAGAAGAAAAGCCAGATAATTTATGCCTGCAGAGGTACTGTAAGGCTCATATTTTAGCAGACAAAATTCTTCTAGGCAATATAGCTGAGACCCTGCAGGAAGGAACTATTAATCCTGTGTATACTTCACTATTGTTTATTGAGCCAGAAGAAGGTGACATAAAACTTTAATGCCATTTTCTCACTCAAGGTTTTTTCACTCAAAAATTTGAGGGGCTCTGCTGATCAGCATTAAAGTCTGGAAGAACAGGCTGACATATGTTGAATAATTTTTATCTCAAGCAAGCCTTCACTGTTTGATACAAACTATGCAGAAGAACAACGCTCCTTTTAAAGCAACCCACTGGGCAGATAAGAGTGAAGTATCAGAGACAATTAAATGAGCTCTCTATCCAAAAAGTTATGTCAACTCCACCACTAGCCATAAAGGCTCAGCTTGGAAGTGTGTATTACCAAATACAAGAGGCAGATTTTATCTCTGAACTGGGTCAAACAGAACAACACTGACAAGCAGTAACTGATGCGGGGGGGAGGGCAGAATCTTGTCTCTATATTGGTCTCCATTCATCACTTTTGGAAGTGTTTAGAAAAAGCTAGCCATTCACAAATGGCTTACTTTGCTGAAAGTAGACCAGCATTTAGAATCATAGAATCATTCAGGCTGGAAAAGACCTTTAAGATCAAGTCCAACTGTTAACCTATCACTGCCAAGTCCACCACTAAACCATATCCCTAAGCACCACATCTACATGTCTTTTAGATATGTCCAAGGATGGTGACTCAACCACTTCCCTGGGCAGCCTGTTCCAATGATTGACAACCCTTTTGGGAAGAAATTTTTCCTAATATCCAATCTAAACCTGTCCTGGTTCAAATCAAGGGCATTTCCTCTTGTCCTGTTGCTTGTTACTTGGTAACAGAGACCAACACCCACCTGGCTACAACCTCCTTTCAGGTAGTGGTAGAGACCAATAAGGTCTCCCATCAGCCTCCTCTTCTCCAGGCTAAATAACCCCTGCTCCCTCAGCTGCTCTTCACAGGACTTTTCTCCAGACCCTTCACCAGCTTTGTTGTCCTTCTTTGGACACACTCCAGCACCTCAATGCCTGTCTTGTAGTGAGGGGCCCAATATTCAAGGAACACAATATTCGAGGTGCAGCCTTACCAGTGCCAAGTACAGGGGGACAATCACTTCCCTAGTCCTGCTGGCCACACTAATTCTGACTCAAGCCAGGATGCTTGTCGGCCTTCTTGGCCACCTGGGCACACTGCTGGCTCATGTTCAGCTGGCTGTCGACCAACACCCCCAGGTCCTTTTCCACCAGGCAGCTTTCCAGCCACTCTTCCCCAAGCCTGCAGCATTGCATGGGGCTGTTGTGACCCAGGTGCAGGACCTGGCACTGAGCCTTGCTGAACCTCATATGAGTGGCCTCGACCCATGGATCCAGCCTGTCCAGATCCCTCTGTAGAGCCTTCCTACCCTCAAGCAGATCAACACTCCCACCCAACTTGGCGTCATCGCAAACTTAGTGAAGGTGCACTTGATCTCCTCATCCAGATCACTGATAAAGACATTAAAGATAACTAGCCCCAGTACTGAGCCCTGGGGAACACCACTTGTGACTGGCCACCAACTGGATTTAACTCCATTCACCACAACTCTTTGGGCTCAGCCATAAAGCCAGTTTTTTACCCAGTGAAGAGTATGCCCATCCAAGCCCTGAGCAGCCAGTTTATTCAGCAGAATGCTGTGGGAAAAAGTGTTAAAGGCTTTACTAAATTCCAGGTAAACAGCATCCGCAGCCTTTCCCTCATCCACTAGGCGGGTCACCTTGTCATAGAAGGAGATCAGGTTAATCAAGCAGGACCTGCCTTGCATAAACCCATGCTGACTCGGCCCGATCACCTGGTTGTCCTGTACGTGCCACTTGATGACACTCAAGATGACTGGGACCTCTCCAGTTAGCCAGGACTGCTGATAAATGATGGAAAGTGGGTTGGTGGGCACTTCCACCCACTCCCTCAGTACCCTTGGGTGGATCCCATCTGGCCCCATAGACCTGTGTGTGTCTAAGTGGTGTTTCTTAAAACAAAACACTTTGAGCTCCCTATCTGCTTCCTTCCAAAGTCTAAATGCTGTGGGGCCTTTCTACTAGGACACTGATATGACACAGCCTGTGGGAAACTGACTGTTCTTCAGCAGTTTGAATCCAGACCTGTCTCCATCATGAGATGTGAAGGTGGCTGCAAATTTTAGAAGCAACCAAGTGAGCCATTTTTGAATACTTTCCAATTTTCCAGAAAGTTACACTGCAGTAGATACATAGGAAGCACTGCACTAACAGCACAATTCATAATAAAGGTAACTCGAGATTTAGAGCAATTACTGCCAGAACACCCTCTCTCTGCCACATGTAGAGGAAGACCTGCTGACAGTTGTTCTGAGTACTATGGAAACCATATTCCTGAAGTAAGGAGAAATGAACTAGAGCCTTGGATGACTGGAAAGCAGTTTTCTTTGCTGAGATGAGACATTCACTTCATAATCATTCTGCTCTACTGAATGCCTGGCCTTATAGTAAGTCTACAGTGCCCAGTGTACTAGATGGAGTTTTTAAAAATAGACTATATATATGAAAAAATAAAGTTCTACAAGCTTTGCAGTCTCCAAATAAATTTAAAAAAACCACATACACTTATTCCTAAAATTTAAAATCAGTTAGGCTTTAAAAAGAACAGTTTAATCACAACACAGCAGTAGAATATTATTTTTAAACAGAGGCTATTTTACATCAATTTTACATTCATTCTGTTTATTTCTGGTTGTTAAAGGACTAAATATTATACAACTGTTTGTATTTCTCAGAGGAAGCAATTCGAGATTGTAACTAGCCATTGGGAAGCAGCAGAAGAGGAAGATACAGCAAGTGACCAGTCTATTTTACTTCCCACACAGACATACAAATTTACTATGACAAAGCCAAGGAAACAGGTTTGAATGATTCCCCAAGACTCTTTTTCTGCAAGGCAAATGTCTCCATACTATTGTTGCTTCAGCAAAACATGGGAAGGAAACAAAGACAAATAAACGTATAATAACCATTCAGGCAAAATATGCCAGACAGTGACAAATAACTGATTAAATACAAATTGGACAGCTTTAGTTGTTGGCAGAAACTTGAAGGCATTTTTGTTTTTAAACAGGGAACCAGTGGCAGCATTGTGTGAACACAAGATTTAACTAGCATGGGGGGGGCTTTTACGCTGTGTCAGTCAGTGTTCGGGTTTGTTACACTCACCACTTCCCTTGACCTCCAGTGTATTTATTTGATCTGTAAAAGAGGATCAAACAGAGCATTGCCAAAAGGGAAATTATGGCTGTCTGAGCTCTTAACCTATTGTAAAAACCTCTCCTTCAAAGCCAAGCTATGAATACACATACAGCACTTCTGCAGCAGTGATAAAAGACTCCTGGTGCATCATGAAGATGAAAAATGATTCTCAGTCGAGAGGAAAATTGCCAGAGGTGTCACAAGACATGTTGCAGTGACGTAAACAGTGACACAGACATTAATTTCAATAATCCGACAGTGAAACGGTGCATACCTGAGCTGCCTCATTCTTTATGATCTTTCTTCTTTCACAGCAAGATTTTGCCCTTTAGGCTCTTCAAAAGCCACATCTCCATCTTTCTCTAAGCTCCCCTCTCCCAAAGGAAAGCACCTAGACATGTCAGTCCAGCAGGGAGCTTTTCATTAATTATACTAAATAGAGCGATGATCTGGAAAGGTCATACCAGCCTTTCAGCAAACCCTCTCTCCCAGCTAAGTACTTTTCAACTACAATTGATTACCTTGTCTTTTAGGTTTACATGATTCTGTCAAGCAGCAGCGCACGTGACCTGAATGTTATTGATATTGTGATGAGCCACATCCCAACCTGGTGCAGCCTCCATCCCAAATTCTGTGGTGCTAAATCGCAATAGACGTTGAAGCCTTTAGAGGCACATCCTAGAAAGGAAGATATGGTACTGGGGAGAACTAGCACAACAGTTGGTATTTCCATGACACAGTGATGTGGCATAACATAAATAGTATCCCTCAATGACAATCAACTGCTCTCCCACCAAGTTCCCTTTATTAAGTTCTTTAAAGTGAAAGATAAGTTCATTTAAAGAACTATTAAGTTCTTTAAAGATTCCCACGTGAAAGATATTCACATGCTGATTTGTAAAGAAAGCCACATGCATGCTTTAGCATACATGCTCACTTCTTACAGTGCTATGCAAGAATAGTGAAATTACTTTCAAGTGACTGTAGCTAACCCAATGTATGCCTCAGGCATTTTATCAGACCCACATCTACTGCAGACTGGTTCTCAGTATATGCTACTTATACGTTGCTACCTGTGACAGCAGCTCCATACCTGGAACCACACCAAAAATCTCCATTGTACAGTTACCCACAATTGCCCGTTTGCCCATGACATTATCCCATATTGAAGACATGGTAAACTACTGACTTTGGAAAAAAGGGCATGGGGGTGTCTGTATATAGGGACAGTCAAGTGCTTAGCTTCCCTGCACTGTCAGTTCAGCAGGGCACACGGACAGATGGTCACCTTGTGCTGAGGCAGCTCAGAAAATGATTTTTCAAGTAAAAATATAAGTGGGTCGTGTCACTTTTTAAAGTCTGAAATATTCCACTGGCACCAGTTCAACTGCCTCTTAGTTAAGAGGGTTTTGTATAATAAATAAATTTCCAAAAGTGCTAGGTCAAAAAACCAAACCCAGTCAGCTCCTTCTGCCCCCGTTCCTCTCATTATTACAACACACTCTTGGAACTTTCAACTTCAGGGAAATGCAAATCCTTCAACGATGAATTATGCAAGAGGAAGGAAATACATGTGGGTATACATACGACAGAAAAATCTCTTGCAGCACATATGGGATGACAAGGTACAAAGACGGTGCTTTTCACTCTTCCGCAATTGAAGAGAGAATAGTTAAATTATACCTGTCTATACAGCCCTAAGCATCTCCACTTACAGCATCAACACCGCAGAAAGGGACACGTGACTTCTGAGCCCTTGGTAACAAGACAAAAAGCGGCCTGGATACATGGATACAAATCCCACTTAAGGTTACATTTGTCCTTCACTGCAGACTCCAATCTGCTGTGTCCTACTTCAGATTGGTAAAACACACACACTTGTATCCTGCCTGTTCAATACCCAACATAAATCAAGTCACTAATTGTGACTGGAGCTGTTTATTTCTACAAGGGCTTTGTAGCACTGGCCTACAACAAATTGCTAAACTGTTCTTTGCTCTGCATACTGTAAAGTCACCAGCAAGGGGCAGGGGGTGGTGGGTATTGAAACAGCAGAATGTATTTCAGACCAAAACAAGAGTCAAACATCCACAGAACCGCACGAAATTCCATAAAAGCATCGGCATAAAGCGAGAAGTGGGTAAGAGACAAGGTACTTCAGCTGAAGGCGGGGAAAACCACAGACGAGATGCCACAGTACTGCTAGTATTAGTGATTCACACCCACGTCTTTACTGGGAATATTCCAACACAGCTGCGACAATGTTTCACAAGCATTCTCCCCAGAAGGTGCTCAGGTTGAGAGTAACAAAGTCAGAAGTTTTACCACGGGTCGCACTAATATTACAAAAATTAGCATAAACAGTGAGTGCTCACAGATTCTGTCAGAGTACAGAGGAAAACTTTCCAGTTTTGCACTGTTATGAATTTGACCTGAAGGCAAAAGGAAAACAAACAAGCCATAGGAAGCAACTTATTTACTCCCACTGTTCTTCAGTGGCACCAGTTCCTTCAAGATGAAGACATTTCTTTACACTTATACAAGAAAATTGAGGGGAGTAGGGGAGAAGACCTGCTGAGGACTTATTGCAAGTGTGACACAAAACAGCAGCCACAAGTCTAAAGTGGTAAAGGCAACATGTCAGAAAAAAAAGAAAAAGTCAGCAAACAGCGTCAAGGAAAAGCTCGCGATGCCCTACCAGCCGCCGGTTAGCATTCGCCGCGGTGCAGCTGCGGGGGCTGCTGTGTCTGTCTCATTTTTTGCTGGGGATAAAGAGGGAAGAAAGAACGGTTTGTTCCCCCTCTCTGTCACCACTAGGGACTCCAGAGCTCTTCTCAGGCTCCCGGCAGCATCCTGACACTTGGCAGCCCTGGAGAGAGGGCCCTGGGGCAGAGGCGTGCTGCAGCGCAGAGCGGCGCTGCCGCGGGGCACTCGCTGCGGGCAGCAGCCGAACGGCAGACAGCACCGTTCTGCTTTTGCAAGCAGAATAGCAAGGCGGAAAAGGGTTTTGTCTCAGCTAATTAGCACAATAAGGAGCCACGGAGGAACGTGCTCTTTCATAGATTCCTTCCCTTTGCATGCAAAGAGCACTATCTCAGGGAGCTGACTGCTAGATCATCACTTCAGGTGATGCAGTTTTAATGCATCTCTTGGAAAGGTGTGCAAAGGACTGTAAATAGAGAACCTGACTCCTAAATTAGATTTTTTTTTTTTGCCTGTATCACACTTAATACATTAAGCACCTTTCACACGCCATATTTTCTTATCTCTGTGTCTGAACAATCTTTGGTCCGCATTTCACACATGAAAGCACAGGATCTTGCAGGGAGAAATCATCTTCCTCCTACGTTTGCACAACATATAGCACAATTAAGATTAGTTCTTAGGCTCTTAAGAACATAACAAAATAATAAGTAGGAAAAAAAACCAAAACAGTAACACATGATATATGAACCAAACAACTGAACAGCAATAGAACAAAAACAAGGATTCAGGAGAGGAAAAACACCACTTTCAATCATATTTTAAAATCCAAACCAAAAAGTCTAAAGGAAACATTTCTATGAGCTAGGATTCACACTGGGGGGGGGACACCAAACAAAACAAAACAAAAAAAAATCCAACA
This sequence comes from Balearica regulorum gibbericeps, assembly GCF_011004875.1. Classification (NCBI taxonomy): domain Eukaryota; kingdom Metazoa; phylum Chordata; class Aves; order Gruiformes; family Gruidae; genus Balearica; species Balearica regulorum. Next base: position 46,905,730 of record NC_046188.1, on the reverse strand, counting down.
AAACACCAAACACAGATGATAATAAGAAATAAATAAAAAATGAGAAAAGTGACATGCAAAGTAGACAAAGACACTATGACAAAATATTTTGTATTATAGTCGTGTACTGAGGTCTCTAAGCACTTTACAACCAGCAAACATTTCTCCAGGCAGCCAAAGACTGGTGAACACTACGTTCCCAGGCCCAGCTTTACAGAAAGTTGGTTTGGGTTTTTGTTGTTATTGGGGGGTGGGAGGTGTGTGTGACAAAAACCTATTCACGAGTCAGGGAATAACATGCAGAAACTTCATTTTCTAGCCCCAAGCCAAGATCATTGGACAGCATTTCTCCCCACAGCCTAGCTAAAAGGCTTAAAGTTTCAACACTGACTTGATCCATCTTCTAGAGAATCTAGCTGATGTAACTACCTAGAAAGGGAAGATGATCAAGATGCAGCTACATTATGGAGACTTCCTAAGTCTTAGCAAATAAGCGCTACAAAGAAGTAAACGCACATGGCAGATCAAACCAGATAGAGCACTTGGAGAAATAAGCAAGGAGATTGCTTAGCTCCAGATACTTGTGCAAGACTGGAGGTTTTCAAGAACTGGCATGATTCCCACCTTGTCCCATCTCCATTCCTCCACTTGGTCACTTGGGACTCTGAGACTCAGATTCAAACCATGGGAGAATGTTTCTGTCCTATGTTCTCCTGCCCAGCCACTTTCTAGATGAACAGCTCTGACACAGTTCTGTGCCTACAGAGCAAAGTAGTAAGGGACACCGTGGGAGGACACACCTGTAGCTGAAAGCAGAGTAAAACAGCAAAATTGGCTTAAGAAGGTATAAGCCTAATCTAAAATGGTAAATATGTAAAGACAGCTGTGAGCATTCTTATGAACAGCATTCTTTGATTCATTTCCCCCTCTCAAGCAACCTCTTTAGCTGCTTTCCTCTGATAATGACAGTGCCATCTGCTCTTATCACTTATCTGGTATCCCTACCTTTTGGGTATGGAAACTTATCCCTACTCAAAGTATCATCAGATCCATTATGTGCTGTTTATGAAAACATACTCAGTTGCTGGAGGGAAGATCACATGATAAGGAAAATTACTTCAGATAGTGAACCACAAGGTACTAGGAAGAAATTAAACCCTAAATAAGAGTTCTTCACATGACTATCCTTAGCATCTCTTTCCTCAATCAAGTTCCAGAAGAAATTCCTGCAATCTCCCCAGAACCAGCCCCGAGAAAGTGAACACCCAGGTTTCCCAGCAATAGCCTGGCAGAATATGCAAAACTGCACTGGGCCTGGGAACGTCAATCTCTGGCAGGATTTGCCATGCTCTAATTAAAAGACCATAATCTGTGAAATCATCAGGCACATGCTGGTGGGAATAAGGATGGGTGTGTTGGTGCATGGATGAGGGCACTGACAGCATTAATATTATCAGTTGTGTTTATAATATTCAAGCTCTACAGGCAACTTCTTAATGACAGCTCAGTAGCTTAATGTAAAGCACAAATTTGCTTAGGGAGTCTGTGTAGTCTTCATCATTGCAGGTCTTTAAAAAGAAATCAGACATCTGCCAAAAGTGACATGAGTATAGCTGATCCTTCTGTGGACAGACATATGGACAGATACCATTCTGACATGCTTCCAAACCTGCAGCTCTATGAGGTTGTCCTTCAATCTAGCTGCTTTTTAGCCTCAAAGTGGTTGGTCTCTCCCTCCACAAGCTCCATTTCACCAGAAATCATTCCCAAAATTAATATAATACTTGATAACGAGACATCACTAAATAGGTAAGTAAACAGGAATCACAAAAAGCACACCCCGCAGCTTTGTATATTTAAAGGTTGTGAATAACCCCCTTCCCCCAGATTGAATGTCTTGATTTCAGAGACAGAAAGTCAGCAATGCTATTCAGGGTCAGTTCAGATGATTTCTCCAAAAGAGTAGTTGTAAAGTAGGAACTAAGACTCACTGCCTTAGTTAGCTAGCAAGCTAACAGAAAGGTGGAGATCTTCTCATTAATTATTTATCAGCACCTCAGGAGTTGAAAGAAAAGCAATACTTGGCTGGCTAAAAACTCAACCCAGAGAGACAGGGACTACAAATTCCCAGCTATGTCAGCAAGCCAGCCAGAGTGTTTCATGATCACAAGCAATACTTTGTCCAAAACTGCAGATATATAAAGAAGGGAAGGGGAGGGTGTAAAGCTAAAATAACTGAATGTAAAAAATGCCAGAGGGAACAAAGGCATGCATTTTTAAAAGCTCAATTCCGATTCATGTGTCCAAATAAAGGCCAGTTTATGAAGAGATCACTACAATGCATACTAGCCTTTTGAAACAAATGTAGCTATTAACACCACAATAACAATTAGGAAGCGTGTAGAACTTTTTAAAGTGACTTCTGCTTGCTTACGCAAAAAGGGCACACAAGATCTAAGAAAATCCAGCTTTGAGATCTCTTGATTGCTCTCAAGTCTAAAAGGCTCAAATGTGTCTCAGTTTCAAGCTCAGTACAGCTGTTCTGAGCACACTTCAGTTAACTAGGAATATCAATCAGCTAAACATTATTTCATACTGCTGGCAATGATGTATATAAATGCCCAAACAGCAAATGACACAGTTTATGATCCTTCTAAATTCCTGTATTGAAACTCATGTGCAATCACCTTCCTCCAAACCTACAGAGAAATTTAAGGAAAGTAGGTATTTCCCCCTCTGCCACAAACTAAAAGGAGGACCGATGCAAAAATACTTCCACAAATGTGATGTTCTCTCAAAAACATAGGGAAAAGAGCTTTGCATTTGCAGTAACTATTTAGCCACATCATGATTTCTAGCTAACATGAAATACATAGTTAAGACATGTTGTCCCATTCTCTGTCAGGTACATTCAATACTGACAGTTGGCCAAATGTGTGCTTTCTGTTCCAAACGTATGGCCCACTTACCACTTAGGCTACTATGAAACGATCTTTTTATCAAGTAGCAAAAAACAGTCACTAGAGCCTAGGCTTAAGTACTTATCTGATTACATATCTGCCCAGAGCTATCTGCATAATAAAGTAAAAGATACTCAATCTGTCACAGGAATCTCTTTTTCCTTAAGCATCCCACGCTTGGCTAACTAAGAAACATTAGAAAACACGTGACAATTCTGTTATGTCCAGTAAGCTGCCTTTGCTTCCATTTTTCTTTGCAGAATAGCCATCAGTAGAAACTCCCCGATGAAAGAAATCCTAGGTAAAAACTAAAAGGACTATAAGATTCAGTAATGCAACTTATGGGTCAGGCTGCTTCTATTGAAAATACTGCACATTTTTAAGTGCAAAACTCAATTTATTTGATTATCCCAAGGCTCCTGGAACTTCTCTCTCACTCTTAGCAGCTTCTAGCACCTTCAGAAGGTGATCCTGCTGCCTCATCTTGTTTGCATAGCCACACCTGTGCTCTCTTTTCTTACCAAAAAAGAAAGGCTTTATCATTACTGAATTCCCATAGGTTGTACGGTAAAGTGAAACCAAGTCTGAAAGTCTTTAGCAAAACTTAAGAGTCATACCTCAACCACAAGGGTCACATCTTTATCTGTTGCTTGTCATTATAAACCTAAACACTCACAAATTGTACAATAGAAATGAAGAAGCAGTTATTTACTGTCCCCCAACCAAGAGACCTAGAGATAGCCTCCAATGCATTTAATTAGTCAATATCTGTAAGCACTTTGAAGATAAAAGCAATGTAATGTGCCAAGTATTACTACTGTGTAACCACCAGCTCAAAAGTATGTTGCCAAAGTACAGCAATAAGCTTGTCCTTTTAAACCTGTTCATAATAATTATGGCTGTTAACAACAGATATTGTTCAGCTGAACGAACATGGTGAGACTTCAGTAAACAGCTCTCATCAATCTGACATTCTTACAAACCTCCCTTGCTAAATGTCAAGTGAGATTTCTAGAGGAAAAGAAAAATGCCTTTCTTCCCAGAAAAATACTAAGTTTATGCAGATAAGAAAAGAAAGTGATACAGAAGTAGAAGCAAATAACTGTTTTCAAAAAAACCTCTGGAATTACCTCCATCTACACAAACTATTATAAGTGCCCAGTTCTAAGCAGGAGAAAGGCTCAACTACAGTGCTGCAAACCACATCTTTTGGACACTGATATTACTCTTAACAGCTAAAGAAAAAAAACAAGATGATATTCTGATATTTTTTTTCCTAATTCATGCTTCTGTTCTAGTCCTTTAAAGAGATATACGGAAGTAGCTTGCCATGTGATAACCTACTTCTTCATTCTTAAACATCCTAAAAAAAAAAGAGAAAGATAAATACATTAACTTGCAGCACAGAGGTAAACCATGGCAAGTTTCATTACAAGTTTATTTTATATGCACAATTTAAATATGCAGAAGGATTCTTCTGAAGGGGCATTTATAACATCCAGTTAATTGAAACACTCAGTGTTGCACTAGATTTCTAGCTCACAGAATACCCCATATGACCAAGATGTTTACCCTTATGAAAACGTAATGAATGGGTAAGAATTAGCTTAGTAGCAAGGAGTTCTTGAAGTGTTACCCCAACACAAACACACCAGAATTGCCAATATCTCAATATATTTTCTGTCTGAAAAGTGAACATTTACTAATTTTTATCATGAGGATGCTGAAAGAAACACTTTTAAATGGCTTTAAAGTGCTTTAAAGAGATAAATCTCTAGCATGCATTACTACGAGCACCCATCTTCCCCCTTTCCTATGTGCGTATTAGAATTAGGATCACTTCCATCACGTTAATGCATCTTGTTACCAGTAACAGATGTATTACGGTCCTCTATGCATATGGTTTTGATTTGTGCCATGACCTTCCATATACATATAAAGTCCTGGCATCCGCTGCCATTTAAGCAGCTGCCACAAGGAGTAATGTGTTTTCAGAAAAGCAAAGGCTGGTGGTTCTCAAAGAAATTTTGATAGTTGAAAGAAATCCAGAAGAAACATAGTCCTGTCTCCACAAGGCTTTTCACGATAGTCCTGAATGACTTCAAGGACCATTTTCTCTCTCTAAGCTTACAAACTTCATGGACACTTCCATTTTACAGATACAGATTTGTTTTTCTTAGTAATTTTTTTTTTTTTTAAATGGAGGACAAGAAAGAGAACACATTGTATTTCCAGGTTGAGTCTAAAATTAAACATGCTTACACTAAAATAAGTAGAACACTGGGTGGTTGTTTCTTGGGTTTGATTTTTTTTTTCCATACTGCTGAATTCCTAAGTATTAATGACTTATGAAATCACTTAGTCCAACTGTAAATCAAGCCACTGAATTTCCTACTGCAAGAGTAGTTTTACATAGCAGGCAAGAATAATAAGATATCATACTTCAAGAGTCAGAAACACAGAAATTAAGATAACAGTTATTCAGATTCAGTCACATACTCTTATACTGGTACACTATAGATATGTTATCACTTTCTAAATCATTAGGGGCTAGACATGACTGGATTACTGATAGAGACTTAGGTTTCATTTTTATAGTCATAACTTCTATTTGGGCCAGTTTTAAATTGAGATTATTAAAGACAACTTCAATATTTTACAGCTCTTGAATCTGCACAAAGTTTAGCCCTTTACCATAGCACTTCAGTGAAGAGCTTTCATTTAGGATAGAACTGAAGATTTCAGGTCTTGCAACTTTAAGACTTTATGACTCAAGAAGTAGTTTTACCTGGGTCATGTGCTAAAGTGATGTGATTATACACACCAAAACCTACATGACTTATGAAACAAGAATTCTGAACATGTGATATTTGTCTCAATGGGATTTTACTCTGCTTCCTAAGGATAACCCTAATAGCTATTTTAGCGTAACCATCCAGCTCGTCTCTCTCTCAAGGGAAAATATTCATTATGCATCTAGAAACTAAACAAGACACTGATTTGAAAAGCACTTTGTAGATCCAAAGTACTGTCATTTACTTTCTGACACTCCACACTAACCAGATCCACTCTGGCAAAAGAACCCTGTGGTAGAACAAACAGTGCAGAAAAACTTAAAAGAAAAAAAATAAAAGAGGGGATGGAGCATCTGTGTTCTTCCATCTAGGAAAGAAAAGGTTGTCATAATTTTAAAACGTTTTCACTATTCTGTGTGAATAACCATTATCCATTTTAGTTCCAAGATTGTTTTAGTTTCCTTCATGGAATCAAGTACCTTACACACAGACCTCTGCACTCTTTTTAACACAGATGGGGACAGAGATGGCTTACTGACCATTCACGTTCCTCAGTCCAGGAACACACACACAAAAGATCAGGGGGAGCAATCAAAACATTGATACATCACAAACAAAACCCTCCTGACACTTCCCCTACAGATTAAAGCCTTCTTTTCTGCCTGATCAGTGTCTGAAATAAGCCTAGATTATTGTTCTGCTGTTTAGAACAGTTTCCCTACTCAGTGAACTGCTTCAGCAAAGCCAAGTTACTTTCATCAACATCTCTTCCTAAGAGAGTAGTTAATGCCCTGAACTTTAGATAGCTTTTTAGGTCAAAAGTAAGTAATGACACAATTAAATTTCTGTATTAGAGAAGTTGTTGTTATGAGAAAAGGGGAGTGAGGATTATGAGAGGTAATGAATGCATTTTACCCGATTTTCATTGGATTGATGTACTTGCCTGTACGCATATTAAGCCACACCAATACATGCATCTAATGAAATAATTACTTGTTAAAACCACCGCCCTATCTTTGCTTAGAGGAACTCGGCTTTAACGAGGTAAACCCGGCAGAGTCGGGAGGATGCGGCGGGACCGGTCCTGCCCGGCGGCGAGAAGCGCCTGCCCGGCGGGGAGCACAGCCCCCCCAGCGGCCCCCGCGCCCACAGCCTCCTCCGCACCCGCTCTGTCCCCTTTCGAGCTGCAATTAGGTGAGAGACATCACCCTGAACCGGGGCTCACGAGCCCTGCTGGTGGCTTCGTGTTCCCAAGGCTAATGCTGCACCACGATACACTGGATTTAGAAATCACGCTTCTTTAAGAGCTGTGCATAAAGCAGGTCACCAAGAAAACAAACTGATTTTTAAACTGTCTACTTTCAATCATGATAAAACTCAGTGAACAGTCTGGGAAAAAAACAGCAAAGGGAAAAGCTTGAAAGATTTAAAGCAGAGATAGGGCTTACTGAAATACTGTCTTTTACTGCTTTGGCTCCAGATACAATCTTTCCAAAAAACTGGCCAGAGGAGAAACCACTCAGATCATCTTCTATAGGAGAGGAGCCAAAGAACTGTAGTAAGCAAAACTTGCAACTGATTTTTGGAGACAAGGCAGGGGGAATTGGAAACACTGGCTCCAACTCTTCAGTTGAAACTTGACCTTGCTTCCACAGACTATAGGAAAAGGAGAAAAGAGAAGGTCATCTGAAGGAACACTGATAATTGTTAACCTCAGAAGTACAAGAAGTTTTCATGTTTTGAGCAGAAAATCTGTTTCTGTTCTAGAAGTATGACAGAAGCACTTGAACCTTCTGAAGGAATAGATAAGTGTGTGTATGTATATGCAGACACACACACCTGCATTATTTCTAGCTGTAGATATGAAAAAAGGAATGCATTTCTAAATACATATTGTGCTGCTCCCTCACCAAAGTCTGAAAAAATTATTGTGCAGTGTTAAGAGAACAATGAAGAAAGCAGAGACAAGAGTGGTATCTGTATTCATGAAGATTTGAGATCAAAACGTGAAGTCAACTCGAGTTATTTCATAAAGCAAAGTAGACCAAAGTACTTTGATACAGACTCAACCTTGTTCTGACAGTGACGGAACACCATAACGAGACTCAAGTATTGCCAATTGTATTATTTAAACTGTAGTTAGATTTATGCAGAGGACGGTAGGGGCTATCTTAAAGGATTCAGTGCTTCTTCATCTTATTCTGATTTGGAAAAAAATTTTCTCTCAAACAACCTCTCCTGATTACGCTGTTGTGATATTTGTTTTACCTAACACAGATGAAGCCTTAAACATAGAAGTAACATTAACAGCAAGTTTACTTAACATTTTAAATGTATCCTCTGTACCACAACAGAAGCAATGGGGTAAGAATTTATGCTGCTGGTTTATGCTTCAACTCTAGATAAAATCCTAAATGTAAATATATTTGCTCTGTAAGGAATACACACCGAGGGGAAAAAAAATTTACTTTTTAATCAGTTTTCTATTTTTGGATCCTCCCATCAAGTTCAATAGAAAATTATATCCCAAACATTATGCTATGGGATAGTTCAACAAGTTCTACAGGAAAGTGCTATATTAGTGTTTTATTACATCCCATAAATTTAAAGAGTAATCACCATGTAGGCCTATTACTTTTCAATGGAAGGGTATAATCTTCATAACCATTAAAAGCCATATGGATCTTCTTCAGGAGGGCAGAGGTTCCTCTAAATCTGTGACTGTAGATTCATGCACCACGGCCTTATCTTCTTTAAAACTCTTGCTACAGGGGATATTTTACCAAACGCTGCAAGTAGATCCTTTGCTGGGATGAGCTGGCTGGGCTGCTGGAGGGTCTTTAAGCCCCAGTGCCGCAAGGTCCGACTATTCTCAGTTTTACCTGTCAGTGTCCTCAGAGCGCGGTATCAGTCCTCTGGTTTCCCTATGCAGCTACAGAGCAATTAAAGCAGCACAGCACCTGCATGGGTTTTGTAATATTCATCTCTATTATTCAAACCAATCCCTCAGTTCTGCTTCTGTTGTTTCTACCCTTAAGGGAAACACAAACAACCTTGCAATTCCAGAGCGTGATTTGTAACACGAGGTATTAGTGTAAAGCTGCAGTACAAACCATGCCTGGAGCTTCACACCCACTGCGAACCAGGGGCTATGCAACACAATGGAAAGTGAGACATCACCTCCAATACAGCAAGTCAGAACTTCATGGTTGATTCAGTGACTCAACTCTTGCTTAATGTTTCTCAAATTATTATTGGGACTAGCTGGTGTGGAAGAGAATGAGTCAGAAGTTGCTTGCGTATTTCATCTCCATCCTTACCAGCATAGGGCAGGCAAGCAAGCCAAAAAAAAAAAAAAAAAGGCACTATTTAGAAACAAAACCAAAACTAACCTTGTTAATAGTCTAGCTCCTCCTTATACCCTAAAATGACATGAGGGCTGCCCACTATCTTGATGTGGTGCCCCACCTTTATTGCCCTCTCATCCACCATGAATGGCAGTTGCATCAGTCCTCGGTGCAGGTAGTTAGATGTAGGTGTCTCCAACATGATCCATTTCTCTCTCATCCCTGTCCCACCCTACTGGTCCCTGTCCCACCAGTATAATTTTAAACCTGTTTGGCCACTGAAGGTAATGCAGAAGGCAGCAGTAAGGCAACACCAGTGTTCTGATCTTCACTCCTGCCTGTGGAGGAGCAGCTTAATAGAATAATTTTGGCTTTAAAGGCCACAGGTAGTAAAATATCATATACCTGAACTACAGCCTTGACCCTTACTGCATTGCATTGATTGTGCATCTTGTTTTGTTTCAGTTCCGCCAAGTTAAATAGTATGATCTCAGAAGGGAGATATTGCTTTGTCTCACAAAATGACTGAATTTTAATAGCCATTCAACAATAAGTTAAAAAAAATTATTACTGCTTGCTGAGTGCCTGCAAGTAAAGATTGAAAGCCCAAGCAAGTAAAAGCATTTCTTCATCTTATGAAACTCAGGGCATTGTATGTATAATGAAATGTCATTAAAGATATTTGTTACTGTAATACAGAGAAAGCAAGTTAATCAGAAAGAGCAGAAGTGTCAGGAGTACAGAAGGTGGTGGCAGGGAAGCTTCTCATTTCTGTCCTGAGGGGTAGTAGCCAGGCACTGGGGGAGCAATCTACCAGCTTAATGCAATAGCTCAGTAACAGTTTTAGTAGTCTATACAGTATATAAATCTATACATTCTTTACCCTACAGGAAAACAGGCCACAGAGAAAGCAAAAGCAAGCAAGACAAATCACATAGTATCTGCATATGGTTATAGTAGATAAAAATATAAGACTGTTGTTCTAACCACAGCTACCTGAACTTCCATAATGTCAACAGGCACAGAAAAAGAGACTGCTCCCTCCCCCTAAAAGGGCTAGAGCACTACCTGAGACTTAAAGGCAGTGCATATTGCCTACTTGATCGGGGGTTAGTATGTCTAATGAGTAGGGCAACAAAAGTATTGATTAAATGTATTATTTTCTTTTGTTGGGAGACAAAGCCCATATAAACAATGGAATTCAACAAAGACTTCCAATCTAGGGCAAAAACAAGGGCTAAAATTGTTACTTTCATTTCCTATTACCCACTCATCAACTCCTCCTCAATATTAACCTCAAATCATAAAAATAAAATTGAGAACTCTAGAAAAAAGGAAAATATTAGAGAGCAAGTAGCAGACCTTAAGATAGGATGTTAAAAAAAAGTTTTACACTAGTAGTCTTGCCCAAAACATTTTTAGTGTAGCTATGATAATGATAGCTTTTTAATTTTTGCAATTGTATTAGCTGTTTAAGGGGTATTACCTCCTAACACGATAGTTGCCATAAAAAGAAGTGTATTCATCATTCATTTTAGAAACTGAAACAATTAATGTATTTCCCTTCCTTCGCAATATTAAAAATTCAAACAGAGTATTACACTAACAGAGGGCAATTTCCAGTCCCATTACTAACAATGTTACAAAGCCCATGTAACCTTAAATTCTTAATGTTTTCTAGTGTCTGCATTATCCTACTAAAATCAAATGCAACATCAGGGCTGTTTGTGGAAGACATGCTGCTCTTCCTCCAGTGACCTTTTCTCCACTGCTTCTTGTAGTGCTTACCACTAGGCTTAAATAATTAAACATGCCTAAGCCTGAAGTGATTGCAGAAAGGCACCTACATTTGAAAAGTACTATTTAGACAATAATTTGTAGAACAACAACTGGAGGCCAAATGCTTATTCTCATAAACTGACATCCTTATTGGAGCTACCTACTCATTTCCATTGCCTGAGGGCCTGGACGAGGGCCTTCTAGTACACCAATTACAGTTAAGCAATACAGAAAGAAAGAGGCAACTATCAGCAACATTCAGAAGTAAACAAATTTAAGTGTTAAAAGCTCAGGCTGATAAAAAAGGAGAGCACTTTCATTGTACAATAGACATTTAACCTCGACAAAATAACCTTAGGAAATAATTACTTATGTTACACTTAGAAATATGTGGTATTTTGTCAAATATTCATAGATTTAGAAAAATCATTACTTCCCTCAATAGAACACAAAATTCACTTCCACTAGCAAAGGAAATGTTTATGAATATCAGAGTAGTAGCTTTATTCATTGCTACTTCCTCTACATCCTCAAGATCATCACTTTATAACATTTTTCTCCTGAAGTACCCCTCCCCATATCTGAAAGCATAAAGACAAAGGTGGTGGTGGTGAAGCATATTTCCTGTGACAACACCAGAAAGACTTCAAATCAGTTCATCCCTAGCCAGAGACAAGGAGGTAGGTTTATATGTCATGGATAAGAGATGATGAAATAAGTTAGGCTTCTCCATTGCTGGACTTCAAAAGCTTCCATTAAGTGCTAGAAGGAATAATCATTGAAATGCCCATGATTCACAGCAAAGCTTTGATTTCAAATGCGAAGTTACATTACATAAAAATAAGTATTTTGGACAGACCTTTTACTAAGTTTCCCCTGTCCTTCTAGATTCTGTAAACATTTCTAGTAGAACATACACATTCCATATGTTAAATGAGCTGTTTCATAAATAGCCTTAAGGCTAATACTCTTGGAAAGTTTCGCACAAGTCTTCAGAAGAATGAACTCATAGGATCAAGGAAATTCCATCCTCTCCTTCTAAACTTCTGATCTAACACTTTGCATACAGGAAAAGAGCATAATTAACATCACTTGCCTGTTGGCAAATATTTCCCTAGAGAGGAAAAAAGTTCAGGTGTAGGTAGAAGTGTAGACATGCATCTCTCTAAAATTAGGACAAATCTAAAGCAGTAATCTGGACTTTTGACGATTCACCTATTAGAAAGTGGTATCCCAAGCCCGCATAGTGCAGAATGGAGTTGATATATCTGGAGACAGGTGTGGAACTTCTCTATTCATCTAAATGAAAAGAAAAATCTTGCATCTCCGCCTACTTCAGAAAAAGAATATAATAAGAAGAATTAAGGCAGATTAAGAGACTCTTTTAGGCAGCTTAAGACCCTTAAGCACACATTCCCAAGCCAAGTCTTTATAATATAAGAAGTCTCCTAGTTACCTCTCTCAACTGTCACTGTTTTCAGTATTGCATAAAGCTGCTTAAACTATAAAGCTGATTGTCAAGGGAATCCCAGTTTGAAGGGATCTTTTGTGGTTTGAAAGGGTTGTGACTTCTGTAAAAGGAGGGCATCAGGTTGCTGCAGCCAGCCCTGAATATCAATGACAGAGGAGGAAAAGGAAAGCTAAGAAGTCAGGCTATACTGTCTCTCCCTTACTACTCTGCTAACTCGCATTGTAGTTGCAGGGCGGGACAGAGCCAAGAAGGACTAGGACAACCCTCGCTCCCCTGAGGCCACTTTGTACTGCAGTAAATCGTACAGATACTCTGCTGCAGGTCACAGGAAAGCAAGAGGTGCTTCTGAGCAGCACTGCTACACACAGCTCACTCCACTGCAAGCATCCACTGAAACGTCAGAGGCAAAAAAACCCCTGTGGATCAAGCGTGACATGAAACATGAAGCAGAGAGAAAATGCATGATATTTACTGCCTGACAACCAGGTTACATTAATCCAGCCATACATTAACTCAGCCAAATTCCTTTGCATATTCTAGAGCTGATAATATAAAGCCATTCATGATTTTTTTTACTCACTAAAAATCTTCAAAGGTTACACAGTTTCGACTTACATTTTGCACTGGAAGATATGTGGGTGATTACATAAAAATTGCACATAGTCAAATATTCTAAAGTCTAGCTCAAGAACTCCAGAAATTATAATACTTGGTTTTCCAGAAATGAAGTTAAAATACCTACACGTTCAGTTAAATTAATACTTCCTTTATGATACAAATTTTCAATGCATCAGTCATTTTATTTGACTGTTATCTCTGGATACTTAGGTTCTTGCATACGTACATATTAAATTACATCTTCTGCATGCCTCAGTTTTCTTCAGACTTCCTGAATTCAGCTGATCCAAATGTTAACTGTTGTGAACCCACCACTCCCATAATTTTCTCAACAATCCCATCTAAACTCAAGTTTAGCATGTACCCATATAAACTTCTAACCATAAAAAGTGTCTTGTTGTCCTGAGCCTGCACCCTTCTACAGTTCACACACTCCTTTCGCTCAAATGGGGTCTAAACTACGTGCCTTATCTTATTTGTTCTCAGAACCAGATTGCACTTCCCCCTGAGAGGGACGATTGCATAGTTGAACAGATAAAGAACATGACTTTAATATTTACAACCCTGTTGCAATACAATAATTGAAGAATCTGTGGTGAGGCAGTATTCCCAGGAAGATATGTTCTTACTTGATATTTATTCTTACTCAATATATATTCCTTTACTTAAGAAAATGCAACTCAAATTTCCAATCAAAGTCCAAGGCTTAAGTTTTCAAAGCTTTTTCAAGAGAGATCCAAATCCCTTATGGAGTTTTGATAATGCCATTCCTGTTATTAGCCCTACTCTATCTACCCTCGTTCAAAATAAAAATGCAGACTTGGGACCTAAGTGGCATTTCTAGAAGCATACGCTTGAGATGCTTAAAAGAACATTCTACAACCTATTTTCCCCCCACCCAAACTGCCAAAATACACTTTCGCTGCATGCAAAACTACAATTTTCTTCCATGTGCAGTCTGTACAATGCAATTCCTGCTTGTACCCTTACAAGAATATGAAACTACTTTTGTCTTCGGGGTAATCTCTGCACTATTTTTCCTTCCTACTTTGAGTTCACCCATTCCATTCTCTCCAATTTTTACTGTTGAACCTTCTGCTTTCCAGAAGGTGACTGCTCTTGCAGGTTTTAAGTAAATTGTAGGCAGATCATTTAGCTTCAAAGTACCTTATTTTCTTCCTGAAATAACTGAGGGTATAGTGAAGATTTATAGGTTTACATTATTATAGTGAGTAGCTCCAGAGAAAAGCCTATAAATAAAAATAGGTTGAAAAGAAACGCAACCTCAATGTAGAAAGGCCTAATCTCAAAATATTCACCTTCTCTTTGTCCCTTTAAAAACTGCACGATGCTTCCAACAATGCTTAACTGATCAACAATAAGGCAGGGGGTGAGGAGGAGAAGGAAAGCACACAGGCAAAGAAGTGCCATCCCTAGCTTTACCTAATAATAGCAAAATGATATCTTTTTAGTTTAATAAGTTGGTGATCCATCACATACACAGTGCAGAAGTATTGCTTTGCTTTCTCATTTGCCTGTTTCTTTCCAGGACAGCAAAAAAGACAGTAAAGATTATATAGCTACTAGACAAATTAGAAAAAGAAAGCAAAGATTATATGGAAAATGTGCCCACTGCTTGATAGCCCCATGTTGCACTGATAAGATTTTCTTCTATGACTAAACAATAGAAAGGGGGAAGACTCTTTTGCTCCCAAGTGAGTTAAATCAAATTAAGGAAACATTTGGGGGGGGGGGGGGGGAGTTATGGGCCTCCCACCTCCCTTGTCTGTATCTTTACCTGATACCAATTCAGCTATTTCAGAGGAGCTAAAGAGAGAAGGATATAACCCTGTTCTTATTCTTGTAAACAGGATGAACAACAGGACTGGAACTGACAGTCTCTAATTACTAGTACGTGCTGGACTTCATGAGCACTTGATATACATTTAACCTACCAAAACAACATCTTAAATTATCGAAAAGGTTAGAATAATGGGCCTCATGGAAAATCTCCCTGCCATGGGTTGCAATCTCAAAGCTATGTTAAAAATGCATCAACAGAAGCCCTTCATATTTACAGTTATGAGCCTCATTTAAGCATGCTTTTGTTTTACACTGATGTTTCTGCTAGCCTTTGTGATGCACAAAGTACACACAGAATACCTACCACTGGTGGCCAGTTGAGTAAAGAAACACTGGCAAGTTACAAAATAATTGTTGTCCATACAGAAAGTTTCTTCAGTACACATAGGGAAGAGACCTACATTCCTTGCTATAATTCTGCCTTTCCACTTTATGTTCTGAGAAAGAAAGTCTCCAGTTTCTGAAGCAATCTCTGCCCACCACCCTCCTCCAAGATCAATAGATTCTACCTTACATAACCACTCTAAGTTTGGCAGCAAGAGCTCTTAACACTGCAGCATCTTGCAGGTTTTGAGAATACAGAAAGAGTAAGTTTCCTCCTCAGCAATATGAAATAGCCATAGAAATCTCAGCATATCACTCAGGCATTTGAATCTTAAGAGAATGACACCATCACTACCTTATCAACCTGAACAGTAACAGCCTCTAGAAGCAAATACATATGTACGTACACCATGCTCTCAACACTCCTCTTTTGGACCACCCCTGAATGCTACAGTGTCCAAGTCAACATTTTCTCATGCATTTTTGTTATACAACTCAACAAAAATACATGATCTTTCACATTAATTTCATCAAAACATAAGGAACTGAAATTCTGGGTTCTGAGTCCCCTTCATTCCTAAACCTTTATCCTTTGACATGAAATGAAGAAAAATGGGAAGGAGATCAATATGGGGGGGGGAGGAGGGAGTAATTTACTGCAGCCCACTAACTTGTCAACTGAAACGATATATTTGTAACTTCATTTTTTTCTTAGGTGGCTAAAAGCAGTACATTTTACTTACTACTAAATCTCTTACAGTAACAGATTTAAGATCACTAACTCTACCCACAGGAATTTCCAGTGATCATACCATTTGTCATTAGAGAAGTACACATTCATAAGCAGTGTGTGTTTACTGATAAACTACTCTTTTCTGGCTCCTTATTTCAAAGCCAGGCCCAGTGTCATCACATCAAGGTAAGATAATATTGCAGACCAACTCGATGAGTCAGCAATCAAAACGACGTGTTCTGCCATCCCACAGAGCTTGTGCTTTCGGTTCAAGTCCTGGAATTGCTGGTACATCTCCTGTCTCCCATCCTCCCCTTGCTTGCAAGCCACTGCAGAGCTCCAAGATTGACTTACCAGTTGTCAGCCCATCTTGTTTCAGAAGGAAGGAGGAATTCACGTGTAAAGTACCCTGGGTCTTAGATAGAAACATGCTGGAGGAGCTTAGGACCTGGTTCACTGACTTCAGCAACGAGAAAAGGAAGCTGCTCAATTAACTGGAACTAAGTGAAAAAGAAATTTCAGTTTTCTTTATCTTCCCCTTATTCTTAAAACAAGATTTAGATAATTCAGCTCAAGAGAATCTCATTGTACTCATAGTCCTGCTGAGAGACTTTACCTATGATATACTCACTGCAAGACCCTTGCAGGCCTTCCCTTCATATTTGAGCAAGATGTACAATTCATAGTGGATTGAGCTCATACAAGAACCCAAACAGTACAGAGAAGCAAGCATTTTCCACATTAGGTGAGACTAAAGGCGTACGGGACGTTACACTATGAAACGCAATTAAAATGGAAGGGCCACTAAAATGAAACACTTGACATTCTTTTCACAGTTCTTTTTAAATGAACATTAAAAAAACCCACACATGGTCCAACTGGCGCTAAAGCCTGTTCCCACATAAAACCTGCTAGTACTATCCATTTCCATTCTTGCCATAGTAATAGCAATGGTATTAGAAACCAAAATTGATCCCGTGACATAACATGCTATGTTATATACAATACTGTGTATATTATAAGACGTTCAAACAAAACCAAAGTATAGCAAATATGACAGTATAATTAGGAAGCCAGAATTGAAATCCAGGAAGAGTTCTAATCAAAATCTACTAAACCAACAAAAATACTTAGGTAGGATTGGGGAGGAAGAAGCATGAGGTTTCCTTTTCACTGAATCTGTTCAAATGTAAAATAACCAGCATTTGCTTTAGTCTGCAGTATTTAAGTAGATAATACTACTTGCAAAAAAATCCGCATCAGTCTCACTTCTGTAGGGTTGACGATCAACAGATGTAGATGATTAATAACATCTGGACACCATACCAAGAGAGCAGTGACTTCTTTTCCAGCATAGAGGTGACCACCCTCCCACTCACTTTAGGGAACACAACACTATAGATTATATCCTACACATCAGAACACGTAGAAATACTAGTGGAGCAAATGCGTCTTCTTTTTCCCCAGAATATGAAAGTTGTTTCCTCTCCAGGCAGAACATTCCCCCTCTCCATACATCCAGTCAACATTCCTGCTGTGATGGTCTCATTACATACTTCAATTTTAAAATGAGGGTAAGGCTCTAAAAATCATGAGTTGTCATTTCTCTACACACACACACTCTTTTTTTTTTTTTTTTAGCCCTCATTACACACAGACTGTTCCCCACAGTTAAAAGAGAGCATAGCTTATTGCCTGCTGAAATAGATGCATGTGCTACATGCGATGGGGCTTGAGGAAAGTACAATGAGGGAAAACTATAGCAAACTGCATCTGGCTCAGAGATTTGTTTGTTGTAATCATATAGAATAAAGGCTCATGCAACACAGAGCATCACTTCCAGAAAACGAGGGGAAACACACCTATAACCAGTTCTCCTTTCTTCCTTAATCCCTCTTTAAAGCTATTATGCAAAACCAGTGGGAAATAGAGGGACTGACTGACAGGATGCAATAACATAAAGTGATTTGATTACTCTGAAGCAGAGCCTTTTCATTAAGTTTTTAGCTTTACAACACAGGATCTATTACAAGAAGGGTCATTACACTTCTTTGTGCCAAATGGATCAAAGGTCCATCCTATCTAATGTGTCCTTGTATTTATAAATCTTACATAAGTCTCCTTTTCTTTACATACATATCTATCTATACAAACACAAGCCCCTCAACAACTGATTATTCAGTAGAACTGTATTTTGATCCATGTCTTTTTACACTAAGTAACCAGCTACGCAGTCTTTCATACAGACAACATATCCTTCAATATTAGTCATTCATATTCATATAATTGAGAAAGAGCGAGTACCTAGCAATTCCATTTGGAGAACCAAGCATCTTTGAAATGTATTTACAGATGGGTTTCTCA
This sequence comes from Balearica regulorum gibbericeps, assembly GCF_011004875.1. NCBI lineage: Eukaryota > Metazoa > Chordata > Aves > Gruiformes > Gruidae > Balearica > Balearica regulorum. The sequence goes on along the minus strand of NC_046188.1, from coordinate 46,887,497 downwards.
CCTTCTTGGGAATGCTAAGTACTATCAGTGCAGCAATAAAAAACCCCTCAACTATGAGAGCTCCAATTCTATTGCAATGCAATGGTATTTTATTTCTATTATTTAATGGAAAGATGGGAAAGGCTACAACAGTCATGCAGTTCCTGCAGAAACTGCATTGGGGGGGGGGGTTCAGGGGGAGGATAAGTGCCAGGTTTAAACACCGAGTAGCACCACAGCCATATGATTGATAGATTGCCAGAAATACTGGAGTGCCATGAACCATGCTGGATGAGACATTTACTTTGGTCACCTGAGCACTTAGTAGCACCTCCATCCCAAAAATTAAGGGACCACAAGGACACATTTGTATTTGGCACTCTGTTCCATATGAGTTATTACTGTTTGGCCCTACATATTTCATAAATTCTGTGGGTGGGGGGCAGGGGGGGAAGCAAGCAGCAGCATTCAAGAGGTTAATGAGAAGCAAACATATGAACTTCACATAACTGATGCACAAATCCTCAATTTCCATTCTGCTACCTTCTACTTCTGCTAACAGCAGCAGAAGCAGCTTTTTACTTACATATTCATCATTCCAGAGCTGACTGAAATGCAGAGAAAAAAACTAGACAAGATTTATGAAAATATGGAGACTTCTACTGAAGATATTGTATGAGCTATTTTTCTTGCCCATTCTAGAGATTTTCCAAATATTTTAGCTGGTTTAATAAAAAGAATTATCTCCCTAGAAATTCTAATACCTTTGAAATGAAAGGAGCTTTCTAGTGCTCTTTAACTAAGATTTTCCAGCACTATACATCACTATTTTGCAAGCACTTTTACTGTGCAAATGGCAGGGGGGAGAAGGAGGAGGGGAAAAAAAGGAAAAAAAAATCGCAAAACAGAAAAGGGAGTAAAAAGGGAATATAAATTACAAGCACAGACTTTACAAACACAACACTCCATATGCACCCAGTACTCACGTTTTAGCTTTTTTCCCCAGCTCAAAGAAGCAAGCAGGAAACAAACAAGGAAACAGAACGAATAGACAAACCCCTGGACTTACCTTTTGTGCCGTCCCTCTTTAAACTTCTCAGAACAAAATTTAAATTCCACCAGCTGGATTTGATTCTTTTCGCTTTTCTCTTTCTCGAGTCACACAGAAGCAAAACAATTAGTTTTCAGAGGTTCCATTTACTGCTTTTCCATCCCCAGCAAAATGCATCCAGGAGACTATGCCAAAAGTAAGCCCAGAACTCAAAGGCAATTGGAAAAGGGAGCGTAGGGGGTTGCTGAAGGACCAGATTGGGAAATTCAGTATCTTGAGCACAGAAATATCCAACTGTACAATATACCTGGCTTCTTGCTCACCAAAAAACTGTAGTGCAAACTGTCAGTAGTAGCCTCCAATAGCTGCTGTGTGTGCTGCAGATGGTATGTCTCACTGTTACCTTCCCAGATGGGTAGAGGATTCAGAGAGCAGCAAAACCAGGGGGTCGCCTCCAAACCAGGTGGATTGCCAGCCACTCATTCACTCAGTCCAATTAATCAAGACAAGAACAGCTCAGTCACCAGAGGTATCTCCTTCCAGGGTGCACAGGATTATGGCAAGGTTATTAATCTTGCTTTGCTGCATCCCCCCCACCCCCTACATTCAGCAGCCTGCACCGAGATGATTGCCAGCTCTGTCTCTGTCCCTGTTCTACTGCATTTTGCTCAGCCCTCTGTTGCTGCAAGTGAAACACAGAGGAGGGAGGAATACTAATAAGGTGGTTAGCTACAGTTTCTTTAAGGCATTCTACATACTGCGTGCGTGTGTGTGCACATGCATGTCTGTGTGTGCATTTTCCATAGGGCAATCTGGATTTCTTTGCAGATGAAATAGGACCTGTTTCTACATCAAAGTCTGAATTAATCTGGATTATCACTTAATGAATATCAGAGCCAGCAATTGTATTTTACTTAGGATAAGAGGAGGGTACTAAATGGTCTAGAAGATTAGGATGGCAGTAGTGGTTACAGGGGGAGGGGGGAGCGTAGAAAGCACACTCCACCCAGAAGAGTGTGTTAGGTTAGAAAATTTGTTCTGAAGCAACTAATTTTAGCACTATTTTAGAAGTCATTCTTATATCCTGTACCAGTCAGGATTTTAAAATCAGCACTATGTTATCCATCTCTAGATTAGACAGCAATATGCAGAGTCGAGTAAATATTTTTAGAAGAGAAAGGATTTCTGGCAGGAAAAGAAAAATTTAGAAAATCAGTGGAGGCAGACATCCAGCACTGCGTTTATGAAGGTGCTTGAAATTCCCTCCTTTACTGAGAATTGTTCTGCTGAAACCCTTCACTTGTGAAATGAGTTTAGAGTTCTCAGTCCAACAGACAAAACAGATTTTCCATTTTTCTAAGTCACTGACCTGCATTGGTGCATGAACCTGGGTATTCTCTTGTGGCAAGTACAAGTCCTAGCTGTAATTCACTCCCATGAGATATGAAAACAGTCATATTGTCTTTGCTTTCCCACAGGTAATTCAGACCCTCTGCATCAGGTTCAGGATGCAAGCACTGCTGTCTCACTTGGCATCCATAATTCCAACTTTTTGCAGCCGATGACACTTTGAAACTCCTTCAGGAACCTGAAAGCAAAAATAAACTACTCTTCAGAAGCAGCTTGGGGATTACTGCAGTACGTTATAACTCTGCAGGACTCATAAGGAACCAGTTCATAGGTCTGAGTAACCAAATATACTCGACAGACCTCCCTATTAAATGAGCTACGTGAAATGAGTTTGGTGCTTTGTATCACAAAAAGAGCTACCACAGCAAGTTCCAGCAACTAAACTGTGATTGAGCAAGTACAGAGATGGAAATGCCTGTGTTATTTTACACAGGCCATCCATAGGCTAGCTGGCAAGGAAGCACTGACCATGGCAATGTTATTTTTACTTTAGTACAGAGGGCTGCAGGTCTAATGTTGCCACAATATTTAATACTAACACTGAGTAAAAGCCTTCTACAGATAAGTAAACCCTGCAGTTTTGGCAGACAGTGAACTTACAAAACCATACAGCACAAAAAGGCTGGATCTCCATGGTATCTGGAAAGAGAAATATAGGGCACTGTAGGGAACTGTTTCAGAAGATGGAAGACCAGCCCTGTTCCACTAATCACATGTAGTCACTTGGGCTTTTGTTCACTTTTTCAGCTTAACTTGCATTATAATTTAAATCTAAAATGATTTATTCATATGAAAGTCCACAGAACTAAGAGGAGACATTGTAAATTGTAACTGTTTTTTCTCTTTGCTACAATTATTTCTCTTCTCCACAACCCATCCTATTCCCAACGCCGGGAAGACAACTTTGCCGTTTTCTTGACTTATGGAGCTTAAACAGAAACATTTCTCATTCATCCATGAGCATAACTGAGCCTATCCACATGAGCAGCCAATAGTAGCTTAGACTGAAGGTCCATGTAGCCAAAATTTTGCCTGTGACAGTCGCTGTCACAGGCAACCATCAGATCAAGGGAAGCAAATAGTGGTGTTTTCCAAGTACACTGTCTCAACCTTTAATTATATGCGCCATAGGAGCTACAAGGTCAGAGACAGAAACGCTGTGTGCACTTGCGTATGCCACTCACAGCTTCATAGTCTTCTGTCATACCCTGCCTGGACTCATTTCTTCATGCTGAGAAGCCCTGATGTATATAACTGTCCTTCATACTGACTTTGCCCTATTCACTTGAACACTCCTGTCAGAAACCTTTTCCACCTCATGCAGTGTCCAAAAGGCCACATGCATGCCACAAGCTTATAGCAGTACATTGATACTTTCTGTTTTGGGAATACATCATCCCAGAACACATACTAATGAAGCTAACAGTTCGTGTTCTACTTTCTAAGACTGTGGCATGAGTAATTTGCCTACTCTCAGAATATTAACTTTATCATGACATAATATTTATAGTTCTAACTAGTCAGCTAAGATTTCATAAGACAGACCTCATGTCTAGACCAAAGTCCACTGTGGACAGCCCTTTCCACCACCTTAAAGTTGCTTTTCCAGATGCAGTCAGAATCTCTTGAGTATATAAAAAAAGAGTACACCAATGCTAATTAAACCAATTCACACATCTAAAGTTTACAATCCATGGGACTGAAACAACAGCAAAAAGAATTAAACTGACTTGCATTTTAATTTCCATGACACAGATTACATATTAAAGATGAGGAAAAAGTGTTGTGTAAGAATAAGAAATCGTTAATATCTTCCAAGTATTGCTCATCATAATCCCAAAGGTGCAGGCAAGGATCTCATCCTACCTCATCTGTCCTTACAGCTGTGTTAAAACCATACCACCTGCTAATAACTTTCACATTAATCAAAAGGAAAAAACATCCTTCATGCTTCCAAGGCTTGGCTGCTTTTTGGTTTTGGTTTCCCCCACGCACCCGCCCAGGGGCAGCCTATGTAGCACTTCAGACAAAACATCTCATCACTGCCCTGACTACTACAGTCTTACAAGCATCTCTGTTCATATTCCCACATCATGCTTAAAACAAATGCAGTTCTTAAAACAATATGAACCAGTCAGATATACCACTCCCTACAACACCTCCCCACCCCACAAAAAAACAAACCCAAACCCCAACCCAAAAAACCTTACTTCAACTATCTCACTCTGGCCCTCACCTAACTCTATTGAGCTTGATGACCTGCCAGTTAATATCACACCTCTGAAAACAACTTCTGAAATTCAGTGCAAGTTAAGCATGCAAGCTTATTGCTCAAATCCCTCAGTAGAGAAAGTACTCGCCCGGTATGCATGCACACACAGAAAACCTCCAAAGTCCCTCAAAGATTTTTGCAGTGTTTCACTTGGGGTTTATTACCTTAACCTGTTTTGATTTAGTGAACCCCAAATCCACATGCTATTTGTCAGCCCAGCCCCCTTGCTTCTTCTTAATTTTCAGCAACTTTATCAAGGAAAAATTGTATTTAAGACTACAATTTCCACACTGAGAGAGTTATTAGCAAGGTCATAGCAGGGGTGAAAGATGATCTGAGAGGCTCATATAGACAGGCTAGGCTGTCACCAGGTATGACCAGGCACCTCTGGCTGATGAAGTTTGAGGAGTTACTACTGTGAGCTGTCTGCACCACCCAGATGAACACCCTAGTAGCAATCATCAGAAGCAAATACATACCAGTTCCTCAGCCCAGTCCTAACTTAAAGCCAGGCTCAATGGGTGGTGTAAATTTATATGCTGGCCTCCAAACTGCAGGGACTGTGAAGCAGCACGTCTGGCTTCTGCTGCCTCTGTTAGAGGTCAGCGACAGCTGTTCCTGCAGAAGCCCAGCACCCACTGCCACTGTTTGAGGCACCTTCAGAGCTGAGCTGCACAAGACCAAGAGCACTGTGATCGCTTTTCAACAAACCTTTCTCCCAGGAGTTGTGAAGCCTACTTGTAACCATGAAGATTTTCAAAAGACAAACAGTGAAAGAAAGTGAAAAAGCAGACAAGCAAGAGAACGTACTATCTGGAGGGGGGAGAAATTAGTTATTGGCAAACACCTGAAATGTTCACAAAGTTTATATTCAAGACAAATGGTATGAATAATAGCAATAATTATTTTATCCTAAACCCCTCTTCTCCAGAGAGAAAGTACAACAGCGTAACTACAGCAAACACGTTCTTCATGTTCTTTACATCTTAAAACTCACAGTCATAGTCTAGTGAGCAACACAAGCGAGTTCCTCAGAGTCTGAGAACACACTAGATATTATATTTAGGTATTAACTGCCCTAAAATAAAGTTAGGCATGTCATATAGTGGCACACTTTAAAAAAAAAAAAAAACCAAAAAAAACCAACAACTGCTTTGGCAAATTGAGCAGTTTTCATTGTAGATATTTTTAGTTCCAACAGACTTGCCATCAGGTTCCAACCTTCTGCCTAAAAATTTATTCTAATTCAGCATCTCAAGCCTGTGATTTCAAATTAATCCTGCAATGCTGAAATATAAATCATAATCACCTTGATTTTGTGCTATTTGGCTGCTATTATTTGAAGACAGATTTTCCAACCCTCATACCTGACTTAGGCAGAAAACCTAATTTGATCAAAAGTCAGACGTTTAAAAAACTATACATGTTTACACCATTTTTTTTTTCTCCAAAGGAAAAAGGTAAGGAAAGCCTTATTTTAAAAGCGTTTAAAAGAAAGGCTATTTTAGAAGCTTACAGCTCATCATCATTTAATAGTTGGACTCAATGATCTTAAAGGTCTTTTCCAACCAAAATGATTCTATGATTCTATCATTAAAAAAATAAAGAAATAAAAAATTATTTAAAAAAACCCACAAAAACATACCCACAGACTCCAAACCCCAAAATCCTACAGAGATGTTATATTCCAATATATACCTGTTCCTTCACCACCTGCACCCCCCAAAGGACATTATATATGCTGCAAGCAGAATACTCCAATACACAGACCCTCAGCTTGAACTAATATGACCATTCTTTTTATATTTCCTTGTGTTTACCTGTGACTGTTCTCTCTCTTCCTCTCTGTAGAGAGGTGGGTTGCAAGAATTAAAGGATGTGGTATGTCTCATCAAAACCAGAATTAGTCAAATTGTTTGTCTGGATTTTATTCTCACATCACTGAGCACTTACTAAAAACAGCTGGATTGTTGAAGTATATAAGCAGCTCACTAGTTAAGAAACAAGATGAGAGTTACTAAACTAAAACTAAATACCTTGGATTGATTTATTCTATACTGAAGCAGCATTGATAGCAAAAACATCAGGGTATAACACTATTACATTTCAGTTCCCTAGAAGATTTTTCTCTTCTAAGCAGCAAGGAGATTTTAATTTGATTTTTTTTTTTTTAAGTTGGTCATAAATCTCTCCATGACCTTTAACTTAACATACATTCAGGTAAAAAAAATTAAAACAGAAAGAAAAATCGTAACCTGTGATTGCTACATATATCTTAAACCAATATTTCGAGTCCAAAATTCTTTAATTCTCCAGGAGCTTTGACTATCCTCCCTGTAGCCCTTGTGCCCATGAGCAGTTTATTATTTACACTGACTCAGGTTTTACTGACTGCAATTAAGAATGCCTGAGGGATAGTTTCATCAATATTCCTCCTCTTGAGCGACTGTCATTTTCCTTCCAGCCTCAATGCCAGGTTTCCTTTCAAGTCTCACTTGCATGCACAGGAATTCAGCAAACCAGCTTGATAGTCAGTAGTAGCATAGGCATTGCTAAATCAGGAAAATTATCAGGATGAGGATAAAATTAGCTTTATTTTATCCAAAAGGTGTGCTTTCTATATTTATCTGAACACTGCAGACTGACTCTAGCTGACTACCAAGATGATTGAGAGAGGTCAAAATGTCTTCTCGTATGTCTATGACTGTGCACTATTTTGGACAGTTGCAAGCAGACATACCAATCATTAAAATTTGCTTGCATGCAAAAACAACCTATAGTGAGTCAAAACAAGAGGAATAATTAAAAAAACCCCTAATTTCATGATTCTCAAGGACAAAAAGACCTGAGGCTGAGTGTACATATATTCAGAAGAGTTCTGTGACAGTGAGCCTCCTCCTTCACATATCAAAGTCATGTTGAAATATGGTATTTTAATACTTTCTAGCTTAACCAAAGCTAGGCCTAAAATAAGACAATTCACTTCACAATGGGGACGAGAGGCTAAGAGATCTGCAGCTACTGCAGAAGTTGCGAAATAAAAGCTACTTCAGCCTCAAAACAGAGAGATGGCTATGCTAATACATCTATTGGGACAGAAATTAATCAAACCTTGTACACAACTGCACTTGCTCCATGAAGAAGGAAGTTGGCACATTACTGGGTAAAACCTAAAGAGGAAAATCTAGTTACATGTTTAGGCTGATCAAGTAATTAGATTTGATTGTTACCTTGGCAGTTACCTCATGACATTCAGAAACAGAAGAGACGACTTATGTCCATCTCTCTCAACCATGTTCACCTCTCAGTTACTGCTCTCTAACATGCATTTACCATCTTGCAGTCTAATTTTAAAGTCTGAACAATGGGTTTCTATCATTTTTCGTGGGAGATCATTCCAGAACCTAAAAAATCTCAAAGTTAATGCTATAAAGAGCTACTGCATGACCACTGAGTTCTACTACCTCAGAAATGCATGTGCTGGTAGATGCTATTACAGGCTTAGATGATTTATTTTCCTATTAAACATTTTTGTCAGCCATTACATCCATGTCCCTCACGTGCAATGAAGCAATTTTTATACAAGAATTTCCCTTACTCTTCTTACTAACACCTACGTATCACCACGGGCAACAGACAGCAAAACATTAGCTTTTCTTGTGCTAAATTTTAAGTTTACAGATGATATAAAACAGCGGATCCTTTTGGAATTCAAGTTAAGGTTCCCCCCCCCCCCAAACCAGTACAGCACTTCCAAGTACATGCTTGACGTGGTTTAGGCCCAGCCGGCAGCTGAGCGCCACGCGGCCGCTCACTCACTCCTTCCCCAGCATGATGGGGAGGAGAAGTTAACAAAAGGCTTGGGTCGAGATAAGGGAGAGCTCACTAATTATCGTCACAAGCAAAACAAACTGAACTTAGAAAAAGGGATTCATCTAATTTATTACTAAACAGAATAGAGCTATGAAAAAAAAAATAACATCAAGTCTTAAAACACCTCCCCCCACCCCTCCCACCTTCCCGGGCTCAACTTCACTCCCGGCTTCAACCTCCTCCCCCCCTCAGCGGCACGGGGAGGGGGGCGGCGGTCAGTGCAGCGCACGTTGTTTCTGCTGCTTCGTTGTCCTCGGGGGGAGGACTCCTCTCATCGCTCCCTGCTCCAAAATGGAGTCTCTCCCACGGGCTACAGTCCTTCCCGAACTGCTCCGGCGTGGTCTCTTCCATGGGGTGCAGACCTTTAGGAGAAAACTGTTGCAGCATGGGTCTCCCACGGGGTCACAAGTCCTGCCAGCAAAACCTGCCCTGGCGTGGGCTCCCCTCTCCACGGGTCTACCGGTCCGGCCAGGGACTTGCTTCAGCCCGGGCTTCCCACGGGCCACAGCCTCCCTCGCGTGCCTCCACCTGCTCCAGCGTGGGGTCCTCCACAGGCTGCAGGGGAACAGCCTGCTTCACCATGGTTTTCACCACGGGCTGCAGGGGGATCTCTGCTCCGGCGCCTGGAGCACCTCCTCCTCCTGCACTGACCTTGGTGTTACATTTTCCACTTCCCCCTTCTTAAATGTTATCGCAGAGGCGCTGATTGGCTTGGCCTTGGCCAGGGGCGGGCCCATCTTGGAGCTGGCTGGCATTGGCTCTATCAGACACTGTGGAAGCTTCTAGAAGCAACTCACAGGAGCCACCCCTATAGCCCATGCCCCCACCCGCTACCAAAACCTTGCCACGGAAACCCAACACAATGCTTTAACAATAAGAATTTTAATAACACTATGACACCTACAGATGCATCTTTCTTACAGATCTCAGAACAAATAGCATTTAATTATCCTTAAAGACATAAGTCCTTTCACTTGTGGTCATACATCTACATGCTAGCTTGTCCTTTGAAGCTCCTTTTATAGTCACTGTTAAAAAGAGTTGATACCTCAGGACACTATCATTTGTTTCATTTTAGGCACCTATATATGGGAGAAAGAGACCAGATCCTCCAAGTCCCAGGAGTGCCTGAGTGACCAGCTCAGACACAGATGCCTTTCATGCAGGTGTTTACGTGGTGTTAGCAGATTGTTAACAAGGGTTAATCTGCAATCACTGGACAGAAAGTATCCTGCCATATACATTGCCTAGCAAATAAAGTCTGAGAGGTCGGATGACTGTTGGTGCCAACCATGGAAACAAATATTTCTTGAAAGTTTTCCCGAGAGAAAAAACATTTTAGAAAGTTAATTGCCTGTTCTTGTTAATGTTACCTCCGTGTTCTTTGTCAGTCCTACAGCAGGAACATGATGTCTTCCTCCGCTTGACAATTTTTATTCTATACCTACTTGGCCTGGATGATCCAGAGATAAAGGTTTCCTTGTACTGTGATCAATACACAGACTCACATCCCATTTCCGCCTCAATCACCTGTGTGCCCTGGAGTCTGCTGCAATTACTGAAAGCACAGTTAAGAGAACCTGAAGAAGTTCACCAAATATATTTTGGAGATGTAATGAAAACCGATGAAATTGGATATGAGCTACCTCTATTAGCTGCCATTGTGGTGAGCTTGTTCTTTCTGCCATGGGTGAGAGAAAGAAAAGAGAGCGGGGGAGGGAAGGAAGAAGCTGATACAGAGAAGCTTCTCCACAGATTGTGGGAAGGAGGAGTAATGATATCTTTGAATGAACACAAAATACACCAGAGACTATGGAGTGGTAGCATAGGACATAAAAATCAAAGGGGAAGAATGGGGGGCAGGGAGAGTTGGGGAAGCACATAACAAATTAGTAAGTTCAGAAACTTGCATCCAAAAAACAAACCCCCCCCAAAAAAACCAACCTGTGACTAAAAAAAAAAAATTGAAAAAACCCAAATCCAGGTTTCACACGAACAGAAGACTGAAGGGTTAAGCAAGAGACAGAGCACAACTGAAGACTTAGGAAGTTACAATACAAGACAGGAAGTAAACATCTTGGAGAAAAATTTTAGGAATATATCCTTTCTTTAGAATAACTCAAAACGATCCAACCAAAACTCACCCCTTTCTATAGGATGCTACTCTATATAATAATGTTCATCAAAACCAAGGTGCAACCATTCTAAGACTCGCTGGGGTTCACTGGTTGCCCAGTTGCTACCACTGAGAGTTTGTTACAGGACTTTGGCTCAAGAATAAATAAAGACAAGCTACCCACAATTTAACTTGAACTGCAAATAATTTGTGTGGGAGAAAGAACATTTGCTAAGTTGTCTTGGCTCATTCAGAAGTAAGAAGAGAAAACCTTCTTAAATTTAAACTTGATTTAGGTCTATTAGATGGGAACAGAAGACTGGCAGAAAACATAGGTCATGGAGGCATACGTACCATGGAAACAAGTAACCATAGACTAACTTCTATTCAGGAGCTGAAAGTTACTTTACATCATAAAGTTTTCACTAAGAATCGTTAGAATAAATTAAGGTAAATAAAATTTTAGATTGTAAAGCACAAAACATGTATTATAATTAGATTATGTTTAGCTTTGGAAACGTCATTCAGAGGAAATAGTATAAGTCGTAGCATAGGTCTCACTTTAAATGAGATCAAACAAAATAATAGTATAATAGTGAATAAACTCATACTGAGGGTGAGGGGCATTAGGTAACCTAATGAAGGAGGTCTTTTCCATTGCTAGCTTCCACGATCCAAAAGAGAAAACCCAAACAGCTGATGGAATTCTTCATAAAGACATGAATACAGAAAAAAAATGCAAGGATTTTGTTGCCACATGAGGTATTAGAAAGGCTCCAACAAGAAAACGTTCGTTTCTATTTGCCTTTTCAGAAGGACTACATGCTAAACTATTAAGAAGGTGTTGGTTATGCCATGCATAATCAAGGTTACTTGATTACAACATTCATGTTAAGCAAAACCAAAAAAAAACCCTAAAAATACTTTCTCAATGACATTTTAAAATTTTACAAAACTGTAGCACTTTTGGATTATATATCTCCTGTCAAATACCTCCTTCAGGCTAAATGTTTCAAGAAAATTAATTCAGAAACTTCAGAAAGCAAAAATTACAGTAAAAATACTTTGATTTAAGGACAGTGTTACAGCTCATCCACTGAATTTTCCTAGCATACTTGGACTTTGGAATAAGATTTTTAATTTAGCAGGCAGCTCTCCCCAGCATCAGAAAATTTCTGTCATCCATATTTTGAAAGCATTGTGAACTTGTAAAATGAACATGCAGAACCTAAATACACTCAATTTACACCCATTCAATGGAGAGCTACTACGAGTTGGCAGCTAGGCTACTAAAGAGAATAGGTCAGACTGCCTAGGAAAAACACACAGGCTGAAAATACAGGGAGGAGGAAGAACCAAAAACTGCAGGAACGTAATGCTGAGTTTGCACTAAGTGCTAAGAGAGAAAGAGACAGTGAATGTCACAGAAGTCCAAGGGACTAGGGTACTCCTGTAAGAATTAGAGGCAGCAGACAAGAACCCCTCCCAGTGATAAGAGCCCAGGTCCGCCACTGCCTGAATGCTTAACCCAGCCAGTGGCCCTATATAGAAAGAGCACACATTTTCCACCTGGTATTTCCTCACAGTTATTTTTTGATACCACATTACAGCAAATATAATAAAGCTTTACACAGCCTTTGAACATAGACTATTTACCCTCAGAAGAAGGTTCCAAACAATATAAAGGTTCCCTGAGTTTAAAAGTTTAAGACTCCTAAAGAATAGGAACGATTTTATACACCCATCTTTTTTCATTTCCATACATCTTCCCATAATCAGTATTTCCCATTAATTAGCTAAAGACAACTTAAACACAACATCACGTATGCATTTCCCACCATTTCTGCATTCAGACTCCTCATGCGCTTCTCAGCAGTTTTCCCAGAAAGTACCTTCCCCAAAATCAGAACTCTTTCCCTCAAACCCCAGGAAGCACATAACCCTGAATAAGACTGAATAAGACACAGCTTCACAGAGTAAGGAAAAAAAAAAATCATTCTCTGTTACCTCTTTGATCACCACAAGCTTCTAACACTCCTCCCACATTCCCAGGCTGCATCTGAAAAACTACACATGCCCCCACCCATCTGGGCACTGATTGCCATAAGTACCCCCAAAACACCCATGCTCCCCCTGCCTGGCACAGACCCTTCACAGCTGCCAGCTCTCAGAGTGCCTCAGAGATTGCGCCAAAGAGCATGAAATCCAAAATCCTGGGCTCCTTGAATTATGGCTCTAATTTTTTAATGTGAAGTGTTCTGAACTTCTGTTCCATATGCAAAATGGGGATCACATTACCACCTTATTAAAGAATAGAGGAAAATAACAGTCAAATATTAATATTCATTAAGCTCTCAGATGGTCTAAGGATAAACCCCATGGAAAAGCCTATTGCTTAATAATTCTGTTCCTAGGAAAGCACTTGAAGGACTTGCAGTGAGTATAGGCATGAGGTCAGGCACAGCAAAAACACAAGTGTAACAGCATACTGAATAAGCACAAGTCATGCAGTCACCAGCATCAAAACATGCAAAGGTTATTCCTAGAGCTCCAGTAGGCCACAAGCAAACCTGTAAAGGCCTGGGTGTCTCTGGGGTGTTAGAGCTACTCAAAGTTGCATCTCTTGTGGCCTAATGGGCACGCTTTCTACACCCACTGCTCCCACCCATTGTGTGGCCTTAGGAAGCCATCCAAACTTTTTTGTACCTTAGTTATGCATATGTATTAACAGCTAATGTTACCTGGTCCTAATGAGGCATTCTTAAGACTTATTTGTATTTCTGTTATTTTAGAAAATCAATGCTTGAACAATCTTCTTACTACTACTCACCTTAAAAATGTTTCCTAATGAAACTGCTGTGTTTCTGCTATCTGCTCACACACAAACCTGCACTAGTGTCCTGTACATGGCACGTGCTGCTGTAAGAAAGCCATAATGCTAAGCTGGGATAAGCTTTTCTTTTGGCCTTTAATATTTACTGATATAAAATTATATTTGTCAACTTCAAGTCCAGAGGAGGGCCATGAAGCTGATCGGAGGGCTGGAGCACCTCTCCTATGAGGACAGGCTGAGAGAGTTGGGATTGTTCAGCCTGGAGAAGAGAAGGCTCCGGGGAGACCTAATTGCAGCTTACCAGTACCTGAAGGGGCCTACAGGAAAGATGGTGAGGGACTGTTTATCAGGGAATGTAGTGACAGGACAAGGGGTAATGGATTCAAGCTGAAGGAGGGTCGATTTAGATTAGATGTTAGAAAGAAATTCTTTACTGTGAGAGTGGTGAGGCACTGGGACAGGTTGCCCAGAGAGGTTGTGGATGCCCCCTCCCTGGAAGTGTTCAAGGCCAGGCTGGATGAGGCTTTGGGCAGCGTGGTCTAGTGGAGGGTGTCCCTGCCCATGGCAGGGGGGTTGGAACTAGATGATCTTTGAGGTCCCTTCCAACCCAAACCATTCTATGACTCTATGATTCTATGAACTATTCCTGTGAACTTACATATAAGCAGCTTCATTTGCATATAGCTGGAGCCACATAAGATTAAGCCTGTGACTGCACTGGCTGGATCATTATTCCATAAAGATGAGCACCTGGACTGAGGGGCTCAGAGCAGCAAGTCACTGAGGGCTTAGACTTGTGGAGGTTTCATCATGTTTTAATTAGTTACTGAGTACAGCTGAGCAGAAATATTCTAACCCATTGCAAATGAAAGGTAAAATACCTCAGCCTAAATATCTTCTACTGAGAGTTAAGCTAGAAGAATTTATTTTGCATCTGTTGTCATCTGCTAAGCCACAACACAGCTGTGTATACCTGAGTCCCACATCTCAGCTGCCTGCACAGTACTGAGGGCAAATTGTCTTTGAAAGACGTGTTCTTAGTTCAACTATTTTCTTCAGAAAATGTTTCATAATCAAAATGTTACTGTAGAAATCAGTGTAATTTAGAAAAACTTAGGGCTGTTAGAGAGTTTTATACAGACAGTGAGGGAAGGAACATATTTAATTTTACAGATCAAAGGACTTCATTGAAGAATATCCCTGAATGCAAAGGTATTAGCATTACTTTTGATGGTCTGTAACCCAAGTAAGGGTGTTTATTCATTGTCAAATGTTGCAAAATGAAGACAAAAACTTTGCATAACTCTCTAAAAGTGGGATAACAACTGGGGGGAGGCAAAGGGGGGGAAAAAAAAAGCCCTATACGCTCAGTTGATAAAATTCAAGTTCAGAAAGATTGTGTTTCTTGTTAATAAGAGAAATACACTTGTCATTTCACAGAAGAAAAATACTGGTTATATATGTTTAACCTCAGGCTTTTAAAATAGCCATTTCAGCAAGCTGTTGCCTCACACATACTGACCTTGGTCCTAAAGTCTCCAAGCTCTTTATGATAATCAACAGGCTGAACTGTGAGAGTTAGGTGACAGATTATTTTCCCCAGTTTAAAAATAAAAAAAAAAAAAGCAGTCCTCAAAAGAGAGATGCTGCTATTGTTCAACCGAGCACAATAATGACTATATCTTAATTGGAAAAAGGAAAAATCTCATGTATTCACAGATGCAGCGAACTTATTGGAATTGTACACGACGTGGAATTTGGAGACTTTACTCCAAAGTTACCTAATCAAAATCAGCTTCGTCCCCACATATCGTCTCATATACCTAATATGACTACAGTGATATAAATAGTCTGTACCACCTTGTCTTTGTCAGGATTTGAGGTTTTATGTCCAAATTTACTATTGCAATGAACAATGCAGCCCAAGTAGCAGTTTTGGAAAAGAAATGAGGAGGAACTAAAGGGAACCAAATCTTCAGCAAAACATTGCTATCTGAGCCACTGCTATGACTTCCATCATTCTCACTTTCAAAAAAAAATAGGAAATGAGATCTCTAACAGCAGATTGTCTTACTGTCACGACCTGTATCCACTCAAGAGGTGGGACCTCCTACTGCACACCTAAATGCCTTTCCAAGCACCGATGCAAATGGAATCTCATTATTAGCAAGTCACTGAAACTTTTTGCTGCTCTACCTAAATGTTTTGTGAAGAGCTGTCACACCCATCCAGAGTCACTGACCCTCCTGTCTCAGGTATGATGGAGTCAGCTTTTACGACACAGTATTATCCCTTTTTAATGTTTTTATATGCTGTTGTTTAGCTACCCTATGACATTTTGTAGCAGGGATTTAATTTCCTAATTAAATTTTCTGACATTCTACCAGATGGCTGTAAAAAAAAAAGAAAAAAAAAAACAAACACACAAAAAACCCCTATGAAAAAGTTGTCAGTTCCTGTTAAAGTTTAGAAGAGTGTATTGGGCCTGAACTAGTTTAAGTAGCAGGAGCTGCAGCGGAGCCAAGTGTGGAAGGGCAAGAACTGCCCCAGGCCGGTCACAACCAATTCCAGATGGCTCCAATACTGATGTAAAGCAATTTACTGAGCTCCAAAACCTCAGTTGTGGGTGACACACGCTGTGGCAGGGACACCTCCGAGGGACCGCAGCCATGGGTGATCTGAGGAGCAGCAGACAGAAACAGTTCTGCGCTGACCCCGGCCCCCTGTGCCACCCATTGCCTCCCCAAAGGAACTGGGGTGAACTGGGAGTGACAGGCAGCAAAAACTGAGGGAAGCTCAGCTTAGGAAGTGGAGAGGAAAGGCATTTGACTTCAGCTGAGTCTGGGGAAGGTGGGGGACAGGTCTTTTCCTCAGAGTTTGTTTTGTTGTGCGCATTTTGCTCTTTCTGAATACTCAAATCAGCAATTAGAAGTTTGTGTTAGTTGGCAGTAAGACAGAGTAAAAATTCCTCAAGTTGATTCTGGTCTGCCCACGACAGAATCCATAATGCTGCATGCACCTCAGTACCAATCCATACCAACCCTTCTGCACCTTGCTGTGAATTGGCCACAGGGATCACAGCTCACACAGTGTGTTGACTACATCAATCATACAGACAATTCTTTGAAAAAGAAACACTGAGGTAGTTCTTTTCCAAAAAGCTCATGTCTTGAATTTTTTAAACCTGCTTTTTAAATTACTTTTCAAAAGAGTCTTTTTCTTAGTGCTGACTATTTACAAAGGCATATTTTCCCTAAACAAACTCATCCTTGATCCCCATTTAATTCACAATTACTGGCATTTCTGAAATTAGTGAACACCTACAATTCAATGGCCTCATTGAGCTATTCCAGGTTTAGAAGTGGGAGCCGATTTCTCATCTGTCATTCATCATCACCATTAAATTCTGTTTGAGCACCTTCATTGATTCCACATCTGGAATTTTGCATACTAAGTAAATTTTATTATAAAATCAGGTTCTGCTCTCCAGTGTAACTGTAAGAAAATAACTCATAAGAGGCAGGGAAACCATTTTAGCTGTAGACTCACTTCAGTAATAAAATTCAAAGTCTCACAGGCTTCCTGGTGGATTACTGTTTAGATCAAGTGTGTTTTGGCAGACTTACACGTTTAATCACCCCCAGAGAACCAAACCCTCCTTTAAAATACAGTTCTTCTTGCTATCTGGAGCCAGAAATAACAGACAAAAAATTCCAGAGAGATTTGTTTTCAGTTTGGACTTGTGGTATACTAGAATGCAGTATAGAGGGATTTGTATTACTGAGACGAAGACATTTAGATAGTCATGAAAATGGATCTTTACTGTACATTACACCAAGAAAGTATTTTGTTTCCTTACCTAGTCAAGACAAATGTGTATGTACACTGTATAGAAATCAATTGAAAATGTATAAAATACAGTGCTTTATGCGTTTATTTTTCACCTCTCAGTTTGTAATTATATGGTCCTATATTTCTGTAAATATCTTGAAAATATTACCCTTATTGTGTCTTGAAAAGAGAAAGATGTTGGTAAGTGAAAATGGCTAGTGAAGAATTGAGACCTGATGAGCTTGAATACCTTAACTAAGTCACAAAGTACTTTGTAGGGCATTCATGAAAAAAGCTTGGATTTTCTAAGGTCCAATTCCCCTCTTCTGTACAAAGCCATCCACATTGTAGCTTCACTCCATGCAATGCTATCAGCAGCATAGCATCTGTTTGCAGAGACAAAGGCCTACCTTATCAGAGGTTTTCAGGCATGTACCTTCTAATTAGTTGCCTAACTCTCAATGAAATTAATAGAATATAAACACCTAAGGAGTGTAAGGTACTTTACCTACATCCCACTCCCTAAAGAATCCAAGTACAAAGAACAGTCATTATAATTATCAGTCAGATGATGAATGCCCAGGTAAGAAGCATGTGGCCTTGTGAAGTGTAAGTGAAGTCCTTTAAGTACATTTTATGTGAGTGAAGAAAATGCACATATGTAGCGGTAAAGCCTGGCCACACTTATAAAGACTTTCCTCTTTAATCTAGGGTTGAAAGCAACCTAACATTGCAATAGCAACCAGTTATCTCTACGCTCTCCTATGCCTGCCAGCAACCCTGTCTCTATCTCTACTCATCAGAGGCACAATACTGGATTAGAAGGATCTTTGGTCTGACCAAGCACAGCTTTTCTTGGGTTCTGTATTTTCTCTCCGTATTTGATACTCCAATCTGCATGGGGATTTCTATCCACTTGAGAGTCTATATTCACAAGTCTGAAAGGACCTATGGTCCAAAGGAGAGTTTGCTGAATGCAGACTTCAGCAGTGACAGACATCTAAGGCATGAGATGTCCAAATTGACTGAACCACTGTAAGGTACATCATTGTCTTGTTTTTCATTATTATCACAGCTAACACTGAACTGTTTGGTTAACCTAGATCAAGTTCCTAGTCATCTTAAAAAAGATCACAGCATTCAGTCTTACACAGCATTTTTTTACCAATGTTTTCCATGAATCTCTGTAGCATCCACCTTTCCAGACACCAAATGATATTTTTGTCTCTATATTGCTCCCATGTCAAAAGCTCCTCATTTGCAAATGGCAAGCTCTCTACAAGGCAGCAGGCTCAAGTTCAGCAAATTGTCATCCTTCAGGTTATTCCCCACCTTCTGACAATAAAATCTTACCTTCATCAGAGAGCTTTCAATTCCCTCCTTACTTACAGGAGATAGAAGCCTTATACTCCTCCCAACAACAGGTTTTCATCTTCTTTATGCTCATGATAGATTTCAGCTTTCTTCCCTCCAGCCCTGCCAATTCCCCTAATTATCTTTCAGTGGTGCTAGGAGCTCCTGCATCTATCACTCCCAGTCACTGTCATAGTTCAGCATTGCTGCATCAGCTATCTACCTTCCAGTTTACGGCACTGACTTTGGGAACCACCTCTCACAGCCAAGTACATTACTAAATAACTCTCTTCTCTTTCTAAGCAACTCCTGCATGCCACTTCCAGCTGTCCTCCTTGCTATTCATAGTCCTGATACCACACAACTGATTTCTAAAGATGTAACACCCCACATACAGTTGCTGTCAAATATTACACACACCTTCTAACAAATCTTGGTAACTTCAAAATATGTTTCTCTGTTCTTGCTCTTCAGTGCAAATTTCTACTTGCTGCACAAATCCTGTTGTGCCCTGAAACCAGTATCATGGGCTTGATTTTAAAAAATCATGGTACCTTTATGAAAGCTACAAGTGGATTTGAAGCACCCTGCTACCACTAGCCTGTTAATTTGATGCAGTATTCAGACTTAAGTATTTGCCTTACAGTGACAGGTAGAGTTACCTGTATGTCTTTAATGTACACACTCTGTGAACAATTAAGGAAGGACATGTAAACAGTCCCAGCAAATCCCTGGAATAACTCATGTACATAAAGTTACTCATGGATGTAATGATTTGTAGAAAGAAGACCATATTTTATAGATTAGGACCATTTCCTAGAATGCCTGGTACTGTTTTGAGCCATGGGATGCTAAATTATATCAATGTGTTATTTTTTTTAAAGAGTTGAAAAGATAAGGAAATTACTGTAAATCAAATAAAATGTTTCTGAAGGCCATTATTTTAAACTTATTTGACTATTGAATAAGATAACTCTGACAGGATGCCGAATAGAAAGCTTTCTTTTTCAGGCTGTTGTTAATGTTTCACATATATTTCCAAGTATATTGTTTTAAATTATCAAATGTAGTTTCTCCAAGAGGAACAGTGATTTTTCTTCTTCAAGGTGGTCAATAAAAAAATGATGAGTTTCATTTAGTGGAAGAAGTGGAGTCTTTGCTATTTCTCTTGTATTCCTCTTTTTATTTTGCTTTCTTGCTCACTCTTACACATGTATGAATGGGCATTGCATATGTGAAGGGGCAAACAGAAGACTGACAGGTTAACTTTGTTCTATCCTGCTGCATTTAGTACTCTCAGTACTCTTCCAATACCTGCAGTATCTACTGATTTCTGCATAGTGCCTATAAGTCTTAAAATGATTGCTATTAATGACTGGCAACATGTGTCTGAGGTACCTGACTTAAGGCTGAAAATATTTTTCAGTTCTATTCCCTGTATTATTAATTCAGCATGTATAACTTCTTAAGGTATCTCTTCTACTTTTAACTTTTCCCAATCGTATTGCACTCCACTGGGTTGCTAATAGAGTTGATTCTTTAAGCCTTGATCCAAAGCACAGGGAAGTCTGTAACAAGACTCCCATCAACTTCAGTGTGTATTCAGTAGACACTTAATACCTTTTTAAAGTGCTTTGTGATCCTTTAGTTGACATGTGACATTTAAACAAAAAGTTATAAATTTGTTTTCCCTTACTTTGTTATTGATGTTTCATGCTATATATCAAAGAATGAACTCACATAACAAAGGAAAATAAATTTTAAAAAAAATCAAGCACAAGACTAGAATCTATTGCTTTCTCTATATATGTCAGCATTAAATCACAGAGGAAATATAGCAATTATGTTAGCAAAGGCTAGATCTTGGTTTTTCACACATCAAACATTTTGATAGCTTGACAGTTTGCTTTGCATTGTCCATGAACTATTCTAATATTTACCTAAATATTAAGTAAATATTTAGCTAGCTCAGAATAATTTTTGTTTTATCATAATTAGAAAATACTGGGAAAATATTATGGGAAAAGCATACTGTCTTACATGGTAGAAAGTAGTATGAGACGCATAATTCCCAAAATAATTGTTCTTCTTGGGACTTTCATAATATGGCATTTGCAGTGGTCAAACTGACACACTGATAAATATAGCCAGGAATGATTTTTATATCTGATTTCTTTAAAACCAGTATTTTCATAATATCATCACACACAACCTAGTGTCAGGGACCTGAGAGGTCCGAAGACCATTGGCAGAGAGTGGGAATTGCAGGTGAGGTGGTCAGAGCAATCGAAGCCTATGGATGCCCTCTGAGCCCTGGCACTCAATACTCTCATCGGAGTCTTCAGTCCACCCCATGTGAAAGGGGTGGTGGAATTGTTCCAACAACAGGAAAAGAAACAGCTTTTGACCTGGAGTATATTTCCCATGTACGCACAACTGTGCTTCTAGCTTGTGTAGCCATATCTGAGCTACTCTAAAGCTGGTTAAGAAAAGGGAGTGAGGAGACAAAAAGCTGTTGATGATCATAAATAATTCATATGAATTGGCTTCTGCAAGCAGAGCAGGACTAGCAGCATGCAGCTTAGCTTGGGCTAAGAGCCCAAACATTAACTCAGCTTGGATAATTTTACAGCAAGCACTGATTTCTCAGCTTCCACATCTAAAGTGGCCATCAGTACCAAAGCAAGCATGCTTAATGCTAATGTAGGGTTATTGGTGCTGAACGGCATTCACAGGAGTACACAATAGTTTGTGATTCTTAATCCAGGACTAGGAAGTGGGTTTTACTGTTTATTTTGTTGGCTCAGATTATCTCTCACTCCCTAATGTTTTGGGGCTTCTTGGTCATTTCCAGGCCATCTTCCCCTTGTCTGTTCTAAAAAATGAAGTCTATGACCCATCATGGATGAGTGCTGAACATGTTCTTAGGACTCATAACTGTTAAGGTGTCACAGCTATTCAGGATACACCTGAGGAGTCTATAGCTCCTCTCCTTCCTTGTCTCTGCAACTGCACCGCACATGTATTCGGGTATTGCTTGAAGTAGAAATAGCTGTACAGCTGCACAGCCATGCCCATCTCTTCCCATTTGGATTAGGGCACCATTCCTGCCTGACGTATGGCTTTCCAGCCATCCTCAGACTTTTCTTTCTGGCTGTGAGATTTTTGCGGTTAGGAAAGATTATTTTCTTTTTTTTGCTGGAGAAACTACTACTTTAGGTTTTATAAATACCAAAGTCCCGTATATTGTCAGTGGTGAATATTTCTTCTAAGAGCAGAAGCTTTTGAAATTTTATTTGCATTTAAAAAAAACAACAAGAAGCTACATGAATTCTATTCCATACAGAGAAAAATATCATTACTGTTTGATAGACAAAACAGTAAAAATTCAGATTTTGTGGCCTTTTTCCTTCGGAGAAGACATCTATTTAGCACTATATATTTCATTGATGCAGTCCTGTTTATTTGCAGAGACCATGAACCTCACTGTAGAAGGAAACAAACAACAAGAGGCAATTTATTTGCTCCCTCTTTCAAAGCGGGAGTGTTCCAAAGTTTTTTTATTTTCCCACTTGACCTTTGCTGGGCCAGATTACCATCCTTTCTCTTACTGTCTCCATGGCCCTTTGCTGCATTTTCTGTTTGCTTCACCCAGTGACTGGTACTCACAGCATCACCAAAGGGCATCAAAACTCTCCTTTTATGTGCAGTTTATTATACAGATAATAAGTACAGATATTCTTGATATTCTTATATAAGCTTTTTGTCTATGTACACATGAAGATGCCACAAAGCTCTTGGGTTTTCAGTTTTCAAGAGTGCTAAACCTGTGTCTAACCCAATTTATTGTTCATTGAATCTATCTAGAAGGCAAGCATTTTTCCAGCTCTTAAAATTTTCCAGTTCTTGTATAGGCTCTTGACTGGGTGACAAATCTGGGCCTATTCCAAAAACCTAGATGCTGAAGGGGGAATTAAGTTTTCACTGTTACTTAATTCTATCTACTAGAATTTCTAGTCACTACTTACAGTTTATAATTTACTTGCCTTAAGTAGCTTTTCATGTTATTCAGTGTCTCTGTCATTAGATTACTTTTACAAAATGTTTCCTATCATATTATTCAATCTTTAACCTTATTATAATTGTGTTTCTTTTTAACCATCTCTTAACATCACTTACCCTTTGTTTTATGCCTAGCACCTATTGCTGCATGGTAATTTCCTCTGAAGTATGTCCGGGTTTTGCCCTCCTGCCAAAATTATATTCTGCTGCCAGTTCCCTGGAAATACAATGTTTTTGCAATGTTTCTATAGCCATGGAGTAGATCCCATTTGAAGTTTTTACTAGAAGTGACATTTTTGGTATTTATAAGTAGTCTGAAAATTTTCTCAAAATTATGTTGTGAGTTTGGAACATTGAAAAGACAAATTAGTAGAAAAGATTTGGGGAGTGGGTTGGGTTTGTTTTTTCATAAGTTTGTCTCTGTCACTGATTTTTACAAGTCTACAATGTGATTAGGTCATCCACGGATCATTTTTCATTGTCAGGACTCTGGTTTAGACCTCTGGTCCAATTTTCAGAAAAAAAGATGAAATTTTAACTTTAGTTTTACATAAGATTAAAATGTTTACTTCCAGACACAGGCAAGCTAAAGTACTTTGAAAAGTCAAGAATGAAGTAGACATTAATAATCAGCATAACCTCTACATAATACAGTAATTGAAAATTTACTTTGCATATAAATGCTTCTCTTGCATTACTTATCATTTTAAACTACTAAGGAATATGGGTCTTATAAGAGATGATATACAAACCCAAGTGCTATTATTGTAGTATTATTTTATATAATCTCCAGCTGAACGAGTGTTTCTGATGTTCAGTCTACATCCTAACTCTTTAAAATCCTTGTTGTCAGAAAGTAAGAACAGATCCTTATCTGCTCTTTTTTGGAAACCGTTTAATGATTTGCAACCTTTAATTGGGTCTTATCACATTTCTTTTATTGTATTTCTTTGTGAAAACTTATAAAAGGAAAAAAAAAATTGCTGTATTTTTGAAATGGATCCATATGTGCACTTACTGCAGCCAAATACATAAATTTCTACCAGAGTCTTTTTAAAAGTGAAGGTCAAGGATATCATCTTATAATTGGAGTTGGTAAAGAGGACTTATATTAAAACAGCCTAGGAGTGTTCATTCTTTCATGTCACTATGACTTGAGACCATCAGATATGTAGTTCATATTCGTTTGAAGTATCTACAACCACCTGAGGCGGCTACCATAACTTGTGTACCTCCTTATTGCAGAGATACTACCTTGTTTGACCTCCTGTCTTGCTTTGCCGAGATTGACAAGTGCCTGAGCATTACAGAACAGCCACAAGACTGAGAAGGAGCTGCCCCTGTGGCTCAATGCAAGATTTGGGGCTCAACACGAGGATCTGGGGACTGTGAGTGTGGCAAGAGCCTCCTCTGAGGTTCTTCCTCAGTTAGGACAGTTTTTGGAAGCCAATTAGCTTGGTAAATGATTGTTGCTAAACCTCAGGTCAGTGATATTTTCACTTTATCTTAAGACAGGGTGAATACCCTGTGGACTGTTCTCAAAAGGAAACTGCTGATGAATAATGAAAGAATCAGATAGGAGGGCAGCATCCCCCCACGTCCTGCACCCTGCCATGTTCTGCTGACTTGTTTTGTTACAACGAAAATGTCAGCAACACTTTCCATTGAATTTACAAATTAGAAGAGAAAGAGTTCTTTACTACCTTCTGAAGGTCATTGGAATAACTTAATAGAAATACAACTGTTCATCCTTGTTGCAGACCATAGGCCTTTCTTTATTTGGTGTCATTAGTTTTCAGAGCAACTTTATAACACTGGGAATAAAGAGTAAGCACAGCTAAGACAAAGCAAAATGCATGAGAGGGGAAGAAGGAAAAAAGGTATGTTTCCAGGGCACTTGAGCTGACAAGTATCCACTACAAAATCCATTTGTAACGTGCAGTTCTGCACATTCCCACCAGAGGGGGAAAGAAGCTACATCATTGCAAGATATTTGCATATAAAAGCTAGTGCGGTGTGCTGTGAAGGGAGAGGAAAGTGTTGGTTAGAATAAAAATTCAGGCCAGGGGCATAAAATTCCTGCATTTGCATTTTTCCGTATATAATTGGGCTTAGCTGAAAGGAAAATGTGATAACTTTGGTCAAGTAGGTACAGAACTGAGGACCTGGCATATATGTATGATATGAAGGTGAAATAAGCATTTTAAAGCTACTGGCAGAAATGAAGTGCTTCTGAGTACTGAACAGTCACCAAGCTGTACTGAGCTATGAACAAGTACTTTATCCTTGTATGCATTTTACCCTGACAGTATGCTTCCAGATTTTTTAATTTGTCCTTTTTCAAATTAAAATTCTCTCGTATCATGTATATGAACTTCTTAGTCTTAGACTACAGTCTTTCTTTACCACAACTGAATCATAATATCCATTGCTTTCATATTTTCTTTCTTTCAGAACCATTAGTCCTTCTATAGCCCTCCCTTACTTCCTCCCAGGCCCAGTATACCTCAAGGTATTCTTCTAACCCCTTTCCCAAGCATTATTACATAGGTTTTAATTACCAAAGTCTTCTCTCAGCAAATAGTGGGACCTATGTCAAAAACTTTCAAAAGAATTATTCAGGGAGATTCTCTAAGCTATTTAATGGTTTTGATCAGAAGAGGAAAAGTATGTCCCTGATTCCAGCTCTGCAATAACTGCATTCCTTTAACATCCAAGAGAAATAAAATGCTCTTAAATTTTTAGGTAAACATATCTTCTATTTTCATCTTTTCTTTTTGCTCAATCACAATTATTTTCTGCATTTCTATGCCATGATTTAACTCTGAAGTACTGTGATAAAATTTCCACTGTTCCTTTCCCACTCCCTGAATAAGCACAAAAGATTATTCCAAACACAATATGTGATGCAGTATTTGTGCTTCAGCAATCTGAACCTGCTAAGACTGTCTTTAAAAAGCCACAAACCATGTGCTCTCACATAAGCTCTCCTAAACACACCTGAGTTAATGCATTCAAATCCTGACCTGTGACAATTAAAAACATCATATTCACATTCAGTGTGACCTGAGGACTTGAAATCAGATGGCTACAATAGAAAATGTGTCATGCTTTTTAATGCTTCTTAAATATCAAGACATCCTATATCCTCTAAACCAAAGAAAATGTTTCAATTTTGATAACCAGGTAATACCCATCTGAACATCTGAAGAAATCCTTGTTTCTGTATCCGGTCTCCTGGAAAACCTTAAACACATACATGCACATGACACTGCACAGCCTGAAGAGTCAGCCACTCTTAATGTTTTCAGCAGGGTTCACACCAGGGACCCTGAAAGGTAAATTGGCTCCCCATTCCTTTCCAGCACTCCTGCTATTCTTCAAGCTAGTTCAAGACCTCATACTGATAAAAGGCAATTGTCACATATGGTAACACCTATTATGTTCCCAACATCCAGATAAGGGTTCTGACTTTTTACATGCTGAAGTAAGTGTCTGAAACAGAATGAGAGGGGAAAAAACAGAAGCAGAAGCAGTTTATTGTTTAAAATACTGATCAGTTAGCAGGCAAAACATGGTTTTGTCTCCCTCCTAGTCTAACAAAATCTCATTTAATTTTTTTGATGGAGTCTGTTTCTTCAATTTCTAACTAACACTTGCATCTGGGGATTTAATCACAAGATTCTTCCTTTCTTGGGCAAGTAGCTGGGTTATTGCCCTGTGATACCATTCTTATCTAGCTCAGCCGGTCTGATTGTCTGTGCTCTGCAAACCTGTTCCCTTCAGGACCGTGCAATAGTAATCAATGGCTAAATTGTCCTTGCCCTAAGTAAAATATTTTTTGCTTAGAACAAAAGCATTTCTGGTGAAAAAGAGATAAAACACACTACAATAGACAGTCCAGACTGTGAAGAGTACCATCCTTTGGATACGAGTTGTCCCAAATTCTTTAGATATTCTCTGCAAAATTTCTCTTTGTCAGCATGTCTTTCAGAGACTATGTAATATCTCACCTCATTTCATAAGGCTTTTGGCTCTTTAGCATTCAACATGTTCCCAGACTGGGAAAGCAAACCAGCAGTGGCATTTTCACTGGAGTCTGGCTTCCCATAGCCTCTCAAAACACCAGGTCAATATACAGTCATAGATGATCCAATATACAGTACCTTCCACTTCTGATGCAGTCACACAAAGCCAACAAAGCTCATAAAAATTGCTGACTCTCAGTATTCTTAATGTTATTACATACAGCTTTGCTTGTGTCATACAGGGGCTACTTATAAGAGGGATGGAGATAACCTCAGCACATGAAATTCTGTTTATGGGGTATGAGCTATGAGATCTTACCCAGAGTGGCGGATAAAAACACAAATACACAAAACCACAAGTATGTGTGTATATTCCGTTGCCTCTAGGCAGAGCCTTTGGTGTGCATCAGGTGGCTCCATTAGCTTCAGTTAATTCGGACCACTCAGTAGAGCAGAGATTATATGGAGCAAATGTGTCTTCTAGTAATATCTTAAATGAACAAGCAAACAGAAATGCTTCTGGTTGTTCTAATCTGCTTGCATCCAAATGGTTAAGTTATCCTGCCACTATCCTTTCTAAGTAACTCATTTTACCATTCATTTCCATGATATGGCTATAGCAGGATAAGCCTAGCATCCCACAGTATCACACTGGAAACCTCCTTAGGTTTGCGTCCCTCTCCATGTTCTCATCTCCTTAAGTGCTAAGATATCCTATGCCAATCTGCTCATTGAGCATTGGGCATATGAAATCTTCCCAACGTTTTCCTGGATAACTTCTCTGCCATCAGGTTGGGTTACTCGAGAAAAGAAAAATCTAAGTCCTCACTTGCAAGAGTATAAAGTGGGTCTGAATGAATAATCTACCACAGGTAAATGGAGAAAGGTAAATGCCAGCAATGTAGGGAAAGTTATATTTTACCTCCCTAAAACCTGTATCCATTACTAAGAATACCAGGTGTACAGAGTTAATATGAACCCATCATTGGCTTTTGTCTCTGTCCTATAAAAGCAACACACTAGCAACTCTGGTCACCTTGACGTGGTATAACCCCAGTGGGTAACTATGCACCACGCACCCACTCACTCACCTCTCCCCGCCTGCAAGGAGATGGGGAGGAGAATGGAAAAAACCTCATAGGTTGAGATAAAGACAGTTTAATAGGATTACAAAGGAAAATAATAATAATAATAATAATAATAATAATAAGAATAAGAAGAAGAAGAAGAAGAAGAAGAAGAAGAAGAAGAAGAAGAAGAAGAAGAAGAAGAAGAAGAAGAAGAAGAAGAAGAAGGTGACACACAAATGCAATTGGTCACCACATGTGGAAAAAGAAAAAAAGATGCCCAGCCTGTTTCTGAGCAGTGAATCTGCCTCACGGCTAGCTTCCCCAGTTATATAGGGAGCATGACATTCTATGGTAGGGAATATCCCTTTGGCCAGTCTGGGTCAGCTGTCCTGGCTGTGCTCTCCCAGCTTCTTGTGCACCTGGCAGGGTGTGAGAAGCTGAAAAGTCCTTGACTTAGTGTAGGCACTACAACTACCTAGCAACAAGTAAAAACATCAGTGTGTTATCAACATTCTTGTATTAAATGCAAAACACAGCACTATACCACATACTAGAAAGAAAATTATCTCAGCTGAAACCAGGACAACCTTCAAGTGAGTTTTAGAATAAATATTATAGTTGGGAGATATAGCAGCTCCCCTCCTCAAGGCTGTAGCTTTCTACTCTTGGTATCTGTGGCTTCCCAACAGAAAGCCATGAAGGGCCTTCCTGACTGTGTTGCAGATATTGTGCAGCCTGACAGCAGGAACATCACCGAGCGTGCATTATAAACGCCCATGTGGGTGCTCAAATCGCTATTTCTTCTTAGAATGCTGAGAGGTCTTGTGAGACTGGTGAGGCAGGGCAGCGTGTATGTGCTAGAAAACTCGTTTTAATGGGGCCCAAAAGACAAGTCATAGAGTTTGTCCAAATTTGTTTCTCCTCAGGTGCAGTGCAGACATACCAAAGGCAAACTAAAGCTATGGTGTGGATACACCCTACACCTGATACTCTGTGAATTGAATTTGGAAAGAATTTACAAAGACAGTTTACATGCAGCTGTATTGCCCAAATTCAGCTGCTTAGATTCAACCTGCCATGTCTATTTTCGACATTGTTACACTTTAGGAATACTTAGATGCGGCTAGAACTGAGGAAAAGTAGAGTGACAGAATTTGACCTGGGTCTGATGAAGATAATAAGCAAACTTGGCCTCTCAGGGTTTAAAAATTTGAACAGCTTTCACTTTCATTGACATCTGGCCTATCTGGTTCCATTTGGGAAGAAGTGATGAAATAATACCGAAAAGATGTAGTTTCTTCCCTCTCAGTAATTCTAACTTGAACCATGCATATAAAATTGCTCTAAAACTCATTATTCTTCACATAAACTTTAAAGAAATAGGCTATTTCACAGTTTTTAATTGCATGGAAGTTAAGATTTTGGAACGTGTTTTTGTTTATTACAATTAAGTAACATTATTTCAACCCTTCAAAAAAAAGGACTCAGTACTGTACTAAATTGCAGAAAGAAAAGTACTTTTCCCAGAGGTTCACTGCCCCTGGCCTTCAAGGCCAAGGATGGCTTTCACCTTTTGAAACAGGACAACACCATGCTGCATCAAGTTCAAAGATGTTCTTAATAACCCAACATGGGTCTCCAGGGATCCAGAGTCCACCACTCTGGAGGACAACTGATGTTCACCAAAACCAAACAATCTCTAGTCTCTTTAGGGCTTTTCATCTCAGTCCTCAGAAAAATAAGAAAAACAGTTTGACAGAAACATTGTGAGACAGACTGAGTCTGGAGTCTAAGCAGTATCTTTACAATGGATCAGTGCTCCCTGTCTTTCAGCACTTAATCTCTACTGTAAATGAAACCAGCTACCAACCAAGAGCAATTAGTGGAATACAGTATGCAAATATTGGTAATACCTATTTCTTGCTATAAAGCATCTAGCAAATGTAACATTTTTCTCTAGCTAAACTCTGCAAGCGAAACAAATGCTATTATACCAGTATTCATACAACAGTTCCAAATAGTATTAGCTTAGATTTGTAATAAAACACACTATCTTTCACAATAATCTTTAAGGAAGTAGGATTTTTTTAAAATGAAAGAGTTTAATAACAGAACGTTAAGTTTTTGAAATGTGTTTTTCTTTGGTGGAATTAAATAGAATGTTTTCATCCTCTAAAATTAAGTGCACAAAACATCTTAATTTTAGGACCACCAACTGTGATCATGCTAACAGCAATGGAATAGATGAAATAGGATACATAATTTTAATTCATGGGTCTACCCCTTGTTCTTCAATTTCCCTGTTGGAGTTACATTGTTAAATGGATGAAACATTTTTTCCTTTTTTTTTTTTTTCCCTCATACTGCCACAAAATTTGTTTCACGGATAACCAGGCCTATAGTCTCCTTTTATGACACTTGGAGCTACACCAGAAACAACCCACAAAGAAATTTAGCAAAATATGCAGCATAACTAGCTACTGTGGAGAATTTCAGATTGTATTTTTATGTATTTTTACAATTATTTATCACGTTTGCATACATATAGAAAGATCAATTAACTTAGACACTACAAGTCCATGAGAATACCCTATGTAAATATAATGAATGAATTCCATAAGCAAATGCCTCTGTGAAATAAATTATTCGACCGTTTTGACATACAGCTTGTCCTTTATCCAATGCTTCAGTGGAAAGCAGAAGAAAATGTAACTGGAGTAGCCTTGTAACATAACATATGTAAATCTTTTCTGAGATGTTTAGTGGCAATTTAAATGCCCTTAAGCATGCAGACTGATGGTCTTGGTAATTGTTTTCCCAGTCATTTGGGTATCTTCTAATCATTCCTTAAATTTTGCATCAGTAACACCTGTACTCTCTCATCTGAGACTTTTGGGACTCTGGGTAGAACTAACTGCTGATGTAACTCCAAATTGCACTGCAAAGAACATGTGCGCAGAAAGCATTTGGTTCGGTGGAGATGTTATCTACATGTGAACAATGAATATTAACAAGTCACTTCCTGCTGTGCAGATTTAGGTTGAGTTGCTTTGTACTGTTGAAGAAATGCCAGTATTTTCTGTACGTAGTTTATATATCCATTGAGTAAGTCTGAAAGGCACTTAGGAAATACACATTTGGATGAAAGAAGCTATAGAAATTGAGCTGATGCAGTGAATCTAAGTACAAATTAATTCATTTATCATGAGACCGATATCTTAACAGGTGAGTATTTTCCTATATCCACTCAGCCTCCTTTCACATTTTGCCATTGTTAGAAGAGACAAGATAAATCCCAGAAACTTTATCAGTTACCAAATTTTCTTTTCTCTTTATGTGACTGACAAAGAAAATAAAAATGATTGAGAATCAATTGTTCTTGTAAAGCTCTTAAGAACAATCTGCAGCCTTCCAGCAGTTTTATTCAGCTATATGAGCATCAGCCAACTATGGCCCTTTTGTTATTAATTTGATTTAATTCATTTTCAGACTCAGCCCTTTCCTCATAGATTAGTCATACTGAGACAACAAGTATCTTCACCACTGTCAGACCTGGAGTCACCTTAGATGGAATGTCCCCAGTGGCTCATTGACTTCAGCAAAACTGTCACCAACTACAAAACGCAGATCTTACCTTCTGTTAGGGAAAGCTTTATAGGCTCGTGTCTGTGGCATCCATTCCAAATGTTGCAGTACTCGCACTTTGGAGAAGTAGCTGTAGCAGATCAGCATAAAGGTTCCCCTAGCCTGGGATACTGCCACAAGAGATGGCCGTGAGTGAGTGCCTGCCCAGGTCACACAGTGGTATCTCCCCTATACACTTTCCCAGCTCCAGGGGCTCGTGGCTTAGAGATTTCCTTAAAACCAAAAAAATTATCCCTGTAGTTAATAACCCCCTTGTGGATCTATCTTCCATTCTAATTTGTCTAATTGCTTTTCGACACTATGTAAATGTTTAAGCAACCACAGCACCCTGTTGCAAGGAATGCTTCAGCTTAATTATGCATTGTGTGAAAACAGAAAGTCTGATCTGCAAAGGGCAAACTTAGCTCCTAAGAGACTTCACAGTTAGCCTGGCCTTTGGAACGGATTTAGGATGAATTTACTGTGATAGGCTCTTTATGATTAGAAATGCCATCTTGTATGCTATCTGGGACTAGATATCTGAAAAGAAGTTCCTGAAAGAGAGCTGTAGGATGTAGATATGCTCCTGTATTGGAACTAGGTGCTTCCTAAACAGACAGTCTTGGTGAAGGAAGAGCCACCGAGAGCAGGGGATGCCTGGGACTGGACAGAGGGCAAAGCATGAGAAGCAGAACTTGAGCTGGCAGTGTTATGTGTGAAAACTGAAACCGACCTCGGCTCAGGCTGAGGACTGGTATTAATCATCTACGAGCTGCGGTAAAAGCTACCAGCATGCAAACTGTGATAGGAACAAACCCTGCATTTGCTGTTACTGTTTGTTACTTTTTTCTTTTTTTTAACTGAAAAGACTATGTTAGGTACTGAGGTTCTGCCTCACAGAAGAGCTAGAAATAATGATCTCATATAAATGGATTAATGTAATGTATTTAAAAATGAAAAGGATTAAGCTCTTGCTAAATTATTTATGTCTGCTTATGAATATACATGCAAATATAGACAGAGCTTTTCCTTTATTTTTTTACTTGAAGATTGGTTGTCTTTTCAGAAAAAGAAAGAAAAAAAACCCATATCAAATAAGGATGAAATTGAAATCCTTCTCCCTTATTTAACTGAGCCTTCGCTCTGTAAACAAATATGACCCCTGTTTTGCATCAGTGACATTAAAGATGCTGATTTCTGCATTCAGCCCCAGATATTTTTTCACCTGAATTACAAGAAATGAGATGGGAACTTCTCCTCGGGTAGGAATATAGTCCCACTCTGATTCAAACACATTGTAAAGATGACTGGATTTCCACATAGACAAAGCTGTGAAACACCATTAGATCACTAGTATATCTATAAAGGCTAGTCATGCTGAGACAGTGACAGGTGCATATATTAACACATCCCAAGCTCATAGTTAAGATCTGAATCTGAAGAATTTCAGACTGAGTGATGCATAAATATATTACAAGAAAGACAGGAGAGCAGTGACAACCAAAATTATAATTGTAAAGGGCTTCTTTTCTAACTCCATGCTTCAACCACTCAAAAACCTCAAATACTCACTCTAGTGATTGAAATATTCCTAGTTTTAGCATCTTCAACTCGATACTAGAAATATTTGAGCAGGAACATTTCAGCCATTTTATCTGAACATGAGAGTGAGAAAAAATTAATGTAATTTAGTCATTATAAAAAGATTATTTCAATGATCTTTTGAGCAGTTTAAATGATGAAGCATCAGTAATTATGAAGGTGAAATACAAAGAAATAACCTTCACTGAGTATGTGTTCTAATTCACATCCCTACAATGTAAAACAAACCAAAAATTGTCTTTCATGACACACAAGAAAATCAATATGGTACAACCTGACATCTTCTGACAAAAATGTTCCATTTTAACCAGCATCTTGTATGTTGATTTATGACACTGTCTATATCATAAATTCCAACACATTGTGGGCAATGTTGTTTTGGTACCAGATAAAGATGTCAAAGAACCTCCTACACTGGCATTGTTACGTGTTATTTCAGAAATATAACTTATATCTCACACTGAATCTGACACAGAGCAAGAGAAGTTCTGAGATAATATTTACTTCATACTCTAAGAGACGAGAGGGGTTGGGTTCTCTTGCTACAACCAATCAACCCTCCATGCAGTCTTACCTGAACACACGTAAGCTGCTGAGCTGGACAGATAACAGGCCCATCTTCATTCACTGACCATGCATGGAAAGCAAGTGATCCAGAAGCAAGTGGTCCAAATCCTCAGTGTTCATTTTGACAAATAAATTGTGTCCATTTTTTGATCTGACAGGACATGAATATAACAAATATTTTCATGTAGTCACTGAAAATAAAAAGCAACCATCCTTGTTTAATAAATACTATCTAAACTTCAGCAAGTAGAGTTTTAGAAGCCCTCTAAGAAGTTTTGCAATGAGTTTTATAAAGACTTGAAACCTAAGGATGTTTTAGTTTTCCTCATCTCATTTCTCTTGTCAGTAAAAAAGACCTAAAAGATTTCAAGTCTGAATAAAACTGTCAAAGTCTGACCACTTATTCTAGTCCAGTTTCAATGTGTGGTATTTCCTGTTCTAAATCCTGTCTTCCCAAAACTAACTTTATACTGGGAAATTTTGGCTTACCATAGCATCATACTGTGTGTGTAAGAGAAGGGAGAGCTTTAGCACATCAACCAACCAAGTAGAATAGATGCTCCCATGTATCACTGTTTCAAAAATTGGTACTCAAACTCAAAATATGAATGTTGACTTAAACATTCAGCCAACATATATTACTTGATGCTAGGGAGTTTGTATTTTTAGACAGCTGTTTTCATAGCACAATTCCTATTAATTAGGTCATAATGTAGCATGTCCTAATATTATTAATAGTTCATGGAACAATAAAAAAGCACTGTAAAAATAAACACCTTTGCTTTTACTTGAGGTAGGCCTTTCCCGCTTACTATATACATCCAGACCCCTGCCACATGTAGGACTTGTCGTACAGGTTTTTTCTTAAAGTTGCAAGATCGGGTATATCATGCTATGATAACGAAACTATGATATTCAACCTATGGTATCAGATTCCTCATGTTATTTTCCCAACATGAGAAATACATTTACAGCTGACAAAAATGAAGAGGAATTTTAACAAATAAACGGAATCCTCAGCATTCACATTTTGCTGAAAGTTCATCTTCTTGTGTCACCATCACTGATACGAGTTAAGATCAGCAAGCCAAAGTCTATCCAGTGAAAGGACAGGAGCAGCACAGTGTTGAGTTCCTTTTACACCTCAACAGAATATTTCATACTTATTAATTTTGTGACTGCCCCATGTTTTGTTCATAATGGTAGAACAAGAGTTGAGTCATAAATTGAAACAGGGGAAATTCCAACTGGATGTCAGGAGAAAAAAGAAATCACTGTGAGGATATAAGGCAATCTCCATCTTGGAGGTCTCCAAAACCAGAATGGACAAAACCTTAAGCAACCTGGTTTACATTCACTATTGATCCTGCTCTGACCAGGAGGCTCGACTGGAGACCTCAGGCAGTCCCTTCCAACTGACAGGAGTGTCTGATTCTGTGAACCCATTTGATGCTCATCACTTTGAATACAGGAAAAAAAAAAAGGATTCACTTTCTGTTTTTAAATGCTATAAGAAAATGATACAAATATATGTAACAATAGCTGAGTTGTACTCAGAAGAGAAATTTTTCTTGTCAATGGATCAAGAAAGGGGTGTCAAGCCTGGCTCTCTTGAAATCAATGGCATAAATTCCTATGAATGATGTCAGAGTTAGGATTTAATTTGATATGTTACTTTGATAAGCACTCACCATAAAAGTGCAAACTGTTCATCTCCAAATACTGATCATTATGCACCAAAAGAATGTCAAAACTAAGCTACCAAGCTTTAAAGGAAACAGGTACTCATCCGTAGCACTGACTTTGGAGCTATGGGGAAAAGAACGAACTTTGCTTAGTCACCAAAACTTTAGATACCTCAGTTTGGAAATGTTTGTCTTATCCTGAGATTCAATTTACGAACCATATTATGAAGGCTGTAGAAGGAATTATCAGACAGTGATGTTATGCTATAGTATAACACTCTGACCCTGACAGTATTGCTAGTCTTCACATTGCATATGCAAGTTCAGAGTGCAGTTTCTTGATAAAGAACGTGCTAAAAAGAGAGAGAGAAGGATTGAACTTTTCCTAAGCTCTCATATTAGAGTTCACTATGGGGATAAGTTTTTCTCCTGGAAAATTGAATACAGGAATTCAGTCTGAAACAACAAAATAATTACCTGCTTTTTGATGGCCACCTTTTTTAAAATTGTCGTGGTTTAACCCCAGCTGGTAACTAAGCACCACACAGCTGCTCGCTCACCCCTGCCCTCTCAAGGGGATGGGGAGAAGAATGGGAAAAAACCTTGTAAGTTGAGATAAAAACAGTTTATTGGGATTACAAAGGATAATAATAATAATAATAATAATAATAATAATAATGCACAAATGCAATTGCTCACCACATGCAGAAAAACCCAAAACCCAATGCACAGTCTGTTTCCGAGCAGTGTTCCCAACTCCCAGCTAGCTTCCACAGTATATAGGGAGCATGATGTTCTATGGTAGGGAATATCCCTTTGGTCAGTTGGGTCAGCTGTCCTGGCTGTGCTCTCCCAGCTTCTTGTGCACCTGGCAGGGTGTGAGAAGCTGAAAAGTCCTTGACTTAAGTTTATTCACAACAACTACCTAGCAACAAGTAAAAACATCAGTGTGTTATCAACATTATTCTCATATTAAATCCAAAACACAGCACTATACTGGCTAATTCAATATCTGAGACAAAACCAGGCCAGTATCCACCCTTTATTCCATACCATCTACGTCATGCCCAGCATATAAAGCTGGTGGAAGAAGAAGGAAGGGGGGACATTTGGAGTGATGGCTGTTATGTGTTACGTGTGACAGAGGTCTGCCTTCCTGGAGATGACTGGAGATGGCTGAACACCTGCCTGCCCATGGGAAGTGGTGAATTCCTGAATTCCTTGCTTTGTTTTGCTTGTGTGCATGGCTTTTGCTTTTCCTATTAAACTGTCTGTCTCAACCCATGAGTTTTCTCACTTTTACCCTTCTGATTCTCTCCCCAGTCCCACCACAGAAGAGTGAGCGAGTGGCTGCGTGGTGCTTCATTGCTGGCTGGGGTTAAAGCACAACAAAGATGAAATACATTTAGAAATTCTCTAGACAGTATGTCAGCAACTTGTCATCCAAACAGAAACTGACCTGCGAATTTTTCAAGCTGAAAACTAGGAAATTTTCTGCAATTATGTTTGTTGTTATCTCAGTATAAATTTCAGTTTGATTGCATTTGAAATTCCTTCAGATATATATATTCTGTGTGCATCAGGTCCTCATGCTTTGCTATCACAAATATTATGAAAAAGACATTTGAAGCCTGAATAATTACATTTTGTATGAAAGAAAATGTAAATGAGATTTTCATAAGCTCATTTTAAAAGCAACAATTCACATATACATTATGCTGGATGGCAGTCTGACTCATTCAAGAAAGAAGAGGAAAAACATGTCTTATACAAGCAGTTATAATTAACCATATGAATTTTTGAATTGTGTACATTTAACAACAGATAAGCCATCATTCATTACCAAATCAGTTTATAATTTTCATTGACATTTTCTATTATTATTTACCTGTTTTTCAAAATTATCTGGTGAACATCAATGAGAAAATTATTTTCCAGCATGAAAAACATGTAAAAACTTCTTGAGATAAATATATTAAGGCATTTTACTATCTCTTAAAAAAAATCCATTAAAAAAAAGAGGGCAATCATTTGCTATTCAGTTATTAAATTAATTTTATTGTACAGCTGTTGTAAGGAAAATTACATAAAGAGGCTACAAAAAATAGTATTCTGTTTGGACAATGTTTCATGTAAAAAATTGTTTCACAAGAATGTGCAAATCCTGGCAAGACTACGAAACATTTTCTTAAAAAATTCAAAGTTATAATGCAGTATCAAAATCAGTATTGTTTCATTTTATGCTAACTTCTCATTTGTTTATATTATTTGCTGTGTTATGTCTACACTACTGAAACAAGTGTGTTATGTCTCTACTACCGAAACAAGATACTTCAATATTTGATGTTTTATCTTTTTTTTTTTTAAAAAAATACCTGTCTATGAAACATTTTGAAATGTCAGCTCTTCCACTTGGTGGAAATTATTGATGAAAAGGACAAAAAGTATTTTGAAAATGTGAGAACTTCCAGATGAGTAGAATTCCTGTTTTTCTACCAAAGCTAGCAGTGAAGCCTAGTGTTCACAACAGTTTAAGATGCTAGTTTTTTTTCTGCTCATCCTTCCATGGTATCATGACCAGATCAGTGGTCAGTGGCTCTACAGGAGCAAAAAATCCCCTCTGCTGACAGTAAATGCCCCCAAATCAGGAGAAACCATCAGAGGCTGGGCAAGTGTCTACATATACCACTACACACACAAATGGTTTTACATGACCAATTTCCTCAGTATCTTGCATGCTGAAGGAACAAAATAACTCTTCCAACATATAGATAAAGATGATTGATAACCTTAATGAGAATTGAGCCAGTAACATGCTCACATAAACTACGATGGCGAAATCAGATGAA
Organism: Balearica regulorum gibbericeps; assembly: GCF_011004875.1. NCBI lineage: Eukaryota > Metazoa > Chordata > Aves > Gruiformes > Gruidae > Balearica > Balearica regulorum. The sequence continues at coordinate 46,849,292 of NC_046188.1, read as the reverse complement.
CTTTTGAGAAAAAATGAGAAAAAACTGTTTGCATGATTATGTCATTACCTTGGTCTTGAAAATCAGTTACGCAGCTGGTATGCAATACTGATAAGATTGTCACCTGATTGGCAAACACAAGACCCTTCCATTTGTTCAAAGGAAAGAGTGCCAATAATACTTCTCATGAATACTTTGGTACCCACTTGTGAGAAACTATTTTAGGATGTATTAGAAGATTTTGTTAGAAAAGTTAAAAGTCCTGCTAACAAAGTGGAACATAAAGAAAATCTCCCATTTGAATCTGGTTATTTCAGACTGAAATGAAATGCCTTTTTTTCCAGCTTAAATTTAGATATATGATTCTTTGCCATATATATTATGTGTGTCATATTTTTTTCCAAACTCCTTTTCCTCTTTTCTTTCCTGATTGTTGACTCTTCACTAATTTCTATGGACTCTCTAGTTTCAGGAACATGGAAAGTGTCAACATTAGGGTTAAAAGATTAGCTGGTTTTATGCCATATATTTGAATTAACAAAGAGCATAATAATACCTGTTTGTTGGCTCTATGGACTAATGACTGGAATAGCATGGACACAGTCTATTAATGACACTTCAAGAATAAAGAGCTCAACAATAAAACACTATTAAGACAACTTTCACAGGTGTTTTAGAATGTTTTTGGAAATTCGGAGTGAAAAGGAAAGAGAAATGTCTGATATGACTACTTCATTGACAAGTAATATATTTACTTATTTCACTATGATGAAAATATTATGAATAATTGACAGTTCAGAGGTATTACTAACATATCTGTGAAAAAGTAAGCATAAATTTACAATACTGAATAATGGTAAATATACCTACTATTAAAGACAGAATTATGTTACCTTCTCAGACACATAATGTTGGTCTAATGACATATTCCTGAAGATATAAGAATAAAAATGTGAAAGAGAAGGAATTGATATCCCTGACTTTCAGAGTAAAAGAAATGTTTATATAGATTTCATGCAGAAGTAATATATAAGTAAGATCATAATATTATAATGCAAATATAGAAAAACTTTTGTTTCTAGAGAAAACATTTTGAAAATCTATGTAATATCCTGGTGGATAAACTTTATAGTAGAGTTAGTCCAAAACAAAATTCAGTGTCAAAATTAAGTGGTTCTTTCTGTCTGTGGAATGTGCATATATATATATGTACATACATATACATGCACACTTGGAAATAATTATTTGTACTTGTGTGTGTATATATATACACATACATATATACTTGGAAATAAAGTAGCATCATGTTCAATATTATTGGTAGTAGTAAAGTATTTTGAAGGACTGTGATGCAGCGTAAGTAATATCATCAGGATTTTCTTGAAAAATCTTCTAACTATATATTCCAAGAAAAAAATATCTCAGATTAAAGCTTTTTTTTCCCATTTTCTCCCAGTATTTCTATTTTACCTCACCAAGATCTTGTAAACCTATTTTTTCCCTCTTCATTTTTTTCTGGAACCCCTCAGACCTCTAATCACTTTTTTTATGTATTCCATTCCTATTTCTGCCACTGGAGTACTGCATATCAGCTGTCAAGTATCTTTTCCTTGAAAGTGTTTACACTATGTCTTATTATAGAATCATAGAATCATAGAATGGTTTGGGTTGGAAGGGACCTCAAAGATCATCTAGTTCCAACCACCCTGCTGCGGGCAGGGACACCCTCCACTAGACCACGTTGCCCAAAGCTTCATCCAACCTGGCCTTGAACACTTCCAGGGAGGGGACATCCACAACCTCTCTGGGCAACCTGTCCCAGTACCTCACCACTCTAACAGTAAAGAATTTCTTTCTAACATCTAATCTAAATTGACCCTCCTTCAGCTTGAACCCATTACTCCTTGTCCCGTCACTACACTCCCTGATAAACAGTCCCTCACCATCTTTCCTGTAGGCCCCTTCAGGTACTGGTAAGCTGCAATTAGATCTCCCCAGAGCCTTCTTTTCTCCAGGCTGAACAACCCCAACTCTCTCAGCCTGTCCTCACAGGAGAGGTGCTCCAGCCCCCTGATCAGCTTCGTGGCCCTCCTCTGGACTCTCTCCAACAGCTCCATGTCTCTCCTGCACTGGGGCCCCCACAGCTGGACGCAGTACTCCAGGTGGGGTCTCACAAGAGCAGAGTAGAGGGGCAGGATCACCTCCCTCGACCTGCTGGTCACACTTCTTTTGATGCAGCCTAGGACATGGTTATTGGCAATGTCAGGAATATTATTAAAAAATAGAAGAAAGTAACAAATTCAATGCAATAATTTATTTGATTCTTTGTCTATTTGAAAATAATCCCCTAACAGAGCTTGATTTCTGAAACTACATCAGTTGTATTAGTGGTTTGCTCATGTACTCTATGGATTTTGGCATTCTATAGTCTTGGACCAATAATTGTTCACTATCTGGTTTTGATCCCAAATTATGCATCGGATATAAAAAAGGGACTGCAAAGAACTTGATTCTGAAGTTATGGTAGCCTCACAGAAAATACAGAAAGCTAGAGTCTAACAACAGGTGAAGGCACATTCTGAGAATCTATAGATTTTCCTACGGATCCTTCACTTTTTCTGCCACTTTCATCTCCAGTATACGATAAAGAGACAAGGTAGCAATGACTCCAGGCTCCATTCCTGTCCAAAATTCACAGTTGGTAAGAAAATGTGCTATTTGCTGGAGTTCAGGCCTTTTGTGATACTTAGAAGGCGTGTTTGCATCAGAACAGGAGTGAATAACTTGACCTCCAATGCTTAGTAGGACAATTTATTCCTTGTTTGTAAAAACAGCAGAGTTATAGACAGGATTAATTACTTTGTGTTTTTATTTTCACTCATTTACTTCTCTTTCCTGAATTTTCTTCCTTTTCTCCTAGCTTTTAGGTACCATGATAGTTCAAGCTCTATTTAAAACAAATGAGAGTATCATGCCTCTTTCTCTAGCCCATGGATTCAGTTATGTGTCCTCTCTTGTTTCAGCAATGCTGCCTGTCTAATCACGAGCAAGTCATTTCACAGAGAGAGACTGGCAGAAAATTAACTCTGCAAAGAGAAAGCAGGAGTGTCCAACCATGGGAGACACACGAGGATGGTGGCACGGCCATGCCAGCTTGGCTCAGTGCATGATGCTGTGGAAACACCACACAAGTGAAGGTTGGAGGTATTTTTGCTAATACACAAACATTTTAAAGGAATCTAAACTTTATCCCAAGTAAAAAGGGAGATTAAAAAGTTATGCTTCATTCCAGGTTCATATACTTCACTTTCTCTTTTTCTTTTTATTCACTGTGAATACTATACTCCATGCAGAAGTTATGACAGAAATTTCTGAATGGCTTTTGTACTTTGGATTTGAAGAATTGACTGCTATCTTTTGAATTAGTATGAGCTTAAATTGCTCACAAAATTGAGTAAAGCACACTGATGCTTTACTTAGAGTAGTTTACTCTTTTTTTTTTTTCTCCCAAGTTCTCTCAGTAACTACCCAATGTTGGTTATTTAAGATTACTGCCAAAAAAATTCTGAAAACAACTCCATATATAGCTTAGTCGTAAAGCATTCCTTCTACATGATAACCACTTAGAAGCAATGATAAATGACTTCTTCCTCATTCCTCATGGGCAGATAACTGATATGGAGGAAATGGTTAATGACAACAATGGAAGAAAAGAAGTTGTAACTAGAGGAGGTTGAAGAGAAGAGGACGTTTTCTAATCAGGAGGATTTTTCATGTCATTCTCAGTATTTGCTTAAGAAAATTACCATAAAAGCATGACTAAAGTCAGAGAAGGACCATCCTTTTTGTAGCAGAGGAAGGAGGAATTTGTGTCACATGATCATAAACTACAGTGTCTTGGGATGGAGATCTTGGTAAATACTCAGTACAAGATCTATAGTTATCTAATAAACATAAAAAATGTCTGCCATGGCTACCCGATTAAAAAATACTGCTATAGTTTATCAATGTACACATGTTATCTAGAATAAAGACTATCTAAAAGATCTTGAAAAACAGTTCTCGGTATGATATTGATATTCAGGAAGGGAGTTTCTCCTTGGCTCAGTCACGGATTGACACTATGCATCTACTATGCTCCTGCTATTAATGTTTCTTTCAAAGATATGAAGAAAAGCATGAAATAGTTAAAGAGAAATACAAGTTGGGGGAAAAAAAAAAAAGCAGGGGAAAAAAAAATAATCCTGAATGACTAATTTGCTAAAATTACTGACTTAAGCATTCTAAAGAGATTGCTTTAATGCAGTCATAGAATCATAGAATCATAGAATCTTTAAGGTTGGAAAAGACCTCTAACATCATCAAGTCCAACTGTCAACCCAACACCACCATGTCTACTAAACCATGTCCCAAAGTGCTATGTCTACACGTTTTTTGAATACCTCCAGGGATGGTGACTCCACCACCTCTCTGGACAGCCTGTTCCAATGCCTGACCACTCTCTTGGTGAAGAAATTTTTCCTAATATCTAATCTAAACCTACTCTGACGCAACTTGAGACCATTTCCTCTTGTCCTTTCACTAGTTACTTGGGAGAAGAGACCAACACCCACCTCACTACAGCCTCCTTTGAGGTAGTTGTAGAGAGTGATAAGGTGTCCCCTCAGCCTCGTCTTCTCCAGGCTAAATAACCCCTGTTCCCTCAGCTGCTCCTCATAAGCCTTGTGCTCCAGTCCCTTTACCAGCTTCGTTGCCCTTCTCTGGGTACCTCCAGCACCTCGATGTCTTTCTTGTGCTGAGGGGCCCAAAACTGAACACAGTATTCAAGGTGCAGCCTCACCAGAGCCGAGTACAGGGGCACAATCACTCCCCTAGTCCAGCTGGCCACACTGTTCCTGATACAAGCCAGGATGCTGTTGGCCACCTTGGCCACCTGGGTACACTGCACTCAAAACTAAAGCTGTGTATTATCTCAGAAAAAAAACACCAAACAAAGCCAGCCAAATACATAGAATAAGGAGCTCATCTTAAGAATCAGATAAACCTAAAAGACTCGTAGAAGACTAGCAACTCAAGGTGAGCTTCCAGTATGCAGCTTTGTCAAATGAGCTATTAAGATCCCTGGATAGATGAACAGGTTGTAGTGTGTACAAGTAATGCATGATTGTATGTGATTGGTGGGAAGATAACCAGAAAATGACATGTATTCAGATGCTCACATATTTAGAAGATCTTTAAAAAGTTAAAAGTGTAGAAAAAAGAACCTCAGAAATGACATAAGGATTACAGAAATGGTTTACAGGGAGAAAACAAAGCCTAAGAGACAACTTAATGATAGTGTAGAAGTACTTTTTGATTAGTGACAGAATAAAAGCACCTTTTTAACCATACTTTTCATTCAGTCACTAATACATATGTACATCCTCCACATTTGCAGTCACTTGGACAGCCTTGACAATCACCCCTGCAAATAATCTACAGGGCAGATATAAAAAGTAGTTGAAGAATCAAGAAGAGAAATGTTTCTCATTTGGTTATTCCTTTATCACTAGACTGTTAATGTTGTTGCTTCCTTGGCCTCAAAAAAAAATGTGCAGACTGACAGTGAGAGGTAGACAGGGACAGTTTCAATGACAATCTGGAAAGGGTGAGGAATTAATGACATATAGGTAAAACTAATTTGTATTTCTATTTTTAAAATCCCCATTAGAATGTCTTGGGAAACTGTGATCAGGATTTAAAATCACTTATAGCAAACATGACTAAAATTACCAATTTCTCATTGTCACAAGCAGTCATTTCAGAACTACTGTAAACTATTCTGTCTCAGATATTGATTTAAATTTATAACTGCACAAGCCTAATAGTCTGCATTCATGCTGATGCTAATACCCATATAATTACTCAGCAGTTCTAAGCTGAAATGTGGAAGCTTTTTTTTTTTTGAGGCTTGCTTCGTGTTTGGTTGTTTAGCATTTTTGGGGGGGTTGGGGTTTTTTTTTTGAGTTTCTGATACATAACTAAAACACTATGATAGAATTAATATGCAGTCAAGACTTGCTAGACAAACAGATACTTTATTCTGTACTTCACTATCATGTCTCTGAATCCTGCCTATAGATCTGATGGGTTTGCTTAGAAGATTTTAGAGCTATGTCTAGATTTTTGAAAACACCATCTTTCTCATATGCAATTTAAACACAATTTCATAAAGTGTGTAGGCTAAATTATCTGCTGTTTTGCCATTTGTAATCTGCTTCTGCACAGAATGTGTAAGATTTGCCAGGGGTAGAACAGCTGTATTTGATATCTACTTTCCACTTACTCTTTGCAAATGAGTTTAATTGTTCATGGTGTAATGTAGTAGAAAAATAAACTATATGTGGCCTAACTAGGAATCCTAGTGGAATTAATTGGTGTGCCTCAGTGTTTTCTCCAGTAGTCCCCCAAGATGTAATTCTGCAGTGAAAACTTGTGTAGCCGAACTGTTTCAAAGAATGGAACAGTTGTGAGATTTTAGTATCTGACGTGTCTGTGCTCTCATTGCAGTAAGCAGCAACATTTCTATTCATTTGTCAGAGACATAGAAATTACATGAGTGAACTGACTTAGTTTCCCACATAGCAAGGAGCTCTGACCCCAGTGGGAAGTAACACCATGTTTCAGAGTAATGTTCAGGAGACCTTGGAAGAAGCAGTACAGTATTCCCGCTTATTCATGTTGGCTTATGTTGCAAAGCATTACAAAAATGTAGACCTTGTCAACAACTGTTTATTCCAAACCTCTACTTCTGTAATTTTGGAACCTGTCTTTTTTTCAATATAGGAAGAAAAATGCACATCATATGGAAGATCAGAGCAGCAGACTGCAGCCTTTTAAAAACAAATGCAGAATGTACTGATTGCATTCTGATTTCATTCAGCAATCTGCAATCCACAAAATGTAAGCTTTCAAAAAGATCTTTAGTACAAGACTGGTTACAGATGGGCAGTAATAAGAAAGTAGCTCCCAAGTTGGTAGTGAAACCACCTCAGCATGATCTAGGTCATGATGTGATAAGCATCTTTTATAGACAGTTAAAATAGGAGCTGTGTGAGACCCAACAATGCCAGGCAGAAGTAATTTATGACTTGACTGAAAAATCTTGCAAGGAGGAATGAGTTTTCTCTACACAGATAGGCAGAGTTTCACCTCCTAAACAATAACATTATTGGGGGGTGGGGGGTGGGGGGAGGGGGAAGGGAAAAGCCCTCAAGCTCCCTGTGATTTGAACCATGCTCCTTTACATCACTTCATCCACCTAACAAGTGCTAACATGCTTGAAGCAGAGAGGTGGTGTGAAGCACCAGTTAGGGATTTCACTGTTAGAGGTAGCACCTAGTGGAAGAAATATGACTGTTGATACTTTGCCAATGCATTCGCTGGACTTTGGCAGCATTAGCAAAATCATAAAGAGAAGCTGTCATCTGAAATGATATCAGTGGTGATAAGGCAAAAAAGTGAAAGAAGCAAAAAAACCAAAACCAAACCCTGATATCAAAAGAGACATTTCAACTGCAACAATGCTACCATTCCTTCATTACAGAAAAATGGGCACAGCAAAGTAACAACTATTCATATCACTCTAAACAAAAGCTGAAGTAGCTGGTTGGAACAAGCTCCATTTAAATTTAAGGATGAATCAGCAATGAATAGAGAGACATGAGATAGTCCACAACAGCTTGATTTATCTAAGTATCTCAAACTTTGCCCAAATGTCTCAGCAGTTTGATTAAATCGGCACGGGATTCTCATAACTGCAGGATTTCTCCTAAGAAATGTTCATTTGTCTGCTCTAGTATTCACAGCAGCCCTTCAGAGATAATTTTGGTAGGACTCTTGTACATGTTTCAGACAGTAAAGATCCAATTCTTACTTCATACTGTTGGAAATGACAAGCAACCTTCTTGAGTCTGCCCAAGTTTTACTTGTCAAACTTGCAGGAGAACAGATTGGACACGAGGACATAAAATTAAACACATAATCAAAAGAGTAAGTGTCTGGCAACATCAGAATGTCCATTGCTGATCTAGAATTAAATCAAATGCAGTTCTGCAAAGTACATCTGTTAACTTTTTTCAGTGATGTGTAATATTCAGTAAGCAGATGTTCTGTGAACTGATGCCATTTTACAAAGATTTCTTTATAAATGTATATTTTGATTTATTAAAAAAAGGCCCCTCTAGGTGAATTTATTCTGCAATTAGATTCCATTCAACATGATACTGCCAACAACTGTCTGCAAAGGAAGAGAACCTAAATTTGTAACTGCAAGCCCCTGCTATAACAACATAAACACAAGAGTAACATCCAACGTATTACCTTAGGAAAAACAAAACCTCATCACAGCTGATCTGCCACATTCAAAAGAGCAAATGAACAGATGGGCTTTGCACAGCCCCACAGAGGTTAGCACAGTCTGAAGCTATTGTGGGGATTTGGGAAGGCTGGCTGCTGGCAACACTTTACCACAAAATCTCACACTGAAAGCATTCAGGCAGAGAGGAGAAATGTCAGATTGCCTAAGATCACCTGAACGCTGGTGAATAATAACTGAGGTGGACATACGCAGAGCTGGTTCTGGGCATTAAGGTTTGTTGCTGAAAGTCAGTTTCTGTTAAGATAAACTTCTGTTGTACTATTTCCCGTTTCCCATGACTCCATTCAACTGTTGCAGTTATAATATCTTTGAAATGTAATGATCACTCTCACCAGTGTTTATTCAAACTTGGAAAATGGAGATCTATCCCTTTAAAAGGAGCTTTCATCCCATGGATCCCATGTGTGAAGATGGGCATGACTGAAATACTGAAAGTCAGTTTTTCCTTTGCCGGCACTGTCTGGAGCTGGATGAGGCATGATATTCCCTGGAGATTCGTCGGCACTATCACAAAACTGACAATTTTGACATTTGACCCTGAGTGATGCCCCTGCGTGCCTGAATACTTTCACTAGTAAGCTGCTGGAGAAGATTCATCTGGACTTGTTCATTAGGCATGTTTTCTACTGGGACTGGTCCACTGACAGAAGAGTCAGAGATTGCTTTGATGATATCCTATGTGTTAGGCAATCATATGGGAAGGGGGAGAATCAAGCCCACAAGCCAATAAATATTTAATTTTGAAACATCTCCAGTACAGCATGCAGAGGCTTACATGAAGTAAGAACAATAAGGGAATAATTTTGAAAATACTGGCCTACATATTAAATATAAGGTCACACAGCAATTCAGTTATCAAAGGCAGGCAGGCAAAACTCTTGTTTATCAGCACATGTTCACTCCACTTGACAATGATCCAGATGCAGGGGACACAGACCAGAAGGCCTTCAGATGTTAAAATGCAAATGCAGTTCAGATGCCAAAAATTATATATATATATATATAAAAAATATATATCCCATATATATGTGGGATGATCTCTTTCCTAATTAAGCCTTTCCATGATCAGACAGAAAGCCCTGTAAACTGGTTATTCCCCAGTGCAGAATAGTCTTCCAGTAATTTGGTTACAACATTACAGTGTGTGATAAAATTTAAAAAAGGAAAAAACAACTTACATATTTTTTTAAATGCATTTCTGAAAGGTCTTCATTCCCCTGCTTTCAGAAGATTACTATCTGACTCTTTCAAGGGTCAAGAATTTCTGATGGGTTTTGGCACTTAAATAAAGAAGAAGCTTGCCTTAGGTAGAATTGTGAAATTCTGCATGTTCTATTGTCTTTTGGCTTCTTACAGATTCCCAACACTTAAAGCTGGAAGGAGATCCAGGACTGTGGTCCATTTTGTCCATTATCTATCACAAAGACGACTCCCTATTTTTCACAGGTCTGTTACGCAGCCAATCTAAATGACAACTTACATGATGATAATGCTATAAAATATTTTTAGGTCTAAACCATTCGGTATATTCGAATAAACTGGTCATCTAAATAATTGTTTCCCCATCCTTTAGGAGAATAACTTCCCTGCCTTAGAGCTGAAAAAAGAGCTTCTAATGGCTTAAGCCAACAACAATCTCTTTCCTTTAGTCTTTGCTTCATTGTAGAGTTTCCTTGCCAGGAAAGAGTCTAGTAAAAGAAACCCACCAGCTATCAAGATCTCAAACCTTGCACTTCCTGCTGATCATTTATCTTTCTTCCATAGGAGGGAAGTGCTGGCAGCCTCCAGTGTTTTCCTCATGGAATTTATATAATTTCAAGGATTTTGAACTGTACAGGGATCAATACAGTTATAGGCAAGAAAAATGTTCAGTCCCCAAACTGGAAATCCCACACAGTTAATGGAAGATGCTTTTTACAGCTAAGGTAAAGACAGGGAGGAAACTCACACACATTCCCATACTATGGCCTTGAGTAAGATGTAATGTAAAAATTGTGGGGAGGGAAAAACCTGCATTATTATGATGTCACCTTCTAATTTTGTTGTATTATATTGAAATATTTAAATATATTTAAACTATTCTAATAATTTTCCACATTGTGTAACAAAGTATAGGAGTCACAGAGATAATACAAATTATTTTTAAAAATATTTAACAAACTGTTAACTTTGCAAATTGATACATAAAATAAAGATTCCACCCAGCAAAAATATTTCCTAAAGACAGTGGGACCAGTGAAGAGTGTAAGCACTGTGCCCAGAATTAGCAATTTACAGATCTGGGTGAAGTCACAATAGATGTCTGACATCAGTACAAAATTAGCCACATCATGTACTCTGAGCAACTTTGATACACATACAAATCATAATATGTTAGGTTTTGCTGTACCAACAAACTAAATCCAGAGCATTTGAACATCATATTATGAGAAGGATGTCTTCATTACTTTATTTTCTTGTTTCTAAGAAAGTAAAAAATGCATTTTTAGTCCTTTTTTTTTTAATATTAGTGGAATTACACACCTCACAATATATGTAAGGGCAAAATAAATGCCAAACAGTACAGAGCCCTAAAGCTCTGTCTTCTTGCTAGTGATCTGATTAGTTGTAAGCTCATAAAAAGCACATCTCTCTTTTAAACAACACATACATAAAAAAAATTATTCCAGCTATAACATATAAAAGAGTTCGAATAAGTTTCAGGCCCTACACTGGCTCTGGATTCCACTGAAAATCTCTTTAACTATATTTTCAATGATTTTGATCCATGAAGTCTGTCATAAATAGACCCAGCAAAGTCATTTTCAGATGAAAGTGTTTCTCTTGATGTGATTAATTTTTAAGATGGGTCTCTGAAACTGCAAAGCTTTCAAGTTACCAGAATTTTCTGCAGCACACAATCCACTCTACATTTCCAAAGATTTATTTATTTAAAATTCTTTTTTTTTCCTTCTTCCTAGCTAGTTATGTTTTCTTCACTAAAAGCTACTTAAAAGTCATACTTAAAAGTGTCAAAGTTCTGTCTTTTTAGTGACTCTTCTTCTTTCTGATATACCATATCAACAGCGCATTGGGAACACTTCTGATTGTTTTGGAACACAGAAATAATTTTGTCATTTAGGAGTTAACACTGTTCTAGGTTTTACTAGAAATAATAAAAAAAAAAAAGAGTCAAAACCTCTTTACTTAAACCCAATATTCGGTCCTGAAGAATTCAAGAGTGTCTTTCTAATGTGGTTACTTATGTTAATTTTATTGCAAACCCTCAATTTTCTTTTGGTTTCTATAATTATAGCATTAAGAAATTAATTATAGAGATTGGCATATGTAACATAATCTTAATTACAATGTTTCTAGAAATATGCTGCTAGACATTTCGCTTTTATAACAATTAGCAAATTTATCTTCACTGAAGACCTCTCCAGACCAGCACTTTCATCCCCTACTCACCACTAAATCACATTTCTTCCTGAATTTCATCCTGCTCTCTCCAGGCCCACACTGTCTCTCAGCAACGCCAAGCAGCATTTCTCAACCCAGAAACCCTCCCCTTCCTGGGATCTGAATTTAAAGAAAAGCAGGGATCTGATTCAATAAAGCCAACATTAGCTAGAACTACAGAAAAGCGGTGATATTTACACTCTGCCTCTACCCTTCACTTTTAATGAGGAAATGCTCTCAGGGTAAAGCCTGTGACAAGCCTTTGTGGACACCTACGGAGTAGGAGTTATTTTCACTTGTCTCTCATATGACAGATGAGAAGGTGTTACTCCTTCCCACGGCAGGGCACCCACTGTTAATTGTCTAGTTTGTTAGGATGCAGCCAAAGGCTACATTTTTTCCTAAAAAAAACCTTTCTTCTCCTCAAGCTTCCCTTCTCCACCAAGTCTTTCCACAACGAATCAGCCTCCATCACTTCTTCCACAACTGCTCTCCACTGGACACAGGGGACCCCTTGCTTTGTTGCACAAGCGACCTGGGGACTGCTTTTTCAGTGATCACTGTAAATCCCTGCTGACTGTTCTGTTTGACATTTACATGCACTATTCATGGAATAAAGCATGGTTTAAATGTGTAGAGAAATATCCTCCTTCTCCCAAAAATACATACACAGAAAATGCATATGTCAGTAATCTCAGCAACGTGTATACAAGGAAAAAAGGAAGATTTGCTTCTGGGAGGAGGAAATCCACCCAGGAGATGCATAGGTGCTCTCTCCTCCCCTTGAGTGTGGATGAGCCAGAAGGCAGAGAATATCTCTGAATTTTAGTAAATACTTTCTCCTCTGCACTCTTTGTCTCCTCTGAGGGGGTCAAAGAGGACAGCTATCAAGGTTCTCTCCTGTGGTACTTTGTTCAACACCAATATCTGCATGTGCTTAACTGATAAGCGTGGGGAAACAAAGCTGCTTCAGGAATCACAGTTTCCCAGAGGCAGAATGGAAGTATATGCCACACACATGAATGACCCTTACAGCCTGTAAGTCCTTACAATATACATTTTTGGGTAGTTGAACTCTTTCAAGCTACTCTCCGTGTTTGAGAAAAGAATGACCAGAAAAATTGCTTTTAGTGAGGTTGGGAAGTCCTGCACTATTTGAAAGGAGGGAAAAAAGTTCCAAACCTTGAATAACAAGCTTGAAAAGGAAATAGTACAGAAAAACCTTCACTTTTTCTTTTAATACCTCAAGGGTTTGGGGGTTTTTTTGATTTATTAAAAACTAATAAACTGAACTTTCTATTTTTTCCAAAATCTTTGCAGGACATACTCAAGTAAATTCAATTCCCTGACCCAGGCTGCAGGTGCCAGGTTTGCCCCCGCAATTAGGGAGCTATAAAAATCAAATACTTTTCATTTTCAAAACTGGTTTCACTTAGTAGTTAGTCATTACCAGTAAAGGTAGAAACCTTTTTAGAGAGAGTCAGCAGACCTTTTGCTGCTAGGCTGACTGTCCACTTGCAGAGAAGAAAGAAGTATCTCATCTCCTTATACTCCTCAGGTGGTAAGTTACCACTGACAGGATGTGAAGAGATTAATCTCTCTTTTCCTGATCTTTGCCTTTATTCAGGATGCAGACTAAGAAGACATACAGCACAACCTCCGTAGATCAGACACAAGTCTCTTCAAAAAAGTCAAGTATCCCAGTGTGAAGGGAGTAAAAACTGGGGAGATGGAAGAGGTTCCTGCTGATTCCTCAGAGGACTGGGCTAAGCGGTGGCAAGGTTATGATGACACAGCACAGCATGTACTGATATACTTTCACATTAAAAACAGAAGAAAGTCACTGCAGATGTGTGAGGCAGGCCTGGTATTAGAGATGCGTTTCTCTCCAAACAATCTCAGTTAAGTTCTTAAAATTAGGTCTGAGAGCTTCTTTTTTCTCCATAACTGCTTGTGTTCACATAACCAATCTTTAAATAAAACTTATTGTCAACTTTAAAAATCTGGAGGGTTATTTAAGTAATTAAATTCTGTAAAAAAGTTTAATCGATTTCTAAATAATAAATCAACTCTGGGTGGTCTTAATAATCTTGGTGTAACACATTTCAATCCAGAAGCACTACAGAGTATTTATCTTTAATGAATAATAAATGAGACATTGGTGTTGACTGAACAAATGATTAAATATTCCATCAGTAGCAGAACATGGAAATATTTTTTAATTATTAATAAGCTACAGATTTTGCTTGTCAAGTGCAGTCATCTTTTTACACGAATGACTTCTTTTCTTAGTTGTCATCATAGGGCAGATGAATAAAAAAGACAATCAAGGCTACTATGGGACACAGTACATCATAGAAGTTCTAGCATCTGTCTCTGAGAAAGAGGAGCTGTTTCACAAGATACTAGGGGTCTTACAGCCTCTCTCTTCCAGTGGGTCTTCAGTTCTGAAATTCTGCTCTAATACATACTCATATTTGTTAGAAAAAGACAGACACTGGGAGTCATGAAAACTGATGGTCAGCTGGGCAGCCCAAGAGAAAGTCTGAGCCGCAAAGTTTCTTCTCAAACTTTTGCACTGGGCTACGGTTCTTCTTTTTCCCTAGCAAGTTTTTCACAGCAAGATTTCGTAACAAGTTCTGAAATTGCCTGCTGCAGGCCCATCATTAAAAATGCCCATGAACAAGGGTTTTTCCTGTACTGGCTACCCTGAGCCCTGTAAAGTCATCTGTAAGCTACGTGAGTAGAACAATGTGGTCTTTCGCTACATCTACACCAATGGACCTTTTGCACTAGCCTATCCTTCTGGTCTTCCAAAGACATACCGTGGCACCACCAAATCCAAAATCCACACCAGCACTAGTACAGTGCTTCCTCTTCTCCCCAAGACAATGTTCTTGCATTTAGGCAAGAAAAAAGCAATTGCGGGCTCTAGCAAGGACCGACATAATATCCTTGTTAGCAAGCTTAGGAAGTGTGGGTTGGATCAGTGGCCAGTGAGGTGGGTTGAGAACTGGGTGAAGGGCAGAGCCCAGAGGGTTGTGAGAAGTGGCACAGAGCCTAGTTGGAGGCCTGTATCTAGTGGCGTTCCCCAAGGATCAGTGCTTGGTCTGGTCTTACTCAACATATTCATCAGTGACCTGGACGCGGGGACAGTGTACCCTCAGCAAATTTGCTGACGATACAAAACCGGGAGGAGCGGCCGACACACCAGAAGGCTGTGCTGCCATTCAGCAAGGCCTGGACAGACTAGAGAACTGGGCAAAGAGGAACCAAATAAAATTCAACAAGGGCAAGTGTAGTGTCCTGCACCTAGGGAAGAATAACCACACGTACCAGTACAGGTTAGGGCTTGACCTGCTGGGAAGCAGCTCTGCAGAGAAGGACCTGGGAGTCCTGGTGGACAACATGCTCTCCATGAGCCAGCAAGGTGGCCTTGTGGCCAAGAAGGCCAATGGTATCTATTCTGGGCTGCATTAAGAAGAGCATGGCCAGCAGGTCGAGGGACGTTATCCTCCCCCTCTACTCTGCCCTGGTGAGGCCACATCTGGAGTTCTGTGTCCAGTTCTGGGCTCCCCAGTTCAAGACAGACAGGGAACTACTGGAGAGAGTCTAGCAGAGGGCTACAAGGATGATTAGGGGACTTGAACACCTCCCTTATGAGGAAAGGCTGAGAGAGCTGGGTCTGTTCAGCCTGGAGAAGGGAAGATTGAGAGGGGATCTTATCAATGCTTATAAATATCTAAAGGGTGGATGTCTAGAGGAAGAGGTTAGACTGTTCTCAGTGGTGCCCGGTGACAGGACATGGGGCAATGGACACAAACTGGGACACAGGAAGTTCCATCTGAACATGAGGAAAAACTTCTTTATTCTGAGGGTGACTGAGCACTGGAACAGGCTGCCCAGAGACATTGTGGAGTCTCCTTCTCTGGAGATATTCAAAAGCCACCTGGACACAATCCTGCGCAACCTGCTCTAGGTGATCCTGCTTTAGAAGGGAGGTTGGACTAGATGATCTCCAGAGGTCCCTTCCAACCCCTACCAGTCTGTGAATCTGTGAATAGCTCCAGCTGTGATGACCAAAGGCCACATGCACAGCTGTCCCTCAATGCAGGTGGAAAGATTTTGCCTGTGACAATAGGGTCTATTCATAACTTACTGTCACTTTCACTCAGTTATAGCAAGTAATGAATACTTTATATTTGTTCCCTTATATCATGCTACAGAGTGTCAGAATCTGAGAACTGTGTAAAACTCACCATTTGAATTGAGATTATTCTGATATTCTCAGTCTATACCAACCTTTCATGTTCTGCTGTAACTGGTACGAGTGCTGTAACTATTAACTGAAAAGTGTACTGGAGAGTAGTCTTAAAGTATATTTATGGTCAGAAAACAAGCCTCTACAAAGCAGTTACTCCTTATCTATGTACAAAGTTCCTAAAGTACCTTTGAATTGTCTTCCAACTTTGTGAATGAACGAATTTCCTCCCATTAGATTTGAAGGGCACAACCACTAAGCTAGAATTAACTGAATCTTATTTAACCTTGTGAATTATTGAATTTTCTATCCAAGTCTCAAACACAAAATCTTTATTAGAACTGGTGAAACTGTTTTCTTTTTCTTCCAGAAAATAGGTTTTCATTAAAAAAGAAAAACTTTAACATGAATATGTCAATTTGACTGGCATTTTCTTAAGGAAAATTGAAAAAGGCTTCTTCATAAGGGAAATTGTTTTATTGTAATCTTTTCAGAACAGGATATTTCTTTTTTTTAACATTGAAGTGACCTTTCATTTTAAAGTTTATATTAATAGAAGAAAAAAGAAAATAAACTTTATCATGACAAATTTCTTTCAACTTGAAATTTTTATTCCTCTAGAGCACCATTCCTTACAATTAGTAACTGGACACAGATTACCAAGAGAGAAAATAACAGTATCACATATTTTCAGCACTGTATTCTAGGTATAACTGTAGTCTGAAAGGTCTCACCCACCATTCCTTGAACACCAAAACCCTGAGAGTACTACAGAACATGCAAAGAAAGCAGGCAACACTGTCACAGGGATCACACATCAGAAAACTTGATTCCATTCCCAGGTCTGTCATCGTCTCTGAGCCTGACTACAGAGAGGACAGATGACTTCCTTGTGCCAACAGTTCCATGAATCCAACATAGAATTACCGATATTACTCTACTGTTAAGAAATATTTTTACTTGATACATAGGCCAGGCTTAAATTCTACTCAGTCTACTGTAAATTTTACCAAATGAGGTGCATTAAACTTCCTATTATTTTACCAAGTAAGATTTAGTGAAGTGTCCACAATTAAGCATTATACCAAGAGGCATGATACTTATTTTTTGAGGATTTGTGCTGAAATAACTATGAGCTATGGGCCTTATGACATTTCAGAATTCAGAATTCACTTGTAATTATACAGAATAGAGGTAAAAGGAAAAAGATCATCACATCTCAGAAACCCTAGTAATTGTTCAGGATTTTTGTGTAGCAGAGGCTACAGAGACTGGGGAAAGCTACACAGAAAAATGTATTGAAAATGAACCTTCCCATCCATTTTCATTCTTGCAGTTTTCATAAAACTCAGTCCATTGAACTTGTGCCAGAAAAATGGATTCATGAAACTTGAGTCTCAGCTCATTTTCAAGGATTTATTTTTCTATATTTGTGTAAATGTAGAACTGACAAGGCTGAAGAACTGAACTGAAACTGTTCTTTGATGTGTTAATCACAGAAGTGGTGGACCAGTGAGCTTCCAGGCTGATTCTTCCCACAGTTCCAGATCAAATGGGACCAGTTCAAAACTCAGGAAAAGTTATTCCTTTATATACATGAAGGCCACATGAGCTACCTTCTCCTTGCTTGTCTCTCTTTACCTCCCCAGCTCTATCGAGTATCCTAAAGACGTTGGGGTGGACTTGATGGAGCAAAGTGTCATCCTGACGACACCCTCTAAATCATTCAGCAAATCTGGTTGTTTTCCTTGGCAAAGTGAAAAAGCCCTTTTACAGAGTTTGGTGCTAGGAAGGAACTCAGTGAAACAAAATGGAACTTCCATTTTGTGCTTAGGGCAAACAAAGCGAAGAAGAGCTTAACATCTCTTGCACAGCTGCATTGGATCTGCATGTCTAATAAATATTAAAAACTTTCCTGTTGTGTCTACTGAAATTATATACGGGCCTGAACAAACATGAAGAATAATTTTGTTGTAGATGATGTTTTTGTGGCCAGTCTTGTGCTTGCTCTATCACAATCTTTCAGCAGCTATAACATAGCAAAGATAGTATGGAAAGACTGGGAGAAAATAAAATTGAATGCATTAATCAGGCAAAAGTGGGTTAAATTATTAAATGTCAGAATGTTTCCTTTGATAAGCTTTTCTGAAGATGGGAATTAAGAAACAGAGTACTAGAAAGATAATAATATTTTGGCAACATTGATTTCTCATATCTAGAACATGAATTTCCAATACACTGAGTATATCAGTCAACGACTCAGCAAAATACAGCAAGTTACGTATATGGCTATACCATATACTTAAAAGGCTAGAAAAGACACTACTTCCATAAAGTTTTTCTCCCCAGATTTTATCTCTGTGCATGAAATGTTTCTAAATTTGGAAAATATAGCCTGAGAAATACATTTCCAAGGCCCAACTAAACATTTGTAGCAGTTCAGTTCTCTGGTAATAGCATTCATGTTCTTTTGGTTTGGTTGGGCTTTTGAGAAACTAGGTGATGTTATTTTACTCGTGATTTGCAGTTTCAGCATTAAAAAAAATAATTAGTACAATTTCAAGTTTGCTAACAAACACAATAGTTTAAGTGAAGACTTATTGCCTCTACACAAAGTGTTTGTTTCAGAAATTACATTTTATTGCATGATGACATTCTGGATTAGTTCTATTTCTCAAATAAAATGTTGGAAGGTGTTCAGTCAGGTGACCCTGAAGTCAAAGAGAAAATTTCTATGGTGGTCTCCTATATTTTAATTATTTTAGAGCTGCTTTGTTTAAAATAAAAAAAAAAGATAAGCTGTCAAACTTTTCTGCTTTTGAGAAAAGAAAAAAACACAGACTTGGAGTACAAGAAAGGCAATTTCTAGGAAATTATGTAAATTGTAATGGGGTCATAAAGAAAGGATTGTGAAGAGATAAATATAAAGCTGATGAAAGGAGAAATTTTTTAAACATGATGCGTAATTAACCTGTGGAACTTGCTGCCACAGGATATAATTGAGGTTAAGAGCTTAAATGGAATTAATAAAGAATTATACATTTACATGGATAATGAGAACTTAGACATGATAGAAATTTACAAGTATATAAACCTTCGTACCTAAGGGCAGAAGTTAACTGCTAACAGGTAGCAGCCTGAATGCCTCTAACAAGATTCTATTACAATTAAATATATTCTGATTAAAACCTAGGTTTTAATCTTGTTCATTCTACCGGTACACTACACTGATTTTCCTTTGCATTTGTCTGCACTTTTGCTCCCTCTTCCAGGGAGTGGTAAACGTTTAGTTGTCCTAGTTTCTCCTAATATCCCCCTTGGTATGGAGAGAAAGAGAGAGCTCATTTTAATATATTCCTTCAAATCTAATTTGCAGCACTTTTGGAATCCCTGCTGTATCATTATACTGATATCTAACGCACGTTTGAGAAAGGAGTTGTCAGGAGCTGATAACAGCAGTGGGCAAGATGGAGCAGTAATGTGGCCAGACAAGACAGAAGAACTGGGAAGTGACAAAGATGGCACAGAAATGCAGTATCAAGAGGACAAAGGGAGCTAAGAGAGTGAGGAAAAAATTAATGGATACTGGGGGAAAAAAGGAAACCTATGTGAAGCTCTGGGGTCATGGAAATCTCAAAGGCTACCTTAGACTGAATGAAAGAAGATGGTAATAACTGCAGAGAAAAATATGAGTGGGGACAATATGAAAAATTTGAAAGCTGTTATTCCCACAAAAAATATTATTTTTATGAGAGCATTAGCACAGCTGCACAGACCAGATACTACCCTTGTTTTGTCAAGGGATATAGCTTGCAAGATGCATTCGTTAACAGACTTTTGGCTGTTTTGCTAAAATAAAGTAGTGAATAAATACATTTGTTTGCCCTGAAAACAATTCAAAACCTACATGACATACAAGTAAGAGGTGCTTTATCAAGTCAGACCTTGATGGATCTGGAGAAGTAGTAGACATTTCCTCTGTGTCCAGGTCCTAGAATATGTCTGTGCTCTGTGAATGAGACAGAATTGTATGTCATGTAGTGATGGTCCTTGGAAACCTTGCAGATGAAATTTTAGGTTAGTAATCTCCAGCAACATGGCAAATATTAGGAACTACATTGTTAAAGTCCACATTGCTATGTTAAAGTTCTCATTGCTATTGACCACCACATATGGTCTTAGAAATCTTACCTACTTTGTAAAGAATTTTGTAAGGAAACTCAAATCTGTTTTATTTCTGTGTAACTCACAAATTTTAAGACAGTTTAATGAGAGGAGGATAAAGACCTCACTCACGAGTTTTTGACAGGAAATATTGCATGACTATGAAGCAATGGAGTTGGGATGAAAGGAGGACCCCATAAACTTCACTGGAGAAACAGGGACTGCAACCTTGGTGAATGCAACACAATTCAGTCATGCCTGTTGGGCATGGGTGCCCTCACGGGGAATTACCGGGTACCTGAAACATCTGTCTCCAAGACAGCTTCCTTACACAGAGAAAACACATCCTGTGGATGTTTAGAAACTGTGAGCATTGAAAAAATGTCTGCAGTGCAGAATGTTAGTATTTAAAGATGTTATCTACATTTATCACATTTGTCACTTGCCATTAATTTAAATTCCCTTTATGTATCTGTTCAGGAAATAATTAGGATTTTATGCTGCAGTAAATATGCTTGTTCATCCATTAGTGCAAAGCAGAAGATTAATTGCATTACAATGGGAATGGGGACTACTGTATTTGGAGCTACAGTGATAACGGTGACAGCTGCGCTGCCCACAATACTTTGCTCCGGTAAGCCTCAAAACCAAGTATGGATGAGAAAATAATTAAACCCCTGACAAGGCAGGGTTATCCCTGTTCTTGTATGTGTAACCAGACAGACAACAACTAGAACAATGAAAGACCAAGCTAAAACTAACAAAATATATATTGTTCAAAAAGTTCTGTTAATCATTTAATCAGCTATTCTTATACACATAACTTTATATACACAGATTCATACTCTGTATGAATCATTACATTTTATATAACCTGAGCTCACTTTAAATACCTGTGGTAAAATTCCAAAATGTACTAAGACATTGTAAGGCTATATTAATTTGGCAATAAAGCTCCAGAAAGCTGAAAAAATCTTAACTGCCATTAACTGTAAATGACATTGCAAAATTTCAGCCAAGACCAAAGATAATGGGTTGGGGAAAAGAGAGGTAGACAGCAGAAAAACACTGTAAAACTTGCCCCATGTAGCTGTGGCTGGCTCAACACAAAGAAGCAGTGGGGTGATGGGCCCCCATACCACTCTACAGTCCTAAGGTGTTTATGAATGGCCAAAACTGCCCTTGTTCTTACAGAAACTGAAGAAACATCACAATATTTCTTTTCCTCAAATTAAACATCAGTAACTTATGCAAAAGTGTCCCCTAAATGAGGGCCCTTGTGATGGCATTTGTTTGTGTGGATTGACTAAACCCACTGATAAATGCAGGGAAAACATTTAATCCAAGCATACCAATTATTTATGATTAGGCAGGGGGGTTGTGCAATTAAAAACCCAGCCTGTATCTGGATGATTCGTATCATTCTAGTGCATTATATCAAATAAGCTATTGAGTTTTAGTTTATCAAAACCTAGGATTTTTAGGGACATTTTGTGATATTTGTAAAGAGTTAAAATCAAATATAAATTGGCAAGATTCTCACAGGCTTGGCAACTAGAAATCAGCTTTTTTACTCAAAGTACATTTAGTCTTTGGTGGCTGCTCAGTAATTACGGCCCCACTGCCCTGACTAAAGATAAAGCATTTTTAGTACCACCATACTTGCTTGAATAATTTTTTGCAGCCAGTGCAAAATCTTATTTAAATTTGTTGGTTGACTCACTTTGTGGCATGTATCTGAGACCAAAAGCAAAGAAGGTACTGCTCAAATTCAAAACTAGCCATATACCTTCCTTTTAAAGTGGATGACTGCTGAAGAGATGGGTGCAATTGTCAATGGGAGGTTCAAGTTATTTCATGTCTAACATTTCTGTGGGGGTTTTTTTCAATGCCTGACACATTTATCTATGTTACAGAGTTAATGCAATTATCAGAGACTAAAAAAAAAAAATCATGAAATACGTAAAAAGTGCTCTGACTTAACCTAGTCCATTTGACTTCAGTGTGGTAAACCAAATCTAAAAAAGACGACTCAGCAATGTGCGCTTGCAGCCCAGAAAGCCAACCGTGTCCTGGGCTGCATCAAAAGAGGCATGACCAGCAGGTGGAGGGAGGTGATCCTGCCCCTCTACTCCACTCTTGTGAGACCCCACCTGGAGTACTGTGCCCAGCTCTGGGGCAGCCAACGTAGAAAGGACATGGACCTGGTGGAGTGAGTCCAGAGGAGGGCCACGAAGACAATCAGAGGGTTGGAGCACCTCTCCTATGAAGACAGGCTGAGAGAGTTGGGGTGTTTCAGCCTAGTGAAAAGAAGGCTCCGGGGAGACCTTATTGCAGCCTTCCAGTACCTAAAGGGGGCCTACAGGAAAGATGGAGAGGGACTGTTTACAAGGGCATGTAGTAGTGATAGGATGAAGGACAATGGCCTTAAGCTGAAGGAGGGTAGATTTACATTAGATATTAGGAAAAAAAATCTTTACTGTGAGGGTTGTGAGACACTGGGACAGGTTGCCCAGAGAAGTTGTGTTGGATGGGGCTTTGGGCAACGTGGTCTAGTGGAGGGAGTCCCCGCCTATAGCAGGGGGGTTGGAACTAGATGATCTTTGAGGTGCCTTCCAATCCAAACCTTTCTATGATTCTATGAAGAATTTACTTGAAGTGAGTAAAAGACACCAGATATAGGTTTGTATGAAGTATTTGCACAGCAGAATGTGAATAATGTGATCTTACCAAACATTTTTCATGTCTACAATAGAGCAAAACAGTTTACAAAAGAAGTCACTGAAGAATAACTAATTGGCTATCAGGGCAAATAGGTTAGAAACAGATCTTGACTTTCATGATTAAGATTAGTATTACAGATACCCATTGAACTGCTGGGTAACAAAATCTGCCCCAAAAGAGCATCCAACCATTCCAGATTGTATACTGTTATTTTTCATTCCTGTGCTGTAGTCACTCATTCATTCTGTAAACTAGGTTTTGCAATAGCTCAACTTCAATAACTGTTATCGGAAAAATGGATTTTCCTTTCCAGGGTGTGTTGAAGTGCTTATATCACTTTGGTCAATCTCTGTGTTATTATTCAGGATGCTAATATTGGCTGATTCTTCTCTATTTGGTTATCTTTATAAATCATCTCTCTCCCCTTCTCCTGAGGAACGAAATTAGGAATGCCTTTTTCTCCCCGTATAACTATTTATGAGCATCACAAATAGATTTCTGCAGGGTTTAAGCAGAAGCAATCATACATTTGCAGCCATACAGAGCCCTCCCCACCCCAAAACTTGTGTTACACTGTTGTTAAAGTAGCCGTACAAAAAGGAGGCAGAGGAAATAGTCGATATCCGCTTATAAAAGTGTCCTTTTGTATTGTACATAGACTTATTGAATAGATCAAAACTCTACCAATGGATTAGTAGAGGATGGCAACTGCTTTGCTGTTGAAGTTAAGTACTCAGCAGTTCCCCCCCCCGTCTTGCCAGGGCGTAGCTGTGAACTTATAAGGAACATCCACAAATTGTGTATCTAGTGACTGGGAACACTGCACTTAATTCCTGTGCATTAGGTTTGGCTGCTGTCTTGGTTTTACCCCAGCCGGCAGCTGAGCACCACGCAGCCGCTCGTTCACTCCCCGCCATCAGGATGGCGGAGAGAATTGGAAGAGTTAAAGTGAGAAAACTCATGGGTTGAGATAAAGACAGTTTAATAGGTAAAGCAAAAGCCGCGCACACAAGCAAAGCAAAGCAAGGCATTCATTTACCACTTCCCATGGGCAGGCAGGTGTTCAGCCATCTCCAGGAAAGCAGGGCTCCATCACACATAACGGTTACTTGGGAAGACAAACGCCATCACTCCGCCACCACCCCCCACCCCCCCTTCCCCCAAGCTCCTTATAAACTGAGCATGACGTCATATGGTATGGAATATCCCCTTGGTCAGTTTGGGTCACCTGTCTGTGTCTCCTCCCAACTTCTTGTGCACCCCCAGCCATCCTGCTGGCAGGGCAGTGTGAGAAGCAGAAAAGGCCTTGGCTCTGTGTAAGCACTGCTCAACAATAGGTCCATAGAACAAAAACATCTCTATATTATCAATGCTGTTTCTAGCACAAATCCAAAACATATCCCCATACTAGCTACTATGAAGAAAATTAACCCTCTCAGCTGAAACCAGGACAGCTGTAAACAACTATTTCTGGGACAAATCCAGAACTGTTATTTGTAATGAAGAAATGGGTATCATGACAAGCCCCAGAGTTGTGACCATATGGAGACAGGCAGAAGCAGCAGCAGAAGGGAATGTTCCTTTTTCACTACATTATTCTGACACTTTTTCTCAGTATGAAGATTCACTGTAACATGAACAAATGAGATTTGCATGATTAGTTTTCTTTATGATACTTAGGGCTTAAAATTACAAACCTTTTATTGATTTGTAAGGTCAATAAAATATGATTTTATCATCTGAATCAGACTTGCTGTCTAACAGTCCACTGAATTCCATCCAGTCACTCCTGATTGCAGCCCAATAAATTGTCACTTCATTGAAGAGGTGAAGAATTGACAATTTTCCTAAGTAATGTTTTGCAATGCTTAATTACCCTTAGAGCTAAAGTTGCAGGCCATATCTCCAATTTTAGTTTTTAAGATTATAGACAATTTCTTGGTGCATATACCTGTACTATACTGTAGACCTTCTTCAATATCTAGTATTTCCCTGTCAGCGAAGATGCTTTACAGTTATTGATCACCTCTAAATTTTTTGCTTAATAAGATAAACAAATGAGCTCTTTTTTAGCCTCTCTATATTCCTTCCATTCCTCTAGTTCTATATTTTCTTCACTCTTTCCAACTGCCTCTCTCTTAAAAAAGGCATGCTTAATATTACTTTAATGAGTGATAAACTCAATAGTGAAATAATTTATTTTTTTCTAGTAATTATTCTTTCTTACATATTCAAAGTTTATTTTTTCTTTCCTTTTGTGCAATAACCTTACAGTAAGAAACTTCCAAGAGTTCAAGCAAGTTTAAATTGCTGATTTTGGGCGCTATTAATATGAATGGGTTTAGGTATTAAACATATTGTCACAACCTCCATCACATACTAAACTTCTTTGAGTGTGCTGAAAAGAACCAAAAATAATTTGAGAGAGAAAGAGAGAGAATATTGGCTAAAATGTCATAATACCACTTCTCCTAAATAGCGCTTTTTATGAGTAACCAGCAGCATATCTGGCACTGCTCAAAGCATCTTTCCTGGTTTCAGCAGGGATAGAGTTAATTTTCTTCCTAGCAGCTGGTATAGTGCTGTGCTTTTGATTTAGGATGAGAATAATGTTGATAACACACTGATGTTTTTACTTGTTGCCAGGCAGTCAAGGACTTTTCAGTTTCTCATACTGCCCTGCCAACAAGAAGGCAGCAGGCACTCAAGAAACTGGGAGAGGACACAGCCCCCCACAGCTGACCCAAACTGGCCAATGGGATATTCCATACCATGTGATACCATGCTCCGTATATAGCTGAGACATGGGCTGGGAGGCTGGTCAGCTTGGGGTCTTGCTGAGCATTGACTTCATGTGGTGAAAAATTGTGCTGTTCATCACTTTATTATTATTATTATTATTATTATTATTATTACTATTATTACTGTTTTCATTTTCTGTCCTGTTAAACTGTCTTTATCTCAACCCATGAGTTTTACTATTTTTTTTAATTTTGAATTCTCTCCCTCATCCCACTGGGAGGGGGGCAGTGAGCAAATGGCTGTGTTTTAGCTGCCAGCTGGGTTAAACCATGACAGCATCTTTGAAGGTTTCTAATGTGGAAGCTGCAAAAAATGAGATAAATGTAACTCAGAACTTTTTTTTTTTTTCTGGAAAATACCCTTGTTTCACAAATCAACATGTGATCCTGATAGGAATATTGTCTCCAAAATTGCTTTCTGAAAAGCTGACTATTAAAGCAGACAAGAGCATCTGACTTCTTTTTTCAGATTCCATTATCACCACAGGGAGCATTAGCCACAAATGGAAATAAAGGCTGGTATATGCAGCCACAGCCTATGGTTCCCACAGGCAACAGTTGTAGACAAGAGTTGTTCCACAAAATAAAATATATATATACTGCTAGAAAGGAGGTTGTGGTTTTTATTTTAATCTTTCATTCTTTTTTTTTTTTTTTTTTGTTGAGCAAAGTCATTAATAAATATATCTCAGACTAAGCTTCTGTGACTTCACTGTATTATGGAAGCCTTATGAACAACCTAGTAATCTTTAAATGGTTGACAGATATGCACACAAATAAGAAAGAGGCCACCTGGCCTTCATTTTATTTTTGTATGTTTTCTTCATCTGTTCCTTTTCCTTCATTTTCTGCTCCCTAGTTATTGTTCAGAGTTCGGCCCATGTTCATGATGTGGGGTAACTTATCAATATGTGTGGGAATTTCACCTGCCAGGCCAACTCCTCTTTTTGGACTACATGGAAAGCTTAACTGAACGGTGGAACAATGCCTCCAGTCACTCTTCTAGCCAACTCTCTTGAATGAGGCATTCCTAGTATGCAATATAGTCTGAACTGACCAGAGGAAATTGTAATTTATCACTTGACTGATAGAACAAAAATGCAGCATCTAGTCTATGAGTCTTTTCTTGTCGCCATCTTCTATCCCATGACTTCCATATGTACACTTCAGCATCTGGTCTAATGGGATTACTTTTGCATTGCTGAATTCAAGATCAGACCAGTGAACAACCTCTATAAAGGGAAATATCTGTTGCTGTTATCTAAAACCTTACTGATCATGAAAGAACTTCAGAATCTACACAGCTCATATGCTTCAAATTACGTGCAGGTATGGAGTTTTGGTTAACAAGATTCCAAAGAGTTGCCATTTACCTCAGATCTTGAAGACCATAATTGCAGACCCTACGTTATTACTTTAACTACTTATAAGCTTTTACTTACTGCCTTATACTACAGCAGAAAGATATACCATTAAATACCATAGAAACAGTTTTGAAAAATAATTCTTTGGAGGTAGATGCCGTCATCTTTTCTAATTGACTACACAACTCACACAATATTGGAGCTAATTTCAGATGTGTTTGCAATCCTGTTTATTAAAAGCAGACATTCTCCCCCTCTGTAGATTGGTATTATATATTCTGTTTCAGTGGCTCTCCGTGCCGAGAAGAGAGAAGAATGGGATTAGGGAATATTTATCTCCTGCTTCCATTGCACTGTATTCTGGCAGGGCACCTCTGTATTAGTCAAGGCCAAGACAGTTTGCAATCTCACACGTAATTCTGATGTATTGTAGCGCTGCAGGAAATGTTACATTACCGATAATGGTTCCTGTAAAAGTTTATTTGAGGATTTTCAGTTTCAAACATCAAAACAAATTATATTAAAGTTAGGTGTAATTTTCTATATTATATCCAGAGCCACTAGATGGTGGTATGCACTAGACCTGAGGAAAAGTACACAAAGGGACTGAATAATGTGTTCCTCCGCTGTTTGAACAGGAACTTTTTCATTCCTCACTTTCCAGTCTTCTTCTGGCTAACCTTTTTCCTATCAGATGTTTATTCAGAAGGTTGATTGCGACAATTATAAATCTCAATTGAGGTTTTTCCCAGCGTATTGACTGAGCTTGCATGACAATAAGATCTCATGTTGAGATAAAACTGAAAAGCTGAGATGATGAAAAGTCAGAGGAGACTTACATGCATACAATGGAAAAAAAAAAAAAAAAAAGAAATAATCATGTGCGGCCTGGCTTTTGGTATCTACAAAAACTTGTGTCATTAGACGTAAATATTTTCTACATTTTTAATATTAAAAACTGTCTAATAAGTACAGATGATCCAGTGACCAATCTTTTTTAATTTTTAGGGTAGGGCCAATATATTCAACAGCATTTTAGGAATTCATGTTGACAACCTCCTTGGATATCAAGTTTAACTGGTCTGTTTCTTCATACTAAGCTGACAGACAGGCAAAGCTATATGTAACTGGCTAACATACCTATCACTTGGGACATGGATTTCGGTCATCCCCCCAACCCCACTCTGAACTGTGAGATGCGTGAAATGAAAATATAGGTTTCTTTACCACCAATATCCAGTTGGAGTTTAAGACATTCACACAGCAAATCAATGGCAGAATAAGAAACTGCAGAACTCTGTAATTCCAAATCATTGCTACATGGTGATGTTACATTTCTTCAGTCCTTATATTTGTCCTCTCTTGCTGCTTGTTTTTGCTTGTTCCATCTTTGCTTCTGCCAGCCTCCATCTAACTGATCTGGATCTGCTACATGGCTCTGCCAACCCACGTAACAATTCGACGCAGGTCAGTAAAAGACAAGTTAGAAATCGTGAGCTGCAGAGGAAAGCTGTATGCTACCACAGCAATGTAAGAAAGTACAGACATCCATAGTATAACGCACTTTCCATTTCAAAGAGCTATAACACAAGATAAGATGATGAGAAAAATGAAATTAATCATCATTCTATTTTTAGAAAATGCAATGATAGAAAATTGATCATACATTGAAGCCCATTAAGACAAATGTCTTGTAATAGTAAACCTGTTAAAGAATAAGCGTCATTTACACCACTATTTTTTATTATTATTTTCAATCTCAAATGAATTATTTCAAATGAATAAGATACAAATCAATTGTTGTAAATGACATTTGAAAAATGAGGAGCAAACCTTATTGGGAATGAAAAGCTTTTATATTAATATGATGATGTTTAAGACTCTTAATTATTCCACACTAATTCTAGGAGAAAAAACCTGTTTGGCATTCAGCCACAAAATGTGACTTGATTGTGTGTGACACAGTGCCTGCTCATTAGAAAATGGAAGGTAGAAGAAAGCTCAACATGAGGAGAAAGAAAACAGTTTAGTGATGCTGTTGCACCATAAGTGATGAACTCACTTTTGCTACTGGTATTTTATTTAATTCTATGGGATATATTTCTTTGCTTAGTCCTCCATCTTAATGACGCGCACTGCCTAGCTATATTACTGTATTTTGACAGCTATTGATTTGTAGGAAACTGTGATGCAGTGTTGTAACAACAAGGTAGCAAAGCTCGATAAGCAATATTGTAGCAGAAGATAATTTCATTTTGAACCAAAACTGATTTCACTAACTACCATTCACATATTTATACCGATGTACTTCCAGCACTATACATATGCATCCAAACAGCCTGTCCAGCAATCGTGAAACCAAGAAGACTGTATCTAAGTGATATATACAGCATTTCTCGTGATAGAACTGACAGCACGGGCTATCACCTAGTAAGACTTCAGAATCTCTCCTACTTTTTTTTAGGTTGGTGATTACGTGCATTCCTAATTAGGAGGTGATTAGTCTTTTCATCCTGTCCACTGCTGTGAGTCACCAGTGTTTAGTCCCTGTCTTTTCTCTCCCCTCTGCCAGGATCTTCATGAAGATGTTGGTACCACCAACACCTGCTATTCTCAGTAGCTTCTCTGTGTCACCGTTTTCTTCAGAGCATTCCACACCTAGATTTTTCCATTCTCCATGCATACTTAATGCTTGCATTACAAAAGTCCACAGACCAACAGGCCAGGGAACAGCCAACTGCCAGGAGGCTAAAACAAAACAGTGATAAAGAGCAGCAATAACACACTATGGTGTTAAGGCTGGTGAAAGTTGTTCTTAATGGGCATCAATCCATCCTAAACTTTGTTAAGAGTAACTGTTTTATTTAGATGAATCAGAAAACTAGGACACAGTGAGGCGTATTGTGGCAGAGCTACTAAGCTTGATGCAACCTCTTACAATCTCAAGATGGGAGTTGATTGTGCTCTTACCACTCATACAATAGGTATAGGTAACTACAGTGGAATGGTGTAAAGAACATTTTTTTTTAAATAAATGTGTCTGTACAGTTTCAGTGTATAACCCCTTTGCCATAAACGCTCTGTAGTTTTGTGTAAGTGCAGCTTACAATGGTACCATAACAAGGCTTCCCATTTCTTTTCAGAATTCCTTAATGGGCAAAAAAGAATTGGATTGTCAACAAATAGTTGTCTTCCCCTTGCATTGTTCCTCTATATGAAGCCTTATTCCACACGCAAATATAACAAGTATTCAGTATTTTTCTGTCCTGTAAATCCCTACTGAATTGATAGTTGTTTCAAATGCCATAAAAATATGGTTTCCAGTTACGGTTTCTTCTTGAAGTGTCAAAACATACCATGAGGAGCAAAAATGAATCTACTCTCCCTCTTCTCCTGCATCTCGACATCACATGATTAACCCATTATATAATGAGGAACAAAGGGTCAGTCAGGACACATCATTCAGCTCTAGTTCCAGTACCAGAATATTATACATGGTAGACCATCACTATAGTAATCTCAGACCTTTAAAGAGGAACTATGCTTGCCTTGTTCAAAACAAATGATGACATATCTGTAATGCTAGTTGGGAACAGCATGACATTGTGTATTTAATACTAAAAGACAAGTAGTGTTGTTCAGTAGTCAAAACAGGGAAATTGGGACTGGGTTTAGCAAGATTTGTTACGTGACAAATTTCTTCTGCACCTATGAAATAGAGTAGATCATTTAGTTTGTATTATGGGAAAATGTGGATGGAGTAGTGTATATATTTTGCATATCGGTGATGATTAGACTCAGAAGATAAGTGGTTTCACACTTTCTCTGTGTTTGTTTATACGAGTATGCAAATACAAATAAAGGCCTAAAGAAAAAAAAGGCTCATTTTCTTCAGCTGAGTGTGAACCAAGGGGGAAAGAGTGAAACTTTGAGGTATATACTGGGACAAATCATGGAGAAAATTACAACTCTAATGAATTACAGAAGTTACAGTTGGGAGTTAACTTGAATGGTTAATAAATCAAAAGATAATTTCTAGAATGAGAATCAGATCAAAGCACTGATTCTGCTGACCCACACAGAAAGCTGAAATATCTGGAAAGTTCAAAGTGTACATTTAGAAGCCTTTTGTGAAACACTTTGTCACCATCCCTGCCTCCTCATGTCAACTAATGGCATGGAGGAATGGCATGAATTATTTGATTGGAACTTGGTTTGCTAAGTAATTGTGTTGTGCTTGTTTTTTTATCTCATTTTGTAAATTGTTCCCTAGAGTCCTTATTTGGAGGCTCTATTTTTGAAAGGCTTTTATGCTCAGTCAAGCTGTGGACAGCACTTTAATTAAACATAAATCACTTTTTTCTTGTATGTATTTGTATCAGCTTTGTGAACAAAGATCTGTGTGTGTCAAAACAAGTTTAGAAATGGCATTATAAAATAGTAAGGTTTGTCCATCTAGCACTCTCTGACAAGGTGCTACTCCAATGCCTCTTCAGTGGAAACACATAAAAGCCTGATTAGCTCTTCAAAAGCGTTCACTGACTGCCAAGAACACAAGGGTAGGAGAGCAATCGCAATAGTAAATGGGTAGCAGTGGAAAACAATGAGCCAACAATTCAGGAACAATAGAAAGCGAAGGAGCTGCTAGGGATGGTATTAATATGAAATACTGCAGTCAACTAGGATGCTACATGTGCAGTACAGAGTGGATAGGACAAGACTTTTGGTAAGCTCAAGCTCCAGGAAATCTTGAAAGTACTTGTAGAAATGAGAAATCAACAAATAGACCACATCACCTTATAAATACAGAATTGCTTCCTATAGTTTGATTTCTGCCTACGTTGCCCTGGCTGCTTGCGAATGTCTGATACAGGTCCACCACTGCCCCAGGGAACTATTCCACATTCTAATAAAACTTCACTATTAGAGTATTTTTTTTTTATGAAACACACCTTAATTTTTCTTCCCTTTAAGTTCGACCCAGTAGTTCCAGCTAATATTCCTGTGTTGACATCTATTGATACTCAGTGTTTATGTTTACATTTATCCAAATTATATGTTCATTTTTGTTCTTTTGCACTGAAAATTTTTCAGGCAGCAGATTGTTTGTAGTGTGTCCTGTCCCACTGGGTGGGAGAAGGAGAGGCCAACTTTTAATACTCTGCACGGTAATCAGGAGTAACGACAATTACTCTAGAGGTTCAAACAAATCACAAATTTACTTAAAACTCAGCAGAACTACAAAAGATAATGGCTTGGCAAAAGCTATAATACTACTTAAAACTCGGCAGAACCGCAAAAGATAACAGCTTAGCAAAACTTGTAACAATATTACCCCCACATGCCGCAAATGAAATTAGAGACAAAGTAGCAAAGAGAAAAAGAGAAAGAAAGGGAAGAAAAAGAGAAAAGATATTGATGTCTTGCATCAAATTTTAAAAGTTTTTAAAGTTTAAAAAAAAAAGTTTTAAAGTTTTTAAAAAATCATGATTCTGTATCTAAGAAATTATGGATAGTTTTTCATAGTTCCATAGGTAAGTATGTTACAGATAGTTTTGTAAATAGTTGCTAGGTACTACTAAGGATGGCTGTTGTACAGTCCTACCCCTATGTTAGTTAATATGTACCCAAACAATGTATCAATTAAGACCTGATTGTCAAGAGGTAGAAGCACAACCAATAAATTGTTAGTCTGATCAACAGACCCTGAAGAACCATTTGGGAGTGCCAGAAGTATTGAGAAACTAGGGGAAAGGTAATTTGGGACAGGGTCTCCGCAACCACTGACCCATCAGCCCCCTACCCAAATCATACCACCTACTCAAAAGATAAAGGTGGAGAAAGGAACTGAGCATGTGTTCTAGTTTGCATACTAGGAGAAGAAATATGAACCAATCGTTGTAACTGGGAGTGTACTAATTTGTAACTTCGGTGTATAAATATAACAAGAGAACTGGCGTTAGGTGTGCTTGATTTGTGGAAATACACCGAGCACCCAGGCCCGAATAAAAAGCAATATCTCTCCTGTGTGTGTGAGAATTGACTTACTGCACACTGGGCAATGAATCTGCTTTTCGGACAGTATCACCACCCCTGGATCCAGCAACGTTCTCTGCTCGCAGCCGTAGTCTTCAGGGGGTGGTGGGTGCCAAGAACTTGTGTTTCCCCTTTTTATAACCCAATGTGCTCCCCCCAGCCGTAGTGGGGTTTTGTCACCACTGAGCATGCGCAGTCTGCGTTCAGGAATGCTCAGGAACGTTCTAGAAATGAGTCAGGGGGCTGTGGGGGTCTCACTGCCGCCTCCCCTCGGGGCTACCGAGCGGTGACTCCTGGCGGGCATGCACGCACAGCAGACAGACAGACAGACGGATGGTCTGTGTCTGCGTGTTTCAGGAACGGGGGGTGGGATCCCCAGACGGCCCCTTGCCTCCGTGGGTGCTGCGCTGGGGCGGCACTCCCGTGTTCCGGACACGTGTTTGCGACATTCACTTGTTACCGCAGCCCCACGCGGTGTTATGAAGATACGGATACCAAAAGCTGCAACCTATCGGTTAGCATCTTTCAGAAATCAAACATCACTGTAACACATGACAATAGTAATTTTCCAGATTTCATCGCAAAGAGATTTGCTCTTCTTGAGTATGCACATTCTTTTCAGCCTACGACATGCTACCCTTTCTAGCTTACCACCAGCCTTTAATTTTGCCTTCAGTTTTCAGATAAAATACCACAGATTTTGTAACTGCGGCATTTAATTCCTAATTAATGTGATATGGGTGACTTACAGAAAGTCATGAGACAAACACACCGGAAAAATTTGTACTTTCTTGACATCAGGCCTGGCAGTTGCAGTAGGTGTCCCTTTTAAAGCTCTTTTGTCCTTCCTGCAATTTTTGCACAAGTTACAGAACTCAGAGAGCTAACCTAAATTGCAATCATTGCTCCCAAACAACTGAGGTTCAGAGAATTTAAAAATGTGTTGGTTACATGCTTTTTCAAATTTTATCTTCCCTTAAGAATGAAGGATGTAATGAAAATAACAGGGTACCTCATACAATCACATCTGCCACCTACACCACAGCCCATCAATAGAGTAATAACAATTACTAGGTAATTTAGATAGCAGGTTGACTGTATCTCTATTATGAATATGGTATTCATATTCCACCTGTAAATGGCAAAAACCTAGTTAACTTATTCCTATTATTTTATTAATTAACTTGAAAGAAAAAAGTAGTGCTTCTTCCTCCAGAGATTTCATTTTTTATGATTTTATTTCTCAACATTTCTATTTAGGGACACTCAGCTTCCCTCTTCCTTTAAATCTCCCTGATCTGTCTATATATTTTTTTTACATGGGTCTCTATCATATTCCACAAAGGATCTATACTGCAACTCAGAACTTAGCAGGGTTCATCTTCCATTCTGCTGCTCAGGGAATGTAAAGGTTTTGACAGTGGGACATGTGTTTCTATGTCTGCAGCATTTCTCTTTAAATTTCACCTTGCTGTTTCTCATTATGGCTCTCAAATTCTGCTGATTTGAGACACAAAGGAGAAATTCCAGAAGCGTTAAAGAAGATCTAGTTCTACATTAAAAAATATGTAATCTCTTCTGTTTCTCTCTGTGAAATAGAAAGGAAGAGTGAGAAAGAATATTTTCCTTAAGGGACTGATGGGGGGGGGGGGGGGGGGGGGGGGGGGGAGAGGGAGGAGAGAGGAAAAGGGAAAAAAAGAAAAATAAAGAGAAACTTAGTTAACAATTTATAGAAGATCCCCAGTAATCAAATTCAGTGCAGTCACCCAAGATCTACTTACATGCAAATTTTCACTAAATAAAGATGAAATTCATTATGTTTGGATTCTTAAACGAATAAAAGAAGTCAACATTTTCCTGTAATTTATTGTTACTTATTTTAATTAGAGCATAAACCTTTTCTAAAGATACTTGAAAAAGTGAGATCTAACTGAGAACATCTAGTTTTCCAGCAAATTAATTGCTGGCTTTGTTTGGTCACAGGTTTTTGATGCCTGTTAAGAAGACCATAGTTATCTCATTGAAGAGAAAATTAAGAAAATAAAATGAGAAGATGAGAGCCGTTAGTTAGACAGTTTTTTCGATGACTGAAGCATAGACAAAGGGGTAAGGAGAACTGGTTTTATGCTTGGCTGAGCTAATAGTTTCCCATAAGTCCTAGAAAATATATTTTAAAGAAGCTTTCTATTTCTTGGGCATTATGAGATTAACTTCATCAGGGATTGTAATGCCTTTTGAGATCATCTGATTTGTAACTTTATAAAAGTGAAAAGTATAGTTAGAACTTCCAGTGATTTTTGAAGTGAAAATAAAACACCCTTTCTCATGCCAAGCCTTTTGGATTTTTTGGCTTTCTATGAGTTTGAAATGCTCAGTGTTACGGATGTAGCCTCATCAGGCACTTGCAGAATTAGATCCAATCTCATTGTTTAATGGGGAAACCTCTTTTTTTATGTGGTTCACAGTTCCCCAGGCTATATATGCTGACATTTCTCACCAGTTAGCAGGGATTGCTTGAAGTGAGGCTGTTCATCCAATGATTCCATTTTATATTTTAAAACATGAGAAAAATAGTATTTGCTGTAATTACAATAAAGCTTATGTAGCTTGCTCTCAGACAAACAGTACATGTGTTTCTCCCTACTCTAAATTATCTGGCTCATGTTTCTGTCTCCAAATAGAAAATAAGATGTTAAACATGACTTTATACAGCATCTCTGCGGCTTCTGTAAACATAGTGGCTTCTATTAAAAGAAAAATCACCTTTAATTACAACTACAGGTCCAATTCATAAGCAGTCTTGCTCAAAGTATTCCACCCTGTGAAATGTGGTGCACTGAGTAATTATGCTGAGAAAAATTACAGGAACGGCTTTACTTAACCTTTTATTCAAACAGTCAATTGCAGCCAAGTTCTCCAGTTTTGCTAATCCCTCAGGTTCTGCTTACATAGTGCATTCATATGTGTGGGATAATACCTCTGTGATGTGAAAGTATGTCATCCCTGGTGTGTACAAGTGTGCAAGTGTATTCTGGCTCCTTGTTCTAAACATCTTGGCAAGATCGTGAATGTTAATATTGCATGAACAATTGTAGACTTGGAGGCTGATGACTATTGCAGGGCAAAACCAGGTGGAGTAGGAAAAAGCCTTTATGTACATCGCAGGTGATAAATAATAAATTACAACAAAAATCATAGGACTACTTTGTACAACATTAATGCCTCTTCCTCTACCTTCTCCCAATTCACCAAGGCCATATGCCAAAACCCAGTCAATTAAACTTTGCAATGCCATCAAAGTCCAATCTGCACTCTCCCACAAGTAGAGATTTATCCTTATTACAATCATTTTTATAGCTGGAGAGATTGAAGAGTCTCCTCTTATGCTTCTGTAAGAAGTTATAGAATACTGCAAAATATAATGGTGGGTATTAGTCAAATTCTGAAATTTTCTACTTGTTTGAACATTACAAGAGTATTTATTTACAAAAAAATGTTTAATTTTGCATGGAAATTTTATAGAGCATGTGCAGTTCACTTAAAACTTTGTTTCCATTTGAAGTACTCAAAGCCAGGGCAAGTGACACTGTCCCTGATTCAAAAAAGTAATTCTTTTTAATCACCAGATGAGATATTAATTTTTTATTTACCATTTTATCCACAATTTTCCATAAAAAATAACCTCGGATTCTCTGGAAATTGTAATATCTGAAAACTTCTTGGGTTTATATGCATAAAATAACCAAACCAATTATAGAAGCATTGCCTGTTTAGCAATTGTTGACATTTGATAATGTCATTGTTGACTTTAAGAATCCTTTGTGGTGTTTGAATGTACAGTATATCAGCTGCCACACATAATTACCAGAGCTAATTGCCCTAGAGGACGACTTCTGAGAGGAGGAATGGGTTAAAATATTGCTTTGGGCTCTTCGTTTAAAGGTTTCACCTAGAGCCAAATGGCTGTTCAGAAACCGAATGAGGCAATAACCTGAAGTAAACACCTTTACAGAAATAACTGAACATCTACCGGCCTTGAGCTGCTGATCAGACGAAACGTGTGAAAGACAGCTCTTGAAAGAAACTGCAGGAGAGTCAGAGAAGGAGGGGAAGGCAGACACAGGCACCTTGACAAACAAATTTAGGGAAGTACTGTAGCAATTGTGCTGTGTGACTGCCAGGACTCTGACAAAATGGCATTTTTGCTCAGGACCGTTGCTTCTCTGTCCAGATGACCAATAAGTGCTGCTTTGTGCAAAAATATATTATGCCCAATGGTATCCAAATGTCTGTGAAGGCTTCAGTTCTCTTTTCAGAGCCTGGAGGGATCACTGAATTAAGGAGCTCAGGTCTACCCGTACAATCAAAGTAGTTGGGGTGGCACATTCTTACAGGGCTGCAATGCAAAGTTACTGCTGAACTGGGGTAACTCATGGAGATGTTGAATGGTTTGTGAATGGAACAAAACATCCAGAGGTCTGTGACAGTCTGAAATATGTAGGAGAAGATATTTAGCTCAGGTTTGCCTTTGACTTCAGGATCATTCTTGGATCCCATGGATGAGCTCAGGAAGCCTGATAATAAATTTAGAACAGCTTCACTTTAGGGCGTTCTTTGTCTGGACACACTGACCTTTTACAGAGTGAAGCTGGACATTAATTTCATCATTATGGCATGGCAAGGGAAGTCATAAGGGAAATAAGCACCAGTCAGGAAAAAAATGCATTATTACTTAGCCACAGTTCTATTCCTGTGTTTCTTCTTGCCAATTTCTGAAATGTAAATCCAATTTGACTGTTTTTCCAGTTAGAGAAAGAAACTAGTACTTTAATCTTTAAGTTAAATATTTTATCTTTGGACAATTCCAGACAATAATATCAATAAAGCAAATGTGTCTGAGCACCTAGAACTCAATCTTAACCCTAGAGAGGACCAGATTATCAAGTAGAATAGCACGGCAAGTCTTACTTTTCCTATGATCATTTATGCACCTTTCTCATTAATAATACTCCAGTCATAGCCCAGATGCAGTCTGTCAGGGAACACATGCATTTTATAAATGAAATGGCCAGTCTTGGGCAAGTGAAAGCAAAGCATAGGATTTTTTTTAAAAAAGCAGTTTAAGATGTAAGATTTCTTTCTCATCACACACTGAAAATTTGGAATTGACAGAGCCTGAATCTGTATTAACTTGAGAAACACAGTGCACTCTCCTGCTGGTAGAAAAAACAATGCAGACTGATAAGTTTTATTGTAGGTATCTATGATTTATAACATAGGGATTTAAGGGTGGGCAGCCACCAAAATGAACATCCCAATTTTTCTGCAACCTCTGTCACGAATATTAACACACAATACTTCTCTGTCTACGGATTTTAGTTAGGTCTTTAAGGAGCAGATACGTACACAGCACCAAATGGGAAAGAATAAGACTGGCTGAAGGATTTTCCATTTCTTTAGCCCTTGCCTTTCTCCCATTTTTGATGTATTACTAATGTGGGAACACAAATCCTGAGATCCTGTGAAAGATGATCTGATCTTATGTTGACAGTATTCCTGCTCTGAGTAGGTTGTTGGTGAACTAATTGATCTCTAGAGGGTCCTTTTGACAAGTATTTCCCTGATCCTGTGATGCTATTCTATTTCTGTCATTGACTTTCCAGGATACGTTTTCTTTTCAAAATTATGAGTAAGCAGGCATGGCCTCCAATATGTGCATTGCATGGAACTAAATTGCTACAATTTTTGCAAAAGGAACATCATAAACAAAAAACTCAGAAACATATTTTCTCTTCCCACTTCTTGAAATAATTCACCTATTTCTTTCTCTTCTGTTTAAAGTTGTTTCAGCTGGGAAGTCCTGGGCAAAAGGATTAAAAGAAATAGCTCATCAGTATCAGCTAAATAATACCACATGACTGGCTGCCAGCAAAAGAGTGCTGGCAAGTGGCCACTTCTAAGATGAAAAGACGAAATAAGGGAACTTCAGCTGACATGCAGAATCTCATCAGTGGATATCTTGAAAAACTGATTAAGGCTTAGTGTAGCAAGGCTTCTCCTTTTAAAAGGGTACACATAAGCCAAATTTTTTCCTAAAAGCTTTTAGAAAGCTGGGGTTAAGTGTTTGTTCTGGAGTCCAGAAACACCAGGGTGGGTGCAGATGTCTGTTTAGTTAGCTCTACCATTCAGCCCCCTGACGATGGACTCCCTCAAAGGCCATCTTTGATGGATCTGTTAGCTGAGGATGTGTTAGAGGATAAATCCTCAACTAAATCCTCTAAAATGACTGGGATCAGAATATTCCCTTTTTCTTGCACAACGGAATTCTTGAAGGTCAGAGATAGGTGTGTTAGAACAGTTCTGATTTTGTCACAGGTTGCTGTTTTAGCTACATTCAGAACAGCTTTAGTACTCAAAATAATTTCTTTGTTTGTTTGCTCAAGTGTATCCTTCATTTTTTGGAGATAATGGTTCTGAGTTTAAAATCTGATAGGCCCGTTTATGAAGTTTAGCTGTCATGAGCATGGCTTATGTTTGTCTTCAGAATTATTGCAGGCAGTTCCTGTATATATCATTACATATGTCCTATTAAATGGTACTTGGGGGAAACTAATCACTGCAGTTCATTCTGGGTATGTAGGTCCATTCAAATTTTCCAAGGTGTTGTATTGTTATTGAGTTAGAGGAACACAAGAGAGCAGAATAAGATGAAACTTACTACTCATATTTGGTTACTGAGTGTATCGCCTTTCATTCCACTTTTAATATACTAATTCAGAATACACTGAGGGAGTTAAATGGAAAAAAAACCCAAAATCTTAAAGTGGGAGAAGGAGCATACCTGACTAAAATTAATGGCAATATTTCTATTTATTTTGATACTTAATAATCAGTTTCTCTCTGTGATTATTCCTTGGATTCACTGGGTAACATGTGGAAATAAGCTTTATGGTATTGTCTTTTTTCTTACATAAGAAAATTAATAATTACAGTACCTGATTTATAAGACTAAAACAACAATTAATACATTGTAAATGTTCTTCAAAACATCAGGTTAAAAAAATGCTTCTGAATAGCCATAAAGAGCACTCAGCAAATTTTCAGAGGTTTTTTTGTGTCATGTTGTAATTCCCATCTATTTAAACTGCATTTGAGGGTATGAACATACCACAGTGAGGCAGATATTCTCTCTATTATTTCATTAAAGGATCAGGCAGAGGGAGAGGACTTCAGATATAGAAACTTTTTCAAAAGCAGTCAGTAAATGTAAACATTTCAGATTTGGGAAATTTAGTTTGAGACATCTTTATGCCTAGTTTCACCATGATTCTAAGATCCTGTGGTCCCTAATATGTTGAATCGTAGCTATTTCTCACCAGTTCCCTGTCAGTAAGGTTATGTGACCTGAAGTGCTTGAAAAGTTCACCAAGTACCTCTTCTCGTGGAAGATTTCTACAAAATAATGATTTTGCATATGAATCTCTGGGTCAGGTCTTTTTCCATCCCTGCAAAATCCCCTTTGGTATTTCCCAAGATTTAGATTGTAGTTAGACCACAGCCTGTGGTCAGGATTTAGTGTGACAGAATCTCACGCCCACTTATTCTCAAAGATGCTATAGAAAGTGAAGATTAAGGTGAAGGTTAACTCTACTTTTTTTTTTTTTTTTAAGAACAACATTCCAAAGGATGCAGGGCAGTGGAGTGACCTATACATCTTTCCTTTCGGTAGAGTCAGTCTGTAACATCCCTGAAGCAGCACAACATGGAATTCTTGGCTGCTCTGCAGTGTCATGTGCCATGAAAAGAAAGTATGAAAAGAATTGCAAATACGAGAGTATGAAGTGTTACATGCTGCAGTTTCAAAGGGCTTCTTGCACGGGCATTTGTGCACTTACAAGGCTCTGATCATACTACTATCCAGAGCACAGAAGTGGAAAGCAATTAAATTATCTATGAAGTTATTTAAATTTATACAAGAAATTACAACAGATAACAGTGTGGCCATACCTCCATTATTCCATGTTTTGCTAAGATCTGCTTCTTACAGCTTTAAGAATATCTGTGACAGCCATCTTGGAAATTTTGCTAACATAAGATCCCTAATCCAGGAATTACTGCTAATTTAGGGAGGTTTTGTTTATTTTTTTGCTGTTCAGATTATCTGCCACTTTGCACAATATGGGGTGGTTATGCCAGGTCCCAATGATTTCTGCGGAAATGTTTTAATCAAAAAAAGAGCCTATTTTAGTTGAAGAGTTTCCAAGTTAGCCTTTCACATCTCTTTCCCTCTTCTGTTAGAAGCACTTACTGTGGGGGGGACTTTGTGATCCGTCTCTGGATAGGTTTGGATTTCCCCAGGTCCCAGGAATGCCCAGAGAGCTTTGGTGTGACAGCGTGACTCACCAGTGCCCACAAAGTAGCAGAGTGCACTGCGGTGATGCGGCTGCCACAGGTCTACAAAACGGTGGTGAGAAAAGTGGTAGCAATTCTGTACTTCTGTCTCCTTTTGAGAGGAAGTCTCTGCAAGTGGAAAGTGCATTAGCTGACTGGAAATGTTTCCTTATTTGTTTCATGTTAAGGAAGTGATGATGCTGTTGAATAAAGGTAAGATGAAAGTCCTGAGCCCGTTATTCTTAGGAGAAGTAGCTTAAATCTTTTGTCTTTCTGTCCCACAGGGTTTATCTAGGAGGGTTTTACATGGCTTCATGAACATGACTGATATTTTTTTCTATATGAAAAATACCCAAACTGAGCAAAAATCATGGGGATAAAATATCTTCTTTTAAAGTTATACAGCAAGGTTTGATCCTGAAACTTTTATTTATACATATGCATGCATGCATACATATATATATGTATGCACACATGATAAAAGCTCAAAATAGCTGTAGGTTTATTAATGAAGTTCAGGAGGTTGACTCTCCCTCTCTAATCACTTGACTACTTGCTATGCATGTCTACAGCAAGAAAGTCTTTTTTAATACACTAAGGAGTCAAAGCCAGAGCAACAGGAGTCTCACAGGGAAGCACAGACTCCTGCATGGTTCAGAGCTTCACATAAGTTGTAGAAATGCACATTCCAAGCTGGAAAGTAATTCTGTAACTTGGTTTGTAGCTTTGCAAAAA
The DNA here is from genome assembly GCF_011004875.1 of Balearica regulorum gibbericeps. NCBI lineage: Eukaryota > Metazoa > Chordata > Aves > Gruiformes > Gruidae > Balearica > Balearica regulorum. The sequence goes on along the minus strand of NC_046188.1, from coordinate 46,806,977 downwards.
CTAAATTTTACTTTTTTTTCCTTTCCAAGCAGAGGTTTCATCTGAGATCAAAAAGCTACACCAAGTTTCAGAGCTTTTTGAAAGTTTATTGTCCAGATTTGCAATTTCCCACCCAAGTTTGCTACATATCAGAATTTGTAGGTGCTTATCCAGGTCCATTACATCCATCAGCTTATATAACTGTTATGAACATTTTGGATGCCTTAAAAGTGGCAGACCAATCTTTTGTATAACCATATCTTGCAGAAAATTAATTATATTATTTGGTTTGTGGCAATTTTTTAATTGCAAATTAATTAGCTCCATCTGGTCTGCAATTTTCCACTTAGCAGGTAATAACTTTTGAAGCATCTGTTGCTTCTGAGACAGATAAGACAGTGTTGAGAATAGTAGTTCTTATTCCTCAAAGTTATCTGGTTAGACAGTGGTGATTTTTTGAGACTAAGGTTTTTTTAAATGAGATCTTCACTGTACTGAATTCTAAATGTCTTCCTTTGCCGTAAGTACTTCTGGTTCATTATTTGCTGCTCTACTTGCTGCTGATTAATGCAAGAAAATTTTTAAAGCTGGAGATATTTGATTTTTATATTTTTAATTTAAAATTGACTGACTGATAAACCTGCTTGATATACAATTTTCCTATTGATGAAAAATATTTGTTACTGTACCAGGTGTTGAGGTACAGTTGAGGGGAAAACAAGCCTGTATTTCCTAAACATAAATGTCCTCATCCACAAACAGTAAAGTTAAATTTTACAGCAATGTCTCATTAAATACTTGATAGAGCTTCTGAAGAAAAAGCAAACTTTTGTGGAAAGAAAGTAGGTTTCTCCTTTGGCTGTAGTAATGTACATATCCTCAAATCTCTGAGACAAAATCACACCATCAGTGATCAAGTCTGTCAATTCTTTCAAAAATCCATCTTGGATTTTCTGCGTTTATAGATGTTTCTTGCTTTTACATCTCTTTTGTGACCGGTATTGAGAGCCATGGTCTAGTAAAATGGTTTGTGTTAGGTTATATATGGCATTTATATGGAAATTTTGTAATATATTATGACTTCATATTTGTTGTAGGAAAATCTGGCCACTGATGTTGATTTATTTTATAGGTTTAGATGCAGATTTTTGCACAGATGTTTAGGAGTTCTCTCCAAAGCACACTAAAACTTGAATTTATGGATGTATATTTTCTACAAGTCTGGCAAATATCCCTACTTTACGCTGGCACATCTATTTCTTAACCCTTGTTTGATCATGTTTTCAAACATACCACAAATTAGTTCTTCCTAAAACTGTTCCTATTTGTAATGCTGATTTTTTTTAAAAATTTTTTTTTTTTTTTTTTTTTTTGAGGTCTGTGACACAAGAGTCAATTGGTTTGCCTGATGACTTCTCTCTTGCAAAGAAAATAACTTTCCCAAAAAGGCCATTCTTGCCAAGATGAAAGTGTTCTTTCTGTTTTGTGAATGTCAGTGGCTGGCATTATCCTGGCCCTAATGAAATGTAACATATAACTCCAGTGCCTTTGACATACAATGACAGAGGGATTAATTTATATCTCTGTTCGCTGTGTGGTATTAAAAATCTTGGGAAACCAGACTGACAATTTAGGTGTCAAATTATCAGGTTTCCTATTTACACATATACAAGACTTAATTAGAGATGTACACTGGTGCACTGCAACAGGAAAATTCAAACTTTATTTCTCTGCCAAATTCCTTTACAGGTGGCTTGATTTCCTCCTTTACCATAGAGTTCTCTTCTGATATCTTATCAGAAGTGTGGTTGGAAGGAAAACTGTATTTAATCTCACATATTTGAACTGGATCCATGATACAGAGCATATTTTTGTTACAAGAGAGTGCTTAGTAGTCATTGACACTAGCGATCACTCTTACCATTCAATCTTCACTTCATCTCCTAAATCTAGACAAAAGTTTGTTGGATACAAATACCCACATCAGAAACCCTTTGTATCAATTGTCATTACTTGGTTCACCAGTATGATTTAGGATTAATAATGCATTAAATTCCTTTCACATCTTGAGTAGCTCTACCTCCTCGAGGCAAGACATTTTGTAGAAGCTCTTTAGTTTCTCATGGTGTTTGCTCTGACCTTATTAATACTCCTGAAGTAGTTACAGTTCTGCACAGCCAGACTGTAGCCCATGTCAGATCCTCAGTTTAGCAGCATTTTAAAGCAAGTCTGGACATTTTTCTCTAATATGCACCACTGCTCTTTCCATCAAAAACCTTGAGCTTCAAGAAGATTGCTAACCTAGAGCTAGTTTGCAGTGAGCTGGATGGTGGCTGTATCCAGTACTGCCACCTTCAGCATGAAAATAGTTCTGCTTAAGTATTTGTGATTTTTGTTTTTCTTAGAGCAGCTTGACTCTTGCAAACATGATGTGAAGTCTTACCAGTACTGAGAGCTGATGAAAATCTCCTTTTTCCCATTTGGTGAAAACCCTGGAGCAAGACGACCAACACTCTGTTTCCCGTCTCATACATATTTAATCAACAGGTGGTTGAAATATGTCACACTTCTTGTGTGAAATCATGTTTTATGAGAAAAGACTACATAAATGTCACAAAACAAATTATTTCCCTTAAGTAATATCATTTATTTCGCCAGCACTGTCCATGCACAACTGAGCAACTGATTTTCAGAAAAAGCACATGTGAAATCAGAATCCAAACAGGATCATGAACGTTAAAGTATGAAGCAATTTATGCAAAACTGTAAGACTTTTTTTTTTCCCCAATGGAAACAAACGAACAAACCAAAACAACAACAAACAAACCCCAAACCAAAAAAAAAAACCCCACACCTCACTTGAGTGTGGCCAGGAAACAGTAAATTATCTAAACAGGAACTTTCCTGTCCAGGCAATTACTTTGAATAGATAGCATTTTTGGAGGTCAAAACTGAGACTGCACATCATGACAAACAACTGTAAGAGTTCCTTAGTTTTATTGAAAAAGTGATACATGGAGCAATACACACTCAGGTAATTCTAAAACGCTCTCCAACCCACTCCCATTTCTCTACTGCCTAGGCAGCTAGAAGCGGATTCATTAAAGACCATTTCCTAATCATAAGAATTATATACCTGAAGTGCAGTGGAAGTGACGTAAGAAAAGCCTACAGAACACATTTAACAAGGTATTTAGACAAAATGTTTGTAGACTTGCTAAAAGCTGAAAAAAAAACTTTAAAATGTTCAATAAGCACTTTTTCAATTCAACTGCTTGTAACCAGAACAGGCAGAAAAAACAGTATTTGTGCATCACTTGCAAACAAGTGTGAAATGGGAAAAAGCAGCATTTTGCCAGGGCAAGAAAAATGTTTAGTTCCTTTAGAAATATTAATAAATCAGACTTTGTCAGGGGAAAACCAATAATCATAATTTCTATGGTAATGTAAATGTGGGAATTAAAGGAAATTTGAATTTTGCCTCTCAGGAGATAACTGACTATTTTTAAAAAAAACAACCCACCACTGGTTTTTTTCTGGGTTATACTGTTTACAAAGCCAATGTGTCAGACATTCTGTTATTCTGATCTGTTTTTCTTTTTAATTATTATTTTTAAAGATGACTCTGTTTTGTACATGTCTCCTTTGATAAATCACATTATCTCATGCTTGTAAGGCTTGTTCTTCCTTCCCCAACTAGCTGCTTTATTGACTTACTTATTTTTATTGCATGATGCATGAAAACAGGCTACAGCCTGTTCCTGGAAGCACAACCAGCTCCTTGGGATTCACTCAGATTTTATCACCTTCAGAACACAAACATCCTTCCAGCTGCACTTGCAAACATGGGTTTTGGGTGCTGTTCTGTTGACTAAAGGTATATAATTTGCTCTAAAAATAGAGCATGTATGTAAAAGTGAATAAAAGCAGGGCTCCCTAAACAGCAACATTATTTTTTTTTCTCTGTAGAAGCAAGAGGCCTGGCTTTTCACCAGACTGAAATAGGACAATAAGAGTGCAGATCTTAGTTTCCATTGACGAACTCAACTACCAGGGAAGCTACCAGTAAACTTGATTACTGGTACTTCTTTTTGTTCAATTTAGATCTCCACTTCTACTCCTAGTTAATATTTTTACTGCCTTTACGAATGTTCTCTTCCTTCACCTTTGGACCCTGGTGTAGGGTCCAATCTCCCCTTTGCAGAGTTTTCATTGTTAACAGAGAGATAACCTTAGACACTCAAGGATTTTAGCTTCTTTTGAAGTATGTTATTGTCAGCTCCCTTAATACCTCTGGCTGAATGACTGATCAGTTTTTCATGTCTCATCTAATGATGGCGCACACTCTGAGCACACGGTAACCCTGTACTGTGCTCTTAAGCAATTGCAAAAATACAACTAGCAGGCATGCACAACATTTCAGGTTGTGATATTCAGTGGAGCTTAAGGCTCATGCGTCCATAACTGATTATTTTCTGGTGTATATTGGATGTCTGAATTGTCCTGAGGAACGCTGGGGGCTGCCAGGCTGGAAGGTGAGGTGGCTGGATGACATATTCAAGGTGCAGTTCAGCATGCACCCTCGGAGATGAAGGCAAATGGCTCCAGTTATTACATGAAGAATGCTGTTGCCATCGGGAACAAATATTAGTTCAAGCCATAGTTAATGGCTAGAAACCCGAAACTTTACAATCAATACACTGTGTGAGATCAGGATCTCTTTAAAACACAAATGTATTTTCAATGGAACTGAGCACCATAGCTGGTGGATTTTCTGTTACTAACCAGTCCTCAAAATGCTACAAACCCTAAGGCAGGTTGTAAGACTGCACTCCATAAATACTGAAAAGGTTTATTGCAAGTTTTGGAGTTCAATGAAGTAACTGTAGCTCTGCTTAGAGGCCAAATTCCTGTAGAACCTGCAGAAAGCAGAGGTACATTGCACTATGCAAGTCTACTTAAAGCCCATGGCAAAATCCTGAGTTCATCCTCTGAGTTTATAAGAAAGTCATAATCTGAGTGTCTGTACAGTACATCTCTTTGAAGATAAAGACACCTTGAAACAGCCTGAGACACATATCCATCCAAAGAATTTCCCTGGGCTTTGCTCCTGGAAAAATGGTAGAGGTGACAAACCTGTATCTTATGCCTGTTTGCCCTAGACTAGATGAGATGGTCAGCAGAATGTTTCTGTACTTTGATTTTCTGCATGAAAAAGGTGTTTTTCTGGAAGTTAGGCTTTCAGCAGAAGACAAATGCTGGCTGCTTGGCCCTCAGGCTATTTGGGGCTAGCATTAGTTCACAACAGTCACCATTCTGTCTCCTGTCCAGTTAGAGCAGAGTCAAGGAGCTTTGGCTTCAGAGGTCAGTTCAGATGGACCAGGCTAAGGGGCATGAGGTGCAGGATTAAACAGCAGACATAAGGAGCAGCTTTTTGAACACCATGGACAAAGCAGCTGTGGCAGCCCAAAGAGACAGAGTAGATGAATAGGGAAAGATCTTGTGAGTGAAGGCAAAACAGCAGCCCATAAACAGGCAAAAAAAAAAAAAAAAAAAAAAAAAAGAGTTTGATACGGGGGAAAGGAATTAATGAAAAAGACTAAAAAACATTGTCTTGGAAACCATGTATTGGAAATACTGATTGTACTGGTATTTATGCCACAGAAACAAGCAGGTGAGGAGATGATAGTAAGCTGGGATAAAACATGAAGATGATCTGGCAAGACAATGGAAACGCTCCATCATCACAAAAATTTAATCTATACACATTCTTCTTTCTGAGGTCTTCCACATAAGAAATATAACGAATTTGCTTCATTTCTGATGAAAATGCTCTTTGCTGTCAACAAAGGCAGTTTTACACTTCCCCTTTCCAAATGTGGAGAACATTTATTAACTCTCCAGAACAGAACATGTCATTAAAAAGAAGCAGCATTCTTTCCAAGATGAAAGTCTCTTCCATTTAGTTATTTGTTTATTGGAGAATGGGGAGGGAGAACACATTTCGAGAACTAAAGAAAACTGTAAGTTTCTTTGAAATCTGCTTTCGTTCCTCCAACATTTAGACTGTGTACAAGTGAGTCGCAAATAGAAAACTGCTCTGAAAATTCCCAGAACCCAAAGGTGACTTAAAGAAATTGACATTCAGTGGGGACAAAACAACTGAGTCGTCCCCTTTAATCACTCTAGCCAGCTGCCCTAGGCGAGTCTGGAGCTGCCACGAAGCTGCCTGGAGACCTCAGCCAATACGCCAGATGTCACCCAGAGACAGAAGAGACAAGACAGATGGGGGGGAGAGAAACTTTGAAGCTGAATTTTTGAGGCTGACATTCTACAGAGGAACATCAGAGGGTATAAAACTCATCCTCTTTGCCTATAGGAACAGAAAGTGAAGGAAGGAGAAAGAAACAAAGCATTCAGAGAGACAGCTGAGAGCCTCAAGAGAAAGACAATTTCTGCAAATAGCTCCTTAATGTTTGGATTATGTCTAGGTCAGGAGAGCAACCATAAAATGTCACCCTGTTACCATCTGCAGTCATCGCAGAAGTTATAAGGGAGTATTTGGAGCCATTCACAATAGTCCTGCTCCCTTCCTGTGCAAGATTTACTGGGTTTTAACTCTCATTTTATTTTCTCTTTCCTGCATCCATTTATTTAATTTCAGTATCACTGCACTTAATCTCCACCAGCCACTTTCCACACTAATTAATTCCTCATATCCCACTTGTAGATACAGCCACAGATAATTATGAAAAAGTCAACATTGCCTATGAAATACAAAAGAAAAAATGCCTCTAATATGCATGCCTGTGAGACAGATAGACTCAGAACTGTCACTTTCCCACCCTCTTTCCATAGCTCCTTCTTCAGAAAAAGTTGTCATAGCATGTGTCATGATCCTAGAGCAAAAGAAAACTCAAATGTCACGGATGAAAATGACATTTTAAAGAACTAACGCTCGCACTGGAACAATTTCTACCATCCCTAATCTGTTTGATTCAAAGTTTAGGGTAATCTATATCGAGAAACTGGTGTCAAAGATTGCTGAGTGTAATTACAGATGACAGCTGTATTCAGAACACTATAATTTCCTACAGTTTATGGCTGAGATAATGTAAAACACGCAATGTCTCCCCTCCCTATCAAGACCAACTAGAAGGTCCAGAAACTCCTTTGGTAGGTAGGGTAGAAAGAGGGTAAAAGTGCAAGTTGGGACAAGGACCCTTCACAGTGAGAACAGTCTTCATGAAGGAAGTTATATTACAAAAATCTCCTGTCAATTTATATGCTATCACAGCTGTCAAACTGGCCCGTGGCAGCCCTAGAACTGGAAGGAATCAAGACTGTATCTGTTTCTTTCTCTGGTCTCTACACTAGAATATCCCCTTGATTTTCCCTCTATTCAATCCTTGAAATACAGCAATCCTGGACTCCTAAAAACTATTTGGTAGTTTTACACTCAAGAAACCAATAATTGTGAAATATGTTTAATGTTTTAAAAATTCTTCTGTCTAAACAAGGGACTCAGCAAGATTCAGCTTCTGTTAGGTCCCACTTAGAAAAGCAGAGAAATATTAGAACTTTGCCAGTCCTAAATGGCATCCTTGTTATCTAATTATAAAAAATTTCATGTTTCCACCAGTGTGGATTTGCCAAGCCAAAGTTTCTGTTTTCTAATTTTAGGATCTCAAATTTGCACAGGATAAGATATTGCACAGGAGAAGATATATGTGTCTATCTGGATAAAGCCTTTACCAGTGAAGAAGTTCCAGAAAACTTTTGTTAAAGATATAAACTTGTATACCACTTTACTGCTGTGCATGTCGGATTATTTTGCTTTTTCTTATCCTTGCATGTTATTTTAACAGGATAGCAACAACAGCAGCAGCCACAGCAATGTCTCTTTCAGGAGCAGGCTCTTGCTGGCATATTATGTCATCTCAGTGAGTGGGCTATTAGGCTGGCTCATTGTAAAGTGCTGGTACTGCGTATGAGTATGTGTTACTTGCTAATTTCCCCGCTTGGGACTCCAACAATGAACAAGAACTCAGATTTCCCTCTCTGATCCCCAAAGGCACTGTGTGGATGCTGCAGTGTTTAAAAGGACCCTGACGGTGCTAATTGCTAATCCCACTAGATTTTCTTATTGAACTTGCTACAAAGGATTTTATACTGATGCTTCGTAATTAAAGACAGCACAGGAGAAATCATCTTTTGTTTCCAACCCCTGTCTGACTCTGTTCCATCCCCCTAATTTCATTTTGGTTTAATGGCTTTAGAACTGTGTTTTCATGCTAGCATAAAACAGTGTGTTGCTTGGGTTACATTTTTTAAAAAGTGATGTGACCTATAAAACCGGTCCAATTTCTTCTTACAAAGGATTACTACAATAGCCTGATGTGACTGGCAATTCATATTGCTAGCCTTATTGCTAAATGGCTAGAGCAAAAGCAAGTCTCTTCCTGGAGTTCCTGTTCCTGTTTACTGAAGTCTTCAAGAAGGGATTTATAGAGGGCAGATAAAAGAAGGAGGGGCAGCAAAGCAGAAAGTGAGAGAAAACTCCTCACTTCTGCAATATTATGGGTTTTCTTAAATAAAAATTCAATTTTAATTGTGCTGACAGCCACCTTATCTTCTCCTGTGACTCTGCCCCTAACTTGCTCCTACTGTTCTCAGCTCTTTGCTTTTCTATAGCTTTTCACTTAGTGGTGCTTCATCAGCCAGCTGTAATTGTTGAATCTCAAATACATGCGAGCTTTAAGAGAAGCTCAAACTTCTGACGTGGAGGCAGAGCTTGCTGTGGGCAACATGTGCCCAAACAGGTCAACTTATTTGAGCACTGCTTTCAGGTCACAGACGTAGACTTTCAACAGGCCTGACTTAGACTGAAGCCCACATGGAGTTCCCAAGGTATCAGCTCCTACCCACAGCAAAGGCAATATAAATACTACAAGTATTGATGACTGGGTGGAAAGTGAGAGAAAGTTAGAAATGTAGTCATAACGGTTCTGTCCTGGAGTCATTGAATCTTGTTAAAATAGGCTTTCTGGGATTCACTATGTCGATTTGAATTGAGAAGTGCCCTCTTTCTCTTCTTTATTATGCTATCCATCCTACAGGCGCTGATGTGTAGTCACATCTTGTAATAGATACTTCCAGCCAGATTTCCCTGTTGTGAACATGGTTTTGTTTTTCCCCTGAAGAACCACAGTAGCTATACCAGGCTGTGTCATTTGTAGCATAATTTACCAGAATGATCTGCAAGAAGGAAAATTTATTTCCATACAGAGCACAGCTGCCCTAGGCATGGCCATAGAACAGGCAACACGTAATTGATGATTGTGGTGAGGGCACTGTGACTGGTCAGGTTCACCTATCTTGACATGAGTCACATTTGTGTTTGTTCATTACTTTTAATTACACTCATATGAGGAGGGTGTATGTGAACAGTAGAAGGAATTTGGCTATAGTTCCCTGTAAGGAAGTTTATTGCAGTCTCTTGACTTTGGAGGAATTGTGATGGAATATACTTTGAGCTATAATCTTCATTACAAACAGTCACATGTAGAACAAATGTGTCTGTACTCCATAGCTTTTGTGAAGCCCTTTTGTGTGAAATGGATGGAATGACAACACAGATACTAGCTTTCAGATATTCCTTAATCCAAACTGTTCTTTACAGTCACTTTTCATTTCTTAATTTTCTATTCTACTTAACTGCCTTCTATTGTCATTTCCTACCACTTTGCCAAAAGCCAGGTGTTCTTAGCAAATTTAAGAGTGGCATAGCACTATGTCTTTTCTCCCACTCTTTCTCAGTAATCACTCCCTACATAGTGATTTTCCAGTGCCAGGTGGAAAATCAGCCGAGCATTTTGGAGGAGTGTGGTGTATGTGAGAGACTCTTCTAATGATACACTCCACCAAGCCAGCTCCATTCCATCACAGTTGATGTATGAGCTCATATGAGAAAACTAACAGTCAGTTTAAACTTTTTTCCTGAATTTGCAGTTTTCTTTCTAAAAAGTAATTTTAAACTAAGAGAGATGCAGAACTTCTCTTTATCTTACGCTGCCTCCTTTCAGCTGCCAGGACTACGTCCCAGACCATCTAATACCTATTTGTTTTCTTGCTGAAAGAAATGTGATAGTAAATTAATCTTTCCCATTTATACACAATCTTCCATCTTGATAGGAAGCCAAAGTACACTGATGAAAAATATAGGGACTTCATTTCGGACTTGTGGGAGGCTGGCACTTCAGAAAATTAAACATGCACCTCTCCCTGTTGTTCTCTGAGAAAATCTCCCTGTAGCAGACAATGAAAAAGAGAGCTGGATAGAGTGAGTGGTTGAAACATATGACTGCATCCGCTAATGCAATGCAGCCATTTAATATGGCAGGCGGAAAACAGCAGCTGTTTAATTTCTTGCAACTACCGTGAAAAACTGATCAGGACAGGAAGTGAACTAAGACTAGTGTATCTGGCCAAATGCAAGAAGGTTTATGTAAAAAAGAATATAATTACCCAACAGTTTGCCCAGATGAGGGTCTAACACTGCTACTTGTGTACAAAATTCCTTGTCATTAAAACTTCTGTATGGCAAAAATGCTGCTGTTGTTTTTCATTGACAATCCTGTAAAATGTGATAGTTTATATGCTGACGCTTGAGGCTCTGCTTTCAGTGAAAAATGGATCATTGCTAAAAATGGGAAATAGCAATGGCTAAGGCAATTGGAGGAATTTACTGAAAAGTTATCTACATTACACAGATGTTTACCAGCTTGACATGTTGATATTCCAGCCATGATATGCATGCAAAGATAACTAGGACACTGTTTAATTTACAACTAAAGGAAAGTCTTTCTTAAGTCATACGCTACAGCTAACTACTAGCATTTGTAATGGTTAGCATAATATTAGGTGGCACAGTTTATTTTGAACTACTTATTTTGAACTACTACTTATTGAACTACTTATTTTTACTACCCTGTAAAAGAAATGGCATGAGAAAAAGTTTGAATCTTTTCTCGGGGAATTTTGTACAACTGTGATTGGCTGTTTGATCATTCAGTGCCATTTTTGATACGCAGCTGCGAGCAGCAGTAACTAGACAAATATGGGAGTCCAAAGTCTGAATTGAAATGACAGTTGCAAAAATTAAACTGTCTTCATCACTTACATAATTTCCCACTTCATTTCTTATCTCCTCTCTTTGCTAATGGATAATATTATCTGGGGGGAAAAAAAAAAAATCTGACATGTGAAAGTCTTAAGACTCTTCAGAGTCTTAAATTCACCAAGCTTTCACATGCTGTCTACCTGCCTCTTTGCAGGGTCTGCTTCATTTATTGACCATGTGTTCACACACACATACACTATATATATTTTTATATATAATGCCATCTTTCAAAAGCTATTGCTGACACTAAGAAACACGTAAATGCAAGATATTTTTGTTGGTAATTAAGACTTAGCAAGAGATTAAACACTGAAAATAGAAAGAATACACAAAATACACTATTAGACGTAAATTACCTTAGAGTTTTGAACACAGATCTTTCATTTTTAATATGAATAGGATTCATATTTGCAGTTAGAATTAACAGAACAAAAATTTTCATACTTATCAACTGTGAGACTTGATGTCAGATCAAGGGCATGAAAAGATTATTTTCACCTGCTCCGTCTTCTGGTCTAGAGGCAGCTGCCAGCTCAGAGAAAGGGGCCTGGAACCATGTCTCAAGAGAGTGTTCATACTGTTGTGCTGTGCGTTGTTTCCTAAATATTCTGAAACAAATGTTCTGCTGGTCATTCTCTGAGACAGGATCCTGGTCTAGCTCAGTGTGGCAGTCTATACTCTTCTGAAGAATTTGACATTAGTTAGTGCAGAGATTGAAACAGCAGGGACCATTAGTTTGTTTGACAATACCTACGTTATTACCATGGAGGGTATGAGAGCAAAACAAAAGTAATTGCTTTTGTATAAAGGACACTATAACATTCAGTTTACAGCACTGTCTGTTAGTAAAAGACAGCCTGAAATTACATGTGGAAAACTACTAAATAATCCTATTTGTTACTCTACTAATACAGTGTTTTTCTTGGAAGTGTTTCCTCATTGAAATAACCTTATGAGATACATCTGCCTTTCACAAAAATGCATTTCTGAACATTTTTTTTCTGCTTTGGTTTGCTTTTAAAGCCCCAAGGGATGAGGCTTCTGCTTCTTCCCTTCAAAGTCTAGAATACTTTCCTTTTAGGAAAATTCTGCAGCTATTCAGCTTAGATTTTTCTTTTCTCAATCTATTATCTGCACTTAGGCACCCAGACATTTCTAACTCTTCTGCTTTGGGGGTTTTTTTTATACTCTTGAAATACTTGCAGACTGCTGTCTCACAACATATCACAATTTAGTTGGGAGTTCATATATACTGAATAGCCATCACCTTTTCCATCTCATATTGGGACTGAAATTTCAACAAATTTTATAAAAATTTCTCTCTCCATGGGAGAGGGAATCACTACAGTTCAAAGACTAATTTAAAAAGAAAAAAAAAATAAAGTTCTCTATTCATTTTGAAGGTCTTAGAATGATAATTAGCTAAGAGTTAAGGTGTTTAACAGGCACACATTACAGAAGAACACTTCAAGACTCACAAGGGAACATCAGAAGCAAAAAAGGAAAAACATCTGGGAGCTTTTTCCAGGCAAGAGAAGTTTACCAGCAATATTAAATGTTTAGCTTGGTATTCATGTTTTAAGCCTAGGTTTATAGAAAATATTTGTCATGCACAGCATATCACATAATTCACATCAATATAATATCTTTTTTTGTATCTTTTCTTTTGCAATCCATATCCCCCAAATACTTACAGTTAAAAGAAACAATGAGGGAGTTAAATAATAAATAGCAGCAGAGGAACTGTGAGTTTAAAGGCAAGCCATGGAGAACAAAATGGCCAGACCCTCAGCTGTCACCAGCTGACAGCCTTCAACTGAAGTCACTGAGAACTTACCCTTATTTCTCGTTGGCTGTGATTAGAAAAAATGAAAGTTGCTGGAAAATTATTGAGAAAGAGTAAAAAGTGGTCATGTACCTTAGTAATTAGCAAGGCAGAACTGGAAAGATTCTTGTATGTTGGATGACAAAAGTCATATGGAAGATCCCAAATGAAATCAAATACAACTGAAAAGAGAAAAAGGCAGAAATATCATATTAATATTTTATGTTTCTTTTTACAAGCTCCTTCTGAATGAAGGTATTATTAGATAAGCCAATTCAGCAAGAAATAAAATTGAAATGTCAAATTAGCATCAGTTTGTCCACAGCTGTTAAGCACACATCTCCTCAGTAACTTTATATCACATGCAAACATGCTCACACCTGATGGCTTAGCTAGTGTAAGAGACACAAGAAGCACAGAGTGGTTTACATTACATCCAAACTGTCTTTGCTGATCTCACCAGAAAGTGAGCTCTTTGACTGAGGGTGGTCAGTACAGCCTGACTTGTTCTCACAGTGCGAGTAGATTGCCCATATCCACACAGCATTATGCTCTGCCCTGGAGACTCTGGGCCCTATAAGGCATCCTGGTGGCCCTGAGGCAGAATGATTGCCATCTGTGTGTTCCTGTGTGTTTCCATTGCCAAGTGCCAGAAATAAAGAGAAGGCTTAGTTGCAGCCATCAGAGTGGTATTTTTAAAACATGCTGAGACTGTGTGTTGTGTACAAGTGTTCTGGGATGACAGTGGAAGACTGTCCTACATAGAGGTAGGTAAAGTCAATATAGTTCACACTTGTACCATCTATCTGGACTCGACACTGGAGAAAACAGTCCTGTGAGTTGTACATACTCTTACTGAGCAGGAGCCAAGCTGGCTCCCTCCAGAAGGAACCTGGGAGCAGTTCAGTATATGTGCAGAAGAGACAATATAGGCAAAGGGAGGAGAAATACACTGACAACACAAACACACTCCTTCTACTTTACATTGGGCTCATCACTGTACCATCTGAGCTAAACATTAATTCTAAAGCAAGTTAAAGATCAACAGCCCGTATACCCAGCCTGCAGCTTCAATCATTCAGTTTATAGACTGTAGCCTCATGGTTCACAAGCAGACGGACCATTGCACATGTGTACTAGAAGAAGCCTGATCTGTTTTCCATTTTTCTACTACTCAGGAAATGTTTGTGGGGTTTGGTTTGTTTTGTTTCAAAAATCAAATGAACGAACAAACAAACAAAAAACTCCACTTACCTTTGTGTGATATTTTCCAATAAATGCAATGGCCATGCAGAAGTATCTTTAAAACAAATGCCTTAAAATCACTCTGGCCAGCTTGTAACTCAACAGTGATATGTGCATGTGTCTCAGGATACAGAACTTTCCAAGTAACCTGGTATCTGAATGAATTTGTCACGAGACACTGAAACAGAATCATTAATGTTCGGTGGAGCAAAACAACAATACTTTGTGGTCACAAAACAAAAATCTTCCACTAATGAACTGGAATCCTGAACACCTCCAGAGTATCCAAAACAGTTCCTGGGAGAAATAAGTATCAGCTGAAAAGCCAGGATATATGGCCACTTAGCTAAGCTGAAATCTGAGACACTTCAGTTGAACCGCCTGAGGATACTTTGCTATCTTTTTCCACTACCTAGACGCTTCTTTCAATAAGCAATCGATTTCAGTTTTTAAGTTTGACAGCACATAGTTCCTTTTGCTAGCAATGAAAAGCACATAATGATTTTTAAAGTATTCTCATAAAGATTTTGGGAGCTCCCAGGCCCAAGTGTGTCTCTATCAAATGACAGACCTAAATGTCTCTCTATTGAATGAAAACAGAATCCTGAATTTAAAAGTTATATTTTTACAGTGTCAGGTAGGGTCTTTATTAGTACCAGAAAAAGTCATTTTTACAATCCAGTTTGAAAGCACTCATCTCTGTAGTTTACTGCTGGTAAAACAGCAAACAAGCTGTTAATTTATATGCCTTGTAACTGTACAACAGAAATACAGAATATATTTATGGATTACATAATTCTTTTTCCCTTAAAGTGAATATCCTTTTTCTTTGTTTAATCTGTTATCCTCATTATACAAAATAATTCATTAGAAGGAGGCTTCCAAATTTTATCCATCTTTGAAGAGATGATGATTACAGTCAAATAAGGTTGATACTAATGCCAGCATGTAATACTTCTGAAGTGAGAAATTCAGAGAGGGCAATCTTGAAGCCAAGTACAGCTCTGCCTAAATGCTGTATGCTAAACAAGGCCATGCAGTGTCTTATTTTATATTTCAACTACAATTAAACCTTGTGCATTTCTGTAAAGAATCCTCTGACTAAAATAACCATAGCAGGTATTAGGAAACTTTGATTTTCTTGCTTTTACTAATGCTCCATTAACCTCCAACATCTGTTCTCTCTGTGCACAGTCAGCAGCTCTACTAATCTCTCCCCTCTCTTCTCTTTTCTTCTAGTAGGAGCAGTCATCTTTAATAAAGTTGTTCTCCTCTCTCCAACTCTCTCTACACCACCATTGTGGTCTATTAGTGCACACCATGCCACCGGGAATCAGTAGTGCTGCCTATGCATAGATTTTGCTTTGTTTCAGCACTTCTCCACCCTGAAGCAGTGCACTCACAGGTCCATTAGAAACTTTTTATGTGAGCTGATGCCTCTAGTACTGCATGTGAAAAGCTTTAGTGATCTTGAGGTGCAGCCTAAGGCCATGGTCATGGATATTTGGCCGAATTTGTCACTAAGTGGTAGTAGAAGCCAGAGACTTGGAAGGTCTTAAAGTACTTTGTCTCATAACTTGCATATTTTTTCCTGATGGTTCCTAGACTGCTGATAAAGCTATATAAAAGTATTACTTCATCTGCTACCTAAATCATTTTTCTTTGAAGCTGAAGGCAACAGTTAACAGTTCACAGCACCACAGTGCACTCTAAGAAGAACTGAAGGACATAATGCAGTATGTACATTGGGAAATTGCACAGACATATAGCATACTGTGTGAGAAAACAGAGGCCTGACTGGGCTATTTTACATGATATATTGTTGCTATGTCTAGATCTGCATAGATGTGCAGATGTGTTGATGGCTTTAATTGCCTGTGCTACTGCATTGATGACTGTACTACTAATACTATAGTTTCTTAATTTCTATTCATGAAACTAAACAGCACCCATGGAAGACACACTCTTGAATGTTGCATCTTCCTCAATAGCCAATTCCTCAGGGACAGAAACACAAACCATTCTGAAGAACTTCCTACTTTATGGAAAAATTTAACATCATCTGCTTGCCGTTCTGCCCTCATGACCTTCCATAAACAACATCAGTATTACCTAATGCCTATGAGAAGTTAGGACTGTCTTTTAACATCTCATCTAATATCACTGAGGGGAACACAGATCTGAAAAGACTTTCCTGCAACTCTATTCATTCCAGTGCCTTTTTTCCCCTCAATGTCTTATACGAACATCTTCAGTTACTTTTTTGGATGATTGTCTATTAGCTATAAACTAGATTTCTGCAACTGTTGGCCATAGATATATCCAATTCCCTGTACTCTCTGGATGATTCAGAGAGATGAGATACCAGCGTAGCATTTTTTGAAGAGGTAATAAAAGAGAAATTAATCTGCCAGATGAAAATAACTCTTTGTTGTCAGCATGTCTGATAGATTAAATGCATGCTGAATTCTGAATGGAAAACATGTTTACACAGTGCTGTGATTAATGGCCACAGCAATGCTATGTGCTGTAGTCCTGTACCCCTAATATTTCTGAAGGACTTTAATAAGCTTAGGCAGCCTTGAGTTCAAATCTGAGATCCAGTCTTCCTTTGAGATCCATATGCAAACCAGAACTGTATTCTTACAAAGTTTACTCTTTATATAAGAGGTTGGAAAAAGTATGTGTGATCTTGTAGGTAAATCACAGTACTCTGAGTCTGGATTTTATTTCTGTTTCTATTATAAAATTCCTGGATTATATAAGGCACATAATTTCTATGTTCCAGTTTCCTAACAGTTCAAATGAGAAGATAACAGCTCTATATAATAGATGTCTTGTGAGAAACTGTAGTAATACACATACTGTGTGCAGTTGTTATATGGAGCAGTAGTGACTCATTGGATTCAGCCTCACTCCAGGTGCACACTGAGGACCAGGCTTCGGTCAGCCTGTCAGCACCCAGTTGTTGGGGAAGGAAGGTCAGAGCAACTTGCTCGTCCACTTCAGGGAGGGCTGTTGGCTAGAAACACTCACTACTCTGTGAGATCCACACACCCATTCTGCTTAGGGCAGACCTTAGAACAGCCTTAATTGCTTCATGGATAGTTCACCTAAAGCTAGCTGCTTAACACTAAAACAAGGACCAGTTCAAAATATACCTTGTGATTTTAATAAAACCTTAGCGTTAAAGCAGCAGATTCACAAACTGAAGATCCATTGACTGGGAGTCTTTTTCAAGCAAAAGGCAGGAAGGCGAACAGCAGCAGCAGTAGATGTGAAGACTGGCAATGAGCCAGCAAGTGTTTAGCAGCTGGTGAACCACTCCAAGTGTAACCACTGGCATGGATGGAGGATGAATAAGACTTTTTATCTGTCTTCAGTACTTGATACAGTACTCCCATTTTTTAATTCAGCTGTCTCTGAACTTCTTCCTTTTGAAGCTGTAGAAATACTTCTCTGGGAAGGAGTTGATGTTACTGAAAACAGGCTTGATGGGGGGATGATCTTTTGCCCGATGGGGGACTGGTACTACTCCGACTTGCTGAGATCCTTACTAGGGCTGCACTGCACATACCAGTGTAGGGCATCAACGTACATCTGGACCATGCTTTCCACAATAAGTGCTGTAGTGGTTTTGTTGATCTCTACAGTCAGAAGAAAAAAGCTCCCAGACATACATTGCACACTGGAAAACAGTAAGACTATGAGGAGTTTCTAAATTAATTTTGTGACAGTATCCAAATTAGTAAAAAATTATTCCAAATTCTGGTCTACATAATCAGGATACTCTAATAAATTTATATTCTTCATAGTCCTTCACTATTTACTTAACGTTCAATCACCATCTTTTTAGGCCTAAATGAAGTGCATAGTGAAGCACACTTGATATAAAGAGCTGATTATTGGTAACTGCTGGTTACTGAAACCAAATAAAGCTCACTCTGCACAAATTGAATCACTTCTCCTTTTCCTCTCCTCCCCAGTCTCCCCACAATTATAACTAGCTGTTCTGTGATCAAATGTGCATGTCTTTTGTCACAGCAGTGCCTGAAATGTAGCTTTATAAGCAGCATCAGCTTACATGTGGCTGGTAGCTCAACATGTAGATAAAACAGCCAATAGCCACAACCAAAGCACAGGTTGGAAAAGACAAGGTTTGCTCCTTAGTCTTAAACAGTCGCTTAGATGATGGGAGTCTGTATCGGGTTTGCGTGACAAGGTTTTGGTGGGAGGGAGGCTACAGGGGTGGCTTCTGTGAGAAGCTGCTAGAAGCTTCCACTGTGTCTGACAGAGCCAATGCCAGCCGGCTCCAAGACGGACCCACCGCTGGCCAAGGCCAAGACAGTCAGCACCTCTATGATAACATATTTAAGAAGGGAAAAAAACAAGCTAGGGAGAGCTTTTACAGCCAGAGAGAGGAGTGAGAAGATGTAAGAAACTCTGCAGACACCAAGGTCAGTGCAGAAGGAGGGGGAGGAGGTACTCCTGGCGCCAGAGCAGAGATCCCCCTGCAGCCCGTGGTGAAGACCATGGTGAAGCAGGCTGTCCCCCTGCAGCCCATGGAGGAAGGATGAGGGGGTGTAGAGATTCCACCTGCAGCCTGTGGAGGACCCCACGCCGGAGCAGGTGGAGACACCTGAAGGAGGCTGTGGCCCTGTGGGAAGCCCACGCTGGAGCAAGTTTCTGGCAGGACCTGTGCAGCCGTGTGACGTGGTTTAGGCCCAGCCGGCAGCTGAGCACCACCGCCACTCGCTCACCCCTCCCCCCACGGGATGGGGAGGAGAACAGAAAAACAACGGCAAAGCCTCGAGGATTGGGATAAGGGCAGTTTACTGGGACAGCAAGGGAGAGGGAAACAACAACAACAGTGCTGATAACAGATATTCACAGTGGGTGATAACAGAGAACGATTTACCGATCGAACGACTGACCGGACACTCAGCCCGTCCCAAAACCGCACCGTCCCCTCCCCTGCCTGACTAGCCCCCCTTTTATGGTGAGCATGACGTCACATGGTATGGAATAGCCCCTGGCCAGCTTGGGTCGCCTGTCCTGGCTCCTTGTGAAATTAACTCTGTCTTTGCCAGAACCAGGACACCGTGGAGAGAGGAGCCCATGCCAGAGCAGGTTTGCTGGCAGTGACCCCATGGGAGAGACCCACGCTGGAGCAGTCTGCTCCTGAAGGTCTGCACCCCGTGGGAAGGACTCACGTTGGAGCAGTTTGTGAAGGGCTGTCTCCCGTGAGAGGGACCCCACGCTGGAGCAGGAGAACTATGAGAGGACTCCTCCCCCTGAGGATGAAGAAGCGGCAGAAACACCGTGTGATGAACTGACCATAACCCCCATTCCCCGTCCCCCTGTGCCGCTGAGGCGGGGAGGAGGTTGAAGCCGGGAGTGAAGTTGAGCCTGGGAAGATGGGAGGGGTGGGGGAAGGTGTTTTAAGATTTGATTTTATTTCTCATTCCTCCACTCTGTTTTGCTTGGTAATAAATTAGATGAATTCCCTCTCTAAGTTCAGTCTGTTTTGCTCGTGATGATAATTAGTGAGTGATGTGTCCCTGTCCTTATCTCGACCCATAAGCTTTTCATTATACCTTTTCTCCCCTGTCTAATGAAGGAGGGGAGTGATAGAGCGGCTCTGGTGGGCACCTGGCCTCCAGCCAGGGTCAACCCACCACAGTGTCCAAGAGACAGCAATCAGCTGCTTTGTACACAGGTCTGCTGCCCATCCTGAGCACAGGGCTTCTCTCACCACTCACCCCCCACACCTGACGTGACCAACACCGCAGGCCCTTCTTGGGCACCTGTCCATCTTAGCTGAGCTGTGCCGGCAAATCCTTTCAATTGCAGCTGAAAAATGGTAATGCCCACAGTCCACCTTTGGGCACTGAGAACAGGGACAAGGAATTGAGTTTCACAGCCTTGTCAAAAAACCTCCAGGGATGGTCTTGATGTTATACTGAAGCACCATTTATTTTAGGATTTATTAAGGCTTTTCCATGCTGGGAAAAGTTCACTCAGAAAAGTACTGTTTGGTACTGCTTTTCAGGAAGAGCTGTGAAAATAACTGATTTTTTAGTTCAGCAGCCAAACTTAAAAAAACCCCCACAACTTTTGATCTGAACAAAATGTAGCATGTTTTCTTTTCTTATTTTCACTTAGACAGCTTCTGCCCTCCCTGCTGTTCGGAATTCCAGTCAATTTAAAATAAAAATATTTTATCTTTAGTGCTGGCAAAACAACCAAAAATCCAAACACTTCCTATTTCATGACTTTATCCTCCATTAGCATTATTTGGTAATCTGATCAAATGACATGGGGAACTCATTTTGACATTGCAAATAGTCTGGGGATGCTGATTCCAGCAAATTTACTATTAGCTAAAAAAAAAGAAAAAAAGAAGATAAAACAAACCCCCAAATCATTTAGCTATTTTTAGAGTAGAATCCTCTGCTGTACAGTGGAGAGGAAAAAAAAAAAAAAAAAAAAAAAAAAAGAAGTATCAGGGATGAGCTTATATGTCTATCCTGTGTGCCTTTATCAAAATGCTGATTGTATGCTCCAGATATGCATCCTTTTCCTTCACAAGAAAGCAAGTTCTGAAGACCGAATAGATCTGAATCATCAGGGGAAAATATATGTGTGATGGGGAAAAGGGGCGATGGGAATAAACCAGTTTTTAAAAGTTTTCTCTATTTCTTCTCAGTAGCATTTTTAGGTCAGAAGAAAAGTCAGAAGAAAATCTCACAGTGCTTTTAATAGTTTCCCCCAGCAACCAGCTTGTTTTCAAGGAACTAAACAAAGCAAAACCAGTCATGGAAAATCGCTCCAGCAGTCTAGCACACCATGGTTCCTTTAGCTTGTTCAGAATGAAGGCATGGAAAAGGCACTAACAAGAAAGTCCTGCTTTCCCTTCCTAGTTCTTGGAAGTGGCTCTGCTCTTCCAGCTGTAACAGTCAGTGTTTTCTGCCTGGCACTTAAGGAGGATGAGGCTGTTTTCAGTGATGTTTAGGGAATGGAGTTGACCAAGTGTCATTGCAATTGCTATGGGATTGGAGTGTGCGATGCAGATCAGAAGCAACGATGAGCTACGATCCAGCACCACAACTGAACACCAAGGGTCTAATTCTGTTTTGCCTTAAATTACTCTATTAAAATAATTTGAACTCATGAGTGTGTAATACCACTAACACTTTCTTAAGTACTACAGACTTTCTCAGTTATAAGATATTGATAGTCTTATGACAAATTTCTTATGAAAGAAAATCATAGAATCATAGAATAGTTTGGGTTGGAAGGGACCTCAAAGATCATCTAGTTCCAACCCCCCTGCTGTGGGCAGGGACACCCTCCACTGGACCAGGTTGCCCAAAGCCTCATCCAACCTGGCCTTCAACACTTCCAGGGAGGGGGGCCTCCACAACCTCTCTGGGCAACCTGTTCCAGTGCCTTGCCACTCTAACAGTAAAGAATTTCTTTCTAACATCTAATCTAAATCAACCCTCCTTCAGCTTAAACCCATTACCCCTTGTCCTGTCACTACACTCCCTGATAAACAGTCCCTCACCATCTTTCCTGTAGGCCCCTTCAGGTACTGGTAAGCCTCAATTAGATCTCCCCAGAGCCTTCTTTTCTCCAGGCTGAACAACCCCAACTCTCTCAGCCTGTCCTCTTAGGAGAGGTGCTCCAGCCCTCCGATCAGCTTCGTGGCCCTCCTCTGGACTCTCTCCAACAGCTCCATGTCTCTCCTGTACTGGGGACCCCACAGCTGGATGCAGTACTCTGGGTGGGGTCTCACAAGAGCAGAGTAGAGGGGCAGGATCACCTCCCTCGACCTGCTGGTCACACCTCTTTTGATGCAGCCCAGGACACGGTTGGCTTTCTGACCTGCAAGCGCACACTGGTGGGTCATGTTGAGCTTCTCATCAACCAATACGCCCAAGTCCTTCTCCTCAGGGCTGCTTTCAATCCATTCCTCACCCAGCCTATAGTCATGCTTGGGATCGCGCCAACCCACGTGCAGGACCTTGCACTTGGCCTTGCTGAACTTCATGCGGTTCGCATGGGCCTACCTCTCCAGCCTGTCGACCACACCACACAGCCTGGTGTTGTCATTGGCAAACTTGCTGAGAGTGCACTTGATCCCACTGTCCATGTTGCCAACAAAGATGTTAAACAGTGCCGGTCCCAGTACTGACCCCTGAGGAACACCACTCATCACTGTTCTCCTCTTGGACATTGAGCTGTTGACCACAACCCTTTGAAGGTGACCATCCAGGCAATTCCTTATCCACTGAGCGGTCCACCTGACAAATCCATGTCTCTCCAATTTAGAGACAAGGGTGTCGTGCGGGGCAGTGTCAAATGCTTTGCACAAGTCCAGGTAGGTGACATCAGTTTCTCTTCCTTTATCCACCAGTGCTGTAACCCCATCACAGAAGGCCACCAAATTTGTCAGGCATGATTTGCCCGTAGTGAAGCTGTGTTGGCTGTCACCAGTCACCTCCTTATCTTCCATGTGCCTGAGCATAGTCTCCAGGAGGATCTGCTCCATAATCTTGCCAGGCATGGAGGTGAGACTGACCGGCCTGTACTTCCCTGCGTCTTCGTTTTTACCCTTCTTAAAAATGGGGGTTATGTTTCCCCTCTTGCAGTCAGTGGGAACTTCACCGGACTGCCACGACTTCTCAAATATGATGGAGAGTGGCATAGCAACTTCATCCGCCAGTTCCCTCAAGACACGCGGATGCAACTCATCAGGTCCCCTGGACTTGTGCACCTTCAGGTTCCTTAGATATTCTCAAACCTGATCTTCTCCTACAGTGGGCAGTTCTGCATTCTCCCAGTCCCTGCCTTCTGTGACCTGGGCAGTGTGGCTCAAGCATTTGCCAGTGAAGACTGAGGGAAAGAAGTCGTTGAGTACCTCAGCCTTCTCTATATCCTGGGTAACCAGGTCACCCGTTTCATTCCAGAGGGGACCCACATTTTCCCTAGTGTTCCTTTTATCACTAACATACCTATAGAAGCTTTTCCTGTTGTCCTTGACATCCCTGGCCAGACTAATTTCTATCAGGGCTTTGGCTTTCCTAACCTGATCCCTGGCTGCTTGGACAATTTCTCTGTATTCCTCCCAGGTTACCTGCCCTTGTTTCCACCTTCTGTAGGCTTCCTTTTTTTGTTTGACTTTGCCCAGGAGCTGCTTGTTCATCCATGGGGGCCTCTTGGTGTTTTTGCCTGACTTGCTCTTTGTTGGGATGCATCGCTCCTGAGCTTGGAGGAGGTGACCCGTGAATATTAGCCAGCTGTCTTGGGCCCCTCTTCCTTCCAGGGCATTGTCCCATGGTATTCTACCAAGCAGATCCCTGAAGAGGCCAAAGTCTGCTCTCCTGAAGTCCAGGGTAGTGAGCTTGTTGTGTGCCCTCCTCGCTGCCCTGAGGATCTTGAACTCCACCATTTCGTGGTCACTGCAGCCAAGGCTGCCCTTGAGCTTGACATCCCCTACCAGGCCCTCCTTATTGGTGAGAATAAGGTCCAGCATGGCACCTCTCCTCGTGGGCTCCCCTATCACTTGGAGGAGAAAGTTGTCATTGACACATTCCAGGAACTTCCTGGATTGCTTGCGCTCAGCTGTGTTGTCCCTCCAACAGATGTCAGGGTGGTTGAAGTCCCCCATAAGGACTAGGGCTTGTGAGTGTGAGGCTGCTCCTATCTGCCTGTAGAGGGCTTCATCTGCTCGGTCTCTCTGGTCAGGTGGCCTGTAGCAGACCCCTGCTGTTACGTCCCCTGCTCCAGCACTCGCTTTAGTCCTGACCCATAAGCTCTCGGTCAGCTCCTCATCCATCCCCAGGTGGAGCTCCATGCACTCTAGCTGGTCATTGATGTAGAGGGTGATGCCCCCTCCTTGCCTGCTCTGCCTGTCCTTCCTAAAGAGCCTGTACCCTTCCATCCCAACACTCCAGTCACAGGAGCTATCCCACCACGTCTCTGTAATGCCAATAAGGTCATAGCCTTGCAGGCACACGCACGTCTCCAGCTCCTCTTGGTTATTCCCCATGCTCCATGCGTTCACATAGAGGCATTTCAGTTGTGCCCCCGATGAGGCTGACTTATTGGCTGGGGTGGTTGGAATTCTTTTGATGTATCTTCCCAGTGTTACCCTGTTGGTTCCTGTTGCATCCGGAGCCCCTGGCTCATCTCCTCTAGGCTTCGAGCGTTATCACCTAGCCCTTCTGAATTTATGTAAAGAAAAAAGTCAAGAGTTTTCACAACTGATTTTTTTTTTCTGTGAAAAAAGTGCATTTCCATTATGGGACGAACTTTGATGGCCTTCAAGAAAAATACACATCTTTTGATCCTTTTCTGCAGTATTGCCTGTGGTGAAAATTTTTATTTTGGAAAGCTGGAACAGTAAGCGTGGCAAATCCATGTGCTTCAGAATCTTTTCTCTTTGAGAAAGAGCAGTGTTCCAGAATATGAAAATTACTCTGTTGATTAACATCCTTTATATAAAAATATCTTTTTATTGCTAAGTCACCATATAACTCATTAATTACTCTGTTATCATGAAAAACATGAAATTATTTCTGGTAATCAAGCTCTTTCCTCATGCCCTGAAAACAGCTGTCCTAACTGAGTAATACACAAATGACAGGTGAAGAAGCAGAATTTAGGAATCATTCTCCATAAGAGATTTCTGTTCTTTTTTTAAGTTCCTTAAAATTTAAGTGAGCTGGACTCCAGGAAGTTATAAATATCTTCTAGGAAGAACTGCTTATTCAAGAAAATAGCTAATATTCTTCAGAATAAACAGCTGAATTGTTTTATTGATTGTGCATTTATTAGGAGAACCACATGGGAAACATTCATTGCCAAAACCAGAAACATTCTGTAGAACATAGCATGGAAAAACCACTGTCCTGCAAGCATGGTGATCCAACAAAATGTAACACAGAAATTAGAGAACAAGTCTGTAATGCAGCTATACACAAATCCAAAGGCAAATCACTTAAACCACTTGCCTGCTCCTTCATTTCCCACTGTATGACTAAGAACAACTACTTTTGCTTATAGGAGTACCATTTGTAGGCATTACTACTAGTGATCATTTAAAAAACCCACACAAACCACTAAAAGTTTCCAACAACATTGCCATTATCATTCTGCAAATCATGGAACACAGGGAAATAACTTTTACAAGAAGTTTTTAAAGAAGCTTCAAAAATTGAGGGCTTGGGAACAGATATAAAAACAAAAGAAAACCAAACCATGACGGAAGAGAGATACCTGATTCCATTTTAGTTGTACATCCGATTCCTGGGCTTCGCTGCCTTTCCAGGGATCTGGTCTTCACTATGTAACTTTCTAGGAACACTCTAAAATGCCTTTTTATTATGTGTCCTCCACCTGCTTGCAAAATATGGATATTTTGATTTTTCAGTTCCAAATCCAAATAAAAAATAGTAAAAGAAATTCCTCCTGGAGAGGCCCAAAGTTAATTTTCTTTCAGTACAGTTGATAAAATATTTCACTTTCATTCTGTTTTAAAACTGCCAAAATGTAAGTTTTAAAAAGTTGCTTTTGAATATCTTTTAAAAAACATTTACAGAAATCATACAGATTTTTCCTAACATTTTTTCCACTTGAAAGGTCCTTTTGTGATAAATTAGTATTTGGATAAATAAATGATTCTTTTTTCCTTTCCCTGATCTTCAGCCGGTAAAAAATTATCTAATTAGAGTAAAGTCAGCTTATACTTGCAGAGGATGTCACTCCTGTCTCTAAACAATTTAGCCCACAGATCTTTCCACTGTCCTGTTAAAGGTAGCTGCAAGCATGCCTGTGGTGCATACATCAGGAGGGAAATACAGGCACTTCGGCTACTCAAAGCATGAGAAGAACATTTTCGTCTCAAAGTGTACTCCTGGACTACTTCTTCTAGAGAGAGGGGGGAAACAGGGAACAGAAAAAATTGTTTCAGTATTTCACATTTAATTAAAAACAATGTGATCTGACTTTTGATTGACCCTTTCACCCATTCACAGCAGATTAACCACTGGCCTTGGTCTACATGGGGCCCTCTAAAGTCAATGTCAGGCGCTTTGTTGACAGGATTTTCTTATATATCCCTGTAAAAAGATGGTTTGTTAGAATCTTTGAAGGCTGCTACTCTTTGCAAGACAAAATATGAATGTCACCACAGAACAACCTCCCTCATTTCTAAAATGAAAGACTGATAACGTATGCTTCAAGAGATGGCTGCTGGTAAGGCATGAAGTCAAGGAAGATTTTGTTTTCATTTCTTTTATTTATTCTTGAGGGGACAGAAAGAAATCCTGCAGCTTTTGAAAAGATCAGGGGAGAGTGATGGATCAAGACTGAGGTAATATTTCCTGCATTTGAAAAACAATGTCTGAACAGTTCTCTGGAGGATGTACTGTAAATTCTCAAAATTAAGCACTTTTTTGAAGAATGATCTTAAAAGTTTATCTTCATCTTTCTTCTCATAATCTACTGTCTATTTTCCACGCTTTTACTGAATCCTGAGGGCTTACCATACATATTCAGCTCACAGGAAATCTCATTATCTTTCAACGCTAGGCATCCCATCCCATTGTTGTGCCAGCAACACAGGCTACTTCTGTAAGATTCTGTATAGTATGTTATTTCCTACTGCTGGACGTACATGAATCATTGAAACAGGAGAATATAGCAGTTCCTCCTGTGGCCCATTTATTTACAGAAGTCAAAGTTTTGTATACCAGCAACACAGCATATTATGTGCCTGTGAAAAATCTTGGCAGAAGCGGAGAATTACAAAAAGCATCCAAAATGAGGAAGTTTCTGTTCAGCACTCTGAAATGTGAACTCTCTGTGATCTATTCAATTTGTTCCAAGACTGAAATGCTTTCAAATGAAAAAAACTGTAAATGGAGCTCCAATCACCATAAGTGGCAGCAGACAATCATTAAGAATGACAAGTGGAGTATTTTTATAGTATATTTAGAGAACTCCTGAACATACACAATACTTTTCAGCCTTCTTTATCCCCTCATATAACTGCCAAGTTTTGCTGATGATATTGCACTCTTTGCTACTCCTTCCCTAGTGCAGTGCTTTGAATGAAAAGGAAACAGCTTGAAGCTTTTTCTTCTGCTCTAAATGTTGCCTGGGTCCTGAATGGAACAGCAGCAGAGCTGCGTCTACCGGCCAGTGACCAAACACTAAAAAGGCACTTAGCTGAATACTGGAGTCTCTTGTCTATTTAGTAAACTGGCACATGTGTCAGTACTGTATTACCACAATTAGACTAAAGTGGGGTTCCTTGGGATCTTTACGGAACAACTAACCAACCAGACAGGCAGCAATGAGTGAGGTCCAGTGAACCTTGGAGCCATGCACTGAACTACAGTACTGTGCAATAGACCTAACAGACTCTGTGTTAAGGTAACACACTATGACCTGATGTAACACAAGTTGCAGTAAAATGCACACCAGCCAAAAGCCAGACTTTAATAAGATGAAATGAGCTGTAGGACTGCTTGGAAAGGTGTTCACAGTACAACATTATAGTTTACCATTGTAAATCCATGTAAAAAGCAAATAGTTATGTGAGTGAGCTACATTCACTTAAAAAAAATAGAGAAAGAAAAAAGAAAAAGGGAGCATCTGTTAGCATAACATCTCTCATAATTTGCTGATCTGTGTAACATTCTGTAGATGGCAGTGTGGGTAAACCATCTCTGAATTCATAATATTGCAGTACTTGGCTTCTTCGCATGTATAAGACAGCAATAGCTAAGCTAGTACAGACAGACTTTGTCAGTAAGAAAGCATGGCATTTTTGGAAGCAGAAATCAACTGAATATTCATATGGTGAAGACGTCCTGCGACGTATCTGCTTTCTAAACTGCAGCTAGGTTAGATCCCAGTTCTCGCTTCCCCTTTTATGTATCATGACATATCTAATTTTGAGTCATCTGGGATACACCTAATATTAGTACCTGTACTTATACAATGGCTTAAAGTGCCGCACAATGCATGTTAGGAATAGCTGTAGAATGGCTTCAGATAGCTGCTGCTCCCTGCCTCCTGGTTGGAATCAAATCCCACAGCTCTGGAGCTAAAAGTCTCTTTACATTTCTGATCTTTGGAATTTTCAGCCCCAGTTTATGGCTGGAGATCAGGTCTTCTCTTAGCTGCTGCTCTGGGATTTCCAGACACATACATTGGGTTCATAGCCATACAGTTGGTGTGTCAGCCTAGCCCTGACCAGTTTCAGTAGGAAAAAAAAACCTACTAGCTTTTGTTAGGTTTCTTTTCAGAACTATTCCCAGATCCCAAAGTGATACCCCACACCACTTCCAGTGCTGTACTGGGATTAAAACTGACATGACAAAATAAAAAAGCCTGATGCATACTATATTTCCATCAGGAGTCTGAAGTGAATGCTTTAAAGCCCTTTTTGCAATCTACCATATATGTCTTAGTAAATCTAGGTGTTTGAAATGTTTAGAGCCATGTAAACCTGTAACGAAAATACATATTTGAGACAGAGAACAAAGGCTCTTTCTTAATTTCTTTCCTCTGCCAAGTAAGAGTCCTCATATATTCTGGGAACAGTTCTGTTGGTCTTAATCTTTAAAGGTTATGACCATTTCAGATCAGGTTTGGTGTCCAGACCTGTAGCCCAGGGCCAGGCAGTGGCCCAGCTGTGAGGCAGCGGGAACAGGAGCTCCAGTGGGGCCCAGCACTACAGCCTCGGCCTAAAGCAGCTCTCACAGGACAGGGATCAGCCAGGCCCAGGCCTCCCCACAGCGCTGCCGGGGGTCTCACCCCAAGGCCACCTCCAGGAAGGGGGCAGCTCCAGGCTGCGCTGTCCTGGGCCTGCTGCCAGACCCTCAGGAGAGGGGACACGCTCAGGTCCCTGCTCCTCCAGGTGCATGTCTGGCAAAAGTCAATCCTATATGATGTAACCCTTATTTTAAAGGTGACCAAATAAAGAATGTGTTGGTTTGAACTCTTTGTTTAGTCCTTTCTCCAGTAAGTAGGATGCTAGAGAGTTGCATCCAAGTTTTTATTTGAACTCTGAAGAGTTCAAGGATGAATGAGGCATGTTTGGCTCCTTGCCTCCTACGATGGCTCATCCTTACTTTGTTTTAGATTAATGCTGACCTGGTGCTGATTTATCAGTGAGAACAGTGATTCTGCTGCATCAAGCAAGCATTGATGGAACTCAAACAGTGTAAAACATCCACTTTTGTGATATAAACACAGGCCATCAAATCCTTTTAAAGGAGAACCCATTCATAACATGCAGAATGTGTGCCTGAAATGAATTTATCTATAATTTTTAGTGATGATGATTGATTTCTACTCAGAGGCAGGAGACAATTCATCGGTCTTTGTATCACCTGATGTAGCATCTCCATCCTAACTCATGTCAAATTGTTGGGCAGAATAAAAATGAGAACTTCTGATGCTTGAAAGATAGAAAAACTATTCATTGCCAGCATGCCATTTTCTTTTCTTTACCAATTCTTTGTTAAAATGGGTAAGTTCATATATATAAAATGAAAAGGTGAGCTGAGGATTTTTAACTTTAGCAAGTGGAATAGCTACTAGTATTGGTCTGTCCTACCTATGAAAGTAGGATGGAGGTTCCCCAAAAAGAGATTTAACCTGAGACATGAGGCTTATGCTCTTTCCTTATCTTGTGAAAAATATTAAGGTGACTTAGCTCAATCCAGTCTTCCAGGCTTTGGCTTTCCATGTCAATTTAAAGTTGCCATATTCATCAACCCAATGCACCTTGTGCATTGATCCCTCACTGACATTCATTCAAGGAAATTATAGTTTCACAAAACTCAATCCAGATCCACCACTTCACATGGTATTTGCTTTTCCCATGCAAAATCTGCATCCAAAGTTGACCTCAGTTACAAAACGTTTTGGGGAGTTCAGACTTATTACTTTTGTGGAGAATGGACATAGCTTTCCGCTGAACCAGTATTGTCTTTGAATTTACATGCTATGTTTCTACTGTTTACTGAGTTAAAACTCTTAAATATCACAGGCATTTTTTTTATTATTGCTGTTGCTTTATTTTTGTGGGAAGTATTTATCTAATCCAATAAACAGAAAAATTAAGTACAGATGAGTAAAAGGTTAACACTTTGTTTCAAGTTATTCATTACTCTTTTCCTTTAACATCCAGCAGGAAAGTTTTTAAAGTATCTTTAGCTATAACTCACAGAACACACCAAGCCAACTCAGTAGGATATTTTAAAATAAACAAGCGTGGACATATTTATGTAAGCAACCCTTTTCTGCTAGACATTCATTACATGAAATATTTATCAGAAAGTTCATTCCTTCTCCCATACGATTTACCCATAAATCACCTCACTGCTCTTCTTCCTCCAGCAAACTTCCTAGTCCTATACTAGAAAAAAATTTAGTTTAATCATTAAAAAGCTTTCTCTGATATATCTAGATATGTATTTGGTTAGTGGATTTCTAGTTTCTCACCCTTGCACAGGGAAAGTACCAGAGTGGAGACTTGCTGGAGAGAAGGCCTGCTAATACATTTGATTGGTTATGATGTCATGAAATAGTGTCCTCACCTCTCGCTTCAGCTCATGCCAGACTGGTCAGAGGCATATTTGTACTCTCACAGCTTTGATTACAGGTTGCCTCATGCAGTTAATGATAGACAAATTCCAAAGTGGTTTTGCTTTTCAGCACATAGCTGTTCAGAGGTAAGCTGTGTGATAATATGAATTCCTAGCACTGGGAGAAGGTTTAGGTAAAACGTTATGTTTGTGATGCATCTGTTCATTTAAAAAGAAGTATACATTAGAAATACAATTAATTTTGCAGGATTGTGCTCAGGACTTAACTCAGCAGGAAAACATTGTAGACATTTTAGTAAATTATTTTTGTCATTCCTTCTGACAGTCTAGATCTGTTTCTCCGTACTTAGCACAGCATTTGTGTTTGCTTAGCTTTAACTGACACTCTGCTCACCGCCCCTGGAGCTGGCTCCCGGTAAGTATTTCTTTGAAAAATTAAACCAGGTGTCTTTATATTCAGATAAGGTTTTTAGTCTTGGTGTCTTTCATTTTCTAATAGCCATCTGCTCATGTTATTTCTTGATGAAGTTGCTGGGTCAATCATAAATACAACAAACTTTTTTTTTTAAAAAAAAGACCCAAAGTATATATTGTTTAACATATTCATCAATGTCCTGGACAAGGGGATAGAGTGTACCCTCAGCAAGTTTGCTGATGATACAAAACTGGGAGGAGTGGCTTACCCACCAGAAGGCTGCGCTGGCAATCAGTGAGACCTGGACAGTCTGGAGAGTTGGGCAAAGAGGAATCAAATGAAATTCAACAAGGGCAAGTGCAGGGTCCTGCACCTAGGGAGGAATAACACCAAGCACCAGTATGGGTTAGGGCTTGACCTGCTGGGAAGCAGCTCTGCAGAGAAGGACCTGGGAGTCCTGTAGACAACAAGCTCTCCATGAGCCAGCAATGTGCCCTGGTGGCCAAGAAGGCCAATGGTATCTATCCTGGGGTGCTTTAAGAAGAGTGTGGCCAGCAGGTCAAGGGAGGTTATCCTCCCCCTCTACTCTGCCCTGGTGAGGCCACATCTGGAGTTCTGTGTCCAGTTCTGGGCTCCCCAGTTCAAGAAAGACAAGGACCTGCTGGAGAGAGTCTAGTAGAGGGCTACAAGGATGACTAGGGGACTTGAGCATCTCCCTTATGAGGAAAGGCTGAGAGAGCTGGGTCTGTTTTGCCTGGAGAAGAGAAGACTGAGAGGGGATCTCATCAACACTTAATAAATACCTCACAACACAATTTATCTGAGCAAAACTTTCTATCTTCCAGTGGCATTATATACTACTGTTTCTTTATACTCAAACATTTCTGCCAACTTGAAGTTTTTATTGACTTTGAGAAGGACAGGAGTGGGGATATAGTCTTACTGTCTTTTAATAGGTTTACTTGTATTTCATGGTGGTTTTTAGCACAGTTACTGGAAGATCAGATATAATTGAAATCATTATGCACACATAGAATGCATGTATTCTAAAAACAGGTTTTTTTCTTCCCAGTAAAGATTTTATTGCCTTTTGAAACATAGCAATGATAAGATATATAAAACTAATCCTGCAGTTGCAACTTGCAAATATGGCTGACTGAAGTTTATTTCTAGTTATTTACACTAACAGTTTTGTGTTAAATTAGGTGCCTTTTCTTATTTAGATTTGAAGAAAGCAATTTTTTTGTTTGGTTGGGATTTTTTTTCCTCATATGATTGAAAGTGTCTGGCAAATTACATATTAAATTTTTATGGCTGCAGTAAAAATTTGAGTCCTACTTATATTTCTCCTGATTGGCTTATAGGTAAAATATAGCAGAGATGCCTCTTTATATCAGTTAGTTATCTGCATGCTCTGTCTTCGTAAGTTTTTTCATTAATACATAAATACTATCTCCAGCTAGGTTGAAATCCATTCTAAACTGACTTCTGTTAACAAATAGTTGCCCTCCTTTCTCTTATACGCTGTACATAGTTCTTTCCTATTGACAAAGACTTTATGATTGATTTTGATAAACTATTAAATCAAAAGCATTCATAGAGGGTAACCTTGTGATAAAATCACAATAGATTTACTCAGCAGGACTTCAGATTTTTAATCAGGAAGCAGGTTCTCTGTAAACTTGTAAAAATATGAAAAATCAGTAGATCAGTCTTGCATACAAACTGGGATTCGGTTCTAAAATATAATCACTTGTCTTGTAGAGTTTTGTATTGTTTTGGAAGAAGTAAGTCTGGGAATCCATCTAAGGACCAGCTTGACCTGACTTTCACACATGAAAGAGGCAATAGATGACTAATGTTCAAACCCTCCAGCAAATGACTGAATGACTTGCTCTTCTGTGGTAACACTAGGATAAATTCCACAGTAATTTTCAAATAGGAAAAAGTCTCTTTCTTCCTAGATGATGTCAGCTAAGCCATACTGAACAACTTAATTTCTCACCCACAGCAAGCTGTATTTGGTAAGTATTATAAAAAACCATATGTTCCACACAGCCATTTCCTCTGGTTCAACCTTCTGTTACCTTTAAGTCCAGAATGGTAACAAGTTACTTACATCAACTAGAACAGATACACCTATTACCCATATACAGTATACCTATTACCCATGCAGGGCTCGCCCTTCCTGAACTAGTCTTACTTGCAATTTATATCATGTTTTGGGTTTGTTTCACAAATTACATCTTCCATCAAACTGACAAGTCCTTTTCTTTAACTTGTTTCCCTAATAAATATCCCATCTCTTAAATCTGTTTTCATTAGCAAAGACGTGTGTGAGGCAGAAAGGGCTTCTATGTGGGCAGAAGACACTTTCATTTTCTGTAGCTATTGTTGAATATTTTTATTTGTGTTTTTACATCACTTCAGCATAATGCATCTTATTATGATTGACAGGTCTGTAATGGGATTTTTGGAATTGTCATCAGGTTTCAGAAAAAAGAGGTAAGTTTTACCAGTTTTGACCTGTAAGCATGTGTCAACATCGAACTTACTTACAAATTATTGTATATCTTTCAGCTACCAGTTTTTTGCCAGACATAAGTAACAATGGTAAGCACAACCCTGCAGTTGATCCATTTTGGATTGTTCACTTTTCTGAAATCATATCCTCTGTTTAGATCTTTAGTGAAATTTCTACTCATCTGGCTTGAGACCAGAGACACAATTTCCATTTGGAAATAATCTTGGGTTTGGAAGATGAAAAAGCCTCAGATGCTTGTCTAAGCTTTTTTGATTGGAGTTTTCTACCAAAACCTCTCAGAGCAATATATTCTTTGCTTGTATTTTTTGCAAATCAGAAGGTTTTGATCATGAAAAATGCTTTGGAATTTTGGGTTGGTTCAGATTAGAATTAAACTTAATATTACAATAACGTTACAATATTACAGTAATATTAAAATAATACTATTGTTCACTGTGTTGAAAAAAGTTGAGGGATGTGGACCAGTTTCCTAAGGTAAAAATAAAACCAAAAACAAACCCCCCAAAATACACAAAAAAGTTAATTATTTCAGACACTATCAAAATACTACTTTTTGTAGACTGGAGGAAAAAAAGCTGTCTGACATACACTGCACTGAAGGATGCCATGGTAAATGTACAAGCAGCAGCCTGTATTACCATACAGAACATTTCAGGACTCGATGTGAAATCATTTGGGAAAGAAATGATGTATTTCCAAAAAGATGAAAATATCAGAATTCTTGCATTTTTGTCAGAAGTGACAGGAAAAAAACCCCAAAACACAAAACCCCAACTTGTTTTCTTTTAAACAACTACCAGAAAACGATAAAGCAGAGAAGAGGCAGACTTCATACTGCCTTATTTAGTTTCTTCCATCAGAAGACAGACAGACAATGCTAGCTAGTTAGCAGTTGCACAAATGAAGTGGCTAGTTGTTCGTTAATACCTGAAAATACCTGACTGAGCCATGTGATACCACTCACAAATTTGCACAATGCTTAACTGTAGCAATGTCTATAACGAGTTGTAAACATATATGAGCATGATGCTATTGTATATGCTTTACAGAGCTATAACCCTTCTACTTGGATTTGGATTAGATTTTGCCAGGTAGGAATACAGCAAAAGAAGAGTGCACAAGCATTTGAGAAGCTCTGCATGTAAACAAAACAAGATTGCTTAGCATCAACTATTTGATCAGTGTTTTATAAGTCAGGCTATTCTAGTGCTCTGAAAAGAAGTGAATCACTCATTCCCTGTCACCAAGACCTGATGTTGTAGTATATTAGGCTGAGAAGTTGCCCAGACCCTGTTGCAGTGCCAGTGTTAACGGGTGAGGAAGTATAACTGCAACCTGCCCTCCCTTTCTCCCCCCTATAAATCTGTATTTACTGTTGTGTACTAGTCTGCTTGTTCATTGTCAGGGACCAATGACTTCTGAAACAAAGCTAGGATTTTGCATACAGTTGATATTTGTACTTTTGTTTCAGAGGAAACCAAATATTTTTCAAGAAATCTTGACCCACCTCAAAATTCACAAAGCAATTGCTTGGATGGATATATTTACCTCAGAGTGTAAGGCTTTGGAAACACATTCATTTTTTTCGGTGTATGTTGCAATGTAAATGGTTCATATATGCTCGTTCTTACAAAAATATGCTCATGTAAATGGTTCTTCCTTACTTTTGCTAAAGCTTACTTTGACTAAATACATCATTCCCACACAGACTTTATTTAGGCAACTTTACATGCACAGGGCAGACTTCAATGTGGCTGACATAGTGGAAGATTCCTGCAACTTAACATATCGGGTAACAAAACACAGGTATAACCACAGGATCCAGAAGATTTCCCTCATAGTCTTTAGATTAGAAAAGTCACAGATTTTTAAATAAACTAGAATAATAAGGTTGCCAGTCTCCACAAAAGTCACAGTTAAACAAGCAGCATGCGGGCTTATCTGGGGAAAGCCATGATTAACATTCAGTGTTAACACTGTTAAATGACAAGTGTTTGTCTCCTGCATTTTTCCTCCAAAGTCTTCACAGCTCATGTAACATTCAATTAAACATCAAAACCAAAATATCATACATAAACTAGTGTAAGAGGAAAGGGATAAGGTTTACAACTGTAGGGTCTAATATTGATGTCTGTTACACTAGTTTTCCAATACTGTTTTTTTTTTAAAATTTATGAGATGAGAAATCCTAACACATTTAATCTGATCATCTATTTCTTCCTAGATCAATCACCCTAAAAATCATGTTTTCAAAAATTATTTCAAATTTATTACATTGGTATTTCCAGAATTCATTGAAATTTTTATTTCTTTAAAGTCTTCAGACTTATGGAAACTTCAAAAAAACACATAAGCAGAATCCTATGTTCATTTTCAATGATCCCATATTGAAAAAAACCCTAGGAGAAATCTGCCCTTGATATGTGATTTACATGAAAAAAAAGAGAAAGCCTAGATTCTGAACAACTTGAGCATTTTAAAAACAGGTTTTGTAATTTTATTCTTCCTCTGCTTACACTCAAAGTTGATCCCACAGTCTTTCCAAACAGGTTCATCCAATGCTGAAATATGCCTGTTCTTTATAGGTTCTTCCCTTCTTGAAAATTGTATGGTGCCTGCCACTATATCTGAGTTTCTATAATGTTTGGTAGAGCTGAGTGTTAACATTTTGAGGAAACCACATGACATTAGAATGTATACCTCTACTTAAAGCAACTACGTATTCTGCAAAACAGCATCAAGGATGTAAACGTTTTGCTCTGAAGAAAAGCCATACTGACAGGTCATGTTGTATTTTGAAATAATTTATTTCAAATACTTTGATATTGTATTACATCATATGATGGTGCAAAGGACCTAAAATATTTTGGTCAGGAGGAATGGATTTATTTTTTTTAAATAGAAAATTTTGAAAAATACCAATTTAACTTTCACATCTCATGAAGTATGACTTTGAAAAGGATATGTCTGCTGTGCAATGGCATTTCACCCCCTCACAGTTTTTATTCCATGAGTGCTGGATCCAAGGTATGGTATTTTAGCATGTGTTGTTCATTCTGATCAGTTAGTTTTTTAAAAGTTTGGAACTATACATTTTTCTGTTGGTGACACACTAAACCTAATTCCCAAAAAGAAATCATTGTTTACTTCGATGCCTTGTATACATAACATATATAAGTTTTTGATTTTTTGTCTTTTAGAGAAGACTGAGTTCATCTCCTTATAGGAGGTAACTATTTGGCTTTGGTATTAATTCCGATTAGTAACACATGGAGTGAATTCATATCAAATGGCAATTTGCTAACTACCCTGACAAACAAGAAGAAATTGAATGAACCAACTATTTCAGTGTTTTCCCCATGGTTCGCAACAGTTGGTTCCCATTTACTAGGCCATCAAGCTCAATTAGGATCCTTCATAACAACCTGTCAGTCAATCTCTTGAAACCCCCATATCTGTCACAGCAGCTGCCCAGGTGTCTTTTCAGTCTCTTCCCTAAGATATGTGAGTGGGTTTCAAAGCATTGATATTGATATTTACTGATGCTAATGTTTTCTTCTTCATTACCCACAATAATACTTCTTGGCTTCTTAATCCTGAAGTCCAGCTATGTTCTCTCTGGTATTTGGTGCACTTTCCCTCAGTTATCAGAATCAGAAAGAAAGGTTTGAGTATCAGCA
Source organism: Balearica regulorum gibbericeps (assembly GCF_011004875.1). Classification (NCBI taxonomy): domain Eukaryota; kingdom Metazoa; phylum Chordata; class Aves; order Gruiformes; family Gruidae; genus Balearica; species Balearica regulorum. The sequence goes on along the minus strand of NC_046188.1, from coordinate 46,769,472 downwards.
TTGCATGAAAAATAAAAATATCAAAGTCTTCTCTGTCTAGTATATGAATAACAAATCCTAAACCTGCTACTCCAACAGAAACCAGCCTAACTACAGTCTATTCACAAACAAATAAAATATCCTGAAATTAAGAGCAGTGTTGCACTTTTACTTAAATTCAGAAGATCATCTCTACAGCTGAAGTCCATACTAGACTGATACCACTTTGTACATTTACACAGGGGTGGCAATGAAATGAGGCAGAGGAATCCAACACAATGATGTGTAGAAAAAAGCCATATCCCAAAAAAGATGGTAGTTAGAGAAAGATTGCCTAAGGAAATGGGATAACTTTTTTGAAGTAGAATTAATTGATCCAATTTGGCTTTATAAAAGATGACATATACAGCTTCGAAGCATAGAAATAATAGAAAATTGATAACTGAAGAGCAGTTGTGCAAGTACAGTGTCAGCAATGCCAAAACATGTCTTTTACTTTAAAATACATTAATTGATGTAAAATATATGAATTGATTAAAATACATTATTGATGTAAACCAACTGGAAAATACCAATCTACAAGAAGTGAATGGAAGCATATAGACAGTGTAAGAGGTATAAGATACTGATTAAATTGGTAAGGCTTCCTGGAGTTGTATAAATAAAAAGAATATTATGTCACAGAAATATGACTGAATATTTCTGGGATAATGAAGTACTTGACAGGTGTGTGAAATCTGTACTGGTGTACTAACTTGATGACAAAATAGGGAAAACATGGAAAAAAGGAATGAAACTGCTTTGACATAAGAAGGCATCAGTAGGACACACTACAGGCAAAACATAATGAAGCCTAATTGTTGGAGAAGAATGGGAAACTATGAAGCAGACAAGTAATAAGAGTTGCAGGAAGTAAACAAAAATCTCAGTTTAAGATTTTATTGCAGCACTTTCAAAGGAAATTAAGCAGAAACTTTTAGTTCAGTCAGAAAATCTTAAGACATACGTAGAGATGCAGCAATACTACAAGCAAAGTAGTTAGAAAATGAGATTTTTTTTCAGAGAGTTGGAGCATAAGGATGAGGAAAATGAATAGTGACAAATGAATAAAGTTTGACTGATTTTTTGGAAAGAACTGTGATAAAAAAGGCATTATACAGTCCTTTTGCAACATGGATTGACAAAAATGAAGTTTCAGTCTAGTAGGAAGCTTAGAGTGAAGCAATTGGAAATGTAACAGGAGATACATGAGCATGAAAAATACCCAGCTGGAAAGAATGACAAAATAACAGAATTCACAATTACTGATTAAAGCGTTTAGCAAGCTTTCATGCTCACCTCACAATAAATTGACAAAAATGGTAGAATATGTACCCACCTGGATGGTAGATGTTAATTAAAAGAGCATAGGAAAGAAAGCAACTGATAAACCCCCAAGAATTACTTGCCTATGATCTGGAAGTTCTTAGTGGAATTATTAATGCAACAGGTATTATTCAAAAACATGAAAGACAATATAGGAATGAAGTATTTACTGTCTCTGGGATTGTGACTGTAATCCCTACTGGTCTCATATTGGTTGTAGAAAGATGCAGGAACCAAGAGTCACAGTCATACTCCTTGGTCAGGAGTGGAAGGAAGCAGCAATACGCAGTTCTGAGAGGCACGGCATGAACGCTATGAACAAGCCAAAGAATCAATGTATATCAAGTCCAAGAAGCAAAGCAGGAACTAAATAGAAAGCCAATGGGTCAGAATGCTGAAAAACCCATACAGAAGGATCCAGGAATGGAAACAATTGCATAATACTAATTATTTGTGTTATGCTAGGATCTTCCAATGTGAATACTGCACTGGCACTGCATAAATCGAAAATTCATTCTGTTATAAGATAATTGCTCGTTCACTAAAGAACCTTTACAGTGACCTCTAAAATACCAAGGAAGACAAGAACTTCGTAAACTCACTCTTAGGTGAAGATGGACTTGCATTAGAGGTTCTACCACAGATTTCCTCTTCCTCCTTCCTCAGATCCTGGTTGATGGAGAGAAACAGTAATAACATCACTTTAGATAATAATAATAGAAATAATAACCTTTCTGGCAATATAAAAGAACTCTCAGAAAAAAGAACTCACTCCAGGCATCAAAACTGCTGTTGCAGACACCCTCAGACATTCAGACTGCCCCAGAGTCCCATTCAGTAGTATAATCAACTATGCCAACTACCTTCTCTGAAGGACCTGGTCTGCTCTGAGGGCTCCCAGCTTGTGTTTTCTGCCTGGCATCATCACAAGACAGTGGAGGCTGTACAGCATACAGCTTGAGTTTCCTTCAGGGAATTTGAAATCGGATGCCCCAGGACCAGCCAGGGGACACTTTTGCAAATATTAAGACAAGTTGGCTGATAATTTGACCTTGAGCATGTTCTGAGACAGCAATGCAGACGTAACCAAAAAGACTGAGTTAGCACCCAGTCTTCTCAGTTTCTGATCATCTCAGATCCTCCTTACTGGAAGATCCAGTCCATTTTGTGTTAGCTCACAGCTGCTCCACAGTGAATTAGGTTACTTTTGTTTTAACTTACTTCCTCAGATATCTAGCTTTCAGAAGAGATGTTTTTATCTTCCTTTGCTTAGTTCCGCTACCTTCCAGTCTTGCATAATTTTAAATGAGAAGAAAGAAAAGAGACAAGCTTTCCAGGACATCTTTGGACAAGAGTGATGGCTCTGCACTTTTTTGCTCATACCAGTTGCCTACCTATCATTGCTGAATAAATAAACACTAGAAAGACATATATAACCAAAAGGTGGCTGATTGCCGCTTTGCGTTTAAGCTCCTTGCTTAGAAAAATCCAATTCCACCTGGATGCGCTGCTGTCTTCTGCATCATTTACAAACTTAATGATTTAGCCTTGGAAGCTCTGCCTTAAGGAAATGAAGAAAATCACAGCAGTTACACTGGAACCATCCAAAGCATCCTCTAATGACTGAAAGGCCATAAATTACTTTCTCTTGTACAGTCATCTCTTTTTTTCTTTCTGTTCAGTGTTGCAGTTGTGACCAAATCTTACAACTATCTCTTACAACTTGTGACAAAACTGCACGTGTTACATCTTGGACTTTATCTAGGACTAGACAACTAAATTTTTCTTATCTTCTGTCAATTCTGATTATTTTTCTTCATATGGTGTCAAATCTGCCTCTCCCAGGGGAAAATCAGGAAAGTGAAAAACTCTTTAGGACCATTTAATTGCAGATTTGATCCTTCACTAAGTTATTTTCTGTTATTTGTTAAATAAAATGGATAAAATCTGTTTATGTAGGTTTCCGTAAAAGTGACATGAAGAGCTTGACAAAAATCAAGATGAATTTGAAAGCTATTTCAGTGTTGTTAAAACTCCCCAAAACATTTAGGCCAAATACCTCTGCTTAATTTTATTCTTAGAGTGATTTGCATCACTTGTCCAAGGTAAGCATATCTAGCTTATGCAAACCAGTATGGTTATGATCTTATGAAACTGTCTGCTCTTCTCCAAAGCCGAAAGCTATTTTGTACTCAGAAATGCCGCACACTCCTCCGGACTCCACATTCTCTCACAGAGATTTTACTTTCACCATTGTTTCACTAGTAGTCCTTAATCTGAAGTAAATTTAATCTGTTTGAAAGCACTGGTGGAATGCACAGCAATCTACCAATGTAGATTAGGACAAGGCATAATAAAAGGGAGCAGTATGTATCATTCTTTGAAGCACCAAACATTAAAACACCCATGAAGTTCACAGTCTTTGCATCATGACCGCAGGTGGATTTTGTTGGTAAATCTTGGTCTTCCTTCTTTTCTCAGTTAACATGCTTCTCTTTCTCCTGCTTCACTGAGTCATTCAGGAAGACTGAGGAAGGAAAATTCTAACTGGTTTTATTCAAGGTATACAAAAAAAGAGTCAGAAGACTTAGGAACTATTTTCAGTTTAAATCAATTGTCTTGCATATTTTTGGACAACTCACTGATACCTTTTCTAGTATATGGAAATCTCTATTTTTTTATATTTAACTTGAGATATCTTGAAGTGAATTTTTTTGGAACTTGCCTGAATTCTCTTACAACTGCATTTTTGAGAATCATGAAGGTCTGCAGCATCCAAAAGAGTTCCCGCCCACCAAATGAACAGACACGTAAACTTCGTATAGATTTTTCTTTAACCTTCTTGTTCTGGATTTGCACAGTTGTAAGAGTTATGAATAAATGAATTAACTTCCATAAAACCTTTATGTGGAAGGTGTTCTGTAAAAATTTAGTACTGTACAAATACATACCCATTTTCTTCAGTGGCTAGTAACAGGTATGATCGTAAAGCATTAACATACATATAAGCTGCAGATAAATAATAAAACATCCTAATTCTGCACACAAATATGCTAAGGCAGTACTCCATGGAACAGTTCTGAAAAATTTTCTTAGCATTGAGTTATTTATTTTATATAGAAATTATTCACACTTTAATAAGATGGTAATTATTTTCATGCAGAAGGTAGGTTGCTCCATAACAATTACTTCATACAATCTTACTTGCAAAAAGATACATCATTATTTCTGCCAACTCCTCTGTAGAACAAGGTTAGTAATTACTTTTTATCTATAGTGATCCACAGAAACATGAAAATTAATGATTTTATTTTCTGATATTTACTTTAAAACTCTATGAAATTACAACATCATTGCAAAGATTACAGGATATTTTTGCTCTGCAACAGAATCTGAAATTCACTTTATCGAAGGACCACTTACTGTTTCTGTTTAATACAGGACGGGAAAAATCAAAGCATCACAAAGATTTTTTTATTCTTTTTTTACAAAAGCATTTGATTCATGTTCTTGATGTAATTTGACACTTTTAACTTGCTTCATGTTGCAATTATGTCAGCACTTTTATCATAACAAATGCTTACCAATATATTGGAGACAGCTCTCCAAGTTTTAGGAAACCAGCTGCCAGCTGCAGCATGTGTGGTTCTGACTGATAACCAGGTCCCTACATTTCCCCGAGACAGATGCAGGCAACAATAAAAAGGTGAAGTAGATGGCCACCAGAGAGAGGGAAATCGGGGACTTTTTTCGGTATCTGTGCTGGAACTCTGCCATGAAATTCTTTGGGGTCACCCAACAGAAAGGGTCTGTTTTGTCATTTCCCAGAAGTTGTGTGTGCATGTGTGCATGCACATACCTAAGATGGAACAGTAAACTGCAAGAAGGGAACTTGACTGACATTTCACTTGGGAAAGCTAACATGCGGCACTTGTGCTATGATAGCTGTTGGCTATGATAGCAAGCTTTGAGAACTCTAGAATGTCACTTACAGGGCTGTCATTACTAGAATAATTGTAATTACTGGCACACACACAACAAAGCCTTCAGAAAAGAAGCAGAAAAATTAAAGTGTTTTGCTGAAGGCAAACCTACTGAAAGATGATGACAGGTCTTGGGCAGCTGTGGAGAAACTTGCTACAGATGAATATGGCTACAATGCCTTTATCTGTTCAGGGTTTTTCTGTTTTCTTTCTTTTTTTATATAAATGTTTTTTATTTACATAAATCCTGCATTAATAGATGAAAGAGCAGTTAACAAAAAGATAAGTCGTACTATTGCATTTTTACCTTTTCTGTTTTACAGACAGGGAACCTGCAGCACAAGGAATTAAAAGTAAAATTCTCAAAGATACTTAACAGGAATGTCTACAGCATGAACTGATCATCAACCAGAGACTCTACTTTGGTGCCAAATGAGCTGGCTTGGGAACTCCAGCTAGTAACAGAGGGCTCAAAAACACCCTGCTAGGAGACAGAGGTAATTAACATGGAGCTGTACTGCTTCAAGGATGCAGTCAGTTTCTTTGTATGATCCCGTGTTGTGGCTTGCTTCATGTTGCCTCGCCCACAGTTAATTCAGGTGACCCTAGTACTGCATTGTGCTATGTGGACATATTTCAGGATACATCTTTTGACACTAAGTTCACCCACAACAAAAAAAAATAAATCAGGAATCTCTGTACAAGAGGAGGTGATGCTTTTGGTTCTCTAGGAAAATTTGTGCCTTTGGTGCTTTTTACAGTATCCCTTTAAATGCTATTTGAAATGCACTGAATTTTAGGCCTAGGTCCTCAAGGAACTTTTGATTATTTAACACCTATCAAAAACTATTACACAGATGAGAAAAGAAACCACATAATGTTATTCCCTCACAAAATGGAATGGAAAATGGAAAAACCTTTTTAATATTCACAAATAATGATAGTTAGCAGTTCTCTGACCAAACCCTTAAATGCAAACCTTTATACTTATGTACAGCTCCCTCAGTATACACTCACAGACTCAGACACATGATTAAGTAGCATTAGAAAAACATCAATCCTAAACATGTAATCACAGTGTGCACATTCTCTCCGTGATGCATCTTATTGGAGGTTTTACTGTACTGCACCTGGCTCTGCCTACATACATCTAGATGTACGTACATTTGCAGAAATACTATTTTCCTTAGGGCTTCCAAATGTCTAAAAAGAGGTGTTTGACAAGTCATGTGTGCAAAAAAGAATAGGAGGGAGCATATGTTCTCTTGTAAATAATTCATGGATTTTTTTTTTCCTTCTGTTCTTTGGTTAATTTGGAGTTGTTTGGAGAATTTTCCCCCTTATTTAAAATGTACAAATGCCTTGCAAATCATCTCACATGTTACAGTATCTGGAATTATGCCAAAGGATCACAAACTAAAGTTCATCTGCTTGCTGATTCAATAATCTTGGGATATAGCTGATAGGAAATCAAGGATTACACATAATAGTCTTTTGGCATCTTGACTTGCTCAGGGATATCAGCTAATGGGCTGAGATGTTAAATTCCATAGTGCACAGAGTCTGTGATGTGGTGGATAAAGTTAGAAACAGCTAATTACTGCAGGAGATCATATTGAGAGCTCATAGTCACTGATTTTTCATGGCAAGAGCTCAAGGGTTCCTCCACATTGCTTCTTGCACTTGCTGCTCAGCACATAAATTCATCAGTCCCTAAAAGGACTAAAAGGCAAGGAAAGAGCAAAATGTTTCCAAAAAAGTGCTAAACCACTGTGTGGATTTTGTTTTGAAAATTTCACACATGATGACTTTGACTTCTGAAAAGCTGCAACTTACTAAAGACTCAGTTTTGCCTAGAAAGCTATTTTAATACCTCAGAGCAGTAGTTAACCATAGAAGCAAAATAAGAATGAGTATTCTTATTGTCAATACTTTAAAAACTTATTGTAAATTGTTTCTAGAAACAAGAATTTTCTTTGTTGTGAGTGTAGTAACAGTAGTGGAAGCCTAAACTTTATAGTTGTAGTTATTACCATTTAACACTGAAAAGTACCATGTTTAGCTCAGAAAAACAGGAAAGCACTCTGAGAACTTATAGTTGAAATTCTAATTGCATATGAAAATGCATTCAAGGTATTTTACTTGAATGCTTACATCAGACCAACAGTTGGAACATCAGACGAGTTTTGAAACACAGAGTTTAGATTACAAGGGATGTTTGGAGGCCATGTTAGCTCAGATAACAGAAAAAGCTAATATAGATTCCCTAGACGTTCCTAAAACCAAACACAACCTGGTGCCCTTACCCCTTGCTTTTGTTGCCATCATCAGCTTGTTAATCAAGTCAGGTGCTAGCTCCTGCAAGAACTACCTATATGTTCCAGCTATACAGACTGTTCTTCAGCTTATTCTGAAGTGCTGTGCAGGGCAACTGTATGCATTGCCAAATACCACATTGAAGAAGCTCAGTCTCAATGGAAAGTGTCACTTTTGAAGGAACCTGTGTATGTTGTGGATCCGCACACAAAACATGGAATAGCAGATCTACAGGGAAAAAGTACTGACTTGTCTTAGTTTTGAAAATTTGGAACACTTCATTTGGTGCATGGGGCTTTTAATATCTTAGAGGCAGAAAGGTTTTAAACATATCCAGGATTTTTGTTGTTCATTTTAGGAATGCTAATGTGGATCAAGCTTCTCATCCTAAATATTGCCCAACAAATAAGTTAATATTGAGTTACAAAAGCTGTGGTAGCACAAAAGCATTATGACTGACTAGCAGTTAGCTTGTCTTTTAGTTACTAACTACTTAATTTGCAGCTAATAATATAGAAACTTTCTGTTCAGAGTAGAAATCTACAGAGATAAATTATAATATGGCACTCCCGAAGGAGTTTAACAGCTTATTTAAGTGTACATCTCATTTAGGAGTTCAGAAGGAGCAAATGATAAATATTCTTACTTTATCTCCTGCCAAAATCTCATCTGTACCAGGAAACCCAATCATCCATCCAGTAAATGGAATTCACAGAATCTCAAACATATACATCCTGGCTTGTATCAGAAATAGTGTGGCCAGCAGGACAAGGGAAGTGATTGTCCCTCTGTACTTGACCCTGCTGAGGCTGTACCTCGAATACTGTGTTCTTCGAATATTGGGCGCCTCACTACAAGAAAGACATTGAGGTGCTGGAGCGTGTCCAAAGAAGGGCAACGAAGCTGGGGAAGGGTCTAGAGCACAAGGCTTAAAGGGAGTGGCTGAGGGAGCAGGGGGTTGTTTAGCCTGGGGAAAAGGAGGCTGAGGGGAGACCTTCTCACTCTCTACAACTATGTGAAAGCAGGTTGTAGCAAGGTGGGTGTTGGTGTCTTGTCCCAACAGGCGATAAGACAAGACAAAATGGCCTCAACTTGTGCCAGGGGAGGTTTAGATTGAATATTAGGAAAAATGTCTTGCCTGAAAGGGTTGTCAAGCACTGGAACAGGCTGCCCAGGGAAGTGGCTGAGTCATCATCCCTGGAGGTACTTAAAAGACATGTAGAGGTGGTACTTAGGGACATGGTTTAGTGGTGAACCATCCACCAGGCTAGGTTAATGGTTGGACTTGATGATCTGAAAGGTCTTTTCCAAACTAAATGACTCTATGTTTCTATGATTTGTTAGATTTTTTTTTTAAAGAAAAACATAAAACCAATGCAAATTTAAGAATAAAAATGTGAAGCACTAGAATCAGAAGAGAAATCCATTTACATAGCAGTGAAAGAAATGAAAAAGCATTGTGTATTTTAATTGGAAAGAACAGGAGTGAAGCTGGCTGCTGCTACCAGCAGTAAACAAACTGGTAGAGTCCCTAAAGCTCAAAGGGGCATGTAAGGAAGATTCTTCTCATCCCAGAAAAGAAAATTTCAGGCCATGCAATTGAATTAAGAAATTAATGAGAAAGTAAATATGTTTTCAGGAATTCAGCAGAGCTCCAATAGGAGGAAATGCTTAACTGAACAAAAGATGCCTCTGTGTCTCAGCTCCTTAAGTGGTTACTGTGTTCAGCCTACTGTGAGTTAGCACTATCTGTGCTGGCCCCAGGGTCTGTGAAGGCACTGCAAACTGAGAAGAAGAGCTGCATTTGGCAGGTCTTCAACAGAGGGGGAAAAAAGGTAAGAGATATAAAACCCAAAGTATAAATATTAATAGCACAACATCAGCTCTGAATTTTTCTGCATACGCTGCAAGAATTTTACTACTAAGCTTGGATCTGAAGAGTAGCTGCTGACCAAGTCTTCATGGGACAGGAGCTGGAAAAATTTTGCATCCAGTGGGAAAACAAGCAAGGTCTATCCTGCTTGAATAGCATGGTCAGCATGGCATGAATGCCACCATGGTGCTGCCATTTTACTACAGCAGAAACAACACAAGAAATATGGGTCATTATGAGTATAATGTTAAGTCTAAACACTGATCCCTCCAAAATGCATAATCTAACCCTGCACAATCTGTACACTTTGGTTTTACCTATTTGATTAATGAGGAAAATAACACTTATTTGCTTAACATATAGGACCACTGAGACTAAAGGGTAGGGTAGAGTTGAGATAATTTTTCAACATATTTTGCCTTTTAAAGTAGTGTTCAAGGGGAGACTTTTTCAACTAATTAATCTTCCACTCCCTGAACGCTGGTGAAAATGGGCCTGCCTTGTCTCATTACCTCTGCTTCAGCCCTCAGAGCCACCTCAAGGTGGTTATGACTGCTCCACAATACATCACGAGAAATGGTTCCATGCCCTCGTGGGACTCCGAATGATGGTGATAAAAGCCATGTTAGAACAGGCAGTCATACAATGAGATGCCTAAGGTAGCTGTCCCTGCTCTAACAAAAGGAGAGAGAAAAGGCAATAAACTAACAACTACCAAAGACTTTTCTCTGTCTGATGTTCAGCAGCTTTAGGGCACATTAATTGTTTCCTTTAGATTTCCCCAGATGCTGGCTTACTATTCCAATTAACCTGCCTCAACTTTTAATGATAGTATCATATGACAGAATGCAAACCCTAGTTACGCAGTTTTCAGCTTGTTCAAAACCTTGAGGGTGGGTATGAAAAGACAAGCTTTTTTGTCCCTTGATGGCTCCATTTCTCTCCCTAGCAAGATGATTTAAATTACAGTCCATTATACCATAAGCATCACTGTTCCAGGGCTCGAAATACCTTTCCTGGAACACCAAAGAAAAAGGCTTGCTGAACCCATCCACCAGCTGGTGGCACTGAGAGTCATTCCTCTTTCAAATGTTAGAATCTGCACGGTTCTTCTGTGGCTCCTCTTGGACTGAATTTCATTGATTTTGTTCAGTACCTGTCTCTAATCTTGGTATGTCCACGTTTTAATGATATGCCAAAAAGTTCCCAGCAGGATATGGTACTGTGCCTCCTTATGGAGCTTTCAGTAAACTTTTGATCTGTAAAGAAACTCCAAGATAAATGTAGAAAGAGAGCAAGGATAAAATTTAGGCTCTCTACAAGATAAATCACAATAAAGCTGTTTATCTCTGATATCCACTAGGCATCTTATCAACTCGATTAGTAGATGGCTTATATCCTTGCTAATCTTTTACTTTGAGATGATAGGCTTTCTCAGAGCTAAATATTAAAAAAAAAAAAAAAAAAAAAAAAGAAAAGAAAAACCTGGCTTTTTCTCTCCTTGACATTTCTGGTCAAGGACTTCCTTTATAGATAGATGCTCCAGCACTTCAGACCTATTCACTTGTGCTCTGTGGAAGAGGGAAGAACAAAGATGACAGTTGTTTGTACTCATTGTTGTAAAATTAAATTTTACTGTGCATCTCATGATTCTTTCAAGATGCCAATATCCTGGATCAGGATCTGTGCAACAGGGAGGTCACAAGCTGTTGTACTGGCAGCTGTGCTCAGATTCTCTTTAGTGAGAACATAGAAAAGAACACAATTTCTTCAAGGTATGTGTAAATCCTATTAGCATGGTCAGTTGGCCGCACTCATGTTAAATCAGTGATTAAGCCTGACAAAACAGTGACAGTAACTGTTTTGTCAAGGCAGTCCTTTTAATGGAAGAAAGATGCTATCTGCATGGTCTGAATTTTGTTGAAGTGGAATGGCATTTGTTAAGGACAACCTGACATAAGACCAGAAAATCCAAAATGACTCTGCTACACTTTCGTTGCCTTCTTGTAAAGCCAATAGAAATGGTTGCACAGCCTCTCATTGATGAAAATAAAATATAGGTTACAATGCAAAGAAATGTTTACATGCCTACAACAGCTGCACATGTTGTCACCTTAATCCATTCAGAGGAGCCAACTTTGCATATATGGAGCTAAGATAAGAACTTGCCAGCTATTTCGCACTCAGCTGATGCATATTCATTCCTGTGACCATGACAGTCCTCAGGCTTCTCTAACAGTTATACTCTCTGGCACAGAGCAGCACTGGAATGAGAGCTGTGAAAGGGTGCTAAAAGCACCTATTTGCACATGTCTTGACTTACCATACTCCCAAGTTCTGGCCAATTCTGTAGTGTAGTGGGGCTAACTTCCAGTGTAAGAAAAGTTGTCCTGTGTTTTAACTTCCAAAAGCAATATACTGAAGATGGCTGCAACTGAGAGGCATTTACAAAGCTGATCTTCTATCAGTTTGTGAACCATGCTGTGTTTAAACCATTCACACATGCAAGCCGTTTTTTGTCATGTTTGTATAGATATTACAGAATTTACAAAATCCATTTATACACCATTTGTCCTGCAATGTGGTCTTTACACCTTGTTTTGACTGACAGTTCAAAAAAATGTACATCATTGTGGAACAAAAGAGAAGGAAAATCTTTTCATGAAATGAATGAATAACATGACCTAGTTTCTGAGTGTATAAAAATGGGGAGATTAACATGCTCCTACCTTCCTGAGGTGTTCTCAGGCTTTAGAAATCAAGAATGTGCTATGGAAATGTCAAATGTTATGTGGGATGCTGCAATCTAGATAAAGCCACCCTGTAAGTTATATATACCTGCAGGCTAAGACTTATGTTTCTTTATCTGAAAGTTTCTGAGATTTCAGTATCTGAAGCCAAAATCTGTCCACATATAACTTCTACAAAGCCTGTGAGCCCCTTCAGAAGTTAATGAGCTCTTCCTGAAGATTTTCTTTAGCAGATGCAAGGCTTTGTTACTTTAAAAAGTAGCTATTTTTTTTTTACCTCTGGAACTGACATATGTGAGGCAAAAACACACTAAAGACAATAAATTTCAGTTTTCCCAGAAAGTAAAACCACCAAGGTCAATCCCTAGATAGGACAAAAAAGAATATATCTATATTAGCAGAAAAGATAAGCTCTAAGCCTCTTATTTGACAAAATTTTACACTGGAGAGTAGTGCCATTGAAAATTCCTTGATCATGACCTTGAACAGTTAATGTTTGTATTATTTAGAGATGTTGACTAACTGTTCAGCTATGTACATCCAGAGGCTAATACCCAGAAGTCATGATTGCCTATAAAATATCTATTAAAAAATAGAGCTCATTTTAGCTACAGAAAATCCAGAAAGACCAAATGCAATGATTAGTTTTTAAAACAATCCTTTTTATGGCTGGAGATCAACTTAGTTGTAACAGAAAGCAACTTGAGGAAAAAAGATGTACTCTGAGCTAATTACTGCTGTTATCATTACATTTTCTGAGGAAATATTGGCAGGTTTGAGTAGTCTTTACATACCTGTCAAATGAGGTCCTTTACTTACACATGCTTTTGCCTTGAAAAATTTTAGGGCTCACTTGTAAGCCCTAGTTTGTTATTGAAATATACTGATAGAATCTGTGCAGTTGCTAGTTTCCAAGTAATTGATTGACTACATCAAGTCTCCTGAATTCCTCATAGACCAAAGGCCTTGGGGAATCTATTTAACTATTGTGCATATTTTAGTTTCCTAATCTATTGACCAGCATAGTAGCATTAATTTGCCTCTGCAGTCTTCTGTTGACTTGATTCACTTGCCTTGTAATCTCTGAATAAAAGGGCGGGGTTTTTTTAAGAAGAGAAGACATCACCAGTTTTCTAAAGAGCAGAGCTAAATTCTTCCAAGATCGACTTTTTTACTTTCTCTACGAGCACCCACTTAGACAACTAATTTTAACTCTTCCAGGATTGATCTATAGTAATCTCCTTAGTACACCTTAATTCAGAGAACTTTCTGACTGTGTCCGAAGGACTAAATCAAAACCAAAGGCTCAACTGTGCCTTAGCATCATAAAAGTACAAACAAAACCCAAATCCTACCTTTAATCCTCAGCCTGTTTAGGCTATTTTCCTTTCCCTCCCCCTTAAACCTTCCAGGCCTTGCAAAATCAGCTAGGAATACTGCTAGAAGAAAAGGAAGAAAGGAGAAAAACTTTGTTACCTCCCTCTTGGCCCAAAGAGTTTGAAATTTTTTAAAGTGTAAAAAAAAAGCTTCCCAATTCTTGATGTCATTCTTGCTAGCAGCTCTAATGCTTCTTTCACCTAATACCATATTGTTAGTTATCAGTCTTTAGTGTGGCACCTCAAAGAATGAGTCTAATAGTTTCACTTTTGGCCTGGTTTCGGCTGAGATAGTCAATTTTCTTTCTAATAGCTGATATAGAGCTCTGTTTTGGATTTAGTTTGAGAATAATGCTGGTAACTGATGTTTTTAGTTGTTGCTAGGAAGTTGTATTGTCTACACTAAGTCAAGTACTTTTCAGCTTCTCACACCCTGCCAGGTGCACAAGAAGCTGGGAGAGCACAGCCAGGACAGCTGGGCCAGACTGGCCAAAGGGACATTCCCTACCACATAACATCATGCTCTGTATGTAACTGGGGAAGCTAGGTGGGAGGCAGGATCATTGGTTGGAAACACATTGGGTGTTGGATTGCTTTATTTTCCTTCTGCATGCAGAGAGAAACTGCATTTGTGCATCATTTGTATTATTGTTATTCTCTTCCTCTGTTACCCTATTAAACAGTCTTTATCTCAACTCACCTTTTTTTTTTTTTTCATTCTCCTTCCCATCCCTCCGGGCAGGGAAGGGCGAGCGAGCAGCTGCATGGTGCTCAGTTAGCAGCTGGGGTTAAACCACAACAACTTTATAGCATCCTTTCAAAGACTAAAAGGGTAACGGCACAGGCATTTTACGAAGACTTATTAGGCAACCTGCAACAGATAACAGCAGTAGAACAATTAGCAACATTCATCAAGATCACCTGAACAAGGAACAGCACGTCAGACACATTTGTATCCACATCAAAAAAGAGTATAAATCTCAATATGTAAGTTTAGAAGACTTGTTAGACTTTCATGCCTTGACAGTGTTATATTTTCCTTTCATTCTATACTGTGATGAGTTGCTGGCATGGAGTTATTTCTTTCAGCTCTGGAATCTAGCCAGGGTTTTTTTGCAGTCAGGTGTCTCCTGGCCTAGTAATAGTAGAAAAGAGATTCACCGCAATAAAGCAGTGTTCTAGCAAGGGAGGGGAAATGCAAGTACACTGAAAAGAAACAGTTGCAATCAGGACCTGACAGAGCTGGGATCAGTTAAGAATGTCTGTTATTCACTAATCTTGCGAGTCTCCAGATCTTCCTCTGTTTCTGAAGCACAATCGTTAGGAATAGAAAATCAGTGTCAGCATTTCCAAGCTACAGCTCACCCTGTAGCAATTAAAAATTCATAATTTTTGCACCACACCCGATTCAAGGTAGACTAATAAATAGAAAACACTTAATGGTAGTGGCAATTTTTTTAAGGGCACCTGCACTTACTGCCATGAGTGAGACACTGAGGAAAGGAAGTAATAGGCAATCTGTGTTGAAGTCCTTGTTCACCACAGACTTCTATAAGACTGGGCAAATCACTTTGAACTTCAGTTTCCTGTCTGCAAAGTGAGGACATTGACGGCTAGTGAGAAATGAGAAATCCCAGTATTCTGATTGTGGTCACGTCAGTAAAAAACTCCTGTGGTCATCCAGAATAAGTTTTAGAATGAGAGGCTTAAGTTATTTTTCCCAAATATGTCAGCTTCTTCACAGTTCTTTAGTGTCCTGGAACAAATACTAAATTTACCTTTGAAGTAAACTCACTTATTAATAGGTCTGTAGTACTTACTGACAAACTAATCTATCTACCTTGCAACTCTGACTAATAGTTTCCATGAAAAGCCTATTAAACTCATGACACCTTCCATCATAGTTGCCTCTGACACAGCAGTATAGTAAGTATTAAAATTAGGAAGATGAAACTGGCTATTCCAAAGTAGCTCATCACATTAGTAACCTCACTGGAAAAAACATTTTAATAAGGAGGATTATTTTTACAACTCAGTAGCTGGAAAGCAGCATCAAAGCATTGTTTCTAATAGTGTTTATTTTATAAGGTAGCTGAGCAAGCTTAAATTAGGATGCTCAACTATCCCAGTGATTTTAGTGCGATTTGTACTAAAATATGTAAACAACTTAAAATTCCATCTCAGTAGCTTTTTTTAACAACAATGAATATCCAAAACTATCAATTCAAGTAGCAATTACTTGTCACTGACTTGCACAGGTCACATAGGAAACCAGTGTCAGAAATGAGAAAACAGTTCAAAGATCACTGATCTCACCACAGTCTAGTGATATTCCATATAACAGTAAACATTACATGCTACACAATTAAATGAAGGGCACAAATATCTTCCTTATCAAAAGGGAGAAATAGCTGCAGAAGAAATATCAATCTGAAATAAACAAAGCACCATGGAGACATTAATGTGTGCCATTTACTTTAATTAGTAGGTGGCTATCTGCTGTTCTAACAGAAAAGACGTTTCGACAAAATAGAATGAACCTGCATGACTCCCTTGGTAAATGCAGAGCAGAACAACTTTCTTATTAAAAAGGATACAGAGTTCAGCACAAAGAAGGCAAAGAGAAAAAGCATAAGAAATGCACCCTCAACAAAATGTTCAAGTAACCTACCTGGTTGCTACTGTATAAATATAATAATTTGAGAATATGCTTTTCCTGCATCAACAGCTCCCGAAGAATCACAGCTGGGAATTGCTATCTAATATTGCAGCAGGTGACATCTCTTTCATAAAATATTTTCTAAGATGGGTTTTAATTTTTTAAACAGGAAAGAACTCCATTACAAGAAAAAAGCATTTTACTTGCTAAGAACTTCAGGTAATTGTAATGGGGATGTAATTTAATACTCTAAGAATTCTTAGTTTATTATCTTTACTCTCAGTATCTTTCCTTTGGATTTTGTCATACTGGAAACATCATATTGCTTGGGAAAGTACAGCTACACATGTGTACTAAACAGCTCCAGTTCCAGCAGGCAGAGAGTAGCCACAGCTCACTGATTTCATTGCAGTATGGAACTTGACTGCCAATGTAAGGCACACCGATTTTAAGTCTTTGGCCTTGCTTTCTTCTGCCTACAGCATCACATCCTGCGAAGTGCTTACTCACTTGCTTTTTGAACTTCACACTGTAAAGGCAGATGCATTACTTACATATTCTGTTTTTAGTCTTTGCTCTTCTCAGTCCTGAAGTCAAGTAAGAACTCCAATTCTTCAATTTATACTTCTATAGGGAATGTTAATATTCTTTTCCTTTTTTTCTTATTTGGATGTCTTTTAAACCATAAATGTTTACTACAATACAAATTACTTCTCTTGTTACCCACAGTAGATTCTGTTTGTGCTTGGAGTAAAACAACGAAATCAGGAATGTTATCTCCCCACAGTGAGTAGTCCAAATGTTCAATTTTCAATGAGATGGCCATAGTCATCCGTTTGACAGCTCTTGAACTTCATCCAGGAACTACAAAGGGCAGAGACGAGCAGAGAGGTTGAGGGGAGCAGTCCGTGGAGTCACTAGGGAAGGTCATTATTGAGTTACCTGATTTACTTGTAGTACACAAAGGCATCCCTGTCAGTAGGATCAGAGAGTTCTGAGACAGCACCTGGGAAGACACTGTCAGGAAAAACTGGGAAAAAGACCCCACAAACAAACAAGAAAAAAGTCGGCTTTCAATTTTCCAAATCTTAAGCACGACTGAAACACTGAGTAGATCTAATGGAACTGAAAACAAATAGGTACAATTGCATTTCCTCTTTCAGGATGAGGGAGAAGTTCCTACCTAGTTCCAGAGGACATAAGAGAATATAATGATACCTTAGCGGCAAAAGACCCCAAAAAGCGTTATCACAGCAGGGATGGTGGGGGGAATCAATTGACTTAATCTGACTTTAATTAATTCTATAATGAGCATATAATTTCACCCTCCTGCTGTATGGAACATATTAATTATGAGTACTAGAACAAAAACAATAAAATTAAAGCAAAATTAGAACTGTAATTTCCTTTCCTTCAAGTGCTAAATGGAGAAGGAAAAATAAGGCAGCAGCTCACAGCTTTCTTGCTGGTGCCTGATTAAAAAGAAACCATACAAAAACCCTGACATAATTAGCTAAGCATATAGCACATTAATTTTTCTAATTTAAAGCTTTTCTAGTTGCTTTGGTTTTGGTTGTTTGTTTTTTTTTTGACACAGATTTCATTATCTCAAAAAATCTCACATTTCAGTCCTTGCTGAAAATGTCAGTCTTGCTTCAAGGCAAACAAAGTAATGAGATGCAAAGGGCCTGTGTACATACAGAGAAATTGAACAGGACATACTACAGGATGAAAATATTTTAGAAGTGTTTATTAGTTTGGTACAGTTTAAAAGGCCAGACTTGGCTAATTGAACATTCTCATGAGTCTTCCAGATCTAGAAAAAAGAGCCTTGAGGCATCTTATTCTTGCTGAATTTCTTAAGCCCAGATTGTAAACAAAGATCAAAAATAGGCACTCTTTCCAGACTACTGGTGTGACCAGTTACATGTTTCTCTTGTATTAAGATGTCGTAGTATACTCTCCAGATGTCGTAGTATACTTCTTCCTTCATCCACCCATTGTCTATGGTCAACAACATACTTTTTTTGCTCTGCTTCTTCCCCTTTAGATATAAACAAGGATACCTAACTTCTGGACAATGTAGTTCTGTGACTAATTTCCCACAGATAGTATTTCCTGTATAAATGCACTGTATTATTACTTAACTAATAAATGTCACCTGAAATATTGCCAGGGAAGCAGAAAACCTTTCTTGCACAGTCATCTGTCAACATGCACAATATTGTGACAAAGCTCTGGTCACCTAAGTAGCTACTCAAATCTCTGCAGTAACAACTAGGACAGAAATGTACTTTCCCTACTAGTTTAGAAGTGGCAATGCTAACACCTGCCACTTCATAACTATTTTTCCCCCAGAGGAATTATCCTCCTTCACAGCTCCCCATAAGTAAAGAGACTGTCTCCTAATTTTCAGTGAAACAGATTTATGTTAGGCAACACCACACTCCATTTCAGCAAAAAAGAAGCACAATACATAGACATTTGCCAATTTGTCCCAACTTTCAGTAGTGGATGACTGAACAACTTTTCTCACATCTCCATTAATCTCACGTGTGACCCTGCAATCTACATGAAGATTAAAAAGCTGTTTATGCTAGCAATAGTGCTGACAAATATTAAAACCCACTGAATTAAGTTAAATCAAAAGTTATATAAACAGTCATAACAAGTTTTTATTTCCTGAAAGTGACAAATCTCTTTGGAACTTTCACTTTGCCAGTATGGAGAGGAGGGGAATACCCCTTTCCTTCACCGTTACACTGCTCTGATTTTGACCTAAGGAAATTACGCTGTCAAGAATTACAGATGACTTGACAGCACTTTGCCTCCTCTGTATCTGGAGAGTGGAAAAGGGAAAGAAGTAAAAAATAGAAAGTATACATGAAAGTAAAAGAAGCAGAGCTAGCTAGCAAAACTCTGAAATCAGGAGATAAGACAAATAGATTAATGTACCTGCAAGACTTGTCTTGCTAGTGTGCAAAGATTTGATTCTGTTTGCTGGGTTGTAGTAAGAGAAGAGGTGAGAGCTATGCTTGTTTTTCTTGGAACATTCACCACACAATAGCAGACACTCCCGTCACCTAGTATGGGATATACTGAATCCAAGTGACACAGCTGACCAAAAGTCTTATATAGCTCCATGAGCTTGTGCTTTATTGCTTACTGTTAGCTCCTGAGAAAGAGAAAAAGGGATCTCAATGGGCCGTAAATCTTCACTGATGCTCGTCATGACATTGTCTCCTTGTGTTAAGGAAAGTGAAGGTGACATGTGGTACCTGCCTATCATGAGTATGGCCAGCATGAGACGTTTCTGATGCTCAACTGCCTGACACCTCTCATAGCAGACAGCCAGAATCCAAGCATGGACTGAAGAGAACGAAATTGTCAGTACAGCTTCTCAGAGACAAGTTTTACTTCTCATTATCCAAATGGCTGTAGGAAGTCTAAGGGAAAGGTTTTAAATTCTTTGCAGATTCATACTAAAACAAAGGGCTTAGACTGAAAAAAAAAATAAATCAAAGCATAAACTTCATTGTCCTTATCTTTGATAAAGCAATCTGTAAAGGTCGCTGACGAAACCTTACAAACTAGCTCTATTCAATTTGCCTTGCAGTGGCAGATCTAACAGCTGCCAAGTCACAGCACTGCCTCCTACCAAATGTCATGCTGTCAATGAGTATGTGTCAGAAGGTGTAAGTTAGGCTGATTTATCCACAATGGGGACATCAGGCAGGCATCCAAATACCAGTTTGATGAGTGTTGTGGCTAGATTGGCCAAGTTAGCAGGGACACAAATAGTGCTGGTTTTAAGCCTGCTGAATCTGAATTAATAGGCTGCTTTTAGATGGTTTGGACTTTTTCTGCTTTCCTTTGGTATTCCTGCAGTCTGATGCCATCATTCCCAGCTGAGTGCAAAACTGATGCAAACCGAGAAAAAAAACCAAAAAGTATTAAGTACAAAGAAGCAAATTTCACCATTAATAAGTTTCTGAGCATTACCTGTCACTAACCAGTGTCTCTGATGACACAGAAGATACTTCTGCTTCTATGTCCACATCTGACAGACCATCATATTTCTATTTGTGGTCTCAAGTGCCGTGGTGTATAGTGAGTTAGAGTGGCTCAAACTGAGTAACTATGGGATTACCCAAACTCCTTTTCACAGCTACCAAAGTCAACATATTCCTGTCATCTTGTAGGTCTGGGGGGGAATAAGACTTTCTCTTCCTTGCTTAAGAAAAGGCCTCAAGATATTTCTTGCTTCTTATGATGCACCTTTTTTACTGGTAAGATCTAGAAATTAAGAGGGCTAAAACTGTGTAGTCCTGTTGTGTCATGTGAGATAAGATTGATTTAAAATGATTGGCCTCTTGCAGATCTCTATTAGGAATTTTGTTATTTCCACTTTAGGGCTGTTTGACTACTGTGTTACTAATGTCATTAGCTCTGCTGCTGGAGCATACTGTCATGCATGCCATAAAGTTTCATACACATATGGCATTACAACCATGACAATTTGACATCTGCTCAATTTAAAGCATATTTACAAGAGATTACACAAGCCAGGAGAGTTTATCTATCTTTCTTTCAGAGATTAGATTTGCTAGGCGAAGCCAAAAATAAGTGTATCCTACACATAGGGAAAGGCTGTCACTTGTTTCCACAAGTCAACATAGAGTTGATTCCTGACAGCACTGTCTGCCTAAGCTATGGCTGTATAAGTCTGCCGAAAACAAACCAGATAATTATTATTTATGTGCAATGCAGAGTTCTCATCTGAAAGATACAGTATCAAAGTAAAAGCAGCTTTGTGTTTCTACTTATCATACTTGCGATAATAGCAAGACCTCCTAGTTCTGTTTAGGACTGTTCAAAGTAATTTTTGAAGTCATTCCCATTGTTCCTCTTTCTACAGTGTTGTAACTAAGGCACAGAAAGGTCATCTTTAGTAGGATTATTGATACAAAAAAGAATAGATTATCTCCTTAAACCCAGTGAACCACCATAGCCATTCAGCATTACTTTTCCCGTACTCAATGTACATTGGTTGACAAACCTCAGGCTTCAAAGTTCAAAGAATATCAGAATATGAGCATCAGGACAGTTATTTAAAACATGGACAAACCTTGTGGTTTCAGGAAAAAAAAGTGTTACTCCCCAAGAATAACAGATTGCCTTCTGCAATGTCTGGTACTTATACCTTCTAGCTACAAGTCTATCCCAACTGTTTCTGAATCCTAGCAGAAAAGGGCATCACAAGTACTTTAATTATCACTAATATGTATGATTCATTTCATATAAGCTGTATTTCAGACAATTTTAAATGGTATAGACAGAGTGTTAAAATAATCAGATGCAACAGATGTTAAAAAGAAGCAAGCTACAAAGCAATGTAATTGTTCATGTCATGCTTAGATAGGTCCTATTAATGAAGTACACAACCACCTCAAAGATGTTAATGAACTTAGCAATTTCATTACAAGATAAAGAAATATTATCATTGCTATTTTACAGACATGATTCCACACCAGGTAGATGAGATATTTGCATATGTTTATCCAGGACATTTGAGGTAGACCAAGAAATGGCTCACCTAAAGACTCTGTGCTATGCTCAGAGAGGAGCTTTAGAAATACAAATCAGGGTTCACAGAACAGGTTTCCACAGCACACTAACCTCCCATAACTGCCATCCACATTGTATTCTTTGGATGTGACCTCTTTTGTTTCCTCTCCTTCCAGCTTTCCAAGTACATTCTCACAGAAATTAATGGCCTTAAAATATTTCTTGCACTAGAGTGGAAAAGGAGATCCTGAATGAAGCTAGCAATAGCATTCTGTACATGTGGAAGTCTGGGGAGCTAGGATTTTGAAGATGAAAGAAAGATGCGGTAATGAAGGCAAGAGGGAGTAAAGGGAATGAGAGTGCTCACAGTGCAAACTTCAAACACAGGACAAATAAAAAAAAAAAAAGATAAAATAGGGTAAAAATGCAATACATATGTAATTTTCTTAAACCATTTTGCTTGTCTCAGTAACTAACTTTATCTGACTGCCAACAGTGATTGGTGGGTGTTTGCAAATCCAGCTAAACTTGTGGTTTACCATTTTTTGTTTCAATGTTTTACATAATAAAATTTTGACATGATAATAAAGCTAAGGTGAGCAGCACACAATATTCCTTTGCTCCCTTCATACTAGGTCAACCGAGTTCTCCCCAAGAGACAGTCGCATATACCATGTCATTGTACCTCTCACCACAGCTTGGACCACTCAGTTGTTTTCAGGAAAATCCTTACCATGGAGTACACAGAACTAGGTATGCTTTATGTTTGATCCAAGATTTGGGATATTACAGAACATATTCCAGGCATGCTTTCAACAGACTCACTCAGGCTCTGCTTTGTACAGTTACTGCATGTATATTTTATGTATATATAGATACATAGTGGTGAATAATTCAAAGAGCAGGATACACTTACTACAAGGGAGATGTGATATGCTCATTTGATCTGCTTTGGAAAAATTATTTTCCATCACTAAATTTGCAGCAATGATGTTCAAATAAATATTTAATACTATGCAGAGACATCAGCATATATTTTCCTTTGAAAAATACCTAATTATATCAGTTTAAAATGATGACACTAAAGCCAAAGTTGTTTAAATTAGGTTTAACATGGGCTAGGAAGTTTCTGGAAAAGTTAAATTTTTTTCAGCATCCTGTATACACTACATATTCTATGCACTTTTAAGTGTAAGCCCAGTTATAAAACCCAGTCCATAAAAATAACATTATGAAGCTCTATTTCCCCATTGACTCTGTGTACAGTATGGCTGAATTTAGAAGTCAGAAGATGCACACAGACATGCACACATACACAGACACTATAACTAACTGTGCTGCAAATTCTATGTAATCACTTGGTTCTTTCTTCTATTATCCCTTCCCCCTTCAGCAAAGTAACAGCAAAACGGAACTCTATTTTGCTGATAACTCACGAAACAGGAGGTGAAACAGCTGAGTCTCCAACCTGGAATGAAGATTCAGTGTCTTTGATATCAATATTGGATACATTAATTGTTACTTTGATTCAGTAATCTGAGGGGACTTTTAAGGGCAGCTAAAGACAAAGGGTTTGTAAGGTATGTGTACAGATGTGAATTCTATCTGGTTGCACTTCCAGTTGGCTAATGTGAGCCAGCTGTGGTCTGGAAGCCATACACAGCCATATTAACAGAACACTGCAGCCAGAATATGCATTTCCTCTGCTGTATTCTAACAGGGTACTTAAAGATTGTAAATAAGATATATTTGCTCAGACATTGTACTACATATGACTCCTGGATGAGAGTTAGGTTACACCTATCCACTTTGACTTTTGAGCAGAACAAACTAATGCAAGTGTATTTATTTGTGAATGTAAATCTGCACGGTTTCATGGGACCACATTAAAAGAATTGTTATATTCCTTTAATCTAACTGCATAACACAGACAATAGAGTTTTAGAAGTGTTTGCTACATCATTCACATATCTTCTGGTTGTGTGACAATGAGTCTTTCTAGGATGCTATCCAGTTTTATTCTAAAGAAAAGAGGGATACTTCCTGCATGGTTACTTCCCTAGTAAAACTTTAACACCATACCACATATGACTAAAGGCCTGAAGGCTTAGGTCCTTTATCCTAGTACCGGTTAGACTGAAAGTACTTCCATCAGAAATAGGTCTCATATAGGTGCTTACATCCTATGTTCGAGTTGCCACTTACCCTTTAGCCTGTGTTTACTAGTAGAAGGCCATTATCAAAAGGGACTGAAGATAAATACCAGCAATCAAGAGAATAATCTCCTCCCTATGCCTAAGTGAAACAAAAGTGACAAGTGCTTTTGAGAGAAGTTATCATACAAGGCATTTTGTTTGACCAGATTCTCCACCATCTCAGTGAAGACCCAATCCATATTGCACCTGGTATTTGACAGAATTTGACAAGCAACCTTGACTGTTCATCTGATCCCTGCATCTACAAGTCTTCCACTCTACCTTTTATGTCTTAACCTGCACTACGTAAGCACAAACCCTTCCTTTCTTCCTAGCTATTGCAAAGCTAGTAAAAGTGTGTGATCATACTTTCACAGCATCATCTTGTTCTGAAGTCAGTAGTATCAGCACACACAAAATCTTAGAATACAATGTAGCTGAATGAAATAGCTACAGAGTCACTATAATCAGAGTCCCCAGCCCAGTACGCTCATTAACAGCACCATTGAAAATTACAAAGTACTTAGAAATAACCTAGAAACTAAACACGAAAAGTGTTATTGAAGGACCTATCACTTTTCCTAAACGTAGGAAGAAACTGTTCCAAAAGTTACAGTTTCTGTTTTTTTCTGATTTTAAAAGACCACAGAGATAAAAACCTTAGTTTTCCACACCCAAAAAATTCCTACGGTTGGGAAGGTTCCTTGATATACAGGCTAGATCTTTATCCTAAATCACCATTACTGCTAGCTAAACCTCATTAAACCACAATAGATAATTCTTCATCTACTTTGGTGTACAAAGTGTTTGTACATAGCTTGACTTTTTATAGTCTCCTTTTATCTTTCTTCCCCCATCTCATGCTACCATTCCACATTTTCTATACAAGAAGAGGCCACAAATTAGAAGTATTTCCATTGATACAGTTGGCATGTGGTTCAGGTGCATGATCTTCCTCAGCAAATATAAAAGATCTACTCTTTTCTGTCACTATAACCCATTTTCCTGCCAAGACTTGCAAAATCATTGTTCTTTACTGAAGAACCTGTGGGAAAGGGTATCAAGAAAATAAGGGTTTTTTATGGGATGCTTCTCCTTTGCCTCATAATTAATTCCACTGGGCTCCGATCCTTCATCAAAATTAATATCCCAAACAAATATTAAACCTCTACTCTTGGTTTTCAAAATAAATAAATAAATTAAATAAATAAATCAATATCTCGCTTTGTTCTTCAAAAGTGCAGACAAGACATTTTTTGCAAATTGACACTCACTGTCAAACACCATTCTCTCAAGGCAAGATCGAAACAGTACAGCTAGATATACGTACCTGAGCTGCGAATGGAGTTTGTGTATCCAGGTACTATATAAATAGAGAAAGTAATCACTAAGTAGCAGAATGTCATGTTAAACCTTGGAAATCATTACAGTTTATCCCTTCCCCACCCCCCACCCCCCCCCCCCCCCCCGAAAAAATGTATTGTCTCTGAAATGTTTAAATATGAAGTGCTCTTGGCACACATTTGTTTCTCCTGAGAGGAGTACTGCAAAATCAACACAACCAAACCACTTGGTTGAGGAACCAAATGAAAACGGCTGTCTAAAGCCTTAGTTCCTGCTTCTATACCTCCCTTGGCCACAGTGCATTGCTCTGGACAAGCCACCCGCCAGGCCCCACGCAGCCTCCCCCAAAGGAGACGCCCCACCACAGCCGGGGCCCAGTGCGACCCCTCACCCGATGCGCACAGGCCTGCCCGGCCGCGGCCCTCGCCAGCAGCACCACAGCCCTCCCTGCGGCCCGAGGAGAGGCAACGGTGCCCCGGGCCGGGCTTAAACGGGGCTGCAGGGCTGTTAAAGGCAATTAGTGTCCCCGGGGCCCGACACCTTCCTTAGTTTGTTTCTACCCCAGCCAGCTCTCTTGTTAGATGATTAAACTGCTGCAGAATCATGGTCAAAGCAGCTCAATAACTTTCATTATTACATTCTGATTCAATAAGTTGCTGTCATTAATTAGCAAAATAAAAATTATCACTACTGTGTTGTACGTTAGTAAACACCAGGCTAAAATTCCTTTCTTCATGTTGCTCTCTGTTTCTTATAGTACTAGTTTATTTCATTTCTCCCTCCAAGCATATACAATTCAGCCACTTCTGGTGGGAGAGGCTGGAAATCATCCAGCAAAGAGCAGAATTATTCCACAAGCAGGGAAACACCAATTAGGTCAAAAGCAGTTGAAGGGGATCCCACTAGCATTTGGAAAAAAAAAAAAAAAAAAAGGGTTCAAAACCCAGACCCTAATTTTCCTAATCTGCCTCAGCTGTCACTTGCTTCAGTCTTTCATCATCATTCTGGTGCGCTGAGGACCTTAAATATCTTCTTATCTCTACATTTAACATTACAGGTGAAGAAAATCAAGTGTAAGAACAAAAAATGACTGTACATAGTTAATTAACCTCTCTTCTTTGATTGCTCTGCATGTCTTAAGGCATTTATAGATGATGAAGTTGTCTGTCGTTAAAACTGTGAATGAAAATTATGGCAGAAAGTTACTTCTTACAGCTTCTGTTGCCTGTGACTCTATGATGCATCTCTTAAGGTTGCTGATGCTAGTGTGTAAAGACATTTCTGGAAAGATCACATACGATATAGTCAGCTACTCTCTCAGTAAACCTGTGGGAGAATATATATCCATTATTTATGCCTCATAAAACTGCACAGAATTTGTTTTGTAGAAATGTGGTAATTATGTTTGGTAAATCCTGATCGTGAGGTCAGTCATTTCACAATTTCACAATGCATGCACTGTGCAACAGTCTGCATCTCCGTATCACAAGCTATGTTAACAGCTGGAAAACTGGTCAAAGATCTACACTCCCTTTCCAGGCCATTAATGAGGCCTTTGTCCTGGCCTTGCATAATGTGCCTGGAAATATAATTGTATATGTAGTAATTTCAAGAGCCTCAAATTGTGCAGAACAATTGGAAAGACTCCAGTCAGTTGGAATAGCAAATGTAGTGCAAATGAAAGATGCTACATCAGACCCTCACAGTGTGACAGGGTCAATTTTCATATTTCATTTTTCACCTATGCAGGTGAAGCAAATGTTACGCTGTGGGAACTGTGTAGCTAAATAAGGTACATTTATTAAAAATTTTAAAAATACCAGATGGAGAAAGACCAGAAGGTACCAGTCACTCGACAGTATCACAGAATGAGGACATAGGTTGTTCTAACCTGCCCCTCTAACAGTTTTATTCCTAAGGTGACTCAGGCAACTCCACAGGAAATGAGAGGATGCAAGCTTTTTTCTAATATGCTTGGTTTTGGCAGGCAAAAGGCTGCCACTTTAAAATTCAAGAAAAATTTAGTGGGTTTTTTATTATTATTGTTATTTTAACAGAATGTTAAGAGCAAATAAGGCAGCCAAGCAGGAAAGAAGAATTTGATGCTTGCTGAAAGAAACAGCTGATGGAGAACAGAAGGGATCACAAAACCATTCCATAACTGAGGCTTCCCTCCCTGTAAGAGAAAAATCAGGCATTGAACATGAACACATCAACTGACAAACAGAGGTAGGGGGTAGGGAGTATCAGATGATTTTTTTCCCATGTTCCATCACCTAATTTGCACGTCTGTGCACAGGAAAGACTCTTGAGAGTAGGGCAAGAGAAGGTAGCAGGAACAATTCATTTTTAAAGACCCATTTACCATTGACAACAAAAAAGCAACAAGTACAGGTATCTTGGTCATGGAAGAACTCACAGCTACAGTACATTTCTTTCTAGTGAAAGGTAACGGAGAAGGATAATTAAACCTCAAAGGCATTTTTTTGTCTTGTGCAATTTTTCTTGGAGTAGAAAACAAGCTTTGAGGCTGCCTCAAGACAGTTTTAGGTTTGCTATAGCTACAAATGCAAAGACAACAAATGAAGACTGCATTGATTTGCTCCTCTGTTTTACGAGAGAAGGCACCTTTATATTCACTGGGGACAAAGCATTGACAAAAAAGAAAAAAAAAAGAAGAAAAAGAAAAAGCTGCATTTCTACACTTAATGGAATAAGAGAGAATATTTTCAGGACGTGCAGGGTTTTATTTTAAATCATCAGCTGAAGCAGCCTGTCTTGCCTGTGAATATGTGTATTTGCATGAATAACAGCGGCTTTCTGGCTTTCATGTGGGGAAAAATTCCTAGGGGTGTTCACATAAAGTTATGCAAAGGAGCTAAACCAGAAGCCAAGTAAGTTATGCGTAAATTATTTTTTAAATGCTGTAAATGCTTGGTTGTGAAATCAGCAGCAGTACAACAGAAGTATTTGCTTTTATAGTATTAATTTCCATCATTTGGGATGATCACCACACCTCATTTCTCATTTCACAGTTTAAAAGGCCTTCCAAGGAGCATGTCAACGTCACATTTTCTCTAAGGTAAAGCAATGTTCACAATGTTTAAGTCTCACATCATAACAGCCTTTCTTGTTATACAGACTTCCTTCTATATCCAAGAATCATATAACCAGTTAGTGAGGCACACACACTTCTTTCCTGGAGGGCAGCAACTGTTAAACTGCACGTAACCTCACAACGTTCTACTTCAGCAGGTATCTTCTACAACTGATATAAAACATTGGCCCCGTTAGGCCAATACAGTGGTGTAGCAATGTGGCCTTTGGGGGTTGGGATTTTATACTCTGAATCATTCCGAGTACACGACAGTCTTTCCAGCTACAGATTTTTTTGTGGGTGCTTCATGGCAAGGCAGTCTGGGATCATGCCTCACACACCTCCCAAATTTTTGTTAGAAGGAGACCCAGAAATATGCCACTTACTTACTCTCCTCTTTCACTGTGCCCTGGTTTCTATGAAAGGAATTCCAGGGCACAATCAAATGGGAGACAGAGGTCCGAGACTGCAAAACCTTGCTCAGAGTGCCCTTACGCACAAGACAATTGCAACCCTTAGTAATTTTAACATGCCTTGAATCAGACCCTTTCTTTGAGAACACCTTTGGACATGAATCTTGTCCTTTTTCATTTAACAGGTGTTTGAACACTTCTGAAAATGAGGATTAAATAATATTGGTCTTGAAGTCAAGACAAATAACAGATTTTAAAAGATCTCTCTCCGCGGTATGAAAAGAGGTATTATACAAAATATTTTTGATTTTCAAAGATGTCAGGCAAACCAAAAACTGCCTTCAGAATTTCAGGAAAGCAGGCTTTATATTATTTGAAAGATAATTCCTGAATTTTGAAGTGCTCTTCATGGATATCTTCAGGGGTTTAGTATAATTATACACAGTTAGAAGAGAATCTGTGGGACAGTATTCTCCATTTGTGATTCTCCTGTAACCTTTAAGCTATCTTTTTTTTTTGCCTTTGTTACAGCCAAAATAATGCAGTAATTATTTAATGTAACTTTTATTTCTGTTGCATTTATTTTGTTATTCTATTTATTTATTCATTCATTCATTCATTTATTTTCTCCAAAAAACAGTTTACCAAGTTTTGGAAGTACAGAGATTGCCTGGGAGTTCTTTCAGCTGTGCACAGCCCCAGCATCAAAAGGATATTATCATGGAATAAAGTTGCCAGGAGGCAAATACTATTTACAGACCCTCTGGTCCTATAATGCTGTAATGATAAGAAATGTCACTGTGGCATATTGTGCTGAATAATAAAATGTTCCTTCCTAGCCACTTTAGAAGTGCAAGGAGCTGAAGCTGCTGGTTATTGTTAGAAAGGAAAGAGATATTTTTCCCTTTCTTCTTGAAAATGCACTGAAAACCTTCCTGTTAATTGTATCGGGGGGGGACCAAAGAGTAGAAAGTTCTGAGAATATCTACATTATGCACATGAAATATAGTTTGCCTATTTTAATTAAATAAGTTCTAAATATAACCCACTTTAATTCCAGAAACTAATTAAAAATGTAATTAGCTAACATTGCTGTGTGACATCATTATCTAAATTGTTCATGTAAAAATGCAAAAAACCCTATAGGAAACTTGGTGTGTTTACTGGGATCCTTCTGTGTTGTTAATGATGAACACAACAATAGCGATCTGCATGCAAATAAATATACCCACTGGAAAACTTTTTGGCATATTCAAGATGGTATTGCCTTTATAAAAATTTACAGCAATATAAGGTAGGGAAATAATAGAGCCTTTGAGTGATTTTGATAAAATTGTCACTTTTTCTACTATGTCTTTTTTTTTCCTCAGTTTAGCTTGCATCACTTTGGTAACACCCTAAGCTAAACTGAACTAAAGTGCCTATACTGACGATAAAACTAGCTGTGAATGACTTACTGATACTACAGTGGAGGCACGATTCTGAGTACATATGATATGAAATTACACCAAAGTTAATACTTGCTGATATCATCACACCGGCCATCACATAATACATTCAAGACTTGTAGCTGTAAAGTCCTGTGCTATGGTCTCATAAATCTTTTATGATTTTGCCAGTTCCTGTTTTTCTTCATTGTCTGGAATATGACTGCACATCTTTCCCTTACCTGCGTTTCTGTCCCAGAGCTGATATCGAGCTATCATCCACCTAATACCTCTACTTTAGCAGTGCTTCTCTCCCTGTCCAGAAAGCAGCTGGTGGATTTGAAGAGGGTAATGGGTTGACGAGGGACCTAGCCTGGAGGACAGAGAAGGAGGCATTTCAAAGGTGCTTTGCACTGGGGTTGGATGGAGCTCCCCACATGCAGTTCTGAGTCCAGTGGACAAAAACCAGTCACGACATTAATTTCCTAGCTGTAATTATGCCAGTGTAACATCTCATAAATACAAACCCTGTCTTCAGTTGCTGCCAGTATCCTTTTTTTTTCTATTGCTCTTTTCTCATTTGCCTTTTTTACATTTGTCCAAAGATAGCACCATAGAGCAAGAATTCCTTACTAACATTACTCATACAAATTCATTTTTCCAAAAACATGATATGAAAGCAACAGAAGACAGAAAAATAAGAATTCAGTTGGGTGTAGATATACACCCACTCACATGTAAAACAAAGATCTGTTCATTGCTTTTTGTAATATGGTGGGGTTTTCTGCTCAGAGATTATACAAGCATTTGTACAGGCAGTACTCCCACAGTCAATGCAAGCTTCTGCTTCCGTACATTGTCATAGGCACAACTTGGAAATTAATGTGACTTCAGTTTAATTACACAAATGTATGTGGAAGTGAGGAGAAGGCACATGAATATATGAATCCATTTGAAAATATGAATGAAAATTTGTGGGAAATTTATACGCATTATTGCCTTGGCTGTGTTCAGCACGAATTCTTTCTTGAATACCTCTAATCACTGCTTTGTGAAGAGAATTATTTTTCATACTAAAATAATACCCTGCTTGATATCACGTCCTATTTTACACTTTATTTTGCATTTATTTTGGTAATAAATATGAAAAAACTGGAGAGAATTCTAAGAAAAACTATGATTTGAGGGACACAGGAAAAGTGATTTTTCTGAAGAAAGTTTATTACAAGAAAAGGGCCAAATTCTGAGCCCTAATGCAGCTTGACATTAGGCATCCTAGTTAAACAGAAAGAACATTATCTGAAGTGGTCAGCTGAAAGTACTTCTAAATGAAGCAATGTGAAGCCCTTCAGCTGACTATTACACTGAATGTCTTCCTGGCTGTATTGGGATGCTGAGAATGACATGTCAGAAGCATCTGAGAGAAGGGAATATAACTTCAAAGCGTTCCTCCTCAAAAATATTACAATTCATGGAATAAAATTGAGCTAAGAGAACTTTAGGAATATTGTTGAGAAAATCATCATAACTGGGTGGGGAAGTGTAAAGAAGACTCTCCCAAGGGAAGGATGTCTAGCATAGATGAAAAAAATTGGAATTCTCTTAAAGGGATGGGGTATAGAATAAAACTAAGAATATAAATAAAAGTAGAAAAAACTAAGAACCTTGCACAGACAAAAAATAATCAAGAAATGAGTATTTCTAAGGAAAAACATCATTGCTTAAAGAGTTAGGCTGTCTGAAAGCAAATGTGGGATATTTAATTCCTGAATGGACATGAGCAGATGATCTTGAGGTCCCTTCCAACATAAATGATTCTGTGATTCTGTGACTTGAATCCTTCTCTGTGGACATGCATTTAACTTTGGAGATTCAGTAGGACACACCAATGTATCATGGAGAATAAGTTATATTATGATCATTTAGTCACATGGAGAATTAAACACTGACATATATCTCTATCTAACTGTTCATGCATGAAAGAAGACTATAAATAGCCACCAATGAATTAAAATGGGAACCTAGGTGAATCTCAGGCGGTACTTAAATTTATTACAGAAGTTAAAGTCACAGTAGCTCATTTTATTTCCCCTCATTTCTAGGGATAAATATATGGATGAATCATGGAAAGTTGCTGATTTAGGGTTATTGCCCATCTTTGTAAGTACTCAAACTACATTTTGGCATGACATGTGAGATGGTCCATGTCAAAGCACTGAGTACATTAACAGGGTCTAGTTGCCCTGACCAGCCTGTATCTACGTTCTTCTTCAGTCTTCCTGTGCAACTTCTCCTCTCTCCCATCACAATCCTTGGGGTCTGCCCTGCTACAATGAACCTTGAACTTCTGTGAGAACAGCTAAGTAATGAGAAAAAACTTGGAGAAGCCCAGCCTTGAGCCTCCATCTGTGCACCCTACACCCTTTGGCTCCAGAGCAGCACCTGTGCTCATGCCCTGGCCCCTGCTCCTTGCCTGAGCTACCCGGTAGGTATGCCATGCCCAGCCATGTACCTTGCTGGTCTTGGCCTTGCTTTGTTGACCTGACTCCCTGGCTTGACCCTGGACCCCTATGGGACGGTGCCCTTGTCAGGGAGGTCCCTATGCGGCCTTGCTGTCAGCTCGCCTTCCCTTGTGGGGCAGCTTGCTTGTGGCTCCCTTGGTAGTTTTGTGTTGAGAGCAGAAAAGGCAAATCTAGGATCTAGACACCTGTCTGTTTAAAAGGTGCATTTCCGTAACAGTGGAGTTTCAGTACAGTTAATGTCAGTGTTGTCCAAAGTCAGATATTTCAATTCCAAAATTTTTGGCCAAAAATTTCAGAAGAAGGGAGATTGCGTTTTCTGTTCATGTTCAAGACTATAACCTGTACTCATACTAGTCAGGGGCTAAAATAACAAATGTTAATGGAAAGTAAGTACAGAACTTTAACATCCATAGAAGCACAAAGGAATCATATAAGTGGAATGTATGTCATCATCACAGCCATTAAACAACTATGTAGAAGGCTCACAGATTCATCTACTTTTTCAGAAAACCTGAAATAATTCCTTCTTAATTTGATTATTTTAATTATGTATTACTCTGAGAGATTTTATTGGGTTTGATGTATTTTAACTGCATGGTTGTGAGGTAATTAGAAGGTTTTGTTGAACAGCACCATAAAAATTAAATGCATTCTTATTAAACTGTTACCTCTAGTGTTATCTGCTGAAAGTTTGATGGGATATTTTCATGAATCTCCCTGTAGGCTTCCAATTGACAATGAATCACAGTGCTGTTTCCTCATATAAAGGATGCCTGCAAGCTTCCAGTGTTTGGTAGTAGATATTATGGTGGTTATCACATCCATCTAAATAAACCACCACCTTTAGAAAATAACAATACTTTGTTGTATCATATCTTGCATGCCATATATTAAGAACACCAATTCTCAAGTGTAATTATCATAAGCCTTTTTTTTTAACTGTAAAATAAATCACAAACAAGATATAGGCATCCTATATGCAGAATCAGGAACTAAGTTAATTATCATAATTCCTATATAGTTTAAAAACATTAAGAAAAAATATCCCACCTTTATAGGTATATGATTTTTTTCTGGCACTTTTTAAAGTAAAAGTTTAATGCATTAAACACACAGATATATTTTGGTATTTAGAAATACTTCCCAAGTATGAGAAACTTCAATTTTATCTTCTGAGATATAAAAGGGGGGTTGTGGTTAAGAACAGTAAATACTTTTTCCTTGGAGATATCTTCCGGGAAGAAAATCTTCACATAATTTCTGTATTGCCATCCTGTCAGCAAGGCAAAGTTTGCTTTCTCCCAAGAAGAAAGTCATGAGATCGATCCACCACACATCTTGCAGTTCCTTACAGGTAAATCCAGTCAAGATGCGTACATGTCTCTTGCCTTTCTGTGTTCTCTTTATGTTTCCACAGCTGCTTATGTTTGCTGCCTTTGAAGCCTTTGGTCTATTCTCTGTCTTTTTCCACATTGATTCTTCTTACACTGCAAATGGCTGCAAGAGCTGGGCGAAGTGCAGAATATTTGGTGGTCCATTTTGTTTCAAATCAGCATTCTCCTGTAATGTCTTGCCTACATATTATTATAATGCAGACAGCATAGCACTAGTACAGTTTCTTGGCACCTGTGAGCTAAATAAACAGTATTCATATGCTACTCATAAGTAAAGTTACACACTTGTGAAAAAGCAAAGTATATTTTTTGCTTTAATTACCCACAATTAAAACAGCAAATGTGAATGCAGAGACTTTTGTGATACTAGGAAAAGACAAATTAAGAAAATGCTATATGAAATTGTCTGTTCTGTTTCTGGACAGTTTTAATCAGATTGCTTCCATAGAGAACGTACATCCTTATATGCATATGCCTACTATCTGTTTTCCTACAGTCATCTGCTGAGGAAGAGTCAGATTTGTCCTCTAAAGCTCTCTTGGAGCAAAGGTAGAAGGCATTTGAACGTAATATACCTTCTACATGGTACACAGTACACCATGTCGATAAATAAATCCCAAACACTGTGATGTACCCTATTTGACTAATAAAAATAAAATCAGCTAATGACAGCAGAAATAGACCTACTAGAAAAGAAGCTGACCCAGGTTTTCTGGGTTAACACTAACTGGATAACAAGGTCTCCCAAGCCTGGTAAATGATAGCATAGCATGGAATGCTTGTTGGTGGCCACAGGGTAACTGTCTGATGATTCATTAAATTGTAATGTTTTCAGATCTAATAATGCCTCCTAATCTGTTCTACTCTCCCCTCTGCTGTGTGTAAGGATCCTGTTACTATGTCTCTTCTGGAAGAGTGAGTCTTTAGATATTAGCATATGAAAGTGCACTCTGATTGATTCTACCTGTTGCAAGGAAATGAAATTGCTTTATTAAGGGAAGGGATTTATGGATTTGGCCAAGTTTAGCTGCTTTGCTGCATATATATGACACAGAGGTGATCACCCTCCCCCTCCCCTTCCTTCCTTTGCTTCAATGCAAGATGGATGGAAATGATATAGAAAAGGATGTGATAATCCCTCAGATGAAAGGAAAAAGATTCCAGGGGGCGACTGAAAAATGAAATTTGTACCTACAAAGATTCCCTCTGTTACTTGTTCTTTGCCATAGTGCTAGAAGTCATTCAATGAGATTTAGTTTTTCTAGTAAGAAAACTTGCCATGCAGCAGATCATCAGTTATGCTCTCTAGAACATACAGATGTTTTCATACCTTTTATAGAAGCTGTATGGCCTTCGAATCCTCTGTACTTTTTGGTTTGAACCTTTCTGATATACGTTAAGCAAACATGCTTAACCTAAGCAAGGTTTTTTTGTTTGTTTCTTTCCACAGAGGGCTAAAACACTGCAAATTATCTGAATGGAGGAAATACAATCCCCATGTTGTCAGAGTAAATCCGAACCTTAATTCATGCTCAAATATTCACACATGTAGTGCAAAGGGCTCACTCATGATGCTATACAAACAGTATTTAGCTCAGCTCTGGGATGTCAGGTTCAAAAATTTAAATAAAAGCAGGATTATTATAGATATTGTTTTAGAAATAAAGAACTGAAACAAAGAGAGGTGTGATCACTTATCCAAGTGGTGAAAGTAGAACTCAGGTTCCCTGAGCAGAGGTAGTTGAATGGTTGTCTGCCCTGCAAGAAAATTCTACCTTCTAGGAAAGAAGGCTGACTATGTTCTGAAGGAAGAGAAGGAATTGTAAGAATTTCCAACTATGGAGAAATAAAATTCAAAATAAAATTATAGAAATACTGCACTAGAAGCTTTGGTTAAAAAAAAAAAAAAAAAAAAAAAAAAAAAAAAAGAAGAAGCGTGGGAAACCAAAGTCTAAGATCACCAATCTCAATTATATTTCCTAGTGCTCCTAATTTCCAAGCTACTCCCTGGACCTAATGGGGGAGCATAAGGAATAAAAGTCCTTTAACAAGTCCTGAGATAGTAGTTGGGTTACAAATGAGCTAGAATATTTGAAAATCTTGAGGTCATCGGTTCCAGAGTGTCGCACATTCTAGCTGCCCATCCCAAGATACAGCTCAGATCCCACAGGCAGAAAACCTGATAAAAACCTGATAACCAGCAGAGCCTCACCTCAGGCACACCTCTGATCACTTTCCGGTGCTTTGCCAAAGACCCTGGACCCCTAGCAAATAAAAATTTCTGATTAAAATGTATTTTGTCATAAAGGAACTAACTATATTTTCTTTTGAATCCTAGTTCTTTAGATACTATACCATCATTTACATGATCTCAGATGTGAAGAATAACAGTGTTTGGTAGTTTTTGAATACAGACTTTGTTAAGCAGAGTCTAAATGTAAGAACTTATACTTGCATAGTATCATTTAAATGGCCTTGGTGGCAAAATCTCTGCTACATGTTAAAAAGTCTTGATTAAAATTAAGAATTTTGATGCAGAAAAAGTGTTAATTACCTGAGAGTAGATATCCCTAGACATTAATCCAATAGGATTTCTTGACCTTCCATATTTCTGCAGGAAATTATGGAACATCCTTGGTACATAAACTATGCCAGTCAAAGTTTGGTTTTGTTCACTTCAGTAACGCTTGAGCATTCATGAGAGTCAACATTTAATCTTAGAAAAAACAGGTGCAATTTCTTACTGTTGTGTCAGCAATCAACTCTAACTACATATTTCCATAGAAGGTTCTCACTGCGGTAAGCTGTGGCACCAGGAGCTATATTTCAGAGCAAGATGAAAACAATTATCAAAAATTATTTTGATTTTTACTGCTGAAATAATGACTACATAGATCCTCAATTTTTACCAAGGAGTTGTGCTGGTTTCAGATGTACTTGAAGTAGGCAGCCTAACGTTGAGAGAACATGTTGAAAAATTGTATTCGAACTACATGAAGTGAGGATTGTATCAGCTAAAAAGAAGGAGTCACATGATTTATAACTGTAGTTAGACCTGTTCTGAAATTAAGCCAGAGAGTGGAGGACAGAACTAAACATGCTCAGGTCCCTTGTGATCTTTGACAGCCTAATGGCATATTTGCCTGCTCTACTGTTCATACTTAACTCAGCAGTTTCTACAGCATCTTGGAGTCCCTTTTCTATTAAATATATATAGAAAAAAATGTACTGGGTAGTTATCAGTAACCAGATTCCACAAACAATGTATCTTTGACAAGTCTTATAACATCTGATATCACCTGCAGCAGTATGGTGGCCTCATGCTTATGTAAAACTCTGAAAAAGGACCCCCACTTCCTGTCAGTTGCTATTTCAAATGTCCTGTGCAGGACCACATAATTCAAAAGTGCTTCTTAGTATTTTTGTGCTCTAAAGAACATTAGGGAAAGCTATTGACATTTACACCATGAAGCTTTTTGGATTACTATTATTATTATTGTCTGCAGTCTCTAGCTGCAACCAAAGAATGGCATCAAATGTGCGCATCATGCCATTTAGACTTGATGAGTCCCTACAGTCTTTTAAAAAAATATTCACCCATCAAGGGTGGGAAGCAGCAGGAAGCAAAGATCAAGAAAGATCTTTAAAAAGGTACTGGGATGGGAAGGTAGAGTTATGGAACTGGACTCTGTGGAATAAAAACATCTGTTCACATCTTATGTTCATATCTTATTTAACAAAGTTATATAATAAATTCTAAGAAAAAGAAAATTCAGTCTTTAGTCTTATTGGCAAAATAAGTCATATGTTTTTCTGAACTTGGTACTGCTCTCAAAATGACTTTCAGATAAAGATACTCTATAAAATGGATCTTTAAGTATTTTGGTTCGTACCTGTTAGTATCATCGTTACATGAAAAAGCTCTAAGCTGTAGAAGTGTTGTAGTTCATTGTGCTGCAGTTTGTGCAAAATGTTTTGATACATTTATCAGATCTCATTCTTATTTTATCACTATATTTTTTTTCCTGCTTTGATTGTAGTTTCATTTTAGAAGGACTTTTTGCTTCTGTTTGTTACTTTCCTATGTATTCTGGAAGAGAACTGTCATCAAGCCCAGACCCAAACACACAGAACTTCAGAGATGTTCAAATCCACAGCTAAACTTTGAGACTTTTCTCTCTCTCTCTCCCTCCACCTACCTCTTTTCCTTCCTTCACCTAATAACACTTTGGGATCATACAAAGCATTGCAGAAAAATGGGCTGGGGTGGAGGATAGCATTGGCAAGGCCTAGGCCATTTTAAAGGGTAGTACAAGCAGCACACTATGTAAGTCTACTAAAATCGAAGGAGCACTGTATAGAGACAAAGGGGTCCAGAGAGGCACAAGAGACTTCCAGGAGCAAAGATTTTCTTTGTAAGTTACTTGAAATGGAGTATCAACACATGATTAAAATGGTGAGACATTAGAACTAAATCTTTTTTTCATGTGTTGTTTCTTGATTTCAGATGTTTAGAGGTCAACCATGCCATGCCATCCACCCATGCCACTCAAACTATTCTTTAAAATCAAGATAGTGAGCAAACTCTTTCTGCTTTTATCAAATACTAAGTTTTCTTTTTGAATGATTAAATTCTTATATATTGAGTTGACTGAATATCTCAGAGCCAAAACATTGGTATCATAACAAACAACAAAGATCATAATAAAATGGCAAGAGTTGAGAGTATAGAAATTATTTTGACACAGAAGTCTCTGTTCTGATTGGTATCAGGAAGATTATGGAGTTGGGAGAGAAGTCCTTGATTTTAATGTATTTTTTCTTTTCCCTAGTGATAGAAGGTCACTGAAAAAAAGAATAAAATCTGTCACTGATAGTTTTCCCAATGGGAAATACAACAGTTGAAACTTACTTTTCATTCATACTACAACTGAACAGTGTCTAAAATTGATATGCAGTAAATGACACACTCAAAAGTATTTTTGTCTTCATCTGCATCTTTTTCAACATTAATGGTAGTAGTAATATTTTTGGTTCTTCTTCCTTTTACTCTTTTTTGGTTTTGTGTTTTGGTTTTTTTTTTGGCTTTCTATACTATGATGGCTAGAGAACTGATTCAGAATGCATATATCCACACTGAAGTCCATTCTGTACCTGGCCCACAGTGGCTTTAGATGAAAGTCTTTGTACCAGCTGTAAAGGAATAGGAGCCTTGGCTTCCTGCTGTATAGGCCAATGCGTTAGCTAATGGATGACATACATATCTACCTCTTTTAGACAATATAAAACTAAGACTTTGGTTCTGAATAGATATTTTAGCATAATCCTACTTTTTGCAAACATTCTCAAAAGCTTTCTTTTCAGTTCTGGTATGGAACAAAGAAAATCAAAACTGAAGACATTGTCACAAAATGGAATTGTCAGCTTTGGTTAGCAGATGCATATTTCATCTCCTTGTGCTCTTCGTTAGTAGTTCTTTGTAGAAGGAGTAGATAATGAGCTGCTATTCATATGGCACTTTGGAAAGTGTATAAATGTTATCTTTTATGGGAGTAAAAAGAGTTTCTGAGTCCAGTTCGAAATGAACACACTATTGTAATGAAAAAAAGACTTCAGTAGTGGGGACATAATGACTGTAAGTCTGGAGCAAATTTATCATTATGAAAAAACGCACCCATTTTTCCAATAATTCTCTTTCATTAAGGCAATCTTTGGCATAATGCTGTTTTACCTTGGCAAATCTACCTACGTTTCCCACCTTCACAAATCTTGTTCCCCCAAGACAGCTCTGTAATGAGAGTGAAGTGTTTTTATTATTGCTTTTGTTAATCATGCTTCCTGCATCCTGCAAAGTGCTTCTTATTCTGAAGTGTGCCAGAATTATTGGGGAATTAATCAATACTTGTTACCAATCATGATCACAGCTGTTAATCACAGTTGTAATTACCAATTGATTAATTAGTGCAGCCCTGTTCAAAAGTCAGGAGTCATTAAATTTCCAGTACACGTAACTTTAAATTCAGCCCAGTATCCACAAAGCTCTACAATTACATTTCAACATACTATAATTTATTACCCATTTCTTTTTATTAACAACTTTTATTTATTATAGGCTTTTTTTCCAGTAACCCAAACTGGATTCCTAGTCTATATATAGTTTCTCATTGTATACCTACTCTAAATATAATAATTCATTACAGTTCCTAATAATAAATGATGATAAGGTCAATGAAAACCCAACCTGTACATGTTTAGGGACCTTGCTTTGAATTATCCTTTCAGTGTGATAAATGCCTTAGCTAAAGAACAACATTTGGGTGTATTCCAGAGGCTGATACACTGAAGTTATTTACTTTGTTCTGTTAGTGGATGCAATTTGTATTAGCAAAACAGCATTTCATTCTATTAACTTATGTACTGGCTTATTTTTACTGGAGAGTGCATGCCATCTAACTGCTAATTTTTTCTATATAGTTCCAAGTAAAGGAATTTTAATCCATTGCTTGACTTTTTAACAGAGTCAAAGGAGTTAAGTTACAAGGTAAACATATTTTCTTTATGCCTTCTTATTACTTAGTAGATCTAAAAAAAAATCCTGGTAAAATCACCAGTCTGTCTTCTGCTCTCACGGCTCCATTAAAATAACCCGTATTAAAATTCAAAGTTCAGTCATAAGGCCTTGTTTCACCTGCCTCCATTTTGACACATACTGCTACTATGCCTTACTTTTTTCCTCCTTTGAAGCTAAATTTGGCTGTATCACATTGCCTTTGTTAAGAGGAAGGGCATAATGACACAGCTTCTCTCAGACAATCCTTTCCTTATTCCATCTTTCTTCTGTGACTTGTGTAATTGGTCTATGCAAGCAGCAGATTACCATGGCACTTGCGCAAGCTCAGTCACTGTGGGAAGCAAAGACTTCACTGATCCCTCCACCAGCCCCTGTCACTCTGGGTTTCCTTTACACAGACTCTAGAGGGGTCATGTGGACCTTCTATGTCCATACGTAACCATATAGTCTCTCTGTAAACTGGCATTTGGTTTTCGTGGCACCACTTGAATTAGATTATGTTTCTTCAGTCTAGCACAGACTTAGTGGTTGACTTTGAATAAGACCTTAAAGGTCTAATATTGTAAGTTCTTATTTAAGTGACCAGTCCTTTAATTTTGTGCAGCTGCTCATATCAGAAATGATTTGATGTCAGCAAAACAAGAATCATCTGCACTTGAGTGC
Organism: Balearica regulorum gibbericeps; assembly: GCF_011004875.1. Taxonomy (NCBI): domain Eukaryota; kingdom Metazoa; phylum Chordata; class Aves; order Gruiformes; family Gruidae; genus Balearica; species Balearica regulorum. The sequence continues at coordinate 46,727,977 of NC_046188.1, read as the reverse complement.
CTCAAAATAATTCACGAAAACTGTTTAAAACCTGTAACAAGCTGCTGTAGCCCATGTGGAGCTCCTGAAACAGGATGGTCAGCAGGCCTCTCTGATTCTCTTACCTGGGGAACTTTGATCCCAGTCATTGCCAATCTCTAATTCACGTCTCCCCACGATACCTCTTGGGCACAGAGCTTTTGTATGATACCCTGCCAGGAAGTCAAATCCTGCCACCTTGTGCCGTTGGTTCTGCTAACATAGGTGATCCCGCAAAAGCTTCTATAGTGCAAACATGCCTCTTCCTAGAGCATCATCCATGAGGAATTTGGGCTGGGGTTAACACTTCAGAGAAAGGTGTCAGGGCCCTGAACACATCCCTCTTCTCCTCAGGGTTCAGCTGCAAGGGCTCAGGGACAACATAGACATTGGGCAGCTGGTGGCCTTGAAAGAGCAAGCTAGAAGATGTCTCAGCCAAGGCTGACCCCCATTCCCCCGGGAGCTGTTTAAGCTAAGGCTATCACCTTAGCCTCGGCACAGCGGAGCCTCTGCTTGTCCTGTGCCCTCCACTTGGGGCCAGACTTGCAGCCTGAGCTCGGACCTGCCTCATCACTCCAGGCTTCCCAGGTGACCAGGGCTCCCAGCTGGCCGTGGCTACCATCAGCAGCTGCTCTGTTCCCGGTGCTCGGGCAGGGAGGGAGAGCACTCTGTGCCACCATGCTGCCACTCTGTGTTCACCCCTCGCCTTCCCGCTGGGGCCCTGCCCTTCCTGCTCCCTCACAGCAAAAGTGTTCTCATTTTCTCTGGTTTCAAACACACACTATTCTTCACTTGAGACAGTACAAACCCCAGGTGACTATGTGAATACTAAACACAATCTCACTACTTCATTTATCTCATAGCTTGAGTTTATCTTTGGATTTTGGAATACAGCTTTATTTGGCAGGATGTGCTCACCCCACTGCTTCTCTGCCAATGGCATCTCTGTGCTTTGGAGCCAGCTTTTCTTTGTCCTGTTTCCTCTACCCATCCTCCTCTCTCCTTTATAATCACCAGCTCCTTTCTCTCATCACATGCAATCAGTGATCTTTTACCTGATTACCATCCCCTGATAATGTTTAGACATGGGAAACTGGTGTACCACTGGTCATAATCATCTCTTTCTGAAAGAATCCAGTATTTAAACGTACCATCACCAGTCGCACATCTCATAGTTTATTATCCCCAAGCAAAGCACAAGTATTTTTCCTATCAGTTCCTATGACTTTTCAGTGTCAGAAAAGAATACTGGTGAAAACTAGTCCAATGTTTAAAATAGTGTGCAGTGCCACCAATCCTGCCCAGCGATCAAATGAAAATAGTACTGTGCACATACATGTATCTGCCTGCCCTATTCACCCTGAGAAATCCAAAAAGGCTCAGCTAATAGGTAAGTGCAAAATATTCTCATGGAATATATCACTGTAACAAATTTTGAAATCTATTAAATAGACCAAGAAAAAACTTATTTCATATTTTATTTTATATGCTATATGTTTTCCATATGCTAAATACTATTTCACCATCTAATGAACACCAACATGAATTAAATTTACTTCATATATATTAGTAATACTTAAGTATTTCAGCTAGACCAAAATACTTGTGTATTTTAGGTTGATGTAAAGATATTTAACTGTAGCTAGACTTTATCTTTCTATATGCATCTGCTCATATAAAGATATACCTACTAACTGAGACATTGTACCACTATTTCAGAGCTAAGGAATTTTTTTTTGTTGTTGTTCCAGATGTAGTTACATTATCACACAGCATGTTTTTCTCTTACCTTCCAACTGGATAAAGCATACTAGTGAAAATAGAAAGTATTGAAAATGTAATGGCCGGATCACTTGGATTTCTTGATAGTGTTACCTTGTATCCATATTAAAAGCAAATAGCCTTAGCATGGGTAATGGTGTCTTACAAAGAATACCCAAGGAATTAGGGGCTATTAGACAGGTGCTGAACAGCTCTGCAATATCTCTGTGAGTTCTGAAGCTGGGCTATGTCTGCTCTTCTCACTGGATTTCTGTTGCTGCCACTGATGACAGTCCTAAGTGCTGTCGTTACAGCTCACAACTTGCTAAGCCATGCAAATTTCAATGCTCCTGGGAGCAGAATAATAAAGGTTATGCATTCTTAAAAGCGCCGCTGATTCAACTCCCATTTCCCTCAGTACAAACAGGGACAAATAAAAGGGGGTGTTTTCAAGCAATATCCATCTAAAGGATGAGGTGGCATTGTCTCTTGGCAAGTGACTATTTTAATGGCGGAGCAACAGTTATAAAACAGCTATTTCTGACCCCAGACCACAGCAGAGTTAATTATGGTAGCAAGCAGTTTGGAGCAACTAATTTATATTGTGATGCTTTAGTTTGTGTAAAAAAGAAGAGATGTGTCAAAATGTTATAAGCCAGCTCCCCCGAACCCTAATTTATTTTCTAATTCAACACTAAAAATCTTCTTGCTTTGTTATGACAGAGACAAAATATAATCTAGGGAAGGTGCATCATATCTAATCTGTATACACTTGTCCTTAAGGCCATATTTCAGTTCCAAAGAGTGTTAGCTGACAGGCCAAACATGTTGTGCAGTCTTTCAAGAAAATAAATTTTTGTTTGTTTGTTTGTCTCCACAAGAACTGCAAGTTATAGAGTGATGGCCTTTTGACAAGGCTAGAGAAGACTTTTAACTGTGTATTAAATGAAGCACCCTGTCCTTTACCTGCTGCTTACTTTATCTTTTGTCATCAGTAGGTAGAGGTACTATTGACTTAAGTCAACTTTTTTCATCATTCTCAGGTTGGCAAACCCCTTGAATTGTTAAATAAGAATGAAATGTCATGGACAAGAATGTGCAATTCCTGTGTGTATGCTTTAAAATGGATTTTCAGAGAATATTTAATTTTGAAGGGCAGAGCAGAACAACAGATATTAGGCTCTAGCAAAATTTTCAGCAACTCACTTTCCCCAGGCCTGATGGCATTTCACAATTCTCAAAGCAGTTGCTACCTACAAGTTGAGAAAATTAACCTGAGCTATACTAAGACATTGTCAGACTGAATCTGTTTGTGATGTTTAATACAACTTTATTTGTCTGGAACTTTCCACTCTGCATCTTCAGCTGAGTTCCTGTTTTGTGTTACATTTCATCAGATTCTGCATGCATAACTGAAATATCTGAGCCTCTCTATTTAAAATACTCAGTATGACGTTAACCGTGAGTTTGGATGGATCATTATCTATCATCTATATCTCCATTTCATACCCATCTGACAGAAGAGGAAAGAAAAAGAGTATTCAGGACAGTGAAATGAACATTTTTTTCTATCAGGTCACACCCATAAGACTAGATAGCCGGAAATGTTAGATGGGAAAACTGTGTCAGCTCCTATTTACTTTGTTATTATTTCAATCCTCTTTCTGTCCTCTATATGCTAACTATCCCTCTCCCCTCTCTGTTTTGCCACAAGTCTAGAAGCATTGTGCTTCTGGACCTCACCTACCCCTCACAGTACTATGTTGTGTATGATACTGGTTCTAAGAAGCAGAGTGACACTTACTGCACATACATCATCAAGAGAGCTCAAGGCACCATGCAATTTTTGCCAGTGAATAAAACATCATAAACTTCAGTTTATGAACCAAGCCTCTCTACTGGTCTTGGTTGATGTCTGCCTAGTGGAGTAAGAGTTATGGGAGGAGAAAACAATCTTTCTCATTTTCCTGCTTAATACCTATTTTGTTTCAGAGCAGTGGAATATCAATAAAAAGGAAAGCTATTTTACCACTGTCATTTATGAGAGCATGGCACTTTATGCTTTACTAATATCTATGACTCAGTTTTGACAGAGCTCATCAGCTCTATTTTATAAACAAGATGGACAATATCACGTATTTTATACAAGAGAGTAGAGGATCCAGATTCCAAATTCTTGACTACAGTTAGCAGAACAAAAATGCCATCATTAATAGACAAAAATCAGGGCACAGACTTTGTCTCCATTTGAGAACACACAGTCTAAGCAATGTATGTCCAGATTTAACATAGGTCTGAGCATCTTTCTTTCACATCGATTCCAAATAATTAATAGGATATGTGAAAATGAGGCAAAAGGTCATCTCTCTAGCAGCTGAGCTGTCAAAGTCACTAACTAATTTGATAAACATGGGCACTGATGACTACCCAAGACTGTCTTTGATTCATAAGGTATTCTTATGCATATTTAAAATTTTCATTTAACTTTTCATATACTATATTTTTAGCATTGTCCATTACTACAAACAGGAGGACATAAACAGAATGAGAAAGAAATGTATTAAAAGTGAAGTTTCATAAATTGATATCAGAGGAGATGTCTCATGTTAGATTTTTAAATCAAAGAGGCTGAGGAAGATTTGTATGCAAGTATCTGCAATTTTAGAACATGTGGTTTGACTGCCCCAAGGTGAGAAGAAGAAATTTTTATTAAGTCTATTGCAGTATCACAGAGTAAATGTAACAGTCCTAAAGCAGTAAAAGACACATAGTGGTTAGACTTGGAATAAATGCTAGAATACATACTTAATATAATTATTTCTGACAACTGCTGCAATATCTGTACTGACAGGACTTTGGGCCTGTGAGGACGTGCTTGATATTCACACTATTGTAATTTGTCTCACAGGAATAAACATTGTACTGCTTGATTCCTGGAAGGGGACTTCCAGTAGAACAGTGATCTTTACAAGTAGAATAATCAGACAAATGCAATCAGTGTACCATAAGCATAACATCTTATAGACCGATTAAAGAAATAGACTGAACCACTTCCATAAAACCCCACAAGGATTAAATCATGACCTGGTAAGCAAACCAAGCCATAATTCTGTTATCATTTTCCCTTAGTAGGGTCTGCAGACAAGTTCAGACCTCCTTAGGAATCTTCCTAACACAGACTCTCTAAGGCATGGTGAGAGAGCTCAGTAGATACACTCTTTCTCAATCTGATGGTAAAAACAGTTTCCAAGCCACAGGTATGGAAAACTGAGCATTATGTGTGCCTTGGTATGCTGCCGTACTGTCCTCCAGAAGAGTTTCCTATCACATGGCTCTGTACCGCTGCTTTCTCACAGAAATTACTGGAGCAGAGAGGCCAGATACTCTTTACGGGTTTTAACTTGCAGAAAGCAAAAACCTATGGTGGAATGTCTATAACCATTTTACCAAGCTACTCCAAGACTCTGTGTAACTTGTGTGTACAAACCCCCCTCCCCGCCTTTTTCTTTCCTTCATGCATATTAAGCAATAAAGGTTGGAATTCTTTGCACAAGGTGCACTTCTCAGCAGCTTCTGCCCTCTGTGCACATGCTGTCATGCCAAAGTATGGCCAAGTAGTAATGCTTTTGGGAGAGGGGGAGTGGACTTTTCCAACTTACTGGAAAGAGAGACACAGCTGGCACATAAAGGCTTGTAATAACTATCAAAGCAGACGGTTGCAAATGTGGGAGGAACATGGCATTACTAAGTGAGACTGAAGAAGCCAATGACCTATGTGCTTCTATGCATGACATAGCTGTCAAGACCTTGCATTTCTTAGAATTTTTCCTAGATATTCCATGAAACTCCCTGTGGAAGAACTAAGTACTGTGTCTGCCACAGAGATTCTACCTGCTGCAATAAAAAAAGGAGGCAAAGTAGAATTCAGGAAGTAATTGTATTCCTAAAAAGTTTTCTTTTAAAATCTCAAAGCACTGGAAAGCTAGTTTCTGCAAGAGATGCCATCAAAACTGATTAGTATCAAGTTAAATCTGAACTCAGTCAAGCCATAAAAAACTTCTGTGAGGACTCACCTGACAGTGAAAACAAAGTATTGGCAATATATCTCAGTAGCAGTGCAGAAAATGGATTATCATTCCAATACGTGTTTCCCACTAGTTGGGACAAGATTTTCCTATGCCTCTATGCAGCTGTACTGACAAGAGGAATATGACCTTGCTATATTAATTTACACAGTTTTGACCCAGGTAACAACTTCCATTCCCTGTGGTCTTGGTTGTGCCTTCTTTAAGTGTTGGCCACTGTAACTGAGGAAGTCTGAACATGTGAATATGTTATAACTGACAAAATAAATTGGAATAAGGGAAGAAATGGGAGTCTCTCATACTTCAGTCTCTTCCTGCAGTACAGTTGACTTGCAGACAGTTGAGGAAACTAAGGGAACTGCAACCTCCCTCACCTGTATTTTCCAGGATTAGCTGGTGTTACGAAGTAATTTGTGACCTTTGTGGTTCATAGCCTCTTTTGTGACAAGTCCATGAAATTTCCTGGGTATTGCTAAATAATGCTATCTCTACAGGCCAGTACTATACAGTTTCTAAAAGAGCCTATGCAGTTCAGTCGAGCTGCATTTTGCTATTCTTTGGGTACTCTGGGGAAATGACAGACAGTCTACGAACATTCCAGTGAACAATGACACCTGCAAGAGAAGAGTCACTTGATTTCAGCCATGAAACTTGAAATGATCCTTTTCTCATGCCAGATGAAAATAAAAACGGTAACAGAATTTATTAAAAAAGAAAGGACAAAAAAAAGAATAGACTGCAAATTACAAGATTTTATCAGGACATGAAAGGAAAAAAAAGCCATGTTTAATGTATTAAATGTCCCTTCCTCTTTCTCTGCATCCAGTTGACAAGCTATAACTAAAATAGCTTGCAGAGCCTATACTCAGGAAATACATGTTGGCTGCAGAAGCATGGCAGCTCATGAACTCTTGAACTCATGAATCTCTTGTTTGAGATTTGCTGGTCGGATCTTTCAAAATTAGTAGTGATGATGACTATGGTGTGAATGAATCCCAAATCTGATTTTGAGGCAGCATGTGACATATTGCTTCATCGGAGACTCATAAGAAACCTTCTTCCTCTGCATGCTGCCCAGCAAAGTGCTAGAGTCTGGCCCACCAGAAAAGCCCATCATTCCTGCAGCTTTGCTTATCATGTGAACATGTTTTCTGGAGCTTTGCTGTTAAATGCTGCCCAGGTTGTTGCCTGACAAATTGCCATTCTGTACAAAGGAAACAGGAATCCCTGATAACAAGTAGAAAACTATTAATGCTTCTTTTGTTATTCACTGTCATGCCATTAATCACAATGAAAATTCCTTTGACATTGTTCATGTTCAGTAACTAATATTTACTCCTATGGGCGAAAGCTTGGTGAAACTTACTATTAATAACACAATGGATTTTTAAGGTTCCCCCCAACATGCATGTCAGACATAGTCTGCCTATTTAAGAAGAGAGTAAGAGATGATAGTGCAGAAAATCTTAGGGCAAGTACTAATCCAGTTTTCAAAAGTAGCCTCTCATTCTTGCTTGTCCATCATCAAAAACCTCGAGCCAAATGAACAGAAATTCTCAACTCTGAGATGTTAAACATTTTTCTCTACTAATGTCATCCTGATATCTCAGTTTGCTCACCTGTACAACAGACACAATGAGTTGCCAGGTGTACTGTGGTCAGTGGGAGTGATGAGCTATCTGAATGATAGTGGGTTTGCTGTCCCACAGCACCGCTTACCTGGAAGATAGCTAGCCTACCTGGAAGAAATGACGAGCCAATAAGGCTAGGCAAGTCACCTAGGGCATATTCTATGTCTTTATATAATTCTTTGTATCCGCATCCACATATACTTAGCAGTTAGATCCTCTGCTGCTTAAAGATGGTGAAGGTATAGGCTTCCCTGCAATTCCGTATTAGTCAATGAAAAGGAGATAGCTGAATGATGAAGTTGCAAAAGTCATTGCTCGAATTATTTATAAGTCATTCATTCATCTTTATGTATAGGGCTGTCAGGTTTTTCCCCTCACATAGAAGGAATGAAAAAACAAGACTTGTGCTTGCTCTTCCAGAGAACTGTGCAAAGATTAACTAAAACCAGATGGAAAATAATGGTAGAAGAAAAAGGCCACAGAAAATTAAGATTTAATGCAGCTTTAAATATAGCTCATTCCTAAGAAAGTATAAGAAGATTAGAAAGAAATTTGGTCTAAAGCCCCCAATATGTTATCATTTACTTTCCTACAATGTGAGTGTAAATGTATGTGAGAAATACTGTTGTTCTGATCTGGTGGCATTATGCTCTCCCTTTGCATTGGTGTAAAGTAGCACAGAATTAGACAATATTGAATCCAAGTTATAAAAGACAACACCCTGGCAGATATGGTGAGGGGAAACATTATTTTTAAGAGAGAGAAAACTGAGTTGAATATCCTTGTAGTTCTTAACACCCAGAAAACAGAAATGATCCGTATCAGGAATAGTATTTTATACCTTATTTGCCTGTTGTTTTCTAAAGATAACTCAAACTTAAGCTGTAGCAGAAGAGCTTGTAAGCTTTTTTTTTTTTTAAAGTCCAAAATTCATGAAAGAACCACCGACAATTAAGCACCACAAAGCAAGTATCCCTCTCCATAGGCAGGTCGGAGAAGTATGCAGGCTGCCACAGTTGGCAGAGAGTCCTCTGTCATGTTTTTTTCTCCCATTTTTTTGTGAGAGAGCTTCTGGCACCCCCTTGATATTGATGGCATCATTGTCATAATTCCATGTATTCAATTTCCCCAATGATTGTTTTTCTTTGGACAAAAGACAAGATGGAATCGATCTCTGACGCATCTGGAGCATCACCTCATCAATAAAACCATTTCAATAACATGCCATAACTAATCTTCAGATTCACAACTCGTGAATTTTGAAAATCTGAATCTAGCTCTAAGTCCAGCTTGCTGCTCAGGCCATCATCTGATAAGGAAAAATGTCTGGAGAGAGAAGCTTGGCTGTCAGAGGGGCATTCTTTGTTATGTGTTCAGCAACACTGAAAAATTTGCAGCTTCACTCCACTTCTCAGTCCCAAACAGACTCTCCGGGTACCCCCAGGGAAGCTGTTGAGTTTGTTAATACTGTAGCACTGACAAAGACAGATAAACCTCTTTCATTCACTTCTATTTTTGGCAACTAACTTAGATCTCCTTCCTATCCTATGAATCATGCCTTCAAATATACTGGTGAATATTTTTTAAAAAGTCTGATTTCAAAGAATTTTATTACTACAAGTCAAATGAAACAGTACAGAACATGTCACAAAACTGAGAGGCCAGAATGGCTATTTTCAGAAATTTGGCTAAAGATGCATGTGCTCTGTTCACAAGAAATCCAACATTGTTTAATGCAACTGTTTAAATAACCTGACCTAAATAGAACAGTAGAGCAGAAGAGTCAGCAAACTTAGAGTTGCACAAGGCTCAGTCAGGCAAATGCCTGGAGCACATCTTTTATTAAACAAGGAAATGTAGAACCATTCTATCGTGTTCTGACTGTTCAGACACATGCTACAAGTGTTATGAGGCCCATTGCAAATTACTATTTCTACATTCATATCATCTCCTATTATCTCTGCTCAGTCACTGTGAGACAGCCTAATCTATTCCTCCCCATACAGACCATTTTATTCTAACTACTAAATAGCATTTCCCATTTGGATTCTGATATCCAGCAGTAGGCTCATTCATTTGAAGACAGTTTCTGCATACCTTCCTAAAAATGACATTTTGCAGCCTGGAAATTTAAACACTTTCCAAACATAGAAGATTAACCCATTTGTTTTGTGTGTGTATATATATAACTGTTATTTAAGGCAATGGCATGAGCGACAATCAGCAAGTATTGCAGCGAATGTATGATTAGTTGTCATGATAATGACTTTAAGACTCTTTTTACTGCTGAATTACTAGTAAAAATCCACTTATGAGCCCTCAGTTGTAAAGCTGCTTAACATCAAGCAGTTATGTATTCAGTGGGACTGATCTAGAACTAACTTAGTTGTACATTAGTATTAGATAGTGACTACCACGGTTTTACCTCTTATGAGGCTATAAGAATAATATGAGGACACCTGGAAAATTGTCAGAAAAGTCCAACTATCACTTGTAGTAATGAGGTGAGCGAATATAAAGACTGTCTTGTTTCTTATTACCACACCTATTATGCACTGGGGCTTATTGAAAACTTATTTTGAACTTACAGTTGTTAGTTAATTTGTCCTTGTGCATCATCTCTCATCGACATCCAAATTTGCATCTCATTTTCAAACCTGTCTGCAGCCTATGTGGGAACTCCTAAATCAGCACTTAGCACACTACATGGATATGCACCTGTAGACTTATGAACAAGCCAGTAAGGTGATCATATATAAATGATGATTTCTTCAAGTCAAAACTGATATTTGTTGTAAATATAAGTAATGGTCAGTTTTCCATAACAATGATGATTTCACAGCAGGCCTCCACAAGATAACATTTCCAGCAAAATTTGTAAACTGTTCACTTCTCTATCAGGAAAAGCAAGCAATAATATTTGTTGTGCAGTCAGACTACCTTCAGACTCTTCCTTGGCTTAAGTAGTCACAGTGTCTCTGAGGCATGTCTGTATTTCTGATCCCATGTCCATACTTCTGAAGGAGGACTTCCAGTTAGATTAACACAGCAACTCAGATAGCTTGATGTTATGGGAAAAGGGGACATATCAACATTATCAATTCGAAATATGTACAAACCCTGTTTCACAAGGAATTCTGGTACTTCAGTTTTTCAGCTTGATTTTTGGTGAAAACAAATGTGGGAATATCAACATTTCCCATGGGAGAGAGAGATAATTTTTAATTTTATTTCTTAACTGTCATTAAAGACATAAAGATGAACTGAAGGGAACACTTGGAAATGTAATTTATAAATGAGCACCTACTCTAACACTGGGCATGCTCAGCCTATAACTCATAGGTTATATGAGTTATATGAGGTTACAGGAGGTCAACTAGGTCTACTTACCTGGCCCTCTACCTGCTCTTGAATGCCATTTTTCTTGAGATGGCCTTCTGGCAGCAGACTTTAGGCTAGATAAATTATTCTGATGGTGACAGCCTGCTCCTGGCTGCCTTTTCCATCATTCCGAGATGCATTGCTTGTGCACTACACACTTTCAAGTGTTCAGATAAGTCTCCAGGAAAAAATGGTGGCCAAGAACAGGTCGCTTGTCACTGCCAGAACCATGAATACATGAGTAGCTCCTTCTGCCTGTGCTCCAAATTGCCTGTCAGAGAACAGCCACAAATGCAAACCACCCCTGCTGGAGGAAGACACCAGTCATCCTTTTTCCCAGGGCAGTAACATGGCTGTTTGTGCTTCAGTCTTAGGTAGAGGATGTTCTTAAGCCTAATATTTTGGTGAAACCAAGTCTTAAAGGAATCTAACTGGAAAAATTTACTGCACATATTGCAAGATGAGACTTTGTGCAGCTAAATTGAGTAGCAGAATGTGGCAGTGTTAAGGCTTCATATGGTAATTTTCAGCAGACAAACCTATTTCCAGGTAACTGAAGCCAAAAGGGAAGCTGTTTATGAGTTTCTAATTCTGTCCATTTGTACAAGAAATTAAAAGTCCAATCAATTGCAGTACAAACAGAGTGTTGGTAAAATGTGTGTGTCTGTGCAAACCTTTTCAAGCAAGAAGACAGCAGATGTTGTAGCAAAATGTCATCTAGTATCAGATGTCACTTAGGGCTGGGGACATGGCAATATTTCTCTCATATTCCAGCAGTGGTTTTCCTGGCAAAAATCTTGAAAACAGGAAGCGATGAGATACACCTTTTCACTTTTTTGCATGCAGTTTTGCTTAGATGTTATTAAAAGTATGGTAAGTTCACCACCAGAAGCTAAATCATTAATTTCAAGCTGTTATTTGATCTTCTCAGATGGATCTTACATATGCAGAACTGTTTAGTTTGAGAGATAGGTTGTTAATGACTGGTATGGGCCTTCAACTAGATTGGCCAGAAACGATTTTATAATAGTAATGGAGCAAACAGAAGTTGCTTCTTGTTTTTATGATTAAAATGTCTTTCAGTATTTTAATAGTAGATCAAATCCCCAAGGGTGCATTGCCTTTATTTTGACTTCTTTTTTTATTAGTAGACAGTGAAAGAACTGATGTACTCTCCCCAGAGAGACTTTTTGAGCAAATAACGTTCTACTTGTGTAGGGAAGCTGATTTGCAGAAAGCAACAATCCACCTAAAACTCCTCCAGTTTGAAATTACTCTTAAAATATATATCATCAAAGAAAGTGAAGAATGCTTTGTTTTTAACTATATTTCAATATTTCACTAGTTTTCCAACTTTACATGATTTTATGTTAATAATATCTCCAAGATGTGAAAATACTCTATTTCTTCTACAAGGGATATTCTTCTGACATTTTGGGACTTGTTTGTAAACTGAAGCACAAAAGAGAAGCAGGGTTGACAAAATTGTAAAGGTAAACAATGACGACACTCAAATGGCTATCTTTAGGGCATCAGAGTTAACAGTTCTCAGGGATGAAGGGAGTAAGTACCTGCCATTGCACAGGTCAGATTGATCAGACTCAGGCACGCTGCACTGTCAGGCTTACTTTCTGAGGCTCTAGCGTGCAATCCAGAGGCACGCTGGCCTTGACCTTTATTAGCAAATGAAAGGAAGCATATTCTGGTAAAACATGGGATTGAATTATATAAAAAAACATACCAAACTGCTGTTCCAAAAACAGGGAAAGGGAAGCCCAATGGGAGATAGATAAAATTGTGCTTCAATTTAGGGGTGAACTTCTGCTGAATTGGTTGTGTGAAGGAAACCAAAAAGCTGCTTTCTTTTTTCTCAAAATGATCTTTGTGTAAGAAATATGGGATTATTTTTGAAAGCAAGAAGGAGAGCTAAGCCAATTTTTGCAGTGATAAGTTCATTAGAACACATGCTGTTATGAGCACCGGACAGGGACACAGCTGTCTTGCTTTATTTCAGAGCAGAGCAATGTCACAAGATGTTAATGCAGCATCATGACAGGCATCTCATTTTTATTTGCCATGTGCTGTAACATGAATTACAGTATTCCTGTTGGATTCCTCAGAGTTGAACACAAGAGTTTCAGGCACTGATTCATGCTCTTACCTGAAAGCATTGCAACAGCAATTTCGTGTCAGCTTGAGTCCAAAGAGGGACGGAGGTTCAGCAAAAGCACAGAAGCTCCAGTCAAAACACTGCAGAAAGGAATAGCAAAGAAAGAACAAAAACCTGGAAAAAGGCAAGCAGCACTCATGCCTCCCAGGGCTTACAAAGATAGAGTCAAGGACTTTTATGCTTCTCAAAACACTTGTGTTTCACTTAAGTGAAGAATATCCAAGCAATGAAAGGAAAAGTTATCAGTGTAAAAATCACTCCATGACATATTTTTTAAAAAATGAAAAAAGAAAAAGTTGCATTTCCTTTGGTAAATGCAATATTCATAAATAGTTTGAAACAGCAGGTTCAAGTGGAAATGAATAATTTTGCCTGGGTCACAATGTGACAGTAAATGTTTGTTGCATGCATACATAAAGGAAAGATTAGAGACAGATTTTATAACATAGCAGAACAATTTACCTGCCTCATAGACTCATGAATATATAAACTGAGCATTTGTGACTGAGAAAGCAGTCTGAAATCTCAGTTTCCTGTTATTTCCTCCAGTAATTGTGGAGTTTTGATGCTTACTTCCACAAGGAAGTAAATCTGATAAGAATCTGATAAATATGAAAAGTATATCCATTTACTTGGGCAGAAGAGATGAAGCACAGTCTAATTTTTTTTTTTTTCAATCCTGAACTCTTTGAGGTAAGAAATTTTGGTAATGAAGGAGACGGAACTGTGAGACAAGATCTACAAAAGTGGAGTGCTCTTGTATCTGAAGTGCCATTAGGTTGTTCTCATATACCATGAATACTTTAAACAACTTACCTGTTCCCATAACAAAAGCGAATGGAAGAGAGACAAAGAAAGGCAGGAGGGCAGAAAGAAAACAGATATTATATATACTAATAGCTATGGAAAGTGATCTAATGCATGGGGTCCTTATCTGAAGGAACTATGAGTGTTCTGAATTAAATAGTTTATTAATTTCCACAAATTGAGAGTTGCAGTTTTCACCACAGTGATTTATAATATATTCTGGATGAGAAATGAATTGTATCATACCCACAATACAACCCATGAAATTATAAATACAGCTGCATAAATACTGGATAGATGAGTGGGGTTTTTTCCTATTGCTGGTAGGAGCAATCTGATTCTGACTTAGAAGTCTATTTTGAAGATATGTGAGGTGCTAGGCTTATATTTTCTTAAATGAAAATGAGGCGGATTACAGAAATACATAAATGGTCTTACAGAGTTCGTTTTGCTATAACAGCTATTTATAAAATGTAAAAGGAAATAAGACTAGTCTGATGTTTTCTGTATCACTGAACTTTTGAGGATGAAATTATTCCTTTAGTTGAACATAAGATCCTTCTGCATTTTAACCTCATCCTCTTATTTTTAATCTGCATTTTTCAAAGTTCTAACACAGAGGTAATTGCCTGTCACTGCTGAGTAGAGCAACATACAGAAACAAAAAATGGGTCCCACAAGCTTTAGCAATTTCAGCTCTTCACTCTTCAGGCACTGTGATGAGCTACCGCTGATAAACTATACTAGCGTTCTTAATGCAGTGATCCTTTTTAAACAAAACCTACAAACAGAAGCTTTGGAACTTGTATTTTGGTACACTTTGTCTCATTTACCTCTAGTCTTATTAACAATAGGCTCCAATCTGTGTTAATTATTGTGGTTTCATCTACAGTCTGTAGTAAGACAGGAACTACTCTCTTTTAGGTTATAGAGGGAGAGTGGATGACTAGATACGTCATAATAACTAAGTGAAAAACAATACTACCCTTATCTCCTTGTCTCCCTTTATTATTGCAATGTTCACACTTTTATTGCAGTATTTCCTAGGATCAAGAGTTACTGCATGTAGGACAGCCATGAACAGTCCTTGCCCAAGAGACTTTATAAGCCAAGTATCAGATAAAAGACAGCAAATGTTACATGGAGTGAGCAAGGACAATTTTGGCAGGGTAAGTAACAGTACTGTGATTGGATAATTTGATAATTATTTGTTAGGCTTCAAAGTTAGCACCCTGCTGAGGCATTTCTATATCTCTGGGTACTTGCATAGAGAGAAAGAAATTACTGCAGCACGTTATAACTGGCTTACAAAAAGTAGTTTTTCTTTTGCAGTCTGTGGCCTTGAGATTTTGATGTTGTAATCAAACAACCTAAAGCAGCCCTGGATATTAGATTTTGCACCACAAGACAGTCTCCAAAACCAACCAGTTCATGAGACTGCCTTTCACCAGCCTATTTTGATGAATACAGACAGATTAAAAAAAAAAAAAAAAAAGGAAAAGAAAAGAAGGAAGGTGTTTTGATCGTTCAAAATGCAAGGCAGTGGAGAAATCAAAATGTATTCAACACAAGTATTTACTGCAGTTGGGATTTTGCTAGAATTGGATGACTTTATGAGAGGTAACAGCACTAATATGACAGTAATGTGAATCGCCAGATCTCATGATTTAGGTCACAAATTAGTACCTTGTAATTTATTTTCCCTTTGCTGAAACACTGAGTACTGTTCAGTGTCAGAGACTTAATACCTGACTGGAAAACATGTAATGCATTAAAACACCTTTATGGTAACTACATTACACATACAATCTGAAATGTATACTGTAGAAGACTTCAGGAAAACCTTTGGAAATGCTGGAAACTTCTGCACAGGGGATTGTCCAGACCTGCAGCTATTCACAGCACCATGTTAATTAGTAATGCTCTGAGCAGGATAAATCTATGCTACAGATGAACATGGCTGTTGAAATCTTTGACTGCAGAAGTAACCATATTTCTGCTATTGCAAATGATAATTTTCTTACCACATTCTCCAGAAGGCAAAGTCATGCACTGTTGTGCTTGAAAAGCCATTGATGAGGTTATTAAAAAATCTTGCAAAGCTATAAATTTGTGTGTATAAAGTGCTAATACCAATGAGGAAACACACAGATGATCAGAAGGCCATTTTTCTTTACATTCACATGTTCTAATAAAGGATTGAAAGAAACAGATGAGTTTCTCTTTATTTCTTTTTTTACTTATACATTTTGATCCTGTTTTAAAATTATGCTACAATGTAACATAATCAAGAACATGAAATTAATAATCTCTTTTTCTATCCACAAAACCTGCAATTTTGGGTTCTAATCGTACAATTGAAAGTACAGACATCTAACTTCTCAGTCTTGATTATGAGTTCAGGCACTTATGTGCCCTGCTCACAAAATGCTCTCCTAATTCTATTTTTTTCTTTTTCTGGTTATACAATGTGACAAAAAAGGTCGAAGATATTGAACTTATATAAGTACTTATTGCACAAACTACAACTGGAAATCAGGTACCTGTGTAAGAGAGAGCAATCCCCTAGTTTGGAACTGGAGAGGAGCAGAAGTAGCTCTACTAATTCTATTCTTCCCCTTTATTAAAGGGACAGAGTCGATCAATAAAGCATGTAGCAGTATTCATCAAAACATCTATTCACCAGAACAAAAATAATTAACCCACTTTTTTACCACCTGGTTAGCAAATGAAAACTGATTTTCTGGAGAAACTTTAACATCTTCTGGTGTTCCAGAGTTGATTAGAGGGCAGGAAGGGAAGTTAAAATCTAAATGTAGTCTACATGCCTCCAATGAATCAACAATATTAAAAAAAAAAAAAAAATTGCCTTTTTGTAAATGACATTGAACAAATCTAGTCTCTTAGTATAAAAACTTTTTAACTGTATACTGTAAAAATAATTAGCTGAAATACCAGTTGCCATGAAAAACATAATGGCTTCCAGTCTTCCTTCTACTGTATGCACTGGATATTCTCTCTGTATATTTTAAAAACTCTGATATTTTACAAACTGGAGAACTACACTTCCTGGGCTTCTAGTTTAGTTTTATTCCACATGATTAATTTTAGAATGAATGTTCTGGTACAGGACTGAGCAATATGTTAAACAGAAGACTTGTACTATTCCCAAGCAAAATTTTCAGGTGAGTTACCCCCAAATTTTTTCATTTCAAATTGAGATTTGGAAATATGTATTTGGATTTTTCTTTGTCTGCTTGTTCCTGCCCCACTTGGATGCATTTGGATCATACTTGCATTTTTCAGACTACAAGGATTACAACTTTTTTTATATTCGTATACGTTATTGAAGTTTTTAGGAAAATGCTAAACATATTCCTTTGCAAGGAAATAAAATTTCATACGACAGAGCTAAATACATTTTAGCACAGAAACCTTGATTAAATCCTAACTCTAACAGTGACCTTTGGTAAGGCTGTCTGAATGGGCTGACAGCAGTTATCTATGTCACACAGCTGTTGTTTTCACCAGTAGAACAGATTCTTCTAGGGATGTATTAGAAATGGAAAGAGATGAATCTGTCCTAAGCAGACCCTTTCTGTTCTAGTGTGTATTCAGCCCATAGAAAGACAGTCAGTCCTCTCTATCGTCTTTATCTCCATCAGGCTTCCCTTTCCCTATTTTTGGAACAGCAGCTTTGTGTTTATGGATTTATAACAGCCCAATAACTCAAGGAAGCACAGTAATTTCCTTTTAATGGGGAAGGAACTTCAGCAGAATCCGGTAACTTGCCTATCTGCACAGGCAATCTATAAAAGAAAGAGGATCTGAACCCCATCTGAATATCCCAAACCATCAACCAGACCACTATCAGTCCCTTTCATTTCAAAGCAAGATCTAAAAAACTCATACTGTTAGGTGGTACCAACGCTGAAGCAATGCACAAAAACTGCCAGAGCAAAATATTTTATGTAATATTTGTTGCATAATTATAATTTATTAACATTCACCAATTAGCAAAGCAGACTCAAATTAGGCACCATGCAATTTGAATACAGTAAGTTAGCTTTAGTTTACTTGTATTGACAGCAGTTAGGTTTTGCTAGTACAGCTGACTTGTTTTCTCCCCATTCAAAATACACATCAGAAGCTTTACTCTGGTTTTCTTTTTCTTTTTACAAAGCTCAAACAGTGAAGGTATTTAGTGGAAACTAGCAGCTTGCTTTCAAGAGAACCGGTCAGTATTCCTCTATTTGCACATTTCATTTACATCCATGCTGGCACATTTTAAAACTACAGGCAGAAAAAAAATCAGCATTTTGTTTTAAAGCAGAGCTAGAAGAAGAAATTACTGCACATTATTTTACCTATAAGCTTTCTAGTTGGGATTTTTCTTTTTTTTTTTAATGAGAGGAAATAAAAGTTATTGCAACATATTTCAAACTGTAAGCTTTTAAAAAGCATCATTATCTTTTTTTTCTCTACAGTCATAGGAGCAGAACAGCCCATGGGTGCTGTGTAGGGTATTTTGCAGCCTCATTTATTTAGAAATTAATCTCACCTGGCAAAGTAAAAACTATTTGCTATTCCCAGCAGTGATGACCTAAAAAGTCAGCATTAAACAGTATTTGTTAGACATTTTATAATGTAATCAGGCCTCTTTATTGATGCTTGCTGCTGAGAAGGGCAGAAAGGTTCTCCCAGAGAAAGCAGTGGAAACTCAGTTTCAGCAAATCAGTTAAGCAGGTGCTTATCTAAATATGTTTCAATTTAAGCAGGTGCTTATATTCCATCAAAGTAAACTGGTCTCAAAGATGTACCTCAGTGCTGTGCTAAAGCTGGGCTAGCACCCCGATTAAAGTCTAAATATGGAAACACTTACACTTCTGGCTTTTCTTTCAAGGTCTTTGAGAATTTCAGAGCCCATACTTAGGTGTTAACATATCTGCAGTGATTGAGAACATTCGCCTCCTCTATATGAAATCTCATTGGCTGATGAAGAAAACATAGTTTAACATTAAAAAAGATAAATCGGAAGTAAAGGCTTATCTCTTCAATATTAAAAAATGCTAAGTCAAAATGAGCACTCATTCCTCTAGCAAGGTGAATAACCATGCTTGTAATGAAGTCCAGTTGTGCAGAAATGTAACACACAGGCGCTCACATTCCTACCACTGAGTCACAGCTGAGCCTGAAAATAGATGTTCTCCCTTCTTGGGACCAGTAATGGCCCCTCAACCTTTACATAAGAGTGTGCATCTGAGTCACAGCACCCTGCCTAACTGTCACTGCTAGTAACCACATTCGACCTGACAAAGTAGCCCATTTCTCTTCAGTCGTTTCAATCTAGAAAAATAGCATATTTTCCTAACCTCTGTGCTGACTCAGAGTTACCACATTTCTATGACAAATGAAGAAGTTCTGTTTACCAAATTCCCAGTTCTAAATGTCTCAGATAAATTGGTGGGAGTTATCCCTGAGTGGTAATGGTACAATTAATACTGGTAAAAAGTATAACAAATATGTATAGTAAGCCATGCCACTGCTACAAGGAGTTTTGTATACTTACATGTGAGTAACTGGGTAAAGGAAAATGACATTTATGAAGGAAATGCAAAGATGGAGGAAGGAAAAAGAAATACCATTATGAAGCACAATGTTTTGAACATTTTTTGCCAATAAATAAATATTCGGGGTTTTGGAGATGTGGTTTGTGCAATTATTCCTGATGTCCCAATGATTTTTTCTGTTTGAGTAATTTAATGTCCAGAAATCAATGTGGGCTTCTAGCTAATGACTAGAGGATGGATCATCAGACATATAGGTGATAAAAAAGCTACAGTCCTCCTGTCTCAGACCTCCTTCATCAAGGATTTACATATACCCAGAAATATCAGATTTCTAATTTGTAGAGTATTTGAGGATTTTTGGAGATGAAAGGCACTATTCAAATGTTAGCTATTATCATTGCAGAAGGCAATCTTTACTATCACAGTATGGGTAAGTGCTATAATTAGCGCCAGATAGCATTGCTACTGTTATTCATTTATATTACTGACAGTTCTGAAATTATCTTGCAGGGAAAAGCAGAAATTATTTGAGAGCCTATTTCTGATTCTGATCCCTAATTAATTGAGTGTATAATCCCTTAAAGACATATACTCTTTTACCTGAAATATTACAGTAGTTACTGTTAGCATGAATGCCAGTATATTGTTCTTTATATGCAGTGGGACACTGAATATGACATTGTAGAATTTTCTCCTTTTACTTCCCTTTGAAATTCCAGGTTCAAGCTGCTACTACCTGATCCACAAATGTGCCTCTGATCTGCTGAGCAAGGTGTGTTCATTTATGTAGCTGTCACAATTACTGCAACATCGAGAAGCTTAAAAACATTTAAGAACATTTCACAAACTCAGTTTACTTTTTCATCTCTTTTTTTTGGAAACACTGGTGTATATGGCTTTTGTACTTAAATATTAAACTTGGTATTACTATTTTTATCCACCTGCAAACAATGTTAACTTACAATATACAATTTATTTTAATATCACAAATGCTCACCCTGCCCGAGGAAAATTTCACTTGTCCAGCACTAAAGAACTGAAAAAACTCGTTATGACACAGGCAACCAGTAACAGAACTGCATCAACATCAGCATAACTGGCAAGTTATGGATTTAACATGTTTCTAGAGAACATTCAACACATTTTGCCTAACTGGTGATTCATAAGAAGGGTGCCTAATTCAGCAAATAAATGACTTACTGTGAAAAAGGTTCTTACAGTTAATTATTTTTGATAACACATAAGAATAAAATCCAGTGGATGCCTGCCTTTCTCTTGGCCCTAAAGCATTAACAGCAGTAACTAATAACTATTTCATCAGCAGGTCAGCACCAGGTATTTATGATTTCTAAGAAATGGCTGTTTATGAATGCTCAACTTTATGATTTGTGTACTTAGCTTAACCAGCTTCTCAAACTGATATGCGTTAGGGATGAGCTACTCATATCACTGCAAGGGATGTAGGTATATCCTTTCTCTTAAAATTGAACAAATTGTTTCCATTTCCTGAGGGTTTTCATATTGAATTTTCTGTGCAACATGTGAATCAGTACTCTGCATAGCATGCATTGTACTGTAATGACAGCACAGACCTAAGCCAAAGGAAAATATCAGTTGAATATTTCCTATGAAATACGTAATTGCTTCCTTTTGAACTCTTGGCAAATCATTTAAACTGCTTTTATATTTGTTATACAGTATTTTAAGGTATCATTTCTTTCAGTTTTATGAAAACTGAAAATACAAATGTATGTGTGGCTTGTTTCAGTGAGGTTTTTAAAAAAGCATATCTTATCATTAATAAGCTTCACATGCCAGATATCGATAGATACTTGGTATTGATGGATATAAATACTGATAATATTTATAGAAGCTGAGGAAATTGTGTAAATTAATCTTAATCTACTGAGCTATCTTTGCAACTTGAAAGATTGTTGCTTTCAAAGTCTTTATTATTTTGTCAAGCTTGATATTTACTATGTATGCCAGGTAATATGAATTCCCTGTTTTCTCATGAGAGATTATTCTCCCATGTAAAGTAATCTCTGTTATCAAGGCCTTAGACCGTATATCCATACAGAACACCCAAGTTAGCCATCACTTTTAACACTTCTGTAACTGAAATGGAGACTTGCCCTTTCTCTCTCCATTGAAAAGTGCTATGGAAATTTACTTATAATTTTTAGACTTCTGGCATAGATAAGACTTTCCTGGCTCAGTGAACTTTTTGTTTGCTTGCTTGTTTTTGTGCTTCTCCAGATACTCTAGAACAATTAACTTATAACTCTGTATTCAGGTTATGACTCAATATCCAAGAATCATATCTTTTTCCAAATCATTTATTTCAACATGATTCTGATGGTATACACATATTGAGGGTAGGGGTCTTATGGCACCATAGACCTGTAGATAGACACATTCTTGCCATGTTACATACATATGTATGTGCAGCCCAAAATACATCAGAAATTTATCTATATCACATTGTAAAATAGGTTTCAACAGGCTTTTCTATCACACTCTGCAGTTTAAGGTTTCTTCTTCTCAAGCTTTTATCTCCAATTGAAGTCACATTTTTGGATGCTTTTCATATATATGTTTGTATTTATATATGTCTCGGGAAATCCTAAACTTCAGTTAATTATGCAGTGAAGATAGCAAAATTGTAGCACATGCATTTTCCCAGATTGATTCTAAATTAAATTTCTGTTCCTATTCCTTGCCTTTTCAGGAGCCTTAATATCCTTTGAGAGTGTTCACAACTTCACAAAGTCATCAGGAGCAGCAAATTTCATTAATAACAATGTTACCCCTTTGGTTCAGATTATTAATGAGGATGTTTAAGAAGAATAGGCACAAGATCTTGCACTAGCCTATCACTAATAACATCAATATATTTATTTAACTACTCTGCTTTTTTATGACATAGTATATCTTCTCTCTTAGACTGCTGTTCTTCCGTTGTGCAGCAAGCAATCTAACTTGGTACTGCATATTTTGATTTGTGATAACACTCCTACACACTAATCTTACTAATATCCCTTACATTTATTTATGTCATAAATCAAGCCACTCTGCATTCTTGCGTTCTTACTTTTCTGCAACATATATTCATGTTGCATTGTTTCCATATCATGAGTGGAGATTAATTTTGGGTTGACTTTACTGGTGGTTTGGCAAAATTATATTTTTTGCAGTGTACTGTAAACATTTTCTTTCATAACATATTCATTACGACAAGTGTTAAAAACACTTTGCTATGAAGTGTATCTCATTTTTTTCAACTACACTTTATTTCAATTTCATTACATGTAGCATGCTCTGTAACACTGTATCACTTTAAGTACTCCAGTAAGTTCTGTAGCAGACAGTCTAATATCCATATAGACAGCCCAAGCTGCTTTTCTTTGCATTTAGTGTTGCACCTTCAGTTTATGTCAGAGCTCTGTGTGATTCACAAAACACTTGAATATACTTGATTTTCATCATTGGCATGGGAGTAAACTGAAGCTCAAAGATATTAGCTGATGTGCCAAGAATCCCATAGCGAGCAAGTAGTAAATCTGTTAAAATAACTTCAGAAATCCTCCCAGGTACATGCTGTATTTTCTGATCATGAACTCTCTTAGATGCTTAGTCTGTTACTCCAGCTATTAATATTCATGCAACTAAACCTCTTGACTGTATATGACACATTCAAGCAAGTTATACTAATATATTTCAATTATTCATTACGATTAGATGTTTTTAATTTTTTTTCTCTTTTGTACAGTTATTTTACGCACTTGCTCAGTTCTTATTATTTACTGATGGAGGCTATGATTTACCAGAAGGTATAGCAATAGTTA
This sequence comes from Balearica regulorum gibbericeps, assembly GCF_011004875.1. Lineage (NCBI taxonomy): Eukaryota > Metazoa > Chordata > Aves > Gruiformes > Gruidae > Balearica > Balearica regulorum. Next base: position 46,704,706 of record NC_046188.1, on the reverse strand, counting down.
ATGATGTGCTCTGTCTAGCCATGTGATTTACACTGTAGCATTGAAGTGAGGAAAAAGGAAGTAAGGAATGCCAAAGGAATACATTTGCTTTTGTCATTCTGCATAGCTGATTTCAGCCACTTTTGAAAGAAGTTTATTGTCTCTCTCTGTATTCCTAATACTGAGCACTGTGTGTGTGTGCTAGTGCTTATGTGAGGCAGCAAAGGTCACACACAGGATTGCTTCTACTCTTGAGTTCCTGGGCTCAGCAGCTCATCCAAAACGGCTCAGAAACAGATGAAAACAGTGCTGCTGGATAGCAGAGATGTTAAGGAAATGTTTCCAAAAGTGGCTAGCAAGCCATGACTCTGAGCATGCTGTGCAACGACCTCTTCCCACTGCCCTAACAAGAGCTGTGCCTGTCACAGGAAGCTCTGCCAGCTCACCCATTGGGTGCTTCAGGATCAACGTGTGTCTGTGGTTGAGGTCTGGTCTGCAAATTTCTGCCATTTTAGGTATTGGCAACAGATTTCTCTCTTACCAGAACTAAAGAGTCCAATCAGCTATTCACCTGAAGGATGACATGCTGCTAGCTATTTACTTGCAGAGTGCTGAAACATTTGGAGCTGGCTGTGAGGATGTATCACTCCTTTAAAGCTCTGAAGAGCCTAACTGTCACACACTACAAAATCTGAACACCCCATGTAGGCTGAGAGACCACCTCGGCACGTGTACAGGACAAATTTACTTGTCCTTGCTACAGAACACAGTTAAATATTTTGTTGCAGCTTTGCATGTGAAAAACTATAATGGCAACCAAGTGAAAATGTGTTTAAGTAACACCATTAGACTCATACCTACTACAAGTGGCTTAAAATCTATAAATAAGGATCTACATTTCAAATTATAATGCTTTATACTATTTATAGTGTTAAATGTTTACTGAGTTCAGTATTTGTTTTACTAAGGAACTATATGGCATTTTTCTTAATGAGTCTGAAATAATATTTGCTTATCAAAGATTTAAAAAATAATAGCCCTCCATATTAGCCTCTCAAAAATCAATACCTTACATTTAAGAAAAATTAAGTTTATGTGCAACAAGAAAAACACATGGAACTATTACACATAAAATGATGGAATATTCCCTTGCCTCATTATAGCATATTAATGTTAAAAGTGATCAGTTTAACTTCCACAGACTCAATATTCATTAAGTGGTTCTAATCCATGTGGGAAATATAGAAATCAGTATGATAGTTGAGTGATCCAATGGAAATTTCATCTTCTATTATGTATAAAATCAGAATAACTAATAAGAGTTGTATTATAGAATAAGACACTGCACTTGCAGAAGAAGAGGCCTTAGATGTTTCTAAGCTTGTATGTTCTGATAGGAGAGATTTCCTCCCTTATTACTCCTCTGCAACCAATACCAAACTCAGTTCATTCCCCATCATTTCCCCATCACAAAAATGGAAATTGATCAGTACCTTTTCTTCATGATCTTGAATCTTGACCTTTTGAAAACAAAAACAAGATATAGCTTTCCAAAAAGAAAATCTGGCTGATTTTAAAACATCCTAAACCTGTTTCTAAAGCAAATCAAAACAGAGAAAAATATCAAAAAATCATAGAATCATAGAATCATAGAATGGTTTGGGTTGGAAGGGCCCTCAAAGATCATCTAGTTCCAACCCCCCTGCTGCAGGCAGGGACACCCTCCACCAGACCACGTTGCCCAAAGCCTCATCCACGTAACACTTTAAAGGTTGGTTGAAAGGGCAACCATTCCTCCCTCTGCATGGGAAGCACAAACACTGACAAAGTTTTCTTTCTTTTCAAGATCAAGACTTTGCTTTCTCTGAGATTTTCAGATATTTTCTGAAGTGATTACAGTGAACTACTTTCCCAGTTTCTTTTTCTAGAGTTGTTTTGTTGACGTAGTATGTGTTGCAGGTTCAGTTTCACGGCTGAGTGGGATCAGTGAACACCAGTCTTCTGAGAGGGGCTTTAGGAACATTCCACAAACTGAGTGGCAGATGGGAAAACAGGTTTTGGCAGCACGGGCTTTCTAATTACTGAAAGAAGAACCCAGCATCATGCCTCCACCCCAAGCAGCTGTACTTTAATTTACAATGGAAAATATCCGATCAGATCTGTCTTTTCCCTCTCTTCACTTAATCCTTTCTTGTTTTGTTTTTTTAATGTGATCATATTATTTATTTGATTTAATGTTTTAAACTAAGTTTATCTGGTTTTTTTTAAGGACTGATTGCCAAGAATTTCCCTGTGATGGGATTACTTAGAGATAAGCCACTGCCAAGAACTTTCCTTAAGTATGATGGGATTATTTAGGGAACAAACTGCTGTCACATTCCATCACCAAGATTTGGGATTCCAGGGGCTGGCCAAACTGTTCAAGCTTGTAAAGTCACAAGTGTTCCAGGGAAGGCTCAAAATGAGGGCAACAAGCAAGAAACTGGTGTTTCAGGGTAGTCAGAATATAAAAGTATCTACTCTGTAGACAGAAAGTATCAAGCTTCCCAATTTCTCATTTCAGATGTAAATTAATGTACATACAAAAGGAATCAGAAGGCTTAGGTCTATGGCAAATAGACATGCTGATGATTCCTTTCCCCAGTTCTAGCAACCACCAGAGTTCCCATTATCTTCATTTGATTTCTTTTAGATATATCATGCAGTCAGGCAAGGCATGTCACCACACATCCCAGAACATTTCTTGCAAAAGAATGGGCCTTACCATTTTTATGTCTTAACTATGTGTACTACTACCCTCTTCAGGATGGAAGATTGCTTAACTATGTTTTATGGGCATCCCATGGCTGCGATTTAATAATATATATATTTGTGCTTTTGGAAAAAAAAACCATGAGAGGTTCCTTCAGTTACTGCAGCAAAATGGTGAGGTGCTATGTGTAAAGTGGCAAGCAGAATAACACGTTGAGCATCAATTTTCTTAGTTTATTACATTGCAGGAGTGGGATTTGTTGTGTAGACTCAATGTCTTTATCAGTTATTACATTCTGCATGGATTCGCGAAAGGCAATTCTAAGTGCACATTGCCTATGTAAAAAAGCCCAGCAGACTTGTTGATGGAACTACTCACATAAATCTCATTTTCTTTTAGAAGAAGTGACACAATCTCAAGAAGCTTCATTAGTTCACAAGCAGGCAGCTCACAACACCTGCTTTGTCCTCACAAAATGTTTTCTACTAGAAAAGTGGGCTCAAAGTGAAAAAAAAGAGACGTACGGTGGTAAATCAGTTTTCTGCCTTTGCCCTAGAAAATGGCCTGCAGTTTAATTTTTAATTAGATGGATGGCATGTGTATATATTTTCTATCATCTTTTCATTTTCAAAGAATCATGGAACTACAGCACTCTCAAGACAGTAGAGAAAGCAGCCGGAAGACCCCGTTACCCACATCCTCAGCAGAATAATTCTACTGGCTTCCATTGTACTTTCCTAGCCCTTTCACCAAACTATTTTTTTCTTAAAATACAATATTTCATCAAAAACTGTTTATCTGCACCGGTTTTGGACTTAGAAGGACAGCAACAACTCTCAGTGTTTAAAATCTTAATCTGTCTAGGGCTTGAATGGCTTCTGTTACTGCAATATCTAGGTAGTTCAGAAGTAAAGGTTCACCAATTCTGACATGTACATATTAAGCAGATCTATACAAGCACTGATAGGAAGATAGCAAGTATTTCACATATTAATTTTTTAATAAGCAGTTTATATTCACAGAACAAAAAGCATTTTTAGGGCTTATATCTTAAAATGAAAAGGAGAAAATCTTATTTTAGACTAGAGATTGAGATTAGATTTGTGACTAATTTTGGACTACTTTATCCACTATTATTATCCTATTTTACAAAATGGAAACTGAATTAATGAAAGACAAAGCCAGGGTACAATTAAAATCTGCAACAAAGCTGAAATTTGACGTCCTGTAACATACACTGAAGCATAGGCTAAAAACTGACTTAAGTGTCCAAACAAGTCTTGTGCTAACCCAGCTCATGGGTTAATTTCAACTCATTACAAACAATAAGAAAGCTGAATTTTCACTAGTGTTCCTACATCCTTATCTGTTCTTCTCTATATCAGATAAATTTCTAACGGGAATGGCCAAGAAGCAGATCTATATTTTTTTTTCTCCAGAGAAATGCATTTCCTAACAGAGAGCATCCTAGGAACCACAGGGATGCATATTCTAAGTAACTGGAAGTTAAGGCAACTCCTATTCTGGCATAAACAGAATTTTGCTTTATCAGAACCCATTAGGAAATTATTTTGTCTAATATGAATTCCATTTCATAAAGCAGTGGTTGATGTCAACATTGCCTTTGTTGTTACAACATAACTAGAAGTAATGTATTTGCAAAGCACATTCTGACAAGACAGTACAAAATAATTATTGTTATTTATTGTACCATAACACCCTTGCAGCTATAAGAAATAAGGATTAATACTACATTTTAATTTTTTCAAACTCTTTGCTTGATGAACTTTCAAACAGTGTCAACAGGCTTTTAATCTTAAAGCTAGTTTAAGAAATAAATATCCCATGGCAATGATCTGCCTGCATGAAATAGTAATTTTTCTCTGTTTCCTAGTCAAACTTGATATTTTGTATTACATGAAACTTCTGAACAGAATTCAGTGGGAACAGGTCTGGGCTCATCTTATCAGTTCTGTAAATGTTTGGGATGTGTGATGGCTGTTTAGTTTCACAGAGAGTGAAACAAAGTTAAATATTAAAGAAAATAAACAAGAGGGTAGTTTGTTTTAGCTCTGGCTCTTATGCAGCTTAGACACAAAAATTTACAGAACCTGAATCTAAGATTCATGAATGATGGAATAATATTTTCCTGGGAGCTCCTAAACACAGCATACTATCCCATTCTCATGATGTTGACCACTCATCACTGGTGAGGAAAAGGTAAATATATGTCAGTGTATGTCTGTTAACATCTGTTATATCTGGAAGAATAAAATATACAGCTTATACCAATTCTGAACAATCTTTTATAAGATTCCATTCCACCACTCATTCAGCATATGACATGTGAGATGCAGCATGTACTGTACGTAAAGTGTTATAAATATATAACAGGGGAAAAGGGCATTTACAGAGACACTATAATCTCATTAATTTGACTCACAGAAGCATCTTGTATTGCCCTCCAAGGAAGCTAAAAGTAACCAGCATTATACAGGATCAGATACAACAATGCCCCCAGGAACATACAACACAATAAATGGCAGCATGAGAGATTCGTATTTGACAAGCAGTAGATTTACATAGAACTGTGAATCACATAGACTTCCAGCTGGCAATTACTGACTGTTATCTCTCTCCCTCTGTGCCAGAGATACCTATCACAAAGCCTGATCAGACAGTAGGAAGACTGAGGAAAATAGTGGTGCTGAATCCACAAATGGTGCTGTGGACCACAGATAACTATACTCAAACACTCAAAACAGAGGAATAGTCTAAACCAAGTATTACCCACACTACAGTAATTCTAATTTTGCAAAGCATTAACCATGCTTTAAACTCAATGGGAAGACTCGTTGACCTCTAAAACAAACAGCATGTTCGTGTTGGGGTGGGGGGGATTGGACCTGCTTCAAGACCAATGTGTTGTCTTTCTAAAAAGTCACCAAGCCAAAATGCAATTAAAACTGTCACACAGCAAGAAAGTAATACGTGTCATATATATGAAATGCTACATTCAAATTTCAATTCTAATTTCAAAACTGCAACTCGGCTGACACCTTAAGGGGGAGAAAAAAAAAGGAATCCTGAGTACTATTCAAAATCATTAATCATATCCACATCACTGGAAAGACATTTTCAGATAAGCATAAGAAGACTACATTCTTGCAGGCAGTGAGCAAATGCACAAAGCCACAGTGCAAAAAGAAATCCTAAATTAGGAAAGAACTAGCTGAAACAAGTTTTGAAGCTTCACCTGCAGCAAACATCAATTAAAATATCCGTCCTTCCCCCTGTCCCTCCTTGACTGGCACGCAGTCATATGCACACTCCAACAGATCTGTGACAATACTAAAGCATACAGAAGGCCATTTTTAGAAGAACATCCATGCAGCAGAGTATGGCATCTTCAGTTGAGAGAAGCTGCAAACAGTTCTGAAGTTCACAGGCTGGGAAGAGGCTGGGGGCAAAGAACTAATTGTATTATTTGGGTCTTCCTCTTTTGTAACTTGTGTTTCCAGTGTTATCAAGTAGAACATAACTCATTGCTTCACTACAGTTGCACCTTGCTTTTTAAACCGTTCCTTCGTTATGAGTGATCTCAGACAAATCAGACAAGTATAAGATGTAGGTTTTTGCAAGTATTTATGAATCTATCCGTTGGTGTGCAGGTCAGTTTAGATTTAGCATATCTTGACAGAGATGCAGCATGGATAGGTTTTGGAGTGCTGTGAATGTCATAGAATTGTATCATCCATAGAATACAAAGGGCCATCAGTTACCTGTACCATAGCACAGAGATGCTGAAAGACATCGCATATGTGTAGGAAGGATGAGGGGGAAATTAAAGTGTCAACATTTTTAATTCTGTCAGACTCTGTCTTGTCAAGAGACCAGGGTCCTCCTGTCCTCTCATGGGAATGATGAACCCTGACAGGAGGAGATGGGGAGTAAGGATATTTTTTCTTTTTTTTTTTTTTTTTTTTTTAAAGTGTGTGTACAGGAAAAAGGAAAAGTTACAAGGAATAAGGAAAAGTTCTTAACCCCACACAAAAATATCACATAAGAAGCCTGTCATGAGGGATGTTTGCAAAAGCATGAAAATACTATTTTTTTCAGCAATGGTTTCCTGGTGATTTTAAGGTTTCCATTGTCCTCTTAATGGGCCATATTAAGTCTTAGATGGCAAAAGCTACTGGAATGGAGTCTTTCCTTAAACTCTCTTTCATAATTAATCTACCTGAGAAGTCCCTAGTAGTTCACACCCTGGGAAGCAAAATACATGGTTGTTTCTCTAGACATTTTTCCATCTTTCATTACCCTGTTCATTTTATATCAGATATTCATCTGTGAATAAATGCTTTCACATCTATTTCTTGATTCAAATCTCTGCTTTGTAATGTCACCATAGTTAGGAATCATTTGTGACAAGGAAAGAGAAAGAGTAGCTGAGAATAACTTCAGATTAACTATCAGACAAAGATATAAAAATAAATTATACTCAAGTCAAACTGGGCTAAATCTCTAGAAAATCTAATAACTACTTTGAGGTTATTACCTGTTAGAAGAGGAAAGTATTTAAGGTAGTAAATGTACAAGTGTTTATCATTCTAAAGAATTTGAAGTGCATACCATATATTAAAAGTCAGAGCAAGAAAAAAGAAACACAAAATTCTAAAGTCAGCCTTACAGAAATATTATTTAATAAGCATAGCAGCCAGAACTTCAGAAATAACTCTTAAATTCAATATTTGTAAATATATTTACCCAGGTGTCAATTTTAATTATCAAATCACAAATTCTTCCATGGGAATTTGTTCCATACCCTGAGCCATCCTCAATGAGTAAGACCCCTGGTGAATTCTCCTTTCCATCCTTTTTTTTCAGTGCATGGAACCTCTGTTTTCATTAGAAGCTAGGCAGTAATTAAGGGACTGTATATAAATCCAAACCAATATCACTGCCATCTTTACAAAATCATTCCTGTGAACCAATACTATGGAATTCATAATTTGTAGAACCTTTATATACATGTTGGTGAAGAGTCTATCTTTAACAAAAATTATAGGTATCTATATGCATAAGCATCAAATGACATATATGAAAGTTTTATCTTATTAGTCAGCTTTTAAAAATAAGATTGATCTTTAAAATAGGATATATCTGGCTTTAAGGCTATTGACAAATCATCTTTATTTCAGCTCGTACCCAGAAAATATAAAGGTTTTAGCATTCAAATCATAGAATTATAGAATAGTTTAGATTGGAAGTGACCTTGAAGGTCATCTATACCAACACACACCCCCCACACCACCCCCCCGCAATAAGCTGGGGCACCTCCAACTAGATCAGGTTTCTCGGAGCCCTGTCCAGCCTGAGCTTGAATGTTTCCAGGGATGAGGCATCTACCACCTCTCTGGACAACCTGTTCAGTGTTTCACCACTTTCATTGTAAAACATTTCTTCCTTATATCTAGTCTAAATCTACCCTCTTTTAATTTAAAACCATTACACCTTGTCCTATCACAACAGACCCTGTTAAAGAAGTCTGTCCCCAAAAAGTTGTCAAAAAGTAGTCACTGTTCAAGTGAACTATGATACCTTGTTGTGATTAAGCTAAAAAACCCACCAATTTACCTGTCGATCTTCCACCATCTGATACTAGCAGAACATACTACTGATGTATGTTTTGTTTTCCTGATCAATCCCCATGAATATCATTGTTCAGCATTTTCATGATGCTCTAAGCTCATAAATTTACTAAAGGAAAGGATGAGTATTCTTGGCAAGAAATGATTGACCATTTGCTGAAGCAACTCAGTTTTGTTTTGCACAGTCATGCAAAGGTCCTAAGTATTGCTTATAGATAAACAGGAATAGAATAATACCTTGAAAAAAGAATCCTTTATTATTTCCCAAGATTTGTAAATGATACCTTATTATAGCGACATCCTAGTGGATGCTCTGATGGAGTTTCCCGTGAGGCTGATTTAGTATGAGGTTGCTTAATGAATGTAAAACTTTTTTCCTTTTTATTAAATGGGAAAATCCCTTCAATTCATCCATCTCTAAATTGCAGCACATCTACGGTGCAGCTGATTATTGTATCACAACAAATGTTGAAATTTAGTGTCAAATATGACAACAGAAGTGAAATCAGAGAGAAGAGGAAATACTACTTAGAATTAACTTTCCTATATTCCCAAGACATAGGGGAAAATGCAGCCAAAGCATTTTTATGATCACAAGGGTTGGGCCTCTGGTTGTTCATTAGGTTGTATTGTTACTGACCACATGTTGTTTATCTAGTTTAATGCTCATTGAGAAAGAGGATCACCATATTTACCAGAATAACCTTCTCTGGATTTTTCTGTCAGCTGTTAACTGTGTTCTGTTCTTCAGGTCTATAACTATTTTTTTTCTATTTTGAATACAGTCAAATAATCTCAAGGAAAATGCTATGCAGACTTTACACTCTTTGAAAATAATCATACTTGTAATGAAACAGCCTGTACAATTTAAAATGCAAGAATTGCCAACTGCAGTTATGCTTCTTTTTGGGCAGGTAATAGAAACTCTATCAAGATCTCTCTTGTGCTGTCCTCTTGCTCTTTGTCTCTGCTGAATTGCTACGCTAATGCTCACTCCTACAATGTTTATTTTTAGGTATAATAAAAAACCCTGTCCAAAGTCAAACCACATCTGTTTAGAATTAAGTATTAGAGGACAGGAAAGAAAGCCTGGAGGTATACTATTCATAATTCTACAGTGCTTTAAAGATTACCTAACTCAGCATGAATGGTTCAATAGGTGAAACCTTTGTTTTTAATTGTGTTTAAACACAAAATGTGATCAATATCATTACTGATTGCCTGACCTGGCATCTATTTCACTGACGTTTGCCTGTAGGGGTGGCAGCAGTGGAAAGGAGTTTTCCATTTACATTTCTCTTTGCAAAAGACATTAAGCTGATACTGTTTCTGCTTCCTATTTGTTGGTGCTGTATCACTGCAAATAAGAAACATTAAACCTGCTCTCAGAGGAACAAATTGCTAAGTAGTCAGAAGCCTTTTGTTATTTAGCTTTTCAAAGTATTATTTTGTAAATGCATCAAACTTAAGAGGAAAAAATAATAGAGATTTTTGGCACTAGTTAGGCCACAAAGACTGGCTCCCAAAGCAAATGCACTGCAATATTTCATTCTGGTGTGTAGGCACTGATGAATGGCACTACTAGGAGAGGCTATGATTCATATCACAATATTAATAGCTAGTTGACATCATTCTAAAGTTAGGTCTTCATTTTGCAAAGGCCGAGATCTATCCTCCCTAACCTGTCCCAAATTCTCCAACTAAAACTGCTTGAACTCTGCCTCCATTTCCCCAGCATTATCTGCAGGACGCTACAGTTGTTACCAAGCAAAATGTGAGAGGTATTGCTTCTGCTAATGTCTGACAATAAAACTGCAAAGCAGAAAACTTTCAGGGGTCCTCTAATTCATTCAATGATGGAATAATCAGTGTGCCTATATCATTCTTCTTAAGTGCTTTTCTAACCTGTTCTTGATAGCATCTGATGAGGAAGACTCCATGATCTCTCCAGACCATTTATTGCAGATATTCCTTTCCTCAGAGTTAGGAAAAAAAATATCATCTACCTCGAAACACTTGCTACAGTTTAAGCTCATTACTTCTTGTCATGGAGAGCAGATTATTCTTTTCCTCTGTAGCAATGCCTGACAGTAATATCTTCACTCTTTCTTTTTTCTTCTAGACTATCTCAGGACTTGCACTTTACATGAGGTCTTATTTTCTAGATCTTTGATCATTCTTATTGCTGTATCCTTGACAGGAATACAAGTGTACCTGTCTATATTCATTAACTTTCTCTCTCTCACAGTCCCTAATTTATGCAAATCGTTTGCACTATACTACCTTTCCCAATTTACCTGTAATTCTTCCCAGGATTTGGTATCACTTAAAAGTTCATTAAACAACCTATGATAGTATCATTTATGAAATAATTAAAGACTAGCAAATCCAGGAAAATCCTCCAAAGAATTCCACTCAATGTGTTCTATTTTAAAAGTAAACACTGAAAACTACTATCTTAAGATGGTATATAAGAAATGAAAATACGTATCTTTCAGAGCAAGTCAAAATTTAGAGGCTCTAATTAGACTACAAATACTACTAAAAATAATTCTTCTGGAAAATGAAGATTAAGAGATAGGAAAGGTGAACAAGATAGTAGAAAAAAGGTGGACTATCACAGAATGTACATGGGAAAATATAATTGTGTGATAATAAACTTGGAACTAGTTCCTTAACAGTGTTTGACAAGTGCTCTCACTTTCCTTTAAATCTTTCATAAAAATCAACTTGAGCACAACGCCAAATTTGCTCCATCAGTGTTATCTAATTACAACTAGACGATGAGGCTTTCAGATTCCATTTTGCTTTGATGTTAATTTTTGCTTGGCACCTATTAGACATGGCATAGAGATAAATCATTATATGCAGAACAAATGCCTGTATTTCCTAAGAAACAGGTTCTAATTTCAAATACTCTGCATCATTATATACAGTGTGTATGTATGTGTATAAATAACTCCTTAAAATAGTTCTTTTTCCCTGCTGTCTGTAAAACAGAGCTATAAAATTCCTCTGGTGCTGGATACAATGAGGAGGGAAGGAAAGTATTAATTCCCAGACGGCAGAACAACTTCATAAAGAAATTCAGCACCTTACATTGCTAAATAATGTTAAGGATAGAAAATAACATTTAGGTCTTTTATCTGAACCGTGCCATTATTGATTTTGCCCCTAATATGAGAGTAGCACTTCTGTTGTATAGGATTTTTTCACAAATTATTTTACAACTATGATCTTCAAGCATCTTCAATGAACAAAAAGGACAAATACTGTGGACTGTTTGCATCAAGGGATTATTTTTAACTGCTGTGGTCTAAAATTTGTAGAATGCTTAGCATTAGCTTATATTAGTATGTAAAATTTATCAAAATAAGACATGATCTGATTGTCATAGCATGTGGAAGAGAAATTCCTGCTAATTTTTTTGTCACCTATGCTCCACAAATTTGCAGATTAGAATCCCTCATTTTCTAAATAATTATATCCCATACTTACAACTGCATTGATAGCAGACTCTGTTGTTGTAGAGGGATATTTATAAATATTGGTTCATACAGAAAATGCTTTCAGATGAGATACCCAGATTTTCCTCTATCTCTGCATGCATTTTGTAATTACCTTCAAAATTGCTCCTCAGCATGTAGCTATGAAATACAAAGGTTTATTCCTGATTTGGGGTGGATGTTGGTGCAAGATAACAAAAGGTGTCATCTCTCACCTCCCTGAAAGCACTGGGTAAGCAGTTTTGCATGTTGCAGCTTGGTTTGTGAATATGAAAATCTTGAAATAGAAGGAGTCCTACTACCAGAAGCTGAGAAAGAACAACTTCGTGCACTGCAATTTCATGGTTGTTGCAACAAGCAACAGCATGACTGGAGCATTTGGACCAAAGTTGCTCTAAATAGTGTAGACAGAAATAAAATTTTGAGTCCATTTCTATAAAATTATGAGTGTTCACAGCAATTAGTTTATTAGTCTGTTTCTATAAAATTATAAGTGTTCACAACAAGTAATTAGTTTATTTCAGGTACATCATCACTTCATTAACTGTGAGATGTGAAACTACACTCTGTAGTTCCACAAATAATTCTACACAATTGTGGGCTTTGGAAGTTATCTTAGCAAATAGCTGCTGGGTGATTTAAACATATGCTTATACAATTCCTGTGGTTTCAAGAGATTCTCCAGAATTAGGCTAGTTCCTTACTTCAATTGTTCTGTTTAGAATTCTAATTACCCATTAGGTAATGAAGGAGCTTAAAACTTGTGGAGACTGGTAAATTTAGATACTTCTTTTGAAATAGACACACACTTCTGCCCATATCCTTATGCAAACATACTCAAGAATACCAAAATCCAGACAGAAGGGCTTGGTTTGAATCCTGGGTTAAAGCTGAGTGCAACTGAAACATTGTCTCTGGATGAGAAGGGGAAGGAGAACATAGAAACAAAGAATATTTCAATCCAGCCTGAACGATGTATATGACCTTGTAGGGAAGATTAAAAAGAAAACAATAGAAACCCAATAAAACAAAACAAATTTGGGAATGGATTTTGGGTCAAGATGCTGACTGACATTCGGTGCTGTAAGCCAAGGGAACTACTCAAGATTTTTTGATTCCCCTTCTGCTAAATAGCAGTTGAATCCAAGATACTCAGCTCTGAATTATTCTCTAAAATTGAAAGATTAAGAGCATCCCACAATAACTATCTCCATCTAAGATTAGTTAAAGATTATTTCATAACTGAAATTTACTGGAGTTCCTTATAAACATCCATTAAAGAATGCAGAGTACTTCTATTATGCAAAGTATAAGAAGAAACTTAAAGAGGGAAAAACATACATGGGGAAGTATCACTGCTGGGGACTACAAGCATATGAGAAATAAAAGTGGAGGAAAGGGTCAACATCGGGAATACTTTGACAGAAAGCAGGCAATCTGCTGAGGTCAGACAAATACGTCTGCCTAGGCTGACAGTAGAGACAAGGATGGCCAGAGCTTGGACTGATGAATGAAGACGAGCTAATGCAGCTCAAGAAATCTTATCTGTCCAAGCTTGAGTCTTCTGTCAGCGCATGTCTTCATTTACTCAAGTGAGTCACCAGTGATAGGGACATTACTGGATGCAATTTAACACAGTTGTACAGCTCGCCTCTGATCTTAATAAATGGAAGGAAACTTCAAGTTATAGAATCTTTTTATATCAAAGGTAACATATGTAATCAAAGACCGTTTTTTTTCTGTAAGCTGCTTGCTTACATTTCAATACAGATATACAGTTGCCCTGCAAAATTATCTCAGAAGCTGTTCAATTTACTTGCTAGAACACATGTCAAATACTGACCGTTCATAAGCAACAATATAAATAAACTGCAGGTGGCAAAATTTTTTTACTAGCCCAGTGACTGAAATTAATTGGCAAATTGGTTTCTACTGAAAAGACAAAAGGTTATGTTTGAAAGATGAGCTTGGTATTTTACTTTATTCTGCTGCTAAATGAGTATTTAATGTTACAGGAACACAAAGTCAGCTGAGTCCTATCTGCCACACCACACTGGTTCTAAAGGCAACTCAATAGGAAATTAGTTGATGGGTTGCCGTGTACTTTGGCAGCAATGGTGGCATACAAAGCCATTGTCATTGTCTCTGTGAAATGGCCTTTTAGTATGTTTTCATCAGAGAGACAGCGAATGTAAACCACAATCCTGGAACTGATAGGAAAAAATCTACAAACCACATTCTTGATGCTCACCAGTGTTGTGATGCTGAGCGCTGTTTTCCCTTCTATTCCTCTCTGACACAAACAAACTAGTACATCACAGATGTTTGAAATTAAATGGAGGGATCACAAAATAAAGAAGAGGAAAATCGGAACAATATGCATTTACTTTAATTCTGTGAGTTAACAGCAGAAATTCTAGGTAACAGAAGAAATTGTTACCCAAAACCTCATTACAGAATAAATCAAATCTCAGAACACTTCCTACAAGATATCACTGCTGCATCACTAATATTCATGGTGTGTGTGAAGTAACGCCACTGATGCTGAAACAGTTTTTATACTTTGCTTTTTTGTCAGAAGCATTTTAAGAATGAACATTTTCAATGGCAATGCTTATGAAAAGCAGAGTTTTCTACACAGATATTAAAATACACAATTAGAGAAGCAGCTAACAAAACGCTAGCAAATAGCAGAAGATTAACCGAAGCAGGACATGTGTGTAACCTATCAAAAATAAATCACACAATGTCTTACAAATGCATTTTAAATTGAAATAAAACACCAGAGTAGATTTATTATAGAATATTATGCTTACAATGTATCTTGGAGAATGGAAAATACTGATTTGTGTACTGTCTTCTTTCATGTTACCAAAGCATCTCAGTATTTATGCTAAAATGACATACTGTGAGTAGTATAATATTTTTGCTTGCATTGTCATTAGGCTTCAGAGTTAACATCTCAAGTATATCACAGCAGCTATTCACAAAGTCCTTAAGCTATTTGCACAAGCTCAGGAGGGCAATGAAACTAAATAAAGGATAAATTTTTGCAATGGTAAGCCTTTGCTTTTTAAATTCCCATGTAGCTAGCAAAGGGACTAGTTTTAAAATAAGTAACCAAACATAACATAGAATCATAGAATCACAGAATTGTAGAATTATAGAATCATAGAATCATAGAATGGTTTGGGTTGGAAGGGACCTTAAAGATCATCTAGTTCCAACCCCCCCTGCTACAGGCAGGGACACCCTCCACTAGACCAGGTTGCTCAAAGCCCCATCCAACCTGGCCTTGAACACTTCCAGGAACGGGGCATCCACAACTTCACTGGGCAACCTGTTCCAGTGCCTCACCACCCTCATCGTAAAAAATTTCTTCCTAATATCTAATCTAAATCTAGTCTCTTTCAGTTTAAAGCCATTACCACTTGTCCTATCACTGCTTACCCTTGTAAACAGTCCCTCTCCAGATTTCTTGTAGCCTCCCTTTAGGTACTGGAAGGCTGCAATAAGATGTCTCTGGAGCCTTCTTTTCTCCAGGCTGAACAACCCCGACTCTCTCAGCCTGTCCTCATAGGAGAGGTGCTCCAGTCCTATGATCACCTTTGTGGCCCTCCTCCAGACTTGCTCTAACATCTCCATGTCCTTCTTAGGTTGGGAACTCCAGAGCTGGTGTCCAGTACTCCAGGTGGTGTCTCACTAGAGTAGATTAGAGGGGCAGAATCACCTCCCTTGACCTGCAGGTCACACTGGTTTTAATGCAGCCCAGGATATGGTACACTGCCGGCTCATGCTGAGCTTCTCATTAACCACACCCCCAAGTCCTTCTTGGCATGGCTGCTCTCAATCCATTCTCTGCCCAGTCTGTAGTTGTGCTTGAGATTGCCCTGACCCATGTGCAGGACCTTGCACTTGGCCTGGCTGAACTTCATGCGGTTCACACGGGCCCACCTCTCCAGCCTGTCAAGGTCCCTCTGGATGGCATCCCTTCCCTCCAGCGTGTCGACCACACCACACAGCTTGGTGTCGTCAGCAAACTTGCTGAGGGTGCACTCGATCCCGCTGTCCCTGTTGCCAACAAAGATGTTAAACAGCGCTGGTCCCGATATCGACCCCTGAGGAACACTACTCATCACTGATCTCCACTTGGACATCGAGCTGTTGACTGCAATTCTCTGAGTGTGACCATCCAGCCAATTCCTTATCCACCGAGTGGTCCATCCATCAAATCCATGTCTTTCCAAATTAGAGACAAGGATGTCATGCGGGACAGTGTCAAATGCTTTGCGCAAGTCCAGGTAGACGACATCAGTTGCTCTTCCCTTATCCACCATGCTGTAACCCCATCATGGAATGCCACCAAATTTGTTCAGACATGATTTGCCCTTAGTGAAGCCACGTACATCACTGTACATGTTCCATTTGTTCTGGAAAAATGCAGTGCTTTGATTTTTCAAGTCATAGCATTTTTAGGGAGAAAATTCTAACAAAGAAAAACATTTAACTAGAAAATTTTGTGTCAGATATTTACCCATGCAGTTCTAGTATCTCATCTTAAAAACTATTGTAAAACTAAAGATGATATAGAGGAGGATAACAAGAATAACTCAGGTAGGAAAGAGCTCCCTTAAAAGGAATGACTAAATAAAATGTTTCAGTTTGGAAAAGAGACATCTGGGGTGGGCTATGTCCTAGATGTCCACAAATCAT
This sequence comes from Balearica regulorum gibbericeps, assembly GCF_011004875.1. Classification (NCBI taxonomy): domain Eukaryota; kingdom Metazoa; phylum Chordata; class Aves; order Gruiformes; family Gruidae; genus Balearica; species Balearica regulorum. The sequence goes on along the minus strand of NC_046188.1, from coordinate 46,688,105 downwards.
AAAACGAAAGCAGAAAAAGGAGGCAGCAGCCCAGGAGCTAGAGGGGTGTCAGGGAAATTTGTCAGAAAACAGTACTACTGACAAGAAAGGCAAGTGCTTTCTTGTGTGGTACATATTAATCTATGGAACTCATTGCCCGAGGTTCCTAGCTCCCTCAGTAGATCTTAAACATTACAGTGCAGATTCAACTTCTGCTAGAAAGTCTCATAACAATTCCATAACAATTAACCCCTGGAAGCTGTCCATATGCGCAAGGGAAGTGATGTCTCCACGTAGGTCCTGTTCTAATGCACCGTTCAAAGCACTTACACAGCCACAGTGTCAGCCTAATCAGTATGGCATTTCTTTGGTTACATGGCACACGAAGTGAGAGCATTGCCCATCTCGTCATGTAAAACTGGTAACTTGCTAGTAGTTCATATTTACTCTGCAGAGTACATGGAAATTTAGCAACTTCATAATCTCTTAATGATTTTTCAAACAATAAGTTTATATAGTTTTTTCCTAACAGCCATATAATTAGAATGTTAATGACTTCAGCTATATTTCAATCTACAGTTTTGCTGAGTATTTCGTAGCTGAAAATAAAATAAAATCTATAAATAAATCTCTAATTGTAAACCAATGTAAATACTATTAATAATATACTTCAGATGCAAAAGAAAATATGTCAGATTAAATACTGGGTGTAGACCTGTTTTGCTGGAGAAAGGCATTTTCACATGGTTATTCTTCTGACCAGAAAAGTATTTTAAAATGCCCATTTGCAATATGTCTGTATTTAAAATTAACCCAGCATCATCATGTTGAAAATGTAGTATGCATACTGGCTTTCCTTAACACATTCTTTTTGACATGACACTTAAACTAGGACAGTATCATATAGGGTTTCTGGCTTCACCATAATAAAATCCTCAATTAATTGAGAGTGTCTCAGTTGGTTTAACTGTCATTTTAGTGCCTTTTTTTTGGTTACGCTTGCATCTTCTGTACCTTATTTTTTCCAAATGTATTCAAATTCTTGCAGTCTCATTGCAATACTGCCATTTGTATCATGTAGAAGCAGAAATGTTCCATGTCAGCTTGTTATCAGCCTTCATATCTAGAGGCTATTGTCATATACATGTTCCTAAAATACTCAAGAGTTTGTTGCTTAGCTAAGGATAGAAAAATAGCTGGTATAATGTTTTTCTTTTCTTGAAAGAAAACTGACTTCATTAACCAAGTGAACAGCAAAGTTGAACCCAAAGTATGATTTAAATGTCCTGATTCCATCCTTTCCTCATTTCATGTTAAGACTGTAAAACATACAGGGTTCCTTGAGGCGAGAGCCATGTCTCTGCTTATTCTATAAAATGCTTAGTACAGGAGGAACTTAAAAAAAAATTCCAAGCTACAACTCTTCTCAAGCATTTCTTTCATTGTGTTTATACTGACATTTTAAGACTATTTAATTCTATCGTTCTTGGAGATTTTCAGTAATTCACATAGGAACAAAACAGATGCACACAAATGCAGTGAGATCCTGGGATAGAGAGGCACTTGAACCTGTGCAAAAAAAAGTGCCTTGAATTTTCAGAAGCCTGGCTTTTCCTAGTATGGTTATACAACCATAAAACATTATTGTAGAAACAGCTTTAGGCATTAAGCAACTGAAAACACATGCTTAGGATGGCAAATAACAAAACTGTAAAATCAGTTCCAGGGAGCACTGCTGTGTAGCAGGAGCCTGCCTTAGGCAGTTGTGACCGAAAGCCATGCTCCATTGATCCTGGGTAAGGTCTGCAAAATTCCTTCTCTGAGTCCTTAGAGCAGCAAAGTCTACTTTTGCACGTACTGCTGGGATGTGTTGTCCTCAATTAGCATAAGAAACAAATGATGTTATAGAATTGCATATTCAGTTTCCCTTGACAGCAATCTTGCATAAACTTGTGGAACTTGTATATTGTGGAACATAGTGAATTTCTTAAGAATCACTTGTCTTCTGGAACTGGAATGATTCATCTCCTAATTCTGACATAACCTCCTCTAACAACCTCAGTTAACTTTTTCTGTATCAATTTTATTCACACAAACAGCTGTTATTTCTGCTCATCCACAAAAAAAAAAAAAAAAGGACACCCAATGATCTTGAGAAAACCTTTTCACGTGTAACATGTACAATCCAAGATTACAAAGACAAAAAGAATTGGAAAAGCATGCAAAATTTTTTCATCCTTATCTTGCATAAACCACTCAATTTCTGTATCACTGAATTCAAATTGCTTTTGTCATTTTGAGCTGCACTGGGATGTCTATAGATAGAGATGACAAAGCATCAAGCAGGGAATGATAGGCCATGGATATTCTACAGCTGGAGGCACTGGAAATATTAACTACCCGATTCAGTTTTTATTATTATTGCCATCATCATCTTCCTTTTCTGACTTATTAAACTATCTTTATTTCAACCCACAAGTTTTACCTTTTTCTTTCTGATTCTCTTCCCCATCATACTTGGGGGGAAGGAGGAGCGAGCAAAAGGCTGTGTGGTTGTTTTAGCTGCCTGCTGGGTTAAACCATGGCATGATCACAAGTAGAAAACCGTTATCACAAAGCTATCATAATTACATCATAGCTATTACTTCTTATCCTTCTGTAAGAGAAGAACAGCTGGAAAGTGCCGTCATGTTAACAGAGACCCTAGTGATTTGTGAACCCTTAACACAAATCACCTTTTTAAAAATATGATAGTGAACTTCAGACAATATGCAACACAGAAGAACAAGAGAAACTCCCTTGGCAAGTCAGTGACCATGCCAACTGACTTCTAGTCTCCAAGCAGCACATGTGAACCAGAAACAACTGCCTGTTCTCTAAAGGTAGAATGTACAATGTCTTACATTTCCTAATTGACCACACAGTTTTCACAGTTTCAGTGAATTGTTTGACATAAAATCATATTTTAAACAGGGCAAGACCATTTATAGTGAAGCGGAAGAATCTTCCATTGATCTTTTGGAAGACATAGTGCCAGTTTTAGAAGTCCAGCAGAGGAAGGAGCTTTTTGTGCACAGGCATCTGTGAGAAACCGGACTGAAAGAACTTTTGTCTCAAAGATCGCTTTGCTCAAGCGGGAAATCCCTTCAACTACTGAGTGCGATAAGGACAATTGCCGGGTCATAAGGACGATTGCTGGGTCGTCAAGACTTTCAATCTTCGAAAAACGCCTTGCAGGATCACACACCGCGCCACGGCGTCAGATAACAGTCGTGTGAAGAATGGGGCTGGAACTGTGTACGCATGTGCAGGAATGTGGAAGCCGTGTCGTACGTGCCATCGTGAAGACCACCACCAGTATAAAAGGGGACCGCCAAGATGAGGATGGCGCGCCTTCGCCCAACGCCACAGAGCAAGGGATTTGGACTCTCCCGAGACGGACCTCCGAGACGCTGTGGAGCCGCCTCTTCGTCCGCCGTCGCAGAATGAGAGATTTGGACCCCTTTCCCCCCCACCAAGGCACCGTGGACTCGTGGCGGTGACTATTCTTGCGGTTCTATCCCAGAGTCTTGCTTGGTTTTCTGCCTTTCTTTTCTGCCCTGTCCCATCGCTCTTATCGGTTACCATTACCTTTTCTTTTTTTTTCACTCTTTTCATAATAAAACTGTTTCTGGTGTACGGCATTTGACCTCGTTTGTGTCTTAATCTCTCTCTTGGGATTGTATTGAAACCTCCCCGATATTGGATCGGGACATTTAAATTGGCGTCACGGACAGGATCCCTCGAAGCGAGAGTGCCGCATTTTACCCTGTTTTGCATAACGCCTGTACCTCTCAGGAACGTAAGGGGGGCGGGCTTGTTTTGTTTGAAACTTACGTGCTGCCTTCCTGAGACGACCGCTTCCCGGAGTCTTGCTTGGTTTTCTGCCTTTCTTTTCTGCCCTGTCCCATCACTCTTATAGGTTACCATTACCTTTTCTTTTTTTTTTTACTCTTTTCATAATAAAACTGTTTCTGGTGTACGGCATTTGACCTCGTTTGTGTCTTAATCTCGCTCTTGGGATCGTATCGAAACCTCCCCGATATTGGATCGGGACAGCATCTCATTGGTCTCATCAACCAATACCCCCAAGTCCTTCTCCTCAGGGCTGCTTTCAATCCATTCCTCGCCCAGCCTATAGTCGTGCTTGGGATTGCGCCAACCCACGTGCAGTACCTTGCACTTGGCCTGGCTGAACTTCATGCGGTTCACACGGGCCCACCTCTCCAGCCTGTCAAGGTCCCTCTGGATGGCATCCCTTCCCTCCAGCATGTCGACCACACCACACAGCTTGGTGTCGTCAGCAAACTTGCTGAGGGTGCACTCGATCCCACTGTCCATGTCACTAACAAAGATGTTGAACAGTACCGACCCCTGAGGAACACCACTCATCACTGTTCTCCACTTGGACACTGAGCTGTTGACAACAACTCTTTGAGTGAGACCATCCAACCAATTCCTTATCCATCGAGTGGTCCATCCATCGAATCCACGTCTCTCCAAATTAGAGACAAGGATGTCATGCGGGACAGTGTCAAATGCTTTGCACAAGTCCAGGTAGATGATGTCAATTGCCCTTCCCTTATCCACCAGTGCTGTAACCCCATCACAGAAGGCCACCAAGTTTGTCAGGCACGATTTGCCCTTAGTGAAACCGTGTTGGCTGTCACCAATCACCTCCTTATTTTCCATGTACCTGAACATAGTCTCCAGGAGGATCTACTCCATGACCTTGCCAGGCATGGAGGTGAGACTGACCGGCCTGTAGTTCCCTGCGTCTTCCTTTTTTCCCTTCTTGAAAATGGGGGTTATGTTTCCCCTCTTCCGGTCGGTGGGAACTTCACCGGACTGCCATGACTTCTCAAATATGATGGAGAGTGGCTTAGCAACTTCACCCGCCAGTTCCCTCAGGACCTGCGGATGCAACTCATCAGGTCGCATGGACTTGTGCACCTTCAGGTTCCTGAGATGGTCTCAAACCTGATCTTCTCCTACAATGGGTGGTTCTGCATTCTGCACTTTTTATCTGCTTTCAAAGGTAAGAAGACTCACATTATAAAAATTTGTAAGAATCTTTAAAAATAACTGTCAAATATATAAGTTCTTTCTATATTTGGTTACAATGCTCAAGGGCAAGTTTTACAAGTTTCATAGACTTGACCTATCCTGTCAACACTGTTGCCTACTGCTTCAGAGCAATACAAGCATGGTACGGAAACTGCTGCATCTGCTTCCTTTAACCTTGTGGTGGTACACAGTGATTATATCATTCAGGCAGCAAACATAAAGAATCCAATAGGATTTGGGTTTATCATTTTGAAGTAAATCATAGCAAAAAGATTGGTTTGTACTTGTTTCTCACTATCCTATTATATTTTTAAATGGCAATAAATTAAATTAATTTTCCCCAAGTCAAGCCTGTTTTGCCTGTGATGGTACTAGGTAATTGATCTCCCTGTATTTATCATGAACCATGAGCTTTTTCATCTTACTTTCTCCACCTGTCCTGTTGAGGGGGAGTGAGTGGCTTAGTGGGTGTCTGGCATCCAGCCAAGGTTAACCCACCACAAAGACAGAAAATTTTACTTAGTTTTCCCAAATTAGAGTTTGGTGCTGTGAAAACAGTTCCTAGTTACATTTTTGTTTAGGCTAATTCATTGCTCATCTGCCTCCCATTTATTACCGCTGGTTACATTTATTTAGTCTAAATAGACTATGCCCAGACCATGGGCTTATTCCATCCATTCCATACCTTTTCTGTGGTAACCTCAGAGAAGACAGAGAATGACTACTAAAGCAGCACATTACACTGACAGCCAAATAAATACTTGTCATCGTAACAGTGCATAGCTAGCAACAGCCTTTGCACTGCTGTTCCCTTTGACTCAATCCCTATTTTATCCACACTGCTTATGAAAAAGATCTAAAAAAATGGCATCTAGACTCAGCCATGAGAAAAATTTAACAACATGCCTGAGAGGAACAGTTTCTGCCTAACAAGAGTCTGTGAATGACTTGTCATTCTCAGGAGGCTGCTGCAAAAAATCAAGGAAGGAATTACAAAACCAGTGTATTTAGGAAATCACCTTTAGAGTTCAGGAATGTTTGGAAGATGATAACATTAAAAGGTCCCAAGATGAGCAGCAGCAATGATAAGCTGCTGCAAAGACCGACACAAGCGTTGACAAATCTCACATTCCTATTAGAAGCCTTGCAATAGTCTTTAAGACAGACTCTGCAACAAAGTGATCAAGTATCCTAGTTTTCTGAGATCCAGAGTAATTATTTACCTCAAAAAAGAAAGAGAAAAAATACTATTATTTTATTTTTCAAAATCAATATGCAATTTTTTATTGTTATTATAGACAGTACAGGATTTTGGACGAGGAAATGGCGAAAAAATGAGTTTATTGTCGTGGTTTAGGCCCAGCCAGCAGCAAGGTACCACGTGGCCGCTCACTCACCCCTCCCCCAGCATGATGGGGAGGAGAAGTATAACAAAAGGCTTGGGTTGAGATAAGGACAGGGAGAGATCACTCACTAATTATCGTCATGAGCAATACAGACTGAACTTAGAAAAAGGATTCATCTAATTTATTACTAAACAAAACAGAATAGAGCAATGAGAAAAACAGTATCAAGTCTTAAAACACCTCCCCCCACCCCTCCCATCTTCCCGGGCTCAACTTCACTCCCGGCTTCAACCTCCTCCCGCCTCAGCGGGGGGGGGGGGGGGGGGGGGGGGGGGCGGAATGCCGGTTGCGGTCGGTGCAGCGCACATTGTTTCTGCCGCTTCTTTGTCCTTGGGGGAAGGACTCCTCTCAACGTTCCCCCGCTCCAAAATGGAGTCTCTCCCACGGGCTACAGTCCTTCATGAACTGCTCCGGCATGGTCTCTTCCATGGGGTGCAGACCTTCAGGAGAAAACTGTTCCAGCGTGGGTCCCCCACGGGGTCACAAGTCCTGCCAGCAAACCTGCTCTGGTGTGGGCTCCCCTCTCCACGGGTCCACAGGTCCTGCCAGGGACTTGCTCCAGCGTGGGCTTCCCATGGGGTCACAGCCTCCTTCGGGCGCCTCCACCTGCTCCAGCGTGGGGTCCTCCACGGGCTGCAGGTGGAATCTCTACACCCCCTCATCCTTCCTCCATGGGCTGCAGGGGGACAGCCTGCTTCACCGTGGTCTTCACCATGGGCTGCAGAGGGATCTCTGCTCCAGTGCCTGGAGCACCTCCTCCCCCCTCCTCCTGCACTGACCTTGGTGTTACATCTTCACACTTCCAACTGCAAAATCTTCCCCCCTCCCCCCCCGTTTTTTCTTTTTTTCCCTTCTTAAATATGTTATCACAGAGGCGCTGATTGGCTTGGCCTTGGCCAGGGGCAGGCCCATATTGTAGCCGGCTGGCATTGGCTCTGTCAGACACTGGGGAAGCTTCTAGAAGCTCCTCACAGGATCCACCCCTATAACCCCCACCCGCTACCAAAACCTTGCCACGCAAACCCAACACATTTATTTTACAAGACACGGAAGGAAATCCAAATCAGCATATTACTTGAAGCTCATTGTTTATAAGAAAAGAGCCTCTAGTAAGCTGGATGCAGTCAATGATACTCAGAACAAATATCTCAAGGGAAAACCCAACAGTGGTATCTGTGAGGTTCTAACACAAGTGCAAAGCTGCTTTCTTGGCACAAATTTAACTTCATAGGTTCTTTTCCTTGTCTGTGCTTCATACCCCATCTGGTCACTGGATAACCATCCTGTTTTTCATTTATTTCTGTGTTTTGTACACAGCATATTTAAAATCAACTACTATTGAATGAGCTCTTAGGGTTTTTTTCTTCAATATAGTAATTGCCTTTGTCCTACCTCCTTAATTTATGTTTCAATTAATTCGTTCTGAGTACTCGCATTCCTTCTAGTCCCATGTATTTACCGTTCCAGGCCTTGGCAGCTAACCGTAACTGCAATCATGTTTATTGTTACTGACTATAAGAAAAAGTGATTGACAACTGTGGAATCAAGCCAGCAAGAGGAAGGCATCCCAAACTGCTAACTGGGACACAGCATGTAAGAAGGACGACCTTTCACCCTCACAGTATGCAACACTGAAAAAAGTCTTTTCTACAATCATATTTTCTCTGCTATGAAGAACGCTAAATATAAGTAGGGAGTGATGAGGATAGTTCATGATGCCCTCCTATCATTTGTGTATATAGGAGATACCTATCATTTCAGCTTTGACTCTAGCAACTTGAAAAGTCAATGCCTTTATGAAAAATTGTTTTTAAAGTACAGCCTTATGAGTTCCATGTTTCTCCAAATTGTACAGTGCTTCTGTACATACAGTGCAGGTTTTCTTTATATTCCCAACATTTTTGTACAAAAAAACACAATCAAAGTACAATTTGAAGAAACTAATTCCAAAAGCTAAGTATTTTTTGAAAGCCAAATAAATCCTTTAGAGATGGATCAGCAACAAGGATTTAGAAGTTAAATCTCGACTAGTTATCATAAGAATAACAATTTAATGTTTATTCCTAGCATAAACATTACCAAGGTCCTCACTGAAGGGCAAATAGATAAGATTCTTTTTGCAGCCTGCCAAGGCTATTCTGAAAAAAGAAGTATATGACACATTCTATAGCATATTTCAATTACTGCTATTGCAGAGTGACTAGGTGAGCTGCAATTCTGTAGAAAACAATCTTAAGGATTATACTGGTTCAAAGTGCGATATGGGCCAACAATATCATGCTGCTGCAAAGACCAATAATCATACTAGGAAGTATATACAGAAATATTATGTTACATGTATGAAGTGATGATTTGAACCCTCTCTGCCCTTGTAAAGCTGCCCTTTCCAAGAGTCTTGTCTAGTTTTGCACAAGAGATTTTAAGAAGGAAGCAGACGTGGAGAAAACAAAGGTCAGTGAAAATAATCAGAGATACAGTAGCTGAATTCTGTGATGAGAGTGAAGAACCTGTACATAAACTATCAGTAAAACAACAAAGGAGAGTGTGTCAGTACTAGATGTTCCAATGGTAAGGATAGTGAGCACTAGTATAGTCTGCTTGGAGACCATGAGAGATATTAAAGAACAAGTCAAGTGTGGTATAGGCGCTGCCTTCTGGCAGTAAGGGGAGACAATGACTTCCAAGGTGCTTGCCATCTCTTTTCTACGATTTCTCTAATTTTCATGAACAAGTTGCTAATTTATTAATGCCTTCAGTTATTTACTACACTGGTTTCCTCTATATTGTAATGACTTTATTGGGTCACCACAGAACTGCCTACTTTGTTCCCAATGGGTGGAAATGCACACTAGTATTTCTCTCTCTTAGACAGGTAAATTCAGAAGAGCTGATCTGGTTCTACTTCAAGCCCTGTCTCTAACTCGTAAAATCAGTGAGTGATGTGTTAACAAGTCGCCTTTAACTGAGAATTAGACTTCTTTAGTCTCTACTCATCTACGCTAATGCTCCTTTTTTTTTCATTTGCACATCTTGGTGATTCAGTCCCTAAATGTGTTCAGTCCCTAAACGTACATTTCTTGAGCCAAAGTGGCTTCTCATGCCAGACAAGTGTCGTTATATTAATATTCTTCTTCTGATAGAAGATAAGCCACGCTCTGCTGATCTTCCCAAATGATTTAGTGAAGCAACTGAAGTGCAGCTGTGGACTTTGAGAAAAAAAAAATGTTGTCGGCTTCTAAGAATGCCCAGGACAGGATAAATCTCTTACCAATAGACTGACTGCAATTAAAATTCTTCGATATATCTCTCTGTACTTTTGACCAAATAGTTCAGCGTTTCAGGAGAATATCAATAGTACTAAAAAGGTTTGATCACCTCAAACCAGTCTGCATCCTCAGGTCACTGATCCTTTCAATATCAGCAAGCCTGCCAATTTGTGTGAGATATTAATGCTCTGTCAGCTAGTACATTCATGAACAAAACTACTGGAATAATGAGGGAAGAAATCCAAAAAAGGAAAGAAATTCAGAACTGGATTTTCTATGAAGCTGGATACCTCAATGTTTTAGTACTTCATAAAGATTTTACAGGTCAAGATTAGTGGGCAGACTGACATGGGTGCAGTTGTAGTGGGTATCTGCTATAGACCTCCTAATCAGGAAAAATTAACAAAGAAAAAGATAAATGCCTTTTTAAAAGTTCTCCAGCTCAGTATTTGTGAGTCATCAAAATATTGACTGTTTCTCCTGGCAGTTCCCACTGGAAATGTGGTCAGTAGGCCAGTTGGATCAAAAATTAAATTTAGTCAATTTAATTTTTAAGCAGTCAGCATGGGTATATGAAGGGGAAATCATGCTTAAACAACATGATAGCCTTCTACAATGAGGTGACTAGGTTGGTGGATGAAGGGAGAGTATGGATGTTTATCAATCACAACAGATCTTTTGCACATAAAGCATCAAATTTCAAGGAGTTTTCTCTGTTCATTAAGCATCTTACTGTGCCTTAGCAGAAAATAACGTTTCCCACTCATATGTATTTTTCTCTGCAAGCTCCAACCATGGGAGTATTTTCAGGAAATATGCTAAGAAAGTTAGATTGAACTGATATGATATCACTATTTGATATGAAGGTAGAAAGGAATCTAACAAAGATGGTATGGGAAAAGGAGATTTTTGCTTTGGGCTTACTCCAGACATGAAATAGAAAAATACTGTGAGTAAAATATAAATACTAAGTCCCAAGCAGGTAAAACACAATAAGTTAATGGGGGAAAAGATGTGTTCTACATCAGATTACTTTCTAAATACACAAAATCTGTTCAGTTTGATCAAGCCAATATTCTCTCTGTTAAAGACACAACATTTCTAATTCATATCAGCAACCCTTTGCCAGTGCCCACTAGAGCGTAGAAAGTTAATGTTCCATAGATTGTTGGAGTATCTCAAATATGTCCATTGAGATTTTACTTTTTTAAAAGAAATTCTGCATTATATCTTCTCAAAACGTTAGTTGCAGGAAAAAGATAAATTATATCTTCTCTGTTACACTCAATTGCTGTTTTGGATCTCAGCTGGAGCACTCAAATTTTGTATCAATTTGATTGGAAAACCTGTGGCAAATGTGCAAAGCAATATTTTAGGTAGAGCAGAAGCTGCAGTTTCAATTTCCTCGATTTAAAAGGTACTGATTTTGTCAATACAAAATATGATGTGTTAAAAAAAGTGTTGATGACAAAAATATTTCTTGAAACAAACTGTCCTGGTTCTGGCAAGGATAGAGTTAATTTCCCAAGGAGCCAGGACAGGTGAGCCAAGCTGGCCCGGGGACTATTCCATACCATGTGACGTCATGCTCACCATAAAAGGGGGCTAGTCGGGCAGGGGCAAGTTCGGCGTGTCGGCGTGGCTCCAGGACGGGTTGAGTGTCCGGTTGGTCGGTCGTGGGATCGGTAAATCGTTCTCTGTTATCACCCATTGTTACTATCTGTTATCAGCACTGTTGTTGATTGTTTCCCTCTCCCTTGCTGTCCTAGTAAACTGCCCTTATCCCAACCCTCGAGGCTTTGCCGTTGTTTTTCCGTTCTCCTCCACATCCCGCCGGGGGAGGGGTGAGCAAGCGGCGCGTGGCACTTAGCTACCGGCTGGGGCTAAACCACGTCAGTCCTTTTTGGCGCCCAACGTGGGGCCCGAGGGGTTGTGATAACGACAAGTCTGACCCAAGTGTGTTAAAACAAAGTTGTTATAAGCATTTATAATGTTATTGAAACAGTCACTGGTCATAATGATGTTCTGTTTGGTTACATGACTCTGGTTTGTAAACCCGTGTTTTCTCTATGCAATCCCTGTGGTGCTGTTTATCACCTCTGGGAGAGGGGTTCCTGTTCTCATGTTGTTGTATTGTGTGATAATGACTTATGATATCATTGACAGTCATGGGTCTGAGCTGATGTGTGTATGTAGCATTTCGGTCAGGCCCGTACCTCAGTCAATATCTTTCAGAATTGATGAATAATTGGACCCAATCCATAGGGAAGATGGGGGGGATACCTTCTCCCACTCTTTCACCTCCTCTTTTCCCTTTTGGTTGGTTACAACAATTTTTGAGACTTTTGAATACCCTTGGAATGTTCATGCCAGTATATTCCTATTGCTAGGTCTCCTGAATGCTTTCCCACTCCTGTTCAGGGTTAGCAAAAATCTTTTCAAGAGTACCACCCAGGGATCTTCCCCAAGGCTGAGTGGTCAGGGCTGGCATGGCATGTGGGAGAGTATGGGCGGGTATCTAGAGACCTTTTCACCCCCAATGGTTTGGAGCTTCACTCCTGAACAATTGCAAGACCCTGATAAGATGGTAGAATATTAGAAAGGAAAATGCTGTGGGGATTCTAAGGAGACACAACTTACTGCGCTGTGCTGGGCCCTGGCCACAATTTATCAAACACTGCTTGATAGTAGACAGCACCATCCAGAGGGAGAGGGCGGACCCACAGGCACTGCAGCTGCCCAGGCCCCCGCAAGAGGCACTGCAGCTGCCCAGGCCCCCGCAACAGGCACTGTAGCCGAGCCAAAAGATCAACCCACACCAGTATCAGTTGCCCCTATACACAAAAAGAAATACACAAGGAAATCGGTTTGCTTAGTGAAAGATGATGATGAACTGGGGCCATCACGAGAACAAGAAGAAGAGCCAGAACCAGAAGTGATTACTCGATCTCTGTCCCTGAGTGAGCCGCGAGATATGCGGAAAGATTTCAACCACCTTCCAGGGGAGCATATTATTACCTGGCTGCTCTGCTGCTGGGATAAACGGGGCCAGTAGCCTGGAACTGGAGGGCAGGGAGGCCAAGCAGCTAGGTTCCTTGTCTAGGGAAGGGGGCATTGACAAGGCAATTGGGAAGAAGGCACAGGCCCTCAGCCTCTGGAGGCGCCTCCTGTCAAGTGTGAGGGAAAGGTATCCTTTCAGCGAAGATGTCGTATGTCGGCCAGGCAAGTGGACCACTATGGAGAGAGGTATTCAATATCTGAGCAAATTAGCTGTGCGGGAGATGGTTTATTATGATCCGGACAATGCAGTTGCCCACAGACCCCGATGAAGTCCACTGTACCCGACCCATGTGGTGAAAATTTGTGCGAAGTGCACCATCATCGTACGCCAACTCACTGGCAGTAATCGACTGGAAAAGTGAAGAGAGGCACCCACGGTGGACGAAGTGGCTGGCCGACTCCGGCAGTATGAAGAGAGCCTTTCCTCCTCCCTAGTCTCGGCTGTGGAGAAACTGTCTCAGGACGTCCGGCAAATCAAAGAGGATATATCTTACTCCCCACCTGTACAGACCCGCATTTCAGCTGTTAGGAGTAAGCGTTTTTCTGCTCCAGAGAGGGGATATAGAGCATACACACCACGAGGTATCCTGTGGTTTTTCCTGCGTGACCACGGAGAAGACATGAGGAAATGGGATGGGAAGCCCACCTCAACCCTATGGGCACGCGTACATGAGCTACAAGGCAAGACAGCTGTAAAAAGGGACTCTTCCAGAAAGAATGCTGCTCCAGTTTCCACCGGGCAGCCCCCCAGACCAAGTGAAAGGCCAGATCGCACTTCTGATCCTCTTGAAGGGACTTCTTTTTGCAAGAGGTGAGTAGTGACTATGACGAGCAGGATTAGAGGGGCCCTGCCTCCAGCCAGGTGGAGGAAAGGGACAATAGGGTTTATTGGACTGTGTGGATCCGATGGCCTGGCACATCAGACCCACAAGAGTACAAGGCCCTAGTGGACACTGGTGCACAGTGTACCCTAATGCCATCGAACTATGAAGGGGTGGAACCAATATCTATTTCTGGTGTGACGGGGGGATCCCAACAGTTGACTCTGTTGGAGGCTGAAGTAAGTCTAACTGGGAATGAGTGGCAAAAGCACCCCATTGTGACTGGGCCAGAGGCTCCATGCGTCCTGGGCATAGACTACCTCCGGAAAGGGTATTTCAAAGACCCAAAAGGTTACAGGTGGGCTTTTGGAATAGCTGCCTTGGAAGCGGAGGAAATTGAACCATTGTCTAGTTTGCCTGGTCTCTTGGAGGACCCTTCTGTTGTAGGGTTGCTGAAGGTTGAAGAGCAACAGGTGCCAATTGCTACTACAACTGTGCACCGGCGGCAATACCGCACCAACAGAGACTCCCTGGTTCCCATCCACAAACTAATTCATCAACTGGAGGGTCAGGGAGTGATCAGCAGAACCCGCTCACCCTTTAACAGTCCCATATGGCCAGTGCGGAAGTCCAATGGAGAGTGGAGGCTGACGGTAGACTATCGTGGCCTGAATGAAGTCACACCTCCAATGAGTGCTGCCGTGCTGGATATGCTGGAACTTCAGTGTGAACTGGAGTCAAAGGCAGCCAAATGGTATGCCACAATTGATATTGCTAATGCATTTTTCTCGATCCCTTTGGCAGCAGAGTGCAGGCCACAGTTTGCCTTCACTTGGAGGGGCGTCCAGTACACCTAGAATTGACTGCCCCAGGGGTGGAAACACAGCCCCACCATCTGCCATGGACTGATCCAGACTGCACTGGAAAAGGGTGAAGCCCCAGAGCACCTGCAATACATTGATGACATCATTGTATGGGGCAACTCAGCAGAGGAAGTTTCTGAGAAAGGGAAGAAAATAATCCAAATCCTGCTGCAGGCTGGCTTTGCCATAAAACGAAGTAAGGTGAAGGGGCCTGCACAGGAAATCCAATTTTTAGGCATAAGGTGGCATGATGGGCGGCGTCAGATCCCGCTGGATATTATCAACAAAATAGCAGCCATGTCTCCACCAACCAACAAAAAGGAGACACAGGCCTTCCTAGGTGTTGTGGGTTTCTGGCGAATGCACATTCCGAATTACAGTCTGATAGTAAGCCCTCTCTACCATGTAACCCGGAAGAAGAATGATTTCAAATGGGGCCCTGAGCAATGACAAGCTTTTGAACAAATTAAACAAGAAATAGTTCATGCCGTAGCTCTTGGGCCAGTCCGGGCAGGACCAGATGTAAAAAATGTGCTGTACACCGCAGCCGGGGAGAATGGCCCTACCTGGAGTCTCTGGCAGAAAGCACCAGGGGAGACTCGAGGTCGACCCTTGGGGTTTTGGAGTCGGGGATACAGAGGATCCGAGGCCCGCTACACTCCAACAGGAAAGGAGATATTGGCAGCCTACGAAGGGGTTCGAGCTGCTTCAGAGGTGATTGGCACTGAAGCACAGCTCCTCTTGGCACCCCAACTGCCAGTGCTGGGTTGGATGTTCAAAGAGAGGGCTCCTTCTACACATCATGCAACTGATGCTACATGGAGTAAGTGGGTTGCACTGATCACACAACGGGCTCGAATAGGAAGCCCCAGTCGTCCAGGGATTCTGGAAGTGATCACAGACTGGCCAGAAGGGAAAGATTTCGGAATGTTGCCAGAGGAGGAGGTGACACGTGCTGAAGAAGCCCCACTGTATAATAAACTATCAGAAGATGAGAAGCCGTATGCCCTCTTCAGTGATGGGTCCTGTCGCATTGTGGGAAAGCATCGAAGGTGGAAGGCCGCTGTATGGAGTCCTACATGACGAGTTGCAGAAGCTGCTGAAGGAGAAAGTGAATCGAGCCAGTTTGCAGAGGTGAAAGCCATCCAGCTGGCCTTAGATATTGCTGAAAGAGAAAAGTGGCCAACGCTGTACCTCTATACCGACTCATGGATGGTGGCCAATGCCCTGTGGGGGTGGTTACAGCAGTGGAAACGGAGCAACTGGCAGCGTAGAGGCAAACCCATCTGGGCTGCCCCACTGTGGCAAGATATTGCTGCCCAGCTAGAGAAGCTGGTTGTAAAGGTACGTCATGTAGATGCCCACGTACCCAAGAGTCGGGCCACTGAGGAACATCAGAACAACCAGCAGGTAGATCAGGCTGCCAAGATTGAAGTGGCTCAGGTGGATTTGGACTGGCAGCGTAAGGGTGAATTATTTCTAGCTCGGTGGGCCCATGACACCTCAGGTCATCAAGGAAGAGATGCGACATATAGATGGGCCCGTGATCGAGGGGTGGACTTGAGCATGGACGCCATCTCACAGGTCATCCATCAATGTGAAACGTGCACTGCAATCAAGCAAGCCAAGTGGGTAGAGCCTCTGTGGTATGAAGGCCGATGGTTGAAATATAAATATGGGGAAGCATGGCAAATCGACTACATCACGCTCCCACAAACCCGCCAAGGCAAGCGTTATGTCCTTACAATGGTGGAAGCAACCACTGGGTGGCTGGAAACATATCCTGTGCCCCATGCCACTGCCCAGAACACTATTCTGGGTCTTGAAAAGCAAGTCCTGTGGCAACATGGCACCCCAGAGAGAATTGAGTCAGACAATGGGACTCATTTTTGGAACAACCTCATAGACACCTGGACCAAAGAGCATGGTATTGAGTGGGTGTATCACATCCCCTATCATGCACCAGCCTCTGGGAAAGTTGAAAGGTGCAGTGGGCTGCTAAAAACTACCCTGAGAGCAATGGGTGGTGGGACCCTCAAACACTGGGATATGCACTTAGCAAAGGCCACCTGGTTAGTTAACACTCGGGGATCTGCCAATCGAGCTGGCCCTGCCCAATCAAAATTCCCACGCCCAGTAGAAGGAGATAAAGTTTCTGTAGTGCACATGAAAAATATGTTGGGTAAAACAGTTTGGGTTATCCCTGCTTCAGGCAAAGGCAAGCCCATCTGCAGGATTGCTTTTGCTCAGGGACCAGGGTGCACTTGGTGGGTGATGAGAAAAGATGGGGAAGTCCGGTGTGTACCCCAAGGGGATTTGATTCTGGGTGAAAATAGCCAATAAATTAAATTGTATGATATTAATAGCGATATACTGTATCAATGGTATGACCATAAGAATCACCCAAAACTAATGAAGGATGGACTTTGAAACTGAACAAAGTGCCACGATGATGGAACTAGAACTGACTTCAACTGGTGCCCAGAAACTTTATCGAAAAATCACATCTTTGGCATCCAGACTGTGAGCATGGACCATACCAGATACACCGGCTGTGAAGACTCCGGATGCAGCGTGCAACAATCCAGCAGCATGCACCGTTGCTCCTGCTCTGAGAGACTGTAATGGCAGATGGAACCCAAAACCATGGACTAAATGAACTCGACAGACATTTTAGAGCGATAGCCCATAGAGTAAGGCAATGAGTTCTGTAAAATAAGCTGGGCATGATGTAGATGGTATGGAATAAGGGGTGGATAATGTCCTGGTTCTGGCAAGGATAGAGTTAATTTCCCAAGGAGCCAGGACAGGTGAGCCAAGCTGGCCCGGGGACTATTCCATACCATGTGACATCATGCTCACCATAAAAGGGGGCTAGTCGGGCAGGGGCGAGTTCGGTGTGTCGGCGTGGCTCCAGGACGGGTAGAGCGTCTGGTTGGTCGGTCGTGGGATCGGTAAATCGTTCTCTGTTATCACCCATTGTTACTATCTGTTATCAGCACTGTTGATTGTTTCCCTCTCCCTTGCTGTCCCAGTAAACTGCCCTTATCCCAACCCTCGAGGCTTTGCCGTTGTTTTTCCGTTCTCCTCCACATCCTGCCGGGGGAGGAGTGAGCGAGTGGCGTGTGGCACTTAGCTACCGGCTGGGGCTAAACCACGTCACAAACATAGTTTTAAAAAACTGATTCATATTTAATTGCTTATATCCTGCCAGGATAAGTAAAGCAGGCATTTGGTGAGATGAAACTGGCCAAATACACCGTCTAGACTCTGTTTCACTTCCAGACAAATTTGTAAAACTACGGAAATTTTATTCAAAGTGAAGGAGGAAGTTTAAACACATTAAAAATCTCTCTACTTTAAATTTATCCCTGGTTCAAGTAAAATGGGAAGCATTTCAATTTATAATGGATTTTGTGAGCAATGGCCCACATCTTCATTCATTTTTTAACATTAGTCAGAATTTTGGTAGTTACATTTCTTGACAGAGCTCTCTTAATGATTCATGTATTTTAGTGCACTGAGAATTCTGCAGCTAAATCAGTGTTCTGCCTTGAATACTCAAAAATTAGTAGATGTGTTGGTAATTTTCAGAGAGGGAGCTGGTACAGTAAACTGTATTTCTGTGCTATGTGATGTCCTTCTAGGTAGCATGACCCTGTGCCTGCTAATATATTCAAATCTGTACAACTAGCCAATGTCAGTGCTGTCGGAGATCTTTTCAGTAGTTTACATGAAGTAAACTAGTTCCTCAGGCATTCTCATAACAATTGCTACTAAAAGTGACATCCTTATGAATCTGCACCACTACTACTTTGAACAGTTTCCTGGAGGCTGAAAGTTGAGACAAATGGTGATGCAGTTCAAATGAAGCCTTCAGTAATTCTGCCTGTTCTGTCCTGTTCAGCAAAGGGGTGCTTAGAGCTAGTCTTTAAGGTCATCAGTTTGGCACCTTTAAGACAGAAGCAAAGATAGTTATCCTATATATGTAAGATGTCACAACTGTAATGCCCTGTAGCTATGGTAAATGTTCTCAGAACCCTTCAGAGTTTAAAAATCTTTGTAAAATATATTTTAAAAATTTTGCTTGCATTATTTCAAATAAGGAGATCAGTATCATCTGACATGTACACAAAGTTATTTGATAGCATCTCAGTGTCTTTGAGTTTTATTGGGTGTCTGTCCTGGTTTCAGCTGAGAGGATTGATTTTCTTCATAGTAGCTAGTGTGGGGATATGTTTTGGATTTGTGCTGGAGACAGCATTGATAATATAGAGATGTATCTATTGTTGAGCAGTGCTTACACGGGGCCAAGGCCTTTTCTGCTTCTCGCACTGCCCTGCCAGCAGGATGGCTGGGGGTGCACAAGAAGTTGGGAGGAGACACAGACAGGACAGCTGACCCAAACTGACCAAAGGGATATTCCATACCATATGACGTCATGCTCAGTTTATAAGGAGCTTGGGGGAAGGGGGGTGGGGTGGCAGCATTCGGAGCGGTGGCGTTTGTCTTCCCAAGTAACCATTACGTGTGACGGACCCTGCTTTCCTGGAGATGGCTGAACACCTGTCTGCCCATGGGAAGTGGTGAACGAATTCCTTGCTTTGCTTTGCTTGTGCATGCGGCTTTTTGCTTTACCTATTAAACTGTCTTTATCTCAACCCACGAGTTTTCTCACTTTAACTTTTCCAATTCTCTCCCCCATCCCAATGGAGGGGAGTGAGTGAGCGGCTGCGTGGTGCTCAGCTGCCGGCTGGGGTAAAACCATGACAGTGTCCAAGAACATAAACACACATGATTTACTACCATCACCTGATACATTCTAATAGCCTCTAACTGAAATTGTTATCTTACTTTAGGATGGATGTAATAGCTATAGAATAATATTTGGTTCCTATCTGGCAGAGACTTTGTTTCCTTGGTAAGAGTTTTTGCAATAATAAAAAATGCTAGGCATTACAGACTGTGCTTTGAAAGCAGATAATTATTTGATCTCATTTACAGTGTTTCTTGCAAGAGTCTAATAAAAATTTATCTCAAGTGCTACATGATGTTATTGACTTGCCTTCCAAGAGATGATATCCATTACTTTTATTTTATTTAAATAGACTCAGAATTATGACGTCAGGCAGGCATTGTGCAGGCAAAAGATTAGGCACATTTTTCTCTCAAGCACACTAGCAATGAATTCTCACATGGTCCATTAGAACACCCTGCCTGTAAACATGTTGCAAAAGTCATCTTACTGCATCTCAACTACAGCCTTATCTATTATTTCTGGTTCTGCATTCCCTCCACAGCTTGACTACTGCTCTTCAGACTTAATTGTCAGCACACCTTGACATATCACACCCATTTCTGAGAGTACGTTGGTCATTCCCTTGACCAGAAGTGGTAGCAGATAATGGAGTGAAAGGATGGATCAAAGATAATTTTCAGAAAAGAATGGAAGGGACTGCCAGCATTTCACTGACTAGTTGCGGAGGCGGTGGTTATAAGACCTTCAGGCTTGGCCTTAGAAAATATTATACCATAGAAGTATCTATGACCCAATGAGCAGAAATTATCTAAGCATCTCCTTTGTCACACTGAAGTATAAAAGGAAGACTGGAAGACTGTGCGTGCTTGCACGTGAGGGAGTAAACGGGTAAGACTTAGACTTGTGGAGCAAAAAGGAAAGACATCTCTTATAAAGCAGAGGAGTAGTGTTGTTTGCTACCAAGCAAATCTGTTGGAGGCATGAGTGAAGAAAGATCTATCATTTAGAGTACTATTTATCCACTCCTTCTTTGAGTACTAAATTAATCCCTGTGTGGTTGATGCTGTTCTGCCTGGGATGCAAGCTGTGAAATAAAGAATCAGTGACCTATCTAAGTCACTCCTGCTTAGTAAAGATCACATGCTCTTTTCTTTACTGCATGTATTTTAGTATACGTATATTTACTAATGCAAGGCTATTAGAAAAAACAGGAGTAAAACTACAATAAATATTCTCTGCAGTTTGAATTTTACACACGTTTCTCTCCTTGTCTGAAATTATGATTCAAAATTGCTGTGCTATTTAAGCCACTAAACAACAGTAATATTCCGTACTAGAAATGGCTAAATTTCCATGAGAACTAATATCCACACCATGTGCTTTCCTAACATTATCTTCTGGGGCTTTAGCAGAGTCTACAAGTACAAAGATTAATAGCAATCTAATTTAGTAACAAAGTTACAAGGAAAGCCTCATGATTGTTTACAAACAGTTTTTTCAAAACTTTTTTTACTCCTTGATTAACACTCATTCAAATAAACACTACAGCAGTATTACTCCTGTAAAGAAAACCTTTTATGTATCATAAAAGGTTTGTAATATGTGTCTAGAATAGCAATTGAGGTTGTTGGATTTCTGAACATTAGTTTAAAAAGCTTCATATAAAACATAGGGCTTTTTTCTCATTCTAGTGGCAGATTAAATCAGAATGGAGTTATTATCTCTCTAAACTATTTGCCAAACTGCAAATACAATCTACAATTGCAAACTACAGTCTTAAAAATTTTTTTTAAAAAAGATTAAAACATCACCACAGAAATAATGCACTTCTAAGTCTATTGCCAAGCATCAATCTGCTCTGTAATTGCCCTCTGCCATTTTTGCAGTTGCTGCAGACCAAATTCAAAGTAGCTAGCCACAAAGGGCAAATCACAGGGAGACCTGATTAGTAATCAGAGGTGATGATCAGTGAGAATGGCAGAAGAGGCATTAAACTGTGCTAAATCATTAAGGAAAGACATACAGACACTGAAATGTGGGCAATGTGGGAAAGAAAATACAAGAAAAGCCCATGATACTAAAAATCTTTTCAACTATAGCATCTTGTTGTGGTCTAACCCCAGCCGGCAACAAAGAATCACACAGCCACTCACTCACTTGCCCCCCCTCAGTGGGATGCAGGAGAGAATTGGAGGGATAAAAGTGAGAAAACTAGTGAGTTGAGATAAAGACTGTTTAATAAATAAAGCAACAGCCGCATGCATAAGCAGAGCAAAACCAGGAATTCATTCACCACCTCCCATGGGCAGGCAGGTGTTCAGCCATCTCCAGGAAAACAGGGCTCCATCACACATAACGGTTACTTGGGAAGACAAACGCCATCACTCCAAACGTCACTCTCTCCCTTCTTCTTCCCCCAGCTTTATATGCTGAGCGTAGACATCATATGGTATGGAATGTCCCTTTGGTCAGGTGGGGTCAGCTGTCCCAGCTGTGTCTCCTCCCAACTTCTTGTGCACCCCCAGCCTACTCGCTGGTGGGGTGGTGTGAGAAGCAGAAAAGGCCTTGGCTCTGTAACCACTGCTGAGCAGTAACTAAAACATCCCTGTGTTATCAACACTGTTTTCAGCACAAATCCAAAACATAGTCCAGTGCTAGCTACTATGAAGAAAATTAACTCTACCCCAGCCAAAATCAGCACACATCTGTATTTAAAGACCACCTAGTGAGTAAAAACCTGGCAGATAAGTAATCAGTACTTTAGTATTCTTCTCATCATTTCAGTCACTTTCTTCTCGCATCCCCATTATTTTCCAAAATATTTTCTTTTTACCTGCTTCATTTACTTACTTCCTTTCTTTTGACTTGTGAACTGACGGGAAGTGTGAGATTGACAGATACAGTGACTGAAATCCATATTAGTCTTTCCAATAGGCACAGCATGGGCAGGAACTGAAGAAAATTTCTCCTTGCTACTGCCTGCCAGTTAGTTGCATCTGTGTTGCAGACAAATCAAATCTCCTAGAAAGTGAGAAAGTTTCACTCCATTAGTCAAGCTAATTCTTTAAACCACAGCTAAGGAAGGCAAAGTATTTGCTGTAAATATGGTGATAACTAGCATTTTCTGGATTCAGTTAAAATAAAACCTATGTATGAAGAGAGATGTTAAGGTGATAGATGTGTTCAATGCAGAATGAGACTAACTGTATACAGGCAACAGTCATCCCTCCAAATTAAAAAATGATCTTTAACCTTGTCATGAATGTAGTGCAAAACCTGATGCAGGCTTTTGGAGCATGGCAAGATATTCTGTGATGAATATGAATTCTATGATTATATGTCCGAGATGTCCAAGCATCCAGGGATCAGGCTAGGAAATCTAAAGCCCTGGTAGAATTCTATGTGGCCAGGGATGTCAAGGGTAACAAAAAAGCTTCTATAGGTATGTCAGTGATAAAAGGAGGACGAGGGAAAACGTGGGCCCTCTCCAGAAGGAAACGGGAGACCTGGTTACCTGGGATATGGAGAATGTTGAGGTACTCAATGACTTTTTTGCCTCAGTCACCATTGGCAAGTGCTCTAGCCACACCGCCCAAGTCGCAGGAGGCAAAGGCAGGGACCGGGAGAATGAAGAACCACCCACTGTAGGAGAAGATCAGGTTCAAGACCATCTCAGGAACCTGAAGGTGCACAAGTCCATGGGACCTGATGAGATGCATCTGCGGGTCTTGAGGGAACTGGCGGATGAAGTTGCTATGCCACTGTCCATCATATTTGAGAAGTCATGGTAGTACGCTGAAGTTCCCACTGACTGGAAAAGGGGAAACATAACCCCCATTTTCAGGAAGGAAAAAAAGGAAGACGCAGGGAACTACAGGCCGGTCAGTCTCACCTCCATGCCTGGCAAGGTCATGGAGTAGATCCTCCTGGAGACTATGTTCAGGTACATGGAAAATAAGGAGGTGATTGGTGACAGCCAACACGGTTTCACTAAGGGCAAATCGTGCCTGACAAACTTGGTGGCCTTCTGTGATGGGGTTACAGCACTGGTGGATAAGGGAAGAGCAACTGATGTCA
The DNA here is from genome assembly GCF_011004875.1 of Balearica regulorum gibbericeps. Classification (NCBI taxonomy): domain Eukaryota; kingdom Metazoa; phylum Chordata; class Aves; order Gruiformes; family Gruidae; genus Balearica; species Balearica regulorum. The sequence goes on along the minus strand of NC_046188.1, from coordinate 46,664,768 downwards.
TCTACCTGGACAATTCCAGGGATGGGGCATCCACAACTTCACAGGGCCTCACCAGTGCCTCACCACCCTCACAGTGAAGAATTTCTTCCTTATATCTAATCTAAATCTACCCTCCTTCAGATTAAGGCCATTGTCCCTTGTCCTATCATTACTTACCATTGTAAATAGTCCCTCTCCATTTTTCCTGTAGGCCCTCTTCGGGTACTGGAAGGCTGTCATAAGTTCTCCCCGGAGCCTTCTCTCCTCCAGGCTGAACGACCCCAACTCTCTCAGCCTGTCTTCATAGTAGAGCTACTCCAGCCATGTGATCATCTTCGTGGCCCTCCTCTGGACTCATTCCAACAAAGTAGACACACTGAAATGTGCCTCTTCCCAAGTGACATAGAAAGCTCAAAACACCACCTGTCATTCCAGGTAAGATTATTAGATGCAAGCTATATGCATCATTTAAAATCATTAGCATAAAATCAATAGCTCTAGGAAATAATTACAGTTTTCACCATGACCTTGTCCCTCATGGTACTTCATCCTCAAGGGTTATTTAATTAAGGCATAAGGATAGTTTTGCTTAGTGAGTCTGCATGAAATTTAACTGACATATAGATATTGCAAGACTCTCTCTCCTCCATTCTGAAAAACCCTTTACTTCCTTAGCCTTGATTCCAGCTAAAGGCCACTAGAAACCTGACAGTGTGACTGTGATAACAAATAGCTTCAACTTGTGGTAAGTAATATTTAGGAAACGTTTCTAGTTATAACAGTAGTGAAGCACTAGAATGAAGAGCTTACCAAAAGGATTAAAAAGGATGTGAAATTTCCTTTGCTAGTTACCTTTAAGAATAAATTTAACTGTCATTTATATCCTACCTTGGGATAGTGCAGGTTTATGTACTCTGTATTGCTCAAGATGGGTGAACAGAGCAACATCCTGAAGTCACTTCCAGCCCTATCTTTGAATAATTTATCTTTAATAAATAAATAGCTTTCTGTAATCACCTAATCCAGTTCTACTTTAGTTGTCTCTCTATGATCCCAGGGTCCATCCAAAATGTATGAAAATCAAAAGCTGTTCTTTTTTAACTGCCAGATTTATAAGCTTCCCTTATGATAGAAAATGGAGGCATTTTCCTTTATTCCTGGGCACCAACACTATCAATAAAACCTCTGAATTCAAACCTCAGCTGAGACTTGATGATCATTTATTTACTGATTTAATTCAAATGTTGTCAATGACGGCTTTCTAAGTCCCTCTACTCTGAACAGATGGGCTCTCTAACTAAGGTTTAATACATAGGACTAAGATCTGCGTGTCTATTTCTAGTCTTAAAACTAGGACAGACTCATTTTGTGTCCTTGAGAAAGTCACTTAACCTTTCTCAGTTCCTCAGTTTCCCCAGAAAATGTAATTGACTCTTTTTATTTCCAGGACATAATAGAGCACACTGTTGACAAAAAGAACTTTTTCAATAGTATCTGAGCTCTCACAGAGGATTTGTTCTTACCAGATTTCTAGCATAAGTTTTTCAGTTTAAGACACTTGAAAAGTTTAAGGAACTCAAGAACTTTCCCAAAGTATAGCCACTATGAGACATCTAGAACTTTAGAACAAAATGGCCGAGATTGATACACATTTCAAGAGAAAATATTTGAATACCATTGGAAATTTAAAATTATAAAAATGGAATGAAATTTTGAACAGGAGAATATTGGCCTCAAAAGAAGGAGTCTTTAAAGACCAGGGCTGAACCTCTACATCTGCAATTGTGAATCAGTTGCAGTGGGATGAAGGAGCTTGAGCTGGGAGAAGGGACGTAATAACTACTCCGTTACTGTTACACCAGGGAGCAGTCTTAGAAAAGAGGAAGAGAAGAACCTTTCAGTGTTAGTGTATAGAGGGAAAAAAAAATAAAAAAAATTACTTAGATCAATTTTGGTTCTTGTGGTTATCCTGAGATGAAAGCCCTGGAGGCAGAGCACTGCTGTGTTCCCCAGAGCATAATTCTGTGACTGCAGTAGGCAATGACTGCAGAAAGAGAAAAAATTCTCTTTCTTCTTTTAACTGACCTTTGGGTCTTTCTATCAACGTGGTCTGATTCCACAAGCTCTCAGAGGGACGATGTAGAATTTGAGCTGGAAAACATGAGGTTCAAATTAGGGCAACATAATAAAAAAGTGCAATTGTGTACCAGATTTCAATTGCCAACAGCTATGATGCCATTGTTTTAGAGATCATCCAAAACTGTTCAGCAGCATTTAAATTAAAACCTAGTCCTGAATGACAAATACAGTATAAGGCTGGCTACTAGCTCTTTTTATTTAATGCAGACTGTCACCAGCAAGGCTGATTTCCCTGCTCTGCTCTGTCTTCGCAATGAGACTTAATAAATACTGACAGCGATTACACAGAAATAAGATTTTACACTGGCCCAATTCAATCCTCAGAATGGATAAGATGCTTAATATGCTACAACCATTACAGAGAAGGCTAATTTTGAAATATGGCCTGTCTCAGGTGAAAGCTATGACACTCTATATACATGCAGTACTGTGACATGAGAGATTGTCTGAAATTCTCTCCCTTACCTGTAGCCAAATTGTAGCCTTTACATTCTGGTTCACAAGAGCTACAATATGAGCTGATATGTCCTCTGCTGCGAGCTGCAGTCTCTTTTATGTTCCCTGTGGACTCCTCCATTTCCAGGAAATTCACAATTGGCCAATTACCCTTCTAGACACTTTTTACCACCAGAGACACTGATGTCATACAGGATCTAGGGAAACCTTCTTGGGAAAGATAGAAGGTACTTTACTGTGATTTTTTTTAATACTTGGCTGTTATACCTATTTTGTTACTAGTCTTTTAAATCAGATGCTTTGTCATGGTGGGGAAACTTATAATCATGAAAAAACATTTCTATCATTCACCAGAAGCACTGTTTTCAGTAATTTTTTTATAGTTGCATATATTAATAGGGCTGCACATCTTTTTTAGAAAACTAGTTACAGTTGTACCTGCAAATGAGGTCACTGTGCAAGTATAATAGAGAATTGCATATGCGATGGGTAATTTTCACATACACCTCTATTGAATTCCTCCTATCTACATCTGAGAGCATTTAAATGAGGTACACAATTGTGCACTCTGAATTATCATATCTTTCTTTTATATAAAATATCATCAGTAGTATAGAAACAGACTTTAATTGCTAATCCTTAAGTACATTTGATGGCTAGTATGTGTCCTGGTTTTGGCTGTGATAGAGTTAATTTTCTAGCTAGCACTGGACTGTGTTTTGGATTTGTGCTGAAAACAGTGTTGATAACACAGGGATGTTTTAGTTACTGCTCAGCAGTGGTTACAGAGCCAAGGCCTTTTCTGCTTCTCACACCACCCCACCAGCGAGTAGGCTGGGGGTGCACAAGAAGTTGGGAGGAGACACAGCTGGGACAGCTGACCCCACCTGACCAAAGGGACATTCCATACCATATGATGTCTACGCTCAGCATATAAAGCTGGGGGAAGAAGAAGGGAGAGAGTGACGTTTGGAGTGATGGCGTTTGTCTTCCCAAGTAACCGTTATGTGTGATGGAGCCCTGTTTTCCTGGAGATGGCTGAACACCTGCCTGCCCATGGGAGGTGGTGAATGAATTCCTGGTTTTGCTTTGCTTGTGCATGCGGCTGTTGCTCTATTTATTAAACAGTCTTCATCTCAACTCACTAGTTTTCTCACTTTTATCCCTCCAATTCTCTCCTGCATCCCACTGAGGGGGGCAAGTGAGCAAGCGGCTCTGTGATGCTTAGTAGCCGGCTGGGTCAGGAACAGCAGGAAACACACATACTGAGGAAAGGAGGATATTCTGAAGCCTGGGGAGCTGTTGGAGGCTAAGGTATCATTAAGTGGTACACACTATAATACAAATATTAAGTAATAAACCCAGCTGACCTTCAATTTACTGATAATTCAATCTGACAGGAATTTTCTGGTATGGCTGGCAAGGTGACATTGATTTATTTTAGGCACAAAACCTGAACTCCTGATTTAGGACTGTATTGAATTCAGGTCTTATATTATCAAACAAAGGGAGTAGAGAGGAGTAAGAACTCATTTTTATAGTTAACTGAGACATGGCTGACATATTGCTTAAAAACATGAATTATAGAAGTCATTAAAAAAAAACAGTTGGAGGCTTATTACTTGAATGCTCAAGCAGCTCAAGTAAAAAAATTGATAGCGAAGATAAAATAGCAACTAAACAAAGAAACTGAAAGTAATGAGGAATGTCAGGAACAGGAGAAATTTTCCAGAGGAAAGAGGCTGAAATCAAGAAATCCTCATTTAGGCAAGCAGAAGAGTACGAAATGCTAGCAATATATTTGTACAAATACCCTCAAAAGTCACTCACAAACTTTCTGAAGTCCTATGTCTGTGAGTGTATAAATTGCTTTCCCTGTAATTTCAATGTTTGAGTGACTAATTTTGCTGAGTATTTATCAAACAAATTTGACTTCCTAGCAGGTAAACAAATTTCACTGAAGTAAAGAAGCTATTCCTCACATAATGTACATCCAAACAAGAAAGAAAATCCAGTCAAAATTGTTCACTGGAAATATTTGCAAGGAGACATGATCTGTTTGAAGATAAAGTTTAGAATAAGTTTAATAATTTTTAATCTATATTTTCTGAAAACTTTTTTAAATTTTTAAAGTAGATTCCTCTAATACCTTTCATTTGTAACAAAGCATTTCTTAAAACAGAATTTGTAAAAATAATGAAAAAGAGATAGAAGTTCTGATGTATGATTGCATCTGTTTTTCTGGGCCTGATTTTCATACTCTTGATTTTGTTAAATCCCTCCGTAACTTCTAACTGCAGTGGTGTTTTTCCTTTCTTACATAAGTTAACTTGGGGGAAAATGAAGTTCTGTATGGGACTGAAACCGTGTGTCAATGTACACGGATTTCATAAAACTTAAGCAGTATCCACACAGATAAATGCATATGTGTGCGTGTGTATATACACCTATCTTAGACAGTTCTGCATTACTTCTATATACATTTTACTGTTCCATGCTGTTCCCTTACTGCATAAACAAGAGTTAAGCATACACATGCACCTGAATTTTCCAAGTGTTATTTGCCCAGATCCCTGTCCAGAACTGAAGGAAGCGCCTCAGTATGAAAACTTTTTTACAGCACCAGTAGACGCCTCACTAGCATGTATTTTGGGACAATCCCTCCACACAGCCTCTCCTAATGATCTAAAAGCCTAAAACCAAGCAGCCAAGGGGATTTGTGTACTATGTTAAACCTTTAATACAAGCCAAATGCTGTGTCAGCACCAATTCTAGTTACTCTCTTTGGTGCTATTAGATACACATGGTGAGACTTCATTCCCATCATGTTTATAGTTTCAGCATTGCCTAAGGAGGTTATAAAAACTAGTCGTGCCTGTGTAATTCTTGTGGCACGGCTAAAAGAATAGCCCTCAACTCTGAGAATGATCTCTTGTTGTAAAGCAATAATGCACTATCATTCATTCCTTTCTTTTCTGGCTACATTAAATAACACTGGTGTTTAGACATAATTCATAATATGTAGATGTTCAGTGAGAGAGAAAGAGGGAAGTTCACTCAGTGTGACTGAAAATTCAAACACAAAGATACAGATATGAAAATTACCATCCTACACCCTGCTCCTCCCTGATTTGAAATTTGTTGAAATTGTCAAACCTCAATAGTTTCTCTCAGAGGTGGTAGCCCCTGACAGGTGGGCAGATTAATTTCTGAGCACGAAGGTGTCATGTATTTTTCACTGAGGTAGAAAAGGAAGATCAAATGAGAGTTTAGGTTGACTTGGAAATGGCAAGGTGGTACAAATCAGGATTTTATACGCCTTTTTCAGTTTTACGGTGTAGCTCTTCAATAACTACCATTGACACAAGATACTATTTAACGTGAATAATGGTATCACTGTTTGTAGTATAACATAGAAACAACGCCATTTAGTGGCATTTACACAATCCAGCTGACTATTTAATTTTTTGTTATAAGAGATGTAGCTTAATGTTAACAAAATGGTAAAGTGATTGTCTGGTAACTGGAGCAGATATCTTCTGACTCTGAAGACATCTACTGCAGACTTTACCAAAGACTTTATGGTTGTATCTAGAAGTGATTATATGTCATAGCTTGTACGTTGTCCTAGTCATGAAATTGGATGGAACTCTGATGGGATTCACCTCTCTCAAAGGGGGAAGAAGATCTTTGCCCAGGAACTAGCAGGGCTGCTCGACAGAGCTTTAAACTAGTCTCAAAGGGGGAGGGGGATAACATCAGGCTTGCCAGCGACATGTTGTGGGACGACATGCCCAGGTTGGAGGGACGAGGTGCAGGTGAGAGCCCTCAGCCTATTGCTGAGAGACTTGCTGGATGGACTGCAGCACGCTCAAAGCCTAGAGGAGATGTGCCAGGGGCTCCAAACGCAACAGGAACCAACAGGGAAACACTGGGAATATTCATCAAAAGAATTCGTGCCACCCCAGCCAATAAGTCAGCCTCATCGGGGGCACAACTGAAATGCCTCTATGTGAACGCATGGAGCATGGGGAATAACCAAGAGGAGCTGGAGACGTGCGTGTGCCTGCAAGGCTATGACCTTATTGGCATTACAGAGACGTGGTGGGATAGCTCCTGTGACTGGAGTGTTGGGATGGGAGGGTACAGGCTCTTTAGGAAGGACAGGCAGAGCAGGCAAGGAGGGGGCATCACCCTCTACATCAATGACCAGCTAGAGTGCATGGAGCTCCACCTGGGGATGGATGAGGAGCTGACCGAGAGCTTATGGGTCAGGACTAAAGCGAGTGCTGGAGCAGGGGACGTAACAGCAGGGGTCTGCTACCGGCCACCTGACCAGAGAGACCGAGCAGATGAAGCCCTCTACAGGCAGATAGGAGCAGCCTCACACTCACAAGCCCTGGTCCTTATGGGGGGACTTCAACCACCCTGACATCTGTTGGAGGGACAACACAGCTGAGCGCAAGCAATCCAGGAAGTTCCTGGAATGTGTCGATGACAACTTTCTCCTCCAAGTGATAGAGGAGCCCATGAGGAGAGGTGCCATGCTGGACCTTATTCTCACCAATAAGGAGGGCCTGGTAGGGGACGTCAAGCTCAAGGGCAGCCTTGGCTGCAGTGACCACGAAATGGTGGAGTTCAAGATCCTCAGGGCAGCGAGGAGGGCACACAGCAAGCTCACTACCCTGGACTTCAGGAGAGCAGACTTTGGCCTCTTCAGGGATCTGCTTGGTAGAATACCATGGGACAATGCCCTGGAAGGAAGAGGGGCCCAAGACAGCTGGCTAATATTCACGGGTCACCTCCTCCAAGCTCAGGAGCGATGCATCCCAACAAAGAGCAAGTCAGGCAAAAACACCAAGAGGCCCCCATGGATGAACAAGCAGCTCCTGGGCAAAGTCAAACAAAAAAAGGAAGCCTACAGAGGGTGGAAACAAGGGCAGGTAACCTGGGAGGAATACAGAGAAATTGTCCGAGAAGCAAGGGATCAGGTTAGGACAGCCAAAGCCTTGATAGAAATAAATCTGGCCAGGGATGTTAAGGACAACAAGAAAAGCTTCTATAGGTATGTTAGTGATAAAAGGAACACTAGGGAAAATGTGGGCCCTCTCCAGAAGGAAACGGGCGACCTGGTTACCCAGGATATAGAGAAGGCTGAGGTACTCAACGACTTCTTTCCCTCAGTCTTCACTGGCAAGTGCTTGAGCCACACTGCCCAGGTCACAGAAGGCAAAGGCAGGGACTGGGAGAATGCAGAACCACCCACTGTAGGAGAAGATCAGGTTCAAGGAACCTGAAGGTGCACAAGTCCAGGGGACCTGATGAGTTGCATCCGCAGGTCTTGAGGGAACTGGCGGATGAAGTTGCTATGCCACTCTCCATCATATTTGAGAAGTCATGGCAGTCCGGTGAAGTTCCCACCGACCGGAAGAGGGGAAACATAACCCCCATTTTCAAGAAGGGAAAAAAGGAAGACGCAGGGAACTACAGGCCGGTCAGTCTCACCTCCATGCCTGGCAAGGTCATGGAGCAGATCCTCCTGGAGACTATGTTCAGGTACATGGAAAATAAGGAGGTGATTGGTGACAGCCAACATGGTTTCACTAAGGGCAAATCGTGCCTGACAAACTTGGTGGCCTTCTGTGATGGGGTTACAGCACTGGTGGATAAGGGAAGGGCAATTGACATCATCTACCTGGACTTGTGCAAAGCATTTGACACTGTCCCGCGTGACATCCTTGTCTCTAATTTGGAGAGACATGGATTTGATGGATGGACCACTCGATGGATAAGGAATTGGCTGGATGGTCTCACTCAAAGAGTTGTTGTCAACAGCTCAATGTCCAAGTGGAGAACAGTGATGAGTGGTGTTCCTCAGGGGTCAGTACTGGGACCAGCACTGTTCAACATCTTTGTTGGTGACATGGACAGTGGGATCAAGTGCACCCTCAGCAAGTTTGCTGATGACACCAAGCTGTGTGGTGTGGTCGACACGCTGGAGGGAAGGGATGCCATCCAGAGGGACCTTGACAGGCTGGAGAGGTGGGCCCGTGTGAACCACATGAAGTTCAGCAAGGCCAAGTGCAAGGTCCTGCATGTGGGTCAGCGCAATCCCAAGCACGACTATAGGCTGGGCGAGGAATGGATTGAAAGCAGCCCCAAGGAGAAGGACTTGGGGGTATTGGTTGATGAGAAGCTCAACATGAGCCAGCAGTGTGCGCTTGCAGGTCAGAAAGCCAACCATGTCCTGGGCTGCATCAAAAGAGGTGTGACCAGCAGGTCGAGGGAGGTGATCCTGCCCCTCTACTCCGCTCCTGTGAGACCCCACCTGGAGTACTGCGTCCAGCTCTGGGGGCCCCAGTACAGGAGAGACATGGAGCTGTTGGAGAGAGTCCAGAGGAGGGCCACGAAGCTGATCAGAGGGCTGGAGCACCTCTCCTAAGAGGACAGGCTGAGAGAGTTGGGGTTGTTCAGCCTGGAGAAAAGAAGGCTCCAGGGAGATCTAATTGCAGCTTACCAGTACCTGAAGGGGCCTGCAGGAAAGATGGTGAGGGACTGTTTATCAGGGAGTGTAGTGACAGGACAAGGGGTAATGGGTTTGAGCTGAAGGAGAGTCGATTTAGATTAGATGTTAGAAAGAAATTCTTTACTGTTAGAGTGGCAAGGCACTGGAACAGGTTGCCCAGAGAGGTTGTGGATGCCCATAGCAGGGGGATTGGAACTAGACGATCTTTAAGGTCCCTTCCAACCCAAACCATTCTATGATTTATTTTGCAAATCAGTTTTGGAATGCTTAGTCAGACCTATGGTAAGTAATTATTGATTTAAATTAAAGCAGAAATTTTACATGCAAATCAAAACTAAATTAGTTGGTTGCTCATAGATAACTTTCTTCTCCCTTCATACAGATGGTGATCAGAAAGTGAGAAAGAAAAAAGAATGAGAAAAAGGTGTAAGACATATTATACTTGCTTTCAAAGTAACAAACACCTCAGAAGAGATTAAAAGTCCTGCTTCTTTTATCATTTACTATGTATTTTCTGTACTAGCCACACTTATGCCCACTTCTATGTAACTTAACAAAACCCTTAGAATGGAGGTGTTGTGCCCACTCCGAATGACTGTGTATATGAAACAGGCACAAAAAGGCAAAATTGATTACAGAAGAATAGAGGAGGTGGCAGATTTTAGGTGTATGTACATTGTGAGTTCACATGAAAAAAAACCCCCTCAACTAGCCTTTTTGTGCCTGTACATGAATTCGTATTTCATATATGTAGGAGAAAGAATAAAACCGCAAGTCTTTTGACTTGTCAGAACTATTCTTCAATTTGTACTTCATTTTTTTAGGGAAGAATAAGACCCCATTCATTTATATTTTTTTGAACAGTCTTATCTGTTCTGATCCTGAGCAGTACCATTTATTTTCTGTGCAATACAGACTGTACAATTTGACCTAGTCGCAGTGTATCTAAAACCAGAGTCTAAATGAATGCTATCACATTCACTAACCCACCTTGCAGATGAGGAACAGATTCTAAATATTTTATTCAAATTATTTTCTGAGACTGTCATTGTCCCAGAAGGGAGCATTTCCACTTCTGCCTACAGCTCCAAATTGTAAATGCTTATCATGGTTTCTTGTGCTTCTGAACTGACAGTCCTGAACAATGGACTCTCTGTACAAAACCCAGAATCACTACAAGCTTTTCTCCTAAGCAGCTACTTATGAAGTGCCATGGTCTAAAAATTACACCTCTGCAGGGTATAGAATTAGTTGATTTTATTAGCTGTTCCATCCCTAGTCTTTTGCCTGACAATGCTAAATTGTGTAACAATCAGTTTTAGTTACTCTGGTGTGGCCTGAAAGTCAAAGATTATTTCCTTAGAAACTGGTTTCAAAACTATGAAATCCTGTCCTAAAGCAACCATCTGGGGGAATCTTTCTGATTCTTTCTGATCTGAGCTGAATTAAATTGATGATCAAGCTGAAACCTGCTTCACACTCCTGCCTATAGACATAAGGGAACAGGATTAACTTGATTTTGTTGATTTTTTTATTTCTGGATTATGTCAGATTTTCATACATGTATGATAAGTTAATGTTGTATCTAATCACAGGCATGGTGGCACCTAGATATATGTCCACTCAACATAAAATTTCCCATGATTGTATAGAATAAGTAAAAGGAAAGTCTGTCTGTCTTTTCTATTTTCCTACTGCTTATATCACTAATTGATAACATATGTAAGGTTCTATTCCCCTAGAGGAGATGCTAAAAAGCAGATAACTAGTTTTATCAAACATGAATTTTAATGCAACATCTTAGCACTCACCTCATATGCTGTTGTATTAATTACATCAATATGCACCACATCTCTGAGTCAAGCATTTTATACTTTGGGGAATTTTATTTTGAAGCACACTGCCTTTGGTACATGTTTTGGTTTGGGTTTTTTTCCTGGATAAAAAGTGATCATCTGTTCTTTAGCCTGTATGCTAATATTCTAAGAATCAGCATTAAAGAACAGTCCATGAAAACATGGGTCCCAGGGTATGTCTCGTTTCTTGCAAGAAAAAAACACCAAAAAGTAGAGAATCCGATGATAAATTGACTAGATAACATTTATATCTCTCCATTTATTAAAAAAATAAAGTTAAATTAAAAACTCAAAGATTTCTCCAGATATTTATACTGTGTTTTGCATTTTGTAATATAGTATATTTTTTACAATATAAAGATTTCAAATTGTTCTGTGCTACTTTTTTTAAAACACCCAACATCATTGAGCCTTAATTAGATCCTCCTTCTCATTTTTGTTACACTGAAAGGTATTAAATACAAATTCAGATCCCACTGAGGTCTATTTTGGCTATAGATTTAAATTTAGCTAAATCATACTGTCTATAAACATATAAAATCTTTGTGCCACAACACTAGATGAGAGGACTCCTTAAGAGTCTTTTCAAACTAACACATTATCCAGACAAGAAAAATGAGTGTATTTGCACTTATAGACTTGGAGATGCATGAAAGAATCATAATACAACATAATTATACCTTTGTCCATAGTAGCTTTGCAAATGCATTTCATTCCTGACTGTCATTGCCCTCAGTTTTTCTGCACCATGGTTCCCAGGCACCTGTGTACCCTAATGCTAACTTACTGAATTTACTTTCAAAGCAAAAACTACCATTCATACTGAACTCTTCACAACAAAGGATAGTACTAGGAAAGGTCACAAAATTCATTTTCTCTTATGACCTAAGTATGTGTCCAAATATGAAAGACTAGTGCATTTCATTTGCTTCTCAGGTATTTTTAGTTGTTTTTCTTCCACCAGAAGAGCTAAATAATCATGTCTCCAACCATTCATTCTGACAGGTCTTTAATAAATGCATACAGATGAGGGAACAAATGACAGATAAGAGATTTAAGAAAATATTTTTTGAAGGAATACTATTTATTTTGTGGTCTTTGAAGACCATCTGACAGCAATTCACAATGCATGGCAGGCCTTACTAGCAGCAGTATAAAGAGAGCAAAGGGATTCTGAACATATGGCTGGAAAGGAACAACTGTACACTTAGGAAGGTTGACCTTTAGCCAGTAGAATAGTTATAGATCTTTAGAAGGAACTGGGTAAAAATGGTTCATACATTTCTTCACAGAAGTGTGTAAATATATTTGTAATTACAACGGCAGGTGAAGAAACTTTGATTTTCCCCAAGAAACAACAAAAGAAGTCTCTTAAAAAGCATTCCTTCATAAAGTACAGATTATATTTCAGTGGGACTAAGATGTGTGGAACAGGAGATACTACAGTACAGAAGCTGACTCTCAGTTCTTGTCCATGAATAGCAAAGTTCTGAACAGCTATCTGTCTGGATAGCTTTATTTTGTCTATGTTCTCCTTACATTAGGTTATAAATCAAATATGATACATCCAAGAACCTCCCATCTTCTCTCCTCCAAAGTTTCAGCATTCTTGTACTATCAGAGAATGTTTTGTTTTGTTTTGTTTTAATACAGAAACACACCATTCAACCTACTAGACAGTAAAACCACTCAGAATTTGTATAAGGATTTATTGTCACCATACTGAAGATGCTGTGTATTACCTTAGAAACTAAAGAAGGTAAAACAATTGAACTACCTTTGCTTGCAATACATAAGGTGAAAGAAGACAGGCTAGATTCAAAAGCAATCAGCCAGTCTTCCCACTGTCACCTTGACCCTTCAGTTTATTGTTTTTACTAAGTCCTACAAATTGGTTCAGTTCTGCATTGCTGTCAACAATCAGGTCCTTAAAAGGAGGCAGGGAGATTGAAGAAACATGTTTTTAAAAAATTAGGAACTGCTTATTCCTATCACCAGCAATTCATTGGCTTCCAGTCTCTGCTTCCACACACAGAGATACACCCTGCAGGCAAGGGGCAGGCAGTCAGTGTCAGCTGGTGATAGATTGTGATTTGGAAGCATATTGTTTGCCAACCTTTAAGTCCCTATTAACAACAGCTTTTAATTCCTGGCTTATTACAAGTGGCAGTGTGTTGTATCGGTCATTGGGTTTAGACCCCTTAGCACTGCTGTGAGATTTGCTGAGTGAGTTGGGGTTTTATTCTGCTTACTAGGTGTCTCTCAAGTCATCAGCCAGATACTTCCTGGCACTGTTCCCTCAACAGGGCTAATGAATCATGACAGTTCATCTCAAATTGCCCAGCTCGAACACTTACATGTCCACCACAATCTACCAATGAACCCATCTGACTGCCACTGGGGATCAGTGGGAGAAACTTACTAATACACATAAGATTTGGCAGCATGTCAGGCTTAATCTATCACAACAGCTGAGATAATACACTTGTGCCTTCCCCTCCCCTATGCTGTGGTGCGAGAAGAGAGCATCAGCAGTGTAATATCACCAGGGAGTGCAGTGGTGCCATCCGGCTTTGCTGCATCTGACTCTGTATTCATCCACTTCCCTATGTGGTATTCTAAAGAGTACTCATTTCTTTCAGCAGAGAAGTTCTAAGCTTTGCAAGAAGTGAAATAAACCTTTTAAAAAACATGTTTCAAAAGTATTTAGGAAATCTATATCATTCTGATTAATAAACACACTCATCTGATTCCCTCTTCTGTACTAGAACCATGATAGAACAACATGAGCTAATAACAAGCCTGTAGCTCAATTTACTAATGCAATTTTTTTCAGTCAGAGAATCTAAGTATTACCACCATGAAGTAGATGAAGGACAAAATGAAATGTTCTAATATATACCTCCAAGCGGCTACATTTTTTCCCCAAAAAGCCTCTAGAAACAATTTGGGATAAAGACCTTTTCATGTTGGAAGAGCATTACTGTGTCTTTTGTGCTATCTACATATAGATATATATTCTATACTATGAACTATTATTAATAGTTGAAGACACATGCTTTATTCCCAATCCAAATAAAAAAATCAGTTTTCTCAGAAGAAGCTACTGTGAACAAATGAAATTCACTTTTTTTCCTTACGGTAGGGGTAATAATACCCAGTAGAGAGAAACTTTTTGATAACAAAAATGTCTCTGGAGGCACATAATAGGAAAGAAGGCATGTTACAGCTCATTTACTTATAGCAGTTATGTGTTAAATTGTGGATGAACTAAAATAGAATATAATTCTTTGAAAAAGGCAGCAGGAAAAGGATTTGGAAATCTATCCCAACAGAATTGCTCTTTGAGTTAATATTTTATGGCTCAGTATTAAAATAATTATCCATATTATTGATCCTGCCTATGTGGTATGGGCATCCAAACAGCACCATGTAATGTTCTTAGTCTTCTCCAGGAGACTAAAACTTGGAGTGGATTTCTTTAACGTATTATTCACAGAAGGCATATGAAGAGGATTTCTTGAATGAGCTTGCAATTCATTTTCCCTTATGTCAGCAACAGCACAAAAGCTGGAAAAAAATTGTCAAAATGAGAAAACGATTGTGTAAGGTTTGCCATTATCAGTCCCTTCTTTCAGTCATTCCTTCAACAAATTGTCACAAGTTTTATATTCAGAGACAGTAGAGAAAGTGCCTTAGTGTGCAGTGATAGTGTGCTTTTGAAGTAAAACCCTCCCCTCACCCAGTTTATCTTATAATGATTCACTTTGCAGAGAAATCCTGATATGTTAAATAGGTTCTTTTGGGAGGGAGCTAAACCAGAATCTCTGATTGAATATGCACAAAACATTCTCCAGCCCTTCCCAGGGACAGCAGGGTCGCAACCAAAGACTGGTCTTTTGGATAGATATTTTGCACCTCCAGGGTGAGGATGACTGATCCAACAGCAAAGAATAGATCTAGTCGCAAGTAAGATTCCCAAACTGCCTGTAATGTTGGTGTAGAGGTACACCTTCTTTTTTCTGTCCACCGATCTACTGCTGCTGCACCAAATTACTAGCTAGTATAGATCTCATCACTGAGAGTTACTTATTTGCAACTCGTAACAAAGTATAGCGAACAGCTGCTGTCATCTCAGAAGATACTAGAATAGCACTCATTTTCAGCCACAGTTCCAGCTGCTCTTAAGGAAAGTTATCTTTCTCCCACAGAAGAAGGGTAGATCTATTAGGAGGGCAAAGGTAACAGTAATGAAAGAATTCCCAGCCTAGACTTGTATTTGCAACCAATTGAAAGCTTATTTCAAAACACGGGAAACTTCACTGCCTTACTGAGCTTTAGGATTCATTTATATCTTTTTCCTTTACTTTTTCCTCTCGTTTCTCCTAGTTATCCCCCAATTGCATTATTTTCTCAAATGGCAGGACCATCCTGCCTGTTTCTCCTTGATGGGTAAAGCCCTCCTTTTTCCTCTCACCCTAAATATAATCCTACAGAACCCTTGTTACAGTTGAACCAATGTATTAACTGAAGTATTTACATACTTCCCTGAAGCATCAATGATCTAACAATTTTTGTCCCCTAACCTAGTTCAAGAGACTAGTTCCTGAATGTGCATTAACATTATTCAGTTCCTTTTCTTGTAAGAGAATTGGTCTGATTTTGCATTGCATCAACACTGAAGGTCATTGCAACTGGATGTGCTCTGTAGGAGATACTTAGTAGGTGCTGGAGACCAGTTCTTGGTATATGAGTGATTTTTAGTTCTAGTGAAACTAGTTTAAAGTGTTTTAGTTCTGGTGGAAGATCTGCATTTCTGTGTAATTAACTATTTCTTCATCTGCTAAATTTAGAGCACAATGATAAAATGATCCTAACCACTATTCCAGTGGGCTCATTTATAATAGTGAGATCCTAAAGTCAGCAAGCATATCTTTAAATCCTTTTAAAGCCAACAGAAATATCTTTTTTTGACAAAGAATTGGTGCGCTTTCATCAATTTGACCCCTAACTAAATAGTTATGCATTTTTTAAGGAAGACAGATTTTGTTCTCAATCACTATTGAGTACAATGGAAGGGAATATATGAAAAGTAATTTGTAGCTAAGTTTCCATGAAAGTAGCAGTCAGGCAGAGAAGACAGTTGTCTCAGCACAATCAAAACATTAAGAAACAAAGCAATAGAGATTACTGTGTGAGATTAAATTAAATTAAAATCTATGGGAAGAAAGATGAAAGTACATGTAACTACATGTATAAAGGACAAAGATGCAAGGAGATGCAAAGATGGATTCTCCTCAAGAGATTAACTGACAGAAGATCAAAATCTGTAAACATCAAGACTCATGAAGAAAACTGACCAATTCAGCTACAAGATGGGCACAATGCACTAGGTTTACTGTATTAGCTATTAATGAATGAAGTAGCTCACAAGCAGGAAAATCTGATTAGGTAAGTATTCCACCCAAAATAAGCATATATATCATATACATACACAGGTATGTACACATCTGTATACATATATATCCTTCCCAATGGGTGTAATTATTTGTCTTTCAGAATAGAATCCCATGGATTATTTGCTCCTTGCTTTTATAAATAAATCTGTATATTCTCAACTCTTGATTCTAGGTAGGGTATTGCTTCAAAAACCTTCACATAGGTGGTAGCTCAATTTATGCCTAGATCTTGTCAGAAACCAAATCATTTCCACAGCTCCTTTAAAAATTTGGTAGTCTACTTAATGTAAAACAGTTAATTTGCCTTTTCTACTAAAGCTATTATATCATATGAAGTCATCAACAGGATTTTTAATGCCTGACATCTACCTGCAGTTCCTTGCTGTAAACACTGCGGTACCTCTTGTCCTTTCCTGGTACTGGGCCCAGCATCGGTTCTGATTCTTCTTACTGCTATAGGACTGCTGTGTTCAATCTGGGACTGTCCTTCTCTTTTCCTGATCCGTAATTAAGCCCTTGTATAGTTCACTGCAGCTACAAATCCCACATCACATCAGAATGGCTACACTCACTGGTGAAAGTTATGAGCCACAACTACTCATATATTCATACATGCAGAACAAACAGCGCCATGATTTTCAGAAACGCGCGTGATAAAAAGTTCCTTTAAAAAAAAAATTAAAAAGGCCTTCTGTGATCTCAGCCTGTATCAAGTTATGTATCAAGTTATAAAGAGAACAAGTTCATGCTGGTATTCACTTAATTCTAGTACTTATATACCTTGCTCATACTGGCTGGTTACCATTCTGACAAGACACTCTTACCTCTCCAGGCAGAAAGAACTCTATTTCATATCTCAAAAATGAAAGCTCAAAAATACTTAATTCAATTCCCCACTGAAGCCAGTATCAGAGAAAGGTTTGAATAATATATATGCCTTTAATCCATGGCCCCATTGCTCCTCCAGTCTTCTTCCTACCTTGTTCTTGTTTTCTTGTAGCATTTTGAATCAGAATTGATTATGCATAAGGGACCTTCATGCAGTGCAAGCTATTTGAGAATTTGAACACAGTCCTCTAGCTTAATTAGCCTTCTCCTGAGGTGATAAATGCTATTTTTTGATGTTGCAAAGGAGGTTTATGACCATGCTAATAACTGACATTTAACCATACATTTCTTGAGTTGTGATGGTAAACGTATCATTTCCCTGACTTCATTAATATAACTGTTAACTCACATTACAGACCCTGCAGGAAAGGTTACGAGAGGAATAGCAGCTTTGCTGAATTCGCATACTCAAGACATACAGCTGATGGCTGTAAGTATTAAAGCTTGTTACAGCCTCTTCAAGACTCTAAACAAGGAAAATCCTTAACCAATAGAACACCTAAGAAGTTCTTAACACTGCTACTCTGCTTGGGATGGAAATCTATCATGAGAAAGCAATTTTAAAAGCAGCAGGTAGATGAATAATTCAGTAAAAAAAGATGTCAGTAACTGAACAGACAATGGAAGAACTACTGGGGGTTTTGTCGTTATCATTAGGCAGGAATGAACAGAGGTCACATTGGCCTTACACAAAATAATAAACAGTTTTAGATAAATTAAAATGGGAGCCCTTTTGACATAGCATCAGAATACAAGGGCAATACATTTTATAATGACAAAATAAAAATAATTTTTGCATGACAGATATCCTGTGGAGATTTGGGCTACAAAAATTTTTGAGACGAAAGTTTAACAGGCCTAAAAACAATATATATATGTGTGTGTGTATATATATATTTACACAGCAATTGTTATGTAGAGGATTACTGCATCCAGCTCTGGGGGCCCCAGTACAGGAGAGACATGGAGCTGTTGGAGAGAGTCCAGAGGAGGGCCCCGAAGCTGATCGGAGAGCTGGAGCACCGCTCCTATGAGGACAGGCTGAGAGATTTGGGGTTGTTCAGCCTGGAGAAGAGAAGGCTACATGGAGATCTAATTGCGGCTTTCCAGTACCTGAAGGGGCCTACAGGAAAGATGGTGAGGGACTGTTTATCAGGGAATGTAGTGACGGGACAAGAGGTAATGGGTTCAAGCTGAAGGAGGGTCGATTTAGATTAGATGTTAGAAAGAAATTCTCTACTGTTAGAGTGGTGAGGCACTGGAAAAGGTTGCCCAGAGAGGTTGTGGAGGCCCCATCCCTGGGAGTGTTCGAGGCCAGGCTGGATGGGGCTTTGAGCAACCTGGTCTAGTGGAGGGTGTCTCTGCCCGCAGCAGGGGGGTTGGAACTAGATGATCTTTGAGGTCCCTTCCAACCCAAACCATTCTATGATTCTATGATTTTAGGATAATTTCACTTTATAGAAGTAAATTAAACTACCCAGGCTAAATTAATTGTGTGTGTGTGCACGCAGATCTACATACATATGTATAGTGGGATGAAGGAAAAGGAAAAGAATTAATGGAATACTCATCATGATTTTGACCACTGTGTTCTGTTCCTTGATCTCATATTTTCAAATATTCTGCTATCTGAAGCAGGGGGTTGTTTTGTTTAGGCATTATAGCTCTTTGGAACACAGAATATATTTTCTTAATGTAAAATTTCACAACAGACTTCTTTTATAAAAGAAATAGGATAGAAATATTTCCCATGGTTCTCCCTTGGGCTTGACTTCTCATTCTGTCTCCTCTCAACTTTTCCAGATAGTTTGTCCTCCATCTTTGGGAATGTATCATTCTAATATTTAGGGTTGAGATGGGCTTGCAGAAAGGGGATTTATTACTAATTCTAGGAGAAGTGAAAAACATTCTGGTGATATTATTGCTGCCAAAATCCTTTAACAAGTGTAAGTGTTATTTTTACTTTTCCAGGGAATATTGAATGAGCATCAAATATTCATAGAGGATAGATAATATTTAAATGACATCCTTAAATGATTAAAAATGTGCAACTCTCTGATAGTGATTACTACATTAAGGCCTACAATACATTTTCATTAGGCACACTGTCTCCAAGGTGATATCAAGGAAAAAAAGATTTCAGAACTCTCTGTGCTATTTGTAAGGAAGTTCACATCCAAGCCTCTATCTTCAGGATGAAAAATTATTGTTCAGGTCAGTAGTAGGTAAGAAGATAGATAAAATCAATAAACTGGTAAGGTAAAACAAGTAAAGGTCCACTCAGCCCATTGTTTACCCCAGCCTATGTTCCATTTGGCTAGCTTTGATTTTAGCCTCTTCCTCTGTGACTAAACAGCAGGTATTCACCTTCTCAGTCATGATTCTATTCCAACAAGCTGAATACCATTTGAACACAAGACCACAGGCAATGGTACAGGAGATCTAATACAGACTGTGTATTTATATGATGTTTTAAGATGATGTTAAAAAAATACTACTCTGTTTAAGGTATCTTCGTGATAAAATATAATGGTGTGGGTTTATCATAGAAATATATGTTGGAACAACGAGCATATTAATTTTTGTCTTCTTTTTTACTTCTCTTGTTGCTGTCGAATTGGTGTTTTCAATAGCTCTGGAATGTTATTATGTGCACTGGGAAAGAACTGCCATGTTTCTAAGCACTCAAAGTGCTTAAAGGTACACCTACAAAAATCAGAAATCTAGGAGATGCAAGCTGCAGTACAGAGAAATACAAGCATGCTTGTTTCTACAATATAAAACTCAGTAATTGATACTAAGTACTGAAGGATGCCATTGTAAACAGCTAAATACTATTATTAGTAAGAATCATGAATAAATGCAATGAAAGTTAATACTTCAAAAAATTACTTTTTCATTTCACTCGAAAATTGGAGTTAGTCTCAATTTATATTTCCTCCTGTATTGCCAGGTTTACTGCTATTTTAGCAAAAAAAAATGAAAGTAAGAAGTCCCAACTGGGCTAAAATCATGTCACTAAAGTTATAGTTGAAAAATAAGAAGAAAGTTAGGTTATTACAATAATAGATTAGCAAACCAAACAAGGTTTACAAAGTGCCAGCTTCCCAAATACCCAATGAATGTCTTCTCTATATTGAAGCTAAAGTTTCCAACAAGCTTCCTACAAAGTTCAGTTTTCTTTTTTCTGTTTCTTTCTTATAAATGTAAAATAGAGGAAGCACTGAGCTTCATGACAGCTAATCCTGACTTTGTCTTGCTTAACCAGTGCTCATTCAAATTATTCTAGCTCCTCCTCTACCATGCCTATGTGTTGCTAAAGTAAGGATAGAAATCTTTGACAATTTAAAACAATTTTTAATGGGAGAAAAGAATGTCAGGTCTACTCAACCAATATAATCTGCTTCACTTAAGAGAGCAGTTCTGAATGAATTCAGACTGGGAGATTTAGTTGACTGTTTTATTATTTGTTGGTGCACAGGAAAAAGATAATCTGGCTATCTTAGAAGTGTTTACTTTCATTGCTCAGTAAGCCAAAATTCATAAAGCAATGAGGAAGAAGTCACAGTCTCCAAAATGCCATGCCAAAGAGTTGATTTTGCCATTATGGGACATGCTGAGAAAACCCCTTCTGACAGGACTGACCCACAGAAGAGCATTTAGTCAGCCTTTTTGTTTTGATCTGTTTTTATCTCTAGCTGTCAGGGACACAGAGGGGGACAACATACAGCAAAGCCAGAGTCCTTGCACAAGAGTAGTCAGTCTTTCTTCTAACATTGTGGGAGAGAAGAGTCCTGAAAGCACTTGGATAAGTACTTGTTCTCTACAAGTCTCAGAGATTGTGAGAGTGGAAACAGAAGAAAAGGTGGGGAAAATCCTCCAGAGTAGTCTCTAAGTGTATACTCCACTAACAAGGTTTATTTTACAAAATACAGGCAAGTTGTTTTACAGCACTTCTCTTTTCACCTGCTTCTAGGAACTTGTCTGAGATGATACAGAGACTGCAATCACTTTGGAAAAGCAACCATGTTTTTTTTCCTCCCCTGGGGAACAGAAATGCGAGAGGGGAGAAGGGAAAGGTGAGGCAGCAAAAGAAAAAGAAAAGCTGATAATTGCAAGAGACGAGAATAAGGAGCTTCTTTGGACACGCTGTACAATTACATTAGTAGTAGCTGCTCTATGATACTGTAAAGACTGTAGAACCACATTAAAAAATCCCAAACACCCCTCCCCCCAAAACAAACCAACAAAGTCCCCTAAAAATAATGAAATTATTGTTTAGCTTCTCTGCTTTCCCATGGTTCTTGTTCTGTCTTTCCAATCTCTTCCTAATAGGGAAAATACTTCAGGAACTAAGCATTAAGGAGAGCAATAATGACTGAGAGATCTACCTTAATATCAAGAAGGTTAACTATGGAATACCAAATGTTGCAATTTCACTAGACTATCATCTGCAATATCGTGCATTTATAAAGCCACTTGGTTATGTAGAAGTAAGAAGGATGGTATTTTCAATCTCTGTATACCAAGGACTTACTCCTTTTTATTAAAGATGCTTGGTCTACCCTCTCACGTTCCAGACCAAAGGAAAAGCTTGGCAAGAGAGCACAGATCTGTGGTTGTCATGGTAAGTCAAACCATCAAGTAGTCTGCTACTGTGAGGACTTTGATCAGAACAATCAATCAGACACACAATCATACATGGCTAAAATCGAAGTTTCCTGAACCCCAATAAAGTCTTTCCTTCATGTATGTGTATTTCTCTGCTAGAGTTCTTAATTCGGATGTAAACATACAGCCTTCTACCAAGCACAAGCTGCTAAGTGATGAAGCTTAGAAAAATGGTTGAGTGAATGCTGAGATATCCAGGCTTCCCCTCCCATGCAAGAGGAAGTTTCTGATTTTAGAGCTCAGCTATTACCAGCTTTAACAATTGCATGTTTATTTTGGGATGCCCTAGGCAAATTGTAGTGTGTATTGGCTTTCTTAGCATATACTGTGAATCTTGCTGAGTGCTGAGGCTGTTTTGAGACTCTGATTATGTGGACTTAGAATTTCAACCTCACAAAGGCAATAAAATGGCACATTTTGTGTTTTTCTTTAATAGGTATTAAGTGTCTTTGAGCCAATGATTTCTTTGCAGAATTGCCAGGAGCTTGATAATTGCCCACAATTGTCTACCCAGGATAGTACAGTGTTGTATATTGAAAGATTTGTAATGCAAAGAGAGGAAAAAGATAAGGGCAAATGTATTCCTTGATAGGGAAACTATTGAATGTTTATAGTCAAAGACAGAGCACATATAGTCAGAGGAAAAGAAATGTTGAATTTCTCTGTCATCACCCTTCTGCAAATATCAGCTAATAAAAAACTACACTAATCAGACCGGTCCACGCAGTGAGACAGAAATATCTTTATGTCTGAGATAATCATCAAAAGTACTACCCCCATAGTGGCAGGAGCAGGATTATTGTTCTGTTAACTTCCTATGGAAGTAGCTGGAGAACTGCCAGTTATACAGAATATTTTCTAATCACCAGGTGTTAAGTCAGCTTTCTGTAGACTACATGAATTAGACCAAGAACCGTAGTTTGCTTGAACAGGCATTCAAAACCTGAGTTATGCAGCTCCCTCATTATATGACTATTTTTCTCCTACATTGTTTCACAGCATATGATAGACTTCCAGTAGAATAAATCCATCCTGGAGACTCTCCAGGGACAGAAAATCTTCTGGGAAAATAAGATATGGAAGTACTGGCTGCTCATACTGTCCAGTCCCCATGGGGACTAGAGCCAGCTGGCACAGACAAGAACATGGAAAAAGTCTGCCAAAACCCCAATTCTTCTGCAGCTGAGATGCTAAAAGGCACCCTTTGTTGAGAGGCATGGGTAGAGAGGAAGCCTACTTTTTGCCCTGCTTATCAAGCAGAGCTAATCAAGTTGAATGTGTTACTTCATACTTTCACAGATACTTTCCCTCTTACCTAAACCATGAGCTAGTTCTAGCCACAGATAAGAATTAAAAAGCAATACTTGCCTCTGCCGGTTTGCTCACTTTTTTTGAGATTATCTGTGTCAGGGGTGCTATTTTAGCTTGGATGTTTTTGAAGACTGTATTTGATTACCCTTGGGATATGGCATTTTCTATTTCAAAAGATCTCAGATTCTACTGCAGCAATCTTATCTAAATTGTACTATTTAGGTCAAACATTGGAAATTGGACAAATTTTATATTGCTACACAGTGCCCAAATGTGGGTGAAAAAGGCAGCTTTTGCTACTTTACTGGTGTTACAAATGTTTTTGACCCATCTCTCTCATTCATGGACCTCACCCCATAAATTATTGCAGAGAAAAATGTTACCTAAAATGACTGCATAACTTTTGAGTACAATGGAGACATGGAATGGTTTTGTCTAATTCTTCTGGATATACCCAAGGGTCTAATCAAATCACTTGAATAGCTCCCTCAGACATAATGTGAAGGCCAGTGGTGAAACTGTGCATCTATAGGTCTAGTCTGCTAACCTCCACTCATCTGTTTTGTATTTCTATTCCTATTCATATCGGTATTACTGGTAAGCTGCTAAAGCCAGAATCATCTCTTACGACACCAGAGAATGTGTATGCCTCTGACATGGCCATTATAGACTGTTATGATATAATACAGAAGATTTCAGCACCTTCAGCAGCACGGTTTAGAGTGAAAACATTAATGTTTATCATCCAGCCTATTATTGTCAAACTCTGCCTCTAGCTATGCAAGTATATCAGGACAGTTCAGTAGCATTTACATCAGGCAATTTTGTGAGGTCTTTGTGTGTGTCCTCAAGCAATGCAGAATATAAAGAAAGGTTGATGATGCTATAGGGTATCTGTGCATGCTTATACAATATGAAACAAATGAATAAGATCAAGTACACACATGGATATCTTCTCAAAGAAAATCATCTTTTAAAGAAACTTTCTAAAAATAAGGGATATACATTAGGTTTTAGTTCAGACACTAGCCACTCCTGGGTTGCAGGACTAGCTTCTCTGCTCCTTTTGAATGTCTTAGCTCTTCAACACTTGTTGCTTTCATTGATTAATTTGCATTGATGCTGCACAAACACTGGAAAAAGAGATGTCCTTTACATAGACAGCTTGCAACTTAAATATGATACTAAGTATCACTACAAAGTTGTCATCACCCGCTGAGTGGAAGCCCAAGGACCAGGGGAGACTCTTCCTTTACTTTTGTGTATCCATTTCTCTTCCTGATTCTCCTAATCTCAGTAAAGTACGATCCAGTGACAGAGAGAAATACTTAACTTCAGATATGTATTAAAATGATTTGACAAGAGTCCTAACCTAGCTGCTGAATGTCCTTCTCTGGTCTTTGTGAAATACCTCTCATTTAAAACAGACAGCTGTTATATGTCATTGCCTTTAGATTTGGCAATGGATGGAAGGCTAAGAGATCACCACTGTCAGAGGCAAAAAAGCTGTTCTGAATAGCAGATGTAGTTCCAAAAGTATACAGTTAATGGCATGAGAAGAAACATTCAAATGTCCATCAGGAATTAGTGTAGCCTTTAAATAATTTGAATCGTTGAATTTCTTGTGGTGTAAAAAAAAGCCATCTTGCCCTTACTCCCATCTGCAGTGCAGGTACGCAATGAGAAAACAAAAATTGTCATTGATATTAATACTATCCCTTTATCCTGATTTCTAGCTGCATATTAAATATCTGATAGAAACACAGCTGCAAATGCTCTGCTGTTCCAGCTTTGTTCATCTCTTGAGACAGACAGCCACTTATCAGAGAAAACTTTCCAAGAGAGATTTGGTGGCTGCTGAGATAGAGGATCACACTCCTATACTAATCCTGACATGTAAATTGTAGCTTGATATTTCGCTGGAAAATATAAAAAACCTCTGCCTTTGGCTCAATTATAAATGTCATTGTTTTCCACAGGTCACACTGTTGATTTTGAGTAAAGTATACACTCTGTGTTCATATCTGAAACTTGTAAGGAACTGACTTGCATTCTGTGAGGGGCAAGGTCACGGGGATGTTTAGTTGATAAATGCTGTTTTGATGCTTTGGGTTCTTAACTCTGGTGGTTTGTCTCTAATCCACTTTTGAATCTCGGCTGCTGGGGAAAAATGCTGCTATTTGTGTACTAGGAAGGCCAGACAAATGGATTAGCATGAGAAAAAATATCAGTAATCTGTTGATTTTTCCATTTCCTAATTTATCATGTAGCAGGGGAAATATTACAACTAATCTTTTAAAGGGACTGAAAATGCAAGCAGCTGAGATGAAACACTTACTCAGAGGGGCTATCACATACTCTTTTTTTTTTTTTTTTTTCCCCTCCAGGAAGTGTTTAATGATTACATTTGGTGCAACTTTGCGTTCAGTGGATGAAGTCCTGCATATTTGAACAAGAGCATTAGTTAAGAAATCTTTACAGCCAAATTCCTGACTGACAATTTTCCACTCTCTCCATTTTAAAGCACTTTGGCATCGTAATTCTTCTGACTGCTTCTGTGTGCTGGCAATTACCCTGATTAAAAACCCATTTGAGAGCTTCTAAGGTGACAGCTTAAAGCTTTAATGCTCCCTGTGATTTGCAAGAAGGAATGCACACTGTCCTCAAAACACAAGCAGCTGTATAATAATGTGGCCAGCCCAAGTATCAAAGCATAAGAATGCAAAAGAAGGAACTTATTTGCAGTCTCCAAATATTTGTGACAAAAACAGAATGTTTAATGTCAGTAAAGAAAATTCACAGTTGTCACTTCCTAGTAGCAAAATAATGAATGAAGTAGAAACAAAAAACTGGATAGATATAGACCCTGAAGTTCCTGTATTCTTTTTATCCCTGCCACCTGAATGACATTAGAACACAGAATGACAAGAAACATCAGATTTATGTTGCTCAAATTCTTGGCAGGCTTAGACCTGCAGGAGTCACTTCTGTACATTAGAATAGACCAAAGGTTTGCTATAATTTTATGGTAGATTTATAGTCATCTAGAGGTTGTCTGGAAGGCAGAATTTTGATAGAGCACATATTAGGAAAATATTCCCTCCCATCTCTGACATTTCTGAGCCTGGTCTCAGTCTTGCCTCTCAGTATGTCCCGCTCTGGGACGCTTGAATTCTCCTGTAGTAAGGAAATCCCTAGCACCCTTGTTTGCCCCTTCAGTTTCTGGTGGCCTAAAGGTAGCATACACTGCTAAAATGATAAAAGGAAAATATCTTTCATTGCTTAGCTACTGAGAATATGCTAAAGTTATCTATTTCCACTGGGTGTTGAAATCAAGCTGGGAAACTTGAAAGAAAAAGTGACAATGAAGTAGTTTATCTGAAGCGAGATGAAGTGCATCTTGGGAGACAATTTTTTTCTGATGTGTCTCCACCAGTGGAATCTCTTTCTTTTGTGATTTTTCAAACAGATTATAATATTTAGGGAACAATCTTATACTAACTATGGAATAAACGGCATAATAAAAAAAGATGTTAAATTAAAGGAAGCAAAAAATAAATTGAATGTTATAGTACCATAGGAATATCATGGAGTACTGGAAAGCCAAGAAAGATGACAACCCATCAACCAGATTTTCTTCCTTATCTTTCTTTCATGTCTTCCCCGTCCCGTGTCCCCCATCCCCGTCCCCCCCCGTCCCCCCCCCCCCCCCCGCCCAGAACAAAAGATTGAAATAACTCAGAATATCTATCCAAATGGAGTACACTGGTCATCTTTGAGAAGAGTCTTTTCCGTTAGCTAGCCAATCCAAATTTGCAGATGGTAGAGACCAATCAATAAAATATGAATAAATAATGTTTCTACAGCTAAACTGGTACAGATTCTTAGTTTCCTGTAATCCTTCTTATCCGTCTCATTCAGAGAAAGCAGAACAAACAGCATCTTTAAATTTTCCTATTTTGTCCACAGAGACTTAATATTTACTGTTATTTTCATTCTAATGTTTCCTTTTCACTTTTTTCCCATCTTTGGTCTGCCTGTCATGATAAACTCCTTTGTGACATGAGATTAAGGTCTTCATTAACTGCAAAAAAGAGCAATCTGAAACAATATAAATATTGCATGTACTCTTTTTTTACTTTTTTTTTTTAAATCAGAACTGCCCAAGAACTCTTCCTATTGTTGCTCAAACTCTACTTAAAATAAATTTTAGAAGTCAAAACTTGTTGACTGCTCTCATACACAAGTGTGGTGGGTTGACCCTGGCTGGGGGCCAGGTGCCCACCAGAGCCGCTCTATCACTCCCCTCCTTCACTAGACAGGGGAGAAAAAGTACAACGAAAAGCTTGTGGGTCGAGATAAGGACAGGGAGAGATCACTCACTAATTATCATCATGAGCAAAACAGACTGAACTTAGAGAGGGAATTCATCTAATTTATTACTAAGCAAAACAGAGTAGAGGAATGAGAAATAAAACCAAATCTCAAAACACCTCCCCCCACCCCTCCCATCTTCCCGGGCTCAACTTCACTCCTGGCTTCAACCTCCTCCCCCCTCAGCGGCACAGGGGGACGGGGAATGGGGATTACGGTCAGTTCATCACACGGTGTTTCTGCTGCTTCTTCGTCCTCAGGGGGAGGACTCCTCTCATTGTTCCCCTGCTCCAGCATGGAGTCCCTCTCACGGGAGACAGTCCTTCACAAACTGCTCCAGCGTGGGTCTCTCCCATGGGGTGCAGACCTTCAGGAGCAAACTGCTCCAGCGTGGGTCCCCCACGGGGTCACAAGTCCTGCCAGCAAACCTGCTCTGGCGTGGGCTCCTCTCTCCACAGGTCCATAGGTCCTGCCAGGAGCTTGCCCCAGCGCGGGCGTCCCACGGGGTCACAGCCTCCTTCAGGTGCCTCCACCTGCTCCGGTGTGGGGTCCTCCATGGGCTGCAGGTGGAATCTCTACACCCCCTCATCCTTCCTCCATGGGCTGCAGGGGGACAGCCTGCTTCACCGTGGTCTTCACCACAGGCTGCAGGGGGACCTCTGCTCTGGTGCCTGGAGCACCTCCTCCCCCTCCTTCTTCACTGACCTTGGTGTCTGCAGAGTTTCTTACATCTCAGTCCTCTCTCCAGCTGCAAAAGCTCTCCCTAACTGGTTTTTTCCCTTCTTAAATATGTTATCACAGAGGCGCTGATTGGCTTGGCCTTGGCCAGCGGTGGGTCCGTCTTGGAGCCGGCTGGCATTGGCTCTATCAGACACAGGGGAAGCTTCTAGCAGCTTCTCACAGAAGCCACCCCTGTAGCTCCCCCCCCCCCCCCCCCAAACCTTACCATGCAAACCCAACACAACAAGATTATGTCAAAATATGAGATGAGCAGCATTTATAATAAAAGCAAAGATATCATGTATTCCATTCATATACTAATTCCTGGATTTACTGATACTCTGATCACTTTTCACACCACACCTCCAATCTGCTGAGATTCTAGCCTGTTTGAATATTGAACACCTATTAAGCAGTTAGCTGCTTTTTTGTGTGTAATGCTGTTTTGTCTAAATTGCTCACATGTCTATAACAATTCATAGGTATGGGATTAGCAAATTCAGATTTAGGCAGATTTTCAGGCCATAATAGATTATGGACAGCAGTTGGCATGAAAGCCAAAATAAGTACTTTTTGAAAGGAGGCTCCTGTTCTTCCTTGCTAGCCTGGATTAAATGTTACTCACCATCATGTTTATTTAAGTCAAGTTTCATTAATTGATCTGACTTGGAGTTTGCAAGTAGGCAACATATTTGTGATGATAGTCATTTGCTGACACAATCTCTTTTCTAGTTATGAAGAGGACTGCTATGGCACTTGGAGATGAACTATGTAAATTAATTCTCTTTACATTCAAACAGGAAAAATAAATAAATAGATAGGTAGTCTTCTACAAAAGGGCAAGGAAAGGGAGGACAAGGATATGGCAATTCACCAAGCCAGTGACAAATAACAAACATGTCAGCAGCATTTTCAAAGGCTGAGGCCTTTTCTAAATAATATTCTAAAAGCAAATGTGTCAGAAAGCTGCACTTCAGGAGAAGAAGCACTCCTTTTGCTACGTACATAGGGAACATGTTACCTTTAGCATGTTTATAAAATATAAATCAGTCCTCAGCAATATAAATTTATGCCACTTGGACTACCTGCAGTTCTCTAAAAATGAATTGCTTGCCATGATTAACTATTCAAATTTAAACTACTGAAGGTTTATTAGACATACAATAAACTTTTGTGTTAGCAAAGAGTCCTATCATATCCAACAATACTGATCCATATAAACGGTATTTCCAAGGAGCTCCATCAGAAAATCACTTGTGTGTAATACTCAGTCGAACCTAATTAAATGTTGTCTAAGTGCTGTAGAGCAATAAGAGAGAATTTTCCCTGCCAGTTCTGCTGTGGTCATCTCCAAAATAATATGTAACAAATAATAGCCATAGAAGCTCACATTCAACAAGAATGAAAAAAGGAACTATGGAAACTTCAAGTCAAGTTTGGACAAATCTTATTTCTGACCTCAAAAAAAATTTTTGCATGGCAAAATGGAGAAGAAAATTTCATTCTTAGCTGCTGGTAAAAGAAAAGGGTTATTATATGTTTTTTCCATATTGATTGTTTCTCAGATTCTCTCTCTTTTAAATACACAAACACATACACAAAGTTACTAAACAGTTTCCAGAAAAAACACAAGCATAAATGAAGACAGGAAATACCAGGTAAAAGAATGAAAGGGATAACCCAGACAGATGCACAAGTAACCACATGGCCTTACAGCATTTAAGTCACCTCTTCAAGGCTACTACTGAGCCACATAGTACACTGCCTGTCTTTATGCACTTGATTTGTGCCTCTCAAAACCCTGACTATAAATGCCAGCATTAAAGATACTCCTAAAGGACAGGTACATTTGAACAAGAATTGTCCCCTGAGATGTTTTCCCAATGGACACTGGGTTAGGATTAGGACAAGGGTGGGGAGGGAGACAAAGACTGGTGCTGCAGTTGCAGCAGGGGATGCAAGAAGGCTCTCAAGGGAAAGTGTATACTGAAAATGAAATGACACATGAGAATTTGTTCCTCTGGGCCATGGGCTTGTCACCATCCTGATAATTACCATCAGACTAGGGCCTGGCTTTGACTGAGTCTATCTCAAGGACCCACAGCCATGGAAAAAGGCCTCAGGGTACAATTTTTTGGCAGCCTATGCATTCCCCTTGAAGTCGATTTACAACCTGACTACAACTGCAGCTCTATACTTTGTCTCTCTCCCAACCTTAAATTTAGATATAACATTTGGCCAAATGAAATCAAGGCCTCCCAGCCATGGCCCAGAGGAAAAAGTTCACCAGCAATTATTCATTTGGCAGCCTGTTTCTCTTCTCAGCCATTACATCGAACTAAGGGGTCACAAAAACCTTTAGTCAGAAATTTAAGCTTTATTCTCCAAACTCACCCAAATTTATTCCAGCTATCCTGACACTTTTAGAGTCCATAGGAAACCTAGAGTCTGAAAAATTACATTTAAAATGCTATTTAATCCTTTTTTTTTCTAATCAAAATATAAACCAGAACTCTCAGAAGATGTAAGGTCCTCAGAGAATTTATTCTGATGAAACAAAAAAACCCCAAAAACACAACAGAGGGACTTCCAAAGCAAATTCCCAAATCCAGTTTCATCCACGTTACAACCCTCGCCCTCCTTAAGTCTTACGTTGTTTACTATAATTACATAATTTCCTTGAGGGGCACTGGAAAAACAGTCTG
The DNA here is from genome assembly GCF_011004875.1 of Balearica regulorum gibbericeps. Taxonomy (NCBI): domain Eukaryota; kingdom Metazoa; phylum Chordata; class Aves; order Gruiformes; family Gruidae; genus Balearica; species Balearica regulorum. The sequence goes on along the minus strand of NC_046188.1, from coordinate 46,633,684 downwards.
ATCAAGGAGTTTCCTTCCCTCATACCTTCTTCTCTCCTCAGACAAAAGGACTGATCAGAATGTGGGTATTGTTTGTAGCATATGATGCCTCCTGTCAGTAGGTGACAAGAGCTACAAAATCAAATTAATGGAAGGATTTGAGGTACAGGAGCATCCACTTACACGTACATGTACAATCAGGCAGTAAATACGGAAGTGGAAGACAATGCAAAGTTTTGGTCAAGTCTGAGGTATGCAGCCAGTATCAGATGCAGAGCTACAGCTAATTATGCTGAAAGTAAGTTTTATTCAGTTTACATGCACTCGATAAACAAGGTTTTTTCTTCCCTAAAGACCACACCCATTTTTACAAACAGCTTAGCAGATATCCAATAACAGATGCATTTTCCTTCCTTTAATCTCTTCATCCATACTATAGATCTGATATTTAGTATTTGTACCTGAATCAACAGTAATTGTTTGTGGTAGCATGAGAAATTTTTGCCCCATTGATTTCCCATAGCATTGAAATATCATATTAGCTCAAGGTGAAGAAGCTAATAGGATAAGAATAATAATCAGAATAATAATGGAGGAATTATGCACCCAATTGCACACAAGAGGTTGAAATTTTCTCTTTGGGTTCTTCTGCTATTATGAACTTTGAAAGCAAAACAAAATTGGTTGTTAACATCAAAGACTTAATATCAAATCATCTGCTTATTGACAGAATCAACATCCTTAAACATGTTAGTGTATGAAATAAGTAGGAACAAAACAAGCTACTGTTTACTAACATCAGCTGAATTTCCTAATGCTCTGCATGGTATTTTTCTTCTACTGTTGCTATTCTTCTCTCTTACAGACAAATCAAGTGGGTGGGTGGGGTAGAAAAGGAGTGTGTCTTGATATTTTACAGACAAGAATATCCTGAATCAAACCATATATCTGTCACGGCTACAACCTGCCTTTGACAATGTCTAAAATGAAAGATAAAAGTTTCCATATTCATAATACATCTATTAACAATGGAGTGCTTTTTTGTGACATAACTCCAGTTTTGTATATACAGTTTAAAGAATGAGTTCAGCCCTCCTTAACAAGCCTAGGGTGCAATCACTTTTCCACCTTGGAGAAAAGAGACTAAAACAAATAATTAAAAATTTGTCAAATTTTGCCTTTCTGTCTGTGAGCAAATAATATTTTTGGTGGTAGTAGTTTTGCCCTTTCTACTTCAAATGATGCATTGAAGTAGATTTGTTTATTGAAATAATAAATCCTTTGTAGATTTCCCTAGTGCAAATCCAAACTGGTTTTTGGAGGGTTAAATTAAACCACTATCTATGTTGTCTTGTTCCAGGGGAAAGCATTTGCTTCAATACTCTGTGTTTTGATAGTATCTCCATATGTTTCAGAATAAGGAAAATAGTCCTTGTTATAGTATAAATTGATACCATAAAGACATTCACTTATTGTAAAAAACTTAACCAGTCAATATTCACCTCCAGTAATACAAGAGAGCATGGCACATAGGCATACATGTGGGTATAACCACTGTAATAAGGAATTTCACTTCAATAAGTTAACCACAGAAATTCAGAAAAAGCAGACTAAAACCCAGTATTTGTCTTTCAGCTTCCAGTGTCTTCAAGACTGACGAAAATAACATGCAAATGGCTGTAAATACTAAGGTAAATGGTAGAAATTATCGTACCTGACTTGAGAAACTAAAGAAAAGTTAAAAAACCCACATGAGTTCAGAGGCTTTAACACTGTAGCTGAATTCTGCATGATCTGATTTCTGATTCCATGCTCAAGTGATTCTGTCATGCTTTCTGTAATTATTATTTATTGCCACTGTGTCAGAAAAAAGTATTGAACATCATTGATAAATTTTTGAACTTTCTTGGTTGATTACATTTTACTATAAATAATAGTTTCTAAAGTAAAAGAACTCGGTGAGATTATACTGAAATTATCTACTGTAGACAGTAGAAACAAAAAGGGGCCTTAGGAACCCTTGATATGTGCTCTGTTTGTAGGTATCCTGGAGTATTCCCTTAGTAAAAGGGAAATGAGATCTGAACTAGTACTGAAATGGACTCAATTGACTTTGGTGACATGCACACTAATGGCTCTGAGAGTGGAGAGCAGGGCAGGCTACTTAATCCTCAGTGTCAGAAAGCAATTAAATCTGCTAATTACCAAATTATTTGTGCAAATGCTCAAAGGCAAGCAAAAGCAGATATGATTAACCCTTTTACAAAGAAATTCTTCCCTCTCTCTCTCCAACCGTTCCTGGGTATTCCCAAAAGATAATGTTTTCACACAGGAACAACTTCAGCTAACTTAATGTCACACTAAATGACAACGATAGCCTTTACTTTCTGGTTCAAGTTGGCAGATTTAGTGATCCCCCAGCATAAGGCTGCAAGACTGGACACTGTGTTTAACACAGTCATAGCCACTATGGTAAAGAAATTTAGATCAGTTAAGTTATCATAGGAACTACCACTGGGGAATGCAGATGTAGAGCAAATTCTAGAGTCTTGCTTTTCAAAGGTGCAAAGGGGGTGGAAAAAAAAAAATAATCCTGGTCTAACTATTAAAATAAACTGGTAAAATCTTGTGATATTGCAAGAGTGTGGAACCCTATAGTGTCAGACTAGATGTTTGTGGTTTTTCACCTTCAAAGAGGAGGTGTTTTTTGCCAGAAAGTTCTTCCATATTCTATACAAAGACAAGTACAGAAGAACAAAAATACTCCTGAGGAGTCTTTTCTGACATATTTCCCTGAGCTCTAAGAACCCAAAGGCTGCTGAATCAAGTGCATGAAGAGGTTATTGTAAAAGTCTAGTGCACAAGAAAAAAACCCATGTTAATTAATGAAAGTTAATCTGTGTCAATAAATGGTCAATACAACATCACTAGAACAAACTTAGCTGCATTCTTTCCAAGTAATGCTGTTCCCTAGCATATTTATTGTCCTCTAATACATCACACCAGCATACTGCTGGAATGAGGTAGAGAGAAGTCTGCCCTAGAAACATTTGATGAGTGCTTAATTGGTTTCTACTTTGCCCTGGAGTGCCCATGTAGTCAGTGACATTGCATAAAGAAAGAGCACAGAGAAACACAACTGAGGAAGAGCCCCTGCATGTGTGTCAGCCTGCCATTTAGCTTGCAGATGCCCTTGAAGCCTCTGCCTTTTGGGGTTAAAATGAAGCAAAATCATATTTCCTAACTTGTACAAAATTTCTCCAGTTTTTTGGCAACTAGAAGCAGTAATAAGTTTTTCAACAATTAAGGATCAAACCAGTTTAAAAAAATCTTGCAAGTAAAGAATGTTAAACTACTGTGGTTTGACTACCACATTTAAATTTGCCACCTGGATTCCTTGTGTCTGGTAGTTCAGCAAGTGTTGACAGTTCAGATTCTACTGGACTTTCTGAGTCATGGTATGCAGGTGAGTGAAACCTCACCATATGAAGCATAATTTTAAAAGAAATCCTTTGTTATCTCTGAGAAATATCCTGTCTGTTTCAGCAGTTCGGGGTTGGTTTGGTTGTTTGGGTTTTTTTCAAGATTTTTGGAACAGTGTTTTTCAACATTCTCTGCAGATTTACTGGATGAAAAAAAAAAATCCAGTGAAATCCATTTTTCATGACACTTAAGTCTCTATCAGCCACTAGACTCCACCACAGCTGGGACCCAGCACACATCTGTTCTCTGCAGCATGTCTTTGTTGTGCAATTTGAAACACGGAGTAAGTTCAAGGGAATATGTTGTGTTATCTCTGGTGTTTCAAAGATACATAGATATGTATTACACTTATGAGTATGTGTCATTAATCCTTTGAGATAAGACAGTAAAAACTAGAATATCATTTATGGGAATTTGTGCTTCCTTTTCTTCCACCTGTCCCCTTTTGCTGCTTCTTTTTTTTTTTCAAAGTTTGTAGCAGGGAGAGGGGAAGAGTATGTTGACTCTACAGTGGATCTTCAAAGGACTTAAAGAGTCCTTTGCATGAAAAATATAACTTCATGACATTGTTTCTTGATTTTTAATGTAATTGCTCGATTGCTTTTCCAAAAATATGACTACAATCATCACTGCTAGGAGCATATATATATGCAACAAATCATGCATGTGAAGCTAATAGCATGCAATATGCCATAGCAACAGCCATATGAAATAGTTGTGTTTAATGTTCACCTTTCAACCAGTTCTCTGCCTGCTCTAAGTTTCATTCAAGTAACATTCAAGTCTTGAGCAACTTTTAGCTGTTCAGTGGCACAACAAAGTATTTTCTTCCTCTTCTTCATATGCATGATGGAATTTCCTACAATAGTAACAGATGGAAAAACTCAAGATTCATCGATATTATCTGTAATTAAAAATTATGCAGCTTTATTGACTATTTCATAATCTTGATAATGTTAGGTAATTTTTATTTTTTTTTTTTTTTTTTATTGGCTATTCCAAGGAGTGACACCTTATTACACAATCAAGCAACACATTAAAGAAGGCTAGGAAACTCTGGAATACAACAGTACTATTAAAAATAATTGCTGAAAACCAAATTTTAATTTAACCTTTTAAATTTAACATGCTTTAAGGAGTTAATGGGTTTGTTTAAATAGACAGGTTTATGATGGGAGATACACAATTTGCACCTGGGCCATCACAGAAATTAACCCCATAGAATATTTAATAACTCTTAACATTTTTTTTCTGTTCACATATCAGTGATCTTTATTCTTATGTTCTGTTAAGACTATCAAGACACATGCAGGCAATTTTGGGACTGCCTTACTTATTCTTCTAAATTTATACAATAAAAAGCAAATTTTTAACTTCTTAATTTCCTCAAGTTCTCACTTGCCAAATAACTGTTTTTACTAATTCATATGGACTACTATTGCAGCAAGATAATATTCAGTGACAGGAGTTAATAAATGGTCCTCCTCAAATAAGAAATAACGAATACCATATCCGGAGTAAATAACAAGTGGATTGTCATCACTAGCAACTTAAGAGTTTATCTGTGGCTTTACCATTTTTGTGTAATAAAGTTAAGATTTTTCATCTTTCATATATTCATCCACACATATGTGACAGTAATTCCTTTTATACCCTTGCTGAACTTTTCCAGAATTTTCACCATAGTTTCCCTGTTTTTCAAAATGTAATTTAAAATGTGTCTAGATTTCATAGAAGATATGAGAATTAGCTAGTATTTGAAAAGTATCTGGATACAAATTCTTGGAGACAATGTTGGCCTATCTTGTTTCTGCACAGAAAAACAGAGATACATTGACACAGTTCTCTGTAGCATTTTTAAGAATCAGAAATACAAGGAGCAAAAAGTACTTTTCGAAAAGACCCTCAACCCTCTAGCTTCTGAAACTCAACATCACTTGTGATGTTCCTGCAAAAACTGTTAGGATGATCGGTTAATTGAAAATTTCTAAAATTGGCTGGAAATATCATATAATCCTATTCCCAGTTTAATGGGAAATGGAAGCACTGAAAACATTGTCCAGACTGAATTCAATGAAGGTCTTTCACAGGAAGAGAGGGGAACCTCAGCAACAGACTGCATTTCTCAAAAAGAGAGAAAGAACATGGACTGTAATTCTCTGAATGCTTAGATGATAAAGAAATTCAGGATATTTAAAATTAGTTCCCAAAAGTATTTTGCCCTATTAGCCAATAGAACTCCTTAGAGTTTTTTGTTGCTACACAGCGGGGTGCCACAACAACATATATTGTCTTTCAATTTAGTACGTGTTTTTTCTCTCAATGTGAAATACTATGGAACAGCAGTTGGCCCTTTTTATCTGGGCTATCCTGTTAGTTGCCTTCTGATTCTCATTCTATTGGCTAAGCAGAGAAGATGCCATTTAAAACTTTAATTGCCAGAGAGGGCTGTGAAATACTCACTGAGATTTACTGCTTTCGCTTTGTGATGTAACTTCACAGCAAAGTGACCCTAGTGGTTAGGAAGCATATTGTATAAATGGCAATTTAATGAGGGCTTGGAGACTATGAGGTCTCCAAAGAACACTTCATTTTGAAATTTTCTTGTTATGGAGTATTTTATGAAAAAATCCTGCCAGGAATTCCAATGAAGATAACCTGGCTCTTTAGTCAGAGACATTGGCAAAAATGGAACAAAATGCTTATGTAATACTTTAAATACTGGTAAACTACAGATCCATGAAGTCCAGTCTTGCAGCTTAACTGAATTGATGAAGATAGGCACTGAAAGGAAAAAAAAGATCTCTATTTGTAAGATGTAACAGGCCCGCATATTTTTCAAGTTGTTGGCGAGACACTTAATCGCAGTATTCATGATTCACAGTAAGAATAAAGGTTCAGAACATAGCAAGTATGTTGATAGCTTTCCTGTTTTAAAGAATACCTGCAAAATTAATAATAGATGTATTACATACTTTAATTCATTTTTTTAAATTCAAATTCTGCTGATAATTTACGGCAGTCTCTGCCAGAGAGAGTTAAACTGCCTCATTCATTTTATTGCTTGTTAACTTTGAAACATAAAAATGACCATTTATATGTCAATATTAGGTATTTCACTACTGATCATTTTTAGGAAGAACTCGCTTTAGTATGCTCAGGTCCAATCTGGTATTGATTCCACAGTTTACTGAGGTGTTAAATCCCTGTGCTCCATTTAAAACAACTCATGTTGTGGTTTAACCCCCGTAGGCAACAAAGCATCCACAGCTGCTTGCTCAATCTCCACAGTGGGATGGGGAAAAGAGTCAGGAAGGGTAAATGTGAGAAAACTCATGGTTTGAGATAAGGACAATTTAACAGGTAAAGCAAAAGCTGCATGAGCAAGAAAAGCAAAATAAGGGATTCATTCACTACTTCCCATCAGCAGGCAGATGTTTAACCTTTTTCAAGTAAGCAGGACTTCATCAATGTGTAACCATTACTTGGGAAGACAAATGCCGTAACTCTGACTGTCCCTTCCTTCCTCCTTTCCGCCAGCTGTATATGCTGAGCATGATGTCATAGGGTATGGAATATCCCTTTGGTCAGTTGGGGTCAGCTGTCCCAGCTGTGTCCCATCCCAGCTTCTTGTGCACTCCCAGCCTACTCACTGGTGGGTACTGTGAGAAACACAAAAGGCCTTGACTCTGTGTAAGCACTGCTCAGCAGTAACGAGAACTTCTCTATATTATCACCACTGTTTTCAGCACAAATCCAAACATAGCACCATACGTGCTACTGTGAAGAAAGTTAACTCCATTCTAGCCAAAACCAGTACAGGTCTTCACCCTATTGAGGTGTGTCCTGGTTTCAGCTGAGAGGATTGATTTTCTTCATAGTAGCTAGTGTGGGGATATGTTTTGGATTTGTGCTGGAGACAGCATTGATAATATAGAGATGTTTTTGTTCTATGGACTTATTGTTGAGCAGTGCTTACACAGAGCCAAGGCCTTTTCTGCTTCTCGCACTGCCCTGCCAGCAGGATGGCTGGGGGTGCACAAGAAGTTGGGAGGAGACACAGACAGGACAGCTGACCCAAACTGACCAAAGGGATATTCCATACCATATGACATCATGCTCAGTTTATAAGGAGCTTGGGGGAAGAGAAAGAGGGGGGGGGGGGTGGCGTTCGGAGTGATGGTGTTTGTCTTCCCAAGTAACCATTACACGTGATGGAGCCCTGCTTTCCTGGAGATGGCTGAACACCTGTCTGCCCATGGGCAGTGGTGGATGAATGCCTTGCTTTGCTTTGCTTGTGTGCACAGCTTTTGCTTTACCTATTAAACTGACTTTATCTCAACCCACAAGTTTTCTCACTTCAACTTTTCCAGTTCTCTCCCCCATCCCAATGGAGGGGAGTGAGTGAGCGGCTGCGTGGTGCTTAGCTGCCGGCTGGGGTAAAACCACGACAAGGTGTTAAACTTACATGCTCCTTTTAAAACATCCTGGTTCCTCTTACTTTCTATCTGACCGTTCTGGAGATTCTCTTTTGTATTACCAAGACAAATAGCATAAGAATTAATAAAAAGTAGATAATTAAGAAAAACTGATAAATCAGAAAAAAATGGATAAGAGAAATAAAATGGATGCAAGAATGGATAAATAAGAACTGTACTGCTAACATAATGCTTCAATAGTTTTGGGACTAGAACACATGCCAAAGAAATATACTTTTTAATCCAAGCAAGCTTTCATAAGCCAACCCAACTGAATTTACCAGTATAGACTGCATAGACTTTTGAAATGGAGATGGGCAGGGCTACATGAAGTTTTGCAAATTAAGAGGATGATGTTATATTAAGTCAATATATACCACAGAATCATAGAATCTTTAAGGCTGAAAAAGACCTTTAACTTCATAGAGTCCAACTGTTAACCTAGCACTGCCAAGTCCACCACTAAACTGTGTCCCTAAGCACCACATCTACATGTCTTTGAAATACCTCCAGGGATGGTGACTCAACCACTTCCCTGGGCAGCCTGTTCCAAAGACTGACAACTGTTTTGATGAAGACATTTTTCCTAACATCCAGTCTAAACCTCCCCTGGCACAAGTTGAGGCCATTTCATCTTGTCCTATCACTTGTTTCTTGGAAGAAGAGACCAACACCCACCTTGCTACAACCTGCTTTGAGGGAGTTGTAGAGAGCAAGAAGGTCTCCCCTCAGCCTCCTCTTCTCCAGGCTAAACAACCCCCATTCCCTCAGCCACTCCTCATCATAAGACTTGTACTCTAGACCTTTCCCCAGCTTCGTTGCCCTTCTTTGGACACACTCCAGCACCTCAATATCTGTCTTGTAGCCCCAAAACTGAACACAGTACTCAAGGTGCAGCCTCACCAATGCTGAGTACAGGGGGATGATCACTTTCCTGGTCCTGCTGGCCACACTATTTCTGACACAAGCCAGGATACAGTTGGCCTTCTTGGCCACCCGGGCACACTGCTGGCTCATGTCCAGACAGCTGTTGACCAACACCCCCAGGTCCTTTTCCACCAGGCAGCTTTCCAGCCACTCTTCCCCAAGCCTGCAGCATTGCATGGGGCTGTTGTGACCCAGGTGCAGGACCTGGCACTGAGCCTTGTTGAACCTCATATGAGTGGCCTCGACCCATGGATCCAGCCTGTCCAGATCCCTCTGTAGAGCCTTCCTACCCTCAAGCAGATCAATACTCCATCCAACTTGGTGTTATCTGCAAACTTACTGAGGGTGTACTTGATCTCCTCATCCAGATCATTGATAAAGATATTGAAAAGAACTGGCCCAAATACCAAGCCCTGGGGAACACCACTTGTGACGAGCCACCAAGTGGATTTAACTCCTTTCACCACAACTCTTTGGGCTCAGCCATCCAGCCAGTTTTTTACCCAGCAAAGCGTACGCCTGTCCAAGCCCTGAGCAGTCAGTTTATTCAGCAGAATGCTGTGGGAAAAAGTGTCAAAGGCTTTACTAAATTCCAGGTAAACAGCATCCACAGCCTTTCCCTCATCCACTGAGCAGGTCACCTTGTCACAGGAGGACATCAAGTTGGTCAAGCAGGACCTGTCTTTTATGAACCCATGCTGACTGGGCCTGATCATCTGGTTAACCTGTACATGCCATGTGATGGCACTCAAGATGATCTGCTCCATGACCTTCCCCGGCACCAAGGTCAGACTGACAGGCCTGTAGTTCCTCGGATCCTCCTTCCATCCCTTCTTGTAGATGGGCTTCACATTCACTAACCTCCAGTCAACTGGGACCTCCCTGGTTAGCCAGGACTGCTGATAAATGATGGAAAGTGGCTTGGTGGGCACTTCTGCCAGCTCCTTCAGCACCCTTGGGTGGATCCCATCCAGCCCCATAGATCTGTGTGTGTCTAAGTGGTGTAGCAGGTTGCTAACCATTTCCCCTTGGATTATGGGGGTTTCATTCTGCTAACCTTCTCCATCTTCCAGTACAGGGGGCTTGGTACCCCGGGAACAATTGGTCTTAGTATTAAAGACTGAGGAAAAGAAGGCATTGAGTGCCTCAGCCTTTTCCTCATCCTTTGTCACTATTTTTCCCCCCGCATCCAATAAAGGATGGAGATTGTTCTTAGCCATCTTTTTGTTGCTAATGTATTTACAGAAACATTTTTTATTTTCTTTTATGGCAGTAGCCAGATTAAGTTCTAGTCGGATTTTGGCCCTTCTAATTTTCTCCCTGCATAACCTCACAACATCCTTGTAGTCCTCCTGAGTTGCCTGCCTCTTCATCCAAAGGTCATAAACTGTCTTTTTTCCTGAGTTCCAGCCAAAGCTCTCTGTTCAGCCAGGACGGTCTTCTCCCCCGCCAGCTTGTCTTTTGGCACATGGGGATGGCCTGCTCCTGCGCTTTTAAGATTTCCTTCTTGAAGAATGACCAGCCTTCCTGAACTCCATTGCCTTCAGGACTGCCTCCTGACTCCTAAACAGGCAGACATACCCTGAATATAATACAGCTTATAATAGCACTCTCACTCATAGCATATGATCATTCATGTCACAGAAACTGCTTTGAAAACTGTGAGACTGAAATGCAGAACATAGGTAAGGTTAAATGAGAAAGTTATATCCAAAATGAAATATATTGCATATGAAAATAAGATAGTTGTTACAAAGATGTTTTTGGCCTTTGACACTGTTAGTGACCAAGACCTGAGAGAACAGGTGTCCCTTTCAGCTGCTGACAAATCTTCAGACTCCATCAGGTCACTTCAATAGTCCTTTGATTTTGTTCTTGAGATGATGATGATTTAGGATTCAAGCAAGCATCACCGGAGGTGACAACCTAACTGGGCCCAGAAGATCAGCATTCTGACAGCGAAATGAAAGTGTCCAATTCCAAAAGAAAAAAACAAACAAAATCAACCCCAAATAGCTATTGTCCCTGTCTCGGTAAGATACTGAACAACAAACACTCACAGGTAAGACCAGTGAGTGCCTTGACGCTTCTGTCTAAAAATGAAATCCTTTGCTGGACTGGATGCATAAAATTTAAACTGGCAGATCCAAAACCAGAACAATCATCATTTCATAAGGGCAGCTACCAGTGAAGTAAATAAAAGACTTTTCAAAGTGTCACTGCATGGAGTGACAAAACAGACTTCGTTCCCCCCTACCCCTCTCGCAATCTCAGAATCAGCATGTGCAAGCACCAGGAAACAAGGCCTACTGGTCTGATGCATGCCTTAGTAAAGTGGCAATTATACAACTCCTCCCAAGAAATCTTCTCATGTTTTTCCTTCTTTCACCCTTGTAGTTCCCTTGTTCTGGCATCTCTGTGATTTCACAGAGTGACAAAAAAATCTCCCTTTCCCCAGAAAATCTAGGAAGACGCCACGCAGGGTGGCTCTTCCCAGCAGCCTGCAGGCTGCCCAGTCATGACAGGGGGCGGCCAGCTGCCTACGATGGCATCCCAAGCAGAGAGAAGAGGCCAAGAGTCTGTGCCCCCAGTGGGGACATGGGGCAGACAGGAATCAGCCATACCCATACATTAAGCTGGGCCAAGGATCCAGGTGGGAAAAAGCCAGGAGACTTGTCCAACACCACTGCTCCATAGAAGCGTTGTTTTCTCAGCAAGTCAGGATCTCCTGCCTGGCATAGAAGAGGTGTGACAGGCTCACGAGGTAGCTAGGAACAGCCCCAGATGGACCACCCCACAGCTTGCTCATACCTGACAGGTGTGTGGCACACAAGGGGCAGGAACCAGTACCAGCTGCCCCTCACAAGCCCATCTACAGTAGTCTGCCCTCTCCAGGCGTCTCTCACCACTTGGCATGAGGCTGGCTCCCAAGGGCTTTGCATGTCCAGTACTGGGGGAAACACACCTCAGCAGTTGTTGGAAGTTCCCTCATGAGGCTCCTCCACACTTCTCCCATACTGTGGCCACTCAGAAACTTCTCAGGTGGGCCCGCACCCTTGCAGGCAGCCACCCTCTGGGGAGGGAAGGTGGGAACGGCTGCTGGCAACAAGGGGGTAGGCTCAGAAGAAAAGAGCTGCCACCTGGACACAGCTGGCAGGGGCACCTGTTGTGCAGCAGCTGGGGCTGAGTGGAAAACACAGCACATGAGGGAGGAAGGTGGCACAGCTCTTGAGGTTCATGTGGCATGGCAGGGTCCATACAGGGAACCATTACATGGTCAGTGTTCACGGTGTGCATGGCAGCTCTGGGTTCTGCTTCCAGCCTGACTGGGCAATACTTAGGACACCTTGAGGTTCTGGGTGTTGCAGTGCTACGGTCTGGCTTCTGGCTCCTGCACAAAGGGGAAAAGGCAAGTGATGGCTTTTGGAGACTCCCTCCTGCAGAGAACCATGCACCTGCAGGCCCCACCTCATGTCTCAGCAGGTTTGCTGTTTACCAGGGACCAGGATCGGGGAAGATGCAGAAATACTGGTGAGGCTTAGCAAGTCTTGTTACTTTTGCTGCTCTTTTGTATGGGTACCAGCAATGCTGCCATGGTTAACCTGAAGTCCATCTAGAGTGACTGCAGACCTCTAGGAGTGAGGTGAAGGACAGGTGGCCTGGTGAGGCTCATATAAATCCTGATGGTGAGGGGAAAACTTCAAATGGAAGTAGGCATATCCAGAGGGTCAACACCAGGTTGCACAGCTGGTATGACAGGCAGATTTTTTGAGGAGCAAGGGCTACTCAGTAGCCAACTAAGTAAGCAAACATGCTTACTAAGGTGAGGAGAACTTTAAACTAGATAAGCCAGGGGATGGTTACCATAGCCTGAAGAGGAGTAAGGGAACAAGGGACAGAGCAGATATGTCTTGGGGGACAGCAGGCCAGGCAGGCATTCACATATTCCTTGTAAAAGCAGCATGATTCAGGAGTGATTTCAAGCAGCTGTATGTAATGTGTGTAGCATATGATACAAACAAGGATCTGGCAGTCTGGCACAGCTGCTGACCTGTGACCTCACTGGGATTACCCTCAGGAATCAATACTGGGACTGTCTTCATCAATGACCTGGATGATGGGATGGAGCATATTTTCAGTAAGTTTGAGCATTACACCAAGTTGGAGGGAGCAGCTGGTATCAGAGTGAATTGGACAAGCTGGAGAAATGGACTGACAGGAACTTCAAAAAGTTCATTAAAGGCAAATCCAAAGTCCTGCTGCTGGGGAGAAATAACACTGCACAACTGTGCAGTCTGGGACTGACTGTCTGAAACAGCTCTGAAGAAAAGAACCCAAGTGTTCCAGTAGACAGCAAACTGAATGTGAGCCAGCAGTGCATCCTGGCAGCAAAGGAAACCAAGAGGTCCAGGGAAGTGATCCTTCCAGGATCCATGGTAGGAAGACCATGCCTGGAGTCCTGTGTCCAAGTTTGGGCTCCTTGAGCCACAGTGCGACATTGTATGTTTCCACACATAACCAACCGCTGCATTCTTCATTTCTTCTTCAAATATATTTTTGAAAGAGAAAGCTAGATCATTGACATCCTATAACTAAGACTGACCTTGGTTATAGGCGGACAAGGCTGACCCAGTGGCAGACTTGACAAGATGGTACTACTTGTCACACAGGGAATGCAGCCATGGCAGCTGGAGGTGCAGCCTGTTGTCTCCAGGACCTCTGAGCAAAGTATGGCTCCATATGGCTGTTTTTGAAGCTTGATGGTACAGGCATGTGGCACACGAGGGCAGACAGATGGTTAGTGTGGCATACTGAAGGGTGTTTGCATTCAGTAGGCACAGTAGCTTCCAGAATATGTTCTTGGCCAGAGATACTCCAAATGCTATGTGGTATAGAGGTAGTAAATTGGTTTAGAAGGGGCTAGCCATGAATGGAGTGGATGCACACTGCTCCAGATTAATTGGCTGGGGGAAACAGCAATTATTCCCTGAAGTAGCTCACAAGAACAGTGTAGATGTAGCCTAAAAGATGCAAAACTATTTCATTCAGCTATGGCCCAGGCTGAGACTGATTATTCCTTCATTTGTGTAACATAAAAATTAAAATGACCATTTTGAAATTTCACATTATTTTTCTGTGTTGTTATGATGTTGTTATATTATGTGTATATGATAATTCTTAATATTTTTTTCATTATTTCTTGAAGTCTTATAAAAAGTTCTTTAGATTTTTTGTACTTTGATCCAAACTCCAGATTGAATCTAAATATTTTTCTTTCCTTTTTTCATTTTCAGTAAAAATATGTTAAAGTCATGTTAAAAAAGTCAACCTGACTTGAATTTCTGCTTTTCCAGTATATCAGCAGTTACCGTCAAAATGATGATCAAAGCTTTTAATAATCTCACATTGAATTTCAGTGATATGTTTAATCCAGATTGAAATAAAAATTAATTTTGGATTACATATTATCATTTTTAGAAATAAATCAATTTTATTTGGAGGCTTTATTTCATGCCCCTGAATGTCACGTGAATAAGCAAGAAACATGCTTTGTATAATCCATAATTTTATTCACTGAGAAGGATTAATATATTTAATACTCATCTCAATATTTAATAAAAGCATTGAAGAGACTACCAATGTTAAGAAGGGAAAGGAAAGGTAGAATTGGAGGTTTCCCTTTACAAATGATAATATCTTAGTATCATTCTCTTAAGAATGCACCATCAGAGCAGTCATAAGTGACCGGTTCAAATTTTATAAAAGGAGCTCTGAGTGATTTTTTTCAATATGTAATGTAATTATTTGTGTTAATTTAAATAAAATGCTTTTTGGCCCTGGGGAAATAGCTCAGGAGAGACACAGTAAATAGTTTTTCTTACTGAAAATTTTTCTCCAAATTGCCTGAGCTTTAGAGATCAGTACAGCATCTCCTGGTTGGGTAGCTGTATTTGAAGAAGAAAGATGTTGATTATCATCAATGCCATTGTTCTATTTTCTTTGGAATTATTTTAATCAACTCAACGCATCTGGTAAGTGTGGGGTAAGACACCTGGAGAATATCATGTCCTTAGTTTGACTGAAAAATTTCTACTAGGTAACTTGTTTCAATAGTAGATTCTGGTTTTTCAATTGGTTGAAAATTACCTGTTTTTGTAAAAAAAAAAAAAAATAATTGTGTGTGGGGGGGTTATTTTTACTGAGAAACATTAAAAAAGCCAAAAGCTGCAAGGGGGTAAAAGATTTTTAACTTGCAACTGTGTAAGTAAAAAAATTATTTTTAATTGCCAGAAAATTATAAATATATTATTTTTTTCAGATTTTCAGGTTTTATGGAATATTTAAAAAATAGATATTGCCATGTAAATTACAAAATTCTCTGTTTTTTCCATTTTAAGGAAGAGAACAGAGGATATCTGGCTAGATATTGGAACTACCAATTGAAATCCACTATTTGAAACCTCGATATCTTTAAAGGTAGTTAGCCTAATTTAAACACCAAATGCTGTGTGTCAGATACGTTGAAATCTTTATAAACAATTATTTTTCAAAATCCAATCACTGACGTAAAGCATCAGAATTAAGAGATACAAATAAGGCAGAGGTCACCCAGAACTGGTTCAGCAGACTGGCTTTGTCAGTCTGGATAAATAACCAGCATAGATTTATCTGAGAATGAAGAATAATTCTAGTTTAGAGTGTTCTTTGGGATCTGTGGATGATCAGGGAACCCTACAGTTCTATTTTTCTTTAGCTTTGTAAGTGTGCATTGGAATAATGACTCACTACATAGACTTTATGTCCAAGTTAGAAACAATGCTCAAGGATTTATATATTAGTAGTAGCATCAAAGGAACTTTTTTCCTGTATCTTGAAAGATAAGAGGATATATAAATCAAACTGGTCATGTATTATTCGACGTTGTCAGCAATACCTTACCTTAGCTGAAAAATACATTGCATTCAACCAGACTGCAGAATCATGTGAATAAAGGAAGAATAAATTACATAAAATTAAGGTTTTTTTACTTAATGACTGGGAAGACTATGTATTTCCAGAACAATGGATCAACCTCAGAATCATAAAATTTCAGTATGAAGAGTCTTGGTGACCCTGGTCAATTTTAATTAATTCAGTCAAAGAATAAAATTAATGCATAAAAACTTGTATATTATATATGTAAGATGAGAACTAGTTGAAATTGTGAAAAAATGATAGAATAGGGAAAATAACCTTCAACAACTTAATTCCATTTTCCCAGGCAAATGGTAGCAACAGATGCACCCCAGCACTCCTGGTCTCCATATTGCTGCCATCCTCGTTATGGCACACACACTTTATCTCAAAGTCTTTACCTTGTTAGCTTTTTAAGATTTCAAGTATTTGTGCATAGTGCTATTTTTTACTAATGAATTCTTTATATTTTAATATCTTAATAAGACTTTTCTCTATATGAAAAAATATGAATTCTGTTTTATGCTTTTTGTTCTCTCTTCCCCCCTTGCAGGTAAATAAACAACATTGACTATGTAAAACATGGTAGTCTTGGCAATGGAAATATCTGTATTAACTGGCCATGGCAACCTGAAATGTATTAGCTAAAATAATAATCATGTGCTATTGTATTAAACTTGACAGATAGATAGATTTCTGGCTCTAGATTTTCTTTAACAGACTATAATTTCAAAAGGAACTCAGCTATTTTTCATGGGTAAGTGTTGTTTTGACTGTAATAAAATCAAACTGTGAGGAATGAATTTCTGGTTCTCTTTGGTATCATGAGTATGTGGTGACTACTTAATATCATTTAGAATCAGACTCTGAAGCATTAAACTAGCAACAAAATATATATTACGCCATCTATTTCCAGTAACAGTAACAGTAACAGTTCTTTGAAGAAGGACTAATTTACAAGTTCTATACATTTGGGAGATTTTTTTTTCCTCTGGATTCTGCCATAGGTAACTGAACATGTGGCATAATATTAATTTTCAAAATTGCATCTATCCATTTTTATTTACAGTAATATATGGCCAAGGAAGTAGAACCAGTTGCATGTTCTATGACAGCTATGATCCAAACTTTTATTGAAATTATAAGGCTGTTTTATGATGGAGTCTTGAGCTTTCCTGCCCCAAACTGAAGCATCCTTCCAAAAGCTATGAGTCTTTTAAGACATCCATCATGTTGAATTTCAAAGTAAGAGCTAAATTCATCAAGTAAAACACATTTTTAACATCCTGGACTATCATCTTTCTTGAAATGAAAGAGGTTTTTGTCATACCTGAAAAAACAGAACTGAAAATTAAGCCCATTCTTGGGGTTTGGATTGAAAAGTAAATACTACTGAAAAACTTTATTTCATTTTCAAGAATTTGAAAGGATTGTTTCACCATTAGCCATACAAAGCAGGTTATGATTTAAGATTCGATTTATGGCCTCTCTTAGTCTATTGTTGACCTTAAAATTGTTCTTTGGTCTATAACAGACATACTATACCCAGTTGACTGAGAAGTAATAGTGTCACATGGCCTTTGAAACATGAGAACAGCAGATCAGAATAACTCATGTAATATGTTGAGCTTTAGGATAATTAGTCTGTGCACTTCAAAACAAAGACTTTGCTTATTAGAAGTCTTTATACTTAGTATAGAGGTTTTGAATTCTATAGATAATGCATTTTATGTCTTGTTTTAAGATACTTAGCAAGTTCTGCTTTAGAAATTAAAATAGTCATGCTTTCTGCTGCTTGCATGTATAGACTTCCCCCCCCCATGATTCATTTTTATCATCCATGCAGTGCATTTTAGACTGTGCAAGCTTCACAGATTTTCTGACAGGGGTGATATCCAGCCCCCTAAGAAGAATTTCTATTCAAGGAGTTCATTTAAAACTAGAAGAAATAAAATTTCATTACTCAAAAGATGCTTTGCAACTTGATTTAGTTCCCTGCTTCAGTCTGTCCTCTAACCTTGGAATGTCTTGAGCTCTCTCTGTGCCTGACAAATGCTATAGGATATGACATGGAAAAGCTAATAGAATTTACTATAGTTCCTCTTGAGTTCTTGCTCAAACTGGATCACTCTATGAGTGTACAGCATAATGGTTGACCTCCATCGGGTTTTAGATATCAATTTGTCCGTGAAATCTCTTGTGATTTAGAAACTATAGTATGGATTTCTATTCCACTTCAAAACTGCATCTGTGTAGAAATGTATGGGAAACATACATATATGTATATATGCACACATACATGGATACATTCTGGCAAATTAATCTACTAGGGCTTTAATGACATTTAGTTCAATCCTAGTTTATCTCTCTGGAGAAGGAATTAAAACATATGGTTATGTATTCTCAGTTGTGTAAGAAGATTGAACTTCTATTTTCTTTTTATTAATTTATAAGAGTTTCTAGTATGCCCAGTACGATTTACAAAAATATAAAGACCATTCTTCTAAAATTCTTGTGATCTAGAAACACACAATGGAGATAGCCCACAGAAGAAGAGGAAAAGAAAGGGAACAAAACTGGAATGGTTTTATTTCATTTCATATATAAAGAATTGGATGGGAAAGCGAGTCAACCAATACAGATAAAGAGTCCATGTAGCTGACAAACTGAAACCATTCTCCAGTTTGACTCAAATATGATCCAAGGAGAATAGTTCTTACAGAGAGTTTTCAGAGTGTATTGATTATGTAAAAGATGAGGGAAATACAAGGGAAACATGTAGGAACTCTGTAGATGTCATTACACAGAAGAAATATCACTGAAGAAAAAAATTTAAATTATGTAGTATCTTCCATTTTTAGTGAAGTGCAAAGATATGAGAAGACTTAATTGGAGCAGAATGTATAATAGAGGTAGGAACACTGAATCTTGATATTGCTGCTAATGGAGAGTCCATGGAGGTGTCGGCCCAGAAAAGGCCGACAAGTCATGGTAGGAAAACCAGCAAAGAGGGATTTTGAACTTTGTACTTTCGCTGTACTTTTACCACAGTAAGGTTTATAAAGCTTTCATCAAAAAATACATCTATGATTCTCATAGCTTAACTACAGATACAAATAAAACTTTCCTTCTATATTATAGTTTTTTTAAAATCTTTCTGATTTTAAACATTGTTTTGCTATCTTATACAAATTTTTGCTATAGTTTTTCAATGCATTTAGCAAAACCCCATTTTAAAAATGAAAATGTACTTCACAATAAGCAAACCATACCAACACAAACATTTTTGGTGACATTTGTTCCCCAAAGTTTTACTCTATTGCCACTCAGCATGAAACATGTATTGATTCTGGCCTCAGGAACTGCATTCCATTTTTCCTCCATTTTAGCAGGTGATAAATCAGAGCTGACACAGCAAAAGTGAACAAGAAGTGGGACTCTAGGGAGAGGGGTAAGGTAGTCCCCTCCAGCTGGCTGGAAAAAACAGCTTCTGAACAACTAAATGTTAGACTTAAGAAAGTTACCCGTGTTCAGAAGAAATTTACAAGGTTGATGTTTTCCAGTTAGAATCATAGAATCATTTTGGTTGGAAAAGACCGTTAAGATCTTCAATCAAAGTTGTCATATCTTGTTAAGAAAAGAGTTTGTTTATGAAGATTGTAAGCATTCTTTTCTATGATCTACTTATTTCTGTTTGATAGTCTTTCCATTGGCTCTTTGAACAGCTTCTTTTCAGTATCTGCACCATTTTATCATAGTGCAGTAATAAAAATATGGAAATTACTTCTTAGTCTAGCTCCTCTGCCTCCTACTGGAATTCTAAGGAGTTGTCCATCAGAGGACTGTCCCAAGTTGCCTTTTTTATCCCTGAGCAAACAGGAGAAGAGGTAAATAAGTGGCCGCAAGCATTAGCTTATTTTGAAGAATGAAAGTAATGATTTATTTATTTCAAAAACACCTATATTTGCTCTGAGAATTAAAAGAAATAAAAGGCAAGTGACAAATTTGCTTGTGCTAGTTAATCAGATAATCATGTTTCACATCAGCACAATGGTTTTGAACAGAACAGAAAAGGTAGCAAGAATGGGGGAGAAAATATATTTGAAAATTATTAAATACAATTTCTCTTCATCTGCCACCCATGGCATGTATTTTCTTGGCCAGTAATTCACATATTTCAAGTCATTACTAGGTAATTCATATATTTCAAGTCATTACTAGGTTGAGCAGTTGACTGAAGGGGCTGCGCTGGGAGGCTGCTCCTGCTGTTTTAATCAATATAGCATATGAAAACAAGCAAGAAGCCCAGCACATCCTTGAACAGCTGATGCACTGTTTACCTTAGGTCCTGCTATGAAAATAAAATAAAGTCAATCAGATTCTATGAACTGCTGTGGCTTTACAAGAGGGCAATGTAAAAAATTCTGTATTGCCTCCTAGCTGCTGAGCTCCAAGGCTTGGTAAGTTTGAAAAGAGGCATTCCCTTTGCCACTGAGACAATTCTGTGACCGTAGACTGGAAAAAGACTGTATACTCACAGTGGGATATAGCTTCTTAAGAAGAAGGCATTGCCTATCCCAAGCAGGTGGAATCTAATACTTGCACCCTTTTTGTCCTTTCTGATTTTGAAGTGACTCAATTGCCACTCTAACTCACTGCTCAAGAACTTCTTTTTCTTCAGTTTTTCTTTCTCAGATACATCCTCTTCTCCAAGCCATATGTGCTGTGTCACAAACCTTCCTGTAATAATAAAACAATCATCCATTTTTCCCCAAACTTTCATCTTCTGTTCTCACTGGTTTATGTCTTTTCACCAGTATCCCCATAGTTCAGTGTCACAATTAACCACATGTCTTTGAGTGTCTTCCTCCTTTTTGAAGGTTCCATGCATAAGTTCCAGGTCTTTGGCTTTCTGTGGAAGAAACTCCCACTCAACTTTCTCTAGATGGGGCTTTCAACTGCAGACCCCAGAAGACTTGAGTTCATTTTAACTTGTGCAAAGGGCTAATATGTGCTTTTTCAAGGTAATGAAAAGACTACTTCATAGCTGAACAAGTTTCATAAAGTGATGCAGTGCTTGTCTAGAATAAAGGTGTTTTAGAGAAACGTCCCCATCTGCTTGCCTTAACTCTTCTACACAGGGACCTTGCCAAAGCTAAAATACTTTAGGCCTTCTCTGACAAGCTGTATTTTTTAGGCAAAATCTTTGGCCTACCTGTTTTCAAGTATCTTCCAAGTGAAGGATGTTATTTTAAGTCATTCATTAAAGAACTTCAGTGATTGTAATTCAGCCTGTGTACTTTCCTCCAAGTGTCCCAGACTAAGTAAAAGTACTGCTTATCTACATTTTTTTACTTCTGGAGATTAACTTAGTTATTTCCCATTCTCCTCAGTTCTTTCAGGAAGCAGTGCTTATTTTACCCATTCTACCAAAAATAAATTCTAGTAAAATTCTAGTAAATTTCTAGTAAAATTCTAGTAAATCCAAGTTATATCATTTAGAATATTAATACAGTTATCTCTGAATTTTCTGCAGCCATTTTTATATATAGTTTCTGACTTTGCATTCAACTGAAATTGTTTGTTCCACAAAATCCCTTTGCATTTATTTTCCTAAATCTTTGGCTTTCAATGTAGTAATTTCTTACTTTTTCTTACCAGTGTGTTTCTAGGATTCTGCTTCCTCTGACATACTTCCCACAATGTTATTGTAATCACCTATGTAGCTTAAGAGTTTGTGGCCTGTCTTTCCCTTTTACCTTCTCTCTCATAATTCCCAAGTTCAATTTCCTACTTTTTTCCTGTTAACTTTTATCTCCAGGGTACTATGTACACTTTATGACACCTTTGAGTATATTTTCAAATTTACCACTCTTTTATTCTATCTGTGCTTAATCCTGCATATCCACCTAACTAATTAACCCTCACGGGCTTTCTGCCATTATCAGTACTTAAATTAGTGTGTAATGGGCTACTTTTTTTTTTTACTTACATATTTTAACAAGACCTGGTGGAAGTCCATAACACAAAGAGACTAAATATCTTTATCAGAGGTTGTTTTTAGTGATTTGTTTTGTGATTGGTAGGGATTAGTAGAAAAAGTTTAAATTAATTTTAAGATTGAGGAGTTTCTGGTCTGTGAAAAGCAGGAGAGCTTCTTCCTGCCCTGATCTTGACAGTGATTAGAAAAAGACCACATTAAACATTCATTTCCTTCAGGTTCCTAGATTATTAAGGGATTAGACCTCTTTCCAATAAATTTCACTGTCAAAAGCACAGAGTACTTAATGGAAAATGAGTGACTGTCTTTGCATGTTCCTACCATCATTGACTGTGGGCAAGAAAAGGAGAATTCAGGATTTGGCAAAGTTCTGTTTTTCTTAAATATTTTTTTCTTGCCAAAGATTTATACAGTTACTCCTGCTTTTGAACACAGTATTTTATATTATACCTTTATAATGAACACTGGTAAACAAAGCATTGCCATTGAACTCAAGAGAGAGGGCTTCTCTTCCTGGCTATGCCACTTGATATTATTGCCATTCTTGAAAATCTTGGACATTAATTTCACAAGTCTGTGCCTCAATTTCCTCAAGAGAAAAATAGGGAATTTCTGTTGGAAAATAGTTTGAGTTCTGCTGATTAAGAGTACTTGGTGTTATTTGTGTTTTATTTTAAAAGAACATATTAGTTATTACTTATATCATACAAAATAAAGCTTTAGTCATGAAAGCAGCTGCTAATTAAGTGAAGGACGATATCTGTGCAGCAGTACATAGTAACACCATGAATACTTCAAACTAGGATTTGAGAAATTAAAACTGCAGAGGGAACTTAGGGAGACAAAATATAATTACTTGTTTGTAGTTTACCATTCCAATTATGGTTAACAAAGCAAACCCAACTTCCTAATCTATGAGAAGATTTTGACTTGGGAACAGGAGAAATGCTAGCAGCTGCAGTTGTGCTGTATTAGTATCAGTAGTTCTATTCAAAGAGTGGAGAGAGATTTTTCTAAGCAAAGAACCATATAGAGTTTACTGATAATAACAGAACATT
Organism: Balearica regulorum gibbericeps; assembly: GCF_011004875.1. NCBI lineage: Eukaryota > Metazoa > Chordata > Aves > Gruiformes > Gruidae > Balearica > Balearica regulorum. Next base: position 46,610,804 of record NC_046188.1, on the reverse strand, counting down.
ACTCTGCAATGGGTGGGACAGATTTCCTGTAGAACCTATTGACACCTTTGTACTGTTACTTCTTAGATCTGATATGAACCCATGCACATTGAAAGAGGGCTCATATCCAATTGTAAGCTCCAAGATCTGAATTCTCTGCCATAGGAGGAATTCTCTCAGCTTTTCAGTATTGCTATTTTGCATGGAATAATAGAAGAAATTAATACAGAATTAATAAACTTTTTATCTCCCAAAGCATATAACTTAGCTAGGGGTCAGTAGTTGACTCTTAGTACTACTATCCATCTGCAATTTCCAGACGCATCCTGCTTTGAATTTTTGTGAAAGGAAGAAGAGAAAATTCAACATTTTTCTGAGATGTCTGTGGCAGGCAGCAAAGCCACAGCAGAACTTTGACTAAGTTACCTGTCCTTCAGAAATCAAAGTACAGACCTACTGTGTATGCACTGAACCCACAGTCAGCACATTGTGATCTGAGCTGTTGGTCTTAGTATGCAAGCAGTACACATTGTGTTCACCTATATGTCTGCTCTGAAATTTTAGGTCAGAAACAAAGAGCTCTAATCTTCCAGACTGTGGCAAGATTTTAAAGAGGCTCTCAAGAAGGGGATTCTCCTTCTGTTGCCTATAGAAGGAGATTAATTGGCTTTACTAGGTAAATCAGGTTGTAAGAATGTGTCCCTGAATCTTAAATTTATGAGATGTTTTTTTCCCATTTTTTCTTCAACTGCTATGATGGATACATGTTTTTATATCAGTAATGGCAGCTAATTCATGTAACAGGAAGGTTAACTACAGAAGTGAATTCTTCATCATTATCCCATGAGTTTCATACTCAGTACATGGCAGTGTCATTATTCTGAACTAACAAGTTTTGCTACTTGTACTGACTACACACTCCTGTAGTCATAAGGTTAATTGCCTGGTTTACAATTTTTAACATCACTGTAATTGCAGAGTAATTACACTGTGTTCAGTAGACTCACAATCAATTTTACAGGTAACAAAAATAAAAGTTTAGTATAATGGAAGTCTCATAAAATCAGCTGTTCCAAAGAAATAACTACAATCTTAGAATAGTAATTTAGGACTTCAGATGGACTATTTTCAAATCCAGCCCACTCCCTTATTCCTGCTTAAAGACCCAAATCCTGTCATACATAGATCCTTCTCAATTCATATTTAGAGCTCTTTTTCAAGACAGGTTTGGCTTTGCGCCTTTTTTTTTTTTTTTTTTTTTTTTTTTTTTGATATCTGTTGTACAGTAACATGGAAATAGTATTGCCCAGTTTCTTTCTAATAACAGTTGCCTGGGGAGCCTTGTTCACTTCAAACCAAAAGAGACCAGTATAGCAACTGGAATACAGATGGCATAATTTGTTCCTTGACAGAAGTAAAGCAAAGCTGACCTAGAAATGTTCTGACTTAGGATTGTATCCAGCTTTTCTTACATAAAGGAAGGCTGATGTAATATAAAGAACTTTCCTTAAGGAAGAGGAATTAGGCATAAAAGGAGTGGAATATAAAGGGGGACATTAGCATCCCTCACAAAAGTATCATCACATACCAGCTATTAATTTCCTTTTTAAAATTAACACAACCAGCATTTCGTTGGAGAGATTCACAACCCACCCACCCACTCATATTATGCCATTGATCTGCAGCTTCTCAGGTGAATTCCCAGTACACCAATATCACTGACCTGTGTATTTATTTGTTCTTTGTGTGGTTGAGCATATTCGGCAGCTGCTAAATGGGTTTGGCACTTTTACCCACAAGTACCAGAGGAAAGTTGAACCCTTGGTTAGCTGGCATAATGACAATTACAAGAGTGCTGGTTTTGTGAAGGAAACAGATAGTTTGATTTAAAGACCATTAAAGCCCTGAATGAGCTGGGGCTCATCCTCCTCTATATTCATTATTTAGACAGTAAGTTGCCAATGATTATTGTCTGTAGCAGAAGAAGGAAAAGGAGAAAAGAAACCACCTGTGCAGCAGAAAGGAAGTGTTTTAATAGAGCATGAGGAAGTAGAGCAGTCTGGACAGTAGAATCACTAGTGATTACAGAAACAAATGGTGTCAATTAAAGTGGCACGTCAGCCTTCGTTAATTCCAATACACTATCAATATGCTAACTACCATATACTTTATCCTAAGGAATGACCCTGATGGATCATAAAGCCTTTGTCTTCCAGGCATTATGTTTCTATACAAAGCCCTCCAGCTAAAGGCAGACACATTCTCACAGATGGATAAGGCACACATTAACAGAGAGACAGATTTCATCCATTACTGTGTGAATTTTCTTTCCAAAGCTGATTGCTAATGTGTGGCGTGGCTGTTTGTTTACTATACATAAGAGCAGCAAATTTTTACAGGTTTTGTAGCTCTTTTCTGGAAAGGCAATATTTCAGAAGAGTCAGGAATAATTTCAATAGTTCTTTCACACTGAGAAAACAGATATATTCATTCATTTTTATCTAATTCCAGAGCTACTTGAACATGGTGGATGGGGTAGCTTGATTCCAAATTGTAAGGCTTGTGTTCTACCTAGTAGAATTAGGTGACAGGATGGGAAATGAAGACAAAGAAGAAGACAAAGAGGTAAAAACTAAACATCTAAAGAAATAAAAGGTGAAAAATTAAATTGAAGTAGGAGATAACACAGAAAAAAATCTAAATAATAAATAGAGTGGATGGTATGCATAAGTCAGTCTATACTTTTAGGTGTAACACAATGATATCAAAGTCAGGACAAAATTGCTTATGTAACTTTAATATGTAGTCAATCCACTGAAGCTCTACCTTCTCTATGGGGTTTAAACATGTCCTGATATCCCTCTCACCAGAAGAATGCAGCAATAGAAGGAGCCTCTAACACTGAATTCTTTTAGAAAGCTGTTTAAATATGCTCACTTGCAGTGCTCTGGGCTGCTACCCAGTCTTTCTGGTTCCTACAAAATCCTGCAGATATGCATAAAATACTCTGGGTCAACTTCTCATTCCATTTTCAGTGACTGCTGCAAAATCAGGTAGGCATCTGCCATAAATCATAGAATCATAGAATGGTTTGGGTTGGAAGGGACCTCAAAGATCATCTAGTTCCAAACCCCCTGCTGTGGGCAGGGACACCCTCCACTAGACCAGGTTGCCCAAAGCCTCCTCCAGCCTGGCTTTGAACACTTCCGGGGATGGGGCCTCCACAACCTCTCTGGGCAACCTGTTCCAGTGCCTCACCACTCTAACAGTAAAGAATTTCTTTCTAACACCTAATCTAAATCGACCCTCCTTCAGCTTAAACCCATTACCCCTTGTCCTGTCACTACATTCCCTGATAAACAGTCCCTCACCATCTTTCCTGTAGGCCCCTTCAGGTACTGGTAAGCTGCAATTAGATCTCCCCAGAGCCTCCTTTTCTCCAGGCTGAACAACCCCAACCCTCTCAGCCTGTCCTCATAGAAGAGGTGCTCCAGCCCTCTGATCAGCTTCGTGGCCCTCCTCTGGACTCTCTCCAACAAATGGAAGAGTTCTTTGGCAGAGGGACATTCTTTTATGGCCAAATGCCACAATAACCAAAATAATCCCAGAAGGCGGCAGGACAACCTGTCATTTTTAACATAAGCCAAGTCATTTGCCTTCTGTAGGAATCAGAATCAATTCAGGCATAAAAATAGGTGTCATAGTACTATTTCCTTCCACACTTTCCTTTTTGGCTTAATAGCTCACTGTAAAATTTCTGACCAATTATTAATTAGGAGTCTGATTCTGTAAAAGTGCCAATTTAAACTGATGACAAGACATCTGAGAGCAGATTTCAGAATAAGGAGCCAAACTTCAGGATTTGGTTGAGTAAAAAAAATAATTGTGAATAAACAATAAAGGGATAATAGTGTAAAAAAGGATCACATCTAAAATGAGAATAGCAAAAGGTTGTGATGGCAGTACTAGGGAGCCCTACAGATTAGGCCCTCTTCCTTGCACTCTGTCCCATAGCTAAAAATACACTGAAGAAACAGCTAAGGAGGAGGAAAATTGGGCAAGGATTGGATAAAGGAGGCATGGAGTCTGAGACACAGAACGAAGACATTGAGATTTGACTAAAGAGAATGAATTAAAGCCCTATGAAAGGGTAGTGAAAAGTAGATCAGTAGTAGTAACGTTTGCAGATGACTTTTTAAAAATGAAAGGTAGAGAATGTGACAACAATCCAGTTGGTAAAGAGAGAAGCAATATGGATTCTTAGAATAAATTATTTTCTATGCTTGCCACCACTTCAGTTGTACAGCTCCAAATATTATAAGAATATGCTGCTAAAATCCAGTTTCTACATTTAGAATTCGTGTCAAAATAGACACCCTCCAGCTTGAGAGGCACTTTTCTCCCTTTCCAGTCTTACCCTGTTCTGCCATTCCTTTTCTGCAACCCATCTGTGGGGAAAAAAACCCCCAAAAACAAACAAAAAAACCCACCTGTTTTTTTGTAATTTGTATTTTACTTATGTCAGAGGCGCTTACCATGATGTTTTTTGGGTATATTTTTAAGACATTATAATGCTTCACTAAGTAAACACATATATAAATGTGGCAAGTATACTTTACACCAGTGTGTCAAGCACTATTTCCATTTTAGAAATTAAAAACAGAAAATAGTAGCCACTGAGGTTCCATTATTGTGATTATTTTATAATGAATACAGTGGGCTGAATCTTCATTTTGGAGTCATCTTTAACACTTCTGTGGAGACAGAATTAGATCATCAGCTCCTTTGTTTTTCCACAATCTTACAATTATTTTTTCTTTTCCTAACATAATTTAATATACATTGAGATCACAGTATGCTTTCAGTATAGCTAGTTGCAGTTTTGACTCAGATGATATATATATTTCTTTTGCTAGAAACAGAAGTTATGGATCTAGAGCTTCTTACGTAATTTCTAGTGGGACAGAAAGAAGGCCAGCCCTGTTAAACAACAGCTTTGTTGTTCAGGCATTCAGCCACAACAGTGAGACCTGTTAAAGTCCCAGTTTGCAAATCCTGAACTCTTCCCATGTGTATGACTCAGCGTAGTGAGTCAGTTTCTTGCCCCACTAAGTGCTAAATTATTTAGCACCAATGAAACAGCCTCAACAGGAGAGACTGAGAAAAATAAAACATCTGTCTCAAACCAAAAGGTCTGTGCAGCACTTGAGTTTCAAGGTCCTTCCTTGGATTCCTTAATCAGCATTCCTGTAGCGCTGTAGCCACTGGGCTGTTAGTAGGCTAGTCTTTCTGTGGTTTCCTACTTTCTTTTGTACACAGATGAGGTTGGTTTTGTGCATTAGAATTAAACAAATTTCAAGTTTCCAAAATTTTTTTCAGGAAACATAATTCTCCTGCTCTGGCTAGCCCTATCTTCCAGATTGTTCTGGCTAACAGAGACCATTACATTCTCAAGGCTGATATAAGACAACAGAAGGGAGAAACATAAAGCCAGCATAGGCTGTATGGATGTGGCTTTAAGAGCCTGTTGGGAACTTGCAGTGGGAATAAAGTCTGGTATAAAGCAGACCTTTATCAACCTTTTGTAAATCTTGCTTCCCAAAATGTGACTAACTTGTCACATGAAGTCACTGAATATGTCCCAATCATAGACATCCTTGAAGAAACCCACCAGCCATCAGACTGGGATGCCCAAAGGTGTCTTCTAGCCATTTTGGAGAGGAGTGGTTAGGGGGCTGGAGCTATCACCCAGGAAGAGACTGAAGCAGTTGGTGCCAGCTAATGCACCCAAGTTTATTTTGGTAGTTTCCATCCGGATATCTAGAGATCTCATTTGCCATTGAGGTGATGCCATCAGAGGACCAAGGCTTTTTCCAAGATAGTTCCTGACATGTCTGTGTCCATGGTAAATGAGAGGTATTCTGAAAAAGGCAGGATAAATGAGTAGTATTGACTTTTGTCCTGTAACATTCTCTAAAATTTTCCCTCAGGCCTCTTTCTGAGCTTGTAGGTCAGCATTGTGAATACAAAGAAACTTTAGTTATGAATATGTATAATCAAAATACTATATAGACATCGACATAGATTTTGCTAGAAGCTCAGAATTGTTCCAGCTACCTATTTGAGTAGATGGGTAGCATGGATAAATCAAAGATAAATTAGAGACATTTTTTTTTTCTCTTCACAGTTTGTTAATGAACTACCATTAAGCACAACCAACCAGAAGTTCCATGAAGGTTAATGGAATACATTAGGGTATGGGCTTCACACCTTCCTTGAAACAGTTGACTACCCTCACCAGTGGGTGTCAAATACGCTGCATACTTTGCCAGTGTATCTTTTGATCATTGAGAAGGCTAGTTCTGCAGTCTTCCCTCAGAGACGAATGCTTGCTTGTTTAAAGCACTTGGTGCATATACGACCTGGGTATCTCCTTTTGCTGGATGCTATGTAAAAAGGACAATTTCATGTCCCATGTTCTGCTCAGATAACAACCTGTTTTGCACTGGCCATACTTAGTTCTTCTTGGAAGTAACAACTTCGCTTATTCATTGAATTGAGATCTAGATTTGTCCCTGTAATCCTATTAGAATTTCTCTAAGCCAGTCAGTTCACATCAGTGCATTAAGATGGATGTATATGTCCGTTCCAAGCCATTTTTAATAAATACCTTCCTGTTACTTCCAGTGATACCATTTGCCTCTGTGGACCACAGAAAATGAGCCACCATTAAAAGCTGATTTAAAAAAAACCAAACCCAAACACAAAAACACTCCCTCAATTGAAAACCTTAAAGGCTTCCAACAGCAGGGCTGTAGTTTCCCTAAAATCCTAATTACAGTGAATTAAATGACTAAAATGCTACTAATTACTTTTTAATTTCAAGAGAGATGTTTACAAAGCACAGTACAATGAGTAATACAGTACTTCAAATGATTACTAATGTTGCCATTTTGTCTGACTTAATCTCAATTAGTATAAATCACAATGTCATCATTGCTAATTGCCATTCCTTTTGAGCAAAATGCTAATTTCTCTTTACAATCATACAATTGCTGTTTGTTTTTCCCTTAAATTATTCCATTTAAGAGGCCCTGATAAAATGAGTGTTCAGAATATTGTATTTTCTAGAGCTCAGGAAGAAGCCGCCATGGACTGAGGCTTTTTGGGGTTATTTTTCAGTAGTTTTGTCTTTTAGGCTCTTTTTTTCCTTTAATAAAAAAAAGCTTTTATCTCTCAAATGAATCATCAAGCAAGATGTAAATTCCTATCAAACTGTACTTTCAAGGGATTTTGCTTGTTTTACTGTCAGAAATTGTCTTTATTATCCATATCTGGAAGGAAGTTTTGAATTTTTTTCACAAAGAAAAAGAATGCTGCACACTTAACTGTAGCTGTGTTCTTACAACGTTCTCATTGTACCTGTGAAAAGTTAAACATCAACAGAGAAAGTTAAAATTATTTGTCCAAGGTCAGAGAATGTAAAAAGAGAGTGGCAGAGCTGAAATCAAGCATGGAGCTCCTTATCCTACTTGTGCACCAAATAGTAGTCTATGCTCCTGCCCTCTAAAAGGCTCATAGAAGTGGATGTCAAACACTTGGGTCCTTTGAGCAACATATGCATTTCAATGCCAATGTCTATTCTGGTGTTATATAAATGAATGGAGACAGGGGACAGGACTTTATTACTGCTATCTTCACCATTGTTAAATGAGATCCACTCCAAACCTTGAGCCATCAGAAATCATTAAAGCTCCATTTGTGTGCGATGTCAGCTCACTTAGGGCATTGGTCTTGCTCTTCAAAGCCCCCAGAGGGATTAGATTCAGTCATATCATGGCACTTCATCCTCTTTCTCTCTCTGTATCATTCTGGCAATATTTTGATCAGCAAGGCCTATTAAACTGAATGGAGCCGGAAAGAGGCACTAGAGAGTGCCAGAGAATGCTACTGTCTACTGTAAGACATCTTCATGGTTTTAAAGCAAAATTAATATTCCAGGACCTAGCCCACTTTGCTACACTCAGTACTACGAATATGTATGGTAGACCATGAGAAAAATCCACCCCTCTGTGTTGAGAGATGGTGGAGCAGAATAGATCTAATAAGTTTGAAATAACACCTTTCAACTTTCTCTCATCAAGATATGTATGAAAGAAGGAGTCCTCTGTGAATGTGTATATCATTCTTGGTATACACTCAAGCAGTCCTCTGAAAAGCTGGATATTGTACAGAAGCCCAGTATTTCTCTTTCATTAAGTCCTTTCTGTACAGAAGCCCAGTATTTCTCTTTCATTAAGTCCTCTCTTTCTCCCTAGCCCAGACACAGTATTTCTGCTGCTTGGAATGGACACTCAGAGGTAAGCAATAGTCATAATTTTTATGGCACAGTACAGTTCACAACTTCTGCAACTCTGTATTCCAGGAATGAGCAAAGGATTCATTTCTTCTTTACTCCATACTTATGTTTCAGGTAGAAAACATATCAGTGAAAATGCAAGTACTATATTTTCCCAACAGAAACTAAGCTACATTTCATTAACTCAGTAGTTGCATTTTAAGTATCACCTGATGGTTTGCTTCTAGACTCTGCTTGCATAGGTATTGCTAATACTGTTGCAAGAAGTTAACTAGTCTGAACTTCTGTCTTGAGAGGAGTGACAGGTCTGGAAAGCAGATTGTCCTTGTGGCATGTTCAAGCATTCATTTCCCAGTCAGACCAAAGAGGAAACTAAGGGGATGAAAAGAACTTTAGTTATCTCTCTGTTTACCAACTGCTGAATAAGGTCCTAAATCACCATTGTTGGTAGGATTTCCGAGGCAAATGATGAGAATTTGAATTTGGTTTCCAGATAGGTGTCTATTTGTTTGCCTTATTATTCCGGATACAGTTTAGCTCTCTGCCTTCACAAAAACGGAGTCATGCAGGGTTCCTACTTTGTAAAAAAAAAGATATTGAGAGTCAAAACTCAGTTTAGCTAGCTGATACGTAGGTGTGGGGGGAAACACAACTCCAGATTAAGTCAGCACAAGTACTCCTGCACCTGTGAAAATCAAACTGGGAAAAATTTAAGAAGGTAGCCTCCAGTATTTTAAGTAGCTACATCAGAGAAATTTCGATCTCAGATACAGAGTTTACACATTTTCTGTGTGTTCCCAATGGCACTCACTACACAGCATTCACACAGGTACAGAGTCAGCAGATTCTTGGATCTGTGTGAGCTCATGCTGAAATACCATGAAGTTAATCAGAGTTTTGCCACTCTCTTCAGTTTGAGCAGGCTGGGACCCAATGGGAGTTGTAGTTAATCTACCTAGCAATATTCCGTGCATTAAGCAGCCTTTTTTTCCTTGCATGGAACTTTCTTTGTAAACTTTGTGAGTCATGGTGAACGTAGAAAGCTTTATCTTTTCCCAGTTCTCATTATAATGCAGTCAAACTGCCCTTCGAGACCTTTTTTCCATGCTGGTGTCTGAACTTTACCTTTCATACTAGTATAGGCAATACCAAGATGACTATGCCACTGTTGATGGAAAGAATGGGATTAAAAAAATTGCTGTGTCTAATCATTTTGCATTTTCTAAGCTTGCACAATAAATAGACTAATCAATCCTCTAAGAAAACATGCCCCAGAAAGAACAACTGCATTACAGAGTAAATAATACAGGTTTTATTAGCTTTGTATTCTAGTTGCTTTATCACCTATCTGCAGCAAATACCTGAAGGACACAAGCACAGCAACAGAGGTGACTAGTCACCCTCTTGAGATTCTTTGCCTAAATTGTTGTTAGACTTTTTTTTCTCATGTATTTTCACAGTTTTTGGAGGTAAGTGCACATCAAGGGATTAGAGGGAGAACTGCATATTATTGTTACTTTTTTTTTTTTTCAAAAATGCTTCCCTCTCTTCCTGTTTTATTTTAAGCTTAAACCAAGTATATAAACCTCATGTGTTCCTATGGCAGGCAATATTGCCTGCCTGGGTAATTATTAGCAAAATAATCTTCTTTGCTTTTCTGTTCTCCCACTGTATCTGTCACTGGAAAATCTAAGTGTCATACAAAAATCAGTTTTTATGTTGTCTTTCTGTTTTCATTTAAATAAAGAACTGGAATTGTTGGATTGCTGTGTAGTAAATACCACAGACTCTGTGGTCCCTGCAGTAAGAAGCCTGCTACATTTTTATACAGCTCAGCTTTTTACGTTGACATAGTGACGTGGTTTATCCCCCGTCAGCAGCTGAGCACCACGCGCCACTCGTTCACCCCTGCCTCGGCGGGATGGGGAGGAGAACGGAAAAACAATGGCAAAGCCTCATGGGTTAGGGTAAGAACAGGTTACTGGGATGGCAAGGAACAGGGAAACAACAACAGTACTGATAACAGATATTCACAGTGGGTGACAACAGAAAGCAGTTTACCGATCCGACGACCGATCGACCAGACGCTCAGCCCGTCCCGGAGCCACGCCGAGCCCACCCCTGCCCGACTAGCCCCCTTTTATGGTGAGCATGATGCCACATGGTATGGAATAGCCCCCTATGGAATAGCTCACCTGTCCTGGCTCCTTGTGAAATTAACTCTATCTTAGCCAGAACCAGAACACACACTTTGTAGCACTGTCATTTAACTAAGTCACTAGATTTTCATATAAAACGAGATACCACAACACTGAACTTCAGATGAAAAATGTAGAACTTAAATGGTCACCAAGTAAATGGTATTCATCACAGAGGTTCTATTGCTGTTGAATAGTAAAATGAAAAAAGTCATTTGTGAAGGTCATATCAGAATTAAGATCTGTATTCTTCTAAATTATGAGTTTGTTTTGAATCTGGGTATAGTGTTCATGTTGAGCTGCAACATAAGACATTCACCTATAAGACTTTGATTTTTAGAAATGCCTGGAAGAATTAATGGCTTTACAAGATACTGAAATATCTCTTTGGAAAGCAAAGAAAGAGCAAATAACCACTGAATATCTACAAAAAGAACCTGTTTCCCTGGAACAACAAGAGAAGCCTTTGTGAAACCAAACTCACTATGAATTAACCAAATGCAATTGTCCCACAAGTCTTTAATTAGAATGCTCTCTATCTGTGCAAGAACAGAAAGCAAATCCATCAGATTTAGGAGGCATGCAGAGTCTTAAGAACAGAGTATTATTTTCTATGAACTGTGCTCCCATCTCAGCGATCCTGAAGACCTCAGTATTTTACCTGTGAGAATTTCAGTGTAGACAGCATCTTCAGTTAATAAAGGCAGCAAATCAAATATAGTCATTACATGGTTGCCTATGATAACAAGGATTAGAAGTGATGAACAAAGAAGTCTGTCTTTTTCTTATGTTCCTAAATAGCAGATATTGCCTCTTCCATTTTGAGAATTCCCTGAAGGCCGGCTAGGCCTTGCAAATTTCCAAGACTTAGTATGTGATCAAGAAAGTCCCATTAGAACCCTACATTTTGCAGATTTTATAGTAATGAACACTAAGAAGGAAAGTGTGCTTTCATAATTATAGTGTTATGAAAATGAAAGACTTGTAGAAATTTTGTTTGGAAATGACCTCTGAGAGGTTATACAGTCCAGCTACCGATGCAAAGCAGCACTATTCTCAACACTACATGAGATTAGCCAAGGCTTTGTCCAGCAGGGTCTTGGAAATCTCAAGGATGGAGATTCCACAGTCTCTCTGGGTAATTTCTCCCAGTGCAATCCAACTTCCTGGTGATTTTTTTTTCCCCAGTGTCCAGCCTGAACATACCAAGACACAGTTGATGGCTTTTGCCCCTTTTTATACTGGCTTTAATGAGAAGAGTTGGGCTTCATTATCTTTGTGACTACTGTACAAATAGTTACATGTGTCTATTAGCTTGTCCCTTAGTTTCCTCTTCATCAGACTAAATAAACCCAGTTTTCTCAACCTTTCCTCATAAGTTATATGTTCTAGGCCCCTGGTCATCTTCTCAGCCTTTCACTGGAACCTCTCCAGTATCTCCACATCCCTCCTGAAGTAGAGGGCCAAAACTTGCCACAGAATTTCAGGTGTGATATCACCAATGTTGAGTGGAGGGGCATAATACTTTCTCCTGGTCTGCCTCCCACGCTGTGTCTATGTATTATAGGCATATAGTCCCTAATAGTCCCCTATAGTGCACTAAACCCCTATAATCTCCTCATCCCCCATAGTATAGTATGTGGTTTGCTTTATTCACAGTGAGATTGCTGTGTCATTTGATATTTAATCCTATGTCCACCATCAGCCCCAGGTTCTTTTCAGCAGGGTTGCTATTCAGCGAGTTGGCTCCCAGCCCACAGTGAGGCAGGGGTTACCCTGAATACAGAATTTTGCACTTTTTTTTGTTGAACTTGAAGAGATTGTCACAATGCACAAGTTTTACAAGGAAGTATGGATTGATTCTCTGCTTGTTATGTCAGCTATTTCCCCTACCAGCTGGTAGCTCATTTCTATTGGCATTCCTCAGGGGTCAGTACTGGAACTGATAGTGTTTATCATCTTTTTTACTCATCTTGATAATGAGATGGATGTACCTGCAGCAAGTCCATGAATTGCGGACAGCTTTTGATACACTGGAGTGTACAGCTGTTATTCAGAGACCTCAACAGACTAGAGACATGGGCCAATAGGAGCCATAAGAAGTTCAAAAAAAGTCAGATGCAGAGTCCTGTACCTCGGATGTAATAACCACAAGCAACAAGACAGGCTACATGCCAAGTTGCTAGAAAGGGAGGGCAGGGAGGTCCTCGTGAAGAACAAGTTGACCATGAGTTAGGAGTGACTTAGACAAAGAATGCCAGGGACATACCAAGTAGCGTTAGCAAGACTGTAGTTTGAGGGAAGTGATTATTCCCTTCTATTCAGCACATGTGGGACCACACTTGCAGCACTGTGTCCAGTTTTTCTCTATATTTAGTGCATGCTGTGTGCACAGGGATTTTCCACATCACAAGAGACTGTTCCAGTTTGTTGATGCAATGGGAGACTTAACAAGGCAGAACATCCAGATCAGCCTGCTAAACACATTTACAACCACTTTAACCCTGAATATCTCTCTGGTGCTGAATTCCCAAAACAGCAGAAAGATCCCTCCAGACAGAGCCAAGGGTTGGTTTTGACATTGAATAACATGTTGTCATGATGAATCTATTACTGTTACTGGAAATTGCTCCTCAGTCAATATTAGGAGACATCAGTGTCATATCTCATGAGATAGTGTAGTTTCAGAAGGAAAGAGAGACTCAGATGTTACATTTCAAACCTTTATTTTAGTTCTGTCCATCAGCAGGTGCCAGTGTTGATTTCTAAAATGACACAAATGTTTTGCATTCTGCTTTCTAGCCTAGATAATAGTTGAGTCTTGAAGAATATTTTGCAACCATTCTGACAAAACAAGGCAGATGACCATATAAGTTCCCATCTCTTGTGGGGTCCATTAACTGGGTGAACACAAAGACAGTATCATGATTTCAATTACAAGAATTGAAAATTATCCACAGGAAACAGGAAAAATGATCACTGACACTCTTTAGCACCAAAACTCTCCTGCTCTGTAGTGCTTCACCTTTTCCTATTGCAGTTTTGATTTTTATTCCAAAAGCAATTGTTATTCCAGCAAATATCAGTTGTATTTTAAGACTGTTGGTTGAATTGGAAGGAGTATCACAATTGCAAACGGCATACTTACAGAGTGACTCTTTTATTTCATGGTTCTTGTTGGCTTTTTTGCTTGTTTGTTTCTTTGTTTTCTTGCTGTGATAAAGGGATGGTATAAATGAAATGAAATCTTAAGCAGGTACCACTGAATGAGTATCAAAGATTCTTGATTTGCTTCTTCATTTTCCCAGTCACTAGAACCTAACAGTGCCTAAGCTTGACATATTATGAAAAGATCTAAATTCTTTAATAAACTCTTGGAATATATAATTTCTTGTATCTTATCAGGACACTGAACTATCAAGTCTTAAGTTTCTGTCATTGTCAATAGCAATAATTACTATCTTATGTTCTAATGCAAGGACATTTTGCTTCACCTGAATAACCACTCTTTACCTGTAAATATACACTGATACATAAGATTTTATTACCTTGTTTTAGTTCTTCTGGTTATAAATGCCAAAATTATTAATATCCATAAAATCAGTGAGTTCCCTTTAAAATATAACCACAGTAGAAGAATTAAAGAATTGCTGTGTTGAATTTGAAGCATGGTTACTTTACTCAGGTCTTTTATCCCAAGTACCTACCATCCCTAGTAGCTGTGAGACAACTGGCTCACTGTGAGGATCTTGTTCTAAACTCAGTAATGGGAGACTTCCTTAACTGCTACGGTTCCTTAAAAGCATGACATTTTTCTTTCTTCCAAAAATTTTTTTTAGTAACTTAGTTAGGTGGACTGCAGACGTTCTGAGCAGTGGTAAAACTGAGTGCCACTCTTCCATGTAGCATTAATACTTCTAAAGGTCTGTACAGCAATTAGATGAAAAAAATCTTTCTTATCTAAACCTAACTTCTGTAGTGTATGAGATACGCTTTGTCCAGAACAGGGAGTTAGCAACATATTTCTCAAACAGTGTGCTAGAGTTTTATGGCTGTCACTAAAATGTCAACCATTGATCCAGTGGTAATATTATCTGAGATTCAATTACAGTGGATCAATGCTTGCTTTTTAACAATAACCTTTGTAGCATGCTGGACAGCACTGGAAATATATCTTACTCCATATACCTAGTACCAATTGACAGCAGTGCTACTGTTAACATACACAGGAAAAGAACAAACCATTAAAGAACCAACTTCCAAATCTTTAAGAAAATTTGAGCACTAAACTCTGCCCCAAAGGAATAAAGGGAAAAAAAGTTATATTAAGTAGAGTTTGAGAAATTCTCAATCATTTGCCCAAATATTTTCCTTTCCATACATATATTCACTCACACACAGAAAGATCCTGATTTCTAAATGGAAAAACACTCTTTGATTTCAGAGAGTCCTTGATGTTACACTGCAATTTGTTTTTCTAGCAGTTCCCTCAGAAGAAGTCTGATTACTCCAAGTAACACAATTCAGTATTTTCAGGCCTTTATTTGAAGTTTATTCCTTTCTTTATCTGACTGGAAAAATGAATCACAGCACTAAGACTTACGTTCAGTTTCTGTTGCAGCGTTCATGACTGATGACAGCTAAATTCATTCTTTTCTGTCAAAGTGGAATAGTAACAGCTTTTTTCCCCAGTCTATTATTTTAACCTGTGGTTTTGGGAACACACTGTATGTTACCAATAGCCAGTTCTGGGAACAAAGTCCTTATTTCAACTCCTAGGCATTTAAGTAGCATCGTGATGCAGAAAAAGAAATTTAAAATTCTCCCAGTTTTAGAGGAAACTTGATACAGGTTTGAAGCAGCAACACCAGAGCAGATTGGTTTTTCCTGGTTTGTGTTTTATTACAAAGCATTTATAGGTCTATTATTTTTTGTATTTATTTTTATATGGGGAAGTTTTCTGCAGTACCTAAATAATGTCTGAAAGTATACTATTCTTTCCTATTCTCCGTGTCCAGCTGCACTTATCCTGGGATAGCTAAGGAAGACAAGAAATAGGAAAATTAGAAGAGAAGTATTTGTCATGAGAACCTCCCATACATTTTGGATTATTTAATTGTGGAATTAAAAAGTGTGTTAAAATGTCTTTATATATACATATATATATGTGCAATACTATACTGTCCAAGGCAAGACTGAAATTGTTCAATACTCAGAGCCTTATTCCCCATTAACTATTACTCTTTGTGATTAATACTGACATAACGTTGTTATAGAAATAGTAATGGGACTCCATAGTACTTTTTTGCGATATTCTTCAGATTCCACAGAGGATGATGATTAAAAGCATTCCAAACCTTTTCAAATCAGGCATCACTCTTTCCTTCTACCACCTCCTATGGCTGTTAAAATAAAAACCACCAAAACTATGCTGTTCTATTTATCTTAAATGACTCAGAAATAAAAAAACAGCAGTTAAATATATCTCTCAAGCTGTGTAGCTGTAGCTGAGCATCCCTATAATACCTGAGATATATTAAAGACAATCTAAAATGAAGACTAGGTTAATATTGATGGTGGTAGGCAGTTATCATCAGGAACAAAGGCAATAAGACTTACGGATGGTATGTCAGCCTTTGCGCATGTGCAGAAATGTCTCCACCTCTTTCTCACTGGTGTTTCTATCATTTATCAGAACCAGATATTACCCTCAGACTCTAGGCATCTCCACACATCAGGACGCAGAGGTCAGTAAGTGTCTGTACATTCTTACCCACACACAAAGTTTAACAGAGCTGCAGGGTGATAGCTCCTCGCAGGCATTTACTGCAACCGCAGGTGACGTGTTTGTGCAGGCTCAGGTTAAGGCTCTATATTTACATAGAGTACCTGTGTCAGTGTGTCGCTTGGGAATAATTCTGCCTCTCACCAAAATGGTGTAGTAAATAAGAAAGATAAAAGTGAACAATTCAGTGAATACAGGGATTTTCAGGAAATGTGTATCATGCAAATTCAGTGGTAGACTGAGGCAAATTAGGGCAAATTACCCTTAGTTTGTCATTCAAGTAGGCCTTCATTTCCAGCAAGGAGGTATGAAAGATTTTCGGTTTTATGTCAGGGCAGTGTCTAACCTTTCTACTGGGTGTAGTCATCGAAACAGCTTTAAAATTGTCTTACTTGCCAAAGGAGTATCCAAGGACTACCTGCAAATCAAGAATAAATTCATATCTTCTCATTTCACCTGATTAAAGGGGATAAAAAAGAAGGTACAGAGAATTTTCAAAGGCCTCCTTTGGGATCTGTTCACCTCCATGACCATAATCTGGATTCCAGGGTGATTTAAAGATGCATTCATGTCTCCAGCCAGGCGCAGAAGTCACAACTGAAAGGCCATGGAAGCCTGGGCTGCCCAGCCCGTATCTGCCACATCCTGTGTACCTGCAGGGTGGGAAGTTCAAATCTCTTCCTTTCCTCAGGCTTCAGGGAACCCCACCTCTTCCTTTCTCACAGACTCTCAGAGTATGCAGAAAGCAACTTTGGATAGAAAAACAATGCAGAGCTATGTGAGCACATCTGAGCCCCCTCCTGCCCAGAGGAAGGAAGTTATGCCTCTGAATCTAAGGGACAAGATCCCCTAACAGATCTTGATCTTAAATCATGCAGGGCACTCTTTGTCAAGGAGTTACAAATTAACCTCTTCACTCCTTCAAGCACTCTAGTGAAGAAGAAACTCTTAACTTGGTGACAAATCAGCGTGTGTTGTATCACAAGCTATTGTAAGATAACCGATCACAGTGATGTGCTTGTGAATATAGTCTTGAGAGAAGTAAATGCTAAATAATTGAAGTGTACAAAGAGACAACTCTATCATTAGATTTAGACAGCTGAAATGCCACAAATGGACTATACTGGTATAGAAAAGGTTAGAATTGGGCCCAGCATCTCACCTCTCATAAGTAAGCTCACCAGAAGAGTAAAGTTAAGAATTTTACAATAAAGTCCAGGAAAATCAACACTCACATTCTAACATTAATCTGTCATTTAAATCTATCTAGATATCTTCTTTTTTTTACTGTGCAAGTGAATGAGACGGTTATATCTCTAAATGTCTAGTCTGAGACATATGGCCTCAGCCAAGGTGACATTTAGTTCAAGCATCATGCATCACTGACACTGCTCACAGAACGCAGTGGTACTCAGTATATGAAAAAGGGGAGCAGAACAAGTCCTCCACTGTTAGCTAATTCCCTAAACTGAGCTCATCATTAAAAAAAAAAAAAAAAGAGAGAAGAGCTATGCCCTGGAGATTCGTGTAACCTTTAACAAACACACTAAAGACAAGAAAATTACTTCAAAGTAGTCACATTTAAGGCTGTTGTTTGCTTCCAGGTTCTAGCTGTAAGAATGTAATCTAATTAATAGTTTGATTTTCCCCCTTCCCCCCTTGTCCCCCCAGGGAAGTGTTCATCAGTGAGAAAAGTCATCCTAAATTGTTAATTTCTGGGTAAAATTTGCACTTGTACTACTTGTAGATGAAGTACTTTGTGCTTTAAGAAGCCAAACTTGAAATGGAAAAAGTCAAAGTTTGCTGCCAGAGAGTTCTTAGATGAACCTGGTCATATCATTAAACTTTTTTTGTAAAAGGCATTGAAACAGAGAAATCTTCATTACTTGAAATTTAATCTCTTATAAGATATTGGTATTAGAAATTTCATATGGGGTTTGTACAGTGCTTGGATCAACTGGATCTCAGTGACTACTGTGCTACAAATCTACATCAGGAGTAGGTCTACTTACTTGTTACTTCTAAGTCTACCCAGACTACTTCTTAGTCATTGGCCCGTGGAATGTTTCTTTGCTTAATCATTAATTAGGTGGAGCAATATCCCAGTTAAAAAACATTGCCATAAAAGAAAGATGCTCTAAGTACCTAGTGGGAGCTTCTCCATTAATTTTGTAGAAAAACTGCAGACTATAAAGAATGTTGAGAGGTACAGAGACATATGCACCGACATCTCAGACTAATATGCACTGTTCCGACAAGATATATTTAGAACAGCTTTCTCTGGCATCTGAGTCACCACTTACTTTCCCTGTCATTTTCACAATGAAAGGAGAATGATGCTTTCTCCAGGCATAGTGGAAAAAGGTGATGCCATTTGTAAAAGGCAGTGTAAACCCAACAGTAATTACTAACCTTTGTGCTATGATTCAGCCTTCTTCCCAAACATGCTTTGTTTCAGAACAAAGATGTAAACACTGCTGTATATACATCTCAAATCAGAGCTTCTTAATTCAAAACTTACAGAGTATAAACCTCCTCTGGCCATTGGTAGGATATCTTGGGGATTTCCTAAAGCAGCTTAAAAAAGAGAAGTTGTATGCATATTTCATTTTATACACAGCACTTAATCAGGAGCTTTATTAATTGAGGTGCACATTTTCTGCAGTTCCCTTGGGCAGAGAGGTGTGTGTCTGGGGATACTAATGAGGGTCAGACTGTATATTCTTAGTTAGATGTTCATAAATTACTTTCTCCTGCTTAGTTAAAATTGTGTGTTCTTCATTATAGAAACACATGGAGAATTCAAACCTCCTATGGCAAATGTCAGGGTCCTAATTTTTTGTTTGGAATGAACCATTAGGAGATCTGAACTTCAGCAATCGCCCCACCCATACTAGCTGTAACGTGAGTGATAAGTTATTTCACTCAAAAAACTCAGCTTGTCAATCAAAATAGAATAAGAGAGGTCATGCAGAGAAAGATACTGATGCGAGAGTTGAGTTCATCAGAAGTTACGTTTATAGCTGATTTTTTTTTTTTTTTTTTTGCTTTGTTTGCTTATTCTATAAAATGCAGATATTAATGCTCATTGACCTTATGGGATGTTGTAAACTTCTAAATGTGAAGTGCTAGATCTGATTACTAACACTTTTTTTTAAAATTTAAATATGAATATGTAGTTTCTTGTAGAATGCACAAACTTTCTGTGCAGTTGCCAACAATTTATCTAACAAAGTTTACTTGCTAATGAGCATCAAGGTATTTGTATTTAAATTTCAAGATGTGTTTCTGCTATTAAATGAGAAAATTTTAATGCCCAATTTAATGGAAATGAATCAGTCAGTCAGATACATCCAAGATAGTAGGAGCACTGCAATTACAAAGGCTGTGCAGAAATGTTGGAGGGGTTTAACAACTTAATCCGGACATTCCTTCCTCAGCATATATTTCCAATTACACTACATTGTTGTTGATATATGCCATGTGTTCAAGCTTTATTTCAGTTAATTCTTGCCAATGAAACTTAGTAGCTGCCAGAATTGCTTATTTTGCAATTAAATGAGAAATCAACATTTTCTACAGTTTTTGATGGAAGTTTAATCTTACACCTGCAAGTACAGACTACTTGTTTAAGATGTCCACTTTGCCCTGAAGTTTGGGAAGAAACGTGACCTTGTGATTATAAGGAGAAGGGCTGAGGTTTAGGGGACGGGATTACATACCATTTATTTAGTAGAACTAGGTGTACAAAAAAGCAGAACATATTTGCAAAAATTTACCTGACAGTTTTTTCCACTGAAATATTGATGCATTTTCAATGTGGAAAAAAATCAGCCAACGGTATTGCACTGTTTGATTGTCAGTGACTGTCGACCTCTACAGGTAATTAGACATATATTATAGTTAAACACATCAAACTGGAAAGAAAGCACTAAGAAAACTCTAATAGAATCAATGGCATTTTCCTCAGAAACACACACTGTTCATATTCAACATGA
Organism: Balearica regulorum gibbericeps; assembly: GCF_011004875.1. Classification (NCBI taxonomy): domain Eukaryota; kingdom Metazoa; phylum Chordata; class Aves; order Gruiformes; family Gruidae; genus Balearica; species Balearica regulorum. Next base: position 46,590,485 of record NC_046188.1, on the reverse strand, counting down.
AGTGAATATTTTTTTGAGGTTTTCAATTTGTCTCTTGCACCAAATGCCATTATTGTCTGGCCACTGCAGTATTCTCCTCCTGTGTTTGGAAGAGCCCTGTAAGAACACAGCCAAAGTTGATGCTCCAAGGACAAACACAGTAGGTACTGTTTCACCCAGAGCTACTTTTTAACATATCTGAGACAAAAAATTCACAACACTTGGATTTCAGTTTCAGCTGCCCTTAGATTCCGTTCCCAAACTTTTCTTTGCAATCACAAAAACTAGACAGAGTGTTGCACTGTGTTTTAGTACAGAAGAGACAGTTAAGCATTTCTGTGATGCAATCTATGTAAATTCTTAACATGTGATAAAAGTCCTACATACCTGAATATAATACAAATAAAAGAATTGCTCTTACCTCTTTTAATACTAAGAAACACACACTCAGTATTTTCCAAACTGCTTGGCTTTTACCACTCTCTCTTTATTGGTGTTTCCACTTGCATTTCTAGCATACCGAGACACTTTCGGATACCTCTGTATTTACCATAGTCATGTTTGTTACACTAGGCTAAAAGTTAGGATGTTAGTTTTGCTGTTTTCAGTAATTCTTGAAAATTTAAAAGTTTCCTCATTTTGGAATGAATAAAAGCCTGACTTATGATCACTAATTTCCATTAATAATTATCCATTTCAGCATAATTAAAAAGTTATATAAAATATTCTATTTTAAATTGATAGAAAAGTCTTTATAAGGTGAGTTGATACGGAACTATTTCCTCTTATTTAAGGAAAGTTGAACTGAAACTATTCCCTCTTATGTATTCTTAAAGTTTTTTTTGCTAAATTTTCAGCTGCAATATACAATAGCCAAAACTAATTTTCAGTTGAAAACTGCTGTAAACCAAAAATAGTTTAGGCAATAAATCAACAGGTTCTGGAGTTGCTGGGTGCTTTGGTTTGGGGTTTTTTAAGGGTTTTTAATTAAAATTTGACACATGCATCAGTCAACAATACAATTTTTAATATAAAAGTTTTACCAGTAAGTCTTTAACCAAGTATAAGTTTAATGGTTACACTGTTGATAAACTGTATTTTTGAGAGTAAAACATGAATATGTTCTTTCAAAAAGGTCAAAAGGCTTCAAGTAAGCCCTGAAGGCAGATTTCCTTCATTGTATCCTTTTGTTATACTAGAGCACTCATAACCAGTGATAAATTTCCTGAAGAAGAATTCCCCTAGCATTTTAGGGTAATCAGGTGAAAACAGAAAGAAGCTAAATTTGCATCTCACCTCTGAAACTCTTAAACTGCCTCCAGATTCAATCAGGAAGTTCATGACTTGTTCTTACCTCTCCTCAGGGCCATGCCAGAATCTGCAGTGCAACACCAATAAACATGAGGCGCTCCTGAGCCAGAACTTTTTCTATCCTTACTAAACAACGCCATTAAAACGAAAAGTCAGGGAGAGGAAGAGAGAAAAAGGAGCACATACAACCCCAAGGCATAGCTTCTCAAGGACACATGAGGACTGTTCACTTCATCTGGGGAAATCCATAGATTGTGAATCTGAGCTGTAAAATATTATAATACTAGCTCAGATGTTCGCTTGTTGTTCCTCTCCACTCATGTTTGCAATGCATTGGTTTTATTCTCTTGAATTATAGTGCATTCTAATTGCTATATCTTTTATTATGAGTTTTTCCTCTTTCAAGAATTTCTATACAACTCAAAGAGGACACATGAGGGAATGTGATTTAGGTGCCCTAATATACCATTTCTGTTCCTCCGATAGTAAAGTCCTTAGAGCCGGGGTAGAACTTCAGAAAAGAGAAGCATGTGAGTGAACAGCTTTGCCTTTAAATGAGTCTTTCCGTTTCTGTGAGCCATTAGATGTTGTTCCAAGCCCCTTTCCCTGCACGATACAAGGGTAAGAAGGATTATTCAATCATCAAAACCCCACTGGCTCAGCTTATGACACAGAATCCTCTAAACTCACTGGGGAAGTAGATACGTGTTTTCTGGGGTGCTTCAGGCCCAGTTTTTGTCTCTCTTGGTATTTTAGTCAGCTAAAATGCTTTCAAAGGTGAGCCCTACAACCAAAGGGGCAGTGGAACTATGAACTGTTGCCAGAAATTGATTTACCCAGAAGTCAGAAATTACAGTTAGGCTAACATCACAATGAAATATAAATTCCACAGATTTCTTTTCTCACATAGGAGTCCCTGTGCCACTGAGTCTTTTTCAGAGTCAAGCAGCAGAGTGATGGGCTCTTATTTGCATAAGAAGTAGCATTGCTCTGTGATCTAAGTGAAACTCAAGATTTTTGTTTCTCTGTTTGTAAAATCAGAGTTAATCATACTTAATAATCAAATACGAGTCTATTGACCACTAACATTTTCAAAGTGATATTTTTCAAAAGAGGGAAAAAGTACTGTTATTTTTAAAATTGCTGATTTCACAGATGTTGATTTCTGCTTCAATGCAATTTGTGATAATTTCAACTTCTGTCTCTGTTCCTGGATAAAATGTTGGATCTGCAAGAGAATTAGCATTGTTTTTAAAAGAGACAGTCCCCTCATTCTCTTAGTTATTAGTGAAAAAATACATTACCATTGGTAAAATGCAATGCTTTTTGATACCATTCTTATGGTTATTTATGTTAGGCCAAAAAAATTGCTCCTATTTTGTATAAACAATGTCATCTGGAAGCTCCTAGCAGCCTTATGATTTGAATCACTCAGCACTCACATTGGGACTTCAAGGTACTAGAACATGTACGGATCAGTGATAAACAAAGGCTGCTCTAGTATATTTGAGTACTGATTAGAAACAAATAAACTTTGGAAAAGGCACATCTGTCCTGGTTCTGGCAAGGACAGAGTTAATTTCCCAAGGAGCCAGGACAGGTGACCCAAGCTGGCCGGGGGCTATTCCATACCATGTGACGTCATGCTCAGCATAAAATGGGGCTAGTCAGGCAGGGGCAGGCTCGGCGTGGCTCCAGGACGGGTTGAGTGTCAGGTCGGTTGGTTGGTTGGTCAGTCGATCAGTCAGTCAGTCAGTCATCGGATCGGTAAATCGTTCTCTGTTATCACCCATTGTGAATATCTGTTATCAGCACTGTTGTTGCTGTTTCCCTCTCCCTTGCTGTCCCAGTAAACTGCCTTTATCCCAACCCTCGAGGCTTTGCCATTGTTTTTCCGTTCTCCCCATCCCGCCGAGGGAGGGGTGAGTGCGCGGCGTGTGGTGCTCAGCTCCTAGCTGGGGCTGAACCATGTCAACATCTCATTCAGTGGGTGTAAGATAGAAGCACAAATCAGATAATTTGTCCATGAAGTTTGAGATCAAGCCAGAAATTACACTTGCAAATCTGAATCATAGTTCAATGAACACATCTGTTCTCACCTTTCACATCACAACATCTGTCCATCAGTTTTGCAAACTAGTGAATTTCAAAACAGCAGCCAGAGCATTTGTAAACTGCACAAGAGATCTGACAGTTTTCTTGCCCTTTACTTTGTTCCTAGTCAGATATTTGAACCTAAAAAGCACACTATTGCTAATTGATTTGTGATGAATGAGGCCATTGAGTGACTTACTCAATGCTATTGGCACGGCATGTTTGGTTTTCTGCCTGGAATACAGTCCCCACCTCTTGTATATATGTAAATGAATGTTATATGAGCAGAGCTACAGCAGAACTGGAGTCTTAGGCCATGAAGGCATCTGCCATTATAGTAGACATTTTCCAGGCTACAGAGAAAGGACTGATTGCAGAGCACTTACTGTTTTGTCTTATCTTAAGGTAAAGATCCATGTCTCTGGCACGGGTGAAAATGGCTGGTATTGTGCTACCATCCATCACACTTCTTTTATCTCTGCATGTATGCATTTTTGTTGTGAGACAATCAGGCCACCTTTCTCTTCCAAGGGTCAGTAAGTGTCAAGAACTGGCAGACCTCAAAAGCGTTAATCAAGGAAAAAAGCAACCTCATGGATTTAGTTACATAATTGATGTCTCTATCCTTGTTTTATATTCCACATCCTTACACCTACAGAACCTACCTTTTGCAGAAATGGGCACTCACTATATGTGTTTCAACAGGCAGGAACCCAAACACGGTGACCTGTCTGGAACACTGCAGTATAGTTTGTCTTGAAGAAAGGTATTTCACATTAGCAGTGTTTGGTTATACTCTGGGAAATTATATTGGATATTATGTTGGATGCAGTGTATACCTCTGAAGAATTTTAGGGGTGCAAAGAGGAGGTGGCAAGGTACCTGGATGCTTTGCAAATAGCAAGGAACCTGTAGGGTATACAAAGTCTTTCGTTAGTGCTGTATAGCCATGTGACATCCATGCCTACAATAAGAAGGCCTGAGGCCCCGATTCAATGCTAGAATAAAGAGATTTTGATAGTTATTATTTCATGCTTCACCAGAATAGCTGGGTTTAACTTTCTGGCTGTCAGTAGTTACTGCCATTTATCACCTAATAACAGTTAGTGCTATTCAGTTTTCATTTAGATTTGTTGAATCAAATGTTAAAGAGACAGAAATGTGGAATGTAAGAATAGATCTCTAGACAGAAAATAGGAAGAGGCATTTTTTTAGTGGAGACATCAACTGATTGCATTGTAAGATGAATGTAAAGGTTTCTTTCTTGCTTGATAGTGATTTCAGGTTTCTTTCTTCCTGCAGTAACAGTTGTCCAATCACTAGACCCTCTAGTAGTACCGTGATCAATTAATGGAGATAAAGACAGAAAAAGTTCAGTAACTCTCAACTAGTTGGTGGCTATGTTTCCATACAGTCTTTGCGAATTTCATAAAAATGCCACACAATGTCTGTGCCTCACCTCGATTCCATTTAGCATCTCCAAACAAGATTTGATTGCTTAAGTTTTTTTCTGATCCTCTACGTATGGCTGAATTACATCCCAATGCAGGACTGTTGCTGACAAAACAATCTCCTCTGCTTTGTCCAATTTGGCTGTAAATGACTAAATCAATGTGACCTTCAGAAAAATCTCCTAGATGATTATTCTGTAGCCTTTACTGCACCTCCCGTTTGTCAGAACTCTTCACAAAAAGGAATTCACTAATTGAACAGGTGGCTATTTATTTCAGAGATGGGGAAACTGAAATAGTTCCTGATACAAGATAACACAGAAAGTAACTTCTGGACTATTGCTAAGAAATTTAATATACTGTTACAGTCATGCTCAGGCTGCCAGGTCCTGCCAGAACATATACTGTGCAAAATCCCATTTTTCTCCATGGCTGCTATGCCACTCTGCAACTTTAAATCCATTTTATTATTCTTAGCCCCTAACTCAGTTATGGTAGAACGGCTTTCCAAAGCTCTGATCTCTCAAAGACCTCAGGCCCAGCCTACAAACATACACATTTGTTTAATTTTTAATGAATAGCCCCACTGCAGGTATGGAGAATCAGGGCATGTTTAACATTACATTTCAAAGAACCTAGTGGGATAAAAATGGATTAGCATCCTTAGTGCTACTAGATATTATAAATTTCAAGTTGCGCTCCTCAGGACATGAGCCTATCTTTAGCTAGCCCTGGATTAGAACTTTGCACTATACATGTACTACAGCATACAGTGCTTGAACAAGTATCCTGTGTCTTTCTCTGATGCATTTGTTACTGATCACTGCTAAAAAGGAGACAGAAAAAAATCGAATCTGTCATTTAAACCAATATTGCAGCTCCTGTGCTGCTACTGACTTCAGTGGCAAAGGATGTCTTGGGTAGGTTTTATGGCCCAATTCTAAATGACCACTCTGGCCATGAACAAAGGCAAAAGTAGTTTCAAAGAGACCCACTGCTCTGCAGGACTTAGCTGGACAGGGTTTTTAGGGCACTGAGAAAAAAAAAAAGAAAAAAACAATCACTATTTCTTAGTTTTCCTAAAGAGCTATAAAAGACATTTCATTTCAGATTCTGGCTTCTTCTTCCATTTTCTTTGGTGCCTCATTGAATATAATTTTTAAAGTCAGCTCAGTAGATCAGACATTAGAAAAGCCTTACTAATTTCATCCCTTTTATGAATATTTTCCATTTGTCTCTTTTTTCCTTCCCAACACACTTGTCAAAAGACATTTTAACTCCTCCCCATAGGACACAACATTTTGGTCATTCTTTTTTGATGTGCTTTTCCCTACAAGCAGTAACTGATTCCACAGTGTTCTCCTTTCCCCTCTTTTTTCCCCTTTTCCAAACATTTCTAATTCTACCAAGCCACGTTGGTAGCTTTTCACTCTGGCATTTAGAGCTGAGTAAGTAATTTGCAATGATTAATACACTCAAACAAAGCTATTTTCTGCTTGGGGATTACCTGCAAGAAGATCTTGATCTGAATTGTATTAGATACTTGAACACTTTTGATGTCTTTGAAACTTTTTTAACCTCGGGTCAATTGCAAATATTTATGACACCCACTTTGTGACAGATTGAAAAAAGTAATGTAGCACTGATTGCTTCACATGATTCTATACGGCAAAACTGGAGGTCACAGACACGGAAAAAGTGGGCTAAAGTATGAGTGAAAATACTAATTTGTAAACCTCAACACATTCACAGGTTATTTGTTTCTCTCAGTCACTCTAATTTTCTCACATTCTTGTTTGTTGGAAATTTAGCCTATGGTAGCTTTCAACACCATACTTTGTTTTACACCATAAATCTCTCTCCACAGCCATGCATTTGAATCCTTCTACCAGTCATCCTTGTTCAATCTGTTTCTGACTGATTTGGAGAGCAATAACATTGCAGGAGCCCAGACAACATTTTTCACAGGCTATGTCAAAACAATTTCCAATGGACAATTACAGTGAGCTGTTGTATTTCCTCTGCTCTCAAGGAGTGAGGCCAGTGCACAAGTCAAGAGAGAAATAACAATGGTAGCAAAGTACCACTGCACAAATACTGAGTTCTTGATGAACTCAAAAATATTTGGCTGCTCTCTTTTTGAATAAAGAACCCTGGCATTTTGACACCTTTCCAAAATACTTAAAGCCCAAAGCCTAAGAAGTTTTGGTATGACTATTCTGTTTCAAGAATCTGAACTTTCTCCATATTTCACTAATGAAGTCTCTTCACTTACAGCACTGGCTACTTGAGAGTCAGAGGAATAAAGCGTCTGGAAAGCCAGTAAGAATGCAAAGAAACTGTTGAGATCTACACATAGACTTTCTTATAAAGAAATAAATTTTGATCAGGGAAATGTAGTCTTTCTCTCAGGGAAATGTAGTTGATCAGCATTGCTCAATGACTGTATTTATCACTGGGAATTGAACCCGCATTCTGCCTGCAGCTTTTAAGATTTAATTCTACTTGAAAATCAGGTTTTCTAGTGCAGTCTGGTGACTAAATCTGGGGAAAGAAGATGAGAAGAAACTAAATGGAGAGGTGAGGAGTCTGTGTCCTAGTCCCTGGTCTGCTACAGAGCTGCCATGTGACCTTGGACAAGACGCATCCACACCCTATTGCTTCCATTGCCAAACTAGACAAGGCTGATCTGCCTTTGAGGAGCGTGAGAGATTCAATTTTTTAACATCTTGGTAGAGAACCACTCAAAACTACAAAATAGATGCTTTCATTATTCTAACTAAAAAACTGAGATTTCAGCTCAGTAAAAAATTAAAAATCAGCACTTTCTTCTTGTAGCCTCAGGGATGATGACATAGATTCACTTGAGTAAGTGCAGGAGGACTCTGAGGGATGGCAAGACTAACAAATCACAGCATAAATGAATGAACAAAAACATCCGGCACAAGTTTTCCTACCTGTCCTCACCTCTGCTACTTTGATTAATAGGGAACAATGAAATAAACAGTGCTGGAGGACAAACCAAGTAGCAAAGAATTGTAACTGACAATTTGCTGCTAAAATACATAGTCCTTTGCAAAACCTATTGATTAATGGAGTCTCTCTACTAGCATAAAAAAATACACACGCAACAGAGGGAAACAAATTCGAGTAAATACTCTCATTAGGAAATTCAGCACCATGCAGCATTTAATCTGTCTGCTATTCAATAACAGCAGCACACACAAGTAACTTTTCTCTTTTATTATTACTCACACAGAGCTATTAATCAGAGAGCAAACAAAAGACCAAAAGGAGAGAGGAGAAGGGATCAGCCTGTTTCCCCCTTGATGCAGCTCCCGAAGAGGGCAGTGAACCCAGGGAGGGGTGCAAAGCAGCCTCCCGGCCCTGGCAGAGCAGGGATCGCAGGGCATGTGCGCACTGACAGCGGGAGAGGTGCGCTCTTCTTGCGGCAGCGGTACAGGGTGCCATCAGCAGGACCCTGAAGTCACCTTCCCTTGCAAGACGAAGTTTTTAGTCCAACACTGCCATCTATTGCCTTAAGTTCCCGATTTGAAGGAGGTTGGCTGTTACAAGGTGGTCTAAGATGGTCCCAGGTCTGAAAACATAAGTGGCACCGACTAGCCAAATGCTGCAGAAGTTACATCCCAGACCTATCCTTTGACCTTCCAGCCCAAGCATATTATCATGAGAAGTTGCTGGCTCAAGGCAGTGTAATGAAAGATAAGCCAACCAGGCTGGACATTTGCAGATAAGGCAAGATGAAAAAGGAGAGGTGTCCTAACTGTTCTGTTCTGACTAAACCCTTCTGAATTAACCTGCATGAACCTTTTGAATACCGCACCAAACTCGAGATTTATTCAGAAGATGTACAATGGCAGAACCTGAAAAGCTGATTTCAAATGGTTACCGTATTAGAGCAATGCTAAATAATCCAAAGGTCAAAGAAGGGAGAGGACTTTTCGTACAAATTACTGTCTTATTAATAGAACATTTGTCGTGGTTTAGGCCCAGCCGGCAGCTGAGCGCCACGCGGCTGCTCACTCACTCCTTCCCCAGCATGATGGGGAGGAGAAGTTAACAAAAGGCTCGGGTCGAAATAAGGACAGGGAGAGCTAATTATCATCACAAGCAAAACAAACTGAACTTAGAAAAAGGGATTCATCTAATTTATTACTAAACAGAATAGAGCAATGAAAAAAACACAAGTAACATCAAGCCTTAAAACACCTCCCCCCACCCCTCCCCCCACCCCTCCCGGGCTCAACTTCACTCCCGGCTTCAACCTCCTCCCCCCTTAGCGGCGGGGGGGGGGGAGGGGGGATGGGGGTTGCGGTCAGTGCAGCGCACGTTGTTTCTGCCGCTTCGTTGTCCTTGGGGGAAGGACTCCTCTCATCCTTCCCCTGCTCCAAAATGGAGTCTCTCCCACGGGCTACAGTCCTTCCCGAACTGCTCCGGCGTGGTCTCTTCCATGGGGTGCAGACCTTTAGGAGAAAACTGTTGCAGCGTGGGTCTCCCACGGGGTCACAAGTCCTGCCACCAAAACCTGCCCTGGCGTGGGCTCCCCTCTCCACGGGTCTACCGGTCCGGCCAGGGACTTGCTTCAGCCCGGGCTTCCCACAGGCCACAGCCTCCCTCGGGTGCCTCCACCTGCTCCAGCGTGGGGTCCTCCACGGGCTGCAGGTGGAATCTCTACACCCCCTCATCCTTCCTTCACGGCCTGCAGGGGAACAGCCTGCTTCACCATGGTTTTCACCACGGGCTGCAGGGGGATCTCTGCTCCGGTGCCTGGAGCACCTCCTCCTCCCTCCTCCTCCTGCACTTACCTTGATGCTACATCTCCACACTTCCCCCCCTCCGGATGTAAAAAAAAAAAACCTTCCCCCCTTCTAAAATATGTTATCACAGAGGCGCTGATTGGCTTGGCCTTTGCCAGGGGCGGGCCCATCTTGGGGCTGGCTGGCATTGGCTCTACCAGACACTGTGGAAGCTTCTAGAAGCTCCTCACAGGAGCCACCCCTATAGCCCACGCCCCCACCCGCTACCAAAACCTTGACACGCAAACCCAACACACATTAAATCACTCTAAAGCAATACTTTAGCTGAGTGTAAATGCAGGGAAATGGTTTTCCCACTTCTAAAACAGGCTGTTTGCAAAGTTCACCCGCTGCTTGTTATTCAGCCTGGAATGCACACTTCTTCATTCATTATTGCACACCATCAATAAACATAGATGTGTAGAAATAAAACTCAGAGTTTAGGCCATCATTTTTGGGTCTGTGAGTGTCGCTGTGTTGCTCCCAGAGAGAAAAAAGGATTCTGGGGCTGGTCAAGAAACACAGATGCAGTTCCATGAATCCTTTAAGCTTCAGTTTTGAAAAAAGAGTAAGTTGTGTGCTTAGCTCTCCCAGGGAAACGAATTATGTGTGTATGAGAGACAGAATATAGAGAATTAGACTTTCTGTATTGGCAAGGAGTAGACCAGGATACAAAAATGGGTAGTGTTAACAGTATAAAAGCTTTCATCCACAGAAAGGCCAGTTCCAGAAAGTGTAAAAAAATTCAATTGAAATCTCCCCATTTTCCTCCTTTCTCAAACTGCAAGCAGTGCTGTCCTACCAAAGTGATTAAAACTACTACATTAGATTTTGCTACTTTGTAAGGTTTTGTCTTTTGAAATGGGCTTGTTTAAATCTCTCTTGTGAACTGCACATGAGCTCAGTCCTATGAGAAAACACATGAACTCTGGGGTAAAGGTCCTAGGATTACAGACAATTGATAGGAAAGATATTCTAGGCCACATGAAGTCATATTTAATCTCTCTGGTAATTCTAGAAATAAACTAGAGAATTGTCAACAGGAAAATTTGCAAAAAAATGTCACCCCAATGTTCTCATGATGGAGTAACTCTGAACACATCCTGTAGGCCCCCCCAGCTCACCTACCTTTTGGCCACTCTGTCACATTTCACAGCTGCCATGTTGTTTGAATGGGAAGTTAACAACTTGGTGTGATTTCTTAAAAAAGAAAGGAAAATATTTGAATTTTGTCTCTGTATCTTGTAAGTGATGCCTTTTATGATTCATCTTCCCAAAAAAAGAACATTTTGTTTCCTTGATTTTAGTTCTCTTACAAGGACCTTTCCCAATTTATATTGCATGCCCATCATTTTTGTCATTTCATTTTATTGTTTAAAAGAAAAAAAAAAACAAAGGAGGAAGAGGGTAGAGGACAAATAAAAGGAAAAACACCAAAGAAAAAGTGAAAAGAATTGATAGAAACAGACATTTGGTAGTGACACTAAATAATTAAAAACAAAATTCAGAATACTTTGATGACATGTTTAAAGCAGTTGCAATCCTGATGACTGATAGACTTTTCTGTATCCTAGTTCAACAAAACTTAATGTGAGTTTCACCTTCTTTCAGCAAGGCCCAGGATACTACCAAAGTGAGTCTTTATGGGCTCCATTTTTACACAGTGAGGATTTATCTATTATTTATAAAAGTTTGTGATTGAAACTTCTGTATTCTGTTATATATGGGGATTTACTTCATCAATGATACCATAATGCCTTGGTTTGGATTTATTAAGCTTTGACCTTTAGTATTCTATTCATCCAGAGCTCTTGCGACCTCAGCTGATGTTTGGTGTGCAGGACTGTGTTTTTAACACAACGTCACCACTCTTCCACATGTCCTCCCAGAAAGGAAGGGTTCCAACAGAGCTTTTGCTAACCAACCTACAGGGACTGTGTCATCTCTAAGGGAGCTGTTGTGAAAAATAAGAGTGCATTCAAGTAAAATAAGATTTTACAGTCTAGCCCAATCAATATTTCCCCAGATATGGAGGTTTATATTTAAACATTTCAACCACAAAATTACTCATTGACTTGACTTGTAAGAAAAGCCTTTTCAGTTTTGCCTGGGTATGTCTTACTGTTTCCCGGTATTTAATCCAACAGCTTCATCTTATCTGAAGGTGAAGGAAAGAAGGAAAGATAAAACGAACTGACAAAATTAGGTAATGTAAAGCACAAAGACCTCTTGTAATGTTTTTAAAGGTTAGAACACTTTAAAGATTAAACCATATGGGGGAGAAAAAAGGGGGGTTCCAGTCTTTGTTGATTTTGTGAAGAGGACAGGTATCTCATTCAAATGCTGATTCCCAAGTCACCTAAGAGGATAATTCCCTTCCTGCAGTCTTCCATCATCCCCCAAAAGAAATTTTGATTAGCATAAATTCATGGATCTTACAGAAAACACAAGATTTTTTTGCCTGTTGTTCCAGGTGTCTGTCTGTGAGCCTGACTGATTTTCTTCAGCCTAAATTCAGGTTTATTTTTATCAAGTTGCTACAAGAAAAAATAATCAGAGCATTGATGTTCAGGTTTTCAGTATTAAATACTAATTTTTCGATTTTGATATTTTTTATTCAAATTTGTTTCTATTCCAAAAGAGCTTTTTTTCCCTAATGCTTTGGAAGCTCTAACCATATATATTTAAACATTTCAGTTTTCCATGAAATTCAGGAAAATGTGCTTAGCATTTTGACCAGAGGTATCAGTTCCTAACTTTTAAAACTTTCAGACAACCAAAAGAATAATTTAGTTACAGAGATTCAGCTATTCGCAACACTTCATGTATTTCTGCAGGAACCTGGGAACCTGGTTAACTGCAGCTGCAACCTTTGCAAGTTCAGAACTTGTCCAAAAGCTGTCTGCATCTTCAGGCAATTGCTTATCATTAGGTGCAGTAAGCGCTGAAATGAAGATGGATTCTCCTTCTCTTTAACATTGTGATGCCAGACACTATTGGCTTCCCAGAGAGGAAAACTAAACTTTGCAGCCCAGATGACAACAATATTCCTTGGCCCCAAGTGTTACCTGGACTAGGGAGGATGCCAGAGGTTTTTTACATCACTGATACGCAAGAAGTTCTGTTAAACTCCACAACAGTGCCTTTAAGAGGCGGTAGTCCTAATCTGTACCGTAAGCGTGTCAGTCATTCTGTAAACAAAATACTATGAGAAAAAGAACACGAAAGTGGTTAGACATGAATCAACATTACTAACTCTATGACAGTTTCTGTCTCATGAGAAAAAATATCAGATGGAGCATATTCATAGCCTCTACTCCTAATGCCTCTATGGCAATCTTGGCAGCTGGTCATGTAGCATTCATTTCTTCCAAGCTCCATCTCACACCCTGGCAGTTTTGATCTGTAGCCTCCTAGATTAATACAGCACAAACAACTGCAATTATCACAGTTCCCATCAAAAGATTTTAGAATAAGGATGATTGAGTCAAACTGTGCCGCTGAGAGAGAGAGACACACACAGTGCCATCACAGTGTGGTATTTGAAAGTCTCCCAAAAATCACAACAGATGACTAAAAAACACAACAAATTTAATTTTTAAAGATGTTCAGCCTGGTAAGGTATCAATCTATGCTTCTTGTTCTCCTTAAATATTCTAGCTGTCAGTCAATGGAAAAACTGTAGACTTTTTGTTGTAAATTCAAACAGAAAATAAGGTGGTTTTTTTAAAAAATTCATGTGGAATAAAGTTCTATTGCAGTAAAAAAGCATGTTCTGTGAAATAGAAAGCTCATTTTGCAAAGATAAGATCTTCAAAGTTCATTTGAAAAGTAGTGAGAAAAGATCTGCACCCAGAAGAAAACTATCTACAGAACAACATGTCTCCTTCAATTATATACTTTTAAAATTCTGCTTGAAATAACAATAATTCTGGAAACCTTAAGAATATTTCTCGTTATCAAAATTTTTCAGTATGTAGAACAGCAAACCAACAAAACATTAACCATTGATTTCTAGGATTAAGTTGTGAGCTCCGTAACTCAGAAGATCATTGTGTAAATGGAGGCAATAGAAGAAGGACTGGGCTATGTAACGCATAGTAAAGCCAGTTAATCTTAGAGAATTAAACACATTTTTTGATGTTTTTGTTTTCTCTCATTGAGTAGCTCCACATAAATTCAGTGGAATGTGTGATGTAACTAATGCGATAAGGGCCGAGGTAGCAGCGTAGCAAAAACAAATGACAAAAAAGGAGCATTAAAGAGATGCTGTGTGTGGAGTCTGTCTGAAACTGTTTCATGTAAGTAACATCACACTGAAGGTAGCATCCAACATCAACAAACACCATGACTGAGTCACTGCTAGACACAAACAGTTGCAGCACTTATGCTAAGAAAAACACATCAGTATACACATAAGTAGCCTATCAGTCCCTTGAACGCTACCTGCAGAGATTCAAGCCCGTCCCAGTTTCTGCTACTAAACTGCGTCTGTGTTTCAAACTGCAGAGGCTCAGATGTCTGTGCAGGCTGACTACTGGCTCAGTCTCAATGAACTGACCAAAACAGGAGCTGCCACGTACGGGGTGGAAGTACCTATCAAGACAGCTTTTTATGTCAAGTGCTATATTACACACACTTAATTCATACCCTTGAAGTGGATCCCTGACTGTGAAATGTCCAAGGTGAAAGAAAGGTGTTTATCCGGGCTTCTGCAGGAGTACTGATCTGCATGGAGAACATTCCTTTTTTAACAAAGTACTCTCCTAATGGGATCTACACCCGTCATATGGCCTGCACTGTCCTAACTGTTGCTGTTTTTCCTTTGTCTAATGAGCTCCTGAAAGAAATGAAACATAGCTCTGATTCCCTTTAGGATGCTGAAAGTTCAAAGAGGAAGAGAAGCACAGTGGCCATTGCGTGACAGTGCTGCAATATGTTACAATAGCACATATAAATACATCCACCCAGTTTATCAGGTTAATCCATACAGTTCTCAACAAGAGTAACAATGACTTCAAAATGTTTATACAGTGAAATTTTATGAGCTAAGAAACTTACTAATTCAGAAGATATTATTTTCTACTGCATCCATGGGAACTGCATCATGATTGGATAACCGAGAGGCATTTTCAATGCCATTTACAAAAAATATCTCTATTTTCAGTTTTAAATAAAGTTGAAAAGTGACTGCATTTTCTCCTGCCTTCAGTGGAAATGCTACAGAGAGAGGTCGTCAGCAATGCAGCTAGTCTATTGTATATAGCACAGTTCAAAGATGTATACAATAGCCTGGATTGCAGTATGTTTTACTTTACAGCAAAAGGGAATTAGAACTTCGTACTAAATATTCAGGGACAAAATCATGGCTAACTCAAGGACCCCAGCACACCTGAGTCTACAACATTCCAGTTGTCTGCATGTGTACTTGTCCACCACTTGTGTTACTGGCACGCATAGCAAAGTTTATACATTTTCAAAAACTTTGATGATCCAAGTTCTTAGTAGCATTTGATGTGCTACCGTAACTGCTACACTGGGACAAAACATAAAAAGCATGGCTATGAGTGCTTGCCCAGAAATGCCAATGTTTCTCCAGGGGTTCATAGCAGATCTGAACCACTAAATGTGTGCCTTCAGAAGCACTAGACTTAAAGAGAAGCATCAGGCCTCCTCTGTCTACCTGATCAGCATGCAGCAGATAGGCTTTTTTCTGTCTCATTCAATTTCTGCTCTCTCAGATATATGGCAAAAGGTCCACAGCCATCAATACATTAGGTCATCTCCTGTCACTCAGCAGCAAGAGCCGTGTCAGACAGGAGAGGCCTTGAGAGTTTTCTTACTACTTCTGTGCTTTCCAGAATCTATCACTTGGTCACATTTCCTTTATTATCCGGATGTGAGATCTGTTTTTTTATAGAGAATTATGTCTCTGCTCCTTTAATAAGACTCTAATCTCTGCAGTGTTTGTTATGCTGTCTACAACATACCTCTGCTGAGCATGGTTTGCAGCAGAACTGGGAACCATAGCGTCTAATTCAATTCTGCTGTGCAGTACAGCATCCATTATGTCTTCAGGCTTTTTTCCCTTCTTCTCTGTTAAGTGGAGGTAATCTTAAATCATAAGGCATATGACTATGGAGCATTTTAAAACTTCATATTATTTTCTTGTTCAGAAAAGAATCTTTAGGCAGGAAAGCATCTGCAAAATGGTAAGAGAACACCTCACATCAGTGACTGACAAACTGTGTAAGAAAGCCAGCAATAAACCGTAATAGCCTTTTTTCTTCCACATCATAAAAACTCTGGCATCCTTCATTTTGTATTCAGTTTAGGAAATTTTTATCCTTGAAGAGAAGCCAGCTCACACTTCAGCTCCTAGCTGATTGTAGGGAGCTGGATGGTTGCTGAGATCCAGAACTAAAGTGTAGCTTCTACTTATAGAATGCAACTGCCATGTGTGCTTTAGGATGCGAACTGCTTTATAACCTCAGGTTTCCAGCCTAGCTTTCTGCTGGTTAAAGGCCACAGGTACCTGGGAAAAGTGAGAAGGAGGACTGGAAGATAGGAGTTAAAAGAATGGCTCTTTCAGGAAGCCTTTACTTTATCCACTTTGCGCAGCTGTGATTCTGAGCTCTGAAGGATACATCAAGCAAATAGTCTCGGGGTTTCTCTCCTGTCTACCTATGCTACATAGGAGCTTTTCTGCTTGTGTCACACATTTACCAAGAAATTCAATTCTTTTGCTCCTCTCAGTAATGGGGTTTGAACTGGGATATAGTCATGCTACACCAATGTCTTAGATCTCTCCTCAGTGAGTGCCAGAAATACTAGTTTTCTTCTGGGCTAAATTGCCTCAGTCTAGCAACTAATTGCACTGGGACAATTTTTACATGTTGGATTTATTATCTGTGGTTATGTGGTTGGATCATTTTTCTGCATGCTGAAACGGAGCATAATTCGGCTATTTTTCATAACATATGGAATGTGCCTGTACAGAAGGAGGTTGGCCTATATCAGGTTTTGCCTCACTATTTTTAATAGTTCCAGCAGAGAAGGGGTTTCACTTCTCTGCAGGGGTCTTTCCAGACTAATGTTTCTCTGTTTAATGTCACAGAAGTTGGTCTCTGTCATATTGTTATGAGTGATAAAGTGTAAGTCCTGGTCATTTTTGCATTGCTTTTTTGGAAACAAAGTGAACAAAGAAAGTCCAGAAAGAAGTATTACTACGAGTATTCGAATTTTCTATACTAGCAAGATACTATAGTGGCCCAGACCAGCAACTTCCTTACAAGAATAGCTGGATTTATTTTATTTTAACACAAAACGGGAATGTAATGCTTGGGAGGCATTCCAGCCTGGCAGTCCTTTATTGGCAGTCCTGCAATCTATTAATGCCTGATTTAAAGTGGACATCTCCAGTAAAAAGTGAATTAATGCATCATGGTCTATGAATAAATTCGGTATAGCAAGATTACCATTTTAGTACTGTTTATCAATGAAACGGTTACCCGACCTGTGATGCCTGAGTTTTTTCTTTGCTTATTACATGGTATAGGTCACAGGCATGCTCCAGCAGAGAAGAAACATTTAGAACATTTCATGAAAATCAATCAGACTCTTCCTCTTTGAACATCTGCTTTTGTTTGGGTTATGTTTTGCTGGTGACTCTTTGAATCACAGCTAAGGAAGAGTCAGACACACAGGGAGAAGATCAGACACTGTCTTTATTCCTTTATGCCTTTACTCTCAAATAAGCTACTGGGTAGGGACAAGAGACACAGCAGGGTAGTAACAGTCAAATGTGCTTTCCAGCATATTCCTGTGCTTGGCATCTGGCAAGGAACACAGATGTTCATTTTACATACTGTCTGTGTTGGGCCTTCAGCTTAGGTGTATGTTTTCATGAAAAATGTGTGTTTATTATAACACAAAATGAGACTGTCACGTTTCATAATCCCATTCCCTTCTCCATGTAGTCCTGTGGTATGTGTGTCCATGCACATGCCTCTGTGTGTGCATGTGTTACAGTGTATTTAGAATCTTCATACAGTGAGATTACCTGGCAGGTTTTATCTAGGTCAGTTATGCCTTTCATTCAGATTGATTTCTTTAATTGCCGTGAGCATGAAGCACAAAGACAACTCCTGCTTTTCTCTCTAAGTCTGCAGTTCTGAAAGTCTGCTGTATAAAATGGTATTGAGAAAGCTTCAAGGGGGTCAAAAGTGTGGAAAAACTTACAGTAAAGTCATATTTCATGTGAATGACTCTTTGGCATGAATTTCAGGTCACTACCTTCCTTTCCAAAATATCCCTGTGTGTGGTGCTCACAGTATAGGCTCTGTGGCACACCTCCAAGAGTTTGGATCCCATAGAATAAATACCCTTCCATACAATTACTAAACCTTTAGGTCAGTACATCTTTGTAGTTTGCACAACAGAGCACTTTGCTGAGGGCTGAGAAATGAAAAGAATGTATTTCTTGTTCAATTTATTTATTTCTATTTATATCAACACTAGTTTTGAGGCAAAGATCTAGAGCTCAAAGCAATGTTGTCATCTATTAGAAATGTGTGCACTAATGTGAACAAAACTCAATACATCTTAAAAAAATGGTGTGAATGAAACCAAAGTCTAATAAACCCCAGTCTTATCAACAAACAGTAGCTCGTATCATAATTGTTTTTGTTACTGTAATATGCATAGACCTGATCCATAATCAGGGCTTTACTCCATTTGTATAAGGCTCTCACGGGGAAGAGACTATGCTATTGTATAAATCTATTGTAAGTAATTGAGTTCTGTTAGAATCTGAGAAGATACAGATAAAACTATAGCTTTCATACAAGAAAAAGGTGAGACAAAAATCTTCAGCTAGAGAAAGAGATGAGCAAAGGAGAAATATAATGTAAGTCTATTAAATCATGAAAGTAAGTGACAAGTTAAAAGATAACAATTATTTATCTTTCATATAAAGAAAAAACTACAGGGGACCCAATGAAATTGTCAGGCAGGAAGTTTAAAACAAATAAAAGGCAGTACTGTTTCTAACAACATATACTAACATATACTGTGATTTTCTTTCACAGGCCATAGTGGAAGCCAAAAGCAGGAAAGCTTCCAAAAGGGGATCAAGAACTGCATTGAGGGTAAGTCAAACGGCAAAAAGCCACAATGGTCTGGATACAGACTCTGTCACTTGGAGTCTTTGAATTATTGACTGTCAGAAGCTGAGAGGATGTCATGGAAAGTGCATCAGACAAGTTGTTTATTGGAGTGGTCCAAAATGGCTATCAAATCTTATCAACTCAGTCTCTATTCCAGTCACCCCTTCCTGTGTCAGGTTTATATTTGGAGTGGCATACATTTAAAGGGAAAGGCTCTGGGACAAAAGACCATCATGGTTCAGTCAACAAATTATAAACTTCTCTAAGGAGTGTCTGTATATGTTCCCCTATCACTGCATTTGTTGTGGCCACTCTGAAAGTAAAACTGATAGTTGTAGATGATCAACTGATTTGCCTTAGTTGCACTGGCAAATGATAAAGGAAATAGAGGCACAAGGAAGGAAAATTCCTTCTCCAGCCCATATGTCAGTGGTAGAACTAGACAAACAATTGTTCTTTTTCCATTTCTTAGTCTGCTACCTCCCTTTACCTTCTCCATTTGCTGTACCCTAGTGGCATCTAGTGCATGGCAGAAAAGATGGGTTGCAGTTTGTCCTGAAGATCAATGGAATGGATCACTGATGGAAGATTCCTTAAAATGAGGGTGCTTTAACATGTTTGCTGATTGCAGCTGTGACATTATTGCAAAGTCCTGCTGGTCTTCAGATCTGAAGCCACAGAAGTCTTTATAGGTCGAAACCAATCATTTGTATTGCACTTGGAAAACAGCACCCATATTTCAGCTCAGTGCCTCCTGCAACACCTCTGCCTCTTATCTGATTTATGCTTTCTTTCCATGTACAATGTATTGCAGTAATCCAATCCCAAGTAACTGAGGCATGGATGGTAGGAGCAGTGTCTCAGCATCTGAAAGAAGTGGTTGCAGTCTACCAGCCAGGAGTGAATGCACAAGAAAGTAATTTTGGCATAAGAAGATCTAAGTGGAGCTAAGGTTTTTACAGACCTTCACCTTCAGTCCTATGTAAGATAAAGAAAATATTGTGCACAACACTGATGAGCTGAAGGATTGTTAAAATCAGAGAAATATACTACATTGATAATTTACTTCCCTAACAGTATAATGAATACATGACTGCAAGACACAGCTCTTTAATCAGGTTAACAATTGCATATTTCAAGTGCTACTGAAACTTCATTTTTGAAAATTTTTTTTCAACCTTGTGGTGGGTTGACCCTGGCTGGATACCAGATGCCCACCAAAGCTGCTCTATCACTCCCCCTTGTCAGCTGGACAGGGGAGAGAATATATAACAAAAGGCTCATGGGTCGAGATAAGGACAGGGAGAGATCATTCACCAATTACTGTCATGGGCAAAACAGACTCAACTTAGGAAAATTAATTTAATTTATTACCAATCAAATTAGAATAGGATAAAGCCAACTCTTTAAAACAGTTTTCCCCTGTACCTCCCTACTTCTCTGACTCCAAATTTTCTCTACCTCCTTCCCACAGCAGCACAGGGGGACGGGGAATGGGGGGTTGTGATCAGTTCATCCATGTTGTCTCTGCCGCTCATTCCTCCTCAGGGGGAGGACTCCTCACACTCTTCCCCTACTGCAGCGTGGGGTACTTCCCATGGGACGCAGTCCTCCATGAACTTCTCCAACGTGAGTCCTTCCCTACAGTTCTTCACAAACTGCTCCAGCGTGGGTCCCCCATGGGGTCACAAGTCCTGCCAGCAAACCTGCTCTGGCGTGGGCTCCTCTCTCCATGGGTCCTGCCAGGAGCTTGCTCCAGCACGGGTCTCCCACAGGATCACAGCCTCCTTTAGGTGCATCCACCTGCTCCAGCATGGGGTCCTCCATGGGCTGCAGGCAGATATCTGCTCCACCATCATCCTCTATGGGCTGCAGGGGGACAGCTTGCCTCACCATGGTCTTCTCCAGAGGCTGCAGGGGAATCTCTGCTCTGGCACCTGGAGCACCTCCTCCCCCTCCTTCTTCACTGACCTTGGTGTCTGCAGAGTTCTTTCTCACACATATTCTCACGCTTTTCTCTAGATGCATTTGCAGCTGATGGTTTGGGGGGTTTTTTCCCCCTTAACTCTGTTATCCCAGAGGCACTACCACTGTCGCTGCTGGGCTCAGCCTTGGCCAGCGGCGGGTCCGTCTTGGAGCGAGGTGGCATTGGTACTATCGGACATGGGGGAAGCTTCTAGTGGCTTCTCACAGAAGCCACCCCTGTAGCCCTCCTCCTCCCCTGCTCCCAAAACCTTGCCATGCAAACACAATATAATCTCTTACCTAAAGCAATTAAAGTTGTAATTAATTGCACTGAGAACAAACTTAAGAGATGTATAACTTCCCAGAGATGTCACAGAGCTAGATTACCTCTTTCCACTAATGCTGTCTAATAAATAGATTTCAGGAACACACATTAGTTAACATTAGAAATGCTTTCAAAAATTAATCTAGCCCCAAATTTGCTTGTTCCAGCTGATCTGGTTTAATAATACTTAAATATGCACAGCATGCTTATTTTTGTCTTGCATTTTTTTAGTGGAAACAGATCATAAAAAACATCTTAAAAAGTGATTCTTTTACAAAAAAACCCAACTTTGCATTCTTAAAGATGAGATCCATTCTTACTTTACATCAGTTTACACTTCACTGACTTTGACAATGTTTCTCCTTATTTTCTCTCCAAAGGGAGGCCTGAACGAGGCCTTAAATTTGTATTCATAAATACATAGCTAATTCTGATATAGACTAACAGAATCTGGCACACCAACCATCGTATATTTCTCACAGACAGTTTCTTGCTCTTGCATTTTTATTACAAGATCTGCAATTTGGGGTGTTTTTTTCTTGAAATCCCAGTTTACAGAGTTATATTATTTTACAAGAAACTCAACTTTCAGTTTTCTTTTCAGAAAGTGAGCTTCAAGTTCTCATGGCTGCTAAGAGACATTTGGAAAGGTTAATCTGAAAGGATCAAACATCAGAAGGCAAATAATATAAAGATCCCAAGGGATATTACTTTTAAAATCTCATGATTTTTAAACCAGTTTTATGGGATTAAATTGCAGCAGGGGAGATTGAGGTTAAACATTAAGAAAACCTTCTGCTGTAAGGATAGTTAAGTAGTAGGACAGTTTGCCTAGAGAGCTTACAATTTTCCACTAGTGGAGGGTTTTAAGAGCAAACTGGACAAGTTTCTATCCAGGAATGTTTAAGCTCTCACTGATTCTGCCTTAAGAGGCGGAGTAGTAATATGAGGTCATGGAGTGAGGTCATCTCTTGCCCTATTTTCAATAGTAATGACTTCTGTAGCCTGATTTACCACTTTGAACATGTTGGGTTAACAATGATAAAGGCAAAATTTCTTCATCTAAACCACAGGCAATCATTGCTCATATTGAATTTTTTATCAATATAGCTTAGAAAAATCTTTATAAAATTCAATGTTAGTAGAAAAAAAAGGAATGGATCCATTTTAAAAAGTTGGTTTTTTCCCCAGGAGTTCTTTCTGTAGGTTCTAAGGGATCTCTATTCAGGATATATCTTTAAATACTCTTATCAGCCCCCAGTAATCCAAATGGACAGGGTTTTGTTTCATTTTTCTATTCTATTCTAAATTTCTTATTTTATTCTTATCCCACTATGATTTTATTTCTAGCATGCTTGTATTTTTTAATTTTTATTGTATCACGGCTTTACAAATTCTGTTGCACAGTGGTCCAGCTGACATTTAAGGTGGCAGCTTTCTTATATGAAAATAAGACAAGGTTACCTTGTTAGCAACTTGAAAAATCAGGTCAATAAATACTTTGGTAATGACTTTTGAGCCAATTTGCTGTGTGTGGTCTTTCTTAGCTGTTAGCAAAGAATGAATGCAGTGAACAGCATATATAATATGTGTCTTCAATATAAGAACTCCTCGGAAATAACTAGCACTGTAAGAGAGAACAGAAAGGTCTAGAGGAGCCAGGATATTGTTTCCTGCCCCGCAATCTAAGATCAGAGAACACAGCTGAAAGCCTTGGAATGCAGCAGATAGATACAAACTCCAGTAGACATCCCAGTAACTATCTATCTCTCATATGCAGAGACATGCAGAAAAGCCACACGAGGGACATTTTGTTCCAGCTGAGAAATCAAGAATTTATGTGGAGGGAAATGTCAGAAGCATGGTTCTTTGTGTAATGCTGAATCTGTACCATTCTGCACTCATTCTCAGTATTGAATGAGGTCTTATATAGAAAAAATATATCTCAAAGCTTCTGCTATAATGCATACCTTTAACACAAAGAAAAGTTGAATTAAAATTTTGCCAAGTTAATCAACTATTATTTAGCTTTGCCATGCTTCATGTTACAGCCTAAATAATATTACTTTGAAGGCTTTTTCAAGAAAAGAAAAATTTGCACAACTCTTAACATCCTCCCCCCAGCATTGCCAATAGGATTTTACTATCAGTCTTCAAAATAGACCTTTGCCCTTATTTATTATTTATTCAATTTGGAGGAGTATTTCTATTTATGTATTTATTGTTATTATTTCTTAATTGGCAGAATGCTATTTGCAGTTGGTCCAGTGTGCCTGAGGGAGCACAGTAAAATGATCTTTTTCTGCATCGCAAAAGCTGAGGGATTCCTAAACTTCATGTTGTGTGCTCTATAGGCAGAAGAAACCATCTACCATGACCCAAGAAGTGGTTAGAAGAACTCCTAGAGATGGTCTTCTGAGGCCTGGTGCTGACTCCAAGCACTATCAGCCAGTTCTGCTCTTCCTATGCCTGCTAACACAGTTGCCTCAGCAGATCCTATGAATTCCTCATGTAGTGCTGTGCTGCTAGTGCTTTGGGTTGGGCACAAGTTTAGAAACAAATAAACAAATAGGCAAGTCTTAAACTGTAAATGCAATGTGGTCTGTCTCAGCCTTAAATAATAGAGAAGTTGTGTGTCTCAGCTTTTAAATAAAAGGGCCATTATAATAAATTTCTTGCACTTGTCCTATTCCTACCTTAAGGGCCCCGAACCAGGCACTGTAGAATCATAGAATCATAGAATCATAGAATGGTTTGGGTTGGAAGGGACCTCAAAGATCATCTAGTTCCAACACCCCTGCTGCGGGCAGGGACACCGTCCACTAGATCACGTTGCCCAAAGCCTCATCCAGCCTGGCCTTGAACACTCCCAGGGATGGGGCCTCCACAACCTCTCTGGGCAACCTGCTCCAGTGCCTCACCACTCTAACAGTAGAGAATTTCTTTCTAACATCTAATCTAAATCGACCCTCCTTCAGCTCAAACCCATTACCCCTTGTCCCGTCACTACACTCCCTGATAAACAGTCCCTCACCGTCTTTCCTGTAGGCCCCCTTCAGGTACTGGAAGGCCGCAATTAGATCTCCACGGAGCCACCCTTTCTCCAGGCTGAACAACCCCAACTCTCTCAGCCTGTCCTCTTAGGAGAGGTGCTCCAGCCCTCTGATCAGCTTCGTGGCCCTCCTCTGGACTCTCTCCAACAGCTCCATGTCTCTCCTGTACTGGGGCCCCCTGAGCTGGACGCAGTACTCCAGGTGGGGTCTCACAGGAGCGGAGTAGAGGGGCAGGATCACCTCCCTCGACCTGCTGGTCACACCACTTCTGATGCAGCCCAGGACACGGTTGGCTTTCTGGGCTGCAAGCGCACACTGCTGGCTCATGTTGAGCTTCTCATCAATCAATACCCCCAAGTCCTTCTCCTTGGGGCTGCTTTCAATCCATTCCTCGCCCAGCCTATAGCTGTGCTTGGGATTGCCCTGACCCATGTGCAGGACCTTGCACTTGGCCTTGTGGAACTTCATGCGGTTCGCACGGGCCCACCTCTCCAGCCTGTCCAGGTCCCTCTGGATGGCATCCCTTCTCTCCAGCGTGTCAACCACACCACAGAGCTTGGTGTAGTCAGCAAACTTGCTGAGGGTGCACTCGATCCCGCTGTCCATATGGCCGACAAAGATGTTAAACAGTGCCGGTCCCCGTACCAACCCCTGAGGGACGCCACTCATCACTGTTCTCCACTTGGACATTGAGCTGTTGACCACAATTCTTTGAGTGTGACCATCCAGCCAATTCCTTATCCACCGAGTGGTCCATCCATCAAATCCATGTCTCTCTAATTTAGAGAATCCAAAAGCATCTGGTTTATAATGTGAGTATGCTCACATGCTATTAATTCAATTGCAATTTGTCAGTTCAGGTCAAGAAGAGTGCTTCCTGGTACTCCATTCAGTAAAGAGAGGAGTCAAGTACACACTCCATTCACTAGTAGTCATAAACCATGTTCCTTGTTTTAGTTTTACAATTTCTTGCATCCAAGGCAGTGTCTCCCAACCATCCTCAGTCCACTGCGCACATGTATCCATCCCTCCAGCTCTACTTTATGGAAAAGAAACAAGCAATACATATTCTTGCACCAACTCTATGGTTCGATGTTTGCTATTAATAAAAGAATCTGGCTACCTCAGGAAGTCTTACTCACTTTTTATTCCTAGAGGGTGAAAAAGTTACTGAAAATCAATATAACTACTTTTACTTTTGCAATATCAAAGTTAATGCTGCTCAATGGAAAAGACTCAGCCTTTCCAAAATGTCTTTCTCAACATTTCTCCTCTGAAACTTCACACACTCTCTTGAGAATTGTAAAAAGTCAGCCTAAATATAAATACAGAAATATGTAACATTCTTAGGAAGGGTTATAAAAATGAATCAAAGCAATATGCCTCTTGTTCGTCCAGCAATACACCAAAAATGCAGTAGGCATCTTCCTCGTAAAAATGTAATTTGTTAGATACACAAAAGAAGATAGAGAGCCAAAACCTGCTGCCAGTTAAGCCTATCTAAATCTGAAGTAATCATTTTGTCATCCCAAACCTTCTACCTCAGATCTATACTGGTGTAATTGAGAGGAGATATTTGGCTCAAAATATAGATTAAGCAGTTCCTATGCCTTCCTCTGATTTTGAATTAAAACAGTTTGTAGTTTAAAACTCTCATTCTCTCTACAATGTAAATCTCAAATGGTGCCATTGAAGTCAGTGGATTTACTGTGAACATAGTATAACCCATAAATTTTACTTCCTCATCTCCAAATACATTTAACATAAGAATAAAGCCTAATTACTTTTTTTTTTGGGGGGGTGGGGGGGTGGGGTGGGTATTATTTTAAGGTAAAATAGAAGAATTAGTTTAATGTAAATAAATCTTTGTAACATTGTAATTGTTGATTAGCCTTAATGGGGATGGATTAGGAGGGAGAATAGAATAGAATAGAATAGAATAGAATAGAATAGAATAGAATAGAATAGAATAGAATAGAATAGAATAGAGTAGAATAGAATAGAATAGAATAGAAGAGTTGATGCAAAGCTGAAATAAGGCACCAAGGCAAAAGCAGGGCTTAAGCACAGACAAGAGCAAGAAAGTAAGTTCAGAAAAAAAGCAAAAAACAGGAAGAAGCCTCAAGTAGGCATCCTCCTGCACCCAGAGGTGAAAGACAAAAGACAGGAGGGTCCATTTCTAAAAGGTCAAACAAGCCTGTTTCAGAAGCATACCTCTGATGTAATGATATTTTGGGAATGACAATGGCTATTGCTCATAGACATTGCTCATCTCCATAATGCCACTGTGACCCTCATTTCTCACAATGAGTGCTTGTGATGATGTCACTGCTCAACTCCAGGCAGAAAAGTATACAATAGTGCTCTTTTTTTTAAGAGGTCTTAATGTCATGTACCATTGGAGGCCTGATTCCAATCCAACTCTTTACAAAAACACCAAATTATCAATAATCTGTGTTTTATATTGCTGTTGGTGTGCATGTGCAGGGTCAGGTTGAAATGCAAGCTCAAGTCCACTCCCTGTTTCAGTTCTAGAATTGTCTGAAGGTGATAGAATAGCATTAACATCTTCTTTGCTGAAGTGATTAATTGATTAATAATGGTAACTGAGTGCACATAGTGATTTATTTGACAAGCCAATTAATCATCCAGGTATTGTAGCACAGGATTAGGAGCACAGACTTCATAGAAGGGTCAAAGTTAGAGGTCAGGAAGGCATTTAGCAACCATAGGAGAAGATGAAGAATCCAAGAGGTGAAAGGAAAAGAATATCATTAAATATCTGAGAAACGTGAAATAGCTTCTAATATTTTTCTTCTAAATTCTAATTTAATTTTAAGAGCTTTGAAAGTTTCAAGGAGCAGGAGGACTCTGCAGCATAATAGTCTCTCATCCTTTATTTTTGTTTAGAGGAACAGCTTATGCCTACCTCTTTCTCACAGCACAACATAGTTTGTATAATATTGGGAATAACACCTTTAAGTTGTGTAGCCCCAAGTACAGAAGTTTGGAGAATGGCTATAGGAAACCAAGTACTACTATACAAAAGCAGTTAAAGCTAGTATCTTTCAGTCATTTTATAATAAACACTGCATTGTGTCTGAGAAGTATACTGAATGGAAAAACAGAGCTGTTAAAATTTTTAGAGCTGAATCTGTCTGGAATACAGTGGCAAGACAGTCAAACCTGTATCAACAAGCAATGGGCTTTTGGAAAACCATTAGCAGACTGGACGATTTCTGACACTAACAAGTTCACTTAATATGTGAAACTTTTCCCTGTTGCTTCAGAGAAGAAGCTATGATCATGAGTATTTAAGGAGCATTTATTTCAGTATTTCTTTACTCCTTTATTTAAGAAGTATTGATTTCGCAAAAATTAAGCCTGTAAGAGGTTTTGAACCTAAAGACACACCCAATATGTAGCCAGAAACAAGATGGTGCTGGAAGAACCCAGCAGTAGGAAAATAAAAAGTAAAACTTAGGTCATACAGGGGCCAGCTTCCCCCTGTTAAGTAATAAGCATAGTTGAATACAACTATGCAGAGGAGTTGGAGGTCAGCTTCCACAGAATAAAGTAGTTTTTAGTGGAATAGAGAGTAAAGCTGGAAGAGCACAACCAACCTACAATTTGTGTCTGAGTTTCCTTTGCTTGAAAGTTCAGGGTCAAGAGAAACTAAACAGGTTTCTTGACTTGTAAAAAGAGGAACCAACATAGAAGACACATTTGATTAATGCAAAGGAAGAAACTAACAGAATGCTTTGTTTGTACAGAGACACAAAAGCATTGAATAAAGATGTAGAAAAGAAAACATGTTTCAATAACCAATCAAGGAAGAAAATTTGGGCCACATGGCTGATGTCAAACAACTATCTAAAACAGACACACCAGTCTGTGCCCTTACACCATCAGTGTAGATGTTCAGAATATTTAACACTCCTTTAGGGAACTACTTGAGACTCTTATTTTGATTTGTTTTGGGCTATGAGCTGTTTCTTTGGAATATAAAACATTTTTTATGGTATTGAGATTAAAAAGATATAGTGACATGTTTATCCGGGAGAAAGCCAACACCTAGACACTCCTGGCAGGTCTTGTGGGAGAGGGAGAGCTGTTGGGTTAAAGATTAAAAAAACCAAACCACCCCAAACCACAGAAAAGTCTAGCAAAAAGTATACCTTGGAGTTAATACAGAGAGCTGCACAGACAAATCCTGATAATTTTGAGATCATCATCAATACTGACTTTACAAACAAGAACAAGAAACAGAGGTGAGAAATTCATGCTTAACTGAAAATCACCACATGAAAAGACGCCAGTTTGCACTGTAACTTGCAAAACAACAGATCAGGTTAAAAACCTTCAGGAAATAATTTAAGCTATTAGCACAGATTGCCTGGTCATTTCCCAAGTCAAAGCTCCAGTCCCAGGTGATATGTTACTTTGATCATGATACATTACTTATCAGAGCAAACTAATGAAAAAGGATCTGGAAGGTCATTGAGCGACTAAAAATCTAAAAAAAAAGGTACAGAAACTTTTTATGAATAATAACAGTAAAGATACTGGCTTGGCATGTTACAAATGACAAAAATACAGCAGAAAAGCTACACTGGTCTCACATGAAAATATTGCCCCCTGAAGCAAAGTAGGCATAGATTTGTTTGTGTCAGCTACAAAACTTGGTACTCATTCTAGATCATTTTTCTTACTTCCCCAAGAGACTGCAACTAGATACTATTCTATAAAGGCATTTGTTCAAATCTGGGAGTTTTGCTAGATGTTATGCACCTGATATTAGAAGCCATTTAGAGGCATATGTAATTCAGGAAGTTTTCAGTGAAGTTTTTGCCAAGGGACTGGGAGTAATATAAATGGCAATAAAAAGACAGAAGTCAGATTCCTTTAGGTAACCACAGAACAGAACCAAGGAAACCTGGTTTATCGCCCATAGAACTGGAAATTTGTAATCATAGAAACTCCTCGCTAAAATCTCAGGATTTTTGGAAGTAGACAACTCAGGAGCGACAAGAAAAACAATTCAATATGAATTTAGTATGGAAGCTACTAACCAACAACATACACACTAGATACAAAGATCTAGTTCAGTAAACCACAGGCTGCTGTAGGCTGGAAGGCAGAATTACTATATTTTTGACTGTTCTTGTGTGCTTTCCTAGCTATTTATCACTGACTGCTTTCAGAGAAAGGACAGTGGCTATACAGTTCTTCGCTATATATTCTTTGTTCTATCCTGATATGGAATTTCCTACACAGTGGACACCAAAGATAACATAAAGCACTGGTGTTGTCTGATGTTTCCCCATTGTCTTTGGAGATTCTGGATAGACCCATAACGAGAAGGAGAAAGAGACAGGTTATCCAGTCTCTGGATGGGAGGGAGGAAATGGATACAAAGTTGGCTGTTTCACTGAGAATTCCTTTATAAGGGAAGAGCCACAAAACGCAATGGCAGCCTAGGCTCAAAACATATGAATATGTGAGCATATTATTCATGTATATGAAGAATTTGTTTTGCTGATTCTTGAAAAAATAATACAAATATTTCAAAGGAGCTGCACAAATCTAAGCAGCAGCTGAAGGATAACTGAATGGCACTACCTAATTTATTCAATAGGTTTACATCAATACTTGTTACATAAACTATTTCTATTAAATATTAAGTTTTGACTGAGAAAGGAGAATGTGATTAGGCTATACTACAGAAATGAAGTGGTGAGTATTCACATTTGTCCTGGTTTCGACTGAGATAGAGTTAATTTTCTTTCTAGTAGCTGATATAAAGCTGTGGTTTGGATTTAGTATGAGAATAATGTTGATAACACCCTGATGTTTTCAGTTGTTGCTAGGAAGTTGTAGTGTCTACAGTAAGTCAAGGACTCTTCAGCTTCTTACACCCTGCCAGGTGCACCAGAAACTGGGAGAGCACAGCCAGGACAGCTGACCCAGACTGGCCAAAGGGATATTCCCTACCATAAAACGACATGCTCCAGATATAACTAGGGAAGCTAGCTGGGAGCCGGTATCGCTGCTTGGAAACAGACTGGGCATCATTTTTTTTATTTTCACATGTGGTGAGCAATTGCATTTGTGCATTATTTGTTATACACACACACACACACACACACATATATAAAAAAATACAATAATTATTATTATTCTCTTCCTTTTTTATCCTATTTAACTGTCTTTATCTCAACCCATGAGGTTCTTTTTTTCCCTTCTCCTCCCCATCCCACCGGTGGGGGCAGGGGTGATTGAGTTGCTGCATGGTGCTTAGTTGCTAGCTGGACTTAAATCACAACAGTCTTTGTTGGCACCCAGCATGGGGCACAAAGGGTTCGAGATAGCAGCAGATTTGATTGGAATGTGCTAGATCAAATTCATGGATGTTATTTCTGTTTAGCTATTAATTGGCAGGCTCCTGTGCTTGCCATGGGGCTTGCTTGCCTCACTGTATATTAGAGTCTAGTGCTGGTTAGTGGCTGCGTTTTGCTTTCGCTGCTTGCTGTAGTGCTGTACTGCTGATCACCTTACTGTGCTGTGCCTGGGAACATTTCATAACAGCCATGGTGATGCGCCTGGGCTGGCAGATGGCCAGGGTATCACTGCTGTTTCCGTGCTGCTGTCCTGGACAGGCTGGAACTCCTGTGTGAACTCAAGTTGAAGGGGGTGTGACCTGTGGATGAGTCCATGTGGGAGCAGGACACCCCAAAGCGTCTGTGGCTGTGGATAAGTCCATGCTGCAGCAGGTACACCTTGAAGCATCAGTGGCTGTGCATGAGGTCATGCTGGAGCACCTCAAAGCGTGTGGTCATGGATAAGCCCGTGACAGAGCAGTTTCACCCCTGGATGGACTGCAGCCATGGGTAAGGCCATGTTGGAGCAGGTTTACTTCTGAAGGGACTGTGATTGTGGGTAAGGCCACGCAACATGTACATCTCTGAAGGCATTGTGGCCCATGGAGAAGGCCACAAGATCTCTCCCCCATCCCACAGCGGAGGGAGTGAGCGAGTGGCTGCATAGTGCTTAGTTGATGGCTGGGGTTAAACCATGACAACATTAAAGGGAGAATTCACCAAGAGGCATCCCCTTTTCAGCCCTAAAGCCTGTAAGGCTGTATCCCCAGTATTATGGGTGCCCAGGCTAAGGACCAGGCTGGTATCTCCTTTACCATGACATTGCTCATGGCTCAGACTGTTGGTGTCTGCACTGCAGAAGGGCATTCTGAACTCAGGCAACACAGCACGCAATCACTGCAGGCTGGCTGACTTGACTGTCAGTCACATGATAGTGTTGCCAAGTCAGGCTGTGACACTGAAGTGGCTCTGCAACAGCCCATGCAGACTGATGCAAACTGTGTCGTAGTTCAAATTTTTTCTTACCACCTCTGCCAACAGCAGTGCCTGAAAGTTGTCCCCGGCCCTCCAGATGCAAGCATAGATCCACCCACAGAAGGTGCAGGTCAGAGGCAGAAGGGCACCTAGTTCTGTAATTGCGACAGCTCTGAATGTTTGCTTGAGGTTTCTGAAATAAACCTTGGTTTAGGCTCCTGCTGTGATCAAACTTGTTTCCAGCAGACAGCAACTTAATGTAAAACTATCAAGAATAAAGTGAGGATTTTGACAAGGTGTCATCAGAAAGACTTTTCCAAAAACATGGGGAGGCTGTTAGAGCTTTTTCAGTATAATTCCTAATATGACAGGGACTAAAACTCAACCTTTGGTCATTCATTTTAAATTTAAACCTTCCTGGGTCACTATGCTAAAACCACTGAAGGTAATTTTTAATGCAGAAGTCAAAGAAGTAATCAATGCAATTTAATTTGGACATCCGAGTTGTAAAATTAAGCATTAATTCTGAGAGGGGGACAGCATTGCACTGTCCTCAGATGAACATTGCAGATGTCACATTGCGGGTGAAGCCGTAATAAAAAAGTCATAGCAATGACTGGCCAGCAGGATTTTCTTTTACAAAAAAGCAGAACATGTTATAAATAGTCATCCTGTTTTTCCAAGTAATGGGAGATGGATTGGTCATGTTGAAAACATATAGTGATGTTGTAAACATAATTTTAATAAACTAGTACACACTTCACAAGCTGCTTTAGGACGCCACAATGAACTGACTTACAGCACATCAAGTACTTTGGAACATAAATCAAATTTTCTAATCACCACTGCTTTGTATTCTCTGTATTATTACAGGTCTATGAAGTTTATCTAGAAATAAGAGACCTAAATATTTCAGTGGATAGCATTACCATAGTAGCTATATGAAATACACATATATTCATCTTTTGCCTCAGGGCATAAACTTCAGCTTTGTGAATTACCCTTTTTCACGGAACAGGTTTAATTTTTGCACAGCAGTTCCCATCTGATGGTAATACCAGTTTCAGGGGGATTTGTCCTCTTGTTGCAGTGAAATCCTTCTTTTCTCACTGTCATCCTCAGAAGACAGTGATATAACAGGTATAGGCTTTCTCCTTTGTAGGCATTTGAGAAACAAGCTGTAGTCCCTTTTTTTTCATCCTCGAACATGGAGGTGGAACTTTCACTGATCTCTTCCTCTCGTAGACACTAGGGCTTGTCTCCAGCTGCAGTCATGAGCAAACCAGCATGTTATGTGGAAGACACAGCTGCAATTTTCCTTAAGCTCATGCACATTTAGGAATGCTGATGAAATCCTACAAATATGTCAATAAATTTAATGCACTGACCTATCAAAAGTACAGGTGAAGATGAAAAGATGGTTGAGACTTAGAGACAAATGAGACTCCAACCTTTCTGCCAGCACCACCAAAACCAAGGTCAGCTTTTGTTTCAGTAATTGGGAGCTTGTGCTATAACTGCCTGTCCGACGAATGGGACTATGAATGTATTCTTTCTTATTTCCAATTCTTCTAACACATGATATGAACAATTTCCAGATGGAAATCATCTTTCACTTAGCAGGGCTAGAGACAGAAAAAAAGGTAGTAAGGAGGCAAGTCTGCTGCTAAGACTGTTGACCTAAGTTAAATACTTCATAGTTATAGAGAAATCAAATGAAAAATAATAGGTTCAGTAGTCTTCCAGAATATGATATTCTGTCTTCAACTGAGGCTAATGTTGAAAACATATGGGAGATTCCCAATTACAAATTCAGCGAACCCAACTTGAGTATCAAAATGACACAGAAATAATGTAGTATTTGAGAGCCACTGAAGTCTTACTCCTGTGCAATATTATGCATAATGAACCATTTAAAAGTGAAGAAAGGATTAATGTTTTATAATAAAGTAATTGCAAAATTATATAAAATAAAAAAGATAATTATGAAAGTCATCAACAGTTTAAATTCTAAGTACTTTTTTGTGTGAAGGTCATTGTAGCTTCAAGGTACTAATTTTCTTTTTTGTCATGTTTGCCACAAGGAGAAGAAAAGTAAGCAAAATGAGATTCAGCTTTTAGTCAAAAATAGACCTGGGAGCTTCCAAGAGCAAATCAATTCCCCAGAAACAGGATTTTTATGGAATTGTGAAACATGATATTCATGTAATCTCATTTATGCCAAACTACACTTTCATCTAAGTCAAATCCTTTGATTTGCAATTTGTTGTATGCATCCACTCAGTGATGACACTGTTAAAATGGGTAAGAGATTCTATTGCATGTTCTTCAAATGTGTGCTTACTCTAGGAAAATAGTTTGGAATTTAGAAAATTACAGATGCATTGACCCATGATTTTTTATATTATTATTTTTAGTCTCTGCTTTTCATAAAACATAGGAGGCTCTGAATGTTAAACCGCAACAATCATATGCATCACAATAAACAGTTCAGAAACACACATTATGATGCTGTGGATAGCAGCAGGTTTTCAGGCACAGTGACCACATAGAGCATCCTCTCAGGGAAGATGGAAAAAAGTCCATGAGGAGAAGCTTGTCATATCAGGTGCCCCAATTGGTCTGATCCCCACATTTTCCAATGGAGTTCACTGATATATTTATTATGTAACCAGGGCTAAACTGCTTTGTGTAAGAAATGCATGCGCACACGTACACTTGATGTGCCTCTTTCAGATCCAGTATTATTACTTGCCATTGAAATAAATGGTTCATAAAAGCAATGATGTCCATCATGTGTAAGCATGAAATCATATGTATTTACTGCAGAAATGACATCTGAAGCACCTCAAGATTTTACTAATATGCTTAAAGCATCTGTTGGGCTTGGATCCAACCTTGATAATACCATTCTGCATTGCCGTTTTGACTGCAACTTGAAACGTTAAGAGTCTGCATATAGTGTTACTAGTGATCTATCTCTGGACTTATCTTCAAACTCCACCACTGAGTCTGCATCATAGCATCTTCTCTCATTTCTTACCAGTCGACCAGTCATATGTAAATCTGTCATTTATTTATCCAGCAGGTTGGAAGACATCATTTCCATTTCACAGGAAATTCCAATAGTTCCATTTTTTTCTAATTCAGTGTCAAGACTAAAAGCCAACATTTCAAAAACATTTGTAGTAAAATTAAAATCATTCAATCGTATCACTTCATGACTTTGTTGAAACATTTTAAGAGAAAATAAGTAAAATATGTAATTTAACATAATGCATTATATATATTATAAAATAAATATTTTAATATAATTAAAAGTCTAAAGGAATAATATCTAAACCATGAAGTTAAAACTAAGCTCTGCACATTACTGACATAAATTTTTAAAAACTGTTTTAGTAGTGCAAACCAGAATGAAATCTGAAGAAAAGATCTTCTACTTTCTCATTCAAAACTATGACGATATTTGTTTCTAAAAACTTTTTTAATTTAATAAGATAGCATTTTCAAAGAAAACTATCTTCCTTTTCTTAATCAGTTCTTATGTAATTTGACTCAATTATACTCCTGAAAAAAGCAAGACCCTTCAAAATCTGGAAATGTTCCTCTACTACTTAAGATATTATTCTTCTTGGCCCACGACTGTAATGAGCTAAAGTGTAGAGATACAACGCAAGAATGGGTATGGTCCCAGCACTAATTAATGAGCCTTTGGCCTATACACCAGATGATGCCCCAAGGTGGGTTACATCCCATGGACATATTTCCTTACAGCAGCCCACAAGACCAGGATATCCTTATATGGGGCTCCAAAAGCCAGGCAGAAGGTACCTGATACTAATGTGCAATGTGGCACACCTATTCAGCCCTCTCAGTTTTCACTGATGTACCTGCAGCTGTATGCAAACTTGTGCACATCTCTAAGCGTGCATGTATACAAACAGTATAGGCAGATAACAAACTGGAAGAAATGCATCATGGTTTCAACCACAGATAAGTGTTTGGTCCTGTACAGAGACTGTAAGTGAAGGTAAAAAACAGTTCTATTGAATATTAAATTTATCCTACAAGATGTCAGTAAAAATAACAAAGATCTTTTTTGCTATAAATAATACAGATTACTCTTTCAGAATTTTATAACTTCAGCAATGCTGTCAGAAGTATGTAAGGCAAAATTCCCTGTAATATCAGTATTTCGTATGTCACACTGACACCCTCTACAGCTTTTTCTTTAGGCTTCAGTGGTTAGAGTGAAGATGGGCGAAGTGGCATTAACTAGCTTGAGTGCTTTACTGCCAGCTGTCATTCTGGATGAGCTTGTTCAGCCTGAATCTCTCTCTCTATGACATAACATTGCGCAGTAGCCAACCCTCATCTCTGGCTGTTGTGAGTACAGGAAGGAACAAAATAATTCATACATGATTTTGAAAAAAGTTATTTTGGAGCAGCTTTGAATTAGCGACTAATCACAGGTTGCTGGAGCAAAAGGGCTCATGTCTTACCAAACAGATTCCAAACAGTCACATTAGAATGGGTGAGAAATGGAATTTTCATGTTCGTACCTTCGTCACGTCTTCGATGAATGATAGTAATAGGATGACCATAGCGCAATGCTTTTGTGCACTTACAGTCCTAATACTGTAGAGTATTGTAACACATCTCCCTAGCAACACAGGCTACTGAAAACACATCAAAATTGTCCTCTGCTCAGTAAAATTGCTTACTATAAAATACTGAATTGACTTCAAGATCACAGCTTCCCCTAAAGGCATTCAATTGTGTGGGCCTGGCATATTTGAAGTTTGGGTAGGAATGACAACTTGGACCTTGAAC
The DNA here is from genome assembly GCF_011004875.1 of Balearica regulorum gibbericeps. Classification (NCBI taxonomy): domain Eukaryota; kingdom Metazoa; phylum Chordata; class Aves; order Gruiformes; family Gruidae; genus Balearica; species Balearica regulorum. Next base: position 46,554,132 of record NC_046188.1, on the reverse strand, counting down.
ACTTTTCAGTGATGGGAAAGTTTATATGTGCAGATGGAACTGCTGTTATCGAGCTCTCCCAGGAACAAATTGCCATCAAAAATCTTGCTGTTTCCAGCCCAAATGCAAGGTTTAATTCTGTGATTTGTCTCCTCTAATGTATTTATCTTCTCTGATAGATATATTAAAGTAATGCGCCATTCAAAATAAGGCATTCCAGGTTTCCTTCTACGGAAGCAGGGCAAGGGGACAAGCTACATGTTGCAATCAGCAATTTATTGCCTAATGCTCCTAATTAGGCCGCTTATCGAAGGCCGCTTCTAGCGCAGCTGATCCACGTGAACTTCCCCACCCTTCTCAGGCCCCTTGAGGGTACTCTTGGGTTAGACAGAAAGAGGTAGAAGGCTCAAGAAAACGTACAAGTGTGAAAAAAATGCTTCAGTTAATCAGAAAGGTAGATTGTCAACACAGCATGCCCCGTAACTGTAGGCAGCAACAGCAGCTGTTTGCTCTGTGCTTAAAAGCAACAGCTCTTCTGACAACGTAAATTCCATTAAAGAATTCTAGTATTTAAAAGGTGATTAGATTGTAGCAATTTATTCTAGTTTTATTACAATGTTTTTTCCTAAGGGATCCTAAAAGGTTGTTACTGTTTCCCATAAAGCACTTTTACTCCTAATAATCAATATCGATTTTACTATATCACATTATTGCTTAGATTTATTTTCTTGGTTTGTGTGGAATTTAGGTATTAATATCATTTAAAAGAAATGAGATAGAGTGCTCTGCTTCGAAATTCCACATTAAAAATAATTAGCTTTTCCTCTAATTTCCAGAAAATACAAAAGCATTTACACTGAACTAGAGTTTTTATATTTAATACATTTCTTTTGTTCTTCTGAGTTAGAGAGTTTAAATAAATAAAGGGATAACAGGGCCTTTCTTTTGGCAACATACATATATCAACAAAGCTTCCTCTCACCTCAGTGGGAATCTGGCTGAGGTGAGAATTAGGCCTCTCAGAAATTTGAGGAGATACACAGTTCATTTCCAATGTGTTATCAAGTATTGATAACAGTTACACAATTCAGGCAATAAAGCCTTGACCAAAACCATTTGCTTTGTGAGAACCCTTATGCATTCCATCACATATACTTAAGAAACTTGTTTATCTTTGGTGAGCTTAAATGTTTGTTAACTCAGTTCTGTCCCATAGCTCCCACTTACATTTATCTGCCCTGGACAGTTTCTACCACAGTGTGCACAAAAAAAGTGAAGCAGTCTCCTCCAGAGTACTTTGCAGGCTCTTCTGTTCTCTGCACTGCAGGGTTATATTTTACATATCAGAAATGTGATGGCAAAGAAAGAGAAGCATTTTTCAAAAAGAAATTCTAGCCTTTTACTTTCCATGCATTCCAGGACAAGTAATTTTTCCACAGAAGCAGATTTCTTTTTAAAACAAGAATTAACGAAAATTTAGCGTCCTATCCTCTGCAACTAGCTGATCTGAGCCATATTTACTGCAGAGACATCAGAAGCAATCAGACTGAAAGAAGCAGAGATTTATTTCTCTGTTTTGGAAGAATTGGTGTGTGCTTCAGTATGACTTGTCTTTGGGGGTTTTTTTTAAGCTATATACTAGCACAAAATGAACTTACTTGTGATTCAACCCACTTTACACCTTTATTTTATAAATTATCTAAAAAGCATCTCCAAAATAAACAAATTATAATGATGTCAGATTTATGCAATGCCTTCACATGGATTTCCAAAGCACTTTCAAACAATACATCCAGAAATTACTTCAACAAATATTAGGAAACAACCATTTCAGGTGAGGTATATGGATGATATTAAATGCTGAAGACAGTACCAGATATCAAGTTAAGACAAGGAGTGCAAAATAATATTAAGTACTTTTATACTGCATAAAACAATGGGGTCTAGTTCTGAGGTGAGGCCCCTAAGGCACTCTTATAGTCATAATAAATAGCAACTATGTTATAACATTCTCGTTCAGAATTATAAGAAGAGTGAAAAAATGTATAAAAATTTTCTCTTCCTGAAATTATATGATAGATTTTACAAGAATTCCATTTTAATCATATATCAGCATATATAGTAAAGATACTATGTAATAGAAGCAGGCTGATGGTCTTAAAACACTCCTGACTATAAGTGAAAATGTTAATGAAGCACCAAAGTACTTGGAAACATGGTCTTCCAGGTCATTTCCAATCTAAGCACTACAGGCCTGATCCTTATTTGCAGAGAATTCAAGTACATATTGCACATCTTCCTGCTTGTTTTGTCAAGGGACAGAAGGATGTGTTATCACAAGGACTTCAGTAATTAAGGAGAAATGAAATCAGAATCCTTTCAGTCTGTTCATATTCTGAATTTTGCAGAACAGGAGGATCTCATCCAGATTTTTTTTCAATATAGTATAAATACATCCACTCACTTCGCTGAGGCTTAGATAATGTCTAAAGTAGGTGGAAGTAGGTTGTACTTATCTCAAGCATAGAATTTGCTTTATGACAGCTAAAATCTTCTCAGAATAGACTTCCAAACCAAAAATGAACATGAAATGCCAAATTGCCATGGATTTTTCATGTAAATTCCAATAGATTCTACTGGAAGGCATGACAGAGGAAGTATAAGGGAATCATAACTCAACATACATTATACTCTTGGCAGCTTTGCAGCCAAGCTTTGCTCTGGGATCTTTGGGTGTTCTTTCCAGGGGAGACAATAGAATAGAGGCTATACTTGCAGTTCATTGTAGATGATCCTGAATACAAAAGGTCTCTGAACTGTCCAGATCATCACTTTATTCTCACCAGAGTTTATGGAAATACACCAAAATGTATTATCTTTCCCTTGAAAGTCATTACAAAGTCAATGGAAATATATAGAAAATGACCAAAGCAAAACTCCAGTACTTTAGCAAACAAGAGGACAGGATGTTTATGCAATTGATACAAAGCCAAACAGTCCAATTTACTACTTAAAACTATGGCTTACAATAATCTGTTGTATTTCCAACTGGAGGACTTAATTATCTACAGCCCCACCATTCCTCTCTATAACTTGCTTTTGGTATCTATTACTAATTTATTAATTTGTAAGGAATTATGCAAAAATGATCCTCTAATACTGAATTTGACCTCCTACTTAAAATATTATTCTGTACAGTCCTGTTATAATTATAAGCCAAATAATTAAGTTCTAGCTATCTAGCTAATCTAGCTAGCTAATTTCTAATGTGACTGTATCTCAGGAAAAAGAATTGTACCAATCATCTGCAGTAAGTTTATCTTCTGGTCACCCACTAGACTGTGGGTCTGCAACACAATCACTTGTCTTTTCAACTCTGCCCTCGTTGTAGCAAATGTTATCACTTCATCTATGTTTGTAATGTTCCAACCACACTATTCATTTGCAGTAAATAATAGTTGCAAGAGCGCACCTCATGGTACTGCTACAGGCCCTAATTCATAGTACATTCTTTACCAGGCCTGTATGGTGCCATTTTCTATGGCTTATGTGGGTCATCACATAATTCTCAGCATAATCAGTGCATTTCATAGGTCATCCTTTGAAATTCTCTGTCAGTCACATTTCAGCTAATGAAGATAGTTCAGCACTAAAAACAAAAGAGAAAATATGCACTGAAAAATGTCACTGAGCCATAGAAATAAACATTTATTCATCCCTCCAAGGAGAACCGTTCTCATCTACCGAGGATCCAGGACATTGAGCAATAGCTCCAGTATAGTAGTGCCTCAAATCTCTGATTTTCTATCTTTCTTTTCTTATACTTTGCTTTTTACTTGAATTGGTACTTTCTAAAATACTAGTCTGTCTTAGTTTAGTCAAAACAAGCAGGGAACGTGATAATGGCAGTTGACTGTAAACACTAACCAACTCCCCTTTTGATATTGTCTCCCACAGTATCCTTCTGCACAAAATGTCCAGCATACAGCTAGGTAAGTCCATAATATGTTGGGTGAACAATCAGCTGATGGGTTGGGCTCAAAGAGTTATAGTAAATGGGGTTACAGCAGGCTGGTGGCCAGTCACCAGTGGGGTTCCCCAGGGCTCAATTTTAGGGCCAGTGCTCTTTAGTGTTGTTATAAACGATCCGGGCACAGGAATTCAATGTACATTAAGTAAGTTTACCAGTGATACTCAACTAGGAGGAGCTGTGGACTCTCACGAGGGTAGAGAGTCCTTACAGAGAGATCTGGATAGATTAGAGAGCTGGGCAATGACCAACCACATAAAATTTAACAAGAGCAAGTGCTGGATTCTCCACCTGGCACAGGGTAATCCTGGTTAGACGTACAAACTGGGGAATGAGAGGCTGGAGAGCAGCCCCGCAGAAAGAGATCTGGTGGTCTAGATTGATGGCAAGTTGAATATGAGGCAACAGTGTGCCCTGGCAGCCAAAAGACCCAACCATATTCTGGGGTGCATCAAGCATAGCTAGCTGGTCAAGGGAGGTGATTGTCCCATTCTATGCTGCACTGGTGCAGCCCCACCTCAAGTACTGTGTGCAGTTGTGGGCACCTCAATATGAGAAGGACATCAAACTGTTAGAATGTGTCTAGAGAAGGGTGACCAAGATGGTGAAAGGTCTTGAGGGCAAGACTTATGAGGAGCCACTGAGGTCACTTGGCTTCTTCAGCTTGGCGAAGAGAAGGCTGAGGGGTGACCTCATTGCAGGCTACACCTTCCTCAAGGGAGGCAGGGGAGCGGAGAGGTCTGATCTCTCCTCTCTCTGGTGACCAGCGATAGGGCGCAAGAAAATGGAATGAAGCTGCCATCAGGGGAAGTTCACATTGGACATGAGGAAAAGGTTCTTCACTGAGAGCGTGGTCAGATACTGGAACAGGCTGCCAGCGAAGTGGTCATGGCACTAAGCCTGTTCAAGCAGTGTCTGGATGATGCTCTTAGTCATATGATTTAGTTTTAGGTAGTCCTGCAAGGAGCAGGGAGTTGGACTCACTATCCTTATGGATCCCTTCCAACTCAAGATATTCTATGATTCTATGATTCTACTTCTGGAATTTGATCAGGCAGTTGTCATCCAAGAAGTCTAGATTTGAAAGATTTAAAAAATACACATATAGGAAATCTGTTCAATGAAGAAAACTGTATTTATCAGTGAGTTGCTCAAAACCTTACGTTGCAGTTGCTTGCTCTTTTCAACTTCTATAGAATAAAATACAAACAAGCCACCAAATACAGATGAATATGCAGGAGTTGGAGGCAGGAGAATTTAGACTAATACCTATAGCTGCTTGATGGAAATAACACTCGTAGATTCTTTGTGCCATTCACATTGCATTTTAAGGCCCTGAAATCTTTATCCGTCAGTTCTGGTAAGCAGCAAGCACCACCTTATGAATACCTGAATGGAGACCATTTTGTAGGCCTTGGGACAATAGCACACATTTGTCACAGTATGCAAGGAAGCCAGCACAAACCACCTTAGCAGAAGCATGTTAGTCATGTAAGTCACATAGGTATAGCTATATGGCTAGTTAGCATGTATGAATCGACTCCTCTGCTGCTCTTCTAGTCAATTCTGGACAGCAAGCACTATCTCCCTGCAAAATAATGATAGTAGGTGCTGTAAGAGTCTAACATGGCAAAATCAACGTTCCTTAAAAGCACAAGTACATCAAAGTGTAACTAGGTTAAATAACTAGGAATACAAAAATACTAGGAGTACAAAAAACTTCATCAGCTTCTAAAAAACTGGACCTCTAGCATTAACCAGTTAGCTGTTCCTGGAGGGCTTGACTCTAAAAGATGTCAAGTAGTCTAATATCATTTTGATACAGACTATTTTCCCTTCCAAAAAATGTTAAATTTGTGTCAGCATGTAACTCTTGTATTCTGACCTATTTAACATTCTTCAGAGACTTTCAAGAACCCTCGTCTGTAGTGATTTGTGAATGATACCTTTTTTTCTTGTCTCCAGGTACAATAATAAATTTGAAAGTAATCATATAGCAAACTATACCTAGAAACTGAAGAAAGGATCTTAGATTCTGTTTTCACAGTTAATATGAGAGACTATTATGCTCCACCAACTATCCTCTAATAGGCACAAAAAAACAGTTTTATTGTGTAATGTATTCAAATGAATAAAACAAATGATTTCTCAGACACATCAGTTGGTTGGTTGTTCCTTAGTACTTCTCATCACAGCCTAAGGATTAAACTGTGACAGAGTAAAATTACTAGCAGGAAATTTTCCTTTTACTCTTGGACATGGAGACCTAAAAAAAGTGAGAATGAACTTCAGAGAATTAAATTATAAAAAGCAATGATAAAGCCGTAAATCTTTGTTTCGATCTAAGCCATATACAGACCTTTTTTCGTGTCATTTTTTTCTACACAGGTTAAGTTATTCCTCACTGAAGGAAGAAAAATGCAAAACAAAATGAAAAATACAGTAGAGTCTTTGTTGGCCTTGCATCATAGACATGCTCTTCTTTTAATGTGTTAGCAATTGCTATTGTTCCCATAGACTGGAACACTTGTGGGTTAAATAAGATATTGAGCAGTGGAATTGATTTTTTAAAAAAGTAACAAAACCTTCTGCTTTGTGGATGGATTTTTTAAAATCAGGTCCATGCTCTCTGTGGCCAGAGTGGTCACCATCTGACAGCTTTATAGATGAACACTAGTGAATAGGCTGGTGACTCGACCATGCCACAAATCTAGTATGATGCATCTGTCATTCACTGGCTTCCTATATGTGGATTACAGCTAAGACTCTGTGCCTAAATTGGGGTTGGAAATTAAGAGCTTTCTCACATTAGTTGCAATTCTCCATCAGATTGTCAGACAGAAATATGAGGAAGTTTGGTCTTGATTTAACTGAATAAATCCAGGTTGATGGAAGGATGTTTTTTAATTGCCCTCTGTGCTATACAAAGAGATGTGAATTTTTCTCTGTGAGCAGATGAAACAACTCCATGCAACAGTGGTCTGGTGCTGGTTTTGCTTTCCAATAAGGACATGAATGAGGCATAAACAGTGTTCATCTCAATAGAGGTGTACTGTACATTGGAACAAAATAATCCCATCTGTCTACATTTTACAAATCATTTCCCTGATCAATTCCAAAAGAATTTTATATTTGTATTTTCTAAATGTCCAAATTTTTATTAGAGTCCTTATGGACAACCTGGCAAATTGAAGGTTGCATGAAAATAACGTAACAATAGTCAAGCAAAAAACATGAAAACACAAAATTATTTTAATTTTTTTAAAAATAATTATTTTTACTAGCTTTGTTATTTACTGAGGAACAAACTAGTACCAGGTTATGCTCCTCTTTTATTTAATCCTCTGATAAAATTAATTTGGGGCAAAAATACTGTTCACAGCTCAGATCAACTCAGATGAAATTGCTACACTACTGCAATATCTATGTCTGCCATTAGAATTCACTTCTGCTGCCTGGGAAGCAGAAGTGGGTGAGAAAATGCAAATTGCAGCAGAGATTACAAACTATTTCCAGTGTACTCACTGAAGAATTTCTCTGCTTCTTTCCTTGATGAACAGTCCAGCTCTTGTGAGTGCTGTAGACACATGAAGAAGGCATGCACTTGAAAATGGTGGAAGTTTGGCAGTTTGAAAAAAATCTATCATTTCAGAACTGGTACAATATCGGAGGAGTAGGTATAATTCTTTTTAAGACAGGGTCCAAACAGCATAATGTGGGTAACTATAGGGACTAGTCTGACCGTAAGATCATGGAAAGCCAGAAAGCGAATACTGAAGGAAAACTAATTAAGACCATTAAATGAAAATGGAATAAAATGCACCACTGATTTACTAAAGCTAGCTCATTTCAAACTACTTCCATAGCTCTTTCTAGTAAATCCTCTGATTTTGATCATTGCAATCTTGTCATAACCTTGCAAAGTGTGCATTCACCACAGTTCACATGCACCCCCCCCCAAGAAACACACCAGACTTCTGTGTTACAAGGTAGACATATTCGTATTCATTTCCCATTCAGATAAATCTTCCCACCTCCTCTTATATTTCACATACTGTCATCATGTTTCCCCCACAGCCTCCTTTTAAATCCGGTTGTGCAGGATTTTATCTGGGTTTAAAACAGTATTTACTCTGGTAACAGAGGCAGTAATGATTGGTAAATGTTAATTATAAAGAGTTATTCTCTAGCTTTTAAAATAATTAAAGAAAAGGCTGCTTATACAGTGAAGTGGTAAATACACTGAATATGTTAAATAGATAATCTGAATAGTGGAGGGAATGCATTGGCAATCAAAAGAAATAATGTTACAAGTAAATGTGCAAATTTCTTATCTAAAATAGTGAGGAACATGGAACAACTGACTGGGTACTTGTCGTGGTTTAACCCAGCAGGCAGCTAAAACAACCACACAGCTCACTCCCCCCGCAGTGGGATGGGGGAGAGAATAAAAAAGGAAAAAAGGTAAAGCTCATGGGTTGAGATAAAGACAGTTTAATAGGACAGAAGATAGTAGTAATAATAATAACAACAACAATAACAATGACGACAACGATAAAAGAATATACAAAACAAGTGATGCACAGCACAATTGCTCACCATCCAAAGCCAATGCTCAGCTAGTTCCTGAGCCACACCACCTCCTGGCCAACTCCCTCAGTTATATGCGGAACACGATATCACATGGTATGGAATATTCCTTTGGCCAGGTTGGGTCAGCTGTCCTGGCTGTGTCTCCTCCCAGCTTCTTGGGTGCCCCCCACCTTCTCGTTGGCAGGGCACTATGAGAAGCTGAGAAGTCCTTGACTGCTTGGCAACAAGTGAAATATCAATGTGTAATCAACATTATTCTCATCCATAATAAAAAAAAAAAATCCAAAACATAACACTATACTAGCTGCTAGGAAGAAAATTAACTCTATCCCAGCTGAAACCAGGACAGTAGTTTACAAGAATCTGCTCCCATGTGTATCTTTAGCTGAAAAGAAAGATACAGTGGTGGTTATTTTCAAGTTCTGTATAAGCTCACTTAAAGCCTGTGGTGGCTGACAGCAAACCAAACTAGTTTAAACAAATCTTTTTCTATCAATAACTAATTACATCCTTGTTCTGCCTCAATAACACAGATTGATAGTTCAGTTATAGTGTTTAATTAGAATTGTTTTTAATTTATCCTTAAGAAATGGTCTAATTGGTGCAGGAACAGATGTTACAGGTCACGTGTCACCAGGATGACTGTGCTGGTGCAAAATGGCCAACTGGGCTGTGAATACTTCCTGGAATCCCTTTCAAAGAGAGAGGGAGGAGGCTGCAGTGTGTCTGGTTTCATTTGTGTTTTTAGCAATTTTACAGATGTTACCTGAAAAATCTGTGAAGCACAGTCTCCTGCTGGGATGAACTCTACATGGCTCCTGGGCAGAAAAAGGCTCAAACAGCAGAGCTGATAGCACCTCTTTGTATCAAGATCATGGTTTGTGTCTCAACTACAGTCTTGTGCTGCTGACAAAAGGCAAACATACTGACTGGGAGGAAGAGCCAATAACTATAATTTTTTGGTATCATTTTTTGACAGCTGGTAAATACAACAGATTCAGGACAGTGCAGGCAAACAGTACTCTGTTTAGGCCTCACTTTATGCAATGTTGCTTTCTGTCCTAAGCATGTGACGCATGAAGAATTATACCTTTCTTTCTTTTTTCTATATCATGCTCTATTAACACTGACTCATGAGCAAGAGACACAGCACTATATTTGGCAGAACTCATGGCTTGCAAGTATGATTTCAGAGAGATGAAGTGACATTTACATTTGGAATAGCCTTTACACCAAAGCCCTAACCTTCTGAATGCTGAGGTTGAATGCTGAATTTCTCAACAGAGCCTTGAACCTGTCTCTAAATTGAACTAAACAGGAATGAGAGCTTTGCATTTTTTAATTTCAAATCAGGAAGACCTAGAATTTCAAAGCAACATAAAAATCCTCCAAATTATGTTCCCACAGAGGAAACGGCTATGGAAAAGTTTAGCACTAGCAAAAACAGTTATTTGGCACTGATAATTTCTATATATTTTACAGTCATTTTTATTAAAAGCAAAATGTAATTAGAAAAGTATTAGTCGGTAATCATAAGAGAAGCAGCATAAAATGAAATGTTCAAAAAGACGGGACAGTTCTGACTCAAATATTCCAGTAGTGAAAGCTCAGATTTATATTGTCACTGTCATCCCAAAAGATACCAATTGCTCACTATAAAGTAAATGATGTATGTAGGGGTCTGAACTAACTACTGAGCAAACACTGTTGAAAAGCTGCTACTGCAGTGTGCAATGCGGCAGCTATTGAGCAGTGTCTGCCAATCAACTGTTCCAAAAAGGGGAAAAAACAGAACTCTGAATGCAGCAGAAACATTGTGAGAGTTTATGTCAACTAGTGTAATTGCTCTGGTGATTGCAGAAAACAGCATTTCATTATGATCTCAAAGGCAGAAGAAGTATATCTCATTCAAAAAGATGCCAGGCCACTATTAGTTAGAATGGGTGTTTGATCTAATATATGGTGCTTTTTTCTCTGCATACATCACACTGTTACTCCACTAAGCTCCTGGCTGCTGAATTTGCTGGTGGCAGAGTGTGAGACTAAATGTCTCTGAGATCTGTTCATTGCTGCCTATGACCTCACCAGCCAAAGACCCTCTCTCACATGGTGTAAGCACGTCTCTCCCAGGACCCTAATCCTGACTGGGAAACATGTACTCAATGTCAGGTTTTTGCCAAAAGGTGAGCTAATTTGCCAGGATCCTCCCCCAGTAATAAAAACTATGATGTGAGGGGTTTTCACTCCTCACAGATGGGCAAGTGGTCCCTGAACCTAATTTGCAAATGCTGTTGTACCTCAAATGATTCTTCATGAATGGGAATGACTTATTAATATCCCTCTAACTATGAACTGTTTCATATATTAATAATATTTGGATATTTAACCGAAGCATGACATTCAACAGCAAGAAATGAAGCAGAAATCAAACACATAGGCTTATATCTCTGGCACCTGTCTTTCTCACACTTATAAGACTATCCATTTACTGTATACATGCAATTAGATGGTATTTTCAGAAATGCGGCTTTAATCTCCCACTGAACTCAGTAAAAGCTTAGCCTAATTAAGACCCCAATAATATCTGAAGTAGTACTTCAGTATTTTGTCCAATTATCTGCATGAAACAGGAAAGCATCGTAATTTTGTTCTCATTCTAAGTGTTCTAATGAAGCTGGACTTAAAATTGTCATTTTCAACTAGGAAATTAAAAGTTTACCCATAAGGACAATTATTTTTAGAAGTATTCTAATGTTTTTTGAGATTACTGAAAGCAAATGTATTTGACATCTATTAAGCAGTATACACCATCTCAGAGAGATTTCATAAGATAAAGTTTGCTGGAGAGGAAAGAATAATGGAGATCCTTGCTTTAAAGCACATAAACCTTACACCTCATTACCTGCAGTTGACTCTCACTTGCAGTATGTAATGACGTGTATGCTTCCTCATTAAAAAGTGATACACTTCAGTTTTTTAAGATGTTTAACTCTATTTCTGTTTAGCATGACATAATACCACAATCTTCTATTAGCAGGGGATGTGTCTTTTAATAACTCCAGATTTACAGAAGCTGCCCATGGTATAAGAGGTGGAAATAGTACATAATTGCTTTTTTCCAGGAAAGAAAGAAGACTAGGTGAGTTGATCATGGGGTCCACCATAGCAGCTACACAATAATCAAGGACTTTACTCATGACCAAAAAGAGTGCTACTGGAATTTTATGCATTTTTTGCTAGCTGCTAGCTGGAGCCAATTGTACTGGAGAACCAGGGAAGATGCGAGTCTTGACCAATTTGATAGATTTGACAAGCATAGGAAACAACATAGGATGGTAGCAACTCCGCCTGTAAAAGCTATTTCTTGACATCTTTAACTCAGAAAAATATATATTGTCTCAGTAAGGTGCAGTACCAATACTGCCAAAAAGATTAATGCAAGTGCAGAGAGGCCTGTTGTCCTAGTTTCAGCTGAGATAGTACCTAGTATAGTGCTGTGTTTGGGACGTAGTATGAGAATAATGTTGATAACACACTGATGTTTTTAGTTGTTGCTAGGTAGTTGTAGTGTCTACACTAAGTCAAGGACTCTTCAGCTTCTCACACCCTGCCAGGTGTACCAGAAGCTGGGAGAGCACAGCCAGGACAGCTGGGCCAGACTGGCCCAAGGGACATTCCCTACTGCAGAAAGTCATGCTGTGTATATAGCTGGGGAAGCTAGCCGGGAGTTGGGATCGCTGCTCAGAGACAGACTGGGCATCGAGTTGTTTTTTTTTCCTTCCATATGTGGTGAGCAATTGCATTTGTGCATCACTTGGTTTTATATTATTATTATCATCATCATCATCATCATCATCATGTTGCTGCTGCTGCTGTTACTACTATTATTATTATTCTCTTCCTTTGTTATCCTATTAAACTGTCTTTATCTCAACCCATGAGTTTTTTTCCCATTCTCCTCCCCATCCCCTTGAGGATACGAGAGGTGACCGAGCAGCCACATGATGCTTAGCTGCCAGCTGGGACTAAACCACGACACCTTTGTACTATCCATTGTAGTATTTATCCATGAATAGCTGAGTGCCTTAGTAGAAGAAATACATCTCTGACTGGCACTCTGATGAACAGAGTTCTCTGTTCTCTGATGAACAGAGAAAAGTGAAATTAAAATGCTGTTTTGTCACACAAAGAATTGTCACAATTAACTAGCAAATAATTTCACTGTACTGTGTTCTCAGTTTTGATCTCAAATGCTTATACATTACTTTCATTGACTTAGCAACTGGAAGTAGTCCTGACAGTTGATGATGTTCTTTGTCTAGATTATTTACGTCAAATATCTAATGGTACATGTAGCATAACATGCATAGAAGTCATTCCTGTCAAAGTTTGTTTATCTCCAGTATAGAGAGGGTCCTGATTACTTACAAGTTTGTCTCTTTTGTCTCTGAATTCTACAGTAAACCTCATATATCCTGCCCTTTTTCTGCAGTTGACTTCATTGCAGAGCAAAGCATTGCAAACATTTATACTTCCACATTACAAAAATAAGATGATAATGAATATTCCTGTCACTTAGAAAGCATCATTTAATTATTTCTAGATCATTAATGTAGCAGGAAGCTTCTGTGGAACTTGTGATCTTGTACAACACTGTGACCTAATAAGGGCCTGTAGGTAGCATGTAGCATGAAGCTTTTTGTAAAATATCCTTGTTTGTAAAATATTTCATTCTTACAGGTTTTATCACTCAGCTTTACAGACCCATGAAGGAGTAGGAGCTTAGAAAAACTCAAGATATCAGGGAAAATACTGCAATGGTTTTCTTCCTTCCCTGCCTTCTCTCTCTGCTGTGCTCCCCCAGCCAAATACAAAATTAATTGGTCCTTCTAGCATAAACTTAAATTCTGGTGAAATGTTTTAATTTCAGTTGTGTTATAAACAGAATTAATAAAATTTCCTTCATTTTATTGTCTGCCAGATAAGACATTTTTCATTTCAGACATGACAAAATTAGATAATAAAATTTCAGAAAGGATTTGGGCCTCTCCTTCCTACATGATTTATAACACAGATACCACAGTACAGCCCTTCCATGAGGGCCTGATTGAATGACATTTTCTTTAGACTCTGGATTAACAGCTCACCTGTGTTTTAGAGAGGACTAAGTATAAACAGTAATTATACTTGTTGCATTAATATAAGATCAGGGGTACAGAAATCTCTTTTTATGAAACGCAAAGAGTCAGAATTAGCTGCTAGTCTTGTTATCTCCAGTAAAATATTTCCTTCTAGGAGGTTTCGGTCACCTCTCAAATAGCTCCTAAACTATTCTTCGTGACTGTCTATTTTGCTGTGGCAATGGGCTGTATCTCTAATTCTTTCTCTGATCATTAGACAACGTGGGGTTTTCCCCCCTCTCATATACCTTTGCATGTAATAGGAGCAACACATTTTCTCCTTACGGCTGTGCTAAGGAAGACTGTGATGGTGCAATGAAGAAAATTGTCTGTTAAGCTGGTTTGCGCTTGGATGACTGCCCTATTCCAGCTGTCTAGCTTCAACAGCAGCTTGAGATGTACACAATATTGTTTGTGTGCATGTTTGGAGGTGGGGGAGTGTATATCTTAACGGTAATTAGTTTCCCAGAAACAATGCTTCCTCCTTCATCTGCAGAGTGCCAGGCAGGTAGATTACGGTTTAGTGAATTACACCCAAGGGCTGTCTCTAACCTTCAAATGTGCTACCATATTATTTCATTTTCAGACAGTTTAATACAGTTCCTGATCGTTAATATGATTTTAATATCTGACAGTGCAAAAGGGTAATAATGTTGTGGGGCTAAGAGAGTAGAAAAGAATAAAATAGCCATCACCATTGGTGATTCACTGCTGGCATCTCAGCCCTAGAAAATATATTTTATTGCCCCGGTATGTCTGCACAGCTCAAGGAAAGAATCAGTCATTCAGGTCTCAGACCTGTAAAAATTATTTTAATTTCATTTCTATTTGTTCCCACTCTTACCTCTTACCCGAGCACTGTGCCAGATACCATCTGTGGCCACCAGGTCCCACTCAGTCTCACATTTGCAGACATCTCTCACCAGCTGCAAGCTTTGCTCAGGAGTGTGACTGACAGCTACAGCACGTGCCTGGGGTGATTGGGGCTGACAGGTAGTGACTGATAACAAATCAACTTCATGCTTTGCTCAGGAGGTTCAAAAGTGTGACTGAAAACCATCTTGCTGGGGATATTTCTTGGCTGCTTCATAATTCTCTCCCTAATTTGCCCTGTGTCTCCTTTTTCATTTTAGATTTTTACCAAGATTTAAATACATACTTCCAGGTCTTAAGTGGTCGCACTGGTTTCCAGAGATGGGGATCTCTGCCTTCTGTCCTCCCAAGTCCTGTCTGATTTACATGTAGTGTAGGGGTCCTGTAGCTAGCACAGATCACCATCTAATGCTATATAACCGTGTCACTGTGGCATTGCACCTACGCAAATAAGATTCAGCTGACAGGCAGAACTGGTTAGCCTACATGCAAAGCTACATTAATGCAGCCAAGCTGCTTTCAGGATTGAAGATAACATCAGTATGGGACTGCAATATTCTCCATGTACAGTTTAGGTCACTTAAGAGTTAGCTCAGAAAACTCTGTCCTGCACAATATAGGCTCAACATCAGACTTGCAAGGCCTCTGAGGGAAAAGCTGTCTTCTCTCTTGTTTTGTAATTGCCAAAGAGTATAAGGTATGGCAAAGACTCCATTGAGTGACCTCCTTCCACAACCAACACTGACCATTCCTTCCCATCATCTTCTATCTCTGAAACAGTTAATTAACTGTGTGACGACTTTTGCTTTTACCTATGCCTGGTTAATTTAAGAACCTGTAACA
This sequence comes from Balearica regulorum gibbericeps, assembly GCF_011004875.1. Taxonomy (NCBI): domain Eukaryota; kingdom Metazoa; phylum Chordata; class Aves; order Gruiformes; family Gruidae; genus Balearica; species Balearica regulorum. Next base: position 46,538,634 of record NC_046188.1, on the reverse strand, counting down.
AAGGAACTTGTTCAATTACTTTTGACAAACCAGTATACCAGAAAAATCAGTATACCAAATGACTTTTCCATGCCCACAGCCAATGACTCCTCCAGAGAATGCAAACAGATCTGTAAGCTCCGACTTTATTTGGTGTGTTTTTTGAAAAGCAATGATGTACCATATTTATTTAGAGGCTAGTTATATACTTAAAATAGGTTCTATCAGTTTGCTTGGTAGAGTCATCCAGCTTATTGGTCTCCCCTGAAAGCCTTTAAACTCAGTGAGGCTAAGAAATCCATTATTTTAATTGTGGTAGGAAGGCCTTCTAAGAACAGGATGTCCATTATGTCTGCTGTAGAGCAGCAACTCACAGTCCTGTCCAATATGCAGCCCTATAAGAAGCAGCCTCTGTCTTCTGACACATTCTGCCCCAGTCTTGACTGTCATGGCACTAGTCAGTATACAAAATCACTTTCCTACAGACCTGGATCCTGCATGCAGCTTGCAGAGTTAGGCCTACAAACTCTGGCTCACTTGATTGCCTCAGTCATTTCACCTCACATTGCTTTCCTGTTTGGTGGTAATAAATTAGATAATCTTTACAAGCAAGAGGATTATGAAGATAATTAACAAATGAGGTTGTTGAAGGATTTATTGCTCTGGTCTGATCCTTCACTAGTTTCCCTGAGAAAAAGCATCATCTAGCTCACATTTGCCAGTAATTAGCTTTGTCTTTATTGCATTGTAAATACTGCTTTAATTACTGCACTATTCAGCTCAGGAGATGAGATTCAACTGCAGTAACTTAAATGGGATCCTTTTGCTACCAATTTTTTTTCTTCCCTTAATTCATTTTATTCTTAACTCCTTTTTAAGATAAACACACAACAAAGATTGGCAAAGACATCTGGATATGTTTTCATTATTAAAACCTTAAGCAGGGCTTCTCTAAGGGGAGATGAACTCAGTTGTTAGACAAAAAAATACAGTCCTTCAGGAGTCTGCCCTAATGGACCTGTGCTGGGATACAGCTATTTTCTATTATTCCACTAGCACAGAGACACACGCTCAGCCACGGAACACCAGCAGAAAATTTCCTTGGCTTGAAGCAACTCCTACTTCTGTATATTCTTTGTGCCACCCCCTGTGCCTCTATCCATCCAAACTCAGTGACAAGATGTAATTTCAGTCTAGTAGATGTCACCAGCATGAAATTCAGATGAGCTTTTGTTGTGTTTCATCCATAGACAAGGTTAAGCAAAGGCAAGGTTAAGCAAAGGAAGACAATGCAGGAGAGAAGTGCTGAAGTTTCTCACTCCTAACTCAGCAGAATTCACATGGGAATCCAGTGGGGCAATACAAAGTGTCAGGGTATGTGGTCTCCTGACTCCGGGAAATATAAACTTCCCAACAGTTCTAACTCCCTGTATCATACATCATCATCATAGTGACAGACATATCTGCCCTAATTCATCTGTCCCTGCATCTGATTAAGCTTAAAGCTGTCTGACTAAAAGAGAATGGTTGTATGCCCACCATAAGATCTGTTAGGGGCTGAGCCTTTTCTGTTGGTACAGTAATGCTGCTTTCTCCTGCTTCTCTTTATATAACACATTAAATAATTACTTTGATTATTTTACTAAATGAAGGCCTCCTTTTTTTCAGGTATTTGTCTTAGACATAGCATGGCATGCTAACCCTGTTCTCTTAAAAGATCAAAGTTTATGAATTACGTAGGATTGGTTAATAAGAAACTTGAAAACTTTAGGAATATTGAGACAGAATAATTTATAGTTGCATTTTGTGTTATATGTCAACTCTGCCTGTGAAACTACACAGGCTACTTGATACTTTTCCTTAAAAAGAAAAGAGGAGGATGTTACCAAACCGTGCAAATTAAATTCCAATAAACATTTGCATTCTGCCCACTACTTCTTCCTGCAGATGACAGTATGCTTCACTTCTAGTCCTAAACCGCTGCAACTTTTGCTCTTTACACAACAATCTGAAGGAGCCGCTCTAGTCAATACCAAGTCTATTCACTAAAAACATGTGTGAATGAGACCTGAAAAGTACTTTTTTTCACTCTAACTGGCTCTGATGGCTCTTACAGTAAGAAGCATACTAAACACCACTGAGGGGTCCCCAAATTCCTCACTGTTGAAAGAGGATACCCCTGTATGCCCACATACTCCACTACAAAGCATCTGCGGAGTTCTTATCTGGGGGTGGCTATGCTTCAGCTATGACAGAAGTGGCCCTCATTTATAGCAAATCCATTTAATTCTTTTGAGAACTTTTCAGATCAAAGCCAATATATAAAATTGTGGCCCTTTCATGAAAGATAAATGAGCCTTCTTTTAAAGCTGACCTGCCAGATGGAATATATTTGACTGAATGCTTCATACATGATACTGTGCCGTAGTCTGGGTATTAAACATCTATGATTTAATCCTCCCAACCTCCATTAGAGGCTTTGTGCCACGTACTCTGTATTACCCCCATGCCCCCATTCCTCTTCTATCAAATGTATTTACCATCCCAGCAACAGAAGGCTGGAGGTGGATAAAAAATGTGCCTGCACAGCTAGGAGTGCTCTGATGCCATTGTAATGTGGGCATAAAATCAAGGAACATATGTAGAGGCAGCTGCTCGCAGTTGTGAAGACATGTAAAAAATATGGGACTGTTGAAAAACTTTGATAGATTTTATAACTAGGGAACTATATATTTTTATTGTATACTATATGAACCCACAAAAAGTGATGCTTTCCTTTAGTACATTTATTCATTGCTCGTTTACAACAGAGTAATTCCATCATGCAACAAACTGGAAGGTTTATGCCTAGTCTTTTCACCGAGAGTTATAAGTTCGTTGCACTAAATCTGTCTGACAGAGAAACCAGACAGTGACAAGGACTGGGGGCATTACAGAAGAGGCTGAAAGAAGCGCTTTCTTATGGTGAATCTCTGGCCATGTTTCAGTTCCCTGCACATAGCTTCTTAAAGGAACTAGGGAAAACTTTTTTTTTTTTATGTCTGGGGTTGGGATCTTAGAGTGGATTGTTTGTATACCAAGTTTGAAGTTCTCCTCTGAAACACTCATTTTCAGTGAGTACACATCTAGTCATCTTGGATTATCTTCCCCAAACCATCCTGATCTTTACCTTTGTTCAGAAAAGATGCACATACCCTGCAGATCTTCAAATTAACTTCCTCCTCATTTAGTAGATAAGGTTGCTGCCTTTGAATGAGAGTTAGGTTAGACAAAGTGATTGTTACAGCAGAGAAGACAAGACATAGAATATTGCTGAATTTACCATGCTTTGTACCTTTCCCTTTTAAAGCAATCCAGGAGCTTTAACCGAAGAAAGGCAGAGGTAACAAAAGTAGAGAACTAGCAAAGGAGAAACTACACACAAGAGTGAACAACTACGTACAGAAACTCTGCAAAACTTTCTTGAAAGGGCATGAATTATATATTTTTGAGTCACCCTAACATTGTAATGCCACTGGCCCTGTCCTGGAAATTTGACTAAGTTTAGCATCGGTAGCATAAAGCCCTGAATGCACAAGTGTGCCACTACAGACTAGATATCACTTACCCTCACCTTGTGTGAGGCCATGAGAAAGGCACTCAATTTCAGCAGTGTCTTGATGTCCAAAATGAGTAAACAAAGTGAAATTGCTTCATTGTAGAGATACTGGAAGGATCATCTAGCTAACATGATCAAAGCACTTTTAAAGTGTATGCACTTTCATTACAAACTAATTGAGCCCTTCCAGAGAGAGGGAAAATAGGATGTAATTATTATTTCTATGTCTGTCACTCATGTTCTAATTTGCTAACTGACATAAAATACCAGATGGAGAAACTGAGCAGTCTGATGGGAAGAGTTAGCTTTGCAGTAGCTGTATGCAATATTCTGTCTGGTTTTAGTGACAAAGCAAATGAGAGCCCAGGCATAGAGAGATATGACAGTAGGAATACTAGGAGTTTATGGCAATGAGTCTCCATTAGATTGTTACAATAGTAGCATCATCAGGGTGTCCTCCACTTAAAATCACTGGCACAATTAGTATGGATTAACTTGACCCAGAAGACTGATAGTTTGTAGAACCTGTCAAGGAACAGTTTCTTTGTACACAAGTGGACAGACGCAAATCTCTGCATTTGACATAAAATTTAATCTATTGGAAAGTTTATGTGGGCATGCAAATACAGGTAATAATCTTAAAATAGAAGGAATTGTCACTAAGAGAAGTCATATCTACAATGTGGTTTAAAAAATTAGTAAGCAAATCTTCCATACTAATACCGTAATCTTCTTCCATCTGTAACAATACAAAAAAGCATAAATAGATGAACACAAAATTTTACCTCCTGATTATTGATTTGGAATTCAGACCAGATTAAGTCAAAAGGAAAGCAGATGTTTCTTAAATATTTCTGGTGAACTACGCAAAGTGTTTAGACAGTCTCAATCTAATCTCAGGACACTGTCATTGGTAGTTTCATAAGAAACAAAATGAATAATGAATACATATTACTTCTAAGAAAAACATACAAGGGAAAGTTAATTGTTAGTAGTGCAATTCTATGCCATATTCTGTGTATAATTAGAGGTCTTCAGTCGCCAAGAATAAAATTCCCAGCACTTTTATCAATGTTAAAAGTCCTTTGGCTTCTTTTTCAAAATGTACTCTATAAGAGTATGGTAGAAATTATGTTAGATTTCCTTCTTACCCTTCTTCCTCCAGATCCTATCACCCAGAACTAACCTGAAAGATTGACAGACTTTTCTTATCAATGTTATGCTTTACTTGGTTCTTTGCTGGTTTTGAGACTAAATCAGAAAAACATGTGGCACATTTATCCCGCTGATATAATTCTGATCTTTCTAATCTTTCTCTCTTCCTCTTTCTCACTATAAAAATGCTACCGACTAATTTATGTCCAAAAAGCACCTTGAAGATGTAAAACCCAATGTAAGTGCTAAGTATTTGGAGCACAGTAGAGTCAGTCCAGTTAAGCATTCAACAGTATCATTGCAGTGTGCTGCTGAAATGGAGGTTGCAAATGCCTTATCTCCATATGCTCCAAGCAGGCTGATGCCAAGTTTCTGTCCTCCAGGATCCTCATAATTCAATCCACTACTTTTGGTGGAATCCCTACTTGTCTCCAAAGTCAGGAGGCTGTTGTCTTCTTCACCATATTGTCAGCCTCTCAAATTCCCCACATTTCTAACTACACAAAGGAAAAATACGGCCTTTTCATAAAACTGAGAATATGAATAAGTGCATTAACTTCTATTTTGCTATTCAGGGGTTCAGAGAGGTAGCACAAGGCTAGAAAACTGGGTGGAGGCAACCAACTGTGAACAGTGCTGTAGTAGCTGTGCTTGGCATCTGATGAGGGTTATGTCCTGTCCCAATCAGAACAGATAGCAGGAGGGCTAGGTTTTCCTAAGTCTAGTACTACTTGCAAGGGCTTGCTGCCCATGAAAGGGGCCAAGGCAGGAGCCCACACAGTTCTGCACTCACCAAGCAGTATTGTCCTGCAGAGGCCAAGTCCTGCCCTGCAACAGCCCCAGGCATGGCAAGGGGACAAGGCTTTCCTTCCTCTGGGCAGTCCCAACAAAGGCTGCAGGAGATAGTGTGAGGCTGAGGGGCCAAGACAGAACTGGGAATGGGCACCTCCATAGCACAGCCCAGAGAACGGCTGACCTGAAATAGAGCTCCTGGTCCCATGGGCAGCAGGTGGGGTGGGTGAGGCTGTTCAGGGATGTTAAGAGCTATGAGTGCCCTCCAGGACCTGACACCAGTGCTGCCCTTACCTCACCTTAGAACTCAGGAAAATCAGTGATGCTTTCAAAAGCATCCACTGACTCTGAGGAAACAAATTTAAGGATTGTGCAGTTTTGCATGAGTGCTCAAACATCTGCATTATTCATCTGGCCCTCATCACTATACTGAGCTCTGGGGAAACTTTACAATACTGTCAAAATTTATTACTTACTGTATCCTTATGTTTTATAGGTCAAACCATTGTCCCTGTTTTACAGGTAGGATTTCAAGGTTCAGGCAGACTGCTGACATGTCTGCACGGTGCAATGAAGTGTGAGGCATACCTCCTTGAGATAGCAATGTTCATGGCTGATTCAGAACCAGAAACAGTACAGTTTCAGCACAGCCTCTGAACAAATAAGCTGTAATGATGAAAGACTGAACTTACAAGGTCTGGCACAGCAATGGCAAATGTGGCCAGACTGCTTTCAGATCTCGTGATTCTCTGCTCCTTACTAAGCAATGCCATGCGAATGCATCAGCTTGGAATCTCCATGCTGTACTTCTTTGTATGTTGCAGGCATGCCTCAAGTGATTCACCCGCAAGCAGGGCAGAACAGGAAATGTTTTTTGGAGGTTTTTTCTTACAGCTCTGGCTAATGCTAAATAGAAGACCACCTCCTGGAGACATTGAGAGACCATGGGAATAGCTGCAGAAAAGCAGACATTTTAGAGATGGAAAAGAGGTGAAGCATGTTTTATGAACAGTTATATAGATCCTCGTATTTGGTTTGAAACACAGAAACATCTCTTAGCTCTCATTCAGATAAAAAAGAAAAAAAAAAGCATCTATACCTCCTTCACAGAGCTGCTTACCAACAGCTTTACAGCCTGTGCTGCAGTCTCAGCATTTTTTTCTCAGTTTGTTTTCTTAACTGAAAGAAATTATAAGAATAATCTGCATAGAGTAAAAAGCAGTTGAGCACATCTTGCTCTGCACAGTATGGTAGCTAAATTCCAGAGTTAAGTCAATTCCAGCAGGATCTGTTGTGCTTCTTGGCAGACATTCCCTTTCCTTTTCCCCCTTTCCTCTCCTTTCCCTTTCCCTTTCCCCTTTCCCCTTACCCTTTCCCTTTCCCTTTCTCTTTCCCTTGCAGTGGCCGTATAAAGCAATTCTTGAAAATGTTTCCATGATTGCATTATAGCAAAGTGCTGAGGGAGATACAATGACAAACAATGCACCATCATCAACAGCCACAATGCAAAACGACTCATTTGCTCTCAAATTGGTTGGCTATTAGAGCTTTGTTTAAATTCAGTCTAACTAAGACTTGGAAAATATTACTCTTGCTCTTTCATTCAAAACACAAATCTTGCCCTCTGTCTTCCTCCATCAAATGCTTGGGCACAACATTGTCCTTTATCTGAAACCTCTTCTAAATAAATGAAATTAGTTGAAGAAAAATCTAGGAATAAGCAATATTAACTCTAAGGCAGATGGCAAGAGGAAAGGGGCACAACTGTGTGGTTTTGGCCTTTTACTATCTCTATCTTCATTCTAACAATAAATCATAGAATCATAGAATGGTTTGGGAGGGAAAGGACCTTAAAGATCATCTTGTTCCAACCATCCTGCCATGTGCAGGGACACCCTCCACTAGACCAGGTTGCCCAAAGCCTCATCCAACCTGGTCTTGAACACTTCCAGGGATGGGGCATCCACAACTTCTCTGGGCAACATGTTCCAGTGCCTCGCCTCCCTCACAGTGAAGAATTTCTTCCTAAGAAGATAAAATGAAAATGAAAAGACACTGGAGGAAATAATAGGATGGGGCATTCAAAATATAAATTGGCAGTTTGATGAAGACGCATACAGATAGTGCATAACTTCCCATAGCATTTAACTATTTTTCTTCCCAAATATCATACTTTTGTGTAAGTTTTTTTTTCCAAAAGGTAGCAAAAATAATTAGCTATGGAATTTTAGTAAATCTTAGATTAGAATTTGACTCATACAGTTTCTTCTGTAAGATGGCTTATGAAGTCTCTCCAAGAAAGTTTATACCTGCATGCAATAGGCAGAATAGTCTATTTCATATGAAATACAGAAATTTAGAAACTGACATGAAAGTTTTTTACTGGAGAGTATAAAATAGAGAATGGATCTATCTTACTGAGTCAGCTTTTAACTTTGGGTACATAATTTGAGACAGAAATTGCTGATTTCCTGAGTAGGTCCATCTCTCATTGACTGCAGAGGGAGCTCTGACTGCTCAGCAGCTTTGTGCATGTTGGTGATCTGAGTGCCTTGAAGTGATTTCTGAAACTAAGAAATCAAAAAGTAGAAGTAAACTTTGAAATTATGAATATTGAATTCTTGACAGTAGTTTCCTCAGCTGCAAAGCTGAGATGTCTACTTGGCTATCCTTTAGGACCTGGTGAGAAATCTTTCTATGGTATTTGTGAATATGTATTGTTGTAAGGAGAGCTAGACATGTGCAAGTTTTACATGTGCTGGATTTACAGTAGTGTGTTTGAGACTCACTGAATACATTCCTTTGCTTATCATAAAGTACTTTGTATATAGCACCAAATCATCTTGGAAAGGAATAAAATGAGCTAATGATCTCATTTTTTCATCTTATTTTTACAGATTGTAGGGCAGTGACATTGTGCAGCATTCATAACATAGAATTTCAGTAGGGTTATTTTGTCCTGAAGGACATAAACAAAGAAAAAGCCCCTGAGTTAGGTTTAGCCTTTAGTATGAGGAGGCTGTTCTTGTTGGGTAAATTACAAACCTAGAGAACCCTAAGGCCTTGAGCATAAAAGAGCAGTCATCCATTTCTAGAAGAATTTTTCATCAGCATCTTTCCCCAATATTTTAATCTATTACTAGCCTTCAGAGTAGTGTGATGTGATGAATGATTTTGTAATGAGATGCACGACATCTGACTGTTCTTTGATTTGTATTGGAAGCCTGTCAGTGTTAACATAAAATGCTTAGGTCAATAAATTGCCATAAATCAGCACTAAATCTATGACAGTCAATGCATTTCCACCCATATGAGCAAAATCAGTAGTTGCCCCTACATTGACACAGGCTTTGCTTTCCTTAGATTATTAGCAAATCAAATACTGCTTATAATATATATATTATCTCTATAATATATATTTATGCAATGTGGAAATCTCAGTTTTCACTTATCTTGCATGTTTTACTGCCTGAATTGGACTGATTTGGGGGAATTGATAAAGTGAAAATAATAGAATGGCACAAAGATTCCCAAGCATTCATTGCTGAGATTTTGTTTTTGAACACACTATACAAAAATCTGAATTTGGAGCCAAAGTCCCTTGCAGGTTCCAGATGGTGTGACATTTAGCCTTGCTGTGTTCCCCAACTGTGCTCACTGAAACTGAAGGCATGGATCTAGATACAACAGTTTATTGTACAGTTCCATAGCAGAAAATAGAAATAAATGTAATTTAGTTTTAAATGGTGTGGCAATTTTTAAACAGAATTTTGCTTGGCTCATGGTCTGTTTTATTCTCTGTTTCATGCTTTTTCTGAAAAGTAGTCTGAGAATGTATTAAACTGCTGCAATGCAAGATGCGCCACTTTTAATTCCACTAAAATCTCTTTTTACCATAAGAATCCCTAGAGCTCATCTTCCGAGCTTTGTTTGAATGTAGTTTTATATGTCCTCAGAGCAAAAAATTGCAAATGGAATTACATAGTTGTGATTAATATGTTGTGTATAAGGGTGTCTGAAATAGAATGGCAAGAGTTTTCAGATTTGCTTCTGCAAGAGGATCCAAAATGCACTGGTTAGTGATGGCAGATGTGTTTTAAGATCAGAAAGGGTTTGTTTTCAGGGTTTGGGGTTTTTTTAAGAAAGACAGAAAATTTCCTGGGTACTGAAAAACAGTTATAGCAACTTGGATGATACAAATTAATCTGATAGCATACATAATGGTACAAGCTGTTCATTAAAGGATGCAAGAGTCCTTCCTCTACCAATTGTTTTTCAAAACTAGTTCTTGTAGCTCAGCAAGTGTGTTGTCCTTGTATCATGATGTCTTGGCATCTTCTAAAAACAGGAGCAAAAATAAAAATGTACATTTTCCATCTAACTATAGCAATTTATGTCTACAGCTGCTAGTGTTCTACATTCAATTCATGCAAGGCTGTCATATGTATAAAGAATGCCTACTACACACTCCTGCCATTTCACATAACCAGAACATTGGCATAGAAAAATACTACCTATACACACCTGTGTCTGTCACATGCCAGCACTATGGAAAATTCTGGCACTATCAAAAATATAGAACAGTGGTAGGCAAAGACCAATGAACTGGAATTTAAATGTCTGCACACCTCTTAAAACTGAGTACTGATGAGGAGGCAGAGGGAAAGACGGAGTAGTGCTGGCCTCACAGTGGTTTTGTTTAGGAGAATATTTCGGCAATACTTCAGCCAACAGAGAGGAAGTTGAAATTATGGCAGACTAGAATTAAGCACTTTCTATATTTCTGTTACTTGCAAGTCACCAGTCATTAGACTTTTCAAATTCAGATTTTGCTATTTACTAGCTGATTGCAAATTATTTTATTTATTTTTAACACACTTCTCTAAAAGTCACAAGAGGTTAGGGCTTTTGTGGACATCTAGCTATACTAAATAGCCATTACATTAACAAATCCAAGGATTTAGCATTCCTAAAAGATGCACCTCAAGGAGATATCTGTTCGTAACACTGAATGGCCATGTACTGTGTTGTTCTATGCATTGCTCTACAGTGACGATTTCTGGATTGACTTTAGCAAGAACCTAAGATTACTGTTCTGGCTTAGACACTGAAATGTAGAAATTGGCACTTAGCTTTGTTAAATTGCATTCTGTTCTTTCAAATCATACCCCCAGAATGTTAGGATAGTTTTGAATTCTCATCCTGTCATCATCATGCAGTATTGTGTACAAATTTAATTAAGGGTTTTCTCTACTCAGTCATTCAAGTACAACATACTAGACAAGACAGACTACATTCACACACTACTTCCAAGCATTTTGACAGAAAAAGTCAATGACGACTAGCAGGGCCCTGAGGGCACTAACAGGCCTAAGAGCACTAATCAGAGAGACCTGCCTCCCCTGGGACCTCCCCACCTCCTCTCCTGCCCGTACACCCAGGGGCTCTAGTTAAGCTCAGCCTGGAGCCTTCAGGCCTTGTTTGAGCTATGGTGGGACCTTGTTTGAGCTACGGTGGAGGGTTGTTGGTCTCTAGCTAAGGTATAGCTGTGCCTGGCAAAGCATCCTGATGTTTCTGTGGCCTGACTTTTTGGCCCTGCTTTATCACTGTGGACCTGCATGGTGATCACTGGGTTGAGTCTGATCCTGGTCACCCTCATTGCACCTGGCCTGTGGGTTGACTTCCTGGCTTGGCCTTGGACCTGCCTCCACACTCTGGATGTGCCTGCTGGGCTTCTGGTTGAACGTGGCTGCCCTCCCTGGGTCTCTCCTGCTTGGGCGCCGTGGGGCTGGGCCCTGGCTGGTGAGGGCCCTGCCCTGCTGGCTGGGGTATCATTCGCTTGGGAGCATAGTGATGACTCTCTAGCTATATTTTTCTAATCAGGTGTACCCTATTACAGCAGTTCACTATGGAACACATTTCTGTAAACTCTCTAGGAGCCCTACAGGATGGTCAGAGCTTACCACTGAAGTCTAGCTGTGTAGATTCTGGTACTTTTCTCTTACCCTTCAAGCCTATTATCTTATTAGAGAATGTGCATAAGTAGATGTGATTTAATGTATTCATTACATACTAGCAGTCATTCATCTCCTGACTAAAATTTCAGTGTTCATAAATATAATTTTTTGATTTTTCATACAAGTACTTTAGCAACTTGAGAGTAAGCTGTTGGCTGTATCCCAAGGCTTTCTTTTTCCTTGCTTAAAGGTGTGTCCTTTCTAGGCTTCTGATGCCTTATCTGTCTTGCGTGAGTTATCAAAGATAATGGTTAAAAATCTGAGGTTGTTTCAGCCCACTCCAAGTTATTTAGTGTAAAATTCAACAGGATGAGCCAACTTAAGCCTCTGAAGAGAAAAAAGAAAAAACATCAAACATAAAATTCTATTGCCTAGATATTACCTTTCATTTAGCTCGCTCTCTGAGGTGGTGCAGACCCACATTGAATTTCTTGAAGGCTGTTGTTTTATTTTGTTTTCCACCCTTCCCTTGTGGGTGGCAAATGCTATCACTTTATCTTTTTCACTTGAGCTTATTCCCACCTTCACATAGCCCTTCCTTTATCAACAGTGATTAGAACAGTTTAAGAACTTGTTGAATCACTTGTATGTATTGTCATTGCTTTGTCCAGCTAACCGAGGTGTTCTGAATAGCCCTGGGGAGAAGTCTCTTATTAACTTGGGGTAAACATCTACCTCCATCCTCTGTCCTGCCATTTTCCTTTCCCAGCATATATCTGTGTATTTGAAATTCCTTGTTATCATCTAGTCTTGTGCTATAGATGACCTTTAGGTACTCACAAATGGTCTCATATATAATACTGTCTTGGTTTATTGATCTATAGGATCCCACTGTGTCAAAGACTTTTTGTTTTCATCTCCTAAAGAATTTTATCATGTCTCAAGTAACCATCCTTGATGTACAAGGCAAAATTCCTTCTTTTCCTGTATCCACTCCATACTAATCAGTCATTATCCTTGCATTAATATTGCAGCCTGATAATGTTCTGTCAAATACCTTCTTTCTAAAGGAAGTGGTAACATTGATCATGTCTTAAGAATACAAGTTCTTTGTCCCTCATATCTTTCGAAGACATCTTTGTCTGAGTCATAATTTCTCCTGTTTTATGATCTGTTATCTGCAACTGCATCCCTCTTTCTCAGTCTCCCCCAAACACAGATTTCTGTCAAGGTCATTTGTGGGCATCTGTTACAAATCTTTTCCCATATTACTTTAGAGTCCTTTTTAGTTGATCAACAATTCTTTTTTTAATCCAGATTTCAGTTTGCATATTTCATTTTTTTCTTTATATGTAATGAATTTAGATTTAAAATATGCCTATGAGGAAGGTATCTATTTAATAGCATTTGCATTCTGAGAAACAAAGGATGATTTACTCCAGGTTTCACTGGGATCTGACTTTACTCTTGGTTACAGCAGTTGAGTACTAATGAAACCCTATAAGGGTATATTTTGATTGTAAATTGTGATGGTGGTAAATTGTGAATAAGTGTTGAAAGAAATACATGCGATTTGCACCCACAGACTGAAATGCATAAAATAAGACATTGATTTCAATATGCTAACTTCATAATTATCCTGGTAAACAGGAGATCAAACATGGAAGGGAAAGTTAGTAGTGCTGCCAATATAGCCTAGATCTCGTGAAACATAAACTCTTCCTAAATGCAGATCTTCCTTCACTGAAGAGAGGTAAGGTGAGGCAATTACTTTTAGTCAAATAGAACTAAAGACATTTTATGGTTTTTGGTTCTGTTTTTTTTTCTTTTAATATGTATACATATATATGCACTGTATGGAAAGAGTTTGGCTCCTTACTGTTTTAAATTTAGCTACTTTCCTTCATCTGAATGCACAGTCCTTTACTTCTCAAAGGATTTCTGCTTAATAGATCTGATTTACTGTCCTTCTGAAGAAGAGTATGATAATGGTATCCCAAATGTGTTATGTAAGAAAATCAGGAAGCAGCCCTCATATTAGATAAAACCACTGAGACAATTATTCACATTCATCAAAATCACCATGATTTGCCCACTGAGGTATGGAATAGAGACAATTTATATTCATGGTGGTGAAAGATGTATAAACCTTGCTAAGTGCAAAACTTCATTCAATTTCTTCTGTTGTTTTTCCTTTTAAAAAAAGTAGACTGCTCCTGGCTAATGTATTTTTCCTGCGTGATGAAAACAAAAGGTTCTTTTTCTTCCCTCCAGTCATTTTCCTCCCCAAGGACTTGATTTTGGGGTTGTTCTTTCTCTGTAAGAATGGAACAAGGACTGTAAACATAATTCACTCTACATATTCTTCAACCATTGAAGAAACAACTTGCTAATTGTCACAGGTAGAAATAAATTAGATTTATTTGCATTGTCAAAGACCCTGATACAGAAGGAAGGGAACAGTAAAATCACATGCAGATCTATTTTATGGCATTAAGTAGGTTCTTTTACTTCTAAGTAAGAATCCATTTCCTAACAGTCTTAGTAATGAAAGGCCAGACAAAGACAAAGATTGAGCAGGAAACATAGCAGAATTTTGCACACATATGTTGTTTGAAGGGGATTCTGAAAGAACAACCAATAGAAAAGAAATACAGACTTCTTCGTATTGTTTGAGAATGTCAGAGTGATTTATAAGCTGCTTAGTAGCAATGTACCATAAAATGAAGATGTAGACTTTATAATTGAAGAAACAGATTAGTATTAGCTGTCAAATGAAATGAGTTGGGTAGTCTTACTGTAGTTCAAAGCATGAGTTTAGTGTGACTGCCTTTTTGAGAAAAGTTAGTAGACTTTGCCCTGTACCCACATCTCTTCCTGTTTCTTTTCTGTAAAGGAAAATACAGAACATGTCTATTTACCCAACAGGTTTGCCATTTCTGTAGGTATTTGATAATACAGGAAAGCATATACCTTTGAGCCTCTTAATTCATTAAATTCCTGGCCTACATGTCATTAATACCATTGTCTAAAAGTTGCAGCTGATAGTAAATATGAGTGGAGTTAAGTATCTAAAAGCAATAGAACTGTAGTGAGGGACAGAAGGGAAAAGGTTTTCATTGTGCCATTTTCTTTAAATCATTTTTAATAAAAAAAATTTAAAATATTGATTTATTCAGCAAAGCCAAAGCTTAGAGGACAAATGAAAGTAGTATCGATGCTTCAAAGAGTATTTGCAAGAAGCCGATTTGGAATTATACAGAGCTTCAGTAACTTGCTGCAGATAAGAAAGCTTGTTTAGTTATTAGAACCTCTAGTCAGTGGCCATGTGGGAAACAAGTGTATTTTTGCTCGCTTTGCTTTTTTTTTGTAGTATTAGTAGTATGTAGTACGTGTAGTATGACTTTGAAAGCAGTGTTGACTGTGTTTACTGGAGTCTTTTTCTACTGTTGCTTGTTAAAGGGCCTTCTGACCATTTCCTTGCATTTCTCTAGACAGCACCAAAAGTATAACCTGATGCCACATTATTTTTCCAGTCATGTCTGGAAAACTTAATTCACCATGATATGAAACTTATTTATTGGACAAAGCTGCTTAATGCAGGGTAGATCATTCACTTCTCTTAATTCTCACCTGGGAATTCCACACTTGTAGTTTTTAATCTTAAATAGATATCAGATCAAAACTATGATCTCCTCTGAGAAACCACTAGTACCCATATTTCCAGCTTCTTCAGGACAGTAATCCTCACTCGGGTGGGGAGTCCACAGCAAGCAGATTGTGTTGTGCTGCAGACTATAAAGAATGCTGACATCAAAATGTAATTATCTTTCTTGTAATTGCTGGCTCCTGGATCAGGGCTTGTTTTTCTTTATCGGGATTGCCCAATAAATTTCAGCAGATGTATAAGTTAAAATAAATAGTACACTGACAGTGCAAAATTTGCTCTAAATCTCTTAATTAGAAGCACAAAACTTGATCCCTCTCTCCCCAGAAAAGGGAAGGAAAAAAGCATTGATTTCTCCAAATCATATCCAGCCCATCTTACTTCCAGTTCAGAGCAGTAGCCCCATCCCAAGATTGAAACCTAACATTCTCCTTGGAGAAGCTGTCTTCCTATGAGTATAATCTGTACAGGACTTTATTGCAGTATGGACTTTAGTGAGTATCCAATCTGATATATGGAAGAAATGCAGATTAGTGGTGATCCAGTAACACAACAGCAGGGTTGGCTTTGCAAATGCTTAGTTATTTTTTCAGTTACAGGTTGTGCAAGGTGAAAGTGAATCAGAAAACCAATTTAGTGAATGCATGAGTTGCACATTAAGGATAGTAAAACTCCAGAAACTTATATAAGAGGTTGAAACCTAATAATCGATATGAAAAGCAAAAAGTGGACACTACAGAAAAAGTCATTACTTTGTTTTCTTGCTTCTGTGTCATGTGAGATTTATTCCCCCTTTCTACCATCACTGCAGGTTTCCTCCTTTTTTTCTTTATGTGTTCTTTTCAGTTTAAGTCTGTGGACCATGTTTCAGGTGTACATTTATTGCTGGGAGTCAGCAAATTATGGCAGCTGCTCTGACAGTTTTTCAGCTCGTGTCTGTCATCTCAATTTACAGTGAGGATATAGTGCAAGAAATAGGTTTAGAATGGAATAAAAGGTGATTATATTTTCCCTGAAGGAAATGTACCCACAGCTTCTCTAACAGCTAGGTTCTTTGCACTGATAAAAACCTTTGGAAGTAATTACACATAGGACACAGTCCACAGCATTTTACTTTCATATGCTATAAATAAGCCAGGATCAATTGTAAGTCATAATAAAAAAGGAAGCATGTATTAATTTTACATAGTATAATATATTTCAGGAGATGTGCAAGCTGATAACAAACTCATTGGTCTGCAGGGGGGAAAAGCTTCTTGCAACAGTGACTCGTGAGCCATACAATATCCTAGGAAGTGGTATTCTCTGTGCATATGCCAAAGGTGCTTTCCTTACAGTTTCTCTCTTCATAGAAATTGCTGGGTTTAATTGTGCATCTTTGGAAAGAAACCTTGACCTTCATTTCCAGCAGCCTCATGAACTAATCCTCCCTCTTACTCAGTAGCCCATCGAATCTAAGTGATAAGTCCCAACTGCTAGATAACTGATTCAGTTCACAAATGCTCAAGTACCTGATGCAGAAAAGGAAGGCGCTTCATTCTTGCCTTTTACAGATGAGGAGGCAGAGGCCCAGAGAATTTAAATACTGTCAGACCTCATCAGCAAGTAATTCAAAAGGCCGAATGAATATTCTAAGCCTAACTTCAGGAAGACTGAAATGGGATTTTGTTTTAAACTAGCTATGTCTTTTGCAGAAGAGTACTGCTTCAGCCTGTGAAAGGTGCAGTGAAGGTCACATAGATTTCACAGCTTCCTAAATGTATGCATGCATACATACATACAGGGACACACACAACACCCCTTATTTATATGATGACCTCCAAGTGGAATCATCATCTATATTTAAAGCAGCTGTAAACAGTTATCCTGAGGTTATCAAGCCACACTGGTAAGATTAATAACTAAAACATTAGCGATGGGGGAGAGAATTCTGGCTCATTTAATCTTGAAATTCATTCAAGGTCATTTGAAAAAATCCCTAGGGAAGTAGAAACAGAAACCACCAGAAGTCTCTATCTAGGGAAACTCAAGGCTATGCTTCATTAAGATACGATAGCAATGTAAGGAAGAGGAAGGGTTTGTAAAGGATAAAGGGCCTGAGGTCCAAATTAGAAAAGAGGATTTACCAACAATATGTCTTTGTATTTACACAACACTTTTCATTGATCTCATGTCTGAGAAATGCACACCCTTGTCCCTGGATTGAGATTTAATTACCTTCAGCTGAGTGTTCATTCCTTCCCCCAACCCTGGGTTAACTGTTGTAAGATCCCTCCCTGTACATGGGTTTGAAGTCACAGACCTTAAAAGTTCACCAGGGACACCTACTCAGTTATAAAAACAGGACATAAAAACTTCCTTGCTGCCTTCACTGGACACACGAAGGAAAGTTTTCCGCCCCACACAAATTTCTGCCCTGCCAGATTGCTCTCACAAATAAGTACCTCCTCAGACATAGCAAAATAGTTTTTCAGTGGCTGGGCCATGAAGTTCACTCTCAGAAAAGATCAGAGTGATCGCAAATGTTGATCTGACTGAACTGCAACATATTTCTTGGACTGCGACCTTTTACAGATCACCCCCAGAGCTGCTTAGTGGTGGAGTAAGAGCGAGAGAGGAAGCAAGTGCCTTTATGCCAATGCACTGTAACTGAAATTGTCACAGGACCGGTGGCTGTTATCACTTCAAAAGTTGGTAAGTCAACCAGCCTCTTTCAGCTGAAGCAATGTGCAAAAGCCTTGCTTGTATCTTTGTTACCTCCAATATATATGCATTTTCAAATCTCAGTTAAAAGGACATCCTTTCTATTTTAAATACAATCTCTTAATTCTTCCTTCTACAAATATTCTGTACTGTGTGATTTTTGTTCATCGTTCAGGATTAATTGTACAGGACCAAGTAAGGCAATTGGCAATGGTGAATGCACTCAGAAACAAAGTATTTAAGAAACACAGAAAGGCAGGAAGAGGCTCCAGAAAGCAGGAACTGTGAGAGTCAATAGTTTCATACCAGCATGCATGTGAAGGTGGAAAAGGTCAGAGCAGACTTTATACTTGCTGTATTGAGGAAGAGTGAAATACTAAACTTCCAGGAGAACATCTGTGGATGTAGTAAGGGGTAAAAATATTTTGCATCATATAAGCAGAGGTATTTATATGTCAATATAACCATTATTTTCCTACCACATAGCTTCACTCAGTACTTCCTTCTTATTAACTGGTTGCCCAGGTATTCCAAAGATATTTATTGGGGTTTCCTATAGTGGCTAAAATCTGTATCAACTTGGGGAAGTGGCTCTCTTTAGTAATGGAGGCTGACATTTTGAAAGAAGGATATATAATTGCAAGGACCTGACTCATGGGTTAGGCAGTAAACTTCATGGGTTTGTAAGGACAATGAGACATCCTTCCAAAAGAGAAGAAACACCATCTCACAATGTTTGAAAAAGCATTAGAGTGTGGGTTTGTCTCTTGTTTCTCTAAGGAACTGATCTCCGTAGGTGGCTGTTAAACTGGCTGACAAATATTAAGGTGAAACATCCAAGTCAGTGTACATCTGTGTCTGTCTCAGCTCAGAAAAGCTCTAGACACGGACAGTCCGGCAGCCCTGAGGGCGGCTGCGGGTGAGCAGCTCGACAGGGCCCCGCCAGCCATGCCCAGTCCCAGGGGCGCCCCCGCGGGGCCAGAGCTGGGGCCTGGCAGTCCTTGGGCCCTGCCAGGCAGTGGGATGGGCCACCAGCAGGGCCTGTGGGAGCCAGGCCCGGAGCCAGAGTAGCAGCGTGGGGCTAAGGGACATGTCCAGGAGTGGGGCTGGAGCCAAGGGCCCTGGGCCGAGCCTGAGCCGTGGGCTGGGGGCAAGGGGTTTCCCTCCACGTGGACGGAACTGTGAAGCCACGTTTGCTCGACTGGGCAAGTGTCATTTCAGGTATTTATTCAGTTAAGGTAACTCCCATCTACATTTGGTTCGTGTATATTCTGGGTCACTTCAAGAGAAATGCTGCCTTTTGCAGAAGGCCAGAAGGCGGCCTGAGACCCCGCTCTGGGAACACCAGGTGTGTGCAGGCTTTAGGCCATCTGCAAACACAAGGCTGAATTTCACCTTCCTGGCCAAAACTGTAAGGTAATGTTTTTGTACTCTCTTATTGTTACCTCCCACTTCAGTGACAAGTAAAATGATTCCTTTTATTTAGTGTGAAAAGTTGCTTAGTATATTTAGGTATTTTTGGATGAAAGGCATTTTATCTATATAAGATGATCACCATCTTACCTGCTCAGATTTCAAGGTTTTGTAGCTTTGTGTGGGTATTTCAGACACTCAGGCTGAGTTTAAGGGGGTTCATACTTCCACCACCTAGCTCACCAGAAATAAGAGCATAAGGAATCATTGCTGCTGCAGGTTTTGAATTGGCAGATTATCAGACAATAATATGTTGCTTCATTGCTGCTGTAATATCATTAATTTCAATGCAGATAAGCTGAGGTGAAACTGGATTAATACATTGGTGAATCAGGTGCAGAAACTGTAGGTCCCTTAGCTGTAGGGAAAAGTAATTACACTTAATAGGAGTTATGGCTTCTAAATGGAGATATATAGCATTTTCAATAAGAATGGATTGTAGTGATTCAGTAGCAAGGCTTTCAACTATACTAAACTATTGCTTTAGCTATATTGATTTTTTTGCAATTTGCAAGTTTCCATTTTTTTAATATTTCCTTATGTTTCCTAACTTGATAGAAAACTTCTCTGCAGTATTGTTAATATTGAAATTGGATCAATGCAGGGAGTCCCAGCTACCTACAGAGTCCTCAAATCAGCCTGTTGCAAGCGTATATTCATTCCATATTTTCCCATTTATCAGAGTTTAAAAAATATGAAAAAGATATTAATGACAGCTTTTGCACCAAATATGCATATTCATAGAAAAGACAGTACACACTTCAATATGTTAGAGAATTTGTATGTAGGAGAGTACTTTGATTCAGAGGAGTGTTTAAACACGTGATTGACTTTTAACTTCAGGGATCTAAACAGAAGTTAAGCATGTGCTTACTTTCCTTTCCCGAGTGGAGAAGCAGGGCATCAGCAAGAACCCTATGGCAACAAGATTCAATGGCCTTCGATGAAAATGAAGAGCAGATTTTTTTGTGTCTGGCAGCTCTTCTCCTCTTCTCCCCAATAAATTAAGGAAGTCTTTTTGTTTCTTTAAAAACAAAACAAACCAAACAAATAAGTCTTAATTATAGTTCATTGAGTAAGCATCTCCCTGAGTAGCCAGGCATATAGGGAAGGATGGTGCAGTCCAGGAAGACTGGAGCAAGTGATCCTGGGCAGAGCTGAAAGAAGAAAAAAATGAGAGAGAGTTCCTTTTGCTATTCAGAAGGAAACTGCCTTCTCTGTCTCGTGTCGGTTGTTAGATTGTCACTGGGTGGCACTCACTTGCAAATTCATTGATTTGTACAACTAAATGAACAGTAACAATTAATTACACACTCCATGAGTACAACTCAGTAGGAAGGCAGAAACTGTGCAGACTTGCACGGCCTCACCCCCACCCCCCATCCCTGCTGTGTGATCAGGATCCTTATTAACATGCCAGACAATCTTTAATGATTCCTGCTAGCTCTTTTTTCTTACTCTTTTGATCATGAACATAGAGCCTGGTTGAGTTCAGTGGAGCCATCCAACAGCCTGAATGCACGTAGCCTTTGGGGAAAAAGTTACTAGTGCCATTATATATGCCCCATAGGAAATTCCTGCATTTTATATTTTCTGTATAAATTGTTTCTCATCTTCATCAGAGGACCTCATGATAGCTACAGTGTATGGCAAGCTCTATTCTGATCACTAAAGTGTAGCTCTCAGCTGCTACATGAAAGAAATTGAAAAGGTTAGGTCAGGCATTTAGACAAGAAATTTCAAAGCTGTTGACATGCCTCATCAACCCTCAGACTCAAAGGACAGTGTCTGCTTTCCGTCTAGGTAATTTTTAAAGGGAGATTAGACCTGTGACCTGTATGGTCAAACCAAAGGGCTTGCAGATATGATGGAAGATGTAGGTGACTAGCTGGGAGTTTCTACAAGATGCTGTGGGTTTGTTGGAACAACTTGAGAGATGAGAATTAGGCATGGGAAGGACATGTCATACATAACTCTTTGGGAGAAGGCCTGAGGGAGCTTTGCTGCTTTCTCTGGTGCTGCTGCTGGCTCCACATCCAGCTGGAAAGGAGCATCAGAAAGAGTAGATGAGAAGGTTTTAAGGAGAGGCCAGGCTCAACAAACTCAGGGCATTGGGATAGTTTTATATATCAAAAAGTCTGGTCTTTTTGATATATAAAAGGGCAGAAGCTGCAGGTTAAGGAGAAACTGGTTGGGATCAGAGGCTTATGAATACAATAGAAGTAAGAGGTCCCAACACTTGACTTCTTTCCTTTACCATTAGGCACTTGCATTTGTATCCAGCTGCACTAGTTAGTTCCCAGATGAGCCCTCTTTGCAATTGCAAAATGAACCTACCTTTTCGGCCTGGCTGCACCACTTAGAGGCACAGTTGGTCTGACTGGGTTTTGGGAACTATGGCTTTATTTAAAGCAGTGGTGGATATTCTGATGATCTTCCCAGTATTCCAAGATGAACACTTAGAATTGTGAGCTGCAATCATCTCTTTAATTGTAATTATATTCCTTACCTTAATTAGGAAACCTGTAGAACTTTGCTTCACGAT
This sequence comes from Balearica regulorum gibbericeps, assembly GCF_011004875.1. Classification (NCBI taxonomy): domain Eukaryota; kingdom Metazoa; phylum Chordata; class Aves; order Gruiformes; family Gruidae; genus Balearica; species Balearica regulorum. Next base: position 46,516,765 of record NC_046188.1, on the reverse strand, counting down.
TTAAGTTCTGTGACAGGGGTAGATTACTGTAGCACACCTTCTTGTTTGTGGGACACGGTATTCATCTTTTACCTGAGCCTGTCAAAAGTGGTATGAAAAAGTAAAGTGCAGTAACTGGCTGAAGTCTACTGAACTCTCCCTTCTGAATGGTAGTATTTTCCCATCTGATTAATGATTTTGTTTGTATTCAGTTCATTCTTTGTTATCTCTGATGTCTTTTCCCTGCAGTGTTGGTTGTGCTTAAGGCACAAGTGAAATGTTCATGAAAATATTCAGCTATAACTCTATTCAGTCAATAGAGGTGTTTTTCCTTCCCATTACCTACCATAGCGCTGACATTTTATTGCTTGCTGAGATAGGAGACAACAAGGGGAAAAATTGAGTCATTTTATTCCCATATCTAAAAATAAAACCCCCAAGAATGCTTTGCAAAAGAACAAGTAATTGCTGCAGAATTCACAAGCTCTGTTGTTCATTGAGGGGAGAATATTCTGGAGATGAAATATTTGGAACTGAATAACTGTGATGTTACAGGTATGTTGAAATGCTAAGACTTACATTCGTCCTTTCTTTCAATGGTTGCCTTTACCTAATGTCAGTTAGATAAGTATATAAATGTATTGCAACATTTTAAGTGCTTTTATCATTGTAGCTGTAGAAAGCTTCACATATATTAACAAGGCTAGCTTTACAGCAATCTGAAAGGTGGGGAAGTGTCTCCCATTACAAACAGGGATGAAGGGGTGGTAGATTAAACAACTTGGTCAAGGTCACACAGCAAGTTTGTGGCAAAACCAGATTAACCCAGATTTGTTGATCACTCACAGAACAAAAATAATATTTTCTCTATAAAACAAGACAAATTTACAAACTTGGCCAAGCCTGAAGCCGTAAGTATGCAAAGCAAGGATCATCATTCTCTGAAATCCACAGACTTCTACTACACTCCTAGTCAGCCTTACCATGTTTTGAAAAGAAAACTGTAAAGGCACATGTTCTGCAGCCACCAGTTGCCATGGTGAGTAAGGAAAAAAGGTTGTCTTACTGCTTCTAAAAATATGATGGCAGTGAGCAGGGAGAAATCCGGAAAAGTATAAAAGCCGAGACAAAGAAAATGTCTGTTAACTACTATTGCTGTAAACCCTAGGGCCTCCTCAGAAATCTCAAGCTATTAGAAGTTAAAAATACTAAGCTCCTCTTCTATATTCAATCTTTATTGGGAATGCATCACCTGAAAGCCAATTTTGCTTTTTGATTTTCATCAGATTTATGCTGATCCTGTCACAGTTAGGGACAGTCTTGAGTTTTCTTGAAAGTCTGGGAGGTTTTAGGAGCCCTGTTCAAAGCCCGATGTAAATGGGAGGTTGCTGGATAAGAGGTGGGTTAAAGAGCTGCACAGTGAAAACCATTTGAAGTGCACAAGTTTATTAACCTTACAAAACTTTATTTGCTGACTCATTATTCTCTATATGCTAAACAGAGGACAGTATCAAGACTATTTCTGTATGATACTTTGCCCTGCCATCAAGGTGTCCCTTAAATCAGGCAGGTGAACAAGTAAGTGCTGAAGAGCTACTTTTGCTGCACTGGCAAGATGCAAGTACTGTATTGTCTCTTGAGTCAGTGAGGTGGAACAAAAGTAGCATGGTGGAATCCAGGATCTGTCCTGCAGTGTAGTAATGAGCTCTTCATGGGCTCTTAATTCTGAACTTCTTGTTGTCTATTCTCTTCAGAGTGCGTAAAATGTCAGGCAGAACAGACAGAACAAACTGCATTCTCTGTCCTCTCAAGAATTTCCGTCAAGGCAAAAGAACTGTTGTGGTACAAAATATTTTTGCAGGATTGCAAACTCACATGGATTGGCATTCAGGTTTTGGCTGTCATTTGGTTGAAAGTTCTGCTGGTTTTCATGCTTGGGGTTTTTTTGTTGTTTTTTTCTTTCTCCCCAAGGTAGTTTATGGACATAAAATAATTTGTTCACCTAACTGGTATTATTTTTTTTTTTTAAATCATTGAAAATATGACCCCCAGTTTCTAGGAAACAAAGACAAATTTTCAGTAGACACTGATAAATCCTGCGTCTGCAGGTTGATCATGCATCCAACCGTGTGCTTATATATAAATGGCTTTTTACTTAGTATTTTTCTTATGATCTCAGTAAAAATCTTCCCTATCCAAAACTGACTACTGTTTTGGAAAAAGCAGGTATCAGTGCAGACATCCAAACTAAGATCTAGTTTAACCTCACAAGTTACCTTATAGATAAGTGACAACACAATGTCCTGGATGCTGCCTTCCAAAAGGTTTAATCCTTACTCAGAACATTGAGATCTGCAGGAAGATCATTTCTTCTCCCTCCATTTCAAGGGATAGTTCCCCCAAATGAAAAGAAGTGCGGACAGGATTCTGTTCTTTGGGGAGAACTTAAAAAAGTGCAGCATTGGGCTCCTCTTTCAATGTACTAGTTTCGTTACCTCTCCAGTCCACTGAAGTGCTCTTGAAAGGTATTTTTCTGGAGGTAATGGGAAGTCACTAGAGTAGGACATGGATAACAGGTCTGGCACAAATGAATACAACTCCTTTGTCCCAAGAACAGCCATCATCATTCATGTGCATTTTAATTCCTGGTCCTGGATCACCGTCACATTTTCTTCTGTATTTAAAACAACTATTTACTGCTCCACCTCCTGGTCAAAGGAGAAGCTTGGCACCTGAAAAAAGAAACTAACGGAAACCTTTCTAGAGAAAGGACATCAGGAGCCGACCTCTTACTACATTGGAATTAGCTTGTTACAGGTCGCTGCTTCTGCATATGAATCACACCCAGGAGCAGTAGCCCTGACACTTCAAGATCTATGCAGTTCTAGGTTACTGTCTCCATCTACTTGTCGCTTTAGAGTAGGGATAAGAGGAGTTATTATCTTGCCAAATGGGAGGTACAGACTGCAATTTACTAGACATAACCAAAAATAAAACATCAAGCAGAAATAAGGAGATTTCTGTCTTTCCATTAATCCCTAATCATTTTGCCACTTATCGGTTATTTAACCAATGAATTTATGTTCCAGGTTTGAGCAGCTGCAGGGAGCAAGGGCTGGGAAGGAGAGTGTTTGAAAGTGGCATCTGTCTGTTAGCGGTAATTAAGCCGAAATATGCAAAGTTTTAGAGTTCTAACTGCTCTCGTTAAGCTGTTGATGAGCAGTAAAATCTCTGATTAAATTTTAAGCGGAGGGAAATGGGCCAGCCTCCTGATATGGGGAGGCTGATGGAGTGGAGCACAGGCAATTACGTGTACTGCATGCCTGTGCTAGAGGGGAGACAGTGCGTCCAGGCGCTGACTATCCAAGCCAGCATCAGCTCACCTCTGCTTCCCAGCAGAGGTGGGTCCTGGGCTCCATTCTGTGCTGATTGCCAGCCCCCAAAACATCAGCCATTTACAGTATGGTGAAGACATATGGGATGGAACTGAATGACTTCTGCGCAGCCTTATTTTCCCAATATACGTATACACCACAACCAGGGAGATTTTCTTTTTTTCTTTTTCTTTCTTGCTGGCTCAAAGCATGCGGATTCTTTGGGCAAATCACAATGTGCTGGTGGACATTTCCCTATCTCAGAAAGGTAATTGTGAAGGTTAATTAATGTTTTTATAGTGCTCTGAAAGCTCTAAAACACTGTGTAGAGGCAGTTAATTGTTATCCCACTAAATATCAGTATTAATTATCGTTATCTAACTTAGCCCGGCTCCTCCCACCACTCCTGTCTGGTTCCCATCCCTTCCTAACCATTTGGCAGGCCACCTCCTGGAATGAACCAGAGGCATCGTTCCCTAACATGTAACGTGTCATGGAGCTCTATGAGTAATAAATGAGCCCATTACAACTTTACAGTAGAGGAAACAGGTTAATCCTTTGTCAAATCAGTGCACACAGTGTCCTCCTTCCTTGTTCCAGTTACTCAAGGGGTGATGGCAGTTTCTCATCCACAGCCTTTCAGGTAACCACTGATGCATATTTAGGACAGAGATAGGTAGGACACTGCACACGGGCCTTCAGATCCTGTCACAGGGGAACAAAGCTGACAGAAGCTGACAGCAGTGACTAATGCTCTGAGCTAACTTTCTTTGAAACAATCCGTTAGAAAAAACAAAACAAACAACAATGAAAGAACCCCTGTTTCAAGTTCTGAAGGATTCATTTAATTAAGTATAAAACCCTCAAACATCCAAAATCTATTGCTTTATGAGACAGTTTTCTGTAGTGAGACTGATGTACCTTTGTACAATCTTTCATCCTGCGGATTCCCAGAGTTCATTACAGGATCTTGATATGAAGAGCAGCCACCTCAAAGGTGAAAAATGAGAGCTTTTTATTACAGCAGAGAGTACATAACCACACCATAGCAGAGGGTTGGAAACAGAGTATTGTATTGAACAGGCAGTGCGAGGGGAGATCTTTTGAAGAGAGCACGTGTAGAGGACACCAGAGCTTTATCAGCTTTGTGTTTGTTAACAAAGGAGCCATAACTGATTAAGACCTTGGATTCCTTCTTGCAGAAGGCTTTTATTATGGATTTTGAGACACTCTACTTATCAGATGAGAAAAGGAAAACCGAATTTTAATGCTGCCTTTGTAGTCCTCACTTCCAGTGAAGGTAGAGGAAAAATGGACAGCTGTGCTTTGAGAGGGAGACAAGAATTGGCCTATTCAGGAGGCGAGTTTCCTGCAGAAATCTCAGCAACCAGGATTGGTTTGGATCATGTGCTACAGAGTTGGTGACCAGCTGGAATAATTTCCAGATGGCCATTTTTAACAAAAGCTGTAGTCCAGGCAAGTGCAGGCTATACCACCTCCCCCCGCCCTAGGTTTACCAGTTCCATGATGCTCAGAGTTTTAACAAAACTGGACTGACCCTCAACACCTCATATTAAATCAGTGTTATTGTCCTTTCATGTACAAGAGTACTTGAAGAAGGTTTTACAATGCCTAGGATTTAGCCATCATCACACTGTAAAGGTTAAAAGCATAAAAATGACCCTGCTTAATTCCGTGCACTACTTCAAGTGGATGGATAGAATTGTGTTTTCTTAACTACAGGGAATTAGGGGATAAGGCTATGAGCCTTATATAAGCTTTCTAGTTATATACCTGTGCACCAGGGACAATATTCCTATCTGGGTGAGTAGAAGTGGGGAGAAGACAAGTGCTTTAAAGATCGCTAAAAGGAGGAACCATACTAGGAGGAAACAGAAACAGGTCAGTGCAAAGCTCCCTCCGCTGAAACTTAATGACTGCTAAAGGAACAGAAAGCTTCTTTAGCAGACATATGTTGTTGCTGTATCCATTCTTCTGGAATTGCTATGGCTACCAAATGATCCAGGTTGTGCAGATAAGATTTCACATGCTCAGCACACAGTGGGTGGTTATTATCATAAACATTAGCAGTGTTTGAGGACAGAAGAGAAGCATCCAGACTTTGGGTTTGTTCTTATAAACACCTTTTATCTGGATGTTAATTAAAGACTCAGTAGAGCTCATTACCTTAATAATATGAAAGTAGGCTTAGCTAACTCTGTCACGGGCTTAGCAGCAGCTTAGTGTTTTGGTGGTCCAGCAAGATGTTATCCAAGAGAACTGCTTGGATGTTCTCTCTCTGTTAGGTGGACTATGTAGTAACACAAGCCTGAAGAGCATACAATTTGTAGATTGGTTTCAGATTCCGATGGTCCAGTCCTATAAGACAACAGTTACTCCCCGTTCCTGGGGGAAAAGAGGAGTCACATAGCACCCAAAGAGATCAGTTGCTGAAATCAATTATATCACTTATGAATGTTTATCTTCTGGGTTCTGTTGGATTTGGAAGATGATTTCTGCCCTCTTGCTCAACTATATTTGGGCTCAGGAACTCACCAGCTTTTAAAGGGTAAACCCAAACAGTGGTAAAAGCTCTTCTTGCTGCCCTCTTTTTAGTTTGTCCTCACTTCTTTCTGCTTTTTGTACTGGAGCACCCTTTGAAGCCTAGTTGCATGTTAGCATCTTGGACAGCCTCACAAACACCATGACAACAAGCCAAGTGATCTGGCACTGATCTTTGCCACAAGTTAGTGCAAAGAACACACTACTATATGTTTGTAGCTATAACAGAATTAAAATGTACAAAGTCCTGGAAAATGTGGAGTGGGACTCCTAATCAGATTCCTATCAGAATTCATTCCAAAGGATTTTATAGAAAATCTTTATTTCTCTTACAAAGGAAAATACAGTGATTTATAGCTTTCAATTCAGTCAGCTCTATCTTCAAATAGTGATTAAAATGAATTCTTGTGAGCTGGAAGTGAAATGCACTGTTCAGGCACAGATTTGGGTAAATGCTCTGCAGGATGTTGCTGAAGAGCTTCTTCTCTAAATAAGAGAAAATGAAACAGGTTGATTTTGTATGGGACTAGTGCTGTCTGGCTGTCAGGTGTATTCAGGGACTTAAGACTGACAAAACTAGGACACTGACTGAGGAAGAATATTGTTTAGTTTGGAAGTGGCTCTATTTTCATTTGCTTTTTGTAATATAAAGTGTACTTTCCTAGATAATCACACATGTACAGTGTGGTGCTGCAGGGTAGCATGAGAAAAACATCACCTGTTAGTTCTGTTAGACCAGACGTCACATGCTTAAGAAAGGAGAAGGTCAAGCAGAGGAAGAAGAGGTCTCTTCAGCTTTGGGATTTGCTCTTTGATTCTCCTAGGCAAATACCTTTTAGTCCAACAGAACCTAAATATGCTATGCAGTAAGGTATCATGTCTATCATCTCATCTGTTTTCTAGTCCTTGTATTTAACATGAATCTCCAGGAGTATTGGTGAATAAGAAGGGTTGTTATCTGATCAGATACTTTGCATTTTGGCCATTGAGTTAGTCTGTTGAGCAAGCTCTCGCCATCTGAATTTCTGAGCCTTTGTTTTTGTGTACTAAAAAGCTTTCCAAAAGATCCTGGAGCTCCAAAGCTCTTGGGAACAGGAGGTTTAGGAGAATACAAAAAAAAAAAAAAAAAAAAAGAAAGAAAGATAATGCATCTGGAACTATTCTCTGTATTGTTACAAAGCAAAAACAAAGTAAAAGCAAAACAGCAGGATGTGATCTGAAATTATAAAAATGAAGTATCATTAAGAAAAGACCCAGCCAAACAGTGGAAAGACAGACAAATTTGACACACCCATTCTGACACTTACATTCTGCTCCAAGATGCTATCCTGACCTATTGTGGGCACCTTTTAACCTACTTGATCTCTGGATCAGAATGCACTTACTTTTATGGAAACAAATCTTGAAGCTGAGGCTGAAATATAAAGAACTTAATTGTAAAGATGGAACAATGCGTGTCCTCATCATCAGCTACAATACATAGTAAAATAACATATTAAAGAGAATCTGAAAATGCTACTTTTTATAAATAAGTGGCTCCCCCAGGCATAATTTTTTTAAGGCTTGATGAATCTTTGAGTTCTAGTCCCACATTTGACACTTATTTGATAGATTGCCTTGGAGAAGTTATGTCCACACGTTATGTTTCATCCCCTTAATCTGTAAAATCAGTATGAAAATATTTACTCCCTAGGCTGTTGTGGAAAATAATTAACATTTTCATAGTTCTTTAAAGATGTAAAATGTCAAGTAATATTATGATTATGCTGCCTCAGTCTATGATTTCGTCAGATGTCACAAATAACATGGGTCAGTAGTTGGATGCAGACTTCCAGTGAAATTTAAGGGGTTTGCAAGATGTAGTTCTGCAGTATTAAATTTTCACTCCAAGTTAATAAAAAAGTCTTCAGCATTTCATATGAGGCATTATACTGCCAGATATGTCATTTTTCAATTTGAAAGTAAAATCAAGAAAAATCCCTAATATTCTGTGGTTATTAAATACTAATGGAACTTTTCCCATAGATATACAGATGCTATTAATGATGTTTTAAATACATTTCATGATGGGATGCTGTATTTGTTTTCCATTAATTCCTGCTTTTCATGGCAAAAGACATTCTTCATTGTTTTATGTCATCATTTTTCTGTTTGTCACTTGACAACGTCAGCATTCTTCCTCAGATGTGGCTGCATTTTGGTGAAAGGTGATGTCATTTTCTCTCCCTGTTTCTCTGTCTCCCTGCTCTCTTAAATGGCTTTGATGCCCTTCACAATGAAAGGTGCTGTAGCAAGTGTAGGCTATTACTATAAATTGCTCAAAGCTTAGATGAGGTGAGATTTGAAACTGCTGGTTCTCTTTCTTCTTACATATTCCATAACATATGCAGTAAGGAGCAGTCCTGAAGTGCAAAGGAGTCCAGGAAGGCTGGACATTCTTCAAAAAGGAGTTCTTAAAAGCACAAGAACAGGCTGTCCCCATGTGCCAAAAGACAAGCTGGTGGGGAAGAAGTCTGGCCTGGCTGAACAGACATCTTTGGCTGGAACTGGCTGGATGGCTGAGCCCAAAGAGTTGTGGTGAATGGAGTTAAATCCAGTTGGCAGCCAGTCACCAGTGGTGTTCCCCAGGGCTCAGTATTGGGGCCAGTTCTCTTTAATGTCTTTATCAATGATCTGGATGAGGGGATCAAGTACACCCTCAGTAAGTTTGCAGACAACATCAAGTTAGGTGGAGTGTTGATCTGCTTGAGGGTAGGAAGGCTCTACAGAGGGATCTGGACAGGCTGCATCCGTGGGCCAACAGCATCCTGGCTTGTGTCAGAAATAGTGTGGCCAGCAGGACTAGGGAAGTGATCATCCCCCTGTATTCAGCATTGGTGAGGCTGCACCTTGAGTACTGTGTTCAGTTTTGGGGCTACAAGACAGACATTGAGGTGCTGGAGTGTGTCCAAAGAAGGGCAATGAAGCTGGTCTAGAGCATAAATCTTACAAGGAGCAGCTGAGCGAGCAGGCTGCCCAGGGAAGTGGTTGAGTCACCATCCCTGGAGGTATTTAAAATGTGTAGATGTGGCACTTAGGGATATAGTTTATTGGTGGACTTGGCAATATTGGGTTTATGATTGGATTTGATGATCTTAAAGGTCTTTTCCAACCTAAACGATTCTATGAATCTATGATTATCTTGCAAAATGGAATGGACTTGTTGAAAATGGACCTAATTGAAAATGATCCAGTAAAAACATAATTTAGTGAGATAATGGCTGTGCTGCTTCTTATTCTTGTAGGTAGAAGAAGTTTTAAATTATTTTCTACCGAGTTAGTTGAAGCTCATGAACTATCCAGGGAAATGCTTTATTGACATAGTTGCAGCTTACAAGTGTCTATCAGTTCTCCTTTAGCCTTGAGGATAGTTTGCAGCTAACATGTTTTTAGCCTCTTTCCCTAATCCAGAGGTCATGTATAGAATTTCTTCTTTATGTTTGCCTGATTGTGGCTTCAGTTCACTGTGCCAGGTGACTCAACTTCCTTGCGTGGGTTGGAGTTCAAGCCTCCAGGTTGGAGTTCAAGCTTTGCCTCATCTCCAGCCTGTCAGCCCATCTGGCTTCCTCCAGACATGAGCTGGTATGGAAGCCCTAGGGAAGCTGGACTTGAAGCACAGCTCACATTACTAAGACAGTACAGTTATGCTATGAGAGGTTTACACACCTTGCCAATGGCAGAGTTTGTTTGCTCTTGAGAACTGGTTACCAAGAAACACTGTGTTGGCAAAGCTGAATCTGTAGTTTGCTTTGATTTATTAATTAGCTAGATTTGCATACTATCATTCCCTCTAGACAAGACAAAAGCTTGCTAAAAGTTCATTGTCTGCCATCAATATGCCTGTCATTTTTGATAAAGTAGTAAATAGCAAAATTAAGAAGAAATTAAGGGAAATCAAGGATCATTCAAAGGATAATTTCCATCAGCAGTGGTTTGGAGCTGTGGAATATTTTCCTAACAAAAACCAGACACTCAAAAAGGTAGATTATTTTAAGTTCACAATTGAACATAATACTGCTGAGTATGCAATAGAAAATTATCCTACAATACCAAGGGAATTAATTAGATAGTTCCTGTCCTGATAGGACAATGTTTTGAACTCAGTCTGCACTTCCTTTGCACAGATGTAACTAGGTACACAGATTACCAAACAGCATAAAGCCTGTCTTTGTCTATAAACAGGTAAAGAGACCTCAGCTGAGGCCAAAACCAGGCCTGAAATTCTGTAGAGATCTACAGCTCCTGAGTCTCCCTAGCTAAATCCAGATGCTTCTACCAAAAAGCAGATATGTTAGCATTGCCATCATCCTGCTCTTTGTCCCAGCTCTGTGTTCTTGTCTCCAGACAAGCACTCTTACTCCATCTCTTGGACCAGCCCAAGTGCTCAGCTCATATCACAAAATGAATCCCTTCTAGCAACTAAACTGATGGAAAGCTACTCTCTTTTTTTTTTCTTTTTTTTTTTCCTTTTTTCTTTTTTTCTTTTTCCCCTATAAGGATAGTTTTCTGCCAGTTTCACTCCTTGAACGGATTCACCACAGGGTCAGATGAGCATCACAGCTGGAACAAGGGAGAAGGAGGATTTCAATTTATCTCAATTTACATTGTCATGGAATTAAAGCCCCTGGTAGAAGCCTTGGTAGCCTGAGATTTCTTCTGTGGTCAGTGAGAAGGGAGAAGTAGCCTAAATCACTTTTTATATCACCCTAAATAGGACTTGATTTTTCTTTACTGTTGTAGAGAGATCTTGGAGATATGACCTTCTTCACTTAGGCACTATGGTTGTGTTATGAACTAAGTGAAAGAAGTAAACTTTGGAATAATGTAAAGTTTTCCAGTCCACCTTTTGTAAGTGCAGCTGTTATGACATTTCCCAGTTTCTGCTTCTTCCCAGACCCAATATTCCTGTTACAGAAACATAACTGTGCTCAGGGATGCATGTGGCAATATCTACATTTCTCATAACCAAAAGTACCCAGTATTTCAACTTACATTCCATTCTGACTGCAATAGTATGATGACTTATGTGTATATATTATCATGCTTTTGTGTGTATAACCAAATATTAATATAAATTTACCTGTGATTCTTCCATTCATTGTACAGAGAAAAGCCCAATAAACTTACTCACAAATCTCAGGTTATCTTGAACAGGAATATGCCATATGTGAGGGAAAGGACCGTTATGTAGTCCTTTTTATTCAAAGATTTGTAGTGCTTTGCGAAGGAAAATTTAGCACAGTCACATATGGGGAAGCTGAGATATTATAAGATTAAATTACTTGCCATTTGCTACCATGTAACGTAGCATCAGAGGCAAACATAATTCAGGTGCCCTTATTCCACTTGCTTTGGTTGCTGTCTTGCACGGGAGTCACTTTGCACTTACAATAACACAGTATGTATCCAGGGTACTGTTATGGATACTGTCATGGTACTGAAGTAGGCTGTCCTGCCTGTGTGATCTGGTCAGGCTGCACCAATTTAAACCCTAAAGATTACCAGCTGGGTTTTTTTAGAAGTGTCAATGAGCTCTGTACCCACTGGAGTTCTCTCAGGATTCTGTAGACAGCAGTAGGATTCAGCGATGCAGTCACAGGCAAATTTATGTTGCCTAAATGCACATAGCACTTAAAGGCATGTATTTCAAACAATCAGGAAGACTAGTAGGTGTACTGTCTTACCCACATCCAGGGAATCTAAATCCAGTACTTGAGCTGTGGCATGCCTGTACCTTCCTTACCCAGTTCTCTCTGCTGCCCCTTCTGCTCTGTCAGCCTGATCTGTCAGGGAACCAGCACACAGATTCCTCTATCCCTCTGTAATGCAGGCATGGTACATACAGTATCAGATCTCAGATTCACAGTGATATGAAAAAACTAAACAGAGGCTAAAGAGCCCATTTTTCAAGGCTATATACCTAGCTGGAGTACACTTGACCAGGTGATGTCTGAGGGGTTTCCTTATCTAGGACGTTGCCTTTCTCTCCTGAAAGCATCTTTTCAACAGTCAGTTTTGCTTTATCCTCACAAGAAAGAAAAAAAGGAGGAACACAGAGACACATGCATGGTCTTCATATAAATTAGTAATGCGTAGTCTTAATAAAAATCAGCATGTCCCACACTTCATCAGAAAGGTGCTTTACAAATTGCCCAGTAAGATTAATACCAGTTGCTGGTTTAATGAGACATCTAAATTTATCCCAGCTTCTTACATGACATTAGGATAGCTTTTACACCAGAGATAGTATTAGTCCATGACATTTTATATGAGTGCCATGGTGGTTTGTGCAAAACTAGCTCAAAGTGATAAAGCCTCCGTATAAATCAATGTCTCTTAATTTTACTGTCTCACCTAAATGGTAGTCTTGCATACCACTTGGGGAAAAGCCTCCTAATCACAGCATTTTGTCCATTTTTTTCTCTTTGAAATTTATAGAACCGTGTATATTCTAATGCTCAAGTCAAAGACATCTGTACTTTCTAATCCCCTGGAAATACATCATAGACTCACCTCAGGTCTAAGCACATCTCTCCCAATGGTTATCATAGTGTGGCCTCATATTAAATAAAGCACTCGTCTACAGTTCATTTCTGTACACTACAGGTGTCATCATAAGTAACTGCAACTCTGAAACGAAATAGAGACATTATATTCCATTCACTGTATTTGCTTGCTTGCTTAGTAATGCATAGAAAACCACATTTCCTGTTCATTCTCAGATTCATAGCTCAGAGTTTCGTTTATAGTAGGGGAGGGGATGAAGTTATGGTATGACTGAACTGGTGCCTCATTGTCATATTCAAGAAGAGGGTCTTGACTGTAGTCTGGTAAAGCCAAAGTGATGGGGATTCAGGATCTTTGTGCCCCAATGCTGGTGGGATTTAGCCCCACAACACAGTGTCTTTTTGGGAGTGCAATTTGCAGTAGCCCTCAGGATGTTCCAAAGTGGCACAGGCAAGCTGGTGGCTGCCAGGCCAAATCTCAGCTCTGGCATACTCTAGCCAGCCTCCTGCCTTTTCCCCAGAAGAAGAAGGGAAGAGCTGTGTGTCTAACAGATTAATATTTCCTCCTGTGTTAACCACCATTCTGTATCACTCTGAATTGAGAAATTGCTTCCAATGCCAAGGCCCAGCCCCTGTGGCTCTTGGGCTTGGCCCACCTGGTCAGTAGGTGATATCTGAGAGCCCAGCAGTAGTCCAGTGTCAGGAGAACATAAAGGCCTCATTTCCCTCCCTCCCTTCCCTGCCTGGCTGTAGCTGAGGAAGTGGGCACAGTCTTTAGCACTGGCATACAATTTCACAGCCCAATTACATGATGACTCAAGGGAATATGACTAGCGACTGTGATGTTTGCTATTTGGCATATCTGTCAAAGTCCTATAGATATTTCTTGGCGTTATTCCAGTTGCCTCCTTAATGTCTTATGACATGTGTTCCCGAAGAGGCTGGATTTTATGTTTACATCTCTCTGGCCAGAAAATGAGCACCAAAGCAGATATTCCAAACCTGAGTTTATTAAGCAGTGCAAGCCAAATACTTTAGAAATAATTTCGTTTCCATGCTTTATTTTCTCTACAGTGTCTCTTTTATGACAAACAGTGCTTGCTTTAAACAGGTGCAGAACTTGCAAGGGACCAAGAGGGCTGCAGTCCCTTGTTAACACACCCAATGCATCACACGCTTTAGCTACATCTCTGGTAGTAAATGTAATGTGTGCAGGAACGTTCCCAGATATTGATGCCAGCTGGCAAAGAATGTCTCATGCCTATGCTGGTTTATTCTTTTAGCTTCCAAAATGGGGTGCTGCATGCAAACTGCTTATTGAGAATAAGCAAAGCCCAGGAATAATTTGGGAAAGTGCTACATGGTGTGGGCCAAATGCCAGATGCCGTTCTAGCAATTGACTTTCAGTGCCCTTGGAATTTACCAGGTATGTTGGGATTTATTAGTAGAGGCAAAGTTTTTAGGGAAGAGTTTGCAACATTTCACAGCTCGTCATCTTCACCATCCCAACAGTGCTGCCTCCAGCTCTTATCAGTAAAAGCTGATCTCAATTAAAGGCCAGTGCTTTGACCATGTAAATCCATAGACCTGCATTGCACAAAGCAGTTTGCATTTCTGTATTATTTCTCTTCTTCACTATCTCCAGACAATGTTGATGTTGAAACAGGAAGTCCCTGCTTGTGGTTTGTCCTACATTACATGATGGATAAGTGTTCTTAGTGCATGACTGATGGCATTATCAGCATCAAGTTTCAGTTTGCCTTAACATGCTCATAATCACAGCCCTTTTCCATAAGAAAAAATTGTTTATTAAGAACATATAGCTTGGTCACAAGCCTCAGTCTTGTTTGTGTATTTTGAACATAAAGGTATGTAAAGAGTGTGTGTTACAAACATTAAAAGTAGTTGCTTTGGTGCAAATAAATAGATTCAATTCCCTTGAAGGGGCTTTTCAGTCTTCATTTTAAGGAGTTCCTTTGAATGAGTAGCTAGAGTCAAAATGAGATATTGTGGCTTCATTAACAGGATGTTTTTGATTGCCTGTGCTTGGGGATATTTTCTGAACAGGCGAGTTCTAGCAGAACTTTTTTTTTTTTTTTTTTTTTTTTATTAAGCAGAACTACCAGCTTTCTGTTTTGATTCTGTCAGCATAGGTATGGCAAGAGAATGAAAGGGGTTGCAGGGCATTTTAACCTAGAAACTATTTTATTATTCCTTCAAATACAGGAAGGAAGCACATCAGTTTGTATTGTCTGATTTATCTCTTTCATATTCCTGCCAAACTGCACTGAAACTCTTCTATTACTTCTGCACCTGCCCTGGTTTCAGCTGGGATAGAGTTAATTTTCTTCCTAGCAGCTGGTATAGTGCTGTGGTTTGGATTTAGGATGAGAATAACATTGATAACACACTGATATTTTGGTTGTTGCTAAGCAATGTTTACACTAAGTCAAGGACTTTTCAGCTTCTTATACTGCCCTGCCAGTGAGGAGGCTGGGGGTGCACAAGAAGCTGGCAGGGGACATGGCCAGGACAGCTGACCCCAACTGATCAAAGGGATATTCCATACCATATGGCATCATGCTCAGTATATAACTTGGGGGAAGCTGGCTGGGAGTTTAGTCTGTGGTTCAGGAACTAGCTGGGCATCAGTGGTCTGTGGGTGTTGAGCAACTGTGCATCACCTGTTTTGTATATTCTCTTATCATCATCATCACCACCATCTTCCTTTTCTGTCATATTAAACTGTTTTTATCTCAATCCATGAGTTTTACTTTTTTTTTCCCCAATTCTCTCCACCATCCCACTGGGGGAGCACGGATGAGTGAGTGAACGTCTGCCGTTGTTTTAGCTGCCTGCTGGGTTAAACCACACCACCACCCCCAGATCTCAGTGGGTCTAAGACCTGCAAGTCTAAGGTCTAATTTCCTAACATAGGCTTTTGGGTCAGATTCATTTTAGCATAAAAGCATTCTTCAGCAGTTTTAAGTGGCTAAAGAAAGGTACTGTCTGCGAAGCCAATGACATGCTCTTCCTGACCACTGCTAATTCACTGGGTTACTGTGAATCTATCATACAGGGACTGATGAGCCCAAGGCCATAGACATAAGCAAAGTAGCCTGTGGGTGGGGGCAGCAGACCATTGACAGCAGCAAATGGTCACATTCCAGCCATTTACTTTGGAATGCCTTTTGCCAGCCCCAGAAAGTGAGGTTGGTTCCTAATGCCAGCAGTAGGATAGAGATAGTGATGCTGCATGGAGTACTCCTTCCCAGCAGCACCAGTAATTACTGTGCTCCCTCTCTAGAGCCCAATCCTTCCAGCATCTCTAAGAGCGACTCACTACAGCTCTCAGGCCTAACTCTGTACAGTCCACAGTCTCCCCTTCCCATGCCTTCAGCAACCCAGCTGCTCACTGTTGAAGCCACAAAAATAAATAATGGCATTATTAAGTAATGACAGTGGAAGTAATGGCATTGCTGAGAAACCCTTCCTCCCTGCAAGCAGGCAGCAATACATGCATGCTTCTTCCATGTATTGGAGAGGCAACCACTTGGTAGTTGCTTTCATATCCATTTCACTGTTTCAAACTTCCTTGTATTTGGACATTTACAAGACATATTCTTCATAAAACACTCAAGAAACACAGGGATTGCTCCTTTTGTACATTATATGGGATGAGTGCTGAGGCCAGTTTTACTATTTGCACAAGGGAAACCAAACTACTGTGCTGTTCCACCTTGCTGTATTGAAGTGACTGGATGGAGCTACTGAGTCTCATTCTCAGCACCTGACTGTTCCTCTCTTCTGGCATGCTTCCTCCTGTGATTGCCAATTTGTTGCCCTCCTAGTATGAAGAGAGTAAACAGAAAAATTATTAACAGTGATGCTTTTCCAGAGTGTTTAATCAATGACTGTGTTTGTATAAAAGAAAGCACTGTGACAATACTACAGAGACACTGTAGCTTTTTTTATCACTTTGGGGGTAGTTTGGGCTGAGCATTGAAATGGTTAAGTGACTAAAAAGGTAGAAGTTGGTTTCAGGTTCTTCAGACTGAATTCAGTCTGCAGTGATTATTAAGCATGCTTGCCAAAAACCTTGCCTTGCCCTCCAAACTCATGCATCCTATTATACCTGCAGTCTGTAACTACTCTTTCTAAAGCTTCCAGCGTAGGAATTGCACCTGACAAATGGTGACAGATCGTCCCCATGAGGCGATCAAGAACTCGACTGGTATCAGTCTTTCACAGCACTGTCACTGAGAGGCAAAAATTGTTCACAGCTCTCAAGCCCTGTCTCAGCTCTCCTGGACAAAAACAACTGCAGGATGAAATAAGCTTTTTTGTGTTTATGTATTGTTTCAATTTACAAGAAAAACCCCTTTTCACTGCTCTGGCCATTTCCACAAGAACTGAAAATGACACTATATCAAGATAGATCTGTCAAGCAGAAAAAAATGCAGTGTAATAATAGACAGCGAGCACTATATTTAATTACATAGACACATCATAATCTGAAGCAAAATCAAAGCTGCCCAGTGAAGAAGTCTAACTGCTTCGCTTACTAAAGATTGAATAATGTCCATCAGATGTTAAATAGGATCCTGATGGCTTTTCTGAAATAGAGAACTGCCCATAGAGAGCAAAATTATAACTACCAGGCTCATTGTACATCAAAATTTAGCAACAATTTGGGGACAGTAACTTTTATTGAACGCAGGGACTGGGATCTGTGGTGAAGTGGTGATGACAGAGCTTTTTTAAATCCTGCCTGCCACCAGCTTGGGGTATAAACAATCACCTTGTCTTTTGGTTAGTAGGAAAAATATTTCCAGTCAGTAAGTAGATGGGGTTTTTGGAGGATGAATGATAAAGCACATCCAGAGCAGAAAGCTTGCAAGAAAATGGGAAGTTACTATCCAAGGAAGAGGTAGAAAATGAGAAGAAACTATTTTTAATACATATGAAACCAAGAGGCTTTTATATGCCTGAGTTATTATTAAAATCTGGCTGGATGTGATTACAGGGAGCTGTTGTTTCATGAATGATTTTTAATCCTGTTGGCTGAGTCAGACAGGGTGTAAATTTGCAACTCGATTTGTATGCAGATCACCCTGCTGCCTTGGTATTGATTTGAAAGATGCAGGATGAATGTTCTCTGCTTTATAAGGAAAGCATCTGAAAAAGAAAAAAAGATGCACTGAGTCCCAAGAGCTTTTTTAAACACTGCTGGATGGGAGTATCAGCATCTAGAGGAGACACTGGGTGTCATTCCAGGAACTGGAAGAAACTGTATCCAGGATGTTTCACCTTAAAAGTAGAGGTGCTAACATGTGGTATGATGTTTATGAATGTACAGACTAAGAGCACTAGACTAACCCATTTGTTTTTCACCTTTGAGGGCATTGGTTTGGCCCACAGTGCCTGTCACAGTGTAATGACCCAAACAAATCCCCTTTCTGAGATCCCTTTTAGCCACTTAATCTAGCACCTCCTCTTTTAAAACCTCAGCATGACCTCACACAAATGTAACCTCTCAATGACTCAGAGTGAAATGACAGAGGCAGAGTTCGCTGGCAAAAATAAAATGCGCTGGCTGATCTCATGGACTTAACAATACTGGAGCAGTAGAAGTGGGTAGTTCAGGGCAGGAATGCAGCTCATGGGAGAAATGTCAGAAATGATGGCAGGAAGGAGGAGTTCTGACTAGACATTTCTCAGGATCAACAGGACAGTTATTGGATTCTTATATGACAAGAACAATATGCTGCTCTTTCCTGCACACTGAATTTTGGGCAGTTATTTGTTAAAGTTTATTGTTCGGCTGAGATGAGACCATTAGTTGTGCCTGTCCTTAGAATATTGTCCTTTTAATGGAGCCTCTTAATTCCACAATAATCTCTTGGAGGCCAAGCACTCACCCTCCCTGTATAATTTTCAGGATATTCAATGGCAATACAAATTCTTTGCAAGAAGCTGGGGCTGGCTGTAGAGATTTCTCTCAGTCAGTGAAGGTGATGCATTGATCTTCCATCTGATATGCACTGTAAAATGAAGCAATAATGCCATTTTAACAGTTTTTAAACCATTAAAAATGTAGTGGGGGATTTCTCCACTATCTCTCTCCCAACAATTTGCAAAAGCTTTCTGTGGTTTCAGGGCTCCTGAATGTTTCACAGCTCTAAATTTTTCCTTCTCAGCTGCAAATCTGCTTGGAATATTTAACAAGCACTGAGGTAGGAACTTTAGGGATGTTGATGATACCTCTAGAAATTATCCTCAAATTTCCACATCCTCCCCTCAGAGATACATTGCTTGACATGGATACAGGCTGCCATAATTCAATATGACACACCAGATCAACCCATGTAGCCTTCACTGTCACATTAACACTCTAATTCTCAACAGTACTAACAAGTCACCTTTAGGGATGCAAATTAATTATATTCTTTTAAACTTTCCCCCCTCACTATTTCCATGGGTAAAATTCACACACTTCTTTCAACAGATGTTATCCTTCAGATGACCCAAACCATGGATGACAGTCAGTCTCCTTCTCTAGGCAAATTGTATTAAGCCTAGTACAAAAGCTCAGATTTGATACAGAGACTAGCAGACAAGGGGTTTGGATTATAACAGCAATGAAGGCAAGAGAGAGAAAAGCAGCAAAGAAGGAAGAAAAAATTCTCTAAGCAAGACCTTTTGAAGTTTGCTTTCAAACAATAAATAAACATTATTAAAGAGGAGACAGAAAAATGTAGAATCTTGCTTAGTAGAATAATATACTGACTATATACTGTATGTGGTTACAGGTGAAATCCTAGTATTCTCACCCATGGTAAATAATGTTTCTCTCACATGTGTGCCTTGGAAATCATGGCAAGTAAGGGTGGCCATGTCCATCCTGGGCTGTTCTACATTCTATGATTCCATGTTTTTCTGATTTTGCTCCTTTTTTCTTCATTCTGTTTTGCTGCAGAAAAAGTAGTTCTTGCACACAAGGTATGAATCCATCATGCTTCAAAACAGTTTGTCTGAACGCATTATTGTCAGGAGTCTGCTGGAAATGGGAGAGATGCAGGCAGTTTCTAATATACTGGGAGGGTCAGAAGCTTTCATTCATCCATGCCTATCTCTCTCCTCAACCTGCACATCTCAAGAGTGGGCACTGGTGTTGAAACCTGCATGTTTTGCATTCCCAGCATAGTTCCGCCATCAGGCAGCTGGTGGTAGGTAAATGTATATTTAAATGCTTTTAAGCACACACAGAAGACCACTTGAGAGAAATGGAAATCTTTATTCCAAGCATTGTAAATTCTCATACATGTCAATATTTCTAATGAAGAAATTGGGAAGAATCTAACATATACTTGGAACTACTACAGGCTTACTCCGTTCTCACAAATCAGCCCTCGTCTGAGTCTAGGATTGTTCTGTGCTTGCTGTGGTGGGTTAACCCTGGCGGAGGGCCAGGTGCCCACCAGAGCCACTCTATCACTCCCCTCCTTCATTAGACAGGGGAGAAAAGGTATAACGAAAAGCTTGTGGGTCGAGATAAGGACAGGGAGAGATCATTCTCTAATTATCATCACGAGCAAAACAGACCAAACTTAGAGAGGGAATTCATCTAATTTATTACTAAGCAAAACAGAGTAGAGGAATGAGAAATAAAACCAAATCTCAAAACACCTCCCCCCACCCCTCCCATCTTCCCGAGCTCAGCTTCACTCCCGGCTTCAACCTCCGCCCCCCACAGTGACACAGGGGGACGGGGAATGGGGGTTACAGTCAGTTCATCACATATTGTTTCTGCCGCTTCTTCATGCTCAGGGGGAGGACTCCTCTCATCGTTCCCCTGCTCCAGTGTGGGGTCCCTCTCACGGGAGACAGTCCTTCACGACCTTCTCCAACATGAGTCCTTCCCACGGGCTACAGTCCTTCACGAACTGCTCCAGCATGGGTCTCTTCCATGGGGTGCAGACCTTCAGGAGCAAACTGCTCCAGCGTGGGTCCCCCACAGGGTCACAAGTCCTGCCAGCAAACCTGCTCTGGTGTGGGCTCCTCTCTCCACGGGTCCACAGGTCCTGCCAGGAGCTTGCTCCAGCGCGGGCGTCCCACGGGGTCACAGCCTCCTTCAGGTGCCTCCACCTGCTCCAGCGTGGGGTCCTCCACGGGCTGCAGGTGGAATCTCTACACCCCCTCACCCTCCCTCCATGGGCTGCAGGGGTACAGCCTGCTTCACCGTGGTCTTCACCACAGGCTGCAGGGGAATCTTGCTCTGGTGCCTGGAGCACCTCCTCCCCCCTCCTTCTGCACTGACCTTGATGTCTGCAGAGTTTCTTACATCTTCTCACTCCTCTCTCTGGCTGCAAAAGCGCTCTCTAACTGTTTTTTCTCTTTCTTAAATATGTTATCACAGAGGCGCTGATTGGCTTGGCCTTGGCCAGCGGCGGGTCCATCTTGGAGCCGGCTGGCATTGGCTCTATCAGACACAGGGGAAGCTTCTAGCAGCTTCTCACAGAAGCCACCCCTGTAACCCCCCTGCTACCAAAACCTTGCCACGCAAAACCAACACACTTGCTTAAGTAGCTATTTGCCAGGTAGGTTACATTAAAATCATTAAGCTAGCAGTAGATATGTAAGTCAAAACTTACCGTCATTTCAACTAGATGAAGAAATGGATCATGACTTTTTGGAAGGATAGAATGAGCATGAGTAATGAGCAAATACAGACTTTATTTTTCACAGGTGTTAAATTATACTAGGGTTCTTAGCTCAGGGGTTAGACATCACTGTCTTCTAGATGACAATGGGTTGAGCAGTCTCATAGGATTTGCATAGGTGTTGGCTTCATATCCCCAGAGCCTCAAGTTATCTGTTAACTGGCAATTATTTCTTTATATGCAAATTTGCCATAGCTCCTTCACTGAAATACTCACCTGCTATCAGTTTTGAAGTCCTCAACTCTCCTACTGAGACTGCCAACAAGGCAGATGCATAGAGTGGTTGTTTTGTAATGTTCATGTTCACTGAGACCAGGTCATCACACCTTGTAGCCAGCACAGGTCACCAAGCCACAGAAATCTGTGTAGTTTCTCCAAAGATTAATAAAGAGTAAGTCTTTGCACCTTAATTTTTCCTCTATGTAAAATAAGGAGGGGGTTCATTTTTTCAGTTCTAAGCTCATTAGCATTAGGAAAATGGGGGTTTTTTACTACATCTCTTTCCCTTTCACCTTTACTAATTCATATGTCAAACCTCAGAAAAATAAGTCTGGCAACAGGGCACAAAAATAAAATATCAAACAAGGACATAGAGGAAGACATCCTCATGGACCACTTTAAAGAAACATTTGGTGAAAGTCATCTTATTGTGGCAATAGTCTTGTCTTGATTTGCGGTGAAATAGGAAGAAAAGGAGTCAAGTGAGTGTATGAAAATAAAGCACATCCTGACCTAATGGAAATACTTGTCCAGTTCCATTTTTCAGGATTCTTTGTTGTCTGTGCAACTGTTTGTATGAGCTTCATATGTAGTCCATCATTCATCCCAATAATTTTGTTCTGCTATGCATCTTTCCCTCCTTTTCACTTGCCAGCACTCATCTTTCCAAACACAAGCAAATTATACATTGAGACCTAGCAACATATTGAACTTAATAATTTTAGCTGTGTCCTGTAAACCATGATCCAACAGAATTAAGTCAGTCATTTTCAGGTAGAAAATTACACCTCTGTTGAAGGATGCATCAGGAAAATATCAATATCAGCCTTGAAAACAGTTACCAAAGTAAAAGCTATTTTAGTTGTAAAAAGATGAAGCAATTATTAATTTTATCTGTCCCTAATTTGTTTTAATAACTGCATCAGAGCCACATTAAAAGCTCAGACTTCAGACTATCATAACCAGCCAATGCAGATAGAAGTTTCTGATAAATGTCATATGAGTAATTAAGTTTATGCATGAATAATTTGTTATGTCATCTGGGGGAAATGTGGCATTTTTTGGATGACATGTAAAATTAAGTCCTGGAAGTCTCACAGTTCTATTCACAAATAGTTAGATGTGGTCTTTAGGCAAGCTTCTGACAGTTCCTTCCCTCATGGTTTCCTAAGCCTTTTTGGCAATTTCAGCTGTATGTAGAACTGTTCTGCAGATTCCAGCCATCACCTTCCATTGCTGTGTGGTGCTAAAAACAGAGCAGAAGGTCCTTTTGCAGTTAAGTGGGTATTTTTTTGTGGGGCTTTTTTGTGGGTATTTTATGTAGGGCTTGTTTTTGATCTCACATGTTCTAGCTTTAAGTCTTCTGGCTAGAGAAGAATATCTTCTCATACCCACTTTCCCAAGTGAGATCAGACACCAAATTTGTAAAGTGTTTATGTCTTATCTTTGTAAATGAAATGTAAATGTAAATGGTGTGTTTGTCTGAGGATGAACGATCCTCAGACTAGTTTTGTCGTAATGACTCATGATACTCTTTGTTTTACCTAATGATCTATACTGATGAGTTTCGTTCAATATGACTAAAGGTAGCTGAATCGTGTCCTCGCTCTGTGTGCATGTTCAGCAAACAGACAGATAGATATACAGTACTGTTTGTGATTCCACAGCTTGTTTAAAAAAACACTGTTTTAAAATTCCTATTTAATTGAAAGAAAATGGATATCGACCTCTATTAGCTTGATTGCATGTCAGGTTCTGCACTCAGTTTGAATTATTAGGAAATAGCCAAGGAAAATTGATTGTATTTTAAAGGTCCTGGGAGAAGTTTTACAGCTGCGCATTAGGAAATGGTGTTAAGCAAATGAGAACTAATTGTTTGCAGCAGCATTAGTAATTGTCCATTCTGCCTTACTTCTTCAAAGTGCATTAATTTTCTCTGAATGGGAGCAATAAACAAAAGTTTCAAAGTACTGTTAGCTGCTATGTAGGATTCACAGCAAGACACAATACAGTATTTCCAGCACTCAGAGAGTCATCTTGTTACACTGCAGATGTCAAGACCAAAGATATTGGAAGTCATGTATCACAAAACAAGTCATGAGCCAGACATGAGCACACTCACCAACTTTGGTTTTTAATACTGAAAAAGTTGTAGTCGAAAGCCAATGTGGTAGTCTCCAGTTGTGAACTACAAAAGAGCAAAACCCCTCTGCCACCCTCCAGCACTAGGCCTGAGGTGTCCTGGTAGAGCCAGGCAAATGCCAAGCCTTGCCACAGCAGCAGGTGCTGGAGGACCTGAAGGCTGCCATGCACCACCATAGTGCCAGGAACACATTCTCCAGGCATTGGGCTAGCACTGTCACTCCCTCACTGAAGGAAAAAAAAACCAAACCACCAGACAGAATACCATAGTGGCACCAAGGGAATTTTTAATTTACCTGAGCCTGAAATGGGTGATTGATGAGGTTCCTGTCTACATTATCCAGAGGGGGTCCTGTAATTCCATCAACTCTGTCCAGTTATGGTGACCAGCTTCTGACATGGGTGTTGTGTACAAGTTGGCCTTTGATTAGGAAAGCACCTGCCTTGGGTTTCACTGCTAACATCAGTGTTAACAGTCATGTTCATATAAAGACTTGGCATCATTTCTAATGATCATATGTCCCAGAAATAAAATTTCTCAAAATGCTGTTACCAGGTTAGCCAAGTGGTATTTTTGGTGTTATGGAAGCTCACTTACAGAACTGCCACTTTTTGGAGGGGATAGGAGCTCGTTACATGTGCAGCTCTGCACTGAAAGGTGTATGAAGAAACATAATCTGTGTGAGTGAGCTGCTAACAACCTGCCAGTATGAGCTAAAATACTTTCTGGAGCTGCTCCATGTAATTTTGTGCTTTGCAGTGCCTCTGTGAGAATACCACACATGAGCACAGTGGAGGTGAAGATGACTTTAATTTTAGTAGGACAGTTAGACAGCAGAACTTCAAAATTTCTACAATGTTAAGGCAAAGAGAAGGAAAGCTACAGAACAGTCATCCAAAATATGCATGTTTCTCCAGCCTTGTCATGGTTAATCTTTGTCTCTACCAATGTATATTCATCCTGCCTTTACACAATGTTGGAGTTTCATTCTTGTCCCGCACAGGAATCTGTACTAAGACTTGTGCCGCTGAAAGTACTCCTAAGTGAGCTAATAAAGAAGGTAAATAGTGAGGAGACAAAGTCTGCAGACAATACAAAGTTATTCAAGAGTGGACTAGACAATGAAGTTTTGCGGAAGGGTCTTGTGATACTATGCAACTGGGTTATAAAACAGCAAATTAAATTAAATTTTAAAAAATGCAAAGTAATGCATAAGGATGTTCTGATTTCAGCTGGGATAGAGTTTTCTTCCTAGCAGCTGGTGTAGTGCTGTGGTTTAGATTTAGGATGAAAAATAATATTGATAACACATTGCTATTTTGGTTGTTGTTAAACAGTGCTTACACTAAGTCAAGGACTTTTCAGCTTCTTATACCTCCCTGCCAGCGAGTAGGCTGGGGGTGCACAAGAAGCTGGGAGGGGACACGGCCAGGACAGCTGACCAAAGGTATATTCCATACCATATGACATCATGATCAGTATATAATCTAGGGGGAAAACTGGCCAGGGGGCTGCTGCCCAGGGACAGACTGGGCATCAGTCAGTTTTTGGTGAGCAATTGTTTTTCATTTGCATCACTTGTCTTCCTTGGGTTTTATTTCTCTCTCTTTCTGTTATTTTCCTTTTCATTACAATTTGTTGCTGTTATTGTTATATATTTTACCCTTTTCCCTGTCTCAAGACTAACTAAAATTTGCTATAACAACTTAAAAATTTGTTATAACAACTTAAAAAACAAACCTGGGCAAATTCTGAATATTTCTGCAAATGCAATCATGTTCTCTTCTGCCACGTGTGACAAAAAGAACTCGTTGTTTTTCATTCTCATGTCTACATTGCTACTCATGCCAGGAGACAAAACCATGTCTGGTCAGCAAAACTGTCCCTCAAACTACAGCCATATGTCATTCACCAAAAGGTTGAGGAATATCTTATATTCATTCAGAGGTATATATCAGAGCAATGCAAATTTCTTATCACTGTTTCCTTGCATTTGCCAAGAGTCAGCATGTCAAATAAATAATTTAGACTGGCTGAGGCGCCACAGGAAAACAAAGCCATCAGTCATCTCGGCTGCATTATTGATCACCAATAACAAGATACTTGCTAAGACAAATGGTTCTGTTATTATACTAGTGAATTTTAGTCTACCCTGACTAAATAAATCGTATTGAACTGTTTGTTGTTTTAAGATGTCCAAACACCTCTGTAATAATTTTTACCTTTCATTCTGTCCAGCCATCTATAGAATCTCTCTATTAATCTGTTGTTTGTTTGTCTTTTTCTAAGTATGGCTATATACTTACTTACGTTAAAAAGTTGGGTAAGGAATTTCATGTCTGTACATGTAGCTTTTATATCCACAAGATCTTCTTAGTTTGGATGCAGAGGAAAATGTGAACAAGGTGATAAGTCAGGCATTCCATCAGCTCTCGATACAAATGTTTTTCTGTTATCTTATAGTAATGGAGCCTGTCAGGTTCTTATATCTGGTGTTATGATATTATTATTTTTACTTTACAGATGGCTTTTTCTCCATTATCAACATGTAATTATTACAACAGCAGTGTCCAGAGGTTCTTAGCAGACCTATTCCATAGAAGTAGTTCAGTATCTCAGAAATATCCTCCTTCCTCTCATTTTCCTTACAGTATCTGATAATTCAGAATTTGACAGACCTATGCAAACTGCTGTGTGCTTTTCTGTCAGCTTCCTGGGTCATACTCTGGGGGAAGGTGAAGACATGTCTCCACAGTGAATCTAACCAGTTCTAAAGATACAGGGAGGAAGACTTGATCCTGAGCCTCTGAAGTGTCAAATGCTGTTTGCAAGATGCTGCGCTGTCACAGCAATCAAGAGACAAGTTCTCAGCACCTTGTGCATGTGTGGAAGAAAAATTTGCAGCCAAAGCATGGGCTGAGAATGGCTCTCGCAAATCCTAAATCCTGAGCTTCCCACATGATCTTTTTCCAAGACTTTTATAAGCTCTGGGTCTCATCTTCACCAGAATTTTTTAAACCCTGCCAGTTAACTTGGAGTAACTAGGTATTTAAAAGGATTAGTTTAGGCATTCTCCAGACATTTCATCAAAACTAAAGGCGTATGTGGGCTAATTTTAAATTACAGGCAGAAAGTTCCAAATATCACATTCCTAGGAGGAAAGTGATCTAAGAATGGAAGTGAATACAAGGGAAGTAAGAGAATATGCTGGGTGGAAGACAAGAACAACAAAAGCATTTCTAGGATTACAAAGTTTGCAAAACGTGAAGGTGGTTGAAGCAATGCTGATTCTATAGCTGAAAGCATTGTCCGTGACTTGCTGGCATTTTATTGCACAGAAAACTGAAAACAAGACTTCCATCACTGGTAGAAATGCATGCCAGGGTCTTTGGAGACTTACAAAAGTATAGAGAGACAGTGAAGGTAAACAAAAAACCCTTCAGTATTATGTGGGGTCTTGAAAGCTGCCATCACCTCAGGAACATGTTGTGCACCTCACTGGTGGGAAACAATAGTCACAAATAGTGCAGGTGTCACAAGAATCTCCCCTGTGATCAAATGACATTGCCACCTTGGATGGCTATATATAAATGACAAAACTAGAAGCACTAGGTCCAAAATCCCCAACAGTGAAAAGGTGAAGTGGATCACAGTCAGTAAAGATTGAGAACACCAAGCCCCAGGACATGACATAACCACAATTAAGGGTCTTACAACCATGTGACATCATAACACTTGCTGTTTTGGGGGACACTCCCTAGGCATTTCTGAGTCTAATTATATATTGTAGTTTAGAAGGTTTAACTATACGCCTGACATTCCATGTCATGCTTATCATCACTGTTTTGTTAAGTTTGAAGGAGGATGTAGAAATCTGCACCTGAAGGCTCGTGCAGGAGCCAGTTGCCATATCATTTAAGAGCTCACCTTAAGAATGCTAATCAGTCACAATTTGGGCTCTTGACAAAGCAGGTGACTGTTCAAAACTCCAATTTCCAGGAAGGGAGCTTATGTTAGGATTTTTTTTCATTAAATCCCCTATGCAGCAAAACTTAGATACATGCTGGTCTTAATTGGTAGAAAATGCTATAATCAAGTGGGTTTTGCCCTTTCAACTGATTATACAAATATCATCCTGGATTCTTACTACTGAGAGTCACTTAGCTGTCAATCATGGTGGCTCTGCAGAGCTACAGAGATGTAAAAACAGCTGAAAACATATTTGTTTGAAACTCAGGAGATGAGTCTCTGAAACTAGAAATACAAAGTGAGTAGTAATACAGAGTACATTTTAGATCTTGAAACACTTCAGACGGGTGATGAATGCTATTGTGATGTTAAAAACTGGTGTCTGTAAATTTTAACAGTATTTTGAGTTTTCTTAGAACTTTGAATTCTCTTTTACATATCAAAATTAAGAAGCACAGTTATAGCTGATATATGATTTTTAATTTGTTCAAAATGGATTATACACTCTTATCCTGTGGGTGACCCAGCTTGAGCAGTTTCTTCTTTCTCCTCATTAGAAATCTCTATGGAAAGCAGTGAGATTGCTACAGACAAAAAAAAAATCCTTGCCTGAAAAACTCTCCAGGTTTCCTTTCAAGAGATAACATTTATCCGTCTAAAACATCCTCAGTGGCCTTTTAGTGCTCTTGAAGTCAATGACTAAATTCCCATTGATTTCAGTGAACCTAGTGCTGCTAATTGATATTACTGAAAGATGTGTCCTGTTTCTAGAACATGGCTTCTTTTTCCTGCTATTATTACTTGTTAATATTCACTTTCAAATAATTTAAAGAAAAAAAATCCTTTTGAATGAAACTGAAAACAAACACAGAACTAAAAAAGCAATGGTGAGATTTCTGATTAAAGGGCTATGGTCAAATGTGACTAACATCAGGAGTTACCAAATCCCACATAGGAGTCTCAAGCATGGGTTTATTATCATACTTGTTACTATCCCCATCGTACAGATGACACCAAAAGTCAAATAGATTGGAGAGCTGACTGACATCCGTCAGGTAGGTCTTTGAAGAGAGCTTGGACTTTCTGATTTTTGTATAATGGGTATTTGCTATCCTGTGCAAAAACCAGGCTCAGTTGATACCCCTAGAACTAAGCAAGCTAATGTATTGTTAACCTTGTCTAAAGCTTTCTGTTCTTTCCCTTGGCCAAGCCCTTACACTCATCCACGCCGCTTTTCAAGATTTAGGAAAACATACTTGTCATATTTTTGTCTCTGTTTCTTCATCTCCATAAATCTCTACACTTCCAAGACAAGAATTCAAAGAGTCAAATTATGTTGACAGTTTCAAGCAACTATTTTGACCCACCTTGATGAAGTAGGTAAAAAAAGGTGAATATGTAGATACTATGATGAGTAGCTACCTCAGGTGAAGAGGTAACAAACTACACTACCTGTTGTAATAAGAACTCAAATGACTAGACGTGTAAATGCAAGCTGCAAATCCACAGATTCTTTCCTCTACTTCTTCAAAGAAGCATTCACTTTCATCTTGGCCAAAAAAATAATGCACTCCTCCCTCCTTTTGGAACATATTAGTTTTCTATGCCATACAACCTTATGAATTCTCAGGCTGACTAACACTCAATCTGCAAAGCACGGACATTGAAGATATTCATTTCACAACTGGAGGGACTCACTGAGAACCTGCTGCCAAATCATCAGCCCAGGTGATACTGCCTACTAACTGGCTTCCACCTTCTTCTAGAAGCAGGCAAACTGCTTCAGTACTATGTGGAAACAGGCTTTGAATTGCTTTGAGAACTTCTGAGATACAGAAAGGTGACCAACATTTGAAATTATATTAATATAGGTTACCTAATTTACAGATGATAGACAATGCATAAAGCCAACCTAAACATTGATTCAGGAAAGTGACCTATGTTGTCCTTTGATAGATAAACCTCCAGGGATGAAAGGACACTCTTTTCAAATTGTATTAGCGTAAACAGAAATACTGCTTTATGTTTCTCAGCACCCTGAAGCAGAGTTGTGTTCTGCTCCTAGCATTGCTCTCCTAAATGACACGAAAATTATCAGAAGGGGTGGATTATGTCTACAGAAATCAACCATAATAATGCCTATAGAGTCGCACTCATCCCCATTTCCTTATTTATATTTGCTAGCACCTTTCAAAAACTGATGGACAAATTGGCTTAGCAATCACTGGCCCTGCTTGGTGTGTCTTGATGGAAGCTGACAGTTGAAGTGATTTAGCTTTTGTTACAGCATAAAGACATTCCCTTTTTTCCTTTTCCTTCCAGGGGCTAATAGACCTTGTCATAAGCTATTACATCTTCTGATAAAAAAGAAGAAAAGAATAAAAACAACAAAAACACTCCCCCTCTCACTTCTCCTTTAGCACAAACACAAACCAATACTTACAGGTCATACACATCATGGAGGGCATTTCTTCTGGGTCTCTCAAGCTCATACAGACAATAATTAAGCTCTCATGTAAATCTAGCACCCAGGAAAAGAAAGCATGATGTTGTCAGGTGGGATCTTTTTCAGAGAAGACCAAACTTGTCTGGTTTTGCTGTGGTTGCACTGCTTTCTCCCTGTTTATGCCCAGAAAGGCAGGCAACATAGAGTGGTCATGGGTAATTTTCTTTTATTATTGTTTATTTATTACTTCAGGAAATTTGTGCGTCAGACAAGTCTGATTGAGGGCTTCTTCCCTCGTCTGAATCACTCTGTTTCATCAGCACCTTTTCTACTTTCTGAATCAGCCACCAATCAACACTCCCACATACTTTTAACTTTTCTTTTTGGAACTGAAATTCCCCATGAACGAAAAGGGAGACCAGATATTTTCTAAGGATAAGAAACGGTGAACAGTTCTCCAGTCGTTCTCACAGTCTTCCCTGTACTGTGCTTCTGCAATGTGTAAAATACTTCTCATGGGAAAATTTGGGTTGGCATCTTATGCTGCAGTTCGGGGAATTGCAGGCTTCTGTGCTGAAGGGGCTTCAGGAGCTCATGGATAATGCGTTGCTACAGCTACTGCTGGATATCTAAGAACTAAAGGCATCCTATTTGTTTTTAACCATACCTCCTCAAATCCTCTGTCCAATACACTCATTTAACCTGCTTGTTTGGTACATTTTGTAAGTTTCTCATGTCTTTATTACTACATGAAGGCAATTACCATCCAGGGATCCTGATCTGAACAATATCTAGGATGTTCTTTACATACTATTATTAGCAGCATTTTAATGCAATCAATAGAGAATAGTATTCTTAACATTGTATTCTCTCCTCCTGATCTTATTAAATGGTATGAAGATTCCAGCTTCAAATTACAAATTTATCTTGTGAAGGGAAAGGGGTTATAATAATACAATAAAGAAAGCTAACTCCTGAATTAATTTAAAAGACTGCAATAGAACCTCAGTGTTGAAAAGAAAAAGCTGATATGTATACATGCACTATGACTTGTTCATAAATTCTGAGACCTGGACCATAGCTGTACAGTATTCAGCTGAGGGTGCAGAAGTTGTGTTATGTAGTCTTAGAAAGACAATTAAGCGTTATTTGGAACTGACTTAAACAGTTCTGATGGTACATTAGGAATTCCATACATTCTGATAGTGGAGTAGGTAGAGAAAAGGCTGAGGAGTTCAGTTTTATGTTACCATTAGTCAGGTGTTGAGATGTGGTATCATATCACTGAATAGCCTTTGCTACAGGTGTGTGATAGAACATTAGCTGTCTTTAATGACCCACATCTAATAATCTCATGTGTCTACCTGTCAGCTTCAGTAAGAAAAAATAAAAAGTCCTCACAGGAATGATCTAATATTCTCATCCCCATTGCAATCTTGTGATCATTATAAGACCAGACTAACATCTTGCCCTTTGACCCTTTTTAGAGTCTAGAATCTTTGACATGAAAATTTTTATTACAGAATTTAGTGAAAGACAGGTACTTTCTGTCTTCCCAGAGCACAGCACTGTTCTTTGACAAATCTACTGATAGTCAAAACCTAGCCTTTTACATAGGCATCTATTTTCATAGAATCATAGAATTGTTTAGATTGGAAAAGACCTTTACAATCAAGTCCAACTGTTAACCTAGCACTGCCAAGTCCACCACTAAACCATGTCCCCTAGTGCCACATCTACACCTCTTTGAAATGCCTCCAGGGACGGTGACTCAACCACTTCCCTGGGCAGCCTGTTCCAATGCTTGACAACCCTTTTGGGGAACACATTTTTCCTCAGATCCAATCCAAACTACCCCTGGCACGACTGGAGGCCGTTTCCTCTTGACCTATCACTTGCTACTTGGGAAAAAAGGCACCCACCTTGCTACAACCTCCTTTCAGGGAGATGTAGAGAGCGAGAAGGTCTCCCCTCAGCCTCCTTTTCTCCAGGCTAAACAACTCCAGTTCCCTCAGCCGCTCCTCATAAGACTTGTGCTGTAGACCCTTCACCAACTTTGTTGCCCTCAATGTTTGTCTTGTAGTGAGGGGCCCACAACTGAACACAGTACTCAAGGTGCAGCCTCACCAGAGCCGAGTACAGGGAGACGACCACTTCCCTAGTCCTGCTGGCCACACTATTTCTGACACAAGCCAGGATGCAGTTGGCCTTCTTGGCCACCTGGGCACACTGCTGGCTCATGTTCAGCTGGTCGTCAACCAACACCCCCAGGTCCTTTTCCACCAGGCAGCTTTCCAGCCACTCTTCCCCAAGCCTGCAGCATTGCATGGGGCTGTTGTGACCCAGGTGCAGGACCTGGCACTGAGCCTTGTTGAACCTCATATAACTGGCCTCGGCCCACGGATCCAGCCTGTCCAGATCCCTCTGTAGCGCCTTCCTACCCTCAAGCAGATCAACACTCCCATCCAACTTGGTGTCATCTGCAAACTGACTGAGGGTACACTCGATCCCCTCATCCAGATCATTGATAAAGATATTAAACAGCTAAAGATATTTTTCATTACAAACGATGTAGTAAGACAAATTATATAGTAAGAGTACACAGAAGCATCAAATTAATATATGCTATTGACAGCATATATGATTCCTTCTACCTGGTAAAGGATGATCATGCAAAGGAAGTGGTACATCACTGCCATTTTTTTCTGCTCTATATTGCCCCTGCTTGTGAGAACCAAAATAAAAAGTAACTCACTGTAATAGTTTGCAGTGTGCCAATAGTTTTGAAGATTTTTCCAAATCTTCATATTCCTCAATAAAATCCCTGAAAGGGCTATTTCTCTGGACCAGAGCATAGACTGTTTCTCAGTGTCTCTTGTGTATGTATGATCAACGTGAAGCAAGCATTTGGCAAAACTGACAGTTAGGAGAATTAGATACAGCTATGATGGCAAATAGTATGGTACAATAGGAGTGGACATTGAAATAGTTGGTGCTAAAGTCCACGCTGTTCACTTATCAGTGGTTCCACTTCAGACTAGCTCTATCTAGTCTTGGCTGATAGCTTAAGTACCCATTAGTAGCTGGAGCACAGTAGGTACTCTTCTAGAGCACGTTGTCTGGTTTACCTCAGTCTGAACAGAAGCCATTTAATGAGTTCTAAGACATAAACAAAAATGCCATAATTGGGGACACCCAGGAGATCTACATCAAAGTCCTATCCTGACCAGAACTAAAGCTTTGACATACCTCTGGTTCTTCAATTAATACTGTCACTGTTTGTGCTCTTAACAATTATTTTCATTTCCTTAGAACAATTAAAAATATGTCCTTCTAATAGCATGGCAACTACTTACCTTTAAATGTTCTCCCCCTTCCTGGCTTCTGGAAAATTGCATTCTGGATAAATATCAATCTCCTCCAAGTAAATGGGCTTTTTGGAAATTCAGTGTTGTCAGTTCTCATAAAGTAAATACAGGTAGGCCAAAGCAGTCTTAGAAGGCAACTTGTCCATTCAGTAAGTAGTGCCCTTCTTCCAGATTTTATACAAAACAGATGTTTTCCAAGGGAAACACCATACAAATGTGGTAGAAAGCAGATGGCTGGAAGCCGTGAGTGGAATCTCATAGTATTTCACCCAAGAGTAGTTTTCATTTTTCCTTGAATGGCTGACCAATTGTAGACAGCCTACCAACGTTAGCTTCAGAATAAAGTTGAGCATTTGGTGAAGAATAGGGATAGCTACCTCAAAGCATGATTTCTTATTTGCATTTTGAGCGTTTGTCTCAATATGGACCAGAGTTGACTCCAGCTTTTTTGCTGGTGTTTATATAATCCCGGGTCTTGTTCACATGCACAAAACTGCCGATTTAAGTTAAGTAATGCTTAAAATTTGGTTGTCTTTGCTGAAGTTGTGTCAGCTAAAGCCCATTATCAAAACTTTAGTGACCTTCAAGTTTTTAATAAGGCAGGTGAGCTTTCCTTGTTTTCTACAGAGCTGCCTAGTTGAAATAGAAGTAACCGAGAAGAGCATATGCACTGCATCCTAACAGCACTGATACGTAAAAAGATTAAATGAAAAGAAAATGTAAACCTTGACTCATACCAAATACTAGGTTTTCAATGTCTCTCAAGACAAGAAGTCTCGCTTTGCCACAGTAAACAGCTGTGAACTTGCCGCAGAGGGATTGGACTACCTGGGATTTTCCCCTGTAATCCAGAATGGCATGGTACTATGTGGTCGGTAACTAAAAATTCAGGTGCAAAACTGCTTTGCTACTACATTAGTTAATGCTGAAGTGATATCCTGTGGTGTTCTCATAGTTTAACAGTTCCAAATATTTTCAAGCTATCATTTTGTAGTTGTAATTGTCTTCAGTGATGGACACTTTGAGAAATCTGATCAAGATAACAGGAACATTTCTGTATTGCCTTCACTTTGGACTGTCATTTCCGTTTCTCCTCTCTGATTCCTTGAGGTGATTCTTGCTCAAGAACTTTTGCAAACTGAATTGTCTGTGCTTATTTTTGAGAGCATACACATATGCTTTGTGCTTGTTTTACTTTGACCCACACACAAAAATTAGATCACAAATGATCCCTGGCATTCTAAACGAATTACTTATTGATCTATGAGTTGTTGTGTACAATTTCAGCCAATCCAAGAAGCTTCAGAATAAGAAGAAAAATAATAAATTGGTGTCAGTGGTGTATAAATTCAGAAAGATGAGTTAAAGAGTTTGTATTGATAATGGCTAAAACAGGAATTTAATTTTTTGAAAGTCTAAGATACCACCACAAGTTGATGATTAAGGATGAAATTACTTTCTTAAAGGAAGAGAGAAAAGATGCAGAATGCATAATATTGCTGATTTTAAGTGGAGTAGGAAGCCAATTCCATGCAAAACCATGATGCTGACTAAATTACGAACAGTAAAATTGTCAGAATGTTCTTGATTTCAGTTGCAGAGCATAGGCTTTAACCCTGTTGGGGTTGTGCAGGTGAACAGGAATATTACGTTGTTGGGGGTCTGTCTCCCTTCCTTGTCATTGCAGCTTTACAACTTGCATCTTACTTGTTTACTAGTGACCTCAGCTACATCTGCATGTTAAAACTCATCCTAATCCTGATTTCATTTTTACTGACTCCGTGCTATTCTAAATTTAGTGGAATTCCTGAATTAAAAATGCAACACATAAGCTAGGTATTTTCAGACTTACTTTTTAGACAAAAAATCTGAGTCCAAAATAAACTCATTAACTTATGGTTGCAACAAGGCAGTCTTGGAGCCAGATGATCAGCTTTATCTAGAAGCAGACCAAATGGGATTTATGGGACAGGTTCTCAGCTGCAGTCAGTGGAGTTGTAGACA
Organism: Balearica regulorum gibbericeps; assembly: GCF_011004875.1. Taxonomy (NCBI): domain Eukaryota; kingdom Metazoa; phylum Chordata; class Aves; order Gruiformes; family Gruidae; genus Balearica; species Balearica regulorum. Next base: position 46,481,433 of record NC_046188.1, on the reverse strand, counting down.
ATTCATACAGGCTGAAAAGTGTCCAGATTTCTGGTTCTGCCACTAAACATTGACTTGTAAATAATGAACATTCTCATGACACTAAGTCAAGTTTTAATAGAAGTTTTAATGAAAAAAGCTGCTGGCGTATAAGGTTTTTATTTGGCTGAAGAACATAAATAAGTCCTATACGTACAAATAAACAGCAAAAGTGATAGTAGGTTTGTCTGCACACTTTCCCCAGTGGGAGAAACATTGTGCCTGAAAAACAGAGAAGAGACAAAAGCAAATACTCTTGCAAAGATATTTGCATATTGTTATTAAACAGCCAACCTTTACATAATGAAGGGCATATTTACAGTGCTGCTCAAATTGATTGCTCTAAGGCTGGCTCTAAGGCTGTTTTATGATATTAAAATATTTATAAATAGCCTTTAATTCAGCTTCACCTCTGTCAGAAAACTCAATGGAAATCCTAATTACCATTTCTCTGCACAGATCAAAGGCAATCATATGTATGTATTGACATTCAACTAACACTATTCCCTAAAAGGTTCAATTGTTTAGCATGACTGCCCAATCATTAAATAAGGGCATAGGCTGGTTTTATAAATAATGCTGACTGTATTCAGAGTGTTATAGGACACACTTGAGTTGTACTATCTAGGTAAATGAAATTGCCTATACCCTCTCTACCACTGCCAGGTTTGAGATCAAATGGAATAATAGAAATTAATTTTTAGACCTGTCATCCAGGGTATATTTCACAAGCCTTGGCTTCATTAAATATAAATATATCCATAATTTGAACACAGTATTCCCTAATGCTATTGATTAAGCTGCACTCTTGAAACATGGTTCAGGCTCAGGTCTTTCTCTTTAATTCATAGAAGCATTCTCTGCATTTACCTTAGAAAATGAATAGTCATAGCTCAAGACTGATGGGCAACAGGACACACTGACAGATTTAATTTCCTCATGTGCCCAACCTTCTGTCTCTGCCGGGCATGTTTAATTTTGCCATGTTTGCTGTCAAAGAACCTTTTCGTGTTTGCTACTGGGCCTGCATTTTATGCGAAAAGAAAGAGGAAAAGGCACAGTGGAGTATTATCATAAACTAGCTTTTTGGATCCATACAGCCAGAGAAGAGAAAAGAAATGCTGCTATATCTTGTGTTCTTATAATCAGTGCATTGCCTCAGGCCAATAGTCTCTTGGGTACTTGAGACTTCCCCAAAATTCACTTGCTAAGCTTCTTACAGAACAAACATGATATAAGCTGTTACTAGTTCTGGAGGTGATCTCTACAACAATGCTTTTCTTTGTTTTATTGTGTTCTTTAAGCAGACTGATTTAATTCAAAGAGATTGAAACTGTAGGATTTTGATCATTATTCAAATCAGTGAGTAGAAAATTTGCTTTAAACTTTTAAAATTCTGTTATTATTGGGTCATTCCAGCTGATTTTCTAAAGGAAGAACATTTCTTGTATATGGCATTTTTTTTACTGACTCAGGAGGACATGCTAAATGTACAGGCATTGTTGTAAATAATTTAGAAAGTTCAATCTATAGTCATTCAATTCCTTAATTATCACGTTTAATTTGTTAGAAAATTATTAATTCTACATTTTTATTTAATATGTAATGATTATCTTACAATTTATGCCAAGCTGTATTTGAAAGGAAATTGAAATGCCATCAAAATCACGTTTTTATTTTTCATTTTGTTCTGAATCTAAGTGAAGTTGCTTTAGGCCTGACTTCATGCAAATCTTTCCAAACCACCAAGAAAGGTCTCTTAGTAGAGGAAGAAAGCATCATCTGTTATTAATGAATTGAAGAGATTGTTTCTAATCACCAGATCCTTTATCTTTCTAAAACTAGTTGATCTTCTCCTTTTTATAACCAGTCTTTATTCATGGGCTGGAAGAGGAAACATAATTTTCACCCTTTTAGCAAGTCTATCCAAATATCTGCTCTTAAATGGAATCAGTAATTCAAATAAACTTTTTGAATAATGTCTTCTTTTCTATACCACAGGAAGAGGCTACAGCCATTTCGACTGAGTTAGCAAGTCAATAAAGTGGATTTTCGGAATTTGACAATTTACTTCTACCAGCTTAGTAGTTTGATATGCATTAACACTATGATAGCAAACATACTACATTTTGTATTAGTATTTAATGTGTACCTTTAGTACAGCAATAAATTAAGTCTTCAGATAAGTTTTCATAACTTCATGATTAAATAGAAATTATTTTGATTTTTTTTAAATCTGAAAGTTTTTTAAATAATTACCTTTTATTTGGTCTGTCTTGAAGTGCTTCTCTTTTGGGGGGCAGTAAATCCGTAGAGCTCTGGGAATAATTCATATAAAGAATGACACAGATTTGATGTCACAGAGCCATTTATCAGGATTAATAGAGACAAAAGCCTCCTTTTACTTTCTTTTTAAAGACAACACAAACATAGGGGAGCAAATGTTTCTTCTTTCATGTTTCTTCCATTCTCACATATCATAAGTCAGTAACATACAAGATGGGAGCAACATACATGGGATTTGGAATCTAGCCTGGCTATGAAGATCTGACAGAAAAAATATTCTGCCTCCTGAAGTGAGCCAATTTGTTCTGACCTCCTTGACAGAGAGCAGATTTGGTACCCCACAGTCTCACTTTGAGTGTTACCTTCCGCCATACCCACCCATAAGTTTACACTGCCATCAGTTTTGAAATATGGTGCGGTGAGAACAATTTACAGTATTTGACAGGGTGCCACAAGCCATCTTAGCCTCTTTTTAATTTGCAGTTCAGAGGAAATGAGTTCTTACCACTGTTACCAGGCTGTAAAAGCCTTGCTTTGAATGACAAAAGCATGTCACAACAGTGCATGAGTAATGTGGAAATATTCTGCAAACTCTTACACTAGAGAAAAGAACTGGGGGTCTCAGAGCTGAGAGGGCAGCCTGTGACCCACACAGCATCTGAGGGCAATTCAGAGAAGTGCTGGAAAATACAGAGGATTAGAGATTCTTTGGAGCTTTTGAGTCTGGGTTAAAACACTTCTCTTTTTGCCAAACCTTTTTTCTCTTTTCAGGAGTGTTAGCCTTTCAAAGGCAGAAGGAAGAAGAATATTAAAATTTGCTAAGCAAGAAATTCTTTTAACATTTTCAGAGGGGAGAGTTATTTACTGATCCCAACTACTTTGAAGTCTGAAAAGATAAGCTTGAAACCTTGGTGAAATGCCTCATGTCTGCAGTAATTAGGTGTTTCTTCTTGACTGGAACCCAGAGTTACAGAGCTACCTTGAAAATATGCAGTATCAGAAAGAAAGTTAGCACACATATTTCACAATATAAAGATCAGATTTGTGCCAAGGACAGGACAAGGGCTCAGACAGAACCTTTGCTTTTCAAGGGCTAGGAGAGCATTGGCATAACAGTGCAGCAGTCATGAAAAAAAATCTCAGTGGTAGCAGTCTGTGGCACATGGAAGGAGAAACCAGGGAATCCAACAAAAAAGGAAAGTGTTTGTCTAAACAGAGCAGAACCACAACATAAAACAAATGTAATCACACTTTAAAGTTATATCCCAACAAGTACTTCTATGTCTCAGGTCATAGTTGAAGGGAACAGAAGGCAGCTTTGCTTGGTACATACCAAAATCAGTAATTATGAAGATCTGAGGGGTTTTTTTCTGGTTCTTCCACTGATTCAGTCTGAGATGCTGGACAAATTATTTCTTTAAATTCAGACAGTTCATAGAAAGGGGCAATAGTATTGTACCTAGCTGCTACACTGGACTCTCCAGATTAACTCACAGCTTATAAAGCACTTTGAGATGGCACTCAGTTGAAAAATGTTGTAGAAAGAAAGGGGTGTAAAATACGTAAGACTTCAGTGTGTTTGTCCTAGATTCTCAGTAATTAAAATTGGCAGTATATTTACTGTATGAGCATTGATAGAACTGCTCCAGCATATAATTAAAAAGAAAAGAGAAGCAACTTTGCCTGACAAATGCCTTAATAAGGCATGATTTCATTCCCACTGTGTCTGCTTTGTAATGACTATCGTTACAATGTAAGTAACTAATTGGTATCTGTGCAGAGATGTCTCTATTGGCACATTAGACATCTAGAAGAAAATATCTTATTTGCAAACAACAATAAAAATAGCAATGGAAAGACTTGTTTTTAATACCATACTGAATGCAGCCTGAACAAATGAAAAGTCTTGATGTGATTTAATATAATGCCAACAGTGAACACCACTGTAAATTATTTTTGCAACCTGCTCTCAGAGTCCCAAATTGCCTTTTTACTGTCTGCATTCCTAATGATGGTTGATACATCCCAGGGAAAAGAAAATACTGATCCCTTTTATCTTGATTTAGTTACTGGGATGGGTTCTTTTATATATTGAAGAGCAAGAAGAACAAAAAAAAATATTCTGCTTTTGCAATGTAATAATGTAAATACATTCTAAGAAAAGTAGAAATCACTGTTCATGAGTAGAAAGCTTTTACAGTGGTAATTTAACCTGGCTGGTATTTACTCTATAAAACTGTCCCTATGTCTGAAGCTGTGTTTACTAGAAAGATCAGACAACTTTTCTTGCCATTTTAGCTGGCTTGAAGGAGAGCAAACTGACAAAGTCACAAACTATCCTGTGCACAGAAGAGAAATGGTAAAGTTTTTAGAATACCTCTGAATTTGTAATGTTTAGAGTATTTCTTTCTATTTCTAAACATAGGAGGTTGAAGAAATAAATAGTATCATTCAAATGGAGACTAGAACAACTGTAGTCTATTTGTCAATTTTCTGACCTAAAAATTTGTTCATTTACATAATGATTAGTTCCACAATATGCTGTGCCAGTTGTACCTTACAGATATATATCATAGTGTTCTAAATGTCTGGGGTGGAAGGAATTTGATGAACATCTAAATTTTGCACATCATAATATATAGGTTTCTAGAATTTGGACTGGAATTTAATAGTAACAGATGTGAGGATTATGTCCTATGAACAAAATTTTTTTAGTTAATCACAACTACTTAAAGGCATATTTTCAGCTGGCTAAGTGACTTTTTGTGATGGAAGGTGCATCTGACTGCAGACAAAAGCACTTTTATGAAGTACCTGCATGAAGCAAGGAAGCATTCTGGAGACAAATCCCTACTTAATATTATGTTTGCCCACATAATGCAACACAATCCCAAGCTAAGATACTAGTTCTGAAGTACTATTAGTATATTGGCACAGTACTACACTGAAGCTAACTAGCCTTTTTCTTAGTTGGTATAACTAGTGCGATTCCAGTGCTGAAATAACACAGGCATACTGCTGTTCAGGGCTATCTCTAGCACGTTTGGATGGTGATGTGTTGCCTGATGTTGACTTGCCTTCACTACAGGTGACTGTCCCGGGAGATGTGGACAAGATGTGGATTGGGCTGCAGACTTACTTCCCCTTGTAGGCAAGTCCTAAATATATGGCATTGTATAGCTTCATCTGCATATAGCTTCATCAGTGTGTCTTTGAGATTTGTTTTGAGATGAGTTCTTGATGGCAAGGGCCAACTTCTGGACATGTAAAACCATAGCTATAAAACCAATAGGACCAAATCCCAAATGATGCTTTTGTGTCATGATTCAGTAATAATACAGCCATGATTATTCACATTAGGAATCTACTTCCAGGTTTTACATAGCAGAAGCCTATCAGGTAAGCCCTGCAGCTGTATGTTAGATTTACTTAAGGTAAAGTTCAACCCCATACTAGAGAGAACAGTAACATATATAACAGTGAACTACCCTAGGGCAGAAGTGGATTGAAACAGTGCTGAGATGTGAGCTAGAAATAGACCTTTCAGGTTCTATCAGGCTGTTTCTTCTTCTCTGCCAAAACAAGGTCATTCTCGTTCATACATTTTTCCACTGCCTACTCCTAAAATTTCTTAAGTGGGGCTTTTCACAAGAAATAAACTTTTCTTTTAACAGATATACTTACACAGTGGGCCATGGCTCTCTTACATCTTATTGTTATTCTGACAATGTTCAGTATGTCTGCTTAGGGGATGTCACTCTCCTTTGTGATTTCAAAGATATTTTACCATTCACTAATGCCCTTGGTAATAAAATTCTTCCCCTCAGAAGCTGTGAGTGCAGCAGCAGTTTAGTGTAAAGGAATGCAAGTATAGTATATATTACATATCTCCTGAAAAAGACATTAACAAAACCCCATTAAGTTTGCAAAGTCTAACACTCCAAAGTTAGGAAATACCAGAATTAAGGTTTCTGATCTTTTATTCAGATCCTCTCTGCATATGCCTTTACGATAGTGTTTAATTACAAGATTAAATGTTTCCCATAGGACCCCTGCCTCATTTAGTGTACCAATTGGATAGTACTTACTGAATGGTAGCTATTCAACTGTGCTTTTCATCTTCACCATTTATTGCACAATCTCCCATGCTTTATTTATTATATGCCATCCAATATCTTCACTGAATATAGAGTTAAAGGCCAATCTACTGTATTCATAATGTTGTGACTTAGGTCTTAGCGAATGCATTAATATCTATATCAGCTGTGTGAAGAAAGTTGCATTACCACTTCATTTTACACATGGGAAGCAAAGGCACAGGTGTGCTATTCTGAATTAGCCTTGGGTGTCCAACTCAACAAACACAGTGGTATTACAGAGTATTTAATGCTTAATGTCAATTTATCTGCCACTGACACCTGCTATACTTGCTAGTAATGCGCACTTCAGCAAATCAGTCACCAAGTATCAAATTAGGTACCCTTAAAATGAGAAAGCATCTGGAAGAAAGGGTAACTTACTTTAAGGAATAAAGGGTCCAGCCCACCTGTTGATAATCAAGTCTCCTTCCCTGTTGGAGCTAATGATCATAATCAAATGTCAGACACTCCATGTGGATAAATTATGCCAAGAGCAGGGAAAGAAGCTTTTGCAGGAGGGATGAAGGGAAGCAATAGCAGGTAGAAACTATAATGGGACAAAAAGGAGTGTTATGATAGGGATTCAATTCAGGATAAAGAATCAGTAATCTTGTAAATGTACATAAAATTCTTTTCGTGTAGTGTACTTATGATGAGAAAAATCAGAATTTTTTTTTTCTATTAAAAGATGAGGATGTTGTATCAGCTAGATTGTGAAACTGCAGACATACATGCATGAGGAACTATTGATTTTCTTTTCAAGTAGTTTGGCAAAATAACATACTAGTGGCTTCAAAGAGGGAGGGGCAGAAGAGGAGTTAAAAGCTGAGACCTCAGGAAGAAAATAAGAGCAATAATTGTGATAATGAATTGAGGATTATTTTTTAAACATTGTTGAAATGTATAATTGAAGAGAGGGAGGAAAATGTCCTTGTGTTACATACAATCACAGTTTAAGGCTGAAGCTTATCTGAGTTCATTCCTGAACTAGTCTGGCTATTTACATGTCTTTCCTTTTGGGACCTGAAATATGCAGTGAATGGTGTGACCTCAGGAGGCTATTTATAATTATTGGCTAATCTTAATAGCAGGTCCAAAGCATAACGGGATTCAACACCACAATGGGGTCTATTTATTCATCTGTGTTGTGATGTACCACCCAATGCTTAGTGATCATAAACCAAAATCTGACTTCCTAGCAATTTCCACTTCTCTCCGTCTGTGTTTTTGATACTAGTCTAAAATTCTGATGTTCAACTTTTCATTCATGAAGTCTCCCTTTCTTTGGCTACATGCCAGGTTGTAGGTCTCAGTGAGATCAAAGTAAAACTTCAAAGCAGTTGACGTTCAAATTTTTTTCAAGTATTAGTAAATGAGACTATATGATATTGTTCACTGTGCAGCCTGTTTGCCACAGGTCTAACTGGATTTATAATTCTCTGTGATCATATAAAAATCAGTGTGATAGCACTCAAAATGTGACAATACACTACTATTGGCATCTTACATCCTTTTCATTCATAGACATATTATACTTGAGTTATTGGTCTGAAAAGCCAGAGACAAAATTAATAGCTAATCTAAACATTTGCACTATTTTTGTATATGGGATGCTGTGCAAGATGAGGGCCAGAAAATTTTAACTCTCTGCTTGTAAACTGTTCAATTTAACACTGAGAGACCATCGCCCCTGGAGGAAATGTTCCCTGAACTACACTGTATGTTTTCATCTAAAACGCTGGTGACACCTACAGAAATCAAGACACAACTTGCTCTGGAATCAGCTCCTGAAGTAGAGTGCCAAACTGAATGTGATCTGCATGGGCAATAGTGTAGGCATTGCCACTTCCTGTATTCTTGGACAACATTTAGCCTCTTTGCCAAAATCTGAGTGAGCTATTAACCATGGTGGCCACTGTCAAGTGAACTGGCAAGCAGTAGAGAGATGTTAACTGAATGGTGTAACTGAATTATAGATACTAATCTTAGGTTCTTTTATTCTCCCATAGCAGAGACCCAGGCATTTGTGTGAACTTCAAAAGGCATACAAGCCTTAAGAACCCAACAGAGCCATATTTTCACATCATGCTTCACATGTCAAAAAATAATATAGAAGTTAAGCTTCTGTTCTTGTTCCAGCTTAAGGGAATGTTGCCACCTTTCAGGGGCAGCAAAAAGGCAGCATTTTCAACAGTTTTTAAAGATATAAGATTTAGTTTTACTTTATTTCTGAGAAAGTTCCCATTTTTGCATTGTTGATATACTCCTAAATTACTTCCACATGCTTGCGAAGTTTCCTAAATCTGCTCCTTCTTTTAGGCTATTATAGAGTATATCTACTTTTAGCTAGGTTTAGTCTCAGCAACTGCACTGGTAAAAACTGGACTTGCTAAAACTGGAGTAAGAAAAATCAGATACAGATAAAAGGAAATGCAAAAGGCAAAACAAAATTAAGTACACTCAAATTGCTGTCTAGTAGTTAATTACAATATGTAGTTGATACTTAGGCTTCCACACACTTTTACCAGATCTTTTATTGCCAAGTCATTTCTGGATATATTACAAAAGCTATGTCTTTCATTTACATGAGTAAAATGGTAGTATTCAGTATAAAAGTTCACACATGCCTAATGATTTGGTGTTCTTTAGATTTCAAACCTGAGTGTTTTCATAGAGGTACTTTCAAAAAAACCTTTATTTTACAGAAGAGAATACCAAATACTTGGTAAAAATGAAGCCCCTTGAAAGAATTTCAGATGCACCCCAAAGCCTGAAACAGTGCTAGTACCTACCTACTTTGCAAATGCAGAACAAAATACATCTTTCTGATGCAGTGTGAAGCAATTAATATTTGTTAAATGCTCAGAGAGCATATTTTCCTGTCCTCTTACCTACAAAACTGATTTGTTCTCAAGACTGAATAAATTACATCATTGTACTTTGGTGTACATGAAGTGCACTCCCAAGGCACGAGTACATCATTTCAGCAGCATACCATTTTCATTCAAAAAATGGAATGCGATTGAATTATGCAGTCAGATCCCAGAGTCCTTGGTAACATTTATCTTAGAAATGCTTTTTCTTATTCAAAGTCTTGTCTTTTCATGATTAAATAATACACTCATTTGTAGCCATAGGATGCCTGTCTCCAGGGACACTGCAGAATAGCTACAGTAGTTTCACCAGCTAGCAAACCTAAATACATCTGTGACAGGAAAAAAATACCGCACACTTGAGCTGTGACAGACAGAACAAATGTTCCCTAATTTTCTGTTGGAGAATTTGCAGTTTTCCACTTGAGTTGATGATGCTGAAATGAGGATTTTCACTATTTGAATATGACATAATTTATGAGGAAGACAGGCAGTAAATATATCAGCTGGAGTAGGTTTAAAATTAGTCCAAGCTCAAAAGGTTTAAAAAGTATCTTCTGTCTTTCCAGGCATTAACTAATTGGTATGGGCTTGGATAGGTCAATGATGAATGAATGACCACCTTGGGAAAGGGCTTTGCTTGGGAAGAGCGTGCTATTTCCTCTGATCAGAAAGAGGGTCTTCCCCTTCTGCTAATCCTTCCCCTTCTGCTACCCCTTCCCTTCCCTTCCCTCCCCTATGTGCTTTCTCTCTCTCCCTCCCTCTTTCTTATTATTGTTTCACCTGACATTTTTATTATATTTCCAGCCTCCTATTTCTTTTCAAGCACCCCTCCCTGAGACATTAGGTCTGAGACACAATGGAAGGTTTCATGGCAACACAGGACATTGCTTATATGTGTTCCTTTACGAAATATTTGTGCTTTTGTTGATTTGGTTGGACTTTCAGTCGGCAACTTCCATTTCAAATCCGACCTATGTTGGTAATAGTGTTACCACCAAAGGGCAAATTTGTCAGGAACATGCAGGATTGACAGTCTAGGATCAGTTCTTAGCAATCGAATGTGTACATCCCCTGCAATGTCATTACAGGGTGGGGGTTTTCATAGCAGAACTCTATACCAGAAAGACCAATGACAAGGAGTTCAATCTCACTTACAGTTCCTGTAGCTATTTACCTAAGTTCAGCCTAATGACCACCAGGATTGTACCTGTTGTACCAAGGACATGGCTGAAATTACGTGTTTCCAAGGAAAAAATCATGTCTTTTACAGACAACAGATGAAAAGATAAGCTGTTACGGTTTGGTTTTTTTCCCCCCTTAAAGATACGCACTGACACTGTGTTATCTCCAGCAGCAGGGCAGGGCTGACCTTAGCAGAGAAGTAGGCAACATATCAGAAGTGACTCATTGATTTTATGAAGCATTTCCCTTCACAGCTGTGACCTGTCAGCATAGGAGCTTTAAAAAAAAAATTATAATTAATTTTTCAAGACAGAGTCAGATGTCAGAAAACTCCCTACTTCTTGTGTTAAAACGTGATGTATTCTACAACCCATTTAGAATATCACACAACATTCAAGATGTGGTTAGTGATTTTTTTCTTTTATATCAAACAAAAAGAGTTATAACCTATGTTAAGTAAAATGCAGAGGGGTCAGATACCATGACAATGACTGTGTAAAACAGAGAAAGGGAGTGTAAGGCTTACCAGATTAGGTAGAGCATTTTCTGAGGAAAATATTTAATAAAGCTCCTGGATCACCTTCCGTCAGTGTATGGGGGCATTGAAGAGCCTCTCATTAGTTATGGCTTTCGTGAGGGGTACTACATCTAGTAACCAACATGTTTAGCCATATAGTCTAATCTTTCATAATAACCTTTCTGGACCTGTAAGCACTCCAGATGAGTCAGAAACTATGTCTTTTTTTTCTGGACTGTTTTAAATACTGAAAGACTAGAAGTCTGAAAAATGTGAGCTATCTTCATTAATGCTAGGGAAGGCGAACTTTCTTAGGTCTTCCTTACCCAACTAGTATATTGTTAGCAGAATATTGGAGTAAACTGGGTATTACTATGTCCCTAAATGTATAAACTGTTAGCTAGCAGTACATATTTCTATGGAGGCCTGTAACTTAACAGATATTGTGGCAAAGACTATAAGTATAGACTGTAAGTATATTCTGTGCATGCATATATACTCTCAACCTCAGAACAAAGGACTATTCCAAACAGGACCAGACACCAGTACTGAGAGGATATAGTATATCCTGAGTGACTGTAATGTCTGTGAAAGTTGATCTTTGAGCATTTTCCTCTTTAGTCAAGTGATTCTCCCACTCCTGGAGAAGGCCCTACCCACAGTTTTCCATATGCTGAATGTTTCAACACTTCTCACGTAAATTTGGAGAATGCAGTTCTCCTTTCAGCTAGCATAGTGATGGTAGGGAGCAGACAACCCACTGAAAGCTGGGTATTATTTACTTCTGAGACTTCTGTGAAAACTTGCCTTTCAAATGCTAAACCAACCTGAAGGTTTGCATATCTACCCCAGAATTTATCATCTCCTAGATCTGAGAAAAGTCTCTCTGTGGGTCAGTCCCATTTTTCCTGGACAGCACGTGCCAAATAATTCTTCTGATTCTTCCAATAAAGACTTTTAATTGCTTGAGACTTAATATAAGACTGTTAAAGCTCTGAGCTTGCCCAGTTTTGTGTACATTTTTGCACCAGTTTTGTGTACCTTTTTGTACCAATTTTGTATGTATTCCTATGTCAACTACATCATTGACTTTCTGTTTTGTTTTTCCATGAACTTCCTCTAGACTGAACCAATGCATTCCTACAGAACAACTTCATAAGCAAAGGTACAGTAACTTCTCCATAGTGACTGCATCTTCGCTAGCATTCAGAATATCATTACATCCTGGTGTTCTTAAATGAAGAGTTCATATCTGTCACTGCCTATTCTTGTGCTGTCATAGACAAGTCACGCAGCGGCTTTAGAAAGATGTGACAGATTTGAAAGTACTGGTGGGATTCTGCTATAACACGATTTCTGCAAGGTCTCTGTTCCAAGTCAGTGCTTTCATCCTCCAGTGTTGCCTAGCATCAGTGCAGGAATCCTTCTGCCTGCCTGCAAGGTAGCAGGCAGATTTTCATAATTCTTTTTATTATTCTCTTGCATCTGAAACAAATAATAGATGTTCTCTTTCCATTCCGGGAATCAGAGTGCAGTTAACTGTGGTTTGTAAGCTTCCGGCATATGATATTTAAAAGCCATTATTCATCTGTGAAGATGGTGGGCCAGCCCTCTAAACTTCACTAGTGGTTGTGTGTGATTTTGAGGAGGGGAGTCCTTTTTTCTTTTGCTAAATAGAAAGATGCTAAAGTTACTGTACAGTTAAATCCTCATTATATATGGTATTAATAAACGTGCCACTAGGACAGTCTGTTCTGTTAAGTAACTTCACTAATCTGAGCACATTATGCTGGATTTATACTGTAGAAGAAAATCTCTGGGGAAAGCAATGAAACAACCTAATGCAGAGAATCCAGATTTATTGTTGTCTCTGCTTTTGTGGCACAGAGAGAGGGAGAAGAAAATGTAAAGGAAGAGAATTTGCAGAATGACTGCAGTATGTTCTGTCGTTGGTAATGCAGATGATCTTTTCTGGATTCTTCCAGTATCCCTATGTTTCTAAACCATCCCTATTACATCATAGTTTCAAAATGATCCCCCCATGATAAAAAGGCTCATTTTAAAATGTCAGTAAATATGCATTGACATTCCAGGAGTATAAGGAGCGCTTTGGTGCCACAGGTCACGCACTTTCCCTGTCAATCATCCCTTAAAGGTCCCTGGCATACCCCTGAATTCTTCCAGGTGTCCCTCAGGAGGCAGAGAAAGGACTAGTGAAAGGTCTTTGCACGGAGGGCCTGCAAAATGCAAGGTGGTTCTCACAGGACCGCAGGTGATGTACACATTGAAACTCCTGGATATACTGGAATTTGAATTAAGGGACTCGGCATTAAAAAGTGCATTTCTACAACTTGGAACTGTTGGAAAATGTATTGTTAAAGTTTGCCTTGCCCAGGCATTCATGTGCAACACAGAGACAAATTTCTTACTGTGCTTTTACTGTATACGCAGCCTCTGTACAGTCAGACAGTATCAGCTCTGTACATTCATGTACTCCCAGATCGGATCTGTTCAGATTACATTACAGCTGAATCAGTACAGTAGGTACCTGTACAAAACATTATTAGTTGGCCACTTAAGAATACTGTCTATCACCAGATCACAAAGCAGGGCTCTACCATTTCAGTCAAGACAAAATTTCTTTTACAGTTGTTGCTTCCTGTAGTTATGTCTTCTTTATAGATTTCCAGATATCAGCTAATGCCATGGCCTGTCAGTTTAGATGCTGCAAAGAACTCATGGCTTCCAATTGTTCAAATTGTTATATTTCAGTAACTGTTACAATCCAAAGAAAAATATTCATACACTGAACTAAGAGAAGAAAGCAGTTTTTGTCTTGTCACAGCCTCTTCTCCTCTCATTTTCTGCTTTATCTCTTCATTTCATATTTCCAGCCTAACATCAAACCCTGAAACCTGTCGTCCCCAAGATTAAGATGTCGGCATGATGCATAACTCGCACTTCTGTAACAAAGTAGTTTTCCCTCTGCAATCAGCGTGACAGTGCTGAAGTTCTCTGTCAACATCCATGTGCACGCACACACCTAGGGACTTCAAGACTGAGCACATCATCCATAAAACTTGGAGCACTCAACAAATGAGTTCAAGTGAAAAGCAAGGGGAAAAAAAAGCAAAGGAATATTTAAGTACATTAGAAGCTCAAGAGGTATAGATTTGACAGGATGATCCAATTTCATGCTACACTAGTATAAATAGGTTCAATTTGACACACATTTGTATTAGAATGATCTTTTATTTTTCAGGATCAAATTTTAGTATCACGTGGATATTCAAACAAAATAACCTTGCTTTGACTTTAACCAAAATCCCTTTGGGGCAATGGGAGAGAGTCTTACAAGCAAGGCTATTGGTCCTGCTTTCATGTGACAGGGAAATACCAGTATATTTGTGTCTGTGCTTCCTCATTCAGCACAAAAATAATGCTATTTAAAGATTTGTATCTATCATCCTCCATTGACTGAAGAACCTCCAAAGTGTTTACTCCTCTCAATAGGGGCAAAAAATTAAAAAAAAAAAAAGAGATCTCCTGTTAGCTTTGACCTCTAGAAACTAGCCTTTAGTCAAAAACCTTACTGTCTCTTCTCTCATTAAAACCTAGCCCAGTGTTGCACATAGGAAGTAGCTAACAGTGCACAACAGTAAATTTTGTTGATCCCTTTCTTGAGTTTCTTCTTTTGATATTACCTGTTTAGTGATGTATAGGCTGAAAGTGCTTTGAAATGTCCCATGGTTATAGATTATGTAGAAGATGATCAGGTTACATGTGTATAGCCATAGAGATTGCATTAGCCACAAAACTAGAGTTGCACATGAATGGTATAATCTGTTTTATTTAAAATGAGCCTCATTGAGGCTTTAATGTATTTTATACCTTTCAGAAGAAAATGACAATATTTAAACTAAATTTTTCAGTTCATCAGAAACACAGTACAATACTCTTAGCTATTTACAGCTCTAGGTCTCAGCAGCTTCCAGGTGTACATGAACTATCCTGGAGTCACATGTTAGGAAAAAGGGAGGATCAAGCATCACAAACTTTAATCTGTTGATATTTTCCTTCTCATACTTATTATCTACTTAATGGATAAGTTCTCTAGGATAGTAGCTCTGTCTTTCTATTCATAAACACAGCAAGGAGCATGTAGCTCCCAGTTTGCTACATCCAGTAAGTGCTATTATTATACAAACAGCGGTATAAAGAAAAGAAACGTGGAAACATCATGTACTTGAACTTGAAAAGGACTCTTCTCATCAATCTTATGGAGACGCCATATAGTTTTAATCTTATATCAATTCTGCTCCTGTTCCTAGTCTTCTCATTTATGATTACCAGACTGTGGTGGATTGACCCTGGCTGAGGGCCAGGTGCCCACCAGAGCCGTTCTATCACTCCCCTCTTTCATTAGACAGGGGAGAAAAAGTACAACTAAAAGCTTATGGGTCAAGATAAGGACAGGGAGAGATCACTCACTAATTATCATCACAAGCAAACAAGACCGAACTTAAGAGAGGGAATTCATCTAATCTACTAATTACTAAGCAAAACAGAGTAGACGAATGAGAAATAAAACCAACTCTTAAAACACCTCCCCCCACCCCTCCCATCTTCCCGGGCTCAACTTCACTCCCGGCTTCAACCTCCGCCCCCCTCAGCAGCACAGGGGGACGGGGAATGGGGGTTACGGTCAGTTCATCACACGGTGTTTCTGCCGCTTCTTCATCCTCAGGGGGAGGACTCCTCTCATTGTTCCCCTGCTCCAGCATGGAGTCCCTCTCACGGGAGACAGTCCTTCACGAACTGCTCCAGCATGGTCTCTTCCATGGGGTGCAGACCTTCAGGAGCAAACTGCTCCAGCGTGGGTCCCCCATGGGGTCACAAGTCCTGCCAGCAAACCTGCTCTGGCGTGGGCTCCTCTCTCCACGGATCCACAGGTCCTGCCAGGAGCTTGCTCCAGCATGGTCTCTTCCATGGGGTGCAGACCTTCAGGAGCAAACTGCTCCAGCGTGGGTCCCCCATGGGGTCACAAGTCCTGCCAGCAAACCTGCTCTGGCGTGGGCTCCTCTCTCCACGGGTCCACAGGTCCTGCCAGGAGCTTGCTCCAGCGTGGGCTTCCCACGGGGCCACAGCCTCCTTCAGGTGCTTCCACCTGCTCCGGCATGGGGTCCTCCATGGGCTGCAGGTGGAATCGCTGCACCCCCTCATCCTTCCTCCATGGGCTGCAGGGGGACAGCCTGCTTCACCATGGTCTTCACCACGGGCTGCAAGGGGATCTCTGCTCCAGCGCCTGGAGCACCTCCTGCCCCTCCTTCTGCACTGACCTTGGTGTCTGCAGAGTTTCTTACATCTTCTCACTCCTCTCTCTGGCTGCAAAAGCGCTCTCTAACTGTTTTTTCTCTTTCTTAAATATGTTATCACAGAGGCGCTGATTGGCTTGGCCTTGGCCAGTGGTGGGTCCATCTTGGAGCTGGTTGGCATTGGCTCTATCAGGCACAGGGGAAGCTTCTAGCAGCTTCTCACAGAAGCCACCCCTGTAACCCCGCCTGCTACCAAAACCTTGCCACGCAAACCCAACACACAGTCAAAAGGGGATTCAGCACCTTCAGACACTATGAGGAAGCTCAGTAATGAGCTTAATAATCTTAACAAGAAGAGATCTTAGGAGAGACCATTAATCTGGTTTAATAGAAACTGATATTTTGAGTTGGTTTGCCAGTTAAAATTTTATCAAAGTAGAGCAAGATTTCATCAGTGATGTCAGCCAGTCTCATAGCTTCTTTATTAGATGTACAGATCCCTAAGAGCCAATCATTTTTCTCATCTCCAGATTCATCAGGCACAAAGTAAATCCAGATACTAGTCTTAAAACAACCCTCATTCTTTGCTCTTCCCATTCCTCCCCTGTGCTGCAACTATTTCTACTTTTCAAGCTTCCCATACTTTTCAATTTCCCAGACATTCTTCAGATAACTTCACCATCACTCCTTCCGTTCCATCAGTCTGAGACATTTTAGAAACTTAGAAATCCATCTTTTCCATCTGTAAGGCTTTAGCAAGTTGTCTATGACCACAACTCAAGAAATTTCTTTTGACTGAGCAATAAAAACATGCTTTCCTGAATCAAGCCACTAAGCCCTTTATAGATTATGATTTTATTAAGAGCCTGATCCTGATACCCTCTTTCTTATAGCAATAGAAATCTTAAGTATTTAGACTAGCCATAACTGTTCCTTGGGGAAAGCACTGTAGGATTTGAGAAAGGATAGAAGTAGATACTCTGACTTGACACCAACATCTGTCCTTACAATTTTTGAACAGTTTTCCCTTTTTTTGTTTCTGTGCATGCTTAGCCATCTCAGTGATCACATATTGCTGAAAATCTGTGGCACCAAAAAGTATTGAAAATAGCCTTTTGTGTACTCCTTGCTTTCATCCATTTGCTACTAGTCTGTTAGACTCTGAAGTAAACTCTTCAGAAAGAACAAAGTGTCCTCTGCTCTCTTCATACCTTTTTAGGTCATCCAGAGACTTAGTTTTGCCCTTGTTAAACTCTTTTCTATCAATCAGACGTATGTTCTTTGTAAAAGTGAGTTTAATGCCAGCTTGAGTGGCAGACTGACAGCCCTGCAGACTGATGCCCCTTGTTTATGCTCAGAAAAGTGCTGAACACCTGCACGACTGCAAACATTTCTCCCCACAGCCCTTCATCACCTCCGATGTGGAGAGGCCACCTCCAGACAGAAAGAACTCTGGTCTCTGTGGCCATTCACTGGCTGTCATTGAAGACACATTGGCAAGATTGCGTGAATGAAGCTTTTTTGCAAAGGAGTTCAATATTCAGGCCTGCCTGGTTCCTTTTGGCTCCTGATAAATACACTTCTGAATTCAAAAGCAAAAAAGAATGATAATGTGACCTCATCTTTATTGTGTAGTGTGAACAGCAATGTATTCTACAGCAACTTCTTCCACCTTGTACCAGTATAGTAAACCTATATTCTGCTGGTTTATTGTTGAACTACTAGCATTGCAAACACATCTAGATCTTATAGAATAAGCACCTTTTTCATCTTTGGAAGCTACATAATTCCTACATCTTGGAAGATCTTACCGTAGACCTCCCAGGGTTTGACTTGACTTGGTTAAGTTACAGAGAAGGCATAAAATACACCTGTGTTTGTTACTTACTTCAGACATCAGTTACTACTCTAAGAGCCTGTGTCAGGGTCAAACAATGAAAACCCTCTTCTTAATGACTTAGGTGATTCCTAGTATAAACTATTGCTTTGTAAATTAATATTGGAACTGCAGTGGATGAAAAAGCATCTTGTCAGCTGGCATCTTGATTAGCAAAGAGCAACCCGTTACTCATCATTCAGCCTACCGGAGTATTTCCAACACTGTCTTCTCTGACACCAAAGGGAACACAACGTAGCATGGCTCCACTCACTTTGCATAAATACCAAGCCTTGCAGCCCATGTAAAGAAATACAAAGTGACAGCAAATACATGGATAAGTCATAGGACTGGAACTCTGAAGATCTGGATTCTGAGCCTGACTCTTCTCAAGATTTCCTGTGTCATATTGGATACATCATTTTTACTCCTGTATACCTCATTGCTACAGCCGAGTTAAATTTGTCAGGTACCTTAAGGTATGTAGGCTAAATCCAAGAGTGCCTATAATTCTTACATGGAAGGTTCTTTGCATTTATAGAGAACTGATTTTCTTTTATCCATTTATGTTGTGGGAATGTTTTATATATATATATATATCTTTTAATATCTCATGAAATAAAAGCTTTCTAACATCTATTTTTTGGTGATGGACTACTAACAATTACATATATCATGTTTCTTTGTTGTTAATAAACTAATTTATGAGATCATCAGAGATGGAGAATTCCATTTCACAGATAATGCTTTGAAATACGATTTTGGGTTGACTCAAAACAAAAGTCCAAGTTGTTTAAATTCTCTCGGGAAGGGGCTAGAGCTGTGACCCCCATGGTCTTTATGGCACAGATTCCCTGGGATGTACAGCCTGTGGAAGGGCTCTGTGGGTTCAGCTGTCCCAGAAGCTGGAAGCCCTGGGAGCCCAGGCTGATAAGCAGCTGAGGGTGCTTGGATGCCACACTGCTCATGCTTTCAACTCTGATCAACCCACCGGATGGGAAGCTGAGGAATCAGGTGTTTAGGTCCCAGGGCACCAGACTGGAGATCTGACAGCATCATGGTGACATCACACGTCTGTCCCTTGAATGTTTCAATTTCAGAAAACTGGCAGATTCTGCCAAAATTATGTTTTACTGAAAACTTCTCAGCTACCTCTAGTTTCTGTAAGTGTTATACATATCAGCAGCTTGTTCTCCTGTGCATAGATATATAGAAGTTACAATGATAAATAAGAGGGAATTGAAAGAAGGCTAACGTGGAAAGACACTTTACAAATCCTAATTTATATGTTAAAACAGCTTCCCTCTAGTCATAAGGGTGTTACTCAGTAGGGACATAAAAGTGGACAGAAGATGGTTGTGATAGTGGTTGATTTAGTAGAAAAAGTAATTTTTCTCTACTGAAGCTGGCTAAGGCATTAGAAAGACATCTGACAATTTGGGTCTATCATCATTTAAAAAAAAAAACAACAACATAATTAGGCCTTACCAAAAGGAGAAGATTGGTATATTAGTCCCAAATTTATGATTGCTGGCTTCCTTCTGAAATATTGAAATATTCGGTAACAGATTGAATATATTCATCTTGAAAAAAATAATTTTAATTTTTAAATATTGTTGACACACATTAGATGTCACAGAAATCAAATATACACTAATTCAATGTGCAATGATTGATCCTCAGCTGGTAATATTCAGAGTAAACTTATTGGAGGCTTCATGAAAGTCTGCCTTTCAAAAGTGGAGATTCCAAGTCACAACACTCTTAGACCATACAGATGTCTCTCTATGGAAGTTCAGAATTCTGATTTAGATAGATAGAGGCAAAGGGACATTCGAGAAATTATTTGTATTGTCAATGTTTTTGTTGATGCATTTTGCCAGATCAGAGGCTGAAGTAACTCAATAAGTCAGGGCTCCTGACCTGTAACTTTGGTTTACTCACAGTGTGACTTCTTATATTGAAGAGCTAGTTTAAAATATTTGTGCTTTGTTTCTTTGTGTAAAAAGAAATTATGAAAATAGTCACCATACTGAAATGTTTGTTATGTGACTGTCTGAAATCAGAACATCTAAAACTGAAATTTCTAGAAACAGGAATTGCCATTGAAAAGCAAAATATTTTCAGGGGAAAATTAAAATATACTGATTCGGTTAGCTATTGAAAAAAAAATCCCAGATACAGTAGAACAGCAGGTAGTAGGAATATGAGCATAAGAAAACCATTGGAAGAAGCATATTTTGTTCTTGCAAGGTGGCCCCTTGGTTTTATATTATCACAACAAGGTCATGACGTGACAAATGTTGCTGCTTTGAAGCTCGATAGTGTGTGCAGGACTGTTCAGGCCAGTGGGTGAGCTGGCACAGGAGTAGCTGAGAGACAGGACTGGGCCAGCAGTCACCTCATCTGCAGATTGTTGCAGGGGAAGCAAACTGCTGAGGGTTCAGGGTTTGGTTTAGATGTGCACACTCCAAGCCACTCTAAATCTCCATGCACATTACTCAGTGAATTGCTTCTTGTTATTTTATTATATGAAGCAGCAGACTAGCACGTGCTTAAATTAATTAATTCCCCTACAATCTTTTTCAGGGTTTATGGATTTGTCATCAAGATTTCATGGCTGCTGTGATGAATTGCCATTAAGACATCATCCTCAAAAGAACAAAGACAGGCTTTCATACCTGAGCTATTTTGAAAATAAAAGGAGAATATAACTAAAGTGCAGTAGAAGTGACTGGTAGAAGAATATTTCTTACTGTGTCCAGAGATACTTCTTTTTCTAAACATTTTAAAGCTTGACTTCCCCTTTGACACAGAAATGAAGATACTACTCTGCATGTAATGCACGTGACATCACAGTCTTCAGTCACAGAGATCAGTGTATTCCTATACATCTCCCAGGCCTGAGGCAGCATTATCTTTAAAAATAAGCACAGGTCTGTAAGGGTGGATCTCTTGCAATCTAGCCCCAGCTTGAACATTTATTCCCTTTTATGTTTTTTGTCAACTCACCACCATTTGTTATGGCACATTTTCCCCAGCTATAAACAAGATTATATGACTGATGAATATCTAGACCAGTATTAGTTAATGTCTGAAAAGACAATGTTGTTTGCATCAGCATTACACATTGTTCATACCAGCATTACAGCTTCACTATAGAAAAAGCAGCTAGATCATAAAGGAGCAGCTTTTTAATAGCTATGGAAATTAGCAAGTATGGTGTGAAACATTATTTTAGTTCCATGAAGGATGAATGAGTTAGTGTTTAAGTCAGGACTGTCCAGTCCCCAAACAAACCCACACAAAGAAGTAAAGCAAGCATCCTCTGCAAGATCAGTTGCCTTTATAGCTTCCAAGTTGTTGCTTTCAGACTTATTTTCAGCAATTTTTTTCCCTTTACGACTTTCTTGTTTTATACCTTTCATTGAAGGAGACAAAAAATAATTCTGAGAGGTATAGAATTATAGAATGGGATTGTACTGGTATGGAAATACAGGCTGTTTCAGCTGCAGGAATATTCTGTATTTAATGGGTCAACTGGGTAGTAGTTAGCAGCAAATTACAGCATTCCCACCCTGTCTCTGGGGATGAAGCTACGTAGCAATTCTAGCTGAGGCATACTGAGACAGTATTCTGTTTTATAAAAACAGTTAATTTGTTAAACTGAATCATCTTTGTGATTGCCACAAAATCTCATGTGGAAAAACTTGTATTCACAAAAATTTGGGAAGTGGTTGTTCTTTATAATATCTATATTCACATTGAGCATCAGTAATCACTGCCCATTGTTTTTTCTCTGATGTATGTTATTCTTGCAGTGATGTCACAGGCAAGGAAAAAAACCAAAGAGGTTTAGGTGACAATCATGTGCCTTGATTACTTATTAGAAGATAATAAAGTTCTTGAGCAGCTCCTAAGATGAAAACAATTTGTTCCCACTGTCATTTGTTAATAGTAGACATATATAGATAAAATCACAGTAGAGATAGTCAGGAACACTGTGGAACATACAATAGTTTGTTATTGTGATGCTGCTTTTAGGCATTTGCATGCACAAATGTATCGAATGCTCAGAACTGCTGAGAAAGAGAATGCATTGATAATATTATTATTAGCATATCATTCTTGCTGTAATAAAAAGAGGAATAGGTCTGGGTCAGGTTCCACTGTGCTTGTTGCTATTCATACTCAGGTTTACAATCCAGTAAAAGGTATATTTGCTTGCTAGATACAGAATTAGATACATCCAGTGATTTAATGTTTTCATACTGCTTGTTAATTCAGAGCTTCACACTATTTGCTAGTTGAAGAGCATGCTGTTGATGGTTTGAATGTGGTCACTGGATTTTTTGTTTAGAAGGATGGTAAATAAAGCTTAAAAAAAGAACACAAAGAATGAAACTAGTTTTACAGTTTTCCAGGGTTCCAAACTGAAAAATAACAAGAAAAATGTTAGTCAAACAAGAAGACAAAACCAATTGTGTTTACAATGTTTTATTACAAAGTCCTACAGCTTGACACATTTAATTTAATATTCTTTAACTAGGGAAAAGAGAAGATGTGCATGACAATATTATGCATGGGAAGTGGTTTTGCATTACTTTCAAATAATTATTACTGAGAGGAGAAGGGAGAAATGAGAGAAGACAGTCCAAGCTTTTTACATTATTTGTTTTGTTAATGTAGTGTTCCTAAACTAGAAAGAGAAACGAAGAGAAAGAAAACAGACAATTTCTTTGGCTTTCAAGTGATACATTCTGTAAGAAAAGCCTGAGACTCTGTGTGCTCTGTCACAATAGCTATTCTACAGACAGGCTTACCAAATCAAACTCTGTGTCAAGGTGGAGAGATTACCTTGACTACTGATGTTGGGAGATAACCATCACCAGGGTGACAGAAGCAAAGAGAGAAAGAGAGCAAATGCAAGGATAATAAGCTACGTGCATGTAGAGGAACTTCATCTTTCTATACATAGGAAATGAGTTTGCACTTTCTCTCCCAAAGCATTTCTCTCTTTTGTCCAGAGGAACAATCCTGCATTCCCTAGGTGTCTCTGCAGTATGTCTTACAGAAAGAGTTATGATAACACAGTATGGGAAGCAGCCCAGTGTGTGGAAAGAGTCGCAGGGTCACACACAGATCAAGCCACTCTGAATGGGGGAACTGCTGACTGGTTACAGTGGGTCTCCACAACTTCTCGCCATTATCTTTGGAAACAGTACAGTTGTAAAGATCTGTTACAGTAGACTGATAGTTCTTATCTTCCACTTGGTCTGTATTGCATGTTCATAGCAGAAATTGAATAGCAATTCCAGAATTTTCAAATTCAGTTGTGTGGTAGATTAATGGAGAACAAGGCAGAAAGGGAAAGCAACAAGGAAAGCAGGTGATGCCAGTGGCATATTATCTGGGTATCACTAGAGCCAGGAACACTGCTCTTATCTACCCAGCCTTCCCCTATAAGATTTCTTACCTCTGGTAGTCACTGGCAACAACTGATGGATAGAAAAAGGATGGACAAAGCATTGCCTCCCAGTGTTTTCTCAGTAGGTCTTTAAACTAGGTTTTCAGAACACCACCACCTAGCTTATGCTAGCAGGGCTCTTTTGCCACCTGAAGCAGGACTCTTTTGCCAGCTGGCACTACAGCAGGGAGAGTACTGGTAGGAATTTTCAACTAAAAAAAAAAAGGTTACAATAGGACATCCAAGAGGAACAGGTCAAATCTTGACCGCTTTCCACTAGTAAAATTCCCATTGAAAACTGATAATTTCACCTCAGTAAAGGTCATATAGCTCAGGGCAGAGAATAATAAAGATGCAGAGAGACACAGACACAGACATATAGGTGGAAAGCTAGTATGCACATCTACTTTTCCAAGAAGAATGACAGGTTGTACAGGAGGAAGAAAACATTTCTGTGATGTAGATTTACATTTCTGTCCTGCTAATAAATGGGCCAATGAAACAGCTGACTGCTCCCCTATTGCAGATGTGGGAGTTATTTACTTTCTAATCCTTTCCTTTTTAGCCCTGGCTGGACAAGAATGAAAATCCCTGGCATTAGGTATTAGAAGAGATGGAGAAAGCACAGGAACCAATTTACAGTGTTTCACTTGACTAGTTTTCTTCATTTGACTCCTATTAGGTCTGATAATGTATCCTCACCATTAATCAGCTAGGAAGAGAAGAGGCAATGCCTGGTTTTTCACGTGCATAGGAGGAGGTGTGTATACCACAGCAATCTCATTGGAAAAAGAAGGTCAATACCTTGAAGCGTCTCCTTCAGGACTTACAAGGCACAAAGGCACTGACCCTGAGCACTGAGACAGCTGCCAGCAGTCACAGAAGGTTTTGAAGTAATGTCTGAAATAAATATTTTTGAGTTAGTGGTACCTTCAGTATAAACTCTATGGAACAAATCAATCCCTGCTGTAATCCCATTAGAAGCAGTGGGACCAAATGGACTGTGGAGGCAGCTGATATTTTTAGAGGTGAACTTCTTCCAAGTAGTAAGATTCCCAGCACAAAACCACAGCCACAGCAATCTAATACCTGCTGTGGTCATAACAGCAACTACTTCTGGAGAATTGGTGTTCTGCCTGTTCCTACCTGCTCCTGAGAAGAAGAAACAGGCTCTGGGCTGAACAGCCCCTGAGCCTTTGTCTCTTCTGTCTTGCACTATAAAAACCACATTATTTCCTCTGATGGCCCTATGCAGATATCAGACCTTCATCAGTATGGAGCTTGTATAATATTTCTGCATGTTATGCCAGTCACTAGTCAAGCTTGACAGCTTCTCATTGCTGGATCATTACACAGAAGTGTAAAAAAAAATACAAAAGGTGTTGGTTGATTTCCATGAGATTTGATGTAAATGCTTCATCACTAATGTATTTTAAAAGTGTAGTCAGTAAATTGCAGTAGAGTTGGTTTCCATAGCAATGATGTCGACAGCAATGTCATTGAAATTTGAGATTTTGTCACAGAAAAATAACGATGTCCATAATGAATCAGAACAAAAGTCCAGCCAGCCCAGTATCTTATTTCCACCAGTGGCCTAGACAGATGCCTAGGGCAGAATATAAGAGCAGGGCAAGTGCAATATAATGTATACCAGAGGTACAGTAGCAGTATCCAGGGGGCTGCAGCTGAGAAACTTTCTGAGTTTGGGATGGCATCTTTGTTTTCAATGGTCCTTGATGGATTTTTCTTCCATGAGTTTATTCTATTGCTTTCTAAGCCTGTTTAATTTTCTGCACCAGCTGTTTCTCTGTCTGGCACTTCCCTGCACTTGAAAAATCTTTACCAATATATACATATCAGGAAAGAGATAGGTAAGCCAAAACTCAAGGTTAGGTCTTTTCCAAGACTCCTGAGACCAAATTTAAGCTTTTTCTTTTGCTAGCAGTTAAAAGCTGGTGTAACAGACTTGCCAGAAATTCTTCTCTCTGGTTACTAATTGAACTATGAGCCATCAGACCTGAGCTAGGGCAGCCCAAATACCCCCTGAATGCTAAGCTAACTCATGGGAATAGTCTGCATTTCGGTTATTCCCAGCAGCTCTAAGCCCCTTGAGGAGGAACAAATAAGGCTTCATGTTGAACTGGACCCTGGCGATGCACAAATCTTCTCCCTTAGGACTGGTACCCATCTGATCCAAATAGGGGGCTACAAAAGATTTACACCTTCTCTGCTTCGTTCCTGCTACCCCTTACACCTGAGCCAAGTTGAAAGGAGATTATAGCACAGAATCTGGGGCCTGGGTCTAATTCAGTGTTTGCTTTCCATCACTCACTAGTCCTGTTTCATTAAGAACTCACATTAGTTCCTACCTATTTAGAGAAAGAATTGTATTTTCAACAGCTGTATTTTAGCCAGGGGAAGCCCTGAGAAACCATATGGAGCCTATTAGTTGGGACAAAATATCACAGAAAGATCCTAAATTTAAATACTTTGTAATGTGGTAACTGAAAAAAAGAGAAAAGCAAAAAAACCCACCACAAACAAACAAAAACCACCAACCTAATTTACTCTTTGCCCAGTGCAGAAATATTCCACTTTAAGGGAAAGTGTGCCAGCATCTTGTGAGTCTGGCCCTCACTCTGCTGGAGTGGGCAGCTGAATCTGTGTAGGGGGATGTTGCTTCACTAGATTCTAGCTAAAAAGCACACTCTAAAACTGCAGCATGTTTCCCCAGCAAAGCTGATCTGGGAATGTGCTCATAGTGATTAATTCAAAGTGTTCTTCCTGTGCTTTGTTCCTGGCTGTTTCAGTGTAAGCACATAATATCTGTGAATGTCTCTACTAATACTGACTCTTCAGCAAAGGATCAATAAAACAAACTACAGCCCAAGGGCTGTGCCCTGCAAGAATTCACTGCCCAGTGTTTGCAGTGGATTTTACCATCTAAACTACCTGGAGTGTTACCCATTTCTGAGTGAGTGGCTGCAACTTTTTAAATGGGTGAATGAATAATAAATAACAAATATAAAGTAATGAAAACAAATGTCAAGTATTCTTATTCACCTACATTCACCCTCTCTCATCTACCAGTTTGGTCTGCATACAAGGAATCTTTTCCTAAAATACTCTTGTGAACAGTCCTGAGCTGATGCATATATATGAAGAATTTCAGTCTCAGAGGAGAATATTCCAGTAAAATATTTGTGTGACTGAAATATGTTAAAACAGAAACTATTTTACTACTCCAGTAGTATGGCTTGAGAGTGAATCCTAGGAATAGATGGCTGGATGGGACTTTCATTTTGGAGGATCTGGATAGCTAATGTTAGGAAGCCAGGCTCACATAGGTTTGCTCCATTGTTATCCTTTGGTACAGTTAACTCTTGAGATGTGAACTTAAAAATTCTGCTGATGTCAAATAAATCATCTTTACCAGGCCTCAGCATCCAAACTTATGTGCCTTCCCTGGTTATTGGAAGGTTACCGAGAAAATGAGGCAGACTCTGTAAGATTAGCCACGGTACTGCTGCTTTAATGTGCTCCTCTCCCTCATGAGAGAGAAGATGGCATCATCTGAGGTAATTGTGATTATTCATGAGAAAAAATTACTCAAAAGTTACTGCACTAGCCTAGGTCTTCACATATTTTTACAGAGCTTCCTGATAGATCAAGCTTCTATTTCCAGTAGCACTGGGTGAATAGATATATTTCAACTGTTGTGTGCTCAGATGATGTGGTAACAAGGCTAGATAAATACCTACTATAAAGAGAGGCAAAGCCTTCTCCCTTTTTGCCTCACCACAATCATTCCTTCCATGTTACTGCAAAGACTGCTATGATGATTTAGGCTGCATTGCCTATAAGAGATAATGTTTGAGGGGCTCTTTTTTATTTATAACTCTGATTTTTATAACTTTTTCCTTTCAAAGATTCTCACATTTACTTCAGATTTCAGAGAGCTTGACTCACAGCTACAGTCTCATAGGACAAAGGTCATCAGTTTAATTTCTCCTGGTAGTGTCTGTAGACATTCCAAAAATACAAAGCATCGTGCAAGCAAACGTTCCATTCAAAGACAAATCATTGAATCAAATTTAAAAAAAATAAACCAACAACAAAACAAAACACAGAAACATCCATGCCACTTGTGAAGTTCAAGTATGAAAGTCCTGTGATTAGAAGTAGAAATTGTTCAATGCTTTGGTCTCAGTCTCCTTGTGAGTAAACAGTAATAAAATCATTCTGCTTTTATGATGCACAGGAGGACACATTAGGGTCTGGTGCAAAAGACTTTCAATTTTTAATTCTTTTTTTTCCTATTGGATATGAAATTACCACTTAGAGTGATTTAACCAATTGGAAATGGTGTATGGCTTTAAATATTTATTTCCTGTTATTTATTTCCTTTTTCAGTCCTCAAATTCCTGTAAGACTGTTTAGTGCAGGGAGCTGCTAAAATTGAGCTGCGCAAAAGGTACCGAATTTTTTACCTTTGGATAGCTCATTTTGCCTTGATACTGATCACTGAAATTCAGGGTTACGTGCACATCTACATTATTGATTCATGCTGAGAATTAGTTACACCATCCTAATATCATCCTTTGATCCTTTGGAGCCCCAGAAGAGGAGAAACCAAGGATTTTTAGGTAAAATTAATACTTTGGGAGGTTAAAGTATATAGGGAGTATTAGGATAGCAGTGAAAGTTACAGGTCTGGGGTGAGGTTTATTTTCAAAGTGAGTACAACAGGAGCATCTGTGAGTCCTGAGAGTGAGCGCAGCAGTAAAGCAGTAAGCTGTGACAGAGCCAGTTCTGAAACACAAGAGAAACAATGTCTGCAAATCTGAACTTAGTTTTAGAAAAATGCAAATAATTCTTCACACTGCAGCTATTGCAAGAGACATTTTTTTAAAAAATAAAAATGTTTCCAGGAACTCAGGAAAAGTATTTTCAATTCCCACTTCCATGTGGGCAAGCCACTTACAGTCTGATATTCAAGATCTGATGTTTGGATGCCTGCAGATGCAAATAGGTCTCCCATTGTACATCCTGTCTATTTAAATTGTAAACTTCTCAGGATTGGAATTATGCCTTGTCATATGTTTTTACACTACCTGGCAAAAGCTTTCTAATTTTGACTGAAATCTCCAAGCGTTTTTGTAATGAAGATAACTGTAATTATCTCCAATTGGACAAAATCCAAGTGTCAAATTGAAATTGAAATGCTAAAATGGACATAGTGGCAGACAGGTATCTCCAGTGCAGTAGAAGCCCCCTGTATCACAGACACTGTTAAAACATTAAACTTTCAATCAGCATTTTTCTGAGTTACCCAAATAAATATTTCTACAACTAAGAGTTAATACATCCTGGCATCAGGTTTTATGTAATTTCTATATTGAACTAGTCATAATCCATGTACATCCAGAAGTACTTTCTTCGGGCAGGTTTCTATACCCCTACTTTACAAACCCTCACCCAACCCCCAGAAAAGCTGGTTCTAAAAGGTAGATATCAGAAACAGAAGAGATCTGTGAAAAGTGTAGAGTTTTGAAGTGGAATTAAAAACAAGGCAGTAAATGCCTGGAACCAAAATTTCTGCCTTCAGTTTAGGCTCTTTTCACCACCCAGGCCTCAGAGCTACTAACAGTGATCCTATTTATTGATAATATGTTACTCAAAATGTTAAAAAGTTTAAGTTTCCATGGTTAGCTGGAAGGTAACACAATGAATGCCAAGGTAATGCAGTTGTGTGTTGCTTCCATACCAGTGTGATCCTCAGTGCCTTCTGGAGGCAACACAATACGAGGAATAAAGTAGAGAAGGGGAAAGGGAACGGGAATCCTATCCTTGTGTCATTGGGTGGACATATGAGAGATAATTCATTTTCAGGAACAGGAAGAACAAAAAATACAATTTAGATGATCAGTGAACAAGAAAGAAAAAAGTAATACAAGAAAACAGTTTTAGCAGATCTGCCCATTTGTACAAGGGCTAGTTCTGCTTCTAGAAGAAATGATGCCAAGCAGGTGACCAGGATTGATCTGATGCTCACAGAAAGTTTCTGAGCCATATGAAGAAATTTTCCAGGAATTTCTCTCGCTTGTATTTACACTACCTGTTTGTGTCACATCTCTTTATTCTGTCTCCACCCTCTTTGATCACTTTTGTAGATTCCTGTCCTCATCTTCCTATTCTTTCTCCTGATCTTTTGAGGAGAAATAAGGCTTATTAAGGGTGTTCTTTCAATAAGGCATACTGAGTATTTGCTCATTTAGACACAAGCTGTTATCAAAATCACATTTGTTTCTTTTCACCATTTTTGTTTCCATTCCCATTCTTCCTCAAGGTTCTGGTTTTGTGTTGTAAAAACCAGTGACTCTACCACAATTTTCAACAAGTAGTGCTTTCTCAAGAAGCATAAAATACTTATTACAATCAATATAACACCCAGGCTCTGTTATCAGGCATTAGAAATTACTTAAATGGTTATAATTATAAAATAGATTTTTTTTTTTTTTTAACCAG
Source organism: Balearica regulorum gibbericeps (assembly GCF_011004875.1). NCBI lineage: Eukaryota > Metazoa > Chordata > Aves > Gruiformes > Gruidae > Balearica > Balearica regulorum. The sequence goes on along the minus strand of NC_046188.1, from coordinate 46,451,229 downwards.
AGTATATAGTAGTTTTCACTGGGGGACCTTTGGAGCTTTGGAGGATTGTTGGAGCACTTTAAAATATATACAAGCATTAATATCGCTAGATAAATAGCATGAGACATGGCAAAAACTTACGAGAAATGCTTTCGGATGGGAGCATTGAAAAGCTTGCTAATTTGAGCCCACTAGTAACTGGGATAAAAACACTACATTTACTTTGTGCAAGTCTCGGACCAGCTGGTAACAACAGGGGTTCACTAGAATGAGGACAAACAAGACATACTAGCCTGGAGAGCTGTGAGGATGTAATGTTCAGAATGAGGATGTAATAAGGCACATGTTTTTTCTGAGTGACTTAGATACAAGATCTTAATTGTATTGTAGTTCTGCCTGAGTAATGTAGACAATAGACTGCATTATTACTTTTAATAGAGACAGTGTTTAATTGTATTAAACACAATTATATTGTAGTTCTGCCTCAGCAATGCAGACAATGGAATTCATTATTACATTTAACAGAAAATGTATTTAATTTTCTAGTAGGTAATCTCATTGAAATTGAAATGGTCTACTAAAATATTTTCCAAAAACAAATTACCTTTGGCTGTAATATTTTTGCAAAATAGAGCTGTCCATATTCAATTAAGTTAATTTCCTTTTAAGCCGAACTGCGGGAAAAAGTGATTTGCTTTTAATTTTATGTGGAATTGTTTCACATTTGATCTAAACATTACCCATGTTTTATGCCCTAGTTATGAGCTTTCTGTATAATAAGAACAACAGAAGCATCCATGTACACATGTAGATGTATTTACACAAAGGCTTTATCATCCAGTTCAGTGAGTGGGACCCTGTACAGCTGGGTTTCCTTCCCAGGGTAAGAGGGCAACAGAAAAGAATAAAGTGCACCTCAGTTGTCATATGGAGTCTGAACAGGGCCAGAAATCTACCTAGATCCAGAAATGTGGAAGGTGCAGAAATCTGGAGGATCCAGAAACCCTGCAGATGAGACAGTAGCTGCTGAGAGCCATATATATTTAAAATACATCATCAAACAAATAGGTTGGTAGGTTGATTTAAAGAGAGGTCATTGACAAGCAACAACTGCTCATGGGCACAGAGGCAACTATGGTCACAGTCGTCTAGGTCTGGTCACAATGTCGGCATGAATTAAGATGCTAATTTGTGACTAAAACAGAGCATGTTTCAACCTGTGTTCTTGCAGCTGCTGCTGAGCTACACAGTCACCCTGCCTGTACAAGATGGACAGCCCACTATTAAAGTAACTCAGGCAAAGAATAGCTTGAAGGTAACATGACCATGACTGGTTTTCCACTTCTGATCTCAGCAGGAGCTCTGCTAAGTCCTTTCTTATTTTTTCACTCTCTTTCTACCCAACTCACTTCTCCTCCCACTGCTTCGTATTGTCCTTAGAAAGAGAAAGAAAAGGTAGAGCAAATGCATTTTCATTAAAAAGTAACAACGAAAGCTGAAATCCAAAAACGTAAATTCCAATAATAATTTCAGTAAAAAACAATGCTTTTGCTTTCAGTAGCTCTCACAGGGGCACTTTGAAAATGAATTCAGAACAGCATGTTCATTATGCTTGGATCAAAGAAACTGGAGAAGGAAAGGCAATGGTTTGTAATTGTTTTATTTATAGTTTGGTAGGATCAAGGACTTTCTGATGTGCATCAGGACCTCATTGTGCTGGACATTGTACACACAGAATAAAAAGATGATCTGCACCTCATGGAATTTATTGCCACTGTCAAATTTTGGCAATAGCAAAATTAATCTAGCTTGGAAAAGCAGCTTTTGCTAACTTATGTGCTACATCCTTATTTTCTTAGGATCTAATGATAACTATCCATTGTGAATCATTACAGCTATTTTTCTTTTTTCCTATTGCCAAAGTGAGCCTCCTGAGTTGGTGGCTTTTTTATGGGCAGTAAAGGTTAGTAGTGAGATTTGTTGGGGGCCAGAAAAGTGGGATAGGCCTACTTATAATTCACATCTTGCTTCTGCTTGTATTGCAATTCTCAGGACTTCACATGCTGTCAGATTTATTGTGGGTAAACTGATTCAAACTTGATCTAAATAAAAACCTATTCTAATTATATATAAAAAAATAAATCCTAAAAAGCTCAGCTTGCTTCTTCCTATCAGGCAAATTCCAACAAACAACCCATGAAGCAGAAAATTACTTTGGATGGCATCTCATGTTCATAACCTAGCTTTTATATCTGTCTTAAACCTTTGGAAAAAATGGTCATGCGTAGCCATCCTTGACTTCAAGACCTAAAGAAATTCATGAGATGAGATAAAATCAGGCTGAGATTTTTGGCTTCTCTGAAATCAGAAGAAATTTTGCAAGTCACTCTGGAAGGAATGGGTGAAGAGAGCAGAGTCAGTAGCATTCCTCCTCCACTGGTCAGCTGTGCAAATCCAGTGTCAAAGGGAGAGAAAGAATTTTCCCACTACGTAGAAAATGACACAGAGAAGAAAACTGGCATGTGAAATTTAAGTAGCCACTGCACTCTTAGTAACAGGGCCATCAAAGAGCACAATACAGTCAGTAACACTGTCACACTTAGAAAGTCCAGGGATACCAGACAACATTTGTCTCACTTTATGGTAAATGAGTGCCATCTACTCAACAGCAGCAGGGAAGCAAAATCTGAGGCAAGACCTCAAAGTCTGAAACAGCCTTCACTCCCACTCTTCTCACACACACCCAATACCATGATGGCACTTTGCAATGGAGACCCATGGATGTACAATTCAGCAATTACCTTTCATGACAGATAGGGTCTTGGGATTCCATTCTCCATGTAAGCCTGGAGCCTGGGCTGCGACACTGAAGACTCCATTAGCGTGACCCTGAGGACCTGGATCTTCTGTGCTTGCCCAGGAGAGTTTGAAATGATCAGTTTCAGTCTGTTGCTGATCTCTCATCTCAGCAGAGATGAGACATTCAGCAGAGACAAGATGCGTATCCAGTCTACCCTTCCCCAGTCCTCACTCCCCACTGTATGCTGGTCTGTATCTCCAGCTCCTTCATTCCTTCCAGCTGCCTGACTACGAATGTCTCAAAAATGAGATAAACACTGCAGTTCAGTTCGAGGCCCTTTGAGGGGAAGATGCAGAGCAGAAGACGGCTGCTGGCGGTCTCAGGTTATAGGAGATAAAAAAACCCAAACATCAGAGACTTGCCTGCAGTACCTGAACAGGTTACAGCAGCATGGAAAGAGTCCTGAAGTCAGTGGTACATTGGAGAAATCCCAGATCTCACTGTCACACACTTGCGCTTGCGGTGAGGCACTGAGCCTGATGACAGGCGCAACGCATGCCTCCCAGCACCACAGCTTCCTACTTGGCAGAAGAACCAGCCCTTTTTTAAATGAAAGCTAAACCGTTCCCCAAAGCTTTGCAGCAAGGCAGAGATTCTGAAGCAAATCTAACCTCCACAAAACTGAGAAACACATTTGGGGATGATACGGCTCCAGGATAGTTTCAGAGCTACATAACCCTCATCACATCCAAAAGTACAGAAGAAAAGAGAACAGAACACATGATACCACAGGAGTAAGAAGTAGTCCAGGAGAGGAACATGATTCCTGAGTGCCCCATGATATTTCACTCTCTTGCTTTGGCAGCACTGTTATCAATAACAGATTATTCCAGGATTGCTCTCTATGAACTGCAGCCAGTGTGCAGTAGAGGTTTCAAAACAGTTTCTTGTAACAGAAATAGTTTGCCCTATTGTCCTTGGCTGTAATTTTCCCTTCTCTATACACTTTCTGCTAGTGCAGCATTTTAGTGCTGCAGTTGTATTAACATAGTTTGCGAAGCGCTTCAGGACCATTCAGCTTGAGAAGAGCTATATTAATGTAAAATATTCTTCAATGAGTAAGTTAAACAGTAAACACTATATTGATTCAATGCCTCACAAGGTCTTACAAGAATTAATTCAGATAGGCTTGGATGTAAGCCTTTGTTCCATGGACTGAGAACTGGATGAAGGCTTGTAAACAAATGGCAAAGATTAATGGCACTGCAACTTGCTAGGAACCTTCTCGAACACATTTTCTGGGTGCCTTGAAACATTAACTACTTATGCTTAACAAGACTCTGGAAGTTGGGAGTTACTGTAGGAGGTCACCCAGTTTTGCAGATGGGAAACAGAGAAGCGTGGAGAATCTTTGCAATGCATCAGCCAGGATTTTGGTAAGAATTCAAATCCAGTCTAATACTGAAATTGCAAGACCATCTTTTTAGACAAATCTTACCCACAAATCTTTCGAGATACTGATACTAAATCTGCTTCTATCAGTTCTATATCTGGTTTGAATTAACATATTTCTCAAGCTTTAATAAAAGTTAACCCAAAAATTAGTGGTAGTTTCTCTCCATAACATTTCCATCACTTTCTCTGCTCTTTTTAGTCATACAATATTTAATATTATGACATAAAGTGTGCCTTATAAAGCTTATTTTCCATATTGACATTTTAAAATATTTAGAGGAGCACCAGAATAGCAGCAGTTGGCAGTATCCTCTCTCTGACACTGACCAGAAGAAGATGCTTATGGAAAGAATATGAAAAGGACTCAAGTGTATACCTTCCCAGCCCATGGTATATAGACCAAAGATTAACTCAGTGATTAAATCCACATTTTACATTGATAGTTCATGGTGTTCCTACCCTTTATCAGTTTTTCCAGCCATTTTTTAAACCCTGTAATGATTTTTTGTTTCTTCATTCTGTGACAGTGAATTCAACAGTTTAATTACACATTGAGTAAACAATTGCTTTCTTTTATTTCAAGCTTGTTAGGCTATTTAACTTAATGATCTTTGTTCCTTGTGTTATAAAAATCAGTGCATAATCATGCCCTTTTCATGTTCTTCAAGTCATCTTACGTTTTTCACATACTATCCCGGTCTCTCTTTTTATGAGACTATGTTCTTTTAAGACCAACAGACTTTCGGACAAGAGCATCATCAAAACTTTTTGGAAATCAAAATGCACTGTATCAAGAGGATGACACATGCCTGAAGATCTCAGCTTGATTTGTGAAACGTAGATTACTGTTTTTTTAAAGAAAAGCTTTACTGACTCTTCCTGAGAATACCATATTTATCCATGTCTATTATTTTTTTCTTTATCACAGCTTCAGTCAATTTGCTTGATAAGAAAATCAGACTTATTTGTTTGTAGATTTCACAGCCTGCTTATTCCCCACCTGCACGTGCCCCACGAGGTCCTTTTAAAAATGGGCATTAAGCTTGCCACCTGCTCTTTCTCTGGTATAAAGACTAATTTATTCAATAGTTCACCCAGAGCGGTTAGCAGTTCAGCAGCAACTTCAAGAATTCTTGGGTTAATGCCATCTGTTTTTTACATTGTTTGTTATTATACATTTTATTGATCTGTTCTGAAACCTCTTCTGCTGACACTTCTCTTCGAGACAGTTCTTCAGACTCATCCCCTACAAGTAAAGGCTTCAGTGCAGCGACCTCTCTAAGCTCCCGTGTGGTTAACACTAATGTTAGCAGTTCTTTTAGCCTTTCTGCTATGGCCACAGTATCCTCTAGTGCTTCTTCCATAGCTCAGCTGTCTTTCAGCCCTACAGATTTGGGAAGGGCACTTGGTTTTCATGTGTTTTAGAAATACTTTATTAACAAATTCCATGCCTTTAGCAGTGTCCTTCTCAGAATTGGTTTTGACATAGCTTATTATGTTTTTACATTTCACATATCAGAATTTTTATGCATTTTCTGTTTTGCACCTATGGATACAACTTCTGGGTTTTGAAGGATGTATAATTGCCTCTTTCCTTCTGTTGTTTAACCACACTCCTCCTTTCTGGTCATTTAGACTATTTTTTGATAGGGATAAATATTTACTCTGAGGCTGCAATATGGTGTCTTTAAATACTCTTGAAAGCATTTTACCCTTTTGATTACTCCCTTTCATCCTTTAAAATAGTTTCTTGGTTACCACATAGTTCCCATTTTGAAGTTAAATTTTACTGTAGTGATTTTTTTCACTTCTGTAAGGTTGCTGAATTTGAATACATGTGGTTGCTGTTCTTCCTTTTGAAGACAGTTACTTCAAGGGACACTCATCAGTGATTTTTAAGAATGTAATTTTTGCATAGTGCCTTGACACTTAGCTAAGATTCATGGGGAAAGAGGAGGTCTCATTACAGCTGCATTTTCAGCCCTTGCAGGCTGTCTTATCACTCACAGTATTGTGCAGTCATCATTCCCCTCCTGATCATGTAGTCAAGACTTCGTATAATATTCTCCCCATTTAAACATAAAAATTTAATGTGAAGAATTTCTGTGATGCAAATTTAGAGATTTTATTTTTTAAAGTTAATTCATATTAACCATGGACACCAATCATACAGACTTTTTGTCCCTGTGCTCTCCTCAGTGTAAAGCACTAGGCTCTAATTTGCACCTTGATTTTCCATTGTGCCATTAATTACTACACTTCCACCAAGTACCTGAAATTAATGTTGTGCCAAATGTCTCATTCATAGCTGCAGTTTTTTCATGTAACCCCACTGTTACTTCTCCCTGTGCTGCTGTTACCTACATGAACATTCACCAACAGCTCCACAACAGTATTCTCTAGGAAACTGTCCAGATGGCTCATGAAATTTGCCACTTCTACATCTGGCAGAGAAGTCATCATGCATAATGTACTTATGTGGGTTTTCTTATAAAACATGTAGGTTTTAAAATAAATAAATTAGGAAATAAAGCGCCCCCCCCCACCACCTTTTTTTGGCTAGATCCTCTTGTTACAGAGTGTTTCTATGTTGTTTACTAAGAGACATGGAACAGAGAGAGTACAGATTCAAGAACCCTTTTGCATGAACATTTGCAAAGCTACTTAATTATCTTCATGCAAGTATTTCTTCAAAGCTGTTGTTTGCCAATATATTTATAAGTAAGTGTTGATAATCATTAGGCTGTTAATGTGTGATCACTTTATACCAAGCTAGTGTGCCAGTGGTTTATTTGCATTTCAGCCCATTTATGTGTGTCCAGTCTCTTGCATTTGAGCAGATAATCACCTTGCAGGTCTTTGAGACAGAGCAGGAAGGCTTTCTTTTTATTCTGTATTTCCTGAGTTGCTATTAAAGTACGGTTATAGTCCACAGTTACCAATTTTACACGGGCTACACGTTCATCCTGCCTGTGTCAGATGGACAGCTCCTTTTCATACCACAATCAGCACGTATTTGGTCAGATAGGTGAGTAGGCAGGGAGTTCCTGTCACATGATTTTACAGACACACACACACACACACACAGAGACTCCCCTGGTAAGAATGAATGTATAGTTAGTGTGTGACAAATGCAGGTAACATCATCCATACACAGAAGTACTGAACTTGCGTGATGCAATGCCAAGTCTCAAGTAGGGACAGCTTTAAAAGTTTAGTTAGTGCAATACAGTCAGACAGACTGGAATCAATAAAGAATTTACATTTTCATCTGGTATGTAGCCTTAGTATAATAAATTAAAACACTTTCCAAATCTAAGATAGAACATTTACATAGAACTTTATATACATTCAATGTTCTGATTATTATTATGGGGTTTAGTGGTTTTATGTACATTATCTGGGTCTTTTTTTATGTAGCTGAATGAATAATTTAACAAGTGACTTAGAACTGACCCCAGGAAGAATCTCAGTTGTTGCATTGGCACTGACAGATCTTCTGAGGGGGATGATCACAACCAGAGGCACATGCTGTCATAAACAGTGATTTTACAGAGCTTATAGAAGCACACAAACCACTCAGGCCTGTAGTATTAGTCAAACCTCTTTCACCAGCAGAAAAAAATACATCTGCCCTCATGCATTTGAAGACTGTGACAAGGAGTTCCAGTCTAAGATCCTTCAAACTTTCATTTCTTCTGATTTTGAGCATTTACTTCTATGCAGCCTTGGTTTGTGTATCCCTTACTTCATCATTCTCTGTCCCTGCAGTCCTTGTATGCACATAGCATCTGAGCAACCCCCTTGCTTCCTTTGTGCAACTTTTTCCTTCAAAGAAGATATAATTTTCCCTTTTCTTTGAGTCACTTGCTGTGAGAAAGAGGAATTCCCAGAGCTGACTATAGCCTTGCTCCATCTGATGGCATTCAGCACCCACACAGAGGGTTAAGGAGGGTGACTAATGTCTGGGTATATTTATTGCTTTACAGAAAACTATTAATTCTATTGAAAAGGTATTGGAAAAGTGATTGGTAACTCAGTTTTAGAAAAAGATGTCTCGTACCATGCCAGTAAGAAAATGACTCCATGGTGACCCAGCATGCTCTGGAAATCATTCCTTATAAGATGTCAGAACAGACTGCAGATTCAGGCTTTTTTAAAGCCCCTCTTTCCCTTTCTGCTAGTTTATCTTTTGGAGTACATGCAGTAATTATGTAAATACATGCAGATAAAGGCATTAAAGGTGTTTCTGGATCTTCGTTGTATAATTTAAAGGTACAACTAACTGTAGAATTTACAAACAAAACCAGGCCAGTGAACAATAATGGAGAGAATAATATTACAAACATATAGAGTCTGGGTCATTCCCTCATCCATCTTCAGTTTGATGAAAGAAGGTCTGCAGTAAGTGAAGGATGGGCCTGCTGTAATGAAGCTGTCGGCAGTAACGAAAGTCGTTTGTGCGTGGCCTACCACACTAAATTACTACTGACTGCCAAAGATGGAGGTCTCATCAATCCAAACACACCTGCTGGGCAGGGCGATGTGGACCATGGGGTAAGATATCATTATTCTCTCAGGGACGCCTCTGCTGGTTCTTCATCACCTCGCATCCCTCCTCTACATGAGTTATCATTGATCAAGTCCTGTTATTTCTTCAGGTACAGAGCCATGATACATACAGTAACACCATTACTCTTCCTTGCAATTCACATCCACCTCTGAATTATTTCTTGCCCTTCCAAATGAGTTATTGTCCAACATCTAAGCATCTAAGATCTTTTTTTCCCACTTGTGCCCTGAATATCAATGCTGGAAAATAAAAAGAGATACTCCACTTAAATCTGTGCTTCCTAGACTTAAGCCATTCACTATATCTTCTCTAAAACAGATGACTGGACCTCTTCTAATTAGCTTTCCTTAGCTGAGGTACATGTACAAATTTTTTGTAGAGTGGACCCTGAACAAGAAACAAATCCAAATGTTACCTGTCTGAATGCAAGGGCAATCCTCCATGTCAAAAAGTAAGGTTGGTCACATGTGTAGCAAAAAATTAAATTTCAGCAACATATCCCTTGGCTATAAATGTCAGGAAAAAATCAGTAACAGAGAGAAGCATTTGTTCAAAATTAATTCTCTGGAATTAATTTTTCTGTACAGGAGAGAAGGATGGTATGTTGTTTACATAATCAGCATTCTCTAATTATATTCTTTCTGATGAACTCATCACACCTTGGTATTTATTTTACATCACTTCCACAATATCAGTCGCAAAATTAAACCAACACTGAAATGTTTACCACTGAATCTGTCTCTTCTGGATTTGCCTAGTTCCAAGGACTGTTTCTTCTGTAAATCAGCTGTACAGCATCATGAGAGGATTCACGTTTCTAGTGAAATGAGCTGTTTGCTAAGTAAACTTCTGTTCAGTGCTGTTGGAACATCAGATAATGTTAGCTCTGTATATACAGACTGGCTACTTAGCATCACCTTCAGACTATCTATCCTGCAACCTGTGCTCCCGTCCTCAGGCTTTGTACAGACCCTACATCCTGCCTGTTAGCCACACAAGGTTCTGGGTTAAAACAATAGCAAATGGATGCTATGTCTGTGCGATCCCTGTTTATTTTCTACAGCTTTCTAGGCATTTGTTCAGAGCTGCATTCAATGGATAACCCCCATTTGCCAAAACTTAGGCACTTCAGTCTAAGTTTTGTAGCGAAGTTGCACTTTCTGGTTCCAATGAAGACCTGAAGTGAACATGCCAAAAGACATCCTGAAAAGCGGCCCTTTAACAGGTATCAGAACTGATCAGAGCAGCAGTGAGGTAATTTTGGTTGCTCATCTTAAAACTGGTCATAAGTAATTGGCTTTCTTAAGATATTCGGCAGAGGACAGAGCACCCAGATCTATTCTAAAGAAAAATTGCATCTTATTTCTGTATCTGTCATATATGCAAAATAAGCATTGTCTTCATATATAAATGTGATTCACTCTCAACATTCCATTTTGTGTCATGGCAGCACAGCTTTGCAATATCCATCACCTCTAACTTGCAGCATTGTTAGCTCTGTATTTTTAAAATTATTACCTATATCAAATGTGCTTTGAGAGTTGTGCTGGTTTTGGCTGGGATAGAGTTAATTTTCTTCATAGTCGCCAGCACTGGACTGTGTTTTGGATTTGTACTGAAAACAGTGTTGATAACACAGGGATGTTTTTGTTACTGCTGAGCAGCGCTTACACAGAGCCAAGGCCTTTTCTGCTTCTCACACCACCCCACCAGCGAGTAGGCTGGGGGTGCACAAGAAGCTGGGAGGGGACACAGCCGGGACAGCTGACCCCAGCTGACCAGAGGGACATTCGATACCATACAATGTCATGCTCAGCATACAAGGGACTGGAGGAAGAGGAAGGAGGGGGGAACGTTCAGAGTGATGGCATTTGTCTTCCCAAGTAACCGTTACGCGTGATGGAGCCCTGCTTTCCTGGAGATGGCTGAACACCTGCCTGCCCAGGGGAAGTGGTGAATGAAGTCCTTGCTTTGCTTTGCTTGTGTGTGTGGCTTTCCCTATTAAACTGTCTTTATCTCAATTCATGAGTTTTCTCACTTTCACTCTTCCGATTCTCTCTTCCATCCTGCCACAGGGGAGTGAGCGAGTGGCTGCATGGTGCTTAGCTGCCAGCTGGGGTTAAACCACGACAAGAGTCCAGCAATAAAAGTTATTAGCATCTTAAAAATCTAATCCTTTTCACTTGCAAACGTAAACCTGACTCTATCATAAAAATCAATGAAGAGAATGTATCAGGGAGAAATATGGAAAACTGCCAGGTTAATATTTTGGAATATTGGGATGAAAATGTGTCAGGAGAAATGTATTTGGTTACTTAGAAGAATAAGGCAGTCTTTAGTCTATTAGTATTTTTAACTATTTAGCCTTCCAGATTTATCCTCAGGTAGTAAGTCATTAGATGTAACTTCCACATTTACAGTTATGAACTAGGTTGGACATTGAAAAGCAGTAAGAAGAAAGTGGAAAAACAACAGAAAGAAACAGAAATGTGTAAAAGAAAGACCTGGAGTTTTGCTTTAGTTATGCTTATTTAGTGGATAGGATATGCTCTGTGATTGTGTGTATCTATGAGAGAATGTGTATATAGATTAATATGTGTTCATCGAAATGAAATTATTGTGTGCACAATTTAAAGATTTTTATCAAAGTCTCAAGGGCAAGCATTGACAATTAGGATATAACAGAACTGAGGGAGTGCCTGCAAATTTAGTTTGGCTTCTGATATGTATGCATTATGATACAGCTCTTAATCCCATGATCACGTGCTTTTATTTACAGAGAACTGTTGTCTCGTTCAGTGTTCCTAGTTGACAGGGTGTTCTTAATGAACAGCTCTTTAATATTTGATTTTCTTCTTACCGTTCAGTATGTGCTCTTAGTCCTTATTTACTGCATGACATTCAAACCCTGGTCTGAATACACAACTATTCATTTCCTCATGGGCTTTTCTGTGGTGTTCATGACTAGTATCTAAGTGTTTTGCAAACATTAATGAATTTATTTTCTCAAAACCCAGGTGAGATGAAGACTGTCATTATCCTGGTTTTTTGTAGACCAAAAACTGAGCCAGAGAGGCGTTAAAAGTCAAACATAGCCACTAACATCAAGCATGCTGAGATATGTAGCACCTAAGTTTTCAGAGTATTTAGCAGTAGATCTCATTTTGTATGCTGAGAGCACATCTCTGATTGACTGCAGCTATAGTTGTGAGCATTTTGCACTCCTGCCAATCAGGAAAAAGAGTCTCATGCTGGGCAGCCTGGGAACAAGGAACAAACTGTTAATGACCCGATCTGAAAATCCCACTTGAGTTTGAAGTCACTTGCTAAGCAACACATCAAAATTCAACAGAAAAGATGAGGATAAAACCTAATTCCGGAGTTCAGCATATGACTGTTTTAACTGTGAGACTTTCCTTTCTCTTCTTAAAATTCCTGCCTCAGAAACCAAGCAACTTCTAAAAAATGCCTAACAAAGGAAGGAACAATCCTATGCACGTTTCTTGCACTACACCACACGCATTTCCCATTCCTTATTCTTCAAATAAAGCAGATATGTTTTATCTCAGCTCATAGTTTAAATGACAGACATCTAGAAGTCAATTTAAAACAAGCCCAGAATCTTTCATCCTGATGTAGTCTCGTTAGGAAATCATTGCTCTGGAGGGAAAGGTAGGTATCATCATGGACAATAAAAGCTGACTGGAATAACTTATTTCATGAGCAGTTAAAAACAGGTTTAGTCTTCTGTTCTTTCTGCACCTGTGACCTCGGAAACACATCCTTGTCTCATGTAACAGATGGAAAAAAAGAGTCTTTGCCATGTAATATCACCACTTTCATCACAGAATCATAGAATCAAAAAATAATTGGAGGAGGGGTCTTGAAACTGTAGTCATCAACTTTTGCCATTTTAAGAATGTCCCTAACTAATAGCAATTTAGAACCTTGCTACTAGTAATTTCTGATTCCATTCAGGACACATCCTTTGGCCTGCTCATTACTGAATGAATGAGCAATATTATCAGCCCATTATCTATCTAAAGATTCTAAATATCTCAATTACCTGTCTAAATACAGTCCCAGATAAAGAATCTGCACCTACAGCCTTATTGCTCAACACAGAGCACAGGTAAACCTTTAGAGTCAGTTTGAATTAGCAGTAAATAATATGGACATCTTTTCTAAGGCTCATGATGATGTTAGGTATCGTTAAATATAAAATATGACATAAAACTGGAACAAGTCTTTATGCAGCTAACAGATTACAAAGGGGGTTTTCAGTGCTATTTATACAAGTCTAATCAAGAACAGTCATCTGAACAAAGCAGCCTCATAGGACATTTGCCAAATGACCATTTTAATGTAATTTAGTAGATTCGAACCAAAAGGGAGCATGCTCAGTTTTGGAAGGAGGGATACGAGCAATTTCTAACACTATATTGATTGCAATTTATTCCAGTGCAATGAGTAGTCAGAGTCAGCATATGAATTATTACAAACAATATACAAGATAAATTGATAGATTGTTTTATTTATCTTGATCACAATAATACTGTTCAGTAATTGTTGCTGAAGAATGGAACAAGGTGAACACCCTGGAAAAGCTAAGAGGTGGGGCAGGCTAATGAAATATGGCAGAGACTGAATGATCCTGTCAATAAAATTAGCCAAGATGTCACCAGTAGTTTTAAACCTGGGTTTTCTTTTAGTTTCTTTCTCTTACTCTTTCTTCTCAATTTTGCCATACTCCAAAATTCCTTCCTTTTAATGCTAAAATACTCTAATTATTTAGAAAATGTCATTCTCCAAGGCAAATACTTCAGTGAAAACTGTTATTTCAATGACAAAATAAGGTAATTTCTAGCCTGAAATAGTCACACAAATGAGTATATAGGTATTTAATAATCATCTTACAGAATCAAAGAGTAATAAACTACAATGGCTTTCTATACCTCCTATGTCCACTGGATGCATGTGCCCTGGGAACAAAGGTATTGCAGTGCTATGAGTTTCTTTGGTTTTCCCTCATGCATTTTTTACCTTTTTTGTCCTCTCCCTTTTACTGTACTGTATTTGTTTTCCCCAAATATTTTTTCCTAAATCTTATTGCTTTCCTAGTCTTCCCATTTATTCTTCCTTCTTTTCCAGTTCCTTTCTCACCTTCATATTTATTTTTGCTTTCTTTCTGTCCTATGTCTTTTAAGCCCTTTTTTCACGCTGTCCTCAGTTCTGCCCTCCTGTAACCTCAGGCTCTCAAATCCACATCCCTGTCTCTTTTTCAATGTAACCTTCTTTCTAGATTTATATTCTGTTCTTTCTCTTGTAGTTTTCATAGAATCATAGAATGGTTGGGTTGGAAGGGACATTAAAGATCAGGCAGGGACACTCTCCACTAGACCAGGTTGCTCAAAGCCTCATCCTACCTGGCCTTGAACACTTCCGGGGGGGGGGGGGGGGCATCCACAACTTCTCTGGGCAACATGTTCCAGTGTCTCACCACCTGCATTGTAAAAATTTTCTTCCTTATATCTAATCTAAATCTACCCTCCTTCAGCTTAAAACCATTACCCCTTGTCCTATCACTACATGCCTTTGTAAACAGTCCCTCTCCATCTTTCCTGTAGGCCCCCTTTTGGTACTGGAAGGCTGCTGTAAGGTCTCTCTGGACACTCTTCTCCAGGCTGAACAACCCCAACTCTCTCAGCCTGTTTTCATAGGAGAGGTGCTCCAGCCCTCTGATCATCTTCGTGGCCCTCCTCTGGATGCGCTCCGAGAGCTCAGTGTCTGTCTTGTACTAGCAATCCCAGAGCTTGTCACAGTACTCCGAGTGGGGTCTCACAAGAGCAGAGTAGAGGGGCAGAAACACCTCCCTCAACCTCCTGGCCATGCTTCTTTTGATGCAGCCCAGGACATGGTTGGCTTTCTGGGCTGCAAGCGCACATTGCTGGTTCATGTTGAGCTTCTTGTCCACCAACACCCCCAAGTCCTTGTTGGGCTGCTTTCAATCCATTCACCGCCCAGCCTGCAGTTGTGCTTCAGATGCCCCAAGGCACACGTGGGACCTTGCACTTGGCTTTGTTGAACTTCATGTGGTTCACATGGGCCCACCTCTCAAGTCTGTCAAGGTCCCTCTAGATGCCATCCCTTCCCTCTAGCATGTCAACCACACCACACAGCTTGGTGTCATCAGCAAACTCACTGTGGGTGCACTCAATCCCACTGTCCATGTCACCAACAAAGATGTTAAACAGTGCCACTCCCAATGCTGACCCCTGAGGAACACCACTCATCACAGGTCTCCACTTGGACATCAGGCCATTGACCACAATGTTTTGAGTGTGACCATCCAACCAATTCCTTATCCACTGAGCGGTCCATCCATCAAATCCACATCTCTCCAATTTAGAGACAAAGATGTTGTGCAGAACAGTGTCAAATGCTTTGTACAAGTCCAGGTAGATGACATCAGTTGCTCTTCCTTTATCCACCAGCACTGTAACCCCATCATAGAAGGCCACCAGATTTTTCAGGCATGAAGTGCCCTTAGTGAAGCCATGTTGGCTGTCTCCAATCACTTCCTTATTTTCCATGTGTCTCAGCAGAGTTTCCAGGAGGATCTTTATTATTATCTTGCCGGGCACAGAGGTGAGACTGACCGACCTATAGTTCTCCATATCCCAGGTAAGCAGGTGTCTTGTTTCCTTCTGGAGAGGGCCCACATTTTCCCTAGTCTTCCTTTTATCACTGACATACCTATAGAAGCTTTTCTTGTTGCCCTTGACGTTCCTGGACAGATTTAATTCTATCAGGGCTTTGGCTTTCCTAACCTGATCCCTGGCTGCTCAGACAATTTCTTTGTATTCCTCCCAGGCTACCTGCCCTGGCTTCCACCCTCTGTAGGCTTCCTTTTTGCATTTGAATTTGCCCAGGATCTCCTTGTTCATCCATGCAGGTCGCCTGGCATTTTTGCCTGACTTCCTTTTTGTAGGGGTGCATTGCTCCTGAGCTTGGAGGAGGTGATCCTTGAATGCTAACCAGCTTTCTTGGGCTCCTCTTCCTTCCAGGGCTTTATCCCATGGTATTCTACCAAGCAGACCCCTGAAGAGGCCAAAGTCTGCTCTCCTGAAGTCCAGGGTAGTGAGCTTGCTGTGCACCCTCCTTGCTGTCCTAAGGATCTTGAACTCCACCATTTCATGGTCACTGCAGCCAAGGCTGCCCTTGAGCTTCACATTCCACACCAGTCCTTCCTTCTTGGTGAGAACAAGCTCCAGCATGGCACCTCTCCTCATTGGCTCCTCTGTCACTTGGAAGTTATCACCAATGCATTCCAGGAACCTCCTGGATTGCTTATGCCCTGCTGTGTTGTCCCTCCAACACATATTGGGGTGGTTGAGGTTCCCCGTGAGGACCAGGGCTTGTGAGCGTGAGGCTGCTCCTATCTGTCTATAGGGGGCCTCATCCACTCAGTCTTCCTGATCAGGTGGCCTGAGGCAGTCCCCCACTATAGTGTCACCTGTCCCTGCCCTGCCTTTAATCCTGACCCATAAGGTGCCTGTGGGCTCCTTATCCATCCTCATGTGGAGCTCCACGCACTCCAGCTGGTCATTGACAAGGAGGGTGGCACCCCCTCCTCGTCTCCTCTGCCTGTCCTTCCTAAAGAGCCTGTATCCTTCCATCCCAACACTCCAGTCATAGGAGCTATCCCATCACATCTCCATGATGCCAATGAGATCACAGCTCTGCAGGTGTGTGCAGGTCTCCAACTCCTCTTGTTTATTCCCCATGCTATGTGTGTTTGCATAGAAGTATTTAAGTTGGGCTCCCAATGAAGCTGACCTACTGGCTGGAATTCCTTTGTGCTGTACTTCAAGTGTTCTCCTGCTGACCTGTGATCTTTGTCCAGGCTCTGGGCTTCTGTTGCTGGCACTGGCATCAAACTGGTAGGAGTGGGATGGATTGAGGTTCCCCTCCCCCTTGTCTTTCTGCCTGTGACCCTGCTGACCAGTGACCAGAGAAACAGGTACATATCCAGAGCATTCACTGGACCTTCCTTTCCCAAGGAATCTAGATTCTCTTTATTACTTGTATTTCAAAAGAAATGAGACACCCTATGTGATCCCAGAGGCCTTGAGGACTAGAAACAGTACATGTAGGACAGTACATATAGGAATAGAACAGTAAGAAACAATGCTCATGCAAAACAACTTCCAATCAAGTAAACAAGACCTACAAAAAGGAGGGGGGGGGTGGGAATATTGTCACTGTTTGAGAGAGATCAGATTTAACTGATTTGAAAATTATTTCTGGAAGCCTAGGGAAAAACCCTGTCAGATCTTGACTGAACTCAGTTGTCGTACCTCTTGATTCCAATACCTTGAGTATAAGGCCATATCTGTCTGCCATATTTGTTCTGTCAACTTATCTTTCAGTCTGGATGATTGTCTTGGACTGTTACAAGGAAGAACAGGATCTATCTGTCTGTCTGTTTTCACATGTGGCTCTCACTTCTTTAAAGAATCAAGGCTCAAAAAGTTCCCATGAAGAAATCTTCATGTAGCCCAAAGAAAGAATTTGTTTTTCTGTGTTTGCGTTTTAATTGAAACCTAAAAGCAATGAGAATAAAAGAAGCAGCATGTGTAGTTTGTGATTAAGAATTTGCAGCTAACCAAGATAACCTCAGCAAAGCTCAGAGAGGGAGTTCTCTCTGTGGGAATGCCTGACCTTTCAGGTCAAACCCTTTCTTCTAGTCCTTCCTTTCATGGCAGATGAATACGAACTTCAGTGCAGAGACACAAGTAACTGCTGACAAGAGAGAATGGCAATTTGTGATGAGGAATGAAAGACACTTCTCCTGTGCTCACACAGAAACAGCCAGTATATTCTTCTTCTCTCTCTCATCAAATTGCAACAAAGCTGCTTCTCTAGCCACCAATTATTCAACACAATTCAACTGTTACAAAGATAAAATTAATCAAATATACATACCTCCATCTCTAAGACCTAATAATTAATCACCTCTAACCCACTTAACAGCCCACCCCACAGTCAGCTTGTAATGGTCATTATTTAATGATACAATTGCAACATCAATACAAAATGAACTTTCAATTGCTGCTGAAGTACATCTTAAAGCATGCGGTAGAGTTAATCATTTAAAAAATAAAAAAGAAGTAAGATTCTTTTTAGCATAGTTTTGTATTAGCAGAAAAAGAACAAGCTAAGCCACAGACTATAAGCCCTCCTTCTCAAGCAGCTATTCCCATTCAAACAAAATGTCCACGCCTCTCCTTTGGGTGCAAATTGCCAGAACTTTCTTTATTTGATGTAATTCTGCCCTGCAGTATTCTAATGCTCTCTCTATCATAGCTTTAAATTTTCATAAGTGATCCTAGCTGCAGGAGCAGCTGCTGTTTTGTGAGACCCTTAATATAACAATTTAGCCTGTGTTCAGATATTCCCTGTAGTTTCAGCTGTAGAGGCATAAGATGCTACTAACCTCAGCTAGTTTGGTACCACATCTCTGTTGGGGGTTGCCCAGCCCACAGCAGGGCCAGCAGAAGGGTAGGAGCCTGTTCTGTGAGTGATCCTCATCTACTGCAGTGCAAGGAAAACGTTTTAGCTGAAAACGCCAGTGAAGCTTGTCTAAACTGAGCCAGCTGACTTTGCACTGGAACAGAAGAATAACAATAAGCGGCTGGGAGCCTATAACAGCTCACATTATGCACTGATCTATGCAGATTAGATGATTGCAAAGAGGAGAGATGTATGCTGACTTCTTGTTTTCTCTTTTGGGTTTCATTGTCCCCATGACTAAAATGAGAGCTTATTCAGAGTGAAAGTACCCACGTGATTTCCATGCATGAAAAATATAACGCATAGATGACCTTGAATTTGTGTATATACAGACTGCAGTTTGTACTTTATAAAATTGCTTTGTAAAGTTTGTTGAATGCGTGGTGATCTTGGATAAAATGTCAATTAGTCTTCTATGCTTTTAAAATGCTTTTGTGAGCACTTTGCTGCATCCCCAGGTAATAGAGCTGCTTCTAAAAGACAGTAGCAACCCTGACAGGTT
Source organism: Balearica regulorum gibbericeps (assembly GCF_011004875.1). Lineage (NCBI taxonomy): Eukaryota > Metazoa > Chordata > Aves > Gruiformes > Gruidae > Balearica > Balearica regulorum. The sequence goes on along the minus strand of NC_046188.1, from coordinate 46,432,344 downwards.
TACAAGATGCAAGCCTGCCCTGTATGAGAATGCAAACATGCAGTCTGTGTTGAACTGGTCAGTGCCACCTGCAGTCAGTCCCAAGACAATGTTTGACAATTAGAAAACACATAACCTGAGTTAACAGATATATCTTGTTTTCTCTTATCCCGTTGCCTGCCCTACCTTAACACAATTTAGTTTGTAAAAACTCTTCTCTGAAATCACATACTGAGAGGTTTAGATAAGCTACCATCATGTTAGACATCTCTCCAAGGAGGATCTGAGAAAAATGTACAGAGACAAGGCCTTGCATTCATGCATATGAATTCAGTGACGTATCAAGTTGCCTTTCTCCTAGGATATGAAAATTCAAACAATGCAGACGTGGCTGATGTGACTGGAGCTCACAAATCATAGCTGTGCTCCCAAATCCTTGGCATCCTCCCTTTTCTAGTTGGTGTATGTGATTACTTCTGGGGCAGAGAGGGGGTTTTTTTCCCTCTCAATTTTCTTCATCAAACTTGAAGTACCGACTGCTGGAGACTGGTGTTGAAAGGTGTCACTACTGTGATAAAGTCTTCCTGTTACTAATTTCACTGTTAACAAATTACGTTTTTACATTGAAAGATACATAAGTCACAGAAAGGTGCATATTTGTCTATCAATAGTAAAGGGATGCAAGTAGACAGAAAGAATTATTTAATAAGATTTTACACTCTCTACTGTGCTCGGCTAAAGGAGAGCACATGACTGAGAAGTCTGTTGTCTGGCCCCTTCTCAAGGCAATCCAACCAAATCACCTAGTTCCATATTTTTCAAGTGCACTGTCTGCAGGGTAAGATTTGGCACCTGATTTTCCTAAGCAGCTGCACGTTTGCAACTGCCCATGAAATCAGTGTCTGCAGTGTCTTGAAAAAGGTGCCCTAGATTAGAGGATTTTTTGAAAAGCCAGAAAATTACTTCATTTCCTAGTGGGATAGGAAAGGAAAGTGAGCATAATGATACAAATACCTCTCAGTTTATTCTGAAATGAACAGCTTATATCTTAATCAAAGAGCCATGAGCATTTCAGATGAAGTATAATACAGAAATTAATAACAGTTGCTATTCAGGGCTCAGTTTCCTACATTGCCAGTGCATTAGCAAATTCACTTCACGTACAAATGAACTTTGTTTTTTCTCTTGGTATTTTGATAGTGGCACTACTTTGTCACTGGATAATTCTGAAATGATAGGATGAATAACTAGATATGGATGACACAGTCCAGTCTATTAAGGCCAGTTATTTCCTGTATCTAACATAAATCATTTTACTTGGCATTTACCACATATTCTGGATCCAAAGCCTCCTGAGATGCAGGCTCATAGTGTAGATGGTTTTTATAGCTTGAGAATCTTGTTCAGAAGGCTTTCTCAGTGGAAGTAGAGATATTTAGAGGTAATGCTATCTAAAATGTTAAGTAAACAGTTTATTCTTCCAATCTGCATGCAGCAAAAAATAAGTAGTATGATTTTTGTTTGAGTTATGTCTATCCTAGAAATTAGCATTGAGGAAGACCCACAAAAATAACAGCATAGGATAAGGTTTTATCTTGCATCTGGCCCCACACACCATTGTCATGGTTTATGAAACCATGAATGAATCTCGGTAGATCATTTCCCTGGCAGAAAACTTACCTCAGGAAGAGCAGGGCTTAAGCTGCCTCCTTTGTAATTTTGCAGGAGAATCAGGATCAAAGGTGGGAGCAGTTGGTTTTGCATGCAAAAGTGCAATAGAGATTGTAGCTGTACTGCAGCACATCAGTATCCTTTCCTATAGGTTATACCTTCTGATGTCAAGTCCAGTCTTCACTGAATGGGGCCTTCAACAGATTCATGTCACTCCTCACAAGAATAGAGATGTAAACCAACCTGGTCAAACTCCAACATACACAATGACTCTTTCTTGAGTCAACTGCCCTGGACTTTCAGCATTTTTCATCATTACTTGTTTTAAAGGCTGTGTATCTTTAAATGGTGTTGAAGTTTCTGTCACATTCAGCACTAGAAGTGGCATCTTAGTTGTTTAAGAAAGCAGTTTCACTGAGATAAGTAATAAAGTGCCAAAACCACCCAGAGGCTTCAATGGAATCAGCATAAAACCTGTGTGAAACAGAAAAGCAGAGGGTAATTTATGAAGGTAGAACAATTATCAGAGATAGGATTCTGTCAAGGGCATAGGAGCAAAACAACTTGAGTCATATGGGAAATTGCAAGACTACCTTTAATGACCACAAAAGATTAGGACCTTTGTTCTATATTTCTGGAAATATGGGAACTCTGGCAGAGCAGCATCTGTTTGGTGCCACATCACTTGGTTAAGATAAAGAATCAGAATGATTTCTTTGATATAAAGACATTGAAAAGACGGAGAGAAACCATGCACACAAAATAGCTTATGTAAATTGCCTCTGGTGATGCTTCAAAATGCAGCCTAGGTGGATTAATCAGTGTTAAAAGAAATAGCCAGCAGAATAAAAATTGCTGTGATGTGTCTAGACTTCTCTTCAGGGAAAGAATATTTTGGTCCTGGGCCATGTCTCTTGATTTGTCTATGGAGTTACAGGATCAGCTATCATTAAGCACTGTTAAAAGATGAAAAGCTCAGTTTGGAAGCTGGGAGCTTGGATCTGGCAGGAGGAGGAATGCCAGGTTGCTGGATTTCTGGAGCCAGTTTTCAAAAGCATCTGGAGTAGGTCATTAAATTTATCCGATATGGGCAGCTGTTTGCATCAACCTAACAGTGATGACTATATCCCTGTGGTTTTGTACACCTGATTGAAATATGTTTCCATTAAGTATTATCTGATAGCAATGAGGACTTAATATTCATGTGATAAGACTACTGGAAGATGTTGTCCTTTATCCTACTCTTGTTGGAGCCATATGTTTTACGTATCATTTTGATTAATCGATATGTACCAAACAGCAGTTCTGACATGATTCTAATTAAAACAGTAATATGAGCCAGATTCTCATTTGGCATAAGTGGGTGCAGCTCTGTTGACTTCAGAAAAGTCACCCCCTATTCTTAACAGAGCAGCATCCAATCTCACAGTGAGATCAGTGTACAAAGTCAGAGCAGGCTTAATCTATGTCTCGATCCAGAGCTCAACTGTGAAATAGTAACAAAACCCTGAGGGCACATATGTATGGCATCCCTGGAAAGCGTTACATGCTCAGCCAGGTGACATTAAAAATGATCTGCCATCAGCTAAGAAAAGCCTGTTTGTTACCCTGTTGATACTCCTTTCCTTGTCACTTGTATTATTTCTGTCCTATATTTTTCAATAATAAAATTTGATGGAAAAAAATATCTCCAAATTAAAGTCATACTATATTATAACTATGTTACCATGGTAGGTAATAACTCCAGTGCATAAACATTGATTTTTTGAGCTTGAAGAAAAGTTAGCTCAGACCATGGGGAAAATACTGTAGAGTCTTTCATCTCATGGTTAGGTTACTAGACCAGCACTAAGGTATGTCAGTTCTTGCCATCTGGTAAATGATTTATAGTCTGCAGAAAATCAGCTGGTGATCTCATTGCATTTCTAGAAATCTAGAGATTGCATCAGAAAAAATGGTATTAAATGGGTCTTTAACAGGTAGCCTTGCAAGGAATGAGAGTTGATGCAAAGGTTAAACTGTCATGTCACCTTGAGGTCATGATGGGGTAAATTGGTCACGTCCTGATTTGGAGCAAGTCTGCAGTGTTGTATGTATTTACACTCCACAAGCAAACCAGCTTGAGACAAGCTAGATGACAATGACTAAAGCAGTTTGTAGGGGTGTTAATTTATTGTTCGCATCTCTTATGAAAGTGGAAAGAGCTGTCATGAAGTTCCAACTATTCCAGATACAGATAAAATCTTTAACTTGTTAAGCTCAAAAACTCAAAAGTTTGGGAATACTGAATTAAGACTGCAAGGTAAAATATAGTCTCTCTGTGTATTGTGAGATAGATAGATAGATATATATATGATAAATTGAACTGGGATATCTTGTTCAATTTGCATTGAGTCAGACACATCCATGTCTGCATCCCCACTTAAAGTCAGTAAAGCAATTCCAGCTAAATCTGCCAACTCTTGTGGTGCTTGTGGTGCTTTGACTTAGCTTTGTTGTAGACTGCTTGGCATTCTATGGAACAAGCTATATTTGCAGAAAATCAGTTCAATTCCTCTTCAAGTCTTTGCTCATTCGTGGTTATTACACAACTTCTACCTTTGTCTGTTTTTTATGATTTAGTTCTGCATCAAGGTTGTAACAGTAAATTCATGCCATGGTAAGCTTAATTTCATGCTTCCAGGTTGTCAAGTAAAAAGAAGGTCATCACAGAAGGAAAGGAAAAGTGGGTGAAGGCAGAATCTCTCTCTTCATAAGAGTGTCACAATGAGGTTATTTTTCATTATTATTTTCTTTACGCAACACTTTAAAATGCAAGCAGTTCTGCTTGATGACTGTACTGTGAAGAGATTCAAGATGGCAGCCGGAAAAAGAAATCCCTATAGCACCCTCATAACAAATTTGTGTTCGCTTTTTATTTTTCACTGGTTTTCTTTGACGTAAAGTGAAATTGTTTAGACTGAAAGTACTGGTTGCTTTTTGCATGGAAAACAGAACTGAAGAAATGCAGAGTAAGACTTGCCAAGAAAGTTCAATTTTAAAAAATTATTCCAGACAAGTTTGCAGAGGTATGAAAGTCTCTCTTCTGTAAAATTGTTAGATTATGTGTCATATTGTGACAGGAAAACCTTGAAGCTGTTCATATGTTGCCCACTGCCTATATCTAGGGACATTTAGGAGGGCATTTCATGGTTTTTCTGGATTCATTGTTTATCCTTGAATGGACTTGATTTTGGGAAGTGGCTGAGTATAAAATCTAGCCATCCTTGACCTTCCATGGAAGTGTGTCTCAGTCTGTTCTAAAATAAATCCTAATTAAACAAGAGCTGTTACAGAATCGCAGTTCATAGAACCTACATGTGGGGGCAAAAAAAAAAAAAGAAGTCCTGCTAAGTGGTGTGTGAGGAGGCTGATTCAAAACAAATTATAGAGAGAGTCATGGGGTCTCATTCTCCTACCTGCTTATACAAGTTTTGCATTGTTGTTATTGCATCTTAGTAACACTAGACTAAAACTGGTGCAAATTATTAAAAATCAAATTTACATCACTTTAAGATGCCCCAGCAAAGTGATGTACATATGGCTATATATTGCAAGATGAAGAGTGGAGAAGAAAGGCATGGAGGGGTGATAGTTAACTGTAATGGTTTAGCTGTGTGAGGATCTTCGTACCTAGATCGCTGTATGCATGCACACACAAACATATGCATGCACACTTTAAACTGCCAACAGAAAAGAAGCAGCTTCAGAAGACAATAGGTGGGGTAGGGTCTTGTGGAGTTTGCGTAGGGGGAGCATCTCTCCTCTAACTGGCTGCAATGCTGCTCTGTTACAGGTTTGCTCTGCAGGCATCGGGTCAGGCCAGGCTGCAGCAAAGGCAAGGTTGCTTAGTGCCAGCAGGGTAAGGAGTCTGCCTTTTGCTCCTGCCTTGGGTAAGGACTCAGTGTGCACTGGCAGCAGGGAGGACAGAGGCACCCCATGGGCTGGGCTCACAGTGCAGGAGGAAGCAAAAGGCGGACACAGATGTATCTAGATTTCTTTTAAAATAGTTGGGGATAAATGTGATTAGGGAGAGAAAGATGAAGGCAGCAGGCTGATTTGCAGTTATTTATGAAGTCCTCATGAGGGCAGCTGCAGATTCTTTGTCCTCAGCCAGTTAGTGACAAAGTTACACCTCTGAGTGCCATTTTCCATGTATTATTATGGTAGGCTAGACTAGATAGAAATGCCAAGAAGCCGTGGCTGAGACCAGAATCCAGTTATGATGAGAAAGAAAAGTAGATCAAGACTTTGATCTAAGGGAAAGAGGGTGACTACTGAAGAAATAGTTGTGGAAAAAAGAGAGAAATCTTTGAACAGCTCTTGAACATTATATGAACTCAAGAGAAAAAAACAAAGACATTAACTCTTGTGAAAGGAGACAGCAGCAGGCCTTTAGAAATGTTAGACTAAGTTTCATAGAATCATAGAATCTTTAAGTTTGGTAAAGACCTCTAAGATCATCAAGTCCAACCTTCAGCCTAATACCACCATGTCTACTAAACCATGTCCCGAAGTGCCACATCTACATGTTTTTTGAACACCTCCAGGGATAGTGACTCCACCACCTCTCTGGGCAGCCTGTTCCAGTGCCTGACCACTCTTTCGGTGAAGAAATTTTTCCTAATATCCAATCTAAACCTTCCCTGATGTAACTTGAGACCATTTCCTCTTGTCCTTTCGCTAGTTACTTGGGAGAAGTTTGTGTAGCTTCTACCTCTTGTTTGCAGGTGAATGTCAATCAATTCAAAGAGCTGCAAAATCAAGCACTGCTGCTGCAGGACTGCTTAAACTGCAGGACTGAGATCACTGAAATAAAAAAAAATTCTATTCTACAGATACATTGCTAATTTTTTTCCTGAGAACCCAAAGGTCATTCTTCTTGTCTCTACTGCATTCTGAATGGTGGAGGCAGGGTGCTTACAAGGGGGGCTGAACATCTAGAGAGTCTTTTCATGTCCCTCTTTCCATTTTAGTATTTCTCATTTTCCAGCAGGGGAGCAGATGTGCTGTGCAGGCAAACTGGAAATGAGCATGTGCAACAGTGTTTGTATTTATTTGACTCTTGAAAAAGCTCCTTTCAAAAATGGAAACATGCGTACCGTGAAGCTGAGAAGAAGGGAGAAGGGAGAATGAGGAAGTGGAGAAACATTTTATATTAGGACCTTTTATTAAGAAAGGTGTAAAAACAGTTTCCCTGTAGAGAAGTTGGTTCAACCATTGGACTCACCAAATTCTTTTTGACCACGGTGTTTTATCAGCTTTGGAAATAATCCTACAGCAATACCCAACACAGGTGATATTATCAGAGCTAGATAAACCCTCCCAAACACCTCTTGCATTAATAAAAATTGCAACAAATGTATAGTAAAAATAGGGCTATGGTAAGGATTTTGGCAGCAGGGCTTCCCTACTCCTTCCCCAACATCTGCTCATCCACTCCTGCAGCCTGAGCAGAGGCAGTAGCTGTAGCAGCCAGTGCAACTCAGGCTTATTAAGCTTCAGCTGGTGTCCCACCGCAAGGACTGGAAGGACAGGCAGTCTTTTGTCCTTCCTTTGTTAAAGCTACTACCAGAAAGCTGCTCCTGTACCTCTCAGTTTCTACCTGCTGTCATAGAAAAATGTCATCTAAACAAACAGCTGCTTTCTTACCTTCTGCCTCACGCTTGGGGGGAGGGGGAGATATTCACTGCGCTGCTCTTCCACCTTAAAAAAAAAGTTTCCCCTGTCTCTGCACATGTCAAAATTGGACTTTTTATCCACTACTGTACATAGAAACGTAATATTTCTGTTTGCAATTCCAATTTCACAGTTGAGCAGGATCTGCAGAGACAGAGAATTCTAATAAAATTGCAGAAACATTTAATGCAATGACTGGCAGATGGGGAAAGGGTTTGTGGCAGCTCCATTTTTCTGATTATGTTAACAAAACATGGCATGTGCTTTTCTAATACATAGACAACGGTTTCATTTACAATTTAAATCTCATGACTGAAACGCTCATTAGATGACTTTTTTGGAGAATGTGTTTACCACCTGAATGATCTAATAATACAGAATAGTTATTTTTCTTCCCTTGAATTAACGTTCCAGACTTGAAATTTAATGAAGTTACACAGGGTAATTTCAAAAATTGTCTAAGTGCAACAATGCAATTTTGGTAAATTATTTATGTATACTTGATTCAGCAATTAGAAGACAGTAGGCTATTTTAATCCACACTAGGAAGTCCTTTAAATACAGATAGATATTTCAGAGCACTAATGGGTAAGGGGATAGCACTAATAGAAAAGATGAAGAATCTTTGCAAAGTCAACTACACAGGCTACTGTATAAAGTTTTCAAAATTTGTTCCAAACAGTTTATTTATATGAAATTAGTTTGGAAGTCTGGACATTTGAATAAAATCTGCCTAGCTAGCTAATGCCTCTTATCACCCTAGTATCACAGATCCTGGATCAAACATTCTGAATTTTCCCAATGCTTGAACTTAGTTGTCTCAAATCTGACCTGTCCTATGTGTCAGTGCTCATTTACACGTGTTGTCTGGTTTGCTGGAATCAGAAGTTGGCATGTATATCCTCTCCAGTTCTGCTACCCAAAACAAATTCCTTCTTTTAAGACAGAATTCTGATTATTAAATGGGCAAAAGTATCAAATGTCAGTGGGTGAAGAACTGGAGGAAGCAATGAAAGTCAGGCTCCACTATCTGGGTCAGGCAAATGCAGACCTTGGAGAAAATACATGCATGTTGTTTTTTGTTCAGGGTTTTGGTTTTGTTTTTTTTCCTTTGGTTTCTCCAGCCAAATCAAAGCTCATTTTTAATGCAAGTTTAAAACCAAGTGAAAATTACTTCAGCTGATTTTAGCTGACCCCTGGTGAGCCTCAATCATTTAAGGTTACAAGGGAGTTATCATGTGATTTGCCATGTGATTTATTCCTATAAATTATCATCAGATCTCCAGATGACTGAAAATGTGAAGATAGTCCTTGAGGCACAGTTTAATTGGTGGTGCTGAAAGTCTGTGTTGCGATCCCTCTCATTTATAATCTCATCCTTTCTCCCTTTCATTCCCAAATAACACTGCTGCAGCTGTGTCTAGCTGAAGTCTAGGGGCATTATCGTATATCTCTAATTAGTGGCCTTTTAATAATGGCTCAGAGGAGGCAAGGGAAATTTGCCTTACTTTTATTCAATCTGGCCTCATCCTAGGCTTACACATCAGACTTCAGTTTCTAGCGTTGCCACGTCTTACATGAAAAGCATTTGAAACAACATGGATTGCGGTTACCAAGGAAATGCTGTACTGAAAATAGGTCCTGAAACACCACAGACCGCTAACGCCATCAAAATAAAAGCAGGAATCATCAGCTGTGATTCACAGGACCTCATCATCGCTCTCCAAGCCAGGACTGTTTCACTGCACCCCTTCTCTCTTGGTTTGTCAGCAGGGCTATGCTGGAGTCACAGAGCAGGAGGCATATCTTCTGATCCTGTCCTAAATCCTCACTGCCTTTTTTTTTTCCCAGTGTGACACTGTCAGGCAACTCTTTGTTTCTCTTCTGTAATCATGGCTCTGTTCCCTCTCCATGCCTGTCTCCCCTCATTACGGAGCAGTCCTCCTGCTGTCCTCCCAGCCACCAAAGTGCAGCAGACAGTACTGGCTTCTGTGACACCTTGGTCCCTCACTGAGCACAGATCAAGTTGATGCACTCTCTGTCTTTCCTGGCCTCTGCACGTCATCCAGAAAAGCAGCTATCTAAAGACTGCACCTTCTAATTCAACAAATCTGCTCCCTGTGGAGGAAATTTAGGGTGTGTTGCAGCAATTTATGCCAGCAGTTGAGAAGGTCAGCTAGCAGAGCTGGCATAAACTGGCAGCAAAATAGGCTTGAATGCTCTGAGGCAAAAAGCCAACCCTGACTGATGTGGAATCTGTATAACCAGTTTCACGCCTATGCCACTCCTCCCTGGGAGTCCTTTGTAGTGTGAAAATCAGGAATTAGCATGGTTTGGGTGTTCATACATGCCAACCACACTCAGATGCCTGAAGCTGCACACCCAGGCTGCCTAGAGTCAGAGGAGCACAGTGTCCCCCCCCTTCAAGGTCTGTGCTGAACACAAGCGCGAGGGGAATTGCCTGTTGGGCTGTGAAGTCCTGTCACTGCACTGATTTGAGGACATTTTTCCACTCCCATTAATCACATGAAGACACGGGAGGAAAGCTGGATCTAAGTGGCATCATGCATCCACAGAAAAAAAAGGGGCACAGAAATCTAGGCTCTTGAATTACTTGTACTGATTTCAGAGATTTATGCCGATGGGTTTTCTGTGAATGGGGGGATTATATGCCTACCAGCAGTCAGAAGAAAGCGAGGAAAGCTTCTGGCTTGGGAAGTGAGCAATTCAGAGAGAAAGCATTGATGAAGCAGGGATGTGGTACCGGGGATGCTATTTCTAGAGTCACTTTCCAGAGTAGGAAAAAACTGACATTTAAAACTGACAAAACCTGACTTCAAACTGACATCCAAAGCTTGTAGCTCTGAAGAATTATTTTAAATGGTGTTTCAGGAAAGATTGGGAGCTGATATTGCACGTTTCCACTGTGTACTGCAAAACAGTGAGCTAAATACCAGCAGCACAGCAACTCTGTGGGTAAATGTTGCAGCTCACACATAGCATAGGATATCCGATCCTGTTTTTTCTGAAAGAGGGAAGTTTTATAGTATCCCTCAGTAAAAAAAAAAAAAAAAAAAAAGTAGGATGCACATATGCTAAACATAAAGAGCTTTTTTTTATTGAGGGTAAGTTTGTAACTTTATTTATCTTTCAAATTGATGAAAATAGGTTGCAATGTGTGATATAAAATTATACAGGGTTACCAGGCATGAGAGAAATTACATAATATATTACATAATCTTAAAAATATTGCAATCTGATTTTCTAGAACTTCCAGACAGAAAAAGCCCAACACAAATTTCAGCGGTACTTTCTGCCACAAACTTTTATTTTCACCTTTTTTGTGTGCTGATTTTCTGTCTGGGCTTTTGGGTTTGTTTTTTGGTTGGTTTGAGTGTTTGGGCTTTTGGGGTTTTTTTCACTTTCATAGCATTTATAGGACTAGAAATATCACTGGACTTTGTTTTTATCAAATTTTCCTTGTCAGGCTGACAGTTTAGATATCTCTGAGCTCTTCTTAAATAGAACTGTGCTGGACCTTTTGAACTCACCTTATCATCGTGCATGAAAGGGTACAACCACTCCCGGTTCCACAGACAGTCTCATGTTTTAAGCCATGGACCGCCCTGTTAGTCTTTTGCCCACCCTTTCCAAGGTAAGGCAGAAGTAAGAATACTCTCTCTTGATTTTCATCCGTCTTAGAAGTTTACCTTCTTCCTAGACAATCTGTGCTTCTTATCAGCCTTGCCTGTAGGATGTGATTAGCAAGGCTTCTGACCATACCTATGTAGATGTAGCACTTCTGTAGCATTTACCCTGAGGCTGTGTCTAAAGATGAGTTTTCTCCATCTCAGAAATATTTTATGGGTTTTCTTAAGAGAGGAGGAACATGATTTTGAAATGTGTTGTTTTCATCTTATGCAAAGTTCACCCTGACAGTCGGCTGGTAAGGATCAAAGCTTCATATGGCACGTTGAAAGGTCAAAACGTGTATTAAATTGTGCACTGAAAAATCAAAGCTTTGTAATTTACAGGCAATAGCTCAGAAATTCATACTTGAGAAGCAGGGTCAAAAGAAAGCTCTTATCCCTCTTAATTCAGCTGGCAGCACAGCTCCCTTCTGTGTCATAGCAGTGCCTCCTGCTGCTGCTGCCATGCAGGTCTGTTGATGTTTCTTCTAAAAATTTCAGGGCATGTAAGGCTCCATGCTCTCAGTCTGCCTCCTGCTATGGCACACCTGTTTTAGGACTTAAGAAAAATGTATTTTTGGAAATGTTTGACAGCAGTTTTTCTGTATCCCAATATCCTTTACGTGGAATTTGTGAGGATTGTGTTTGCAAATAAGCTGTTGCGGTTTTTTGAGATCTTTTTGTGAAAGATCAAATGATACATTTACGTCATTCATGTGTACAATAAATACACTATAAACAATAGCAATTCTAAATTAAAAATCTCATTTCTAAGTAATACTCATTTGCTTCAAAAATCAGCCTCCAGTAGTTTTACCTCACTTGATAGTAGAATTTTGAGAGGATAATGGCTTATTGCAACCTTGCTGACGCAAAAGAGTTACAGTGTTTTGGTTACAACCTGGGCATGGGTATGGATTTAGTTAAATTGCATCATATCCCATGTGAATAGGTTTGGTTTGTAACTGATTCATATGGAATTATCTCAGTTCAGTTATTGAATTAACTGGATCTGTAAAGGATTTGTATTACTTCTAACTACATCAATTTTAAAAATAACCTGAATTAAACTGATGCAACATGCTTGTGCAGAAAAGGCCTAGGAAGAGGAAAATGAACTTTTCTTTTACCCTTCTTGGAGCTTTGGTCTTACCTCACTTTCATATACTCTCCTGTCCATGAAGGATGATTTGAAAAAGTTCATGGAACAATAGAGTAAAAGAGATCAGAATCAGTCTATTTTCTAGACGATCTCTTTCTTACTACTGTTTTTAGTGCAAAATGTAGTGCTTAGTAATGCAAAGGTTTAGTGGTGGCCTGGTAAGGGGGAAGTGGACATGTCTTGTCTTCCTCAGTCATGCTCAGCAATGCCGAGGCACTTCAGCACGAGGCCGTTCCCTTGCACCTCTGCTCACGAGTCCTGTCCCTGGTTACTCGGTGTGTACTTCTGTGTCATTGCAGTTCAGTTTCTGTCCTGCGACAACATGGGGATGGATGTCTGTAAGCTCTTGATACTCCTGGCAGAGTCTAGACTATTGGAGGCAAAGTAGAGGAAAGCAATAAAAACAAAGAGGACTGGGGGGGAAATCTATCAGCAAAGAGTGAATGAGCTGGAGTTATTTAGCCTGAGGAGGAGAAGACTGAGCAAGACCTGCTAATAGTCTTCAGAGACAGAAATGGCTGTTCTCTGAAGGAAAGAAAAAGCCTGTTCCCTTTTTTTTCCTGAAGGAAGGGGTGATGTCCCAGGCCTAAACTGCAGCAAGAAAGATTCTGCTTAGATGATCAGAAAAACCTCCTAATCCTGAAAAAAGAGAAATTCTGGAATAGGTAGCTCAGGGACACTGCAGCTTATCTTTCATTAGAAGTCTGAAAAGCATTGTCCCATGTCAGGAGCATAGAAAATGGTACAACTGGGTACTTTCTAAACCAAATTGTCTGTTATGGCTATATGCTCAATGCATTGCTTCTCCCCTATTTATGCTTCCAATACACTGGGAAGATGTTTTTCTTCATTCCAAAATGACCAACCACAACTCAGTTCCTACAGCATTAAACACAAGCAAAATTTATTTAAAGTTGACTGGGAAAAGAAGGCAAAAAAAAAGAAAGACAGACAACCTCCTTCTTGTCTAGACAAATATTCATTATTTGACAGGCATCGCGCTTGGGTTTGAAATGCACAGTAGTATTACCTAAAACTGAAGTTCCTTTAGCTAGGAGGAAAGGTTGCAGAGTGCCTCCTGACTTCACAAATCAGGTTCTTCTCCTCATGTCTCTTGAAACTCTGTTCTTACAACATCTCAGTTCAGTGAACCAAACCTCTTCCATCCTTCCCTGTTTTCTCCCACTTCAGTGTGATACTGAACTCAAGCACAAGTCCAAAACAGTTTTGTAATCATGAAAGAATCACTAATCCTCAAAGTCCCATCCAGTACAGAGTACTTTTGCCTGTTGCCAATGTGGGAGACACCCTCCTGCAGTGGGACAAAACCACCCACGTCACTTGCCTGCCACCCTGGGTCAGCTCCAGCTCAGTTACATTGCAGTGGCTGTGGATTTCATAATAATAAAGGAAATAAACAGGAGGAAGTAGCCTTTTCTTGAAGGGGTTTTAAGTAGTCTTGGAACTTTAATCCAGGTCTGGAGTGTTATTTGCAGGAAACGCATATTGTGTGCTTCCTGGGAGACATCTGGTATTAACCTGTTAGCTGACTTTATGCACAGCATTGTTCCTCCAGAAGCAGAAAACTGGATGCTAGTCTCTCTAGAGGTCTGCCTGCTTTACTGAAATATTTCTTTTCCTCTGAAGCACTATGAAGAAGTGATGGGGAAGAATCCATATGCCTACAGCTCCTCTTTGTTGTGTCCGTTGCAGGGTTTGTGTATCCCATCTCATCAACCATGATCACCTGCTGATGTAGTACAGGGATTCTTTTACTACTGTAAGGGTGCTCTAAAGCTTATGTGTATATACTGCAAGGTTTTATTGTGTCACCCAGGTCTGAAGAATAAGATCAACCTTTTTCTCTTTTCACAGTCTCTCAGGAGGAAAATGCTATGCCACCATGCATACAGAGAGATCCTGTGTTTGCAGGCTAGTTGTCATACAAAGTTCCATATAGAACACAATATTGATTTTCTTTAGATTTACTTTACCGGTCATATTAAGTAGGAAGATACCAACTGGCACAATAAAACACAAAGACATTTCATGGATAACTAATGTGCACTGTTACGTGTTACTCCTTCTGCAAAAAAAAAAAAAAGGAATTCCAGCTAGGGAATGAACAAAACATGAAACAACAGTTTCTGTAATATGAATTCCCCTACTGAAATATCTCAACTAAGCAGGGGAATAAACACAGAAAACAAAACTCTCTGAATAATTTGAAAATCCATAAGTCTAGAGTATAAAGGAGCTATCAAAGTGAGCTACTCGGAGGCTGTCAGGTCTGAGAGTAATTCCTACACATCTTCTCAGGAGCCTCCTAATCTCCCTAAGTTGTTTGTGGGAGCTGTGTGGAGGCAGCCTGTCATCGCAGCCAACTCTTACCCCACTTCTGAAGTGAGGAGCTATTAATGCTCATACAGAACACTGAAATCAGTATGATATCTCAGGCCTCAGAAAGCAGAAATGCCCCCACAAATCTTTTCTTTTGCCAGCAATGTATTCCACAGGGTGTAATGAATTATCAGCAGGCAGTTTGGTCTATATAGTCCAACAGCAGAGTATCTAACAGTTCATCTGTTCAGGCAGGCAGTGCTCAGTCACTGCTCAAAGTGGGTGCAGGGCTGGGCAGCGGTTAGATCAGGAATCAGGGTCTTCTCCTCATGTGGTTGCTGAAACACCATGTGTCTTTGAGCTTTGCTTTGTGAGCTTTGTCCTTGGTTCTTTCTTCAATCCCTCTGCAAATAGGGACAAAGAGGTATTTGTGAGCAGAAAGTACTGACAGCTTGACATGTTTTCAGGGAAGTTGAGAATGAGCAAAGGACTGCAAAGCCACCAACCTGCATCTCACTTGAGTTTGTCACACAGTTGCAGCCAGCTCCACTGAAGACACAGAAGCCTGCAGCTGTGCACGACAGGATATTTCCAGCGCATTTACCATGCTTGCATGTGCAAACTGTGTGATGAGTGTAGTATGGTTAGGGATTGTGGGATAGAAAGAAATGGCATGCTCACTCAGAAGGGTAATGGTAAATAGCTTTTATTCATTTATATTTTCTGACATGACGAACCTAATCTGCAAGCTAACCTTGACAAACTCTTGATCCCACCTTCTGTTGCTAGTAGATGAGGAGACCCTTTTTCTCCTCTTTGTGCCTCTTCTCCAGATACCAGAAAGCAGGAAGAGAGCAGGGAGACGCAGAGGAAACAATTATTCCCTCCTGGTGTCCATGCTGTCTCACTCTCAGTGAGATCTGCAGCACTCAGCACGCATAAACCAGAATACATGTGTGACTCGTCCTGATCTGTGCTCATTGTTGTAACTAAACCATAGTCCTTTTTCCCTCTTAAGAAATAAACCCCTGATCTTTTGCATTGTTGGGAACAGTGGCATTTTCCTATGTATTTTGTGGAGCAAGAGAATGCTTTTAGAGTTTAATGGCAGAGCCTCCAATCACCAGCGTTGAGATATGCACTTACTATTCAAGTTCTTGTATATTCATGCAATAAAATTTCAAGGTGCTTCACTTGCTATAATAGGAAAAACTATTAGTGGTTTTAGGCACAACAGTATCATTTGAAATTTAATTTCCTGCATGCTTATCCTCACACTACTCATTGAGATTAATATACCTTTTATTGAGTATTAATTAAATTCTGAAACAAATTATTGTCTGCCAAGGATTTCACAGTTGTCACTAACCATCTTAACCACATTGATGAACAGAAAGGCAGTAAGAGAGCACAATCAGGAAAATCACCTTCTCTATGAGCTGTAGAGGGCCTGTGGGACAAATAGAGGGATAGTTTTGACTGAATTAGGCAGAAGGGAGTAGTGAATGCAAAGACTAATCAATTTATTATAATATTAAGCTTACGTGGTTCTCATATTTGCCGCATTCCTGTAGGAAGTGTGTGCTTTGAGTGAAACACTGTGAGACTGGTAGTCACCTGTGCTATTCTGGTGTCAGAGCAGAGAAGCCAAGTACAGCATGGATGCTCAAGTTTGAATCCCCCCCCCCCCCCCCCGCCTTCCCTCCTCAGCTAGATTTGAAACCTACTGAAGTGAAAGAAAAGCCTGCATGCTGCTACCTGTTCCCTGCCCACCTCGAGCTAAACAAAGCTTTATACCACTGAGGTTGTCCAGGCACTGTATCATTTCCAGATAAAGCTCATTTGCAAATACATTGCAAATTTTTTTCAGAACAAATAGAAGGAGGCATGGCTCCAAAAACTGTGTAGTAATACTAAGAATGTTTTCCATTAACAGATAGAAATAATGGAGCAGAGGATGGAAGGGATTTGTATATGTAGTCATTTAGAAAATAATTTCAGGGTGCATTCTCCTCAGTGATCTCAGCTTAAATAAGCTCAGGAGCCAAAGGATTTAGCTCAGAGGTGCAGTTAACAAGCATTCCTCAAGATATTGTGCCAGACTGCAGTGCCTGCCAATTAACTATTATCAACTGAGAAATGGAAATAAGTTTCTATTTTGTCTAGTGAATGAAATGGGGGGCTGAAGCAACCATTTTTATTGCTGTAGTTATATGAATAATATCAACATTATCCAGCCAAAGTGAAGAAAATTATCTCTCCATTTTCATTCACCAACAGTACAATGTCCCTGGTTTTTGACATCTGACTCAATCCTGTTTCACTATTGCAAACATGAACTAGATACCAATTGATTTTAAAAATGAATGTGCTACGATTCAACAATAGCTGCAGGGCAGTGAATCAAAACTACTCACATGGTTGTGACTGTTAGTGGCTGAATCCCTACAAAGAGGGTATCACAGCTGATCTAGTTTTTGTGTAGTTATCTCTGTGCATCCCAAACTTATCCTCATCATATGTGAATTCACATGGTGGACAAAGATTGCAGTTTAGCAGTATGATAGTTTGCCTGTACTGATGAACTGATATATGAGATTTGTGCATGCAGCCAGAGAATATTAAAGCTGCACATCAGGGTAGGAAGATCCTCAAGTCTCCATAAAGGAGACCAACATCTTTTGTAACAGAAAAAAAAACCTCCAAACAAACATTTTCCCACTAATAAGGCAGAAAACTTTGTGTTCCTCATGCCAGAAAAGGCTTTCAGAACAGTAAGAGTGGACCTTAAATTACAAGCTTTTTCCTACTTCTGAGCACAGCATGTCCATGTGCAATTTCTCCTTAGCAGCCCTGTGTCACTTCCTTTAAAATAACACTGTGGAGCTGTTCTGGGAAATTGTTCAGCCTTTCAGAAACGCGAAGGTAGACTGCTGCTTCTCGCCTCTCCTGTGTGAACCTGCCCCACTCTGCTGCTCCCCATCTCAACAAGCACTGTAGGACCGAGCCTATAGCAATTTCACCAGCCTTAAATCATTTGCATGCAGCGTGAAATAAATTGGATGCGGAAGACTTTATGGCTGTATTTTCTTTTTCTTTTCCAAAGGAACTGCAAAGAATAACTACTGTGTTTCTTTCAATGGACAAAATTCAGTTCTGAATCCACCAGAGTTACTCCCCTTGTGACAGAGCTGAATTTAGCCCAAAATATACTTGCTTCTTACTTTGCATTCGATCAGATGTATTATGACTTAACACTTGCATATAAAAATGAATTATGCCTGTTTGACTTTTTGTTAATTCAGATACTCCACAAGTACAAAGAAAAGAAACCATACATCCATTTCTGTTTTCTGTGTGGCTCTCTAGCTCCACTGTCTGGTAGTGATTTAAAATTTTATAAAGAAGTGTAAAATCATTTATTTTCTAAGTAAGATGTCACTGTTACGCTTCACAAGACAGGGGGTATTTAAGGTTCCTGGATGGTATAGCTGGCTGTCAGATATAGTAGATGAAAGAAGAGTATTGATGTTAAAGGCTTGTTTGCTCTTGAATTAAGTGTGTTTAGTAATTTGCTTGTTATATTAATTAGAAATTATCTCAAGTTACAGAACTCAGATCTATTACTTCCTAGGGTCTTGTGTCTTATGAATCAAAATCCTGGACTGCTCCGTTTAAGGGCAGGAACATCCTGAAACTGAAGAAGACACACCCTTTAAGTAGTTCCTTGGCCTGCCTTTCCTTCTCTGTTCTTCAGAGAATTATCATGAGCCCCTGAGTAGACAGTTTGCAAGAAATAATTGCAACCATTCTGTTCCCTTTTCCATCCTCCCGTTGTTAAACTCCTTTTGATGAGGATGTGATATTTTTTGAGTGCTTGCCCCAAGCAAGTGCAAATCTGTGTTCTGGGAGGGGCAAGGCGGGGCAGGCAGCAGAATAAAGAAAAGTTTTAACTTTCTTCTATAGAGACAGCAGTCACAATATCATGGTCAGAACCCTGGTACACACGGTTAGTCGGGCGGGCAGGCAGAAATTGACTGAGTAAAGCTCACAGCCAGGTGTCCTGAGAAACCCATTTTCTTTCAAACCAGCACTGCTGACTTTGAGAGAAGTACTAGGCAGCTACACAGTCTTTACTGCAGAAAAGACTAAGTATATTCAAAGCCAAAGCCTGCCCTGTTGACTTTCTTCTATCAGAGGACCTTATGAAAAGGCATAGTCTGAGCTTGATTTGCATGCACTCAGGATAACAGCGTCAATCCACAGGCTTTACAAAAATATCACTTGCCTTCTCGCAGCACTTCCCAATGTTGTTTTCAGGATCTGCAGAGGGGACCTGGGCTTCTCAACCCGAGCCCTCCGTTCATCTGAAATCTGGGGAATGTAGAGTAACTTTCTAAAAATGTTTTCTAAAAAGAAAATAAAAGGCAAATATACAACAGAGCATGTGATTTCACCCTTTGTGTCTTTGTCAAACCCGTACTCCCATACCACTCTTCCCATCTCCTTAGCTTATGATCTTTTGTTACACAAAGTCTAAAGCACTGGAAGGCTTCAGTTGGATGATGCAAGCAAGTCTTCCTGTACCTGTTTACGATTTTTGCCATAGTTCAATAAAAAGAGAAGTGTTATACATTGAGGAAACTAGAGGAACTAAATTAAATGTGACAGGCCATCTATGAATTAAAATAATTGGAAGTAATGCCTCATGTATTTTCATAGGCAGTCTTCCTGGCCTTAGATGTAGTAAGGTAAATACAAGGATTGTTTTTTTTTAATTGTGCGCCAAAAGATTCAACAGGAGCGGTTTTCAAAACCAGTCTTCTCTAATAGGAGAACTTACATGGGGATAGTAGTTCTTTTATTTCTTAACAGAATAACCTATTCTTAGATAAGCAGCCACATATTTATAAATAAGCATTTCAGTCTGGTATGTTGTACCTATAGGGCTGATTATTCACACACCATTTCATTATATTTTCACAAAACAGTTCCATTGTTCAGTGTAGGTAACTGCAGGTTTTCTCTAATGCGTAAAATAGCTCCTTCCCCTTCAATCTGACAATTAGTTTAACTATGGGCTTTGGTGTGGAGTGTGGGATCCTCTGTGCAACATCTCACCTCTCATTATTGTGTTTCTTTAATGTCCTGGTCTCCAGTTCTCAGATCCTCCTACCACCAACCACCTTTCTCTCTTTTGAAGGCCCACAGTTGACTACTGATAAGAAACAAGTTTGATTTTTGAGGCAGAGACATTGAACGCAGCCCACAGTTCTGCTCCTCCACACTGCCGCCTTCCTGCGCTTCTCCCCAGAGCTGGGGTGGCCATGGCTCCTCCAGCTTTTCGGGCTCTGCCCATGTCCCATGCTCATCTGGAAGTCACTGCCATGCCCCCAGCGTCAGGCTGCGTTTTCATCCATCACCTCACACCTCCTGAGCCAGGCAGGTTACGCACAAAGTGCCTCTTGCTCTCGTCTCTCCTGCTTCTCTTCCATACTTTTCTCATTCTCTTTCAACTCTAAAGCACACAGAGGAGGGCTATGCAAACACCATGCCAAATGTTCATGAGGATATTTCTGTGGTAGCTCAGGAGATACTTGCCTTACCCATACATTATTTCCAGACAGAAGCACAAACAGGCTAGGGAACCTGTGGAGACTTGTCTATGCCCTTAAAAATAAATCAGCTGAGCACAGTGCTTACAAGTAATTTTCCTGGGCTATCTTCTTAGCTCTGCCTGAAGTCAGGACTTCAAGTGTTAAGCTGGGGATGTGTTTCAACTTTGTAGCTCTGTTCGGTTCATAGGTCATTTTAAAATTTCAGCACTGACATACTGCT
Source organism: Balearica regulorum gibbericeps (assembly GCF_011004875.1). NCBI lineage: Eukaryota > Metazoa > Chordata > Aves > Gruiformes > Gruidae > Balearica > Balearica regulorum. The sequence goes on along the minus strand of NC_046188.1, from coordinate 46,411,947 downwards.
AACTTATTACGACTGATCTTAAACAGTCTAGTGCTTCTCAGCTTTAAAATGAGCCTTTCAGTTCACCTACAAAATACGTATTTTTTCCTGACAGATGGATAATAAGCACATGGAAAAAATAGCTTTTATAACTGACTGGTTGGACTTGAAAGTGTATGTTTTGTATGCATAAAAATGTATACAGGCCGGCAGTGTCAAAAGCTTAAAAGGAAAGATCATTATAGCTTCGGCTAAATGCAACTAGGCTGCTAAATTGCCTGTGATCCTAGAGAGCAAAATCTTGCAAGAATAATCTGTAGTTCCCAGTCAGTTGTAAAAGTCAGGTTCCTTTGAACACAGTCTTCCTTCAATATAGCACTCCTGTCTCCATTACTTAACATGCAGTTTTTCAAATATTAAAGCACTTTTCCAAGCAGCTTTCTTGCTACACAAAGGACAACTCTGGAATCTGTGTAAAATATTTACAAGGAAAATAAAAGACAAACTAAAAGGCAATGCAAACCAGAAAATATTCTAGTTTTACAGGTGTCCTGGTTTAAGCTGAGATAGAGTTAATTTTCTTCATAATAGCTAGTATGGGGCTGTGTTTTGGATTCGTGCTGAAAACTGTTGATAACACAGGGATGTTTTAGTTCCTGCTGAGCAGTGCTTACAAAGCCAAGGCCTTTTCTGCTTCTCACACCACCCCACCAGCGAGTAGAAGAAGTTGGGAGGGGACACAGCCAGGACAGCTGACCCCAACTGACCGAAGGGATATTCCATACCATATGATGTCATGCTCCATATATAACTGGGGAAGGTAGCTGGGAGGTGGGATCACGGCTCGGGAACTAGCTGAGCATCAGTTTCAGGTGGTGAGAAATTGTGCTGTGCATCACTTGTTTTGTATATTCTTTTATCATTATTATTGTCATTGTTATTATCATCTTCCTTTTCTGTCCTATTAAACTGTCTTTATCTCAACCCATGAGTTTTACTTTTGGGATTTTTTTTTCTGTTTCCTATTCTCTCCCCCCATCCCACTCGGAGGGAGCGGGGGGAGGGAGCGAACAGCTCTGTGGTTGTTTTAGCTGCCTGCCAGGTTAAACCACAACAACAGGCCATGTCAAGCAGCACCAGACTCCCAGATGTTAAGATTTATTATATAAATAAATCTTGAGATATTCCAGCTATGTTGTGTTGAGAGTTGCTAGGCTGAACTATTGTGTGGAAGATACGGTCTGTTACCTGGCTACAGTCTGAGCTTTCCTTTCCCAACTTTATAAGGCAACCTACTTTGAAACAGGACAAGGAGGTTTCCACCCCTCTGTGATCAAATCATATCTATGGAGGATCATAGATATCAAATCATATCAAATGGAGGATTTTACCATCTGATGGTTGCCTAATTGTTACTTTGCAGCAGGAACTGGTGGGCTTTTCCATCTTGTTCTGAGAATTGTTATTCAAAGCCAGTCAAAACCAAATGCTTTTACAAGTTCATTTGATGGACTGGAAAGTAGATGGATGCCACTGACAGGAGCATGATGGATGAACTTGGGAAAAGAAAATGAAAATAACAAAGTCCAGTATATTGCTTGCTTCTTAGAAGACAGTTGCTTGTAGTCGTTTATATTCTACAAGATTCACAGACAGCAAATATCCTTAACTATTTACATGAATTTTTGTCTATTTTAAACTTGCAGGCAAGTTGTGTATTAAAAAGTGACCTAAATATTAGATTCAGATAAGAATTTTTACAATACCCAAGGACTGACCTGCATAGGAAAGAATCCTACTTAGTTAAACAAGAGGCTGCTTCAGGTTTTTTAATCTGTACTTAGGAGATTTTCTAAGTCACAAAGTTTTAAATAAAGCTAGAATCAAAATTCTAGCATATCATATAAATGTAAATTACATCGCAATCAGAGGAATGAATTCATCATAAACAGCGTCTTTATGGAAAATGTTGAGGAGGAACACTGCAGATGATAAAGGAAGAAAATCTCATTACACCATTGTGAGAGTGTGTAATTGTAATAGTTCTTGACATCAGGCAGCTATAGATCTTATGGAAAACTACAGCGGGAGTAAACACAGAATCTCTCATCAGAGACAAATTGATACTTAAAACTCTTGCAAGAAGGACTCTGAACATTTCTCCTGAAGATGTTGTCTGAGAAGCTGTAGAAAGGAGCCCACAGTGTTCTAGAGTCAGGTGACATCTTTGCATGCCATTGCCTGTCTTCCTCCATTGGTACCAGAGCCACTGGAGGTAGACCCTCAGCTTCCTGCCTCCGTTACAGTTGTGCTGCCAAGCACATCCCTCTTTTCCTCTCTTCCTCGCACAGAGAGGAAGAGCCATAATGATACAGAAGAGAAATTATACAGCCCAAAAGCAATGGGAGAGGTTTTGTGCCCTGACCTTTGTATACTGTTGATGGGATGGCCAGGGGCAATGCTGTGCCCTGAAAGGCCAAGAGACATCCCCTGTCCCAGGCGCGTTATGGGTGAGCCCACCCTGTATGGGTGAGCCCACCCTGCCTCAGTGGGTCATCTCACGGGTCAGCAGGTGACCTGAGCACAAGGTGCACGAGCCATGCCTGAGTTTCCTCTCAGACCAAATCTTTCATGCAAGAGGAGGAGAGAACACGTCAGGCAGAAATCGTGGTGACAGAAAAGAGCAAATCACCAAGAGACTAGCAGCCCTCCCAGTTTAACAGGAAAAAGCAAGAAGGTGGAATTTCCTATTTTGAGGTATCACATCAGAAGAACAATGGTGAGTGATGCTGGAGAAGCTCAGTTTGATATTTCATTTAATGTCAGAATCACTTTGAGTTATGTTCTATTTTCAATTTTTTTTTTCTTCTTTACAGACTTGTTGAGTTGCTACCACTTCTAGGAAAACAAATTGAGTGCTAGAAAGATTTGTATTCAATGAAACATGCTCAGAGATAAAACTCAAGACTACAGAAAGATCTGTGCTCCTACCTGGGTTATTCATAACACCTTCAGCTCTTAAAAAAGACAAGATCTTGCACATCTAACATTTTCCTCAATATGTCTGTCTGTGTCCCAAAACCAAGAAGATAAGACCCTGTTCTATTCTTCCTGTTCTCTTGTCACCTTGTAGCAATCCACCCAAAAATGCTCTGAGTGGTTCAGGCTATCTGTATGTTAAAGAGTATGCTTAGAAGATAGTCTCTCTCCATGGCATTTGCCTTGAATATCTTGAAATTTCCAGACCACAATAATATTCATCAACCTAGCAAGTGTTGTGGAATATATAGTAGTCATTATATGATGCATAATGGTGTTTAAAATGGAAACCTTCGGCCATTGTCTATCCAGCTGTAAAGTGGATAACCCATCTAGTTTATAACAGAAGGCAATTGCAGCTCTTGTTTATTATCTGAGATTTTCCTCCATCAAGGACTCTCCTGCACATTTTTATTTGGAACAGTAAAAAAAAAAAAAAAGAAGCTATAGAAAGCCACCAAAACAACTGTGCTAATGCATTTATAAACATCAAGTAGAAACAAAAATTGACTATTATTATATTGAACACCTGGAATGAAAACATTTCTCAGGCTTCTGCCGACAATGATTAGCTCCTAAATAAATATTGCTGGGGTGTATTTGAAGACACCATTTGCAATTCACATCTGATTTACTTTCTAATTAAACAGTGCTTACAAAAGTACTAATAAGAAAGAAATGCATGTAAAATCATCTAGTACAAATACCCAGAGTGATACATCTCTTCACATTTTCTACTTATATCCAGAGCCTTTATGAAATCCTGAGCCTTCAGCAGCTTTTCTCATATTGTATTCACTGGCGGGGGGGAGGTATGCCTGGGGGGGGGGGGGGGGGGGGGTGTGAAACAACAACATTACTTTAAAGGGACCTTGTGAAATTATTTTAGTAAATATGATTCATTCTTTAAAATAGACAAAGTTTGGGAGTAAAGTAAACGTTATTAGAAAAGTTTTCCTGGAGAGCCACAAGGAAAATTTCTAATATAGAAAATATCTCTTTAAATGTCATATACACCTACCAGAAACCCAATCTTCAAGCACTTGTCCAGAACTTATTGTGCTGATGCTGCACACAACATGTAGGATAAAAGTACAGAGTTCATTTTAGGAACAGAACCTCAGAAAGTTGAAAGATCTGACCTTGCTGGGATTTGGGATTTGAATGTGCTCTGTAGCAGCTATATCATCCCCAAGGCCTTTGCATGCCAGTTGGCAAAATTTGAATGGAACTTGGTTATTTTTTATACTAGTCACAAAGTCTAAGTGTTATTTATTATAAAGGTTTATATCCTAAGTTCAAATCTCTTTTCTGCTTGCAGAGCATGCATGAAATGAATATGCTGAACAGACAGAATGAGGCAGACACTTTAAAAAGTGTTTGGACGCATTGTTTGAATAAAATCTATGGATTCTCTTTCATAGCATCTATGGACTACTTGTATAGGGTATATGAACTACTTGTATAGCTTTTTTATGCTCACAAAAAACATTTATAGAAGGATCACAGGTATACACATGAACATGTTTATATCACATTTATGCAACTGGCTTGAAAATGTTTTGTGGGTTTGTGGAAAAAAAACAGCCAACATCTGTGACTGACACTCTTGAGTAACCAAGATACTGAATTATGTTCAAATAAACCACTGAATTTATTTCAAGGCATAGCAAAGCAGAAAGTCAGATCAGAGCTGAAATGATATTCAAAACAATTAGCATTCTAGTTGCATACAGCTGCGTTCATATCTTTTCATATTCATAAAGCTGTGGAGGTAATCTGGGTAGCAAAGTCAAAACATTTATTTCAGGTAAGTACTCAGCCTGCTGCGACCCTTCAAGGCACTTTGTTCACCCAGTCAGGTGAACAGCAGCAAAAGTATCAGGTTCAAAATTGAAAACTCATTGGAAACCCAGCTTATTTCATTATGCTCCTTTAAACTATATTCACTTGGAAATCCACTTGGCTGGATATTTTCAAGCACAAATATATTGCCCAAACCAGGTCAAGGACACTGCTGAGAGAACCTAGGATTTGGCAAATTCTGTTTGACCAGCACTGCAAATTCAAACAAATCAAAGTCTGTTCATGAATAATCTGTAAATACAGAGGAGACTAAATTTGTCAAACAAATTCTTAACTCTACAGTGTTTGCCTGAAGCAACGCCCTACTCAAAATGTCCTTTGGTCTCAGCTGATGTTCTTTATGTACTCAGTAGAGGAAAAAAAATCCATACTGGGAATAACTGAGGTGCTCTGAATATCAGAGAAAAGAAGTTTACTCCAAGCTTCTGTGCATGTATACATGGATTTGACTCTGATAAAATGCTGGTGCTTCTGCAGTCTATCATCTTTATTTATACAGCAGGAACAGTTAAACTTGAACAAAGGAAAGTCTCTCTCAGAGAAAAAGAGGAGCTCAGCCCCTGTGGCTCAGCAAGCCTTGGGCTGGTTTATTATGTCTGACCCTCAGACCCAAAGGGTCAGTCGCCCGAGCCGAGCGGTCCCTCTCCATATTCTGATATGCGGTGGTATGTCCCACATATGTGCAGTGTGCAATGAAAGCCACCCATGTATCAAACTGGCTTCTCCATGTACTGTCTTACGATGGAAAACAAGTATCCACCTGTCAGCTGAGGCAGAGAAACAGACCTTGGGCATCCTCTGAGTTTATCCCCAAAGGGAGTGAAACAATATATCACACTCAATATTCTTGTTTCTTTTTTTTTATTTTGCTTATACTTGACTGGGAGTAGAAAAACGAATATTTTTATTATTTACACCTATGGAGCTCTCCAATAAACTGGAAGCTCAAATTTTAAGCTGGAAATGTATTTTATTAGTAATAAAAATAGAATCCATCTCTTCTTTCTCTTACTTTGTTTCTGTTAATTTAGGTAGGATGTGACTCTCGTTTTGGGGTAGTATCCTTCTGTGATCCCTGGATAATGTCTTTAATTTGAGCATTAGACTGATCTAGTTCATTAATCATAGCATACTTTCAAGGTCTCACTAAACCTATCATGGACTTCTCATATGGTACTTAGCATAGCTGTTCAACTGGCAGAAAAAAGTCTTATCTTCTCTCCCCAGAGGCGGATAATCTAGCCTCTAAATCTAGCAAACCTTGCAGCAACTATTTAAAAACTACATAGGATGTCATAAAATCCACAAGCAAACTTTTCCCTGCTAGTTTTCAGTTACTGATTGAGCCTTGTTTTCTATTTTTTTCTCTTTTTCAGTAACAAATGGTGACTGATGAAAGCTTTTCACTGCAAATCAATGGCATTCATCCTGTTTTCTGTAAAAGTCAAGGTAGTGACAAATCCAGAAACGCTTTGCCTTAATTTGTTCTTTGAAAGAACTCTGGCTTGGCCCAACATATGTGTTTGATCACTGTAATATCTTTTACCTGGTGCATGAAACTAAAAGCAATTACCAGAAGTTTAGCCTAGTGGTTAAGCAGAAGACTAGACCCCTGCTTTCTCTGGTTTGGTTCTGCCACTAAGGTTTACATTTTCAAAGGTAGTTTACAATTTTGGAGGGGTTCACTGTCTAAAACATCAAGGGTCCTTGTGTTTGCAAGCAGAAAATAAAATGAATGTGCAGTTAAAGGGGTAATTTTAACGCTGCTGTAAAGCTCCTTCAGAGCATCGCCACTGATTTCAGTAATCTTTGGGCCAATTGCTCTGGCCTTTACTTCTGTGCCTATTAGTTGGTAGCAGGAGACAGGTGAAATGAATGCTCTGGACAGGCAGCGCAGTTAAGTGGAGCTGCAGGTCAGAACATTTATGTTCTGACCCTGCATCTGCCACTGATGCAAGCCTAGACAAATCATTACATCCCTCTCCACCTCAGTGGGGAAACATGATGATACCCACCTTTTAAGGCATTGCAGTTTGTGCTCCACCAGCGGTAATCATTCTATGACTAGGAGGCTTAATTATTTGAAACATTTTGAGATGTAAGATGGTCTGAAAGTATGAAGTGTTATCATTAATAATAATAATGAAAACACAAAAAGAAAAATTTCCAGTAAATTAACACAGAACCACAGATCAGTTCCAATCTTGTGGGTTTTAAGCGTGGCATTTCTTCCTGAGGGCTACAGTAGGATCTTTCCCCTTCATTCATTTCAGCCAACAGTTAGGTTTAGATTGCCTTTTAAATATTTAATAACTGCTTGAGACATTTTATTTTATGGTAATTCCACATCATGCATCCCTGGGCTTCTAAATTCAGCGCCAGGTTTTAGAACAAACAAAACCAGTTAATTCCTCTGTGTGTAGATCACATGACCCTCCCTTAGAGTTTTCTGAAGGTCAAGTGAAACATCTAAAGGAGTTTTTTTCATTTTTCACACCCTTCTTTCCACCCACCATCAAATCAAGCAAAGCTTCTCTTAATCATTATCAGGGAGACAAAAAGTTAAAGTGCAGAGCAATGGACCAGAATTTCACACTCCATTTGCACAAGAACTCTGAGGGCTGCTAATGTGCTGTTTGCTTTTTAGCAGGCATCTCTGCAGCCATCGCTGAAATGCATTTTGGCGCTGCTCCCAGGGCAACTTAACTATTTATGACAGCTTGTCTTGAAGTGCCTACATGAACATTAGGATGTCCACGGCAATCTGCAAATTGACCCATCCACATGGCATTTGAGATCAGATGGAAAGCACTTTAATAATGTAATGAAGGTTAGGGTAGATGTCATTTTTAATTTATCTTTTTTTTTTACTCATGCTCCAGCAGCAGCTCCGATTTTCCATCCCATCTTCTAGCCAGGATGTCAAATTGTGAAATCCTCCCGTATTAACAGATGCTAATGACCTGACTCAGACTTGGACTGTCTTTTATTACACATTCAGTCAGACAATAAATGGGAAATATAAACTCCCACCCTGCGTAAACCATTTTCCTCCAGAGAGTGAACCTGCTACACCAGACCCAGCTGTTTGCTTATTGTCCAAGATGAGTGATGGATGAGTAATTTAAAAGACAGACATTCTTCGTGACAGCTTTCATTTCCATTCTGCTCCGAGGTTCAGAGATGGATTTTATTTTTCAACCTATATTTCAACTTTTTATTCTCTCTCTTAGAAGCAAAGCTGCCTAATAAAATGACATTTTCAGACACACATAATAACAGGGAGGAAGAAAACAAACTTTAGCGGAGATCCAACTTCAGCCCCCAGTAAGAGTGAGGAGTTATGGCGGGGAGATTCACACGGGTGAGAGAGGTCACAGCTCCTAACTCTGTTGCTGATTTATGCACAGGGCAGCTGGAGTTAAGCTTCCTCACCTCATTAGGCCACACTTTCTCTGTTACAGAATTGATGTACATTAGGAGCTCTGAGAGAGGCAATTTATTACAGAAAGTTATGGCAGAGGAAGATATAGAAAAAGAGTGAGTTACTTCCCATCTTCGCACCTTTGTTTCCCTTCACTTGGTTTGACTATAAATATTTTGGGTAGCTGTTGGTTTTAAATACATGGCTGTGTAGTACATATTGCAATTTTTCCCATAATCCATCTCCTTACGTGATAATTATCTTTCTCTCTCTTTCTCCCCCACAGGGCTAACAACATTCTCTCCCCTCTCTTTGCTAACTTCTTCCCTTCCATGGATACCAGTCACCTTTTTGCTCTAACTCTCAAACTGATTAGCATAATTAAATTACGTTAGAGTCGCTGATCCCAGCTTGCACTCGGTTTGAAGTTTGTTGCTTCTGTTCTAATGAGCAGAGGGGTTTGAGTATCACAAACTTGTTCATTTTTCTATCAGTAGATTCTAACAAAAGATAGTGTGTCTCTATTTATAGTCTTCTTTATAATCATAAACCACAAACGGATTACCACATATATATACAAACCTATAGGTCTGTGTATATGTATATATTTTTAAAGGGTCTGTATAACACCTGGCAAAATGTGACCTCAGCTTCAGTAAGACCTCCAGGTCCGACAGTGACAAAAAATATTCCTAACCTAAGAACTGCAGAGGCCTTCAGGAATAAATGGGATTTTATTAGGTCCCTTTGAGAAAATCCACTGTATATATCAAGGAATGACCGGTTTCAGAGTTCGGATGTAGGTCTGTTAAAGGGGAGCAGAACAGCAGTGTACTCTGAGAAGGTGTCTGTCTAGACAAGTTGCCTTAACCTGTTACACCATTACTGTCACTGGAACTGCTCTACCGTTCCTAACATCACATGAAACATGAATAGGCTTCATGTAAGTGGGACAGATCTGGTGTAGGAAGTGCTACAGTTAAAATACTGGCAATGTCTGGACTATTTTTTATCTTGTTCTTGTGACAAGAAGGCTTGCACCAGTAATCACAGGAGCTGGGAAAATTTAAGGAAAAGTGATACAGTGTGGTCAAGGGCAAGCACTACTGCAGATCAACATAGCAGTTTGCTATGCACAATTAAAAGAAAAACAGTCAGAAAGCAGACTTCATGGTAACAAAAATGACTACTCAAAGAAATGCATTTGGTTTGCTCTTCAGCGAGAAAGAATTTAATTTTATTTGCTGTGGAAAGTTTCATTTACTCCTGATTGTAAGTGCACCGCAAAAGGCTAAGCAATAAACAGCCCTTTGTGCCTGAAGAAAGACGGCACAAATCTTGGGGGTTGGGGGAAACCCTCAGCTGAAGCAGGCTGAGGCGACAAGAGCAAGGACCCCTTGGCAGGTCCCCTTGTGCCACCCTCCGCTGGGTGGAATCAGCTCTGGTCAGCACTCTACTGCTTTGCACAACTAAGGATACTCTTACACACCTGCTAAAAAAAGAGTTTCTTTTTTTTTTTTTTAACAGTAAAATTCCAGTCTCTTCAGCCTTGCCTTAGAATGAGCTAATAGCAACAACCATTACATCTTAATTTGACACAGATTTCTTGCTTAAAGTTTCTCTGTGTAAAGTTTCACTGCATTCAATATCCTAGGGAAAGGCACTTGTGAATTACAGTATTGGTCTGGAGAAGATTGTCCTGGAAAGGTATTTCATTTTGCTTCATTGTTATTTGGCTTTGTTTGCTTGTTTGTTTAAAGACAGATGAACAAAGAACAAGCAACAGGCTTAAGAAAGGGAAATTGTCATTGCCTTAATCTGAGACTTTCAACAAGAGGTAACATTTCCTGTGATTTAGTATGGTGGATGGAATTGTATCTTCTGAGAGAGATTATAGACTACAAAACACTCTTTCCTTGTGGCTGCAGACATTAGTCAGTGCCAGCTTACTCAAGTCAGCAGCAGGGATTCATTGCGCAACTGTAAATATTCACCAAATAAAATGTTTGTGGGTTTTGGTTGGGTTTTTTTTCCCAAGGACCTGATCTAATGTCAGTAGACTCATCAGGGGTGTTGTCTGAAGCAATGACTATGAAGAATTCATCCCATTCCTGTCCTTCCTTGACTGACAAATGTGAGATCAGTTATTTCTGAGCACCATTCTTGAGCTTAGCACCAGGGTGAGTTGCATTGGTTAGTCAATTTGCTTTGGTTGCTTTCAGTCCATTTTAAAGGGAAGTGTTGCCTGACAGTCTTTGGAGTTTTTATGTTGTTTTTTACTACGGAGTCCTTGCCGCTCCAGAGGAATCACTCAGCAGGCTAACTGGGAGCTATCAGCTCACTGCCCAGTCTTTTATACGTCCAAAGTCACAGAGCAGATAAAGGTAGAAGCAGTAAGGAAGATGCTGCTTCTCACATCTGTGTACAGTTTCAGTATCTACAGCACCCTGGGGAGGGCGTTCCAGTTTACATCTGCATCACGTGAAGAATCATTTCCATTGGAGGGTTTGGACCCTACCACCTGGTAGGTCCTTTAGACAACCTTTAGATCATCTCTTGGAAGACACAGCAAACAACTGGCCTGCGTTCACCCTCTCTGTGACACTCATGGTTTTACAGAACTCTGCTACATTCTGTCTCAAGGCTGGAGGAGTCCCAGGACTCACAGTCACTCCTCCCGTGAAAACAATTCCAGACCTTTTTCTGAATATTTTGCAATTCTACTATAACCTTTTCAAAATGAGGGAAACAGGGCTGCACACTATGCAACTGCAGCATGGATTTCTATAGCAGCATAATGATGCTCTGTGTTTTGTTCTATCTTAATTGGCCCTAACAACTAGATTGCTTTTTAGCTATTACTGAGTGCCGAGCTATTTTCCTGAAGCTTTTTATTATTACTCAAACATCTCATTCTTGCATGATCACAATAAGCTCAAAGCGCATAATTTTTTATAAATCAATATCAACCATATAAATAATTAATCATTTTATGTGATGAAAGGAACTATATAAATGGGAAACTTTGTCATCTCTCTGAAGCATACTCACAACTGCACCTCCAACATGCTCCAACATGCTCTCATGTTTTGATCTGGTATTTGAATGTCATTCTCATGGGATGAAAAATAAACAAGTGTGTAAATAAATAATAAATAAATACTTTACAATTTATTTTTTTAAGTTCATATAACATTCATGGAGAATAAGGGCTGGCAGTCCTGGGAGAAGACAGAGAAGACTACTCATAGAATGGAAGCAGAGCAAGCCTTCCTTACACAGCCTGCCTCAACCAGAGCTGGGTGAGTATTTCAAAAGAAGTACTTTAGGTTCCAGTCCTACCTTCTCATCTATGGAAAAAGGACCTGATACCTGTAAAGAATCTTCATGACATCTCTAGGACACCAAGGTAACTCAAAGGTCTGCTGGTTGACTGGGGAAACGTTGAACAAGCTCAAAATAGTATTGTCTGTTTTTTTATTTCTGTATGCAGATTTTCATTAGGAAGCTCAAGTTCCTGTTATTGTCAGTGTGAAATTAGAAAAATAACATACTTCTGGAGCCGACTCCATTCCATCTGCACATGTCATCAAAGTTGGGAGTAGCCAGCTGTAGTGCTGATTTTCCCACCTCACAACTTTTGTGAGTCCCTCTATACACATCCATGGTGTTTCGCCTCCCTTTCCTCCATCCCTCTGTGCATTTCCCATAACATATAGTATGCATCAGGCTTCCCTCACAGCTAGTTTGGAAGAAAAACACACTATTTGTGTGTGAGCAATTCCTGCGGCCAGCTGAGTGGCAGTCTCCATCCACAGCTCCCGAGTGCCCAAGGGAAACCAGGAGGTGTCCCAGCATTGAGTCCCTGCACCTAAGCCCTTATCCAGCACTGCCCCACTTGGAGCTCAATGATTTTTGAGAAGATAGGGCTGCTTGCTTCTACATACTGTTTTTAAGTTCCTTGCAAACCTGAAGGTAGCACTGAAGTTCAGAAAATTTTCTCTGAGGTTTTTTTCCGAGTCCAGGTGAAAAAAATTACTTCATTGTGTGGGTGTGCACTTACTGGGATCTGCAGAATTTTACAATTTAAAATTTTTATAAAAGATAGATAGATATATTTTCTTGGTTTTTAAATTGACAATGTCATGATTTGCATGATGACCAGCATGAAGGCTATAGGTATATCTGGAACTGAATATACAAACAGCCATGAAAAATATGTGAGTATAAATGTTAAATAAACTCTTAGAATACTCAATTTCACAGTACAGTTCTGTCAACAAACATTTCATCCTTCCTCATTTCATGCAACTCCCTCCTTGCATTTATCATCTAAAACCCAAAAGATGATGACATCTCACAAAAAAACCCACAACAATAAAACCAAAAAAAAAGACCAAAAAACCAAAGCCACCAAAATGTAAATGCTCTACTTAATTTAAACTATTAGAAACCATATTCTTTCAGCTGCTGACAAGCCTCTGCAGAAAAACAGTGAAGGGAGGTGCGGAGGGATTAAGCACTGAAAGAAACTGAGATGCCAAAAGAAATGTACAGCTTGTGTGGGGATCAGAGACTCTTTTCTCAGCAATGTGTTCATAAATTTTATCCTGAGTGTATATCGTGAGCAGAAAGTCAAGGATTTAATATTGCTGGCAGTAAGCCAGCAGCACATTGGGAAGGTTTTATATGAACTCCCCACACACCACTCTGCTGGTGCACCTCAAATTGATCTGCAGAGCCCCTTGCTACATCCATTCCGGCTCCCACATACACAGACCTATTGGCATGTCTCAGAGGAGGCTTATACAACACCTCGCTACTCCAGCCCAAAAGGTCGCCAGTGATTCTGCCATACACACCATAATTCTGAGTTTCTTCTGAAAGTCCCTGCAGCCTCTTTTGCTAAAGCACAGCTCCTTCATTCCAACTCCCAGTAACTTTTTGACTTTTCATCCCCGTTGCTTTCACAGCAGCTAATCCTGGTCCTTACTTGTCAAAGGAAGAACTTTGGAAACCACGCACTCCAGCAGAATTTGAATCAGCAGCCAGCTCTGTATCCTGTTTAGAGTCACTTGAGCCATTCAGCCTGAGAGAGCTGTTAATCTCACTCTAGCTGGAATTTCCATGAATTCTCTAGCCAAGAAGGTAGTCATTAAAATGAACGCATATTATATCCTATAGTACTGAAATGCAAAAGTGATGAAGGCCATATAAGCAATTTGCAAGTCTAAAGGGAATTCTAGCTAATAGGAGTATGAAAGCTGAATCGTATGATATGTTCTGTCAAGGCTGAGCTTGGAAGTTGCCTTGTTACTTTAGGGATGTATTCTGAATGTTTCCTTAACCCCAGGAATATCATTTACATCAAAGTGCCAGATTCAAATGCTCAAAGACTGACAAATGTCTTATCTTGCAGTTAGTTCCAATGACTTCAGAAGAGGTATAGATCATGTTTGGGTTTCCGAACCACAGTGACTTCTACTGGCTGCTCAGTGAAACAGAAGAGATTGCCTAAAAAGCACATGAATTTCCAGTGTAAATAATTTGCAACCGGTAACATGATCCTCCCTGTACTCAGGACTAACTTTGTTCCATTGGAACCCCAGCAGGCATCACTCATTTATGCATGGAGAGGTGGGGGTAGATGTGCTTCCATCAGTCCTGATTTCTAGTCACCCAGGTTAAGGTGCAGCCTAATTACATATGGGATTGTCTTCCCAATGATGGCTGGGCCAGAGCAGCTTGGAGGCATCAAAGCCAGCTCCCTGCCTTGGGACATGGTTTCCAGCCACACTGTCACCATAGTGGTTATGTTTAGCAAAGCTGAACAGAATGAGTCCAGGCAGAAATTACAGTATTTAAAGTCCTACTGAGTGATGTTGTTTTGTTATGAGGAATGTTCACAATTTTTATTTGGGAAGTGAAGGAAGCACTTTCTGAGTTTGTGAGTAACAATATAAGAAAATAGAAAAGGAGAAAAACACTTGCCATGGGAATGTAAAGATTTTTGAAAAGAAAAGGTATCAGTAATTTTTTCCCAGTCCATATCCAAGTAAAGATTTGTTTCAATATTTTAGCTTGGAAGTAAGCATATAAATAAATTATAAAACTATACACCTTCTTTATAATGCTTTCATATGAAGTTTTAATAACAAGCCCATTATTCCTGCCTTTCTTTGCCAGTAAAGCCTCTCTTTGGCCAATACATGTTTTATTATGATGAAAAAAAAAAACCAATTAGCTAATTAGATGGGAGTGCTGATCTCAAGTGTCACTGAGAGGGGAATGGGAAACAAACTTCGTTCTTATGAGCAAGCAATCTAGTTGTCACAAAGGCTGAGCACCAAAACTTTAGCTGGAGATAGCAGAATCTGGTCTCCACACGCTAGTAGTTTTTGCCACCTGGATTTCTGTTTTCCAGTCATCTGCTCTTCATTCAGTCTCTTTCAAAATAATTTCTTAGTTCCATGGAGCAGCGGTCCCAGAAACATGAATTTTGTTATTCATCCTCAGATGATAGTTCAGCTACTTCTTTATAAATCAAACAGTGCAAACAGATTTTATATGAATCAAACAGATTTCCAAAGCTTCTTATAATTACATGATAATCACCTGGTGTTCACATTTGTGTGTGCATGTATATAATGTGTGTGTACCTGTAACCACAGGAAAGCAATGCCCTTTAATGAACAATATCAGAACAATGCAAGACTTTTGTCACCTTCCTTATTAGTTGGAGATTCTCCTTTAACTCCACATTTGAATTGAGTCAGTTCTTTCAGAGCTAAGTTCACACTGCCAGCATCTACAGAGTGCCTAGGCTGTGTTCACTTAATATAATATATAATGTTGCACAAGGTTAAGATTATTTTGTTCACAACAGCAAACCTCTACTGGAGGATGCCCTTAGGAATGCAAATGAAAGCTGGAAAACCTCCTAGAAAAGGAAGCAAAGAACACTGAAAACACCAAAGAAAGCTGAATAGACTCAACTGAATTACCTGAAGTGAAATTTTTGCATGGTACAAATAGCCCTCCACAATTCAATCTGTAATCAGCACACTTGTAGACCTTGCTGAGGTACAACTTTTCTACCTGATTCTGTGTCAGAAGGAGAATGCCACCTACAGCTTTCTAACATCCATTCAGCCATAAATGTTCTTTGTGGGTCTCCTCAGTCAAAAACTGTCTGCCTGAACCTGGTTATCTTACAAGATCTGATGAATGTATGCTGCAAGACAGTACTGCTTAAGGAAAAATGTTCTTGATACTGTTACAAATGCTTCCAATGTTGTGAGTTTTCCCAAAAGAGAAACTGTCTTTACAGTAACTATTGTGAAAAAATCCTGACACCTGTTAAAGTTTTTACATCATATCTTATTCCACAGTATTATTCAATCTCTTTAAAATTCTCCACTTGCCTGCTTGCAGTCTATTTTGCCGCCAGCTCTGTGAAAGCACTGTCACTTCCTCTTCTGCCTTTGTCCTTAAGGCTGCTAGTAACCCCTACTATGAAGGAGGTCTGTGAAAATTAACCTAGGTATGTATCTTTCCATGGTAGTATTGTCAGCAGGCATTACCTTAATACACAAGATTTCTCATTTATGTAGAGCAAGCACAATGAGATCAAAGATCCATGCTCATTTCTCCTCACACACCATGCTAATTCAATCAACTCTCTTCTGTTAACCAATTGTTATTCCAGAAAAAAAAGCAATACTGAATTTGATAAAGTGGTGTGGTGTATGTCAAGTGTAGGCTGGGAACAAACCTTCTGTAAGTTCCATCCTAGGACTTGCAGAGTGCTGTGCCATACTACCCAAAAATGAATCATACCAGTTCAGAACCTTACAAAATGATGTCATTCTTCATCCCAGTGACATTATTGATTACCTTTAAGAAGACACTTAGCAGGATAAATTACTTGTTGTTATCTGCAAACCAGACTTCTCACATTCTTGGGTTCCAAATAACTACTCTTAGATTTGTTGGTTATTTCAAGATCAATATACATAGCTTCATAATAGCTGAAAATTAGTTCATCAATAGGAATTGACCAGCACATAATCCCAGAATTGCAGTTATGCAGATTAAAAGCAGCTACTTTGTGTGTGTGTCCATATGTGCGTGGGTGGGTGTGTATTGTTTTAAGAAGACACCTTGCCTGATGTGCCTGATCATGAAATTCAAAATTTTCAATTCCAGTGCAGACCAAATCTGAGATTACTAAGTCTGGTAGAACTGAGGAAATCAAAGTCTGAGATGACACAGGCAGAGGCTTTGAAACTACGTCTTATTTTCTGGGTCTCTAAATCAAACATATGACAATGGAATTTTCTTGGGACGTTTTTCCATTCTTTTAATGTCTGGCTTCCAGATGTACTCCTTTGGAAAGGATCATCCCTTTGCACAGAGTGTATGCCTGGCTATGTGGAGTAGAGGGAGAGGAAAAGGAAAGGAGGGAACCAGTGTGAAGAAGAGGAACTCAGTTTCCCAGAGAAGACTGTAAACCTTACCTGTGGACCCCTCTGTGTACCACTGGCTTGGATAATTACTTATTTCCAGTGTGACTGCTTTAGAGCTTTACATGAACATGGCATGTGAATGACAGACAGAAAGAGGAGCCATCCCTAGAAAAGAAAATTATGCAGGCTTTTCCTTTTCATGAGCAATTCATTATGTACATCTTTCAATTACCTATGAACTTTAAACTTCTGTACCCTGTTGAAACAGAATGAACAATCCTTCTAACTTACCGGAAAAGCTAGAATCCCCTTATTAAATGCAGGACAATCTGAACATCTGTAAAAATTGTGGATGATTACCATGTCTTCCATAAACTATAAAACAACTAGAAAAAAAATTATTCAACTTCGTGGTTCAAGAACCATGAAAAGCAGGATTTAGATCTGTGTTCTTATTTGTAGTTTCTCTCAGTGATTTTATTCACCTAAGCTTATCACAATGGGTCAAGAAACATTCTGAAAGAAAAGGGTTGCAAAATACCTGGGATTTGTTCCTTCTGCTTGGACACTCTGCACTGGGGGCCCAGGAACAGATGCAGAGTATGACCAGGAAAAAAGGAAGCAGGAAAATTTGTAGAACATTTTCAACATTCATAATATATCAGGATGAGTCCTGGTTGAGACTGAGTTGTAAATGAAAGTTCAAGATAGTTTAACTTTGAGCATTAGCAAGCTGAAAAAGAAAGTTCAAGTTGATTCAGGAATTCATAGGAGTCTCATTTGAAAGGTTCAAGGCAGGCATCTTATTATGCCCAAATCAGTGTATTTCTAGATGAGATCTCTGAAGTAAAACATTCAAAGCACCTAAGGACTTTCTGAAAAATGTACCTCTTGTGACCTCAATTTCCAGTTCCCTCTAAATACAGGACTATAATCTAGGAAATGCTTAAGTTCAGGAACAAAATTAATTATCTGCCATTTTTTCCCCTATTATTTACTACTATGTACATGAAATGTGCTGGAAACATTTCTTTTCAGCAAAAAACAGTTTCACTAAATAAAGCCCCACACAGAGGTCATTATCCAAACATGGAAACCACTTCAGTGCCAGCTTTGCAAAACCCAGAAGTTGATAGTGTCTTCATTCTGACCAGTGTATCAAGACTCAGAAGAATTTGTTTTTCTGAAGTTGTTCCATTGCGCTTTAGATAATCGAACACCCACCGGCAGAGATACGGCTGCTCAAATGACTCACATCTGAGGTGAATGTCCTAACCACACAGGCCATACCCTTCACTCAGTGTCTAGTCAAATCTTTTCTAGTGTGGAATACCTCCAAAGGAAGGATTTTTTTTTTTTTTTTTACTTCATATGAGGACACTCACCTAAGAACTTATATTCCCCTGTTCCCTCACTCTGTGTTAATCCAATTGGATCAACAAGCAGGTGAATTGGGTTTGTTTTCTCACTGCTGCTGGCCCGCCTTTTTTTTTTTTTTTTTGCCCTGGTTCAGCAAGCAAACCAAGAAGTCAATTATTTGCACAGCTCCATATGAAGTTTTTCACACCAGGAATAGTGCTCCCATTTCACTGTCTTGCTTGTCCTCACAGTTCTTCCTTTTGGGAACCAGATTATGGCCTCATAAAACTGTAGGATGCTACTGAAATGGCTTAAATACAGTAACTATTAAAACCAGTTGGAGCACTAATTGAATTGCCTCTTCTAAGGTATTTTTCCATTCAGAAAGGTAAAAGGTACAGTCTCCCTCTTATAACTGTGCCTGCCAATGTATACAGAATGTGCTTTTAGCCAAATTCAGTAGTCAGTGTACACGTAATTATTGGTCTTGCAATTCATGTTTATGGGCATGCATAAAAGGTTTTTATGAAGTACTTAACAGTATCATATCTCACTCTCCAAAACTAGGAGTGAATAACAGGTCTCTATTCACCAAATGTTATTCGTCCTACTGCAATGGGCAGCCACCAGCTGGAGCAGCCCCTGTCAGACCAGACATCATCACTCCAGCTCTTCCCGGAGCTGGTTCGCGTGAGGCCTCAGTGGCAACAGGACCAACTGATTTGTGAGGGCATGGGATGGGTCCAGCCTCAATCACCGGCTCCCAGACTGCCACCTTCCCCACGGGCTGCAGTGCAGTGCTCTCAGCCCAACGCTACCCAGTGCCCACCATCCTGAACCAATTTGTGGCTCCTCTGGGTGGTTCTGAGCACCTCTGCCTCTTCTCCACTGCTCTTGAGACCCCTTTCTGCAGGAGCAGAAGCCCATGGAGGACCCCAGAAGTCATTCATCCTGGCCATTTAGGGGTAGAGGAGATGGATTGCCAGGGTTATGTTCTGTCTTTTCTGCATCAAGCTCTGGGCAACTACTGAGAGTAACTGCATTAAACCACTGAGAACCAGAAAATAATAAACAATAATGAATTCCTAAAAATAACATTTCTTTTTCCATTGAGGAAAGAGACCCGCAAAAAGGCAAAAACTGAAGCTAATCTGCAGAATCCTGCAATCCCCCCAAAAGCTAAGTAAAATGCAGATTTCTGAAAAAAAGGAATGGGAAAGTTTAAATGTCTGTACCACCTTGACTCAATCTTTTTCTTCCCGTTCAGCAATTCATGCACACTGTGCAGGCTTGCACTCTGGCAATCATCTCCACCAGCCCTACACTCAAAACCAGAAAAGAAATCACACCCGCCAAATGCTGCAGCCCTTTCGACTCTTTTTTCACATTTCACATATATGTATATGATGCCAGCTAACATGACCTTGCTCATCATTAAAAGCCAGGGTAGCTGCTGACAGTCCTTGCAGCAAGGAGATCTCCATGTCCCAGTATTGATATAGAACTGAGCTCAAAGTACTTTTTTTTTTCCCCTTGATCACAGAAATGGCTATCAGCAGGAGCTCACCTAGTAGAGGTCCAGAATTCCCCATAATAAAGCACAGCCTGCCCAGGAGGCTCCAGCTGTTCGCTGCAGCAAGGAGTATGCCTACACCTGATGCAATGAACAGAGGTAATTCCCGTTGGCTGTTACTGCCTGCTCCAAGGAAGCAGGTTAAAGCTGCCTGGACATGTACATTACAGCTGTGTTTCTGACATTCGATGGACTGAGAGAAAATGCTTAGCAATTTGTTTCCCGGTTTTCAGAAGTTTTACCACATTCAGCGTCCTGAATGGTGTCAGAATGCCATTGGGTCACCTGAGGACAGTGTTAACACACAGCTTTGTCACCAAGGCCCTCAGCAAGAGAACTCTCCTGCTGCTTTGAGCCCATAAAGCTTGCTTATTTGCCTCATGACTGTTAGAAAAAGGAATCCCTTTTCCCTCTGCATGTCTCAGGTACAGGTGCAGCCAAGTGGCTGTGACCACAATGGGATTGTTTACCACATCAGCCAGTGCTAATATGCAGATGGGAATTAAAGCCCTCATAACCTCACTACTCATTCCTCATTAATCTGTGCCAGTATTTGTGCTCATGTCTTCATTATTAGGGGTGATTAGGGCAGATTTTTTAGTTTAAAGGCTTATCATAGAAAGACTGACGAAACCAAATGCGTGGTTCTGCACTTTCTCTAAATGTATGTTCTGCAGAATTCAACTTTAATTTATAGCAGAATTCTCTTCATTCTTGCTCAAAACCACTTAAATTGTGCACATCGTGGGCCTCTAACTGTCTGATCTTATTACTGCTGCCTTTGTTATCCTTCATTCTTCTACCATTTGTTATTTATTCATTGCATCTTGCCAGATGCTAAGAGGCAAACCTTTCGGAACAAAGACTGTCTTCCCGGGTGCCTCTATGTAGCCTACTGCAGTCGGAGCTTCAGGTACTGCTGCAGCATGGCCAGCACTCCGGAGTGTTTTCAGCAAGTGAGACCAGACGTCCGGCATTCCTGGCTCCCAGCTGCGCGTCCTGAGAAGTGCAGCACGCAGGCTTCCAGTTCAGTTCTGGGTTCAGCTGCCACTGAAGTGGTTTCGATCCACACCCAGAATGCTTCAAAACAGTTCCACAACCATAAAACAGTCAAGAAGGGTTCACAAGAAAATAGTATTTTAAAAAGGAAAAGCTCATGATGAATTTGTATCAGGCAAATCCCTGGAAAGAGATGCCTGTCTTTAATCACACTGCTATTCTGAACCAATAATCAGAGATGTTTGATTTTCTTTGGTCCTGTGTGATTCAGCAAAGACTTCAGGCTACCAGTTCAAGTTCATTACAGTTTCAGAAAAACTAACAGTATCAACCATCTCAATCTTGGATTCAATGTGACTGCTTTTGGTACTCTATCCACTGCCCTACAGAGCCACCAAACCTGTTTTGGAGAATACAGAAGCATAGAACAAATGTAAGAGAAAAATTTTGTGTGAAACTGTTTCTATTTCGCAAAACTTTGTTTTGGTTTGGTTTTAGTCTCAAAGCAGATGCACATAGATATGGCAATGACTATTCTGACCAGTTAAGTCACAGTCTGGCTCTGTCACTGCGCGCATTCACAACTCCGCACCATGGAGGTTGCCTCTTTCCCTTAGGGAACTGGGAACACACATTGTTCAGAAAGCAATAGAAGGGAAGCTCCTACCCACAGTGCACTGAAGCATAACGAATGAAATCTCATTAGCCACATCTGTCTTCAGTACAGCTCCAATAGTAGGAGGAGGTTTCATACAATATCAGCCTTCTTCATCTGGGTATTGGAGTAAAATCAGCAGGACCATCTCTACCCTGAGCAAATTCAGACATCTTAGACAAAACAATTTCTTGTACATGTCCCCCTCTATCCCTGCCTGGCACCCCTACCCTGCAGACAAGGACAGAATTAATTTTCCATTCTCCATTCACAGCAAATAAAGAATACAATGTTCGCGCTGCATCATTTTCATCTTTCATCTTAATTATCACTTTGAAGACTACAGAAATCATTATCTTTATGATGATGAACGTCCAATTAGCATTTCCCATATAAATTTCAGATCATGAAGGAGGCTGTAATGGATAATGCAAATTCCTAATGGTCTTTTTTTTTTTTCCTAGCTGAAAAATTAAGGTGCTTAACAAAATGAAATTTAATCTAAGCCATTTTGAAACAAGTCAAGAACTTTAATTACTTGACAGGGAGGGGGGGAAAGAAGAGACTGAAACTAAATCTTTAAAACAGGCATATTTTTAAAGACCTTGCTTTTCCAGCTCATTGCTCAAGCTTTGTCATCCAGATAGCTAAACACTTGTCTGGTTGTGCTCAATAAGTTTTAAACTATTGTGTAAGCTGGTAGAAGTAATTTCTTTCATTAGTTATACTATTTAGTAAATCGAAAAATTATTCCAAGTAAACATTCTGTTGTCTGTAATATAGCATTTTAATTGATTCCCATCCACAGTACTTTTATGTAGAGTGAAATTGCCAATAATTACATCATTGCCATTGCAGGACAGTAAGAGACACAACTCATCCCTGGTGCAGGTGGAGGTGCAGAAGTGTGCGTAGAGATAAGCTAGTTGGATTCTTTCTCCCTGGATGGTTTTGGTTTGGGGGAAAAATTAATCCAGCTGGCAATCTTAGAAGCATCTCAAGTATTATTTGCACATAGGAGCTGCAATTAAAAATGAGTCATGGGGTCCATATAGTCTAGTTTGTCATCTCTGATTATAAATGGTAACTATTTCCCCAAGCCAGGAAAAAAACAGACCTTTGCACATGTCCTGCTATCTAAGCCTGCAGATAACTGTAGTAACACAAAGCAAAACTATGCCTGATCCAAAGGGACCTGGTCCGAAGGTCCTGGGGACCGGGTGTCTAGACCTTTTTGCCTTTTTCTCCCCTCCTTTCCTCCTTTTTTCCAGAAAAATTGTACCCTTCTTCTAGCCCATGTGACCTGCAAGCAGCTCTTCACACTTTCCAGAAGGCTTTAACCTATGATGTCATGAGTGGACACACAAGGGTGTGCACACACACACTCTCTCTCTCTCTCTCTCTCCTCCCCCCCCCCTTCCTTCATCTTCTTCCCCCACTTTCCCATCATTCACAAGTAGGTTCCAGGATACATTTTGCAGGTTCAGTATCTTGTTGATGAGCTATGCAAGCAGAGATGCTGCAATGGGTCTGTGAATTGCAGTGAAAGAATTTGGCAGCTTTGGGATGGTCTCCTTCAGAAAGTGACACCGTTTTAGTGGGGAGCCAGGGTAAAATTTGCCCCTAGGAAGTAATGTCTTACAGCATAAACTTTCTATTTTATAACAAGTTAAATACCTCTGTTAATTACCAAGCAAACCATTTCTCTAGGAAGGTATTCTCTCCTGACAATACTGTGTGGTTATATGTAGTATGACTTTCTTTAGTCTCTGCAACCTTTAATGTCTCAGGACATCTAATTTTGACACTGCATTCATGACATGAAGTTTTTACGTGGCTTTGATACTGGTACACACTGGTTGTCCCAAATCTTCTTGTTGTCTGTTACAATTTTTTCTGTAGGTTTATCATTTATAATTCTTTTTAGGCCTTCTGAGGTCAAGTGAAGGAATCTGAGTAATGTTTGAGTGTTGTTTTGTTACTGTATATAGTATGCTATAGATCTAAGTTTAATTTTAACATATGTGGTAGATGCATGACATTGAATTACAAGAACCTTATAAGCCCTGGCTACTGTAACTTCAGACTGTGTGTTTATTATTCATATAAATGTCTAATCCGTTTCTGAATCCTCCTTTAAGCTTCATCTCAATCATGTCTAATGGTACCAACAATTATTATTCATCTTGAAAAGCATTTCTTCCCATCTAGTTGAATAATAATTTTCACTGGTTTCCATTTGTTTTTCTTCATGAGAAAAAAGCAGGGAGGATTATCTGACTGACTGTCATCTGCTTTCATTATCTTATATGATTCTTTTCCTTTTCTTTTCTGTAAGTGTTGAATAGACCCAATGTCTCCTTAGTGAGGAGATTTTTGTGTTTCTAATATTTTTATGCCCTTTTCCCCACGCTTTGTGTATACATTTTGATGCTGAAGAGTCCATCTTTTATGTAATTATGCATTACCTCACTCGAGGGTCACGTCTCCACTACACCATAATTACACCACACAACTGCATCTTTCCTTCAGCCTCTGTATTACCCACCAGAAGGAGATCTGTATTTTGGATGCACAGTGACAGTTCTACAAAAGCCTGAACTGCACTTAGACCAGAATCATACATATGATACAGTTAACTGAGGTCCACAGAAACTAATTGATTGATTCTGCACTCTCAGCAAGTTTGCTGATGACACCAAGCTGTGTGGTGTGGTCGACACGCTGGAGGGAAGGGATGCCATCCACAGGGACCTTGACAGGCTGGAGAGGTGGGTCCACGTGAACCGCATGAAGTTCAACAAGGCCAAGTGCAAGGTCCTGCACGTGGGTTGGCGCAATCCCAAGCACAACTACAGGCTGGGCGAGGAATGGATTGAAGGTAGCCCTGAGGAGAAGGACTTGGGGGTATTGGTTGATGAGAAGCTCAACATGAGCCACCAGTGTGCGCTTGCAGCCCAGAAAGCCAGCTGTGTCCTGGGCTGCATCAAAAGAGGCATGACCAGCAGGTCGAGGGAGGTGATCCTGCCCCTCTACTCTGCTCTTGTGAGACCCCACCTGGAGTACTGCGTCCAGCTCTGGGGGCCCCAGTACAGGAGAGACATGGAGCTGTTGGAGAGAGTCCAGAGGAGGGCCACGAAGCTGATCAGAGGGCTGGAGCACCTCTCCTATGAGGACAGGCTGAGAGAGTTGGGGTTGTTCAGCCTGGAGAAAAAAAGGCTCCAGGGAGATCTAATTGCAGCTTACCAGTACCTGAAGGGGCCTACAGGAAAGATGGTGAGGGACTGTTTATCAGGGAGTGTAGTGACAGGACAAGGGGTAATGATTTTAAGCTGAAGGAGGGTCGATTTAGATTAGATGTTAGAAAGAAATTCTTTACTGTGAGGGTGGTGAGGCCCTGGAACAGGTTGCCCAGAGAGGTTGTGGAGGCCCCATCCCTGGGAGTGTTCAAGGCCAGGTTGGATGAGGCTTTGGGCAGCGTCATCTGGTGGAGGGTGTCCCTGCCTGCAGCAGGGGGGTTGGAACTAGATGATCTTTGAGGTCCCTTCCAACCCAAACCATTCTATGATTCTATGATTCTATGAATGCAAGTAAAAATAGTGAAGTTCTGTATGTAATTTTAATTTCTTTTTAGACTGCTTTCTAAGGACACTGTGCAACTTTGCTCTATGCTTTTTTGCCCACTATTCTATTTCAATAAAGTGGACAGAGAAGTAGAATTATCGAAGATTTAGATTTTGCTAAGTTTCATGAAAATAATTAGTGAGGTAGCTTAAAGAAACCCTATTAGTGCCATTTGAGAGGGGAAAAACTGTACTCATTGAACACACGGAATCACAGAAGGGTAGGGGTTGGAAAGGACCTCTGGAGATCACCTAGTCTAACCCTCAACACCAGAGAATCCATATAGGAAAGATGTTATAAATGCCTTAAACACAGGAAAAGAACCACACAGAAGGAAAACCTTGGCTGAGTAGTGAACTCCCTGGTGCTACTTAAGAACTCTTTCCAGTTGAAACTTTGTTCACATTTTTCACATTTCACATTTTTTCATGTTCATTACATTGTCACTTCACTCCGTGCCTATACTGATTCTCCAGTGTTAAGTATGGGTTATAATCTTACTTTGTCTTTAGTCACTGAAATAAATTAGTTTTCTGAATAAGGCCTCTGTCTCTATGGTAAGGTTTTATTAATGTAGGTCAGAACAACATGCATAGATGGGTATAACAGAAAGGACATGTTTGAGCTTTACAAACCAGAAAGAATATAATAACATCAGTTTAGGGTCTGCTTATCAAATAAAGAAGGACAAGGGCTTTATAGCTCTATAATTCTAAATGATGCTCTCCTAAAAGCCCATCAGAATATATGAGAAGTTAGGACAGTTTTACTGCCCTAACAGATAAATAACCATAGTCAAAGTTCCTGATGGGAAGTGCAGAAGCAAATTGATGGATGGGCATCTGCAGCACAGTAGCTGATTTTTCAAGCTAAACTCATTAAGAAACTGTAATAGTGATTGGCAAGTTCCTTCAAACACAAAGCAAATAGGTGAACAGGAGTCTGCTTAAGAAGCTGTCATGTCATTGATTAGGAATGAAAGCCATGTCTAATGTATTTTCTAGTAAATCTGCTTGTTGAGTAAACAAATTTAGCTCTTTCACACAGCAAAAATATGCTCCAATGAAGCCAGGTGTTACCTGGAACACACCACAATCTCAGCCTAAGCAGCTCTGGGCACCACCTGTGTGTCAGAGAGTTTTGAAGTCCTTTCAGTCTAAAAAAAAAAAACCAAACAACATTATGGACTGTGCAGCCTAATGCTTAGAGCTGAGAGAAAGAGCTAAGAATCCTTGAGTTTGTTTACATCTCTGTCCCCACTCCCATTTTGCTGTTCAAGCTTGTCGTACTGTGAAAAACAGCCTTACTGATAAAGACATGCCTGTATTTTGATGGGAAGTTACAAGGTTTAACCAGACAGTGCCTGTTTCTGTGTCACTGAAGCTAATGGAAATTTATTATTGACTTTGGAGGATGCAGGAACATTAAGGATTTTAAAGTCCTTTCATCCAAAATACATAAGTATACATAAGTATAAAGCAGACCACAGTGAAAGCTGTTTTCCAAGCACATGGGTTCAGCATCATATTCATCATTTAGATGCTTGAAGAAATCTTTTCAGTGTCCTTGTAAGCCATTTGTTCTTATAAGCCATATTTTAATCAGGGAAAATTATTGGACTACTGACAAATATTTTGCTGCTTTTTTCCCATCAGAATAATATTCTTAAAAAATAACAAAACGCCTTTGTCTCAGTAACACTTTGCACCTTCCCTGGGCAACTCTGTGCCTTTCATACATTTATATTTGCATAAGAGGCAAGCAAAATTTTATAGTAGAGACAGGAAAGATAGTTTAAATCTGGAAAACTAATGTCAGGGAAAATGTAGGAAGTCTAGTTCTAGTCTTGTTCTAGTCTAAGAAGTCTAGTTGTAGTCTAGTTCTTAACTGTGGGACAATTCTGAAATAAGATGCCTCTGAAGAAATTATCTTCTCAACGCCATCAGCTAGTGGCTGAATCATGTGCTGGAGTGTAAGGATTGTAGATAGCTTTTAATTTTTTTATTCAGCTGAATGCACCTGTGGATGTTCTCATCATCCATATTTTAATTGCGGTAAATTGTTGGCCCACTAACAAACATTTTGCTGCTTTATTCCCATCAGAATAATAGAATCCAATAACTTAGATTTATTTAACAGTTTTCTCTCTCATGGAATGCCAGTAGAATTTACGCATTTTGTAAATTATGTATTTATAGGAATGCAACATGGTGACTGTTTAACAACACTTTGCGATAACCTATAACAGAAAATGGTGTCTACTGTGCCAGTGTAGGAGGGCATGCACATTAGCAGATGGTAATTAGATCATCTTCCAGTAATTTGATAATTAAGATAGAGTGTTTGATGAAAGGGACTTCTTACACTACAGTTTGGAGAAAGAATTTCTGTCCTGTGAAAAGCACCATGAGCTCTTTAATGAATGCAAGCAGTCTGGTCTTGCATTTAATATTTCATCTGAAAGCTCATACCTCACACAGACCCCTCACTCTTTGCTTCCCCACATAAATCACATGTTTCTGAGGCAGAGGATCAGCCTAGTTTTCTGAAATCCTTGCCAGATGTCATTTTACTTTGTCACTCAAGAACATAAACAATCTGGTGTAAGCCAGGCAGATTTTTTTTTTTCTATCTAAAAAAAATTATGTATTGCTGAAATATCCCTGTTTCACAAAATTATATCAATGAAAACCTATTCCATTTAACATGAAAAAAAGGTTCATTTTCTAAAGCAGCTTCTAATAATACTATCTATAAAACAAAAATCTGTTGCCTGTAACTTAGCCATTGTAAGGCAGGTGGTGGAATCTCAAGCAGAATATTTTTCTTTCTAGGAAATCCCATTTTCTAAACCTGCAATTTTCTGCAAGAAATATCAAACAAATTGTCAGGCATAAAATCTAAGTAAAACATTTTGTGCATGTCAGCCTGAATCTGAATATTGTATCCTCATGTTCATGTTGTTTAAAAAAAAAAGGAAGGATTCTACTTTAACAGTCCAGAGATAGAAATATATATGAACACATTTCAGGAAATGCATGCATGTTTCGAGCAGAGTTCTCTAGTTGTCCCTAGTGAATTAGAGCAGGAAGCTCAAAATGTTGTGCGATAGTAAATAGATTATATTTTCTATATCATCACAGCCATTGAAATCAGTCAAGTGAAGTGGCTGGAACCTGATATTTCAATATTAAGCGAACACTAATAATGACTACAGACAAGTCATCAACGTGATTAACAGGCTGACAGCCTTTACTTCAAAATGAAGTATCATGCTGGCAGCACTCACAGCCAGTGATCCATTGCTTCTTGCTTTGGATTGGCAGCTTTGGCAGCTCTTTCAGTGAATTCAGGAGTGAGTTGGATCCTTTGCCTATTAGACCTTTTGCCCATTAGACCTGTCTTAGCCCCTACGAAAAACTTCTAGTAACAGAGCTCAGTATCACTGGTAAATTAGTCATCTGTTAAGTGCTTGGTGGATTACGTTTGTTTCAAGACTTGTCCAGAGCTGTAAAATCACTTCCTAGAAAAAATGATAATTACAATAACAGCAATAATATCCACATTTATATAGTTTTAATCTGTAGAAATCAGGGTACTTTACAGAAAAAAAAAAAAAAAGTTTGATAGCTGTTATTTTGTGTTTTGTAATAACCATCCCAATACACCTGCGGAGACAGACTTTTTTCTTAGAGGCAGCACAACTGAATTCAAGATGCAGATATTTATTCCATAAATAACATACATAAATAATAGCACTGCTGTGGTATAGGGAAAGATCAGAAAATATCAGAAACTTAAAACCCAGTCGACCAAGCAGAATTTTCACTCAGAATGTGGTTGTTAAGTGAGGCTGTTTAAGCATCACCTAGTTTTGTTCGGTTTTTATAGTCCATCTGTTTTGCTCAGTTGAATTTTTTGCTGAAGAGAAGAACCAGCGATGTGAAATCACAGCAAGAAAGAATGGTTTTGTGGTTTTGCCAAATCCAGGAATTTCAAGATAGCTCACAAGGAAGTTAATTTCACTACACGGTCAAGTAGTAAAAATTCTGGAAGATAAATTGCTCATCTTCTTACACCTTACAGCTCTAACTGTGGGAAAACCCTTATTTTGCTGGTATGCATCAGCTATGTTTCCTGGCTTTCAAATCTCTTCAGAAAGCACTGAAACTTCATTGAACTTCATCTGGACCTTAGAAGTATATCCGAATTGAATCTTCTTCCGCTCTTTCTTCCGTGTTCTTTTCTATCTTCACTAACCACCATGTAAAATACTCGATTAAACTGTAATCCTAATCAATAAACAAATAACAAACTTTTAGATTTATATGTTTGTCACAGAGCTCTGGTTGTAAATGGAAACTCGAATTTCTGCCCTAGCAAACCTTATGGTACCACTGGGTAAATAGTTATCACATGCTTTAAAATCTGATATAGGTCACAAAGGCTTGGCCATTCACATTAATATGAGCACTTCCCAAGGATTCTAAGAAAATCTTGAAAGCCTGCCATCCTGGATGGAAGTTCAGAAGTGCATAACCTTTGCAGAAAATTTATTGCAACCTGTAAAGAAAAACTGGCACTGCATATGATTAGCACAGAGTTCTCAAAATTGTTTTCCTTAGGTGAGCAATGAGAAAGACAGGTTCTCTTTGTCTCATCATTGTCAGGCTCAGTGCTGATAGATCACAGAGCTTCAATTGTGTTATTGCCATGGAAACCTGCAACTAATACTGCACAACTTATCTTTCTTAACATATTACACTGTTTGAAATGTCCTTGTTCACTTCAGGAAGTTTAAGCAAAGTGATAAGAGAAATATCTCCAGATCGGTCCCAATATGAAATCGCATTCAGACCCACTTTTCAAGTGGGTCAGATTCTGGTTATGTGGACCCCCCACCCAAAATGCAGTTTTATTTCTGAGCCATATCCATCACTGGAGCTTTAATTTAACCCTGACATTTTAGCTTGAACATCTTTCAGGATGCTTCAACGAGGGGATGCATGTTTTTGCATGTGGATTCTGTCTAATTTGTTATCATTTGCTACATCCAAATCTATTCCTGGCTTCTTTGTCATCACCTTTAGTTACTGTCCACAGCCATAATGTTTTGCAGCCCTATAGGGATCAGCTGGAATAGGAATGTGGTGCTGCTACACCCTCATTTCTATTAGATAACATGTACATGGTTGTTTTATACCAATAAGCAACCTGCTGTGTCCACAAATTTGCCATGCTTCAGTCTGCTAAAACTTTATTGGGCACAGTATGGAAACTCAATTAATACTGGGAATTACATTGCCTAATGTCACCCAAGTTGCTTCCAATTATTTTCTGTTAATACCTTTTGTTCAAGCCCAGGCCAACATAAGAGAGTGGGGCCAGTGCCCTTTCCCTTTCAACAGCCCCTTGGTAGGAAGGCAGGGATCTGCTGGCGAGTCTCAGCATGGAGGCCATGGCATGGCCACAGCTGTAACCCTTTCGCTTTTTCCCATAGCAGCTCTGTTGCTGTGACAGAAACTAATGAATATTGAAATTCGGCTGTTCGATAGATTTTGCTTCATAGCAGCCCCATTCAAATTACTCCTCTTTATTTTTTTTAGTTGGTTTTTATGTTGGGGTTTTTTTATTAATTTTTCCTAGGTTCTGGTTACCGGATCTCACAAACAGAAAATGCCATCATGCTAAGAAAAAGCACCCTAAGGCAGCATCTGCACTTCAATTCATAACTATGGAATACACTGGAATAATATACTAAAGATGAACTCCAAACCCAAACACTACCCTCCCCAAACCTTACCATCCTTTAGAGCTTGACTGACTAGATCACCTTAATACAATTCTATTCATAAATCTGTGCAGGTCATTAACTTCCAGCTATCACAGGGAGAGTAAACACAATACTGCCATCATCTCTGCCTGATGGGATGGTTAGCAGAGTACCTTTCACCACTGAGCTTTCAAACAAATACCCAAAATGGGTTCATTTCTACCTGTCTTATACACAGAAGTTTCTGTACACTGCGGGGGGGGGGGGGTGGGATAGTTAAAATGCAAGGAATGAGCAGCACTTTAACCTCCTTAGAGTATAGCATGAATTTCACCTCAGAAAATATCCCTGTACTGTAGTCATAGAATCATGGAATCATTTAGGTTGGAAAAGAAACTTAAGATCATCAGATAACACATATCCAGAAAATAACATTGTGAACAATTAGTAGAATTTCCAATTGGTTAAAACTACCTTTTTATCATCATTGGGACATAGTGTTTGGGGTGGCTGGTTAGAGAAAATAACAATAACTTTTTCAGATACGCTAATAAAAATTGTGTGATACTGATTAAGCCCAGCTGAAGACTTGGTTCCATGGGATGTGCAGTGCTTTAAGGGAAGAAGAACGTTGTTTAAATACACTGTAGCTTATGTTTGACATATGTATAAGGTCTGAGCTATCTGGAACATGTAGAATTTGTCTTTTGCATTCATAGAATCATTTTGGTTGGAAAAGACCTTTAAGATCATCGAGTCCAACTCTCAACCTAACATTGCCAAGTCCACCACTAAACTGTGTCCCTAAGCACCACATCCATATTTCTTTGAAATACCTCCAGGGATCAACTGCTTCCCTGGGAAGCCTGTTCCAATGCTTGACAACCCTTTTGGGGAAGACATTTTTCCTCAGATCCAATCTAAACCTCCCCTGGCACAACTTGAGGCCATTTCCTCTTGACCTATCACTTGCTACTTGGGAAAAAAGGCACCCACCTTGCTACAACCTCCTTTCAGGGAGATGTAGAGAGCGAGAAGGTCTCCCCTCAGCCTCCTTTTCTCCAGGCTAAACAACCCTCATTCCCTCAGCCGCTCCTCATAAGCCTTGTGCTCTAGACCCTTTAACCAGCTTCGTTGCCCTTGATATAAAACTCTCCCTGATTGTTCCCCTAACCAGCCTGTTATTGGTTCAGCTTTATGCTACTCATTCTTTACCAGGACCTTATTGATTTCAGCAGCAGCTAAAAGTGCAAGGCTCTTCTCAGATCCGTTGATTGAAAGCTGGTGCCTGTTAATAAAACCCCACAGGAAATGAAAAAGACCCAAGTGTTGTAAAATCTGTGCATTTATTCTGAGATTCTTGATACTTTAGATAGAACTCTGTGTCTATTTAGAGCTCTAAAATGTCACCAAATAACTCCTTTTTTATGGTAATTGGGAAACACAAAATGAAACCTGCCCTGTTGGCCCTATCCTCTTTCTGAACTCTCAGGTACTGAGAAGTTATTTAGGTGTCTCTAAAAGCTTAAGCATTATTTGTTTCCAACATAACATAACATGATTGTAGGGACTGACTTTCTGCTAAATCCTTGTCTCATGACTTAAGATAGAGCTCTGTGTCTTTTTTATGTGATTTATATTTGTGTGCACAATTTATATAGAAATGCATATATGCATTTCATGCAGCTTCCATACATACATGCAACTTCACAGATGTGTGGTACAAACTTCAACAAAAGTAGGGGTGCTTACTGTTGATGATTCTAAAAGTGAACTGAAAATTTCACCCACATCCATCAGTTTTTACTACTTCCTAATTCTGATTGGCAGGAAAGACTCCAAAATCTAGTGTTACATGTGCAGGACTGCTAAAGACAAAGCATTAGATAGATAGGCAAATAAACCCCAAAAACTCAGACAGCTGCCATTGCAGCTGCTACTGCAATCATCCAAACAGATGGACTGCGGGTCCCTCCATCTGTGACAGGCTGGTGCTGGGCTTCAGGCACTGTCCCTCCACTTCTGTACTTGGGTCAGCCTGTCCGACTTCCATCCTTCACCTAAGGACTCCGCTCACCTCCATCCAGCTGGTGGAAGAAGAAGGGGATAGCAGAGGGATTGTGAGGTAGCAGTGGCTCAGAGGAGCTTGAGGGCAGGTTTAAATGCCCAGGAGAGGTACCTGTAAGTGTTCAGACTGGAGGGCTCTGTGTTAAAGTGACATAGACTCTAATTTCCCAGCTGCAATTTCACTTGTAAGAACTGCTGCTCTTTCTTCTCCTTACCCTGACATCCCATTGAGGCACTCACTTACCTTTTGGGGTGCCTGCACTATAAACCAGATCAGTAAAACCCACCTGTAGAATAATCCTCTGGGACAGCATCATAAGTCTCCTTATGATGGAGCTCCTGGAAGGCTCCTAAAAGTTCACATGTAGTGATTCCAGCCAAAGCACCTCTGCTCAGGGCCCTGTACCTGGAAGGTAGGATGAGGAAGAACTAATCAAGCAGCAAGAACTCTTTCTAAAATTTCTAAGCAATGTTAGAGAGGGTAATTTAGCTGTGAAATTGGTCCAGGAAAATAGTCCCTTGGTTGCCCTCACCTTGGGTTTCTGTACAGAATAAGATTAGCACAATTGAATGCACTTTTTTTGGAGCAACACTGAGCCTCAGAATGGGGATTTTTTACATTTTTTTCAAATTATATTCAAGCTAAATGTTCAAATTGTATCTTTATCATTTCATGAAAAAACACAATCTTACATAAACAGTTTCAGCAGCTGTAACATAGGAACAACTGCTGATGTATTACGCTCATGCCACACAGCGTACAGGCCCACACAGACAAGTTTGAAACTTTGACAACTCCTTAACGCTACTTTCTTTCTTACCTCTGCAGCCTTCTTTTTTATTTTTAAGGTAGCATTTGTCTTTTTACCAATTTTCCCAGCTTAAGCTTTTCTGATGATGTAAAATGTAGTTAATAAAGTGATAGTGAGAAGCTATTGAGTAATCTGCCCAAGGCATTTAGCAATAATTTGCTTGTTCTATAACCTAATAACCATCTTAGCTTCAGGGTACAATAAAACAGAAGTGCTAATTCAGTAGTGTTAAAGGAAGACTAATTATACTGAGGACACATCCTCTTCTGAGCTTAGTCACTTGTGACCTATTGTGAAGCTACCAGAGAAGAGCCAGGCACTCTCCTGTGCTGAATTATTCATGGCCTATCTGCTTGAAGGGGCTGATAGAAGCATTGTTCATACAGTTTACTCAGCAGACTCTGGCTGCACTCTTCTCGGCACAATTTAAGAAGTATTTCAAGTCATGAACGTTCAGATAGGGAAACACAGATTCATGTTTCTATGTCATGTTCATCTGATTTTCAAACAAGTCAGAACATTTCCCTATAAATGAGACAGAATGTGTGAGAAAACAATGAGAGAGAAAGTCTCATGAGCAAGCGTGTCCATGGGTTATAACCAGGAGCTTTCTGGAAAAAACTCAAATAGAAGAAAGAAGTTTACAGAATGTGGAAAAAGGGACTGGCCACTTGGGAGGAATATAGGAACATTGTCAGAGTACGCAGGGATGCAATGAGGAAGGCTAAGGCCCACTTGGAATTAAATCTGGCAAGGGATATCAAGGACAACAAGAAGGGCTTTTTCAAGTATATCAGTAGGAAAAGGAAGGAAGACTCAGGAAAATGTGGGCCCGCTGCTGAATGAGGTGGGTGCCATGGTGACAGAGGATACCGAGAAGGCGGAGTTACTGAATGCCACCTTTGCTTCAGTCTTTACTGCTAAGGCTGGCCCTCAGGAGTCCCAGACCCTGGAGGTAGGAGAGAAAGTCTGGAGAAAGGAAGACCTTCCCTTGGTCAAGGACGATTGAGTTAGAGATCATTTAGGCAAACCTGACACCCACAAATCCATAGGCCCTGGTGGGATGCACCCTGAGTGCTGAGGGAGCTGGCAGATGTTGTTGCTAAGCCACTCTCCATCAACTTTGAAAGGTCATGGAGAACAGGAGAGGTAACCTGAGGACTGGAAAGAAAGCCAGTGTCACTCTGGTCTTCAAAAAGGGCAAGAAGGAGGACCCAGGACACTACAAGCCAGTCAGCCTCACCTCCATCCCTGAAAGGTGAACAGCTCATTCTGGATGTCATCTCTAAGCATGTGAAGGAAAAGAAGGTTATCAGGGGTGGTCCACATGGATTCACCAAGGGGAAATCATGCTTGACCAATCCCAATAGCCTTCTGTAATGGCATGACTGGCTGGGTAGATGAGGGGAGGGCAGTGGATGTTGTCTACCTCGACTTCAGCAAGGCTTTTGACACTGTCTCCCATAATATCCTCATAGGCAAGCTTAGGAAGTGTGGGTCAGATGAGTGAACAGTGAGGTGGATTGAGAACTGTCTGAAGGGCAGAGCTCAGAGGGTTGTGATAAGCAGCACAGTCTAGTTGGAGGCCTGTAGCTGACACTGTGCCCCAGGGATCAGTACTGGGTCCAATCTTATTCAACATATTCATCAATGACCTGGATGAGGGGACAGAGCATACCCTCAGCAAGTTTGCTGATGATACAAAACTGGGAGGAATGGCTGATACACCAGAAGGCTGTGCTGCCATTCAGCAAGACCTGGACAGACTAGGGAGTTGGGTGGAGAGGAACCCAATGAAATTCAACAAGGGCAAGTGTAGGGTCCTGCACCTCAGGAAGAACAACCCGAGACACCAGTACAGGTTAGGACTTGATGCACTGGGAAGCAGCTAAGCGGAGAAGGACCTGGGAGTCCTGGTGGACAACAAGCTCTCCATGAGTCAGCAGTGTGCCCTTGTGGCCAAGAAGGCCAATGGTATCCTGGGGTCCTTTAAGAAGAGCATGGCCAGCAGGTCGAGGGATGTTATCCTCCCCGTCTACTCTGCCCTGGTGAGGCCACATCTGGAGTTCTGTGTCCAGTTCTGGGCTCCCCATGTCAAGAAAGACAGGGAACTACTGGGGAGAGTCCAGAGGAGGCTACAAGGATGATTATGGGACTGGAGCATCTCTCGTAGGAGTAAAGGCTGAGAGAGCTGGGTCTGTTTAGCCTGGAGAAGAGAAGACCGAGAGGGGAATCTCATCAACGCTTATAAATATCTAAAGGGTGGACGTCAAGAGGATGGGGCCAGACTCTTTTCAGTGGTGCCCAGCAACAGGACAAGGAGCAACGGGCGCAAACTGGAACACAAGAAGTTCCATCTGAACATGAGGAAAAACTTCGTTACTCAGGGTGACAGAGCACTGGAACAGGCTACCCAGAGAGGTTGTGGAGTCTCCCTCTCTGGAGATATTCAAAACCCACCTGGGCATGATCCTGTGCAACCTGGTCTAGGTGAACCTGCAAGGGGTTTGGACTAGATGATCTCCAGAGGTCCCTTCCAATCCCTGCTGTTCTGTGATTCTGTGATTCTGTGACTGCACTAAAATGAAACCACCTGTTCAGCTACAACAGGATCCCAAAAGCTCCCCTAACTCCATCACCTACAGGTGTGTAACAGTCCCTTTATTTCATGAGCCATTTACTGTCATCATTACAGGAAGCCAAGGACTACACAAACCAAACAAATGTCTTCTGAAGTTATGTTTCTGTATTAAAAAAAAAAAAAAACAAAAAAAACAAACCACAACAAAGCGTGCATTACCAATGTTCAAGTAGAAAGCCTCTAAGTTGTGTCCACAGCAAAACAGGATTTCTTCACATACCACCACCTCCAGTGTGAGGCAGGTCTTATTTGAGACACAAAAAGGAAATTTGGTCTCTGTACATTCAGTTCTTGACTCAAAAGCTGAATCTGGTGAGAAAGGTACAGTTTTGCTTCATTTTAAGTGATGAAAGAGATAAAAATAATTTCAGATGGTACCAAACAGCCATTCTACAGTAACACACTTTATTATTATTATTATTAGCATTAGCATTAGCATTATTATTATTAGCCTTGGATGAAGCTGAAACAGAAATAATGAGGGGGAACACTCTGTTGTCCTGCATTGTGTTTAAGCCACCCAGAGTCAATTATACAACTTTATTCCCTGTAAAAATTGAAGCGTAAGAAAGAAATCTTTATTCCCCTATGTACCGTAAATCACTGCACAGGGCTTTCCAGTTTGGACCAACTGGTATTTAAGGTCTTGACCATGCAGAGTGATTTAAAACTAGTGAGATGGTCCACATTTTTATAATTGAATTTGAACAGGATGAAAAGTGCGGGGCATATGCTGATTTTACATTCTAAACCTGTTAACACATTGCATACAGGCAATTTATTGGTGCTGCCATTTCAGGCATCACACTCTTTAGTTCAATCAATTCTTACAACAGACAACGTGAAATGAGAGCCAGGCAGGAGGAATAGTCTGTTCCTCTGAAACTTCACATGCTGCCTAGAACTGTTACAGTGAAGGAGTCATATTTTTAACATATGCACAATTCTTTTTAAAAATATGCCAGCTCAGGCCAAGGGAGTAAAGATACAGAGTCAGCCTGAAGAGAGCTCCAAATTGAATGGAAAACCAGCAAACTTCACTCTACCAGAACTGTTTTCTAGCTCAGATAAACTGAATTTTCCTGGTGGAATTGGAAATGTAAGGCAGAGAAAGAGGACTCTGATACTCTGCTATAATCACCTAGCCCCAATGGCTGCAAATGCCTGTACATATAGATAAAATATTTATATAACTGCTAGATTTGGCAACACATTGTCTGGATTGGGCTGATATGTTCTAAAACATCCCTCATCTTTAAAAATGAGCTAGATTCTTTAGCAGTTGTAATCATACAAATGCAACTGAGTGTCACCCCATGTTCCAAATATAAGATTTTGTATTCATTAGACTTCAGAAAAAAATCAAAAACCAATTAATTTCTACTAGGTGTTGATGTGACCAAATATGCATCAATCCAGCAAGTCAATACATGCCAGTTTTACATATTTCTCTGACAGAGCTGACCTGCACTTCACTGTGAAAGCATTAAAATCCTTTCTCATTGATCTGTTTGTTTAGTTTTGAATTTGTCCTATTAACAGATTCTCTGTCAGCCTCATAATGGAACAAGGCTCCCACTAAGAGAACCAGTGGAGAGTTTCTCTATGATTTTTTCAGGGTGATGGAAAGAGTGGTATTGCGTTAAAGAGCTGCTTTCAAATGGTGAGAGGGAGGACAGCAGGTGCTTCCTTATGCACTCAAGTCTCATGAACAAAGGCAATGGTATTCTATAGGGAGATCAATAAGGAGCTGCAGCACAGAATAAAGCGGGGAATGGAGACCTCATTGTTTATCTGGTTGTGTCCACCTTGAGTGACAAAATGCCATCTCCATTCTGAGACATTTATGTCAGTGTTATGTCTTTGTATCTTGATGCCACACTATTACAAATAAACACATCATAAATGTGAATACTATTGCATTGCATCATGTACTGCACAGTGAGACTTAAAAAGCCAAGGATCTGCCATTACCACAAAGATGGGACTAGGGAAATATGAGGGTCAGATAGAAACTCACAGATGCATCGTTCATGACTCAGTGAGTGAATATCCCCTTCCTTTGAAGCATCCTGTGTTTGGATTTTGCCAGGCTCAGGTTTACCTGAGAAGACAGACTATGCAGATGTTACTGTCCCATCTGTAAGCAGCAGTACAGCAGATGCTCACATGTTGCATGATGTTGTCTCAGCTCTATAGTCCCCTACTTAAATCAGAGCTGTATGTGTTAGGAAGAAAACATGATGGACAGAAGCCTGACTGGACAAGATCAAGTCTGTCCTAGTTCAACCTCTTTATAGTGCAGAGTCTTTTGAAAAAACGGCACCAATATTTGCCATTATTATGAAAATCCTAATGAAGATTCTTCAGGAAAATATCTATATACAAGGATAGCATTAAAGCTTCAAATCAGTTGTTCTTGTGTGTGGGAACAGACCCATGAGATCTACCTTGTAAACCAAAGGATTCTATGATTAGATCTCTTCTGTAGTCTTATTTGATCTGTATATGAATTTGTGTCCCTTTCATCTTTTCCCCTAGATGAGTGCTCTGCAGCTGGAAGGTTATCTATCCATCTGGGTTTCAGCAAACACAGAATTAACTTTATGGTCAGAAAGTGCCAAGCACTTCACATTTAGTGCAAAGGTAATGAAAGGCACGCTAATGCTTCCACTGTCCACATTGGATATTTAGCTACTGCCCGTCAAAACTCATCTGTCTTTTGTCATGTTGTCTTCTGCATACTTACAATTGTGATGCTGTACCTACCTCTTGCACTGAACCTGTCTTTAGCTATTATGGGTACGTCCAACATGATATTGGTACCTTGGCTGACTCTTCATGTTGCTGTGTTGTAGCACTTTATAGTAGGACACTTCTGACTATTTGGGCAAATAGTCTGTCATGTCCCTAGTTTCCAGCTGTTTCTGCACTGCTCTTCTCCAATTGTATCTTCATCCTAATGGTTGCATTGGCATTTTAGAATAGGTTACTATATGATCTCTGTGTCCAGACAAAGGATCTTGTTGGAGTATACTGAAGACCCTTCCCAGCCTTTGTGTGTGAGTTTCCCTGCAAGGAAACAAGGGCCCATAGTGAGCTGAAGCGCACCCATGTTCCCTCCTGGCCGGCAGGCAGGCAATAGCTGCAGTGCACGCTAGGGACCAGATCAGGGCCGTGCTGCAGCGAGCATCACAGTGTAGCTAACATCGTCCTGTACCATCAAGGCTCATACTCCCTGTGCACCTCGGAGGTAGCTCAGTCTCTCCTGGTACATGTACCTCCTGTGGGCCCCTGTGCACATCATACAAAACATTTTTCCATGACTTTGCTGTCCCTTTTCTGTCACAGTCCTCTCACCACATGTTCAGTCCTGCAAATGCACATCTAAGTGAGCTGTGAGGACATGTGAGTTGCTCTGATCATGTTTTCAGCTTCATTTCTGTGAAGATTTGAACAGCTGAATTTTGTTTACTTGTTAGGAGCCTTATATTTCTCCAAATATAGAAAATTTTTCATGAGTGAAAATTTGTGAAAAGCTGCAGATCCATGAAAATTTATTGTTCTGGACAACTCATAGAAAATAGAAACCATATCAAATAACTCACCCAACCAGTCAGGCAATGGAAATTGTGAGTTCTCTGTAGTGATTACTCTAAGGAATGCTTGTTATGAACAACCTAAGCAGCTCAGCAGCTTAATTATGTCCATTAAGGCAACTCCTCCTTCAAAAAGAACAGCTGAAAAAAAAACAAAAGCCAATCAGTGAAGAAAAAACATCTGGCTATCTGCAATTTAAAAAAAAAAAAAAATATAATAAGAAAGAACAAAACTAGCATCTCACTTCTCCACTTCATTCCTAGGCAGGCGTATCTTCCCATTCTGCCAGTCAAAGCCTGTTCAAAATGTAGCTAGTGGACTTCATTCCTTGAGCTTTGACTTGCAGCTAAGCAGAAAATGTTTATACGATACATGCAAATAAAAAAGCATTACCATTATTATTATCATCATCATCATTATCATCATCATCATTATCATTATCATCACTATTAGGAGCAATATCATTACTATTAAACAAGCTACTATTTATTTCTATCACCATAGCTTTTAGGAGCTGCAACCATGGATTAGGACTACACTGTACTAGCTTTATCCAGTCAAGCAGTCCATAGTGATAATCTCCTCAGTTTATGACCCTATTTACACCTGTGCTCAGCTCCTCAGGAATGGGATGTCAATGGATGTCTGTCTTCCACACTTGGTCCCTAGAGAAAACAATAATTTTGTATTATTGACCTAAAAGTCAGGGGACTCTAAATAATTGGTGAATGGATCTGGAATGATTTTCACATGAAAATCTCACTGTAAATCCTTCACAGTGATGAACAGACCAGTATTTTAAAATGTCCACACTAACGGCAACCCTTAATAAATTACAAAAGGGCTGAACCACCCAGAGCTCCCACTGCCAAACTGCACACTTGCAGCAGTAAGTGTTTTATTGCAGATGAATGCTTATGTGGTTGTATTTATGCGAGGAGACCATGGCACCCTGTGAGAAGTAAATCACCAATGTCTATACCACTCCCTTTTCATCTTATCTAAAAGAAGTCTCAGAGCACCAAGCAGTGTCAGCCCCTGTCAAGCTAAGAAGTGTTTGGAGTTACCCAGCACCAAATTAAATGGAGTAAGTGATATTATATGAGAAAACTATGAAGATGAAGCCTCTTCAAAGAGGTCCTTCATCTCATGCCATCAGTTGTAGTCCAGGCCCCAAGCACAAGTCTTTCCCTGAGGTCTAAGGTTTCACTGTGAAAGAAGGGAGGCAGTTGCCGTTAGTCTCCTTAGGGCTGTCCTTCACATACCTCTTGGTGGACTATATTTTCACTGCTGATTATTATCCAGTAAATAGAGACTGATGAACCTAGGAACCCATCAGTGAAACCACCTACACTCAATTTCTTTGTGATTACAGTGATGTTTCCTGTTGCAAATGCAGGTCTTTGGATCAACAAATTAAAATGTGAGCTTTCTTGTCCATGTTTCCAAAATTTGCATTAGCCATTCTACTCAATTTAAACCAAAGGACATGAACAATGAAACAGTTAGCACATGACAGGGTGTGACTTACAGTTATTAAAGACTAAAGGGCAAGCAACTTTCAAAGTACCTCACATCTACCTCAGGCTTAGGCATAGAATCATAGAATCATAGAATAGTTTGGGTTGGAAGGGACCTCAAAGATCATCTAGTTCCAACCCCCCTGCCATGGGCAGGGACACCCTCCACTTAGACCAGGTTGCTCAAAGCCCCATCCAGCCTGGCCTTGAACACTTCCAGGGATGGGGCATCCAACCTCTCTGGGCAAACCTGTTCCAGTGCCTCACCACTCTAACAGTAAAGAATTTCTTTCTAACATCTAATCTAAATCAACCCTCCTTCAGCTTAAACCCATTACTTGCTGGTGGGGTGGTGTGAGAAGCAGAAAAGGCCTTGGCTCTGTGTAAGCACTGCTCAGCAGTAACTAAAACATCCCTGTGTTATCAACACTGTTTTCAGCACAAATCCGAAACACAGCCCCGTACTAGCGACTATGAAGAAAATTAACTCTATCCCAGCCAAAACCTGCACAATAGCCTTAAATGAAAACACCATGGAAATGCAGTACTACTGATACACTTTGGGGCAGAGACTAATTTCATAATGAAATGAAAACATAGCCATAATATCAAGAAAAACCTGAAAGAAAGCAGAGAGGGAAAGAGACACATTCTTCTGCCTTGGTGGCCTGGCCTGTCTTCATTTGCAAGTCACATAAGTTAGCAAGTGTGTATTTGACTCCACTTTATAGGATATGCCAAAGCAACAAAATAATTTTCTTTATCAGATGATGAGAATTTATGTTTCTCTACAAAATGCTTCAACAACATAAACCATCAGCTCAGAGAATATGTGACCAGGATAACTAACACCTTCCTCTTCATCTTTATAATAACATTAAGGGTCTCTCCTGCTCTTAACAAAGTAGAAAAGGGCCATATGGCTTTCCCATAATTTCTTTAGCATTTCTCAGTGGATATTTATGAAGATTATGAATAGGTAACTGGGAGGCAGCTGGCATATTCAAAAAATGCTACACTTTTCCACCACAAGAGAGAAACAGCCAGCTTATACAGAGCAAAAACCTTTTGTTCAGACCATTAGGCAAGTAGTCAGATACCAGCCTGGTATGTGTTACATAAAAACAACTGGGCAGCAGTGAGTGTTTAGGAGTCAGCTAGTGATAAAGTGTAGAGGTGAAATCATCTACTTTACTCAAGAAAATCTACCTTTGAGAAGACATTTAATTTCTTTCTTTTCAGTGGTCCTGCTGGACATTTTCAACTATCAGTACTTTAGTTTTTATGAAGCCTTTCATCCCAAAAGATCTTCAAAGGCACATCCAGCTGCACAAATACCTTCATCTTTGCTTGGTATGAGGTTCTGCGATTATTAAATGATATGTACAAATGATGTGACTGCTCAAGGCAGGAAGTGGCATCCTGTAATAATTACTACCAGAATTTGATCAGGCAGTTTAATTTTTCTTCAAAAGTTCAGATATTCTCTTTCCAGTGTCTTCAAAAGGAGCTTTTAACTGTTGCCTTATTAACAGAGTAACCTATCAAACTCCTTCTTCTGACTTTGACTTTAACAGGTTTGAAATAGACGGACAATAAACATGGATTTAATTCTTTTAACTGATGTAGATTTCTTTAACTCAGTTAAACAGCTGGTCAGACAAAAAGGCAGCATGGTAAGTATTTATTCTCTTGTAGAAGAACCCAGTTTCTTTCTGGATCTCAATTCAGGGACCTCAGTGACTCACCAGCCAGGTGGATCAGACAGCTCAGAGTACCCAAACAGTAACTAATAGACACCTCCAGTATCTGT
This sequence comes from Balearica regulorum gibbericeps, assembly GCF_011004875.1. Classification (NCBI taxonomy): domain Eukaryota; kingdom Metazoa; phylum Chordata; class Aves; order Gruiformes; family Gruidae; genus Balearica; species Balearica regulorum. The sequence continues at coordinate 46,368,735 of NC_046188.1, read as the reverse complement.
GAGATAAGTCAGCTGGGCATCTCATGTCATATTATCTACCCAGTTGATATCCAAGTGATCAAGCTCTATATTACTGCTTGGGATGTAGTGTCTTTTTCTAGTAACTCAGTATTCAAGCATTTTACCTATATAATTGTGGTGGGTTGACCCTGGCTGGGGCCAGGTGCCCACCAGAGCCGCTCTATCACTCCCCTCCTTCATTAGACAGGGGAGAAAAGGTACAACAAAAGAAACTTATGGGTCAAAATAAGGACAGGGAGAGATCATTCTCTAATTATCATCACAAGCAAAACAGACTGAATTAGAGAGGGAATTCATCTTATTTATTACTAAGCAAAACAGAGTAGAGGAATGAGAAATAAAACCAACTCTTAAACACCTCCCCCCACCCCTCCCATCTTCCCGGGCTCAACTTCACTCCCGGCTTCAACCTCCTCCCCCCTCTCAGTGGCACAGGGGGACGGGGAATGGGGGTTATGGTCAGTTCATCACATGATGTTTCTGCTGCCTTTTCATCCTCAAGGGGAGGACTCCTCTCATCATTCCCCTGCTCCAGTGTGGGGTCCCTCTCACGGGAGACAGTGCTTCACGACCTTCTCCAACGTGAGTCCCTCCCACGGGCTACAGTCCTTCATGAACTGCTCCAGCATGGGTCTCTCCCATGGGGTGCAGACCTTCAGGAGCAGACTGTCCCAGCGTGGGTCCCCCACGGGGTCACAAGTCCTGCCAGCAAACCTGCTCTGGTGTGGGCTCCTCTCTCCACGGATCCACAGGTCCTGCCAGGAGCTTGCTCCAGCGCGGGCTTCCCACGGGGCCACAGCCTCCTTCAGGTGCCTCCACCTGCTCCGGCGTGGGGTCCTCCACGGGCTGCAGGTGGAATCTCTACACCCCCTCATCCTTCCTCCATGGGCTGCAGGGGGACAAGCCTGCTTCACCATGATCTTCACCACGGGCTGCAGGGGGATCTCTGCTCCGGCGCCTGGAGCACCTCCTGCCCCTCCTTCTGCACTGACCTTGGTGTCTGCAGAGTTTCTTACATCTTCTCACTCCTCTCCGGCTGCAAAAGCTCTCTCTAACTGTTTTTCTCTTTCTTAAATATGTTATCACAGAGGCGTTGATTGGCTTGGCCTTGGCCAGTGGTGGGTCCATCTTGTAGCCGGCTGGCATTGGCTCTATCAGACACAGGGGAAGCTTCTAGCAGCTTCTCACAGAAGCCACCCCTGTAGCCCCCCTGCTACCAAAACCTTGCCATGCAAAACCAACACAATAATATCTTCTGATTGCATGTATGTATGTATTTTATGTGTGTCTTAAAATTATTGAGCTGTTTCTAAAAGTCCCAGCTAGCCCTCCTGTACATCTTTAGTCAAGACATCTGCACACCAGCACACCGAGATACCTAAACCAGGTAGAAAGAGTTTAACAATGTTCCTAAAACTTATTCCACATTGCATTTTTTAGACTTAAATCCTGATAATCAGAACATTTGCTGTCATTATGTAAATACTGTAATGAATATTCATTTATATGCAAATTAGTACAGACATCATTTGTGCTAGAGTTCTACATTTCTACACTTCTAACATGGATATGTATCATGTCACTGATTTTGCAAACTAAAACCATTTGTTACATTTTAGTCTTGGTAATGATGCAGGACTAAAAAGTTTGTGAGGAAGCTAGTGCATAGATCATCAATAATACTGCTGTACTCAAAAAGTAGAGTTTTTTCCAGTTAGTAGCATGCAGGCAAGCACCAGCCTATCAGATCTCAGACTTAGTTTTAAAGCAAAGCATTTCTGTATTTGTCAGATGAGCAGATTTAATTTCTAATACAGAAAGGCAATAAATATAGAACTCCAAGACATTTTATGACATTTTTTTCATGAATGGATGCTGAAAGGGAATATTTTATAAGCATCTGATGTATCATAATATTTCTCATTTTACTGACTTATAGACAAATGGCAAATATTTTACTGTTTAGAAAAGTATCAGTCCTGAGCATCCCTAGCAACTTTTTCTTCATTTGATTTAAGCAGAGTTCCTACACTCAGAATGTCACTCATGGGTTCTGAGTTGCAATTCCCAAAACAATAAGCAAAGCAGAGCCAGAAATACCAGATGTTACACTGCGAACCCACAGGTCATTGGTTTTCACCCAAGGCACTCAAAAGTCTAACTTTTCTGTTCTGTTAGAGAGTATAAAGAAAACGAGTAAATTTGCAACAGAGGCCAGGAGTCTTTGCAATAGGGTTCCTAAAACATGGGTGATTGTGTTAGGAACATAATTAGTCTTTTAATGGTTATAAAATAATTACATATCTAATTTTGTCTGAATGTAGATTAATTCACTCTGCTGAGATGCACGAGAAGGGAGAGATCCCTGGAGTTCCTTAAAACCTGTTGGAAGAATTTTAATTGCAAAAGATGATGTAGATATATTTCTTCCTACAGAATAAATAAAATAATGAAAAGTTACTAGCAATTTCCATGTTCATTTAGAAGGATACCAAATGTTTGCCCCAAGATAGTCACTTTGGTGTGCATAAATGCAAAAACATTACAAGTTTGTCTAAGCAGGTCGTACTGGGTGCATGGAAAGCCAAAAATACAAGTGTCAAATATCCTAATAAACAAGATGGAGACACTGGAAAAAAAGAAAGAATCTGTTTTCATGAGCAGTACAACCCGAATGTGCATGCTTGAGAAGTTAAAATGATAATCCAGATTAGGCAGTCCCATCTTTAAATCGACTATAATCCATAATTACCAGTTGTCTCAGTATTTCAGTAAATTAGAATAAATATTTCCTCATAGATACATCTACCTCTAGCCGTGAAGTCCATAACATTTGACATGAAAAGTGAGAAGAAAGTAAAAAAAAAAAATTTTTTTCCATTTGCACAGTTAACCTCCAGTGTACTTTTTAAGGATTTTCACAGGGCCAGCAAGTATTTTAAGAGGAGAAAAGTAGTCAACACGTATTTCATTTCTTAAATTAAATCAATGGTTTACTTTCTTAAATGAATCTGGGAAATCCCCTGAAAGAGAAATCAGACACTTTGACAGCACATTTTTAAAGACCTGAGCTATTTCATTTAAAGACCAGTGTGTTGCAAGTAATCAGTTCTCCAGTGTGTAGGGTACAGGTCAAGCAGCAAAAGAATTTCCAGAGCCTTGTACAGAATATTAACTTGTTGTGGGTTAAGTGAGAGAAATATCGTCTCTTGCATTTTCCTTGTGTTTTGTTTCTAGATGGCCTGCTAGGACAATGATCACACAAAGCTATTCCTGTTCTGGACAGGGGAGGAATGACAGGTAGGTCTTTTCTATTATGTAAGAAGAAAATGCTTTCCCTCTGCAGTGGCAACTACCTTCCTTCTCTCTCTCTCTCTCAAAAAAAAAAAAAAAAAAAGAGTTGGCTGGGATTTCCCATGCATGAGAGTGCATAGAAAAGGAGTTGCTATTTCTAAATTATTTCAAGTAGTTCTTCAGACATCCAAGTAACAAAAAAGATGCTCAATCTGTTAATAATCTCTTTCTAATTGGATACTCAATTTGCAACACTGGAGTTGCACAAAACCTGTATAAATGAAACTGCAATTAACCTTTAGTTCTGAGCATTTTTTTCTTCTACCCAACATGGGTCAGTTACCATAGACATTGTACCTACGTGATCTGCAGATGTGACTCAAAAACAGCTGGAGTCTCCATCTCAGCCACAGCTCAGTATGGCACCAGGATAATTAAAAATCTGTTAAAAAGGAAATGAAAGTTCATCTGAAACACTAAGAAAAAAAAAAAAAGAAAGAAAGAAAAGAAAAAAATAGTTAAAAGGAAAATTGCTGTGGGGGAAAGGACTTTGAAACTCTAGGAAAAAAAGACTCCTTTCATCAAGACAAGATGCCCTGGCCAGACCCCGAGAGTCTTCTCTGGAGGTCAACACTCTGTGAAGGTTTGGTGTCTCATGTGGTTCAGAGCCCAGCTCAGAGCAGGGTCTGGTCCATTCACCAGCTGAACTCGAAGGGCTTGGTGCTTTATAGCTGAACCACGCACCAACGCCACACACTTACATCATAGAGCAACTGATTCCAGCTGCCTCTGAGTATAGCTCTCTGTAACTGTCCAAGGAGTACACTGTTCTAGTCAATGCTTTATGAAGAATGTATTAAAATTAGTTGGCAGGAGAGATCATCCTTTCCTGATGAGATTTTCTCAAGGGCTTTTCACCAGCTTCCAGAAAAGCCTGGAAAAGAGCAAAAACACTGTGGGGGTGTGCTGTAAGGAATCAAAGAGAAAGGAAGCTTCAGGGTTTTGATTAGCCTCCTAATTTTAGGTAGGATTGCATTTTGGTTACCCTTCCAAAACTATCTATATAATCATTCATATGATACACTTGCCACAGAATTTGTACAATGCCTTCTAAATGGAATAGCTTTGTGCACATGTTCTTTTAGGCATCATCTGAGAGGCTTCGTTAAAAGTTCTTTCTCCAATGTGTTCAAAAGGAAATTTGGCTGCACAGTGTTCACCTTTACGGCATGAATATTTCATTGAAATAGTAACCTGGGCTTCAGAGTGAGTGAAGAGTGCACAAAGTGCTTGGAAAACATACGTGGGCTTTTCCTCTGCAAAAGAAATTAAAAGTAGTGTCTGTGCCCCACAGACTGGACCATGTAGTTAGTCCATTGCCACTTTTTTATTGAAAATCATTGTCGTAAACTTCACGTAGCATCACTCATGTTAACATATCACAAAAAGCTTTATAGACTGAAGAACACCTAGAGAGTTAAACAAATCGTGCTAACAGTAGTAGAAGCAAGTCAATCAAATATTTATGGAGCTCTGTAGAAAATCTGTACAAGTGGATAATGCTACTCTGTATGTACACAGTGTCTTTTACCTGATGGTTGCAACTTTGTACGGACTGGGAAACTGAGGCAAGGATGCCTTATTCCTTTCACCCCAAAATAACTCAGAAATACAATCTACATTACCTGATACAGCCAGTGCTTCTAACCAATGTATTCCATTGCCTTGAAGTTAAAGCAGAAGGGAGGAGAAAAAAAGAGCTAAAAAGATAAAAGCACAGAAAAGCAGGGGATTTTCATCTGAAATATGAACAAAGGTATTGAATCAATTACATAGAGAGGCACAAAGCAGAATCTTGGAGAAAAAGCCTGATGTATCTGGCTTTCTTGGGGAGCAGATGAGAAAACAGTGTACCAGAATCCCAGAAATCCGGAAATGTCAGTTGGTGTCTTAAGGAGCAGGAGTCAGTGGGGCATCCCTGCGACAGCCTGTAACTACTCAGGTGATGTGCTCTGAACCAGTAGTTACAGCCACCCAGAAAGCCCCGTGGAAAGGGCTGATTACACGGAGCCTAGTGCGTCCTTCCTGGGTTTTATTTCTGAGATTATGGTGATACAACTTATTTTGAATTACTGTTTGTACAATACTTGGGCAATGTAAATCACTGTTTCTTTCTAAGTCACATGCATTATTAATGCTGTCATCCTCGTGAAACCAAACATCTTTATTCTACTGGGCGAAGTGTGTAGAAATTAATGACCAAAATAGAGTAGCATTTCTGTAACAGAACAACACGGTTCTTCTTCTCTTTGAAATGAGGCCAGGAAGTAATCCCAGATGGAGCTGAAGTACATGACATGGGAGGCTGAATATCGCTTCTGCTACCATGCTATGTCTGTGTGCAAGAGAGGCAGGAAGTGCCATTACCTCCACTTGTGCATGAAATCCAATTCAGAATGTTTCAGTGATACGGATAGGAAGGGTAAACCTGCCACCTGGGATTGCTTAATGAACATTGTAATTAGCAGCACCAATTAACTAATTGTTAACCTGTCAGGAGATAGTACGGAAGCAGCCAGCCTGCCTGGCCATGTTGCCCGGAATGGTGTTTTAAAGCTAGGGAGTCCTGCAGCATATTAGGGGTCCTTTACCTCCCGGTTTGAAACTGATGGCTTGGTATTTTTCCTAATGCATCTATCTTAAATGGAGTACCAGCACTGCCTTGAAAAATGTCCAACACAGCAATCAGAAATTACCACTTTGCGAACCCTGACAACACTTCTGCTCCAGGTAGAGTTTTTTCTTCCTATCTCCTACATTCCCCCAGGGGAAACAAAACAAAACTTGAAGGAAATTGAGATCCTAAGGGGCAAAGCTTCAGATGGGGAAGAAATTTTAGAAAGACCGGTCCAGTTCAGGGAAATCCTGTACACTAAAAGTGATGATGGCTTTTAGGAGCAACAGAATGAAAGACAGTTCCAAACCAGCTGGTATGAAATTATAATCCTGCCCTAGGTGCATAGGAGGAAGCGCTGATCCACAGGACACCCATGAAACCGGTGGAAGAGCCTGCAGACTCTGACTCCACTGGTAACAGACTAACTGCAGGATGGCAACAGCAGCATTCTCCTGGAGAAACTGGCTGCTCAGGGCTTGGAAGGGTGTACTCTTTGCTGGGTAAAAAACTGGCTGGATGGCTGGGCCCAAAGAGTTGTGGTGAATTTTATCACCCTCTACATCTCCCTGAAAGGAGGTTGTAGGGAGATGGGTGTTGGTCTCTTCTCCCAAGTAACAAGCGATAAGACTCCACCAAAAGGGTTGCCAAGCACTGGAACAGGCTGCCCAGGGAAGTGGTTGAGTCACCATCCCTGGAGGTATTTCAAAGAGGTGTAGATGTGGTGCTTAGGGACATGGTTTAGTGGTTCGACTTGGCAGTACTAGGTTAACAGTTGGACTTGATGATCTTCAAAGTCTTTTCCAACCTAAACGATTCTATGATTCTATGGTGATAAACACCCACTGCTGCCCTGCCACTAAGCCCAGCCTGCTTCTGGGGACCTTCTGCAGCCCCTTGAGTCCAGGGGAATCTCCTAGGCCCTCTATTCTTTGTTGCTTCTTAGACCAAAGTCCAAATTTTATAAATGCATTGTAAATGTAAATACTTGTCAACATTCTTGTAACAGATGGGTCTACTTTAACTACAGCTAAGCACAAGCCAATTTTGCAGTAGCAACTGCCATAATATGTAGTAATCCGGACTTTTGCCATGACGCACTTGATGAGAAAATCACTGGGGCTACCACCTTACTTCTTTCAGATTTTTAGCAAAACACAGATTTATTTCTGAATCAATAAATCATAAAATGCTGGTTGAAATAAGGAAATACAGTACTACTAGCTAGAATTAAATCCTTTTTCATTTTTCTGCAGTTCCTAAGCATTTCTTCCTTAAATTTCACTTAGGCATACACAAGTCACTCAATGAGTGGAACTGTGGTCCTCCACAGCTTTTTAGTCCACAGTCACCCCCACTGCTCTACTAATCTCTTCACAGCAGTCTCCAGTGCTCCGGGCACCACATCCCTCCCAGAGCACTGTCAGCTTTAGCAGTTTGGATGTCTCTGTCTGAAAGAGTTGCGTTTGTTTAAATGCCAATAGTCCCTCAGCACTTCTGTGAGGTATTCCAATGTTTTTGGAATCCCTGTATTCATGTCACACAAAAAAAATAAAATCCAACTTGTCTCCAAAAACACTTACACGCAGGAAGATGTATAATGTTGAGAAGCAAAGAAAAGCAAAGCAAATTTAAAATGCAGTCTATAATGTTAATTACAGTCTCTCAACCACCTTATTTAGATTATTTCTACCTTACTATGTTATGCAATGGAATGGACTAACATTAAGTTTAAATTTGGCAGACATTCAGTGGTACAGAGGACTAAAATCACCGTTCCAGAATGTTCAATATATTTTGATATGCTGAATCTAGTTCTAATTACATGGCGGGGATATTTGTAGTCTGCAGAATTCGGTGTAGCATACAGAAACCTGAGCTGGCTTTAAAAAAACTACCTTAGGTACCAAAAATAGCTTAGCTATGGCAACACAGGTCTCCATTTAGGTTAATTTACACTTTACTCAGGCAATCCTTGCTGCAATAGGATCATTCTTCCTGATGCAGCAAAAAGAAAAAAAACCAAACCCACCACAAAACTTGAAATTTGCAGTCACAGAAATGAGGAAAATAGGGCCAGAGCGAGCTAGAACAAAATGCACGTTGGAGAGTTCTGATTGGGCAGGATTTTGTCTCTGAAGTGATGGAGTGGGCAGTATTTATTACCCTCAATGGCATGAGCGACAGCGTACAGCCCAGCTCCAGCAGCGGCAGCCTGCCTGCTTTCCAGGCAAAGTAAGGCAATAACGGGACATGCCCTGTGCCACTGCCCCTCTGGCTCACCTTACCTTCCGGTTCCTGATCTACCTCCTGCATCTATTTAAAACTATTCCAGGTTCTTTGTACTACACCACAGTCTGACCATCGTGTAGTCTTATCCAAAGTTTGACTTAGTGTGCTTCTGGCTCATTCAGCACCAGACATTCCTGTTGTTACTGCCAACAAGACTCACTGAACGTATATGATGTTTGCATTGAATCATCAAAACAAGCTGACACTAGCCAATTCCCTTGCTGGCAGTTTCATTGGAGATTTCTGCTTCTGAGGAGGCCACATGGCATGAATAGCCCCTCTCCTTCAGCAGGGGCTCTTCTAGGCACCCTGGCAGGCTACTTCCTCTGATTGCTTCAAGCTCTGCTGTACCTACACTGATAAATTGAGAATCTGAGTTTTCAGGGATATCAAAAAAAGGCTAGCACCTTCAATTAGCATCAAATTTTGTCAAAGTACTATATATAGATGCCTTTTGTTTGACTCGTTCTTAGGGGTAAGATGACATCAATGACTTTTACAGAGTTTAGAATTCTATCTACCCTTCAGTATCACTATATGTCCTATATTTGAAATTTCTATTAGAGAATGCACATCATGATGTTATCTGATTTTTATCCCACAATAACAATAAAACAAAAATCCAGACCACCTATCTGTGTGTCAAGAGCACATCATTACTTATCTTTTCTATTTTTCAGTGTAAGACTGAGATTCTTTCATTGCCTAAAGTACTTTTTGCAGCTTATCTAGCTTCAAATGTGCTTTGAAATACAAACCTACGGTTTCACAATAATGACTCTTTCACATCGTCTGATCACTTTTGGGAAATCAAAACTGAAAAGCATATTTGAATGGCAACTTCAGGTCATGTGTCCATGCAGTTAAATTCTTAGCTGGGACTTCACGAGGTATGAACAGCACAGGAAAGACAGAGGATCTGCTTCATGTTGTGAGATGTACTTGGAGGACAAGAAAATAGGAAATGGCGTAACACACTTATTCAAGGCTAAATTGTTTGATAAGAAAGAGGCTGTAAGAAGGAGAAGCAGAAAAGTTTAATACGAAAGGTTACAAAGTGAGAAAATTTTTTAAAGTTTTCCTTTGCATTCTGAGCACCTCAGATCAACAGATCACTAAGTATCTCAGACAATGGAAATTTTTATTCCTCATTCATACTTAGAAAAGGCAAGCAGACACATTTCATTTGTCCAGGATTGCACAACTAATGACAAAGGCAGAAGAAGAACCCAACAAAGAATCCATAGCAAAGTCATCAAGTGTGAAGGAGCTAGGGGCAGAATTTCCTGGTATTGTATTCACTAGGTCTCTCTCCATTTGTTCCAAAACCTCTTCCATTTCCTGAAAACATCAGCTGCTTGCTGGGAAGCAGGAAAAAGTAAACTTGAGATGATTGAGATGTGTTTCAGATGAACATTTAGTGGGGTTCATACAATTAGAGTGGGATTCTACTGAAAATATTTCCAGATATTCTAATTGCAAGTTGTCACAGCTCAGATAATAGATGATGAGTGTTGATTAAATAAAATGGATATGTAAGTACTGAACAACTTCAGATGTCCAGCCCTTATACTTCCATTCATGGCTTGAATGAAAAAAAAAAAAAAATTTTTTTTAAAAATTGCATTTTTAAGTGGAAAAATGAATGGCACCCTTTGTAACTAACCAACCTCCTCATTAAGTTTTCCTCTTTCTTCCTTTGGGCTTCCCAGTACACGAGATTATGCTAAGTTACACTTACAGTGTAGCGTAGTTGAACAGTCTGTATTTTCTTCTTCCCTGGGAACTGTCAAGGTCAATCTACTAATCAGTTCATTTTTCTCAGAGATCCACAAGGGTTGATTACTCCAAGGGCAGCACTAATTAATATTCAGGGTTGAAATATAAGACAGTTAAGCTTGATGCTAATTAAAACTGGAGACTTTCATCCCCAGAAGCCCACAATGAAGTCAGTTTTAGTGTTAGAATGTGTTTTGCACCACCTGGGGTTTTTTCCCTTTTACTATTTCAGAAAATTTTTCTGGAATCAAATGTGCCAGACTTTTTCTCTGTCCAGTTTAATGGTCTGAGACACATTTGGTTACCTTTAAAAATCTCTGCTAGTATTTCAAAGGTCATGAGACACCTTACACATCTTTTTCTTCGTGCAATCTGCAGGGACATTTGTGAACATCCAGCAAACTCCACATCTTAAAGCATTCACAACACACAGTCTGTTTCCTCTTGCAGCTTCGTCCTTCACAGGAGATCTTAGTGGGCATGAATGAGTTTGGAGGATCAGAGAACTTTTCTTTGGCCTCACCCAAGCAAAGCTGGTTATGCTATCCCCAATACATATACAAAGTTCACCGAAGACCTCTACTAAACCCTATAAAATCAGTGTGAAGACTGCCACCTATTTAAATGGACTTCAGATTATACCTTACAAAGATATGAAAAATTGAATTTTTATATGTCCCTAATGTATGTTCATATTTTCAGATATCTTTACTTTATGGAGTTCCTGCCATTCCTCATTTACGCCCAGATACATAGAATAATTACTCTCGATACACTTCAGGAACTATCAATAGCCTATTAACTTGTCATTTCCAGATCTATACACAGGGCGCTGCATCACCCTCTGTGTCACTGACATTTGGTGTCCTGCTATTTGCTTGATAGGGCCAGGGTCTCTGAGGGACAAAGGATTGGAAGTAATGTGCTGCACCCATTAAAATTAATTGCATGCAAACATTAGAAACCAGCCACCCATTTCAGTCATGAAATATGGATAAGGATTTGCTGAAAGCCATTTATATTAAATTACTTTTATGATAATATTTAACTTTTTGGTATTAAATATTTAGTGCCCTTGTGCTTCCCCAATGTGATGAACCTTCAAGCTCCCATATTTTTGGCAGAACTGGAGAAAGTGGTTCATTAGTACCTTCCAGGCTCATCTTTGAACCTGCAAGGTGATTCTTAAGAGCAGGGATAGACAAATAAGCCAAAGCCATGAGCATGATGCAGCACTGGACCAAGTGCCAACCAGTTCAGATTAGGGTAGGGCATACATTCTTTGTATGCACTGCATCCTTCCTCACAAGATCTCAAAGGACATCACTAACTTGTATTAAGTTACCCTCACAGCCTATATAAATATCTCCCGTATCTGTGATGGCAGGCTTTTGTCACCAAGTGAACCCTTTCCTGATACTGCGTTAGCAATGGACAGGCACAGTGCCCAGTCCTGCCCACCCCAGATGCACTCTCAGTCCCAGGGTGGGGCTGCAGTCCCTGACGGTACTTGTGTGTCTGTAGTAGTACATCCACAGTCACTCCCAGGGGTCTTGCCAAGAGCTCACTGAGGGGATTTGCCATCTTTTGGGGCATCAGAGAAATCTGTGGCCAAATGTAGAACATCAAACACCAGAGACCAGCTCCAGTCTCACTTCCATGTTACAGCCAAGAAGAAGCCAAGAAAAAGCTTGGTGCTACAACAGCAGCACCATTTAGCTTAACTGGGAGCTCTTACTATGGTAGAGTCAGGATTTGGCCCCTTTTAAAAAAAAAAAAAAAGCTTTTCCCTCATTGCTTTTTTTCCTTTACGTTCCACAGTAATTCAAAGGGAAAAAACATCAAAAGCAATTCTTGACTCCACTTTTCCCAATTTAAGTAAATTTGGTGTTGACTTGAACTTCCTAGTTAGTTAACATGGGAGCTCTCTGTGTACCAGCTGCCTCTGCTAATATGATGATCAAAACCAATAGCTCAGATGATGTTGCACTAACAGCAAAAGAGATGCTTCAGCTGCTCATAAGGGAAAGACTAGAGTGGGATCAGCATTTATGGCGTTGAAATATTGGCCTCTGAACAGCCTGGAGTGATAATGTGATACACAGAAAAGCACCCAGCTGCTGGGTTGTGAACAGAATCTCAAGTGAAAGACCATGCAAATAAACCCCAGCTTATCACTGGCAGTATCAAAGACTATAGAAGGCACACTCACTGTGCTACACAAAGCTGCTCAGTCCTGGGGATGCAGAGGAATTAGCCATAGGAATATTAACTGACTGGGGAAGCTCACAGTACTTGCCCTCTTGCCAAAGAAGTGTATTGGACTAGGTAGCTGAAAAGCTGGCCAGAGCAGTTTAATCATGCCTGTGGCAAATATTTCATATCTTTAATAGACATCTATGCTTAGTTCACATTTAATTTCACTTAAATGAGAAACTACTGTACAGTGTTGAAATACTAAATTAATATTTATGGGTGTTTACTTAGCATTAATAGCAAGCAACTGTGTGGAGTATATGTCTTGTGAACATAATCTGGGGCTGTAAAATTAGATGTGAAATCAGACTCAGCCTGGGCAAAGCCAGCTCAGAGTTGTGTCCATCTATTTTGTGTCTTTGAGTCAAGTAAAGACAGAATGCCTCCAGCCATATAGCACAAGGAGGCTGAAAGCTCCCTTCAGTCTGAAAGAGAAGCCACCTCCATTGCTTGAATCAGAATCATTAGTTCCTCTCCCATCCACTCACACTAAAATGAACTGTCAGGTTTCTTCCTCTGCTCTCCAAAGTAAGGAAAAGCTGAGTATATCTGTAATGAGCACTGCAGTACCTTTTTGGAAGTATCCAGCATGTTTCTTCATTTGCTTAAGTGCTTCAAGGAGAGTTTAGACTACACATAAAGATCAGTCACTGTCAACAATAATCAGAGGAGCAGCTCTGTTTCTCTTGCCTTATTCAACCAAAGCTCATGGATGAAAAACAGGTGCTTGAAGTTGAATTCAAGCAAGTTAGGCCAACTGGCAGAGTGCACTGCTCATGGAGTTCGCAGTTATGGTGCAGGCACCTTAGGCTACTGATATAAAAGCCCATTTGGTCAATGCCGTGCATAGATAGAGTTCCTCAGCCTCTGACAGCAAACTCACAGTGCTTTGTAGGAAAATCCAGCTAGTGAAGAAAGCTACAGTACATTAGCTCAGCTACAGGGGTTATGGCAAATGCACCTACCAGTCTTCAGCTCTGTACATGAGCTTCCCAGAGGACATGGAATTAAGTTCTTAGTCTTGGTCTCTATCCTCGACATGTTCAATGGCTTGAGGCCAAAATAAGCTAGAAGCTAGGCACCCAGAAAATGAGAAACACACACATGCTGTGTTTGAAAAAACTGGTTTAAATGACTTGCCAACTTCATAATAGAAATCTCCTACAAAGATTTTTTTTCAGAATAGAAGAAGAAATGGAGAAGTAAGCATAACATCTACTTCTGTAATATGTCAGGCAGCTGCCAATTCATAAGAACTTCCTTTTCTTTCTGACACTCTTTGTCTTATTAACTGAACATTGTTTAACATCTCCAACATACAACAAAGGCATCTCACATGAAATGATTTCATGCTCTGTGCAGGCCTGATGCAGTCCACAAGCAGGGCCCATGCTGTGCTGTGAATGAGACTCCATGAGAAAAGGTATGCCATTGCATCATCAAAGAGTACACTGTGAAGTGTAAAAGGACAGCTTTCAAGGGCAAGTTTAGTCACATCTACATTTCTTGCTGAGGCTCAGACCCTGTCATCCAAGCTGTCCTACTTATATTGCCAGTGTGGTGACTTAGAGTGAAAAGGTGAGCAAACACAACACAACACGGAAATCAACTAGTTTGGGCTTGAGTGCCACCTAGGCCCCTGTGCTAATATAAAAACATAACCTTTCTTAATACATTATTTACTACTCTTTGGCTAGTAGAATTCACAGGGTTAATGTTCCTCCTGTTTTGTGTAGTCTCAAGCTTTTCTCAAAAAATGTTACCCAAGAGTGTCAGCTGAAAAGCAAGTTCTCACAGATTTCTGTGGATGCAAGGCCAGACCCTATGTGAGAATGATGATCCATCAAGCCTGCCAATCTGCTCCTAAGGACATTGACCCAATCCATAAAATCATAACTTTCTTCTCCTACTTGAAGAGGTACCTCTTCAAGCATCACTTTTCACAGGATAGAGAGCTGTAAAAACCTTGTTTGTTTAAGTTGTTTAAAAATTATCTTTGAGGCATACAAACTCTGCATGCTGCTGGTGGGCAGGATCAGAGGCTCCTGCTCCTCCCGTCCTCCATCCCCTACGGTTTCCTTTGCACCTTCTCTGGGGTATGTCAGTGTGTTCATACAGCAGAGAGCAGAAAATGGCGTAGGGCCTTGGGGATCTACAAATTCTTACCACATAAATAGCAGGTAATAATTATGTCTCTGCACTCACTGGGGCAACTGAGTCCAAGGGCAATTATCCATAGAGGAAAAAGGTAGTACTTTGCCTGGCCATGTAAAGAGTTTTGTGTTATAGTGACAGCACATTAAAAATATTTAGGAGAGGCTGTTTGTACAAAATCAGAGTATTTCATCTTTCCGTCCAGCGGTGTGGGCCTGGGTGTTGAGCCACCTTTCAGCTTGCTGCTGGTGAGACATAGCGATCCTCGTGCCCTGGGCCTCATCCTCAGAACCTTTCATGTTACAGCCAGCTGTTCTGAGCGGGCTCTGCCAGATCCTCGCAGCTTCTTCACTCCGCTACTGCGTACTATTTCCTCACTGGATGAGCACAAGGGTGCTGTAATCCCCCACTTCTAGTCCAGTGTCAGGCTGAGAGCAAACGATCCAGTGTATGCCCAGCGCTCGCAAAAGCACAACCTTTGCTTGTAACATAGCAAGGAACTTTGGCTGTAAGTGGCATGTCTTGGCAGATTAAACCCCAGTCATTGGAGGCTAGTGACATTTTGCCTGCCACTACGTACAGATGCTCACTTGTTACAAGTACATGTTGCGCTTGTCTCATGGTTTGTAACAATCAACCCTTTGCTTGGATTTAGGTGAAATGGTCTGAAAGGGACAAAGGTTCGTGGTGTGGGAGCAGCAGCTTAAGAAGTGGTTTTGATGTCTGCCCAAACAGCCATTAGAGGCAAAAGAACTGCCAATCCGGAGCTGGCAGAGTGTTTTGAGCACTTTGAGTGCACACAACTGCATGATGGAAGTGACAATCAGATGGTGCCCCAGTCATCTTTACTCATTGGAAAAAGCTTAAATGCACAGTCATTCTCTAGGAGATATAAATCTATTCTAGGGAAAAAGGTTTTGTTTGAGAGCTTGAGGAGGGTACCGAAAAAGCCAAAACGTATTTTAAAGAAATTGTGCATAACCAGTGCTTGTATTAGAAATATCTAGGGGAAAAATGAAGCATATCGGGAAAGTGGAAGGCATTAAACGCATAGACATGAGTTTAAACCTCTACTGGAAGAATAAAACAAACATTTGAAGAGTTTCACACCTGATATAATTCCATCTTTTCATGAAACCTAACCCCTAAATCATGTTCGTTATCCCAGTCTCCAGAAATGGGTGAGAAAGAAAGAATTTTAATTCTCTAAATAAAATGATGCTTTCTAATCAGCCTACAAAACTTTCAGACCCTCATGTTCTGGGTACTACCATTTTAATTTTTCTAGAACAACCCATAATTTGACTTGATTATCCCAAAAGGCTATTTCTTGAGATAATCTCATCAAACCAGGGCCTTCTAAAACTATTTCAGTTGTTCTGTTGACTCTGGCAAGGTGTTCCTGGAACTGCTGCCATCTCCACCAAGCTCATCCAGTTGTCACTGTGGGGTCCTCTCCAGAGTACGGCAAAGGAACAGATGCCCATACACATCCTTTATCTGTCTGAGGGAAGAGCTATGCTGCTATAGGTACAGCTGTGGATGGAGCATACAGCAGCAGGGATGGGCATGTTCTGACTTGATTTAATACTGCATTTTGCTGGGCAGAAAAATATCCCAGTGTATAAATGTCTTTGGCAGAACCTCACCCTGCAATGTCAATCCTCCCCTCCATCCCCCCTGCATCTCAAACAGCTGTGGTGCTCTCTCCAGTGTTACTCTAATGCCAAAATGTTTGCTCATATCACACAGATTTTAAGGATACAAGCAGGCGTGTGTGTGTGTGCGCGCGCGCACGCAATGGTTTTTGGTATATCATATATATATATATATATATATATATAAAGGATCCAGAATGTCTGCAAGAACTGGTGAATTAGTCACCTTTAAAGAAAAAAAAACATGCCAGAAATTCTCTTCTTTAACACTCCACAGATCTCTCCTTCCCATCCCATGTCAGCAAAATGTGCTTAATGGATCATACTGAACCTTTGCAGAATAGCAGCTGCTCATTTTACAGATTTGTTAAATTAAAGGCCAGATTCAATGGGCTATGGGTCTGCTAATGCCAGACATGAATTGCTCCAAAAGGACATGGTAGATCTGGGCTGTTCTGTGATCTTTGTTTTCCCAGACTACAGGCCAAGAACTCAAGTTAAATGGCCAGCCATGGCAGTAGTGAAATAAGATTTTGTCAAAATCAATAGAGAAGGTGCCACACTTATGAGCTGAGCTCAATAATATACATTTTATGGTTCCAAGCAATAGCCCAGTTTAGAAAAAAAAGTCTGCATTTATTCAGCAAAGGACTTGTAGTTGTATTATTGCTAGTGGATTTTGAAAAAATAAACGTTGTCGAAAAATTGCCTGAGCCTCTCACTGTTGAGCTGGGTTCTTAGCCATATAAGTCAAGGTGAAGTATTAAAGATCTTCATCCAAGAAAGCACTCAATCACATCCCTAACTTTGGTGTTATAACTGGAATCTATTGCACAGCTCAAATGCTTAAAGGTAGACACATGTCTAAGTACTTTCCTGCCTAAATCCTTCAAATGAAGAGCTAATATTTATAAACAGGAGACAAGCTGAATAAAAGCAGAAGGTGATCCAGACCAGGCAAAAATGGAGACTAGTGAATGCAATCGCAAAGTGTTTCCCATTAAAGGAGAAAGTAGAGAGACACTGAAGGGATGCAAGACAAAGCTCTAGAGATAGACATTAGATGTTGTACATGAATTGCAATACTGAGTAACAATGCAGCAAAAGGATAGCTTTCCCCAAATGCTTGGACACAATATTGCTGCTGAGGAAATTAATTGAATTAGATTAATAAGAATATGAAAGTCCCCTTTGCAAACATAACTGCTCACATACACACAAATGCAATTATTTTGTGTTTAACTGACAGGAGAAATTTGTGTGTGAAATTAGCAAGGAGAAGAACTATTGCAAAACAAATAGCACAGGAAAGTGCTAACTGCACAGTCAATGCGGCAAAGATCCTGCGTTCTGTCTATGACTCATGGAATGAAATAGAAAAGTTAAGAGCTCACACCATGAGCTCCCAGCAGCGTGACTGTTTATGTGCAACAAAAGGACTAAATAAATACAAGGAAATGGGGGGAAAAAAGTTCCATCAGCAATTTTTAACTATATGTTTTCTAAAGAAATAACCTCTCGTGGAGCTTTAGCTCCACTTACTGGCTGTAAATTAAAGTCCTTATATATACTCAAAGGAGAGCTCTCCAATAATTTTTACTGCCTTCAGTCTGATCTCCCTCACTGTCCAGCTGAGCCACCCCGTCTGACCTTGGTGCAGCATAAATCAGAGGCACAGCAGTCAGCAAAAGTCAGTGAGGTCCACATGGCTGGCCACACCAGCATTCACCACATTCGTGGTACTCTGAGCTCCTCCAGGCTACCTACCCCTACCCAGTGGGTCCACACCTGGCAAGGCAAAGAGCATACCTGCATATGTAACATAGCAAAGGCAAGGCAGGGTGAATGCAACTGTGATTCGTGAAGCAGAGAGACCACGTACCAGTCCTCATACAGTTGCAAGACATGAGTATTTATCTGCAGGAAACAGTAGCCAGTGTCTTTTTAAATGTACTACAAAAGGGTGCATGCCTCATGTCAAGGAACAATGGAGATACTGCTGTGCTTATCTGGCTTGGCTCCTCCTCAGTATCACAACTGGATTTGCAGACTGAATTACCTTAATTCTCCTCAGTCTTACCACGGAACACCTGTATAGCATGCCAGCACAGACACTTAGGAAGAACCAGAAGTGCCAGACATAAGATGAGCTACAGTGGCCAAAAGTGGGTAAGGAAACAGCTGGAAGTCAGAATTACTCATACACAAAGCCCAGTGGCAGACCCTTAATAGGAACAGGTACAACAGTACCTGTAGATAGCTGATCAGAGAAGAGCAGGGTAGCCTGAACTTATGGAATGTCCTATGAGGAGCAGCTAAGGACTTTGGGCTTGTCTAGTTTGAAGAAGAGGAGGCTGAGGGGTGACCTCATTGCTCTCTGCAGCTTCCTGAGGAGGGGAAGTGGAGAGGGGGGTGCTGATCTCGTTTCCCTGGGATCGAGTGATAGGACATGTGGGAATGCTTCAAAGCTGCACCAGGGGAGGTTTAGACTGGACATGAGGAAGCATTTCTTTATCAAGAGGGTGGTGAAACACTGGAACAGGCTTCCTAGAGAGGTGGTTGATGCCCCAAGCCTGTCAGTGTTTAAGAGGTATTTGGACAACACCCTTAACAACATGCTTTAACATTTGCTCAGCCCTGAAGTGGTCAGGCAGTTGGATTAGATGATCCCTTCCAAATATTTAAGTTGGATATATTAATATTAAGAATATTTATTCTATTCTATTCTATTCTATTCCATTCCATTCCATTCCATTCCATTAATATTCTGTTCTATTCCAGTGATATTCAAGGGATCCCAGCAGTTACTCATTCAGGCACAGGGAAGCACACAAGATCCAAAGAGCTAGAGAGAAGCTCACCAGCAGAAGGAAGACAAATCCTTTCCAAACTAGGGAGAACACCACATGCTGTCAGTGGTCCATGTAAGGGCATTGCACTGCCCTAATTAAGCCTGAAGAGCAAATGGCAAAAATTCCACTACAGAGCCAGAAAGCAATAAAAGCAATAAAAGGTGGACTCAGAAAGCCATGGGATAACTGCCAAAAAACCCACACCCTCATGATACCTGTAACGTCAGACCATCCTCAAGAATGGAAAGAAGATGCTTAGTTAACCTCCTGTTCTTCAGTAATGAATATTCTGGACATGTATATAGCTTTATAGTTGATAATTTTCACAAACTTTTTCTGACCTTCAGCAGGGTGGAACAGGCTGGGGATTTCCTTACACATTTCCTAGCCATGCCCCAGTTCTCGTAGGAGGAATCTAGTGTGAATTAACCACCTGCTGTTCCTGCTCACAGTCACATACTTCACCCAGTGCCTGACGCCCATCGCAATCTGACAGGCTGTGGTGGTACGTGCAGGCAGTGGGTAAAAGGCAGAAGCACAGGTGGTAGAAAACACCATTGCTGTGATCACTGAGTCTGCAGGGAGTCAAAGCTACCTCTTGACCTGCTCATTTGAGGTAAAAAATGTTGCAGCACAACCATACTAGCAAAGCAGTCATCTTTAGGTCAGAGTGAATTGAACCCAACGTGACCTCACTTCTGCTCATTTTTCTAGTGTAGAAAAGCCCAAAGGCATAATGCAAAGTCACTTGTATTAAGAGGGACTACCTTAGAAAGGTTGCCTCTTCATTTAATCATACATTTCAGTTATTGCTCAATTAACATACCTCATGCATTTTCATCCCTCTATTACAGCTGCAGTATCTTTAGACCTGGAGCTGTACGGCTCTGTGCCAGGCATTTACTGTTATCTGCTCAGATAGGTAAATCATTTGCTTTAGTGCAGACTGTCAGCATGTATCCTTTCAAAGCAGAGGATAATTTCTGTGGTCTTTTGTGAGGAAGTGTGCCAGGTATGTAATACAGTGAGAGCACCCTCATTTCTCCTCAGTTCCCTATCTGCACGGGGGGGTTGGAGGTATGCCAGGTTTTGTGCAGGTTCAGGACCCAAGATGACAGCACAGGAGACTCCATCTCCTGCTCATCAGGAGCTTTGATCTCTAAACACCAGATAGCACCTAACTTCTCTGTCATGTCCATGAGTAAGATGTCCAGTGCAACACTTTGGAAGTTCAGAAAGAACGATCAAGAATTTCACAAGGAGACTGTTTTAAAGATCAAATTATCTCTGAGCACAGGGTGAAAGATTTTATTCATTTATACAGCAGCTTGTCATCATGACTGTATTGCACCATACATTAGAGTGCACGCATGCAAAGAGCTCCCCAGGCAGTACAGCCCAGCACAGGTCCAGAGAGAATTAGCTACAACTCATACAGAGCTTCTTGCTGAGCTGATCATGCTGCTTTCAGGACAAAAATTAGTATCTCCCAGCAGAGCTACTGCCCTACCTATACGTACCAACCTACTTAGTGGTCACGCAGAGACCTTGGTCCAGTGCGCCATTGCAGTGTAGATGAGCTTTGTGGTGCTTATGACCTCAGTGAAAAGCATTTGTAAGCATGGCAAGTGAGTCACTGCTTTCGTCCAAAGTGAACTCTGGAAGCACAGACTGTTTTTACTGCATCTCTCTTTTGCCTCTCCAGATGAAGCTCATCCGTCACTTCATGTTCAAACTTTACTAGTTTATACACAGTACAACTACTGCCCTAGTTGCTTGTCACTGTAAGTGGCTGAATCTTAAAAGTGCTGTTACAGAAAAGATGAACTGGGTTCAAAACAAGAATATTGTGTGTCTATCCTTTGGGACATGACTTTCCAAATCCATAGGGAAGAAACTGCATATTAAATAATGGATGCACACTGGTATAAAACTACGAACTATCATGTTCAGACTTAAGAGGCTGTTTGACTCAGTTGATGAAGTGGAGACACTGCTGTCCTGGTGAATGAGAGACCAACCTCACGCTCCCATGGCTCCATATGCAGAGCTCAATGTCTATGTCTTACTTCATTTTCCAGTATGGAGCACAGAGGTTTTATGCTAGCTATCTCCACAGGGAAGAATCATTCCCAACAAAAGCCATGAGAAAAAACACAATCACAAAAGCCCTTCTAATAGAAATATATAGCCATAAAGGACAAGGAGAAAAAAAACTTTGAAACTGAACAATGCTTTGCTTGCCCAGAAACATTTACCCATTTAATATAAAGCCTCAGGAAGGAAATGCAATAATTTACAATATTATCACTGAACTGCTGTATTATCTAAAATATACATTAAAAAGTCACCCTGCTGCAAGACAAAATATCATTAACTTCCTGATCTTTAGAGCAGCCAAGTCCTTCAAGGGATACTTAATATCAAAGCATAGCGTATCTCACTTCTTTCAGCTGAAACAGCTCTGTAAAAAGTATAAAAGAAACACAGGCCTTACTTCTATTAAGCATGAAAGTTGAAGACTACACCAGAAATTTTTGATCCTCCCATACCTCTGAAATGGAATAACTACACAGAAGGAGAACAACTTCATCAAGAAATTGTCCATCAATTTTCAGTTGGAATATGATTTTTGTTTTTCCTTTTTTCCCCTTCCTCCTCTATACCTTCCTTCTGGTGTTTCAGATAAAGTTAACAGTGATGAAAATGCACCTACTAGCCAGAAAAAGCCTCAGCAATAAATGGATATGGGGTTGCCTAGGTGAAAATGAGTGGAATAGACTGCAGGATACATAGTTCACAACTTGTGTGCAATTATTTAGAGTGGGATTCTTGTTCAGAAATTGAGCTCAATATCTTTGTATTGCTTAAGTCCTACAAAGAGTATTAAAATGGTGTAGAGGCCTTGAGCTGGCCAAGTGTACAGCTGTTCATACTAAGTAATGAGCCTTGTCTAAAATCAAATGATCCATTATACTTATGTCAAATTCAGATGAGATATTGGTGAAGACTGAGGGATTAAAAATCAATATAACATTTAAATGTAGTTTTGAAAGTACTTCTTACCAGCTTCTCAGTCTGATATTCTTAAAAGACAGTGGGGGAGTAGTAGGCACACTATCAGGAGTCACAATCCATTTCTACTTGCTGAGAGTGGAAACAAAAATGCCTACTGCAAAATAGCAGCAGCAGTATTAGAATATCTCTTCAAGAATAGGTAAAGATCAAAAGATTATGGGAGAAGGTCTACATTTCATCTTCTCTCCAAAAGATGTATTCCCTTACAGGTGGAAACGAGTGAAGGGGACAGACTTCTGAGTCCACCTTCTCCTCACCATGGGATTTACCACCTGGTCCCCCACCCCAGCATCATCGGCAGCACCAGTGCATTACCCACCAGGCACGCTTCTCCTTCAAAACAAGGTGCTGCACATAAATAGATGGAGGAAATAATAGAATTTAGTATGAATTTGGGATCACTGTTCCATGAGGATTGCTCAAAAATGTCCTGATTTATGAAAGGATACTGATTTTCTCTTTTTTATTATTATTACTAGTGTGGAAAAGATGGCGGGATGTAGACAAAATGACCCGGAACAGGGAAAGGAGAAGTCTGAGCATGTAACTTCACTATTCATTTTAAAAAGGTCTTTAAAAACACTAGATGTGTAGACAATTTGGACTTCCAAGAAATTAAATGCCAGTATAGGGTGCTGTTGTGCACTGGATTATTTTATGCTCTAGATATCTGTAAATGTCCCCTTGTGTTTAAGGGAGCTTAACTAACACAATATTTAGACACCTGAGAGGTCTATAAATCACGAGCACATAAGGTAATCCCCTAGCATGCATGTCAGATGGTCCGTGTGATAAACTGACTGAAACCTTAGATCAAATTTGCAAACATATCACTGTTTTCATGGACTACCCCTCTCCAGCATGATACTAAGAGACATTCATTAAAACCAGTGATGCAGTTTGAGTAAAGGGAATAATACAGAGGTAGTTCAAAAGGAGGACTCAAATAGCTCAGAAGCTGGTGTAAAGCACGAATGGGCCATCTTTGTATCCCACCTGTCAATGCCGTTGGCGGCAGTCTTGA
This sequence comes from Balearica regulorum gibbericeps, assembly GCF_011004875.1. Lineage (NCBI taxonomy): Eukaryota > Metazoa > Chordata > Aves > Gruiformes > Gruidae > Balearica > Balearica regulorum. The sequence continues at coordinate 46,345,653 of NC_046188.1, read as the reverse complement.
CACAGCCACACTGCAGCACCAGGAGTGGTGTCAGCTAAATGCGACGGCTCTTTTCTTTCTCAATTCTTAGCCCTGCTTACAGTTACTGTGTAGCTCTCGCTCCTGCAGTCTGAGATCTGACAGCCCAAAATAAAAAGGCTATTCGATGAAGTTCGCTTTTCTCTCTGCTTAAGTCTCAGCTAATTCTTCGGCTGTGTCCATTGCGACTTGAGTGGTACATAAAACTTGCAGTGACTGTCTGCAAAAGAATAAATTTCACTCTTTGGTTCTGTATAGTTTACAGTGGCTGATTTTACCATTCATCTGAGAAATCTTTAATAGAAATATTAATACTGGAAATATAAATATTGGTATGAATGACATATGAATGGAAATGTGGGTATATGAAAGCAGCAGGAAAAAATGTCAGAACAAGGGTCAAAGGACTGATGTGCATTAATTGCTATGGAACACCACATCTGTGATTTTATGCAAATGACCAAAAAAAGGGAAGAAAAAAAAATCACTTAAAGTGAAGGTGGAGAACAGTGCTGGAGCCATAAAATGCTCAGATAAGGAAAAAAATGAAATTCATGAGTTTTACCTAAAACCTATATGGGGCAAGAAAAAATATGAGGCAACAGGTCCAAACATCATGAACTCCACATAAAGGCATGTGTATTTCTTAAATTCCTCATTTTTAACTACGATAACATACCACTGCAGAAAAATTTCAGAATTACTCTGTATATATTTACCTCCTTCTTCATAAGTAATTTTCTCCATCCCTTTATTGTCTGGCCTCATTCTAGTTTATCAGCATCCTCTCTTTCTGGGATGTTAAACAGTGAAAGAAATATTTCCAGAGTTCCTTCTATTCTCACCCTCTTCAAAAATTGTGCCTTCTGATCTCCTTGGATAGTTGCTGTTGTGTGAGTCTCATAACAAGCATGTAAGCAGTTTGCAGCACATGGGGCAGAGGGCTTTGTTTGCAGGTCTGATGTTTCTTTTTTAAAAAGGTGTTAAGAGAAGAGTCAATAGGTCCTTGAAGCTGCTTAAAGCCTGTTGCATAGCCTCTGGAGTTATGGGCATTTCTCCACTAGAAATATTTCAACACCAGAGATAGACCTAGGACCGCTCCTGCTCTTTGCAGCATTTGCTCCAATAGCAGTAGCAGGAGACTTTGGCTCCTGCAATGAGAGGATTTATTGGTGCTCTCCCTAGCCCTGCCACAAATCACTGTGAGGTTTTAGGTGAGCTGCTGACAGGATCAAAGCACAGAGCAGACACCTGTCCTAAGGATGGACGCTGATAGCCAGACTGCACGGCCTGCAATAACGCCCGGCTCAACCTTGTCAGAATAAAACATGTGATGTACAGCTTCTACCCACGGCAAGTTTGAAATAACCACGGTTGGTCCAAGAAGTCCTCCTTTCACGCGCGCAGCAGTACCTAAGTCCTAAATCCAAGTCACAGCTGAGTGAAAGAGAAGGCACTACACATGATAGTTACACTGACCACCTGGCAGGGACAGTTTGTTATCGTGCCTCTTGTGACTGAAGCAGCAGCAGGAAACAGGTCATTCTCACTTCAGTCTGATCTCAACGGACTAGCAGCCAGCTGCTGAGAAGGCGGAGGCAGGAGAAGCACTCTGTTTCCCAGCCTCATGCTCACTAGGAGAAGAAACAGTTGAAGTATGCAGGAACAAATGTGTACACGTTGCACACGGGCAATTCTCAGCTCATTCCTTTGCTGTCTTTGTCTAGCCCTGGCACAGTTAAAAATTAGGTCCCCTTAAAACAATCAAGTAACAGAAGACATTCTCCAAGTTTCTCTTTAGGATGTAATTGAAGACAGAGTGGGTTTGCTGCCATGTGAAACAAGATTCATGTAGGAAAGGAGCTACGTACCCCATGAAATGTCACATTATTCTGGCCTGTGAAGGAGGCCACTTACCAACTTAATGAAAGCTCAGGAGGAAAGCGATGGGTTAGGAGCAAGACGGAGCATGAAGAGTAAACCAGGAGAGATTAAATAGAATGAGAAAGTACAACTGAGCTCTCTTAAATCCACCACCACGTAACATAACATACTCAAACTGATCGATCTAACGTAATGTTGCAACGCTAATGCAGAAACAAGAGAGGTAACTTGGCCATTTCACTATCCACGGCTATTGCAGTTAATTAAGTTTCAACATTGTGGTTTTCCTGTCTTTTTCTTCCTCCCCAGACTAAACCAATGTAGAGACAGGGTGTTCCTGCAAAGCAGCAGGGGCCAGAGAAGCAGATGGGGACAGGCCTGTTCCTCGCCAGTCCTGGTACGCTCTTTACAACATCATTTCCTGTGCTTTGCCTTGTGCTGTTAAAATTCCTGCAGGCAAGGGAGAGAGGATGGCTTGTAATACAAGCACAGCATGTAAGCTGTGACTTTTGTCTTTATTTCTAGCCCAGGTCCCTGCATCATAGAATATGTGTTAATTCTCAAAGCAAGAAGATATTCCTCAGCTGCTTCAACAGTCACATTTTTAAAAAATAAATCCTCTGTTTCTTCCAGCAGCTCGCATCTTCAGTCTCTCTTTAGATTTCTATATCATTCTTATTATTGTTCAAATCAAGGCAGCAGATTTACTGGCACCATAAACTGGAAGAGTGACAGAGAGACTCGCGCAGAGGATGCATTTCATATGTTCCACCATGCCTGGGCTGGACTGACGGCATCCTCCCAGAAGGAAGAGCTGTTTTTCTTGCTTTTGTCAGACCTTTTTCAGTGCAAGGTTATACAAAGTTATACACACCATCCTGTTGGAGCAGCTCTCATGAGGAAAGCCCATACTGAATACCATGGCATGCTTTCTGCAGCAATTACCCAGCTGATGCTGTTTCCACATCTCTGCAGATTTTTGATGACACTAACAGAATAGTAAATCAAACAGAACTACCTTCAATTCTGATGCATTAGAAGCACGGTTGTTAAGCAGCCTAAGCTCACTCTTTTTGTACATTTGAAGACAGTATCTCCTATTTTATTCTGGGATACGCAACAGAAGGAAGAACACCAGATGATTTGCCAAATGGAGAGGAATTTTACTGTGCCAAGTGCTATCTGGAGTTTACTCACAGACACGCCCATATCACAAACTATCTTGCTGCAATATTTTTCCACTAAAACTAAAAATGGTGCAAGATGCATTATTGTGCATTTCTTCAGCGATTACAAGCTTCGTATGTACTCCTACGTCTTTGTATTGGTTATATGTGCCCTGCTGCTTTTGAAATGCATGTTCGTACGTCAGAACCTGGCCATTATCTGTCAGCAGTGAAAGTGTTAATGCGGCAGATATACAATAAAGTTTCATGAAAAATAGCACCCCCACCTGCTAAGGGTTATTCCTTAGCAGGCAGATAATGCTTTTCTTAATTTGACTAAAGTCCTCTGAGTTCTTTTACAGTTCTGCTGGTTTTTTACACCACATCCCAGCACCAGGTGTTCACATGCAGTGGGCACCCCTGTGTCCTGCAAACGAAGAGCATTTGCAGGTCTGTAAGTACATTAGAAATGGCTGGGCTTTTAAAGCTGGGCTTGTTCAAATACATAGTCCATCTTGTAACTGACTGTCAGCTTGATTTACAATGGCAGTTGTGATGGGTTTGGAGATTTCAATCCAAAAGGCTCTCTGAAATGAATGAGAGGAAAAGTCAATCCAGTGAGGCAACTCGATTTGTTAATATCATCAAAGAACAGGGAATGGTTTAGGCAACACATCAGCCCCAAACAAAATGCACTCAGGACAGAAGCAGCCCAGACAGAGGCACTTTATAAAACAAATCACAACAGCTGTAGAAATTATAGAAGCAGATGAAGGACTGAAGGTCAGAAAGGGAAAATAAAGAAATCAGTCTATTCACAAGCAAAGCAGGGAATGAACAACAACATTTAAGTTCTGAAGATTTTGACCTTTCAAATGCTTTGAGTCATTTGTGGAAAAAGCTTCATAAGAATCCAAATAATACATTATGGGCTTGAATTGGTGACACTGTGAATCTTCTAGTCAACCACAGTTTGCTTCAGAAACATCGTGCTTGACAATTTAATTTTTTTTAAATCCTGACTCTGGTTAAACATTAGGAAAGGAGGTAAAGGGGAAGAGCAGAAGATGCTGATGGAGACCTCCATGTTCCTGAGTTGGTCTCTGGAGTATCAGACCCTCAGCTTCACTCCCAAGGCTCTGAACACCTTGCATTTTGCAGCCATTGCCTTTCCATTTTTAAAGCAAATAGAGACACTCCAGATGCAGTAAGGTTATCCAAAACTGAGAGGACTAAGGGAAAACGTATTTTGCACCTATTGCAAGAGCTTCTCAGCAGCTGGAAAATGTTAACACCTTGTATTCCAGTCACAACTCTGTCAAGTCTCACTCCTGTGTTTAAGCTAATTTTCTTTGTTTAGACTAACACATCTGAGATTTTCACTGAACTAGAATCATTCAGGGACATTTTTGGTTTTGTTCAGATGTAATAAACAGCAGTAAAAAGTATAGCAAAGCTGACTCCAAAATCTATCACATATATTGCACAGAAACTTATGTATTAAAATAGGACCATTTTTGAAGGAGACCCAACAAATTAATATGTGAATTATGATCTTGATTCTTCACATAGACCCAACTGAGTGATTTGGATAGTTTATTGCTTTGCCACAGGGATCCTCACATTTTCTACTTCTGATTTCCGTGCTTTGCTGTTAGACTACAAGAACTCAATAAATCAAACAATTAGCCACATCAGCAAGCAGCTGCTTGGTAATAATACTTTATGCATGCCAGTTTTGAACTTGACATTGCAAACTGCAAGTGCTGTGGCCTGTCTTTAGGTGTACCGATCCTGTTGGTCAGGCAGGTTAACCCCTTCGGTAACTGATGCATGCACAGACAGACATTTGGTTCAAAATCAAAAGTTTCTCCAAAGTGAACTACAGAATAAGTCTCCATTTATTAGCACTGCAACAAAATTACCTCTGTCCTCTTGTCACTGAAGAACAAGGACTTTTGAATGCCCGATTCTAGTCAGCAAGGGGACCATATACACATGCCCAATATCCAGTCCAAAGTCCCATTCCTAGTGCTGCAATTCCCCTCTTCCCTTGTATAGCTAAGGCACTCTTCTTCATTCCTTGAGAAGGTTTAATTATTTCTGGATCTAAAACACTTTTTCTCCATTGGGAAATTATGTCCATATTGTTTTCAGTGACAATGTTTACCAAAAAGTTCTCTTTTTTTCAGCTGAAGAGGAGTATGTTTTTTAAAGAATATCATTCTGTTCCAATTCCTGTTGAAAAAATATTTTACCTTAGAAAATCAGAGGAAAACATATACCAAAAACTGTGTGAAAATATGTTTCAAATAAACTGATGTACGAAAAAACAGATGGTGCTTTTGATTGACCTCAATTCTCCTTCTTTACATCAACTTGACTCCTGTTTTCCTCATCTTCAGAGCTTACTGCAAGTTCGTTCAAGATGCATCACCATTCTCCTTCCATGACTTCCTATCTTCTTGACCTCATCATTGAAAACTCTCTTACTTTTCCATTCACATGCATCTCCTAATCTCATATGGATACCTCTTTCCTGTTTCCCACTACCCACAGAGTGCCTTTCAATCCAGACGAAAAGCAATTTTCTAGTTTTAGGGCTCTACCATGGCTACTCCAAATATATCAGCTACAACTGTGCTTCTTATTACACAAAACCAGACCCATTAACCAGACATTTTCTTATGATTCCCTTGACTTAATTCATTGAATTTTGTCTTTGGATATTATCACTTACCTGGCAAAAACCTATGGGATCTCATTAAAATTGCTTTCTTTTGCCCTTCTCCCAGAAGAGAATGTAGGACAACCATATTAATTAAAATACAGATAGATCCCAAAGTCTCAACAACATTCCCCATGAGGAACATGCTCATAAAATTCCATCCGTTCACATTCCCCAGGATCTGGGCTGTCTGTAGCCCTCTTGGGATTGTTGGCTGGGAACTCTGTCTGAGGGAAGGGAGGAACTGCTGCAGCTGCATAATGCAACTGAGATAAATCATTTAGCACATTTCCATATACAAATGGCTTTATTAAAGTCATTTAAATAGGGCCAGAGATGCTGAGGTTCAAATTGGAAGACTTTGAAAACAATCTGAAATGAGCATACACCACACATGGTATCATCAGTGTGTTGTGATCAGGGACTTGACTTAAACTAGATTAAAACAGGAAGGAGCAGGCGCTTCCTCCAAAGCTGAAATAAAATTAAAAAAAATAAAAAAAATATTGAGAAAGAATAAAACATAAAATAGCTGGAGTTCCCTGAAAGATGAGAAGCAGCAAGAGAAAGCCTCTCTGGGAAAGCTTTCTTTCCAGGTTTCTGAAGAGTGACTGCTTTTAAACACAGAACTCTGCTCCCCAGGAAACTCCACTCCTCAGGACTGTCAAACCCACAGCCTGGCTAGCAAAGTGCAGTTGCTTGGAAAGCAAGTTTCACTCTGATTCTGAAAGAAGTGGCAATTGTTTCTACCTTGTTCATGCTCTGTTCAAAAATGCAAAGACAATGTCTTAGACTGAGAAAAGCTCCTGTGAAAGTGAAGGATTTCAAAGGATAGCAAGGGAAGAAAATGTAAGAAGGAAGAGATGGCCAAAGCCAGCTTTCCACAGAGTACTGGGAGCCTTTGAAATAAACTTGGAAAGGACATTCGCTAAGTTAGGTAGCATTTGCATGCTGAGATTTGTATAGATAAAATCAGCCTTTGAGTTCTGTATCTCCTTTGGATCCATCTGCCTCTTGACTGCTACATCTAAGTTCTGCTTCGAAGCTGGTATTTTACATGCTGAAAGGAACGTGAGAAGAGAGATACAAACTAATGCATATTCTCAGTAGGTTCCTGTGAACATAAAGAAGGAAGGACTGAGGGCCAGAGACTGGCTCAGTGTTCAGGAACAAATCCAAAATTATGCCATTGGCATCAGAATGCCTATTCCAGTTTTTGCTGCTGTAACTGAGAGCAGAATCCAGCTTTATTTAGCACTGGTCAAATTTTCTTTATTGTAAATATGTGTGACAATTCTGGGTGGTCCAGCATCTTCAGACAGAGTGTCTGCCTGCACCATGGGATTCCTGTTCTTGGGACAGAAAACTAAAAATTATCTGAGGTTTCTGAAGCATCAGTGTTCATATGCTATCCCTCTACAGGAGTCTCGCTCTCCAGCTGAGGTCAGACTTCCTCTTTCACAAATAAATGTGAGCCAGCAACCTGTTTTCTCACCTTCTGCTCAACCTCTCTTCTGGTAATCTGTGTAAAGTACAGTAGGAAACGCAAAATGAGAGGGCAATGCTAAAAACAGACTAACAAAGCGACGTTCTCCTGTGGAGGCTTTGAGAGAAAGCACCAGGAAACTGGGCAAGTTATAAATGCTACAAGGTTCTGTCTCAAGCAGAGAAGGGAAGGAACATGGCCAGGATGCACTGCATACCTCACTCCAGAGCTAGATTCACTCTAAAATGCCTGAGAGAACTTGGAGTTGCACAGTGGCCATGTTGCTCCCTGGCCAGATGTCCCATAACACAGCCCTTGCCCTGTCAGTGTGTACATGCTGCTCTGCTACCCCGTTGTCTACCACGAGAGGACTTCTGTAACATATGGGATATGCATACCTGGAGCATCCTCTGGGTAGGAAGTTATTGGAGAGAGCAGGGGAAAAACACCTGTATGTGCTACTCAGAAACAAATTACCAGGTGCTTGCTTGATTTCAGAGCTAGCATAAGATTTATCTTTTTTTTTTTTTTTTCCCCTAGCTGCTGAAAAATATTCTTATTCCTCTTATAAAAGAGGGTGGAGCTTATTCAGCTCTCATGAAAATCCATTGTCTCATGTTAGAGATAAATTTGCCCCTCAGGACTCAAAAGTAAGCAGTCAAAGCATTCTGACATGCAAGGAATTGCACCTGCTCCTAAAATCTTTCCTGGGGTAGAGCATATTCTTCTCACCCACGCAACTAGCAAGCTCTGCTAGCTGGTACAGAGTAGGAAGCAGAACAATATCTGTGTGTCTCCTCCCCCTCATCTTGCTATTTTCCAATCACTATCCCACCTGACCATATGAGAGCTGCCTGCGGAGTGCTGCTTAGTCCTTCCCAGATCCGTAAAACAGGAAGGCAATCTCCTATCCTTCCCCCCACACGCTTCCCCCAGCCCCAGTCACTTGCCTGAACACCACCAGAAAAACTTACCTATAGACAAAAATCTTAGAGGTCCTCCCAGCTGACAGGGGCTGTGGAAACATAACATGAATCTTAATGGCCTCCTGTTGGCAGTGTCTGGGATCATCCTTGCCTGCCCACAAGCATTTATTGAGGTCAGTAAAACCACTCTGACATTTATGTGTTGTTTGCAGAAGGAAAAGGGTGGGTAAAAGACTTACATTGGAGGCTGAGTCTCCTTTTTGTCAGGAGCTATTTGAAGAGTGCTATTTGAAGAGTCAGACTAGATTTAGCGAGGCGGTTCAGGAGGGATCAATGGAGCTTTATTTCATATAGTCCCAACTTGAGGAGCAGGATTGCTTTACCTGAAGTTGCTCTCGAGCTGTTTCTGAGCAGAATACATGTGTATTTTATGCAACTTGCCACCATCTTCTCTCCTTAAAACCCTTTAGCTGATGTCTCAAAATTTCAACCTTTGAGGATGCGCTATTTGACTTTTACAAGATGACCGCTTTGATGCATCAGGGTACACAAAGAAGCCTGATAGTTGCAAAAAGCCCAAAGCAACAATATTAAGTAAGCACAAAAGCCAGGGTTTTCTTTGACATATAAATAAAAACTAAAAAAATTTGCAGGGAGAAGTTCCCATCTTTATTTGTCTCCCAAGCAGTCCAGGCAATGGCAGCCTTTATCAAATCACCAATACTGGGGACAACACTCTGCCATTTTGGACCGTGACTGGAGGGTGGTGCAATCACGTCAGCAGACAAGAGCACCTAGTTCGGCCATGGCAGGGGCAGCTCTGCCAGGCTGCTCTGCACCTCGCTGAGGCCCAAGCACCTTGCAGAATAAGCCCCCTCCAGACTCTTCTGCTTGTCCTTTTGAACATGTCAGAGGGGTTATGCCAAACCAGCCCGGCCTCCTCACCTCATTGGTGAGGTTCGGCAGCTTTCCTTGGCCCAAAGCAAGGAAAAGGAGGCAAACCAGGTCACTGCTGAGAAATCATGTGTGTTTCATCCCTCCTCCCCAAAGGCCCAGAGTGCGGGAACTAGGATATAAGACCTAGGTCCTCTGCTCTGGTGCACACAAATTCTCTGCAAGTAACAGCTGGGTTTTTACCAAGGAGCTGTAAAAGTCTTTTAACTAACATGAGGCTTAAGCGATTAACTCGTTGCTGAGACCAGACTGTGATTCTCCTGATTCAGCAGTACTCACTCAATGTGCCTGAAAGTGCTTATAAATTTCATCACTCAGAGCCTACATGGATGACAGATGGAGACAGACAAAGTGGTGATGACAGGGGTGGAGGGTGCTGTATTTCCTTTCCTTTTTTGTTCCTTAGTCAAACAAATGGCAGCCAAATAACACCCTCCAAACTCCCCCATCTCTGCAAGTTAGTGGTGGCTACAAGATGTAACATTCATTAGTTCAATGGTTGGCAATGTAACTGAAGGCTCAGCTGGTATTTTTCATGTGGAATGAGGCAAGACAATGTAATCGGAAGGCTTGGTGGCTGCATGATGCCTATTTCTTATTTCTCTGATTGTACCTGAGAGTTAAGTGTGAAATTTTGCATTAAAAAATGTTATGTAACATATAACAAATAGTAACAACCCAATAAACCTGACTGTGGAGCTTTTAAAGAAGCAGAAAGCAATGAACTATTAGTACTCACTTGTAGGAGTATTTCAAGTGGTCCTTTTAATTAGATTTTATTCTTGACCACTTTTTCCAATAAATTAATTTTGTACTGGTAAAAAAAAAACAGAGCAAGAATCTTGGAACCTAAAGTATGCTAACCAAAGAATAACTGTAGCACATGCAGCAGCAATACAGTCTCTCCATCTTTCATTATTATTGCCATCTTCTTTCTCTTGGTGCCAAAGAAGCAGCAAAGCAACCTGTATCCTTTCTTTGGGCCATATATATCTTCATGCAGGTCTTTGGGTGTGGAGCAAGAAATACCAGGCTTGCTCCTAGGTTACCTCTCTTTAATGCACTGGTTTTAATCCATGGGTCAGCTCTGCTGGCCTGTTGTCTATGTCCCCTTTATTCTCTGTGTCAAAAACACTTGCTGTAGGTGCCCAAAATAGCTCCATATGCCTTTTTTCCTATTCTTCTTGGTTGTTACATTCTTCCAGCTTCTTCTTCTGTATCTACACATCTATTATAATTGACCCTGTCATTTTCTACATTTTATTCACTGTGAACACATCCATCATACAGTTATGGCAATTGCGTCTCTTCATATCCAACAGCTGCATCTCACCCCAGCAATGTCTGCATTTTGCAATCTGCATCTATGAAAATGCAATAGTAATGGACTATAGCAAATATTCTGTTGCTACCCATAGTGGTTCTCATTTTCTGTCCTTCAACGCATTTTCTGCTCCTGAAAAAATTATTTTCTTTGCCAACTTGGAAGCTAAAACTTTGCTATTTTTTATGGTGTTTTTTTGCTTAGCTCAGTAATGGTCTGTTGTTATTGTCCAGAAGGGAGCCCCAGGTGGGATCTAGGCCTGAGACATCAGCTGTTTAAACAAGTGGAACGGCTGTCATTAATCTTTGCTTCTGGAGCTCATAACAGGAAAATGGAGCAAGCAGGGAATTGGTTCTCAATAAAAGAAGCGTCCTTCAGCCTTGCACAGTTTCATGTCCAGCCACTAATCAATATATATTGTTCCCATAGATCACAGTAGTAGCAGGTGAGAAATGGCTTGGACTAGAGGCTTGTGCAGAGTGGACATGTGAGGATTTCCCATGCACACTACAGACAAATCAATCTTCTAGAATAAGACTCAAAAGGAGTATCAGGAAAAGGCAAGAGCTGACACCATGGATGTTTGGGAACAGACCCTTTGGGGGTAATATTTAAGACAGGAAGAAAGTCTGGTTCTTGTCATAAGGCTTTTCTTGTACTTCAAAGATCAATACAAACATGTTAGAAGATATATCTTTGCAAAAATACTGGTAGCTGAGAGCTAACCGAAAAGTGTTACCTGCCTGCACACCAGGCCCTCCTTGTCTTAATGCCTTATTCTCGCTCGTGTCTCTAACACCTGCATCCTCTGGTCCACACAGGCCGTATTTCTCTATATTGCTTCTTTGATCTGACTGCCTCACTCTTGCCCCTTTCTCCTCTCCACCGAATCTCTCTTTGCCACACCGGGGCCATATTCATCAGTAAAACGTGATTCTTCTCACACAGGAAAATTCCTGAGTGCTGTAAGTTGATCCAGCCTCCCTTCTGCACTCTTGAACTAGCAAAGCAGTTGCTACAAGTATAATTTACAAGAGCCCATGAGCATGGCCCCCAGATGCAGGAGGCCCTTAGATATAGGAATGTAATCTTCAGATTACAGCTGAGTCCACAGAGCGGAGTTCAGTCTGGCTGAGGCATCACACTGAAATTTGACAGCAAGTCAGAAGATCCCATCGTGCTCCTGGTTCTGTGCTAACAGCAACCAAAACTCTGTGGTTTCAGAACTATGTTTCTTCCTGGAGGCTTTGGCTACAAGTAAATCAGTTTTTCTTCAGGAACAAAGTAAAACATCAAGAACATTTAACTGGCTCTGGTGATAAAACTCTGTAAAAAGGCTGCTATTACATGGCTCGTTACAATCTTATTTCTTTCCACTGCAGGACAGCAGGGCGTGTTAGTTCTGGCATACACTGGATTGAGCACCTCTGAAGGAATGGTTTAATGGGCCTGACAGCTGTCTTTTGTGTTAAGAACAGAGGGTACCTTAAAGTGGGCGGTGATGGAGAATAGAAAGGTTTTAACAGCTGAGAATTTGCCCAGTAGGTAATACAGCCCCTGTGTTTTCAGGTGCTGTGCAGGAGAGGTTACAGCAAGAGGCGTTTCAATTCCCAGAAGGAAGAAAGCACTTCTGGTTATATTACCAAGACAAATAGTGCAGTGAAATCAGTTCTGAGAGACAAGAATTGGTCCCAAAAGATTGACTGAGTAAATTTTCAATACAATTCAATTCATATGCTCCTTTGGTACTTTCTATTTTTTTCCTCATAAGCAGGCGGTAGGCAGTGCAGAATGTGGCAAGCTCTTTTATATGATTGATGGTTTAGATTCTTCAATTAAAAGCATGTTTTCAGGTTTGAGCAAATCTCTGTGATGAGGGAGAAGGAAGAGCTCTGCATGTGTAAAGAAGAAAGTCATATTTTATTTGTCTATTAGCACCTCCGCTCCTGTTTTAATTCTGTCATTACCTGACCAAGGGGATAAGGCACCACAGCACACTGCTGTTGACTGGAAGTGTGGTACCCAGCTCCTTTCCAGTGCAGTGTCCGCACCACCCTGCCAAGGACACGGGGAAATCGAGCGTGAGCTGGGAGTTTTGCCATTGCCGATTGAGACTGGGTGCCGTCGTCACACAAGGACTGAACGCGCTATTGTTCTTGATGTCTTCTGTCACCCATCTTATCATTCCCTAAGAGCCTGGCTTGGGAGGGATGAACTCAGGGAAGCTGTGTGTCACTACGGGTCTGAGCGTTTTGAAAAAGTGAAAAAAAGAAAAAGATAATTTCTGCTCTGGGACATTATCATCCAGTTCCCTTTTTCTCCTTGAGAACACTGGAAATGCCCACTGTTGGTGTAGCCCCTCTTCCAAGCTGAGCAATGCCCTGCTTTGGTTTGGCAGATCTGGGGTCACAATCCCCCCGTGTGTCGCTGCTGGCTGCTGGGGCTGTGCGTGGGGGCTAAGCGGGTACTGCCGGGCTGCTTCTGAGCGCCGGGGATTCAGGCACGTGCTGTTTGGTTTTTACAGATTTTCTAATGAGCACTGAGACCAGACACCTTGGATTGCTGTGCTGCTGAAGAGAGCCTGGCTCTGGACAGTGGTTTTGAAAAGGACATTTCACCTTTTTTTGCTGAATGAAAATGACTCACTGAGGATGACATGCAGTGAATAGTCACATTCCCTGCAATTCTTAAGATAACTAAACTTGCTTATCCTATAAATGGTAGCCTGTAACATGTCCTCATCACATTTTTTTAATGGGATTCAGTATCTTTGGTACTTGGATATTTCTTTTGCCCTCTCAGAAATGAGATTTTGACTGATGCTTTTTATAAATGCCCTTTTATTATTGTTGCTATTATTATGATTGCTGAGAGTGATAACAAGCAAGTTTTTTCTTTTGTTTTCGCAAATTTATTGCAAATTACACTAAGGAGCATCCCGTTGAATGGCCAATATCTTCGCTGCCTAAACAATGCTGGGATGAAAAATGCCTGTTGTCTGCTGGCTGTGAGAAAAGCAGACTTTTGTAACCATGTTGCTATTAGCTGTATTCTGAGCTGGGAATTCACTGACAGTTATTTGCAAGGTACCAAAACAACATTGTAAATTGGCTTGGCTCCAGCTGTACTTTGGAAGGAGTGCATAAACAGTGTATATCATTCAAACCCGCCACACATTTCAGAGACGTGGTTTTTTTGTAAATTTGGGGTACAAAGCCATGTTAATGCATCTATATGGCTTCTGGACTTACAGGTGTTACTTCAGTTAGCTGTCATGTTCTGTTAATCTAAGGGATATTCCTACAAAACGGCCTCTCACTAGCTAAATCTGAGTTATCCTCTGGAGGTGCCTCTCTTTCTTTCCCTTGATGATAGATATCTTGGTATGTCTTGATCCCAAGTGGAAGTACTTCAACATCTCAGACTAGACAGAATGAAGCCAGTTGTGTGCATCTCCACTGCGAGCTGTGGAAATTGATGCAATCCTGATGTGGTCAGAGAGATTAAGACTGTGCAATTTTTAGCAAGATTGCTAAAGTGGGCAGCATACATTGGGCTGGATCCACAATTTGGGATGCTGAAAATATTCCCACTGGCACAAACATTCTCTCTGGTTCAGAGGTGGCTTGGCCCTCCTGTGTTAACTTTAAACATATTTAGAGAACAAAGCAGGTGAGCAGTCCTTTATATGGACTTCTGTGGTGTTTGGGGCAGGAAGGTGTTTTAATCAGCACAGGCTATCATGGAGTATAAGCCACAATGTTGTGTCATCTCCACCACTTCCAGCCCCTTGCAGGTTGATGGATTGCTTCTCAGAAAGGTTTCTTGTCGCCATAGGCTGTGTTGTGGGGTGATAAGCCTGGCCTTTCCCTATTCTGTTGTCTGCAGTGACTTAGGTCTGAAATGTATATGCCCAAACCTTACCTGAGTTTCCCTTTATGGCAGCAAAGATAAAACCTGAGACATGCAGCAAGGATGTAGCATTAAATTATTTTGACAGAGCTAAGATTACTTGCCCAGAGTGTCAGTCAGGAGAAAGCAAGTAGACAGCATGAGAAGTACCCTGATAAGGCAGCCAAGACTGGAGTCCAGAGAAGTGTCTTTTGAGGTGGAAATGCAGTAGCCTGGGCATAGAGCTTTTTAGAAGAGGCAGCCCTGGTAGCACCTGCAATGCTCTGCCTTGAATCCTGCAATACTCTGAGAGCCCCTGCCCTTTGGATGTCTATGGCTGTTGAAGATAAGCAGGACATGAGCAATGGTAATTAGCATTTCCCTATCTTTTGTATGCAGTCACTCAGTTCCCAGTACCGTGGCACATACAACCTAAAACATTACTGTTTAAGAATGACTAAATCAACTTTTATCTGGATTTCCATATGTTTCTTATAAATATTCATGTATTTAGTTTCACAACACAGCTGTAAGGTACAGAAGTATTATTATTACCATGTTGTGAATAAGGAGCATTTCAGGAGATGCAATTTTATGCCTGCAGTTTAGATCACATAGATGTCTAACTAACTCCCTTATTACTCCTCCAAAACAGGGATTTAAGCACCTAAATGACATAAACTGCCAGCACAAAGTATTACTGCTCTGAAGGGACAGGCTAACGCACCAAAATCTCACCCTAAGTGATGCTCTACATCAGATCAGAAAAGCATGCAGTATGGAAAATGGGGTTTGCGTAATCTTAAGTTCTCGTGCCATTTCTAAGCTAAAAGATCATCTTTTACGTGTACTGTTGTTCCAGTGTAAACTATGAGACTGTATCTTAAAAGAGTGTAATGAAGTAGCAAGTGAAAAAGTTCTGCTTAATATGTATACCTGCATAACTTCACTAAATATTTTCAAAAAAGGGGGATGTGGGGCAGATATTTGGGGTTTTATACAAATAACTTCACCAAGCAAGAGTCCTTACTACAGCCTGTGAAATTATTAACTGCTCACAAGCCTCATCATCAACTCCAGGCACAGCATCATAGCCAGCCATGGCTTTGTCACCGAAATCCGGGAATAAACCTCGTAACACCAATGTAGTGTTAAAAGGCAGGCATTCTTTATTGCAGCGCTGGATGCACGGGGGATAGCTCCACCCAACGTGCATGCCAGGTGATCGCCAACACACAGGTTATGTAGGATCAAAACATACATATTCATCATTTTTCTCAGAAAAGGCAGTCCTATGATAATCATTTCTTAGAATTCATTTCCATATTCTCCTCCCCGTCACGCATGCTCAGTGATTTGAGTCGGTGGTCCTCAGGGGTCTCTGGTGGTCGTCAGTGGTCTTGCACTCGTGTTCGCTGGATGACCCCCTTCGTGCAGGCATGCGCAGTACCCTTGTTGTGCAGGTACATCTGCACCTGTCCTTACTTTAGAAGATTGATATTCCCGGGCCTATTGTCCGGTTGGGTAGGGACTGTACAAAAAAACATAGCAGCATTGTATCTTGACACGGTCATCTTGCCACTTGCCATGGTTAGTTAGCTTCATTACCTATTACTTTGGTTACAATCTACGGCCCCCTATCCTATGGTTACAGCTTCTGTCCTGGTTTCGGCTGGGATAGAGTTAATTTTCTTCCTAGTAGCTGGCATAGTGCTGTGTTTGGGATTTACTATGAAAATAATGTTGATAACGCACTAATGTTTTAGTTGTTGCTAAGCAGTGTTTACAATTAAGTCAACCACTTTTCAGCTTCCCAGCGAGGAGGCGTGAGCCTTCTGCAAGAGGTGCACAAGAATCTGGGAGGGGGCACAGACAGGACAGCTGACCCAAACTGGCCAAAGGGATATTTCATACCACATGATATGATGTCATGCTCAGTATATAAGCTGGGGAAAGTTGGCCAGGGAGGGTTAGGATTCGGGAACTAACTGGACATCAGTCAGCAGGTGGCGAGCAATTGTGCTGTGCATCACCTGTTTTGTATATTCTTTTATCGTCGTCATCATCATCATCTTCATCATCATCTTCATCATCATCATCTTCTGTTTGTTTCCTATTAAACTGGTTTTGTCTCAACCAACGAGTTTTAATTTTTTCCGACTTTCTCCCCCATTCCACTGGGTGGCGGGAGTGAGCAAACGGCTGTGTGGTTGGGTTAGCTGCCTGCCAGGTTGAACCTTGACAGTTCCTGACTGTTCACTTGCAAAATCTATGTCATGCCTTCAGTGCCCTGATGATCAGTAGTTTCTTTGCCCTTCCCTGGGTGGATGAAGGTGTAGAACTAAGGAGCTATGAATATTTTTCACCTGTTCTTAAAGTTAGAATCCCAGTTCATAGCATTGCCACTAAAATAACTACTTATTAGATTTGTCATTAATTCTAGTTCTTTTTAATGCATTACCATAGAGGCTGTAAGAACCAAGGGAACAGAAACATTGGAAGCTACTTCTCACACATCAGTGAAACAATAAAACACTAAGAACTGAAAGAGGAACGTGAGCTTAAAAAAACAAATTACATCTGGAAATTTTATTTATGTATCTATCTAAACTAATTATTGCAAGTTCCACCTCAGTAGCACTTGAGGTTTTCATTACAAGATCTAATTGGACTTATATGTGCTGTAAAAGTTTTTTATCTTTTAATTGGTAGCAGAAATCAAAGCAGAGAGAATGAGAGACAAACTTGGTATTTGCTCCATAAACTCATCTTCTGGCTTCATTTGCATTTACATGGCTCTTTGGAGCCACTCACAGCACAGGCTTGTATTAGCATGCCAAAAGAGAATCTGCTCATGGTCCTTCAGTTCAGTGCTTCAGAAATTCGTCAGAGTCATTCAGCCAGTCAGATCTTAATTACCAAAGGATGCTACTTCAATTCAGCCTACCCCTCCTCAAGCCTCTCTGGAACATGTTTGGAAAAAAGACAAGTAGCAGCAGCTGTTGTGCCATTTTACTGCACTGTCCATGATGGAGCTGCAAGATTACTTTCCCAAGGGTGAGTGAGTCCTTGGAATAGTTCATCTGACTTAAGTTTGTGGGTCTGGACCATAGCCCTTTTAAACTTCACCCAACCTGGTTGCATGAACATTTTTGTTTGATTCTGCCTTAAATGTAGCCAAGCTGAAACAGATCCTTCGGACCCCATGGATGTAAGGAATGAGAATGACTGAATTCTGTCTGCACTGTCCAGTGCTGTTTTGTGCATTGACCACCACTAATGCCCTCACAGCAGACACCAAAACCAGAAGCTGTTCTGTCTAATTGGCCCAAGTTAAAAAGATATACAAAAATATACAAAAATTAAAAGCCCATCATAACCTCATCCCCACCACCACTTCTCACAGTACCATCTAAGAGTCACTGGAGCTGAAACCACTGTGAATGAGGGTAAGTGAAATATCTCTTGAACTGCTGTGGAGACACTTCTAGAGTCAGTGATGAGGACATGGATTCCTCCAGTTCAGTGAACCAATAATAGCTGGATTCATTAATACTGAGGTAGCAGTAGCAGCAACAGGGGGATATAACCCACCACCACCTTAGGACCATGATGTGCAAGAGCTGGCTAGATGCTCGTGCAACTGACACACAGCACAGCAAGACAAACAGTGGGTAGAGATGGCCTACTTGGTAACAGCTCCAAGACTAGAGGTGGTAATGAAATGGCGGGCGGCTTTAGGGCCCCAGTGGTGAGACCAGCAAGAGACCACATGTTGGTGACACCAAAATATCTCCTCATAAAAGTCAGACAGCATTCTTCCTCTGAGCTCAAGGTGAACTAGCCTGGGCGCATCCCCTACACTGGCACTGGCCACCCAGCCTGGGAGAAAGGTTATACGTGTCACAAGTGTAACACCTCCCATCCTCTCTGTTTGAAACTGTGAAAGTTCCCAGTCCACCGTTCTGGTTCTCCAGCAAAAACAGAGTAGAGTTTTTCTAAATTTGCAATACAAATAACTGGCAAGCTGCATTCACACCACAGATGGAAGCAGAGAAGGTGCAGGAATGTTTTTTTTAGAGGCTGTTGACCTCCTTGCTTTCACCTTGCTCTGTCACCTTGCAGTGCTTCACTTTGCCAGGTAGAGAAAGGAAACCACAACATTTACACATAGATTTCCAGATGGCAGAAGGCCAAAATGTCATTGTTCAGTTGCTCTGGGAACCATCAGAGAAAGTGATTCAGGAAAGACAAAAGGTGATGCTGATCCCAATGATACCATCATTTTCTCTCTGTGATGGTCCTGGGATGTGTCCTCCATCAAAAAAACATCCTGCTTCCCATGGTGTTTGGACATAAAATGAGTATTAAGGAGGAAGTCTTTCAGGGAGATGCTTTATTTCTTTTTCTCCGGCTCATTCTAACTCTCGCTGTCTCCTTGAAATGGCCCAAGGGGTTCAACAGTAGATCCTTCCCTTTCTTTTCCAGATATTAATTAAAGACCTCAATCTTCAATGCATTTATTATAATAAAATAGCCATGCAGTGTAAAGCAATCTAATTTTCCCTACTCCACAGAGGCCAACAAAAGGCCTCACTTTGGGGCCTTAATATAATGAAAGAGCTGAAGAGTTATTTAGAGCCATGCTGAAGATTCACGTGCTTGAGTGGGTCACGGGTGCTTTATTATACCCTCACCATTACAAAAAAAAATGCTTATTCTGTGATGAGTTCCAGGATGACAGAAAGCAGTCAGAGCATGCTTATAAAAGCACTTGTAAGAGCAGCCAACATCTCGTAGAAAGTATGTGCAGTCCTGTCTCTAAATTATTAGTTTCTCCCAGCTAAACAGCTGCAGAACTGTTTGTGGCCCGTGATACAGATGGGCCACAGAGCAGCACATTTCTTCCTGAATCAAATGGTAGTGCACTGTAGCAGGCCATATAAATGGACAGATGGGAGGAAAGGCTACAGCTTCTTTCTCATGGTTAGTATGCCCCAGTGGCAATGCTGAAAAGTAAATTTTTCTCTTACCTGGTATTTTTCGTATCTGAGAAAATAAGGATTTCTGAGATATGATGACCCTCACTCTACATTAGATAGTACACATGAAGAAAGCTGTCTGAAATAAAACTATTGGAGAGTGTCCAAAGGAGGGCAACAAAGATGGTGAAGGGTCTAGAGAGGAAGATGTATGAGGAGAGGCTGAAGTCCCTTGGTTTGTTCAGCCTAGAGAAGAGGAGACCGAGGGGTGACCTCATCATGTCCTACAGCTTCCTCACGAGGGGGGGTGAAGGGGCAGGCGCTGATCTCCTCCCTCTGGTGACCAGTGATAGAACCCAAGGGAACAGAATGAAGCTGCGACAGGGGAGGTTTAGGTTGGGTATTAGGAAAAGGTTCTTCACCAAGAGGGTGGTCGGGCACTGGAACAGGCTCCCCAGGGAAGTGGTCACAGCACCGAGCTTGACTGAGTTCAAGAAGCATCTGGATAAGGCTCTGATTCAGCTGGTCCTGTGTGGAGCCAGGAGTTGGACTTGATGATCTTTATGGGTCCCTTCCAACTCAGGATATTCTATGATTCTATGAAATGCCACATCTGCAGTTTGTACGTTACCAGATACTAGAAAATCCAACCACAATACACAAAACCATGGGAAACCAGACTTCATTAGTTCATTTGCTCTCAGAACTACATGTTTATTTACGATAGTAATTCTCTTGCAAAGAAGTTCTTCATTGCGTGAAAGTTCTCCTGCATTCATAATCCTCTGCCTGGAACATCCTAATCCTCTGTTTGCACAGGGGTGTCTATACTTTGAAGTGTTAAATTGTTGAAAGAGGACACTTCACAGACCAACAGCCCAAAAATGGCTTTGGAGCTTTGGTGCATCAAAATATACATGGGGGACTGATCTCCCTCTGCCTAGGTAATCATTTTACATCTGTGCAAGATGAACTTCAAGCTTTTCCATTCTGATTCAGTTGAGTTTTGACACCCTTTGTGGGTTAGTTTAAATGACAGCATAAGCGGCAAGACAACAGAAAATGAAGCGCTGTGATATGGATATGCCAACTCAAAATGGATAAAGCAATAATAAAAAGGATTAGCATTGTGGCTTTCATGCCAGCAGTCCTGATATAATTTACATACTCCACAGGAATCACAGGAAAACAGGGACATAGGATTGGCAGGGACTGCCTAGGTCATTGATTCCAGTCCTCTGCTATCACAGGCAACAATGTCATATAATCCCTTTCATAAATCCTTTGACTTGCCAATGAAATGCAGTGAACACAGGGGAGAGCACTGCAGCTGTTCAGAAGAGTGCAGAAAAACCCACAGCCTGTTTACAATTAATAATGCAATTGAAGTTATATAAACTTTTAATAGGGATGAACCCAAAACTTTGGTTTAGTTCATCTCTGACTCCACACTTCTCTGGCATCCAGGTGGGAAACTGTTACGTGAGAATATCTGATACAAAAGATTCATGTTCCTCCTTCAGATATAAAGAAGGACTATGAGAACTGAGATTTTTCTTTTGAAAAAAACAAAGTGGGAATTGAGGCCCAGCCACTGTGCCTCTCCCAAATTGTTGTGAGATAACATGATGCCTGTAACACTGTTCTAAAGTTAATATTGCACTTTTACTGTGTATGGTACTCAGTTTTCCATTGTATGTGTAAAATTATATTGTAATTGCAGATTCCCATTATGAAAGGATATAATTATACTAGAGAACCAGTTGCTTGGGATTCTCTAAAGGATGCAGAGACAAAAGAGGCACTACATCAAGGAGCTGGTGCTCATTTGGAATGTGTTACAGACGAGATGTTGGGGAGAGAGGAAAATGGTCAGTTTACAGATTTGAGGTACCATTCTGTCAGAGGTGTTAAAGATAACAAGAGGGTGTATATAATGAGCTCCTCTAGCCTCTGAGCTTTGGAAAAGAGATGAGAGAAACAAAGAAGGAATGTGAGAGGTAAATTAAGGTTCAATGTATTGGCAGAAAATGGTAAGTGAACAACTTCTAGCCTGGTTTCAGCAGCTTTTACAGGGCAGATATGCCAAAGGAAATTATGGAACTGAAAAATCTAGGGGAATAAAAGAAGGAAGAAAAGTGAAGTTTAGTGCTAAATTTATCTGGAGTGTTCCAGAAATGGCCTGGCTTACCAGGAAATTCCTTTTATACTTATTTTGTTCAAAATACAATGTTGGTATTTCTGTGTATATGTATGGCAATAATTTCTTGATATTTATACTCACTAGACTAAACTTTCCGCAATGCTCCTGTCTACTTCTGAAAGTTAAATTTTAGTGTTAAACTGGACAGATAGGTAACAGCTCCCTTGCATGTTTCCATGGCCCACACAAAATTGACCCAAACCAGTGATGCACAGAGTGTATGCTTTTAAGGGAGGTCAGGAAATTTAGAGGTGAAGAGCACACAGGCAACTATTTTTAAAGCAAAATAACCTGGTGTTTGCCAAACTGACTGCAGAAAGAATACCTGAGTGCAAATGTGCATGGCAAACTTTGGAAAGGCTTTGTCAGCAGGCAAGCCTATTAAATACTCACATTTCTTTAAGAAATCCTTAAAATATATCTTTCTGTCCTTCAAAAGTTTTAAAAAGTTTTAAAAAGTTAAAAGTACTTTCTTAAAAGCCTTTCACTGTAAGATTCTTTTGTTCTCACTTCCACTACTAATAATTAAGGCATCCCCTTTTCTGCACTGAAGTGTATTCATCACATATCCCACAAAAATCCTTTCACTCCCTGATACACATTATATGTGTATTCCCTACATTTCCCTGTCACTTGCTTAGGTCCATATTTTAATTAGTTCTTTCCCTTTCAAAAAGCAGGGAAACTCAACCATGTACAGTGTTCATAACAATGCCACAAAATCCTCACACTTTCACCACAGTGGGTGTAAGTAGTAAGTGAGTGTCCTATAACTTCTGTGTCTTGACAGAAAAACCCTGGAAATATCAGATGCTAGTTGGCTTTCACTTTGATAAAGGAGTTTTTAGATTGCTTGTTCCAAGAAGTGCTGTGCTGATTCTCCTGATCATTACAAATACCATCTATGTCTCACTCTCTGATGCCAGAACAGAAAATGAAGGTAAGGAAATAAGTGCTATGGACCTGAGGCAGCACCCCTTGTCTCAGGGGCAGGCTGTGGTGAGGTGAGCAGGGACTGAGCGGCTGGCTGGCTAATGAGCTGAGGGGCACCGGTCCGATGAGTTGCTGTGGTCCCTGGGATACACAGACAGATGTGAAAGAGCATCTCAAGCATAGTGCTTTAACATGCTAGAGAGAGGGCAGATAACCCACGGAGCACATACAAATGGACACAGGGATGGGCCGCTCCATACACTGAGCAAATACCATGGCACAGCCCTGCCAAAAGGCTGATATTTCTTGAGCTTAAGAGCAGGGAAGGGATAATTTCTAAGAAGAGCAACAAGTAACAAAGCCAAACAAGGTGAGAAGGGAAAGAGAAAATGAGATAAGGCAAGGAGGTCCAAGCCAAAGTAACGTAAGTAAGCAAACCAATGCAGGGAGAAAAGGACTCTTTATAAAACTAGGGAAAACGCTCAATACTGCCACATGTTGGAGAGTAGAGAGAATAAAAGAATGAGGGGTAAAAGAAACAGTGGCTAATTATGATGTACTTCGTGCCTCTCCTTCTAGTTGTTACAGCTGCAGCAGCAAATAACTTGCTCCTCTTCCTCTGTCAGGAGAGAGGAATACTGACAAAATGCACTCAGGCAGTGAACAGTCCCCAGTGCCTTTCCTGTAGACTAGCACTGTCTATCCATGGAAAAACCACCTCCCACATCAGTTATACCAAAGACACACTGTGCTGTTCAGGAGGGAATGAGATGTCACTGTGGTCTCTGGCCATTCAGTCATCAGCTTCCCTGTTCAGCACTCTCATAAATGCATTGGATGTTACTATAGGGATGGACTGAGGAGAGAAATGACTTGTTTCTTTCCTAGCTTTCAGCCTGTGCAGCAATGCTCACCTGTGTACGTTACACACAAATGCAGTCTGCTGACGGTTATCCCAAGTCTACCTCCTGCTGGGCAGAGTTCATTTCTATCTGAAGTACAAGAGCAGAGCATATTGCAACTGTGGAAATGTCACCAAATTAGAGCAAGGTGAGCATTTGCAAGGGAAAAAAGGCATGCTAGCCAGCAAGCATTGTCAAAGCATGTTAACAAATCCAGCTTATCTCACATGCCAGCTCTCCCCCGCCCCATTCCCATTCCCAATGAATAGACACTAATTGAAAATTATGTTTTCAGTGTGAAGCCTTTTTCTAATTTGGTCTTGTTTAGAAGCATTTAGGGATCCTATGGTTTGTTGTATTTCAAAGTGATTTGCATGAACTCCCCGGGGAAGCCAACAAAGGGCGCTGTCAACATTTTGTTGGCAGACAGCAAGGGTTTCTACTCAGCACAGAATATTCATGTGCTCCAAGGAACACAGATTCTTGGGGTAAAGGAGACAGCTGCAGAGCTCCACTGTAAAACATCTAGGAAAATGCTGTAATATCTATTCCTCTCCAGGGTTTTTGCCGTCCTTAAGCAATCCTAAATTCCCTGGTAGGCACAGGAGAACTCTATTGAGTATTTAAATAATTTAAAAATATTTTTAATAGGAAAGGTAGAATTACTGATGCAGTATAGTTAGACGTGCTCACAAAGATACTTTCTGGGCTTTTAGTCGCATGTACGTAATCACTCTAAACTCTTTTCATGGAATGCTATACACTACTGCACATTTATGACAAATGAGTATACAAAACACAAAACATTTTGTATTTACCCAACAGAATATGTATTCGTGCACTCAGGCATGCATTACGCACATGCCTATATATTTGGCACGTGCATGATGCCAGACGCATTCTATATGCACATATGTGTGCATTATGTTATACATGAGCATCTTTGCAGACCACACAAGGCGCAAAACCAGCCTGCAGCTTACAACATGTCCCTGCGGGATCTGCACGCAGCCAGCTCTGCCAATAAAGTTCAGATTGCTTATACCTTAACAAAACCGGCGTGGTTTACTACATCTTTCAATCTGTATGTATGCAATACATGCCTGTATGTTTGTTTGCTTAATACAGTATGGTATTGAGGAGAAAAACATTAACAAATACAATGAAGTCTTCAGAAGACAATTTATTAAACAGAAAGCCCAGCTCCTATTTTTATGAGTTTTCAGATTGGCGTAAGAACTGGTCTACATGCAAAAGTTTAGCTGGCACAGCTAGGTTAAGAACATAACAAACTATCCCATTAATTGACATCCCCATGACAACAAAAGTCTTAGAGCTATGCCAGAAAAAAAACCTCTTTGGCAGTCTAATTTCTCTAGTTCAAGAAATGGGAGAAGGAAAAAGAGTATTTTGCTTCTTTTTTAGGGTAATTGGAGACAGAAATTACCATCAAACTTTTTCCAATGTACTCAAGGCCTGAATCTACTTAGGATGATTTTTCTCATTAGAGTGGCTCAGCATGCTAGAGGGATACTATTTAATTCAAATCTAGTCGAGTTCCCAGCAGAAGGGGACCAGCTACTTTGAGATCCTATTTCAAACTATGATTTGGGGCACAGTAAGTGCTGCAGCCTGTGGTCTCCATAGCCATGTTTAGACAGCCTGCTACATCCCATAGTATTTCATCCAGATGGCAGGGACCTTTTATTATTAAGTGCTACTTTGAACATATATTCCAAGTATTCCAGCTATTCCATTCCCATTGCTGGGATTTTTCTGAAGTACTTCTGGAGAACATTGCCAAAACCAGCTAAAAAACATCCTCAGATCTTCACAATTCTCTCTTTTGTCACTGTCTAGCTCCTTCTGCATAGCCAGTGTCATTTTCACACTCTTATCAGCCAGCATAGATGAAAACAGTGCTCCATGCCACTGCAAATGCCATTGCAAATACACAGAAGCTGTGGAGAAGTTTTCACAGCTTGCTGCCTTGTGGCTTTAGCACTGCCAATCTGCCACTGTGCTGCGGAGCAGCTCTCACACGGTTTTCGAAGCGGTGGCAACAGCTGTCTCAGCAGCAGCAGCCTCAGGAGCCCTGGAAGGCACAGGACATCACACTGCTCTGCATGGGAGCTGGGTCAGCATCCATGGCGGAAATGCTGGTTCTGAATTTATCAAGCAAGAGGCAAGTGGTGGGGAAGGTCATGGGACAACTCAGCATCTACTGAGTTTCCAGGTAAGACAGACCAAATTTTTGGATGTCTGTGCAGGGTTCAGCTCAAAGTCACTGCCATCTGCCCAAGCACCAGAGTTCCTGCGGGTAAGCATGCCATCCTTGTTTACTCCTTCTCAGGTGGTGCAGACAGATCAGACTTCTGTGCTGGAGGTGGGCAGTAGGACTAAAAAGGTAGTATCAGCAGATGTTACAAGGTTGGCCAATGTTCAGATCTTGTCGAAGGCTTTGTACACACATGGTTGGGAGTCTGAAAAAAAGAAATGTTGGATGTCTATTCTCTCTTTCTCCTGCACGAGGTGTCAGAGGTTGTTAGTAGATGGGTACTATTGCCTAGGGCTGCAATACCTGGATGGGCACAATGGCAAACTCACTAATATGAATGCAGATGGTCTAGAAACAGTCCTGACTCTGATAATGCCAGGGACTCTCAAACTCACATTCAGCAAAACTGCTGATTTGTTCCTACCACCGTAACAGACATAAGTGTTGTTGGTATTCTCCCTGTAATTCTGGAGAGACTGCTCATCCTTTATGTGTGATTAAATCTTTTACTTGATAACATGCATGCTAGAAAGAAGTTGTTTAATTATTTGTAGGTAAAGGATAACATCCAAGTGTCAAAAGGGGAAATGTTGCTGCCTCGTAGTAAGAAGAAATGCCATGGAGCACTACCTGCTGTTGTTCGAAGCACTGAGTTCTGCCCAATGCTTGTGAGAACGAGGTGGAAATACGCCATGAGTGCTGGGAGGTCGCAGTGCACAATTCCTTCTCCAAAGTGACAGTTGCCTGGGACATGTACTCAAGGGTGCCTTATGTTCCTGCTTTTGGTGATTTTATACTTATGTTTGATGAAACTTGTGGCTGTGTTGCTTTCTCTGTGTAACATTCCATGAATATTGCTATGAATTTCAAGACTTTAACAAGGTATTGAGAGCAAATACTTTGGGGATGGTAGCACAAATATTTTATGTAGTTATTTGAAATATTTCACAAAACATTAGATGGGTATTTTGTATGGTCTGATTTGTGTGATTCCAGAGTTGTATCTTTTTCAAGTTGTGGAAATACTTCACAGGAATGGCAGGGAATATTTCATGAAATATACCATGAATATTCATATGAAATTGCATTAAAAGTTTCATGTCTAGCCACATTCCAATGTTGGGAAAGTATGTTTTATGGTTTTCCTTTTGAAAGTTTCCTGAAAATATTACTACCACTTTTCAATTATGCTCATGTTTAATTCAAAACATTTTCAAAAACAGTAACTTTCATTTTTAATGACTATGTAGAAGTGAAAGGGTTTTTCAACAAGTACGAAAAGCAAACCCAGCCATTCCTTTAGTGATATACAGGCTAGAATGACAGGACAGAAAATCCCATAGTGAATCACAGCAGTTAATAGCACTGATGTATAATCACAGAAATAGCAATGATTAAAAGACAAACAGGTACAGAAAGGGGTTGCCTCCCCAGCGCTCGTAAGGGAGAACTTCAGCATTGCAAGCACACTACCACTTCATCTCTAGCTCTTGAACCTGGAAGACAAAGACTTCTTCCTTGTCGGTATGACAGTCAGTCCTAGAGCTGCTGGTATTTCATTGCCCTTCCAGGGGGGGTCCTATAAACTGTTGCAATTTTCATATCCTTATTATTCAACCTTCCCTTGCCCATTTTGTTACAACTTCCTAAAAATCCTCATCCCAGTCTGCCTTCCCAAGGGCCTCTGAACGTCCTCCTTGCCAGGAGTCTAGAAACTGGCTGAAAGTAAACAGTGGGTGCAGCTGGGCTAGTGCTGTCCTGCTCCACTACAGTGACCATGAACTGGCAGCATGGAAATACAAATGCTTGCAGTCAGAATTCAGAGATTAAACTTGCCCTGAGTGAGCCCAGAGAAGCAGTGGACTCATGTTTAAATGTCCTGGGAGGTAGAAGGCATCATGGCACGGCAAGGCAATGATGACCATGCTAGCAAAGAGGCACAATGCATCTGAACTTCAGCCTGCAGAAAATGAACATCACAATCATTTTACATCTTTTCAAAAGGAGGATGGAGTACTCATTAGCTGTCCCATTAATTTGCCCTAACCAGCATTGTATACAAACGCAACTTTTCAACAAAAGTAGAATAAACTCAGTATAAACCACTCATCTATCCCCTTCCATACATGCTCTTTGAGCTGAGCAATTTGTAGATGCTATGTGCATTTTTTAAGTCTTCTTGCCAAATAATATATTTCACAGTCACATGTTTCTACCCTTCGAGATTTTTCCTCTCTATTTTTGCTGCGTGAATGGTCCATACAAACAAGAGATTGAAATTGACCCTGGCAATCTTTACACAACCTTGCCTGTGTGGAAAGGCATACAGCATTCTGGGCTCCAAATAATAATGCCAATTAACCATAGTTAACATGCAAGGCACAAATGCTTTGTCAGGGCTATCGTAGCTTCTGAACTATAGAACTGGGTGAGCACTGCTAACAGGTTCACAAATCATTTTAAAGGATACTTTAAAATTCCTACATACCATAGCGGGGTAAACAGTAAGACAGGTACAATCAAACTGCTATTACACGTACAAAGGCAGCAACCTGAAAAAAATTAGGAAAAAAAAAAAAAATCTTTATTTTTCTAATCTCATTTTCTGGCTGAATTTGGAGATATCACTTGGAACAGCCTAGGTGCAACGTTTTTTCAGACAACCATGCAGCATGGTTCTCAATACTGCATGGAAATCATTTAATAAAGGCTCGGTATTGTTCTGTGTATGGGAGCAGATTTCACTTGATTAGACACCGTCTCCTCTTTTCAGAGCGGGACGCTGGCAACGCCGGCGGGAGCCGCGGGGGGGGGCGCCCGGCTGCATCTGCGGGGACAGAGCGCCGCCTGCTGCCGCTGCGGCTGCGGGCCCGGGCACCGACGCCTGGGTTGCGCTGCGGGGCCTGGGCTATGGGAGCCTGGGCTGCGCTGTGGCGCCTGGGCTGTGGGGCCTGGCCTGGGCACCGGGGCCTGGACTGGACTGCGGGGCCTGGGCTGTGAGGCCTGGGCTGCTCTGCGGGGCCTGGGCACTGGGGCCTGGGCTGCACAGCAGGCTGCGGGGCCTGGGCTGCGGGGGGGCCTGCGCCACTCGTCCACACACTAGAGCACAGGGACTGCCGTTCCTCTAGGGAAAAAACAGCAGGCAGCCTTGCCGGGGAGGAACTTTTGCAAGAAAATTAGGTGACACTAGAAGGAATCAGGGAGAAATCTGTGCATGGCTGAAGACAGCAGGTTAGAGCACTAGATGCTTACAACCATGCAAGATACCTTTAATGTATGCCAATAAAAGCCTTTACATCATTGAATATTTTTATGCATTCACTGCATTCCCCCATGATATCTAGACACCTTTTTCTGAAAAACACTAAGAAGTTTTTAAGATGGATGGGGGATAATTCCTATGTCCTTTCATTTGTAAAACTAAACTCTATTAGTGATTCAAGCCCAATTCTACAGAGTGAGAAACAGAAAATTACCAGAATTCACAGTCAATTGCTCATCTGGCATAAACCAACAAATGGACTCGATTTCAGACACTTTATTATCCACTGGGTATCTGGCACACAGAAACCTTCCAGGTTTGGTACCTGAGGATTCATGTGATTAAACCACTGTTCCAGTGTGAAATTTTCATTAAACGTGTCTTCTGTCATGGTCCTAATAGAGGTCTGTTATTGCCCCTGTCTATGGCTTCGTCTGAAGTCTGTCCTCCACCAAAGACCAGGGCAGCTGTGGGACAAGAATAGTAATTTTTTTTTCCTCTGAGGAAGAAAGCAAATTTCATTGATTTCACAAGGAAATTATTTTTCCTCTGGACAGCCTGCTGAAAATTGTGCGGATTTCTCTAATGATTCCAGTGTACATGGTTTAGTGGGCAGTGTGAGGAATGGAACTCAAATGTATAATGATAACACTTTGTTATTAAATGATTCTGTAACTTACCACAGGGTTATCTCCACATGCATTGGTGTGAGGAGATTGAGACAAAAGAAGCCAGGAAAATCCTGAGTGATGGCCAGATTAATCATATTTCATGAAACTAGGATGCTTGCACTGCAGAGTTTGAAAAAGCTGTGTCGTTCTCAAATGTGCATTTCAAGCTTTTGAGTTTCTAAATGCACAGTTCCCAAAATATCCCAACTTTAACAAACCAAGAGATCCCTGACTAACTTTGAAAAATGATTTCAAACAATGTCTCCTGAACTTGTAACACCATCAGGTCTTCATTCATGTTCCCTCCGTATTAATGCTAAAGAGTACAGGTGATTAATTTTAAACTGGTTCATTATAAAAAATATTTCATATATTTTCATATATATTTCATCTAAGTGAAAACTAGAGACTGGAAAATGGAAATTGTAAGAAGAGAAAAAAACAAAAAGAATTATTTAAAGGAAGTAGGTAAGGAAAAAAAACAAAAGATGACAGATGCATGGAAGATCAAAGGACAGAAATAGAATGAACCTCAGAGAAAACATTTTCTTGATGTGGCTCTGAATACCCCTGTTCATTTTGCATGTTCTCTGTTAGAAAAATCGTGAGCACAGCGCAATGTATCATTGCCAGAGAAAGTAAAAAAGTGTAATTCCAAGGCATATAATACATGTTATGATGCAACATATATAAATGTGATTAAAATAACACATATATACTTAGATATAACAAAATCTGTAATGTTATTACAGTATTTTGAAATTGCTTACCATCCCGCTCCACCCATTAATCTCCCTGTAGTGCAGCCAAAGTCCAACAGTCAAGTTCACCAGTACCTCAAGGGCCTGTTCTGCTCCGCCACGGAGCACCAGTCTTTCCCGGAAGGCACACAACCTGTCTCACACCCATTTTCATTCATGCCTACTTCTCTTTTTTTTTTCCCCTCCACGTTTTTCTCCTCAGCTCTCATACATACAGTAATGTATAAATGCTACATATTTATCTGATTATCAATGTTTGCTGTAGAATGTAATCACACTGTAATAGCATGCCATTGAGTAAACAAGCAAGAAAAGGAGATAGCGAGGCATCTCCATCTATGTAAACATTTCAAGGGGGTTAAAAAGCAATTAGACAGGAGGTTCATCTTTCCTCCTTTCTGGCCAAGTTGTAAAAGCTTGCCATGGCAGTGCTGATAAAGATGATTATAAAGAGTTTTAAAATCTGCATTCAGATGCAATGCTGCCTGGAAGATGCTGGAGGGCAAGAGATTGACATCTCTTAATATCCGCCAGGCTGCCTGAGGAAGCTGCCCCTTCCTAGAAAATGAAAGGTTCAGGTAAGCAAGTCATGTGCGTAGCTCTTTCAATGCATTAAAAATATTTTTTCTCTAGTGTTACATTTTGTTCCCATTACTAAGATTAACCAGCATATTCTTTTAAGAAGATGACTTTGGGTAAATGCGATGGTCACAAGCACACTGAGGGTCGGGCCGTGGTTAGTTCTCTCCTGGATCTGACAGCAGCCGCAAGCTTCCGCACCCTTAGACCCCGTCAGAGCACGCAAGAACCCCATGAACCCACCTGTGGGCAGGCAAAGGCAGCGGGCCTCCATTCAAAGAGCAGGAGAAGGGTGACTTGATGCGGTCACCGCTGTCACTTGCTGAAACGCTGTGAGAGCAGAGCAACAAGGAAAGGAAGGTAAATGATTGATGCCACTGTACATCCCTGCTGCGTGCAGGCTGCCTGCAGAGCTCTGGAGAGAGACTGGGGCTTCGAACGCCTCTGAAAGCACCCTTCATCTTGCTGGAAAGGATATGAAAGAAAGGTCCAGTGTTTTGCTTAGCTCGGCCTCAGGCTGACGTGAGGGGAATCCTCTTTCATTTTAAGTGCCTGTGAAATCAGCAGGATGCTAAATCATCTTGAGATGAGTGGAAGACGCTGCTACAGCCTTTTAACTTTTGCAACAATTTGTATTTAGGTCATCTGAGCCTAATGCATCCTGCCTCCATTGACATTAGTTGCAGGTACTCCGTTTTCTATATGCTGGAAGCAGGGGGTATTTTCTTCTGTAAGAAAAGACGAAAGTCACCAAATCACGGGAAACCCGTCTGG
The DNA here is from genome assembly GCF_011004875.1 of Balearica regulorum gibbericeps. NCBI lineage: Eukaryota > Metazoa > Chordata > Aves > Gruiformes > Gruidae > Balearica > Balearica regulorum. The sequence continues at coordinate 46,313,931 of NC_046188.1, read as the reverse complement.
TTCTTGCACCAGGAGCTCAGTGTACGACAGGCACTTCTCGTGCATCTTTTATAGCATTTGCATATGAGAGACAAAAAGGGATACAGAAACGGGTAGCTGGGGGAAGACAGCCATCAGGGAAAGTAGGAGGGGTGTGAAGAAAAGCTCAGGGGAAAAAAAGCAAGGCTGCAAAACGTGAAGGACACGGCACGTCCCTGAGCACACACACATCCCGTAACACTTCTCTGACTGCAGGAAAAGCCGCTGAGTGCCGTGGCTGGAGGTTGAGGGCCAGGCGGATAAAAAACACCTAGTTTTGAAATATTTTTAACACCAGGCAGTTGTGAGGGTGCGTTGCGTTTTGCGCTACGATTACGAAAAACCAGATGCCCGGTGCCGCGCAGGAGCCGGCGCTCTCGGTGACGCTGAACTGCCGTTTGCCGTCCCCTCCGCTCCACGGGCCTGCAACACAGCACGGGGGGAGCTCCACCGCCAGCCGGCTGGGGGCGCTGCGCCGGCGCCGGCACACGACCGCTCTGGCACTTCCGCCTCGTTGGCGCTGACGGCGGCGGCCTGAGCGGTAGCGGCGGCCTGAGCGGCGGCGGTGTTAGCGGTGGTCTCGGTTGCAGCGGCGGCTTCTGCCCTTTCCCGCCGCACCATGCCCACCGTGGAGGAGCTCTACCGCAACTACGGGATCCTGGCGGACGCCACCGAGACGGCGGGCCAGGTGCGGCGTGGCTGCGGCCTGCAAGGCCTCGCTAGGCCTCGGGCTTGAGTAGCGCGGCGGCGCCTCCGCGCGGAGTTCCGGGCTAGGCGGGCTGAGACGGGGCGGGCGGTGGGCGAGCGGGACGGGACGCCGCCAGAGGGGCTGCTCGCCACGCCGGACAAGCGGCTAGCTTCCGGGGCTGTTCTTGGTGTAGGTTTCCTCACGACCCGGGCCGGGGACCGGGGGGTGGGTAGAGATGAGCTTCGTCCCTGCGGTTCTGCAGGGACGGGAGCAGCTCTCGTCGCTTTTGCGACATCCTTCTTCCGTCTTGTCGGCAGTTCTCCTTTTAAGTGTGGCGTCGCGGATTTTAACTAGTTACTAGCTAGAGTCAGACTGGTTTTATGCATGGGGGCGGGGAGTTTTGCTTGGCGAATTGAGGCCTTGAAGACACCAGTAGTCATCCAGATCTGATCCAGCGCACTGGCAGTTCCGGAGAGCTTCTGGCAGGCTCTCTTGGAGAAAGGTGAACTCTTTTATGGTTTGATAACTGCCTATAGCGGTTTTTTAGGTTGTTTTCTTAAAGCAAGAATGGAAAGTCAATCCTTAGAGCTAAAGGAGATTTTTACCGGTAAAATCCTGGCAAGATCTGCTGTTTGTTTATACCATTACTGATTTATTTTTATTTTTTTTTAAAAAGAGGATGACTTAGTGTATTACGAATACAAAATATCGTGGTTCGTTAAAACTAGCTTTTGAATTGCATTAGGCTGTCACGTTACTGAATGGCTACCTGAAAAATTAGCAGATGCTTTTTTTTTTTTTTGGTACATAACTAGGAAAGTAGCTTTGTACATACCTAGTAGTGGATTTTAAACTAGGTACTAGTATGCAAGGTCATTTGGAAAGTTCTTTAAGAGAACAAATAATTGTTTGTGTGGGTTTTTTAAAAAAAGTTTTATTTCTTTTTAAATCTGTTCACCTTGGTTGTGTAATTATGCCCTAGTGAAACAAAGCATCCTTGCAGACAGTCCAACAGAAACATCATCTCAAAGTCAACCAAAAAAATGCAGCTAAAATGTTGGGAACTATGGGGAGACATGCAGAATAAAACATGCTATTACTGTGCCATTTTACAAATAAGTAGTCCATCATCATTTTGACTGTTGTGGGTAGCTTTTGTAAGATAGGAATGGCCATCTTAGGTAGAACAAATGGCAGTTAAGAAATGCAGCCTGTGACACGGATGAATAGCAGATGTGTAAGAATCTCTGAGGGTAAGTATAGAGTGATGATTCCTGATACACTGTACCACCTTTGCCTCTCTACAGCTGGTGGGCTTCCAGAGCCAGAGATAGAGTCTTTGTAATTAGTATATCTTGTTAGATTGTTCTTCAGGGAACTTTTCTAATGCTTTTTTTTTAACAAATTTTATTTCTGGTATACAAATATTCTGTGGCAAAATGTTCCCTTACTTCATTAACCTTTGTGAAGGAGTTCTATCCTTTGAACTTGTCATTTCATAATCTTACTGGATGTCTCAAATTTTTGCATTATTAGAAACCATGAGTTCCTTACTCATCACTTTTATCCCACTTATTACTTTATTATCTCTTAACAACCTTATGAATGTGATCTCTCACTACAAAATGTCATAGTCATCTCAAAAAAGAAACTTTGAATGTGAGGACAAGAGCAAAGGGACAACCAGAAGTATGACATTAAGAGGAGCAATTTAAAAGACCAGAAGTATTAAACTTGTAAAAGAGTGTTTCAGTTGAGTAAGGGGCTTGGGTGTGATGATTCTACCTCATGAGTAGAATGAAATTGAGAACTTGGAAAAAACCTATTAGGAAGCAGGCTTAAAATAAAGAGGAAGACAAACTTTTCCTCTTAGCACATCGTGAAACTTGTCACAGGACATTATAGAGTATGAATTGATTCAAGAGCTAATCTAGAGAAATTAATGGATGATTGATTAATTAACAGTTCTTAAAAATAAAAGTCCAGACACTGTCTCTGGCTTAGGACATTCCTGTGTTACAGATTGAGAGGAAATGTGCAAAACTGAAGGATCACACTGCTTCTGCAGTTGCCTACTTTTTTTCTTGAGCATTCAGTGCTGCCAGGTACAGGGTAAAACAAACTCCTGCCTGAACTTTATTTTGTCTAATTGATAGGAGTAGTTAGTGTGCAGTAATACAAATTCATGGAACACAGGCTACTCTGTTTCATTGTTGTATGAATGCTTTTTTAATATGTATTAAGTTTAAGTAATTTGTTCCACAAAAAAAAAGTTGTTCTTGATGTGCAGCCTGAGAACCTGTGACTATAATAATGTGTATTTCCTTGTTTGTGCTGGCTCATTCCTGCCTTTGCTGTTGAGTGCACTGTGTTGGCACAGCTACAGAGCAAACCGGATGGGGATGTGCATCAGCTGAAAAGCAACCATTTTTTGTCCTTAGTTATTTTTCTGCCAGATCAGTGTTCCAATCCAGTTCAGAATCTGGCAACACAGAGAGCTGTCAACAAGGTATAGGGAGTCTTTAAGGAGCATTGGTACTGAATGTTAAAATACAGCTTACTTTAGAGGGAATTAATGCAGTGTACTGCTTTGTGAATTAGTATCTCTATTTGCTATGAGCGAATTTTTATGTGGAGTAGGGGTGATGATATATGTGGCTCTGGGAAATTTAAATAGAGCAGTGTCCTGCGCTGCTGATGTTGCTGTTCAAAGTAGGATAAGTTGTCTAAAGCATTCTTTTTACAATCATGAGGAAAATTAATCATAGAAAGTTCTGATTTCTGCTAGCATCCTAATAATGCTGACTTTTATTTTGCAAACACACAGTTAACCACAACAAAGACTTCAATTTATTGTAAAGTTTCAGTCCTGCAGGCACAAAATCAGAACAAAATTAGAAACACCTGTGTGATTCTAGTTGGAGCAGCTAGAAAATTTTCTACTCTGTTGCTGAAGTGTTTATTTCTGTATTTCAACTGGCGATTTCTTTTTTTTTTTTTTTTCTTTTGCACCTAGTCTCTGTTAACAGATCTTTTAAGAACTATGTTTTATCTCAGATTAAGTTAGCTGCTTTAATAGATGTCAAAGATGCATTGGTGATCCATTCCAGTGGCACAGTTGTTGGGAGAGGTAACCTCTACTTGAGAGACAATAAACAAGCAGACAGAAGGCAGAAACTCCTTGAAAAACTGCCCAAGTTCAGTGAAGGTGATCATGTAATTCTTTGAGTCTGCACTAATACAATCAGAAGTGGTGTGCAAGAGCTGTTAGCCTTAGGGCTGGCTCTTTGAACAGTAAGCACTTGAACAGACAGAGGAACGAGAATAACAGTAAAAAATAGTCAATGGAGGTAAATTTTACTAAATTGGCATGGTTATATTGGTCTAAGAGAAAAGCTTCATAAAAATTTGTATAATATAGTTCATTTAAATAGCTGAAGTGAACGGGAGAGAAAAAATCCTTTCTTTGTCTTGAGAATACCTCAAGATTTTTCTATTTATGTATTCTGTTTTTCCTCTTTCAGCATAAGGATGCGTACCAGGCAATCTTGGATGGTGTGAAAGGAGGTGCCAAGGAGAAAAGACTTGCAGCCCAGTTTATTCCTAAGTTCTTCAAGCATTTTCCTGAGCTAGCTGACTCGGCTATCAATGCCCAGTTGGACCTCTGTGAGGATGAAGACGTTTCTGTAAGAATAAGAACCTTGTAGCAAGTTGATATGTTGAATTTGTTAATCTTTTTTTTTTTTTTTTTTTTCTTATAGACTGTCTTTGAGAGGGGAGGGTTGGTCTTTGGTTTTTGGAAAACTTAAGAATACTTAGTTCTATTCCTACAATACAATAATTTATTTTGTGAATAGAGGTACTGTTTGAATTTGGTTTTTCTCCAGTGCTGTTTAGATCTAAGAAAAATATACTATTTTCTTCATAAATACATCATAGTAGTTTCACAGCAAATACGATGTTTGGTCTGCCATAAAAGTCCGAAACTTGAATATCACTTTCTGAATGTGATACTCATGTTAAAAGAATATGTGGTTATTTTCTCAAATTTGGCTGATTTTTCTGCCAAACTTTGGTAGTTGAATTACGTGGGGTTTTTTGGTAATTACTTTAATTTTTAAAATTTTCTATTTCCACGATACTGACAATTTTGACAGATCCGGCGACAAGCAATCAAGGAATTGCCTCAGTTTGCCACTGGAGATAATCTTCCTCGGGTAGCAGACATACTGACCCAGCTTCTACAGTCAGGTAGGAGACATTGGTAGTTTCCTGGCTGAATGCCTTGTGGCACACCTGAAAATGTACACAACTTTGTTCTATAAAACACTTTAGACTGATTCATAAGTTGTTACAAAGCAGTCTGTCCCAGTGCCATTCACGTCCTGCTTCTGCTTTTCCCTGCCCCCACCTTTATATTTGCTGTACAGTTATGCTGCTAATTCTGTTGAAAGGTTGCTAATTACCCTAATTGAAACTGAAAATCTTTTGTTTAAATATAACTTTTTTTTCATTGAAATTCTCTGAAAGCATCCGTAGAAAAACAAGGGGTAAAAAAGCAAAACAAAACCCCCTCCACTTATGGACTGCAGCAAATTGTCTTCTGAAAAAGAGTTACTGGATTTCTAATCCAGGTAGTCAGGAAATTTAAAAATCCTGAAGGCATCTTCTTCCATACAGTGCATTTTTGGTACAAAATATTTAATTATAATTTGATATACAGTATGTATTTTTTTAATCTCGGTAAGTTATAGAGTGCTAAATATTAGATGTTCAAATTTGTAGTAAAAATGCATGATTAAGTTTCTAGGCTTCTCAAAAGAGACTCTTTGAGATTTATACATTTCTCCATTTAGTTCAAGAGGAAAATTGTTTCTCCCACTTAGAAATACTGTACATTACTTAAGAGTTTAAAAAGAAATAACTATTTGCTTTACTTGAATTTAGTAAAGGTCACCTTGTTTATTCAGCTGTTCTCTAAAATGACTAAATATATTGATTAATAACTTCCCTTCAAGTGTTCAGTCCTATTGAGTTTGTAATGTTTAAAGTTTTGGCAGGGAGGCTGAAGTGGCAAAAAGCTTTTTGCTTTGCTTCCAGCTTTCATAATAGTGGCTTTCTGTTTCCTCAGTCTAGTAGTCCTTAAAAATACAAGTTGTGTTGTTTATAATTAAATGCTGAAGATAGAATGCTTCTTGTGTGATATCAGAAATCTTTTTTTTTCTGCTCTTATGTTTGTACTTCAAGGATATGCATATCAGATTTTTTTCTCTCTTCAGATGATTCTGCAGAATTCAATTTGGTGAACAATGCTTTGCTCAGTATATTTAAGATGGATGCTAAAGGTAAAAGGGACATGTTTCTATAAATGCTTTTTGTCAATACTTCCCAGTCTCTAGTAAGATGAGAACAGGACTCAATTTTGTATCTTCTTAGTAGAATGCAGAAGTTAGAGAGAGACACTCGTAGTACAATTTTACAAACAATACTGAACTTTTCAATAATCGTGGATCTAAATTATACAGACCAATAAAAGAATGTGGATTCTTATGTCAAGCTACATGAAAATTGTGGGGATTTAAAAGTTAATGTAGCAGTTATTTTAAAATGTGTCATGGGGTCTTACAAGAGGAAACTTATTTCTTCTGCACAGAGGGTTCAGCTCTTAACTTCTGAAATAATTTGTGTTACCTGATTTATTCTCCATTCAGGGACTTTGGGAGGTTTATTCAGTCAAATTCTTCAGGGAGAGGATATTGTGAGAGAGCGAGCCATCAAGTTCCTCTCTACGAAACTGAAAACCCTGCCTGAGGAGGTGATGACAAAGGAGGTAGAAGAGTTCATATTGACTGAATCAAAGAAGGTGAGTGTCTTACTTCAGTACAAACTTAACTAGCATTAAACCATACCTTATCACTGGCATTGCTTTGGAGGTCTGTATAAACCACGTGTAGAGTTCAGCATTGTACAAATGCAATCTTCTAGATATCCTATTCTGCTACAATCCAAACTTTGTAGCTTTTTTTGTGGGAACGTTAAAATAATGCTAGGCTCTTCTCATTTTGTAAGGGTGACTTTTATTAGAATCATGGAATCGTTCATGTTGGAAAGGGACTTTGGGAGATCGATCACCTCAGTGAATCATGCTGAGTTGAATTTAGATGAGATTTCTCTGTGCTTTGTGCAGTTGGGTTTTGAAAACCTCTAAGGATGGAGATTTCCTACACTGTCTGGGCAACCAGCTCCAACGTTTAATTGTCCTCAACATGATTTTTTTTTTCTTTGTCCAGTTGGAACCTCCCAGTTCAGTTTTGTGTCATTGTCTCATTCTCACCCTGTCCACCTCAGTAAAGAATCTGACTCTTAGTCTTGGCGACTTGCTCTTAAGTATTAGAAGATAAGCGTTAGGTCATCTCACCCCCTTATGACTTTTTTCCTTTAGGCTGAAAAAGCCCGGTGTCCTTAGGTTCACCTCACAGGTCTTGTGCTCTAGACACTGATCACCTTTTTGGCTGTTCTTGCTAAAGCTTATCAACAACTTCCTCACACAGGAGGGCCCAACACTGGGTGCAGCATTCCAGATTTGCTCTAATGAAGGCATAGCAAAGGAGAAGCCTCCATCCCTTTGCTTTCCTCAGTCTTCTGACTATGCTGTTGTCACAGCCCAGGACACTGTTCATCACCCAAGGAATGCTGCTGGCATTTATGTTTAGCCTGCTGTCCCCCAGAATCATGAAGCTCTTGTCAGCAGAGCAGTTCCCCAGCCAGTCAGTCCCCAACATGTGCTGATGCAGGGAAGTTGGTTCATCCCAGGTGCAGGACTTCACATTTGTCTTTGTTGAATTTCATGAGATTCCTGTGCATTCCCCAAGCTGAGAAAGGTACAAAAAGTATTAAAACAATCAGTAATGAGTAGATACTCATTTAATCTTTATTCTGACTTAAGCATACAATTGTGTTAGATAAGAAATTTGTTCTTAAGGTTAGAGTTCAAGAAAAATAATGTTGGCTATGTGCAATTTGTTGGCAGTTACTTTAATTTGGAGGTGCGTGCAATTACACTGCACGTTTTCATGTGTTCCTTTAAACTTATGTTTTTAAATAACTGGAAGCTAAATTTAAATGCTAAATATTTGCACATTTTACGTTTTCAAATCAAGTAGGTTTGACTTGGAGGTTTGCAAATTACCACCGTAGAAATATGTTTTCTGGTGTTCTTCTAAGGTGCTGGAAGATGTGACGGGCGAGGAATTTGTTCTGTTCATGAAAATATTGTCTGGATTAAAGAGCTTACAGACAGTAAGTGGGAGGCAACAACTAGTAGAGCTGGTAGCTGAACAAGCTGACCTGGAACAAACATTCAATCCATCTGATCCAGATTGTGTGGACAGACTTCTACAGTGTACTCGCCAGGCAGTGCCACTCTTCTCAGTATGTATTTATTTGCTTTGTATGAGGAATACTGTGGAAAGTTAACGGCTGTAGCTTCTCTTTGCTGTTCTCAATGATTATGTTAGAATGACAGCATATCAATACTTTTCCACCTTCGGCTTCTAATGTATTAAAATGTTGGAAAACATCCTTAATGCCTCTGAATACAAAGAGCTTTTGTGTTAATCTCTGTTTTTTGACATTATCTTCCAAATTTAAGATGTTACAGATTAACAAGATTCTCACATTAGGCTTATACATGTAGGAGTTTGATTATTTCAAGTCTAGTGTCAGGCAATTGCAGCACCTGAAGGCCTATTCTTGGGTTACAGGCAATCTTTTCAGCCCCTGTTGCAGCCAGCCTCTGAGTTTAAGCTACCTGGAAGTGTCTCTGTGTTTTAGGAGTTAGAGGGAAGTTTAATAAAGCTTTAAGGTGTAGCTGTGTGGTGGGCATTTATAAGGGTGGTGGAATGATGGGGTAAAAACATTTCACTCCTTCAGACTCAGAGTAGCCTGATAATGTGTGGTGTTTTTTGCAGAAAAATGTTCATTCCACAAAATTTGTTACTTACTTCTGTGAGCATGTTCTGCCAAACCTCAGTTCTTTGACTACTCCAGTGGAGGGTCTTGATATCCAGTTAGAGGTAAGCCAAAGTCAAAATGTCTTTCAAATTGTAAAAAATAAGCATCTTAGATGAAGACAGCTATTTTAAAAATTGCAAACTCTTTTCTTAAATGGTTTCCAGTTCTTGGCTTGGCGGAAAACTAGCTACACTAGAAAAAAATATGTTTGCTGTATTGAGCATGACTGAGCAATGCCTTTTAAAGCATGTGTCATTTGTCTTGAGCTTTTGAAGCAAGGCTAGAATAAGTAGATTAGTGTAATCATTTTTGTATTACTGTCAAATTTTTTTTAAGCACATAGCATTTACTGAAATGATTGTTGCATGGCTTGTGCTAATTTAGCCTCCTAAGGGAGTGGCTTAATGTCTGTAATTTTGCTTACGTTAATCAGTGATGCAGCTTCAGTTAGATCTCTGTGAATCTCACTTTGAAGGTGAGCTGTGCAGCAGAGGCGGGAGGCAAAAGTTTGTTTACTTGTTGGCTAACGATGCTTGTTGGGATTAGACAAAGCTGTGTTTTTCTGTTTGAGGACATGAAAAACAGACTAAATGTGTTCCTCCCTGTATTCTTTCCCAATGTTTGGGAGGGATTTAATTGTACTAGCTGACCTCTACTGTGCCAGCCAAAATTATGTGATGATCGCTTTTAGGTTGAAAGTTAAGCCTTTGTACTGTACTTTTCAGTTAACACACAAAAACCTGGCTATCCTTATGTGTAGGTTTTGAAGCTTCTTGCTGAAATGAGTTCATTTTGTGGTGATATGGAAAAGCTTGAATCAAATTTGAAGAAACTGTTTGATAAATTACTGGTAAGGCTAATTCAGCTTTTACTCATGTAAAACACTTTTTTAAAAAAAGTTTTTATCAAAACAAGTTATTTTTATCTATTAATCTATTTATCCTTTTTCTAAAGTAGCTATTTCAAAGATAGCTCTGTCCATCATCTAAGGTCAATTTTGCAATTCAAAGTCTTTGTAGATACAGAGAGCTGTTACCTGCATAATGCTTTTAATCCAGTAAACTGGTGGGTTTATTCTTTTTACAGGAGAGACTCATCTTGATCTCATTAAAGGCTATATCGACGTTGACAATTTTAAGCAAATTCAGCGCTGTTTCAGAAGCATTGGGTGCAGTACATTGTTGCTTCCCATGGTACAGTGCTACAGTAATATTTCCTCTGAGTCAGAGGTGTCAAATGACATATAAGTGTAGGCAAACCACCTGCAGCAGGACTTCATGCAGCGGTTCATCACGTTAGTATAGGGATGGGGGATACTTCTTAAGTTGTCAGCATAAATAAACCTTCTAGTTCAAACACTGCAAAAGACAGTCAGCCTGTGTAAATGGGTCTCACGCATTTGGTTTTCCTTTCTGTTCCTTAGGAGTATATGCCCCTTCCTCCAGAAGAAGCAGAGAACGGGGAAAACGCTGGCAGTGAAGAGCCTAAGTTGCAGTTCAGTTATGTGGAGTGTTTATTGTATAGCTTCCATCAGCTGGGTCGTAAACTTCCAGACTTCCTCACAGCCAAGCTGAATGCAGAGAAATTGAAAGACTTTAAAATCAGGTAATCATTTAGAGGCAAGTATTAGAGTTCTGTGAGAAAGTGTGAAATATTATTGCCTGGATGCTAAAGAAGCACAAATCAGATGGATAGAAGACTTGTTTTGACCATTTTTCCTAACGGGGTTAAAAAAACAGATTACAGCTTCCCTTTGTTTACGCTTTTATTTCATGGGAATATGTAAAATTTATTAATAGATTGCTTTTCAATTTCTTAGGCTACAGTATTTTGCTCGAGGGTTGCAGGTGTACATTCGACAACTTCGTCTAGCCCTTCAAGGGAAAACAGGAGAAGCCTTGAAAACAGAAGAGGTAAGTATTTGTCAGGAATTCCTATTTTTCTAATTGAGCCTGCCAAAATAACCATTGGTACATGTTAATGGGGTGCAGTCTGTTGTAAGCATGCAGATAGATTAAGGGAATAATACTGCTGACATCTTTTGCAACTGTATCTTACCTGATGCTGCATTTTGCAAGCCAGGATGTTCTTTTAGTTTCTACTGTTAGCTACTGTGCGTCCACGTGTATTTGGCTTAACTGTGCTCTGCATTTTGAAGGGAAAACTTTCATATATTGTGGGGAAAATGTTATAGTGGGAAGTACACTGGAGGCAACTAGTTAGTATAAAACTGCAAGAAGCCTAAAAATAGTTGTAATGAAAACTCAGAAGTGTATGCATCTTTCAGTATTACTATTGATAGACCAATTCACTAGAAAAAGCAGTCAGTTTAATGTTACGACTTCATCAAATGTGGTTGGCATAATTTAAAGCTACTAGAATAGGTGTTCAGTGGTGTTTCTTTTTTTTTACAGAACAAGATTAAAGTGGTTGCCTTGAAAATAACCAATAACATTAATGTTTTAATCAAGGTAGGTCCTCACATTATGAAGAAGTAAATTCACATACTAGAATAACCTGTGCAGAAAAAAAGGAATAGAGTTGAACTAAGTTGTATTGTGTTATTAAGATAGTTGTAGCCAGCGCAAGGTTGCTGCCCACTTTACTGTTTCTGAATAGACACAGATCTGCCATTTATGCAAGCTGCTTAACCTTTGCTGCTTCTGCTGTTAGGATAGGGTGTTGAGGCCCTTTTTTTGCAGCACTAGTTGCTCACAGGAGCAGAAGACCTTGCTTTAGGGATCTTGATTCTGGCCAAGCCTTTTTCCTTGTCATTTCCCTTTCCTGCAGTGACAGGGAGGGGTAAGGAATAGTTTAAGAGGCACTAAAGGAGGGAGGAGGCAAAGCAAGGTGCTATACAGAACCTTTTTCTCCAGAGAGTCTAGGAGAGATGGGCTGCAGAAAGAGACTTCCACCCAGAGCCCTTGAAACCGTTCTGATTTCTTCTGACCACCTTTTCTTCTCCTCCCTCGCTTCCATTCTCACCCTCAATCACTATGATAAACCAAAAATTTTGCCCACAGTATTGAGAAGCCTATCTTCTATCATCATAGCAGGGACATCAGCTGTCTGCCTGCAGGAGCCCTTGTAGTTCATTATAAGATGCTTGATGTGCTTAGGAAGAGAGAAAGCATTGTATGTCAGTATAAGACACTGTTCTGTTACAAACGTCATTTGAATTTCCTCGTAAGGTGTATGGGCAAAGGCAGCCAGATAAGGCAGTTAGCTACCTCCACCTTCTGTCTCTGCCATGGGACTTCAAAAAGGTTTTAAAATTGTTAGAAAGTAACTGTTATTCTGGAGTCTCAGCAGGTAGCTAAAATTTTGAAGTGCAATCAGCATGAATTTAACTGTAGAATAAACTGTCCAATTTTGCCTCCACAGGATCTCTTCCACATTCCTCCTTCTTATAAAAGTACAGTTACACTGTCCTGGAAACCAGTACAGAAGGCAGATGCAAGGTAAGAGTTTTTCATAAAAAAACCAAAACGCTGTTAATCTTTGCTGTTTACAAAATAAACATCCCCAGCGATGTATACATAATATACACAGCACATGAGCCGAAAGTTTCACAATCAAAAGTAACACCCATCCTGGTAGTAATTAAGGCTGTGCAGTGATAAGCTTAGCCTTGCTTTAGGGTTAAGATAGAACGAATCAACTGGAGAATAGCTTACTTCCTCTTTTGAAGTATTGTTCAGGGCATCTTCATTAGCTGCTGCTAGCCTCCAGCAGTTAATCTTTGAGGCTGAACTGCTATTCCTGTACTTGTCACCACAGGGGTGTAATGATCTGTTTTTGTTTTCTTCTGTCAGTCAAAAAAGAGCAAGTGAAGATACAACCTCAAGTTCACCCCCAAAGAAAGCTTCAGCAGGACCAAAAAGGGATGCCAGGCAAATATATAATCCTCCCAGTGGAAAATACAGCAGTAACCTGGGTAGCTTTTCTTACGGTAAGTTAGGCAGCTTGGAAAAAATTTGTCTAGTGACAGTTGTGCTTTGGGGCGAGGGGGACAAACAAATTAAGGCAACTTACCATGACATTCTTGGAAGATCAAATTGTACTGTCCCCAGTTTTTGTGCATTTCTTTCTAGCTGTTGATCTATTACAGTGTTCAGGTGTTACCAGCCTATAAACTATATGTCATTTACAAGTTAGTTTTAGTAGTGTTTCAATAGATAGAGTTAGTAATTGGACTGTTGTGTTCTCTATTATGGCACACGGCACTTGCACCCCAAATTTCCCATTGGACAGACTAGTTTCTGCAAGGGGCAGAGCTAGACCACCTCCTGTCATACAACTGGACCTGTGCTGAATTCCTATCAGCCACTGCTGATGTTGCAGACCTGATCCAGAACTTTTGGGAATTGCCAGGTCCACTGTGCATACACACAGTTATGTCCTCATGCTCGCAGAGTGATTCTGTCACTCTGCAAGTCATATTTCTGGGTAAAACGTGAGAGCAGTTGCAGACTGGATGAATAGGCCCAGCAACAGCAGCAACCCATTCTTGTTATCCTCCCTGTAGGCCTGTTGGTCCTACCTCTGTCAAGTAAACAGCCAGCTATGACAAATTATTGCCCATGCCCATAGGTTGAAAAACTGATAAAAAGCACTGTCTTTATATATAAAGAGAAAAGATAAAATCTTCTGCAAATTTCTTATTGCAGACTTCAGGTGATGCACCTGTGTCTTTTAAGATAGTTTTCAACCAAAAATGTTTTATTGCTTGCTACTGTTTCTTGTTAGTGAGATGCTTAGGCCTCTGATCAGCTTTTGATTTCTGTACTCTTTAAAATAAGCACACAGTTCTCTTCGTAGATTAATATGACCTGTATTTTAAGATTGGACGTGAAGAGAAAGCATGGAAGGGGAATAAGAGTTTGATATATTTTCAAACAAATCCAAAGAAACTTTAACAAAATATTTTGTGAGGTTTTTTGCTGTGGTCAGATTTGTTCTTAACAAAGGGAAAAATTTTCTACAGTGTACAAACAGTTTGTGCGGTATCCATCTATGTCTAAGATTTTTATTTGGATATACTTAAGGTACCAGCCCAGCAAAAAACCTGAAGTATGCTGGTGATAAGGATAGAAAAGGACAGATAGACGGACAAAGCTGTGGTTTTCCATCATTTTATAGAATCACTAGGAGCAGGTCAGACAAACACCTCAAGATTGACAGGGTGTCATTGGACAGAAGGATGAGCTAGGTAGCCTCATGAAGTCCTTTACAGACCAGTTTTCAATTCTGTGATAATGGATTGGCCCAAATATAGTTCTAAAATAATGGGACAGGTAGCATAGTATGCAGAAAGACTTAAGTTTAGTTCAGAGCAGCTAGTTCTTCTGATGCTCCTTTTACAATTAGTGAGGTCCATTGTCGATCAAAGCATAATTCAGAGACTTAAGTCAGCCCTCAATACCTCCAGTTATTGGTATTTAGTTGTAATCTATATGCAGCATAAAAACTGTATTCAAAGTTTTGACTTTTATTTCAGAGCAAAGAGGTGGTTTCCGGGGTGGACGAGGAAGAGGCTGGGGAGGACGTGGCAATCGTAGCCGAGGAAGAATCTACTGAGTAGACTGCTAAATCTTCCATAGCCCTGAAGGGCTACAGTGAAAGTGCTACTCAGCGAGTTTGCTTGGAGTATCGTTTCCTTCAAGGACTGCCTTCCACTAAGACTGACTTAAATGTTCTTTATACCTTTGTATGTATGATCTACTTTTCTAACGGACTACAACTTGTCCATAGTGAAACTACAACTGTATTTTTGGATGCTTACAGTCAGCAGTTTTGGGTTCTTATTTTTGAAGTGTCTTCAGGATTTATTCAAAATTGGAAAAGAGCATAGATGTTTTATCAAAAGCTACATCTCAACAGTTTGTATATTAACCTAAAAATCAGCTACTGCATAACTGAAATTATATAATTGAGTTTATGTATTAAGTAATTGGCAGGAAAGGCATGACAACAGATACATGTCAGATAAGCTTAGCAGCTGAAGTAATCCTTTCCTCATCTGTAACCATATTTTGCAATATGTGGAGAAGAGTACCATTGTTAAATTCGCTTTGATTTACTGTTTTGAATGGAATTGAATGAGGTACATGCTGGTTTTTTAAAGTTTGCAACATGGATGAAAATTTATTTTGCTTGTAGCATGAAGCAGTCCTTTTACTTAGAGATGTGGAGAATGTGGTGTTTTTTGGTTTGCACATCTTACTCTTCTCCGTGCATTGTAATGCAAAAGTGATGTGTTGCAAATGAATTTTTAATGTTTAATATGAATATGTGCATATAGTTACACCGTGAAATTTCAGTAAATGAACAGGAAAAACAAAACAATAAATGACTAGAATTCTTCCAGGAATGGGTGAAGACTGATGCAGTGATTAAGCTTCATAGGGTAGAGCCAGATGGTAGCAGTGCCTGGCTCTTTTCTATGTTTTGCAGATTTCTGGGTTAGTTGGCACTTGAGGGTTGGTTGGTTGGGGGTTTTTTGTTTTGTTTTGTGGGTTGGGTTTTTTTGTTGGTTTGGTTTGGTTTGTGGGGGTTTTTTTTACCAATACAGTTGCATTTAAAAGTATATAAATAAAATTGTATTTTGGGTAACATTGAAAAATTCCGGCTATGTAGTCCAATTCAGGTGGAAAAGTTAACAATTCCATGCTATTTTTTGCCATAGCAACTTGGGATTCTTATTTACTGGTGTACACCAAGGAAATACAATGTAAGAGCACAATGCTTTTTTTTTATTCTCATCACTCAAAATTTTTACTTCTCAGGTCATTCAACATTGTAAAGGAATTAGCAGATAGTAAAAAGAAGTTGTGACAGAGGAAAAGAATTTTAATAAGTGTTTTGGGGCGTGTTCATGTAAAATAGCTTAGAGTTTAGAAGAATGAAGATTATTTCTTATCCTCCTTTTTTTGTCCAGCCATTTGATATCCACAAACACAGAAAAATGCCTGACAGTGATTTCCCCACCTAGTTCCATTTGTATTTGCTTGTGAATCTGACTCAGGTGTATTTGATATTTATCACTACCATCAGAAGGCCAGAATACGAAACTATGTCAAAGTTAGGGACATTGTTGATGCTAAATTATAAGTCTATTTTTGCTTAACTCTGGAGCAGCAGGCAGCAAACTTTGGACATTCCAGGACATGTGAGCTGTCTTTGTATTTCTGATTACACGCCAGCTGCTAAACTCAGATTTGTCACTAAAACCAACAAACTTGGCAAAGAGCTTTGAAGGACAAATTTGTGAGATCAAAATGTCACTCTGAAAATAGGCACTAGATGGGTAATAAGCTTCCATTGGGAAAAAAAGTAGACATTTTGCACTTGTGGCTATAATTTGTGTTTTGAGGAGATTTAAAAATGTAATCTCAAAGCCTAAACATAGCTTGTATTTAGACTAGTAACTAGGTACTAGCAGCTTATTTTCTCACTAAATTTTGAGTGAGTTGTCTTTACGGGACTCCTGTTTTTCAGAGGTGATGTGCAAAGTTCTTGTGGCCTCAGTAGTAGTTAGATTATCTCCCTCTCCCCCCAGTTTCATATTTAATTTTAATGCAGTGAGTTCTTGTGGAGACATCTGTTTACCACCTTGTTGAATTGTAAATGTTCCCTTATGCTTTTGGAATAAATTCATTTTGTAATTTTGTTTGGCTCATTGTTTCACAGTTACTCTGCAACATTTTGTGTTGGCTTAGTAAAAGGGACTGTGGTACCTTTTTATTTTAGTGACTTACTTTTTAGATGGCTATAGATGTATTGAGCTGTTTGCCACTGAGGAACATATCTTGAAACAGCTCATGCAGTCTTTCTAACTGTTAAGTAATTCAACTTTTAAATGTAAAGTTTTGGATAGGAGTTTAAATATTCAGCAAAAGCTGCATGTCATACACCTTATTTGGGAATTACCATGTGAAAAGGAGTCATTCATTGTCTTATTCAACCTCCTCGATGTTGACAGTGCAATAAAATTTGTTAGTGTCTGTGATAGAGCAAGAGTGGCTTGGTGTAGCAGCCTAGGTTTTTTTGGTGAAATCTGTAATAGGCCTCACATGAAAACTCTGGCAGTGGTAAGGAACTATAACACTTGTGGGAATATGTTCTGTATCCTGAGAAAAACTAAATCCCCTGCATTAGTTTAACCACTGTCACACCATTTGTAACTTTCTTTGTTTTCTGTTTAATGGGTTTGAGTTAGTGGCAGCTGTTACTAACGGCTCTGGGAAGTCCAGAGTCCCCAGGACACAGAATATTTGCAGCTTGCAAAATTAGAACAGACCAAAGTTTGAATTTGGCAGCTTTTAGATCTCCCTCAGGACTGAGGAACAGGCAGCCACTGCTGGGTTGGTATTTACCGTTAATGGAATAGCAAAGGAAAAGTTCGCATTTTTTCTGTATACCTGAAAAGCATTAGAAGCAAAAAAAGAGTGATGTGTTTTTCAGAGCTACCTTCAGCCGGCTCTTCAATAAAGTGGCATTAACTGTGGGTAGCTGCAGGTACAGTTCGGTTTGATGGGGGCAGAAGCCCCTTTCCCCGAGCAGTCATGGCAAAGGTTTCAGCATGCGCAAGACAGAATTGGGGAAAAAAAAAAAAAAAAAAAACCAAAAAAAGCCAACTGCCTTCAGCGCGGTGCCGCACACCGCTCGTCGGCATTTAAAAGTCAGTCACGAGCTCCGGACAGCGGCTTTGCCGTTCCCGGTGGCTGCCTGAAGCGCAGAAAGGCTCAGTTAACCGGACTCTGCTTTCCCGGCCGGGCTGGATGCGTGCGGAGCAGTGGATAAGCGCGGCTGCAGCACGGAGCCCTACCCGCGCCTCGGCTCTTGGCGCGGGCGGTGCCGCCACGATCCGGCCTCCTTTGCCTTGCGGCTGCCTTGAGGGCTACTGCAGGGGGGTGGGTGCGCAGCTCCGGCCGGTACGCTCCCGGCGCCATCTGAGGTAGCGACCCGGGGCCACCCAGTTTGCCGGCTGGGAAACCTAACCTGCCCCAGGCCTGCTCCTGCCCCCGGCCCTCCGGAGGGGCGGCACCGCCCCGCAGCGGGAGGCACCGCCTGCTCGGTCTTCCCCCTCCCAAAATGGCGGCGGGGGCGGTTCCGGTTCCGGGTGGTGCGGGCAGGCCGGGATTGGGGAAGATGGCGGCGGCAGGAGCGCCCGGGCGGGGCGGGCTGGGTCGGGTGTGGGTCTTCTCTGGCTGGGCCCTGGGCCTGTGCTCGCTGCTGGCCTCGGGGACGCGGCCCGCCGCTGCCACCACCCACTGGGTGGTCACCGAGGATGGGAAGATCCAGCAGCAGGTGAGGCGCCCGGCGAGCGCGCGTAGCTGCCTACCGCCGCCTGCCCCGGCGGTCGCGGCCCGCTGCAGCGGCAGGGGGAGGCCCTGCCCGCGTCGCCGTTCACCTGCCTGCCCCGAGCTGAAGGGGGGGGTCTGTTGGCTCGGTGCGAAGCCCTGCCTGTCGGAAACCCGCTGCAGCTAGCCAGCCCGGCGGCGGTGGCGGACGGTCCCGGCATGGGGGTCTCCCGCAGCGAGCAGGCGTTGCTCGCCAAACGTGGCTTGAAGTTGCCGGAGCCGTGGGGTGAGGCGGCGGGGAGGAACGGTCGGTAGGTCCAAGCGAGCCGAGGGCAGATTTTAACGGGAAACGTGCCTCGAGCAGCGGTGGTTCGTGCTTACCTGCAGCCTTAGGCCGTGCTGCTGAGTAAGCACGAACTCGGGGTCCTGCTTGGGTTGTGAAAGCAGCGGGACCGACCCTCGCCCGCAACGCTCGCCGTGACCTTCCCACGGCGTTAGGGGCTCCCAGCGCCGGCGGTGGCCGCGCTGCCCTTCGCTGTGCGGCTGTTGCCGTCCCGGAGCGCCCCGCGGGCTCCTTAGCCGTGGCTGGCACAGCCCGGGTTATGAATGAGTTTGCGATTTTCCCCATCCCCGCCGCCCCGGCTGCTTTCCGTTCCTTCGGGAAGTAAGAAAGAGAAACGGTGGGGTGTCCGCTTGGCGCGGAAGCATATGCCTGCCCTGTCCTGCGGGGTTTGTGGCTTTAGTCAAAGCGTTTTATTTTGATACCAGACTGTGCCTCACGTTCATTAAGTGGCTGAAAGAGTCGATATGTATTTTGTGTTTGTGCTTTTACTTTGGTCCCTCTTTGTTGCAAGAGGAACAGTGCCAGAAACCCACTTTCACGTCAGATCTGCTTTGCTTTTAAGCAGAACTGCCAGATCGGTTTCCTTCTGGAGTGGAAGAGTTAATCACTGTAGCAAGCACTGTGGCCTTTCCCCCCATAAAAGTGTCTGTTAACATCACCTTCCTTTTGTGAGAATTTTTTGTGGGGTCTCCTGTCAGAAAGCATTAGGTTCCTCAGACAGGTGGAACTGGCTTTCTCTGCAGGAAGCCCCTGCTGTCTTTATGGTTCTCAAGCACTTCAGCTGTCTGTGTGGATCCAGGGACTCTCTCAGCCTGGTTAATCATAAATTAATGAATGACAACACTTGCAGTGCTCTCTCACCTCCTATTCCCTACTTTATATAGCGAGGAAGTGGTGAGAGTATATGATAATGGTCTGAAAGCATCTCTGTGTGTATATTAATTGTATGTTATCAAATTTGGGTGAAGTGTTGATTTTGATTATTGCATGAAAAGCAGCTGTGACTTGAAAAAATCTAATGAGCTAAAATGGCTTGAAAATTTGATTAGCTAAATTCAGCACTGATGTTAAGAAATGGATTTTTATGATGTCAGTTAACTCATGGTACAGGTAGAAACTTTCACTGTACCACTGCTAATCAGTGAGGTATTCCATTATAGTTGCCAATGCTTTCTAAGCAGGGGCCTTCCCGTGTTCCAAGTATAAAGTACTCAAGGTCTGTAGCAGATGTGATAAAATAGTATCTGTGGAATAACTTATCTTACCTGTACAGTCAAAATTAATCCATCTGTTTCCAGTAAGGAAACTCAAATTATAAATATGGTATTACTTGGAATATGAGGAGCTGAATTCTTCGTAGCTGGGATGTAGTGCTGCTACGTTTCCAGTAAGCTTTTTGTAGTAAGGTGTATTTCAGCAGCTGTTACTGTCGTCTCCCTGGCTTTTGAGAAAATGATACTTAAATTTGTGGTTATCGCAATTGCTATCCCTACAGAGCACCTCTGAATTTCATTTTTTCCACTTATTTGTATTTTGGGGAATGAGAAGAGTGGGCATTTTCTAGAGTGAACTTGAATGTAGTTTTAAATGCCAAAATGTGATTGTGGTTCAAAACCAACAGACAGTCTCCATTGTCCAGCAATAGGAAGGAATTGTCATTGTCCTGCTCCATGCAACACTGGTGCAGCCCCACCTTGAGTACTGTGTGCAGTTGTGGGCACCTCAGTATGAGAAGGACTTCAAACTATTAGAGGGTGTCCAGAGGAGGGCGACCAAGATGTTGAAAGCACTCTAGGGCAAGACTTATGAGGAGCCACTGAGGTCACTTGGCTTCTTCAGCTTGGGGAAGAGAAGGCTGAGGGGTGACCTCATTGCAGGCTACACCCTCCTTAAGGGAGGCAGCAGAGGGGGAGGTGCTCATTTCCTCTCTCTGGTGACCAGTGATAGGGCATGAGGGAATGAAATGAAGCTGCAGCAGGAGAAGTTCAGAATGGACATTAGGAAAAGGCTCTTCACTGAGAGCGTGGTCGGATGCTGGAACAGGCTCCCAGGGAAGTGGCCATGGTCCAGGCCTGTCAGGGTTCAAGCAGCATCGAGATGACACTCTTAGTCATATGGTTTAGTTTTAGGTAGTCCTGGGAGAGGCAGAGGGTTGGACTTTATGATCCTTATGGGTCCCTTCCAGCTTGAGATGTTCTGTGATTTATTGGCAATGGGATGCTTTAGAATTGATTTATCAGTTCATTGGTAGAACCACAATATTCCAAAATATTTGAGCTATCAGTCTCCTAATACCAAGACCTAAGTACTTATTAGCCTAAAATTTTGCTGCACGGCATCCCTTTGCTTTAATTTTTCAGAATATTCTTCATTAAGTTGATATTTATCGTGAGAACTTATATTTTTGCCAGTACACTTTCTGTCCAGCTATTTTTTTGTGCGTTTTCAGTGGGGCTCCTGTCCATGTTGGTCTCGTAAACTCTTTAGCTGTGCAGTTTCTTGTGTTTCTCTGCAGTGTCTGGCATTTCAGCTTCTCAGTGTATGTAGAGCATTGCCTGTCATCTTACCAGCTTCTCTGTTAGTTCTAATTGATCTTGTTTTGTAGAAAAATATTGTCACATCAGGTTTTTCCATAGTACTCTAGACTCCTCCTTTTGAATGTCCAAGTATCGATCCATTGTGCTAGTTCTTGCTGCTTGCAGAGCAGCCTGAGTTTGAATTTGGAAGCACCTTACCTACTAGAAGACAGCTGTGTAAGTCAAGGCTCAAATAAGCTTCAGCTGCTGCTGGTTCGGACGCAATAACCTGAATAGGGTCACAGAGTAATGCTGCCTGCCCTACAGCTCAAAGCAGGGCCAACTAGATCCAGTTGCTGAGGGCCCTGCCTGGCTAAGTTGTGCATCCAGGGCTGGGGATTTGATGACCTTGCTGGGCACCTGGTCTAGTGGTCGACTGCTTTCAGTATGAATTTTTTTTCATCTTCTCTAATCAGAATTTCTCATGTAGCAACAGATGCATCTCACTGTCACATCTCAAGGAGTCTGGCTCTGCCTTCTCTGTACCCTGTCTATAGGAAGCTGAAAACAGCAGCGATGTCCCCCTGCAGCTGAGCCAGCCTGCTTCTCTCAGCTGCTCTGTGGGTTATGTGCTCCGGGCCCCTCACCACCTCGAATGGGCTTTGCTGGCCTCAAAACTCAGGATTGAAGGCTGAAGCAGGTGCATTTTCACGGGTGCCTGGCCAAGGGGGATAATCACTCCCCTCATCCTGCTGGCTCCAGCCTTGCAGCTGCAGCCCAGGGTGCAGTTGGTGGCCTCAGCTGCAAGGGCATGCTGCTGGCTCATCACCAGCTTTTCCCCACCAGAGCCCAACATCCTTTTCTGCAAAGCTGGTTTCTGTTCAGCCCCAGCTGGGTTTGCGGCTGCCATTGTTGGCTTCACGAGGCCCCTGTCAGCCTGTTTCTCCATATCTCTGATCGCAACCCTGCCCTTCACCATGGCCACCCCTGCCTCCTGTTTGCAGAGGACACAAAGCTTTTTGAGGTTCGTTTTTTTTGTTGGGTTTTTTTACCCTTGTTCTTACTAAAGACATTAAACAGTGCTGGCTCTGGTATTGATCCCCGAGGGATGCTGCTGGTGACCAGCCACTGTTGGACTTTGCACTGCTGCTCGCACCCCTTCCAGCACAGCAGTCACTAACTGGAAGTTAGCCACTGGAAGTGGCTAATACTGTCTGGTGGCTAAGAGTAGTGCAATTAATTAGCATTTATATTACTTAATTTTAGAAATATTAGCATTCTCAGTCTGAAACACGTTCTTAAAGATTGTCACCTTCTTACAGAGTTTTTTTAACAGGCTTAATCTTCACATGGACTACCTCAGTTTATCTGAATGAATCAATAATAATTAAGATGTGGGCAAAACTTAAGGGATAGTAAGACCCAGACATTTACCCTGCTAAATGAGCTACTAGCTGTGGGTGTCCAGATAAGCACCAGTGATAAGCAACTTCCCTGCAGCTTTTAGTTTGCTAATGTGAACCTTGTCTTTCTTGTTACCAACATGCACTATGGATGAGGAGCTGAAAGCAGAAGTTACAGATCCTGGCTCATATACGAAATATAATAGTTGGAATCTGTTTGAGGGAAGAAGGTTAAGAGTATTTTATATGATTGCCCTAAAATCTCCAGTTGCTGTTTCTTCTTGTGGTGCAGCAAGGGTGTAAGCCTTTACTATGAGATTACATTCACGTGAGATTGATTTTCCTGTGGCATAAGACAGCTATCAGTACCCTGACTGAGACTTGTGCTGGAGTTCTTAGTGGTATAACAACCTGGCAGGGGTGGCAAAATTAAGGCAAACTGAACAATTTTCCATATATCAGCAAGATCTCATCTAGTAAATGGGAGTGCTTGCTAAGTAGGTCCTGCTGTTCCCGTTTCCAGTGAGCATTTCTGAATGATGAAATAAATTAATTCCCAGCAGTGCATGCAACATTTCATTGTCTCAGTACACCATCAAGAGAAAAGCCATCAAGCTGGATCTGTTGCTCTGGTAGCCTGTTTTCAGGTCAAATACATCATTCTCTGGATCAGTTCATATTCTTCTTTTGGTCTGAGTCCACCTTCAAATGTGTGTTCCTGCAAAGCCAGAGACTGAGTAATCGTCTCTCGTTAATGAGATTATATCTGCTCAGTGCACACGTATATAAGCCTTCTCATTTCACAACTCACGGTATAAAGTTCAGGCTAATATATAACTGATTTTAGATGGTGCTTGTCTGCCAGTAGGGAAACTAGCCACTCTACAGAAATACTGGTGTACCTCGAGAGAAGAGAGAAACTTGGCGTAAAAAGATGACAAACAAGTGACAGAGATTAAATGCAGTGCAGAAAGCAGTTTCAGTAGTCATTCATGACTTTACTGGTGAGGACCAGATGCTGTCATCTCTGAGACCTGACATATCAGAGCTGAGGTGGGGTCTTTCTAAAGATCCCTAGATGGAGGCGATTAAAGCAGAGCAAGCTGGCAGGGACTCAGAGGGCTGCCTTTATGTGGACTAGGATAAATGTTGAAAAAATTTGTTCTGAGTAACTAAACTAAAAGAAGCAAAGAAGCCTCCTAGCCAGATGGTCCAAGGCAGGACTGGGGAAGTATTGCCAGGAGCAGAGAGCCTCTGGCAAGGACTCTGAATTGGCAAAAAGTTGTTTTGTTTTTAATGCACTGTAGCATGTTTAGAAGTTTGTTAGAGATCATCTGGAGAAGAGAGTGAACAAGCAATGCTGGTTAGCCTGTTCGGGGCTAAAGATGACTAGCCCCTCAATAAATGTGACATCTGAATTTCATGCAGTGCTGTAGTGCGCTTAATTCTGGCTTAGTACAAGTAAACTTTACTTAACAGTTGTTTGTTTGGTTGCAGATTTGTATGTGAGCATGCCTCAAGTTGCAGCAAGGCAGGTTTGAATCTGAATGCTTTAGTGAATGGCTGAGACACCTAACGTCCTTGTCTTGATGGGGTGCTGCTGACCTAGAACTGCACTTCACCAGCGTTGCTAGCTCACAGAGGAGCACAGCCTTGTCTTTCTGTATCGCTGTGAAGATCATGGCTAGATCCGAATTTGATAAAAATAGGCCTTGTGGTAGCCTGTATGTGGAGTGCAGTCAGAAATGCAAATTTTTTGTTCTTTGGGGCAGTGGTAGAGGAGAAGTAGCTTTCGCTATTCTCAATTTAGCAGTGAAATATTTGCATTTGAGATGGAGGAGATAAGAGGCAGATCTGAAGGGCTACTGAAATACAGCTGTCGGTGCCCATGCCCCTCATGCCTGCCACAGTCTAGCAGGTAACCTTATGCCAGGTTTTGACTGCTAACAGCAAAGCTTTAATACAAAAATGTCTGGATTTAGGCCAGCATAATAATATACGCTGAGGTGGTCAGTTTGTAAGTCCAGAGGGCCCAGCAGTGTCTCTGACCATGTGTAGGCACCACATCCTGCTTGCTCTTCCACACCTGGTGTTTTCATGCAGCCTTTGTCCTCGGGGCACAGCATGGCTCCCAGGTCCCGTTTCTCGTAGCATCCTCATGCTTCAATTTCCTGGCCTCTCGTCCTGTTTCCCGTCATTTTAAAAATAAGGATAGGACAACCTGATGAAGATGATACGAATCAGCTGTTTAAAACTGATTATTCTGTGATGAAAGCCGCGCTTGGTGCCTGGCATGCCTTCCCCATACTGTGAGCTTCACAGCAAAGGGGTAGCCTGTAAGTCACCCAAGCACATGTTTGCGTGAAGGCCCTATCAAAACCCAAAAGAGCAAAGTCAGCAAGACTCTGAAATCCACTGTTATTTCATGTAGCTGAACTTGTTGGGGTTTTTGGTTGGTTGGTTTGGGGTTTTTTTACGTTTCAAGCTGAATCCTTACCTGTTACTAACCAATTAGGAAATGAGAACCATGGTATAAAGCGCCTGCCCTAAAAATACATCATTGGATAAAGTAATTTCCCTTAAAATTTAACCAGAAAAAACTAATGAGTTGTCTGCTGTTCATTTGCTGAGGAAATTACTGCTCAGTGTTAACCTTTTTTAGGTATTTTGTGAGACTAATTAGTACTTTTCCTTTTCTGTAGTTTCAGTATTGGAACACTTAATATTTTTAGGATTTGGCAGTGAGAAGGCAGCAGGAACCAGTCTGCCTTTATGAAGACAAATACTTGTTCATTATAGATGTATATGAATGATCTCTCAATCTCTTGTTTTGATTCAACGGAGTGTATGGCTGGCATCTGTTTTGCTGCTGTAGAAAATAAACCTTAGCTAGAATATACGCATTGGAAATTTGTTTTGTACCCTTAATTATGACCAACAGCACATTGCAGACAAGTGGTGTTACAAATAAAGTCTTGTTTTCCTTTGATGTATTTAGATCTGCTATCTACAATATTCATAACCAGCATGCTCTCTGGAAGTGATCTCAGTTGAGCAGACCTATTCAGTAATATTGAAACTTTGTTAGGTTTTATGTGTCAAGTGGTACAAGTGATTAAAATTTCTGTTTTCCCTGTAGTGCAGTGACTCTTAATAATATCCAAACACCTAATGCTGTTTATTAACAGATTCTGCAGCTGTAAGCTTTTAAATGGCTTAGTAGTTGTTATAAAAACTCAACGTCATTTTTCTGTGTGAATTTTTTAGTGACATCCCTTGGAACAAGTATCTTCTGATGCTCTCAGCTCATCATTTCTATAAGCCAAAGCATATATTTTCCAGTTTCATAGCTTGTCTTGCACTGAAACCTATACAGATTTTTTTGCGGCTTGTTCAGAACTGCCATGGTAGCATCATGTTGGAGTGTAGGGTATCTCAAGACAGCAAGAATATACCAAAAGGTGAGCATCAGTTTTTAGATCCTTTGCTCCCACTTGAGACTGCGAGGAGTTCCAGCCTGTATGAGTTGCCTTCATTTTGCAAGTACAGTGACAAAAGATCCACAATCTATAAAACAAGTATGAGGAGCCCTTTTTGCTGTACACCATCATTTGATGTAGTATCTTTTCCAGCTTCTTTCTGTCATAATCTGCCTTCTGCATGTAGTAGAAAGCTTTTAGGACATGCAGAGGCACTAACAGCTGCTTTGATTTTGGTGCTCTTGTGCCTCAGTTAACAGTAGGATTTCCACATTACTTTAAAAAAAAGCCTTACTAAAAATAGTTGACTGAGGCATTCATTGACCCTCATCTTAAAAAATTTACTTCCTGGTGCAATATAACTGGATCATGAGGAAAAAAATACACTGGAAGGTTTGGCAAAACTTACCAGTCTAATTATTCAGAGACTTTGATATATGCAGGTAACACTGGAGACACTCTAAAACTTCAGGGTTTGATTCAACTCTGATGTCTTTTTTTTTTTTTGTTACACAAATTCTGTGTGTTTCTTGCTGAATCAGGTTCTTGGTGTACTTTGTGACAGTGAATAAATTTGGACTGTGCTTTACAAAGCAACTTTCACCTTTGGGCAAAGTTGAACAGAGAACACTTTTATTCTAAAAGTGGTTTACTGGCAGGCTTTCTGCCATGTAGCTATAGTAGCCACCAGAGTTTCAAGGAAAGCTTTTCAGCACTATTTTTTCCTGTTTACTGTGTTTGAATTGCAGTCAGATTCTTGCATTTCAAGCACTTCATCTTGAGTGTCACAGTTTCAGCACTTTGGAGGAAGAGTAAATGAATGTGGTGCTCTGCCATAAGCCTAATGCTTTGAGTTAAAAATGAGTAAGTTGGATCAAGCATCTGTTCTGGCACAGGAGTCTCCACTCTCCTCACCACGAGGCTGTAGGTGCTCTGCAGATTGATGTCTGTTCTATTTTGTCCTGGCAGAGTCTTTTGGGGAATTGCTTACATTTTGCAAAAGATGAGCTAAATCACAATATCTGTTTGTTTTTTGCTCTTCTGACTCCCCTAATCAGATGATGAGGCACAACAGGCTTCGCATGAAGGGGTGAAGGATCTGTAGTATTAGCAGGCCACTGTCCTACGTTGCATAAAAGCAAAGCTACCATTTCTAATGCAACTTGAATTTATTGTAAATTCCTCAGCTCCTGTCTTACATATGACAGGAAGCATCAAATGTGAAGTGTTTTTCAACACCAAGGCAGGGCAGGGATACCTGCAACTTTCTGTGTGGTAGGGGAGAGAGTGTAATATGCTAAAGTGAGACCAAGTCCTGCCTGGCAGTAGATTCAATCCTAAGGTAAAAAGAAGCATCTGAGAACACCTGGGTATTGGATTGCAGCTGTTACAGTGTTGAAATAAAGCATGACAACTTTTGAAATAACACCTGCCCTCTAATAAGATTTTAACTGTTGAAGACAGACCTGTGCTAGTTTCCAGAGCAAAGTTTTGTTCTGTTTTCCTTACTAGTTAATTGTTTAAAAACTGATGTTAAATGCAAACACTGTGCCCTGCACACCTTCAGCAGTGCTCAGAACAAATACAAACTTTTATTCATTCCAGTGATCCCAGGACTGTATTGTCAGCAAGTCTGGTGAAGCTTAGTCAGACAGGGGCCACGTACGCCTTTATTTCAGAGCAGGAGGCTTTCACTACACAATTACTTGCAAATATGTGAGCTCTCATAAAATGAGGGGAGCTATGGCTATGAGCTAGTAAATACATACCGTTTGTACCATAAGATCAAGTGCCACTGTGGAGAATATGTGTTCTTTCCTCAAACTGATCCAGTACCATTCATGTTGCTTACTGTTTCCTGTCTGAAGAAATATTTTTTTCTAATGGATGCCATGAAGATGTAGTTCAACTTGTGCAAAGGCCACAGACATAAAGAAAAATAAGTTGATATTTTATGCAGCACTTCTTTGGTGGAACCAGCTGCTTCTTGTTTTGTTTTAGATACTTTATTGAAAGTGGAGGCACTTCCACAACCAGATCAGTCTCTGGGTGACCATTAGAGGCAGCAAGTGTCTGTAAGAGCACAAGCATGACATGAGACTGAAAGAAACCAGTATCTTCTGAAATCTACCTAGACTCTCTAGAGTATTTTTCTTGTGGCAAGGAAGGGGTGTCATCCAGAACAGTCTCAAGGTATCCATTAAATATGTTTTATTTGGACTATTGCATTTCTGACTAATTTGATAAATGAGTGAAGCTCTGAGGGCTTTTCCAGATCTTCAGGATGTGTTGTCATCTCTTTGAATTTTTCAAGCAGCAGCCCACAGGAAAGTTCAGGCATGTCTTTATTCAGAATAGAATTTTGGGGGTTTTGGGATATGGCTGCACTGGAAAGCTTGAAGATGGTAGGTGGCACTCGAGCATCGGCAGCACCGGCAGCAAGGATGGGGAGAAGTGTGAGTGCCCAGATGGCGAGCCCTGCGGGGCTCCAAGCATGTGTTCTCAATTTCAACGCGTGCTGCTGCCCATGTATCTGTACCACTACTGTTACCTCAGATATTGTGGATATTATATCTTTGTTTGCTACCTACTCACTGTGCTAAATTCTTCATGAGGTGGCATTACTGCCCTCGATGGCAAATGCAGTACTGGTGCTCTTCACAGCTGAGTAGGTCAGCTTTGTATTTTTCCAGCTGTAGAAACTGCTGGCACTGTAAAAGAAAATGTGTTTGATCTGGGGAGGGATGTTGTGCAAAGGTGGATGACGAACCAGAAGTCTTGACAGTATTGCTAGCTGGACCTGAGAGGAACAGATTGCAGTTCAAAAGCCATGTGGCTGTCCCTATGGAGAGGGGGATGATGAAATGCTCACCTGAGGCCAATTCAGACTAGCCTGCTGAAAACTAATTGTTTAATCTTTTGAGTTATTTTTCAGCTGAATTGGCTGGCCTGTTTCTCAGTGGAGCTGTAAGATTACAGGTAGTAAGAAAAGGGAGGATTCTCCTACTTGGCAGCAGGGCAATTTTTTGCATCGATCTAAGCAGATCAGGAAATTGCACTTTAAATTCTATGAAATTCTTAAGTTTGAGCACCATCATCCTCCAAATTGATGCCTATTGAAGGCCAAGTTGGCATTATTTTCCTCATTTGCAGGTATGATATCATAAGATCTCCTGTGGTTTCCAATTAAGAATCTGTTTTCCTTTGTGTCATTTAGCATTTTTGTAGATCTGAATGATTATTTTTTTCTTTCATCAGTTATTTTCTAATGCCTTCATACTGTAAATGTATAAATTGAAGAGTATAAGAACTGATGCCATGTATTTGGCTCACTTTTACAAGCTGCCAAAAGTACTCTGAGTGCATTGGATGTGCTTGCTCATTTCCTCTGCAAATCTCGCATGATTGTCCAGTGTAGCTGCTTAATTTTTCCATTCAAATTCTTTTTCAGAAATTATTGCACCTAAATGGGATTTTTATTTTTAGGAGCTAATAAAAGTCTTTGATAATTTCTTGCAATGGAAGTCTTGAACTTTCAGAGTCAGAAATGATCAAATGTAAATAAATGTAAGGTTGGATTTACTACTAAAGTTTCAGGTTTAGAGCTTTTTGTTTATGTATTGCATTGGTCTTAGAGATAATTACTCCTAAGGTTATTAAATAATATTAACTTTCTAATAATAGCAAAACCCGTCAACCTAGCAGAAAGTGCCCATTTCCTGGTGACAAACTGAGGTCAGATCTGGAAGTGAAAATCTGAAGACTAGAGAAAAATATCATGCATGCTGTTTAACTTGAGATGATTTCCTGGTGGATTAACATAACTTTATGAATTAATTCAGCAACATTCCTATTTGATTGTGGTTGTCACTTTGATTTCTGCTGCCAGGTAATAGTTGATAGGAACTTGGTGGTACTTGCATTGCTTTTCTGTCAACTCGTGCATGCTGGATTGGTAATGTACCGCCTCAAATTCCCAAACACTGAATTCAGACCTAACTCTGATGAGACACTTATCGAAAATTAAAACCAGAAGCTGTTCCTGAATATCATTCTGTTTCTGAATGAATGGTAAGCCAAAATCCTTCATCTTTCAGAATAAGGCTTTCTAGATGGTTGTGCGTGCAGAACTGACTGCAAAAAATTGCTCCCCAGATGCAGTTTGTCATTGGAAGTGGAGCTGATGGTTGACTTTGCTCTCAGTGACTGTGCAGTATCACACAAGCAGCCTTTAGTTGTCAGAAGAACAGTGCTATTTTGGAATGGGTGATTAAGTAAAATTTTCCCTTATTTTCTTTGCAAATTCATCTCTCATTCACTTGCACATGCCACAGTAGTTTCTTTAGCGAATGAGACATGAACAAGTGCTACATTCAGTATGTAACTCTTGTTTTGTGTGCAGCCATTTCATAGTGAGGTGGGGCCCATAGGAGGAAATAAGAAATATGACTAAGTAAAAAGCTGTAGACTTTAATACTTCAACTAACAACATCATTAGTTTTTTTGATATGGTGTTTTCTGTGGTCCTCTGGATCGTTGTGGATACTTGGTCACCCTTTATTGGCAACAGTTAAATTCATAATCTCCAAATTCATAGTGTAAAAATTAACTGGTGTCAGTAGCACCTATTATTTTTTATTCATCTGGTGATATAAGAGAATTCATTTGCTAAGGCAGAAAATGAATTATGCTTAAGTATCTGGACTCTGTAGGTAGCCATCTGCCAAAATGGTTCCATACTAAAAGAAGCAGTTCAACTTTCGATTTGGAAAGGAACACTCATCCAAAACCACCCTTAGGGCTTTTTTTTTTTTTTTTTTTTTTGAGGTGGGGGAGATAAAAGGAACAAATGTTTTCATCTTAGAGGATAGTATCCTTACTCGGTAGGGAGGCTTGCAAGGAATGTAGACTTCACAGTCAGTAGTCCAAAGAAAGTAGATTTGAGCTTCTTATCTGACTCGCAGCCAAGAGAACATGGCCCAACGCTTAATCTGTTACAGGACACATTAAAATGACCAGGAAATTTGCTGTTGTCCTACTGGAGATGCAGTTCTCTGTCATAAGAGAGAGTCCTGGAAACATGTCCAAGTTGCTTGGGAAGATGACAAAAAATGAAGAACTGGAGCTCAGGAGGTTCTCCTGTATATGTATATATGGCAAACTTTTCCATGAAGTTATTAGGTCACCAAGTTTGGACAGATTTCGTGGGGTAGACAGCCCATGTAGAAGTATCAGCACTAGCACAGAGGTACTGCTTACATCTTTATGCAGTAGTTCAGTATCCTGAAAGCTTGAAGGGAAACTGAGCAGATCCAGGAACATCGTGGTGTAGATTGTGTGCCATAACAGTCATTATGTTAAAAATCAGAGATCTTCCTATCCTTGCAACCCTTCTTCCTCTCATTCCGTCATCACATACTCTTGTCCATTTCCTTGCTTCTGTTCTCATAGTCATTGAATCTTCCATGAACTAATTTAATTTACTAGTTCAGAAAAAGCAACTGATAAGGTATTGTGTCCTGCTCAACTATTGAGTTTGGGGTAGCTCACAAGAGAGCCTGGTGGGCACCAGAGCTGGCATGTAGGACTAACTGGTATCATACTAATTGGAGTGGAGGAAGCAGGACTGGAAGCCTGGAGGTGAGCCTTTGGATGCTCAGCTGCTCATACACTACCTTCTTGACTGTAGTTACTTCACCCTACGCAGTCCAGCAGCAGAATTGATTTGCCCTGAGGGCAAGGCTGGGGTATTTCACCTGTGGCGTGTGGCTTACTTAGCCCAGTTAGAGACCAGTAAAGGTCTGGCATGTAACCACTCTTGTCTGTGACTCACCCATAACGTCACTCTTCACTGACCTGCCAACTCCTGTGCATAGCTATGGAAGCTGTAGCACAGCCGTCTATAACAGAGTTTTCAGTTTTCATCTGCTTACCTCTTGATTTTTTTCATTTACTTAATCCTGAAGGCAATAGATCTCAGCGCTAGGCCGGTGTGTAAAATTGGTTGCCTGGAGGAGTTGACTTGAAGCTGGAGTATTTTATGCCTATTGAGGGACATGATGGAGAAATTTTAAAGCTATAAAGAAAATAGTTTTTTGCACTTGCAATTTAAAGTATCTAGTATTTCAGCAGTAGGTACTCTTAGTAATTTTTTTGGTGAGAAATTTACTTGCCTCATGCTTAGAATTTATGTGCCTGAATAAACTGAAATAGGTTTAAAATTAAAGCATGGTTTGAATTGGAGTCTCAAATCACAATGTTGTTTGAAGTACAGATTTAAAATATGGACATATTCTGAATGCAAAATGGACAGAAAACCTCTGAACAGACAAACTGTAGTTGAATGAACATCTTCTTACCTTTTAAAATTGCTCTAATTAGGAGAGTGTTTTACCTTATGGACTGTTGAAATTTCTTGCAGGTGGATTCACCGATGAACTTGAGGAACCCACATGATTTGGTAATACTAATGAGACAAGAAACAACAGTTAACTACCTCAAAGAACTGGAGGTAAAGCATAACTGAGTACTAACCAGTTTCTGAAAATACAGAATTTTTTTACAAGCGTTTTAGTGATAGATTTAGATGGGGAACGGAAGCCATTGTTGGCATAATTGTGCTTCAGTGATAGGATGAGGAATTCTTCAGATCTCAAGAATTTTGTGCCTCAAGTTTGCTCAACTGGTTTGTCCCCAGCTGCATTATTCCCTGATGTTGTCCATAAATCCTAACATTTTTTAAGTAAAGTCATTTAGGTACTGGATTCTGTAGCTGACTGCTATATTCCAGAACTATTTGTAGAAGTGCTGTCTCAGATTCATTATAGCTGCTATTTAGAGTACAACCTGTAGGCCATGAATTTCCCTGTGCTCCTTTCTGGGTTTGTTGGCCCGCTCTTTCCATTGCTCTTTCTAGAACACATCGGAAAGCAGGTCACCTCTGTTTTTCTTCAAACCCATTGAAAAAGGGACTGAAAACACCCTTCTGAAAAGGGTTTTAAGGATAAACTAAAGTTTAAATATGATACTGAGCAAACTAACAGCTCGCAGCCTTTCTTCTGGCCACGCACTTTGTCTTGTGCCAGCTTTAGTTTTGTCAGATTAGCATAACTAGCTAACTGGGAAGTTAGATGAGCACTAAAGGTAGCTCTTGGTGAGTGGGAGAAGTAGAAGGGAGGGGAAAAAAAAAACAGGACTGCCCCTTACGTAACTGTATTCAACTAGTCTTTCTCATTGAGGTGTGCTTGTATTGTGGTAATGGACATTTTAGCTATGGATGGAGCAACGGCTGTAAGCTTTTCAGGACACGAATTGTGAATTTGGAACTAATGTATAATTTGTGACACAGAAATGGCTTTCAGCAGAAGTTATCTATTGTAAGATCTTGTACAAGTTGCTACTACTGTATATATCTCTAGTATTGCATAGTAGTGTGTTATCAAATGTGTGTGACTAATTAAAAATGCAAATTTTCTTCTCACTTCACATATATAAATCCTTACGATATTTAATAGGTTTTCAATTTGTAGATCTAGGTGAGAATTAAATACAGCTTACTGTGCTGGGATAGATCGTTAGTCCATGGACTGCTCATAGCAATCAATACCTATGAGCTTTATAGGGTGAAATGTAGCTTTTAAGGCACATCATAAGTTGATCTATAGAAATTATTCTCAGTCTCCATTCTTGCATTAGCCTGCCATCTCAGTTGCACTTAGCATGGTGAATGCTTAAGATGATCATTTTGTTTGCAATCTCTGATACTATATCCATGAGATCTTACAATGGAGGTGAAGGGTCCAAATATGGAAAATTTGACATACTGTTAACAAGTATTTCTTTTTTCTGAATGGCCTACTGTGAATTTGGAATGCTATTGGCCCTCTTTTTAGATACAGCAGGAGAAATAAGGGCCTGTTCAAGTCATATTACCTCTAATGAAAGTATATTCCATCTAAATCAAAAAATGTCTTACAGATGTTATAAAATATAGGGAAATACTCCCAAAATTTGCAGAGAGTGTTTTAGATTTTCTTCATAATGGACTTTGTTGTAAGGAAAAAGTTGGACTGTTCACCTCCTAGCAACTATAGAGTTTACTTTCATCAATATACATTCTTCTGTTTCCTTTTTTTTTTTTTTCCTACAGAAACAGTTAGTTGCTCAAAAGATTCATATAGAGGAAAATGAGGACAGAGACACAGGGCTGGAACAAAGGCATAATAAAGAGGATCCGGACTGCATTAAAGCAAAGGTGCCCTTGGGGGACCTAGATCTATACGATGGCACATACATCACCTTAGAGAGCAAAGATATCCGGTAATTAGATGCTTTATATTTTAAGATTTCTATTTCTGAATGAAAAAAATCAACAAAAACTCTAAATGCAATTAAAAAGAAAAATACTATCACTGACTGTTCTTTATATGACAGTTGTTTTATTTTGTGTTAGTGTGAAAGAAAATTGAAAAAACCTCTGCCACTAATTAGAAAAGAAATGCTGCCTCCCCCAAGCTGTCCATGTTAGCCCTACCCTGAAACTTCCCCATTCTGTTCCCACGCTCCCAGTCAGTTCTGTACTGATATGACCAGACATGTGAATTAAACTGTAGCGCGTCATGTAGAAGGGGCTTGAATTTGCTTGAGGGTGCTCTGGGTGTTTCGAGCTAGATATACTTCTTGTAGTGGGAACTGTCTTGACTTAAATTTGAATGAAATTCTGTTGATTAGCAAGCTGTTGAACCTTCTGGTCATAGAGATATTGCTGTGTTTAGCAAATAAAGGATGTGTGGACAGTCTGCTTGACATTCAGCTTCATTGGTAATTTGTCTTTAGGGCTGACTGTTTTGTTTTTCTAGTTTTATTTTTTAACATAATCAGATGAGTACTTGAAGTGGGAAAAGATTAATTTTATCCTCAGATACGTTCATTTGGGTTTCTCGCTAATACTTGGGATTTGTTTGTTTGTTTCAGTTGAAGAGTCTTCTAATCTGCATGCATTGCCATTTACTTGGCAGACAGATCATTAACCATAGCAGTGATACACTAGGCTGATGCTGATACATTTTTGGAGGCTATCCATATGTTGATGTTTTCTCTAAAGCAGACAGAAATTTATTTACTTTGTCCTACAATGATGACATCCTGATGCAACTGAAATCTGGGAAGACATCAGAAATGTTCTAGAGTGCTCAAACACAGGATTTTAGTAATGGTCAAATCAGAATATTGTGTCAACTACAATACTGTCTCTTACAAACTTTAGCAGTATTTTAATCTGGAGTCTGCTGTGTCATGTTATGTCCTCAGCCCTGAAGATTATATAGACACAAAGTCGCCAGTGCCTCCAGACCTGCAGCAGCCAGACTGTACAAAAGTTCTAGATCTTCCATACAGCATTCATGCTTTTCAGCACTTACGGGTAAGCAAGCAAATGCAAGTATGGTTTTTTTTTCCCCCATCGGGAAGAGGAATAGAAAACTCTTACTGGCAGTTCTCAGTCAAGGTTGAAAGGTATTGTAATCTTTCAAGACTATTTCAGACTTTTTTTGAACTACAATTGTGCCCTGATTAAAGTATCTGCTTATAGGAGGACAGTTCCATCAGTTACACAGATCCTGTTTCTCTTTTGTCAGTCTGCCTTATTTTAGAGAGCAGTTTTAGGAAAATGGAGTATTTTGTTTTCATAACACGTGTTTCATTAGCAAAATGGTAGTTTTCATTGAAAATGCTTTTAACTTGTGAATTGTTTCAGTTGAAAATTGGAGAGTGGTCAACAGGGTCATTAAACTGTATGAAGATTCAGGGTCAGAAAATTGTTAGCAGGGTTGTTGGTAGCTCCTGACATACTCGACTATCTCTTTGGTATCTGAATGTCAAGCCTTAACCCAGAGGACGAGATAATTGTTCTTTACTAACTTTACAAGGGTTACAGTGGAAGCGTGCTGCAAAAATTGTTTTTGTTAACAGTATATATAATACTGTTTATATGTAAATTTTCTAATGCAGATGCAACTTTAGTGCTTATATCTTGATACTTATTTTATTGCAAGTCTTCAAAATCACTTTTCATCTACAAATAAGGATTTTCTTAGGAACAAAGCAAGAACTGAAGTTTCCTAACTCTGTTCCTGGGTCTTTTGAAATGAGTACGTTTGTTGTTGCAGAAGGAAGAAAGAGAAGAAGAGATGTAGGGATACTTTCATCATGTGCATGTAATCTGACAAACATAAGTGCTTCGGTAGTCATTAGTGAAATCAATAGCTACCAGATATACAGTGCTACCAGAAATGAACATTTCTCCTATAGCATTCACAAGCAGAGGCTGCTTTTGGCTGCTTCTAGTGTTTGTCTATCTATAATAATATATATTATTCATCTGTCAAAGGTGTCATTGTCCTGTCAGGTCCCTAAAATCTTGATATGAAAAGACATAGGAATGTAAAATAACCAAGCTGTAAATTTTCCTGGGAGTCATGCTCTTGTGTGTATTTCTCTACTTTTAGTTAGTGTCAGCAAATATCTATATTCAATTTTTATTTTAGGGTGTCCAAGAAAGAGTTAATCTTTCCGCACCCTTGTTACCTAAAGAAGATCCAATCTTCACATACTTATCACGGAGGCTGGGAAGAAGTATAGAGGAAATAGGTCATCGTATTTATGATGGGCTGATGAAGGTATGAAACTAATGAAGGTAATCTTACTGTACACACATGGAGTTCTAGAAGGGTCTCACAAGAGTAGATATGCCTGGTACATGCAATCAGATCCAGTACTAGTTTTGCACATATGTTTTTGGTTTATGTTTTGGTTACAAAAGGCAGACTAAAAACATTTTCTGCCAGGCAAGCAGAGGTAGGAGAAGGCATCAGCAAAGCCAGTAAATAGGTATTTACTATCATCTTTAATGGCTCATGTATTTGTGTGGTCTGGCAAGCCATGTTGATTGCTCTGTCAAGGTAATAAGAGCTTTTAAACAAAAATGCAGGTAAAGAAGAAACAGTAGGACTGAAATGTGTATGTCTTTATTAAATGCCTTCCTGCAAAATACAGGAACTCTCATTGAACTCCGGCTGATGCTTAAACTACTGTCACAACTTACTGAGTCTCGCTTTGAATTTTTACCTGTCTGAAAGGCAGAAGTTCTGTTTCTTTAATACATTTACATGCTAGTTCATTCTTCCGGAACATTTACATCTATTGCCAAATGGCAGCTATCCAGAGGAAGAAGATAACTTGGAGCAGGTTTGGTGCTCAGCTTTCTATCCCATAGTAATTAAATCCCTGATTAACCTTTTAGTTCACGTTTTAGTAGTTAGTACAGTTCATGTGTTTCTCTTTACTGCAGAACTCGTCTTCCTGGGTACTCTATAACATGGCTTCCTTTTACTGGCGAATAAAGAATGAGCCATACCAAGTAGTAGAATGTGCCATGCGTGCCCTTCATTTTTCTTCAAGGTGAGAATTGCTAATAAAGATTTCCTTTCAGATTGCTTTTCTAGTTATCCTAATTAATAAACAGGTTTTAGTTTTTAAGACTGTATCCTAAGGAATAATCCGTGTTACTTGTTCTTAGTCTTCATGTTATATACTAAACATACATATAATTTAGACATTTTCCTGTCAAATTACATATTTAATATATGTGACTGAAGAATGAATGTATCCTTATGCATGATTCTTACACAGTCTGACCTTCTTTTAATGTCTGTTTTTGTTTTCTCATTTTCTTTTCTTCTTTTAGGCAAAATAAAGATATTGCACTGGTAAATTTGGCAAATATTCTGCATCGAGCTCACTTCTCTGCAGATGCAGCTATTGTGGTCCATGCAGCTCTGGATTACAGTGACTTCTTTACCAGCTATTACACTTTGGGAAATATATACGCAGTAAATACTATCTTTATTTTCCAAGATTTGTAGAAAACCGAGTATTATTTCATCTTTCTGGCTTGACTTGCAATGCTTTACTTTTTTACAATAAATCTTATGTTCCACATGTATTTCACACTTAATGCTTAAGATTCTGTCAAGATGTTTTCATCCAAAAGTCTGTGTTTCAGCAAAGATTTTTATCTGCACTTGAAAATAAATCCCAGAGAAATCCTTCTGCAGCCTCTTTTTAGCACAGTGAGTTGAGTTTCAGAAACAACAGGCTGCTTGTTACCACGAATTAAAATTTGAGTTAATGACTTCTTAAAAAATGGAATATTATTTTATTCAATATTACCAAACAATGGCTAATTCTCTCTCTCGGTCTTTCTTCAGATGCTTGGAGAGTACAACCACTCAGTCCTGTGTTATGATCATGCTCTACAGGCAAAACCAGGGTTTGAGCAAGCCGTAAAAAGGAAGCATGCTGTCCTATGTCAGCAAAAACTTGAGCAAAAATTGGAAGCCCAGCATAGGTAACTAAAAAAAGCATCCTAGTGGCAATTCATACAATGTGGCTTTTATTGTTCTGTTGCAGAAATTATTTACATTTCAAATAGAATAATGGTTTTGAAATTTCTATATTTCTTTGACTATGCAATGACTTATTCATAAGGATATTTTAAGAAACCCGAAGTTGAAACTGTGCAACACTGTAGGAAAAGCGGATATTTTAAAAAGCATTTAAAGTAAATCTTTTCTACTGTTGAATTTTCAAGATCACTTCAGCGAACATTAAATGAATTGAAGGAATATCAGAAGCAGCATGACCATTACCTTAGGCAACAAGATGTGTTAGACAAGTACAAGCTCATCCAGGAGGAACAAATCTTGAGGAACATCATTCATGAGACACAGATGGCAAAAGAAGCTCAATTAGGTACAACTTTTTAG
Source organism: Balearica regulorum gibbericeps (assembly GCF_011004875.1). Classification (NCBI taxonomy): domain Eukaryota; kingdom Metazoa; phylum Chordata; class Aves; order Gruiformes; family Gruidae; genus Balearica; species Balearica regulorum. Next base: position 46,275,342 of record NC_046188.1, on the reverse strand, counting down.
AATTCATGCTCATTATAGAAATGAAGAATTGCACATATTCAGGTTAATGTCAGATGGCCCTGAGTGGCTGTTGTGTTTTCCTTATTAGAACAAGGAATTGCAATATGTTCTTGAACAGGTGTTTTTCCAGTCTTTGAAAGACGGAGTTTCCTCTGTGCTGATTACATAAATAAAAAGGATTGACCAGATTGGGGGCAGAGGGGCTGACTGTACGCTGTCTTTGTCGCCTCAGAAACCTCACTTATATAGTAGAAAAAATATTTTGTGCTCTGCAGGGAACCATCAGATTTGTAGACTGGGCAACCAGCAGCATAGCTTGCACTGCCAGTGGGACCAGCCTGTTCGTTATCACCGTGGAGACATTTTTGAAAATGTGGAATATGTTCAGGTTTGTCTCTGAATTGATACCACTGCTTTAAGTTGCATCCCATTTGCCTTATTAGCAAAATAGTTCCTTTTTTTTTTGAGGCTTGACAAAGGGGGTATGTTTTGGATGTGGTAATTATAGTGAGGAATCACTTTACACTCTGGAAAAGAGATTAAATATTTAATACTAGTTTCTTTTGCTAGTAATAGAAGCTGAGATCGGTTGTGGATTATAGAAATTTAGAGGGTTTATTGTATAAGGCTTTGTTTTACTTAGAAAAGAGAACTATCAGAATTACTTGAATTGAAAAACTTAATTTTATTCCAAAGTCTTAGTTTCCTATGAGATACCACCCACTTCTATATTGACTTTTTCAATCTGCATAGAACAGTTGAGTATTTCTTTCTAGGAAGAACAAGAATCCTCACTTGAGGAATTACAGCTTTCACTTAAGTAAATATACTACATTTCAGGCATGCTAGTAGGAGCATAACATGTTTAATTTTCCAATTTAGTTTTCTTCAAAGAGGACAGGAAAAACTATTAGGCAGCTAATTTTAATGAAGAGGCAGAGGTTTTCTAAGGAGTTAGTTTTCTAATGTACATATGGTACATGGAATAAGAATTATTCTTTATTGGAAAGAATCTTCCAATATAACAACTTAAAAGTTTGTTTAAAATAATATTTTATCAATCATTTATCTCTACAGCCTTAAAATGGATCATAGAATCATAGAATGGTTTGGGTTGGAAGTGACCTAAAGATCATCTAGTTCCAACCCCCTTGCCATGGGCAGGGAAGTGCTCCGGTAGACCAGGTTGCTCAAAGCCCCATCCAATTTCTTTTGCTTATTACACTGTTGTATGACTCAAGCTACTCAATTTTTGCATGCTCCTTGCAATTTAATCTTTTTTCCTGCCAGAAGGAGCACAAAACTGCCATAAGCCATTAACAAATGGAAGAGCTCAATGGTGTCGAATCTAGTGAGCGCTTTTACAGCCCAAAAATAAGGTGCTAGCCCAGTTTTGTGAGTATTTGCTGATTGTATGTCTTGAATTAGTGCACCAAGGAAATCTGATACAGCAGTATTGAGAAGTTTTGGAAGCAGAGTGTATACTAATACTGAAAACCTGGAACGAAAGCCATCCAAGCAACACCATCCTTGTGTTAGAACTACAGATAAAGATTATGGTTTCATATATTTTGCAATGTGGAATGTGTTCTGGATTTTCCTATCAACTAGTTTAAGAAACAGGAATAATTATTTTTAGTTATGCTATGTTTTCTTCTTGGATGTTCTTCCTGTTATAGTAATTATAAATCCAGATTATCAAGATAATTTTGCAAGCTGTAAGTCTTAGTAACTGACTTGAACTAGAGCTATGCAGTCTAGATACGTAGATTTTGTTTGTGGTCTATTAGAAATGTTTGCTTGGTACCTTTTCGCATTTTTTTTGGTGATTTGCACTGATGTTTTCATTGTTGACTTATTTACGACATGAATATTACTTTTCCATGGTGTGAGTGGATCAAGAGGCTTAAATTTCCTTTTTTTTTTTTTTTTCCTGCTACCTGCATTTCAGCTCATCAGTGAGGCTTAACTACATAAATGGTGGGGGGAAAAATAACATGCAGTAATTCAGCTAGTAATGTACTATCTCTTTTCCTTATTAAATTTTTTTTTCTGTTGTTTCTAGTTTGGTGAAGACTCTTCAACTTCTGGTATGACATCTGTGAATTTGGATCTTCATGCAAACCAAAGCGACCACAGCCAATCCTTGCAGTCTTCCCCTGTTGCTCGTTCTATCGTCTCGGTGTGGAGCGTAGAACCCAACAGAGTGAGTGAAGAGGATAAACTTTGCCCTTTCAGAGAGGAGTTGTGAAAGAGTGAATCTTGTCCTTGTCTGTGTGAAACTTCTTAGCATTTGGGCGACAGTTTTAATCTGTGGCAGCACTGGAGAATGTATCATTCTGAATTTCTTCAACATATAAGCATCTCTGTAGTTTCTCTGTACCAGTTTCCCATCATTTGAAACTCTACTGCAGCACAGAGGGGGATGTTCTTAGCTACGTTTGCAAACATCTGCAAATAAAGCAGTGCAGCTGAGTTAAGATAGAAAACTGAACTGCTGCTATTCCAGACAAGATGCAAAAACAATATTTCTAAAGATACCTGCTTTTTTTTTTTCCTCCAGACTATTCCTTATGTTCTTTGTTAATTAGAATATTAAAAATGTTGAGAAAATAATAAAAAATAATTCCTTTCCTCCTTAGGACAAACAGCATATTCTTTGGCCTCAGCGATCGGAGTGCATGAAATCTTTCCCCAAAATTCCTGATCCAGAACAACTGCCAACTTATTTTCTGCCTCCAGAAAACAGGGGATTCAGGCAAGTGTTGATTTTTTTAAAATTATATTTGTAAACTTTCACACTAACGTCTTAATGAGCATTTTCTTTTTGGAATGGTTGGATGCAATTAGTAATCAACAGCAGAGATGGGTTCGGACCTCTTTCTCTGGCAATTCCATAGAAGGAGGGTGTTTCCCTTTGTCATCTTTGCTGTATTTGTAACAGTCATATCCAATTCAATGGTGATTCTCCCCTGACTGTTAGTAGAAGGTAAATATCTTCAGTATTACTAAAAGAATGAAGATTTAAGCACAAGTCTGAATGTCTTCTAGAATATATGTTAAAAAAAGTCCTTGAGAGAGAGAATGTGGTGAGTATCTGTTTAATAACAACAGCTAACTGTTGTACACTGCATACATACTCTTAGCTGTAGTTATGATAACAGAAAATTGCAAAGACCAGAAAATACTAAAAAAGGATTAGGAGTGGAAAGCCCTGGCTTGTGAAGTAGAAAACAAGCTTAGTTGTAGAATAGTCAGTAATACTTGTTATTACATAGGATAAAATAAATGTGTCTATGCTGCAATAGCTGACTTACATAGATCAGTGTAATTTTGTAATATCCTACTCACTTAACATTATAAGCTTTATTCTCCTAGCTGGTATAATTCTAGTATTGAGCATGTGTTAAAGCAAAGATTCCCATGCACACGTGTCCTGAAGCTTCCTTTGAAAAAAAAATAATGTTGAACTTAGAATGTTCTTCCCAAATAATTTAGCTAACTCTTGATGTTTTTGAAATCAAACTTTAGTGTAAAAAAGCTTCAGCATTTTCTTTTTTACTGATCTATTTAGTCCTAAACTTCATGCAATCCTTACTAGCATAATAGGAGAACCGTCTCTGTCTTACCTCTACTGCGTTGTCCATAATTTACGGGTATTCTGTGCTTAAAAATGGAAAGTAAAGACCTTATTTATTGATGATTTTTCAAGGAAACGGTGGTCCTTGAACTCTCCTGGTGTGCAGCTCATGTCTCATGGCAGTCGGCAGTAGGAGACTTGTCAGTTGATATGTAGCTGGTTCTTATGTTTATATATCAGTGACATGCAGCAAATGCTATTAATTTGTCTTGGTTCTCCTTATTGCTAGAGTCCAGCCAATCCTGAGTATCCCAAGAGATGCTGTCGGGCATGGAGAAACCCAGGCCCCAGACTGTTCTTCCATTACTGATGCTCGTAACAACGAATCTCTAAATATACTGGTCAAGGAACTAGACAGTAATCTAGATTTGAAATTCAAGATGCCAGATGATCAAGCAAGACAAGTAAGGGATATTTTCTCGTTGGTTCTTTTCTGGTTTAAAGTTCTCCTCTTTATTGCCTTAACAATCTTACTCAGAATGTGAAAGGTTCTGAGTATTTAAAAGGTTCTGATATTTAAAAGATGACTTGTTATCACAAGCCAATCAGTACTTCCATAAAAGGGGAGCAATTGCTTTATAATAGGGCTGGAGAAGGGGAGAGCTTGTCACTCAGCATAAGACTTGTTGTCTGACTTCTTTCAAATGCTGACCGAAAGCACACAAAATAGGAAATTTAATTTAGTATTTAAAATTACTGCTTTCTTTTAAAACTTCTGACAGTCACTCAACACGATTCATCATTTTGGGGTTTCCAAAAACTACTGTATACTACCAAGTCAGTAACTTTAGCCTGAGAGTAGTCTGTCATTGCTTTCTGGAGCAATCTCCAGAAAGAGATGCTTTAATCATTACATGTTCATATAATCTGTTTAGAACAATTTAATTTTTTTCCCCTTTACTAAAGGGAAGACTCTAGGTAAGTGTGACTTGAAGCACCCATGTAGATATATACTGTAAAATTTCTTCAGTTGTTTAAAAACAAATTAAAATCTTTGTTGTCCAGGTCTTGTATTCTCGTATCAACAATCAAATTATTACACAGGCGAAGATAGGAGCATTTCTAGATCATGCCATGAAAAAGGTATGTCAAAAGCTGTAGCATGAGATAAATTCAGAATTCTTTGACACTTGGTTCTATACTGCTGAAGAAGTCCGTCGGTGATGTGCAAGAAATAAGCTTATTTGCTGCCTATAACTGAGGTGAAACTAACTTAAAAATCCACATTTACACGTAAAGCACAAAGGTATAGAGAAGTGTCCATTTAATTAAGCTTGGTGGGGACCGAACAGCCCTGTAGTTATTTGTTCTTGTTCTGGCTGCAGGACATGGATTAGCTGATACATTGCTGGTCCTGGCAGCCATTTGCTTAACAGAGAAAAATAGCTTGGAACTACTGCTCCATCTTTCACCCCTGTACTACATGCCTGCCTCCTGCTTTTCCTCCTCCTCCTCCCCACTACCCTGCCTTCACCCCCACCCTCCCTCCAAAGAAACCAACCCTCTGTCAATCATCTGTCAGAATTAATTAGCACTCTGGGGCAAAGAATGTACGTCTGTATAACACCCTGTGGAATGCCACCTCCATCTTGCGTGGGGCCTTTTAGAATCATCACAAGTCAAATGACAGGAAGCATTGAGATAGAGGTTGACTTTTTCACCTGTCAAGCTGATATTTCTCAAATTAACTTTCTCGTACAAGTTGTGTCAAGGCAGTGTATGTATGTATTGTTTTTAGTCTGAAATGAGTACCATTTACTATGTGATCTGTCTTAGAAGAAAAATTAGCAGTAGAAGTTGATTCCTTTTGTTATGCTGGTCAGAACAGTCCTATGCATGTCTAACTTCTTACTGTTGCAGGTCATAGATATTTTGTTTCTAACTGTAGTATTCTGTTCCCTTCATGCTGAAGGTCTGAACTCAGTCATTTAGATGCTGATACAAGAACACTGTTGTCATACCTGTTCTGCTAATGATAAACTTTCTAGAGCAGGAGTGCCACAGTTGGTATTTTTGTATTGGGAAAGACAAAGTACTAATAACTTGCTGAGGATTTAGTTAAAGGTCATTGAGACCTGTGTATTGGAGTGTAATTCAGTGAGGAGTTTGGCATGAAAAATGTGCATGTAATGGTATGGTTGTGCATTGCAAAATAGGGGTGATAAATACTCTTACAATTTATAGATTACATAAGGTACTCTGAACAAAGAGGTAATATATCCTATTGATATCTTCCAGTCCATCTTAAACCACAGGTAGAACCCTCCTGTATGAGATTTTTCTTCCAGATTTTAAAAACATCTTTGTACTGATTAAGTTTTTCAACACAGTATTACTGTAATGTCAGCTGCATTGCGTTAATACAGTACTACTGTAAAGATCTTTACCTCTTTCACTACCTTAATCCTAGCTGCATGTTTCCTACTCATGCGTGCATTTGGGCTTCAGATGTGTAGCTTGGATTGGGCATCAATTTCAGTTGTTGTTTTCATACTTTAAACTCTTTGTAGAATTGGGTAACATGGAATGCTGAAAATATTAAAAACTAGAATGTAAGTGTCTCTAAACCATTTCAAACGGCTCCATCTGAAAGTGGATGTTTTACATAGCTCTGTCCACCTGTCAGTATTTTAAAGTTTTGTTATTTCTACTCTAGGATGAGTGTTTGTTTTTTCTGTTATAGGTGAAAGAGGAGGGAGGAATGTTCAAGGTGTATTTGACACTTCCTCCGTTCTTCCACCTGCGTTCACTTGTTGCTTGCCATTTTATAATCTTTAAACAGTATCTGATGTGTGTTACCAACTTTCATAAGACAGATAACTAAATCCAAGAAAAAAAACAATTCTGAAACCTTAAATTGACAGGAAATCTTGATGTTGGCTATAGGACCTGGAAGCACATCTAACTACAATTTAAAAGCTGCCTGACCTTCAATTGTAACATTTCTACATAGATCTGTATTAGTGTAATTTTAAGACTCTGAAGTGGCTCAGAAATGTTTCATGAAGCAAGCTAAGCATTATCACTTGTATATTTTAAGGGATTTTGTCGTTGTGATATAGGGCAGTCATATGAGTAGAGTGTGAGCAGCAGCTGCTACTGAATTACAGTTCAGACTGTAAATTGGGTCAATTTGAGTAAGGTAGAGCAGATTGAATAATCTGCTAGCAGTCACAGCAAAGTGTAATTTGTGTCTAGTTAATAAGGTAGTCTGCAAGGGTGAGTTTTGTTTGTTTCTTATGAAAGAGCAGGTAATTCTGTCTTCCTGAGACACCTCTTTGTGGGTGTTTTCATCCTTTTCCCTGTCTCTCCTACAGCCAGAAGATCCTCTATGGCTTGTGCTTAATGAAGCTGGATTGTACTGGCGTGCAGTTGGAAATGGCACCTTTGCTATCACCTGTTTGCAAAAAGCATTTAATTTGGCTCCACATGAGTATCAGGACATCCCTCTAGTCAATCTTGCTAACCTCTTGATTCATTATGGTTTTCATTTGGATGCCAGCAGGCTCCTGCTGAAGGCTTTAGCCATCAATGCCTCTGAGGTAAGATGATGATGTGTTTGTTAAGCAGTGAATGTCTTCTCCTTTGTTATTTTCTAAATGCATGTTACTTACTTGTGCTTGCCTGTGCATGCATTTTAGCTTGCAGCTTGCGATTTGCAACAGATGTTAATTTTCATTTAAATTCTTGATCACAGTGGGGGTGATGTTGGTTGCTGACAACATAAACATCTAGAGCAGAAGTTCTTCTAAAATAGATGATAGGCTTTTTGCCTTCCAAAACCTGTATTATTAGCAGTGGCTCCAAGGAATCTAATCCTTGTGTTTTGGCAACATTTTAATCTATAACAGAGATCCACAATGCTGTCAGCATTGTATCTTGATTTATTTTTTTTTAAACCCTTAAAGTAACGCATATGTCACCAAGATCTTTGACTGTGCCTCTTCTTATCTATACTGTTTTATTTGTCCCTAGATTTCATCTGTATACCTAGAGGAAAAACTATGTTCTAGTTGTTCTGATGACTTTGCTTCCAACCGTAGATTGGAAACAGGTTTTTGTATTTCTGAATGGTAACATTATAAGCACTTCGTAGGTTGTCACCTATGTCACGTAAAAAGTTGCTGTATAAACTGTTTAAACTACTGGACTGGCTGGAATGATTATAAAGAGGAAGCAGGGGTGGTGGAGGCATGGTGGGGGATACCTTTTTTCTAGCAATTAAATGTGGTCTTACATTCAGCTTCAGTCAGAAGTTCAAGTGACATTTTTCCTGTGCTTCTGCCTCTGTAGTTAAACAGAGAGCTTAAACCTACCGGGCCACCAGTCATCTAGCACGTAAAAAAGCTAAAACCAGAATAAGCTTTTTCAGTGTAGCATCCAGGAACAATTTTGTAATTGTTGGAAATAAGTCCAGCCCATTTGGGTGGCAGGTAATAGTGCAAAAAGGAACTAGACGAACTATGCTTGAATGGCTTGCCTTAAGAATGCTTGAAAGCACAGCCTCAGAGAGGAGGAGCCTAGGGATTCTTAGGACCATGGTGTGTAAGTAGCGCTTTTCTTCAAAAATATTGGCAAGTCCTACCTCATTACAATAATGCCTGCTTCTTTGTTTTGTTTTGTTTGTTTTTTTCAGGCATTCTCAATCCTGTAGTACCTATTGTATCAAAAATCTGGCAGGAGAACTTGTACTCAAATAGTATTTCCTGGAATATAATGGAAAGTAAATACAAATTAAAATTAATTACAGCTACAGGGAGTGAAGGATGTGCTATATTAGCAAAAGCTTTAAAAAAAAAAAAATCCTATTGCTCAGCTTGCACCTTTTTCTGAATGGTGTTTAATAATTCAAGCCAAGATGAGATTGAAAAATCTAAAGCTACTGATCGGTTGCCACGTTTTCAAATAATAAATGTAAAATTATTTCAGTGGACAAAAGTTACAATATTACAGTCATTATGCTAGTATTATACTGTTAATTGCTATAAATTACTTTGTGTAAGTGAAAGACTTTTCAGTCAACAAACAAAATGTAATGCTTTACTATGTGCCTGTATTAAAGTACAAATTAGGTTGTAATCAGTGAAAAGGGTGTTTATAATTTCTACTTTAAAAAAAAGGAAATATATATTTTAGAGACACTAGCCAAAAGCAGTGGACAAAAATATTAAGTTTTATAAAGAATGTAAACTAAACATAAATGTGTACCCCCATAGCTAGTATGACACTGGTGTTTTCAGTAACCTCATTCTGCTCGAGTAAATCCTGAACACTCTTGACAAATAAAATACGTCTGTCCTGCTAGATCTCTAATAATATTTTTACAGTTTTGCTGACTTTTAATCATTCTAAAATGTCTTCAAGCATTTCAATTTAGTTCTTTGCTACTCTGTGCAGTAAACATAATGTTTATGATGGGTTGTAAATAAGTATTTAATGCTTTATTTCAGTTTGTGTGTATTTGACAGCTGTTTTTCATCGCAGGAAGATGGAATCCTGAACACAACCTTATGTCGAAACAGCTTTCGTTTAGCACCAGTGCATCAAGCTGTTAGTTCTCCATCCTAAGAACAGGCAGTCCCTATTTCAGAAGTTTTCTAAATTCTTTCCAGTCAAATTTGGGAGAGTGTGAATTGACAGAGGATTTTCCTAGTTGGCTTCAATTTTAAACAGTGAACGTACTTATGCTGGGATATGTTGCTTTTCTCTTTGCAGCCCCTGACGTTTTTGAGCCTAGGAAACGCGTATCTGGCTCTGAACAACATTAGTGGGGCCCTGCAAGCCTTCAGGCATGCACTGGATTTGACGACCAAGTGCTTGGAGTGTGAAAGCAGCCTGAAGATGATCCGCTGTTTGCAGTTTTATCCTTTTCTGTACAACATCACCTCTTCTGTGTGCAGTGGTAAGCAACTTGCTGAAAGATGGACCACAAGCGATGAAATAGTGTCTATTTGCCTTGGGTATTGCACCTGAAATTCATGACTACTTTTCTTTTTCCAAGGATCCTCCCTTTTGCTTTATAGTGCTTTCTCCCTGTAAGTTCCAAGGTTGAGGCACTGCTTTTGATGGAAAAGTTACAGTCCATTAAGAAGTGCTTGAGCATGACTTCTGAAATATCCAGAGGGCTGCCACTGAGTGCAAATTACTTCCTGAGTGTGTCAGAAATACTTTAACAGCCTCACAGATCTCTTATTGGTAAATGAGGAATGCTGGATTCAGTATTTGTGGAAGTGCACAGCTACTACTGCTAGGCTACTCAAAAGCCCCTTTGTACATCCCTTCAAATTTTACAGTCAGATATGCATATGTTTTCTGAAAGCTGAAGAATTTGGTGAAGAGCAGTTTAGTTTTAATTCATATCCTTTCAGTGTGTTAAGTACTTTGGAAGTGATTTTCTAGTGTTCAGTCTTTACAGAATAGACTATATTGTGTCAACATTATTTTGTTTATACGGGTCTGTGGTCACTGCTCTTAACCCGCCAAAAATTGTGAGAAGAATGAACCCAATCTCTCCCCAAAAAGTATTTTAAAAAATGGAGATAGAATGCTTTGTCCTTAGTGACTACTTGCATTAAAAAAAAAAAAAAAAGAGAGAGAAAAAACCCAGAAATAGCTTTTGGAGATGGATTCTTTCATTTCAGTGAATCCCATTGGAATATTTAAAGTATTTTATCTGTACATGCATATGGCTAATACGCTGCTCATGAGCAATCTTGAAGAACCTTTATGAATATATTTTGTAATCCTTTCTCTCAAATTGATACTAAGGTATCTTTCCATCAAAAATCTCACGAGAGAAGTGGTTTTGATTTTTAGTGTTGCTAGGACTTTTTCTGAATTATTTTTTTTAATTCCCTCTCCAGTGGAGAGACATGGAGAAACCTCTGATTTAGCATCTGGAATTATGCTGTCTAAACATAGACTAGAGGCCATCATGTCTCCTGGTACAGTATGGATGATGCCATTGTAGGTGAAATTCCAGCACTAGGCCATTAGAATAATACTATCTTTTATGGCCTTATGCATTTTTGCTCTGATTGACAGCACATCGGTTGTGCAGAGAAATTAATGCTGTTTGGATAAATGCAGAATAGTAAGGGGTATTATGGCCCAACTGATGGGTCTCTTACTGACTTCCGTAATGTCAACTCTTACGCTAGCGCCTTTCATTGAATCTCTTAACATCAGATTGCTTTTCTCTTAAAAATCCCTACAGATACGGTAAGCAGTAGTGAGACTTGCATATTTCATCACAAGAGACACTTTCACTGGGGGGGGATAAAAATCAATGTTTACTTTTTATTAAGATCTTCTTTAAAAATGTCTGTAGCTCACAAGGTTAAAGTTGTTCCAGTCAAACCTTAATGACAGCCACTCTATTTTGAAATTAAGCAGAAAGTAATTTAAAAGTATATTCACAGAGCTGAGATGGTAAGGAGCAATGACTGTATTTGAAGTCACAAAGTGATATTTTACATCTTTCTTTTCTTTTGTTTGCTTTTCTTCCTTAAACTTGTCGTAATACTTAAATATACACCTCTAGTTTGGCTAATTCTTGGCTGATGGTTGCATTGATTCCTGATCCAGGGTGTTCATTTTGAGGTCAACTATTATTACATATGCTGTTTAGGAAGTTTGTGTTTCTTAAATGTGAGGAGAAACCCATATCAAAAGTGCTTATGAGAAGTGTTATCTTTCTTTTTTTGCTAGCTTGGCTACAGGTTAGCAAAGTGACCATGGATATATTCACCTGGTACATTTAAGTTGGTTTTGTTTGTTAAGGAATCTTTGAAGTTGCTGAATCAAGAGAGCACTGAATATGTCTTAGCAAGTTAATTTGCTCATTACATTTCAGTATTCCAGTATTTAAGTATTTTAGTCTATATTTATATTTTTGCCTTTTTCTGCGACTCTTTCTGTCTTAATAATTCTTTCTTTTTCATTTCTATTTATAATACCCTTTAGGTCATCTTTTGTCTGAGTGCAAGAAACCTGAAAGTATGAACCTGAGAAATAGTGTAAATGTTCCTTGTACATTCTTGTGCAGAGCGTAAAATAAACCTACTGGTTAATTCAACCTTGATGATTTGTGGTTTAAGTTAAAACTCAGAATTCAAAAATGGAAAGGTAGATTTGCCTATCTTATTTTCATAAGGTTTGGGGAAATACTTTTTCCCCACTGTAAACGTCAACTGACTGGAACCTTAACAGGCTGTATGAAAGTGAGGTTAAGTCTCCAAAACCAGAATTATTTCAAGAATGCGTGCCCAGAAATCACACTTCGCACTTACAAGTGTCCTGAAATTTTGGGAGTCTTCTGTTCATCCTTCAGTCCAAAGAAAACAATTGAAAAGAGATTGTAAGTTTGAATTTTGACCTAACGTATGTAATGCAATAGTGTATACAATTACTCAACCACTACATAGAACCTAAAAAATGCGAACTGTATTTAGATGCTAATATTTAACGTTACCTGTTGCACTTACAGCATTTGTCAAAATGTTAATATCATGTAGACTTAAAGATTCATAAAGCAACATAATCTGCTCTTGTTTGGCTTCGTGATAGACTGGAAGGCACATTTTGATGACAAGATGGAAACTGAACACTACTTTCGCACGCCTTTCTGAATGGGACTTTAGGTATAGAGCTAATGCAGCACACTTGTAAATTGATGGATTAAATGTATGCTTGACAATCCCAGTATCACTGGATTGTTACTTCAGCAGATTTTCACAGCCTTTCATATCATGTGTTGCTGCTTGGGGACATCTGATACTGAATTTGGTTTGTCGTCTTGTTACTACGCACTTGATGGCGCATCATAACCATAACTATTTATATCCATCTCCTTTGAGATGGATATGTTATGCTGAAAAACTTACCAAGAAATTGGAATGTCAAATGTTGTCTCTGGTTTAATATCTTGTTTTGATAAGCATTTATTCAGTATTTTTGAAATTAACAGCAGTAGGGCTGCCTGTGCTTTGGGTTGTAGGCCCATGTGATAGCTGTGTTTTTGCTTCGCCTGTCAAAAGCCTCTATTCACGAGAACTGAACTAACTAGCGAGACACGAAGTCCCTTGCTCTGCTGCCGTGAGCCATCGGCAGAATCCAGCAAATGGTCAGTGGGAGTTATATGCTAGCATGGGATGGAATATGGGATCAAAACTCTGATTTTTGATTACAGAATGTGCCTGGTGTATATTTCAAGTAGGTGAAATTGGAATTTTCTCAAGCATGTTGGGACATTTGCTGTTAGCACAGGACTTGGGAAGTGTGATACACTAATGCTGACTTGTTGGATGCTTGCTTATATGCTCCTGTCTGTACTGCTGCCTGATACTTTTTTTTTTTCTAACTTACCTTAGTTCTTAAGTTTTTCTAACTTACCTTAGATAGAAGTTTATATTTCAAACCAAACTCACTTCATGCATGTGAGAAGAGGACCTATTTAACTTCTGCCTCTTATATTGAAGTGTATATAAATGGGTTTATTCATTGTAAAATTTCTAAATCTGCAAAGGTTTTTGGTAGCTTTTGGTTTGTTTTGGTTTTTTTCTTATGGAGGGGGTGTGTGAAGTGTCCAAAATCTGGTACAACTATATCACGTATGACATGTATTTTGGGCAACTACAGGAGTTCAGTTAGTTGCAACTAACATGGATTCTATACAGTAGCAGTGCTGCAGCACCACATATGCCTCCATTACTTGGACCAACAGCCCACATACTACCTTACTCCCAAATTAACTGAGAAAATGATCAACAATGATCACATCACTGTCGTCAATTCCTGAAGCATGTTAAGTAGCAGAAGCTTTGTTGATTGACAGATATCTAAGCAGCCATATCTGACAAACAAATAACAGGACCAAGAGACTTGCGTAACAAGCATAAAAAAACTTAATGTGATAAACATAGTGAACTCTTAGAGCTGTAGAAATGAGATACTTTGGCTTTATGCTGCTCATTAAACCAGTAGAGAAAGGCAGCATTATTTTTGTCTGATATTAAAATGGTGCATTGCCAGGATTTGTTTTGCGCACCTTTGCTTAAAAAATTGCAAGTAGCTTTCATCATGTAGTAAGGTCTGTAGAGGAATATCCAACTAATGTCTAAGGGATTGTTCCTGTGGCAGTTCGTTGACTGATGTGAACGTTCAGATGTTGTCAAGCTTTATAAAAAAGGTTACAATATACTAGAAGCATATTTTTAGCACAAAGGTCAGCTGGCTGTTGAAACGTGCAGATTTGTTAATTGCTGTTGCATAGGACTTTTCCTTATGTGTGTAAACAGAATTGCTGCTTGGACAAGCAGAAGTCATTTGTACCCAAAATATTTTTATATGACTGTAAGCATCTACCTCTGACTGGCAGTTCCATTTCATTATGAGCTCATGCCCTTCACATTCTTTTAGACAAGATCAAAATTCAAAATCTTAAACTTTATTAATAGACTGATGGATTCAAAACATGAAGCACAACTTGTTTAAAGCTTCAAGTTTCTTTAGTCTCGCTGTCTTTCATTACTTGACAGGATAGTGCTTGTACAAAAAGCTTTGTGCTGCTCTGTTGGAAGTAGAGGCAGTGTGAGTACATTACAAACGTATGTGCATGCCATTGAGATATATGAATGCTTTTATGTAGTGAGTGTGTATGTTTGTGAAAGCAATGCATACTTCCTTACTTTATGACTTAGTTCTGTAATGTATACAGCAGTAGCTTAAATGTTCTGCTTTAAGTATGGTTTTAGTGCCCTCTTGTGGTATGAATGCCCTATACCACATGAAATCAGAGGTTTTATTTCATCTACTTCCTCTTAAAACATGGGGAAAAGGTATTTGGTCTTTTAAGTGTATGGATTTTCTTTTGTTCCCCAGCACTTAAGTTCTTAGAAAGTTAATAAGCTTAGACCTTTAAGCAAATTGACTTGAAGACGGGAGGTTGACCTGAAAGGAGAATCTCTGCTTGAAACTCTGATAGTAAGCATATGGACAGATTAAATAACTTGCTTAAGTCAACATCACAGTTTAAGCCTCTGACTCTAACTTAACAGCTGTAATCACTTCGAGTTCCCTATAGCGAATTCAGATGCACAAACACTAAGCAAAAGCATCACATACATTTTCTTTACAATAGTGTGTTGAAATAGAGATGTGGAATACTTTGCATTTTTAAATGCACCTTTCGCTTGCTCAGTGATCCTGTACAAGCTATGACTGACTTGATAGTCCCAGCAAGGGGCTGCTAAATTTTGTTTCCATTTGCTATAGTATGAGGGCCTTTTAGACATTTTTATCATAATAGCATTTTAGTTTCCTCCTTCTCAAGCTGCTGTATCCTGTTCCTCCAAGGAATGTTCATCACTTACAGTGTTAACAGGTGGAAAGAGGGAATGTTTACTCTTGGGGCAAAGGGTGTTGAGCTTAGCTCAGAATTTAATTTTGTTTTTAGTTAAAGCAAAAGACCAGAATCTATACAAATTGTATGGGATTCTGAACTGAATACTACTGTATGTTTAAAATTCAACTTTTTCTTTTTTGACTTTTTTGACTTTCTTTTTTTAAAAACTTTTTTGACTTTCTTTTTTTTGACTTTTTTGACTTTCTTTTTTTTGACTTTTTTGACTTTCTTTTTTTTGACTTTTTTGACTTTCTTTTTTTTGACTTTCATGTAAAGGCAGAATTCTTGAGTGTTTCTGAGCCTTGTTTAGACTACAGCATTAGTACTTCTATTCATCTGGTTATATTAATGAAAGGGATGGGATCTGTCACCACTCATTTCTCTGTTGCTTTTATTCTCTCTCCATTGCCTTACGGGAAGGTTCATCTTTATAAACAGAATAGTCAACCCTGGTAGGGTTTTTAAACAAGCAGAATTCTACGTAGCACACAAACAGCTTTTTCGGAGCAATCAGAAACACGTTATGGTCAATGTTTGCATTGTCATTTAATAGTAGCATAGAGAAAGTGGGTTCTGTCTGTGAGTAGCAGTTCTAAAATCAATGTTATCGTTTCAAGTGAAATACTCCGTTGCTTGTTTTTACTACCTACACACATATGCGTGCACCCATGTGCCTACTGTTTACCCTGCAAGTTCCACCTGCGATTTGAAAATCAAGCTGGATTCTTTCTTTCTCAAGCATCTCTGGCAATGGAGATTATTCAGTGTCAGTCCATCTGACAGGTCTGTTAGTGCTGCACAAGTAAAACTGGGTAACCATATTTGGGCTCTGCAGTGCTAAAGTAGTGAGAGGACGTTAAATTGTGCTTATGTAGAATGAAAACATCTTACTGAATGTAAGGTGGGAGAATACGGAGCATGAGGACTGCTTTTTGTCCTGTTGGAAGCAGACATCACTAGGGGTTGGGGCCATCAGGCAATGTCAGACATGCCTCTGACTGGGAGATCCTGGAGAAATCTTGTATAAGAATGTGCTCTGTGGGAATAATATGACTCAATTACTCTTTCAGTTTTGTGCTACTGTTTCTGCACCACTAGCCTAGCAAGGGAAGAAGCAGTTCCTACCATCCACCTTTGCTGCAATAATCACAGCATTCGTAGAGTTTTAGTGCTGTGATCTGGAAGATATTTGACCAGATAGAGGCTTTTTGATACTTTTTACCATTTGATTTGGTGCCTGCTGCATAAATCCAATCTTTCCTTGAAAAGTCTTTGTCTAGTGTCTCTGGAGCGTCTGAAGTAAGTTGAAAGTGAAGGACCTCGTCCTGGTACTGCCATGCCAAGGTCACTTTGAAACCTGTCTTTCCTTTCCAAGCTCCATGTATTTTTCTTCTCCAAACTATGCAGAGATGTATAGCTTGAGATTCCTAAATTAAAGAATCAAAGAATGTGGTACTATGTTAAACATGGCATTTTTAGCTACACCAGTATTCAAAGGCTGTATACCCACTGCTTGTGACATTACTACAAAGCTGCTGCTTGCTGGAAAGCCGTTACGCATAAAGTTTTCTGTAACCAGCAAACAAAGCATCTTGTCTTAAGTATATCTCTGTTGCTCACATGTCATTCTCTTTTGCATTTGTTAAAAATGCTAATAGGTGAATTTGGTCTGCAGCTTCTTTTTATGCTAACGTGAGGTGATTTCTTTGTCATATAAAGTCTGTCTTGCTAGCTTATGTACTTAGTCTGTTTATTTACAGCATGACAGTCTACGTAACAACTTCTTTCAACAGTAATCAGTCTTACTTTGCATGGTGCTCTGTTAAGAATGGTATTCCTGCAATATTTAGTGTTCTACATTCATTCTGTCTTTTCCCAAGATCACAGGCTGGCAGAGGAGGGAGAAGAAAGTTATGGCCTCAGCTGCAGGACTAACTGAGGAAATGGGGATAGCATGGTGGAAGGGAATTTAGAATTGTAGGAGAGTTCAGTGAGAGTTTACTGATGCAAAACTATTAATACATGAAGGAAAAGTTGTACAGTATTAAACTAAATATAATATGACATTTCCCATTTTTATCTGCCTTTATAGTGCAAATGATTCTTCATGATACATTATCTGGATCCTTCAGTTACTTCAGCATAACTGCATGCTTATGTAGTAGGAGTTAGAGTGGAAGGGAAAAGGTTTTCTTTCCAACTAAATTTTTCAAAACCTAATACCTTTAGTTATCAGACATATGAACATTTCTCTACCATGTTTTTGGTGCCCTTTTGTGGTAGGAATGTAGAGAACATGAGATGTATTTGCTATTGTCTGTGTCCTCATCTCTTTTTAGGAGGCTGCTTTTGCCAGTGGTGGTTTCTTGCACATAGCTGCTAATAAATCTTACTGAACCTGAATACTGTGCACTGCCTAGAGCTGGACCTTTTTAAAAAGGTCCAACAAGTGCATATGTTCAACAGCCTGTTTAGGGGGAATAGTAATTCCCCAGTTATATCTCCAAGAAGATGTAGTTGCACAAACAACTTCATACTAAAGCTGTACAGGCTGAATTAGTGAGTTGGTTAAAGCTTGTATGGGAGAACTAACAATGCATAGTTTAATGTCATTAGCAACTTAGCAAGACCTTGAAGGCTGTATTCACTTGGCTTAAATCTGAGAACTTGTAAAGTGGTGATGTGTAGCCTCAGTCTGTAATGAGTCATGTTGAGATTGTCTCAAAGCAGCGTGCAATGCCATGTGCTCAGATTAAAGAGTGCTGCATGCTGAGCCATAGAGTGCCAGGCACTTAACTACCCCTGATCTGTCTACTTTATTGATTTGATTTTTCCTTTTAAGGTTGGTTGCCTGGTTCATGTGAGTTTGTATTGTGCTCTGACTGTCCTCAAAGCTTTAAATCTATCATCTGTTCTAGCTACTAGTCACTGAAACTAGGACAATTCGAAGTTTCTCTAGAGGAAGAGATTGATGCTTCTTGAATGCAGCAATTTTGAGGAGAAGGGACATTCTTCCAAAAATTCTTAGTCTTTCTGCAGGCACTGTTCTGTAGCTTTGTACTATTCTGGCAGGGTGAGGAGAATATTTTCCTGCTGAATCCTAAACTAGGGTGGTTGGCAGGTATTCTTGTCAAACTTAACCTTCTGCAGCTTTTCCTTACCTGGACTCAGGAAAAGACTAATCCAATTCTTGTTCATCTTCAAAACCAGGATTGGTTTGTTTGGTTGTTTTTTTTCTTATTTACAGCAACAACTCTGCTTTTTCATGGGATCGTGTAAAACATGGCCAGTCAGACAAACTGATAAGCACTTAAAACCTGTCTTAAATTAATAAGGAGCATACCTACCTGACCAGTTAACACATTATTTTGCTATTTGAGTGTGTCACTGTCTCTGCTTTGATCTCTAGTTAGGAGGAAGATTGCATGGGTATCTATCCCAAAGAAATCGATAAATTGCCATGGATCAAGTCTGACTAGTAATCTGCTCTTGTTGAGCCATATAACCTAGTGAAGTGATACACAGATAAACATAAATACAGTCTATCAAAAATATTTTCTTAAATATGAAATCAGGTTCCTGTGGAATACTGTTTCAATTCCAATATATGGTACAAACCTTACAGACAGAGTGGTAGTCAAAAGACACACACATAAGGCCATTACTTGGCTTTATAATGTCAACTCCGTATGTTGAGAGATATGGAAAGCTAACAGTAACTCATAATGGGGTTAGTTAACCGTTGTAGAGTTCAACTACATGATGCCATTTCTCATGAGTGGGTTACTCTTGTACATAAAGTCCCTTTTAAACTTGAGTTCGTGGTACCATAGGATTTAACACGATCTACAAAATATTTAATGTTTAGCATAAGATGATGTATATGGCTTATGCTGGAGGAAAGATTAGAAATACAGCAAAACAAATGCAGGCCACTGTTGCCTTTGCTTGTGTTTGTTATCCTTAAACTAAGAATTTCCATGGCTTAATCAGAAATAAATTTCAGAAGTGTGTTGTGTGCAGGGAACTAAATATTAGCCAGTCAATATTCACAGCATAAATTATAATATGATCTAATAGGGATGACTGTTTGTTGTTAAGGGATTAATAAGTAACTGTTTTCTGACAGTGAAAACAAATATCTGGCACATAGGAGAGATCACTGAGGACAAGCCTTTTGTCTTCAGAACTTACCTGTCCTTGTTTCTCTTGCTTGCTTTTCTTCTTTCCCCAAAACAAACACACAAAAAAAATCAAACTATTCTTGAGGCACAGACTGAAATTCAGACTGGAGTGCTACTCTATACTCCATTCCTACTCTATATGTAGGGCCAGGTACGCCTGAAAGAGACATTTTCTAGTCTCTTTTATCCACTGGCAGGATTGGAGAGTTTAAATTTAGATGTTTCTATGTTTTGGGCCCTATTCCCAGGCATCATAGAGCAAGTTATTGCTTCTAGATGTGCGTCATAAAAAAAAAAAAAAAAAAAAAATCAAGCTCCTATTTTAGTGGGTGGTAAGGAAGGAGGAGAGTGAAGGCTTTAGGTAGTCAGTGTCTTTTATTTTCCCCTCCTCATTTTTAACTATGGAAGAGGTGTTTAGGGGTTGGGGAGGAGGGTTGACATTTTCTACTCTGTTATAAAGTAGCCTACTGAGTTCTTCAGGATGGTTTGCATGCATGTCCCTTATTAAACTGCATTGTGTTCTGATTTAAATAGGTTTATCTTCCTCTTGAATTTTTCCCATGATTTATTCATCATTTCTTCATATTTCATAAGAATTTCTGTGTCTGTTCATCAGGGACTGGTCTGTTACGCAGTGACGAAGTATTTTTCTCAATATGAACAAGAAATCTGGTTATGTATTGTTGGCATTTGTATATTTTGAAAGGTTTAATCAGAACTGCTGTAATGAGGCAAATAGATAATCTTTAAATCTATAGCTAAGCCAATTTAGAGGCATCTTTTGGCTACAAATCAGATTTAAAAACTGTTTCCATACGAGTGAGAGCAGTTGTCTTACAATATAATCCTCTTAATTGAAAACCTGTTGTTGGAATAAATAATAAAAGAAAAAGAACTTTTGTATGCTTCATTTTGTGTGCTTGAGTCTAAATTTTGACCACGTAAATCATCACCCTGTTGTTTGCTGTGCATCAAACCAAAGCTTGTTATGTAGTGCGTTCTTCTGACTACTCAATTTTGAGCATGCCTCTCATCATCTTTGAAAAAGGGCCACTGACTGCTTATCTAAGGGAGAAATTTAGGGAAGAGGTAGAATTTATGAGTATCAAATCTTAAAATAACTTCATACTGCTTTTCATTATTTGTCCTCTAGAACTAGCTTTTATTTTTCAATTAGCAGTCTGTCCTGTTCTTTGAAAATGTTGGGGGTTTTTTGTTCTCTAACGTCCGGTTTTGCAAAGGAGGGTTTATATTAAAGGAAAAAGCTAAAAATGAACAGTGCTTCTGTGTGGGGAGATAACACACCAAAAGCATAGTCTATATTTTGGACGCTACACTCACCATTCCCTGCTCGTACCCATATTGATACTTAACTTGAAAAACTTCACCAGAGAGGGAACTTACTACAATCTGTCCTTTGTTATTCCAGAATAGTAGCTATGATGATATGTGGGTAGTAGATAAATTCCTAAAACCAAAGTATACAGTATGTCACAACTGTAAAAGGTACTGGAGGTATGCTTGTGTTACTGTTACAGAGCCTAGCCATAATTTCATTACTCTCAAAACTAGCAGTGATACTGTGGGGTTCAGAGGGAGCAAGATGGGCGGTTGGGAGGGCTGTTTGGCTCTTTAAGTCTGCAACAAGGCTTTGAACGATTGTGTGCTTCTGCAGAGGCACGTTACCCATCTGCTTTGTATATTTCCTGGGTCCTAATAGTGCCCAGTGAGTATGTAGTAGGACTTGTGTATTTCTCTTCAGTTAAATATAGACCTGTCGGACGTTCACAGGGCAGTATTGCATAGCCAGGTAATTGTAATTAAGAACAACTACTTTTCTTCTCCCTTTACTTCCCTGTTCCGTTTGTCACGTTGATCATTTTTCGCTAAAAGTAAACTGACAACTCTTTGCTTTCTTTTTGCGCCCCTCCCCCCCTTTTTTCCTTTTTGGTTTTTTACACTTGTATGCGTGGAAAGCATCAAATTTTCTTTGGTACTGCTTCTGGAGCACAGTGCTGTCTTGCAGTTCAGTAATTATGGGTTGTGACCTTTCTGTAATGTTTTTGATGACAATCCTGTTCAGTCGTAAGTGTTTTGCAGTTTCTGCTTTCAAAGCTCAATCATGGGATTTGTTTTGAAGTGTAAATATGTATTTTTTTTCAGGAAAACAGAAAAGGAATGCATGAATTTTAGAGCAAAATCTCAATAGAGCCATGTTAATTTATAATTAAGGTGAGCAGAGCAGCAATAGCTGCTAAAGATAGGTCTCTTCTCTAGTTACTGCTCATCCTATTGCTTTTAAAACTCATCTCACAATAACTGGCATGGATTTTTTTCCCTTAACAAATGTTTTGCAGTCAAATACTTGTTTGTATGTGATTGGAATAACATGGTTGCGTGGATCTTTAGGAAATGGTCATGTCCACCTTGAAACATCAAGGTAATTTGGGTATGCAGTGTGTTAATCATCAGTGTTAACATTGCTGTGAAAGTCAAAGTTCATGTTTTATACGTTGTCTGAAGCATGGTTTCTCAAATAGCGCTTCCCGTAACACTACCCCGACTTATTAATCTCATATTGTGGTGAAGTCACCATGGTGCAGAAAGTAAGACAGTTCTTCAGGTGCTAGTTTGGCCCAGATTTTGATGTCTGAGATCTCAGTAGTTTTAGATGCATGAAAGGGTTCTGGTAGGTGAGTTCGTTCATTCCAGATTATTTTTGTGAACTCCGGTAAGTTCTGTTGCTTGTGACATGAAGCACTGAATGGGACTTATTCTATAAAAGTGATGGATGGCAATATGCTGGTTTTCAGTTTAATTTCTATAATGGATATATTTTAGTCTAAATATGCAGTGTTACCCAAGCAGTGAGCACCCCTAAAGTTTTCACATGACCTAAAATCAGCATTAATTCTTACACATTTTCATGTGTAAAGTGGTAATACACCATGCCCTTTGACTTGTGTCTCTGCATCTGTAAGCAGTGACTAGCAAAAGTAAAAAGGTGGCTGCTTATTGATGCACTGCTCCTGAAATGCCTGTAGATGAGACTGCTCATCCGCATGCAGGGATTAAAACCAGTTTCCACTAAGCTCGATGTTATGTCATTCCTGCTATAAAAAAAGAGAACTACCTGTACTAAATTTCACTGTGAGGAATGCTAGTTTTGAGCATGCATCAAAAAATAAGTAAGGAGTTAATAATTCTTGTTAGCAGCTTGTTTTCAGTTTGGTCTGTACTCTGGCAACTCAGGTACTGGGCTGACTTACATCTGTGTTAAGTACAGTTCTCTCTTTGCGCTGTTCAACCATAAAGAGGCACATCATTTAAGTGAGACTCATCTTCAGATAAATTGCATTTTTGCGTAACCTAATGCAAGTCACTGACTATAGCAGTAGTCACTTGACTCTTGTAATCATTCAAGAGATAATCCAGCTCTGCTTATTCCAAGTGGTAGGAAAAAAAATCAGTACCTAAAATTTTAAATGACTTTCAGTTTTGAAGCATTATTCTGCCATCATAACTTCTAAATATGTACCAGAAAATTAAGGAAATTAGTTTGTCTCATCACATGAAGTTAGGAGCCAATAATTTTTTTAAACCTAGTCTGTCGAATCATAGATGGTTGAGTTTAGGAACACCATATTTTGCAAGCTCTACACTGACAATCAGACAAAGAGTAAACAATCAGTAAATCTCTGTGCTGACCAAAGATAATTTTACTCTTTATTTCCAAAGCTGTTGATGACACCGATAGTCTATCTTAAATTGGTATATAGGAATCAGACAGTGAAAATATTTAGTGAGGCCTTGTTTGTGTCTTGTGGTACATTTGGCAGAGAAAACAGCTCCAGTGGCAGTTAATTTAGATTTTTAAAACAATCAGTGTCCTCTTTAATGGTAAAGTTCAATGACTTTCAAGACCCTCCTCAAGGTGCAGCACTTCCATGTGATAGGCCTCAGGGCACCATTTGGTCTTCTTTCCTCTTTTCCATACTTTTCACACTTCTTTCCTTGCTCTTTAGGTTGGTTTTGGGTTGTTTTTCCTTTTTGCTCTTTAGGCTTTCAGTCTGAGGATCTGAAGTCACCTAAATTGACAGAAGTTTGCTCTTAAACAAAAAAAAAAACCCAGGTAGTACCACAAAAATTATATGTAATAAGGGAGGTTCATAATTGTTTCCAGGTGTGACTTTTCTGAGAAATGTGGTGATATGAATTATGGTTCAGAATAAATATTTATTATCCTTTTATAGGTGGGACAAGTCTTCAATGTCAGTTACTGTATTGCTTCTCCATCCTGATATTTCTCCTTCCTTGCTACAGATGTCAACATGATGAGTGTTTCTTTCCTTATGCTAAGTGGTTTTCAACTGAAGAGTTTGGTATCATACAATTCCTAAACAAGAACTTGAGTCTGACTTTGGGGTTTTTAGCCTTGCTGACTGTTGTAGGTAGCACAGCTTCAGTGGGCATTCAAGAGAGGTCCTGAAAATCAAGAAGGAGATTAACATTAGGTAGGATGGGTGATATAGCAGATCTTTTCCATATTTAAAATGTGTATTGTGTTAGTGCTGTACAAGTGCATTCACATTTGCCCCAAAAAATTACAAACTAGAACAATATGAGAAAGAGAGCTTTAATATATAATAATGTGTTCTGCTTTTAGTCTCCAAGGTCTCCATGCTTCAGTTTAGAGTTTGTGTTTGCTTTTCCTATCCAATGGATTTGCTTTATAATTCAGGAACTATTCTCTTTTTTTATTTTTTGTCCCCTCCCAATTTCTACATTAATCTGGCACAATCAGACTATTTATTTGTATTATTTCCATCACTTAAATAAAGGCCCAGAAGCTTATTTTCTGTCATCTCTATGGCATTTTTGTTTCACTGCCTGGAACATAGTAACCAGGTCTCATAATACACAAGGTAGGACACACTCTGATCCACTTTTCTCTGTGTCTTTTTAGCTCTGCAGAATCAGTAGGGAAACGAGCAATAAATGAGCAAGAAAGTGATCCTTCTGTAGTAAGTTTTCAGGATGGAGTAAGCTGAATTAATCAGGTACTATGAAGTTGTTTTAGACTTCCAAGTTTTGTAGCTATGTCAGGACTTCACACCTAAAATTCACGTGTGTGCATTTTAGCTGGAATATATGTGAAACGTTAATAAATAATACATAGCTGAGCATTTGTAGGGTGGCAGTTGCTGTTGTGCTTCACACAGCTAAGGTGCTGGAAGTATTGCAATGATACAACTCGTGTTCTGCAGCCAGTGAGTTTGCCTGGCGTTGGGGGCTATGTTGTTCCCTTGCTGGTTTCACACTCTTGCCTGGTGGTCTTCCTCCTTGGTCTTCAGGCATCCAGCTGATACAAGCTGTAAAGTTCTGACTTGCAGTCCTTTGGTACCACCAGCTTCATGGCACACTCAGCAGAGATCTTGAACTTCCATTGGTTTTTTAACCAGCATTTTTTTTCTCCTGTGACGTCAGACAACTGAAAGCAGCGATTTGAAAAAAACTAGGCCACTCAGGTTTCTATATATAGTAGCTCTTAGATCCCAAGAAAGCCAGTACTCTCATCTAGTCTGTTTTTAGCTGTCAGTATAAATTAATATTAACAGAGTTGGTCTTAAGTAGAATTTTAAGTGCCTTCATGATTATTTTTTTTCTGCTTGCTATTTCCATCTTTTTTTCTCTTTTTGCATTGTTCTTTCAATTAAAAACAGTTGTCTGTTTTTTCAGCCTCTTTGCTTTCCTTTATACTAATGATGAGTTGACCTTCAGCAAAGTGAATTGTGGTTATCATATTACTGAGAAGCACCTGACTTGCATCAAAATCAGGCTGGTCTGGTGTCAAGCAGGGGGACTAGTTTCAGCTTGGAGGTTCTGTGCACACCATTTCTCATAAATTAAACACAAGGATCTCCATATATTGAAGTTACTAGATTTTTTTTTTTAATGAAGCCAAATAATTTTTTATTGACAGCATGAGGAGGGGATTAAAGAAGGCGCCAATGATAGAGCAGGAAAGGCAGAGTATAACTGTATGGCAGATGTTAGAAGAGTTTATGAAGTTAACTGCTTAAGTTGTAGATATTTATTCATAAAATAACATTGTTTTTATATACAGCAGAAAAGGTAGGGCAAGAAATAGTTTTCACAGAGGGTTTATGAATATAGTTTTATTTGTTAGATTTTGGTGACACACACCCCCCCCAGAAAATACTGGTCTGTTTCTCCAGAAATGCCACCTGAGTGTTCACAGATGCAAAAGTTGAGACCATGCAGCAAAACGCTATAGTTTCAGTTTGCTGAGAAGTGGTGGAACAGGTTCCTCTTACAGGAGAGTTACAACCATCCTCTTGTCCTGCTGGCTTGATAAGAGTGAGACCTAAAAATATTCTTTTGTAGCACAGGATCGTTGCATGGAGAAGAAAGGGGTCATTGATCTACTTTATTCACATTCTTCATATTATGCAGCCAGTTGAAAAAAAATTATGCTTTCCATATGCACAGAGCAATACAATTCGCATTCATGAGGGTAGAATTGGGAATGTACTTCAGAATCTTGCATTTCATTTAAGCGTCCTTTGATTCACTATGTGCTTCTTAATTCATTTGTATATGTATGCCATTTTCACTCACAAGTGATTGAAATAAAGGAAGGAGGGGTTTGAGAGCAGCAGCTTTGTACACGGAGTATGTTTTTCTCCGTAGTGACAGGCTTCCCAGGTGATGAGAGGCAGGTGCCCCAGTCTATGTCTCGGTCCTGTAGCCGTGCAGTGGGATTCAGAGCAGCTCCCAGCTTCTCGCACACGTGAAGAATCCTGCCTCTCCCTGTGTGGCTCTGGGGGGTTGGCCTAGGGAGCAGCTCTGTAAACACCTCACGCCCTGGAAGACTAGCAAGTAATTATTGTTAGAAAATCTGAGATCTTCAGTTAAAATGTGTTCGAGATCCAAAACATTGCTGTAAAGTTGCAGGTGGCTACCCTTTAAACTCTAAAAGCTTAACAGTGTCTCACTGACGGATGCTCAAAGGCTAGTTTGCACTTTTTTTTTTATCTGTTCATTACTAATTACTGGCTCTACATTTGGATTTTTCTAATGTTATTCCTAGATGTTTGCATTTGGTGGGATGTGAGTCTGTAACCTGACCACATAATTATAGATGCTAAATTTTCAGCTGAATAAACTTCTGATTTTTGGCACGGACTAATACTTGCAGCTTTTGTCTGTTTGTTTAATGAGCTAGTCTTACCTATGTGCTGTCTGTTGCTGGCACAGAAGGTCAGAGCCTGGCAATTCCATATCAGTCTGCTTGGGCCCTTTTTCTCTTGCATATAAGCACAGTTAGCATTATGGTGTCTAAGTGAAGTTCATATGGCAGGCAACCCCCACATATGGTGCATTGTCACTAAAAATATGTCTTGAGAATGCTCATTGGAGTGGCTACCAGCACACAGTCATTTCCTACCTACTGTGCAACCTTCCCTCAAAACATAACTGATTTTTCTTTCATTAGTAGTTCACTGTGTATACCTAATAACATAGTTTCCTGTAACTGTTTTAGGTGATCTGCCTTGTCAAGAGGCAGATCAGCTTTTTAATCACTGAATTAAGTCTTTGGTACCTTGTAGAATTATTCTGTTAATCTGTATGTAAAAAACTAGAAGACTGTAGCTTCTGCAGTACAGGTTCTGCACATGTATCCAGGAGGAGCGGCAGTGTTTCAGTAAATCTCTCTCTTTCAGGTCACTGTCATGAGAAAAATCCAGATGGCAGTCATGACAAGGAGAAATACTTTGATGACCACCATGAGTCAGTTACAGCTGTGGCAGACACAGACTCTGAGGGAGGTACAGAAGATCGAGAAGTCCTTACTCAGAGTTCAGCAAGGGATCCCTCCTTCTTGAGGCTGGAAAGTAAGTCATCCTTACAAAATTAATGCTGGCAAATGAATTGGTTTCTAGATTTTTCAGAAGAGCTGTCTTCCTCCAAGAAGCTATGTTTCCCTCTCCCTCTATCTGTAAAGTGACAGGTAACCATTAAAAATGGTTTCATTCTGTTCACTGTTGTTCTTCTCCAAGCATAATATCAAAATGTGTTCAATAAAAAAAAAAAAAGATCAAGGTTTCGACATTTTCCAAGCTAAAGGATGTAGTTTCTTGCAAGAGTCTACAAACACATGTTCGTTGTACCTCAGTGAATTCTGTATCAGCTGTGCTAGACAGAAGGGAAGAAAAACAGTGTCTATGGTTAAGGAACAGAGAGCTTTATTCAGTGTTTAATGCACATTTGTAGAGAAAAGACACCACCTGCTTACTCCCTCAACAGGCAGAGTTCTGGTTTGGAAAGGGAACTGATGAAAGTGGTCTAGATGTGTTGATTTTTGAAGCAACAGTTGATGCTTATTTGCCACAGGGAAGTCTGCATTCTCCAGTTCCCCCCTCCATTTGCAGCGTGCAGTGACTAGTCAGTGATATTTGGTTTGTGTAAGTAGAAAAGTCAGGTCACAGAAAAAGATCATTTTTGTATGATATGTGGAAGCACCAGGAAAAGAATCTTTGAAGTTTTTATGGTATTTCCTCTTAGACACAGTCACTGCAGAAAGTAATGGTTCAGAAGGAATGGAGGGTTTAGAAGATGAACAGATGTCTGAAGAGATGCTGGCTTTGGTGGATGAGTTTGAAAACTCTTGGCCTCAGGAAGCTTTTGAAGGGGCACTGGAGGTAAAAGGTCGTCGGATGGACTTGCAGGGAATCCGGGTCCTAAAGAAGGGATCTCAGGATGGACTGGCTAGCTCCTGTTTTGGGGACTGCGGTGATGATGATGAGGCTGAATGGGTAAGTTTGGATGAGTTTACTTCAGTCTTGTACCAACCTACTATTGTGGAGGAGGGAAAGATGAGAACAGTTCGGGGGTTTAACACTGGAATATACATAGGAACTTCCCCTGTGGGCCTAAAAGAGCTGATTCATGGCTTGTGTGAAATGAACACAATTGAAGTAATTTCAATCCATCTTCCAAAGGAAAGGCCTCTGCATCACTAAAACTGATATAAGTCTCAGCAGCAGCAAGAGCTTAGGTGTTGAATGATGCCAAGTGCCTTCAGACTTCTTGCTCACAGTTACAAAGGAGAAAAGTTTCTAACCAGAAGTTCCTGTTAGCATGAAAACAATGAAATATCTGTTGTCATCATGTTACAAACAAAATATATAATGAAAAATGCCTTTTAGTTCTCCAGCACTTAAAGTGGTTTTCTCCTATGTTGGAAGTTGAAGTTGTGTACATTGTTTGCATGGTGTGATGCAGTGAAAGTGAGCAGGCTCAGAGAATGGATTGAGATGTGGAGGGGGAGAGAGAGAGGGAAAGATCTCATGTGTAACACCTTTGAAATTGAATATTTGGGCTAAAATAGTGTATTGGAGCTGATAAAGTTCATGGTGTGTCTTACCGTTAACCTTGCTAATACTGTTCTTTTGGTAGATCACTTTTCAGGTCAAACGTTTAAAGAAACCAAAAGCTGAAAGCTTGGATTTCCAGGAGCCAGTTGGGAGAAACGGAGAAGAAGGGACTAATGTAGAAAATGAAAACTTTTACCAAACTGCCCTGGAGATCAGTGGACCAAAGATACCTTCTCCTGGACCAATAGGTAACCTGCTTCTAGAGAAAGCAAGTCATTTGCAACTTTTTGTATTACTATGGTTTATTTCCTTTGCAGCTTTTATATTACACTGGTTTATTACCATAACTATGCACCACAAAGACTACGTAGTGAAATATACCTTCTATATGAGTACATGGAAAAATTAGAAATCTCTTCCATCTGCACTTTCTTCATGAATTGCAGCATAACTTTTTCTGCTGAATGAAAACTTTCTAGTTAATTCCCAGAACTTTTGGGGATGAGGTGGTAAGAGTAGAGAATGAAAGAGGTAGATATTGTGAGTAAAAGAGGGAGGGAGTTTTAATGATCTTTTTTTTTCAAACTGGGCAGAGAAGTTAATCAGATGAGACACACCCCTTCTGGGACAAATACAGGATGAGAGCTTGAATTGATTACTGATTAAACATAGGACACACAACTCAAAAACAAAAAGCAGAAAGCATGGTCTAATAAAAATAAATTTTAAAAAAAATTAAGTGTTCTGCTGTATTTGGTTTGGCGATATTGTGAGACCTTAGAGACTGTCTTCCGGAAGACTGGAGGTACAGAAGAGTAGAGTTTTGCACCAGCATAGATGAGGAGGCTTGGAGAGAGAGGTGGAGTTTTTGCTCATTAACTAACATGAACTGGAGAGTGGTCTGTTAATATGGTGCAAGCTAGTTCCACTGGTGCATTCAGGTATACAGAACTGATGAGCCTGTGGTTGCTTGGGATGAAATTTAGAGCTGCTGGAACGTAATGATGACAGAGAACCAAAGTAATTGGCCTCCATACTTTTGGTCTTATCTTGATTTCATTGGAGCTAAAATCTTTGTTGTAGGGCTGATATGTAAGCAAAGATGTGTTCTCCAATGCGTTTTAGTCCTTGACGATTTGATGACTTGGCAAGTGATTTCATATTTTTGAAGGCTGTTACATTAAATCTTTAACAAGATCCTTTTTTTTAGCAACTGATCAATATAAGTGAATTAAATATTTAAATAGCAGGGAGGGATTACATGAAAACAGACTATCGTTCTAACAGACAGCACACACCTGTCCTTTCCTCGATTTATCTTCTCTCTCCTGAGCTACTTTTGTGCCTTTATTACATAGCATCCCTCGATTGTAAAGCAGTTATATTCCTAACGCTCTGTGAGGCAGGGTCTGCTGACATCCTCTTCGCAAGAACTAAATCATCAAAAGTTTCAGTAGCGTATTGGAGGTCACCTGAGGAGTTCCTGGTAGAAAAGGAAAATGACATTAGCTGTCCTGTGTTTGACTAGTTCTCTGACTACTGAACTCTGTGCAGTGTTTCCATACCTCTTGCTATCTTTCACCGTTCATGCAAATAAGAACTCACAAGCAGATAGTTCACAGTGGTGGTGATGAGAACTGATCATTCCCCACTGCAGTTTCCTAGTGTTTCTTGAAATTAACTTTCCTTTAATCAGAATACTTTACAAAAGACATGGTATCGCAGACTTCATCGTTATTTTGCAAAATTATGGTGAAGTGGTTTACTATACCTTGGATGGGAAATAGGATTTGCATCCAAATGGGCAAAATTTCAGGTAACTAGAGATAAATACTGAAATACTGCCAACGTAGCTGGTGCAATAGACTGGCACGTTGTTAAACTTGGCTTCCCACTGTGCAAATTTACGGCTACAATGATTTTTTTTCTTATGTTCCAAACAGTTCAGATGTTTATGATATGAGAGGAAAATGTTTCCTAACAGTTAACACAAGCTGGGTTCCTAGGACGTGGTACAATATCCATGAAATGCAAGGGAGAGATTTCAGTAGGCTTTGGTTCAAACTTGAAGATCAGGTTCTTGTTTTTCCCAGTGATTCCTTTGTTAACATAAAGCAAGTTATTTAACCTTTCCCTGCCTCGGTTAACTTCTCTGCGAAATGGGAGGGCTGAAGTGTAATTGCTTAATAGTTTCAGAAATGTTGCCATCTTCAGTGTGAGAATGCAGTAAAAGCCACTGTCTGTCTTAAACAATATTCATTGAAAAGAAACGGCAGTATTTTTCACTTGGGATTGTCAGAAGATGGAGCAATCAACTTTTATTAGGTTTTACTGTAGCTGTAGAACATAAATGGTGACTCACTTATGAACTTTCTTTAAGGACATTTAAGTAGAGACATTGCCTGTAAACAAGAGTGAGGATTGTTCTTAATCTGTAGCTATTGAAAAAGTGTAATGAAACAGGTTTTAAAACTCCACCTCCTAATCTGTCATGTGTAGGATCCAGTTCCGTCTTTGGATCCCACAAGTTCCATTCAGTTCAGGAGTGTTCTTAAATCTGGCTGCAGGACCTTGACTTTTATAATGTAAGGAATGTATCCACTGGCATAAAGTATTTTGTAAATCATTGTACTGAAGTAGGATATCTTTCTGCTTCAAGTTTCTTCTTTTTTTTTTTTTTTCTTTTTCTCCTTTCTCAAGGAAAAAGGCGTGACTATCGTAGCCTTGGCTGGCCAAGTCCTGATGAATGCCTGAAACTCCGTAGGGTAGAGCTTACAACTGTAGCCAGCACATGGCTTGCTGTTTCTGCTAAAAGCATTGAGTAAGTATTTTGTATATGAACCTTAAATAAGTTACTCGCACAAAAGGTGACAGTTACATTGCCTTCAGTGTGCATAAACTGAAGATTTTAGTATTCTTTAAAGAAAGAACTGCCAGGATTTCAAAGAAGTTTGAAAGCATTTTGTGGTATTTCATCAATAGATTTGCAAAGAAAAGTGCAAGTGCAGATGGAAGATCCAGTTTCTCTTGCTTTTTGGGCTACTCCAATGAGATTCTGACAGGTTCTGGGCAGTTTACACTCACTAGAGAACTTTGTGATAACTCTTCTGTTTTCTTCTCCTGACTGATTCAACTTGTTTTCCGACCTTTGTAGCATTACAGAACACATTGATTTTGCCACACAGCTGCAAGAACCAGCCATGGAGCCCCTTTGTAACCCAAATCTACCAGCCAGTATGCATACTTTGGACCACCTGCAAGGTGTCTCTAGTCGAGCCAGCTTGCATTACACTGGGGAAAGTCAACTGAAAGAGGTATGTCAGAGTTGAAGCCTGTCACACAAGAATGGCCATACCATGGCAGATTCAAGGCGCATGTAGCTCAGTGGCCTTCAGTGAGTGAATGCCTGGATAAAACTGTAAGAACAGTGCAAGCTGACAGTGATATTTTACCAGAATGTTTTCCCAGCCATCTACAATCTGGCCTGAGGCAAATCTTAAAACACTGTTAGTGTCTTTGTATTTATAGCTTTTGGTGGATGAATTAGTAAAAGAAAAGTCAAAATGACCATACGTAAACTTGTAGCATTCTTAGTATTCAGAGCCATGAAGTTATAACACTGTGACAATACAGATAGTATTAACTCAAGATAGACAGTGATGTTTGAATTGGAACAGGTTATAGTGTTTGTAAAAGGCTGGGGAAAAAAGCAACCAACAATTGAGGGGCATCTCTTACCAGGTTCCAGCATCTAAGCACATGTTCTTCCTCTTCCACAGGTGCTACAGAATCTTGGCAAAGACCAGTACTCACCACAGTCATTAGAACAAGTTGGTACTCGAATAGCCAAAGCTTTGGAAAAGGTACGTGTAAATGAGGAAAAAGAGAAGCCTAGGCTTACCGCTTATGACTGACATAGTGGTCAATCTGGTCTCGAACTGTTTGTCTGAAATTCCACTCAAGGAACGTATTAGTACTTGGACTAGGGATTTGTGTCTATTCAGCATCTGTAATGCCCTCACAGGTATTTTGTTGAGCTATATCCTGTGCTTACGCTGTCAAGTCTTCTTGCACATCTCTCTACTGAAACTTAAGCTTGTCAAATTTCCCAATGTTTCCAGCCCTGTAGTGAGCAGTATTGTTGGTTGTTGATATATATTAAATTATTTCAACAGTTCTCAGCACTCCTCTTTCTTTTTGTGCTACGTTGACTTGGAGCTTATGGAAAGTTGAGTTAAGCCATGCCTCAAGTCTCCAGTCGCATTCCTGCCACGCAGCGGTCAGACAGCTGACAGACAGGGGCTTCCTCTCTTCTCTGCCTACTTCCTTTTACCTTACGCAGTGTTGGGCTGAAGTGTCAGATGCGTTCAGGCAGAGGTGTAGCACCATGTGCAAGGCTGCAGTCCCTGTTCTCAGAGAAAAACGAGCTTCCTAACTAAATTAAGGCTGCTAAGGACCTCAGCAGAGGGTCTTAGCAGGTGGTGATTAGGGACATAATTTTCCCAGGATTTGCAAGGTAAGTAAAGATGCAGGGATTGTTGTTGTTTTATGTTTAGAGCTAGTGGGGAGGACATCCCAAACTACCACAGAAAAGAGGGCCTAGCCAAAACAGTTTGGTGCCCCTAGCCATCTGAGGAACTTACTGTGCTTTGAAACTAAAGCCAATATAGCTTTGTCATTTCCAGAAAGAAAAGATGTTACTCTTATGCTCATTTTACAAGATGGGGTTTTTTTTCATTTTAGATAGTATACTAACTTTTTCTCTTACATGTTGCAGTTCCCCCTGCAGACAGCAAGCTTTATCCAAATAAGCTCAAAATTTAGTGCAGAAACAGAAATCTCAGTAAAGCTAGCTGCATTGGAAATAAAATGCAGTTCTTCTGTCTACCAGTCTCATTCAGTATTCACAAGAGCTAATCAAACAAATCAAGATGGCTACTTATCTAATTGCATATGTGAGCATAAACATTCATTTACTGTATCTGAGTCCACAGAATTCAAGCACATAGTATTTTCCTTTCTAACACGTGACATGTGAGTCAGCCAGCTAGAGGCACCAAACTTAATTAGCTAGACTTGTCAGGCTTCTGAGTTGCATCCCAGAGCATCCTTTCTCTTTCCAGTGACTACAGAGAGCCTACGAGTCCAGTCAACTAACTTAACTAAACTTTTTGCTTTATGTTGAGTAATGCATGTATACATCTAGATGCGTCTCAGCATCAGACAGCAGGTTAGAAGCTGTTGCTGCTGCTGAAACTAGTGCTGCTGTTTAAAGCTATTTAGCTGCTATTCCTTCCTTAAGAAAATTGTGTTGCATTTGGAATTCATGTTTCATTTGGCAATCTCATTTACCTGGGTAAGTAACACCCTCTACCTCAATATATCAAATAAATTGAAAGAGTTAAAGACAGGAAGACTGTTCACTACAGGTGTTTACATGACTGGTTTTTATGTTGTTCTTTTGCCAGAATCAGACTTCATGGGTCCTCTCTAGCATGGCAGCTCTTTACTGGCGAGTGAAGGGCCAAGGAAAGAAGGCAATTGATTGCTTACGGCAAGCATTGCACTATGCACCCCATCACATGAAGGTGTGTACTCAAGTGTCCGCTACTCAGATGAAATAATGTCTTGCTTGTCACAATACAGCTTTCACAGACTAATAAGGCCAACACCGTGTGTATCAAGTGTCTATAATGTATTAGATATTAGCTAGTTGTGGTGAAACTTCAAGACTTTCACCACCTGTTTAGTGTGGACTGTCTTTTTTTAAAAAATAATTTTAAAAAAAAAAAGACAACTGCGAAAGAGATTGAGTGGAATTTCCTGCAGTTCAGTGTGTTTGACACCTCTGTGGGCAATGCAGGCTTGAACTTTCCCGTTACGTAGGACTTTGAATGTTCATCAGCCTTTGTCTGGACAAGTCTTCTAACCTAAGATGTGGGGAGTATATCTTCTGATTATGCTTTCAAAGGGAGAGTTTATTTTCTGGTTGTGCTTTTAAAGAGCTGAGGAGGTGATATCTAAAGGAATAATTTAAATGCTTACATTTTAAGCGTATGGGCTGTGAATCTCAGCTGGACACTAGTGCCTGACTTTGTGCAGCAGTTCTCAAAAAAAAAAGGCAGTACTTTGGACATAATCTTCTGTTTTGTGTTTTAGTTGACTAAAGTGCCTTATACCCTTCACCTTGCCACATGCTGTGCTGAGCATTATAATGTCTATTCTTAAACACCAAGCTCCCCCTTGCAAACTCATAAATGCAATATAGGCTCCTCACACAACATTGCAGATTTCACTTTGGGACGTGAGCAACAAATTGTGCAGCGTTGTGCTGTGTGTACTCCTTTTTGAATCTTGGTCTTAAATCCTTCTCTAAAAATCGTGAGACAAAGTAATTTACACTCTCAGGATATTATTAGTAGGATTTAGCCATTATCAGTAGAAATGCACATCCCCACTGCACATCCTATATATTTATGTCCCCTATAATTCCGTCTCTTTGCATTTGTCATTTTAAAACAAGGTTGGAACCAAGATCTAACGTAACAAGCTCTTGTTTATTTTCCTGTCTTTCTATCTAACTGGGAATGGTTCTTCAGAAATGGAGCCTTTAGCTGTGTGACTTGTAAGGGTCAGAGTATGGATTGGAAACTACAATTTGGCAAGATTATGGGGTAGTAATGCTGTTTTCTAGATATGTGATATAAAGTTGCTTGAGACTGGCTGACTGTCCAAATTTGTGCCTTGTTTTTGTCCTCCGTACTGAAGCTACCTTCAGAGAAAGCTTTTGTTGTAAAGATACAGCTGCAACTTGAATTAAGTGAGAGTTGGCACTGAATTAACAGCTACTTAGTGGGTTGGGTTTTTTTATCCTCCTCTTCGGTTTTATGCACTCCAGCTACTTTCTCTTGCCTTTTCTTATGTAAATAAAAGGTAATTAATTTTCCTGTGGGCTGCTTTTGTGATTCTGACTTCCATAATATCTGCTTTGCAAACATGAATGACTTATCCACCAAAGATATTCCTTGCGTTGTGGAGGTCAAGGATGCAGGGATCAAATACATCCAGAATTTTTTATTGTCCTGTTGAGGGCACCTAAGACTTAATACTAAGCAGTATTTTGTCCTTTGAAGGTGTAAAGCTCAGCTCCCAGAGAGTCTGTTATGGCTGTTAGGGCTCAACAGTTTTGTCAGTCAAACAAGGTCACAAGTCTGGAAATACAGGAAATAAAAAATGTACCATCAGTGACTAGCTGAGAAAACTGTATTTATAGCTGTTATCCAGCATCGTATAGGAATTCTGTGGCAGAGGCAGGATAAAAATGGTGCATCAGTTGTAGTAATGGTTAGACCCTTTTTTTCACTTCCCTGCTGTCCCCTCTTGTTCATATTTCTTCCCCTTTTATGCAAGAGCTGAAGGAGGATGGTCAAACAAAACAGCTTCTCTTGTCTCTGAGAATGCATCTCATCTTTGGGGAGAAAACTAGTGCAAGAGCATCTGAAAAACAAATGTACATACTAGGACACTTAAGTGAGTTAATTTTTGAGTTGTTTGTCTATGCAACACTGTGTTTGTCACTATTGTGAGCAGATGTGTGTATGTGAGGGTTTTTATAACTCAGGTCCAAATGCCCTTTTACAGTAAAATAGGTCTGGCTTATCACTTTCAAAGTCACCAGATAGTGAAGTGGGTAGTAACCCAAGTGAGAGTGGCCAGGTGGTGGAGTCTTCTGTTTGTCTTGCTGATCCTGAGACAGTTTCAATGGAAAGAACCTCACTGTTTATTGCTTGCTTTTCTCTTCCAGGATGTACCACTAATAAGCCTAGCAAACATCTTCCACAACGCAAAACTCTGGAATGATGCCATCATTGTGGCTACCATGGCAGTGGAAATAGCGCCACACTTTGTGGTTAATCATTTCACACTGGCAAATGTCTACGTAGCAATGGTGAGTGTGCTGTCACCCAGTTATGTCTGTCTTTGGTACAGTATGTATATAAAAATCTTATTCTCACAAATAATTTTGAAGGAGCAGCGTTCAAAAAATTGGGGTAGGATCAACAAGAGGGAATATTTTTTGAATGCCAGAACTCTTATTACTCATTTTACTCTTATTACTCATGTAGTACTTGAAGGCCAGCATTTTTATAAGCTGACTTCAGAATGCTGTCTGCAAAGCTTTGTTAAGACAGTAGCAAACAATTGATAATTTGGGTTGGCTGCCCATCTAAACACTCGGTATTTTTATAATACTGGTAAATTAATGATAAATTGGGTCTCTATCCTGAAGAGCTGAGCTTAACATAATAAATAAAACCCAGTTTACGGTTGTGGTGAACAAACACAAGGAAAGTTTAATTTCAGTATCTGGATTATCAACACCCAAAATAATTTACAGATTGAACTCAAATTCCTTCATACTGTATATACTCTAATCTGCAATTTAGCTTTGAGTGCTTACTCTGAACACAAAATGTTCATTCCTTTTATCTTATTAATGCTGGATTTGTTCTTGTGTGTTTCATCCTTATCTTTAACAGGGCCACTACATCTGAAGGGTAAAAGAGGCACCATTAAATTGAGACATAGTTGATATATATGTCTGTGTCAAAAGTATTTTCAATTACACATGTTACTATGTATCCCTGCCAGTTTTCATCACTTATCATAGATTTGTCCTTAATGTTTTGCTCCTGTGTTTGGGGGGATCATGGAGATAACAGGGCAAGTTGAGCAGGTAATCATGTATTATGGCTATCAGGGTTGAGAAGAGTTGAAATGTGCAGTGCTGTCAAACACGCAGTGGAAACAAACCAAAGAAAGGCATGACTTTGTTCTATTAAGGTATTACTTCTGACAGTTGTTTGAAAGAAGTGAAGTAGAAGTCTGATGCTTGAGTTGCCATTGTCTTTTTAAAGTTAGCACAGTGCCTAAGGATAACTTCATTCTCCCTGGATCTGAGAGATTTCTCAATGAAGCCCCATATTCGCTATAAGAAACGATTGTAGCAACAGGACAAAATTTATCTTTTGGATCAAATTATACGAACATAAAGACAAGTTAGTTTATTTACGTCACAGTTAACCTGCTGTATTTGAGACCTGACTCTGACCAACAGGTTGTAGAAGATGTCATGCTAATTAATAGTATAGCATTATAGAGGCCAACTTTCCTTTATTTGCAAAACTTTTCAGTAAGGTACGCTTTTTTTTTCAGCAAAGTTGATGTCTTTGCATTGTCCAAGATGTAAAGCTTTGATCTATTTAAATTCTGAGTGAAATCTGGTTTTTAAAGTTACTTTTACAGCAAGAATGCTAAGATCTACTATTAAAAGGCGAGAACAGTGGTCAGTAATGCCTAGCAGTGATTTGACTCCCTTCCATGGATTATGCAGAACTGGGTCATTAGCCCAAGAAAATATCAGTTATTTGGAGGAGAGGGGGGAAAAAAAAATCCTAAACCACAAGCAATTGGTTCAGTTACATTTGTGCATACCATACTACTCAACTACTTAGGACAGGAAAGGCATAGAAAATGTGTTTAGTGTTTTTAGGATCTAACTCTTTGCAATCTTCTTTTTTTCTTTACAGGAAGAGTTTGAAAAGGCAATGAAATGGTATGAGTCAACACTAAAACTTCAGCCGGAGTTTGCCCCAGCAAAGAATCGAATCCGCACCATCCAGTGTCATTTACTTATGAAAAAAGAGCGACGGTCTCCTTAGAGATCAGCATCTTTCTCTTTTTTTTAAAAATGTCATTACTCTCTATTCTGCTTTTAAGTGTGCTAAGATAAATTGATGAATCAAAATTTTTAACAAGACTTTTTAAAAGAGATGGGATTTGGATTGAGGGTTCTTTTTTTTTTTTTCCTCAAATATAGGAGCATCTTTGGAAAGTGTATTTCACAGACCATAATTTTAAAACATCCATGTAAATATTAAACCAAGAAACTTCCATGAGTCCATGACCACCTGTTATCAGGACCCAGGCACTGTTAGTTTTTCCTTAATGCTCAGATTGGCATCAGCATCCAAAATAACTTGCTTCATGTCTTATAATCTAAGGCAATGGAAATGCAAAGCACACACCCATACCAAAAAGTAAGAGATAATCAGCAATTCATCCATGTGAAACTCATGCTTTGTCCAGCCTTGTTCACTCCATACCACATTACCTGCTTTTTTGGAAGGAGAGGGACAGGATTTTAAATGTTTATAAAAAACATCAAGCATTTTTGGAATTGTTTATTTCCGTTGGGGGACGAGGAGGAAATGAGGAGGAGGGAACAGCAGGACACTAAAGTCAAAATGTTTTTTAATCATACTTGCAGGAAAAAAAATAGTAAAAATCCCAATAAGGTGTTTTATATTTGTCTATATATTCATAGCCCTCTGCCTCCTTGACTGCTTGACTTACTAATTCTTTGTTCACTGTATTTCTAGCCATTTCGGAATAAGGTGCAAGTTTATGCTCGCTCTGAGCCATACTTTCAGCTGCCGAGGAGGAGGAGGGAGGTGGTGTCAAGGTATCATCAGCAAATAAGTCAGGTGGAAGATTTCCAAATCAGTTCTCTCTTTGGTTGGTGGAGGACGTGATTCTCCAGACATCATTGTTGAATCAACAAGGGCACATATTTGAAATAAAATAAATTGTTTATGAACAAATCACAGCTTCTCCTCTGATGTGTGTGTCATGTGGCGTTCGCAGGAGTCTAGGCTTGGGGACCTACAGCCTTTCCTCAGGAGCAGACAGAGCTGGGAGGCAGGAAAGCCTTTAACACTCCTGATTAGACAATGATTTTCTGCATATCCGTGGAAAA
Source organism: Balearica regulorum gibbericeps (assembly GCF_011004875.1). Lineage (NCBI taxonomy): Eukaryota > Metazoa > Chordata > Aves > Gruiformes > Gruidae > Balearica > Balearica regulorum. The sequence goes on along the minus strand of NC_046188.1, from coordinate 46,235,894 downwards.
TTCCCTGCACCTCTGTGCCTGACTCCTTTTCTGTGCAGAAGGAAATAAGGGAAAGTTAACTAAATCAACTGTCTGTCATGTAACCTACCCTCCAGCTTCTAGTGTTAAACATCAGTGCTTCGTGATTCTTTTTAAAGAACTAACAATGTTTATGAACTTACTCTTCCCCCCCCAATTTTTCCTCTTTCAGTGATGCAAATTAAGAGCAAGTGTGGCAGTGGTGGAAACTGATGTCAAAGTAATTTTTTTTAATACTGTAACTTTTTACTTCATAAAAGGATCCTGGAATATTTTTATATATAATTGAAGATGAGCAGTTCTAATGCAGATTTTACCTCTGTTTTACTGCAAGTAATTTTTGTTCATCTAGAAAGCCTGACAGAGGTATGAGAAAGTGCTACTCTTGGGTAGATTTTTATTAAAAATGGGTGAATGTGTCAACAGAGCCAACAGCATGTCAAATTTTATTCCCTTCCCAAGGGTACTTGAAGGCTGGATGTTGTTGACCGGAGACAGGCGTAGCTGTATCTATATAAACTCCAAGAGGAAGATCACTTTCTGGAAGGTCTGATACACCACCGCTAGGACCGTGGACGGGGATAATGAATTGCAGAGATTTCTCACATGGAGGTGCGGGAGGGGAAACCAGTAAGGCAGGTACAAGTAAATGAAAGAAGTTCCATTTGAGCTAGAAAAAAGCACAAAGGCTTTTCCTTGAACTGAAGCAATGCACAGAGAAAGTATGCTTTTCTTCAGTTTCGTTGACTGATCTGCTTTACTTTTATAGTGGTTGATAAATACTTGGGACTCAAATATATTTGGTAAATCTTCCATTTTGTTGTGCTAGTTTTAAAATGTAATATGCAAAAACTTCTCTTGGTACAGAGGATCCACCTTACTACTTGGTTTCCTCATGTATCATATGGTCAAATCAAGTGATTGCCACATGCTGAACTCGCTTCTACTGCATCTGTGTCTCTGATGATGGGAGAGGCTGAGACTTAAGTGAAGAGTAAGATTGGTCCTTAAGAACCTAAAGCAGCAATACATGGAGCACAGATGGTCATCTTTGGCTTTGACAAAAGATGAAACTAAAATAGACTTTTTGTGTATCACCAAGGATTATTATGCTCATTGACAGCACTGATGGGCACTTAAAATTAGCCATTAATACTCATGGCAGTTTATATCTTGCTTACTGCAGTATTAATTTATTTTTTATTAAGAAACGCAGCAAGGCGCACTGTATACAGACATCACACAACAGGCAGGAACATGAAGTTTTGTGTGCATGACCATAACATAAATTGGTATCACCACCAAGGAGATAGCCGCTATTGCTGCTCTTGCTCTGTTTGCATTTCCAGAGAACTTACTTGCACCTTATGAATGGTTCTTGGAAACTGCAGTAGTCTGACTTCAAGTAATTTTTTTTCTCAATCTTGGTTAAGTACTTTAAGGGAATGTGTACTGTCTTACTCATAAAATTTGTATGTACAGCTCTTCATTTGCTACGTGGCTACTGTATGCTGTATCTGCCATACAACTAATTTTAAAATAGCCCATGCTTTCCTCTGAACTGTATTTTCAGAAATTTTAGGTAATTCCTCTAAGTGTACTGCATAAGCAGTACATAAACTGAAGCAGGGAAGCAAAAAGATTTACTTGAGAGCATGAACTTGACTACCACTAGCAACAGGGTGTGTGCCTTAAAGATCTTACCTGCTGATGACTCTGGGGGGGAATGCTGACTCCTGTCCTTGGAGAAGGTGAATGGAAGACTCTCTTCTCATCTCCATGTCTTCGTCCCTCCTGTATAAATGCAAAGAACAGTGGGTTTGAGTGGTGTGGCTGTGTTCAAATGTTAGTCAAAGAAAAACTAATGCTGATCTTATGACCAGAAGACAAATTGGGCAGCATGTTGAAAGGGAAGCCAGTGACTTTTATGGAGCAAAGGGGTAATTTTCTGCAGGATGAGCTAGATGTTTGAGGATGACATTCATCTCCTTCCATGTAAGTTTATTTTAAAATAGCTAAGGTAGTTGTCTAGGCTTTATCTTCAGTAAATGGAAAAGATTATTATCTTATCCCTCCATGTTGTAGAGCGTGACAGATTGTCTATTCCAACTGCCTGTTCCTTTCCATTGACTGTTGAGGTACCTTTGACCACCTGAACTTCAATATGGTTTCTAATAATGAGACTTCAACTCATTTCATATTGACTGGCTCTGCTAAACATATCACTAAAGTAAGCTAATTTAGGGATGACGGAACCATAGGTAAATGGCAAAATCTTCTTTTCTCCAAAAAAAGGGGTTTTTTCCTCAGTTGTTTTCAGAGCATACCCAGAATTGAAGTGTTTGATGGAGAAAAAAAGTCTCTGCTTGTTTGCAGATAGCAGCATGTCCTGACATCCAGGGGCTTTTAAGGGCAAAAACTGTGGGAAAAGAATCTCATATTTCTATCTATGGAGTGGTGTTTTTGTTTCACTGTTGATGGCATAGTTGTACTAGTCAGGGCAGCACTGATGTCATACAAAAAAGAAAACTCAAAAATACCATGTTGGCACCCAATGTGACCATAGCATCACATTCAAACAACAGATTTTACAATGCAATGGAGCCTGGGATCTTAATTTCCATCACCTGTGGACACCTTGCATCACCTATGATGGCCAATTTTTGTAACAGACTGAAAATATTAATCAGAAAAGTTTTCTGATGGAGATTACAACCTTCCTCACTCTCTAACACTCCCTCCTTCGTTCTTACAGGAAGAAGATTTAAAACAAACAAAAAACCCGTCATCTCTCCCTATTTGTATAATTGTATAATATAGCCAAAGATGCTATATTAGCTCTGTTGCAGTATTGTGATGCTTTTGCTTCTTGTGATTTTCAGTAGCCGCCATGAACTTGTCTGGCTAGCAATTTAGGACCTCCTGGGTTTAGACCTGCTTCATGAATAGTAACGTTCCTACCCTGTCCTCCTGCATGACAGGCATTTCCCCTCCTTGCTGTACCTCTCTTCCTCCCACATGTTGTCTGATGTCTTTTTAGAACATAGGGGTTTTTGGAGATGGAATCATTGCTGTTTATGTCTTTGTATGAGAAACAGTTGTAGTGCCAGAGAATACAAATAGTACCAACAAAAAATAAACACAACTGTTTGGAGACCTGTGAAATGGGGAGTAAGAAGGGTTTGATAGTCTGTATCAGCACTGAGAGAGTGAAAATGCTTTAGAAGAACTTCCCTTGGCACTCAGAAAAATGCAAGCTCCTCCTCTTCTGCAGAACTACTGGATGTTGTGTGACAGATTCAGGGTGGTCCACCTGTCTCAAGCATCATTTAGAGGTGTCCTGGAGTGCTGCAGGTTGCCTTGATTTCTTAGAGGACCAGCTGGCTGTGTTCAGGTCAACAAGACTCTCTTGAATTAAATGTCCCCAAAGAGTAAGCTTTGTCACTTGTGGAGTTGGTTTTGTCGATTTTTTTTTTTTCCTCTTAATTTGCTGAATGTACTCAAGCGTGCCAGTATCAATTCAAACAAAGCAAATGGGTCTATGAACACTGAGGTTTACGAAGCTTTCCTATCAAATGGTGGTCATCTTGCTGCCATACAACAATACACCAGCTGATGGCTGGTCATCTGTGAGAGCCAACAGAAGGTTGTCCTGCAAATAACTACCAGGAAAGGACAGGCAGTGAGCTTAAAAGCAATTTATTACTATTTTAGGGAATTTGCACAAGAGTGATACAACCTATATTCGGTACATATAATGTTAAGAAAGTGAAAGTCTGAATTAAGTGAAAGGGTTCTCATACTTTAAGTTTTTCTCATTTTTAAGTATTGAAAAGCTCAGGATTGATTAGGAACAGTGTTTTGATAAGACTGCTTAAAAAGCAACCCCTCGAACTTTTGCAAGTAGTTGATTTTTTTTTTTAACCTTTTAAACCTGATGATCTGCTTCTGGGTTCCAGAGCAAAAATAATAGCAGCTGAGTTCAACAGTCTCAGAGGAGGTAAAAAGACAGTGCCACAGAAGGAACAGTTTCAAATACGGGTGACCATGTGTTAGCCTTGTGGTATTTATAATCTAGGAGGATTGTCTTAAGGCAGGTGTTTTGATTGGATAAGGTTTTTTTCTTGAATCTAGTTTCAGGTTGCTCCTTCCATGTTCAGTCCTTCAGAATTGGGTTATTACTAGTCTAACAGAGTGTTGCTGTTTATATTTATTTGTGCCCACAACATGCCAGGTGTTTCACAGAAGAGCCAGTCTCTGCTCTGCAGGGTGTAGAGCCCCAGACATGGGCCCACAGTAGGCTTTCAGTGGTTACAGGCTTTGTGGAGCTCATTGCATGGCCAGGAATCAGATGCTGTTCAGTCAAACCTTCTGGCTGCGGTCTCTCCATGGTAACACCACTGCTGGTTTTAAAATCTGAGCAATCCACATTTCTCTGAGGAGAAGACAGCACTCTGCCAAATCAAGCGGTCATCGGTCTAGTACAATTGAATGGAAAACTTTCAACCTGAATTTTTGGCTGTTCTGCTTTTTGATCAAAATCCAATCTTGTCTTCTCTCTATAATTATCTAATTCTACTGTTGTTTGGAGTTTTTTTAAAGAAATTAATCCCCAGAGCTGCAGGTGTTACAGATTACAGTATGATAGCATGCATTACCATGATGTGTTATGACTGCCTTTTGCTGTACCCTGTCTTGTGATCCATGTGCTGAGCAGCAAAGAAGTAATATTTAAAAGTCATTAAGAGACACTAACCTGTGGGCAGATGCAATCCAAACAAAATAAATGGATGGAGGAAGCCCAGATGAAGCCAGTTTTATCCAGCTGCTGTGCTAGGAGCTAAGGTAGGAAACCATGTTCTCTGGGAACAGGGAAAAGAAACCACATTTTGGTGGTGAGACTCTCAGAGGAGGGAGAGAAAGCTCCAGGTAAGAGCAAGGAAGCTGAGGGTCCTCTTTTCTAGCATGAGAGACTGTTTCTGCCTGCAGGACTGGAAAAGGTAGCAAGGACAAAGAGGTGGCCTGAATGGATGGTTTCTTCAGGTTGTCTGGAAAAGTCAGAGAAGGACATTTGAGAAACCGTGAGTCAATGCTGCAAAACCTTTGCAGACGGTGGGTTACCTGCCATTGACATGTAGCCCTCTGCATGTTTGGATGTGCCATCTGTCCTCGTAGTCTTTGGAGGATGAGAGCTGCTCAGCCTCCGCAGCCAGCGCAGGCACAGGTGCTGGGGGATGAGCATGAGCACAGAAATATCCCCCAGACAACGGGATGGAAGCTCCCAGAGCACTCTCCCAGCTCCCAGTGGCAAGCAAGGACTCAGAGCCTGGGGCAGCATGCCTGAGTGTGCTCTGCTCAGCCCTACTGCACCAACCCCTTGCTGTGCTGCCATCCCTCCCTTTGAACGCGGTCGTGTAATACTGCGGAGTTTTCTCCCATGACTTTGTCAGTCTATTTTCTAAACTGTAGACATTTTAGCATCCATAGTCACCTGTGGCTGGGAGTTCCAGAGTTCAGTTTAGTTTCCAGTGAAGAAATACCTAGTTTGAACCTCCTAGTTTCATGTGATGGTTCCTACTTCTTGTATTGGAAGAGATCATAAACAGTTGTTCTCCTTCATTATATGCTTATCTGTCCATTACGTGCTTATCTAAGTGTCCTGGTTTTGACTAGGATAGAGTTAATTTTCTTCCTAGTAGCTGGTATAGTGCTGTGTTTTGGATTTAGGATGAGAATAATGTTGATAACACACTGATATTTTGGTTTTTGCTAAGGAATGTTTACACTAAGTCAAGGACTTTTCAGCTTCTCGTGCTGTCCTGCCAGCAAGGAAGCTGGGGGTGCACAAAAAGCTGGCAGGGGACATGGCCAGGACAGCTGACCCCAACTGGCCAAAAGGATATTCCATATCATACAACGTCATGCTCAACATATAACTCATGGGAAGCTGGCTGGGGGTTTAGACTGCGGCTCAGGAACTACCTGGGCATTGGTGGTCTGTGGGTGGTGAGCAACTATGCATCACTTGGTTTGTATTTTCTATTGTTATTATTCACTTCCTTTTCTGTCATATTAAACTGTCTTTATCTCAACCCACGAGTTTCACTTTGGTTTTTTTTCCCCCCCAATTCTCTCCTCCATCCCACTGGGGGCAGGGGGAGAGAGCAAACAGCTGTATGGTTGTTTTACCTGCCAGCCGGGTTAAACCACGACAGTCCTTTTTGGCACCCAGCATGGGGCATGATGGGTTGAGATAATGACAAATCTGACCAGAGTGCATTAGAACAAACTTATTATAAGCATTCATTGTATTAGGTAAATAGTCACTGGTCACAATGTTGATTCATTTGCTCCCAAAGTTGTTGCGTTTGTTCTCGGAGTTGTGTTATGTTACACCTTACCTGCCGTGCGTGTTCCCTGTTGAGCTGTTTGTCATCTCTGTGAACTGGTTCGAGGTTATCATTGTGGCATACTTTTTAATACCAACTTATGATATTATAAACTTCTTGGTCGTGAGATTAATCTCAGCATTGTCATCATCTCCATACTTAGGGAGCCATCTCTCAGAAACTATTAATAATGACGCTTCTTACTTTTTCTCCTCAAAGAGCCAATCTATGGGGACACACCTTCCTTCACCTTCTCCTTCAGGCTAATTAAATAGCTCTTCAGAATGTCAAATATCCTTGGGATACTCAAACCCACCTATTGCTACATCTCCTGAATGTGGTTCAGGTCTTGTTTAGGGTTAAAAAACTATTTAAGAATACCACCCAGATATTAACCCTGGCAATAGGCACTGTGGCCACTCCAACCCTGGTTATAGGCACTGCAGCTGAAACAAAAAAAACAACCCGTGCCAGTATCAGTCACCCCTATACAAAAGAAGAAATACACAAAAAAAATCAGTTCACTTAGTAAGGGATGACGATGAACTGGGACCATCACGAGAACAGGAAGAAGAGGCAGAACCAGAGGTAATCACCCGATCCCTGTCCCTGAGTGAGCTGCAAGATATGCAAAAAGATTTCACCCGTTATCCAGGCGAGCACATAGTTACCTGGCTGCTCCAGTGCTGGGATAACAGGGCCAGTAGCCTGGAATTAGACAGTAGGGAAGTCAAGCAGCTTGGGATCCCTGTCCAGGGAAGGGGTCATTGACAAAGTGACTGGGAGAAAGACACAAGCCCTCAGCCTTTGGAAGTGACTTCTGTCAGGCATGAGGGAAAGGTATCCAACCCTTCAAGGAAGATGTTGTATGTCAGCCAGGCAAGTGGACCACCATGGAGAGAGGTATCCAGTACCTGAGGGAATTAGCCATGTGGGAGATGGTTTATTATGACCCGGACAATGTGCAGGTACCCACAGATCCAGATGAAGTCCAGTGCACACGACCCACATGGCGGAAATTTGTATAGAATGCACCATCGTCGTATGCCAACTCATTGGCAGTAATGGACTGCAAAGGTGAAGAAGCACCAACAGTGGATGAAGTGTCTGGCCCACTCTGGCAATACAAAGAAAGTCTCTCTTCCTCCCTCGTCTTGGCTGTGGAGAAACTGACCCAGAAGGTCCAGCAATTCAGAGAGGCTATGTCCTACTCCCTACCCATATGGACCAGTATCTCAGCTATTAGGAGTAAGCGTTCTTCTGCTCAAGAGAGAGGATATAAAGGCTACACACCACAAGGCACCCTGTGCTTTTACCTGCATGACCATGGAGAGGACATGAGGAAGTGGGATGGAAAACCTACCTCGACCCTAGAGACACAAGTACATGAGTTGCAAGGAAAAAGAGTCACAAAAGGGGATTCTTCCAGGAAAAATGCCACTCCAGTTTCCAGTAGGCAGTTCCTCAGACAGAGTAGAAGGGCTGATCTTACATACAATCCTCTTGAAGAGACTTCTAATCCATTTTTACAAGAAGTGAGTAATGAATACGATGACCAGGATTAGAGGGGCCTTGCCTCCGGCCAGGTAGAGGAGAGGGATAACTGGGTTTATTGGACTGTGTGGATCCGACGGCCTGGCATGTCAGACCTACAGGAGTATAAGGCTCTAATGCCATCAAGCTATGAAGGGGTGGAACCCATCTGTATTTCTGGAGTGACAGGGGGATCCCAACAGCTAACTGTACCGGAGGCCGAAGTGAGTCTACCTGGGAATGACTGGGAAAAGCACCCCATTGTGACTGGCCCAGACGTTCTGTGCATCCTGGGCATAGACTACCTCAGGAGAGGGTATTTCAAGGACCCAAAAGCATACCGGTGGCTTTTGGTATAGCTGCCTTGGAGAAAGAGGAAATTAAACAGCTGTCCACCTTGCCTGATCTCTCAAAGGACCCTTCTGTCGTGGGTTGCTCAGGGTTGAAAACAACAGGTGCAAATCGCTACCACAACAGTGCACCAGTGGCAATATCGCACCAACCGAGACTCCCTGATTCCCATCCATAAGCTGATTTATCAACTGGAGAGCCAAGGAGCAATCAGCAGAACTTTCTCATCCTTTAACAGTCCCATATGGCCAGTGCGAAACTCCAATGGAGAGTGGAAGGTGGCAGTAGCCTATCGTGACCCGAACAAAGTCATGCCCCGATGAGTGCTGCCATGCTGGACATGCTCGAAACTTCGATATGAACTGGAGTCAAAGGCAGCCAAGCAGTATGCTACAATTGATATCGCAAATGTGTTTTTCTCAATCCCTTTGGCAGCAGAGTGCAGGCCACAGTTTGCTTTCACTTGGAGGGGCATCCAGTACACCTGGAATCGACTGCCCCAGGGGTGGAAATACAGCCCCACCATTTGCCATGGGCTGATCCAGACTGCACTAGAACAGGGTGAAGCTCTGGAGCACCTGTAGTGCATTGATGACATCATCATATGGGCCAACACTGCACAAGAAGTCTCGGAGAAAAGGAAGGAAACAGTCCAAATCTTTCTGAAAGCCAGTTTTACCATAAAAATGAAGTAAGGTCAAGGGACCTGCACAGGAGATCCAGTTTGTAGGAATAAAATGGCAGGATGGGTGTCGTCAGATCCCAATGGAAGTGATGAACAAAACAACAGCTATGTCTCCACCGACTAGCAAAAAGGAAACACAGGCTTGCTTAGGCGTTGTGGGGTTTTGGAGAATGCATATTCCAAATTGCAGTCTGATTGTAAGCCCTCACTATCAGGTGACCCAGAAGAAGAACAAATTGCAATGGGGCCCTGAGCAACGACAAGCCTTTGAACAAATTAAACAGGAAATAGTTCGTGCAGTAGCCCTTGGGCACTCCGGGCAGGACCAGATGTGAAAAATGTGCCTACACTGCAGCCAGGGAGAACGACCCTACCTGGAGTCTCTGGCAGAAAGCACCAGGGGAGACTCGAGGCCAGCCTCTGGGGTTTTGGAGTCGGGGATACAGAGGATCCAAGGCCCGCTACACTCCAACGGAAAAGGAGATATTGGCAGCCTACGAAGGGGTTCGAGCTGCTTCAGAAGTGGTTGGTACCGAAGCACAGCTCCTCCTGGCACCCCGACTGCTGGTGCTGGGCTGGATGTTCAAAGGGAGGGTCCTCTCTACATATCATGCAACCGACACTACGTGGAGCAAGTGGGTCGCACTGATCACACAGTGGGCTTGAATAGGAAGCCCCAGTCGTCCAGGAATTCTGGAAGTGATCACAGACTGGCCAGAAGGCAAAGATTTTGGAATATTGCCAGAGGAGGAGGTGACACGTGCTGAAGAAGCCCCACCGTATAATAAACTAACAGAAGATGAGAAGCAATATGCCCTGTTCACTGATGGGTCCTGTCGCATTGTGGGAAGCATCGGAGATAGAAGGCCGCTGTATGGAGTCCTATATGACAAGTTGCAGAAGCTGCTGAAGGAGAAGGGGAATTGAGCCAGTTTGTGGAATTGAAAGCCATCCAGCTGGCTCTAGACATTGCTGAACAAGAAAAGTGGCCAGTGCTCTATCTCTGTACTGACTCATGGATGGTGGCCAATGCCCTGTGGGGGTGGTTACAGCAGTGGAAGCGGAGCAACTGGCAGCACAGAGGCAAACTCATCTGGGCTGCCCCATTGTGGCAAGATATTGCTGCCCAGCTAGAGAAGCTGGTTGTGAAAGTACATCACGTAGATGCCCACGTACCCAAGAGTCGGGCCACTGAGGAACATCAAACAACCAGCAGTAGATCAGGCCGCTAAGGTTGAAGTGGCTCAGGTGGATCTGGACTGGCAACATAAGGGTGAATTATTTATAGCTCGGTGGGCCCATGACACCTCAGGCCATCAAGGAAGAGATGCGACATAATAGAGGGGCTCATGATTGAGGGGTATACTTAACCATGGACGTTATTGCATAGGTCATCCATCAATGTGAAACATGCGCTGCAATCAAGCAAGCCAAGCAGTTAAAGCCTCTCTGGTATGGAGGACAATGGCTGAAATATAACTATGGGGAGGCCTAGCAAATCGATTATATCACACTCCCACAAACACGCCAAAGCAAATGGCAAGATGTTTTGGTTGTAGCTAAGCAATGTTTACATTAAGTCAAGGACTCCAGCTTCTCATACTGCCCTGCCAGCGAGGAGGCTGGGGGTGCAGAAGAAACTGGGAGGGGACAGGGCCAGGATAGATGATCTAAACTGGCCAAAGGGATATTCCGTACTATAAGATGTCATGCTCAGTATATAACTTGGGGGGAAGCTGGTTGGGGGTTTAGACTGCAGCTCGAGAAGTAGCTGGGCATCGGTGGTCTGTGGGTGGTCAGCAATTGTGCTGTGTATCACTTGTTTTGTATATTCTATTATTGTTGTTATTACTGTCTTCCTTTTCTGTCATATTAAACTGTCTTTATCTCAACTGACAAGTTTTACCTTTTTTTTTTTTTTTCTCCCCAATTCTCTCCCCCATCCCATTGTGCCGGGGGGAGTGAGCAAATGGCTGTGTGGTTGTTTTAGCTGCCTGCCAGATTAAACAACAACACTAAGACATTCCTTTTTGAATAAACAGAGGCCTAACTAGACTTGGTTTGGCTTTTAGCCTACTGACTTGTTTGGGAAGATAGAACACTTGCTCAGAAGTTAATTCTTTTTATAATGAGATTGTAGAGCATCTGCTTTTTTCCCTACTTCTCCACCTGGTTTGCAAATACTGCTGGAAAAGAAAGGTCGGGACGTGATTCAGGTAACTGAGGTGTTAACACCAGGGTGGCCAATCTACAGCCCACACACCAGATGCATCTTCTGGCCCACTCGCTCTCGCCTTCTTTCTCAGGGCCCTGCAGGTGTAGGGAGGTCTTTGTCTTGTCGTGTGGCACAGGAACGTGCCTGCCTGTGGTGTCATCTGAGGAAGTTTTCTACGCAAGTGGATGGTGTGATGGCATGTGTCTATGTTCCTAAGCATGGATGGATGCACATGTTCATAGAACAAAAAGTACATGGCACGTGCCCTAGCTTATCAGGTTACAGAAACAGGACACCTGTTTGCTGATCATTTGATGATCGTGCATCTGGCCGTACAAGCTCAGCAGGGTCACAACAAAGGCTTTTTGAAAGACTTTGTACTAGATGGCATTGTCTGCCCTGTCACACCAGTATCTTTGCATACTAGCATACAAATGCATGTGTGTACCACTATGAGAAACAACCCTGTGGTTACTTGTGACCATGGAGTATAAAATAAATCACCGATTCATTCACATAGCCGGTTTTATTAACCATTAGACTGCCATAATGAAATCACCGATTCATTCACACAGCCGGTTCTATTAACTATTAGACTGCCATAATGAAAATTGGAACTACAGACATTATCTGTTGATTGCTCTAGTGCCTATGCTCTTTTTCAGTGAACTGAGATGTGAATTGAACGATATTCCAAGCCCTAATTCCTGACTGTCATCATAGGACAATTTAATTATTTGGAGCAACTTGGACAGCACAACAGGTTGCAAGAGCTCTGCAAGAGTTCTTATCCTAGACTTTGTAGGTTTATGTGGGCCTTCCTTTAAATTTCTATAGCATCCATATACAATAGCTATCCTTAGCAGAAGCATCACTGAAACATCTTAAACAATGAGGTGGCTACAACCTGACTGAAGTCCTCTCCAGCTGAGGCGAGAAGGATAGCATTTCCTCAGGAGCAGATCAGATCAGCGTAGCACCGATGCTGGTATCCTGACAGAGCCCAGTGTCCTCTGTGATAAACAGGGTATTTTGTGCTTTTAGAAACACAGATTGTTTCTTATCAAGCACTTTTCCCTAAAATGATTCAAAGACATTTTGACCAGAGGAACAAACAATTGGACATATTTTAGTGTAGGCAGGGGGGGTCCTTCAATTGGAGGACCTGCAAGAGAGAAAAAAAGGAAGAAAAAACAAAAACCCACACCTGGGGGGCAGTTTCCTTAGAAACTCTTCAGAAGAGACCCAGGACAAACCTCTTCTGTGCTGACTGTAGCTTCAACCTTCCTCAGTGCTAGGCAGAGGAGGGGAGCCTGCCCATTAGCTTTGTGAATCCAGGGACACAGCTTTTATTTTCTATCTTTTTAGTTATTAGCTTAGCCCTGAGCTTTTTTTTTTTTTTTTTTTTTTGCCTTTGGAGGTTTTTTTTTCTGAGTGACTGTGTGGCTGTTGTAGTTCTCTCAGTCTGGATAGCATGTCCTAGCACATCAGGTTACTGTGATTTGTCTGTTCAACATGCAACCCTTCGAGTTAGTGAAAAAGAAGAACAAGACTTTCTAATATTGTCAGTGTGTCACTAGGAAGTTTGAGAGGGGAATGAGAAGTGTGGATGAATTCATAGTATTAAAAAAAAGTTGATATTAAGTAGAATGAACAACAAGGGCACAGTGGATAAGATGGAAATTAATTAATCCCTGTGACTTTCACTTTGAATTCCCACCAGCAACCCTTGATTACCATCTCACACCCTTGCTTGCACACTTCTCCTGAGGTCTCCAGCAAAATAGATCCTGGCTGGCACGGCTTGGTTTTTGGGGGGGACTAGCAATGAGTTTTACATGTTTGTTTGTTGGTTTGGGTTTTTTTTAATTCTCCTAGGATCCTCCCTTACTCACAGCAAAGTGGCTTCTTCTCAAAGCTGTGGTGACCAGCTTTAGCTCCCAGGCAGCCTCATTTCTCTGTGTCCCACTTTTTGTCTACGTTGAGCAGCCCGGCCACCTCTGCGAGCGCTACTGCCAGCTCTGAGCAAATGGAGGAGACAGTGAAGGTCGAAGGAAGATGGGGCTCTGGAAAGAAACCAGTCGCACTGTCAGCCTCTAAGTGCTTCCCCTGTTCCTTACTGTCTCCTCCAGCCTCTTAGAGCTGCTGTGTGGGAGGAAAGAGCAGCACCAGCAGCTGGAAGAAGGTGGGAGGAGTGGGAGGAAGAAGAGGGAAGAGCACCTGGGGGCTGAGAGCCAGCCTTGCTGTCTGCTCCCTTTCGCAGCCCCCTCCAGCCATGCTTTTGTCACCCACCTAGTAGGTGAAGGGGCTGAGAAGCAGGTAGTGATGTGAGCAGCAGGTTGTGGGGTGATTCCCCCCACCTCCCTCACCCATACCAGGTTTCTGCCTTTCTCCATGCCAGGAAAAGAGCCATTACTGATACTGAAGCACTCCAGCGCTGCCATTGCCTTATTCCCCATACCTCTAACTTACTGAGAGGCCAGCCGAAGCAAAAATGCAAAGTGCCCAAGGACAAAATTATTATTGCCTCTTCTCCTGACATATTTGGACTTGGACTGATGGTCCATCCTACTAGGAGCAGGTAAGAACTGTCCCATCCCGGTATACCCGTCCTGTCCCATAGGCCAGTATCTTCCCTGGGGAATCTGTGTGATGCGAGGGCCCGGCAGCTCTGTGCCGGTCCGGGAGCATCAGGTTTCTTGAGCCGCCTTTCCAACTCGCAGCCCTGCTACCTCTCTTTCTCTGCCGCCACAGTCTCGGCCTCCACCGACTTCTGTTTCTCAGGTCCCAGTTTTCCCACTGCCCGTCTTTGCGTGTCCGCTTTGGCCCCGTGACTCCCCCGTAGTGCAGTTTTGTGCCTCCACACCTGCAGCGCTGGAGCCTCCTCGACACCCACTCAATCCCCTCTCTGCCCATCCAGGGGGTCCCGGGCCGAGCCCCTCACTGCTGACTCATGGCAGCGCTCTGGCTTTCCCCTGTATTTCTCTCCTGGCCGGGCTTTGCCGTTTGTCACTGGGGCAACGCGGCGACGGTCACGATGACTCCCCCGTACTCCCAGCTTCGGGGTAAACTCACACCCCGGGCTGGAGCCTTTCATGCTGGTGGCAGATGCCCTGGTCTGCCCCCCCGTCCGGGAGCGGGGGCAGTAACCGGCTCCTCCCGCCGGCAGACAAAAGCTGCTCCTGCCGCGGCCCGGCGGGAGCCCGGGGCAGGGTCGGGGTGGCGGGGAGGCGCCTTCCCCCCGCGCGGCCTGCAGGTGGCAGCCGGAGCCCAGCTGGCGGCGGCGGCGCCGGGCCGGGCGGGGCAGGGCAGCGCTTCGCAGCCGGGTACGGCGGCACAGAACACCACGGCCCGGGCGCCCCGTCGCGCCTCAACTGCCGTGCCCGGCTGCGCCCGGCGCCCCCTGGGCGGTGGGACCTACATCCCTCCGGGTTGCCGGGGGAGAGGCGCCCGCCTCCGCGCCGCCGCCGCGGCTGCACTCCGGGTCCCGTCGGTTTGGCCCTCTGCCGTGCTCTGTCCCCCCGCACGGAGTGCTTCACCCAAATCTGGCTCGTGGGTCCTTACAGGGTCCGAAATCTCAGCACCCTCCGCGGTCGGTGACGGGCTGGATCACCGCAGCTGCCATCCACGCCACGCGTGGGGCACAGAAGTACGGGCCCCACCGTCACCTCGCCCCACCGGCCCGGTGCAGCCCACCGCTACTCATCAAAATGGAGCCGAGAGAGGGTTGCCCTCGGAGAGCGGCGCCGGGCGGCCGGGGAGGGCCGCCCCCGCGCTCCCCTCCGTGACCAAGGTGCTGCCGCCCGTGGGATGCGCACCTCGGCCCAATTTCGCCCCTTCGCATTTCGGAGTGTGTGGGATGTGTGTGTCTGGTGTGTTGTTGACTCTTTTGGCGACGGAAGACCCCGTGGCACCGCTGTGGGGAAACCAGGCTTTGCTGTGGTGTTGCTGAGACCCACCCCGCGTGGGGCTGCACGCCGCCTCCATTTCGCCCCCCTCCAGGAGTAGCCGTGTGTCAGGTTCAGCAGCATTAGCTGCTCCGTCAGACCCGGAGGTGCCCCTGTGAGCTACTCAAGGTGCAAAACCCAGCGGCCCCGCTGGCTGGGGCGCGCCGCTCCCCTCCGCCAGCGCAGCGGAGCTGCCAGGCACTCCCCGCCGCCGGGACGGGACGGGAGGGACGAGGAGGGCGGGGGGGGGGGGGGGGGCGGGCGGCGGCCCGGCAGCCAGGCTGGAAACCCCCGGCTCCGGTGCCAGCTCTGGCTGCAGGGAAACCTCCTGCCTCGCCCCCGCCTCCCCTTCTGGCGAGCGGCTCCCCCGCGGGCACTGCAGGGCCCCGGGGGCCTGAGGGGAACCTTCCCTCCCGCCCACGCCGTCTGAAAACCGGGGCTCTTTAGGGCGGTGGATGCGGGACCCGGGGTACCGGGGGTGGAAACACGGAGGCGGTGCGGTGTTACCGGCGATCCCCTCCCGGGCAGGTGGCGTCCAGCACTGTATTTCTGAGGGGTTTACCCACTTCAACTCTAGATTCCTGAAAGGAAAGGTCTGCCCATCAGGAGATTCCTCCTGGCGATCCTCACAGCCCACCGACATGCTCCTTTGTGCAGTCTCACGCTGATCCGCCCTTCGGGCTGCGTTGTGCAATTCCCTCGCCTTTCACTGTGGGTTGTTATTTTGGCCCAAACCTTAGTCACAGCTGGGCTAATCTATATATATTTCACGAATTTCACGATCTTTCCTTTCAGGCTGACCGTCCTCAGCTCCCTTACCAGATCAATCCCTCACCTCTGCGTGCCCTCCAGCTCCTCACACCAGCCTCCCTCCCCAGAGCTCAGGGGACAGCCTATTTGCAGGGAGTTCCCTGCTCACCTTTCCTGCCTTTGGAGGAGGCAAAGGCATTATCCAGCACTGCATCTGTCCTGAAATGTCTGTAATTCAGACCAGAAGCCACCTCAGGCTCTGTCAGCTTCAGACCTTTGAGGCTGGATTCATACTCGGAGAACAATGATACCACTTTCTTCCAAACTGGTTTAAATTCAGTCAAAAATCAAACAGAGGAGTCATGCTCAGGGCTGGGCTTGGCTCAGGACCTGGGAGTGAAACATCGGGGCTTCTCATCTGTAGGTCACCAGTCCCTCTGAGACAGGCACCAGCTGCCTGTTTGGAGACCTAGAGGGAGATGGAGAGATGGTGCAAGCATCACCACCTCAAGTCCTATCACCATTTATTAGTCCCTCCTCCAGCCCCTGGAAGGTGATGGGAGATGAACTGGGATTTTGCCCCTGCAGGGTGTGGCACAGGCACTAAAGGCTGAAGTACCCAAGCCATGGCCATGGTGGGTACTTGTCCTGTCCGTGTCTATGATGTTTAATATCTTAAGATATGTAGGGGATTGCAGTCTACAGGGCTCTCAGTCTGCCCCCCATTTGCCAGCTTGAAATGCTCTTTAAAATGTATTAAAAAAAAAAAAAAATCCAAACACTATTAAATGCAAAGAAATCATGAAAAACAACAAGGAACAAAAGCTCTCAATCCTAGCTGAGCACTGCACAGACAGGAACCTGCTCTGACGTACATGAGCACCCCATAGGGATTAACTCTCTCCTGCCCAACAAAGCCAGCCTTCTAGTTTCTACTTTGCAGCACATTTTGTGTGCTATAAACATATTTAATCTAGCCAGACAGGGAGATTAAAAGGTACAGGCTTAGTACCTATCTGCAGTTGCCTCCACCAAAAAAAAAAAAAAGCCCCTACAACCCCGGTCCAGGATTTTTCTGCCTATATGACAGATCCAAAGAAATTTCCCTTGTGAAGCAAACACAAGAAATAGGCAGCAGAAGTCTAAAGCAAAACAAAAAGGAGAGGCTCGTGGAGTCATTTTCCCCTTTGCTTTACTGTAGTAAATATGCAGAAGGGAGGCTATTGCACGTCTACTACCAAACAGTTAATATTTTGCTACCCTCACCCCCTAAATGAGGTTCCCAAAGCCCTTTGCCGCCACTGCTTCATTCAGTCTCAGGTACCCCCATTTAGGAGATAGCTGATGTTATTAACCCCTCTTACACAAAGAAGGACAGTGAGCCACGGTGGGGACTTGTGTAAAGCCACCTTACAGGCAGTACCTGGAACAGAAATTAGGAGGTGGGGTTCTCAGTTTCGACTTTAACCTTCAAGTCAGGTTTCCTTCTTTTCCTAAACCTGCAGTGCCAGACCACTGCAGTATCAAATGTGCACCAGCATCCTCCATCTTCTTGCCATCTTTGGTACCAACTCGAGGTGGAGGGACGTGTAGCCTGCAAGCCTTCAGACCCTTGCTTGCCTTTCTAGGAGACTGACATTTAGAAAGCTGGAGATTCACACTTTTGCCTATCTGCATTATCCTTTGTTTCTATAATGAAACATCATCACCAAGGAGGGAATTACACAGAAATTACTTGCTTCAGGTACTGTGTCACTGCATCTGTCCCATGTTTAAGCACAGTGAGAAGATCTGATGTTTTTCCTGATGTACCACGTACTCCTATTCCATTTTTTTCCCTGCATCTGTGGGCAGTTCAAAGTCTCAGCACGGGACCACCTGCATGGTGATACAGCCCATGGCAGGTCTCAACCATGGCTGCAGCAAGAAAAATTGGGAGCAGTGTAGGAGAATTTTTCCATTGCCATGACAATTAAGGCATAGCTTTGCCTAAATGAGCTTGTCCTTCTCATCATAATCAGCAAATTTTGAGTTCTTTTTTTTTTCTTACTTTCAGGTCTGACTGGACATAATTAGCATCTTGGTGCCTGACTGGTATCTACATGGGAGATGTCTAGACATTGCCTCTTTCTTTCCCTGAAAACCAGTTACTGTGGTACAGCACAGGACCTGAGCAAGAAGCTCCATAGCATCTGAGATGGCAGTGAAACTCCTGTGGTAGAGGGTAGATCCTTGGAGACAGGTAGGTTGTAACAGGTATGACTTTTCTTTGAGAAAGCCAAGTGTAAAATATTGATAAGTTTTCACCCTACTGCACAAACAAAATTGCAAAAAATAAATTTAAATTTCTCCCTCAAAAGAAAGTGGGGCAATAGCTTCTTGGGGAGAAGGGATTTATGATAGGGAATTCCTCGTGTCTGCATATCTGTTCTAGAAATGGAAAATGTTCACGAGCTGTATCCAGTCACTTAACCAAAATCTTTTCCCAAAACACCACCTCTACTTTTCTTAAGTCTGGGATAGTACCATTCTGAATCTATACTTTGAGTTCATCGTGAAATAAGGCAACACTGGGTTGAAGATGTCTGGTTAGCATTGCAGGAATGTGGTTTTACATGGTATGAAAAGTACGGTGGACCAATATTGAATTCAAAATCATTCCAGCAAGTTTCTGGCTGATCTTGTTAATCAGTTTGCCTTGTGTTTAATGTATTTGTGCTCTCCACACGTCAGTATAGTGTAGAAGTGTTGGGAGAAGTGTCAAAGGTGGCATCTTGGACTTTTCCAAACCTCTTGTCTTTCTCTTGACTGTGCCTAAGGCCCTCGCCCTCTGCAAGGAACTGTGTAGAAGCAAGTGCAAAGTTTGAGAGAGAAGTTTCTGAGGCTATTGTGACATGAGATGGGGAGAAAAGAGGGACAAAGCAGCAGTTGACAATCAGAATGTGAAAAAACACTAATTTCAGGGCTGTGTTGCTCAAAATCCGCTGTTCAGTAGCATTTGACCAGAAATGAGAACTTCTCAGCTAAGATCAAGCAGGCATCATTGTGGTTCAATGTTTCTTGAACACTACAGAGGAAGGCTTAAAATCCCTTTAGTGCTCCTAACTGCTTAACATTTATCTAGCTCTAGGAAGTCCAACAAAAACTGGTTTTCATATTGGTTTAAGTGCCTCAAAACTTGTGCTTGAAGCCAAAAACATTCATCTATGGCCCTCCTGTTATTGATGAGACCAGAGCATCACAGATCCTCTTAAGGATCTTAAGTTAAAACCCCTTTCTTCCAATGCTGCTCCTCTTCTTGTCTCCATTTGCTAATTGTGAACATGGAAACTTGATAGCCAGAGACCTCATGCTAGAGCCTCACAGATCTCCAGATTACACAGCCATAATTAAATTGAAAGAGCAGAGGGAAAGGAATTAATATTTTTTTTAAAAAAAAAAAAAAGGAAAAAGAAAGAAAACAACGACAACCTAACCCCCAGAAATCAAATCCATAACAATGAATTTAAATGTATGGTGTGTGGTCAATGAGTCACTTGAGCCTATCTTTATAAGAGTAGCAAAGTATGAATAAAACACCCAGCTGGCATGGTGCCACTGTCCCTGTAGATATATCAGAGCATAACAGCAGCCTGCGTTGTCAGCTAGAGGCTTATTGTCATCAAGGTCAATAGAATTCTTAGTCCTGGTGCTTGGGTAAGAGTCATCCTACACCCCAGCCTCCTATTGCAAGTCTTCCTCAGAGCTGTCTTCCATAGCTGTATTTCTTTTCATTGCCTGTACAGTCCCATTTGATTTTCATGATCCAAAGAGAGTTTTCAAAAGAAGTCATAGTAGGTACCTGGGTCTCTTTCTCTCCGTTATATTGGCCACAACTCTGCAGTGTGGGTTCAACCTACACTTGCCTTCATGTTTCTGGGCTAATGGGGAAGCTGGTTGCTGCCTGCCAGGACTAACAAACCAATGCATGGCTATGAAGTGCCTTTAACGTGGTGTGACCACAGACCTTGGCCAGGCCTATCCAGGTTCTCCATTTGGGGACATGAGTGTGGCCAGTGCTGAACCATTGCGCTTGCTCTCTGCAGCATGGAGCGGTCCTCTGAGAAATGGAGATTGTGGCATAATGGATATTGGTGAAGCCTTTAAAAAGGTTGAACTGACATCTGTCAGGAATGACGTTGGTTACGGTTGACTCTGCTCCAGCTAGCAGGATAGATTAAATAAGTGATACAGGTGCCCTCCAGCTCTGCTGCTCTGTGACAACCCCTTTAGAGCTGTTTCCACCACCATTAGCTTGATGAGCCATCACAACCAAAACGTAAAAGGAGGCAAGAGCCTTTTTCAGTTTGGGAAGAGAGCTTGTAGTAAATTAGTGTACTTTCAAACCTCTGATTGTGTAGATACAGATATATCACAAATGCAAAAGTTGGTACCCTGCCATAATTGAGACCAGGGTCCATCTCATCGCACCCTCCGTTGCCAAGGAGCAGGCTAGAGGGAGGCTGCAAGGGCAAGATTAGTTTTCCAGAAATAGCTGGTCTTCTCCTCTCTGCCATTTTTTACCACCACGCTGACATCGCAGCCGTGTTGTGCTAAAAGGTCAAATCCCTTCAGTTCCTGTGTTGTGGCTCCAGTGCCCGGGGGGCTTGCACAGCACATGTGCTAACTCACACCCACCTCCTGCCCCAGGTGAAGCAGCCGTTTTCCTTGGGGAGGAAAGCCTAGAAGAGGGAAGAGTTTGCACAGGGTGCCAGATGGACAGTGGGAGCACAAGCCCATTTACATCGCTCGAGCCACACTCTGCAGCCCCTAATCCCCCAAAGATGGTGGCTCTTCTTAGTGGCTCTAAATTGGAGTAATGCATGAATTCCCAAATGAGTGAGGGAATTATGCAACCGTGAGGCAATTGATCTCATGTTCATCACGCCGGGAAGGAGAGGAGCCCTCCCCCGCGTCTTACCCGAACAGACAGTGAGTAGGGTTTCCTTAATGGGAATCCCTCTGCTGCTTCTCCCCCAAAATCCTTACCTCGTGCCTGTGGGGTGTGCTGCCTGTGCATCAGACAGGCAGAATGAGGCTGTCAACTTATTTTTTGTTTAAAGGTTTAGCTGAAGATAGATTTGAACTCCACAAGTATATTTAAAGGGAAGTTTTTTCAGCGAATGTAGTAGGCTTAGCCTGAAATGCCCAGTTCTATCCACCCGTCTCCCTCCGGGGAAAGGAGGCAGCTCAGTTCTGTTGCCTCTCACTGTATCTGTTTGTAAGAAAGTTGTGAGGGAAAAGCTCAAATATGTGGGCTGAGCACTCCAAGATAAAAAATAACAAAACCAAAAAACCACCAAGATCCTCACAAGTGAACTGACAGCTTGAGGTTCACCCCAGTGTTGGTGAAGGCCAGCTGAGGAAGGGGAAGGGCTTTGTACTTTCCCGGTGGTGTGGCACGTGTGTGGTGCAGGGCACGTTAAGAAAGCCTCGAGCTGGGAGCTCCTCCATGTTCCCAAACTCTTCAACATCTTCTATTACCTAATTTTCATTTACCCAGAGTTCAGAAGCATTTACAAAACATCAATTAATCTCATCACATGGCTTCCCCAGCTACTCCTGCTCTATCCTGGGTAAGGTAGCATGACTTACCCAGGTCAGACTGTGGCAGAAGCGAGAGAAAGCCTGAGGAGCATCTGCTCCCAGCACGTTCCTACCTGTCAGGCCATGTCTGTTCTCTGTGCATGCAAGTGTCAGGAAAAGTTGGTACCTGAATGGGTTTTGCCAGGAGGTAAGGGTGTATTTGCATGTGCAGATCTGATAATTAACGGCCATAGCTGGTGAAGGCTGGCTCCCTCGTAGGAGGCTACAGAGGAAGATGCCCATCCCCACCTGGTGTGGCTGGGGAGTGGGATTGAGCCCTGACCAGGAGGTGAGGACAGGAGACAGGTCATGGCCCCATCGGAGTGGATTTTCCCAGTGGCACCAGGACACTCTTCTGGGGGAAGAGCTAAAGCCTCCCACACCAGGTCTATGAGCAGCGAGGCTGGACCCTCCTCTGCCTTCGCCTCCCCAGGGGTGAGAGACCTTTGGGCTAGGGCTAACTCAGCTCGGCAGGGGCCAGGAACGGGGGACACCCCACTGGGCAGCCCCACCAGCATCAGGCAGTACTGATGCAACCGCAGGCATCTGCCAGCCTGAGCCCTGGGTGCCCCTGCCTGCTCACCAGGGTGAAGGCAGGGGCTGCCTGCCAGACCCGCACAGCTGGACTGAGCGTGTGAGTGACTATAACTTGGAGGGGGCCCTGAAATCTGCTCGGGGTGTCCCTGGGCACCATACTGGGCCTTGGCTGGGGAGGGTGGCTCCAACTGGTACGTGTCCCTCCACAAGAGAGGAAAATTACTGGAATTTCTGCTTCTGGAAACCAGTCTGCCTGTGAAATAGCTAAGCAGAAACATCTAGGAGAAAAAAAAAAAAAATTGAGGCATCTTCTTGATCACATGAAAGCTGTTGTGCCAAGATGGAAAGGCTGGCTTTGCATTCCAGCAATGCCACAGACTTCCTCTGTAGCCTTGGGTGAGTCACACAACTTTTATTTACTCAGCTACAAAGCAAGCATAAAGGTTTTGTTTTTTTCTTTTGTCTTCTTATTTTTTCTTCTCTTTCTCCTCTTTTCACATATTAAGTTTCTTGTCAGTCTCTTAATACCAGACATGTATGTATAGCTCCTAGCATGTTATGGTGGAGATCTTATTTGGTTGTTTACCTCCTCCCATAATATAAATGAAAATTCACTATTAAAATCCCTGTAGGAATACTGAGATTGGGAGAGGTTATTTTGGGAAGGACAGGATGGAGGGGAAAAAAAGGGATTTTGTTAAAATGCAGACGCTGCCCTTCCTAAGCTAGGCTGAGTTAGCATCCTAGAATTGGGTAATAAATGCTACTTTTTTTGTGTGTCCATCCCTGCTTTCAGCCATTCTGAGCTGAACCTCTCTGCTGCAGAATATATTCTGTCCTCAATTAAAAAAAGGAAAAACACAAAATAAAATAAATCCCCAGTAATATAATTCTTCTCCCATCGCCTGAGTCTGCACCAGGGAACTGTGAATAATCTCCCAGTGCAAACAGCCCCGTGTGTAAAAATAGCAACACGACTGCAAACTTCAGGGTAATCACTGCCTGATTTCAAAATATTTGTTCTGCTCCTGCCCTGTCCTTTATCTCTCAGGCCTCTATATGTCACTAAAGCAACATTCGACAGCTCCTCACCAGGTCTGCCTCCTCCAATGTGCTCCACCATTATTAATGGAAACAATCTCCATCTCGGAGTATTTAAAAATATACCCTTTTCTAAATATAGGCAATCTGCGTGTGCTTAACTACTACAGGGCAGAACGAGAAGGACCAAAATATTGACATGCACTGGGTGTGTATAATTTGTTTTGATTCCTGCTCTCTCTCTTCCCCCCCCCCCCCCATGCCAATCTGTATATTACCCACACACCTTGGTGGAAAATCTGTTATTATTTAGCATAAGGAATGTGGCTGCCGCTTGGAGCCCGGCTCAAACGGAGTTTCCTTTGTTTATTTTTCCATCCTCTGTCCAAACGGTGTCAATGAGAGCGGAGCTTACGGAGCTATTTATAGCCTCTCGCCACACTAGGCTGCACCTTGCCAGCAGCAGCAGCAGCAGCAGCAGCCCCTGGGGGGGACGGACGGGGCAGGCCATGGGGCAGGGCAGGGCATAGGGCCCCCGGGCAAGGAGAGGAGGGCAAGGGAAAGCCTGGAAGGCAGGGATGGGCAGAGAGTGGAGCAGAGGATGTAGGCAAAGCAGGAGGCATGGCATGCAAGGTGGAGAGAAGCAGAGGGCAGGTGGACAAGGGGAGCCGTCTCGGGCACTTGGCAGGGGATGAAAGCTGAAAGCATCAAAAATTGGTTTGGGAGACATTTGAGGAGGGAGGCAGCTATTCCCAGGTTAGGAAGGGGGCTTTGAATGAAAGTGTCTTGGGCAACCCTTGCCTGGGATCTGGGAGTGCTTGGGAGCTGTTTGGAAGGAGACCTGCCTCTTGGGAAGTGGATTTGGGGGATGCAGAAACATCCCAGCTCGCCCAGTACAGAGGGAGAGTTTAAAAAAGAGCAGTACTGGAGTTTGTCCTGTGGGCAGCGGGCAACTGGTCCAGTGAGAGTCGTAACAGGGACTGGGGGACTCTGGGCTTCTGCAGTCGGTTGCCACAGGGGACTGGGTGCAGGGTGTGCTCCACACCCCTTCCCCAGCATCATCCCTCTTTTGGGGTGCTAGGTTCTGACCTTGGCTGGGGAAACCGCACAGCGAGGGCAGAGCCACAGCACGTGTGGTGAAACACCCCCCAAGAGGGTCTCGATGCCTCCTCCCCAGCACCCTCAGCTCTCGCTGAGCTGAGCCTTTGCTCCCCGCCGCTGCGCCTGGCCCCTCTCCCTGGGGCTCCTGCCTGCTTCCTGCGCCCCACCGGGGACATTTCCCCTCCCTGCCCAAGGGTGGGTTTGATTCATGCCTGGCTTTATGTGCAGGCCTGTGCTGGTGGCAGTTCCCTAAAAGAGGGTGAGGGCGACCTACCCGATAACAGAGGCAGCTTCTGGGGCTGGGTTGGCGGCTGTGTTCTGTTGTTGTTAGCGTTAATAAGCTTGCCCTTGGTGCAGTCTGCAGGGCTTGAGGTGCTGACTAAGGAGCAAAAATCCGGGAAGGGGGGGAGAGGGAAAGCGAGCCTGTGTTTGGGAATGCCTGTGCATGTTCTCCCCTGAGTACGTGTCTGGAGTCTAGGGCCACTCTATTTTCCTAACGGGGTGCAGGGAAAAAGCTGCAGTTTCTGCTTGAGGTATTGCTTGAGCTGGCAGGGAGAGCTGGGCTGGCCAGATGGAGGGATGAGAGGGAGGCAGGGAGAGAGAGGCAGGCAGGGATGGGAGGGGGGAGAAGGGAGCTAGACACCTACGCAAACACAGAGTGAGAGGAGATCCTTGGATGCAAACACAGACACAGGCGTCCTCCTCCTCCTCACATGCCCCTGATTCATTTCCACATGCCATACACGTGACATGCTAATTCAGGGCTACTACAGAACTCCAGGGCGAGAGAGGAACAGGAGAGAGAAATAAAACCCAGTAAGATGCCAAACTGCAGATTTTTAAAGGGGATTCAGCGCAGCTTAGCCATACCCCTGTTCCGTGCTCCCTCCGGGTGGCCAGAGCCCGGGTGGCCTGGGGGAGGCCTCACCAGCAGCCCCCCCACCTCCTCACGCCCCCACACACCCACACACCACCACCTTGCAGGAGCGGTTCCACGTGACCCCCGCACACAAAACCAGCACGGAGCCAGCACACATCCCACCCTTCCCAGGGACACGGGGTTACATCAGCGGCACGCTCCCCTCCACGTCCCTGCGGCACCACGCAGGCTGGGGCAGAGTGAGCTGCGCTCTGCCGAGCCACAGCCTCTGCCCTCCTCCCTAAAACTGGGGACTCGGCAAGCTTCAGTCTATATTTAAACACAGGCACATAAGCCCTACGTGCCGGGGGCCGAATAAGCTCCAAACAACCACGTTATAAACGCCAGAGATTCCCCAAGGTAAATGTTATCCTGCAGCAGGGTAGGAAATGCTCCCTGCCGCAGCCCCACCTTGCTGCAGCCCACCTCCCCACCGCCACCCCCGGCGCTTGGTGGCCCTGCCTGCCTCCATTCCCAAGCCACGACAGGCCACCTGCCCTGCCTGACTCCGACAGTCACATCCCCACTGTGACAAGGAGCTGAAAAGGAGGGGAGGAAAAATCCGAACTACAGCTCTGGCTGTCGGTGGGCTGTTGTAGCTGTGGTAATACGACTGCTTTGACCCCACTGGGGTTTGCACCAGGGTAATGAATAGCTCGGTTTTATCCTCCATACTTGTACCTTTGCCCAGTTTATGCAGCACTTTCTTACCATCCATTCTTCTAACACTGGGTCCAAAATGATTGAACCGCCTGGATTCATTATTTCTATCATGCAGAAATAACGTCACTACAAAGAGCTCTGCAGCCCATCGCCAGCCAGCTTCCTCCCACCCCGTTTGCGGCTGCATCGATGCAAAGGCCTGAAGAGGTCACCTCTTGGTGCTACCAGGTGTGCCAGGGATACGGGCAGGGGAGAGCAATTTTCCTCTTGAAGGGCACCTTTGCCCAGCATGAGCTGGCAAGGACTTTTATCTTGGCAGTCCCAGGTGAATGGCGCAAAGAGGGAACCGGGTCCCTGGTGCACGATGTTCACACCAGGGCGAACGTGGTGAGCAGGAACAAGTGACCCTTTGAATGGCGCTAGGGAGTGGCAGTGGCCAGCAGCAGCAGCAGGGCTAGACCGCTCCCCAGCAAACAATCAGTGCTGATAGGGGCTTCTGGCACCCTTCGAGGTTACCCTTGAGCCCCCCAGCTCCCATTGCAGCAAGTCAGTCTGATGGGGGCTCAGGCCTGCACAGGAGGAAATCCAGGTGAAAAAACCTCTTTCCTTCAAAGGGGCAGGTTATTGCAGCCTGGGCAAAAGAGGGGAAAATCCCTCAACCTCTCTCCTACACCTCTGCTTCTGTTGGGAAACGAGGCAGGGAGAGGTACCCGCAACATCAGGGAAGAATTGTATCTCAGCAGAAGCATCATTGTATTAATTTCCTCATTAATTTAATGGGCATGAGACCAGGGACTTAACCGAGTTGATGTCTCTGTAGCATGCAGCACCAAAGATGTTTTGGGCTATATCGAATCCGTAGGATGCTTTTGCTAACTAGAGTAACCCTCCAGACGTCTCTAAGAGGAGCTCCAAATCCAGCAGGGCAAAAGCATCTTTGCCTTCTCCTGCATAGCATCTTGTGTGTTGTACCTTTGGAAAGCATCAAGGAGAAATTTGAGTTGTGGTCCTGTTTCTCCTGTGGGCAGGTGGTGGTTTCTCTGAGTGCTGACTCCCCTTCTCTTTTTCGGGAGTCAGGGGAGCTGGCCTCTGGTCCCAAGAAAGACATCTCAGCAAGCTGCTTGCTTCTTCTGCATTTCTGAGGAGGAAGGAGAGATGATCTAGTTTACTGGCTGCTCTAGATCTCCCTGTGTGTGAAGGGGCTTTCTCTGCAAGACTGAATAGGTTGAACCAAGACCTCTGAAGGAGAATACACAGCATTCCCAGGTTTAGCTGCCATAGTTTTCATTAGAGACACTCTGCTCACTCAGGAGAAGAAACACGTGCCGGTTGATGCAAAGAGTGAGAGGAAAAGGTGGAAAGCATTTAAGTTAAACATTCCACCCGAGTATTTTAAACTGACAGCCACATGAAGTAAAAAATCCCACAAGCGATATAAGACTGTGTAAGGCTTACTGGAAAACAAGGCTTTCTATCTAAGGCAGAAGAAACAAAGGTCAGTCATAACACCCACTACAGTATGTATTTTTAAACTCTTATTATGTCCGTTCTCAGAGGCCCTACTCATGATCAAGGTCCTTGTGTGTACAGACATAAAGGTAAGGTGCCCACCCTGGAACACTTGTAATGATGTACACAGTTATGCAGGAAGGGATCACAAATATACACATGCACAAATATGTGTGTGTATTTTATGTCTACCATCCTATCTCTTCATAATATTGCCCGTGGGCCCCACAGTGCTAGACACTTCTCCAAAAGTAATGAGGAAATCCCTGACCAAAGAACGTGCAACTGCAAGTAAAGACCAAACCATTTCGACTGAGCCTAACAAGCTGCCATGCACACGCAGGCATTGCAGCCCAGGAGTCCTGCCTCTCCCTGTCTCTGGTAACCATGAGACTGCACTCCTTCCCACATTTGAGAAACAAAGATTTTATGTTTTGTAATTATATTAATACCTGTTCTTCCCTCATGCTAGCAATTTGGCTGATTTCTTGTTTATTGCTTTTCACCTTCTACCATCAATAATTCAGCCACATAGCCCCCAGGAGGAGGAGAACTAACTACTCATTTTGCAGAGACTTGCCTAAGAAAGGAGTGATGTGATAGCTGGGATCGGAGCCCCGGCATTTCCAGTTCCTAACCCCAGCTACAATCCCAGGGACAGCAATCCCACAACCTGTGGCACCAGGGCTCTCGCTGGCTTCGGGAGGTTTGTTCTGGCTTCTGTTTCCTTTGGTGAATTGCTGTGAATAATGGCTGCAGGATGTGCCCCTAGTTGTAAATGAGATCCATGGGTGGGCTCTGCACTGACAGTCCTGCCGCTTCTCCTCTGGTGGGTGCACTTTGTTCTTGTATTCCCCAAATCAAAGTGTTGTACCTGGGTCCTCTTAGGAGTCCCTCTGTGGATTAGGTCATGGTGTTCATTTTGGTTCTCAGTAAAAACTGGTTCTCTTAATTAAACTGCTACCATAGTCAACCCCAGAAAATCCTGTTAGGGACTGGAAGGGGTGAGGAGAGAAAAGGCTGTGAAGAATCATCTCCACTTGTGCTCTCTAGCGAGTGTCTGATCCATATAGGTCAGGCAGAAGCCATTTGCTGTGCTGTACCTGCTCCATGGATGATCAGGGGGACTGCATTCTGTTTATGTGTCAGCTGCCTTGCTTTTCAGTTCGATTCAATTAGCTAAACCCTTCTTAAAACCCTGTAGAAAGAAATATCCCTTTACTCCTCAAGCAACTGCTTGCTTTTTTTTCCTTTTTTTTTTTTTTTTTTTTTTTTTCCCCTTGCATGCTGTCCTTTCAGCTCATTATTCAAACACTCCGTCCATCTCTTCGGGTGCCGTGGGCTATTTTTAACCCATGTGCAGGTTTCAGTGAAGCCTCTCCTTGCCGGAGTGCCCTCACCTGGGGGTGGAGGGGGCTGGCGGCGTGGAGCAGGGAGAGAAGTCAAGCCACAAGGGGGCATGTGCTCTTCTAATTCATAAAATGTGCCTTCATTGACAAAAATGCTGAACAATTGGTGAATGGTGTGTGCATAAGTTAATGCTGCTGGAGAATACACGGGGAGTGACGGGGGAGCTTGGCCATGGGGCTTGTCTACAGGGAAACAGAGGGACGTGGAGGAGCAGTGGAGGGTCTAAAATGCACCTGTGGCCTCTCTGCGGCTCTCTCCTGCAGGGAGCTCTGGTGGGAGGAGAGTCGGAGAGCCTAATTCTGCTCCCAAACTCCACTGAAAGTAATGACAGCGGCAACGCCAAAGCCGGGAGAATGTTAGTGACAGTCGCAGGCTCGAGCCTTAGCTGGCTCTGGGGATGCTTTTTTGTTTTTTTTAAGATTTTGTAGCAAATGTGCTCAGCTGCCAAACGTTTTTAATTCCTCTGCTAGGCAGACAGGAGAGGAGACCAATGGCTAAGAAGAATATTTACACACAGAATATTTATTTCTAAGCAAACTCGATGTCCACCTCCATCTCCTAGCCTGGTGTGACTGAACCTGTCCTCACTGTGGTAAGTTCCCCAGCTTCTGCTGTCTCTTCCTGCCCTACAGCACTGTGTTGGGGCTTGGGGGGTTGTGCCAAAGGGCAACCAGAGTAGAGGGAAGAGAGAGGACCTGAGCACTGAACAGGGAGCCTGGACCCCTGGGGATGCTTTAGCCCAGCTCGGCTATGGTCTCATCAGGTGCCTGCGAGTGCTCTGATGAATTAAAGAACTAAGAACTGCTAATGACCACTGCAAAGTCTTGATTTCAAACAGATTTCCCATTGCAAAGGATAAAAGAAAATATGAGATGAGCAGAAGCTTTTCTGGCTGGGCATCTCACAGTAAATACTGGTTTTATTGGCTTTTTAGAGTCCTATCTTCCCGATCCAAAATGGAGCCAGATGTGCTGGGTGTCAGTTCATAACTTCACAGGATATGAGTCAAAATGTGCAGCTCACCGCCTGTAACTCCAGTGACTGCAGTTGAGTTCAGCCAAGGACGAATTTGGCAAAGAGGAGTGGTCAGGATGGTCCTAAGCTATATCAGGTATGGATAAGCAACCCTCACTTCTGCCTGCCCTGTGAGCCTGTGCCCATCTGCCGTAATCTATCCCCTCCAAGTGTCAGGGCAACACAGTCAGACCTGCACTCACCGTGGGCTGGGACCGTTACAGACTGCACTGCAATAAGGGGCAGGGTTGCAGATGGCGAGTCTGACCCCACTTTCTGAATTATTTCCTGCCTCCCTTTCCTCTCTTTGATGGCAAGGGGGAGGGAAAAAGCCAGGAAGAAAGAAAAAGTACCAGTGCTGTCCCCACAGCGTGCGGATGGGAGATACTGGATTGCTCCATAGTGACAAGCTGATGCGTCATAGGGAGCACCTCCTCCAGTAACCACGCAGGGGAGAACCAGGCCTACAGCCACCGTTATTCAGCTTCAACGATTCAGCCTTCAAGCCCCTTCATCTCACTTATAAAAGGCAGAAAGGCCCTGTCATGCGGGTCAGAAGGTAACCTTGCCCTCTGTCTCTGTCTCTCCCACTGCACAGGTACGAGCAGGACGTAGGTGCTGCGAGGTTTTATATAAAAAGAAAGAGGGGAAGCAGGCTGGATTTACCTGTGGTATGAAACAGATTTAGCTCTTGAATGAGTTTGCCTAAAATGGCCTCTCTGAGACTTTGAGCTACAATGCAGTGGAGGTAGAAATAAACCTGCAAAGGGCTTTCTATCCTGAACGACACTCTGATGCAACAGTGATGTGCATGTATGATAAAACTGTTGGGGAGATCAGCAGAAACAAACCCAGCCTGAAGTATGCTACAGTCTGGGACATCATGTCCAAGGCTGCTGCATAGGGATCTCCTGTCAGAAAATGTGTGACTCTTTCACAATGCTGACAGCCACACCACGCCATTCAACATTTTATGTGTGGCACGGGCAAAGCTTTGGGAAGCTCAGTTCACCCTTGGGACGTGTTTGGTTAGGTAGGATGCAGGACAGACGCCTTTCACTGTGTTACCAGTTTGCCAGGGCTTTGGTAGTGCCATAGCTGACCGTGATTTTGCTTTTGTTAAATTCCAAATAAATCCCCCATCCCTCAGACTCCTTGCACTCTATGCAGACCAGAAATTTCCCTCTTGACTTCAAGTTGCAAGGGTAGCCCTCCCTCGCATGGGAAAAAAGACATCTTCCTTTGAGCTGGGGCTAGACACAGCTACCAGCTCGTGTGCTCTGATGCCTATGGCATCTAAGGCCCATAAACCCATGTTCCATGCAGCCTATCCAGACTGAAAATCTCCTGGTTCTTCTTCCAGGACTGAACCTTCTGCAGTAATTCCTAGTAGTCTTTGAACACAGAATCATAATTTGATTAAAAAGCTGAAAATAGCAAGGTGTCTGTCCCACCCACAGTTAAATTTGGTAAATTACCTTGTCCATCCTCTCTTCCCTTTTCTAATGGTTCCTCACTTAGCCTGTAATCTCCTTGTGTACAGGATGCTCTCCGATACCTGACCATAAAGCATCGTGTGCACTGAACTGCCTTCTTTCACCATTATTTAGTGCTTGGAACATTTGTTGCTGCACAGTTAGTGTGGTGTCTCCCTGCTCTTCTAGAAAACTCCGATATTCACAGGACTGCAATGTCTGACAAGTCAGCAATGAAACGCTAAAAGAAATATCCCTCCCCAACACAATCTTAACTGTGTCCTGCTGGCGTTAGCGCCTGGAAATGGCACAGCAAAAAGTGAGGAGCCTAATAAATAGACCTGAGACACTCTCTTTGGGTATGCTATTATTAGAATCACAGACAACAAATTGGAAATCCAGCATTTATCTGTATCTATTCTGAGTGTATTAACTGTGTTGACTAGCTGTATTGATTATCTGTTGGAGCAGCTTGGAAAAGCTGATATCATGATACAGTGCAAGGTCTATGTTGAGAGATGGAGTGTAGGTTATTTGGTTTGCCAACAGAGGTTTGGCCAATGTGCCCATAGTAATCTCTTGCTGCAGGAATCATCCACAGCCTGGTGGTGTACGTCAGTGTGATCTTCTGGTTGTTGGGAGAGGTGAGCAAGGCCGTCTCACAGAAGGAATCTGTATAGAAAGGAAAAACTCAAGATAACTTTTAGCGTAATGTGTATAGGCTCAGCACTTGAACACAGGCCAAGCCTAGCTTGCGCCTGTTTGCTGTGTATGACCTTGCCCTGCGTTTTGCCACAGCAAGAGAGATGTTAGACTTTGTCCAGGAGCCCTCCGTGCTCGCTTCCAGCATGTCTGCAATGGCAGGTCAGGGAGGGTGTTGGTGTGGGGGTGAGGGCCCTGCTGTGGCACAGCGCCCAGAGAGCAGAGTTGAAGTCACATTGCAAACAGCATGTGCAACAAAATTCTGTATCTCTGGGGTTTCCATGCTTGCTTTCAGCCACTCTCTGCTTCTCTACTTCCTGAAAAGAAATTAAGGAAATTTAATTCCTGCTAGGCAAAGGTTTGGAACATTCAATCTTTTTCAGTTTCCCACACCCCCACCAAAAAAAAGCAACCTTTTCCATGTCCAGACCCGGCTCCCCACACTGCATTTGGCTCACTGTGTTGCACACTGCTTCCTTCTCCTTTATCCTCCTGTGTTTGCGGGTACCAGCATGGAGCCCCAGAGAGCAGCTGGGGAAGGACTGGAGCATAGCTTGGATCCACTGAGCACACTTTGAAAGGCGGAGAGGACAAATGGGAAGGGAGCGTGTAGGCTGAGCAGAAGACCTGAGACAAAGCACTCCAAAGTCCCACGAGGTATGCATGTTGGTTCTAAGGTTTATGAAGCCCAACTACTCAGCTTCTCCCATTCCTCTTCACTGCTTTCGTCACCATATTCCTTCTGGCTCTTTTTACTCCCCTACAGTGCTCCAGCTCCTTTGAAATCCCCTCCATTACACTCACACTTTGTACTTCCATGTCTTCTGACATCCTCCTCTTCCTCTCCATGCATGCACTGTTTGCAGCTCTCCTCCCTCTTTTCCTCCCATGTGTCCATCTCAGCTTTACCCTTCTCCTTCCCACCCCATGCTTGGAGGTAATTTGAGAGACCTGTGGGCAAGTAGGAGCATGGGAGCGCTGCAAGGTATGATCGTACCAGGTGCAGGGTGGCAGGACAGGGAATGACAGCCAAGGTCCAGTCCCAGGCTGCTCCTGGTGTGTTGGGAAGGGGTTTGGCAGCTCTTGAAATTTCATTCTTGGTTGAACGAAAATGCCACTTGAAGGAAAACACGGTCTGCACAGCTCCAAGTGGCTCTGGCCACAGACGGGCTTGGTGCCCAGCAGAAGGGCAGTGAGACAGATGCAGATTCCCCCCTGACTAACATATTCTGCTTACACAGTGGGAAGAGAGAGAGTTTCTGACTCACTGCCTATCTGTCCTTCATTCTCCACCAAGCCTCCCATCACATTTCTGGGCCAAGGCCCCAGCTCTACTCCCTTGCCTTTGTTTCCTGCCACCTTTTAACACCCTCCCTCTAATCTCTTTTGCTTCTTCAGAGCCCCACCCTCTCCACCAGACCCATCTTCTCTCTGGATCCAACCAACCCTGCCCCTGTTCAGTCAGTGCACATGCCCCAAAGCCTTCCCTCTGTTCACCACCACCACCCCCAAAATGTAAAAATGTAAAAAATTTAGAAACTCCAGAATGGTTTGTGATGAAGGGATTTTGTATCAATTACTTCCTGGGGCAGATGACCAAGTTGCTTGTTTTTCTTTGACCGCATTCACTTTCCTTGCTCCAGGAAACCTAATCCTGGTTTTTTAACTGTCTTCTATCTTCCCTCAATTAGTCATTTTTCCTGACTGCTTACGTTTCTAAACTAACATTGGACTATTTATTTTGGAGAACTCACGAACGTTGTTTTTAAACCAGAGATAGTGGGGTTTAGACAAAAGGTGCCCCTGTAAAATGCCAGAAGCGTGTACAGCGCTCCATTCCTGAAAGCTATCAAGAGAAGAAGTCACCTGCGCAGTGCACGGGTGCAGCTCAGGTTCAGCCAACACCCCGTGTCACCTGGAATCACCTAGTTATTCTACCAGCAAGCTGCCTGAAAGCCTTCTTGCCTCAGCACACTTACTGCCCCTGTGCACCTCACTTGCTTTGACTCAATGGTTTGCCACAAGCTGAGGTGGGGACTTGAGCTCAAAGGTCAGTCGCTTTTGCAGTAGAGTGTCATCACTGGCTGCTGAGCACCAGCAGAAATGAATGCCAAAGAACAGACCGGTCTGAGCAGGACCAAACCATCTTTTGCAAACTAATAATAATATCAACAGTAATACAAAGATGAATGAATGCATGAATGAATGATTCATATAATGGCCGTGCTTTCATTCTTCCCCCTGATTTTCCCCTCAGAACTAAGGGTGGAGCCTCTGCGCGCACCGATGCTAAACTTGGAGTAATCAGCACTCTGCAGATACAGTTGCAGCCATAGTGCGTGTGTAGCCATTACATGAAAAAAAGTGACACGTGAGATGCCCATCTGAGGCAGGCTGCGCATCCACAACTTCTTGCTCAAATGACTCCAAATTTGCCCCAAGCGGTATTAGCCAGGGCCTCTGGGAGGCTCATCAGCATCGCAAAAATCAGATCGAGCATATGAATATCGAGGTGTGTTGC
The DNA here is from genome assembly GCF_011004875.1 of Balearica regulorum gibbericeps. Taxonomy (NCBI): domain Eukaryota; kingdom Metazoa; phylum Chordata; class Aves; order Gruiformes; family Gruidae; genus Balearica; species Balearica regulorum. The sequence continues at coordinate 46,201,489 of NC_046188.1, read as the reverse complement.
ATACTTCCTCATTAAGCAGAATATGATGCTCATTCTTCACTACAGCAGAGCAATGCACACTCTCTGGGATGGATCTGAGCATATACAGTGCTGAAGTATTGTAAGTAATAAATGGTGTACCCAATAGTGCCTAGCTGCAGTGGTGATTAATCATTTAGGCCCTGATCCTGCAAACATGCATGAGTTTAATGTTACTACTATGAGTAATCCCCCTTGATTTCAAATTAGATTAGTCACAGTCTTAACACTTGGCACGTGAATAAATGTTTGCAGGGTGAGAGCCCTATTTATGGCCTGATCTTGCAAATTATTACTGTCTAGCACAGTGCCTCTGTTCCTGAATAGTTTCATCCATGCAAACAAAAAAAAAGCCTCAAACACTCCCCTGAACTGCGAACATTGCAGGATTAGATCTGCTGGATGGTACGTATGTACAGCTCTGCATAGCGTAGGTCATGGATAGATATAGCTGTATCTTGCCATGGGTGTGTGCCTGCTTAAGGCTCTGATGCAAAGCACTCAGAAGCCGATCGCCGTCGACGTTTTTTACTGTCCTTTACCACTGATTCTAAAGATTTAGGTCTTCCATCGACAGTGTAAATGGAATTTTTCTCCTATTTCTTTTTAAAGAAAGAAAGAGATTGAATCAGTTTTGCTAAGTTAGGGTGAAGACAATAAGGAACCCAATAAGCAGCTTGCAAATTTAAATCACCAGTCTAATCAAATTCCTCTGGGCTGCGGTGTCCTTTCTGTGAAATCAACCTGCATTAAAGGGACTGGGTTGCTGTTTGTGAATGTACCATCTCTGCAAATTACCGCTGCTCCGTTGCATTGTGTTTGTATGAATGGGGGTGACATGTGCTTGCCCACAGGTCCACGTGAGAGAGGTGGGGTGAGGAAGGAAGGATATTTTTAAAATGAGTCTAGAGGGAGAAAGTGGAAGCTGCGGCTTCATAGAATGCGAATGGTATCCTAAAATAACCCCTGTCATCTGCCCACCCACCCACCCACCCTCTGCCAAAATCAAGGTGCAGCTCTTTCATTTAAAATTAATTCTTGGCCCCAGAGGGTATCGATAGATCAATATCTTGTGCTTCTGATCTCTTGCGGGCCACCCTTCAATGGCTCATGCAAAGGCTAAAAACAGAAAGATGCAACACAAAAGATACCGCAGTCAGCTCAAGCAGGGGGGATATTTTTAGATCAGAAAAGGGAAAGGAGGGGAGAGAGAGAGAAAAGAAAGAGAGGGAGAGAGGCTGGTCTAGGGTTTGCAATCTAATTTGGTCTCTCTCTTTCCTCCCCTTTCTTTCTTTCTCTCTTTTTTTTATTCCATCGGTGGTATTTTCCATACAATCTGATTTCTGCCCGCTTGGCTGGGGGGGGGGGTTGGGGGGGCCGGGGGGGGGGGCAGCACAGCAAAGCCGGGCTGAAGATTCTGGAGTTTTATGGCTCATTCCAGCTAGTGGCTTCTCTCTGCCAGTTGAATTAATTTGATACTATTTTTGAAAGTCAGTGTTTCTAAGGGAGACCTAATGACGCAATGACGTCAATGCAGGTCAATAGCACACACTGGAGGAACTGACTGTGCTATCGGGAGCCAAGGGCTGGGAGCCCGCTCCAACACCCCGGCTCCCGCACACGCACCCCCGCCGCCTCCCCGGCCACCCTTGCCGCCCCCCACCCCCCGCGGGCTGTTTTCAAGCACATCCCCCCCCAAAAAAAAAAAACCCACCAAAAATTATGTGATGAGACGCAGTGCAGAGAAAAAACCCACCCTCGCTACCTGTCGAGGGCAGCGTTATTGTGGCGGTGCACGCACACGGAGGCAGGCAGGGACACGCGTGTGCCCGCCCGGCCGGGAGCCGCTGGGCTATAAATAGCGGCGGGGGCGCGGGGCCGGCGCGGGGGCTGAGCGATTCCGCCCCGCGCAGTCACTCAGGAGGTGCCGGGCTTGGCGGTGCGGGGGTGGTGCGTGGGCGGCAGGGCGGGGGGGAGCGGGGGGGAGCGGGGGGGCTGCTTCTCCCTGTCTCCAAGTCAGGCTCTGAACACGAACTGGCGCTTTTTTTTTTTTTTTTTCCTTTTTTTTTTTTTTGCCTTTCTCCTGGAAGAGTGCAGGCACACATTACGCGAAACCCACAGCCTTTCGCGATACACAGCTCGAAACGCTCTAGTTTATTTATATAGCCCCTCCACCCTCGGCTCTTCCCACCCGTCCCCAAATTCCCTAGAAATCCAGCTAAGGCGTGGGGAAGAGGGGAAAGCGGTTTTGGAGGGGAGGGAATTATTTATTTTTGTTTTGTTTAGGGATTGTTTTGGTTTGGGTTTTTTGGGGTTTTTTTCTTTGCATACAAAAATAAGTGAAGAAGATTTTGCAAGGTAGGTTTCTCTGTGTGTGTGCGCGCGTGTGTGTATGTATGTGCAGATGTTTTGCTTTTTGCAAAGTTTTCTGATTTCAGTTGTTAGATGCTTTTACAAGTAGACTTTCCTGATTTGTTCTGCTGCCTGCCTTTGAAAAGACTGGACAACGTTGCATTCCCCCTCCTTGCAAAGAGTTCTTTAGGCTGTTGTGTTGTGTGTCCTGTGTATTTGACGTTCCTGCAGGAAAGCATGCTAGTTTGTGAGCTCAAACTGCAGCCAGGGAGCTATGTATTTAAGATCCCCCCACACTTTTTTCACCGGCTGCAACTTTCACTTTGTCACATTTGGGGGGGGGGGGGGGGGGGCGGGGAGAAGGAAGGCATCGACTCACTCGGGTAACCAGCTTGCAAATTAAATTTTAATTGCAGAAAGAGTCAAAGTCAGCAGCGTTAAAGCTTGAGGAGGATGGAAGGGAGTTGACATTTCTTGCATAGACAATTTCCTACCATTGGGAATAGAATGAAAGCCCGTAGTGGGGGGGGGGACGGGGACGGGACGACGGACGACACGACACAGGCAAAATAATAAGAAAGTAAATGATGAGACAAAATTCTAATTAAAGTGATGCAGGAAAGTGAGAGGCTGTTACAAGCTCTAACCACCTGTAGAGGGAAATCTTTATACATAGTAATTTCTGATAGCTGATCTATAGAGAAACTAAAGAGAATTGCATGTTCCAAACTTTGCCACTCTGCAATGTGCAAGCCGAGATGCCAAGCTCCTCGGTTAATTCTCGGGGGCTTGCAAACTGCAGAACCTGTTAGCTTGGGAGAAACTAGAGTTTAGCAGCCACTGAGTCTTAGTCTCCACCTTGGCTGCAGCCATCTGTGGTGCATGTCCTGGTTTTCTTTAATGCTGCTGCACTCGATGTGGTTATCAACAGATGTCTTGCCTGAGAAGAGTGGGTTTGATTTATTGCTAATTTCAAGTGGGTTTCTTAATTGGGAAAAGTTGGATGATCTTCACTGTCTGAGGGGAAGGTTTCCAAAGTAGCTGTGAGGACCGACTGCTCTAACCAGTGGAAAGCCTTTTCCCCTCAGAGAACCCTGCTCAACTTTGGTGTAACCAAAAGAGGAATAACTAACATCGTGTGATAACTGACAGAGGGCACGATGTGAGTAATGTGCCACACCTTGTGCAGTGCCTTTTCCTCTGAGGAACCTCAGGGCACTCAGTGGAGCGATGAAGCAGCCTGACCTCAGAGGGGACCCAAGATGTGCTGCAGGGTGATGGCCAAATGCCTCATAAATGTGAGGTGGCACTGGAAGTCAAAGCCGTGGCAGGTGATGCAGAAAGTCAAAAGTGAGGTGGTTTGGAGGCAGCATTTTCCCTTCTCACTTGCTCATGCACTATTTTCGCTCATTGTCATGAAGTGCAGATCTGTCAGGAATAGGCCAGGGGTTACAAAGCCCTCGCCTCTTAATTCTCCTGCCTATTGCACCATCAGTCCACCTCCCTTGCAGAAATATGAAGATCTTAAGTTAGCCTGGCCTTAACTCACCTCTACTGCCATCTGTTCACCCCTCATCTGTCATTTGCCTATCCAGTTGAGAAGAGGTGGAAATCCTGTGTTTTATTGCTGTGAATTTTGATGCGTACATCATCGGGGTCATCTGGCTAGTGAGAACTGCAGGAGGTGAAGCACCATGGGGCAGTGCCAATCTCTTCTTTCCTCTGCATAGCATTACAACAGCTGGAGTCCATCACTTGGGGGTGCTGGTTAAGGTCCAGCCTGTGCCCTCATAATATGCCTTAGTGTCTCTGATTTCTGGTTCAATGACCTGTATCATCTCCTGCCAAAAGAGCAAGTTGTTCCCAACCATTTTCTGAGGTTTGGTCTTCATCTGTTTTCTTTTCTCTGCTCCTCACCACCACCCCCAAATCTTTGGCTGGTCTGGATATCTGAGTATTTTGAAATGTTACCAGGTTTAAACAGTTTCAGGAGCTCCTTGCTTGCCACTTCAAGGAAACAATCTGCGACAGGATTACTATTTGTAATGAGTTTTCATTAACTCCTTTCACTTCCCCTTCTCTGGGAACTTCTGAGGTCCTACACATGGTCTTCTCAGTACAAACTCTCTTTAACCCAGATATTCTCACATCCACTTCACCTATGAGTCACTGCACTTTCTAGCCTACAATTACATTTGCATAGCTTGTGCAATAGAGGGAATTCTCCAGCTTGCACACAGCTCATCTACCTTCCTGCAGCTTGCCAGATGCTGTGTCTTTTCATGTCAGGTTTAGAAGGTTTCTCTGTGTTGAAAGAGCTAACCAATACCTCTTTTTCTGCCCTATCCTTTCTCTCTACTTTCGTCTCCTAGTTCAATGATGAACAGGTCTGCATCAACACAGAATCTTATCCTGAAAGTGCTGATCTACGTTTAGATGCTTGTGCTGAAGGATATTCCTTATTAAGGCTCCTCCTGCTTTGTGCGTTCATCTTCTACTCTTGATTTTCTCATGTCAAACTATGTCCTGTGATGCCACTTATCTCAAGGAGGCCACATAAGCTAATTCAAAAATCAAGTTTTTATTCAAAATGGTGGTAGCATATGCAACCATGAAACATATTAAGAGTGTCAGGTGGACAGCCGTGTAGATGAAAAGCCTGCATTTCTTCTCACAGTACCTCTCCGAATTGTCTTAACAATAATTGTATAGTACTATTAGAGATCTAAGTACAGTCTTCTGCATTGTAATTGGGCAGCTAAACTAGCACTTTCTTATGAAAAATCTCCAGAGAGGCAACCCCACACTGCCTTATGTACTCTAGGAATAATAAGAAAAACTCTCTCTTCTACTCAACTACATATGTAGTAGAAGGACTGGACAAAAAGTCAGTGCTGGTGAGGTAGAACTAAATTTTGTTCTTTCATCAGACATCTTATGCTATTCTATGACCATTGATCAATGAGGCTTCAATTGTGCTAAATATTGTACTTTATGGGTGGATAAATTGAAGAACAAAACAATTTATTGCTTGGACTCACCTTTAGTTTATAGAAAAATGAAGAAGAGGGCTCAAGTACACAAACTGTCTGGCAAAAGAACTTCCCTCTCTCAATTTCATTGCGGACCTCTCTGAAAGACACTCCAAACTTCATTGACACCCATGTGCAGTCTCACTGCCAGGTTAGTTCACCTCTACTTTCTCATTTGAAAAGCTAGTATCAAGCCAGGGTGAGTGGCTCCACTCATCCACATACTCCATGGAGCATTTTCGATACTCCATGACATTTTTCCCCTCGAAACACCAGGATCACAAATAAGACTGTAACATTGTCTCACTCCTTCTGTTTGCCTTATTGCAATGCATTCTTGCAAATTCTTGTTGTATACAAGCTTCAGTTTTTTCTTCTTTTCAGATGTAGTCACCAGCTTCACATTGACTCTCACCATGAGTGTGAGGCCATGCATCTTGCTCTTGCCGCTTTGTGACTTTCCACTCCTCTTTGTTCTACCCAAGATCTCCTTCCTATCAACTTGTGTCTGTCTCTTGCTGTGATCTTACAAAAAAGATCTGTAGAGCTGGCATACCTTTCTGCAAAATTTAATTTTTCCATCTCTCTTCCAAAATACAAAACCATGCCAGGACACAAGTCATTTCCCTCTGTTCTTCATGGGACTCTTTGTTCTGTGTCTTTCCATTTGGTTTGTAACCTCATGGGGCAGGTATTCTGTCTTGTTTATTATTTTGTACAGCACCCACCACATTGTGGATGGTTAGGTAAAAATTACATAATCTGTTGTTATTTTTCTCTTCCTCCCCCTGAATAAGGATCAGCTTTATTTTAGTGCCCCAACATCTGTTTTCAGGTGTTGGCTCCCAGCTAGAATGTTCCACGTGGTTACTTTTTGATTCCGTGTTTGCACAATACCCAATAGAATGGGAGCTTAATCTGTGATTGCCAGTATATAATAATAAGGCTCACATTTGAACATTTAACTTGTGACATGTGTTCCTAATGTAAGGAGCAATCAACTGATACAATATTAAAGTAAAAAAAAATTAACACGTTTCTAAATTTAGCTAAGTACTCATTGTCAGTCTTGAACAACAACTCAGGACAGGTTTTTATGTAAACCTTGAACTACTTGGAAAATCATTCCATGGAATATAATTCAGACTTTGTATCTCTGTTCATATAGTCCTACAATAATTGCAGTTACTGAAAAAGCAGTACCAAAATGATGATCTGTGAGGGATTTGCAGAAGTATTTGTGTTTCATCAGCTGGCTCTGCAGCAGGCATTTATAGCAATATAACAGCCTGCACTTCTGTTGCTCATCCATGGATCTCCACATATTCTACTCACTAAGTTATGTATGATACTCACTTCCCCATCCAGTTCACATCATGAGCTGGGTAAGTATTAATACACATCCCCTGACATTAAGAGAATGTACATGTAGCCACAGTAAGGAACAGAGACACAGCTGCTACCCGTCCTTTGCTTTGGTGGGCCCACTGACAAGGGGACAAAATAGAGAAAACCACTGTGGTTCCACTGCCTGCATTTGGCCATCCGTTGGGTGATGGTAGTGGTGTGATCAGGTGTATGCAATGCAGTGGTGGTTCTGAAGACTATCTTAAGGGCTTATACTCTTCCAAGTATGGAAGTGTGTCTGTCTTCCTGTTAATTCCATGGCACGTCTTGTCTTCTCAGTGATAGCTGTTAGTCCAGTAGCTGTCACAGTTTTCCCTAGGGGAACTGAAGCATGTCCTAACAGTAAAAACTTGTAGATGTTTCCACTCCCATGCCCATCACATTAGTTACTTCCTTCCAATTCATGATCAAATAACACCATGTACCAATAGCCGTAGTCACTTATTTGGCAAAGTAAAAGGAAGAGAAGTATTCTAAGTTTCTATAGAGAAGATTCAGCAGCTGGGAAAAGAAAAGCCATTGCTGCTTGGCCAGCTGGTCCTCCTGGGACTTCCACAAGTTCTGTACACACTGACGGTTTGCCAGTCACAGTCAGGGAACCAGTGACTTAATTTGTAAACTGTGTATAGCAAAGACAGCTTGGATCCAAGCAGAAACAGCTTGGATCTTGGTGCCGTTTACAGGGTTGAACTTGCTATTAGCACACAGCGCATAAATGTTAACTGGTGATAAAAATAGATGTTCAGACAAAAAGTCATATGTGATCTAGATCTTGTGCTCCATTCATGTTTTAATTTTCCCTGATGTTATTGGAAACCACTTTGCCAGATGTTTCTGCCCTACTGAATGCGGATTTTTTGGAAGTTTGGGCTCTAGCTAGATAGGAATGCCAGAACTACCAAATGGTGTGAATTTGAGATTTTTGTTACCCCAAAAGGTAAGTAGAGAAGTGACTGATAAAATTACCATCCTGACCCGGTTGGAACATCCACCGGATTTGCTGGCTGAGTAGTAATTTTATGTTGTAATTTTTGATAGCCAGATTGAACTACATTATAAGGAAGAGCACATCAGAGGCAACAAATTAGGAAAGAACAGTGTTACAGGAGCATCATAGGTCAGGATAAGAGCTCACAAGGCCATGTCTTCATAACCCTAGGCATCTTACCTTGTCTTTCACCTCACCATCTATGAAATGGAGCTAGATGAATGTATTTTCTTTTTTTTTTTTTTTTTCACCCCGCTGTCTTCTTCCTTGAGAGAACTTGATTTTATTTTTTCTTTGACTGGATCCTTTGGCTTCATGTTCTATTACCTCAGTAAATAAATTCTTCCTAAATTACTTTAATATCACCCCACTCCATATCCCATTCTCTCCCACTGGCTATGATACTGGCTAACTTCAGGTAAAGACTGACACAGATTTTGGGCATTTCTTTATCACTGCCTTCTCTTTTTTTTTCTACCAGCACAAGATCCTGTATAATGCACCTCAAAGTGTTGTCTTATCCTTTTGTTCTTGTTTATAACTCTTTCTTTAAGGTGGTTGCCAGATATGTGTGCACATTATGTTAAAGGTCATGGGTCTTATTCGTGAAAAGTTCCATTTTAAAGGCTAATGAAAATCAAATCTTAGTGTAAAGGCTCATCAAATTCATAACAGAAATCCTCAAAGGTTATGCTCCATGTATCTGAAGTACGATGCCTATTCACTGTATTTCTTCCATAGGTTCAACTTTCATTAAAAAGTGGTATGATTTTCTTTTGCTATCATCCTCAATATCGAGACCTTAGTACTCTTTTCCACCAGCTTCATTATGCTAATGGTTTTCTTCTTTCCATCCCTGTTACACAGAAGTATGTCTCTAGGGTCTGATTTTGCAGCCATTGGAGGAAGACCCAGTTTCTATCCTTTTACATGTTATAACCATGCTATAGCTCTATAATGTAAACAGAAAAGCTAAAGATAAAGCAACCCAGGTATACTGGCATTTCAACTCAAAACTGTTCAAAGTGTTTGTTAACGCAATCTGTGTGAGATGACATTAGCATGTGAGTTGTCTGTTTTGTTGGTTTCCTGGTCTATGCATCCAGATTCTCCAAAAATTCCATAAATCGAAGTCACAAGTCTTAATAAGTCCTTGATCTTCTGACACAGGTGAGATTTTCTTTATTAACATACTGCACAACCTCACATTCTCATGTTGGAGGAAAAGCACTCTTTTCCTCCTTGTGCTTCCTTGTATGCTCTGATATCTCTGATTATTTATATTGCTGTCTTCTTACTGATTACTTTTATTGATTATCTCAATGCTATAGATATCTTCAAGAACATCCTGGTTAGGTAAGTGGGTATCATCTTATCTTCATTTCATGGGTGGATAAACAAGCATAAAGCAATGGGCACTTCACCTGAAATTTGAGGAGAACCTCAAAAATATTCAAGAAAAAAGCCTTTCCATGAGAAATTTCAGATCAACACTTGTTGCAGCAAATTTGTGATCAGAAGAGCAATATCTAGATCCTAATCCCCTGCTTTAACTAGCAATTACTCTTCTTCAGGTCCTTTCACTAGCTTATACTTTCCCACCTAAAATAGCCATTAGATTGCTGAATAGATGTTGCTTTAATTTATTTCCATTTCAATGTGATTGCTCTTTCCTCTGGGTACTATATTTCCCTGTAACAAGACTTAACTAGCGTATCAGTGCCCTGATACAAGGTGAATCATATTCAAAAAGCTGAGGGTTTTTGTGAGCTCCTGGTATATCTTGGTGGCACTTCACTCTGTTTCTGGTCATCTTCTGCTCTCCTTATGTTTGGAAGATACCACATGTCATTCAGCTGCCCGAGTGAACTAGACCAAGAGCAGACTCTAACTGTGGGAGTAAGACTGGGTTGGGAGAATATGTTATAGCCATTATATTAATGAATCAATCCCTGGCTCACAGGTCAGCAGAACTCCAAGGCTCTGAGGAGGTAATACTCAAATTACAACAAAACTTTTTTAGGCTATTTTGCCCTCGTTTTGCGGTGCTCCCTCTGGCTGGTCCTTGTCTTGAAGAGAGAAGGTGAAAATCGTCTTCCAGGCCAAAATGAGAAAGAGGTGCAGCCTTGAACTTGCTGGATCAAAACCCCAAACAAGTAATGAATACTGTTAAAATAGGTTTACTTGCAAACTAAACTACTTTGTGAGTGACAGATCATAGTTGTTTTGAGCAGCAATTTTGCAGAGGCTATTATTTTACTACTACTACTAATAGTAGTATCCCAATGTGTGCTATCGTCCATTAGGGCAAAGTTTGGAAAGGAAATTTCCAAGGGTGAGGACAGTCCAATATGCAGATCATACGTGTTAGAGACTGGCCTCACCCCTTTGGCGTTGCCAGTAGCTCTAAGTGAAAGAGCACGTACTACAGCTGATGGGCACTTTGCTGCTTTGGCCAGTATCAGCAGTATTACTTTTCAGTGGAGGAAAAAATACAGGATCCATTGCTTTCATTAAGACTTCGTTGGTAGGGAGGCTTAATTGTTTGGAAGCAGAGATTACTTATAACTGAAATATCAGGATAGAAGATAAATTTTCCTTTTAGTGCTTCTAATGATCAGGAGAAGTGGGAACTGCTGTTTGGTACATGATCACCTGCCAAACATTCTTTCCAGTTTGGATGGTTTCCATTTATTTTTTTTAATGCCAGAAATTCCCTGGGCACTGGACTTTGCTTTGACCAAACCTTTAGCAGCAGACAGGCAAGACATGAGATAGTTCTGCTGAGATGCAGGTGACACATTTGGGTGGAGAAACAGAGGAAAGCAAAGGAGGAGGCAGGCTGCTTTTGTGAAATTGAGGCTGAAAGGTGGTACTACAGCTTCCAGAAGAACATGTCAAACCCTTTGGTAGAAAGATCTAGTTCTTTCACTAAGATTGGAAAGTTTAGGAAAAAAACCACCTGTGTGACTGCAAGGAGCTGCTCAGGATGGGAACCAGGGAGGGAATTCCAGGCATCTGCCCAGCTGGCCTGAGGTCCAGGAGCTGCAGGGCTTGCCAGCGCGCCCAGTCCTGACTTGCCACTGAGATCATCCTTTGTACACAACTGTGTCTCTTTGCAATAGAGAAAATCTAAAGCTAAACAGCTTTCCTCTGTTCACATGCGCAGAGGTGGACACCACAGAGAAATTCAAAGCTCTTAGTGTATGTGCAGGAGGGAAGAGAGGGGATGACCATCCCCTTCTTCAGCAGTAGGCCGTGGGTTGTCTGAATGCTCTTGGGTCTGAATGCCAGAAAATAGTTTAGGTGTGCACACCTCCGTCCTTAAACTCCTGTGTGGCCTAATGTTTTTACTCATCCAGGATGAGCTTCGTTGCAGCTCTTCAGAGAAGGTATGTTTTGTGACTGGCTCTTTATCTGGGGTCTTGAGGTGACAAGATCTGTCCTTGGTAAAAGGTCTTTCCCTGCTGTGGTATTTTTTTGTGTCCTCCTGGCTTCTGGGCTACTAGTGCTGTAAAGGCCGTCTTTCCAGGTGTATATGGTGAAAACACCGTTTAAGCTGGATTTTTCTTCCAGATCTGAAGAGCAACATCTCTCCCAGTCCTGGGAAGATGGATTCATGGCTGGCATGTGCGGAGATGTGTGAATGACAATGCATCTGCTCGCTTCTACCAGAGAGTTCGTGTAGTCATTTTAAGTGCCTAATTTATCTCCGAGCCTGGCAGTGCCTTTGATGTGATCTCATATAGGTGTGTGATGCCCCCCGCCCCGGGTGCTGCTGTTACTGATAGTAACTCCAGCAGTAGTTTGGCAATGGCATCGTCTGGCTAAAGGAGAGAGGGAGGGAGAAACAGCCTTACCTCATTGATTGCAGTTTATTAACATTAGGAAATTCATTGTCTGCGAAAGAAGTTGGTAATAATTAAGTGAGTTAATAAATAAGGAATGTGTGTGTACAGATTAGACAGTAAATAACTTACTGGGTTCTTGATTGCCGCGGCATTTTGCTTCTCTCCGTACAAGGTGTGAAGTGGGCTGATGGCAGGCAGAGCATAGTAGGGGATTCTCGATACTCACCTGGGGAAGAGACGGTCCTATAAACTTTGGCTTTCCCTTGGGTGCTGGCTTGTGTGTCTGAGCCTGTCCCCGGGGGTGGGCAGGTTGTACAATGCTCTTAGTGCCATTTTCCAACAAATGAGAGATGTGTTTAAAAATAGCAACAGCCCTTTGCGCTTGCCTCTTTTTTTTTTTTTTTTAAGGCATTTTAAGAAAGAGCTCCGTCCCTTTGTCTGGGAGATGGGGAAGACGACCTGCTCTTCAAGGTCCTCATTAGCTCCTCTGGGACCGTGGAAGGGCTCCTGGTGGCCCCCCTCCCCTCCCCGGCTGCATGTGTTAATTGTGCCCTCTTCACACGCTTAGTGGCAAGTGAGGTCGTTTCAGAGATGTGTTTTGCTTAATGGGAGCTGGGAAAGGTGTGGTGCATAAAGGAAATACCTCTCTTGGCCAGATAAACCCCGCATTTGTCAGCAAGACCATTCTCTTTTGTCTGGTTGCTATTGATGCCTGGGTTTGGGGCAGGGGGCTCGGGGGTGCAAGTGTGTGTCTGTGTGTGCTACTGTGCAAGCTCAGGTTTAGCCATTTGCGTACAGACTATAGCAGTATTATAATTTTTAATTGCAATTTCATTTGTTATTCTCTCCCTTTCCCCCACCCCTCTCTCTGTATAATCTGGATCATTGCTCTCTGTAGCTGATTCCGTGGGAGACCAAGCAGAGTGCGTGGGTGCAGAATATAGAAAGCCAGAGCCATAGAATCTGTTATTTGCGTCATTCTAGGAGACGGGGCTGTTTGCCTGACAAATATACAGAATTAATCCTGGTTTTATCAATATCTGTCTTTTGCTACAGTAGTCAAATACAAGTGTAAGGTGGTAGGGGGACTAGCTGCTGCTGCTGTTGTTGGTCGGATTTGGGGGGGCGGGGGGGGCACGGGTGCTTGAAAGGGGAGAGAGGAAGAAAGGATGCTAAAATATATTCAGCTACCCCCATGCTGTTTGCCTTAGAAATATTCAAACCCCTGAGATTTTTTTTTTTTAACCAAATTGCTTTTTGTTAAAATTGCTACACACGAGAAGGAGATGGGGGGGGGGGGGGGGCGGTGTGTAGATTTTCTTGCAAGGTCTGGCTATGGAGATTGCTTTCCCTGCCTGTGTTTCTGCATGGGATATGTGTGTGTTTTTTAAGAAACATCTCCCCGTCCCCAGCGCATGTTCTTTTTTTTTTCCCTCCCTCTCTTGCAAACACACATATGCACACCCCTCAGGATTTTTGTGCAACTGTACAGAGAGCTGCACAACACAAAATATGGGGCTTGCTAATTAACTCTTTTCCTCGAATTGAAGTGCCTTACTGCAAGCACAAAGCTCCAAGCACAGACATCTTTTATGATGAACTGGAGCCTCTGAAGAGGAGAATCTGAACGTGACGTCAATAGCTGATAACTGACGCAGCCTTGCAAAGGAGTCTCAGGCTGGCTCCTTGCAGCCTGCAAGCCCTAATGATTCTATTTTTACCCCAGTCCCCCTTCGTAGTGAATTACTAGAACGCAAACACACACACACCCTTTTTATATATATATATATATTTATAGATCCTTTATTCTCCAAACAAAGGATTTTTTAAGCGGGGGGGGGGGGGGGGGGGGAAGCACTGGGCGGGGAGGAGAGAATTTTTTTTAAAAAAACAACCCTTCTTTGTGCTCGGTGCAGTTCACTATATGAAACCATCTCTGTCTCTCGGCAAAGCAAGCATCCCTGCCTGAAATCCACATTTGTGCATGATGGCAAACTGGTGCATGGTGGTTGTTGTGTTTTTTTCCAAAGCCCACTTTACAAAAACACTGCAAGAGGACAGATACAATAATACTTGCAAGGCAACAGGCAGAGAGGCACAGAGACAGACTCAATACAACTGTGGATTAGGGGTTTGTGCAATAGAACAGCATGGAAGGCGGTCAGTTTGGGTTGTTTTTGTTTTGTGTGGGGTTTTGTTTTTTTAATTCTCTGCAATGATGCACCTAAAGCAACTGTGGATGGTCGTGCAGAAAGAAGCTGTGGTAGGGGGGTGCGTGGTTGGGGGTGGTTGTGTTGTAGGGAAGCAGACTTAATGGACATTTAATGTTTTGGACGTAGCGTTCCAGCGAAATGCCTTTGTGTGTGGATTTTTTTCCCCAGTACCTGCTAAAAATAGCATCAGGGTTTTGATCGCGTTCCAGAAATAGACAGAGGGTTGCACTTGTATAAAAAGCGAGCGCGGGTGGAAGAAAACCTGGACATCACCGCAGTATTTTTTTCCAACTCCTGTCTGGAAATTAATTGTTGGATTCCCCCCCCCCCCCGGTTTCCTCGCCCCCCCTCGTCCCCCCCCGTCCCCCCTCCCTCCCCTAACCGAGGAGTTCCCGTTTAGGTAAGTAGTGATCTTTCCTGTGCATGGTGCAGACAGCGGCTGTGAGTCTTGTTTTTATCTTATGCATGCCTGGATTAATTTTTTTCCTTCCTTTCTACTTTTCTTCTAAAGCGAGAGGGGTATACTCGTCTACATAATGAATTTGGTGCATGCACGAAGCCCAGAGACAGGGAATTCTTGCAGGAAGGGGAATCACCCTGTCGGTAAATCTCTGAATCAATAGCGAGCTGCAACTCTCTCTCTCTCTCTGTCGGCGCTATTGAGCCCCTCTCCCTACCCGCCCCCCTCTCTATTTTCGCCTTCCGAGGGGGGGCGAGGCAGGGCCGGCGGCGGCGGCGGCGGGGCCGGGCGCTCCCCGCAGGGCGGCCGCCGGGAGCTGTCCGCGCCCCGGTGCTGAACCCGCCGCCGCCGCCGCCGCGGGCGGGGGTCGGTCCCGGCCCCGCTGCCCGCCGGGCGGGGGCCGCGCAGCGCCGCCCGGGAGCGCCTCTCCCGCGGAGGCTTCCCCGCCGCCGCGCCTCCGCGCAGCGCCTCCTGCCCTTCCCGCCCGTGCGTTTGAAAGAGCCTGTACCTGATGATGGTGCTCCGCAAAATAAGAGGCTATAGGTTGCTTTATTTGGACTCACCCCTTCTCCTCCCACCTCATTTTTCCCCTCTAAGTGCTCACACCTTCTGCAGATCGTGTGTGTGCGAGTGTCTGTTTTTATTATTGCCCGTCCTTCGCGTCCTTAGTCATATCCTCACCAGATGAGTTGGTGGAATGACTGAATTAGAGGCGAAGTAGTGGGGGATTGTTGTGGTGTGTACGGAGTAGAGATGTAGGGTTACCTCGGTGCTGCAAACACCCGTCATCCCCTCACCGCTTCTGGGAGCCGGGGAAGTTCTCGCTAGGCTATGAGCATGCAGGTTCACAGGCATTCCGGCTAGCAAAGACGTGTCATCAGATTGCATTAAGAGACACGGAAACACCGTCCGGCACTGGCATGCACCACCCCGTTATCCCGCACAATGGTATCCCTCCGAAACTGCCGTGGAGGGGGGCTTAGCCGCAGACTCAGACCTGCAAGGGGTGGAAAATGCACAAGGCAGACAATAGCCAAGGAAGCGGTTTTCCCCTAAGCACGTTTAGCCATAGCCTCACAGAAAAAGCAAGCTTAGAAAATGGTGCACCTACCACACAAAGCCCAGCAACAATTGCGGATCCTGCAGACAATGGCATGATGCAGCCATGAACATCAGTATAGCACAGCACAGTGGGTTGGGGGGTGAGAGCACCTCCTGGCCAAGACCGCATGCAATGGCTCTAATCTAGGCATACAAAAGACATCATTTCTTGCAATTAATCAACCACCAGCGCCTGAATTCACAGCACGGTACTCCACCCACGGCTGCCCTTAATGTCTAAACCGTCCCTTCCTCGAGCTTGCGTGGTCGTATTTACAAGCGGACCCGATATCTAGTTTGTTTGTTTGGTTTTTTAAAAGGGAAAAAAAAAATCCCTTTACAACACGTGTAGCCAATCATCGCAACTCTTAATATATCTCTATAAAACAGTCATTAGAAACAAGAAATGCCCTCCTTCCTCGCCCCCTCCCTCGCCTTCCCAGCCCTCCCCCCTAGATCGTTGCCTCTCTTGGCACAATGCATAAGATTACCCTTAACTGGATCCTATTAAATAATTCAATGGTGGCGGTGTAATTTTGGTTGGAAACTGCACGGATTTCCAAGTCGTGACTGTAAAAGTGAGTAATGTGCTCTGGCTGCGTCATGGCTCCAGTCACAGATGGTTCCAAACTGAGGAGAAATCGTGACTTCGACTTGAGACGTCCCCTCTCCATGAAAAGACCATCCAATCACAACGGCGTCGGGGGGCAGCCGGACTCCGCGGAGCTCGCTTTCTCCTTGCTCTCCCGTCCGTCCGTCCGTGTGTGTGTGTGTGTGTGCGCGCGTGTGCCCGTGTGTGTGCGTGTGCCTGCGCGCGTGTGTGTATAAAATCCTCAACAAGTTGCAGAAGGGGAAGGGAGAGGAGGGGTTAATCCTGGGGAATCTTCTGCACCTAGTGAGATCGTGACCCTCCCACACAGTACAGTAACTTATATACATACCTGGAGGAAGGGACGCTTTGCTTTTGGGCTTTCTAAAAAAAAAAAACCAAAACACTGTTGGTGATGGTTGCACTCCGCGCGGGACTCCCCGGAGCGGCCGGAGACGCGCCCCGCCAGGTAAGTGCTGGGGGTTTTCAAACTTCTGCTGCCTGCGCTGCTCCGGCTGCCCTGCCCGTCCTGCCCTCGCTGCGCTCCGCTCCGCTCCGCTCCGCTGCGCCGCTGCCGCTGGGCTCGCCGGGGGCTTGGGAAGCGCGGGGCGTCGTGCCGCCCGGCGGGCAGGAGCGTCGGTGCGAGAGAGGGGAGGGAGCTGCGGCGGTGCGGGCTGGGACTCGCACGGAGGTGTCTCGCGTGGGTTTCCCGCGCCGCTCGCGCGGGACCCTTTGCCGCCGCGGGGCAGCGGTGGACTTGCAAGTTCAGGAGTTCGGGCCGAGGTGCGAGTCCTCGCGGGTCTCTGCCCTGACTCGTGCGGGAGCCCGGCGGGCGGGCAGGACGCGACGTGGACGTGGACGTTGTTTGCCTTGCTCCTGCTGCTACCGGGCACTGGCGGGACCGCTGGTTCCCCGCAGGCGTTCAGTAGAAGACCTCTGGAGTTCAGTGACATGTCCTGGAAACTTTTACCAAGCGGGTGTCCCCGCCGGCGGCGGTGGCTGGGCGGCTCAGCGCCCTGGACGGTGTTACGGCGCTAAGGAGCGGAGGGAAGGCGGCGTCCCGCGTCCCCCGCCGCCCTGGGAGGGTCGCCCCTCGGGGCTGGCCGGCTCCCCGAGCTGAGAGGGAGAGAAGGCAGCGGCGGGTCCCCCATGTCCTCGGCTGCCCGCCAGGAGGTGGCGGGCGGCCCGGGGCGCCCCCGCCGGGGGCAGCAGCGGCTCCGCACCAGCCCCCCCCCCCCTCCCGGCGGCGGGGCTTCTCCTGAGCTTAACGGCGCCCCTTTGGCAGCGGCTTCCCGGAGAGGGGCTGGGGGGGCGGGGGGCGGGGGGGGCGAGGAGGGGTCCGGGCTGGCCCGGCCGCGCTCTTGGACGTGCTCTTGTCGCGGATTTGGTGGCTAATTAGACATGAAGAGGGCTTTTATATTTTTTTTCCTTTTTTTTTTCTTCCTTCCCCCTTTCCTTCCTTCCTTTCCTCCCGCACTCCTCTCCTCTCCTTCTCCCCCTTTCGGGGGAAAAAAAAAAAAAAAAAAAGGAAAAAAAAAAAAAAAGCCGAACTAGGCAATGTGAGGCGCCGCCTGATTGGTGGGTGACGATTTTAGCCCGCACCAATGAGCTGCCCGCCTGCTCTCTATTTATTTAGCGCTCAGGGGGGAGAGTTTTCTCTTTACGCAGCGCCCGTACCCAGCGCTGGAGCCTCCGCGCGGAGCGGGGCCGCGGACACGCCGCGCTCCGCCACGCTCCCGCGGCCCCGCGCCGCCGGCCCCGGCCCCGCCGGGGAGGAGTGGGGGGACCACCCCCCCCCACCCCCCCCCCCACCGCCGCCGCCTCGCCCTGGCAGGGTCCCGGGTTTTCGGAGCGGGACTTGGTGGGGATGGGGGGTGGGGACCCGGCGTGGCGGGGGATGGCGGAGCCGATCGCCCGTGGGTCCTGTGGATGTTGTGGTGGCAGCCGGATGGATGGATGTAGGAAGCCGCGGGAGACTTTGTCCTTCGCGAATCTTTTTGCGGTCTGGGCTTGCTGTACATAACTACCTACCCGGGAAGCCCTTACCCCAAAAAGCATTCGCGGAGGGCGCATTCGCCGAAGGAGCAGCAGCTGCGATCGCCGAGCCTTGGACTTATCTAGACTGTGGGCTTCTATTATTAATTCCTGGCACCTTTCCCTTTCCCCCGTCCAGCTTCCTTCCCCCCCTACCTCCCCCCCATGCTGTGAGTGTATATATGTGTCTCTCTAGATATATATGTAGTGAGAGAAATAAACACCCTTTTCCCCTTTCCTACTCCGCTTGGTCCCCCAGACGTTCAAATATTCACCGTCGCATACTAGCCTAACTTTTTAATCGACTTTTGCCTAACGGAGCAGATCACACGTTTATTCGGATAATTGTATGGTGGTTTTTATTTAATTAATGGAAAAATAAAAATAGAATAAAACTTCCTAAAAGTTCTCCGCCCCTCACCTTTCTCCCCCTCCCCTCCTTCCAGGGCATAGCTATGTTTAAAAAAATATGGGTGTCCTAGTTGATCGAGATTAATTCATAAAAAAAAAATCTTCGGAGCGATTCATTAAATGCTCTGTAATCGGGAGCTTCGGCTTATTTCGAGGTGGGGAGGGTGGGATTTGCTGGGATCACCCCATAAATAATAGGGAGGGAGGAGGAGGGGGAGGTGCACGGATCCGCCGCGGTTTGGGGGAGACCCCAGTTAGCAGGAGATGCACCATGGAAGCGCTTGCCAAAGGCGCCTCCCTCCCCCCTGCCCACTTCCAACCTGATTTTAAACAACTGGCAGTCCGGCGATCTCTCCGATCACTCTTTCCCCAAAAGCTAGTGCCCCCGAAAAGGGTAAAAAAGGCAGAATCCGGGGGAAAACCCAGCCGAGGCGATGCTTTTGGACGAGGTGATTGCAAGCGAGCAAAGCAGCATCAGCACCAGCTCTCTTGTTCTGAAACTGCCTTGTGCATGCACACAGCACTGAGAGCATCTCAGGCAGGAGTTGGGGAAGCTGCATTTTCCCTCTCTTTGCAGTAATTACCAGCCCGGATTCCGTGGGCAAGAAATAAATAGCAAAGAGAAATCCTCCCTGCTTGCCGCCCCCCAAAAGAAGGCGCGATTAAGAGCAGATCTGTCCGTGCAGATCAGCCTCGTGAAAGAGACAAGATCTCAGCAGCAAGTTGGTAGCAGAGTGGCCGCTCGACGCAACACAGGGGCCTATGGTTCGCCCGGCTGTAAAAGAAAAAGGAGGTGTGTGTGGGGGGGCGATCTAATGTCTCAACTGTTAGAAACTAGAAGGGCTCTCCCCTCTGCTTCCCCGACAGAGGCACGGAGGGAGATCCGGCTGAGAAAGGGCTGATCTTGCATTTCAGGGAAGTCTGCATTGGAGAGATCGGGCAAGGACCACAGTCGAGGCTAAGAGTTAATATTTCTCGAGAGATAAAAGAGATTTTGAAGACCTGTCTGCACTTTAGAAAAGAGTAAAAGGCCGGCTAAGGGATAAGCGAGGAAAGAAGGCGAAGGAAAAGCACCTGGTTGCTCCCCTCCCTCCGTTCCTTCTTGCTCACGACACATAGCTTGAGCACTAGCTGGCTTGATGAAAACAAAGGTGGAAGGGTCACAATATCTTTCAAGTAGACTCGCATTTTCATAATTATTTATCCTCTGCTATTTAGAGGGGGAAAAAAAAAGTGTCCTTTCCGGTTGCCAGCAAACCTCTTTACGGGGGTTTTATTCATGTGAGCATATTTTAAAGGGAGAGACAAGGTACGAGAGGGAACTTGGAAAAAAAGAAAAGAGAAGTTATAAGAGGGATCAGCCAAGCTAAGGCTGAAAAAACATGCTCTCCCTTCCTGCCTACTGCCGTCCCTCAAGAGGGCTGAAACCAGGAGAGATTTGGGGGGGCAGCTCAGCCGCGAGTGGAAATCCGAGCCACGGTGGTGCAGCTCCATGTCTCTTTACCTTGCCAGCCAACTGTTGCTGCCATGCTAAGGGCTGCTGCTGCTGCGGGCGGGCGCGGGAGCGGGAACCGCTCCTCTCTGCTCGGGGGCTACCACCGGCCGGGCTCCGCAGCCGCTGCAGCTCCACGGGGCACCTCTCCCCCACCCTGCCCTGCTTCACCCCGCCCTTCCCCTCTTCCTGCCCTCGGTCCTCAAGGGTTTCTATCCGCAGCCCGAAAGTTAGACACGTCGGGCGATACGGACAGCTGCCGCGCCTGTCCCTACCAACCAGGCTCCCGCCCCCGGCAGCCCCCTCCGGGCCGCCCCGGGGGAGGCCCCGGCCTTCTCCTCCTCCCGCCGGCCCGCGCTCCGGGCTGGCTTCACCTCCCCCGAGGTGCTGGCCCGGGGCCGGGCCGCTGGTCCTTCTGCTTCAGGCCTGGGGCAGCTGGGGGATCTCCATGCTGGGGCTTTGTGTGTGTGTGTGTGTGTATGCGTGTGTGTCCCACGGGTGAAAGGGACCCCTGGGTGGGGCCGTGGGTAGTTCTCCGCTCCCCTCAGGGAGCGCAAGCCGCAGCCAGGTGAGTCGGGGAGGAGCGGAGACCCCAGCGGGAGCAGGCAGCGGCTCCGCCACCTCCGACCCGGTTAACCCTCCTCTCTCTCTGCCTTTCCCCTCAGGTGCAGCCGCACCGTCGAGGCCGGAGGCGCCGCGGGAGCAGCGAGAGCCGCAGGCAGGTGAGAGCAGCGACGCAACGGGCTTCCCCACGCCCCCGCGGCTCACTCAGGCTGAGGCGGAAGACTCGGAGCTCTCACACAGGCTGGAGAGACGGGCCGGGGGCTGCGATCCACCTCCTCGGGCACCCCAATGGTGTCCGGGGAGGGGGACCGCAGCCCCCGGCCCGTCTCCCCGGCTGCTGCCCTCCCCTTTGACCCTGGCGGCGGTTACAGCTAGGCCCGGCCTAACGCAGCGCTAGGCCGCGGCCGCCCCAGGGCCCCCGGCCCAGGCAGGGCCCAGGGCAGTACTTTCCCACCCCCCGGGTACGGGCTGCCACCCCTCATCGACACTGGGAAAAGCCCGGGCTGGCAGAGGGGAGATCAGGGTATTGAAAGAGGTGGGAAAATCCACTTAAAAGTTTATATAAATTGTGTATAAAAAGGCCATTGCATTGATTTCGAGTGAAACGTTGTCATAAGAAGGTGGAGAGGGAAAAAAGTTAGTGGGTTTTGGCTAAAATCTGGTTTACCTCATCTTTCCTTCTTTTTTCACTAGTTAACTCTCTCTTCCACTTCATAGTTAAATGCATTGTCCGACATTTGCAGATCTCGTAGGTTTTGTCACATACATTTATTTTTTTTTAATCCATGCTCCTTGAGACAGCTAGTACAATTTTCTGCCTACCACTGTAATCGTGTGCTAGAAAATTGAGAGGCAAATTAATTAATAGCACATGTTTTAAAAGCAAAAGGACTCCCTCCCAATAAAACAACAAAACAAATTGTTGTTTTCAGTCATGTTTAGTGATTGTCCTCTGCTCTGTTTCCAGACCTGGCAATTTTTGAGAAAGAGGAAATACATGCCAGTTATAAAATTAAAAGTTTATAGATAAGTAACTATAGCAAAGTCTTGTTACATTTACTGTATTTTGAATTTTAAATCCAATTTCTGAGTAATAAAATACATAGGAAGGCATTTTGCAAGAAGTCCATTTTTGTCCTTTCATTTTGGCATCTAATTTCTCAACGGCCATTCTCTGCTCATGAATTGCTATGTACGATTTGCTGTAAAACAACAACAGTGTCTTCCTCCAGAAAGCTGCCATTATGGGCAGATGCCTTCAGAGCTTAGGGGCTCCGTTGCCACCTGACTTAGGTCAAACACTTTGTTAGGACCCATAAAGCTTAGCAGCGCTTTACTGGTATGAGCTAGTTTACCACCAAAATAGACAAACTCTGCTTATTTAAAGATAGGAAAGAAAAGCAGATCCTCATAGCCAAAGAAGGAAAAGGCCTGTTAGAGCCTCAAGTACATACACCTCCTAGACCAGCATTTAATCTCCCCCAAAAGAGGACATATCAAATATTAAACTAGTACTACTCTTGAGGTTTTTTTTAAAAGGTCAAGGCATACATTGCTAGGAGCATGGGGTCAGTGCATGTTAATTTACGTCTGTTACTGCACTTAATACAATTATATAAAGGCTAAGGGCCTATGAATAGAATTGCTGCTTAAGGCCTCTGAGCCTCCTGTATTCCTGTCAGTTAAGGGCTGAGAAATACCTCCAACCATCTGTAAAAAATTGCTTTGTGAATACGGGCCTCATGAAATAATGATTAACACTCTTACCCTCCCCTCCTTCTACCCTCCCTCCCCCCAAATTTTATTAGTATTTGAATCTTTTACAGATCATCTGCACATCAGTTCTCATTTTTTTCTCTTTTAAATCTGTTGCCACAAATACATTTGGCTATAATATTTGCATTAGCTGTGGTATGCTGCCATCTGATTTCTGGCTATAGAGATCACCCTAATAAAGGACACACGTCAGTTAGCTTTTAGTTTTATTATTATATTTTCAGGCAAGTTTTGTGGTGGTTGTTTGTGTAGCTTTCAGTAACTATCAACTCTTGCTGAAATGCTAGTAGTTTTTAAATGTACTTTTGGAGGGGCTTTTCCTGGAAATTAAAATAAATACCTTTTGCCTTTTATACTATTAGATACACCCCAGGTTCAGTGGGGGCAGGTTAATTTGATTGGTGTCTTGTCACCCCCCCCCCCAAAAAAAAAAAAAAAAAAAGGACAAAAAGTTATTATTTCTCTTTCTTTCTCTGAAATATTTTATGGGCACTACTTAGGGAATAATAAGTAGCGTTTGTTGACTCGCTGGCAGTGTCCATACAAGTCTGTTTTGCCAAAATATTCCCACTGTTATTATCACCTGTTTAGCATGACCACTGGAACCGCTCTGATAACCAGTAATGCAGTTAGCAGTTCTTACAGCATGCTTAGCTGCCACTGCATTTATCTAACGTAGGGAGTGAAAACCCTGATGAAGCCTAATTAGCAGTAGAAGTGGTAGGAAAGGTTAGCAGATTTATGGTACTGCAGATGTGATAAGCAGTCTGGGGGAAAATACAGGGTGAAGACTTATCAAACTTCAGAGAGGAGCATTACAACAGCCAAGCTTAGTGTGAAATGGGACTATGCTGTTTCATTTTAATTTCTGTTCGTAAATATAATCCATTTCCATTTGTAAATATAACCAGGAAAGAGATGCTTTTGGACCTGCAGCAGTGTCCATAGACATTGTTTGGAGCAGGGAGACAAAGTTGCACCTTATTTAAATACAGGCAGTTTTCCATGTAAGTGACCTAGTATTGTTCACAACAATACACAGAGGCACAGGGTTGGCTGCACACATGCATGCACACATGCATGCAAAATACATATATATGTGAATATAAAATGGATTTTTTTTCTAGCATTTTGTTTTAATTCTGGATAGTCAAGCTTCCTAATTTGTAGAGCGAGTTACAAAACTTGTCCCTGTGAAACTCAGTTTCCACTTAAAAATAAGAAGTGACACCTGTGTTTTATAGCATATTTGGTGCTGTTGTTCGAATGGGTTTGGTAGGACGCTAGAAGATGCTTTATTAATTATTATATTTGCACATGGAGAAAGGCATCACAGTAGCAGCATGATGTGAGTCTCATTCCTAGCACACCTTTAGTCTCTGTAGAATCTCTCCGGGGTTGGTACATGCTGTCTGCTGTGCGTGGCCACAGTACGGCCTCCAGCACAGCTCAGGTGCTTCCTGTGATCAGCGTTCCTGTCCCTGTGCAGGGAGCCACGGGCTGAGCTGCAAGTGTGGTGACAAGGGCATGCATTCCTGTACCAATGGTACCTGTGCTGGAGGATGCAGCATTAACCTCCTCAGGAGAAAAGGGACGATTCCCTTCAGTCCAGCCAGAGGTGAAGCACGACCCCTGTGTTTGTGTAACGTTGCTGAGTTGTGGCATTGTTAGTCCTAACGTCTAGGCACCATGTTGTCCTCTCCCAAGCGGGCATAGATGGGAGACATGTAGGAGGAGAAAGGGAGGTAAATTTAATTTTCCTTTTATTTTATTAGAGGATTCCCCCATCCCCAAAGCTTTTCCTCTGAATGTGGCAAATCCCTGTTTTCCTCCTGTTCTCCTTGCTCTCCCATTGCAGCAGCTCTGTCTCCCAGGAGGTGGCCAGGCTATCTTCTGAAGGCGCCCCCTTTCATAGCCGGTGGAGGTATTGTCAACTTCTCCCCACAGCTGAAAGTGGCTGCTCCAGTTGGGCACATAGTTTTTTAAAAAGGGCTTAGAGTAATGTGAGTTTCGAGGCCGAGAATATAGTAAACAATTTACTAAGAATAAAGTCAGGGTGTGCCCAGGAAAATGTGTTCCATCATCCCTTATTTTCAGTGAGCTGTAAGTAAACAGTATGGGATAATGCCATGCTAAATAACGTAAGCTATCATGGGCTTCTGCCCGCGTGGACAAGGTTCAACTGCCTGGGAAACCTGAACATTTTCAGTTTGCGTGCAAACCTTTCTGAAAAAGGGAATTGCAAAAAAAATTTTCTTCTGAGGATTTGATTATTTTAAATGATGCATTTTCAAAATGAGTGCATGGTTGAAGGAGAAAAATGGAAGGCAGTGGGAAACTGCCATAGAGAAATTACATCTAGTTTTTAAAGGACGCGATTCTTCCATTTTGCCTTCTTGAATTATCTGCCCTCACGTGAACAGTTCTACCAGATCAGTGTGGGAGGCAGAAAAGCACTGCCGAATCAGGGCCCACTGCACTCTTGAGCTTATAGCTTTACTGAAGCAAATAAGGCTATTTTCCAACAGAGGAATTGGGGCAAGCACTGAAAAAATGCGCTGTTGTGCAGCTCGTTGCATTACAGTCCCAACTGTACGGATGTAAGTCGGTGCCCACCTTGGTGTCCACCCTCAGTAAAAGCAAAAGGAGGGAAAGGAGGAAGCGGCCTAGAAGAGAGTGCATTTGATCTTGCACTGAGTGAATGGCACATAGTGTCCACTCTGGAAAAAATGTCAGCATTTCCTGGGAGAGGAGTAAAGACGAAAAAGGCCAGTTAATTAGGAGAAGAGTTGGGGAGAAGTGGCCAGCAGCCATGACACTATCAGCTATTTAACCTCAATATACAGAATATATAGTTAGCAGTATTAATTTAACAGAAGTACCATAAGCTGCGAGCATCCAAAGAAAGACACAAAAGCCAACACAGAAATGTCTCTATGCCCTTGCCTTTCTCTGTCTGGAAGGCCTGGCTGGGTGACTTGCTAAAATTCTGCATGTCTGGTGTAGCCGCCCATGTCCTTAGTGGCAAGCTGATGCCAGGTCTCTATCACTTTCTGGTGTCCTTTCTAAATTTCTTCAATTATGTCGTTACATCTTCTTTAATTTTCAGCATGTATTCCTATGCTCTGTTTTGTCACATTAGAAATGGCTAGTGATTTAAGTGAAGAGGAAACCAGTAGGAGTAGCGGGTCGGAGACAGGGGAAATGTACATAAGCTATTTATTTGCTATGAGAATGTGAAAATTCCTGATATACCTGTTAGAAGTTCCTGGCTGTGCCAATATGTTTGCCAATTTGGTGCAAACGGATACTCATTGTTAATTTGCCGTTTGTTGGTACATCTCCAGTGCAGGGATGGTGCAGTGAGGGGTTCCCTGCCCGGGGTGCAGTTCTCAGCCCTTGCCGTAGATCTGCTTGTGTGGCCTCTTGCTCCTCAGAGAGGCTCCAGCCCAGGCATCCCAAACGTAGGGTCAGGCAGAATTCCTGGTTGGAAGAGGAACCGAATTTCCTCTCAAGGAGGTTGAGAGAGAGGGACATCCTAAAGTACGGGGAGAGATGACGTGGCTTTGGAGAGTGTAGTTTTTTGGCAATGTATTTGGTAACTTTCTTTTCCTTCCAAATCAGGACGTAAGAAGCCAAAAAAAGAAATGAATTAACAGAGTGACACATAGGCTTTTAAAAAAATCTGTCCACTGTTGGTTCCCAGACTCACCCTCATCAAAGCAACACTTCTCAATCACCCTCCTTACCTTCACAGGAACATCTTCTGGGAAAGTATGATACATCACAGGTAGAGAAATGACTGAATGCAACTCATGATGTTAACGTGGCAAGACAGTTCCTATTTCTCCTCTTTCACCCCCCCCCCCCTTGTTTTTTTAATTTCCTGTTTTCCCCTTATTTCTATTTAATTATTCCTCTTTCTCCTTTATCTTGACTCAGGCACACGCGCACTGTCTCTCTGTTTTCCTTCCATTGTGTCTCCCAGATTTTCACCCACCTTTATGGACACCTGTCCCTGGAAAGGGCCCTCAGCTGATTCCCCTGCTACGCTGCTTCTCCCGCCTTGTTTCCTACGATGCATAAGAGAGGCGCTCCTGGCGAACATAGGAGTATGAAACTGGGAGGCAGGGCAGAAGGCAGAGGAATGAGCCTGAGTCTGAGCAGCCAGTTCAGCAGACGTGATCACTAGCTGGGTTGGCCACTGTCTTCTGGCACTCGGATGATCACAAAATTTACCACAGAGCAGAGGAAGCAAATGTCAAGGCCTGTCAATGTAAGTGTGAGAAACCTGCCCCTCAGCTGCTGAGTTTGGTGTTAAGGTTCCTCACCTTAATTGCTTTGTAGGTAAATTAGAGTGGTGTGTGCTGCTGTGCATGTTGCACAGGGCTGATGTGGACTTTGCAGGCAGTGTGGCTAGATTAGAAATGGATTGCCCACCTGCAGTACGTTGCAGATGACGATGGAAACTGCAAGGCATAAATCAGGGAGCACACGCTCCCTTCTATGATAAATTGAGGCAAGCGAGGGTGGGAAGGAAGAATCCACCACAAAAATACAATTTGTTAATGTGTATTCCACATTTTTATATAGAGTTTTGTATATAATTGTTTGTGTGATGTTCACATGCATGTGTTTTTTGTCACACAGTTGCAGCAAAAGGCCAACCTAACTGAACCAAATAAGAAAAACAGGAGTAAGGAAAAAATCCAGACTTTATGATACTCATTTGTACATTGAACTGTTCCAGTCTATATACTGGCAGGTCACCCACACCTTTGTCTCTAGGCTTTGTGAAGTGGTTGAAGTACTTGGGTATAGTGTGACATAAAAGAACAGGGTGCCAGGTCACTAAGCTGAACATTTGGGAGCTCTGCTCAGCATGCTTGCAGTATAAGGGATGTTGTGTTGAAGTGTAACCCTACACTTCAGATCATCTTGAAGGACCTATGGCAATAAATTCTTAAAGCCCCATGTGTTTCTTAAAAAAAAAAAAAAAAAAAAAAATTGTGAGAAGGAACAGAAAAAACAGTTCTCTTTTGTTTTTAAATTAAAAGGCTTTATATTTAATATCAAAAAAACAAATGTAACTGATTTGTGTTAGTACATGACAGCAAGGAGGTAAAATGGCTAGGACAGGAAGATAAACAATTCATTTTTTTTAGTATTTTTTTTTTAGTGGCCAAACTGAATGAAATACAACAATAAAGAGTATATAACATGGGAAATCAGCCTTGCCCTCTCTTTTTTTTTTTTTTTTTAGTTTCTCCAAGTGCTTTCTAGTTTTGCTCTTTAAAATAAAACTAATATCAGAAACCATGACATTTTTTACATAATAATTCTAAATTTACGCAATAGTTTTAACTTACTATAACAATTATACAAAGTGCATTTTTTAGTTCTTTAGTTTTTCTTACCTGTCTTTGTATGTGCATGTGGACTTTTTTACGGGTGCATGGACAGATGTATATGTGCACATGTGAAGATATCCACAAATACATGTGCATGCAAATCCATAGTAGAAATAATAAAGGCAAAATGTGATCCTTTTCTTGGTATGTATACATTTTACAAAAATTTAAAGATGGTTTACTGATTCACAGGTTTTACTGTACACTAAGAAAATTATAATTTGTTTTGTAAATATTTGCTAACTTTTTTAAGGCCTATTC
This sequence comes from Balearica regulorum gibbericeps, assembly GCF_011004875.1. Taxonomy (NCBI): domain Eukaryota; kingdom Metazoa; phylum Chordata; class Aves; order Gruiformes; family Gruidae; genus Balearica; species Balearica regulorum. Next base: position 46,173,529 of record NC_046188.1, on the reverse strand, counting down.
AGTATTAATTATGCTGAAGTACAGGACAGACTATTTTATTATATCACAGTTTATAGAGTTGATGACATTTAAAAAAAATGTTTATTGATCTGTGATTGCCTGCATTTCTGCAACTTCCATTCATTTTTTTAACCCCATTTTTTACCACATAGGAAAATATTTTACGGCTGGCTAATATTCACCAGCAGTCTGTTGTGATACAAAGCTTTGTACGTTATTTGCAAACCCAGCAGCTATTTCTCGAGTAAAGTAACTACATCCTGATCCAGCAAGGGCTTTCCTCTTCCAAGCAGTCTTCTAACAGGACTTAGCCTGACCACAGTAGGGCTCCTCACAGCAGTAAGCACTGCTCAGAGACGGAGATGCTTGCAGGGAGAGGCCTTTTGTCTTGCACTACTGCATCTGAGATTTTTTCCCTTCCTTTTTACAATGGGTAAAAATACCTTGACTGTGTTGAAAATCAGCTCTTGCTGAATTTTGCTTTACTTTTAATTGTCCAGTTGCAGAAGTGGCATAAAGACGTTACAGCCCTCCCTGAAAGATCCTGGTTTCTGTGAATTTCTATTTGTTGTTATTTTGAACAGTTTCCATAGGATGTAATTCTGGCACTGGTTCACTGTTCACATGCTTACTAAACCCATTAGCAATAGATATTCTGGCTTTATTAATTCACTGCCCCATGCTACATCTACTCCAGGGCAGAGGGACTATTCAAAGTCTCAGAGGAATATTTGGTTTTCCAGGTCTTCTCTGCTCAGGTTGTCAAAAGATGAGAGTGGGGGTATTTTTTTAATTTTTTTTTTTTTTAAACTCTAACAATTACTGCCTGGCAACTGAACAGAGAACTTCCAAACTTGTATCACACAAACCACTGGTACCTTTGTTAGCTTGCTTCCTTCTCTGATTATTTATAGTCAAACTAGGCCTTTCTCAATATGTAATGGGTTTTAAAAATATATGTATAATGCAACTGCCAAACTAAGAATGGAGATCCTGCAGTTTAGCACTCAGTAAACAAAATGTGACCAAGTACTTCCATGCCAATAGGTTTAAAGATTCCCAAATGAACACGAGTGCTGAAACCCTTGTAACCTGCTATATCTTTTTGCGTAAGACCTTCATTTACTCTCCTGTATGGTTCATGAGATTATGGAGTCAGTTCTGTTCCTACAGTGAAGCCATTAGCAAAACTCCTTTAGACTTGTATACAAAAAGCACTGGTTCAAGAGTGATAATTTTTTATTCTGAAGTTGTTATTTGACCTCTTCTTTTGAGGCATATTCATCCCTTTCATTTATTTTGTTCAGTTGATATATATTTATATACAGTAGAAACATCACGATTTAGCTATTTTATTTGCTGCCCAAATTTAAGCAGATTGCAAGAAAAGCAAGCTTAGAAAAAAATCAGGAAAAACTGGTGAGACTGAAATGGAAGAAAACATTGTTCTGCATAAAATAACATTTTTTTAATTTCATCTTTATTTTTTCTTTTCACATTAATTTGGGTGTTCTGACGTACAAAAGACCACAGTCTGTCTGTCATCCCCTCCCTGTCACATAACATCCATTAAACACTACTGGACTCACTGGTACCCCATAAGCATGCCCCCCTCGTATTCCCCACACTCCATATGTTGAAATTTTAGCTAACACTGTCCCAATTAAATAATGGTCATTGCTTTTCACTCTTATTAAACTAAATCAGTCTCTTGATTCATTCCTTTTAAAGGAATTTCTTGTATAAATTTGAACTGGTATAGTAGTATGTGGGGGACTGGGTATATGTGCATATATGTAGGCATATGTGCACTAAAAAAACCCCAGGAAAGTGTAGTAACTGAAAATAATAAATAGAATCAAATGAATCTGTTCCCAGTTCATTTGTTTATAAGGCATTTGGGTAGGCTAATAGAATTTTAAGTTGTTCATGAAACTGCAGTATAGTTCTCCTATATAGTGAAACAGTTATGTGGAGAGGGATTCCACAAACTTACTGCTGTTCCAGTAGTTGCTTTGAAAATGTGTTTGAACATATGTGTCTATAAGGTGCATACTGCTCATCTAGTTTCACCAAATCTGACCGAAACCCCACTGAAATTAAGAGCTATTTTTTCACTGAATAGGAATTGTATCAGTAGCTTCAGTAGCCTTGTTTAGTTGAGGGAAACAGCTGTCATGATTTCTCTGTTTGTGTATGTGTGCACATATAGCCATGTATATTTTATCCATCTATCTGTCCATATACAAAAACCATACGCTTTCTGTAGTTCTTACTGTGGCTTTGTGCATGCATTAGGTAGACATGTGCATGAAGCTGTACATGAGAAGAATTGCGTGACAGTGGTCTCCTCTTTATGCACAAGTATATATTTTTTATATCTAGGGGAGTAGGCATTATCTAGACTTCAATGGGAAAAACAGCAGATTAATTTTTGCTGCTTTTTTCCATTTTAATTTGTCCTTGAAGGTCAAAATTATTTTGGTGATCACTTCATGTCACGATTTTTATTTGGAAACAGGCTGTAATGTCTCTGGCACAGGGACTGAGAAGTCATGAACACCTATCATCTGAAGTGTCTAACACACCAAAGAAGAGTTATTTTTTTTTCTCCATAGCGATAAAGCAACTGGGGGCCAAATCCTGCTTATTTTATTATCCAGTTTTTCCTAACAAAGTCCACTTAATTACAGAACTAAAAATACTGTTTGCTTTCACAGGTGGACTTTTGCATCTATATGTATCGTAGACATTACGTAAAATAGTTGTTCCTTGATTTATTTATTGGCTTGCCTTTCCCTGCTGCCTAGTTTAGGAGCCTAACCTGAGACAAGCAAGTTTGAAATTTTAGGCCATTCTTTTTTAACCTTATGGATAGTCCCCAAACTATACAGCACTTATTTCTGTATCAGCTTTAAGAATAAATGTATATAGAATCTAACAATTATGAGATATTACTTTCTGGTATCCAAAAGGTAACCATAGTTAGGTCTAATGAAGTTTTGGGAAAAGATGTCAAGAAGGAACCCAGTCAACTTACTCTCTGTCATTTCTAGCAGCCCTGAACAGTATGGAATTTGAGTAACAGAATTTCAGTGGAGCAAATAGCAGATCTTGGATCTCAGGGAATTCTGAAAGGTGCAGATTGTGGTAATAGAGCACAATGAAATGTGCCCATTTGGTCATCTAGGCATTGGCCTTGGATGAAACCGATCTGTGCAGTCAGTTCCCCACCCTCTCAGGCCAGCAGATGTGTAAGGCTGTGGCAGCATCCAGGGGGTGAGTGGGCATGAGAGGGGACGTGCACCATCGTGCCAATGCCACCTGCTTGGTGCGTGAGCCCTACTGTAGTTGCGGCACTAGGTCATGCTCTGCTGGTCTACTCACTGCCCTGCTGCAGCGCTAGCTCAGCCTGTTGGAACATCTGGGTCAGAATAAAAATGGAACATAATTGGTCCTGACCTTTAGTCCCAGATAGTTTTTTAAATTTAGAGGGCTTTAGTCTTGTAAACCAGTCAGTCAGTAACGTGCGTGAAGTCGCTTGGAGTTGTGGTGGCTGATACCGGTTAGCTGAGCCAGCAGCCTGCCTCCGTGCCTGCAGTGTCAAGGCTTGAGCTAATCCTCGATGTCTGTTGAGGAGGAGCAAAAATGAAGCAAACTGAATGCCAAAAATGTGAGAAGGAAACTTAAACATCAAAAAGATACCAAAAATACTTGGGGGCTTTTTTTGATATTAGAAGTTCTGGATGCACGATGAATGCAGACTTGGCTTCTTATTTGAAGGAATATTTGTAATAGCTTCGTTTTATTTATTCTAAAGTTAGGCAGCGCTGTAATGGAGACCTTGAGGACGTTTTAAAATAGTTACTTAAGAAGCACATTTGCTTGTTAGAAGTAAGCTTTAATGAAAGTTTTAGTTTGTATATGCTTCTTCAAAGGTCCAGTATGTGAGTAACAGAATGTTTTGCAGGGCAAAAAAAGAAAAAAAAAAAAGCTAAGTGTGTCTGTTAGGCATGATACAGATTCCAAGCCCATGTGTAAAGGCCAAATGCAGCTCACTTTCTGTACATTATTTACCATAGTCTTGTTTCCAGTAAATAAAAGTATTTATCTGAGTGGCCAGAGCAGAAATTGGCATTAAAAATTAGCCATGAGTATTACTCCTTTGCATCCTTTGGAAAAAAAAAAATAATCCAAATGTATAATGAAGCAGAGAATAAACAAAAAATTAAAACTTTACTATAGCTGGTCAGGGGGTTATGGATATAAAGTGCATAATGACTGCTACAGCTAATAAAACAAAACCTAATTGCGTGTTCAGATAACAGTCAAATCCATATTGCTCTGTCCCATGAATCTCATCCTATTACACTTACGCAGGATCTAGCCCATTGACTTCATAAGGGCAATTCAGATGCATAAAGAAAGCATATTTTGGCTCAGTGATATGCGAACAAAAGTCTCCTGCACATTTACAACCAACAAAGCAGGTTTAGGATGAATTTTTTATATGAATGTAGCCCAAAGTAGGAAGGAAAAGTAATTCCATTGAGGTAGTAGTGGAAGCTAAACGTTAAACAAGCTTGAATCAGTTTAAAAAAAAAAAAATGTCAGAGAAGCATACTGCCATTTTATCACTCTGTCATCTGTTAATATAAATGTTATTAAATAAACATGAATATTTAAAATAAATGTTAATCCTCTCTTCGTATTTACTCCATAGTAACAGTCATATTTTCCTTCTTTTTTTTGATTTTGACATTAAAAATATTTTTAAAATTGCTCTTGAGAACAAAGGCTAGAAATTTTTTTTCTCCATTTAAACTTACTGATTAACAATTTATTTACTTGTCACTTATTGTTGACCATCCCAGTAATCACTTTCTATTTTACTTGATATTTCTTTCTGGGTGGTAGATGAAGCAGGTTTTAATTTCTGTATTACTGTAATCCTCTATTTCTATGTATATTGCTAATATTTTCCTTAGAAATATCTTGTCTTTCAAATGAGAATTTCCCCTCTGTAACTTTATATTTCAAAACACTAAATACTCTATACTGAAGTTTTCTTACTTTGAGCAGTCACTGTTTGGGATAGTCTTTCTTGCAAGCTTGGGGATTCAGGTTTGAGGCTATAAACACTTCTGTACGTATGAGTAAGTCTAATTTTGTGAGTAGTCTAAGCCAGCAGGGCTCCTCAAACAAGTATGTGTTTGCAGGCTTGGGACCTGCAGATATTTGGATGGAGGAGAACACAGGGAAGGGCTACAGATACTAAGTTTTATTTTTAATTACATATGCCTGCCAGGATCATCAAGAAATATGACAGTATATTTCATGAAATTGCCTGGATTGTTTGGGACACATTACACATAAATGAAACTGTTTGCTTAATTTGGTACCATAAGATAAAGTTAACTTTCTATCTTAATCAAATCTAATCATTGTGTTTGTTAAAACCTTTGGTCCTGATTTAGTTAGATTTCTAGAAGTTTGAATGTTACCTATAAGTCTTGCCATCTGATAATACCTGGTTGAAAAATTTGCAAAACCAGGAATCAGTCTCTAAAATTTGTGAGGGGTCAAAAGGCTTATTAAAGATGCTATTAGATTAACAGCTTTTTATTTTATATATATATAAGTTATTTCTTTTTCACTAAGAATTTTGCTTCAGTTAGTTAGGCTTTTTTTCCCCCTTCACCCCATCCCTTCCAAACTGCAGCCACAAATTTAAAACCAGCTAAGAAAAAGCTACGTGCCTGGTTCTTGATATTGCTCCCAGTGAATTTAATGGGATCAGTAGCAGTTTTAGAGATGAGGGGTATGGTGTAAAAGCAGAAGGACAGAGGTGCATAAAAAGAGTGTTTCACAATTCAGAGAATATTTATAATGTAATCAGAAGCTTGTGCAATGAGAGAAAAGGGATCTGAGGACATAGTCTATGGTAAATAAGGAGGCCAGAAAAATCAATGTTTTAGAAGCCATGTTTGCAAGTGTGACAAATATATCTACCCAGCAAATGGCAATTAAGCTTTTATACAATATTGTTTTAACAGTAGTGAAAATTAAGGAAAACTATGAGGGTCAAGTTCTGCCCTTAGATATCCTCATATATTGCCTGTTGACATTGTGAGGGAAGATTTTAACACTTCACGTCTGACTTGGAACCAAAACAAAAAGACTATTTTCAGATGACTCTGGAGTGACTTCCAGATCAGAGGATCCCAAATTGATCTGCCGATGTATAGAAATATGATTTCATCAGGCAGTGAGAGCAGTCTCTTTGGAGTCAAACATGATAGCTATTTAACTGTAGCAATGACAAATGACAATTTCAGCTTTTACAGGAAAGGGGGAATTTGGTTATACGTAGAACTTTATCCTACAGACGACTGTCTCTGCTAAAAGGACTGACAGCAATACTGGCCAGCATTCCCTTTTCAAACTACTTTGTAATGGCTTTGCTTCTCCGTCCTGTAAATATGACTAACCCAAATGAATTGCTAGGTTCTGTGATTGAAATAGACCATTAATAAGCAGGACTTCCACGTCCTCCTCCAGGCTCCACCAACTTTTCAGTATAACCCTGGACAGGCATCTGTTTTTCAAATGGTATGTAGGATTTACATGAAACATGTTTCAGCAAAATGGAGGCTTCAGCAAGCATATACAGTTTTGGATAGACGCATCCTAGGCAGCTGGTTACTGAACTGCGGAGATTGGTGTACACTCATTTATTCTACTTTGTTCACTTCTCTTATGAGTGTAGCTTTGGTGATCCCATCTGAGTGGCCTGGTTGCTGATAGTTTCTGAAGGGTCTTGTCTGGAATAGCCATTTGCTCCCTTTCCATTGTTAAAAATGACTCGAAGAAAGAAGGCAGCCTGCTGTGGTAGAAGGCTATGTACAGAGATAGGTAGAAGGGTTTTGGTGGGTCTTCCCAAACCACACTGACCAGAAATCAACTGTCCTTTTTATCTGACACACCTCAGCCATGTCAACACTTAGTTTTTCTCAGCTGTCTTTAGAGGACCCAGCTAAGTCGCCGATCATGTTTCTTGGCCCTTTGTTGAAGAAGGCAGTCATCAAATTCTTGATTCTCATTTGTCTTGCAAAACATTTTATTTATGTGGCCATTGACCTATACAACAGTCTTAAAAAAATTTCTGAATTAAAATTTCTTGTCTCTTTGCTGTCAGTCAGGATCAGCTTCCTGAAGACCAGCAATGGGGATGTTCCTGTTAGCCTTCACCAGGAAAAACAGGGAAAGGAATGTTGCCTGAATGTCTGGCATACTGTAGCACCAGAACTGACAAAGCTGATTTCCTAGGGTTGTTTCATGCTTTGCTGCAAGTTTTGATGGATGCTTCTCCTGCAGTTGGGACATTCATAACTGCCCTTTCCTGTGTGGATTCTCCAGTGCCTAGCAAGGCATGCACTCACAGTGCAGCCTTTCCCTCCAACCTGGGAAACTTAGAGGTGTCTGTAGTCTTGGTGGCCACCTGCATCTACAAAACTTGTAGGAACTTGATTATCATTGAGACCTGAATCTGAGTTCCAGGTCTGACTACACACTAACAATGCATTCAACAGTTACTGAACACTCTGATGGTCACTTTCTGTCTGCCCTTTACATCACACGTACGCACACATACACATGCACACACACAGCATGATCACAAGCCTTGTTGCCATAGGAAACCGGGCTAAAAACAAGCAAGGTCAGAAGGCATGAGCTCATTGTTTTTCCTTTGCAGCTCCTTTTTAAAATTGCTAGCACAGGCTTTTTTTAATTCATTAGATCAGATGTGTTCTTGGATGCTAGGTAATGAAAATCATATTTGCTGCATGCTAAGCTCTGTTCTGCATGACACTGTCGTGTCTGCCATGGAGTTTGTCTGGTTGCCATCTTTGTCAGGCCTTAGCTCATTCCCTAGGTCATTCTCTACTTGATTCAGTAGTCATACTTGGTGCTTTGGCTTGCAGGTTTCCTTCCTGGTCCTCTGCTTGTTATTGAGAATATCTCCCATAATCCCTTTGATCTCACTGCAAAGTCTTGCCCACCTTGAAAAAAGTAGCATCATCACAGGAACAAGGGATATTCACAAATGGATTTCAATGGGCTGCACTGTTTGCGTAAAAGCCCAAAGTGGGGTCATCAGCAGTTAAATATTAAGGAAATCGCTAGTCTGGTTAGGACTAACTCAACCACTATCATCTTCGCTTTAGCGTAAATATAAATAGTGTATTATGTCTAAACCTTTATAATACAGAGATTCTTATGCTGCCTAGCATTTGTGGATGTGAGCCACATTCATCCTGTGACCAAGGTGATGGCCAGCCACCCCTCCAAACTGATGTGCTGGTGACAGATAGAGAAGCAGTCTCTGCTGTCAGTTTGAGCAGCTGCTGTAAGTGCCACCAGCTGGCAAACCTTCCCTTTCCTCACTGCAGACCATGTTCTCTACCTTCGAGGGTATTGTAGGCTGCAGAACAAACCCTGGGCAGAAGATCAGATGGACACCGGAGGCCCCTTATCTGCAGACATTGATTACCTTTCTGGTCTTTTATATACATGTGGGTACTTTTAACTTCCTGCAAAGGTGGGTTGACTGTGACCAGAGCAATATGAGGTTAGTGAAAACCGGCACAGAGCTGCAAAATTTGAAGAACTTCCTTCATCAGGGACACGAAAGCCATACTTTTGGTAGCTTTTAATGTATAACCCTTCTTTCTTTGTGCCCCCTCCCCCCCAATACAGCAGCACGAATGTCTGCTCTTTTGACCAATGTGGTTACTTGCAGAGACTTATTTGCCTTTTCAACATGTATTGTTGCACTGTCTTCTACCTTCTTCTTCTAGCAAATACAATTACAAATTACACACCATAAGGAGCAGGAATTCATCTGTGTATGAAGGTGTAAAACAGGTTAATTAGTGATAAAGCATAGTTCGTATCCCTCTATGTCATATAAACATTAAATTTAGGTGCCTACAAATGGGCACAGTTATTTGGACACGTATCTATCATGTAAGAATAAATCCAACTTCTTGTTTTCCTTATAACTGCATTAGAAATTCAGAGACTGTAGACCTCCTTGGTTATGACAGCCTGTTCCCGTGGCCAGGGTAGGCTTGTTCCTTGCTTGTAATTTTCCACACTTTCACCCATACTTGTTCTCACAAAAGTTCTGTTATTGGGTAAAATCTGAGAAATTTCAGCCTTGGAAACTGTTTCCTCTTGTCCTGTCTTGGGTGGTCTTTCACTTCAGTGGATGGAAGTTGTATCTTAACTGTATATACTATTTATTAGTGATTCCTTTGCCTTCCAACAGCCTTGGACTGGCTGGCCTTTTGACCTAGTGATGATTAGTAAATCCTGGTGACACATACATCACCCAGATCCTATCTGCATTTCTACAACTCCTCTCGCTGGGTTCATCAGTGGTGCAAAGACAGAGTACCTGAAGTCGCTCAGCAGTGGCCTCTAACCACCTCAGTTTTGTTGGGCCTTTCCCAGCAGTGAGGGTTTATTGAGGAGTGAAAAGCCTGCTAGAGTAATGGTGGGAAATTGTAAAACTTGGACTACTTCTGGCCACCAAGGGCACAAAAAACCTATTTTCTGAAACTCTCTTTCACCACCCTGTCCCCAATTCCCTAGCACCATATGGTTGTCTTTACTGGTTGCGTACACACGGTTTGGGCTGTTCCTGGTGCCGAGCTGCGAAATGTTTGTAGTCTGGGAGCTGTGCTGATGTTCTGGTTGATGTTATTGTACCAGCAGAGAAAGGAACTACTAGAATGCAGTTATTTTCAAGAGCCATCTAGGAGATTAAAGTTGCCACAGAGCATGCGCCTATCTCCCTGCATGTCTCTCAAATCCTGGGCACATGGCTTTAAAATCCTTAAAGAAAAAGGATCTGGCAGCTCACTGAGAGGTATCTCAGAGCTGGCACGATGTATCTTGAAGACTCATGTCACTGGCTGTGTCCATGCTAGTAAATTAAACGCATCCTGGACCATTCTCTGGCATTGAGGTCAACTGGCACAAAATAGCCAGCATCCATACTATTAAGCTGTCTTGAACTCCAAGACAGGACAGCCATATGCAAAATGCGTATTGAGAACAGTCCCTGGCTTGTGGTAACTCCCAGACCACACCCAGGAGCCGTTTTGGGAGAGTGCTGTTTGGCTCCGGCCTCAGCCATGCCAGGGATCTTCTAGAAACTGGAGAAGAGGTGCCAGTGGTAGTGTCCCTGGCACCATTTAATGTTTCAGAGGAGGTGTAGCCAGCAGGCTTGTAGATGACTGAGCCTTTGCCACAGCAACAAGATGGAAGGGTCGATCCTTTTCACAAGGGCTGCAGTTCCCTCTCGTTGTCAATCCCTTTGTCTTTTCTCTCAAACCTGAGATTTTACTCTGATTAATGCTGGAATGGCTTACTATTTTCAGCTGTTTAATAGTTTGCTGTTGTGATTGTATTTGATTGTGTTTGAATTTCTATCTCCCCAAGGATAGGGAAAGGGATTCTATAAATATTATTTGATTTAATTAATAAATGCCAGTTTCTTTTGTAATGTAGTAGGGGAGTGAGGATGTGCACTGGGAGAATGACCGGGAACGCAAAAAGGCATTTCTGTTTTTATTCCTGTGCCACCTTCACCATAGTCCCTGTGTCACTGTTGCCAGAAACTCTTAATGCCACAGCAAAGGACATTATCTATTATAGAAACCTTTGCTAATACCCCAAGGTATTGAAGGCAGATAATAAATCACTTAATACCTTTTCAGGTATTTTTTTGTAACTCATAGTTTGCTGCCACGATCCACAGAAACCCCATAGTACAGATCCTGCTGAAAGGATGCACTTGGTCAACACATCTTTCTCGATTTGGGCATTCACATTCTTTTGATCCCATGTAGGCGCTTCAGCAGAAGAAATCACGATTATTTTGTGTCAGAATAATCTCCCAAAGCACATCTTCTTTCTGAAATGTCCTCTGTAGCCTGATGTAAGCCCTGGTTGAATTTGACCAGCTGTGTTGATAGGGCTTCTGCGTACTGAGTCAGACCATTTGTCGGCAGTGGTCTAGAAGGGGTTAGCCGGGGAGAAGTGGTTTACTTTTGCTGATTATTTGGTTAACTGAGAAGACTTTAAATTTCTTGTTAACAATATTTTACAAATCTACAGATAAAAATATAAATTAAAAGAAAAGATTTTAATCAGATGCTGATATGGCTTGGGGCAAATTAGTGACGATACAGTGCCATGTAGATTCATGGTAGTCTATTAAGGTTGTGCTTACATTCTCAAACCAGTGTCTCTATTCCTAGAGCAATGTTGGATAAGTAAACAAAGTGTCTTTGGTATTTTTGCTGTTCTGGGGCATTCTGTTAGACTGATAGTTGGGTGAAATATTCTGCTGGCCAAATGCCGTTTGCTTAACTCGTGGCAGCTACTCTGCTTATTTCAATGAATTAGCAAAATGAACTGGCTTTTGTTTGGAAACTATTCAGAAAGCTGCACTGTATTTTTACTGAGAATCCTCCACTAACGTGGATGCCACTATGTGCTTAAATCAGTGGGAAACCTGTGGGAAAGTCAGAAGGTATGGCACTGAGTTTGCAATGTTTTAGGATTTACAAACAAATCCTTGGAGGGGGTGTGTGCACAGGACAGATGGAACCAAAGCCCAATACACTCCAAATGGCATTAAGTAATATCCATGACTATTTCTTACCCTGTAATGTATATATGGGGCTTCTGTGGATAGGAGGAGTCATGCATATACAGTGCTGGAATTATTATGTTCTAAACTAAGAATTTTAGAGTAGTTTTAACAAATGTTCTCTTCATCTGTAAAATCTGGAAATGTATTCTGTCAATGGAGGTTAGTACATAAAGACTGATGACTGTTGAAAAAAAATTGTGAACTTTTGTTTGAATATAACTGTTTGTTTTGATGGTAATTGAGGCAATTCCTTCACTTTGCACAAACATTCATTAGAGTGATATTCTGTAGAAAAACTGTCACATGCAATGATGCATTTCTGTATCCATGTGAATGCCTGAACTGGAAGTCTGCATGCAGCTCTTAGGGAAGCCTTTGATGGATTATAAATTTACCAACCAAGGGTAAAAAAATTATGTCAGGTGATTTGGGTGTCCAACAACCCCTTATAAATACTCATGTATGAGTGGTGAATTCCTAAAATAGACAAAATAGTCATTTTAGTGAATAGCTTGTGAGAAATCTCATGGGCAGAAATATGTTGGCAATTACTCATTCAATAATTCGTGAAAAATATGTCTGCTCATTGACATTTTGGGAAAAAAAAAATCTCATAAATGCATTGTGGGATATATCTTGCCAGGTAACAACGCAGAATATATGACTCCACTTGAAAATATTTAACTTGCTGAACTTCTGATATTCCTTATTGGAAGAGGTCTTTCTAGATGTACAGATCTCACCAGTTCCCTGAGCAGCAGAAATGTAATCCCAGAGTTGCAACACAATTTGAAAGAAACCCCAAACGTATATGGGTGGCTTGGTCTCAATCTGAAATTGTGGCTGTCTGGTTTTCTTAAACAAAATTTCAAATTCTTATACTTGGATATATTAAAAAAATGTATTGTGATTTGACCTTTGAAAGAAAATTCACTTCTAAAGGCTGTTATGCATATGCATTAGGGATCTTAGTGTGTATTTGAAAAAGCAGTTATTGGCAGTCATTAGTTTAAACACCTCTGCTGACCACATAAGGTGTGGAGGTAGATCCAGAACAGTTTATAGCTCATGATCTGAGATCTGCTGCAGCTGTACCATTTATGAAGGCCCATTCCTTTCTCATGGACCATCAGGATTATCAGTTCTCCCACACTGCTCCTCTGTGACATGCTTTAAAGGTTCAAAGGAGGTTGATTTTTTGTGTCTCCTTCTTCCTTTTATGTCTTTGCTGAAATTCCAACAAGGGAGGTAATTTTTAAGGATATATTTTCGTGACGTGGACATGGGACGTGAATTGAGACTGACAGATTCATTTCATGCAGTATGCATGAATAGTGCTTGCAACTTGTGGTCTGTATGTGCCTGTGCTGATTTCAGATTGGTAGCTTAGCTGACATAGCTACTTCCAGTTTCTTTTTTTCAAGATTAGTTGTACCATTTTAGGCTCAGCTCAGTAGTGACTAGACAACAGCTCCCATCATGTATAGACATGGAGTCCTTCATATATTCCTCTTCTGGTTTTTTAACATAGTTTGCTGACTCAGTTGTTTATTTTTTACAATTTTCTCATTAAAATCCAGTTCCTAAAGCACTCATATTACTAAAATAATTTCTTCTGGTTGACAAGTATTCAATGACTACCATAGCATAAGCAAACCAATATCCTTCCATTATAATTTGATGGTACATCAGCATTAAAATGACTTTGTGTTGTCTGCCCATCTATCAAAATATTCCAAAAGCAATTTATGATGTTAACAAATTGTGGTTTTATATTTTGTACAGTTAAAAAGTATGGAGAATTTTGAAACCCTTCGCATTCAAGGCCAGTTAAATGAAAATACAGCAAAAAAACCATTCCACAATAGGTACCTCACAAATAATTTGTCTGTCAGTTGCATCCATCTTGCCATGGAAATAATAGTTAAAAGGAGCAAATGAGTGAAGTTGTTTCTAGTTTAAATTTTGTTTAGAAATAAAAACAACTGAAGATAGGTAGAGATATTTCATTGAACTTTTTTCCTGAAATATACAATGATTTTATTTATATTTTTGCATTTCAGCTTTCCTTGGAATGATTTGCTATCCAAAACCAAAACAGGGCTTTTCTAGTACACAGTAATTAAAAAATAAAGAGTAACAAGTACTGGAAAATTAATATCTTGTTCATTGTAGATTGGTGACCTGTACTGCAATGCAGAATGCAGATTATGACCCGAAACTCAGACTGAAAAGAGTGACAAAATTTATTACAAAATGATTTCTGAAATTGCTGAGGAGTCTGTGTTTTGAGGCAGCCATGTGCCTTTAAGGCTGTCACGATTTGAGTCAACTTTTTTTTTTTTTTTTTTTTTTTTAAGCATTCAGTGATGAGACTGAATTAAGCATTCCCAGCAACTCCGGTAATGTTGATGTTGCTGACCTGAAATACCCAACCTTTTGTCCCAGCCCTGCTCCCCGCATGGCATGCATTAGTACACCTAGCCCAGTTATCAAGTGTCCCTCTCGGTCTGGCCCCATTCTCCTTTCAGGCAGTGGGAATTACAGTATAGGTTTTTTGTGAGAACAGGGGCTGGCCCTCTTTCTCAGGATTTCTTTCCTCAACAAAACAATAACTTTGCACAATGCCTGATTGGTTTGGGGGGTTGTTTATGGTAACTACTTGAGTTCAATGGTGGTTTTGTATTTTCTTTTATTGTTGCTAATTTGAATTTATTTTTAAAAAGGGAATTAAATTACCCAGACAGGAAGATGTTGATGCAAATTTCCTAACTGCTAAGATAATAAGATTGAAATTAGGAGCATGTACATATCTTCAAGAAGCATCAAAAATACATAACTACAATTTAGGGACCTTAGAAAGATTAAAGTTTTAACAGAAATGTGATTCCTTGACTTGCTTAGTTCAAGTCTGTTTTTTAAATGCCATGACCAAGGCTGAAAAGCTCTTTGCTTCCTCAGTGATTCAGCAGGATTGTGTTGAACCCTTCCTGAGAACAACATCCTGCAACAGACTTCTCCCCGTTTTCTCCAGATGATCTCAAAGACTCGCCGAACCAAGCACTGTGAGAATTATGCTTTACAGTCCATTCTACCATGTATCTTCTTTATAATTTTACCTGGAAATTTTGTGGGGGAGTTCAAACAGCAAAACTTAAACTATGGAAGAGTTGTAAAATATACTACCACACATGCACATGCGTGCAACTATTTTACAGCTCAAGAAGCCTAAAGTCCGCTTCTGAGACAAGCACTTTTTAACCAATCGAATGCTACAAAAATACAGCATATCTATTATTTATTTCTCCTTTTGTGTACAGCTAACAGTGCATATTCAACCCAAAGGATCTCACAGTGCTTTGCAAATGACATATATACAGGAATTCCTTCCACACTGAAATGTCCAGGTTTAGAGGGTGGGCTGCAGCCAAGAAAATAATCAGCTTATAGCACACTGCATAATGTGTGTAAGGAAAATTCTGGCCAAGGGCATATCAGACAGTGCATCTGACCAGTGCATCCTGCCAGAGAAGGCTAATATTTAAAAGCTGTATTAAAAATTAAAACACACTACCAACATTGTTCATTGTCAGTCAATATGATCCATTAAGATTTTATTTACATATGTGTATATATATATTTTTTTTAATATACATACATACAGTTAAAGTGTTGATTTATCATTGGCATCCCTAAAATTTGTCTGTTTTCACAACTAATTTCCTTTAAGCACCAGGTTTTAATAAATGATGATAAAGGGAACTAGAAGAAACTTGACTTCCACATCTGAGAGGACAGTATACATCTATATTGACTAATGATACTGACTTACAGCTCAAAGTACCAGCCCATACACAGACTGTCTAGTATATACTGTGAGCTAGACAGCAAAATGTGCATGTGCATTTATTTTTTAAATACTACAGCACCTACTGCCTGGTTCTTGTCACTTACATAGTGCTGCCAGTTTGGAGATCCCCAAACATTTTACCAAGATTAATTGAGGAACAATCCCATTTAAATGAAAAAAAAGAAGGAAGAAAAACTCCAACAAAAACCTAAAGCTTTTTTTCCCCATTTAACAAACGAGAAACTATCAAACAGTTGTCTGATAATGGCTTTACCAATAATGATGGTGAGCCGTAAGTTAATACTTACTGTCAGAACGGAGTTCCATAACTACATCTGCCAAGCTCTTCCTCTGGCCAGGCTTATCCTTCATATTGCCTTTGAGATAGAGGCAGCGAGTTGTTGTGGGTCTGTACAATCCTATCACAGTGGGACTAAATGTGGTTGTCCCATAGCACCCATGGCAGTTTTAGTGTTGGCTAGTACTTACAAGGACAGCAATGCTCCTAACCACTCCAGTGGTACCAGAGTCTTCTACTACAAAAGTTTTTTCATAGGACACCTTCAATAAATGCTCCGGTGTCTCGGGGAGAAAAAAAACGTTGACTACTACCTTGACCTTTCTGCCAGCCTAAGGACAAGGGATATTGTTATCCTTCATCTTCAACCATAATTCTTGCTTTCTAGATAATTTAACTTAGCTTCTCTAGGTGTTCCCCTTGATTTCTCTTCTCCTTTCATTCTCCCCATCTCCACGCTGACTCCCAGGATGCGTCTGTTCTCAAAATGATTACACCAACTCTCAGTTAATTTTACTATTCAGGTACTGTCTTTTTCTGCAGATTCCTCAGGACAGATTTCTTCAGCGAGTCCTTTCAGAGGAGATCTACCAGTGAAATGTCAATGATAACAGGTTGAAAAGGATGATAAAATAAATGACAAGGAATATGTGGATCCAAACAGCTACCACTGGCTGTCTTCTGCAGAAAACCCTTGCACTGCCCAAGCATCCCCACTCTATTTCTCGCTTTTCCTCATGCCCCTTAAGGTAGGTTTTGGATTAGTCTAATTTAGAACATTAGCTTCTCAGCAACAGATTTTTTTATGTTTTTTCCTGTACTGGGATGTATGTATGTATGTACGGCACCGTATCGGTAACAACAGGAAGGGCATCAGCACAGTTCCTTTAGCTCAAATTTGTGCGTACTAACCAAGGGATTAATTGTTTCTGCTCCTCCATGCTTTGATTTTCAAGTCAGATCATTCATGACAAGGCTGCAGGTGAAAAGCCATACTTTGGAATAAAACTGGAAGAAGTAAAGTGGGGGAAGAAGATCTTTATAAATGTAATCCAAGCAGTTATTATTTAATAGCTGATATTTTTGCTTCTCTCATCCCACTTACTACTGAAGAACGCAAAGCAGCTCATAAAGAGAAAGAGGCATACTTGATGGGGAAAAATAGCTGATTTTTTTTTTTCTGAAAAATGAGGACTTCTTTCTGGAATGTATGTAAGTGGTGGTATGTGCACACTAAAGTGTGCCTGCATTTATTGTAATTGGTGTCTTTGAAACATTATGTGTACACAGTCTCTATGCAAGAAGGAAGAAAAAATGGAAAAAACCGATGGTTCAAGCTCAAATAAAATTTGAGAGTGATTTGGGTGGACAGTAACATGAGAATGTGTACACAGGATGCGAATGCCTACGTAACGTGTGTGCTGTCTGGGTGTAACCATGCACGTGTTCTCTCTGTATGTGTCTGTGCAGATGCACTTAGCTTTCTTAGTATGTGTTTATGTCAAATAGTTGATTACGTATTTTTGTATTTATTTTTATGTGTGTCTCTCTGGATATACGTACAATCCATTTTAAAGGTTCTTTCAAGTCAGTATAAGGCATGAGTATATCCGTTTAGCTGTGTCTGTCAGTGTTGTAATGAAAGGTTGCACATACTTGAGTTCATACTACATCTGTTAGTCGGGACCTGTGCTCATCCATAATATATGTATGCATGCACTGATGTAGACATGGTTAACCTGTCTTTGCCTGATCTGGAGAGCTGGTATGTCTCTACGCAGTAGTACGTGTGCAAGGGAAGTGTGTTTGTGCTAGTTTGCAGACATTTAACACATTATCAGTGTACAGAATGCTGACCACTGAGTGCTTATGACAACATCAGGGTCAGTAATAATTGGAAACGTTAAAGATATTTTATCAAGTCAGTAATGTCCATTTTCTTGCACAAAACTGAGTCTATTTTCTCTCATCCACCAAACCCCCCCCCCCCCAGAATTACAACATTGTGAGAGAGGTGACTTTTTTTTTTTTTAAGGGAATGCAAAATATAGCCAAGACTGGTTCTGATAGTTGGGTTTTTTTAAATTTTTGCCTCATGCTTGAAATACATATCTTTAGATTTCTGATCCCAGATTTGGAAATTGCATCTCTAGTAAATGTTTTACAGGCTATTTGTAGCTGTCTGGTGAGCCAAAGTGAAGGACTGTATCCATCAGTTGTTCTGTCTAGTTAATTCGTTAAGTGAAGCAACCTTCCTGAAGATCTCCTTGAGAGCATTTTGTACAGTTTGCTAAAGAACCAGGAATTATTTTTTTAATGGTAACAGAAAAAAAGTATTTCAGTCTCTAGCACCTTGAATAAAAATAAAGACCTGATTTTTCACTGCTTCATCTAAAAATTCAGGCCCATGCAAAGTGAGTGCAAAACAGGTGTAGACACAGTTTTCTTATCTAAGTCTTGAAACTTGATTCCCTGATATGACACAGAGTACCAGCGTGGTGAAACAGGTCCACTTTGCTTATGCAGAACTGAGTATACAAGGGGCAAGACAGCAGAAAATTAGGGCATAGGGGCCTATCCCAATTCCCCTGAAGCAAATGGGAGCTGGATTAAGCCTAAATCTTTAATTACATAGGGGTAATAGTCTATCAGAACTCCCACTAAAACAAAAGGGAGTTGGATCAAGCCCAAGACTCTAATTGCATTTTTCCTTGCCATTTTTGTGCATATATTTTGTTTACTCTGGCTTATCATTACATTATTTTGTAATTATTATGATGGTATTAGTGTCCATTAAATGTCTGATTTCTGAATGGTATGACTTCTTCCTAGTCACTGATGTCATTGATGTATGTCAGAAAGCTTTGTATATTCTGGTGGATATGGCAAGAGATAGATGAATTTGTCAAATGATTGAAGTGTATCGAGGCTTCCTACCAGCACTTCGGAGAGCCATACTACTTTTCTGCATGCAGAAAACAATATGTAGTGCAAGACCATACCAGGATTTTTTTCTCCCGTTTTTTCATCCTGGTGTTCATTCCAGTATGTTTGAATTTCCACTGTGAGGACTGGATTTATCTAAGGAATTTGATAAGAACAGAGTGTTACTGACTATGTGATAGATAGCTATTATTTGGAGAAAGTTTCCATGATATCTGTCCTTTTGGAGCACCACAATACATTTGTTCAGTTTGTTCAATACCAGATTTCTTCCTGCTCTTCTGAGATTAACTCTGCAGTGTTATCAATATCATCTACAGTGTAGGCATTTGGGGGTTTTTCCCATCCTCAATCCCATCCCCAAACATGACAGTTCTAGAGTAAGAAGAGAGTTACAACACATAGCAGGCAAGGAGAAGTGTACTCATCTTTCCAGCAGTATACTGACTGTGCCGTACTGGCAGTATTAAAACTAAAGGACTGTATAGAGGGCCTGGTACATGATGGGAATTCTCACTGACGACAGTAGAAAGTGCATGCGTCGGTCTAGGCAGGACTCCAGGTAGATGACGTCAGTGTGGCTTGGAAAACATCAAAGTAGGAAATACATGCTGGAGCAAGGGGCATTTCTGCAGTCATTCTTCACAACATATTTCTACTTAGTTGCCCATTAACAATGTCCTGAGACAGATGGGCACTGCTTTATTTTGGAGATTTTATTGATTTGTCCTAATTTGTACTTCTAATTTGTAACCCTAAAATATAAGCTCAGAAGTAGGGGAAGGGCTTTACCCAACACAGGTGTAGCGTTCTGGAACAGCTTTCTTACAGGAGCAGTGGAAACAGGCAAGCAAATTAGCTATGGATTTTGATTAATTAATGAAAGGGATTACATAACAAGACTGTCCAAAATAGGAGGGCTTTATTCATCGACATAGGAGATCCCATCCACTGTAAGTCCCACCGTATCTATCTGGGGAGCTGCGAAGGAGATAATTATCAATGCACTATGGAAGGACATGGGGAATCGTTGGTATATCTATTCACTGCTTTCTGGGACAGAAGGACTTTGAACAATTTGGAGGTGTTTTGTTCCCAATTAATATATTTTTGGCTACAGCAGGGCTACAGAAACTTTGAACCAAATAGTAGAAGACATGTCTGTCGATTAAACTATCCAGGAGGTGTATTGGTAAGCGACCTTCAGTTACAGAGATATAAAGTCTAAGTAACTTCAATCCCTTCACTGGAGTTATTCAAGACTTAAGCTGACAGAAGAGAGGAAGGAATGTCTTCTTTGTTGCATCCCTTTTATCCTGGTTAGAATAACACAGCCTCAACATGTATGTATCTCCTAACTGCAGTAGGAAATACGGTTTTCTTTCGAACCGAACAGCAGTTTGGTGTTTAGCTCACGTGACATAGTCTCTGTCAAAGAGCAACATTTTTTTCTTTTTGAACTTACAAGCCCAGTTTGCAATGTTTCCAATATGCACATTAAAGTCCATAGGGCCACATCACATTGTAGTCCTAGTGTGCCATTGTTAATATCGAGAGGGTTGTTTGCTTAAGAACAAACAGGGTGAAATAGTTCATGATAAACAAGAACAAAATGTTTTAAAACAGATCTGACTATCATCTAGCTTAAAACTGACTTGTTTCTTCAATTCATAATTAAGATTAGTTAGAAATGTTTACATAATTTGTAAAAAATAGTATCACAAGGCCGTTTTGGCTGTTTGGTGCTTGCTACCCTGGGCTGCGTAGAGCCTGGGAACTCAAGGAGGCAGAGAAAGAAGCTGGCCAGTCCAGCTTCACCGTTCAACATGACCAAAGTGCACTGACAAACAGATACTACAAGCTGTGAAATACATGTGAACTTGTAAAAACTGCTCTCTTTAGCAGTTCAGTGTGCTATTGATAACAAAGGTATGGAAGCTATTTAAAACATATGCCATAACTAAAACATTTACCTTAACATTGCTTTTGAAAAAAGCAATATAAAAATACCTGCCAAATCCATTTTAAAAGATCGGTTCTGTTTTACCATGAGAGAGGAAACCAGGTACTGGATGGGGAGAAAGTTTCATCTGTGGTGACTGGCATAAAGGTAAGCAGGTCTTCTCTGTACAAATATAATGACAAAGTTCACCACCTCCCCACTCCCCGTTACCACCAGATGCAAAGGGTGATACATCTCCAGCCAGTGCAGTTAGTGGGTGGGTTCAGAGGGGCTGGCTCTGGCAGAATTCTGCTAGAAAGGGGAAAAGTGCAGGTTCTGTGACACAGCTTTTGTAAAGAAATACCTAAATTATGTGTAATTCAGCAGCTAAGCATTTCCTTAAACACTAACATCAAGATGCAGGCTAAACAGTAAATAATATGAAAAAAAAGCGTTAGTAAAAAACTTCTCTTTCCTAATATAAAAAAATGGATGAAATATACTGTAACATACATGCAAAATGTTTTTTGCTTTTCTGAAGGAAAGAGCCTGTATGAAGAAAACTATTTGAGCTGAGTTTAAGAAAAAAGATTCTGAATGTAGTAATGGTTAAAAAAACGACTGTACAAGATTTTGCATACCTCCGTAGTTTGTTCTAACTAGGGAAAAACTTCTGCAGAGCGCAGACAGACAGCACTCTGCAGGTTTGGGCTGGGGCTGTGCGTAGGTGACATCTTGGTCCTCAGCACAGGGAGTGATTTCACAGAGTTAGGTGGTAACTTTTTAAACAGGTTATTCCCCACATTTCAGCCCCAAAGATCTGAAAATCAAGGTATATCTTACTGCCTCTCATAATGTTTATTGCAGATCTCTCTGTTCCAGTCGTAAGAGGTCGTGATGCTTTAGCAGGCAGACTGAAGTCCCGCTCTCTCTATCTCATACAGGTAGTTTGGCAGCATTAGAGTGATAAAAGTACATGTAACGGACCTGAATCCTTACTGGCATACATGAGAGAAACTACTAAAATCATTGCAGCTGCAGATGTTCACATCAGTAACTTTGGCTTTAGTTTGTCAGTAAAACGTGGAGATCTTTACCCTTAAAACGTCTGGAAGTTTTCCACCATGGGTCAGTACCGTGTACCATGTAACTGTAACAGATTGCATTTATATGTAGGGAATTGAATGCATGTGCTAGGAATGGTTAATATTTTGCAGTCACTTTTCTGGAAGACACATGCCATAAACCTGCAGCAAAGAGTTAACAGTACTGGGGGCTAATCACAGAGCAGCTGCTGACCTCAGTGGATTTCAGCAGATCAGACCCCAAGAGGCTTTTGTGATCAGACCCCAAGAGGATGGTGCAGACGTCAAGAATTCAGGTTTCAGTTGTGTTTTTTTAGAAGCCAGTTAATGGCTGCTGACTTTAGTGGGAAAAGTGTAATAAAAAGTATATTTGCTGCTTAATGCAGAATGTTTTTACTTTTCAGAAGGTAGTTCTAACTCCTGTCTTACCCATCTGGTCCTCTGATTTGCACGATAGGCTTTTTTACAGCTAAGGATGCAAAAGCACAGCAAAGGTGATATACCCGAGACTGCGCAGTCAGTGGGAGAGCTACGCAAAAGAGCCCTGCAACTGGCAGCAGACCAAACTGTGACCATTAGATTCCAGTTAAGTTACAGACCTTTTAAAAAATAAGATCCGGGATTAAGGTGTTTGGTTAACCCTTTGGAAGTGGGGACTTTTAAAAGGGAAGGTGGTTTGTCTAGGGAAGCACAAGTATATCATGATCTACTGTGAAAGGGCTAATAAAGGGTAAAAGCAGCAGCTGCATGGGTCATAACACCTGTGGAGCAAGTAGTCTTTTAAAGCAGACTTAACTTTTTTCATACCCTGTAATAGTTACCTTCCATGTATAAAAGCACCTTTTCTAGTTTAAATAATTGTCTTTATTAATGATTAATAAAGCTCAGAACTTGAACTTGTTTTGTTTGCAATTACAGAAATGTTCAAAATCACCTGAATAGCACTAATTTCTATTTATTAGTAATTAGTATTTTTTTTTAGAAGTTGAAAATAGGACAACTTATTAATTACATTTTAAGTAAGTTTCACATCTTGTTTAAATAGAAGTTTGTTACACATCTAGACTGACATTTTAGATGTCCTCTTTTAATTTAGTGAGACAGCTTTTGGCTCAAAGAAGAGTAATTCTGAACGGCAATGTTATCAAAGCTTTATTTTTGGTAACAGCTTTACAAAATGACACAAGGTGTGTAGTCTCCTACACCTTGTGTAGTTTCAAGCTCTTGCTCTGCTGAAAGTGCTCTCGATTTCCTTGGATCAGGCCCATAACTATCTTTCTCACCTCAAATGGAGCCATCAGTGTCTCTCCATAACAAAAACCTTGTTAACCCTTCCTTGCCCGGCACCTTCTCAAAGACTTGCTTCAATTCCAGCAATTCAGAGAATCAGCGTGGAAAGCTTTGCTGCTTGGTTTGGTTAGTCTTTACTGGACCATCCTGATTTAACTCCTTTTTAAGGAGAAAGTAAAGAAGTTTTCACCAATTTTACCTCTCCCCTCCCAGTTCAACACTTTCTGTATTTGCTGGGAAAATTTCTTGCCAGTTTGCTTCTTTTTTTTTTGGGGGGGGGGGGTGGGGAGAGCAGAAGCCTATGGCTTAACAGCATATAGACCGGAGACATCAAAATCACAGGCAAAATAGATGGAACTACTAATTTTTCACAACTATATACTAGCAAAAGTGTGCAGCACGAAGGCCTGATCCTGACTAATCTTCCGTGCCTTTCTGTTGCCCTCCCTGTTTGACACCTGCAGGTTTGTGGATCGGAAGCCGAGTTTCAGCCCTGCTTTTGCTCGTGCCCTGAGTCCTTAGCCTGTAGGGGACCACTCAGGGCTGGGGGGTCGTGAATGTCCTGCTCTGTCTCTGCACCATACTCTCCTTCTTGGGTTCAGAGTCATTTTTACGTGAGGCTAAACTGCACTGCTAACTGAAAGAGTTTATAAATCATGGGGGCTAAATCTAAACAATGATTTCCAAAATTATTTTGTCCTAGCTTCTATAAACATCAGAACTAAAGATGCTTTCTGCTCTTTACTGAAAAAGTAAGGAATCTCTGCTGGCTATTTGGAGGCTAAATCCTACAACCTCTAGTGAATATTCATGCATATTCATGAAAATAATCTCAAGGAACTCAATAGGAACATTTCTGTGGATCAGGATTATTCCTAGGAGTGCAGGTTAGCATAATACGGCCCCGGTAGAACCTCCAGTTGATAATGCTGCAGTACTTCCTCTCATAGTACCTGGCTTTTAGAGCTAAGTTTTGAAAGTAATAGATCAAAAGTAAAAGTTAAAACTTTTAACTACATGTTTCCAAATGCAGTATACATCAAACAACATTAAGTATTTCAAATGAATTAAAAAACAAGTAATCAAAAAAGGCCATTAGTTGTAGTTTTGTTTGGGTTTCTTTTCTCAGATGTTAGGGATCTGCTATAATCAGTTCTACAAAAATTAAAATTTCGAGGACAAGCAGCTTGAATCTTTAACTAAATAAGCAAAATGTTGCAAAGTACTAGAGTTTTAAAGGAAGGAAATCGGTGATTGCATTTGTAACAATAATTTGCAAATTTAAGTTGGAAACCAGCTTTTTCTTCCAGATGAGGGAGAACCAGAAGTAGCCAGAACATTCAGAAAAGGTAACTATATAAGCTTTCAAAGCTGCTTTGATAACATACTACCACAAACATTATTTTCACACAATCATAAAAACCATATTTTCAATATTAAGAGAAATTTCATATAAGTATTTTTGACCTCTGTAGATAACTTATGCAAAATACCTACTGCCTTAAATGTACTGCCTGAAATTACTTTTGTCTGGGGAAAAAAAAAAGAGGGGAGTTGACCATTATATAGCCTTTGTTTCTATGTATTACATACTGTGAAAGATTGACATACAGAGGCAGGTTCTCTTAATTATTTAGAATTCAGACTTGAAGGAAATTAAAAATTAGAATAGGTTAAAATTTAGGGAAGCCACTATAGGACTGCAGCCATCAGCTGGATAATTTCAGTGGGCAGCTTTTTTTTAAGTGAATATTTATACTAAATGGCATCCAGTTGAAAAAAAAAATATTTTCAGGGAAGATATTTTCTTATATTATATTTTGGGAAGTTAGACCCATAATAGCCAAAGTACTACCGCAGTATGCAGCTAAATATAAAACAAAGTAAGCTCAGTTATCTAATATAGATATAAATACAAGTATTTCTGAAATCTATTTAGAGCAAGGGTGGGGTGTTTTGTACCTTAAATATGGAGGAAAAAGCTGAAGTGGGAATAATGTATACTTTAGCCAAAATAATCAGCTAAATATTTTTTTCATTTTGCTGGATTTATTTCCTAACAGTAATAAAAAAGATTTAAATTTTAAAATATGTCCAAAGAGTAGGCATACCCAATTGTTACCAAATTAATATGGTAAAAGTTAGGAAACAATTGGATTTTAAATTCCTGTGGACTGATCCTTCTCCCCTGAAATCAGTGGTAAAATTCCCTTTGGCTTCAAAGGGAGCTGAATTTCATGTCAGCTTTTTAAATACAATTTATTAACTCTTCAGTATTTTGCTAAAGAATAAAACTTTACTGTTTCTTTAAAATCAAAGTAACAAAAAATTTAGATTAAAATTTAAGCAAACAGAAGTAGCAAATACTTTAAAAAAAGCTTTTAGGTGGTTGCTATTATTAGCCTATCAGCTGATAATTTGATAAAAAGAATTCAATCTTATTTAGCTACAGTTTTTCAGTGATTTGTAGGACTTAGATGTTTTACATTCTCCATTTAACATATATAGGATCTGAAACAAATAAAGCCCTGCCCTTGCAGAATAAATGCAGAAATATGTTTTGGCAATTAGAACAATTAGATCCAGCTACTGAATCTAAAACTTAGTTACTTAGGTATTGACATTTTAATGTTAGCATCAGAAAATAAAGCAGAGAGATTTTTGCATCAAGAAAGGACTTCTTTTAGTAAAATATACAAATTTGGTCTTTCAGACATTAAAAAAAAATCTTTATTTGTATTTGTGAGTTTAAATTTGTAATTTACTAAATAAATTGTTTAAATAGCAGGCAGAGACAACCTTCAAAGAGGGGTAGTTGGTAGGATTAAAACTTAGAATATGTACAAAGAGAAAATACTTTGATAAGGACAAATAAACAGAAGTCAGTTTGGAGTTCATTACTAGCCTATGGATTCCTATAGTTCACACTAATTCATATGACTTAAAGACTAAAATATTAGAACCGTTACTCCTCCTTACTGAATATATTTCTATTAAAAAGTTATGTTGTTTCTCTTTTGCAAAAATTGCTATTGACTTTTCTACAGAGAAGGAAAAAAAAGTAAATTTGATCATAATTCACAAATGCTCTTTCATTTGAAGCCGATTTTTTACTTTGAAATTACTAATAGGAAATTATTTGAACAATTTTTTTAAAGTTAATTTATATAAGAAGCTTTTTGAAAGTTATAATATTATCTTACTTATAACTGACTGCAGCTGGAAAACAGCCCTTTTTCAAATCGAATACTGTACATAATAATTAACAAAACGTGGATGTAGATACAGTTACAATTATTAGGAACATTAATTTGCATTGTTGAATCTTAGTGGGGGGTTTGTTCTTTCTTAAGGCTTTTAGGGAGTTAGCAATGAAAATAAATTGAGATAAAAAAAAATCTATTTCAAATCTTCCTTAAAAATTTTAAAAAATGTTTCTAAACCTTTAAATGTGGTTTGTTCTATTTTTGCTTATTATGTGTAGGTTATTTATAAACCTTCTTACGATAAAAGATTTCTATTTATAGATCATATCTCATTAAACCGACTGAGCAGACCGGGTTACATCATACTTGTTTGTAAGTTTAACTGAGACTTATTTAACAGAACAATGAGCTATATAAATACTCTACATGAAGTTTTATCCAAATAAAAGCATTTGTAATAAGTAATATATGTCAACAGTCTCATATTGATCATGTGTCTGGAAGCTATCTTTTCAGTTTCTACTTAATATTCTTGGAGTTTTTTCCTTTTATGGCTTCTAGAATAATAAACACAATAGCCCTGTTGTTTTTGAAATTTATAATAAATAATAAATATTGATTTTGTTCTGACATTGAAAGAAATTACTGACAGAAGGAGATACACAGTAATTTTGCACAAGTAACTTTATGCAATTGAAGTTTAAAGTCCTTGAAGTAAGGAAAGGAGTTTAAAAGAACAAAAGCAAACAAGAAAAACCCCCATAGTTGCATAAAAATGTTTTTAAATGCCTGCTGCAATTTTTTTAAGAGGGCAAAACAGCTTTCTCACTTTGGTAATGTATTCAAATTCAAAGAACGCCATTAAAACTCATGATGAGAGTTCTACCATAGAATTTAGGTTTTCAAAAGACTGGTCAGCTCCTTAAATTTAATTGAAACTACATTAAAAAATTATGTTTTCACATACTAAGTAAACCTAAATGGTTACCTTGGAAAAGAATAATTGCATATATCTGATCGATGGAGACATGAACACCACAAAAGTGATTTTTTAAGGAAAAGAATTATTTCCACATAACTTTTAAATCAATGGGCATCTGTTTATGGCCATGTTAGTGCTATAATCAGTACAATAAGCTAGATTTAACAGACTAAATGGAAGGTAGGTACAGTATGATCTGATGTGGGAGTGAGCTCAGAGTCAGCTCAATGTAGTAGCAGCACATAAATATAAATGTCAGGAGCAAAGTCCAACTTCTTTGACTGCAATTTCCACTGAAATACTACCTTAAATTTGAGGTTGCTAATTGTATGTGCTTCAATGAAATCATATGCTTTTAAAAGATGTATTAATAAGCTTAAATATGATTATGTTATTAAATATTTCATTAATTAGAAAGTGAGCTCTGTAAGCTATCATGTAAGCCCAATATGGAAAACAGAATTGATGTATCAGTAATATGCTTCATTCTTTATTTATTAACAAACAGATTTAGAGGTGAATAGTAAATTCTCCAGAATTAATTCACAAATGCATACCTCTATTACTTTTTTTTTAATGTTTTGTTCTCCTGTCACACAAATTATGTATTATTTTTGCTCTCTAGAAATAATGCCAAAGAAGTGGCTGAAAGGGTCAAACATATGACCAATTTGTTTTAAGTCTGAAAAAAGTTTTCCGAGATTTTTATATTTCACATTAAAATAACTCAGATGTGGAAGATGATTCAATATAATCTGTTATTTTAAAAATTCCCAATGATGAAGATTGGGGATAAATTGTTATTATTACAGTAAACCATTATTATGTAATTTTATATGAATTTCTTCTGTAGGACACCATAAATATAAGACAAAGTCCTGCAGTCAAAACTCCTACTGATGATAGTATAAGATTAGGCAAGGCAGATACTGCAGGATTTGGCATGCAGTATCCTCATTTGTGGCTGTAATCTTATAGCCAGAGAAATATTTGTATTAGAGTTTCAAATTTTAATATTTTTTTTCTACTACAGCTATCTAGATTTCTAGTCTATTTACTAATACTAGTACTTTTGCCAGAGTTTTCATTGTTAATGTATTTCAAACAGGAAGACTTAATTGCTTGATCTCTAGTCTCTAAAAATCCATCCTGTCAGGATGAGAATTAATTAATATAGCTTTAATTAACTTTTAAGTTTTCCCTTTCCCTTTTTCTCCCTGGTTAATTTGGGAGAGGAGAAAAATAGGACTCAGATTAGTATAATTTCCCAACTCACATCAAATCCTGTGTTTCTCTAAGACAAATTCATGGGGTAATAATGACATGCTGCTACTAGTATGTATTTTTTAACCTAAAATATACCATAATTCAATTTCTTTCACTGAAAAAAAATCCATTTAATTGGACTCAGTGTTTATCAGAGGTTGCAAATTGTGGTTTTAATTATTAACTCTTAGTTTTAATTGTCATTATACTTATGGTATAGAATGCTATTTAAACAACCAGGCCTTGTGCTTTTAAGATTTAAAGCAACCATTCAAATAATCTTCACCATTCTTCTGTTATAATAATGCAGCAAATCTGTATTTCCTGACGTAGGGATATAAGATGAGATGGCACGATGTGCACAAGGGCATCTAATGGGAACCAAAGGGAAGGCGGTTGGAATACAAGGATATCTGGATTTAAGTGGGTTAACACCAAACTTCTTTGTAAATTGCTGAACTGAAGATACAAAATTTCAATTCATATAAAATCATAGGTGTGAAGATGTGAAATTATATAAACTGTCTGATATATATAAATCCAGCCAAAAGCTTGTCAGTGATCATTGGGCTCATGCGGTCGCAGGGACTAGTTGTGCTGCAGCCTGACTCCACACTGAAATGGAGTTTGGAGTTGAGGTGTGGATGAGTTGGAGGTACAGGCTGAGCTTCGTAGCGGGGAGATAGGCCTGCCTACCCTCAGAGCTGCCCAGCTCTGGGATGGGACAGTTCCAGGTCCGTGGTACCCAACTGCGTTTCCTCGGTCCTCCAGAAATTTTGGGTTAGGCCTGTTTTTGTAAAAATTATTTGGCTACATTCTAGTGCACAGTGCAGTTGGTTTTAATCAGGTTGTATTTATCAGAATATTTCTGTGTACGATATTCTAAATTTATGGGTTGGACTTTGTGAATATTCTATCTGCTTGCTTAAATGGAACTGAAACTTTAGGAATAAAGAGCTACTATTTCTTTTCCAAAGTAAAAATATTTTTATGTAGAATGGACTCCATATAAAATAGGTGATATGTCACCTAGCTGCTGGTACATTTATTCCTTGCCCATATGAGATGGAAAGTAACATGAAGCCAGAAGTTATTAATGGCTGCCTTAAACTAACAACTGGTAAAAAGCAGGTGGCTGCTGATCTATTCACTCTCCATCCATGGGGGCTCCATGTGTGCCTCATTTTCTAAATTTAATTAAAATTAAGAATGCTTCCCATATATGAAGGTCATTCTCTGGAATTTCAGAGTTCACTAGTTGCACACAGATGTGCAACAATAGTGCAGTATGGGTCCTATTCTTCAGCTGCATGGTGTGTAAGTGGTATATAAGCTCTGAAGGTTCAAAAGGGGAAAAAAATTTTAGCTAGGTTGTGTCAATTAACAGTGTTCTCCCCATGTTTAGTTTATTCAAGAAGCGTAACAGAGTGAAGTTTGAATTAATCTGCTGGCAGCTAGCTGGGTCCCTTTACAAAACACAGTAAGATCAGCTTCAGTACCATAATATTGAGAGACACAAAACCTGAGCAGAAGTACCCTGCCTTAACCTATATGAAGTAGCCACTTCATACTGCTTGGATCAGGAATAAGTACTTGCACCCACAACCACTGTTTACAGATAGGTCTGTAATTAATTAGCAATGTATGCATAAATATCAGGCCCACATTTTTTTCTTCTATGCCCTTGCCTGATTCCTGATTATTTTAACTATGTTTGGGTGGCTGGAGAAGACTACATTGCTATTAGCCATGACTGAAAGTCCTACAGTATTTAGATAAATAATGTAAACCTTTTTATGAAATGTTCAACCATTAATATTGAAGGGCTGCAAAATCATATAGAACAGTAAGAAATGTCCATGAGAAAGACTGACAGGGCCTCATTTTTCATAAAAATCTGTGGGATCATTGGTGTAATTTTCATAGAGCACTTTAATTTTTTTTTTAATTTTATTTTTATTTTATTTTGTGGGAAAAGATCAAAGTCACACCCAGAATATTTCTGAAACCAGAACACTTAATTTTCTTTTTATGGAAGTCTATTGGATTTTGTTTCATTCCATTTAAATAGTTACGTCATGCTCAGCACTGCACTATTGGAAAGCCCCTCACTTATTGACTGCTAACAAGTGTACTTTGCTATTTGCGAGCGGCTAGACTTGGTGTCCAGGAAGGGGATGGCTGTACTGTATATCCGAGTTTAGTTGGACACGGCTTGGTTTACAACCCATGAATATGCGTTCTTGAGGACTAGATATAGTGTGTTTTCGGATGGTACTCCTGAGGATAAAAATGAATGTTCTGGTCATCCTCTGTTAGTACGTGGTTTCTGACCTTCATTATGATACAAACCAAAAATTTCTAGACAACCTTTTTTGACCAGAAGGTGTTATTTATTATGCTAGCTTGTTAAGAGAGCAGGAGAAATAAGGGGTATTTTATCTTTTGCAAGCAGTTTAATTTAGTATGGTGAGTTGAATGTATGCCATTTGCCTAGGTGCCCTGTAATGTCAAATAAAATGTAGAAATAAGTAAAATATATTATTGTCAGATTTGCTGTAGAAGAAATGACGTACCATCTTCCCCAAGCTATAGTTAGGGAAGGACCTTGGCAGTGTACAAAACTGAGGTCTGAGCACAGGAAAATAGAAGGGCTGTTTGGCAATAAGTTGTTTTCATAGCTGAAGCCCTTCAAAAAAGCAGAGGGAAATAGAGCAAGCTCATCAGCTGTCTCCTTACAAGCCAAAATAAATGACAAGGACCAAGGTCATGATACATTTTAAGACAATCAGAGTCCACAGGATTTTTAGACATGCTGAGCACTTCTTCCAACTGAGACGAGTGGTGTGTAGTTCGTTCCCATTCTTCCACTAATAACTCATTCAGAAGGACTATGAGGATCATGCCCTGGTTTTTAATTATAGAAGGATACTGAATATATGGCAAAAAGGTAGTCACTAAATGAAGTGCTGTTAGTTGATCAAGCCTGCTGAATCTTCTAAAAAAGTTTTGTGTTTCTTTTTAATCTCATAGAGATCAAGTGCTTGGTACCTGTGGTGCGGTTCCTTTTCCTGTTAGCAGGCAATATATATATATATACACTTCCTTTTTTGCGATCTACTATATGCAAAGTCATTATGTCCATTTTGGAGTATTTACCAGACTTTCTGAATCTGTGACCTTCTTTTGGTTCACCTCTCTCCTTGTTACTGTCTCAAATTCTTCCCTTTTTCAATGACAGACTCTGTAATCGCTGCCTGAAAACTCACTCCCTTTTCCAGGAAGGCTGGACTTGCTGCCAGCAAGCCAAGGTAGTTAGCAGCCTAGTGGCTACCCTAGATACTTGCAGGAACTTCTCAGTCCCCTGCTCTCAAAAACTGAGCTACTGCTGATGAACTTTTGCTTTTTCTAACACTGTGAATATCGTTGTGTTCTTTTGCAACCCATAGTTTGAGAACCGCTTCTTCAGCAGAGGTGAAGTTCCCATCTAGCAATGAATTCCCTAGCAGCACAGTTAGAAAGTGACAGAAAACAGGTCTGTGGAGCCTGGATACAGTGAACATCTGTTGATAGTGGCAGAGGACCTAGATGATTTCGTGACAGTGCAAAGTCCATATGATCATCTGAGTTACAGCCATCTTTCATGTTCCTCTTCAAACAAAATTATTCTTGATAAGGCATATGCGCACTAGAAAGAGGTTTTGATGTTGGTATATTTGCTTTAAATTTAAGGCAAAAATGAAAGTATTTTTTTCCCCTATGTTGTATGTATGTTGTTTCCGATCTCTTGATGAGCTGGTCTTTAGAAGTTGGAAAAGATTGTACTGGCAATCTATGGGGATGCATTACATTGGTTGTTTAAAATAGGGCCAGGTGACATTCATCATACCTGTGTTGTAATAGTCACTGTATCTCTGTCAACCCCCTTGTGCAAACAGTAGGATGCTGTTGGCTTATGGGCACAGGTAGAGGTCCTCAACGCGATTGGGATGCTCTCCACGGATCCCCATCCCCAGCAGCTAGCCTGGCTATTGCTGTGCTCATCTTGGTCTCTCCTGCCTGAATGCCCCATTGAGTTAGGATCCAGGGCACTGCTTAAGAGATAAGGAAAAAGTAACGGCAACTAAAGTCCAGTGTATTTGAGACTGAACTAGCGTGAAAAAGAGTTGAAAAGTCAGCGATCCCAGGCTGTGCTCTCTATACCTGTCACAGACGCTGTTTGACCTGTTCACATCTCTGTTCCTCAGTTTAACCTACCTGTCATGACAGTTACTCTCCGCTACAATTATTATTAATAATGTGACTATTACATAGCACCAGGGGTTATGCCTGATGCCTTCCAAAACAAATACGTTAATGAGTATTTGTTAATAGTTGCTCCCTTTCTTGTTTCCAGATGGGAAAAGAAAGAGAAGAGCATGCTGCCCTTGTGAATAACCTCTTGTGCTGCAGCAGGACCTCTCAGGAGAGGGCTACAGACCATTAGGAACCCCAAGGAGAGACTGCTGAGCCCTTCATGACTGCTGGCGTGGCTACGCAAGGCAGCTCATAGGGAGTTCTGTTCTTTTAATTTCAGGAATCAGTATGACATTAAGTATCTTTGAAAGAACAGCAACCCCCTTTCCGTTGTCTCTCCCATGTAACTGTCTTCTGCCCCTCTGCCACACCCATATTTCAAAGGGTTCATTGGTAATACTTGCTGTGAGGCTTTTCTCCTTAATATCAGAAGACAGAATATAAATAGCAATCACACAGTTAAAATTATCTGGTTAAAGTAATACAAACATGTATAGTAAATATTTATATAAAAGCCAGGTAAAATACGGGACAGAATGCTGGAGAAGGAAATTATTTCTAGGAGTGCACCAAGAGCTGCATTTAAAACTAAGCCTAAGTTACAAAACAAGGCCTTTAAAAGAACCGTTTTGAAACAGGCTATTGCATTAGTTCCCTGTAATTATTTCTGTCAATGGTAATGATCCCCCAATATTAATTGATGGATAATTGTTGATTTCACGAGTGTCCACTTAAGCATCATCACATCTTCAATAAGCTGATATGGTTCAGGGTCTTTGCCCCTAAAAGCCAATGCCGTGAAAGGTAGCGGTAGCAAGGCTTTCTCCCAGAACACTTTATCAGTGGGGGAGATGCAGCCCTGGGTGAAAGCCTGATGCAAAATCTGTGTGATAGCTAACTCCCACCAAAACACTGTATCAGCAGCTCTGTTGCAAATTAGTCGTAGACTTAGGACTTTCCTAAGACTTAGGAAAGAGTGAATTTCGGCACTTACGAGGAATGTGGCTGCACTGGGACATAGAGGTAGCGTGTTGTGAGTATGTGAAAGTCAGCGTTGTCATCATGCTTTCCAGTAAAGAGAGTTTTCTGTAACCCAGGTGGTTATAGGGGTCTGTCTTTGAATGGCACTGAAGCACTTTAAGGTGTGGTTGACCTAGGTGAGTGAATAGCCCCACTGAACACAGGGGGTGTATTTGTACACTTGAAATTAAGTATATGTGTAAGTCTCATGTTGAATTGGCCTTGGAAACATGAAATATGTCTTCTGGGGAAAGGAGAGGAGAGGTGGAGGTAGAGAAGGAAGGCAGAGAGAAACTCTTTGAGAGAGCAGCTACTCCCCTCCTGTGTAGTGGCATCCAGAAAAAGAGAAAACGTGCTACATAGTGCTGTGGAAGCTGCTTGTGTCTAGATGCGTGGCATGGTAAGTCAAATATATAGTACTGTATATAGTACCACAGTCTACTCAGAAGTGTGTGTCTGTGAGGCGGATTGGTACATGATCACAATGCAATGCCCCGGTTTTATTCACGTTTCATATGGTGAATTAAAACAGTAGGGTAAATAAAACTGAGATCTAAGTATTCTCACAGGAGTTGCATATGTAAGCTTTTAAGATTTAACTTTTGGCATGTAAACAGGACAATAATTTTTGTAAGAGCTAGTGACGGTTTCTGTGTGTGCTTGTGGGACACAATTTCTAGGAAAGAAGTTGGAGAAGTGAATGTTGCGTGGCTCCTATAAACCCCTGAGTGTTTCCATTAAGTCTCAATGCCTCAGAAACCCTTATGTCTACAAATACAGAAATTGCAGTGCTTTGGCAGCTAGAGGAAGATTTCATTGTATGTATATGTGCGTACCTACACATATGTGTGAGTTCATGGCTGCATTTTGGAGTCTGTGCTGTAGAGAAGGGAAGGTAATACAGAAGGGAAGATACAAGTTTTGAAAATATAAATGGAAGCCATTTTTTTTTTCCTGCTGTTGATGGTTCTAGTTCTGGAAGCATTGTGGTTTACTCTGAAAAGAATGAGGGTTACGTAAGTATATGGTTTTGAAACTTTGATTAAACAAGGTCCTGGTGCAAGACAAGGTTCTGTATTGGTTGGAGGGTTTCATAGAGCTTGAGGAGGAGGAGGAGTTATTTGCAGTTGGTAGCAGGGAGATACAGTGTTTCCCTCCCCATGCAAACCAAAGTGGATAGATGCCCTCTAATTTTATACGGGCTATGTCAAGAAGGGTATTTATCGCAAATTTAAAAGCATACAGAAAGGTAAATGTAGGGGCTGGTTTTTTCCATATGAGTTTGCACAGGAAAATAATTGAAGGCAAGCATGTATGTTATAAAGAATATATTGGTCTGCATATGGCATTCTTTTGTTGCAGATTACAGACACAGAGGCCTGATCCTGCTGTCAGTGAGGTTAATAGCACATTTCCTATTGATCTCAGGGAAAGAAGGAGCAGACCACAACCTAATATGAGACAGGTGAAAGCTGCTCCTTTAGAATGATGCTGCCTGTTACTTTTAGGCCCCCAAATTATTTTTTTCCTAGTCTCCTGGGAAAGAGATGGACTTGAATTGTTCATATTATAAGTGTAATGGGGATTGTTTAAAAATGTAAATGTCTTGTTTAACGTTGTTGAACCCAAAATACAAAAGATACTGGCAGTGCATGAAAGTGAAACTGACTGAGAACAAAAGTGAAACCAACAGGCAACTTTCACTCCCCAGGCTTAGTGAAATGCAGAAAAGTAAATCCTAAACAGGTGATGCCAAACAGTAAATTTGAATTTTAAAATTTTCTTTACTTTTATTAGTGTAGAAAAGTGTTGCTAGTGATCTAGATAAAGACTTCCCCTAAAAGTTAGGTGTTTTCTCTTGATGATACCTCTTTAAAAAGTCTGAATCAGTTAAAAATGTCTGGTTTTTTCTTTATGATGTTAAGGGTCATCTCTACATGTTACCCCCTTTTCCTTTTTCATGCTTTGCATCACAGGCTGGCAAGTCATTTACACTTAGTATGCTGACAGGAGCATGTACTAGTGCAGGACAGGGCTCACTTTGCCTTGCAAAAGTATGGGTGACTGTAATCATCAAGTTCCTAGAGAAGGAAAAAAAAAAGTATTTCTAAAAATATATGAAAATTATGGTAGGATGTGTTTAATCTGTAAAACACTAAAAAAATGAGAGAGAGTGTAGCAGATGGGAGAGAGAGAGAGAGTCAATTTTTCCTGCCCAGTCTAATAGGATCAGCAGGAGACAAATGTACAGAAAAGTGGGCAAAGACCAAACAAAGCAACAGCAGAGGGTAAAAAAAAGCATAGGGTGCCGTGGAGAAAAAGAGAGAATGGAGGAAAGAAATGGTTTAGGTAAGTTAACATTGTGCAAAATGCTTCCTTGGTTCACATTTATCAATGTCTAGGAAATTGGGTGGAAAAATACATGTGCGGCAACAGTCCGCTAGGACCTAAGCAGTATGAGGAGGGTAAAATATGTGGAAGGAGAAGGGTAAAAGATGGAAGAGAAGATTTCAACACAGGCAGATCTTTTTTAAAAAAAAAAGAAAAGAAAAAAAAAGTTTAGTCATAAATACTCCACTTTACAGTGCTGAGGCTTTCTGACCATGACTTACATTGATAATGCTTATTAAATGACAAACTGAAACAAGGGCTTTTTTGGAATTGTAGTACACTATGAATTTGTATTCATTATCTTAACTTTTTTTCTTCTCACATTTGTTTGAAAAAGCATAGAGGCGAAAAGGGCACAAAAATGGTGTGTAGACAGTGATTTTAGCTGGTATCTTCCTTGCAGGTGAAGGGAAGAGAGAGAAGTCTCAGAACTACAGGCCTGTATAAATTCTGAAGCATCATAAATAGGTACACTGTAACACAAATTACAGAAAAATGAGTAAAGCAAACACCATGTTTATCTGAGAAGGTATTCAGCTTTTAAAACAGGGGCGGGAAAAGTTGCTGTGGGAAGGAGTATTTTGGGACTCTGTCCCTCATGTAAATGGCTTTTAAAAAAAATTAGATTTCAGTATATGTAAAATATTCTTTTTTCTTTTTTAATATAAGATCATGCCATTTGCAGATTAAATGTTGCTAATGAGATGGAGTATGCAGCAGTATACAGGCCTCTAAGAACTGAAAAACAGGTCTGGAGAATCTGGTACTTCAATTGACCATGTATGGAGCTAATTTTTGACACGTATACCTGACTTAGCAAAAACAATTTTGAGGCCTCTAATTAGAATGTAATAGGAGTTTTTAAAATGCTTTTCAGACCAAGAGATGCAAAACCTTCTGAGGGCCAGATAATTTGAATGTGCAGAAATGGGTCTAAACATATAATAATTTTAATCTATTCTCTCTTACAGTATAGGGAGCGTGACACAGCCCCTGTTCTGGACAGGACGGCCGTCCAAGGGAAGCAAGCATCACTTCTCAGGTAAGGTGCTGTTACTGATGGCTTTCAACATAGAGAGAAAATAACTTTTCTGTTCAGGTGAAATAATACCTGGCCTTTTGGCCTTTTTGGTTTCAGAGTTTATTGACATTTCAGACAAACCCAAATATTTTTGTTTTATTTTGAGAGAGGCGAGGAGGCAAAGTGTTGTGAGAGAGGGAAGTTAATGCCACGTCCTTCCGAAGTCTGGTCGGTTGCAGGAGAACAGCAGTGCTGACAGTGGTATTCTGGATTTTCCCATTAAAAGATGCAAATGATAGGATGTTACAGAAAGACAGATGTGTTTGTGAGCTGTGGTGTGTGTTTCAGTTCACCTCATATTAGAATAGCAAATAAATTGGAAGTGGATGCTGTAATTTGTGGCTGGTCAAAGACAGGGCTAAAAAAAATAGTTCTTTCTAATTGTGCGTGGCTTTATTGTATTGACAAATATATTTGATGCGGTAGCAATTAAAAATAGTCTGTTTTGATTAAGTTGAAGGAATGATACTTGTTTTTAAAGCATACTGGTTAATTAAGAGTCTGTAAATGGCATAAAGCTATAGATAGGATGCTTTTTGAGAAAATGCAGTTCCTTGAGGTCAAATTAGTCAATAAGTAAAATTTTCTGATCAGGAAAGAGGCTATATTTCTGAGAGATTTTATACTTTGTGTAAGCTTGTTATACACCAATAGAGAGAGGAGCTGTGTTAGAGTGTTGGACTTGCTGTTTTATTATGGTACATCACTTGTTCTTTCTGTTTTGTATTGTTGATTCAACTCTGATAATTTAGACAAGAGAGAAATGTAAATTCCATTTATCAAATGGGATATTTGTAGCATTTAAAAAAAGAGAGATTAAAAATGGTTAGAAGTCTCTAAAATCTATAATGTCGTTCTGTATCCTTTTAAAAGGCAAAAATCCAAATAATACTATTTGCAATATTTCCAATAATATACAATATTTAAAACCAATATAAACTGCTGTTAGAAGAGCTTTGAAATAAACAATACGTGAAGATAGGTAGCTAGGATTTTGCAGTATTTTTCTTCCCCTAGTCTGCCTCCTTTTTGTCAAGGAAAATTGAAAGATTTCTTTTAAATATAAAAGGAATAAACAAATACAATTGGAATGAAACATTATGCTTGATATTCGGTGAAAATTGTTTTCTTATAAGTATTTTGGTTTTTAAATGTAAGTGCTGTGAAATAGCTCAGATCTCAAAGTTTGTGGGGAGAAAAGGTTTTAGCATCTTTGTTCATACCTGAGGAATCCATTTTAGAAGTCCATTTTCCCTGTTTGCAAAATACATTTTTATTAGATCTATGTATTTGGGTTAAGACTTACTTAAAATTACTTAATTAGGTTATACTGAAATTCTAAGTGATTTAAAAAGAAGGATTATGGTAATATGACAAAACATAACACTATTTTCATTGAAATCCTTAAATAAAGCCCTTTTAACATGCCAATTTTAAAAATCTATAAATTTGGGGTGTTAAAATAGTACAAAATATAAAAAGGCCGAACTTACAATGGAATGTATAATCCTGTACCAGTGAGCAGGGATTTTGTAGGTACGTCTGGAACATGGGAGGAGGTCATTTACACCTTCAGTTTGTTTTTGAGCTTTTCTCTTGTGGTATTGTCCTTTTTAAGACTTCGTTGTATATACGTAAAATATTTCTAAAATGTTTGTGGTTGATTTGTAAAGAGAAAATGTAGAGAAAGAGGTACAGTGTAGGTGCGCTAGGGTAGACGGCAATGGATTGTGTTTTCCCAGGAAATTTTGAAAAATATACTAAAGTAAAAATTGCCACAGTAAAGAATAAATTCTAAATAATTGTATTTGTGCCATTTGGAATAGCGTGGCTGTGAATTGTCTTTAGAAAACCTCCTGTAAGTGTCTGAAAAACAGTACAACATAAAAAGGCTTGCCAATTGTGTTTTCTCTAGGTAAAACTATTGGCTTGTAGGCTGATTTAAGGGTTGAGGTATTAAAAAAATAAACTTTTAAAAAAGACCTATATATGTGCTTTTCTTATCGATAAGTTTTTTTTTAAAAAGGAAAACGTAGATGTGTTTCTTTCCTCTCTGTTGTCTATAGTCTGAAATAAATAATAAATTTGTAGTCATTTATTTTTTAAAAACTATTTGTATGAAAAATCTGGCAGTAGATTTGTTTTACTGAGTATTTTAATTTTGGAGAAATAGCAGAACGTTTCTGGATATTTGCATTTGTTTCAGAGGTTGGAGCATAAGCCAGATTTCTGTGTAGTCTGTCAGGCAGTTACACGTCTGAGCATGTTACAGTTTGTAACACTACAAATGAGAGCCATTTGACTTGTATTTGCTGCGCAAGGCTTTCATAAAAAATATCGCAAATAAAATAGATGCACAGGGGATGAGCTCTGCGTGCGCACGGGGGGTGTCTCAGGGCGCGGATGCAGAGCTGCAGAGGGGGGTCGCGTGAGACCCAGTGGATTTTACTCCGAGGTCCTGCTTCTGCATGAACTTGTGCTATCTGCCCCCATCCCTCTCTTACTTTAAAAATGGATTCTGACTGTCTGGGTTATTTTTCGTTGTCGTTGTTTTCAGCGGGTTAGTTGTGTGCACATCATTTGCTGCTTATTCTGAGAGGAGCTGGAAGAGTGCTGTATGTGTTAGTCATATGTATATTGAGCACCTATATAAAAAGTATATGGGAAGGAGGACAAAACATGATGATGTGACTGAGCATGTGAAAACTTTCACTGCCGGATAACCCAGCATTTCCTGGTAACTTTGTCCCAAAGTTTTCTGGGGGTCGTAAGGTTATTTTGGAGTTAATTTACTTATTACAATTTGCCTTTTGAAACAAAAATTTTAAAAAACCCAAACAGTTGGAAAAAGATATTTCATCTTTTTATTAATTGGCAGGGAGCGGGCAATTAATACCACCGCCGCCAGTAACAAACAGCAGTGGTTGGGACCAGAAAGCACACTGCAGGAGTACAGAAACCTGCCACAGCATCCGCGGGCCGGGGCTGGGCCGGGCCGCTCGGAGTAAGCAGCACCGCCGGGCCGGGCCGGGGGCAGCGGGCGGCTCTTCCTCCACGGGCCGCGGAGGAGCCGGGTCGGGGACCGGAGCGGCCTGGCGGCGGAGGGCCCGCCGCGAGAAAGTGGTGGCGACGGGCGGGGGGGGGGGGGAGCCGGGCGGGCGGCGCGGGGCCGGCGGCTGCGGAGGCACCTCGGCGCCGCAGAGGGTTAACGGCGGCGGGGCCGGGCAGGCTGGGAGTTGTAGGCGCCGCGGCATGCCGGGAGCTGTCGTAAACGCCACCGCGGCCCCCGGCCGGCATGGCGGGCCGCTTCTTTGCCACTAGCCGGGAGCGCGACCGGGCCGGGCGCCCCGGGCCCGCCTGCCCTCAGCCGCCGCGCTGGGGTGGCCCGTGTCCGCCGGGCGCTGCTCGAAGAGCGCTGGCTTTATCCCCCGCTCCGTGAGGACCACTCCCGGGGCGCCGGCGCGGCCCGGCCGGGGCGTCCGCCTCAGGCGCCGGCAGGTCAGTGGCGCGTTTGCCCTGTTCCCCCAGAGCCGGCCGGGCCGGGCGTGTCCGGCCAGCCCTGGCCTGCCCTCGTGTCGGCGGAGGCGCTGGCTCGCTGTGCCCGCCGGGGAGCAGACGGGGGTCGGGCGGCTGGGGCCCCTCCTGTCCCTTTCTGCCCACGAATGAGCTCTCCGCGGCTGTGCCGGCCGTGCGCTGCGGAGCCCCGCGGGGCGCCCCGGGGCACGGGCACCGACCGGTGGGGCGAGGGCCCGTCGGTGGCGGGGGCGGAGGGCCAGGCCGAAAGTCGTTCCCGGCGGCCGCGGGGCGCTCGGCCTGGCCTAGCCGAGCTGGCGGCTGCGCTCCGCCGCGGCACCTTGCCGCAGGGCGGCGGGGCACCGGCCCGGCCCGGGCAGGCAGGGCCTCCCCGCGGGCTCGCCCAAAGCCTCTTCCTCCCGAGCGGTAGTTTGCTTGTTTTAAACAGCACATGTGTTTCGTCCGCATGGCTCCCGCTCCCGGCTCTGCTTCCCCGGAGCGCTCCTGCCGTCCCGTCGCGCCTGTGGCTGCGCGGGGTTCCGGCTGAGAAGGCTGGCTCGCAGGCTCACAGCGTCTGCTGAGTTTTGCTTCCACTTTCTGGTGAGCTCCGCATCAAAATGAAGAGCTGTGCCTTCCTCTGGCCTCTTCCAGGAGTCTGCTTGCTCGGATAGCTAATGCTTACAAGTGGCAGGAGGGGGTCTCAATTTTTATGTGTGATTGTGGGTTTGTTTTGTTTTGATGTGAAAGGAAAGAACTAAGATGCATGCGGGTGCTGAAGTGTATTGAAGTGGTGGAGGGACAAACCCACGAAGCTAACGATACTTGGCAGTCTACCTGAGAGCAAGGTTTTTAATCTGAGGACAAGGTGGAGAGGGAAGAAAAGAAGAAAATGGAGGCAAAATATTACGTGTTAAATTAATTTCTGCCAATAGTGGGCCTGAAGTGCAAAATCAGTTTCTTGTTAAATGTTCTAATGTTTTTAAGGAATCTGCTAATTAGTTGGTGTTACCTTCTTTTATGTATGAAAGGAATGACAAATAACAGTATGTGAAATAAATCAGTCTGAAGTGAACTTGGTAAATTTTGTTTGTGTTTTTTTCCCCTCCTTTACTTTTTGAAGGCATATGTTGAAAGACAGTGGTGCCATGCGTCAGCAGTTAACTGCACATAGAGCTGAGCATGCTTAATCATCTCATGGGAATGGAACGGGAAGGATTCTTGTTAGGTAGTTTCTTTTCCTTGGTAATAGCAATCCTCTTGAAATGCAGAAGAAGACGTAATTTATTAGTTAACTAATAAATGAAGGTCTGGAAAGAAAATAACACTGCTGAGATGAAACAAGAAAAGGAAATAGGCCATAATATGCTTGTTTTCTATTGCACATGTTAAAGTTCAGTTCTGAGAGGAGGTATGTGAGGAGCTCTACAAACACTCTTGTATTTCTGTCAGACGGCACATCAGATTTTGCCAATGATCGTCACCTGAAATACAGTCCTTAAAGTATATGGAGATGGGTATAACTCTTGGTAGAAAGGTAGCAAAGTTAGGATTTTTTTTTTTTTGGAGGGAAGGTATTGTTCTAGTGCTTAGACAATAATTTATTGGGTAGGCACAAAAAAGGAATGAATGTGTAAGTGCCTGCCTTATAACCCCTGGTGGCTGGGACTTGCAGAGTTAAACTGCTGAAGATGACTTGAGATAGATACAAAATCAGCAAGTCCAGAACAAAATAAAATGTAGAATTTCAAGACAAGGAAAATGCATATTGCGTATTGTGTGTTAAACTTACTAGCATACACGCTGTTCCCATCTGAAAAGGACCATTGCTTTTCCAGTTCTTCAATAGGAAATGAATTTTACTGGTTTCTATTTTCTTATTTCAGTGTCGATGGAAGTGCACAATAAATACAATATATTCCCTTTCCAAAATGTGCAGCCTAACTTTAAATGCCATGTAAGTGGTGGAAGCTACGTGTAAAGGGGGCCAAGCAGTTGGGGGTACCAAATGGAAGGACAAAATTTGTGATACAGATATTCATAATCCGATAGCCATAATACACTTGGTAGTAGACCAGTTTTTGAAGGGCAAAATAAAAGACACAGGGAAAAATGAAAGGGGGGATGAAATGCAACATAGTTTTAGCAAAAAGAGACTGTGCCAGACTAACTTGTTACCTTATGCTAGGATTTTCTAGACAGAGGCAGTACACTAGATCTAATACATTTCTTTGTGAGGAAAGTGTTTGATACTGTACCATGTGAGGAAATTATGTAAAATGGAAAATATTTGGATTAATTACATTGTAAGGTGACTTAGGAATGCACTGACAGATAATAGGAGGAAAGAGAATGTACTGATGGGAAGGAGGCTGTGAACTGGATTTTTCAAAGACTGTATTGGAAATTATTTAATGTTTTTCCTTAGTGACACTAGTGAAAAAGTAGAATTGCGGTGATAAAATCTCATGACACAAAACTGATGGACTGTATCAATAGAGAGGAGGATTGGAATATCCGTGTACCAACAAGATGAATCAAAACTGAGATAAATAGAATTAGATGAAATCTACTGATGCAAATAGAAGGTAATCACAATTTATTCTAGAAGAGCTCATCGCTTTAGTGGTGAGTTGGTAGTTGGTGTAGTAGTCAGTAGCAGAATGACAGCATACTGCTATGTGATGTGGCTGAGAAAATAATAAAAGAAGATAGTATCCTAGAATGTATTAGAGGAGGGATTTCCTGTATGTATAGAAAATATTAATGTCAAAGTATATGGCATTAGTGAGACCTTATCTGAAGCCCAACTGCCATCCACATTCCGATAAATGGATTCAAACAGATGGATGGAACAGATGCAGAAAAGGACCACATGGATGTTAAGAGGAATAGAGAGACTGTTTACAGAAAGACACAAAAGTGACAATTACACAGTTTTTATATAGGGGAGGAAAATAATTATGTGAGCTCAAGATTAGAGTAAACAAGCAAAACAAATGCGTATAAAGGCGATAATGAGCACAGTTTGCTGGAAATTACAGGAAGAGTTCTAACTATCAGACCACTGATATTCTGGAGTGATTTCAAATGAGAAAGAAGTTTAAATTTCTTTTAAAATGAAGTTTGATAAATCCAGAGAAGAACATCGATGTTTGGTTCTGTGTAGTAGTGGGGAATTTAGCTTTGGAATCTTGGATATCCCCTCTAATTCTGTATTCTTGTATGTCAGTAAGATGGATTCTGAGATGGATACGTACATTTACAGTGGGCCCATTTTGAAAGCGCTGCTGGGTTTTGTCATCTTAATTTCCTTTTCCATTAATCAAGTTCTTTTCTTCGGGCCTCTTACTAGAAGCAGAGTAGTTTGGTTGTATTTGCTATCAACTGCTTATCACCTGCACACTCTGAATTGCGCGGGCAGAAGAGAAGTTCTTTACCTCACCGACTTTAACACTGGGAGCAGACAAACTGCACAGTTTGGACACCATGGTTGAAGGTGCACTCACAGAGTGCTGCCTGACTTCTTGTCCCTGGATGCGCTATTCGTAGAAGTCTTTATGGAACAATTTTTAGGAAAGCATTTAAACAAAAAACTTAGAGTCATCTAGGGCAAGACAAGATTGCATTCTGAAATGCATATATAATCAGCTCCCTTGGGATGTTACCTGAGACCTTGTATCTTTTTCTCTGCTTTTTTAAAATGTATAGTTTTTACATACAGCACTGAAGAATTAACA
The DNA here is from genome assembly GCF_011004875.1 of Balearica regulorum gibbericeps. Classification (NCBI taxonomy): domain Eukaryota; kingdom Metazoa; phylum Chordata; class Aves; order Gruiformes; family Gruidae; genus Balearica; species Balearica regulorum. The sequence goes on along the minus strand of NC_046188.1, from coordinate 46,128,898 downwards.
GAAGAACCTTAAAATTAAAGTACATGGCTTTTCAGCTAGGCTGCCATCCTCTAGGCAGGCATGTTAGGTTTTTACTTGGCATTTCTGCTGTTTGGGATATCTCCACAAAGCAAGGCATTAAGCAATCATTGCTCAGCCATCCATTTTCATTTTATTTTTCAGTCCACAACTGTCACAAGTTTTTCAGAGAGAAAGAATTTGTTTTAAGGGGGTAACTTCCCATTCAGTGGTCAGTAGAAGATTAAGTGATGGAATCAGTCTAATCATCAGTGTACGTGTTAAGTGCTACCAGTGGCACTTTCACTAGTTGCTGAAGCAGAGGAGTGAATGGATTATAGGGATTAAACTTCCTTCATCCCCCTAGAGGTGAACAAGTCAAGTGAAAATGGAAGGGTCATTTGGTAGAAGACAGTATGAAAGACTCTGAAGACAAAAAAAAGAATTATATGTTATCTCTAAATGGTCTCTTGCACATTTTTACTATAATAGATGGTGGGATGTGAGACAGGATCTTGAAGCTTACAGGGCAGAAATGTGAGCGTACAGTGATCCTATGAGTATGGAATGAAATGTGCTTGGTCATCGTCTAACCTGGATTCCTGAAAAATATTTTTCTCTTCCATCATAAGTCTGATTCTTGAAAGAAAATTATTCCTATTCATAGCAGATGCTTTCTCTTGTTCTTTTCTTGACCTTTTTGAATTGGGAGGAAGTCGTGGACTTTCCCACAGAAGTGGTGGGAACACAGTGTTAGGACTACAGTAAAGGAAAATTTTCGGACCTGATTTGCCTGTGTCATCCTACAAGGCTTTCTGCCGCAAAAAGAGGCACTTCCGGTGGTGTCACCAGTTTTTTGTTCTTTTGTGCTATATTACGCCTTGTGAAACACTGCTGATTGGAGGAGCAAACTTGTGGAAGTGAGAAGCATTCATGTAATAAAGTTGATAATTACACTCACATGATTCAATAACAAAAGCGAAACAGCTAATATGGTAATATTAAACAAAAATAAGGTGTTAGTGCTGTTATTAAGAGTAGGACAAATCCATTCTTTTGCTGGTTTTATATAAACAAATCTGGGAGGAATGTGTACATGTGCATACTGACACACGTGTATATATACACAGACACCTGCTTTGCTGCATATGCTGGCTGATGAATAAAAATAGCAGGGGATCAGTATATAAAAAGGGAACTTATATACTGAACAAATTTGAAGTATGCCAGAGGTTGGTTTGGTAGCAGTAAACTGGGAAAAGGGATGGTTCACTGCACTTGCAGCAGCATTTTTTGTGGATTTTGTTTGTTTGTAGGTTTGTTATTGCTGCTTGTTTTATAGCTGTAAATCTTCATATTTTCATTGATGTCTCCAGAGGGATAGTGATTTACACCCCTGAATAGATGGCCTTCTGGGTGGGCACATTATTATGGTGTCTTTGGTCTTACATCATTCACTTGCTCTTATTCCCAGAAAAAAACCCAAACAGTCAAATGAGAGGTAGTGATAAGCTCCTCGATAAGCTCCTCCCATAGGAAAAAAAATGCTCATTACTTCTAGAATGATCATACATAGTTGGTACAAGAGACGATGGATGTTCTTGTTATAGCAGCATCTATAGGAATAGAAATGGCAAGAGCAGAAATAAGTTTGGCATTCCCCTGGTCTCTCTCCAACTTGTGAAAATCCTGGGATGGAAGAAATGCCATCTTTTGGAGCTACTTACTTTGTTTTTCGCAGTGCCTTCATATACAGAAGCTTCTCTCAAAATGTAATCAAAGCGAATAACTAATAAGTAAGTAGGATAAAACTATTTTTCGTACTTCTTTCAGGGTGGTGGTGGTCATTCCTGTCTCAAGTGTTTTTATGGAAAGAGAGTCCAAATGATTGCTACTATGCTTATTGAGGTATTTAGGTAGATGACAGCTTGGTTTAAATTACGAAGGTGAAATGAGTTTTGCTTTTCCACCATCAAGCACAAAGAAGCATCGAGTTAGAGAAGCCAGACCTCACCTGCTTGAGCAAGGCAGTATTCCACTACCATAAATTCCCCAGCACGATAATTGTGCTTCAATACTTCTTTTCCTGTTACCATCCATGGGCGAAGGACTAGAACATGTAGTTGTCCTCTCGGCATCTAAAGCTAAAGGTCAGGCCCACAAATCACCTGCTCACATGCCACCTAACTGTGTGAGGACCTCAGTTCCTACCCCTAGGTTTCTCTGCCTGCCAAGGTCCCAGTAACCTTAGCGCTAGTGAGCAGCGTGTTTGCCCTGGGCTGTGCGAGCACGGCCCCCCACCCCCGGTGTTAGTGGGACTCTGTCCTGCCAGGTCTCCTAAAGCAGGTCGGCTGCAGTTGGGCCTCACAAAGGGAGACACACCATGCATCAGTGGTGTGAAGTTCAAATCCCATGCCTACCTCAGCAGATACATCTCCTAAGAGTTCAATGCTTCGTTCCACCCAGGACCTCTGAGGAACTGTTACTGTTTGGGCAGGAGACAGTGCAGTGCCACATCGCTGAGGCAGATGGTTAGGGCAATTGTTGGCAATGGTGGGTCCTTGGGGTCCAAATCCGTGTTAGAATGGGGAACACTATACAGTCCTGGAAATGAATGAATCTCCCTGGGTGTTTTTAAAATGCCAGCTTTAATGGTTAAAACTTTAATGGTAGAACTCTTCAGGAAGCCTGGAAGCCAGACATTTTGAAGAATTACATAGAATTTGAAGGAAAAAAAAATACAGAAGCATAATTGGCTGTTAAAGATAGGAAACTGAGACTTTTTGCTGTCAACTTTTGTCCCTGGTAGGGTCTTAGTTGAATTCTCAGCCTTTGCATTTCCTCACGTACAAACTAGGAGTGATATACTGTACTTAACAGGTATTCTTTGACGCGTCATTCGTATTTGTGAAATACTGGGAGTAGCCAAGACAAAGTCTTCTAGAAGTACCAGGTTATGGCAGGGGTACCAGAACTGTCTGGCATGCAGATCTTTGAGGAGACACTCGAGGAAGAAGGATTTTTTTGAAGGATATGATGGCAAAGCTAGTCCACTGGGATATGGAAGAGGTGAAGTAGTTTTTGTGGAAGAGAGAAAACGTCACATGATTCCTGTCCCATGGATATGAACCAGGTTGTGCTAGGCGGACTCTCTGAGGGACCATAGATGCATTGGAGGAGGGTGGAGGGAGGGCTATAGACACAATCTCACATTCAGTATACTCCACAAAAGGATGCAGTGAAAGAGGGTTGAGTGTATGTAATACAGTGCAGTGGATGAACAATAGGTTATAAGTGAGGAGACAAAGGTTTATTATCAAATGTAGTCCATCATCTGGGTCTGAAAGTGAATGCATCGTGCAAGGTGACAGTGTTGGCAGTGGCGTGAGGGACACACATTCCTGAACTTTGTTCATTTTATGTGGACAAGTATCCGTATCGCTTATCTACAGTTACGAAACCAGGTAGCAGAGACATCAAGGATTAAACAATGAGAACACAGTATTTCGTTTCTACAGATGATATTTTCAGCTCAAAATCAATACATTTTGGTGGGCTGTAGGATTGAAGGTTAATCTTCTTTTGCCACGGCCCATATTATGTCTCTCCACTGAACACATGCTGCACTTGGATTTGCAGCATGCACAACTATTAAAAAAAATTTGTGGTAGTACTTGACTTCCAGCATTCCTGGTGATTAAAAAGCCCAAAAACTTTATATGCATGTCCTACTCAAGCCTTTCCTTGGTTAGTATGAGGAGAGGATCTGGAGGTCCCCATTGTAATCTCTTTTGAGAACTCTAAATAGGGAATGGTGACAAAAAGAGGAATTCTGAGATCTTACAAGAGACTGCAGAACAGTCTAATCCATAGTATGTAAAAGTGAAAAATCCCTGTATAAACTACTAGAAGTTGGTAGTGCCATTTGCATTATTTCCAATTCTTAAGAGAGATTGAATGGACCTTCTCATAAAGAGCAGTGTGCGTGTTAAACTTAGTCTGTAGGCACAACTAGTTAATATGCTGACTACCGTCTTGCTTTAGGTTCTGTTCAGCTTCCATTGCTACATTTGCCTGGAGTGATTTCTTGTTGAGAAATTTGGGATTTTAATCCCTGAAGCAGAAGGACAGGTTGCTGACGCCCAAAGCTTGTTTAAGAAACAAGGAGGAGTGTACAGCTGTTACACAGTGTGGTAACCTGAGGTGCCTGGATGACTTAGTTTCAAAGCTAAGACTTGTGTTTCAAAGCTGATTTGTGTTTGCAGGTTTCTGTCCTCATAGACACTACAGTCAAAAGTGTGCAACTGCAGGATTAGAGACACACAAATCAAAATTTGCGTGTGCTTGCTTTGCTTGTATGTTAGGGCACTTCATGGTACCCGTTCCATCCCTTTCTCTCAACCTGCTGCTGCCTGGCTCACTTGCGCCTGTCAGCTCTGCAGAGCAGGGACAATCAGCTCATCTGTGGTTGTTCAGTGCTTGGGTGAGTTGGGTGCTCCTTCTTCACGGGTGCCGAGGCACCTTGTGTTAGGCCCGTGGGAGTACTGGAAGGTCTGAGAGCCAGCTAGCTGCCGCTGTCAAGGCATGTGTCTAAAACATGGATCCCCAAGCCCCTGCTTACTGGGGAGCACACCAGGAGGGAGGAGGGTTACATAAATACTTGCTTCCAGAGTTGCCCAAAGACACATGCTTAAGATTGGCTGAGAATGTCCACCCCAGCATCCCAGCCCCTCCAGTCCCGCTGGCTTTCCCTCCCAGCTGATGAAAACCCGGTTACTCTGTGTGCTGTGGAACAGCTTCAACCCAGAGTAGCTCACCCAGCAGACGTCTGTGCAGTGCTGTTAAGACACGTCGCTGGTGCAAATCCTTTCAGGTAGAGGAGGGAAAACAGTTACTGAGTTCCTGGGTGAGGGCTAAGTAGCGTGTGGGCTTGGAGGGGTACTACAGCCCCTGCAAGGGGGTGGAGTAGGTGCCTGAGAAAAGCATTGGGAATTCCACACAAGGTATCTTGACTCACCCCAGTGTTAGGATCTACTGCTATTTGAGGTGCCTTGAGAGATTTATTAGCATGTCCAGCTGGTTCCTGTAAAGTTCTTCCCTTTACAGGATAGACAGTGTAGATCCCATTCTTGGGTATTCTACTTTTCACTTTCAATATGCACCAAGGCAAGGTGTCTAATTTGGGGCTGTGGATTTAGGCAAAGACACACTGCAGTGCTCAGCACCGCAGCAGCCAGGCCCTTTATTGAATCTGGCCTCACTGCAATAAGTGTGAGTAATGGTAAGAAAGGCATGAGAGCAGAATGACTGTACAAGAGGGAGAGCTGCACTTGACTTGCTAGAATGAAAAACATATTTGTGAAGGGATTAAATTATCACTAGGTACAAGAATGCCATTTAATGAAACAAATGACTACACCTTTTCTCAGTGGCAGGGAAAAAAGTGACACATTGCAGATAACCAGCAGTGTCCCATCCTACTCTCTGGGTTGCTGCAGAGTAGATGGCACTGTGGGCTGAGCTGGCCAGGCTGGGGTGAGGAGTGGATCCCAGCGCTGAGGCCTCCTGAGTGCTGAGGCCCCCTGGCCGCACACCTCGCTGTACGTACAGTGAGTGACTGACTGCAGTTCTCATTTGTGGAGCTTGTAGTGAGAGGTGTCTTCCTCCGGTACTGGGAGGATGCACGTGCGAGACATGGGAATGTGGTCTCACCGAGATGTGTGATTGCTCATGAGGTACTTGTGGCAGCAAAGTCACAGAAAAACTTAATAAGAAAAATGTAATGTCTCCTCTTATTGGATGCTCTTTTATCCCCTATTCGTTGTATTGTATTTCTCCTCTCTGCTACATTTTTGCTTGCTTTGTCTCTTTTTGATGTCTTCCTTTCTGTAGTTCTACATCCTTACTTTTTGTTCATTTTTATTTACTGTTGCTTTTGCACTCATGCATGTCTTTACTCCTTTAGCTTTCCTAAGTACTTTCGCTTTTGTCTCTCTTGTGGTCTGCCGTAGAGTTTGGCCACCTTCCATGCAATGGAGCAACGTAGCCGAGTTGTGGGTTGACTTAGGCTTGCATCACCACCCTGAACCAGATTGCATCTGCAGTCATCTGGAACTGACTACATGCCTGAACTGATGAGAGATGCTGTGGAAACGTGAATCTCCGGGGCCTTGACAAGGTATCCTCATATACATGTGTGTGCATGTTGATGTGGGAGTACATTCAAAGTGCCTGTCTGCTCCATCAGCTTAGCTGACTGGGTGCTCCTTTGGGCTCTGCAGCAGCTTATGGGAAATGGGAACAGACCTGCAAAGCTCGTGGGGAGACCGGGATTAACCCTGAAAAGGGGGGTATGTCTGTTGCCCAGCAATGTGTGATGACCCTAAGCGAGAGATCCAAAACCCCTCACTTGACCTTTGTATAATTCTTTCCCTTCCAGTGAGTCCCTTTCCCTGCCTGTGACTCATCTGCTAAATGTAGACTGTAAGCCTCTCAGAGGACTGCCTTTCTCTCTGAACAGAGTAGCATAAAAAATAGCAGTGGTGTTGAATAACCAGTATTATTTTTTAACACAAGAAACTTGAGGACTGCCTTGCTGTATCTATGCTTCTCTGCCAAGGGATTTATCAGTTTCCCAAGAGAACACTGGAGCAGGTTCTGTCCTGACCTGCAACAAGAAGGTTGTTCAGACAAGAGGTCTCAGGAGCGGCACAACTGCAGTACAGTGGGCAGTAGATGTTATAATAAAAGATAGGTAGGCTCTGACAGAGGCCAACGAATCTTCCATAGCACCCATGTACTTCCTTCTGTATTTCTGACCCATTTGTAATTGGCAGCATCCCCGTGGTAACTGCCGTGTGGCTTACACGGACAGCCAGCAGGAAGTTGCCTGCTCCCTTCAGCAGGTTGCCCAACACCCATCTCCTTTCCTCCAGCCTCTACACATGCTGTCCAGCTGCCCAGTCCACTTCTGTTCTGACAGTTGGTGACCCTGGTGAACATACTGTTACCTTCCATCCCTCACTTTAGCTCTTGTTTTGTCTTTGACTTGTAGCAGATCTCTTACTGGAGCCAAACTGGTTCTTTTTCTCTTTTCAGATGCTTTTGCCATATCCTGTCTTTTTATTGCCTGGTCCTCTGGAAGGCGAGAGTGAGAATCAGCGGTGTTATCCTGCAAACAGTTTGAGAACTGCTTTGGCAGCCAGTAGAGGAAAAGAGCGTGGTGTGGTCGCAGCAAGCACATGCTCTTTCTAACAATTTACAATTGCACTATGATCCCAAGGAGGAGTGATGTTCAAACCTCCCTCCGATTACCTGTGTTCTTTTCTGTTACTGTAACAACATTGTTTCTTTGTAACGCACAAACGTTCATGCAAAAATGCCATGCAGATTAAAGTAGTTTTACAAATTAAGGAAAAGCTGGTATGGAACAAAAAGAAAATGAAATTATCCCAGCACTTTTGCACTTCCTTATAATCAAAGTCCTGTCTTTGGCAGGTGTTAGGTAGGATACACACTCAGTGAGGCCTATGAGAATTTTCCTTGTGGAAAGACTGCAGGAGTTAGCCCTAGCAAATCACACTGTTCTAAAAATAGTGGCCAGTAAGCAATAGGGGGGCTGCCTTGGGGAATAAAAACAGGAAGAGAACTTGGTGAGAGCTTGATCCTCTGCAGTGTCCCCTTTCACAATTGAGTGACTGACAAACAAAAGAAAAAAAAGCTAAATCTCGGTGAGGATGGATGCCTCCTGTTGTGGAATAGAACAAACTCCAGTGACATGCTCCCTCCCATTAGATCTGATACAACTGTTGTATGATAAAGATTAATTTCTAAAAATCAACCATAAACCTATAGGTCAGCCAATAAGACAGTGACTTGACAAATTTTTCATTGCAAAGTGTATGATAGTTTCATGCCTTTAATTTGCATCACTGCAGACAGTCTTTTGTTGAATCCCACTATGAATTTAATTGTTTTCCACAAATAGGTTATGAACAGAAACCTTTGATTTGTATTAATTATGTATCTTCAAAAAGCTGGTTTTTTTGTGTGTGTGTGTATATATATATTTAATAACAGGAAATGTAACATTTGTTTTTATTAAACTAATAAAACATAAACCTATCAAAGCATATTTTCATTTAATTTCTTTGGTCTTGTTTCTTCACTTAATTTCTTTAGTGTAAATGAACGATCATTAAGTGCAATCTCATCTGTCTGAGGACACACAATTCATTGCATCAGGTAGTTGATGTCATACGAAAACGTCTTGTCTCTAAGTAAGAGCTTTGAGGTTGCAGTAGTCTTTGTAACCGCATCCACATGGCACCATAATCTGATGGGGACCTCAGGGTGCAACACTCAGGGTACTGCTTGCCTGTTTCATTTAGGGCAGCGCCTAGTAACAAGATCTTCCCAGACTCTGAAAAATATAATCCCTGTGTTAAGGAGCTCGTGCCGTGTGAAAGACAAGCGGGCAAAGCTAGGAAACATGGAGCGGGATAAGGAGAGAGAAACTAAATAGAGCTTGTAAATCCATTCAGCTGACAGTGAGCAGGAGCGGGATCTGTAAAAGGAAGCGGGATCTGAAGCGTGCTGGGGTTTGCAGATGACCTCACAGAGGCCGCATCCAGCATCAGCATGGCATGTGGAAAGTAACGAGGAGTGGGTGAGGGGAACCAGCAAATGGCTGCAGCCTGGCAGCCGCGCTTCGGCAGAGGCACGGAAAGCTAGGCGTTCTGAAGGCCGGCGTGGAAAGATGAAGTCTGAAGCAGAGTGGTGCTTTGGTAGAGCAGTAGCAGCTGCATTTGGGTATGACCCGTTTTCCAAGGCAGGGGAGAACCGAAAGGCAGCACACGAACACTACCCTCTATGCTACCTGTCCTTAACAACTCGGATGGCTGTAGGTCTCTGAAAAACCTCATCTAGAGAGGTTGTAATGAGGTCATTGTCAAATCGTATAAAAGGCTTGCTGTCTAGAAAAAGATTTTGACATTGAGAGTTGCAAAAGTCCACCTTTAAAAGCAGCAGTCCCCTTCGCCTCCACCGCTGCTGGACTTTCTGGTGGTGTAGTTGACCCACACATTGCACCAAGTCACCGCTGATTTTCCATCTCGGGCACCCCCGTCCTTTCAGCCCGGTTAGGCAGGAGTCCTCAGCCAGGAGCTGCTTCAGGGCTTCGGGCTCCCGCAGCCTCCCGCGTCCCACCTGCCCCCCCGCCCCTCCGGCTGGTGCCCGGCAGAAGGACGGAGAAACCCGGGGCCCGCAGCGGGGGTGCAGGCGGCGGGGCCCCGGCAGCCGGCTGGGCGCGGGGCAGAAGGCAGCGCAGCTTTGTGCCCTTCTCTGCCACCACGGGAAGGGCCAGGGAGGGGGGAGCATTTCGGAGGTGTCTCCCGCACCCGTCCCAAGGCCGGGGGCTCCCCACCCGTGGCGCCGCGGGCAGCGGGGAAGAGCAAGCCCAGGCGCGGTGCAGCAAGCGGTCAGCTCAGGGGAAGTATCTCGGGCAGACTCCGCTGCCCCCGGGCCTTGCCGGGGGAGGCAGAGAGAAGCCGGTCAGACAGGAAGGCGCTGCCGGCCCCACGGTGCGTGTGGTGTAACAGCAGCTGGGCTGTGACGCCCAGACCCGCTTTCCCCGGGACGGACTTTCCGCCGGTTTGGGGGCACACGCCTCTGCCCGCCGGGTCGCGGCTCCTGCGGCTCCTGCGGCCTCCCCGCCCCCCGCCGTGGCGATGGCAGCGCGGGGGCGCCCCGTGGGGGAGCGCAGTGCGGGGCGGGGGGGGGGAGGGGGGGAACCGAGGGACGTATTCGGCTGCGAGGCGGGGCCTGAGCATTTTATGAATGGGCTCATATGACGTCAGTAGGGGCGGGAAAAGAGGACCCGTCTCTCACCAATCTTGCGAGACCCCCGGGCGGCAGGGCTAATCGAAGTACGGTCGCCGGGTGACGGGCATCCTCGCGGGCCAATGGCGGTAGGAGAGCTGTGCCGACCACGTGGGGCGCAGGCCGCAAGTAGTACGGGGGCGTGTGGCCGCTCGCTCCCTGCCCCCCTCCTTTCCGGCGCGGCAGGAGCGTGGCGGGGCCGCGCGGCCCGAGGGCGGGCGGGACCGGTCGCGTTGCCGGGTTACCCGGTGGCTGAGCGGCCCCTCAGCCAATCGCGGTGGAGCGGGGGCGGGCGCCGTGACGGCTGCGGGTCGGCGGTGGCCGGGAGGGCTCAGTTCGGCCGCGGCCGCCTCCGCAGCATGGTGGCTCTCGCCGCGCTCCCGGCCGCCGGCTTCCTCTACTGGGTGGGCGCGCTGGGCGCCCTGTACGCGGCGGCGCTGGCCTCCTACCGCCTGCTGGCCGGCTTCCGCGTCTGGGTGCTGGGCAGCGGCGCCGCCGCCGTGGGGCCGGCGCTGGGCGCCTGGGCAGGTGAGTGCGCGTTACGGCCGGCCGCGCCGCCCCCGCGACGGCTCTTCCCCTCCCCCCCCCCCCCCCGCCGGGCCCGGGCCCCCGCGGGGCAGCGCGACGGTCGCCTCGGCCCGGCGAGAAGGGGGGCGGGGTACGCTCCTCATGGGGAGAGCGGGCGGCGGGCGGGCCCTCGGAGGAACCGGGACGGCCGGGGGCGGCACCCTGTGGGCGGGCCGGCCTGGGACAGCGGCTGAGGGGCCGGCGGGTGCCGTCGCTGCGCCGGGCTCAGTCTCCCCGCTGAAGCTGCGGGGCCGGAGGGCGCCGGTCGGGACGGGTCTTGAGGGGAGCGCTGTTTGTCGGGACTTGTGCGCGTCGGGCGGGCACGGCTGCTTTGAACTTCGGCTCGGGCGCGCAGCCTGGCTCGGGGTCCGCGCTCCGCAGCTCCCGGGGGGCGGCCGCGGGGAGCGGTGCCGGTGCCGGCAGCGGTTTCCAGCGGTGCCGGTCGGTGCGCGCCCGCCCCCTCCCTCCGTGCCGGCGCTGGCGGGTGGCTCCGCTCTCGCCGGCCTCGCACCTCATCGCTGACGTCACGCCAGCCCCGTCCCCCGCCGCCCCCGGAGGCGCGGGCTGTCCCCTCCGCCGGCCCGGGCTCCCCAAGCGGGAGCGAGGAGGAACCGCGGGGCTGCGGCTGCCTCGGCACCGAGCTGGCCGTGCGTGCGGAGGAGCGGCGCCGTCCCGGCGTCTCGGCAGCGGCTGGCGGCGCGTCCGAGAGCCGGAGCGCGGCCAGACCGTGTCTGCTGCGAGCCGCCTCGGGGCGCGGGGACCGGGGGCGAGGGAGCAGGCGAGCCGAGAACGGCTGGCTAACGGAGCGGCTGTGCGAAACTTGCGCCGGCCCCCTTCCCGGCCGCAGGCCGTCCCCGCCCGAGTGCCGGGACCTGGCTGCTGGCGGCAACGGGCTGCAGCTCCGGTGGCCGTCCCTGGTGAAAGGGGGGACGGTAGCGATGGCCGGGAGAGAGCGGCCACAGCATTTAACTGGCATCCCGGTAGCGCTGTGGAACTGTAGCAGGGGACTGTCAGCACGACGTAGTGGTGCTAACTTTTCTCAGTTCTCTGATTCGTAGTCACAGGAACCACGCTGGGGAAAGACCATTTCTTCCATCTTAGTCTGACGCTGCTACAGTGGGTTTTAAGTAACGATGAGGAATTGGAGAGGGCTGCTCTGCCAGTGTAACAGATCAGGCAAAGAGAAGTTTAAAATCCTTTCCTGCCAAAGGCAACGGGAAGAGAAAGTCCCGTGTCTGGTTGGGAATTGATAAGATGGGCCATAAAAATAACTGCAAGCTGTAAGAGCTGTGAGTTTGAGATGAGATGATAGTTTTAAAGGTTGCAAAAGGTATTCCCCTCCCTGAAGGGCAGTAGGAGGGCATCAGGTGCTTAGACTCTGCTTCTAGGTGGCAGAGCTGTAGGTACAGCAGCCCCCCAACAAGCTGGTGGGTTGCAGGGCTCATGAATGCGGTTCCCCATAACCTCTGCAAGAGCCAACACAGAACTCGTATCTGAAGACATGGTTGGGTAATTGAATGTCTGGCTGAGACCGGTAAACCAGCGATGCTGCTGGCAGTGTACATAATCCCAGAGCATGTCATGGGTCCTGCGTGCACAGGTTTGACATACAGCAGCAGTGCTTTGGCCTAGTTATAGCATTGCATACAATGGATTAAGGCCCATGTCTTACTTCCAGCTGGAGAATTGGTATGCCTGTTAAAGATATGATTGACAGAGGAGACTCAAAGCCTCTTTGACTTTCTAAGGTTGGTTTTGAATATATTACTACATTATCAGTTGCCTGCTGGCCTGTGGTGCATCACAGAAGTCTTGGTGGTTACTTTAGCTTGTTTTGCGTTGTTTCAAGCATGGAAGTTTGTAGTGCTTGTGCCAGCCGCCAGCTTATCAGCTGGAACCACGAACTGTAGACAACGCATCTTTCCTCGCTCACATCCTCAAACATTCCATGAACAGAGAACAGAGATGCAAATGTCCCGTGTCACTGCTTTGTAGAAGTGCAGGCAGCTGCAGGCCATTGTGTGTGGCCAATGACTGCTGACAAAAACTACTCTTTCCCTCTGCCATGATCATGATCTTCAAGGCATGGAGGCAGAGGAGCGTTGGCAGTGCAGCTAAATTCCCTGTGTTTATTATTCCTGCTCTGAAGTGGGAGCACTGCTGCAGAGTGAAGGAGAATGGAGAAAGAGGATGATGGTCCCTACTAACTTGGACCTGAGCCGTCACCACAGAAAGACATGTGGCTATCATCAGCTGGCTGTTGTAAATCCTCTGCGTGCTACCGATGCAGGCGAGATGCTGCTTTACTGGGACAGCTGCTGCAGTCTCCAGCTGAAATGAGGAGAGTTTTTTTCAGTCTGAATAAGCAGACTGGTGTTTTGCCCTGAAGTGCATTGTGGCACCAGCAATAGGCTGGGGAGGCTCTCTGTTTTCTCTCCTCCTGGAAAGGAGGATGAAAGCACAGCTGCAGATATACTGGGTCACCTTGAGAATTAGCGAATTACTAAGTCATACTGTGGGAAGAAGTGCATTTCCTCCTCTCCTGGTCTTTTAAAACCCAGTGGGTTTGATGCTAATTAGCTGCTGTGATTACTGTGACAATACATTCTTTCTACTGCACAACTAGAAAGCAACTTTATGAAAACTAGAAAGCCCTTACAAGCCCTTTTATAAGGGCTCCTTACTGCCCTTTAACTCTTCTACAGTCTGAAATTGAGTTGCATATTCTTTTCTTGTTTTCTTAGTGGGTTTTTGGTTGCGTATATGCAATTGCTTCTGTATAATTTGCTGATATTTAGAAGGAACGGATGTGAGGAGGAGGAGAAACTATGTGAACTGGTAATGTACTCTGAGAAAATTAGGTTTGCACTACTTTAAATAGCAGCTGTTTTGACAAAAAGTTAATTTTTCCACGGTCAGGCTTATCTGTGAAGGTCTGTGTGCAGCTTTTCTGGTTTTCTCTCCCTGTAATTCACATCTGGCTTGGTTTTGGCTACTTTGCAGTGATGGAGGTTAGGTGGATGTTGTCTTGATGTGGGATTTCTGGGTGCATCTTGAGCGAGAATACAGTGAAAATTCCCAGGTCAACTGCTCCGTACCTTCAGTGTGCCTCATAAATTGGTAACAGAAGTTAAGAATAACAGCCCCCTTGCTTGGAAAAAAGTTTAGCTAAATAAACCAGAGACTTGACAGGAGCAGAGTACCAAGGAGTCATTCTGAAATCACCACGAGTACAGCAAAGATGTGGCTATTCCCCTGCCTTCCTCTAGACAGGCAGATCTGTTGGCAGCGCTGGTAGGTGTGATCCATAATGGTATATCCTCAGGTTGGATGAGAGTGTCCCATTGATGGTGATGGCAGGCAGCCACCTCCCTTCTCTGCCATTGACAGTTGGGTGTATTCTGGAGTGCAGTGTCTGGAGCAGGGAACCGTCTGCTGCTGTCATAGCTCCCGCTTGGAGAGTTGCCATATCTCCTATTTTAGGAAGCCGCCTCCTTTTCTGGAAAAGATGAAATTGTTTTTCTGCCCCTTCCCTTCAGTAACTTGGTGAAATGAAGTAAAAATCCTATGGTAATTCAGACTGGGAGGGACCTCAGGAGGCTTCTAGTCCAGTCTCCTGCTCAGAGCAGGGTCAGCTGTGAGATCAGACCAGTTTGGTATATGCAAATCGTCAACTTTGTGTATTCAAAATACACTGGCACTACAAGTTGAAGAGATCTGATGCTCTAAAACTTGTAACATCTTGGTCATGTCAGATACTTAAACTTTTCTTTCTTTTTTCCTGGCTCAAAATTGCAAATATTTTAATGAGAAATATGTTTTTTTCCCAATTTGCTGTAACTGAAGTGGTGTGTTAACTGGAAACAAAGTTTATTTTGGCTGTGGAATTGGCCATATGACACTCAAAGAAAAGTCCTGTTTCCTTTCAAGCCTCACAGTGGCTTAGAAAAGCATCCACTTCTTCCCCCAGTGCCTTTGATACAAGCATGGGTGAATAATCTCACATTTACTGATTACAAGATGTCTGATAGTGGTGGTGCTTTCTCATGTGGTGAACACAGCTGTACAGTTGTATTGGGGCCAACAAATGTTTGTGAAGACGAGCTTGCCTTAATTAAGCTTCTTGGAGTTTATTCACTAACATGCAAAAATAACTAAATGTGGGCAATTTGCTCTAGATTTCTTAAAAAAGAATCTGTAAGAGGTCATTAATCAGGATGGTGCTCTCAACTGCTTCTAAATTTCTGTAATTTGGTTTTAGACAAAACCCCCTTATTCAGTCTTAAACCGTTCTTTTCCTGTGTAAGTGTTTAACAATAAATTCTTTCATCAGCAGCAAAGCTGGATGACGCTCTCTGCCTGTTCTTGTTGGCTTCTTTTACTTTGCATAGTCGAATGTAGCCCATGTTTAGTCCAGCATCTAAAAATAGCGATTTGTATACCAGGGCCACTAAGGGAGGCATGAAGAATGTGTGTAACTGGATACGTTAGCAGTGGAGTAGATACTTATTTGTGTCTTTATGGTCAGGTCTTGTAAAAAATTAAGAATATGAGGGGTGGTTCCCAAACTCTTATTGACTAGGAGGTTAGGGTAATAACAAGCTCTAAATCAGACCTAAACAATAATCTTACTTTATTAGATTAATAAGGTGTGATGCTTATATGAAGAGGAAGAAGTGACAAGCTGGATTTTGTGCTTGTAAATGGTTTGAGTTAGATTCCATCTATGTGATTATGTTTCCTGTGGTCCCAGAAACAGTGTCTTATAAAACGGACTCTGATGAAGTTCTTGGGACAACCTTAATGAAATAAATTGGGTGATAAATGATTTTAATGACAATTAAAGAACTTCATACAAAGGACATTCACTTTAGTGCTGACCAGGTGGTAACTTGTTGATAACTTTGAGCAGCTTTCACAAGCAATGTCATTTTTCAAGCTCCTCGTTGTCAAGTGAAATAGTTGTTACCCAAAGGTTTTTTTGTTTTCTGCAAATAAGTTTCAATCCCTGTTGCACAAAGGAGTGCACTCTTGCTCTGCAGGTGTTTGGCAATGTGCAATGATAGTTGACAGACCACGTCACAAATTTCTGTTGCAGATTAAAACAGCCAACCTCATGCAATGTGTGCTGAGGGTATAGTTAGTGGGGAAACGAAGGGAGTTTCAACCTCTCTTAGTGCTGCTCTCTGCAGGATGTGAGAGGAGAGGCTCTGCGCTACTCCCTGTTTTCCGTGCACCTGAGTGCTTGGCTGGTGAGTGCAGAGCTTTTGGTTATCTCATTCTTTAGCAGAATCATGTATTCGGGGATTTATCATCTTCAGCACTTTGGATCCATGGCGAGGGTTTTCTGGTCTTATGCTCAATTCTGGGCGCTACACAAACACTTCCACCCTTGTATGAAATAAAACATGGCACTTGTCAACCCAGAAAGTAACATTAAGAACTTGTGAAAATATGCTGGCTTACTTATAACTCTTGATCGTGACAGCTCAAGTCAAACTTGCAGCCTGAACTTGGAACATGCATTGTTTTCTTGTATGGCTATTTGCAAAGTGCTTCTGAAGGGATACTGCACTGAAATGTGGTCTGGGAACGATCTGGTGCAAGTGTCCTAATCCTGTCTGAGCTTCCCAGAAGTGCTGTGCTCCACAGTGTACAGCTCTTTCTTTTCCCATTTACCATGTAATGTTTCCCAGTATCCATCCTGAATTTTCTCTGGTAGAAAAATTAGCTGTATTCCTGTAGTTGTCAATCCTACTCGTAGAGTGTAATTTAGAAGTCTTCTGTCAGCGTCTCCCTCCAGCCTGCTCTTTGTTGGATTTAGCAAGCACTGCTCTTCCAGAGCAACCCCAGAGAGGTGGGATCTCTGACCCTGCTGCTCTAGGCTCAGCAGCTCACGTGGCGTGGTACTTCAGTGGGCTGCAACTCTTTTTGAGGCCTTGCAGCTCTTAGTGAGTCAGGGAGGTTCTCTGGGTTTTTTTTTTTTTGTTTGGTTTTTTTTTTTTTTTTTTTTTACATAGGCTACTACTACTAACATACCCTAAAATCAGTTTTGTTTCCTGGATAATACAAAGGAGTGAGCCATACTCTGTTTTCTACAGTTTTACTGTGTTTATTCTCGATTGCTTCTTTTGGGTGTTTTCCTTTGCACATGATGTTACTGACTGTTTAAAAGGTCTGCTTAGTAGGATTGCTCAACACTTGTTGCATTAAGTGCTCCTCCTTGCACTTCCTGGTCAGGAGACATTGAGCAAATGCTTAGAGCCCAGAGTCCCATCTCTGGTTCTGCTGCGTCCCTGCTGATGGGCTTCAGCACTTCACTTCTGGCTTCTGTCAGCACCTGTTGAGACTAAATGTATATGTGTGGGCATCACCAATCTCAGCATCACCCAGGCTCATAATCTCCAGCTCTAGAGTTTGATTTGATGTGAACACTTCCATTCTCCTTTTTTTTTTTTTTTCTCAGAGATGATTTTCATTTTTCAAGTGAAATTCTGGGTGGTCAGTAACACGGAGCTAATGTCAGTGGGGAACTTGAATCAGAATATGAACAGGCTTTGCCATGTTTAATTGCAGGAACAGAGATGCATGTGAAGGAGAGTTAAATGCTGTAGTATGGTCACTTCACCTACAAAAAAAAAAAGCTGATGGTGAGTGGAGGAGAGATGCTGTTTGCATTAAGGTGAAAGGAACACCCATCTCTGATAAACAGCCTGAGAGGAAAATACTCGAAAATGTATTAGCCCAGGGGATGAATTGCTGTGTTATTCTAAGCTACCTCATCCTCTCAACCTTTCCTATTTTAAAGTAGGAATACTTGTAATGGAAACTGGTTACTTAAAACTAGGGAATTTATGCAAGGATGTAATCTAGAGTAGTATCTTGCTCCAGTTTCTTTATATTGCTTTTTTGGCCAGTCTACGTCCCTCCTCTTTGGGAAGGTTACCTGTGAAGTGCCCTGGTGAAAGCAAGGAAGGGCCTTGTGCGGGAGTGGGGAGCACAGAAATGTCTCCCAGCACAGTTCCTGTTAGACTTCTTTGCTGGTCTTAGAGCCACTTGAGTAAATGTACTCCTGTGTAAGGAACAAAGGAGCTAGCAGGAGGTCCTGAGGGTGTGAGGGCACAGCTGAGGGTGGGGTTTGGGAAAAATGGCAGTAGTTTACCACCCGGGAATTATTTTTTGGGTAGGTGGGTGAAACATGTTGTTGTTCTTGGGTTTATGAATATTTTCATTCCTAATCCAGAGGGTTGGGACAACCATCTCTGCTGCAGAATGGAAGATAGTAAGAAAATATCTTTCCTAATTACTCTAACAAATGCCAAATGTTGTTCTTTAGGCTTGTATATGAACACAAATGTGGGGTAAACAGCATAGCTAGTGGGTAAAGCATCTTATGTTGTGTAGGGCTTGCATGGTTTAATCACTTGCCTAATTAGATTTAGGGTTGCTGCTTGTAACTTCAGATGACTTCTGTTGCTCACTTACTGATAGGCTTTAGGAAACCTAGGTTCCTAGAATAAAGCAAAACACTTCTCCGCTTGAGTACATTAATATCTGAAAATGCTAGAATTAGGGCTACTTGACTTCCTTGCTCTGCAGTATATTTAACTGCACAAAAAGATTCTACCTTAAATCTGCTATTTTTTGACTCCTGATTATTTAACCTTAATGTAGTACTTTTTTTCCCAAATCTGTGCAACTTCCCAGTTTCCTGGAATTGAAGTCTAGAGCAGTACACCATCACCCACTGGGTGAGTCATTAGCAGAGCTGAAATCCTGATCCACAATATATAAGCTTCTCCAGCTAACACTGAAAAGAGCTATATGCAAAATTTCCTACTGAGCTTTTAATTTACTCCCCTGCCCTCAGCAACAGATGGTGACACCTAAAATCCTGGGGTTTAGCTGTAGGTTTTGAAAGAAACCTCATCTAGTAGTCCTTAAAACTGGAGATGAGATGTCCAGAAGCTGAGCCTCCGGGAAAATGGTGCCTGTTTCTTTGTTTCTTGTACTTTTTTTTTTCCATTTTTGTGTCACCCTCCCTGTTCTTTCTCTCCTGAGGGTTCTCTTGTGTTTCTCTCATGACTCAGTTGCTTGTCCCAAAGAGGTTGGGAACTAGGTTGAGGCATGGGCTCTGTGTGTGCAGTACTTACTGTCTAGTTGACTGTACAGGATTTGGTTTTGGTTGCTTGGGGTTTTTTCTTTTTTCTACCTCCTTCCTATTTTCTTAAGTAATCATAAGCCATGGTGTCCTAGGAGGGTGTATTACACCTGTCATGCTGGTACCCAAGGGACACTTGCACTTCCACTTCTCGAGAAGCTCTGTACTTGCTGGACAAGGAATAGCGGGGTGAGGAGCTCAGCTCTAGGGGTGTTAGTCACAAAGATTTTCCAGAGGATTTTCATGTATGTTAGAAGACTACCACTGAAGCAGAAAAGGAGAAAAGCTGTAATGAGAGAAGGGGAATGGGAGATGTGGGATAAGCTCAATGGGGCAAGGTTTTTGTTGTTGAGGGGAAGAAACTTCTGCAGAGACTGGTCTCCTTCCAAAATCTCTAATCCCCACTTTTAGATGCAGAGGTTCCCAAGGGTATGTGTAGGTATGAAAAGCAGAAGGTAGAGAACTATCTACAGTGTGACTGCTGCTACCCAACCAACGCTTCCTTATGCTTGCACACTGTTCTTCTCCATGCTCTACTTCACCACTGGATCCTTGTTCCAGTAAGTCCCAGTTCCATGTTCCTTGTCTGTGTCCAGCCAATCTATTGCTCCAAAACTCTTCCCTTGTGCCTCTTCTGAAGCCTCCGGTTGACCTGTGTCCCATGGGCTTCAGCCCCTCTGCTTGCATCCCTAGGATTTTTATCCTGCCATCAAAAGCATTTGATCTATGAACTCGTTATTCACTAATAGTTTTCACAAGTATTTCTTTCTTGGAGAGATGTATGTGCCCGGTATTCCTGGTGTCTGAGTCCCATCTGCCACAGGAGCTTTCCATCTCCAGAGTGTGACTGAGTGATTCAGCACAGCTTGGGAGTCAGATCTCTTAACAGGAGGGAGAAGCAGCAACCAGCCAGGAGAGGGATAGGGCAGCAAAGGATCGCTGTGCTGCTGGAAGAAGCTGCTACCTGTCAGTAGCTGAGCAAGGGATTAGACTTAGGGTTTCTTGGTGTTTGTTCCTGCCCTCAGATACCCTGTGTGTCCAACCTAGTATGTGTTTGGTGTGGCAGAAGGTGATGTTGTTCTGATCAACTTAGAGTTGTGCACAAAGGCAAGTTACCTGTCCTAATACAAACTCCTTACCTCAGTCTCCTGGCCCCAGTAGTCCCAATTCTGTCTTCAGATCTGTGTCAAAACTTTTGGTGCTCTGCAGTTTTGTGTTGGTTCTTAGATTCTGATCTAAGATCTTCCATTTGCTGGACTGGTTCTTCACCTTTGCTGTTTTTTGCCAATGCTAGGAGCAGTCTGAGTGTTCACTCCAACCTCCAGGGCCTCGTTCATGTTCCTTTGCACTGGTATCGGCTTACTACCTCTCAAGTGATGCCAGTTTATAAATGAGGTATCATCAGTCACAAGTCGACTGAGTACGTGGCTTTCTGCTCTAATTGTTTGGTGTGGGGAGAGAAGGTAGATGGGGAGCTCTTCTGCTTTTCTCCTCCTTGTGCTGGCACTGGTGTTTGTTCTGTGGTGATCTGGTTAAGGAGTCTGCCCTGTGGAAGACTGATCACTTTTGGCTATTTATGCTCCTTAGATTGTTTTGCTGTGGGTCAAAAGAGTTCCAGCACTGGTGCAACAGAAGGGAAATTCGGCAGTATTGTGAAACTGTATGTTGAGGATAGAGTTAAGCCCAGTGGTCAGCTTGAGTTGCTCCAAGACCAGACTGCTGGCAAAAAAACTGCTTTTGCTCTAGTCGCTGGCTGTGAGCTCTCACTGCTTCCCTTATGTTGCCTCTAGTTGATGCGTGGTGGTGGTGTGAGTGAGGTCTGCTCGCTAGATGGCTGACAACTAACTCTGCAAGAAAGACCAGCTGCGGGGTTGGAGGGATCAGCTTGCTGATTTGCCTGAAAAACAATGGTGAACAGATGCTGGGGAAGCAGGTAGAAATGGATGGTTGGGTCACATCCTGCAGCTACGCTGGCTTAAACTGAGCCTAAAACTGCAGGAGAAGCCTGTTGTCACTTCTGTTGCTTGGCCCCATCTTGACGGGCTGTTCCAAAGTCTTGTTTTGCCTGGTGCCCTGTGGGTCGGGGTGGGTGGCATGCACACAGTCCTCCTGTGGATACGCCGAGAGGCTTGTTTGTGAGTTGCAGAGTACAGTTTTGTAGATCCTTGCTAACAAGTTCTAGCAAGCTCCTTTCCTTTTTCAAAGACTAGGATAATGGTCTTGTATTGACTTTCTAGTTATGGAATTAATTTTAAGAAAACTTTATGCCACTCCTTATACAGTAATTTTAGTACTCTGTTCTTTCTGTGGGGACTTATCCTTAGGGACAGACCAGTTAGTTGTATTTGTCTATATTTAAAACTCTAATTCTGGGAACTGAAATCTTGATGTTTTACAGTGTTTGAAAATGTGAGGGGAGTGGGAAATCTGTTCATCCGGAAGTTATTTTGACTAAACTTTCTTGGCTTACAGAGAAAGAGGTGGATTTTCAAGCTGCCAGCTATGCAGAATTGTGGTAGGATCTCATCCCAGCTGGATTCCTCACTTCTACGCTGTTGCTGTTTGTGGTTAAAATCAAAGTATAGAAGTTCTGATATGAAACACTGCCTTGCCAACATATGAAAATAATGCATTTGTTCAGAGAAATGTTAGTACTGTATAGATTAGCTTGTTTCAGTTGTTGTTAGTAAGCTTTGGATTGAAACAATGTGTCTTATAAACTGACCTAGAATTTGTCTCCTTGCAACTTTGGGGGTGTTTTTGCCTCTCAAGCTTACTTTCAGCACAAATTCCCTACAAAGAGAGGAAGTAGATCTGAGAATATATTTTATAAGTGCATATTGTTTTAAAATAGTCTTTTCTGTAGACGTTGATTTATATATTCACTTTTAAAGGCTTACTTTTAGGGGAACTAGTAGTACGGCATGCGTCTAAGCAAGGGATGCTGATCATCATCATTTTTAATGCTCAGTCCTGTCCTGCACATAGTCTTATTAGTGGTGAATTTTCTGCAGTCTGAATTTTGCCCTTATTCTTAAATCTTGGAGCAGTAATGTGAGTGTGTGTTCTTTTTTTTCCTTAAGGTGTCTTGGTAACTGTGATGCAAGCTACTTCCACAATGGCTATTTTTAGTGTGACTGATGTTCCTAAATTCAGTAGTGCATTAGTTTGCAGGTGCGGTGGGCTGCTCTGCCTCTACCAGTGACCCGACCAGACTGTGCTGTGCCTGGTTGGCCTCTATTCAGAGTGCTGATGTCTGTTTACATGTCCCGTTGTTTTGGGGACAGCAGTATTTTGGTGAGGTGACACTCTCTGACTGTGTGCTTTAGGAAAGGTTTGTGGGACCCGAAGGGGAGCAGCAGAAAGCAGAATTGCTGGAGCAGTTCCCGCTGGCAGTGGGGGAGCTTTGTGCTGTTTTGAGGGGGTCTTCTGAGAAAGAGGGTAGCAGGACCTGGGGATAATAAATCTGTTTTTGCAAGCTGGTTCTGGCCAGTGGACCAAAGGTACCGAGATCAGTCTATGCTGAGGTGCTAAGAGCAACCTTCTTTGGTCTTCCTATGTCTGACTTCTAAAGGAGGGTTTTCTCTTGGAACAGGAAGAAAAGTCCAATAGCAGGCCCCCAGTCCCACTCAGAGAGGAGTGGGGGGAGCACTACTGGAAGCCTTTTCTGTTGTTTGTTCTTCAAGTGGAAGCTGTAAATCTTTCTAGATCAAAAAGTCCTTGAAGTTGGGATAGTAGAGCTGCAGGGATGGAATGTCAAAAAGGGAGGAGAGCAGCAAATAGAAAGAGAGGGATGGGCCAGGAGGTTCATAAAGTCAAACAGGGAGCCAGAGGGGTGCAGCCTATTGTAGATGCTGCTTTCCAGAGCATCCAGGCAGTTGGTGGATGCTGTTCACCCTTTATAGCATTATATCTCTGGACAAAGGGTGTTGCTGGAAATTCCTCTGAGCTTCATTTTTTGAGCCATGGCTGGTCAGCTTGTTTGGGATGAGCTGAAGAGTCCTGTCACCACTTACTTGAGTGGAGGACTCTAAATGAAAAGGGCATTAGGGAGATTGCAGTGAAGACCTTGGAAGGAGGTTGTGGTGGAGCTTGATGGGGGGGCGGGGTGCTGCATTCTTGGTGTAAGTATACGTAGCTGTCTCCACGTTGCCAGGAACAAGGTATGTGTTGAGGATATGGCGAATAGTGCTGTGCCTGTGCCAGTACTCCCTGACACAGCCAGGGCTCAGCAAGACCTGAAGTTCATGTAGAGTCAGGGCTGGCTGGGGGCCCTCCCCTGCTGGATTGGGTTTGGGACAGGGAGCACGTAGGGCTCGTTGGCATCGAGTGAAGGGTGAAAGCTCTGCTGTATCCTCTGCGAAGGCCAGCTGGGGAGACTCATGGGGCAGGGTGGTGAGGTGCAGGAAATGCTCTCAGTTGCGTCGCTTTTTCTGCCTGCTGCTGCAGCTGAGCATGGTGAGGGCTGGGCTGCAAAGAGAGCGCTGGCAGTCCCGAGCTGGGCCTGCGGCAGCCAGGCTCTCTGGAAGTGAGCGGGGCTCCAGCACCTCAGTAATGCGCATTTTTAGTGTCAAGAGTGTTGATCGCGTTGTGTGCCGTGACGTGGACGTACCGGGATGAATGTAAGGATAAAAGGTGCTCCTGGCACCTGTTGGACCCTGGGCCTCACGTGAGGCTTGCACGCTGAGCTGCTGCTTCCCTGCCGCTGCCTCTGCCCCTTTCCGCGCGGAGCGGCACCGCCGGGCACGCCTGCTTCCCAGCTGCTGCTGCCGCCGTGGGGGACGGCGCAGTGCTCCACGGGCTGGGGCAGAGGCATCACGCGTGGGCGCGGGGAAATGGCCGCACGGCGGGGGCCGGGGGCTGCCGGGCTGTGGGCGGGCGCGCGCGTGTCCTGCCCGCCCCGCCGCGGCGCCGCAGCGCCCCCTGTCGGCCCCGCCCGGCCGCCGCGGCGGGGGGGGGGGGGGGGGGGGGGGGAGGTGCGGGTGTTCGGCGCCGTCGGTCAGAGCCGGTGCCGCCGCTCCGCTCGTTGGGAGTCGGACTCGCTCCCCGCTGGCTCCGGTGGGCGGCGGGGGAAGCCCGCCCCGCTCCCCGGGGATCCGCTCCCCGCGGGCGCCGCGGGTGAAGACCGCTCCCGCCCCCGCGAAGGGTTAACGCCGCCTCACCTCATCTGCCCCTGCCGCGCCGGGAGGGAGGGGGGGAGGAGGAGGAGTGCCGTCACTGCGGCGGCTCCCGCGCCCGTTACCTAACCGGTGACATAACGCGCTCCCTCCGCTCCGCTTACGAAATGCCCGGGGCCAGCGCTGGGGCAGGTTCGCAGACCCCGCAGGGAGGCGGCGGGGCCCTTCTAAGGCCGGGCAGGGTGCGCCTGCCTTCCCCCTCCCTCATTCCCGTTACTCCCGGGGTGCGGGATGCCCTCGCTCTCGGTTCCCCCCCCCGCCCCGAGGGGCTGCGGACTGCCCCCGTCCACGAGCCGGGCGGAGGAGGAGTTCTCCTCCCGAAGTTTCATTAACAGTTTGCAGCGAGCCGTGTGGGTTGTGAATGGACGGCGCCCGCCTAACGCTATGAATCGGCAGGGGCGCCATTCATCCGCCGGATCTCTGCAGCCGTGGGCACTCGTCAGCCCGAGCCGTGCCTGGATGTGACCGAGCCGGGGAGGGGGGTCCGCAGCCGCCTCGCGTGACGGGGACACTGGCTGGTCCACGTGCGGGGGGGGGGGGGAGGCGGGGGCCGCCGAGCGCAGCCTGCGCCAGCCCATGCAGTGCCCAGGGGCGCTTCCTCTGCCTCCCTGCTCTGTCAGGGAGAAGAAAGTGCATCGAATCAATTGTAGCTGAAATGTTTAAGGAGGCTTGATGTGAGTCTTGTTTCCGTAGGAAAATCAGGGGAGTTTTCCACCAGGGAAAACACTGCAAGTTTTCAAGGGCTCGGAGTGAAATATAGAAGGCATCAGTGGCTCTTTCTTTATTTAGAAATGGGGAGGGAAAGGCAGTGTTGCCTGAGCTTTTCCGTCAATCTTTAATGCAAACACCTATTGTAAAACAGTGCCGATACAAATAAAACAGCCAAGGATTTCTAAATCGCTGTAACGTAAGAGTCTCCCTACTGCTTGATGGTAATTTATCGAGGACGTTTCTCGTGAGACAACTGTAACCTTCCAAACTGATTAACTTGGGTGTGTTAACATCATTCATCCCCCCTCCCCCCGATGGGTAGAAATACTCAATTAAGCAAATGTAATTAAGAGCGTGGGATGGAAGGGACCTCTGTGGAACAGTAATTACCAAATATTCTCTTTTTAGCTAAAAGAAAAAAAAATATTTTAGGACCCAAACCCACAGAATAGTCTTCAGATTTGATCGGTTTCTAGCTCTGCATCGCTGTCTTTCAGGTCTAAGCGACCCCCTTTTTATGAATGGTAGGTTTTGCTCAATTGAAGGGACTAGTCTGTTCTCTCTTCCTTCTTGAAGTCTGTGGGCTAGAGGGTGCTGCTGAGCACTTGAGTAATCTTCCTGACAATGCGGAGAAGAAAGACTTTTTCAAAAGGTGTGGTTTGAGCTTGTTTAAGCTTCTGTTCGAGAACTGCAGTGCACAAAAGCAAGATAATCAGATGGCTTCTAATTTAAACAAAATTGTGCTTGTGTATCGGTTTCTAGTGCGTGGGCTAGAATGTAAAATATTGAAGTGTACCTCACACTTGTTGTAGGCAGAGTATCTTTTGAGGATAAGTTTAATGGCTTCTCAGCAACTTTAGACTTTGTCTTTTTTTGTATGACCCATCTATTTGAATGGATTGCTCCCTCATCATAATTACGTAACTTCCAAAGACTGTAGAAACTTAAATTCTTCTTGTGCTACTTCTCTGCGTTTTTAAGAGTTGCCTTTATAACATCTCGGCAGCTGAATAAAGATTTGCCAGCTACATCAGCTTTTATCTGTGCTTGTCTTTGCATCTTTTTAACAGCACATTACCTACTAATATACTCCTAAAGCCATCTTTGTCTCTGACAAGGCACGAGAAGCTATTTCCAGTACAACTGAGAGGGCTCCACTTTTAACAGAAATAATGGTCTTATTTAGAGTGAGAGGTTATAAAAGGTTTAGAGCCATTCCTAGCATAGCATAAACATCCCCACCAGCTTCTCGTGGATCTTGGAGTGCGTGCAATCATGCTTGAACCTGTGAGAGGGGACACCCTGAGGGGTGTTTTCTTCTCTCCCCAGAAGTGCTACTTTAGCGGTTGGTTCGAGCAAGATTGCACAGATACTTAATTTCAAACTAGCAAGGGAGAAGGGAGGAAGAGTCATATTTGATGTTGTTTTGTTCCTTGGGTAGCAACAGGCAGCTTAAATGGTTTAGTCCACCTTTTGTTTGTACTTGGGAACTGAAGGTTTTGGTGACCAGAAATTTTGGATCGTTCCATTCAGTGGGAATAGAAGCATTACCTTTTACTAGAATATACAATAATATCTCTAAACAAGAAAATGTCGCTTCTCTACTTTAAGAAGCCATCTAGGCTATGTTCTGAACCCTTCAATTTTATTACCTAATTTAAGTACTGGAGACTTTCACCTGTAGCGGTCACATTAGTGTCAGTCCACATTTATCCTACACAAGCTGCACACAGATGTAATAAGAGTAGGACAGATTGACCCTCTCATTTGAAATTGTGAATGTCCTGCAGTCCCCTAGTTCTGCAGCCTCACGTGAGGAGCGGTGGGCTGGGTGAATGGGAGCAGCTCTTTCAGGCTCTCATGGCACCAGTGAATGTTTCTCACCTCTGTCTAATATGACAGACACATCTTACATTGCTGCTGTGTTCTTCCATCATCTCAGTAAAACCACTAGGAACTGGCTATGGGAACTGTCCCGGTCTCCTGGCTTGTCGTTCCTCCTGTGGCACAGGAGTAAAGCAGACATGCACTTCTATTCTTGTTTCCTGCTGTAAGTACATAAAGGGCCTGAGCTTGCTTTCTGCTGTTGTCACCCTCCTGCCACCTTCACAAGGCCTTGTAAAATTCCCTATGTAATGCTCCCCATACTGCTCTTTTGGGGCTTCTGGTATGGAAGTCTCTGTGCTTCAACTTCCCTACTTTTGAACAGGTTACATGGTTTGGACGTGAGTCTTGTTACCACTTCAGCTGTTCTGCAGAATCCTTATTTTCATACCTCTGTGTCCCTGGAGCAAATGCTAACTTCTCAGTGTACAGCTTGTTTTAATGTTGCTTCTAGCCAAAATGAATAAAATATCACTGGGTGTCTTCCTGCCTCTAATTTCTGTTTTACTTCTGAGCAGTCAGGATCTCTAAGAGTTTAATTCCCTGTTCCGTATATAGCTTCTGAATGAAATCTCTCCAAGTCTCGCTGCTTTGGAGCCAGGTTCCTTTTTCCCCAGATAGCCTGCGGATGTTACAAATTCTACCTACATCAGCTTCCCCACGCTTCTGTTGGAGGGGGAGGAAGTAAATATATTGTGTGGGTGGTGGGGAGGCAGAACTCGACTGCTCCAAACTAGCAAAGAGTTGTCAAGCTTTTCTACTTCTGTCTCTTTTGCGTGGTACATGACATGAGAGCTTATGAAGGGAGGAAGATCTTGGAAATATCCTAAAACAAGGCAAATGCTTTTGCTGTGCTTAGATCCATCTTTACACCTGGTCTGTCCTGATCTGTTATGCACTGTAGGAGCTGAGGTGTAAAACTTGAAACAAATGTTAATGCTACTCGTGCTGTCTGCAGGCTGTGCAAACTGGCCTGTGAAGTAAGATGCAAATTGACTTGTGCTCAAGTTGTTTTTTGTTTTATGGCTACTTAAAAGAAAAAGCTAATCCTGGAACGTAATCAGGCTGTTAATGTAGAGTTTAAATACATCATGAGAGCAAAGGTTTGGGAGGAAAATAAACAAAACCCAAACACCACCACCACCCCAAAAAAAACCCCCAAACCCCACACAAAACCCAAGCCAAATGTGAGATTTATACATACATGACACATGCAGGGAAATTTCTCCTGAGCCCTAAATGCTGGCTGTGATGATCTGCTCTATATACCCTGCATGTGTTAAGCAAAGGAATCAAACCCTGCACAGCAGCAGATTGGGCTCATGGATTTATTAATATATTGTGTCCATGACCACATATTCAAAACAGTAAGTGTATTTTTTTTTTTATTGACCTTGCATGTCTTCCTCCCTCATAGGCCCCTGGAGATCAGAAGTCAAACAAAAGTAGTTTCTTGGGTAGTTCTGACTTTGGGAATACCTCTGTTATTTTTGGGGAGGGGGCAGGAGGATTTTGAATTTATAAGGGGTCAGTGGAAAACTTACCAGTTGGCTTGAATCTGTTACGTGGAAGTCCACGTGGCTATTGCAAAACCTAAAGGATCCATAGATCCAAAGGGCTGAAAAATCCCTATTATTTTTTAAAAATAATTTTTAAAAGCCCTAGTGTTTCTGGAACTCTTCTCACTTTTAGAATTTTTAGTTGTTGAAACAGTCATATAGCAGAAATGTGTCTTAACAGTTGTCACTTAGACACAAGAACTTTTTAAAAGATCTCCAAGAATGGAAATAGCTTCGGGAAAGATCAGATGTTTTATTAGCTTTGTAGGCTTTTCAAAGTCTTCACAAAAATTCAGCAAGGAAACCAAGCTGCTTCATATTCCAATAGAAAATCAAGAGGTCAGAAAATCCCTATACAGCGCTGTCTAACTTTCCTGTCATATACAGTGAAGGGCAGGTGTACTTGCTGATGGACGTATAAATATACTTTTTATCTTCATGTGTAAAATCTGACACTTTCTTGGAAGATGCAACTTTAAAAAGGGTGGCTTCTATGGGTAATATGTTGGTGCAGAGAATGGGAAGGTGACAATGCAGGGTTATTAGGTATCTTGTAACACGTTTTAATATGGCTTGAGCTTTTAAATGAAAGATTCTGGGAGAGCCCTTGCAGCTATTGCATCACTTGCCAAAAATAGCATCTTTACTGCATAAGGCAGCCTGTCTGCAGTGTGGATAGGCTTGAGAAATTAGTGCTTCTTGTGAATGATGTTCAGTTATTTTTGCTTCTCAGCTAAGCAGGTTTTTAGTCTAAATTTTGAGGCAGAATGAAGATAAAAGGTTTTATTTTCTATCTCTGGGGGTGGGGTGAGTTTGGAAGTAGCAGTGTCCACAGTTCTGTCTGCAGCATGATTCTAAAAATACATTTTTAAGCTTACTGAAATTACAATTTAAAGACACTGATAAATATGTTCTTATATTGTAACTGTCTGGGGAATGGAAGAAAAAATTGCTTTGTGCAGCACGAGGTAGTCTGCTATTCTCATCAATCACTTAAAATTTTGGGGGGGGGTTTAAATTGCAATTATACAATGCAAGCAAAGTATAATGCTAATCTAAGTTCATATAAAAAAACCCCCACAAAACCCAAATCTCTTCCCTTGAAAACAGAACATATGTTCTACAGTGTTTTTTCCCTTCTCTTATTCTGAAATCTTAGTCAAGATGTACCAGCAAGGGAGTGTGTTTGTATTCCAGTGGTGTTGCTGAACCAGACAGGTCTGCAGCACAGCATTTTATTTTTAGACTCTAGGTTGCCATTTTTATCCTGTAAAAAATATTCATCAGCGTCTGGGTGACAGGCCATCAGTTTTTATAAATGTGTCAGACCGCGTTTTTTCCACCCCTCTCTCTCTACTTCTCCTTTTATGTCCTGCTGTATGCATTTCTTTTTTAGGGTATAGGTAGAGGGGGAACTGATTTTAATTCATGCATTAGATTTTTTTTTCAATTCACAGATCTATAGCGTCACACGGTTCATTCATCTTCTGTACTCGGCTGCTTACGCAGCTTTGCTTATTGTCTGCAATGGGTGAATTGTTCTGGTGCATAGAGCTGAAGGCATGGGAAGGGGTGAAATGGGTTTGCTGCTGTACTGATTGCCTCAGCTGCCCTCTATGCTCGCCCCCAAAATACCCTGATGTGACAGTGCTGTTGAGAAATAGTTTTGTGTATGGTTTCAGGAACTTGTCAGGTATAAAATGACTTCCTGCAGAAGCTATTGAAGATTTCTTTGCAATAAATTTATATAGGTCATCTGACTTCTAAAAATAGAAGTGGGGAGATCTCTTCTGGTCTGGGATGTTGGGAAGTAGCTAGTGCATGGCAGTAGGGCCTCTGAGCAAAGCGGTTGTAGGATGGTGAGGCATTAACTCTCACTAAGTATGAATCCATAGCACAAATTTCTTCTTATGGCAGGAGTGCCACATGTGACAGTTGCTTTCTTGGGTGTTGGACTTCTGAACCTCCATAGTGCAGCTGCCCTGTATCCGTGCAGAAAGCCTGAGGCTTTCATAGAGTTTCTCCTTGAGTCCTTGAAGAGTTGTCTAGGCTTGCAGGGAACTCAGCATGGACTGCTGTCACCAGAGCAATTGGTACAGTCTCCTGCTGGCCCCTTCCTTTTTCCCCTGAATCCAAACATGGGGATCTTGCTGCAGCAGTGGTAGAAGCTTGCTTTTGAGTGACTCGGCTGCTTTCGCTGGTGTTGGGGAAGAATTGTGGCTTGCTGGAGGTGGCAACCAGGAGCCACTTGGTGCTGGAACTGAGCTAGCTCACGGCCGGAAGGGGACCTGCCTAAGAGGGAGATGGGTGGCATAACGGTCTAGCTGTGTACTTAAGCTTTACCTGAACAATGGGAGATGTGGTATCTCAAATGCTGAAAGGGGACTGAGAGAAACAAGTGGAAGCGGTGCAAATACTCTATCAGTAGTTGAGGGTCTGAGTCAACTCTGTCCTGATTAGTTTTGATTTATTTGTAATTTAAAAACTTTTGAAGTCTTGCAAGCATTAGTACCAAGATGGCTTGTTGGGACAGGGCCAGATTTAAGTGTTCTGATAAGTAGTGGTAGGTAGTCACAAATGTGAGAGCAATAAAATTATTAGGATGGTTGGTTACTGCTACTTCTTGGGTTAGAAGTAGAGATTCAGTATGCTTAGACTGAATATACACGTGTTAAACTTTCTTTAAGGGTTGGATTTTGATCTTCTTTGGAGAGGCACTGTAGGTTTAGATCTTCCTAAGGAGGGTTCTCGGGTACAATCGTGCACCTTTTATATATGGTCACATAATATACTGAGCGTGTGGTATGACTTAACTAGTAACCTCCCTAAGTATGTATAAAGACACACTTTGATAGCTTATCAAAGACACACTTTATCAGTCGTATTTCCGCTGCACAAGGTAATGTAACAATATGCCTTTCTCAGGGTTAAAACTTGATTTTCCTTCTACACAGTTAGGTAGCTGTCCTGATATATAACATTCCTTCCTAAAATGGAGCTCTTTCATTTTTGCATATTATGGGTTGTAAACCCTAGGAAAGTGGCCTTCTGGGGAAAAAAGTACAGTGGTAAGTGGTATTCCAGAAGAAATGAAGTAACCCATATATTTCAGATTTTTGATCTGTTTTGACTGTGATAAGTTTGAAACCATGTTGTAAATAAGAGGTTAAGGATTGGAGTCTGGGCCTAAACTGGTTTACTGTCACGAAGGGTAATCATATCTAGGTTGGATAAATGTTACAGGAGAAAGCAGGTAAGGCAGAAACGTGCTAGTGACTGCATGGAGTGAGCACAGGCCTGGCATGACGTGGCTGGTCAGAGCCATGAGTGAAAAGGCTTGTCCGTGCATGAGGCTGCTCCTGTGCAGCAGCATGTGTGCCTTCAGCAGGAAGATGCAATGGTGGCCGAGTTCATCCATGCAGACCTAGGTTAGCTAGTAAACCCTGTTCTGCCCAAAAAAATGCTGAGGAACATAGTGTGGGTACATGGTTTCAACACAGCTAGCCTGGGCCTAGCTGGGGTATTGGTACCAGTTTGGCAGCAAGTAAAGTGAACCAGCCTGGCTCCCACCGGGGACTATGTTGGCTATCCGCTTTCCTTCCCAGGGGCTGTGCGCAAGGAGGTTTGTTGCTTGGGTGAATCCGTGAGTCCAAGGTGTTCCTCAGCTCTCCGGGAGGCTGAAACACTCCGTATGGAGGCAGCCAGTGATTCTGCGGGAGATGACCTGGGTCTGGATGGGCTTATGAGCTGAAAGCTAGCCGGCTACATTATGTGAGAGTATCTGTAGCTCGCTCTTCTCAGAGACCATCTACCCGTCTTTCCCAGGGAATGTTGCAACAGTCATCCTTGTTGCAGACTTAGATGCCTCAAATGTTTATTATGTTTGGCACAAGGCAGGGTGCTGATGAGGGTGGGGAAGAAATGCCTGAGCAGTTCTGTAGCTTGGGGTGACTGGAGCTGGAAGTTAAAAAGAAAAATCAGTTTCTACAGTGTTAGTTTTCTTAGTCTTTATGTGCTTCCCAGTTTGCCTGTTTTTGGTGTATTGTTGACGCACTGAAATTCTACTGTATAACTTGCATTTGAAATGAAGATTTTAATTCTGGAGATAGGGAGAGACCATGATTTTTCTAATAGAGGGAATATATTTAAATAATTTTGGTATTTTAAATGTATTTAAATTTTTAATTGATTTGCTATCTGCAAACCTGTAGCCCAAAGAGATTCTGATAGAGGCTCCCATCAAAGGGTTGCCTGAATGTCTAATCTTATAAATTTTGTTTTATCTGTTAGATTTACCTGTTTAATAAGTTTATTAAAATAACTTGAAAATCCACAACTTCAATATAAAGGACAGAAAGTTAGACAAAATGATCAGCGTCATTGCTTACCATGATTAGGAGGGGTGGAAAAAGCACTAAATCCCAAACTAGCAGATCAGTTTCAAAAAGAACAGGAGGAGATGATGCTGTCCTGTGCAGGATGGAGTTCAGCTGTGTAGCTTCCTGTTAAGGTCTGTATTAGTTGTTAAAAGTTTACATGGATTTAAAACAAAATACTGTAAAAGATCTGATAGCTTTTTTTTTTTCTCTGAGAATTTGTCCCAAATCACCAGCTGTAGTCCACCAAATCGTGGAGCTGCAAGCTGGAGACAGGAAGAGTATCCTGGAGAGGTATCACCATGTGCTTGGTGGCTTCTTAAATTCTCCCCTCAGTACCTATTACTGATCACTGCCAGAGACCAAGTCTTGGGTTAGCAGGATGTCTGTTCTGAGCTGGAAGGTCTCATTTTGTGAAAAACTACTACACTATGAGACAGCTTGTCTATAGTATGTTTTTTTTCCCCTTGCTGCTGATATAGATAGCTGGATATGTGCAAATGGAGGGAACAGGTGAACGATGACAGTAGCTTTCATTTAGTTACATGGGTTTTTCTTCTAATGACCTGATGTGTTGGGATGTGCCATGCCTGTACTGAATGATGCATTGTGCTTGAAATGTACCCAAACCTACATTTAAAGATTTCTTTGAGACTTCGTGTTTTGTATAATTCTAAACAGTTCAGGTCCTAGTCATGAAGCTGTGAAAAGTCAACCAGTGTTTCAAAGGTGTAGAGAAAGGAGTGTATTTAGCATTGCATTCTGGGGTCTCCTGACATGTACAGCAAAAAATTACAGAATTTCATGCCCATGGTCTGATCTTAAAAAACCATTACAAGATGCTGTTTCTTCTTTTCATGCCCCAAATGTTTTTGGAGACTGGTGTCCTTGCTTTGAATATGGGGGTGCTTGAGTAAGATGATTTGAGTTATTGCCAGCACAATAAGGGGTTCCAGAAGGAACCCCTTCCTAGTTGAGATCCTCTTCATGAACCAGAGTGTCTGTTATGTTAGGACTGCTGTGCGTTTGTCTCGTATCTCTACC
The DNA here is from genome assembly GCF_011004875.1 of Balearica regulorum gibbericeps. NCBI lineage: Eukaryota > Metazoa > Chordata > Aves > Gruiformes > Gruidae > Balearica > Balearica regulorum. The sequence continues at coordinate 46,095,543 of NC_046188.1, read as the reverse complement.
TGCAAGTAGCCTCTCTTTCATGAAGAGATGAGCAGAGACATTCTGGCAGTCGAATTGTGTGTTGAGATGGGGAGGGGAAAAATGGAGAATTTCTCTGCCCTCTGACAACCTGAGGAAGCCTAGTAGCATGTGATTAATAGAATGTATGACAATCAACAAATTAGTCAGGCTCATTTTCCTTCTGATCCATTAAGTGGTTAGTAATGAACAAATTCTTGTTGCAAGTTTGTAATTCTGTTTCCAGAGTGGCGTTTGTCTTGTTCTGTCTGTTTTACATCTCAGAGCTCCTCCAGCAGGTCAGGTTCCTTATGCTTGCTGTGCTCTTCAGAGTCAGAAACAATTTTTTTTTTCTCCTTTTAGATATCCTAATTTCTAGTCTTAATTGTCACCAACTTACATTTTCTTCCCAATGTTAACCTGAGCTTTTTCTTTTCTGGTAGTTACACTACATGAGCTTATGAAGAGCATATAAAACCCTTTTAAACTCATCTCCCCAAACAGGTAACTCTTAATCATCTTAGCAGCCTTTTTTTTTTTGCAGCTGTTCTCATTTAAATTACTTAATGTATTATTGCTTTCTATTACTATGGGAAGCACCTCAGTGGATGCAATCAGGTTATATAAGTTGTCTTTATAGCTGCATCAGAATGGCAGCTTATAGTCCACTTTATATTCAGCCACTGCACCCCAGGTACCTTTCTTCCATTGCATACAATGGTCACCTCAACTCTAAGCAAAGTAGTCTCAAGTGGGTGTCTTGACATATGATATCGCCATGTCACCACGTAATATCTGGCAATATTATGTTTTTATTACTCTGGTTTATTAAACCATCTAGTTCTTTGTGGTGTGATGCTGTGATCCTCTTCAGTAGCTAGATTGTCTGTGAAGCTTATAAAGCATTGTCGTCTTTGCACGGTGGACACTACTAACAGCGCTGGACAGGATTTGTGCTGAGATCAGGAGTGTAATTAGTAATTTGTTTTTATCCTGATAAAATTCCTTTTTTTGGTCTGAACCATTGTAGACACCTCCCAAGGTAGCTCCTGATGGTATTCTAAGATTCTTATGCTTGGGCCAGGTCACCTTCACAGTTTTGCCTAGTAGACATGGAGCATTATTCTTGTCTAAACTGGTCATGCCTTTAAAAAGTTTGGCACAGTTTGCCTTTTGATTAAAAATGGATATAGTGCTGCATTTTATCCCAATGTCCACTTTCTTATATGCTTGTGATTATTCTGAGACCTTGCATAGCTTTGACTTGAAATGAATATGCCCATAGCTTGCCAAGATCAGTTGTTAATCCTCTTATATTCACAGGTGTTGGTTTTTGTTGCCATGTCATTGACTTGAATTTATTTTTCTGCCTATTACAAATAAATAGTGAAAGAGAAAAAAAAATCACAAATGTCTTTTAATGACTTCTTATGTAGAACCTTCTTTCCTCTTTGCAGGCTCCAAACCTAGAGGCCATTCTAGTGACTGCTTAGTTCCTTCTCAGAAAAGCAACTTACCTTTGCGTGTTTCCAGTGGCGCAAACACTAAAACCCTTCCGATGGTGCCAGTCCTCAGCTGTCTGATCTTAAAAACTTTCCTGTTGTATTCACCCTCTCCTAGAGGCAGGAAGAACCAGAAATGGTAATTTGAACGACCTCAGCGCATGTGCTTTCTTGGCCTGGTTGTGCTTGCAGTGACAGTCAGCATCTGTCACGTATTTTACAATGATGAACAAATGAGAGCTTGTTTTTGCTGAATATTAATACTATGCGGTAACTCTTATGGTAGTGTCTTGCTGAGCACAAGTCAGCTGTAGCTTTTGCATATGCTTAACTCAAACAGACTTGAGCAGATGATCTGAACAACTTCCTTGCTATTGCAGAAGTTAAGTTCAGGGTACTCTTGGGTTCACCTGACATTTTCTGGATCAAAAGCCTTGAAAGCAGCAAAGCTCTTAAATTTGCAGCAGGGTGGGGCTTCTGAACGCAGGAGACAGTGACAAGAGTTCCTCCTCTCCCCCCAGACTCCCATATCCATAACACAGCGGCCCCATGACTAACAGGAAAAGACAACCTCATGGCAAAGACTGGAGTGTGGGCTCACATAGAGGCAGTTGGAACTAATATTGCATAAGCGTTGCCTGTGACTCTCATGAACTCTTCCTTGTGGTTTTCTTGTTGGGATTTCTAGATGGCTTCTAGCTCTCAAGTCTAAAGAAACCTTGAGAGCGCAGTGCCCAAAACCCTGTCTTGCTGTAGTTCTGGATGAAATGGGAACTTGTCGGTGCTGTGATATTTATAGAATATTTTTCTACCCACAATCCTAGCTCCTAGACACAAGCTGTTACCAAGTAAGTGTTTGGTTCTGGGAACTGAACCTTTTTCTGTAGCCTGTCTTTTCAAAGCCTGACCATTAGGTGTTAGCTCCTTTGTGCAGAAAAAAGCCCTTCATAAGAAAAAAAAAAAAAGAATTTCTAGGATTTCAGCTTGGGTACAGATGATCATTCTGATGAGGCTTCCTATTTCAGCAAGTTAAATTGAGAATAGAAGTGAAGTTTGTCTTATTTTTGCACTGAGTTTTCTGGTTTTATTTAATAAAAATGCAGGGAGTTACTGCTGTCTTATTAACTTGCAGCCAGCATGCTTATCTTCTTTGTTCTTTGTTAAATATGAGCTGGCATGTGTTAGACTGCGTTAGCGTTCACTCTTTGGGACTTCAGTGGTTTCTAAATTTGGCATTGCTAAGCCGGTGCCCTGTTTGCTTGAATCAATTGGGGCTGCTATTTTTAGCAACAAAAGGGAATTGAAATAGCAATTTTCTTTCCATGTAATAGATCCCCAAGAGGAATACTGATGCAAGCTCTCTGTCATCCCATATTCTCCCCCTCCCCAAAAGCACTCAGACGAAAGGCAGCTGTCACGGTTTGCGGCTGTATTAATCTTTAATCAATCGAGTGTTTTCTGCATTCAGGTGTTCAGGGAAAAAAAAGGGTCACGACGAGGATCTGCCTAGAATAACTAAGCACTCGTGCATGGCCTGTGCAGTCAGAATTTGTGGGTAACGGCAGGGATAGAGCAGCTAAAAATAGTATTTGCTTCCAGTGTTTCTCCAGTCTATTTTTGATGCTTGATTTTGATAAGGTTGATTGGACTCTTACTAAAAATAGCCGTTCCTAGCAAGCTGAGGACAAAAAGTAGAATATTTTTAACCAGCACAGACTAAAGTACTTTTGTTGGCTGGAGATAATCTAGAAGCTTGGTATTGGTCAAATGCCAGTGTTTTATATAAATCTGTAATAAATGAAGCACTGCTTGATGCCAAGCAGGGATAGTCTTTTCTCCCCTTGCCAGCTTTTGTTTTCCCCAGGAGCTGTCATATTCTTAATATAGCCTCCGTGTTTCGTAGCAGAAGAATCTTGAGTCTTCAGTTATTTATGTGTTGTACTTTAAACCTCTGCTAAGGTTAGCTGTGCTATGAAGTTTCTCTTAACTGTATTGCTTCAACAAGACACGCTAGGTTCCTAGTTTATTCTTTATGTTGATGTCTGCTACAGCTGGGTGCCGTGACAGACCCTCACTCATATCAGGATTGAGTCTTGCAGGACAGGGATTGCTCTTCTGTGTGAACCGAGGATGTACCTGAGAGAGCAGCTCTGCAGTGGCCATTTTGACAACAAATTTTAATACCTCTTAGGGGATCAGAAATGTAGCTAAGCTGCCTGCCTTGAGATCTGTTTGTTAGCTTAATTTTTTGGCAGGAGGAGTATAGATTGCTGGACCCGCATCTTTCTAGGGGGAATAACGTTGTTAGTGGCTTGAGTTCTCCATCCTAGGTAATGATGTGCATGAGTGCATCTGCAGTACTTTGAAAGATTGCCTAAAACCTCACACTTTTCTTAATGAAAACAGGGAAATGGCTGAGCTGAAATGAATTTGTAGTTAGAAGAGGCTAGTAGAGAACATGCATAATAGGTGTTAGCTTCATTGTGCAGCTAGTCAAAGCAGTGCAAGGAGTATGCCTGGTGCTGTTTGCTACCAGCCACATAGATAAAAGTATTCTATGCTTTATCTCCATTAGGCATCTCAAAAGCTTATTTTGCCGTGGAAAACGTGTGTTTGTATCTGAAGGCAGGCTTTATCTCTTTAAGCTTTGTCTTCGCTGTAGTCTAACCTTGAATTGGGGAGTCACGAATCTATAATCTTGTTTCAGCGTGATTGCTCTGCAGAACTGCAGTAGAATTTTCTATGCTTGCTGTTGCTCCCCCTCCCTGTGTCAATGCTGGTCCTTGTTCCCGTTGTGAGACGAGGTGATTTCTACATGCCTGCCTCATGCTTTACTGCACCATTCTTTGCTTTCATTTTAAGATGTCCTGGCTGCTTAAGAAGCAGATAAAAGTATTCTTTCTGGGCCTTGAATATTCACTTCACTGACAAAACAGACTGCCTTGGTCTGCTGGGTGCTGCTTTTGCCTGGCTGTAGAACGGTAGCCCCCTTTTTAACAGCAGGTAACGTATATCCAGTGTACCTCTTAGGAGGTGGTGGATGTTTTCTAGGTGCCCTCTTATTTGGGAAGGCAGTGGCTCTTCTTAGAAGTAGAAAGAACATGTGAGCTCCCCCCAGTGTTGGTGGTACCTTACCCCGTGCATGTCTGGCCATGGGCTGTGGGATTTCTGAAGGCTGCAGGTGCTATTGAAGCATTTGCATATTCACCCCTCTGTAAGCCTTCTGGAGAAGACTCTACATTTTTAACCCCTAACATCATGTATCACTGGGCATATTAATCTTCTAAACTAAAGTCACTGACTGGTGACTATGAAACACAACGTGTTTTTTTTTTTTAATAATAGGACAGCTTTTCCCTTTTAGCCAAAGACCCCGCATCTTGCTAACTGCTGAGTTCATTTAACTTTGCCCTATGTTTGTCAAGGGTTGCCTTGAGTTTGATACTGGACAGGAAATGATGCCAATGCTTATGCACTGCATCATATCTGTTGTATATGTGACAAAAGCTGTAAAACACCATGTGAAACCTTAGGAGGTGAAGTGGCTAGGTGGTGTTAAGGTTTAGAGAATTAGTGAGTTGCGCATCTATCAATAACTAGTCCAGTAGCAGAGGCTATGGTGGATTTCTGTGTAGCTGTATCTTAAATTGAAGAGATCACTGTAAGAAATCAAAGATGTGTAAGTAAACTCAAAGCAGGAGCTGAAAAGGTTGGGGGTTTTTTTGTGGTGGTTTGTTTTGTTTTATTTCCTTCCCCACACCATATGGGAAGCAAAATTCTGACACAGTCTTTAGGGCAAAGATGCTATACTGTTCTAAGGTGGAGATTTTTGTGATTTATGGAAATCATTGCTTGATGTGTTAAATCTTTAATTACAGTATTATCCTTAACTGCTGACCTGAGTTCTTGTGCAGATGACTTGTATATATGCAATGGCAGTTGAAAGTTCTAAAGCCTACATATGGCATATCTCTTGTGAGACCCCACCTGGAGTACTGTGTCCGGCTCTGGGGTCCGCACTAGAAGAAGGACATAGAGCTGTTGGAGAGAGTCCAGAGGAGGGCCATGAAGGTGATCAGAGGGCTGGAGCACCTCTCCTATGAGGACAGGCTGAGAGAGTTGGGATTGTTCAGCCTGGAGAAAAGGTGGCTCTGGGGAGACCTTATAGCAGCCTTCCAGTACCTAAAGGGGCCTACAGGAAAGATGGGGAGGGACTGTTTACAAGGGCATGTAATGATAGGACAAGGGGTAATGGCCTTAAGCTGAAGGAGGGTAGAGTTAGATCAGATATTAGGAAGAAATTCTTTACTGTGAGGGTGGCGAGACACTGGAACAGGTTTGCCCAGAGAAGTTGTGGATGCCCCATCCCTGGAAGTGTTCAAGGCCAAGTTGGACAGGGCTTTTTGGGCAACCTGGTCTAGTGGAGGGTGTCCCTGCCTATGGCAATGGGGTTGGAATCAGATGATCTTTGAGGTCCCTTCCAACCCAAACCATTCTATGATTCTATGATAACTTTTTCTAGTGGTGTGAGCAGATGATGCCCCATACTGCTTTTTGTTGTTTGGAGACCTCGATACTACATCAGAAGTTTCTCTTTGCACACTTACACTTTAAGGCTGTGTCCAAAGCACTGGTGGGTTCAAAGTCACTTATGTGGTGTACACTAGTGGCTAGCATGAATGGTGATTTTAAGCGTTTTGCCAGCTTTCCCACTTACTCTCTACCATTTTAAACAGTGTAGGGTCAGTTGGAATATAAGACTGTTCATGCACAACTGAAATGAAAGCTGGGCTGAGAGGATAAAACCCATGCAAACATCCGTAACATTATAACAATGATTATGCCAGTCTTACCTAGTCAAGAAAGTGTCATTATGTAGAAGAGCAAGAGATGTTCCTTTCAGTGTGGACTCACTAGGGCCAAGCTGTGTGGACTTTGACTTGGAACAGGAGTCTTTGGGCAGGTTTTTCAGAACTGAGAAAAGATGCTGTAGTCTTGCATATGTCAGCTCTGTACTTATACATATGCTAGTTTCAAAAAAAAGCATGTCTTGAGAATCTGTTCCAAATGCAGTCTAATTATTTTGTGAAATACCTTGTGTCTAGAGCTACTGAACTCTGGTTGGTGGTAACTTCCTGGGGCAGAACATCTCCAGCCTAGTGCAAGTGCATATATTGATTTATTAAGAGTGAGCTGTTTTTAGAGTGTATCATATTGCTGGATATCTTTCCTTATTTTTCTTCCCCTTTTCCTCTACAGCCCCAAAAGTCAGGGGAAGATGGATGTTGACTTCTTTGCCTAAAATCAGCCAGTGCTTCAATACAAGCTTCCGTTCAGGCAAACTTTTATTCGGTGGGCTCATGCATGAGCTGCCTGGGCACTCTTCTCACTTCTCTTCTGGAGACGGCAGATGGCTGAAGTGGGAAGCTACTACAGTTAGTCTGACTACTGAGTATTTACTCAGTAGTGTATAATCACACTTATGAGCTGGTGCAACTTTCTTGTACAGACAATAACTTAATTCCTACCCTACTTGCTTTGCCTTCTTTAAGCTCTGCCAACTGCAGTCAGTTTGTAACTTTCGTTGGAAGGCAATCTGTAGAAGAAACAGAATTTAAAAGCTTAATCCACACTTGGAGTTAAACTAGCTTCAGCGCATCAAATTGATAGTAAAGATTTAGTTAAACTGGCACAGCTTTGGAGTGGTTAAAACTGCAACACTTGGCCCTGGAATGGAAACTGGAGATGAACATAATCAATATGAAAATTTTAAGTGCCTTGCTAATGCACAAGTCTTACCAAAGCCTCTTTTTTTATCACTCTCCCTTTCCTCATAACATATACACTCTAGGTAATCCAGAACATGGAGGAAGATGAGGTGGCTGAGTCTTGACTTTTGTGGCATTGGTGCAATCAGTTGCCTTTACCAAACCTCTTTCCTTGCTTTTACAGCATAGGGTCTAAGTATTGTGCTCTGCTCTGGCACTTATCTGTCTGTGCAACCTTTCAGACTCACCAAACTGCTTGCTAGGATCCCATAAATGGGGGGTAACCACAGCTCCCTGGCTGAACTGGGGGCTACTGGTCAGCAGCAGGACAGGTCTGTATCAGTGCGTGTTTCCCCATCACAGTCCTCCAGTGCTGGCCTCGATGGTCTCTGCACCAGTGCAGCCATTGATGGGAAATCCAGTTGCTTAAATGGGCGAGAGCTGAGCCAGATGGCTTCTCTCGAAGGGTCTTAGGAAGAGAAGTGTGACCTGAAAAAAAGGTGAGGCTTAGGTTACATTGGAAAGCAGTCCTTGTACTGTGTGTGTTCTTCAAAGTGATGTTGGAGCACAGAGCTGGAGACAAAGTTATCCCTCTCAAAGTGGAGCCACTAATAAAATCATGGTGTTAGTGCCTTCTTGTGAGAAGAGGATTTCCCTTATTGCTAAGAAAAATTAGCTGCGTACTTTATTCTGATGCCTATGGCTTCTTCTGCAGCAGAAGCAAAGCGATGTGTATCGGCTTGGTGCCTGTTTATGTAGGTGATGGCTCAAACACTTTTTCCCCCCCCCCCCCCCCCGGTTGGATTTTGTAATGTTTTTCATCATTTATCTATATCAGATTTGTTTAAATTTCTCCAGTTCTGTTCTGGAGGGTACTTTAACGTCTGGACTACAGGTTATTTTAATTTGAAGTAGGGCCTAAAAAGAGAGGAACTGTCCTGTTACTTGTACTTCATTTAAAAATCCCTGATCTTCAGCTACTTAAGTCTCATGCTCCAGCCAATTCTATTACAATTTACCTAAGCAATGGATTCAATAAATGAGGTAAATATCCTTGACTGAAATTGTACTTGCACTTTACTAAGCCTTTAAAGTGCTACAGATGCTTTTTGGAGTCCCTGCCTTATGGAGCATGCACTCTCAGCTGTAGTTGCTAGAAGTCGAACAACTCGCAGTGTCAGAAAACAGTATTTTAAAATGCTGAGCTTGTTATCTGGGAATAAAACCATTAAGTCCATGAATTTTTGAGTTGAAGGAGGAGAAACGGTCTATAAATGTTACAGGGAATGGCTGTTCTTTAGGTACCTCACTTTCTATAATGAAGGAAACAACTCCTTTCACCGAGTCACTGAAGTTGAATGTTTTCCAGATTGGGTCAACTTAGAACATGTCCAAGTACTGTTGTAAGCCTAACGGGGAGTGGTGCTGGTACAGGTTTTCGCTGTGCTCTTGTTTGTTTTGTTGTTTTGCTAAAGCAATAATGAATTGTGTGATAATGCATAATGTGAAACCCAAGATCAGTGAGGCTGAAACTGAAGCTTGTTAGTCCTTGAACTCAAGGGGTGGTGCCATCCCGCAGGACCGTGATGCTGTCTGGCTACATGGGTAACAGTATTAGTACAAGTTTGGTTGCAGGCAAGTGGACTCTTGGGGAACGTATTCTTGATTTCTTCCCCAAGGTCTACTTTTTTATCATTTGGACCCTTGCTCGACCTTTCTATATGTGGATTTGTTTCTGTAACAAAACTGTTACTCACACTTCCCTAATCATGGCTGGGTAGGGAGTGGCAAAACGGTGTGACACAGACACTTGGCTTTCTCAATAACATTTTCTGAGGCTGACAGGGCAGCAGCTAGAACTCCGTTTACTAACCAGAGCATCCTGCGTGTGAAGTATGTGTTAGTATGCTAATGGTGCAGTCCTACATATCCTTATCACACTGGAGCTATGGAATCTTGCAAATAAACCTTGAAACCAGGGAAGGGATAACTATGTGTATGTGCCTTCATCTATGGTCATCTGTAAATCTAGCTCGATTCAGGCGTGTGACTGAATCTTTCATTCTTAGCCTGTTACTGCAATGTTGGCTGACCATTCAAGCTCCAATAGGACCTTTGGTGCCTTCATCACTTGTTATTATGTCCACTTATTTATAGCTAACAGGCACAGAAACTGAAATGGTTACAGCGTTTCCTAGCTGTTACTACTCAAACAGAAATATTCTGGCTGTTGTTTGCATGCCAACTGTTATGGGTGATCTGCAGGCAGTGACTAATCAAATCATCTGCAAACATGTCTCCTTCTAGTGCCCTGAAGGGAAGTTATTGCTGAATCCGAGTGCCAGACAATGCCTCTGTCTGCTGTGAGTTTCACTCAGGTAGAGGTTGACCTGAGAGTTGAATGAACATTCTCAGTTCAGTTTTCTGAAACATTAAACAAGCCCAACTATTTGGGCATGCCTACTTTCAGGGATAAACAGTGGAAGCACAAACCAAGCTGTGTTCTGATCTTGACACGATGACAAACAGAAAAATACAGTATATTCTGTAGCCACTTGGAGAATGAGAGCAGAGGCAGATGAATGAGTAGAGAGCTAAATGAGGAAGGCTGTTGAGGTGTAGGCATTGGGTTTGATGAGAAGGAAGAGTTGAGAGAAAAGAAGTGGTGCTGAATGCGCTTGCTTAACAAGTAGTTGGAGAAGCAGATTCTGGATAGAGTTGCTGCTACTTGGCGAGCAAGCTATTAGCTACTGGTGTGGTGAGAGTCCTGGAATAATCTGTCAAGCTAATGGCATGTTGAGTCACTCAGCATGTGGAAAAGAATCCTAGAAAGACTTGAGGCTTGACACAGATCCCAGTCACCCACGGGTGAAAAAGTTTAAGCTCTAGAAGCCCAGCTTGCAACTGATGGCTGCATCACTCACTCATACTTGCTGCTAGTAAGCACAATGGTCATGGGGATCTGAAATCTACTGGAGTGTCAGTAACAGAGACCTGTTGCCCATGTCCTAAAGCATGTGTTTTATTGGATACTTACAGGCTTTAATATACTTTTTATTTATTTTTTATATTCTTAAAACTAAGTTGAGAGCTGGTTTAATAGTCATAACTGAGCTTTTTTTAGGTAAATGACTTGGAAATTTCTCTTAGTCTGCAAAGCTGCTAAAGAAGCGTAATGGGCCAGAGGACTAGCATGAGATGAAGGGATGCTGAACCTGATCCTTGAAACAACCGTTAGCCTCTGAACTCCATCTCTTCCTCTCCTTTCTTAGATACGGAAAGGTTTTAGTGCAAGTTCCCCAAGAGATTTAGGAAGTTGTACACTTATTCTAGAGACTTTGATGTGTCTCTTGGCTGGAATGAGTACTTCAGTCGCCTACTAAAGAACACCCATTGCAGTTGTATCTGAAGCAACTAATGTATATCTGTCTGTCTTTTTCAGTGGTTACCGGAGCTACTGATGGGATTGGAAAAGCCTATGCAGAAGAGGTGAGAATTCTTATCGTTTGGAAGTGTATCTTGATCCTTGGCAAGAGATGTCATGCTGTCTCGACTCTGTCAAGCAGCAGGTCATATCTCCTCACCTTATCTTAACATAGATATCTGTGGAGAAAGATGTCTCTTGCTTTGCCTCCCTCAGGTGACAAAACAAAAGTTGTATCCCTTTTTGTTAGTTTCCTTTATTTGTGAATTCTATTGTTAGCCCTTACCTTGTCCTTCAGTTTTTATTTTTAACTTTTTCAGTTGTTACAATTTATTTTAACTTTCTCAACCCTTGGTATTTCCTTTTGGTATTTCCAGGCACTGACAAAATGGCATTTCTAGCTGACTGCAGTATGTTCCAATTATTCTCTATAGTTCATGAAGTCTCTGAAGCCGGGTTTTACCTCTATCTCTTTTACTGTAATTTTGCTCTTGATGGATTTGTGGGCTCCAAATGTGGTACTGGAATGTATTGCTTAAGACAGAAAGTGCCCGTTAGTATGGAGCAATTTAGCCTATAAGCCCAGAGAACATCATGACAAATAGTGCTGACTACAATAATTTATAGCAAAAATAACTTTCAACTCCAACATCAGTACCAAAGCGAGCCTGTCTGTACTCATTTTTGTGTTCTCTGAAACACCAGCATGACTTTGTGTGAGGAGATCAGCTGTGAGAGATTCCCTTTTTCTGGAATCTTTTGTTCTGTGGTGCCTGCAGGGAAAGTAACATTCCTCTTCCCTGGTAGTCCTCATCCTTCAGATATCCCTTCATCCCTGTGTGCCTTGCAACCTGCACCCCGGCTCCCAGATTCCTTTCTGCTTTGCAGAAAGTAGCACCTCATCCTACTGGGCCAAGTTAAGGGGAGTTGGCTGCAAAAGCAATTAAGCCTGATGTCAACAGTGCCTAATTCTGGTGTACAGCTGACAACTCACACATGTGAAACTTCCCATCCCTTGATGCAACGCTTAAATTTAACTGCCTAGAGCAAGTGGAAGGAGGTCACTGTGCCCAGGGCATAGCACTATCGGGAGGATCTTCTCTGGTGTGAGAGATACCCACTGAACATCATAGGAGATTAGTTTCAGGATCTATGTGTTAGGTTATCAGGTTGAATGAAACTACAGCTTGCTTTATGTTCTGCTGGTGTCTCTAGGATCCAGGCTGCCTTCGAGCACCGTTGTGTGTTGCTGGCAGACCCCTGTATACAAACCCCTATTAGGAAAGCTGATCACAAGTATGAGATGCTGCTGGGAAACACCTGACTGTTTCAGCTTCTCTGCTGTAGGCACATAGCACCCCAAAGGGTACAAATATTCATTCTTGGGCAATAGAATAAAACACATTTCTATTTAAAAAAATTATTACTGTCGTTTATTTATTTAGAATAAAACACATCCACCCTTTGACAGTTTAAGTGGATGAAGAATACTTGGTGAAGTCAAGTGTGAATGCAGGTTGAAATGTAGAATACCTGAAAAGACTTCTCAATCTTTCAGTTAACTCTAGAGATGTCTTCATAAGACTGCCAGTAGAGGCTTGACTTTCTACTCAATTCCCTTCATGATGCTATAAATGCCACTGGCAGACAGCAGCTTGGTCACTGACGGCTGTGATTATAATCATGCAGATTACTCCCTTCTTCTTGGAGGAGTTTGAGAAATGTAACAGTGTGTTGAGAATCACCTCTTTGAAAGTTTGACATGGTCACCTGTAAGTGATGGAAGAACATTACAAGCTCATGAATTCTCTGGTTATGCTCTGCTTTGGTTACTTTCCTTCTTTTCCAAGCAAAGACCCATTTTTACGCTTTTCATTCTTGCAGTATTAAATCTCTATTCCTTGCTCGGTACTGGTATCCTTTTCATCACTAGACCACCCCTTCACCATAGGTAGTGGCATGGTAAATGCAAGCTTTCTTCTGTGTCCGGGCAATGCTTGCCCAGTCTTTGATTCCAAAGCAGCATGATTTTGTTCGGTTTTTTTGTTTTTTGGTTTTTTTTTTAAAGGATATAGTCAGGAGTTGCTATTTGTTGCCCTCTCTTGCTGTCTGCTGTTTTGCTTTTGCAAATCATGAGTTAAATTTATCTTAGATGTATTTGTATGCTAGTGATAAACTAGAGGTGGTGATCCCGTTCAGTACTCTGCTATGCACATCTGCTTAATATTGCTTTTTTGTAGATCCTCTTGCTATACCTACTGTATATAAGAGCTTTAACTCTGCTTTGGTGGGCTCTCAATGACATTCCTTTCCATCTTGGAGAGAAAGGGCTTTAACAGCAGCTGTGTTTTGCTACCAAAGTGGAAAATGTAGTACTTACTAACATAGCATTTAAGGAAATCGGACACCTACATCCACCAACTCTGTTAAAATAGTGACTCTTGCTTGCATTAATCTTTAGACTACAAGAACATCTTACCAATGTTTGGTACTCTGGGTGAGTTTTTGTGATTGGTTTTAAGGTCTTCTCATTCAGCCTGGGACACTGGCCAAAGATCCGAGTATAATGGCAGCTTATCTGTGAAGCAACTGGGTCTTCCTTGTTTCTTATATAAAAACTTAATGAGTTACTGAGATCTCAGAGGACCATTAGTACTCTTTGGACTATTGTAGTTCCTTTCAACCTACTAGGCCTCTACCAGTGAATTCAGAGCACTCAGCAGAAACTCATCTGGTTGCATCAGACTCACACTGAACTTGCCATTGAGCACTGTATCTTTTCCAAGTTTGATTACTTCTCTTAAGTGGTATTCGTTCCTAGTTACAGGCTCTTTTCTTGGCCATTTTATGTGCCCTGTACTCTTGCAAATGAGTTTCAATTTCCAGATGTCAGACAGACTTCTGGGAGCGCATCCCTTTTGTGTGAACATAGCAGCAGTTTCTCTCAAGCTCACTCTTGTAGTGGAAGTTCTCTAAACGTGCTGAGAGGTTCCACTGACTGGGTGCATTGGCATGGCTTTGCTTCCTCTGCTTTTGAGACAAGTACAGTTGGATACTTTTCTGTAACGCTCAGGTACCTCCTTAAGCAATCTGAGAGCCCAGAGGTTATGACTGCTGAAAGGAAGCAAAGTGCTTGTCACCAGTCTGGAGCTTGCACCCATGAGGAACATCTCTGGGCTTTTTTGCCCCATGAGACCACAGCTGTTTCAGACTCTGAGTAGATTACTGTCAGGTTGTCCTCAGTGTCACAGGCTGAGAACTTTTAGGTAAAGTATTTGCCTTTGCTGCCTTGATCCTGTGAAATGAGAGAATGCCATGTTATTCCCTTCTCCCCGCTGCCCTCCAAGCCTACTGTTGGCTTTATGCGAAGTTTATTCCAGTGAGCCAGATGCTTATCTGGAGGTGAATGTGTTCATCCCTTTTAGACAATTGTCCTCGTAACACTAGATCATTTCCTTGAGTGGAAAGCTTAAGTTACCCATGAGCCTGAACTTGGCAGCGATTTGTTAGCAATCCTAGTGTGAGTGTCTTTGGTTTCATCACACCTCACTCCATGCTCATGAGAGATCTAGCATCAGATTTCTTCTGCTTAGAGATCACGCATGGGAGTGAAGTACGGAGTTCACTGACAAACTTTTGTCATACTGCTCTCTGAAAGAAGCTTTCTTGGTTTGCATACTTCTGCTAGAAAGGTAGAGGAGGTTAAGTTACTTCAGGTTCTCTGTACTATGGTGGTTTTTTTAATTTCCTTTAAGACCCATTCACATCTGCTTCCTAAGGTAGTGAAGGAGTTTTACTGGAGCATTGAGAACTTACCTGGGTTTTTTGTATGTAGGTGTTAAGTGTCTGAAGGGTAGTGTCGCTATGAACTGTGGATATATTGTTTTTACTTTTCACTGGAACAGGGATTTATAGTAGTCACAAACATTGTCTGTTTTCATTGCAGAGTAATTCAGACATGTAGCTGTCTTTCTGTAGACACTTTTAAATTGAGTTGTTAGATCATTTACAAACCTGCAGTGGTAGGTCTGATTTGATGACCAGGATAGGATCTGGCTACAGCTTAAGTTACACAGACAGCTTCCAAAAAGAACTGCATGAGTAAATTAACCTTTATACCTGTGATTAGTACAAAGGAAGAGTGGAGCCAGACTAAAGGAAGTAAGTATTGAGTGCTGGGGTAACTTTGCAACACGGATGTTCAAGTGACCATAGATATCTTAACTTGGCATGTTAAACTTAATTATGGGTAATAACTTCTTTGTTCTGACTTGCAGAGGTGTTGTAAAAGTTCTGTAAAATATCTGTTGTTGGTTTTCTGTTTTATAAATGTGCCTATACACTTCTATTGGATGACTGAGAAGTTTATAAATTTGGTGTGAAGGGAATCAAGTAAGAAGTAGCATGGAAGTATTTGTCCTGTTTTCCCCTTCATGTGTCTATTTAAAATTGTAATTTTTTCAAACTTGCTGGTCATATATTGTTATGTTTGAAAAATGATGCAATTCCTTTAATTAGAATACTAACTTCGAAGCGATTTATGACTGTTCTTATGTCTCCTGTTTTGTTTTGTTGCAGTTAGCAAAACGTGGAATGAAGGTGGCTCTAATCAGTAGGTCAAAAGAAAAACTGGACCAGGTTGCTAGTGAAATAAGTGAGTTGAAAATTTCTTCCCTAAACTTCAGCAGGCATGCTTATAAATCAATACAGTTGCACATGGATTTCATACATGCTAATATATACGGCTCTGATTTTGAAAAAGTTTGCTCCTCTGCACAATGCAAATGTTCCAGATAGAAGTGGTAAGGCCTTGCAGATTAATTTTACAAGTGTTCATATTTAACTTCTGAGAACAACAAGGCTTAATTCTGGAATACATACTTCTAAAACTGTTAGTCTTCCATAAGAACAGCTTGCCAGGTCAGACCGAAATACTGTCTATCCCCACAGTAGCTGTCTAAAATCATAAGGCAAAAAACCATGTAGCCATTATTTCATCTGAATATTCCCTCAGCTTGAAGCAAGTTTGGTTTCATGGGCTTTGGCCATAAGGATGGTTTCTTTGTAACTCAATGTTGTTGAAAACATGTTCCTTATGTTACTTATATTACCAAGTATACGCATTTATTGTGGGTCACTTTCCCCTCCTCCTTGTTTTTTGTTTTGTTTGGATAAACTACTCAAAGATCAGATTAGAGAGCTGTAAGCTCTTCTAGGGTGATGACCGTGCATAGCCATAGGAATATGGGGAATGAGTTAATGTGTTTAGGAACCTATATTAGGGTTTGCTTCTTCAGTAATTGTGCAATAAATGACTGCAATGCAAAAATAAGAGAGCAACTTAAGTATTCCAATCACAAATGTAAAATGGATATGTGTATGGGGTCAGTTAGGAGAAAGCTTCCTCAAGCTTCATGCTGACAAATGATTTTCCAATCGGAGGAACACACAAGGAATTCCTCTTGTAATCTGTATCTTGTTTATTAAGGCAGATTTCATGCAAGGTTATTAGTTTATGCAGAGTATGTCAAGATAAAGTGAGAAATGTAGCCTTGCATGTAGAGGTTTTTGATAAGTGGGGATGGGAGTTGTGTACTATAAAGCAGGCTTCTCAGCATAACGATGTTGCGTAAAGAAACCTTTAAGATTATGCTTCTTGCTTAGACTTTCCTAAAATGGTTTGCCTTCATAATGCAGATAACTGTAAGAGCTGCTCTATTTCAGAGGTCATAAATGTGTTATTTTGGCTTGAGTTTGTTAAATTTTTTTAATAAATTTGTTAGTGGCTCTGCTTTGCTGTAAAGCATAATCGGTGTAAGTCAGGCCTCAACAAACCGTCCTATATTAAGTTGTAAGGGGCTGCTTAGTGAATGTAAGGATGACTATGAAAGCCTCAAGGACTTCAACGTGCTTAACGATAACTGTTTTACTAGTTTATGGAAAGACAGAGGGCATACAAATCTGTTGACATAAATGCTGCTGTCTTTGATTTTTAGTGTCCAATATATGATGGCAAATGAAATGGTTTTCTAGACAGAAAAGTCCTTTCCTTTCTATGTGTGTGTTTAGGTGGTAGAGAGCATTCCTTCTTAGGACTCGATGCCATCTTCACTCTTATCTTCTGCTTGTTTGGAAATAATTGGCATTGTTCATCAGTATCCTGCATTTAAGGATGTCACCTGCGATACTCTAGTCAATATAGTCACAGTGTAAATGTAACAATATAGGTGTCACTGATAACCTGTGTGAGTACTGAAGCTGACTGCAAATACATTAAGAAGTTGCAGCATGGTGGTCCTTTCTGTAGCTGGATGGTAGTTTGCTGCGTGTGTGGGCATGTGCAGTCACGTTTCTTACAATGCTCTATAAAGTCGTCTTGCTAAGTAAAAGTGTAACTGGTAGAAGTATCTACAAATATCTTTTTCTGGAATCAAGCGCTTAAGCATGAAGCAACAAGCTTCCTGAAGATGGTCATAACCCTTTCTGTAACAGTCTCTTCCTCCTTGGGAATTAAGCATGATGCTGACAAGACAGATAAATCTACTGCTTTGAGCTTTCAGTACTTACATGATAGCTGCTGGGGGAGTTTTTCAGATTAAAAAAATAGGTACGTGTACCTATGTAGAGCAGCCTGTAATACATAATTACTGTTAGGCCTCACCCAAACATTTTTCTGCTTTCTTTCCTAAACCGTTCTGAAATGAGATGATTCACGTTGCGTTTTCAGAACATTTCTTTTGACAACACTGAGCTACTGAAATGCATACCTTGTTCATTGTAGCATATGCTGAAGGATTAGGATAGTCTGCATAATCAAGCGAGCCTGAGTCGCACTTTCAGATCCTGCTAGGTTTTAGCTGTACAGAAATTTCTTGTGCTGAGGCTCATGTGGTCTCTGCAGTCTGTTCAGAAGTTGTCATATATAAAGGTGGGTGACTTTGTTAGAGCTAAGGCTGTGAGTACTTGGGTGTTTCCCTTGCAGGCTCCTAAGATAGCTTTAAACTTCTTTATGGTGATCCCGCAATTGTTGTTCAAATTGAGGTGAGCTTGCTGCTCTTGAGTAATGACCCTTAATCAGTTTAAGGAAGAATGGCTTTTTAATTCCAGTTCTTTGAATTGTGTGAGCCCTGCATGTTTTCTGTTCCTTCCTCATTTTGCTGATCAGAGTCCTGCTCATCCTAGTGAATGGATAGATGCCCTCATTATTAAAAAAAAAAAAGGGCTTTTGAGGATCAGGTATGTTCATTCTATTTCAGAAGAATCCTCTCTTGTGCTCTTACAATATACTTGTACATAGATATCACTCCTAATATAAAATGCAAGTTGCATAACCACCATCATAAGGGAAGTACTGATGTGCCTTTCTGAATGTTAAATGCCATCTGACCTGGATCTGATATTTTTCTGTGTATATGCACATTGAACTGGCTGTACTGATGTTACAGGAAGGCCAGATGTTCTGAATTGGCAGCTCAGTTTGAGCAATGAAAATTAGTGGATTTAATACCAAGTAGTTAAAGACTTTAGAAGACTTTCCAATGTGTCTTCAAGCATGTTGTAAAGCTGAGGGGTTTTTTTGCAGAATACTTAAGTGTTGTAGGATTTGCCACAAGAGGGAAATCCTGCTTTGTGTTCCCTAAGAAATAGAGCATAGGCCACAGACTGAAGAAAAAATTTTTAATTTCTTCTTCAGTGTTCATGGACCACCTTTGCATGGAATTGCATAGGTTTTATGGAAACATATTTGATCTTTTAATCAAGTTTTCATACACAAACACTGACTACTAGCATCACTATACAAAATCCTTGTTCTAGTTTAGTTCGTGCTACATCACTGTTCAGCACCTTTTTAAAGTGCCTGTTGTATTACATTGTTAAACACTCAAAGGTTCAGGGAGGATCAGAAAGAAAACTTATCTGTGAATACGGACAATTATTTGAATGCCATGTAACGAGGCTGTTCCTTGATTTGCTGTATTTAATAATGGGTATGGTCCAAGACATCTCAGGTGCTCTGTGCCAGCAGTTGGTTCAGGAGCCATGGATTTCGAAGCAGAAAAGCTTCAGTTATTGCACTGCTGCTGATAGGTATGTTCTGAGCAGACATGAGAACAACTTTGCTGTAGAAACTTACTACCTGGGGGCTGCAGTATGAAGAAAGTAGTGAAAACCAGTCAAGCAGGGAAAACTAAAGAGAGCTGCTCTGTAGGGAAATTGTCAAGAGAAGAATTTGGTATTGTTGTAAGGTATTAGCTGGTGGCTTCACAGGACAGGTGGTGGAGTTGTGCATGAGCTGTGGGAGCCAAGAAAAAACAGTTGTAGCGAAGTAGTGTTCCTACTTGCAAGTGTGAGTATCTACTTGCAAGTTAAGTGCGTATAAACGCAATATGGGAGATTTTGAGTTGTCATCAGTTACTATATAATTCAAAAGGTTTTTTTTAAAGTCAATTCCCATTTGCTGCTTTAAAGTTGTTGATTGATACTATTACATACACCCAGGTGATAATAACAGCTCCTAAGAAATTGGACTAGAAAAATCAACTTTTTTCCAATGTATTCTCACAAATGATTGTTTAGCTGGAATACATTGTCTTTTAAGCCTTTAATACTGTTTAAGAACTAGTGTCAAAACTTTAATTTGATTTTGCTATATGTCTTTAAGAAAATACAGGTCTTTGCAATTAAAATCTGTGCAGCTGACTGTTTACTTCTAGTAAGTTTCCTGAGCTCAGTGTGTAGCGCTCCTGAAGTTGCTTGGTTGTGGTAGGTTCATCTTGGGCTACTCTTTAACCCTCAGATTTTGGGTATGTCGCAAACTGATACTTGTCATGTTTAGACTTGGGATCTATTGTGTTCTCACTACTCTGGCATGATCTGTGAGTACAAGAAAGGAATGGGATGTGGTGCCACACTCAGAAACATTCCTTCTCCGTTCCTTAGGCAGGTGGGTTTTACAGCTTTCTTCTGCTTTCTTGATAACAAGATAGTGGGCAGCATTCTGAAGCAGACCTGATGCTGACCACTGTGCTCCCACCTCAGCTGTTACCATGACCTACTGCTGCAAATGGCCAGTGCCCCCCGTGGCAAATCTGTCCGCTGCAGATGCTGAGCCGCACCTATGTGGGAGCACTTTGCCCCTCAGTCTCTGCCCTGTCGTTTCCATCTCCTCCCCACTCCCTGTGCCCCTGTAGATCCTCCTCGCATCTTGGAGTTGGCAGGTAAGAATATTTGCATTAGAGGAGGTTGAAATGCAGACAAACTCAGTGAGGAAGGAGACATCATCATCTTACTTTTCTTGCACAGAAATGACAAGGTTCACTTTCCTGAGCTTAATTTGAAGACTAACTGAATCCGGCAGTTATTTTGACCTTTTGTGATCTATTTCAAGGTAAATTAATGTGTTTTGCAGCCTTCCATCATCCGAGCCAGGTTCAGCTTGACATACTTGAAATCCCCCTATATTTCTTGGACTTGACAAAATGGCATCAAATATTTTGGACTTGTTTGGATGCACTGAAGTCACCTTTCACATAAAGTTGTAGCATAAGGATCTTTGATTCAAAATGAGCTCTTGGTTTTCATCTGTGAGGAAAGTTTCCCTTGGATGAAGTGAAGACATTTCCCATGGTTTTGCCTCGAATGGTGTCAGCCACTTACTAAAGGAGCTCACTGTAGAGAGCTGACAGAGGATTCAGGCTGAATTAGTTTTTGTTAATTTGTCAATAAATGAAATAAATGAACCCTGAATACAATCAACAGAGCATGTAAAAAACATAGAGCATTTGGGAAAAGAGCTTATTTTTAAATGTTTTATTTTCTTTTTTTTCTTTTTTCCTTTAAGAAGCATCATGCTTCTGTGGTTTGGGTGTTTTTCCCTCTAAGTACCTCTTTTTTTTTTTTTTTTTTTTTTATCATTTTCTCTTGCATTTTCTCAGTGAATTTTTGCCTGGAGTAATTTGAAGAAACTGAGTAGAATACTTAGAGAGAAACACTAGACAGATGTCCAGCAAGCTACAGAATGCTGTCCTAGGACTACTTCACCCTCTAGGAGAATTTTGAGGCAGCAACAAGGTGGGATGAGCCATGAGTAAAATGTTCTGCAGGTAACTAGTGACATCCTTTCAAAAGGACTTTGTTTACCTATCAACTGTCAGCATAGGGAGTAACAGAGCATGTTGTCATAGTTGCTTTTAAGGGTGAAAATCAGTTTAAGAAAATTTAGCAGTTGGTGTCATGGGTTACACATAGCAGTAAGTGATCTAGCAAGTTTTAGCAGATGGCGCTTTTTCACACCTGGCCAGACTGAGTTAGCCCCTTCCAGAAAGAAGGGTTGGAAGCGTGCTTGCTGTGAACCTCACTGCCAGAGTGCTTCTATGCAATATCTATTGTGTTAGTGTGTAAACTCATAAAGTCCATGAGAAGAAACGTGTAAAGGTTATTTAAATGTGAATTAGGTGTTCTGGGTTTTCTTTTCTGAATATGAACTACAGCAGAAGTAGCCTCTTCCACACCTCAGATACTCTGTGTAGTGTGTCTACGGGTTCAGGACTAACTCTGGGACCGAATCGTTTCTTGAGTCTTAATGTTCTACACGCCAGGCAATTAGATCAATGGCGCAGATGACTCGGTACTTTTGGAATGGAGACTGAGGAACCATGAATTAGTCATCCCTGCAAACATTCAGGATCACTGCTGCCTCCACCTGGCAGTAGTTAGATGAGGGAATAGCTGCATTTTCTTTATTATGTAGAAACTTAATGCCTGTCTACTAACAATCTGTTTACAACATAAGCTTTTGTGGATGCCAAAACCAAGAGCCCTTGTGCTAGTCTCCAGGGCTGTTAAACACCTTTTGTTAACACAAATGCTACAATAAATTGCTTATCACTTTCGGTGTAAAATAAACGGAATATTACAAGAAAAATGAGTATTGGATTGTTTTCACTGAGTGAAAGTCTGTTTTGCAAATCTGGTTTAAGGCAATTGGTGGAAGCTCTATTGGCAAGAGACTTAAAATTAGGCCTTTTAAGAGGCTCTGCAGGGAACAGTCTTTTTCCTGCACAAGGAAAGGACTGGATGATGCAAGCGGTGCTGTCGTCCTCCTACAACTTCCTTCTATGAAGGTATGTTTTAGTGTCTTGTCACTTTTTTAGCAGGTTGAGATCCATTACACCAGGCCTTTTTTATCTGTCAAAGCTGTAAAAATCCCCGATGGATTTCTCTGCTGAGGAAATGGTAATAATTGCTTTTATATTTTTTTTTAGGAATACGTTGTGGTGAGGAAAATAATTAATGCGTTAGTAGCTCTTCACAGAGAAAGGAAACTCAGTTGATCTGTTTTTCACAACAAATTCTGTAGAAAAAATTGATGAACGTGAAAAATAAACAATTTAAAAAATGGTGCAACTAATGGATACAAGTATGGTTGCTGTGTAACTCCTTAAGCATGTGCCACACTTCCAGGGCTGAACTGGGTACTGTACTACTTTGTGCATTAGATGTGGACTAATTAACAATGTGTTTTCCCTTACAAGTAACACTTTGGAGAACCCTGAAAACTGTGCTTTGAAGTCTGTCTTTTGACTACAGTAAACACTTTCATCTGCATTGAGTATCCACAGAGAACTTTTATCAGGGACATAAAAAATAATGCTGAATTAGCCTACAAGTTTGTTTCACTTTTTTTGATTTAATTCATGTAGACTGACTGACTTCAATGTCTTGAAATTGACTTGAGAATAAAGGCACAATTTTTCTGTTAATCCATACTATGATACCTTTCAATCTCCGTGAGTGTCTCTTAAATTCTTCTAACTAAGTAATTCTGGTCATTCTGGAATTCACTCTGAATGTGAATCTGAAAAAAGAAAAAAGTGGCATGTTTTTGTGGTGTGTTTTTTTTTTTTTTTAAATCCTTACTGTTGTAATAATTGTAGGGCTGAAGATTTTAGACTTTTATTTGCAAAAAGTGATGAAAAATTCATGTTTACGTGTACATACATATCATGCGTACACATTGTCACAGTCAGACAATAATAATGACATTAAGGAAAACTAAATATTACAGGAAGTATTGGAAATAGTCCACGTGCCCTTCGTAAAATGAGTTAGTAAACTAAAAATAGCTTTCCTCATGCTGTGTGAAAACCAGCACCACCAATAAATATCAAAAAAAAGCCTTGTGGAGGGGATTGCAAGTAGTGTCAGGGAAAGAGGAGAGATGGAACAGGAGTTTGAGATGCTGCCTGTCACACAATACTAACCTTCCCACGCCTCTCGTTGCACTTATCTCTGAAACAGCTCGGGATTGCATCCTACCAAACTCTTTGTGCAGCTTCAGCCACAGAGGATGTTTTGAGGTAGCGATGAGGAAAAGCGCACAAGGACAAAATGATGTTGTTATTGGAAGGCAGGATTCCTGACCTGCACAAGGACGGTCGCACGTGTGGTATCCGTTGGTGTCTCTTCTGCCTAGCCCCGTTGCAGTGTAGGGGAGTGAGGGGTTGTGTGTGGTGAGCATCAAAGCTGTGCTTGCCTTACTGCCTGAAATAGCATCGACGTTTGGAAACATTGCGATGACTTGACTCTGCAGCCCCCCTGGCTGCCTCTGCAGCTGTTTTTACAGACTGCTTGATTTTGTGTTTTTAGTTAGTTTTGTAATTAGGACAAGCTTGATTTAGGAAAGCTTACAATGTTGAGCATAATATTTGGGTGAATGGGCTTATTGATTCATCCTGTGTGTTGCTAAGAATGTTTTTCTGACTTGGTAAATGTATCTTAGAAGCTGTAATATGTTTTGATGTAATGATAGTCAGAGAGGAGCAAATGGAGACAAGTATTAATAAAGTATGTTTTCTTCCTATGTTTTGTAGTAGCAGTGCTGCTTAGAACCATTAAAAACTTAAATGTCCCCTGTGGCTCAAGGGTTTGTGGACTTTGGCTTAGAGATCCATCCTCTGCTGTGTTGTATTTGAAAGCTGAGAAGTGAGGAATTGAGCTCTGTGTGTACTGAAACTTAACTGTTTAACAGAATTATAACATTTTAAATAAGATCTGGCATTTTTTACACATTCTATACTTCTATGTGATTAGATTTTTTTTAAAATATTCACTATTTTTAAGGAAGTAGTATCTATGAAATGACATGTGCAACTAGTACAGTATGTAAGGAATTCCCTGGCAGTGTTGCACATGTAGTTGAATGAAAGGATTCTCCATCTATTTGTTAGTGCTTGACCAAATGTGCATACACACGTGCTTTTAAAAATGTGTTGAAACATAACAAGTTCTGTTAAATTGTAGGCAGGCATCTCATTATGCTATGCAGAAACTGATTCACTGTGGCATTCCTACCTGGAGACTTCTTTTGCAAATCAGGTGCAAACAGAGCTTTCTTTTAGCTACAACTTCAACTTTTGTTATTCCTTAGGCTACCGGTACTCTGCTTCAGAGTTTTATAGAAACGTCTACAACTTACATATTGTAATAAAAATCCTACTGTATCTGTTGCTGCATATCTGCTCCCCTTCTGAATGCTCGTGTTCTCTTGCATGGGGTCTCTGCTGCGCAGCATCGCTCTGGATGAGGGATCAGCACTGACCCTCCCTTATCTTCTGTGCTGCTCTCCAGGCTCGGGTCTCTTGTTTCTTCTTTCGCAGAAACAAGAAGTGTGATCTGTCATTTGGGACAAGGGCTGATACAGCTACACAAATGGGAACGCTAATCCCTTCAAGAAGGCTAGCCTTTTAGGTATTCGGTTTGTCTATGGATTTGGTAATTGAAACATAAATAACATGCATGTGGCAAAAAAGTCCAGAGGTTTTGCTCTAGATCACTTTTTTCCCATCTATTACCTGGGCTACTGGGATCTAATTCCTGAAGAATATTGCTGGTTCTCCAGGGTTTCGCTCTCTTTGCTCATAAGTATCCATACACTCCTCTAGTAATTCTGTATTTCACTGTGACTGATATGGGGGGTGGGGGAAGGAGGTTTGTATCTCACTTTACGTGTTTTTCTCATTCTCTTGGACTTCACTGGGTAGCATAGAACTATAATTAGCAGCTGGTCTCTATTCTTCTGAAAGGCAAAGCTCATTCCTTGCATTTTTAAGTCCCTACAAAATGATCAGAAAAAGTTAGCTCTTGTTATTCCCAGCTGATTTTCACATGCTTATATATGGTGAATAATATCAGTGCATAGTAACAATCTGCTATCACCAGTCTGAAAGTATTTGGTCCTTCTGGAAAACAGATTCCATCCATGCATGACACTCGGTGGGCTACTTCTGTGAACTCTGAAAGTCCCAAACTGGTTATATTCCCAAAGCGGATGGCTCTCCCTTAAAAAACCCCAAAGACTTTGTAGAGCTATCTGCTGCCACTCTACAGTCTGAAATTCTTCTTCATCTCTGCCCAGTATAGATATAGTACTAAAAAATTCATGTTTTGCTTTCATTTCTCAGCTTCTTACCCTTTATTGAAAGGTTACAAACTCTTTCTGGAGACTCAGTACTGGATTAGGGTGAGTTTTGCCACTGCAGTGATACTGGAAAGATGACATCTTTATTTGTGGATGTAGTTGAATCTCCTTACTTAAGCAAAATTTTCTCCTCCTGTATGAGGAAGAAGGGAGAGCTATTTTTCTACTGCTTCACTTGCATCTCTGGCCATCCTGAAGCTAAAGACCAAGTGAGACTTCTTTTATGTTTTTGCAAGCAATCGCTTTATACCACATCACTGTGGTGGCAATATTTATATGAGGCTTTGAATGTAAGAGATGCTTCAGTTCTAGCAAGAGGAGTTGAATGTACTTTCCTTGAGCTTGAAATAACTGTTCCCAGTACAATGTGGGCCTCATATCCTGAACCTCTGTTGCAAAGTTGACTGGATTTGTTTTGACATACTTGGTGCAAAGCCAACTGCTTTGAAACAGGTGGTGCAAGTACTAATGTTATTTTGTTAGGGATGGTAATCTTCTAGTTTTCCTGTTTCCCAGCAAAACTTTGTACCACAGACCCCTTTAACACTGATGCTGCTTCTCCTGACCACCAGGCTAGTGTCTATTTGCTTTTGCATCTAAGTACACAAGATTACTCCTCTGGGGGAACCTTCTTTCAAGCCCAGTTTATCTGTGCCAGACAACTTTACTTTTTTTAGCCTGTCAACCAAGATTTCAGTATAGGGGGGCTTTGAATTATTTGCAGGCTTCCAAAAAAATAAATTTGAAGATGCTTATCTCCTAGCCACCTTACAATTCTTTATTAGTCTTTATTTAGGATGGATGTAGCTTACTGTAGTTTCTAAATTCCCACTTTTTTTTTAATTCCTCTGTGATCCTTTTTTCCGGTGTTCTAGATAATGCAGTGCTATTTTGCACCTGAATCTTTTTAGTAGCAAAGATGTGCCCTAGTTTGCCCAATCATTTAGATTAGGACTTTCCTTTTGTAGCAAGGCACTGGATATGTTTTCTGTAAGTCAGACATCTCTCTGGCCTTTGAAGTTAATTAAGCTTTTGCTTCACCCAGTGAGGTGGTAACTAACCATCTTATAGATGAGAACTCAGGTAAGTGTTATGTCTTTTTGGCTTTTGTTTGGGACGGTGCTGGTGTGCTTTCTGCCACCAAGCTGTCCTTTCTCTACCTTTCTGACTTCAGTTCTCTGCTGCCTCAGTTGTGCTGCTCCATGGTGCCCACTTGCTGAAGCACATGGTTTCCAGCTTTCTTAGGTATTTTACATCCCCCCTCCCCCACAGTGCTGGAGCATCTTTCACTTACGATCTTGCTGGCTACAAACTCTGGAGGTACTTTTCCCATCATAAGGCAGAACTGGGCATCTCCTCTGGGTCTCTTAGGCTTAATCTGCTCCTTAGCCACCTTCGTTCTTGCATTTGTAATAAACACTAATGTCACGTCTCTGTAAGAATAGATATTCTTTGCCTGTGAACTATTGGTGACTTACTCGTGTATTCATACACAATTTATCCTTTTAATAAACACCCTGAACGTGACAATTTAGTTTCTCATTTTAAAATATCAAACTGAGTCTCTAATAGTGTTTGTTTGCAAGAACTTCCATGAACATTATACAATGTCTGTCTAAAAATGCAAAACAAGAGTTTAGGAAGATTATTGAGATCTGGACACATGATGCATCATTTCTTTTCAAAGAGTGAGTGTATTTAAAAGTTTGTCATAGTGGAGATCCCCTAGAAGGGGGGTGTAGGATAAATGCGGCCACTGGTTTTTGCTGTCTCCATTCCACCTTCCTTGTGCTTGTGAAATTCAATAAGCTTTGTAAAAGCTGAAAGGGGCAGGTTCAAATTCTGAAAAATCTAGAAGATGCATAGAAAAAGTCTGACATGCATAGGAAACTGAAAAGATGGACATGAAAACAAGTAAATGTTAACATCTTGATGTCCTCTGGCTCAAAATTGAAAAGTAGTGCAAATAAGTTACCTCTTCAATGTTAGTAACCAAATGTCGGTGAAGTATCAACCAATGCATAGTGACAGGAATGGGAAAGGAAAAAAATACCGTTATGAGGTATGACTGAGGAAGAAGAGATGGCAGTTCAAAAACCTAATATCAGATGGAGCAATCAGAATGGATCCAGGCACACCACTTTGCTTAGTCTTTATACCATTTTCCTCTATCTGCTACAGAATACCAAATACTTGCATAGATGGACCTCTGGACAGACCTGGAATGACTGCTTAAATGTTTTTATGCTTATTTTGAATAGTGGCACATTAACCAAGTTTGAGATGCTATTTGGAGTCCTCTTCTGAGGATACCAAAGGTAGTGTTTTCTTCAAGGGATTCTCAGTAAAAGTGTTTGCATTTCTGATGGTGTGTATGTGAAGAATGTGGTTAAATAGCCTATTTGTTTCCCGACCGTCTCATCCTGTATTGTGCAGAAACGCGTAGAATGGGAACGTGCCTCAGGAGGTCAGTTCTTTACCACCTGTGCAGAAGGTGGCACTTTTTTTGAGTTACATTTATGTTCCCCTTCTAATGTGTATTTTTTTTATACTGCCTGTCTTTGCGTTACAACTGTTTTTCTATAGGTATTGGTCTGGGACTTGCCCATGCCTCTTCAGTCTGACTGTTCTTGGGTTGCTATCTGGATCTTCAAAAGAATCCATCCCAGTATCTTCTACAAAAGTTTACTTTGCCTTTTTGTCTTGTACCATCCTGCTCTATCTCCATTTATGACTATTTGTTCACTCAACCTTCCCACAGCTGTGAAGACATTTTGTCAAGGCTTTGTTTGTGGTCAATGACTTATTTTTCAAATGATGGTGTGGTTGCAGATGATTATATCTGCTTTTAATACATTACCAGGATACTGTAGTGCATAGTTGGTCTCTTGCTAAATTAGTAGAAGTCTTGGCTAAGGTCATACAGGCCCTGTAAATTAACTGATCATGTGCAAGTTTTAACCTATACTTATTTGTAGGGTCAATACTGATCTCACTTGAGATTTTTAGTAAATGATATGATTAGAATGCTGGTGTGCCAGAGTTGAGAAATGCAAAGGAGGTCTGCTGAACTTCCTTTCCCATCCTTGAGACCTTATGGGTAGATGATGACTGACTGCTGCACAACTATTGATAATGTTGTGGTGTAATACTCAGTCCCCCGCTAAGCAGCATTTGAAGTACCAGTTCCAAAGACAAAACATCAGATTCACTTTTCAGTATTACATCAGGAATGCTGGACACACTGGCAGCTCTTTCAGATCCTCTAGCTGCTGACTGCAAAAACTGGCTGATACCCTTCTTTCGCTCCCTGTGGCGCCCAAGTACCTCACAATCTTCATGCTGAAAGTTCCATTAAGGAGTTTCAGTTTTTCTCTTCTTGGAGCCCAGTCACTGCTAGATATCCTGGATTAGGACACAGACTGGTTGCTTCTTTCTCTGTTACACTGCATCTCAGTCTTTTTGGCAGATAAGACAAGTATGTGTGCTACTCTCTCTTCTAGCCCATCTGTTTGAGAACATCTTAATCCTTCTTAAGATCAAGGAAATTTCCTTTTCCATTGTTCATACAAAGCAGAGCACACCTGTTCTCCTTGGCACATTGTGCGCTGACTACTAGGACGATCTTACGCAGAAGTGACTTAATGCTATTTTCATCATCATTTGACGTGGACCCATTTTATCAGGTGTATCTGCTAATCTTTTCTCTCATGTAGCAGATCATCCCACCTATCACAGGTTCTGGGACAGAGGACGGGGTATGCAGGAGTTACAGGATACCTGAACGCTGGTGTGAAATAGGGAGGGAGGGTTTGGTCAGTGGATGGCATCTGCCGGGGCAAGACAGTCTCACATGTTTGCAGTGAGCAACCACACAAAGGCTGTGTCCTCTGGCCATACCGGTAGGCAGTCTTCTACTTTTCATATGGTTTTATACACTGTACTACCCACCCCCCCGTCCACAAAGGGTGCTGCGTCTTTTTATAAGTGTATTGCTTAACTACTTTAAATGAAACGGCTCTTTGCTATTTTTCTAAAGGCTCAAAGAAGGGTCTTATATGAACAGTGGTGTGAGAACTTTTTTTCTTTCTATTTATAGGTCTTCAGATTTTTTTCTTCTTACGTCATCCTCTCATTATCCCTGTAGTGATTTCAAAAGGCTGCAAAGATAGATTGGTAACAATCCTAATGAAGAGTGTTTAGTATAAAAGGGCCAGTACCATTTGAGCAAATTTGTGAGGATGGTGTTTGGGTCCTTTAAACAGCTTGCATTTCATGAGGCATCTGAGTGGCAGTGAAGGCAGCTGCAGATCCCACAAAGCAGTTAAAAATGACATGTGTGTAGAAGTGTGCGACTTGGGCTTTGCCCACCCAGTCTACTTGCACGTAGTAGATGTGCCTCTAACGCTGCCTTTAATTCAGTGTCCTGTAAGAACTTGAATGTGTAAGCTAAATATTAGAACAGCTGTGTTCAAAAATAGACAGTTTCTTCCCCCCGGTGTTGAACTTGACTTTTTTTTTGATGTGATCACAAGACTGCTGCTGCAGCAGGGGCTTAATGCTATTTACGTCGTCATTTGACATAGCAACATCTCTCAGGGGATTTTTAAACAATGCAGCTGTTGAGGAGAGATGAAGAGGTTGAGGGTGGGGAGAGGGAAGAGGAGGAGAAATAATTTCATCTGCCGTCAGGGCTATCGCAGAGGGGGGTGGGGAGGGGAGGGTCGGCAGCCAGCAAACCAGTGAGTTCAGTAGATTCATGATTCTGCATGAATGGACGGCAGGATCATGGGAGTCGCGGCGTTCCCTTGAATGGGAAGGAGCATCATGGGAATCTGGCTGCTTCTAATCTTTTTGTGAATGAGTCTTTTCCTTTAACATGGCACTGCTTTTATGAATGGCTCTGGGGGCAAAGTGCTGCAAAATCCTTCTCAAGCTGTATACAGGTTCCTTAAGGAACGCTAGGTTGGGAGTCAGGTGCGGTGAAACACAGATGCTGCGATGTTAAACTACTGTTCTGCTCTTTTGAAGTCCGAGAAAACATTGTACTGCTTTTAATTCAATGTAATTAATTTAGCTTGATGGAAGCAGAATTGTTTTTTATATGAAGTATTTTAATACTTGCTCTCTTCTATTTCAAAATGTAGTTGGCTTACATGCATTTTTCCTGTTCCGTTAAGGATAGAGATGACACCATATCAGAACAGTTTTGGAATGATGAAACTTGAAGTTCTGCTCTTCTTGTTCACCCACACGTTCCCTTTTCTATTTATGTTCAAAATACTAAATATTCAAAAAGTTTTATGGCACCAGAAATGAGAATGGAAACGGAGGGCAATAAAGAATTGTTTTGCTTGCTCTGAAGCAACTCATTTAGCATTTGGCTTAAACTGGAAAAAAGTGTTCTTGTCAAGTTGTACTTGAACACTGTCATGTATATGCGTTTTCCAATTTCTGCATTTTTTTGATTCTGTGCAAACCTGTATAATATGTTTTCTTGCCATCTTCATTGTCCCTTACAAACAAAATGTGCTGAATCATTTGCGAATTTATATTCTCACCAGAAGTAGCTTAATGTTCCAAACTTCTTGTGCAGGTTAGTTAAAATTCAAGGATTTCTACTGCAGAGGTGAAAATGCTAATGTGTAGTAGTACTAGCTACTTAAAAAATGTTTTGTAAAACCATAATAGCTGATGTATTCTTAATATCGGAATGGTCACTCAACTATTTAAAACGTAATGTTTAAAAAACTTTTTTTCTAGAGGAGAAGTACAAAGTGGAAACAAAAGTCATTGTGGCAGACTTTGAAGAGAGAGAAGATATTTACAGTAGAATCAGAGTGGGATTGGAAGGCCTGGAGATTGGTGTTTTAGGTTTGTATCCGATCTTTCTAAATCTTTTGTAGTGGTGTTTCGTCTTGACATGCCTACTAACTTTTACCCATATTGAAGTTTATTGAAATCAATTCACAAAAGCTAATATTTGCCTGACTAAAACTATGTTGCTGCATGCTCAACGTGTTTTTTAGCTTCCTGTTGATACACTACACGAGATGGTGCTTGCATGTGTGCCTACGTTCTAGGAATTGCGATGCTCATCGGATGTTTTGGATGTGTTATTTGGTGGCTGCTAAAGGCTCTTCAGCTTCTGACTGCATGCAGAGTGATCTGACCTAATGCCATCTTAGAAGCAAAGCAAGCTCCACTTAGATTCAGCTTAGCAGTAGAGTCCTGTGGGAGAACCGTAACTTTTAATTATAGAGCTGTTGAAATTTAATCATTACAATATAGCATCAAGTAACTGGCTCCTGCTTCCAAAGTTTTAAGCGTGTTCTGATCATGTTGGTAAGCTGCGGTTCTTTTGCGGGTAGCAACGCCATATGCCTGAGTATGGTTTGTGATATTGCAGGAGTGCAGGTGGTGTGGTAGTCCTGGAAAAAACAAGGCAATCCATCCAGTTACTTTGTTGAACGTAGAACTGAGGCGATTTCAAGAACGTGTTTTATCACGAGTTAAGAGGAGTTTAAACATAACTGCAGTTTACCTGAATCTTTTCTGAACAGTGGTGTAAAGGCAGTTTTTTATCAGTTTTCTGGTTCTTTCCTTAGAAGCACATAGACTTGTGGATATCCTATATTTCTATAGGACCAAATATGGAGATTAAGAACTTGTGATGGTTAAACATAAAGCATTAAATTTTAGAAAGTTGTATGGCTCAGACATCTACTGGTATATGTCATCTGATAAAGTACTTCTCACCACAAAATTCATTTTACTAACCTGAGGTGCAGTAATTGGACCTAGAACTGGTTTTTTTAAAAGCATATTTCAAAATAAATTTGTTACACATATGATGATACACCATGTGAACTTTGTTGCTAATAGATGAATCTTGTTGTACGATGTCTGCAAAAAATGCCCAAGAAAACAGTGTATATAGAACTTGATTGAAAAATAACATTAAAAGAGAAAGCCCAGAATGTTTCCTAATCCTTCTGACAAATTTGAGTACGTGCAACTCATGACATCCAGTGTCTAATGGCTCTAAAAAATCAAATCTATTGGAGCAACTGCAATGGCCAACAACGTGTTTTGTGTAAAGAGTAGTTGTGACAAAGCTGTGGATGCCTTGTTTCTTGTTTCTGAAGGAAATAAGTTCCAAAGAAATTTTGAAGATTAAAATTAACATCTGTTCTAATCTGTCCTGTCCAAATCAACTCAGGGAATGTAAGGCTTGCAAGCTGCCTATCACGTAGCAATTGCTGCAGAATAGTGTATTGCTTAAAATGTCTCAAAACACCAGCAAGCCTTTTATTGTGTGAGGTACATGTCCACACTGGAAGAGTTTTTATTATTTCTTAGGCTGTGATAAGGTTATGGTGATGCACAAACCCATGAAAATCTGACTCCTCTTTATAGTCTTGCTCAAAGTGGGCACTAAAGCAGTGCATATGTCTCAAATTTTGTGTAAGCTTATTACAGGGAAATGTTTGATGTTCCTCAAACAGAGCCTGGTTCTTGTTTTTACTTGCTTGAGTACCTTGACTAAAAACATGGTACAAATAGCAACTAAATGCTCTAGACTTGTCTGTTCTCTAGCTGAGTTCCTTTGCTTTTTTTTTTCTTGCAGCCATTGCCACTGCAGGTTTACAGAAATCTCTCTTCTAACTAACTAATCACTAGCGCTTTTAGTGGATCTCATTCTTGGGCTCATCAGATTACATGATATGTAGGGGTTTCACACACACACCCCCCCCCCAGATAGCTGTATTAACAGAAACCGTTGCCAGCGTGATTTTTCAACACAGATGATGGCTACTCCAGAAAGACTGTATCTTAATTTTTTTAATGGCAACTAATTTCATGGTTTAGTGCCTTATATTTTAAATTCTGTAGCTATGTTCTGGATTGCAACAAATGCTTTTACTGATCTGTGGTTTTTTCACATTTGTGTGAGGGAAGACATGGGTTTAAATGAGAACAGCCATAAGGGATGAATTCTGAGGTTCCAGTATATTTTCTTCTTTCAGGTCTCATCTGGAGCAGTCGGTATGAGAAGCGTTGGTAGCACAGCATAGTTACCAGTGATTGATGCTGATTATTTTTTAGCTTTATGCTTAGAGACACTGAAGTCTCCACGTATACTGCTCAAGATCGAGCTTCTGATTATATAGTTGCACAGAGTGTAACTAAAGTACTTACAGATTGAAATCCTTGTAAACTTCTTATTTGGAAGCTTCTTCTCACCCACGTACGAAGGCTAAAAGAGTTTGCATAATGTTTTGCTGTGTGTTCAAAACAGCGTCTGTCAGTGACTTCGAACATGTGCTAGCTACAGCAATACGTTAAACAAGCAGAGGTGGGAAATCTTTCTTTTGCTGTTCTTAAATCACTGTGATTCTCAGAAGGAGTTTGAGCTGGACAGTATCTTATTCTGTTATCCAGATTTCTCTAGGTAAAATATGCCTGTGCAAACTGAAAACTATTTTTTTTTAATGTTCTATTCCAAAGAATAGAACTGCGGCAAAGTATAATCTGGTAGAAAATGATTGCTGAAAGTGGGAGGGTACATATCTAGGACCAAGTCTGCAGTAAGGGGTGTGAATTTTGTGCAACTGTCTCTGTAGCATGAATCATATAAATATTCTAAATTTGGAGACAAGAACCAAGGTTAGCCCCAAAACCCTGCCACGGTTCATAGCCAAAATGCTTTCCAGAGAGACGTACTGAAAAATAGTTTATTTTAGGATGAAAAGAAGGAAAAAATCTGGCTCACTGCAAATAGCATGATTGGATCTCCTTCCTTTTTAAAACTTTTCTCTAAGTATAGCAAATATCTGCTGGGAATTTGCCAACTCCCTGTTCCCCTCAATTCTTATTTTTTTAAATGTTGTCTAAAAGTTAAAAATTTGAAACACAACATGACTAATGAACTAAGAGTTTCCATAAATACACAAAGATCTGGACTAAAAGAGCTGTCATTCGAGGGAATCTCTGAATGAAGTTTTTGCCAGAATCTCTCCTGTGTGTTTCCTGCATCCCTATTGATAGTTAAATTATCTTTCAGGTTGGATGTTAAAATGATAGCTTTTGGCACAGGTGTAGACGCTATTTTTTTTCTTTTTTTTTTTTAAAAAAAAGGGCATTGGTACCTTTTGACGGTGTTTCTTACCCCCCTGTAGACTCCTGCCCTGGAGGTGCACAGTGCTGTTGAGCATACATAGCCCTTTGGGATTCTCTGGGGTGTAAGACACTATATAAGTGTAAAATGTTGCCACAGCAACCAAATGTCACACGATTCACTTGCGTAAGATGAACAACAGATACTTAGGAAACAGAGATCCCATTTGCTTGCTTTTTTTTCTGTCTCCATATCAATGTGCTTTATTAAGTTTGAGGCAACTGAAGCCACAGAGCAGCATTGTTTTCTAAAGGTATCAGAAGTTTTGGGATTCAAGAATGGATGTTGGTTTCATGGCTGAAAATAAAACCTTGTCAGTCTGCAGTGTTGGGGGGGGGGGGAAGGTTTAAGTAATTAATACGTTCTCTCGGTTAATTTTAAATGCTGCCAACGGGAAAGATTGTGCAGATGTGGGGGTGACAGGGAGAACGGTTCGCCGCGATGAATCTCCGTGTAACGAGTCCTTGACTACGCAGCGAAAGCAAACCAGAAACCCTTTCTAAAGGCAGATAATCTCCGTCGAAAACGCAGGCTGCTCGGTGCCGGGAGCTCGCCCTGACAGCGATGCCTCCCGCCCCGAGCCGGCGGAGCGCTGCGGGCGGCGGTCGCTGCCTGGGCTCCTGCTGCCACCTGCCGCCCGATCCCCGGGCCGCGCCGATCCGCTCCGCTCCGCTCTGCTCCGCTCCGCTCCGCTCCCCGGGCCGCGGCGGGGCACGGCAACCGGCGTGCCTGCCGCTTCCCTGCGCGGGAATCCCGGGCTGACTGCGTGTCCCCAAGCAGTTGCTGACCTCGGGACACCCAGGGAAAGGAGCGACTGGCCGGGGAAGTATTGGGAGACTTGCCAGAAGATATATTTTTTAAAAATCTTATTTCACTTTATTAAAAAAAAAAAAAAGTTAAACAGTTCCACTTAATGTCTTGCCAGGCACTGAGAGGTTTTCTTTGGCTTCAAACTCCATTTCCGCAGGGTTGCAGAACTCCACGTTGCAGCGATGTCGCTCGTACGCTTGCATGGTGTGCGCTGATATTTCTAAAAGAGGAAACCTTCCCCTGCGCTGTGAAAGGCGGTGGGAGATGGGTACAACGTGCTAAATATGTCAGCTTTTAAACAATTGGAGAATTAACATTTACACATTTAAAATAGCTTGCATATTCACTCTCGTGTTCCACTTGTGTGTGTACAAGTATAGCCAAATTTCCTTGACTGTAAAATAAAGGGGTTAGAATGTTTTAAATGCAACATTTGAAGAGTATTGCTTGAAATTTGTCATTAATCGGAGCATGAGAAATCAGATGGCATCCAAACAATCTAATTAAAACTTCATGCTTTCATTTCAGTTAACAATGTGGGAACTTCATACGTTTATCCCGAGTATTTTCTTGATGTTCCAGACCTGGATAAGGTAAGTGCTTCTGTGGTGCCTTCTCATTGTTAGTGCTAAATGCTTAGTGGATATGACAAAAGTATTTAGGGTTGGTTAAGGTACCCACATATAACAAGGTTTTCAGATTAGAATTAAGGGTTCAAAAAGCTGAGAGAGATACATAAGCAACATAGCACAATTCAGATGATGGCAGTCTTAGGTCTTTTGTTATGTTTTTTTACATACTCTCCCCTGCTTCTTAGTTTTATATTTCCATTTCACACAGATGCTCTGGGGTCAATACCTGAAATCCACTCCTTTCCATGGTCTCATCTGGCTGCTGTTCATGAGCTGCTTTAGCTGGGGGGGGGGGCTGGTTCTTAAGTGACTGTAGGGAAGCAAGCAACTTCATGAATGGAAGCTGCATATTCCATAACACTGTAATGAAACTTAAATATGACCGTTTCAGTTTGTAACGTAGGGACTGCTTATGGGTTTAAGCTGAAGGAGGGTTGATTTAGATTAGATGTTAGAAAGAAATTCTTTACTGTTAGAGTGGTGAGGCCCTGGAACAGGTTGCCCAGAGAGGTTTTGGATGCCCCATCCCTGGAAGTGTTTAAGACCAGGTTGGATGGGGCTTTGGGCAATGTGGTCTAGTGGAGGGTGTCCCTGCCCGCAGCAGGGGGGTTGGAACTAGATGATCTTTGAAGTACCTTCCAACCCAAACCATTCTGTGATTCTATGACAATCTTGGTTGCGTTGGGTACACTGAAAACTCTGATTATAAACAATTTCACTGGTGCATGATTTTGTTTCCAAAACCCCTGTAGCTCACTGTGGTTTCATGTTTTCTGCTTAGGCATTGATAAATGTATCTGGTTTTTTGTTCACCTTCAAATAAGCTTCATAATATTTAACAAAAATCCCCATTTTCTTACCTGATGAATAAATTTTAAGTCACCGAAACAGTTACGAAATGAAAAGCAAAATACAGACATTAATTTATGAACATGTCTAAAATATCAGAATTTATTAAATTCATAAATATTGCAAATAGTCTTAGGAAATACAGTGTCCATGTGATACATCTGTATTGTTCTTTGCTAGTACGAGTCCCTAATCAGAGAGAAAATGTGACCAAGAGCAATTCACAGACTGCTTTGAAAGTCTGTCACTGTTTCTGATACCTAAGCAGGAAGGCAAGGAGCAAAGGTGGATGTTTTTAAATGTGAGGTTTAATTTATCCTGGCACTTAAACCCAGAGGGTGTGTACATATTGATCAATAACTTAGAACACAACCCCAAACTTTGTTTTCTTGCAGACAATCAACAGAATGATCAACATTAACATCATAGCTGTCTGTAAGGTAAGTGCTCTGTTACCAACGCTTGTTCTTGATATCTTAATTCAAAACTAGTAAACAATTAAAATTCAGTTGTCTGAAGCAATTACTTTCACCATTTGGATCACAAGTTCATTTTTCATCTTAGAGTAACCCAGAGGTTATGATTGTCGTATCAGACTCTTCTGATTGTTGTGTGAAATATAATTTATTGCAAAGATACCTATTAGCTTTTTGGAAGAGCAAGGTATGTTCACAAAACAGCACTTCATGCTTCTTCATACGTGTTGTTTTAGTCCTTGTAAATTGTTCATTCTTCTCCCCCTGTATCTGTGTGTTTTGGGTGGGCAGCCCTCATCTCTGCACATCTAAGGTTTTTGTACACTGTAGTGAGAAGACACGTAAATATCTTCTGTGAAATACATGAGCAAGAAGGAAGACCAAGTTCAAAGAAGTGTGCATTAACTTTTGAAGTATTTACCTTCCCTTTTAGATATTTAAACTGAAATTTTTATTGGGAAGAAATCAACCTAAGTTGATCAGGCTAAAACATATGGCTGTTGCCTTGTTTACTAACGTGACACCCATGGAAAGATCAGATTTTCATTGTAGTATTTCAAAGCTTAAAAGGGGCAGAGGGAATAGCAGTTGCTTACGTGACACAGGGAGTCAGTTAGTGTATTACCAGAGGGGGCTGAAGAAACTCCTTGTGATTATTTGCTGCTGAACCTTAACTTTCTCTTCCTATGCATAACAAAACTTGCATCTCCAGTAGTAGAGAGTTAAGTGTTTGCCTCAAAGCCAAAATAGTAGGTGTTTCAAAGCTGGCTCAAAAGCCTTGACTTTCTTGCAGCTGTTCTGATTAGGTCAAGTACTAAATTAATCTAGTGCACTGCTCTTGGGGAGTCTGAGCTGTAAGTGTTTTGCTTCCATGTGAAGAGGCACAGGACCTCTCAAAACAATGCTTCTGTAAGATTTTCCTCACCTTATTAAAACGTAGACAAACAATGAAAATGCAACCCTTGTGTGACTGAATGGGATTGTTAATGTCAGTTTGCTGCTGCTAACTCTCACTTTTGTGTGATTTAGCATCTTAGAACTACCTGTTGCAAGTGAGAAATGTTACAACAGTGGATCTTCAGTAACTTTTCACCTTGAAAATGACTGCTAACCTGACAACAATTTTAGTTGTCTAAGGATTGTGGCCCATGGTGTTTTGTTGCACTACTGCAAAATTTTTGTCAGAGAAGTCAGTTACTAATGGGCACCTTTGAAAGCTTCTCTTATGGAAGTCATCTAGCAGACTTTTTTTAATGTTAGCACGACTACCCCAGGTATAAATGTGAAGAAGTAATGCATAGACCTCTTAGCTAGAGATTAGCGTAATCAGAATGCCTCTGCTAAGGTGTGACATCTGTGCTGTGCCAGCAGAGGGAGTGCAGTATTCAGTGATTAAAGAATTTGGGGTGTCAGTCTTCCTGCAAGCATTTTGCTAGAATAGAAAAGTTATAGATGAACTACTTTAATATGTATTTCTGAAGATGGTAGGCTAGAATAATCATTGAGGTCTGCTTTACTGGCTATGTACCTAAAATTCCAGAGATGCAGCCAGATTATATCGGTTTCCAGAATTAAGTAGCACTGGTTTGTGGCTTGAGTCTTCGTGTTTATGATCAGTGGCGTTCAACCATTTAAGTTAATGAAATTGTCATACAGGTTCTTGTAAAATTTGCATTGTCTGCCTCTTTGCATTCTAACGTGGTTATCTTCACACGTATAAAAACTTACTGGGTATCTGCTTGCTGTGTGTTAATAGTGTTTTTTCCTTCTGTTTGAAAACTTTTTTTCTTGACCGTGAAAAGCTCCTGCTACTGGGTATAATCAGAGTTTGAGCATAAGCTTCCAGGCTTGAAAGTGTTTCATCCTGCATGAGCCTGTTGTGTAATTAAACAGTAGGCATGCCAGATGCTTACTGTTTTGGGAAGAGGAGCACATTAGAGATATGTACCATCTGTAAGCCATTTTTTCAGGAGAACCCATAGAACTAGAGAATCATGACAGGGAAAAAATAATTTTAAGAAAAGTCTGTATGTCCTTTCTCTTAGATGTTTGGGATGTAATCTGTGAACATGTTGTTTAATGTTTTAGGTTGATTTAATCTCTAATCCAGGGGTATAAGTGTGTTTTAAAGAAAATTTAAAAATCTCCCTTCTTGCCCAATTAAAAGTTTGGGATGGAAGGGAGCACTGGGTTCTTCAGCAAGGAGATTAAGGCCTGCTGAAGAAGTAAAGGTACAGGAGAGGCAAAGCAGGTTTTGCTGGTACCTGTTCAGGCTCTGCTCAGAGTTATCTCCAGATCCTCATCAGAAGTGTTGCATAAATTGTCTATTGTTATGTTCTGGAACACTGCCACCCACTTCCTTGCCTTTGGGACCAAACTTCCTCAGTGCTTAAAAGATAATGATATCCCCTGTCTTCTCAGTAACCTGCACCATGTCCTATCAGCAACACCTCTGTTGGACACCATAACTCTTCTGGCACACACGTCAAATACTTCCACTTCAGTTCTGGCTGAAACACTCCTTAGGCTTGAAGTGGGAAAGTCAAGATATTCAGCACAGTTTGATTCTGCAGAAACGTTAAGGTCTGCTTTGTAGCCACAAGTGTAAGCATTTTTGAAGGATAATGCTCATTCCTTACCTTTTGACTTTTCTTCTTCTTTGTTGAGCAGCTCATTGGATTTCCTGGGGGGGGGGGTGGGTATACATCATGTAGAGGGGGTTGTTGTGGTTTAACCCAAGCCAGCAACTAAGCACCACACAGCTGCTTACTCACTTTCCCCTGGTGGGATAGGGGGGAGAATGGGAGGGGTAAAAGCGACAAAACTCGTGGGTTGAGATGAAGACAGTTTAATAGGAAAAGCAAAAGCCATGTGTGCAAGCAAAGAATTCATTCACTACTTCCCATTGGCAGTCAGGTGTTCAGCCATCTCCAGGAAAGCAGGGCTCCCTCACATGTAATTGTTACTTGGGAAGACAAACGCCATCACTCTGAACGTCTGTCCCCGCCTTCCTCCTCCTTCCCCCAGCTTTATATGCTGAGCATGATGTCATATGGTATAGAATATCCCTTTGGTCAGTTGAGGTCAGCTGTCCCGGCTATGTCCCCTCCCAACTTCTTGTGCACCCCCAGCCTACTCACTGGTGGGGTGGTGTGAGAAGCAGAAAAGGCCTTGGCTCTGTGTCAGCTCTGCTCAACGATGACAAAAACACTTCTATATTATCAACACTGTTTCCAGTACAGCTCCAAAACACAGCCCCATACTAGCTACTATGAAGAAAATTTACTCTATCCCAGCCAAAACCAGCCCAGAGGTACAATGAGAGATAAGACCCCATCTTTACCTCACAGGATAAATTATCAACCTAGTTGGTTCTGTCATACTTTTCCCAAACATAGATAATCTAATACTATGAAATTTCCCCTAATGTTTGAGAACTTGTTTCCTATCAGAGCTTTTAAAGATGTTTCTTTCCCAAATCCTATTCTGTGCTGTCTGCTCCCATCACGTCCTTAGAGCACTGATGGATTAGGTTGCCACGAACCCCACGGTGTTGCAGTTTTGGGGCTGGATCAGTTTGGTGTGAAGTGGTGCGATTACTGTGATCTGCCTTCAAATTACCCTGTACACCACTGAAGACAAGCTATGTAAAACTGTTGTAAAACATGTTGGAAATCTCACATCTTGTAAAATACTAGTTAAAAAACCTAGCCAAACACCACCCTGCGCCCCCAACCACAGTAGGTTTTTTTAAGCTCTCTTGGAAATGTCACAGTTTTATGGTGATGTGCAGTGCAGGATTTACTCTGTTCTTCATATGTTACACAAAACAAGAAGTGCCTTGGGTCTTGGTGATGCCATAAACAGAATGAAGAATTTTTGTTTGCGATACTTTCTCAGGAAAGCTGGAGACTTAATGCAGCCTTATACAAGGATTGAGCTGACAGATAAATGAGGAAGACAACAGGGTAGTATGTGAAGTTTCATGGTTCCTGTCATAATCTCATCTCAAGCTTCTGGGGGGATTTAAAAAAGCAGAACTTTTCTTTAGTGATTGTTGGTGGCAGTTCAGGTAATGTGGGTTTGTATTGTAATTTTTTCATGTCTCGTCACATTTTGAGACACAAACTAAAAATTTCTGACATTGAATAAAACACCGGTCAAAACTCCGAGTTTTTTTTCACTAACCAGCAAGTTTTGAAGAACAAAAATTATAGTTGTTCAGTATAGTTTTCATCTATAGTTTCTTTGTATCAACTGCATAGTCTTGTGTCGATTCACCTTTGTATGCTACAGCCTTTGATTTCACCTGGAAAAACAGTTAAACTTGATTTGGCTGTTGGATTAATGTCCTGAAAGCCAAGGATACCAGACTTGCTGTCCAGTGGAAAAAAAACAGGTAGGCAATGAGCATAGAGAATAGTTTCACATACTTTAGGGAGCCCTTCTTTCTTCTTTGGAAGCTGCAAGAGATACTTGGTATGTGAGGAACAGCAAGTAATTTTATTTCTGTTTGCAGCATTGCAATATGCTAATTGCCTTGGGAGTGAGGCATAACTTGTGTTCTCTGGAAAAATGAGTAGGACTAAATAGTTGAGGGAGTACTGGCTTAGCAGTTGATTAAGCAAGGAACTGAATTGGTTTGCAAGCTATTATGTTGTGGGGGAATATAAATTTTAGGCTTGCAGGGCAGGTTTTGGGTGGAAATTGGCATTAACAGAGGAGAAGGGAGAGTAAATTACGTATATGTACATGCCTTTGTGTCTGTGCTAATCTTCGCCCTGATCACCTTACTTGTGTTTTATACTGAGTGTCAAATACAAAGGGATAATAGACCTACAAGATCGAGGATTTTTATCATCACTGTATTTGAGAAGCTTATAATTTGCTTAAGACTTCAAAATAAATAAATACTCTTGTGTTGAACTGTGAGATCTACTGTTAGCTGCCCTCTTAATGGAGGAGGAGCGAGAGCTGAATTATACCAGGTTGTGAATCCCGGGCAGGACAAAGGAACAACTTCTACCTACAAAGTCTGAAACTGTGAGTTTAGGAAAAAGAACCCAACAACAAAACCCACAAATGATATAAAATTAAAAGGAGGAGAAGCAGCTAGCATATTTGAGAAAGAGGGGAAATAATCTTTTGCAGATCTGTGTGTAGTAAGAAGAAAAGCCTGGTGAGCAATAATCCTGGAAGACAGTAGGAAATGATGTATCTCCCACGAGTGTTCAGATGGGCTAGTGCAGCCTAATACTGTGTCTGTAAAGGTACCTTCTGAGAAATCAGATGATAGTTGCTTGTGCCCTGCTAGACCCCATGTGAATTTTTGTATTTGTTGTGTATTGGAGAGGATCACAATAAGTGGAACATGAGAGAAGAGATCACTCTGTGTGTGTGTGTGTATTCCAGTCTAGTCAAGAGGTTTCTTTACACTTATATTCCAAGTCATAATCAAAGGGGGGATGACAATTTAGCCAAGTACATAATATAAGTTTGAGAGGGACGGTTGCCAATGATCGGAAGAGGAGCAAGTGTTCTGTGAAGGTGGTCATGAATGTCATTCAGATGGTCCAGAGTGAATGCTGTGGTTTCCCACCTTGCTGACTTTGAACCCGAGAGCATGATACACAGGAAGCTGGAACAAGGGGAAAGTAGTTGTGATAAATACTTTTCAGTCAGGGACAGTCAGGGAAGCACTTGGGATTTTTTTTTTTAAAAGTACAGGTAACTTGGGGAAACTTAGGAAATCCCAGAGTTCTGTAGCTTTTTGTAGATTTGGGATTGAGACAAATACATATTCCGCATCTTGAAAGCAAAAGTTCAGCCTTATTATTTGAGTAGTCTTTTTCCTATGTAAAGGGCAGAGGGAAGATGTTTATTTTGAGGGCTTTCCCTTGCAAACTGGACTCCAAAAGTTTGTGGTTCTAAATAGGGAAAACTTTCTTTTCTAAAACTGTTGCTCAAAGTCAGTGACCACGAACAGGGCTTGCAGCATGTTCTGTTCATAGTTCCCTTTGTATGTCCCGTGCCCCTTTCCAGTTACTGTGTGATTTTTCTGTTTAATTGTCATCAGGTTTACTTGCCAGATTTTACAAATATAAATAATTCTTGTTCAGTTTGGGGTATGAGCTGCATTAGGAAGATTCTGTTTCAAAAGAGACACATTAAAAAAACTTAATAGTAGACACAGACTAGGTTTTACGATCAATTTAACTACCAGTGCATGACTACAGTTCCTTAGTTCTTTCAACGTAACGTCCGTGGGTGAGCGTTGCACCGGCACGGTGTCAGTGAACTATTTGTTAAACACATAGGGCATTTGTGAACTTGTGTGAATCCTCTGCCTGGGCGCTATGAATTATCTTACGGTAACAATGATGTTTTTGTACATGAGTGGGTGCACCACAGGGAACTGCTGACTTTAAAAAAGTTGCTTTGCTTTGAGTTGTTATAATTTCACCCCAGATTCGTGAATGAGATCTGAAGGAAGCTGCTTAGCTGCGTAACGAAGTAGAAAACTTGTCCAAGTTCTCTAGCTTTCATCCTTTGTTGTACTTGCATAGGCTTAATTACAGATCATTATACCTTTTGGAAGTGGAAGAGAGTGACTCGTAGTCATAACATCATGCCATAGAATGATTTGTCTCTAAATATACAACTATGGCATTAGATTTCTGGCTTTGTATAACAATTGTGTGGCTCATAAGATGTGAAAGATGACTTTGAATATTTACCTCTGCTTTTCTTACTTTATTTTAGCAGTCTGAGTGAGTATCACTTGAAAGGTATTCAGAACTTTAGAAATAATAATTATTTCCCTAAACTCTGCTCCTGAGCTATTGCTTAGATCAGAGTGAGAAAAGACTGCAACTCGGTGATCATTAAGAATGGGACTTGGGTTTTTTTCTGAAGAAAAACCACTGGAAATACATGATTATAATTTCTAACTATTTGTTAGTCCTCTAATAGGAGCTTTTGAGTGTAGCACCTGTTTTAGATCATAAATCTAGCCATATGGCTGTGTGTTTCTGTATCTGCAAGGAGGAATCTCTGCTTCTTTAGACTAAAAGTGGTGTTCCTTTTTCCAAAATTAGGAGGTAGAAGATGGATCTAGTGAGGAAGAGTGGACAATACAACCAGTGCTTACCAGGCATGTAATAAATGCAGTTGCAGATGAATGGACATCAAGAAATGATAGCTGCCTGTTAAAAAAAAAAAAAAAAATTGAAATGGTCTGTAATGAATCTCTACCTTAAGTTAGCCATTTGCTGTGAGCATCCTGGAACACAGGAGCTGGAGGGTTAGGTGTGAAAAAGTTGACTTAAAAATAATGCAGCCCTCCAAACCAAAGGAACTATACCCCAAATGCTATGATAGCATTATGTGTGTATGTGAAATCCATTGAAAAACAAACAAGCAAAAACCCCTCTATTACTACTACTACTTCTTCGTGGTTGTGTGCTAAACATAACTTTTTGCCAGACTATATAAAATATAAAAGATGAACAACTTCTGATGTCGAGAAGACTGTCCTGAGCAAATTTCTCAGATGTGCACACACACATTCTCACTTGCTCTAATGCAAACTTCGAAAAAGAAAAACCAGTTTGCTTTGGATGAGCTGGCAGTTTTCACATAGTGTCTGGCTACTTGTCTGACATTACCCGAGCCTTCAGAGTTTTGGGAACGTTCACGTTTTTAACTGCAGCACTGGTATTTCTGTGGAAAGTAGTATTCATTCAGAAAAATGATTGTGTGAAGGAAACCTAAGTGAGTTCAGTAACTAACTGAAGGCACTCTTCTTAGGATAGTTCCCAACCTC
Source organism: Balearica regulorum gibbericeps (assembly GCF_011004875.1). Lineage (NCBI taxonomy): Eukaryota > Metazoa > Chordata > Aves > Gruiformes > Gruidae > Balearica > Balearica regulorum. The sequence continues at coordinate 46,050,600 of NC_046188.1, read as the reverse complement.
TCCTTTAGGTTTCCTGACACTTTCTTCCTTTATTAGATTGCCTTCAGAGAAAGAAACACTACCATAGAGTTCTCTGGCATCCTACATGCTAATTCCTGTAGACTCAGACTTGCAATGCTTTGGCATTTATGAAATACACCCCATTACAGAACTGCCTATCTCTAAGATCTAGCTAAAGTTTGTATTCTTTATCTGGGAGATATTAAATTCTAGATGTTTGTTGTTGAACTGCCTTTTTCATAATGGCATGTCTGAGATTATAGGTATTGCAGACAAGAGTGTTAACCAGTTTGGCTATTTTGGATAAAGATCGTGCAAGCACATATAGACACTGTTACTAGTGGCAAAACTACATTTCTGCTATAGATTGGTTTATTTGCATTAATGCTGGGAATATTTTATGTGTGTGTACAGTGTATAAATTTGCCAGACCCAAATACGGCTGCAGAATGCCCTGCCAGCATTTTTCCAATAGTGCCCTTGTGCTGCTGGAACAGTCTGAGTGTGGACTTGGCTGGGTGAGGTGAGACTGACTCAGAGACCTGCCTTCTGTTACTTTAATTGTTTAAAAAAAAAAAAAGAAGAAAGTATTTTTTCTGTACATAAAGATCCTGAATATTCATATAGGTCTTTTCACACATCACAAGATATAAAAATACAGATAGGAAAACCAATTTTGCTCTATTTCACAGATTTTTGAAATTCCCTCAATATATTAATGTTAGTGGAAACAAATGGAAGTGGTGATGAGTATGAAAGCCAGTTTTGCCATCTGTTTTTCTGGGGGAGGTGTGGTGTGTGTAAGTTGCTTGCCTATCCAGCTGAACTTTAGAAGCAGACTATTTAATACAGCCAGTGGTGAGAGACTTCTTGATTTCTACCTGAATTGTGTACCTGTTGTTATATCTCAGCTGTCAATGGCTTCATAGTTTTTTAATTTATACAAGTCAATTATTATAGCATGTTTTTCTGTGCCCTCGTTTGGATATCGGTAGTAACCAGCAGGTTCGTGATAGGCTGTTAGAGCTGCTTGATGGGTTGGAATTTGGATTTAGACCGTGAATGTATTTGTGGATTTATGACAGTTTCAAACGTGGGGTCCCCTCTGCACTACAACGGGAGATCCTGCACAGGTTTTTCAGACCATTTATGGGTTGCCTAAGGGAAGGCAATTTCAGTCCACGTCCATGTGTCAATCTGTGGAGGTGATGTGCAGCCTTCAGAGGCAAGAAGCAGTATGCTGCTTTTTGCCAAGGGATCTGCGGGAGAGATCATAAAGCTTGCACCAGCTAAAAGATCTGCCGGTCTTGAACTAGTCTTAAAATCAACCTGAATCATTCTTTATCCTTTAACATTAAAATAAATAGCTGTTTCCATATCTCTTCTGAAACATTAGTGTATGAAAAAGCTCATGTATACTTGGACTTAATGTTAGAGGGTTTTTTGAAGTTGCATCAGCTCTGTTTAGCTTGGTGATGTTTACCAACTCTGAATACTTAGTTTGACTTCTGGGGCAGTGCTGAGTGTTAAATATGTCACCAGCCGACTTCATGAAGGTAAAGTCTGTTCAACCCCTGCCTGCACAGTCCCTTGTCGAAGCTGTCATGCCGCATGGCTGATGGCAGAATCTATTCTAAGTGAGAAATGCCAATAAAATATAAAACATAGCCCTTCTCTACCATTTTCTTTGTGTGTCAACTGCGATCAACTGAAATTTTGTTTTCTTTTGTGATTTTTTTTCTCCTTTATACCTGAAAGGGTATGTTTTATAATTTAAAAATAAAACCAAAAAACCCCAAACAAAACCCAAACCCAGATTCAGCCATATGTCTGGGCTAACACAGTGGTGACAGTAATATGAATAGCAATAACATTTGTTTCTTTGTAATAAAAGTGCTTACAGATGTTTTGTGCTCCTGTATATGCCGATTTCTTTTGTGTGTGTGTTTTTCTCTCATACTACTCAAATGTTTCATGATTTAAGCTATCAGGGTAATTTGGTATCAGTGGGAGTACCACTAAATTTTGGTGCCATTAGTATTTTATACCCCCTCCTCACTGTGTTCTCAAGAACTTTGTTGGAACACCTTTTGAAGATGTGAAAAGTGGTAACAATTTACATTTCTTGTCTGATCTGTCCTTGGTGTCAGTGATGTGACGTTTATTAACAGGGTTGGTTGAGGGCGGGGTAGTATTTGGCACAAGCTGAACTTTGACATTATTTCTTAAAGGCAGAAATTTTGGACTTAAATCCTATTTTAGGACGATAGTAAATAGCTGGAGGAAAATTAACTATTTTGCACTAATTAAATTTGTCTAAGTTTGGATCAATGTTTGATTTGTGTCCCTTGTCAGAGCTGCTCTGTCTGCAACTGGGAAGCTCGTTTTAGGATTACTGCTCTGGAGCATCCTTCAGCCAGGTTGTAAATAGTTTGCTCAGGGTCATAAGGAAGGCAGGAGCTCCCAGAGCAGTGAGGAGGTTTGCCAGGCTACGTTCCATGTGGGGGTGTAAGTTCTTCAGTGTGAAAACATCTGCGTCATCTGCAAAAAATGTCTGGTGGTCTTAAAAGGTTTTCTGTATGTAATATAATATAGGAAACTTATCTTCACTAGTTTTGTCCAGTGTTTTTGCTGCTCTACAATTTATTTTTAACTTAAAATCAGCAGTTCAGTAAGCCTAGCTAAATGCATTGGATATTGTCTTGAGTCTTGGCATAGGTGGTAAATTCAGTCAGTCTTGAGGAAGACAGATGCCTTTTGTGGGGAGAGAAAGATCATACGCATACTGTAGTACTCTGGTGTTTTAATGTTCTTTAGAGGCCACGGATGCTGCAGAGCAGTGAAGACTTTTTTTTTTTTATTCACTCTTAATTGTACTTATGCTGCTAGCTGGATGGGTTCACCAGATTCAGTGCACACACTACTTGACAGAGCCGGGTTATCCAGGTAGAATAAAAATAAACTGCCTACGCAAAGTATGGTCTCTGCTTCCCTGAGCCTTGGTTGGGGTGGAGGGGGTGGCAGCTGCTTCTGGGAGGAAGGGAGGCTTCCCTTGGTCTCTGGCTGTCTGGTGTCTGCTTTCCCAGCCATCGTGAATGTTTTCTTTTTGCAGATGACACGATTGGTGCTGCCCGGCATGCTGGAAAGGTGAGTCACACTAACACTATCCAGACAAAGTCATCATTATTTATAGGGGAGAATCCTTTCTTGAAAAATTCATTACTGTGACTAATCAGCCTAGTCTCCATGTTTTAATGGCAGAGTAATGCTGGGTGAGTCACACTGATGGTGCATGAATCATCAGACGGTGGAAGCCTTTTCCACTCGATTCCCTTTTTATTTTTCCTCTCCCTTCTCCACTGTTGTGGTGATTCCTTTTAGAACAGAATTAAAAAGCCCGTCTGACTCATCAGCACTAACTCAACAACCCGCTATTCTGAGGGGGTGGTTACAGTTCCTGGGAATAACCTTCTTAAGGCTATTTCTCTAAGTCATTGTAAGTAAAATGGATGCAAAGAATATGTTCTCATTATACAGTAGGAGGTATATTGAGGAAACTCTGTGATCGTTTGGAAAAGTAGAATTGGAGACCAGCTCTTTAAAATAAGAGTTAATGCACACACTGTCGCCATGGAAGACGTGTACTGACTTCCTAGCTAGCTCCCAGGTGAAACTAAAAGGTGCGCAGTTTCCTTGTAGTCTCTCCAGGCTGTTTTCTAGCTGATGTTGACTGTCCCAGGCTGTTTGCCGTCTCTGTTGCGGTGCTAACCCCAACTTGCTGGGGGTTGTCCTAGGTCAGGGCTGAACTATGCTTGCAATACTGAGGAAAGCTGTGTAGAACCATGCATGACAGTCACCATGGTATTGCCTCCAAACAAATACTGTAGGAGGAACATATATATGGGGCAAACCTCCAAATCCGACAAAAAAAATTGGTATTTCTTGTATCATCCCACTATCTGGGAGTCTTCATTGCAGATCAGGATTCAATTATTTGAGTGTTGCACAGATGCAGAGCAAATGTTTCACATCTAAAACAAAGTTTATTCATAAGTACAAACTGTCAGAGCTGGTGGCCAGTATGGGTGTCAGTGTCTAGCACATCAGAGTAATGGTGAGCTTAGATTTTTAGTTAAACAATTAGGAGATAAGGAATTTACTTCATGTAGAGAATTTTGAATTAGAAAAGAAGACCCAAGACAGAGCTCTGGGGTGGGGGTGTAATATTTTCCAATAAAGCTGGAGGATGAGGATTATAGTACAGTGGTGGTACCTGCTCGGGGTTTTAAGTCAAAAGCTACTCCTTGCCCGTGTACTATTATTGATAGATAAGGGACCTGCCTTTTGTGAAACCACCCCCCAATATGACTACAGCCATTCTGCTTTCTAAGGATCTAATGTTGTTTTGTTACCAATTTTTGGAATTTTGAACCTCTAACAATTTCTTGCCTCAGTTTCTTCTTTGTCTAAAGAAATGTCATAGATATCCATTTGGCAGAGTTGATTTCTTAGCTTCTTAGGACAGAGTGATGTATATTCTACTTATAGAATACCCTGTGTATGTTTTTCTGTTACTTAACCTGAGTAAGATGATTTGAACGAAAGGCAGCAAACCAGGACCCTGCTGACTTTCTGGTTCTGACTACTCTTACGCACACTGTCATGTTTCTTCTTACTTTTCCTATCTACATGATTTCCTCAGGAATCTCAATGATAAATGTTCAAGAAGCTTGGAAAGAAAGAGTTAATAGTGGTTTAAAAAAAAAAAGTACACATCTTGAAGCTTTTCTTCTTTGTGACCAGCCACTTTGAGTGACTGCTTCATTTGAATGAAGGCTTTGGTTTCTGTCCCAGGGAAAAATATTTGAGAAAGCTTCCATTTTCTGTTTGGTTTTGTGAAGTCAGTTGGGTTTGCAGTGCACAGAAGCAATGTCTGCAGCTGCCAACTCCTGTATAGTCATAGCCCACAGGCCATTTACACTGCTAAGAGCCTGTAAGCACAGGAGGACATGGATGTCCAGCAAATCCAAGAGCATGAACAAATGGTAGCTCTACTTGGCTGCTCTTTGGGCCAACTATAAATTTCTCTCATGGGACCACGTGTTACGAAAAAGGCTCTAAAAATAAAACTAGACTAGGATTTCCATCGTTATTCCTCACTTGTTCAAGGAGGATAGCGCATTGAGTAGATAGATGTGACGTAGTACGCTATAGCATCTTGCAGCTATAGTCCGTACTTTTAAGTATTTGAGTGTGGGTTTTATGGCAATATATTACAAGACAAATACAGAAATAGAGCAGAAATTACATGGCTTGCATCCAGGTCTGTAAGGAGAAAACAAAACTGCATCTTGGAGTGTCTGTTACTTTTTATTTATAATAAACATAGCAGCATTAGATGAATACCTCTTCTGGTAATGGCATTTAGATTCTCTGCTGTGGCTCCTTTCCTGTGCTCTGAGCACTTAAAGTGACAATTTATAATCTGCTGCTTCCTATTACACTTAAATGAGCAGTTCCTTTGTAAATTTTCAGGCTACTGCCTAAGGTGGGAGACTCAGAGAATTGAAAATCGAGGCTTGATGTCTTTGGGAACAAAAAACCCAACAACAACAAAAATCAGTTGACTGTTTCTAGACAAATATCAAACTACGGTATTTATTGCCAGGGAAGTAGCAAGTGCATAATTACATTACAGAGGAAGCTTGCTCTTTCCACTTGGCGTGCAGCTGGAGCAGGCGCTGGTTGCCACAGCAACAGGGAGATGGCTAAATATAGCCTCCCTGGCGCTGGACCGTTTAAGGTAGAATGATGGGGAGGTGTGAGGGCGTGGGCCTGGCTCTCTTCATCTTGACCAACTCTTTTTTTTTTTTTGAGTGCACACTTGAGTTGGATGGAGCCAAAATTAATTTTTGCTGCACAGATGTTCACGTACTTCTTCAGATTCCTCCCTAAAAACATTTCTCCTGCAATTTCTTTAAGAGGAAAAATTGTAACTGGAGTCATTGGAAGTGTTCCCCCTACATGCACATTTCTCAGTTTCCTTTTATCTGGAGGTTTTAAGTTATAAACTTTTAAGTCAAGGACTGTCTTTTTTATAAAGAAGAAATACAAACCACAAAACCCACAGTGGTGGCATTGACTGCTTCAAAGAGACCAATACATGGAGCTTGTGCAAGGGACTGCTATTCATTTTTTTTTGTTTCCAAGACTGTTTTCTTCACTGGGTCAGACCATTAATTCTGAGCCTAGATGATGGTCACTACTGCTGGAAAGTTGCAGTCTAGCCAGATGCTGAGACACCTGTGCTTTACAGCCTGAATGCCAGCCTCTAGTCTAAAGCATCAGTTTGTTTTAGAAGCATGAGGCTTGTGTTTATCCATATAAATACTTACCCCTTTTTGAATCCTGTTAAGCTTTTATCCTCAATTAAGCTTTGTGGCAAGTACTCCCATAGTCTGAATATGGGAAGAGCACTTCCTTTTATCGGATCTAAATTTCAGTCTTTCATTTAAATAAGTGTCATCTTTCTTTTGTATTCTGAGAGGATAAATCAAGATCTTGATCTTTGTCATTCATTAGTCTGCATACTCTTATCATGGCTGCTCTTAATAGTCTCTTAAATAGCTAAATCGAACCAATCTTTTCACCTCATTGATGTGTCAGGGTTTTTTCTTCTTTTCCCCTTTCTTAAATCATCACATTCTTAATATTTCTGTCCTATATTTGTAGGGATAAAAGTGTTCCATAGACTGTAATACAAGAACTCAGTGGTGGTCGATCTGTCCCTGCCATTCCCATGATCCTGTTCTTTGTCTGGTTTTGGTGACTGCTGCATAAAAGAGAACTCCTTGTGGACTTTGTTCAGGTTTTCCAGGGAGTGGGTAGTTGATTTAGAGTCCTGCAAGGTTTGTGATTAATTCACATTATTTTCTTTAGTATGCATTGTTGGTGGTGTTAATATTGATTTTTTTCATCTGCCATTCTGTAGTCTATTCACACAGCAGTCTGAGCTCTTTAAAAAGTTCCTTATAGTATTCCCCAATCTGGTAATCTCTTAAAAACTGCGTGAATACTCATTTCACTGCTAATCCCCATTTGAGCTCATGAATAAATATCACAAGCACCACCTGTCTTGATATGAACAACTTCTGGCATCCGCTATTAACCTTTTGCTGTTGTGAAAATTCATGATTAATTTGTGGTCTTATTTTCTCTATACTACATATTTTGATCCACATTACTATTTTATTTTACCAACCAAGCCTTGCAGATGACCAGTGACCTGGATGAAGGACAGAGCGTACCCTTGGCAGGTTTGCTGATGATACAAAACTGTGAGGAGCGGCTGATAGACCAGAAGGCTAGGCAACCATTCAGTGAGACCTGGACAGGCTAGAGGGGAACCAAATGAAATTCAAGAAAGGCAAGTGTAGAGTCCTGCACCTAGGGAGGAATAATCCCATGCACCAGTACAGGTTAGGGGTTGACTTGCTGGGAAGCAGCGCTACAGAGAAGGACCTGGGAGTCCTGGTGGACAGCAAGCTCTCCATGAGCCAGCAATGTGGCCTTGTGGCCAAGAAGGCCAATGGTATCTATCCTGGGCTGCATTAAGAAGAGCATGGCCAGCAGGTCGAGGGAGGTTGTCCTCCCCCTCTACTCTGCCCTGGTGAGGCCACGTCTGGAGTTCTGTCTCCAGTTCTGGGCTCCCCATGTCAAGACAGACAGGGAACTACTGGGGAGAGTCCAGAGGAGGGCTACGAGGATGATTATGGGACTGGAGCATCTCTCTTATGAGGAAAGACTGAGAGAGCTGGGTCTGTTTAACTTGGAGAAGACTGAGAGGGGATCTTATCAACGCTTATAAATATCTAAAGGGTGGATGTCTAGATGATGAGGCCAGACTCTTTCCAATGGTGCCCAGTGACAGGACAAGGGGCAACGGGCACAAACTGGAACACAGGAAGTTCCATCTGAACATGAGGAAAAACTTCTTTACTCTGAGGGTGACTGAGCACTGGAACAGGCTGCCCAGAGAGGTTGTGGAGTTTCCTTCTCTGGAGATATTAAAAACTCACCTGGATACGATCCTGTGCAACCTGGTCTAGGTGATCCTGCTTTAGCCGGGGGGGTTTGGACTAGATGATCTCTAGAGGTCCCTTCCAACCCCTGCCATTCTGTGATTCTGTGATAACTCCTGAAAAATACAATGAACTTGGGCAAAGGTGTTTGAAATCCTTAATGACTGAAGTGATTCTTTTCTGTCATGTTAGCCATCTCATTTCTAGAGGTGAATCAATCACAGATTTAATTCACACTTGAGTCATGGCAGAAGCCACGTTGGTTTGAATCTATTGTCATGATTTTCAGAGTTAACAGTTTTACTTCTTAATGGTCACTTAAACTCAACTGTTTGTTTTTAAGATGGTTACATAAATCATCGTGGCAGCAGCGGCATAGGGTATATGAAGATGAACGAATGTGGTGAAACTCATGTGTGAATTTGCAGGAGTTGAGCTGTGTGATGCCTACCTGTGTGCATGTTCTCACTCCGCACTAAACACAGCATACTTAGTATGTTCAGGTAAACTGGCTTGAATTTACTACAGGGTAAGAAGAAGCAGAGATGCATTTTTCACTGTGTTGGACTATCTGGTAGCACCTTCTAACAGCATACTTGCCTTAATTTCCCTGAAGCTTTTAAAATTAATTCCTCTTTCTACCTAGTTCTAAATAATATGTCTGGTTTTGTAGGTGAAATCAGTCTCAGAAATAGATATGCTTAAAATCAGTCAGTGGGTTGGGAAATCCAGGAGTTTTACTTTGTCCTACCTGCACATCTTTAGGAGTGTTTGGCAGAGCAAGCGGTAGCTAATTTCAGACTGGTACCCTTACCGGAATATTATTGTGGAATACCTTCACTGTTACTCTAATACATCTGTAAAACAACTCTTTCTGTTGTCATCCACTGAATATCTTCCAAACTATATTAAAACACTTCTGTATTTGAGCAGTAGATTCAGATATTTCCTATCCTGAAGATCCATCATGAAGTTACATTTAGAAGATGAAAGGGATAATCAAAGTGTAAAGTATACAACAAACTTGTGTTGCTATTTCTGACACCTTAGCCCAAGATTTAGAAGTTGCCTTTTGGACTTGTGTCACCTTCACTCACTCAGTTCGGCATAGTTTAGCTCTGTGTGTGTGTATATTTATGTATGGAGCTTGATTCTCCTGCGGTTTTGACCTTGGAGTTGTTCCTGATTTATACCAGCTGCTTGAATACTTATATTGTGCCTAGTCATATTAGTAAATTTCAATTTAGGATTTGGTTGGGGTTTTTAAACAGATCTTAATCACAATTGCATCCTAAAGGTTTTCTTTAGGCTTGCAGTAATTTTCTGAACCATAAAATATGTTTCCTTGATTTCATGATAATATATCTTCACTGCCTTTCAGATCAAAGGGGGTAATCCTGAATATCTCCTCAGCTGCTGGGATGCATCCAACTCCACTGCTGACCCTTTACTCCGCAACCAAGGTAAGTGTTCTTTTCCACACTGAAATCAAGCATCAAACATAAGCCAGCACTCCAGGAATAAATGTTTTGGTGTCCATCTAGTGGTGCTTTTGTGAACTAAACGTACTGAGTTTCTAATTTAAATTTTTCCAATAGTGGTAGCTGGTAGGTCAAGAGAAAAATAAGTGCAAGGGTTTACTGGCATAGAAACAACTGGTTTATATATTTCATCATGCCTTCTGCTTTTACATGGAACAGGATGCTAGTGTGTCAAGCAAGCTTAGTGTGAGATTGAGAAAGGGCATTGGCTAAGTTTAATACACTTTTTTGTTTTGACTTTGAAACTTTTTTCCCTAATCTTACTAAAGCTGTATATCTTCAATATATATGTATACATATGTATGTGTATATATATTTTTATATATATTTAGCCTTTCAAGTAAGAGAAAGGATAGAGCTCTAGGGCCTTACCATTACCAAATAGTCAACTTCCCTTGATCTGCTGACCATACATCTTGCTAACATTGCCCAGTATGCTGTCTGATTTCTTGCAGTGAGTGGATTATTGGCTTATCTTCTCCCTGGCAGCCACCATAAATTCCAGGTTCTTTGCAGCAGGGCTGCTACTCGACCAAAATTAAGGCATGGCGTTGTCCCACTCTGTATGCAGAACTTTGCACTTCGCCCTGTGCCAGTCGAGAAATCTCATGATGCTTAACAATCATCAAGATTATCAGGGTCTCTCTGGACTGAAGTCCTGTTGTGTCATCTAATGTTGTCATCTGCAAATTTGCTGAGGGTGTGGTCTGTGTCATCATCCAGGTTGCTGATAGGAGATGCTGAAGAATATGGGCCTCAGTATTGATCTGTAGGATTCTCTGCTTGTTATCAGCCAGATGTCAAGCTATTAATCATGGCCCTTTGAGCCTGGTGGTCCAGCCAATTTTCAGTCTGGCCAGAAGTTTGTCCTTTCAGCCCGTATCTGCTTGAATTCCAAATGAGAATTCTGCAGAAGATGATGTCAAAAGCTTTACTGAAGCGAAAATATATCTATATACACACACATATAGTTTATATATACTAAAAATCTGTTTTCCTCATCTACAAAGCTAGTCGACTCCATTGTAGAAAGCAATTTAGTTGGTTAAAAATGATTTGCTGTTGGTAAATCTGTGTTGACTGTTTCTGTTATATCTTCTTGTCCTTTATGTGGTTGGAAATGAATTCCAAGAGGAGAGCTCCATGATCTTCCACAAACTGAGTTAAAGCTGATGGGATCATTCTTGCCTTTTTCAAGGAGGAGTATGTTAGCCCTCTTCCAGTTGTCAAAGACTTCCCCCAGATTCCATAGCTTTTCAGATATCATAGACAGCAGACTTGTATACATATGGATTAGTTCTTTTAGCACTCTTGTGAATCCTTGGTGGCTCCACGGATTTGAATACATCCGGATTCTCTGAGTAGTCCCTAAATTGTTGCTGCCTCTGCCTATCTCTTCTGTTAAACAAAGCTGGTGCATGCAGAGGTATGAGCAGGCTTTGGCTGTGCAAAGGCAAAAGAAGTGTTGAATGCCTTAACCTTTTTCTATCCTTTATCTCTAGGTTGTCTCCCTCATCCATCAACAGATCCCCATGTCTCTGAAATTCCTCTTGAAACTAGTGTACCTGTATGATTCTTTACTGCTACCCTTATTGTCCTTTGCTCGTCTTTTCCTAGCTTGGATTTTATTCCTAAGTACCAAATAATGTTTTATGTTTCTCCTTTGTTACTTCTTGTTTCTGTGTCTTGTATGCTCATTTTCATTCCTCAAGAAACTTCCCACGTAGCCAAACACTCCTTTTACTGAAACTTCCAGTCGTCTTTGACAATAGGCTGGTTTATTTTACGAGTTCATAAGTTGCTACTCTAGATCTACATTTCATGTTAAATTTATCTGCTCTGATTTCTCTTTGTATCACTGGGACAGTTTTGTCTTTCTGTAGCTGGTAGTCTTTTTTTTTTTTTTTTTTTCTCCCAAAGATACTTATAGGGGCTTCTAAAATGTCCTCCTAAAAGATCTCCAGTTAACACTGTAAAGACAAAATATAGGTACGCAGTATGGAACTGAAGTATATGTGATAAAACTAAATGCAAGAGACATTTACACTAGTATTGAAGCAGTATGGCACTACAGCTTTTTCAGGTGCATCTGTTAATTACCTTAAATACTTCAAGGATTTCAGGGTCTAAGCAGAACCTTGACAGGATGAAGAAACCTTCAGTAATGTCATTCATGACAGAACAGACCTACGTTTCCTCTAGACTCTCAGTAATGTCTTCATATTTCCAGAAAGGAACAGATGCACACTATTTTATTCCTACTAAAGGAGAGGATATTTAAGTTTAGAAATCATAAAAGCCTGAATTAGTTTTTGCTGATAAAATTTGCTCTTTAAATAGCTGTTTCCTGAGAGCAAAGTTCTTTGTTTTAATATGAAAGGTCACTTTTGTTGTGGCAGTGCCTTCAGCTTTATGGAATGAGTCGAGGTTCTGATTTTAGTGATAATATGCCTTACATTGCTTTGGTTAGTCTTTTTTCAATGAGAATCTCAAATGTTTCCTCCCCTCCCCCTAAGACACTCCATTACAGGTTAAGTAATCTGCCTATTCTCAGCACTGCTCATCTTCTGCAACAGCAAGACTAGTAAGCATGAAAGTGACTCCCCTAATGTAGCTATAGAAAGTCTGTATCTGCAATTTCTAGGGTTCTTTTCCTCGCCTATATAGAGGGGATTTAAAGCATAGTATCCTTCAGGTCTGTGTCAATGGCTTTGGCTAATTATCAGGAACAGACACAGTCCAAGTCTTTAACCTTCCTGTGGAGAATTCCATATTTTACAATGAAATGAGACACTTTTAAAGGAATCATAGTCCTATTTTTGACAGGCTTACCTATCTACCTGTCTTAATACTAATGAGAAGTGAAATATGATTATCCCTCTCCTCCCCCCGCCCCGTCACATCTTTAATATTTGGGTGTGTTACTGGATATCAAAGGATAAGTTTTCTTAATGTAATATTTATCTGTTTATTCAGGCAATGCTTAATTAGACCACGTTCTTAAGATACTTTTAAGTTAGAGGCTGCTGGGGGGCTTGAGCATCTGGAGGTAGAAAACCCACCTTGTTTTGAAATAAATTCTTCAAGAAGAAAAACTCCAAAGTTTATTTGGATACTGGAAGCTGCTTTTTTCTTCTCATGTAAAATGAACATTCTCTTTATTGCAAGCTCTCTTCAAGCAGTAGAGATGACAGTCTCTTTATACGGTCTCTCCGTATTTGAAGCAGTAACTGATTTCAGGACTCCCTCATGTAGAAATAGTTAGAAATTTGAATGATCAAAGCCCTTTGATTAACACAATATAGTTTCTTATTTATTTTTAATAGATTGATATACTCTGTGCAGTTATCACACATACATCTGGCAACTGTGTTCAAGGACTGCACTGAAATATTCCCATGTCTATATGAGTGCCTTGTTGCAACAGCACGACTAGCTCACTTGGATCATTGCTGCTAGGCCTCCTTTTCAGAGACTTGTTGAATCCTGGATTTCATTAAGAACTTATACTTGGAGGAAAGGGAGAAAGAAAGAACAGTTGGACAGAAGATAAGCTTTTTTGGTTTAATGAACTTCCTTCTAGCTTGTATGTGCAACTTGAAGAATAAAAGAACCTATCTGCTACACAGCATAATCTAGTTTTCTTTCAGATCTTGTGTATGCTCAGAAAAGCATCTGTAGAAATCGCCCAGTAGCATGGAAGTGTTTCTTCTTGTATAGTCTGAGTTCAGTAGGATGACATTAACAGGAAAAACACTGGGCGCTGCAAACTTCAAGCATTGGTTTCAGTTAATCCAGCAGTGACGTGGTCAACAAAGGAAGACTATAAAGTGCAATACTAGACCTTTGCTGGCTGTTTTGAAACTGGTCTGAAGCAACTGCTTCTTAAATACGTGAATTTAGTATTTATTTTAGCTTCGAGCATGGATAAGAAAGTTTAGTTCCTTCAGTTGAAGGTACTCCATTCATCCTATTTCACTGTATTGTTTCACTAAAACAAGAAACCACAGCAAAACCTGATATTTTGTCTCACTGGAATGCAGGAGGGAAGAGTGGAAAGGTGGTTTAGAACAACTAAACACAGGAGGGGGAATCTATACTGGTTTGAACTGCTGAGTAGCCTTGGGTTATTAGGACAACTCTTTCTCGGCATGGTTATGGAGGCGGCTGTATCAGATGTGAGGGCATCTTGAAGGCAGGTACTAGCATCCACCTTTTAAGTCTTTTCATTTCTTTAACTTCTAGTCTTGTAATTTCTAAAACTTCCAGAAGTTTGGAAGAGAATCTGTGGAGATGAACTTCAGGACTAGGAAGAAGTATTCATCATACAGTGGCATCTCTTAAAGTGTGAAGGCAGAAGACAAAGTATTTAAACACTATTTTAAAAGCCATGCACAAAGAAACCTACTTAAATCACTCTTTAAAAAAAATAAAAATCTAATGAGATGACATAAGTAGTTAACAATGTGAACATACGAAGTCTTATTTTCCTTTTTTAACTAGGCTTTATGTAAGAAATCTAGTTCCTTTGCCTTCTAAATTAAAAAGGGTTTTATTTGTTTAGATTGAGCCTCACTTCTATAAAAATGCTTTGTAAGCATAGGGTTTCTATTCAGATGGCATTACTCTAATATGCAAAGTTTCTTTGAAAACCTAAGTTTTTTTCACTTTGAAAGCAGGAACTATAAATAGTAATTCAAATATGCTTACAAAAACCTGCAAACTATAGTTTCTGTTTTAATGCGTAGCATGCTGCATGTTTCCCTTCTTTTCTGTCTAGGCTTTTGTGGATTACTTCTCCCGAGGCCTCCATGCAGAATACAAGAGCAAGGGCATTATTGTGCAGGTGAGTAGAGTTTGATTCATGTAAGTGTGGTTACCACAGCAACATTGGTGTCTTGGTAACAAAAGGGAATCAGCATATTCTCTTATTCATGAATATGTGACACAGATTAAGGATAAGGATTTCCTTTGATCCCATTAGCAGCTTTCTTAATTTACTCTGAAACAATGCGTATTGAAACAACAAAAAACATGGGTGGCATGGTTTGCGTTTTTTGTTTGTGGGTTGGCTTTGGTTTGGGTTTTTTTTTTTAGCTGCTGGTGGTAATTGAACCTTCAAGTATGAAATATTCCGTAAAACTGTGCAACTCTGTAGAATACATCTTTATACAACTTAATCTACTAGAATGCACTTTTGGAGTGCATTTGTACAGCAATTCAATGGGTAACTGTTCAAAAGACTCAGATAGCAGCAGTCCATTCCCTGCAGTGTCCATGAATCAACTGCTAGTGTAAGAACAAATAAAAGCCTCAAAGACCCTTTGTATATAATAGACTGATTTAATTTTCTTCAGTACTGGGTTTCCATGTTACTAACGAGTCTTGCTTCTGCGCCCCCCCCCCCCCATTTGTTTACCTTCCATGGTTTTAATTATTTTTGATTGGGCATAAAAGCAAACCAAGCCAGTGTCTCAGAGCTTTATGGGATTTTGCTTTAATATCACTTCTCACATACTCTTAGTGTCTGCTTCCAAAACGTAGCTGGAATTTCCAGCTTTGGTTGCAAACACTGAGTTTTTCATTGCTTATTACACCTGTTGCTCTCCAGAGCAATAGTCAGTTTGATAAAGGTGGTATAAGATCTTACCTGTACTGTGAAGAGAGTGGTGTATCTTTTTTAATTCAGTGAGGGGTCGTCTTAGAAATGGGATTAGCCTATGCCCATGTCTGTCACTCCCCTGTTCTGTGTTGTGGTTCTCAAAACCATCTGAACTCCAAAGGCCCTATGAGGAGTAAGGCACAAAGTTACCTACCTTATTTGTGTAATCACTAAGCGTGAGCGCACAGCTTTTGTTACTGGCTAAATCCATGGAGAAATTGCTACCAATTTAAGACTGTGTTACCTTTTTGATGTGCTAGATTTTTTTTCCTTTAAGTATAATTAAGAAAATGAGAAATTATCACCAGGAAGTGTCCTGCAGTTTCATAACCAGATGTTTAGTCCCAGATGTTTGGTATAATGTCCTGTCCCAGTTCCTGAGAGGGTTGTGTTAAGAAAAAAGACAATTGCTGGGTGAGCTATTCCATGCAGTCACTGACCCTTTAATGGGAACCTCATTTAAACCTTATACTAAGGTTGATTTTTTGGGATCTGGCAGTGGAGAGGAAGCTAGCAGAGGTGGTCCCTGAAAGCATTGTAATTACTTTTGTTATAGACCTTCTTGAGGACAGACTAGCTGACGTTAGTTCTACGCTGGTGTGACAGATTATAACTTGCCGTAGAGCTCCCAAAGCATAACTTCTCCTCAGAGGGTTTGATGCTGTGCCCTAGCACCCTGGGATGTACCTATTGGCCACACCAATGTACAGCAATGAAGGATGCTTAAAAAGGTAGTAGCACATGAACAGGTGCATGTTCAGCGTACGGGGTGGTTTGTGTGTGCTCTCAGTTCTTGAAGTGGATTAAGCTGGAGCACCGTTTAGTGTTTTATGTCTCCTTGTTGGTTTCTCTTCCACAGGCCTTTCCGAACCTTTCCTTGTCTTCAGCTCCAAAATGTCCAGCAATGGATCAATTTTTACTGTACTGCAAATTCCTTACAGTTTTCTTTTTACTTTTACCCTTCTATATTACTTCTTTCTCCCCAGTGTGGTTCAAGTTGTATTATCTGCAGATTTAGCTTCATTATCAGACAGCTGTTCTTCTGATGCCTTCATCTATATGCATTGTGGCCCTCTTAATCTGTGGTCACAGACTCCAAATGAGACTGAAGGAACTGGTAGAGTATGTCTGTTTTCTACATCAGTAACAGGAAATCTTCTGGTACAATTTCTTTCCTGCTTAAGCCTACCTACAAACTGTGAGGCATGGGCTCAACACAGCTTCACTGGCAATAGAGCTGGATGTGATGGGTTTTGTGTGTGTGTTGCGGTACAAAGTCTAAGCTCTTTCTCTGTTTTCTGGTGTTTTCTTAGGTATGATTGCTGATAGTTACCTTGGTGTGAGTGTATTTAGAGACAGATGCTCGCAGGGGAAAGAAGTGTTATATCTTAGATTGGATATAAAAAATGTCTTCCCCGAAAGGGTTGTCAAGCATTGGAACAGGCTGCCCAGGGAAGTGGTTGAGTCACAATCCCTGGAGGTATTTCAGAGAGGTGTAGATGTGGCACTGAGGGACGTGGCTTTGTGGTTGGACTTGGCAGAGCTAGGTTAACAGTTGGACTTGATGATCTTAAAGGTCTTTTCCAACCAAAATGGTTCTATGATTCAATGATCTTTGAGATGCACTCTTCCTATGTGCATTTGTAACCAGGCAGTCTCTTCCTTCCCAAGTTTTGCTTAAATAGTACTCCATCAGTTTGAGAGGAAAACAGAGCAGATACTGCAATAGATACTATGGAGTACCTATTGAAGCTGAAAAGGTGAATAACCTAGTAACTCATGCTTGGCTTAAGACATTAAACACAGTATGAATGTAGATAGTATGGGAAAGATTTTCTAGCTTTCGGATATGGAAAAGCTAGAAAATAAGTTTTCAGTGTCTTATATTTTTAATGCCATAAACAAACGAAGAATCAATCTGGCTTTCTGTATCAACAATTATGTTTTCCAGTACAAAACTTAACAGGTTGTGGTAAGCTGTATTTTTGTAACTCCCACGTTGGCTGAGGGTGCCAAATCCTGACAGCACTGCTTTTTTGCCCCTAAATGTAGTGTGTGAACTGCCATTCTGAGTTATGTGGGCCTGATGACCAATAGGTGTCACAGCTTCAATTTGTTATGCTAATTTTATTGCAGTCCATGTCCTTGTCATCTTGTCCAAGCCTAAGACACTATAAACCACTAATGAATATTACCAGTACCTTCCTGTGAAGACTAGCTGACGTACCTTCTTCAAGCCCTTTGGAAGACTGCATCTCCTTTAGATTCTTTGAAATTGATCTCTCTGACCTTCAGAAATGTAGTGCTTTTAATTCCAGACTTGCACTTCCAGTTGAGATCACCATTTAAAGCAGTTAACTTCTACCATGCTAATACCTGCAGAGCACCACTGCATGAAAAGCAGAAACACAGTACAGGTGGTATTTTACTAATTTCTGAACTTCAACCTAAGGTATATCAGTTTTGCTCAAGTGGATTGTCTTCTCTGTGGAAGCTTAATTTTGATAGTATATAGTGCTTTTATTGCAATGCAGACATCTTTAGATTAAAAATATACTCTTTCTGGCTGACAGGCCTCTTAATTTTACAGAAGCAGCACAGTAAGAGCATAGGTTAAAATTCTCTGTGTGTTTACATGGAGAGAAAAGGAATGAGGACGATAAGGACTTCCCTCCAGACATTTTTTTGAAAAATCTCTCCCTGAAAGGTTTCTGGAGACACTCTTGAAACTTTTGCTCTTTGAATATGTCTAAAAATATTGCTTGGTTCTTTACCCCTTTCTTTTACTCCTTTTTTTTTTTTTTTTCTTTTAACTTCAGTCAGTATTGGCATTTTCCCTCTATACTTCATTACTATCCATAGTAAAAGTGGAACAGTGAAAATTTCCACTACCTGTTTTCTTCTACCACATCCACTATATAAAATATCAGATCACAGAATTATGGAAGTGTTTGTTTGAAGGGATCTCTAGGAAGACTTCTAGTCTAACCTCCTGCTCTCCTAGTGTTAGCAGTGGGATTGCTGCTAACACAAGGTCATGGGCTAGTCATGGCTTTATACAGCCAAATCTTAAAAACCTTTAAGGGCAGGGATGCCGTGACCTTCCTGGACAACCTCTTAGAGTGTTGTACTAGTCTCCTAGCAAACAGTTTTTTCTTTAGCGTCCAGTCTGAAAGTTCACAGCCAAAATTGACAGTTTTGCCTCTTCTTATTTTATCTGGCACTACCAAGAAGAGTTTGGCTCTCATCTTAAGTGCCCTTGAAGTAACTATAGGCAGCTGTTGGGTCACCACCAGCCTCCTTTTCACCACACTGAACAAGCCCACCTCTCTCCAGGTGTTCACAAAAGTGTGTTGTCACCAGACTAATGGCATTGCCTTCTTCCAGAGCTTTTTAGCTTTGCTCCTTAGCTTTCTTACAAGCCAGCTTTGGTTACTGCAATTCTTCCATTTTCCCTTTATGTCCCCCACCCTCCTTTCCCCCCACAGAGAAATGGAAAGAGACTTCTTTGGAAACACGCAAGAGTTCAGGTCTTTTTTGTCCAGGTAGTGTGGGTTTATATCTGTCTGAATACAGAGTGCTAGAAGGCTTTAAGCAGTGAAAGATTTTTTAATTTTTTTTTTAAATCTGTCATGACAGTTTTAGATATGGTTCATGAATGTCCAAGATCCTTGTGGGGAGGAGGAAGGGGAGGAAACTAACTTAATGTATTTAACAGGTCTCTTCATAGATGTTAAAATATGGCACAGTTAATGGGAAGATGGTAAATCTTATCTTTCTGAAGCTAAATACCTGTCTTTTTGTTTTCTAGAGAGCATTTGGGAGGAAAAAAATGTTGGAGTGTAATCCTATGCTTTTATGTGCCTCGAAGTCTGTGGATCAATAGCTAACCAGTAGTGCTACTGTGTGCTTGCTTTTTTTCAAGTATCCTTGTGCACAATTGTTTGCCCCTTCATGCTATCCAGTGGCTTAACTGGGTAGTGCAGTTCAGTTATGAAGTCTGTTTTGAGCAGAGGAAGACAGCAAACAAATCTTAACTATAATTATTGTGCCACTCTGTGTGGGGATGTTGCGGATATAATTTGGTGGTGTATAAGCTTAGAATTGTTTTCCTTTTTAAAAAACACCAAACTAGAGATTCAGTTTAGAAATGTAATCTGAAAAATGGATGAGGTTCATATTCTGGAGCTGAAACTAGGTACCTAGGTACCATTCTGTTATGGTAACAGAATGAGTAGCTTTCTTATCCAAGCATTTGTAGCTTTTGGCAACTTTAAAGGCGATGGTAACTGCTTACACTTCTGAAACTCAGGTCTCCGTTTTTCCTCTCCATTTGAAAGTGGACTCATGCGGTATATTTTTGAAAGTCCTTTTTATAGAGAGAAGCGCGTGGTTTTAATGTTCTAAGGTGAAGGAATGAGCAGACATAACCAGTGCTTCCTGTTTGTGGTGGTCAAACTGTTGAAATGTGCAGAGCCTTGGCATGGATAAATAGTCAGTGAGAGTTCAAGTGGTCCTTTTACCCCTGTGCTACGCTTCCAACAGCGTGATAGTAAAGCTAACGTTTGAGGTCAGGCATGTGTTCATTGTTCTTTAAGAGTGTAACATGGGGAAGCAGGTTTCCAAACTAACTTGCCCTAATATACTGAATTTTAAAATGGTATTCTCATTTTGAGATCCATTAGCATGCATAAGTGGATTCACACCTCTTGAGTACCTGCTGTAAAGGTACATGAATTGTAACACTCACTATTGTGATAGGCAGTAGTGACTGTATGAATTGAATCACTAGTATAGCCACAGATGAACTTGACGATGTTTTAAGAGCTCCTTGTCAAAGTGGTCGGGTTCCAAAGCTTGTGAGATCTGGTATGTCAATATCTGAGTGGCTGTAGGCCAGGGCTTTTTGATTACACTCTTTTTTTTTAAGAGGCCTAGATTGAGGACAAGTTGAAAGCGATGCCAAAACCATGACTATGGGGAAAGAGGGTTGCTTTTTAGTGTGCAAGTACACGTGCATTTCCCTTTCCTTCTCCAGTAGTGTGAGCTGGGGATAGGTGGTTTTGGATCCCCTAGGTCTATCTTGCCCCATCACAGACATGCCTTTGTGGTACCAGTGTCCCTCTGCCAACCACATACCCATGCCGCTTCCTCTTGCTTTTCCATTATGCCAGGGCCCGGTAGTTCTGAGACCCACTGTCGCTTTTTCTGTTTCTTCCAAGCATTGCTATAAAAGCCCACTAACTGGGCTCCACTTCATGATCCTTCCTTCTGTGCTTGAGGTCTTCCACTCTGGTACCGATATCTCCTCCTTTCTCCGAGCCTTCCTGTGGAGTTACAAGCTCAATGTTCCAAGTGTCCTGACGTTCCCTTTCCTCCTTCTGCCTTAGTGTTTCTCTCTGTACAGGTGCCAAACTGTAACGGAGCTGTTACTCAAGTATAAAACTCCCATCTTGGGTTCTGCACCTCCTTCCCAAGCAAGCATTGGGGGTTTACTACAGAGAAGCAGCAACGCTGCAGCATTTTCTGTTAAACAGCTGGAACGAAATTTTGCACTCACAAATTCTAAGAAAAACTTTTCATCCATAGGCTTACAAGAGCAGTTTTTCTAGGGCCCCAACTGGGGATGCTGACTGTCAACAGATCACTAAACTATCCTTCACATTCCAAATGTGGCCCACAAGATATCTGATTAAAAATGTTTTTGATATTGTACATTGCGATCTTAGAACCAGAATCACAAGGCTAGCTTAAACTAGACTTCAGTATACAGGTTACCTAATTTCCAATTATTTTAGTTCCTTGATAGATCTGTAAATTAATCTGAAAGCATTCTCTGCTTAACATGATCTTTCCTACGTGCAGAGTGTTCTACCGTATTACGTGGCAACAAAAATGTCCAAAATCCGCAAGCCGACCTTCGATAAGCCCAGTCCTGAAACGTATGTCAGAGCTGCCTTGGGCACGGTAGGCCTGCAGTCCCAGACCAATGGGTGCCTACCCCATGCACTCATGGTAAGTCACCTTGGTAAACGTAAGGATCTGGAATGTCCTTTGTATGTGTTTATTACGGAAGAAGAGTAAAGAATAATTTTTAATATTAAATATTTTTGTTCTTTAACTTCTAATCACTTGGTAATATTTGTGTGCTGGTAACTCTCAGATTTCACTTAATACAAGCTATAAAAAGCTAAGAAAAGCTAAGACTTTCCCTCCCCCCCCGCTTTTTTTTAAGGGATGGATCTTCTCTCTTCTACCTACATCTGCTGTCATGAATTTACTCATGAGAACAAACAAACAAGTACGGGCTCGTTATCTGAAAAAAATGAAGGAGAAGTAAGTTGGAGGCAACTTGATCTCGGAAGCCTGGGACTCCTGTGGGTTCTGTACACACGCTGCAGCACCAAGTAGACCTAATGTTTTAAACATCTTTGATTGTAGGTGTACTTTCTAACAAGCAAAAGAGTCTTGAGGATACAGGTGAAACAAGACTGTTGACTTCTAATAGTGATTTAAAAATAGACTTTATTTGTTTATAGATAGTATGAGGGGGGAAGTGCTTTGGACTAAAATTGCACCATGCTTTAAGAAATACTTACATGGACTTGATCAAACATTGTGCTGTTGAGGAACAGCTTGGTTATATAGTGTCCATCACAGCTATGTATTGTGCACGTGGGTGAAGGGCAGAAACCCAGTAGTTCTCGCATATTACTGGACGGGTGGGGAGAAGTGGGAAGGGAGCATATTTATTTGCAAAGGTAACCTAGAGCTACTGGCAGAGCATAACTTGTTCGCAGCTCAGGTTTTGAACGCTTGCAAGGATTCTGCATTGTCAGCCAGCTCCTGAGCACTCCCCTCCTTACATGCTCCAGTGTGATTTTTGGTTATGAACTTGAACAGGCCAAAAACCAAAATGAGTGTAATTGCTCATCTATAAATATATACATAAAATAACATTGCAAAAAAGTATTTAAATTCTTGGTTCTTGAATATGGATTCTAACTTTTCAGTAATATGTAATCTTTACAGTTTGTAATAACATTTTTAAAAGTTTGGTGCCTGCTCTTTGTAATAGGTGGTGATAACACAGTGTAGATAAATGTCACAAGTTGTGTTATGTGCTGGTTGCTATGTCAAAGATTACAGGCACTTTAAATGCAGAGCTTGAAATGAGTTACTCTCCTTGATAGCAATGATGGTTAAATTCTTTTTGAAGTATGTATCAGTCTGTCTTTTTGGTGAGGCCCTTTGAAATGTGAATCCTGAATATTTGAGACAGCTTTAAAAATGAGAACCAGTAAACTTTAAATGTAGAACGTTTTTAGTTTAATTGTGTTTTATATTAACTGATTTGTTTCATGGTTCTATTCCAAAATGGAGTGCTTCAGTGAGGTTGAAGTTACTCACCTCCGGGAGACGTGGATCAGAGTACATGAGAAGTCTGCACTGCTGTTGTCTGTATTTACCTACTCTTTAAATAAAGATTTTTGGTCTCTAACATTCCTTTTTATAAATGTAAAATGTACTGAAACTTACAAGGCAAATCAAATTGCAAGCAGCTACCATCGTTTTCTGTGGTGACTTCCTATGGTTGAAGAGTGGGCGTTGCTTTCTGTCCTTGAAAGAATAATTTCAAGCTCTGATTTTGAAGTAAAAAATGTTGTACCGAGACATGATTTGGGGCTAACATTTCTGTACATTGAAAAAACCTGAATACCGATGCAATGGTGCTGATCAAATCTGAGATGCAGATCCTATCCCATAGTTTTCTTAATTTTTTGGAACAGGGATGGTGAAGTCAGTTGTATTAGTTCTGTAAGAGCACGTGACTTGGTTTGCTGTGGAGCTGATGTGGAAGCATTGGACTAAACAATCTGTATGTTTTTGACTGCATAAAACAAATAAAACGGAATTTACTCTGAATCTTTAACGTGTTGGTTTTTTTCCTTGAAATGTTTGCCTATACATTCAAATGCCTGACAGTCCTTTATCATATATAATAATGCAGTGAAAATTACTGTACTTTTACATGCCAAAACCAAGGCTTTTATTAATTTGTTTTCCTGCCTGTTATCTATTTCGCAGTGCTGATATTTTAAAATCCTCGGAACACAAAATAAACTTTCAGCTAGAACTATTAATTAAGCCATTAATAAGAAATAGTTATTTCCAAATAAGCATTTCATAACTGTTGAAGGTGTTTGGAAAGATACATCTGAGGGGAACAGCACGCGTATCCAGCTGGCACTGCAGCAGCCATGCCCCGGCAAGGCGGTATCTGGCAATGGGTTGTGGGAGCCTGTGGTCGGTTTTCCCCACTGCCCTGTGAGGGGTGCCAGCAGGCTACAGTTTGGGTTCCCATGTTCATGCTTCCTCCGAGGTCTCTCTCATATTCCAAACTGCACCAAGGAATTGCTTTTTAACCTTAAATTGCCTTGACTTTGCTTTCGCATGTCTCCTCACCTCAGCAATTGCAATGGTGTGTGTATTCAGTAGCTTCTGCCATACTTTGAAACACCCCAGGCACATGATGGAAAACAGGAGGGGTTTTCTTGTGGTACTACTGCTGTCTGTTTGCAACTCTGCCTCAAAGGGTGTTTTGTCATTGATGCAATGCAAGAGCTGGAGTGAGTTTTCACTCCCCTGTTTGAATGGGAAAAACAAGGTAGGAGTTGAGTAACATGTCTGTCCCTCTTCCTAGGGAGCCGTCCCTGCTGCCAGGTGCTGCCCTGCACCCCGGTGGCACCAACCCGCTCCCGAAAGCAGGCCTGCTCCCCAGCAAAGGTAACCTCCCTGCACCCTGCCGCGGCCACCGAGGGTGGCAAGGCCTCCGACAGCCGCCATTCAGCCACCTGCCTCGCCCAGGAACGACACAGGACTGAAGGGAGGGGAAGCAGCTTGGTGAGGTGTCTGTGGGTAATGCCCAGCACATCCGGTACCACTGAGGGTGGCAGCCATGGCCCACTCCTGGGCGGGAGGGGTCCAGGTGCTGGGGCGGGACCAGGGTGGCACTTTCACAATGTAATTCTGGCTTTCCTCATTAGTTGTAACTTTACAAATCTATACAGCTTTTTCCTGGCAAAATACATGTGTAACTTACGCAGCTAGCTAAAAACTGCCTCCTTAAATGAGTAGCCACGTTTCAGGCAGAAGCCCTTTTATTCAACTGTTTGCTGACACCTGTGTGTGGGCCGGTAGTGCCTCTGCCCCTCAGGGCCGCGGCCAGGCTCCGGGGACAGAATGCTGGGCGGCTAGCCTACGCCCGGGGAAGAAAGGCAGGCTCAGGGCGGGAGGCAGTGGTGGGACCTCTGCCGGCGGCGGCAGCGGGGCGGAACCCCCGTCGCGGGTTGCAGCACCGGCGGAAGCGGGCGGGCGGCGCACCGGGCGGAGCGGTGGGGACAGCCGGGCCCTACCGGCGTTTGCTGCGGGCGCTGAGGCGGCGGCATGACGGAGAGGCGGCAGCGAGCCCGCGTGCAGGGCGGCTGGGCCGGCGCCCCGGCGGGACGGCCCGCAAGCAAGGCCCAGCTCGCAGGTAAGGAGCGGGGGCGCGGCGGCGACCCCCGGGTTGTGGCGCGCAGGTCCCCGGCCCGGCGCCCCGCCGCCGCTGCCGGACTCGTAGGGCCGTGGGCCCACGAGTGTCTGGGGATCGACAGGGCCCTTCTGTCCGGGCCGTGGCGTTGTGGAGAGGCCGGTGCTGGCGGGCCCCATCCCCGGCTGCGCCCGCCGCAGTAACAGCCGCCGCGCCCGCGGTACGCAGCCACGGAGCGGGTCCGGCCCCGGAGGGGAGCGCAGCGACTGCCTTGCCTTATAGACGGTCTGGAGAAAACCGCTGCCCTAGGCGTGACGTGGGCTGAGGCGGAAAATAAAGGTAAGGCTTTGAAAGCCTCTGGGCGTAGGGTTCTAAGTTTGCATCGCTTCTGTCACCGAGCAGAACGAACTCACACGTACAAACCGTGATGCCGGGTCTCGAAGCACACCTGAGGTGAATATGAAACTGTTAGGATGCGGCTCCTTTCTCTGACGGTGCTGTGCGACGCGGAGTGTGAGGCCTTGAGGGGTGGTCCGGCTTTCCTGGGTAACTAAGGTTCAGGTGTTCAAATCCAGTTTTTAAATAAAAATTGTGCATACGTCACAAACATGTTGTAGCAGTTTTAGATGCAGGACACAGTGTCAGCTGCACGCGTGCATAGATGCGTTTCTGATGCACGCGCTTGAGTGAACTGCTGTTGTCTTTGGGCAAGTTGAATGGGACAAATAGAATTTGGTGGAGCTAACCTCTGTAATAACTATTAGTCACTGTTTATTCATAAAACTTGTTGCGCATCTTCCTTTATCTTTTCACAGTGAAAACATTGCAAAAAATAGAGAGTGCTAGTTGAAAGGGCTGGAATTAACATCACTGTTTTGTATCAAACTTTTAAACCAAAGAGTGCAGAGGCTGGAGAGCGCTGTGTGGGTTTCTAGTCTTGTGAGGATGGGTTTTTTTGTGAATGTGGTGAAAACACCATGTTCCACTCACCTGATTACAATACCCAGTAAAGTTCCCATTTCTCTGCAGACTAAGCATCCTAGGCAAGCTGATTTTTTTTTTTTTTTTAATCCTGAAAAAATTAGCCAACTATTTGGACTTGTGCATGTAGCCTGTAAGTTTTGTGTCACAGGTGCATTTTGTTCTATTTATTCCTAAGGAGGTTCTAAAAATTATTTTTCCTATCTTTTCAATTATGGAGATTGAAGACTTTTACGTTGTTTCTGTTTCAGATCCACTTTTCAGATCCATTTTTAAGCCTCATGTGTAAATAAAACACATGAAGTGGTATGCCTGAGTGGCTCTTCCATACTTTCTCTTTAATTTCAAAATCTTTTTTTTATAAAAGTATTTTTCTCAGAGAAATGTCTTTTTGTTTCCTAAAAAAAGTTGCAGAGGGAAGCAGTTTAGCTACTTGGGAAGATTTCTGCTAGTACGTGTTTGTGGTAGACTTGAAAGGTTCTAGGTGTTTTCCTTTCTGATAAAAGGATGTTTTCATTTTTGTTTGTCTATCAATAACAAATATATATATAAAAAGTCCAGTTTCTGTGCAACTTTAACTTATGTAATGTAGGTTTGACTGTTCCCTGAACTCTCTGCCAAGCAGAGGAGGAGAATACTTCAAAGAATGATTCCATGAATTCTTCCAAATTGTATTTTTTTGTATGGTGAAATTCTACTTCATGTGATCCCTTTCTTTTTTCTTTTTTTTCTTTTCTTCCCCACCTCTTTGCTTTAGCACCTAAGGCACCTGTGGCCAGCAACCTTGCCCCTGCAGGCACCAGACCAACATGGATGAGGAAAGCTCAGCCTCACACTCAAAAGCAATTTGTTTTTGAAAAGCCATCAGAGGTAAAAAATTACATGGTAACTAGCACAATCTCATCTTTTATTAAACTTCAAATGGTAAAAATTATCAGACTTTGAGATTATAGTCTCATGTTTAAAAACAAATTAAAAACTGCAGCTGAGCTGAACTTTGGGCTTTTACAAAGAAGAGTTTGCAACTGCCTTGTATATATGGCAAACAGAAAGTTACGGTCCCTCTGTTTAGCCTCAGACTTTGAGTATTCATTATGTACCTGTTCATAACCACTTTTTTTCAGAGTGCCTAACTAATACGTTCTCCTAAATAATCAGAATGATGCAGTGTCCTAAGCGCTATTTGAGCTCTGCTTTTTTTGGCCTCATTTGGGATATCTGTCTCATTTGTGACAGCAGGGGAAGAGCACAAGGTTTGTTTTATAGACTTTGCTTTATGTCCTGTCAGCAAGAAGAGGATATTGTGCTCTGTGCAGTGGGAGGGGCAGTTATCTTGAACACTACTTTTTAAGCTAGAAGTGTTTGAAATGCTGTTGTCTTGGCTTGGAAGGATTGATCTGGGAAGATTCTCTTTTCTCTGAGGTAGACCCCTGGTATCTCTATAGTACTATATTTTGACCTTCTTGCTCAACTTGACACCTCCTTGCATCTCAACACTCCACTGAGCTCAGATATGAGAAGCGTAAATCCCTCAGACAACCCAAATGATAACCCAGGCTGGACTGGGATGGATTAAACTGCTGTTTGTTGTAACAAAGAACAACTATCTCAAGCTGTGCAGACAATTTTAAAGCCTCAGCCTCTGCTACATCTGGTTTGTCTTGTGTTTTGCTCGTTGTCTGGGTCCTGGGATTTTTCAACCCTCCTGTAGTTACTCTAGATTTTTATTTCCAAATGTAAGGATGAGAATTTTCTTTGTTGTAGTTGATAAATAGCAAGTATTGTAATAATCCGATAATTTAGAAATGAATGTCCTTTAGGGGGCAGTTGATTGTTAAAAACCGCCTGCAGCGGTAGCTGCATTTGAGAGTTTCTGGGTCATGGAGAGAGTAAGTGGGTTGTTACTGCTTACCACTTGTCCAGAAGTATGTTTTTCTCGCTGACATGTCAGTATGCAGCTATATAGAGTCACTAGTGATGACAATTAGTTCTGTTTGACTAGAGCATATCAGGTACTTAAATGTTTAATACTCACCACATATTGTTTTGTTACTTTTCAGGTGGAGCGCACAGTTCCTGAGGCAGGTGTGATAGAGTGAGTATACTGCTGGCTTAAACTGTCCTTCGTGAGGTTTCTGTCTTGTCAGTCAGTGGGAATCTGCTGAAAAAGATTCTACTCCTACAATTGCCATGCCTTTGGAAGAAATTTGAGTACAAAATGTGGACTTTAAGCCCTTTTATCCTGAACTGAATTTATGATCAGGAGGGTCCAAGTCTGTGTTCACTAGTTTTTATAGCTTTGGTGTAGCTGTATAAGCCAGGAAGAACAAACAGTTGGACATTCTGGATCAACAGAACTGCAAATATGCGTCCTTTAGTTAGCAATGTACATTTTCCTAGAACAACCCCTGTGTAAACTATGCTGCAAATTACTTACCATTATCCAGGAATATAGCTGGAATGCCAACTCAGGCAGTGCTTCCTTTGAAGGTTCGGAAAAGTAGCTGCTAGTAAATGTCATAGTGAAGCTAGATATTCATATGCTGTAGATTGTTTACCCTTTGTGTCAAAATGGAGATATTTTCCGAATAACCTTGGCACGAAATGTGACAAGGTGTGGTGGTGTATGGTGAATGTACAGGTTTTGAAAATTTGCTTCAGTTTGGTCACATTGGTAGAATTTTCTTACTAAGTGGTTCCTAAGAGGCAAGTTACAGAGTCACCTTTTGACTGTGTGTTGTTTTTGCTTTGAGGGATCTGGGGTTACTTTTCTGTAGCAACTTCAAATTTGAAGCTGGGTGGGGTTTTGTGCAGAGCAGGCATAATTCAGATGAGATGTTCAGCTGCCCTCCCACTGCTAGCATGGTAGTTCACTAAGTAGAACTACTTTGTGAGAGGTGTTTCTACCAAGTCATGAAAAATATTGCTGGAATTAGTTACAGAATTTCCCAGATGCACTTACAGATTGCAACAGATTTGCTTATGTTTTAACTTTCCATTTCAGTATGAATGATACAGCCATATGTTCTTTGAATATTTTTTACTTTTAGTAGTAATAGCATAATATCTAGGTATTAAGTAAATTCAGTGTGTTAAAAGTGTTCTGAAGGTTCGCTGACCTTTTGTTTGTTACACTTATTTATAAATCAAATGAAAAAATATAGAGGAAACAAAACTGAGACCCTATTCTCATCACAACAATGTGATGTAGATAATATAGTATAGTTTATGTTCTGCATGTGCAATATGGAAGAGATCAGAAGTTTCTGTTTGTTTAACTTAAACACAGCACAGTGCAAAACACAGTATGTGATCATCTCCTGAGTCGGTGAACTGTTTTGAAGGAGAAGCAATGCCGGAGAGTGATTAACTCCTGGAGTGTTCTTGGCAAAAAGACCAGTATAAAGTTTGGAGCTGGCTTAGGAGAAAATGAGGTAGTAGGTGAAGCAAGCTGTTCGTACAAGAGTAAATAATACTTTATGACCATGTAACTTGTAACAGGAAAGAACTGTTTACCCTCTGTACCAGGTACAATAGTTAAAATACTGCTCATGTACCTGTAACTTGGCTTTGCTGTGTCACACAGGTGGTCAAACACTTTGCTGTTAGCAGAATGTTGATACTGGTCATCTGACTGAAAACTGGATTTTGCATTTTCAGTTCCACTCGTGTTCTTTGTATACCTATAAATGCCAACATAATGGTCAGGGCGCAGTCTTGTATAGTGGTCTCCTTTAGATTCCCCATGACATCTCTCATTTACTTATCTCTAGAGCCTTAAAACTGTGTATTGAGCCTCTGGTGAAATGGAGAAGCAGGAAGTACATGCATTGTTTGCTTCTGCAACACCTCTTGCTGCCTTTCTCTGACCTCTGATGTCTCCAGAACATTATTGCTTCCCTTAGTACTGCAAAGCGTTTTTCTTTTCCTTTTAAACGAATACTCTCCCTGGTCTAGGTTTACAGCAATTCTAGTCCATGCTGCTCAGTGTAAGATAATTTCTTGATGTTTGTCTGATGGCTCTTTCCTTTCTTACCTCCTCAGCAAGCCTGGTGTGTATGAGCTCAGCAAAGTACCAACTGGCGTTTCTAGGTAAGTGAATTGGATGGTTTTTGAAACTTGTAATTTGCTGTTGCGGAACAACACAGTGATACTCAGCTTTCAGGAGTCTAGTCTCTGCAGAGTGTTTTGACTCTGGCAGGTGCACATTGCACTTCCTGTGTATCTTCTGTTTAGAGTACTTCTGGAAATACTTTGAGTATCAGGTAGCAGAGGCTTACACAGTTCTGAGCAGCACTGAAGAGAAGAAAAATGAACCTCTTAACATCTAATGTCTACTGCATCTAGTGTTCTTGTCCGGAATAAGGAGAAGGGGCTATGTCCATTTGTTTCATGATCCAGAGTAAGTTGCTGCTTGAAATTTGGATTGGTATCCTGTGTTAGCAAGTGCATGATGTCTGTGTTGTATAGTTAAGAGCTACCAGAAACTTGTAGCTGTAAATTTCACTTGTTTTAAATTAATCTAATAAAAGCATTTAACTTTAGGCAGATTTGGTAACTTGACGGTTGTCCCTTTTGTTTACATACTACGCCTTAATTATTTTAGCTTCAGGACACTTCATGACAAAACCTACTTGTTCTGTGGTTTCTCCTAACTGAAATATATTTTGTTTTACCTTGCTGACTTAGCTGCAATATCAGTATTAATCATTTTCTTCTGAATTCAATAGATTTTATTGATAGTGGAAAAAATACCAAGGACCTAGTAACTTTTTGTGCATTTATTTCAAAGCTTTCATCTTGGTTTTTTCTAAAGCCGCAAATAAATTTTTATACCAATTTGAAAAGTAAAAGCTTTGACCAGCTGGAACAAGAAAAGGTACACAGCCAGCCGGGTTATTCTGTCACTTTCTGGATTTTGTTTTCATAATATGTTGCTGGGATATTTCTGGAGAGTTGGTAATTGGATTTTTCATCTCTTTTAGTACCTTTACTGTATGTATTCTTATTGTGATGTCTTTGGAGCATTGAATACTTGTGGGAGTAAACTCTTGTGAACAGCATTCCTCCTCTGCAGCCCACCACAGTGGCTGGAATTTCTGAATGCTGCTGTTAGTACAGTCAAAATATAAAATGTACATATGAAAATGTAAAATGTAGGAGAGGTTAAATACTCTAGGGTTCTTGTCCTTGGAAAAGAGAGGGTAGAATGGCAGTAGTGATAAAGGGCTGTCAAATTCTGAGTGGCATGGAGATGGTGAATAAAGAGCAGTTATTTACTTATGTTGATTGTAGTACCATAATCAGGGCTATCTAATTTATCAGATGCGAAGTTAATAACAAGGAGAAGGATGCCATTTTTCACACAGTATATGGTTGATTGTGGGACTCATAGGATATTGTTGGTGTCATATGTTTTTATAGGTTTTAAAAAGCAGTTAGATGTGTTTGGTAAGGGGAAGACTCATCAGGAGCTCCTGCTGCCTTCTGCTCTTTCCTTCACCCCTGCTTTTGGCTGTGGTCAGAAATAGGATACTGGGCTTTGACTTTTGGTCTGATGGATTACAGCCATTCTTAGCTCCCTTGGGAATCCTGGAAATTAGAATATTTTATCAGAGCATATATAGAAGTGTATATTCTTTCTGTCTTTTCTTTATCTTTTTCTTCCTTAGGATTCATTTGATTCCTGGCTTTATAGACTCAGAACAAGCAGACTGGATGTTTGAACAACTCCTCCAAGACATACCCTGGGGTCAGAGAACTCACATCAGACAGGGTAAAAAGTGTGTAGGCCAACTTTTCAGGTCATTCCCAGGTCATTTCCATACCAAAATACATGCATTGTTTATAATTTTTTTTTTCATTTTGCATATTACCACCCCTTCATGTTTCCTTCCAGGGTTTCCATGCATATCTGAGGAGTACTGCTGCTTATTTTTCAGTCTCTATCACCAATTAAATATCTCTATTGCCAACTAAATGAGATCTTTCTAAATTAATATTGCCTGTCTTAAAAATATTGTGCCTCTCACTTAAAATCCCATCAGAGCATGCTTCTTTTCCCTTCTCCTTGCTTATTAGTTCCAGTATGCAGTAAGTGAAGATAGTGCTATTCTGGATTTGTTCACTAAGGGGCACCTATTCTAGCTAAATTTCTCTTTCAGTCGGGAACGGATGTAAGAAATATATTGGAGTAGTTACTGGACAGGGCTGGAAAATGTCTTCAACATCTGTGTTTATTGGCTTGCAATAAAGGTACTGTATAATGGAGAATGTTACCTGTCAAGGATGAGATATAGCTACCAAGATAGTCTTTCCAGAAGTTGAAAGTACTTTTAACTTGATGTTTGTATTGCACCACAGAGCACACACATATTTGACAAAATATTACTTGTCCAGCCTTGCTACATTCTGCTTCTGTGATGTCCCATTGACGCTGCAATACTTTCCACTTCATCCTTTCCAGTGGATACATCTCGCAACTTACGCCAGCGTATTGTGCACTGGAACTAGGAGAATATACGACAAGCCAGAATTATAAATAAAATTTCAGTTTCATTTTGTTATCTTTAACTTGTCCAGTCCCTGCCCTGTCTGGCATAGGGATGAGAAAATTGAAGTGGTTCCAAGCTTTTGGCAAGGTAATTCTTCTTGCAGAGACAGGCCTGCTTGTGAATAATCTTGTTCCTTCACTTGAGTTCATTATGTAAGGCTGAGGATTTAAGGCACTGCTTTTTAACTTCAGGTGAGAGGGCAGTCCCTTTTTGATCAAGTTTCTTAGCAGAATTGCATCTTTCTTTCCATTTTCTAGCCCCTTGATAAGGCAATTGAGAAAGTATTCTTGTTTTTCTTTTTTTAGAAGTATCTTTTGAGGAACCAAGGCTTACCTCTTGGTATGGGGAACTTCCTTACACGTACTCCAGGATAACAATGCAGCCAAACCCAAATGTATGTATATGTTTGTAGTTTTATTATCATCTACAGAGAAATCCTTTGCTGAGATGGAGAGACAGAATTGCCCTCTACCCTCTATTTTTATCTAGACTATCTGTCAGCATTTCATTTGTAATTGTTGTGGTTTAACCCCAGCCAGCAACTAAGTCCCACGCAGCCGTGCTCTCACTCCCCCCAGTGGGATGGGGGAGAGAATCAGAAGGGTAAAAGTGAAAGACTTGTGGGTTGAGATAAAGACAGTTTAATAGGAAAAGCAAAAGCTGCGCATGCAAGCAAAGCAAAACAAGGAATTCATTCACCACTTCCCATGAGCAGGCAGGTGTTCGGTCATATCCAGGACAGCAGGGCTCCATCACACATAACAGCAGCAGGCTGGAAGACAGAGTAAACATGAACAGAATGTCGACGAGTCAGGAGTGACTCCCCCCTTCCTCCTCCTTCCCCCAGCTTTATATGCTGAGCATGATGTCATGTGGTATGGAATATCCCTTTGGTCAGTTGGGGTCAGCTGTCCCGGCTGTGTCCCCTCCCAACTTCTTGTGCACCCCCAGCCTACTTGCTGGTGGGGTGGTGTGAGAAGCAGAAAAGGCCTTGGCTCTGTGTAAGCGCTGCTCAGCAGTGACAAAAACATCCCTGTGTTACCAACACTGTTTCCAGCACAAATCCAAAACACAGCCCTGTATTAGCCACTATGAAGAAAATTAACTCTATCCCAGCCAAAACCAGCACAGTTATCAGCAGCAGATTCTAGTGGAATGTGGACAGCTTCATTAAACAGTCAGTCCACTCATAATGCTTTAGAGGAGCACAATATGGTTGCT
Source organism: Balearica regulorum gibbericeps (assembly GCF_011004875.1). Classification (NCBI taxonomy): domain Eukaryota; kingdom Metazoa; phylum Chordata; class Aves; order Gruiformes; family Gruidae; genus Balearica; species Balearica regulorum. The sequence continues at coordinate 46,017,028 of NC_046188.1, read as the reverse complement.
AAACATTGGCAAAAGGACATTATCACTCCAGAGTTTAAAGTTGTGCTTTTGGGTCACTGTAGCTTTGCACAAAATTCTGAATTGTTCTGTGAGGCTCATTCTATGCATCTTTATATAGGAGATTGTAGTGTACATAGTCACACTTGAGTTTTTTGTTGTAAAGATACAGTAATGTCAATTACTGAAACTTACTTTCAGAAACACTTAGATTCGATACTGCTTAAATGAGAATTTAGGAATATTTTTGATTACTCTGTGAATGCTATGAAATTCACATACACAACCTGCCTACTCAGCAACTCCAGATTGTATGATGTAATTTCCCGTGCTATTTTGGAAGGGTTAAAAACCTTCTGAGTGATTTGTTGATGTTTTGTTCATGTTTACTCTGTCTTCCAGCCTGTTGCCCCATTGGCCTGTCTCTTGGTACTGCTTTGTTTGAAATTTCCATGGCAGTAGGCTGCAGTGCTCTGAACCATAAATTAAGTGTGGTTGTTGAAGGCTGGATAGCGTGAGAGCAAAGCATCCCAAGTCCCAGAACTGCTGGCAAAGCTCAGCAAAGCTAGCAAGCCTAGCAAAGCTCAGTTTGGGAAAAGTGGAAAGGTGTTATTTAACAAGATGAGTTGTGAAGATTTCGTAGTGTCAAAAATACCATAGTTCAAAAATTCCATAACCTGTGGAATTTGTGGTGGAAAAATAGGTCTTTTTTTGTACTCATTTGTGGAATATTACTTTAAATGGACTTTTCTGGAAGCTGAATGGCTTTAGGGATTGGAAGTGCCCCCACAAAATCATTCTGCTTTACACTACTGATTTAAATCCAGTTCAGAATTGCCTGTTGTGGAAGCTGTTGCTGCTCAGAGGATGGATAGAGCCTATATACCCTGAATTCACAGTTTCAGTTCTATTTGCGTAAAGTTCAGAGTTAGCATTCATTGGACCACTGACTTGTTTTTCTCATCCAAGAGGTACAAGGCCTAAATCAGTCACGCATGCTGATCCTGTCTTTTATTCCTGAAAGAAAAACTGAGAGAAAGAAGTCCCAGCAGAAAGTGAGATGCACTGGCAAACTTGCATAGCTGGAAGCCAGCCCTGCTGCTGCCTGGAAACTGCCCATAGGGCAGATACATGGGTAGACTGCACGTGGACGCTGATGCCTCACTCAGCTTTGTAGTTGGGAGTTCTGCAGCCTAGGAGCAGCAGCGGATGGTGTAAAGAGCACAAACCTTGCCTGTAGAATAGGGTTTATATCACAAAAATATCCTGAGGAAAATGTAATTTAGTGCACAGCTTGGGAAAAACCAATTACCTGCCTTGAACGCTTGATCTGCAGGAGTAATTAGCTTTGTGCCCCTCCTTTTTTGATTGGTAAGACTGGTGGGATTGCAGCGCTGCTGGGTATAATCCAGTGCTCATGCCTAAATGAATTTTGGTATTGGAAAAATGTTTCTTTGTAAGCAGTGATGTAGTTGGTGATGCAGTAATGTTTCAACAAAATTACTTCCGCTGCTGCAAGTTTGTATTGGCGTTTCCACTGAATTGTAAAATTTACCATATGGTAACATTTTTGGTAATAAATACTTTTGTGATAGGAATTGAAGGAATCCAGTCCTAGTTGGTCACTGGAAAGTGCTTTCAGTAATTCTTGGGCTCTTCTGTCATTTTATTCCATGTCCCGCACATACTGCACAGTCAGGCAGCCCAATTACAAGCTGTAGCTTTTCTTAGGTGGTATTGCTCATTTCCCTACATGTCCCATAGCTTGCAAGCTATGTTTATGTATAGTTAATTATTCACATGATGCTTAGTCACTGAAGGGGTGACTTAGCTAGAAATACCCCTAATAGAGAAAGATGGTATGTTGAGGCTCCTGCAGTGTAGGCAATAGGTTAAAAACCCTTTAGACACGGATAAGCATGGAAAGAAGGTGGTGTGGACTCGATTATTAGAGGTGGATACTAGGAAGTAATTCCTGCTGTCCTCCTGTTCCTCCTTCTGCCAGTGGTGCACCGGGAGATTTGGAATCAGTTCTTTATCCTCTCTTGATCTGTGTTTCTGCTTATATAATGGGCAAAAATACTGGCCTACATTGCTTTGGCTTTTTTGTTACATACTTATGTAGTACTTAAAAGCACTCTGACAGATGAAAGTCATGATGTAAGTTTGTAACATTAAATAATGATTCACTGGACTGAGTTGTAATGGAATTTGCAGAGCTGCCGTGGGCTATGGGCTCATCAAGATGTTAGCAAAGGCAAGGATGAAATCCAGGGCCTGTGACACTGGTTTTGCAAACCCCTGAAAAGTTACAATGTCAAAGTCGAAACCCCAAGGGGTGATGAGTTGGGCTCAACAAGCTGTACTAACAGAGCAGGGACAGAGGGACACGCTGTGACAATGTTAGGCCAACCGTTGTCTCTTGTTCTGTGTGGAAGCTGCAGGCAACTGAGAGCACGTCATTTAGTCCCTGATTGCAATTTTCTGGATGCACTATGCCCACCAGCAGTGGCTAGGTAACTCCGATGTTGTCAGACCCCTGTGTTAAAGTCCTCTAGCTTGGCCAGGAGGTTAAAAAACAGGTATGTGTGGGAGAAGTTGCACGCTTTTTGTCTCAGTTAAGAACTCCCAGTGTTTATCCATGGTCTTTTCAACCATGGCTACTCTCTCTACTTTCTCACCTTTCAATTAATTGGGGTGGCTGGCTACACTACTATGAAAGACAGACTAGCATCATAATTTTAAGAGATGATTTAGTGTTGAGCGATAGGTAGCATTTGCATATTTCACAGAAAGCTCATTCCTCACCTTCAGTAAAAACACAATCAGAATTGTTCAGAGGCATTTGTTTGATTTCAAGTTTATTGTGATTAAAGTGCGGTATATTTTGTTCCTTAGTAGTTTTCCCCGTGTGTCTAGGTGTTACCTGCTGCTGGCCTGCTTTCATTGTATTTACCCTACTCCTGCTGTGCTGATTACAGTGGCATCCTCTGCTGACCATGCTAAAGGAGCGCATCGAAGAGTTCACTGGCTATACCTTCAACTCCCTTCTCTGCAACCTCTACCGAAATGAGAAAGATAGCGTAGACTGGCACAGTGATGATGAACCATCACTGGGAAAAAATCCTGTCATTGCCTCGCTCAGCTTTGGTGCTACCCGGATCTTTGAGATGAGGAAGAAACCCTCCCCTGTGAGTGTTCATATCACATTGACAGAGTCCTATAGTTACTAATACGTTTAATATTTTCCCTCTGTTTAGAGAACTTAATTGCTAAAAGTGTTTAATAGTAGCTAATGAGATCACAACTTGTAAAGTTCTGTGGAACAAGCATAGGGATCAAGAAATCTGTCACATGGAATGTGGCATCTTGAGGATGGGAATGGGACCAGAGCACTCTAATAATGTGCAGCAATGTAATGGTGCAGTGAAATTGCGACCTGAGCACTCTTCTGCCCAAATGAAGGCCTTTCCTGTTGTTTAAAATGGAATCAATGATGGTGGAAAGGGACTTTCACTGCGTAAATGAACCAAAGAGTCAATACCATTTTCTTAGGCAAACATTGTCTAATGCATAGTGTGTGGGGGATGAAGAGTAGCTCTGCTCTTCTAAGTAAAAATCCTCTCAATGTTTGCATTTTGACTTGTGTATGTTTAGATTGAGGGACAGTGAACAGAGGGAAGGAGGTAATTTCTTTTCCATAAAATACCAAACTGTTGCATCCCACTTCACAAACTAAACAGAGATCTTTACTTTGATAAGGAGGCACGTGCGGAACATCCTTTCAGGAATTAGTTGGTGATTCAGTTGTGAATACTCTTTATAGATAAAATGCTGTCCTTGGAAATGCTGTGTTTACCAGCCAACTTAAATTTTGCAATTCGTATTTATCCAAGTAAAGAATTCACACGTTCCTGTGTTGAGAATACAGGCCTCATTTTAGGGTATCCTGCTTCGGCTGTCTTTTCTGCATGTGTACTCTTTGAGAACTTTGGGAAGAAATTTGCTGTCTGCTTATGTTGCTATTTATTCTGAGTAAGTATGCAGAAAGCAAAGGTGATAATTATCAGCCTATTAGAAAACTGTATGCTGACATACTGAAGTCTGCCCATCAAGAGTCACCTTGGGTCACCTAGTTGTGAACAGCAAAGGTTAGAATTTGAACCAGAAAACAAATAATTTTTATTTTTCACCATTTCTCTAATTTGTAAATTCTTTGTTGTCTGAAGGGAATTTAATCCTAGTCCCTGAGCACGAGATCACATAACCAATGCATTGTATCAGTGGGCATAGCATGAGTAAGTATCTTTGATGCTGTGATGGTAACAAAATGTCAGCTGGAAATTTCATTCCTCTAAGAAACCAGATGTAAATGGTGCTTGGATTCATTTCTAGAAGTGCATGTGTTCCCCTTCGATGCATCAGAATCAAAGCCACTTAGATTTCAGTATAAACTTTGCAGTTTCCCTCTTAAAAATCAAACCCATCTCTTGAGCAAGATGTCTTTTTGTTCTGTTTTCTATTTTCTGAAAAGACACGCACTATGAGCAAAGGGGGAAATGCAGTCTGTGCCATTCATAATTGGCCGCCCTCTTTGATCTGTACTGCACCATTTCTTCCCTTTTCTTCCTGAGATGGATGATTTTCTATAGATGTATCCCTCAAGCTCTCCTCATTTTTTTCTTCAGTGCCGTTGACCTGATATTTCTGACTAGCTGAGTGTCGTTTACCTATGAAGTGTTTTCCTTTTGCAAGTGTGACATACCTGTTTCTAAGGTATGATCCCCATGTGCAGCATAATCTTTGAATAAGTTGCTATTAACTGCATCCTGTGCCTAAGGGAACTCGTACTTAATAATTATATAGCACACATTACGTATTCTTTGCACATTCCCAAAGCCTGCAATTTTCTGAGAGCATCCCATGACACTAGATGCTTTGCCAAGTGGGAGTTACAAGACGCTCTGATGGAAATTACCACCTTTCAGGCTGTACCACCAAAGAAGTAATTTTCATACTCTATTGTAATGTAGCATTTTCTCTTTCATTAAGAGAAAGTTAAAGTTGATTGTAGATATTTGAAGTTTGATCATTACTTTGTTCAAAAGCAAGTTACAGGAAGAGCAATGTAGTTGGAGGAAGAGGGATTCAGATTAAGTCATCACAGGCATTCTCAGGCTCTCCCTGGTTTGTAATCTGCCAGTATCAGTACATCAAGTTTTCTAGAGTTAGTCTTCACTGAGAAGGGAAGGAGAAAATAAATCCTTTTCCTCCCAAAATTAAATCTCTTTGAGGGCCAACATTCTAGTATTTCAGATTCTAGAGTTTCAAAGGCCTTCATTTCCCTCTGTTCTTGTAAGTGCTTTTAAGTATTTTCAGATGAAAGATGTAATGAAAATACAAGATGAGAAATGCTGTGGCAGAAGCTCACTGTAAGTAAGTGTTACTGGAAAAAAAACCTAAAGCAGTTGCCTGCATGTGATCATGTGCTGGGTACAAAACAGTATGTACCACGCATCAGGTAACATCTTGTAGTGCTATTGAAGAATACTAGATCAGAGCCTTCAGTTCATTTTGGTATCTGTACAAATATTTTCCACATTATATCTTGAAACGTGGATGAACTTATAGAATAAAATCCTATTTCTCTAACTGCAAAGACAACCAATAATGTTGGTAGGTTGTGTTTTTTGTGTATGTATGTGTGAATTTTGACATTTTTCTGGTAAGAATTTGGAGTTTACATAGGCCATTCTGAAACTGTCACAGAAGGAAAACTTTTTATCCTTTCTCTGCATTTTTTTCTTGGTAAAAAAAAAAAGTAGGTGCAAGAGGTATTTTTTTCTTGAAAACTGTTCTAGGGTGAGGGGAGGGAAAGGTTCAGTCCTCTGTTTTTCTTTTTGGTGAGTCCTGTACTGGATGAGTAAGTGCTTATCATATAATAGGTGGTAAAAGAGTGTAAAGACATGCACAGTCTATTTGAATCTGCATCAGCAGGCATCCCTGGTGGATAAGTAGAAATAATTCCTACTTATATTTCAGCCCAGTGCGTGTAAGAAAGCTACAAATGTATTTCAGGAGCAAATTCCCCACTGGAATTAAGGAGACTTTTCATGGAACTTAATGTGACACCAGAAGCTGTTTTACTTTACCTGCTGGAGTTTTTCTTTTTAAGCATTCTTTCTTCTAAATGCTGCTTTTTCTGTTTATTTTATTTGGATGAGTTCTGTGGTCGTAGCCAATATTTTGCCCTTACCTTAAATGAGTTCTAGGGTTTTTTGGATGTCTACTTGGTAGTTCAAAGCCTCCAGTGAAGTGATCTGGTTTCTTTTATTTTCTAGTTCTAGTAAGTTACTTTAAACTTTTTCTTGCCTCCTTGTACCCCAGCCTGTTGTGGCTCCTGCCTACACCGAAACTGAGGTGAATGCTTTGTTTCAGAGCTGTGATTCATACACAATTCACACACAATCTATTGGTTTAGCTGACAAGTCCTCTCGTACTTGTTGACATCATGCCTCTCCCCTCTGCAGCATCATGACCACTTCCTGTTCTCCACGCAGCCTCAAGGCCCTGGTCCCACTCATACATGACTTAATTGTCCTACTCTAGAGGAGTTGATTTCACTGTGTCAGATGGGTCTTTCTGATACAGCCTTGCTACCATGTTTACTATTGCTTATCACTGCTCAACTCAGTGAGACAATGCCAGGTTATCTGATTAGGTCTTTTGGGAAGCTGAGTGTGAAATGTTAGGTGAAGGGTGACATTTAATGTCTCACTGAGCTCCCATGTCCCACTGGGAGCTGCTCTGTAGCAGACATCTGGGTGCCGTAAGGACCAGTTGGGTGCAGGTGTCCAAAAAACTGCAGTGTGAAGGAGTTAGAAATCCAGCTGTCAGGCTGCTCTTCTTCCATCTGTAACCAAGGAAACTGATGGGTGCTGGGGAAGGGAGGGAGCTTCACCTGTGTGTTAGATAATAGCAGGATGTTCGTGGTGTTCTCTGAATCGGCCTTCAGATGTGTCCATCCTTCAAATGAAACACTGAAACACGGCGCTTCTGTCCTTGAGTAGCTGTTCTAGCAGAAATTAAAGATCTCCTAGTACTTTTGAAAACAGCAGAAAAATAACCCTTCATGTCCTAACAGGCCTAATTGAAGATGAACATGGGAATATATGGAGCACAGTAGAAACCGAGGCTTGGATCAGGATGACGAGGATTGAACTTTTAGATTGGCATAAAGGAGACTTGCTGATGGCAGTGGCTGCAGAGGAGGAGGTGTTGTCCACCAGTATTGGCAGGTCTTGAGCAGCTATAGACAAGCAGAGAGGAAGACGCAAGTGCTTTAGAGCTGCCTCACTTGCAGTCTACTAGGTCAGCTGCAGAATGACTGAGGGAGTTTAAAGATAGTCCTATGTAGGCGGGCAAGTGGATTACGTGAGGAGAGGGCAATATGACTGATATTCATTCTTACTCAATCCATAAAGAAAAGAGCTGCAGCGAGTATTTTGTCAGAGATAGTGAGAATAAACAGGTAAAAATGCAGAAGTATTGATAGATGAGACCATTTTGCTGTTGGAGGAGAGTGTTTCCACATCTGGTGGTAGAGTAGTAAACTGAAAAAGAGGGGTACAAGCAAGATGGAAGCCTGAAAAGTATGAGATTAGAAGTTTTGTAAGGATAATTCTCTTGGTAATAGGCAAATAGATAAAGCAGAAGGCTAGAAGCCAGCACTCTCCATGAGAGCTGCTGACTTTAGCCTTTGAAAATAATTTTGCATCATTTGCATGTATAACTACATTATTATTTATACATTCTTCTATGGGATGTTTCCATTTACTTTTCCTTATAATAGAAGATGCTTCCACATTATCAAGAACCCATTTCATACTACTATCTCAATAAACTTGTCTGAGACTTAAGAAATAAACTTAGGTTATTTATATAGATTTATACTAGATCTTTTCTTTTTCTTACCTTTTTGATTTTGATACCATTTTAAGAAGAAAAACTTGATGGAGTCCCAGAATATGTACAGATTTTATATTCACAGCTTCCCATCAACTTGTGCTGAGCTTTCCTCACTTATTAACTGTAGTTACTTGAATTAAGGATAAAAAAAAGTTTTAGTTAGTGTACTTGGACAGCATAAAGACTGGAGTGTATAAAATGCGCAACTCAAGATTATGAAAATTCTAATATACTAAGATGCAGAACAGTTGCTTTACTAGACCTCTTCTTGGAAGCAGCTGCTTTTGTAATACATATATAGAGTTACAAAGCGACCATATAGAAGTTACCTGATGCATTTCTTTCTGCGGTTGTTGTCAGTATTTTTAAAAAGTCTTTTCCTCCTTAGATGTCAAGAATAAATTTCCTTCATAAACTTCTTGACTTGTAAAACTCAACTAAGTTTTCTGTATATCTAACATCAGCTCTAGAGATAAAAGTTCTGAAATAAGATTTTGTGGACAGTGTTAGTAACAACATGTAAGACAGTAAAAACTTTTTGTCTAACTTCAATGGCTCTGCAAATCCAATTGACATAAAAATCTTGTTTTCTAAGTAAAACTAATCTCAGAAATGTCCCATTTAAAACAGAAAGTAACTGCTGCTTTTACAGACTGACTTTTCTAAGCCCAAAGGATGTTTTCTGCTAAATCATTTATCTTAGAAGAACTTTTTTTTAATCAAGATGAATAAGAGATAAAAATAAGTCCACTGTTGTCCATCCACAAAGTGAAATGATGTAATCCTGTGAAATAGAAAACAGCCATGCAATGGTATTTCTGTGCTTTGCATCAGCAGTCATGTTTATAATACCTATTTTTGAAATTTTTTCCTTGTTTCCTCTGAAGTTTAAGAAAATAATTTTGGCATTACTCCTTACTTTTAATAGAGCAAGATAAATGGGTATTAATTCTAGAAGTTTAAAAATACATTTTGCATTTTCCTTACAAAGAATACATATTACAGGTAATTCCGAGTGCCTTCAGCACTCCCTGATTCCTGAGGTTTAGTGAGCTTGCTGAATCACTGGCACAGCCTCGGGCCTGTAGGTATCCCCAAGAAATGTACTAATCCACAATTGCCAGCCAGTACAGTTTAATTTCACATGACAAATGTGACAAATGCCACTCTGGTTGTAACAGGTTTTGTTGAGTCTGGAGTAATTGCTGCTGGGCCTTAAATAATTGGGCATTGCTGCCTCGTAAACACTCAGCAAGTACGATTTTAGGAGTCCACCAACCATTATAAGAATGACATTTTTTTGGATAGGAAAAGTTCTTCATCTAGCAGATAATACTATACCAACCTGTAATGTCCCAAACAAGACAAATACAGAATAGAAGGAAGATGTGTATCTTTGCTGAAATAGTTAACTGTTGGAATCAGGGTGGCTGTTGCAGAATGTCTCCACACAGAACTGTTTGTTTCAAGAGCTGGATGTTTCCAAAAGGTTTGCAGCCTTGCTCCAGAATTTTGCACTAGATGTAGGAACTGGTTGTTGAACTCATTATGAAATATGGTAACAGAGAGGTTTAGTTAGACTTCTTGATCTTGCAAGAGCTTCCTTTCCTCCTCTCTCCTCCCAGCTTTTTAAGGTCTGCTATAGAGGACTGGTTTTCAACTAAATACACATGCCCGCTTCTTCAGTGTCTAATGTTTCCTTTTAGGAAGAGAATGGAGACTATACTTATGTAGAAAGACTAAGAATCCCACTTGATCATGGGACTCTGCTGATGATGGAAGGAGCTACTCAGGAGGATTGGCAGGTAAGAACTCCTTGACACCCTTTGTGTCCTTTCCTTGCAATGCAGTTTTCTAAATATGCATGAGGCACTCCCATAAAGGTACAGGACATTCTGCTTCCAGTGACACAATTGCTTCCCAGCACATTAATAATGCTTTTTGCTTCAGAATTTCAAAGCACCCACAGAAACAATGGGTTTTCTTTCAACTGCTAAGTGATGTAATAGGAATCAGCTCAGATGTTCTGGCATTAAAGTTCAGCAAGGAAGGTAACAGCCTGCAGCTGAAAGACCAAAATCAGTTTAGGAACTTTGAATATAGAAAAGTTGCAACTTAATTTAACAAGTCTACGGTAATTACAAAGACCTTTTGTTTTCAGTGGCCCTGAGCAATCAGAACATGAAGTTTTTGCCTTACCGAAATGTTTAGAAATGTTAATAAAAAGCCATCACAGGCATTTTTTTTTTTTACATTGTTTGATTACCTGAATTTTAAATACACAAGCTTATGCTTTTGGTTTTGGTTTGTTTGTTGTTTTTTTCCCAATGCCACTTACAGCATCGAGTACCTAAGGAATATCATTCTAGAGATGCACGGATAAACTTGACCTTTAGGATCATTTATCCAGAACCTGATGGAGTTTGGAAGTGAAGAGGCACTTTGGGCGTTGTTGGATGTAAACCCACAGCAGATCCAGAGCCTCAGATTGCTGCAGACTTAAAGGAAGCCTTACAGGACAGAGTGCTGTGAAATACCTGATGGGGAAAGGAAGCAATATTATGAAGATCTTTGACAATCAGAAGCTGCCTGTGTTCTATGGACAATGCTGTTTTGTTTTCAGAAATGATATGCTATTAGATGATACTAAATTACAGGCTTTAAGTTTGTGAAAAAAAAACAATGATCGTTCTTAAAAGACCACAAAGCACGTGAAAGATCTGAGAGGTACCGACGGGAGCAGAAAGATTCAGTGAGCAGTTATTTTTGCACATTCTCTTGTCTGCCCTTTCCCCCCAAGTAGTGATCTGTGTTCTAAGTAACAAGACAGGATTCTTTTATGTAAAGCCAGCTGTATGTGCACTCTGTGTACAGAAATGAGAGAGCTGCGCTTCATGATGATCTCCGAGTATTACTCACTTCACCAAGGGGTCGCGCATCACTTTTTATTTGTAGGTTGCAGTGTCTTTTCCAATGAAGCAATCAGTTTCATTATTTGTATAACTACTTGAATTACACTAGCATCTAGTAGAACAGAGGGTCAAGGCTCCCTTTTCCTATGCACTCTGTGGTCAGGCTTCATCCTGAGTGCTCATCCGTGTAGACAAGACATACAAAGGCAAGCAACAGAGACACCTTAGCCACGAGCCTTATCAGCCAGGTCGAAGCTGCCTGTTGCTTGAGTATTAATAGTTCTCCATCCCTGCTGGCTTAAATCTATTACCTCTGTGTCATAGGCAGGAAAATAGACACAAAGAGATGAAAAACATTACTTTCAGAATTTGCTAATAAATTCTTAGTTTCTTTTTAGCACAACTAAGTTGTGGCTAAATTGATTTCAGGTGGGATAGGAAATATCAGCATCTCTAAAAATCAGGCTTGTGCTGCCAAATTTGATACCCAGAATAATTTGTCCAAAGATGTTGACTCAAAATATTATAATCACAATGTAAGTCAGCTGCAAAGCTACGCTAAGTAGAATGTATTAGCACCAGGTGCAGCGCTCACTCTGGTGCTACAGCTCCTAGGTCAATGCATATTGCATTAAAGAATATTACTTGGAGGGTTATCTCTTGAACCTCTGATGTTCCAGAGAAGCAGTCAGCAGCTCAGACCTGATTCTAGGCTGACGTGCTGCAGTTCTTCAAGTTTGCCTGCCCTAGGTATGTCTCACCTGTTGGTAGGAACCAGTGAGGAAATGACTGCTGTCTGGGTGTTGTAAGGTATGCTGCCTACGTGGTTAAGTTCTCACTGCAGCTAAATGGCATCCACTCTATTGGATCAAAATACAGGTTTGGTATGTCTTCGCTTTCTGCCTGAAGTAGGATCTAAGCATGAGTAAATGCTCTATGCCTTGTAACACGTTAACATTGTTAAGCAAGCTAGCATTCCTCTTCAGTGCAAGAATAAGTTGGTGTTACTGTTTCTAAGCCAGCATTTACTGTAGTTTAAAATTCTTATGTGATGAGAGCAGTCGAGTTAGTAATACTCAATTATGCCTATGTTTTAATGTTATTGATGACCTAAAGGACAGACTATTGAGCCTTTTCAATCCCTGTGCTCTGAAATTGGGCAGAATAATTTTCTTTGTATATCAGACAACTCCAGAAGCAGCTTCTCTACCTAAAGCACCATACATGAATGCATGCTATAAATGCATTCATACATGAATGAATGCTATTAGAAAACTTACTTTGTTATCTAATATTATCTTCGCTTTCATCCCAGTTTGTATAAAAATACATTTTTGGAGTATATTTAATGTTAATTTTTTGCATTTGAATATAAAATCTGGGGTCTGTGATGCATCTCCTGAGCATTAGTGTTGAAGGAGGCAGACGCTTACTTTCATGTTTACTTTCTTTGGGTAACTGGAGCTTTGTGCACATCCCTGTATGTGTGCCCAGGTTTGGCAGTCCTGACAGAGAGTGGTTTTCCTTAACCAAAGGACACTTTAGCCTTTATTAGTTCATACAAGCTACACTTATTCATATTGTGTTAAGAGCAGTTGTGCTGCAAGAGAGAGCAGGAGATGGGGACTAGAGGGAAACTTTTAAACCCCCAAACCTCAGCCTATGGAAATTGCAGCTCATTTGAATTCAATGATGCTATGACACGTAACTGATGGTAGGGCTCTGGAGACTGATACTGTTGCGGAAGAACAGTTTTTCACTTGCTTTCTCAGTTTCAGTTTTATAACGTTAGCAAATTGTGTTTTAGTTTCTTTACTTCCTTTGATCTGGGAGATGACCAAGGTTTCCTCCCCAACAATAAAATGATTTATAAGAGAAATGCTGCATCCCACGGAGCTCTCTTGGGGCAATACCATTTTGTTGCCAGTGTCTGCTGTGTTCTGCTCTCTCTCATGTGTCGACTGTGCTGCTGCTTATATCCAAATCTGGTGGACAGTGGAGAGAAGGCACATGGCATCGTTCCTTCCCCTGTCCTGAATGCCCTGGCTGCAAGGGGAACAGTTGGCGTAGAGGTCAAGTTTCTTTGTCAGCTGGGAACTTGTGGGTCCTTCCTTCCTCCCCCCACCTCCTCCCAAAAAAGTCACGTAGCCAGGTGGCAGCAGATTGCAACCTCCTGCCTGCCAGGGCAGCAGGAAATGGCTTGGAGCAGAGGAGATTCCAGCCCACAACATCTTCTCAGGAGAGCTTTCTGCAGGGACATTTTTTCTATAGGTAGAAATTTGTTCCTGAATGCTGCAAGCACTCTTACAGTTCTCAAAACGGATGTGCGCAAAAATGAGATTTATGTCTTGAGCCTGATGGTGTTCTCGTAGCACTTAAAAATTTTTATATCACCAGGGCAACTTGAAAATTTTTTTTATGCTAGTATTCAGCTGTTTCTGCTGTTGGAGTCAAGTGCAGAGGGTAATGTATTTAGAAGGGTAAATATATAGTTAGGTTCCATTCTTTTAACTTGAAGATAGCTAGAGGAACCTTGCCCCTAGTTATATGGATTAGAAAACAATATTTCTAAAAATGCTACCCAAAAGATTTATTTTCCAGTTACAAGGCTTTCTTCCTTCCCAGGATTGTTTTGACAGTACAATATTCCCAGCCAACAGCTTGTTGAAAAAAGGTTTAAACGCAAAATTCATGACATTAAAGTAAAATATATTATTTATCTGAAAACAAAGGTTTATACGCACACAAAGGATTCGGGGCAGGGGTGGGGGGAAGTGTTGGAGGTTGCCTGGGTTTTTTTATTTTGCTGTTATCACCAGACTCGCCCATCCAAGCCTGGAGTAGTCTGTCCATATGAGGCAGTGGAGCAGATGCTAAGAGCTGCTTTGCCCACAGAGCGCTTATGAATTTTATTTTCTGTATTCCCTGTATTCTTCCTGTGTCTTGCAAAATGCCTCTCGTAGCCTTTTCCTTTCCCCCTCTCACTCCCATTGTCATTTGTTCATATTTATCTCTAGTTACTTGTCATATGCTCCCTGCTGCTGCTTGTGTGATGATATTTTTATGCAGAAGACATAAACTGTGGGTTTACTTTTTTCTATTTCTTCATTCTGAAATGTTATTTTTCAGCAATGTGTGTCTCTTCCAAGAAAAGCTGAAGAGCTGCATTCCTCAAAAGTGTTCATTGTCTGTGGCTTTCAAATAGATTGAGTCTCCTAGTTACCCCAGTTAAGATGCCCTTTGCCAAAATAGCCATCACCTTTTCCGAAATATAATGGCCCTCAGGCTTGATGATAAGGAGCAGATGACTGGAAGCTGTCTTTGGTAAGGATGGATGGTGGCCTGCCACCCCAAGGGAACGTGCAGGATGGAGCTGTTCTGAAAAAAGGGCGACTGGTTCTATCAACAATATGTAACCATTCATTTATTTAACACCTATATAAACAATAACATTATTAATGAACCATACTGGTAGCAGGAATTGCTCTGTCTCTGTGCTACTTGCAATAATAATTGTCACAGAATACGTGAATACTCAAGCACAAACTCTTGATGAGATGAGAGTATATCCGATTGAAGACAGTGCTGTAGGGCCACACTAGGTTGATCTGAGCACATGCCATTTAAGATCAATAGTAAATTTCCGTCATTTCTCTGCTGCATTTTTTTTTCTAGGAAGAAACCACTTCTTCAGGATTTTCAGTTTTGATTAACTTTAAAGCCATAGATAATTGTATTCCTCCTGTGTCAGATTAATTCTAGCTATATATTTTCCACTTGTCATGACTGATGGGCTTAGTATGGCTACATATAGTAATTTATAGCTACAGCGGTAATGTAGAAGGAGATGGGGTGGCAGGAAGGGGTTAAGAAACCAGAATTTTCATACCCTACTACTGGCAAAGTACAGAAGACTCTTCTCCTGGGGTTTGGGATAGAAGAGGTGTGATGGGTGCTGCGAATCCATAATGCCTCCCTGTTAAGTGCTGCTACTATTGACTTAGCTAAACGGCATTTAACACCCACTTTGCCTTTTCTGGTCATAAACCTTTTCAGAGTGGATATGAAATCTGCCTCACTATGTTTTGTTTTCGAAGTGCTGCTTTTCCATCCTTGAGGTTTCCGTAGCAACCTGGGCCATTTGTTTAAATTGGAGCTCACTGGCCTGTCCTCCCTGCACCTAACTTCTGCTGAGATCTTGCAGGTATCATCTCATTACATCTTGCAGGTATCATTGACCAGGTTGGATGAGGCTTTGGGCAACGTGATCTAGTGGAGGGTGTCCCTGCCCGCAGCAGGGGGGTTGGAACTAGATGATCTTTGATGTCCCTTCCAACCCAAACCATTCTATGATTCTACCTCGTCTTGGCACGCTGGAAGGTTACTTTTAAGGGTTATATAGGGGCTTAGCAGCAGTTTGCTATAAGAGCGCTGGCCCTGCCCCGAGGGCCATTCACTCAGCAAGGTGACAGATGTGTGTGCTTTCTTGGCTGTTGCCCTATTTGATTTGCCTCATTCTTCTGTGTAATGCTCAGTACAGCTTTGTGGATTTATTACAAGCTCCACTGAAGAACAGGTTAGCTGGCAAGTCTTTGGCAGCTCACACTGGGAAGGCATGTCTCGGGAGAGCTAGGAAGCCTTGTTTTAAGGAAAAAAGTGTGGTCCATATTGAAGAATTTTAAGGAAGAATAAGGAGCATGGAGGTCTGTCGCATGGCCTCCATTGTTTGGTTTATATTCCCCAAAGTTCTGGTCACTCAGGAGGTTTTGTTGGCTGGGCAAGACTTAGAGCAGAGTCTTCATATCACAGGGGATCATCCAGATGGTGCTCACTGGATCCAGAATGATGCTCAACCAAAAGCTGTTTCTGCCTGTAGCTGCATGTGCAGCTGCTTTGCTGCTCACACGAGGGTGTTGTTTCTCTGTAGTCCCACGGTGGAGACACTGCGTAGGCCCATGCTGAAGAGCGGGTTGACATTACAGCTGATCTCTGAGTTACCTCTGCCAGTCCTCTGCCCCAGGCGTGTGTTTCCAGCGATGCCCTTGCACCAGGGCAGGCTGCCATGCAACCCTGCAGCAGCTGACCCTGGGAGATAAGCTGGCTAAGCATGATCCTTTAAAGCAGAAAAGAGCAGCAAGGCCGCTTGGCAGGAGTCACAGGCTAGAAAAGAGTCTGGGGGAGTCGTGGCTGTGCCTCGTCACTGGCCATCGGGTCCTCGTCATCGTTAGGGAGAGCTGTGGGAGGACTTCTTGCCCTGAAGAGCTTATGATTCAGAGAACAAGAGCTGAAGCAGGAGTGAAGAGAGACATGACTTGCCACAGGGCATTCTGTCCTAGACATACAACCTGCAATCCCAGTTTGGTGCCTGATTTATTAGGCTGCAGAGCCTACATGGTTCCCAGTATCCCCCCCTCCCCATGTCCTGCTTTCTGGAGGCAGATCTGTGCCAGGTTTCTGCACTGTGCTGAGGAGGAGATAGCCTGTCCGACTGGCATGGCATGCCTTTACCTTGGAATAGTTTGGAAAGAAGGGGGGCCACCAGACACAGGCTCCTTGATTATTTGGGAGAAGCAAGTGGGAGTGGCGGAAGAGGGATTTAAAATTGCCCGGTGGTGGTGGTTTCTGACGGGAAGCAGTGGGTGGCCGCAGGCTCCCAGGGTTACAGGGCCAGGATGCAGCACCGGTACCCACCTGCCCACCCCAGCACTGGTGGGAAAGTTTCCTTCAGTGAGGAAAGTTTCTGACAAACTGCACGTAAGGCAAAATTTGCCAGTATCTGCGCTTTCCCAGTGGCAATGAAGCCTTCACAGCTTGCGCCAGAGAAGAGATTGCTTCCCTGGGACAGGCTGACAAGCCAGCATGAAGAAATCCTCCCAGGCCTCGGGGCAAGGAGAGTGATGGAGTGAGGCACTGTGTGCCGTCGCAGGACACAGCATCTTGGTGCGGCAGAGCCACAGGTAGAACAAAATGGCCTGAGAGCTGGCTGCTTCTCTGTGACAGCTCTGTATTTTGCACTGATCAGTTTTTCCTTTGGTTGGCTCATCAGTTAATTCCTGGTCTCACTTCCTTTCCGGAGACCAAAGTGGCTCTATCTTATCTTAGAAAAGCTTCTTCCTGGTGTTACAAAAATCATTCCTCAGCTTTGGGTGCTATGGGTTTTCATCTGACAGGGGTAAGGTTACACTTTTCTTCTGTCTGCGTGTCAGCTTTAGTGCCACACTGGATTTCCTCCTCAAGGCAGGGCTTCGGTTGCTGGAACCGGTGTCACTCACCTATGTACTGATGTGGTTGTAGTAATTTTTGTCTATAGTCCCTGAAAAGGTTTAGAGACTGAGTAAAAAAACAGTCTGCGGGATTTGATTACTTGAAGTCTGACAATTCATTGTCAAGAAACTTCTGTTTTAATCTCTAGACTACAGTTGATTTCTTTCTTGATTACTTACAAATAAGCTTAAAAAGAGAGGGGAAAAAAGGAAATTTATTCTGATGAAATACTTGGATGCTCTGCAGTGTTTTTAGCTGCAAAAGAAAGTGGATTATAAAATCCTTCAGAAGTGCTAAGATCCTATTTGTGGCACCAACTTAAGGCTTTTAATCTCAACTCACATAAGAAAAGTTTCCCTTTTGCCTGACCTCCAAAGCAGCCAGAGCCTTTCAGGCTGTGCTGGCTGCTGGTCAGCCCTTCCTTGCTAGTTTTGAGGTTCGTGATCAGTTTTGTCCAGATCTCAAAAATAATTCAATTTCTTCAGCTTTTGCAAAAAATCAGCAGTTGGGTACAGAAGAGATCAAGATGAGCATCCTGTGCTCAGACAGCTATGTGTTAGGCTATGTGTCCTCTGACGAGGAGCGGGGGAATCCTCCTCTCCTCACTCCCTTGCCAACAGCATTTCTGCTCCTGCAGCTGACACGTTGCCTGGGAGGCAGCACAGCCCCCATGAGCCCAGCACCCTCCCGGCTGGCCACCAGCTCAGCATGGACCATGTGGGGGGGACAGAAACCCCCAGGATTCATCAGCAAAGTCCTCCCCTGCACACGCAAAGGCAGCATTTTCCCAAAGTGCTTTTTTAAAAAATTTATTTTGTGGGGGAAAAACATGTTTTCAAGTTTTTCAACCTGAGACAGGATGTGTTTATTGCAAAAGGTAGTATTGAAATGGAAATCCTAATTTCTGTGCTGCTTAATTGATAGGATCAAAGTAACAACTAGACATAGTAGTACCTCGACAAGTAAAGTTGTGGAAGGTTAGAGGTTAATTTTGCTCCAAGAGACAGCAACTTGTACCAGCAGGACTATTCAAAGCAATCAGTCTCTTAATTTGTTACAAGTACAGTTTCATTCTTTAAACAGCTGAGTTTTCTGCAATCACTGGTCTCCAGTTGTTTAAACCACACTCTTATCTTGTATCCTCGTAGCACCACATCCTGATACGTCAGTAACAGCACTGGGGAAAGCTGCCATCCCTTCTGACGCCCATCAGGCCAAACAAGGGAAATTTAATGTAGCAGTTTCCATCAGGGAACATTTTGCAGCTCTCTTTGAAAACGAAAAGGTTTATTACTACATTTATTGTTGGTGGTGTGATGACAGCCAAATGCTGTTATCCTGTGACGTGCTACTGGAACGCTGATTTTCTCACTTCAGCTATCACTTTACAATTAAAACAATTCAGTACAGAGAATAAAATAATATATTTCTGTGAGGAACATTAACACATTCAAGCATTTTAGTCAGTATGTTGTCCTACGGCAGTGGGCGGAAGCTTTATGGGTTTTATTGCAGCTGATATCAAGTCAGGCAAGGCTGAAAGTAAGGTATTTGAGGGGGTAGGAGCTTTGAATGCCCGTGCTTTGTATTATCTATGTTGTATTGGGAGCTCCTCACAAGAATTAACGAGTGTTTGTCGTGACCTACAGTCATGCTGTGGGTCCATCCTCACCTTACAGCGCTGGAAGTGCACCCGCACGTTATGATTTCATAACAGGCGGGCAGGGAGAAGTGAGGTTTGAAGAGGGCTACAAGCTCTTTGCTGGCCCGCGTGGCCCCACTGTTTCTCCTGCTCCCTCCTGTCTTGACCTTCACTGCACTCCTGCCTTCAGCGGGTTCCTCTGCTTCTGGGGGTTCCTCATTTCAACTCATCCTTCCTACCAAACCTGACTTTGATCTTTACGGTCCTGTCATAGTTTAACCTGGCTGGCAGCTAAAACAACCACACAGCCATTTGCTCACTCCCCCCCTCGCCCAGTGGCATGGGGGAGAGAATTGAAAAGGGAGAAGGAAAAAAACCAAAACCCTCATGAGTTGAGATCAAGACAATTTAATAGAACAAAAAAAGGAAGATTTTAATAATAATAATAAAAGAATATACAAAACAAGTGATGAACAGCACTATTTCTCACCACCCAAAGTCGATGCTCCACAAGACCCTGAGCTGACCAGCCTACCAGCCCACCCCCCCAGTTAATGCGGAACATGATATCACATGGTATGGAATATCCCTTTGGTCAATTGGGGTCAGCTGTCCTGGCTGTGTCCCCTCCCAGCTTCTTGGGTGCCCCCCACCTTCTTGTTGGCAGGTCAGTATGAGAAGCTGAAAAGTCCTTGACTGCTTGGCAACAACTAAAAACATCAGTGTGTTATCAACATTATTCTCATCCTAAATCTAAAATACAGCAGTATACCAGCTGCTAGGAAGAAAATTAACTGTATCCCTGCCAAAACCAGGACAGGACCTCATTTTAAAGCAGCCCAAGCCTGATCTGACTGCCCTTGGCCAAGTTACAACAGCATTCTCCTCACACCCCTTTGCTGGGAAGCTGAAACTTGGGTTTCAGTGACTTATATCACAGTGAAAATCCATGGTAGGCTTACATCTCCGATGTCCTAGGCTTGTGACCGCAACCCTGAAATGATTCAGCCTTACATTGATTTTATTTTATAAATATATGTATAGATTCTGTAGTTACACATAATGGAAGTAACAATGCTCCGACTTTGTATGGTTAACGCTGCGTAGTGGAATACCTTCTCTTCCAGGTCAGTTCCCGGGTTAGTGAGAGGTGCCAATGGGGATGGTGAACACCACCCTGTCCCACTGCTGGTAAGCTGGGCTGGGCTGGGGCACACACAGGTGCTGTAAAAACCATAGTGGCTGTGACTGAGGAACAGGAAGCAGGAGACACAGCTGGAGGACAGGGAAGAAGAGCCGCCAGGTTTCAGAGATGGGCTGAGGAAGGGAGGATCGTTGCTGTGAAGCTGTCTGTAAAAAGGAAGTTGGAATCACCAACTTAGCTGAATTTAATTTTTAAACAGGCTTATTACTTTAGGTTGACTTAGAAGGAAACGTTTCAGCTAAAATGGCCAAGTCTCTATAAAAATGAGACAACCTTTTTCTCTTAAAAAGTTATTTTGTCTAGAGAAGTATCTTAAAACCTCAATATGTGGCAAGGTGGCACCATTTCTGTGGCAGACTGACTGAGGAGATGTAGAAATCCTTCCATGCACCTGTAAGTCATGCATCAAACACATCCAGTGCGAAGCATCCCTCAGAGAACTTACCCACCCTAGCAGCGCCCTGGTACATCGGCGAGAGCTTCCTTATGGAAAGGACTTGTAGAAATAATTTTTCGTGAGCTGCCTGCAACCACCCCAGCAGGGACCTGAGCCTTCCGGTGCTGCTTACTGGTGCCTTGCTGAACGATCTGCTCTCCAAGATACAGTGAGTGCCATAGGGGGATTTCCTCACGCCTTATTGCCTAGGGCTTCTACCTCGTCTCATGCTGCAAGGGACAAAATCGCGGTGCTCAGAGTGTGAAGGAGAGCCCCGGCCCGCGGGAGGCTGGAGTCAGGGTGTGCTGCGGAACAAGCCCGATCTTCCCTTGGCTACAGAGATTTCCAATCCTGCAGCTAAATCCCTGCGGAGACCTGCCTGCTGCAGACGGGAGGGGTGCCGATCTGGCTGCAGGGCTCCCCGCGGCTGCCACCAAGTGCTGCCAGGTAGGATGCCCCTCGGTGTGGCCCAGGGAACGTGAGGCATCTGTCTTTAGGAAAATATTTCAAGGGATGTGTCAAGCATTTAAAACTCTGGCTGTGTCTTGCCCTGTTGGCTGTCTGACTGTGAGCATGCGGGTGTGTGATCCGTACTGTAGGATTACCCTCACGCAGTCAGTTGCTGGGGCTGGCTTTGCTTTTATTTATTTATTTTTTGAAAGGAAAAAAAAAAAAGTTAAAAGGCTGCTGAAGTCCTGGCTAGAAACACTGGAAAGGAAGATAAAGGATATCCAGCTAAATACATGAGGAAAGGGATAGGGCAACCTGGAGTGTATAGCCCTTGCAAGTAATTAGTCAAACAACTCCCTGGTGTAAATGCATTCATGTGTGCTTGAGAGAGGCTTGGCTGCTGAGCTAAGCCACACTCGGTGGTGCTGCTGTTTTGTTATGATAGTTAGGAAGTACCAACAGTTTGTTTTTTTCCAGGCAGCAGATTCAGAATTGGTTTCAGTTAGGCCTTGTTGAGAAATTTATGTTCCCTCTGTCACAAAGGTACAATTTCAAGTTCAAATCAAATGTGTGTGTGCAGGCAGAGAAACAGATGAGAAGACTTATCTTCTGCTTTCAGCAATACCTTGTATCAATTGCCCGTTTATTTTCTCCTTTCCTCTTTGTAAGCTGGTATCTATTAGGTTGCAGTTAGCTGAATGTTTTTATTATTATTTTAAAAATGGTTGTTTTGGGATGTGAACTACACTGGGGAAGGAACTGCAATTCCTTCCCACTTCCTCATGGAAATTAATTCATGGAGCAGAACGCTGAGGAGATGATGCGCACGATGAGGCGCTGTGTTGTGGCTGACAAAGTGCGACTGGAAATGCTGCCTGGCAGGACAGCAAGAGGCAGGTTTTACTCTTGAGCATGTTTTGAGAGGAGATTTGAAGCCCACCTGCTGGGGATGGGTTGAAGGCATCCCGCTGGGAAGCAGCTTATCCTGCTGACTCGTGAGGGAGGCCCCGTCAACTCCAATGACGGGGTTACAGTGCTGCTCCGTTTCGGGGCACAAACCACGGTGTTCAGGGTCTCCACTCCAGGACTGCCTAACTACAGATGGTTTCTGTGGAAGCCCTGGCCTTTAAAAAATTTCTTTTTCTAGAGAAAGAGGTGGATTTCTCTCTCTCTCTCCTCTTCTTACTCTTTCCTTTCCCTTCAGTGGCATTCCGTCTGATAGCCAGCAAGAGGAATAATAATTACTCGGCTATGTGTGTATTTCCTATAATCGCATTGTTAAATGAGCGACCTGATGACATAAACTAATTTCCATGGGGTTGTTTCAGCAGCGTTAGCTGTTTCTCCTCTCCTGAAACTCGGATTTTAACTTTCCAAGGCTCCACAGCTGTCTAGTGGATATTTTA
Organism: Balearica regulorum gibbericeps; assembly: GCF_011004875.1. Classification (NCBI taxonomy): domain Eukaryota; kingdom Metazoa; phylum Chordata; class Aves; order Gruiformes; family Gruidae; genus Balearica; species Balearica regulorum. The sequence continues at coordinate 45,994,749 of NC_046188.1, read as the reverse complement.
TGTAAAATATGCAGCATTTGAAACGTTCCCAGCCCCGGATAAAGGTCTCCTCCAGCCCCTGTGCAGCGCTCTGGGGTACAACGTGACTTCAGCCCTGTACTATGCAGGAAAGAAATCCGCTCCGGGGATCCACGTGGTAGAGAGTTTCTGTAATCTATACCATGAGGTCACATTTCAATACCGGGAGCAACCAAGATTAAAGTCATGATTTAAGCCACTGGAGTAAATATAGTTTTTACATTAGCGCATTGCAGACCTAACTTGGGGGATTATGTCACAGGATATTTTTTCTGAATTGTCTCAAATACAATCTTAAGGCCTCTCAGTTATTACCATGGTGATGTTGCTCCAACTCAGCATTGAAATTTCCCCGAGCATTTTATAATCAGAATTGTGAGGGAATTAAATGGTCACTCTACCTGAACCAAAACCAGTTTGCCCTCATAGTGAACTTTCTGTATGAAACCAGATGGGCAGTTTGGACTGGGGATGTGTGTGTTGAATTTCAGGTATCAAGTCAACCAGCCTTTTTTTCTGCAGAGCCTTGGATCCTCTTATGTTAAGGCTGTTGCTAGAGCAGATTAAATTTACCTTGCTTCATATGAATGCGAGATGCTTTTCCCCACTGCCAGAACAAGGCTCCTGTGTCAACCCAGAACTTGCTTCTGCAGGATAGACGGGCTCAGCCCCAGGACTCCAAACTGTTCGGCAGACTTGTCCTCTTGGAGGCCTCTGCTGAGGAAACACAGTTTGTCACTCACCGCGCTGCAGGACCAAGCTGTCAGGAATAAAAACTGTTGTAAATGGGGCTCTGGGAGAGGGAGTCATTGTACTGCAGTAAAGGCTTTATGGGCTAAATTTAGCCATTAAAATCAACAGTAAAAAACACGCAGCCTTCTCCAAGCTGGAATGATTCAATTTGACCAAACAGAAAATTGTTCCCTTATTAAGCGAATTGTGTCTCCCAATAAAATGGCTTCAAACTGAACCTGGCCCTAAAGCTGCCTTGGGGAGCCAAGGAGCCGCGAGATTGCAGCCAGGTGCTTCATAAAGCCGAGGCTCTTAACGTTTCTTTTATGCTGGCAGGAGGCAAAGCAGCCTGCCTTCTGGAAACACACTAGCAAGTGCCTCCGGTCCCTTCTCTCCCAAAGCTGTATTGTTTTGTTTTATTCCTTTTGAGACAGGGCTGTAATTACAACGGTTTGTCTCCAGTGCAGGTCCTGAAACATCACCACTGCTAAGGCAGTTCAAATCAGGGAGGAACCAGTCCCAGGTCTTACTGAAAGATGAAGCTGAGACTTTCTGAACTCGCAAAAAGCAAGTCCCATTCTGTGTGCCGGACTGTGGCACAGGATGCGTGTGCTACACGTAAGCTTCTGTTTTTTCTTAGGGCACTTGTCTACCTCTGCACAAAGGGTGTACTTTATGGCAAAATGCAATAAACTCAAGCTAGCTGCAGATGTGCTAGCTTGGGCACAGGACCCAGGGCTGCTGGGGTAAGCGCAGATCTCTCTGTGGGCTAATTTACTGCCTGGTGCGGGAGGTGCCATGGGTACCTCCCCATTGCTCTGCTGTGCCGTGTGTGCACGCTGAGCACGGGGGTACTGACTGCTCGGGGTCCTGAGTGCGCTATCCCTGTCCCCTCACCAGCACAGACCAGGGTTCCCGATGCTGTTGCTAAGCCTCTTCCTTCCTTCCTTCCTTCCTTCCTTCCTTCCTTCCTAACCAAGCTTCAAAAATATCCTCGAGTGGGTGAAGCTACACTGGAGAATGTCTTTATGGGAATAGTCTAACATTAGCCCTGAAGAGGGGACAGACTAACCATTTCAGGCTCTTCCTCCCTCATGCTTTTATACTCCACTTCCTTCTAGCTCCTTTCCTATTCCTATCGTATGTTTTTCTTACGCTGTTGGGTTTTTCCATCACTGAGACTCCTTTGCACACACAGCTTTAAAGCGTGGTCTCAGCTGTCACTGATTTGCAAGCTTTTGTTTCAGCTCAGTAATACTTATATGCCGTTTTTTGTCTGAGGATCTGATTCTGCATCATATCAGAGAAGTATTACAGAGCCCATAGGGGAATGGAAAATTTTAGGATCCCTTCTGAAAGGGAAAAAAATGGAGCCACTTAAACTACATTAGAGGTGGCAGAATTGGGAACAAGATCCCGGAGTCTTGAGTCCTGCTTAACCCTCTTGTTGCTGATGGTTTCTTGTCAGGGCCCATCCTGCGTGATCTCTGTAGTTTACACCTGGCTCGCTGTAGCATTAGAGGGTATTCGGATTTGGGCTTGCCTCGGGGTTTCCTTTAACCCCGTGGACGTTACTCTGCTGAAAGCTGACGTGACATGTCTGTTAGCGTGATCTCCATGTCTGTAAAAAAATACTATTGATAAAAAAGCTGCGAGGTGAGATGTAGAAAGCTGAACTACTCAGTGGCTCTCTGGGATGTAGCCAGAGATGGGGTACGCCGCGGGGCGGCGGGGGGCTGCCCGGGGCAGAGAGGACCGGGGGAGACGGCCTCTGCGGCCGCAGCGCCCGGGGAAGAGGAGATGGGTGAGTGGGGCGACGGGGAGAGGGGCCGGGAAGGGGTAACGGCACCGAGCGCAAAGCCTCCGCATGGGCAGCAGCGAAGCTCCCCCTGCGCCGCGGGCCCTGCTTCCCCCTCCCTAGGGGACGCGGCGGGGCCGGGGGCGGTGACGGCGGGGCCGGGGAGACGTCAGGCGGAAGAGAAGCGCTCGGCAGGCTGCTAGTGGGCTCCGCTGCCGTCTGAGCATGCTCCCGCGGGGGCAGAGCCGGGATATATAACGGCGCCGAGGCGCCGGCAACAGCAGCCGCTCCGCTGAGGCAGGCGGCACATACAGCGCTCCGACGCGTCTGCGCCGCGCCGCGCCGCTCCGCTCCGCACCGCTCGGTACCTCTCCGGACAGCACCGCTTCGCAGCGAGCCGCACTTCTCCGCGCGGTACCGTCCCGTCCCGTCCCTGCCCGGCCGCGGCTGCCCCGCCGGAGCCTCGGCGCCCGGCACGGCCGAAGCAGCGCGCCCCGCTCCGCCGGCCCCGGCCCCCGCGGCGGGCGCTCCCGCGGGCGGCAGGATGGCCGCGAAGCCGGCCGAGCTGATGGGCATCTGCTCCAGCTACCAGGCGGTGATGCCCCACTTCGTCTGCGTGGCCGAGGAGTTCCCCCCGCCCGCCCGCCCCGCCAAGGCCCCCAAGGGCAAGCTGCGGCGGCCGCGGCAGTCGCGCTTCAAGACGCAGCCGGTGACTTTCGACGAGATCCAGGAGGTGGAGGAGGAGGGGGTGTCCCCCATGGAGGAGGAGAAGGCTAAGAAGTCCTTCTTGCAGTCGCTGGAGTGCCTGCGGCGGAGCACCCAGAACCTCAGCCTCCAGCGGGACCGCCTGGGCAGCTGCCGGCTCCGCAACAGCCTCGACTCCAGCGACTCGGACTCGGCCCTCTGAGGGCGGTGGGACCCGGCGGGACCCGGCCCGGCCCGGCTCGGCGGGAGCGCGCCCGGCGGCGGCGGCACGGACTGGGCTGCAGGGAGCCGCCCCGCCGCCGGTCCAGGAGCGCCCGGGGCGGGCAGCCGGGTTGGGATGTTTTCTAAGAAAGCGCTTGTACCTTCGTTTCTATTTGATTGTATGAAACTCTCCGTTTAAAAGACAAAAAAAAAAAAAAAAAATCTTTTCTATTCGTTAGAAGAAATGAGCTGTTTTAGATGCATTGAGCTGCTGGACTTTATATTTATTTTTGCATTTAAACTGTTGACTGCATTAATTTAATATGTTTCTACCTGAATGTCTGTTATTATTTCCATAAAAGAGTAATAAAATCTGATATATTTGCACAGTACATATCGGACTGTCCTTATTTCAGGGGTCTAACTGTCCTCTTTCAGCTTCCTTTCCCATTTGAAGGCTAAAGGGATTTAAAGGCTGTCGACAGCTAATGCAGAAGCAGTAACGCTTTCCTCAGGGATGCTGCTCAGAGATTTTTGCAATCTGTACTACCAGGTACATGCTAATGAACCAAGAGCCTAAAGACTGATTTTAGACAACTTTTTTTGCTTGTTTGAGATCTTTGCATTCACCTGACTTGGCGTTTAAGGAGTATTTATAACTGGTTGTGTCCAGGAACCTTAATGCAACTGGGTAAGCCTAGTGCATTCGCAGAAGTGCATGTATACTTTCTGTTCTCATCTAAGTTGTTTTTGTCTCTTCTCTCCTTCCCCTTCTGACCCATGAATTGTTTTGTGCTGCAGAGATGTTTGGTAGTTGGATAGAATGCAGTTTAATTTACTATAGCAAGTGGTACTATGTGGACATGCTTTGCTTGGAGTTGAAAAGCAAGGGTATTTTGATGTAGTATAGGAGTGAAGTTACATGGGTCTTCTGTGTGTGTGTAGGTATGTGTAAGGTTTTCTCTGTCCATGGTGTATGTGCCGAGGAGCATCTGAAGCTCTCTGCAGAAGGAAGAACAAATTCCTGGACTGGGAATCTTTTCCCTGTATTTTCTCCATTCTCTTGAGATATTCCTGTGCTAATGGTGTAATCCTACGGGAGCATCTTTCTTCAACGCAAGCCTCAGGCAGTTGAAACTTCCCAGTTATTAGATATTATTAGGATAATGAGCTGTAGCCTCTAAGTAACATTTCTGCGGTAAGATTTTCTGGAGAGTTACAGCTTTTCTTATGTCCTGGCTTGAGGTGCGATCATACTGATAAATAGGGATAAACAGCATGCTGTGAGCTTATCAGGGGAGGTAAGGGCTGAGGCAGAAGAACAAGATGAACATGATGCAGATGGAGAACAGGGTGCCTAGTTAGAGCTGGCAGCCATGGACTTGAACCTGCCGGGCACTGAAGTACAGCAGATGACCTGCGTGAGGAGCTCAGTGGTGGCTCTAGGCAGAACTGAAGCCTGTCTCTCTTTAGCTTAAAGCTGAGGAAAATCAAGACGCGGGGCGGGGGTGCGGGGGGGGGGGGTGTGTGGAGGGAGTGTGTGGAGAGGAGTGCTTGGCTTTGGACAGGTCCTTCCCCAACTTTCCTAAGTACAGGAAGAGTTTTAAAAAAAATCCCTTGCAGTAGGAGAAACAGCTGACCCCCAGCATCAGGGGAGGGTCGTGCATGCAATTTCAGTAAGGAAGCAGCTCTGGGCTCTGACCCGACCTCCTCGTAAAAAGGCAATTAAACCACCCCACCTGTCCCCCTGCATGCAGTCAGTGAAACAGCTCGTCTCCCTTTGCCGTTAGAACCTGTTGGCTGCTTTCTGTGTAGGTGCAGTACATACGTAACAGCTACGTACAAGCCAAAGCAACTTGACCTCTAGAACAGCTTTCAGCCCCGCAAACTGGACTTGGTAAGAAATAACCAGTTCCTAGCAGCTGGGCTAATTTTCCTTGACAAATTCCTAGTGCTGTTACAAATCTGCGAGTTCTGACATTTCCAGAGGTTGTACAGCATCCTCCCCATACCGCAGGTTTCAGGCTACTTTTCAGTCTTGCTTTGCTTTCAGCTCTGCTACAAATCCCCGTGATACACAAAGTATGTCGTAGCTTCAAGAGGCTGTGAGCGCATGATTGTCTTCCCCGCTTATTGTTTCTGTTTAGCAGCTGGGATTAATAGCAGGCCATTTACCATCGCCCTTCCCATCCCTGCTTTAATGTGCAACTGTGCTGCCATCATGCAGGATGCACGGGAGGCTGTGCTGCTCCAGCAGCAGCAGAGCATCGGGTACCTGCTTCCTGGAAGGGGGGAAAGAGCCATATTCCCTTTTCTGTTTCAAAACACAAATGTAGATGTTAACACAGGGAACAAAGAGGGTTTGAGACTCTGTTGTAGCATAATATTTGAGAAAAAGCCATATTCCAGTGGTTAGGCTGAAGAAGTTTCTCTTCAACTGTTGTTTGTTAATATTTTTCTGCTCCACCTCAAAGTGAATAACATGGGAGATGCCAGTGCTAAAGATAGGCTAGTGTTTATCTTCCCAACAGTTACTATCGAGGCAAAAGGCTGAAAAGCTAGGGTGTTTCAGCTCTGTCCTGCAGAGGCCCTCCTGAATGCAGCTGGAAAAATAAACCTCTCTTCCAGTCTTCCTGTGCTGCTAATTTTGAAGGTTTCTCTTGCAATGGTTTTTAGCATCATGGATCTCTGTCCTGTAAGGATTGCAGGAAAAGCTATTAAATTCACTTTACTGAGGGTAATGACTATATCAAAGGGGTTTGAGTCTGTCACCCACTACCCAGGCTTGAGATGTGGGTTGTACATTTCCCTTCAGCAATTCAGAACTTAAAAGCATCCAGCAGATGCCACTTACAGTGATGTTCAGGATGGCAGTGAGTAGGCACGAGCATCCTACGTCTTCACAGGAAGGAGCTGGGAGCCAAAACACTCATGGCGCAGCAGGACAGGTCTCAGGGCGGAGGGAAGCTGAGCACCCCAGGGGTGCCTTCAGCCCTATTTCTCCAGGTTACAGGAAATCACACAGCAGAAGTTGTCTTTAATGGGACCTGCATTTTGTTCTTGTATCGCTCCATGTGTAAATCATCCTGTCCTCTGCCACAAGAGGAGCACCTGGTGGGGTGAGTAAAAGCTTGCACGTGAAAGCAATTCTTTTATTCTCTTCCTGTTTTTTTATCCTCTTCCTGTGTCCAGTCCCCTTCAAGCTCTTCAGCTTTTTACCCCTGTGCTCGTGTTGAAATGCTGTGTTAGTGTAAAGCTACTCATGCTGGTGTGGTGGATCTGTACCTCCATGCCTTACGGTGGCCTGACAAGCGTAGAGGGGATCTGAACGGTGCAGTATCATTGCTCTCCTGGTATCAGGAAAAAAAAAAAAAAAATTCGTCTCTGTGCATCTATGGACAAGTTTTTTCTGCTTTTTTTTCCAAAACATTTTAGTTAAATTTGACTCAGTAATTCATGGAGGATTTCTGGTTGCAATTTAGTGTCCACCTCAAGGGGCTGAGGACAGACTTTTCTCCTATCTGTGTTTTCACCATTTCTGCTGTTGGATGACTTCTCTCATCTCTGCATTTCCAGTGACTCACTGGGGACACTTCAGAGTGGAGCTGCTATCAGGAACGAATATGAGAAGGTGCTTGTAATTCCTGCAGGTTTCTGTACTGGGAGCCCAAGAATGCATTTGCTTTAGGAGCTGGTTAATGACACGACACCTGACCCTTAGCAGTGCTGTGGGTCTGATCCTGCAGGACCACGGTGGATGCACTGCGGGGCACTGCCCTGGGTAAGACACACCACGCAACTGGTGCTAGCTAACCTACTGAAGCCACCACCAGAGAGGAGATCAGCACAGTTCTCCAGGCTGCATCTGGCCTTGTTTGAACCTCAACTCCCATGGCATGGCTCTGCCCGAGCTGTCTTTTGTACATGAGCAAGATGCACATGGGACTTGCGTTTCTGTGGGGGAAAAGAAAACTACCTCAGGGAGGTGCAGATAGCCTGAAATCCCTGAGCAGAGCTCAGGCTGCCTGTGCAGTGACGCACCGGTGCCCTGGATTTGTGGTTTAGCTTCTCACAGCCATCTTAAATAGAGTGTGCAAGTTGTGCACAGTGCTTCAGCAAGCCTGGCTCCAAACTTCAGGGGTATTTTTTAAGCTGTAAAGACGCAAGATTACATCGAGAGCAGAGAATAATCATGTGTCCAGTAGTAGCCCATGCAAGGGGAGCTCACCTTCTCCTGAAGTAGGAGACCATCGCACAGTGCAGGGAGGTTGCCAGCTCAACCTTGTAGGCTTCATCAAGAAGTAGTACGTGGTCTTTGACTTCCAATTGAGCAGCCCCCTGAGCTCAGGTGGCTGAACTTGGGCGAATTAATTCATTGTGGGAATTAATTAATTCCCAAACAGCATCTTATCACACATACACATGTGTGTGTGTGTCCCTGTGCCTGGTCTGTCCAGTCTAGAGTGACTAGAGCAGCCAAGCTCTTGACTGTAGAGCAAAGCACCTCCAGATACTTGATTCACAGTGCAATTAGTTTAACTGGTCCCAGGGGAGAAAGAAATACTTCCTGCATAACCAGTAACTGTGGTGTCAGAGTCATGTAACTCTTTCTTGTGCCAGAGCATCAGCTTTAAGGCTATTAAATGTGTGAACATGGTAATTATGCACTTAGGACTACTGTGTTAGCAAATGTCATGGTATGTTATAAATAGTATAGGGTCAGATCCTGATTTTGGCTGCACTGGTGTCAGCCTGGCTTTGGTCCAGCTGTACTCTGGAGTTGATCTGGATTTGCCCCTTGAGAATTCATGCTATTCGCTGATGTTCCTGAGCATATTGCTGGCTCGAAATGTCCAAGCCATTGCTCCCCTGCTCTGCCATGCCCAGGACAGTCTGAGGCGCCACACAACCTTCCAGAAATGTAACCATCGTTGTGCTTTGGGAGCAGTGTGGATGATATGCACCTGCCTGGCTGGGACATCTGTTCCCTGCTCCCAGACGGAGCAGGAGCTGGCGACAGTGATGGGGAGAGGCTGGGAGAGCTGGGGCAAGAGGGGAGGGGGCTTTCCTTCGGGTCCTCTGGGAGTCCATACTGATAGGAAACTGCCGAAGACTATCTTTGAAACCAAACCAAGGTTTGCCTGGGTCCGATTTCAAACAAAACAAGATCTACCATGATAATTTACGACTCTGTCTTGAACAGAGATTCTTTGTTTGGAAATATTTGCATTGAAGAGGTTGAAGTTATTTATTTGGAACTGGAGAAAGGGAAGTTTTCTTCCTTGGCTTGATTTAAGACCCTGTTGTTGTGGAAGATTTTTTTTTTTTTCCCCTGTGAAGAAAATGACCTTTCTTGGGCAGAAGGAAAGGGGACTGGCGAGAAGGGAGAGAGGGAGGGAGAGAACACAGCTCACTTGTGAGACGGCTCTTGGCTAATACAAAACCATGTGAAGGATGTTTATGTGCTTGTTACTTTTAATCTCGGGTTCTGGCAAGTCAGTATTTTCCCTTTGAGAAGTATTTGGAGGTCCTGACTGTAATCATTAAAGATCCATTTCAGTCTCTTTTCACAACAACCTCTAATGTCTGAGGGAGCCTGCACTCTGCTAACTTGAATCTTTCAGGGGAAATTCAGTGAGGTAACGTGTTTTTTTCCACCATTCCCTACGTAAAAGCAAACAGAAGTAAAGCAGCATCAGAAACATAGGTTGTCGCTCATGCTTACAGTTAAACATTTGCTGTTAAGCTGAGCTGGATGCATTTCAACTGTATGGCAGCAGTGCATATGTGGCCGGCATTTATTGGTCGGGAATGCATACAGGGGGGTTTCATGGAGGCACGGATGTGATACTATGGTGACCTGCACAGCTCCAAGGTACTCCATGCTTTGGAGGGAGGCTGGATGGTCAGGTTTTGAAAGCGTAGAAAGATGGAAGGACACAGCTCTGTCACTGCACAGAGGCAGCTAAAGCAGAGTTGTCTGGGAATGGAGCAGCTGAAGCAGAACCAAATGGTGCGGGGAGAGGGGAGAGGAAGGAAGGAAGGAGGGAAGGAAGGAGGGAAGGAAGGAAGGAAGACAAAAATACCCAACCTCAGAGCAAAATTGGATGTGGCCCGCCTGCCTAAGGCGGCAAACAGGAGAGCCTGGTTTTAATCAACTTTCCTTAGTAGCATCCCTGAGTTTACGCGCCCTTGGGATCCAATGAAATGAAATGAAGTTTTGCCTGCTTTTTCTACTTCTGAAACATACTGACATTTTAATGTTATGTTTTTGTTTGTTTCCCAAAATAAATATGAGAGTTATCAACCAACTCCTCTTTTTCCCAGAAAAATCAACCCAAAATAAGCAATCCACTAGCTTTAGGAGTTTATTAATTTTATGACTGTGTCTGTGTGTGTGTTTACTCCTGGATAAAGTGTCCCTATGTGTTTTTACCATACAGATGAAGCAAGTGAGCAAGCAGAGCAGGGGAGGTGGCAGGATCTCTGAGATTTCTGCTTAGCTTTAGATGTGAAGGTGTTCCAGGGCTCAGAGCAGGGGTGCTGGTGGCTGGGGTTCCCGGGGCTTACTGCTTGTTTGGGGACAGAAAATGGTCTTGTGCTCCAAGGGAGAGATGGCAAGTTAGGGGAGAGAGAGTGGTGTTCCCGATCCTCCTGTTGGTGCACTGCATGGCCCTGAGCACACTCCTCCTTTCTGGACCTCAGTTGCTCTGTAGGAGACTGGGAACTGATGAGGCTTGATTTGTTAAGCCCTGCAGATGGAGGTCTGTTGCTTTGCAGCCACGGGAGATGCATTTGGTTGGTGAATGGAGAGGACTTGGATTTATTGAAAGGACAAATGCCCAGCAATGTGATGTCACAGTTTATAACAGTCACAGCTACGTGGTGAGATCACCTGTGCCAAAGAAGGAAGCTTTGCTTTGCTGGAGAGCCCCGCGCAGAGCCCAAGCCCCTCCAGTCCAGAGTCCCCATGTCACCCACTGGAGGCTGTGGGCAGCCCCTGGCTGACCAGAAACACCTGCCCTTTGGGGAGACACACACTTTTGGGAACGGCAGAGAAAAAAGTGTCCTGCTACTTGCTGATGAACTGTGCTAGGATTTCAGGCTGAGAAAGCTGATGAATGGTATTTACACATTACCAGGTTTGTATGTGGCCTTCTCAGGTGTCCCATGCCCTTGCTTGGGGACCTGTGCCTGGTGGTTCTCCTCCTTGTGCAATGCAGGGATCCCATGGTGTTTCTACGTTAGGAAAGGGCTTATTTTGTCAGCATGAATGCGAGTCTGGATCAGGGAGGAGGGAGGGCTTCATGTGAGCATCTGAGAGAAGAGGGTGGCATCGTGTCTGAGCCGAAATGTGGTTGCTTCAGGAGCTTAGTGGAAAGGAGGTGACCAGAAGGACATACAAGGAATGTGATGGCTGAGTAGGTCAACCAGGAGAGGAGTAATGCTTTATTTGAAAAAAAAGCTGAGCTAAACAACATAGCTAAGTCAACAGTGCCAGCAAGTCCCATAGAGTCCTTGCAGCAGGAGATGTCATGCCTCCATAGGATCAGTATATGACTAGGGTGGCGATACAGAGTACGCAGAGGGGATGCTGCAGTGGAAGAGCTATTCTGTGTACAACGGTAGCCAGTAAAGCAATAACGAGAAATTTCACCTAACCTCACAGATTGGGTAAATATTACAAAAGGTCATGATGGTGATGCTATGTTTTGGTACTATAATCAGTACTTCCTAGAGCAACAAGTCTGAGCACCCACGAGCCTCAAGGAGTTCTTGATTTAGCTCAAGAAGTATACAGATGCAATGAGGAGACACTTCACAATAGACATAATCAAGTGTTCAAATTTCCAAGCTCTGTAGGGTGAAACTTCCTCCCCCCATCCTCTATAGTGAAGCCTTAGCTTCAAGGATGAAAATTAAAAGAAGTCAAAAGAGTAAAAAAGGCTTGCAGATATCTAGTCTCTTGATATTAGGAGTCCATGATAAGTTTAACTACCAGAAAGACTTTTCAAAAAGAATAAAAATAGCTAGCATAGTTAAATAGTAGATTGAAGAATATTAGTAGAAGTAAAAAGATATCCCACAAAAAGCATAAGTCATGTCCAAAGGGGAAAAACAGAAAGGGTCCTAAATGCTGAGATGTTAAATGTGAAAACATAAGAAGACATGCTCAAAAAAAGATTTTGAAGAATGGCTTGTAAAAGGCTGGAAGCTTCTGCTATAAACTTTTGCAAACACATTGAAGGAAAGAAGCTAGCTAGAAAGCCTTTGGCCTTCTGGCTGAATGGAGACTAAAGTGAACACTCAAGGATAAGGCAATATCAGAAAAGCTAAGTCTGTTCCCTGCAACACTGTAAACTATATATACTTGACTATATATTCAATATGAAGAATTCTAAAGCAGCAATTATTGATGGTGAAGGAGATGCTGGAGTCATTGGGAATAGTCTTAAGTCAACTTGCTACTCAGTAATCATTAAGTGATAAGAATGTTGACAATTACTAGGAAAGAAATCAAGAGCTAAACAAAAATCCTAATCTAGCAACTGTCTAAAATGACAGTGCTCTGGTATCTTGAATATTTTGTTTAGGTATAGTTATTTAAAAAAAAAAATTCAAAAAAAGGACCTATATTTCCTGCTGTTGAACAGAAATTTAATAGAGTAGAACCTTTTGGTCTGGGAAAAAAAAAAAGAAAGGAAGATAGGAGGGAGATACAGGAATTCATGAATAGTTTATGAAGATCAGTGAAGAACTTAATATTTATTTCTGACAATACAAGAGCTGGAGCAGCATATAAATTATTGGACAGCAGGTTTAGGACAAATAAAAGGAACCACTTTTCTTGCACAATGAATAACAGAATCACCCAATTCACTGCCAAAGGATGTTGTGGATGCCAAAAGGACTAGCCCGTTCAAAAAGCAATTAGGCAAAGGTTTATGCAGAGCTAGTAATGATCACATGGGGATGGGGGACAGAGGCTTCCCAAACCACTGGTGGCCAGAAGCTGGGTGGGCATTCCCAGGCGATGTATCTGCAGCCTGTGCACGTGGCCGTGGTTGCAGCTGGGACGAGGGACCTTTATCCGACCGGCAGCAGCCTCCAGACAGCCCTGGGCTGCTGCCCAGCGGTGCTGGCTGCCTGTGCTGCTCTGGGGCAAAGTCCAGCTGCCAGGTCTGTCCCTGGTGCGACCCTGCAGCTGCCTGTCTGGGCAAAGCAAGGGCAAGTCAGGGGTGCCGATCCCCTGCCAAAGCTCCCCAGGCAGCGGGCAGCTCTTGGCCAGGGGCAGTCCTCATGGCTGTGGTGGAGCAACCGCCCCTTCCCCACGTGGTATCACGTCTCCAGTGGGAAGCGATCGCCGGCATGGTCCCTCCAAGAATGTTATTGATACCTGCCTTGGAGGGAGGTGCTCAAGGCTGTGGTGTTTGCTGCACAAATGTTGCGTTAAGCCCAAGATTGGGGGAAATTTTTGGTAGGAGCCAGGCAGGAGCCCCCAAGGCTTGTTGCTCTGAGCCACCCAGCTGGCCGGGCACTGCAGGCAGGTGGGCTGAGACGAGAGGCTGTGTGTCCCTGTGCAGTCCCTCTCTGCCCTGCAGCAACGCCATGCCTGGTGCTCCAGTGCGTGCATCTCTGTGTGTGTGTGGTTTTGGTTTGGTTGCTTTCAAGCAATTGGAAATTCAGCTTTCTAAGCAGAAAGCAGAAATTTCTGTGCTTGTCCTCTCATGTCCGTGTCCTTATGGATGTGTGCTTTATCTCCTACTCTGTGCTTAATTCCTGCATAGGCACTTGGAGACTGATGTTAAAGTGAGCATCAGCACCACCTCCAGAACATATCTAAATAAAGCAGAAGTCGAGTGCCAGCTTATGGTTCCTTTCCAAATGTCATGTTGGTCCTGCTAGAGAAAATGGATATTTTTATAGGCTGTAAGGTTAACATTTCAGGGGGCATGATTACAAAAATAAAATAAATGTCCAAATAAAAAGAATTGGGCCACATTTTGCAATGACTAAGTAACTCCACTTAATAAATGGAATTATACTAAGCAACGAATAAATCACCCTAGAATTTGGCTCGGGGTTTGTTGCTGGAGCCCAGACAATAATAACAGGTAGACTGGGATTGTATGTGAAAAGCCAGGATTGTGCTTTTCCCTGCTGTTACCAAATGTGCAGCACCTATTTTTATCGAGTACGTTCCCAGCTCACGTACGATGCCCCTGCTACTTACACAAACACACTCATAGACTTGTGCAAGGTCTTGGCTGATCTTTGTAGCTTGGCTTGATGTATTTCCTGCGGCTTATCTGCTGGGCTTGGACAAGTCCAGTGAAACTCTGGAGAGGGTCCCAGTGTTGCTGAGCGTATCGGACCCTCCAGCTCAGGGCTTTCCAAGTCCCCTCCTTGCTTGGCTCACCCAGGAGACCTGTGCCTGCGGTTTCCTTGCGCTTTAGCAGAGACCCGCAGCCTCAGAGGAGTGGGACGGATGGTCGTCCTCCCTGGGTGAACTGGACCATCCGAGTGGGAGGCAGGCTGAAGAGGAAGGCTGCCGCCATCGCAGGGGGCTCTGGTGCACTGCGGGCAGGGACAGGATTCCCTACGGAAACCATTGGGACTGTGAGGTCTTGCTGGCTTTCAGCCTGCTGCCATTCCTGCAAGATCTGTTTGCACTTCTCTGACAGGGCCTTCAGGCTTTTTTTTTTTTTTTTTTTTTTTAAATACTGTTCATATTTAAAAAACCACCCAATTGCTGTTAAAGCGAGGAAGTGTCAGTCCCTTGTCCATCCACTGGCTTTTGGGAGCCCTCTGGATCCTGCCCACCCTTAAGACTTCTGGGACCTGAAACCTGCAACATGCTGCCATGTCCTCTGTGAACATCTTAAGACTGTGCTGGACCTGAGGGGCAGAAGGAAAACCCCCCCAGGTCAGACTGCAGTGAGCTGGCTCCTCTGGGCTTTGCTGGGCTCGCTGCAGTCTGGGAGGTACGTGCCAAGCTCGTCCCGGGATGCTCCAGTTCATTCCCTGCACGTCGGCAGGGCTGTGTGGAAAAGGAGGGCAGGACTCAGGACTTTTGGGAACTATTTTCTTGCACGTCCTGCAGTCGTGTCCCTGTGAAACACCAGTTTTGGGTCGTCAAAGGAGTATATGCTGTCTGGCCCACAGAAAGCTACCTCTTTCAGCTGTGTTCCTCAAAATATAAATAGGATTGACATAATGTTTAGCTCAGCCTTTCCCGAGTACATTTTGTTTTGTGAAGTTCTGGTTTGTTAGTGTTCCTAGCTGAATAAAACCTGCCCCAAGGAAGCAGTGCTGAGCCTGCAGAGCAGAGCACCTCTTCCCACTGCTGCACACCCCATCCATCGCACAATGTTCTGCTCTTTTTGCCATCATCCCGAAGCAAACAAACTTCACAGAAAGCCATAACTCTACTTAATGTTTGCGCTGCCTGCCTGCTGCTCCCAGTCTTCCCTGTGCTCGCAACTCTGATTTACAGCCCAGCGACTGCTTGTCTCTGTAACCCCAGCAGATTCACATTTTCCATTTTGCTATCTCTCTCTCAGCCTGATGTGTACTAAAGTGGCACAGCACGTCAGACTCGGCCTCCTTAGCAGTTTGTAAAGTACATCACAGTTCTCAAAGCAAGTGTTATTTTTACTGTCTCCCTCCGTTTGTTGGTGGCACTGATCTGAAAGCAGCTCTCACAGCTGTGTCCCGGCCACCACACACTTCAGCCAACAGCTTCCATCATACCTAACGAGGTGGGAGCATCACGTAGGCTGCCTGGGTGAGGATGCCAGTGCTCCGGAGTGGGGGCGAGGCTTCTCTCCCCATCCCCATCCTCATTTCATGGTTCCCCAGACAGCCCCAGCCATAATCAGGCCTTCCACGTGCTTCACTTTGTGCACGCCTCTGAAAACCTCTGCATCATGTTGGATTCATTATGGAGATCTCTCCTCCTATCTCCAAGTGCCACAGCACATAGAAGAATTAATTAAAGATATTAATAAGTAAATATTTCCTGTCAAAATATTGCGGGGGCGGGGGGGGGGGGGCTGGCTAGGAAATTGCTTGTTTAATTTTTCCACTGTGTTAAATTTTTTTTGCCCAGCTTAAATACTTGCTTTTGATTAAAACTGGAAAAAAATCTAATTTTGCCTCTCCTGCAGCCATGCCTCATGGGAGGCACAGCTCAGCAGCCTGATGCTGCCCTTCTATCAGTGGGTGAGAGCATCACCCTTCCCACCCTGGGGCTGCGCCAGCCCCATGAGGCAGCGCTGCTGGGAAGGGTGCTGGTGAAGCAGGGAGGGTTGCGGATCATTTTGGGGGCCTCAGGCAGAAGGGCAGCAGGAGATGCCCAAGTGACAGCTACAGTCAAATTTTCAAAAAGTGCTTTGAGTGCTTTGCTTTTGTTTCTTTCACCAGAGAGCAAGTCATTTTCAGGAGGGGATTGCTTTTGCCTCTTTTTCTGTCTAACTCTAGGAGCTGCCCTTGATTTCAGGCCCAATGAACAGAGCCGGGTGCGAAGGCTGGAAGGAAACGCATGCTGCCGCACATCAGCAGAGGCAGTGGACTGAGGTAACCTTTTCAATAGCTCCTGTAAAAACTGTTCAAGTGCCTCTGTCAGAGTCTTCAGACCTTAAAAAACATTGTTAAGACTTTTTATTTAATGATGCTATAATAGGAAAGCGTTAGGGCTCCCTTGTTGTTGGCAAAAGGCAGGAGGACCTGAATTCTTGAGGGAGGCTGCATGCGAGCACAGGAGCCGCCCGCAGCACAGGCACAGGCACTCCCCCTGTCCTGAGGGTGCACGTTGCTCACTCACGAGCTGTGGAGCCATGGCTCTGGTTGAAGTATTTCGGAGCAGACATCTAAGCCCAGTGTGCCTTAGCCCTGCCTGCCTTTGGGGATGCTTTAACCTGATTAAAACTCAGGAAGAGCTCTGACCTTTTTTGTGTTGCTCATCTAGCATGGTTAATACAGTCCCAGCCACAGCTGCTCTCATTGTGCTACAGCTCCTTGGAGATCCTCCAGCCACCTGCAAACATGCCCAAACACCCCACCCCACCCCACCCCCCTTGTAAAACACGGGGCACAATCTACCCATGGTTACACAAAATACTCTCCGTTTTATCCACGATTTACAAATGTGTGTGCTAAACACAAACCCGGCACATCACATGCCTGCTCGAGTGCACTGAACACAAACCCGCAGCTTTGTTTACCCTGGCACTACGTCTGTATACTGAATCCAAAATGTGTCCTCATGGCATAGAGTTTGTCTTTCAAAGAATACAACTGTCCTACGTGTGCAGTAAAAGACAAGCTGGGCAACTAGCTCCGTGAGAGAAGTTGCAGAGGCTGAGAGCCGCTTCCAGCCCAGCTTTGCTGCTGGGTGGCTGTGCTGCTGGAGCTGACTCAGCTGGCCCCCGCTGCAGCGAGCGCTGCCAGCTGAACACAAAGACTTCTTGTAGTCTGGGGCTGATGTGGCCAGACCGAACTGCGGAGAAAACTGTTGCGTCAATATTTACCCAAACCACACGCACAGCTCCACATGCCATCCAGAAACACATGCGCTTAGTGTATGCCCTGCACACAGATTTCCATGCATTTCTGTAAGTAAATCTGTAAGAGCATGTGTGCCCTGTGCAGCATACATAAAGCCATGTGCAAGCTCTGACATGCCTCAATGCACCTGTGTGCCTGCACTACACATTGCATTGAAAACCTCTCTACATGGATGAAATCGCAGTCTCTGGCACTGGCTGAAACGCAGGAGTGCGCAAGGTTCTTGGGGATGGCCAGTATATAGAAGGCAGATCTCAAATTGAAATGCCACCAAGATTTTAGAGGTGGGACTTTATGACACTTTGGTGGCTAACAAGTGTGTGGAAAATAAGTCTCTGGTTTCTTGATATTTGAATACTATATATGCATGCACTAGTAAGTGATAATTAGCATAGGATATTAGCTGGCCAGCAGTGGTGAAGTGACAACCAGAGGGAAAAGGTGGTTGCCATTAATGGCAGTGGCACCGAGAGGCACTTCTGACAAGTCAAAACCAGCCCTTGGCTTGCTGAGAAGGGGCCTATGAATAACACGCAGAGCAAGCGCTTGTTGTCCTTATAACTGAAAGCCATAAAAAGAGCACAAATAACACTCAAATTATGACTGCTTGTTCTTGGATCGTACTCACTGTATTTCAGCTGGAGCCTCATAAGGACTTAACGTAAGACTTTGATTTAATACCTCTCCAGATTGGGGGAAAGTGCGTTTCTGGGGTCTCCTTTTTCCACAGGAGTTTGCAAGTGACCATGTAATAAACTGAGGGATTCAAGTGGGCTTTGCTGAAGCGCAGCGTCCCAAGTAGGCTGGGCTCCTGCTGGCTCAGATGCTATCATGGTTATGCCCAAGGAGGCCAAGGCAGGAGTTTAGGGCTCCTCTTGGCTGTCACAGCACGCCTGTGAGCCAAGGTTTCACCCCAGGCTTCTCATGCTTAGGTGCTGGAACAGGGGAATGACAAGCTAGTCCAGGACAAGGCTGAATGTGCAGAGGGCTGTTTGTAGCCCTCCCAATACTTGTAGGAAAATTGGAGGTGTGAGTAAATGCATTTAATGCTCTTGAGCTGGAAAGTAAAGACCAGGAACCTCAAATGTGTTGTTCTTAGCATAAGCACCAGTGAACCACTCTGCTTCTCTCCCATGAAACAAAATCAGAGCAGCATTACTTTATGGTATTTTGGGGTACTGACTGTTGGTGCTCAAATGTTTAAAGTTCAAAGGGCCAGGTGAAGTAGGTGCTATTTGTTCCCCCCAAAATTGAGCATTTTGAGAAGGATTCTTGCTGGAGGCAATATGAAGGTATCATCAGAGCTGTCTTTTCCTTTTTGTTTCCCATCAGGAAGGCTGAGTGTCATGGTTTAGCCCCAGCTGGCAGCTAAGTACCACACAGCTGCTCGCTTACTCCTTCCCCCCTGGGTGAGATGGGGAGGAGAATCAGAAGAAAAAAGTAAAATTCATGGATTGAGTTAAGGGCAGTTTACTAGGACAGCAAAGGAAGAGGAAAACAACAACAACAATACTAATAAAAGAATATACAAAGCGGGTGATATACGATGCAATTTGCTCACCACCCAGAACCCGATGCCCAGCCTGTTCCAAGCAGTGATCCCTCCTCCTCAGCCTTACATACTGAGCATGTTGTCATACGGTATCAAATATCCCTTTGGCTAGTTTGGGTCAGCTGTCCTGGCTGTGTCCCCTCCCAGCTGCTTGTGAAAATTAACTTCATCCCAGCCAAAAACAAGGACAGTGATGCAGAAAAAATAGTGTAAGATGGAGGAAAACAGAGGTTAATGTTACAAAGACTTGGACACTGTGGGAATACTTGTCAACACTTGATACCCAGCAGTGCTGAGTCTGTGACAAGCTGTGGAAGCTGGTACCGCTCTGGAGCCTAGGGAAGCCACAAGTCATGGTGTGAAAAAAGATAATGCTTGATAGTATCAGGCTGTGAAAGAACTTGGAAGAGCAGGTTGGGCCCTGGGAGTCTTGTTGTGCAGATGGGCAGCATGGTAATACGCATGAAAAAGTGTCCTCTGTTACCTGTTTTGCCCTCAGTTGTACCACTGAGCCTGCTTCGAGACCTGCCTTGTGCTCCCCACGCTTTCAGCAGGGCCATATCTGAGCTAAGGTCAGGCTTCCTTTGCAGTTAGTTGTCCTGGGACAAGCAGACAGCAAATAAAATCCACAAGATAAATGGTGCCTGTTAATCCTTTTTGTGTGTCCCAGCGACCTGGCTTTGTTATTTAATGGCTGGCAGCTCTCCCTCTGTGCAATGTTCCCTGGGACCAAATACATAAACCCTCAGCTCCTCACATATCAGGTTCTAGCAGATGGGGATCCTAAAAGGCTTTCAGAAGATGGATTTCTGCTTGCTTGCTCATTATTGATCAGTGCAAAGAACAAAATGCTTTTTATGCACTGGGAACCCACATATCTTTGTATCTTTAGCAATAAAACCAAATACTGGCTTCTGAAGTGCAAAGTACAGCCCGGGCACTGCATGGTAGACCTAAGGCCTCTCCTTCTCACTGGGGCCTTGCTTCTGACTTCTGCTTCTAACAAGGGAGTCAATAGAGAAGATTTTCTGATGAGATGAGGGTTGTGGTTAATGTTTTGTTCTTGATTCTGCCAAAGTCTCTGTGTGAGTGGGAAGTACAGCTCCCCCTCCATGCCTGCACACATCCTTTCCCAAGAGCCTCATGCCTGAATGTAGCAATGTGAGCACTTGATGCACCTCAGTGTCCTGTCTACAGGGCATGAACTTGGGGTACCAGGCTGGGGTTGGACGTAATTCTTCCTCCACAAGTGTGATCTAGGGTTTTTTCTCTTGGGTAGGAAGCCAATCATGGGAAACAATTCCCAGGAGGTGCCGATAGTCAGCAAGGAGGCAATGCGGGTTGAAGCACATTGCACTCTCCACGAGGGACCAGCTTGCAGAAGAGCTTTGCACTGGACTGGTGTGACAGGGGGTCCAAGCCCAAACAGGATGGATCTATCTGTGGACCACTACAACCGTCAGGTAAGAAAGTAATCTATCTGGATCAGTGGACCTTGCCTCTATAACCAACAAAGGGGAATTGTACTGCACATTAGAGATGTATTTTGTATTATCCTGGCAAGCTCCCCTACACATGAACATGTGGTACATGAGGCTGCAGCAGGTGTGTGGGCAGCTGTGCAGAGTAATAGAAGCTTTCAACATGTCCCTGGGGCCTCCACAGACCTCTTGAGGCTACTGTGGTCAAAGGAGAATGGCTCTTGCTTCTCCCGGACTGACTGGAAGTGTTGTGTCAGAGCCATGCTGCAGATGCAGGACACTCCTAGCTTGCTCAAATCTGGGCAGGTTTGTTATTTAGGGCATACCCTAATCCTAGAAGCAGATTGGTCCAGGAGCTGTTATTTAGTAATTTAATTCATTATATATTATAGATCTATATTAATTTTACTTATGTATTTCATTTTAAATACATTTTCTTTTTTATTTTATTTATGCATTTTACATTCAGGTATATGCTTACTGCAGGTAATGGAGTTAGCTATGTCAATACCTGATATTGAATCTGCTGTAGTGCCAGAGTGCAGAGGGCAAAGCTAAGGCTGAACATCCACCAAAAACTCAGCACTTACTAGTCCTGAAGGCCTGAATCCAAAACAGGACACGCCATGTCTTTACAAATTGATGCAATAGCAAACACGGAGCATGTCTCAGCAGCAGACTGATGCCCAGCCGTCTTCGGGCAATGGCTACCTTGGAAAGACTCCCCCAGTACTGGTTCTCTTGCCAAGCATGATGCTACATGGTATGGTCCGTGGCACCCCTTCGGTCAGCTCGGGGCAGCTGTCCCAGCTGTGTCCCTTCCCAACCTCCTGCCCACCCCCAGCCAGCTTGCTGGGGCAGCAGAGTGAGAAGAAACAGAGACGACCTTGGTTCTGCACAAGCTCTGCTCAGCAATAGCTAAACATCGGTGTGCCATCAGCACTCGAGACAGCACCGTGCAGGCTGTGATGAAAAAGGATTACCTGCATCCCAGCCAGGCCCATACAGAAAACCCTCCTGGGCCTGCTCACAATTCTTATTCCTATGAGAAACCCATGACAAAAAGGACATTTGACTTATCGGGGAGAAATCGGAAAATGCTCCTGATCTGTGGCTGGCATCTAGCTTTTCTTGCGTAACCTAGAAAGTACACCCAGGTCTGCACAGTGTCTTCTGCACCATGGGAAAGGCGCCCTCTTTGGCCTCTATTTCCAAGGACAAACTCCACTCCCCAAAGCGGCACCACAGAGGTGTTCCTAAACCTTGCTAACCAAGAGCACCCAGCAGCAAATTCTGCTTACTAACACCAGGCCCAACTTGCCCTCCCCAAGAAAAAAAATGTAGATTAAGAGACATCTGGAAAAGAAGACAAGAACTGGAAATTCCAGGTGTTCAAATGTGCATTCATTTTATTATGTGAGCCCAACAGCATAAGAACGTAAGGCTGCTAGATGAAACACAAAAATCACATCAGTTTTTCCCCCGTTGTATGTTTCTGCCGTACAGACCTCATGAAGGTCAGGCCCTGCAAGCTGGACGTCCCCAGCTCCCAACCAGCTGTATGATACAAAAGCACATATGACAGGTGGCAGGAGCATCATATGACATCCATGACGAGCCAAAGCATCTTCTCAAGACCACCTGGCAGCTGACACCACAACCTCTCCTGACCGAGATCTGCCTGCTCACCCTTGCCGCACTCTGCGACCAAGAGCTGTAGCACTCAATGAGTTCAACCACCCCAAGTCCCATGGCCAAGGCTGAGAAAGGTGCTGCTCCTCCCAGGGGAGCTTTCACACCAGGCATCTGTCAGGGAAGCCCCTCAGCAACTCTCTTGCTCTTGCTGTAGGCCGTAGGCTTTGTGGCCTGCTCCAACATGGATGGAGCCTACGTGGGCACCTGGAGGCCTCATCGCCCACAAGGCCCCATCATGGCCCAGTTCACCAGCCTGGGACCCAGGCACTCAGTCCCTGGGACAACAGGGAAAACCACCATTTCAAGGGGGGGTGCCCCACACCCACTGCCTCTGGGGGTCAGGCAGCCACAGCTCCATTCCCCTTTGCTCCAAGCCTCCATGCTCTCAGCTGCAGCAAGGACACAGGCCTGCCAGAGGAAGGCTCAGCTTGCTCATGGGAAAGCCCCAGAAAACAGATGCCTGACTCGGCTGAGTACAGAGGAGGCCTTAGCAGCACCTGAACCCCTGAGCGCATGGCAGGAACCTCATTCTGTGCCTTTACTACAGACTTCTTCTTCCTGCCTGACCCTTTTCTTTTTCTCCTCTCCTTCTTCTTCTTCTTCTCCTCCTCCTCTTTGTCTTCTCCTCCTCTTCTCCTTCTTCCTATTCTCCTCTCCTCTTCTACTTCATCTTCCCTTCCTGTTCTCCGCCTCCTCCTCCTCCTTTTCCATCTTCTCTGCTGCTTCTCTTTCACTTTCTTCTTCTCCTCCTCTGTAACAGCTGTCCAGTTTCAATTTCTTTCCCATCGGGGCTTCGGGAAAGCAACACTTCACAGATGCGCTCTTTACATTTGCTGTAAGTTAGCTTAGCAACTCTTTCAGGGTGTAATACTTCGTATCCATAGCATTTTTGGTGATATTCCAATTAATTGCACCATGCCTACATTGCTCTTGCAGGAAGTCATTGTACCATTATATGGGCCTGCTGGTATCATTCTGGGAGGAAAAAGTCACACAGGAAGGGAATTTCTTGAGGCCAGCAACTCCAAGTACTCCACTTTGAAACAAGCTTTAACTATGCAGTTGCAGGCAGGTGTCCTTCCACAGGCTTTTCTTCCCAGGCTACCGGGATCACAATCCCACCAAAACCAAAGCCCCTGCCTACACCTTTCCAAGGGCCAAACCACCCATGGCAGACAGCTGCTCTCCGGGTCCTCGTTACTACGTCCAGCCCTCCATCACCAGGAACAGGAAGTACGTGGCTCCAGCAGAGCACATCTGCGGGCTTCCCAAGGTGAAGACTGAGATCACTCCTGGGCCAAGGGAGTCCAATTTCTCCAGCACTTCCTTGGGGCAAGAGAAATACACCTTCCTTTTGCCCTGTGCTACCAGCGTACAAAACCAGCAGCTCGCACCCTGAAGGAGCTTCAGAGGTTTCCAGACCGAAAACAAACAAGGCTGAGCACCTCCTCCTGACCTTTCCTCTTTGACCTGAGGAAAAGAGCCCAGCTTCACTGCTTTTCTCTGCTTCTCCTCACCTAGGGGCAGAGGCAACAAGGCCAACAAGTACCTCAACAAATGCACGCTGGTGCAGTCCGTTGCCTTCCAGAGCAAGGTCGTCATCTCTGACCAAGCTCCGGGTGAGGGAACAGCCTGCGTGTCCTGCATGGAAAATCTGCTGGACAGCTTTTTCAACAGGCCTAGGGAAAAACCTGCACAGCAGGACAAGCTTGCTTGATGTCCCAGAGCACCAGCTTCTCTCATCCCACAGCAGAACGGGCAACTTGGGCTTGGAGCTGCCAACATACTCTGCATGCCACAGAAGACATGGGAGGAGGGGCAAGGCATCCCTCCTGCTCCTGGTAGCAGGCTTGGCAGGCTGCTTTTCTCCCACAATGGTACTGCTCCTTTCCCTGCAGGACTCACACGCACTCTCTTCCCATTGCCCTTCCAGGTCCTGGCACCTACACCTTGCCTAGGCTGGTGGGACCCAACACAGCCTACACCCACGCCAGCCTGTGCTACTCCATGAAAGGGAAGAGTAAGCACAACGGCTTTGCTGAAGACCTCTCCAAGGTGAGCTATGCTTCTCTGCTCTCTCATGTCAGCAGCTGAAGCTCAGCTGCTCTCCTCGGGGCAGAAGAGCTCCAACACCTGCTGCAGCCTCTCTTCACGAGCACTTCCCCACACCGTCAGCAAAACCCAAGGAGCCACGGGTCCCCTGGCTCTCCTGCCGGTCACAGCGGCAGAGGGGAGGCTCTGCCAACACCTGCAGTCCCTCCCTTTCCAACACAAACAGTTTTGGTGGGGCAAAGCTCATCGGCACTAGTGGAAACATCCCTCCTCCTCAGGGAACTCTGCTTCTCTGCAGGGCAACAGGAGGTGCCCTTGTTCCCATCGCTCCATGCCTCTCACACCACTTCTCTGGCCAGCCAGCTCAACTCGTGCAACCCACGTGGGCACCCAGCAAGAATCAACACCTGCCTTTTTGTACCCAGCTTACAGACGCCAGGTCCTGCTGCATTCCCCAAGATGGAACTGGATGTCTACAAAAAAAGGCTCCCACATACACAATGGGAACCAAAAGTAGACTCGGAGGTGACAAAACAGTAAAGCCGGGGCTGGGAAAGGTAAGGCAGCCTGCCCGCCTCTCCTCCTCTGCTTGTCGACAACCAGCCCTTAAGCATCTCGCCCTGCTGACAGGGCTTCTGAGAACTCAAGACCACCTTACTGGAGTGCCAAACCACAGGACAGCAGGCCTTGGCCCAAAGGCGAGCAGAGGGAGGCTAAAGAACACCTCTTTCCCTCTCCACTAGCTTAGCCGCGCCATGCTGAGGTGTGCTCACGCATCACAAGTTCTTTAGGTGGACACACCGCTGCAGAAGGGGCAGACAGATGCAACAGTGGCCCTTTCTCATGCAGTGGGGATGAGCTGGGAGAGCAAGGGCATCTGGCAAAGTCTGCCTGGAGCTAAAAGGCCTCTGGACTTGGAGAAAGTGCTGGTGCCAGCTCAGCTCCAGCCATGAACTTGCCCTGACAGATGCGGTGGGCACGTCACTCCATTTTGCATCCAACACGAGAGCTTTGCTTTGAGTGGCCTTCTGAAAACACTGGAGGGATGCCTTTACTTAAGTTTTAAGTATTGTTATGACTTTTGCCAAGCCTCTATCTTTTGTGGTTCCACTGAGTTTTAAGTAAATTTGTGATTTGTTTGAAGCTCTAGAGTAATTGTTGCTACACTGGATTACCGCTCAGAGAATTAAAAAGTTAACCTCACCCTAACCCACTGAGTGGGACTGGACACCCCCATTCCTTCAGCTGCTCCTTGTAAGCCTTGCGCTTTAGACCCTTCACCAGCTTCGTTGCCCTTCTTTGGACACACTCCAGCACCTCAGTGTTGTAGCCCAAAACCACTACTGGCTCATATCCAGCCAGCTGTTAACCAATACCCGTAGGTCATTTTCTGTCAGGCAGCTTTCCAGGCACACTTCCGCAAGCCTGTAGCGTTCCATGGGGCTGTTGTGACCCAAGTGCAGGACCTGGTACTGAGCCTTGTTGAACCTCATACACTTGGCCTCGGACCCTCGATCCAGCCTGTCCAGATTCCTCTCTAGTTCCTTCCTACCCTCAAGAAGATCAACGCTCCTGCTCAACTTGGTGTTGTCTGCAAACTCACTGAGGGTGCACTTGATCCCCTCATCCAGATCATTGATAAAGACATTAAGCAGAACTGGTTCCAGTACTGAGCCCTGAGGAATACCACTTGTGACCAGCTGTCAACTGGATTTAACCCCATTCATGACAATTCTTTGGGCCTGGCTATCCAGCCAGTTTTTTACCCAGTGAAGAGTATGCCCTTCCAAGTCCTGAGTAGCCAGTTTCTCCAGGAGAATGCTGTGTGAAATGGTGTCAAAGGGTTTACTAAAGTCCAGGCAAACAACATCCACAGCCTTTCCCTCATCCACTGAGCAGCTGACCTTGTCATAGAAGGAGATCAGGTTAGTAAAGGAGGACCTGACTTGCATAAACCCATGCTGACAGGGCCTGATCACCTGGGTTTCCTGTACATGCTGCGTGATGGCACTCAAGATGATCTGCTCCATGACCTTCCCTGGCACCAAGGTCAGACTGACAGGCTTGTAGTTCCCCAAATCCTCCTTCCAGCCATTCTTGTAGATGGGCGGCACATTTGCTAACCTCCAGTCAACTGGGACCTCCCCAGTTAGCCAGGACTGCTGATAAATGATGGAAATAAATGGTGGGCACTTCTGCCAGCTCCTTCAGCACCCTTGGGTGGATCCCATCCAGCCCTATAGATCTGTGTGTGTCTAAGTGGTGTAGCAGGTTGCTAACCATTTCCCCCTGGATTATTAGAGCTGCATTGTGCTCCCTGTCTCCATCTTCCAGTGCAGGGGGTTTGGTACCCTGGGAACGATTGGTCTTAGTATTAAAGACTGAGGAAAAGAAGGCATTGAGTGCCTCAGCCTTTTCCTCATCCTTTGTCACTATTTTTCCCCCCACATCCAATAAAGGATGGAGATTCTCCTTAGCCATCCTTTTGTTGCTAATGTATTTACAGAAAGATTTGTTACTGTCTTTTACCGTAGTAGCCAGATTAAGTTCTAGTTGGATTTTGGCCCTTCAAATTTTCTCCCTGCATAACCTCACAACATCTCTGTAGTCCTCCTGAGTTGCCTGCCCCTTCTTCCAAAGGTCATAAACTCTCTTTTTTTTCCTGAGTTCCAGCTAAAGCTCTCTGTTCAGCCAGGCCGGTCTTCTTCCTCACCGGCTTGTCTTTTGGCTCATGGGACGGTCTGCTCCTGTGCCTTTAAGATTTCTTGAAGAATGACCAGCCTCCTGGACTCTGTTGCCCTTCAGGACTGCCTCCCAAGGGACTCTGTCAACCAGGTTCCTAAACAGGCCAAAGTCTGCCCTCCAGAAGTCCAAGGTGGCAGTTCTGCTAACCCCCCTCCTTACTTCTGTAAGAAGCAAAAACTTTTATCATTTCATGATTGCTGATCCCAAGGCGGCCTCCAACCATCACATCACCCACAAGTCCATCTCTGTTCACAAACAGCAGGTCCAGTGGGGTTCCTTCCCTAGTTTGCTCACTCACCAGCTGTGTCAGGAAGTTATCTTCCACACACTCCAGGAATCTTGTAGACTGTTTCTTCTCTGCTGTATTGTATTTCCAGCAGACATCTGGTAATTTGAAGTCTCCCACGAGAAAAAGAGCTAGTGATTGTGAGATTTCTCCCAGCTGCTTATAGAATATTTCGCCTGCCTCTTCATCCTGGTTGGGTGGTCTATATCAGACTCCCACCATTTCTGCCTTGTTAGCCTTTTCCCTGAGTCTTACACTCAACACTTCAACCTCTTAATCATCATCGTCAAGCTCTAGACAGTCAAAACATGCTCTAACATGCAGGGCTACCCCACTGTCTCTCCTTCCTTGCCTGTCCCTTTTGAAGAGTTTATAGCCATCCATTGCAGCATTCAAGTTGTGTGAGTCATCCCACCATGTTTCCATGATTGCAATTACATCATAGTTTTCCAGCTGCACAATGGTTACCACCTCCTCCTGTTTGTTGCCCAGACTGTGTGCTTTGGTGTAGATGCACTTCAGCTGGACTATTGATCCTACCACCTTTTTTTGGGGGAGGAGCCCTAATTGCTATATGACTCTTCTGAGCTGCATGTGTGGTTTTTAATACATGGACAACTCTTGCATCTTTGCTGCCACATGGATCTCCATCCCCTACCTCCACTGAGATGGCTACGGTGCTACGCATCATGGATCAGACTGAAGGACCTCACTAGCACACTGTCCCTCAAACATTGATGTGCTGCCCCTAGGCTTAGCTCTAGTGAGCCTAGTTTTATTCCTTTCTCCCTCTAAATCTAATTTAAAGTTATTTTAATGAGCCCTGCTACCTCTTGCTCAAAGATCCTTTTCCCCCTTTGAGACAGGTGCACCCCATCTGTCACCAGCAGGCCTGGTGTTGTGTAGACCAACCTATGATCAAAAAACCCAAAATTCTTCCAGTGACACCAGTCACAGAGCCAGGTATTGATCAATTGGGTCTTGTTTCTTCCCTGCAACTGGAAGAATAGAGGAGAAGACTGCTTGTGCTCCTGATCCCTTAACCAGTTGTCCCAAGGCCCTGAAGTCTCTTTTCATCACTCTTGGACTTCTTATTGCAACTTCATTGCTGCCTACATGAAAAATCAATAATGGATAGTAATCTGAGGACCGTACCAGGGTAGGAAGTTTTCTCATCACATCTTTAACCTGGGCTCCAGGGGAGGCAGCAGACTTCCCTAAGAAGTGGGTCAGGTTGGCATATTGGGCTAAGTTTGTTACAGTTATCCATGATACTTTCAAAGGAAAATATTGTACATTCATTTATATTACATACACAGTATAATTTGTTAATTCCTTATTTGTAATATGAATCTCTTTTTGACCAATAAATATGTAAAGTAGAAGTCTTTCAATGCAAAAAAAAAATACATTTACATGGAGGCAGAAGGCTGTTGCTATTAAGCAGCAGTAAGCCTGCCACCTTAGGTGCAGTATTAGTTTCAGCAATAACTGAATTTTTTTGTTCATGGCTTGCTGATTATTGGAATATCGACTAGGAAAAGGAAAGGTTAGGCTTGCTACAGTCCCCTGTAACCTAGAAAGAGTCTGGAGACTGTAGAAAACTGGGAAAGACAGCAAAGCTCTTGAGACATGGTGCACCTTAAAGAAGACTTGCCATTGAGTATCCTAACCTTTGGAAGGGCATATGAGAATTTCCTGCCTGTGTCCTGCATCCCTCCCACTACAGGTCACGGAGCACTCTCTGCCCACAGTGCTTTTATTTCAAACTAACTTCAGACCTATAGCACAGAGGACCAAAACCTACAACAACTTTGATGTGCCGCAGGAACAGGATGTGAGAGATTAAGAGCATCCCTGGTGTCCTCAGTCCCTGCTGCAGTGGGGAATTTCTTAGTACAAAACTCTGAGATGATTCTAAGAAACAGACTGTAACTCACCTCACTCTGAAGCCCGAATATTGCTCTGTGCAATGATGCTGTAACCTCTGACAAGGTACACTAACCTAACCCTAGGCAGGTTGGGAAGTGTTAATGAGCAGTTGAGATTGTAACAGGCACCTGGTCTACACACTGGGGAGACCCGTGGTGGTGACAAAGTAGGGATACAGAGCAACCATCTCAGCAGATGAAGGCGAGATCCCCATCTTCCTCTTTTTAGGCCTATCTGGGATCTGGTGGGGTTGTCCCATCTGAGAAACATTAATTGAGATCCGAGCTATGACAGCTAACCGTGGTGACAGTGAAAACATGCATTTGGGGTGGACTTTGGGCCCAGAGACTTGCTCTGCTCCCAGTGCAATATGTGGCAAAACTCCCAGCGCTGTTGTTAGATGCTGTCTTACAGTAGTGGGATGAGCTTTTGGAAATCCTGCCCTACCACTGCCACCCAGCTTGTCTTCTAAGACCACAGACTCCATTTTTTTTCACTCTGCACCTGGCTCCTAGCAGCCTCAGCTCAGCTCTCCCTCCCAATTTGACCATTTAATTGCATATGGCTATTTAGTGATTAATGGTAGCAGGAAATCGGCACTTTCCCTCTGTTAACCCTTAAAACTCTGTCATCTCCCTCACTTCCAGCTAGCTGTGAAGGGAAGATTTGGATTTCCAAAAGACCGAGAGCAGGATCATGTGGGCAAAAAAGATGGCTAGCGCCTAGCTCCAGATGTATCGCCTTTTTGTCGTCAGCGGAGAATTCACGCTCTCTGATGGACATGGTGGCTAAAGCCCAGATTCCCTGGGTCCATATCATGGGGAGGGGAAGCGATGAAGAACCAGAGGAACTTTGAGTTTGAATTTTGGCCAGAGTCTGTTTGCTGCTTCCATTGACAGTGCCCCAAGTGCTAATAATAATCTCCTTATTCTGCTTTGGTCAGGGCAAATGACAAAGTGGGGTGAAAACCAAAAATAAGCAGCCCTCAGAATAGCCCTCTCCATATCTTCCTGCTAATGGCATCTCTGAACAAGACTGCTTGTTCCCCTTCAGACAAGCTTTCAGAGGCTATTTTAGTTGCAAATAGCATTTATCAGAATAAGAGTGGGCTGGTCGCCAGCTCCTTCAGATCTTTGACAGCCCAGAGGGAAGAATCTTTGAAAAATAACTGAGTGTGCTTCCACTGCATGTTCCCTTGCCCAGGGGATTTTGGGGACATAATAAGGAAACATTCATCCAATGGAGCAGAGCCCAGGAACCAGTGCTTTGCTAAAACCAGCGATTCCCCTGTCATCAACACTTGTTCCCAGGAATCAGAACTCTTGTGCCTGTCATCAGTGTGGATGTTTTCAGATTCAATTTAGCAATAATTAGGAGGCAAGAAGCAAGGCGGGCAAAAAGGTTAGAGAGCCACTCATTTCTGAGTCACTGCTTAGAACATGACCTTGGTTAATTGTGTCCAAAAATCCTTGCTGACAGTCATCTCATGGCCACTTGGTGGTCTCTGGTGAGTTCACAATCTTTGCTGAGTTCATAAACTGTTCAAAGTTGTATTTTAGAAAATGCCACATTGAACACTAATTGGCATTCCCAAGGAAACAAACATGGAGTGGGCCGTGAAGATAAAATTTCCCCTTTCCCTGAAGGCATTTTGTTAATGGGCAGTATCTGGGCAGCTTGCCCTACTGCTCTATCTTAGACATCTGTCTTGGGTTCTGGGGCCATCATCTTTCACCAGTTCTAAATTAATTTCAGGAATAATATGTGTGGTGGCCTACAGACTGATTTCCCTGGGCAAGGAGTAACAGGCAAAGGAGAAAGAGCCAACAGAAGGATGGAGATTGAGAGAGATCTTGGGGCCTGACAAAGGTTGACATAAGAGAAATTTAGGAAAATATTGCTATATTCATGATGTCTTGTTGTCCTCCAGCATTTGTCAGAGTGACTTTGAAGACCACTTGATCTGGTCTTGATCTATTGATATCTCTTGTATTCAAAACCAAGCATCTGAAATACAGATCAGAAGGGGTTCACAAGCAAGTACTATGCAGAAGGCCTGTTGAGCATGTGATACCTGAGGCAGTTTTAGATCCCTGATCCCAGCCAAACATCAGCAAAAGAATGATAAATTCTTTGCTATGCTGGGGGAAATTGTTGCACTTCACCAAGAATACAATGGTACCTGTTAATTTTTCTCTCTCTCCTGCCACCTGAGACCCCATGGCATATTTTCCAATCTGCAAAATTCATGTGCTTTGCCAGTCACGATAAACATTTCAGGGCAAGATGGGAAATGACATAATGCTGCCAAGTTCTAGTTTCTTCATTATTTAAAAGGGTAAAGCCTGGTAGTAACTGAACTGACCGGATATGTTAATGTGTAAATGGAAACAAGCCTTTAAGGAATATTAGCCAATCCTATTCTCCCTATTTAATTTCACTGGCTTTGCAAGCGGAAAGGAGACAGCTGGAGGCAAGCAGGTAGCACATGTTTCCAATTATTACAAGTTTGAAGGCTGACTAGACCATCCTCGTGGCCTTTGTTGACCTCCATCAGTGCATTGTCAGGGTCTTGTGACCTGTGCATTTGTTGCTTGAAAAATGCCAATAAATGTGACTTGCCAGTTGTGTGACATCCTCTCAACACCAGTAGGACAGTTACACTTTTCCAGTGAAATACAGCTCCTTTAACTTGTTTGCGTAGAGTCCCAGCAAACACCAAACATCAGCCCTTACCAGCTCCTGACAATTCTGTTTCACTCTGTTTCCATGACGTGTTTGGCTGTTGAGTGGTTTTAAACTTTGCTGTGGGAAGAGTATAGGATGATTCACTCTGCAGCAGGGAGCTGGGATGTTTCTGCTCACTGCCTCCAGACTAATTCGCTTATCGTGAGGGTGGAAAAGTTTTGGTCTGCTAAATGTCACCATGCTTGTTTTCCCTGTCTGGGCTTCCCTCATTATTTCTAGGTGGATCTTTAATGGAAAAATCCGATCTGCCTCCTGTCAATGTATCCGGCTCTGTGGTGATGCTGCAGTCCCAGGTGGGAACCCCCAGCAGCATCTCCCCTTGCACACCTCTAGGCACTGCACCATGGTAGCATGCCCAGGGCATGGCAAGGGCCCAGGCTGCCAAGAGCAAGTAGGCCAGCGGGGTCGGTACCTGCAGTCCCATGGAGGGGGCAGCCGCTCCTGGCTCACTGCCCTGCTGTCTTGGCTGCTTCCCACCTTGGTGCCTTGCCTGTTGTGCCAGCTGGAGCCTTGGGTAAGCTGTTGCTGATTTACTAGTTCAATAAATATCCCTGGTGCGAATGGAGATGAAAGCGTCTCCATCTCAGGTAGGGTTGGTGCCAAGAGTGTGGGAGAGCAGTCCAAACGGTTGCAGGGGAAGCTGAAAGGGCCATTTAGTGGTCCTAGCAACAGGTTTGAGTCACAGAGACGCCCTTCCACCCATGCACTCCTGCATTCACAGCCTGAAGTGCCAACTGCCTCGTCAGAGCCATTCCGCCTCACTACAGAGACAGATTTACTCTGATACAGGTTTGCCATGGAGGTCGGTTTTGATATGTATGTTATATAGTAAAGCTTGGGTACCCTCATGATTACTAACAGTGCCGCAGTGCTTTCAACTGGAGAATAAACCCATCTCTTTCATCTTGGCTCAGCTGTATTCTCTCATCTTTATTTTCATGGATAGGTGCTGCTCCTCACCTCATGATGGGAGCATTTAAGACATTGAATTTATGTAATGTATTTAACATTTGGAGTTAAAGGAGGTTTGCATCTCTGCACATCTGAAAGTGGTAGTTGATGAATTAAAACTGAGTACTTGTGGGGAAACTATAGGCCAAATGAGAAGGGGATGAGCTTTGCCAGAGTTCACCCTTGACTACATCATCTTCTGTAGGTCACTGCCTTTGTTGTTGTGTTGAGGAAATGCTGAGAGCAGACTGTGAGAAGGAAGGAGGAAGCAAGCAGGGGCTTATGGAATAAAGGGAGAGAAAACCAGAAATGAGGCTTGAAGACAGGAGACTGATGGAGAATGTCAACTCCTTACACGCACAGGGCTGCAGAAACAAAGGAGAGATCTGAGCAACCAGAGGAGTGATGTCTGTGTATCTGGGTTTTGGGGTGGGTTTTTTTGCAAATACACTTAAGGTTTGGGTTTGTCTTTGGGCATTTGCATAAAACCAGGGGCAGAATTCTCTCAAAAGGCTTGCATTGCAGTCTGGCAAGCAAAGATTCCTCATCATCACTTCCCACAATTCCCTTGGTAGAAGTCAATTCCCAAGGCAGAGGCAGTACATGGTGTGCGCATGTATTGGGGGTGGCAGAACAGAAATGAGTAAGCAAAGGACTGCCTCTTGCCCTGGGCCCAGAGTGCTCGAACATGCTGTCCTGGTGGTAGGCACAGCTCAGAGGCAGGGGGCAAACTTTGCTCTTTCCCTGCCAGGCAAGAGCAGCCTTTAGCATCTGCTTTCCCACCCTCTCCTCCTCTGCCCTCTTGTTAAGGGCACTTGGACAGAACACTGTTTTGGACGGGCTTCAAGAGACCTTTTAAGGCTGTGGGGTTTTTCCTTTATAGCTGCAATTTACTGGTAAACCTTGTCTGAATTATGCAGGCTTTTTACAGTGAAAGAGGTTCAAGAACCTCTATTTTTAGTCCAGCTCTAAACAAGTGCAAAAATTACTGCTTGCTCCTCCCGCGTTCCTCTGTGGCCCTCTCCCTCACCACGGTTGTCAGCTTTCTGTGCCAGGTAGCTGTTCAGTGGCAGGAACAGTCAGAGAAATGGGACTATTTAGTCTCAAAGAAACCATAACCTGCTTTTCCAGAATCATAAAAAGCTAATCAATCCTCTTGATTTGTCACAACAAGCTGATGTGCCATTAACTAGCAAGTCCAGACTGCTCTTGGAACAGGATGGCTGAAAAGTGTGCAGGCTTTTAGAAGATTGTTGACCAGGAAAGACCATGAGGTAAATGTAACCACTTAACAGAGGAGTATTCAGGGGTGTGTGTACAGTTTACATAGTGATGTATTTGTACAATACATTACAGATATTTAAAATGCACATCCTTGATGTGAAGAACTGTACTTGAGAAATCATTTGCAATCATAACAAGAACTCTAGCTGACCTGTGGATATGCTAACTGTGGTAGAGTTCCTTACTCTGATAACTGTTTATATAAAGCATGTATGTGCTCTCCCTCTGTTTTATATACAAATTCACGTGGCGTCCATCCCGGAAAGCTTATGATCTAAACTTAGCACTAAAGGATGTTGACTGTGGCACGAGTGGGAATGGCTGGAAAGTCCACAGGAGCCTGCCATCATGAGAGACAGTGATTGCCACGAATCCGCTGTGTTAATCCCTGCCTGCATTGCCTTCCCTCGTTTGACCCCAGCTCCAGCAGGTACCAAATAACCCTGCAGCACCCCTAGAGCCAGCTGCCCCAGGAAGAGTCCTGTGAAGCAGGAATGGCAGGCTAGACTTCAGAAAGGATGAGGTTACCTCCATAGCATGCACACGTGTCCCCTGTACCTCCTCAACCCACCTGTTGCCTCTTCAAGGAAACAAAGGCCCTGCTGTAACTAATTGGCCAGTGCAGGTTCCTTATATTCACCTCCTTTGAGGGAGGATTTTGCAGGTCCTGTAAAAGCTATGACAGCAGCTGCAGGCTCTCTTCTTGGCACTGAGATGGCCCTTGGATGTGCAGGAAATGTGCAGCCATCTTGCAAAGCCAACTCACTATTTGCTTGGCTTCCTGCTGCTGGCTTCATGGCTGAAGCAGCCCAGGCTGCTGCTGCTCTGCCAGGCAGACTCCAATGACTGAGGATGGTGGGTTGATAGGTGGTAAGTCCTGGGCAGGGGGTGCTTGGCTTAGGCTGATTGGATTGTGTCCAGGGTTCCTGTGTGTTGTCACTTGATGTAACTTGAACCCTTGTGGCCCAAAAGGTTTTGCAGCCTAAGTGGAGAGGTGCTCAGAGTGAGCATAGAAGGGCCTGTCCAGCCCAAAGACCATTTGGGGGGGGATGGGACACTCTCTTCCTTTGCTGAGGTAGGGAGGCTTTAGCACATGGAGGAGGTGCATGTGGAGGTTGGTTGCACATTAAGGAAGGTGATGTGCTTCCTGAGAGCCTATGGCCCTCAGCTGTTTTCCCTTATGTGTAATTTGTGAAAAACTATGTGGAGTTGAGTAGGTAAAACCTGTAACTGGCAGACCAGTGTTGCTTTCTGTCCCCAAAAGACTGCTGAGAGCCCAGCAGAGGCCCTGTCCTCCCCCGCAAGGGACCTGTGAAAGGCTTTCCTCCTGTGGCTGTCCCAAGCCAGCTCTCTTCTTGTGCCTCTCTCAGCCCTTGCTGGGCTTGCAGGCAGCTGTGAGGGTGTGACAGGAAGGGACAGCCTTTTCCTCCAGCTCCCACAGCCCAACCATGGCCCGTGCCTCCCGAGAGAGATATGTCCAGGGGCTGGGAAAGAAGCAGCAACAGGCATCAGTAGAGAGCAGCTCCCCTGCTGCAGGCCAGCTTGACACAGCACAACCTCCTGGGTCAGAAGTCCCAGTGGTGAGTCTGGTGTGGACAGTTGTCTCTCTGCTTCCTGCAGAGCAGCATCAAGGCATCTGTTGCTGCTTTTCTGCTTGAAATCTATTCATCTGCAGGCTGAAATGAGAACCAGCTGGTGGTTTTTTGGGATTTATTTTAGAAAGAAACATCTTCTGTAAAGCATTATTCTGTTTTGAGTTCCTGTTTCCTTTCCCATCTGTCCAAGGAGCTGGGTTTGTAAATCTCCCACTGTCTGCGTGTCCTGACTCACGGCATAGCTCCTCTGCTCTGGGTCCCAATGTGGCTCCGGCGGGCAGATGCAAGGGTACATTTCTCCCTGGACTGTGCACAGGGAGGCTTGTGCAAACTCTTAGCTGGGTATGTTTTCATCTGCTTATGGCTTCCTTCCTCCTGAGTTTCCTGGATTTGAGCGAACCCAGAAATCTCAAAGCAAAACACCATTGAAATGCCATCTGGTTTCACATCAAAACAGCACGCTTCCCAGCCGTTTCTCTGCCAGCCCACTTTACTCTCCCTTGCAGCCCGCAGCTGTGAGTTATCCCTGGCACCAGCACAAAGTGGCTGGTTTGGTGGTATTCTGCACCCACAAAGCCTCTGCAAAGGTGCAAAGACACAAGGCCAACTCTCAAAAACTGGGCAGAGTATACCCAAGGGTATTTAGCAATCTCTAGATTATAACTTTAGACCTTTCTTTGTTTTCTGTGTTTGATTTTATGAGAATACAAAACTCTGCCTTATTTGTTTAAAAGGAGAGGCCAGATGCTGCTCTTAGTTGCATCAAAATTAATCTTGATTGACTTCATTTTGAATTTACGCTCAAGTTTTGCAGAAAAGGAATACTTCTCTGTGTCCTCTTTTTTGTTTTCTACAAATGTCCTTTCTTTTTCCTTCAGTTGTTGGCAGCTACATGAAGAATTTTCTCACTGGATTTTTCATCTTTATTAAAGAAATTGTGGCTTTTAAAAATAAGATTTCACCTTCTTTTGTAACTTCTAATAGTAATTAAAAGCTCTTCTGTAACACAACACAATTTGCTCTCATGTCTTTCAGTGCTTTCAGAGGTCTTTGCCATTCTTCCTGGGTAGTTTTCATATTTTTAAGACCAGAAGGAACCTTATGATTATCTGTTCTGACAATGAATCTTGCCCAATAATTTCTGCTTCAACATTTCTTGAGATACAATGTATCTTCAAAAAAAGGCTGTTTAGTCTTCAGTTCAAGACCTCAAATTGCAGAGGGTCTACCCCATCCCTAGGTAAATTGTTCTAATGGTTAATGGCTTTTGTTAAACAGTGCTCCCTATAGTTCATCTGAATTTGCTTGGCTTCTGTTTCCAACCACTGCATCAAATTATATTCCTGGTTTGTTGGTTTTTTTCTCTGCCTGATTAAAGAACCCTAATATTAATCATTTCTTCTTGTGCTGGTAATTATAGACAGTGCTTGAGTCATCTTTTGACCTTCTGTTGGATAAACTTGGATTGACTCTCTTAAGTTTCTTGCTAGAAGTATGTTTTCCAGATGCTGAATCTTTCTTGAAGCTCCCTCCTGAACTCGACAATTTCTGTGTTGTTTTTAAACTGTGAACACTGACATACAACCATACATTTCTCTTCGGATATAGTGTAGTAGTTTCTGATGCTGTTTCAACAGCACTGTATATTGAGGTAATGCCACCTCTCTGCTATTATGTGATACTTTCTTGCTTGTATGTCTGAGAATCACATTTGTCCTAGCGACAGTATCATGTTAAGCAATCGTGTTTAACTGACTATGTACCAAGACCCCTGGGTAGAATCAGATTTGTAATCCTCCTTTATGGAGATGCTACTTTGCAAGAGACTGTTTTCCACTGTGCACATGTAACTGTCACCATCCTTTGCTACCATATGAATGATCCCAATTTGCATGTATTAACCACCATATTGTGCAAATGAATTTGTCATGCTGGACAGTGTTTTAGGTGGGCCTGTACAGCTAGGCATGCTCCTTTTCTTTCCAAGCCCACCATTTTTGTATCATTCTTAATGATACCTGCTTCCTACGAGCAATACCAATTTTGCAGATTGCTCATTTTATATGAGAATGCTACGTGAGGCTGTAAAATGCCTCTTGATGTAAAAATACTGATACGGTTATCTGCATTAAATAAACTAGTGATCTCACCAAATATGGGATGAAGTCTGTGTTAATAAGGCCTGTTCCCATGAGAGGTTATGAACGTTGCTCAGAGAGAGATACTAAAAACTGAACCGGACAAGGCCCTGAGCAACCTGACCACCTAATCATACCTGTATTGGGCAGGAGCTTGGATGAGATGATTTCCAGAGGTACCTTCCAACCCCAATTTTTTTGTAATTATATAATTATGTGACTAATTAGGTTACTATTTTTAATAATTGTCATTGTTCTCTACAGTCACCTTTTTGCATTTGACCCTGCTCCAATGACAGGTTAACTAAAATAGGCTTGGCAGATTTAAATATCTTTTATACCAACATTTGCTTAAAGAACTCCTTATCTATGGATGAAATAGAGAGCACTTCATCATCAGGTAATCCTGCTCATGTCAAATACAAAACAAGCGTACTTGCAAAAGACGTCTTTCTCCGCAGGCTGACGATGTTAACAAGGGTATCTGCTGTGAGGTGTGTTTCTTGGGGGATGCGGCTGGCACTGAAGTGCCTGTAGAGGTTTGCCAGGGGTGTCTCATGCTCTGGCCAAATGGAGGCAACCAGAGCTTGTGGCTGGGCTCCAGCCGTCCCTGGAGCAGGACTACCCAGCTGGCAGTCTCCAGGAGAGGTCACTCCTGTCTGCCAGAACCTGTCAGCGCCGGACAGGGAGCTGCCTCCTCCCAGTGTGGATCCTTACCCTCGCCTCTGTGATGTGCGGCAGGATGGTAGGAAGGAAAGTCATCTCTTGAAAGCGGAAGAAGGTGCTGCTCCTTTTCTCCCCGGTCTGCTGTTCCCATTGTAGATGCATCCAGCAATATTAGGAATGTCAGGCACGCAACTGGCCTGTGATTTCAATAGAACCTATTTGATCATGTTTATTTTAATAACAGAATATTTACAAATCTTCCTGCTCTTGATTTCTTCACCCTGATCACAGTTCTCTTCCTAAATAGTGCAAATAGCTATTCTCAAGCTCCTGTTTTATTCCAATAATTAATGGTAACTTGTGATCCAAAACTTGTAGAATCTAATTTAGGTAGGAAGAGATCTCTGCAGATCACCTGGTCCTTCCATCCACTCAAAGCAGAACCAACTTCAAAGCCACATTGGGTTGCTCTGGGCCGTATCTGGTTGATTACTGACTATCTCTATGAATGATGATTTCAGCCAGGTGCCTGTCGCACTGCTTGACCACCTTCATCAGGACTTGATTTTTTTGGCTTAACACCTAAGGGAAATTCCCTTGCTCTATCCTCTGATTGCATGTAATCCTGTTGTTATACCCTTTATTGAGATCTTCTGTCCTGTTCCCATCCAAGCTTTCCATTCCATTTCCCAGATCAGTCTTGCTGCCCTTTCTGAAGTGCCTAAATTAACAGAGGCCAAGAGTATACTTGCCGGACTCGAGGGAGTCAGGGAGTACTGCAGCTCTGCAAGCATGCTTCATGATGAGAAATGTGCTCTGATGCTAGAGAAGAGAAGCACGGTAGAGGCAGGAGGCAGCTGGGACCCCTGGCCTCTCCCAGAGGGACCTCTGGGGTGGCATGGGGGACCACATTCTGGGGCTGTGTTTCTGCAGCCCTTCAACCACCTCTGATACAGCCACAGCTTTACTAAGGCTGCCTGAGCCAGGCATCGTGCTCCAGCTGCCTTCCTCGTTTGGTTCAGTTGTTTTGCATCTGCAAGGTTGAGTGGGTGGCTTGTAGTTTCTGAACACTCTGTTCTTTTGGTGGGTTTAGTTTAGTCTATGTGTTTAAATGCAGGTTGTGCTTTGCAAAAGGGACATTACTGTCACTGAATGGCATCATCCATTTAAATACCCAGTTTGGCTTTTGCACCAGAAAATCTGATGAGATGCAAGCTGACATCTTCTTTTCTTCATCTAGTTAGAGGAAGTCACGATGTTTTTTCAGGGAAATATTTATTCAAAGATCTGAAAATGTATAAACAAGGAGATACTTCC
This sequence comes from Balearica regulorum gibbericeps, assembly GCF_011004875.1. Lineage (NCBI taxonomy): Eukaryota > Metazoa > Chordata > Aves > Gruiformes > Gruidae > Balearica > Balearica regulorum. Next base: position 45,955,284 of record NC_046188.1, on the reverse strand, counting down.
TCTGCTTTCCTTTGTCAGACTGTCAAAATTTTCCCAGGCCACCCTGGTTTGTGGTTTTCACTTGTTATTCCTTCTTTCAGATGACAACAGAGAAATGAGTTGACAGGCACTGGTGTCTGAGGCAGGGAGTTGCTCTGGGGAGAGAAGCACTTATCTTTAAAGAAAACTTTGCTGTGGTTTTGGCAAGGCTGTGTCAGTGACCCTGCCGCAGAGCGATGGTGACTTTCATCATATTGCTAAAAGACACAAAATGCCTGAAATAGCTGCTCTCTGTGACTGTCCTTTGTGGCTGGGAAGGTGTGCATGGGTTTTCTCCGAGGGATATAGGCTACATTCAAGCCCATAAACATGAGCACATGCTGAGTTATTTCTACAGTCTCCTGCCAACAGTACAAATAGCATATAGCTTTCCAGGCACCTAAGTGTAGGCTCGTACCTTTATTCTGCTCTCATTTACACTTCTATTTCAGCACTGTAAAGTGTCGCACTGGTAAAATGGCAGGCTCAAGCCCAAGGTTGCTCATCAGTTTGTTTCATTTGGACTCAGTCAGCAGTTTGTAGGCTAGGTGCAGGGGGATGGCTGGGAGACCTGAGGTCTGCCTGGTCTTTAACTTTCAGGATCAGGCCTTAGCAAATCACAGCAGCTAATGAAAAGGGAGCAGGAGGGTTTGCCTGGGAGTTGCATGGCTATATGGTGTTAACTCGAGCTTAAAACAGGAAAGGGTGAGGAGCAGTGGCTGGTGGTGTGCATGTCCATGTTGGCTGGGGCTGGGGGCTGGAGACAGCAGTCAGTGGGGAAAGGGGTTTCATTGGGTTCATAAGAGAGGAGCAGGGAGAGCCTTAGCCATGAGACAGAGAGGACTTGGCTGAGGTGTAACTGGTCCCTATGTTCCAAAAGTCCATGTGGTGAGTTGGAATAGATACAGGCTGTGAAAAGGGAGAAGGACGGTGGGGAGCAACAGAATATGAGGGCAGTGAAAATGGGGTGGGAAAGTAGGAAGAGAAAAGCTGAAGCGTTACAGACCCCCTGCAAAGGGAGAGGTCAGGTCAGTGAAAGATTTCCCATGTCACCTGTTGAAACTTGTGACAACATCTAAGTTCTAAGTATTAGTTGTGCATTCAGACACAAGGGGACATGTGAGGAAGCTCAGGTTTGAGAGTTTTTCCTTGTTTCTTCTACTTGTCTGTCCTTCCCCTGTCAGCCTCGTACTATGGCTGAACAAAGCTGCAGGTTTCCGAACTGCTGTACATGAATCCCGTGTAGAGTAGAGAGCAGAGGCAGAGCCACGTTACTGGCAGCCACTCTGCCTGTTGTCTCCCCTCCCTGCTCCCATGAAAGGACCCAGCATTGCCATGAGGCACATGAGAATGCAGGCATGCTGGAGCACACCAGGCATCCTCTGATCCAGGCAACAGCAGATCAGTTATGTGCGTGAGAAACTGGTGATGGAGAAAGGGTGGGAGAGTTGTGGGGACTGATATCAGAAGTGTGATGGGTGCACCGGGTAGTTTTTGGTGGCTTGAGGTAGCTGGGGAAGTGCTCAGCAAGGTGTTATCTGCACTGCCTTGACAACATCCACAACAGATGCCAGCATTGCCTGGGGATCACAGGCATGGCCATTCCTCTGTTGAACTTTGGCATCCCTTATGGGACTATATATGGGAGGGAATAAAAGCTGAAGGTATATGTGTTCTCCTGCGGTGGATGTGAACATGGATAAATGTTCTGTTGTCTCATACGAAGGTTATCTGGCAGCTGTCTGACAGCATTTTGTCCCTATAGAGGCAGGTGTTGGGTTGAAACTCCAGAGGTAGAGTAATGCTCTGTTAAGCACTTCCTCATGGAGCTGCCTTGCCTGTCCTGGAGGTCCTGGGTATGCCATGCTCTGCTGAGCCCAGGCATGGCAAGTCCAGTGTGTCATGTCTAATGTCCCTCTGGAGTCTGTACAGAGAGCCCAGTGTTCAGCCCTGGGTAGTGGCAGCTATCTAGTAGTGGGTCCTTTAAAGGGTCACCCCTGCTCCCTTGGGCCCACCATCAAACAGCACTGCCTTCCTGTAATGCCCAGGTCAATCTCTCATGGGCTTTCTTCTTTCTGCGTATGAAGAGACACTTTTCTGGTGCAGACTCACCGTCGGTTGCAGTTTGCAGCATGCATCAGCCTGTTCTTGTTGTGACACCACTCATGTATTTCCTCCTCTCACCCACTGCCTTTCCAAGGGGAAGCTGTGATAATGACAGGACTTCTCGTTCTTTGTCACAGAAATTGGGTATAATTGCTCCATTTCAGCAGCTTTACGAAGTGCAGCAAGGGAACAGGCTGGATTCTTTCCTAAGACATCAGTCATCTGAAGCATTTGGTAGATGGCACATCAGGGCTGGGAAATGACTCAACTGTCTTTGTTAAAAGCAATCTTTGGGCTCTAGGAATAAAATTGGAGGGAGAGAGCTGAGGAGGGTGCGGGAGGGGAAAGGAGCAGCAAACAGACGCTGTGTTCTGTGCTGCTGTCATAGCACGAGAGTTTCCTATAGAGCTGTATCTGAATCATCCCTTCAGTCAAGAAGCTATTCATCAGCCAGCTTCCCCATAGCGTAAAGGCCAAGGTGTCCCAGAGGGGAGAGGTGGCTGGTGGGTGCAGCTGGGCTCAGTGCAACTACGCTGCCACTGTCAGCAGCACAAGGCTGCCAGGCTTCTCCACGTGTGACTGCAAAAAGTGTTGTTTCTGCGGGGGTGCTGGGGAGATCCCAGACCTCTGTCCTAGACCCCTGGGATCGCTTAGAGAGGTGTGGGGAGGTGAGCGCTCTGACATCTGCCTAGGTCTCATATACCTCTTGCTTTCAGCTTAGTGTTGAGATCTCAGCGGAAGAACCCAAGCTTCCCTCCACCACCTGAGCCCACGATGGGCTGTTATTAGTGGAAGGCCTCTTTGAGGGGAATAAAGATTGCCATGAACTTGTGTGGTCTGATTAAACTAGCTCCCTGTTCTCAACTGACACAGTGCATAGAAACCAGGGTGGCCTTCAGGTGAGCCTTCTGCCCAGGGCTGGGAACATCTCCCTCTGGTGTGCTGCTGAGCCACCTGGACCAGCTGCAGCCTTGCCCTCCTGTCACAACACTGGGAGCATCCAGCTTGAGATAATCTAGCCAGGAGCCACTTCTCCTGGCTGGGCTCGCAGAAATCTTGTTGAGTTGATCTTGCCTGCCTGTGAGTCTTTGTAGGTCTTGTGTCACAAACGCTGATGGCAAAACAAGCTGCTTCTCAGTGGGTGTAGCAGGGACTGGCTTTGTTTGTTTTTCCTGCTGCCAAGGCCTTGCTTATCTAACCTCCATTTCAGTCCTGTTCTGCATGGAAATATTCTTATTTATGCAGCTGGAGCAGAGGACCTTCTTGTTTTAACTCTTCTAAGTTTGCACTCGTGGAAGAAAATCTCCCATGGCACCGTCTTCCTTCTGCTGCGTGAAGTGGGGTCCCTGATACGGTGTGTGCCAGGGAACAGCGGGCTTTACCTGTACTCAGTGAGCCACGGTAATGTCTTTAGTGCATTTACACATCTACTCAAATGCATCTAGTACAGCTGACCCAGGCCTTCCTGGTCCTAGAACCACCCCCTGACAGTAACATCCAGAGGCTTCAACCTGATACAAGCCAACAGCAAGAAACAATCCCTGCTCCAAAGAGTACTCAGAAGTGTAAGTGCCACCACATCTGGAGGACTCTTGAAAGAGCACTCTGATGTGATCTCAGAGTGGGTCTGGAGGTCATCTGCTGGTATGTCACGTGCTTGGCCATGCTTTTTAGGCTACTCTGCAGTCAGGCTGGGGGCTATCCATGAGGGGGCAGGTCATTGAGCAGGCTGTGCTCATAGCTGCTCTCATACCATATGTGAAGATGTAGCAATGTATCTAGGAGGCCCTATCACTTTGTCCTGTTGTTTCTGCCTTCGCTTTGGGTATCAGCATCCTTGATTGCCAGCAATGACTATCGTGACAGTGGGGACCTGATGATCCTCACGCACTGATGTGACCTCTTTGATCATGGGAACCAAGGTGGCTGTTTTTTCCTGTTACAAGTTAATAGAGAATTCAGTCATTTGCAGAGCATCTTATGCCTCTTAGGATGCCTACTGTGGTGTGAGAGCTCAATGGCTTCGATACTGTGGCTGTACCAAGTACTGTGCATTCCTAGATGGTACTGTAAAAGGATGCAGAAATTATATTTCTTATATATTGCCTCCTTTTATAGTGCCTCAGTGCACTGCTTCATGTTTTTGCTTAAATACTGCAGACTCTAGGTTTGATTTGTTCAGTACTGTCTGTTTGACACAAAGTCAGTCATTAGTGGTTAATTGGAACATGTTTTTCTTTCTTAGTTGTCCTGTACTGTTACAGACTGTCCAGGTGCCTGTTTCCAAAACAAAGTTGATCTCTGTGGCTCCCCTCTGAAAAACATCTACCTATGCTAGGTTATGACTCTGCAGTAATTAATGAAGAGCTGCAGAGCTGGGCAATGCTGTCTGTTTAGTGCAGCCCAGTATGTTTAAGTACCGTGACAAATTGGCTAAAGGAGCACGTGTGCATGATTCGCTACAGCTGATGCTACCGGTGACAGAATTAGATTGTCCATCTGCATGCTGAACGGATCTGCATTGATAAGGTCCTAATGATAGCTCTGATGTAGCCTGTATGAGGAGAAATTGTAATTTTGGGAGTAAGCAGAACTGAATACAGCTTGTTAGGAATGTTTCGGCAAAGACGATGCAGTTAGAAAATGAGTATGTGCTGAAGCAGAAATGTTTCATGGAAACATATGTGATTTGACAAACTTTAATTGTCAGTATTCTGTTGGATAACTTGCCTGTTGTATCATATGTTTGATCTCAGTGCTGCACAGAAACACAGCTTCCAGGGTCTGCCCCTGAACTACTGCCCTGTAGGCACAGCCCTGGCACCCTCTGGCTGGCCCAGATGGGACTTGCCTTTGTCCCATAGAACCTGGAAACTTGGCTGATGCAGCTGATGTGACTCTTCAGTTTTGCTGTTGCTCACTCCCAAATAAATTTGCTGTCCCTATTCAGTGTTGAGCAGCAGCGATACTGGAACACCCACCCACACCACACCACCCCCCAAAAAAACCCCAACTATGGTAATTTTACTCAACTGCTACTGAAGTCCTGGGGTACATCTAATATTTTGCAAACACCATGTATTGGTGTTTCTGAAATAAAATTTTACAGGATTCCTGTTTCATAGGAAACTTGCAAACCTTTTTTAATGCCTATTTGAAATTGCATTTCAAACTATTGAAAACTTCTACAGAAGGGGAATTCTATTATTCAGCTAGCCTGAGATCTGAGTTGCACCTTATTGTTACTGAGATTTTGAGTAGATGTGGCTGGAGATGTGGTGACAACCACTATGCTCACAGATAGCAGTTGCTTTTATTGCTGTATAAAATACAATGTATGCTGAGGTTTACTTGCACACAGGATCTGGAGGCTCGTTCAGTGGAGACTAAGCACAGAACGTGTTTGGCCATTTCTAAAACTCTTTGCAAGAAAGAAAATTGTTTTACAGGCTCTGATAAGATATTGCTGTGTACTGTCTCTACATAACAAGTTTGAAGCTCAACAGCAACAACCAAAAAAAGTTCATATTTTCCTACATTCAGGAGATGTTACTTTCTTGGGAATTTGGTCACAGGTATATTTAGTGCTTAAAAAAACCCACCCCAGAGAACCTAAACCTCTAGGGAAGTTTGTTGCCCGCAGAGATCCTGTGACCCAATTCTATGCAGTTTTATCCTATTACAAATTGAAATAAAAGGTGAAATATTATGACTCTAAAGCATGCCTACCACCTTCATTTCCAAGGGGCTTCACAGGATATTGAAATTACACTAGCTCTGGGATGCTTAGTTTCTCGGTGCTGCAATTTTGCTGCCCGTAAGTAAACAGAGGCTGAGATCTTAATGAGATGAATTCCAAGAACTGCAGTCCTACAAGATAAAGGCAAAACTCACCCACATCCATCAGTATTTACCTTCTAGATCAAATCTCAGGTCAAGCTGGGAGGAAGGTGTTAAGGATTAAAGTCCTGACCTAGGGACAGGCCAACTGGGTTTGAGTCAGCTGCTCTGTCATTCCTTTTATGTGCAAATTTGGGCAAACAGTTTTATTTCACCTATTCTTGGATCCTCATTTTCAAAGTGAGGGTGGTAGTACCTTTCTGACCCACAGGAGTGGGAATACAGTACAGCTTGTGAGGCACTCAGTCATTACTGGTTTGGAAGTACAATTAATCCACCTGTTCTCTTGATTATACAGATGGCAAAGGCAACACAGGGAGCCGGCTTTATCTGAGGCTGTGCTAGAAATGATGGACTAGTCAGTCTTGTCTGGGAATAGCATGTCCTGATGCCAGGTCCCTGCTTTGGCCATCCTGTTGCTGTCTCTGCTATGCTTGGCTTTGCATCTGGGGTGCTGAGGAGTTCCACCTAGGGAAGTAACTGGAGGTAAAAACCTTTATTTTCTCTCCTTTACCAGCTGCAATTTTTTCTGGAAGTGTTTCAGATTAGCTCAGTCATTAGACTCTCTAATTCCTTCAAAAAAGGTTTGTTTTTGCTTTCATATACTGACAACATGCTGATGCTTGTCACTTGACTTGGCTGCACAGCACTTCCCATGACCCCAGTGAGATATTTTGGAAAGAATATTAAAACAAGCATAAATTGGCCCTGAAGGAGAGCATGTTCAGTAAGTGTGTGTTGCAAGCACTTACGTCAAGGAAGCTAGAAATCTGTGCAGAACTTTTCTCTCCCCAAAAACCTTGTCATGAGGTAATTTTCTGAGGTGCTGACTGCTGACACGAAAGGACCTTGATGCTGTTTATGCAAGATCTAGTTGGCCTTCCTTCTAGCATTTACAGCACCCTTGTTGATCCCACATATCAGTGGAACAGAGGAGGCTTTGCTCCCATCTCTTTGGGAGCATTGCACATCTGCCTGGTACTGCACAACTTAGGGTTCTGTCACACAGTTGGTTTGCCTATTCAAAGATTACTGACAAAGCTGCATGGGGTCAACAAAATGTGTGTCCATCTTGGTCACTGACCAAAGGCAAGGATAACTAATGCAAAGCTATGAGAGAAAGAAAAACCAGAAACATGTGCGTGTTCCTTTTTTGCTCCATCTTAGCAGGTTTTGTTTTCTTTTTGCCGAAGATTGCAATACCTGATTGCTCAGAGCAATTGATTAGTTTAGGAAAAAATAAGCAGACTGTTTCAGCTATCTTTAGCTGAAATGTAGACCAACCTATTTTTTTGTGTTTCTGTAACAAGATGTTTCATGTTGTTCAGGCTGGGATCCTAAGCAGAACTGACTACCAGTTACTGTTGGGTTTCCAGTCCACTCACTAGGGCAGAAGACCTTTTGGTGTGAGATCCCCTGTCCCAGTCTCCTTCTGCAAAGACTGATGCCCAGGTGCTTCACTCACCAGGTGTTGTGCTATGCTTGTCTCCATTACATTTTGTTGTAGAAATGGTGGGATGGCTTCAAAAGAGAAACCTGAAAGACATAGGTAGCATTATCTGATGGTTTGGTGATTAGGACTCTCTAATGGGAAGGGTAACGGGGCAGATAAAAATACATGAACTTGGGATTCCCTCGTACATGATGAACAACCAGTACTGGGGCTACTCTGCCCTGGGTAATAGGGCCCTCTAACTGTCTCTGCTGAAGCTGCTTTACTTCATTTCCAGTAACTCCTGAGGTCAGAGTAAGTGTGGTTCCATGGCCAGCTGCTTGGTGCAGCCCACGCAGAACCACCTCTCTTCTGCAGCCACAGGAACAGTCTCCGCTCCCTTGGGAATCCAGACATTTTGTCTGATTCCTTTGGCTTTTGTAGAAAATGCTCCCCAAGGGAAATTATTTGTTTTCCACCTAATAAAACATTTCACTTAATCTGAATCCAAATGTTTTCAATTTGCCAGATATTCCAAAATGTCAGCCTCAGGGCGACCCGCAACACTACTTCCTTTTTTTTTTTTTTTTTTTTTTTTTTTTAAATAGTCCATGACAGAACAAAATTAATTAATTAGTGCTTCAGCCCACCTCCTCTCATGCTAAAGGCAAGGCGGCAAAAGTATAGCAGCGCTATCTCCCTTTCTTGGCGCAGACAGCCGTACAAAATGCTGTCGGGCTCAAGGAAGCACTGTGACTGGGGGGAGTGACACGGGGGCACCCACTGACCCTGAGGGCTAGCTCGTGTTTGGGAGGGTGAGTCACACCTGGCTGTTTGCTTCCCAGTGAAAAAGTCACCCTGCAAAACAAGAGGTGAGCAGTTCATGGGTTCAGGGCTGTCCTCAGGCAAAGGGGTGAATTTCACAATAACATCTGTTGTTCGGGCACCTTCCTCTACCCACAGACAGCTGAACGGACTGCTGAGGTCCTGCTTCACAACACTGAGGATCGCAGTTCCTGCTGTCGTGACAGTGACCTTCCTCCAGGCACCAAAGAAAGTGTCCAAGGAAGGATGTGGTGACACCACAGCCTCAGTTACTTTCCTCCCCCTGCAGCCGTTGCCTCTGGCTCTCTTGTTTCTCAGCAACTCTGCCTCTGGTATGATGCCTGTGTGTTATGTTTTTACTCATCAGTCTTTTCTCTCTTCATCTGTTATTCAGCCCATGATAATGTCCCTATCCTCCTCACGAAGGCCAGGCAGGGGGAAGGAGGAACAAGCTGTCTTCTAGCAACACAGGAACATAAAGCTGCAGCCGCAATTGCAGTTACCAAGTGCATAAACGCTGTAATTTCTTTGCCAGTGCACAGTCCCCATCCAGAGACAAAGCCTCTGTAAAGCCCTGCTGGCAGCCACCCCAGCCAGAGACATCTGTGTGGCACATCCCTACAGGGGTGTAGAGTGGAGGGGATGACAGTCTCTACTCTGCAATTAAGGCTCTCATTTTGTCATTTTTATTCCCTTCTAGTGAAAGTCGGCAAAGCGCTTTACTTCTTCCCATCTCCCACCCCCACTGCAGTGCTTTATGTTGTTTGGGCACTCCCTTCCCCCTCTGCAGAGTGGCTGCCACCCCGTCCCCCTGTCCCCAGCTGCTCTAGGAGGGCTGGGTGACCTGCCAACCTGCCTGCCTTCAGATGAATGACGCACTTGCTTTCCCAACTGCTGCTGGGAGGCACTGTGCAGCCCAGGACGCTGCTGCTGGGAAATCCATGCGTGCAGCCCTGTGCTGAGACATAATGCAAAGGCTTAAGTATGTTTGTTTGCTTTGTGGGTTCAGAAGGGCTGCCCAGGCATTTCCCCACTTTTTTTTTTTTTTTTTTTTTTTTTTTAAATGAATCTTCTCTTTCTATGTCTCTGACTGTCAGTACACTGCTGCTGGACCCACATGGTGATCATTTGCCTGCCCAGCTCTCCTCTTCCACCTAACGCTGTGCTGCCAGGGCACTCCAAAGTGCTAAACTCTGAGCAGATGGACTGAACTGCTGAGCTGTTTGGATACACGCACAGGCTGCTTGCAGGATGTTACTGATCTGGTGTGATTCAAAGATTTCACAGACACTGAAATCTGGACAGACCCTGGGAAGAAGTCAGATCTGCTGCACTTCACTGTCCCATTACACCGACATGCGTTGCAAGTTTTCTCTTTTCTCGTTTGACAGATGGTGTTGTACATCTTCATCCTTCCTCCTAGTGGACTCACATAGAAAGATCATCTCCAAGCAGAGCTGTATTTCGCAGCGTCCTAAACAAGGAGTCACCAGGCAGAATGAGTCACTAGTGCAATTTTCCATAGTTTAATCTAAACTTTTAGGGCCTGATTTCATTATTGTTGCTTACATTGAGTGGTTTCTTCCTGCGTGCTGAAATCAGCATGATTACTTGTGTCACTTCGGTGGAAGATTTTTTTAAAAACACAGGTTGTTTTAGGTCAGAATTCAATTAGGGGAGTGAAGTACAGGAAGAAGTGCTGGACAGGTAAACAGAGCTGGTGAAGAAAGATGCCTTCACACAACCTTTCCTCTGTCATGTGTACTTTTATGTTACTTAAGCATTTGAGCGGTTTAGTAACTTCTGCAAGCTCCAGGCTGGAGCAGACAGGTTGGCATGAAGTGGGGTGAAGAGGTGGGATTCAGTGGGCAACTAAGAAATGCCACATCTCTTGTGGAAACATGCAGGCTTTTAGAGAGCAGGGAGTAGGATGCAGTGCTGTTCTTTACATTTTCTTTCCCAATAAATCCTCACTCAAGAAATGGAATAACTTCTCCAGACCATCAGAGCTGAGTACTCCAGAAAAAGAATTTAGGTCTTTGAAATTACGCAATGACCCAATGTCCTTTCCTCACACGGTATGAAACTGATCTCTGATACTTCCCAGAATCACAGATCACACTTTTCCCTCCTGTCCTCTCTTCTGCCTAAACACACCCAGTCCCTCTGCAGGATTTTTTAGTATATTGGCCAGTCTAACTTGAAAAATACTCTTGTCCTGAAGCTTTCAGACCTACTCTATTACATGATCTTTCTTCAGTCATGTCTGTCTTTTCTTTCTAGTCAAGTCCTTTTCACATGCATAAAAAAATCTTCTGCTTATTTTTGCCACATTTGCAGACTTACTAGCATATCTGTTTTGTCTCTCAGCCAAACGGCAGACAGCTCAGTTCTGACAGTCTAGCTCAGTCCTCTCTCTCCCATCGGTTTTTCTTCTCTGAATTCCCACTTTGATAATGTCTTACTGGTAATGTGCTAACCATAACTGAGCAAGAGTACCCCAGAGGACATCATCCACAGATCTTAACCAGAAGGATTGTCCCTTCTCTCCTTCAAGACATGAAGTATTTCCTCAGATTCTGTCAAAAAATCTTTTGCACAATAGCATCCCTCCCCCCACCACTGCAGACTAGACTTTTTCGGGATTAGCTGAGGAAGGCTTTGACCCCACCAGAGCTAGGGCAAGAGATGCCCAGCGACAGCAAATTGGGTGCTGGACCCCTGCTGCACTTGTGCCACAGTACTGACAAGTCAGGTTGGCTACTGTGCTCCCCAGTGAGCTCTGTCCTACTTCTTTTCCTTCCTTTATCCCTCTTCCTCTGATCCTTTTCTCATGGCAATAGCAGTTCAGCCCCTTTTTCTTCGCTCAGTAACTTTTTTTTTTAAAATTCAGTTCCATCTTCCCACGCTGCAGAGATTTTTTTTTCCCATGCTGGCTGTATCACTCTATATGGAGACCTTTCTTTTCCTGTAACCCCTGAAAGTGTGAGTGAAAACTATAGCATATATTCAAATATTTTGAGAAAGCATATAATAATAAAAAAACCTAACTAATTATTACCAGCGGCTTCAATGTTCTAATTTTCAAAGCAATTAGATAATAGAGTAGGTCAAGAATATGCCTGTCCCACTTTTCATTTTCTACTTTTCTTATGTCCTATTTCTGTAGCTTTTAATCCTCGTAACAGATAGTCTGTCAGGAGTAAGGGTGAATCCCTTGAAATTAGTGTACTTGGAAGGCCTGGAGTAGCTTTTCCCTTGGCAAGCACTAGCTTTACCTAACTGCATAATCAGTGTGAGTACTCTCTCTGGCAGCCTCTGTGACCCATAAGACCTCTCAGATTGTTATTTGCAGTAGAAATTGTGGAGTTTAAAGCCTGCATTTCAGACTGAATGAGTCCTGGTTGTTAAGCTGAGGCACAGGGGTGATGCATAAGAATTGCCCTTGCACATCATCTCAGCTACTTACAAGCACTGGTTGGTATTTTTCCATGATGCAGTAGCAACACCTAGGTGAAATCCAGAGGAGAGGGGAAGGGAAGGAGAGCAGAAGTCAACCAGGGGAGAGGTTGGATTATGAAGAACAGACTAGAAAAGGGAAAACCTTCCCTCCTGGTTTAGCACAAAGCAAACAAGGGGTGGCGAGGGGGGTAAGTGCAGCTGGCAGAGCTCCTCTTCCCAGGTCTGTGGGCAGAGCAGTGGTGCCTGGGGCTTTGGCAGGTCCCCTGGGGACAGCAGCTGTCACTGCTTCCTCTTTGGCTCTCTGTGGAAAAGTCTCATGGGCTACTCAGGCTCCATCTGCTCTCTGTTTATACTGCAATGTGCTCCGCAGGCCCATACATGCAATGCACCCATCAAAACACGGAGTCTCTGCAGAGCAGATGTCACTTGTGACTCGGCGTGCTGCACTACCGGGGTGGGCATAAAGCTGCTGCCTCCTGCCAGAACCTCTGCCGGCTCAGACCGCCCCTGAAAATGCAAAAAGCTCTGATCAGAGGTTTGTTGTTGCTGTAGGTTTGAAACATGTTTGTTCTTCTCAGTGTCTGGTGTCCTCAGGGATCTGACACAGAGGTGTGAAACTCTACGCGGTGCCCCGTCTTCTACAATATTTAACAGGCTATAGAAAGCTAAAAGTCAAAGAGGAAAGGTTGCCCTCACAGGGCGAGTGCGCCAGGCCAGGCAGGTTCTAGAGATGGGGCTGAGCTTGCCAAGTTCAAACCCTCATCCGAGGATTTGTTTGGCTTCATTATTGTTCTGATGCAGTTGTATCTGGAAGGGGGCTTTGGGCAGGTCCTCCTTGCTCCTTTCTTATAGAGATTAAAACTTTCAGGTGCCTGCCCAAACTGTGACCTGAAATTCCAGGTCAGAGCCTGCCTTGCAACCCAGCCCACCCATGGAAATGGGAGCGAAATTCCCGACACCTCTGGCTGCCTGAGCTGCTTCGATATTTACTAAGTTCTCCCACACAAAGTCCTCTGAGAAAAAATCCGGCTCTGGATCTCTCTGCTCTGCACATTTTTTTCGTCTCAAAACAGTCAGACTTGATCAAAGCCAGTTTGACAAAGCATTTGTGAACTTGAGCAGACCTGGCCTTTGCTGCAGTTTGTAATGAAACCCCAAACCAGCGGCGTCTCAGCTGTTTCCAGGCTGGGTTTCGCTCAGCTGCTGGGACCCAAGCGGCCTGAGCTGGTTGGGTTTAATTGCTATGGACGCCGTACTCTGTGCAGTAGGACACAAAGTGGAAAACAGGCTTTCAGCCCCTCGTACTCCTGACAGACAAACACAAGAGGGGTCCAGTATCTCCAAACGGCAGAGGGTTTGGATGGGAGTCACAGGGAATTTGCAGGGGGAATTCTGGTGGAGCTGGGTTTGCACAGGGGCCAAGCGCATTCCTGGTGCAACACTGCTGACGTCAGCATCCCATGCCTTGTTGAGCGTCGGATCCTTATTCGTATTTTCTCCTGAGCTCATATGGCCTGGCATCTGGTTTGTGCTTTTGTTGCTGCAGCTGTTTGCTGGTCTGGCTGCTTCAATAATTCCCCCAGTCCCTGGAATACCCACCCGCAAGCCCATCTCTAGAGCTGTGTGATCGCTCTGTTAAACACACGCTTCCCAGATTGGCTCCCTCTCCCCAGACTAATTCATCTGACTAATTATCCCCTTTGTTGATGCTAGTTTGTGGTGAATGCAGAAATTTGGTCATTACAATTTGTTCTATTCTTGAAAATTCCAAAGTCATCGAATAATGATGAATAGAAAAAGCCTTTTGTTAATTCAAATTCAGCAGTGGACAGTAGCAGCCCCTCTGATGGACCTCGCATGTGAGGCTGTCTCTCCCAAAAATGTGAGGCTGCGGAAGCAGAAATTCGGCTGCTTCAGGGAAGTCAGGCAGGAAGCTGCCCCGTTGTCCACTGCTGCAGCAGGTACCGCTCGCAGGCACTTTCCTGAGCAAAATACTGATGAATTCTCAAATGGGAAGGATGAAGGAAAACTGCTGGGATCTAAAAAGGGGGGGGGGGGGGGGGGGGGGAAGAATTCTCTTTGTGGAAGTGGTTTAGAAAATGAAATGCCTACCAGGGTGTACGGCACCATCTCAGTGCAGTGTCAGTCTAGCAGGACTGAAAGGCAGAAACTGCCACCCTGGCTTCAACCAAGAGCTCGTCACTGGGCCCAGCCTCTGCTGCTTCAGAGGGCAGCATAAAATGCTATTAAAATAGACACTGGGTAGCACCATGTTAATAAACATGTTTAACTACGGAGATTACTTCTGCTGCTTGCATAAATCTCCACTGGATTTTTTTGCATTCCTGCAAGCACTTTGTCTCAAGCAAGTTCTCAGGACAAGGTCCATGTCTTTCAAATTCCTGTGGAGCCATCTGTGCAACTGTGCTCTGCTCATTATAACTCAAAATACTTTGCTTCAGCTCTATCTGTTTCACTAGTGAGCAGCAAGCTCTGTGGGTGGGTGGGACACTTGGAGCTGCTTTGACTGGGTGCTCTCTGGGTCTTACATTTTAAAGTGAGGTCATTAGGTATGCCTAAATGATGTCTTCCACAGTTACGCATGGCTGCCCTCTCATATCCTTGCTAACCTGCTCTCTTTCTCTTCTAAAAGAACCATTTCTTTGGATCCCTCTATGTTTTCATATGGACGAGTTTCCAATCTTCCTAGTGCCTCCTTCATCTTTTTCTATTTTTAGTTGGTTGTTTCTTTTGAAAAAGAAAACTGAACACAGTTATTTCAGAGGATGGACTACTATCATTCACTTTATTATATTTTCAGTATTATCTTTGTGATCTTTTCAGCATGCCTTAAGATTGATGGTGGGTTTTGACCACTGCTGAAACTTGAGCAATATTTTTACTGAATAATTTGTAAGTGGTTTAATTTTCTTTTTAAATTAGTAAAGGCAGTTTGCCTAGTCTCCTGTTGCCCAGTTCTCTCTGCAGGTTAGGACCTTCTGAGACTTGCAGTTGCCATTTCTTGATGTTAGGGGTAAATAATGCCAACCCTAGTTCAGATACTTCTATGCCAAAAATAACTGCTTAAGCCAGATTTCCACCTGCTGCCTTTTTGCTGAAGTGGGTATTTTGAATTTATCTGGATTAGCATTCCTATCCCAATATCACTTAATTATGGGGAAACTAGGAAAAAAATATCAGCACCTTCTTATGCATCTCTGAGAGCCACCCCTACAGCAACTCATAGACATTTCTGCTTTCTAGAAAACATGGCTACAGTGAGGTTTTGGGTTCATGGAAAGTAAGTTAAAGATATAATTCCCTGAAAGAACATAACACATTGACTCCAAGTCCTTGAAAGCATTTTTATCTTAGGACACCTCCAAAATGAGATCAGATCTTTTTGTTTCTGCCATCTCCTTGACTCTTTCTTGAGGCCATAGTGATCAAATTCTCACCTGGTGCTCTTTAGTGGCAGATCTTAATCATGTTCTTAGGGGCCAGTTCTGTTCCGTCCAGAAGCCACCACCACAGCTACTGTCTCACTGACCACGTTAGAAAGAAAAGTGAAGTTTGAAAGACAGATGGAGTTAATTCCCTTCTGATCTGTAGATTAAAGGTTGCAATCTCTTCCACTTGTCTTAAACATGCTGGATTAAAAGAGATCATTTTATTATTGAAATAAAGCTATTAGCTCTGGGGCTTCTTGTGGTAGGTCTCTGTTAAGTTTCTTCTCCAATATTGTGTGAGATGCAAAGTGACTTTTGCTGAAAATATTTGCTGTGGTTAACTGTAGGCAGGATCTGTGAATCCAGAATCAGCCAATGGTGGGAAAAAAGACCAGTGAGACGTGGTCATGCAGAAATGAAGAGAATTCCTATGAATGGAAGATTCCCATAAAAGGCCACACACTGTTACCTGTTTATTTCCATTTGTATCCCTGGCAGGTTTGAGATTGTGCTGGATCGTACCGCTTTTTCACATTCTTTTCTATGTATCGTTTTCTCCTCTTCCTCTGCCCCCTTCCTCCCATCTCTGGTATTTGTGTTTGAGTTAAAGCTGGACACAGTGGGAGAGAGATTTGGGTTCCCCCCTCCTCTTCCCCTCTGATCTCTCATCTCTTATTTATGTCTGTAAATGTTTTGCTTTTTTTGATGTACATTTGCCAGAGAAATGCTGGGCCCAGCTCCAGGCAGTCTCATTTCCCTCTTCCATCTTGAGACATTCCAGACTTGAACAGCATGAGCTTGCACAGCTAAATATTTAGGAGAAAGCAATGAAGCTGTGTCACCAAAAAGCTCTGAATATCCCTCAGAATAAAATGAGATTATTTAGTATGTGCAGAAAAAGATGTATCACACCTTTTCTACGAAGCAGTCTTGGAGCAGACTGGGAAAAGCCTATGCTTAAACCATCAACCATTGTGATCAACATAGCATCTCACTTGAGTCTCCTATCAGAGGAAGGTACCACCATACTCAACTCATTTCTAACCCCAGACCACTGAAAGTTCACAGTGTGGTGCTGATTTCTCAAGCTGGTAGGGTCCCAGACCCCTCCTGGCACAGATCAACTTCTTTCACTGAAGATCAGCATCTTTGTGTTTCTTTAGCACATTCCTCTTTAACTCTTTCTATACTTTCTACGAACATGGAGAGAAATCATGAGAAAGCACACTTCGCTTGGAGTACAGGTGCTGTACAGATCATCTTTCTTGAGACAAATGTCACCTACTGTTATGAATTCTGAATCTGGCACCAGTGACTCTACCTGCAAAGGTTTCAGACATTTCTAAACCTCTCTTACAAGTTGCCCCGGAAGTTTACCAGAGGTAACCACAGCCCGCAGGAGTGATGACCTTCAGCAGAGGAGTAAAGCAGACAGCTAGGACCATCTGCCTTACACTGTTGTAGGCAATTTTGACAGAGGCTGTGAACCAGAGCACAAAGTCTGAAAAAAGAACCAGAGGCTTGGAGGAGCCTCTGGACATGAGTGCTTGTATGAATCAAGATCCAATCCTTCAGTTTGGACATGTCCATGAAAGCAGCTCTTTCTCTTCCACTGTCACATGTCCTGGACATGATGGCAGTAGAGGAAATTGAAAGCAAATGGGATTCTGGAGAAAGAGGTCCAATTTGTCCTCAGTGATGCTGGAGTAATTCCACATGGAGGGTCCTTCATGTCCAGATAAGCAAGACAAGACAAAGCCCGTCTGCCTGCATGTGCTTGCCCTGCCTGGTAGTGGCTAGAGCATGCTGCATCTTCCAGTTGCCTCCTGCCCATCATAAAGGTTTTTAACACTTCTCTAATCGAATAAGGACAACACTATCTAATCAGTTGCCTGTCAGCTGGCACAGGTCTTGAAACAGTTTGGGAGAGGGAGGACAAACACTGCACACCTGCTTCCAGCCTCTGCCCAAGACACATGATCGGCAACATCAGGCGCTCCCACTGTTTGTTTCTGAGCTACAAGCAAGTATTAAAATAGGGCTACTAGTTACACAGACATACAATATCTTTGCACCAGCCTGGCCCAACATTTGACTTGTTAGCACATCAGTCTTATGGAAAACATCTGAAGCCTGGTCATACATGAATAAATATTCCCAGTGGATGAGAGGGAGGGAAAGGGAGAGAGGGAGAGCTAAGCCAACAGCTTGACTGAATGCAAATGGGAAAGAAAGTGAAGCAGCTCTGCACTGCCAAAGTCTGGATTTTTATGTCAACCTTGTGATAGTTTGTGCTTTTCTTAATGCTCCAGCTCCATGGAAATCAGTATTTGTTTATTCATATTTAAATAATGCATTCCCAGCTCTTGTGTTGGTAGTGTGAAGCTAGAAGTGCAGTG
Source organism: Balearica regulorum gibbericeps (assembly GCF_011004875.1). Lineage (NCBI taxonomy): Eukaryota > Metazoa > Chordata > Aves > Gruiformes > Gruidae > Balearica > Balearica regulorum. The sequence continues at coordinate 45,937,693 of NC_046188.1, read as the reverse complement.
AGTCTAAACTCACTAACATCCTGAAAAAACACCAAATTTATTATTATTTCTCAAAAAATGGAGCTTTAAGGCAAGTCTTCTGGAAAAGGAGAAGTCAGAATGACTGGTTTTGAATGTTTGCTAACTCAATATATTGATAATAAAATCTTTGGTGGAAAACAGATGCTGATTTTAATTTCTGGTTTTATTAATTGGAATGGGGGATACACAGACCTCAGGGAATTACATATTTTTGTGGATATTAACATACACATTTTTCTTTTAACTGAGCAGCTGATGGAGAAAAATATATGAAAGCTGTAAATAAAAATTCTTTTCTTCCTTTCTTCTTACACATTGTTCTGTAAATAACTACAATTGGTTTTGGACTAGAGGCCAGACCTTGACCACTTAATCAGGGGATCACCTGTGCTTTTTCCCCAGCATCACTTGGGAGCATCTGGCACGTTCTCCACGTGGGACAGGCACGTGGCTTGTACCTGAGTTTGGAAGGGAGATGGCAATGATCTCTCACTCCTCCCCCAATGGTTTGGAGCACAAGAGGGAGCCCGGTGAGACAACATGGCTCAGAGGTGACTCCTGCTTTGGCACAGGAGGTCTTCCATGACAGTGCCCTCCGCTCCTGGAGACATGTAAGTGACAGATGATGCTGCCTCCTGGGTACCAAGCAACCACTGCCATTTAGCAAAGCCCCTGCCTCAAAGGTTGGTAATGCAAATGAGATTTGGAATGGTTTAAAACTAGCTACTACTATCAAAGCAGATTAACATTAGCTTAAACAGATTCTGGTGCTTTCTGAAAGAGGTATCCTTCCGTCTGCAAAGAGGTTCAACGTATGCTAACAAGGAGAGCTGCTCTGGAAATCTGTGCTGCCTCTCTGAACATAACGGTATTCTGATTTCTCTCTTTTTTTGTATGTTTGAGTTCAGTGAAGTTTAAGGAGTTTCATGGCAATAGAGTGAATGAAATCTTATCCATCAGACTTGAAGCAGCCTGGGCACAGGCAGAACGCACTTCCACGTATGCTGCCTCTGCTTGCCAAAATATTTCTTGCTTCCAATTGGAAAGAGGCAGGTTTCCTTGTGGGATGAACAGCCTGCTTCAGTCATGACCTCTGAGACAGCAACAGTCTTAATGGTTTTTCTGTGTGGTATTCATAATTTCTAAATAACTGGCTTGAAATGTAACTAATTTCCTTCACAAAAGTTAGTGTAATTTTGGTCATTTCTGAATCAAAGCAGTTTCAGCCAAACTGAAAAATGGGAAAGCAGAGGGAAGAAAGATGGTGATAATGCACACATTTCAAAGGGAAGGTTTATGTGTGTCCTCCTTGATAATTACCCTATTCAGTTGCAATGGATCCAAAACTGCAGAGGAGAAGAGGTGAAGGGACATGAACTAAATCTGGATATTAACATAACTTTTTAAGGGTAGGCTCAAATTTCGGTTCAAAGCAAAGTCTCTTAAGAGTGGGGAAGATACTCCTGGAGCGTACAGTCAGATGATAACAGGACAGACTGAAAGGCTGAGAATGGGACGCGAAGCCTTTTTTTTTGTAAGTCTTTGACTTGCAGGTGAGATCATGTTTCCTCTCTCCCACCTGTCCTTGATTTACAATGGATGGAGGCTGCTACTACAGTCTTGGTCATAGACACCTGACTCAAGTTCAAGCCAAGCAGCTTCCATCTTTAATACCTGTGATCTCCATTTCCTCTCCTGTGTCAGCAAGGGTGGCGATGAGCCTGGATACGTTCCAGTAGTCTGGATGGGGGGGTTAGGTGGAACTGGCCTCTGCTCAGTTTCTGCTGCACAACTTCCATGGCACAAAAGCAGTTCCCTTTCTGAAGTCTTGCCAGATGCAATGAAGACTAAAATAGAGACTAAAAAATTTCTTTCATCTCTTGCAGTCACCCACCAGTTTCAAGCTGGGCAGCATGGGGAAAGTTTCCTTTGTCAACTGAGTATGACATGCTCCTTCTAGGATGTATGCAGGGCGCAAGGACCCTGACTCAGTTCACTGGCACTACACTTACCTACTATTTTTAAAAATTACTTACAAAACGAGAGCAGGGTTTTTTTGCTCCCACCATGTATCACATTTGGAAAATGATGTCAACATGTCAGCAGCAGAGACTGGCTTTTGGCAGGCTTGAGAGTCCCTGCAAAGTGTGCCAGGCCTCAACTTGCCAGAGATTTCTTAGCATTGGAAAGAGGAGTCTCAAGTATTCCCTCAGGCTCTGGGATGGGAATTTACTGTGACAGTCTCAGGTTAGGAGGTAATCTCTGCAGAAACCCTCTAGTCTTCGCAAATCTGGTGGCAAACATTGTTAGCATTGGCGTTCTTCAAGGCACTGACATCTGATTGTTATTGACATGTAGACCAGTGAGTAGCTGAGCAGCCTGTCACTTGAAGATGGAGAAATTTTTTCTTAAATGTTTTTAGAACCTTTTGTGAAGTTCCCTAGAATGAATCACTGTTTAACAACAGCTCAGTAAACATCATAGTTAAAATGACTGAACACAGTACAGTTTGAACTGAGATGGAGTTCTCAAAGAAAAGATTTGCCAAAAACTGCAAAACAAACTCTGTTCTTTTCCTTAACACAATAAAACCCCTGTCAGCCTCTGAGGAATCTGATTTTCAGAAATTTCTAGCAGTAGCTATGATTTCTAAATGTTCTCTTCCACCCCAGAAGGCTCACACCTGATGATTAATAACCAGTGCACATGCTGCTCTTTAAATACTGCAAGAAAGGCACGTGACCCTGGCCAAGGGCACAAGGACACAGCCTCTGATTGGGAAAACCTTGCAAGGGGGGGTGTGATTCTCACACATGCTTTTCTGGGAGCTCCTTGATGCAATCTGAGTCTAATGAACACACCTGACAAAGTAAACAAACACAAAAGAGCACTTCCTCAGCCTTTTTGCCAGAGTTATAATTGCAGCTGTGCCCAGGATCATAAGGCAAAATCTGACTGGCTGTCCAACAGCCTATTTCTATTTCTGCCAGCAAAGTCCACAGGTAAGAGCAAAATATTAGGATCTTACTCCAACTGTGTTTGGCTTCAGCTGTAAGGTATGGGGAACTATTTTTGTTTGCTTTAGACAATGGGTATAGTTAATTTCTGGGGTATCCTAGTTCTGGATCAATGATGCTGTTGTTGCTGTGGGGTACTGAATTTGGAGAAGACAGCCAGCATCTCTTGTTGGTACTTTTCTGCACATGTTCTTTCTGACCTGTGACAAGTCACTAGATTGCTCTATGCCTCTCTTTCTTAGATGTAAAGTGGGAGCAAGCTGCATGACTGTGTTGTAAGGTTACAGTCATAAATGCGCATGAGGCATTTACCTACTTTACAGCAGAAAACAAGATTGGTATGACCAACAGCTGTATTTCTAAGAGTAATTTTTTTTCCCTCCCAGTGTTTTTGGAACTGGACCAGCGTAGTGGGATGACTGTTAGTCAACTCACCATTATTTGGCTGGTAGGGGAGAATACACTGGATGTTGGGATGGAGTGCTGCATGTTGGACCAAACCAGCCCAGGACCAGCAGATCTGATGAGCTTTGTGGCAGCCTCCTGGATGGGTCTGCACCACTGTCATGCAGGGTGTGAGAAGAAACAGTGGGGTCTGGCAGAGATAATGAGGTCAGACCTGGCATTGCGCTGATGTGGTTGTTCTGCTTGAGGACTGGGTTGGCTCAGGACCAGTGTCGGAGGGAACGGACCTCTGACAGATTGGAGCTGGCTTTGTGTAGCACTGCTCGGCACACAGCGCAATCCAAGGATTGCTGAGGCACTGCTTAGATACGTCTTCGTGTTCACTTGATGAAGTCCAGTGTTGAGGGAACTGGCTGAGACAGCTGCAGAAGCGTTAAGATTTATTTCTGAGATATCATGGGAAATGGCTGAGAACACAAAATGTAGGAAAAAGTGCATATAATGATGGTCTTTGAAGAAAGGAGAGAACAAGGTGAAAAGAACTGGGTAGTAGTCAGCCCAGTTCCTGGAAAAAGTGGAACAAATGAGCCCTGCAGTAAACATATACAAGATAATGAGGTGATAAGTTGCAGGCATACAGGCCTGTCAAGAAGAAATCCTATCAGAGCAGTCTGCCCTCTTTTTTTTCTGACAGAGTAACCAACCAGGGAAGAAAAAGGATATGCCCTATATTCTGAGTTGGGTAAGGTTTTCCATGCTTCTTCACGTTATACTCATAAGCCAGCTATAGACATACACCCTAGGTGAAACTCATGGAATATGGGTGCACAGCCCCATGGAGAAGCCTGTTCACTGAACAGCCCTCTGAGGTTTGCATCAAATGGGAAGGGAGCAATGAGGGAACTGCAGGGTTGCTCACCGGTCAGTCACTCTTGTCATTAGTGGCTTCGTAAGTGCAACAGAGGTAATGCTTATCAAATGTGATGGCAGTGTCATGCTGGGGGGCATGCAAGCACATGGGAGAACTGGGTCAGAATTCAAAGGGGTCTTCAGGCACTGGAGGACAAAATGGATAAATATTTGATATGGAAAGGCACAAAATAGGAATGAATAATGCACTGCACAAATACAAGGTAGGCAATGGCTTGCAGGACAGCAGGTAGGGAATGTTTTAATGGTTATAAGGGATCACAAAATGATTGTGTTTCAAATGCTTTGCTACTGTTAAGAGGTCAACGTTATCCTAGGACAGACAGACATGAGTACAGTCTCTGGAACAGTCTCCTTTCTCTGCTTAGCACTGGTGGGGTTTTGGCTGAAGTGTTATGCCTAATCGTGGATGCCAGATTTCCCAAAAGCTGTAGGTGGGTTTGAGAGCTGAGAGAAGAACAACAAAAATAATCAGAAGTCTATAGAAGATATTATCTACATTTTTTGAGTTTCTTGAGAAGAGAAGGCTATATGCTAACCTCTCAACTTGCTACGAAAGGAAGACGACAAAACAGTTTTCTGTGTCAGTGGTAGATAAGACCAGAATTCTCCCTTACAGCTTCTCTTGTAGCAGGGCAGATAAGGGTTAGGCATTAGGAAACCCTGCTCATGCCAAATGTAGTGAAGCACTGAACAGGTTGCTTAGGCAGGCTGGGAGTCTTTTATGGGAGATTTCAAAAATTTTATGTCTTCCAGGAATTATGTCACAGTAGTGCTGCCACAGGTAGAGATGGAAATAACAGAAGAGAACAACAGAGAACCTGTATAGTATAGCTGTGAAAGCCACACAAGCCTTTGGGAAAGTAAGTTTCTCTTCCCATCTCAAGCTATTGGTAATCTTGAGGTGGAACAGACCAGTCCCTGCCAGTCCGTGCCAGACAAGCAGCAGGGGCAGGAGAAATCACTCAATAAGAAAAGAAGAAGAAGAGGTGCTTGGTAGCCCTGTTAGAAACAAAGGTAGCACCAGCACCTGCAGACTTTTGTTGACTGTTTCTGCTTTACTTTACTCTCCAAATACTCATGACAGGTTGCACAACTCTCAGGACAAGAGGATCCTCTCCCTGGCTTCAGTTTAAGTGTCTGGGGGCCACCAGCCTTAAAGGGAATTCAGGTTCTGGGTCCATGTGGGAAATTGGAAGGATTTCCAGTCTTGGGAGAACTGACTTCCATCCCAACCATTTCCTTCCCTGACCGTTTTTTTTTCATCCACACACTACTCTGAAGGAAAGACAGACTCAGCAGCACTGACAAATATCTACTTAAAGGTATCAGATCCTTGTGCTATTCTAACTTCTGGGTATGTTTCCTTTCCAGATCGCAATCAATCCAATGTGGTTGTTTGAATTCAAATGTTAGCATAAAATTTCTGCTAGCCTTACTTAAAAATGTATATCAGGCAGCTCAAAAACCTCCCTGTCATTCACTCCCTTGCACAGCCAGACAGCGATGATTTCCCCTGGCCCGTTCTCAGGAAGTTTGCATTAAAATAGTATTGAAAAATTGGCATTTCTTTTCTGGGCCGCATCAAGTTCAGATAAACATAGCTTAGCTGGATGAAGGACCAAAGAGCTGTACAGCACAGGCAGCTGGCGTTACGCTGTTCAGCAGGACTGATGTTGCCCCACAGCGTCTCAGGCTGTTTTCTGAGTGCGCTGGTAGTTACACAAGGACAATCAATGTTTCTCGGACCAATTACTGACTTTTTAAGGGCAACATCACTGAAGCTCTTGCACAAGATGGGGAGGATGAGGGAAGGAGAACAGAAAGATCTCCAGCTCTCATGAACTGACTGCAAAGGAAAGATTTTTAAAATAAAAACCACAAAACAAAACTATTTATTAGCAGTTACTGAGAAAGGATAGATAGCACTGACAGTATGTGAGGGGAACGTTCCCTTTTGAGGATTATACTTGGTTCAGGAAAGCAGAAGCTGAGCGCAGCTGACCTGGATGGGTACACTGATGCTGCCTTTGTAGCTCTCTGTTCAAGGCAAGCAGTGATGTGAGGTTTGTGGCCTCAGCCTGAGACACAAGGCTACCAGTAAACGTCAGCGTAGTTTGCTATTCTCAGGCCTGCCAGAGCAGAAAAGAAGGTCAGGATGAGGACGATGATCTGCTGTCAGTGCAGAGGCTGGAGCAGAATAGCTGCAGGGCTATGGCACGTAGGGTTGAATTCCACTGGCAGAGAGCACTGTGAAAACCAAGGACACCCATAGCAGTGGGTGCTGCACGCCAGCATTACAGCTCTGTGGGAAAGTCTTCTTTACGAACCTGGTTTCCCACTGTACAGAAATTTCTTAATTTCTCCTGTAATTGCAAATTTTCTTAATTTTTCCTGTAATTGCAAAAAAACTACACTGACGCACACACATAGACCCATGGTTAGAAAAGACTCAGTGTGAATGAACAGGTCTTGCTGGGGGCACGTTAGAAGTATCCTGCTTGGCTCTTAGCTATGCTACAGGAAACAAGATCCCAATTTCAGCTCATGTAGTTTTTTCCGGCAGAAGCAGTATAAACTCCTTACTGTTATAAATGAAAATACAGAAGAATTATCACCCATGGTTTTATCTAGAAATTTAATCATGACCATTTTCTGTATCAGACCAAACACGGAGGTCTCTGTGTCTATCTTTAGCATCAGATAAGGGCCAGCTAGCCTGCTTTTCGCCTTGCCTTTGGCTTTTCTCTTTTAAGGCAAATGGTGACAGATGCTGAGTACACCTTATCTAAAACTAGATAGACAAAAAAAATTATGGCAATTGAAGGGCACAGTCCAGCCAGCCACGGGGAGGGAAACGGGTTGATACCTGGTTTTGTTGTGTCATTACTTGGGGAATTTTATCTCTTATATTTACCTCAGTGATGCAATTTTGGTGTTAGCGTGTCCTGATTTTGTGGAGCAATATAGCAACACATATATCCCCACAGGTTGTTGCTGTGTTCCCGAGCATATTAGCTACTGTTTTAATATCCCTTTCAGGATAAAGGATATCTTCCAGGATAAAGGACAATACCATCAAAACACCTAAGTTTCTGTGATAAAAACAGTAACCTTATCTTATCAAGCTGAGATGTTTGTGATCTGCAGATGTGAGTTTGGAGGCCACAAAAGGAGCTGAAGGGTTATTGGCTCGGTGTCTGTTGGTTCTGAAATGACCCACATTGTTTTCTGGCAGCAAAGAGGAAGAAAACATTTGCATGTCTCCTTGCAAAGAACTCACAGTACAGACCAGAGCCAGCCCAAGAAGCAGCCATGGCCAAAAAAAGAAAAAAATCAGACAAATAAAAATGCCTGACTGGCTAATCTAAACAGCATGGCAAGAGGGAAGCAACTTTGAGTGCTCATTTTCCAGCTTTAGCGGGTACCTCTTCTTTTCCTCTACTCTCTTCAACGTGCTTTTTCCTTGAAGTCCTCTTCCAGTATCAGTGACCATGAAGAAGCTGCAAACAGAGGTCACTTCATCAGCTGCCGCACTGTGTGTCCTTCATGGTGAACTCTCTCAGGGCTTATTTCTCTAGGGCAATGCAGAATCTCTGTGTTTAGAAAAGGAAGGTTTCAACCAGTCCTGCAAGGAAATTAAACCTACATGTGAATCTGCAAGTGATGAGTGCCTTTGCTTGCCTTGGCCACGAGGTGCCTGGCAAGCCTTAGCGGCGAGATGGACAGGACGTGGAGCACTGCAAGAGCTTCCTGTACATATAGTATGACAAGTGTCAGTGTCATATGGAAAGTTAAATCTGTTTGCCCTAATAGATGCATTGGGTTTGATTTCTTGCCCAGGGCATCAGGCACCGTTAACTGTGGCATGCTGATCAGTTTAGCAGAAGTGCAATCTGCTCCTGCCCTGAAATTTGTCACCATTTCATCTGTAGCATAGTGTCTTACTCAGTCACGACTTACAAAAATTGTATTATGGCAACTGAATCTACAGGAATTTAGGTATCTTTGAAGAAGAGAATTGGCTTCTCTTCATTTTAGTCCTGTCCAGAGCTGGAATTGCAGAAGTAGACTTGGTCATAGGAATCTGGATCCATTTCCTTTCTTGAATCTTTCTAACATACGAATTTTGACACTCGGATTCACTTTAACTCTGTTTGTTACTAGCCACAGGGTTAGCCAGTACTTAGAACACCCCGAACCCAATCACTGCTTCCTGCTCCAGGGAATACCATTAATAGTTGCATAGGATGAGTAAGCAGACTTGGCTCTTACCAAAGTAATTTGCCCAGAAAGTAGGAAAAACACAGTTTCTCAGTTGTTTGTGTGGGTGGAAAACACTCAGCACTTCAGTAGCTCCCTCTGCGCGCAATAGGGTAGGTCCTGTGGGTCTGCCCAGAGTTTCACAGAAAACACAACGTGGTGTTTAATCAGTTACAAAATTGACACTTAGTTTAAAAAAAAAAAAAAAATCAGTCCCAGAAAAATCTAGGTGCTTAATAACCAAACTCTCCTTCTCTTCTGCAGTTTTCCTTGTCCAGCTCTGCTTTACAAAATTTTTTTGAAGACTGTCCTACTGCCCTCTGTGGGCTTTACTGTAAAGTACCTTAAATAACCCTTTGGGCACGTGTTGGGAGCATGTGTCCCTTGGAAACTTTTGCTTCTCGTCTCTCATGTCCATGTGCTGAAGCTGCTTATTAAAATGATGTCTTAATTTAACAAGACCAACAGTACCCCTGCTGTGCCTGCCAGTGCAATAAGAATCCTAAGAGAAGGCATCTGTAATGGTTGTCGGGGCTTGCTTGCTCTGAAAACCAGTGAGAAATAAACTCATCTCCAAAGAAAGAGACAGAGATGGAAGAATTCATAACGAGTTAGTAAGGAAGATCCTGGTACAGAGGAGATCGTGCTTTAGTTTTTGTCTAGGTGCTTTATTTCAGTTGATATTTTGTGGTTTTTCAGGGGCTGGGCTGAGGGTTTTTGCAGGAGGATTGAGTGGATAATCAATATTACTAATAAGGTTTATACATCAAAAACTTTGTGAAGCAGAAATGGTGTTTTCCAGCACTTCTCTACAATTTTTAAAGAATGTAAAAATAAATGCTGCTTGATGGCTTTAGCTGTTCAGTGCCCCTTGGCAATCTGGAGAATGAGATGCAGAACAGAGAGTGCCTGGGGGTGGTCTTCTGCACCATCTTTGGCCAGGGTGTCAGCTCAGATCCAGAAATAACAGAATTAAGAGAGCTTCAATTTGTTGTGGTTTGTCCAATAACAGTGGCAAAATCTCATCTTTATTTATATTATCTACCAAACTAGGTAGATGCAAGAATGTTTTTGTCTCGACGGTCTATTTGGACTTTAATTTCTAAACTGCAATTATTGCGAAGAATTTTTACCAGTGTCACCTCTCAGGAACTAGATCTGAGTCTGCTCAACTCATCTGACTCTGAGTCAGTCTGGAAACAGGCATTGGATGGTTGTGGTTTCGGTTATGGTAGTCCTGGGCTTTAAGTGCTGCCAGCAGCCACTACGTATCCCAGGGAATCCCTCTGATCCCTCAGATCCCTCTGATCTACAGCTCTGTAAGGGTTAAACCAGCAGCATCGTTTTTCCATGTCAGAGGCTGCTGAAAAGAGTTGTGTTTTACTCCACTGCAGCAGAAAATTCCTTTTATACCGAACCGTGGACAGTCACGTACTGAACTCCTGGAAAACAGGCCTGCCGGGCAACTGACCCTCCGGTTAAATCTCTCTCTGCTGCATTCCCAACCTGCCAAGGTCCCTCTGGTTGCACGCGCTCCTTCCCACCCGTGGGTTTCCACAAAAACCCGAAGCAGGTTGCAGACCCAACGTGTCCTGCGCAAGCTGGAGGAAAGTAGCCGGGGCTGGAGCACCCTCTGCAGGGACCTTCCTCCCATCACCGCGCTGGCCGCCAAGCTGCCTGCCTGGGCGGGGGGCTGCCAGAAACCCCTCCATCCTCCCTCCTCTCCTCCCGCAGGGTCGAGCTGGGCGCGGGCCAAAAGGCCAGAGAGGTTTTGCTTTGCAGAGCTGGAGCTCGGGGTATGTCAGCAGGGGAACTGCTAAATGCCTCTGCGCCGGGAGGGGATGCGCATGACCCTCTGTGGGAGAGGGGTACAGCGCACAACGATTGTGGCGATGCTCATTTTTAGCCATCCTCTTTGCAGCGCGAAGGCCTCTCTAATTTTAAGTCTTTTTATTATTATTTTAAAAAAAGAGCTGCTGTAGTTACAACAAAAGAATTTACTGTTACCATCTGACATTTCAGTGAGTTGCGAGGCCTCCGTTTGCTTTTGTGAAAGTTTTCCTTACCAAAGCTACTGTGATGGTTGGTTATCACATCTCCCAGCTGAAGGCCTGATATGCAATGGGTCCCCTCTGCTCAACTTGCAAATGTGCTGGAAATAAACAGAAAATTTGGCTTCCGGGGCTTTCATTTCAGTGCCGTCTGTGACCGTGTCATTGATCTAGACTCCAAATTTAATGAAAATTTATTTTGAATATCATTGCTTACAGACACTGGCAGGAGAGTTCCATGCTCTGATGGCTGTTATCTAAGATTTAGCTGATCGTCAACTAGTTGCATCAATGACTTGGAGACCTATAGTAAACTAAACAACAAAATAGTGAAGCTTAACACCATTTTTAAAAGTTGTATTTTCGGGATCGCATGTCACGGCTTGTTAGAAAAGGAGTTGTGGTACGCTGTTTGTGCAGGGAAGGAGTGCCCCATGACTGTGGCACTCGGCTGTCATCTGCTGAGATGAAACTGAGGCATGAAATTCCCAGAGAATAAGGAAGGTACTCTATGACAGTATTTGGTTTGCATTCCTGAGCTTGCTGCATGAAAAGGAAAGATAAAGAGGGATTTTTGTCAAACAAGTGTTAAAAGGATTAGCTTGCCTTAGATACATCAAATTAGGTGGCACCTACACTTTTGTCACTGAAATAGGCATACAAACCAGTTCAGAAAATAAAAGTCTTTTTGGTTTTGCAGTTCTCAGGGGCTTGCACTGTGTGCACTTCAACACCATCATTTCTTGCACTTTGAGAACGCAGCCCCTGTTAGTCAGTCCTCTTTTCCATCTGAATTGGGAAAGCAGCTCAAAGAACTGGCAGCTCAATCATCTCAGCAATATAACACCATGTGATATGTTTGTCCTCAATGCCATACGTGCCTGACTTGCATGAGTGCAAGGGAAGCTCTGAATTTAATTTAAAAAATAAGGTTTCTACTTCATGTGGCATAAAAAGGTGGAAACAACTGAACCATGAACAATAGTGCAAGATTTATTATTATTGTTTTATATCATGAATCTAGGTTCCATCCCTTTTAATGCTTGATTTTGAAATAGTGGCTCTTTCTGAAGCCAGAGCATATGTTGAGCTGCTTTTGAGAATGCTCTACTGCTGCCTGGCTAAGTTATGGCCCTCAGGTATAATGGGCTGCAGCCAGGGTCTCGGGCTTCCTTGAAAAGCTTTTTAAAAGGACTATTCCATGCTGCCTTTAAGCTATTTATATTTACTATTAAACTTGTATCACCAATGGCTCTATTCATGGTTGCCCCGCTCTTTGTGTACTCCAGTACCGTCAATGTAAATGTCCTTATATAATTAAGTCAGTATTTGTAGAACACAGAGTGCCGTTCCCATAAAAAACCCTAGGAAAGGAAAATCACATCTTTCTTACGGGTGTGGAAGTACAAACTCTAGTTAAGCAGACCGCTGAAAAAAATCCAAACTACTATCTGATCAGAAGTTATTAGGAAAGGTAGTATCATTTTTAAAGCTAAGTATTGTCTTTTTCCTTGCCTTGCACACCCCCGACAGTATTCAAAGTATTTCACAAAATATAACAAAGATCTTTATTTCCACTTCACAGACTGAGAAATGGAATCATAGACCCCGTGAATGATTTATTAAAATCCAGAGGGAATTAGTAAGAGTTGGATTAAAAAAACCAAACAGTGCTGCAATGAAGCTATCTTTTGATCTCAAAGGAAAACCATGAACCCAGCATGTGCTTCACAACCTGTACACTAGATGTGAGAACTGTGATGCAGGATATGGATACAGTGTGTTTCATTCTGCTTTTCTCATAAATTACTGTGTTTATGTGCATACTTGCTGCCTTAGGGCTCAGTCCCTATCCTGCCAGGCTCAGGTCTGGACTGAAATTTCCAAACCCGTGGGCTATGGTGCAGCACACTTCGTCCTGCAGCATGGCTTGAGGCCGTCTTCATGGCTGATGCGGCAGGACAGCTCTGTGAGGAGTTGAGTGCTGCAATTACAGATCCCTGTCAGGAATCTGACCTGATGATGCAGAAGGAAAGTAAGAAATCCTGCATTTGCTCTCTGCAGTCCTCCACCCCATACAGGGCTGTAGCAGAGCACGGGGGGGATGGTACTTGGAAGGATCTGAACCATGTGAATAACTGACGGGGGGGGGGGGGGGGGCGGTGGTAAATAGAGTGACCTGATGTAATGCCTGGTCCCTCCATACCCGCTGCCTGCTAGGCTCTCTGGGTGCGGGAGGCAAGTCAGCCACACCGGACGGACAAGTCCTTCGCTGGTGTCCGGGGACCGCAGGCAGTGACCTGCCGGGACAGCCGCTAACACCGCTTGATGCCGCACACGCGGCAGCTCCAGCCAAGCCGGGCCCGCGTCCCACCACAGGCACCCCGCCACCCGCTCCGCCAGTAAACCGGACCCGGGGGAGCAGCTCTGCGGCGGCAGCGTGACCGGGCTCGGCCTCTTCACCGGCGGCTATCGCCTACCGCGGGGAGGGGCCCTGCCCCCGCCAGCACGGCTCCCGAGGGCTCCCACCTCGCCCTGGGCTGGAGCCGGGGGGGCTGTGTGGGGGGCGTGTGTGTGTGTGCGTGACTGCGGGCGAGGCCGTGCCGAGCCGTGCCTGGCAGCGCCGGGCGGGCCAGCGGTGCCGAGCGCGGTGAGGGGCGGGGCGGCTGTGGCAGGGCTCGGCGTGGTACAGTGCTGCCTGCCTCCTGGGCGGGGGAGGGAGCCCGGCGCGACCCGGGAGCGCTGCGAGCGCCTGGCACGGACTAAAGTTATCCCGGAATAAGGCTGCACGCATGTGCGTCACCCCGGATGTGAACATGCCGGCCCGGCTCCCCGCTAGCTCGCTCCGCCCGGTTCTAGCGGACGGGCTAAGCCGAGCCGTGCCGAGCCGAGCCGTGCCGAGCCGTGTCGGCGGCCGTACAGCCCGCTAGGGGCTGGGGGGAGGCAGGGCCGCCCGGGCGCCCTCGAGGGCCAAGGTGCGACAGCCCCGTCCCGGCGGGGGGCCCGGCCCCCCGGGCGGGGGCGGGGCGGGGGCAGGGGCAGGTGCGCCGCCCGGGCGGGGCCGGGCCGGGCCGAGCGGCGGGCGGGACCCCCGGCGCAGCCCGCCCCGGGCGCCCCCGCGGTGCCGCCGCCGCCGCCTCCCCCCCCACCCCGGCCCCCCTCGGCGCCCCTTCCCGCCGCTGGCCCGGCGGGGCTCGGCCCGGGGGGGCTGGGCAGCGCGGGGGCCGAGCCCCCGGCCCGCCGCCGGCACCCCCCGGCCCGCCCCGCCGTCCCGCGGCCGGGGCCCGGGCGCGATGGATTTTCGGGGGAAGAAGTACGAGCGCGGCAGTAACTGGTCGGACCCTGAGGTGGTGGAGCTGCTGCAGCTCTGGGCCGACGAGTCGGTGCAGATGGAGCTGGAGAGCTGCTTGCGAAACCAGCACGTCTTCAACCGCATCGCCGAGGTGCTGCGGGAGAAGGGCATCCACCGGACGGGCGACCAGTGCCGCGAGAAGATCAAGAAGATGAAGCTGGAATACCGGCGGATCAAGGACAACAGCAAGGCCCCGCGGGGTGGCCGGACGTGGAAGTTCTATGAGGTGATGGACCGGGTGCTGACCAGCCGGCCTGCCCTGGCCTACAGCTCCCTGAGCGGCAGCATGATGGCTCAGCAGGTGCTGCAGGGCAGCATGGTGGAGAGCTACCATCACCAGTTCGCCTCCTCGGCCCTGCCCTTTGGACACTCCCAGCACCCTGAACTGATGGAAATCAAATGTGAGGAGGTGAACTCTGATGAACACTGCTTGACCCCAGAGCCCCCACCATCCATGTCTTACCAGCAGGGCTCCCCTGAAGAACATGAGATGGAGAGAGCCTTCTTGGAGAGGGCCCAGAACGACTCTCCCATCTCCAGGGTGGAGATTCCCATTGAAACCAGTGTTTCACCTTCAGGTAGGGATAGCCTTTTACATTCCAGCATAAGGTTTCTGCCTGGTTTCCCAGAAAGAGAGATTATATCTGGTGCAGAGATAGACACCTGGTTTTCGCACTGACGTTTGGATCCTTATTTTTCCACGTCCCAAAAAGCTTTAAAGTAGAAGGCTGGTATCTGCATTCATAGTCTTGGTCATTCCCGAAATGTATCATGCTGCAGGTAAATCTAAAATTACTGCGCTAGGCTAAATGTTGTGTATGAAATCCAAAGGGCTGGCATGTCTGCCATAAGCTGGGCTAGGCATTTGTGCTAGATTTCTGCATATAATGCTGACAGTACTTACCTTATTGAAAAGAAAAATGCATGCTTTTTGGTATCATTTGAACATCACCAGGGCTGTCTGCAGTCCTCATGCTGAATTGTATCAGGAGACCCTCTTCTGCCATGGCTACACTATAAACCTGCAGGTGAAACTTCCCTTGCGTTCTTTTAAAATATTTTCTGGATCTAATCTTTTAGGACACTCAACAATGAAGAATACTTGGGAATAATCATTGGTTGGCTTTCTAAGCTATTCATTAGGACTTGGAAGGAAGATAGTTTTGAAAGTCACTGGCAGAAACAGCTTATTGATTTACAGGTGATGAGGCTCCTACGCTGAAAGTGCAGTGGGCTGTTGCTTGGCTGCCACGAAGGGTGCAGTCTGGAAATCGGGGGGATTTCACACCAGTCTAGGACAGGTCGATGGATGAGCACAGCATGATTGGAAAGAAGAGAGATGATATCCAGTGTGAGGTTAATGTCCGAGATCAGGAAGAAATGCTATGTATGTCCTCTTCACCATGGTGGTTGCTTAGCCCAGTGGATGGAACTGATGATCATTAAGGTTACTTCAGAGGCCAAGTACGGAGCTTGGGCTGGGGCTGGCAGCGTAATGGGGTGCCCAATGTGTGAAGTTAAAAACAAACTTCAAACGAACTCGCATACTTCCAAGATGTACCTGACAGATTTTACTTTGGTTTTCTTGTAAAACCCTGCAGTAGGTCAAAGGGTGTTTACTAGGAAGGGCAGGGGAAGGCAGCAAAGCATGTCCACACCACTTTACTTGCTGCTTGTTTAATTTTTCTTCCTTGTTGTTACATATTCACAGGTTTCAGTGAGCCCAACATGGCAAACTCATCACGGATCCAGAATGTGGTTCCCCGGCCTGGCTTCTCTGCCTTGCATCGGCTGAGAAAAAAGCGGAAAGGCCAACGCATGAAGGACCCACTTGATGATCTCTTGCTGAAGACCCTGACGTCTCAGCGGGCCATGGAAGAGCGCTTTTTGCAGATGGAAGAACGCCGATTTCAGCGAGATTTGGATGTGGAGGAGCGTCGGATGCAACTGGAGCAGCGCCGGTTTGAACTGGAGCGGGAGCATGAGTTTCGCATGTTCAATGTCTTTGCTCAGATGCTCAGCATCCTGAAGCAGAACCATAGCGGCTCCTCCTCCTCCTCCGTTGCAATGCCTCGGGGCTTGGACTTTACCCAGGCACTGTCTGAAATTGCAGGAATGGGAGGAGGAGGGGGCGACCTGCAAGAGATGAGGGCTCGGCCCCTTACCGAGAGGCGGGTTGACATGCATGGCTTCTGTAACCCCAGTGACTTCCAGAGAAGCCCCTACCTCTCTGCTCGTGGCAACATTGCCAACATTTTTCGTGGCTCCAATGAGGAAGGGTACAAAGCTTACCATGCTGACAAGTATGATGAAGACAAGAACCCCAATGTGAGTGAGAGCCTCAAAGTCTTTTCCTGGCTTTCTTGCTAGGAAAAAAACTTTCTCAGAGGTTTGCTGACAGATATGCTAAAAGTGGGGTGGTTTTTTTTGATCTCACTAGTACATGGCATGTCAAGCTGTTTGTTTGAGGAAGAGAAATAAAAAGTAGCTTTGCAGATTTCTATATATCAGAGATGAATGTCATGTTCAGCTCAGGTTTGCACAGTCTGATTTCCCTATTGGGGAAATAGTAGCAGTAGTAGACCTTGAAAGATGTAAGAAATCTTCAGGAACAGGAGCTCCTGTTCCTCCTTTGCACCTCATCTCCTCTTGCCCACTGAAGACCATCTCTGATTATCTGATTATACCTGCTTATTGCAGGTGATGGGTGCAGGAGATAAAACAACTAAGTAGTAGACTTTTTTTTTTTTTAATTACTTTTAACTAACACTCAGCACTTTTTCTGCCTGTTTACGCTTGGCTGCTCAGTTGTAAGTAGCTCATCATACCCCCCTTGTGGCACAAAGGCTGTGTGTTAATACTTCATGGCAAGTTATTACTGAGTAACAAGCATAGTGAATATAAATAATGATTTAAATGTGGATTACTTTTAAATAAATCCTGCATTCAGATACTGAACTACTTGAAACTTTTAAAATGTTTTATTATTAGCCCTGATTTTAGTCACACTGTGTTGGGAGGTGAAAACTAGATTTTTAAGATAGAAAAACCCAACAAAGGTTTTGATACAAGGTGCAGTATGAGGCACAAACTGCCTCTTCTACCAGCTGTTGTCTATGTAGGAGGTAGCTTTTTAAACAAATGCCTAAAAGTGGACTTGTACTTTCATAAATTCATAAATCTACAGTTGCTTAGATTTCCTTTCGCATTTTTGAAAAGTTATTTACCCACCCTCTTCCAATAATGAAAATGTGCTAGTAGATTTGAACTCCGCAAGATCTAATGTAGTGCTAAATAAGCACTGCCAAACCTAAACCTGGAACTGAGAGGAAAGTTCAGTGTTTTAACCACTTTTCATGACTACATGTTTATGTGGTTTCTGAGTAAATCAGTGGAGTGGACTGGTAATGACTGATAAACAAATGCTTTTAGATAAAGAAATGTATCCAAAACCTTCTTTAAAATTGCTGCAGAAGGGTAAACCTTAGTTTTCTCAGAACTGTTTTAGGGTTTCTTTTGTAGTTAGATACATACCAGTGAGTGAATTCAAGATTAAGTTAAACACATTCTGTAAAGAAGTATAAACCGTTAGTACATATTCATTTGCAGACAGTTCATTGACTAAGAAGCTGAGTGCCTGGGATATATATATATGTAAATGCACACACACAAATACATGTCTCAAGTTATATATGGTGAAGTTTATGTGAACTCTGTTTTGATTTTTCCTTGGTAAGCTTTTTGGAGGCAATTTAGTGAAGTGATAGCTAAGGTGATATATACACATGTTTTTTCCATCTACAAACAATAAAATATTTCTATTTCTAGGGTATAATAAACTTTGGCACCAGTGAGAATAAGCTCTGCTTTGACCTGATGTCTAAGCGGGTAAGTTCTGTTCCAAAAAAGAAATACTGAATTTGCTATGTAGTTCCTCCTTAGTGCTTGCACTTTCCTAGAGTTATTGCTGTTGCTCAGGTTTCTTTGGTAAAGTTTTTTGTCGTGAATTTTTTGTTTGTTGGAAGTCACTTTTGTATCCAGCTATTTGTACATTTATTTGTGTTATTTTTCCAGGAGGATAGGAACAAGGGTGTTTTTCCGTTCTTCTTCATGATGGGTTTCCCTTTGGGAATGTACTTGGCTCAGAAAACTAAATGAAAATAAGATGCATTTTATTTTCTCCCACTGACAGTAGTTGATTTAATACAGAGGTTTTGAAAATAGTTTTGAATTCTATTTAATTTCTAGGATCTTCACATCTGTCCATTATAATGTCACACAATTTGGACACTCAGTTCTGAACTGTGTGAGGGTGGCAGCAGTGAACGGTAGCAGCTCTTGAAATATCTCAAAGTCAGATGAGTGAGCTGCTACCTGCTCACTTTGTTCAGTTGCACCAGGGAGAGGCATGAAACACATGGTACAACTCAAAAAGTAGAAAAAGTCAAAAGAAAACAACAGAACCACGCTGTAGAGGAATGTTTCTTGATTTCCCTGAAAATCGCTGCCTGGGTGCAGCACGTGAGGCGGGTAGGTGGCAGTGTCTCCTACCTGAAGTCTGTGGGGAGGGAAGGTGGCTCAGAGTTGGACAGTCGGCCTCTGCGGTTTGAAGTTCACGGTTGCTCCCGTTCCACCAATTCGCACCCTCAAAATGTTCCTTGTTTTATTTCTGCCCGCCACTCCACTGACTCGGGGGGACGCTACCCCACCACTCCGCCTTCCAGCTAAAAGAACAGGTAAGGCAGAGCTGCTGCCTGCACGAAAAAGGTGCCTTCTAGGCTGTGTAGGTGGTACCTTCCTTCCTTTGCTGTCCTTTCCCCTTAAAACTAACACCAAGCCTGCAGTAAGTAGTGCAGAGGGAGATGGTAGTCAGCTGCATCTTAATTACCCTTATTATGAAAATGAGTTAAGACTTGGTCAGCTATAGTGAGCCATTGTGCTTGTGGAAAGACGCTGAACAAAGATATTGTTGTCAGCTTCCCAGTCATCGCAGCCTGGAGTTACAGTATGGATTCACTGAATGAAGCACGGCTGGGACTGTAGGCAAATAATTTGTTGTTATTTGGGACAATAAATACTTACTGTTTCCACTTAATAAAGTAATGTATCAGATTTCTGTCTTCAACTTTTGACCCTTAATTAGAGAATATTTTGTGGCGTGAGATCTTGGATGGTCTTCCTTTCAGTTGGCCCATCTGGTTTCCTTAGCCCTTAATGCATTACCTTTAAGGGTTCTCCTCTTTATTATTGCATAGTCATTTTTGGCCAAGTCTGCTGATATGTTTTATGTTGCGTTCTCTAGATAAGTTTAGGAGAGAGATCTAAGAAGGCACAGTTCTGTGCTACATAGGCTTCAAGAACATCTACAGATGAATAAAGGAACTTTAATCCCATAATATCAGGTTGTAATTCTGCATGGGATAAGGACAGTGTCTTTAAACTCCAGAGCTTGGCACTAGTTATTAAAACACCAATACAGAATGTTGTGGGTTTGTTATTATGTGAGAAACTTTCACACTGCATGTTGAATTTCCCTCCTCCCTTGCACTATCACCTACTTGTCATGTCCACCCACCCTCACCTTTTCTAATATTAACTCATACATTTGGTTGCCATTAAATATTTGGAAGGTATATTGTACATAATATTTGTTTATTTTCTTTTTGTTTATGTAAAATGTCCTCTTCTCTCTGCCCGTATCACCACCGTGTTTTCCCTTGCAACTTCATAGAACTGGATTATGTGAAACCCTGATATTTACAACCTTGAAAATATTTACATAAAAGCAGTGTGCATACTTTATCTAAATATAAACATTAAAAAGGGCTCTGCAGTTCAGGTGAATCAGTCTTTGAGATCAGAATGAACTGCTAACAAGGAACAAAGTACCTGCCCTGGGGAAGAATTATCAAGAAGATAATTTAAATTTTCTCCTGTCTTTTGAAACCTCCCTTTACACTTTAAAATTTACCAAAACTTATCAGAATTATAGATCTGAAGGAGCTGCAGTAACTTGGAACAGAGACATAAACAAAAGCTAGAATTCATTTTAAAAAATAATATATCGAAAATTTATTAAAGAAAATACATACCTAACTGTGATTCAAAAACCTTTCTGTCTCTTTCTGACAGTCTAGACCTGAGCTTTCACAACTGGGACTTACTTCCCTGCAGGCATCTTGGTTATGGGCATCGTGTGTATTGCCCATTCTGCGTCCTTTGTGTAGATTTCTGTGCAGCAAAGTTTTGGCTGCAATAACTTAGCAGAGGCCTCTACTTCACATAACCTGAAGTTATCACTGATCAGTTTGCTGGTCCTTGCTTCTCCAAGCTGCGTTAATTTTCATGGTCAGTGGCTTTCTCAATCCAGTTTTACAACTGTTGGAGTCACGCGCGCGTGTGTATGTGTGTGTCTATGCAGGTATGTGTCTGTACATGGATCCCATTTATCTCCATGTTTCTGATATCAGTGATTGTGCTTTTAATGGTTCTCCTCATTGCTCCCAGCTGACACAGACTGATATGAATCTGATGGAGCCTCCACTGCTTCAGTATCCTGACTGGAAAGGACATATGTTGTAAGTCATCTCTTTTCTGTAACACTTCTCTTTTTGACTACTTGTCTGATAAGCAGAATGGATGAATATAAACCGCTTCTGCTACACTCGCTAGTTAAAATTTTTCTCGGTTGTTTAATCATCTTTTTCTTTGCAAAACTGTAAATTAGCTGCCCTACCAGTTCATCCAGTTAAAAATCCTTTTATGTAAGAGAAGATGCAAATTTTCTAAAGCAAACAGTTTTAAAAGCAGTGTATACATTAACAAATTAGGTAACTCCAAACAGTTCTTTGAAACATAGTGAGCACGTGGGGACTTTAATCTTCTCTTCTGTGCCTTGATTAAAGCTCATCAGAAATGTATGCACTGTTATAGACATTATCTGTGACACCTTTGCCGTGTGTAAAAGTCATGTCTGTGGCATGGCCCTGAGCTCTTCTGTTTTCTAGCTATTTTCACCAAACTTTGCTGTGCCCTGGCTTTATTTTCCTGAGATGTGGACTTGGGGAAGACCAGCCTCTTGGAGAATAAGCTGAACCAATATTTGCTTTTGTGTCTTTCTCAGTTTACGGGAGGAAGTGGCTCGATTTTTGACCTATTACTGCAAGGCCCCTGCACCTCTTAAGGCAGAAAATGTGGGTAACCCACTTTCCATTGGTGTCTGTTCTAATGTATTGCCATTTGTTATTAAACAGTTTCGTCGTCTTTTAATTAAACAAATGATTTGGTAAGATGACAGCCTTTTATCATGTAAATGAGATTGATTCGTAGCCATTTCAGTAGCTTATGATGCATACTTCAGCCAAAACACTTCGGGTCTGCTGTATATTTGCCTCATGTTTTACTTTTGTGGGCCAATTCCTCATGCCAGCGCTCTCAGTGGAGCTTTATGTTTTCATGTGCTTATTCAGCTCTGGGACCTACTGTGCCTGTATCCCTCAGCCTTGATAAAGAGTTCCCATTGTTTCAGTCGAGTTTAATTTCGTCCTGTTCTGCTGTTTTACACCTCAGGACAAAAATCTGTAATTGAGCCAAGAGTAGTTTTAGCCTGTAAAACCAGACCTTTTCAAACTTTGCAGCAGTGTTGTAAGGAAGGCATCGAGACCCACGTCTCTGCAGGACTTGCTGACTTGGGAGACTTGCAGGCTGGGAGATCCAGGACTCCTGCCTCTGCTGAGTGCGGAAGGCAGCAGGAGCTGATGCAGCCATCGCTTTTCTGGCTGCAATAATTCAGCAGAAGCCCATATTTCACGTGAAGTGAAGCTACCACTGATCAGTTTGCTGATCACTGCTTCTCCAAGGCAGCATGTTCTGCCTCATACTTGGATTGAAGCTCATGGGACTTGTGAGCACTTGTCTTCTAGAAGCAGGAGTCAAACCTGCTCCTGTACGAGATAGTGGTTTCCACTTTTGTACAAATTTGGCAGGAGGTCAGAGCTGCTGTTACCACAAAGAGACAATAACACATATTAGCTTTGCTTTTCTAGCCATTCAGAACAGGTCCCCAATTTTTTCCCTACTTCAAGCCTACTCTTTTTCTAAATTGCTTATTAGAATCAAGAACAGCACCGGGACAAAGTGTTTCTGAAGCAAAGAATAGGATTAAAGTTATTTCTGGTAGAAGTGGGATTTCAGCAGGAACATTCTGGGAAAAACATCCATGTTAGAGTATTGCGGAGAAAATATATTTCAGTTATATGGTCAGAAATTATTATTTTATAGTGTTGTCTTTCTATGGACAGATTTATCACTAACCTCTTTCTTTCTTCTGTAGGTGATTGTTTTAAATGGTTGTGGCTCTTTATTTTCTGCATTAGCTACAGTCCTTTGTGATCCAGGGGGTAAGTGGATGGTTGAGAGATGTTTTTAATGTTTATTTTTGCTGGGAAATAATGTGTTACTCTGTTTAAATATTGTTTGTTGGAAATGAAGTAGTGGAATTGGCATTGGCCTACTGCAAATTTCTTGCTCCCTGCAAGACTGTGCTGTGAAATTTGTCATCTCTGTGGTCTGCAGATGTCACACACTCACACTTGGTATCTTGCCCTGTCTGCCTTCACTGTTTTTGTGGTGCCCTGTTTTAGTTGTTAGACTAAATGTGGGCTGTACTCATGTTTACCTGAGTTCTTGCAGAATATTAAAGAATTAATGTGAAAATAAAGTAGAGGAAAAGGCAGTAACATTACAGTGCTTCCAGAGGGCACAGCTGTAAAAAAGCTTTCATGTTTAGCTGAAGTAGATTAGAAGAGAGAGAAGGACTGTGACCTGTTGGTAACCAGGTTTTTTCCCTTGGTTCCAGAAGCTGTTCTGATTGCTACTCCCTTTTACGGTGGTATCACCCAGAGTGTCTTCCTCTATGGGAATGTCAAGCTGGTGTATGCCTATTTAGACAGTAAGGTAAGACCTGAGGGAAGGGACTACCAACCTCTGTAGTTAAAAAATAATTGATACTGGAAGGTGCCAAGCTTGGGGAACCTCTGAAAGCAGTCCTCAGAGCCAAGGGTAGGCTGCAGCCCGTGGACATTTCCCCAATTTATTGCTGGGAAACTGGGCACATAATTTGCAAGAAAGTTGTTCGAGACCATAAATCTAGATTCCAGTCTTGTCCTTTTCTTGTATCTTACTCCTAATAATGGCTCTTGAGAGGGGAAAAAATGGCCATTTTGAGCCTTGGAGACAGTACTGTCTTACTAAAGATGGTCCCAGGGGTGGAAGAGCAGATGGAGATCTTGCTTTTTTTTTTTTTAGTTATTCGAGGATAATCAATTCTCTGTGTGTGGCCAGTCTATGATGAACATTTCTTTGATTTTATTTATTTATTTATTCTCTCTGTAGTATAAAAGGATAAAAAGATGGATGCTAAGTTATTATTGTTGGGGTTTTACTTTCTTTTGGGGAACATTCATCAGGGGATTGGCTCAAGGCATACTCTATTGAAATAACTTGGCCTTTTTTACCTTTGTGTTGTCTTTCAGATTACTGGAACAAGCACTCGGCCTTTTCAGCTTACAGTGGAAAAACTGGAAAAGGCCTTGCAGGATGCCCGGGCAGAGGTGAGTGCAGCTGAACTTCATATTACTGGTTAAGTCTACAATAGGTTTGAGACACCAGGTCCTTTAGTGGCCTAAAGATCAAAATATTTTCAAAACCTAGCACCTGGCTTTCCGGTTGTCCTTGCAGACCACCTGAGAATAGGCTGCTTGCAAACTCAGGGGCAGTCTTAGGGGGAATCCCCTGGTGTTGTGCTTGTCCAATTTTGGTCACAGCAGAAAGGATAAACCAGGAGTACCAGACCATTTGCAAGGCACTGGAACTCATTTATATCACCCCAAAAAAATGTACTTGGGCATGCACTAAAACGGATTACCCAGGGTTTCTCCTTCAGGAAGGCCAGCTGAGTTACCCCAAAACTGGCAGCTTTACACAGTAGTGCAGATGAATCCACTAAGACCATGGAGAGTTTTTGCAGGAGGGAGAGAGGTGCAAATCTAGAGGACAAATGCAGATGAGTATCACCTTTCTGAAGAGTTAGTTTGTAAGGTTTGACATTGTCCTAAGCCCTGTATATGTTTAGCTGCATCTTTAGATCATTACCAGCCCTGACATCTCCATCCAAGTGTGCTATAAAAGAGAACAGTTTGCATCCAAATAGCTCAAATCCCTGTTTTTCCTGCCTCATTCATAGGCAATCTTCAGTAATTTGTTACTTCTCCATTACTGATGCAGCTCAGATAAAGTTCTCTTCCATGCTGAGAACATGTGAAAGCATCTTTCTCATTAATTGGTTGATCAGATGGCAACAGTTGTGGCAGTCTCCCTCTTTTCAAAATCATAGATTCATTCTATAATCTTTTCCTCAGTTCACTTTGCAAGTGATGTAATTGTTAAAAAAAACCACCTTAATTTGAGGCTAAAAGTTTCCTCATACAAATCTAACCTTAGAGGTGAAAAGTCACGGTGGAAGCTTAAAGGGAATTGTGTCACACTTACTGCTGAAGTACAGGGACTGAAAATACACTTAATACTGCATTATTTGTGTTCTGCAGGGTGTCACTGTAAGGGCCTTAATTCTTCTGAATCCCCAAAATCCTCTCGGGGACATCTACTCCTTGACAGAGCTACGGGATTACCTGGAATTTGCTAAAAGGTATGTCAGTTTGGAAGGCTTGGGCATCCTGAGTCGGATATGGCTTCCAGCATTGGGTGGACTACTCACTGTCCCTGACTTTATCTGTGAATATCTTTGAAGTCAGGAAAACAGTCTATTCTTCACACGCAGCAGTGGGCTTAAGAGAGGAGAGGGGAGTGCCGGGGGCAAGGGAACATGGACCATGTAGTCATCTGGAGTGGCAAAGCAACTTGAATCAAGGAATGCAAGTTTTATTTGTTGGTGGTCATAGCAAACACTGTGGTGCTGTGCTTCTCTGGTAGGAAGCTGAATTCCTTTCCTCTCAGTTTCTCTGTATCTGCAAAGGTGAAGAAATATATGAATATGGGTTCCCAGCTTCATCATGGATCATGGATACTCTCAGAGATTCAGAATCCATGAGATTCTGAGTGGATGATGATACAACTTATTCTAGAGGAGTAGTACATACAGGAGTTAATTTTCACTAGTGCATTGGAAATGACTGAATTTTTATCTTGTTAGCGAGTTTTTGCACGCCTGAATTTATCTCAGCTTCTAAACCAGAAGCATCCTTCTTTCGTAACCTCCATTTTGTCCTTTTGCAGACATGAATTGCATGTGATAGTAGATGAGATCTACATGCTGTCAGTTTTTGATGAATCAGCCACGTTTCACAGTGTCCTAGGCATGGACAGGTAAAATCAGCTCCTACTTCCCTGGCCATCTTCCAGTGACAGTTCAACATGATGCCTTGCTGAGAACTTGTGACTGGAAGTTAAGTCATGAGCTAGCAAATTCTGAATCTGCCTTACACTGATTTCTTTTTTTCTTTTTTTTTTTGTAATTTCTTAATGGCAAATGCATTTTGTCAAGTGCAATCTAGCAAGTAAAAAGTGGTAGTTAGTTTCCTGTTGTGGTATGCTTTTCAATGTGTGCTTCAGTACTTGCTTGTGACAGTCCCCAAAATTGGAAAGAAATGTTTCATTTGTTGAGAGTGAGGCTTTTCTTCCTATCTAAAGATTGTTACCTCTTTCCCACATTTCTGTTGATGCCTGTAAAGACTTTCTGTTGCTCTTTACTTTTTTTTTTTTTTTTTCATACAGTAGTCACGGATCACAGTGTTATTACAGACTGGAGAATGGGTTTTATTAGGTATCGATTTAATGAGATGAAAATTTTTTTCGAATTTCACCTTTTAAAAATATGGTGTGGCTTCTTTGGTTTTTGTTTTTGTTTTTTAATTTCTAGTTGTCACCAGTGGTGCCATCTTTCTTTTTGTGCTCAGTTCCAAGGAAATAAAATACACTTGGTTAAGTATGAGCCCAGTGTTGCTGGGCTTGGATGTACAACATTGCAAAAGACGAACTTTAGCTCCTTCTGCAAAATATTGGGGTTTGAAAGAAAGAAAATTACTTTTAATTCTTGGCAAATACATTGGCACAGGCCTGATTTCTAGCATTATACGTACAAGTTTCATATATGCAGGAAATCTGCACATGAAATGTAGCACTTGCAAGTATCTGTGTATCTGAAATATTTAAAAATTTTGTCTAAAACTAGTTCTGGGGAGTTCCTAGCTTCTAAAGTTAGGTTGGATTTGAATCTTCCTTACTTGACTGATGTTCCGTGCTGCACCGCCTGTCATTGTGTAATGCTGCCTCTCTGTTTCTGCAATGCTGCACTGGTGATTCAAAAGCTTCAGCACCTATGACACTAACTGCCCATCTGCATCCTTCTACATACAGATTGCCTGATCCACAGCGGACTCACGTGATGTGGGGAATAAGCAAGGTGAGTGCTAGTGGCCATCACGCCGTGGCTTCCTGGCTGGTAGGGTTGGCCTGGTGTCCTCAGGTTCCTCGTGCTGGAAAGAACAAGGCAGTAGTAATAGCATCCCAGTCTTAATAAAGTAATAAAGTAGTCTCTCTGTGTCTTCTGCAGGATTTTGCTGTCTCTGGGATTCGTTTTGGTACTTTATATACAGAGAACCAAGATGTTGCTAATGCAGTGGCTTCTTTGTGTTATTTCCATGGGGTCTGTGGACCTGTCCAGCACAAGGTTGCCCAGCTCCTTAGAGACAGAGGTGAGTCAGTAGCTCCACGTATGATCCTCTGCTGTTCTGTGTGTCCTGGTACCCAGGGGATCCCCTCCCCTTACTTTCCCAAGTGGTCTCCTGTTTGTACAGCTAAATCGACAGTCTTCTGTAATCCCAAAGGTGCCCATTTAACATGAGGCTGACAGTTCTACAGAAAAGAACCATTTCTGCAGAGCTCCTGATCAGCAGAATTAGAGGAGCAGCTTTGAAGAAGTGCAATAGCTATTTGTATAGAAATAGCCAGTGTTGTGTAGAACCAGCTGAGCGGAAACAAAGAATACAGGCTTGTGGACGAAGGAAATGGAACTGGATTTCTAGCTTTGCCTGGATGGAGTGCTAACAGTCCACAACAATCGAGAGCTATGAATGTAGGGAAACTTCCTCAGGAAGGTAAAGAACATATTCTTCTGCACAGCCATGAAACTGCTAAATAGTTCTTGTGCCTCTTTTTGCTATGTGAGGAAACAGAAAACAAAAACAGGAGATGAAGGGTGAAATGGAAAAAGGCACTGTGAGTGTCTTGGAAACTTGAACAGATCTAAACTCTTTCTCAGTTTGTGGTTTTTGTGTTCTTTTTTCTTCTTCTTCTGGTCAGACTGGATCAACCAGGTGTACCTGAGGGCCAACCATGCCCGCCTAAAAGCTGCCCATACGTATGTGACAGATGAGCTGAAGACACTTGGGGTTCCTTTTCTCAACCGCAATGCAGGCTTCTTTGTCTGGATTGATTTCCGAAAGGTTGGTAGTCTTAGGAAGGGAGGCTTCTCCTGGGATGAGGGCAGGTACCTGGTGCATTTGTGTCTAGAGGAAAGCTTAATATTGTGATAAGCATTTTGTTTTAACAAATCTGTTGTCTGATGAGCAGAGGGAAGGGCTGCCTGGTATTTCTGTCCGTTCTTTTCCTTTCGTCTGTCTGTGCATTTCCCTCCTTGCAGGAATCTTACTGCTCTCAAGCTACTTTCCTCCCCATTTCTTCCTTTATATCACAACTGCTGTACTCCAGAGGTAAAAGGTGTCTCCCCTGGCCTTTGCAGACCTCATGGGAATCACAAATTCATGAGGATCTTGGTGAGTTAGCCTATATGTTACTAACCTTTGGCCCTTCTGCTGACTCTCTTAGTACCTTAGGACAGGCACGTTTGAGGAGGAGATGCTGCTCTGGAGGCGTTTTCTGGATAACAAGGTCCTCCTGTCCTGCGGTAAAGCTTTTGAATGCAGTGAACCGGGATGGTTCCGCATCATATTTGCTGACAAGACCCACCGGCTACAGTTAGGTGAGTAATGTTTTCTTCTCTTTTTCTTCCCACCTGAATTTCTGCAGCACTGTTTCTTCATCTCCTTAATCTTAAACTTATCCTATTATTATTATTATCATCTTGTCTTCTTCATTCTTCCTCCCTTTCCTTCCATCCTCCAAATTTTTTCTGGATCTGACCAATCTGGGGATGCTTGTGGGTAAACTAATCCACTAGTGTTTCTCCTCCTTATACCACTGCAGGTATGCAACGGATCCGCAAAGTTTTGGAAGAGCGGGAGCAGGAGATACTGGCTGAGGAGAAGGAGCAGCCTTGTCAGTCAGATCAGGATGGCAAAGCAGATAGCACAGATGAAGTCATATTTGTGTCCCGCCACCAGGAGCCTACCTGTGCCAGTAGCTCCAACCTTGGTGACCTCATTGGCCTCCTGCAGCAACAGATGCGTTCATCTGACTGGCTACAGAAAAATACAGCCGAGCAGTTTGCACAGGAAAAGCCAGAGATCTACGATGTATTCAGCAAACTGGTGGGGAAGCAGTAGGGGTCAGTGTGCCTTCAGGGGGTGTCCTGAGCAATGACTGACCCTGGACCCCTAACAGCTCAGCAGTGACTTCCAGCAAATAATATATTTTCTGTATAGCAAGAAAATCACTTTGTAAAATCCCTCCTCTCCCCCCCTGTTTGAGATCTCTTAATTTGTATTATATAGGTGCATTCCTTGGACTGGGGTGAAAGTGGGGAATGGCGGGGGTCATGTTCGCCTGCTGCCCCCTGTCCTGCGGCATCATTGTATTTTGTATTTCATTTCTAATGAATAAGCTCTTAACTCTCTTACAAGGTCCTGTGATGTCATTTTTTTATGCTTCTTATTTCACACTTTCCAGGAAGACAGAGGCTTGAGATTGTTAAAATGTGTAAAGTTTCCCTTTTCCCAAATGATGATCAGATGTAACTAACTATTTTTGGGCCAGAAGATGACTGCTTTTATAAAGAGGTGTTTTTGGGAGATAGAACCCAGTGTCAGCCCTAACTTAGCCTCAGCAAAGAGTAAATAAGCATGTGTACAGGTTCATCTGCATGGGTGAGGCTCCTAGGACTGTGGTTACCTAGTCTGAGTTCTGTGAAGCTTTTCATATTGAGCTGGTTTCCAGTCTAACCTCAGATCAGACAGTATACAACACTCTAGGTTGGTGAAATGCCCGTTTTTGTTTCTATCTTTCTTTTTTGTATTCATATAAATAAACAGCATCCATTGACCTCTTGACACAGTGTCCACAAAGAGCTAAGAATAGAGAACCGATTGATAGTAGATGTTCTTTCTGCAGCCTTCCTATTCCTGGAAGTTCATCCCTTCTGGTTAGCAGTGAGGTATATTGGCAGGACAATGCAGAGAATGCTGCTTCTGCCACAGTGCTGCGTGTACCTCCTTTAAGCCCACAGGCTTCCAAGGTGGCACCTTCCACCGTTATTAGGGTAACTAAGGCATTTTTTTAGCTATGTTTGTCAATTTGCAGGGTCATTTTTTGACTAAATGGTATTCTCCTCTCTTTCTTCTCCTTTCCATTTTAAAAGACACTGTTTCCTCTATGATGGTGATAAAGTATTTCAGTTGGAAAGCTTCTTTCATAGATACAAAGCTCTCTAATTTCTGGTACTATAAAATTTTAGGTATCTTAAGGGACTTTAAACTTGTCTTTCTGCATATATATTAATCCAGAGTTCAAGGAAATTGCCCATGAAAACTGAATAGAAGTGTGCCTTTTTCCTC
Source organism: Balearica regulorum gibbericeps (assembly GCF_011004875.1). NCBI lineage: Eukaryota > Metazoa > Chordata > Aves > Gruiformes > Gruidae > Balearica > Balearica regulorum. The sequence goes on along the minus strand of NC_046188.1, from coordinate 45,907,848 downwards.
CTGTAATTTGTTCTAATAGTAAGCAAGTTTCATCCTGGTGGCGTTATGAAATCTGTTTATATAATGAGTTAGAGAGGAGAAAGATAAAATTTAGGCTAACTTCTGTGCTGTCAAAGCAGCTGGAATTTGCTGATCACAAGTGAAGAACCATCTTCTATTCTTCTGATCAAGCCTCCAATATGAAATTGGAAAGGCACGGAAAAAATCCTTGGTCCCATGAAAAACATGCATCTTGCTTAGATTTCTTCTCTGTAGATCATGTAAGAGAAAGGTAGTATTGAGAGTTAACAGAAAATTCAGATTATTCTTTGGTTCAATCTTCAGGTAAAACAGCTTTCATTTTACAGTTACTTTGTGAGGTGGGATGTCAGCGATCGATGGCTCACAGCGGTACCATTGTGGCTTTGTTGGGTTTGTTCTTGGGCATCATAGATTTGGGCAGATGGGCATGTCATAATGAGTGATAAAAACATATGTCTATATCATAAACCAAATTACCAAAGCGTAGGTAGCAAATAATGCGACTGCACTTTGGTGAGGTGATGGTGGAGAATTGCCTCGACAGTGAGAAGGAGAGTCTGACCAGTGGCTGAGGAGAAGATAGTGCTGCATCTGGTGGCTGTTAGAAGTAACCGGTCCCTCTCTCAGATGCCAGCGATGAGGCAGGGTTGGTGAGGTGATTGTTAAGATGACTATGAGGGATAGTTATAAGCATCATATTTGCTTATTAGTTTGGCATTTGTCCATGTACAGTATTTTTAAGTACATTGATTATTATAATTTATTTGCCATTTGCTCTTGGGTTTCTACAAAGAAAGTTGTAGCACAGGACAGGTCTTAATGGAATGGGAGGTGAGATGTACAGCCAAAACACAAATGGATTTACTCATTTGCCCCCTCTTATTTATGTATCCCAAGGAGGGTCTCAGCAACAAAAATTGAGGGAGAAAGCTCTTTGAAGACCAGGTAAGACTGTATAGGCATTAGTTGAAGCGGTGTTTCAGGGGATTCCTTTATCAAACTCAACCCATTAATTGCTCCTCCTTTTCTTTCGGTCTTCTGGTCACTCCTATGGTTGGAGTATGTTAATATAAAATAGTAACAATTAATATAATAAGGTTTTCACCTGTAGATGTTTACCACTCAGTGGGTTTATCGTACTGTCTCTGTGTGGAAGCAGCTAGAAAAGCACACCTCTGTGTGGGAAAGAGGGTATAATATGCTTTCAAAATCCTCACAGCTAATACATTATGGCCCACAGTCACTTCCATCTGAGCTTGCTGTAACTCAAAATAACAGGACAGATACACACTTTGTTGAATGGAATATTTTCCATGGGGTTTCTTCAGATTTAACACCTGTCTGAGAAGCTCTCCACTGAGGAATTTTAATTTGGTCACAGGAACTCAAAATATCTGGAAATGAGGCTAGAGAGAAATACGATGTTATAAGTCTGCTGTTGGAAAAAGCAACATTTGTTTTGACTGTATAAACCCCATAAATTTTTAAAATGGCCTTTACTGGTTGAAAAGAATTGGTAAACATTTAGAAAGTCCTGTGTATAACTATATGGAAGTTAAATCAACTCTTATTTGCTGTAAGAATACCCTGACAGAAAAAACACAGGCTCTGCCTGTAGAAATTGTTTGTTCTTTCTGCTACCTCCATGTTAGCTGCTCTCTCTGCTCACTATTTCTCATCATTGTTATTAATGGTCTTCCTGTGTGGCAGATCTCTACAGGAAAAACAAAAAAAATTGCCAGAGAAATGATTAAGGACTGTCCCCCTTTCCCCCCTCCCCCCCCCCCCCCCCCCCCATTTCTCCCTTTTACCAGTTTGTCAAGCAATAGGCAAACAGAGCAGTACCTGAAATGATCATAGAATCATGGAATTGTTTAGGTTGGAAAAGACCTTTTAGATCATTGAATGCAACTCTCAACCTGACCCTGCCAAGTCAACCATAAAGCTACGTCCCTAAGGGCCACATCTACACGTCTTTGAAATACCTCCAGGGATGGTGACTCAACCACTTCCCTGGGCAGCCTGTTCCAGTGCTTGACAACCCTTTCGGGGAAGACATTTTTCCTCAGATCCAATCTAAACCTCCCCTGGCACGACTTCAGGCCATTTCCTCTCATGCTATCACTTGCTACTTGGGAAAAAAGGCACCCACCTTGCTACAACCTCCTTTCAGGGAGATGTAGAGAGCGAGAAGGTCTCCCCTCAGCCTCCTCTTCTCCAGGCTAAATAACCCCTGTTCTCTCAGCCGCTCCTCGTAAGCCTTGTGCTCTAGATCCTTCACCAACTTTGTTGCCCTTCTCTGCATGCACTCCAGCACCTCAATGTCTGTCTTGTAGCCCCAAAACTGAACACAGTACTCAAGGTGCAGCCTCACCAATGCTGAGTACAGGGGGATGATCACTTTCCTGGTCCTGCTGGCCACACTATTTCTGACACAAGCCAGGATGCAGTTGGCCTTCTTGGCCACCCAGGCACACTGCTGCCTCATGTCCAGATGGCTGTTGACCAACACCCCCAGGTCCTTTTCCACCAGGCAGCTTTCCAGCCACTCTTCCCCAAGCCTGCAGCATTGCATGGGGCTGTTGTGACCCAGGTGCAGGACCTGGCACTGAGCCTTGTTGAACCTCATATAACTGGCCTCGGCCCACAGATCCAGCCTGTCCAGATCCCTCTGTAGAGCCTTCCTACCCTCAAGCAGATCAACACTCCACCTAACTTGATGTTGCCTGCAAACTGACTGAGGGTGTACTTGATCCCCTTGTCCAAATCATTGATAAAGACATTAAAGAGAACTGGCCCCAGTACTGAGCCCTGGGGAACACCACTGGTGACTGGCCGCCAACTGGATTTAACTCCATTCACCACAACTCTTTGGGCTCAGCCATAAAGCCAGTTTTTTACCCAGCAAAGCGTATGCCCATCCAAGCCCTGAGCAGCCAGTTTCTCCAGAAGAATGATGAGGCTAGTCAGATTTATATTTTTAAAATTTGCTGTATTTTGTCTAAAATAAGAAACGCAATCAAGATAACACTGTGCCTTCATTGCTTGTGTCCGCTGTAATTAAACAGGATGATAAAATCCACTTTGCATAGAATTTTTGTGTTCAGGTTATAAATCATTTGAGCACAGAGAGGATCCTAGATGATTTGACAGTCTTTGCCATGTTCCAGTCTCTCTCTTTTTCCTTCTTTTCTCTCTGCTCCAGAGAAATGTTCAGCTTTTTCAGGTGGGAATTTCCCATACAGCACAGCTCTTGGTCATAGAAACTTCCCTAACATACTTTTCAAGTCTACCCTTGATGTGTCCATGTTTGTGGGAGGGAAGAATCTATGAATGTCCAATGCATTAACCTGTGTTACACTGCAGTTAAGCAAACAGCATAGATGGGGCCCATTCTAAATATTTATGAAGGATCATGCACACTTAAGGAATGAATCTGGGAAGATGAGTTTTCCCTTACAGAAATTGAATAGATCCCAAGCAAGATATCTGTAAGGGAAAACATTCACTAAAAGCTTAATAGTTCTCTACCTTAACTGAAAAAAGGCAGCTGCTCAAAAGTACTGTATGATAGATTTTTTTTCCTAAATAAATGCTAATACGTTAATTGTTGTCTTTCTCTGTTAGAATGCATCCAACAGAGCATGCAGCTGAGCTGACTGCTGTGTGCTCCCTCCCCATCGCCAAAACCACCCAGTTTCTTAAAACCTGCCTTGGGGTCAAATTATCATTTATATTGACAATTGCTCTGCAGTCCTCCTCCAGTTACTTGGTTACAGAATCCTTCTGTCGCTCTCGTGCTGCTGGCAGAGTGGTGATGTCATTTCATCAGCGAGATGGTGGCACACAAGAGCTGGATATAAAAACCTTCTCATGGAGGAAGCTACATGAATCACCCCTCAAAAAATTCTGCATCTCAAGTATCAGGTCTGCAAAAGGGTAAAGCTGCTTTTGCACTTTTAATTGTATATGCAGCTTTTTTTGTAAGATTGGCTGACATAATGGGATTGTTTTGGTTCTTTCTGTAGCAGTTCAGTCTGCATCATGAAGAACAGGGCACGGTAACCTGCAAGGATATATATATGCACAAAGAGATGTGTATTCCATCTGAGAAAATCAGAGTGGCAAGATACACTCGTTCTTCATTCCAATTAATGCTTTATTTATTGCTAACTTACATAAAACACTGGCAACCAACTGATGACAAGATCCTAGATTATCTGCAGCCAACAAATGTACTAAAGAGTCTGAGATGGTTATAAATACTCTACTTTTTGTCCTCAGTTTGCCCGGATTGGTTATTTTTAGCAAATAGCCAGTCGACCTTATCAAAATGAAGAATCAAAAATAGTCTGGAAAAACACTGCAAGGAAAGGCTATTTTTAGGTCTCTGTCTATTCCCTGCTGCTATTCAGCAAGGTCTGATGGCAAAGCTCATGCACGAGCACTTGGTTATTCTAGGCGAACGCTTGTCATGACCTGTTCTTTCCCTGAATACCTCACTTCAGAAAGCATCCAATTAATTAAAGATTAATGCATCTGCAAACCGTGACAGCTGAAAGCTTTAGTGGGGGGTGAGGGGTAGTACACTGACAGAGCGTTTCTATCTGCATGTTTCTGCCATATTACAGTTTCATTGAAGGGAACACTTGCCTAACTGAATATCCTCACGTCTCACATCCTTCAATGTAAGTTATAGCAGCAGACCTCCAAAGTATATTTACATTTATTTTTCCCTTAAATTCAGGAAAGCAGTAGAGGATGTAGACTTACAGCCATCAGGCAGATCACTGTATTGACCAGTGGCATCAGTCACAAACCAGCAGCACTGGAGGTGTACGATGGACTGGCTCAAGAGACAAAACTGTGCAATGGGCTGCTAGACACAGTTTATGGATCAGACTAATTATAAACTCAAGTGATATAAATGAGGACATCATTTGGTTGTAAGACATAAACCAAAACAGTGAACCAAGGCAATGACCTGGCTGTTATAATATTCTGCTTTTTCTTACATTAGAAACTCTTTAATTTAGTCCAATACCTTATATATTGCTAGTAGCCATTAACAATTTTTTTTGAGCTATGATTTCTTAGTTATGCTATGCCAAACATAAAAGATGTCCCCAAGACATTAGTTTTCCCCTTCATATTTGCCTTTTCAAATTATCTCCTTTTACTATAAAGGTGTTTTCAGAATGTGCTTCCAGCACCGACTGCATAAGGTGCACCATAACCTCACATGCAGCTGCTTTATGAGACACAGTATCAGAAGGGTCTCTGAGTGTTTCTTTCTCTTCTGTATACTGATCATGCCAGCAGAAAATATATGATGCAGGCAAATGTACGGAGTGATGGTAAAGCCCTTAAAAACAAATTCCCAGATGACCCCTGAAGAGTCATATAAGGTAGGACATAAAAGGGCAAAGCAAAGAGAGGTAAAATGTCTGATTTCTCTTGTGCATTTATAAAAATTGATAGCCTGTTATCCAGATGCTGATGAATATTTTTACAAGCTATAAATGGCAACCTGGAGTCTAAAAATAGACGCTGTGCTGCAGACTTGTCTGGCTTAGCTACATCACTAGAATATAAACAGGCTCCCTGATGTGGTTTCAGGGAAATCTCTATCAGAGCAGACTACATCCTCCATTTTTCTTGCTATTTTGAAATCAAATAGCTGATGCTGCTTGCATGTCTTCAATTCTACCTTTTAATAAAATTGCACTGCTTTCCAAATTTTCCTACATGGATGAAATGATCATCAAGCCTCCATGAATATTTCAGCTACAATTGATTCGATGCACTTTCTTCTCCCTGACAGAGCAGGGAGGCAGAGGAACCGCCTGTGGGCACTGCATGGGCTGGCGCAGGCTGCACTCAGTGGCCCCCGGCCCCCCCCAGCCGCACGTGGAACAGCCAGTGTCCCCATCATGCGACAGGGCTGTGCATCCCCCTCCCCAGCTCAGTCACATCCAGGCTCATGCTGATGAGATCCACACCATTGCTGCAGAGATCTACGCGCTCATCCCAGCAGCCCCAGCACGAATGGTGCCTCTTCCAATTCATAAAAGTGGACACTGTCCAGTCACCCTCCAGAAGGAGAATTCCTGCCTCTCGTTTATGAATGGGGCAGCTTGCAGCAATTTCAAGCTGATGGGTTCAAACCAGAAACATCATATGCTCTAACAAACCCTAGTAACTTGCACTAGGGAGGAGGAAAAAGCCAGTACCAGCTCAGAAGAGACACTTTAAGATTTGAGTCCTTTCTGCTATCGGCTTTGAATGTCACAGACAGGATGAAGCAGTTAGCAGTGAGCCTGAGGAGAGTGCTACATCACCTGCTATGCAACGTGTGTTAGAAGAGGTTGAGAGAAAGACAAGAAAGCACTGCAGTGACAGCATTTCTCCTTTCTTGTGAGAGTACTGAGCTGTCTCTGTGCGTGCATGTGGACGGCTTTGCAGAAAGTGGTTTTCCCAAGGGCAGGTGAAGTGAAAGAGAACTAACCCATTGCTGACAGTCAAGACTCCTTAAGAACACTGTACTCTGTGTGTGAGAGAGAGAGAGAGAGACTCAGTTTAGACAGGTGCAAACCCCCATCCTTTCACAGATATACATCATAGGATAGTACACCATTGTAGGTAAGATACAAATATATAAAAATGGATACAAGAAAAATTGAAGAGGGGAGTAATACATTTCAGGCCAGCAAAAGCTGACACTGTGAGATACACGTGTTAGGAGTCTTTTAAACAACCGAGGATTACAGGATAAGACCAGATCTGGCCTGTCTCCCCATCCTGCATGCCTTGTATCCCAGGCAGCAGAGAGCAGGTAGCAGACTGGAGATGCTTCTGGCCCAGAAGTCAGGCAGCTGAAGGGGCTGCAGCAGGAGAAGTTAACATGGCAGGACACTGCTGAGCTCTGGTAGTTCCATGGCTGCTGCAACGTGCCCTAGAGTCCTGCAGCTTTACTAAACAGAGGACTTGCTCCTCAAACAGCCCGTATCTGTCTTCATATTGGCAGAAGAGTAGAGACAGTAAACAAGTGAGAACTGTTTACAGGTGGGAGATGTAAAGAAGTCCTTTTTTTTCACCTCAGTGGCACTGAACATACTCAGGGTCTGCTGGTATCAGCTCAGAGAGCAGGAAAAGGTGAAGAACATGGGTGACACATGCAGGGACACTACACTGGTACTGCTGAAACGTCTCTGCTGCGTGGTTGCAGCATGTGTGGTTCAGCAGCAGCATCTTACCTACTTTTTTTTTTTTTTCCCCAAAGGGTCAGTTTGCCTACAAACAAAGTCATCTCCCGTTTTTGGGAGTGAAACTGATGTCTGTGATTCTGGCACAGCTGGAGTTTTGTGCAACAAATTTGTCCTGCTCTGTCTTCTGTCAGCAGAGGGGTTGGTTCAAGTTAGAGTTTGGGAAAGGTATGGGTTTGGAGTTTTTTTCTCACTGAAGTAGTGTGATCCAGCAGGTTGGAAAGTGACAGGTGACCCAAAAGTCCTCAGTCAATGAGAAAGCCCAAAACAGTTTTGGAAAGGTGCAAAGAACTGGAAGTGAGCCAGGAATGCAAATGTATAGAAAAATGGGGGGGTGGTGGCTCATCGGTACAGATTTTGTGCACCCAGATGAACACTACCATTGCCCCAGCACCCCTTCTGACCGGGGAGGTGCCCCTTCGGTGGGAAGAGGCCTTCCGGAATCCTGCAGCAGGGCTTCTCTCACCGGGGGGGGGGCTAAATCCGGCACAGTGCTGGAAGGAAAATCACCAACAGTCAAGAAAACTCCCCAAAATGTAAAGCTGGCTTCAGAGGGGAGCCAGGGCCAGGAGCCAGCACAGTGCGTCATGGCTGTACATGGGCGTAGCACCTGGGGCTGTGGAGGCAGGAAGGTGAGGTAGGACTGGAGGAGAGGGCATGGCCTTGGCCTGGAAAGGTTTGCAGTTTGAAAACGCCGGTTTTCTTCCCTAAAATGGGGCTAAAGTCCCAGCTCAATTCAAAAGGGTGTTAAACCCCCGCACCCGGCGGGTGTTGGCAGGGCCTCGACTGCCGGGCAGCATGGTGGTCTTGCCTTGCCTTGCCTGGCCTGGCCCGGCCCGGCCTGGCGCCGTAGCCCGCACTGGGGCCGCACCGGGCCGTGACCTCCCCCCGCAGCGCCGCCCTCCCGCCGCGGCGGGGCGCCTTTCGCGGTGGCGCTGCCGGGCCGTGACGCTCTTCGGTCGCCGCTGGGTAGCGGCGCCGGCGGGTCGTGCGCCTGCGCACGCCGCCCCTGCCAGGCCGGGAGGCGGTGGCGGCGGCAGGAGGGGCTGGCGGCGGCGGCGGTGGCTGGCGGCGGCGGTGGCTGCCGGGCGAGCCCCGCTCCGTGCGGCCGCCAGCGAGCTGGCGGCGCGGGCGGTGGGGCCCGAGCGACTACGGGCGGAGGTGAGTCTGGGCGGCAGGCGGCGGGAGGTTGCGGCTCGCTCTGGCTCGGCCCCGTGTGGGGAGGCCGGGCTGGGCTGGGCTGTCGCGGGTGTTGCCGGCAGCCCCGGCCGTGCCGCCGCTCCGGCGGGCCGTGTCTCCTGCCCCTTGCCCGCGGCGGCAGTTCCGTCCGCTGGGCTGCTGCGGGTGGGCAAGGAAAGCAGGAGGTGGGGGAGCCGCGGAGGGCCGAGCTCCTGCCGGTTGTGTTCCGGGCAGCGCGGCGCCCGGATCAGCTTGGGCCCTCCCGAGCCTGTGGCGGCCCTCGACAGGCGGCTGTTACCGTGTCTGTTGCATCCCGGAATCTTTTTGCCACCTGTTTAGCTGCTCTGTCTCGTTCCTGTTAATTCTAATACTCTAAATGCTAGTTTGTGTGGCTGCAGGTTGCCCAAGTGTGCAGTATAAAAGTGATTAAGCGATTCCATGGATGGAGAGTTACATTTCATTGAGGTTTCCCCCCTCTTCCCGGGCTTGGGTCTAGACAGCTTTGCTGAGTGACTCAAATGCTTGCTGCAAATGTGTAATCTTTGTCATAGTGCAGGTGGTTCTGGCGCTATATTCAGGAAGGAGGAATAACGTGGTTAACTGTCAGAAACGTATGGAAAGTTTTTAGTTGCAAAACTGATAGTAACGTAGTATTCTGGCATCTGTCCTGATAACAGCATCACAGTATTGTCTTGTACAGTAGGCTCTAAAAGCTGTCTTCAGAATCAGAATGTGAATATATATTGATGAGAGCAACTGTTAAAAGTGGAATATTTACTAGTGTCTGAGATTATTTTTGTGCTGCTATGTGTAAGTGCAATCACTTCTTGTGTTAGCCACCCCATTCTAAGTCTTTTGTTAAGAGCTGCCAAATAAACATAATCCAATGTGTTATAAAGACCATTTAATGCCTTAATGATACTTCTTTTATTCATATATGTTGTCTACTGTACAGTTGACTGACAGACTTACTTTCTTGCTCTCAAAGCAAGAAAACATCCCATACGTCCAAAAGGAAAACATAATTATACCATTCACATTCTTCTTCAGGAGAAACATGCTTGCTACCTTTAAAAAGCTTCCACTGTGGAGAGTTCAGGTTGGAAGCTTTAGTTGAAAATCTACACAGGTTTTTGCATGCAACAAATAGGTGATTCTTCAATCTGTAGTTAATATAAATTGCCTCTCACAGGAACCACAATTCTGTGTGTAAAAACTTGTAAGAAACATCAAAGATGACAGTAGTTGTGTGACTCTGTGACACTTTATATTACATCATGTTTTTTACTACAAGTGTTATTCAGACTACAGTGAAGTATTATTTAAATGCTTTTGTTAATGTGGCTGCAGCAGCAGCTCACAAAACGCTTTTTTTCCCCGAAACCATGTTGACAAAGATGACAAATTAATTCCTTTTTCTTGCCAGAAGTAGTTTAGCATGATTCTAGTTGGATATGCTGGGGCTCCTGTAAAATTCAGTTTGAAAGCAACCTTTACAGTAGAAGCAGTATCATGATCCTAAGTTCTGTGTGATGCCCCTTTATAAGTCCTTTGTGTGGAGTATCCAGGTTGTTTCTCTTCACTTGTAGATGAGCATTTTATTTTTTTATTAGTATTCACTATGAATATACTTAGACGTAAGTGAAGTGGCACCTATGAGGACTCCCTGCATCTGCAGTGTTTGAGATTTCTTCTCCTCCCCTTGCTGCCTAAGCCATGGGCGCTTTTCTGACTTGTGGTTTTTAACTGGCCGACATCATTTCATTACAACCAGGCCCAGCATATCAGCCTCATGTTGTCCTTGCCAAGTGGCAGTCCCAGTTGACATCTTACATTCTGGTGGGACATGTGAGCATCTGAAGAAATTTTGCTGTAATCTGCTGAGGCAAAGAACCTCACTTGAAAGGGTTAACTGGATGTTTCTCTGTGTTGTGATAACTGTCTCTTCCAGAGTTCATCCTAAAACCTCTCTCTTTCTATTTTGTAGAGACAAGAGATAATTGATTCCATTATGTGTGCGTCAGCCAAATATAACACCCGGGGTCCAGCCCTCATCCCAAGAATGAAAACCAAGCATCGCATCTACTACATCACTCTCTTTTCCATAGTTCTGCTTGGCCTCATTGCCACAGGAATGTTCCAGTTCTGGCCTCACTCCATTGAGTCATCCAGTGACTGGACGGTTGAAAAACGCAGTGTCCATGATGTGCCTGTGGTCAAGCTTCCTGCTGATAGCCCCATTCCTGAGCGGGGGGACCTCAGCTGCAGGATGCACACCTGCTTCGATGTCTATCGATGTGGCTTCAATCCCAAAAACAAAATCAAGGTATACATCTACTCACTGAAAAAGTATGTGGATGAATATGGGACGTCGGTGAGCAACACCATTTCCAGGGAATACAATGAGCTGCTAACTGCCATCTCTGACAGTGAATTCTACACTGATGATGTCAATCGGGCCTGCCTTTTTGTGCCATCCATAGATGTCCTCAATCAGAATGCGCTCCGTATCAAGGAGACAGCTCAGGCTTTGGCACAGTTATCCAGGTACTTACTGAAACTTGAGTGTGTGAATTTAGAGAACACAAAGTGGAAAAAAACTAAGGTTAATGCTGGAGGGGAAGATGCAGTGAGTCGATGCCAGAGCTAGGCTTTGACAGAACGTACCATCCATACGTAGAGAACACCTTTCTAATTATTGTCTGTTTCTTCTTTTGCCTTAGGTGGGATCGAGGCACAAATCACTTGCTCTTCAATATGCTGCCTGGAGGGCCACCAGATTATAACACTGCTCTAGATGTTCCTAGAGATAGGTATGTGTTGTGCTGTGTTTGAATCCACAGATCTGGGTTTAAATGCCGTTGAAGAAGCAACAAGCTCAGAAGTGTAGCTGATAGCAAAGGGCATACTCCTTCATCTTTACGAAGCTGGAATATGACTTCATCTCTTCTCAAAAAAGGGAGGTAAAGAAGTCCCTGTCATATATAGGACAAGTGTTTGCTCCTGAAATCTGACAGTTTAGCCCCATCCTGGGGCTGGCAGCGTTTGCTCTTAACTGTTGAGCTTGCTGTAAGGACAGAGAATCTTGAGGTTAGACCTGTATCTTGTGTGTTACCGAACCTGAATGCTTTACAGAACATCCCATTTGATTTAAATTAGAAGTTCAAGATTGATTGTAGCTACAACTTTCTGATAGAAGTCAGATGCTTCGAGGGCATTTTAACGCAGCTGCTCTACTTGACAAAACTATGCTGAATTTCAATAGTTTTTGTTATCTTAACAATTACACCGTATTAGTAATTGACAAATGCGCTTAGTTATTCTCTGACAAGCGTGTTTTGAAAATATTTGTCAGAAACTTAAAAAGTGTGAATCCTGAGCTGACTTTTCACTCACAGAATAGTTTACTTTTGGAAGAGGAAAGGAGGTTGTAAGGCAAAGAAAATTGTAGTATGAGTAAGACAAACTTATTTAGCTTAGATACTGTTACTGAATATGTTTCTACTAGATTAGCCTATATGTGCTTAGTTCCGCTGAGTTAGGTCCCGTGTAACCTGTCCCTCCCTTGAAGGTCAAGGTTAACTTTCTTGTGCCAAATGTCAACAAAATCTTGCCCGAGATATGGGATCTTTGCTAAGATGATTGTGTATGGAGTATATCTTGATTTCTTTGCACAAAAGACGATTTAAAACATCCTTCAATGCCAGGACAGAACGTGTTTTTTCTGGACATGTTTAAAGAATAAGTTTACTCATTGTAATTACATCACTGACTGTGAGGTAAGGCTTTAGTTTTTTACTTCTCTGTACGAAATGTTATATGCATGTGAGTTAGCCTGAAGAGGGCAGTCAAACGTCATTCTTACATAACCGAACCCGTTAATCTGTTAGTAAATACTTGTATTTGTTATCTTAAGATTTATACTTCTTAGGGGGAATATTCATTTGACAATACTCTATTTAATGGAATGGACTGCTCTGGGACTGTGTGTTAGTGGATGCACGTGTCTTTCGAAGAAGTAAATTTATTAATTGAATGCAGTAGATTTCTTACACTGCACAATTTTAATTTTTTTTTTTTTTTTTACTTTTTTGTGTCAAATGTCCATTTATATTTGGCCTTATGTGTCTTGGCTTAATATGCAGGAAATGTACTATTTTGGTAGGTGTTTGTTCTAGGTGTTTGTCATGCTAACATGGAAAGCCAAGTAATTTGAATAAAAAAAAATCAAATCTTTTCTTGCATGCAGCTGTTGTTGTAGCTTGCCAAACTGACTCACCCTGCAGCTGTACAATCAGTAGCTGTAATACATAAGAGAGGCAATAACAGTGCTTGGGATGGAGAAAAGGTGGAAACTCCTTTTTGTAGGCAGCCAAAAGGTAGACTGTATTCAGTATAGTACAGAACCTGTACTACAGGTCACAGGTGCGAAGACAAAGGATCTGTGAAAAAGTCAATAGTGTGGACCTAGTCCTGGAAGGGCCCAAGTGGTGCAGTGTGAGGTTACAGTATGATTTTGGAGACCTCTGGAAATCTTAGGTTGTGTCTTACAGAACAAGCGACATGTGTGTGTTTTCTTAATTTGGGAACATCCACAGGTGTGACAGAATGGGTAGTTAACAAAGTGTGAAGGACAGTTGTTCATAGTGTCACAGGGTGAGAAGCTGCAGGCCAGTACGAAGGTATGTTGGCAGAGTTCAACTGGCTTTGAATGACTCGTCTGAACTGCACCAGTACAACTCCAGAAAGACTGGATTTGTGGGATTTTGTAGATCACTCATGAAATACACAGGTAATATTTGTGAAGTTTGCACAGGGAGTGTGGCCTGCCTTCTCAATTCAGCACATATTTGAGATCATACATAATTGAATGGTAGTGGATCATAGGGTTTGATAGAGTTGTGTTCTGTTGATTTGCTGCAGAATATGAATCCAGGTTAAATAAGATCTTTATACGCAAAGGGGAATTCAGTTATATGATATTTTTACATCTGGAAAAGTCTTTAGCTAAGTTACCTCACTAAGGGGTTGTTTGTTTGTTGAATCTTCAAACCCAACTTCCAAAGACAGTGTAAAAGTGCTTTATTCTATAATTTCAAAGATGGAAGTCTGCCTTATGGGCGTGGAGGCTATGTTGCTGGTATTAGCTGCTGTAACATATGTAATCTCCTGCCATAAAACTTAAATAAGCTCTTTATTATTGGTTAATAAGTGCTATTGAATTTGGTACAATAATGAGGATGAAAGGATTTCTTCTGTAAAGCTACTCTGTGGCTGTAGAATTGAACATATGAACTAAGACACTTTGTCATTCTGCTTCAGTTGATGAATTTAGTTTCACTGATTTGTGAAGTTCAGCAGGATGATGATGATGGCAGCTGGGCAGAAACATTTAGAGTACAGACCATTTGGGGCACTTTTTGGAGAGAAAGAAGGGTCAATATCTGAAAAGCAGTGAAAAGTTGCTCAGGAACAGGCTCATTTCTCACTGATCATTGCAATTTAAAGATTATCTTTCTTGAGTACATTAGGAGTTAATATCTCTCTTCCCTTATTGCACTGTACAATGAAAATCTGAGTGGAGTTATTTAACTGGTGTTGGTTCCCTGTGGGTTTATATAGGTAAAAATCTGCATGACACACACCTGCTTTCTCAGGGCTGATGAGGTGTTGTCATGTTTTCACCGGATCCAATTAAAACAATCTGGTTGTAGTTTCCTAATTAGGGGGGGTTAAAAAAAGAGGAGGGGGATATGAAGTGCAAGAACAGCAGTACCTACGCCAGTTTTTTCTCCCTGCTTGTAACTGAGTTAATATGGATAAGACATAGAACATGCAGCTTCAAGGGTGAGACCTGGTCATAGCAGCATTGTACATGTCATCAAAGCAAAGGAGCATTGGAAAGGAATCCAAAATAATCACTTAATTTGGAACATAAATTCTCACTCAGCATGTACTTGATTTATCATCCTGTTCTCAAGCTGATTTCTGCTCCTACTGTATTTTGTGTTCTGAGCGAAAGGTAATAAAGTGCAAGTCGTTTTGATTTTGTAGTTGTCATCAAGCTGAAATGCATCTCTAATCCAGAGCCTGGGATTTTCAAAGAGCTTCTTAAATGACAGTTAGGATTGCTTGCTTGAGTACTTGGGTGAAGTCACATTTATGGCAAAGTGCAATCGTGGTGTTTGAACACTGAACAACTGTGCTGCAGTTCAGAGCAGGAAGTGAAGTATCCTGTGGGACATCTGATGGGGGTTAGAATGGGCAGAACATACTGATGTTTATCCAGGGTGTCATGTTCTGATGGGAACAAATGATAGGTCTTGGATGATAATTAGGTATAAAGATAATCCATTGTATAACAGCTGTGGAAAAACTGCTTCTCCAAACACTGTACTAAGGATTTCATTCAGTGATATCTGAAAACAAGAATATCAGCTAATGGATTGTCAGTGCCTCTTCCAGTCTCACTTTAACTTTTTGTTCTCATGTGTCTATTCTTATTATTGATGAGACGTGTGCCTCCCCCCATCTGAACTGTGACAGTATGCACGCTTGTGATAATAAAGCTTTTGGCTGTAATCATAGCTGCTACAATGGGTACAGCTCCTCAAGATCCTTTCTGTAGTGCCTGGCGTAGTGGTATATTTGTGTTCTGCTTCTTTCCACAGAGGAGAGAAACTGCAATCAGAGAAATATTTTTCTCCAAACTACTTCATATGTTACCTTAAGCAGACCCACTATCCCTGGGGCAATTTAAAGTATAGCAATACCCTGCCGTTTACTGACAAAGGTCTGAAAGTTTGATCAGCTGAGAAGTCTCACTAAAGCAGCTGAATCTGAGCTTCTTTTGGAAATAAGATGATGTGTTTATGGTGCCACCTGGTCACTGGAAATGAAATGGCAACTGAAAAGCTCATGTCCTCTACTAGTGTATTTCAAAGAAGCCTGGTTTGGGATAGGAGATAGTAACAAGCCCATTTTTTTTTTCTGGCATTGTGAATGGTGCATTGCTTTCTTCTGTACACATTGTTCTGTCTCTTAAAGCTCTTCTGCGTGGTCCCATCTAGGAAAAGCCACAGACAATCAGGGTCATCCTGTTGGGAGGTTGAATTACATCTTAATTTATCAATCTTTGATGATTCCCATGCTCTCCCATCACTAAGTGTCCCAAGCAGCCTCTACTGTTGGAAGTTAGTTTTGTTTATAGCGTTTTGTGAAATATGAAAACAAAATAAATTTCGCTAGTTTGTATGATCACTTTGAAAATACAGTTGCAAATAACTACATTTTATTTTCCAGCCTGAGAAGTCTGGAGTTACCGTAAGCTGCCAAAATAATATGATATTGTACCTGGAGTTGTATCTGAAATATAGCTTGTCTCTAACACTTTGAGAGCTGTGCTGCGCCCTATTTTAGTGCAGGCATCAAGGAATATGTTAACTAGTATAAATAATTAAGAATATATTTCTTTAAATTAAAATTGACTTAGGACATGTAAGCTTGCAAAAGTGCAAAATTATCATTATGACTGGAATAGATTAAATTTCCCTATATTAATGCAAAAATGATCCTTTCCTTAGTGATCATATGCAATCGTAAGCATTCTGTTGATGCCTAGACCCAGTCTGGCAGTAAGCCCAGTTCACAAAAACTAAAGTGAACCTAAAAAATGCATGGAAAATGTCACTGACAAAAGTTGAGGGAAAAACTTGTCTCAGAGCATGCATCTTCTTAATGTTCTGGAAATGACAATCAGTAAACATGTCTGCTTGGAGTTTGAATGGTGTGCATACTCTATTTAAAGTCACTTTCTTGTATTTTTCAGAGCTCTGCTGGCTGGTGGAGGCTTCTCCACATGGACTTACCGGCAAGGCTATGATGTCAGTATTCCTGTTTACAGCCCGTTGTCGGGGGAAGTGGATCTGCCAGAAAGAGGACCAGGGTAAAGCAATTCCCATGAATTGGACAAAGTATATTCAATATCGTGTTTAATATTGATGCTGATAAAATATAAATACAGCTACTAACGTGTTGGTGGGCTTGGGCAACTTTATAAGAGTTGCTGGGCTCATGCATGGCTCTTGCTGTTAAAATATATGATGAGTCCAATGCTAATGGCCTTGGCTCATCTGCCAATGTGTGGTGTAGCTATGAATGGAGGATATTTTTTTAGAGTGATTCTTTTTTTCCCATTCCAGAAACTGAACTGTGAAATATGACAGTGTTTCTAGTAGAATTAGATT
The DNA here is from genome assembly GCF_011004875.1 of Balearica regulorum gibbericeps. Taxonomy (NCBI): domain Eukaryota; kingdom Metazoa; phylum Chordata; class Aves; order Gruiformes; family Gruidae; genus Balearica; species Balearica regulorum. The sequence continues at coordinate 45,891,137 of NC_046188.1, read as the reverse complement.
CAATGTTTCCAGTGAGTTGACAAGATACTTCAGATATAAATAAAAGTAGTTGTTAATATGTTTGGTTTCTTTAAGTAAAGCAAGGCGGTATTTCAAAGCAATATAGACTGCCTAATAAATGATTGCTTCAGACAATTTATTTGAGGATACTTAAAAGTGAAGTAATGGCAGAAGATTGCTATTGCGATGATAAATGAAGCGTGCTATACCTCCATTGTGACTTTAAAGAGAGAGAAGGGATCATGGAGATCAACATGAGTGCCTCAGTATCAGCCAGTGCAAACTTGGAATGAGTAACCAGAGAATTGGAACAAGGATGTGATCTTTACCTCTTACGTCTTATGTATACATTCTTTGTAAATCAGTTTAGATGGTTTTGTGGTTCTGAGGTCCTTTCAAAATGACATTGAGAATTTGGAACAAGAGAAACCTGTAAATACACCTCTGAAGGGAAGAAGTTCTTACGGAATGAATCTTGAGATTAGTGTGGTTAGCTCACGAAAACGAAGAATGAGAGCTGTTTGATTATGGGAATAGTTACATCCAGAGCTTAGAATACTGGGTTTTTTTTTTTTCTTTTTTAAAGTAATGTAGTAAGACACAAACACAAACAACCCCCCCAACCTTGTAGGTGGAAGTAAAGCACTAATTTTAACAGATAATGTAATTAGCCATTAAAATGAACTGCACTGGAAAGTGGTGGTTTCTCTAATCCGTTCATGTCTTCAGAACAAGAGTAGATAGAAGTCTGGAAGACATGTTTTAATTGATTATGAAAGACTGTGCTTTTAATATTTCATAAGCCTCTTAATTACACAGCTGAAAACATTTCACTGTAGCAAGCAAGGTCTTACCTCTGTTATGGTTTAAAAGATGGGGCTGAGGCAATGGGGGTAAATGACTTGTACACTGATTGTGAAGATCAAGTTTAGAAATGGAGAAATTTTAGGTCTTTTTTTTCTGACAGCATCCTGTGGAGAATATGAACTATTAAAGTTGAAAACTGATTGAAAGGGTCCTGCTGCTATCAGACACAAAAAATTATTGTACTTCGGCTTCAGTTGTCATCTCCTCTGGTAAGGGCAATGCTCTTGCTGTTGCTCTGGGCAGCTCCAAGTAAGATACCGCAGTCAGTCACAGGACAAACTTGTGCAGCAGTGATTTCTTTTGTTCACACACCTTTTTATGTTCCTGCTTGTGATGCTCCCGGATCAGGCCAGTGTAGGGGCATCTGGATGCCTCCCAGTTGATTCTTCATAGATCTTAAGTATTATTACAGTCCAAGACAGTGAAAGTGCACTTTGTATTTCATTTCTGCCTGGAAAGTATGAACATGATAATAGTCTTCAACATGTATAGAACCAATTGTAAAGAGAGATGCAGTCATAACGTTCATGTCCATGTAGTCAGCTAAATGCTGTATCTGGTTTTAGGTCAGATAAGGGAAACTGTTTTGTGGGAGCTGATGCAATGCATGAGTCTGCATTCAGTGAACGTGACTGGTGGAGCTTCCATGTTCTCCAAGTTGTGTTTGGTTTTGTTTGGGTTTTTTTTGTGAGGAACAGACTGTAGTCTCCGGAGTACCATCTAGTGGCCAGTTAGCATTACTAATTGAAATGCATTTGCAGGTTCGATTGCTTTGTGCAGGAGTGTGACAGGGGAATGATGCTTAGAATTTAGGCTTGTCTGGGATAAATTATTACATTCCAGTATGCTACTATGTTATTTCCTGGGAGCTGGAATGTACTTTCTTTTGTAGCAAGATTTGATAGCTAGATTTTCAGTGTCATAGGATGATGACAGTTTCAAGGCAAAATTTGGTTTTAAATGTATACACAAACAAACCATAATTTTTGGGTGGTTACAGGCATTTGTTATCACTCATTTGCAGCAGTGTTTCTTTTTTTTTTTAATGCAAATCCTTTTTTATTCCTCCTACAGAGCTGAACTGAGGGGTTTTGATTTACTCTGCTTTTTAGTTGGAGAGTTTAAAATATTTTAAATCCACCTCTGATAGAAGTATATTTTCTATAGAGCTGCTGGTAGCAAGTTGGTAGCAGCTGGAGGCTTGGGAAAAAAAGAATGTTTTAAAACGATTCTATGGAAGTCTCATCTGTTAATTGGAGCAACTAAAGTGACCAGCATGAAAATGAGTAGAAGAGGTGAGAAGAGCAGCCATAGAGGTCTGACTTTATAAAGTGTGTGTTTGTATGTGTTTTCTGAGCTGTAAATTAAAGATAGCATCACGTGGAGTAGAACTGGAATCCTAAGTGCAGGCTTTGTGTTTCCTGTGTTCTTTTGGCAGCGTGAGGGCAGGCAGTCGCTGTGTGTTCCTTTCAGTGGGGAGCGGTGGAACACTTTGACTTAGCTGACCCCTTTAAAAAGGAAACCAAAGTAGATCAGAATGAGTATAATAATTACATGACGTGCTATTTTCCAACATGAACATAACTTTTTGAAGCTGTGAGCACCTAATTTGAGACTGTATTCCTGTGTTACCTCCAATGTTAATTAGTATCTTGAAACACTTCAGTATTCATAGAGTCACAGAATCGTTTGGGTTGGAAGGGATGTTTAAAGGCCATCCTGTCCAACCCCCCCTGCAATGAGCAGGAACATCTTCAAGTATATCAGGTTGCTCAGAGCCCTGTCTAACCTGACTGTGAATGTTTCTGAGAATGGGACATCTACCACCCTTCTGGGAAACCTGTTCAGTGTTTCACCACCCTCATTGTAAAAATTTTTTTCTTATATCTAGTCTGAATTAACATCTAGTGTTAAGGCACATTTAAAATATTAGTGGGTTTTGGAACATGGTAGGAGTTGAGAGTGAATGGGATAACGGGCCTTCATCTTTGTCCTGGAAATGCTGTTTTATGTTGCCCAAAAGGGATAGAAGTGAATCACAGCTAAGGGTATGAGCTTGTCCTGGTTTTACTGTCACTATATCAAGGCTAAATAAGCACAGAGTAGCTGAGTTGTCAGTTCAACATCATTTTTCAATTAAAATTGATGAGAAAATACATGGGACGAGAAACTAGCAGCAGCATTCAGTGTCCTATCTATTTTTTTTTATAGTACACAAATACCAAACAAAAGAACAGACAATCCTGGCACCAGTAGCAAGCTGTTTTAATATGTAGCTAAATTATGTTTATTTCAGTTTATAATAGAGGTTATAATGCAAGTGCCTATTCTAATGTAATAAGCACTTTTTCCAAGTACAGATTTATTTGAAGTTGTAAATAATGCTGAGCCACTTACTATCCACGATTTAATTATATTGCATCATTACCCTTTGCAGCCTTGTCTGAAAATACAGTCTTGGCTGTGTGTCCACATTTAGTTAATCTTGCTCTGCTTTTCCCAGATGGAAGGAAATGTGTTCTAGAGCATCTTGGAAGTAAACTCACAGGCTGTCGGGTAACCTGGCTGTGGTTTCTTAGTCCTCGCAGGTATTTCATTCTGTCATCTCAAATGGCTCTGCACCCAGAATACCGGTCTGAGTTGGAAGCTCTTCAAGCTGAGAATGGGGAATCAGTGTTGATCCTAGACAAATGTACTAATTTGTCAGATGGGGTCCCTGCAGTTCGCAAACGCTGTCACAAGAATCAAGTTTTTGATTATCCTCAAGTGCTTCAGGTAAGGCGCTCTCTCCTGCAAACTTCTCTTCCCCTTGGTGACTGTCTTAGCTGTGGAGCTGTTCCTGTTTAACACTGGTAGGGTACTTCCTTGGTTTTAGCTAGCTTGCTGGCTGTGTTTTGTAACTGCATAATTCATTATGTTAGCTTGGATATTATACCCTAACTTTATTCTTATTTTTAGGAGAGTCAAGAGCTATGTACTCAAATTGATATGCAGACTACACTGCAATTTGAAAACACTGCTTATGTATTACAACTTTGTGAGATTGGTCATGATGGTCTTCTAGAAACACATGACAACATCGTGTAAACTTAAAAAATGATACAAAGATACTGCCAAATCCAGCAGGAATGGGAGGAGAACCTTTTGGAGGCCAGACAAAATTGTTCACTTTAAAATTGGGGAAGTACATTGGAATCTACACCCTCCAGAATAACTGGCAAAATAACCTTCAGCAGGCATGAATTTGGAATTGATTTCTCACATATGGCAGTCCAGGCCTTGCTTCTAGGCCTGAAGCTTGGAGTAGAGGATGGCTTTGTCAATTGGAGGGAAGATTAAAATGAACTTTAAAGAGCTTATGCGTGGATTTATTTTGGGGCAAAAAGAGCGCTACATTTAAGGAGAGTTGGTCAGATTATATTTCTTGTATGCAGCTTAGTAGTTAAACCCTACAAAATTCTCTGTGTAGATATGACAGACTGAGCTAGAAGGCTTGTCAGCATGCAGCTATGAAAACATCTAGGTGAGATGTGTTTCATGGCCTTCGCCCAACTTCCAGAGGCCTTTTGATGTGTCAGTGAAGATAAAACTAGATAGCGTTCTCAGACCCCTGTGCCTCTTGGCAATTCACTAACAGAGAGGTGCTTTGGCATGCAGTGTGGTGAAGTGAGTTATGCCATAGGCCACTGTGCTCCGTCTGTGGCCACCAACACATAATCTGTCTTTGAATTTCAGCAAATAATGATAAAATAACAAGCTGAGGAAAGGCGAAGTTCCCACCCCTCCTGTTGTGTTTTGTAGGAAATATGTTTAAAATTCCTTGTGGAGGAGGGGGGAGAGGGAGGAAAGGGTCATCCTGAGTCCTAAACTTTGAGCCAAAAGGAAAAAAAATTTGTTTGCTTTATTTCTTTATATATATAGACTGGATTGCTCAAGGATAGCAAGTCAGGGAATCTATATCTTGCCATATATGCTTTTATAACTCAGAAGAGAGCTGATACATGCTGAGATTGTTAAAAAACTTTCCTTTGCACAGCCCTGCATCTCTCTGTGGAATGTCTGGCTGATAACAGTGGTGATGCGAGGAGATGTATTTATAGTAACCTTTGTCTAGACAGGAAAAATGGTTATCTGGGCAGATGAGCATGTGTGTCCACATCTGGGCTTCTTTTTTTTTTCTTTCCCAGTCCTTACTAGAGTCTTTTCCACCTGCTGCTGTGTGATCTAGTGAGTCGGTAGTTAAAATGTGTGTTCATTCTCTCCACTCCTTCCATTTCCCATACCCTTCTTTTCCTTCTCTTCCTGTCTGAAAGTGGGAGGAAGGGGGACTGCGATCACAGTTCATCCTTTTCAGCGCTGCCTTTACAGGCTTCCTACTAGACAGACTCTTGGGCTTCTGGGTTGCTAATGCTTCCTGTTTGCAGTCTTCTCTTGGATGAGATTTTCAAGGCTTTTAGTACTCTATGGGTATGAACACAGGTCTTACGATTGCATTAGGAATCAAGTGAAGAGCCAGCAAACCCCTTTGTATTTCCTAGTTCCATTTTGATGTCTTGCTGCCCTGCTGAGCCTCCTGGCTCCTTTTCCTCAGGCCACATAATGCAAGCTGGAAAGATGTTTTCTTACCTATGCAAGTCCCTGTGTCAACTTTATAATTTTTCTTTCTTAGACTTAGGGATAATACTGACTTGGGCTTTTTCCTTGTTTGTGTAGCTGAACTCTACAAGCATTTATTTTGCGATCTTGCATCTGTAGCAAGATTCCTCAGTGTCAGTGAGAACTAAAGTCCCTATTTATAGGGTGAGTGCAGCAGAGTCAAGAAATCTCCTCTGCTGCAGTTTAAACTCATGGCTTTTTGTCTTGTATGTTGTGGACGTAAGTGGATTATATTCTTCCTTTTTACCACAACTTTTTATATCTTTGAAGCTCCCTTTAGCCATCTTCCCCCTGCCCTCACTCCATATCTTTGAAGCTCCCTTTAGCGGTTTTCCTCCTGGCCTCACTCCTTCAGAATAAGTAGTATTGGTATAGTCAGTCTTTCCTTGTAGATCCTGCTTTCAAGGTAAGTAGTCACCCTTTTTTTTTTTTTAACCCCTGGAAATGCATTGCCCAAGACTGAACACACTGCTCTGTCTGAGGTCTTTTATTACTGAGAAGAGTTAGTGATTCCTTCAGGTCTCTTAGATTGTACTTCTTTTTGCATTCTAATAAAACCTGTGGGTGGAGTGGTTTGGTTTTGGGTTTTTTTCAACAGCACAACATTACTGAACATGTGAATACCATTTCTTTTCCTGTCCTTTTGTAGGAAATGTCCTCTTCTGCAAAGTGCAAAACTTAGCCAGTTACCTCATGCTTTATATTTGTGCAGTTGGTTATTTTTATCTAAGTGTTGAACCCTATATGTATCAGTATTTTTCGTAGTCAATTTATCCATATAATGCCAAACTCTAATCCCATTATCCATTATGCTTGCTAATCCTACAAAATCATAGGTATTGTCAGATTGAATAAGTATGCTCTTAATTCTGCTGCTCAGTTAACTAAGGGACACATTGAATACTGTTTCACGTAGGAAAGATTATTTGGTCCATCACTATTTTACCTGTGAGCCACCACTAACTGCTTTATACTTAGAGTTCTGTAACTCTAAGTTATGTAACTATAAAGCTGATGATGGCTTTATCTAGCCCATGATTTCTTAATTTGCCTATGAAAATGCTACCAAAGGTGATGTCAAATGCCTTTTAAAGTTGAGATATGAAATCTGTTACTTCTCTGCTATCTGTAGGGCTGGATTAATGGAATAACATTAGGTTGGCTTCATACAGTTTGTACTCAGTAAGTTCTTGTTGATCGTTGCTCATGTTGTTAGGCCAAACTTTCAAAATGTTTAACTTTGCCCCTTGAATTTTCTCAGAATTCTGAAGTTTGGCCATTAAAATAAAGCATAGAATAGTCCCATTAGCTGATTTCTTATCTCTTCACTCATGATATTTTTGAGCCTCTGGAAGATAAAGTTGTGTAATTATTTTGAATTACCTAGTAATTTAGAATACATTGCTTGCATGGAGCAAGCCTGTTTTCCTTTTGACTTGTTTTTTTACGAGGGGGAGGGCAGGTAAACATAATGCATACAAACATACACATAATACAAATCTAACACACTCTTTTTTTCCCCTCTTCTGTGTGTTGGGTACCATTTGTTGACAGGAGTCTACATTCTGTGTCATTCTACGTGGAGCCCGCCTGGGACAGGCTGTGCTAAGCGATGTTCTTCAAGCTGGCTGTGTCCCAGTCATCATTGCTGACTCCTACATTTTACCTTTCTCTGAGGTTCTGGACTGGAAGAGGTCTGTACCCTCACTATTGTACATCGAACCACTGCATAAGAGACTTCATTGCATTCAGTGATTTGAATAAAATCTGTATGATGAGTTGAGTATGCTGGGGGTTACAGGGAATAGAATACAGAGAAAGATATGTACAGTCTTTGCCCTTAATATATTATGCATCAAAAATAGGAAGGAAAAACAAATGAGGCAGAGATGACAGAGCATTTGGTTATCCTATAGCTGATCATGTATTTTCTAAAATAGACTTGCTTTATTACCTTGTGCTTGAATTCTGTGAGGACTGGTCTGCAGTCAGGCTCTTTTAAGAAAAGTATATGCTAAAAAATTGCATCACATAAATGCTAAAATTCTTTATATCGTATCATGATTCATAAGCTCATCTGAGACTGAAAGGTATAATTATTTTGTAGCTGAGTACACTGTGTTAAGAGCTTAGATTATTTTTCCATGCGTGCACTATGCCCAGTTATGTGAACTTAGGATAATACATACAAAAATTACTAGTTTGTATACATAGCACTGTATATGTCATTACTGTTTGGGCACTCCAAAAATCTCAAAAAGCAAGTCAGTGGCAATCCAGAGATGATAATTCAGGATTTCTGGGTCTCTGTCTCTTCCATATTTATTAGATTGTCTGTGTAGATCAATCCACAGACTTTTGTGGCATTATCTGTGGGCAGACTGGCTGGTGTTGTGAAGGAGCAGCTACAGAATAATTAATTACACTGAGAGAAGGCTGTTTCTTTCTGCTAATATCTTCTGAGTGTGTCTTACTAGAATAGGACAAAGTTCTGGGTTGGAAAAGCTGTTGACATCTATTAATGTAGAACAATTTCTCATAATTTGTTTTCTTTTTTTTTCCTCATAGGGCCTCTGTTGTCATCCCTGAAGAAAAGATGCCTGAAATGTACAGTATTCTGCAAAGTGTTCCCCAGCGACAGATTGAAGAGATGCAAAGACAGGTAAAATAATGTACTGTATTTAAATTATTTTCCTTTATTCATTGTGGAGCGTAGGTTCATACACCTGCCTTACTGTGAAATCTGTTGGAATGCAGAAGCATCCATTGTACTCGTGTTAATATTTTGATGATTCAGCTCTTCTTTATGCTAAACATACTCATTCACCATTACTTTTCAATGTGTGTCTCTACGCATCACTGGTGCAGCTAAATGTGTTGAACAGCAGCTGTTGATCAGTACTACATTACCCATCAGGTGTGGAAGTTAAGAATATTGCATGTGATTGCAATTGCAGAAGAACACTTCGTTAGGCAGACTTCGGGTACTCAGAGGGGGTTTTCTCCAACCTACTATGTTAATGTACATGCTGTTGGGAAATATATGATAGGATCTTTAGTATCCACAATGATCAAAGCCTCCCCATCCTGGATTGCCACAGATCTCCTGAAATGTGAAACTGAGATTTTGACTGTCTGCTTTTTCATGTAAAGATGTGGTATTTGCCATGAGTGGAGACTGCCAGTTTCTACCAATGTAGTCAAACTCCACTTTCATTCATTTCAATTTTTCTTGGGTGCCCTCTGCTTTCTTAATTCACACTAGAGTGGAAGGTCTCCCTGAATGCAGGTGTACTGCCTGCTCTCATATATTAACATGTCTCTGATGAAATCTCAGTGTATATTAGATTCTTTTTTTCTACATGGTATTTAAATTGTATTAAAGAAGTCTTTATCTCATGTGAGCTTTGGTTTGTAGATAAATTTTAATCACTCAAAATGTGAGAGAAGCATTAAGTGCAAAACGCTTTAAATGTTTTAACTAAGTTGACAATTCCTCTGAGAGGGAAATTTTACTTAGCTGGTGACGGGAAGAGCTGAGATAATGAACTGTCCAATTGTGAATGAAGTCTGTGTGGGCTGGGTATATAGTCAAAAGGAAATGTCTTCTAGCTCACTCCAGTTGATGCCAATTCCTGTTCATTAGCTTTGCTGTTACAGACACTGTCATCATCAGTTGCTTTAATTCTAGAGCTCACACATAAAGTGTAAGCGCAACAGATAAGAATTGTTAGCCGTGTGAGGATTTTCACAAAGCGTGAAAAGTTTTGTTGTCAGACGAGGGGGGTAGGATTCAACCACGTTGTTCTTTTGGTAGTTGGAATACATAGATTACATTTTTGGGTGAGCGAAGAAGAAAGAAGTTAACATATATTGTAAGCTTATATCTAGGATCTTTCATCCTTGTCACCTTATTGTACTTGAGCATATATTGTTATAAGGTGGGGAGATGCTGTTGCCATTGCTTTTCCTGATGAGGAACTGAGGCATAGAGAGAGTAAGAGCTAGTTATGGAGGGAAAAGTAAACTATCTGATCTTGGGTGGCTTTTAAAGATGCATGGGATTTCTGTAGTCGAATTTCTGCAGGAATTGTGAAGACATGTTTCTGAAATTTGCTTACACAACCTTAGTGACAAAATCATCTTTTGTGTGGTCCTTGTAAAAAGTTACCCAAGGCACGGTTTTTCAGGGTGTAGCCTACGACACTCTCCTTCTTTCTACCTAGACAGTGCTAAAAGCTGCACAGTGTATATTAATACTGGATATGCGTGGAGAAAATAGACATTCAAATTTAGCGGTAAATCTTTACATGCCTGAATTCTGTTGCCAGCTTCACTTCATTCTCTGTACAGAGAGGCTGCAAATATCACAGCAGCCGTCAGGAGTGTTGTGGTTTAGCCCCGGCTGGCAGCTGAGCACCATGCAGCTGCTCACTTGCTCACTCCTCCCCATCCAGGTAAAACTCGTGAATTGGGATAAGGACATTTTACTAGGACAGCAAAGGAAGAGGAAAACCACAGCAATGGTACTTAGAAAAGAATATACAAAGCAGGTGATACACAATGCAATTTGCTCACCACCCGGAACCTGATGCCCAGTCAGTACTGAGCAGCAACTCAGCCAGCTCCCTCCCTATATACTGAGCATGACATCATGGTATGGAATACCCCTTTGGCTAGTTTGGGTCAGCTGTCCTGGCTGTGTCCCCTTCCAGCTGCTTGTGAAAATTAGCTCTATCCCAGCTGAAAACCAGGACAAGGGGTCTACTTTCTCTTTAGTCCCTTCACACAAATTGCCCACTGGCAGCACCAAGTTGCCACCAGGGATGGCAGGTGAAAAAGTAGCTTTGTTGTTACAGCTTCTAGAAACATGATTTTGTTTTCCTTTTTTTTTCTCTGACATGAACGTAGAAGTGTTAACACTAGGGGGTTTCGCCTAATAAAGCTTTAAAACCGACATTAATCTGTTAGTGTGCACTGATTTTCTTGTCTGTTTTACTAGTATCATAAAATAATCATTTCAGGATAGTGTTCTGCAGAGAATGCACTCAACAAAAAACCAAAACAAACCCAAACAAACCCCCCCCCTCCAAACATTCACAATGAAACAAACCAACAAAAAACCCCTTAATTCAGATGATCTATTAGTTATCTATATTATCTATAACTCCATAAAATTAAGTTAAATTAGAAGATATTTTGATACCCAGAATACAATTCTCGTTTGTGTCTAGAGTGAATTTTGTTGGATTATAGATGGCTTGCAGTAGTCATTGTCATTGGGTCCAAAGCATCACTGAACATATTGACTGAAGGTGGGAAATACGTTTTTTTCTGAAGCTTCCTCTCACATCTTTTTGTTGAGGATATAGTTGTCTGTTTTGGTAGTAGGTGTATCAGGATGAAATTACGAGGTCTGTCTTTCTCTTGTCTTTGTGAATTTATTTCTGTGTACATATTGAGGTTACTTAAACATTTTATCCATACATTTCATGTCCTGTCAGTTGTCTTTAGAAGGTAAAGTCCTAATACAAGCATCTGTGAAATTCACTTGATACATGGTTCTATGTTCTAGCTATCTGATATGGTGATTGAGACTGTGTGGCTCCCAGAAACCTGATTGTTTTTCTTCACTGATAAATATGCAGTAATGTTCCACCTGTGCTACAGACTTTTGTTTCCTTCCTCCTCATCAGCCCCACAGTTGGGAGCAGTTACACACTTCCTGTCTTTTGATTTAAATGGTTTGGAAAGTATCTTAGGACTTTTTGGGTAGCCAAAATGTCTTCCCAGTTTTTTTCAGCATCAATGTACAGGAATTAATGAATAAAGATTCGCAAAGTAAAGCTAAAGTGATGATAGGAGAAGAGAGATTCTGAAGCTGGAACAAACCTTTTGAGGAGGCAGGTGCTAAAGGTAGTTCAGAAAGAAAGTGAATTTGTCATAAGTGCTCGATTTTGTTTCCCAGGCAAGAAACTACTAAAATGAAACTCAACTGATACCCATTTACAGAACGCAAGTGAACTGCAGTGATTTATGCATGTTTTCAGATATGATCTATAAAAGTTGTTTATTCTGCTTAGCCATGTAAGGGCAACAAAAGCTTCAAAATATTCTTGTTTTGCAGGTAACCTATATTTCCCAATAATATTTAATCCACTTTGTTTTACTGCTTCAGTCAACTTCAAGGGCTAATAGCACTTGATATACAGTATTTTTATGCTTGTTTTTGTCAAGTGGAAGAGGACTGACTGAAACTGATCTTGTGGTATGCTTGTTTTTTACCAGTCCATTCTAGTTTTCACTGAGCATTGTTCTTATCTAGATGGAAACAAAGATAGTTAGATCACAATGATCGTGTTCGTTCTTGTTTTTACATTGTGAAACACTTGGAGCTCGATATAGCAGTTACAGAAAGATTGGTCCATAACTGACGTTAAAATGAGGAAAAAGTGATCTTTGCAAAGAGCTTTTATTAAAATTGGTATGAAAATTTTTTACAACATGTCACTTTCCTTTGCAGGTAGGATGTGTTTAGGTTTTATTTCAAAAACTGGTTTTGTGGCACATAAAATTCCACTAGACGTTATGTTTTTGATAAAGATTTGTGAAACACGCTTTGCCAGTACCTGCCAATTAACGTACTTTTTCAGTAAATTAAGAAACCAGTTGATGTGTTCAGATGTGAGTATGGTTGAGATCATCCTCTTTTTAGCCAAACAGAACAAATCCTTGCTCTAAATTTCTCCTGGTTTTTAGTAGGATGAAGCATGCATTCATCATATCTATCAGACTTTGTGGGTCTGATAACCTTTGTGGAATTGAAGCCTTGCTGTCCAACTACTTTGGTTTCAGTAGTTGTCTTGATTATAACATAATTCTTATTTCTAGTTGGAAAACCTCGTAATTAAAACAAATTTTATTGTGTTAGCTTGCCAGTTTTCTTTGTTGATTAGGTGTTCTTTTTGCAGTATTTTATTGCAGTTGATTCTCTGGAGATCATGCATCAAGGTTAATTTATGTACAAATACACATATATGTATATATAATTTTTTTTCAAGTTGAAATAGTTTGCTCTTAGTAAACTTTTCTCTATGCTTAATTTTTGCTTTGTTTCTGGAAGTACTTCTAGCCATACATGTGCTAGAGAAAAGAGGAAGGCTCTTAAAGACAAATTACATTTAAAATATGTAAGAACCTTTATTTGAAAAATATTTTCTTATAGTTTGTACACTGATCATGAGCATCACACAATACTGTCATGAATAGGATAAAATACAGATGCTTTAGCTTTGGAGTTGTCATCTGTTAGGATCTATGGCTGGTATGAGCTGGGCTGTGATATCCTATAATACAGCTTTGTTTTACTCAATTGTTCTGTCAGACAGTACATGGTATAAACCAAGAAAGAGGTTTAGTGGTTTGAGCAGAGCTGGAGTGTGGGAAATAAGAATTAATTTCTACTGTCCTGCATTATACATGATTGTGCTGAGAGCTCTGGAGATTAGCCATATTAATTTACGCTTTTATTGTTCAAACTTGCAGAACATTTTGCCCTCAACAATTCCTGGTTTAGTTTCCTGTCTTTCCTCACAAAAGGGAATACTTTCTGTGCTCATAGCCTAGTCTACACTGCAGTGAAAAATTGTTACGTATTTTCAATACTACATGTATAGCCTATGTCCGTAAGAACAAGACACTAGCATATGATAGCTCTTATAAACTCCAGCATATTGACCATCAAAAAGAGCCTCTGCTAGTTGAGCTGCTAAAATTAATAGCAGTCTGGATGAAACTTATGCATCTCTGGTATTGCTGTCTTGTCTGTTTTCTACAGTAATGTTGTCATTCCCATTTTCTTTGAAGCTTCCTTGAACCATCCCCCTCTCACAAATAGTTCCATATGTAGTCTGAAACACTGGCCGAAATGCCCAGAGGCAAGTCAATAAGCAGCTCAGCTGCACAGCTACTAATCCAGCAGACCTGATGCTGCATTGCTTTCATTTTCTCTGCCCCACAAACCAGCACCCAGGTAATAGCAAACTTGTAGAAGTGGAGCAGCAAGAAATAGAAGTAAATGTAATAGACTCGTAAGATGGAGAATGAAATTTGAAATTTCCTCTTGCTCCTGAAGAAGAGTAAAATAGGTAAAGAAAAAAAGGCAAACCAAAACTTTGCTGGTATCTGCTGATCCCATGCCTTGTATAATTTCCCTCCCAATAGAGGGTTTTTTTTAATGTTTTGTTTGAAAGCCTGTTAATCTCTAGAAATGTATTTCACCACTGTAGTTGATACACAAATATCTTAACTTATATGAAAGTTTTCCACAACTTATATCTGAGCCTCTGGGCCTTTTTTCCCTTCTTGTTCTGAAATGAATCTATCTGAATACACAGACATTCTGTAAATGTTTTTCCTCACTAAATATCAACAACTTGGAAGTCTTTTAGCACAGATAGGATAGGCTTATTAAGGCATAGGATCAGAATATGAAAGTACTCTGCAATGGGAATGGAAGAGCTGTTCTTCTATTTAGGCATTCTTTCTCACTGAACAGATGTAAGGTAAGGAGTTTATTTTCAATAGAAGGCTTTGTGTGCCTGTTCCTTTTTGACTTTATAACACTCCCCACCGCCCAAAAATAAAAATCTTGAATTAATATCTAGTCTGGAAGATGGGATGACTTCGTGAGCTCTATTGGTACAAGAATGGAGAGCTGGTGTTCTTGAGTGCAGGAATTCTTTTCATCCTGGTTTCCTAGGGAAACAAGGGTATGGTAACATACAAAGTGTATGCGAATTTCTCTTCTGATTTCTGTTACTGTCTAGTGTCAACCAGACTTAGAGAGGTGGAGATCTTGGAGGTAAATTCCATAAAACTAGGCAGCTATGTAGAAGATGAGCACCCCAGAAGAGCATGGCCTTTAAGGGAAAATATGCAGCTCGAGCTATCAGTAATAGAAAAACCCTTGCAGCTATGAAGTCTGCTTTGGGAAAGGTTTTATTTGGAACTGGCACATTTTAGGCCAAAGAAATTCAGGTATAACATGATCAAATGATAGTGACAAAATTCACTATAGATTGAAGAAACGGGATATGTGAAAGGAACAACAGCCTTCTCATAATTAGTGATGGCCTGTCAGCTAGCTGCAATCACTTGGAAAAGAGTTCTTAGAGCTGTAATAGTTATGTGAAAATAGAAGTTTCATGGTCAGTTGTGGTCAAAAAAAGTAATATAAAGAATTTTTAGAAAAGAGGTAGAGAACAAAATGGAACTATGCCGCTGCATAGATCTGTTGTATGTCTGCACCCTGAAAACAGTTCATAGTTAGGGTTCTCCCATCTTAAAAAGGTTTCAAGAGAAGCATGGTTAAACATGAACACTCTTCATCTTGAAGATGAATGATTGGGGGTAAGATGAGGAGCAAGAATATAATGTGGAACTATAAAATAAGAAGGTCATGAAGAAAGTGAATGGAAATGACTGTACGTTGTTTGATACAATTTCATTTGATGTTCCCCAGGACTTGTATTATTGGGAATCTGGTCTAAAAAAATAAAAAAGGAGGTAATCTTTTCCCAGAACTAGTGGGTAATCTGTGGGACTCGCTGTTTCAGCATTTTGTGTGGGTGAAGGGTCTTTATTGGCATAAAGGGTGAATGAAGAAATCCAGAGAAGGAAAATCTGTCTGAGATGAATGCAAAGGTATAACCGAACGCTTAGGAAGTTCCTGAATTGCAGACTTCTGGAGCCGGAGACTACTTTGGGGAAGTGGTGCCCTATGCTTGCTGTGTCTGTGTGTGGGAGTTCCTAACGAAACAGCTGTGCACCTTTGTCAGAGACAGAATAGAGGAGCAGAAAGCCATTCAGTCAGACCTGGTGCAGTCACAGTGATACAACTTAAGGACTCAGGTTTGCAGGAGACCTTCGTATTATAATGCCTTGTGGAATATACTTGTGAGATCATCAGTGTTTTTTTAAATGCATCTTAATTTCACTGGCCACCAAACACTTCAGTGAGAAAATATTGACTGTGATGCATGGATAATTCACTTTCCTGAAGTCCCACAAGATACTCTCTCAAATGGTGGCTACACAACATTCTTCATTTTTATTCATTAAAGTTTTAGGTTATCACAACCTCTTATCTTTTCAACCTGTGTAGACAATTAAAAGCTAAAAAGGGATGTAAATTCAGTTTAAAAAATGTGGATAGAAAACATGTAGTTTGCAATGTTTGTTCCCACAGTCGGAATACCTGAACAAGCTATTGTGGTTTTTCTAGTGCACATCCCATGTGCCTCAGCCCTGACCTGAAGAAAAGTTCAGGCTCTGGGTCAAACAGAGCTGAAGACACATGCATAAATCAATGACTTGTTTTAGTGCCATGTTAAAACAACACGAGTGGCTGGCTTTTCTGACCCCTCCTCCCTTTCATTTAATGTGCTTCTTTGGCTCTTCTTTAAAGAGGGCTCTGTAGAGTAATTTCAGCTCTTATCAGCTTGCTGACAGCTATATGAGCCTTTCTGCTGGCTCCAGGCAATCACTGCCAGAGTGTGAAACATCCCATTCTTACAGCGAAAGGGTCCTGGACAGAGTTAAAGCAAATGGGTGGTGGAGTTTTCCTGTGGGTGGTGCAGCTCACATAAAAGAGTTGGGATTTAGTTCTTGTTAGACAAATGAACAAAACTTCATTTTGATATCTGGACGCTGGAAGCTCTTTGACCATAGTTAGATTTTTACAAGTTCTTTTAATGAGAATATTCAACTTCCAGCTGCAGTTCTTTCCCTGACAGGGGACTGCTTCTGTCTCAGGGTTCTTTAGAGTCATCATTATCAAATTTAAATGAACTTTCATCTGCCTGCCATTTGTAGCATTTTAAGGAGTGCAACTGGAGAGGCTAACCCTGCTTTAATCCTCCCAGAGTGCTTCAGTGGAGCTCCGGGTCCCCCATAAATGTCAGGCCTGGACAATTTGCCATCTTATCAGATGCAGTGAAGTTAGTTCCAGCCCTCTCACCCCTCCCCCAGAGGAAAGATTTGTTGCTGCAAACAGCAAAGGGAAGAGAAAACTTTTTCCTGGCTTATTGCCAGGATCACCAGGGGAGTTGTAGAATCCTTGGCATTTATACATGAGACTTTCATTGCTCCCCCCCTCCCCTCTTCACTGGTTGCGGAGAGTATCCTTATCCTAGATATTTTTTTTTTCCTGTTGTCTGTCTTGCCCTGAAAGAAGAAAACTGTTTTTATGCTTGTTGTATTGCAGAGTGGTCTTTGTGGCCTATCTGAGAAAGAGCTCAGAAATTTGAGAGCGATCAGTACCTCAGTTTTTATAGGATGCAGTGCTGCCTTTGCATCTAGGTTTGCAGCCTCTAAACAACAAAAGGTTAAACTTCAACTGTAAGAGGGAAATTATGCTATTTTAAGACAATACTGGTTTTGGGGGGTTTAAGATTACATTCTAAGAGTCTGTATTTTAAGTCTATGTAGTTGCAAAGTGGACTTTTGATACACCCTTTGCACATTGCTATACACAGCTTGGATAGACTATAGATAAACCCAGATGATCCAAAAATTGGAAAGGCATGTACTTCTTTTAGAAAGAATATTTGAAAATATTTTGTCATGCACATGAAGTAGTTAGCTGCAGATAAATGGATGATTAAGCATCTCTCCTGGTGTTCCACTCATTCTTTGTTACTCTGTGCTCTCCCTTTGCTGCTGCTTAGTCTGTACCACATCACATTTATTTATCAATTCACTTGCTCCACCTAGCCCTTCATTATTGATAGTGTTAAAACTTTAGCATTTACCTATATATTATAAATACACTGCATTGCTGTAGTAATTTGCTTGTGAGTATATTAAATACTAGTAGTAAATACACTTTGGTCTTGGATCCATTTTACTAATGAGTGGACAGAGGCATAAATTACACAAGGTCAAGTCATAATATTAGTAATGGAATTTAGAAGCCCTAGGTCCTGTTTTAATGACTAAATCAAGTGTATCTTACAGCATAGTAGGAATGTTTGGCTTTTAAGTCACAAAGGGGTTTTTTACGTATTCTGTAGAAACAAACTGCGGCCAGATAATCTTTAGATGCATTTCCTTTAATATTTGTCTGTAAATTATGCAGATATATCTAACAGTTTCTTAGACGCCTGTTTTGAGGAAAATTCTGTATCTTTGTTTCAAATGGAAAAGTGGGCCGTGCTAGGGATATACTGTAATGCCCTTTGGCTTGCAAGTGGTGTAACTTGTATGTGGGGGTTGGTGCCTACCTTTCCCCTCTGCTCCTCTTTTTTCTTTTTTTCTTTCTTTTTACTTTTTCCATTAGATGACAGTTTTGAATGCACTTTAGAAATGAAAATGGCACCTGGCATTAGTTGTCTTTGAATGCATATTCTATCCTGGTGGCTTAAATCTCTGTAGACCCTCTGGAGACGAGGATTATAGAGAGTGTCCATATTCCAGGATACTAATGTCTACCATAAAATGCTTCCCAACAGTGTAGCACAAAAAAGCAAAAAATATCAATGGTGCCTGTTGAGGCATTGGGGAAAAACTTTCCCGATTTGAATCTGGTGATTAGGTTAAGCCTGAGCATGAATGCAACATGCATTAACCAACTGTCTCAAATGCTTCAGTAAGCTAGCAGCACCAAACCCTGGACTCTTCCCCTCACCACTTGTTTTGTTTCTGATCTGTTGCTACCTGTGTTTAGTAGCCAGTGCTCCAAGAAATCTCCTGAGGCATGAGTTCCATCTATTCCATAGGCTGTGTTATATATGTATCAAGGGGAGGGGGCAAACAGCTCCTTCCTCTGGATTTTTTTTTATTGTTCAGGTGAAGCCAAAGTTTAATAAAGAATAACTGCAAACACTAGTTGGTGTACTTGCCATCTTTTTTGGGGATAGCAAGGACTTCTGTATTTAGCTTTAATGTTTGTCATTGAGATTACTTCTCTTTTTTACAAAATTTGGCTTCATACTGTAAAGAATATTCCTCTTCAGCATGCTATTACAGATGTAATAAGAAATAAATAACTCTCGTTGATGTCTATCAGTTATTTTTTCCATGTAAAATTATTTTCAACCCTGTTCCTTTGCACTGTGACCATCACATAGTATTATTACAACCAGTAATTATTAATCACCTTATCTATTTCATCAGACATCCATACAGCCATGCACAGTTTGAATCATGAAGGATAAAGTATTTTTACATAGTTTGAGCTAACATTGGTTATTTTTAAGGTGCAGAGGAAAAAAGCAGCACCATGTCCTAAACTGATTTTTTCCCATAGATACAGAAAAAAACCCATGACTGCCAGTCCTTCAGCTTTTATCCTTTTAAAATCAGTAAGACATGTCTGTATTTAAGCAATGCTGGCAGTAATGTCTGTGGTGAAAGTTGTCCAAGGTTGAGAACTGTGTGTATGGGAATATGTGTATGTTTATGCTTATATAAAATAGAACTATATAGCTTACAGGAAATTGAGCAAAACATATCTTCATCAAAAGGGCAAGTTCTTCCTGGTATAGAGCTTAAGCTCTGAAATTGAGGTATGTGCTGATTTTTGACTGCTATAATATGGTGGTAACCTTACCTAGATTTTTTTTTTTCTTGCTTGAAAAAGCTGTCCTTTCATGTGTGTGATTGGCACTAGGTTTGCTTTGTGTTTAACTTCTCTAATCAAGGGAATTTAAACTTCTATTCTCCCAGCATTAGTACAGCAGTCATGGGAAATCTCAAACAAGACGGATCTTGTTGCAGCAGTTGACACAACTAAAAGCAGTTGTGCTTTTATTTATTTATTTTTGAAGCTGGATGCTGATTAAAAGTTTCCAAGCATCCTTTAGCCATGTTATAAAGCCAACTAGCAGAGAGCAGGGCAGCTGCTGAGGATGGGAGATGCTAGTGGACATAGGACAAGATCGCAGTGGGAAGCATCAGTGTGTGTAACTCAGAAAGCTGGGAAAGGTGTAAACAGATCCCCAATTTATCTGTAGAGTGGGCTCTCCAAACACTGTTTTATTGGCCAGTGGCTCCTGCTTTACTAACCTCTAACCTCTGCAATACTCGGAGGTGCTGCCCACCAGCCAGCCTTGTCTTTGAACCTCCCTTGGCTCCTGCCACCTCAAAGGCTTGCAGTCAGATTCCTGTGTTTTGCTTGGGACCTCACCTCTCAGCAGGATGCCTGCAGCAGGGAAAACCGATCTACCCTGAGAACATAGACATATTTGAAGGCAATACCCCTGGGACTAGAAACCTATTGCTTTCAGTTTCAGGAGCTGTCCATCATTTGTCAAGAAATGTGGCTAAAATGTCCCCCCCCACCTCCCCAACTTGTGGTCATACACTAGTTGAATGTTCCCTGCAATTACATACACATATTTGTTTTCTATTATTTTCTAGACTGCTGTTGAACTAATGATAGCTTAAGTCTAGCTCACTGTAGGTCTGGTTTATGTTGTTAACAGGGAGCATGCAAAGGACAAACTTATAAAAAGGATGGTACAGGTCCAAGTAATTTTGACTGCTCCTCAGGTTAGGTGTGCCTGCCCCTTCACAGTTACAGCTTGGTGAAACTGGAGTAATTAGGGAGCCCTGGAAACTGGAGGGAAGAGAGTGGGCTATTTTTTGTGTCTTTACATCATTATCAATGATGATTATGGAGATATGACTATCTGGAAGTCAGAGTAGGATCTATATTACTGTCTTACAGCTGTATTGTTTCTGTGGTGTCAACACATGCTGTTTGCCTGTAAATAGGAAGACAGAACTGAAAGCTCTTTGGGAGCAAAGGGAATTCAGTAAATGGTGGCCATTTTTACATTACATGTTTTTAAAGCTCTAAGTGCTTTATGAAACTTTGCTTTTTTTGTCACCCTGCTGCTTTCTTTGCTGGCTCTGTCTCCGGGATGCTTTGCGACAGTATTCCCAGCCACAGCCGAGAATGGAGTGGTTCCTTGCTGCTCGTAGTGCTGATACCTATTTGTTGGCTCCATAACTGAAATGTAGTTTGGCAGTGGATTTGTAGGGTACCAGGGCAGTAATTCAGGTTTCCCAGCTGGTGCAATGTTGCCTTCTGGAGCAGAGTTGTGAAGTTGACGTACTCGTTAATCAAAGAAGCAATTCTGAGGTGCAGAAATATGTGGAGGGAGGGGAGAATGCCAGTGCTAAGTGGTATTTTTGTCTATTCAAGTCTTGTGTTCTTGCTATTTTT
Organism: Balearica regulorum gibbericeps; assembly: GCF_011004875.1. NCBI lineage: Eukaryota > Metazoa > Chordata > Aves > Gruiformes > Gruidae > Balearica > Balearica regulorum. The sequence goes on along the minus strand of NC_046188.1, from coordinate 45,870,382 downwards.
AAAACTAAGTTACTATCACTAGGACAAGAAATAGCAGAAATCTCTATTTTAGGAGTCAAGATAATGCAGGATTTCAAAACCATATAAACTGTTACCATTTCATGAGAGAGAATGAGAACTATTTTATTAAAAATAGCTTCTTCTGCATCATATATTTAAGCCAGATTTTAAACAGAACAACGTTCTTGTTCATAACACAAGATGAAAACCTTAAAAAAAACAAACTCAAATGATAACAAAAAGACACCTCAAAACAAACAAACCCCCAAAACCCTCCACAAATCACCTAAAAGTGTGGAAGCAAGACTCAAAATGTTAACTTGAACAGGTATGTTTTAAAGACCCATTCTCCTATGTTATGTATAGATTGCTATAATTAATATAAATTATTCTTTTCAAAACACCAAAGAGGAGAATCTGAGGAAGATTACAGTGCAAGAAGCTTAAGATTAATATCTGAGCTTGCACTAACATTTTCCTTTACCCTTAGCTCTTATGAGTCAGCATTTGTCAAGTAGTTTACAGCAATAAAACTGAGAGCCAGGAGAAGTGAGTTACTCCCAAGTGGCTGGTATCTGAAGGGTAAGACTAGCATTTTGAACTCTGACCTCTGTCCTCATACGAATCGGCAGCTTGAAAAAGGGAAAAAAAAAAAAAAAAGAAATTTGGGTTGTGGAAAGATTTAGTTTTCACTCTCTGTTGTATCTGAAGTGGGCAAATGTGCTTGTTTCATGGCTGAAATTACTACAGTGGAGAATATTGAGCCAGGTGATTAAATCTACCTACTGCTTTACTTTTGAAGAGGTATTTTTTGAAGCTGATTTACAATAAAAACCAGCACCATAAAATGTCTGTCTAGAATCTCTTTCTTAAAATGTAGGACTGTAATGATAAAAATTATTGTTTTGCTTGCTCATCCTTCAGAAGTGCCTTGTAGTTAGGGAATATTCCTCTATAGGCTACTCATATAATTTGTATAAGTTAAATAGATGAATAGTTACTTGGGAATCATGCATGGCTCAGAAACAAGAGTTGAAAGATGGAATGAAAATTCACAAACAATATTAAAAGAATGTTGTCCTGTTCCATTAGAAGCAAACCTTAGCTAAACTGGAAAAAACTGTATGGGCCCTGCACTGTTCTACTGCTCATTCTTCTTTTTCTCTTCTGGAGAAAGTTTTGGGTTGAGCTTTGGGAAAACTCAATGTTGAATTATGGGTTTGGTGGTGGTTGTTGTTTTTATTATGAATTATTAAGTCTTTATCTGAAGTGATCAGATACCCCCAAAAGTGCAACGCCTTGCTACCCCCATTTTTTAGCCTTACAAGTGGCACGCTGATGTTATGAGTAGTCTTTAGACAACGCCTATACTACCTTTCTTGGATAGGTCCTTGTTGACAAATAGACACAACACAACCAGCTTTGGTCAAATTTGAAAGATGCTTTTAAGCAGATCTTCTATAAAATGTGAAAATAATTCAGAAAGCTTTTCAGTTTTAGGCAAGTTAGCATGTTTTTACCAGTATTGCGTTGATTGAATGGATTAACTCTTAAAATTTCTACGTAGTAGTCTGTATATGGGGACAAGAATCTTAATTTTTACTTTCAGGTTGCGATTTCTAAAGAGGTTACGTCCTGTTTTGGGTAATTGTACTGGCACCCCAAAAGTGAGCCAGCTTTTCAGAGCATGGCTCTTATATTCTTCCGTAGTCTGAAACACATGAATTATTTTTCAAAAATGTACCCTACATTCTTGGTTTTTCTCATTTCAAATCTTTGTACCTCTCTGGGAAAATGAGAGGGCCCTGAGATCATTTTTGAAGATGGGGCTTTAAGATGAAGAAGGATTGTGACCCATAGCTGGTCACTTACTCTATCCTCTCATGCTTCCTTAATGAGAGGAGAATGGATTGTTCAGGAGGTATTTTAAGGTACCAGAGCTCTAAATTTCTCTCTGAATGACTCTTCCCCCCCCCCCCCCCCCCCCCCCCCCCCCCCCGCACTAATTACAGAGAAAAGATCAAGCCAGCCAGCTTTAGATGTGAATTTGGTTGTGTGATAATGCTAAGGGTCCTAAACCAAATAAGTGCTTTTTTTTTTTAACCCAAATTCTTACCACTTTTCTGAAACAACAAATTACTGTCTAATTCTTCCTAGTATAAAATCTTCTGAGAGTTTCTCGTAGCCTGTGTAAAGAAACATAGATGGCACTGGTTTTGGCTGATCCAGCTGGTATCATCTTTGCTGAAGAACTGCATACTGAAAGTGGTACGTGTGATCAACAAGGAAGTTGTTGAACAGGGAACCAGCTGTAGACTGTCCAGAAGGAGGGGGCAGATTACAATTCATAGGCAGAAAAAAGTGGGAATTTGGGGTTATAGGGTCTTCAGTCTGAACCCAAAACTTGTCTTGGGAAACTTCTCATAAAATGCTTGTTCCTCTCTCTTCAGTCCCTTTGTACATTGCTGGGGGGGTTGGAGGAGTGAAGAAGGGGGCTTGAGAGCTCAAGCTTGCTACCTGATTATTATATATCATCAGCTATCCTCATATGCATCTTTAGGATGGGGCACATATATAATAATTCAGTTTATCTTGAACCTCAGTAGCCTATCTAATCCTACTGCACCATGGAAAGAGGTTATGGAGGGGTAGTTACTTGTGACCAAGTACAGTAGCTTACTTGATGAGCAATAACTTGTTAGATTTAACATTTGATTATATTACAGTATCACGTGTAACTTAAGAGCCTGAGGTCTTAGTGGACAAACTTCCATGCCCAGAGCTGTAGACACACAGCAGAGCTGTAGGTATTTCTTGTAATATCTTTTCTATTTCTGCTAAAGGTACGCATTTTAGCAAAGAGTTGCCACAGTCAGTTACTTTGGTAGCATTGGTTAGCTAAATATGTTTTATTAGTTTAAGGTTTCTTATTACAAATAATGAGAGGATAAAGTGGTGGGGTTTTTTCTGTTCTTCTATCCACCCCAAAATTAGAAAGGTCTAGAATGCTTAAGTCTCACAATATCTCTGTGAGGTGAATATTACACATATTGCCAAGAGGCTGAAGTAGAAGCAAGAACTCAAATGAATATCAAGCATTTATCTGTACATAAGTAACAGAACCAGAATTAAAAGTAAGATAACTAAGCTTCCAGGCCAGTGCTTGGTGCAGCAACTAGGCCATGCTCTTTGCTTTGGCCAGACTTCCCTAACTCAGCTGGTCAGGGAATAAAAACCAGGAACACCAAGTGCTGTTGAGAAGGGGAAAGCATTTGAGTCACCCCAGCCAGTGTGAAAATAGTTGTATTTCAAAGCCTTGTAAACCTTTTCAAGGCATTTTGGAAACACTGAACTCCTGCAGTGGGGCAAAATCTTATAGCATCATGGCGCCTGACCTAAAAGCTGAGAGAAGTGGTGGTTTATGGGCAGTTAACTTTTACTGCTCTTTTGAGAATCTTGTTTTTTCCCCTTTTGCTAACTTTACCAACTCCACCAAATCATGGGCTGTGAAAAGACAGAAGGCTAGAAAGTTCCTTTCATGGACTGTGTTTCCCCTTGATCTAAATGTTACAGAAGTATTCCTTTCCTTCCCTCATGCCCAGTGTTTTTCTTTTCACAAACTAATCAAAAGATTTACATTGATCTGTCTTGCACTCTACACTGGAGCACCATTAGTGGCATTAACACTAGAACTTATAAACACTATATGAATGGACTTTGTAACCTGATGCTATGCTGGCTTGTAAAGAGCTTATAAAGAGATGCGAGGCCCCCAAGTGTGTTTATTTCTAAGGAAAATAACACCTTACCTAAATAAATGTTACTTTCTGTGAGTAGGCTACCCTATTGCTGTGGGCCACCGCATGTTGTCTCCTATGAAAATAACTGCAAATGCTTCCGTCCCAAGCTCTTGCCTGTACTGGTATGTGTTAAATATTGTCAGTTTAGTTTCTTCATAGACCCTCTGAACAAAATCCTGGAACGGACAAGTGAAATTGAACTTTTGGTTTGAATGCTTGCTTACTTGGTTGAAGGAACACAAAATTTCCTGTACCATCTACAGTTTCAAGGAAGAAAACTAAACAAAGTTTCTAACCTTTTTCTTCTGTCTTACAGATATTGCTAGAGTTCCTCTAAGTGGACGTATGTATTTGTAGAGATAAATTAATACCTCTGCATTATATTAAGCAATTTTAGTCTTCACAGAAAGTGGTGGGTTTTCATGGCCAATCTAGTGAGGATGCAGCAGTTGGAAGTGGGGAGGAAGGAAGGGAAACCATTTAGAACTACTTACTGGCATGCTCATGTTTGTGGCCTTGGTCTGCGGAGCTCACCACTTGGAGAGAGGGGAGAGTTTGGCTTCCATGGTGAAGCTGTCTTAGGCTTTATAAAGTTTTCTGCAGAAATTGAATTTAAGTGAATTAATTTTGTGGGAAATCTATTGTATTATAAGAGATTCTAGTCACTTCCAACCCATTGGACAACGAATAATATCATGTACTTCTCATTCTCAGTCAAGTCATTCAGTACTCTACGTTTGACTTTTCCACACATTGGTAAAACCATTATAAAGTCTAATGATGTTCTGTCTTTCATCTTGTAGCTGTTCTAGATTTTCTATTTATCTAGCAATTTAGAAGGGGAAAAGAAGCTGTGTTTCTTAAATACCTGTTTGCAATTCCTGGTAAGCTATACACCCAGAACAAGATCCCATAGGTTAACATATGTTCATCTGTGTCGTCCTGGCAGTTGTACAAAGTACGTTTGATCTCTATTTACGATTTAGATTGCCTGTGACCTAAGCAGTATTTAGGTGTATACAAAGTTAGCATTCTCTACAAGTCTGTGGTCCACATAGTGTGTTTCCTTAGAAGATTCTGAAACCTCATCAAGCAGACTACTACAGTACCACAAGTTAATTTCAGTTCAAGTCAAAAGGAATGGTAGCCTGATGATATGATAGTTGTAGACTGTGTATAATCAATGCTATGTGGAAGACAAGAGCTATAATTATGGATCATTTATTTCAAGATACTGAAAGGCTTTCAGATAGCTCTAATTAGTATGTTACAATTGCAATACCTTACAAACATTACCCAGTGTATTAAAGCTACTCTTGAGTATATAGCCATTAGTCTTCTGAATTCATAGATATGGAAAAGAGAAATGGACAGCTTGGAAAAGCTATGTAAGAACACTGAGAAAGTTGGCATAGGAGTCAGGAACAGATCTTTCTCTTTTTTCTTTTTTTTTTTCTTTTCTTTTGTGTTATTGTTTCTCTCTCCTGTATCCCAAACGTGTTCATGGTATTTTTATCCCCCCCCTAGGTATTTGTTACATTCCAGCATAAGCTTTTCAACCACACCAAGTAGAGCAGAAAATACATTTCAAATGGAATCAACATACATCTTCCCAATAGAAAATTTTCCCAAAATGTTTAGTAACTTAGCATGCTGAGCAGCAGACACTGGCAAGCCATGTTAATCAGTTCTGCTTTATAAAAGCAAATAAGGTGGGAAGGAAGTAATGAGACCCTTAAACATCTGTTTGGAGACTTCGAATCCCCTTAGAAGGTTTTGAGTTCTGCCTTAAAGAAATACAACTCCAAAAAATTACAACCAACTGTGGGAACATTTTCTAGCTCATTACAAAAAATTAATTACATAAATATTAGTCTATAAAAAGTAAATCCCCTCTGCCCTCTTCTCCAGTTTTGCTTCTGGTATAAAGGTGTAATCTTGCCTGACATTGCAAGAATTCTTTCAGCAAAGAGAAGCTAGATCAGATCCATCCTAGTTTTGCCAAAGGAGGAAAACCAGCTTTGATTCTTACAAAGCTAGATAATCATAGATATTACAGTATTAATAAACAATCATAGAGTTAGAACAGTGTAGGAATGCTGTCATTTAATAGCAATGAAATACACAGTCCTGTGTGTATTTCACGCAATTAATAGCTACTTAATTGCTTTATAAAGTTAAAAGGCTACATAAAATAATTTCTCCTTCCTACTTCATGCTGCTTATAGCAGTGGTTCTAAACGGTTGTCTAACGTGAAAATGAAATTTGAAATCTGTGTTCTTACTTTTGTTTATTTAGGATACTTTAATAGAGAGGTTCACTGTTCTGGTCAATTTTAATTCTTAATCTACTTCTGATTTTCTTTTTAAATCAGTTGCTGAGTTCTAGATAATACATTTTTCTTAAGAAATGGGGCATAGGGAAAGGAATACTTAAGCCTTTGCTTAGCATGTGGTGTTTGCTTTATTTAGTGTCTTTTGGTATTTTAGGAAGGCAGACATTATTTATTCTTACCTTTTATATAATTCTTCTGCTTTTACAGTTGGACATAATGTTCATTTTGTTCAAAGTTTTTGGTAATCGGCCTGTTACCCAGCTGTTAAGTCCTACCAGGGAGAGAAATAAGGAGAGGGAAGTGATTTCATTCTAGACTGAAATTGCTTTGCACACTCTGTGGATGATAAGCTCCAGAGGAGTGTAATTTTTGGACATACTCATCAGTCTCAATAAAATTTTGAAATACTCTGAAGTAGTAAGGCTTATGGTTGTTAACATTTTCTTACAATAAAACTAGTGCTCCTGAGAACACTTGGCTCTTTCCTAGTTGCTTTTTAAGTTGTAACACGGATTTTTTCATCTTAAATATTTAACAGAACTATTCTGAAGAACCTGCTTTACAAACTACCCACAGAGTAGAGTTTTAGGGCCAGCATTTTGGCAACAGGTCTTTAGTTCTGAATCCTATAGTTTACACTCAAAGTAAGGTACAGGGTAGCATATGCGTGAGTATGTGCAAGCTCACTTGTGAGTTCGCGTTTTCCCTACTTGTAATCTTCCCTGTACACTGTTATTTAGCCTAGGAATGCTCCAGCACAAAGTGTACATCTAGGAATCACTCTTTGACTTCTATTAAAAAGTAATGACCTGCAGAGTAAGACAAACTGGCAACTTGTTAACAACAGTTAAATGAGAGGGTTTTTTTTGGTTCATGTTAAAGTCTGTACCTCCAAAAGCTTGGTATTCCTTCAGGAACTGAATATTCTAAAGAATATTATTTAATATTCTCATAGCACGTGATCAGAACCAGCCTGTCTGTAGAGCCTTTTTGATATTTAAGGAATCCATAGCAAGAGTAAAATAGCACTTGCCCAAATTTGTATGTTGTCTTCAGCTGTTGTATTCTGGCCATGAAAGCTTCTTAAGTTTCCAATTATAAAAAAAAAAGTCTTTTGTTTTAGCTGTTCTACAGCCTAGATGCAAACGCATACTCTTATAGTTGATACTGAACCACAGGGAGACTGCAAAGTAAATTACCTTCTGTACACTTCAAGGTGCTGGAGTTTCCTGAAGAAAAATTAGGTTGAAAAAATTCACATCTCTTGGGCCAAAACACTTGAACTACGTTTGTTGGCAAAGCGTGTTTCCTTCTGGGTTGGATGGGGTTCTGCAGGATCAGTTGATGGATCTAGGCTTTTAAAAAGTATGTTTATGTGTCTAACAGAACCAGGTAAGTCAGCATTTTCATTTCCAAACCCCTGCTTTTCTTCCAGCATTTCTGTCTTGCATAGAAACTGGGACAAGATTAAAATTTGCCATATAGGACCGTAGCTTGAAAACAACTCATCTGTGAAATTCAGTGCATCAGTGTGCAAGAAAATCACATGCTTCATTTGAGCAGTTTTACACTGCCCATGTTGTAAATTAGGCTGGATTAATGATTCTAACAAATTGGCGTGTGCATGTACTTTTGTGTAAAAATCTTAATATTTACTTGTATAAATAATTTTAAATTTTTTTTGTAAGACTTGGGAAGGTATTTGTTTGGTAGGGTTCATGAGTACTGAAATTCTCTACTGATCAGCTGTCACTAATATTGATGTTAAAAGGTGACTTTTAAGTTCCACCATTGAAGCTGCTTGCTTTTATTTGGCTATTTAGCTGCACTGTGGATTCTTCTGCCTTAGAAAAACTGACTATAACAACAATTTCTTCTGTTCTATAATCAAACTGGTTTTGACATTTTTCAAGAGGAAAACATATGATAAAAGTGTGAAAGTAATGGATTCCTTCAAGTATTCTTGTTCTATTTAATCACCTGCAAAGTAATGCTGTTGCTTCTTTTTATTGGCTATAAATCCTGGGTTTTTTGGGGGGTGGGGTTGAGTTTGAGGCCTTCAGGCTCTGTGGAAATATCCTAGCTACAATAAACATTCCTCCTAATTTAATTTCCACCTGACTTGTAGATTGCATGGAACAGATTGTGCATGGCAAGCCAAAATTGATTAATAAGCACTGGATCTGTGCAGTGTGAAAGTGAACTTTATTCTCTTTACAGGCAAGGTGGTTCTGGGAAGCATATTTTCGGTCGATGAAAGCAATTGCTCTTGCTACTCTTCAGATTATCAATGATAGAATTTACCCATATGCTGCCATTTCTTATGAAGAATGGAATGATCCTCCAGCTGTGGTAAGTAAATACGTTTGATTCACTCATAAAACAAATCGTGGGTTTGTTTTTTTTTCTCTCGTGTAAAAGGTATGCACCATGAAACGGTAATAATTCTGTGTATGTGTGTTTGTGTTGTGTTGGTAACTTGCACAGATGAAGCTAATATATTTTATGACACTGGCAAAATAAGTAACAGTTCATTTTATGTCCTGGTGGTGAAATGCGAACTTTTAACTTTTGCTATTGCACACACTAAATTGCTTGCCTGTTTATTTATTTATTTATCATGCATGCATGCACACACACTTCTTTATTTCTGTTGAATTTAGTGTCAGTTTATGCTCTTAAAAATGACTAACTACACTGGAAATAGCCAGTGGAAATACTGAAGACCTTAAACAATCTGCAAGGCTTTTTCATGTAATTCTGATGAAATAGCTAATTATTCCTATGCCTACAATTTTCTCCATGTTATTTCTACTTAGTTTCTCTTATACAGAAACTGATGATCAAAGTTTTGCTGTGGATTTTTTTTTTCTTGTTTCACTGGTTGAACCCACCTCTGTTAAGAAGAAACACTGGAGTAGTAATTAACCTTCTGCACCAAGCAGCTGGTTCTGATTTTTTAATATATATAAAAGCCTGGGATGATTTTCCCTCATAATCAGTTAATTTTCTCTGTGTCAAAATATAAAAAATAGTTTTGTTTTTCTAATAAAAACAAACTTGTTAACTGTCTCGCTTTATGATGGTTTAGAGAGAGTTTCTCTGAAAGCTGGGTAGGAGTGCTCGGGAGTAGAGTGTGGTTTTACTTTAAATTCTTCAAGCTGATAGAGTGTGAACAGTTGCTGACAAAGAGTTAGAAGGTCATTGCTGGGTTTCAGAAGATTTTCCATTGCCAGGCATTAATAATCTACTGTTGTCATTGCCTAGAGAGCAAACGTGGCACTTGTCAATATTTAAGGAAGAAATTAAGCTGCGCAAGTATGTACTCTGCAAGAAGGGGATCAGAACATCTTAACACCTTTAGATTATGCTAGCAAAACAAGCAGCTTGAAACACCTAGTAAAATGAAGAAAAGAAAAAAGACTTTAGGATTACCCCTTTTCCTGGGTTCTCTCCTATACCAGAAACTCATCCATTTCTGGGGAAGCTAATCTTACTCTAAGCAACAAGCAGGCTCTTCTTTTTTTTTTTTTTTTTTTTAATATATACTTGGAAAAATATTTGTATTAGTCATTCAACCTAGAGGTTCTTAAGCAGAAGGTTTATGACCACAGATACAACAACATACAGAACAGAACTCTGAAACTGTGGAGGAACACATAACAGCAATACCGTGCTAGGGCAGTACAAGTAGGCAGGTATATTGTATCAATGTGCAACTGCAAAGTAAAGTTTGAAGGCCGACTGCAATTAGATAGGCTGGAATTTGTCCAGGACGTTGGAGTTAACACCTCGTATTGTGGTTCTCTCATGCTACGAATGGTCAGTTCCTTGGTGGTTTTATGTCTCAGTTGAAAGAACTTGATGTTTATCTTAGTCTATGAAAATTGCTTAATATGTGCATGAATTCATTTCTTGCTTCAATATGAAACAGAAATGTCATTAAAAGTTCCTTTATGGGCTGTGTAAGCTCTGTATTAGCCAGCAACACCGAGTGCTTGTGACCCTTTCTGAGAGGGTCAGTTAAAGAAAATAGAATTCAGATCGGGAATTTTTCAAGAGCAGTTAAATTTATAGAACAGTGGTACACGATCCTGTGGTATCTTTAACTGGGGATTTTGATAGCTACTCTGAACATGTATGAACATTTTCTTCCATGAGGCTCTTTTTTCTTTTTTTTTTCTTTAAGTCAGCTAATAGTCTTTGGTTTTGACCCTTGCTCTTTCATTTGAAGCAAATAACTGGAGCTTTCTCCAATTTATCTGTGAGATTTATTTTGTTTTTTTTTCCCCGTGAATATATTATCTCTTTGAGGTGAGGGCATATTACAGTTGCGGTCTATAGGGGAGCATATTTTTCACAACTCAGCTGATTTTTAACTTCAGACAATTTAGAAGGTGATGGTATCTGCTAATAAATTTAATATTTTTTTAAATAATTGTGCTAGTTGAAATTCCAGAGTTGGTGTCTGCCTGTCAGGGGAATACTGATTCATTTGAGCCTGAGTGTTTCTCATCTAAGCTCGTGCCTAATGTCCACTCATAGAATTGTCACAATTTCTAGTAAGCCTGGATGAAACATTATAGTTGGAAAGCAGGAGCATTTGTACATCCGAGGTAGCAGAAGATGGCAACTATATCCTCTTAACTCTGATAAGAAGACAAAATAACTAGCTGTATTTCTGTTCCCCATATATTTCTCAAGTCTCAACACAAAGAAACACCAGCTCACCTTGCGTTGTCTGTAGTTTCCTAAACACTTTAAACCACTATATAAGGAGGTACTGTTGCCAAAAGAGGCAGTCCTGCATTCTTCTACAGTTGGATGACAATTTCTCTTTCTATGTGCTGCCTTCTTTTTGAGTTTTTTTTTAATTTACTTGTAGTGAATTAAAAATTAAGAAGATAAATGCATATGCAGTTAATTCCGTACTTAGTACATTACATTGAGGAAGTGGTCCCAAGCAGTGTTATCTGTTTGTATGGGTTGACTGAAGGCTGTTGGTCTTTTCTAAAGAAAAAAAAATGTGTTATAAAGTGGATTTTTTCCTACTCATCCACTATCCTGTTGAGGAAGTGGAAGACTTGTAGCATATAACATGCTAATATTTTATGGAATAGTACTTTCAATAAAAATGCACTGCAAGATATTTCCTCCTTTTAATGAGGAGGGGGCAAATTATATTTTGGGGGCCTGAAATTAATTCCTGGACCACTTGAGTCTTTTACATCTCAGTCTTTTGCTGCAATGATAGGAGTTTAATGCCTTTTGTATTTCTTGGCGCAGCCATTACCCATTAGGCAGTGCAGTTACATTCAAGTAAGCCAGAAAATGACCACTTCTACAGTCTGCATTCTGATGGTTACCAGTTTGGGCTAGATTAGAACTAATGACGTGGGTTTGAGATGTGATCTGCTATCTCCAATTAAGTACTTTGTTAGGTTCTGATAGAGGTAAATTACTTTCTCGCTTATGCTTTGTAGATTATTTAAATTCTCCTCTTACTTTGCCTCATACCTTGCTAACATAGATGAGTTTCTGAAAAATGAGTTAGGGTTTTTCCAGATTTCTTTGGTTGCTTTTGTTGAAATTCTTTCAGGCCTGTTTATAATGTAGACCTATAAAACGTTAGAGCTTTTTTAGTCAGAGGCTGCTTTTGAGCTTTGACCTTGGATGATACAGACCATAGTTTAGTAATCACTTGAGAATATCAGTATGCTGAACAATAAACATACCAGATTTCATTTCTCCCAGTGAGCCAGAAAACAGCACCATCATTTGGTTTAAACTAAGATAGCCAAATTAACTCGGTGCAAAAAGTGCCATTCTTTTAGCAAAGCCTAAGTAGGATGTTCATTTACAGAATACTTTGTGGGCTTCTGCCAATTACCAGGCAGTTGACACTTGTTGAACAATTAAACTATTTCTAAGCTCTTTGACCAGTGTTTACAGCCCTCAGTCTCCAGACAATGCTACTGTTATAACTGTACTTCCATCCTAGTACCATTGCTGATCTTCAAAGCATTAAGCAAATATTAACATACACTTTTTATTTACCTGTCAATGAGAAGAAGCTAGCACTTTTCTGGGCAATGAGCATCTGGTATTTTTTCCATTCAACAATATTAGTTTCTGTTCCTGCTGTATTTCCAGCTACCTTGTGTGATGGTTTGAATCAGCTGGGTGACATTTTACTTTATTTACCATGTTAGAAGATAGATATTCTTTCTTATACTAAATGAATTTCAGTTTATTGATATGTTTTTGCAGTGTTGACATTATGGACAAGTTTACCATGTGTATTCAGCTATAAATATTGATATTTGCATGCGTGTGTGAAACATGAATTAACAGTTGGTTATTTAACTTACATGCCTAGAAATTAGGATTCTTCTCTTACACAGTGATAGATAACCTCACAGTTATCCTACGTTGTGTGGCTAGTATCTAGTGTGTAGGTTTATTTCCATTGTAAATTATATCCTTTGAGGCATGAACCACAGATTTTTGGATTTGGTTGACAGAGTAGGAAACTGGATTTCATATATTTCACTTGAATGACATTTTAGTTCTTAAGTCTATGCCTAACCATTTAATACTGTTGAGTTTTATTTTCTCAAAGAGCTTTTTGCTTTGTCTTTAGCTTAAAAGTAGACACCTAAGCATACAAGTGTTTTTAATCTTACCAAAGCTGATTTTGAGATGCACCCAAAGAAACTATACAATTTTACTGGCCAAAGTTGAGAGTCTCGTTGTTCTTACCTTGTTTGTTGCACTGCCTGGTGCCTCCTATGACTTCATAACTGGGCAGCTTTATTTTATGTAGTGGAAGTCATTAACTTTAAAAATAAAAATAATGGGACCTTGTTGCTTTGGATTCCACAAGTCATCTTTTCAGTACTCCCTGTCTCTTCTTGCTTTGGGAGCATGAAAGGTATGTTAAGCTCCATTTTTGCAATTCAGATTGTGTCATACCCTGGGTTCTTTGGGTCAGGAGAGGCTACATTGACTTATATTGGGGCGGGAGGGAACAAGAAAAACCCCACAGAAAAACATGAATCCTTTTTCCTTTTCCTGGTTCTCTTTCAAATTGATTGAATATTCTTATTAATGTTATAATTCTTATTATTCTTACAAAAGAATGGCATTAAAATTGATGGAGGGATTCCAAAAAGTATAAGTAGTATGGCAACTGTAAATATGAACTCAATTCTTGATAATTCTCCTCTTCTACTGCATATCTATTCCTTTGCCACATTATTGAAATTAAAGAGTTGAAGACGTGAGCCTGAAGCTGAGTTTTTTATATCAAAGAATGTGTTCAGCCAATAGATTCTGTCAGAACGGCTCAGCTGATTAGATTTAAGTGGCTAAACAAAACAAAAAAAAGATGCTGAATAACTTAGTGTTATAGTTATGTGATGTATTTTGGCAATCAGAATTCATGATGATATCAGATTTCATCACTCAAGAAGGAATAGGTAGAAACTCCTGTGTGTCTTGTGGCTAAAATGTTTTTAAGGAGGGTTTATAATCTTCGTCAAAACATGAAATGGTGGCCACTGCAACTTGGCTTGTGATTCGGCAGATTGTAAGCTTTGTGGTTGTCTCTGGAGAAGTAGAGAGGGTTAATTCCTTTGGTTTTGCCCTATGACCACTTGAGGATGGGAAGCATGATGAAACACTTTCTGAAAGTATTCAATAGAAACTTGTCATGAATAATTGCAGCAAAATAGAATAAATGAAGGATTTTTTTTTTTTTTTTTTTTAGTCTGGTAATTCATAATTAAAACCACATTGAGGTTAGATTGATATGCAGAACAACCCAGCTGAAAAAGCCTTACCCACCCAGGGAAATATATATCCTTGTTTTGCTTAGATGTATAGAACAACTGCTTAGCTACTGTTTTAACACACTGTTGTCCTTACCTCTGTGCTTTTAAAAGACAGTGAATTGTTGTTGTTCAAACTGTGTGGTTTCTCCTGTATATTGGTTCCAACAAGCACCGAATCTAGTTGTTGAAAATAAAATACGCAGGGAGGAAAACCCACTGTCTTGTTCATAGGAGCAGTGAAATTTTATTCTTCTGAAGTGCTATTGCTGAGTTTTCCCACTAAATGATAACTGGGAAGTACTTGACTCTCTCCTATAATATGGGACATCTTTCACAGCCTTGTTTTCCTAGAGACCATTCTATGATGCAGTTTGTAATGTGTCTGCTGTGTCTGTCTTCAAGTCTCTTTCAATGGTACTCAGTGTACACCCAAATAAAAAGTTTTGGGGTAGGATGCTGTCTTAGTTATGTCTGGTATTTTGCCAATACCTTTGAGGCTCTGTAGCATTTATAGAGATTGGCCACTTCTCAGTCCAGTTGTGTTCGTTGATGTCCTGAAGCTCCCATCTCTTTCACTTTTGTATCCTGCTAAGAACTGTCTGTTTAAAACTTCTCTGCTAACTTGAACCTGAAGACTCCACATGAAGTCCAACCTTAAGAATCCAACTTAATAAGAATTCAACTCCCTTGATACCTTGTCCTTAAGGTATTATTTTTTCCTAAAATAGAATTTAGTTGGTTTTAATGACCAAGAGGGAGAGCAATATTTGATGTATCTATAGTAAAAAAAGGTGCCTTATTTCCAAGGCATTATTACACATGCATACTTGGGGAAAGTGTGCACAGAACAGCTACATCAGTCTGAATCCTTCCCTCCATACATACGCATTTCTGAATTCTCTCTCCCCAGCCTCAGGCTATCCCTGACTTCTTACTGTCATTCAGGTGCCACTACTTTGACTTTTCATGTGAACTGCAAAGAGCTGTCAGACAACTGAGACTGCGAGACTTAAGTGACATAAGAGTACTCTTACAAAACTGGCATTTGAACTTGATACTTTTTGCCCATAAAAATTATTCACATCAAACAACCTATCAATCTTAGATTAATTATCCTGGGTCCTCTAATGATACTAGCTGGCAGGGCAAGAGTGAAAGGTTGTCTTATCCATAGCTGAGTGTCAGCCCATTGTAAAAGAAGGATGATGGATGATCAATCCACTGTTGCTCTTTGCTCTTCTGAGAGTGAAAGTTCCTGTGAATTTCTGTCAAGAATGTTAATAAAGGTGGGTCTGGAGCAAATGTTCCTTCACTTCGTTTCTTGAGCAGTGACTAGGAGAACCCATCCCTATGTCATTATCCATTTCATGCTTTGCTGCCATAATGGAGATTTAATTAGGTTGCTGTTGAATTAATTGCCTGTATGGTTTGCTTTTCCCAAGCAGAAATCTGGAAGACTTTAGCAAATTATGGAGGCTTGAATTTGCCTGATTTCCTGCAGAAAGTGGGGTCAATAGGTCTCAGACTGTAGACACACTCTTCAGGCAGGCAGCAGGGGGTTGGCTCTTAATGGCACTTGAGAGATGCTTAATTGCCTTTTCGAAATGTTTTTCTCAAATGAGAGGCTTGGTTCTTCCATCCATTAGGCTTTTCCCTCCTTCCATCATCCTTTAGTAGATGCACGAGCAAAAACACCTCAAAAGTTGCCTTATTTTTCCTATGTTAGAACCAGCAGGGAAGAATTTTCATGCCTTTCTGAAAGTAGTAAAAGTTGGAATTTAAGTGATGTACCTAAAAGTTAGGTTTTTAAGAGAAGGCATGATAATTTTCTAGGCACATATGCATTTGCTCACACACATGCATCTGTCTTTTTTCCTGCAAGTACCTAAAATAGTCTTAGATGATAGTAAAGGAAGAATAATTTTCCAAGGGTATTATAGCAAGTAATTTGTTAGGAAACGCTGTGGCCAGAGAGAAAGAGTTGCTAGCTAAACTTCAAGTGGGAGCCATTAATTTAGGTAGCAATACTCACCCATGAGTAGTAAATACAGCATTGCCCGTAGATTACCAGTTACTGCGTCTTGTAGAGCAGAAACATAAGATTTTCTTGGCACACTACTGAGTATGATGTTAAACCTCTGCTTCAGATATTAATGGAAAGAGATTTCTGAAAGTTGTTTTAAGAAGCTACTCAACGTTATAAGGGTCATTTGGGTAATAGAAGTCTTGAGGTGGGGGTTGGAAATGAGTTTGTAAAGCTTTAATGAGATGGATTATGCTCTGGTAACATTTAGATTGTGATTTGCTGTAGGAATTACTGAAGCTGGAACAAAATCAGAGGGCTGTCCCCTTCTAACACTAGTCATCTTGTAAAATTAGCGAAAGTATCTATAGAACTGTTAATTTTAGAAAATGTAATAATCTGAAAGCAGATTTGTCTCTGCTAAAGTTGCTAAAGATTTGTCTCTGCTCAGTTGCTAAAGTAATGGATATATATTGTCTGAATTACTGAGTGTAGTCCTCTGCTATCACAGGTAGCCGTGTCCCTTTTATGAACCAAAGTTCCATATTATGCTGCTACTATTTCTCCATTATTCTATTACTCCTGTTGGGTAAAAACTAGAACTTCATGCTTTCCATTAGGAACCTCACAGTTTATGTTGAAAGATACTTGTATCAGACTTGATAAAGTACATGTAGCTGAAGACTAGTCTGTATTTCCAACTATTTCAGGAAGTCTACTAAAGGGTATTACTCCTACCGATAGATGCTTACCTGGAACATACCCTTAGACCATCCTGGATAAAACAGTGCCAATGCTGTGTTTAAATTTAAGCGTCTCTTTTGCACCTCACATATTTATCCCCCCTTCGGTGTTGACGTGTTCAAAGAAGGAAATCATATTCATATCCTATTTTTTTTTTCTCCTTTGCCAAAATGGTCAAAATGTTATGATCTCTTTTAGTAAATAGGTTCTCTCTTCTCCTCGTCCTTGAAGTTACTCTAGTTAGAGGGGTCTAACCACTAAACATGATGAGGATGATTGTTGGTTGTATAAAGTAACCCAAAGACTAAATAAGGAAACGGAAAATTGCAAATTTCCTGCAAATATGAGCTGATAACTTTGAGTCTGTAAAACTTGCTTTCCTCCTAAGACAAGCAGGCTTATGGTATGAGTTTAGCTGGAGATTCTTGCAGTATTTCTGTAAACTGCTGGCAGTTACTAACCTCTTCTGAGCATTCATAGTTTTTACAGGCTGGGATTCAAGACTACCCTGCAAAACAGCATCACTCAGTTTCTGCTTTCCCAACTCCCCTTTTCACCTCGTCCCCAAAGGTCTTGTTTTTCCCTTTGCTTCTCTGTCCAACCCCTGCTTGGAACGTCAGCTGGAATGGAAAAGTTGAGACAAATGCCGGCGCTTTCATTCCTGTCAAATGGTCCCTTCACTGCTTCCTCCCCCACGTTGTCGGCTCCAAAGGAGGTTGGCACATTCAGTGAGAATTTAGTTGTCTGTCTTGTCTTTTGCCAGCTGAGCTGGCTTCCTTACGCTGGCAGTGTATTGAAGTAAGACCTTCAAAGTCTTAAAAGGGATGCTCTAGTTAAAATTCACGAGGAGTAGATTAACTCTCTGAAATGCATCTTTGCATCTCGTGCCTCTTTTTTTTTAATGCAATAGTTGGGTTTTTTGCCATTGAATAAACAGTTTTGTGGAAGCTAGTACATTATGTATTTGCTGCTTTGATTTTTGTTGTTCACTCTTTTTCACTTCTGAAATAATAGTGCTGATTAAGTTTCTCTTTGTTTATTGGGTCCTCACTATAAATACAAATGTCTTGAAATAGTGATTAGTAAATGAGAATTGAGTCATGCTGGCTGGGTTCAAAATTCACCATGGTTTTCCTTCTCCACAAATCTGCCTCTTCCACTTTATTTTTTACCTAAAACCGCTCTTGTTTGCAACATTATGGCTGGGCAAAAATGTAATTAAATTAAAACAGAGATTGGAATAAATGTTTTGAGAAATTGCTGAAGTCCAGTTTTGCCTGAATTGGAGAGTCAACTTGCCTGATCTGAACAAATTCCAAACCTGATGGTTAGGTCCTGGCTATGTGAATTACACTCTACTGTAACAATTACTCCCTACTGTGATAATTCATGTTAATCTCATTGTTTTCCTGTTTTCTTGTTGTGCTTCACAGAAATGGAGCAGTGTGAGCAACCCACTCTTCCTTCCACTGATCCCACCTCAGTCCCAAGGTTTCACAGCCATAGTTCTGACTTATGACCGTGTGGAGAGCCTTTTCCGCGTCATCACAGAGGTGTCTAAAGTGCCTAGTCTATCCAAATTGTTAGTTGTCTGGAACAACCAGAATAAGAATCCACCAGAAGGTAAGACCCCATGGTAGGTGTGGTGGAGGAGGGTGAAACTGGGGGTAGCATGCCTACTTGCACCTGTTACAGCATGACCTCTCTTGTACTTCATTAATATGTCTTCAAAAACTATTTCATGGTTACTTTCAAAATAATAAATTTGGAAATTTTTTTTGTGGCGATGTTTTTGAAACTGAAATGAGGAAAGCCAAAGTAGAATTAAAGAAAAAAACATACCAGTGGTTGTGCTGCTAAATTCTGAATCAAAAGTAGCAGATGCAATAGTTACAGAAGCATTTCTGTCCTTAACTTTTATTTTGGGGAGTGGTGAGGAGAGACCCATCTTTGATTTGTCAATGCTTGGTTTTATTTCTCTGTAGACAGTCTCTCATTGCAGCGAATACTACTTCTGCTAGACTGTTTTCTAAGGCAAATGTGGTTCAAAGCAGCAAAGTAGTTTGAATGCTTGGAACTATAAAATAAGTTTGATGAGATGAAAACTTGGGACATTTTAGGTGTCTGAAAAGAAGTTCTTGCACCACCAGAGTATCTTGTGAAAATACAGCTAGACCAGTGAGACAAGACATAGGTGCCTTTATTTAAATGTTTCTGTTTCCAACAGATATGATACTATGTTGCTTTTTATAGTCTTTATGAATGAATCTGGTGACGTCTGCATGATATTTTACATTTTTTAATTCATGGTTATTGTAAAATGAGGGCACATTCATAGACCTTTTCCCAAATCATTTAAATGTGTAGATTTTTGGAAGACTATTTGGTTTCAAAAGTATATTAATGACTCCAGTGTGAACTCAGTGTTGTAGATCTCTGAATTAATTTGTGTAATTTTCAGCATCTGAGGTGTGCTTTCCTGGCGAGGGTATCTGTTGGCCTGGCATGCTGCTGTACTGTATCCCCTCATGCCAGGACCTCAGGCTGCCCAGTCCTCACAGCTTGCTGCCTACGTTTTCAAACGCAGGATCCTGATCTATGTTTGTCTGTCTCCTTCCATGTAACACCACGGCACGTGACATGGCTGCTCTGTCTCCCACCGGCTCCCTTTTTTCCATCCCTGGGCTGTCTGCTTCACGAGATCACGCTGCTCTTACTCTTCTCCCAGGTCCTCAGCTGGAGGCATAGGTCCTGACATTGGTGAATTCGTTCACAAAATCACTGTGGAGTAAATGTGAGAGCCAGGAGGCATTGCCCTGTGTAAAGGAAGGTAGCTAGGCTCGGCCTGTGGTAATCCTTTCTGGTGCCAGACAGCTGCTCCAACGCTGCTCATTTTATTTCCATGCTTATTGCTTCCTAGGACGAGCTTCTTCCAAGTTCCAAACGCTAGCACTAAAATCCTGAGCATTGTTCTGGGCAATTAAAGCCTCCTCTCCTCATTCTTGATTAAGTACTGTAGATACAGTAGCTGTAAATGAATTCGTTTCCCGTATGCTGTACATACAAATCTGTCATTCTCATCTGAAAATGTGGTGATTTTGTGGGAGAAGAAATGTTGCCATGTAGGAATACATGTTAAAAAAAAATGCTACATTTGGTGGTACAGAACCCTGTGGATTCTTCCATCTTCCATAGCAAATGAAGTGTGTCCTTAGCACTCCTTGCTTTGTAATTCTCTTTTCAGAGGCTTGAGCTGCTGTAGTTTTCCACTCTTGGAAGTTAGCTATTCTGCACAGCAGCAAGATACAATGTAAAAATTAATCCCTGACCACTTGTCTCAATTTACCATCTTCTAACAGCTTCTCAGAGCCAAGCTATTGCTACCATTCACTTGGCTCATTTGCCATTTTGGCAACTTGCTCCAGTTTAAAGCAGAGTTGCTTTATTGTTTGCTTTAAAAAGCGCTTGGTAATACTACTGTGCTAAACTCCTCAAGTTTAGTGGTTTATTAAATGTATTTCAGTCCTTTAGAGTGAGAAGTGTTGTGTATAAATTGATAATAACTGGAATTTTTGCAGTAAGAAATTCTTTTCTGAAAACAAAAATGCCTAGTGTTACATTCAGTTATGTGAGCGCTGAATGCAGGTGGATTTAACCGAAATGGATTGTTTCCACATTTCCCTTGGGTGAGACTGAGATACAGGAGAGTTGAAGGAAATAAATCACTAGAATGATCTTTTCTTTAATCATTCTATTAATCTTGCATTTAGAAATTCTTGAAAATTACAGTGTTTAATTTTTTTTCTGCCTCGATTAACACTAAGTCAGAAACTAATTTTAAAAAAAACAACAGCCTTTGCCTGTAGAGCTTACAATTGTGCATTTGAGAGCACAGTTGAAAGCATAGGCAGTTTTGCCCTTATGTTAGCCTAAGCACTGCATTGAAGCAAATAACTATTTGTTTCTAGTGTCCTTTGTGCCTTTATTGCTGTTATAACCATTGTAATCTCTTGGCCCATGGCTAGAGAGAGGTCAGTTTGATTAAATTAACTTGTTTTATTCCAGATCCATGCAGGGCATTCCACTTGGCTCTTCAGCCAGTCTCTAGTTCAGTCTATTAGTGATCCTAATCCTTGGACTTCAAAGCTTCTGCTGTTTATAGTCTGTTAAAGCCAGGAAGTTTCTGATGGATTAGAGCAAGGAATGAGTTTGAAGTTTGTAATGTGCACCACTGTCACTGATAAAGTCTGGTTTATTACCCTACAGTAGTATCTGCACTTTTATGGCTATTCGCTTTTAATTGGTTATAGTAAAGCTGAGGTGCTTAACCTCCCAGAGCATCAAGTGCTGTATTTCCTGGCTGTTTCCATGTAAGGGACACGTTTTGGTACAGAAGCAAATCTTGGCTTTTGTCGTTGCAACCATTTGTTTGTTTGTTTTGTTTTGCATGTGTAAGTGGGAGGGTTGGGTGAAGAACACCCGAGCTGTCTTCTTTAGTGATTATGTGTGGTAAATTGAGAATTGGATTTAGGTCTCCTGAGATAGCTGGCATAATGCCACGCAAATATGACATGTGGCTGCTCCTTTCTGTCTTCTGTCAACACCCGAAAAAAAACCCAACCTGAAAATGTTATTGTTATTGAAGCACTATGTATTGGAAATAGAGGGAATCTGTCCCTAGGAATGGAAAGTTTTGAAGTACATGCAAATTCTAAAATGAATGTTGGGGTTTGGTTTTGGGGGCTTTTGCTTTGTTTTTTTAATGAATGCTTATGTGCTTGTAATAATGCCTTTATATAATGGAATTCAGCAAACTCAGGACTTAAGAGGAAAACAGAATAAAAATGAAATATTCTATTCTAAATATTATACAAAATTTGGGATGCTGCACCCCTCAATAAATGTGACATTCTGTAACATAAAAATTCTTTTGGGCTTGTCCTCAGCATTTATTAAAGTTTGAGTGAAAAGATACATTTGTCAGCATGATCTGAAAATGAAGTAATGGTGATTTTTGTCAGACAATTGACAAGACTGAGTTGTGGTCACTCTGACATCTATACTGCTGAGCATCCCCCAGTGCAGGTAAGAGGCTGTAGCTGATTTCGGCAGCTGCGCCATGGGAAGGTAACAGGTGCAGGGAGCATGCAAAGTGTATGGAAAACAAACTCCTTGCAAATCTAGTGAGCACTAAAAAAAAAAAGTTTCAATTATTTTTCTTGGGTAGATAGCTCTTGCAGCTGGAACACTGACCAGACACAACTTCTGCCTGCTAAATGGGAGCAACTAATTTCTTACTGTGCCTCAGTTTCCATGTCTATAAAATGAATACAACAATATTGTCTTAGATAAAATGCTTTGAGACCTATAATTTAAAAGTGCTATGTAAGTAGTATTATTAATGGCATTATTAAGTAGATGCTGAGATTTCTAATTAGAAAGTATCTACTCTGAAATCAAAATAAAATATCAATATATTAAACTATAAATAATAAAGGAAACTGCTTTTTTTAGGTTAATTTCATCTGAGTACCTTCAAAACATTTAGAAATATGTATGTATCCTGGCTATATAACCAGTAGATTAACTGGTCATTCCCATTTTACAGCTTTAGAAATTGGAGTATACAGAGGTGAAGTCTTCACCATCACTCAGTAATTCAGCTTCAGGGCAAGGAAGAAATTCAAGAAGGTCCCATGCTTTGGCCTTTATTTTGCTTAGTTGAACACACTGCCTTCCCATACTTTCTATTTGAGGGAGATGATACACATAGGCAAAGGTGTGTAAAAAGGTGTGTAAGCTTTACTGTGTATTTTGAGGTCATTACTGAATCTGTGTGCCAAAGTAGGAACACTGTGCTTTGGGTGAGACTGGAATCCAAGTGTCTAACCTTTGGTTTTGAACTTACAATGAGCATTGTCTTAGGAAAAAATACAGCTGCAACAGACAAATGTATGAGCAACACAGATGTCTTGTGCAAACATTTTGAAGTTTTCAGAGTGCTTATCATAGAATCATAGAATAGCCTGGGTTGGAAGGGATCATCTAGTTCCAACACCCCTGCCATGGGCAGGGACACCCTCCACTAGAACACGTTGCTCAAAGCCTCATCCAGCCTGGCCTTGAATGCTTCCAGGGAAGGGACATCCACAACGTCTCTGAGCAACCTATCCTAGTGCCTCACCACCCTCAGGGAGAAGAGTTTTTTCCTAAAATCTAATCTAAATCTACTCTCAGTTTAAAGCCATTGTCCCTTGTCCTATCACTCCACGCCCTTGTAAACAGCCTCTCTCCAGCTTTTTTGTGGGTCCCCTGTAGGTACTAGAAGGGCGCAATAAGGTCTCCCCTGAGCCTTCTCTTCTCCAGGCTGAACAACCCCAACTCTCTCGGCCTGTCTTCCTAGGAGAGGTGCTCCAGCCCTCTGATCAGCTTCGTGGCCCTCCTCTGGACTCTCTCCAACAGCTGCTTGTACTGGGGTCCCCAGAACTTGATGCAGTACTCTGGCTGGGGGCTCATGAGAGCAGAGTAGAGCGGGAGGGTCACCTCCCTCGACCTGCTGGTCACGCTTCTTTTGATGC
Source organism: Balearica regulorum gibbericeps (assembly GCF_011004875.1). Taxonomy (NCBI): domain Eukaryota; kingdom Metazoa; phylum Chordata; class Aves; order Gruiformes; family Gruidae; genus Balearica; species Balearica regulorum. The sequence continues at coordinate 45,847,066 of NC_046188.1, read as the reverse complement.
AGCCCAGGACACGGTTGGCTTTCTGGGCTGCAAGTGCACACTGGCGGCTCGTGTTGAGCTTCTCATCAATCAATACCCCCAAGTCCTTGTCCTCAGGGCTACTTTCAATCCATTCCTCGCCCTGCCTGTAGTTGTGCTTGGGATTGCGCCGACCCACGTGCAGGACCTTGCACTTGGCCTTGTTGAACTTCATGCGGTTCACGTGGACCCACCTCTCCAGCCTGTCAAGGTCCCTCTGGATGGTATCTCTTCCCTCCAGCGTGTCGACCACACCACACAGTTTGGTGTCGTCAGCAAGCTTGCTGAGGGTGCACTCGATCCCACTGTCCATGTCGCCAACAAAGATGTTGAACAGTGCCGGTCCCAATACTGACCCCTGAGGAACGCCACTCATCACCATTCTCCACTTGGACATTGAGCCATTGACCACAACTCTCTTGAGTGCGACCATCCAGCCAATTCCTTATCCACTGAGTGGTCCATCCAATGTCTCTCCAATTTAGAGACAAGGATGTCGTGCGGGACAGTGTCAAATGCCTTGCACAAGTCCAGGTAGATGATGTCAGTTGCCCTTCCCTTGTCCACCAATGCTGTAACCCCATCATAGAAGGCCACCAAATTTGTCAGGCATGATTTGCCCTTAGTGAAGCCATGTTGGCTGTCACCAATCACCTCCTTATCTTCCATGTGCCTGAGCATAGTCTCCAGGAGGGTCTCCTACATTATCTCGCCAGGCATGGAAGTGCGACTGACCGGCCTGTAGTTCCCTGGGTCTTCCTTTTTTCCCTTTTTAAAAATGGGGGTTATGTTTCCCCTCTTCAGTCAGTGGGAACTTCGCCGGACTGCCAGGACTTCTCAGATATGATGGCGAGTGGCCTGGCCACTTCATCGGCCAGTTCCCTCAAGACCCGTGGATGCATCTCATCAGGTCCCATGGACTTGTGCACCTTCAGGTTCCTTAGATGGTGCTGATCCTGATCTTCTCCTACAGTGGGCGGTTCTGCATTCTCCAGTCCTTGCCTTTGCCTCCTGTGACCTGGGCAGTGTGGCTCAAGCATTTGCCAGTGAAGACTGAGGCAAGGTCGTTGTTGAGTACCTCTCAGAAACTTTGTATTATGTTTCTCAAAGCACAGATATTTTACAGTAACCTACCTCTTTTTGAGAATTGGTCATTTTGAGAGACATTTTGAGTACCTCAGCCTTCTCCATATCCCAGATAACCAGGTCTCCTGTTTCCTTCTGGAGAGGGCCCACATTTCCCCTAGTCTTCCTTTTATCACTGATATAGAAGCTTTTCTTGTTACCCTTGACATCCCTGGCCAGATTTAATTCTGTCAGGGCTTTGGCTTTCCTAACCTGATCCCTGGCTGCTCAGACAATTTCTTTGTATTCCTCCCAGGCTACCTGCCCTGGCTTCCACCCTCTGTAGGCTTCCTTTTTGCATTTGAATTTGCCCAGGATCTCCTTGTTCATCCATGCAGGTCGCCTGGCATTTTTGCCTGACTTCCTTTTTGTAGGGGTGCATTGCTCCTGAGCTTGGAGGAGGTGATCCTTGAATGCTAACCAGCTTTCTTGGGCTCCTCTTCCTTCCAGGGCTTTATCCCATGGTATTCTACCAAGCAGACCCCTGAAGAGGCCAAAGTCTGCTCTCCTGAAGTCCAGGGTAGTGAGCTTGCTGTGCACCTTCCTTGCTGTCCTAAGGATCTTGAACCCCACCATTTCATGGTCACAGCAGCCAAGGCTGCCCTCGAACTTCACATCCTCTACCAAACCTTCTTTGTTGGTGAGAACAAGGTCCAGCATGGCACCTCTCCTTGTTTGCTCCTCTGTCACTTGGAGGAGGAAGTTATCATCCAGGAAGTTCCTGAAATGCATTGATTGCTTATGCCCTGCTGTGTTGTCCCTCCAAAAGATATTGGGGTGATTGAGGTTCCCGCATGAGGACTGCTCCGATCTGTCTACAGAGGGCCTCATCCACTTGGTCTTCCTGGTCAGGTGGCCTGTAGCAGACCCCCACTATAGTGTCCGCAGTCCCTGCCCTGCCTTTAATCCTGACCCATGAGCTCTTGGTGGGTTCTTCATCCACCCCCAGGCAGTCCTCCATGCACTTCAGCTGGTCATTGACATAGGGGGTGACACTCCCACCTCGTCTCCCCTGCCTGGCCTTCCTAAAGAGCCTGTATCCTTCCATCCCAACACTCCGGTCATAGGAGCTATCCCATCACATCTCCATGATGTCAATGAGATCACAAGCCCTGCAGGCGTGTGCACGTCTCCCAATTCCTCTTGTTTATTCCCCATGCTACATGTGTTTGCATAGAAGCATTTAAGTTGGTCAATGAAGCTGACCTACTGGCTGGAATTCCTTTGTGCTGTACTTCAAGTGTTCTCCTGCTGACCTGTGATCTTTGTCCAGGCTCTGGGCTTCTGTTCAAACTGGTAGGAGTCGGATGGACTGAGGTTCCCCTCCCCCAGCAATTTTAGTTTAAAGCCCTCTTCGCCAGGTTGGCAAGCCTGTGACTGAAGATGCTCTTCCCCTTCTCTGACAGACGGACCCTGTCAGCCCCCAGCAAGCCAGATTTCTCAAAGTGAGTCCTTTGTGATGGTAAAAATGTTGGATGTTCTATGTGAAATAGCAGAGAGAAAATATCACATACAATGATAATTTTAATCTGGAACCTTAAAGCTTTATAGAATCATTTTGCTGATCTTACATGCTCTCTGTATTTAGAGGATGTGATCTCTGCTCTGTGTCTTTGAGTTTTGCATGTATTTTGAGCCATACAGGGTATGCAAGAAGCTTGTCAACCCAGCAGCAATGTCAGGAGGCCCATGACTGCATGTATAATATTTATAAAAAGATTAAAAGCTTTGAAATACTATGGGAAAAAAACTATTTTTTTTCTCACTTACTCTGCATCCGTTAAAATAAATACTGTGGTCCAAGGTGTCTGCTGCTGGGAATATTTGTGTAGACAGGATGTTTTTTTCATTTTCTCCATCAGCCAAATACTTTTGCCCTTTCATTTGTATTTGTCTAAATTGCTAGTTGTGAAATTCAGGAAAATAGTGTGTGATAGTGTGGTGGGTTGACCCTGGCTGGGGGCCAGGTGCCCACCAGAGCTGCTCTATCACTCCCCTCCTTCATTAGACAGGGGAGAAAAAGTACAACGAAAAGCTTGTGGGTCGAGACAAGGACAGGGAGAGATCATTCTCTAATTATCATCACGAGCAAAACAGACCGAATTTAGAGAGGAAATTCATCTAATTTATTACCAAGCAAAACAGAGTAGAGGAATGAGAAATAAAACCAAATCTTAAAACACCTCCCCCCACCCCTCCCATCTTCCCGGGCTCAACTTCACTCCTGGCTTCAGTCTCATCCCCCTTCAGCGGCACAGGGGGACGGGGAATGGGGGTTACGGTCAGTTCATCACACGGTGTTTCTGCCGCTTCTTCATCCTCAGGGGGAGGACTCCTCTCATCGGTCCCCTGCTCCAGCATGGAGTCCCTCTCACGGGAGACAGTCCTTCATGAACTGCTCCAGCGTGGGTCTCTCCCACGGGGTGCAGACCTTCAGGAGCAAACTGCTCCAGCATGGGTCCCCCACGGGGTCACAAGTCCTGCCAGCAAACGTGCTCTGGCGTGGGCTCCTCTCTCCACGGATCCACAGGTCCTGCCAGGAGCTTGCTCCAGCGTGGGCTTCCCACGGGGTCACAGCCTCCTTCGGGTGCCTCCACTTGCTCCATCATGGGGTCCTCCACGGGCTGCAGGTGGAATCTCTACACCCCCTCATCCTTCCTCCATGGGCTGCAGGGGGACAGCCTGCTTCACCATGGTCTTCACCACGGGCTGCAGGGGGATCTTGCTCCGGCGCCTGGAGCACCTCCTGCCCCTCCTTCTGCACTGACCTTGGTGTCTGCAGAGTTTCTTACATCTTCTCACTCCCCTCTCTGGCTGCAAAAGCTCTCCCTAACTGTTTTTTCCCTTCTTAACTATGTTATCACAGAGGCGCTGATTGGCTTGGCCTTGGCCAGCGGCGCGTCCATCTTGTAGCCGGCTGGCATTGGCTCTATCAGACACAGGGGAAGCTTCTAGCAGCTTCTCACAGAAGCCACCCCTGTAGCCCCGCCCGCTACCAAAACCTTGCCACGCAAACCCAACACAGATAGAAATAGAATGTGTACTTGCTGTGTAGTTGTATTGGTAGTGGTTCCTGGAGCAAAGTTGCTGATAAACTTGGAATAAGATACAGACTATAAGAGTAAATGGGTGTTGCTGTAATCATCATCTTTGTATTTCAATTTGATACTATGAATGGACAACATTGATATAAAACACTGGGGATAAGGAATCCTTTGGATTACTGTATCTTAAGAAAGTGTTAACTTCAAAAAAATAATTCAGAAATCTTCAGTGGCAGGTTTTTTGTATACTGTGTCTTTAATGGTAAGCACTGCTAGGAATGTTTTTTTTTTTAACTTCTCTTTAGGTTTTGAATTAATTTGGCTTCTTGACGATGGACTTAATGCCATATTCCTTGATTAGCTAGAGAACTAATTGATTTAGTCTTCCATGAATCATCTTATGAACATTTTTGAATGTTATTTCCCAAGGAAGTTTAGAACTTCAGCTTAAAAAACCCAGCTTACAAAACTGGGCTCTAAATTATGTCCTAGAAACTAATATTCTATTTTGTTATATATGAGGAATTCCATGCATTATAGTAGACCAATATAAAAATTGTAATGTAAGTAGAAAGGACCTGTTTTGAACAGATAGTTATAAGTTGAAGCAGTTGAAAAGCCTGGACAGACTTTTTCAATCAGCCATTATTGAAGGAATTCTGGTAATAAATAGATGTGACATGCTTGATGTTATTTTCTGACAGTTTTTCAAAACTTAAGATTCCAGCTGAGTTCTGCCATTCAGTCTTTGAGACTGAAAAAGTACCTGTTACGTTTCCATTATCCATCTTCAATTAGTTGAATTCATACAGACTACTATAGACCAATTAGAATGAGCATCAAATAAAAATTTTTATAAAAGATCAGGTATGAGAGTTGAGCATGTTGTATGGGATTCTGTGCAACTCCTCTGTTACGTACAGAGGAGCATGTTTAGAGATGCTTTCTGCCATCTTTTCAATGATCTTAGTGTACCTTGCACAACTTCTGGAAAGGTTTTTTCTTCTTACAGTTCCAAGTGGGCTCCGTAACAGTTGTTGGAAGCCTGATCTTAATATGAATTAATACTCTGGTGCCAGGTTATCAGCAGTCATGACATGCTCCTAGCTGTTGTTACTTTGTTACTGAGCAGTTTTGAATGAGTCATCAAAATGCCATTATTTTAGCCAATAAGTGGATCTTTTTTAAATTTTAATTTGTCATATTGCTTTTAATACTGGCAAGCATTCAGTTCTTGCTACTGAGCATACATTTTATTTCCAGCTCCTCCTTGTTATCCTTACCTGCTGCTTCCAATTGCAAATGCAACAAACCATCTGCATTCAAGTATCACCTGCTATTTTTGAACTTGATACTACTTAGAATGGGCGTCCCAAGAATATTGGTTAGTTTTGTACAGCAGCTGTATTGATTCTCACTTTCCATAGGTTGAAAGTTGAAACTGGAAATGGATTATTTCCATATAGAACAAGTAATTTCCTATATAAATACACTTATGTCTGCTGACTAGATACATAATAATGCATCTGCTGCTAAAGGACCCCTTCAGATGCTATTAACTTGCCAGTTATCAGAAGCAAGGATGCAGAGAGTGATGCCATTTAACAACATGATGGTGCCATTTCTCTTTGAAAAGAGATAATACACTTCATAGAAATATTACTCTTTAATGATCCCTCTTTTATGTATGATGTAACAGTTCATTTAGAACTGAGAAACAGGGCTAAGAATTAATTTTTGTATATAAGCATTTTGCAAGCTTATGTTACTTATGTTTTTGTTACAAACATCTGATGGCAAGCCTAAGGAGGTGTGGAAAGTGAGAGTTTTTTGCTGTGAGAGCATATTCCTTTAGGTTAAAATAAAGTTACCTCTCTCTCGTGATTGTCCTCCCTTCTCTTCATTATGTCTTTCATGTAATTCACTGGGAGTTGTAGATGAGAAATGCATATTTAGAGGATGGCAGGTTTTGCTGCTGTTCTATATATGAGTGTTTTAAATGGGAATGTAATTATGACACTTTTTTGATCCTGCAGTCTGTGGAAATTATGTTGAAATCATGCTTGAAAAATTTGCTGTGAGATATGGGCTTGCAGGATGTAATGGTGGGATTGTGGGCTGGCCAGAAGTACAGCCGTGTATGTGGTGGTTAGGGATTGTAAGTCCATTAGAAGTGGAAGCTGCATTTGGAAAAGTTGGGAAACTGCTGATTTTGTGTTCAGAAGACCACATGCTGTTTTCTGTGGGCAGCTCCTGCAGTCAGTGCATCAGTAGTCCTAAATAGCACAAAGTGCCAAGAATGCCCTGAGTCTTGTTGCCAAAGAGCAAGTGTAAGTGTTACTCAAACACGCTTCTCTCAGAATTATTTCAGTGTGATGTGCAATAGGAGGTGCCTGTCACTCTCTTCAGACTCCATATATACATAGACTTTTAGACACTCCGGAGAGCTTTATTTTCATATTTTACCACTGTCTTCTGCTGTATCATAGAAAGTCCTCACCGGTTTTAAAAGTAGCAAGAATATTTCCTAGTCCAAACATGCACTTTAACTTTTGTATGCTTAAAAATTCTCATGCTGTCCTCTAAGACTTCATCTACCTTCTTGTCTTGGGCTTCTTTTATCTTTGTCATACTCTGTTAAATGATGCAGTGCCCTCTTACTGTAAGAATAAAGCATGTGCTTTTACTTTGGCTATAATAAAATCTACTAAGTTGAGAATTTCTCCCATATATGTTTGGCTAGTGATGAGGTTTCTCACAACTTTCCAAGCAGTATCTGAAAATTCAGAGTATGATATTACAGAAGTGACAGACCTTGTCTCTAATTTCTCTTTAAGCCACATTCCTCCCATGTGTAAAAAAGAAAAGTACAAATGCTCTTCTTCTGTGGTCTTTTAAAATAAGTATAGACAGTTTTAACCTTCCTGATGGATTCTAAAACTTTGACTTCTGAAGTAGCTGTTGTCTTGTCTTTTATTGTCTATATATTTATTTTGGAGTTCCTGCAGCAGGGCTAATTTTGAATACCTGGATCTCTGAGTGGAGCCTGCTGTCCTTTCTGATGGTCATTTTTGCTCAGGCTGCCAAAGTGGCTACCCATGTGTCTCCCATGCACTTCCATCTCTGCAGGCACAGCAACCTTCATCATCAGATCAGGCTCTAGGCAGCAAGTATTCTTATGCTTTCTTTCATTTTGCATGCTGCAGAGTAACTGGTACCCTAATGTCAGAGGTAGGGTTTCAGAGTTTCTCCAAAATGGTAGTATTTTCCATTCATTGATTTAAGTCCAAATTCATAGAATCATAGAATGGTTTGGGTTGGAAGGGACCTCAAAGGTCATCTAGTTCCACCCCCCCTGCTGCGGGCAGGGACACCCTCCACTAGAACACGTTGCCCAAAGCCTCCTCCAGCCTGGCCTTGAACACTTCCAGGATGGGGCCTCCACAACCCCTCTGGGCAACTTGTTGCAGTGCCTCACCACTCTAACAGTAAAGAATTTCTTTCTAACATCTAATCTAAATCGACCCTCCTTCAGCTTAAACCCGTTACCCGTAGTCCTGTCACTACACTCCCTGATAAACAGTCCCTCACCATCTTTCCTGTAGGCCCCTTCAGGTACTGGTAAGCCGCAATTAGATCTCCCCAGAGCCTTCTTTTCTCCAGGCTGAACAACCCCAACTCTCTCAGCCTGTCTTCCTAGGAGAGGTGCTCCAGCCCTCTGATCAGCTTCGTGGCCCTCCTCTGGACTCTCTCCAACAGCTGCTTGTACTGGGGTCCCCAGAACTTGATGCAGTACTCTGGCTGGGGGCTCATGAGAGCAGAGTAGAGCGGGAGGGTCACCTCCCTCGACCTGCTGGTCACGCTTCTTTTGATGCAGCCCAGGACACGGTTGGCTTTCTGGGCTGCAAGTGCACACTGGCGGCTCGTGTTGAGCTTCTCATCAATCAATACCCCCAAGTCCTTGTCCTCAGGGCTACTTTCAATCCATTCCTCGCCCTGCCTGTAGTTGTGCTTGGGATTGCGCCGACCCACGTGCAGGACCTTGCACTTGGCCTTGTTGAACTTCATGCGGTTCACGTGGACCCACCTCTCCAGCCTGTCAAGGTCCCTCTGGATGGTATCTCTTCCCTCCAGCGTGTCGACCACACCACACAGTTTGGTGTCGTCAGCAAGCTTGCTGAGGGTGCACTCGATCCCACTGTCCATGTCGCCAACAAAGATGTTGAACAGTGCCGGTCCCAATACTGACCCCTGAGGAACGCCACTCATCACCATTCTCCACTTGGACATTGAGCCATTGACCACAACTCTCTTGAGTGCGACCATCCAGCCAATTCCTTATCCACTGAGTGGTCCATCCAATGTCTCTCCAATTTAGAGACAAGGATGTCGTGCGGGACAGTGTCAAATGCCTTGCACAAGTCCAGGTAGATGATGTCAGTTGCCCTTCCCTTGTCCACCAATGCTGTAACCCCATCATAGAAGGCCACCAAATTTGTCAGGCATGATTTGCCCTTAGTGAAGCCATGTTGGCTGTCACCAATCACCTCCTTATCTTCCATGTGCCTGAGCATAGTCTCCAGGAGGGTCTCCTACATTATCTCGCCAGGCATGGAAGTGCGACTGACCGGCCTGTAGTTCCCTGGGTCTTCCTTTTTTCCCTTTTTAAAAATGGGGGTTATGTTTCCCCTCTTCAGTCAGTGGGAACTTCGCCGGACTGCCAGGACTTCTCAGATATGATGGCGAGTGGCCTGGCCACTTCATCGGCCAGTTCCCTCAAGACCCGTGGATGCATCTCATCAGGTCCCATGGACTTGTGCACCTTCAGGTTCCTTAGATGGTGCTGATCCTGATCTTCTCCTACAGTGGGCGGTTCTGCATTCTCCAGTCCTTGCCTTTGCCTCCTGTGACCTGGGCAGTGTGGCTCAAGCATTTGCCAGTGAAGACTGAGGCAAGGTCGTTGTTGAGTACCTCTCAGAAACTTTGTATTATGTTTCTCAAAGCACAGATATTTTACAGTAACCTACCTCTTTTTGAGAATTGGTCATTTTGAGAGACTTTCCAAGAACTTAGTAAATCATGTGGATTTAACAGGAGATGCATCCATTTTACTGAGATGCATGCTGATTGAAATTAGATTACACTTCAATTTTTCATACGCTTTTCATTACTTTTTCTTCTGTTACCATATTTTTATGTAAGTGGCATGTCTGTTATTAAGCTATGAAACAGTTGATTTTCCCAAGAGCTAGAAGTTTAAAATGTCCATGCTTGCTTGCTTTTCTGAATTATTATTTTTCAATCCTAGTGAGTTTTCTGTTTCAATTGTTATTTCAGTGTATTCCTGCACTGCAACAACAGCTTCATTGCAATTTGATTGTCGGGGTTTTTTTGTGTGTGTGTGTGTAGTGGATGTGAAAGGAAGAAAAGCCTGAATAAAAGAGTACTTAACATGTATAAAAAGTAAATTTTGTTGATACTTATAAATACAAATTTACTGATGCTTACATGCATATGGCAATTCTGATTGCTACTGAAACATTTGTGACAGTGGAGTCTCTTGGGGATCTAGCAAGCTGCTTAAAATTATTTGATACCAATAGTGGGATTAAATTTGGATAATTATAGGCAGTTAGCCTAAGGTCTTTAAGTAGCCTGCAAACATTAAACAGTCTACAGTCTTTATGAGGCCATGATGTGTCTTTGTGAGGTACACGTAACTGTCTTATAAACACGGATGTTCACATGTTGTATGGCAAACCAGTAAGAAAGCAGTGAGTTGACTTAAGAGTACTAATTCACAATAAAGACTTCCAGTTGTTCAGTGTGTCATGGTTTAGCCCCAGCTGGCAATGAAGCACCACGCAGCTGCCCACTCACTCCCCTGTGGTGGGATGGGGGAGAGAATCAGAAGCGTAAAAGTGAGAAAACTTGTGGGTTGCAATAAAGGCAGTTATAGGTAAAGCAAGAGCTGCACGTGCAAGCAAAGCAAAGCCAGGAATTCATTCACCACTTCCCCTGGGCAGGCAGGTGTTCAGCCATCTCCAGGAAAGCAGGGCTCTATCACTTGTAAAGGTGACTTGGGAAGACAAACGCCATCACTTCGAACGTATACCCCCCCCACTTCCTCCTTCTTTCCCCAGCTTTATATGCTGAGCATGATGTCATGTGGTATGGAATGTCCCTTTGGTCAGTTGGGGTCAGCTGTCCCGGCTGTGTCCCCTCCCAACTTCTTGTGCACCCCCAGCCTACTCGCTGGTGGGGTGGTGTGAGAAGCAGAAAAGGCCTTGGCTCTGTGTAAGTGCTGCTCAGCAGTGACAAAAACATCCCTGTGTTATCAACGCTGTTGTCAGCACAAATCCAAAACACAGCCCTGTACTAGCTACTATGAAGAGAATTAACTCTATCTCAGCCAAAACCAGCACACAGTGTTACCTCCTCCTGAGGCTAGGATGACTAGTAAGATGAAAATTTTTGAATTTCAGTGGTGTCCTACTGGAATCATTGTTTCAGATTATGATTCAAGCAGGGGATTTCAAAGACCTTGCAATGCTGAGAATGAGCTCATTGCACTGTAAGTGGAATCGATGGCTCTTTGTTGTGGCCCCAAGCCACTTGCTGTGTTTTCCCAGCTGCTGGGTGACTGTGACTTCTATTGGAGCCCATTGGTAGGATGGTTAAATCCTTTCAACTGACTACTAATCAATATTACAAGCTACTGAAGCATGCAGCGGTGTTTGGGGTGATGCCTCTTGCCTTCTACTAGAAGGAAAAGTCGTTGGTAAAACTGGACAAGAAGCTGCATACATGTCAACTACAGGCCGTGGTCTGCAAGACCACCCAGATAAAGGTAGATTTTACAGTCGCTTTTTCAATCTCACAGGAAAAACCTCAGGGTAGGAAACTGAATACAAATTTTGCTAGTAAATATCGCCCTGTATTTCTTCTCCTTTCTTTTGGCCACCCATGCGTGCCAAGCCTTCTTTCTAAAATACAGCTCCAAGAAAAACTGACTTTTGAAGACTCTTGGTGTGGTCTGGAGAGACTACTTTGTTTTCCCAGTGAAGAGTATTTGGACTCTGGTGTCTTTAAGCAGTGTGCAGCTCTGTGTTTTGTTTAAGAACATTGTGTGAGCTGTTAAATCTGAGAGGCCCAGTGGCAACGAGGATGTGGACACTCATTCCTGGGAGCAAGTTTTACTTGTACGTGTTTATAGGCTCATGCAGTTTGAGGCAGGAGGGACGGTAAGATCATGTGGGTTGACCTGTAAGTCATGAGTCACCACCTCACCCTTCTTTTCAATCTAGTGACTTCTCTCTAACTTGAGCGCATATTCTATAATAATACCCAGTCTTGTTCAAAGGCAAGATGCACAGAATCAGGTGATGTCCTTGTTAACTTCCTCCAGAGGTTAACCACTGTTACTATTAAAAATGTCTGCCGTATTTATACTTTGAATTTGCCTGGCTTCAGATTCCAGTCATTATTTTTTGTTATGTCTTTCTCTAGTTGGTTCAAGATATGTGGCATTTTTCTTCCTGTGTACATGTTAATCAAATCCACTTTTCATTCTTTCCTTTAATAAGCTAAACAGATCGATCTCCAAGTTCCACCATAAGGCATTTTCCCCTGCCTTCAAATAAGTGGTTCTTTCCTACACCATTTCCAGTGTTTTAACATGCTTTGAAAAATACAAACACGAGAATCAAACAGTATTTTAGCATCTAGCTGACTGTGTCTGCATACAGGGAAAATTGTCCTCCACTCCCCCTGCCCCATTTCTCACTACTTGCCCATCTACATAACGCAATTCCATTTTGCCCCAGCAGCATGCTGAGAACTAAGGTCCATTCTGACCCCTTAATCCTTGTCAGCAGCTGCTTTTAGGGAAAAAGTTGCCTTGGTCCTACTGTTTAACAGTGTGTTGAGTTGCATCAGTCTGGTTTTTGTTCAGATGCACCTAGTTTAGTAAGCAGCCCAGAGTGCTCTGTATGACCTTACTGTCCTCACTGTTTTTCATGTCTCCAGGCTTTGTGTCACTTGCAAATTGCACTGGCAATTTATATGTGTTTCAGATCACTGATGAAAATTTCAGTGGCTTCAGGGCCAGTGGCAGTTCATATCACAGAGTGGCTGAGCTTAGGAGGGATCTCTGGAGATCATCCTGTCCAAGCCCCTGCTCAAGCAGGAGCACTGGAGCAGGTTGCACAAGACCATCTCCATACGGCTTTTGAATATCTCCAAGGATGGAGACTCCACTGCCTCCCTGGGCAACCTGTGCCAGTGCTCAGTCACCCTCACAGTGAAAAAGTTTCCTCCTGTTCAGAGGGAACCTCTTGCATTTCAGTTTGCCCCCATTGCGTCTGGTTCTGTCGCTGGGCACCAGTGAAAAGAGCCTAAACAGACCCAGCTCTCTCAGCCTTTCCTCATAGGAAGGATGTTCCAGTCTCTTCATCATCTTTGTGGCTCTTTGCTGTCCATGTCTCTCTTGTACTGAGGAGCCCAGAACTAGACACAGTACTCCAGGTGTGGCCTCACCAGTGCTGAGTAGAAGGGAAGGATCACCTCCCTCAAGGCGTATCCTTACACACATTTTCGTTTGACACAGAGAACAACTTATAAATTCTCTGAGCAGTCACTTTGTAGTTGATTTAAAATATTTTTGCTTATTTTTCGTATCATATACCATTGCCATCCCCTCCATTTCACCAGTGCAAGAAACTCAAGTGTTCATCTATCTACTGGTGACAAGGTACTTAGACTTATCTTACAACGCTCTCTTTCCTCTCAAATTTTCATTAAAATATATGTTTGTCGTGAAAGCTGGAGGAAACCAACAAATCATATTTGTACTTGTATAGCTATTTGTTTAGCTATTAATTAAACTACTTTTTGATGAATTGGTGCTTTCGAGATACATTGTACAGTAATAATGACTACTGTTAAGCTTTGTGCTAGAAAATGTATATGGTTAAATATGTGCATTTAGAATTAATGTTTAATATTGGGTCCTTAGTTGTGTATCTTTTAGCTTGGTGCTCTATACCTATGCCTGCAGTTATACATTTGTAGCAATAGAAAAGGATTTTGAAAATTTTTGAATAGATACAGAAGCCGTGCTGAAACTGTGAATGTGACACTTACGGTGCTGCATTTTAAATACATAGCACAAAATGGAAATCTAATCTCATTGTAGAGTGAATTGGATCCAGTTTTGTAACTACAGTTTTTTTTGTTACTAGTTAAAGCATCATTTAACGTGTGAATTTTTGTGATTATGTACTCCAGTGCTCTATTCTACTTGTAAGGATTCTGTAGGGCACAAGTAGAATCCTTTTGCATTTATCTAGCTTAATTTATCACTGTCACTTAGGACTTTGAAATAAATTACTCATATACAGAATCTACTCCTTAACTGTCAGTAGAGATTAACATTTTAGGTGTATCTAGATTTTTAATTGAAATAATAAAATTTATTTGTCTCAGCACTGGGTAGAATTAGCATTCTTTTTCAAATTCTTTGTGACCCTAGACTTGCAGTCAGTGATTGTATACTGCTGCTTCAAATTCTTTTAAATAGTTCCAGTTGAGTAAAATATCTTTTCTTGCTGTGTGTCCTAAACCAATACATAGTATCACTGACTCTCCTTACATGATTGTTGCAGACTGCTGGTTTGGGCCAACTATCCCCCATATAGCTGTCTGTGAAGCTCTCTGTAGAGAGCAAAAGAGGGAAATGTAGCTGAGCTTCTATTTCTTGCTTTCGTATGCTTACATGTATGCCTAACTGAAAGTCAGGTGTAAATTGGCCATTAGGATGCTTTTGTTTAAGATGTGAAGAAAAAAAAGAGTAAAGAGAAGCTAAGAAACAAAGTATAATATTGAATTCCATTTCTTTTAATTTTTCTCTCTAGATTCCCTCTGGCCAAAGATTCGTGTTCCCCTGAAAGTTGTTAGGACTGCCGAAAACAAACTTAGTAACCGCTTCTTCCCCTATGATGAGATTGAAACAGAAGCAGTATTGGCTATTGATGATGATATCATTATGCTAACCTCAGATGAACTCCAGTTTGGCTATGAGGTAAGAGAATTGGATTTTTCCTGTCTCTTAGACTTTCCACTTCAACATCGCGTGTGTATGTAAAGTGGAGGAATCACTACACAGACTGCCGATTCAGATTGTTGCATCTCTTTACCGTAACAGTTCAATGCTGACTGAAATATTTTTACAAATAGTCATTACTTTATGGAAAAAACTGTCAGCTAACAGAAAATTTTCGGTAACTGGCACAGTGATGCCAAGAGACTCCAGAAAATGTTGTGTAATTGGTGTAATGGAAGCAGTCTGGAGACTGTGAACTGCATTCTTCTGAACAGTTTTCAGAAAAATCAGAAGTGCTGTCCAAGTTAATGTGTCTTGATGGACAAGACAAGTTTCAGAGATTAAGTGTTGAGAACAGAGGAGGCCTCTTGAGGACATGCCAAAGTAAGGTGGAGTGCAATGAAAAGAGGAACTGAAGCATGTCAAGGAGGGGACGCGTGTCATATGCTTGAAATGGCAAAGCTTCAACAGCTGCTTTTGTAATAAGGGCATCAACAAAAGAGAGAGTTTGTCCAAATCAGTTACTCGTAGCAGTACAAAGAGGTGAAAGTCTTCACAGGCATTTTAGTTGCTGTTAAAAAATGCCCTTACCTAAAGCAACACTGTTGTCTTCCTTCCAAAACTTTGGTTTGAATGAGTTAATTTTTGCCTTCCATTTGTATTTGAGTATACGACACAGTCCAAAATCTGACATTACTGTTATATGTGTGTATGTAAGACAAACATGCTATATTTGTAAATAGATCAGGAACACTAGAAAATACAATATATTTTAAGAAAGGTTTTAATTATTTAGTCACACCTGTACCTGCAATATCAAGAGCAAAACAACACCGGGCTTCATATATGAGAGCTAGAACATGAAATTATTACCTAAATGGAGTGAAATAATGAAAATCACTTTTCTAAAGGGTAGAAAGCAAACTAAATGTGATAGTTGTCTCATTTTTTAACAATCGTAAGTGTAGTTGTTAAGAAGATATTTTTTTAAGAGATGTTGGAAGTATTTCTTTAATGTTAATACATATGTGGTAAAATATGGCTCTTTCTCCCTCTCAAGTGAAAGAGACTGTTAGCAAGTAATGAGCTTTTGGACTCAGTAAATGACTTGTGGTAATGTAGGTATGCTGATGTAATAACAAAGATGTTAAGTGGTGGAGACAGAGGTTTAATCTATCGTGTGTCTCTAGAAAGGAAATACTTCTCTTGCCAGGTTAAGAGTAACGGGTTAGTACATGAAGTGTGGAAGATGGAATGAAGAGAAGACAACTGAAGGAAGGGGTTTTTTAGCCACTTATGCCTTCTCTATACTCTGTTGTCTACAGTGAATGTTTCAAGCATTGCACTGCACTGCACTGCAAAAGCAGAGCAACCAAGTGTGGGAAGTTGTGCAAGTTGACTTACTTTTTTCCTGTGTTGGTGCTGTAACTACTGGTTTTGAGGGTGAACTGATGGGGTGAAAGATAGCAGAAACTATAACGTGCATGCTGTGTAAATCCTGGCTCCATTTGCAGTTTGATTTTCATTTTCATCAAGATGTCTCGAAGTAAATAAAAATAAGTTTTGTAAAATCCTAAGTGACTAAGTAGTTCCAAATGAATCTCTGCTACTGGCAAAGCAGGCTTGGAGGGCTTCAACGCAGAGATTCAAACTGCAGCTGAGTTTCAGTTCTGTCAGCCAGAAGTCATGAGAAGTAGAACTGTTGCGCTCATGTGTCTGAAGTCTTAATTTAAACATCCTCAGTGGATAATATCTGTAACTTCACATATATTGATTCTGGTCACTTAGGAAGGAAAGGGTTATCCTCATGAAAAAAAAAAAAAAGAGGCAAAGAAAAGTTGAGGTGAATTCCCCTATAGTCACTGTTACTAGGTGACAGTTGGGACTTACAACTCTTCATCCCCAGGTCTAGCTGTTGGACTGTGCTGGCTAATTTATTGGTCTTCTGTCGACCATATACATTGGTTGCAGGGACTATCTGAGTAACAATCCTTATAGTCAGTGTGTGAATGTAACTGTTTGGACATTAGATTGTTCAGTCTGGCAGACTAAAAACTATTGCTTTTGCAGGTTTTTTTCCATTTAATTATAAATCCTATTCCATTTTGATTCTGGGAATTCAGCTTACTACACAGCCACTTCATTGGAAAATTAAAATGCCTTATTGACCAGATAGTTGAGGCAAACCTGTGGGTAGTTTAAATTCTTATATTTTGAGATAGGGTTTTTTTTTTCCCTGTAAAAAAATTAATAAAAAGGTCTTTGAATACAGAAGCACAGTGGATTATTTTATAAATACACAATTTTACTTGTATAGAGGGTGGGTGATGTAGTTCCTGCTCTCTGGCACAGAAATCAGGGGCTGAAGATTGATCTTTCCTGTCCCTGAGTGCCTGTGACTTGCTTGACAGGCCTGAGCTGGCTCCCAGATGTTTAAATTGTCCTCAGCCTGTGATAATTTATTTATCTGTTTATGTGTGTTACCAGTAAAGTATCTCTCAAGATCTTGACTCATTTGCAGGGGAATCCAGAGGGAACAGTAGCAGCATATAATGTTACTAGAAAGTTTTCTTTTAAAAGTATGTCTGCTTCTGCTTTGGTCATAAGAAGGGCTGGAAACGTGACATTCAGTAATTTTCTTTTCTCCTCCTGACATCCTTGAGACTTTACATTTAAACATGTGGCAAAACCCCCTCTGTCACAGACTTGTCTGAATGTATAGAGCAAGCCTAAAAAAACCAGAAAACTTTGATCTCTGTACACTTTCAGCCATAAAAAATTATAGTAACACTCAAAGTGTCAGACATTTTTTACTTGTTAAAAGTGAACTATTATGGTACAGTGATTTATGACATTGCGTAAATCTGTTGAAGCAAGCAGAAAAATACTCCCTGTGTGCTGCTGTATTAAGGTAGCAGAAGAATACTTATGACATTCTGACTTTGAAAAAAGTATTTCTGTTAAGTTACATGATGAAATCACAGGCGTGACTTGGGGCACTGGAAAAAAAACCTGTTAGGGCGAGACTTTTTTCCCTGCTTACTGATCTTTGCTGTTCACAGAGGTAGTATCAGAGCGACCCAAGAAAAGGAGCAAGTATTTAGATTATCATAATCTTAAAAAAACTAAAGCAGAGCCATTGGCTGCTTCTGAAGTGTTTGGTGTTTGAATGTGAGACTGAAAGCACACTTCGTAGTGTTCCCACCTCTGTGTCTCAGCTGGCCTTGGGGCAGATGGCTTAGCATTTCTATCACCCTTAAAAGTGGGGGTAGCAGTTTCCAAGTACAAAGTTCACGAAGATTTCTTACTACATACTTATGTAGCACTTTGTCCTTTCAAAGACAAAGTATTTTTATTACAGCAATAATAGAAATAATCTAAATTGGGATTATTGCTCTGAGTCCATGTTTTTTTGTTCATAGAAAATATTGTTTGGTGCATTGCTAAGTTTGTGTTTTTTCTGTTAGAAGCTTTTTGCCTTCTGCTAGTAGATGATCTTACTCTGTCTCAGAGCTTTTTTTCAGTGCTTCATGTCTCTGGCATTTTTTTAAAAAAATCAACTCTCTGATGAATTGCAGATTTCACTAGGCTAAAATCATCATAAAATTTGAATGCCTTATTTAGAAGAATTCTTCCATGCCCATTTTCACTGTTAAAAGTATATTTTTTCAGCATTCCTTTGTAGGAGGAATACTATAACTCTGCTTACTATGGGTAAATCTGACCACATCCAAAGCTCTTCTTCAAATTGAAGTTATTTTACAAATTGTGTGCATGTGAAGCATTGCTTATCTTTTAATGGGCTTTGTGTTTACATTGTGTTTTGGGTTTTAGTAATAGTACAAGCCATCCCTTTGAGGACTGGGGAGAATTAAGCGTATGGGGCTCTGGGAGGAGAGAAGGAATACTGATTGATTGGGTTTTCTGTCATTTATAGGGGATAGTCAGTGTTTCATTCTTACAACGTTGCCATGGTAGCTTTGGAAATGCTGATTATTTTTCTGTTTATTAAATTTAAAAACTTTCTAGTTGTAATTAGCCAGTTCCTGAAGTTGCATTGATTTAATATAGTCTAATACATTTAATGCATAAATTTTGGAGTACATTCTGGAAAAGGAAGTGCTTCTCTGTCCTCTGGCTGCATGGAGAATGAGCTGTGGCAGCTGTTCTGATGGCACAGCGAAGCAGCACAGAATAGTTGAGGCTAGGAGGCAGAGAGAACTGTGGAGAGGTGAGACTGGAGGTTGTTTTAGCTAGACTGTTTATGTCACTTGGGGAACTCAACTTGGAGACAAAATTACTATCATTTTCTCTTGGTGTCTTTTACAAGATTTTTAGTAAAACCACCAAGTCAGAACTTCCATTTGACTTTTCCTCTGGGAGATTCTTCGTCCAAAAATATTTATCTTCAGGGCTGTCTAGCAGAGTCATTGGAATAGTGTTGTGTGCAAAGAAGCACACCTCCTCTTCACTTGGCAATATGTTTTTCCTTGGATGTGTCCCTTACCAGTATTAAATCAGGCTATCCTTCTTTAGTCTGAGAAAGCTAATAAGATCACTGGCTAAAATGGAATGTATTCCTAACAGAATAATAAATTATAGGCAACCATCAAACAGGAAAATGGATGGTAGTGAAAATAGAGAGTACTGTCAGAATCTTTACCACTATTTTTATTCTCAAAGCTTCCTTATAAGCAGTAGCTGTATATATTAATTTTGGCACAAAACATATGTATGGATTTGGGCAGTGAGCTGGATGCAGCTATTTGGAGCCTTTCTGGGAATTACTATTGAGTGAACTAGTGATGAACATAATGAAAAAGTCAAGCTTTTCCACTGACACTGATAGCATTACTTTTAAAGGGAATCTTTGTTTAAATCAACCAAGTTATTTTTTAGATGCATTGAACTGACAATTTTCAGATCCCAGAATCAGGGTAGGATTGAGCTTTACGGTGGTACAAAGAAATCTGTATGAGTAACATGCATTATACTTGGCTTTTACTTTGTCATTTGGACATAAAAGATGAAGATGACACTGAGAGCAAAAACTAGAAGGAATATGAATCTACAGTTGTCTGTTGTGAAGGCACTGAAGTCCCTTGGGAAGCAGTAGCTGAGTTTAATCTTTCTTTCAGCTGCCTTTAATATGCATGCCATTCCCTCTGCAAGAATTCTTGGTCCAGTACGGTGCAGATCTGTACTGTTCTGTCAAATCCTTCGTTGAGCCTTGGTAGCTTATGTGGTGGTGCCTTCCAAAAGCTGGGAGATGGGTGTTTTAATAGCCAGGTTTAAAAAAAATATTAAAATTCAGTCATTGATTTTTTGAGTCCTAGAGAGTGAAGAATAAAATTTTGGAAGATGAAGTTGCCATATGTATTTTCACATGATGTCAAAATCATTAATAAAGAACAAAAACCTCAAGGTATCTCAAGCCCTCACTGGCTTGCCTGCCGAAAATCTGTATTTTTTAGTTATCTAATGGTACCAATTTGTAACAACGTCCTATGAGTTCTCTTCCTTGAGTTCCAAATAATCTCTGCTTTCAAGAGCCTTCTGTGTTAGAGCGTTGTCCTGTCTAAATACTCTCCCAGTACTTGTGCCCTAGAACTGTCTAAAAAGATTGATTTCTGGAGAAAGTACAAGTCGGGGAGTCAGAAGATCTGGTTCCCATTCTTGTTTCCTGTATGATTTTTGGCAAGTTTCCTCATCTGTACGTTTGAAATAATAACTGCTCTCATCATGGGATTCTGAAGCTGTATTAACTGACAGCAATAAAATGTGTTGAGATGTATAGATGAAAAGGTATATAGTAATGCAAAATCACAGAAATGTTGATGCAGAAGCAGTAACTTAAAGCTGATCGCTTTATCATATTTACTTTGACAGAATACTTGCATAGAGTCCTTATAATCCAGACTTCCCAACTGAAACATACTGGCACGTAAAAAGTCCCCAAAGTGAACTGCTGACAAGGTGAAGTTTGCAGGATGGTGGAATTCCAGATAAGACGTTCTTTACCGCAAATTCAACTGTAGGGTTCCCTTGCCTTTTGTACAGAGAAAAGAGGTTTGCTAGTGAAGTGACTGTTGGGGATTTATGAGATATTTTGTTGTTGCTGTTGTTGATCTTGCATACACAATGAAATTTGGGTATGTGTTTGTTACTACCAACCTGAAACAGAAACTCTTGTGACCTAACACTGCATATCGGAGAGTCAAGACTCGCATTCTTCCAACAAACTTAGCAGTTATTTGAATTAAAGGACAAATTTTGAGTAATGAGTCTGCAAATAATGCAGATAAATACTAACTTTGTTATTGATCAGCAAAAAGACATACTGTGTATTTAGCAAGCAAATAGCGTTCAGACCCTTCTAAATAATTATAATCCTTTCTCCATTTTTTCGTAATGCAAAAATTGTCCATTATTTAATGTGGCCAGCAGTGTGGAGAACTGGGGTTGTGTTAATGATGCCCTTCTCCTTGTTCTGGTCTACTGTGTTTGATCCTGTAGTCAGCTACAAAATAATGTATGGAGTGACAAGGATGGTATCTTGATTGTATCCAGCTGTCTGGAACAAGTCAAGGGCAAAGAGGCCTTCCATGTAGCAGTAGATCCATCCGAGCACCCACTAAAGAATACCAGAAATATTAAAATATAAGCCTGTTTTAACCCTGTTCCTATCAAAGGAAGCAGGCTGGTTAGATCCAAAGCCAGCTGTGAAAGTAGTTAGGTTGCAGCCATTTCTACTGAAGTTAACATCAAAAGTTCCATTCCAATCATGCTTGGTTTTAGTTAGTGTTAAAATCTTTTTGAATAGTTGGTTGTATTTCTCTACAAGGAAGTTAGTATTGCTTTAGTGGGGTATGGCTTCCTTCCCTGAGTTGCAGGATCCAAAGCAAGCTTGGGATTTTTCATCCTTCTTCCAGGCAGTTTCCAATTTCAAGAATTGGCACATAGAAGAATTGAAGTGGTCTTTCCACCACTGTAGCTCTTCCCTCCCAAAGTAGATTGTTGCATCCACACATTTGTGTTTGCTTGTTGTGCAGGCTTGGTTAGCACAGCGTCACGTCTTTTTCTCTTCAGGTTTGGCGTGAGTTCCCGGACAGGTTGGTTGGATATCCGGGCCGCCTGCATCTTTGGGACCATGAGATGAACAAATGGAAGTATGAATCAGAATGGACCAATGAAGTCTCAATGGTGCTCACTGGGGCAGCGTTTTATCACAAGGTGATATACAACTTGTAGTATACTAATGTACAACATGAACCTTTTTTAAAGAACTGTATGTGTTTCTGTCATTGATCCGTGAGTGTTTTGTGGTGCCATGATTGTTTTCTACAACAGAGATCCAGTTGCAAACTTTCCATAAGCCTCTTTCCTTTTCAGTTGCTGTTGAAACAACTGTTTTGTCTCTGCCTGTAAAGTAAAACCCTTACCTTCAGGAACTAACAGAAGAACTGTTAGCCAACTCTGGCCAGTTCTGGTCTCTGCATGACCTGGAACTACATAGTGAATTTTACAGTGAATGCAGCTTTATAGCTAGGAGTTTAAGAAAACTGATTGTTAAGAAGTCTGTGTGCTGGTCAGGAAAGGAGTAATTATGCAATTAAGCACCTAAAAATTATTTTCTATCTGCTAAAGTAGTCCTTGGCTGAAGGCAGTATCAGAGTTTGCCCATAATCCATCCTCAACTGCCTGCTGTTCAGTGACTGAAATATTTAGAGTCTTATAGTTACTGTATTTAAAATTATCTTCTCTCTCTCTCCCCCTATCCTCCAGTATTTCAACTACCTTTACACCTACAAAATGCCTGGAGACATCAAGAACTGGGTAGATGCCCATATGAACTGTGAAGATATTGCCATGAATTTTCTAGTGGCAAATGTCACTGGCAAATCAGTCATTAAGGTGGGACTTTTCTGCAGTTTAGCTTTACAAAGTTTAAAACTATGATGTACATACTCATATAAATTTATTTAGTAGGCTTCAGTATATTACTTCATCTTCCTTTCTCTCTCATTTACCCCTTGTTCTCTTTCCATGGTAGAAAAGCCCTTTTAGTAAAACTTTTATGCTAACTGGGAATAGAGAATTGGTTTTTACCAGTTGTTTCTGGTGGTTATTTTAGCCATCTAGATGAGGTATAAAAAAACGTAATTTAAAGGATAGCTATATATATGTGTGTGTATATATATACACGCCCACATACATATATTTTAACTATTTGAGATCACTAGAGGAAAGAAATTGCCAACTGTCTGCAGCTCGGTCTGTCATAGCCTGGCAACAGCTGATTTATAGGAATGTTAATTGCAAGAATGTTAATTGCAAGATCAGCTTTAAATGAACTTTTTATCCCTGAATTAATTTCCTGACATGTTTCGACACGTTTTCAGGTCTGGACATTCACTCTGTACATTCATTTCAAAGTGTGTCAACTTGGAATGAGATTTAGAGGCCACCAGGCGTTACTTCAATTAGCAGGGTCCATTTTCCCATCTGTCCATCATCATTTACTGGGACTGGTGGCTGCATTTCCTAGAAAAGTCTTTAGAAGATAAAGTGTGTGTTTTTGCTGAAAAAGTTTTTGAGCTGTATGAGGGCACAGCAGAGTAATTTGGCACCTCTGTGCGATTTGGAGTGTCTTGGAGAGTTTGCCAGTCAGCTATTAACTGGAGTGAGCAAAAGAGCGTCTGTTGGATTAACGTTACGGTGAAGTATGGGAAGCTATATTTCATCGCTGTTATGGCTGCAAGAACAAATGGTGTTTATACAGGGACCTTGGCAGTGAGAAAACAGTCATTAAACAGGAATTAAGGAGCTTGTCATCGCCACTTCTTTTCAGTTACAGAAGGAAAAACCCCTCCAAGCCATTTTTATTGGGCCCCTGTGAATTTTGTAGTCAGCCGGGCCAGATGGAGCTGAATGGAGGAATGGAGTGGCTTTTTTTTTTTTTTTTTTTAAACACCCTACCCCCCCCCCCCCTTTTTGAGAGCTCAGCTTACACTGCAGGCATGTTCAGAGGTATTGCACTGCTCTCTGTGCAAGGAGATTAATGTCCCTTCTGTTGATATTTGATGATATCTGGCGTGCCTTTCTGCAGGTGACCCCACGGAAGAAGTTCAAATGTCCAGAATGCACAGCAATTGATGGGTTATCACTGGACCAGACACACATGGTGGAAAGGTGAGTGACCACCCTTTTTTCCTCTGATTGCCTCGTTCTGATCCCTAAAATCTTAACCTGTGCCTCACTAAATTAGGATCAGAAATGCTCACTGATTATATTTCCGTAAATTACTAATTTTGAAAGAATGTCACTTGGATTTGATCAGCATAAGTCATTCCTACGATGGATGATGTGACACTGAAAAGTGGACTACGACAAGAAAGGACTTTAGAAGGGCACAATTTTTAGCAGCTTTGCTGTAAAGCATATAGGACACATAAATGAATTTCAGGTTGTTGGCAGTACTTTCAGTAACACCACATTTCTGGTTTACCATGGAACATCAACTGCAATGAGTATGAGATTTGTTTTTTTTAAACCAGACCGTTGCTAGCTTACCAAAGAGTAACAAGGATATAAATTATTAATAATGTTATTTGAATTGATGGTTGTACATTGTCTTTCCTCCAAAGATCGTTAAGCACATTGCTTCCACTAATGAAAGGCATTTGCCTGCACAATTGCATGACACATTTTTCTACAATGGCAGCATTATTATATTTTTGTGAGAATTTAATTTTGAAATTAAGTATGTATTTGGAAAGGCAGTGAATGTTTAGAGTGAAATACTGAAAGTCGGTAAGTATGAGAGTTGCATTCCCTGCTTTACAGTAAAATGGCTTCCCAACATTGACCAAGACACTAAACTTCCATCTGCCTTGATTTCTGAATGTGTAAAATAAGGGAAAGTTTCTTCACTTTTACAAAGCTGTTCAACACCCTTGTTTGAAAAGGATTATCTGACAATAAATGTACATACTGGTAATTAGGTGAAATTAAGCTGAGATCTAGGACTGACAAAGGCATTTCACCTTAGGCTTCTTGGGCTGTTGCATCTCTCCTGCAAATATGGGGAAAAATAATTTGCAGTCATTGAATCGATGGGGTAGGTAAGCAGGGGTAGCGATAGTGCTGAAAGAGACCAGCAGGAGAGGTGACAAAATTAAAAAAATCTGACCTGCATTTAAAATAGGCCATTTCATATTTGCACTGAGACACATAAGATGATTATCTTACCAGTTACTATGGTTATCATCTTAACAGTGAGCTTTTTTCTGTCCTTCTCTGCAGTACTCAGCAAATCTAAAGTGTTGTATCCATTCACTGGTCTTTAGCAATGTAAATGATATTTATGTATTGTAATGTATGCAGTGAACTAATGCAAAACTGGTTAGTAGGTTGGGAGTTTATTTACAAGAATAGTGCTTACATATATCTGTCTGATGTGTAAACACACATTATACAACACACATACATCTATAGTTTGGCTGATTGATTATTAAGCAAGCATCATGGCAAGCATTGAAGAGCATAACTGCCAAGGTTAGTGACAAAGTATTTAGACTGTATGTATAATAAGGCTGGATTAAAAAAAGGAGTACGCAAGTCAGATGTAAAACATACTCCATGGAGGTTATCCTGTGTCTAGCAATTCTGCACTGGCTTACAGGATGGACTACCTGAAGACAGTTGAGCTTTCCTATGATCATACTAGTAGTATTACAACAGCACATAGGAATTTTAGTCATGAGCTAGGTTCTTATTAAGGTAAACATTATAAAAGCAGAAGATTAAAAAGTGCCTTTTGCTCCGGCTGCATTATGATGCAGGGTAAAGGTCATGTTTCCATGTCTATAGCAATTCTTGTATCCTCAGAGTAAAGTATCATTGACAGTTTATTGAGAACATGTTTAAACTGTTGCTTTGCTTCTCTGTAGTTTCCAACAGTGGAGATAACTGGGTTGTGGGAAATGTTAGATAGACTGCAAATCCACATACTTTTATTTGCCCAGCCACAGGAGTACATGCTGGGATAGAGTCTGGGTACAGGAGAAAATCTGGGGAGATATACAGTTTGGGTGTATTCAGGCTTCATTTTGAAGATCATTAATATCATACTGAAAGTGAATGCTACACCTAATACCTTCTTGCCATGTGTTGTTAATTATCTACCTTCAATATAGGGGAGTTATTTGAAAATCTGAAAAGGTTTCTTTTTTTGAATCTTCTAAGCTAGCTATTCACTTTAAGTGGATAATAAATGATAGCAACTCCTAGAGCAAATTTTCCTAATTTGCCAGTAAGGCTCTTATGGCTCATATAGATAGGATTGTGTGTGTGTGTATCTATCTGTTTTCAGGGTCAGGAGAGAAGCTGAATGGAAAAAGTGCGTGCATCAGGGAATCTTTGTCATACCATAAAAGAATAACATTGCACAGATAACTTTGCAGTATTGGGTACTGAGAACAATACCAGGGGTATCAGCCAAAAAGCCATTATCAGCTTCACTTGCAGGTTCCCAAAGTGCCGGACTCCTTGTTTTTTAGCATTCAGAAATAGCGAGCAGGTAGTCCAAGCTAATTACTTGCCTGGATATCCAGGGATCAACCTACTGTTTGTGAAACAAACAGTTTATCAGGGTTGTCATGGCCATGCACAACATTTAGTGTTAGGTTTCTGGTTCAGAAATAGCAGAGAGATGCCCAGCAACTGCCTGATGATTGTTTTCTACGTGTAAAAGGTTTGAGAAGTCAGTTGTGGAGGTCTGTCCGGGAGAGACTTTTAACTAACCAGTTCTGTTGGGCCTTTGACACTCTCAGTAGAGACAAAGGAAAGATGGTACAGCTGAATTCTGTCTCTTATTAAGAGATTTAGGGGTTTTTTACCAATACTCAAGAATATTTACAGTGAATCATGGGAAAGCCAATGCTGCTATTCTTCCTGATGTGCAATTTCTCTGAGAGAAATAAAAGACTTCAGTCCCCAGGGTTATCAAGCTCCATCATTAAAATACATTAACTACAGAAAGCTTTGAACCAAGAATCCCTTCTTGCCCTAGGTTAGCATTTACATTAAATCGTAGAAGCTGTAGGAGGATCTCATAATCCCTATATTTACAAGTGCTGTTTCAGTAGCAACAACTTTTCTGCATTTAGCATCTTTGCATCTGGCTCTCAAAAATGGAGAACTCTGTAAAATGCAGCCTAGAGGGCAACTAGTTGTACAGTAGATACAACAAAGGGCTGAGTTGCTTCTGCAGCAACATAAACAGCAGTGTTTTATTTGGGACATGTAAATATTTGTTACAGTGAAAATAGGAAGCCATTCCCCTAAGAGGCAAACTGACCAGGTAACAGTTGGCCAAAGACTGCAGCTGCAGTTACCCTGCCAAAAAATATTTGGGTTATAAGGGAAAGGAAACTGATTGAGAGAGACCTTAACAGACATGAAGTTCACCCAGTCTGCCAGGGGCAACAGGGCTCTTAATTTCTCAGTTCACACAATCTTAATTCTTTGTAGAGCACAACTGTGTGTTGTTGGCAGAGCAAGGAAAAAAATTAATAATTCTTGGACGCAAACGTGCCTCTGCTAGTATGAATTTGCAAAACTATTGACACAGCCAAGAAAAACACCTTCCCTCCATGTTCAGATGACATGTTACATTCTCTTGGCTACCTAGCTTTGAATGTTTAATGTTCTAGATATCCTTTCTGGTTTATATTGTCCAAAAGTGGCAAAGACTTTGGAATTCAAGTGATTTAGTTCAGTGCAGGAGATGAAATTTTTGGAAACAGGCAACTTTCCTTCGAACACATTTTGTGGCTTGTGTATGACATGTCTTTCATCTCAAAACGCCTGTTTCTGATCTTTGATATTTCCTGAGGACTAACTTTTCTGATTCAGCCAGAATGATTAGAACATACTGATTTTTACTTTTTTCATTTTTTCATTTCTGTAACAATGAACTGGTTTCTGGTCATTAAAGATATCGTACAGCTATGCTTGAATGGTCTTGCCATCAGAATAAGTTTGGCTGTAGAAGGATTCCATCTTGATATTTTCTCATAAGACCTCATCTTTGACTCGGGAGTATAACCTCTGGAGGGAAGAGGTCAATTTTGTCTCCACTATCCATTTAGTTTTGTCTTGTGCTCTGAGGGTGCCGCTTAGTTCCGGCTGTGACAATGGCTGATCTGATGTGGACACCTGCCTACCAGGCAGTGGGCTGAGATAACGAATTCATTTCACACCGGCCACCAAGCAGCTGTTACATTACAATGTCTTTCAGTCATTACTGGCAGAGGCAGGATTTGAACCAGTAGACTAGAAGTATTCTTGTATTCCAGAAGACCAGTGAGGGCCAGCAGCTGTGCAAACTTCTCACATGCACATCTCCCAGTGCATCTACCTCCTCGCCTGTGAAGTTTGTGCTTTTCCTGCCACGAGACTTCTCCGGTACTCACAACTTGGATTATCGATAGCCACATTTCTCAGAAGTAACAGATGATTTGGAAATCCGACCTTATCTGAGAATCAGATGACTTTAAGGTATCTCATGCTGGGCACCTCACGAGGGCAACAGAAACTACTTAGTGTTCCTGAAGAAAACACTCGGTTCCTGCTCTGCCTGTTATTGTAACGTGTCTGCGCCCTGGGCCCAAAGCTCACCCTCTCAATGGTTCACCTTGTTACTGCAGACGTTGAACAGCTACTTGGGTCTCTTTGCTGACTGATGGCTCCTTTGCTGTTTCAGATCTGTGCTACCCTGGAGCAAATAGTGCTTGTGCCAGGTTTAGAGGTTGCTTCCCTTGCACACGGTTTCCTCTTGCACTCTGAGTTCCTTTTCATTTGTTTCCTAGTCCAAATATGTGAATCTTGGAGGTAGGAAGAAGTATGAGGGGATGAGAAGGTAGTAGAAAGTGAAATATCTGCAGTTACCTGTATTAAATATTTTATTCAAGTATCACCTATATGAAGTAGTTTTCTCACACTTTTCTCAGGCAAGAAAATGGCCTGAAATACGACCATTATAGCTTGAAACAGCTATGTAAAGATGTAGCACTTTAACAACCTAGGCTTTATGTTTTCCATTCATTTACTGTAGTTAAGGAGGGAGCCATGGGATTGCTCAGAGGCTGAAGAATTACTTTTGAAAACCAGTCTTGCTGTCCCATCTACTTCAAAAGAGTGTTTGGGGCAGTGTTGAGCAGTCCCCATCACAAAACTGTCACACTCGGTTGGTATGATTGACCGGGTCTGTTGAGGAAAATTATCCTGGAGCCATAGTGACCCCCTAACCCTTTGAAGGGGTCGGGAGAGGGTGCAGTGGTTGGATAGCGAGAGACCTTCTCTGTGACTGCCTGCAGCATGTCAGCCTCTGTAGCTGAGTCAAAGTACTCATTTCTTTTTTGTTTTCCCTTTTGAATGGCAAAAGAAATGTGACCCGTTTTCTTCTAGCTGTCTCATGTTGTGTGTTGGGGACTGTGGTCACAATTTTTGGTATCTGAAGGTCTTAAAAGCTGTTTTACAAAATATGCATCTGATGTTAGCTGAGTGCTGGCTGAGGTGAAATGAGCCAAGTTTTCCCTGCCTTGCTTCCACAGGTACTGTGCCTTTCAGTGAAAAAGTTAAGGGAGCGATGTAAGGTTAAACATCTGTTTGCTTGTTTTTTGAAGCACATGGCTCTTCCCTTCCACAGCATTACTGACACCTGAGATTATTAAAACTGAAAGAGTCATCAATGGTCCGATCTTTTTTGTGCTAATGTGATGTCTTATTGCTCAGTATCTCTTTATTTAGACAAGGAAAATAAAGTAGTTGGTTTCATTTTATAGTTTTTATTCAGCTTCACTTTTAAGTTACAGTACAATCAGCACTGCCTATACGCTGAGGCATGTTTATTTTTGTGGGAAAAGATAGAGCCTCTGAAGAAGCCTGGAAAAAAAGAGACTTTTTTTTTTTTTTTTTTTAAGAACTCCATTTTCACAAAGGCTTGTTTTTTGCAAAACCTTCGTTGTGAGCCAAATTGACCCAACAGTGGCCCTTTAAGAGCCATGTTGGCAGTTAATCTGTTCTGGTTTACAGCATGTACATTGCTTTAAGAATGACTGGAATTCTAGGGGGAGGGAGAAGGAAAGCTTTGACCTCCATGTGCACATGTGCTGCTGCCAGCATCCCCTTGCTCGTCTCTGTGATTAAATGGATAAATCAAAGAACACCAGCTTCTTTTCAGTTCTCTCTGCAGTGAGGCTCTCTTTTTTATTTACTAGTAGCCAGGATGGCTGAAATACTTCCAAGAGTATGAGGGAAGGTTTTTACCAGTTATGCTGATGTGGGAGCTGGTAGCCAGCCCAGTTGTTTGGGTTCTTAATTAAACTGCTTTCCCTTTTACCAGATCTGAATGCATCAATAAGTTTGCCTCTGTCTTTGGGACCATGCCTCTGAAAGTGGTGGAGCACCGTGCTGACCCTGTTCTGTACAAAGATGACTTTCCTGAGAAACTGAAGAGCTTTCCCAATATCGGCAGCTTGTAAAGACAGCTGTGAGACAAACCTGAATGATGAAAAAGACGGCCGCAAAGGTGCTATGAGGAAAATAAGGCCCTGAAGAAAAAAGTCGCTAGAGAGGGGGTAACATCTGAGGGAGATGGGAATTAATGTTGTATTCTGGTATGTTATCTCCCCTTTACATTGCACAAAGATGTAATGGAAAGCTGAACAACTGCTGCTCTGTTGCTCACACAGGATAGAATCTATTCATGGGTCCTCCCATAAATGTCAAACACACTTTTCTCCAAAGGAGGCTATGCACCTGGAAGAATTAAACAGAATCTCGCTCCATGTGGTCTGGCTGGCATGACTGATCTCTTCTATCGAATGTGCTGCAGTTCTCTGGTTTGTAAGCATCCATCCATTCAAAGCAACTGTCTGCAATGTGTAGCTGCTCTCTTTTGGGAGGAGCTTATTGCCTGTGCAGTTGGTGAGCCTTTGAGGTTAATTGTTGGCTTAAGTAACTGTGTAACAAACTTTTTTTTTTCTGCATAGTGAGACAAATGTTTTTTTTTTTTACAACATCACCAACAAAAATCAGTGTGTTGTCATGTGGTTTAAAGGACAAAACAGTTTGTGTTACTTAAGTTATTTTGATGCAAATTGAGGCACAAAGCAGCTGGGAGGATGGTCTCCTTCAAAGCAGAGAGACCTGTGGGACAGAATTCCAATTGCTTACGCCTCTTCTTGCGTAAATCTCAGGTTTTCTGCCACGTCCATGCAAGAGACTGTGATTCTGTATCAAAGCTGGTTGTATTACACAGAAAAAGATGTATCTTTCACTCTTACTGTATTTTTTTATTTTCATTATCAAAACAGCAGTCAGGTTACAGTTCTACATCGTAGCCATACATAGGAGCAACAGCTATGACATAAGGTTTTCACATCTGAATTCTTTTCAGCAAGCAGTGTGTTGTAGTACTGATTTGTAAAACACTTCAGTTTACAGAAATTCCCAGTTACACCTTCAGTGTGCAGGGATACGTGTATGTGCAAGACACTATTAACGCACACTTACAAACTCCCGTAAATTACCATTGTTGGAAAAACTGCTGGATCTTTGCTTGTAATTTAACTAAGGAACCCATTGCCACAGGCTGCCACTGAAACATACAGCTTAGGAAGGCTTTTGGAGAAGCTTTATATTTTTTAGGAGCATTGGAATTGTTTCTCAATACTGAAATTAACCTGAATTAGACAATTAAATGCAGCAAAATTAGAAATGAAATTGCCTGGACCATTACCTCCTGCCTTTCGATAATAAAGACAATCCCAATTTAGGCTGAGAAACGAATCTCTGTTCCAGCTCCACTGATAAAATGTTTGTTACCAGGTAAGTGTGATTTCACTGTCTTTTGAATCCATCATTGCTGCCAGTTACACAGACATCCTACTCGATGGGCTGTTTCTCTGTTACACTGCAAGCAACCTTATTCCTCAGATTTTGCCAAACCCCAAACAATAGGACAAGTGTTAGGCATCACGGTTCACCCCCTCTCCTAAGCTGGATAGGCAGCAGTGACAGAAACCAAATGAAAGTCAGGCTAGAAACAGGAAACATCTGCTCCTATTTGTCTCACCCCCACTAAGACTTATCTTATTGCCCAATGCAGTGGATGTGCTGTGAATGAAAATCACATTGGAACAATAGCTCTGAGGGGATGCTTCACTTCATAACTCCCCTGGGATCTGCCTGTAAACTGTATCATCCGATTCTCTGGGAACATTTAATTACTAGTAAATGTTTTTCACTGCAGTCTTTGTTTCATTCCTGACTTGCTGTGGGAGAGGGTATTGGGGTGCTAGGAGGATAGGTGTTGCAGTGACAACTGCTGTCTGCACAGTGGGTATCACAAGATAAAGGAAAGTTTGTCACTCGCTGTTTCTCCTTTGCAGCCTCTCAGGTTCATTCACATGAACTTTCTTTCTGAATCTTCCCGTTGATTTATGTCCTGGTGCCTGAGCATCAGGAGATACCAGCACATTTCCCTTGAGAAGTTTGCTTTAAAAGGGTAGCTGTGACACTGCAGTAGTCACTTCAGTTTTGGCTGGTTTTTGAGGCTGATCTCAGCTTGGTAGTTGGCCTTAGCAGTTTAACTGAGTTACATCTTCCTTACAGAGGGTTGTGAAGCTGCTGTGATTTCTTGGTTCTTTCTCAGTAAGCCAGTAGAAAGTACATGTTTTGCACAGTCTTAAAAGACACAGAGGATTTGAAATAGTTGATGGAATATTTTTAGGTGGGGACAGCCTAACCAACCTTCCTGAACTGATCTATAGTCTTAGGTCAGTAAAAAGCCAACAGGTCCTTGTGCCTGTGTCCCAAAGCATCTGAGTGGATTCCCCTTCCACAAAATGCCCAGTGACCCCATCAATCGTGTTTTGTTCCTTTGGCGTTTTACAGTTGCTTTTATAGGGCCATCTCATTTAGATGGTAATTTGTCTCTGTTTTGTGCCATGGAGAAAATTGGGCAATTGACTGTAAAAAACCAATTTGTAAAGTGACCTCCTTCCCCTCTACGTTTATAATTGTGATGTTCTTAATGCAAAATCTGTAAAAGTAAGATATTCTTGTATGTCTGATTTGGAATGGGTTTGTTGTCAATCTTTAAGATAATTGTTAACTTTTCATTGTATATATGTTATCAAAAAAAGGTTAATATTGGTATATTAAAAAGTAAATCCATGGAGTGTTTGTTGTATTTCACTTCTGGAGCTGCACAAGGAAACGTGGATGCATTTAGAAGGGAGAATTGCAGTGACAGGTTGTTTTGCTACATAAATCTGTGTTAAACTTGAATATCCACAGTGTACTTTAGAAAGATCTGTCAATGTTTTGACTTTCTCATAACTGGAGTTGGATGGTTGTCTTTGAAGTAGAAGTTTGCTCTGCATGAATTCATCCCAGTCACCTTTTTGGAGAGAGTAGTTGTTACTCTAATTTTCTGCCAAGATTTGACAGTAGCATTTATCTTGGAGAAATAGAGAACAGATCCTTTCTGTGTTTGCGAAGAGAGACAGCAAATGTTGAAGAATTGTGCTTTTGAGAAAAGAGCTTTAGCTGAGTCATTGAGATGGTGGGCTTCAGTCTGGTGGCAGCTCTCTGTTTGCAGAGGCACTGCAGCATGGTCCCTGCGGAGCTGCAAAAGGGCAGCGTGTCTGCATGGCACACCTTGCTACTTGTGCATAGCAAGGGGGTGATGTACCACGGTGCTTGCCCTGCCGCTCGCGGTGAGTCTTAAGGATACATTTTTAACATCAACTCTCTGTACAATGTGTTGACTTTTTCCTTCCTCACAGCTCCACCATCTCATTACAGGACATGCCAATTCAAGCCCTAATGTTCAGAATTACTCTCTCCTGCCATCTCCAGCTCCTGCTCTTGAACCTCTTGCCATCCATCATGCTTCCACTGGTGCTGTTCAAACATGCTTTACTGCAGCAACTGGTTTATCCCTGCCAATTGTCAATTCAAGAGCCTTTTAAACTCAAGGGCCTTGGAGATACCGATATTGAAATAATTGCAAGGTGAGATTTAAGAGATGCTCGGTAGTTCGGACTCATTTTGCCTTTAGGTTGTATTGGTGAATATTGAGCACTCTGGGGAAATGCTGTATTGAGAGACATGCAGGTGGATTTAGATGGGCAATTTTAATGTTAAAATATCTTCAAAATTTGCCATGAATACCCTCCATAATGAATGTCTGGTACCCTGGGTATTTCTCACAGGTAGAGCACCTTTTGGTCAGGAAAGATCTCAGAATCAGGTTAATTAGTACTGCATAAATCTTCTGTCCAGCCCTTTCACATGGATGCTGCTGTCATAACAGGGCTACAGCACAACACAGAAAAGAGAAACTAAAATTTATGGTACTGATAAGAAAATGGAATGTAAATGCCCTAGCCAGAGATCAGACAGTGTGAGTCTAATTTTTTTCATCATTCTTCTTAAAGACTTGCATGTTTAAATTTTACTGGGACTGCTGCAAAGCATGTTCTTTCGTAAACTAAAATGTAAACTACGGGTAGTTCTTGCAATCATGGATATTCTCCTCCAGGTACTTAAAGGAAGAAAAAAAAAACACAAAACATTCTGCGAAGTTGTGTTAGATTATGCTAGAAAGTGAGCTGGTCCAATTGCTAACTTCAGTCTGGCCCCGAAGAGTTGGGGAGATCAGAGCAAATACTAGGCAAACATTCCACCTATATTGTCTTGGGTTTTTTCTTTATTATTATTTTTAGACTGAAAGAAATTATTTCTGTGAAAAACTGCCCAAAAACTCTAAACACAATATTCTTTACATCTTTCTGTAAAGGTGAAGGATCTGAAAGTTATCCCGTAAGCAGGTAGTCACTTCAAACCTCTTGCTAACATTGGTTTGTACAGAGAGGTGGCCTTTGCTTAGCAGAAAAATCAGGTAGAAGACTTGCTTTGTTGTTGAGTTGTGGATCCTTCAGTTGTATCTCATGCTGTTGGGAGTGTGCAAGTTCTTTTTATGAAGCTTGCCACCACTGTATCTGAGCACAATAAACTGAGCTTCACAGTCCTTCTGCTTGAGTAAGATCAGCCTCTTACCTATTACTGCAGATAAGCAAATGGAGAGAAGCTGTGATATACCCAAAGCCTGAGGAGTTGTGTGGGTAAAACCAGGGTTGAACACCGTTATCCCAAGCCTGTGTTTTAGCAGAACGGCCATGCTTTGTCTGAACTGTTGTTTGTTTGGAGTTTTAGGTAGGTCAGTACCAAGGTAGAGGACCATTAGCCTTGACTTTCAGTGTCGGCATGCTTCAGCCTGCCCTGGCTTGAAGCCATTTAGAGACATTCCTGGTACACTCTGTAATTTCAGCCTGATGGAAATGGCTGTAATGCAGTCCCACCTCTGCTGATCTTCAGGATTCCCCTGTCTGCAGCTTCTTGTGGTTGCTTTGAAAGCGAGTTATGTTTCCCATTAAAGGATAACAGCAACAATTGAGGCAATTAAGTGGAGTGGCATGGAGCTAGCAGCACACAGGGAGTTTTCCGACTGAAAACAGCACAGCTCAAAGGTTCTCCCTGCAAGGTTGTCTGTTTACTGTCTTCATTTGTCTGGAAAAGGATGCAGTAATTCTTCTTCCAATTTCCTTTACTCATTCTAAATATCTGTTTACTTGCATAAATAGGAAATACTCCTGCTCCAGATAAGCGTGACAACCCTGCAGTGACTGTGGACTGAGATCAATTCAACTTGGTCATGGTTTCAGTAGGTCTATGAACTTGAATCAGTGCTCAGTACCAGACTGTATGGAGGGGGGAAGAAAACAGATAAGATGGGCAAGGGGAGAACCAGGCATCTATACAGAGAAATAATCCTTGTTGTAACTATTTCTACAGTCTTAAGAAAAAGAAAATATTAGCTTAATTATTAAGTCACATCTATTGGATTTTTAACCTAAATTTTAGTCGGTGGTGGATTGGGAAAAGGTGAAAGCTGGACCATTTGCCCAACAAAGGTGTGAAGAATTTGGGATATACAGACCCACATGAGGTTTTCCATGTATGACTGTGAGATGTGGCTGCTCTTGCACCCTGTGCTTTTAAGGATTAAATTTCTCTCTTCTACACCCCACCCCATTCTGTGCAGCAACGGGAACCTGTAAAACTGAAAGCCAAACCTTGGGACTGGGTGAAAAGTGCTCCTTAAGGATATCCTCCTGTCCAGCGTAAGCATCTCACTTCTACTGCTCGTTCAGTAGATGAGCCTGTAGTCCCCTGGAAAGATACCCGAGATATTCAAACCGAAGGCCCTATGCACACTTGTTTCCTTCTGCATGTCCATATAGCCACTGTTTCTCACCTGCTGGTCTGGCTGAAAATTTCCAGGTTCATCTTTTATGAAACATTTCTTTCGAAGGGAGGGCCAGGTCTCCGCAGTGTGTAGGCGCAGTTAGCGCTGGGTGCTTTCAGCCACAGTCTGACGGGAACAATACCCCCTTTGCCACACTTCATACAAACAGGCAGGGGAAAAGGATTGAAGCAGAAAGGACCGTAAAATGAGATCCAGGAACTCAGCAAGACTGCAGCGAAAGGAGCAGATTGCTAACTCAGAGCATCTGTCTTTGCCCCATGAGTAAGTTACGAACTGAAAAGCAAGAGAAAGTGGAAGATCCTTTCACAAATAATAAACACTTGTTTGTCTCAGATTAAATGCAACACCTATACATGTGGGCTCCAGCTGGCCATAAGCAGATGCACCTTGCATGGCTGTTACCTTTCTTGCCAATGAGAAGATTACTGTACATCCATCTGCGTAAAGGTTAATAACCTGCTTTTAAAAAGAGGAAGAAAAAAGGCAAATCTGTTAGTTTACAAGACGAAAAAAATTGTTTTTCATTAAAACTGCCCGAACTTTGCCCTGCCTCAAAGTCGTATTTTCAAGCGGAGAAGGAATGCGTTAGCCTAGGTGCCGTAGCCCCATCTCCCAGAAACAAATTTTTCAGTCCATTGTAAACAACTCCTGTAATGCCAGTAACAAAGTGTAGCTTCAAGAAAAGAATGTGCATTTCTAATCTGCCACTGTCTAGAGTTCATAGAGAGACTTTTTAGCTCTTTGGCAATGTTCAGGCCAGGAGCAACTTCTGATGTAAACCCATACAACCAGGATGTTACTGAAACTGGTTTTAGGCTCTCAACAGCCTGAGCTTTGCCAACATCTGGAGAATCTGGCTTTGAGTGCTTGGGGAGGGAAGGAATTTTTCTCCTACAAGTGAGAGGAATGGATAAGCTTGTAACAGCACCTGCATTATCCGTTTCTTTGCGAGATGGAAAACAGCCATGCTCCATGTGAACTGAGCTGATGCTCCCAGCTAACTGATGAAAAGGCCAGAGGGGCTCTGCGGGTCTCGGTGGGTTGTTGACAGCTGCTGGGCACCTCCTTGGCTCTGCCTGAACACAAAGGGCACTTTCTGGTTCACCCAGCATCTGGGTGCAGGAGCTTGGGCTCCTCCTGGTACCGGTGATTCTGTGGAGTCTGAGGGAAAGGCAGTCTCAGCTGAGTTTATGGAGTGAAAACAGCAGAAAGGGCCTGACCAGAACCCATTTTTCCCCACGTTGGGGTGGGGTAAGAGACGTGCCATGGGAACTCGTGGGGCCGAGACAAGCCCTCCCCTTGGTGTGCAGAGAAGCGGAGCCCAGAGGGCTCGGTCTGCCCTGCAGCACGGTCAGCAGCATCTGGCTGCCAGCAGGCGCCTCTGGGGAGCTTGGCAGAGCTGCGGCGGCGGAGAGGGTGGCTGAGGCTTGGGGGCCTCTGCCAGAGCCGAGCTGGGAGAGGAGGGAGTGTGGGTGGACCAGTGGGTACACAGAAAGGAGCGCTTTTGGTGGGGGAAAGTCCCCCCACTGCCAGCCCTGGGTATCTTCTCTTTGGACTTCAGGAGACCTCGTGCTGCGATGCCTCGAGTGCGGCTGTGCTGTGTAAAAGCAGTAGTGCTGTGGCACGGGGAGCCGGGTGGCTGAGGCTCCTCGGCTCCATGGCATCTTGTTGCCAAGTCACTTGTCCCTGCATCAGCTGTGATGGATTACCCTGCTGCCTTGTTAGAGACTGCTTGGGAAGGGCTGGGAGACCCGCAGGAGCCCTGCAAGGCTTAAGCTCTGCCAGAAGCAGCAGCTCCTGAGCAGCAAGCAAGGGAGACCATCCTCCTCTCTTCCCTGCGGCCACGGTGCCCTCTGTGCTGGCCAGCAGCGATGCCGAACAGCACTCTCGGAGATGGAGAGACCCTCCTTAGCCAGGAGCTGGCTGGCAGGGTGCTCCCGCGCCTGGCTGCTGGCTGTTAACCATCTCTGTACGGGGAGAAGCAGTGGCCCGTGAGCTGCCACCTGTTGTTAATCTACCCCCAGCTAATCCATTCTGCACTGTGTCAGCAGTTCAAAAGGGCACTGTTAGTATTTTTTGCCAACTTCAATTAACGTGAGATTTTGGAGGCCCCTCTGATCACATTTCATCTGTCATGAGTCAGGAACAAACCAGCCAGATTGCAGTTGAGAGGAGAGAAGAGAAGGAGTTTATTGCAAACCAAAACAACAACAACAGTGTTTATGCCCCCTTGCCCGGGGCGGCTGGGAAGCAGGGTACCTCCCAGCAATGCCACTCCTTTCAGAAACTGGAAAAATAAAAACTGGCACCCAGAAATGCCAGACCCTACCACCCCCACCCCCCCCCAAAAAAAAACAACCCAACAAAAAAGCTGTAAGTGCAATAACTTAAAAAAAAAAAAAGGTAAAAAGAAGCAAGCTGCAAGACTGTTTGTTCTTCTTTAATATTCCACTGTAATGAACTGGTAATACATGGCTGCATAGGCAATAACATTGCATGGCACAAACCTCACATGGCAACATTTTTAATGATTTTTT
Organism: Balearica regulorum gibbericeps; assembly: GCF_011004875.1. Lineage (NCBI taxonomy): Eukaryota > Metazoa > Chordata > Aves > Gruiformes > Gruidae > Balearica > Balearica regulorum. Next base: position 45,808,834 of record NC_046188.1, on the reverse strand, counting down.
TTATTCTTTTTCCTGAACTTTTTTAAAACTTTTTTTTTTTAATATGTTCTACCCCAGGCTGTTAAGCTAAAGAAAAAAAAAGTTTGCGTTTATACAAGGTTACAATATTTTACAACAAAAAAACAGTAATATTGATTGAGGTTTGTTTTCTTTCTTTCTCCCAGTCTCTCTTTCAAACACTGCACACCTAAACCGATATATTATTATACATTGAAAACTGTCCTTCAAAATCAGTAGTACAAAAGTCCTAGCTCTATCTACCTACCTAGCTATGTGGGGGAGTGGGGAACCGTGTTACCAGCAAAGAGTTAAGGGGGTGCAAGGCCGCTCCATTGCCGTCACTTCCTCCCAGCTCCCTTCGAGAAGCTGCAAAGGGCTGAATGACTTTCCATCCGATTCCACCCCCCTTCCCATTTGGGTTCAATTTCTCCTTTGGTCTGTTTGCTTTTTGCTGGGTCAGTCAGAGCAGCAAAATAAACACGGGGCTCTGCCTCTGCTTGATTATTTTTCAAACCTTTTCCAGGAAACTACCTTTTTGCCTTTCTTTGAAGAGTGTTTTACAACTTGCTGCCTGGTCTGAGTGTACTCTGGGAATCAGGGAAACGCGCCTCCCTGCCCCAAAATGCTTCCACTGCCAGAGAAACCCAGGCGGCAGCTCCCGCTTGGGCAGCACACCAGGTACGCCCAGCCTGGGTTGGCGCTGCATCCCCACGGCTGATGGGCAGGTAAAGCCATGTGTGCTGCAGCTCTGCGACCCCAGGTGTGACACGCTGTCCCTGTGCGTGGCCTTCCCTCACGGCCTGCCCACGCTCACAGCTGAAGCCAGGCATGCTTCAGCAGGGATGTGTGCCCCGGCAGGGATGCACGCTCTCTCACACGCTGCCGTGCACTCCAGACTAGGAGAGGAAAGCTGGTTCTCCTTCATTTTGCTGTCTTGGTCCTCTTCCCCGTGGGCTCTACCCAGGTAGGTGCTGGGGCAGTGAGACCTGAACTGAGTAGTGTGTTCAGGAGGAGGCAGCCAGAGCCTGCTAGGAGTGTGGGCGGGCGGCAGTGCTGGTGGTGGGTGATGTGCTGGGGGCTGACCTGACCCCCATCTCGCTCCTCTCCATGAGCTTGTTCAGGCACAGCAGCCTGTGGAGTTTGGACCCCGCAGGGCCCAGCAAGCCCCAAGCCTGCTTCACCGCTGGTTTGCAGTTGCTAGCAAAGCACTAACTACGCTCATAGGCAAGAAGTGCCTCTGAGTACTCGGCAGCGAGTGGTACCCCACCGCTTTTAAGCAGGTGCTGGGAACCTGCGCTGCTCTCGCTGTTTACATCCTCCCGTTCTCAAAGCTCTGTGACGTCTCTGGTGTTTCTAACCATGGGCAATGTAAGGCAGCTCCCTTGTAGGGTACCTGCTGCACAGCCAGGGCCAGGACTGCTCGGGAGAAACGTTTTGCTACCTCCGTGAGGCTGGAGAGGGCAGCTCAGAGAGCCCAGCTAGCTGGGTGCTGCAGGCGCTGCACCCACAGAGGATGCCACCATGAGCATGGCGGGTGTCGGGGTGGCTGGAGCTTGTGACACATTTTGATGGTGGCTGGGGACAAAGCTTGCAGCTTCAAAGGCAAGTCCAAGCCAGGGAATCACAACTCAATGTGTGGACAGAAGTAAAATACTAAACAAGAAATAAATAGAGAAGAAAGTCATAAATAGAGTTGAAAGATATTCAAATAATAATAATAATAATAATAATTAAAAAAGGCATCATCATGGTAATTTGAGATTGCAAGAACAGCACTGACCCTGTGACCCTTAAGAAATGCAGTAGCCGCAGGTTGACTAGATAAGGATACATATATATATATAAAAAAGTATATATATATATTTTTATACAGTTTTTCTTGTTAATTTAACAGCTAGTTTCAAAAAACCTTTTAAATTAATTTAAAAAATGTGTGTAAATACAGATGCACGTAGCTTAAAACTCCTGAATAGCTGCATTTGGGAGCTTTTGAGGAGAGCACCTTCCAGCGTGGCCCACAGGTGTGGGCACGAGGGTCCATGCCAGTACAGCGGCAGCACGCGGAGAGGCAAGGCAAAGCCTGGCAATCCACGGGGCTGCCTGTGGCACAGGGTGGGAAGGAAGCCCTGTAGCAAGGGGCTCTGGGGAACAACATCCCCGCTCACCTCGTGATGTTTTCAGGCAGGCTCAGGGCCTGGCACGTGTGATAGCATTTAAAATAGATTGAGCGAGTCTAACATGTGCTTTGCACATGGATTTTTAAGGTGAGAGAAAGTGGGGGCCAAGCCTCTGTAAATGCAAGTCTGCTGCCAGGAGACTCTCCTCTCTCTCTAACAAGACAAAGGATACAGCGCTTAATCCTCTGGGCTGTTAAACAGCTCGGGTGAAATCCTGGCTCCGTGGAAGTCCATGAGGAAAAGCTACCCTTTAACTTCAGTAGCGAATGCAGCTAACCTCTTGAATGGCTACAGCCCTCTGTCAGAGCCACCTTCGGTACCTGCAGGCCACGTGGGACCCGTCCCCATGTGCCCGCCCGCCCCACTACCTGCTCCTCAGCTCTGCCTGTTGCTAATTTGCCGTGTCAGTAACGTTACTGGGGTGTTTGGGCAGCGGCCCTTCACAGGATTGCCTGCTGACCGTGGGAACCATCCCCCTCACTGGTGTACCTTAGAAAATGCTCTCGACACTGAGCTCAGCTGCCTCCACAAAATCTGCTGGAGACATCGCCTCCTGCCACCGGTCCCTGGGTGGCCCGGGACCCTTAGTGGCTTCTGGGGTGCCTGGTGGGGGGTGACATACACCTCTAACCAGTCAGCGTGATCCTATCTGGCTCAATCATCAGCATCACTTTTAGCAGCTAAGCCATCAGCCCCGTTTGCTCAGCTGAATGTTTAGGCTGGGACATAGGTCCTGGCAGCTTGTGATGGGAGAAGCCCTGCTCGTACGCACGGTGTGGTTAAATGCGAACTGGTTCCCTCTGAGTACCAAGGGAGGCACCTCTTAGCATTTCTGAGGAGAGAAAAGAGACAGTACTACTGGTCTTTTCTTATTCCAATAAATATATATGACATTTGATCTAGCAATGGTGTATCATTTAGGTAGCGTAGGGCAGTCTAGGCACTATAGAAATACTTGTATACCTTGTTAACCTGAAACTTGACATTTGGTTGTAGCTTATTTGGAGCCTTTTCCAAGACCACTAAATATTCCTGGACCTTGAACTACAAGATCCTCTAACACTGAGCGTGAGGAGGGAGGGTAGGGTGACACACAAATTTTTATGGGAGTAAAATCCTGTAGTTCCCTTGTGAATCTCGGAGACAGCTGCCTCAGCTCAAGCTGAGCTTGCATAGCCACACTGCTAATTCAGTGGGGTAAAAGGACATTCCAGAATTGCTCCGGGCACTACGAGATCATTGAAAAGTTTGTAAAAGATTTAGCCTTGCAAAGGAGATCTTACTTAACAGTTAGTGCTGTGCAGGTAAGAGCACTGGGAGGGAAAAGCAGGGAGGCACATTGGCTCAGGCACACACCATGCAAGTTCTGGTGTCTCCTGCATCCTCTGTGAGATGAAGAGGATCTGAGGTGGCTGGAAATGGGGCAGCATCGCCTTGTCCAACCTTGTGTCCCTTCCCAGACTGGTCCCTGTGCTGCCCCCCCTCCCCCCCGAAGATGCTCGCAGCGGCTGTGGCAGCTGGGCCCTGGCATGGAGGGCTGCATGGAGGAGCTGTCATTGCACTTCTCTGGCCCCAGGACAAGGTGTATGAGGAATACAATGGCCTCACGCAACCATGGCCATGTGCTAGCGCTTGAGCTGTTTCTCAGAGCAATCTCTTTGTGGACCTGTGGATTTACACAGCAACTGCACTCCCCTCCCATACCTTCTCCCTCTAAATTGAGGAGAGTAATTCCCAACCCAGTGAAAGCCAGAGGAAACATTTTGCTGCCTCACCATGCACATGAGCCTCGACACTGACCATGACTGTGGCAAAGCAAACACCAGGCGCTCCCTGGGGCAGTGAGCTGTGCTGGGAAGCTATTGTCTGCTGGGGTGCACCTCCAGCCAGGTGACCAGAGAGCAGGCAAAGACGCCCAGCATGGCGTCGCTGTGCTGTTGGGAAGAGAGGCATTCCCTTCACAGGCCTCTACGGCTCCGTGCTTCACCTCAGACTGCAAGATGGAGAGGAAACAGGGTAGAAGGAAACGGGATAAAATTGCTTGCTTTCTAGCCTCAGGTATCTTCCCAACCCTGTTCCCCTTTCAGCTGTGGGAAGCCGTGGCTCCTGCTAAGAGGATGGGAGCAGCCTGACAGGTGTCTCTTTGCTGGTGCCAGAGTCCCCTGCCCAGGGCAGAACAGATCTGAGCAACACTGTCGACAAATTAGGAGGGGAGGTTGTGTCTGTGTGTCTATGGGGGGTGACGGGATGGGGGGAGCCGCTGAAATGCCAACGGGCTCTTGCTCTTTGGAAAGGCAGAACTGGTGTCAGAAAAAGGAGTGGGGAGAAAAAATGCCCAGGTTATTGGGGAGGTGGCAGTGAGAGGGGATGCATCCCAACCCAGATCTCACTGGAAGAAGTGCTGCTCCACAGCCTCCCTCTCCCCGCCTGATCCCAGGAAGCTGGGAGCTGCCGTGTTCATGCTGCAAACACTCCACTTACGTTAACATATGTACTTTATATGCCTAGGGTAGCTAAAAGTGCTGCATTCAGATCCCCGAGGAGGCAACTACTGTCTGGAGTCCAAGCGGATGGATTTATTCGGCTGTCCCCATGTGCTCTCTCCGTGTCTCGTGGGCGCTGCACTGCAACCCTGTCATGTCGCCCAGGAGATAGCGGCGCTGTGCTCCTTCGCTTTCATCCTCAGGGCAGCGATGCTGGACGTCTTGCGGTCCGGCTCGCTGTTCAGCTCGTAGCCGTTGAGGCCAGGGCTCATCCCGGCTGTGCCGAAGAGGCCGCCCATGTGAGTCTGTCCCACGTGGCTGCCAGGGCCAGAGACGCCGAGGAACTCGGAGACGCCGCCGGCCGCGTGGGGATGAGCATGGGGGGACATGCAGGAGGGCACCGTCTCGCAGGGGACGACGCAGGCGGGCACGGGGGAGGCAGCTCCATTGTTGCCGATCCAGGAGGGGTTCTGGATCTGGGGGTGGGAAAAGAAGCGTCAGGGCAGCCTTGTGCATGAGGGGCAGCTGGTGCTGTGAGATGAGGTACACTGGCCCCCGCCAGCAGCATCCCCCCCCAGAGCCAGTGGGTGCCCTCCAAAATCCATATGCTAGCCCAGACAGGGGCAGAGAGTGTGGGAGACTAGCTCACAAGAGGGCAGAACTGTGCCCCTCCTCTGATGTAGTGTCTCCCTGTTAATCTGTTCCCCCTCCCAGCCATTTATCTTTTATTTTTTTTGCACCATGAGCACTTTCTGGAGCAGGGTTGCTCTTGGCACAGAAAACCCGGTGCTACCCACGGTGTTTCTGTGGGCCTACCCACTACAGAGGGAACAGGCAGAAGGGGCTGCTGCAAGACTGCCGATCCACCCTCCTGCCCCAGCTGGGGGTAGCTTTGCACAGGCAAAGGCTTTTTTGTACCACGCAGACATGTCCATCGGAGCTGAGCTGCCTGCAGCCCCCAGTACAGGCAGTTTCCCTGCCCCTCTCCGCAGCAGGGCTTGCTCCCCGTTGCAGAAGCGTCACCCTCCTTGCTGCAGAGCAGAGCCTTTCGGGACCGCCTCGCACGGCCGTCCAGGCTCCTGCAGCGTCACTCATAAAATGGTATTGCAGAAGAAGAAGAGAGGGGGGCTCAGTATTTGCCAGCAGGAGTAGGTGTGCTGCGGCGGGGGGGGGTGGGGACGGACATGGGCATGCAGGATGAAAGCAGGGACAAGGCGAGCAGCTGGCTGGAGCAGGAGAGCAAAGGGCCCTTCATCCCACCGCCCTGCTGCACCGCTCACCCTTGGGCCCTCTCTGATCTCTTACCTCCTGCAAATTGCTTTTCATTTTTTTGATCTCAGGCTGGGAGAGGAGGGCGGTGTGGAGGGAGGGAGCAGTGTAAGTTACAAAGACAAGAGAATGGAGTGCTGAAAAGGCTGCTGAGAGTGTCCTCTGCTTGAAAAGCTGCTTTGGCATCTCTCAGCTGTTTTATAAGGGCTTCTTGTTCAGTTCAGGGGAGACACCAAGCAGGAGAGAGGTCAAACGCTCTTGGCTTAGCTGCGAGGGAGCTTTGGTGCGGTGCTGGCTGGGAAGGTAGCTGACAGCCAGGGTGTCAGAGGGGGAGGACTCCCAGCAGATCTGTGAGGACAAGTCAGGTTCAGAGCATCATGCCAGCAGAACTGCGCCCTCAAGCAAATTCTGGGTAGTGGGAAGAGGAGTCGGCAGGATGGAAGGAGTGCTTGGCGGGGGCACAGCCTAGCCCTCAAGCTAACAAACGCCCGTCTGCCCTGTCAGCATCTGAAGGCAATGTTGTAAAACAGAGGCTGGCCCAATGCTTAGGAGGCTACTGGGGTGACAGGTTTCCCGGGACGGGAAACTAAGGCAGGGAGGCAGCTGTGTCACCTGCCTCCTGGGCCAGGGCAGGAATGGTCTCAATAGGCCTCAGGAGCAGTCCCAGATACCCCAACAAGGCTGCTCCCACTTCCCCCTTCCTTTGGAGCACAAACACACAAGCCCCTTGGGAAGCATCCCCAGACGTCACCGAGTGTGCTGCAGGTACCACAGCCCATCCCTGGGAGATGGCTGTGGGAATTTGCCAGGGAAAATTGCTTTTGTCCAATTGCCTGAAGAAGGGGCATGGAAACCTAGGCATGGCAACAGGAAGCCTTCCTGGGAACTGCTGTTTTTTTACATGAACTAGCCTTTTCAACCTCTTCCAAACCAGTAGGAAGTTAGTGGGTAGCGGCGCACGTGATGGAAGGAGGACAGTGTAATAGGACATGCTGAGCAGAGTGACCTGTGTCCAAAGGGTGGCTGCACCATGTCACACAGGGCTGGGCTTGGCGTCTGCTTTAGAGATGGTTGCTCTGGGCCAGGGCATGAGGGAGCTGGGCAGGACACCCAGCTAAATAGCTCCTGACCCTTCGGTGCTTGGCAATACAGCCTTAGCGTTCTTGCAGCCTTGCCTGAAGGCAGGTGGATGAACCCACGAAGCAAAGCGTCACTTGGTGGGGACTGGGAGCAGAGGCGGTGTGTCCAGAAGGCATTGGGAGAGACGGACCAGAGTGGGGGGATGTGCTCACCTGGGCGTAGTTCTCAGCACGAGTGAGCAGGGGCAGCTCGTAGGCAGTGGAGAAGTGGGTCCGGACCTGCTGCATCTGCCCGAACCGCTCCCGCTTGCGCCATTTTGCTCGCCGGTTCTGAAACCACACCTGGGGAGAGGGCAACAGGGAGCTGTGAACAGGGCGGCCAACAGTGGCTGGGAGCCCGGCAGACCTGGGGACCCCACCAGCAGACAGCTTTTGGTGTCCTGCCTCCCACAGCCTGGTTTGCCCTGGGATAACCCATCTTCCCCATGCCCCTAAATCAGTGTTACCTGGGGCTGCCCACAGCTCTCATGTCATCAGCCAGCCTCAGACAAGAAGTGTGAATACATCCATGTGTGCTGCTGCCAGGCTGAAACCAGCAGCGCTGAGGCTTTCCCCAAGCCTAATCCTGGCTATGATAGTGCCACTGGCTGAGAGCTTGCTTTTCTCACTGAACTCTCAGTCTTATTTTTCTTAACTGTTAAAAAAAAAAAAAAACGCATAACACACCTTTCCTCCTTAGCCGCAGGAAAGGACACATGCCCTCTACAGAGTTACATGTCCTTTGCTTTACACCAAATTTTCTTCGCAGGGTTTGCAGCTCTCTGCTTCACAGTGCTGCTCAGATCCCTTCAAGGCAGAGGAAAGACCAAAACTGTGTTTCTACTCTTATTTTTACTGGCTTGACATCAGTGTGGATTATTGCACTGTTGTCAGCACCATTGCTCCTGATTTGCATCAGCATAAGAGAGATCAGAGCCTGGCCCAGTGTCTTCAAAGCCTCTTGAAGCTTGTGAGTCAGGGAAACACATCAATCAAGAACCGCTTTGAAGACACTGAGAGATGCAGGCGATCACCAGGGGCTGGGTTGTGCAGGTCACGCCAGTGGATGAAAGGAGCAGTCCTAGAGCCGCTCGGTTCTGCTTCGAGTTTTACACGGTGACTCGCGGGGCAGGGGGGGGCATCACTAACGAACAGCTTGGCCCTGCCTGTGCCTGGCCGTGGGGCAGCTCCGCTGCTTGGCAGGGACCTAGGGAAACCAGACACCGGGTGGGAAGCTCACGTCTTTGGAGTCTAGCGGGGCGAGCCGGGTGCTCAGCACAGGGTAGGGCGGCAGGATGGCTTTCGGGGGGCAGGAGAGCGGTGGCATTTGCAGCCTGCATCAGCTCGAGGGTCTGTGGTTTCTGGTCTGAGCTGACCTCCTTGCTTGTGATAGAAGAGTCATTTAAGGCTCTCCTGCTCCAGTTTCCCCCTCCCCACCATGCAGGCAGCCTCGTGCCGGCCTCTCGCAGCTCCCTACTGCAGCCAGCCCTGTGATACGAGTGGGCAGCTGAGGATCTCGCCACGTGTTGTGGTCTGCTCGGTGCAGGGAGTGGACAGTGCAGCACCCAGGCCTGTTGTTCCCATGTGGGCTGTGGATGGTGTAGGGTTTAGTGCCCTGCTTCGTGGCCATGGCAATGTCACTGGCATGGGCCATCCACAACCTGGCCAGACTAGCCATACTCAAAGCACCAACCTGATATTAACCCCCCACCCCGAGTCAAAAACCCTATGAGGATTTTCAGCAGGTGCAAAAAGAACCAGCAGAAAGGTCCCAACTTTATCCCAGCTGAGCACACACTACACATGAAGAGTGTCCTACTGGAGCAGGTTTGATGCCCCAGGCATCTGTCTGCTTTTCTTCTACATCTTCTTGGCACAGACACTCCAGCCCAGCTGCAGGCCAGTCCCAGGGCTGGCCCAGATCATGCCGCTTTGATCTGCAGATTCAAAGTTAGCGGTGGTGACCCGGTTCCTCCTCGGGCGGAGGAGGCCCCGCTGTGCACAGAGGGGTGGAGAGCAGGTAGGGAGCAGAGCACTGGCTGTGCGCAAGGCTGGGGCGAACATATGCCAGGCATATGCGGCCATTCCTCTGCCCAGCGAAGGCACCGGCTGGCCTGCCCGCCAGCGTGGCTGCACACCTGTGCTGCCGTGCAGGGGAGCCCACCTGAGCATCCCACCTGGGGCACCTGCCCAGGAGTGGGGCAGCTGAGCGCAGGCTTCCACGGTGGTGCCTGGCTCCACAGTGCAACCTCCAAAGCCATCAGCACAGGGTTTGCACGCTCGGGTTCCCCAGGACGGCGTGGCAGCTGCCCTGCCGAAGCTGCAGGGGCCGGCTGAGGTGGAACAGTGTCTCCAGCACAGGCTTTTCCTCTTCTGCTTCTCTTTTACACCTTGGATCTAACTGGCACTAGCAGAGCAAAATGGTTTAAACTGGCAGCTCCCAAATTGCAATCCCCACGCAGCTGGTGGGCTGGGAAGCTGTTAGGCTGAAGAGTGTCTTCAGTCCAGGTGCTGGTGCCAGGGGCACTGGAGATGCTCTGAGGGCTGGCAGTGAGCCACTGCTCTGAAACGCTTGCAACAAGGTTTGGACCTCTTTTTAAATTTCGCCTTTCTCCTCTGGTCCAAGACCTTTTAGGCCATTTGGTATCTTGCAGTCAGGTTTCTCCAGTGCTCCAGGGGAAAGAGGGCAGGCAGGGCAATGTATAATGCGAAGATGTCAGCAAAAAGCCAACTAATCCTAAGTATTTCTTGGCTTCCTCAACCTTAGAAGACACCTGCTTTTAAAAAGCAAATCTAAAACCCAACAAAAGTCCATTTTCCTTTCATTGCCTGTCACCTTTCGTCAAGAGAAGCAGCTTTGGGATGGGGTGTGACAGTTGAGGTTGCAGCAGTCAGTGCAGCGTGTCCTCTGGGGTCAGGATGGGGTACTTCGTGCAGGGATAAGCAGTTGCTGCAGGCTGCATCTCAGTGTTAACAATTAGAGTGGGAGTGTAGGGTAATGTCATGTATCTGACTCCTGCAGACAATGCTCTGATAAGCCCTGATGTACCCAATCAGACCTATAAAAATCTACAGAACAAAAAATGTTTCATGTCTCCATAAACATTCAGCCATATGCTGGTACCTAAATCCATATGCATACACAGCTGACATGCTGCGGGGGGTGGAGAGGCCAGGAACAGCCTAAGACAAAGAAAGCAGGAGGCTTCTGCTCGTTGTCTTGCTGTGGCCACCCTGGCACCCACCCGGTGCTGCCGGTCCGGCCCTGCCACCAAGCCCCACGCGCCCCGCACAGGGTGTGGGTAGATGGGCTGAGCTGGGACCTCACCCAGGCCCCTCTGGCCATGGCTGGGGACTACATGGCTGCATTCATCCTTCCTCTAAGTTAAAGAAGAAGGTGAATTCCCCTCTCTCCTACCCGCCCCAGCGCAGCAATGCAGGGGGCGAGGCTAGCCATTGCATGCGCGACGGTGGGCTGGTGGCAGTTGCGGGGCCAGATCCATCCCGGCGCCCCATGCCCTGTGCTCAAGCCACCCTCGCTACGTGGCTGCCCGGCTATGGGCAAGAGCTGCCCACCGCGTTCAAGCCTCACGCGCTCCCGCTCTCCTCTGGCAGCCTCACAGCATCTGTTCTGCCCATCCCTGTCCGCCAGCCCCACTGCTCTCCTCCCTCTGCTCAGCCTCCTGGCTGTCTGTCTGTCTCCAGGACCCCATCCTTCTGCTAAAGGCCAGGCTGCTTCCCCTCTTCCCAGAGATGGCCACCAGTCCTTTGCTTTCCAGCCTGCAAGAACAGAGCCAGAATTCATCCTTGACTGCTGAAACTGGACACCATTTTATCAGTGGCCTGGAATGGGAAATTGGAGCCTGGGATGAGAGAATTGAATAACTTGAGCTTGTTTTCATTTCATGTTTAATTTCCTGCAGGCTTAGCTCAGTCTTTCCGCTCCTTCCACCAGCCTCCCAGGGTTTTATGGGGGAAAAGGGATCAAGATATATTACTTCTTGCTTTGCTTTTTTTCTTTTTTTTCTGAGGCGGTGATTTTGCTACAGCAGAGTTTGACATTTCCCTCTCACTTTCAAGCCCCTGCTGCATCACAGGGTCACCGCCGAAAATATTTCATTAATGGTCCCAGCAATCATAATGCTGGCTCTGAGGGGGGCTGGCTGAGGGGTTATATTCCCTGGTCATGAAGCCTCCTTCCAGCCCCATCTCTTTCTCCTCTGCCACAGGGCAGACCAGGAGGCAGAGATACTCACAGCCCAAGAGAGATGAACAGCCAAGGCCAGGCTGGCGTGGGCTTGGAGGTGTGTATATGTGTGTGCATGCAAGGGGAAGGAGCCACATGTGAATATACATGTGTGCCTACCATGTTTCTTTAGTGTCACCACCTCGGACATCTGCTGCAGCGCTGGATGGGCTGGAAGAAGCTCAGGCAATTGCTGGTACCAAACAGGAGCTCTTTCTGGGGCTTTGCAGCCCCCGACATGGAAGAGGAGGAGAAAGGAATGGGATATGCACGCTGTGTGGGACCTACATGAAAACAGTGCCTGCTGCACACCCTTGCAGATTTGTTTGAGCCCTAGCAGCCTCTCCTTGGCTGGGTGGCTCTGCGCAGGACTTACGCGTGGCTCCTACTTCAGAAAAGAGGGACCTGCAGTAGCTTAATAGTACTTGGCAACAAGGGGCAAGATCGTGGGGGGCATCAGGGAAAATGTTGCATAACACTGCAGGGGGAACTAGCTTTGGCGTTGTCAGACACCAGCACTGACAGCTGGAAACCAAGGCAGGCCGTGAAATGGAGCAGGAGAGGGATCAGGCTGCAGGATGCCACCACTCCACAGACAGCATGGCCCTCCCTGTGCCCACTACTGGCACGAGCTCTTCTTCAGGCACTAAGATCTCTGTCAGCTATTTCACTAATGAAGCGTGAGCTTGGGAAAGGGATGGGAAAAAACAGAGCTGCCACTTGCCTGTCCGGGCTCCGCATCTGCTTCTGCCTGCAGCGCAGCAGCTGGTTCCACTCTTCAGGGAGCTGAGCCTGGCCAAAGGGGATGACCTCCAGCCAAAAGCTGGCTCAGCCATGGGAGGGAGCATCACACCTCAAACCTGCTGGGCACCTCACCTTCCTGCCGCTCTGCTTTGCCTAGTTCAGTCTCGCAGGCAGCTGAAGGTGGCCTCCATGAAATTATCACAAGATACTCACCACCCCTTAGAGGACTGTACCTTCCTTGGGAGAGGGACAATTGAGCTCCCCTCAAAGTCCATGGGGCTGCAGTTTGTGTGTGCCCAGACATCCCACAGCAGCCAGAGTCCCTGCCAGCTTGATGGAGGGCATCTGAGTACATAGCTGCTTTTTGGCTTGCAGAAGGAAAGAAGCAAGCGACTTGTGGCTTATTTGTGATTTCCGCTTTCTGCCTTGGCCCTGGTTGGGTCCTTGGTCCTTGCAGTAGGCATTTGCTTCGTCATCAGTCTCCTGGGCTGCTGCCCCACGTCCGTGCCTGCTCTTCAGCTGTAAGCTGATGCCCTCAGTGCTGCAGTGCTGGCATGGGGAGGCCCCCGCAAAGCAGAGCCGCCCAGAGCGGTGGGAGGCCAAAGCCAAGCCTAAACATGCTATAACACAACCCTGAGCTGGAGACAGGTGCTAGGGTGATTCACTAAGGCCTTAGTCCTGAAAGCCTCCCTTGTGGGAAGCTCAGCCCTGTACCATCAGAAGAGCCCTATGCCACCTCAGGCTGTGTCCCTGTGCCTCCCGGGGGCTGCCACCACTGTGCTGAAGCTAAGCAGCTTGCCAGCTGGCAGCCCCAGCACCCTGGGAACCCATATGAAATACCTGGTACCTGGGGTCCCCCTGAGCCCAGCCAAGCACCCACAGCGCTTGGTACGAGCCTGCTGGTTCTCGCTCTCCAGTGACACGGAGCCAGCATTTCTACCAACGGTGTGGCAGCCCTTCATCATGGGGCAGTGGCTGGGTGCCAGCCTGCAGCCTGAGGGATGGGGTCCTTCCCAGTGGGGCTGGGGGAAGGAGTGAAATGCAAGTGCTAACCCCTTTCACCCTGGGGTAAGTGCTCAAGCGGCCAGGCCACTTAGACAAGTCTTTCAGCTGCTCCATTACATGAGCCCTGTCATCGCCATCTGAAGTGAGAGGTGCAAGGTGGCGGTCGTGAGAGCAGAGAGGCTGTTCTCGGCTGCCCATGGCGGCAGGCTGCTGGGGCATTTATCTCAGGGCAGGGTGAAACCCACGGGCTGCCCCCTCCCTCTGCCAGATTTCCTCCTGGCTGCATGGGGAAGTGCTTCTGCCCTCGGCCACAGTGTTATCCAGGGGTAAAGTGGGGAAAAAAACCCCTGAGATTGTGGGTCATATGTAATAAACTTGTGGATTGCATCTGCCTTGCCTGCCCTGGCTCTGCTAGCCAGCCCTGCGCACTAGCTGGGACGTGCTAGCTGCACACCCTGGCTCAGAGGCGAGCAGGAGCTCGCCACCCTCCAGCACCTCATTCTCATTCCTGAGGAAAAGGAATTTCATGGACTGTGCAGTCAGTAACCCGATGCTGCGCCTGGCCTCCCAGGAGACCCCAACCAGCACTTGTGATGTGTCCCTGGGAAATCAAGGGCTGCGTCCAGCGGCAGAAATAAAGAGCTGACGTTTGTAGTGCTGCCTTCCTCTGCCCATCCCGCAGTGCTCTGCACGTACGTGCAGGACCAACGGGAATCACGCTGCTTTCTACTGAAATGCAGCCATGTCCAGCCTGAAGAGAAACAGCTGCAGGGAAGAAGAGCACACCAGCCCTGCAAACCAATTTAGGCAAGCAGACAAGAAAAATCCTGCAGCTAGTTGAAACTGTTGGTGAATGTACAGAGAAAAGTGGACTTATGCAAGGATGCTGGCCTGACTGCTTTGACTATTTTCAACAATTTGTAAAGGTTAGAGCAGAGGGCAAGCTGGGCTGCCTTGGACCTGGGAGTCTTCCTGGTATGAGAGGATAATCAGATGCCTCCACACACCAGCTATTCTCAATGCTAATGTAGGTTCTGGGGGTAGTGAGCTGATACATGCCTGCAGACGGGAAGTCACAGGATTAGCTAGACTGGAGAATGAGAACCTAAGCTTCAGCGGGACCTTTGATGGCCATCAAGGCGTGAGCTGCAGATGTCCACTCCAAGTGATGGCACTCTTTTTTGCAAATGCTTCTGAGCTCTTCCAGACCTTTGGTTTAACCTTGACTCAAAGACCAGCATTCAGAGAATCATTCACTCCCTTTAATGTGGATTTTGTCTCTGCTGGACCCCCAGGGTAGTTCAGGGGAGCTGGCACCTGTGTGGTGGAGGCAGTGAGACTGCAGCATGGCTGTTTCACTCTCCTGCTCCTCTCAAGATGGTGGGAGCACCTTTTTGCTCCAGATCACCATGCTTTGTGCAGTCTCAGCGCCTGCTTAACCAAGCAAGCGGCAAGAGCTGCCTCTCCTGTATCACCTCATGCTCTCTGGTACTGAACATCCTGGTCAGCTCTGCATCCCCATCTTGCCAGAAAGAGGCCATACTATGGGAAAGCATCCTCCCACTCAGACTAATGAGCCCGTGTCCCCTGCCAAGTCTTCTGAAGAAAGTAGTTTTTGTAATAGATTTGTTTAGGGTGACGGTGAGGCTTACCTACCTGCTGCCCAGCTAGCTGAAGGACAAGACACCTCTCTCTGAACAGTGCAGCTCAGGACACCAGCCCAACTAGTGTCAGACATGGATGTGCCTCCCCATCCTGTCCCTGTGCCTCAGCACACTGGAGCAGCGTGCCAGCCTGCGGCACGGGCTCTGGCTAGGGCTTGGCTGCCTGCAGGCTGTGGTGGGGCTGCAGGTGACCTCAGGCGCAGCATGGGACAACACATTTGCAGGGCTTATGTTTTCATTCCCCAGAGAGCAGGGGCTGGTTTGCAGCTCACCCACCCCTCGGGCATCCCCCGTTACCTGTACACGAGCCTCGGTGAGGTCTGTCCTCATGGCTAGCTGCTCCCTGGCATAGACATCTGGGTAGTGGGTCTTCTGAAAGACCTTCTCCAGCTCCTCCAGCTGGTAACTAGTGAAGGTGGTGCGGTTCCTCCGCTTTTTGCCCTTGTTGCTCTCCGAGTCGGCCTTGTCCATGGGGCTGGGGAGGTCCGTGCTAGCCCTGTCCTGGGGCACTTTCACCCCAGCCTCCTTCACGCTGAGGTAGCTGCTGTCCATTCCCGAAGGGTCAGAGCTCTGCTGCAAGTCGGCCTCTCCCAAACTGCTCTCCTTACCTATTTGGGTGGGAGGACAGGGAAGGGAGAGGAGGGCAGGTTTGAGCAGGGTGAGGGGGGTAGGGGGGGGAAGAGAGAGAGAGAAGAAAACAGATGTAAATCTTTCAACCAATTAATTGGTTCAACCAATTAAAGCTAGCCATGGCAGCTAGGCAGCAGCCCCCAAATGCAGGTAGAGAGGCTGACACCACTCTGGGCAGAGGTGGGAGGTGAGGCAGATGGCTGCCCTGGGTGCAGGAAAGCTGCCAGTCTCAGTGGGTGCTGGAGCTCAGCTCGGAGGCAGCACAGGCACCTGGCTGGGCTCTATTTAAGGGAGGAAGTGGCTGTTATGGTAGGGGCGCTGATCGCAGACTGTGGGTAACAACACAGCTGGGGAAGGAGAGGTTGACATGAGCTCTGCCAGCTCCTCC
Source organism: Balearica regulorum gibbericeps (assembly GCF_011004875.1). Taxonomy (NCBI): domain Eukaryota; kingdom Metazoa; phylum Chordata; class Aves; order Gruiformes; family Gruidae; genus Balearica; species Balearica regulorum. The sequence goes on along the minus strand of NC_046188.1, from coordinate 45,793,110 downwards.
TGGTCTCCCTCTGGGAGATGGGTGGAAGGCTAAGCCTGGCATGCTCATGTGCATGTACTCCAGCGAGACCCTCCTTCACCCTCCCATCACCCACAGTGGGACTGAACCCCACTGAGTGCTACATTCCTTAGTCCTGGCCACAGGAGAGGTCTGTGAAGACAAAGAGGCCCAAACCTGGGCCTCAGCGGACAGTCCCTAGTCCCCAGCCCATCTGTGCACCCCTACCAACACATGCTAGAAAGCCAGGGGCACGTAGCAGCTACGTGTGTGCTCAGTGGAATCTGTTTTCTGCTCATACATCCCCAGGTAATGGTGGTGTGCCAGCAGAGTGTTCCCGACTGACACCTCATGGTCACCCCCACAGCCTTCTGCAAGGACTTGCGCTGCTTTCGGCAAAGAGGCCATGAACGGCACTCAGCACCACAGAAAAGGCTGGTGTGGGATGCCTATGGAAATGATCCTTGGAGCCTTGGAGGCTGTTCCTGCCTGACTGCCCTGAGCAATTAATAATTAACGGGCCATGACATACGAGAGCAGTATGGCAAAGCAGGAGGTGGATATTTCAACCACTGCAGTGAGCTGGTTCCTCTCTAAGGCTTAGCAGCTATGAGTGAAACCAGGTGTGTGTGTGCTTTCAGGTGCAGGCAGAGGGTGCTGTGATGGGGGTCCTCTCCTGCCCACCTACTGCCTCCAGCAAGGGTGGTGTCCCTTTCATTAGGAAGACCATTGCCATACCAGCAGGATCCTGGTGGGGACCCAGTGGCATGTAGTGCCTCTGATGACAAGTGGCCGTGGCTCTCCTTTGCCTGCTGCCACTGCTTCGTGTAGCAGGTCGTCCCCAGAACAGAAAAAGAAGGATTTGTGTGAGCAGCTGGCCCACCCGGCATGTGCTGCACAGCCTGGTGTCCTGCCTGCCCGCATTTCTGGCTGGGATCTTTCAATAAAAAACATGGTAGCCCTACTGCAAGGTTTAACCTTGAGCTGCTACACTCGGCTCCTAAAGGTCTGGGAAGGAAAGGGTGCAGTGGTACTTCCTATCCATGCTCTCCTTACCAAGCCAAGATCATGCCAACTGGCTAATCTTTTGGTTTTTAAATTTCACATTAGCCTGTTTTCAAATGTTCTCAGTCCTGGATTGATCTTTCTGGGAAAAAGCTCCACCATCTAGTGACATCCCCACCAGAAGATTTCCCTCAGCAGTGTCATATCCAGGGTCATTAATGCCAGCTTAGGCATCTTAGCTCATGTCTTTGGAAGTCACCATTTTTCCCAGCATGCATCCCTTGTTACAACATCCTACCACCTAATTAACTGTATATGTGCAGTTTAGCCCTTCTGTGAACAGCTCTGTCATGGCTTCACAGCCAAAAGCCCACGTGCAAGCTTGTGAGAAGATGCACATACCCTCGCCCTTTTCTCACTTTCGTAGCAGAAAGACTGCATTGAGGTGATCGGCATGAAAACAGGAAGATGAAATGTATCTGTTACTCTCAGGTATGAGGGCAAGGAAGGCCCAGGTTTAAGCTTGGAAGGATTAGCTATATCAAAGAGATTTGAGAAAAAAAATTGCCCAGTTAGTACAGAAGAGTCGAAGGCAGGACTGGGACGAAGGCACCAGAGATGCAGGAGCTATCTGCCACTACTACCCTACTGTGTTTTCAGATCTATTGCTTTCTCTAACACTGTTCCCTCAGGCTTTTGAGGAGCTCCCTGTAAAGCTCAGCAAAGCCTGATGTTTTCTACCTCAACTCTCTTCACTTTGTTCCTTAGGAACATTTTGTCAAGATTTATACTCCCTGGGCGCCAGGACGGCTGTCCAGGCCAGTGACTGCCACCCTGCCTCCTCTTTGGACCTGTGCTCTCCAACGGGCCGAGTTTCTCCGCCATTCCTGGGGGATGCAGGTGGACAGGCCCATCCAAAATGGACTGAGACAGTGCCCTGCCCGACAATCTGGGTAAATCGTATGCTACAGCCATGATATTTATTATTTTCAAAACTAGTGATAATAAAACAGTTCCAGAAAGTCTGCAGCAATGGACTACTGCCTATGAAAGTCAGTAGAGATGGAGTAATACATAAATAAAAGTATTCCAGGAAACTTTTTCTTCCTTTTTTTTTTTATTATTTATGATGTCAGGAAGCTCAGTACCTTTTCCCCTATGCCTTTGTGCTGGCTGCCCTCCTAACTCCCAGGTCCCCTGCGACTCCAGCAGCAGCAAACACAAGACCTGAAGCCTTCTCTTGGGAACTCCTCTGTCGTTTCTTATCTGCTCAAGTGGCTCAGCTACATGGGAAAGGGTCTGCACAAACACACACACAGAGAAAAGCTCTGGGTCTAATCTAATTTTATTGACTGCATAGCCCAAACTGCAGCTGGGAGCTGGGCCCAGGGCTTTCAGCAGCCACAAGACATCAGCCCCAAGGACCAAGCAACTGTCCCCGCTGCACACACGGTGGGTGTCCCCATGCCTGCCTGCCACCAGCCCAGAGCCCTCCTTGCTGGCTCAGCCATGCTGCTTTCATGCTCCCACGCTGCAGCTCCCATGGGCTCCTTCACCTCCAGCTCCTGTGGGCACTGGTAGGGATGAGTTGTCTCTGTGAGAGGGGCAGCGACAGTGGGATAGAGGGCAGGAGGCAGGGAGCACGGATGGTGGCGTAGGGAGGGGATGGCGTGCATCCATCCTTGGCTGAGCATCTCAAGAAGTAACTCTCATTCCCTAGGAACAGGCTCCCTGACCTCAAAACAGTCATGCTAACTGCTGAAGTGAAACAAATTGCATACATCTGCATATGGATATGCCCAGACTTCCTGTAACTAGAGATGGCCTCAAAGTTTCAGTGCAGTTTGGGGTGTCTGTTTCTAATCAAACCTAGAGAGACCTTGAGTTACATGTTGTGAAGATCTCCATGACAAGGAGGTAATGTGAGCATCATTGCACCCTTACAAGCCTGACAGGACTGCTTGGTGCCTCCTTCACTGCTTACAACTCCGTCCTTGCCCTCGGCAGTAGAAGGAGGATATTTTCTGGCTTCCCACACTTACACCCTGCTCTCCCAGTGCCTTGGCTGCCTGCTAGACCATCAGGACTTCCAAGACCTTCCCTGAGTCACCCTGTGTCAGTTGCCAATGGACAGGGACAGCCCAGGACAGCTGGGAACATGAGCCCCGAGCATCACGCTGCTCCTCTTTGTGCAGGAGAGCTACTTGCATCCCCAGTTCACCTGGAGGGGATATGCCTTTCCAATCTCACTGCATCTGCCCTTGGAGGAGGAAGGGGGTGTGGGAGACAGACCATGCTGCACACATGGCCATGCGGTGAGCCCTCGGGACAGCCAAGCATCATGCTGCTCTGCTGACACCTTCCTGGGGGGGAACGGTCATTTTAACCATGGTGTCTCAATCTTTGGATTCACAGCTTATACCTCTTTTGTTCTGGAAGTGTGCTGTTTTGGGAGGGCTATGAAGTAAAATCTTCTCTATGTACAATCTTATCCATGAAATTTAATTTAGAGCAAAGTCAGCTTGGTGCATGCAAGCATGGCAATGGAGAGTGGGACATTTCAAACACACAACTTTGGGCTCAACTTGAAATGATAGGTCTCCTTTGCACAGCACATGAATGACAAGCCACACTCCTTCATGATAGATTCCTTCACATAGATCCTGTGATTGCAGCCCCACAGCCTACAAGGCTGCAAGACAGCTACATGGCCAGCAAAACCCAGGGACACAGCCAGCACAGGGCTGTTTGTTTGCCCCGGGCGCCAGGCAAAGCAGCCAGCAGGATCTTAGCATTGCTAATGCACTGCTCCAGCAGCATCTTGTCCAAGCTATTACGGTCTCAGTGAGGACCCCCACGCTATCCCAGCCCCAGGGGGCTCCGAGCAGAGCCTGGGACACCTGGACACCTACTGGCATGTGGTGGCTCACAGAGGCTGCCCACAGGTGGCCGACCCACATCCAAAGCACGTGGCACGGGCGGCGTGTGGCTGCACCAGGCGGCCTCTCTGCTCCCACACCAAATGATGTGTGTCAGAGCCGTGCCTTCCTGCCCAGGGGTTTTCTCCCCTGCCATCCCCAGATCCCTATGGATTCCTAACACTGGCCATTTCATGGTGCCTCTCCCTCCCTGCACAGTCGTGGTCTGACTCTTACTTTTCATAGCAATGATGCTTTTTTTTTAAAAAAAAACCCAAAACCTCTAGCGCAGATGTTTAAGAAAGCCTTTTAAATCCAGTCCTGGCTCTTAATGTGATTCTCTCAACTCTTGCTTAAATACCAGTGCTAAAATTTTGCCTAGATATGGTTTGGGCAGTGTATTCTACATTTCTTACCAAGGAAGATTTTCACCACTAGCCCAGCCAGCACACCTCCAGGACTTGGCCGGCTGTAGTAACCTTATCCAGTCATCGTGATCCTGCCTTAACACATGCTGAAGCCTTTATACTTGTTCCCAAGTTGTCTGTTGCAGCCTTCTGCCTCCTGTCTGTCATTGCAGTCCAGAAGTCAGCACAGGGCTATGATTTTAAAAATATCCATATTTTTGGTTATATAGGATAAAATGGAGCATCTGGATTTTAGAGGTACAAAGGCCCAAATCTTTAGGTTTATTTCCATTCAGGGAGTGAGTGCTCTTCCAACCTGCAGATCTAGAGAAGAGTTTAAAGATGGAGAGAAGACCTAGAATTTGGAATCACCGGGTTTATTAGCAATGATCAGATACTTAATCATACCTTCACTCTTGAGCCCAACTGAGGTGTAAAACTGGGCAACATTCACCTCTTAAATGCAAGTGGTAGAAGTCTACATAAGACATAAGCCACTGACATTGTTGTGGAAGCCAGTTATCCTTGTTGCTAAGCAGAAACCATTTGGAGCATCTCCATTTCAGCTCTGGATAAGGATGAACACATCTCCTTGTATCCAGCCTACGAGCAGTTCCCTTGAGTTTGCATAAAGCGGAACTGGTTCCTGTATGAATGTCTACTTGTAGAAGGAAGGAAGGGAGATAGAGGTGTTTCTTCCTACTGTGCTTCTCCTGACTGCACCTAGGGCCCCTCTCTTCAAGAACAGACTTATTTTTCTGAGGAGAGGATACAACGGGACCAACACTAAGGCCTGGAGCAGAAATATCTCAAAAACTCCTTCTGCTCCTGAAAGGCAGTCTGGGAACATGGCCTATGGGTCCATAGGCTTTCTGCCACCCCGCAGCCAGTGTATAACTTAAGTCACTGGCTCTGTCTCTGCTCTGTGTGCCTCAGAGATGCTTTCCCAGGAGTCAAAACCACCTCAGCTGCACTTAGACCCTCTTGTGCTTGGCTGGTTACGTTCTCCTGGAGTAAACCATTGTGTGGGTTTGGGGACAGACAGCTTGATAAACATTAACTCTAGCACTGCTGAGAAGTTTACATCACAGCAAGCCTGGGGAACGTGTGCGTGTGTCCACATGTGTGTTATTTGTTTGTGGAAGTTGCTGCTCCTCTTGGGTTTTTTTTCTGAACTAGCTTTTTTTCCCCATACAAACATCTGCTTTTGAGGGCACATATTGCTTTATTCGTTGATTAGCTGAATTCACACACCCTGTGGCTACTTGGGGAGAGCTCAGCACCATCTGTATAAAGGCAACATGCACTGCTTGCTGCTCTTTCATGTTATTTAAAGGACACTAACAAAACTGGTTTTTGTATAAACACATCAATTCTGACAACTCCGCATAGAAGCTGTGGCTAAAGCAAAAAGGCACAGTTTATGCCGCAAGTCCTTCTGGATGTGGCACATTCATTTGAACAGCAGGAAAGAGCTGACTAACAAATTTTGAAGACGCAAAATTGTTTCTAGCAACGTTCTGTAATTGTGGCTCTCTTTCTGGCTCCCAGAATGTGATATAGGAAAAGAGCCATTGCCTCCATGGGGAGAAAATGAAACTGCTCAGTTGCATACCACAGCTTCCTCGCTACTGAATATGAAAGGAGATTATTGTTTATGCCAAATATTCTGGAGCTGGGCATCTTGGTTCTCTCTGATGAACTCCTTGATTTCTTAGTGACCTGGTTCTCTCCTCTCTAACACCTGAAGATGTTCCTTCAGTGGCCGCAGGAGATGACACAGTGCCTTGGGGATGTGCTCTGCTGTGCCAGGACCAGCCACAAGATGGCTTTTTAAGTGACAGCAGAGGGATGTGACAGCCACCTCTGTGCAGCTCAGTGGCAGCCAGACCCTCAGGAGATCCCACAAAGGCAGCCCCAAGCATAGGGCTGAGGGTGGTCAGCTACGGGTTTTCAGCATGCCAGGCTACATGCAAAGTCCTGCTTGAAAGTAGGACAGTCAAGATGGGTCAGCGACAGCATTTTAAAATGTCTCTTTTATTTCCCACTGTAGGCATGTCACAAACAGCTGGGAAATAATTGTGGGTTTCTGCTATGTCCTACTTGGGTCTCCACCTAAAACAGTGCATGTGAACCAAAAGCCACCTAGTACCTCCAAACTGATATATCACCAGTGCTCATCTGCCAAGGAAGATGGATGAAGCAGGCAAGGATCTGAAGGGGGCTTGAAAGGGCTTTCAGTTTCCTTTTGGCTCTGAATTTGAAACATTTTGCATAAGTAGTCTCCTTCCAAAGCAATCCTGCATTGCCTTGCCATGGCCATGGTCACCTGAGGGTCTTGGCTTTTCTCCAGTTCCTCAGAACCAGATGTGAGCACCTAACTGCTCTGAAGATCGGGCTCAATGCTGAATAAGGCAAAATATGGGAGCTCATCAAGAAAAAGAAATCAGCATCACTAATATAGGACAAAGTATTGAACGGATGGTCTCAGTCATAGACTCATACCTACACACAGGCCAGTAGCTGTTTATTGGGAGCCAAGTCCAAAAGGGTCCACAGACCCTTGGATAAATGAAAGGCAGAACGGGCAGGTCCTCATGCTGTTTGCTGAAGACTTCCATTCTCCACAGACAGGTGCTATAGGGTTTTGGACACCTGGATGCACTGACCTCACATGGGGCCTCTGCCCCGCTCCTGTCTGAGCTGAGTGTCACTAACTGACCATCAGCATCTGGGGAAGCACCTGTCCCATCCACCTGTCTGCCTTATTTTAGGATCATCCAATTCTGTCAGGGTTGTGTTTCCTTTAGAAAAACCTAGAGACAGCAAGGTTGCAAGGTCACTCCTCCCCTGTTTGGAAGTTATCTCCAGCTGAGTTACATGGTGACAGTGTTTAAGGTAGCCAGGATTCAACCCTCCTCCCTGCTCCCAGGCATTGTGAAGCCAGGCTCTGTACCTGCAGCAGGGAAAGGTAAGCACTGGGGAGCTTTGGGGCTGATGGCAAGCAGTGACATTCAGTGCCTGTGGAAATGCGAAGTATTGTTCAGATGTGAGTGGCAGATGAGGGTGATGCAGGGCGTAGGGCCAAGCTCTCACTCTGAAAGGAAGAGCATAAGCCTCCCCATCGGATGCTGATTTATGTATTCATCTTAACCTCACCCATGCCCTTTGGCCACCGCAAGGACTGGAAAAGATCCCTTGCCTGAGCACTGCAAGACAAAAGGGGGCTCTTCGCTGCAAGTTGTCATCTCCTCCAGAGCTTTCCCCTACAACCAGTCAGCGCCTCCCTCTTCCCCACAACACGCCCCAGACATTTCCCCTACAATTTCCATCCAAGACTGGATGCTGGGTCAGCAGGGCATCTGCTCGGTCGGGGAGAGAGGGGGGCACAAGGCACTGATGCAACCTTCCACAGTCTCAACACATGTTTGCCTTCCACGTTAACCGCATGCTAAGCGAAGCAACACCGGCCATCACGTATGACAGCAGATACAAATCAGCCATTGAGTTAGAGAAGAATGGGGGACGCTCCTTCTAGCTGGTGGGGAGGCCTGGTGAGGCAAAACCGCCTGAAGGGAATTGAGCCTTGCTCTGATGTCTGGCTATGGCACAGTTTAATTCCCTGCTGCCAGCTTGGAGAGTGATTCACCCCGTCCTATGTGCCTATGCCTGCCTGGACAGTGTTCACACTGTCGGTCGGTAGGTCTGTCCGTCAGTCTGTCTCTCTCTGCATTCTTCTGTCTGCTGCTTTGCAAAAGCAACCTCTTCACAGCAGAGGCAGCAATGCGTTGCTGAAGTTCAGCTGCCTCCCAGAGGTGACTTCCAGTGGCCTGTTTTGTGCTGCTGGTGACAGGACTGAAGCTGCAACCTGAAATAATCGGCAGAGCAGAGGGGCAGGAGGAGGAAGATTAGAGCCATTTTGTCACGAGCTGAGCAAGAGCTCAGCTGCCTCTGCATTATGGAGTCCTGTTTCAAATTAGTGACAGACGAACTTCAAAAGGCTTGCAGGCACTGGCCGGAGAGGCATCTGAGCGGGCTCTGCCTAGCTGAAGCAGCCAGCCTGCGGCCCTAATCCAGCAAAGCACTGCAGCATATGTGTGTCCCTGGACTACCCTTATGCTTAAAGTGACGCATTATGTACTTCAGACGGGCAGTCAGACAAGCCCAAACAAATCCGCCCAGCACAGCTCCTGTGCTGCTTCTCATGCTTTCCAGCGTGGACCCCCAGGTGCCCCTGTGGAGAAGAACTGGGGACTCCGAGTCTGGATGAGATGCTGCGGCAGCCCCCATTGCTACCCAAGTACAGCACATCGCAGGGGGGGTTTGGGTGCTACCATTTTTGCTTGGAAATTGGAAAGCAGTAGTGATGGGAAAGCTGAAGTAAAAACAGAAAACACCCAAAGCTGGCTGAACCTCACTGAACCACAGAAAGGGTTGAGTTTAAATGTTGGGCCAAAGTTTGGGCCAGGTTCTTTAAGAAAATAGTTCTGCTGTTCTTCAGTTTTATACAGCTGATTAGTAAAGAAAGGCCTGGACAAGGGAAGAAAAACATTCAGCCTTCCCCAAACCTGCCCATTCTTGGAAGCACAGCCAAAACTTATTTCCATTCTGACTGCACATTGCAAAACTCAAGGCTGGCCAGGTCTGGGAATTGCTAATGTTCCTACAAGCACTAGGCTTTTAGAAGTGTTCCAGAAAGAAATTAGGTTTCTGGCTACCAAACCCACCAATTCACAGTCACTGGGACTGCGTGACAGGCTGGCATCAGCTTTTACTGGCAGAGAGAAAGAGGGCAGCAAAATCACAAACTGAAGCAAGAAGCAGCACAACCAAAATGGGAATTTGCCAACCAAGAATGAAGAAAAAATAACTAACAGCAAACCTGATCGGGCAGGTTGTTTCCCCCAACCTCTATACCCCTCCTCACTCCATCGCTCAGGTGAACCACTGCATGAAATCTCCCTGCCGTGGGGTCAGGAGATGGGAATGGTGCAGCAGCACTGTGGGGTTTTCCTGCCAAGAAGATGCGGGTGCCGAGGGAGAGAGGGAAGCTTGGACTCCTGACAGCATCTGAGGGCACTGGCCACCCCTGCTAGCCAGGGGCTGTCGTCCTTGGTCCCCATGAGCCCCCCATGCAGTACAGGGGGTGCACGGTGGCCTCAAGGTCTCACTGACCAGGAGAGCTGTTTCAAAGTGTTGGGGGGACATAGGTACGCTGTGCGGCCTGGCCGTGAACCGCAGCGTGTCTACGCTATAGCTGGGGAGAAAGGGCAAAGAAAGAAAAATCCATCTGAGACTGACCTGCCAGGAAACTCCAATTGCCTCTTACACAGTCTAAACAAATATTTATTTAAATTACTCAGAACGCCCCAGTCGTCTTATATGTATCCCCAAAGAGTGTCATAAAACATCTACAAAAAGGACTCCATTAACCTCTGTTGCCCTGCGTTACAGGAACATATTTCACCTCCAGTTAAAGTGAAGTTTAATAAACTCTCGGCCCTGTAGGCTCCCTCCAGCCTCTGCGGCAGCTGGTCCTCCTCTGCCCCAGCCTGGGTCTGGGTCTACGTCCACCACTGGCATTTGTCACGAAGAGCAGCGGCCATGGCAGTGGCTTGTAATCACTGCTCCAGCCTCTGATGGGAGCCCACCATCAACTGTGGCTGCTATGCTCTCACGCCTTGCATTTCTTTCTCTTGGGGCCATGGGGAAGAAGAGAAGGATGTTTGAAACTCTCCCCCATTTATGCTCAGCCCTGAAATCTAACCCCCAGCTTAGTGCACTTTTCTCTCTGGAGGCTTAGCTCCGCATCCTTTGTATCACAGCAGAGATAAGGTGCGTGTTTCCCATGGAAGACAGGATAATCTAAGTCTTTTGAATAATACCAATCGCTGGTGCAAGCTGCTCTGGTCAGGAAAACATTGGGAAACCCTGCTTGCTTCACAGTTTAAGTGTAATGCTTTCTTCATCCAGAAAAAATACATACGTGCAGTTTAATAATCTCCTCTTAATGAAGTTTTGACAGCTTATCAAGGAGTAAAAACGATACTACATGATTTGACCAATTACTCTCCTGAGACATTTGTGCAAGAGCCCAAGCACATGGTTCACAAAGAAAAGGGATGAAAATGATTTACAGAAGCAGCAAGGCAAAGGTTTATTGACAATGAGGCACAAAGAGGAAATGGGATGAATGTGTCTAAGATTCCTCTGGTAAAGGAATAATGAATAGTATTCACAGCCAGCAACTTACATTTTTCATTTTGAGTTGAGAATAGCAAGATGCAGGACAAATGACAGTTATTAAAAAAAAAAATAATCCATTAGGTAGTACTGAACAAGGAAAACATCCACAAAAGTGTGTTCTTACTTGCGAAAGGGGAGCTGTGAATTGCTCAAAGGGTAAACTGTGCTTGTCAAGTAATTCAGAGCATTATGCACTTCGAGGCCTGAGAAGGGAGATTTCATTTCACTTGAGGACTACTTCACCTTGCAAGATGTTTAACTGTCACCAGGGGAAAAAAAGAAAGAAGTAGGTTTGCATGAGCCAAGAGAATTCGACCTTTACTTTCTTCTCCACCTCTGTGGCTCACTTTTCCCCCCAGATTGCCCATGCCCAGTGAGCCGCACTCCCACAGTGTCTGCCTGCCCTGTGTGTGTTCTCCAGCCACTCGACCCTGACCACTGAAGTTACCAGGGTCTGGCCACTGCACTTGGTGGTGACCAAACCAGCCCAGGATGTGGATCTCTCACCATTACCTGCAGCACTGAATTCTTTACGAAGCTACTCTGGGACCAAATTTTTCTGGAGACGGACTGGACTGGAGAGGACATTTGCTCCTGATGCTGTTGTAGCTGTGGATGGCATCTGAAGCGGTGTGGCTCCACCAGCACTGATGGACTTGATGGACTGCAGCTGCCTCTGCTAGCTGGGGTGGCCCCTGGCTGCTCAGCACCATGATTACACCCAATGCAGGGACCAAACATGTCTACAGGACACAAGGAGAATGAGCAACGAGAGCACCATGTGAAGAGTTTTTGTGCCTTTCCTTGTATTTCTTTTCTAACATATTTTTTTTTCCTGGGTCTTCAGATCATATGTATTGCATCCCTACCACTGGTGAACAGTTCTCCATTTTCTTTTCATCGTCCAGCATGTGAAGGCAAGCCTTACTGCATGGCATCCACACCCCGTTCAGTAGTGTCCTCTGGGTTTCCTGCAGCATTCACCAAGCTATATCAGAAGGCTGCACAGAGATGCCTGTGCCACAACAAGCCCACTGAGACAAGACATCACTACTGCTCATGTTGTAGGGATGGCAAACCAAGATGGAGAGCCACCAACCACAGAACAACTGCTCTGAGATACATAAGTCTGAGTTTTATAAAGTACTTAGCATTGTCTAATATTTTTGCACCTTGGAGATGAATGTCCTGCTGGCCTCAGTATACTTCTCAGATGCCTTGAATCATGCAATACCTTTGAATCTTTGCCAGCCATTCCTAAGCCCCCTTTCGGTCTGACACACTCCCCAGCCTTCAGACCATTCTGCCACATCCAGATTTCTTATCCCAGCCTTCTGCTGCTTCCCCAGATACAGCTTTTCTCATGTCTGTAGTTACATCAAACAATGTGCTCCCCTACTTTGCCTGTGTCCAAGGAACGCTGGACCATCTATTTGAATAAACGGCCACTGCAAGAAGAGTGACTTCACACCTGCCTGGAAACACGCCCAGAACATGGGAAATTTGCAGTGTATTTAGGTGCGAAAATCAAAGCTGTCGCGACTGAGCAAGTGAGAAACACGGATCCTTAGGGCTTGTTCTTAGATAATTTTTCAGAGGAAACACGGGAAGCACTTTTCCTACCCAAAGCCCAGCTCCATGGTGAGCCTCATGTTCTTGCTCGACAGCAGAGTGCACCAGAACTTTTGAAAAAGTCATTGTCATTTTTTTCTGACACGGAGAAAACAAAAATGTGCTTAGTTTTAGCTAGGTTCTTGGAAACAGCTTAATTGATTCAGATGAACTTTAAAAAAATAGTATTATAAAAACAGCCAGAGGCAAACAACTGCTGTGGGAACTTTTAGGCCAAATTGTTAAGTTTTGATTAAGTTAGAAGCAACCAGAGGCAGGATTTTGGTAGGAAGTGTCAGACAGTAGACACAAACAACAGTGACTCTGGTAATACACTTCCTAACAGAGAACAAAAAAAATCATGAATCTTGGAAACAGTGAAGCTCCTGGAGCACTGCTAATTCTCAGCAGAACTGGCTGATTACGTGAAAGATGATGACCATGAAAATCGGCCTAAATTAAAAACTGTATCCACATCAGCTGATCTCATGCCCACTTTTGTGTTTGTTTCCAGTTAACATTCCAGGATGGGATCATATCGACAGGAATGACTGCAAATGTCAAGTAAACATTAGCAAATATTTACAGAAATCATCTTTAGGAACTCGTGAAAAGGAGTATTTGTCCCAGAAACGTGCTTCTGCCAGTGATGGTCATCCATCCAGGGAACAGAAGACTCATTTCATGTGTCCACCATGTATCTACCTTCCACTCACCAGCACAGTTCACCTTTCAGCTGCCTACCTCTTGCACCAGTTGACACACATGCACCATCTGCTGACCAAAGATTACTCATAAACATCATCCCAAGAACAATCCTGGGTCCCAGGCAGACCTCGAAAAATCATACCTGGCTCACAATTTGCAAACATAACGCAAGGGGTGTTCGTTCCTCCTGCCCCGTCTCCCAAAATACTCCCTTAGGCAAGCCCTTGTTTTGGAAGATTTCTGATTTACATGTGGATGTCCTTGTGCTGACACAGCCCCCAGCTCAGAAGAGATCTGCCTAAAGAAGATGCCATCCCTACGCCAGTGCCACAACCAGAGCTTTGGTGTTTAAAAGTTGCCTTTTCCAGCAAGGTGGGAAGCACGTGGAAAGAGTGACTGCAGGCAGGATGGCCTAGACAGGAGAATAAAATACTCAGTTATAAAACATGGGCTGGAACCAATACATGTCAAATGCACTGGTCTGAAAGGTACATGCTGTTCCAGAGTTTCCTAGCTGAGAGTAAGCAAGACCCCTTTTCACCCGTTCCGTCTTCCTCTACTCTTTAGAAATAAGCCTATCTGCAAGGTTCGGGAAAGAATGAAATTTGGGAAGAACAGATAAACACTCCAGTTTCCAATGTCTGAGGACTCCTGGTATTTGTGGCACCACTAGGCACTGGCTAGCCTCGGCTTCCCAAAGCATGCCCAGCTCTTGGGCTCAGAGCGTCTGCAAGGAAAACTGCTGAGAGGTGCAGTAGGTTGCTTTCTCCTCCCTTCTCATCTCAGAAGAGGCTTCTTGCACACTGTCTTCTCAGAGTTACTATCTCGACATACATTTGGGTCATGATTTTGCGGACTTCACAAGAGGCAAACATCCCTGTATGTGAATGTGTGATTTCTGCTGCAATTCATTTTGTTCATAAGGCTCTCAGGAGAAGATATACAGTCAGATGTAAACAATGGGGCTCCAAACTACAAAACTCCTTCAGTGAACACAGTTATGAGGCTGTAGCTTTCAACAAGCCAGAGGTTTAGAGCCAAGGTGTCAAGGTTTTAGTGCTAGAGGAAACTGCAGAAGCTCTCCATCCCAAAGACGTCAGAGAGCTCCTGTGCTGCATCTGCCTGTACCGAGAGGCTTGCCTGGAGTAAGAGACTCTCTGAGTACTTGCAGCTTGTGTCCTCTGTTTTCCAAAGCAAAGATGAAGCTTCCTAAATCATATTAAATCACACTGTTCTTCCCCATTGACACCTCCTACAGCTGATGAAGCTGAGGCTTATAAACAGGGATAGCATAAGTGCTATACAGTCCAATTCGCTTCAAACTGTATTACACACTGGACTAAATAACCTTCCCCTGTAAGTAACTCCTTTGTAAAACAACTGAGATGTGTGTGTGTGTAACGTTGTCAAGAACATGACCTGACACAAGCAGAAAAGGAAACTTTGGTGCTCCACCTCCTGTCAGTGGATGGACTGTGATGTTCAGATGCTACAGTAAGAAGCTCTATAGATTACTACCAGCCAGGCACAGTCTGGAAGCCAGCATGCCATCTCTTTATTTAATGGGTCTTGCCTCCAGTGGAAAGCTCAGCCAGGAGGGCTGGGGGCTGTGGAGCAGGGCTGCCCACCTGGGAGAGGGGTGGCCTGGCTCAACATCCCTCCCTTTCTACAGGACACTGCGGGGCGAGGAGTGAGCAGGGACAGCCCTGCTGGGCTCAACCACGGTGCTACGCTGCTACCGTCACTGCACCACCGGGTCCCCTGCTTACCCCTGCCCCCTGCTCCGGGCGTACCCAGCCTGTTCTGGGATGTGCTTCAAGCAGTGTTCAGTTTTTCAGTGCCTTCATCTGCTGATTTCATCAGCTTGCCCATGCTCACACTGCTGTGTCAGTACTTCTGGCATGGGACTGAGCAAAAGGGAACTGCTTCGCCCACCACTGCCAGGCACCCCTGCAAAACCACCCCCTGCTCAGCTTCCTGCCAGCAGAACCCAGACCCATGGGCCTGCTTCATCTCAGATAGATGGGGAGGAAGAGTGTCAGAACAACTGACTTAGCTATTTACATACTCATATTGTGTTTTCCTGTCAGGCCATTTTCACAGAGCCAGCTCAGACTGACTCTGCTACCCCTGGGATGCCACTGCAGGCTTTCAGCTGCTGCTGCCTTTCCTTTTGACCCCCTGAGAAGGAGTTCTCAGAAAAATTTTTTGGTTTAATGAAATCTGTGGGCTAAACCAGGCCAGTCCCTATTTTTCCCCAGTGGGGAACTAATTTCTGTCAGACTCAACATCCACAGCTGTATTCTTGGCTTTTGGGACCCACTCAGTTCCCCATATAACTCCTCCTCTGCCAGGACCCACTGGCCTCTGATGTGTTAATGCACATATGTGGACATTGCTATACACCACGGTTTATCTGCTTTGGGCTCCTGATTTCTCCATCTCCACAGGATGTGGAATCAGCCAGGTTTCCACACGTTAAGCCTACTTCAGAGAATGCGTATGCTGCCTGAGGCAATACTCGCATTTGTTTTTCTCAGGAAAAATCCGAGTCATTCCATTTGATTTTTTCAGAGTCCAGATAGGGCAGACCAGTGCATACTACATGGCTCAAATTTAGGAACTTTTTGCAAGGAGTGTACTATGTTTCTTGGCTAATGTCTAAAAAGGAGGACTGGGGTCAGACTGCACTTTCCCTTTTCTGCTTCTCTGAAAGTCATTAAAATCAACAAAATAGAAAATGGGTTGGATTAGTCCTGGTCTTTTTGTCAATCTCATATAAAATATCTGTGGGGTGATTCAGTTGCCCACTCACAGGTTTCTGGTGGCGTGCAAGATGCACTAAAGTCTCTCAGATGCTGACATGGGGTAGGCAGATACCAAGGCCTTGAGGAGCAGTACTGGGAGACCAGGCAATGTAAATGGGGGCATCTAGGCCAAGCATCATGCACTTGGCTCAATGCCTCCTCCCAGCATCAGCCAAGCTTCCCCACTCCACCATCCGTAGGATCCTGGATACCTCCTATTGCATTTATTAGCATCTGACAAACCGAAATACTTTGGCCTCAAAGCCTCTGCCTTATTGCACGCTCTTCATGTCTAGGTCCCCAAATTTGGTGAAAAATTCATCCCTTAGAAGTTTGGTTGCAATCACAGCCTCTTGGTTCCTTTTTGGATAAGCTTCAGGTCATTTTCTAAAGAAATCCATAGCTACCAACAAATATTGTCTGGCAGATTCCATCTCAGGCAAAGACCCAACAACATCAACAGCAATGAATCACAATAAGGTCCCCAGGAGACCCTGCTCAGTAGGGTTTCTCCCCATCTTTGGGGACCCACTTTTAAGATATATCATATGCAAGAAATGCATCACATTTCCTGTAGTAATTTTCCATCATCTGTCAGCACTTTCCTCAAAACCAGTTCTCTCCTGGCTTGACTAAGGATTTTGCAACCTCAAGATGTCCAACAGTTTTGACATCATAACGAAACCTCAGAACCTCCTTTTTGAATGTTTCAGGTATAATGAGCTCTCATGAATACTCATCACCCATTGTTTTATTTCCCCATCTCCTATACAACATTTCGTCTTTAAATTCCAAGCTTTCCCACCATGACCAGAGAGCTTTTGTCCTGCTACTCTGAAGACAGTCTATCCTCCAAAGCTGATATGGTTACAAAATGAGGGGTTTGCTTTTTTTCAGTAACACCTTGGTTTGATACCAGGACCCTTTTTGAGGGATACTTTTAGCTCCTTGAACTCTGCTCTAGCGAACCTACATCTACTGGATGAAGCAGGAGCGTTTTCATTCCTGCAGACTGTGAAGGAAAGGAGAAAAAAAAGGATGCAGTCTCAATCTTTTCTTGCTGTCCTGTTGAGGGAGGTGTCTGCCCCAAAAAAGCCATTTGAACAAGGCGTTGGCAGAACTAGCCTTTGGTGACTTCAGTCTTGTGTCAGTGCCATCCCCACCCTACAAGCACCCCCAGCTGTGTTCAACAGAAACTGCTTCTGCTCTGAAGATGTCCAGCTGCTCTCCTCTGGCCACTGAGGCAGTTTTCCCTTCTCACAAGGAGCATGTGAAGCTTTTGTAACCCTGGCAAGTCCACAGCTGAGCCTCCAGCAGCAGGATCAGTGCCCTGCAAGGCCAGGCAGGCTGACAGTGCCCTGCTGCCCTCCCTTGCATCGGGAAAGCACTGTCCCATCACCCCTGGCTGAGCGTTTGCCCAGGGTGTGTGTTATACCTCTTTTCAGCTGGTCACCTCACTCTGGGTTCAATTTCAGATTGGCAGCCTTGAGTGCATTACAGCCTGCTCATAAAACATTATCAGTTCCTGTTAAAAGGTTTACCATACACCAGGATACCCTCAGCTATAATGGAGGGATTGGATGGCTGTCCATATGATGCCGGCTCTGTTGGTCTCTTGAGTGAGGGTTGCCTTATACAGGTTGTGGGACACCCACACTACAGTTTGTGATGGACTTGTCCTAACACGAAAGCCATTTTCACCTTCAGATATCCACTGTGGAAACCAAAATGAATCTAGTAAGGCACATCCCAGATACTATCTATTAATGGTATGGCATAAGCACCCTTTGATTAACATATTAGACAGCAAAGCTCTTGCTAGCCTTTTTTTCTAACCAGGACAACAGATAAAGTCCAAGAGTTGGCTACAACCTCAAAAAGACAGCTCAGGGGCCTGCCCACGGAGGCAGGCACCACAAACAGATTGCCCAAACCTCTTTCTTTCACATGAGCCATGTCTTTAAATAAAACACTGCAGGCTGAAAGGCCCTGATACTCACTGACAAAGTACCAACCACAGTGATGTGCATGCAGAGTGTTAGTTCACCTCCCACCTTGGCTATGCTGAGCATTTTCCTGAATCCCGGTGATCCAGTCTCCTGAACGCCTTTCTCTCCAGCAAGGACACTTTACCCAGTCCTTGCCTTCCCTTATACCCATGGGGTGGCTCCATTTTGGACTGTCCCATCATCTCCCTCTCTGTCTAGTTTCAATTAGCAACTGCAGTACCTGAACGAGCAGCTGCAAAGCCTATTAATCACACACGCAGCAACCCCTCGCTGCTTGGCTTTCCCCATGGGCATCCCTCTGAAGTGAATTGCTGCCAAACGGAGGCAAATAGGTTGTTCAACCAAAAACTACATTTTTTGCCACCAAGGCCAAGGAAAAGGGGATTTCCAGTACAACCAGCCACAAAAATACCCTTCCCAAAACCAAACTAATTAAAGGCTACAGGGAAGAGGGGGGTGCTCTGAACTCCAACTTAATATCCAGTCCTGGGCACCACAAAGCCTTGCTACAGCCTCAAGTCTAGCTTAAAACCAGTATCACCCAGCTTTGTAAGTGCAGCTTCAAGTCCCCCTGTTTCCTGAGTTGAGTTCGGGCCTTTCAGTAGATTTTCATGAAGCTCTGTCCTGACTAGCCATATATTTATAACAACTCTCTCTGTGGATATTTCCCCTCCCCATCAAAGCTGCACTTAACCTAGCCGCTGCACTCATCTTTGATGTTGTAGCCAATCCTCCATTGCTTTCTATCCAGCATAAGTCCCCTTTTTCTAATACCCTGAAGTGGTATGAACTGGACAGAAATACTCTTCTTTAGCACAGGTCCTTGTATGACTTAAAGCAACCAGCTTCCCTCTCTTCCAGTAGCAGCTTTCCGACTCCCATTCAAGGGCTGAAATGCATTATTTAAGCTCTGCCATAAATCCCACAGCTTCATAGAGTGTTTCTGGCCTCCTCTTACTCCACAATCTGCCTAAGTGTCTAGCAATTGGTCCATCGGCTATTTATCTTGGAAGTCCTCACTGGCATCTGGAGATACAAGGAACACAAAATGTCTGCAGGTCCTCTGCCAATTTAGGTGGGTCTCTTCTTCCTCTTGCCTTCTAGCATTTGGCTGTGTCCTGTCTAGCTCAGACTGATATCTGGCTCCAATCTGCTTACGAAGGTTCAGACCAAATCTTGATAAGCCAGGTTATGTCTATAATACAGTGCTTCTCAGCTCTCAGGTATGGGTCCTTGCCACAGTTGTGCTCCTGACTCTGCTCCAGGATAAGGTCTGGGCATGCACCATCCCAGGGAAGGCTGGAAAAGTGCTCCACACTGCTCCAGAAGGTCTCACAGCCTCCCAAACCAGAGACCAGCACCGTGGTCCAGGCTACGGAGCGTGCCCTCACGTTTGGCCTCAGGCTCTTCTCTGTGAACAAGTGCTGCAGAGTCGGGCTCTGTCTGGTCTGGCTCCTCTTTCCAGCTGGCCACACAGATGTGTGTTGGCTTCCCATGGCGTCCTGTCTCAAGTGGCATCACTGGGGCTGGACAAACCTAATGCTGCGGAGCTCCTTGTGTTTGTGTTACAGAGCACACGTGCTGCAAATGGCCAGTCCTATGGGTGACCCAAGCCGTGGGTGGCAGACCTGACAGCCTGAGAGCAACTCCAAGCCCAGCAGTCTGGTACCTCAATAATCCTTTGGTTTCCTTTTTGAGATGATTTTCTACCCTTTCAGAAACCTTGCTGTGACTCAGGCCTCCTATTAAGTTTCAGGCTGAACAACATTTTCCTATTATTTCCCCTGTTTTGTGAAACATCTTCTGGCCTGTGTCATGTGTGCTCCCCAGCATCTTGTGGAGTTGGGGTCTTGCAACTGTGCCTTTGGATCTCTCTGGGCACTGTCCCAGCACAGAGTTATTCTCAGATTGTTTTCAACCATTTCTGGGAATATTCCCAATATTGCCCTTACTCCCTGTGCACAGTTTACAATTATGTTTTGTTTTGATTTGATTCTGATGTGAATTCCTGTCACTTTCTACTGCTCCTGAATAGGTTAGACAGCTGCAACACCTTTATTATCTGATCCTTCTTGCATCAAAAGAATTAATACAGTTCCCTGTTTCCCTCTTTGTAAACTGCATCCTACCCAACACCAGCGTCACCCGACTGAAGTGGTCAGCCAATATACCAAGTCTCGAGGAGGCAGTTTTCACTACAAGGAGGAACTAAGGTGGCCCAAGGTATTTGTTTTATGCAGCGGTGTTTGCACACAAAGCTCTGTCTCCCTAAATGCAGTAGGTAGCAATCAGATAAGAGTCATTTCGAGACATTACAACTTTCTTTTATTTCCACCAGACAGAAGCCTGCCCAAATGTTTGTTCTATCTCTTCCTCAGGTTCCTCATTTTGATAACATTTCTCTGATGGGCCTTGACTTTCTATTGACTGCCCCTCTTTGGTTTCATAGTGTTTTCAGACTTTTACTGAATAAAGGCGGTTGCTACCTTCATAATCCCCACAGAGTTTTCACCCAGCCTCAGCGTACAGCACGTCTATCAGTAACTAAACCAGCTTACTTTTCAGGCTCCATCACCAGCTAAAAACCCACTTGCCTGACAGCTAATGAACACAGTTCTTGCCAATAAAGAGTAGATTTAGAAATAATACTGATTCAACCATCTGTTTCCAGCAAGCAGATTAACTGCAAAGGATAAACCTTTAAACTGCATTTTCACCAAAAAAAAAAAAAAAACCCCAAACAACCCACCAAACAGAAAACAAAACAAAAAATCAGGTTTAAATTGGCATTTAACTGCTGAGTTAGGCAATGCAATGGTCTTCAATCAGTGCAGATAAGGACAGAGCATAGCTCATAACATACCAGCTTGTCATGGCTAAATCCTGCTGGGACCTGAAGGTAGTAGCTACTAAATATTGAATCACAGCTATTCTCAACAGAGAGATAAAGAATTGGATGCTGGTAAATTCATACTTATATAGTCCATAAAATCAGTTGCAGACCACTCTCCATAATAGTAGTCAGTCTGTCACTGCTCATCATCCCTCCAAGATAGCTCCTCTTCTTCCCTTGCCTCTTCTCATTCATTTCTGTTCCTTCCTCCTTCCATCCTTCTCCCCTATTCCTCATTGACCCATCTCTCTTTGATCAAAAAATGGCCCTAGAAGTATCACGGTGATCACAATTGATCTTTCACATCATGCCTATTTATGTAACAGTCAAAATATGAAGACGGTGTGCAAGTATGAATGAAAACATGACCAAACAGAATCACCAATATGTATAATAGTATTAGTTCATCTGAACTTACACAGAAAAAAAAGTGGAGGTTATTTATTTAATATATGTAAGCAGCTTTCCTGCTTTACTTAGGAACTTTCATTTACAAGTTGAGGCAGCTGACAGACGTGTAACTATGGTAAATTACTCTAACGCTTAATTCATATGAAATGTTCCCATCCATCTCTTAGTGATTCTCAAGTCACAGGGGTCCTATATTAGCTGTGTTACTGCTCAGGCTTCTCCTAATCTAGACCTCTTTCTCTTTTCCTTTTGAAAATGTATCTACATGAAGATACTAGACATACGCTTTCCAAGCTGATTAACAATTGAGATGATGGAGTGTTTTGGTTTTGGTTTTTTTTTTTCCAAATGTGTAGGAGGAATACCTCAGAAACACGTGACTTCTGGGGCAAAGATTTCTCAGCATTTTCTGAAAAGCAGTGACCAACCCATATCTTGTTTTGGCCAATATAGGTTGCCCAATGTTTTAAAAATGAGACCATTTGTGTGGATTGGCAGGTTGAGCTTACTTTATGTACTGGGAGACCTGTTGCTACAGTTTCTTGCACCAAATAAAGACCTGGCCATCGGGAAACCTAAGTTCAGTCCCCTCCAAAATCTAATACAAGACCTCTGCTCTGTGTGTTTTCTGACTGCTGCAGTGGGCTCCATCTCCAGCCCGCCGAGATGCTCGTCCTGCCCGAGCCCGGGCCCCGGGCAGGTCACACTGACGCCACTGAGCGGCGGCAGCCTGACCTTGCACAAGCCACTCGCAGGTTCCGGCTGCAAAATGGGAAGAGTCGTCCCTTACTGCTACAGGATGCATCACGCTTTTTACCTGGGGAAATCGCTACAGCTACCCAAATGCCCTGAACAAGATTTACAAGACTTAAGGACTCCAGGGAGCGAAAGTGGCTGAAAAGCCGGGAACTAGGGTGACTGAATGGACAGGGCTGCGGCTGGAGATGTCCTTTAGCAGCAGACCTTGGCTCCGAGCCTCCCAGACACCACCTCCCTCTTACAAAAGGAAACTCATCATGGCTTTGAACGAAGGGCTTGGAAAAGGAATAAATCTTCAAGATCTGAGGGACTGAAGTCTGCACATTAGCTCCCCTTAAACCCTGAGTGCATTTAACTTGGGAGGTTAGAAACCACAGCCAAAGAAATCTCTTTTGATTCACAACTTGTTTTGAGCAGTCACCCATAAAGCAGCCAGTGAATCACTCCAGCCAGTTAGTCATGCAACCACACTGAATGTACACTCAAAAGGCAGCACAAAATAAACAGCCTGCAGCTCCAGATAACACACACACAGCTCATTTGCACTATCTGGCATCAGCATATATTGTTAATAGGACTCCTACACCAAACCCTTAGGAAAAGACGCACTCAGTAAGCATCTCCAAATCTCTCTCCCCATCAGTATTTTTCTCGTCTGCTTCGCACCGTGTTGCTTTCAAAACAATTAAGACTAGTAAAAGTTTTAAGACTCTTTCTCTTTCCGCACCCTTCTTGTTGCTGGTAACGTCCTGCTGGGGTTACAAGCGTGCGCTGCAGAAGTGAAAGGCTAAAGCGGAGTTAATCCCAATCAGCAGCGGACAAGTCGAAAATAAACAGCTCTAGTGCGAAAAGAAATCTTCCTGCAAGGAGGGAGCGGCAGTAATACAGGGGGAGGGAGGCTCCCGGTCCTTTGACACATGAGTGTTATAAACAGCTCGGGTCAGGAATCCTATAAAAGCTTCCAGCCAGATCTACCGTCCAAGTCAAGAGAAGCGCAAAACATCTTTGGAAAGAGCCGCGAATAAATCTTCCTGCGCAGCCGGGGTAAGGAGCGTGAGCCCTACCTTCGCGTCCTGCTCCCTGAGGAAATCCCGCAGGTTTCCGCGGAAGAGATCCCGCACCTCGGAGTGTCTGTTCAAACAGAGGCTTAGCCAAACTCCTGGCGAGAGCTCCCTCCCCTCCCTGGGAGGGTGCCGGAGCCCTTGAATGGCAGATCTGGTGGCCCTATTGTGGAAAAGAGAGGGCGATTGCCAGGGCGGCGTCAGCAGCACGCCGGGAGCCGGCCGCCGAGCCTCGCCGGGCAGCCGGCCGTCCAGCACCCGGGAAGGGGCCGGCCCTGCCGCCCCGCTCCCCTCCAGCTCGCCTCCCCGCTCTCGCGGGCTCCGCTTGCCTGATTTTTCTCCCCGATGCCCGCCAGGGTCCCGGCCCGGCCCGGCCCCCCGGCCCCCCTTCCCCCGCTTCCCCACTCGCGCCTCCCTCCGCATACTTCTCCCCTTTATACTCTCCTGTTGCTCCCCGCGGGGATCAGGGCAGCAGCATCTCCCCACCCTTGGCCCCCCCGCACCTCTCTCCGCCGAGGTGCGGGGGGAGCCCGCGCACACCCCGCCTGCCTCCCCGCCGGCGCTTTTATCCGCGGGAAGGAGCCCGGGCAGGACCCGAGAGCCGAAATCAAAGCTGCGGGGAGAGGGAAGGGGGGATAGGACCGGGGCGGCCGCCGCACCCCATGACCCACAGCCGCCCAAAGCCCTCTGCACCCCGTGGCCGGGCGAGGAGCATCAGCCGCCCCCCCCCCCCCGGGCCGGTGGCGGAGCGGTTCCCGCGGAGATGCGCAGCTGGGCGGGCGGAGGCCTGGTGGGGGGCCGTAACAGTCCCAGACCCCGGAGGGGAGGCACGGCATCGCCCGACGTGGAGCAGCCCTGCAAGAGTCCCGGGGAGAGCACACGGCCCCTTCCCGCCCCGAGCTGGAGCCGGGGGAAGGGTGCAGATGTCGCCGGTCCTCCCCGGCGCACGGCGAGCCCCGCAAAGCCCTTGAACATCGGCGGGGGCTCTGCGCGGCGCCGCGGGGAGCCCCGAGCGCCTGGCAGCGAGCGGTCTCTCACAGGAGGCGGAGGGGGGACCGCCAGCGAGCTTGTTCCTGCCGTGCCTGCAGTTTACATTACGGTCGGGGGAGGAGGAGGAGGAGAATTACATTAAAAGTGTCAATTTAAAAAAGCACCCAGCGAGCCGCTGATTCCTACGGCAGTTGCTTTCTGCACTTCTATTAATAACGCACTTTAGGCTGCACTTTTTATTTGCTCGCTAAATAAAAGAAATGGTCGCTATTTGCATAACCCGGCACTTAAAGAATTTCCTCTGTTAGAGAAAGCCCGTTTCCTTTCTCCTGTTTCCTTTGAGCAAACATCGCCATCACATTCGCTTTCACTTCCCAAAGGATTTTTTTTTTTCAGCCCGTATTTCTAGACAGCAATATACGTATATATTTGTGTGTGTATATGGGTATATGCATACATACGTTTCAAGACATATAACTTACTTCAGCTCCACGCAGTAGAAATAGCAAGTCAGATTACTACAGCACATAAATCACTCCAAAGCTTTTTCCCCTCCTAAGCCAAGATATATAACCTGTTCTGAGGGGTTTTAAGATCTCGACTTTAATTGCCGGTGCCGGTCTGCGGGATAACCCGTACCCCTATGTACGGCGGGGGAAGCCGTGCGAGGCCGCCAGACCGTCGGCACCGCGCAGGCAGGGAAGCGAGCGGCGAGGGAGGCGGGGAGCCCCGCCGGGAGCCCCCTCCAGAGCCCGGCTGGCAGCCGCCTCTCCGAGGGGGCCGCGGGGAGCCCGGCCGGGAGCCAGGGCCACCCGGTGCCACCGGCCATGCCAGCAGCCGGGCTGGAAGCGCTTCAGCGACTGCCGCTCGTGTCCTCCGTGTATTTACGGCCGCAGCTCTCCCTGGCCTATATTTATCCATACAGTGCAATGGAAGGGCTTAGATCTAGAAATAGAAGCCGAGAGCAATAGATGGCAGGCACGGGCTTTTTATAACTCGAAACGACTTGTTTATCAAATAATTAAAATAAAACTAAACAAACAAAAAAAAGGGACACCCACAGCCCCCCCCCCCCCCCCGGCTCGTGGAGTGCCCGCCGTGCCCGCCGTGCCTCCCGCCGGCCCGGGCCCCGCCGCACTGCCCGGCCACTCCGCGCTGGCCTCGCCCGGCGGCTCTACAAGCGAGGAGGGAAAAGGCGGAGGCGAGGGCCGGCTGCGGGGCTGCTGTGCGGGGAGCGGCGTTCCCCGGGCAGTGCGAAGACCGGCCCGGGCGATGGGCCCGCAGTAGCTCCGGACGCGGCTCTGGGCGCGGGGGGAAGCCGGCCGCCTGAGAGAAGAGCCTGCCGTTGTGTCAGCCTCGGTTTTGGGGTTGTTGGTTTTGTTGCTGTTTTGGGTGGTTTTTTTCGGGGGGAGGGGGGGTAGGGGGTGGCTTTCTTTTTAAATTGAGGTACTTACGGGCACGACGTCCCACCATCCCAGCATCCACCTCAGCCCCGGGCAACCGGGAACGAGGGGAACCAGCAGTCCGCGCCGCGCTCTTTCCCCGTCTGCACAACGCGCACGGCAGTACCAGCACCGGAGCGGCCGCGGGGGCTCGGCGGGAGGCAGTGGGGCAGCCGCCTGCTCCCCGGCTTCCCTAGCAAAACCCTCCCGTAGTTCTCCCCACCCGTCTTGCATCCCGCCTGCGGGTTAGCGGGCCGCGCTTATGCTCACTGTGGAAAAATAGAACGGCTCTTTCTTCCCCGGCTCTCACCCACGCCGAGGGTGTTTACTGGGGCTCGGTCCCTTTAGGCGGGCGCGGTGGGTTTAGCCATTTGGGAGAAGGCATAGAGGCGCCTACGGGTGCTGCAGTCGCTCTGCGAACCCCCGATCTGGCTATTTTTAGCGAGTCTCTCTCTTCAATCATTAACCATTATTATTATTATTGCTATTAATTATCCTCGCGGATCCATGTGTCTCTTATTACAGCCCATCGTCCCTAGCCACATCACACGGGGCTCGCAACGAGCGCGGGTCTGGGCCGGGCCACCCGCCGCCACCGACGCGGGGCTCCCACTGAAGTCAAGCCTGGAGCCCCACTTTAAAATAAATCAGGGGGGACCCCGGTGGCGTTAGGGAGGGAGATAAACTTGTGTGGCTCTACCGGGGGTTGTAATGTGTCATCACAGGCTAAGCCGGCGCCCCGGGCTTTGCAACCTACGACAACAAGAGAGCCGGTTAGCAGGGAGAGGATAGCAGGGTGGCCGGGAAAGCACCGCCGCCGCGGCCCAGGAAGGCACCGGGGGCTCCCCTGCGCTCCCATTCCTCCTGGCGGGAGGGGGGAGCAGGTCCCTCCCGGCCGGGGCCGCGCGGCGCCGCGGGGCTCCCCGGCCCCACCGTGCCCTGCCCCGTGCGCCCCGGCCTGGCCCCAGAAGGCCTCCGCGGATGCGGACCGTGCCTTGGCGCCGGCGTGGGGTTCTCCGCCCACGGGTAAGGGGCAGAGGAAGAGAGGGAGCAGAGGAAAGGGAGAAAACCCCAGCCTAAGCGCTGGCCGGAACAAGCGCGAAAGCAGCCCCCCAGTCAGAGCCCTCCTGCCACTCCGGGGCCCGGCGGGGAAATACCCGGGGGGGGGGGGCGCCACCCGGGTGCGGGCCGGAGCCGTGCGGGCCGAGGCAGGAGCAGAGCGCGGCCCGAGGTGAGGGGGGGACGGGATTGACCCTTGTCCGGCCCGGCGAAAAGCGGGCAGCAAGGCCGAGCGTAGGGCACTCAGGCTCTGCCTGCGGTTCCCGGGTACGGCTGCCTGGCAAGGAGTTAATGCCCTTTCCCCGGGAAGGGAGTCACCTGTGTGTGAGGGAACCGGGTCTGTGGGCCTGGATGCGGGGACACCTTGGCTGCACGCAGGGGGTGATGGACGACGCCTGGACGCAGCCCGGCACGCCGGGGTTTACGAGACGGGCAGGGGGAAGGCGCCTCCGCCTTTAAGTCTAGAGATGGAGGAAAGGGAAAGGAAAGTGGGCAAAAAAAGTACCCAAAATGACGGCGAGAGCGTAGAGGTGGGATCGCCGGCCTGACCCGGGCCTCTCCCGGCTTCCCAGCGCCCCCACTCCACAGTCACCGCCGGTCTTAGGGGCTCCCCGGAGACCCCGGCACAGCCCTGTCGGTGTCCCTGCCCGGCGGGGTCACGGTGGACCGGCTCATCGAGGATGGGGACACGGCCGTCCCCCGTCAGCGGCGACGTGCTGAATCCAGGCCGGGTCAGCCTCTCTGCCCGCACAAAGATTACCGGGAGGGAGAGGAAGAGATTTCATTTCCACTTTCTCTTCCTCTGAAAATTATTGGGGGAGGGTGTGGGAGTGTGTATTTGTTTGGGTTTTTTTGTCGGTTTGAGTTGCCTTTTTTTTTTTTTTTTGAAGGGTGGTTGTTTGGTTTGGGGTTTTTTGGGGGACGGGTTGTTTGTTTTTTTCTTTTGCCTAATCGCCTCGATACAGCGGAAACCTCCCGAAGAAGCCTTTTAAACCTTTTAAGCTCGAAGACGACATGAGAAGCGACCCCGTTCCAGGCTGTCCTGCCGGGAGCCAGTGCAAGGGAGTGTCTTAATTGCCGCTAATGACCCGGGGAGAGGATTCGAGTGGTTTATCTGCAGCCGGGCAGAAATCAATTAAGGGAGTGACAATCAGGGGAGGAAGTGAGAGACAGGAAAAAAGAAGAGACTGTTACAGCGTAAAATTAAGATTTCCCAGAAGTTCTCCCTCTGGAAGACGGTCCCATAGAGAATATTTTGCGCAGCCCGGCAGTCCGCTCCTTCTTTCTCTTTCTCTTTCTCTCTCCGTTTACTGCGGATTTCCCTGCATTGCTAACGCTTTCCGGGAGCGCATCTGCCCCGCTCAGAAATTACGATTAAAATCACCGCAAAGCGGGACGGGGCGGAAGCGCCGCTTCCCACGGGTACCGCGGGCTCCAGACCCGGCTGGGAATAAAGATACTCGGGGGGCGCGGCGGTCCCCAGCCCCGCACCGCGGCGGCGGGATGGGGCTGCCCGCGGGTTCGCTGCGCTCCGCCGCCGCGGCCGGCAGGGCTGCTCGGCGTGCCGGAGCCGGGCAAGGTCTCCTTGACCCCGGGAGGACTTGTCCTGCCGGCCAGCCACCCCCACTCCGCCTCCCCCACCCCACCCCCCCGCACCCGGGAGGCCCTTTCCAGCCCCGGGATCTCTCCGGTTTCGCCCCCGGTGCTTCCCCTCGCCGCACGCCAAGGACTCACCGTAACAGGAGACCTGCAGAGCTCCGTTGTGGCTGCTGCTCTCTTGCAGCTTGACGTTGCTCTCCGGGGGGGTTTTGCAGGGGCCTCGCTGCATGTAGAGGTGCGGCGGCTGCTGCTGCGGAGGGTATTTGTTAAAGGAGGCCGGAGCCCCGGCGGAGCCGGGAGCCTGCACGCTGCCATCCAGGGACTGACATTCCTGCTGGCTGTAGCGGCTCCGGCACTTAGTGCTGCTGTCACCAAAGCCTTGTCCTTTGCTGGCCAGGAAAGTAGGGCTGAACTTGTCACTTGCTTGAAATGCCCTAAAAGGCGAGGAGCCTTCTGTGCCCTGGGAGGCTGCGTTGTAGTAGGAATCCATGGCAGCCGGATCACAATAAGAAACACAAGTATCAGCATTCATTCCTAAAATTAAAAGGCCCGAGTGTCCTTAATGCGCTTGGAGGGGCACCAGGAACCTCTCTTTCTCTCTCCCTCTCTCATACACACACAATCACAGCTGGGCCAGGGAGCTCTAAGAGGATTCAGATGTTCTTGAAAGCTGACCAGATCTCCAAACCCCCTTAAGATCTCGCACAGTAAAAGGGGTCTTTTTCTTTCCCTCTCTCTCTCTCTTTCTCACACACACACGCACGCACGCACGCACACACACACACACACACACACACACTTGCCCTCCGTCTCTCCCTCCAAACTATCTACACTCTAAAGAGGCTCTTCTCCGCACTTCCCCCCCACACATAGGAAAAAGAAAAAAAAAAGGAAAAAAAAGAGACCTCTCCCCCAATTAATATGTAGATGATGACAGTGGAGGGGAGGGGGCCCAGGAAGGGGGGGGTGTGTATGTGTATGGGGGTGTGTGGAAGCAGGGGGGGATGGAGGTCATACCTTTTGCGTTAAAAAAACCCCAAACAACTCCAAAAGTTTTTATGATTAAAAGAGTAAAAAATCAGACAGATGACATGAACACCACGAAGGCATAGATGTGAGATCCACTCAGGCGGAAGCACCGGGGACGATTTAATGGTCGTGACACGCTCGGTTCGCTTCGGCCCTCTCCGCTGCTCACTGCCCCCACCTGCGGGGACCCCCGACTCCGTGCCCCCTCCTCTGTATTAAAGGCAATACGGATTTCCCCCGCAGCTATATGTCTTTAGGCCTCCTCCCCCGGCATTAACCCCTGCAGGGTCGGCAGCTCTCGCAGCGCTGCCGTCAGCCCTTTGCGTCCCTTGGCAGGGCGGTGCCGCGGTCGCCCAGCACATCGCCAGGCAAGCTCTCCGCGGCGTCCCGCTGCACGTTTATGATCGTCATTATTTATTTACCTCTAAAAACGTGCTCTCTCCAGGTGTGAAACAACTGGGTCAAAAGCGGGAGGGCAACAGGGAGGGATTTTAACAGGGTCGCCAAGCACACAAAATTGGCCCCGGCTTCTGGGACTGCCAGAGGTGAACTTGCAAAGGGACAGAGGCTGGCAGGAGCCCTTTTTGGTTTGAGGGGTCAATTGCAACCCAAAAAGAGCTTAAAAATAAATCAATACTCACCTTCCGTCGTGCCCCCCTCCCGCCATTCAACCTGATTCCCCTCCTCCCCCGGTTAACTCCTGCTACCCCTTACACTTACTCTTACCCTGCCTTCCTCCCATCCCCACATCTGGTTTCTATTGCTCGCTTACCTTGAAGTTTTCAGTAATAAAGATATTACGCAAACTATATCCACAGTTCTTCAGTTAAAAAAAAAAAAAAAGAAAGGGAAAAAAAGAGAAGAAAGGAAGAAAGAAGGAAAGACAGAAAGAAAGAAAGAGAGAGAAGGAAAAGGGAAGAAAATAAGACCCTTAACTCCTTCGGGAGCGCGGGCCGTGGCGCAGCCGGCTGCGGGTTGGGAGCCCGGGGCATCGGCGGCGGCTCTGGGCTCCCAACGGGCTCCCCCCGGGGCCCGGCTCATGCGTCCTCCCTTCTCCCCTCGGTTTCCTCCCCCCCGTGCAGTGAGGGGGAAGACTCGTGGCTTTCATCTGTGTGTGTGTATCTGGGTGCGCGGTGGAGAGCGGGATGCGGCTTGGGGGAGCGCGGGGCGGCAGGGCGGGGGTGCGGCCCCTGGAGCGACGGTTCGGGGGGTGGGGGGGGGGGCTGTGGCCGTCGCCTCCCCCCAGGGCCTTTCTGCAGGAGCAAGACCAGTACCACCGTTTTCATTAGCTCGGATCTGACAAGAACAGCCCCCCCCCCCCCCCCCCCGCCCCCCAGATGCAGAAGGGATTTCTAGCGAGGTCGTCGTTAAAAACAGCCAGAGACGGATTCATTTACTAGATTCCAAACCAATTTTGCGAGTCTCCCTCAGAGCAGCGCTGGGCTCGCTCAGCTTTCTGGTCCAAGAAAGCTTTCAGCGGATTTGCCTTCCTTATTCTCTTTATTACCTTGCTTAATTCTTTCCTCGTCGTTTCTGTCTCCCCTTCCAAATTCCCCCACCCCACCGCAGCCGCCCCCTCCCCCCCCCCCCCTTCTCCACGACTTAATAAAAAAAGCAAACCAACTCAATGCAGGAAAGCCTTTCTAAAAATCATTTCGGGCGGCCAGGGGAGCCGGGGCGCTACCGGTACCCGCAGCCTGCGGGCTCGCAGGCTGCGGGTACCGGTAGCGCTCCGGCTCCCGCATCCCCGGCTCCACCGCAGCGGACTCTCCGCCGCGCTCACGGCGGTGACTATCTGAGGGTGTGAGCGCGTTAAATACGGGTTTTCCAGCCAGTTGCATCCCGAGCAATTATTTTGACGAACGAAGAAACAGCGTGAAAGAAATGATGTGAGGGTAGTCCTCGATGCTGCGGCGTTATACTCGGCCTCGGGATTTCTGTTCGGCAGAGTTAAATAACAGCCAGAACAAAAACTAAAGGGAGAGACTCCGGGATCGGGCAGGGGATGATTTTTTTGTTTTATTTTGGTTTGTTTTGGGGTTTGGTTTTGGTTTGGGGTTTTTTTGTTTGTTTTGGGTTTGGTTTTTTTTTTCAGAAGCGCTGCGGTGCAGGGGCTCGCAGAGTTACTCCGGCTTGGCCGAGCCGAAGGAGGGCTGCCCGGGGTCTGCCTCTGTCGGGGCGCTCCGCCAGCCCTTGCTTGCATTAAACTGTAACGAAAAGTCTATTAGTTCCCAATCAGGACTAATCCGCAGCCCCGCGAAAAGGACCGCAATAAAACCCTCTCTCTAATGGCCAATTTGTGTCCCTGGAAGCGGGAGGTTAATTCGGGAATCGTTACCGGGGGAAAGGGTGCTCGCAAATACCTGGCGATCTGGCAGGGGGTGGGGGCAGTAACCGGGGAATCGCTTTTCCTGACGGTTTTCGTTTGGCTGGGTTGGGTTTTGCGTGAAGTCCTCTCAGCCAGCCTGACGGGGGATTCCCCCAGCCCCCGTTAGCTTGGAGAGGAGCCTTGTGAACATAAAAGCAAACAGGGAGTCTGCAGCCGCCCTCCCCGTTAAACGAGGCGATGGGGCTGCGCGTCGCGGCGCTGCCGGGGCGGCCGTGTCCGTCCGGCGGTGGGGCTCTGCCCTCCCGGTCCCGCCGCACCTCCGCCGAGAGGGCTGCGGGCTCCGGGGCGAGGGGAGCATCCCCGCCTGCGGGAGCGAGGATCGGCAGAGCAGGGGCAGAAAGGGACACGCACCACTTGAAACCCGATCTCACCATTTTTCCTCCGAATGACCCCAAACCTGCCCTGTCTCTGCACCAAATGACTCCAAAAGGGAAGGGCGAAAGAGCGGCCGAGCGGTCTGCGCTCCGCAGCAACCGGTTGCCAATTCTGTATGTCTATGTGCTTTATATCGAGACCATTTTCAGGTACAGTCGCTGTTGGTTTTGGAAGGGGTCAGTCCCGAGGGTCCCTTCCCACACAGGGCTGAGGGCTGGGGACCCCAGGTGAGAGCCTACTGGTCCCGCGTTTAGGGACGGCAGCTCCCACCGGGGAGTCACTGCTGGGGGAATCGCCCGGGTCTCCAGCTTCGGGCGATCCAGGTGTCCTCTCCCGGCGACACTCCCGGGAGAAGGGAGCAGCCCAGGGCAGCCCTGCCTGGCTAGTTTTCGAGGAGCCGGTTCCTTTCCACTGGGGCAGGAGCGGGCGTCGCTCCCGGGTGAGAACCCGGTGAGAGGGGCAGGCGGTAGCGGTCAGATCCTACCTCTCGATCTCTGCAAGAAGAAAAAATCTTTATTTCCGTGCCATTTAGACACTTACGCTTGTGTTACGTCCAGGGAAAAGGCAGAGGTGCCCGGCGTCCCCTGCACACCGGGCTCGGCAGCGCAGGGCTGCGGGGAGCGGGCAGCTGGGAGGGCGGCGAGGACGAGCCCGGCTCTCGCAGGGGGCCGGGGGGAGGAGGCAGGAATGCGCTTCTCCTCTCTCCCAGCCATAGCCGGGAGAAACCCGCCGTGTCCTCCCTAAGCCTCCACCGTCCGCCCGGGGCTAGGGCCGCTCGGGGCCGGCCCGGGGCTGGTGCCGGCGGCTGCAGCCGGCGCGGCGGCGGGTCGGCTGGGGCGAGGCACGGCGCGGCTCCGGGGTGCCCGGTCCAGCACCCCAGGTCCTCCCCGCTCCATCCGGGGATGGGAGAGTAAATATCTCGGTTCAGAGAGTGGGCTCATTTCACTGGGAAGGGGATGGAGAGAGAGGGGGATCTTTCACACCGTTCCCTCCCGGCTCTTTGGCAGAGCCCTGCTCTTGGAAATTGCCTCCTGTTTGTTTCCCCATTGGGTTGGTTTGTGTGGTCACTTCAGAGCTGCTGGGCTCCTTTTGTAGCGGACCGAGATCTGAAGCCGACCTATTTATAACACTACTGCTGGGGGAGTGAGAGGGGGGGAAAAAGTATTCGTGCTAATCTCCCAAACTTTTTGGGTTTTGTTATTCTTTTTCCTTTCCAGCGGGACGAAGGTTACATCTTTATTTCGGGAGCGGAGCCTGCCGAGCGACAGTCCCGCTTGTACCTGCCGCCCGCCGGGCACTGGGCTGGGGCCCGAGCTGCGCCGGGGCGGGGGCTTTGCTCTCCTGCTCTCGGCGCCTTTCCTCGGGGATAAACGTATATATGCGATGTCGATTGTTATTAAAGCACGTTCTTCGTGTCACGAAGGAGCTGACAGAGAGATGGAGCTGACCCGCTCCTCTCCTTCCCGGGGAAAGCGGGGCACAGGGGGCGGCGGCTGGAGGGGGCCGGAGCTGCCACGGCCTGCTCCGCTCGCACGGCCCCGGGGCAGCCCCCGCCTCCCGACGGCGGTCGGGCTCGGTGGACCGCTCCGGGCCGCAGGGACTCCGTTCAGGCTTTCTAGCCAAGCTTTGCCCCCCGCCCCCCCCCCCCGCTTTTTTTCTGTTTTTGTTGTTGTTTTTTGGATTTGTGGGGGTTTTAGGGGGGTTAATTTTGTTTTAATTTTGTTTTATTTTCCAGGAAGTGCCGCGCTCGCGTCAAGCTGCAGGCGGCGGAGGGCATTTATTCACCGGCTTCTGCGCTCAAGACCCGAGGCCCTCGCGGCCGGAGAAGGGCGGCTGTGCCCGCTGCGGCGAGGCGCGGCCGGGCCGGTGGCCGGGGGCTGTGCCCTGCGCTGGCGCCCCAGGCGGCAGAGGAGCCCGGGATCCCCGCAGCTGCCCGACCCTCTCGGTCCCGTCCCCAGAAACCCACGGAACATCACTGCTGTGGCACCGCGCTCCCGGGGCCCCCGATGACGCCACTCCGTGAGAGCCAATGGGAAGGCGGAGCAGGGGCGGCCCCGGCGCTCCTCGCGCCCCGCTCCGCGTCCCGCCTCGGGTCCCGCCGGGCGCGGCGGAGCGCGCCCACCGGTGCGGGTGCCCCGGCCCGGGCTGAGCCAGGAGGGGAGGCTCAGGCCGGCGGCCTCCCTCGGTCCCTGGCATGGGCTTAGGAGGTCGCGGCGGGCTGGGTTGAAGCCCTGCCGCGCACTTCGTCCCGCTTCCAAGTACCCCGAACACCGTCTAGGGGCGTGTGTGTGTCATTTAATATGCCGTCCTACGACTGAAATTATCAGTGGCTATCTGTAAATTCCTTCCTGCGGGGAAAAATCCACTTGCTATTGATTTCCTCGATACTTTCCGTTTGCGTGTGACCTTGCCAGACCTCTCTCTGAAGTCAGGGGCTATTTTTCGCTTGAATCGGAAGCCCCGGCGCAAGGCAGGCAGAGCGGCTCGCAGGCTCTCCGGGCGGCAAGGCGGGCTAGCGGCCGGGGTTGCCCCGCGGTTCCTGCCAGAGTCTCCCCGGGAGGGTGCACGGCAGAACCCGGGGTAGCTGCGGGAGGCGG
This sequence comes from Balearica regulorum gibbericeps, assembly GCF_011004875.1. Taxonomy (NCBI): domain Eukaryota; kingdom Metazoa; phylum Chordata; class Aves; order Gruiformes; family Gruidae; genus Balearica; species Balearica regulorum. Next base: position 45,758,798 of record NC_046188.1, on the reverse strand, counting down.
CAGGCCGGGCGGCTCGGCGGGGCAGCGGAGCCCGAGGGGTGCGGCGCCGCGCTCTGGGTACCATCTCGGCTGTCCGTGCTACGGAACCGGGACGACCCACTGCCCCAAGCGCCCAGCGCCGTGCTCTGGTCCCGGGGACAGGACAAGGGCAGCCCCCGGCGCCAGTGACCTTTCGGGGCCGGGGCCGCCATGCGCCGCGGGGGAGGCATTTCCCCGTGGGGTGCGCCGGCCTGGGAATGTCCTCTTTGCCCTGTGCACGAAACAAAGAGGTCGAGGAGGAGGGGGGTCCGAGCCGAAGGCATCCAGTGGCAGTTGGTGCACCTGTCAGCGCGGCGAGAGCGGCTCCCCCTGACCTTCACGAGCAGGGCAGAGCCGGGAGAGCCCGCGGCGGCGGGGGTGGGGGTGGGGAGCGCGGAGGGGGGGACACACGCTGGGGCAGGCGGGGAGGCCGAGCGAAGGGGAGCTCGCCCCCGGCCCGACACGCTTGGTGCTGAGAGCCCGGCGACCCACCTCCAGCATCCCTCGTTGAGGAGCAGCTGGTGCCTGCTGCCGAGAGCGGATGCGAAACGCTCCCAGGGAAGCTTGGAGTTTTTAAATTACAAATATGAGGCACTCCGGGCAAGGCGACCCCAGGCCTCGGAGAGGCGGCGGCAGATCCGCGCCCGTTTCCGCGCTCCGCGGTGCCCGGCTCGGCGCCTCCGAGCCCTCGGGTCGCCGCGTTGGAGAGGCCGGCTCAGCCCCGTCCCCGTTACAGCCCGACCGTTGAATTTCGTTTGTTCCTCTCCTCGCCTTACGCTCCGACAGATATTTCCACCCCGGGTCGTTCGTAAAAAATCCACCTTTCTCCAAGCAGCTCTAACAGCTCCCCACAACCATCCCTAAACCAAACAAGGACAGATCTCCTCAAATAAAGCAACTCCCGATCCGTTGCTAAGAATAATAACCGTTATGATTCTTATTTTTTTTTCTGATTATAATCACGTCCCAATTACAGATATCACAGCAACATGTTGGGCGGTCAGTGCACCATGCACAAACTTATTTTCCGTGTGATTTGCGCCAAAATCTACTGACCCACCGTGGTTAAAGAGCTCAGGGCGATGGCTGCAGCGTGCCTCGGAGCTCCTGGCCCGGGCGGGGAGCGCCCGCGCTGCGCTCCCACGCGTGCCCCGGGGCCACGGCAGCGGCTTTGCCCCCATTCCCGCGGCTCGGAGCGCCCGTTTCCAGGGCAGTGTCGCCGGGGAACCCTCCCTCCCCCCACTTTCTTCAGCAGGTTCATTCGGAGAGGGGTACAGGAAGGGGAACATCGGGGTTTTTTTGGGGGGAGAGAGAATGTTCAGGCAAGCCGTGGAAAAGTCCCTTCCAGAAATGTCCCGAAAAGAGAGAGGAGCAGGACAAGGGGGATTTGCAAATAACGTGCTCGGCTTATTCGCACGGCTTCTTCTCTCGGGACACGCCGCAGCCTGACTGCCGCCCCGCCGCCCCCTCCCCGTCCCGTCACTAGCGGCCGCGGGGGCCCGGGCTCGGCGGCCCCGCCACGGGCACACACCGCCCCGGCTCTCGGGCTGCCCGGCCCCGCCGGAGCTTCCCGACGGGCTCAATTTTCCAGCACTGTCGGGTCTCGCAGCTTCTGCGGCGGGATCTCCGAGCAGATGTGATTCCTAGCAGGGGCTTAATGCCGCTCTTCGAGCCTTCTGGACCATAACTGTGACCTTTTCTTTTCTGTTACTCGTTTGCTTGTTTATTTTTTTAAGCCTTCCAGGAACGCTGCTTTTCCTTTTTTTTTTTTGAGGTCCCACAAAAAAATCCGATCAAGGCTGATTGTGTCAGACCCATGCCTAATTAAGGAGGAGTTGGTTCACAGGGTTCCCAGATTTCCTCCACAGGATGGCCCAGGGTTGCTCGCTCTTATAGAAAGCATCTAAGAATTTTTGCAAGCAGTGGAGCAGGCTGAGGAGTTGCCGCTCATTTATTGCAAAGTCTCACGCTGAGGGAAGCACCCTTGTTTTAAGGCACAGAAACTGAGTCTCAAACAAGTAATTGCCCAAGCTCATACTAAGCCTCAAAATCTGCTGTCTACTGGGAGCTGGGAAAGAATTCAGGAGTCCTGCAGGTCTCTGCCCCTCTCTCCAGCAAGCAGCTCAGCAGCACCAGCCATCCTCCCAGGTGAACAGCTCAGCCAGCCCCTGAGCTTCAGGCAGACGTACTTTCTCTACTGACAGACACAGGGACAGAAGTGGCTGGGATTTCCCCAGATCCTGAGCTTCTTCATCTTCCCCTGGAGCCAGCAGAAGCTGCAGCAGCTCAGACAAAAATCAGGCTGCTGTGGTTTAGGCTACTGAGTCAGAAACCCTGGTGATGTGCACCCCATCTCCAAATTGCATGGCCAACAATCTTTCTCAGCCACAGTGAGAGACCGCTGCCCAGCAGCCATCCTCAGCTTTTAGGGGTCATCCACCCAGGAAACCTTCTCATCAGGACACAAGTGCAGCCAGGACAGAAGAGAATGTCACCAAGAAAGCTCAGAGAGGAGTCAGAACAACATCATTAGGAAACCCACTATCAAGGCAGGAGCAAGGACTCAGTGTGACTTGTTATCTTTGGTGGCTTAAAGATTGGAAGGACAGAAAAGAGGGACTACAACCAACAGCAACAACAATTACAGCAATGAAACAAAAGCAGAGCCTCCACAGCTATTGCAGTCTGGGACGGAGACAGTCCGTGGCTGTGCTGATGCTGGGACAGGGCGGGAGGACGGTCAGACAGACCTTCCTCAAGTTAGAAATGACAGTCCGGTCAGCTGAGCCCCAGGGCCACCTGTGTCCTCCCTGCTGCTCAGATTTATAGAGTGTAACATTTTAATAAAAAACACACACACCTCTCCACTTTGGTGCATTAAGAGATTTCTAGCAAAACACAGTAATGTTGCTATAAATTTCCCTCCCAGCACCCTCACAAGTAATAACTCAAGCCCCAGCATTTTGTATTTAATGTTTATTTTGATGGCTGCATTCCAGAAAGAAAAGGGAAAAAGAGGCAAAATCTACTCAACCACTCTCCCCGTTGCTATTAGCCTGATGTTTTCAATAAAATTTAGTGCAAACTGGGAAACAAACACTTGGAAAAAGAAAGGAGGAAAACAAGCACACTTGGGCAAAATTCTCCCAGACATCTGCCAAGGCCTGGGTTCAAATCCTGGCTTAAATTACAGATGTCCTGCCATGGGTTCTCATTATGTCCTCCTCCCTTGGAGTGTTTGAACAGCACCCCAGGGAGCCGTACCTGTGTTAAGCAAAGCTCAGTGGTGGGATGTTCCAAAGGATTGAGATATATGGAGGCTCGAGGTTAAAATAGCCAAGTCTGGAAGTTAAATTCTGAGGCTTCTTGGCCAAATAATGCAGGGCAGAATACTAGGAGTGCTGCCAGTCATGTTTGAAGTACATGGCAGAGCTATTTAAAGTTTTCAGAGCACCTGTGAAGCCACCAGTGCTTCACTTGCACCAGCACTAAGCTCACAGTTGTCACTTAAAAAGGACGAAACCATGAGGACAGATGGTGGTACACCCAGACAGGCTACAGCATCTCCTGACCAGAGTGCATGCTCCAAGAGATGACTCTTGACTCCATTGAGAGTAGCTTAAACTCTCATAAAATTGTGAATATTTACCCAGATGCGATTTAAACTTCTGATTGCTTACCCAGAAGTAGCAACCCTTGAATTTGACTTGATTCAGATGTGGTTAACAAAAATGTGCTGAGAGCAGCAGCACTAAGTAACCAGGTTGCTAACTAATGAGAGATATATCCCAGGCTTGCAGTGAGCATGTGTGTGTGAATTTTGCATGGGCTAAGCCTGGAGAACTGCACATCCAGAGCACGTGAAACCTGTCTTTGTGCATCAGATCAGAAGAAGCCAATGGGCTTACGGAGTAACCAGATTTAAATGATGCAGAACCTTGGGCTGCCCTTTCTGCAAGGCACACTTCGCCTTGCGTTCCCTTGTCCAGTAGCCTGGGCACATGCCAGTACGGCTGTGTCTCTGCCTTTTGGTGTATTAATCCAATTGTGGCTTGATCTGGATTTTCCAGATTTCCTTCTCTCCCCACATCACTCCAGGCCCCAAGCAGATTCAGAGACTGACCATACTGCTACCTTGATGTTTCACTGAACCATCAGTGCCTCCAAACACTCACTTTGGACAAGCTCCACTGGTCCCTGAAGGCTCAACCAGCTCAATCAGTGCTCCCCTTTCCACGGGGTTTCTCTGGTCTCTGAATGCTTAAATATGGTATTCACTTCTCCCCACTTTTCAGCAGGAAAATTAGAAAGATTCACAGCCCTGGGTCGAGGGTGCTGAATCTCATCAACCAGTTCTGCTATGGTTGGCACAGGGGTGATTTCAATCCCTTCTTGCAGCCAGGCCAACCTCACTCCTGAGTTCACATCCAACACTGAGGTTTCTATGGACAAAATTGCTCTGTAGATTCAACCTCCACTGTGATGTGTGGCTTATGACATTAGATTAATTGGGCAAGTGGTATCTAATGAATTAGATATTATGGTCATGACTTCCAGAAGTGGAGGGATCTATCATCTCACATTACTTCTTTTATTTTGATGTAAACAACAGATTTGTGAATAATTGTTCACAGCACCTTACTAGGAATGAGTCTTGTTTCTCCTAAAAGGGACTTTGTGCTGTCTGTGACTCTCTGAAATTTCCATGCCATCTGAGTGGACTTCTGCATTGCATCCTGTCATATCAAGCAATCAAAGTAAAGAAAAACCAACAAAACCAACCCCAGCAAAACCCAACCAACCAAAAAACAAATCACAGAGGGCCAAAATATATTACTCATGCCCATGGTGTTTTTCAGTGGGCCTCTGTTTTTTTCAGTGGTATGAAACAAGCATCAAGACTTGGTCCTGAGCACACTGATCAGAGCGAAGGTGCCACTGCCCATAAGGGTCAAGAAGGCTTTCTGATCTCCGTTTTTGAGTTAACGTGATTATTTCCAGTTGAACTAATCCTAGTCACACACGTGTCATACAAGGTGTGCATAAGGTGCATGTGAACTCATGTCTACTTTACTGGAACCAATAGGCTCACAGTGTTGGTGAGCTGCCCACCAGCAAGCTCTCTGCTCACAGGAATGGAAGAAGCTCTTAGCTCCTTGCCAATGATTGCCAAAACCATATTTGCAGCCAGAAGAGGGCTGGAAAATATCAGAATTTTCCTTACGTCAAGTTGCTTGCTCTATTGACTTCAGTGCTGATGAGTGGTTTCAATGAGGATAATACTAGTTTTACACCTAGAAACTGGTCCTTTACTTTCTTTTCACTCTTCTCTTGAACAGAAATTTAGTTGAGCAGCCTACAACTCTGTAGGGCAAGGCTGTTAAATACGCTGGCAAAACAGTATTAATCAAACATGTCTTTGCTATTAACTGGAGAACATCTGTTCAGTGAATAAATCCTATTTTTGATTCATTTTAAGAAATGTATCAGTTTGTGCCCCGATGGGTCTGAAATAAGAACCTGCTGTTTCTAGAGGGATTAAGATACATCTTTTCACCTGTTCTGTATTTTCCCATCTTCCTTCCCAGCAGAATTGTCTACAACAGGCTTAGTCCATTGAATACCCAGGCTGTTTTTTTACCTCAAAGAAATTGGCATGCCTCTGATGACATCATGGTGATCCACACAAGGCATTTGACTCCTTGGTATTTGTCTCAAAAAAGGAGAAACCTAATGATGCTTAAAAAGCATTAAAAATATTGCTGTTCAGAAGGAGGGCTGCATGGGTTTGGGTTGATTGCGTTGGAACAGTTAGAATCAGCAAGAGTCCCAGCCAGCCTGGGCAAGGGGAAAAAGTTCAGGGATGTGTCCATCTGAATTTTTTTTTTTTTTAAATGTAACACATGGCACTGCAAAATATTGGAAGAGGGATAGTAGTTCCTCTTCAAGGCCTCAAGCAGCACGAAGGAAATATATTCACTAAAAACCTTAAATTGACCCAGTGGACTGATAGCCAGTTCCAAGAAACTCAGCATTTTATTCTGTATTCTTCTTCTTTTTTTACTAGGTTAATATTCTTTTTATAAGGAGAATGGGAATAACAGTTCACTCTGGATGACCGGCATGATTTACTTCAACTGCATCAGCACTCTTCCAGCTCATATTTGGGGCAGCTCTTGGGTGATATTTCCAGGAGGTGGTGTTATGCCATTTAAACAAAACAGAAAGCTGAAACATGATTTTTTTTTTAGATTTCTTGTGGGACGAGAAGAGATTTGTTTTAAAAACCTTCAGTCCCCTTAAATCCATAAATTTATTTTACCTTGGGACAAGCAGCGAGGATGAGATCACTGAACTGGACGGATGAACAGAGACCTCACAGATACCACGGAAACAAGAGTCTGGTTACTTCCACGGTCTAGGATAAAATGAAACTCTATCCGTTGCCTCATGTCCAGCTCCCCCTCCTCAGGGACACCATTTCTGTGTTACCCTGGGTGCAAGCCTGGCAGGCTGAGTCGCTGCCCTGGCTTTGGCAACTGCCCGGGAAACCTGCTGCAAGAGGCAGCGGGGATGATTTGGTGGTGTCCTCTTGGACTCTTGGCCCTGACCTCTGTTTCATACCTGCACAGGACAGGCTGCCAGGCACTCCCTTGGTTTGGTAACAGAAGCTAGCCTGAGTTTGCTAAGCTGATCCTTTCAGACTGTCCTCCTTGGAAATCCCTAAACAACTATAGCAGCAAAAGAAAAATGGTGTGGTTTTGACCAGGGCTGCAAGATTGTGTTCCTGTCCTTTCAGCTGCAAATAGGGGATCATGGGGAACTGAATTTATCTGGAAATTAAATTAATCCACTGAAGAAAAAAACCTTCACTAAAGCTCAATGCAGTGATGTTGCTATTCAGATCTGCTGAGAATACACCTCTTGTGTTGTCTCCTTACAGAACCAAAGGCCAATTCAAGATCTTTGTACTGACTGTTAAAACTCTTGAGAGATTCCTCTGGTAAGAGTATGAAGGACCACATACAGCAGTGTGGCCTCCCTACAGCAGTGGCTGCTCACAGTATTAAACCAGGGACCTGCAAAGAAATATCTGAGCTGATGGGTGCAAGAACATGTAATAGTTCTGACAAGTGTTCAAAAACCTCATTTCTCCAGCCCATCTTCCCAGAAGAAGTACACACGCACATATATGCAACTGGTACAGGCACATGGACTTTAGAGTTTATTTTCTACCAGCTAAAAAGAGGTATCTATGTATTTTTTGGAGCTGTCCAGGAAGCATATGTCCAGGTATGTGAGGGAAGTTAAGTTTTGAGAAGTGTCCCCTGCCCTTAGTCATATGAAACTCCAGTGTTTCAAATGTTTAGGTGGACAAGTTTCCAAAAGGATATCTTCTCCCTAGCCTCCTGAGACTGCCTTGTGTTGGTTCATACAATCTAGGTAGTGACTTGTCCTAATTTCTGTGTGTTTGGGCCCAAACTGGCCTGCACTAAAGTCAATAAAAGTTTTGCTGTTCAGCTCCTTGGCAGCAGGATTAGGCTTTCTGTTTGTATTACTTTTTTATCTGTGATTTAGTTTTTCTGTCAAGGCCTTTAACCATTGATGTCAACAGATGATAGGGAAGGTGAAACGAGGGAGAGATGATTTTTTTTTTTTTACTTGAAATACTATATATTGATCATTTAAGCATCTTACCAGTTGTGTACAAAATTTTCAATTCTTTATGCAAATGCCTACCTTCCCAGATTAGAATATCTCAGCAAAATTACTCTGTACTTCACCTTTGTACAATAGCTCTTAAAGATATTTGTATATCTTAAGCCTTTTGAGTATTATGCAAATCATTTAAGACCCAAGAGCAGGAATATGGCCATGAGTTGTTCTTCAAAAATTGGGTAAGAATAGTCTAAAGTTGAAGTTAACTTTTTTCTCTCTTTCTCTTTCTGTGCCTCATATGGGTCATAAACCAATATCCTCTATTCTCCAGAAGCAGCAGGAGCAGAGGCTAGTAGCATAAACATGCAGATATTAAAATTTGAACTCATTCAACCATAATTGACCAAAAAGAAAATGAAGTGAAAACAAAAAGCTTAGTAACACAGCTAAGAAACAAATAATGTCTTTCCCAAACACATAAGGATACCTTTCTCTCTCTCTGATCAGAAATCCTCAGGAGATTCGAGTTTCAAGTGGGGTTAAAAGCTTTATGATTTGTTTAGTCAACGCATGTAAACCTCAAGGCTATTTTTGACCAGGAGCGTATCCTTGGTGCAGGGAGCGTTTGCAAACAGACAGTGACACTGTCGCCTCTGTGCTGCTTGCCCAGCTGTACATGAACATCCTTTCCGTGCCGTGCTGGGAGGCAGCGGCTCGAAAAGCGGCTTGGGAACGGCAATTGTGGGAGCGGGGTTTATTGCACAGCACGGACGAAGACCAGGACGGCCAAGGGCTGCAGCAGTCACTGCAAGGACACCGTGCCCTGACGGGGCAGCTGAGTTACCCCTTGCGCTGCACGGCAGAGAAAAGAAGACCAAGTGCCTGAGGGTTGTCTCTGGCTCCCAGTTATTCCTCACTCCCGAGCCAGAAAGCCTCATGGCCGGTACTGGGCTGGAGCCTTAACGCATCCCAGCTCCCCAAACCTTTGACAGACAGATGCTCTTAGGAAAAAAAAAAAAAAATCAAAGGACAAACCCAATTTTCTCTAACAAAGTAACAGACTTACAGGCACAGGAATTTCTTGTGGTTTGGATCGCTGCTGCAAAATATTACTGTGAAAGTATCCTTGCTATGTCCCTTCTCCGGCACGTATGGTGAGACAGAACTGCTTCCAGTTGCCCAGACTGGGCTTCCAGTTACACAGAGGTAAATCTAGGGCAAATCCACAAGACTCCAAGAATAAACAATACGAAGTCTGGGACTGAAAGAGAAGATTCAGGGAGCTATAGACAGAGTAGTCTGATATCGGTCATGGATTAAATAGTGCAATGGTTATGGTAAACAGCATGGACAAAAGTCTTTTGCCAATACGTGGCTTCACAGGAACGGTCTTGTAAGAGGAACCACTTGTCTTTTTCAAACAAGAATACAGCCTGCTTGGTAAAGTCAACTTACATTAAATCTGCCTACTCATATTTCTTGACGATGCCTGTCTTAATACCGCCAGATTAAAAACTTGTAGTATGTGGAATTATGATGGAACTTTTAAAAGTAAAAGCAAATTTGTTCATGGATTTTAATGGAAATACTACCAATGTGACACCAGTAGTAATACTGCATATTGCTGGGAGCAGAGGTTGTATGCTTGGTAAGGCTGCTTGCTACTCAAATCTTGCACCCAATTCTGCTCTACTCTGGCTGCGCAAGCGCCGGAGGAAGTTGAAAAGATTTTTGGCAAGACAAGCAAATAAATCTCATAGTGGAAGTCTGTGTAGCGCATGATCTAGTCATCTTATCGGAAAGAAAAGATAGGGAGATCACCGGCTGTCTGCACTTGCAAACAGAAATGTCTACATACATGGGGCTTTTTCATCCTGCAAGTGAAAATGCATCATAAAATGCAATGGCTGGATGCTGGAGTCAAACCAGCTCATCCTTGGAGCAAGCTGTCATTTCATTGCCACTGAAGGCATCTCTACCTGTCCTGGGGGCAGATGGGCTTCTTGGCACTTGGAGACTTCAAGACTAACTTGGGCAGCTTTCGGAAAGACATGCTTTAACCCAGCTTCTGGAAAAAGCCTGTGTAATACAGGAAGCAAACAAGATGATCACAGCAGTCCCCTCTGGTCTGGGAGCCTGGGAATAAAAGAGTGGAGGCTCTTTGCTTTCACAGTGGCATGTGGCGATACAAAAGCTCCTTGGTCATTTAAGCATTTTGGGGTCTTTATTTTATAGGCAGGGATAATGTCTAAATACACATTATTTTTTTAACACCGCCACCCCCTCTTGTGCTTTGTAGAGTCCCAAGCTACAGTTGCAGAGCTGTGGTCAGGATAAAAGCCGACAGACCAACCATAAATCAGCCAGAACCGAGTTCCTTAACCTTTCATATTAACCTCTTGCATTGACTTGAGTTAGGTGCTACGCTCTGCTGCTATAAATCATCCTGCAGTGAATTTATGAGCTTCAGCACAATAAAGGGGTTTTTCTTTATCCCCCCCCCCTCACCCCTTTCTCTTAGTGCATTTTAGAAATTACGCAGGAAAGGCCTAATGACTGGGATCTGTGAATATTGCTAACTCTCCTTCCCTACCAAAGGGATCTGGCAGGAAGATGTGGGGGTTGGGAGTGGGGGGGAGAGAGACTCTTAATTTCACTTACTGGTGACACGATCAGGAAAGCCTGTTCTAAAAAACCCAAGAAACCATTAGCTGCCCCTTGGAATAGGGGAAAAAAATCTAGTAATGAAACCCATTTGGGGGTTAAAGTAGCAATCTATTCACTCAGATGCAGTCATCACCCCGCTTCCCCCTCTCCCCAAAGCACTCGGTGCATAAGGTGCTTTGCCCCGCGGACCCTGAGCGCTCTGCTCCAGGCACCCCTGCACGCTCTCCAGGTGCAGAAACGCTTTGCTCGGCCCAGCCCCCTCTGTGCTCCTGAGCCATGCGTGCAGGAGCAAGCCTGCGTCAGCACGAGGAGATCTCTTAGAAAATCACTCTCCTCTCTGCATTTGTCGAGCGAGGCTGTGGCGCTGAAATGAAAGCCAGCAAGATCCCGTGGGCCCCGGGGCTGCAGATGTGCCTCGCTGCTCCCAGGGTGGCACTCAGGGAGACGACCTGGGGCTGGCACCACTGAAGGAGGGCATGCAGATGGGGATTGCTCTGCAGTTTCCTGATGCTACCGGGAGGGAGGAGATAGTTTTGCATGGACAGAAAACACCATGGATGCCTTTCGGTGCGAGTGGGAGCCCGCCAAATCCTTCCATTACTCTGTAATGCTCCGGTTTGCTGTCTGCTGCCCTCCGTCCCAGAGCTGGCTGCATTTCTGTGTTGTTCAGAGGTTTGGAAGTATTTTGAGATATTTATACAGTGATAAAGTACGTGACTCACATCTGTGTCCTGGCATCTTTCAGCCTGTCTATCTGCAGTATTTCCATGGTGCTAGCAACTGCAGCATCTGGTCCAAGAGCTAAGGAGTTTGGTGTCACTACCACTGAGTTTGCTCTTACCTCTACCTCTGACATTGCGAGGCAATTAATGCTGATGAACATCACATCACAGGGGTGCCCATGACCTGCTTGGCTTTGCAAAACCAGTCTCTCTGACCCCAGGGCCGAAGGCAACACATTGTGCCCACTGAAACTTTTGGGGGCTTCTGCACCCTGATAATTTGATGCCTGATGTGGGACCTGCTCTCTCACGCAGGAATACTGTTGGGGCTGGGAGGGCTGGAGGAATAGCCTCATCATTCCCAAACCAGCACCCCTGGGCCCCGTACCACAAGGTGGTGGGGATCTTAGAGGTACCTCAGCTAACTCTGCCACAGCTACTTCGGGAGCAAAGCGTTGGCATCAGCAAGGCTCGTCACCTTCCTGAAGTATCTGCTTTTCTGCAGTCCTGTCAAAAATGAGCAGCTTCCTGTCCTACCTGTGGGATGCTCCGTGCGTCCACGTGGCTCTTTCAAAGATAAAATGGCCACTTCAGTTAAACGTAACTGCTGAGCTCCAGAAAGTCTTCTCTTTTTCCTGGGGGAGGTGATTTCATTCCATTATTTGTATTTACTAGTACAGCTGGTACTCCCTAAAACCAGAGTGAGCTTGCTGAGGTGCAGGGAACTGGCCGGGCTCTCCTGCCTGGGGGATGACGTGGAACGGTGGCTGCTCCCCAGAGCCAGGGATGGTTTGGGGGATTGGCATGGTGCTCCCTATGGAGAGGGGTGCTCCCGAGGGCTCTGTTCCCCTGCCCCGGAGCGCAGCACAGCTGCTCCATATCTAACTGAGCAAGCGAGACAGCATTAGGGAGCAAAGCAAATACTCTGCAACAAAAAAATTAAAAAGAACAGGTTTCCCGGTTACCTGCAAGGTGGGGGTGAGGATCCACATAGTTTTGTGTTGGGTTTATTTGTCTGTTTTTTTTACGATGTGCAAAGAAAACTGAAGAGGGTTTGGCTGAAAATTTTTCTCATGCTTTCTGTTTCCCCTTCCCTTGCCCTTTCTCCCGTGTCCCTCTGTCTGCCTGTGAACTTGCTGCTTCTCACCTCCCCCGGGTTTCCCGTAGCACCCCCAGTGCGTGCCCTCTCGTCTCTCACCGGGATGCGCAGCACGGCCAAGCTGTGCCCCAGCCCCTCAGCCTCTACGGGCTCCTACACTTGCGTTGGGCTTCACAAGCATCGGCGGGCCCTGTCGAAGCCAGCGGGTAGGGGAGAGACCACGGCTTGTGAGGGTGAAGAAATACTCCCATTGCCCTGTTTTACAGCGGTCTCAGTTTATATTGTCCTCCTTTGAGCATCTCGCATCTAAAAATTTGGAGTGTGCCCGGGGGAGATCTGCCCTGGGCTGCTCCAGGCTGCTCCCTGGCCGCCGTCCCTGAGGCGTGAGGAGGGGAAGCGGGCGCCCATCCCGCCCCGCCGGGCTGCTGCGGGTGGGACAAGGCTGGGCTGCCCTCCCCAGCTGCGTGGGTCCCCGCAGACCCCAGCGTGGGGGGCACCCCCGCCTCCTGTCCCTGGAAAGGGGGGAAATGGCACCAAAATAAAAAAGGGAAAACAAAAGGCTGGACCCTGCCAGCCGGATCATTCGCTGGGATATTTCTAGTTCCCCGTTTGTTTACCTTATAGAAAAGTTAATTGGCTCCTTTTGATCTTACAGTGAAAACCACAAAGGAAATTTTGTTAGAGTAGGAGCAAACCGAAGCCTGTGAGTTCCTCTGCTAGCTCTAGATATTCATTAAAACAATTCTGTTTGAGTCTTAATTTAAAGAAAACATTAATTCCCCCCCCCCCCGCTTATTATTAAGAGCCCACTACGTCCCTAGGCTAAAGCACTCGCTCCACAAATAACCTTCCTGACAGCTGCCAACTTGGTGCAGTTTATAACCTGCCTTTAGAATATATATATATATATGTGCATGTGCATGTGTGTACAGAAAGAGCTGTGTTTATATGTTTATAGTGGTGTCGTCTTTAAAAATTGCCATATAGGCAATTCAAGATTATTAGAAAGCTTAATGGGCTAAAGGAAAATCATGATAAGTTTAAAGAATGTTACTTTATTTTTTAAAATATGAGTTTTCCCAGTGTGCTGAAATTAAAACAATTTTTAATTCCAAGTTTGAGGCAATTAAGCTGAAGATGTGACAAGAAAATATTTCTTTTTTGAGGTTGATTTAATTAGCAGAGCTATATTAGGAAAGCAAGTAATGCAATCTATTTATGGACAGATGTGTTTTTACATAATAATAGACAATAAAAATAAATTAAAGAGAATCATATAGGCAAAAATAGCTGGCGCTTTTTCTCAAGTCTCTTCTGGTAATTTCTTGGGGGCAGTAGGCAGCAGATCTCTGCTGCTTGCATTATTTTTGTTTCAAACAAAATTATTCCCTCCTCCTTTTCATGAAATCTCTATTTTTATGAATATAGTTGTGGGCAAAACCAAGTCACCAGGCAGCCACCCTCCCACCATACACACACATTTCAAACTATATCGTAGAGCAGCAAAATGGGTTTAGTGAAAATATGGCTTGTGACAAATGATGTCACAAAACAAAAAGCAAATAAGATCTGACACCATGCTCGAAGGAAAAAAACCCTCACGCTTAAACCAGATAAAAATCAGGAGGGACAAACTCAGAGGAAGTTTTGGTGCCGAACGCACAAGCTCCAATGGTGAAACAGTATGGCTGGAAGGCAGGGAATTAATGGAGCGGGTTCCTGAAGGATTTTCTTCTTCTCGTTGTAAAACTTAGCTATACCTGCTGCCCATCCATCTTTCTGTGTACATGCATACACGGGGACAGAGCGACGTGTATTTGTAGCTCTTTGTCTGTACATATGCCTCCGTATAAATGCAAACTCTTGTTAGAGGAGAAATACTCTGAAGACAAAAAATAAATTACCACACAGCAAAGCCATCGCTGTGTGATTATCAGAGCAGACTAAAGCAGGGAGTCATTCTGTAACGGGAGTGAACGCGCCACGTGTAATTACAACATCATGGCCAAGACATTTTGTTTTCATTTTAAAAGGCTACATAATTATTAGCCAAAATGTGACAAGTAAGCACAGCATAAATACGTAACTTATTAAAGCGGGGTTTATAGCTTTCTTGTTATGTTTTTCAGTGGTAATTTCTGAATCAACAAATGGGACATATCAGCCATTAAAAAAAAAATTGCAGTATTTCTCCCCCTTGTTTTAACATGCATGTGTAAGAAATACGATGCTGTCAAAATATAGTTTTAAATAATTGAAACAATAAAAGTGGAGCTAAGTTTGATATTTTTTGTAGCAGAAACAGACTCTTTAGAAAACATCCTGGAAGATGTTACAATTCTTATAAAAAATTTTATGCTGTGTTTGGCATTTCCAGTTGCCTTTTCCCAACCATGAATGGGGAATTTCCCAACTCCTTTTCAGTCAGTATAAAGATACTCACAAACCATTATGTCAAGTAAAATAAAGACAATGAAATATTTTTGACTGGCAAGACGGGAAGGTATTGTTCCATTTTTTTAAGCGAAGAAATCATAATAAGAATGCATAAATGTGAATGCTGTCTAATAAGAAACAAAGCCTACTTGACTCTTGTTCTGTTTAAAATGAAAGGCAAATAAAACCAGTTGGAGCTCTTCAGATTTATCCTCTCCAGAATACTATTCTAAACAGCATAATTTTTCCCATTTTCCCCAGCAGAGACAGTTTGTAGAATTATTGAGAAATAGCGTGGGGGGGTGTGTGTGTTTTGGTAACAGCAGAAGAAACAAGGAAAATAAAAATTTCTGCAGGTTGGTGACTAAAATGAGATAATTTTTAAGAGGGAGGGAGAGAGGGAACAAGAGAGTGTTGAAAAGCACAATCAGGCAGCAAAATGCAAGTGTCTCTCTTGCCAAATCCAGCTCAGCGTTAAAACAAATAAGTTCCTCAGCAAAGAAAGAAAAGTTCGGACCCTACCTTTGTCAGCTGAAAAGTAATGGGGAACGTCTTCCAAAAGTGGGAATGACCTGCACTGCCTATACGGTACGCCTTACCTTAAAATCTATACATTTCTAACCAAAACAGCTTGGAGCAATTCACATAAAACAGACCCAAATGTTGCCCATTCCATGTAAAAGATCAGGTTTCCGTCTCAGCTCAGCCTGTGATATCAGACTTGGGCGCTTTTTTTTTTTTTTTTTTTTTTTTAAATATGTATTCTTATGTTTCCAATCCTCCGACACACTTTTTTCATCTTGGAAAAGTTCTCTTTTTTGGAAAGGGTGTGTGGGAAGGATTTCCAACTTGTCAGGGCTCTCTGTTTTCAGTACAATTAAGCTTTCACTTGATCATTTTGAAGGCCGGAATGATTTGCTGTGGTCACCGGCTCTTTATTATTAATATTGTTGCAGATACATAAAGTTTACTGCAAGCTGTAAATATGTCAGGTTTTGCCATGGGGTTTACTAATAAAGAACTCTTAGAGGGGGATTATTGATGGGAAAGATAATCTTTTCAATAAGGATTCCTGCTTTTTTTGTTTCCCCGGGTGAGCGCGGTGCGGGGGCACTCCCCGCCGAGGGACGTGCCGAATCTCCGTGCGCTTCGCTGCAGGCAGCGCGGGGGATACCGGCCAGGGCGCTTCTGCTCCTGGCTTCCTCCCGGCCCGATGCGGTTCTGTCTTTCAGCAGGATTTTAAATACCCTATTAATATTACTAATACCTTTGGTGCTACAGTTTTTTAAATGGGTTTGCGACCATAAGGAATCGATTGATTGTCAAGTGACACTTCCAAGTTATTTCTGTAGGTGTCACCTTGGGTTAGCGCAGCGGTATTAAACATAGCAAGTACTTTCGTTTCTTTCAAATTCTGGTCACACAATTCAGTTAATTAGTTCTTTTTTTTTTAAACAGCAACAACAACAAAAAAGAGGCAAATATATTTGAATTTCTCTTCTGCCAGCATTTCTCTTTCTTCTTCTGAAACATCCTATTATTAAATATGTATATATTTGGTCAGGTCACAATAAGTGTCCAATCAATCATTCTTAATTCAGTTTGGTATTCACAGTAATAACAATAAACAATTTTGGGCTCATCTGGTGTTAATGTGGCTGTCATACAGCTCCCCAGAAAACTTCTATGCACATTTATTATTAATTAAATGCATCATTATGAATTGTGAAAAGAGGAGACAGAGAGAGAAGAGAAGAGAAGAGAAGAGAGAAAAGAAAAAGAGAGAAGAGAGAAGAGAGAAGAAGGGCACATGCAGAGCGCTCTCTGTTCAGAAGTGCTTTTCTAGTTATGCAGTATTGGTAAGGAAGGGAAATTAATGGTGAAATAAGGCTGTATTGCTTCAGCAGCTGCTTCAAATCCAAACCTTAAATTTTACTGTCATCTAAATAAAATCTAGCCAGCACAAGTATCTCTAGATTCTGCAAGTCTATATTTGAAGAACTTCTTTATACTTGCATAAAATAACGTCAGAGACTACAAGACAAGGACAGGAGTGCTTTTGTTTGACACACTTCCCCTGGTTGCATCCAGTTGATTTGTTCAAAGGTGGGGAAAATTTTAAAACTCACAGGGCAGGTGGAAATCAGTTGTCTTTTCCCAAGAATGAGGCACAGGTGGGAAAATCAGCTTCTTTAGAGTAGCAAGGGCTTTCGGGTCCTAGATGGGTGCATACAGGGCCCTGTGCCTGGCAAACGAGGAGGGCTGAGGAGGCAGCGGGAGCCCTGGTTCTCTGCCAGTGGGACAGGTGGGGACAGGGTGGCACAGGGAACCCTGGTGCACCTGCACCCCACGGTGCCTTCTGCTGCCTCTCTCCCCTGGCAGACTGTGCCTTCTCCTTCACAGGGCACTCGTGGTGTTGGTGAGCATGCCGCTGTAACGAGGAGAGGCTGCAGCCGATTTCTGGGTAGGTGGCAGGGATGAAGAGCGCTGCTCAGGGACAGGCAGAGAGCGTGGGACAGCAGGCAGCTGCAGGACTCTCATCACCCCAATATGCAGCCACACACCAGAGAGGAGAGCCCCTGGTGCATGGCTGCTGATCTAAATAATTCTGTGTGTAACCCTGTACATGTTCATCACCCCCCCCAAACTATGGCTAAACGTGCAGAAAGCCCTTGCTCCTGCCTGTGGCTCCTCACCTCGACGCTGCCTGTGGCCAGGAGGCACAGAGGAGGGGACGCAGTCCCAGCCAGGTGCTTAGGGTGGGGGCTCTAGGTGCAGGCGAGCGGCTGTTTACGACCCCCAGGTTTCCTTGCTGGAGCAGAGGCAGCCGAGCAGCCAGTGCTGCGAGAGGAGCGGGGTCAGTGTGGCTGCGGGAGCGGGATGCATGCCGGAGCTCTCTGAGCAGGACGAATCAGCAGGGACAGGCGTGCAGGGGGAACGGCATGGCTGAGCTTGCTGTGATGGAGAGGGGAGCGAGGGGATTGGGAGTGCAAGGCGGGAGGGAGCTCTGCAGGCAAAAAACCCCAAACCTCAGCTGTCATCGGGATAAAATAATGAACGGCTGAGACCTAGGCTCGTTAAAGCAAGTGTGTTCAGGAAAGCCTGTAACCTCATGCTTGCTTTTAAGCCCCGCTGGTGTCAAATCAGTGCTGTCCTGAGGAATGGTAGATTTAAGCATATACTTAAGAGTTTCCTGGATTCATGGCCCAGGACCGAGGAGACTGGCCAGAGCGGTTGCAAGCTGTGGGCATGGGTTTTCTCCACATGGTCACAGCCGCAGCGGAGCAGAGCTGAGCCTGCTCAGAATCAGCTCTGAGTTTTGATGTATAATTGCAAGCAATTCCCATCTAGGCTCAGGAAAGCTGAACAGGGGCCTTGTTTACTTTACCCTTCTTATTTTTTCCCCTGAAGGCAAGCAGCCAGGGTTAGGTTTCAGCCTGGTGGCTGCTTGGGCCAATGACGCAAAGGAACAAGGGCTCGTTTGCGCCGTCCTGCTCAGCCACTGATAGTCTCTGGGTACTACAGCCTGACTTGTAATGTTAATGAAGTCCCTTAACATAAACACTGCTTTTCTAACACACTCCTCTGGGAGGTGACATGGAAAAATCTCTCGGCTTCAGCTCAGGAAAAGGCTAGGGCAAACAGAGACACATAGCAGGCATAATCCACCGGAGAAAAAAACCCTGATTATTTCCAACAGGTCTAGGTAGTTGTTTAAACACGATCTTTGTCTTGCCCCTTCTCTTACCAGCTGCCTTGCGCCTATCCTTGCAGGCAGCAATGAATTAAAGCGGTGAAACAGGTTAGTTTCTTCGCATGGCCTGCTTACTTCTGATGGAGTTGCTGGTAGCTCTGATGCTCTCCTGGCACAATGATTTCATGGAGGTACCAGGTCAGATGTGCCTTATACCAGGGCAGCCTGCTCTTCTAAACCAGCCTCTGAAAGTCTCTGTTGCCAGACAGAATCTGTTTGACAGACAGAGATTGTCTGTTGTTGTCTCAGACAAAACGACATGCAATGTTTTTTAGTGGAGTGAAAGTGGACTGTCTCTTCAAATGGTAAATTATGAGAAAAGGGAGTTCTGTAAGGACAGAAATTGTTTCAGCTGAAAAAGCTGGATGGAAAAACTCACAAAATATCAAAATAAGACTTTCTTTAAAAACTCTTTTTTTTTTTTTGCAATTATATGAATAGTTTTAAAAGTGTAAAACTGTAATGCATTTTAACAAAAAGATACAAGTTAAAAAATGAAAGTGGGAGAAAAATAAATAGCTCCCAATCGCTTTGAGTTGGAGGAAGCATTTGGAGCTGGAACAAAAGAAAAGACAGGCAGCTTTTCTGTTGTTCCCTTAAAACTGAAAAATTTTTAGCTTGATGCCAAGTCACCAATTTTAACTTAGCCCAACTTTCACTCTGAACTATAAGAACCCCTCACTTGTGCAGTGTGAATGCCGAGCTAAATGGTCTGCCCAGACCTAGTCAGACCTAGGATTCACTCCTCTAAACAAGATTTTCCTGAGGTTTTACTGTATCAGACTTATTCCTCGTGCTGGTGAGTAACAGCCCTTGCCTGGTCCAGCTATTGGCATCTGTCAAAGCAGAAAATACCTCCTCTTCTGCACATTGGCCACAGTGGGACAAGGCAGAAGGTCCTTGTTCCATGGGTGGAAATAGGGCGGGGAGGTGTCACTGAAGTACCCTGTCACGATGGAAAGCACTAATATTTCCCAACAGAGAAGATAAACTTTCATCTGTGAAAGTCACATGATTTCCCTGGTCTTGTACACATCCACATGCCTTCCTAGAGACCTGGGAGAAGTAGATAGGCTTGAGTCTCCAGTGCAATGTGATGGTCTTTCACTGCCTTGCTGACTGCTCTAGCTGTAGTCCATCTGGCAAAATTAGGAACAGCCCAGGGCAAAATAAGGATTGTTGTCTGGGGATGAAGAGCAGAATAAAAAATGGTGGGGGCTTACTAACAATTTTGAGCCCTCAGGTGCCAGAAGCATAATGTCTTTGCTTAACTGCATCCCCATCTCCATCTCACCTACCTATAATGATACTAGCTGCTGAGCCAGGAGCCTGACCGGAGCTAGGTGTGGTTGGTGCAGAGACCAGCACCCCCGGCAGTAACCCGCCCGTGAGGAACACGCTCCATGGGGACAGGGGTGACTGCTCTCCCTGTGGAGGTGCCGGTTTCTCTCCATTGACTGGACAAGGAGCGTGCAAGGGGCTCTCAGGCTTTTGACCCCTTATGATGGGTGAGGTGACTCCCTGCTAATGTGACTGAAGAGAAGGGACGTAAAGACATACCTGTGCAAATAAGAGGAGGGTGAAATCTTGAATATGAAAGGACTGCTCAGCAGAGGATAAATTTGTCTGTCTGGCAACCTGTAGAGGCTGCATTTTGTGTCCTGTAAGTTTGGATGTTGTTTCCAACCTGAACAAACTTCCTCTTTGGAAGGCGTCTCCAGTCTAGCAGTGACAGAGGTCTGTTTTTCGTGACTGATGGGTTTCATGCCTCTTGGGAAGAAGCGTTGTGAAATTTATCTTCTCGCCAGAATCTGCATGAAATCGGTGCATTTTCCCCTTGAGAAGGCCCCTGAAACTGATAGCCATTGCCCAAAGAGGCCATGAAATCCTCAAGCTTGCTGCAGCGCATCAGTCCTTCCCCTCCGTGTGAGCAATCAGAGGCAGCACGCAGCACATCCCCCAGTGCTTTGCAGCCTGCCTCGGCAGAGGCGGCGGGCAGGGGCCAAGGCTGCCCATCCCCGAAGAGGGCCATCCCCAGCCGTGCGCGGCACTGTCAGAGAGGAGCAGCACTACCTTTCTGAAACAGGCACTGCCACTTCCCTGTGGAGAGCACTTGCTCTCCATGCCATGCTCCCCGGGGAAAAATGAGGACTGTCATTGGCAGAGCATCTCTGCTGCGGCAGCATGAGATCAATTCCAGACAGCAAAGTATATGAAATCCATTTTTAATAACCTTATTTGGAAAAATTCTGATTAGATTTCCTTTTGATTTTTTTTTAAAAATTTCAAAATAAGAATTTTGAAAAGAACCTGATCAAGTACCTGATGTAGCCAGTTAAAATTAAAACCCAAAGCTAAGGGAAAAATAACCATTGCCAGGGTCTTTCTTTAACTTCTGATATTCCAACAGACTCACTGATGTTTTAGGTGGTTCCTTTCCTGTCACACATTAAAGTAAAGTATAAATCACACATTATCATAATTAATAATGATCTTTTAGTGACCAAGACATTAGACTCTATGTTTTGGAACCTGGAACAATTTCTTCATCTGAAGATCTGAGGATTATATCTGACATGTCACTTACTGCACTGTCTTCTGAAGTACTGGTCATTTTTGAAGCCAGGACAAGAGGTTGCTAGGACTTCAGGCTGCTCTGAGACGGCAATTCCTACATTCCTATGAAAACATAAAAAATGTAAAATTGAGACATATTTTAATGAAAATATACATTTTTCCTTGCAACGGCCAACTTCCCTCATTAAAACCAAGGAAAATAGACATTCTGACCAGCTTGAGTTGTGTGCTTCTAGTACATTTGGGAAAAGAACTATAAATTACCTATTTTTGAAATAACATGATCAGGCAGATAGCTATTGAAGGAAGTTAATGGACAAAGATGCAGTGTATTACTGCAAAGCTCAATGGATCTACAATTAATCCCCTTCTGTTCAAATCCTCCCCACTGAAGAAGGACTTAAAGGCATCATGGGAAGCAGCCATGGGGCCACCGTGTGGGGCCACCTCTGCTTCTCCGTGGCTGGCAGCAGGGAGGGCTGCAACATGCTGCTGGGCTGCAGAAGCCATGTCAGCATCTCCTGTGCGTGGTGCAGATCCAGGGCCATACTGTTATCTGCAGAAATGACGGCTCTGAGCTGTCTGGAGCGGGGAAGAGGGGCCAGCAGAACTTCCCCTGAGGGGATATGTAGGGTGGAAAGCACACTTGATAAGTGTAATAGAGAAGGTGAACGGGAGCAGGAAGGAAGGCTGAGGGACGAGGTACAGAGCAGAAAGGGGAAAGGTTTAACTGCAATTCAGGTGGAGTTTTAATTTCTGTGCCTTCTGTCCTAATTAACATTTCTTAATAAATTCAGGGGACATTAATTATCCTTCTTGCAACGTTCCAAAGATTTGATCTTGAATTCCTCCTGCAGTGAAAGTCCTTGAGCTGACACTCCGTGCCTCCCGGAGGCAACGATAAGCATCAGAGTGAACTGGGGTGCCAGCCTTTGTTTTTTTCCCTGGGTCCTGAGGTGCTTCTACTTGTTTGCCTGGTTTCTGACTGTAGAAATCCCTGTACTAGATCTGATGAACTAGCTGGATGAACAAACTGGGTGGTGGCCAATGCCTACTGCTTCATAAGAAACAAGGAAAAAATAATTTATGGACAATTTTTGGGCTAACTTTCTCAAGAGATTTCTTTTTTTCTCCAGACCTCAGGCAACTGAAATTTGGCTTGTCTTGAAGCATGTTGTCCCTTATTATTAATTACCTTAGTGCCATCTGGATATTCTTATTATGAATATTCAATCTCCCCTTTACAAGGGGGTAGATAATACCAGACATTGGAACAGATGGCAAGGATCCCACCAAAGTGTCCACCAAATCATACTTATCTGCAGAGAAGACCTACTAAGCAGTGAAAATAGGAGCCATAATAATTTAAAATAAGAGCTGGTTAATATATCCACAGGATACTTGAAGTTCAAGCCTTGTACGGTTCCAAATGGGGGGCATTGCTTAATGTTGCCATTTCATAAACTCCTTCCCTTTGAGCTGGAGAAACCACCTCTTTACCCTTTGGTGGGAGAATACAGATGTACTTTTTACAGCCTCGATTGACTAAAAAAGCCACAAAGTCAGATTGTGGCACAAGGGACCATAAGCCAAACACACTGGAACATTTTGTTCTCAAAATACCGCATTGGTTTCCACGGTCATGTTTTCTGCCCTACAGTGGTGGCTGCGATGCATTCCCGCACATGGGCAGAAGCCAGCACTTGAAAATGTGTGACCTGGACTATTCCTCTCCACTCTGACCATGGACATCTCTGACCTGCAGCAAAACCTCTTGTTTCAGCTGTGGGCTCTTTACCTGCAGCACTGCCAGCAGTCACCAGCCCAGCTCTGCAGGTCCTAGTCTAATGCAGCTACTTCCCTGCATGTACTAGAAAATAAACAGATACGCTACTATATTCAGGTATGCAGTGTATGCATAAGCATGTACACAGATAGGTAGCCTCAAATAGCAGAATGCAAGCCAGCTGAGGATGAGTAAAGTAGTGCTGAAACTCGCAAATTTGGCAAAGGGAAGGTCTTCACACCAGCACCTAGCCAACATGCCGCTGACATGGGGTCACCTTCCCCTCTGTAGGTCTTTGGAGAAGATGCCAAGAAAAAGGGCAGAAACTGCTTGTATTTGAGACAGGCATGCTTTTTTCTGCACTTGGGCCTCATTCCCATGACAACGTCTCTGCAGACCTTAGCCCAGCATCTTTGGGCAGACCTTCTATCATCTGCTGGATTTTCAGCTGTTTGAGCTTCCTTATGATGTGGGTGATTGTTTTTCAGATAAGACACATAGTGTAGGATGGGTATATTATTACTGTGTCATTTTACCTCTGATCATTTCATTAAAAAGCTTTTACAGCTCCATCACAAGCTTTTAGGTCATGGGTTAAAACAGGAGGAAAAATATGCCCTGGCTTGTGGGAGATAATTTGTTTACAAGGTAAAGGGAAAGGCAGGTGCACAATGGGGAGGCAGCAGCCAGATGAAGGGGAGCATCTGGAAGCTGTGCAACTCCAGCTTGTAGGCTGCTTGAAGAAATAACTTTGTTGGTCTTGTAAGAGCTTTTATATGTTTAATGGTGCTTTGTTACCATTTTCTTTTAGAAGAAACATTATTGCTCTGTGTCTGGAAGTGGGGGCAGTAGCACAATTTTCAGTCCCTACAGCCTTCAATAATCAATTTCTGTCCGGGACGGTGGAAGGTTTTGCACATTTTGAATTGCACCTGTGTTTTCCTGAGGGATGACATGAGACTTAAGCACCGCACTGGTCTTGTGCTGACTTTTGCCTCATTTCATGTGACATTGGCCATGTTGCTTAAGATATCTAAATGTAGATGAACAGTACAGTTTTGTGACCTACCTTTAAGATGAGTTGTGACTCTTGAGATGGCAGGGGGAAAGGCACAGTAGGAAGGAAAGAAGTGGAAGACGAGACAAGTACTGAGGTATTGTTTGTAGGTCTTCTGCTGTAGAATTCAGCCTCCACTATCGATCAAAACCTACCACCTGATCTTTTCATGCTTTATTTTTTTTCTTTATAATTTAAAACCTAACCAGCCCCTCAACCTTGTCTTTTAAAATCTTGGATGTGGATGAATTGCTTGCCTCTTTTTTTGGGCTGTGCCATAAATGTTCTGTTTCATAGTAGAAAATTGGCCATAAAAGATGAACTGTTACAAGACAGACAGCCGTGGGCTGTGTTTCAGGCAGTCCTCAAGCTACTTAGAGCTGTTTAACACACCATGGCATGAACTGTGAATCGACATGTTTGTTCTGCCACTTAACCACCAGCTCCCCCCAAACTGCTTTTGGCCCCTCCTAACCCAATGGCTTAGAAAACCAGATGACAGTCAATGCTCCTATGTTCAGCAGAAATAAACGCAGGGGATTATTTTCTCTTTTTACAAGATACCTATCTCCTTCTTCCTGCCCTCTGCTAGCCTCCATCTACAGAACCTAAAAGTGGTAACATTTGCTCCCAAATGTTATAGGAAGACACACTGTCTCTGTGTGACTGATCTTCTAACCTTTCTTCCAAGGGCCCTGGACCTTCCGAAAATGAGAGAAATGCCTGTGAACGATAGCAGTTCATGACAGAGGGAATGGTTTGTTTAATGGCAGTGGTCACTTTGTATCTAAGTAGGTTTTGTGTTTTGTCTTTTTATTGCAGTGAATTTGAGGTTTCATGAAGCAATTTCACAGGTAGATTCCTTCCCACTAACTCACCCTTATGGCTAGTGTGATATTGCCTGCCTTCCTTCCTTCCTTCCTCCCTCCCTCCCTCCCTCCCTCCCTCCCTCCCTATGCATCCACAGGAAGAGCAGGACTGCAGCCTTGCAGCCAGCCCCACTGGTCCCTCCTCCTCCTCCTCCTCCTCTGGCTCCTGCCTTCCTGGGGCAGAACCTTTGTTCTCCCTCTGCAGTGGAGAAAAGGGGTAGAAAAGAAGCTTACGGCATAGTTTAACTATGTTGAATTTTTCTGTTAACTAATACAACATGTTCAGAGCTTTGACTTGTATAAGCAGATTCATCCAGAGGAAAAGAGATGTTAGGAAAAAACAATTGTGAAAGATAAAGCAGTGACTTGAAAGTGATCTGGCCACACTGTGCCGTGGCTGTCTCCAAGCAAAGGAGACTCTTTCCGGGTCTGGAGAAAGTTAGCAAAGTGTAGCATTGCGTTGCAGGAGGCAGATGCAGAACCACATATGTTAGTATCTGCTCTTGACAGAGTGTTGACCTGAATGGCAAAATTCACATGTGGATCAGAATCATCACTAAGACACGGTGCTATAAGAGACCCCAGCTTGATTTAAGAGTGTCTCTGATGAAAGAACACACATTTAAACTTTAGCTGCAAACCCAGAAGCTCTGTTAAATGTATCTGGGGTTATGTTTTAGCGACCATCCACAAATTCAGCAGAAGTTCATCAAAAGGCTCTGAGAGGTTCATGAGCCTTTTTGTTGAAGCTGGCTAAGTGAAACCTGGAGAATTGGAAAAATTTACACAACTTAGTCTTTGAACGTTGTGGTTCAGCCAAATCCCTTCACCAAGTGCAATGGTGAAGCCTGGAAAGTTGCACAGCTTGGTTACATATGCAGTAAAGATGCCATCTCTGCCCCGGGGAGCTTATGGTCTAGGCTGACATTTGGGGCCCCTCAGCTGTCTGCATTTCAGAGTACTTACTCATGGATAAATATGAATGACAACATTAATTTACCACCCAGGGGCTGGGAAGACAGATCTGATAGTGCTTGTGGGGGGTGGCCCTCTATATTACAGAAAGCATAATGTCAAATAAGGGAAACAGGCTAATCACATCAACACCTACCACAGAGTCTCTATTTACCGGAATTCCAGAGACGTGGAGGGCTCATTAGGGACAATTAATACTAGTGGGGCTGTGATGTAGTATTGATCACCTGTCAAACTTCAGTGATGTCTGTAGAAATGCTAAGGGGAATTAAAGAACCTGCAAAGGAAGAAAACACAACGATAAGAGGGAATTTTGTGCATCCCCATGTTTTAAGAGGGCGTCATGGGGACATTACATTGTCAGACCCCATAAATGACTGTTTCTTGGTGCAGCAGGACCCACGTGTTTAGTTGTGGGCAGTTCTCATGCCAGACCCAGCTCTTACACTGCTTAAAGTGGAGACACTTGCTCAAGTGGGAGTATCAGGAGAAGAGAAGCCAGAAGTGGAGGATGCAGAGGAGCTGGCATTCACCCTGCAGTCTGAGACGAACTCAAATGTGGGTGCTGATCTGAGGGGTATCCCAATACTTATCTAAGTCCGTCAATGTGGAAAATGTGACACCAGACTTTAGGAAAGGTTCCAGGCAGATTTCATAAAGTTCCATAAAATTCAATGGAAATTAATATGCATAAGAATAAGAATAATATAATGAGACACATGGCTTTTGTAGAGGGAAAGCAAGTCCTGTGAATCTAACAAAGTTCTTTAAGGAGTCAGGAAGTACATGATGGAAGGTAATTTAGCAGACCTAAACCGCTTGAATTTCCAAAAGAACATTTACAAAGGCTAACTAAAGAATATAAATTCTTGGGGCAATAGGGAAGCTCCTCTCATAGATTAATAGCAAGTTAAAGCAAACAGGGAAAAAGAATAGGCTCAAATAGTCATCTTTCACAATAGAAGGAGGTTACCCGCAGGGTCCTCCGAGAATCCTTCTGGGACCAGGGTTCAGGGTATTCAGAAATGATCCTCCAGAAAAAGGCATGAACAGTGAGGTGATAAAATACAGATGATACAGTACTGATCTGGGTAGTCAACCCAAAAACTAAATGGAAAGGGTTGCAACATGACTACAAATGACAACGTATAAAATAGGAAATTAAATGCTGCAAAAGTAATATATATGGGAAAAGCCAGTCCTGACCAGACAGACTCAATGGCAGGCTTTAGCTGGCTTATGGCCATACCAGACAGTCAGATACGATAGCTACCTGAAAACAATGGTGGCAATCAGGGAAAAAAAAAAAAAAAGCGGCTATTGTATGGATCATTCTGTAGGGGATCTGCAGCCTACCGTTTTGAGGGAAACACACAGACAACTTGGCTGTAGAGAGGGATGGAGTGGGAAGAGATGCTGTGCAAAACAGGCAAATGTTGCCTTTTCAGAGGGAAACAGTCTTATTTACTGGATTTTGGGCTCCCAGCTACTGCTGGGTCTGATTCAGCTGAGCACATGCAGCAGGGGTGTAGAAATAATTACTGACCATTTATCTCCCCTTATGGACTGAGCATTACTATCCTTGCCTTACAGCAGGACAACTGAGGAAAATGAAGTGACTTGACCAAGACCTTGGAGGGAGGAGGGGATGCAGTGGAGCGGGAATGCTGCAGTCTACTTCTCCCAGTTTTGGGCCCAGAGAACAGGATTTCTTTACCCCCATTGCTCTTCAGCTGTTCTTGTCATGGCCAGAGACTGTGGGAATTGCTTGGCAGGAGAACTAACTCAGCTGTGAGATGGTGACTGGGAAGGAACCTTGGTATCATCAGTGGGTTCCAGTCCTGCAAACTGCTGCATGGTTCTGAGGGTTCTGGAGCTACAGATTTGTTTTCTGCTCTGTGTGCACAAGTCCTGTGAGCTGTGTCCAGGCTGTGTGGCTGCAGATATGAGAGAGGAGAAATTGGCCCTTTTAATATATATGAATAAACCCTATTGATTTCCATTGCTGTGACATCTGCTTTCATCAGGTCAGAAGTGTCATCTTCTGGGACTTTCTTTCCTCTGCCCTAGAGTGCTAGCCATGCCTAGTGCTTGTAATGTGTTGGAGAGTTGTGCACAGGGAGGACTCTGGTTTTAGGCAAAGCTGGCAGCTGCCTGCAGCAACACACTCTGGCTGCAACCTCCTTTGCCTGTATCACAGCTTTAGAGAGCCAAAGGTACTTTTGCTTACCAAAGGAATGGTGTTGATCCTAGCACCACCCATTTGTGCCTAACCCCTCACTCCTCCCTTTCCTGTGGCAGCAGCAGCAGCCAGCCCGGCTCTCCAAGGCATATCCACGCCAGCTCCACTCTTTCCACCAGCAGAAAAAAAAAAGCTAGATTTAGCTTCAGGGCCAGGTCCATGGGGCAGGAACATGCACTTTGGTTTATTCTACCATGAAGCTTTGAGCTCCTCTGTTATAGCCGGGAGGACCACCACTGCTCACTGGACAAGCTGCAGCATTGTGGAACTCAGTGCGGGCTAGCCACCACCACTCACCCTCCTTCCCAGGCCTCCTTTGCATCCCGGACTGTTGCAGATACACAGCCATCAGTGTTTGAGCTAACTAGTTTAACTCCATGTTGGAGAGTTGCATGTGAGCTGCAGTCTCAGCATCAGTGCAACCTAGATGGGGAACAAAGAGGTAGCAGCTGATTCCAATGGTGGGATCCCTGGAGGGTGAACCAGGAGCTCATGAGCCACTCTGGTGGCCATACCTCCTGTGTACTAGGTCCTTACCTAAAGAAGCTGTAGCTCACATAACTACAGGTCATGTTACCAAAAGTGCTCAGCATCCAAGACCTCCCATTTACATCATCAGGTTTGTAAAACTACATGCATTGCAGGGGAATGCTGTGAGCTGTCTGAGGTGTCTGGAAATCAGGCCACTTCTTGAAGGGCTGTAATTGCACCTCTGGACAGCTGGGCTGCTGCTGCTGTTGTTTTCTGAAGAATTGAGCCTAGTGTGTCCAACTCACTTTACCTGAAGTGAAGCAAAGCAGTGAGAAGAGGCACACCTCTCCCAAAACTTGTCTAGGCAACATGAGACAGGCATTTTTCTCATGATGTCATTGTCCTGGAAACTTTTGAAAGCACATTGCAAGGGAGGAAGCCTTGTGGGTCTGAACTCCCCATGAGCCTCTCCAAATGGGCCAAGCTTTGATGAAACCAACTCATTATCAAAAGCGGGGAAAAACATGTTGGACGTTGTTTACCACTGAGATCACCCTGGTGGTTCTTCCAGCCGCCTGAGGATATTGGTGAAGACAGAAGGAGGGAGACATGGAAAGAGAGAAAATGCCTGTTTTGAAGTTTCCATCCTTAAGGTGACATGTTTTCTTTCAACTTACTTGCTCTAAAAAAACCTCAGGAGAACACATCTACCCGTGGTCTCTGCATCTTGGGTTCTGGGTGAGATCCAGAGTCTAAAGTTGCTTCTGGGGGAATTTTGTTTACCTTTGAATCTTCTTTATGACTTTGCTTTCCCTGTTTGTCTTGGCATTGGAGTGGGTAACACTGACTATAAGAAAATGGATATAATGATTCCCATACAATTAGGGGCAACTCCAAGTTTCAGCTTTCTTGGCGTTATGGTTCAGGCCAAAGAGTCTGAGCTCTGTAGTGCTAGCAGTTGCCACATTCTCATGTTGAAACTCTGGAGCATTTCACAATCTACAGAGCCCGTCACAACAGGGAATGAGAGGTTGTTTCCTATTGTATAAACTAGAAATTACGAGAAATGCAAGCAAAATCCTTCTAGAGGTCTCTAATCATCATGTAGTTAACATCTTTTGTTGTCTCCGAGTTGGTTAGAACACAAGAATATGATAAGGCTTTTCCAATTCTTTTGTCAATGGTTATCTAAACCACAAGGTGACTCAGAAAGGGCAAGGCTGTAGCCCTGTACTCTAAGCAAATCCACTGACACCAGTGGATTTACTGAGCACATTCTATGCCTGAAATCATAATCTGTATCGAAATCTTCTGTGGGGTGGGGGCTTTCAGACTGACTTGTACTCTACCAAAGTTTGAGCTTTTTCCAACAGGGATCAAGGGGTGAGCACTTGAAGGAGAGTCATAGGACTCAAAATCTGATGAGTGCTCAAAATGTGATCCTTGACAAATGATGTAAAAAGCAAAAGGTTTCTTTGGGAGTGGTCATACAAAAGCCCACATAATAGAGAGGCAGGGAAACCCAAGGGTTGGCTTATGATTTTTGATTCTGGTTTCCCCCCTCTGGTCAGGATCAAGAACAGATAAGCTTGGTTCTAGTTATTCCTCGGCAGCCTGAAAAGGATTGAGCACCAAACTTCTAGTTGCCAGAGTATGTCCCCACTACTCCATCAGGACACCAAGTGACAAGATTCAGGGGTGAAATTTTAACACTTCTGGGGACATAGGGTGTGTGAACACATTGCTTGCATTAAGGAAAGTGCTTGCCCAAGTGATTAAGTGACTGCCAACCCCAGCTTCGATTGATGGGCTGGCATCTGGCCAGCTGGGGTTGCTGAAATGGGAGGGACCAAACTGTCACCCTTTTTCTGGTCTCACAACAGCTCTGATAAGAGGAATCTGGTGACAGGTGGACTTCGCTGCTTTGGATATTCATTTTACACATGCTCTATGACCAGAGAAGATCACTGAAGAATATTTAGCTTAAAAATAAGCCAAGAAATGTTACAACGGCTTAGCTATGTATCTTTTTTTTTTTTTTTTGATAGATGTGTTCCTTACACTTCAGGATACACCAATAATGTCACTCAAACAGCCTTTCTCCTGGGATCTAAGCAGAACAGCATGTTCTCTTTTCACCGGGGGCCCGGGGCTGGCTGGGGAACGTACAGACTTTTTCCACTGTCTCTCCTTCTGCATACTTACTTTTCACCTCTAGCTTTTGGGACCCTTGAACTTCCTTTTAGAACTGTATGTGGTTAATATTTATTTTACTTCAGTTTGCATTAGTTGTTACTCAATAACTTTGCAAATGCAATCACTGGCATGACAAGATTTGGAGTCCTTTTGTGCTAAGCTCTGTACACATGGGAAGAAGACAGAAATAACTCATGATCTAAGTGGGTAACGTTCAAAAAAGTACTGAATTTGTGCTGACTAAGAAACCGTATCATTAGGAAGAGACATTTTTCAACTTTCTGATACATGAATGGACAAAAGAATACAGAGATATGAAAAAAAACCCAGTAGTTGTTTTATGCACCAAAAAAGGTGTCTGAATTATTTCACTTTGGTTTCTTAAAACAAAAAAAGGTCGAGGGGGAAACCATTGTACCTTTTCTGCTTTGCAATAACTACAGTATTTGCTTATAGGGCAAAATGTGGCTTGATAGACAATATGGTTCTTATATGCATCAATACAACCTGTAAGGGATTTTTCTTTCACTTTCCCTTTCTTTTTTTCTTTCCCTTTTCCTTTCTTCCCCCCCCCCCCCCGCCCCACATTTTTACAAAAGGAGTTAACTTAATTTCAACAGCTTGTGTGGTTTTCATTAGGATCGCAGTCTTTTGAAATGTCAGAAGAACACCCAGCAGAAACTGAAACTGATATAAAGGGAGTTGACTCAGATCACTCTCTGCACCCTGCTATCTTGCTTCAGCTTGATTACTTTCAGGCCGGAAAATAGGGGAGAGACATTTTGGGGGAAGAAGAAAAGAGAGAAAGGAAGGGAAATAAGTATACAACATGCAGGAAAGGAAATGTGGTTATGCAGCCTAGAGCATGAGCAAGGGCATCATCTGACAGTATGAATCTTGATGGAATAAGACTTCCCTGAGCAAAGCCTTTCACCAAGTCATCTGAGCTAACTAGAATTGCCTTCCCCAATTTGGCTGGGAATTGGGTACATCATGTGATGAGTGTGACTGGTCTGGTGGCAGTGATTATGTGAGCATATATGCATGTACACACACACACGCATGTCCACATACATGTTCTCTTCAACTGTTGTCTGAGCTGTCACAGAGCTGTTTTTTTTGGAAAAGAAAGGGCTTGTTCTTGGGCATGCCTTTTTTCCTCCTTTTCATGGGGATTCCTATCTAAGGGGCTGCAAATGCCTCCTGAAATGTAGAGCGTACAGTGCACCAGGCATGTGAATGGGGGTGGATGGGCTTCAAGCCTATTTTTCTCTCCTTTTCACCCTAGGAAACTGCAGAGGTCCTTCGCAAAAGCTAGTGAGGGTGAGGTGCCATTCTGCTGATAGTTTTTAACAACGCTTCTTTTCTTGATTGACTTTCTAATCCAGAGACCACTCAGAAACCCACCCTTGTCTTGGCTGCAAAAGCTGCTGAGAATTTGCTTCCAAAGAGTGTCCTTTTACAAAAAAATATCCAGCGGGATATTCAGCAGGCTCCCTAATAGCACTTAAAGGAAGATTTCTGTGCATGAAGACAGAATCAATTTGTTACAGCCCACATTCATTCTTAGTGTCTCATTGCAGTTTTTTCCATGTCCCTGATCTGTATCACACACTTATTAGGCAGTGCTCAAGCATCGGTACCAGACATGGAGTAACATCATCTGATGCATTATGGGCCCTGTATTGCTGGCTGATCAATGCTGTCAGCTGGAAATGAAGGATGTTCAGCTCCTTCAAACCTGGGCCTGAGCTGAGTTCAATCCACCTGTGGTGGAAGATGCTACTTTGTCTTCAGCCTCCCTCCATACACACAAACTTTGGCTTGGTGGCAGGTGGGAAACCTCTTTGCTCAAGGGTGGAGAAAAACAAGACTGATGGTCGGGCCTCAGAATTATACAAGAAGCTTCCTGTCTCTACCCACTCACTACATTTTTGGAATATCTTGGAAGTCAACATGTAAGAAAAAATCCTTGTCTGGGTAAATATCAGCAGTTCTGCCCATGGCCATCTTATATAACTTGGTCTTATGGGTCTCCTCAACGCCATCACTTAAGGCAGAGCATCTTGAGCTAACATGGGAGTACAAAAGCCAAGAAAGATCTGCCAAGAAAGAGGCTTAGTGCTACTGGCCACTGCTACAGAACAAATAACTTTTTTTGGAAAAAGTTGCTTTCAGCTTTTTTTTAAAAATTTATTTAATTTTTCTTTATCTATCTACCTTCACGCTTTTGCCTGGCTTTTGCCTTTTAAAACCTGAAGTTTTAATCTTGCAGAATTTGAGCAGATGATAGTTGATTTGCTCATTCTTTAAGTGTTGGCCAAAGGTTCTACTCTGATGTACCCAGAAGCCAAATTCCCATCCACACAGCAACAGGGTAAGATCACATCCACCTTTCTATTGTGCCCTCACCTCTGGGCCCATTCTCCAAGACGTCTTCATAGTTGATGGCTTGAGATTGATGGTTATGATGACAGCCTCTGTGAAACTGAGACCTAATCCCCAGGTACTAAGACAGACCCACTAAGACAGACCCACAATCAGAAGACAGTGCCTTGCTATTTCCATTTGTGCCTTAGGACCTAGTTTTGATACACCATTTCTGTTCTTAGCCCTAGAGCCATCTCACCCCAAGTACAAGGAGCAATAAGGAGGGGCAGTGTTCCTTCATAAACAGGAGAAACTAGAAAGACAGACCTTCAGGAATGCACTCCCAAGAAGAGGTGACATCTTAGAGGCAACTCTTGCCTCCATTGAAGTCAGTGAGAAGCTTTGATGTGCCTGAGCTTTCACACATGTGACCAAAGATCAGTCTCCAGCTGGGCATGTGTGCTGGGGATGGGTTAGAGAAATACAGGGTTATTTGTTTTTATTCCCAAAGCTGATGGTCTCTAACATCATTTTATCACCCTCATGAATGGTGTTTGGGTAACAGGACCAGGAGCACACGTTTGCACCCAGAGAGGCAGAAGCTGGCTCTGCACAAATGAGTGCTGAATGTGGAAGTAGTGTGGCCACGTTGACCTGTGGGCAAGGGCAACACTGCAGAATCACTGCTGTGCTTCTACAGAAGCTATGCTTTGTCCTGGCTCTGTGCTGCATTGTGCATGTGTGCACGCCACCGGGGACTGGGGCAGGTTGGGGGTCTCTCTGTCACGCTCCGTTGCACACGAAAGCCACAGCCTTGGATGCCTCTTCTCTCAACTGGCTGAATTTCAGAGAGAAATTTGCACCCTTAATAAAAACTTGCTTTTCTGAACACTGGATCTGGCCTTAGAAGGATACTCAAGCTGCCTGTTTTCATGTTCCAGGGTTACAGATCCAGTCATTTCCACTGTGGAAAAAGTCATTTGAGATGGCGTGTTGTTCCTTCCAAACTGTGTTAGTCATGGGGAGCAGGCAGCATGCTACCCGGAGATCCAGGGCCTGTTAAGGCAGAGAAAGAACAAAGTAGTCCTTCTCTGCAGAATATGCAAAGAAACATTTACTCAACATTTGCCTCTAATGCAGCAAAGGCGCTAAAGAAGAGAGAGGTGAATGGAAGACATAAAATACAGGGAATAGGCCAAATCAAAAGACAAGGAAGGGGAAGTGAGATTCCTAAACCAACCTCCACCTTCTGTCCAAAGCTTTTTGGCTTAAGGCCGCTCTAACATGGTGTGGTCACGGTCCCGCTTCAGACCTCTAAATAGCAACTCAGATGGTCTTTCCAATTACAGCTTGTGTAATTACAGTTCTGTGCTGAGTTGACACATAGTTTTTCTTTGCAGTCTCCTGATGGACCCATGCTTTGTAAATCCTCAGGTTGAGTGAACAATAAGCACCTCAGGAAAAAGGATTTAGGAATATGAGATAGAGGGCAAGACACAGTTAGGTGCAGAAGAGTCTTTCTTTTAGTAGAGATTGGAGAAGCCCATGCTGACAGTGAGATGCTGTGATACAGAGACATGCACCCTGCAGTGTGGTTCTGTGGGTCTGTGTGAGAGAGATGCAGGAGAGAGGCTTTGAAAAGCCAGTTAACACTGCCGGCCTGCATCTGGCCAGCAGAGGAGGATGGATGGACGATACCAGTGCCAAGAAGGCTGCTATCTGCTGTGAGAGTTAGAGCTTAGACAGATGCATCACATGGCATTTATCATTCATTTGTCCATACTCATTCCTGCAAACCACAGCAGGGCTAATAACTTCTCCGGGCCACTACAAAGGGGACCCTGGTCAGTGCCGTGACACCAGGCAGGTTCATGCCTGTGAGGCCAGGAGCAACCCCATTCAGCCAACAGCTGTGGCCTGGGGAGTTTGGGATGCACCAGTGGTTTTGATTATGTTTGAACTTCCTCTTCTACGACTGACAATTGCCATAGTCTGGAAATGTTTCCTCCTAGCAGTGCACTAGGCAAAAAAAAAGATAAATAAACTATTTTTGTGGTTTGTTTTAGTTGCTGCTGGCATCTTAGGGGTCCTGAAGCAGGGGGCACAGGACACAATAAGGAAGAGAACAGACCAGCTTTCAGGGACTGGCTGACCTTTAAGACCTCTTGAGCCTTCACAAAAACCTTGCCAGTTACAAACCAGCTGTGGAATCAGGAACTCCTTTTGACGTCACCGCTGAGAAGTCCTAATTAGATAATTTCCCAAACCATGCGGGTCTCAAGTGCCTCAGCTTCACCTTTAGCCCTGGACCAACTCACCCAATTTCGTGGTTAAAGGTTCAGTTCTGTGTCAAGTCAAAGGCGTTCTTGAGAAGACACCTATTGTTTCCAAATGGATTTTGCAGTCTGATACTATTTCAGGATACCTCCTTCCCTGTGAGCTTCCAGTGCTTCAGTATTCAGCCCAGTTGCTTTAAGGAGAACCGCATCAGTCCTGAACTGTCTCTCACCTTAACCATCCAAGCAGCCTTCACCTCCTAAGCAGCCATGAACACAATCCAGCTCCCCAAAAGGCATTTGGAAATGCTACAGTATATTTATATGTATACGCCATTGCAAGGAAGCTGATAATAGCAAATAATAAAAGTAATGAGCCTGTCTCTTGGCACAAAGTCTGGCACTGTGCTTTAGAAAGAGTACCTGTTTAACTATAAACTTCCGGATGCACTTAACACGTCGCTAGCAGCACAGCGAGCCTCTCGTGCCTCTGAAATGGAGCTATGGAGCTGAGATGGAAAATGCAGCTATGCCTCCGGAGACACAGAAGTTTATGGCACGGAGGAAAGAAGGATACCAATATTAATGAAAGCTCAAGGACTGTGCTTCTTGTGAAACAAACACGTAATAGCATAAAGAGAAATGAGGATTTTCCCCTTCCTTCCACTCTATTTTTAATATTTCTGTTTTGATCACGTGGTAGATTAAGTCCAACCTTATCAATTTAATTTTAATTCATGACTTCATTCTAACTTAATATTAATTCCATGAAATAACTAATTAACTTTCCCCCCAAAACAAAAGCCCCTGTTTTTAACACATTGCCTTGGTTACAGTAGTGGTACGAGAAGTGTAGTGTATGCCTGCTGTAACACTAAATTAATTTAAACTCAACCCCCAGTAAGCCACAAGACAAAGAGGAAAGGTAAAACCATTGTGATCACAAAGAAAGCCCTGGGCCTTCATGGGGCACAGGAGTAAAAAGGGAACTATGTGATGGCACCATCACCATGTTTATTTGGGGATTTTTCTTTTTAGTGAAAATGAGAAGGGCTTGCCAGACCTCTGTGCTTCAGGTTAAACATATTTCTGATGTTTATTCTTGTCTGCATTCCACTCATTTTTTCTTTACGCCCTAAAATATCATTTGAAGTTTATTACAGTCACTCTTAAGAAAGGTCACGTGGTAGGTTTGGCCTGATGTCTGATTTTTTTTCCTGTTCCCCCAAACTACAGTATTTTGTGGTTGACCTGCCTCCTGTGAACCTTTGCTTCATGTTGCCTGCCTGAGTTCTTGCAGATAGGCAATTTGCTTTTTTTAACATGACACTCATTCCCCTTGTCCAGGAGTGGATAAAGGGCACAAGGCATTGATATATTACTCTAAAATAACAGCTCTCTGCTAAATGATTTTCCTCTGGATACTAATCATATAAAATCTGAGTCAGCATGTATGTTTTAGCAGATTTTAAAATTTTAGCTATGGAATCAGAAATGTTGCTTTTAAAGAGAAGCCTCTACAGAGGTCCCTGGGTCATGCAGACAGAGCCCCTAATTTTAAAGAGCCTACAAAGAAAGTCTCAAAATCGCTGAGTGGCGAGATACCTGAATTTGTTCCCCAAGGCGTGGTACTTCAGAACAGACCTGCTCTGCCACCAAGGACTCTGCAAATGTGCTGAAGAGCAGGGAAGTCCCGGGCTCTGGCAGATACTTGGGCTTACTGGGACCCTCAGATTTCACCTCAGCATGGGCAAACCTGAGTTCTGCTGCCCAGGAGTGATGGGCTGAGGATCTCCTGCCACAGGAAAAGGAAGAGGGGAGGCAGAGTACCATGGAGAGCCTGCAATGGCAATTTCTACAGGATTCTGGGAAGCAGCAGCCACTCCGTAGAAGCCAGCCCGCACCCAGCATCTGCACAAGCCTGACCCAGCTGTGATAGGCAGCTTCCCCCTTTGCCTGGACTTACAGGCCACCCATGGTCTGATTGTTCAGTTTATACCTTGAAGAGCTCTTAAAATACAGTTGTTGTTTTTTTTTTTAAAAAAAGGGGGGGAGGGTAGTGGAGAGGATCAGGCACCACTTGAGTCCTAAGTGAGTGAGATGGTGGGAAGGACCAAAGAGGAGGTACAAGCTGCAGCTGTGTAGAAACCTCCTTGAGGAGGGTGCAATGCTGTTGCTGCATCGTCTGGGGGATGTCTGCTTATTCAAAGAGAGATAAGGCTGTGCTGAAGCTCTTCCCCAGGAGCCCTCAAGGCAAGCAATTTTCAAGAAAATCTGAGTAAGCACATGGGTTTTTGAAGCACTTAGAAAAACTGGCTGTGAAACAGTGAATCTTGATCTTTAATTACAGTGGTGCTATTCCCTCGTTATAGCTAGCGGGGTATGCGTGGGAAGAAAACTCTTCAATTGCCTCTGTCTACCTGAACCTTAAAATAGAGAAATACAGGAATAAACGGAGGCAGACATAACTACACAGAAATGCAAAAACCAGCATTTGTATGTGTGTGTGTATATATACACACATGCATACATATTCTGATTTGCATTACTAACACTTTTCTTTTTTCTCCTGAGAAGACAGTCTTCTCTTCCGGGCCCCAGCTGTAAATTTCCTAAGGCATTGACTTAATCTTCCCTCGATCTGTCCTCATCGCTGGGATCACTGGGACGGAGGCCTGGAAGCGAAGCATCCAGGACCTCACAGCCAAAGCAAAACAATGGCTCCTTTCCCCAGCCTCCTAATAAGTTCAAGAAGTTATGCGAAAACAAACAAAGCGGTGGCCTGGTCACATAGCTGAGTGCTCCATCTCCCGTGCCGTGCTGTGCTGCACCGCGCCACCGGGGCCGGCGAGCCCTTGCCAACCTGCAGGATGCGACGGCTACAGCGGCGCACATGGAGTCTGGCGGTGAAACCCATGCTCCCACGGGTGGGCATGCTGCCTGGAGGGCTTGCTGTGAAAGACCACGGGGACATCACTCCCCACGTCGTCCCTGCTTGGTGCTGCTCCAGGTGTCCAGGCTGGGGGTGGTATCACGGCCCACCTGTGTGATGGCACACGTGGCGTGGAGTGGCAATGGCACAGCTCACGTGCCCTGCACTGCTGGGCCACCGAGGTCTCCAGAAGTGCAGAAACATGTCCTTAAGGAAGGCTCATGTTGTCTGGTGACATAATGAGCTTTTCGGAACAATTCTTTGCTTTATTTTTCCATGAAGTTTGTCTGATTTACAGTTCTCTGAGGTTATTTAGTCATAAGGACTGAAATGAGTCACTCGTACATGGCAAACCAGAAAATCAGTGTTACTGTACTGGATGGTTTTTGGAGCATGCAGCTATTTTCTTACAATTGTGTAAGCCATCACAACACAGTTAAGTCAGAGTTACTTCAACTGGTGTTCCGATTGGTATTATATGCCTTGGTTTGCTCTGTGTGGTTTGGAGGAGAACTTGTACCTGTGTGAAGAAAATCCTTTCAAGCAGACTTTATGTGGTGCTTCCAGGCCCTAAAACCCACAAATCTCACAAGAGGAATTAGTTGCACTCTGCTGTGTCACCTGCGTGAGTAACACATCTGAGGATTTGGGGGGAACAGAGTCATCACCTCAAACTCAAACATCTCTGCAGGGTTACAAATGTGGCTCCCAAGGCAAGTTAACAGGTTGAGGACCTGGCACTGCTTACAGCAGTGGGAATTTTACTCTTTCTAGCAGAATTATGACTGAATACAAGTATTTACTCTTTTTGGGTTTTTTTAACATTCACTTTGAAAAAAAACCCACATTTTTAAGAAGCTGTCTTTCCTTGAAACAATGTTCACAGCTTTGCTCTGGCCGCTCTGACCTGCTGGTAAGTCAAAGCTTCAGTCTTATCACAGTGCAGCTGTCCCTGAGTAGTCATACAAGACATAACACGGGCAACGACCATGCCTAGTGACTGCAGAGCAGATGCTGTGGTGCGGCACGGGCCGTGAGACAGCTCCCCGCACGCTGGGCTGCCCTAGGAACGCGTGGGTTCGGTGTCTGCATGGAAACCAAGGGCCTCTCAAAAATTTCCCCTTATTTTGGAGTGCCGAGTGTGCTTTAAAAAAGTGTGTCCTAATGCAGCTGATCAGTTGGCCTGTGTCCAGATGAGGAATTTGCTGGGCGGCCAGGCTGCCGGTTGTGCCGTGCCATGGCTCTTGCGAGCGTCAGCAGCCCCTTGCCCGTGCCGGGGTGGCTGTGCCGGCAGGACCTGCGGGGCTGGCAGCAGCACTGTCACCGACATTGCGTGGGGCTCCCACCCTCACCCTGACCTCTCCGAGCATCCTCGGCACTCGGCCAGGTGTGCCCTCGCGCAGGGCTCCGTGTGAGAGCAGCTTTGCTGTGGCAAACGCTGACTTGTGAGGCCGAGTTTACGTTAAAAATAGTCATTTGTGCCCGAAGGAATG
The DNA here is from genome assembly GCF_011004875.1 of Balearica regulorum gibbericeps. Classification (NCBI taxonomy): domain Eukaryota; kingdom Metazoa; phylum Chordata; class Aves; order Gruiformes; family Gruidae; genus Balearica; species Balearica regulorum. The sequence continues at coordinate 45,719,199 of NC_046188.1, read as the reverse complement.
AATCCCACATTGTGTTTTCACTTTCCTGCTGCGCTGCTATTTTTTTCATCTTGTCCGTCGTTAAGCGTCTCCCTGCCACAGTGCGGGCGGCCCTTTACTCCCCAGTTTCCAGCTACGCGGTGTGCTTTATAGTTTTTCTCAACTACTGCATGAGGACTTCCAGATGAATTCTTGGAGTGAACACTGCCTTCAAAAGCGCCTGCGAGATTAATTAATCTTTCCAGTAACCTCAGTAGGTGGGTCAACACTGCTGCTCCTGTTGTGCAGAGGGCAAGAGAAGTAATTGGGGTCCACGCAGCTTGCCCAAAGCCGTGGAAGAAGTCGCAAAGCTCGGTTACCAGGCCCAAGGTCTCACTTTCTCATTTGGTTTGGAAGATATGGTTTTCTCCAACTTCTTTCCCTTCAGCACCTCTTCTGAAGTGCCTCCAGACTGGCCCGAGGGGTGTCTGAAACAGGGAGGGATGTTTTCCTGGGGGTCTTCATACTCAAGCCTTATTTCTTTTTGATACTTGCATATCACGCAACCTCAGCTCACTGGGGAGAATAGTGGTTTTGTTATTCATTAAAGGACTTAAATTAACTGGAAAAAAAAAATCAGGCTCTTCCTTAAGAAGCTTATAATTTAATAGGTGAAATGTCAGGGAAAATCAATGCAAGTCTGTTTCCTTTCTGCTTCATTATGCACTCCATTAAACAGCTTTTATGTTCTGTTTATAGGTTGGTTGTGTGTTTCTTTTTTTTTTAATTTCTTATTTTTATAAAAGAAACATTTTTACATTTATGATGTAAAGCAAGCTGGGCTGAGAACCAGCGCTACAAGAAATGTGTTTGGCTAGAGCAAGGAATCTGCGAGACCACAAACATCAAGATGTCCCTAGCAAGAGGCTCCATGGTGGGACACCGCGGAGGGGAGGCGGGTGGGGAAATCAAACACGTTCCAGGCAATTTGCTGATTTCAAATCTTCAGAGGTATAAAATGTCCCTAAATTGCTACGTCCCCCCTGCGGTGTTAAGACAGGTCCGATCGCCCAACCTGGAAAGAGAAAACCGCAAGCGACTTGTTAACGTTTCTGTCTCACCCCTACAGTGAGGAGTGAGAGAACGCCTTTTCCAGTTCGTAAACACTGCCTGGTTGACCGGAGGGATGTTCTCGCCCGGATGTGGCAAATTTTATAGCCGTGTGAATAAGAAACAGAGCACGCAAAGGAAAGTATTACGGTTTAGGGGGTGATAAAACTTAATGCCACCCTGCTCCATTCCTCCTTTGCCCCATGCTTTCCTAAAATGTCCATTGGGAATCTTTGGCTTTGGTGAGGCTTAGCAGGCAAAGAGGACAGTAAAACGAATTTTGGAGACCAGAAGAGATGTCATCCAGGATAATGCCTTTGTTTTCCTTGAGCAATGGAAGATAATAGCTCATGGTTGGATCATGAGGTTGAGAGTGAAGGTTTTCATATTTTTTTCCCTTTAATTTACCACAGAATTGCTTGGCAAAGTTATTTTGTTGCTGGATGTCTCAGTTTTTCCAAATGTACTGTGGGGACAAATCTTGCCCAGCTTGCACCAAGGCTTTGAAGGTTAATTTACCATTATTTGTAAAGTGCTTTGTGTCAACAAGGACAAAGCCCTGCAGAAGTGTCCAAGGGGAGAACTGACACTGATAACAGTGCTGTGATTACGCTGCTAAGCCACCTCCCATGCTGCAGGACCAGCTTCTGCATTTTCACTCCATTTTCACACATTGCCAAGAGTATCTTGGTAGTAGTGGCAAAGTAGTGGCAAAGCCTCCAAAGCGTTCTACCGTAGGAGGACAAGCGAAGGGAGAACACTGTTCAGGCAGCTCTAGCTGAGAGAACTGGGTGGTCAGCACTCTCCAACAGACAGATTTCTAAGCAGAAGAAAAGACACTGGAAATTACTGAGTGCAACGAAGGTACTTCATTTGGTTAAGCTAGTCTCTGTTTAAGCTTAGAGAATTCACCAGCAGGAGCAGGTCTTTGCTCAGGATTTTCAGGGAAAAGTCTCATTTCAAAGTACATGAACTTCTGCCATGACCCAGGTCACTCTCCCAACTGCAGATCACAGCAGGAAGGTACTGGTGGTCTGAAGGTGCTGGTGGTCTGTGATAGAGAGTGAAAACTAAGGACAGCATTGCTAGAGTAACCAAGCAGAGAGGCAAGTTAGTGAGGCACAGAAGGGTAAAAAATGGTTTGCCGACGACACCAAGCTGTGTGGTGGGGTCGACACGCTGGAGAGAAGGGTGGCATCCAGAGGGACCTTGACAGGCTGGAGAGGTGGGCCCGTGCGAACCGCATGAAGTTCAGCAGGGCCAAGTGCAAGGTCCTGCACGTGGGTCGGCACAATCCCAAGCACAACTATAGGCTGGGTGAGGAATGGATTGAAAGCAGCCCCGAGGAGAAGGACTTGGGGGTATTGACTGATGAGAAGCTCAACATGAGCCGGCAGTGTGCGCTTGCAGCCCAGAAAGCCAACCGTGTCCTGGGCTGCATCAAAAGACGTGTGACCAGCAGGTCGAGGGAGGTGATCCTGCCCCTCTACTCGGCTCTTGTGAGACCCCACCTGGAGTACTGCGTCCAGCTCTGGGGGGCCCAGTACAGGAGAGACATTGAGCTGTTGGAGAGAGTCCAGCGGAGGGCCACGAAGCTGGTCAGAGGGATGGAGCACCTCTCCTATGAGGACAGGCTGAGAGAGTTGGGATTGTTCAGCCTCGAGAAAAGAAGACTCCGGGTGAAGGACCGTTTATCAGGCAGTGTAGTGACAGGACAAGGGGTAATGTGTTTAAACTGAAGGAGGATAGATTTAGATTAGATGTTAGAAAGAAATTCTTTACTGAGTGGTAAGGCACTGGAACAGGTTGCCCAGAGAGGTTGTGCATGCCCCCTCCCTGGAGCTGTTCAAGGCCAGGCTGGATGAGGCTTTTGGCAACATGGTCTAGTGGAGGGTGTCCCTGCCTGTGGCAGGGGGGTTGGAATTGGATGGTCTTTGAGGTCCCTTCCAACCCAGGCCATTCTGTGATTTTATGATTCTATGGTGATGATGATGACTTTATTAGAAAAGTTTCAGTACCAATAACTAGGATCATTACAGCGTGACATGGCTTAAGGAATGAGACAACAAGGTACCAGGGAAAGATTCAGCAGAGGCGCCACTAGGGGAAGAGGGTGAAAAGGAAAGGAAGCTACAGAGAGGGTTGAGAAGACCTCTGCTAATGTAGAGAGGGTTGGGAAGCCTGCATTGCTTTGCCAATTGCTGTCACGTCACGCCATCAGGACATTTTGGACTATGGCAAGTAGCACTACTGGGGATTGCACTGTTCATAGCCTTCCCTCCAAAATCTGTGCTTGCTGATAGCCCTCTGCTGCTGGAGGGTAGAAATCTTTGGGACCAACTTGCAAATTACATCTAACCCCAGGTCAGCTCAGAGACCTCTAGCCAGATCTCTAACTAAGAGAGCTCCAGACATGGAGAGAAAGGCAATCTCTTGTTTCCCAAGAGTATTTGCAGCCTGAAAAGATAAAGCAAAGAATGGGAGAAAAGAATTCACAGGTTTGAAGTCCATAAGTAGAAATGCACAAAATAAGCCTCTTCTGCATGACTGAGTCACACCAAATGGTTTTTGTGAATTTTTATCAGTCTTACTGAATTGACAACTCATTCAGAAAAGTCTGAAAAAAACAAGTAAGAACCTGTTGTCTGAGAAGAATCTCATTTTGCTCCCTGCTGAGAGAGAGATCCTGGCAAGGTGCACCTGGTCTCCTTGCCACTAGCAAGTGGTGCTGGAAAGAGCCATGGTTTTGAAATTGTCAACAGTCAAACAACAATGCTTTTTTTCAAGGAGTGAAGTTTGGATCATCAGGGAGCATTGAACATCTTTCTGGAAGATAGGAAGGTAGGAAGAAATATAAACCCCCCACATATTAGACTATATTGTATAAAGTATACAGGAATGGGGAGTTACACAGATTTTCTAGGAATGACCACCAAAATATTGAGGTGTGTTGCATTAGTGTGATTTATCTGTTTGGCTTTCATCACATTTTAATTTTTGATTTTCTGTTAAGGAAAAATTTCAGATATGTTTATGAATGGAAAACACATCAGAAAACTGCTCAGGATTAATTAAGCAAATGTAATGGAAATAGGTCATTCTCTGAATCCTGTCTCCTGGACCATACCCAGAGAAGTTCATCTCTGCCAAGGGAGAGATAGTTAAATCAGTGATCACATAAAATATTCATTAGGAATTCATGCCCTTGGTCAGCTAGGTAATTGGATGCAAATTAATGTTCTTCTTCAAGAACATTTAGAAAAAAATAGTTCACTTTTTTGTTTCTTTAAAAAAAAAGGAGAAAGACTACAAAATTAATGATTGTTATTTTGTCACAAATTGCAACTAGAACTTTGGTTCAAATCAGAATAGAATAGCTTTGTTTCAAAAGTATTTGATTTGACTCTAATTTTTAAAAACGAAAATACCTTCCAAATGAAACAAAAAAATATTAAACTATATGTTTTTATTTTAAAGCATTCTTTACTGACTCTTCATCTTCCTTCCCCTTGAACAAGGAGATTAAGAGTAGCTACGCTTTCTGATATTAAAAAACAAAAAAAACCCATGCCAAAACCCTTGAAGGGCAACCTTGTCCTGGAGACTAAGGGAGAAAAACCCATTTTCCATAAAATCCATACATTTTCCACAGTCCTTTTCTATTTTTAAGCTGCAAATAGTGAGTCCATACCTCCTTGTTTCTGTGTTTTCTTAAATACCTACTAACAACTTCAGGCTGTGACACCTTCCCATGAGTGTTGGCCGTGGCAATGCTATGAAACTGTCCCTGCAGCTGGGGGCTCCCATGGGCATTGCTGAGGACTGGTGGAGTGTTGGAACCATCCATCCTACTGGATAAGGTCCAAAAATCCAAAAGCCTGGTTACATGATCTGACACGCAAGGTACAATCCAAATCTAAACAGCTTCTCTAATGCCTGAAATGGCCTTGCTCATACACCCGAGAAATATGGAAACACTGGAAGGAAAGTTAATTGAATTTTCTCTCCTCCTTCCTTCATCTTCAAACCCCACTGCATTTAAAAAAAAATTAAAAAAATCCCATTTTAAAAATAACTATCGGAGCTGGAAATTAAGTTCACATGAAGTGAGTTAGAGATGAGAGCAAACTCCTGATTAAATTTACTTGGGGAAAAAAAAAAAAAAAAGAAAGTACAGCTGAAGATGGGAGGCCAGACTTGTGTAAGGCAGTTTGGGGAGAGCATGGGCTGAGCAGCTAGTGGGTGCTGAGCATCGGGGCAGCCGAGCAGCATGCTGCTATCACCCATAGCTCTCCCTGGATACCTGGGTGACTCCTTATCTCCTCATGCAGTATCTGAGCCTAAATGGAGGCCTGGCTTTCTGTGGGAAATGGTTTTCCCCCTGCCACAGGCTGCCTGCTTTTCCTGGCATGAGAACCGGCTTCCTGCCTTTTGATAACCAACACTAGCTAAAGCAAAATTTCTGCCTAGTGTGCATTTTTTAGTGCTTTGTCGCTATGATTGAAGCAATACTCTTTCCACTGTTTCTCCTGAGAGACTTTCCAGTGCTTGATACATCTGACTGTTGAAGTGTTGCCTTCAGCATCCTCTAATTATAGTTTGAAATTAAGCTACTTTTTTTCCACCCTGGCTTCTGCTGGCCTGCTGCTGGGATGATTTCTTCTGGAGTAATTCATAGCAAATGAGTTTCAGAAGGGCAATGACCAGATAGAGAAGGGTGGCAGAACCAGTTTCTGCTCTGAACAGACACTTTCCAGTTTGGGATTTTTCTGTGTTCCTTTCAATTTGCACCCTGAAGGGCCCATGTTTTTTGGCTGCCTTATTCCTCCCCTCCATACACACACTGCCCAGATGTAAACCCTGCTTCTACACAGAGCTCAGGCTCAGCCTCCTGAAATCATTACATCCGCATTCCCCGCAGCATTTCGGATGGGGTCCAAGACCAATCAATGAGTATTTTCATAAGACTGAAGACAAGCACCCATGTTTGGGATGTATGTCCCATAATGGGACCGCACAGCTGTAGTCCCCAGTTTCCCCAGGGTGGGTGGTGCGTGCAGTTTTGCACAGGGATATCCAGGACTGAATACCTGCGCAGGACAATCTCCCTGAGGTGCTGTTGGTGAGAAGTAGGCAGGAAACAAAAATTTTAAACTGAGAGCATTTCCTGAAACCAAAGTATTTCAGGGCTTTAAAAATGTTCTTTGCTGTTGCACAGCCAAATGGAAAGTAGGCCACACAAATATTTTTTCCAAAACCCTTGTCTACCTTTTCCCTCTTGCTCTCCCGCTTAGAAACAGAGAAAAACAGCCAAACATTTTCAGTAAGCCTGGTGGCGAAGTGCCCGCCTACTGTGGATTTAAATCCTTGCTTAACCATGGGGCCGCAGCTCCATTTCTTTCACTTCTTCAGTGAATATTTCTTTGACATCTAACACATTTGGGAAGAGAGTGTGCTGGCAAGCTGGAAGAAGGGGCAGAGCCACGTGCCTCAGGTGTATGGAGAGGGGCCGCATCCCACTCTGTCCAAAGGAGGCCAAAGAGGGACTGAAGGTTTGCTGTGGCTGGGGTTCTGGGGCTGTCCTCCCTTGAACTTCTCTCTGCCTCTTCCTGACTGCCACCAGAAATGCCATCCCACGTGTGAGAAATGCTCTTTGTAAATCAGTCACTTCTGGTGAAAACCTATTTTGCCCCCCAGATTGCCAATCAACCCTCCCTTGGCCATGGCTGATACCACATCGCCAACCCTGGTGTCAGCTTCTCATTCTCTCTGCAACCAGACAAAAAGATTTTATTTGAGTAATAATCTGAATGGCTTAAAAAAAGAACAAAAATCTAATTTTAAAGGGATTATGGTGAACCTCTTGTAAACTGTGTTCAATAAGAAGGGGACTTAGAACAGGGCCTGTAATGGGTCTGAGTGACTGCGCTTGGGGAAACAGGTCATTTCCTGACGGTTAACAGCTAATTTTTCTAACAATTGAAATGCAGGGATCATGCATATAGGTTTCTAATGGACACTCGTGAAATGGCAAGAGGACTGATGAATACCAGGTGGCCAAACTTCACTTTCCTATTATCGAAGACCCCATTTAACTCAGCAGGCAGCGGGATCTATGACCACCTGAATCCGTACGATAGAGTACGGGCAGTTTGTAGCCATATACAGTTTATACCCACTCTCCTGGGAAATAAAACCCATTGATAAATGGCATCATTGCAATATCTCCATTAGAAACAGCACTATCAAAACTATTCCGTCCTGGAACTCATTCCCTTAAGCATCCTGAAGTCACTGGAGACACCACTGTCTGTTAACTCTGTAATTGCTGGCCCACCACATTGCTTTGCCGTCATGCTTCCCCCTGGAAGCAATGAGCCAGGAACACATGCTCCATGGAATCACCAGTGCTTGGAGGGGTGGCCTGCAAAACTCACCACTGTAGGACCAATAAGGAAAATAAATATAGTAGTACGGCTTTTTGTCAGACTCATTCTGTATGCTGTTGATAGTCCTGTTTTGCAGAAGAAATGTTGTTTATGAGTTCTATGCACTGCTATTTGTTATGGTATAGTTTACTATAATTAGTATTACTTGTAATGAGATCAAGTTGGGGTTTTTCTGACAAAATCTGGGTGTTTCTTGTAAACAGAGACTGTTTTTCTCTGAAAAGTCCCATTTGTACAAATTTTCCTAATGCTTTATATCAGTATTTTCTTGGAAAAAAAAAGGTTGGTACATTCAGGATGGTACTTCTCACTCAAAATATGGAATACAGACCTATTCTGAGCCTGCTGCTTACTAGCTCTGGCAGTAGTGCCTAGCTCAGAACGGCTTTTGATTCTGAAGTTCAGAATTCATTCAAGGCTGTAGAGGTCTGGTCATTCAGATTTACAGTTTACAACCATTTTTCACTTTTCCTGGCCATCTCTCTAGCATTCAAATTTCGCTTGCTTAGTGGCAGTCTGGCTTCAAGTCCTGGAAATCGATCTGGGAGACTTCTCTTGAAAAGCTTGTAAAATGTGTCCTCCTCCTGGTGCCAAATTGTACAGGTTTCTCCCTTTTGCCATATGGCTCCCCATGAATTTCTAGAAGCTTGTAAATACACAATGACATGTAGCTTCTGAAAATCCTCCTGAGATTTCTGCAGAGTGGAAAATCTGATGACACTGGCTAGAATTCTTTGGACTAGAGATCTAAAGAGAAATGAATTTCTGATGCAAATTCTCTGTACAAAGCAGCCGACAAAGGTACAAGATACTGTACAGTTTTATTATACTGTACTACATGTTAAATTCAAGGGGGACTCATGCTTGGACTTAAATCCACAGTGGTTAAGAGCTTGGTTTCCCGAGGACTGTGATGTTTCCAGATGAGCTGTGTTGCCCGAAGCAGCTGGAGAGCCACAGGCATTTTAGGGGTCTTCCCCAAAAATATGAGTTAAAGGAAGAAGTAACTGGGTAAAAGACAAGTTTCCCTTTTTAAAGATGTGAAAAGACAAACATCTGGGGAGACTGTGGGAAGACGAGGGGAGACAGGAAAACTGGAAAAGAGAGAGAAGATCAATGAGATCCAGGGCAGATGTAGGAATGGGAGACACACTCCGCTGCCCACGAACAGTAAGGCAGCAATCATCGCAGAGCCTGTGCTGACTAGGACTTTGCTCCTCTGCCTCTTCCATATCCCTCCAGCGGAATTAATTCCTCATGTTATGTAGCTGCCTCTTGGTCCTTCCTGCTATTTCTGATATTATACAGATCATAGTCTAGTGGTTAACACTTAAGATTGGGAGCTGGGCTTCTTGGACTCTGTTTGCAGCTCTGTGACTGATATATTGTGTGGCTGTGGGCAAGTTACTTCATCTTTCTTCACCTTGGATCCCTCATCTTCAGAGGATAACAGTACCAATCAGCCCACTGGAGAGATTATGGGGCTTAACTAAAGCGTCTTTGAAAAGCTATGTCTGACGTCTTGGATGAAGAGCAAATTGGTACTAATGCATATTGCTCCTCATGATGTAATGCAATTATTAAGAAAAGATGTTTGCAGGCTCTCAGAAGACTTGTGGAAGTCCCAAGTAAAATTATCTAAAGAAGGGTCACTCACAGGCGTACCAAAGGCAAGCTTTTTTCTGTTTGCCAGAGCTTACAAAGGGAGGAACATCTGGACAGTGGATTCCAAACACAGCCAGGGCCCGAGCCAAATAATTCAGTGTAGTGTCTCTGGGAATGCAGTGGGCATTTCCTATCTTATACACAGGGAGCTTAACCAAGAAACAGTTTTTGTGCTTTTATGCAGGAAGATACAAATTAAATCCAAGAATAGCTGTCAAGACCTTCATGTGCTTGAACTGAGGATACCTGTCCTAGTCCTCATATGCCACCAGTGCTGGAAGTCTCTGTTTCTCAAAGCTGGAAGCTGGGGTTCAAGGAAATAGAGCTGGACTTTGAGAGAGTCTAATAACAAAATGTTCTCCATATGCAAGTGATGAAAGGAGCCAAGTACAGCTGCCTCACACCAGCCCTGCAATAACAGCCTCAGCTCCTCTAAACTGTCAGCAATAAAACTATATTTGCTTTGAGCAACACCTTAGAGAATGGAGTGAAATGATTTCTTAAGGAAATAAAACCTATTTTGCAATATGTATTTATTGTATATGCTACCTTCTACTAAGTGGTATGGAGTAATACTAGTATCAGAGTGCTTTGCATTCTTACAGTGATTTCCACTGGAGGATCTCTGCATGCCTTGATAAGCTTACCTCTGTAGCCCCACAGCCCCTACCTGTGCCCTCACTTTGCCGATGGGACATCACACTCATGGCTTGGCCAGAGGGTTTCTCACCCTTCCCTAATGCAGGTGAATCCACGAGCACACACAAGCCATGCAGATCAGCTGTGATGACTGCTGATTTACCATTCAAAGGCTGGGAAGGAAACGTTTTCCTCCCCCTCCCCCTCTTGCAAGGATATGCCCAAACCTGCAGCCCCTGAGTATGCCCAGACCCTGGGATTGCTGTCTCCATGGGTAGCAATTGCAAGTCTGGGGACATTTGTCACTGTTCTCTTTCCAGAGGTGCATAACCATAACATATGGGAGATGATAATGCAAAGAGCATCAGCAGCTGATGCTGATTTCTGCGGTGTGACCAACACCTTCCTCAGCACCTCATTAAAGGGGTATGAAAAAGGTGGAAAAGAAGCTGGTACATGGCTGCATTTACATTAGTGTTGTACGTGCCTCCCTTTCCCTTTGTTCCACGCATATCTGGAATCTTGCAAACCTCCTGTACTTTGTGGCCGATTCACTAAACTGAAGAGGGCTCACAAACATTTTTTTCTTTAACAGAAAACTGCAGGGTCATATGTCTATGTTAATATATGTACAGATAGGAGATTCTGGACATCACAGAGGGCACAGGGCATCTCCTGGGTATATGATTATGCTTATGTGCTTTTCAAAGATAAACATGGTTTTAAAGTACAGTCAGAAATGCAAAGAGGGCATATAGATATATCTTGGCAGGGAAATGATTTAAGGTTCTAGCACAGTAAGGTTGGATTTAATGAGGTATATGTAAACAGGGACTGCTTAATGAAGTATATGTAAATAGGGACTGTTTACAAGGGCATGTAGTGATAGGACAAGGTGTGATGGCCTTAAGCTGAAGGAGGGTAGATTTAGACTAGATATTAGGAAGAAATTCTTCACTATGAGGGTCGTGAGGCACGGGAACAGGTTGCCCAGAGAGGTTGTGGATGCCCCATCCCTGGAAGTGTTTAAGACCAGGTTGGATGGGGCTTTGAGCAATGTGATCTAGTGGAGGGTGTCCCCACCCATGGCAGGGCGGTGGAACTAGGTGATCTTTAAGGTCGCTTCCAACCCAGGCCATTCCATGATTTGCTGAGCAGAGGTAGCTGCCCCTCCACCTAGGAGGATGGCTAAACTGGAATGTAAAGCAGTACATCTCCCTACTAGTTGGCTGTTTACTGCACAGGCACAGGTGTGTACTTTGTGAGCTGTGGCAGTTTGCTTTACATCTCCTTCACAGAACAGGAATGTCAGGTACCCAGATCCCCCTATGGACATATTTCTGATAATTAGGGGCCAATACTCCATGATATATTGACTTGAGAAACATACTAGGTCCTAATTTTGTACAGGGGGTTTCAGATAAGAAACCTACAATAGAATTCTCTCTTGAATATGGTAACTGGTCTGGTGGGTACAGATAAAACCTGTGTCTATGGTATACCTTGGCTTCAAGAAAGCTTTCAGATATCCTTCCATGTGAACAAAAAAGTATGACCAGGTTGAGGACAGCACACAACTGGTTAAAAAAACACAGGATCATGAGTCAACAACATGATGCAGTTGCACAACATAAAAAACCCCACCAAACAGATTTTGCAATGTAGCAAAATGAGTGTTTTATGCAAGGTAATTACCCTGTTGTACTCTGCTTTTGTGGCCGGAGTACTAGGGAAGTCTTGGTAAGGCCCATAGACATAAGGTCTCACCTTATTCTAGATCTTCCTAAATGCTGGGCTATATTAACTTAGCTATAAATTATGCTCCTGGCTCTGTTTGAATTGAGATTCCTTGATAGAAGTCATGCAGTTTCTTTACGCACCATTAGCTGAGAGACACTGATGTGCCGTAAGCAGATGGGCTGCTTAGATACGGGTTTTGATTTACACCTATTTGGAAGACTCTCTAGTTTTAGGTACTGCACTTCAGGAAAGATGTAGTGAAGAGAGCCCAGAAAAATAAGAGTTAGAACACAAAAACACTGAGGAAGAGTAAAGGAATTCTACGTGTGTCCTTCAGAAGGGAGAGAACAATGAGGGCGATGTGAAAGCCCTCTGATATGTAAAGCTTCTGAAAAGGACAATGATGTTTTATACTACCTGATGCTCTGGGCAGAAGTAGAAATAATATGTTCAGTTTGCAGCAAATAAGCTGTTTGAAATTGAGTGAAGCTATCTAAGGACTTCCAGTTAAGCACTGGGGGGACTGGGGATCATCTTCTTGGCGTGTTATAAGAAAAAGTTTTAGATGGCTATTGCTCAGGAATAGGTTGGTTTAATCCTGGCTTAGATATGAGGGTTGGGCTAGATGAATTCCTTGCTTTCAGCCCTGCTTTTCCGTGTTCCGCTTGACTCCTTAGCCTAAGGAGCTGGAGAGCCCTGGAGGCTGGGTTGGCAGAAGGAGAGAGCCCCTCCAGGCTATATAGACTGCACTGATTGATTTGTTGCCACTAGAATGTATTTTGCCTCCTCTCCCTGTCCCTTTTCCAATATTCTTTTCTAAGTGGCACAGTAAGCCGCCAGTGTGGGTGCGTTTCCGAGGGCAAGGCTCCCGGAGCGGCTTTCAGTGTCAGTCTGATGCATCAACCCATATTGAACATGTGCAAATGCACACATACAGCAACACGCAGAGCTAGGAAACTGCTTATTAGTAAGTTTGACTAACATTTTCTGTTATAGGGTCCTTCTTTCACTTGTTTATAACTTTGACAGCTTCAACTGTCTGGGCTTAAATTTTACGTACAGGGTGTTTGCCTCAAACTGAATTGTTTACAGAAATTTCAGCCAAAATGACATAGTGTTTCTGAGAAGAAGCCTGGAAAAATACATTGTTTGCCTTGTTCCTTTTTTCTTTTTTTTTTACAACCTTTTATTTGGAAAGCCCTAGAACCCCTGTGCTTTGGAAGTGCAATAGGACACTTGGCAGAAGAGGTGGCTTTTGTGTTGGGGATGGGCCTTGTCTGTCCCTGTGAAAAACTACCCACATTTGGCCAAGTTAGAAGGTTTAGAAAAACCACGTGAAGAGGATCTGTTACTTCTGTTGGCTTAACTCCTGGCACAGCAGCCTGCAGTAGAAAATTGCCATCTTGATGGCAATCCCTGTAGTTAGTTGTCCATGGTATGACCACATTGGCATGCCTATGCTGCCACATAGCTTATTTTAAAACATAGCAAATCAGGCATTCCTTCTGTTAGAGAACATTACCAAGGTTTTCAAGTTGATCACTCAAAAGTCAGGAAATACCTGGATTAGGTCTTCCCGCACAATATTAATTCCATCCTTTTGTGCAGAACATGCATTACATGCTCAAACCCTCATTCCTGCAGGTCTCTTTCTGTGCTCCACCAAACAGGGGAGGCTACCAGCCCCTGGACTCCTGCTGCATTTGTTGCAGGTCATGGCAAGTGGGAGGTGGGTGAAGCAGGATGAGCAATGGGAGGGCTGGGGTTGTACTTGACCCGAGCTGAGCAGTTCTGTGAGGGGTTTGCCCTCACAGATGCTAAGCCCTGTTGCCTGCAGCGAACTTTTCACAGAGGGCTCCTAATTGTAGGTTCTCATTTTCTGGGGACCCAGCCTGGAACGCTGGGGACTCAGCTGGGACTGAGGTTGGCAGAAACTCTGCTCTGAACATCTGAGTGCTGGCTAACGACAAAGAAGAGGAAAAATCAAGACCTAGGCATCTCAATGACAGGATTCAAAATTAATGCCTACTACCGATCTTGTAGACATGCTGTTGACCATATCACTATGACTATACTGTCAAATGACCCGAGGCTGCCTTTGAGACTAGATTCAATTTTGTAAGCTTGCAAGCATGGCCAGGGGGTCAGGCAGTGCACACGCTGAAGCCAGATGTAGCCTGATGGACCATGCAGGCACTGCTTGAAGCAGCCGTGGGGCCGCAGAGGACACCATGGCTTTAGCTGCTCTGTAAACTGCATCCACAATTGTATAGACAGGGCTTGTGCTTTCAGTTCAACATTTGGAGAATGAAGAAAATACCAACTTGCCTCCTGGGGCTGTAGCAAAAATAGATGAATTAATCTTTATGAGGCACTTTGATACTATTGTCATGAGTGCTATAGAAAAGCCCATGAGAAAACAAAATGATGTTGTTTTCAGAGCAGGGTTTGAATAGTGCGCAGTCAGTAAGGCTTGAGGTCACAAACTGAACAATGAAGAAAAAACAAAATCTTGAATAGCTATTCCTGTAGTGAACAGTATCCATCCTGAGCACAGAGTGAGGCAGCCATCCCACAGAAAAAAGCCGTGTCCTCATGCCACGGAGGGCTGTGTCATGAATAATGCAAACACATGAGGGAGCCCTCCTAAAGGTGCACAGGTAACTGAAGTGTAGTATGTAGCTTCCACCTATGTGGTTTTGCAACCTCGATTTCACAGGTTTTTGCACACATGCATCCTCCTCCCAGGCATACGCTTGTATACATTCCTCACGCATCAAAGGTCAACGGCAATGTGGTTACTAGGCAAATTTTCCCCATTAAAATGTTACCAAAGGCAGATGTTTAGGGGCCTACAGGATTTACAGATTTGCTCTCCAAAGAACATATTAGGGAAGATGACTGTTCCCCTGTTGGGTCATATGCTATGTTTTTGAAAGCCTCAGTGCCCACCCCAGATTAAAGCGGCATGTTGCTGGAATACTGGGCCTCCAATGAAGATGCCTTTCAACAACGCAAAACCACTAATGAGAAAACATAGACAGAAGGAGATCCAGCCCCCAATGGCTGTGTTTCCCAGCTTTGAGTAGCTTCCAGAGCATCGGTGGCACTGGCCTGATGGAAGAACAGGTCAGAGGAAGATGAAGTCTTTGCTCTCAGCGGCTCTGACATTTGCCTATAGTCGGGACACAAAAGAGAAGAAGGAAAGAGAGCAAGTGAGAGAGAGAAAGAGAGGGAGAGATCTTGCTTGGCCACATACCATACATGCAGATAGTGTATTGCATTTTTCCAGACTAGGGAGACCTCCTCTTCCAAGTGTTCCAGTAATTAACCTCACTTTCTTGGCTGGTGTTAATTTGTTCCAAGTATTTGGGCTTTAGATCTAACCATGGGAATCTCATTCCCTGCAGAAGTCTTGCCAACTATTACTAGACATTTTACCACACACATGCAGGCCAAAAAAAGCAAGGCTAATTACACTGCTTTTTTGTGAAGTGTATTTGTTATAAGTTCAACGTCTCCTAATAAAGGAGAGGAGGGGGAGAAGGCAAGGCAGCATCTTTTTGTGTCTGCCTGTGGGAGGAGGGGGCAGAGAGGAACAGGGAGCTGCCTTTCGCTGTGCAGTACCAGCAACGTACATCCTCTGTGAGCCTTTGGAAGCCTAGGTGTGATGATCCACCACATGAAACCAGAGAGGAATGGTGCTACCAAGATTTTTAGCTGTGAATAACTGAGTTCAATTATTTGGTACCAATGGGAGTTCTCTAAGTAAAAATTTAAATAGGAGGAATTATTTGAACCAGATGTCGATTTCCCAATACTTTCTTTTTTCTCCCCCTTTTGTGCTGTATGTGCTACCTGTTAAGGAAAGAGTGTGTATGGGAGGAAAAGCGTGTGTGTGAGAGTGTGTATAGGGGCTTTCTCTGACAGCGTGACAAGCAACAAAGTCATATGTGACAACACCTACAGCAGAGGAAATAGGTTATGAAAATCCCTATGAATTTTCAAGCCCAAGTGCCTGCAGTTTTTGGACCCTTTCCATGCTGAAGAGGTTTAAAAAGGGCCAGCAAGGTAAGAAGGGCTGGAGAGGCAGTCATAATGCCAGAGTGTTGACATTTGGGATCTTTTATCCAGTTAAGTCCTTAATTTTACTGAAAGTTTTGGGGGTTTTTTTTGTTTGTTTTTGCTGCTTGTTATTCATTTTTCTAGCTTTTGAAATTAACAATAAAATGTAATAATACCTAGTACTAACATAAACCCTTTTATCCCTAGACCTCAAAGCAGTTCATAATGGTGAGTCAGTATTATTATCCACAGTTTAAGCCCATCTGCAAATAAGTTTCTTCAGGGTCTATCTCTAAATCTGATTTTGTAATCCTTTGCTTAGTGCATTTGAATTTATTTATTTTTTAAGTGGGTAAGTGTAAGTTGCTCAGACAAGTTTCTTTGTAACTTCTCTGGGACTGAGGTTGTCGAGTCTCAGACAAAAACTAAAGCAGACATCTTTAGTGTTTAGGAAGGCTGGAAAGAAGTGAGAAAGTAGCAGTCAGCATTCACCTTTTTCCTACAAGAAATCCAAGATTTCTGACCAATAGGTCAGTGGAGGGGATGAAATGCTTGCTTCATGAAAGAGTTCAAAATTTGGCAATCTGGTTCTGCTCCAAATCTAAGCAACCCTCCCCAGGTTAAGCTCTCTATGAAAGAAAATTCTGCAGAAAAATATATTTGGGATTCACTGAAATACTTACTATTGATTTTGTATCTCAAATTTTTAAACTGTTTTATAATATAAACTATAGCATGAATTAGAAAAAATCTCAGGAAAACTTTGTTTCAAAAAAGAAAGTGGGATTTTTCTGTTCCAAAATGTTAAAATATCTTGTGTTTTTTACTGGCATTGTTGAAATTCCTTCCTTCCCCCAGGTTTCTTCTTCATATAACAACAGCAGTATTGGCTTTGTCTTGATGGAAGGGCATATTCTTGCAGACTGCAATTCCACCAGCTTTCTCTGACCAGCATCAGTTGCCAACTTTGCTCTTCTGTGATTTATATTAAAAGAAAGGCTGAGGTTACTCCCCAATGATCCTCATTCTCTTCACATTGAATTGCTCCCCAGAAGAAGGTCAGACACAAGACAACTGTAAATTAGCGCAGCTCCATTGAAAGCACAGTGTCACACCAGCTGAGGGTTTGGCTCAATAGCTGCTATTAAAGGAGTGTATTTTTGCCTCC
This sequence comes from Balearica regulorum gibbericeps, assembly GCF_011004875.1. NCBI lineage: Eukaryota > Metazoa > Chordata > Aves > Gruiformes > Gruidae > Balearica > Balearica regulorum. The sequence goes on along the minus strand of NC_046188.1, from coordinate 45,702,405 downwards.
ATAAAGGCTGAGACTGGCCCAGTCAATCTGGTGAAGCAAGACCTAAGGAGGGGTCAGAAAGATTTTTTTTTTTCTTCTTGGTAACCTTTTAAAATCAAGTGTGTTCTGTGCTTTCCAGCTTATTTGGAGCCAGTGGTGAATTGATGATGAGCCAACGGTGGTGGAGGTTGCGGAACCTCCATGTGAGAGTCTGGCGAATGCAGCAGGTCTCAGTGCAAGAGCAACCACAGGAGCAGCCTCCCAGCTCTCACACACAGCCTCTGTACACCCTGACCAGCCTCTGTGCTGTTGAGGAAGAGACACCTTTGAGCAGGCGTGGGATGACCTCTGCCTTCTCTTGGTGATCTCCTACTTATTGGCAGTAAATGGTATGTTTAAGCCCTGAAGTATATTGATAAGTGGGAACCAGTCATGTCCACTGCTTCCACATATCTGGCTGTGTAGTCAGATGTCCTTACCCACGCGTATTTTGCCTAAGGAGTTTCCAGTCTCTCAGCTGATGCCTGGCCACACAAACAGTTGATTCAGTGTTGTCCCACTAGAAAGGGTAAAAGATACTTTTATGAAAGGCTAGGAAAAAAGTAGTAACCCTCTTGGATCACATATGTTGCCGGGAGAATTTCTGTATCAACAGTACATCCACAGCATGATGTTCCCTAGTCCTTCCTCTTCATCTTTTCCCTCCATCCCAAAATTTTAGTCCCTTCACTAGTGCCAGATAACTGTTTATCTGGACAAACTTTAACATCGAGGTAGAAATGTTAAATGTTTTTCCACAGATCACAAGTTGGCTGTGAATGCTGGGCCAAACGAGCCCTGTCCTATAGCAGGGAGATGAACAACCTTCCTGTAATGCATTCACATTAGGTATTATATTTTGAGTAATTCTGCTATCTCTGAAAATATCCATCCTCTGTTGAATCTTACCATGAGTGGACAGCCAACAGGGACACATGTTGATTGCAAAGATGTCCCTTTTTGTACAAAACATTGCAAGGGAACATCTCCCATAAAGGACGTGTCTCCAAAACCAATGCCTGGGAAAGGCAAAACCCCAGAGCCCGGTGGGATGCTCAGGTCAGCAGCTGCTCACTGCTGCAGTGTCCCACCCTGGTAGGAGAAGGCCAGGAGAGTATACTGGGGAAAAACAGAAAGTCTGTGCACAGACAGAAGAGGAATGGTTTGAATAAGACAGCCCTGGGACGACTGCACAAATTTTTGGCTTCCCCCAGGGCCAGCAAACGGCGAGCGCAAGCCTCTGGAGCCTCGTACGGCGGAGCTGAGATGAGAGGAATTTTTCAACACCCAAAGCTGGATCAAACCCTCCTTCCTGCCTCTAGTTCATAAAGCTTTTTAACTTTTGAAGGGGAGAAAAAGTGATCCCAGATGTACAGCCCTAATTACATACTTAGATGAAATTGGATTAAGGTGGCTGCTGCCTGTCCTTTTCCTCTGAAGATGGCTGGGACTGGTGAGGGACTGTGGGTCGCTGATGCTGTGGCACGGACAAGGGGGATCGGACCCAGCATTGCACTCAATGAAAGCTCCAGGAAAAGTTCCCTTCCGACTCAGGACCTGGCTTCTAATCATTAGGGTCATTACCTTGACCATGGAGTAGATTTGTACTATTTTTCTAAAATCTGCCCTTCTACCCCATGAAGCTATGTGTGGGCATGGAGGGAGGGTCTGCTACAAATTGATCTTCCTAGTGTCACAGACATCTTAAAAAAAAAAAAAAAAAGATAATTACCCAGTAACAGTAAGCAGGGGCGCAATATGCATCAGTACTTTTAATGTGCTTAACATATGTCTAGTTATTTTCATTTCCACTAAATCAGTCCAATGTTATATATCTCCATCCTGCCTGCCTCATGCCCATGTGCAACACATTTCATTCAGCATACGTGAAACGCATGGGATCTGTGTTTTCTTGCTGTAAGCTGAATGGCAAGTCACCGTTGAGCTGCTTGGTGCAAGCTCACAGCTCCCCAGGGGACCGTGAGATTGCTGACAGCAGGAGGACGTCAAGCCAGCCACATGGATCTGATACGGGTCTGACGAACATGCAGTATTGGGGTCCCTCTGCCCACTCGCAGCCGGATGGTATTAGCAGGATACAAATCAGTCTGTTCTATGCTCCCTGTCTGAGCAGGATTTTCTCAAAATTAATATTTATGGTGTTTTCATATTTCAGATAAACCCCTCGAGTCTCATAATGTTGTTTGAATCCAAATGAGGCTGATGGCTGCGGCACAGTGCCCTACCACAAAAACCAACTCTTGCAAATCTGACCCAGTTCATGGAGGTTTAAAGCTAAACCAGTGCAGAGGCTTGAATGATCCTGTGGTCACTGCCAGACCAGCATGTTAATGGGCCCCCTATGGAAACACAGGCTGGGGTCCACAGCTTCAGGTAGGGGACCTCAAGGCTGTGGTTGTCAGTTCCTTGAACATAGAAATAACTCCTCCTCTCACCTTGTTCTGATATATATTTATATTTTATACACCGAAGAAAGGTGAGACTTCTGCTCAGAGAAGCTGTTAGTAGAAGCGGGTGTGTTGTGATGGCTTCTTAAGATTGCTTCAGTGCCTGTTTTGATGCTGTTTGAAGCACACAACTGTCAAAAATGTGTCATCAGAGAAAATTATTAAAGTAGAGATAAAGACAGAGGGGTGAATAGCTTTATTGAAATACAATCTAAAGTTCACAGGAACGGGGTTTGAGGTGGGTTTTTTTTTTAGTGGAGGGAGATATGGTCTTGCATCCTGCACAAGTTCCTGGAACTTGTAACCTGGAAACAGCTTTGAGTGAGAAAAAATCCAAGTGTCTTTGAAGGTTGCAGTGCCATCACACTCATCCCTATGGCAGCTGTGGTTTCAAATAACCTCTTGTGGCAGGAACAATAATTCCCTTCTGGACAAATACTCTGTTTTACTGCAACTATCCAGCTAGCATAACAGGGGACAGAAGATCGTCTTGAGAGCCTGAAGACATGTAGCTGGTGGCAGTGGAATAGTGATAGAATTTCAAGAGGTTCTGAGTTTCTAGAATTAAAGAAAGTAGTGCTGGAAGGGGCCTTTGGAGATCATTTAGGACAGTGTTTCTCAGCTTAGGGTCAGGGGAACAACTGCTGATCTAAAAGGCATTACAAGGCATTTCACAAAACCATTGGGGGAAATAAACCTTCCTCCCTTCTGATATTCTCTGGCATCTCAGAAAGCAGGCAAATGCAATGGGCAGCATTACAAATCGCTAAGTAAACTCTTAAAGGTCAGTCTAATTTGTATTTGGTTGGAAACGGGAACCGCTGTGGCTCATGAACTTTTTTTCTGGAAGTTTCATTGAGCTAAAAGCCACCAATCTAGCCCAATCTCCTGCCAGACTGTAACCCCAGCTCAGCCAGTCATTTCCTTTTGACCTTCCCAAGTAACTGCTGTAGCTGCCCTCTGTAAACCCCCTCCGGGTTGAGCTCCCTTTGCACCAAGGAGAAAAGCCCCACTCTGATATGACACAGCTGCATAACCTTGACTGCTGAGGAAGAGCTGTGAGAAAGTCTGCAGAGAGATAAGAAAGTAAAATTACTGGCAGAGGTAGCACAGTTGAGATGGGATCATACATAGCTCAAGGATTCAATAGGGGAAGCACCACCATAAAATGTATAAAACCCTAAAGCAGAAAAAACAGCAAACAAACAAAAACCCAGGGAGGTTTGAGAGGAACTGTAGGGTCCCTGTGGGGAGAAGTCAGTGTTGTTGGTGCCAGCGGAGCTGGCGGAAGGTGGCAACTGAGCAATACAGAGGAGGTAGTTCCCAGGAGCTGCAGAGGCCAACCCAGCCGCTGCTGGCTGGTGCCTGCCTGGTCAGCCAGGACTCTGGGTGCCCTATCAGGGTGGTGGGCACACAGGTGCTTAGCCTAATGGCTTATTAAATCCCAGCTATCTTCTCCGTGAGTCAATAAATCAGTGTGTCACACTGCTAAGCTGTGTATTCTGCTGTGCCCAAAGAGCTGACCCCAAGGAGGGGCTGTCACTAGGTGTCTCCATTTGGTAGGAGGAGAAGAGGAAGACACCGGGGCAAGACAGGTCTGGTGGGCTGAGCTCCACGTGGGTGCCGAGGTTCAGCGTCAGCCCCAGTGCCTGGAGCGTGAGCTTTGAGAACTGGAGAGTGTGGTGCCAGCGCTCTGCTCTCCATATGGCTCCCAGCCTCTGTGCGCAGAGCACAGGATAACTGTGAACACTCAGTGGATTTGTCAGAACTTCCCCACCTCAGAGGGGTGCATTGTGAAAATTAATCAGTTTGTGTTTGACTTTTTGACTTGGCGCTCCCTCAATAACTTCTTCACACACAAACCCACAATAAACTAATTAGGCCTATTTCTCTGACAGGCTGTTAAAGAAGAAAGAGAAGAAGGATGTGTCTAAACTGCTTGAAAGACAATATTGGATATATATGCCAAGTAGCAAAAGGCATCAGTAGCTCTTTAAATTCCTTCACTCTGAAGCTCTGATGAACAGAAATAGCAAATGAATGGCTTCCAGAAATGATGGGAAATAGTTCTTGTTGCTGTTTGGCTTGTGTTTCTCTTTAGGGGGTAGGGAGAGCTGGAAGCGGGGGGAGAGCTATGAAAGAATTAGTTTCAAAGAAATAAAGTATGTTAAACATATTTTGAAATAACTTACTCGATTTGCAAAATAGGGTAATAGAGGCCATACTCACAGCTCAATTTATGTATATAAATATACATACATGTATATTGTGCAGAACACAAAATAATTCCATCTGGAGAGTTGGGTATTGTCTTGCACAAAAGGCTTCTACTTGAGTCATTAATAGTATATTTTATTAAAGGAAAATTGTCTTCAAAAGTGGTTGGGAATTGTGGGAATAAAATTGGGATGAAAGTAATTATCTCCCTGCCCTGTCTCTTCCCTTGTGTTCATTTTTCTGTTCCAGACACAGACAGCAACAGCAGCTCCTCTGTCTTCTGTTCCTTCCATGTTTGATCTTCTGCCTGCGCTTTCTTCTGCTGGGTCCTGGAGCCCGTAGGAATGAGGGTATTGTGTCCATATTGCATGTGATGACATGTGTTTGAACCAGCACCAGGGCAGGCTGGCGAGAAGAGCTAGAAATCCAGCGGGACTGAACAGCAGGCGAGGACCTTGCTGGTGAGCAGCTCGGCACTTCTTTAAAACCCTTTGGGGATAAAAGACGTAGGAATAAAAACTTGAACCTGCTGTGCCACCTGCTTCTTTCTTATCCTAGAGGCTTGAGAGGTCAGGGATGAAACAGAGGCGAGCATGTCAGCCTGGTCAGGGGCTGCACCACATTAGTGTAAAATAGGATGCAGAGGCATTTCCCAATATGGGGAAGTAAACCCCACATCAAGATGGATGTGCTGAGTGTTGGAGAATGGTGGGTCACCCCGAATGCCTTTGCAAAGAAGTGGGAAGCAACAGGTGGCAATGAAGGTCTTCTTGGGCTGCATCTGGGCAAGGCACTTTGTGTTGAGCTTTTCTAGTTCATCTTGGCCGCCCCAGCCCAGGAGACAGCCAATGCAAAGGGACTCAAAAGTCATTTCCTTTAGAATTCAAGAAGAAAGTGATTGCAGTTCCTGGGTGGTAAAATGTCTCTGTGGTTGAATAATTAACTTGGAAAGGCTACAGAATGTTTTGTCTTTAACACAGCTAACCCCCTTTTGCTTTTAATCAATACAATGACTTATGGAGTTAAGTATCTTTCCAAAATGTCTACCCCATAGGTTACTGTTCCTTGCTGAGAGAGCTGGTCATGAATTCTTGACGATGGTGGCTTTCATTTCACCCAAAAAACCATTGTGTGTCATAATTGAGGCAATAATTAATGCTTACTGGGAATGCTGGATCCTGGTTTTAAACAATAAAACTATAAACCAATGGAGCATAATGTCACGTGGAAAAGACTATTTGGCTCAGCAAAAAGCGGGGAGGAGAAAAAGGGAGAGACAGAAAGAGGAAGAGTTCAACAGAGAGTGAATCAAACTGAGAAGGAAGTGGGAAAAATCACTTTTCCTCTTGTTAAAATAAAGTAATCCATTCAGTTAATATTAGGTCAGGACAAAAGGTCAGGGATTTTCCTGTTGTTAAACATTGCAGTTGGAGCATAGTATCATAGCTAGGGGGAACATACAGCAAGTATTCCAAGAAAAAAATAATCCACTCACAAAATTAAGTAACAAATAAATAGAGTGTGTGTCAACTGAAGTGTCAGTGTGCACATCACTGTCTCTGCACTGAGGAGTATTTTTATTCATAGCACAGCAGTACCCAGAAAATCAAATGAGATCAAGACCCAATTTCTCTCCCTGCTGTACAGTACTTCTCCCACAGTCAGAAGTAGCCTTTGCTTGATACAAATGCTCCACTCACAGTGTATGAAGAGACATTCAATTATCTCCCTTTTACAGGTGCATAAAGTGAGGCAGAAAGGCACCATGGCCCTGATTACAGAAGAAATCAATAAACATTTAGGAATCAAATACCTCAGTACCTCACAGATCTGGCATTGCAAGATTTGCCTAGGGTTAAACAGGAAGCCTACGGCAAAGCTGAGAATTGAATCCAGATCCCTGGGATACTCAGCCAGAGCCTTTTCCAAATCCCAGCTTTATGTGTATATGTGTAAGCCACTGGAAACTCTAAGTGAACTCTCATTATGACAATTAATTTTTGCTTAATTAAACAAATCTTTCGCAAACATATGTGGGACGTTAGCTCCCTTTCGGTATAGAAGAGAAGACAGACAGCTATATGCACAGAGGGATGGGCTGGTAATTAACTTTAGTAGCATAATCATTGATCTAAAATACAGCAGCCCAGTTTGCAAGGGCAGGCTGCACAGCTAGAACTGCATTCAATTTTGACCCTCTGTGCACGGAACAGCTGGATAATCTAACGCAGCCAGGGTAGCTCTATGAGGTCCTGATTACTGAGCAATATGAACTTGTTTCTCCACAACATAAAGTAGAAGCTGATAAAATGCAGCAGGCAACCACTTGCAACCATGTGTCACTTGCAACCAAGGTAGCCTTTATGTGCTGTCTGCAAAGGAATTTTGCAATTGTCACCACACCTGGCAGAATGAGCTGGTTGCTCTGGGGCCAGAGCTGTCAGCCAGACATGAAGCTGGTGGCTAGACAGGGAAACCCCCACGGTTGTAATGCTGCTCCAGAACATCCCTTGAATGGGGAAGCCACTACAGGGGTCTATTCCAGGGCCTTCTTGTTGTGGAAGTGAATGAGTGTCTGCTTTAGCAGGTGCTGGGAGAAACTAAGAACTTGAATTTGCTGTCTGGCCTGCACTTGATGTCCCGCTCCTTTAGCTGCTCTTCCTGAATGAAACTTGGATACCACTTCTTACAAATGACAAGAGTTATGGACATGCAGGTTGTGTTAAAGATCTACTTAAATTATTTATAGGTAATACGTAATTAAAAAAAAAGGATGACGACTGTGGTCTCTGGTCTGAGCATCTACACTCTGCCTTAGGATTGAGCTGAAGACCTAAATCTTCACAGATTTTATGGGCTGGAGCAAATTCCTCTATCCAGTCTCCTCTGAACTGCATCAGAGAGAGTAAATCAGCCCACAGGAAACATGAAGCCCTATGCCATGATGGCAAGACTTCTCCTGGTACCTGAAGAAGAAAGTCCACGTTCATTTTGGGAACTGCTAACTTTACTGCAGTATAGGCTTGTTTTCACTGTAATTTACACTCAGCAAATACAACTGAAGTTAACACCATCATAGCGGGACTTGAATCATGGGCAAAACCACATCAGCATCCCATGATCTATGTAGCTTTGCACATAAACTTTGCTACAGCTATGAAAAGCCTGCATGGCTCTGTACCCAGCTCATGTGTGGCCATACAGTAACAAGCACACAAAAAATCTCCAGAGCATAATTTTCCTAAGCGAAGTGTGGGAATGGTCTTCATGCTGGGACATACAATTAGAGTACTCGTAGGTGCCAAACTGGTGGCATTTATAAATGTGAAGGCTAGACCTCTTCATATTTGGCAGTAACCACGTTCATCAGCTGTGTGAATGTAAAGCTGCAGATTGATGATTTGAGATTTTCCCTTGTATTAGGTACTAGAGAGGGGAGAAAAAATTTTTCGAACTTCACAAAAATTTCATATTGGATCTGGGAATATTTGTTTGCCTTAAAATATATATTAGAGACTAATATCTCCGTTAACAAATAACTATAAATGCAAGAAATTGAGGGAGTCTTTTTCCAAAATATCCATCTGGCTGATTCCATCCTTCTCCCTTTCTTTCTGACCTTTCTCATACTATTCTAAATGAACCTTCCCATTTCTTGGTTTGGAAACATCTTCCCACATGTGTCGCTTTTTTTAAACTCCAAAATAAAAATGAAGAGCTATAGCACTCACTAAAACTTCAGTGTAACTCCTCTTCTCAACTGATTTCAAAGGAAAATATTCTGCACAGATCTCCTTAAATGAACTGTCAACAAAGTATGCTCCAGGCAGCCAGAATTCAGAAAAGTCACCCAGCGTGCTGACTGGGGAGTAGAAAAACAAACCAGGGAGCCATTCCCCCAAAACAAGAGGAGACGAATCTCGTCCCACTGGAACAGCTCTGAATGCTGAAGGTTTCCCTTCGTGCCTGGCTGAGGAATCCAACCCCTCACCTCGCTAACTTCACCCTCGGAAAGGTTATCTTGCAATCAGAAATGTTGCGTTGCGTGACTTGGATCCATTGTTTATAGAATCGTCTAACTGACTTCATATGTATCTGGTCCAGGGAAACTGATGTTATTAAAACACAACACTGAGACATTGAGCTCCGATAGCAGTTCAACATGAACAAATAAAGCAAGAGTTTTCCCCAAAGTAAAGCAAAGCAAGGATCCCGGCCTTCGTGTGAACTGCAGGGATGAAAGGAGGATGTGATACCATCATCTGAACGTTGACCTTTTCACTGTTGTTTCTTTTTCCAGCTCCAAGCCCGAGTCCTGGGTCTCTCCCACTCCCTTTTATCCCCTCACTCCAACTCTAGCAAACCCCTGGAGCAGGTAAGCTATGAGCTGAGAAGGTTTTTCTCATGTTTTGACTCTATTTATTGCTTTTGCAGCCCGGTCAGAGAAGTGCCTGGATTGTTAGTTGTGACCTTTAACCCCTAGTATCAACTCTGCTTGCAGAAAGTTCAACAGCTATGGTTGAAATGGGGACATAAACTGAAAGGTAAACACACACACTGCTTGGCTGTATTTGTGAAGTGTTGATATCTCATCAGAAACATGACTGGTTTTTTTCCATACACTTTGCTCAATATCAGAATTTCTGGAATAAAATCTCTGTTATGCCTGATCAATATGGAATATTCTCATGGAAGTCTCTGATAGTCCTGCCTTTGGTTACAGTGGCCTCTAATATTAGGCATTGCAAATAACTAAATCCTTAAAATGCTGCATGCTCTTATTCTAGAGAAATACTGCCCATGGAGCTGAACTGGAAAATGGAGGAAGTTCCACAAAGAGGTGCCACAACTGTTGAGTGAGAGCTTTTGGATGACTGAAGAACTTTGTTTGATAAGAATAATTAACTGGCATATATCTAGGAGCTTTCATTCAGAGATCACAGAGCTCTTAGAAATGGAGGGCAAGGAAAATGCTTTGAGTATTTCAGACATCAGTGGAAAGCAGCCAGTTTCAATGTGGTATTTTTTTCTAACAGAGCACAGCAGGAGTAAATAATAGCCTATGCTTTGCCTGCACTGCAGAAGAAATTTCTACAGCAGCAATATGCATCAGCCCAGATGAAATCTGGCCTGTGTATTTAGTAGCACTAATACTCTCATTCCCATGAAAAAAAGCCCACCATATCTGTAATGAGTGCAGGTTTTGCCTATGAGTCAATATATTGTAGAGGAGGTTAGCAAGAAGTTGGGGCTACCAAAGGGAATGGCAGCACTGTGCTTGCTTTGCAGCAATTGAAGTTGGGTACTCAGGACTGCTCTCTATCTCCATACCACTTTAAAACAAACCAAGCATAAACTCAGTCAAGACTGAAGATAAAATGAAAACTTTCCATGTCAGAGTCCCCTGGACTGAAGAATGGAGAGAAGAAGAGTCATCCTTCTGCATTTCCAAGTCCATGCTACAGTACAGGTTAGATGGAGGACATGGGGAGGGCGAGGATAACCCCCACTGTTTAGTGTAATTTTGTGCCCAAGAAAGAAGAATAGGGTGGGTGAAGACACTAATTTTTCTTAGGAACAGAAGCTACTTTGAAAATTCAGCTTGCTTCTGTGGTCAAAAACAGATGGATTGTAATGATAATAAATGAATTAAATCTTTATCATCTGGCAGCAAAGCCAAGAGGAGAAGGAAAACTAAGCTCAAAGGGTTAGAAAATGACTCCACATACTCCATAGAGATGTAAATCTGGCAAGCTGTCATTTGGAGATCCAAGAACTGTGGGTTGAAATGAGGTCTGAGTTATTCAGCCAAGTTTATTGCAAAGCTTGATGGTAATCCTCATTTTAGTGTACAAAAGACTGCAGTCCTGAAATGTCCAGAGGTCTTTCTGCACCATCAAGGGGTTATCAGAGCACACAGAGTGACTACTTCGCAAACTTGTTTGTGTTGTGGTATGACAACTTTTAAAAGTTCCTTGTTGCTGGCTGATGCACTTGTGAAAGATGTCAAGATTGATACTGGTGGAGCTGCAAATGGCTTGATGCTATTCCAACATTACTTGAGAATTCCACTATCCTAGGGAGAAAAAAAAAAAGCCCATGATTTAAGTAAATGAAAACGCATGCTGAGAAATGTGTGGGATGTGGAAAACCAGTACGTCAAATCAGTATTTTTCTTGAACTCACTGCACCAAGTCTAGCAACACCTTTATTAAGCAAACCTTCTTAGCTTCTTAAAATGTACTGCCATAATTACTTGTGCTCACAGAAACATGTATCTTGGTCTCCAGTCTTCCCTCAAATATTTTGCCTCAATGTTGTTGCACCTTTGTACTACACCAATAGTTAGGAGGAAAGTTCTTGCCACCCTTGCAGGAGAAAATTAGGAATCCCAAAGGACGCTGAGATATTTGACCAGATAAGTGAGATTGAGATACAGACATTTCTTCAGGTGCTTACAAAACGTCAGCCCTTCACCATACCATTAATATTTATAACCATTGCTGTCGGTTTCCTTGTTCGGTTCCCAGGATGCTGCGCTGGCGGACCTTTGGGCTGGGCTTGCCCAGCCACTCTGTTATTTTTATTGCTAGCGCTTGGAAATCGCTGCATGAGAGGTGCTGGTTATCCACTGCTGCAAGATGCCTTATTCAGTCCTGTGGGGCTGTGGCAACTTAGAGACTGAAAACAGTTAATCCAGCTATCATTCACTCCCTGTGATTGACTGGGAAGCCTCCCAGGAAGAGTGTATATATATACATATGAGTATATATACTCATATACACACACAAAGCGAAGTACCCATGACATATTCCAGTCATGAACACTCTGTCTGTAAGGTAAAACTTAGGAAAAACAAAAGCATCATTTAAATCCTATTTCAAGCCTCTGAATGGAGCAATGGGCTGACTTTCTACTGCTTGAGGGTAGTATCATCCTTCTTTCCTTGATCTGTGATTCTGCAGCGTGTCCTTGTACACATGTGCAGGAAGTCAAATGAAAACCAATGAAGGGCTCACAGCAAAGGATAAAGCATCCTTGGAGATAAAATAAGGCCCTCCAGTCTGGCAATAGCTTTGGCTTCATTTGCTGGTGTCAGGGAAACAATGGTTCTGTAAAAGCTCTTGAAAAGGTGGCACTAGGAATGCTCCAGAGATAAGGATTGCTTCTGCCAAGCTTTCCTGGGCCTCTTGGGAGGTATGGCTGGGCAGTGGCCATGGATAGGCTCTGCTCTTTTGTCCTGAGGTAAGGAAGCTCTCTAACATCTCTGCATGTCCATGATCCACAGGAAAATCAAACACAGATTTGGGGGATAAAAATGTTTCACTTGGATCTTCACTTTGGTTTTATATCAATTAACTGTGGGAGAACCCCTACCTTTTCCTGCCAGAGATGCTGAAAGAGGATAGGATGACCATTGCTTCTCCTCTAAGTTCTGGTCTTCAGACCTGAAGAGTCTTTGAAATTAGCCCTTTCCTGCGACTGAAATTTTTCTGACAAAACTGGAGCTTTCAAAGGGGAGGGTGCGTGTGAGTTTCTTCAGAAAATATTCCCTGAACTCTTCCCCAGGAAGGCAGCTGTTAGCTAAAGCTGCCCAAAGGCAACTGTGCCCCCAAATGGTCCTTGTTTGTCTTCACAAGTGCATCCCATCTCCCCTGAGCTGAGCCTGGCTGTCACTCAGAGCCCAACATATCTCAAATACTATTTGCCTTTGGCTCCATTGCCCCTGTCATGGCCCTGAGGCAAGAAGAGCAGGAAGGGGCAAGAAGGCTGAGGAAGATATAGGAGGAAGAAGGAGTTGTTGCTGCCCTACCTTCGGCTCATGGGGCGAAACAGTCCTCTCATGGCACCAGCTCCTGTGGCTTACAGGCCAGGCAGCAACAGGGACTCTCAGCAGCAGACAGACGTCTGCTCCCATCAGCATTAGGCCCAGAGCTCTCCAATGACTATATGTATTAAATACCCTCTCCAGGCTATTCCATCTGGGCAAAACAGTGGGTGGTGAAGCAAAACCAACATTTACAATGTTTAAGTTGTATAACAGAACTTTTAGTGTAAACCAGGGCTCTTCTCCTCACTTCCCCTTACCCTGCACATCTCTTCAAAATTGCTTTTGTCAAACATTGTTTTTTTTTAATATACATGCTTTTCTCTTTTTGACCTGGTTATCTTGGCACTCAAGGCACAATTGCTTGCCAAGGTAACTAAGTTTAATCCATGGATCAATGCACCATTCCAATGCATGAAGCTTTAGAGGAAAAAAAAGAGGTGTGAGAGAAACTTACTGAATATGCGTTTTAAAATATGTATGTTTGAAAATGCCATTTCATTAAACAAAATGATCCTTTGTTTGTGAGAGGAAAGGCAGTTTTTCACCATCAGGTGAAGATGCTACCAAAGTATCTGGGGATCTGCTGCTATAGTCTCTTAAAGATGTTGGCACACTGTTGGCCCAGCAGATAATCCAACATCAATGCTGTCATCCATCCCAGCATCCATGGAGCTTGACCTGACTTATATCCCAGAAGTTGAGCCTGTAGAGGAGGCTGTATGCTAAAACTGGGCAGAGTCATAATGTGACATCATTGCTTGGCAGTGCTATTTAGCAGCACAAACTAATCACCAGATTACCTGGCATTTCAGTTGTGGTGCTGAGGCATCACACTGTAAATACCCAGCATGATACAAGCTGTAGTGGCACTATTTTGCCCTACTGGGTTCAGACAAATAAAGGGAGGCTGAGATGAATAACATGCCTTGGACTAGTATCAGAGTCAGTCCTGAACAGCTGCCTTGTCCCCAGCCTGCACCTCCTGTTTCATTAGTCACTAGGGGAGACCAAGGCAGGAAGTCGCTCACTCCAGTGAGGAGCTGCAGAGGACACCAGCATTTGAGGCTCCCACAATTTTCCAAAAGAACTCGTTTTCTACAGACCAGATCAATATACTGGATGAAGCACATATTTCTACTTAGGTCAGGAGTGAGTTGATAGAATCTGTATTTAAGGAAATGCAAAGAGCAGGCAAGAGAGAAACTCGGGGGAGGACACGATGGTAAGTAAGCTTCACTGAGCTTCTTCACAGATGGCTTCACTCATTCAAAAAGCAGTCATAGATGACTTACCCTGTGCAAGGTATGGGGTGCATCAATACGTGGGCTGTCTTACTGCCACTTACTCCTGTTGAAAGGGCCCCAGGTTACACCTGGGGGAATAAACCAGCCATCAGACTGCTTCATGCATCCTGTGAGGAGATGCTTCCCAACAACTTCAGGCTGCAGGCAGCCAGGGCTGCTTCTGACAGCCCCTACTGCTTGTCTGACCGTCTCTGAGGAAGTAAAAGCCATTCTCACTATGCATCCTTCAGTTCAGTACCAAACAAACTTACTTTACAATGCATAAAAAAGGCAACTATCTTCTGGCAAAGTGCGGGTTTAATTTCTTGGTTATAAACTTGGAAATAAAGTTACAAAAAAAGAAAAAAAAACAAGTGAAAGCAATGAAATGCTGACTAGTAACCTGTCTCCTACCCATTCCTTTTCCTAGCTCTAAAGCAGGGTATGCCAGCTGTAGAAACACAGGAGTCATTTGGAAAACACTTGTTACCTTTCTGAATCTAACCTCCTTGAAGCTTTACTTATCCATGCAAGCTAGAAGGCCATGTCAGTGCACCATCCTAAATGCTATCTTCCTTTCAGTGATGACTTTTAAAGCTAATTTTGGGGGAGCTGTTGGCCTTGTCTCACCTATTCCCACTGCAGGAGAAGCCTGCCCTGGGCAGACCTCCTCAGGGCTACCTCCTCCTTCACCCTTCAGCCAAGATGAAACTCTCTCATTTCCAATCCCCTCCTGTCTCCAAACGCTTTTCCCAATTCTTCTGTCCAACAGGAACATAATTACCACAGAGCAGGACTGTGGTGATGATTTTGAGTTGAGCACTGGGATTAAACATTTCCAGTAGCAAGGGTAGCAAAGCACAGCCACAGACTACCTGGGGAAGCTGCAGAACTTCTCCTGCTGCAGATTTTATGGAAAAAGTTGGACAACTGTCTGTCAGGAATGCCACAGAAATAGCCTGCCTTCCTCTGGCACAGGAGGTTGGACTGGATAATCCTTCAAAGCCTCCTCCAGGCTACCTTTTCGTGGCTAACACTTCTGGGCAGTCTCTTTTTTGTCTTCCAGTCTCATGTGATGGCAGTGACTCCAGGAGCGTTTTGCCTTAAGATGGACAGAATGTATGTGAAAAGCCCCCAGTGTTTATCTGGCAGGAGTACATTACAACATTTTCCTGACTGCTGCAATGCCAGTAAACCATATATAGAAAGATTCAGCCATTATGCATCCACCTTATCAAACACACAATCTCCAGGTCACCATTAGTTCTTCATAAAGACCCACATGACATATTAATCATGCAGATGATAAAGTTGGCCTTTGGAGTGGTTTTCAAAGCCACCACTATCTCTGCCTTTTCCTGAGTTTCAGGTCTAACCCCATCACATAAACATGTTTTCTCACTTGGCCCTACTAAAGGACTCCAGCCTAGAACATTCTAAGTATATTCTCAGGAGACTGTGCTGCTCCCAGGATCAATAATTGTAGCAAATATACATTTATCATGTAGCCCAATACAGATTTCCTGCCTTCTTATCCAGTCATCTGCAAAACCACAAATAAACCAGCCAAAAAATCCTAACCTGAGAAGTTTGTAAAAATTATCCCAGTTTTCTGGGTTTAAAGGCATGGACAATTACAAGAGTCCAGCTTGGGTTAGAAACTACAAGTTCTTCGCATGCCACTTGTATAAATTAACATATATGGAGGTGTGCATATAAAATAATGGAGTGCCGGGAGGAGGTACATATGTGTAAATATAAGAAAGAGGAAGGGAAGAGGGAGAGTGTGTGCTTCATGTGCATGCATTTGAACATATGTGCATTCATGCATGTTCACTCCAGAGAGAACAAGTTCAAAAGAAAATACCAAAGTCAAGTTTATAAAGGTAAAAAAAATCACATCTTTGGGGAAATGAACGTGTTTATATGAGCGAAACATTAAATGCCATACAGTCAGGCAGTCCATTGAGAAGGGAGTGGTCATCAAGCGTTTTAGAAAAGAAACCCAACAGAAAAGTGATGTGTAAATGGAAAATAAATAAATTTAACATAAGGTATTCCTGCTTCCAGACTCATGTTAATAAAGCAGCTATTAGGTGGAGACACTGTGGTGATGCCTGAGTTGACTTGGTTGTTGGGTTTTTTCTTCATTTCTTGCAAGAAGTTAATCGGTGTTACTTGAAATGATTATGTGGGTTTTCAAATAGCAAGAAGCAGTAAATTTTAATGGCACGTCTGAATGCTGTTCCATTTAATTTCTATATGGAGCAATATCAAACCTCTAATAAATAACCTGTATCTAAACCAGTCTCCCTCTCTTCCTTTTACACACACACACACACACACACCCCAGCTCCAACAAATAGCTTTGATGTTTTTGCCACAGTCTGGGGGACAGATGGCAGAAGGAAGGGCTGAGGTAGGGTATGGATCAGACGAGGACAACATTCTAGAGGGAAGAAGTATGTTTCCTCATTTTTCCCTTCCCTGTCTTTATTTTTTTTCTACAGAAAAACACGATTTAGGGAATATTGAATGAAAAATCACACGTCTGCCATGGGCCAGCACAAATCTCATTTTATGCTAATCCCTGCTTACATTTTAGTAACTAAAAGCCAGGAGAAGTGGTGCTTGAGTTATTGTCAACTTGGGGTGCAAGATCCAGACAGTGCACACTGGGACATAAATAAATAAGGGATTTCACTTCAGGCAGACATGCAAGCTGAGACATTTCCATTCCCTGCTGGGCCCAGGCATACCTAGATGACTTTCCTTTAATAAATGGCACAGAGACAATGTGCACAAAGGCACAAAAGGTATCATCATGATACAGTCCCTTTTAACATCTTTCATATCTCTGCCCTAGCTCCCATCTCTGACTAACTTCTTGAGGATAATCCTCCCTTGAAGCCCCTTCCTTGTGGAAGGCACAAATGCTAGCAACCCGTCTTGCTCCTCGTGTGCCCCAGCCAGCCCTTGGATAAGAGAGGACTGTCCCTTCCTGACACAGGCTTTAGAAGGAGCAGCAGATCAGTGCCTACCCCACCCCCAGGCATTCCTGCTCCTGTTTCACTTCTCCCCCTTGTTTGGTCTCCACCATCCCAGTCAGTCCTGTCTCTGGTGTTTTCTGATGGGAAGCTCCTTGGAGCAGGGAGGAGGACAGTTCAGCTCTGTGCTAGGAACTGTGCTGTGCCATGTTCTGTTTTGCAGCCCTGCAAATTATTCTTCTTTCTGAACAGTGGCAGTCTGTCCACAAGAGATCTGGGTGTGGATTAAAACCATCTACTTCTTTAAACACGGCAAAAAGAGCTTGTAGAGAGACACCCCTTCAAATATTGTAGTCAATCAACACAGGCTGGAAAACTGTAGGAAACAAGAGGGGAAAAGGAATTGGAGGAAAAGTTTGTAGGACAGAAACAAGGATGCTGCCTGCTTGGCCTGCTCAAGTGGGTGGCTATTTGAAAGCCGAAGGCTATAAGTGGGAAATCCTAGATAAACACAAGGGTGTATTTATACCTTCCTCCAAGCTGGCTGACACAGGTGCTCACCAGACACGGGTTACCTGGGTGGCCTGAGCACAGGGCAGCACTGCTGCAGGGGAGGCAGACCGCCATGGGGAGCTTTGCCAGGACTCGTGTGCCATCTGCAAGGTGCGTATTTGAAACGTGCTGCCAGTCCATCGGGTGCAAACTGCAAGAGCTCATTTGAGCCTTGATAGATCATTTGGGGAAATGGGAATTCACCTTTTTTTTTTTTTTTTTTTTCCCCTAACAGTGATACTATTCCCCCATGCCCACAGCCTGATTCCTTACCTGGCCCTTCCACATCTGTAAGGCTGTTGTTATTAATGCCATAAATCATGGTTAGTAATAAACACTCTGAGAAGTGGGAGACCAATTTCTCCACTGAGGTGGAAGCCCCAAAGTTTTGGGTCCTTCTCCTGCCCTGGTGGCAGCTGCCTCCAGTTCCAGCTGCGCAGGGGCTTTGTGCACGTGGCAGCATCTCCCAGCTCCCATGCTTCCCCGCCAGGCCCAGCTGTCACTGGGGAATGAAGCTGTCACTGCAGGAAAAGTCTTCGACTGTTCTTGTTGGCACCCTGGGGGTGCTCCATGCTTACCAGCCTCCCATCACACTACGGCGAGCCGGGCCTTTTTTTTAGCTCTGCGTGTGTTCAGCACAGAGGAAAATGTTTCCACTTACTTTTCCCCCTCCTCTCTTTGGAATATGAGGCACACACTTGTCATGCTTAAAGGAGTGGATTTATGGTTGACTCTGTCTCTTATCTCCCCACAGAGCTCATTGGAGCTGCTCTCCAGATGGGACAGTATTACAAGCTTCAACATATAAAGCCCAGTTCAGCCTACAGCCCAGATGTTCTTTGTTCCCAGAAATATTCCTTCCCAACAGTAAGTAAAAGGGAGCTGGTGCTGGTATGCTGTCTTGCTCCTTCTGTTAGCATCACTTGTTTATGCGTTACACACCCCAGCCCCAGCCAGCACAGTCATCTCTCCAAAAGCCACCAATCAAGCTTGATGCTGGGACTCTGGGCCCTGGGCAGTGCAGTGCTGGGGTGTGCATGGGAGATGGCAGAAAGGAACCAGCAAGTCCTGTATGGGCTCAGCTACCTTTGCAGATTATGCCCAATGTGAAGAGTGTCTTCCCCTTTCAAGCAGCACGTATGGATTTCTCTTGACTCAGGGCCAAACTGAGGGTGCAAAGAAAAGCTCACTTCCCCAAATTTTCAGAGGGGAAAATATAGGATCTTGCCAATGGGATGTTTTGGGGAGGAAAACCACAGCTCTCAAACAAGTCCACTGACGGCAGCAGCGTGAAAGCAATCCTGCTGGCAGGAGAGCAACAACCACCCATGTGTTTGCCACAGCATCTCCTGGATGTGCTCTGCACAGGGTTGGGGGACATCATTGATAAAAACATCAGTCCCTCTCCGAATGAAGCCTCCTGCTTGTGGAAGCCAATTTCCCTGCTGATGACCCTCTGGCTGGACCTGGGGAGCTCACTGCAGGGGATCTGGAGTGGTGGTGTTGCTGCCTGGGTGGGCAGGCAGGCTGCCAGAAGCCTGCAGGATGGCCTGGCTTGGCCGCCTGCACTGTCCTGCTCAGGCGCGGCCCCTGTACGGTTGCCGGTGGCAAGTGGGACCAGGCTGACATGGTGACAGCATCCTTAGGGAGCTCATCTTGTCTTGTCACGCTGTGCCCAGAGCGGACAGGCATGTCCTGTGGCAGCAGGATTGGCCCCCTGATAAAGGCTTCATATTTATGCAGCTTTCCCTGTGCCCTGAACTTTGCCTGTGTCTCTGGCAAAAGGGCAGCTACCCTAGGTCAGAGCACTGCCTCGAGCCAGTGCGGGGAATCAGCTTTCAATTTCAGCAGCGACTTTCCTTCCCTTTTTTCTCTTATCCCTCCAGCCATCACAGAATAATTCCCATCCCTATTAGCTTACCCCCCTCCCCCTTCCTTTCCCTTCCCCTTTGAAATCCTCCCGCCTGTCCCCGGGACGGGGCAGGGGGAGGCGGGGGGCGGCGGGAGAATTCCTCCAGATATTACACAAAAGCCTCATGTATCCCCAGTGTCAACCCCAGAGGGCGGCTGAGTAATTTAATTAAGGCGAAGGGGCTTTTGTTTTACTTGCTTTCTTTTTTGATTTTCTCAAGTTTAAGACAAGAAAGAAAAGAAAGAGGGAGAGAAATGTTAGCCCTCAGAGGAGGCGCAGCGATGCAAGATTTCCCTGCAAGATTTCCCGTCTCTGCTCAGTCTCTTGCTGAGGAAAGACCACGGGCCTGTCACCCGGAGTGCAGAGGGCTCCCCAGCCTTGGATGGCTCCCCTCCTGCGGTGGTGATTTAAGGGACTGGCATATTCCAAGAACTAGTGTGTATTCTTCTGCAGACAAACACATTCATGCTGTTCCCTCCCTCCACCCCACCCCGCTCTTTGTCCTCCTTGGTATCTGTCCCTTCGTGCCTGTGTCTCACCCTGTCCCGCTTCCCCTTCCCACCTCTTCCTTCTCCCATTCCCATCGCCTGTCCCCTCTCTCCCTCCTTTCTTCCTCTCCCTTTTCCTGCACTCTCGGCGTACTCACTTCCTCCCCTCTCTCCCCCCAGCCTCTGCCTTCCTTCTCCCCCTTGCTCTTGATGAGGGGGGAGCTTAACTTTTTTGGCCAATAAATAATGTCTTCATTCCTCAGCCTGATGTTTATTAATTGCAGATTTATCACATGTATGATGGAGGGCATCCATGGCGGGGTAGGGTCAAATGTGGGAGAAAGTGGTGCCTCCTTTCAAGCGTCATGACAGGCAAAGCATCAGCCCACTTGTGTGCCAGCGGTGGCAGATCTTTTCTCTTTGTTTCTCGCCTGGGGAAAAAGAAATGGTGGCACCAAGGGGGCTGGAGGCTGTGCCAGATTCAGCTTCTTCTTTCTCATCACATTGAGGCACCAGGACATGGGGACATTATGTCAACCCCATGTGGTGATGGAGCCTGCTGGCAAGCCCTGTCTAGCACTCTGTGCCCCTGAGGCCATTTCTAGCTCCGGGCCCCCAGCTTTGGCCCAAGTCCACAGGGCGCTGGAGGCTGGGGAAGGAGGCTTACAGGGGAATGATGCCCCAAGGAAGCCAAAATTTCTCCCAGTGCCTGGGCCCAGCACCCCACCAGGAAACCCTCCTGCAGCCAAAGTGCATGCCCTGTTTCTCTCATCGGCGTGCCTTGAGGTGGAAGGTCTGACAGGGCATGGTCCTGCTGGAGGAGAAGCGCTCTGCTCTCTGCAGCTGGGATGGCCACAGGGTCGTCCACAAGACTCTTATTTCTGACACCGAAACCTGTTTGGGCTATGAGCTGAACATGCTGATTTATTCATGGGAACCCCCTATGCTGCCACCCAGGCCTAACGCTCTTACACACGTGCCTCAGCACAGGCACAGGGATAAGCCCAAACACATGGCTCTGCGGTCATGCCCTGTGCCACCAGGGCCAGCTGCAGGCTCCTCGCTGCTGCCTCCCCACCACCAGCTCTCGATGGGATGCTTTCCCCCACTGAGGAGGCAAAGACATTTTTGGCACTATCCCTGTGTGAGTAGAGGCACCGATCGCTCATCCTCAGAGCCACGGCGGTTCCCTCTGAGGGGTGATGGCAACGGCCCTTGGTTGGGTTTGGCTGGCCACACACCCTCCTCCTCTGGTCCCACAGCTCGGCAGCTCTTCCGGCTTCTCGCTTCCCTGCTGCAGGGCTGTGACTACAAGGGTGCTTCCAGCCTCCCTTGGGACCCCCATCCTTGCTTTCCCTCTTCTGCCATCCCAGTGCGCACAGCTAAACCTTCACCGTCCTCAAAGCTTGGGGTGGGGGGCGGTGTTTATTTATCTTTTGGTTCATAATCTCTCTGAACTGTTCACCCTCCCGCTTCCCCCCACTCCCCTTCCCGAGGAGCCGTGCGTGCACCCCGGGAGGGGTCCCCTCTGGCCCCCGCCCGCAGAGGTTAACACAACACGGCGGGGCTGCAATTAATCCCCCCTCATGTCGCAGCTCCCCTGAGTCAGGCATCTCTTCTGGCCTCCGTGAGCTCCATGTCTGTGGCAGCCTTCCATTATTGAAGGGGACGTATAGACCAATTAGTTGTTATACAATAGCTCTGGATGGCCAGGCAATGGGACCAAGGGCACTTGCTTAAATTAATGGAGTCTGGAATTGATTTAACTCTAGGCAAAAAAAAAAAGCTAATTCAAGCTTTAATATCTCTCTGGTATCTCCTCAGACAAAACAGGACAAGTTTTTTTTACTGCCTGTATTGAATGAAGCTGTATACAATCAATACAAACTGGGGAAAGCCCACATTCCTAAACAGAAAACTGTGACTCTGAAATGACAAAAATGTATATTTTCCCTTGTGTTTAGCCCATCCGTACAAGAAAAGGCCCTCGCTTTCAGAAAATAATGTGCCTACCATAGGAGGCCCTTTTCCATGAATGAGGAGTTTATTAATATAAGGAGAAGGCCCAGGAGCAAGGGATAGCACAGAAGTCTGGTTCTGGGGAAGCAAAACCTGAACAGCGTGTGAGTGCATCTGCGGCCACCGAAATGTGGAGCCCAAAGAGGTCAGGGGTGGCCACAGGCCCTAGGAAGGACAGAGCCAGACATAACAAGTCTCATCTGCAGATGAGGGGAAAGCTACCTGCCTGGAAAAGGAGCCGAGGGCTGCGGGGAGCCACTGGCTGGGCCCAGGGCACAGCCAGGGCATGACGGCCCGGTGCCCTGGCCAGGGAAGGCTCCCACAGCTCTGCTGGGGTGGCATCAGCTCCCACCGCTGAGGGTCTGGGCCCTCATTAGAGCTCATGTCTCTCTGCAGCCATCTGCCTCCCCCCTGGGTATGCCCTGCAGACATCGTGCTCCTTTAGTCTATTAATGAGGTCTTCATACAGATCTTTACACAATTAGGAAATACAGACAAGAGAGAAGCTGGAATTTTCTCGAGTGGCTAATTTCTTATAAAAGAAACCAGGGCTGAAAGATGGCAGAGACACATTTCCTGCAGTACATGATGTTCATATAAAATGTGTTCTTGGCTCCTCTCACGTCGTTTATCCCGTCTATGAAGCAGGAGGCAGAGAAACGGCACATAAAACTGTCCACACAAGCTGGCAGCACTGGAGGCCTTATATCCTGCTAGCTCGGCTCCTGCGGCTACCACGCTGCGTGTCTGTAACCCTTGCTGTTCGCTGCTTGTGCGCTCCCCTCAGCCGTACAGAGGCTGTCTATCCAGCGGTTAAAGCTGAGGTGCAGGAGTCAGAGTTCCTCCATAGTACCATTGATGGGCTGTATGAAAAACAAACCACGTAACTTTTGTATTGAGTAGAAATAGGATTAGTATTCATGCTGGGTTGTTTCTTTAATTAACGGAGCCAGTCACAAATACTCGAACTGGTTTGCAAGTAATTTTGCAAATTAAAGTGCTGATTTTCTGTTATGATTCATGTCATATTGCTCACTTGTTGGGAAAGTTCAGATTAGGATGAGATACACAAAGAAACACGCAAGTCTTCAGCATTTCATGGACTTTAACAGCATACATGGAACACTGAAAAATTAGTACCAGAAGTCGCTTCATTTTTTGACTAGTGATTTCCCTCTTGCTACAAAGCTGTCCAGCCAGGGAGCAGCAGCTTTGCCCCTGGCCTTGATCTGTCTCACAGGGCAGAGGATGATGGTACACATTATGCTTCCTATAGACAGAAAACTATTCATCACTATTTGGAGAGATATCCTGCTGAGCAGCTCTTACTGCATCAGTCAGTGAACATGACATCATCCAAGAAGGGGCAAAATGCTAATTATTGCAATTTCACATATCATAAATGTTTGAAGAGCTTCTGGTGGGAAGTGTGAGAAGATCTGGAGGCTATTGATGATTCATTGTTATGGAAGGCTTTGGCAGGGCTGTAAATTGACAGCGTTAAAAAAGAAAACTTTTAGAAAAAGGAAAAGAAATCTAAACAAGAATTATATTATTCAAGAATATGACCCAAGTAAGACAATGATGGGAGGACGGTTTCTTTTCAGTAACCCATGATTCCCTTAGACAAGCCTGCCTGCCTGGGGAAGTGGTTCATTAGGAGAATAAAACTAACCCACCTTCTGCTGCTTTCTCCCTTCACCCTACCTCTCTCATCCCAAACCCAATTTGCCTTTTTAAAGGGGAGAAGTAACACAGGGCTTTTGCTGCTCCCCAAGCCCCAGCCAAATCCCAGAGAGGAGCAGCAGGATGTAGCTCTCATGTGGCCCTTGCTCATCTCAGTGGCTTGGTACTTCTGACACAATGCAGAAGAGAGATCGCGTCCTTTCTGGGTTCCCTCCCTATCTTGTCACTGCAGCCAGTAGGCACGTGCCCAAAAGCATTTGTACAGCTTTCTATGAAGTGAAGCCATAGGAAATATGTCAAGCCAAATAAAGTTACACTATTTGATTTGCTGCCTCTATTCAAATAGATCTGCTCCTCTGATGCTGGAATCAGTGAGTCATTTATCTCTGACCGTTCCCATTAATCACAAGGCTATGTTTGGTGGGCTACGGGACAGATGGGGGGCCAGGAGGGAAGCAGCTCAGCTTGCTGGAGAGCGGGATGGAAACACTCAGCTCCCCACTCTTACTGCTACTGGTGCCACTGCTACACCACAGCCCTCAGACTGGTCTGGAGCATTAGGAGATTGGGGAGAAGGGTTTGGGCAGAGCGTTGTCTGTGGGAAAGCAAAAAGCTGGCAGTCAAAGCTAGCACATGCACTGCAAAATGTCATCCCAGCTTTCCTCTCTCCCTCCTTCCACATACCAGCTTCCCAGAACACTTCACAGGGGGCTGGGACCAAGCCAAATCAGAAAGAAAATGGGGCATCTGGCACCAGCTACCTCTGCTAAGGGCTTTGTCTCTGAAGAAGAGCCATCACACCTGCAGGAGCCAAGCATGACACTGGACTGCATATAAGAGTCTTAAGTATCTAATTTTACAAGGCGTCATTTTTTTCTGCATGCAAAGTAATGTGCAGCAGTTCAGCTAGACTCTCTCAGGGTAGTCACGCTGCAGGCTGAGGTCCTGCAGGATGCCTTGCTACTGCCAGGCAAGAAGCATAGGTCAGACCCATGCATGCCTGTTGCTGCAACATCTCCAGAAGGTCCCAATCCCTCCTGCAAATACCCCACTGGCCGCCCCACTCTGGTTCCTTCACTCTGCGTATCTGCTCCAGAGGACAGGTTCTCCTTCTGCAGACAGTGAGTTTCAGAGGGTTCCCATACTGTGGATCTCAAAGAGCTTCCCAAATTTCAGAAGCTGAGCAAAGTCCCTTTACAGGACCAGTTGTTCAAACAACTGGCAATCTGTAAGCACACGTACAAATCCCTGCATATAGTTCCTGAAATTAGGCACCTTGAGCAAACAGCTTCTCAAGCAAATGGACAACAATAAAAAAATCCAACAAACAACTAAAACCAGAGAAGGGGAAATGACAAATGATTTTTAAAAATCCCTTCAAACCAGTGAAATTGAAAGGAAACAGTAACTTTACCAAAGTGCCTTGACTACAGTGGTATTTTCATTCTGGTTTGCACACAAGCCTACTATTGATATACCAGGTCAGAAGTCATGTATTTCTCTTACTTTGTAGTGCTGAGCTCTGAATGAATTTGATATTAGAATTGAGGTTTTTTTGGTTGGTTTTTTTTTTGACAAATGCTAAATTTGCTTAGACAGCTTTAGGAGAATGAAAGGACTGTCAAATATGAATCAAATTTTGAATATACACTCCAGCTTAAGAGCTGGAAGCTAAAATACTAACTTTTCATAAAAGAAATTCTGAGTTTTCTCTTTCAAATATTTTTAACATTTCTTTTAATGATAAATTTTTTGAAGTTGTAAAAAAAGAAGGGGGACAGAAAGAGAAGACTTCATTACAGTTTTTCTGAAGCAGAGGGAGACGTCACCCAACTGCAAGCACCCACAGCTGGAGATGAATTTTGTGAGGGTCCCTCCTGGAAGATCAGAGGAAAGAGAGCAACTCTTCCGATGGGGAGTCGGTACCTGAGCAGCACCTGCAGCAGTCGTACAGGGTGCAGTTGCTTCACCAGCCACCCTCCATTAAAGGCCAAGGGTACACAGATTTTTTTTTTTTAAGATTTTTTCTAATGTTGCTAAGGCAGAAAACAAGGAGAAGAAGGATCTTCTAAAAAAGAGCACAAAGATAGACCATGGGGACAGCTAGTATGTGATTCACAGTGTTGACATCCATATGTAAGAGCAGGATTGGGAGAAGGCTTAGGGCAGCAAAGTGGGTAATTTCCAAGACCCTAACTTGGAAATAAATGACTCCATTTACATCCTTGGGCTACATGCTTAAGGAGGTTAATTTAAATGGCAAGAAAGTGAGCCCAGCTGGTGCACAGGGATTATTGTGTGGGGAAGGGAGAGGCAGCTACGCTGGAGCAGCCGGCAGCAGGAGCACAGGCTCGCAACTCAGCCTTCGTCCCTCCAGCACCCCACAAGAACAAGACAGGTTGATGGGGCAGTCTGGTACTGAAACACTTTAACTTGGTCAAATCCGAAGTGACGCAGCCCCACAGGAGCCCAAACCTGGTGGCCTGTGGCGAGGCATGCCAAGGCATCAGGAAGGCATTGGACAGCAAGCGTTCCAAGGGAGTCTCCCACAAACCGCTCACGCCACAGATGTTGAATGTGGCTGGGCTGCGTTAGCCATTTCCAGCCTGGATCTCTTTCTGGATCAGCAGCAGCCCTCCCAGGCAAAGAGGTGATTACTGCTAAGCTTCTGGGGAAAGTTCTGTCCATTTTTCCAGGGAGAGGAGTCCCACAGCCCAGGTCCCAGCACGTTCATTCTCCAAGCAATCGCTACCCCCAGTGCAAAGCCCACTGCTGTGGCCTGTGGAAGCACCGCTGGCACAGGCCAAGCCCCCGCGTCCCTGCAGAGGTTGCACTCCAGCTGTGGGACCAGCCTGACTGCGGCCGTGCTTTCCCACGTCGTGTTTACCCTCTCGGGTTTCGTGTGTTTTCCTTAGGCTCCCTTTGGTAAACCTTTGGCTTCAGCATATTATTAGGGAAACAAGAGCTCGGTATTAAGTGATGATTATGCAATTTATTCTGACAACGAAAAATGTGAAAAGGGGAAATTGACATTTGTGATTTTAGTTATGCGCTGACAACTATAATTAATCTTAATTCCAGCAAGAAGCAGATAAGTGAATGTGATGGGAAAACTTGCATTTTCATTGCTGCTGCCTAGGGACAGCTACTTAATCATGGCAATAAAATGGCACAAGTGAAGGAATTAAAGAGGACAGAAATTTTAAACTAGTTTAAATACAAATAGAAAAGACAGACATAAAAATGCAATGAAATTAAGATACATAAAAGGCACAAATTAACTATATAGAAAAGTACCACTGTACAAGGGTAAAATAGCAAGAGATGAGTTTATAAAGAAAAAATCTTTCTGAAGACACAGCTAGGGGCAATTGTAAACAGAAACAGGAAAGGGCTGAGCTTAGATCTAATACACAGAAAAAGGCAGAGTAACTATTTTTCACTTTATTGGTTAAAAACTTTTTATGAAAGTGAATGAAGACTGATCTTTTAAATTTCAATTTTGAGGATGAAGAATTGTTTTTTTGATATACCATTATTTTAAGATGAGAATGACTGGTGATTTTGATCAGCAAAATACATTAAACATTTGAAATGAAGAAGCCTAAGTCAGTTTTAAACCACATGAAGTGAAAACTAACATTTTCTTGGTAAGTCCTAGTGGGGAAAAAAAAAAAATCTTTCAGTGTATTTCACTTCTGTTCATTAAGAGATAGTACCCACTGCCTTTGGGCAGGAGGACAGACTAGATGACTTCTTAAGGTCTTCTTTCCCTCTGCTTTCTCCTGGCTCTACTCAAATGGAATAGGATACATAGTGTTCCCTTTCCCTCTTCCCACAGAGATTTTTTTCAGGCTTATTTAGAGAATTTGCTGAGTGCAGGGAGAGCGCCTGCTTCACAAATGCAGCGTTGACTGGGGTCTCTAGCCCTGCCGTAATGGAGATAAGAGGAGAAGGAAACCAACTGCTGAGGAACATTTCAGTGGCGTTACTATCACCCTGCAATTACGCCCAAGGCCATGGGCTCTTCCACTGATGCAGATCTACCTATATTTTTGGGTACACTTTAGGGTCTCTTGAGAGAATGAGGTAACTTCTCCCCCCAACCGAATAAACCTTAATTTTGAGGAATTTAGTTTGCTGCAAGTTAGAGTGAGACTGTATTGTTCCCAGCAGGTCCTGTTTGGGTGTATCCCTGTTCTCAGCCTGTGGCTCCTGCACCTGGTGGAGGGGAACCCATGGGGCCAGTGGTTTTGGATGTGTCTCTCACAGAACGAGCACTGCTGTAGGGAGCACTGCTGGCTCAGAGGGGAGCCCAAGGTTGGCCCCATGCTTCCTCTAGATTTGACATTTGCAAGATTTCCCTATGTCCCATTTTAAATGGTAAATGTAAATCCACAGACATACGTGCACAGACTTTACAATCTGTTTGGCTTCTAAGTGTCTAATATTAACTCTATATAACAACTTAGGCACACATAAATGTTGAGGTTGTTTGAACTCAGCTTGAAATTGTAGACCAGAAACCCTGCCATTCCCATAACACTTTGTAAATGCATTACACATCTTGTCTTTTTTTCACAACAGCTCTCTCCTCTCTGATGAACTGCAGTCAGAGGGAAAACAAGATTGCCTTCCGTGAACATGGGCTGACCCTGATGGCCACCTCACCCGTCAGGCACTAGCCCTGTGCCAGTTACTGATATGTCCTGATTCCTCTCCTAGAAAATACAACCATCCATGGTGCTGTGAAGAGTACGAAGGTAAGCTACGGCACATCTGAGGTGGAGCTGAACAAGTTGTTAAAATCAAAATCATCCTGTTGGTATTTTTCAACTGCTTTTTGCTTGGGTATGGCAAATTTACTGCAGAGGGGAAGGGAGATGGGGAAGGCAACTAGGGAAGTTTCAGCTCACATCTATCCTGACCCACCTTCCATTCCCCCTTCCAGAGTGTTATCAAGCATTTCCAGCACAAGGGCATCAAGGTTTCTTTGTGGGCCAAAAAGCCATGTGCTGGACACAGCCAGTCAGCCTGCTGATCAGCTAGCTACAGGCACATGGCTCCTGCCACCACATGATGCTGTGTGCGGCTTGCAGCTGGCCAGATCACAAACTTCATAAGTCCATCACGTGCAGTGGTACACGGTCTTCTTCAGCAAATATGGCCCAGACTAATGATACTCTGATGATATTACAATTCTTTCTGTGGTTTTTTTTTAAGAGAAAACTCCTATTTTTTAGCCAAAATGTAACTTGCTTTTTTAAGTCAACTCACTTAAAGAAATGTTCAGACAAGTATTCATATGGAGTATCTTGATGAAAGTTTCTTACACTCAGCATTTTTCTTTACTTTCCACTGCCGAACACAATTCCTCATCCCAAATCATCTTCAGTTGATAAATTCTATATTTACAGTCAGACTGTGGAAATCCAAACCACAGAAAGTTGCAAGTCAAATGCGGTAAATGTTTTTTTTTTTTTTTTTTTAAGTGCTAAATAAATATATAACTAGCATTTGGTTATATTTAAGATAAGCAAATCTGATGCTCCATGGCATAAAGCCAACCATGTGAGAGTCAGGAAGAAATTTCCACCACAGATCATTTCTGGACGTTACTGCACAATTAGACAGGTGCTTTGTGTGATGCTTAAGCTTCCTTTGGAAGAAAAAGGTAGTAATTGTTGCTGAATCTGCTAATGAACACCAGCAGCCTAATCTGGCATTTCATTCATTCATTCTCTCTTGCAACTGTCTGCTAAGAAATACCAGTGAAAGAACTGCTGGGTTTTTTTCTTGGAAGTTTGTAAGGCAAAAGACATAAAAAATAAGTGAATAAGAAGCAGAATCCCTCCCCCACTGCATCCATCCACTGTGCCACGTGTGTCACCATTATGAAAACGAGGGGCATGTGTTAGTCCATTCAAAGAGATGGGAATGGTCATCTCAGAGCAGTAAAGTAGACTTTACAGCTGTTCTTCTTAAAGAAGACTAATTTTAAAAAGATCACCTATTCCATCCTGCAAGTCAACCTGGTGGATAAATCAGAACACAAGAAGACATTTAAGTGTTTTGATCAAAAGCTCTGGTCTCTGACATGGCTGGAAGTAAGGCTACCAGTGCTACCAAGCACCCCCCTGTATAGATCAACAAGGATATTTTTGCAGGCTTGGAGCTGACAGCCTAGAGATCGCAATAACCCATCTGAGCCATGACACAAAAAGACTTTCGTGTCATTCACTTCTACCTGCAGTACAAGACAAATCTTCACCAGAAATAATTTAAAAATTGCAACAGAGATAACTGCATAGCAACACTGACATTCAAACAGTGAGATGCTTCAGTAACAGGTACCAGAATAACAGCTTTATTGAGAAATACGATGTTTTGAGACAGATTTAGTTGGAGACACAATGTGATGCATTAGATCATAGTTAACCAGGTTCGTTTGTTCATTTAGGACTACTAACTCTGCACTTTCTAGCCAATTACATGCTCACAAGAAGACACATTAGCTTACAGTAACTTGACCATTACAGTGTCTCAGCAACCCATTGAAGAAGACTGTATGGAGAGGGAAGGAAAGTCCTTGCTGTATCTCAGCAATTAGCCACAAGATGGATCATGTTGCCCAACCCCTTAGGACTGATGGGGTGTCAGACAATTTGCCTTTTTCACAGTAGGAACAACTGAGTACACAAAGAGAAACCATGTCACTGATTTTGCAAATAGGTGTGAATTCATTGACATGAATTGATTTTAGCAGTCTTACACTGTGGCTGAACTTGGCTTATGCCTTGAAGGGAAGGGTTGCAGTAGGTGTGAAGGAAAGTTATTGACAAGAACATTTTCCATGTGAATCAAAGCCTGTTTTGTTTTTAGATCTTCCAAGACTGACAGCCTCCATTTCTTCTGCAACAGCCTTGCGTAAGGATGGCATTAGAAGGCAGCATTCAAGTCTACTGGAGCAGCTGATGATTCCACCAGTGGATCCAGGAGAAAAAAAAACAAACTCCAAAGCTTGAGTTAGGGTTTGACAGGTAACTGAAAACAGAACCATTTCTCACTGCAGCACAATCTTAAATAACTGTTCATATTGCCAAAAACAAAACAGAAAAATCCACCCAACCACATGATTTGGAGCAATTTCTAGGCTGTACAAAGAACGTGGTGGATGCATTAACTATAAGACCATTTCTTAGTCTTGTAACTCACAAACAGGTCTGAAAACGAGAACATTACTGTTTTGTTCTGGGCTTTGCCATGTGCTAACCATCAGGCCTGGGGATGATCTGACAAGGTATTGGTAAGATAGAGGTAATGAAGGGGACAGAGCTGAATACTGAAATTCATAACAGTGATATTAAGGAACTGTGTACAGAGCCTGCATAAGTCTGGCTTAAAAATAATGTCTTCAAGTGAAGTTAACCCTCCCTCCCTGCCCCCCCCCCCAAAAAAAAAAAAAAAAAAAAAAAAGTAGAAACAATGCTGTAAGAACTGGTTGGGATTCCCTGGTAATTACTTCTGTTCAGGATATGCAAAACTTGTGATATTTGGCAATGCTACCTTGCAAAGGTTTCAGTGTTCTTTGACAGCTGGAGACCTTATCTGGACCAATACATTTCTTGATCTCATAAACATTACTTTCTCAGCCCCAGTTTTATTTCAGAAGCAGCTTCTTTAGGGAAAGGCTGGCTGTCAGCCCTGGGCATGGTGTATCCTCACTGATGAACAGACATTTGGATCTGCAATTTCAGCAGGCCTTGGAGAAAACACTCCAAGTTAAATGGGTTAAATGTTTCCATCAACATACATAGCACAGACACATGCAGTTAAAAGACAGTTTGAGCTGATTCAAAGGCCGTGTATATTTCCAAATAAATTCAATTTACTAAGACTGACTCCTAAATGGAGTCTAGTGTCAGTAAGCCCTCTAATGGAAAACTTGCAATCTTTGTATTTTCCACGCTAAGTACCAAACCAGATGGCACTGCCTCTGGGATGCAACAACCAAGTCTCCTTTCTCTGCAGGGACAAAAGTGCTGACACTAAATAATGCTTACAGGTGTTATTCAATATTACAAACACTAATAATAGACTTTCATCTACAGGAGTCTCTCGTTCAAAGGCCTCCAAGCTCCTGAAAACAAATAAACTCCAAACATAATTTACATTAAACAGACAATATGCCCAACTGAATCACATAGCAGGAACAAAGTCGGGGAGAAAACTTGGCATGCTGTGATCACCCATCTGCAATGCTTAGCGGCAACATCAAGAGCGAAGAAGATGCAGCAGCCTTGTCTCCTGTTCCCTCTGATCATATGCTCTGATTTGGCTGGTCCTGTGTGTAGCCAGGAGTTGGACTTGATGATCCTTATGGGTCCCTTCCAACTCAGGATATTCTATGATTCTATGATTCTATGATTCTCTGCTTGTGGTAGGAGGGTATTCTCCTGGCAGGGGGTACTTGGGCAGCAAGGAGCATGGCACAAGCAGGCTCTTTGTTATGTGGGCTATCCCATAGAGAGGGTCTTGGCCTGTTACTCATCCCGTCTAAGATATGTGCTGGCCCCAAGTTTTTTTCGGATTTGGGTGTGATCCCAGCCCCATAAAATGTCTGGGAAGGAGGCTCTGCAAAGGAGACCTGGCAATCCCTAAGCCTTGGTCTTTGGGTTTCCTTCTTGGAGGTGAGAGCTGTCTGGCACATTTCAAGCAGAGCTGACCTTCCTCCCAGGGCAAGAAGTTTCCTGCCTCCTTGCAGAGATCTGTGGTGAGCCTGTAACTACAGGCATTGGTACTGCCCACTGTGAGCAGTAGCTGAGATTTTTTACTGCGTGGTTATGCAGAAACCTTTCTTATCCATGGACTCCACCGTGGCTCCTTACTGGTGGCAGACAAGACATTAGGACACACTCTGAGAAAGGCAAGGTCTTAATGATGAGAAAAGGTAAAGTCTGTTGTATAAACTAGTTAAATCACCTCTTAGATGATTAGGCCAGCTCTCAATATTCATACAGGGCTAATGCCCAACTTAGAGAGGATAAAAAGAGCTGGATCGGAACTACTAATGACCCTTGCCTATTCCAGATGGGTGAGTTTGCAAGTAGTTTGCTGGCATAAACCCAGAGACACATAAAGCATCGTCTTCAGTCTTTACTGGAGGAAATGAATTACAAAGAAGATATTAAAGCAATGTGTCTGCACTCATTTTGCATCAAGAAGATGGAAGGAGTTCATTTCAATCCTCCCTCCCCCCTGTCATCAAGTGTCCTAACACCAGTGAAATCCCTTTCACATCAGGTCAGGCAGATCGCCTTTCAGCGGCTGCTTCCCGCAGCCAACGGGGAGAGCAGGGCTGGCCAGGCAGCAGCTGGGAGCCGGGGCAGGCAGCAGGTGCCGAACACTTGTGGAGGCCCAGAGTTGCCCGTCCCTGGGACCAGGCAGGCAACAGTGAGGAGAGGGCTTTTCTCAGCATGTGCTGAGATGGGGTTGTAGGAACACTGCCTCACATCAGCATGCATGCCCTGGGGCACGCAGGATAGCTGGATGTGAGGGGTTGCTGGGGCATCTGGGGCAGAAGGTATTGCCAGTGCCAAGCCATTTGGGGCTGCAGGAGAGTGAGTAACTCTTGGTTGTGCAAGCAAGTATGGGCTAGACAGGGTGAAAGTTGTAGAGTCTGCCCCTCTGCACTGTCACCTTGTGTTGGGTCTCGTTGTTGCATGCTCTCTGCAGTGCAGGGTATGCAGGGCGGGACAGGAAATGTGCGGCAGAGGTTGTAGCAGGTGGGAAAGGGGAGAACTAGCACTGTGCTGAGTGTGGCCGACAAAGGGTGGTGAACGCACAAGTGGGCAAAGTGCCCACATGTCCAACCGCACATTCCCTGCAGTGGTTGTTAGGATGTGTTTCTCCACTGTGCATCTGCCTGAACACACATTCACAAATTTGCCTGATTAAACCAGACGTCACGTGGACCAAAAGGCCCCTTTCATTGCACAGAGCAATGTGAGGTGTAAGAGACCATGAAAGACAGATTGGGGGAGCTGGACCCCACTGCACCTGTGGCAGTGAGAGGAACCATGGCCTTGCAGCCCACTAGCAGCTCCTCTGGCAACCTGCAGGAAAAGGTGCCCAGTACCCTCACCACAGAAAAGGTTACAGCAAGATGAAGTGAAAGATGAAGGTGCAGCAAGATGAAGTGACTGCCAGATAGTATGAATCCCAAGCATGTTTTGCCATTGGTGATAAAGATGAATGCCTTGAA
Organism: Balearica regulorum gibbericeps; assembly: GCF_011004875.1. NCBI lineage: Eukaryota > Metazoa > Chordata > Aves > Gruiformes > Gruidae > Balearica > Balearica regulorum. The sequence continues at coordinate 45,668,680 of NC_046188.1, read as the reverse complement.
AAAAACACAGCAGACCAAGCATTTGGGGGAGACAAGTGTGTGTTCCTGACATGCAATGTTCAGCAGAGATTTGGGAAGATGGCATGCTTTCATGTGCTCAGGGTGGGAATGGCAGACAGACAAGAGAGGAGATACAGCCAGTCACAGGCATCTGCTGCCTGTAGATGCTGTCATGTGATCACACCTTGGTTATTGCAACATCCGGGTGCCTCACAGTACTTAGGCAGCCCAATCTCCAACAAGTTAAAAAAAAAAAATGTCCCTGAGCAAATTAAAAAGGCAGCTCCTCTGCCTTAGGCAGTCCTTGCTGCAGAGTGTCCTCCTACAGTACTGCAGCGGGTTTGTCCTTACTCTACATGCAGTTTGGGGCACTCTCAGATATCAGATATTGGCTATACCATGAAGGACTGTTTTAATGTTCATTGACACTGGGTGAATTCAATTTCCGATACGGGCCATCTGCCCATAATAGAGCTGAAGAAGCCATGCTACTGAGCAGGTTTCCAGTGACTTATAACTAATATTTATTTTTGAGTTCAAGGAGTCATTTTTTAATTTTTAATCCAAGTCTCAATCCTTACCAACACTGAGAACTTGGAATAAAAAAGAGTAATTGAAACTCTAAAGGTGGATAGGTATTACTATCTCAGTTGTTACTTACTAAGACTGGGGTATGGAGAGTCCTAAGTTGGTCCAGAAGGAGCTACGCTTGCCTTGCATGACCTGCCCATCTAACAGCATCCATAGGACTTTCCTGATCTAATTCTCAGTAGAACATACTTGGATGTAAGAGTCATGATTAAGAGGTACAGTAGATCTTTTGTCCTGACCCATGTCCCATGGGTCAAGGGACTGTGGGCAATGCGTCATTGTCCCATGATCTCTTTCTTGTGTGACACTGACTTCATAACTCAGACGTTCCTTGGACCTAGCATTTTCCCCCTTCATTTTCCCCACCTTAAATTCACAATGACCACAATTATTTGCACTGCTGCAGCTTCAGGTTCTCCTTGTCCTGATTTCTCAGCTTGCCAACTCTTAAGGCTGTGAGTCTCAGGCAGGGCTAGAGGCAATGAATTCAGGGCAGCAGAGCAGCAATGAGGAACTGTGCACACTTTTGTTCAGATGGGGTCCATTGTATCCAAAACGCAAAACTTCTGGCAGAGATGGAGGAGAATAACAATATTAAATATCAGGGTCCTACTAAATGTAACAGTGCAAATGAGACATAATATTTAAAACCAGCAATACTATGCATGGAGAGAAAAACAAGAATCATTGGTACTTAGGCTCCAATTCAAGTTGTCCTTTAGCGCAGTAATTCAATTAGAATAACATGCATTGTTTGTTCACTCTGGAAAAAATGAAATTTCTCTTTAGTTCCTCTTGTTCTTATACCAAGGGTATCACTCATGCATCCAAACAGTCTCCTCATTACCTGAGAGGAATATTCCTAATTTCACCCTCATCCTTTGGCCTTCCCTGCGATATATAACAAAGTGAAGAGAATGTGCTTGGCATATTACAAAGCCTAGCAACCAGTATTGCTCATCTTATTAAACACAAGCAAAAGATGAAACTTTCAACCTTGGATTTTCCAGATTCTGAGGCAGGATTTCCCACTGCTCTGCAGCTGATCATCTCCAGGGGCTTAATAAGAGTTTGGAGCCTACAAGGAAATATCCCTCAATATCACATGTCAAACTAGACTCCTTCTACCCATGCCAGAGGAGTGGAGCTATCACTGGTCCGTTCTCCTTTTTTCTAATGGTGATACAAACCAGGCCCAAGAATTCCCTCACTACCTAATTTTTCCATTGCAGAGGACAAAAGTTCCTACCAGTCATTTTCCACAGGAGTTTTCTTTCAAAGCACAGCTACTTCTCAGTTACACATGGAAAGCCATGAAAGGTGTTGCTGAAAAAAAGGAAGAAGCTTAGACTTCTGGTCTTACATTTTCTCTTGTTCCTTTAGAGCCTTGTTTAAATTGATCACTTTCAAAAAGTGAGGAAAAGAGAGAAAACACTAATGTTTACCAGATACACTCACTCCTGGATTCTTCAATTTGTATGTGTAGAAGCATCACCAGGAGTCACTGGTCTAGGGAACTTCTGCTCTGCTTCTGTCAGGTAGCTAGAAGGATACCTTGCCACCAAAAATAGAAGTTTTTCCTGTGCAGGCTGTAACTTTGCTTTTATGGCAGAGCAAGGTACAGGCACTGCAGAGCTGACACCTCTCATCAAGCCACCTTGCTCGAAAAGCCATGGCAATGCTATTCTTTCAAGTCTATCTCATTCTCAAAGGATGAAAGGTCTTCAGCATTCCTCTGAAGAGATGTAACACACTAGGGAGTGTGACACAGTCCCAGCTGGACTGATATTGTTGAGAGAAGGGGTAGAAAACATAAGCTAAGAGGTGAACCCTTGGTGGCAGCAATGTGCATGTGGTCACTGCAAGCTTGATGGCTTGGTTTGCAGCCTGTAAAGTAAGAATGCAAGCAAACCTCAACTCTCCACATGGAGACACATCTGCTTGCCCAGTCACTGAGGAGCTGCTGCTCAGCAGAGCCGGTGGGCTGTGCTGTTGCTAAAGCTGTGCCTGGAAACATCCCCTCAGTGCTGCATGGATGTAGGGACATGCCAGCTCTGGACAACAGCAGCTCAGACACCTCTGCAGTTCGTTTCCTTGCAGAGTAGGAATATCCACAGGAATATCCAGTCATCAACACAAGCTTGAGAATAATTTTTTTATATAGTAAAAAATGCATAACAAATATGAGACAAATAAGAGAAAGCATTATAGCTTAAGTTTTGACTGAAAAGATGTCTTTGATGAAGACTTAACTGGGGAATTAGAAGAAGGGTACAAGATTCTTTTCACCCATGCTTTATGACTTTGTCTGTTTTTAAAAAAAGTCCAGGCCACTTTAGCTGCGAGAAGCCACCCCCCCTGCTGGAGGAGTACAAGTCAGAAGCTTCAGAATGAGAGCATCCAACGTGGATAGTGATTTACAATGCTTTGGATAGAAATCACTCTCTCACAATAACAATTATTACTTAAGACAGGTGCCTCCTTAAACATTGATGCAAGTCTTTTTGTTGCTTTTCATTAAAATTTGAAGTGATATTAGCAAATCAAGGATTTTTTTTTTCATTTAGGAATGCAGAGAAAATGCTATTTTATACAGATTAGAGGACAATCCTACTAGACTTCTGCAAATCTACTTGTGTCTCAAGTGAAAATGACATTTCTTCTGTGCAGGGCACTCAGATGAATTGCAATGGAGTATGATTTAGGAATTCAAGTTTATCAGTATGGTGACACCAGAATGCAATGTTTTTCCACATTAAAAACTTTAATAGTCTGTATTTCCTGTTTCAATATTAGAAGGAAAAGAAAATGCTTAGCCTTTTAGATTTGGTATTTTTCGATTTTGACTCTTCAGTTCCAGTCAGTGATGAAGATTTACTCCCAGAATTGGTAATGTTGATCTGATCTTCTGACCTCCAAGCTACAGTGCTGGACATACTTTGGAAACTGTCATAAGAGATACCTTATAATCAGTACAGCCAATAAAGGGTCCTTTTGTTGCAGGAATATTTTTAAGCTGTACGCTCTTCTCTGTTTTTCCTTTCCCTTGTGGGTGGTCAGAGCTGGAAGTAAAACATTTAAAAAAAAAAAAGAATCAAACCATTTCAAATGCAAGGAATTTTAAGTTCACAGACTGTGGCTCATTGTCACTAACAATTTCCTCTGGAATGGTGAAGAGAGTTTTTTTTTTCTTTCTTAGGAAAAGTGCCTTTTCTCTATCTGTTTTTTGGCTTGCAATGCTAGAGAGATGTACCCCATTCAACAGTTCAGAAAAGCAAATCTTTTTTAAAAAGCTGGTTAAAATCTGTAGCTTAAGGAAATATTGCCTTCCTCCCTCTCTCTCCCAATACCAACATTTTTCCCATAGTAGCTTCTTCTTGCTGAAAAAGAAGCCCAAAAAGTATTCCACTGAAAAAAATTACATTTTCTAAAATTCAGTGCTAAGATATATTTTGTCTTGTAAACAGAGGTTAAGAGAGTTCCTGTAAGCAGAACATTTGGAACAACAGCTCTCTGTTCAAACATTTATTTAGAAAAAATGGAAAACCTAACCAGTCGTTTTCCACTGTTAAATGGAGTAAGACCTGCTACCTGCTTCCCAAACCCAGTACTATTTGTACTCCACAATAATTCCAAGAGGATGACACACATGGTGTTGGGGCAGCAGGAGCAGCCTCCAGTCCCACTGTTCCCCATGTGCCGCACCCCCGGTCCTGTGCTTGCTGGGTGAAAGCAAGGCCCTGGCACCAACTGGGTCAGAAAATGGTCCTGACACTCTGCTGCACTGGATTCATAATATTCCTGAGTTGTTTAGTGGGGTCCTGTGCATAGTTCTACCCATACACATTATGGCACTACTTCTGCTAACCCAGAGAAAATTACTCAATGGATGTATATTTTTGATTAGCTGCTTCAGATTCTTAACTGACTCCAGTTAAATCACAATAACACTGATTTAAAGGAGGATGAGGGTTATGCTTTTTCTGATCTGCTTAAATCACACCTTAAAATTTTCTTTTTTCTGCCCAAGATGTGCATGGCAAATGTCAAGAGCTCCTGACCTCCAGTCTGTACTGTACCTCCAGTTAAGTACAAAACTGGCATCCCCTTCTGAAGTCCGCTGTTACGTTGAAAAATTATGTCTCATTCTTACTACATCATCTATCAACAGGTTTTCCAAGATGAAAATTGTTTGGTTTTGATACATGGTTTCTGATGTCTTGATATGATCTTGGAGGCAGAAGGGACAGCAAGAGGCATGTAAATCAGAAGGAATGTGCTGGTTAGGGAACATGGCAGGGCTGTTAATTCAGAGCAGCCGAGAGAGCTAGTTAAATATATGTGTCCATTTTAACTGCAAGGAAAAAAAGGAGGATGAGAATTTGTTGTAGTCAGACTCTAGGAAGAGTCTTCCATTCTTGAAACAAACAAACCATATTGCATTTACTTATGTATTGCCTGTATGAAAACCGCAGTGGGCAAAAGCTCCCAAATGATGCTCTGTGTCAGGATTGTATCAGAACTGAATCTGGCTCTGCCCCATCACGGGACAGGGAAGGGGCTACTAATGACGCCCAATTTCATAGGCCTTCCTGGGACAAGCCAGCCCTGTAATGTGAAAGAGCCTATATTCCAAGCAGAAAATACATGAGTACCTCAGTTAGCAAAGACGGTTCTCCTCCTGCACAGAAAACTGTGTGATGCAAGAGATGGCTGGGAATCAGACCCCAATCAAACTCTAGAGAATCTTGTTCTGGGGAGCCATATTTAAGGCTAGAGAGGCTGATTTTCTTAAGCAGGCAGACTTTTTACTAGTTCCTGTTGAGGAGGGTGTGCACAAATACTGAGGGTGGGATGCTTGATCTGGCCTTGAGCATCAAGCCCGCAGTCCTGCTCATCTGTTGCACAAAGGCAGACCCTAAAAGAAGCAGCTGCAAAGGAGCTGGAGTCTTTCCTCTCTTCAGCTGAAAGAGAAAAATCCTGAGGAAGTAGAAAACTAAATTTCAATAAACTTAGAAAAGTAAACCCCAAATATTATTTTCTTGTTTCTGTACATTGGCCTTTTTGCCTTGCCCTTGAGAGAAGAAAGTAGATTTGTAATTCATCTTTTGATTACAATTTATTGAATTGTATAGAATTTATTGTGTTCTCTGCAGGAAACTGACATGCCCAATGTATATTGTTCTTTCAAGTGTAGTGAATCAATATACACATTCAATTAAACACCCTGAAAATATGCCTATTAAGTATATTTAACTTGGGGGTGGCTGGCACTTCTATTTGAAAAATCCAACCCCATTCCTGCTCTCCATCCCTCCTCAAATATGACCCAGAAGTTATTATTGTTATTATCTTTTTTTTAATCAGAGGAAACATGGCCCAAATTAACCAATGCGACTGAACATGCAGATATGTTTCCTGTTTCCTTCCTCCTCATTATCTTACTTTTGTGAGCTCAGGAATATGCCCACCAGAAATAAACAGGTCTCAGTTGCAAGCAGCTGGCTCTCTACTGCTGCAAGAAGTCGCAGGCCAGGGCTGAGAAACTTTGTGTGAAAGTGGGCCAACTGCTTCTCCTCTTGCCTTTGCAACATGCTACCATTCTGTGTGTGGGCTTCGATTCATGCACTCCATTGGAGGCAGTCCTAGGAATTTTTCAGCAGCTTCAGATAATTAAAAATGAATAATGCCTTCAGCACAATAACCCTTGTGCTAATTGCTTGGATATTAAGCTACATTCCTTTTACTTTGCCCTTACACTTACAGATTCTTGCATTAACATTGCAGTGGTACTGTGGAAGTGGTTAGGGTGAAAAATGGAAAAGTTAAGGCATCAGGCTACAAGAAACCAGAGCATTTGATATTTGGTCACATGTGGAAGGCAGTGTGGGACACCGATAAACAGATTGCTTGGCTTTTTCTAGTAAAATGATGGCATTGTGTCACTTAAAAATGGTAACTGGAAGCCTAGAGACAAAGGTGTTAATGCCCCTTTGTCACCAGGAATGAACAGGGCAAGCTGCACCCCTCAGCTCTGGTCTCCCACCAAGATGTCCATGTGTATCAGTGCTCTCCTTTGCAGCCCTCCACGGGACAGTCAAGTCAAGTTCAAATGGGAGGAAGGCCATCTGTGAAAACACAGATTTCAGGTCCCAGTTTCAAAGCCAGGAGTGGATTCTAAAGCCTTTCTTATAGCTTTGGCATGACATTAACAGAGCTGGTGGAGCATGCTCAAAACTCGGAGTCCTGGGGGCCTTGGGAATTGCCTGCTAGGCACTGCTCAGCTTTTGCAAGAAGACACGCTGCCTGAGCTGTTCACATTAAGCTCAAGATACACATGATACATTAGGATACATGATCAAATTTCAATATCAAAGTCATGCAGATCATAAAAATAATCTAAAATCTATGCTATTTGATATTATTGTCAGAAGCGTGTCAAGGAGAGCTCTGAACAGGGCAAGAGAATAATTTTGTTTGCACAAGAAGCAAAAGATGATTTCAATCATCAGGAACACATGGCAGGAGGAGGGTGTGGAGGAGGTGTGTCAGCAGAGATGGAAAGAAGAGAGGCCTCAAAGTACATGGACAGAGAGACGCTGAGAGAAGCTGCTCTCAGCAGCAAAGGAAATTTTGAACCTTACATGAACAGGGATGGTAAGAAGAAACTAAGACTATTCATAATAGTATGTTGCACAAAGATTGGAGGGAAACAGAAAGGTCAGAAAGAAGAGTAGTTGCAATAAAGGTGTAGGAAGTATTCTGAGTTTTCATAGACTGAGCCTCTGAAGGGAAGCTCTACTCCGATACATCTGGAATTGATTTCAAGGAGAAGCCAGAGGCAGTTTGCTGCACTCCTATATGAGATGCACCTGTGAGAGGCCCACAAACCACCTTAATAAAAGTGAGCATAAAAAGGGTCATGGGCTTATGCAGTGGGGAACCCACATGGAGGGCTCAGATGCATGCTGGTGTTACCATACATCAGCTGAGCCCTCCTGGTCCAGCGTGTGCCCTCAGCCACCACTCAAATGAGGTGGCATGTGCTCGCTCACACTCCCTGCCTGGAGCTTGAGCCCCAGGGACCTCCCTGAGTGTGCTGCCGGCTCGGGGCAGCCAGACAGCTTGGCTGGTGTGCAGCGAGTTGCTTGATTGCGTGCCTGAGCCCTGCAATCCTGTCTGAGAGGATTTCAGTGGTGCTATGTAGCCACGAGAAGCCATAGCAGCAAAGATTTTTTTAGTGTTATGGGCTGTGCCCAACACAAGACAGAGACACACCTTGCAGGCAGAGGGTGTTTGGATGCCTCATGTTCATCCTCCACGGGTCCAGGCGAGTGCTGAGTTGGGGACGGCACAGAGAGCCACTAGAGGTCTCACGAATTATTTTAAACTGCGCGAAGGACAGCTGCTGCCAATATCCATCCACAGTGTCCTTCATTTACTTGACTTTGAATCAGGCTCTGATTTGCTTCATCCTCACTGTCTGGTCTTGTCCGTGCCACAAAAGCTGGCTTCCTTCCAAGCTTCTGAATGTTTTTATTTAGGTATTTCCCTTCCTGCCCTGAGCCATGGCTGCAGCATAGCAGATGAGTGCCTGAGGTGGGGAGGATGCTGACTAGCTGTGAAGGAGTGACCCTGGACAGGACCTTGGAGTGGGGAAGTGGGGAGCAGCATGTGCCCCAAAGCTTGCACTGCAGAACTGCAAAGCGGAACAAGCAATTAGCATTGAGAAAGGGATGAGAAGGAGAGGGGGGGAGATTAAGCTGCTTTTTTTTCAGTGCATTAGCTGGACGGTTGTTCCAGCAAATGAGTAGTAGGTAGGTGAAATATCAGATATCTATGCAGAGACATGAGAATGAACAGAAAAAAATGCAGGGAGATTCATTTTCTCACTGACTTTGATTGCCACTGTGTATTAGCACTGGATGATATTTTCATCCATTTCAGTTCTCAGAAGATCTTGAACAGATACAGGGAGACTTCACTTCTGCATCCTTTCTTATCTTTATTGTAAAATGGTACTCATTTCCCTGTGCTTCCCCCTATTCTAATATGCTCTTATTGAACGAGTCTTGTTCAGGTCTCCTAGCTAGGGAAGGGAGCAGTGCAGCCAAGAGGCCCAGTCTCAGCAACGCTCCAGAAAAGTTTTTTGGATGAGATCTCACTTGGTGAGCACCTCATGGCACTTGCTGGAAGCCAGCGGAAGCAGCTGGGTGGTTGCTCCAGTACCCAAGAGCAGAGATCAGCACTCAGGAGTGTAGATTCTCTGCAAGATGCGCCTGTCTTTAGTGACAGCAAAGGCATGGTGCTGCATCTTGTAACCAGAGGCCCTTTACCATTCATTTCAGGGCAGCCACTCAGCCCAGGAAATACACAGGGACAGCTGGGCTCAGAAACCAGGACTGGACGCCTGGCCTAACGTGAAGGTGTTATGAAGGTGTTGTGTGCAGAGATCTCAGTCAGAAGCAGAGTTTGGCCAACAGCAATGGAGAATTTCTTTAGTCAGAGAGATTCCCAAGATTATGCATTCAAAAAAGTCCATCGTTGCAGCAACCAGAGGCCACATGTCTGTTCATGCTACACCAGATGAAGATACACGCAGTGAGCAAGAGCCTTGGCCCAAAGATGAGAGAGGCAAAAAAAGCCCCTCAGAGATTTGGTACTGGGGCAGACACATCAGTAACGTGAATGAGGAAAGATCATGATGCTATGATGTGGCAGCCCGTGTGCTGCATTCGTGGGACACAAGCACAGTGTCGAGAGGCACTGATGGCAATGCTCATGTCCCCTGGCCCCCAGATAAGTGCTCCAGGGAGACAGGGTCGGCCAGAATCAGGACCAGAGCTCAGGGTTTGTGGGGCACAGGCTGCTGAGCACCACTCTAACCTTTGATTCTTACTGCCTACAAGGGACTTGGATGGACATTTCCAGCCTCTCTCCTGTCAGCGTTAGCTAGCACATGCTTGTAGCTGTACATGCTTCACGTGTGGGTGCAGTTCCTTTGCACACACACCTCACAAAGGACATAATGGCTTTCTCTTGCCCTGCCACACACTCCCAGCCCCCCCCCAGTGCTTTCACACCCACAGACACTTTTCTAGAGAAAACCTCATCCAAGGCCTCCTGAGAGCCTGTATGCACCTCGCTTTTTCCTCGGCTGAAAATAAATCCGCAGCGTTTGGAGCGTTTCCTCCCCACTCCATGTGATTCTGATTTCACTAATTAAAGTTAATCTGATAAAGGAAGGAACTGCGGAGAAGAATAAGAGCAAAAAGGCAGGCGAGCAAGGGTCACCCGGCACACCACAGAGAGAGGGCTTTGTGGCCGGGGAGCTGTGCTGCTGCAGGGCATGAAGGGAAGCAGCAGATTGAGCCGCTTCATCTGTTTGGCCCATGGGCTGGGACTGAACCGCCAGCCACCCTGGCTGCCCATCCTGACCTCCTCGCTGCCCTGCAGCAGAACCAACACTTGCAAGGTGGGATCTAATGAAAGGCATCAGGGAACAGAAGGAGCGCTTCTGCCTCCTGATCATATTTATCCAGAACAAAACATGATGTAGGCTGGCTCGGGGGATGAGTAATGGATAACAGAGCAGCTTCTCATCTCCAGGCCTCTAGTCCCACCGGTGCCTGGAGGGCAGCGCTGCTTGAAATTCATTGCCACCTGATGGTGGTTGAAGCATTTATGTAGGAAACAAATGCTTGGATTTCAGGATAAAATGTCCCCTCTGTGGACAAAATGGTTCCTGGGGTAAGGGAGCAGAGAGTGGGAGCAGTGTGTGGTGATTAGTATCCAAGAGAGAGCAAAACTGCAGTTCACAGCTTTGCTGTGCATAGAGCTACTTCCTTCCAACTCCCCTGGCAACACTGCTGGGTGCAAAAAGCACGTTGGCACCTAATTAGCCAGTTCAATGTGAAAGACACCTGAGAAGGTGTCATGTCTCTACCACTCAGAGCAGACAGGGCCACAACATTCAACTTCATTGTTCAATAGGTGGCAGCTACCTTCTCCAAAGAGCATCCCCAGATCCTTGTGTCCAGCAGATTTACGGCACAGGAAATCTTCAGAGAGAACTGGCTGCTCGAGCCACACACGTGCATGCATGGAATATCAGAGACTGGTAACTGGAAAGCTAAGAAATGAGGTGAACTCACCTTATTTTTTTAAATTATCTTGGTGTTTAGGTGCTGGAATTAATTTGGCTAAGCACAATGCAGTAAATCAATCTAAAGGCACCAGGGATTAACTTTATCCAGCTTCTGTCTGGGCAGCAAGCAGCCATAGGTAAGGTAGAGCAGGGAGCAGGATGGCCTCGTGCTCCAAACATGCCAGCAGGGATGTTTGCAGAACCCCTCTGCTGAGGCACGGTGTTCACATGCAGCTAGAGATTTACCACTTCTCTGCTTTCTTTAAATGGCTGGTACATGCATCGATTTCGACAGCACCCCTGCCCCTCCTCTGCAAACTCCATTCATCGTTAACTTGTTTAAATTAAACACAAGCACGGACAGGATCAGCAAGCAGCCGTCTGTTTTATTAGTGCTTCTACTTCAAATGTCAGTCTTAGTCCCTCCTTGCTGGGCTCTGATCTCTCATGACAATTTGATTAACTTTACATTTCCTTTTATTGTTGGAGAAACATTTGGAAAATCTTAACATATCTTACGGGCTGGTTCTGAGACCAAGATGGTGATTACGTCCATGCTTAGCATCATCCATCAAAATCAAAAAACTGACAGTCAGACCACCTGAAAAATGTGTCATTCTCAAGAAGTTCATGGGCTATAAAACGTTTCCTACTTGTGAATAATCACAGGACACCCCTTTTTCTACATACAGCAATGCTTTCATTAGGAACTGCTTAAACATCTTCATTAGAAGGAAACAGTTTCTACTTTCTACCAGTCTGCTCAGATAAGAGCACCTTCTCAGCTCCCACCAGCTAGAAACTGGTATCTGGGTTTTTCCAAGAGCCACATTCCTGTGGTGACCCCTTGACAGGAACATACCATTAATGAGGGACTGCCAGAACATGTCAGATCCCAGGGAAAAGGATGCTCTATTTCCCTTTGACAGAACAGCTCAGAACTTTTCCCCCTTTCCTCATGCTCAAGCTAACCTAATACTGTCTCAAGCCTCTGGCATATACTCATAGCTACATTTCTGCTGACCTCTGAGCTTCTGGATCTTGGCTCAGCCCCAGCGTGTCAAAGCACCAGTGGAAAAGACTGGAAGTTAGCCTGGTTTTGTCTTTGTGCTTCAAGACCAGGATCAGAAATAGAAGTGGTAAGAACCTCATGGAAAAAGCCTGGTGTCCTGGTGTTTTTGACAGACTTAATTACATGTAGATGTTTAAATTATTTCCCTGGCATAATTTTAATTGATTTGAAGGTGTAGATACTTTGTCATTCTGAAAAGCCACTTGCCTCTAGCTCTGACGGCATTAAGATGACTTCTTCAGGAAATACTCAGATATCACAGTTCAGCTGATACCACTAAGCCATGATAACTCTATCCCATGCCTGAGGCACCCATTCACCTGTTCAGTGAAAGCCAAAATTAATGCTAACATGTTATGGTTATCCAACAACATGGTTAGGAGACTCAGTTTCAGGTCCTAGTCCATGACAGAAACTCCCAGGGTCTCAAGCAGTACAAAGTGCATTTGAGGGTCTCATGAAAGCTTCTGTAAAAAGTTAAGCCTCATGTCAAACTTTGGGATATACAGGCCACATAGTATACCAATCCCCCTTGCTTCTTGTGTGATTTACAGCTGCTGTTGAACACCACAAGTAATTAATGATGGCACCACGATCCCCCTAATAGATGTTTATAATAATTCTCTTATATTCCTGTCATTTGCAGCCCCTTGTGAAGTCCTGCTGCAATTCTCAGATATTTCTGATCTTTCTCTCCTGAGAAAAGCTACCATTTCAGGCTCTGGAAATGAGCAGTACTATTCCCACTCAGGCTACAGAAGGAGGGTGGTCAGCACTTCAAATAATAGAGGCTTTCCTTAATGAAATCTCATTTTAATCTACCCAAGAGCCCCAGAACAACAACAAGCAAACTTGCCCCCCATTCTCAGGCAAAGTACTGCTTATATCTTCTGAGAAATGTCAGGCTTTTCTAGTAAAGAAGAGAAAGGGGAGAAGAAGAAAAAGTAGAAGAGAATTACAAGTAGCTATAACCTAAGAGTTGCTAGAATTTATTATAAACAGACTGAGACTATTTTTAACACTTGTGCATCCCAAACTCCTGGAATAGAGAGGGGTCTAGACCCTTAAGAAGTACTTAGGTTCCTTATACTTTCAAGTATTTGTACTTTTACACTGCAACACAGTACTAAACCTCTCTTCCAGGCCTTCAAGAACAACAAAAACTATTTATGCCAGCTTGATACCACAGCCATGCTAGAGAAAAAGGAAAAGGCTTCCCTGAGCCAAGAAAGCATGTAATGAAAGCTGGAATCTGGCCCCATATCACCAGCTCTCCCTGCCTGAGTGGCCATAAACCACAGGCCTAATCCAGCATCTTGCTTTCAGTGCTATGGGTGCTGGAAAAAGTCCAGCCCCTACTGTCCCAGGGAAGTGATAAAACCCCATGTGCTAGTTAATGCACTGCCTCTTATAGGGCCGTGCAGCAGGTGACCAATTATCACTTGCAGTCTAGTTTAATGCTTTACAGGGCCTGAGAGCTGTTTCCAATTAGCCTCAGTATACTATGGAAATTAACTCATTTATGTCACCTTGGTTTGCAAGTGGGCTGTGAGGAACTGATGAAACAATTACAATTGAGTACAGGTGGCACCTCCCCTCTCCTCCTGCTCCTTGGCACTCCTTGCACTGGATCCAGGGGGGCTATATTTCATGGAAGAAAATATGGATGGAAAAACCAGCTTGATCCATAACCAGGACCTGAGGGAGGGTTGATCCATCCCCAGAGTCTCGTCTCCATGGCGTTTTTCCAGAGTGGTTCTCTGTGTCCCAAGAAACAGACTTCCAAGCACTTCCCTTTGGATTATTTACCAATCTCATGAGGCTCCTCAGCATTTGGCCTATAAAAGCTTCTCTTTATAAAAAGAACTGTGTCATATGTGTGTTTTATCTGTGAGCCTTGTTTAATGAATGCTTTCAGACATTATGAGCCCATTCAGAGCCTGTTGCAAAGCCAGCATCATTCCATCAAGCTCACTGCGGTGTCATTGCTGCTAGGCATTTTCTCTTAAAAGGATGTTCTGAAAGCTGATGTTGGGCCTAAAATTAGGCTAAACACTTGCAGGGATCCTTCCGTGATCTCCTAATACAACTTCAGTGCCTATGAATGGTGTGCATATCAAAGGAAGTATGATCTCATGGACAAAGACCAAGAGGATTGAGGAGCTCTCAATTGTGTTCTGAGCTTTGCTATAAAAAGTCCTGTGTCATTTTGAGCAAATCACCTCATCTCTCTGTGCTTCAGTTTTCTCCCTTCAGAGACTGCAGTAATCATCTCTTGGTGAGATTATGGAGATAAACATACTGTAAATGTAAAGCGATTCTTGGGTAATAGTCATGAAGAGAAGCATTTAACTTCAATGTTTAAGAGATCTCTTGCTTTGCTGGCTTGATCTTGAGCTTGGTGAACTATGCTTACATGACCTCCTTATAGCACCTTACTCTTGATGAAAGGAGATGAGCTATAAGCTGAGTGTGATGGTGTGTCCATCTGAAATTATCTGTAAAACAACTGATTAAATTTTAAGGATAGTGTGTCTGTGTGTTGTATTTGGACCAAATATAAATTAAAAAGCCAAATTCAGCCCTATTATGAGAGGATCCAGTTCTATTGATGACCTCCTTATAAAATGACTGAAGAAGAGACTTTGAGTTGTTTGAGAAAAAAAGTAGAATAGAATAAAATTGTAACTGAAAATTCACATCCAAAATGCACTCCACAAAACAATTATCAGGTGCTGAGTGACAGCTTGCTCAGCCAGAGGAAAGATGGGTCAGAAACACAATATCCTCCAGGGAAACACACTTCAGTTCATCAAAATGTGAACTACAGATCAGGTCATTATTTCCAGCAGCTAATGAAAGTTAATTACACTGAAGTTAGGAGTTTGTTGTAGCAGTGGACATCAGTGCTGCGTTGTATTAACATAGCAGGAGACATTGCCTGCCCTGGAGAGGTGTCCAATAGCTAGTAGTTGGTGTAGTTTGGAGAGCATGGCCATTGAGTAACTTGCTTAAGACCATATACTAAATTTTTAGGACAGGTGGGAGCTTTGAACCCCAGGATTCTGCTTCTGTGTCCTGTACTCTGAACATAATGTTATCACCGTGTGTAAGGGTTATTGCGGGGTCTGGGCTGCAGGCAGATGGCCAGAGATTTAACCTGAATTCCCAAGAACTCTTACCATTTGACCGCGGTTTTTTGGTTTTTTTTTCCCCACATGAGTAACTCATAGCTGCAGAGAGCTCAGTTCATCTAGGTTTTCACACTCGCAGGAACCAAAATGTCACAGCAGCATCATGGAAGGCGTGCGCCCATCACTGCAGCAATTGAATTAGCTGCAGTAATGACAGGCGGGGGCTTTTGAAAAACCCGGACCAGTGGGAGAGATTTCAGCAGCGAAGGGCCAGACCCCAGGGGTGGCTCTGCACCGGGGAGTGGCTGTGCGCCTGGGGAGGGGAGCTTCCCAGAACTGGAAATGTCAAACTGCTTCCTAAGGAGAGTCAGGCCTGGGCCCAAACCCAAAATGTCAGGCCAAATCTGAACTGCCCCAAATTTGGATCCGTGGCTTGGGACCATTTCTGGTTTATATTTAAAAAGCTAATTGTCTCTTGCCATGGGTAGCTAAGTATCACAAGAACGGACATGGAAGCAGCAGATTGAAATCTGTCAGGATCCCATTTTGCAGTAGTCAAAAACCCCCTTCTTTCCTGGATGCAGGGAACAAGCTTTGCCACATCTGCGAGCCAGGGAAAATCACTGGAAACTCTGGAATGAATAATTATACACAAATGTTTACAAAAAATAAATAAGAAGAATGTATGCATAAGTCAAGAATAACAAATGACATGTGGCCAAACCCCTGAATAGCTACTAAGGCCCGGGACTGGGATATGCAATTTTCACATCATTTGCAGCCTTAGGCAGCTAGAAAGGATGGTTAGGAGATATTAGTATACAACGGCTGCTCAGTACCTGGTATTTATAGTAAATTTCCAGTGGCCAAGGAAACAGATCACAAAAATCCAGCCTGGGAAAGGATGGAAAAAGGCCAGGATAGCCAGTTTTCTGGGTATTCCTGGCCAAGAGAGAGGACTTCGGCAATATGCATGCCTCCTTCAGGTCTGTGTATGCACAAACCCAGACTCCTGCTTTCGTTGCTGTCCCTGGCTTGCTTCACAGCCCTTCATTCGGTTCTCATTTCAGATACACCTTCTGTGTCTTTTTCTTCCAAGGACTGACAGGTCTCATCTCCCGGCAGATATTACCTCCTTTCATGCATTTGCTCCAAACCTACCTATGCATCCCTTCAGAACCTGCAGGACTTTTGCTTTGTTTTTTTATATTTTGCAGAAAGCACATAGAGCCTGAGCTCTGGATGCCCTGGCCAGCTTGGGTTCCTCAGGGTTCCCACCTACCTACAATATCACAGCCTTCTCTGGGGGCTTGCTTCTCTCATGCAGACCCTTGTGTTTGCCTGAAGCTAATCCTGAGCAAGAAAGAAGCACAAAACCTACATGTGAGCAGAAGATATCTCATTTCTTCCACCCCCAAAAAGAGACATAACAGGGAGGTCAGCTGCCTGGTGCTATCAATATCATCTTGCTTTGGAAGTGGCCTGTCCCCAGGAGAAGGAGTCCCTTGGTGGTTTGCTTTTCCCAAGGCTGAAGTCCTGGGTACCCAGCAGTGATCAGAGCAGGCTGGAAGCCCTACCATCTCTCAAGGAATGTGAGAAAAGCCATGCTTGCTCATCTTTTTGAGTTACAGGGTTGTGGTAACTCTGCAGGCCCCTGTTCGTGCTCAGTAGCACATAGCTGAGCTTCTGGAATAGGACAATATTCCTGAGCACCTCTTGGCTCCTTCCAGTAGATTACTGGGGACCAATTTACCATTTACTGGTCCTATGAAAAATAAAAGAGAGAGAGAAAAGCAATTTGGGAACTATCAAAGTGAGTAGCTGTAGCTTTTACGGAGCTGGTTTTATGAGAGATTGTTTCCAGGTGACTCTTGGCTGGTGCAAGGGTTCGCCTGACAGAGAGCAAGTCAGTCTGTGGAGGGGGCTTGAGGCTATCAGATGAAAGCAACAGCCCACCTTCCCCTTGTCCTGGGCAAGCACTGGTGCTCAGATGGAGCAGCTTGGTGAGAATCTCCTGGGTGATATGAAGCATTTACTTCCCTGCTTATAAAAAATATATTATACATGTATATAGAGATGGGCTGTTGACAGCAAATCAGAAAGGAAAGCAGAACCATATCTGCCTGGGAACTGAGCTGCAGAAGATGATGCATTAAGATGTTCATTGCAGGGATTTCCTCCTTGTTATTGCACAGTAACAGGGCTCACTGCACACATAATTTACAATATCTAGGTAGGAAAGCGTGCGGGATGTGGCAGCCACATAGTACTCTTCACCTCCTCCAAATCATAGCTGACTGCGAGAGGACAAAATTGCTACAAGCTGCATTGGAAAGTAAACAGAGCGGGTTTTAATTGCAATGTGACTGCGAGGCTGTTGGGCAAGAATTCAGTTTTAGCTGGAGATGGGCATGATCTACAGTGCGGCAGATCTTGACTGGATTCTCTCCAAAATTAAAGGTTATTTTGATCTGGGATTTTCAGCCAGGCCATTTGAAGACTTTTCTGACATTCAGACCCAGGGTGAGATGCAAACACCTTCCCTTTCCCACCTCTTCTGTTAACCAAGTTCAGCAGACATGCACACACACATATGCCCAAATCAAAAATCCACCCGGAGCAGCAAACCGCACTGCAACCCCCCCTCCATCACTGTAAGACTGTAGAATGTGATTGCCATCTCTGTGAAGTCTTGCCAAGCCACCAGTGCTAACAGGATTTCTCTGGTAACCACGCTGTGAAATGCACGAGCTGCTGGAACACCCACCCCAGCATGGTATCAGTGGTTGGGCTGAAATGATTGGGATCCAGTGTACATACTCAGGGCTGATGTTAGCGAGGCATGGGGGCTGGAAGACACCCATATTTCGTTCTGTTATTGTGACACATGGTTCAATGCATGCAAGGCTGGATGCTGCAGAGGAACAGGGGCTCACAGGGTTCCCCTCTCCCTCTCTCTGAGACAACCGAGCTCTAATGAAGGCACGGCGGCAAGGACCATCATTGCTCATCAGAAAAGTGCTTTGAGAAAGAATTTTGAAGTCATGCTTGTTCTGCAAGTTTGAAAAGTTTTATGGGCTTTTTCATTTTTGTGTATACACGTTTTAATTTTCTTATTTTCCATTCCATCCTTTTTTCTCTTCTTTATTCACCTCCCTCAAATCTCTTCTTTCTATTTAGGGAAAGGCAGAAGGTAGTTTTCAGAGCCAAAAAAGTGCAGAATTGCCAGCCAAAAAAGGAAAAAGTACAATATCCCTCTAAGCCCGTACCTCATGATTTCTCAGTTTTGTTCAAATAAAAACCAAAACAATAACCTGCTAGTACTAGAAGTAATCCTTAGCTTTCCAATAAAAGAAGCCCCTAAACTACACCATTTCCACCAAAAAGAAAAAAACCCCACCAAACCAAAAAACCCCTCAAGATGAGAGACCTTTTTTTAATGGAAGAAACCTCTAAAAATTTTCATCTGCCTCTAGGAATAATTATTGACTGCTGCTTTTGTCTGAAACCTGGACCTGGTTTTTAGTTTGGCAGCTTTAAAGCAGACAGCAGAACATACTGATCTACAATATGGGATGTATGAGACACAGTGGGCAGGATGTAACAGTCAGGTTTCCCAGTCCTGGGACTTAGAACTACCTGGATGATAAGGAACCTGCTAATTACTAGCAGTGGCAGGATGGTGCATCTTCTATCTGCTTCAGCAGATCCTGTGGGCATGGAAACATTCTATTTTCTGTGGGAGGAAGACCCAAAGGACAGGAAAAGAGGATGGAATAACATTTTTGTCCCAACAGAGGATGCTGAGGCCAGCTCAGCAGCTGCTCCTGCATTGCTCTCTGGGCTACAGTGCTGTCACATCATCATGGCTTGTTCCCCCCTGTGTTTATTATTTGGCATCTCTTGATGAACTCAACCTAGCCTGAGAAAGTCTCCTTTCACTATATTCCTAAATTTAAGAGGTAAGAACCTGTCGTCTTGGAAATCAGTAGGAGCATTCCCACTAACTTTCTTTGGGCTGAGATTCAGCATACAGCCCTAGATCTCAGTGCCTTTGAGAGTGTCTCCCGCTCTATGGGGAGGACTATATTGTCCCTTGCAGACACCTCCTGCCCACACAACGATCTCGTTAGGTGAAAACTCTCTTCTCTTGCTATTCTGGTTGTTTCCTGATATTACGTAATTTTGCAGTTTGTGCCAATACCAGGAGTCAAGTGGCCCTTTTATTTCTAATCCCTACAATACTCAGTTGTTTATCTTAACTTTTCTTTTTTTGTTTCCTGCTGATGCTTTTGGCTGCTCCTGTTGCAGCAGCACTTCATTGTCCTGTACATCAGCTGATAACGTGAGTGCATAAGCTCATTCGGGCAGGGTCCCAGCCACCTGGGATCAGTAAATTGCTGTATTTTTTTAGCACTATAGACAGGGCAAAAAAAGCACCAATTGTGCCTGGCTATTGAATCAGTATTGCTGCTGGGTTGGCATGGGAGAAGAATTCAGCATCATCTACTTTCACCTTTTGCTTCTTGCCTCTGCACCGTGCCTGCCAGGTTTTGCACTGTAGCAGGTCCAGGAACTTTATCTCACCCCCTGCAGACAAAGAGTTAACTCCCTCCCCGACTCTCCTGTAAGAGGAGGATTTAGAAGGGATTGCAGCATCATTCCTGAGACATACCCAGATGCTCAGTATTAACATAGGCAGCTCTGCGAAGATTGTTTCCTGCTACTCGTCGAATGGGAAGAATATTTGGATGAAGTAGTGGTTTGGGTATCACTTTGCAGGTCTGGAGTATAACTCAAGTGGAAAGAGATTTAGCTCCAATGGTTTGATGTAATTCAGAATACAGAAGAGCCCTCTGTTGCTAAGACAGTAGTTAGTTTTTGGTTAGCGTTTACTTCACTGGCAAAAGCCACAGCAAGCTGCACTCTCGTGCTTTTTTTGAGTGTGTATGTGTATGTATATGTGTGAGGCCAAAACCTCAATCTGAGCATCCTCAGCAAGCACTGAGATATGACTCAAGGCTGTGTATTTAGCTACAGTCTCTAATGAAAGGAAAAAAAGCAAGACAAGACCAAACTGGAAATAAACAAAACTCATTCTGAGCTGAGGCTAATTTAAAAAACAAAAACAAAACCAAACAAACACAAAACACAATGAACCTCCATTCTTTTCAGTATTTTTCTGTAAGCTTATTTTATGCCCTTTTCTCTGGCTGGGTCATGAAACTGAAGTCCTGTCCTGGCAGTTCAATGCAGTTCTCATGCCGTTGGCAGGTATTGTTTTGTTTGGGTCTCCAACACTGCTAAAGTTGTTTGGATCCAGCCCTGGTTTCATCTATGTTGAGAG
Source organism: Balearica regulorum gibbericeps (assembly GCF_011004875.1). NCBI lineage: Eukaryota > Metazoa > Chordata > Aves > Gruiformes > Gruidae > Balearica > Balearica regulorum. The sequence continues at coordinate 45,648,389 of NC_046188.1, read as the reverse complement.
CAAAAGGAACATCGACAAAACAAAAAGTGAAAAAAATAGCTTGCTTTAGTGTTTCTATTCTCCCTTTTATGATAAAGCTTTATTCTGAGCCTAAACTAAGCTGATGACATCCTTTAAAATTTTATTACAGACAAAAATCTATTCGTTAAAGTAGAGAAGGGGAATGGGTGACTTGTCTAACCTAGAAAGCCTCACTGACAAAATAGGGGATTTAGTTATCTCAAAACAAGAGGGAACCTAAACTACCTCCCAAGAGTACTCAGCGGCCAGAGAGAGAGGTTGATAAAGAACAAAATGCTTCAGAAACTGAAAAAATACAGTGCTGCCTGGCTGAATAGCAGCTATTGCTGCGAACATGTCTAAGAAGATCACTAAAGTTGAGATTTTCCAGAAAAATAAACCTTGCTTTCCCATTTGTTTAGAACCAAGTTTAATTTCAGAATGGTATTTGTTCCAACAATGCAATTTAATGCTGCAGCTTGAAGAAATCTGAAATATACTGGGGAAGATAGAAGAATAGACAGCTTGTTCCAGTACAAAAACCTGCAGCCCTTGATAAATAACAGAGCATGATCCCAAGCTGTCTCCTAGATTGTCTGAGCAGAAGGTATTTCCCCACAAACCTCCAAGGTTTGTTTTCTGTTTCCAATCATTGCGACTGCAGGCTCCTTGAGGCAGGGACTGCTCTTTGTCATCCTTAGCGCCTCGATGCACCACAGAACCACTACTTCTGCTCTCGCCCAGGTGACAAGGGAGGTCAATCATTTCAGTCCTAAAGTTATTTCTATTCCTTGCTATTTCTCTGTTGCATTATTGGCATCTATATATGTCTAAAGGAAAGAAATGTATGTTATAAGGAGAGGTAAGAAAGAGTCATCTGTCATGGTAAAACTGTCCATCTGCACAACCTCTGCCTGTTCTTTACATGTCTGAACTATTTCAAGTCCCAGGTTTTGGCTTTGTTCTGTTCCAGGGTTCCCCCTTGTTCAATCTTCAGTGAATTCACCTCAGGACCTGGGCAAATTAAAAGAACTTGTGCCAGATTCATCAATACCTTTTCAAAAACAAAACCAAAAAAACAACACCAGACGGTTGAGCTAAATATGTTTGACAGGCTGTGCTTTTCCTGCTGGGCTTTAAAGTCTAGCCAGTACTGACTATGCACAAAAATGGGGTGGTTCTCTCCCCACCCTTCCAAAATGATTTAAGCCAAAAGAAGGATGCCTGATTCCTAACTGATGCAAACTCCAGAAAAGTGCAAGGCCGATTTTGCTGTGTCACAGGCTGATCTTTCGCAGATGCTGAAAAGCTAGGAAGTGCAATTATGGGAAAATTGCACTAAGGCAAACAAGTACATGCCAAGTTCTGCCATTCTCCATTACCCACCTGAGCCCTTTGATTGTGGCAGACAACGCACCATCTGTATGTGCTTTGTCACAGGGGAAAAAAAAATAATCCCAGGAGCAGTGACTGAATGGGGGAGCAGGAGAAGAGGGAGAGACTCCCAGAAGGAGTGGGCACCCAAGAGCCACCGTAAAGCAGTGTCGGTGTCCAGGAGCCATGCTAGCGCAGGAGTCATGGTTAGCCGAGACCTTCTCCTTGGTGACCCTAGATAGGGTGATCTCAGTACTACCACTTGGTAGTTCCCATTGTGTTTGGCCACTGGGTGTTTCTCCAAATCTCTGAACTCTAGCCCTCCTGAGCGTGTGGTGTGAAGCTCTGTTCTCATAAGAACAAGCTTTCCGGGCACTCAGAGATGTCAGATACTTCCAGCTCCTGCGTGGGCCAGAAATAACTCACAATCCTTTTCTTAGGATATTCTGGCAATGCTGTTTCCTAACCCGGCTGGATCCCACTATTCCTGAGGTACCAAAACATAAAAAAGAAGAAAACAAATGAGCAAATAACACAGGAGGACAGGGAAACGAAAGTTTCCCACGTTCATGAAACCTCAGAACTAGCTCGGTTTTGTTTTCAGACAAACCCTGGGTTAAGAAGCTGTCCTTTTTTGAACCTAAATGATGAAGTAATTCTCTGTGGTGTACCCCACATTTCAGAGGCAGGATGGCTTGCAGGTCAGATCGCTGCTCTGTTCCTTGCCTTGCTACATATTTCCTGGGTGATCTTGTTCAAGCCATCCATTACCCACTGTTGCAGGTCCCCATTTTAGGAAGGAGTCTAATAGCATCCCCTCTCTTGACAGGTGTGTTGTGGGATAAACACCCCAAGAGGCTCCTACAGGACAGGCTGAACAGGGAGCTGAACAGATGAAGCAGTGAAATACCTGCTCTGGCCCCTGAAGAACCCACATCTATACTAGTGTGTTCCCAGGGGAGACTGCCCCCCTGGAAAATCACAGCGAAGCCACAGTGGGGGCAGAAAGACCACTGACTCCACAAGGTTACACCGAGGGGTGGCTGCAGCATTGCAAAGGGGTCATCTGCAGGGAAACCTGCTCTTGAGGCTACTCCCACTCCAAAGGAATAAAAACAGAGGTAGGCTTGTCTCCTTTCAAAGCATGCGTACCTGAATTACAGTTACAATGTTTTGTTTATGTTGTCGATTTTGTCAGCACGTTATCGCTGCAACGTTTTTCATTTATCAAAGTCTGAGTATCCCAGAAGGGAAAACTGAGGACCAGGGAACAGGTTTTTATCATTATTACTGGTTTTATTAGTGGTATTTGTAGTAAGGCTCTCAATAAAAAACTGAAGAAAATTACTAATGATTTGGTGAAAAATTCCCTAAAACCGGGAGAGGGCATTTCACGGCCGGCACAGCACCCTCCCTCCGTTGTGCTGAGCAACCACCGCGTAACATTAAGAATTTTCAGTGCAAAAACCCGTCCGGAGAGAGGGCAGGTTGTCCTCCTCCCCTTCGCCCCGGGGGCTGTGGGGCGGGAGGAGCGCGGCGGCGGAGCGGCGCAGAGATCCCCGGCTCCCTCTGCCGGTGCCGGCCCGGCGGGGAACGCCGGCCCCGGGCCCGCCTCGCAGGAGCCGCAGTGCCCACCCATCGCTCCGATGCTGCCCTTCCCTTCGCGATGTGATCCGTGTCGGAAGCATCTGCGAGGGGCCCACGTTGAGTGAGCAGCCCAAGCGCCGTCCCGGGCATCGTCCCGTTTGGGGCTGCCCCAGCGGCCTCTGCTTGCATCGGCTTCCTGCTGCAGGTGACTCCTGACCCTTCGGGTTAGCGGGAGCCCTGTGGGCAACGATGGCAACGGGGGCTGAGAAAACACGAGCTCTGCCTGACAGCACAAGCGATTTCTCTCTGGCTTCGTCTGTGTCCTTTCATGCTAGCGTTTCACAAATATTCTAGCAAATGCATTTGCTAGCAGGAATGTTGGCAGATCAGCAGCATTTAGAGAATACCCAGGGCTGGACCCAGCTGTGTTGTGAACTGAGGAGGTGCTGGGCTAGCAGAAGAAAGGCTGCGTGGCCATGTGTCATATGCCTCAAAACATTTGGGTGGTGCATGTGGAGCAGAGGGCAGGGCGGGAGACCGGTCCTCCCAGTCCCTGCACAAATCTACTCATCACATTGGCAGAAAGTGAATTCTGGATCCATAAGCACCAGAAATCACAAAGCAGAAACACCAGCATTGGAGACCTGTGCTCACCAAGTGGAGAAACAGGAGCTCCTTGAACACCAGTGTGGGACAGGAAACCGGTTAGGTGCAGCCTGGCACCACCACTCACGGAGGAGCCACAGGGGGGAAATGCTGTACCAAAGTACATCCCACAACAAATGTACGTGAAAGGCAAACTTGGGCACACAAGTAATTATTTTCTGATGAAAACCCTGGGAAAATGGACAATTTTGGGGTTAGTATTCCTGAGATGAGCACAGCAGTGCTTAAGGGTCATGGTATGGAGGAGGCCTCCCTGTGCTCTGCACTGCACTCACGCTGTCAGCTGGGTAGGGCTCTCGAACACACCTGAAATCCTCTCTGTAACTATGGCTTTATTCTGGGTCCGATCAGGACTTGGAGAATGGAATGAAATAAAAGCAGGAAACAAAACTCACATTAGTCCCCTTGTTTCAGAATGAGACTTTTACATTCAGCTGTTCCTTTGGGACAGTGCAGAAATCAAGGAAACAGAAAGCAGTTTGCAACCTTGGAGGAAACAAAAAAATCTATGATTACTGTATTTGCCTAGTAATCACCCTTTCATACCCCTCTACTCAAAACACAGGGCACAAAAACGGTTGGGTGGTAGAGGTGGCAGATTAGAAAAAAAGCAAGTGGGCAACTCATGGCAATGCTTTGAGGGTTTTTATTGCTTTGGGACCTGTAGAAACGATGCTGTCTGTCTCCCACCCCAAGGCAATCTTGTAATAGCTGCAAAGGCATGTGAAAAGTAGCTAATGAGGAGTCAGGGACTTCTGCATGTGTAATTGGAAGCTGGTGCAGATGAGCTCTTCGGAAGTATCCATCTTGTTATACACATGTCCAGAATGGTGCAGAGAGCTGAGCGCATCACACTTCAGGGTTGAATTGGTTTTGATGTCACGTGCTCAGGAGGCTTGACACAGCCTCCTAAAGAATGTATCTGGGTGGGTGCGTGGGTTTGGGTGAGGAATCATCAAGATGAATTCATAAAGGCTGTTGCTGGAAGCTGAAGATGTGCCTGAACAGCTCCAGACTCGGCTTTGGATGAAGATTGGGATTTTTGCTCTCTGGCTGACTGGCCTATGGCTACCTGAAGGCTGAAGGAACACATTAGGTCCTTACTTCCCCTTGAATTGCTTCAGGCTCATCTACTGGGCAGGATTGCTCCTAGTCAATAAAAATCTGTGGGTTTGCAGGACCAGCTGCAATGTGGTAGAAGAGGGAGCAAACCTTGTACACTGGAAGTGCTGAGGCACACTATCTTCCCTCTTCACTAGTTTTAGTAGTGCCCCTGGTGCTTTTCCAACCAGATCGGTTTCCAGACTGCAGGCGCCGTTCTCAGGCATCACAGGGCTATCCCAGCATCCGCAGCCCTTGGCACGCAGCCCTTGGCAGCTTGCTGGGGTGCCAGGCAGGGGGAGCGGGGAGAGAAGTGCAATGGGGCAGTTTGGCCTGGAGGCCCTGTTTGGGGACGTGGCCCGGTTACCAGTTTCTGATCATTGAATGCAGCCTCATAGAAAGTCGCAGTATAAACTTTTGCCATGGGTAACCTACTGTGCTCCTGCGCACTGTAAATGCCTCTTTTTAAGGGGAGGAGCACAATTTCTTGAGCTGAATTGAAACTGCATGGGGGTCTAGAAAAACAGACTGGCATTGTTTGAGCTGGGTCGTCTCAGATGTTATGGCAACCCTTTATGACCATGCGTAGTCGGCACAGCACTTGTGGAGTGGTGTTTCAAATGGCCCAGGAGGTGTTAGTCCAGTCTCAAAGTCAGCTACTGAAGGCAAAGCACCTATTCTTATGTCACATGGATTTTGTCTGAAGGTAGTTTTGTCTAGGAGAAGGGTAGGTCCTACCCTCCTCCACTGCAGGAAACCCTGGGCTGAGCATGGTGACTCAGTATATCACTAGAATAAGGGAGGTCTGGCCAAGAGGGAGAAAACTGCAGCTGTGATACACTTTGTTTCCAATCCAACATCCAGTCTGAGAAGTTGTTGATAATTTGAGGCTATATATTTTATTCTGAGTGAGAGAGCAGCAATTAGCAGACCAGGGAAGAACTGCCTTAGTAGTAGCTGAACTTCTCTGTTCTAACTTCAGACACCTACCCTGGAGGCATCTGAAACTCTTCTTGTAGTCAATGGGGGAAAAGAAGCACTTTGAGAGCACAATCTGTTTCACTGATTTTAGATGCCTGTCTCTGGATGAGATGGACCCTGGAAACATCCGTTTGTTTACAGTTAAGGACACCTTAGGGAGCACAGCCAGCTAGCACCAGCCTAAACATGAACATTGCAAAGGTCTAAAGCCAGGCAGGGGAATCAACCCTCGGCGTTTCACCTCCCGCACTTGGCTGGGCCATGCCCTGATCTCCTGCATGAGCTGCTCCCGGCACAGTGACAGCTGCCTGGGAAATAGGGCTCTAGCAGAGGATCTGTCACACCATAATCATAGGTGAGAAGCTGGGTTAAAAGGGAGGGAAATAGGAGAATAATGGAATAGCCATAAGGAATGGTGCTGGTTTAATGTTCCCTTTATTGGTTCCAAAAGAGTATGAGATAATGCTCTGATTTGCTACAGTGAAGGCTAAATAACATTGTGGTTTTTAATAGCTGTCTAGAAAGGGGATTCTTCCTCGGATGGGTGCAGGCAGCAGAATTTGTGCCTCTGAGCAGAGAAGCCATTTTCTTCTCCTTGCTATGCCCAGCCAGAGCTTGGGCATGCCATTGTACAAAAATATGAACCAGTGTGCAGGTCCTTGGTGGCTGGCTCCGATGGCTGCAGGGCTGTGCCAGTTTTCACCAAAGCAGGGAAATGACAGCTCCCTTGGCTGCCAGAGATCCCTCCAGCATCTCCTCTCTCCAAAGGTTTGCCTTTCCTCAATTCCACTCAGGTGTGGAGTATGTGACATTATGGGGCATTTCTGTGGCAAGTGGGGTAGTTTTCTGCCTCAGAAGAGGTTTTAGAGCAGGAATGATTGACATGGATACCCTGAATTCAGTTGCTGTTCATTTTGGCTGCTTAAATTGAATGTTTCTAGATACCCTGTAACTCTCATTTCTTCACCTGTGGATATCAGTGCTATCAGGAAAGCATTTGGATGCTAGAAATCAGGTACAAGACAGAAACTTTTATTGCCTCTGTCAAATTTCATTTCATGAATTTATGGATTATTTGGCAATATTTGAGTACTCAAACTGATTGAAATTTCTTTTATCTGCTAGGTGTTTACCTCTTTGAGGAATGCCTGCAGAGTGAGTAAAAACTCCCAGGTGTTAACCCGGACACCTGCTTGAGCCCCCACGCAGGGCAGCTGCAGTGCCCCCATTCCAGGCAGCTGCAGCATCACACCATGTGTGTTCCTGTGGGTGGGATTCCAGATGCCAACACTACCAAGTTACACTGGGAGCCTGGCAGGGTTTCTCTTGCGAGGGAAGAACAGGAGTTTTTAGAAGTTGAGGGTCTTTGAGAAAATGGAGAATTCTTATTTCAAGAGTGAGCACAGATGTATCATATGTGTACTGGTTAGTCATTTCAGTGCTGTTTGCTCTGACCTTACACCATTTTAGACCTGATCTGGCAGCATTTCAGCATCCTGAACTTAAAAGACATAAATACTCTTTCTGAAGTCCGTGGTTATTGCTAGGCTGTCCTCAGAGGGATGTTTCTACGCTAAGGAAGTGAACCTGAAAGCGCGTGGCTTTGGGCGTAGCCAGAGTGCAAGCAGTCTGGTGTGCCTGTGCTTGTCCAGGCAGACGAAAGCGTGGCATTACAAAGTGTGATCCAGCCTCAGTCATGCCAGGAGATGCATAGGTTGCCCCTCTGGACAGGAGGTGGGTAGATCACATGCTCTGCTCACCACTGCTCCCTTCACAGTCCATCAAAGGCTGGACAAGCATAGGCAATAGAACCACGCATGTTTAAGTGTGTTTTGGATGAAGAACTGCCTGCGATCAAGTCCTTTTGGATCAAGCTTGAGAGTGTTTGTTGAGCTGATTTGCATGCACCCCATAAACGTAGAAAATGAACCTCCACGACCAAAAGGCATTTTTGCCTGAAACCTGACTCTGAGTGAAAGGGAAGAGAAAAAAGTGAGCATATATGTAACTTCCTCCCTCTAGTCTAAAAATTGCACTGGCAAGCGTACAGTTGGCAAGAGACAGCAACGGATGTGACTATTTTTTGCATTCCTGTAAATTTAGTATGATTGGTCTAATTCAGGAGTTTACAAGCAGTTCCCTTGTTTGCATCAGATCTCAATATAGCACCTCATGCTTCTTTCCATTCCTGACTGCACTCCTTCAGTGCGTAGGCTATCTTCCTTCTTTCTCACTTTCCTCCAGCCATCCTGAAGTTGTTCGCCTGGCAAGTCAACATGAGGAAGATGTTTACTGTCTTTATAGCTGTTTTTCATGCAAGCTGGTATGTAGAAAGAATGAAGAGATCTGACCAAAGGAGTGACCAACGTACAACTCCATGGAGCACCAGTAAATGCATCATGAACTGCTGGCTCCGCCCAGTCTCACCTGGTTCAGTTCTGAAGTCACCAGGCTCCTGCTAAGTGCACCTGAAAGACCCATCAGTGCTGACACCGCCGTGCTTGGACACATCCAGCCATCTTCAGGGCTGGCACTGGGTCACACTGCATCAACTTGAAATGTGTGTGGTGCTTGGCACCTAACAGTATTGACAGTCAATTGGCCCTCTCTCTTCTGCCGAAATATCTGCAGGCCTAACTCTTGTCATTCTCTAGTTCTAACAAAGCAAGCAGAAAATACTCCCTTTCCCTTCTTTCTGATGCTGCTGGAGGTTTCAGGGCTAAGTTTCTGCTGCCTTCAGTCTTTCTTAAAAGAGGCTGGGTGTATGGAGGGCACGTTGTGTACTGAAAACTGGAGGTAGTGATAGTTTCATCTTCTCCCAGGACTTTGAGAGACTTTGGAGCTGGGCCCACATCTGGACATTCCAGTTTTCCGTAAAGTGCTGAGCATCAGATAGACATAGCTGCAAACCTGTGGGGAAATACAGCTTTGGATTCAGTTCTGGGCCAGAGTATGCAGGACATGGGCTTGTCTCAGTCCCAGATAGGTGCTTCCACTGTTTGCAGTTCCCTGTGAGCCACATGCAGTGAAACTCCTGCTTTCCCCCCTGCAGTGCCTGCTCTGTCTCTGGGCTTCCATGCAAAATTTGTCTCTAGTGAATCAGTTACAGGAGCTTGGGAAGGTTTTTGTAGCCAGATAATATGGTGAAATTGGCACAGATTGCAGGGAGAAGAAGCAGCCAAGAAAACCTGTAGATGGGACTTCAAGCGGGATACTAAATCAAATGAGTGAATTTATTTATGAAGGAAAGCATCACAATCATCATGGTATGTAAAACAGGCTTCAATTCTGAAGTTGTTGTAAAGGAAAGGGACGTTTGCAACTCTCAGTACAGAAAGGAAAGGGGCGGGAACTCCGTGTCATGGTTTGGATTTGAAGGCTCAGTCTAAATCTATTCATAACAGATATAAACTTTCTGAGGTTGAAACATCATTGTATTCCTGGGAGATGACAGGCTGCAGCCTCTTTCTTTACTTTCCATGTGCTTCTTAGGGCTTCCTAGAATGTGTTTTGTTATCCCTTGAGTGTGCTCTTGCCCTGCATTTATCAACATCATTGCAACCTTGAAGTTGCTACAGTTATCTTTGGTGGCACGTATAGACAGGAGCCAGAACTGCTGTTTGCTCCTGCTAAGCCCGGAGACACGGCTGGTGCAGCGTGTGATGTCAGAGGCACAGGCACACGCGAAAATGAGCTGACCCCTGAAACTCAGCGGGGCTGAGATTGGGGTGGGGGAGAACAGGGCAGAGGCACCAAATTCCGCTGTTGCTGAATGTTCCCGAGCTCACAGAATTATGCTGGTGTCAGTACTAATTAAGCTTTTTCAAGGCCAGTTTGAGCTTTGATTACCAGCTGACAGGTACGTACAATCCCCCTTCTGGGATCTGTAGCTCCCTGCAAATCATCAAACTGTCTTCAGTCAGCTTTGGACCAGAGGAGTTTTGCCAGAGACATCCTGCATCTGTTGCATCATATACAGTACATTAAAACCATCTTTATTGCTCTTTATAAAGAAACCACAGTTGTTAGAGAGTCCTGAATGCTCAGCCCTCATGTATCTTCTTGCCTGTGTAGTTATTTGCCCGTGTTACCCCCTGTTGCTTTGAGACATGGTAGTACATAAGGCAGCTAATCATTTAAAGCTATATTCATCCTTCCTCTTGGAAAGCAATAGTGGCAGATACATAATGACACACTGGATCCAGAGGGGGGTTGATTCAGGCCCATCTGTAATTTATCCAGTGGGAAATGCAGGGAGAATGTCTTTGTTCATTTGTCTTATTCAAACATGCCTATCTCAGCCTCTTGATGTCTGTGCGGTGATCGGGGAGGGAGGAGGGAGAAGAAATTAGAGAGGAACAAATTGATGACAGCCATCACGGAAGAGATGGAGTCCCCGTCAGTGCCCGACAGAGAGCTGCAGAGCCTGTCTCCTCGGAGAAGGGCCACAAGCTGAGGGCTCGCTGGGGACGTGGGTGGCTTGTGTTTCACACCCCTGAGCGAGACGGGAGGGAAGCGTGCGGCACGTGCTGGGAGACACGGCTGCTCTTCTTGTACGCTTGCCAGGATGTTTTAAGTGAATGTAAAGGGAAGGTTTCAAACCAGGTAGTTTATAACCCCCTAAGATGGGTATCAGTAGATATTCTTGTCAGATGTTCATGTCAGTGGTGACTTTCTTTTTCTTAATCTAGGAGTTTTTAAAGACAAATATAGCTATGCTAGTTCTTAGGATTTGCCCTTATTCAGGCAGTAATATGGGATTAATTACACCTTGCAGCATTTTGAGACTCTGTCAGGAAATGTAGTTGAGACTGTGCCTCTTGTTCAGAGGAGCAAACTCAACGAAGGGAGTTGGTTTTTAGAAAGGCTGCAGAGAGTCAGTGTTCAATTTTGCAGGCTAGAGCAAGGTTGGGCTATTACCATTACACTAGCGTTCAGTGAGCAGCAAGATCACCTGTGGAGAGCAAGACTTTACCATGACTGGCTGCATTTGAAGCAGGAATCAGGACATGGCTGAGGGATCCCTGTCCCACCTGCTGTCAGCCTGCTGCCCCAGCGCCAGCCCAGGGCAGAGTGGCCGTGCCGAGCCCCAGCACAGCGATTCCCACTCCTGTGGCTCCCCGTCCCTTGCTTTGTTTTCAAAATTACGTTCAATGCTTTGGCTAATTTCATTGTCATTTGCAAAGTATATGAAATATTCCTAGATATACCAGGTGCCATGTTTAACATGCAGCTTCATGTTTCAATGCTACAAAAACAGCAGTTCCACATCGGCAGAAGATGATGCATTGACAGCTACGAATTGAAATGTTTCAGCATTTTATTCCAAGGGAAATTCATGAACACTGTCTTTTCACTTCCAGTCAGACTAACATCTCAGTTTTAAAAGTGAAAATTTCTCACAAAGTGGAATTTTAGCTTTCCATCATCCAGGGCTGCCAGAAGCATTTCGCAAGCCCATTTATTTATACAAGTTATGAAAGCAGAAAGGTCACTTCTCTGTGTATCTCTCAAGCTTTAACAAAAACAAAAAGGTGCCCAGACATCACTGGAAGAACCATAAAACTTTGATAGACAGGCAGTGTTTCACTCTTAAACCTGGTCTCATGCCAAACCTTAATGTGAAAGCATGAGAATGGCAAGAAGGAATGGCATTATTAGGTATTTCCTGCATGGTCTGAAATCTCAGCATCTCCCCAAACTATGAAAGCGAGCAGACCATTCTTACTGTCTGAGACAAATAAAATGTTGGAGGAAAATGAATAAAAAATGGCATCTTGCAAATCAGATTGTTGAAATTCTATCTATTCTTAAATTCATATTTTCAACATAGCAAAATCTTAAAATATTTTCTTATCTTGGCAGTTTCAATTAAACATAGCTTTTAATCAGAGTCCATTCCATTTATCTGAAACAGGAAAGAAACTAAGCTCAGATTTTAGCCATTTGGAAAGAGAAGAAAACATAAAAACATTTTTCCTGACCATATCTGGTGGGTAGGCAGAACAAAAGACAAAACGTTGCTTCCTTGAGCTCCTGCGGTCACACAAGTTTTTAGAAACAGTCTGCTCTGATACCACAGAAATATCCTTTATATTTCTTTTTTTAATTTGATCCATAACCATCATTTTAATTGATGCAAGTAGGAAGTGTGTTGCAGCAGCTTGATTGGGATGAGAGTAGGTTCAAAAGCTTTTCTGCACAACCAGAATTTCTTATTTCTATTGAGCCTCCCCCAGAAAGAGAATTTTCCTCTGTAAGTCTTTATATCAGTGAGGAGTCACTTTCCAAAGCCTGGACGCTGTGTTCCAGCACACAAGGTTCAGAGCCACATCTGAGCATCTCAAAAGACCAGCAGCATTTGCATACAGAGGGAGAAGAGATTCAAGGAGTGAGTTCATCTCCATTGCTGGTGGAGATCAGAGGCCTTAAGTCTTGTACGTCAGTTTTCACAAGCTTAATTTTACTGTCTTTCTTGCGGTTATTCCTGATTTACAACAATAGGAGATTAAAATGAGGCTCAGGGAGGATAGCTTCCTGCTGAAATCTGCAAAGAGACCAGATCTTGCATTATTTCACATCAGAGTAAACGATTCCTTTGGACAAAAGAAACCCATGAAAGAGATAAATATCCATCCAAATGCTAAGACAGATGGGTTCCTTCAGAGCTTCCTTACTAATCAAATACATCAGTGCCCCCTTCAGTAATGTGACAGGCGATTTAATGTGGAATATATTTCATGGGGATTGGGGGAGAGGGTCCAGGACCAGCCCCCCGCGGATGGGGATGTCCATCCTGATGACCTGGAAGGCTGCTCCATGCCGATATTCTGTGCCAGGAGTTTTCCTTCCTCCCCATCATGTCCTGCCACAGCTGTACAGACAGACCGGGAGAGTGCAAGCAGCCGCTGCAGAGAGACCAAGTTAGCAGGAGAGAAAAGTTGTCAGGAGGCAGACATTTGCGGTTAAGACACAGGGAGGCTGGAAAGCTGGTACGTGCCATTTGCAGAGAAGCTTTATTTCTGAGAACAAATAGAAAAAAGGCATTTCAGGCCTTTGCAGAAAAAGCCAGAACAAGTGAACAGACCTTGGCAGTACAGTTCCCCCCCAGAACTGAACAATGGAAAGTAACAGAAGCCTCAGGGCATTATTAAGAATTAAAAATAACAGCTAGCAGAGCCAAACCTGGCACTTTCCTGGCACTTGGCATATGCAGCTCTGCAGGAGCCGGAGGTGCAGCGCTGCCTTGCAGACCTCCATGGGGCCCTGGGGCTGGTCAGGGCCCACCGCTGTGGAGGTGAGCCGTGGGAGGTGAGAGACATGGGACAGAAATTGTGTCAGCAAGTACAAGCCTGGGATAATAATTCATACTGATGGGCAAGAAGTGCGTTTCCCATCCTGTGCTTCCAAGATTTTTCTTCTGTTTCTCGTCAGGAAGGATTAGGGCTTGTTCGAGGCTTTTCAGTGAAAAACAATGCAAACGCAACTACCCATTCAATAAGTTCTGGACCAAGGTGGGAACTGCTTAGACCTAGTGTAAGCAAGGGGTTTGAGTCTGGATCACCTATGGCCCCAGAGAAGGCCTTACCTGCTGGCTGTCCTCAAGAAGGGGCACCTACCTTGATTTTGACCTTCTGAGGCATGAGAAACTCTTCCTGATTAAGCTTTTACCAAATCCTTCAGAAGGTTTAGCATACAGTGAATACATTTTTTCCTGGCAGAAAAAGCTTATGCAAGAAAATTCCTGCCCAACTATCATGACCTGATGAACTGCTAGAGCTGTCTAGAGTGGATGTTGACTCTGAAGGTGCTCATCCACACTGCCCCCCACATTCCCACACCACCGCCAGGTTGCCAGGGTCTATTTGCCCCCTGAAAAATCCATCAGACACCAATGAGGTCGTCTTCTGCATCTCCATAGCATCTTCTGCACCTTCGAGCTCTCTAACAGCTTTACCATGGTCCTCATTGCCTTCAGCCCTTGGAGTTTGGTACTTGTGGTCAAAAATACCCTGCCTCCTCCATCCTGCCACTGGAGCACATCCCACTTGGGTTCTCCTGCTGCCATCCCCCAGCACTGGGTGCTGCCTGCCAGCCCCTCTGCGCCCCCCCGGGACGCCTCCGCGAGCACCCAGTTGCCCAACAAAAGGGGCCGTCGTGTGACAGGCACTGAGATGCTTCAGCTGACAGACTGACTGTCATCTGGATCTACTTTGTTCAGGAAAACCACTTAGTTTACAAATATTTGTATTTAAATGCTTCTCTGCCCACTTAATTCAAGCCTGTGCTGCAGAAAAAAAAGGAAAGCTTCCTTAGAGAAAAGCAAAACACAAAGCCGAGGCGGAGGGAACTGCTCGTTCGCTAATGCCACATTTTCCACAATGGAAATAATTGTCTCTCTTCATGTTTGACAGTAATCTGCAGTCCCAAAATAAACAGGGCTCCTCTTAATTTTGCTTCAGGGTGTTTCCCATCTGTCAAAGGGGAGCAGGAGATTGCAGCCAGCTATGGCAGAGGTGCAGCGTGCTCAGCTTTGTGCTCCTCACTCTCACCTCAAAGGATTCCAGCAGCAAAGGGTTAAAATCTTTTGTTGGCCATCAGGGTAGACACAGGGGTACCTGTTGCTCCCTCATTAGTCAGCAGAAAGCCAGGACTGGCAAGGGAAGAAATAGGCTTGTCAGAATTGGTGTAATGGATTGCCTGTATATGAGTCTCAGAGCCAGAAGGAAAGGGAGTGTTTCACACCAGAACTCAGACACATGCGTGGCATCTCGGAGAACCAAGGTATGCAAAGCAAAATTGTCCAAGGTTCACCAATTCTATGCCTAATTTTGTCTCCTTTACTGATACTTATTTGCAGAAACAGCAAATTCACGCCAGTATTTTGAGGGAACTATTTTTGTGCAAGCTGAAATCAGAATTCCATATTTAATAAAATATCTGCACCTGGAATACTTCATACAGAGACTAGTGCTGGGAAAATCCTGAAGAAATGCTGAGTGCCTCTGAGCAATGAGTTACTGAGCAGGTCCGGTACAACCTGGCAGTCAACACAGTTGGCTGTGTGGGATAACCCACCCCTTCTTCTGCAGGACAGGCTGAGAGGAGTTCTGGGAGCTGACTGAAGGGTTGAAAAAGAGTATACCTTGCTTACTAGTTGATTTTACTTCCATAAACATGAATGCAATTTTTCTAACTCTTGTCCAAATTTAAGTATTATATCACTGTGGGCGCAATGCAAAGGACGACAGAAGCAGCATGAGATGAAGTATTGCTTTCTGCTTACAGCAGAGGCCCAAGCCTTGGGACAGATGATCATCCTACCTTCAGTAGGAAAACATGTTTGGGCATCACGTAACCCGAAGAATCTCCCCAGCACGCAAACTGCAACTTGTCTCTCTCTCAAGTTGTGGCTGCGTATTAGAAAGGAGAAAAACCAGTAAGCTTGGGATAGAAGCAAGGTCCTCTGAAAGAGCAATATAGGCTGTAACGCAACGTAATCTACACATACAAAGACTGTGTGGTGCTTCAACATAGTGGCTGACCGAAGGTTCAGCTACCCTGCCACCCTCTGATACCTGCATAGCAGGTGCCTAGGAAAGGGTGAACAAGGCAGATTTTAAGCACATATTCCCAGACTTCCAGCAATTTAATATCATTGTGTTTAACAGCTGTAGATGATTTTTTTCCCCTCAATTTACCCTTCTAGTAAGTACATTATTTACATCCAGACATCCTGTGACAAGGAATTCCATGGCTTAACTCTAGGCTGGATGAAGAAGTATCTCTTGGTGTTTCAAGTCTGCCACTAGCTGGTTTTGTCTAAGTCTCTTCCATTCCAGGAGTAGAAGATTTGGTGACTAACCCAGGCCAACTATTATTGTGTAAGCCCTTGTCCTGTGTTTCCTCAGGCTTCTCTTTACAGGCAATGGAGGATACAACATTTCATAGCTGGGTCTGTAGCTGACTCATCTGATGGGAAGCCACGGGACCCTAACTTAGTACGTGCACACACCTTTCTGGCCTACATGCACTCTAATTTTGTTTCTTCTCATTGTTTGTTTTCTCATTCTGAATTAAAAGTATTTTGAACAGAAAGTAAATGATTGCACTTTCTATGATGTGAAGAATAATAAGTTAATAAGTTACCATCTCTTTCTCTGTTTGGCTTTTTTTTTTTGGAGGTTGGTGACAAGATTGGTTTGGTGAAAGAACTGTAACTCCATGTAATGGTACTTCTCTCCTCAAGATGAACCAGTTCTAAGACTGAAGACTGATATTTGCCTGTGGTCAAAGCTTGGCTTTTACCAGACAAGCTGTCAGGGGATACACAGCAGGCAGAAGGAAATAATCATGTTGTCCCAAAGGGATCCTTAACACATGGAGGCTCAGACAAGGAGATCAGGTTTTGGGAATAATGACTGGAAGAATGCTGGCAGGGAAGGGGATGCAGACATCTGCACCATGTGGCTGACAGACCAGAGACAATTCAGGTCCAGAAAAGAGCAAAAATTTCACTATAAAGCTTAAAATAAAATCTGTGAAGGAAGGGAAAGGATTCCACTGTCAGGCTCTCTGGGGATCTTTACAAGTGAGCACTCAAGACCGTTCCAGATTTTGAGCTGCTCTTTGATATCTGGTGTAAAACTAAAGCCACCCAACTCTTTCAGAAAGCATTAGGAAAAGAGGTCCAAAGAGCTGGCATCTATTTCCCAAATGCATCAGGACTGTGTCAACTGGAAAGCAACCTTGTGCCTTCTGAGAAGAGGAAACCTCCTGTAAGAGTCTGGTTTTGTGACAGTCTTGCACCATTGGACTCAAACTTCTGGGGAGAGGTAGGAGCAGCCTGCAGCTATGGAGGGGCCTTGTAATATCAGCAAAAGTCAGAGAAAATGGTTAGCTTCCTGAAGGCTCAGTGCTTCCTTTCTTCTACAAAAAGAAGAAATCACCAAAGACAAAAAGGATCTTCAGCTCAAACAAGGGAGACCTGCAGATAAGCAACATCCCAGAGATCTGCTGGAGGGTGCACATTTTTGAATCCAGCCAGGAAACTGGTAATTTTGTGCCACTTTTGATTCCCTCCTTCTCTGTGGGCTTCAGAAGTGCTGGACTGTGAAATGCTACGGATGGGTATCACCACAGGATGAGATGCTCAGCAGTAAGGGGGAAGCCCAGAGGAGCCTTGTAGCTTCAGACACAATTTCTTCCTAAAAAGTTTGTCTCAATTCAGAGTCCAAGTTAGAAAAAGGAGGTGGGCAAGAAACAGAAAATGAATAAGATAAGGATTCTGGATCACAATTTACCCATCCTTAGGGACAGCTGTTAGTTAACACTAGTGATGACCTCAGTGTTGTAATAAATACTGAAGCAGCTTCCTGCAGGGGGAACAGACTGCCTGCAGTTATGACAGGAGCCTTAATAGTGCCATCACAGAGCTGCAATTACAGCCGATCTGAAAACATGGGAGCTTTTTCACACTAAAAACGTAAATATTTAATCTGAACTATTTGTTACATTGAAAATGTTTATCTTTTTCTGTTTTATGTATATGTCATTGACTTACCTAATGGGAGCTGCAGTGACAGTTCTTCTTGCCCACGCTCAACTCTACAGATGAGATGCTGGGATAAGACTACAGATCCCATGATGCCCATATAGCAATATGTGATGGTGAGTAACTGAAAACATTGGATCTTAAAAGTGAAGAGTGACTTATGATAGCTGGTTAAAGTTTCTATTGCGCTTCTTTTTTTGAGACAAAATACCTTATTTTTGGCTGAAAACACTAAACTTCATTTTTTCAGGCATTTTCCTTTCTAAAGGAAGTTTGAAAGTGTCCAGAAAAGCACAGGCAATATTTTTAAGGACAGCTAGTATTTGTTAGGAAATAAATTAATATAAGGAAGAAAGGAATGCTTACAAACACAGAAGCCCTTATGCAGGCAAGCACACATTTTCTGCACCAAAAAAAAAAAAAAAAATCCCAATTTGAGCAATGTTATATTTTGGCAATTGTAATTATAATGGCCTGCAGCCTTTGACTTTCCCTTCATGGAGCCTTCGCTGTTAATGCAGAACTGATTTAGGGACTGGAGTCCCTAACAGCAGCTGTTTTTATTAAGTCTTGTTTCCAGCAGTAAGAAAATGAGGCAAATGACCAGGTAGCCCAAGACACGCAGGAAGCAGCCCCTCAATCCATGGCTAGAGCATGGAGAACGGTAACTCAGGTCAGCTTATGGGGGAACAGGAATATAGATAATGTCTTGGTTTCCCAAAGTCAAATGGATGCAGGCGACCTGGGCTTCATAAGACAGAATTGACGGAAGTGTCTGGTGTCCCCCTGACTTTGGAGCCTTCTGAGATCATATTGGTCCTTGGTGCTGGGGAAGGTCACGATCACGAGAGTCCTGCCTCACCCACTATGCTGCTAGTGCAGGAACACATGGCAGTGGGGAATGACAGTCGCACCATGCCTTCTGTGATTTGCCCTTCCCTCTCTGCTTTTGCTTTCTCTCCCCGCATGCTGCGAGCCCTCTTTGGCAGCATGGGAGTTTCCGTGCTGGTGCCACGCAGTCGGCAGAGGAAGGAAGATGAACTGAGTATGGATCGTAGGTGGCTGCCCTCTTTGCAGTTTGACCCGAGTCGTTAGTGCCAAGCTCTGCCACTGACCGACGCTGGGAGCCTGTGAGCACTCTGGCCTTGGGATCTGTCATGCCCATCCCTCTCAGATAATCTGGTTGCTGACATTTTCTCACTGGGGCTCAGGAAAAGGAGGTTTCCATACCCTCCTGGGCTGAAGCATTTCAGACTTTAATGACTCAAGTCTGTGGAACAGAAGCAATAAAGATGTGGGAGAGAAGGAGGGGAAGCAAACTCTCTCTCAAAGGTACCAAAGTGTGTAACACCTCATAAAGCAGTGGGAACTGGAGCTCGGAAAGTTATTGGAATCAAGACTTTCATCTCCTGTCAATAAAGCGTTATCAGCACCGAGCCCAATTTTCGGCTCTTAATTCCAGATGTGCACATTGGAACTTCATGCCTCTTCTCATGCCGAAACCTGCAGCTAAGTTCAGGCCCAAGGGCAGATGGAAGGCAAACTAGAAAACAGACAAGTTCCTTCCACTTCTGTTCAAAATACAGGAGTGTTAGAGTATGCGCAAGATTTAATCCCCACTTTCCTGTGTTCCAGTCAGGAGGAAAGGCTGTGACGTTGTAATGTTCCCTTGATGAGACTGAAGAACATAACTGAAATAGTAGGAAAGACCATGAGCTGTGGATTCTCTGAGGCCTAGAAAAAGAGCAGCCATTCAATTTCCTTCATAATCTGAAGCCTTTCACTTGGAAAAACTATTTGGACAAAGGCATCTGGCTACGTCTTTTCTCCAAAGGGATCATAGTATGGACAGAAATTAAAACATACATTCACATAATATTGTGCCATAGTCCAGAAGAGACAACAACTTACAGTCTTTACTGCCGTCCTCCATTGCCTGTTGGTGGAAACAGAGCTATGCCAGCTAGAAATGTGTCCTGCTCTTCCCTGCCAATCTCAGCCTGCATCTCAGTCCTGAGAAGCCAAATGTCACAAAACTTAATGAGTGAGTTGAAAGCTTTATACCAGAAGAAGGTGAACATTGCCACCATTGGAGTACAGATGAGGACCATGAGGCCAAGAATGGGCTGGTACTGTTCAGTCAAGGTGCTGGAGGTAATATCTAATCCCCATTGCCTTTGAAAGTAGACAATTTACTTAACTGTCTGACTTCATTCACCAGTATTTGACTATGCTGTTCCATGAGGGTTAGCTGAGAGTTCCTCTCACAGCAGCAAAAAGGGCACCTCACCTGCTCATGTCCTTCCTTACTTTATAGAGAGGATGTTGAGACATGTGCAAGTAAGGTGGAAGCCACATGATGGTTGAGTTCATTGATAATAATAAGAATGTGCAACTTAGGTGTCTTCACTGGGCAGTTACAAAACACCCCCGTTGCCTGTGCCTCAGGAGACCTTAGGGCACACTTTGGCTCTCCATCGATTACGCTTTGAGATCTGTGTTTGAAGTCACGACAAAAGCAGGCAAAATCACAGCAGGCCAAGGGTAAGAGTTGCACCAGGCACTTCTGGCAGCCACTTTACACAGTAAAATAATTAAATATAGTGGCTTTTGGAGTAGATGAAAGAGTAGTGCTCTTTTTTTTTTTTTTTTTTTAAATTTCAACTATTTATTTGCCAAGGAACAATCAGAGAACAGGCAGTTCCCTTCAGCAGACAGCCGTACTTTTTGGAACCGAGTGCACAGGGATTTGGAGATATTCCTGTACAAAATCCATGGTAAATTCTCTGGGAATAGGGAATACAGAAGAAAAAAGGCAAAAGGAGAAAGGATAAGGAAGAGAAAAGGACAGAGAAATCCCTCTTGTGAGTTGCAGTAAGTCTTCGTGTTCAAAGTGAAAGCGATAGAAACACTAAACATTTTATAGTGCAGCTTCATTTGTTTAGGCTTCCCTATTGAGCATTAAATTTTATGGCACTTTAAAGAGTGCTTGATAGTTTTGTAAAGCCCTGCATTAAACACACACGTACACACACACGTGCATGCGCACATGCACACGCACACAGACAGAGCTTTAACAACCTCAGCATCTTGTAGTGGCCCAATACATTCTAATTTTACACTGTGAACTTAATGCAAAGCATCAGCAAAAACCTTGCTAGGAGAGAAACGTTTGATGTCAAAAAGGAGAGAGGAGCAGAGGGAGAGGGTTCAGGAGGAAGCAAACAAGGGCCAACAGAGCCCACTCTAGCCCTGTCCCCAGGCACTCTCATCAGCAAAGTGGCCAGCCCTGTGTGCAATATCCAGAGGAGATGTTTGTCTTCTCCAGAGGAGTTGTCACCACATGGGATGTGCCTCGTAGTCAGCTCTCCCTACCCAAACAGACATTTGCACTGGTTTGCAGTGAGCAGAGTAGAAGGTATAGTTGCATAGCAAAGTACAGGGCGCACAATGGGCACCAAGTGGGGAGCACGCTCTGTTGCCAGGCTGTCAGATGGATGAACATATTATCTGGGCACCAAGGAGACTCCCAAGAGTTGGCCTGGCTTCCCCTGCACCCAGATGTGTTTGGCTTTGGTAGAAGGAACTGACGCCTCTCAAAGGATTTCCTTTCGTGTTCCCTGCACCACACAGCCTCCATACCTTCTGCCAAAGCTGTGATGGACTTTTCACGTGATGAGACAGAATAATGAGGTAGGTCTTAAGCAGGTCTGAGACTCCAAAAGCTTCAAGGAAACGCTGGAGGCACTGAAGGACTGTGCTTCCTTGGAAACACCTAATCCCCTTCAGATGAGAATCTTTAACCCGTGTGACCCCAGAGCCGTGAATCACCCAGCAAAGGCCTGACCCTCAGCATGCTTTGCTGTCAGTTTAGCAGTGGAAGAAGGGCTTTCTTTATGGTTTTCACTCAGGCACACTCTGTCTGCTTAGGACTTCAGAGAGAGATCATTTATCAACAACTTTTTCTACCCCAACCTCTCTCTATGACACCCCAAGCTCCACACTGTGACAAGAAGGCGAATGTCGAGCTGTGGATACAGACGATGCCATATTACCAAACACGAGGTGTTTCTTGAACTCCTTTAGTTCCCCCAGCAAGCTCTGGCAGATGGGAAGCTGTTGGTCAAAGGAAGCAGAGCTGCTCTTCTCACACTCACTGGGCTGCAGCACTGTGTGAGGGCAGCAGAGAGGGGTGCTAATGGCATGTGAGGGGCATCTCCATCAGCATCTCAGGAAGGGCTGAGAGGCAGGAGCAAGAGCTGAGGGCATACAAGAGTGTATGGTTTTGAACTGTTTGAGAAAGTAGCCCTGGACCACCAAATAACTGCCTGACACCGAGACTTCCCTTGGGGGTTTTGAGGGGGCATTTTGATGCCACTGATTGCAAACACAGCCCTTGCTGAATCTCCCTCTCAGAGTGGCATAGCAGTTCTTGAACTTATTGGGCTGCTAGCATAATTCTGCTTCCATCTAGTCTACTTCTAAGTCCATTTAAAACCCGTTTGCTTCATGCCACCTCTAGTTGAGTAGCTGGGATATACAGCCCTATATGAGACAAACATGAGGTGGGAAAGGCATTTCTGAGACTTCTCTTACAGAGCTGAAAATAATTGAGAGAGAATAAATATGTTATCCCATCAGGACCTGGATTTTAGTTGTTTTTTTCTTTTTTTTTTTTTTTTTTCCTTTTTGGGTTATTTTAAAAGCAACTCTTCATTAAAATGAGTATCCATGGGCTATTGTAGAGATTCTTGTTACATCCTGAGGGGCTTTGATCTTGCAAACACAAGGAATCCAATGAAAGATGACTTCATGCAATTGTATCTAGCCTAGGTTTGCAATCTAAAAAAAGAAAAGACATGCTGCTCTTACCAGAACTGGCTTTTTGTTCATTGATGGTGATGTTGTGAAAACACTGAATGCCTTTGAGAACTGTTTGCGTTCTCTGCTTTATCTACTGCTTTACATGTTTTTAAGAAAAAGAGCATGAAGACTTATCTGCTGTGAGAACCAGGTGGTTTTCCTGGATCTAGCTGCAAGTTAGAGTTGCCTCTGACTTGCAGCTTAAAAACTGGCGCTTCACAAGATTTATTTTTGTCCCCTGCACTGGCTACCCTGCAATTCAAAGACCATCGTGTACAGATACAGCTGTTATCTTCAGTGTAGCTTCCCCAGCCCCAGTGGCAGAGAAGAATCAACAGTAGAGCCTTATACACCTGCTGTGCAAGACCATGGAGGACTCTCTTATCTACCTGTCCTGGTGGTAGCCCGCCTTGAAGCCTAAGACCTGGGAGGTAACTAATGGTGTAGAAAGCTACACCAGAGCTGTAGCAGATAGGCTGCAAACATGTTCCATGCACTGCCATATGGACATCTTATGATGTAACAAGAGGTGGGACAGAGGACAGCATAGAATTAAATTTGGAGCAAGCTTTTTTTTCTTCTTTTACTTCCCGAGTAATAAACCCACTTTGCTGAGATCATAGGTTGACCTTCTAACATAGATCAATGCTCAGCTGCATTATAACTTCTCGCTACTTCATTCCTCCATCATAATATCCACCACCAAGCACCTCACCTGGCCAATCCAAGCCCAGAGGCCAGGCTCTTTGTCCCTCATGTAGTCAAGGGATAGAGACAGGATCCTCTGAAAGGCAACCAGATCATTACAGTGAAGTTTCATCTCTGTATCGCACTCGGCCAAGACACCAGCTGCTCTTCAAATCTGTCACCAGAGATCACTTGGGTTTTTAACAAAACTGTCAACAGTGAAGTCACTGAGTTTTTTTTTCAATCCCAAACATGTCTTAAGGAGAAGACCTCAAAAGCTCTGTGATGGTCAGGTCCCCTAGAAGCCGGGTGCTTTAGGCAAGGACAGTCAAGGGACTTGCAAATTAAGTCCCTTGATTGTCCTTACAATTTAAGAAGCTAAAGATGGGATTTAAATAGTGGAGAAGATGGGTTATATAGATTGGGAACATGCCTGTGCTGTATTTTATAAGCATTTGTGATATTTAGGGGAAGTTTCCAACAGCACAGTAAGAGTGCTTAATACCTACTTTCTTCTAGTAAGTCAATTGTCTTTGTTTTCAATTGTGTAGGTTAAACACTAACATGCCTGAATTTTCCATTAAAAGTTGTATTTTGAGCATGCTGAAAGACACAGATCTCATGCAGCGATACTGCATGAGATGTCATGCTGCTGTCACACAGTGCGGGAATGCGTCTCGTCAGCCTTGCCTCTTGCAGTAGGAGTTGGACCTCAATTGGCACTGGTGTGCTGGCTGGCTCCTAACCCTGGAGCAGAGCAGATTTCAAAACCAGGACCAAGAAAGCCAGGACCAAGACTTGGGATATGAGCAAGGAGAAATTAAGCCAAGCTAAGGCTTTAGCCCTGGGGTCTAACTCTGGTGCAAGACATGGTGTGACTGTACCGACAGACATGAATCAATTCGGCCTCACCAAGCAAGCAGCCCGAGCTCATGTCCGTGCTGCATTGCAAAGGGAAGGCACATATCCTGTCTCAGTCCTGGCTCCCACAGCGAGCCAACAGCAAAGCCAGGAGCAGAATCACGGTTCTCACAAATCCCACTCAGCTGCTCCCCTCCTAAACCGGTCCTTTATTGTCTTTGGGAACCCACCAGCAGGCAACAAATTATGCAGATAGGGAAGCTTTTAAAAACAGGCTTCTAATTATTCAGGTGCCTGGTCAAAAGCCCCACACTTTTACTTGTGGTAAAAATGACTCGTCTTTTTCTTGGGGCCCTCTCCCTTCCTCCTTCTTCTATTTTTATTTCTTAGTCTTTCTGTCTTTCCTGAGAAAGAGAACTGGCTGTTTAAACATCATTAAAGCCAACTACTTTTCACAAAATATATGCTTGCAGGCATAACCCCATTGCACAGGGGACAAATACATCCTAGTCCCAGAGCTGTCATCACAACCATATGCTTTGTACTGTGTCTCTGAATGGATTCGTCCCAAGGTGAATACGGTAATGCTTTAAAGTAGTGTATTTGTTAAGTATTCTGTCAGGAGTGTAAATCAGAACAGGACAGAGTCATTTCTGCTGGGCAGGCAGGATCCTAGAAGGATCCTAGAGCCTCATGAATGGCAGTCATGGGGACTGAACTTCACACCACATCCCCTCCTTGGTGGTGAGGAGGAGCTCAGGACCAGCTCATGGGAAATGTTCCCAAACTAGCGCTCACGAGCCATCCCAGGGCCATGAATCCAGACATGCAAACAGAAGTAAGGGCTGCAATCCCACTAGTGAGGGTAGAAATGAAAAAAAAAAAGCCTGTGGATCAGTAGCATAATATGTTTTCTAGGTAGGTCACTCGAGGCAGCCTTGCACCAATTTAGTTATCACTGGAGGGACAGTATCTACTTCTTGTGAGCTTGTGCTGCTTCTGGGAACCGTGACAGCATAGGCACCCAAATATTTCACATCTGCAAAAGCCAGTCTGTGCCTACACTGCACCACATCGTCTAAAGTTCGGGATGTGGCAGTTGGGCACGTACCAGAAAGAAGCAGCCACAGAGTCTGAACTCTCCCCAAGTTTGGGAGTACTCAGATCCCTGCGTTTGCTTCAGTTTCCTCTCTGGCTTCGGCTGGGAATGTTTGTGCCAGCAGCCTAGAGAAGAAAATGAAGTCCATTGCACACAGATGCTTGGCCAGCTCTCAGTAATGAAACACGTCTTTATCGTCCACAATTTTTGATTTAAGGAAAGGGGCAAAACTGCCCACAGTTTGCAGAGAAAATAAAATATATAAAAAAAGAAGCAAGCCTCAATGCTTAGGTTGTGAAACGCAGCTTCCTCGGGACAATAAAGACGTGTTTCATTATGGAAAGTGGCCGACCATCTGTGTGTGTTTGACTCGTATCCCTCAGATCTGGGAAGTAACAAGGCCAGTTTTACACTCACTTTGCTGACTGTAACTGCGCTGACGTGTCTGACTTTGTAAACATTGCCAGCATTTTTGGAGTGAAGACCACATGCCTCTCGCTCCTCTGGGCATGCTCCTCCCGTGGGGTGCGGGAGAGCCCTCCCGCTTCCCCTCCGGCAGGCAGAGACGTTCGGCACACCGCCTGTCTGTTATGTGTTGCTCTGAAGGGCTCTTTTCTGTGTGACCAGCAGCCTCTAGCATGGCTGAAATTATCTCAGAGCAGCAACACTCATGCTGTTTGAAGGGCGTAGCATGACACGCTACCTCGGGCTGAAGTAATGCTAGGCAGACCACACTTTGTGGTAAAATCCTGCAGTGGCTCTGTGCACGCTGCTCCGCTATTTGCTCTGCTCCAGCTGATTTTCAAGCAAGGGAGAGCTACTGGATGGATACAACTGGAGCTGGATGCTTCCCATCTGTATGTAGTGTATGGTAATGGCAGTGAAGGTGCCCATACGGCCCCTGGTCCACCAGCACTGCCCCAAAGCTGCCCAAAGTTACCCAGTCATTGTCTGGCCCTTGCCTTCCCTTCTGACACTGCCCGCGTGGCTCCTGCTTGTGGTGAGGCTTTTTGAGCTGTGCATGCTTCTGCCTGTACCCCTGGGCAACCCTGTGCTGGATTGCTTGTGCCAAGGAATAGAGAAAAAGGGCTATTCAACACGGGCAAAGATGGTTCTACAATCTCGGAGGTAGCTTTTTCATATCGGTCACTGTGCCCGACCCCTGGGGACTTGATGGAGAGGGCACTGTGGGGGAACCACCGCCCCCACCATCATCTCCAGCCTGTGCCATGGGTGGTTGTGCTGCCGCTTGTGCCTTCCCCCCAGCTAACACAGGCTGCGTCCACCTCTGGCATCCAGCCCTCAACATACAACAGCCATGCGGTAGTTGTATGTGCTGTTGCAGAAAAGGGCAGGGTGGTGCTACAGGAGGCTGCTCTGGGAAAGGTGGGAAGGGTGCTTTGTGTGGGAAGAGTGGGATGGAGCAGAACGTGAGATGTCCTGGGGTTTGGGGTAAGGTTCTTCATGACATAGAAGGTTTCACCTCTCATATCTCATTTGTTGAAGGCCAAACTGTCATGCAGATCTTTGGCTTTTACATTTTAAACACATCCTTTTATGTTTCTGACTCACTGTGCAGTCTATCTGTCCATCTATCTCTGAGGCTTCCTAAGGCTATCCAAGTACCAAGGCTGCCACTGGTTAGGAAAAAATCCCCTCCAATTTCAGGAGAGACAGAGCTCTGGGAAGAGTAACAGTTGATACCTACCCAACATGATTGAAGATGTACCAAAATCTACTCAGGCTGCTCCAAAATCCATCAAAGACAGCATAAAGACTCCAGCTGTGACCACCAGCCCTTGGATCAGGTCCTAACTGAAGCCATGTGAACTATCTGTGGACAGAAGAAACACAGCACTAAGTGCACGATGTGGCAAAGATATGACATTTCGCAAACAGCAGGCAAACTGATTTTAAAAAGCAAGAAGGAAAGAAGGAAAGAAGGAAAGAAAGAAAGAAAGAGCGGCTAGAAGAGCAGAACAGTGCAGGTTTCTTCCATGTCTGTTCTGTACAGCTCAGAAAGGGTAATACAGTACCAGGAGCCCTCATTTCTAAACATGACACAAGGAGCTGGAATTGGTGTTTACACAGTCATTTTAGGGAAGGAAGACAGTTTAATTTCAACAGCACCCCACCTACACGTGTGCCTGGATATCATTATTGGCAGGTGCATGTAATCACAAAAACACCAATCAAATAATAAAAAACATTAAGTTTCAGCTCAAGATCAAAAGAATGAACCAAAACCTCTACCCTGGCTCAGCCTGATGTGTCAGCCATATGCCTCAGTACCTATAGCTTCAAGATTACTCATTCCTCCAAGGCACATATGTTCAGTTCTCTGGGAAAGCTGAGGAGCTTCTCCTCCTGGGCCCCCACCTGTAAAATCAGTCGGCAGCAACGTTCCTGGGAGTAATGCAATGAAACTGAGCTGGGGGAAATTTCTGGATGGTGAGGTCTTGTAAAGGGCTACAGGCAGAAGCCCAAGGAGCAGTGCAGCTCAGTAACCGATACCCGTGAGCAGATGTCCAGCCGTGCCTGCTGAGGGTTTGCGGTACCCCTTTGGGGATGGAGGTGGCTGAGCAGGCTGGTCAGGGACAGATGGGTGACAATGTAGCATTATTAAAAGTGGGAGAGAGGGTAGCATGGCACTGACCAAAAATAAATGTCCTGCCAAGGCTGGGGTCACATGCCCATTATTTAGGTCATTGTAAAACTAGATTAGATAAGAGGTTGAAGAAGACATGGCCTGGATCAGTCCTTTTCCCAAGGGAAACCTTGAGATAGGATTCAATAGCTTTTTCCCCCAGTTCTAATTTCCATTAAGTGGAAGGCTTTGTGCCTGCCAAAACCAGAAGGCAAGGGTTCTTTGAAATGCTTGGCTAAACGCTCCTCTTGCTTGCACGAGGAGGAGCATGGATTTAATTCCACAGCAACCCCTGGAGCTCACCCAGGGCCTCTGGTGTTCGAGGCAGGAGCCTGCCTGATGTGCCCGCCGTGTCCTCTGCTCCAGCCTTCATGCAGATGCTGCCCGTGTCTGTTCAATGCACTGAGCAGCTGCCCCGTCACCTTAGGAAATTCAGTCCCTGTCTCTGTTGGGCTGCGGTGCAATGTGGCTTTCTTGGGATTTTATTCTTTCTAAACTAACTAGCTGCTGGCCACTGAAACAGGAGTTTTAGAGTCACTAAATTGCAGCTGCTTGGCATAGCGTGTCCAGACAAGCGAGGAAAAAAGGAAAGGGAGCAAGAGATTTGTGCGCACAGAGTCCAGGTCAACAGTGGTTTATTAAGTCCCATTAACCATATGGTCACGATTATAATAAAAGTCTGAGTTATGGCCAGTGACATGTGTAAACCACCCCCCCTCCTCAAAACCCGATATATATATGATGGGTGTAGATTCAATGTGAACACAGACCCATATCACAGGGGTTTTTAACCCTTTCTGATCCCCAGGGGAAAGGAAGAAAGACATGAATGCAACCTGGCTATGTCTGATAACTCTCCAGCTCAGCAAAGCCTCTCAAAAGACACAGCCTCTCCTGCTACTGCTCTCCTTTCCTTCAAGTGTTCACTGCAACTGCTCCGGTTGGGAGACCACTCTTACACCATTGGACCCCAGCAATTGGGATACTTTTCCACGTACCAGCAGCGGGCCCAGCTCCTGCTCCTTCTCTGTCCGCCTTGTGAAGAACCTGCATGGCTCCCGCGAGCTCCCCCCAAGCTGGGTGGGTGTAATTCAGAGCAGAATTTGGCCCTGCATATTTCTGAGCAGTTTTGTAATGGGCTATCTCTGGACTGAAACACCTGCAGGCTGACCCTTATGGGTGAGAAAATATTCTTGA
Organism: Balearica regulorum gibbericeps; assembly: GCF_011004875.1. Taxonomy (NCBI): domain Eukaryota; kingdom Metazoa; phylum Chordata; class Aves; order Gruiformes; family Gruidae; genus Balearica; species Balearica regulorum. Next base: position 45,619,772 of record NC_046188.1, on the reverse strand, counting down.
CGCTGTGAAGACATCACATTTGTTCTCTAGTACCACCCATAGAAAGTGCTCAGAGTACTCTGCTGGCACGTAAACAATTTGACGCGTGAGATGCAAAGGCTTTTCAGCTATTTCATGGGTCAAAGAGCCGACGCAAAAAGAGGCACTGGCTAACGTGAGTGATTACATTGGTGATAGAGCTAGAAAGAAAATTCAGAGAGCATGAATAGGAAGAAGCAGCAAAGCTTTCTGAGGTATTTTCCTGGACAGGCCAGAGAAGGCAACAAACAGTGAAAAGGAATATGTAATTTTAAAAAATTTTTCCATTTTAATCCTTGCGGGAGATATTAACCCCTGGAAGGAAATTTAAATGTGTGAATTTTTGCTTTGAAGTTCCTTTGAAACACAAAGACTGAACTGGCTGTGAAGGGCAGTGACTCCTCCCGGGCTGCCTCCTTCACTGCCCAACTCCTCCGGCTCCCGCAGCTGCCGGCGAGGCAGCCGGAGGAGCTACATGAAGGCCAGGAGTCCCGTGCAGAGCCCGCAGCCAGCCCAGCGCAGGTCCCTCCGGCTCCTGCTGCCTTGTGGCTGCCTCTCCTGGGCTGCAAGCGAGCCCTCCGGAGAGGCGGTGGTACTGGCAGCCCTGCCGTGTTGACTCTGGCTGTTTGCCTCGAGGTCTCTGAGTCTGTGAGATAACTGCAATGCAATTCACACTCTGTCCTGTCTTTCCAAGTGATTAATTTGCTGGAGATGATTTCTTCTCTCAGTGCTCCTTCCTCAGCCCATGTGTTAGTGTCTCCTCCTCCTGTGTGAACACACACTAGGCAGATCTCCAGCTCTTGTAAACTGGGGCATGTCTGGTGACACCTTGCCCCAGTAGAGGTTTTGGCCAGTTGGTCTTTGACCATAAACAATGATATTATAAAAGATATTTCCATTTCCTGGCTCTGAGGAGAATCAAAATCCAGCTTTTCATAGCTTGGATACCTCACCACTAAGGCATGGAAAGACTCCCCCCTCCTTGTTGCTGTTACAGGGTTGACCTGAAAAGCAGCAGAATTTGTGCCCTGCTCTACGCTAGGAGCGAGGGTGGTGGCAGAGAGCAGATGGGCGCAGCGAGGCACGGGCCGGCACGGCAGGCAGGGGAGCAGCAGCTGGGGTGACTGTTGAGGAAGATCTGGAATTTGGGAAAGATTATATCTGCATGCAACAGTGGTCAACATACAAAGCCTGTTGGGGATGATACCTGGGCCTGTTCTCCTCTCGGGCATCTCAGCAGCCTGCAAAGCAAATGCCATGGCCGAGCAATTCCAAATGCTCCTTCATCATGCCTAAACCACGTACCCGTCCATACTCTCTCCCAACGCGGCTGCATGGCCGGCCTCAGCCAGAAGTCATGCAAAACTCAGCTGCTAGCACTTACCCGAGCACTCCCTTCTGACACACACCCCCATCCATCCCCTCCCTTCAGTAGCTTCCTAAATCTCCGTCCTGAGGAGTGATTTGCCTCAGGGACTCCAGTTCTGCTGGAGGAAAGGCCCTGGTCAGGAGCTCAACTCGCCTTTCCATCACTGGTAGCTGGAGAGTTTCAGACAGCAAAGCCTAGGACATAAATAAAAATTTGGTCGAGACAGCATTGGAAAGTGCTGGACGTGCAAAGAAATGACCTAAAAGGTAAAAGTCAAAGATAAATAAGAACAGTCCGTGTAAACTGTGTGCTCATCTTAACAATAAACAGAGCGGCTGCCGCAGAGAAACTTGAAAGGCCTCCACTCTGCAAAGATGAATGGTTTGCTGAGCCTGCTCCGGGCTCCGTTCGAGGGGCTTCGGCATGAGTAATTGGGTGTGAGAAGCGCTTGCTCACCAGGGCCGGAGCAGGCGAGCTCCAAGGAGGGGGAACGTGTAATGATCGCTGGGGTTATTTATTGTTTCGTTTGCTCATTAGCTTGGCATCACCTTAAGTCTCCAGCCGCAGCATGTGACGGCTTTGAACTGGCGCCCCGGGTGTCGCGGACGCTGTGACATGCAGTTTTGATGTGTGCCCCACAGCTCCCGTAGGATTTCCGCTCTCCGCTCCGCTCAGCCCAGCCGTCCAGCTGGGGATAAATCACCCTCCCCTCCCCAGAACAGCTCAGGGGTTTATTGGTATTATCTATCATTGTAGAGTCCTCATCTGGATGCGTGCAAGCTTACTGTCTCTCAACAGTGAGAGCAGGATTTCAGTGTGCTGGGAGAGCTAAAACATGGGGAACTAAAAACTCATGGGTTTCCCCAGGCTTGCTATTCATCACAGGCAGCGTGCGAAACTGGAGACAGGCCGTGGGATACAGCATGGCTGGCTCTTGCTGAAGGCTCTTGCCTGCAGAGGGGCAAGCTCTGCAGCCAGCCTGTGCATCACTCCCCACGGGGGGGAGCGCAGTGGGGCCAGACCTGCTCTCTGCGGCTCTTGGCTGGAGGCCAGCTGAACTTGCCCTGCATTTATCTCCTCGGCAAGGGGAAGTCTTCCTTGCTAGCACTGCCTGGCCTTAGTGGTGCTGGGGAAGACGCAAATTTAGAAGACAAGCCCAAGGAGAAAAGCGGAACTTACAGAGAAACTATAAGTCCAGGGATACCAGCACCGGTCCAAAACAACTGCACAAATGCCAGTCAGCTGCTTGCAGCCTGTAACAGGAGACTTTTTCCAACATGTTATGGACTTCAGCAGGCCATCTGCATAAAGGGACACTGTCAGTATCAACGTCTTGTGCCATTAGCCACCTTCATTCTTTTAGTTTAGCACCAATAGTTCCCTAACCTAGAGAAAGCCTGAGTTGCAAGTGACAGACAGAGACCACAGTCTTCCTTAAGCCACCCTGATGTCATTCATGATCATGACAACGTGTCATGCGACTGCCATGATAAAATACATGCTCAGCAAAATGACATTGGCAGGAAGATGCCAAGAAAACACCTCTGTGACTTGAGAAAGGTAAATAAGATTGCAAACTGCATTGCAGTAGCATTTACACTGTCCTTGTTGTTCTCCTAGTAGACCTGGTCTGCTTGACTTTCCCTCACTTTTTATTAAGTAGGGTTTGACCATGTTCTGTGTTAATGGCTTGCTAGAGCATACTGCTTAGGGTGAGCATTAGGAAAGTACCTACCAGCAGAAGTGGGCACATCATCAAACTTGTGAGTAGACAGATCCATTGCCCAACTTCCTCTATCCTAGCAATGAGTATAAAATAATGGAATGAGAACTCAGTGGTAAAAGACACATGGCAACTCCTCTCTTCCTCCTTTCGTAAAAACCAGCTAGTTAGCAAAAGCCAATGCGAACAACTAAACATTTCGACACGCAGTAAAAGGCAGCAGGCTTTGAGTTCTGCTGGGAGGAACCTCGAAAGTCCTCTGCTGAGAAATTCATGCGCTTGGACATGGAAAACTGGAGACCAGAGGCAAGAGCCTTTTAGAAGCTCCTAGTTGTTGCGAGACAGCTCATGTCCTTAGCTTGTATCCAACATGAGATCTACCACAGAGAACAGCAATAAGCACTTGGCTTGGCCATAAGGGCAAACACAATGTCAGTGATGCGTCCAGGGTGATGGATATGAGGGGCATTAGAAGGCAAAAAGGTGTTTTTAAAGCTGTGGACTCACTCGCAAATATCAGGTGGATTTTCTGTGAGTGCCCACCCAGAAGGCATCACCTCAGCTTCTCTGGAGACAGCCAGAATTACAATGCTCCCAGACGTTGTTCTGAGCATCCGCCCTGGCACAACCATCCTGCAAATGCCTCTGTAGTCACTCCAGCAGTTTCTAAGCTCTAAATAATGCTAACACTTAGACTTTTCCTCTGACCTCTTCCTGACTACCTTCTCACCTTCCCATCCCAGCTCCACGCAACATGAGCAGCAGATCTCCCTACTGAGGGCTGTTTTCCCATTTTTTCCTGTGATGCTCTGTTCTGTCATACACCCCACATATGTGCCAGATTTCGCCCCCTGGGGATACAGGCAGGGGGGCAGCTGCTGTATTAACGTACTTCATCCCTGGCCCCAAAACTGATGTGCTCTGAGTTACAGTCCTAGTTCTCTGCCACCCCTCCTGCACCAGGAGAGAGGATTGCAGGGATGGGCAAAGCCAGGTTTTGCAAAGGTGGCTCCATTCCCTTCTCGTTAGTTGCGAACACATATGGTGGGTCTGTGTCTGGACTTCCTCTGCTGCTCCACCTGGAGCCATCCAGGCGAGTGCAGATGCAGTGCCCAGGTAACCAGACCCCAGAGGGGGGATGAAAAGGCCCTGGAAGACTGCGGTAACAGAGCACTCCAGCCGAAAAACCCAAGTGCACCTCTCTGATGCTGGATGACAGACACATTAAAGGCATCTATTTCAACTCCTTGGAGCCAGATGCCTCCTCTTTCCTCCGCTGGGCAGAGAGCCGGCTCAGCATGGAGTTTTCTCTCCCATTTCCTAGGGATGTCAGTCAAAGCCAGGCTCTTGGAAGTTCAAGCGTGGCCAAAAGGAAGCAGATTTCAAAACACACCCCTCCCTCCATTCCCCCCTTCCTAGGCCTTTTGTTTCCAGCTCCCCCTCCTCCCATCAAAGAAAGAAACAAGAAAAGATTCTGGAGTCACCAAGCCATGATCTATCATTCTTTCAGGGGAGTTTCTTCTAATATTAATCAACACAAGCCTCTCTCCCCGCCTCCCCTGCCCCAAGGGAGCAGCAGGCTTGGAAAGCTCAAGCGGGTTTCGGATGAGACTTACGGCAAAATTCCTTAGCTCTCAGTTGGAGTGAAATGGTGTTGGGGCAGTTGCCAGGCTTTCTGAGATTCTTGGAAGATAAATGAGATTCACTGCCTTTTGCCTAGCGCTGTGAAGGCACAGGACACCCAGAAACTCTGCTGTTGTTTACAAAGCAACTGGCTTCTTCGTCCTGAAAATTAGGCCCAGAGTTCCCACTTCACTGCCATCAACCCCAGCAAAGGTGAGGCTCCAGCCGGGAGCTGATGACACCGTCTGTATTTTGCTTTTTGACCCTGGACCTGATTGCAGAAGCATACAGCTTATCCTAAATATATCAGCTGCTGACAGACCTCCAGGGGTGGTCTCCCAGTGACACAGAGTGAGAGTACAATTTCTCAGGCCACTTTTTCTCCTTTGGGTCCTGCCCCTCGGTCTCTCAGGGCGTACCAGCAAAGTGGAACAGGAGTGGGATCTTCTCTCACTGTGCCCGGTGGTGACAGCTTTGCAATGGGACATGAAGCAAGTTTGGGCTGTTTGGAGGGTGCAGAGGGACTGAAGTGAGGCGGAGATGTCACCTCATCCGGCAATCTCTCCTCCTGGTACAGCATGAATGCCTCTGGTGTTAAGCTCTGCAGATGTGCCAAAGAATGTCCTCAGTGGCTGCCAAGTGGGACACTCCCGTCCACACAGTTCAAGAGGCTGGCTGGCCTCCCCTCAGGCCAGGGCTTGTGTCCCTAGATGGCAAGAGGCACATAAGGAGCTTCCAGCTCCTACTTACCAGGAGGTAAAGCAGGTGCCCAGTCAGTGTTTAATCTCCTGGGGAAGAAAGAAGGACACTTTCAGGTTTACAAGTAGTCTTAGAAGAGGCTCCTCTTCCCTCCTTTGTATCTAGCTCCCATGCCACACTCTTGGCTGGGGATTAATTCATTTTCTGCTATGCCCATCATTTCTGATTTGGCTGTTTTGCAGAATGTCATTTGCAAAACCTTGCACCCCTGCTGCTGATATAAATTTGCCACTAGATTTACCCCAGTCCATTAAAACCACAGTGAAGGCACTCTGATCTCTCAGGAATCATTGCAGGCTCTGCTGACTTCATGGGTCTTGCCGTGATTTCTGCCCTCAACATCCCTTTGACTTTTCCTTTCTTTTGTTGTTCAGTTAGTTTAAGCATCAACAGCCATCAACAGCCACTAAGCAACTGTCCTACTATTCTTCCTGATAGCCTTAAAAGCACAACAGACTAGAGGGAGAACAAAAGGGACCCTGCATGAGAACCTGGGTGCTGAAGCATAAGCAGACCACACCACCCCTGAAACACCTCCAGAGAGTCAAAACAAGCCACGGCAGAGCAGGTGTCCAAAGAATTTGCTGAAAAAATAGTGTGACTTCCTGACCACTTTGGCTAAAGACAGCTAATTAATCTGACAGATAAAGATGGTGACTTGAACCCTCTCCTCTACCAAGAGTAGGGAGTCCTCTAAACCATATCCATGTTTGTGCTCAAACAAACTTGCAGAAGTCTCCTTCTGATGGCAGATGATCTTGTAACAATTGCTTTCATACACATTACCAACAATAAATGTGTCCTCTCCGGGTCCTGATCTCCAGAACACTCTCGCTATGTTTTATTCACTTTTTATCTCAGTCTAAAGGGAGATGATTTCACACTCTTTGAATTCTGATTTTTGCTCTTGTTGTTTTATTATTTAACTCTGCAAGCTGTTCTTTTTTTTTTCTTTTTCTTTTTTCTTTTTCTTTTTCTTTCTTTTTCTTTTTCTTTTTCTTTTTCTTTTTCTTTTTCTTTTTCTTTTTCTTTTTCTTTTTCTTTTTCTTTTTCTTTTTCTTTTTCTTTTTCTTTTTCTTTTTCTTTTTCTTTTTCTTTTTCTTTTTCTTTTTTTTTTTCCCAAATATCAGACTAAAGACCCATAAATATGGATATGATGTTGAGGACCAGGTTGGAATTATATTTGGCCCCTTCTTCTTACTGAGATCAGGACTGCCAAGGAAAAAAGCATAACACTTAATGTACTTTTTGAATTCTTTTTCAACTCAGCATCAAGATCTGTTGTCTCTGGGTCAGACCTCAGCCACCGGCTTTACCCCCACGGGACAGCCTGGGTAGCCAGCACCGAGTAAGGGGCCAGGGCAGCACATCCCTCCCCAGAGCTGACCTGCTCCAATACCCCCCCGACCTGAACCACCAGCACAAAGCGATGTGCATTGGTGTAAGTGAGGAGCACTCGCTGCTGCTTTGCCAGAGAAAACCTCACTATATTCACTATATACAGTGAATAAACTACTATTTATTGTTTGCTTCATTGTCTCTTTCATGGCTCAGGGCTAAGCACTGATACAGAATTAAAAATACAGTCCCTGGCTTGAGGATCTTACAGTCTGGCTGCACTAGACCTAAATGCCTTTCAAGTTAAGGTCCAACCCTGATCTAAATTTCTGTGAAGACTCTTCTGTTGAGGCTCATCTCAGAAGATTTTTGGATGGATGTTTTAAAGACTGTCCAATAACTTTGGAGGAAAGTGCTGAAATTGTATTGATTTTGGTGAAAATTCCCACAGAAAAATACTTCATATTGGAATTTTTTCCAGCTATAGAAATTGTGATGGAGTTTCAAAAATACTATCTTGATTTGTTTTGTTTTATCTTATTTCATTTCATCTAACTTATTTGTATGTTCTCCTTGTTTCCACTGTTTCATTGCACACCACCATAAGCACATCCTAGAGACACACTTGGAACTAGCAAAAAAAGGATAGAAAATATAACGTAGAAAGGAAGAATGTCAAAATGGTATTTTGAAATTTTACACATTTCCAAAACTGGAAGCAGTATTTTTCATGAAACAAAAGCATTTTTAAATGTCTGAAATTATCTTAAAATTCTGCTTCACTCAAAATTATAAACATATTAGTTTTCATTTTTAGACAGAAATGAAACCCATCAGTGATGACATTTCCTGTACGAGCAGCATGCGGAGGCCAAAGCAGCCCTCGGTCTGTATCTTTAAGAAGGAAGGATGACAAGAGGCTGGCATGCTGTGGCTGTTAGCATTTCCAAGATGCTTTGTATTATGGCAGGACAGAAGAGTTGACAGTCTCTTCTCAGTTCTGTGGTTAGCTGGCTACAGGCATGCAGTCATTACTTTATATTAATGTGAGATGTGAACATTGTTTTGCTGGTTATAATTATTCTCCAAGTGGTACAACCTTAAAAATTACAGCTTTGGAGAATCTCTTTCTCTGTAGTTCTTCCTGGGAGTCCCTGCCTGGGCTGGTTCCCAATAATGAGATTTTCTAAGGGGGCTGGGAACGTATTGATTGATTTATTTGCTTTTGGATGCTAATTAACTTTGATGTTGTGCAGCCACGCTCCTGGCTGCCATACTGCATGCAGGGGAACAGCGGGGTTGGGCCTCCGCTTAGGAGAAAGACCACAGCGGGGGTCAGATGGGAGTGAGTGTTGCTGCCTTGTGTTGCATTTTGTTCTTAAGCCAGAAAGAGAAACCTTTCTGAAGAGCCCTTCTTTTCACAAGACACCCCAAAGCATAGAAGTGGGGACGTCCCCGTACCCCAGGCATTTCTAAGATGGCCAAGGCGGATGGAGACGCCCCGCTGTGGGGTTGCCCTCTAGCAAACCGGGAGCGGGAACTGCTCATGCCCCCACAGGCAGCCATACCTTCTGGCAAAGGTTGTCTTGCAGCCACCAGAGCCTCTGGCTTCCACCCGACCAGAACAAAAGCAAAGCAAAGCAATCTGAAACAATTGCTTAAGCAGTGATGAAAGGGATCAGCCTCCCTTTATCTCCACAAAAGACACTGTGTCATCAGTCTTAGCACCATATTTCAGCACTATCCTCTCTACTGAGCCTGCCAGCGAGGGGCTGTGTGGCTGTACAAGCAGATGTGGTTATGGGTTCAGCGCTATTGAGTCTAAGGCTTGGAGGAAAACTGAGCCACTCCTCTCACACAGGGAAGAGCCGTCAGCAGTGATGACCTCCAGTAATGCTCAGCTCTCAACAGAATCTTAACCAAAGCCTTCCCCTCTGTCACCAGAGCCCCATAGCACACATTGAAACGAGGTGCTGGAAACTCTAGAAGCACACCCAAGCCCCCCTAGGCTTTGGGTTCATGTTGCTATGGCACACCTATCCTCAGGCCAGCAGAGGGAACTTAGGAAGGAATGTAGGTGGCTAATGCCATGCACTGACATTCCCTCCTCAGCCCAATGGACTGGTAGCTATTTGGAAACATACCAAAAATGGCTCACCTTCAGCTGGGGTCCAGAGTGTGCTTCAAGGTCCAGGTGAGGCTGCAGTGTCAAAGCTGTTTGAATGCTGAAAGTGCAAACCCATAGTTTTCTTCTTTACTAGCTCCCTCTTCACTCTCTTTTTGTTTTGTCTTAGTGCACAGCAGGGAAAACTGAAATAGGAATGGAGGGATGTACTTATTTTTTCCGGTAATGGAGAAGAGACATGGCCTGTTTTGCAGAGGAAACAACCCTGTGCTTACAGAATATAATTTTAAGAGCTCTAGTGTTAATGTTTACATGATGCTGCATCTACTAGAGCAACACATGTGATACCCACATTTATGGTAGCAGCCTCCTCAGCCATCATTTTGCCACACACATCATAAGTCAGCAAGACCTCCTGCACGCTGCTCTTGGAGCTCTGGCTTTGTGCCTCTCCTCCAACCAGTTCGTACCATACTGAGTATTTAGCGGCTTGCCACAGTGCAGAGCCAAGCCATAAATCCCTTATGGGGAGCCATGCTATGAATGTCCACTTGGACCTCTACGCTGCCAGGATGAAGCAGGCTGTACCCTGAGGCCATGGGAAAGTGGTCCTTTCCCCGCTCCTGGTCATGGAGTCACCCTTAGAGCAGAAAGGGTCGGGTGCCTAGTGCTGCTGCTTAGAAATAACTCAATATGTCTTGAGCATGGTGGTGTGTTCAACCACAGGACACAACATGCTGCCTTTCCTTTCAGTTGTGCCCAAAACTCTGGGTAAGTGGCCTCAGTTACTAATAGGTGACATAAGGGTTTGAGATCTGGACACAGCTTGGTAACTGCTTTTTGAGCTCATGTCTAAAAAGCCACAGTGAAGACAGCCCCAGTTAACCTGGACAATTTACTCCTGAGCAGGATGCAGAGAGCTTCACTGAACTTCATGTGAGAAAACAGCAACTCTGCCCCGCTAGGATGGATCCAGCATAGACAGATGGCCCAACAGAACAAAGTCAAACAGTTTTCACGTTGCAGAGAGAGGTGGAAGGATGAGAAGGGGCAAGAAAAGCAGTGGAGACATCTGTTCCTGTACATGGCAAGGAAGCAGCAGAGACCTGCTCATCAGCAGGGTGGATGCAAGTATCCCTCTAGGAGTAGGCAAGTAATACAGTGTAATCGTTCATTCATAGTAAACTGAACTTTGGGGTCCTGCTTCCTCTCTTTCTAATCCAGGCCCTGGTCCCCCAGGACTATGCGGGTATCTAACTCCTCTTTAGACACATACTTCCCATTAATATTAATGAAAGGTTCCTAAATAGGAGGCAGATGCCTAGATCCTTTAGAGAACCTGGGATCCTAGCAGTCACTGATTTCTGTCAATTAAGTCTTTTTTTTTTTTTTTTTTTTTTTTTCTGCTGGTGGAAGTGAAAACAGAATTTAGCTCATTGTTCTCAGAGCTCTCAGTAGGTATATGTGCCGCTATGCATTCAAAGAATAGTTACCTCCAAATACTGGTATGGGTAAATTTTATTCTCAGCAGCAGCAACAAACCTGATTGCTTTCTACAAATGAAATTTCTTTAGAAATCTCTGACTTACAATTTAATCACCCATTTTCGAGCACTCAGTTGGCATCTTTTCTTTTACTTAATTCTTTTTCTTCTTCCTAGCAGTTTCTATCTTGAGATGGCAGGTTGGAAAAGTCTAGCTATCAGCAGATCCATTTGTCCTTTCTTCACCAGCTGCTCTGGCCAGCTGCACATCCTTTCCCCTTTCCTTTGTAGTTCCTGTTACATCTTTGGCATTTGCCATTTCCCAGCTCTTTGTGATGTTGGACTCCTTGATTCCTGGTGCATTTTAGCACCTTGAAACCCTTTCAGTATATTCCTTTCCTTGGGTCTTTCTGAAACCTGTTTAATCTGCTAACTGTACTTCCCATCGCTGACAGTAATAGCCAAACTTTGATTTCGATTTCATGCGGGCCAAGGTTTTCTGTGTTATACCAATCAGGACACAGCAATACGCTGTACGTTCAGTGGCACCTGGATGGTTGATGCATGGCCAAAGTGTCTTAGTGTGGTTTGTGGTAACATGTAAAGGCCCATAGTTTGCATAAAGCCCAGTTTCCCATGCTTGGGCTCTGGGAACACTAGGCTGGCACTCAAAACTGTGGTCTTGGCATTTCATATTGTGCTGAATGTGAAAAAGTAGCCAGAACTGAAGTCCTGAATACGAGTAGCTTTTAATTGCTCCATGTTCAGAGGAAAGCGGCTCCTGGAAGCCAAACAGCTGCTGCATCGCCCACACGCTTCCCTTGCCCAAATCTTGCAAGTGACCAAAACTCTCCACTTCCAGAGATTTTCTGAATCTCTGCTGGCTCTTTTGGGCTTTCCTGTCTAGCTTTCTGTTGACTGACAGCAGAACCTAAAACCATAAAGGTTATCAATTTCCAAGTCCCTCTCTACTCTGGCAGACCCATAAGCTCTCTGAAAGAAAACAAACAAGCCAGCAGAGCAGCAGTCATTTTTGTTCCTCCAAGGAGGACCAGGGAAACCAGCAGCCTTTTGTCCTCCTAAGCTTTCTAGAGCACCTCAGAGAAGCAAAAGACATTTACTCACAACAAAGTGCTTTCCCTTTCTGTGTGTATCTCTAATCCCACCCAATGGCTGGGTGAGGCATGTGGGATGGGTGAATCCATACCTTATGGTATCTGTGGTAGAGTGCCAAAACTGCCTTTGTGCCCAAGACCCGCACATTGACTCCCACAGAAATGCAGTTTTCCAGCAATGTGACACAAGTGTTCAAAATCAAGGCTCAAGCATCATGCATCCAATCTCCAACACAGACCAAACTATGTGAGAGACTCTGTGAAACAGTGGCAGCTGAGCTGGGCTTACCAGGGCTCTTTTGGCTGCCTCTAGAAATCCAATTATTGGCCCACAGTCTGAGCTGTCTGCGACAGATGACTGGGTGCTATGGGATTGTTCTCCAAGCTCCCAGACAATGAAAGGACTGGTTTTTTCCCAAGCCTCCTCACTGACTGCCACATTTAATGAAGATACATATTGGGACAGTCAGCACCTTAGGTGGTGAGACCATCAGTTGTCTTCTGCAATGAAAGAGGCTCTGTTTTCACCCCTCTAGTTACTGCAGCTTATTGAGAGAGACTGCAAGAGATGAATTATCCCAGCTGAAAAGTCTGGGCCTGTTAAATCTCGTAGGGTGGCTAGCTGGGCAGCACTATTGCAACATGAAGATGACTCAACCACATAGCATCTTTGTTGGCATCCCATTAGCTGCTGCGGAGGACGATTATTTCTTTATTGCTAAACAGAGTCTGTCAGTGGCTTGGGGCACTTCTGTGAAAAATGTAACAGAGGCGGAATAATAATTCAAAACATGCCAGACCAGAAAGCCATGGCTCATCGTATCAGACTCCTTCTGCCTGAAAATCAACCAGTCTAGATTCTTCAGGGTGGGTGAACCAATGCCACAGATGCTTGTGCACTGCACCACAAGCAGTGCATCCTTCCAGGAAAGCATGATCCCCTTCTCATATAAATGGCCTTACAAATACAGAAGCAGAAGGGAGCACAGAAATTCTTCGAGTTGAAGCTACATCAGCAGAACTGACTCAGAAAAGAAATTTGCTTTTCAAAGTTTTCCATGAGGCGTCAGCTGCTCTTGGACGCAGGCAGCCTCCCAGTTACTTTCCCACTGTGGGAACCGAACCCTTTTAAAACTGTTTTGACTGTAACCAAGGAATTAGAGAGATGGATGAAGCCAGCCGAAAGTGTGACAATCTCCTAAAGGCGCACAGATGGTGAGCAGACCCTGGAAACTGATTCACTTTGAGTGATCACTTTCCTGAAGCACATTTTGGACAGTTTTCAACCTCTCTGAGGACCTGAGGAAACCCGTAACTTCTCCAAGGCGAAATGAGGGGCAGGACGGGAGGGGGGAAAAAGGATGATTTTTCCTTGAAACACACATTCACACATAGTTATTTATTTATTTGCCCTTTGACATCAAGAGGAGCTCATCTCTCAGAGAACGATCACCCGTGGCTCAGCCCAGATGGAGGTGGGATACAAATTTCATTGCCAGTGCTAACCATGAAAAGATTTTCCCGTTTTACCAGAAACCACAATCTCACATAGTTCCCAGACTGCTCAAGTGATGTATAGCTTGGTAATTGTCCTGAAAGATAAGGGAAAGCCTCCTCTGCGGTTGCATTTGATATTGGCCTGATGTATGGGATCGCTCAGTGCCGACTCGGTGGAGGGTGTCTAGAGACAGTGTGGAGTATGCCTCTCTGTCTTCTCGCTGGGGAAACTCTGCTGGTGGCAAGCAGGATCCTGAGGGTTGCAAATTGCTTTCCCACATCTAACATCCCTTTCATAGCAGCCTTAGTCTGTTTTTGGCATGAGGAGGAGAGTTAAAGAGTTGTTTATAGCTGCTCTGGAGCCTCCTCTGCAGTGCTGCCACCGCTGTGGCATCCCTGCACCAGGGACTGAAAGGAGCTGCTGAGGGCAGCCCAAAAGGGTAGGAGTGAAATGGGGCACGGGGTGGGGGGGAAGTCTTGCAAGTGGAAGGGGGAGAAAAGCTTCTGGAGAGGGAAACCTTCACCCATGGCAAGTGGCAGAAGCTCCTTTTCTTGGGTCAGTGCAAGTGACACTGGACAAACCCTCAACTGATCACCTATTAGAAACACTGTGGCAAATCCTGCTAACCAGATGGAGCCTGGTATAGAGATCTTCCAGCTTGGTGCTGTATAGAAAAGATGGACAACTTCAGATTTTCCAATAAGACTGTGCAATGCTTAATTTTCCACTTTCCAGAGAGAAATGAGGATCCTGTTAAGAATTTGGGATAAGACTGTCCAAGTGATCAGGATGATCAGCCACTAGATGGCACGTCCATCCTCGTCCAAACTCGGTATCCCACAGCCATGAAAGTCCAGGATGTCCCGCTCATCCCACACAGGCACAGCAAAAGGATGAAATGTTATTTCAGCATCTGCTCTAAGAAAACTCTGGCACACTTTTTGCAGTTATTTTGCATTGGGGATCTGCAATCTGATAAACATTCCTCTGTGATTTTGAAAGGATTTAAAAATAAGCTGCACACAGATTTTGCAAACTTGGTTTCAGTGGAGATGTACTAGGATTGCAAAGAGCATTTATGTGCAAAACAGCTCGTAAAAGGAAATATACAGTGCTTTGTTCTCCCACAGGAGGGCTAGTGAATTATTTGGGTAGAACCCACATGAAGTAAGAAGTTATTGGTAGATACTATTTTCCAGATCCTCAGCTGCTGTTATGTGGTATACTTGCCTCGTTTATACTAGCTGAGAGTCTAGTCTCTAGGTCTCCAGATCAGAATTAAGCAAGACACCAAGAGGTCTTTGGAGAAAGGAGCTTTTATTTGAGGGGACTGCCAAACACATTAGATTTGGATCACTTTCTCTCCGAGATTTAATCTCAGAGGAACTGGCAAAACAGAAAAGGCCCAGAAACAGGAGTGAATCAAGCACATTAAGGCATTTATGCTGTAAGCCACAGTGTTTTCCATGAGTAGCAGCAAATATCTGAAGTTCCAGTGTAGCTTTTGTCATTGAAAAACTGGCTTGCACTTTACAGAAATTGAAAAGGAAGCCAAGTGTATGGATTTCTCTATCAAGACAGTCTAATACACTGTAAAGAAGTTGGGTTCTGGTGCAAAAAGGCTTAAGCCACCTTCGCCCCCCACAAATTTTTCCACCTCAATATGAAGAAGGATTAGAAGTATTGTACAGAGTTTTTTAAATTCTCCCTCATCTCTGTGCACAAGGGCAAAGACTGCACTTTTATTTGATGTTATTTTGAAATCATCCCTTTAAAAAAATGCTATTTTGTGAATTCAGTAAAGTAACACTTTGCGTTTCACTTGCATATGTGTAAACTTCTCTAGCCCTTGTTAGAGGGTGAGTCAAACCAGCCCTAGCTCTCTGTAACATATAGCATGAATTAGATCAAGTTGGACAAAGAATATATAACTTTCATGAAAAAAACCAGCACACAAAAGTAAATATTTGAATTTCCTAAACACATTTAAAACTGATGGGGAGAGCACAGCAGAGCTATACAGCTGGGAGGGGAAGGAAAGGGAGTTTCACATTTTGTGAGTTGCTAATCACTATGGAGTCATGGTGGCCCACTGAAACTTTGGGATACTTCTAGCATGCAAATAACAAATGATTGTCCCCAAGACGGCTCTGCTGGAGATCCAGCCCCAGATTTGAGGTTAAAGAGAGACACCAAGTGGAAGAAAGGCACATGGCAGGTTGCAAGTCAGCAGCAGTCCTCAAGGATTTAATTCCTACATGCAGTGCACTGCAGCTTTATGTGTGTAAATAGGTGATGCAGAGGCACCTTTGGGCACCTCACTGAAACACGCATCTGGGTGAGAAAGAGCAGAGAGGCAAAGGTGGAAAAGAGAATTCTTTCAGTGCAAGGTTTAAAATTGGCTCTATGTAGCAAGGAGGGTGACTTCACAAATGAAATTGAAGGGAATTAAGCCTAAATGCTTTTGTGGATCTGAGCTTATGTAAGAAGTATTAGTGTCATCAGATTGTTTGTTCCACTCACCTTGCTCTTTCAGGTAAATCATGCCAGTCTTGCACACATTTGCCTGAGAAAATATCCATCCAGCCACTGCCAGCTCCTGAGCACTTTCATTTGCTTTGGCAGATCTTGAACTGGGTTCTCCTTCCTTGGATTTTTCTAAACTGTTTAACTGGACTGAAAGGGACAACTTCTCACCCGTCTCTGGGGCTGTGGGGTGTGGAATTAATACTGCCTAAGCAACAGCATCTGTCCCAGCACCACCCCCCACCTCCCCCAATGCTGATCAACAGGGACTCTTTCCCCATTGCTGGGTAATGTTCATTCCTCTCAATCCAAGGTAGCAGACAGTTAAAAGAACTGCCAAGAAATGGATGAGTGTTTACACACACTTATTCAGCCTTGTATCACAGACAGAACTGATCCAGGTCAACATGGGTGCTAGGAGCGGAGCACATGTGAGATCTGCCCAGATTTGCCCATGTTTTTCTGGTGCCAATTCTGTTCTTCCTTCTTGAAAGACAAGGACAGATCCATGCAACTTTGCATTCAAGTCATGATCTTAGGAGGAAGGCAGTCTTATTATCAGCACTCTGGGTCCTTTGTCCTACTGTACAGAAAAATGCATACACTCATCCAGGCAGACTGACCTCAGAAACACTGTTATGGAAAGCTATTAGGCAAAATAGCTCTAATCTTGTGGGAGGGATCTCACAGTGCTTTGGCATTTCATAACCTCCTAGTGCAAAGCTGGACATAAAATCCAGAATATCACTTAAATTTGTAAGTAATAGATCAAAACAAGGTTGTTAGTGGAACCTATTGTCCTCCAGTAGGCTGTCTTGCTAAACAAGATCCTACTTGGTTCCTGGAGGAATGGTGGATATTCTTGTTGCCGTCTGAACAGGAGGTTGTGATTGAAGGTAAGGTCTCTCCTGAAAAAGGCACAAACAAGATGCCTTATATCTCCAAGGAGAGAGAGCACACTGGAACAAGCAGAATGCTTCTGTGTAAGAGGAAGAAGAAAGATTTTGGTGTCTTGTATGGAAGCCTCAGGTCAAATTCTTCAGGTGTTCATCCATATCTACACGTGTTTAAAAGGACTGAGCCTGAATATTACCTCTTTGATATTTGCTTCTGGTCACCAAAGATGACTGCAAAGGGCACAAAGATGATTGTAAAATTGGGTTAAGTCCTACCTCTATCAAGATCCATAAAGTCACACTATGGATGCTGTTGTCAGCCCAGGCACTGAACAGAGCTCAGCAGCACGAGCAAGAGCTCCATAGTGACCGGGATGCTTTTTTGAAACTCCTCTGGCATTTGCTGTCTTATCAGCCTCAAATCAGCAAGCCCATGGCAACAGTCATGGTCTCTTCTCAATCCAGAGATGCCTCTGACCTGCTCACACTCTACAGAAGATCTTTTGAGATTTTTTTCTATGAGAATTTTAAAAAAGGGAGAAGTTCTGGAAAGTATAGGATGGTAAAACTTGATGATTTGTTCCAGCATATTTCCCATCCCAAAGGTCATATAGACATCCAAACTCATGGGGGGGCACATGCTCCCATACTTGCTAATGCTCAATGGATCACAAAAATGAGTTCCTAAGTCTCGGAGTTAGTGCCTAGGAAGACACATTCCTGTGTGCTGCATTTTCCAGCACCCATCGAAGGGGGAGTAAAATACCGAGTCTGGGAGTGCAGCCAGCTCTGTAACAGTCCGTTGTGAGGGACCTCCACAAAATAAAAAACCTACAGATAAAGCTGCTCCCTAGTTACACAGTGCCTCTAGCAGAACAGTTTCCCTTTGCCTTGTCCCGGTCTAACTTCTGCTGGAAACGTTCAATTGCTTGCATTTCTCACTTCAACCAGGAGAGGGCAACTAGTCATGAGGAAAATTAATTCAGTTTACTAAAGCTGACTTGTTCACTTCGAAGTCATAAAACGCAGAATTAGTAAAAATATTTAGTCCTGAAAAAAAACAGACTACTTTAAAAACACACATTTTGATAAACATGTGGGGCTTTTTTCCCCTAATGTAGGTTAAAATAGTCTCCTCTTGCCCCAGAAGCCCCAGCAACCACTGCACTTTTATTGCTGTCCACTCTAACCATTATTCTCTGTATATGATTAATCTGGTAGTAAATCACAGCTTTTGGCAAATAAAAGAGGATTCCACTTACAGTGCCATGAAAGCACTTCTGTCAAATTAGACTTAACAAAATCTGTATTTTTAAATCATGCTTTGCATTCTATCTATTTTATACTGTGTTATTAAACAGTCATTAACTGTAGACTGTAAGTTGTTTGATTATGCTGTGGGTTTTTTAGCTTGGAATTTAAACAGAACAAATACAGCAATTCTCTCTATTTTTGAAGTCTTTCCTCGTTATCAAAACAACATCAAAAGAAAAAAAATTTCAAAGTTAGGCAGGTTGTATTGATAATTACAGTGCTTATCACTGTATCACTTGAGCCTCTCAGTGTTTTGGCCCTGTCAGCACAGAAATCCTTCCCCTCTTGAGTTGCAGTAATATGCAGCCAATTCAAAGACTTTTTAAAGGAAAGAAATAAGTAAATGTTTTAAATCCACATATGTCTTTCTCTTAAGCTGTTCTCCCTAATGCCAAGAACTATTTTCCTGCTTGTGGTATATTACAGAATCACAGAATCACAGAATGGCAGGGGTTGGAAGGGACCTCTGGAGATCATCTAGTCCAACCCCCCTGGCTAAAGCAGGATCACCTAGACCAAGTTGCACAGGACTGTGTCCAGGCAGGTTTTGAACATCTCCAGAGAAGGAGACTCCACA
The DNA here is from genome assembly GCF_011004875.1 of Balearica regulorum gibbericeps. Lineage (NCBI taxonomy): Eukaryota > Metazoa > Chordata > Aves > Gruiformes > Gruidae > Balearica > Balearica regulorum. The sequence continues at coordinate 45,601,408 of NC_046188.1, read as the reverse complement.
GCCTCTCTGGGCAGCCTCTTCCAGTGCTCGGTCACCCTCAGAGCAAAGAAGTTTTTCCTCATGTTCAGATGGAACTTCCTGTGTCCCAGTTTGTGCCCGTTGCCCCTTGTCCTGACACTGGCCACCACTGAAAAGAGTCTGGCCTCATCACCTAGACATCCACCCTTTAGATATTTATAAGCGTTGATCAGATCCCCTCTCAGTCTTCCCTTCTCCAGGCTAAACAGACCCAGCTCTCTCAGCCTTTCCTCATATGAGAGATGTTCAAGTCCCCTAATCATCTTCATAGCTCTCTGCTGGACTGTCTCCAGTAGTTCCCTGTCTGTCTTGACATGGGGAGCCCAGAACTGGACACAGAACTCCAGATGTGGCCTCACCAGGGCAGAGTAGAGGGGGAGGATAACCTCCCTCGACCTGCTGGCCATGCTCTTCTTCATGCACTCCAGGATAGATACCATTGGCCTTCTTGGCCACAAGGGCACATTGCTGGCTCATGGAGAGCGTGTTGTCCACCAGGACTCCCAGGTCCTTCTCTGCAGAGCTGCTTCCCAGCAGGTCAACCCCTAACCTTTACTGGTGCATGGGGTTATTCCTCCTGAGGTGCAGGACCCTACACTTGCCCTTATTGAATTTAATTTGGTTCCTCTCTGCCCAATTGTCTAGTCTGTCCATATTGTCCTGATTTCAGCAGGGATAGAGTTAATTTTCTTTCTAGCAGCTGGTATAGTGCTGTGTTTTGGATTTAGGATGAGAATAATGTTGATAATGCACTAATGTTTTTAGTTGTTGCCAAGTAGTCAACGACTTTTCATCTTCTCATACTGGCCTGCCAACACAAAGGTGGGGACAGCCCAAGAAGCTGAGAAGGGACACAGCCAGAACAGATGACCCAAACTGGCTAAAGGGGTATTCCATACCATGTGATGTCATATTCCCTTTATAGCTTGGACATGGGCTGGGAGGCTGGTCAGCTCAGGGTCTTGTGGAGCATTGACTTCAGGTGGTGAGAAATTGTGCTGTTCATCACTTGTTTTGTATATTTTCTCATTATTATTATCTTCCCTTTTTTTGTTTTGTTCTATGAAATTGTCTTTATCTCAACCCACAAGTTGGGGTTTTTTCCCTTTTCCATTTTCAGTTCTCTCTCCCATCCCACTGGGAGTGGGGAGTGAGCAAACGGCTGTGCGGTTGTTTTAGCTGCCGGCTGTGTTAAACCACGACAGTCCTTTTGGTGCCCAACATGGGGCACCAAAAAGGACTGTCGTGGTTTAACCCCAGCCTGCAGCTCAGCACCATGCAGCCACTCACTCACTCCCCCCCAGCAGGATGGGGGAGAGAATTGGAAGAGTGAAAGTGAGAAAACTCATGGGTTGAGATAAAGACAATTTAATAAGTAAAGCAACAGCCGCGCGCAAAACCCAAGGAATTCATTCACCACTTCCCATGGGCAGGCAGGTGTTCAGCCATCTCCAGGAAAGCAGGGCTCCATCACATGTAACGGTTACTTGGGAAGACAAACACTGCTGCTCCCCCCCTCCCTCCCCCGAAGCCCCTTATATGCTGAGCATGACACCATATGGTATGGAATGTCCCTTTGGTCAGTTGGGGTCAGCTGTCCTGGCTGTGTTGCCTCCCAGCTTCTTGTGCACCCCCCGCCGTTCCGCTGGCAGGGCGGTCTGAGAAGCAGAAAAGGCCTTGGCTCTGTGTCAGCACTGCTCAACAACAACAAAAACATCTCTATATAACAAAAACATCTCTATATTATCAACACTGGTTTCAGCACAAATCCAAAACATAGCCCCATACAAGCTACTATGAATAACATTAACTCTATCTCAGCTGAAACCAGGACATATATGTAACACTGGGCAGCAACCTATGCCGGCTGAACCTCAGATCCCTTCATCTCAGAGATCCTCTAAGACCAGAGAAAAGCAGCTTGGTCCCTTCTACTCTGCAGCTTGCTGCAGAACAACAAACCCAAAACCTTCCATCCCTGCTTCGCAGACAGCTGCAAAGCACTGCCTATACATAAAATGGTGGGAACTTGCTCATTTGCATCTCACTGTCCAGGATGGCTCCTACCCACCCAGGCATGGTTTTACCCACAGAGAATGAGGGGGCTGTAGCTCCCTCCGTCATTAGCAGGCACAGTACCCATGTTTTTCATTGCAAAGCAGGGGCACTCTGAGGACTGTGCGGCTTCTCACAACCCAGAGCAAGGCTGTGAATGGCAGCAAAGCCAGCTCTCTGCAGGGTATTAGTATTCCCCTGTGCCTGAAGGAGACCTTGTCTACAAATGAATCCAGACCTGTACAAGGCTGCATCCCAGAGACTTGGACTGGTGCGCAGACTTCCCATGTTTTTCCACAGAATAGGCCATGACTTGATTGGGTAAAGAGATTAATTCCTTCTAAAAAAAAAGTATTCATTTGATAGGGAATGGTTGTTGTGTTTGAAATGAAGATGTCCCAAGGCAAAACCAGATTGCTTGGCTAAATGACCTATTGGTTGGTGTCTGGCTGCCTTTGAAATGATATTTGGTCTGCAGCCTTACACGCCACATAATGGTGGGTTTCTCCAGCCTTCTTGTTTTCTTACAAGCACTTTTGTCTAATCACTAGCTGAGAATCCAGCCTACTGTGTATGTTGTAAAAGATGCTGTTTATACTTGGGCTTTTAGTTTACCATCTGTGCACAGCTCAGCTGCAACATCTCTGCAGATCTGTTTCTCCTCCGTTGCCAACTCCCTGTTGCAAGCCCTCAGAAGAGCATGATTCACTTCAGACTTTCTAATAAAATTCAGTCGCTTTGCAAGCTCTCTTTTAAAACCTATCCCCTGCTTTCAGCAAATGCAGTGATACAGACTTAATGCTTTTCTACACACTGACTGAATCACATCCGAGTGGCACTGAAGCATAACCAGGTATACATGCAGTCATGCATATATACCTCCACGCTGCCCTTGCTAGCATGTATCCCATTCTCAAAGCCATTGACACAAATTCATTCAGGCACCTGAGCTGCTGGTGCATACGCAATCTATTCGCACTGCACCTTGTAATCACTTTTTATTTTAACACCATTTTCTTTAAGAAACAGCCTTTGCACTAATCCTCAGGGGGAATGTTTTGAGCCCAGGCTTCCTTCCTCAAAGTATGACACTTTTTGTAAGAATCAGAAACGAGCTACATAGTCAGTACCTGTAGGTTTGGATACTCGATCAGACCACAAATGAGGAAGACTAAATGTAAGAACAGGCAGACACTACTTCACCTGACCCACAGAGCCTTATGTCTTGATGGGTAAGCATTCTGGCTTACAGAGTACGGGCATAAGCCTGACCGGATGTTTAAATTTAAGACAAAGCCTATTATAGAGAGAGAAAGAGGAAAGAAGAAGCATTTTCTATAATCGGTTTGAGAATAGGAGTGCTTTTACTGAAAAGAGATGCTGGAGTGCTACTGATTTTCACAGAGACATGTAGTCCCCAAGACTGACTGTAAATGAGTTTTCAGATACTGCCCCAAATAATTCTGATGCAAAATTTGTCCACATTTTAGACTCTCACAACTGACTTTACACCTCTTTTGGTAAGAGAGAGGAGCCCAAGCAAAGTCAGATTTATTTGCTTGCAGGCCGTGGATAGCCTAGTATTGCTTTGGACAGCCACAGAAATAGGAGTAGCAAGACCACAGTTACAAAAGCTCCTGTGCAGAGCGATTAATTTCACTTCCACCTTACCATCCCTGTTCAGCTTCAGCACCTGCATTTCAACCACCTCTCTCCCTGGCCGAGCCCACACACCAGCTGCAGCTGATGGCCCTGCAGTGGCAGGGAGGAGGGCAGGCAGGGCGCTGCGTGCAATGTGTGTGGCACTCGGTGAGTAGCACCCGCTCTTCAGGTGCAGCCTGCTCCCACAGCTCTTCCTTTCTGACGTTATCCAAGACGCATAAAGGAGGATTTGCCGTGTGGCCTGTGTTGACCCATTACATGACCACACGCTCATCCTGCCAACAACATAAGATGTCTGCAGGATAATATACTGGTTAGTGAGAAGGCTGCTGAGCAGCACTGCTGCAACAGGGGAGAAGGATGTATTTAAACCTGGTACCAGAGGAAAAGAATGGGAGCTGCAGGGAAAGGTTTGGACTGGATGGGGCTCTGAATGCAAGAATTAAAACCAAGTGCATGCAGCAAATAAAATACAGCATAGAAAAGGACCTTTAAAAATCTTCTCTTCGAAGTCTGGTGGTGCAGTGAGGAATCACCCTGCAGGCAGAGAAAGGTGATTGAGAGGCATCTTGTAAGGACAGAGTAAGGTGGCCATTGTTCACCTGTCTCAGTACAAAGGCCAAACTGCTTTTTGCTGACCCTGGGAATGAGAACAGGGGCCTTGAGCTGCACGAGCTTGCTGTTCCTCCTCCTGCCAGGACAGTTGAAACCATGACAGTGAGGAATGCTGCTCCTCAGAAGGGTGACAGACCTCCTGACCATCTCTTGTTTTAGGATTGGCTTACCTGATTTGGTTTTAGTATCTTTGAAATGGGGATTTAAAGAAGATCACATTATTGTTACTATTAGATTGCCTTATTGCTATTATTTTTACTTCTGTACTGACAGGAAAGAAGAGGTAGGATCTCATGGGGCTAGTTATGCCACATGCCACGAACAAAGAGCGGGCACTGCGAGCTTGCGGCCCGCCGTGCAAAGCGGATACGCTACACAAAAGCCCAGGCAAACAATGCAATGACACTGGTCAGCAGAGTAAACAGCAGTCACAGCATGCCAGCATCTCACCATCCTCACATTGCTGTAATCACTGGGGTAAACAAGAGCTTAAAGGGGTTTGGATGGGGAACAATGGGGCAGCCCTGCTGACGTTTACGGGGTTCACTGGGGCAGCAAAATTGCCCATTGGAAAAACCTTTGAGTGGGTCATCAGGCTTGCTTTCACTTGGCAGAGAGACACAGCGTGCATCTCGCAGGAGCAGACAGGCTGTGAGCGGCCTTAAATACCAACATGGGTATATACCTACTTGACAGGCCACAGAGCGAGAGCCTTACGTGATGCAGCAAACACAGCAAGCCAGGGCAACCGACTGTACCTGGGCTACCTGCGTAAGCACAGCAAGATGGTGAATTGATGACAGCAGTAGGGGATGAGATAGCAGCCAAGATCTAACAGGTGAGGGGGGCCGACAGGAGCTTAGCCCCGATGGGGAGTGGGAAATGCATTATTTGGTTTGAGGAGTGAGCATAAACGGGATGCTGCAGCCGAGCGACAGGCTGATCCCGAGGCAGGGCTGCAGGCGGTGAGCGGGTACCGCGTGGGGCCCCGGGCAGGCAGGAAGCCGCTCCGGAGGAGGGCAGCCAGCCCCGGGCACGGCACGGTCTCCGGGAGAGGCGCCGGCGCTCCACAGTCTCCCCAGCGGGGGCCGGGCCGGGGGCGGTGGCCCGTCCCGGGGCAGGCTCAGCGCAGTCGCCGGCTCCGCCCTGTGGGGGCGAGGAGCAGAGCTGGGGCCGCATCGGCGGAGGGAGGGAGCGAGCAGAGCGCGCTGACGAGCCGTGAGGAGTCGAGCAGGTAGGCGCGCTGCGGCCGCCCTCTCTGTGGGGCCGGGGAGCGGGGCGGCCCGGCCCGGGAGGACAGGGTGAGGGACGGCACTCGCTCTGCTGGGCCCGGCGACCCCGCTCCCCTCGGCCCGGGGTCTCGGTGGGGCGGGAGGCTGGTCCCGGCGGCGGGGACTTCCCGGGGCTTTCTGCGGGGTGCTGGCCGCCGGGACCGGAATCGCCCGGCGAGGCGAGAGTCCCTGCCGCGGTTAGCTCAGCCCCTTTCTGGGGGGCGGCCGGGCAGGCAGCCCTCCTGCGCCCCGGGAAGCCCCCGCGTCTCCTCCCCGGGCGGGTGGTTAGTGGGCCGCGGGGAGTCTTCCCGGGGGGAGTCCCCGTTGCTCAGAGCTCACATGTGTGGCTGTCTGTGTGCCCCTTCCAACTTAAATTGGTGGGTGAGTTTTGATCCTCTTGTGTAGCTAGTATATGGCGTAGAAAAGTCATCATCAGGTGCGGTTGACCTGGCGTCACGCAGGGATGAGCCCCACGGGCCGGACGTGTTGCTGTAAAGCGATTTTGGCAGGCTGATGTGCCTCGGCTGGTACCGATGAGACTGGGCAATGCTGCTGTCTTCAGTGGGGCTCTGTAGATTAGATGCCTCAGTAGCGATCTTACCCTAATTACAACTGCAGAAATCTGGTACTGGCCCAGCCTGCTGTGTCGTGTCCCCCCCCCCCCGTCCCATTCCCCATCCCCCCGTTTTTTTGCTCTATTTAAGATTCCAGTGAAGAGGAGTGCTTGCATTTCAACAGCTGAGTAGATGCTGGCTGTGAATTGTCTTGCAGTGTGACTGTTAACAAGTCTGTTGATAAGGGCCTGTTAGAACCCAGGCATGCCTTTCTGCCCCAGAGCATAAAAGCTCTGCTGGGTATGCTTTAACATAAAATGGAGCATTCGGTACCAAAAAAACCCCAAAACATGGGGGTGGGGGGAGAGGGAGAACCCAACATCCAGGAATCTAAATGTTGGTTTTGGTAAATTGTAAAGCTAGTTCAGGATGAAGTGTTCCTATGTCTTGGACCAACTCTAGCATTTCCATCTTGTGTGTGAGATGAGAGCTTGAAACTTTACTAGCTGTGTGAAGGAGGGACAGGGTGTCCCACTGCAGTGCACTCAGAGGTGTTGCCTGAGGAGAAGAGCAACTCTTGGAGATGTTTCTGCTGCTGGTAGAGGTGTGCAGGGATGTGACCCATCCCAGTGCTACTGAGGCCTCTCCTATGTGTAGCCTGTGAAAACACCCGTGTGCTTCTGTGCAAGCAAAGGTGTACAGCTGGAGACTGCTGTCTCGAAATCTGCCATAAGTGATACTGCCTCTCCAGGGAAGACTGGTTCCCCCCCCTCCCTGCGAGCACCTTGGGCTTGAGAAAAATCCTCCTCTAAATAGGACGAACGTGTTAATGGGGGAGAAGGGCACTGGTGTGTGCGGGCAGTGACCTGTTCCACAGTGCCATTGCATGGGCAGCGGCAGTCCTGTCAGCGTCCCATATTGCAGGACCTCTTTGTGGTTGCTGCAGTGGGGTGGTTTTTAACATTCACACTTGTTTCTGGTCCTTTGGCTGGAGCAAGAATTCCCACACCTGCAGCTGTGCTTCTTTAAAAAAAAAAAAATCCATGGGTGCTTGCTCATGTTGGGCTGCCACCTGGGTGAAAAGGACCTTTCCTGACAAGCCAATGTGTGGATTTGGAGTGCCTCAGGGAAGTGCGTAGCCTCTCCTCACTGCTAACATGCTTTCATTTAATACCTCTTTCATAGAGGATCTTTCTTCCAAACTAGCTTCAATTGGTGGAGCCTGCCTGGGCTTCTCCGCCCCTACTGAGGGCTCTGGGGACTGCTGGGATGACATCCTTGTCCCTGTGCTGCATGGCAGGGGTGGCTGGGTGAAGTCCTGCAGCACTCGCTCAGCTTCTTACCTGTGTGCAACAAATAGAGCAAGATGCAAGCTCAGTGCCTGGAGAAAGCTCTCCCCATGAGAAATCTCTGTCTTGCTGCATGGAAGCTCCTCCCTTAAGAGGATTTAGCGGCTTTAATGATGCAGTTCATCTGGACTCTCTTAATTCCTGTTATTGTCTCTATTTTAGTTCTTGGGGGACAGGCAGGTGTAGTGTGACCTACAACTATAAGCTCGTGCAGGAGATGCTGTAACAAGGCCTTCCCACAGCTCCGTGGATGTTTCCTGCCCCTGCTACCCAAGCCACTCGGCTTCAAACTCCATGAAATGCAGGGGGGGAATTCATATGAAATTCCTCATCTGACTGCAGCTGAGGAAAGGTTTTATCCCTTACGTGTATCTCCAGGTCCTTGCATCACAGCTCTAAGGTAGTAGGGGACCACCCAGGACTGCAGGTATTTATCCAGCAGGTGTTTAAATCAGAGAGGTGCAGGTGGGAGTTTTGCATGCAGCAGAGGCAAAGGGTGCTGCCCCAATGGCCTTGGGCACCAATGGCTCAGGATCTGTTACAGGAAAACCAGGGTGGTGCTGGGAAGTGGACCATGCCCCATGCTATCTGAAGTTGTAATTATTGCTCCATTTCAATGGCTGGCGCCTGTGGTGTGGCAGCCACTTTCCTCCTGATCTCCTTTCTGTTTCTCCTTGTTGGTGAGTGAGAGGTGCTGGCATGGGTCTGGCAGGGCTCAGGCTATGGTTGAGTGGCTTGGAAGGCCGGAGGAAGTAGCGACACTTCCAGTGGGCCTGTGCAATAAGGGATGATCAGAGCCTCAGTTCTTGCACTTCTTCCTCATTTTCCTTTTTCCAAAAACTTGTGTGCATCAAAATTAACTTCTTATTGCCAGGAACTCTGGCCCTCACCCTAGAGTGCCTTAACTTCAACTCCCTAAAATAGAAGCACCCTGTCTGCATCCCCTTCTTCTTGCCTGCCTTCATTTGTCTCTGAACATGGATCATGACATCCCAGGATCTTATATACAGACATCCTGAGTCCTTATGTACAGCAAGGGGTGAGCTAGCCCAGTAGCCTTGCCCCTCACCCTGCAGTTGTCATCTTTGATGGGCTAAAAAATAAACTGTGCTCTTGCAGTGGTGCTTCTGTTAGAGGAATGTGGGATCTGAGCTTTCCACAGGCAAATGATTAACAACACGTGCAGGAAGGGATGGCCATGTGAGCCACCTTCCCTTTAGGAGGTGTGTAATGAGCTGCAGTCGTTACCTAACCACCTCCGTCTCTTCCTGGCTCGTCTGTATTCTTAAAGAGGGAATGTAATGGAGGAAAGGGTAAAAATTGCAGGCTTTCTCTTGGAATGGTAAAAGTAATAATGAGAGACACAGCCAGAACCAGCAGTTCCTTGACATTTGGTCAGCTGTGGCAGAGCCTGTTTGCTGAAAGCTCTCCGAGCTATCAGGGGTTGGAAACACTGAAGCAGTTAATGGCTGACTTGAACCTAGACAGGGCGATAAGTGAAGTACAAGGAACTGCATGCTGGAGATCGCTTAAATCATTGCTTGCGTGCGCTGACAGATTCAGAGCAAGCTAATTTTCCAGAAGAAAGATGAGGCGTTACTGTGGGCAGCTCTGTGAAAGGGACTGCCTGGTCCCTGCCAGCAGAAAGAGGGAATGAAATAGTAGACTGTTGGGATGGGAATGGGGATCGGAGACTGCCGGCTCACTACTCAAGCCTGTGTCCTCTCAGACACAGCAGGGCTGGGGAAGCCAGGTGGTTTGGGGCTCATCTGAATAAATGCACGGGAGAAAGGGAAGGAGACTAAGCTTTCTCCTGTGGGAAGAGGCACATGTGTGGACTTTCTGGCTGACTGCTCTAGTTCTTTAATCTCCTTGATGGAGCTTCAGAACTGGGACAACACCATTTAAGAGCAAGTCAAATCAAAGTGTGGTGCATGTACTTAACTTCTGAAGCTTTCTGCTGAGGTAAGTGGCCTATTTGTCTTTAAGGAGCTCAGGAGCTGGGAAGGGCCAGCTCTCCAGTGCCTCCAGGAGCCTTGCATGTGGGTGAAGGACTGGTGGCATTTGTTCAGGATGCTGCTGGGCTGCTGGTTTAGTTTCTCTGCAGTGCAGCCTTGAGCAAACAGGTGCATTGCTACAGTGCTTTACCCTTTTCTGCAAAATTGTTGCTAGGCTGCAAGCAAATTGCTGATCTCTTCCAGTATGATAATAATCCCATGGCCATGTGTACTGGAGAAATGCTGATCTGGGACAAGCTATATACGTTAGGATATTCACCAGCCTGGAGATTTGAAGTTACATAATGGAGAGTTCCCCTCATAGGCAAAAATAATTCTGCCTTAATCAGAGGGAGGTCTCTCATACGCAAGCAAAGGAAGGGATGAGGTATCAGAGGTGCAGCTGTGCACCTTAAGCCAAGCTGACTGTCCCACAGCTGGAGTTGGGGACTGCCCTTGGTCCCTTCTGCTGCTGCTCCCCATCTGTTGCCATGGAGGCAGTTTGGGAAAAGGGAGGGAGAGGAACTAGCTTCTAGGGATTTGCATAGCGGGGCCCAACTTGCTGCCTATTGGCAGCAAAGCAGACTGTTTCCCAGAGTTGCCCTGGAGAAGGGGTTACGGTCACTGGATGTGGTGTCCTCCACCAGCACCTTCCTTTGGCCATTTCCTCTGCAATCTGTGAGGTTTTTGTGCCCTCGCTGGGATGGGGTTGAAGAACCACACAGGAGCTCAATGCCCTCAGCTCTTGCCCCTACAGGAGTGGCTTCATGCAGCAAATTGTCTAGTTTTAAAAGCAGTCCACTCCAGGACCCTAATTTTGCTTGGGCCAGTGTACCAGAATGGCATAGGTTTGAGTGAGTTGCCTCTAGGTGTTTTCTGTGGGGCAAGTGTGGCAGTGATGTCTTGGCACTTGGCTAGGACTGCAAGGGCTGCTGCTGTCATCCCATAATATAAGAATATGCAAATCCTAAATGCCCAGAGCCAGCATGTCTCCTGTGATACATGATTAGCACTTTGGTTGGGAATCAGTTGTGAAGTCTAAACTAACTAGAGGAAATCTACTGTTGCACAAAATGGCTCAGTGCTCTAGTTAGACCTTTCCAGAGAAGTTTCTGTACCTTTCATGGCATTTTAGTTTCTAGGTGCTCTAGTCTTAGAGGCAAAAATATCTGTTGGGAATGTCTTACTTCCTACCTGATTTTTTTTATAATTTCTCCTTGGTCCTGCAAATGGCTTGCTTAACATTACTTAGAATACATGTGGACAGAAATTGGTGAGGTTCAGTGGTGTCAGTATCAAGTATTTTTTTTGGACTTTGGTCCCCAGAGCTAACATGCGTGTCTTCAAAAGGCACCATACAGACTGTTCTTCTCATCTCCTTTCTGCTTGTAATCAAATAATTTGTAGAGTATCTTTTGCATGAAAGGGTGCTGTTCTGGCTGGTGTGGTGGTAGGACACCATCTCTAGTACTGCAGTTATAATTGTGCATTAGTTCTGGGACTCGTTTTATGCTGGTGGTGTGGTGCAATCCTCTTGACTGCTGTGGAGCTGGTCATGTGTCTGCTGTGTGTCAGCGTGGACTGAAGCTGCTGCTGCTGAGTCAGTCTGGAGTGGCTTTGCTGGAATGTCCTCAACTTCCCAGTGTGCTTTTTAAGTAAACTTCGTCTACTGTCCCCTTCTTCTGTGTCTTGTGATCATGGAGCTATGCTCTCTGTTCATACAGAAGTGTGGATCCAGAACACTGTGCTGGACTTGGATTGAGGAGACTGCTGACCTGCAGATTAGCAAGGCTGTTTTTCACCCGCTGTTGCCTTGAATTTTGCACTAACCAAGCGGAGATGGGAACTATTTTGCAGCATCTATGGTGGATGCTTGAAGAAACTGGGGCTTAAAAGGCAGGCAGCGGTTTTATTTATGCTTGTCTCTGAAGTCTCTTTGGGGGGCAGTGAGGGGACCCAATGAGACAAAACCCAGCTGCCTGGATGTAGCTTTCCAACAGTCTAAGAAGCTGCAGGGCTCTTCTTTGCATTCAGGTCCCTTTCTAATGCAGGTTTGCAGAGACACTGCACATGGAATAACTAAAGAGCCCTCCAAGTTGTGCAGCAAATCTACCTATTTCCAAAGGAAGCTCTTTCTTTTAATTAGAGATGACTTCTGCCTGGCACCTTCTGTGCAGGGCAGTGCTAGACCACAGCTGTGTGGAGAAGCCCTGGTGAGCCACGTGAAACAAGGTAAAGGCATGGACCTTCTCTTCCCATGGGATCTGCTGCACCTCCCTGGTGACACTGCACAGGAGTGGCGGCGCGGCTGTGGGTACAAAGGAGGCCCCCAGAGGCTGGTGGTGAGGAGTGGAGTCCTGTGGGGCAGGTCAGTTTTGCAAGGGAGCCCCAACCCCTTGTGGAACTTGCCTGTAGGAGGTGGCTGCTCCCCATACACAGGTCTCAGTAGGTTCCTCCCACCAGATCCTCCAAGGGTGATACCACCCTCTCTGAGTGCAGCTAAAAATGGGTGTGGATGTGCCCCCCTGTGGGGTAAGCAGTGATGCCCACAGCTGCTGGCACCTCTCCTGCCTGACATGACGCAAGGGGTCCCAACAGCTCAGAGTTTCCTCTTGCCCGAGGGAGGTGTTGTGACTTCCTGGAACAAAACAGAGGTGACAAAATGCTGTTGCTGAAACCACGTGGAATTTTTTTAATGTCAAAAGCAGCATCACACTGGCTGCTACCTCTGCAGAAGAGGTTATTTCAAGGGAGGGCTATTTTGAGGAACAGCAAGCTGCTTTAATGCTTGAGTCCAAGACCTCAAAGGCTCCTTTGATTTGATGCTGCAGTCCTGCTGGTGATCTCGGAGCCTGGTTGTTTCTGCATTCATTCCCAATCCATCATGTTGCAGCTTTGGAGGCTGTCATAGCAGTGGTTTAGAATTTATCCTGTAGTAAAGCAGTAAGTTCCTGCTTTGCCTGGCTTCAGACAGATGGAAAGCCTCTTCCTAGCTCAGTTATCAGCTGTGAGCAAGACCTACCAGTGTGTATACAAGTAGAAGGCCATGCACCTGGTGTCATCCTATGGAGACCTAAACAGTTGTTCCTTGTTTGCCCAGAAGAGAGACAGCCTTTGCCACAGGATGTTTGCTATCAGGAGAAACAGCCTGCGCAGTTGTGTGTGAGCTGAGCAGGGTTGGTGGCCGTGTTACTGCGGTGCTGTCTGGTTGCTTCTCTGCCCAGGGCATCAGTGGAGAGCCCCCCCTGTCCTGCTGGCAGCCTCCCGACAAGACGAGGAACAGGCGATGGGGCTTTTCTGGGCTGGATTTCCAGCTGCTGCACTAGTGAGGGGTGGGCATGTATCCTGGGAGCAGAGGGAGCCTCGCGTCCTAGCCCTTGATTGCCTAGGTAGCGTGCATAAGACCCCTTGCTGTAATTTGATGTTGGTATGTTTGGCTTGATTAAAAGTTGTAGAACTGATGTGAGGTAGAAAAGGTCTCTGGGGAGCAGGTGGTGGGGAAAAGAGTACAGTGTGGTGGTACAGAGGCAAGTAAGGGAAAAAAAAAAGTGTCTTCAGCCCTATTGAAAAGTAATCTTAGCCTCAGTCATGATTTACTGATTAAAGGTGAAACAGCCCTGCTTCCCCCCACCTCCCCCGAAATGGGAACATTTATCTCTGCGTTGAGGCTTACCTGATACTTGTAAATCAGCTATTCTGGATAAAAGGTCTTTCTTATTAAAATAAATACCTCTGAACTACTTTTTTCCATCTCATTCTTCTAGCATTGCTCCATCAAATAGTCCCCTAAAATATTTGTGCTCTAAATTTAGAAAAGGAGACCCTTTTCAAGAAAGTAGAAAAGGCCACCCGCCCTCCCTTGGTTCAAATTGAGCTGAACCCGTTTTCCAGACTGCTGTGCGTAGGTCTGCAGACTCCAAGGAGGCCCCTCCTTTTCCCAAAACAGACCCAGCTTTTCGAAGTCTTGCTGTCTATTTTAACTGCCAAATTCCTGGGGAACTTATCCCACATGTCTGTTCCTCTTGGCTTGAAGCAGCCCTGTCCATAACCTACGCATGTGGTGCTTGGAAGGCTGGATTGATTATTTTCCTTTTTTTGGATGGTGTTTGGTGGAGAGGTGATCTTAACTGCAGGTGGCAGGTCTATAATTGAGTAATGTTCTCACATTGCTCCAATTAAGTTGCTCCAATTAAGTCTGCTGAGATTACCTACCTGGTAATGCAGCAGTGAGCAGGGCAGCAAAACATCTGCGTGCATTGCGGTCTGCCTTGGCCTCCAGGACTATCTTCACTGAAGGGAAACCAGAGACAGGCTCCCTCCCTCTGAAGCTTTTTATATTTCCGTCTTTCTCTTTTCTTTCAGGCCTGCTGGTAGTGTCAAGTGTTATCTGTGGCGTGAAACTCAGGATGTTGTGAAATGTACATCTTCAGACTCCCTGTGACGGTGCTCATTTTGCCAGCGGGCACACCAGGCTCTGGTGGGACATGCGGTCCCGTGTGACCATGGGATGGTCTGATGGGAAGCAAAGATTCTTCTGGGGCACAGGGCAGCGAGTGCAGAGGCTAGGTCTGGCAGAAACCTTTTGCGGCTGTGGCACCACTGGTGTGCAAATGGCTCCATACCATTGAGTTGGGAGACCCATGGCTTGGACAAACCTGTCTATTTGTAGCAAATGGGTTTGCTGAGTTGCTTTCCTTGTTCTCCCTGATATGTGTGTCTGGGAGAGACCGTGAGATAACTTTGTGTGAGAATCTCGTAGGAGTCCTGTTCTTCTGACTCTTGGTACTGGCAGCCCTGCAATGGGGTCCTTCAGGTTGTAGAGTGGAGGGGCTGTGGCTATGGTAGGGCAGACCTTGTTGAAGGAGGATGATTGTTACTACTGCTGATCTGTGTTCGTCTTCTCTAGAATCACATGTAACAGTGCCAACATGCTAGCAGGGGAACAGGAGTGCCACAGGCATACAGACAGCTGGTAGATGGTGAGGGTGCTGCAGTTAGCAAATGATGTATTTGGCAAAACCAAGATTCTTGATATCACAGAGAATAAAGGGACTGTTTCTGTGAACAGGCCAAAAGATGCATCCCTTTGTGCGCTGAGGCACTTTTCTGTGCCAGTATGACTTCTGTGACTTTCTGGTCATGCCGAGTCTGCAGTAGTCTTCCAGCTCTACTTAATCTGTGGGGCTAAAGGGTTAAAATCTCTGCTTCTGGAGATCAGTGCCTTGCTATCAGCAAAGGATCTGATACAAAGCATGTGATATGATTGAAGTAGCCTAATAGTCTGTCTCTTCTGTTGTTCAAGAAAGCTGACTTAATTCTAAAGCTTCACAATTATTTGGAATAACAAGCCAGAGGTCTTTTCTTTTTTTGCTTTGTGGTGTGGGGGTTTTTTTGTAATTTTTCTTCCTTTCCGCCTTTTAAGATCATGTGGATAGACTCTAGGGAGAGAGGTCTAGGGGAGAATCCTGGTGCCAGAAGACACTTAAAGTCTTCAGGGGTCTGGTCAGGCCCAGCAGTGTGGGACTTCAGTGCTCTGGCAAGTGCTGGGCTAGCTTGGCAGGGCGTCCCAGCACCTCTACAGGCTCTAGCATGAGAAGCACGAAGGAGTGCTCGTCCTCCTATGCTATTCTCAGCAGGCAATCTCTAGGGCTTGGCTTCTAGCAGCTTCTGGCTTCAGCTATGGAGTGTAATACTAGAGAGCCTGCTATCCCTGGGAACAGCAGTGAATAAGCCTAGTTGGGTGTAGCTTCCTTCCTGTGCCGGTGCCTGGGCTCTGCTTAGCCCCATCCACCTCTCTGTGGAGAGTAGAGGTATGTAGTCCCATGGCTCAACAGGCAAAGGGGAGCTGGAGAGAGAAGCTGTTTGTTTAATTGCTGTTCAAGTTGCTAAACTGGGTAAAATTTCCTGTCCCTGAAGTAAAACTACTGCCTCTGCACCTTTACTACATCCTTGCTAATTCCTGGAAAGATTCAAAGAGAATAGGAAGTGTCATTTCCCAGTTCAAGCAGATGCTGAAACTTCTCAGAAATACGTTTGGCATGTGTGCGCTGACTCTAAACACCCTCTAGTTATCTGCCCTGGCATCTGAGAAAATGGAAGTAACTGAAAACCAGTTCGTTTTGAAAGGGAACTTTACAGTAGAAAGTCATCCTGTAAGATGCAAGAGGTCGAGGAGGAGGTGGAAAAGATGAAATCAGTTATACTACCTGGGTCCTCCCTCAGAGTCTAGTAATCTCTGGTGCTGTTTCATAAGATAGAAAGCTAGCGTTAAGGCTGCTTCTTGCCTGCAGGAGTGCCTGGACTGCAGCAGCCTCTGGGTGCTTTGCGAGAGAAGGAAGGCCGCTTGGTCTCAGGAAGGTATCTCCAAGCCAGTGGTGTCAGGAGGGATATTGTGCGACTCCTCAGAGGAGGTATGTTGACCTCTGAGGCATTGTTTGCATGAGAAGGGAGGCTCAGGAGCCTGTCCTCTGTGTGTACTTGCACCGGGGATTTCCAGGCTGCTGAGTCTGACGGCAACAGCAAATACTTCGTAGCATCCGCTGCCTGCTGCAGAGCCATGATGGGGAGAAGTTTACCTAAATGCCAGCAGGGTGCCACTCGTCTGTGCCGGGTGCCCTGCTCCAGTTTGGGGGGCAGGGGCTTTGCTCCTCCGTGGGTAGGCATGGGGCAAGCCAGCGCGGGGGATTGCCTTTGACACACAGGTGCTGCTCGCAGGAGGAGGAGCTGGTGGAGGCATCCCTTTCAGAGGTTGAGTTTACAGCGAAACAGCTCCAGTGCAGAAAACAAAGCTGAGCTGGTCTCCTTTTTGGAGCCATTAAAGAGCCAATGTAGTCAAGTGACAGAGTTGCCCAACCAGTTTAGTGAAAACTATGCAGTTTTACTGTACGATGTGCTGGTTTTAGTCAGTGTGGAGGCCTCTTTCTGGACCCTACCTGCAGTGTTTGCGCAAATAACATTCTAGTATGTGGTAATCAAAAAAAGTCCACTAAAATATATGTTTGGCTTTTTCTTCTGTCTGCTATTTCTGGTAAGTGTGTGTGGGTTTTTTTGGCTTTTTTGGTTGTTGTTTTAAGGGGAAAGAGGAGAACCAAATGACTTCTGGGACAGGTTGTGGGTTTTTTGGGCTGGTTTGTTGGGGGTTTTTTTTCCAGTCTTTTTGGCAGACTTGTATCTCTGGTCTTGCTGAATGGAAAGATTTGCTGAAATAGGAGAAATACTGTCCTGCAAATTTTGTCATGCTGTGCAAGCATGAGTGTATAGACTGAAAATAGCAAAGAACTTTCTCAGTTTGCCAGTTGTAGGGACTGAAGACCTACTTAAATCTTGACTTTCAAACTGAAGTGTGAAATCCAGATGTTCTTAAAATTTGATTGCACCCCTTGCAAATCTAGATAGATTATAATGGGTGCTTCTAAAACCTGTGCTGCTCTTTGATACCGAACTCTGAGTTGGTTTCTTTTTAACAGTATAGCTGTTTATAAATATGTAATCACTTCCTCTTGAGCATCAGAAGTACACTTCTAAAATATGGATTTCCTTTTTACAAAATGCACAACATGTGCTTGCTGTGATAAAACATGCTGAAAAATCTCTGCTATCCTAGACAGTCCTACAAGTGCTTTGTAATCTAGGGTCTCACTGGAAGACACTGTCATTTGTCAGATTATTCACGCAACAGTATACTAACTACAGAAGTCAAATGGAAAAGCTTAATGTCTTATCAGGTGCACCAGGAACAAATCTACCTTTGCAGTGTGAGTTGATGAGTTTCCTCAAACTCTAGTTTCCTGAGAAATCTAGACTTTCCAGTGGTATTTTTGCAATACTTGCAGTCAATTGTTACCCTTACACTGGGGGTGGCAAATTGCAGATTGCACACACACTTGAGCCTCTGGCATGAAAATGCTTATGTTAGGGTGTCGCTGTACATGTCTGCACTCCCAAGTGGTGAGATCAAAGTTTGTTGACAATTAAGTATGGTGCTGCAGTTTGCAGGCTGATGCAGCTGTGCTGTGATGTCTGACCTTGTGCTTAGCCCTCAAATCATCTCCTCTAGCTTGAAGGCAATTGGTTCTACTTTAATAGCAACTGTCTCTAGAGTAGATGGAATAAAAGATTAGTCTGTTCCATATACCTCCTTTTTTTCTCTTCTGTTTCCGAAGTTTGTATTATAGAAATAGTTTTCCTCCTTGCCTGACACTTTCCTTCGAAAAGAAACTGCAGCTGAATCAGTGACACACGCATATAAATAAAAATATTTTCTGTATCCATAAGTGTGGCCTGTTTGAGAGGGTAGCCCTAATTAGCAACCTTAATTTTTAGGATACAGCTTTTCCCTCAAATCCCTCCATTGTAACTTTAGAAGAAATGCTGTTTGGAAATTCTCCATGACAAACATGATCTTGTTTATGATTTCAAGGTCATTACACAGCTGGTATTATCTCAGTGAAGCTTAAAGAAATGTTCACTGAATTCAGACTTGGGTCTTTCATTGGCTCTGTGGTTATTTGCTTGCCAAAGACAAGATGTACTTCCCAGGTGTACTAAAAGTCCAAGGCCTTTGAATATAAATGTCAACAAGATGAACTGCTTCAGATGTTCTTTGTATGTTAATATGGCTGTAACTTTCAGCCTCTGCCCTGAGGGCAGTGCTGTCCCTGGTGAACAGGAGACTTAGTAAGTCTGTCATTGTTCATTAACTTGTACTGTTGTGTGAAGCTGTCCGGTCTCATCACTGATGATCAGGAGACCTTCTGATTGTCAAGTGCTTGTTCTTCATGTGCATGGGTAGAGAAGCATTCCCAGCAGCTGGGCTTTGTGGTGCAAGGACTCAAAATCCTGCCAAAGGTGGGCCGTCTGTGGCTTTCTGGGCTGCCCTTTCCCTAGCTAGCCTCTCCTGCAGGTGGGTGTCTGGCTTGGAGCTGGAAGTGGGGTTGACCATTTAGTGAGTGACTTCTGATCCCCAGCTGGCTTCTGTAGGTCTCAAGCCTGGTATATGGCTGATCAGAAATCAGAATCAGGATTGGGATAATACTGCAAAAAGTAACTGCATTAGCCTTCTAAATGGCCTTAACCTCATGCAAATTAGCATGCAGGTAAACATCTTTATGGAACCAGTGGCTCACAGATCCCCTCCTAGGGACAGGTGCTAGCTGCTTTGGTCAGAGAGAGCTGGTTCTGTGACCTGAGCACATCAGTGGGAGCTCCTCCTTTGGCGATCTGTCTACAAATGAGCCCAGTTAACCTTGGTCACTGTTGTGGTGTGAAAAGAAGGCAGGGAGGTGAGACCAGATCATGGAGAGTTTTAGATATTTTCAAAGTCCAGTCTGGTAATATTATCTTGAGGGAAACAACCTGTTGCAATGTATAAGGCTTGGGTAGGCACGGGGAAGGTGATGCTTGCCTGCGGTGCCAGGAAGCACTTGCAGTGCTTGTGATCAGCTGAGGCTGGTTTGGAGGCTGCTTCAGTGGACTGGCTGGACTTTCATCCAAAGATCCCACCTGCCGCATCAGATGCAAGATGTGAAGGATCAGGAGCCTCAGGGTATGTTGCGAAACCTTAGTTCATAGGTCGGCTGCTGCAGCTCTGCATATGTTGAGTTGGAAGTTTTTCCTTCAGCCCAGTGCAGGCAGGAGGGACAGCAGCAGTGAGCCAGCATGCCAGCTGTACAGGGCATTCAAGGTGTTTGTGGGGGCAAGGGGAATAGCAGCTGGAAGACTGATTCTGGTGCTGGTTTAGGCTCTTCCTAGCATGGTAAAAGCTAGTAGGAGCACATCCTATAGGGTCTGTCTTTGTTTTACACTCCCTGGGGTTAGAGCCTGAGGGGTGGTAGTGGAGAGCAACTGGCCAAAGTACATAGAAACAACCTGCAGCTTCTTTGTAACCAATCATTTCCTTTCCTTAAGAAGATCTAGGGGAGAGGGGACAGCATATTCCAGGCTATGTAGATGCATTCAAATGTAAACCCTTTTCTACTTGACTTAGAGTATTGGGGCTGACTTTCAGAGCTCGCTGCTCTCAGAGCACGTGTGCTCCCCTCAGGGGTTTGCGGGAACTTTGCGCTTGCCTGTAAATGTAGTGAGACGGTGATTTCCACAACTGCTCTACTCTGGCTTGAATTGAGGTTGTTCCTGCTTGTCTCCTTCTCTTTTGTCACGCTCATAAATGAGCCCCTTATTTGTGCTGTACAGTAACTTGGCAGCTGAGGTGCTTCAGCTGCCAGAGCTCATCAGGAAGAAACCTGCACTGCAAGGGCGGTGCTGCAGACGAAGGCTCAGCTCTTAGCAGCAGAGCTGCATGGCACAGGCACGTACTGTGCTAGCCTGAGCCAAATATCGTAAACTTCATCGAGCACCAAACGTGCAGTGCTTGCTAGGTGGAAGCAGTACAGGATCTAATTTGAGAGAGCAGAATAGCAATTAAAGATTAACTTAACCTCTCTGCCTCTCGACTGATGTGGCTATAACATCTGTGCACAAATGCTCCTGCTACAGCAGCAGAAGTATTCGACTTTCCCCGTGTCGCATGTCCTTTGCTGTGGTAATATTTTGTGGGAAGGGGGCTGGGAGCATCGCAGAGTCCTGTGACAAAAATAAGTTAAACTCTGAGCTGTGATGGGACTCCTTTGCTGTTGCTAACAAAGCAGACCTCTGTCTGCCTGTCCTCAGACACGTGTCCTGGATTTTGTGCTCCACATACTGGTCTTGCTGTCATCGCTGTTGCTAGCAGAACGACAGGCCTGAGAGGAGGTGGTGGAGGGGGCAGGAAGCCATCCTGTGATGATAGTTTAGCCTGTGTGGACTCGTCTTGTTTCTCCTGCACAGGGATCCCTGGGGTCCTGGATTAATTGATGCCTTGCTGGAGTTAGTTCTCTGTTCAGGTCCTGGGGCTGAAGCTGGGCTAAGAAAGACCCAGGATTAACTACACAGAAGCTAACTAGGCTGTGTTGGCCATGAAGTTTTTCATGGCAGTAGTGCCTCAAAGCAGCAAACTGACAGATGTGCATAAATAATCCTGCGTATCTTTACAGGATGGGAAATGAAAGGCTGGGAGAAATGCCACTTTGCAACTTGATGGTACAGTTTCTTATGAAATTCTCTTCAGAGCTGGCATCAATCTGGAGAAGGACAGGAAAAATGTGGAGGTGTATGGGTAGGATAGTTGAAAAGGCTGGGTGTAGCTGCTTGGGGAAGAAAATTCAAATGGTCAAAGTAGTTGAGGTGGAGAAGAAAAGGAGGAAACAATCGACTGTGGATTATCAGTGGAGTTTAAAAGTTGCAAACTTCATGTATTACACCTTTGCACATATTGCTGCGGGATGTTAAGATTCAAAAGTTTGCCAGCTTCAAAAGGCAAATAGTTACCTCTGCCACAGTCCACAAGAAGCACTGGCTAGCAAGACTCGGTGTTTAAGCCAGGCCTTCATGTCCGCGTGTAAGGATGAGAGCTGTACTGCACAGATTGTAGGTCACAACTCTTTCTGAAGTGACTGGTCTGGCTTGCTGAAGAAACTACTGGATCATGTGGCCCATGGATATGCCCAGCTGTGATAAATCCAAGCTTGTCTGCTTCCAAACCTGACCCATCTCAAATTGTGCTGAGCTTCTACTTTACTGTACAGCAGTGTTGCTAGTTTTGTGACTGCTTGTGGTAACTTAGGAGGTGAGGTTTTGAGGAGTTTCATTAATGCAGTGAATAAATGTAAGTTTAATTTTGTAAGGATAATTGAAGAACTAGAACTAGAAAATGTGTAATGTTTCAGTATGCAGAGCCCTGAAGTATCTTAAAAGCTCAAAGCAAAACCCTAAAAACCTGCTTCTCTTTTGGCTTGAACACTGTACCTTGAATTACTTCTTTATGGCTAGGAGCTATGAAAGCGGTATATCTCCCTGTGGCAAGAGGAGACTGGTGCATAATGCTGTAATGCACAGTTGGGTTTGGGTTGTGGGTTTTTTTATAAAACATTGAAGATGGTATGCCTTGAGCAAATAGCTGGGAATAGAAGAGCCCCGAAAGCAATCTTTTATTCTTGTCGCCTCAGACAAGTCTTCTTCCACACCAACTCTTTTCAACTTGTTTGACTACTAAATTATCTTAGATAACTATTGCAAAGATCCTAACTGCTCTGCAAACCTCTGCTTTCCTGACTAATCAAAGTAGTGTGGACAGGGTTGGAAAATAAGCAACATGCAGCTACTTAGTGCTAGGAAGCAAATCAGCCAGTACTGGGAGTTGTGTCTCCAGCTTGAAAATAAGGACGATTGTACCTGGGACCAGACATCTTAAGGTAGGAAGTCTGATGCCTTGTGCAGGAGGTTACTGTCTAGCCTAGTTCTTGGCTAGGTTGAAGAGTAGAAAAATACTTGTATCCTCCACCACAGACACTCACCATTGCCTAGGGACCTGGCTGCCTAAATGGTCTGGTTAGACTGCCAGGCTCCAGTTTGTGATGCTATTAAGAGGAGATGTGGTCATGGTGAAGCCAGTAAGCAAGCCAGCTGGATGGGAAAACTTAGTCTTAGTTATCCTCTCCAAGCACAGTCTTACGAGTTGGTGCCTGCCAGAACTAATGACCCGGGAGAATGTCTCTCCTGCAGAGGAAAGGAGGGGAGCACGCAGTTTGAAGTAAGCAACATTTGTGCTGTCCCTGCTCAAATACTTGCCCCTTTTCTGAGATGCCATTAAAGGGCATGATAGTCATTGGGTTACAGCTGTTCTGTGATGGCAAGCTGGCATATGATTTGTGGTAGGAGAGCTGATCTAACATGAGCAACGCTTGTTGAATAAACTTGCTGTCATTAACCAAGGGTAAAAATCTGCTAATAGAGAGCCTTCACTCACTTTTCATAGGTTGGTAGTGATGCAGCTGTTGTGTAGAGCATCTGTGCTGGAACAGAACCAGCTCATAGCCAATGGTTGCACCTGGAGGGACTGGAAATGAGAACGCCACGTGCTTGATATTTGGTGTAAGTATGGACCAGAAACTATTATAGAAGCTTTCCCCGGCTAATTTGAAGGACCTGCTTTTGGGTGCTGCTGGCTTTATGGACTCTGACATGAGGATTTAACTGGATAAAAAATAACTGAGATGATGCTAACCTGGCTGTGCAGTAAGAGTTCCTTAGGTGCAATCACTGCTATATAGATGGGATTTTTAAGATCAGCCTGTACCACGGCTGGCTGAGACTGTATTTCTGTGTTGCTTTCTCATTTCAATAGCATCTTGCTAGGTGCTGTGCAGCGATGGGCTTAGCATAGCCTCTAGCTATGGCATCCTTTGAAGTTAGAGCAGTAGTGTTGTCTTCAGCCAAGGAGTTCAGACTCATGCTCTCCTGTGGTAGTTGGAGGGTGACCATTGCTTGGTGGGAAGACTAGCCAGATATAATAAGGCCCACATACCAGTTTAGCTCCAGAGTTAACCTAAATATTTAATAGGATTAAGCAAAAGCCTTTGATTGAAAGAAAAGAACGTACTGGGCTCCAATGACCCTCGGTACACCCAGGCTGGCAGCAGGGAGCTGTTGGGACTGGCTCTTCCCAGGTCATACTGGTATCCCCAGCATAGTACTGCTCTTTGGCTGTTGCTTCTTAAAGCAGCATGGTCTGTTTTGAGCAAGAAGCTTGCTAGAGCAAATTTTAAGGAACTTAAAGTCCTCTGTTGACTATGCAGGAAACATAACTGAGCTTGGAGGAGGAAGAGGCAGCAGGAAAGCTGACCTCAGAGATGTCCCTCCACCAGTCCTCATGTGTTACTTAGCTGTGCTGCTTCCCCAGGAGGAGGCTTACTCCGGTAGCAGGGATAGCCTGTGGGACTTTTTTCTAGCTTCTGAGCTCTTTGCTGTCAGGCAAGTGATAATTGAACTAGCTTGCCGTAGTACAGATCAATTTATTCCCAGGGTCCTATAGCACAAAGACCTGATGAGGATCCATTGCTGATAAGCTGCCTAATTTGCAGTATTAAGAGCAACCTTGTCATCTCTTCTCCTGCTTTACATTGCTCAATTACCATGACTGAAGCTGAGTTAACTTCAGATACATTAAAGTACCTTTTCTCTGTGGTGAAGATCTGCCCTGGAGTTTGTCTCTTGCCCTCTCAGTATTGCTTGCTAGCTGATCCATGGGTGCGTGCAGTGTGTACCAACAAACTGAAACCAGCATCCTATCTTACCAGTGCTCCCACACTGCCTCAAACTTTTGAGATTGGCTTTGGAAACTGGGACTTGTTGAAATCTTGCCTGTCTTGATCTTGCAGAATTAGTAGTATGTAACCATGGAGCAAACTTGCTGGTCCTCATAAGCTGTCAAAGCATCAGGTGCCAAGTTGCACATAGGAAGTTTGATTTACTGCTGCCTTTTAAATGGACCCCTTGGCCTTGCCTTTCAGTGTTCCTGCAGCTGCTTGGGGGTCATGAGGAGATGAGACTTTTGGAGGGAGGGAGCTGGCCTTGTGAGCTCCTTCTTCGGATAAGCACATCCTTTTTCTCTGCTGGGAGTGGTAGTAGCTTTGGTGTTTTGGTTCATGCTGTTAATGCAAAGTCTGTATAAATAGTGATGGAATCAGCAGTGTATTTGTGATTAAATCCCTTCTGTAATTTCTGATAGTGTTCTCTAGGAGATCTTGGCAACAGCAGCTGTTTGTAGTGACTGTGGTGTCCTGTTTTGCTGCCTTGAAAAGGCGATTTGGGTAGTCTATGAAGCAGGTGCCTTCTGTGTGTCTGCTCTGAGACCCACCAGATGATCCAGAGCTCTGCACAGGGTAGGGGTGTTGCTCTGAAACTACCTGGAGGACCTGACACTAACATAACTGGATGTCTGTCTGTTGTCCCCTTAGGTCCTGTAAGTGAAAGAAGATGGGGTCTGGCTGCCTAAAAGTCACCAAGTATTTCCTCTTCCTCTTCAATCTCCTGTTCCTTGTAAGTATTGTGGGTGTCTGCAGAGCAGAAAGGAAGGCCTGGACTAAAATTAGCTGGTAAGGTGTTTTTCCTGGATGTTGGCCCAGTGTGGCCATTAAATAAAACAGAGTTTTGGAAGGAAGGAGGGAATCCCTGAAGCTGAGGGACATGGGAGCTGCAGTGCAGCTCCCATGTATTTCGAGCAGCTCCACTCCCAGTACCCACTTGCTGTCTCCAGTGCACACAGCTCCCTTCCTGCAGTGGGAAGGGAAAGCAGGAGTTATGTGTCCTTTCTGGAAGAAGAGCAGTTGTAACTACTTTCTCTGTCACACCTGGAGCAGCAGCTAAGCTGCCTCTGAGCAGCAAAGTTACAAAACTCTGCCAAGTAATGGCAGTGCCCTCCTAAATAGGCCAGGCAGGCTTCAAAGTACAACTCTAATTCTGTTCAAGTCCCAGCGGCTGGTTTTGATTTTTAACAAGATGAATTAGTCCAAGTCCCCTATTTGAAATGGAGTTGGGAGGTGGGGGAGACTGGGCCGGGCTTGCTTGGGGAAGTGAGGCAGCCCACTGGATGCAGTTATTTTCAAGTGTGAGACTCAGCAAAAGATTAGCTCCTTTTGGATTAGAGTGGGTCTGGGAGGGCCACACATTCTTGCATGCATCCTTTTGTGAAGTTTAGATATTGTGTGTCATGTAGACAGCGATGATACTGTTGGTGCTACCCTCCTGCAGTGGGGTGGTGTAGTGGGGAAGTATACGGTTTCAGCTTTCCGCATATTGGCAAGAAAATAGCCTGTCTGATATTGTTATCCTTTGTGCAGTGTGTAAGGGGAAGGAAGGACCAGGCTGGGAGGGCAGGGAGGGAAATGGAGCATGATAAGGTGAGCACTGCTTTCTGGTCTCTGTCCCTGCACACAGCTTCACTCTCGCTTCCTGCATTGCTGTGCTGTGCCGCTGGCCCGTGAGCTTGAACGTGAGGCCATTTGGATCTGGTTTCCCTTGGCTTACTCTGCTGGCTCTTTTCTCTCTGTGTTTTGCTTCCATCCTAAGAGTAGTTAGCTCTGGTCTAAGGGCTGAAAGTCAGGGATGTGGGAGGGAGAGGAGAGTTTTTTCAAGTGCCACTAGATCTTCCAGAGTCTGATTTGGTTCACTTTAAGGATAGGAAAAATCTATTTGAGTCAAGGCCTGTCATCCTACTAGTGCAGGATTCCTCTGAAGATGTACTAGCATCCAGGCTATCCCCTCTCTTGAAAAGATGGTACTTCTTAAGCAGTGTATAACTTAACCAGTCCACCCTGGGAAGCAGAGCTGCATTTATTAAGACAGTGTTTGAGTCTTGTTGAAGCGCAGTACCTGAGCACTGTCTAGTCTTTTATCCCTGAGCCTAGGTCCAAGTTCATTAGCTAACCTCTGTATAGCGAAAGTTCTCCGAGAAAGCCAGCCTAGCATAGGAGGAAAGGGGAGAGATGACGGCCTGAAATACTACAGTGTCTTACAACACTGCCACTGTTTTTGCTGGATCCTATCAATGGTGTTTGTGGTGTCTCTATTCTATATTGCCCTCTTCTTCCCTTTCTGAGCTAGGCATGGTCAGGGGCAGCCTGCAGGGATAGCTGTGCTGTCAGGAGGCAGACTTGAACTGCTTCATCAGGCTGACCCTCATCTGTGCTGAAAAGCTTTTTCCTGTATTTTGCAAGACACCGGGAGGATGGCAGGCACTGATTCTCTCTGTGGGTCTTGGAGCTTGAGCCCTCCTGTCTGGGTTGCAAGTGATGGAAAGCAGCTGTTCTTTGTCCGGTGCACACCCTGCTCCAAACAAACTCCTCTGGTGTGGCAGCCAGCCCCTTTCCTTCTTGGGGAAAGCTGACCGGATGCACTGAACTGGGTCTGGAGAGTAAGAGTTGTAAGGTGGGGTGTGAGGAGGTCTATGCTGACTGAAGGGAGAAGCTGCTTTAACGAGCTCTTTGCTCAGCCTGCTGTACAGCACAGGCACTGTCTTCCTCTCAGGCTGCTCTGCAGAAGTGGGGTCTCTGAAGCCACTGTGTTCTGGTGGGGAGCTTGATGCTTCTCTAGAGTGAACACTTTGAGCGTGCTTCTGTCTCAACTAATGACAGGCTTTTTGCACGTGCCAGATGTTGAGGAAGTTGGTATCCATTACTCTGTCACTGTCATAGGAGGTAGCTGACATGAGAAGCTTTTTCAGCTACGGTTGTTCAAGATCTGAATGGGGATTCTTGAGCTTATACAGTGTGGTAGATCAGCATTAATCTAGTAGAGGAACTGCTTCTGTTGAGCTGCTGTGAGCTCCCAGCATGGACAGGTTTTGTATACCTAATGCTGGTTTCCCAGCACTGCTGAGTTTTGTTGAGGAGAGTGCTTGCACAAATGTGAATGTTAATGCTGGTGATGGAGTTCTGTCTTCTCTGGACCCTGAGCTGAGCCTCTGTGATTGCACCCTGTGCAGGCCAGCCCTCGCTGTCTGAAGTGTGTTCTCCAGCCTTGCTTGGAGCTGATGAATTAAGCCTTTAGAGACACCAGCGACTCTTTTAGAAGTTAGTCATTGAAATAGCACTTCACTACAGCTCAAGGTCTATGAGAAGGTCCCTTGCTATAGCTGAAGTAGTTCAGGGACTTGGTGGTATTTTGCAGCCTTACTTCGGGGAAGTGTTTGACCTGCTTTGATTAAAGGGAAGAAGGTTATCTGGACTGCATGCGTACTTACTACAAAAGATACCAAAACCATAATCTTGAAGTATAAGCTTAGTTTCTCTAGCCAAAACTTAATGCATCTCCATCTTCTTGAGCAGCAGACGTGGGCCACAGCAGATGCTTCTCCTTAAAGGAAAACACTTCTCTTAAATAGTTTCCAGAGACTGCTGAACTTGTCCAGAATATACAACTGTCTATCCTACTTCTTCTGTAAATGGAGCTGAAGGCTACTAACTAAAAGCCTGGAGTTTAAGAGCCTTTCTCTTGGCCCCTGTGCCAGGCTCAGCACTACCTCATGAAGGCAGGCAGTGCTGGGGGAGGACAGTCGAGGACCCCTGGCTGATCTTTCCGGAAAAGTCAGCCAGCTCTACCACAGCTTAGTTCTTCACTGGGCTCTGCTGTGGGAAACTACTGGCCCTGCCTTGAGGGAGCTGCATCCTTCTGGCTTGGGTGTGGAAGGGGATCTTGCTGAAATCAAGGGTGAAATCTCCACCCCCGTGGTGGAGGGTGGACATCATCCTCGCTTTGGGAGTTTAAAGCAGTGGAGCAGAGGAATTAAACTGTGTGGAAGGCAGATGTGATTTCTTCTATGGAGGGTCTGAAGCCAAGCCAGTGGCAAAACCAGCCTCACTATGCTGTGCAAACTCCTGAAGATGCTAAGCAGAGATGCTATCCTGCTAGGACGTAAATATACTGTTAGTTAATAGGATAGTGTTTTCTCCCTGCCTTCCCCTTTTAGTGTTTTCCACAGCAGCTCCTGGCAAATGTGTGAGTCGTGGACTAGAGCAAAGATCAGAGTGAAAACAGGCCTTGGATAGTCTGAGCACCTCATAACAAATAACTTCCCAGGAACTCAGCTCAGCAGCAGTTCTGTGTTTTGTCAGCAACAGCAAAGCTTAGGTGACATTTTAGGGTCAGCAAGCCAAAAGAGATGTCACATACAGCCCGGATTGCATCTTTGTTAAGACAAATATTTTAGTAAGACTACAGTTTAAATGTGAGACTGCCTCAAACTGTAAATTCAGCAGTTCTTGGCAATACCAAGTTTGAGAGGAATTTTTCAGGCGCCACAGCTGTTGCATGTTCAAGGGGCCTTTCTAGTCTGATCAGCAGACTGAGTGCTGCGGTGCAGCATGTTGAGACATAAGGCAAAGGGGAATTCTTGTTACTGCCATCTCGTCTTTATTTCTTTTTCTTTTTTTCCTGGGATACAACAATGACATGCTTTCTGTAGCTAAGTCAGTCGTCTTCATTTGTCTTCAGAGATGGGAACTTGCTTGGTAACTTTCTAATCCTGTCCCCAGAGCTAACTACTTGTTATGTTCTCTGCCAAGCTAGGAAAGCTTGCAAGCAGCTTATTTCAGACTGTTGCTTTATCTTTGCTCAGAAAAGCTTCTTTGTATGAGAGCTGAAACATAGCGTAAATTCTCAAAATGTGGAGCCAATGCTTGTCCATACAGCCCTCTCTGTCAGCTTGCTTCAGGTAGTGGTTTGGCATTTCCCTTGTCTCCCAAATATAGAACATTCTCTAATGAAGCACAGAATTGCCATCTCTCTTAAGCCCTGTCGGTTTATTTAGTATTTCACTTCATCGTGTCTTGAAATCCTGCTGGTGTAAAAACTGCCACCCTCAGTTCGTGTCCTCTGGAAGCATCTCACTTGCACTCCATGTCATTCCTTTGTTTCTTCAAAGTCTGTTTTAGACCTTTGCACAACAAGGGGTTTCCATGCTTTGCCACTTCTAGTTGGGTGAATGGCACAAGTTTCAGCTTCTTATCAAACCTGCAAACTTACAGGCTTCTCAGCATAGTTACTTTGTTATGGGTATAATAGTGCTCTGATCCTAATTTGGGAGCAGGGATCATCTACATGCACACACTTCATAGTGCAGTATAAAACATGATGATATCTGGAAGCTAAAACAGCATATACTCCCTCCCTCCTCCCCCTTTTAAATGAGGTGGGAAAGCTGTATGTCTCTTGCCTTCTCAATTCAGCATCTGGATTCAGCTGAGTCCTCACAGGAACATAGTGCTCTGCTAATCCTTGCCCTAGATAAGACTCTGTGGTGAGAGAGTTAGAGACTATGGGTGATGTTTCATAATGCTTGACTCTCTGGTGGTGGTAAGATGTGTTAGCTTGAGGGGCTGGGGTATTCTGGCATAAAGTAGGGTCCAAGCCAGAATGCCTAAGCCTGGCTTTGGATGGGGCAAAGCACTTCATGCAAAGTGAATGCTGCTGGTTTTTTGGTTGGTTTTGGGGTTTTTTTTGCATTTGTGGGTTCAAGCCATAATAAAGCCATAACAGAGACTGACAAGCCAAAAGTTTCCTTCTTGGGAAGGTTCCAGCTGTCAGATATCTAATCCTTTGGCACCTGGCTCCCAGCCCAGTCCCATAGGGTCAAGGACTTCTCTATTAAAAAAAATAAAATCTTTAAAATCATATGCTAGATGTGTTTGTCCTTCCTAGGTTACTCATAGAAGCTGTGTGCTTACCTTGTACTTCTGACAACAAGGTTCTAGCAGCAGGAGGTCTCTTCCTCAGACTGTTTTGAACAGTCTTCCATGCATCATCTCGTTCTACTAAAATACTGTGAAGGACTGCCAAGCCAGAACCTGGGGCTCCTGTTCAGTTGGCTGAGGCTGTCTTCCTGGAGTCATGCTAATCCTCGTTACTTTGGGAGGAGTACCACGGGGGAGATGAGTGGGAACAGTAAAAGAATGGTTGTTTTTACTCTGGAAGTATGGAAAATGGTGACTGCCTCCTTCTTATTTGCCTAAACTAATAAGCCAGCTATGTATGTTTTGTTCTTGCTCTTTCAGATCCTGGGTGCTGTGATCGTGGGTTTTGGAATATGGATTCTGGCCGACAAAACCAGTTTCATTGCAGTTATACGTAAGACCATGTTTCTTCATCATCTTTTTCCTTCTGAATTGCCTCGAGACCGGGGCTGTGCTTGACTAGTATGGGGATGGCAGTGCTTTTACGCATGGTCTGTGACCTGAGCAGTAACGTGGTATATAGCAAGATGGGACTCTCGGGGACAGGGTGAAAGGGAGTGACCCTGGAGAGGCAGCATTCCTCCTAGTCTTGCGGATTGCAACACCAGAGTCAGACTGAGAGACCATTGCCTCTTCACCCAACAATCCCTAAATGTAGGGAGTAGTATTTTGTCCTATGTTCACTGCATGCTGTGCGTTTCTGCAACAGCTTCCTCATTACCATCCTATCCAAAGCTCTCCAATGCCTTAATGTAGTTTTGCTATGCAAGTCCATTATGTTCTCACTGCTTTCTGTAATGATCAAATTCAATTCAACTGTTTTAAGTGTCAAAGAAAAGAAGGTACCTGGTTTTATTGGTTCTTCACGTACATTGGAAATATCCAGTATGTTTGCTCCTAAGCAGTAGAGGATGCAGATCTGAGGGGGGCGGAAGGTGTGGGGCTGTGAAGTCTTTAATGTTCTGGCTTCTAAAGCACACTGGATTGTACACACTTCATGAGACTTTGCTGGGACATCAGAGATGTTTTGTGTCACTGCATGGGCAAGGGGCCTTCCCCGTGAAGTCAGCCAAGAGCATCAACTTGAGTCTTAACAGAGGGTATGCTTCCTGCAACAACCAAAAAAACTGAGCTGGCAGGGCTGTAAGTGGACTATCACCAAATGAGTAGCTCAACTCTGTCTTCCACAAACTCTGCTTCCTTTGTGCGCTTTCCTAGAGGGTCCTTCAAACTTTTCTGCTCAGTGGGTCTGGTTACCCATTGCCACTATCTCCAGAACGGCTAACCCTGGCACCAGTGTCAGATGTTGCAGGAGGACTGCACGTGCACTGCTTGCAGCCCCAGGGAATAAACAGTAATAGCGTTCATAGCCCTGTTCCCAACTACACTGATCATGCTTTATCTCCCAACGCTTGCTGAACACTGTTGTGGTTTAGCCCAAGCCGGCAGCTAAGCACCATGCAGCTGCTTGCTTATTCCTTCCCCAGGTGGGATGAGGAGGAGAATCAGAAGAAAAAGGTAGAACTTGTGGCTTGGGATAAGGACAGTTAACTAGGACAGCAAAGGAAGAGGCAAATACAGCAGCAATACTTAGAATATACAAAATGGGTGATGCACAATGCCATTTGCTCACCCACAGGGCCCAATGCCCAGCCTTTTCCTGGAGCAACGGCCACTCCTCCCTGGCCAGCTCCCTTTATATACTGAGCATAACGTCTTATGGTATGGAATACCCCTTTGGCTAGTTTGGGTCAGCTGTCCTGGCTGTGTCCCCTCCCAGCTTCTTGTGAAAATCAACTCTATCCCAGCCAAAAACCAGGACAAACACTGGCCTGGCTTTGGAAAGCGCTGGGTGGAGACAACACCCCTACTAATGTCATACACACAGGTACTGCTGCTTGCTCTGTTCGATGTGCTGGGGCATCTGGCTTGCTACTCTAATACTAGCAGGGTGAGAAGCACACTAAGGGCTGTTGGTTAATAAAGTGGGGGCAAGAGTAGAAACATGCTTTTAATACAGGCAGCTGCAAAGGAGCTTACCAGGACCTGGCTGTTTGCAGCACCCCTCTCAGTCTGAGGTGTGTTTGGTACCAGTGGGCCAACAGCTGTACCCCAAAGCTGATGGGTGTTAATAACACTTGTGAAGGTATGAAGTCCCTGAGTTTGGCTCTGCGTCTTCCCATTTTACCCAGAATGTCTGCTAACAGAGCACTTAAGGATTCAGCTTCCTTCCTGGAGACTTCCAGCATCAGCTTTTTCTCCCTGCCCCCTCGCTTCCTTTCCCATGCCTTGCTCCTCTTTTTTCTCTGCTTTAGTAACCCGGGCGTTGGGGAGGGAGCCCGGCACAGCAGGGCACTCCAGCCGCTGCCAAAGGAGCCTGTTGTACTTGCTGGGCTGCCTGCCCAGCGCAGGCGAAAACACGGAGCGATGGCAAGCAGAGCAGGAGTCGTCTTGCCAGCAAAGCCTTCTCTTGCAATTCAAGATGCATTGCAGATGAGAAGTGCAAGCACAGCTCCTGTCCCCCTGCTATTGTCGCTTCTCCAAAGGGTTTTTGAATTGGAAATACCTTTTACTTTCTTCTAATAAGTTGACTAAGTAACTGCTTTCTAGCACTGTGGAGGTGCTGCAACCTGGGCACTTGAATGCTTGTGTAATGGCTGAGCAGATTTTTCAGGGAGGGAATAGTGTGGCCTTGTGAAGGCCACTCCTGTAAGGCTGCTGCTTCAGTAAATGCTTTGCAGTATCAGGACCTGATCTGCACAGCAAGAGTCCCAGGACTGCTAAGGAAGGAGGAGCAAGATCTTGGGGTTTGTGGCTTATGTCCAGCCAGGGAGAGTCTGACCTGGAAAAGAATCAAGGCTGAAGTGTCTGAAGTGACGTCTGTGTCAAACAGCTCTAGTTCATTTTTTGATAACTGATCTTTTTCATCTGTTTGGCATGTTCTAGGGAAAAAATCTGGAAGCTGGTGACTTGCACCAGGTATCAGAAGTGGGGGAAATGTGTTGTGGGGGACAGTGTTAGTCTGGATTTGGTTACACTCTTTCAACCTATTTCAGGAGGAGCTCAGAGGAAACTTGCCTCCTGGAACTTCTGTCCAGGAAACTAAATACTGAGCTCTAGGAACATTATTTTCATTAATCATTGGACATCCAGAGTTCCCCTACGCTGTGCAGCTCATGGGTTTAAGAATGTCTCTTAATGATAAATGAGGTTTCTGGTTACTATTTCTAGACAGAGTATCTCTTCAACTTTTATGCCTTAATGCTGGCTCCCTCCAATCCTATTCTGCAAGAAAGTCGTGTAACCAACTGAAACGTAAGAGCTTGTTTCTTCTGTTTCTCGCAGTACTAAATGTTGAGGGGAGAGGATTGACAGCACCAGCATGCCTGAGATAATACTACTTCAACTTGGTTGAAAAACTGTTGAGTGTTCAAGAGCACAGTCATTCCAGACACAATAGCAGGGGATATCTAGGAGGATATGTAAAAGTAGCTAATTTGGGTGTGATACCTGTTTTGATTCTGGGATAGTATCTATTTGCAGGGGGTCATACACATGTGCTCCAACAGCCTGCAGTGAGTGCCTGGCCACCAGCCATTCAACACTGACTTGTCAAGTAACCTGTCACATCATCTATGCTCAACACTAGCTGTAGCTCTCGCATCATGTTTCATTCCATGGAGTTTGTGTCCCACTGTTGACTGCAAGGGTATAAGTAAAAACAGAATGGCTGGAACAAGGAATAGTGCATTAAAGTGAAAAGCCAAACCAAAAAGTTTTTAGGACTTAAAAAAAGCTTCCCTGAGAATAGTGAGGGGAATTGAAGCAAATAGAGAGTAGTTGTGGAGTAGAACATACTTCATCTTACTCTCACTCAAGAGTGCATTCATGAGGGAGTTAACAATCCAGTAAGCAGCTAACTTTCTCCAAACAAGGTTCATTTGTTTAGAGTGACCTTGAGTCTTCCAGGCTCTGAGATAATGGAGATCTGCAGGTTGGGTTTGAAAGTCTCACTTCATCTGAAGACACCCTGAAGCAGCCTTCTGTCACTGTGTTCAACACACTTCTGTGCAGTCTCTTTGTAGAAGACAACAGACTATTCTAAGTGGATATGGAGGCAATTCTGTAAATGGTGATGGCAGACGTACTTTTTGTCAGTAGCTAACTTTGTTCCCTCTCCTGGCCCCTACAGAGATGTCATCTCCCTCCCTGAAGACTGGTGCATACATCTTCATCGGTGCTGGGGCTCTCACCATGCTGATGGGGTTCCTGGGCTGTCTTGGAGCAGTCAATGAAATCCGATGTCTCTTGGGTCTGGTGAGAGAATTCATGCTATGTTTTAGATCCACCCTTTAATACCTCTCCTGCAAAATATGTTGGATTGTAGGTGGGGCTCAGGTCTCCTGGGTATGGTACTTCTGCTAAGTCAACTTAGATCCAATTCTTAATTTGCACACATTAAATTCTCCAGCAGTCAACAGGCTGCAGCAGCAGTTTCCCTGACATTACTGATGATGAGCTAAAAACTCTGCAAGATGAGAGAGGATGTCACTGACACTTCCTGCAAACAGTGGGTTGAGGACTACCAACTGAGGAGAGATGTCTCAGGTGACCATGTACCTTGTCCCCCCACCCCAACTTCCCAGTTGGCATTGTGCTCTCAATGATGCAAGGACAAGTATCAAGGGCAGTGAGAGGGAAGAGTAAGAGTGAGTGTGTCCTGCTGTGCTGCAAAGTCCAGCTTCTGTGGAAAGTGCAAGGGTCGAGAGAGACTTGACTAGGAATGTTCTGTATGTCAGGACCTTTCTTCAAATGGTTCATCTATAGGAAATTTTCTGTCTGTGATGGATGAGATGACATATACCTTGGCCTGCTACTTGACTCCTACTTATGCAGAGCACATGTATAGGAAACCAAGTATGGCCACATTGTGTGTCCTACATCTCCTAATGTAACGGTAATAGCTGCCACTGTTTAAAAGTAACCTCAGATGTCAAATTTTCCTTCAGGCAGTTTGCTGGTGAATCTTAAATTTAGATCCTCAAACAAATACATTTTTTTTAAAAAGGTCATTGGCTGTAAAAATAATTAAAAAAAAAAAAGGCTTGTAAAATTGACTTTTCTTGCTGTGGAGGCTTGAGGTAGGCAGAATCCAAATGACTGAGGTCAGAGCAGACTGGGAATGGAGCTGGAGTGGGAGAGGGAGCCCTGCACTAGTCTGATGTAGGTGCTTGTCCTTAAGCCTTTTACTGAGGAGAGTATTGTTGATAGCATAGCTTGTCTGCAGGCAAAGGTGTTGGCTCAATGACAACTTCTGTATATGAATTCTTACTAAAACTTGTGCTATTATGTACAGACCTTTCTAAAGGCTGATAGTAGTCTTCTCTTTTGTTTCCAGTACTTCACCTGCCTGATGGTAATCCTCATAACTCAGGTTGCTGCTGGACTGGTCATCTACTTCCACGAAGAAGTGGTAAGAGTTTCTTACTGTGCATGTTTTCCTTGGTCTTGGTTTGGGGGAACAGGAGACACATGGAAATTCTTTCTTCCAAACTGGGCTGTACTGTTACCAGACATAACTGGATTCTACTTTCTGCTACTGCAGCTCAGCAGCTTTGCTGTGTGGTTTGCTGCTTCTGTATCTGCCAGCCTCAGTAGTACTACTTTCTCAAGGATTATGAAGCTCTGTTTGGTATGCAGGCTTTATTTTTGGGTAGTGGGAACAGTAAAAGGAAATTCCTGAAAGGCTTTTGACCACATCTCCTCTTGATCCTGCTGCAGACTACTATTTGGGCATGTAGCAGCAGTGATTCCTGTTACCATCACTGGTGCCTTGAGGGGTTACCAGCCTGAGTGATTGCTTTTCTGACTGGCCTCCTTCCTTGTGTCATCTTGTTCCATCCTTCCAGTGCTTCTGCATCTGTATGTAAAACTCTCCTTGGAAGAGCTGTCCTTTTTCCCCAAGAGCAAACCCAAGTAGCTGACAGTTCCTGTACTACAGTTTGAGCTTAAAGCCAAGTGGTTTAACATTTTGAAGTGGATCTCTTTGTCAGGAATGCAGTTTCACAGCGTATGCTTCTAGAGCTCCAACAGGCTTGGTAGTGTAAAGGGAATAACTTTTGAGCTACTTAAGTGCATTGCAACAGCCTGTCCTGGCTATAGGTTCCCTGGCCAGGGCAGTGCCCGGTCAGGCCTCCAGCTGTGTGACAGCTGAACTGGAAGCCACATTCACACAGTGGGAGTAAGTTATAATTGTGGAGTCCCTGCTGGCTTCTGTCCTGGTATGCAGGCATCTGGTACCAGTTGTGGGTAACGCTGTCCTTTGCATATAACCGTATATCTATACCACTGCGTGGCTGTGCTTGCTTCTCCTAAGCCAACCCTACTGCTAGGTGGTTACAGAAAGCAGATGGTTGAGGAAGTTATGGATGGGGCCTGCTGGTGAAGTTTGGGGGTGGGAGGAGGTGCCTGCCCTCAGCGTAGCTGATATGAACTTTGTGCAAGTGGCTGTGAGCCACTGTTGGCTGGGTTCCTTGTCAAATGTGGTGTGAATGTAGCTTGCCCTCTGGGCTGGCTGGAGATAAAGGAGAAACTGAAACGTTGGCTAGCTGGTGTGTAAAGTTACAGCTTTAAACAAGCTGCTGATTCTCAACAAAAAAATCTGACTAATGCAGAGGAGGAGGTGTGGGGATGGGCATTTCCCTGCAATGGGGAAATAGGACTTTTTGGACCATGAATTTCCATACCTCCGTTGGTATTTCTCCTCTAGCTGTCACTCTACTCTAGAAAACTCCAGCTTTTGAGCTGTAGCTCTTCATTTGAACCTCAATTAGACGAGGGAGAGAATGAAGTGCTGGGGGTTATTCTGCACAGCCTTTGGAGCCGATGTGGCTGAGATCATTACTTGTACGGATCCAGCAGAACGGTAGGGGAAGCTGGGCTTTGAACAGATGCTCCTGTTCAGTCCTCAGTGAATGAGAGTTATGGAAAAGCTCTTCTAGAGCCCTTCTATTTCAGGGGTCCTCTGAAGTACCTGCCTTGAGCACTAAGAAAAACTGTTTCAGGAAGGTCTTGGCTGAAATCTCCCACACCCTGGTTTGTGGTTGTGCTTCAGTGGACATCGCTCTGCTTCACTTGATGTACGTCATCCCAGAGCAGCTCAGAGCACAGCGAAGCAAACCGAAAACTGCTCAAGATTGAGTCCCTAGATGTCTATTGTGTTTTTTGTGTGTGTTTTGTTTCTTTCTGACTTCAGGAACTTGGTTAGATATAAAACAAGGAATAACAAGAGTGGAGGAAAGGATCTTGGATCCAGAATGTAGCAAGGTGATACTCCTCCACTTCTTGTAACTGAAGTATTTATTTCTGCACTGCAGGAGAGTAGACAGGATTATTGTTGTACTTCTCTACCCTTTTCTTGATTAGTAGCTACTGAATAGACGGGGGTTTTTTGTTGGAATATTTGTTTCTTTTCGGTGTCAAAATCCTTCCTGACCCCTGACATATGAAAGTATGCTGAAATAGAGTTAGTGCAACTAAGAGGCTGAGTTTCTGACAGGAAGAATGCTCCTTTGCATCCCCCATGGGCATTGCTAGAGGAATGCCCCCTCAGACTGGAATTGCCCAGTACTACTGGGAGGATGTTGATGCAACATCTGTTTCCTTACCTCTGTTGGTGACTGAAACTGTGTGGTAGGGTGGGATTTTTTGAGAGTCAACGAAATAGTAATGTCACAAATGTTGCAAATGGCATTCTGCTTTGTGAGCTGAATGTTGCTACTCGCCTACATGTAGTGGATCACAAGCCCCTAAACCTAGAGAGCCTGAGCAGGGTCTCTCTTGGCCTAGTTCACACAGTTATCTGCAGCTTGGTTCTAAGTGCCTTGAGGAAGGAGAGCAGTGGTCTTCTGGGAATTGCCCTACTTGCTAGCTATTGTTTGCAGCAAACAGGCCTGTGTGATTGCATGCAGTGACTTGCCTGGGGCTATGGACTATGCATTAGTTTCAGAATCTGAAATGACTGGAGAGGTGAGACCCCCTCTCCTGTTTTTTTTTTTTGAGCCTGTTTTCATGTGCAGGTTAGATGCTAATAAATGCTGGGAGAAGGATCTAGCTTGAGCCTCGGACAGAGGGACAGGATAGATGACCAATGGTGTGTGACAGGGGAAGAAGCTTGCATGATTCATTCTGAGGCTGGAATCAAAGACCTATGCTCTTGCCTCTGGTGTTGAGCTTTCCCCAGCTCTTTCTTCAGTAAGCCTGTGTGAAGGGGAGACTGACAGCCCTGCTGCTTTCTGGCAGTGATCCGTGGCTTTGGTGCCTAGGCTTTGAATGTCCCTGCTGTGGGGTGGTGGGGTTGTGCCTTCTGACACCAGGCTAGCTAGAGCTGGGAAGCAGCAGGAGCCCAGAAGGCAAGGGTAGCGATTTCTTGGAGCAGTTATGCTCTACACAGCATTGGCTTTAAATGGGTGAAGACAGTGAGGATGTTGAAAGCCTGCCTAAGTGTTCAATATACCTTTCTAGCTTATTGCTCTTTCAGTTTTCTTCTGCCAAGTGCGGAAGGATAATCAGCTGCAGGTGCCTGTGTTTCCCCTTTGGGCTGCTCTGCCGGTTAAACCCGTGAACAAGCTGTCTCTCTGTGTACTCTCCAGAGCTGTGCTATTGTTTGCATAATATTTCCCCTTTCTCCAATTACTCCCTGAAACACCTAAGAATACCTGAGGTTTTCTTTAACTGAAACACCTAATTTTTTGAAACCAGAGCTGTTTGTAAGGCTTCTTGCCTGTTCTTGTGTAAGAGTAGAGGAAGAGCAGAGATAGAGCTTCCCTATGCAGCTGTGATTGGGAATATCTAG
The DNA here is from genome assembly GCF_011004875.1 of Balearica regulorum gibbericeps. Taxonomy (NCBI): domain Eukaryota; kingdom Metazoa; phylum Chordata; class Aves; order Gruiformes; family Gruidae; genus Balearica; species Balearica regulorum. Next base: position 45,562,931 of record NC_046188.1, on the reverse strand, counting down.
TTCAGGCCCTGTCTCTGCTTGTAGTGGGGTCCTGGGATGGAGAAGAGAGGCACTGCCTGGGATTCTTGCAGAAGTGACCCTAGGCTCCATCTGGCCTAATAGCTAAGCGGCCAGATGGGCCCAGAGCAGGACAACAAACCCAGCTCTGCTTGCCTCCCCCTGTGTGTGTGGAGTAGCAGTGTGTGGGAGGGGTGAGGGTGGGAACTCAGAGGTTCAGTAACTGATAAGGCTTATGGCAGCAGCTAAGGCCAATCTCTTTAGTGAGAACCAGGTCAGGTTGCCCTGATTTGAAGGGAAGGAAAAGGGGAAGCAAAGTAATTAAAAGGGGAAGAGCTAGACATCATGAGAAGAAAGATCATGCAGCTCCCATCTGTCTGGCCTGACATAGCTGATCCCAGTGAGCTGAGCTGCATTTTTCCTAGGAAGCAGAGTTGCTGATATAGAGAAGCTTCTCTCTGGCACTACACACTGCTTCCTCTTGCTGGGTGTCCCTGCATTTGCCATGGTCATTCTTAACAGCAAAAGGAAAAATAATTTCCACTGATTTGAAATACGCCGTAGCACCACAGACAAAAAGGTAATACATGGGGTGTGAGCATCCTAGCATTCAGGCTGATGTAACTCTGTCCCATCCCTCAAGCAGTCTAATGACACTTCTCTCCAGCCTCTTGTGATCTGTGTCTGTCCTTAGCATTAACAGCTCTTCTCATGTATAGGCTGGCTGAGAAGAGCTTCAGAAGGAGGTGGGAGGAAGAAGGTGAAGGAGTCTGCTGGGTGGTAGCTTGCACCTCTTATCAGACTGAAAGGTGTGCTAAATATCTCTGGTTAAGGAATGTGGGTGAAGGGATGATACCTGAGCTTTGTGATAACTGTTGTAGTACTTCCTGTCTTAATATAGAAGCAGCAGTTGTAGGAGTTTGGGGAGAGGTTGATCAATGCCTTGTGAAAAAGGGAAGTTTCCACCAGCTGTGTGTCAGAAAACCCAGCTGCACACAGGAGCAGTGACTCATACCTTCCCTGAGCACTGGAGATGAACTGCAGTGACCGAGATTCTGGACCAGAGTCTCACTTGCAGTACGAGGTTAGGAATATGTTACCTGCGAGTACTTAAGGCAATGTTGTCTTTCAGCTTACACTTATCTTTCACCTCTGTCTCATCTGGAGCAGGCAGCAGTTGTTCAGCCTGTGTCTTTCCAGGATAACCATACCCAGTTCTGTTTCATTATTGCTTGTCAGGTTTGTAGCCCTTCTCTGTGCCTGGGCAAGGACTTGCTAGGAAGTACCACTGCTTTGGTTGTTGCATTGCATAGTGAAGCTGCTGTCTTACCTTCCCTTCAAGACTGAGACTGTATGTATCACCTTATCTGTACTTGTTACTTTTTGGACTCGGCTTTTTTTGAGTGACTGCAGTTGCATATAACACTTCTGAAGAGATATAGTTTGTGCTTTGTACAATTGTTTTACTATTTTCCTGTCTCTCCTGGAAGGATTTTCCTGATGTGTACTAAGACTGTTTCTGTTCTCTGATTCTGGACTACTGGAGCCTGTAGGGCTGGCTGTTTGTTTTGTGGCCACCAAGCATCCCAAGTTTTTCTGTGGTAGATCTCTAGTTGTCCTCCATACACTATAACACTTATTTGCTCAGGACTCCACAACTGGTTTCTTGTGAGTTCAACTTATTTTCCTGTCTATTCTGATCTTAAGGGGATGCATGATTGCTCAGTCTGATGTATGAACTTCTCTGTGTATCAAATGTGCTCCTCATCAACACTGTAACAAGCATAATGCTGTACTGAATAAGCAAAGGAATTTATTCTAAGCCTCAACTTCTGAGGAACCTGAGTAGCAGTCTCCCATCTGCTTAATAAGCTTGACAAGAAACTGATTGGGGGAGGAAATGGGGATCTAGAATTAACTCATTTTCTCTAGAATACCTTTCCTCTTACACAGCAGCAGGCCATGCAACATTGAAAGCTAGGGTGGTTATGTTGTGTTTACTTCTGCCTTGAAACAAACTTTCTTAGCAAGAAATGCTACCTGGTCATCCTAGTGAGACTTTATCTTGGTAAACCCATTCTATATTTCATCCTGTTGATCGTATTTATTGCCTCTTCTCAAAAGCATAGACAAGACTGCAGAGTAACGTATTTGAAGGTCAGTCTGGGGGATTTGTCACTGCGCGATTGCTTTTTTTCTTTTAAACATTGCTTTATGTGCCAATTAAATGCTCATTTTCCAAAGACTTCAGTCATGGTTCATTCTGTTTGTCTTCTTGCTATAACTTAAAAATAGCTGTATTGTGGGAGTGGGGTAGCCTGAGCACTTGCTACTGTTTCCTTCAGATCCTTTGGAGAGGTCTAAGCAGAAGCTACTGCCCGTTCTACTTCTTTTTGCAGTGCTTGTAATCTCTATCTGTAGTTTGTCTCTGCTCTAGCCTCATTCACTGGAGCTAGAGCAAAGTAAAATGTTTTCACACTCATGACAATGATGAGCCCATTTTTTCCCCACTGTGGGGAAGGTGGACCCACAGCAGGACTTACACAGGTGATAGGGAGAGGTGCTATGTACCCTAAGCCCCAAAGAAGAGGCTACAAAGAATTAACTAATATAACTCTCCTGCCTTTTTTTCCTTGCCAGCTGAAAGAAGAGTTGTCCCACATAGCTCGAATTCTGATTAAAAATTATGACCCTTCGAATGATGATAAGAGGAACTCACAAGATGCATGGGACTATGTGCAAACACAGGTGAGTCATGGGGGAGGCAGGGGAGCAGCCAGAGGCAGATGATGCTATTTGTCAGTGCAATAAATGGTCTTTAAAACTAGGCAGAGGACAGGGAAATTGGTATTGCAAGAGGCAGTACTGTAGCATGTTGATCTGGCTGATCTATGAAGTTGCCTGTGAGGTTTGGTGCCTGCATACTAGAAAACTGTCTTGCTTGCTATTGCTAGGTAAGACCCAGAACCATTCCTAGTAGCTAGTATTGGCTGCATAGCCTAATGTATCTGGCCTATCAAATGGCACCCCAACACTTCTCCTTGTCTGCAAGGCCTCCAGAATACTATATGTGTGAAAGCCACAATGCATGCTATTTTTGTAGCAAGTAAAGTCCCTAGCTTATTGCCAGGCAAGTCAGCAGGACTGTCTGCCTTACTACGTGGTGCGTGTTGCTTGCTTATTGTGAGGGCTCTTCCGCAAGAGTAAGCGTTCTTGGGAGCCATCCAACCGCCCATGATTTCTGTTTTAGCATCAGGGTCAGTGCTTGAGCAACTAGGTCAGTGCTCAGGCACACTGGAGTCATGATAGCCGTTCACTGCCAAACCACAAGCTTGAGAGCTTGCTGACTGTTATGGTTAAATACATGCGCAGTGTGGGACTGGTGTGCAGTAAGTACAAGTAATAGCATTTTTTTTTTTCAGTCTGTAAAACACTGACCTGCAGTATTTCCCCTCCTTGGAGGGAGAATGATTTATTTATGTTTTACCACTGTAGCTGCATCTACTTGCTAGGGAACTCAAGAAGGCTGAGTCTACTGTGGAGAGAGGATCCTGCTTGAGGCCTTCTTTTATGTAGGAACAGAAGGAGGAGGTTTTGTGGAGGTGGAGAAGTCTAATTCCTCTCGTACACTACAGTTAGCATTTGAAAAAGGGTGGGTGTTCTGTAGACCAGTCTTGGAGTTAAAGTCCAAACCTCTGTGAGGCAGAGGTAGTTCCTTCTGGAGGCTGGATCTGCAACACTTGTTTGGAAACCAAATGCTCGTCCTGGTGTGGGTATCCAGCTGTCTACTTCTGCTCTTGTGTCCATTATGTCAGACTGAAACATTACACTTTCTTTCTGAGCAGGGGGGGATTTTCCCTAAACTTCCACCTCAAGTTTGATAGCCTTTCTGCTCTGTACCACCGTGCAAGTACTGGGATCCATGTGTAAGATCTTGGTCTTTGCTGGACTTCCCGATGTGCTTTCCCCTCCAGCAACTGCAGTTTTACCACGTGGCTGTATAGGAATGTAAATGTTTCTTCGGATGGAAAACTTTCCTCATCCCATCTTCCAGCCAGCCCGGATTGCAGCCAGGCGGGCGCAAACTTGCTGTGACTCGCTGGGGTTTGGCAGCATGTCGACGCCATCGTGTGGTGGCTGCTGGTGGCCCTCAAGAGCCACAGCTGAGAAGTGGTACCTTGCAATGAAAAGTTCCTGCTTCGTGTCTGCTCAAAAAATGTGTGCTACTCAAAGAAAAATAGTCTAGCACTTAAACCTATGGAAATGACATTGCTAGTGGAAGACTAGGTAGTAATCCTTTTGAGATGTCTTTGAATACATGGGATATCTTGTCAACACATTAATCTCTTGCCTGCCTTGCTTCTCCCTCGCCAAATCAATCTGCTGACAATTAACTGGAGGGACTGAAAAAATTCTCAAACATGTCACACAGGACAACTGCCTTCCTCCTGCTGACCCACCAGCAGCATCTGTTTTGTACTTTTACTTCTGTTTAGCATTGTCACCTGGAGATAAGATGAGGTTTGCCAGTATTTAGTTTGCAAAAACTAATCAAAATTACATTCTATAGAATTGATGTCAAGCTGTGTGGCCTGCTGAAATCTGAGTATCTAGGCCTCATGTAGTAAGGCTGGTGAAGGATACATATACCAGTATGACTGGTGTGCTAGAACTTTATGGATGGCCTGTGCTTGTTATAGTCAACTTATGCTAAAAGTCTGCTGGAAGTGGCCCTATAACTCTTGTCTTGCTAGCAGAGTCATTCTTGGATAGTAAATAATGCCCTGTATTCTGGACAGCCCTATGCATAGGTTATCATCTGGTAATCATGGCAATGTTGTAATGTAACTAATTCATGCAAACTGTATGGCCAGACTGTTGTTACACGGAGAACTCCTGTGTACTTCTACCTCCACTGCCTGTTTGTTTTCACGAGCAGTATGTTTCTAGTGCTAAGTGTAATACCATGATGATGATGTGTGTCTCTCTCTCTCTGCTTATTAGATTGCCTGCTGTGGCTGGGCTGGAGCAAAGGACTGGGAAAGTAATGAGATTCTTATCAACCGAAGCATGACTGCATATCCCTGCTCCTGCTCCAATAGCTCCAGGGAATTTGAGGTATATAGCGGTTTCTGTAATCTGGATGACCCTGTCAATGGCACTGCAACGTATGCTGACTGGCCTGTTCACAAGCAGGTGAGTGGGCATGTATGGGCCCTGTGAAGCTTCTACTGAAGTCGCCTTGTCTTTGTTCCTCTGGGAATTATTTAGAGCACTATTTTTATGTCAGTATTGCTTCAAGTACCTGTGGAAATGGGGACAAGAGGGGACAAGGATCCTTCCCTTTTTTGCTAAAGCTACTGTGAAACTTGGTATAGCATGTAACTGGGATAATCTTTGCATGCACAAGGAGATGTGTTATGGATTTTTTCAGTCTTCAGATACTTAGATCTGAGCTTCTTTCCCTTGTGACCATGTTTTCTCCATAGGGATGCATGGATGGTGCAGAGAAGTGGTTGAAGGACAACCTTGGTATCATTCTTGGGGTTTGCACTGGTGTTGCTGTTATAGAGGTAAGTCACTCCTTGATGTGAACTTATACTGTCTTATCACAGACTCTTCTAAAGGTAAAGCTATTTTCCCAAGTGATAGACACCTGGTTCAGTGGCAGTGCAGTTCTAGCTCTTAGTTGTGTCTACCTGGAGCTTTGAACTGCTGCTTTCATTGGTTGGATTAGAACTTGAACAAAGCCTTATCTACTTGTGGTTCCTGCTGCTGTGTCTGACGCTTGGCAATTCACTGCATGCGTAACCAGGAAGAATGAGACAAGTGAGATCCCACTTGCTGCCCTAGAAAGCCCATAGCATAGATTCTAGATGAAGGCACATCTTTTTTGCAGCAAAATATTTTTGTCATCCTGATTATTGCATTTTCCTTGCATTGGGGACCAACTCTGTTCACTTGTGTGGTGTTAAGGAGACCACTGTATTCTGCTCCCCTGTAGCACCCTTTCTTCCCATCTTATCTGTCTGGTTGCTGATTTTGTTCCCGTTCTTCATTACTTATTCCAGCTGTTGGGGATGATACTGTCCATTTCACTCTGCAAGAACATACACAGTGAAGACTACACCAAAGTGCCCAAGTCTTGAGTTGGCTGACTCCAGAGCTACGGCAACAGAGAAAGGAGCAAACAGAACATTCCTGCCTCTTACCCAGACTGTCCAACCATTGACCATGATTCCTGTGACATCCCATTTCTGATACCACTCTGCTAAGAACTGTTAGAGCTGCAATACAGCCTGATCTTCTGGCAATAGGGCCCTTGGGCCACCTGCATCCTGCCTCTGGATTATTTCTATTTCAAGAAGCAGAACTTAACTGTCTCATATCACATGAGACACCGATTAACCTGAGGGGACAGTGCTTTTGCTGCCTGCTCCATGTTAAACAGTACTATTCGTATCTCCATTCTACAACCCACTGGACCTAACATACAATAACTCCTCTCCCCCCTCATTCTCCTCCCACACAACTTTTCCCCTGCCCCCCAAAAGTCCCATGTCTTTTTCTCATGAGCCAGGATTGCTGTTGAGATTCCAGTGCTTTAGTAGCTTCACCTACTTCACTGACTTGTGGTGGTAACTGGTTGTGCTTTATAGGCCTTCTCCTCCCTTGCAGTTAACCTGATTCAGCTCCTACCATGCATCTTCCAGTCTAGGCTCTCATCTGAAATATCAAGCACTACCCTCATACTTGCTTCTCCTGCTTCTGAAGTCAGCTATGCCTTGCCTTCAGTAGAGCTCTTCCCTTCAAGCATGATGAGAAGCTACCAGGAGGGAGCCAAGCCTACCTATTTCTAGGGTGGCCTGGCAGATTGTAGGGGTGGTGCTCGGCTGCTTCTGGAATGGGACCCTTGGGTTCTGGATTTGACACTTACATGTTTCTCCCACTTGCCTCTTTACCTTTTCCTCTCCCCCAGCACTGCTTTGCTGGTTCCTGTCAGCTTGGAGGCACTTCAGAGACTGCTGCATAGTGTGGTCTCAGCCCCAGGCTGACTCTGCTGGTTGCAGTCTTGGGTTGCCAACTTCTATAGAGGTTACGATTAACTTGGTTCTTCCCCTGCCCACTTTATGAACATAAAATTTTTTAGCTATGGTTTTTGAGTATGGAGGGATCTGACTTGATTGCCGACACTGTATATTGGAGATATCACTGCTACCAGTGTCTGGTTTAGGTTCTGTAGTTTGGATGCAAGGATAAGTTGCTTTTATTTCAGTTGTCCAGTCTTTGACTCTTCTGTGGTCTGGAGCCATGGCTGTGTCCTGAGCTCTGTCTCAAGTGTAAGCACTGCAGCAGATAAGTAGCTGGTTCTGCAATCATGCAGGCTGGGTGGTCTCTGTACTTAATGGCTGGGCTGTTTGCTCTATTCAGCCAGTGGCCAGCAGCAAGGAGTGATGTAGAGCAGAAGTAAGTAGGAAATATACGTGAAAAACTGCCCCAACTTCTTAGATAAGGGAGCTGGGTGCAAATCCTCAGTCTTAGAGGTGGCTAGGGCACAACAGATTGCCTGCAGTTGCACATGTGTGCAATCACCCTGACAGCAGGAAGCTGTATGAGGGAGAAGTGGATGGTCCTTGCCTGAGGCCTGATACAAGGTACTTGGTGAGAGAGCTTTTGCCTTACACAGGTGGTCCCAGGACTGTCTCTTGTCAGGGGTGGGGTTGGTAGGAATAACCCTAGTAGCAGTTCAAAGGGATGGCTTCACTACCTACTCAGTTTTCCTTCTGGGAAGAAGGGCTCATGCAGGGGGTCAGGGACCCAGCAGTGGATCCCTGCTCTGTCCTTATCTTTGGACACAGCAGTGATTGGGGAGAGTAGATATGACTGGGCAACTGGTTTTTATGGAAGTCTGATAAGGCTTTGCTATTTCGAGACACCTGCCACCTCCTGCACAGATCCTTCAAGCTGACCTTTGCTATAGCAGAAGGCACCCTTCTTAGCAGTAAAGCTTGCTAGCTTTTGTAGCACAAAGTCTATTCTCTAATGTGTTCTTACTTGTAAGATTCTTGTTGATTTGTAAGATGCCAATGCTGAGCAGCAAATAAAAAGGAGCCCATGCTGGGTTTCCTTTTTTTTGTCTGTTTTTAGCAACATCTTCCTACTGGAAGAAATGCATGTACAGATGCAGTCTAGAGGGTGAATATTTCTGTAATAAAGACTTTGCTAAAAAAATACATCTCTGCCTATGAATTGTGCGTTGCAGTGGTTTTCCCCTTGCTTCCTCTCCACTCCTTTGGGCTTACGTGGAGACCACTGACACCTTGTTTTTTCAAGTTAGCAAAGGGCCTGTAAGAAGGTGTTCTGAGGCCAACATGTGAGATGGATGTTGACTGGGAAGATACTGCCCAGCCGTGGGAGGTGACAATATAGCCTTTCTAGGCTATATTCTAGAGTAAACTTTGCCTTGTTTTATGAAGGATGTCTGTCCTAGGGTGAACTGACTGAGTGGTAGTTCCTTTGAATTACCTGCTATCTCCTAAGCTAAGTGATCTCTGTTTTGGAAGATGTCGCTTCAAATCTCTACAGTCTGCACTGTATGAAGTCATAAGCCTCAGAGACTGACAAAACATAAGCTTGCTGCTATACCCACAGTGCATACAGCTCTTGCTAGCTTAGCTTTACCGTTTTTACTTCTACCTACTCACCTTCAGTAGGATCCTCCCTCCAGGCTGCTATTTCAAAAAAAAGATTTCTCAGCCCCTGCCCTGCCACTGTGAGGAGGAAGCAAGCTGAGGTAGCCATTTTTGTAGGTTATGCCACCACATGCTGGGCTTGACTGTTTGAAAGGCTCTTGAGAAGTAGGTAGAGCAACTGTATGAATCTTGTTGCTTCTTTCAGCTAAGCAGTTGAGAAGTAGGTATGAGCTGGAGCTCAAAATTCCTTCAGATCCTTCTCTGTGGTGGTGTGTCTGGCCATTTAAGATGGCTGTCTTTAGAAGGACCTATGTTAGTGTGCTATTGAAGTCTGGAGCTCTTGCTTCAGGAAGTAATGAGCATGACCTAAGTCCTCATACATGTTTGAAGAAACAGTGAAGTTTGCAGAGAAGAAGGTGCTGGGGTGCTACCAGCAAACACTGGTGGGAACTAGTCTAAAGTCAAGAATTCAGTACCCTGACCAGCTGAGTGCAGAGTGAGATGCACTGAAATGGATCCTGGACCAGCAGTAGGGTGCAATGATCTGTCTGATCTGTGAGTACAACTTGTTCACTGGGCTGTCCTTGAGGGGAGCTTGATTCTTGGTCATATGGGATGTCCCCTCTTTCTACTTGGTTTCCCAGAGCATCCTGCTTTAATCAGGTGGCAATACTTTCCCAGGGCCTCACTATTTAGAGGGTTACACTTCATGGCAAAGCTGCCAAACCTGACCAGATGGCTGCTAGGTGGGGAAGGGCACTGCTGGTTCTCCTTCAGCCTGATGTGGAGCCGGAAGGAGAAAGGCGGGAAGGTGAGGACTACTGCTTGTCCCCAACTGCCCGAGCTCTGTGGAAACCACTTGCTTTTGGCCACTGGAGGGAGGTGTTCCATCAAGAAAACTCAGCCTGAGTGCTGTAGTATCAGCAGCGTGGGCTGGTCCCTGGGGGACAAGATGATGACACTCATAGCTTCCTTCTGCTCCTAGTTACTCCTGGCAGCAGGGTAGCTAAAATAACTTGTAATTACAAATGTATTCTCCTCGTAAATGATTTGTGCTGCATACTTGGCATTTTTAGGGATAATTTTCCCTTCCATTTCTTAGAGCAGCACACAGTTGGATACTTTGTTGCATGTCTTCTACTGCTGTATATGGGATGTGCTTGCTTCTTGGGTTTCTGCCCGAAGTAGCTCTGGAAGTTGAAGATAGCATGAGGAGCTGCTTCTTTTTGTCCCCATTTTTCCTGTTTCACTCCACCCTCAGTTTCTTTGTGTGGTCATTCTAGGGGGAAGGAGGGGGCATTTGATGCTTAGGAACCTGATCTAAAAAAGGATTCCAGGAAGAAAGTCCTCAGACCTTCAGAGGGCAAAAATCTGCTGCTGCTCCTTGGGCCAGGCTCCCAGCTTGTCTCCAGAGATAAAGGTTTGCTGCTGGAACTAGAAATCAGAATAGCACTCATGCTTCTTGGGAGCTGCAATGTTTGTCTAGTAAAACCCACCATGCCAGCCTCTGCAGTAGCTCAGCACATGGAAGCATTTTGTCTGTAACCAATAAGCTACTATATAACTGTCCCAGGCCAATAATTAATATTGCAAGGATATAGTTGTGACCTCCTTGTGGCCTTAAGCAAGGCCCCTAGTAATGAACTGGTAACATTCCTCCTTCTGTGTGATCATGAGGAACTCAGAAGCTGCTATAATTCTTCCCATGACAGTTTTTTTTCATTCTAGAAAGGGAAGAGGAACTGCATTAGAGTGGGTGTGGATAAGCCTATAGGTTACAATGTGTCTTGTTTTCTGTGATGGTTTCTGCATGGCACATATTCAAATGTAACATGTGGCAGCTCTTCTTTTCTCTGTAACTCTCCCATGTGTGGTGGTGTGGCTGGTCCCTGCTGGCTTTGCCCAGGGGTTGAGGCTGATTTTGGTAGACGTGAGAAAAGGTCTGATTTCTGGCTGCTGAAGAACAGACTGCAAGCGGTGGTGTCAGACTCCATGATTTGGTTGGGGAAGGTGAGGAACAGCAGCCACAGGGGCTCATTGCTGAAAAGCCTGAGGACCCTGGGATTCCCACAAATGGATTTTCACAGCCAGTTGCTGCCACTCAATGCCATAAATGGAGAACATACCTTCAATTATTCATGGTCTGGCTCTAACCCATTAGCCTCTGAGACTCTTGGCTCTAGCCTTGGCCTTTTATTACAAAGAATAAACCTCAGTTAGCAGCCAGGATTTCTGAATGACATCTTAAGCCAAGTTGATGCTAAAACCTGTCAGTGTAAAATCTACTAGCATGGAAGTCTTCAAATACTTGTAAGCTGGCACAAGGTCCCTAGCAGAAACAGTGCTATTAGTGAACCAAAGCTATTAGTCAAATGGTGCTAGTAAAGCTAAGTGTGCTTTAGCCATTATAAATGGTTTCTAGCAGGCATGTGCTGGTAGAGCACATGCAATTTCTTGCCTTGTGGCTAAAATCTTTTCTGCCAAACATGGGAAATTACCTTCTCCTAAGTAGATTGTGTAACCCTAGCCATACGTTCTTACTTCTCATGGGTATGAATTTTCTGGTTTCTCCCTTCTAACTTCCTAATACAATTGGCTGGGCTGTGTGTGTGAGCTGTTTGGCTTTTGTGGGGAGGGATTAAGGGAATATTGGATGCTCTGTATCTGGAGAAAAGGTATTCTCAGTTCTCCAGGCAAAAATGTTATCCCAACTTAAAATAGGGGTTTAAGAGAAGTATAAGGCTCCAAGTAGTATATGGATGCTCTAAGAGGCATGGAATCTGAGAGGGAAAATCCTGCTTTAGCCCCTAAGGATGGTATTTGCACACACTTGAATTAAATTTCTCTTTGGTGTTGTCTTTCCTGTACCTCTCTCACTAATGAATGGCATCATGAGGTGAATTGTGTCCCCACAATAATCCAGAGTTAAGCAGAAAATGCAGAAACCTACTTCTGTAACCACAACAGGCCCCATCTCTAGGAAACTAGAGAGCATTTCCCTTCCCTCCTACAGGCTTCAGATGTGAGTAACTCCCATTCCTTCACAATGGTGCTTTGAGCAATGGCAGCAGCTCAGAGGTTATTTTGATACTGTTCTTTGTTCTGTGAGTGTTCACTAAGTTAGGAACTATTGGTTTACACCTATGTGAGGCTACCATGCTGCTGTTCCAGACCTGTCTCAGATCTAGACCTTCCCCAGGACCTCAGATCCTCACTATGTTACCCATAGTGGCAGGCCTTGTCCTTTGTGTGACTCTTGCCAGCATTACCTCCTGTTCAATAACCTTAAGCCTTTTCTGTGTTGTCTCTGCTTGTCCAAGCAATTTCCCTGGAAGTTCTCGGTCTGGAGTTCTTTCTGGATCTGGCTGCCTTGGCATCAGGTAAGTAACTCCAAAACAGCAGTTGTGACAGCACTGGAGATCAGAGGAATGTGCGTCAGACTGATTTTTTCTACTTTTTGCCCTGCTTAGAGCTACAGACTGGACATATGGAAGCTCTTCAGAGACAGCAAGAATCCCAGAGCATGTGATCATCTGAATTGCTTACCCAGAATGCTTCCTGGGTATTTTCTACATAGTGCTTCTGGAAACTATTTAGGATTTACTAGGGTGGAAATGTGAGGTCCTGTCAAGACCGTGTTATAGTACAGGCATGTGCTTTGGGCACTGAACTTGCAAAATGATGTCAGAATAGTAAACTCATGCAGTGATGTCTGCAGACAGCCTGGAACAATAACCCAGCAGAGAGCAGACCTTTAATTTTGGCAGCGGTTATTTCATGATGCTCTTAAGTATTTGAAAAGAAGTTGTTCTTTTAATACCATGTTGTAATTAACTCTGGTTAGCACTGGTTGGGAATTCTTTTGGCAAAACAGTTTTTCCCTAGAGGCTGTAGGTTCTTATAAAACAGTGTGTTTTGTTTATGGTTTTTTTTTTCCTTCTGCTTAAATAGGACTGAAAATAGTCCGATAACTTCTGATAGAGGGTTTTCTTGTGCTTTCTTAGTGGTTGCCTCATAGTAAACATTGTGGAAAGACCTGGAATTTGACAAAATAGGATTATAAAACCATATTCTAAATATGCCACCTAACAGCCTGTATTGGTCTTCTGAGGTGGGATAGACTGTGTAGATGGGTACGGGGTTTTTTGCACATGAATAGTCAAGAGCGTTGGCTGCATCTGAGAGAAAGAAGTAATTTTCTTCCCTTTAAATCTGCATTTCTTACAGTATGAGGGTTGAAGAGGAAAAAAGAAAAAAGGCAAAAAAAAAAAAAAAAAGCAGAGACAACAACTACCCACCCAACCAAAAAGAATAAACTATGCAAGATGCCCCTGTTGCCCTGTGGGTGGGTAGAGCTTGCTCTTTCCCCTTCAGGCAAAAGCGTCTATAACAAATGTGTAAACCAGGTCCTTTTTGACACACCATTTTAAACCATAGATTCATGAAGGTTGGAAAAGACCTTGAAGATAATCAAATCCACCTCTAAACCTGACGCTGCCAAATACACCATTAAACCATGTCCCTAAGCACCACATCTACATGTCTTTTAAATACCTTCAGGGACAGTGACTCAACCACTTCCCTGGGCACCCTGTTCCAATGTTTGTAACTATTTTGGTGAAGACATTTTTCCTACTATCCCATCTAAACCTCGCCTTGTGCAACTTGAGGCTATTTCCTCTCATCCTATCACTTGCTACTTGGGAGAAGAGACAGATGCCTGAGTACTTTGTATTTTGGAGCACCTCCTCTAGACCCCTGTGGGCAAACCTTCAGAGCTGCAGAACTGAGCCAGGCTTAAGCAGGGCAGAGCAGCAGTGAGATGGGCTCCACATGGTGTATGAGAGAAGCTGTCTGGAGAAATCAGTGGGCACCCTTTCCTCAAAACTAATACCCTCTATGTAGTCACCTGGGAGCACAGTACAGTTTTGCAGGACCTTCCAACCAAATGAAATTCAACAAGGGCCAAGTGTAGGGTCTTCCACCTCAGGAGGAATAACCCCATGCACCAGTAAAGGTTAGGGGTTGACTTGCTGGGAAGCAGCTCTGCAGAGAAGGACCTGGGAGTCCTGGTGGACAACATGCTCTCCATGAGCCAGTAATGTGCCCTTGTGGCCAAGAAGGCCAATGGTATCTATCCTGGAGTGCATGAAGAAGAGCATGGCCAGCAGGTCGAGGGAGGTTATCCTCCCCCTCTACTTTGTCCTGGTGAGGTTACATCTGGAGTTCTGTGTCCAGTTCTGGGCTCCCCATGTCAAGACAGACAGGGAACTACTGGAGACAGTCCAGAGGACAGCTACAAGGATGAGGAAGAAAGGCTGAGAGAGCTGGGTCTGTTTAGCCTGGAGAAGGGAAGACTGAGAGGGGATCTGATCAACGCTTATAAATATCTAAAGGGTGGATGTCTAGGTGATGAGGCCAGACTCTTTTCAGTGGTGGCCAGTGTCAGGACAAGGGGCAACGGGCACAAACTGGGACACAGGAAGTTCCATCTGAACATGAGGAAAAACTTCTTTGCTCTGAGGGTGACCGAGCACTGGAAGAGGCTGCCCAGAGAGGTTGTGGAGTCTCCTTCTCTGGAGATGTTCAAAACCCACCTGGATGCGATCCTGTGCAACTTGGTCTAGGTGATCCTGCTTTAGAAGGGAGGTTGGCCTAGATGATCTCTACATGTCCCTTCTAACTCCTGTCAGTCTGTGATTCTGTGAATTCAGTGCCTACATGGCAGCAGGTGTGTCACCAATGTCACGTTGCTGCCTGGTGGAAAGCTGATGTGTCTCTTCATGTGCTGTGAGGCTGGGGGGAGACAGGTGGAGACACTGTGAAATGCTGCTGCCGCTGTTAACTTTGTGCATGTTTGAAGAGGGATTGGACAGGATCATGGAGGGGAAAAAAGTCCATTGAGGGCTATTAAATAGAGGCAGATGCAGCTTCTGCTTGGGGAAGTTATTTTTAAAACTGTATGCTGTGTAGCTGGTGCTTGGAGTTTGGAAGGAAGCAGTATTAAGGTTTTGAAGCCATGGAAATAGCTGGGAAATCCCAGCTTGACATGAAATCCCACCTGAGGTAATCCCAGCTGCCCGTGGCACTGTTTGTCTGTGCGCCACGCGTTGTTCCCACTGCAAATGTTTAATTGGATGTTTGCTCGGCTGGGCAGGGAGAGAGGAAAGGGAACTCCATGATGAAATCAAACCTAAAATATGTGATACTTCAATATTATGGTGAAAATTTAAATGCACAAAAATCATGGCTGCCTGCTGCTGCTGGTTTTGGTTTTGTGGGGTTTTTTTAACACACCTAGAAATAACTTCTCTAAGCAGCTCATAAAATTAGTAAATGGTACAACTGTATTGCCAGCCGACAGCGTGACTGTACTTCAGTGACTCTGAAAAGCAGCATCCCAGCAACTTGCACATCTGACGACTGTATTTCATTGATGCAGATTTATAGGGTTTGGGGTTTTTTATTGTTTGGCTTGGGTTTTTTTCTTGTTTCATTTTTAAGTGGAAAGGCACTGGTGCTAGGTCTGTAATGAAGCTGTGGAAGTGAGGTGGTGTGGAAGCCGGACCAGGGCAGTGTGGAAGCTCCCAGAAGCTTCTAGAAGGTGTGGGGCAGTATGGGAGGGGATGGCCTGAGGAGGAGGGGGAGCCCTTGGCACACAGTCTGGAAGTGAGGGAGGTGGCCGGGACAGACGGAGGTGGCAGCAGATTTGCCCTGACAAGAAGGAGCCGGACCAGAGGGCAGGTTGCCGCAATGAGCAGGGTGGGAAGGTGGTAGGATCCATCGCCAGCCGTTCAGCCACGGCTGTTTGCCCTAGCAAATCTGAATGACTGTTCAGAAAGGGGCTTAGCTGTAATTTGTGTTCTTATTGGAAACCTCGTTTATGCCCCAGGGCAGCACGTAAGGCAGTGGTGAGACTACTGCCTCGGGGCCGTTGCCTGCTATAAGCAAAGCAGGAGTCATCTGGTGGCGGAGTCAATGTGTCCGGGAGCCACTTGCCTCCTTGAAGCAGCAAAGGATGAGCATGGCAGTGCCAAGGCCTCACTTTCCTGTCCTGCAGGGTGCCATGGACGTGGTGGGAACAGGGTGCAGGCGCAGGTCCTGCCTGTGAGGGAGCTGTGCCTGGAGGAGGCCCAGGAACGGATCCCCACAGAGCAGAGCCCACCATCGTGGTCAGCCACTGCCCTGAGGAGCCAGCCGGCACAGCAAGGTAGGTTGGGTTGCTGAGGAAATGCTAAGCTGTGGTCTGGCCACGAAGGGCAGCGGGATGAGCTGCCATCAGCCCTGGAGCGGACATGGGAGGCAGATTTCTCTGGAAAAGACGCTCTCAGGAACCTGGGACCACGAGACAGGCAGAGTGGCAGGCGGCTGTATGTCAGCTGTCAAGGTTTGCCATGCCAGTTCTCACCGGCAGCGTGAGAGGGACGGACACAACCCCTATGCCTGAGTGGTAGTGCTTTGGTGCATGGCTGCTGTCGTGCAAGCAGTCAGCAGGCAATACAGAAACCACAGCACCTTTATCCTTAAATGACTTTGCTGCCTTTCCCATTAATTTCGGGATCAGTTTGAAACCAATTGTTTATAAAACAATGTATTAGGTTGCTAGAGTTGCCTTTTGAGCATTTTGGAGTATTGGCAGACTGTTTATTGCTTTAGTCAATCTCACCACAGATGTTATGAAAACAATCTTCTGTGTCCTGTAACACCCCAGGTTGAATGTTCTTTCTCACACTTGTTGGCTCTTCCTAAAGTCCTCAGCAACTCCTGCTTTGGCTAGTAAAGTACCAAATCTTGATGAGGAAGTTTGGTTGCAGAATGCTGTGGGTTGCAGGCTCTTGGTTGCAAAAAATCCCCTCACACTGGTGAGTTATGAGCAGAAGTGGGAAGATGTCCTAACAGGGACAAGGCTTCAAAGCAGAGATGTGTCTGGGATTTGGGAACCTGCTCTTGGTTTCTCTTAAATTTCCCTCAGTATCCCAGTCGTCATTAGTGAGGAGCTTGCACTTTGTTAGAGTAGTGGAGAAGCTGGTGTAACCAGCTTTTATGTGATGAGAAGATGCAGAGAGCACATCGCTGATCAGATGACTATCATAAAGTTGGCAATTTCATGCCTGGCTATAGTGGAAGCTAATTAGCTCAAGGCCATCTCTCATCTGAACAAGGCAACAGCAGGATAACATTGTCTTCCTATTAGGCAATAGTCTTGCCTGACATAAAATTAGATGTCTGGCAATTCTCATAATTGCATACAGCTATTTATTTTTTACCACAGCTAGATTGTCTCATCTTTAATAGGCAGCAAAATGGTAATGAGATATTCTCTTCTCTCGAATTCATCGCAAGCCATGCTGAGGACTCCTATGCTCCAATAGCAAAGAGGAGAGAAAAGCACAAGTAGAGGAGGAAGCAGTCTCTTTGTCTGTACCCTGAAATCAGCTTGGTAGGAAAGGGTGGTCTGTAGCTCCTGTCTTTATGACAAAATCTCTAGGATAACTGCTTCCCACTCAACCCTTTATTTTCACCAACTAAGAGAACTTTTGTCGCATGCTCCTGTGAGTGCTATCAGGACCTTGTAAGAACTTTGCAATACTGCCAGCAGTTATGTACCTTGTAAATGCAATCTCAGCTCTGTCCTTAATGCAGCAATCTCTACCTGACTGTCCTCCTGTGTGTAGTCATGCTAGAATTCAGCATTAAAACTAGCTAACCGTTGTTTACAGGGAGAGGACTACAGTTGAGGAATGTAATTGGTTTATAATATGCAGAGATGTTTCATATAAGGGTAAGAGCCCAGGACCAGATGGTTTGAGAGCATGGCATGTTTCAGGATCTTAGAAGGTTTGTCATGTTTAAGGCTGCTGTCGTCAGATTCCATCAGTAAAGCAAAACTACCTCACTGGAAAGAGGAGATTGTGGTTAGGATCTATGCAAGGACAAAAAAAAGCTTGTTAAAACTGTAAAGCTCACCTGTTTATAATGGACAAACTGGTGACAGAACTGGAGAACGTCTTGATAATCTGGTTAGAGGGTGTGTGAGGGAGTATATTTGTGTCATTGAGCCTAAGCCTGACCAGATAACACTGCTGCTGTGGGGTGTGCTGAGGGGAGCAGCCCAGCATGCTGTGTCACATTTAGGGTTATCTAAAATTTAGGCAGTAAGTGTTTAAAGAGCACAGTGTACAGTGATGAACAAAAAGTGTGGATGCAAAGCGTAACAGGCAACTTTGGTTTTGTTTTGCAGAGTTAGTTACAAGTAGAGTGAGGGTTGGGGCAACAAACACTGAAGCTGGAGTTTGCCTAGTCCTCAGGAAGGGATGAAGGCTGGCTGGTGTTGGTAGGATTCTGTGGCTTCAGTAACTTCTTCATGGGAAGGAAACGAGACACAAGTTAAGAATGAAGGATGAGTAGCTGTGCGAGGAGGTTCTAGTTTAGGTAAACTTCTGGTACTGGAAATTCTTATTCATATATGGCTAAATTTAGGGTTAGCTTTGGGATGGAATAGATTGAAGAACACCGTAACACTGGAAAAAGAAACAATGTTTTAGTTTGGAGTGAAATGGTTTGAGAAGGTCAAGCTATTTCAGTGGCTTAGGCCTAGAGAGTAAATATAAAACACTCTGGTGCCAGTTGGGTACAAGGTCCTAGAACCACCTCTGACTGTGATCTCAGCACCCATGGTACAGCAATGCTTCAGGGCTGTGCCCAGAATAACCAGCAGCTACCTGTGGTCAGCCTGCTACCAGTACTTTGTTACTTGGTCAGGGGAGACAAAAGTTCAGCCTGATTCCTTCCTAGGCTTTGTCATGGCGCGGTGTCAGTGAAGTAACTGCAGGCTGTAGGATCCTACTGCATGTAGTTCTTTAAACTATCCATGGAAGTCTTTTTGTGTGTAAAACCAGCTCAAATTCTCCTCGTTTTTCTTAGGTGTTTTCTAAATAGCACCCTCAAATACTGCTGTTTTCTTGTTCTACTTCTGCAGGCCTTGAGGGCATAATAAGAACTGGTCATGGCCCATACTTCTTTTCCAAAAGCAAAGCCTAACCCCAGCTATACCTCCAGTGTTCCAAGACAGTTTGATGGTGCAGGGTCAGCCACAAATAAAGCACAAGCCCAGGAGCCCTAGCTGCAACAGTTCTTGTCCACTTGTGCATGTTTCTGGGATTCATCAACAAAAGAAGCTCCTAGTTTCTTCCTATCCATAATCCTAACTTTAATAAAAGGCTGCTGAGGCATTGTGTCCCTGAAAGTAATCATGGCTTGGAGGAGCTTTCTGGCATGGAGTCACAGCTTACTTTTGGAAACTTACATGCAGGAGACAGACTGAAACTCTTTGATCCTTATTATTTTGGAAAAAGAAGTATAAATCCACTCTGAATCCTGGAGTTCACTTAGCACTGAAATAGGCCTCCCTGCAAGCTCAGCAGGAGTCACGGGGTCTTTGCCACAACAGCCTCATTATGTCTGCAAGCCTTCTGCTGTTGCAGTAAAAGCTGTTTATTACTACCTCCTAATGCTAGTCTAAACTGTGGTCTACTAAAGCCCAATAGTCTCAAAGCGGTGGTAGTTCCTGGGATGTTGCTGATGTCTACCCTTTGGGTCGTGTCTGTGAATGCAACTTAATGTTGAGTAATTTTATTCCTAACCCTATCTTTTAGTGAGAGCACGGAGTCATAAGGCTGCTTTGACGTTCAGCACAGGCGATGGGACCCTAAATAGAATTGCTTGGTGTCTAGGATTAAGATTTCTTTTCTGTCCTGCCTTGCCTACAGGGCAAGAATAAGAGCTGGTTCTGAGAGGGGCCAATGGATGTTTAAGTCTCCGTCAGGACAGCAGGGGACTAAAAGGGGTTTTGGTGATCTATTCAGGGTTTGTAGTATTAAGAGAAGGACTGGTGAAGGCCTTGACAAATGTATGAGGTTTAATGTGGGAATTGATCACTGGGCTAGGTTTAAAACTAAAATCAGGAAAGAATGGTTATTAGGGATGGACTTATCAGTGAGCTCTTTAGGATGTGCAGTGTTTGGATGAAGACTTGGACCAGTAGCACTACCCTTAAGAGAAGAGACAGCAGGCAATCTAGAGTCCTTATGAGACCTTCAGTATACTCTTTGTGTCGACGCAAGTCTTAATGTCTGAAAAATTCTCTTTGAATAAACTTCATGGTATTCATTTCCAGAAGGACTAAGATCTCAACTCAGCACTGCACTCTTAGCACCTCGTCCTAGAATCCCACACATTTCTCATCTTATGTTTAAAGAGCCCTTCCTGCCTGCTCCTACATGATTCCCATGAAATACTCACCAGAGCAAAGCTTGTTGTGATCCAAGGTTTCATGTCAGCCACAAGCTGATCTGATCTTTGTGTGGAAATTGCACCAGAACAGCTTAGATGGGGTGCTGCAGAGTCATCAGCTGCTGATCTTGCTGTCACCATTGTCCTACCATCGGGACCTGAAACTGTTCTTTTATGAGTCACACAACGTATCAAAGCGCTGATTCTACTCCTTGGAAATCAAGAGTCATGCTAGATAATAACTCGCAGATGTATATGATCTTGCCTCATTTCAATGATACAATGATATTTCAGGATAAAACAGTTTTCAGTTTTTTAAAATGTTACTGCATTGTCTTTTAGCAGTTTTTCTCCTTCAGAAATTTTTCTCCCTTCCTCACTTCCCCTTGTCCTCAACCCTTCTCAAACTAGGGACTTGAAGAAGGAGGAGTGTGGAGGCAATGTTGTTATATTTAGTTGCAGAACTAGCAGCTTGAAATGTTCTGATCTCTTAAAAATCCAGGGAGTGGGGTGCTTTGGCAGGAATCTGTCTTTTCTCTTCCCTTGAAGGTCTCCGACTTCATTAGGCCTTGGAAAGAAAAATGAATTGTGAAGGCCTTTGAGGAAGTTGCTTTGATACGAAAGGGGCTCGAGTTTCTGTGATCTGTGTGTATGAGGATTTCTTTCTTGGAACCGGCTCCTCAGACCCATGTTGCAGAACGCCTTGTCGTCTTAGTGCACTAATACTCCTTTCCAGAATTTCCAAGGGGGAATTGTTTTGGTTTAAGGGGAAGAGGAGGAGGAGGAGGGAGTTTCCCTTGTGCTTGCCAAGGTAAGAGGCAGTCCTTTTCTGAAGCTACTGCCAGCCCCTATTACCCTCGAGTGCTTCTTGTCGTCACCTGCTATTACCAGAAAGTTTATGAATTCCTCAATGGCTCATTTCACACTAAAGTATCCGTGTTCTTTCTAGAGCCTGCTGCTTACCGGCTCCATCCCAAATCAGAGCTTCAAACTTTAGCCATAAGCTCTCAGTGTATTACATTAAGTGCTGCTACCAGCTTCAGTCAGGGAGTGCAGGGTGCCTCTCAGCAAGAGGAGATGAGAAGCTGGTTTAATTGGGACATCCAAGGATGTGGACTTAATCAGGCAATTTCGTTCATCTCATCCAGGGATAGGAGGAATCACTGCAAATAGCCAGTGGAAAGTTTTATGAGAACAGTTAAATATCTGCTGCCACTTCTTGTGCTTTCCCACACAGGTTGGAGCTCTTCACGCTACTTTCAACTGATGCCAGGCTTTTTTATCACTTACAAGTGCTGCTCCCATCACCCCTTCAGCAGCCTCCTGCCACATACTGTTCTACTTGGCTGTTTCCCCACAGGGACCGTGCATTTCCCACACGTGATCCATAGTGGAGAGTGGCAAACAACTGTTGGGGTCAGATACCTCATCTAAAGGTGAAGTGATTCCCCAACTGTTCTCATCCCAGAAAAACTCAGAGGTTATATCATCTTCCAAAGAGATAAACAGACTTGCTTTCTTTTGTAATTTATTCTCTTTCTGGCAATAATCTTCAATCACATTTTCGTCTAGAAGAAACTATGTTTTTTTTTCTTATTGAAATGCCTACAACTTTTTTTGTGAAAATTAATAAAATCTGGAGTGAAAAGAATGAAGGGGATGTGCACTGCAGATTTTTTCTATTTTTCAGTAACTGAAAATCTTCAAAAGAAATCTGTCACACATTGCCCTTCATCTCTAAAAAACCCTATTTTCTTGTCTGGTCCCTGCGTTTATGTAGAACACCTTACCCTTTCCCTTCTGTAATGTTAAGATTTGTAGGCTTCCTTCCTGGCTGCTAGCTTTTCCTCCATTGAAGAAAAATAAAACCAGCAATAAATAGATTGAGAGTACTAAGGCTATAAATTTCTAAATTCAGTTGCCAAAATTAATTCATCATTTGAACATAGGCGCAAACTCTGATAAGATATGGACCTGTAGCATTCAGCCCATTCCACAAATTTTTATTTAGTTACTGCAGTTACTCCATTGGGAAAAAATTCTACTTAAGCCAAAAATTGGTGGGTCATTTCCTAACTAACATTTCCATACTGATATCAGAGGTGTTACCTACTAGGCCCCCATGTGACAGAGCTGTGGTTGTTTGGGAGCATTGTTCTGTTGCTCTGTATTTAGTTCAAGTCTCAGTACTGGGTATATAAATTTGAGATGTGTTTCTCCTATCTTTTCTGCTAACTCTTAATTTACAGCACTATAAAAATCCTCAGCCTATATCCCAGGTCCCGGTAAATATTTAGCTGTCTTTTAAATCTAGTACACAAGCATTTGTGATAAATAAAACAATATATTTATATAAACTATCTCATTCTCCTAATGGGTGCTCACTAAATTAACTTATATTACCAGAGTAATGTGTTAGTACATATATTCATATTCCTCCTTTTCTTTAATATCTTTTCAGGAATTTTAAAGAAATTATGTCTCCAAGTCTATCAAACTTACAAAATGATTTTTCCAGTATCTCTCCATTAAAAATATACACATAGGTTAAACTTTTAGAAGAACTGTATGAGATACAGAGTGTTCATACTGTGGCCCACAGTAAGCCTCCTGCTGTATTTAATTTCTTTTTTGCTAATAACATTTAGCTTCCTTACTTCTGATCTGACCTGGCCTGATGTGGTATTCATTCATGAGCTACCATTTATCCTGACATACTTTGGATTTAGCTAAATGAGGAGGCATTTTCTTTTATGCTCAGGGAGTTCCTGTGAAAATTAGTAAACCATAATGACTCCCTTGGGGTCTGACTTCAGTGGTAGTGGGGAGAGAGGTGGAGGTAGGGGGAGAGGTGTGGAGGTAGGGGCAGGAAAGGAAGGAGCCATAAAATTCAAAGAACAATTTAAGAACCTTATTTCAAAAGCTAAGAGTTCCCCAAAGTAAGTTTCATCTCTCTACCTTCAGGAACATAC
The DNA here is from genome assembly GCF_011004875.1 of Balearica regulorum gibbericeps. Taxonomy (NCBI): domain Eukaryota; kingdom Metazoa; phylum Chordata; class Aves; order Gruiformes; family Gruidae; genus Balearica; species Balearica regulorum. The sequence continues at coordinate 45,539,977 of NC_046188.1, read as the reverse complement.
CTGAGATGCCTAAATTGATAGGCTAGCCACAGTTGAAAACCTAATCTGAACTGAGAGCTGAGCCCTTCATTTGCTGCATTGAGACTCAGATTGCAGAGTAGAGGCACTACTCAGGGACATTCGTATCTCTCTATCCATTGCCTATGGAGTCTGAACATGGGCAACTCTGTTACACTTACCACACAGGGTTACCCTGTCCTTTGATTAATCTCAAACTTAGCTGAGTCTTTCAAGTTTCCACTCTTGAGTAAGATCTGGAATGTCTCTTGGGCTACACTCATTGCAAACATATGTTGGGGTGTAGACCACATCTGTGGTGGTGATGGGGGAGAAAAAATGGTATGTGGAAACTTTTCTCTCCACTCCACCCTCATTGTCACCAATCCATCTCCATGGTTTAACATTTGTGATCTGAAGAATCTGTTCCCCAGGCCCTATTTCTGGCTTGCTCTGCAAGTTATTCCATTTAACAGGCCTTGCCAAAAGTGGTTGATGCTAGCATGAGGGAAAAGTCTAATGGCTTTCAGCTACACTATTCACATCAAACCCCTGCTATAGAGCTGACATTAAGTGAAATGACTGCTGAACTGGAATGTTCTAATCTCATTTAGTAGAACTTGCTCTTACTGAGGTGTCACATCCTTCCCACAGTGGCAATGCATGCCATGAGACTGTTGAAGATCTACAGATCTTCCCTATTTACAGGATTATCTGGCAAATATTCTGCTTTGCTGACTATACTAGAGATGTGCTGTTTGTACTTCACTGAAACTAGCCAATCCCAGACTACTAGGTTTTTTGTTTTATTTTGCACTATAGTTGGCTTGGATCTAGGAACCTCAGGTAAAATATCATTCATGTTGTCTGTGATGCCTGTACACCAGGCAGGAAAGGCTGTTTCAAGCACTATCAAGTAATGATTGTGAGGAGACTCCAGAATTCCTGGCTGAAAGCAGGCTGTTAGCCATGTTGTTTAAAACTGGAGAAATCAGTTAGAAAGCCATGAGAATTCATTGCTGAGAAGCAGAAAGATAGGAGCAGGGATAAGGTCGCATAAGCACTGCTAATGTCTCAGTTCCCTAACTCTTGAAAGCTTGGGAAGTCCTAGTGGAAATCCAAGGGGCAGTTTCAGAGATAATCATAGAATGAATCATAGAATGGTTTGAGTTGGAAGTGACCTCAAAGATCATCTAGCTCCAACCCCCCTGCTACGGGCACGGACACCCTCCACTAGACCGCGTTGCTCAAAGCCTCATCCTACCTGGCCTTGAACACTTCCAGGGATGGGTCATCCACAACCTCTCCGGGCAACCTGTTCCAGTGCCTTGCCACCCTCATAGAGAAGAATTTCTTCCTAATATCTAATCTAAATCTCCCCTCTTTTAGTTTAAACCCATTACCCCTTGTCCTGTTACTACACTCCCTGATAAACAGTCCCTCCCCATCTTTCCTGTAGGTCCCCTTTAGGTACTGGAAGGCTGCTATAAGGTCTCCCCAGAGCTGCCTTTTCTCCAGGCTGAACAACCCCAACTCTCTCAGCCTGTCCTCATAGGAGAGGTGCTCCAGCCCTCTGATCATCTTAATACATAAGGTGGGAGTGGTGGGTGGCTCTGCCATGTCACTGCTCTCTACATCACTGAGGTGAGCACAGAGTCAGCATGTGATGGTGAAAGAAGGATGAATGTTACAGCTTTTTTAGGTCCTATAAATGTAAGTAGTTCACAAGTACTTCATAAACACATGGTTAATTCTCACTTAAATCAACAACTAATCACATTTGTTCAGCTCCTTACCCACTATGCATTGCAGTAGCTTTCTGAGCATCTGAGTTCTGGAAACTGCACTCTTCCTAGCAACCCCACAACCAAGGAGAGCAATTCTGCTGCTCTGGTAGGGTCTAGATCTATTTTCCTGCTGTTGGCCCATGAAAGGGCAGAAAAGTCAAGCTTTCCACCTGAGATCCTTAGCAGACCACAATTCTGATTAGTGGTGGCTGGACAAGAACACCAGACTTCATTAGAAATTTCATCCTTTCAAACTTTTCCAGGAACCAAGCAAGGATAAAAAGAGCATCTACCAAATAGGGAGAATAATCAACATGTAGGCTGCTGGCAACAACACGCAGAATGAGGTACATCCTGGTGTTGCTCCCTAATATTCTCCATTAACAGCCCACAGGCATCCTGGGGAAGGAAATACAGCAGACCAAAGGCCAGGGAACAGACAAAACAGGAAAGGGACAAGCACTCAAGACCCCTTGTAAATTAATCTGATTTATTAAAATGCATCCCACCTTCAGTCAGAAACTTTATCAAGTGTCCTCCTGACCTTTTGTCCCTCTGCCTCTGTGCTTGACGCCTGTTTGCCCTGTATGTTGTCTAGCTGCGAGTGCTGCTTCAGCATTTGTACCCATCCCATTTTATCAAAATTGCTTCTTCTTTGACCAAATCTTTTTCTCATGCCCCATCAATTGAGCCATGTGAATTTTGCTTGGTCTCCTGTAACTATTTCTTTTTTCTGCTTTCAGTGAGTTAGGGAATGGAGGAGTTTGCCTTCTTTTTGTCATTTCTCTAACTCCTTCCAAGCAGCTGGAATCTATTTTAATAAAGTTTATTTCAATAGAGCCTGGAGCCATAATACATGAGGCTGTGATCTCAGAAGAGCTCATAAATTAAGTGGGGTCAGCTCTGGTCGATGCATGCATAGGAGACCTCCAAGGACACCCTGTGTGCTGATCAGCCTGTGCCAAGGATATAGCAACTGCCAGACTGTGTCTGCCCAGTAGGCTGTCTCTTTTGGTATGCTGTCTCTAGCCACTGCCAAATGCTTCAGAGGAAGATACATGATCCCAGTGGTGGGCAAGTTATTCTTAACTGATCATAATATCCTTCTAGACCTTTGTGGCATGAAGCTGTTGGTCTGCTGTCTCACTTGTGCAAGGGTAGTTGGGGGGCACTGGACCCTGGCTGCTTACACAATGCCTGGACCACTCTCTGACACTCGTACCAAAGGCTCTCTTGTAGGCTGCTCTGTGATCAGCCCCATTTCAAAATTCACTGCCTGTCCTGAAGGATGAACACACCACAGAGGTATCTTGACTTCACAAGGGAAGTAGCCATCTTGAACATACCCTTTGCAATTTTTCCCCTGGAGCTAAATGTGTTTTTAAAAGATATACAGTCCTGTCATAAAGACTCCAAAAGGTGGTGACCTCCACAGCTATGCTGTTGTAGTTCTAGCTGCCCAGAAATTACATCTTATTTAAATAAGACAGAATTTGTCTTGTTGAACGTCCAACTCCTTGCTCACATTATGTCTTTGTCAGAAAGACTGAAACGCCTGCCTGCTTGCCTTGTCCTCCTATTAAATGCTTTTCTATGTGTAAATCCCTATATTCAGCAATTATGTCACCTCTAAAACTTCCCTTCTGTAAGCTGAATTAATTGAATAGAATAAGCCTTACATTCGAAGTCTCGTTTTCTAGTTCCTGTGGTCTCTGCTACAGATAGCCCCACTCAGCGATAAAGCCTGTGTGCTTTGAAATCCAGCTGTGTGTTTTTGATTCAGATTACAATAAAATCCACTGATTAACGGTAAAATAATCCTTTAGGCTATTTTTGTCAGTAATTTTTCTTCATCAGTGAACATACTAATTTAACCTTTCCCCTCCCAAGTCAAGGAAGCTTCTGAAAATACTAAGCATTTTTTCTAGTAAATGTTAACTGCTTTCCTACTACCTTGACCTTGACTTGGTGGCTGAAGTCAGCTATGAGGCATGGTCTCTGTTTTCTGGAATAACACGATGTGGAAAGAGTGGCACTCAAAGAGCAGGAAGGCCTCCAGGTCAGTAACTTTCAAAAGCTGTCCTGTGACCTTCCCACTGTAGAGGGATGTACCAAGCTCTTTTATAGTCTCTGGTGGTGTTGAGTGAGATAGGACTATTTGTTTTCCTTCTCTTGTTATTCTAGTCCCTTTTCCTTTTGCCATAATGTGTTGCTTCACCAGCCTTGGAATCAGAGTTTGCACAGAGCTATTATTCACCAAAACATTAAAATCTTAGCACTGCTTTGCTTCCTATATCTCTCTCTTGGTGGCTTTTTTTTTTTTTTTTTTTTTGCATAGTTCCAGAATTATCTCAACACTTCTAAAGCAGAAGCAGCAAACTAGAGCCAAACACTTTTAGACCAGGCATTAGGTGGACTTTTTCTAATGACAAAACTACTAACATTTCTCATTTCTGACCAGAGGTTCTTTCTGTGATTCCCTTAGGTTTTTTTCAGTCTAGGGTGAAGAATCTGCTATCCGGCTAGACTGTTTAGTGTTTCAGGTTTTATTGTTTTGAATGTGAAACACATCAACAGCAGCTTTTAGGTAACAGACAAGCAGATGTTAATCTCCAAGTCTCACTTGACTTTGTTGGGTATCTGAATCCAAGTCTATAAAGGGGCTGTGATAAAACACAGCATTAATTGGTGTTGCCAGTTAGTTTCATCATCTTCTGAATGTCTGTGCCATTACCCGAGTTATGTTCCTTGCATGATCTAATAGGAGTGGCGAATGTTCTGGATCTGGATACCAGTGCTGATGCATGCTCCTGAAGTTTTGGCTGAGCAACGACAAGGATTCAGCCAGATGGTTTTACTTGTAGATGACTAGATTTACTCTGTAAGGGCTGTATTTTATTTTCTTCCTGCAGCAAAGAAGATACTCTCCAGCACACAGCCTGTGTTTCAGTTGTAATTTTTCCCAGGTTCAATTTCCAGGGCCTACTGCACATGCCTGCATATCCAGTATCTCTTGTATTTTGTGCTGTTGGTATCAGGAGACTGTCCCTTAAGTTTCCAAGGCAGCTTTATCCAATTTCAGGTACACTACAGGAGTCGTCTTAATAGCTATTAGGTGCCACGGATGACCAGGTTGAAGTCATAGAGACTGTTATGCTACTTAAATGGTTGATGTAGAAGAAATGTATACTTGGTAGAGTCAAACTGAATGGAGAGTGGGAGGAAATTGAATCAGAAGTTCTAAACATGTGGTGAGAAGGAAACTTCAAACTTTTTTTGTTTTCTTTTGCAGAAACAAATATAATTCTGTAATAGCCTGTGATGTGTTTTGTGAATGGGTGGGGATGTGGATGTGTCTGTTTCAGAGTGTGTCTCTAAAACCTGCTACAGATTTTTTTTCTGTTTGCTTCTTTGCTCTGGATGTTTATTCATTTCTTCTGCTGAGCCAGTAAATAGTGATCTGTGTATTGTTTTCCAGATCATGATAAAATAGATCATCCTCAATCACCAAGCACTGCTTGATGGGGTGTAGCATCCACTGATTTGAGATTTACCACTTCTTGAGATTAGGAGGAGCTGGAAAAGAAAGAAAGAATGTGGTATCAATATTAATACATGCATGATGGCTCTGGGGTGATAGAGAAGAGTCATTGGCATGAACTAGGTCGAGGGGCCTCTCCTGTGCAAGAGCCAGAGTTCAACAGGTTCTGTAACCTTTCTCCCCCTCCCCGGCAGGCTTCTGCTGCCTGTGCCCATGGCCAGCTCTGGTAAGCACAGCTGTCACCTGGGGTTTGGCTGCTGGCAAACAAGCTGTGTGAGAGCTGTCCGGAGCTATGTTGCAGATATGCCTGGTCCCTGACCCAGTGACTTGGATTCATGGCTTGACTTCAGACCTGCCTTGCCTTTGTGGACTTGGCTGGCAACTGCTGCACTGAGGCCGACCCTGCTTAGAGTCACTGGACCTGCTCTGCTTTCTTGCTCCTGTACTGTGGGTCTGCACTCTGGTTGGTGAGGGCACTGCCCTGCCTGCCCTGCTGTCACCCTCAGCCCCTTGCAGAGCAGCCCTCTCTTGCTGCTCTGACACCCCACATCTGGCAAAGCTACGAGCGAGATGTGCAGGGCATCCCTAGCTTGTACTAATAAAACCTTTACAACGTCCCATACCACAGTGCGGTTTTGGAATGCATCAGAGAAGTTAAATGCTTGATTTGGAATACTAATCACCTCCTTTCTATAAAGCCAAGATCTTTCGGTACTATCAATTTAGCTGTTCGAGGTTCAAGGGGAAGGAAAGCCTACATAATAGATGTGGAGAGACTTTTAAAAAAGATAGGGTTTTCATACAAAATGTCACAACTTCAAAGTCCACTAGCTAGCACTAGTAGTACATGATTTATTCCAAAATAGTTCCATGTGTTAATGTATTTTGAGAGGTCATCTGTGCCTTTTGTGGGATTGTGTAAATATATTAGGTTTATGGAAAGTTAGTTAACAGCAGTCCCAGCCTCAATGGATTAATGAACTATAGAGTGCATTTATACAGATCCAAACCATACAACACGTACAGTGTCTCACGTCACTCTGGACATGTATCACAGGGTTCTGCACCACACAGAGTGTTTTCAAATAGGATGTCTTTATAGTTTTTATTTCCAGTCTAATCAATGGCAGTGAAAACACTTCAGAGATCTTGCAGTTCATCTGAAAGAAGCCCTTACCACACTTCCAGCAAGCAATAGGAATTACTGTGGTCATCTTCCATGTGTGCTGGGCTAAGCTTAGTTTACCACTGTCTTTAGGAAAGTGTTTTCCAGCTGCTCCTTTATTATCTGACCAAAGAGACTGAAACCAGAGGCCGGAATAAAAGCCTCTTAGAGGCCACTGGAGGAGATACGGGGAGGCTGTGTGAGGAGGAATTTTCTGGCTGTGATTCCTTTTCTTGCTTCCAAAGCCCATGCCACATTCTGCATTCCACCTAATCCCCCAGATTCAGATGCCAGCACTGGGGCAATCTGTGGGTCAATCGGCAAATGGAGCAGCTTGCTGGCTGGGGATGACTCTCTCCTCATTGCCAAGAGATTTTCTTGACTGCAAAGTATTCCCACCACACTGACTGAATGCACTTTGCTTACAGTAACAGATCCTGACTTCTAAGATGAAGCCAGTATGGAAGAGTACACTGACCAAACTGACCCCAGAGTTCCCAACATGTAAGTATGCCAAACTGTGGGAAAAACTCATCCGTGCTTCTTGAAATCTCCACAATCCCTTCTTTGTGTCCTCTTCCAGTGCAGAACAGACAGGAACTAAATGAGACAGCAATCAGCCTCTATACTTAACTAGTGCAATTTCCCTTGAGTGGCCTGTTGCTTTTAGGCATAGATGTAATCTCCTGTGTATGACATCCATATCCTAGATATTAGAAATAAAGAGGGGGAAATGGTCTCCTGTTTCTGTACACTATCTTATCCATTCTCCTTTGGTCATGGACGGATTGTTCTCTACAGTCAAAACAGGACTGGGGAAAAGTACTGATGGGATCTCAGATGCACAGCCTAATAAAACTTGCTAAAATAACTACTTGGGGAAAGGCAGAGGATCTCCTCTGTCTCTGTAGTCCCTCCATGCAGCAGAAACTGGGTGAGTTGTTCTGGGCGAGTACAATTAGAAGGTCCATACTTGTGTCTACAAGGAGGGTCTAAATACCAAGAACGTGAGCTTGGAAGAAGTTTTAAATTCCCTATAGAAGCTGTAGGACTAGCAACTCGAGAAGCAGTTAGAAGCGCATCACTGAAGAAGAAAATTTCCTATGTAGTGAGTATTACACTTGTGTAATATTGCCAATAGAGCCATAGCACTTAAGATACCTCCCAGTTCATGAAATCCACTTGTCTTACTGTATCGGCGCTGCTACGGACCCTCAGTTGTTCCCCTGGGCAGCAGTAGAAGTCAGCAGAGCATGAATATGTACGTTCCCTGCTTGGTCCCTCCTTGCCATGGCCTTGTTATATAGGCTTGCATATCAAAGGCCTTTGGGATTTCCTTGCTTTTTCCCTGTTCCTTTTGAAAAGGTGGCACAAACTGAAATTTGCCCAATGCTTGCAATAGGTACACAGCTATATTCTAACTTGTTTTCTGGCAATCTCCCTCTTAGCCATTGGGACCACTTAACAGTGGGGGCATCTATCTGTGGGCCACTATTCCCCATGTCTTAAGAGAGAAATTTTATCATTAAAATTATTTTACCATGCCATGCTCTGGTCGTCGTCTACATGACAATCACACTGGGCTTTGTCATCTTCAAGTCTAGTGATCTGGGATTAAAGCAGCTCAGATTCTTTCTGCTCCTATAAATTAGGTCATTAGCCAATGCTCAGCAGAGTCTAGTTCATTCAGTTAAACTGCATTTGGACATGGGAGTAGCACAGCAGCTCCTGAGTCAAATGTAACTGAACTCTACTATGGTCTACATATCCACCTATCACCATCGGCAATGGATAATCCTATTATATGGTGTAAATTACTCCACTACTTTTCTTATCTACTTCCTTTGTTCCTAGCCACATTTCAAAAAGATGGCTTCTTAAACTCTGATCCCACTTCTCAATTACTGCCATTTCTGTTTCAGAGAGTAACCTGCATTGTGATAAGGAGCTGTTGAAAACTCAAGGGGAAGCTTAATCAAAATTTTCATTTAGAAACCAGTAAAATATGAGTGATAGTTTTGCTTCCGCTGAGGATGAGGAAGAGTTAACAATTTCACGACAGTAAAACCCCATTCTAAATGGGGCTGCACCCCTTTCAGATTGAATGTTCTTTCTTGATAGGCATTAGGATGGGTGGACTTAAAGAGGCTTCTAAGTAGCAATTTGGAAGGTAAGTATTAACTAGTGGTTAATACTTTATTACAGTGCTAGAGGGCACTGTACTGTTGAAGGTACTGTTTATGATTCAAATATAATAGCTAGGAGCTAGACAGTTTAATGGCTTGAGATTCCTTTGCACTTTTTGTTAGAGAGACATGTTAATCCTGACAGTGTTGTAACTCATAATAATTCCACTCTTCCTGTCTCATACATGCTGTGTTTAATTCTTTGTTGTCCTGACCCCGTGGACTCCTTTCTTCTGAAGATGTGCAAGAAAATGTAAACTGCTGCCATTCTGGATCGGAAAACATTCTGCATGCAGTTTGCACTAGCGCAAATGCCTACATGTTGTTCAGGCAATGTAAAGTCTGTAACGTCTGGAAGGCCATTAGCATTTGCTTGTGTAAGTACAACTGTGGGCAGCAGCGCTCCATAAAAATGGTCTCCTATCCACTTAGATCAGCTTTACACTTGATAGATAAGGATGAAATGTACTTCTAACTGCTGTCAGTTCACATAAACAGAACTTAAAACCCTTTTAACAGAATGCCACCAGTTGTCTTCTAACACTATCGCAAAGCTGGTGTCCATCTCTGTGACTTTAAACAGTTCTCACCTTGTGCACTTCAGTGTTGTGTGTTTCTCTGGGGAAAATTGCTTGTTTCATCTCCACTGCTGCACTTTTAAATTGAAAATGAGAAATAGTGTCACTATCTGAAAAATTCATACCTCGTCTACAAAGTTCTTACTTTTTGCTTGTTTTGTTCACACTGTTTTTTCATAAAATGTTCTTTCATAAACAAAACATTCATACGTTTGTCTAAAATATTATGATAGGGTTTTTTTGAATCAGAATTCCATTTTAAAGTTAAACATGAATCTTCACTTTTGAAAATTCATTTTGATTTTTTTTATTCTTGCTTCCATACTAGAAAGAGAAAAAAAGGAAGCTGGGATTTTTACCTGCTTTTTCAAAATTTTTGTAATTATTAAATTTCATACAAGTATTTTGTTTCTTCTTAAAGTTTTGAATCCCCATGTTTTCACTTAGAAATGTCTCTTAAAGTAACTTGACTAGTTCTCTTTTTGAACTTCAATCAGTGTTTATAATGTAAGTTCTTCCTGTATATACAAAATGTGAGGAAAACTAAGCTGTTGCTGTTTTTGGCTGATTCCATTACCAGAAATATCAGTCCCAGACTGTGATATCACGACAGCAAGCAAGCCTTGCATGACGAACAGTCTGTGTTTTTACATTGCCCCAATTAGAAATCCACACAGTTAACAGATCCATGAAATCTACTGTCCAGAAGATCTGTTGCAATGGGAGAAAGTGCCTTGGGAAAGTGTTTTCTGGCAGCAAATAGGCCGTGGGTTTGGACTTGGGTCACTACTCAAATGTAGTGAAGGGACAGCATGCAACTGATGGTCAGGGAGACTCGAAACTGTGAGGGCAGGCACCAACAGAGTAGATGCTGCTATAAAAATAACAGTAATTTTTATTGCCATTTTCTTTTTTCTTCTCCAAATTGTGGGAATTAACTCTGAAGAAAGAAGATCACACTGGGCACCTGAGCACTCTTCAGTGGACTTTCCTACCCTGCAGAATATGGCTTCTTTCTCCATCTTGCATAGCTGTGCCTGCAAATCCATCTTGCATGTTCCCAGGTGCTTGTTTCCAGTGCAATTTCTGCTTGGCGGTGAACTGCTATTTTTCCTGTTTCCCTTCCCATCTCCCAGCTTATGTTCTGAGCAGCTGTGAGGTGGGCCGATCCTTCTCAGAAAAAAAATCTAGCTGTTGGCCTGTCCTAGGAAGAGAATTAGCTATCTATGCTGCTCTGCATCCCATGCTTCTTTCTTCTTCCTTCCCTTTCCGTCTCATCTCAGCTTCCCTTTTTACTCCCCTGCTGCTACTATAGTTCTCTCTCATTTTAAGCTCTCCTCCCCCTCTAGCAGCTTAATGGATTGAAGATGCCAGAATCATGTAGCAAATTATTCCAAGTCCTAAGAATTCTTTCTAGAAGTGGTGAGAATTTTTGACATATTGGGGTTTTCTGGGGAGATATTTTATGAGTGTGCTGGGTTTGATTAAAATTTCAGCTCATATCAGGAAAGTGAGAAAGACTCCAAGCACTGTCTGACAGTCACCTGGAAGGTAGAAAAGAAACTTGAAGCTGGATTTACAACATTTCAGAAGTTTCTTCCAGGTTGTATGCATCTCCCTCTCCAAAATATGAGAAATATCAAAGATATCCACATACTAGAAAATGTTTTCCTTACTAGCTCTTGCACATCTGTGATTAGTTTATAAGGGTTTAATTTTGATCTTAGCTCCTTATGCTACAGTACGCTGAAGTATCTGAGTTGGGTTTTTTGTTTGTTTTGTGACAGTGCCAGTGGGTAAAATCTTTACGCACAAAATCCTTCTCGCAGGAGATCTCATCATTCTGTATAGCAGTGGATAGCACAGTCTTGGGTGCTACAAGATCTTGCAAAGCTGCAGAACTACTAAGAAAGCCTCAGGTAACAGCGACTGCAAATGCTCCTCATTAACAGATACGTGCTCCTGCTTTTCTGGCTTATTCAGTCCCCTCACAGAACAGTTGTGTGCTCCTGGGTGCCATTTCTGGTCTATGCTTCACCTTTTTTTCAAAATGTAGATGAAGCATGGGATGGTGGCCAGCACACAGGGAAGCAGCTAATGGCTGAAAGCGGGAAATAGCCAATTAAAGGATCAAAGTCAGGGAAATTAAGCCTTGAGAGGAAAGGGCAGAAATAGGGTGGGGTTGGGAAGAGGAGTGTAATAGCGGCCCTCAGGGGAGACACCAGAGTAGGAAATGGCACTAGAATCAAAGAAGCAGGGGGCAAAATGCAACTGCTATCCCTTGCAGGGATTGTCTAAGAAGGGAGAGAAGCAGCACAGGAGGAGGGAAACAGTAAAACTGTGTAATATATATACTGATTTTGAAAGTTGTTTAGCTACTGCACTCTCAGTGGGGTCTACCTGTAAGCAGGGCTGTGCAAGTAGACCTTCCAGTCTGGTTCGGTAGCTGAATTAGCCGGCAGTGAGCGCTCCCACTTTGCTCCTCAGCAGCCTCCTGCCACCACTGCGCTGCCTTTCTCTCTCCTTCCTTGCTGCCAGTGCCTGAGGACTGATTCCCCTAGTTCCCCAAGAGCCCCTATCATCTGACATCTACTTTTAAAGTAATGCTTCGAAATGCTTACTAATATGCCCCTGCTTTTGACAAGCTAGATCTTTGTTTTTATTGCCCTGACTATATGTAGTTTGTGACCCTTCCTAACTAAACCAGATATTTTTAACTTGGTGCAGCATGGCAGTGAGAATATTCATACCTTGGAGCAGGGGGATCCTACACTTACTCTACTTAAATCAACATGAGGTGGCTTGAACAACACTGAAATAGGACATTCCAAAGATTAAATAAGAGTGTCCTTCCTGCTTGGGCTTTACTGACCTCTTTTTTTTTTTTTTTAGGAATGAACTCATATTGTGCATAGACTAAAGTTGCCCAAGAGACACTTCTGTTGTAAAAGGTTTTTCATGGAAATTGAGATGTTTACAAAACAGGGAAAATACTGAAATGTTTGTTTGGGTTGATTTTTCCCCTGAATCATCTTAAATGGCAATATGCAAAGCAAAGCAATTTTTCTTGTATGCCACACTGTTTCATTAAGGCACTAACAGAAGACACTTGATCTAGAAATTAAGATAAGTTGCTTCAATCAGTACTAAGTAGCAGGTGCCCTTAGTGATTAAATGTAATAGAGTATTTCCATTATTCTATTAAGCTTTATGTCAGCAGTTGTCATAGTTCCTCTCATATCCTGAAATACTGTGAAAACACGTTCAGAACAACATTTCAGAATCTTGGAATGAATGCTTTCTGAAAGTGAGGAATATATAGATTTTCACTTCATAGAAAAATTATAAAATTCCTGTTTGGTCTATAGCAGATTAAAACCCAGGAATTTAAATATTTTCTTTTCCTGTGAAGGATAAACTATTAGGTATGATAATACAATGTATTGCTGACACAGTCTAGGTGCTGTTCTGCTTCTTTATTTACTATACTATTTGTGAGAAGCACAAAAGCCCCTTTCTGCTGAGTAGTGTGCTCTTTCCCTGCCCTTCGGAGCTTCTCACATTTATTGAGGGTGTCGAGGAAAAAACCCAACACCATAAACCCATTACACAGCAAGCTAATTTATTATAGCAGCAGATACGGACAGAGAAAAGCAATGGAAAAAATATTTGAATGATGATTAGGTCAGTACACTGGGCTTTTAGCTGCCATTTAAATTTAAATATGCACTGCAACATGAGGTAAATAGGCCAAAAGAGTCTACAGAGAGCCTTGGTAACATGCAGTCTGAGATCCTCATAGCACTCATACCTTGCAGATGACTATGGCCTGGCTTCCTGTGGTCAGCCACTGGGAGTGACTAGCCTATATCACACACTCCTGCATAATGCACTTGTGTGGAACAAGATAAACCTGTAAAAGCTGATAAAACTGTAAATGATACCTTGAGGTGGGTTATTGAGGCAACAGCAAGGGGGCTCATGCTCGGTGCATTGAGTGCTCTCAGGCCTCTCATTCACATCACGTCTGCATTTAGGTTTGACAATATCTTTTCTGGGCGTATATTACATTACAGAACTTGACAACTATAGAATTCCAAGTCTGGCGATCTTGTAAGTTAATAATGGACTTTTTTTTTCTCAAAGTAACCAGGAGGGAGGCATAGACAATGACTTATCTACTTAATTGAAATCTGAGGAGTTAAGTTCTGTTTTCATTTCTGTCAGCACAATCCCAGGGAAGTCAATCATATGGAACCAAGTGTGCAATTTAATCCTAAATTGTTTGTTATATTCAAGATGCCTGTTTCCACACTGGGTGGGATCCTACCAATCCAAACTGAAATAATTTAATTTCTTTCTCAGTCAAGCTTTCACTGATTTGAACAAAACCACATATTTTTCCTGACAACTGGTGCAAGACAGATGAGGTAGCAATTGTGTAGGAAACAGGGCTGGGGTACGTACCCTCTCCCACAGCCTAGACTCTTGCAAAGTGGGAGGGAAGCGGGGAAGGCTTGTGGTAAGACATGGAACTCTCTTTGATTCATCTGCTACCAAAATAGTAATGTGATTCTGTTATTTTAGATAAATATCTAAGGGCCTGGTACAACTTTGGCTTACGTCAACTGTTTGTTATACTAATGTGTAATATAAATGTTGCCAATTCTGAGATAACAGAATTCAGTGTCCATTCTGGCTGCATTACTGATCTGAGAGACTTGCTGTTTGCCCAGAAACATGAGTGAAAGAAACCCACAGGCTGTGGTCAGGAAAAATCGCAAACCTTTGAAAAGGTTTCCCAAATCTCCAGCTAGGCCCATGGTGACTGAAATCAAATAGATATACTGGTGTTCCATATATTCGAAACAAAAAGGCAAATTCAGTGGTCACCTGATGGCCCAGGTGCTATCAGGCTGCCTGGCCCCATCTGAGTATGCTGGCCCACGTGCTATCCGGTAAGACCTGGCTTGCCTGCAGTACTGAGGAGTCCTCGGGATATGTTCTGCCTGCATCAAGTGTCAGCATTCATCTGTGGCACTGATTTTTGATTTCTGCAGGTTGTGGTGGAAAAAACTCCATAAGCAAACCAAAGGTATACCTGGCCTTCCTGAGACTGATGAAAGCCTCATGGATGCGGGAGCCTCTCAGGCCACAAAGCAGGGAAAGACACTTAAGCCAGGTTTCTCTCATTCTCAGGAGATGGCTTTCCTGGAGGACCATTACAAGGAAGATAGTACTATAGAAAGCCTGGTCTCAAAACACAGGTATGCTTCTGGGCTGAATGCAGGATGATGAAGACCATGTTTTTTGGAGTAAGTTGTAGATCAACTGAGGTCAGAAGGGACCTCTGGAGGTCATCCAGTCCAGCCCCCCCCAGTTGAAGCAGGGTCAGCTTTGATTAGGTTACTCAGGCCTTTGTATCCACTCAAGTTTTGAATATCTCTGAGAATGGAGATTCCTCCATTTCTTGGGGAACCTATTCCAGTGTTCAACTCCCGCATTATGAATTTTTTTCCCCTGAATTTCTTGTGTTGCAACTTGTGTCCATTGCCTCTCAGACTGTCACTGCGTACCTGAGTGAAGTCTAGTTCAGTTTCCTCTATGGATTCCCATTATACAATCGAAGACAGCAATATCTCCCCCTAATCTTCTATTATGGGGAAGAAACCCAGCTCTCTCAGCCTTTCCTTGGTTTTCGAGTGCTCTGGCTGTCCTCTTAATTACTGTGGCCTCTGTTGGACTTGCTGCAGTACGTCATTGTTCTCTTGCGCTGACGTCCCAAAACTGACACAGTACTCCCAAGTGTAGTCTCACTAGTGCCAAAGAGAGGAGAATAATCACCTCTGACTAGCTGGTCCCATTCTTGCTAATACAGCACAGTATGGGTTGCATGCCTTTGATGCAAAGGTACATTGCTGGCTCAGGTTAGATTAGAATCATGTTAGACTAGAATCCCCAGGCCTTTTTCTGCAAAGTTGCTTTCTATCCAGCTGGTGCCCACTGAGTGAAAGAATTCCCTGGCTGTGGTCAGGACAAATGGCATTGACTGAAATATAGATTCTCAAACTTGCATGGAATTATCCTGTACCAGCTGCAGGACTTTGTCTTTCTTGAAACTCCATCTGGTTCCTCAACCCATTTTTCCAGCCTGTAAATGTCCCTTTGGATAACAGCCCTGTCCTCTAGCATCCAAATTTAGTACCATCCACAAACTTGCTAAGGTGCACTCTCTCCCAAAGTCCAGTTTATTAACATAGACAGCACCTGACATGAAAAAGTACTGTTCCCAGTCTTGATCCTTAGGGACCACTAGTAACCAGGCACAACCATTTGAGCCTGGAGGTTACTCCTGTTTTCCACTTACTTCATAGTCCACCTATTCAGATCAAATCTCACCAGTTTTACTACAAGGATACTATGGGAGACTGTGTCAAAGACATTTCTGTACTCAAGCTAAAACAAGATTCACCACTATCCTCTCATCCACAAGTAGAGCATACAATTTGCTAAAAAATGGTCACTTCATAACAAAATCCAGACACCAGTCCTTAGGGAGAGGCAGTGCTGATCATGTTCTCGGTGTTCCCTGGCTTCTGCCTTCCCTCCAGAGGTCTTCCATGTCTGAGAGCAGTTCCAGCGCTTAACTTCATTCTTCCAGGCCCCAAAGCTATACACTAGTTTCCCATGCAGAGCTCAGCTTCCACATGCTTTTCTTCTCATGTTATTAAGAAAGGAAAGACGCCAAGTACTTGGGAAAGCACGTCCCAAACCACAGTCGCACGTAGGAAGTCTCCTTTTGGCCTCACTTGATAGTGTTTTGTTTCCATCCAGTCTCTGCACATAATCTGAAGATGATAACATCCTTCTGTGGGGAAAGCATAAATGCTCTGTGTCAATCTGATAATCCCAGTTTATCTTGCACATAGTACTAGAGATGTTTATCCCTCTAGCTATCTCCTAGCATCCTGGTAAGTCTCTCTCCCATTTGTCTCTAATGTACTAATCAGTGTGATCTTTAGAATTGTTACCAAGTTGTCTGGAGATATCATGAAGTTCATGATGCTGCTATAGCAGGTGGTATCTAAACACACTTTACGCAGATATTTTTTAGCTAAATAAGACAAAGGAAAGGCAAGATGAAAACAGAGAGTAGTGAAGCAACTCGCACAATATTGTTCAAATCAGGAGCAGAACCAAGATCCAGGGATTTTACATCCATTTGACCACCTGCACCACAATTTCTGTAAATACGCTGTGGTGGTTGTCCACATGCCTCGATTGCTGGTCCAGGCCATAAATGCCTTTTATATTCCTTTAATTCCTTGTTCTTTGACAGTGCCCCAAAGTTACCCAGCTCTTCCTAACAGTTACTAAACCTAAGGTCACATAATTAACCTCACAAGAACATAGGAGTTGTGTACATAAATCTTAATTCCTGCTCTTGCAGGCATTTCTAGAACCCAGGTCCTATGCATACCAAGCTTTATCTCTGAGTCCTTTTGTTTGCCTCCCTAGACTTTTGGGTTAGGATTCAATGCTGTGTGTCTCCATGCTACACATACCATAACTGTCCACTGGTCTCAGGAAAAGCTCATTCCAAAAATGAGTGGAGTCTCTGGCCTTTGGCAGGCCAAATATTCCTCCATTACCTGCAGAAGAATGAATTCTCTTCCTGGTCCTGCAAGTACGTTCCCCCCCCCCCCCAATTTAAATAACCATATTCTGCCAAAATTTCCTCAAGAAAAGAAAAATATATTCCTTGCACAGTGTGATTAATCCCAGGAGCTTTTTCTAAAGTGTGCCCTCCAGATATATTTCTATTATTTCCCCTGCAAGGTCGCCCTGGACACGGCAATAAATGTAGCCTACGTTCAACCACTGAATTAGTGCACATGAAACCATGGGTAAGGGGAGCTGGAGTGCTGGTGATGTATGTTTATTCTGAGTGAGTCGTGGGTTTGGATTCTGCAGGACCTGGAGGTGGACCCTGGTTACAGAATGCACGACCCAACAACATCATTCTGCTGTTGCCATATCCATAAGGGGCAGAAAAACAAAAGCAAGCAGGAGCCTAGGCTGGCCTTGAAATGCTGAGTGGGGCTTTCGGAAGGAAAGGAGAGGATGAGGTGATTGGATTGTTTAAACAGCTGCAATGAATCAGCAGCTCTCTTCCCCTGCCCCTCCCTTGCTGCACAGCAGCCCCCTCCATGCCAAGTAAAACAAAGTAATCCGAAAAAGTGCCATCTACCACAGTGCAGCCGAGTCACGCTGAAGGACAGAACCAGCCCACAAACTAGAGAGAAAGAAAAGTGATGTTTTCAGATGAGATATGAAGCTGATGTGATAGTGGATTTCTTAACAGGAACTGCAGGAATATTTGTACCAGCAGCAAAAGAGAACAGGAGAAAAAACAGAGAGGGAAACAGACAAGGGAAAGGGCCAAACTTAGCTTTGCTGTAAGCAGAGCCAGCTGAGCTAATCACAGTAAAAGTTCATTTCAGTTAGAGCAGGATGAGCTGTGCTACTGCTGCCATCTGTAACTTGTGGTTCCTGCTTTAGCTGGTTACCCCAACAAGCTAACAAGCTGCTGCTAGCTTAAGTGGCAGCTGCTTTGTCCTGACTCAGTACAGCTCTCTGGGAACCTATAACCTCTGGAGCCATACTCAAGACACAACTGAAAGATTTGGAAGCTTGTAAGAATCACATAGATTAAAGAGGGAGCTTGGGGGCTGCTGTCCCGCATGGATCAAAGCAATGTTTTGAGGAGAACCCCAAATAGGACGATTCATAGGAAATCAGTATGAGAAACAGGTGAGTGAACATTGCTAATACTCAATATACAGTAGTGCTCAGTTTATTGCTACAAGGCATCTAATCTTCACCCTGCCCCCCCTTCCCAGCCGCTCAGCTCAGCTTTTTGTCTGGCTGCTGCACAATCTGTTAGGCCAATGCCCACTTAAGGATAGTTATTGCAGGGAGTGCAGTTAGAGTCTTTGTAATTGCTCAGCTGATGGTGTAATAGTCTCTCTGAGGATTCAGCCCAGCAACAGTAATGATACAGCTGGCCTGTCTTGCCTGATGGGATCATTTCCACTTTATTATAACTGCGATTTTCAGCTCAATAATTCCAGAGTATTTTTAGACCCTCGGAGATGAAAAAATATGCTGAATTTGCAATGTTGACTTTTTTGTTTTGGTTTTGTTCCCTCTTAACTGGTGGCCAGGAGAAAAATAAATTTCCAAGCAAAGTCAGGCAGGGATCCCCCAATTCAGCTTTCTTCCTGCACCCTTTCCAGAAGAGAAATGAACTCCCAGCAAGCTGCTGAAAGAATGGAAGAGGTCACTATGTTTCTGGGGATGAACTGGGAGCCCAGGCATAAAATAAAGTGAAGAGGAATTTCAGCAGAGACCACCTTCCATTCTGTCATCCCATGGAAAAAATCTCCCAGAGAGGTGAGGGGTGAACTTCACTTGTTCATTTAAAACCAGACTATAAGAATCTCTGACCAGAAAACTGGACGAAACAACATAGGCCTAATCGTCACCACCAGCAGCCATCTTTCTCAACCTCCAATTGCTAGAATCACCTCAATAGCCCTGTGCTTGCTCCAGGTCATTTGTCTCCCATGAGTCCCAAAAAGAAAAAGCAAATGGTTGCCCCTTGGCAGCTCCCAGAAGATGCTTCCTCCTTCTTCTGGCACATGATGGAGCATGACAGCTGTAACTTGTTTCTCTTGCACCTCTTTGACACAGGACAAAACAGTGCCCTGCTACATCTAGGGGAGCGTAACACAGCTGTGAAAGCTATTTCTCCTTTGTCATGTGTAGATCAGCAAGGGATACCCTGTCAGTTGTCATTTCTGTGTATGTCTACTTCATGTTCTGGTATTAAAGCCCAGGGCCTCAGGCATCTATTGGATTTTGTTTAAATGCTTTATTGGATTTTATGAACCTCATATATACCAGACAGACCATAGGAGACATGTCCTGGTGATATCCACAATAACCAATTAAATTCTCAGCCGTGTTTTAACTCCATTTTCAATGAACTATGGAGACACAACCCTCTTCTCTATAGGGTGAACAGAGATCTCATTAACTACATTTAATTGAGAGTGGCAGCTAGTGGATTTTATACATTAGGGAGCACTTCTGTAGACATTGCATCTTTCAAATGCATACACTGAAAAATTATAATGAATCCCATGATCGATACAGAATCATCTTTCTTGTTTCCAGTGTTGCTTCAATTCCAAGGTTACTTGAATAGATGAGCTTCAGTTAATAAAATTCACATTTTCTTCACCTGATAATATTTTTTACAAACTGACTTTTATTTTTTATTTTCTCTTTCTTCTGGCATCATCTTTATCAATTGGTCCTTCAAAATAACCTAAAAGATTCTTTTTATCCCCCTTGCTTCTTTTTGAGAATTTCAACGCGCTCAGGAGCTGCAGAAAGTACTCTTTTCAAGTATATGCTATTGTTTCTATTTTAGAAAAGGAAATTAAGGGAAAGCATGGTTAGGTGTTTCTCACACCGTGTGGCATGCAGGAAGGCCGTGGTTGAGCTGTGAGCCCCAGGTCTCAGAGCATAGCAGTAATACTAAACCATCTTTCCTCCATAATTCATTAGAGATTCCAGGGAAGGTGTGTGAGCTCCTTCACGTTATTGAGTGAGAGAACCCACCAAGAATGTCATTTGAGGTCAACAATCCACTGAATGCAATGAAAAGGTAGTGGGAAGAGCAGCCATATGGCATGCATGCTTATATGCATACACACACCCACGTACACACATAGATATGCTTTCCCATACCCTGCTGTGCCTGAGTCACAGTAATTCCTCATGTCACCTTCTCTTGAAAACTGTATGAATGGGAAGGTATGTGAGAAGACAGTATATTAGAGACTGTTTGAGATGGTGACAGCCTTTCTTCAAAGAACTGTGCTAACCCAGTTAATTCTACAAGAGTCAATCACTGTTTCGGTCATTTGGTATATAGTCTTTAGAGAATTGTATTCATCACTGTAGGTCAGCTTCACCCTGTGGATTATCGCTTCCTGTGGATGTTAATTCCCTTTTGAGCAAGATAGCTTTCTAAAGGTAGTTACATACTTCCTCCAGGACTTTCTAAGCCCCATTTTGATGTATGTTCAGAGCTTTGAAAACATCTGCTTTCTGACTGAAATGCTTTAGGCTTGGTCTCTGTTTGAAGTTTAATTGTTTTGGAAAGTTTGAAGAAATTCTTTTCTTCTGTTCATGTTTTTGGGTCAGGAGAAAATGAATGTCTGCTTGAGTCTATCAATAGTAATAACAGTATCCCACTGAAGATGTGCAGGTAGCAGATCCCACTCTAGCGGGGAAGGATTGGGAGCAGGAAAGCCAAGTTGCCCCTTCTGCCTCTCTTCCTGGTCCTCTGTGCCCTCACTGTCTTGCCACTTCAGAGCAGTGACAGGAGGTGCAGCTTGTGCTTATGAAGAGCTGGAGGCAGTGGCTCCCTGGCAGGAGAGAGGTGTGAGGCAGCTGCCAGGCTTTCATGCCATCAACTCAGTGGCTAATTGTTTGCATAGCTTTGCCTTTCCCAGTGATCCTCCCCTGTGTCCTGTGTTCCTCATGTGGTTTCCATTAAGGTCAGGAGGGGGGAAGGGAAGCATGTGAATTATCGCAGTATTTACTCTCACTTATCACGCCAAAGCTTGGAGTGCTCTGGGGTACAGAGGCTGCAGGGAGTTGCAAGCAGTGCACAAAGATGGTGTTTACTGCACTGATCAAAAGGCAGAAATTTCCCTCTGCCATCCCTTCACAAGACCCTGACCCTCCCTCTCCTTTTCTTACTGCAAGCTGCACGATAAGGAACACAAAGTTGACTCAAAAGTGTGTGAGAACTAGATCCTCCATCAGCTACAAAGAACATGACAATTTGAACAAAGTGGTAATCCATGGAATATGGCTACCATTTCCAGGTGGGAGAGATGGGACTGCCAGCAGAACCAGCATGAGCTCACCTCCACAACAGGGCAAACAACTGATCTCCCTCTATCTTTCCTTCTTTGTGTGTGTTCTGTGGCCAGCCTAAGGACCAAACTGCTGAGCTGATCTCTTCCTGAGAGCCTTCTCTAGCAATTAATGAACCTCTCAGAGTATCTCAGTTGTCATCTGGCCCCTTCTGGTGCATAAAATTAACAAGGTTTTTCAACCCTACACATGTAAAATTACTTCTAGGTAGTCCAAGTAGGTTTTATTTGCCCTCCTTTTCCTTTTCTCCTTTCTGCAGGTGGATATTCCTTGCCTTTAATGCCAGTGGTATGGGTAACTGGTAAAGCAAGTTGAAGTCTGGCAGTATGTGCCTGCTGATCAGTCACGGCCTTTTACTGGATGTGCTGCAATTGCAGGAGTCAGGAGGATAATCCTCTCTTAGGATGGGGTCCAATGAGCCTTTTCTTATATGTGGCTCCAAAGTGTGCACCTCTCCTGGTGTTCTGAATACTCTTCTGCTAAGTAGATTCCAGATTAGAAAGGGTACTGGATATAGGTCAGAGACCCAGAGCAGCTTGATACTGATAGATGTTGAGAACACAAAAGCTTGAAAGGGAGATAGCTACAGCCTGACAGCTCCTGGATGAGTTTCCCTAGACAAACTCCCCATCCTTCTCATGCTTAGTCCTTCCTTTGATGGATGAAAGGGCAACATTACATGTTGGGGGTTCAACAACTTGCATGAAAAAAAAAAGCTGCCCAGAGTAAAGATGAAAAAAAGAAGGAAAAAGCTCTCCCCTTTGACAGAGACACCTGAAGAAGTGGTCCTACACAGTCTTTGTGTATATTACAAACCTCTGTAATACAGGTATTGTTCCTAATGAGGAGGCTTTGTGTCTCCCTCCAGCTTCCTTGGGGAATGGTTTACAATGGGGTTGTTCATAAACTGGTCTATGTATAGACCAAGAAGAACAGAGAAGGAAAATCAAGGACTGGAAGGCAGAAAAGTTCAGCTTCTAGTATCTGCATGGACTAGAAATGACTCATGATACAGGCACAGCTCCAGGAGTAGCCTACATGTTGACTATTTTGTATCATGAACTGCACCTTGCGATGGCAGGAATATACTGACATTTTCTCTGGAGGCTGAACTGTTATGCAAGTCCCCACACTCTGAAGCTAGATGCAGTGGTTTTTGTAGAAAGATAAACCTAGAAGCTATTCACAAAAATGGCAGCAAGACCAGAGCAAATTGGTGCTACTGGTCTGGTGTGCATCTGGGACTGGGCACATCAGTGCTTGTATGGTTGTGTGCCAGGGTACGAGTACAGGTGGGCTCACAAGCAGGTGCATCAGTGGGGTTAGAGTGTACCTGTAGGTGTCAAAGCCAGATGGAAGCTGAAACTAAGTATGAGAATTTTCAGCCTGTTCATGGTGTTGTTTTCCAACTAGACTGATTTCATATTCTTAACTTTTTCAGCAGAACTGTGATCTTCAGTGTAATAGTGCCCACATGCCGTGTTATGCTTGGTGAAAATGAGTATGTGTGTAAAAAGCAACCTGCTGTAAACAGCTTCAGCTGTAAAGGCCAGCAGGTGGGTCTCCAACAGCCAGAAGGGACAGTGCAGAGTACTGGAGGGGTAGAAACCGGGAAGCCTAGGTCCCAGTCTCAGATCTCATTGTGTGAAATTGCTTGGGTTTTTTTAAATAAAAATGCCTATATGCTTCCCTAATAACCTAAGCACGTCAGTCATACAACATTAAAAAAATGCTAAAAATGTATAGTTCCATGAAAATCTGTTTTTAGTTAACATTACACTTCTGAAAAGCAATCTAATGAAACAAACAAATAGCCACATTGGACTAGTGAGGCCTGGCTTTCTACGATTCTTTCAAGGTTGACAGGGTTCTCTGATGTGTGATAAGATGTAAGTAGCTTTCAAAGATATTCTCACAGTGGGAATATTTATAACGATATTCTCTTCCATGGAGTCTCTGGTATCTGCTGAGTCCCAAGCTCACATTGCAGCTTTACTTCAGCACAGGATGGGTGTACTTCGCAGGGTTTCTCTCCTATACCCAGACACTGATTTTTTTCTGAACTTGTACAAGCCGCATAGTTTGGGGCCAAAAAGACCCCTTCGAGTTGGTTTAAACTGGCCAGCAAAATCAAAGTTTTGTTGGGATGGTAAAGAGACAAAACGTGAACTAGGGGGTTTCTGCCTTATTTCCTTAGTAAACCAGGCTAAAACCAACTTTGAATGAAAAATTCCAACCAACTCCAGTCACTACTTGGCATACCATCAAAAGTTGCTCCCTTGCTGTAGAGAAATAGGGCTTCATGGCTTCTTGAAGCTTAAAGAATGGGCCATAGCTTATAGTGTTATATAGGCTATATTGTCTCAGATTTCTATTTGTCAGGGTCACCAACAGTAGGATAAAATACGATAGCTGGTAACAGGATTTACTGAAAATATTTCTGAGTGTATTAGTGTGCTGGGGTGGAAGTGGGAGGGGATGAAGGGGGCAATTTTATGGAGTTTAATCTTCCTGTACACATAGAAAAACACCTGCAATTTGTTAGCAAGTCAGTAAATGTGGACTGGCAGTTCTGACATTTCCAGGAAGGTTAGGAATGAAACCCTAACTAATCACAGTTTCTACAGAGGACGTGGTGATGGTTTGTCATGGACTGGGCCTGCGCCTTTCAGCATGAGATTCTGCAGCAACTCCAAATTCCAGCAGCAAAGCCTTGCATCTGTCTCACACATGATGCATTTTCCTCCCACAATTCCTGATGAAGATTTGCTTGGTAAAGGAGAATCTCAGAGACAAGACGTTTGCTTGCAGGTCCAAGCTTTCATAGGAAAACGCTCTCTGCACATCATTAGTTTGCGGCAAGCTGAGTGAGCTAAACCTAATGGTATCCCCGTCCTTTTCCAGTAACCACTTGATACATAGATGCGATCATTTTGCCATTCACGAAAGTTTCTTGTATGTCATCTTCTTGCAAGTGCAAGCAGACTTAGTGCATTTTAAGGTACAGTCTAGCGTTATCCCAAGACCAGGCTCTCTGACTATATAGTGATTCAGCCAGGAGGGGCCCTGGTGCAGAGGTGGCTGTTCTGGAGAGGATGTCGCAGCCTCTTCCCAGTACCTTCAAACAGCCCGAGACAGGCAGACTGCAGGCTGCTGGGGAGCTGTAATAAGGATGGTAGATCACTGGCTTGCTGGGAATCAATTACATGCAGATACAGCTACCATTTCTAGATGCTAGGCATGCTTGAAGAGATCCTACAACATACTCCTACTTAAGAAGAATAAAAAAACTTTATGCTTAGGTGAGCAGGTTTTGATTTAGTGGTAGTCCATTGATTTCGGAGGGAAACTCTCCAGTTGTTCCTCACCAAATCTTTTGCCTTTTCTGGGTGCTGGGATTTTCAAGTATAATGAACCTTTCCATGAATTTAGAGATGAACATTATAAGACAGAGATCTGTATAGCAAATTTTGCCCAAGCACGCATAAGGCAAATTTCTCACATCCCAACCTTCACCACTACACGCTACACAGGATTTTGAGTGAATCTTGCTGGATATTGAGAGGTGGATCAACTTCTCTGGGTCACTAAAAGTTTGTAAGATTGTCAGTATGTCAGTAAGTTTTAGTGGTAGTTTTTTAAGCTGTACTTTCTGTTTTCTAAAATTAGGAAATCTATCCACATTTTTTGTTAAAGGGATTCCTCCCCACCTTTTTTATCCAGTAGAACTCAGACTGACATTATCCTCAGGGAAGGCTAACTATTCTATTCCTTTTGGAGCAATGCATTCTCACTGGAATTGAGTCTATATGCAATTTCTCTGAATTATAGTTTGGGATTGTTTGTGTTTAAGGTTCCTGTATTATAAGTTTGCTTCAAAAAGAAACATTGTGAGTTAAAGCAAAAATTACATAAGCCAAGGAGAATTAAAAGAGTCTGGACAGAGATAAATATTATTTTTCTATGAATCTCTAAAGCTTTCCTGAAAACATTTCAAACCATCCAAATGCCACTTTAATCTGTCAGTCCTAGAGAAATCCAGTAGTTTGGTGCAACAAGCTGCTGGATAAGTTGTTCAAAGCAAGGGAGACTGTGTCTTTCTCTGTGCTTCAGAGATACTTGTGTCGGTTCTCTCCTTCTTACAGTTGCGTATGGGCTGAAGCAGAGTCTGTGTATTCACCAGCCATCAGAAACAGAAATTTTAAGCCTTCTGTCACCAAACCCAAGATGTCGTGAAACATTCAGCAGCCAGGGAGGCAGTGGAAGTGTGAAACAGCATTTCACCTCTGGAGCTTTGGGATTAGGTTTTGACAAGGTCATGTCAAGAGAGTTTGTTTATCTGATCCTGCTGATGCAGACTCCTCCACAGATTTATTCACACTATTTTGCTACAGTC
This sequence comes from Balearica regulorum gibbericeps, assembly GCF_011004875.1. Classification (NCBI taxonomy): domain Eukaryota; kingdom Metazoa; phylum Chordata; class Aves; order Gruiformes; family Gruidae; genus Balearica; species Balearica regulorum. Next base: position 45,514,306 of record NC_046188.1, on the reverse strand, counting down.
GGTAGCTTTGACTCCACTGAGGTTTTGGACTGGAACAGAAACAAGAGAGTTCAGGACTGAATCTCAAATAAGATGAGACAGGGCTGGAATAGCGGGAGGGTCAGTCCCAGAACAGGGTCAGTCTGTGTGCATCCATGAGCTGAGGCACTGGGCACAGGGGGTCGTGGGGCTCTGAACTAGAGTAGTGAAAGTTGTAGGGACCTGAAATGCCTAAGCTGAGCTGCAGAACAGAACCAGGCATGATCAGTTTCTGATTCAGCTGGGCTCCACATTGAAACCATCCTTCCCTTTCATTCATTTGCAGTAATGCAAGGTTTTAAATGAGAGTCCAGGGCTCCTCAGCTCCTGGATGGACTTACAGCAGATGCTGGCTCAATTCTGCATGCAATTTACAGTATTCTCGCCTAACAAACAAAGCCGTTTTGCTGTTTGGATGCTAATCTGATGTTTTGGCCATCTAAGTGCTTCATGGGCAGTCGCTTGCAAGGCTCATGGTCTTTCATCTATGAACACAGCCTGTGCAGCCACTGCCATCTTTCCTTGGTTCAGTTCCCTGCTGGTCCCTCCGAGCCTCCCTCAGCAATCCTACTGTGGACACCACAGGCAATCTCATTCCTGTTTCACTGCAGCTCCCATTAGAATAAATATTCTTCTAAAGGCACTTCCTTCAGAGGAGGCTTCTCCTCTGCAGTTGCCTTCAGGACTTGCAAAGTCTCCCCTCCTCGTGTGTGCTCACAGGACTTCCTTTTTATTCATTTCCTTTATTTGGGGGAACAGCTGGACAACTCCAGCTGTTTCCCTCCACGAGCAGTTTTGGAAATGAGGTGATAACCTCAGCCCTTCTTGAGCCTTGAGGTTAGCTGGGGAAGGGTTGCAGATTAAATTAACAGTCTGCAAAATATTTGAGGTTAAGAGCAGAGAGGTTGAGAACCAGTGGAATTTTCCATCTCGCCTGGGCTGTATCCCTTTCACCCTGTGCTGCTTGTCAAGCCTCAAGGGCGCACAGCTTGCCTACTTTTTTCCAATTATTTTAATCCTTTGGTAGTGTTAAAATTGGAAGCCTTCTAATTAAATCTGGAGCCTTGCACATGAATTATCCCTTAAGGGCCAGCGGGATGCACTGCCAGAGGAGCAGCACATTTTTTGGCGGGGGCGGGGGAGGTTTACTGAAAGATGATTTTACTCAAGTGCAACCCCTTTGGACTTCTCTCAGAGCACTGGTGCTGAGGGAAGGATTTGCAGGGCTACTTGCAGTAAAGGATATGCAGGTTAAAAGATTCTTTCCCTGTGTATGTCAAAATGGGAAATAAAATTCGTTGCTGTGGAAATGGCAAATGTGCATTTAATCTACACTCAGAAAACACAAAGACCAGTCAACAGCCTGTATGAAAGCATTGCTGCCTTCTGCTTTGACTCTTCTTTTGTATGCTACGAGGCATTGATTAGCAAGGTTCGGAGAAAACTATGATAAGGATGAAATAAGTAGTTTTGGAAGACACCTTTTATACATCTAAGGTGTCAACAAAAATAGAAGAAGGTGATTTACTGTGTGTTTTGTTGTTTCTGGCAGGTGTCACAAATGTAGTTCATCTGCCAGAGGTGTAAGAGATGGCATCATCTGTCAGGTGATATCCTGCAGCTCTTCAGTATACACTGTCATTTCTGGAGCAGCGTGAGGTCTGGAAGTTGTTTTGTGGGATGTAATGTTCTTCCCCCTCTTAAGGCCATGATCACTACAGTTGATGTCATGTGTCAGATACTGCAGCAGCATTTTATTACCCTTGATGCCTTGAGCAGTAACCACCCCATCTGTCCAAGCTGTTCTACTTTTGGGAGTCAGCCTCCAGATGACTAGCAATGGCAAGAATCTGCATGGACCAACTTCAGCCAAGCTGAAAGTGGCCTGCTTTTTTTTTTTTTTCCATGACTGTGGAGATGTGTGAGGGAGATCTACTCTGGTTACTTACTTGTCAAAAAAAGGTATAAGATGTGGCAGCATCAACTGTCCTTCATGAGGCCAGTGAATGACTAGACAGTGGCTTTCTTGTGGTCTGTGTATCATTGGATTTTTATGTTTAATGATCAGTGAAAGGTAACTAAGAAAGCAAGCCATCTGACTTACATTCACTATGTAGAGAAATTACATAGCGGGCTGCAAATTAAAATATACTTTTCTTTGGCTTTCTGGATTGTTTCTCGATAAACATTAAGTGGAGAATAGGTCTGTCTGCCATGTCATCCCTCTTACCCCATGTTTTGAGAATCTGGTATAAGTGTTTGGGTTCGTGCAACAGAAGAGTACAGGGTTTAAGAGTGGTGTCAACCATGATCATGTGGAACCACAACACACTTCCGTTGGATGCCCCCAAAAGGGCTCTGAGACAGTTTATTGAGAGTATGAATTGTTAATGGCCCTGACTAGGAACCTGACTTTGAGCTCAAGAACCAATTGTTTATTGTCAAATGGAAGTTCCCAAGGTGTTGCCTGTCACAGACACGGGAGAAGAAATGCCCAGGCTGGTGAATCGAGGCCCACAAAAAAAAAGAGCAGAGGGATTTTTGTGGAGTCATTGAGAAAAATCCCACATTAATTGACAGCAATAATTCTTTCAGGCCAGTTTTATCATTACATGAGTTCAGTCTGATTCATATTTTTGCTAGTAATACAAGAATTTATTAATGAGGGTGATCAGCATGAGGCAGGACAGCAGAGGAGATTGGGAAGTTTTTATGTGTAACTTGCCATTGCAAATCCAGTTCAGCTCAGCAGTGACGGGTAGTTATTAGTGTCTGATATTTCTTGGTAGGCCCTGCATGAAATAAATTAGCAAATCTTTCATTCAGTTCCTCCCCCCCTAGAAAAACATCAACCATAACTGACATTAATTAGATGCCTCATTGGCAGTCTTGCAGGGAGAGCAAAAACAGAGACCGTGCTCTCATTTTCCCCCTGAGTTATCAACACGTTCAGCGAAAGGGTCCTTGCCGATCAGGTTGGATGTATAATGGTGACCTGAGCAATAGACTGGAAAAGCTTGTCTTGATGTAGATTTAAATGAGGTTTTGATACCTTACTAGCATTGCTTGTAATACACCAGAAGTTTTGTTTAGCTAGAGAGCTGGCAAGATATCCCACCGCAGCCACCTACTACTGGTGCCAGCTCTCTGGCAGTCTGGACTGTTATTCCAAGAGTAACTATCTAGATGGTAAGCATCTGGTTCTTCTCCAGAAACCCAGCTGGCTTAGAGTCTCAGCCAGACCAAGGGGCCACTGAATATTTGTTCCATGGATAATAGACAGTTTTCAAAGGAGAAAAGCATTTCCTATCAGGGACCATGAGTACAGCCTCAGAGGCTGATAAAAATGTTGTGGGTTTTTTGTTCTTGAAGTGATTATTGGATGAAGCATGGGAGAGTTCTTCACCTCATAACCAGAAAAGGTGGAAGTTTAGAATTAGCTACGAGCAAGTGAAGGTGACATTTTTTTCCTTACAGACATACTCCTCCTTCCACTCTAGCACGGTGGTTTGCTTATTTCTTTGGCACCTTTTTGATACAATTGTAGGACCCCTTGGAAAAACTCCCACTTACACACCTTTTCCCCAGAATATGAGCCTCTGGGGGAGCCTTCCTGCACACTGTTTGCTTAGACACCTGTGCACTATAATGTATGTCTAATTGAGATTGCATTAATGGTATGATTCCATTACAGGCAAGCAAGATGCTTGCTGCAAGAACACTCCCAGCGGGCCCTGAATCAGCTGCAATAGATAATTTATAAAGTGCTGTGGATCTGCTCAAAGCTCCAGTGTTAAGTACAGGAGGCACAGGGCTATTCATTATTAACAAGACATTATGCTTTTTGCTCAGCAAAAAGTGTGGGTCTGGGATGAGCTAAGCTCTATCAAATGTGAGATTTGAGACTGCCAGTTTGACTGAACTATTCCTCAGACACTGCTTTTAAGTCTGTGCCAGCTTTTGAATTCTCTTTGAAAGGTAAAGTTCCCATCTCTGTTCTGACCTAGTATTCCAAGACTTTTGTAGGTTCTCTTTGGATTTCCTTGCTTTGCGTTGTAAGTTTTATGAAAAGACCAGGAGTGAAAAGAACTAACAGCTGCTTTGAGGTAGGCCTCTTGTAAAGCAGCAAGTCAGGCTTCTCTGAGCCTGGTTTTCTGTTATCACAAACCTGGGTTTCTCTCCTCCCTTATATATTTCTCCATGTATTTCCTAGTCTGAGTCTTCAACAAGCTCTTGCTATCTCAGGCGCAGGCTACCACTGTTCTGATAGGAAGAAAGATGTGGAGAAAGGAGTGGTTTTCTGGTGTGATTGTAGGGTGGTGAAAGGGTATTCACCTTAGGAATTAATATCCAGACTAAACTATAGTCCCACACTATAGAAGTGCCCAAGTGGGAGGAGGGAAGAAAGAAGAGGTGAAAGAAAGAGGGTACTGTCTGCATCTGAATCTTCAGCTCCCTGTTCCTCTTGCTGTCATTCTGCCTCCCCAGAGCCTCCTGCCATACATGCCTGGGGAACACTGCTCTCTTTGCCAGCTCCCTTCTCTGAAGCAAAGCCCCAGTTTCTACCTTTGGGGGAAGTTCAAAAACACAGACATAGGCAGCTCTCTGTGTTGCCAGAGAACATGAAAGGAAGACATATGCAAGGAAAAACAAGATGTAGGTTTGCCCACTCTGAGTCTTGCCTGCCTTCTCTCCAGAACTCTGCAAGTGTACCTATTCCACTGCATTTTAGGGGTTGACCTGCTGAGAAGCAGCTCTGCAGAGAAGGACTTGGGAGCCCTGGTGGACAACACGCTCTCCATGAGCCAGCAATGTGCCCTTGTGGCCAAGAAGGCCAATGGTATCTATCCTGGAGTGCATGAAGAAGAGCATGGCCAGCAGGTCGAGGGAGGTTGTCCTCCCCCTCTACTCTGCCCTGGTGAGGCCACATCTGGAGTTCTGTGTCCAGTTCTGGGCTCCCCATGTCAAGACAGACAGGGAACTACTGGAGACAGTCCAGAGGACAGCTACAAGGATGAGGAAGAAAGGCTGAGAGAGCTGGGTCTGTTTAGCCTGGAGAAGGGAAGACTGAGAGGGGATCTGATCAACACTTATAAATATCTAAAGGGTGGATGTCTAGAGGATGGGGCCAGACTCTTTTCAGCGGTGCCCAGTGACAGGACAATGGGCAAAAGGCACAAACTGGGACACGGAAAGCTCCACCTGAGAAAAAACTTCCTTATTCTGAGGGTGACCGAGCACTGGAAGAGGCTGCCCAGAGAGGTTGTGGAGTCTCCTTCTCTGGAGATGTTCAAAACCCGCCTGGACGCGATCCTGTGCAACCTGCTCTAGGTGATCCTGCTTTATCAGGGGGCTTGGACTAGATGATCTCCAGAGTTCCCTTCCAACCCCTGCCATTCTGTCATTTTCTGTTATTATTTGTGCTAGTGTCCTGTCCTCCTGCAACAGAGCACAAGCAGGGTGACTTATCCTTTTGCTCTCAGCTGTACGTCACGTGAGTGTATTTTGCTGAAGTGTATAAAGGTAATAAAAAAAAAAGTGTATAAAGCAACCAGAGCTGCTTCAATTTGGAAATTAAAGCAAAAATTGGTGAAAGCTGAAGACTTTCCAGAAAAGTTTTGCATGATTTTGTGAGGATGCTCTGGGTTATTTATCCTCTTCTCAATAAACTGTAGGAAACATTAGATGTTTTAATCTTCTAATGTTTTAATCTTCTAAAGAGAGAGAACAAAATTCTCACCTTCTTAGCCTCTTTGTAGTTAGCTCTACCAACAAGTCATTAGCAATTGTTATTACAAGAAAATTTCAAGTTGGAGGTGGAGAATCAGTATGACTTCCTTATTCTTCACTCTTCTTCCTCCACTCCACTCCACATATGTAGTCAGAGCTACCACCAATGTTTTTTGTAATATTTGATTTTTAACTGTGCATTTGAGAGGAAAGAAGGGGAGGTTCTTTTGGCACTGGATCTTCCAAGTCTACGCAGAGCTTTGGGTCTCTTGGCAGGAGGATGTGCATTTTTAAGGAGTCACACATTGAAATTATCAGTAGAAAGTTTGCCCTCTAAATGAAGACACTTAGAAAAAGATGGTTTGGTTTGGTTTGGTTTTTTTTTTTTAAATTCTTTTTCCTTTAAAAATAGAAGGGAAGTGCTGGCTTCAGAGCTTGAGAACTGAGATCAGACACACGCCAAGAAGTGTGGCCTTTTCAGTTATTTATTGGGTTGCATTTTTCATTTGTAGAGCTTGATGGTTGATCTTTATGAACTCCTTCCTCTCCTTCCACTGTCTTTTCTTCATCTGTCCTTTAGACAGCTTGAATACTTGTGGAAGCAGCTGGATTAACAGCTCTAGAGACTAGTAGGGAGAAATGGACATGTGCATTTGATGGGTCTAGCAGCTGAAAGTCTGATGCAGACTCTACCAAAAGTCATGGAAGAGAAGAAAGAATCAAAGTAGGGACATAGGCACTGTACACAACTGCAGTTCCTATCAGATCTATCCAGTCATACAGCTGCACACATAGAAATCCATCTGCTGGCCTCCCGACTCCCTAGAGAGATCACTAAGGAGTGTGGCTCTATTATATTGGCTGTCTAATGTAGGCTGCTTAGCCTGCCAGTTTGCTGCTTATCACTTTGGATTTTTTTTAAAGTAATTGGTGGCTTTTGACCTTCTGCTTTGGTTCTTCACATAATCTATCAACACCAGTGGACTGAGCAATCAAAAATCTCTAATAAGGTCAGCATGGCCCTCCCTTACCACCTGTCCTTGAAAAAAGCGCAGATGGGCTGCTATCAGCACAAACATCTTCAGATGCGCCTTCCTCCTGCTGAACTGTTCTTGTTTCATCGCTCACCTCCAGATGTGAACATGAACCAACAGGGAAATCAAGACAGTAGGCTTGACTGTGGTCTGCCTGGAGCCCAGAACACCACCCTGGCAAAAAGTGTAATTTGAAAATGTAATCCAAATGCCTTTCTTGGAGTTTTTTAAATGAAGTAAACTTGTCCAAATGGCACAAAGTTGCTGTCACTTTCCTTTCAGGCTGGCTGCCACACAGCTGGGATCCTAGCAGTCCTGGTTGTCCTGGCTCAAACAGGGGTCCTTGGCTTCCAGGCTTCCTGCCAGGAAAATCTTTAGTATCCCAGCTGGAGGTAGGTTTGCCAGGCTCTTGATTCTGCTTACTGATCAGGTACACAGGAGAACCTGTGAGGAACTGGGCAGATTTCTGCCAGAAAATTCAATTAAGCAAGTACATTCCCATGAAATAGTTTGATTCTGTTAAACTGGCATTTTTCAAATGGAAAACTGTTCTATCAGAAAGCTTACATCCAGCTCTGCTCATTAGTGCATCCATCCATGAACAAAAGGTAGGTTGTGCTGGAGACCAATAATTGAAATGCCTAAATCCCTTCCATCAAGAGCAGAGCACAGAGTAACGCTTTAGTGTCTGGCTCCATTTTAGCCCTTTAATGTTTTCTGCAGATATTACATCTTACAAGACTCCTGTAAGACAGGGATTACTGTCCCCATTACAGATAGATACAGGGCTGAGATAGATAGAGCAGGGAATAACTTCGTCCTATAGTGAGTCAGTGGAAACTCTTCAAGAGTTTCCAGTCCTGATAGAGCTTTCTGCATCAGCTGTGCCAGGTTATAGAAACTCTTGCAAAAACCAAAAGGATCAGTATTGTACAGGGTTTGTGCTACAGGATACTGATCAGGTTCAATTATAACAGTTTTAGAACAAATTCATGCCTAAGTTTAACCTCAAAATAGCAGCATCAGAAGACCACAGGGTAGCAGACAGCCCTACAAAACTGTATTGACACCATCAACTTGTGTTACATGACATCATTCTCTAGTACAGCTAGCAAAAACTACTAGGAAGTAGCCTGCAAGTTTCTCAGCACCATATGTACTGGGTAGAAGTACCTGTAAGTCTGTGCTGAACAGACAGTAAAACATGCTAACCATTTAATCATTGCTTTCCATTTGTAGCCTGCTTTCCTAAAAAAAAAATATTTTTTTGTTGTTGTTCTGACACCATTTGAACCAATTTCAGTGGAATTTTTCAGAAGCAGCAGTATCAGAGATTGTTAAACCACTACAGATTTTTTTGGAAGTGGGATGGTTAGGAAGAGGTAAGTGTCCTTTCAACGACAATGGCAATATTAGTTCACCTGCTATTAGGCATCACAAAATCCATATGAAGGGAGAGAGGCAGAGAAATAAAAAGCCTTAATTAGCACTCTAACCATGGGACAAGCTTCAACTCTATTTTGAACCTTAAACATGAAAACAAATCAAACCCAAGTTCATTTTTGGTGCCTGTGAGGAAGCCTTCAGCAAGGTGAAAGTGGTGGCATGAAACAGTGGATATGAACCTTCTGAAAATCACAGGAGCTTTTATTAATAACAAACATCTCTAGAACAAGAGCCCCTTTTCTTTGAAGGTTCTTCAGGAAGACTTCTCATGGCACTAAGATGTGGGGTTTTTTGACAGCAGTATTCAGAAAGCCTTGCCTCATCCCCTTTACTGAGGGCTGAAATTGTTTGTCGTGCACCTTCCATCCGAATCACATTTTCATACTGACTGTCCTCCTGATTCTCTCAGCTGCCTCTGTCATTGTTTGCTGCCTTTACACCCTCCAGTGGAACTGGATCACACACTCTCTTGTGATGAGTTCAGGGCAAGAATTTAAATAGGAAACAGGAAAAACTAAGCACGTAGCCGCTGCTGACGTCCCACTCAGCACTTCTTCGGTTACTGGCTGATTTAAGTGCTTCTTGCTGGTAACCACTGCCTTCCAGATTACAACTTCGAGAGATTTCTTAACCTATTTTGCCATTTCATCCTGATTGATGGAGCCTTGCAGCTGAAGTGGATGCAAACCATGGGAGGAGGGATTTATGAAAAGGCCCTCAAACTAAATTGCATGTGTGTAATGAAATTGGTTTTATTCTTCTACTCAGATTTTGTGCTGCACCAGTTAACACTGGCATATGAATTCCTCACTGGTGCAGTGAACTGAGAGACTTTCGCGTTAAAAGCACCAAAACCCAACAACATCAAAGATATATAATTTAACAGGCTCAAAGGTAAAAGGCAAATTCTTAGCTGGGATTGCAAGCAGAGATGAGGAGTGGTACAGTTTCATTATTTAACACCTTGTGATTTTTACATTGATGCAAACTGCTACCATTCTTATTTAGTATCATCTTACAGTCACTTTGCAACTGATGTAAATGACTGCTGGCAACTGATAGTTACACCAGCCATCCAAGTGTGAGGTTAGTAAGAGTGTGCAGACAAGTAACAAAGGATTCCCTTTGTTTCCTCCTATCTGGAGGAGAGGAGAATAAGGATAGATACCCTTGATCTGAGGAAAAAAGTCAGCCCCACTGTACATTAGGTATTAGTCTTTGAGGACAAAAAATGGAAATGGGTTTCGGTTAGTGTGTGGTTGATAATTTCTAATTAAGATTTATTGGCTAGTTTCCAACTCACTGCTAGAAATCAAGACATTTATTTTGGTACAATTGCATTTTAATTGAGCCTTGTTGCATTTTTAAGTGGTGTGTAAGCCTTGAGTTAGGTTAAATTTCCTAAGTAGGATATATCAGCTCAATGCTTTTTAGCAACAAAGCAAAGTTCCTGTTTAGGGAACAGGGCTCTGCAACATGTTCATAAAGCTTTGTTGTCCCTTCTACAGAGAAGGGACAACCTTCCTGGGGAGATTCTGATTGGACACAAGAGGCAAATTTTTCACAATGAGAACAATCAGCCATTGGAGTAATCTCCCCAGGGAAGCAGTGGATTCCCCAAAATTGGACACTTTTAATATTCAGCTGGACAAGGTGCTGGGCCATCTTGTCTAGACCGTGCTTTTGCCAAGAAAAGCTGGACTAGATGATCCTTGAGGTCCCTACCGACCTGGTATTTTATGATTCTACGATTCTTCCCACTTGCTGGTGTTCTTGTACCAAAAGTTGGAAAGAAATATTTTGCCTTTTTTTTTTTCTTTTCCTGCTTATCTTCTCTAGGGAACTTGCTTTATAAACAATAATAGAATAGGGCTGGGAGGCCTCCTACACTCAGAGAAGTGGTCCCAGTGAAGACTGTCTCCTCCATATGGCAGCATATGTTTCTGTGCATTTCCTGATAGAGCAGCCATCTCCCTGTGGCATTTGGGCACGGTATAATTAGCTGTGTACAGAAGAAGAGTGTTGATAACATTTTGCTGGAAGAGTGCCATCAGCATGACTGTTCTTGGTATTGGCTGCCGTAAGTAACACTGTCTTTAGATAACAGTCATTGGAAATCTGTGGGCTGCTGTTGCACACCCTGAGCTCTTTCGTGATTTTATCGTTAGTGGTGCCTAGAGAGTAGTCCTTTGAGTTTTGAATGTTTAACATAAGAGAGTTTCTGGCCTGTTTGTTTAGCTATGTATCTTCTTGACTGCAGTTTGACAGGATTAAGCCCAAATGCAGATTGGCATCATGACTGGATATACAGACTACTCCCTGTCATGACATACTTGCTCCCTGTTTTCTCCCAGCTTTTGCTGTCAGTACAGAACATTACCAAAAAAAAGGGGAAAAAATATCCACGGATATTTCTCCTTAAGAAGCTCAGTCTCCTCCCTGCCTTTCCTATAATCAGATCTTCCTGCCTTTTTGCCTCTTTCCCATGCAGACAGAATGCGGTGATTACAATGCACCATGCAAGAACTACCCAGAGTGATATATGAAAATATGATATACATATATGAAAATAAATACATATGATATACATATGATATACATATATGAAAATAAATACTGTCTCAGAGAGTATCCAATAGCAGAGCTTCAAAGAGTGCAGAAAATGTAGGGTCATCACTGATGAGTAGGACAAGGCAACTTCCATCTTCCTGTAGAAATTAGAGACTGGTTTATGGGATTATAACTTCTTTATCCATTTTACACTTTTTACAGTAACCTTGCATGTCCCATTATCCATGCAAGCATCCTGTAATCTTTTGAGTACTTTTAATCTGTTGACTTCTGTGATAACTGTAGAGGCAAGTCCCAACAGTTAAAAATATGATGGTCAAAATATTTTCTGATCATAAATGTACTGCTTTTGGCTTCCTTTTCTCCATTTGTAAAATCTCCTTCTATGCTTACACAATGCTCAGTTTTCAGCGAAGCTGCTGAGGCATGTCTATAACATCTGTGAGGAGAGAGGGGAAGAGCTAGTCCTGAGTTCTGAACCCATAATTCTAGGCAATGCAGCACAGCTCTGTGATGGCTTTCCTGTTTATTTGCTCACCAATAGCACTGAGTGATGTGGCTATGTTCCTCCTGAACCCAAGGTAATTAATTGCTTTGATGCCTCAGCATGATGCTCTCTAGTGTTTTCAGTTCCAAGAACATCATGCAAGGTGTTGGCTTGGAATTACAGTGCCCACAGTACATTTATATCCTACTGGTGGCTGCTCTGCACCCATGACAGATAGCGAAACACAGCACCACCTCCTCTAACTGGATATTCTTTAGACACAGAGGTACTATCAGTTATTTTATTCTGCATATAGTAGGGCTGTATAATCTCACACGCAGTCAGAGCAGGTACCCTGTTCAACAGACATTCTTGTGTGCTATGTTGTCATTGAATAATGCAAATGGATTTTCAAAAGGAACAAAAGGAGCCAAAACTTTAGACTTGGGAAAGGAGTTCTCTGTATTTCCCTGCCTTCACTTGGAATACATCAGGGTGTCCAGGAGAAAGCTAAAGACTGAAACTGGCTCATTCAACATAAAAGGACTGAAGTTGGAGAAATGAAGGCCAAGTCCTTGTGGCATGGTAAAATGATACAGCCAAGAAGATTTTAGAGCACAGAGTCCTCAAATGTGTTTTGCTGAGGTACTACTGGCAAAGACAACAGCAGCTCTTGCTTCTACATGTGTGCTGGAAGAAGCTTTTTTTTTATGCTCAGTAGGTGTTTTTATGCCAGTTTAAAACAACCTGTGTATCACACCAGAGCTTGAAAGCCCAAATATTCTAGACTGTGTATTGAAGGAGGGAGTGACAGGGAGCATATGCCTACTTCTCTGTATATATCTGATTTGGGTCTGAAGTCTAATCCTTGGGGCAGCATTTAACTTGACACCTTGCTAGGTTTGAATTTGGAGAAGCTATCAGGTCAAAGTAATGGGTGTGGTTTTTTAGTTCGTTCTCTGTTGCTTAACACCTTCTGACCTTGGAAGAGCAAAGTTTACCAAATATTTTGTCCATAGCTGCAGATAAATGCAGAGAAATTCGTCCTGACCTTTTCTGATTCTGCAATATTAATAATGGTTTCTTCTTTGCTGTGTGAACAAATATGAGTTTGGTTGCCTGTATATTCTACGTGGTAGGTAAAATTGCTGGTGTTGTGTGATAATCCTAGAGTTTGTGTAATTTTTTTTCACTTTACTCCACAGCTCTCTTGTAACTCTAGAAGCTGAGCAAATAAACTTTTGGAGAAAGTACGGCTGCGATCTCAGTAATAACAGAAAGAAAGAAAGAAGTTGGAAAGTATAAAATACTTCATTTTCTCAGAAGTTGTCAGTTCCTCAAAAAAAACCCAGGGGCACATAAAAATCTGCTTTTTCCCCGCAAAATTACTAAAGAGATGCCTGGGATTTGTGAAGCCGGAACAGAGAAAAGCTATGTTTTGGGGTTGTCTGCTGGGACATTGACTGGAAGGCTCAGGAAAAGCAAGGTCAAGTCCTCCATGTGTCCTGGGGCTGTGAAGTAGGAATGCTGACTTGTTTTAAGTAATTGGAAAAGCAGTCTGTATCCCAGCTCCCACCCTCACCTCTGTTAGTCTGAACTACTGGTGAAAAATAGCCATGCGTGCCCAGCCACGCTTACGGTATATTCTCTTTCCCATACGAACCCATACCAGAGTGCAGGGGCTGTTGGGCTCCATCTGAGGTACATTTCTTGGTCAGAATTTGGCAGTCACAGAGGTACAAAGAAATTTCCGGCTTTTCTGACCTGCAATCTTGACAGGAAATACAGTGGAGGGAAAGATAAAAACAAGAAGGGAGCAAATGAGGTTTTCTCAAGCCAGGGTTTCTCTGCCTTGAATTGGTGCAGATAGAAGAATGGGAGGAAGCAGCCTTTGAGGGCTGCTTGGGAGGCACGCTTCTATTAATAACCTTGTTTATGTGATCCCAAGGCATTGTTAGAGGAATTTCTGCAGACTGCAAGTTTCTTCTGTTGTTGCTTGGGATTTACCCACCTCAATTTTTTATTTTACTCTAAACAGAGAAATTTCAGAGAACACTCTTTTGGAGGAGACTGCCTTTATGCCCTTTTTATCCCCCAACTTTTGCTGTCCTCTAAAAGGGCATGAAAATCCTCACCTTGCCGCATGCTTCGACTTAAAAGAGCCTCCCTTTTTAGCCACAGTCCCAGCTGAGAAGATTCTCTCCTTTCCGCTGCAGAGCAAAGAATGTTCTCTTGTAATTGCAAAAGCCTTTCCGTGCCAGTTCTCCTCTCACCTGTGCTATTCTCAACTAGTGTTTCCTTTAAGCATTCCCTATTTGTTCCCACCATAGCAAACATTCAGAAAGGAATCATGGTTGTTTGTTCCACATCCTCGTGAGCTGCCATTGTTTGAAGCAGCAGTGGACAAAGGCTTGGAGAGTTAAAAAAAAGAACATTTGACAGTAATCTTTGGCAGTACGGTAGAGTTGGAAAGTATGCTCTTAGGCAGTGTTGCATACTGTTTATTGGGATATATTGTAAAGTAATGAGTTAGGGCCCTCTTTAGCCCTCTCAAAACAAGGCATCTGTGATAAACTGTCCTGCTATCCCTCTATTTCCCTTTTTCTGCTCTTCCTCCTTCCCAGAACAGTGCTAGCTTCAGATATTTTCTGGTGATGATTATATGCAAAAAACTTTACAGTGATACAAGTGGATGTTCTAAGCTAGTAACCGGGTGTCTCCAAATCACAATTCCTGAGAAGACTGGGAGCGTCTGCTGCTATCAGACCAATGCTTCCACACCAAAACAAAAGGAGTTTTAACCCTTCACAGTGAGAGCCTGAGAGGATGTGGAGGTGCACAGCAGCTCTTGAAACTGAGTATCTGAGCTTGGAAATACGACTGCAGTGTTCAAGCTGTTGCTGAAGAACTTTGAACACAGCTGGAGTAGATGGAAAAGACATTTACCTTGGTGCTGTTAGGATGGGAGAGCTTTTCTGCAGGGTTTGTTGGGTTGGGGTTTTTTTAATCTTTGCTTTATATTTTATTGAGATACTTTCTATATTAAATTAAATTGGCAACTACATTAATTCAGGCACGCAGCTTCCAGCAGCAGTCCCATAGTCACAGGGGTTTCTCTCTGCATTAACATATCAATGTTTAAAGCTAGGCCATCTCAGCAACTTCTAGAGCAATGTACTGTATAATTTAACAGAGGACAGAAATGGCACAAAACAAAGAACTACAGTATGTGAGAGAAGAAAAGCATATCAAGAAAAGCCTTTAAAACATTAGCTTTTCCCCAAAGTCTACCAGAAGAAAAAACCTCAAGCCCTACGATCTGCTTATAGCCACTGACACCCAGCAGTTACTTTGAGGTCTACTGGCAACAGCTTCCCTTCAGTTTTGAAAAATTCAGAAATCCAAAAGCTGATGCAGCTGCCCGAGAATCGAGGCAGGAACATGCTTATAAGGACAAACATGCTATATAAAGTACATCTGTATGGTCTGGTGACCAGGCTTGTTATTTGTGGTTTGGTATAGTGTGAAAGGTGAAGTCCATGTGATGTGAACTGAAGCCAGATTGACAAAGTTAAAATCATCTGGTAAAGCAAATTTTTTTGCCAGCTGCTTCCAGCTGCAGCCAATACAAAAGATTTTCAAAGGAAGATAAATATGTCTGAATGCTGCCCTTGACTCAGTATAGCGGGTGGGTGGCAGATATCTCAGGAATTCTTCCATGGTGATATCTGAGATTATTTTAGAGTGCACCTGTAAAGATCTGGAATATCAGAAGTCTCAGGAGTGTCCTCCCATGTGCCTCCTAGGCATCCCCCACATCCTAAAGGAATTGACTGGCTGAAAGATTTACAAAAGACCCCACTCTGTATGGCCTCTGCTGTTCTCAGCCAGAGCAACTGTTCTGCTGGTGTTCTCTGTGCTTGGGCCCACTGGGAACCTATAGGAAAATCCTGCCTGTCCCCAGCTAGCAATGAGTAAGTGCTGGAGGCACTTTCCTGTATGTATTGACGCTATGTCTTTTGAAGCTGAAGCTCCCACAGTGTATAAAGGCTGTATCCCTCTCTTTGATGCCAAATGAAGTCTAGGGTCACTGTATTTGACCTCAGTAACTCAAGGTTTGAAACGGAACAAAAAAGAGTCAGTAACCACTAGAAGTGGCCCATGAGGTCTGGTCTTGTGTAACACAATACTCCATGACAAGAGCTTCCACTGTTGCCGGGGCAAAAAGAGTGTGACATACGGCATGGGCAATCTCAATTTTTCACAACAGAGAATTGGGGCAAGCATATCTGTAGAGTGATACAGAGATAAACATCTCCTCTTATCCCATCTGTAAATTTCTCCAATGTGATTAAATTGTCACTACTGGTCTACTAACAGAATGTCTAAAGCCATCTGGCAAAATTGTAATGAGTAGGATTTGCCTCTTTTTGCAAAGTAAATGTCCAGGCACCAAACTCCACAGTATTTCTAAACTATTTTACATGGGAGAGGCCTGTAAAGGGCTCCCTTCTCCAGCTTCTGGTATAGTAACTAACAGTGCTGACTTTCATTTCTTGAATCAATCACTCTCATCTGGGTGATGATGCTTCCCTGGGCTGTGGCATTATGCCATCCCATTTTCCATAAGCCAGCGTGCAGACACAAAGAGTCTGGATTGCTGGCCAAGTGTTGAACAAGGAGAAAATCAGCAGGTCTAATGTTGAAATTATTGATATTGTTTTAAAGTGGTCTAGTAAATAAAGTGGAATCAGCCCTGTCATCTCCGTCAGAGTAATCAAAACAGTCATTAAAGCTTAATAAATTCAAGTGATTCATCTTTTGCTGTAATATTTTCAAATAATTATTCTACTTAAGATTTAAGCTCCTTGAGAGTGTAAAGTCTAGGCAGAAGTGACAAGAAGGGCTGAGTCTGAATCCAGTGCTACCTCCTGCCCCTAATGTCTCCTAAACTTTGTACCTTTTATTCCTGCTACTAGTACTCTGCAGTACTTAGAGTTTCAAGCTCATACTTGGTGAACACTGTAGATGTTCAAGCAGTTGCAAAACCCAGATGGATGCTTGGTCTAGATAGTCCAGGATCTCATCTCCAACAAATCCCCCTCAAACCATGCATCCTTGTACCCTGCAGGTGGCACATGTCCAACATCCCCAGGGCTTCTGGGGAACATGACAGTCCTGTCGTGCATACAGCGATGCAAGGCACAATGCTGCACAGAGACATGCAGATGTGGAAGCCGGCCAAGTGCCACCTACAGTGTGGACTAATGCAGATCTTCTCATTTATTCTGTCTGGCAGGTGTTTACTTCCAAATGTTGATTAAAACTTGGAACAGCTTTCTGCCCAGAAGAGGATATTGCTGTATGCACCTTGACTCTCTGGTACAGCAGATGGTAACAGCGACTGTTGTGGTGTGTTCAATGGTTAGATGTTTCCAGAGCCTCAGGTTGCTGCTTTGCTTGGCTGAATCTCTCTTCATAAATATTCACTTTTGAAAGACATTTATATAGAAGGGGGAAAATATGGCACAGGTAACTGCAGTCACCAGAAGCAAGGAGCTTAAAGGCAGGTCCTTATTTCTATCTGAAAGGACAACAATAAAAAGACTCAGCAGGTTAGCTATTATATCTGTGTATTAAATAAAAGGTATTCACTGTGAGCAGGGAGTGTACACAGTTACTTCAGTTCTGCTGGTATACACTCATTAAACTGTAGTAACTAATTTACTTGCAATTGTTTCTCCAAGCCCTAAATCAGAGCCTTTCAAACTGTGTTAATGCCAAACCTTCCTTTCCCTGGCATAGAAGGAAAGGCTAAGATGCTGATTTATCAGAGGCAGGAAAAACAATCCTTGCTAAAAGCTGAACAGTCAGAAAGTACACCTTAGATCCCAGCTAGGCATTTCAGCTTTTTTTCAGCCCAAACAGGAACTGAGTTCGTAAGAAATTCTGGTCATGGCATCAAAATATACTGTCCAAGTTTTTCTCTCTGTGTTATGTGTTATCCTTGGTGATGGATCACTGGACTACGTCCCTATATCTATTTCGCTGTCATGAAGACTTCCACCAGAAGGAATCGTATGTGCTTTCTTTGTGCCCAGGCTGAAACTATTTCTTGTAAGGAATCTGTCAGTAAGATGAGCTTTTTAACAACGAAAGCCTGGTTATGAAGCAATGGGACCAGGCACCTTGATAAAGACCAGCCAGCTTATCTTCTCCACAGCGCCCCAGAGTGGGCAACAGTCAGGCATCTGTCCAGACCCTGGAGTACGAATCTGCATTGTAGTAACGAGACCGACTACTTTGATAACACTTGTAACACACAAGGGGTAAGAAATGACTGAAGAGCTCATGGAGTGGCTTGTCAGACCCCATGTCAACCATTCTGCTGTCTGCTGAGGCACCAGCCTGACTGGGTATTATTAACCACTTAAAGCTCTTTCCTCACACCGATGGGAAGTGATTCAGAACTGCATTGCTCTCCTCTGGGTGAAGTAGAGAAAGTATGTGAAGAAAACACCCACCGCCTTGTTTTATTTCCTGATGGCTCCACAAAAATTGAACTTCCCGTGAAAAATGTTCTACTAAGAATGAGAGAGGATTTGGCTTTAAATCACCCTGGTAAGGTGCTTTAAATCCCTAAACTAGATGGTCAGATGTATCTCCCTTACCCAGGGCAATCAGAGACTCAAATACGAAGTATCTTTCTTTGAGAGCTGTGCATCCATTCTGCCATTCCATGATTATATCATGTTTGTGGTATTGGACCGATAATGCAGAAAAAACATTATTCTCTCACAGGGAGCACGTACTCCTTGACCCTTAGCCAGAGAAGCTTGCTTTTCACCAGGGAGATGGCATCTTTATGGATAGGATGGAAAATCCCCTTCTGGGGAAAACTGGTGCTTGAAATTTCAGACCTTTGTATGAGACAGAACTAAAATACATCCATTTAGTTCATATAGGAAATTAAGCAGCACTTAAATGAATTGTAGTTATCCAGCTTTCCAGTGATGAGTTTTGTTCATTTTTGGAAAGCACTGCATTCAGAGTGACATGGTTCAGCCCCAGCCGGCAGCTGAGCACCACACACCACTCGCTCACCCCTCCCCCGGCGGGATGGGGAGGAGAAGGAAAAACAACGGCAAAGCCTCGAGGGTTGGGATAAGGGCAGGTTACTGGGACAGCAAGGGAGAGGGAAACAATCAACAACAGTGCTGATAACAGATAGTAACAATGGGTGATAACAGAGAACGATTTACCAACCTGATGCTCAGCCCATCCTGGAGCCACACTGAACCCACCCCTACCGACTAGCCCCCTTTTATGGTGAGCATGACATCACATGGTATGGAATAGCCCCCGGCCAGCTTGGGTCACCTGTCCTGGCTCCTTGGGAAATTAACTCTATCCTTGCCAGAACCAGGACAGAGTGAATGTCTCTTAAGCCATCCTCTCAATGCATGCATTTTTGCATTTTCAGTGCCTAAATATTTGCCATTCCCCACTCAGGGATGCTGACATGGCATTAACTTTCTGCAAACATTCCCCGAAATGGCAGTCTGGGGACATTCAGCAAAAGGCTTAGTCTGGGTTATAGAACTGAGCATGCCTGTGCTCTGATGCTTGAATCAGCAAGAGAAAGGTTTAGGTCCATTGTCCCCACACAATTATTCTTTTTTACTTTGTACGGCATGTGACTCTGCCAACTAGTTGCAGAGTAAAAGCTGTTCTAGAGCAGTTTTAGGGTTTGCTCTTCATTTTCAAATGTAGGGAAAGGCACCAAAAACCAGCTGAAAATGATAGTCCAAGATTAGAATTTGGGATCAGCTTCTCATTTCAAGTCATTGAGGGGATTTGCTGGGTAGCTTGTATCCTTGTGCCTTGATTTTCTCCATATGATGGGAGAAGCACCTAACAGCTCCCATAGTTTTGATTTTGATGCCAGCATGTTTTGCTTTCTTTTCTCTCACCAGGAGAACATCTTGTCAAACGGAGATAGCTATTTTGGTCTGTTTACCTCCATTGGGAAGTGGGTAGAAAATGCAGAGTTGGGAGATTCAGCAGGAACAGCTGACACCCACCCCCTTCCTCCCTGATAACCACCATGGAAGGGAAATAATCTTGACCCCATAGATGGGTGACTGCATCATGCAAAGTGCCTGGAAATCGTTGGCCAAGCAACAGCAGAAAGGTAATGCAGAAGCATCTGCTCACTCAGAACTGCCCCCCATGAGATTGTGTGTTTTTTTCAAGAAGCAGAGACAGCTTTGTGTGATGCCGGAGAGTTTACCCAGACAATTGCACAAGAACAGAGACAAATGTACTAGGAATTTCATGCCCAACATTTATATTCTAGGAAGAGATGAGAAGAGAGAGACCTTAGCAGTGCTCCTCATCCCTGCCTCTTCCTGTATCCTGAGCTTCCATGTAGTGGTGTCTGTTTATTTGACACAATCCAGAAAATGTAAACAGTTAGTTTAAAATTAGATAGAAAACCTCTAGGGAATGATGAAACAGAAATGTTGTAGATGGCTGCACTTGTGATGTATGTTCACTTAGTAAAGAGGCACAAAGATGAATGCAGTGGCTTGTTTATCACTCACTAAGTGTATGTGGACGACTTGATGAAGTGACACGAGCCTGATGTACCTCTTTCAGCAGCCTGCAGAGACTGCACACTTCGGTATGCCATGAAACCAGTTACTTTCATCGAAGAGGCATGTTGCACCCTCGATCATGTGGTCTAGGAAAGCTATACTTTTGTATTGTGGTAGCTTGGCCTCAGCTAACAAACTCCCTACCAGCCGCTTGCTGACTCCCTTCCCCAGCAATAGGAAGAACAGGAATGAGAAAGCTCATGGGTTGAGATACAGACAGGGAAATCGCTTACCAATTACTGTCATGGGCAAAACAGACTTGACTTTGGGAAATTAATTTATTGCCAATTAAAATTAAAAATGGAATTACTAATTTGGGTAGTGGGAAACAAAAAAATGCCAAACATTAAAACAACACCTTTCATCCCCTCTTGCCCAGGCTCAACTTCGTTTCTTCATTCCAGACTCCTCTACCCTGCCCAGGTAGCGCAGGGGGGGTGAGGGGTTATGGTCAGTACGTAGCGGTTTCTCTCTGCTGCTCGTTTCCCTCTCATACATTTCCTCTGCTCTGGTGTGGGTTCTCCATGGGCTGCAGTTCCTGTCAGGAAACTCTGTTCCTGCGTGGCTTGTGTGTGGGCTCTCCCATGGGCTACAGGGAATATCTGCTCTGGTGCCATGGAGCACCTCCTCCTCTGACCTTGGTGTTCCCTCTGCTGTTTCTCATTCTTTTTAATCCCTCCTCTCTCTCTCTCTGGCATTTTCTGCCCTTTCTTACATACTTTTTCATAGAGAGGCCACCAATTTGGCTGATGGGCTCAGCTGTGTCCTGCAGTGGGTCTGTGGTGGAGCTGGCTGCAACTGGCTGCATCTGCCATGGGGCAGCTCCTGACCTCTTCCCACAGGGACCACCACTGTAGCCTCCTGCCCCACTACCAAAATCTTGCTACATACACCCAGTACATGTATACTGGATACTTTCGATCTCCAACCACTAGAAGTACCTTGATGGCTGTACAAGCACCAGGAAAGGTGAGCTGTGTTTGCCCTGGCCCTCCCCTGTTTGCTGGGGAAAAAGTCCTTCCTGCCTGTTGCAAGGTAGTGCATGGGAAAGAAGGACTCCGGAGCTGAGAAGCAGGCCCTCAGACTGAGGTGAAGTCTTGGTCACAAGGTTTTTGTGTGGTTGTTTTTCTCGGTACATTAACACTACCAGAGCATCCTCACTGGTTCCTAGGTGATATTTTCATAATTTTGTGTCAGGAGTGGCCTGAGCAGTGAAACTTTCAGAGAAAGAGCACAGGAAACTGTGTGCAAGAGATGATGAATCCAGTGAAGTGAAGTTGAGTGGAGACACGAGGAATATGCCAGTATCATGAAGGCAATGATAGCCGGCAAACTTTTTCCAAGTTGCCTGGTAGCAAATGTGGTAGGATGACCACCTGTGTTTGGATCTACTGGGAGAGGAAGCCTGAAGACTTAGTGGCATCTGAACCTTGTATCCCTGCTGGGTACATTTATTCTCTTACCCCTTTTCTTCAACCTCAATTCCTTTTGGCTGGTTTTCAATCCACCCCTCCAAAGCTATCACATCCCTCCAGCCACCATGACTTCCTTGTCATGCTGTATCATGCTTATCTCTTGACTGGTGCTTCAGCTGTAAGGTCTTCGGGCTAAAGGGAGATTGTTCTGGTCACTGTAATGCAGGGAAGGAGGTCATGGTCCACAGCTTAAGACTTCTAGAGGATGCAACATTATAAGAAAGAGATGAATCCAAACTCCCTGTCACTTTGCATCCCCTTATCCACACACTGGGATCTACCACATTGGTCCCAAAGACCTTATCACCTTTAATTGCAAATTCATAAGAAGAACAACCCAAATGTCATTTCTAAACTGAATGCACATGGAAGAGCAACACTAGCAAGAGAAAGCAGCGTGCCAGGCTGTGGTTGTGCAGGTAATGAGGGAAGCGAACCTGGCCCCTTTGGAACTCCCTTATGCTCTTCTCTCCACCCAAACCCCACAATGCAATGGCATGTTAGTGGCAAGGAAACAATAAATCACTTTTTTTCCACCCTGAGCTACAATCTGTGGCAATCAGACCCCTGGGAATTCAGACTTCTTCTCCAGCTCAGCTGGAAGGATTAATGCAGCAGAGTTGAGGGGGTTCTGCTTCAAATCCCAGCTCCCTTGCCTCCCTAATTACTTCCATGTGTATTTGTGCAAGGCTGCATGTTGTCTGGGGTCTGCAGGTGGCATAGTGACCTTTGGGCTATAGGTGGGTTTTCCAAGCTTCACCATATGTTACACAAATGAGCCAAGCAGTTAGAAGGCAATTGTAAGTATCCACGGCCAAGCAATCTCTCTCTGTACAGTGACTGATGGATTCTGTTTCTTTACCCTCACTTCTCCCTTTATGCTTTCTCCAGCTGTGAAAGAAGAAGGAATTTCTGGCCTTAGTTTATCATGTTTAATTAAAAAGAAAAACCCTCATGCAAAGATAGCTTATTTCCACAGCTTTGATGTTGGTGCCTGTGGGAAATAGATGAGTTTGAAGTGCATTCTGGGTAACAAAATGTAAATGAGCAACTTCCAGCATTCTTGTGAGTTTCCCAACTCTCAAAATCAGTACAGCCAGATCAATGTATTTTCCCAGTGAATTCTGTTGTGCTCAGTGCACTTGTACTAGTGATGGTACTGCTTTCTCCAGCTCCCTTAGAAGGTCTTTCCAGAAGTCTCCTCAGATATATTTTAGCTTTTTTCTCCATCAGGCGGCTGCATTGTTATGTGAGTGCTCTTGCAGGGAGTGTTGTGTTTGCAGGGAAAAAGCAGCAACCGTGGGTGCAAAAATCTGCCCATCAGTGCTCCTAGAGAGCACCCTGCCACTGGGGTAGAGTCTAGCTTTACAACAACTTCTAATTGTTCTTTACTTTGATTGTAATTTGGAAGTGCAACAGAAATTCATCTTTGGTTTTTGCCCTTTATCTTCTTGGGGGCTTTTTGACAGAAAAAAAAAGAAAAAAATGAGATCATGTCCAGTATTTTAGACAATACGGAAAACCTGTCAAGGGCTTTGGGATCAAAGGAAGTCACTCAAAAGAATGGCTCATCTCAGAAGTTTGGAGTACTGGCTACTGGTTCCAGTGGGATAATTCACATCCACCACTCAGGGAAATGTATGTTCTGCCTTATATTTTAGGCAGCCTGGATAGAAAACATGGTAACTTCTAATTTATGTTTTTCAGCAGTTTCTTCAAATCTTTTCTGCTAAGATCTCTGGTCTAGTTTCAGAGGATTTCTTTTTTTCGCAGTTTTGTTAAACTCACCTAAGACGTGTTATACACTGAAAACAGATGTACAAAGGGAATAGGTTCACTAGGGTTTTTTCCCCCATCTTCCTGGAATGAATGCTTGCCCCTGGCTCTTGCCTCCTTCCTGCTGTTAGATTGCCACCAAGACAAATAAGGCTGAATGAGAAGCCTCTGCCTACCGTGGCAGGAGGGACTAGCCTCAGCGAGCATTGCCACAGGAGGTTTGGCTCAAATGCCCTGCTGCCTGAATGATCACATGGAGGAAGCCTTTTGGGATGGGCTAAATTTGTTTATTAGTGTCTCTGCAGCCCTGATGGCTGCCCAGTTGTGTAGCCCTGGCTTGAATTCTTGTATGTGTCACTGGCCCTTCAGTGTATCTCTGGAACATGTCCTCTGTACTACACAAGAGCTGTCTTCAGGCAAGGCACCATCCCTGCAGACCTCGTGGCAGTGTTGTTAAAGCCCTCTCACCCTTGCACTGTCTCTGATCCTCTTTTACCAGGTTTTCCTTGTGAACCACCAGAAAGTCTACCTAAGATGTGCTGCCTGACTTATGCTATTCTCCGTCTGTGGCACAGAGCAAAAGGGAGCTGGGATCTCTGAGTGTTTGGCCTTTTCCATGGCTCCCCCAGCACATCTCTGCTGGGCCCTGTTGGGTAGGGCCACCCCTCTGGCTTTCCTCTGTCCCCATGTCCTGTCTGCTGGCACGGGTTGTGCCCGGTCTCTGCTGGTTGAGAGAAGATGGGGCATGGGAGACATGTCTGAATAGATGTCAGGACATATTGTCCAGCAATTTGTGACAACCTTGACTCACTGCTTGGTGCACAGTGTTAGAGAAGGGCTCCCAAACAAGTCTGAGCTGTCTATGATGGCAACTGTAGGTGCAACTTCTGTGGCCATGCTGATCTGCCAGCAAAATGTCTCCCTTCTCCTCATCGTAGCTGCGTTCTTCCTTTGGGGGAGACAGGTAGGGAATCCTCCTTTGACATGGGGTTTCTTCTTGCTGACATGCATCCTAGGACAGATGTAGCTGATCAGTGGGCCCCATAATTTGGAGAGCTGACAACTTTGCTGTGGTATAAAGGAAAAAATCTTCACATATGGAGTGGCTGAAGTAATTCAGAGCCCTCCCGGCAAGGTGCTGTGGTTTCTGCTGTGGTGGCTTACACAAGTGCTTTTGCTAGTGTGGTTTGTCCAATTTGGTACCGTGCTTCACTCTGCGTGGGGAAAATGGTATGAGTCAAGGTCACACAAGCTTTCTCCCCTAGGACTACAACTGAGGCACTCTCCCACTTTCCCTAAGGGCTCAACAGTGGGGACAGCCAGAAAACGGGGCCAAAAAGCGCTGTCGAGACACTGTAATGGTCCTTTTGGTACAGGCCCCAGTCGCTGGTACTCTGTTCTGCAGGGTGTCGGACTCCCCTCTCTTCTCGCAGACCAGATGGGATCCTGATGATTCCCTGATTGTATTTGTGGGTAGGCTGAATCGGAGGGAACATGTGCAGAGGACAGTGTCTGAGTAGATTAGGGCCGTTTCAATCCATTTGTTTTCAAATACACCATGTTTGGTTTGGGCCATGTGGGGTTTGTTTGATAAAGGAAGAACCATACTAATTGAATTCGCCGGGTCAATGGCAGTTCACCCGGGGGGGAGGGCAAGGACGCTGCCGGAGGGATCCGCTATTAGGCAGGAAACTGGAAGAGCTTGGCTTTTCATTCTGGCAAAACTCATGGGTCCTGATTCCCTGATGAGCCTCATGTGACAGCGGGGAAGCCCACTGCTAGGAAACTCACTACGTCGTCAACGCTTTTGCCTGATGCAGGAGGATAAGATGAGCGCAGGCTGTGTCTCTGAGCTGCTAGTCCAGTTTGTTGGTGGTGAGGGAAGGATCAAAGCTAGCTGAAGAAAACTGCTTAACCATTTCAGAGCCAGTCCCTTCTCCTTGCAAACCTGATCAAAAGGAGTCTGGTGAGCAGCAGCAGCTCCCCTTCCAGACTCCCTTAGCACAAAGGCTCTGTATTCCCGCGCTAGTTGTGGAGAGAGTGAGCCAGTGAATGGAAAAAAATCAGGCAAATAGCGAAGATAAAAAATGAATGAGTGTCTCTACCGCAGACTGGAGATGGGATCACTATGACTAGAAGCAAGAGGTGATGCAAATAATTATAAAAAAAAAAAAATCAATGAGAATAGAAGCTTTCATTTATCTGCTGGAAATTGCCACAGGCTATATTCAAGGGCAAAATCTATAGCTCTGTGTGTCCGTTCTAGTGGGAAATATTCCATCTGCCCCAGTAACCTCTCTTAATAGTCCCCACTGGCTTCAGGGGAGGCTGGCAGTGTTGACTGAACACAACTCTAGTCTGATGTGATTGCCCTACAAATGGGAGGTGAGTAGAAGAGCAACGGGGAGTCCTTAATTACTTCCACAGAATATAAATCCATGATGGCTTTGACAGCTTCTGGAGCTGAGAGCCGTATCCCATTGCCTGGCACACCTCATGTCAGAGAACAGCTGGCTGTAGTCCCACCTCCTTCGACACCACCATCAGCACGCTGGGAGGAAAGGGAGAAGCAGGAACATGTGAACGGTGTGACACTTGATGGAGAAATTGCCAGCAGGGCTGGCCTTATGGATCCTGAGGCTCTGATACTTCCTGAATTTCTACGCCTTTCCTCCTTGGCCTGCGATTTATGCTCGGTACCTAAAGTTCCTGTGAAAGACGTGGCCTTACATGTGTAAAGAGGATGTTTTGTTATTGTAAAATCACGCTAGAATGTGAAGACATTGGTCACCCATTCAGTGGGGACTCAGCCTCATCAAAGTGGTGGATTCAATTAATCTTCAGGACAAATCCTGGAAGATGGCAAGTCGTAAGTCTGTAGTCCTTTCCTCCTCCATAATTGCCCTTTATAGTGATCCTGCTAAAGGAAGCAAGCTTTAATGACCATGCCTGATTGATGAGGAAACCCATTGTGAACAGAAAAACAACAGTTCCTCCTGCCTGTTTTGGAAGCTGTTCCATCTTCCTCAGGTACACTGGCATATTCCAGTGCAAATATACAGGTAGGGATAAATTGCTTTGGTGTAGTTTTATCTTGGGTTCAAGCGATACATTATGACAAAGCATTTGTATCACCTGGTGGTGTCTGCAAGGCATTGTTGAGGCAGAACTGCAATATGTGCAGCAAATGTTGGTGTGGGTATGGCCCAGCAGATATCATGATGAAAGACAGTGGAAGCTGGCTGGTACCTGCTGTTTGAAGAGCACCCCAGTGCAGTCTCGAGGAGCAGCAGTTGTTTCCCGGTGATAGGATTAGTGGCTGCTGGAATCCAAGATCAGGGTGCTATAGGAAAAGGGTCTTGATATTGTTCTGAAGAAATTATTTCAGTAACATTTACTCTCCAGATACAGACAGGAATGCTCATGTCATCCGTGTATTTAACTGGTTTGTTGGGTTTTCCTACAATAACAGATTATTGCTAACTTCACTGACCAAAATTAAACTAAACCACCGAATTCACACAGGCCCTTGAATATGTATATAAATCTCATTCTGAATCTCACAATTTGGATGCATCTCTAATGTAGTGGAGTTGTTACTTTAGTCTTTACTGAAATGCAGCTTCCTTTGGGTGAATCACGGTAGACTGGCAAAGCAATGCTAAATGACACTCTGACAGGAAGTAAAGAGGATAATATTTCACTAAAGGAAAATTGCAGGAAGTCAGTAGAATGTCTGTTATCTTAGCTGGAGCTGGCATTTGGCCTGGTTACTAAAGATAACACCTTTTTTTCCCTCCAAGACTTGTCACTAGCTGCTTTATGACCATGTATCTTGTTTTACATCTCACTCAGAACACCTCCAGCTGCAGAGCATCACCAGTGCCTGGGGGTGACTCAAGGCTTCTCAACAGCATAGACCAATTTGAATTTTTCAGCCCCCAAGATGAGGGACTGGTGGGAGACTGCTTTTTCTACAGACAAGAGGAGAGGAGCGGGAAGGGGTGCAACTGTAATTGCAGGCTGAAGAGGAGAGCACTGGGGGACTGGGATTGCTACAACTACTGCTGCCAGGCACCTGAGAGAGATCAGGTAAGTGACTGCTGCATCTGTTCCGAATAACCCTGACTTCTGTCTGAGCAGCCGCAGCCACTGCCAGTCTGCCTTTCCAGAGCTCCCGCAGAGACCAAGTAGGCAGCACGCTGTCCCTGAGCGCACTGCTGTCCTAGGCAACTCTCTGTTTTGCTTATTTCTATGACTGGCATCACATTGAGATTGTGAATTCTCATCTGGCATAGAAGAAGAAAATCACATCTGACTCATAGCAATTGTTGTGATCTGGATTTATTTTCCAAGGCCTAGTCAGTGCTAGAAGCTGCTCAATTTCCAGGACCTAACAGGACTACTGCCCCAAAAAGATAAGTGCAAAATGTGCACAATGATCAGTTGGATGTTTCTGATGATTTTTATCAGGAATAGGAAATACTTAATTTTAGAAATTCTTGATCATGGATGGCGGTGTATTTTGTGAATTGTACACCACCTGTCATGCTGAGCACTAAGGAAATACCACTCTTGCTTCATAAATGGTTGATTTAAGTAACAGGGAAAGCTACTTGTCAAGGGACATGCATTTACTCTACAGCTTGAAAAATAAAAAGGTTATATCTCCAGCTGATCTTCTCGTAAATCAATTTCTGACTAAGTCCATGCTGACTTTGACAGGCTGCGATGTGAGCTTACAACTTCTCTTGGTGGCTAAGGGAAGTTGTGTGCTTTCTACCACAAAGATCTCTTGTGACCTTGATAGCAGCTCGTCTTGGATGACTAATTACAAAGAATTTAGAACTAGGTGTTTTGCCGCTTTGGTATTTTTGTTCATACTCCTCTTCTGAACTCTTTTCCTAGTTTCCTTGAGCTTCTCTCTTTCTCTGTTGCCAAAAAGTCATGTGTGCATCTGGGAGGCATTCCAACTTCCACTTGCAGAAGTGGGTCACTCCTCATACACGCACATTTAGTCTTTTGCAGATGCCCAGGCTCTAAGCATAGCACTAGGACAACCTAAGAAGTGCTGTCATAGCCTGTTGCTTTCAAAGATTCACAGTATTGCCAGCCGGCATAAACTCTTACATTTGTTCTCTCTGAATGTCTGTCTACAAAAAGAGATCTCGTAATGATCGCCCAGCTAAGGATGAATTATTAATTTGAGATGCTGAAGGAGATTTGTGTCAGAGCCCAGCTTTGGATGGGTGACTTGCACAGATCTTAAAAGCATCTCTAGCTCATCTCCCTGCTTCATTCTGCATTCTGTGCCATTTCTCTCACTGCCTCAGGGCAGAATGTTTCAGAAAGTTGGAGTGGGAATATTTTTATTCATCCTGTTACATGAAGTTAATCTCGTGTAGCAAAGCAGCTGTGTAATGTTTTGTATTAAATCTCATGTCTTCCCTTGGGTGTGATTAAAATTCAGGTGAAGGGGTTTTTTAATTTTATTTTATTTCCCCACTCCCAATGCTCTCAAGGGGCCATTAGACTTCATTCTTAATAGCTTGCCATCCCCTCGCCTCTGCCGGTCCTGCTGCACATGCAATTGCACTTCTCTGACTGATGAAGGGTGAAAGCTCTTTAGTGACTCGTGCACATGCTGCACATTAGTGAAGCCATTTCTAGCTCAGGTGAAGGGATGGCTGCTCGCTGGCACATTGGATAAAGCCTTGGTTGGCAAATTCTGTATTTGCCTGATTACAGCCCTGGAACACAGCGAATCCCAGTTGGAAGGAGACCAGCTGGTCTATCAATACCCTGGGCTTCCCAAAACTATTGCTTCATTTCAGTGGCTGTTTCCAAGAAAGCCAGAGTTTCCATTCTCATCCTTTTTAACATGCCATTGCTTCTGCTTGTGACATAGGTTTTTGTCCTGATTCTGTCAGGTTAAAGAAAAAAGCCCCTTCTGTCTGTCTCTGACCCTCCTTTCCCTACTCGCTGCTTTGTGCCTTTATCTGTGGAACCAAGATGAGATCACCCAGAAGACAACACAGGGACCTGAGAGTGAGTGAGTGAGTGATTATCACAGGGATACATGGGGGAAAGTAAAGAATTAGAGTGAAAGTCCTACAGAGAGCACATCAGGGCTGGAGACAGAGAAAATGAGCCTAGAGAAAAGAAGAGGAGATGAAAGCAGGAGAAAGGCTGTGAGTCGTGTACTGAGGAGGAAAATGGAAATGTACAGACTGGATTGCAGACCACCAGAAGGAGCTAGCCTGAGGGCTTGCACTGCTTCTTCCCCTCCGCACCACTACTAGGCCAATCGACACTCTCTTAAAAGCAGTGCTGCAGAAGTGATTTGGGCAAACCCCAGTTCCCCTCTGAACTCCTTAGTCGTGACTCAGCTGTACTTTTCACGAGTTCGGGAAAGTCCATTTAACATTTTCTTCTTAATGTTTTTAACTTTCACAGCCACTTCTGCAATTTGTTGTCACAGCCAGGATCACAAGTGCCAAAACCTGGCCTGAAAGGCTGTGCAAAGGGGCTGGTTACAACAAGAGGGAGGAGCAGGAAGCTTCAGAGCCCTTGCCTGGCTTTCCATACTTACAGGTTTCAAGGATTTGCTGGATTCAACCTTCTAGTAGACTGAAGAGTGTCTTGGGGATCTTTCAAACAGAATCTAGAATCTGGATCCTTCTGTGAGGGTAGGTCAGAAAAACAAGAAACAAGGAGATGCTTCTTTTCTCTTGCTTTGTAAGCTTTTGTGATGTATGTACAATAAGTTAATCTCAGTAGGTGGCTAAGGGCTACTTAGCTAAGAGAATGTGTCCTTGGCATTATTTCATTGAAATCAGTCTAGTAAAACCAGAGGTGAAGTTGGCTCCAACCTTTAATAAATCTACAGTTTATCTCTTCCTGATAGGAAACAGCAGCTAGTAACCCACAATGTTGTTTAAAACATTCACAGCAGGAATCAGTCAGATAAGGGGCTCGCATAGTTCCAACCTGTGTTCCACAGTGGCCTAGAAAAATCCATATTTATAAGCTGTAAAATAACCATATTTGTACAACAGTCATTCTGACTAATGAGTGTTCAGCCAGTGAAACAGGTTTCATCTTCAGGTAAAGAAACCTCATGTCTGAAGTAGCTGATAGAGGTGCAATCATGTGGTTTGATCACAGGTTAGGAGCCCTAAATTCTAATCCTGATGCCCACTTGGGGAAATCACTGCACATACCTGGCATTCATTTGCTCTCCCTTGTAAAAATGGGAGGCTGATTAATTAGTGCCTGGTGAAGGGTTCACAAGGACCATTCATTTTATTACTATGCTTTTAAAAATAACTGATCTTAACCTAGCACCAAGAGATGGCATTCAGCAATCTCACAGCTCCTATAGCCAGCATGGCTGCTCTTTTCACTTAGGAGTTCCTTTTGTCAATAGAAGAGCAGGGCTGCCTTACATACACATGCACACAGGGACTCTCGAGACTGAGGAAAAAGAAGCAAAACTTGTGCAGTTTTGTTTCTGCCCTGGCTGTGTGTATGCTTGGAATGGGGGTAAATGACAAGTGAAAAGAGGTCTGCAGAGAAGTACTATCTTTTATTAATGAAAGTAGCATAACAGAGAAAAAACAAAGAAACTTCTGGGAACAAAAGCAAGCTGTGTACTTTTTGACAGCTATCCCAATGAGGTTATGGTAGCATCACCATCCAATCATTTCTTCATGGACTTGTTAGCATATGACATGTCCATCTGTCACTGGAGATCAGTCCAGATCTTAAAAGCTACACCCCACTTAGGGCACTGAATTTGATCATGAAAAATTCTGGGATTGTGTGTGATGTCCAGCAACCTTTACACAACGCAAACTGAGTGCCAGTTGTAATGCTCCAGGTCACTGACGCTATGGTTGCATTTTACAGCCTTCTTGCAGTCATTTTACACAGCCATGAGTGTTTATCCCAGTGTTTAGACAGCAGGTAGTCTGACTTTCTGGATTTAATAAAATTCTATTTCATGTTGCACCAGGAAACACTTTAAGTCCCTCCATGCCACAGGTCGTAATTTCAGCAATCTCCCAGCTAACCTGGTGGTGCCTGTGTAAACCAACTTCTGCAGAATGGGGAATAGGTTTGCCGTAAGACACCATGCTATCCCCTTTCACCTGAGAGTCCAGCGGGACGACTGATTCGGAGTTCTGATGATGTGCTGCTTTGTTTTTCTCCTTAACCAAGTTACATGTGCTTCAGAAGAATTTGCTTGGATAGGACCTTCTCGAGGTTCAAGGGGAGCTATCGCCACTTTTTTTGGCTAGGGATCCCTTTCTACATAAAGACATTAGGATCCTTTGCTTCAGTTGGCTCTCTGGAGGGAGTCATTTGGGGAGAAGGGAAGCAGTGAAATAGTTTGATGAATAGCATCAAGTTACATCCCCCAGGAGGATTCCATATGTTTTTAGCAGATGTTTAACAAGTTATGGCAACACAACTGGCTGTGTTGAAACAAATTGCAGGGTGACCATCTAGCTGTTCTCAGAAGTGAAGTTTTCAACACTTCCATCTGCCCCTTGGCAGTTACTGCTTTTCTCTGTAGATATCTATGAACTACATACCTTTTTTTTTGTCAGAAGAAGCATGAAGAACTCTAACTGTCCAATAAAGTGTTATTTAATTGGAACATGTCAAGGAACAACAAACCCTGGAGCTATGTTTGTTAGCTTTCTGGGTTTTTTTAAAAGGAGAAAGGTGCTTTGTAAAATCTTATGAGAATAAAAATAGCTTCAGGATTTTAGTGTCAGCTGGAGTTTTATAAGTGCATTTGAGCCTCCTCCCTTTGTGTTATAAGAGAAATGCAAATGCCAAGAAGCGTCAAAACATTTGAGGATAGATGTTTGGATGAGTAAGGCGCTTGTCTGGGATCCAGACTCTCCTAGCTTATGTCCTGGAGCTGCCACAGGTCTCTAGTACTTCTTCAGCATTCATTCTTTGTGCCCCAATTTCCTATTTGTAAATGGAGATAACTGCATTTGTCTCTCTTGTCATATTTAAACGTGTTTGTCTCTCTTCCCATATTTAAACGTGTAAGGGAAAGGGACTGCAGGGTTTCTGGTACAATGCGGGCCTCCATTTTGCTTGCCCTCAGTGGAAATTACTAACAAGGTTGTGGGAAACAGAGTTTGTTTCCATGTAGAGTTCAAGAAATACAGAAAAAGCTCAGCTGCAAATTTCAGAGGAAATATGAACGTGAAGAACTTTCTCAAAGGATGTGCAGTCGGAAATCTTGGGGTTTTGGCATAAGGTCCATTTTAGGAAACATAAGGAAAAAAAAGCAAACAGTGGACAGGATATTTTCTGGTGTGGTTTTTTTTTTACCAGTTCGGTAATATACAGCTTTACCTGTTGTTAGCAGTGGAAATGGCTATCATCTTAAATATGTTCATTTTGCTTTAAAAATATCCCTTCAATGCTGAATATTAAAATTATTACGAAGAATTCTCTTAATTGAGATTTTTCTGGACAGAGTCCAAGGGTTCATTCAATCATTGCTTCTGGAGTTTTGGTTTTAGGTGCCACTGCCAGTTCTTTTGTGTAATCTTGCAACTTCAAAGATAAGAAAGGAGGGAAGTGGGCAGAAAAACATTTAGGAAAATTATGTCTACCTATTTGCGTATCTCAATGAGCATGAAGTGTTGGTGATGGATTGGATAACCTTAAGAAGAGGGTATCTTTTGCCCTAGATGCCTGCTTTCCATCTCGTGGTCTGTGGGTCTGAGAGACATGGGAAGGTCATATGTGAAATGATGACAAAACATGCTTTTTCACGTCAGAAAAACATGCACGTATGTTACCATGTGATCAAGTAAATACGGAAACAAAGTTGGGAAAAATAAATCTGTAAATGAATATTCAAAACGCAGCTTAGTTCTTGATTAAAAAAAAATTAGCATGGCAAAGCTGCATGAGGGCCTGTGATTTTTTTTCTCCAAAATGTTAGTTGTTGCTTGGATGAAAATGATTGGGAAACACTGCTATGGACAAAGAAACCAACTCATAAACAACTTAGCTTCAGTTTTCCCAGCTGAGCCTGGGAAAGCAAAACTGGGTTGAAAAATACACTGGCAAGGTTTTAATTATGATTTTAATAATGAAGTTTGAACAAACCTCCCACTACCAGTACATCAACTGCCCCTCATGCTGTTTTCCCAGGCCTGATGGAGGGGCCCTGGGAAAGCAGTGTGATAGCAGATGAGAGAGCATACTGATCAGTGTAACTTCAGTCAGCACTACAAACGCTTGACATTTCAGAAAAACCAGGATCGCTTACTTTGCTGTCTTTATCTGGGAGCAGGTGATCAGGTTCAGACAGTCAGTTTGTCATCTTAAGCTCTTTGTGGCTAAGACCTTGTTTGTTTTGCTCTCTCAGAAGTGCCGTTCAGTCTCATGGCAGAGTTAATAACACTGTGCAATTTCTACTGAGCACAGATTGCTCCTGGAATGTGCCGTGGTTATCTGGAAATAGACTGGTACTCAGGTTCCAGCATGCAGATGCCAGAGAGTTTCCTTCTGCCCATCTGCCTAGGCAAGGAGCTGGGCTGTGTGTCAGTCCAGCTCTGGGAACCACAGCCAAGCTGGATCATGGTTGGATTCCTGCTTTATCTGACTTCACAGCAAATTGGGAAAGACGTTGGTAGAACTATTGAGAGAAAATAATAGGAAAAGAAAGGGAGCAGTTTGAAGGCAAAGGAAGTGGGAGGAAAGGTGGGGAGGCCAGGGAAGGAAGCAACAGGGAAACTGTGAAGTTGAGAACTCAGATGTGAAGCCCAGACAGGAAAGGGTTCATAAGTATTGGGTTAGCTGTATGGAGTGAAATTCAATTCTCCCAAAGTCCATACAGTTACACCAGTGAGGAACCAGCCCCGATTTGTTCATGGCTTCCCAACATTGCAGTTCCTGCTTCTGAAAACTCAAGCCTATCATCAGAAGTGTAACAGAGAGACTGTTTGGATTACGGTACATAGGATGTAATATTCAAGGGCCAGACCCTTCCAATAGGAGGGCTGCAGCTCTAGGCACTTCTGAAACAGGAGAAAGTGGCTTTAGTGTTTTGGGCTAAACCATGGAACTATTTCCCTGTTCTGATTTCACTTCAGTGATGTATTTATCAGAAAACAAGTAAAACAGCCCTCTCACAAGTTTATCTATGGTAAAACTGGTTTTATGGAAGATCGCTATTATGCTTTAAGTTCACAGAGGATATACTATATCCTTTACACATAACAAAGAATGTAAACCCCAGCTTTAAATGCAAAACTCAATTCAGTGCTGGCTGGGATTCACAAAGGAGTTCCTTCATGACAGTGAAAGCACTATAAACTTGGGAAGCTCATTTTCAATAGTGGCCCCTTAAATTGCACAGTTGAGCATGTAAGAGCACTATTGTGTCTATGCGAGCATGTGGAAGATTTGAAAGCTGGGGTCACATATAGTTGACTTTTGTTCATTTACAAAACAGTTTCACAGAATCAGGATGGAAAACAGAAAACACATACAAGTCTTAGGATACATTGCCCTACACTTTTTTGCAAAATATCAGAATAATGATGTCACTGCAGGGAGGGGGGGAGGGGCAGTTGTTGGAAAAATACCAAGAGTGTCCCGGATGAGAAAGGGATCTTGTCTATAGAATTTGGAGCTCTTTAAAACTGTGGTGTTTTGGGCAGGACTGAGCCCACTCAGCTTCCTAGAAACCCTCTGCATGAGGTCGGTGCATTAGGCCGCAAAATAGAGGTAGGAGTTGGGCACACACATTTTCATGGTTTATTCACCAGGTACACAGCAAAATTGCCTGGCGTATGGGGTCCTGAAATGGTCCTGTGACAGTGCAGGGGTAAATGTGTGAGATTGTTACGGGGGGGTGCAGAGGGAGGACCAACAGAGCCCAGTTTGACAGGTCTGCAGAGCACAAATGTAATCTCTGCCTGAAAGAACCATGATATGCTGCTCAAGGGGTATGACAAGCCAGCCTCCTGGAAAATAGCACTCTGAGTCTTTTGCAAAGGAATCAAATAAGGAACAAGGCTATTACTTCGTGTCAAACTGTGTCTAATAAAGAAATGGAAATCCCCTACTCTGCCACAAAGACCAAGGAGAGGTAGGATCATGCTGTGACACAAATAAATGAATAGTGAAACAGAAATGGAAAAACATGGGCCCAAACATTACAAGAGAATGTCAGACCTTGAAATGATTGCCTGTCTTAAGCAATAGACTATAACAAAACATACATTACAAATATGGTCTGGTTGTGTAATCTAGTTTTGCTATTACACAGAAATGGATTTGGGACCATAACTGTTAATTTCTATGTGTATCTCCCTATTTTTATATCACATTAGGAAAAAAAGAAAGCCAATGCCAACAACTATCTGCACCTGGGGAGCCTTGTAACTGTTCATTACCAGATAGATGAGACATTAGCAGAGATATTTATACAGAGACACTGGTGCATCTTTTTTCCTTTGCACTGCACTGTTAGACATTCATGTTGTCTCTTGTTCTAATAAGCTTTGAGGGTCCAGATCCACATCCCTCATCGTGTAGAGCATCATGGACACATCACCACAAGGACCCATCTGCATTGGACCACTGGCAGGATCTGGCCCTTGCAGGACAGCAAATTCTTTAGTGCTATCTCTGTTGTTATATGTGAGCACAATGCCCAATTTACTGACACCCTTGTTCCTGATTGATTGTTACTGAGTAACAGTGTTACTTCTGCACAGTATTTCCTCCCTCAATTTCTTTCCCTCCAACCCAGCAAGGACCGTTGTGAGCATCAGGACCAGTGGAGTGTGATTTCCCCAGGGGATAGTTGAGTTGACCCCCCTCTGTGCTTCCCTGGTGTCCATTGGATGCTGTTGG
This sequence comes from Balearica regulorum gibbericeps, assembly GCF_011004875.1. Taxonomy (NCBI): domain Eukaryota; kingdom Metazoa; phylum Chordata; class Aves; order Gruiformes; family Gruidae; genus Balearica; species Balearica regulorum. Next base: position 45,478,200 of record NC_046188.1, on the reverse strand, counting down.
ACTTGGGATACAGTCGTCCTATGAGCAGTAAATGAGGTGACCTCTTCTACACAGTTACCTATTTTTCTGAAATTTGTAGTTGTCAAACTTAATTGAAGTTGTTTAACTGGCTCAGAAGTTATTGGCACGCTCACCGAGCACAACTGCACAAGCCATGTTTCCTTAGGGAAGCAGGGTTAGGAGGGTTGGCTTTTCCCGTGTCACAAACACGGGGTCTTCATTTGGTTTGGTATGCATTTTTGAAAGGCTTTCCAATCCCGCAGTGTCATTCTTTGTTTGAAGTTTCTCTGACAGATCTCCGAATGCATTTAGGCAGCTCTCACTAAGATACCGGCCAACAAGTGGCCTCCCACCTTCCCGGTCTCTATCTTTTGCATCCCGGGGATCGCCCCCGGCGCATCAGAAGCCCATCAGGCGTTACGGGGCGCTCCCTGGAGACGAGGATTAGTCAGCCCGCCTTCCTCCGGTGCCTCCTGCGAGCTCAGGACTCATTCCCCGGCCGTGGGGGGGTCCCAGGCTGGCTGCCCCTGGGCCACCCTCCCCGGGCTGCCGCTCCCGCACCCCCAAACGGCCGAGCCGCCGCCGAGGCACGTTACGCGAGGGACGAGCGCCCAAACTGCCTTCGGCGACTCCCGCCGAGGGCACCCGGGAAGTTTTCTGGCGAGGGACGGGGCAGAGGAGAGGGGCAGGCGGCGGGCGGGGGGACACAGGGGTGATGGAGCACGGGCAGAGGCACGCCCAGCCGCCGGGGCCGGGCCGAGGCAGGCGGGAGGACGGGCGGAGTTGCGCCGGGCCGGGCCGCGCCGGGCCGGGCGGGGGCGGAGAAGGGGGCACGGCCGGGAGGTGGAGCCGGCTGCGCTGGCGGCTCTGGCGTTCCGCGGCTGCCGGGCACGGGGAGCGCACGGCAGTGGGAGCCCAGCGCCGCCGGGAGCCGCCCGCTCGGTCTGTCCCCGGGGAGCAGCCGCCGCGGGAGCCTGCTGCAGTCGCCGGCAGGTAACGGGTCGGGGTTCGCTTCTCGGCGCTTCGGTTGTGCGCGGCAACCTTTCCTCAGCCAGCCCTGCCGAGGGTCCCGTCCCCCTGCCAGGGGTGCCGGCTCCGGCGTGGCGCCACACCGCCCTGCCGCTGCCCTGGGACGCCGGCTGGGGGCACCCACGGGAGGGGCCTCGCCTCCCCCCTGCCGCCGCGTTGTTGCCCCGGGGGGAGTGCGGGAGCGCCGTGGCTCCCCGGGGTGCTGGGCGTGCGAGTTTCTCGGGGCTGAAATACCATCCTGCCTGACAGTACCGCCGGCAAGGGAGCTGGCGGGGAGGCTCCCCGGGGCCCGACCCCGGAGAGGTGTTACCAGCGGGGCGAGTTCAGCTGGCTCGGGCTGCCGGGGAGCCTCTCGTGGTCGATACCCAGGAGCGTCTCGGGAGCCTCAGGGCCTGCCCTCCGTATTTCTGTATCTCATTGCCCCCCGCCCCGCGGGAGCCCTCCTACTGTGAAGGCAGGCGGCGGCTCCGCTGGGTGACCGGAGGCTGTGCCTGGGGCGCTCTGCCGCGCGTTTGTAGCGTTTTGGGGTGCGCCACCACCCCTGAAGTTTGGATGGGGAAGGTGGGAGAGTTACCCGTGTTTCTGACTTCGGTCCGGTCCGGTAGGAATTTTCTCTTTCACGCTTAGCTGATCGGCAAACTGCAATCCCGCCGCTCTGGGTCAGTCCCTGGTTTCTAATAGAGATTTATAGCTGTACCAGCATGTTCGTGAGGCACCACCCCACTGAGATGGGTGAGGTTTATAAACTGTACAGCTGGGCACTTAAAGTTTTATCATAACTTTTGTATTTAAATGTTGTAGTGAGAGAGTAGACGTTTTCAGATGCATTGCACTTGGGTGGTGTTCTGTGAAGTCTGGTAATTGTAATTTCTTTTTTTGCTAACGCTTCTCAGCAATTAGTAAGCTCAGCCAGATGACTTCTTCTATTACAATAAGGAAAAATTGAACGCAATTAATAGACTGTAGGCACGTATTTCCCTGAATAGCCAGTGGCTACCAAAGCTACTTGGGCAGAAGTGTGCTGGTGATGGCTGTGTTCCCGCTGGGTACATGCTAATTGTGAGCACGGGCTCGCCCTGGGTTTTTACTGGTGGGTAAAAAGTGTGTGGAGTTATTAAAGAGTTGTCTTAATTCAACAGGATGCGTCCAAGTGTTTGATGGATTCTACCAGTAAAAAACTTATTTTGGTATTTAGTGCTTTTGTAAGGAGCAGCAGTTGTTCTGTCTCAAAAGTATACAAACTGAGAGCAAACGGTAGGGATGTCATTGGGAGAACTAGGTGCGTTCTTTATCTTTTTCATAATTTGGGGGGAATCTTTCAAATTCGACTGTGTAGCATAATGTACAGATGCACTTCTTTATCATCTGCTTTCACTGAAGTATTTGTATAGTATGTTAAAATTATTCAAATGTTTGACCCTCCCTGGAAGGCAGTGAATGTTTCTGTATTTGTTGTGGCCGAGGTACAGCTTTTGTTGGCGTAAGCTAAAATACCATGCAATGCAGTTGCCATGAATTTAAGCGTAGCAGGGTGAGAAGAAGAAAGGAAGAGCTTTAACTTTTCTGAGATATTGCAGACTGCCAGCAAAATCAAGATCAAATTTCTACCGATTGTCGCACCCTTTCTGCCAAGCAGACCCATCCTGCACGCTGCTCAGCTACCCAAGTTGCTGTGTGTTGAAACCCCTGAGAGATGCGGGTGAACGGGTAGTTGTTACTCCTTGGGAAAGGGACGGATGGGGGGCGAACCATCAGCCCGCAGCCCAGAGGGGAACGGGAACGGGGGGGGAGCCGGGCTGGGGGGGCGATGCGCTGGGGCGCGGTGCCCTGGGCAAGCCGCGACCCCCCGTGCCGTGGCCAGGGCCGGCTCCGAGGGAGGAGGGCTCGGGTGGGTGATGCTGGCAGTTTCCACGAGAGGGCTTTCGTGCTGTGCCGTGTCGGCGCGGCTCTTCCAGCCCAGCCTTTGTAGTGCCGGCGGCCCCTCCGCTTGCCGGGTAGGTATGGAGGAGCGAAATGAACTTGGGGGTGGCTTTCCCTCCTAGGGTAAGTATTTCAGATTTCCTTTGTAAATTATGGGGAAATCCCTTTATTCCCTCTGGGGTGTGAGGGTAAAGCATCCTGGGAAGAACACCAGTCTTCCGTTTCCAGGCTTGCTTAAAACTTAGAACGGATCCCAGGAACTTAATTTCCCCACAGTGGAAACCGAGAAGAGGCTGAGTGTGTTTTTCACAGGAGAGGAGCGGGGTCTGAGTGTTTGCATCCTCGCCTCAGCTGATGGCAGTGAATGACTGTATCCTGGCGTGATCTCATTTTTGGCTGCTTTAACATGTATTATACTTCTCGAGGTGGGGCTGGGCGAAAGGGAAACGGGAATCATTGTGTGCGTATGAAAATGCTGAGCTATCCTTAAGTCCTTTGCCAAGTTGCCTGTGTGTTGTTTAATCCAAACAATTTCATACATGCAGCATTGCAGGTCTCTCTTAAAAGGCAGAAACTGTATCTGTAACCAGGAATAATACTGCAGTTCATAAAACACGAGTAACATCTGTTACTGTGACTTCAATTTGTTTCTCTCGTCTTGGAATAACCACGTTGACAGCTCAGACAGTCAGGTTTGATGTCCTGTGCTAAACCTTTGGTCCTGCGTCCCGTGGCTAATTGTGACTCACAGAATCAATAAACCAAGCTCTCGTTCCGCTGCAGCAGCTCGATGGGGGAGCGGGAATGGCTTCAAACCACCTCACTGCGTGGAGCTAGCCCCTGACAGCAGATGATGGTGGACAAATTTGGGTTTCTGTAAAACTGGGTCTATCATGTGCACTTGCTGCTTTCAGCACGGCAGAGCTGGCTGGGATCTTGGCGTTATTTCAGCATCAGGGCTGAGCAAGTGAGAGAGAGGGTCTGCACTGCTGTGAGGTAGTGTTTTCCCTCCTAGCACTCTTATCTTGCCTTAATCTATGCCAGGTTGAATACTGTAGGCAGTTGAAGTAGAGCCATCTCATGCTTTGATGTGTGTTTATTGGCTCTAGCGTCTCATTCTCGTCTTTTTTTTTTTTTTTTTCTTTTTAAGTTAGCTCACTCTCTTCCCACCCCACCTCAACCAAACAAAAAGAACTAGAGCAGAGGAGGCAAAAAGTGAATCAAGTGACTTTGTATTTTTGTGAATGGGTTTTCTTGCTTTGCCCTTGCCTTCCTTGCTGCCTTCTGTAAGATCCCTTCATAATTAAAATATTATGACTATCCTTATGGTAGCCCTTCACTTATGGCAAGAATCCTAATTTGACATCAATGCAAAAATACTAGTTTCTGGCATAAGGGCAGATGACATTTCATCAGCTAGTACATGCCCATTTTTTTTTTAAACCACAGTGCTAAGACCATATGGGCAGATAATGAGTTTAAGCTGATAAACAGCTTACAGATTTGCCCAAATAAAGGACTTTCTTCCTAGAAGACACGTTTTCCTTTAAAATAAATAATGCAGTTCCTGTGTTTTTATTTAATTATCTCGAGTCCTGTGTGTTCTCACCAGGCTGCGGGAAAACAGACACAACTGCTCTGGGAACAGAAGCTACTGGATTTATGGGGCCATGGGTCTTAAATGAGGAAGGACTTGAAAAGAGAAGTTCAGATGCTACAAAACTGAGGCTTAAGGTATCTAAGCAGATGGTGGTCGAAGTTTGGATTTGGAGAGTTTTGTGATGTAGTGCGTAGTCTTGACATCTTAAAGATGAGTCATTGCATGAGGTGGTAGCAGGTCCAAGGTCTTCTTGGTAGCTATAATTAAAACAGATGAATATCTATACACTTTGCTAATCCTGTGAGGCTGCAGAAGCAGTCCTCGTTTGGGGGTATTGTTGCAAAATAATCCCTACTTTTGCTTTTTCAAGAGTTTTTCACTAATGTTAGTAAGATGTCTTGTTTGTTTAACTTAAAGTGACTTATCAATAAAATGTGACAGAAAGATTTTGGATCCATTTTTCTTGATTTTTTTTTTTTTTTGAGGGAAAAAAAGCAATTAGTACAGTGAGGGTTGGAAAGTAACTTGCTTTGGGAAGTGATGGTCTTTAGTTTTCACTTTAAAATAGTGACTCAAAACCAAGTAATGTATTTGCATGAGAGGGCAAAGCCTGTGTATTTCTCCCCCCAAGATGCATAGGAATGAGTTGTTTGGCATCTGAAATTGCTCATTCCTTAGGACTTCTCTTTTTTTATTTTTTTTTCTTGCAAATGATTGCTAATCTTAATTGGAAGTAGCAAATGAAGGAAAAGAAAGGTTGTACAGAAAAATAAGTCCAGACAACTTCATTCTTTCTCATGATGCTTATTCCTTCTAAAACTTGCTTAAATATTTTGTGTTGTCTGTTCCCTCCCTTGCCACCGCTTCTCAGCACTGGGAAGACTGTTGGATTTTAATTGTATTTCATATGAGGATATGTTCCAGATGTCTAGACCTTTGCTTTCTGATGGCTGCTGCCATCATTTGCCATCTCATTTGTAATTGATATGACAGCCAAGTTGCATTTGGTCCTACCATTGCTCGTGACTGCACAGTTCAGCATTCCTCTTGTGTCTGTTCCTTCCCCTACACCAACATTTCTTATTTTCTTTTCACTGCTCCTTCAGTCTCAATTTTCCAAAATGGTGAATGAGTGATCCTATCCCTTAGTTCCAGAGAATTTGGGTGAATTCAGTGCCACCAAATAGTTGATGGGACTTCCCCCTCCCCAACCTCTTGCCTTGGAGCATTTAGCAGCTGCTTTGCTGTTTATCATTTCTGCATTGCTAAAGATCTGTCATGGGCTAATTTGGTATAAATTGTCTGAGACTGAAAGAAGTGGCTATAGGAAGGCAGTGCATTGATCTTTTTTTGTTAACCACACCAGCTGCTAAACCAGTTTGTCAGCATGTTTGTTTATTTATTATATTTATTTATTTTTGCACAGATAAGATTTAAAGAAACAAACGATAAAGATGTTTTACTCTTACAAATTGCTCCCAAAGGAGATTTCCTTCTGTACCTCTGCCGCCTTCTGCTCTCTAGCAATGGCCTTGAAGGATTTCCATTTTCCCAAAGTTTAGAAGCAGCAGTGTGTACTCTTCCAGGGCAGTGGAGCTGTGCTGGCAGTGCTGTCCTTCGTTGGTCTTCCTCAGAGCTAGAGCCAGAAAGGCTTAGTATCCTGGTGAGTTGTATATGTGTGGGGTTTTGGGATCTGAATTGTCTCTGCAGGTGTCTTGATACAGGAAGCTTTGGATGACCACGTGCCTAAAGTGAATGCTTCATGGTTGGTGGACTAATATGCAGTGGATTATGTGACAATTGAGAGGAGTCATGTGGTGTCAATTTACCCTCCCCAAATTCACAGAATGGCAGGGGTTGGAAGGGACCTCTGGAGATCATCTAGTCCAACCCCCCCTGCTAAAGCAGGATCACCTAGAGCAGGTTGCACAGGATGGTGTCCAGGCGGGTTTTGAATATCTCCAGAGAAGGAGACTCCACAGCCTCTCTGGGCAGCCTGTTCCAGTGCTTGGTCACCCTCACATATTCAGACAGAACTTCCCGTGTCCCAGTTTGTGCCCGTTGCCCCTTGTCCTGTCACTGGCCACCACTGAAAAGTCTGGCCCCATTTTCTAGACATCCACCCTTTAGATATTTATAAGCGTTGATGAGATCCCCTCTCAGTCTTCCCTTCTCCAGGCTAAACAGACCCAGCTCTCTCACCCTCTCCTCATACGAGAGATGCTCCAGTACCCTATTCATCCTCATAGCCCTCCTCTGGACTGTCTCCAGTAGTTCCCTGTCTTTCTTGAACTGGGGAGCCCAGAACTGGACACAGAACTCCAGATGTGGCCTCACCAGGACAAAGTAGAGGGGGAAGATAACCTCCCTCGACCTGCTGGCCATGCTCTTCTTCATGCACTCCAGGATAGATACCATTGGCCTTCTTGGCCACAAGGGCACATTGCTGGCTCATGGAGAGCGTGTTGTCCACCAATTCAGTTAAAACCAAAACCAGTATCTTGTCATTGTCCTTAGAGATGATGGATGCGTAGTTTTGAGTATCACAGGTTTTTAGTACAGGTCTTGTTTCTGCACAGGATCCCTCCTGTCTGTGTAATCCCTCCAACAAGGATTCCAATGATTGGTAAGTCTCTGGAGGTTCTTGTCCTTTGGGGCTTTTTTGAGCCATCGGGATGTTCCCTTTGCTATATATTTACTAAATGAGCCTGGTCTAAAATGGAAGTTTCTAGCTACTTGAGACATAAATTGAAAGGTCACTGTAGAAGAGTCAATTCTTAAACCCAAATGAAGTTCAGATTTTTTTTAGACCAGTGTATTACTTCAGGAAGAAACAGAGGATGCGCGTGATGAAACAAACAGTGCTGAAACTGAATCTTGTCAGATATTACTTGATTCTGTGATTATTAAAGAGCTGCATGATTTTGTGAATTAGGGCTTAGGTCTCAGTTTGCTCAGCTGTTGATTGACTGTGTTTAGCTCATCTCTATTCCTGTTCTTCTGTCTCCTTCATTTAGTTGGCGCATAGTCATGTTAGAAGAGGGCTTTCTTGGAGTGTCTGTGTGGTGCCTAGCGTGATCTGTAGTGTGCCCTAGTTAGTCTTCTGGAAGCAGTATAACCAGCGTCCTCTTTACTCGTGATGTCTGTGATATTAGTGTCAGGACAAAATCTTTCAGCGGTTGTTGATCCTGAGGAAGTGGAACTGAATCAAGCTGCTAATGTGAAAAGTCATGTAGTACAGAAATGATAATAGCTCTTCTATTCTTTCAGACTTCTCACTTGAGTCATAAACAGCTTTAAATACATTTTATGCCATCCCAGATGTCTGGAAAGCCAACAAGACAGATGAGCGGAGTGGCGTATGGGACCATATGGTGACTTGCTGACTGTGGGTCAGTGGCACAGCCTGGCAGGGGCTCAGGAGCTTAGAGTCCTTGGCTGCAGCTTGGGGTGTATATATTGTGCATGATTACAGTACTGACTGTTTCTGCAGCTCTGTGCTTCTCATAAGGCTCAGCACTGAAATTGTAATGCTAGCAGCTTTTTTTCATGGCCCAATGCCCAGTTTGAAGAAAGGTGATTTTGGTCATGTTGCTAGACATACGTATTTATGGCCTTGTTTCATCTGTTGAATTTAATCTGTTGGGGTATTTTTAATGTTATTATGGAAACAGTTACTATATTTACTCCTTATGAAAAGCTCAGTGTATGACAGTCTAGGAGGAGGGAGTTTTAGAGTAATAAAGATTGCACTAGATGATGATGTCTACACTTCTGCAGGAAGAATGGTCTAAATGAACTGACTGGCAGTTTGCCTGTTCTTGAGACATGGACCTCACAGGGCACTGAACTGGAACACGCTATGCTGGGAAAGCAACAACAGGGTTTGTTCTTGGCTCGCTTGATGGCACATCTCATTTTCTTGGGGAGCGAAAAGAACCAGATCTTCTTGTACGGAGAGAGCTTATGCTATACTGGGCTGGTTTCTCAGACCCGCTGAGAACCTGTTTCTCATGGAGGTCTCTGGGACCTGTGTGCCTTTCAGGTGGACTTCTCAAAACCTGCTGCCAGGGTAGATGAGATGGTGGTATGGAAATGCAGTGTATTTTGGAATGCGAGTCGCAGTCACTGTTGTTGATGTACTTATTTCTGTAATCATTTGAAAACAGTATTCTTTTTGATGTCAGTCTTAGCTGATAGTAATTGGTGAGATTTAATAATGATAATAGTGTGGTGGATCCACAATGGACATGCATGAGAAATAATTGAGAATAAAGGATTGAATGTCTCACAATGTTCTTAAGAGTTTGGATGTGATGTATTTTTGAACTGCTGACTGCCCTTTGTTCCTGTTAATGTCAGAGGGGATTCTGAGCTGCTTAGAATGAGGCGCTTGCTTATTTTGTGTTGATCAACAAAGCTTTGGCTTCCAATAGGAATATGGCTGAAGCACAGACACATAACAGAGATCTTCTAGAGTTGCACCAAGTCTTTTTTTTTTTTTTTTTTTTTTTTTTTTTCCAGAATAAGGTACAGGAAAAGCTGAGAGCTAGTTCTGGAAATACTTGAGGCACAAGGCTGGAAGCACCAATAGATCTCTTTGACCTATGTTTTACTTTGGCAGCCTGAGAATTGACAGTATAATATCTTGCTGATGTGATGAATGACTCTGGGTTTGCCGTCTTGAAAAAAGACTTACCAAACTGATAAGGATTTCATCTTATAGCGATGCTTTGCCAATTAAAAACGGATTCTCTTCTTTTAAATGTTAAAGGAAGTATCAGTCATGAAAAACAGTCTGATGAGATTAAGAAAGAATAGGGCTTTCCAGAGACTGGGATTAAGAAGGGTTTTTGTTTAGTTTCGTGTCTTTTTTTTTCTTTTTTTTCTCCTCACTGTGCTGAAAGGAGCGGGTTTCATGCTTTGCATTTTGTGTGTTCATATTTTGATACTGCAGTGGGAAGGGCTTGGCAGAAGAAGAATGAGAGTTTAGTTTAAAAACATTAATTTTCTCTGTTAATACTGCTGCAGATAGTTCCAGGTTTCAGATTGTAGTATATTTCTTGTAGCATTTCTGTAACATGATGCTCTTTGGGAAGAGCTTTGAAGCTCTGCACTAGCCTTGGGGAGCAGAGGGCATCCCAAGTGAGGTGGGACTCTCACTCCCAAGTCCTAGCACTGACTTTACTGCTCAGAACTGAGAGGTGCAAACGCCCGCGTGACTACCGTCAGCCTGCTGTACAGCCTCTTTGGCTCTGGGCAAGTTGCGTTGCTTTTTCTGAGCATCTGTTTCGCCAGCTGTGAAAATGAAGACAGTACCCCCAGCACGTGGGTATGATGAACATTCTTGTTAGCTCATCTCAGTAAAATGCATTGGAACTGTGAAGCGTCATCGGTTGTTGTTTGAAAGTGTGAAGGTTTAAAATGGTGTAAGCCACAAGCCTGCATCTTTGTTAGGGAAGAGAAGTAATAACTGGGGGTCCCTCTGAGGAAACAAGGGCAAAGGGTGTGTGGGAAAGAAGAGGAATTTGTCTAAAAAGGAGAACGTGAGTGAGAAATATGCCTCATTCTAACCTTTTACACAACGCCTAGATGGATTTACTGGGAGCTTTGTAAAGCATCTGTCCAGGGCTGGATTCTGCCCTCATACCACAGGGTGATGCAGTTGCATTTCCTTTTGTTGTTTTTCCAGTTCCCCCCTCCACACACTTGCTTTTTATGATCAAAGCTCCATTCTTTAAAGATATGCCAATGCCTTGTAATAATGCTCAGAAGATCCCCTATGGGGAACAGCTCTGATTAGATACTGAGGAATTCTTTAATTCTCTTCATACTTCTTACTATTAGGAACATGTGTGGCTTTTTTTCCCTTGCTGTTACTACCTCTTCTTTGGGTCCCCTCCTCCTCAGACACCGCTCATTCTTTATGCCCTCCCGTTGTCTTGTCTCACATAAACTCGGTTCCTTGGTTCTTGCATTCGGTTCATTCTTTTATCTTCTACAACACTCAATGCATGCTTAAAAGTAATAAATATTAATAGTAGGGCTCTTTGAACCAGCAGGGTCTTTGCTGCTTAAGCTCACCTTTTCCTGCTGCTTATCCCCTATTAAAAGTTGCTATAATCTGCAGATTGTAGCTGTAATAACTTTTGCAGCAGTGGCTCAGTTTGTGACAAGTGTAAGATTATAGCTCCAGGTGGGGAAGTGGCAGCAGGAGCAGAGATCCTCAAAGGCACAAAGATTTTGTTTCGATTGAAATATTCTTAGCAATAAAGCAAAAAATATTTAGTGTGGGAATAGAGCTATTTATCTAAATAGCCCTTCTTACACAGGTTTCCACGGAGTGTCAGTGACCTATATAGGATAATCCTGTATTGCACATAAAATCCTGTGTTTAGAAGGGGAAAAGCATTCTTTCTGGAGAATGTAGTTTAAGACGACTGTACTTTTGGAGATGCTTTCAAGTCAATTCATAGGAAGTGTCTTAAATCAGCAAGACCAACTGTGAGATACATTTGTGATATTACTGTATGTTTTCTTTTAATTCCCTCTGCAGACAGGTTTACCTCTCCTTAGAGCTACAGAAGAAAAAGATGTTGTCTGCCCCAGTGCGTAAAGTTGTCCACATAATGTACAGGCCAGGCTCTAAAGCTTTTACCACACACATACATACATGCACACACTCTTTTGGACACCAGCAGCATTTTTACTGTCTCAAATCACACAGACTAAGGAATGAATAAAGTAAACAGGAATGGAGTATGTGAGGTTTTCCCACCACACCTCCTTTCCTCTGTTTAACAATACAAGCTGCTGGTTTAGGAGAAGAAGAGAGAATCATGAGGTGTCAGGACAAACTTCAGGAAACCTTATTTGTTTCTTCTACACAGTGTTGGCTTGGCCCTACTTAGGGGAAGCAAGCTGTTCCTAAGCAGAACCTCTGTTGGGCGAGTTGCTTCCAGGCTTACGTCTTCAACAGAAACCACACTAGTTACTACTTGAGGCTAGGACTGGCTGGGAGTTTTTCAAGGAAACAATTTGCCTGCAGAAAATGCTGATTTATTGAAACCAGTACTGCTTTGTGGGAAGGGGTTGGTCTCCACTCATTTCTCCTTGGGTGAATTTCTTGCATTTGGGATAGAATTTCTTAGTCAAAACAGAGATGCTGGTTAGGAGCCAAGTGGTTTGGGTTTTTCACCTATGCTGTCACAAATCCAAAACAGGATCCTGAAGCAGGTCCTAACCGCTGTTCTAGAGCACATGGGTTTTTGCATGAAGGGTTCCGAGGTGGATTCCAAACCCTCATCCCTGTATGAAATGAAGAAATATTTTAAGTCTCAAAAAATTTGGTGGCATGAGAAACTAAGTTCCCATCCAGGTGTCCTTGTGTCTCCCTCAGCGCCCTTGCCGTCTTTCCTCACTGGGTCTGCAGGTTTGTATCTCCCCTGGATGTGCTCTTCATGGAGTGGAGAGAAGAATCTCCGGAGACCTTGGCAAAATAATCAGCATGTCAGTCACAGGAGGAAAGTGACTGACCCTGAAGCACTGCCGGTATATTTTGGCAGAGTCAAGGCTATACAAGGCTATATAGCTCCTAAACCCCTGCTTTCTCTGAGGAATATTATTAGAAAAGCACCTTAAGCAGCCAAGGAAAATATAGCTGAACCCTGCTGATATGTTTGTGCCTGGCCATTATTGTTGGGCAGGGTAGGAAAAAATAATGCTTAGGGCAAGAGAGGAGCTCCTTGGAACAGGATGAAACACTGTCCTGCGGGTTTGATTGCAGTGAGCTCAGCAAAGGCAGGGGTAACACATGGTTTGAGTAATAGGCCTCTTTCTTCCAATTTCTTCTCTCCCCCTGTTTTATGGAGAGGAAAGTGGTCCTCTCTTCATCCTTTCTTAATTCCCCTTGGAGAGTGAGGAGACAAGAAGAAGAAAGCCAGGAGGGGATCTCAGATAAGCTAGGTGCGTGCTTAGCTAGGGCATTTGTTCTCTGTGGTTGCTCTCTGCATCGTCAAAGATCCTGGACCTGGTTATTCCAGCACCCCTCAGCCACCGAATCCTGATGCACTGTGTGCTGCTTGGCTGCCAAGGGGAGCTTTCAGGGGCTTCCTCTGTTGTAAAAATCGAGATTGTGAAATTGAGGTGCACACTCCAGTTCTGATCATGTGAGAATGCTGCTCTGCCTTTACTTTGTATTTTGTTCCTCCTGCTTTAAAAAAAGGTGGGGGGGAAGCTGGAGGTTGAAGCTTCCTTATTGCATAGGCAAAGACAAAACACTCCTCTTAAAGGCAAAACATTCCGGGCTCTTGCTGTGTATTTGAGGTTTAAATAACGGGAGTTTCCTGTTTCCAAGAAGCCAAGTGCGTACTCAGATGGTCTCTGCTAACCTGTTTTAAGAAGACTTTTGTTCATCTTGTGGTGGATGAGGAGTCTGAGCTTGCCTTTTTGGTTTCACCCCTCCTTCTCCTTCAAGTTAAAGTAGGAGGCATGAGGTGTGTTTATAGCACACAGAAACATGGGGCAGCAGAAGGCCTGAGCTAGTGGAAACCAGAGCCAGGATCTCCATACAGCTCTGATGGGTGCAGCACAGAGGAATCCACAACATACAGACAACTCTGGAAATCATGCAATGTCAAAGTACTCCTGGATGTGAGCTCCAGTGTGTGTGCCCACCAGGCAAAGATGCAGACCCCAGATATGGAGTGTTTGAAAGAACAAATGAAAACAGCCTAAGCCTTGCTTTTATGGTTTTTTTGGTAATAAAAAGGCAATACTTGTTTTCAAATCTGGGATATTCTTTTAATATGTTTTCACACAAAAAAAATGATCTAAGAAAAGAAAATATTTCTCTTAAATTAATCAAGTCTAAGTCTTCTATCTTTGGTTGAAATATCAGCAGTTTTCTGCCTCTCGCTTCTTCTGGTTACAGTCGTTAAAGGAACCTCTAAGAGGCTGATTGCTAAGGTTCCTTAGATCTCCAGAAGGATGAAGGTAAGCTGCTGCTTTTCTTCAGAGGCTTAAACTGTGCTGTTAATGATAGCTGGCATTTGGGAATTACATGAGACCTTTTTAAGGACTAGACTGTTTGCCCACAAAAGTCAATTTGTGTCTTCTAATCAGTGAATGACCAAACTTCTTTGCGTCCATTTCATGTCCATATTCTGCACGTTTGTTAAGTATATTTAAATTATTGAGAAAAGCAAGCTACTGATATAAGACTTCACTCTTCTTCTGCATCAGGGATGGAGAATGGAAAAAACTCAGGTTATTGTGAAAATAGTTCAGTAAGTTGAGAATTTAGATGTATGATTGAGCTGCACTGCAAATTCATCCTGTTGAAAAAAGGACAGACTCTAGGATAATGATGTGGAGGGTTTGCCAGAACCCAGATCAGGGCTGCGTGCCCCAGCTCTTCCCTGAGACTGACTTGCAAAATCCTTTCTGTGGCTAGAGCTGTATTCCTGTGGGCTTCAGTATGTGGTCTAGGACTGGTCATTTAAAGCTGAAGGAGCCCAAAAGAAGGCATGTAGTGCATCTATTTCCCTAGCATCCTACAAGATTACACCTGTAGACTGTCCTTTAACATGAAGCTGCTATCTTCAGCTGTAATCTTTGATTCTTTATGAAGTGCAACAGTATGGAGTGGGACCAAACATTGATTTTTAAATGGAATATGATTAAATGTAAGAGTGCCTGAGTCTGTCTTGCAACTTTGTAGGTAACAAGATTTGTCACTTTCTTCCCCTTTCCCGTTCTGCTGCCCCTGAGCTTTTTTCCTCGTGATGAATGCTGCCTAGTAAAGCAAGGATTTGTCCAGATCATAAAATCATAGAATGGTTTGGGCTGGAAGGGACCTCAAAGATCACCTAGTTCCAATCCCCCTGCTATGGGCAGGGACACCCTCCACTAGACCACGTTGCCCAAAGCCCCATCCAACCTGGCCTTAAACACTTCCAGGGATGGGGCCTCCACAACCTCTCTGGGCAACCTGTTCCAGTGTCTCACCACCCTCACAGTAAAGAATTTCTTTCTAACATCTCATCTAAATCGACCTTCCTTCAGCTTAAACCCATTACCCCTTGTCCTGTCACTACACTCCCTGATAAACAGTCCCTCACCATCTTTCCTGTAGGCCCCCTTCGGGTACTGGTAAGCCTCAATTAGATCTCCCCCGAGCCTTCTTTTCTCCAGGCTGAACAACCCCAACTCTCTCAGCCTGTCCTCACAGGAGAGGTGCTCCATCCCTCTGACCAGCTTCGTGGCCCTCCTCTGGACTCTCTCCAACAGCTCCATGTCTCTCCTGTACTGGGGCCCCCAGAGCTGGACGCAGTACTCCAGGTGGGGTCTCACAAGAGTGGAGTAGAGGGGCAGGATCACCTCCCTCGACCTGCTGGTCACACTTCTTTTGACGCAGCCCAGGACACGGTTGGCTTTCTGGGCTGCAAGTGCACACTGCCGGCTCGTGTTGAGCTTCTCATCAATCAATACCCCCAAGTCCTTGTCCTCAGGGCTGCTTTCAATCCATTCCTCACCCAGCCTGTAGTTGTGCTTGGGATTGTGCTGACCCATGTGCAGGACCTTGCACTTGGCCTTGCTGAACTTCATGCGGTTCGCACGGTCCCACCTCTCCAGCCTGTCAAGGTCCCTCTGGATGGCTTCCTTTTCCTCCAGCGTGTTGACCACACCACACAGCTTGGTGTTGTTGTTGGCAAACTTGCTGAGGGTGCACTCGATCCCACTCTCCATGTCACTGACAAAGATGTTGAACAGTGCCGGTCCCAATACTGACCCCTGAGGGATGCCACTCGTCACCGTTCTGCACTTGGACGTTGAGCTGTTGACCACAACTCTTTGAGTGCGACCATCCAGTCAATTCCTTATCCACCGAGTGGTCCATCCATCGAATCCATGTCTCTCCAATTTAGAGACAAGGATGTCATGCGAGACAGTGTCAAATGCCTTGCACAAGTCCAGGTGGATGATGTCAGTTGCCCATCCCTTGTCCACCAACGCTGTAACCCCATCATAGAAGGCTACCAAATTTGTCAGGCATGATTTGCCCTTAGTGAAGCCGTGTTGGCTGTCACCAGTCACCTCCTTATTTTCCATGTGCCTGAGCATAGTCTCCAGGAGGGTCTGCTCCATGATCTTGCCAGGCACAGAAGTGAGACTGACCAGCCTGTAGTTCCCTGGGTCTTCCTTTTTACCCTTCTTAAAAATGGGGGTTATGTTTCTCCTTTGCCAGTGAGTGGGAACTTCGCCGGACTGCCAGGACTTATCAAATATGATGGAGAATGGCCTGGCCACTTCATCCGCCAGTTCCCTCAAGACCCATGGATGCATCTCATCAGGTCCCATGGACTTGTGCACCTTCAGATTCCTTAGATATTTTCGAGCCTGATCTTCTCCTACAGTGGGTAGTTCTGCATTCTCCCAGTCCCTGCCTTTGCCTTCTGTGACCTGGGCAGTGTGGCTCAAGGGTTTGCCAGTGAAGACTGAGGGAAAGAAGTCGTTGAGTACCTCAGCCTTCTCCATATCCTGGGTAACCAGGTTGCCCGTTTCCTTCTGGAGGGGACCCACATTTTCCCTTGTCCTCCTTTTATCACTGACATACCTATAGAAGCTTTCTCTTGTTGTCCTTAACATCCCTGGACAGATTAATTTCTATCAGGGCTTTGGCTTTCCTAACCTGCTCCCTGGCTGCTCAGACAGTTTCTCTGTATTCCTCCCAGGCTATCTGCCCTTGCTTTCACCCTCTGTAGGCTTCCGTTTTTTGTTTGACTTTGCCCAGGAGCTCCTTGTTCATCCATGCAGGCCTCTTGGTGTTTTTGCCTGACTTCCTCTTTGTTGGGATGCATCGCTCCTGAGCTTGGAGGAGTTGACCCTTGAATATTAGCCAGCTGTCTTGGGCCCCTCTTCCCTCCAGGGTTTTGTCCCATGGTATTCTACCAAGCAGATCCCTGAAGAGGCCAAAGTCTGCTCTGCTGAAGGCCAGGGTAGTGAGCTTGCTGTGTGCCCTCCTCGCTGCCCTGAGGATCTTGAACTCCACCATTTCGTGGTCACTGCAGCCAAGGCTGCCCTTGAGCTTCATACATTATTGTTTAGCAAGGAGGTGGTGAAACAGATGCAGTTGTTGAAACTGATAAAGGTAATTTTCTCACCCTTCCAATAACTATAAATGCATTCAAAAGAGGATTCGCATTGCTAGTAGCATTAATTATTGTGTGTATACTCCTAGACATAAATCAGAGATTGACTGGTGGGTAATGGAACAGTGCAGCGTGCCTGAGTGAACAGATTGGGCAGGCATCTGAACTATCCATGTACTAGCCCACCAGAATGAGTCTGTTGCTCAGAATTTTTCTGGCAGATGTAGCCTCTCTATTTTGTGCCACAGTGATTATCTACCACTTGTTTATTGAGTTTCTGTGTGGTCTGCATTATCTGAACATCTCACAGTTGCAAATGGATTGTGTCTTTGTGGTACCTTTTTGAGGCAGAGAAGCCTGTTATACCAATTCCCATTTTACTGATGTAAGTGAAATCGAAATGACTTGCCAAAGGTGTCACAGGAAACTTGTAAAAGACTAGAAAATAAGAAATCTTGCTTTTAAGGAGGAGCCAGAGTCAGTTTTAATTCCTTCATAGCATCTATCCAAATTTTGCTCTTAGAAAAGATATCTTTGGCTAAAAAATGGGGAGGGAATATTTCCTGTATTATAGGACAATTTTTTTTTTTCTCCAGCTAACTAAATGGCTTGCTTTGCTGTTCTCTTGGAGCCAAATATCCTGTGTAGCACAATGATATGTTGTTAAGGCCTTCTTTCTTTTGACTGTGTTAATTGTGCATTTACTAAATTTAGACAGAGCACCTTTTTTTGTGTAAATGAAGCTCTGTTTGTTGGTTGTGTTTTCTTTGGGGGGGGATGAGGGAAGGGTTGGTTGGCTGCTTCTCCTAGAGAAACAAAGATCATTTGAAGTTTTGGAAGGATTGGAGGGGGAGTTGTTATCTCAGTGAAAATAGTCAATATTTTGTGGTTTGGGATATGCATTAGAACGCAAGAGGCTACAGGTCATGGCCCTGGGACCTCAACCTCCTTGTTCCACATTGTACTGCGGTGCACTTGCTGCTACTCTTGCTTTCTTTTGAATGCCAACTCTTGACCTGTATAACAAGCTTTTTCCTTTGAACAGGCTGGCTTTTTCAGACTGTTTATGCCCCCCCCCCCAAAAAAAAAAAAAGTGTTTGCAGAGAGGATCTAATCAGGCCTAATAGTCCGTAACAAGTTAGTGACTCCTTGAGTCCTACCATTTAGTGGTATCTGAGGAGTGATGTGGTCCTGAAGCATTCGCCTATTTTCAGTGCAGCAATCTTAATCAAAGCTGCGAAGTGAGATGGCTGCTTTCTCCGCCCCAAGGCACTCCTGGGTGCTTCCTTGAGAAAGCGATTTGCTTTGGAGTTGTTAAACAGGCACATGCTGTGTTTAAAAAAAAAAAAACAAACCAACAAAAAACCCAAAAAAACTTCCCAGGCACAGGTGTGGAGCTGCTGAGTATTAATGCCAACCGTGCAGTTCAAAATCACAGCATTGTTCTTGAGATTGTAATAGTGTTAAAAAATTCATCCTTGATCTTGAGAGCTCAAGTCCCTGAGCTTGTGTTGAATCAGGGTCAAGGTTTTTCATTTTTTTCGTTCTTCAGAGATGCTGAGTACCTTCCATGGCAGCTGAAATTAGTGGGGGCTGTGTGTGCTCAGCGTTTTGGAAGGAAAACAGTGTGTGCATGTGTTGCAAGCTGCGATGTACAGAAGCCAGGATCTCTAGGGGGCTTGCAGTATTTAAGATGATGCCCCTATAGTTGTTTCTTAATTAAACCCCAGACACTTTACATGGATTCTCTTGAACTTCAGGACTCTGCCTTTCTTGAGCATATTTGAGACCTAGCCTGGCAGCTCCTTGGAGCTTTCTATTAAGGTATTAAGGGGAGGAAAACCAGTTGGTTGCCTCAAGCTGAGGAGGAAATGCTAGACTAGAAGGATTATCTCAGTGCAATGAATTTTAAAGACTTTTTGCTATACATGTGTGGAAAGCTATCAAAATGCTAATGGTTCTGCTGTCTTTTTTAACCCTTTCAACATATGGAGCTGTTGGAGGGGAGGGGAGAACGCAGCTATTCAACTGCAAAAGGACAATCCAGCCAGAAATTGTTTTAAATAGCTTTTTATCTGTTAGCCACAGCTTCTCCCATTGATAAAGAATAATGATGCACGCATCATTTGGACAGACCAATTCTGTATGCTCAGTTGAGCCAATCTGCAGGTGTGGTGTAGGTCAGGTACTCCCTGCAACCAAAATCCTGAGGAGCTGAGGAGCTCCCCCCACCCCCTGAGGGGGGGAAAAAGAAAAAAAAAAAGGGAAGTCGGAACCAGGTTGCTGTGGCTGTATGACTCCTGTGGCCCCTTCCTGGGGTGACTCAGGGAGCAGACTGGAGGATTGGTGCTTCCCTACCTGTTTTTTGGGATACGCACCCTGCTCGCAGTGTCATGGATGCCTCCATTGTGCGAGATCAAGGGAAGATGTGGGCTTCAGGTGACCACGCAGATCAGAGCGTTGTCTGTTTTTGCTACGTGGCAGCTGTGACCTGGGCAGCAAGGCTTGTCTCGTGCTGAGCGGATACTGTCTTTGCAGTAGCTCTGTGCTGCTGTGGCTACCCTGCTGTTGCTGCCCAAGCAGCTGGGCTGGTTACGCCTGCACAGGAGGCAAGCAGGCATCTTCCGCTGGGGATAATGTCTGTATCTGTGAGGAACTCCTGTTCCATTTATTTAGGTTTTTGGCTTAGGTTTTTGACATGTTAGGAATATCTCATTCAACTCTACAGAGATTCTGTTAATGTTCTGCTTTGGAGCCACGTAAATACTTGGATAACTGGTGATATAAATAACTGAAATTGTGAGTGTTATTAAACCCATGAGACTCAGTCATTCCTTTAGCTGTCTCTGAAATATCTTAGAGCAATGGGTCTGTCTGTGCCCATCTTTTCAATCAGGACTAGCCAGGCAATTTCAGCCCCCAGGAGAGCCCAAATCACTGAGCTGCAGGGGTATTTTTGCCATTAGGGTTGTGGCTTTCAGGTTTCAGTGAACTTTCAATGTTTTGTGGGGGTTTGGGTTTTGTTTTTTTTTAGGGCATATTTACTGTTAAATATTAGCTGCCAGCTTATTTCATCTCTTTAAAGCATCAGTGTTTTCCATTTTGCAGCTGAAGAGTATGGTTGTCAACATGTACTACGTGGGGGCAAGAGCAAGGGCAGGCAGTATAAAAAAGGTTGCTGCAGGGATCCGTTCAGGGTTGGTACCAGGAGGACATCAGATGAAGCAAGGTAAAGAGACAGGATAGCAGTGAGAGACTGTGGAATAGGCTTTTCCTTTCTCATTCAGCATGAGTATGAGGAGGTATTGCTTTGCTTGGGGCATCCTAAGCTAGATTGGATAGGGCATGGGGAAAATCAGCTTTAGGGAAACTTTTGACTTGGATTCTTCTAAATGATATGAAGGTATGGCTGGTGCATACTGCACTGAGCATTGGGGTGTTTGTGACATCTAGTATGTGTGCTGACCATGATTTCCTGTGTGGCTTTTAGCAAATTTATTATTTTGAGACTGTGTGTGTATTTATACATTGGGAGAAGGAATAGATAGTCTCCTTCCCTGCCTCTCCCCTTTGTATTTTTCCCAGCATGGACAATTACAATCTGCTTGTCGATCTCATACATACTTAAAGGCTGTTTTCAGTGGGCTCTTCTCTTTCTGATTCTTACATTTCTCAATGGGTAGCTTTAGGTATTGCAAACAATGCCTTTTAATAAGAAATTATTCTCCCTGAAATGTTTGTGATCACTGGAAAAAAAATCTCATTACCTTTTTCTAACTGAGTTACTTGTTTTCGTGCACAAAGTATCTTAAGTATGCTTAATATTGACAATTTAAGGTTGTGTTCATAAATAGATGTCTCTTATTGTATCCATAGTTGTTTTGCAGACAAAAATCTTAAACTGTGCAACTACTTTGCTTTTTGTGTTTGTGTTTTCCATTGTGTGTAAAGAGAATTGAGTCTGAGCTGCATTCTTCCACCACAACCCCTTCTTCGATGCTAGAAGATGAAGGTATTGGCAATGGGAAAAGTAGGATTTATATAAGAATGCATGTACATGACATATCAACCTCACTTCTGTGATTAATTATGCAGTTAATCTCTGCAGATTAAATACTAAACACAAATGCAAAACAAAAGTCCTCTACTATTTCTGAAGAAACATGCCATTTAGAGTTGGGATTTTTGATGAGCCTATGAAGCAGGCTGCTGGGCTGGCCAAAGGGGTAGTAGGATATGCAGGCATGGTCTGCGAAGGGTGTTTATTGGAAGGGGACGGGTCACCCTCTTTGATAGAAAGCAGTGCAGGTGTTTGTTTTACTTAGTAATTCTTGTGCAGAATAGAATAGGAATGTCTGGCTTCCTCCTTTTTTTTTTTAATTTGACTGCATGATTTAAAAGCCCTAATTCTTCTTTCTGTTGACTGAATGAGGAAAGAAGGGGTGCTGAAATGCTGATTGTCAGAAACCACAGTCTAAAACTTGCAAGTTGCTATCCCACAGCTGCTGGCCTCATTTGCATGTACTAGTCTATGTTTCTGAAGTGAGAAGAATTGTAGGAGATCCAGCCCATGACACTAAGCAGGGAAAGTTCCCCATTTGCTCTGACTGGACATATATGTGCTCTCCTATCAAAGAAATAGAGGCTTGGCATATTGGAGTTGTTATGCTCTGAGAGATTTCAATCTAATTATAGCAGTAATTATTTCCACCAAGGAGCTTTGTATTTCCAGATTCCCAAGACTGAAGGCACCTTGCCCCAGGATATGACACCTTCTGGGAAGGGGAAAGTGCTTGGTTCGAATATTGGCTTGAAGTTAGGAAAAAAGGGTATATGAACCAGTCTGCAGTATTCCAGAAGCCAGGCACTCAGTCAAATTACCAGCTGTTGGATGAGCTATGGTTGTTGTCCATGTGTGTGGTCTTAGCCCATGGCAAATGAAAGGTAATGCAATTTAGCTGAACTCTATCATTGCTAAATTAAATTACCTCACATCAGCTGCAGGGGATGAGCATGCACATGGAGAGCTACCACAGCTCAGTTGATGTACAGCCTACTGTAACTCCAGTGTACCGTAACTTTACTGGGGCCTCCACTTGAGTAACCTGGTGACCAAGGAATAGGTAATAACCAGTTGCAAGGAGAAGGAAGATCTAGTTGTGCCTCCGATTAGAGAATATTGTCCCTAAATTTAATAACATATTTAGTTTGGGGAGTTCAGGCTGTTGAGTTTGGTGTTGATGAAAATAGAGAGCAATTATTGTACTTACCGTACCCACTTCAAAAATAAAAAAGTTTGCCTTTTCCAGCAGATGTTGACTCCCTTGCCAGTGGGAAGGTCCTCTTGCCTGTAACAGGCACTGGTGCCAAACACATTTTTGTTCTCTTGGGGATGTGTTTCCTGAGAGGGTCCTTTCATCTGCAGTGAACTCTGTGCTTTAAACAGGAGTCATTACCAGGATTTTTTCAAATATCTGAGAGAACTTTCTTTAAACTGAATTAAAATTGTCCCACTTGACAGCAGACCAAGCAGCAGTGAGTCTGTCCTCATCTTCATTTCCTTTGTCTCTAGGATCAGTACCTTGCCTAGGAATGCCAGGAGGTACGGAATGACCTGCTTTTGCCCATGGACAATTCAGCAAGCCTTGGCAGCCTGGAGTCATGCCTGATTTGGCTGCCACAATGGGGTTTGAAAGGGAATTGGTGTAAAATTATGTTGGAAAGGACATAGGATGGCACTTTGGCTCTCCTGCATTTGCAATAGGAAGAGCTATTAGCTCTTAGCTTTTGTAGTGAGCCTGTGTCAGTGCAACTTGGGGAGACTGAGAATTGCAGGAGGTGCCTTTGCTCTGGTGCGCAGTGGGAAAGCCTCGCCTGGGTCTGATCTGACCCCCAGAGGCTCAGCAGCTGGGGGTGGCAAGGTGGGCCATGCCAGCTTCAGAACCTCTAGGAGGAGAGGGGAACGAGGGTGTGCTCAGAGGAACTGTTTCATATTTTGTCCATATTTTACCTTGGCAGAGCAAACGTGAACATGGTGATGGGCAGTGCTTTCTGCAGTCCCAGTGGTTATCATCTGAGCTATTTGGTACTGGTGATGTGACCTGGCAGCACCGCCTGCAGCATTATGGGGTCAGTGTCATAGATGCTTCTATGTCCTTGTAATTTGGATACGCGTCCTGTTTTCTTCCAAGCCAGGGGTGAAATCTCCTGTTACTGGCTGCTAAAAGCTTTTAGGCTGGAAATTGTCCCATTCCCATAATCTCCCAGAAGTCATTCCAGCTTCGCTCACTCTTTTCCCCAGCTCCAGTCTTTCTCCTTTACTGGGATTTTCTGGAAACCAAGGTCAGAATGTATTTCTTAAACATACATGAGGTTTAGCATCTGTTGTTTGTGACACAGATCGTTGCATATGGCAGAATGCATGTGCAAGTTCATGCACAGCCAGCTTTCACTGCACAATGAAGATGTGGCTAAATGGGAATTAGGATTAATACTGGATTTAGGATTCTCATAGCTGGCTGGTAATAACCTAATCTCCTCAAAGGGTGCAGGCTGGCTGGCAGCATTCAGCTCAAGGCTGTTGTTTGCAAAACCTGAAAGAAATTGAATTTTGATACTAAGAGCTTTAATCAGAGCCTTTCAAGATAGTATATGCCCTTCCCATCCCTATCTCAAATGCAGCCTTTTAATTTCTTTAACGTATGACAGTCATCTAGGCTTCTAGGTCTGATGGGCGTTTGACAGTAATATTTTTCATTTCCTTTTGTAAGAGCTTAGGGATTCTGATTGGTTCTAGAAATGTATAAATTGCATTCTGAAAGTTGATATACAAAAGTCTCTGTATAGGCAGAGTGAGATATGTCCATGTAGGGCGGCAAGTGTTCAGAGTGTTAAATGTCCTTCAGGTAAGGAGGCTCAAGAGGCTACAGAAGTGTGGAGCTTCTTGGTGTGATGTGGTCAGTTCAGTCCAGCCTGGTTTGGTTGTTGCTGTGGTAGAGATGACCGGTGAGAAATGCGTTGGTGAGTCTGTGCAGGTCATAAAATGAATCACTGTTTGACATTGACCCATGTTGGAAGGCATGTTTTAAGATGAATAGTTCTTGCTTCTGCTTTTTACTGTGGCTGCAATGGAATTTTCTGTTCTCTACTGAAAGTTCTCTACTATTCTGGTCTCTACTGAAAGTCAGACATTTAGTTATCTAAATAACTTGTATCTTCAATTAAATTTTGATTAAGGTAGAGTTTATGCAGGCTTAGCCCTGCATTCTCAAACAGTACAGAGGTGTAAAGTTTACCTATGTATCTACTTTTGATTCCTTGCTTCCAGCCTTCTCTTGGATAGCAGTGTTGATTGTTTCTGGCCAAACTTCGAGAGTAAAATGCTTTTCTATCTGCATCACTGCTAGTGGTAGCCTGGCAAAGTGACATGCTTACTCTGTCTGCTTCTCCTTTGTTTTAAATCAACAGCCCATCCTGTGGATGGGTCTCCTTTGCAGAGTGTATCAAAGGTCTCTATAGTATGATGATCTATGCTGCTGTCAGTCAAAGTCTCTGTCTGAGCCACTGAAGCTGGAAGGAGCAGACACGCATCACCTAGATTTGAGTGGAAACCTTATCCAAATGCTGCTGATACAATTCAATATCCATGTTGCCAAAAAGACAATGACTCATTTGCAGAGGTGATGATGAAGTGCCTTTATCTAGACCTGAATACACTCTATCAATTTGTTTTTTCTTAAGCCTACTTATTCAGCCCTCACCTTGATGGATTTCTTTTGATTGTTTTTCTGCTGCTCTTATGTTGGTCTTACTTGCTAAGGTTGCCTTTCCTCTCACTGTCGCCTTGGGCAGAACCCGTTATCAAATAATCCTATTAATCCTCTTAGATAATCTTTAAAACACTTACTGTCAAGCCGGACATTTTTTCTGAGGTATGAATTTTCCTTGCATACCTTAAGTCACCTGGCTCTCAGGATGTGAAATTGAGAAACTCACTGAAGTTTTGTCTTCCCAAGGCGCAGGGCCCACATGGTGTCTCAATTAAGATTTGAAAGACAGTGACTTTATTTAATGTATTGTTGCAAATGTCTCTGTCCCGTTGTTCTCAGAGAATAAGGGAGCATCAGGAACATGAGGTCAATTGGAATTCAGATCTCTGCAGGGCCTCACAAGTCCCTTAAAGCACAAGTTCAATGAAGGCAGGTTAATGGGAAAGTTTCTGGTTTAGTTTGTGTTCTGTTTTTAAAAGCCATAAGCCAGGCAAGTCTTTGATCTTTCAGCTGCATTTCTTCTTCTCTTCCACAGAGATTAATGGTAAGGAAGAGTGGATATAGAGGGAACCCAGACGAGCCCAGCACCTATCAGCAAAGGTTAGTAGAGAGATGTGTGAAACGTACCAGCACAAGGAGGTTTGTTTTGGTCAGTGAAAAGTGTCAAATTTTCACTAAATCTAAGTGAACTGCAGGAGCCAAACAGCTTGGTTTAAGGTATGCAATTCATGGAAGTGCCTTGTGAGCATCTTAAAACTGTT
This sequence comes from Balearica regulorum gibbericeps, assembly GCF_011004875.1. Classification (NCBI taxonomy): domain Eukaryota; kingdom Metazoa; phylum Chordata; class Aves; order Gruiformes; family Gruidae; genus Balearica; species Balearica regulorum. The sequence continues at coordinate 45,452,969 of NC_046188.1, read as the reverse complement.
GCTTTTGTGGAGGGTTTGGTCTGTGACTTTTCTGGTGTTTGGTGGGAGGTGGGAAAGACTGCTTAAAACAACACTTAAAACAGCACGCTGGCTGAGACCTGGGGGGTGGGGGGTGAAGCTCAGTGATTTCTAAGCCTGTAAAAATTCAGGAGAGCGTGCAAGTAATGCTATTACTCACTGTTCTAGCCTCTAGCAAGCAGATAGGGAGCTATTAAACCCCTCTGAACAGAAATAGGGGTGAGAGGGATTATCTGTGTAACTTCAGCTTGCATCAGTTGTACAAATAACTTAGAGAAGAACAAGCACAGTGATAGTGTTTTAAAAAAGAAACAAACAACAACCAGAACAAAAGAAAAAAACAAACCAACAGCCACAAAACCTTCTCGCGCATCAGCAGGATGTGTCTACTCCAAACGTGAGCCTTAAGAGGATCCAGGTTCTCATGCTGGTTGGTTTGAACTGTGCAGCTATTGGTGGGGGAAGTGGCATGCTGACCTGGGCATTAGCCAGTAGGTGCAACCAGCCCCTTAGGTTAAGCACTCCTTCAAGTTGAGGAAATTTTGATGGCTGGTTTGGCCAAAGCCTTGGTGTTACAAAAAAGAAACTGTGCTGTGTCTCTGTTGTAACAGCTAATAGAGATGTACGGGTGTGAGTGAACTGCTGTCTTGCTGATAGTACCTTGGAGAGCCCAGAGTGATGGAAAATGTGTCTTATGAATGCTCGGTGGCAATTTCTTATTCTTTCTCCAACTGAGTCAGCTCTGTGCTCAGCAGTGAGACTGAAAGGGCCGACAGAGACTCTTCACCAGCACTTGCAGCTGTACCTCAAAGCCAACTCTGCTCAGAGCAGATCTGACTGACAATGCTGTGCTTTTCAAAGCATTTGTAGCCTTGCCTGCACAAGGCCAGCCAATGTCACCACAGCCAGTACAGCTCCACCAACACTTTTTCTTTCAAGATTTCCCAACTGTGGCCAGGAATGCACAGCCCCTGCGCTCTGCTGTGCCCTGGCCAGCTCCGTGTTTTGATGCAGATGAATGTGGTGGGATGATCTGTAAACATTGCTGTGCGTTCTGATGGTGAATGTATGCAAGCTGCTTGCACAGCGTTACTCATTCGTCCCCTGCCATGCCCCCGCAAGCTCAGCTGTTGCGTTATCACTCCTGATACGCGGGTGTGCGATCTGAGGCAGAGCCATCAGCCAGAACTGAAGGCAGGCAGGAGTCCCACGTGCATAGTCTGGGGGCAGCTTGGTTTCTTTTCTGATAAGCCTGTGCCTCTTGTGGCAGTACAGTGCACACTCCTTTTAAACCGTGATCATAATCCTCTTTGCAGCCGGCGCTGCTATCCCCACAGGAAGCATTAGCAATATCGCGAAGTGCCGAGACTTCATTGTTTTCCCCTAATCTGCAAAGGGAGCTGAGGAAAGACAGAGGAAACTTTAACCTATTCCGTGCCTCAGTGGTAAATAATTAGTTTTTTACCGAGTGGGAGAATGGGGAAAGCCTCTTAGTTAAGATAAAGAAAGCGCAAGGCTCACAGGCTTATCTTGCTCTGTGGAATTCAGGAAAGGACGTGTCCTTGAATTCGCCTGTCTGGCGTGCCCCGTTTTTGTGTTTGGGAGAAATGACTGTATTAGAGCTGCCCTAAATGATTGCTAGGTATAAGGCACCTCTTGTCAGGAAATGCTGTAGTTATGCTTTTGTTTAAGGGCCTTGAACAAAAGGCTCTTGGATGCTTAATAATGTGCAAATTTGGGTGGGTGGGATATGGAGAAGGTTAATAGGGCAGACTAACAGAGGAGGAGCTGAGCTTGGGAGAGGAGAGGAGGAACGCCAAGGACACGACAGCAAAGGGAAGTAAAACAGGAAAAACAGCCTCTTTTTGCCACGTTAACTTGTTAACTTTAACTTAGTCACCACTGACAATTTTGGGGTAAGTGTAAGCTGTGTCTGCTGAAATAACGGTGTTTCCGACCACGGCAGCGTGAGAGGCCACAGTGTGACTCCAAGGGGTGTTGGTGTGCAAGTCTGCATGTCGTTTAAGTGCCGTCTAGACCCCAACCCATCACAAGGGGGGACTTGCTGTGGGAGCACTTGTGGGTGGGAATTTACTTTGGGTCAATGCTTTGTGTTAGCAAAACTTCTCTTTGCAAGCTGCCTGCTGTAAAATCTTCCTTGTCATACTTGGTTCTGCAGCTGTGCTGAGCTTTCCCTGGGCACATCTGGGACTGAAGGTAGGGGGCTGCACCAGCCTGGCACGGGGGACACAAATCCGGCACAGTGAACGTTCTGCTTGCACGTGTGCCGTACCTGTGGAAGTCCTTTAATCCAAAACATGACAAGAGCAAAGGAACAAAACAAAAGCCTCTCAAAAATAGCATAAGATAAGGATCTGGAGAACTTGCTTTTTATTTTTCTCAAGAGTCCCTGGAGACTACTTCTTTTAAGGGAAGAAATGTAGCTTTCAAGGTTGAGCCTCTTTTTTTTTTTTTTTTTTTCTTTTCCTGTCTTGTTCTCCAGACTTCAAAGGCAGTCAGCTGAGAGCTTCTTAGGAATGTTACATCTGTTCAGAGTAAACATGGATTGGAAGGAAGGCACTTTTCCCTCTTCCAAGTGTCTGAAATTTGTACATGAATTTTCTTGAGAGTGAGGTAAACAAGACACAGCCTCAGTGGGGATGGATGGCATGCTGTGAAGGGTGGAAAGCCAGCAAGTGGGAGTAGTTTTCCACAGAAACATTTAGTTGAAACACAAGTTTTATTAATAGAAAACATTTTAATGTCTGTGCCTTTAAATAAAATTGATTCAGAAATTGAAACTGAACAAATGGACTGAGATGTGAACTCCTGATGCTTGCCTGCTCCTCCTCAAACTCTTAGCTTCTGCTAGCTTTGTACCTGCTGACACACAGTCTTTTCTTTTTATTAAATAGCTTGTCCTTTTGCTTTCAATCTTAATCTAAATGTATCAAACGGTGAAATCAAACAGTTTCGCTTCCTGACTCTTAATGCTTAACTACTGTTCCTTCACTGACTGATGCAAAGCCCGTTGGCAGTGGAGGGGCTTTGGATCAGGCACTCGACATGCCACAGAAAAATGGCTCCTGGGGGATATAGCAGGTGGGGTCGGGAATTGGACCTAGTTTAACTCCGCTCTGCCTATAATGGGTGGGAATATATTGCTGATTCTGATGAAAGCTTATGTGTGGCATTGCTGAAAGCCTTTGGAAATCCTCTCCACAGTTGGACTTACGGACGGGATCAGGTCTCAGACAGCCCTGTGCATAACTGCCTCTTTACATCTTGAAAGTGTAACTGAACTGCAAATGGTTTTCACACCAATTATTTCCCTCTTGGTTTTGAATAGAACCAGGAGGGGGGTTGTTTATCCCACTTCCCTGGTGCAGCTGAAACTCAGAGCAGCAAGCTTGTGCTGAAGCTGTTGTTTCCTCTGCACGTTTCCCATAAGGAGGCCAAGGAGTGTGAGATTTGTGATTCAGTGTGTGGCTTTGTCACATGCGTACCCAGGCTGAAGATGATAGAAATCTTAGTGCTGTCTCACTTCGGGTTGGGTAAGTATGTTTCGTTTGTTGCTTTTGTGGGTTTTCTTTTAAACTAGGCTTCTTAAATGAAGAGCAGCGGTATTTAAGCTTCTGAGTAAATAAGCAGAGAACCCTGGCTTCATCTTGACTAATCTGTTTAACCTTCATCAGCCCAAATATTTACTCTAGGCATTGAATATCCAAGCAGTGTAATTCTGATGCTAAAATTCGTGCACCGAGAATGCTGTAGATTGACTAATCCTGCAGAATTCCAAAAATCCCTGTCTGTATAAATAAACTTCCTATATAAAGGATTATAACTAAATAAATGCTGTGAATTCAAATCAGCAAAGCAAAAGTATAGCAGTTGGCCCTCTTCTTGTGCTGCTTACTTACATATTTTTATAAGGATATTCATCTAAGTCTAAATAGATGTGTAAAGAAAACTGCAAATATTGAAGCACGATGCTGTCGTATACTGCAGGAAGAAAGTTTACCTCTCTGCCTTTTTGCTAGCAACTTTTCTTTTATCAGTTTTCAAATTTCCATCAGTTCAATTTACCCAGGCTGTTGAAATTGCTGTTCTTTTTGGGTGTGGCATTTCTGGTGAATCTGTGTTTTATGGGTCTTTGTCCCCTTCCTGCAAGTGGGCAGTGTAAATAGTTCATGAAACTGCTGTATTGGAGACATAAAATTTGTAGCTTGGCTGCTGAAGACACATACACACATGTCCCTCCTGCTCCCCCAACACATACATTCACACATTCCCCCAGGTGCAGAGCAGAGCCTATAGCATTCAGATTTACCAGCAACGAAGTTGGCACCTTGAGAAGTCTGGTCTGTTGTGGTCATCGCAGGGAATACTGATACGCTTCCAGTGTGTAAACCTGTTGGTAAAGGTATGGTGTAAGCAACCTTGTGAGCAGTTTGGCTTCTGTTCTATTACTATATTAATTATCCTGTCTTTATGAGATTTATGTGCAGACTTACCTGGGATCCTTATCTCAGAAAAGTTCTGTTAATATCCCTTGATGTTTCCCTGTCTGTTATGGGAGATCGTTCCAGAGACATGAAGGCTGTAAACACCCAGGGGAGAGGAGTTAGTCTGGGTATTGTAAAGGGAATAACTAAAAAGAATGGGATCAAGGAATAACTAAAAAGAATGGGATCAAGTTAGAGAAGTAAAATCAAAACTGTTTGAGGAGGATGTCCCAACAGCATTGTTCATTAGGTTAATTGTTCATCAGGAAAGCTAATGTGTGCTCTGCCATCAGAATTTTGTGAGTTGACTGCAAAAGTGAAACAGCAGGAAGGACAGCAGGATGGAGTTGTTCCCTATCAGCAGGGAAGGGTCTCAGCCAATCTTACTGCTTTTTGCTTATAAGATTTGTAACAGTAGAAAACTAGAAGGAAGAAATTGCCCAGCTGCTGTCTTGTCGGGAAGATGTCTAGCCAGGAACCTGTGCTGTTCATGGCCACTTGGTCCTACCAGATAATTCTCCCCACTGGAAAGAGACCAGAAGGGGAAGAATTGCACCTCGCTTTACTTGCCAACATGCTCCGTAGGGAAATTCCTTCTCTGTCCCATGCTGCATTAGTCAGTCCTTTTAACACTCTATCTGAGGAAGAATCACTGCAGCTAGGCAGCTAATCTCATTTCTGTCCTCAGATAAGATTGTTATCAGAGTAATTGTCTGTTTGCTCCCCCTCCTGAGTCTAATCAGAGTGGATTGTGCCAGTACCTCCTGGGGCAGAGAAACTCGGATGTTGATTGTCCTCAAAAGAAAGAGAAAATCCTCAGTGTATATTTAACGTAAACTTCAGTTATGTTATATGTTCACAGGGAAAATCGGTTGGAAATAACTTGCTCAGACATGTCTTGCGCATTTCACAGTAATATATTTGTTCTGGTTTAAAACCTAAGTTCAGGCAGGCAAGTTCATGTAGTGCATGCTGTGGTGAGGCTTTCAAACAAGAGTGCCAGTGGAACTGGTACTTTCCCAAGCCCTGGGATAGAGCAAGTTCATGGCTGCAGAGAATGCATAATCTTAATGTTGGTGTTCCAGACAGCGAATAATTCTGAACAATTACTGCTCTTTCCCCTATTTCAAAGCAAATTACAGGCGTGGGTGGATTTTGCTGATGGGTATAAAGGAGGCTCAAAGATATTAATTTTTCATATATCCTTCAAGTTGGGACTAGAGCTTATATCTTGATGTGTTTACCTGAGGAAGTGTACTGTTTGGTCTCTTTCTAGCACTGAGCAAACCATAGGTAATGCAGCACTCCAGTGAGATACAGAAATGCTGTGTGCTCCCCCTGTTAACATGGATGAGAAAGCTGAGACACAGAGGTACCGTGAGCTGCCATGGGAGTTGCCAAAGCAGAGTTGCATAGATAAGGAGGTCTGTGCCAGAGCCATCATTGCTAGCGCTGCTCCTGATTCCTGGTCTGGGTTACCATCTCCAGCTCCAACAGCTGGCCCAGTATGAAAAACAAAACATGATCCTGCTCTTAGTGGTGCTGCTGCTGTAGAAATGTTGTCTGGCTCGATCAGAGCTGTATCCCTGGATAGCTTAATGAAGCTCTATAGCTTTCGAGTGTGATACCTAAAGCAAGCGTAAAGGGCAAGGGCATACCACTGCAGAGAGTGCTTATAGCTGCTGAACTTGTGTGCCTTGTATGTGAGAACCGCTGAGACTGTCTGATTCAATCAGGCTTAAAAGGTGTTGAATGAAGGAGGTTCTTTTAGGCACATGTAAAAGTCATCTTGGGGACCTTGAAACTGGTATAGCTACAGCTGTTTCCAGCCTAATGTGCTCTTGGTGTACTTAGTGTGGATATTCTCTAAAACTTTTATTGCATAGTTTGCTGCTTCCTGCTTCATTAGACTTCAAATCACTAATTGCAGTGGTAGCTTCATGGCTTAGTGTCCCTTTTAGAAGGAACCATAACCACTTTACAGTTGCTGGGTGACTTAACTGATGTTGCTCTACTTCTTACAAGGAGAGAAACAGAACTGCAGAAAGAGGGGAAGAGAAATATAAAGAGGTATAAATGCTATTTTCACCCTTGACTGTACTGCACTGAAGAGGTGCCAGAGATAGTGTCTGGAAAAGCGCTTCTGGAACTGGGAGTAATACAACTACATCAGTGCGACTAGTAAACAGAGCCTTAAATAGGTAGGATGCAGTGTCCACAGTGCTGCTGGAACTTGAGCTTGCATCTCCACACAGTGCTGTGATACCACCTTACTCAGACCTAGCTGTGGTGTGTTTGATTTGGCCCTGCTGCACGTGCCGCAGATGTGAGTGTCCAGCAGTACAGCTTGTGGTGCTGAAGGTGCCTTTGTATGATTTGTGGCCTCATGCACAGGAATTTTTTATTTATTTTTTCTTTTTACCCCTTCTCCATTGCATGTGTGGCTTCATGTGTTTTTTGTTGGGGTTATGTTTTGGTTTTTCACTTGAAGTGTATTCTGGCAGCCTCTGGCCCTTTAATGGGTTCTCCTGCTATCAGGCACCACAGCTATACATACGTTAAATTGCTTTGTTATCTGAATTACAGTATGGTGTTCACTTTCTTTGCAAGTAAGTGATTCATATTCCAGAATCTTGTCTCCAGCTGTTCTTTTTCAGTAATGGTACTGAGGACAGTGTTATAATTTACTTTACTACTTCTGCTGGTGTAGCACTTCGGAGCCATCCCTGATTGGATGCATCACTCCCCATGTTGCAGTGTTGATGGTGAAGTTGTACATTAAGGAGCTATGGGCTGATTTACGAAAAGCGTGCTTTTGGAGGCTGGGAGCAGATTTTTCTGGAGGGGCTAATGAGCTGTAATCCCTGCCTGCTCCCCTTGTCCAGCATTAGCCCTATGCAGTGCCTGCAGCACGCAATGCAACCACGTGTTTGTTCTCTTACCTCATTCAGGTTATGGCTGCATCTGCCCTGTTTAATGCTGCTCTCCAGTCTGTCACCCATGGCACTGCTTATTCAGGGCATAATAACTATTTTGAAGCCATAACTTAGATATCTGTCTCATAGTCCGTTCATGCTGTACTTTGGACTGACCAACCAGCTTGCAGAGTGGTGAGTCACAGTTACTCCTTAGCAAAATTACCAGGTAGGTCTTTGAATCCTTAAAAGTAGCTGTCCTGGTCTAATCTGAGTGTTCACTGGTGAGGGGGATCTACCTTGAAAATTTATGAAAGTACATCATTAAACCAAACACTAGCAAAGTAAGTGTAGCATGAACATACCTCAAGTTAGTATTACTCCTTCTGCCCGCTGCCATAAAAAGCTTTTCTAGACTCTATTAGCAAGTGAACAGAAGGGATGTCACAGAGCTGTCAGGCCCAGACTGTCAGCCTGGTCTCGCCACGCTCAGGAGTACGTGACACAACCAAGGCGTTCCTGCATCAGAGTTGATCTAAGGACAGGTCTCTCTCTCCCTTGCTGCCTCTGACTGCAATGCCTTCTTTCAGTAGCAGTTGGAGATGCTGGAATAATTGAGTATTCTCCATAAATTAGTTCTACTTAGCCATAAGAATGGCCATGTATAGTGCAAACAGAGGTAACTAGTCTAGCTAAATAATAGTTTTAATAGGGACTATAGAGAGAGGTTTATAGTTGAGGCCAACAACTAATCCATGTGGGAAGTATAGTGTCAAATAGCAGAAAATAAGAATAAGAAGAAATATTTTACTTGTAACCTCTTAGGCATGTTGCAAGGAGATTTGCCTCAATTTTGTGGGTCTTCAGTTATCTATGGTAATGATCTTTTTTTTTAATCCACAGAGGTTCTGTGCAAACTATGGACAAACTTTACATATACACAACATTTCAGTTAAGATGGCTCTAGCTTGGAACTTGGTAGAAGATATCTGACTGACTTCAGTGAGAGCTGAGCAAGGCTTTAGCCTGCTTTTGAAAGAAAACTTAAACAGAAATGATTTCGTGTAGGTGGGCACTTGGGTCCTGCAAGACACTTCCATTACAGAAGTTGCCTCTTACCTATAAGGCATAAAATTCAGGAGAAAGGAAATAATTTTTAAGCTAACTGCAAGGAGGCATGAACAGCACATGGGAAAGCACAGGGAATAGTAAACTTGTCAGGTGATCTGGGGAGTCAGGATCTGTTTGAAGTGAAACCAAATATGATCAGTGTGAACTTTCTGGTTATGACATGTCATGGCCTTTCTAGGGTAGAGGGCTTGTTTCTAGCCTTGCTGTCTATTAAGCACATCATTTTATGTATATTTAAGACTGGATTGTGTCTTTGGATGTTTCTCAGGTGGCAGATCCCAAAGAATCCTCCTTTCTTCTGTTGAATACTAGGAAGGGGCCCAGTTTCTCTTGTTTCTCAGTTTCTCCAGTTTCCCAGTTTCTCCAGACTTATTTCTCTTCCATTGCTTCCAGTGGTTCAGATCTATCACTAGTATCACACTGGTAGTGAATCACAGGAATAGCAGTATTTTAAGCACTATAGTTCACAACTTGTTCATAGTGAAAGGCCTGTCCACTTGCACTCTATTCCAAGAGACTTGTGGTAGAAAAAGTCTAGACAGAGGCCTGTCCTCCTACCTATATCCTTTTGCAAGTATGAGCATGATGACTACCATTATAGTTAGTACCCGGGTCTCCATGGGTTAAAACGCAAATCTAAATGTCTCAAGTTAAGCCCTGGCTAGGGCTGGGACAGTCCCCGCAGATGGTCCCAAACTGCTGAAAGTGCTCTCACGTCACCGGGGATGTCACAGGAGATGGGGAGCAGCCCTGTATCATGGGTTAGAGAATGCTACTGCTGCTGCAGCTACGTACCTTCCCGGAGATAGTAGTGCCAGATAAATGTGGCTGTGGCTCCCAAAAGCATTCAGCCTTGCCTTGCACACAGCTTCTAGGAGAATTCTTTGGTGGGGAGAAGATTGATGCTCTCCTAGCCCTGTGAATTAGACATGCTGGACTAGAAGTTCCCTGAGAACCTTTCAGTAAGGACCCTGGTCAGTAGATCATTCCTCTATTTTTGTGGTCTGTCTTTAGCTCTTACTGCCTTTGAGATTTGTACCTGAACAAGGACTTTGGTTGCCCTGTTCAATAATAAAAATTGAAAGCTAGTTTCCTGATGGCTTTTTGCTTCATATTTGCTGCCGCTTGCCATCATTAACAGCAGTAAAGTGGCATGGGGTGAAAATCAGCACTAATTTGGGAGCTTGATTGCCTGTGTAATAAGCTTCTCTCTTATTCTTTGGCAGGAGCAACAGCTAATATAAATTTTTTGCTGTCACTTCTGCATGGGCCATGTACCAGCGTTGAAGTTAATCCCTCAAAATTATGTTCCATTATAAATCTCTCTTCACAGATGAAGTGGATGCAATTAGGCAGAGAGGTCCAGAACCATTAAAAAAAAAAAGCAAAAAAAAAAAGCTCTGAAGGACAAAAGCAGTCTGCCTGTGCATCACAAAGTGCTGTAGCACCTTGCCAGTCACCTCCAGAAAAGAGAAGCTCCTTGGCCACAGTGTTCTTGGGGCTTGTTTGGCAGTGACAGTATGTTCTGAGTTGACCAAGTTGAAGTTCCACCTTTTTGTAAGTACAAGGTGTAGGATCTTAGGAGTAATTTGAAGCTATTTGTGTCAATTGTCCCTCACTTCTCTTCTTCCAAGTACACACAGAATATTTAATGTAGTTATTCCTGTCTGAGCCCTGGGAAATCAGAAAAGATCATCAAGACCCTGGTAATAGGCTGACAAAATCCCCAGCATATTTAATTAGAGATTATTCTTTTGATGTTTGGGTTGATTTTGATGCTTGTTTTTTATCAGGTTACTCTTGGGTAACCTTCTGTATATTGAACAACTTCCCTGCTTTCATGAATGTCAAAGACCCTCAAGGCTTAAATGTACTAGTGTGGTTAAATTATTTTGATTTTTGAAGTTTAGTATTAAATTCCTTTTGGCTAGGGAAAATGGAAATGTTGCCTCTGCTGTAACATTCTGAGTATTGTGGGCAGGGGTGTACAATGACTGACTTTCTACACCCAATTTAGTAACCCAGCTTAAAACTGGTGCCTGCTGAAAGTTCATTCTTGCCTCTTTCTAGAAGGGGATGATAGTAAGTGACTTAGTTCCTGGGGGTGGGGTTTTTTGTCGAGTCTACATTGAGAGTGGCATGGGCTATGCAGAGAAGTGAAAAGTTTGTTCCAACCCAATGAACACTAGGGAGATTCTCCTAGTAAAAGTCCCATTAAAGAGATGATGTACGTGGCTGCACATACTGAGTTTTATCTACCTGTTTCTGAGCGTAAAGCTTTAGAGACATCAGAAATCCATTCTAAAGTCATCATTCAATTAAACTTTACTTGGGTCAGACTTTTTTCATCAAAGATGGTGACAACATTTTGCTTCATTTTCTGTTCACTGTCTGCAAACATTCTGAAAAGTTTTACTTTCAGAAATATTTAGTATTCAGTATTTCAGTTTGAATTTGATAGCATTAATTTAAGAAAACCTGCAAAAATTTCACATTAAATGTCTTATTGCTTATATGGCAGTCAGACATGAGTTACAGTCACAAGGACATGGGGTGAACGTGAGAAGCTCCGTCCAGTTTTTATCTGGAAGTACTACTATTCTGCACATCAATCAATTGTTGCCTTGTTAAATTCAGCTGTCCTAATGGTAAATGGCTACCTGGCATGCTATCAGCTCTACTCTATCCTCTTCCATCATGAGATGATACGCGTGTTCTTCTCTACCTTACGCAACCTTCAGTGGGCTTGGGTCTCCTTCAGGCTGCTGTGTTCTCTGAACTGTGCAGGCAATCAACTCTTATTGCTGGTAGACTCAATATATCTGATTCTTCTTAAGAATTCAGTGGCTGCTGACTCCAAAGAAGCTTCCTAGATTCCTCTTGCAGTGTTTTGCCAAGTACCAGGGGAAACTTACAGCACTTGATTACAGGCTGCATGTCCTGTTCTTCTCCAGTTTTCCTATGTGTTTTCTCAAAGTGTATTCTCCAAGCATGCTAAAATGTCTAAGGAAGGGGTTAAAGTGTTTTGTATTTTAGAGCAAAACAGGGCTGAGGTCACCACCCAGTTCTTACTATTGTCAATAATGATGTATTGCATCATTCGTGAGCTACATGTGAGAACAGTGCAGGGAAACAAACTAACTGAGCTTTTTGTAGATGATAGAATCTCCAACTGTGGCACTGAACCACAGAGTAAAATGCAGACTAACAATGCACTGACGTCAGGCCATCTTGATGTGACTTTTTGTCCATGAATACAAATATTGGAATAAATCACTAACTGGGTTTTAACAATCATGGTGCTTTTGGCCTGGTTTCTGACCTTGGAGATAGACAAAGAATGCAACATAGCACCTTGTTTTCAAATGTGTGACCAACCAGCAAATGGGGTCCTACCTGTGCTGGAGTCTACTGAGGTAGAAGTCTTGACAAGCTCCAAAACAATGAATTATAGTTGATAGCTGATGCTGGAATATGGGCCACGTTAACCACAGGAATGGTTTCCTCCTCCTGCTGTACCACAACAACTTTAGGCAGCTGTTTAGGGTGGCAGAGAGAATTCAGCTGCTTTGCACACCAGACGGCTTGAGTAGTGAATAGCTATCGTACACAGAATCCATCGTCTCTCATGAGGGATGTGACTGTGAAGTAGCTGACTTCTGAAAACAAGCTTTCTGCAGATACTTTTTCCCACCCAACAACAAAGGTCTTGTTTGGGAATGCTTTTTGGCTGCAGTCCTCGTGACCCCCCTGGGAAATGCACTGTGCATTTGACTTGCACTCACCAAAGGAAAAAGCGAAAGTAACACAGCTGTAGTGATTTACTACGAAGTTTTAAGGCTAATTGCCTCGTATGTTTAATTAATAACTGACACATTCTGTCCCTCAAAGAGCTTGGAGATCTTCCATCTGGACCCCTAGTGATTACAGCCTGGAAGCCATCCCTGTAATTAAGGAGCAGGCTATAGGAGGCCTGTTCCCATTATGGGCAATTATTGTGCTTGCTACTTTTTCCCTCCTTTCTTAGAAAGGACTGAGAAAATAGGGCTTAAAGACTAATCTGACATAAAACCCTGACTAAAGAGGTGCTTTGTGCTACCCCACCTAGAGTGATGGGGTTATGTTTTGGTGCCAGCACTCTTTCTTTCAACAGGCTGTCAGGAGGCAGGTTCTCCAAACAGCAAAATGTGTCTTACACCAAATTGAAGTAATTGTTGGTCAATATTAATTGCCAATGCAGGAAGCGGATTTTTGCAAAGAACTGGGCATTTCTACTGTTACTTCTCTATCTCTCTCTCAACTTCAGACTTTCACTAGGTTTGACAGCTGCTCATCTGCGAAGACTCTGGCTGGCTCAGAAGCTCTCAGAGCAGAGGATGCTGTGTCTTTAAGCCTTCGATACAGTGCTGAAATGTTATGACAGAGCATCTCACAGGGGGATGCGGTTTCCATGGCAACCCCACACTGTAAGATAAGCAAACTGGATTTTTTTTTTTTTCTGAGAGGTTCAAGAGCAAGGAAGGAATGAGGCGATCTGTCAGCGGGCGAGACTTGAAAAGAGGAAACCATGTCCATTAATCCTGCAGCCCTGGCTGCTTTGTGTTTTAATTAGTGAATGTTATTATGGCAGAGAGCACGGGTGCCTCACCCTGTTGTGGGTTTTTGAGGGCTTTTTTGTTTGTTTCTCTTTTTATATCTCCAATTAAAAAAAAGGGGGGGGGGAGGGGGAGAAGCTTTACTAGGGCATTAAATGAAGGTCTGAAAATAAAGAACCTCAGGATCTTGGTTCCAGAGCTTGTATTCCAAGCCAGGGATGGGAAGTGTAGCTTGTCTGGTGGGAATGAATCTGCCATTCTCAAATTGAGAGTACATCTTAAATTTATTTTGTCTGTCTTGCCACTGATGTTTAGCAAAAATGGAAATCCCCCATACCCTCACGTCCTACATATGTACCCATGGCAATGTGAAAAGTAAAGCAGGGGAGTTGTGACTTATTTTTGTCCTCCTCAGCCTGCCCAGAGGCATTATGTGTTACAGAGCTATTCTGCTTTCCCCTGCCATTGTTTTGGGGTAGTTGACACCTTTGGGATCAGTAATTACCCTTAGGTGAGAAATCCTCCACTACCCAAATGCCACCGCTCGTGAGAATGCAGGGCACTGTGCATGCTAAGAGAGTCAACAAGTAACAACAAGGAGGAGGAATGCTTCAGCCTGTAGTGGGAAGGCAAGCTCCCACCCAAGCTGAGATGGCATCTTAGTAATCAGAGAATCTCTTGGTAGCAGCTAGTGCACCAGCTGGGTAGGAAACTGTGCTGGTCTTGTAAATGTGCTGTGTGTAGGAGTTTATTATGGAAAATATTTTGACAACCTTTATTATTTTCAAATGCTTCTATGTGTCACTAGAAAATCAGAGTTAAAGTAAATGTTATCCCAACAGCAGTCTTGTCTGCATAGTTTTCATGTCCATCCTTTATGGAGTTCTGCCTGCTCCTTTGCAGGGAATTAAAGCCCACTGTAAATCTTCATGTGGAATGAAAAGGAAATTATTGTAAGCCTTTGAGAAAGGAATATACCACAGGTATTCTTCAGTACTTTCATAAAAGCAGCAGTATCTCAGCCTATTTTTCAGGGGCTGGTGCTTACACGGAATTCTCATAAATGTAGTTCCTCCTACATTCCTGCTAATGTCTTCTTCAATGCCCTTCCACCATGATTTGTGTCTTTTGGGTGGTTTTTTGGGGGTTTGTTTTTGGTTTTGGTTTTTTTCCCCCTCCCAATTAGGGGGCAGAGTTGAAATTCAATAGTGGGCCTGTGATCCTTTGCTAGTTTGAATTTTTTCCATAGTGCATGGGATGGAGAACAAACTTTCTGTTCCTGTACTAGGTATGAGGGTTTTTTAAGGGGGAAGGGAGATATCTCTGTCCATTTCACCCTCTAGCCTCTTACCGCTCAAATACTACATTTGTTTGGTCTTATCTTTTTGTTTGCTCATGCCCTGCTCTACCATTAGCTTTTCTGGGGATTTCACAATTCATGAGCCCAGCAGATAGCACGGAGTTACTATTCTTTATCAGGTACATAGAAAGGTTTGGCGATTTTCCTTTTCTTTGCAGTTTTTGCCCCAGTTCTCTCCTGTTTCTCTCCTCTTCTGCCCAGGACAAAGCAGATGCCACTATACTGCATAAACCAGGAGATAAATTTCATAATTAAATACTGATATTCTGTGAAGAGCATTTTTAATCATCACTTGAGTGTCTTACAAATAGAAGAGCATCAGCAGAAGGGTTTGAAAGTCAGCAGCATCAGCTGGAGCAAGGCACTGCTTATAGTCAAGAAGTTTGGGGCCTGCACTCTCTCTGTAGAAGTCGTGCTTTCACATTCCTTTACTACCAGTGATTCTGGTATCTTGGAAAAATAAGATCGACCAAGGAGTAAATGATGGAAGACATCACTGGTAACACATGTACCTGCATGTGGGAGCTCTTCCATCAGGTTCAGTTTGGATAGCCTCCATCGTTTTCCACCCTCCTTTGCCCACCCTGGTTTTCAGTTTAGCCATGCAACACACAGTGGGATTTGCAAGCTCAGAGAGGTGACTTACGCAAATAACTCAGGAAATCTGTGGTAAATCAGGGCTTGAAACAAGGTGTCTCACAGGATCCATTCTTTCCCACAAACCATTGGACTCTTCCTCTGTGCTACCATTGTGTACTAATGCAGATCAGTGAGAACAAATATTGCAGGAAAGGGAAACCCTCCGGTGTTGAGGTATTGCATGGTACTGCAAATTGATTTTTGCAGAGCTGAGATCTCTCCCTTTCTGTTTGAGGTTGCTGTAGTTAGAATTTCTTTCAAATGAGCCCAAGCTCTTGAAGAAGAGTTCAGCCAAACAAGTTGCAGATTGAAGACAGCCATACAGCCTCAGAACCACTGTTCTGGTTTTGAGTACTTCCTCTTGAAAATAGTGTTTTCCTATGGGTGCAATCCATGTAGCAGGAAAAGCTGTTAGCAAAGTTTGAAGTCAGGGGCCAAACAAATGTTATACCTTATGCGGGAGTTCAGGGCTAGGACAGAGTGGTATATAACTCCTTGTTGAGTAAGCCATCAAATGCTGTAATTGACAATAAGCAGGGTCACAGGCAGCTTAGTTTCTTTGGAAACTGTTCTCTTTATTCCTTCTTCTGGCTGTATGGATGAATTCAGCACTTTCGTGGAGATCAGCTCTATTTAATGTTTTGAGTTAAGCTGCCTCCATGCCCAAAGATTATTTTTGCCTGTATTCATAAAGAAACTGCTTTTGACAGCTTAGATCAATTGTACTTTACTGTCAGCCAGCGCTAGCTGGAAACATGGCACGGTTTGGGATCCTGGTGGCTGGGGCAGAGCAGGCCAGCAAAGCTTTTGCTGTGCATCGCCCCCCGAGCAGAACCCGCTGCTGCCTGCCTCTGCCCTAGCAGGAGAGTTCTTCACATATCTGCTTCCTAATGTGGATTTCTCCATTCATGCCATTCTGGGGTCTTCATAATTTGCCTCAGACTGAGTGTTGTTAAACCCTTGCACATTGCTTCGGTTTGTTGTCCCTCCAGGTACTGCCAGTGCTGAATCCTTGCCGAGCAAAGTTAGTCCACCTGCTTCTCGGCTCTAAGCATCTAGTCACCCAAGCCCAGCAGAGCTTTATTTAAAGAACAGAATAATTGTGGTGCCACACTGATTCACAGGAAGTGCGAGCAGCGTTCACGTGACAGGGTGAATTAGGGAATGGAGAAGAGCCTAGGAGTAGCTGCATGCCTCATTTCGCCTGTTTTTCATAGGAGGGAGTGTTTAGTCTTTCAGCAAGCAGGAAGACTCTCCTGTGTCTGCCCTGCCCTTTTTGGTTAAAGTTGGTGCCCCTGAGTTTAGGGTGAAAAGGAGCAGCTGGAGAGTATTAGGCTCTGCTCCAATTATGATTTCCAGAGGGCCAGTACTCCACAGCTAAAGCTAGATGTTTTAACTGATTACTTGCTGACTCATCACTTCATGGTTTCTTTCCCACACCATTTTTAAACCCCACCCCTCTTCCTGGAGATAATGAATTACTTGTGCATCTGAGTAGTTTATTCTCAGATAATTCTTTTAGCCATTGCTGTTTCACACATCTTTTCCCAGTCTATCATCTGTTGTGCCCAGCACCCACATGGAAGGTGAATTTCTGGCCATGAAGCTGTTGAAATACAGACTTCTAAATCAACTAATGTCATCAATCCAAAATTCTCCTTCCCTCACCTGCTTGCCAGCCAAACTTCCTTAAACAAACCCTTTAGGAACAAATGCAGGTCATTAGGTTCTTAAGCTCTCCTTCCCTTGTGTTGGTGATACTGAGTTGAGTCTGTGTGCTAAGTAGTGTAGTGCTTACTTGGGGTCTATCAATCACAGCTGATTTGGAAGATTTTTGCTTGCTACTACAGTTGCATGCTAACTTAGCCTGGAAGTCATTTAGACTTACAAACACAGAGCAGTGCTGCTACTAATAAAGAGCTGCCTCTGGGAGGCTCGTTAGCGATGCAGCCAGTAGGCACTACCCTGGTTACACAGAGACCAAGCGTTTGAGGCTTGGTTGCACCCTGCAGAGTCCATCATGGACTCTGGGCAACCAGATGCCTCTGAGAGCTCTAGCTCTCTCTGTAGCATCTAGACTTTCTCTGGCTCATAAAAGCATTGCAAGGAGAAAATACACATAAGAGACCATGATCCGTAGTTGTAAGGGAGTGCACAATCTTGAAGCAAAATTCTCTTTCATTTATCTTTGTACTTATTTTGCTGGTTCAGCACAGACCATGCTGGTGTATCCTGTTTACATTCAGCTCTTAGACATCCAGTGTAATTCAAGAACATTGTAACTGTGAATGCTTGCAATAAAAAATATTTTCATACTCTTTTCCACAAAATAACCTTGGGTGTGGAGTTTGCCAGTTTGCAGTAACTGCAAGGCTTTTTCTAGTGTACAGAAATTTTTTTGGGAAAAAAATAAAAGGCTGGGAGCTGTATTTATGTTCTACAAGTCCTATTAATCAAAAAGCATTAATTTCTTTTAAACCTTTCCAAGCAATTTCCCCCAAAACTTCCCTGTCCAAAATTGTTTCTTAAAACATTCCTAAAGCTTTTCAACAAAATATTAAAGAAATATTCTGGTGCTATGACAAGCCAGGACCACAAGTTAAATTAGATGGAAAAAAACAGGTTGATCTGTTTTGTGACATAAATGAAAGACATTTTGGAAAAAACAGAAAGAGGAGTCAGTATTCTTTCTGGATAAGGCCTCAGCGTGAAAACATGAACGGCAAATGAGTTTATTATTGAAGCCACATACATCAAAGCCAAGTTGACTGAGAAACAATCTGGCCTAACCTACGGTTGTTGTCTTTGCTATTATTAAATGTCATGTGGTGGTGTGCAGCTAGGAGACCGAGATATTTTTCCCATTGAGAGTTTTATAAATCTGATGAAAATGGCCTTGGCTTCACAAACCCCCTTGATCTTTGCGTTAAGCCTGTGTAACATAAGTGAGCCACAGACCTCGGGCTGGCCTCTGGCTGGTGTGACTTTCACTCTTACAGAGCAAGGGTGCAGATTCACAGAAAGTGGGGAGACACCAGCTTGAGCAGAAAATGACCTTGAGGTCTTTGGCTTGTAGGTTAGAGGAAAAAGGAATGGAGCATTTCTCTAAGACAAATATTTTCTTTTGACTGTTCCAGTTGATGTTATTTGTAGGGGGAAAAGGCTTTCTTCAGAAAGAGTGGAGACCAAGCGTATGTCTCCATTGTCTTCTAACTTGCATAAGACCATGAAAGTCTTTGAGGAAAGCTAATTTTCTGAAATAGAAAAAAAATTCATTTTGGGAACTGATTTTGATTTCCCCACTGCTACGACCGGGCTAGAGCCAGGACAAAGTTTTTAAATTTAGAAAAATTCAGAGACCTTTTCCCAAGATCTGTTCAACTTGAGTTTCTGTTTCTTTCTGAGGAAGGGAGCCTGCCCAGTTTCATGCACGTTCATTGATTACAACTCTGTAGGGCTCAGCTCTTCCCAGACCTCTAAAATCATTGTAAGTAATTGGGTTAAAGTCATCATTTATCATACTTAGTTCACCTAGATCTAATCGTTCTTTCCAGAATTGTTTGCTGAATTGCTTGGCATGTCTAACCTTATCGGTCCCGTTAACTTCTTATCCCCATTTGACAAATCTGATCTCTGTCTTTCTGCAAGGAGAGAGACAGGCATCCTTAGAGGTTTCAGTTACTTGCTGCGCAGCTAGCCAAGAGGTGTCCAGAAACTTTTAGAAGGATGCTTGCAGCTGCTAGAGAAGATTTGAAATGGTTTCAGGTTTAATGGGCATGGAAAGTAGGCTTTCTTGTCAGGATGGTTGGCTTGTTTACTTGGTTTTATCTGTTGTAAGTACTTGAATTTCGCTGTTTTAAAAACAGAATTAGAAAGTCTGCTAAAGTTAACAGATGTCAGCAGTCAGAGATTGCTACAACACGCCTAGGGCAAAGGGTATATATGGTGTTTTGTGCCTTTTGCAACCCACGCCATGGTGCCTTGCTTGAGACACTTTCCTGTAAGCTTATAAAAATCACTCTTGGCTCTAGTTATTTTCAGAGAGTATGACTGAACCACTTTACAGGAAAACACAGTGTGGTGGCTGAGTTGCACCCTGGGGAACCTGATTTTTCCCTCCCTCATAAACCAGGAGTGACGCCACCAAAGCAAATGAAGTCACAGGGTTGTGAAACTGAAGTCAGCAAGCAGAAAACCCAGCCTATATTCTGTATCATATGCTCATTTAAGGCTATCTTTACTATGAGAAGCTTTCATGAAAAGGAGGGTGGGGGGGAGATAGTTTATCTGGCCCTGCGTATCCCTTCTTTTGGGGATTTCAGGGAGTTTGCAGAAGAAAAGCTAATGTCTGCCACAACTGGGAGAAGTTGGATTCTCCCCCTCCCCTGTGCATTTGCATGCATAATTTTACATAATTCATATTCTGATGCACAATGCTGTCATTTGCCACTCTGACTTCCAGTGTGCTCGTCACAGTTGGGTGAGTCGGAGGATTTTTTGTTACCCTCGGGTGGAAAAAAGGCTCATCCTCTGCGCACTCTTGGTGCAGGGACCTTCAAAGAGTATATTCCCTTGTGTCAGACGTGATGGTCAATAAACGATTAATCTGCCACACTGGCAGTTGAGGCTTTAACTTTTTGCGTGCTTCAGCCTGTTCAGAAAGGCAAGGGCTTATTTTATTTATTTATTTCATTTTCCAAAGGGAAGTTTGCTCAGATGTGAACATTTCCCCCGAGATCACTTGTTCACAATGGGGCTCTACGTCAGAGCTGGGGCTTGAGGCCCAGGGAGGGAGCCCAGCCAGGCCGCTTGGCCCTCCCCTCCCTCTAGCTCTCCGTGCAGTACTTGGCAGTCCGGTGACACTCTGTGCGTTCATGTACCCAAATGTAAACCTTAAATCACAATTTGAATGTAAATGTCACAATTTAGACCTTATCTTTAAGGCCTCTAGGCCTTAAATTTAACTCTGTGCTGGGTTGATGACTCTGCTGATGACTGCCTCTGACTCACAGGGCAGCTGGGCTCAGGCAGAGCCAGAAGCGTTTCCTCTGCCGAGGTATGCAAGGAGCGGAGGCCCAGAAGTCTCTTCTTTTGCTGCCTCGAGGAGGGCAGAAATAGGGAATCCAGTGCGTACCTGCAGCTGAGCTATGTCTCCTTTTACCTTTTTAAATTGACAGGTTCTGCTGTTGGAGGCCACACGGGCAGTCGTGTTGATAGGGCTGCCCGCTACAGCCAGCTGCCCAGAGGGTCTGAAGGGCAGACTCCTCTTCCAGAAGATGCTGATGGGGGTAGCAGCCACCTCTCCCCTGTCTCCCCAATGTGCCTGACAGCACCCACGACGCTTGTGCTTGGAGGAGAGGCAGCAAACCCAGCTCAGTTCAGCTGAGGGCAGCTAGGATGAAGTGGCATGAAACTTCAGGCACTCTTTCAAACCCAGCAGCAATGTATGGGACGAAAGGGATGAGAGAAAGGAGGAACTGCACATTGAGTAAATCCAGTGTTTTGCAGGAGAGTCAAAGCTCTGGACTTTCCAGTGGACTTCGTTCAGACCTGTGTCTCTCCCTTTTCTTTGATCTGGGCTCTCCTTCATACTGGATATCTGAACAAAGACCAAGCAGTGATAGAAATCTACTGGCATTGCAGGATGCTCTCCTTTTAGTTGCCCTGCTATCCCTTTCTGCTCTCTTCTCAATGAAATAAAGGCATTAGATGTCATGCCTTAGAAACCGAGGAATTAAAATATGCAGTGTTTGCAACCATGTTGATTTAGCATAGTTGTTAGCTACACCTGAATGATTCCCAGAGGATGGGAAAAAGAGCTGTAGAAAGAGACTTTGTGTTCAGGGGCAACAGGAGGTTGTTTGAATTCTTCCAGCACCAGTATTGATGGATGTTTGTAGCTGTGGCAAAGGGCTGATCTGACTGCTAGACCCAGGAAGGCTTTGTTGAAAACTGTAGCACTGTAGTTAGGTGCTGTGGCTGCCTATATGGATGGATGTCTGCTTCCTCTAGCTACCTTCAGTGGGAATTGAGGCAAGTTTCTTTCCAGTAATACTTAGAGCACTTCCCTGGGGGTAGATGATTCCCACCCCCCCACCTCCCCCCACTTTCATTCTGGTGTGTGGTGGGAGTGGCACATGATTAGAGATCTAACAGCTTGGAAAAAAAAAATAGGTCCATTCATTCCTATCTATCTACTGTATCAGACGAAGGCTTTAGCTTATCCTCAGCTGTGGCCAAGAAGTGTAAAGTTGGCCTCTGCAGGATGGCTTGGCACTAGCGTGGTCAGCAAAGTGAAGCAAGTTGCTGCAATTGCAAGCTACCATACAGGACTGACCTAGCAGGTGGGTCTCAATCAGATATGAGGCTGCTATATTGCATGACACAGGCTGGACATATAAAAGTTACTACCCTGTCTATGTCAGTGCAAAGTTTCTTTATGTTTACCTGATCCTATACTAGAAAATTAAGATACATTTGCAACTAGAACCCCCAAATTTGGAGTGCTTGGTGGCAGCCCTGCAGAAGGGTTACTATCTCTACTTTGGGGGCAATCACATTCAAAACAGCGCCTCCTTACCAAGGGAGAATCAGAATACTTCAAGCTCCCCTGGTTCCTCGTAAGATGTGCTCTGTTAGTTCCAAATAGTCTTTGAACACTATCTTCTTCAAAGCTGCTTTTCAAGTAGAGTGATTTGAAAACTAGAAGAGATTACCATGGAATGGGGTTTTTTCCTGTCTAATTTTGGTTGAGAAAGTTTGAAATTCAAAATGTTTTGACTGGCTTTGTTTTCAGAAAAAAGTCACCAAATATAGATGTGTGGTCTTTAGTATAAGAAAGGTAAAAAGGATACAGTGCTTTGACAGTGATCCATCTGCTGATTGCCGCTTGTACCAAGTGTTGGGATGAGATTGATGGCCTTAGAATATAGATCCACTGAGGCAGGAAGAATGCCTTTCTTTGGTTTTTTTACAGTGCAAAGTGTGTGTATTGTCCGTGCTGAGCCAGTGCTGAATAATAATGAGTGACTATAGCTAGGATCTAAATCAAGCAAATAACCTCTCCTTCTCCTTCCAACTTGCTTTGTTTTGAAGAGGATGAAGCGTGACAGGATTTTCACTCTGTTCAACATCTGAAAATCAGAAAAGGAAGGGTTCTTGCAAAGCCTTGTTCCCTACCTAAGTACAGCTAGATTTTTCCCAGCCCACCAGAGTCCTGCTGTTGTGCCTATGTCAGACAACAGTGCTTATCTGGTCTGTCTCAGGGATGGCAGTCAACTTGCAGCCTGTCACCTGAGGAGGTGACCAGGGTAAGAAAGTTCTAATTCCATCTCTCAGCTAGATCTCATTTTAGACTTCCTTGAAAGTGTATCTGCAGCAATCCAGGACCTAACTGGAGCGGATGGAGGAAAAGGATTAGGGATTCTGCCTACTCCAGCTCAAAACTCTTGACAGCACCCAACAGAAATGATTCCCTGGCACCTTTTGCAGTCTATTCCCTACTCAAAGCAAGGATTTGTCCTTGGTGACTGCTATCAAGTAGAGAGCTGGAAGTCTGACTGTATCATGGAACAGCTCTGCGTTCGTGGGTATTTGGAGCTTTGTTTATTATCAGCTGTGTTTCATTTTGGAAACATGATCGTATCCCTGAAATAGAAGGCTCCTGTTTCCTTTGGGGAGGAGAGATTGGTAACTGCACATGTGGCAGGTGGTTTCTGGCAGCATGTTTTCCTTTCACATGTTTATGATTTTGACCAGGTTCATAGCTGCTATTTGTAGAATCCTCTTCTCATTGGGCTAAAGCACTTCAGAATTTCAGGACCTGCTGCTTTTGTCTGTTTTTCCATATTTCTTTTCCTCCCCAGCCACCTCCTGTTTTTTCTTGCTTTGTGCTGAATGAGCCCAGTTGGTCTTGCCTGCACCTGGCTGTTGCACATGGTGTCAGCACAATAACCTCTCTACAGAACAACCCGGAGGAGAACAAGCTGTACAAAAGAGGCGATGGGGATGTTTTGCCAGGTGACCAACCTGGGTCACTTAGCCTTGCTTGGGGGAGCAAGGTGGTAGTTTGTGCTCCCTGGCTTGCTGTTACCTAAAGAGAATTTTTGCTGCTTTGGTTCATGGGGAAGGCTGCTGCTCTGAGGGTTTCCTGACTTGGGCAGAACAGGCTGTGGTTGCAGATCTGTTGGGTGCTGTTGTCAGGAAGGAAACATGGGAGAGAGAAAACACCTATCTTTTGTTAAGAATACGAAGTCGTATTTAGAGCTTACTCTTCCATCTTGTGTTGAGGATTTTATGAGTTTCGAGGAATTTGGGTGCCTGTTGAAGTTTGAAAATGTGGTATTTTGTTCTGAAAATATGGTATTTTGTTCTAAAGGCAATATGGATAAAATGCATTACTTGGAAATAAATTTTTGAGAGCTGAATTTCTTAAGGGAAATGAATTATTCCCTCACTTGCTTGTTACTGTTTCTGCTGGACTAGGAAGACAAATTAAAGTGAGACTACATCACTGGAGTTGCAGTGTGAGGAAATGAGAAGGCCTTCTTTGATCCCAAATGCTTGATCGAGAAGCGTTTGCCAGCAATGCCAAATGGGATGGATGAGTTTGTCAAGTCCTAGATAAAGGCCAGCAGGGCCTGGAACCAAACAAAAGGAGGAGGTACCATACTATAAACTTGGATTCAACGTATTCACTGTTAATCTTCTTTTACCTACATAATATGAGGGTTATTAACCTGGCTGCAGAAGGACCTACTGGGGAGTTAAGTGTCATGTGGAGGGGATTATTACATTTTGAAAAGAATTTATGCTGGTGACTGTAACATAATAAATGTATTAGGTGCCTCTCTAGATCTTCTCTAAGTGCTAAAGAAGCATTGATCACCCGGTGTGATGGGGGTTGGGGAGCTTGTTTTTGATGTTTCAATACCAAGTCATAAATGAGAGCTCAGAGTTGTTAATGAAAGGAGCACATACATTTATTATTATTATTATTCATTTTTCTGTCTTAAAGAGACCAAGAGGGAGTTGGTGCAGAGGGGTGAGAAATAAATCATTAGCATCTTCACATTTGCACTGCAGATTAATCTGGGGAAATGAGGCTGGTAGTTTTTAAGCCTCTTCTTACATTTTTGCCAGGTGAACTTTTTAACTTGAGCCCTCATTTTACTTTTTTTCTAACTGAAAACCTTTCCACTTACAGATTTAAAAGGTCACAAGGTTAAAGAGAAATCAGAAGCTGATTTATTGTATAAGTACCCTTAGCAGGCATTTTGGCCAATGCTGTATGAAAGTTATTTTTTTCCTTCCACTCAGCCTCTGAAGAGATGCGATTATTTTTTATTTTTTTTTTAAATACGCTCGCTCCACTTGCCTCATGCTCACTTTGCTGAACCTCACAATATTCTCAGTGCCAGAATGATTTTCTGATTGTTTCCATGTAAATGTCCAGCTTGGGGGGGTTGGGGTGGCAATTCCCATATTATTTTATGCTGACCTCAATATTCACATTTTGTTTCTCCTGCCGGTCAGTAGATAACAGGGAAATCTTACGCTTGTCAGGAGCAGAGCACAGATCTGAGCAAGGCTGTGCTGTGTGAGGGAAAGGAAAACAATGGCTGTTGCAATACAACACAGAGCGAGGGCTCTGGCTGAGGGAGCCATGTTAGTTATTTAGAAATGCATCTTTAGCGGAGACACAAAACAGAGATCCTGACTGCTTATGAACACTAGAGATCCCCTAACACGTGTTGCAACAGCAAGCGCCTTAGCCAGGGTATCCGAGGTAATTAGTCAGTCTGCCTGCATTCCTCCTGCAGCCTCAATTAATTATAAGGTTCTCTTTAACTTCTGGTCAAAATCGTTCTGTAGTGGTGTTATAGGATGTTAACCAGCTGCCACCTACTGCTTCCATCGATACTTTATAAATACTGTACAAAGGACTTGAAAGCAAGCTCTCTTGCTTGTTGAGTGCAAGCTCTGCTCCTGCTGATCTCTTCCTCCCTGAGCACTTGGTCTAAGAAAAGGATGACACGATCCTGCCTGTACTGATCGCAAATACAAATGCTACAGCAAGCAAATGCCTTGGTGTGCTTCAAGGGGAAAGCTATTGCTTTTAGTGTTTCATCCTTTATCAACTGAAATACGAACGCAGGGCAGCAAAGAGACACATAAGAAGATTCAGTGGGAAAAGCTGTACTGAAATACATCTAGTGGTGGCAGTTTCTTGGGCAAGGTTGACAGGGAAAGTAGGTTGTATCTTTTATTAGGCCTATTGATATTGTTGGGGGAGGTAACCTTTTAAACGTGAAAATGTGGTTTCTCATGTCTGAAATAGAAGTACCAGCCTTCAAAGCTAAATAAATACATGTTGAGAACACTTTCCCTGAGTTTAGCAAAATTATGTTAATTACTTAGACCATCTGTTGGAGAAAATGTAGTTGTGAAGCTGGGATAGGTTAGGGGTATGTTAGTGAGAGAAGAGGTAATAAAGTTGTTAATCTCTAGGACAGTCAAGTGACCATTGTAAAGCTCTTTGGGAACCGAGTTTTAATTGCTTGTTTTTCCTGGTGATGGTACAGTTCCTTTTTGAAAGTAAGTAAGGCTATTTTTTCTTTTTTTTTTTTTCTAAGATACATTTTCTGTGAGGCCCAAAAAGTGTGACGTGTGGCTTGGTATCCTCGTGACAGCAAAGTTCCTCAGTGTATCAGGAGGACGAGGCTGGGAGCTTCCTTGCCTGCCCCCCTGCCTGAGCTGGGAGAACTCCGAGGTGCCCTGGGCAAACTCTGCTCGGTCTCTGCAGCTGAGGGATGTGAGGCAGTTACACTGCGACTTTATCCTGAGGGGAGGCAGGGCAAGAAATACAAAGAAAAGAGTTAAAGTCAGTCACCCCAAGAAGTGTGTCTGGTTCCTAATGGCCAGCTGGCTGAGCTTTTCAGCCTGACAGCATCTCTCCTCCTTAAACACATTGTGAAATGTTGAAAAATGGTTTGGATGTCATTATGACACTGGCATTTCTTCAGGAGGAGCTGTCTGTTTGTTTAAATAAAGCCCCAAAGGAGGTGTTTGTTGTTCTAGGATTGCCTTTGACTGGTGACCCAAACAGGAGAAGAGAGAGTCCAGGGAAGGGACATCACAGAAGCGTGGCTGAGTGCTGGCAGAAATGTGATTAATCTTAACTAGACAACCGTGCCAGAGCCAGTTCCAAGTTGTTGGACTCCACACATAACACGTAGGATATTTGTGACCACTCTCCTGTCCTTTTCAATTACCTTCTCTCTCTCTCTCAATTCCAAAGACATTAGTTTTGTTTGAATGCTTCGTTATACCACACTGATGTGCTAATGCAAGTTGTAATCTACCCTTATTACAGCAGTTACTACCAGTACATCTCATGCGGGCCAGGAGAGGTGCAATTACAGGGAAAACCAATATTTAGCAAAAAGTAACCATCTGCTTAGGTTGCCCTGCTGCTTTTCTGGAGATACGAAGTTACACTTGAAAGCAAGTTCTTCATCTAGTCTTGTACCTGATCTGAAGGAAACAGAGTTACGAGTGTTTGAGATCACTTATAAAATATACAGGAAGTATTATAAGTCTCATGGTTGTTAATATTTCCCTAAATGTGTAATTTATGGAAGGTCGTGGAGATGACACATTGTACTGCTGAGGTGCAACAAGCAGGGAGCTATAAACCTGTTAGGAGAGGCAGGTGGTAGAACCCCAGATGCATGAAGGTACTTGACCCAATGAAGAGCAACGAAACCCTCAAATTGTTTGGGAGCAGCACCTTTCTGCTGCTCTCGTTTCTGTGATTTAGCGAACTTGGTTGTTTCACCAATGTGATTAGTGCCTCCGACACCATCTCTGCAGTTCTCTAATTTCAAGTCAAGAGGAGGGGAATAAAGGCTTCTGTGTGAAACAAAGGATGTCACTTACCGTTCTCTGTTGTTATGTCAATAGAAGAAGAGAGAAAGCAAATGAAACTCAAAATTGATGAGAGAAGTAGAACCACAAAATTGTTCTAAAATGTTGCAAAATCTCTGCAGCAGTGTTGGTTTCTGCCATTTTATTACGGAGGTCAAGGAAGCCTAATGCTTTTACAACATCTGTGGCTCTGGGAATTCTCTCCTTCAGAATAAAACCTTTCTAAAAATGTGTTTCCTGTTCCTCCTGGAGTAGATCTCATCACAGTTGAACAGGGCCAGCTTTCCTTGTATCCCATAATCTGCTGTTTTCCTCATGAACTGGAAGGCTTGTGAAGTTTCCACCAGGAACTGCTGCTGTGAACACGGGGGACTGAGGCTTCTTGGCAGCTGCTTGCTGCCTCTCCATGCAGTACTATGGTAAATCCAACAAATAATCAACTTATCGGTGTAGAAAGGTCACCAGTCTTCTTTTTCCAACTGTCATGTCCAGCTTGGGATCCCTGTCCTGCAGCTCTTTGAGAGCTCTTAGGGATGCTTGGAGAATCCAGCTCTAGGAAGGTTTGGGGTTTTTTTTTTGTTTTGGTTTTTTTTTTTGTTTATTTGGTTTTGGTTTTTTCCAGTTGTACAGTAATAGCAAATCAGATGCTTTAAAATTTTAAAGGATTAAAGAGGATTGTGCTGCATTGAATTGAAGGTGTCACTGCTCTTCTGCAAATAAAGAGAATGAAATTATTATCTGTTATGACCATCTACAAGAATGAGATTGAATGATGACAGTAATACATTCAAGTACAGATTCACTGACGTCAGATTTTGCTCAAACTTGGTGAGAGCGAATGAGACTACTTAGCCATCAAGTTTCATCATCTTGCCTCTATCACTCACTAATGGCTTATGCTTTGGGGATCAGCAGAACTGTAACTAAAAATATTATCCTAATACACCTGATCAGTTACGGAATATAATACAAGAAAGAAAATGCCTTTTCAACTCCTGGTATAATTACTTATGTCTCTTCATGATGAATCATAAATGTTCTTGTGATAGTTACATGAATAATTTGTGGCAATTTTAAAATATAATTTTCTATGTAAGTTCTTCTATTGACAAATTTTCTACAAATAGCTTATTGACTTCTCAATTCCATGAGTTATTTGAAATTATTCACAGATTGTTTCTTGGTTTGCTGGTTGTTTACAAGCAATTCCTTTTTAGTATTCAGTGGCTGGTATTCAAGTGTTCAGCTTCCAGCTGCACAATTCAGTTTGTATTTTGACATATAGGTCACACAACAGTGTTTCTGCTCCTTAACTAAATGCATATAATTCATAGGATCTAGCTTCTTGCACGAATATTTGCATTGAATTATAAAATTCTTATTCTGTAGCCATTCTTTAAAATTTGTTTAAAAAGAATTGTTTCAGTTTCTGCTGGTAATCTTATTTACAAAAGTATTTATGGAACTACTAATACACAGTGGACATTAACATAAGTGAACAAATTTGCTGTAAAGCTTCGGCTATGCACTCAGTTGCATTTTTTTATTACTTTAACTGTGTTTGCATATCTTCTATGATATTAAAATATTAATCTTTGCAGTACTTACTTTTTCCACTATGTGAAATTAAGCAATTATATGGAAAAAGATCCACATAGGTATTGTTAACAGCTAGAAGCATTTCCTGTGGAAACTGCATATAGTGACCTCTATCCTCAGAGCTGGCTGCCCCCTGCCTTACGTGTGTTCTTCCATATGATTTTAAAAGACTTTTCCTGTTATATGTTCCTAGAACCTCACAGTTCTGTTTAAAACCACAGTACCATGAATATAAAATCAATAGATAAATAAAGTCCAACACTCTAACTGGACAAGCCAAAGCCATCAAAGGAGCAATAGCCGGCTGCTCTCCCAGCTCCCAATCTTTGTTCTGTGGTCTCTCAGATCCATTTCCCTTGCCCTCTCCAACTGCCCCCCCTGCTCTGGAGAGAGAAGATAAAAAGATTGCAAGTGTGGAGACATTTCAGTCCAAGGATTGCATTGCAAAGCAATGCAGACAGCATGTTTGAAATTCTTTTATACATTTCTAAAATAACTGAGAAGCATGCTCTGTTGCTGTTCAGAGATAAGGGAAAACTGCCCTTGAACTACAGTGTCCAAAATAGAAAATTTCATTTCTGTTTCTTAGCACACAGTCCATTTTGAAAGCACTTCTATTTTTTTCTTTGCATATTCAAATAACTGCAGTGGCATTGTGGGTCTGGATTCTGTGGCCTCTCTGGATTCTGTTTGCTGTGTTTCTCTACACTTCTCGCTGGTCCCTGGGGCTCAGGAGGGTGTTTATTACACATGAATGTTTAATGTCTGCCTTGGAGAGCTACTTGAGTGGCTTGGATTTTCTGGTTGCAGTACTCTGGAAACACAGAGAAGGGCCCTGTTGAGCATTATCTGGGCACAGAGAGATGCTCTTGCATTTTACAGGTGTTTTTAGTGGGGGCTTTCTTGTTTTGTTAGTTGCCAGAGGAGAGCTTGGTGAGGAGATGATGCCGAGTATTTTGTTTGACCTTCTTCATTGCCAGTTAATTCCTGGTGCAGGAGTCTGCTGGCTGAGTGTGGGCTGTGGGGCCAGGGTGGCTGAAGGGGATCCCTGACTCCTCTGGCCTTGAGTAAGTGCAGGACAGTGTGGCAGCCATTCAAAGGAGGAAGAAAAGCTCATGGTGAGCTAAATGCTGCCTCCACCTGTCTTGCTCCTGGTCCAAGGTGGAAGGAGGCCTCTGGTTCTAAACACTTGTGCTGTAACATTGCTCTGACTGCTTTCATCTGGGATGGCAGCTGGTGCCTGAACTTTAGTTGTCTTTCTTACCTACCTTTCAATTAAATGCAGGTGGTTTATGCTGTAGCTAGAAGATAGAGTGGGCTGAATGCTTTAGCAACATGTATCTTTCTAGCTTTCGCAACTCACTCTGAAGTGTGCTTAGGTGAGGGATACGCACGCCTCATCTCTCTTTCATTACTGTCTTGAGACTGACTTGTTTGTGCCTAGGAAGCTGTGTCTGATGCTTTGCCCGGATGGACTGGAGCTGTTAAGTGTTTAGAAACCTCTCAAAGGCTGAAACCAATCAGTACTGCTTGATTGCACCATCAGTGCAAAAGAGCAAGGTTTCACAGCCTCCTAAGGCTTCGTCCCTCCTTCCAGTTGCTGGGCTCACTGTGTGCCAGAAAACATTTCTGAGCTGGCAAAAATTATTTATTCATGGTCCTAGCTTGAGCTGTCTGCAGACTGCTGTATCTTGTCAACTGGTTGCCAGACATTAGAGCTGACTTAAGTAATCATGGATTATAAGCAGCAACTTTCACCAGGTGAGCCAAAGGGAACAAAGGTTTCACCTTGGAAGAGCTCTCTTCACCTTATTGCAGCGAGGAGCTGCTTTCTGAGGGCCTTTAAACGCTTAACTCCACCAAAGTGAACTACAGCTGTCCAGAGCAGGTAATGCTTTCTTAGCGGCTATGCCATAACTGTGCTGGTGGCCTTTTTGTGTGCCCAAGAGTCCAAACCAGATAATGCAGGAGAGAGTTTTTGTGCAGTTGATAGTTTCCTTGTCATGGTTTCCTGACTGCAATCCCTGCCTAATTAGCTGGGATGCTGCCTCCTCTAGACTCTTGTGG
The DNA here is from genome assembly GCF_011004875.1 of Balearica regulorum gibbericeps. Taxonomy (NCBI): domain Eukaryota; kingdom Metazoa; phylum Chordata; class Aves; order Gruiformes; family Gruidae; genus Balearica; species Balearica regulorum. Next base: position 45,422,212 of record NC_046188.1, on the reverse strand, counting down.
AATGGTGCAGTCAAAAGCTAAGTGCTAGTAAAAGCTCCTGTGGTGGATTGTAAGTCCACTAAGCAGATTTATGTTCACACCCTGTCTTAATCAAACTCTTTTACAGATAGTGTTGGCCTTTTTCCTTGTCTCTCAATCTCACTGTTTCTAGGCTGGTGCAAAATGCTGAAGTGCAGGTGTGCCATTTATTGAAGTGCTGGAAAAAAAACAGTAGCTGAAATAAAAAAAAAAAAGTGGGGGGGAAGGTCAGGCAAAAGGCAAGGCCGTGTTCATTTTGAAGACATTAAAAAGTCTTGCTGGCAGCTCTGCAATAGAAAAGCAGAATGTATGGTCTTGGCTGGAAGGAATAGCCCCTGCAATGGCAAAGAGTATTTGCAGTCCCATTGTCAGGAGAAAACCTGAAAGTCAGAAGCCCTCTCTATTGCTCAGGCTAATAAAAAAGCTGCATTTTGGCTTCCACAGCCTATATAGTGACCAGGCTCCAAAAGCAACATAGATAGTAACATCAGCATGTGCAGTATTTTGGAAACACTTTTAAAATTGTGGGGTAAATGAACAAGGCAGGGATCCCACCATTTCTTCAATGACATCTAAAGGTTTTGGGAATGGATCAGATTTTTTTTACTTCACTTGAAATACTTTCAAAGGGCCAAGTTGTCAGAAATGACTAAGCGTTTCTTGCCTGAGGAGTCTTGGATACCACCTTCAGAAATTTGTATAGATGCATCCCCAAACCACTGATCACTTCTGAAAACATTGTCCTTCCCAGGGAAGCTTCTCCCTGTCCATCTGTTTGGGATCTGTTTGTGCTCCTGTTGCTAACATGGAGTTTTGCCCTCAATTTCAATGGAATTGTCATTTCCCTTGGCTGTCCCTCCTCCTCTTGTGTTCAGCAGGCTCAGAAGTGCTCCTTCACTAATTGCCTAACAGAGTCCTCCAAAAGAGTATTCTCTGATAATATAGTGGTTTTCAACAGAAAATACTGTCTCACATTTTAATAACTGTATTAATAAAGCAAGGAAGCAATGTTCCTTTGCTGACGCACTGTGCCAGTGAGCCAAAGAGTTTCCTTTCTTCAGCTTTCAGAGGGGTGGCATCCCATTTCTCCAGTTCTGGGACATCCTTTGGGAACTGGGTTCATTCAGCATTGTTGCAGAACCTGCAGTATTTTCTTCTGCTTGTGCCCTGTAATAGCAACAGTAGTCCTTGAACTAAACTGCCTGACCAGCTCCATGCTTGCAACTTCCATTATGACACCCTGCTTTGGATTACTAGTTGTTTAAAGCTGCCGAATAGGAGGGCAGAAGAGAAAACCAGTGGGATGGTTTGGGGGGAAAAGCAGCTGATGAAAAACATTTGCACATAGGGGACATGCCCTAGTAATGAAAGCTGGTATGAGTCCTTGAAAGCACCATCTTGAGAAAAAAACAGCGCGAAATAAATAGTTGTCTTCTCCCTAGCCGGTCCATTCTGATGTACTGTAATTTTGCTGAATGCCAAGCAGTACAAAATGGCTTTAAGGTGCTTGTACAACTGAGCCTTAGCTAAGGGAAAAATTACCTCATCTCTCTATTTCTAACGTGCTGGAATTGCTAATGCATTTACTAGTAGTCATGTTTCTTTTGGACCATTGAAAAGCTTTGACCATTTTTACATTGCATTCCAGAAAATGGTCTGTAGATTTGCTCTTTCCTGAAGGATTGGTGATTGGAAGTTCATTCTTTTCTTTTTTCTTCTTCTTCGTTTTTTTCTTCTTCTTCTTCGTTTTTTTCTTCTTCTTCTTCGTTTTTTCTTCTTCTTCTTCGTTTTTTTCTTCTTCTTCTTCGTTTTTTTCTTCTTCTTCTTCGTTTTTTTCTTCTTCTTTGTTTTTCTTCCGTTTTTGTTTGAACATACAGGGAGTAGAAGGTAAAAAGAAAAACATACCTCTTAGTCACAATTTTAAATTTTTATTTTCTGGTAGAAGAGAAAAGAATGGATGTATCCCTTTGCCTGGTGCTAACTTGGAGTTCTTCCTTATCTTCTGCTGCTGTTTGTTTGGTTGAGTCTGTATGTATGTTCTTCATCCCTTCCCATTACTGGCTTTCTGCGATGAATAAGTGCCTTTCTTTTGTGCAGAGTAAACCTTTTTGAGGCCTTTAAGATTTATGTTGTTAATAGTATTTACGTTCTGGCATCTGATTCTTGGTACTTGAAAATCTAGTAGCTATTTCTGTGGGGCTCAGCTCTTAATTTACTACTGTTTCCTCCCATGAAGAACCCTACTGCACAATAACAATATAATTTCCAACCAAGTCAGTTAAACTGTACTTCCATGTGTGGTATGTGTCTTTGCACGTTCTAATAAAGTTTTCTCACTGATATCTTTGGAGCTGCTCTAATTTTACTGACTTGGACAGGAGTTGTATTTGCACTGTAACCTTCTATGGTAGCCTTTATTCAGAAGTTAAGTGCAGTAATTTGCAAAAATCAAATCTTTATCATGGTTTATTCGCACCTATGCACAGCTAGAGCCACCTCAAATTCTATGAAGAAGGCAGTTAAGAGCAGCAGCAGGTTGGACACTGAGTGACAGAGGTTAGGGGGATGCAGCATGTGGGCAAAGAGACCTGACCTCAGCGAGGAAAATAAAGAAGGATATGAAGGGAGAGAGTGGATTCCTCTGTGTCTTGGAAAATTATATTCCTTTTCTCTTTGCACTTAGCAATCTGATTTCATGTGCTGATCACAAGACTCATTAATCTGAAGGGCCGAAACCTTTGAGCCATGAGCTAGATGTTTGGAACATGATGAAAATGCCAAGACACACAGTATGTAATAGCTTTGTTACTGTGGTCAGGAGGATTTAGGTGGAGTTGCAGGCACTGGAATTGAATTTCACAAATTTTTACTCTTCATTTCAAGAGGATAATGGAACAGCACTGCATATCCTTTTCCATAACTGGCTGTGGCTTTTTCCTTGGCCTTTACCATTTGATTATTGGGTTTTTTGTGTGCTTTTTCCTCTTGAAATACTACTGCTAAGTCCTTTAAAATTATTGTGTCTTTCAAGAAAAACAATCAGGTCCTAAGAGGCATTTTTTGGGGGTGTGTGGGGAATCTGGAGTTTGTTTAAAGAAAAGGGATCTGAAGAAGATAAAGCAGAAGTATCAGCTATGTGGAACTAATGATGCATTCCAAAATAGAATTGAAGAGCTATACAACTCCATGAAATGCTCCGTTCTTTATTAGATTTTTCACTGAGAAATCTTCTGAAGGACCAGAATCACACACACGTGTGTTATACATAAAACTCTGTAATGCATAAGAGTATATTTGGATCTAACAGTGCATGAGGAAGCTCATGACACTCTCGTGGAGCAAGCAAATGACACTAAATTCCCTAGGTGGGAATCAAAGCCTTTCCAAACTAACCTCACTACCGGCAGATGTTTGAATTGCTAGTAGTAGACATACACCCTTGCTGCACATACAGTGCGTGCTGCCTTGAATGTCTGTTTTCTTTCCACCCTTGGATGCTCCTGTAATTCTGGGAACATCCTGCCCAAAAGTGTCAATGTGTCTGCTCAGGTGAATCCAAGGAAAGAGATACGAGAGGTAGATGAGAGCCTTAGAAAAGTATGATACAAAACAGCCAGATTGTCAGAGCTAATAGAGTGACAGCTGGAGTGTGAAAATCCGAGTGCTGTGCCGCAGTATCCCAGGGATCAGCCAGCCCTTTATTCAAGGGAAGGGGAGAGAGCAGAAGCAGCAGCAAACCTCAATTAACAGTTCAAGCTGACAGAAAGCATTATTTCTGAGTCAAACAAGAAAGAATAACTTGAAAAACAGTTAGACTAATGGTTGTTGTTTCTGCACTACAGATGTTTCAAACCCAAGAGAACCTAAGGAAGTAGTAGTGCTTGTTAAAAGATGATGTAAAATGATTGAAAATTGCTATTAATAATGTAAGTACTTCTGTTAGACAACCTGCTTCCTCGGAGCAGGTAATTTAATCCTATTGCTCAGGAAATGCCATGGGTTTCTTTTTCCAATAGGTTTAGGGCACGGAGGGCATTTGGATTAATGAGAGGCAGAGATGGTGGTAAAATACCCCGTTATCCTTAGCCTTTGGTAAGCCTGGGTAATTAGTGAAACCTTTGCAAGAAGTATCTTTCATTTCAATGTAATTGTAAAATAATTGTCTCAGCTGGGAGGGATATCATCTGTGTTGATTGATAATACACAGGTAATACATCTGAATGAAACATCTGCTTCAGAAGTACGTGCACTAGTGTAGTTCTAACCGAGTTGGTCAGCTGAAGGCCCCAGCATTAGGTATATTAAAAGCCTATATGAAACAGCACACACTAGCATTTGCTGTTCATTTAAAGGGGGGAAATTGGCCTCTTTGGGGCAGTTTTTGGGTGTCAGCTGGGAATTCCTTGTGCTCATTCACATCAGAATCCCTAAGCCTCCTCCCCCTGACAGTGAGAAGCACTTCAACAGGCTGGCGACTTTGCTTTTAAGGATGAACTTTACAAACTGTAAAAGAAACAACTTTCAGGGAAAGACAGAACAAGAAGGGAAGAAACAGTGATTTCCGTACTGAAGGAATAGGCTCGAGACTGAAGATTTTCCCTTCCCAGTTCTGTTACTGGCTTCCTATCTGATTTTTACCACCAGTATCTCTTTGCATTTCTACTTCTCATCTTTAACAAGGGAAATATTAGTATTTCCTTTTTTTTCTGCTTTTTGTCTGTTCAGGCAGCAAGCTCTTTGGGCAGGGGGCTCTCTCATGCTGCACACAGTAAGTGCTTGGTTCTGTGGGGCCTCACGGGACTCTTGTAATACAAATAGTAACAGAGAGGCAGGAGGATGTCCAAAGGTGTGTTTTTGAAAAGGTGGCCAGTAGTTTTTTGTTTTGTTTTCTTTTCTTTTTTTGGGGGGAGAGAAGACTCCTTTACCTTAGCAGCCAGGGAAGTTAGTGCATTTCTGAAATGTAGCTTTTAGTAGCTTGGCACAGTTCAGTGTGAGGCTCTGTGGCTTCTTCATGGTAGCAAGCCCGTATTGAATCACTGCTTGCCTTGTCATTGAACCCAAATCAGGTAGTCTTTCTGTTGCAGGGGATAATCTGCATTACTTTGTTAGAACTGAGTAGTACTTGTAAGCGTTAACTCACAGCAGCCAGCAGCGTTGGTGGGGAAGTCAATAGGGTAAAGTATGGGGATGCGGTCAGTGTCTGTGTCATTTGATGTACACCTAGATGTGTGCTGGCTGTTCTCGCTCCCCCCAGCATGTTGAATAAAGCTCTCTCTCTCACACACACATGTATATCTAAACACAGGTTTCGGAGGTGTGTCAGATCAACCTGCGGCATTGGATGTTGTGACCAACAGTTTCCCTGGGCATAACTTCTGTGGGAAAAAGTTATTCTGCTAGATAGGTATGTACTTTTCATTTTCATGCGTTGTGATGATACTGTTTTCAGCAGGGCTGTGGTTTGCCTGGGGTCTGGTCTCTAACTGGAGCTGCATCTGCCGCTCCTGGGAATGCCAAGCTTTGCATCTGATCTGGAATGCCAATGAGCCCGTATAATGCTGTTAATGTCTGTGTGAGGTTTTTTAGTCCTCATTACCAACCTGATAGAAAGATAATTCTTTAGCTGCTGTTCCAACCTGTGGGATTTTACCCACTTAATTAATTTTCTTTCTTGTTAAAGAAGATCTCTTTTTATGCACAAGAAGCTGTGCTTGACTTGCTTTTGAGGGACTCTTCTCATGTCTGTATCAAAGGTACAGAGGCCCCAGAAGTTGGAGGGTGAGCCCTAGGGGCAGCGTGCCTGTGGAGGCTGAACTTGGAAGCTCTGCCTTGTGTGCTGAGGGCAAGCTCCTGGAGGAGAGCCAAGTCTGTGCAGCAGAGGGGACCCCTTCCCCGCTCCCCCCCGCTTTTGCCACCACTCAGCAATAAAATGGAAGCTTGTGACATGACCAAAAGATAACAAACTGCATGCTGAATGCCTGCTGAGAGTTAAAAATGCCAGCCTACACCACCCTCCCCAACCTTTCAGCGTGTCAGTAAGCTGTCTATGTAAATAAATACACATATCAAACAATAAGCAGATGCCTTTTTAACATGCAGCGTTTCAGGCTGAGATATTCCTTTCTGGTGCAGCTCATCTCAGCATCTGTCAAGCTAATGCCAACTCCACAGCTCCCTTTCAGTTGTATTTAATGCACAAAGATTTCTGTTGTGGTAAGTGTAAAATATAATGAGGAATTGGCTTGTTTTACATCTGTTTTGGTCTTATTTGTGATGTATAAAATGTTAAAAGGGAATGCTTTTTGTTTCTCCCAATCTCTGTGTCAGTATATAGTGCAAACTCTTATTCCTTATGCTTGATTAAGTGGCTTTATACAAGCATGTGTATAATTGTAGAAGTGTACAAGGATAAAAAAAAGTCACTTGCAAAATATACAACCATCGGGATCTCAAAGCAAACAAACACTGAAGTGGGGAGGAAGCTGTGATGAGGGTTGGACTTAAAATAAAAATTAAACCCCCCCCTTAATTCCAGCAGATTCTGTTGTACTTCTTAAATCAAACCAAACTCAGGAGCCACAGAGTCTAAAGCCCCAAGGGTGTACCTTAGTACAGTGCTGTGGAAGGGACACAAGAGCTGCTAGGCCAGGTCACATTTTGTCTAATCCAGGGTCTTGTCTCCAATAGCAGCCAGCAGTGAATAGAGAGAATGTAAGACCAGGGTAAATAACCAGGAGAAATTCCACGTTAAGCTTTCGTTTATTTTTGTTTTCATATTAAAAATATATTAAGCCCAGATGACCCATAGTCTACTGGCTCTACTCCTCTTTGAAAATTCACCTATAGGGCTAAAGGAGTGCTGGATCCCTTGGTGTTGCTGTCCCTCTCTGTTCCTCTGCACCAGCCATGGAGAAGGTCCCTGGTTTTTATTGTCCTTATTCAAATTTCACACAAGCGTCTGCCTTTGCTCTAGTCAGATACAAAGGAATCACATTAACTAAAATAAAAAATCAGACTGTTTATGTAGGCAACAAGTCTTGAAGACAGCTCTCTGTCAGGCTTTTCTGATGTCTGCTGAGAGAAAGGAGAATATTCCAGCTGCTTGAGACACTCTCAATTGGATTAGATATAAACAAAGCAGGGGCAGGGGAGAGGCATGATCCTGCACTAGAGAGGAGGATTTAGATGACCTGAGATACCTCCTGTTTCTTAATGTTCCTTGAATAGAGATGATTGAAATGTCTCATCTGAGCAAGTATGTGCAGAAGACAAAATACAATATTAGTGACCCTAAATATGTTAGAGCTCTCTGCTTCTGATCACAGCAGTACATCGTCTGGAATAGTAATAGGGAATGAATGGGTTTTGCCTACACGGACAGCACTGTTCTTCCATAATGGAAAGGGAAAATTGGTACTAAAAATGCCATTGAATCAAATTTTTGATGATTCTCAGTACACCTGCCTGTGACACTTTCCATCTTGTAGTTTCAGAGCACTTTACAAATTTGAATAAATTAATCTTTTTTTCCTCACTGTCCTCAAAGACTGGGAGTTACTATCCAATACTGCATGTCTGAAAGTGCTAGCACTGCGTTCAATAGAGTAGTTTTCTATTAGGCAGCAGACACTTTGTCCTGTGCAGAAGTATATGGATGTATGCATGTTCTACATGCAAGCACTTGCACCTCTCAAATACTTGCCCTCCCCCTTTAAAGAAATGAGGATGTGGTCAGTATGTGTGTACGTGAAATGCCAGGTTGTGCAGAGCGGGGAAGAAGCTTGTAAACACCCGCAGGAGGCTGAAGCTCAGCTGAAAGTGTGCAAGTCCACTAGAGACACGGCCAAGGAGAACATCTGCTTGAAGACCTCTTTGATGGGCCCTTGTTCTGCTCACTAGACCACACTGCTCCTCTAGTGCATGTAAGATGAATGACCATGATGCAGAAGTGCTCCTTGGCAGGCTGAGGCTGGACACAGCGCGCAGTGCTCCTGTGTCCCACAGCCCTCTTTGTTGTCCTGGGGAAGTGTGAAATAGTGCTTCTGTGAAGGGGAGCAGAAGGCTGCTGACAGAGGGCCGATACCCACGTGCACGGCAGGAATTTCCATTCATGTGTTCTGGCGTGACGTTAGCACTTCCCACCCGGCTTGTAATCTGCTGTTGTAATCTGCTGGATTGACAAATGAATGCTAACTCAGCTCAGTATGGCTGTCTTCTCCAGAGAGCATAACAGAGGAGGGGAGCTTGAGATGTCTGGCTGTATCCCTGTCTCAGTGCCTTACAGGACTGCTGGGTGGAAATGCTGAGAAAGGACCTTCTCCCCCAGCTTTTCACCTTGACCCTGGAGGAGTTACTAAGCACTGTGTTGCATGGGAGGCACTGGTGTTCCCTGATGCTGCATGTGGACAGTTGGCATTGGCTTTGAGATGCTGGAGGGGCTGGGCAGTGTGGAGCGTTTTGGTTTCAAAAGAGAGCAAAGCAGCAAGGTAGACTGGGGGGGGAGAGAAGTAATGCTATGAAATGGATTTGCGTGGCGCCAGCTTCATATCTGAATTGGAGCTGTCAGGCAGAATGAGATCCAGACTCAGTACTGTTCTCCAGAGAGAAGCCGTTACGGAGCGATTGCTCTGTTAAGTGCTGGCTCCACCTCTGTGCCCCTGGTCTGGCTGACTTCTGCAAGGAGAAAACCGACAAGATCTGGCATGATCCCTCCTCCTTTCCCACTAGTCTTTCCTGTCTTTAGGCTCTGATTTACCTTCTTTCACTTGCTTATTGCTTTCACTACCTAAGCATCTCCCACTGAACCCCTCTCCTCTTGTCTCTGTTGGTATCTTCATCCCACCCTTAATTGCCTCTCGGCTCCATCACCCTACCCTCTTTTTCATCTTCAATCTTTTCTGGCTCCCTCCATTCAGCATGCAGTTGTACTCTATCCAGTAAATGAACGTGTGTGTGCATATTTGCTGCATACCATACAGGAAGGTGCATGTGTGTCTGTGTCTTAAACATTTAACTACCTTTGATTTTGTCATGCTATTTCATGATATTCCATTCTCTATTCTGGGACTTACCTTTGGGGGACTCACGGCATCTCTCCCTGGTGTTCCTGTCCTCTCCTGTTTCCCTGGTGACTCTCCCCTGCTGCACAGGGGAGCAGGAGGGGAAGATGCAGGGTAACTCTTGTTGCTCTTCTCTTATTCTTCTGGAAATAGTCTTCTTCCTCCTCATGCCTTCTGGTCAAAGCCCTTTTCTGGCCAGTCTAAATGGACTGGAAAGTAAGGAGGAAGATTTTGCCTTCAGTCCAGGCCTTGCCATGGTCTTCATGGTCTGCCAGATGCTTCCCCTCACCTCCTTCATGTGTGCAAGAAAGAGTTGATCTTTACCTAAGTGGGAAGAAGTGAGTAAAGCAAGATCATGATCTCCTCAGGCTCAGTATGGAAGTGTGTGTCTTATGTATTTGTCATTGCTGTTTCTGACAGGTTGACCACCCTGGATTACGGTGCTAGGGACCTGAAACAAGGACCGACCCTGACTGATGCATGTTTAGTACGACCTGATTTCTTGAGAAGAACAAGTATTTCTCTGAAGGCCTGTCCCCTCAAAGCAGCACACAGGTAAGGCAGACAGCGCTCCTGATGCTCAGGCTCTGCTGCTGCTGGGCTCTGGTCTTGCAGTGGTGGACTGAGCAGAGAATTTCTACCATTCATTTGGCTCAGGAGGGGCTTTGTCACCTCTGTCTGGCATATTTATAGGGGTGAAACCTTACATTGTATTTACAGCATGGGGAATGTTTTCCAGCAAAAATGTACTTTCAGAAGATCAAGGCTGCTCATAGAGTTTAGGTAAATATAGACTAAAAGTGTGGGAGGAGTATGCTGAAAAAAGAAAAATGTTACAGATGGGGTAGTAATAAAATAATACTTAGACCTCTTGTTCTAAAATAATTTTATATTGAAAATTGCCTTTATTTAAACAGAAAGATTTTTAAGAAAAGGAATAAAGAAGTGTGTGTTGGGGGGAAGGGGTTAAGTAAGAAATCAATTAAATCATTTAGTTTTCAACTGGGCAAGATGTTTCAGGTCATCCAAAAGTGAAAACAACAAACAGAGAAGCCCTGCAGTTCAAATCGCAATGACTCATGGAAACCAGATCTAGAAAAGATGAGGCCCTTCAGTCCAAACCCTTAATCCCCTACTAGTATGTAACATCGTTCCCAGCAGTGTCTACCCATCCTGTTTTAAATGATGGGATTTTCCCTTGTCCCCTTGGGATACTATTGCACAGTCTAATAGAATTAATCTGCTTACTTCTCTTTCAACCCCTGACCACTGCAGATGCAATTAGTAGTAGGCGATGGGAGGATTCTGTTTCCTATGCTGTATTATGAAGGCTTAGGGCTGTATTGTGTTAAACCAGACATCAGTTGCAAGCATGTATGCGTGAGTGTGGCTTATCTGTCAGTACTCATTACAGCCCCATAAACGTCTCTGAACTACAGAGTTCTCAGACTCGCAGGAGCTTTTCTACAATAGTAATTCAGGATCTGATAAGGCACAGACTAATGTATTTGAATGCCTGTGAGAAAGATAGTATGATTGGAAACTAAAGCAAAATGCAAAGTCATATGCTGCTCATGCTAGAGACTCTCAGAGGCAATTTACTTCTCTGTTTCTGGAGCATTTGCTGGCCTCATTTTTGACTTCTCTCTCGGACAATTTGGTAGGAACTGTATGAAATAGCTTTTTGCCGTGTGTAGTGTTCCTGGAGGTACCGCTGCATTCCATCTGCAAATTTCAGGCCTGTCTTAGATGAATATTGTGGGATTCTGCTGATCTTTACTGAAAGGCTCCAGTCAAATAATCAGATGAATATAAAGTCAAATAAATTGGAGCTGAAAAATCGTAGCTGATCTTATTTAGACTGTCTCCACTCAACAGAAAGTAGAGCTTCCTTCTGTGACATTTCATGCATTTTGCTCCTTAAATTTGGAAAAGTTTTAGTAGTGGGAACTGTTACTCAGTTTCTAAAGCACAGAATGGATGGAGTTTCGACCTGTTTACACCTGGAAACTACAGTAACAGCTCATCTGTACAAACTCTTTGTGTGGGCACTTGTATTCATCCACTTCCAAAGTGAATTAAAAACCACATCCTACTACAGCAAGCAACTGCACTATAATTGCTACTGGATGTTTGAATGAGGCTGCAATGTGAAGCAGGGACGGGGTCCTGAAAAACTGTGTACATGCTACCCTTCTGTACGGGCCACATCCAGTGGCACTAAAGGAGATTACCTTCTCCCTCCCAGTAAATCCCTGGCTCTAACATGCCATAGCTTTTCTGGAGTATTTCCTCAAATAGAAAGCCTACATAAATGTTAGCCACTGGTCTAGTGTCTCATCATCAAGATAGGTTAATTAAGCCTATTACAATCTGACTAGATTGCCTGTGTTTGTCAGATCAGAATTTCTTAAACACTGAAGATGGAGTTGCAAAGCTTTGATGTGTTCAGTAAGTCCAGTGCTAATTTGCCCATTGTTTTTAATCGGTTGAAATTCTTTTCCAGCTTGCTGCTTGGCTGCTTCATGTGGTTTTGTAGCATACTTTAAAGGATGGGGAGGTGGTGACTAAAGCGAGGTGTAATGATCCGTAGCGCTTCAGATCATCTGCAGCTTATGTTCGCTGTCCCTGCTTTGCCAGTCAAGCTTTTTTCCCAGTGAAAGTGTCGGTAAACCAAAGCAGAAAGGTACCATTTCTCCTCTACTCTTTCCTTTTTTCTTTTCCCTGAAAGTTTATCTTGCTGCTCGCTTTTTAAAAGCACTGTATTAGCTGGGGGGGCTGTGTAGTAAAAGGCATGCTTTAAATACAGATGCTGGTGATAGTCCTTTCAAAAGCTGCATTTCTCAAGCTGGGAGCTATTGACCCCTTTCAGTGCAGTCACAAAGAAATCCAAGAGAAAATGGAGGGTGAGGGCCAGCAGGGAATACATATATATATATAATTTTTTTTTCACCCAAGTTGTCTTCTTACTCCACCCCCTGCCAGGCTGGCTATTGTTTGAGACTCTACATGGGATACCAGTTGCCATATAAGGAAAATGGCATCATGCCACATTCTTTCTAAAAATTGATTTTTTACAGTTGGCTTTTTTTTTTTCTTCCTTACTGAAAGTTGTTCTGCTTTTGTGGAAGATCTAGGCAAAAGGAAAGCAGTAGGCTACAGTATGCATGTATACAGTCTTGGTCTGTGCAAAAGATTTTGCTGTGGCTCTTTTATCACGGTTTAGGTGATTAAGCAAAGCAGCAATACCAAATGAGGTTCAGCTAGTATGACAGGAGTAGATGATGTTGCTGTGATCATCCACAATCCTCCTCGCCTTTTGATTTTTCTTGCTTTAAGAGGATGTTCAGGCAGTGGGACAGAGGCATGGAGTGTCCCGTCTGTTCATTCACAATCTATCATTTATTCCATGTGTATTTCCAATCCTGATGCAAGCACACCTGGATTCTTACAAGGGGATCCTGCCTTTTGCTCCCAGGGTGTTCCCTACATGACTGCCCCTATTTCAGTGCTTGGAATTTTAAGGGGTGAACATCTCTTTCCACCAGAACTTTATGATTTGTGATCAAGAGCTGGGACAAAAACAGTGCTACTGAACTGGGGCTTCCGTTCCTCCCCATTGCCTGAAAACGTGGTTTATGAAATGGTGCTAATCCTGATTGCGCTGTGTTAGATGAGAACATGGGGCTGCAGAGACCTGAACCCTCCTGCTCCCAACTTGCGTTTTGTTCATTCCTGCTGATGTGCTGAGTGAGTGACATGCACCAGTTTGGGCCACTGGCTTCCTCTGCTCTGCTCAATGACCAAATCTACTGCTGGGGATGACCATAGTCCAATTATCCCCAAAGGCAGCTGAAACATTTGAGCCCTCAGGAAGCAAGGCTCCATGCAGCAATAATTTAGAGGCCGAGGTGCTTCCGCAGGCAGCAGGGGTGAGTCTGAACATGTGCCGGCTCAGGAAAAGGACTGAAAACACCCCAAAGGTTTGGGGTCTGTTTCCTGGTGCCACCATCACTTGTTGATGAACAGAAACTGCCCGCTTTTTGGAATTAAGTCTGAACTCCAAACAAATCCACTTAGCGTCTTCTGCAATGGAACAGCTGGAGCAACATGAGCATAAATAAGGCTGAATCCCCTGACTCCGGAATGCAGAGGCAGAGTCTACAGTGGGAAAAGCATAGGTCTGGGAGCTGGGAACACAGCCTGCTCTTGGAGAGGAGTGAGTGCCTGCTTGTGCATGTGTGTGTAAGTTGGTCACTCTACCTCTTGTGTCCTCTTGTATCAGCAATTGGGATACAATCTTTAGCAGTGCTCCCTGTGGTTGCCATCACTTCTGACTCCCTGTGATGCCCTGTTGATTATCCCTATAAAAATCTGTTCTGCAAATGACAATGTTGCAGACTTCTTGAAAATAAAAGCAGACAAAGAAACACTCCCTCTTAGAAATAGCAGCAACAAATTTTGGGGTTCATTTACCACAGTCATGTCATAATAATCTGTGTAATGCTGAGGTGTGATTACAGAAGTGGAAAAAAGGAAACAACTTTCTATAAACACCTTTTTTGCAGAAAATTAATTGTTTGGTATCATCATCTGTGTATGCATTGGCAATAACATTTTTTCTTTTTAAAATGTTGAGCAATTGGACAACTTTTAAAGAAATTGCATTTTTATGAAAATAGAGTAAGGACTTTTTAAAGATTCAGTGTTTTTTATAAAAGCCTGGTAATGGAGGCCGCATTGACCAAAGGAAGCAGACACCATATTGAGAAAGTTCTAATTTTCTTTAATTTTTATTTAGACTGACTTAAATTGTTTGGAGAGGCTGTGCTACTCTCTTATCTCTGCAAAATCAGTCTCCAATATAATAGATTATATTTTTCCGTATAATGGATTGTGCTTATACTAGATGTGCAATTGTGGAAGCCTTTAGGGCTTTACTAAGATGCTTGAGTTTGCACCAGTATGGCAGGGGAATGTCATAGAATCATAGAATGGTTTGGGTTGGAAGGGACCTTAAAGATCATCTAGTTCCAACCCCCCTGCTGCGGGCAGGGACACCCTCCACTAGACCACATTGCCCAAAGCCTCATCCAACCTGTCCTCATGTAGCTTTTTTTTCACAAAAGATAATTTGGTGCCTCCCAAATGCTGTCCACTGTGGTATCAAGGAGATAAGGCTCACAGTGAGTGGTGTGGAACGATGCAATGCCCCATGTGCTCAGTTCTCAAATTACCAATGAAGCAGCTAACGACTTTTGACATGCCTGTTGTTGGATGTCTGAGTTAACATTGTGCAGATAAATGGGACGCTCCTCACCTGACAGCTATTGTTTCAAGCTCTCTGCAAACTCCCAGGCCTCGTGTTTCGATTACAGTCTGCTCACATTTGTAACTGTCCTAATAGCTGTCATGGCCAATGATGGTATGTTTGTTGTATGCAGATTTATAAGTGAAGGATGAGCATGAAGGGTGAGCGTCAGGTGAGCGATGCATCCAGAGGGCAGGCAGAGAGCGTGTCGCCACCACCATTTCAGTTTTGCTCCAAGTATGCCTGGCGCTGGCCAGCAGCCACCTGCGAGCTCTGGGAGCTGAGGAACCCTGCTCAGGATCTCAGCTGGGGTAGCAGGAGGTTTAAGCTCTTAATTTCTGCTGCTAAAGGTGCTGTAAGCTAATTCATCAGGCTGTAAGTGGCTGCTGCTGATGTGGTGCGTGTTTGCTGCTTCTGGCTCTTAGGGTCTAGAGGTGACACAAATAGCCAGAGGGCTCAAACATCGCTGTAGCTGACTCTGCCAGAGGTGGATTGACCTTCTGAGAGGTATTGCCCCAGAGACTTGGAGTCGGTGCTTCTGATGTTAACCGTGGCGCGCATGGGGGCTGGTTTTGGCTGTGCATGTTTTCCTATGGAGTCGGGAGCTGGTGTGACATGTAAATGATAATGAAGGAGGAGGAAATAAATTGTCATTAGAAATATATCTCTATCAGTTCCCATCACTTAGTTCTAATGCTACAGTGGTAATTTAAAGCTTTTTTTGCCTGACTATATCACAGCTAAAGTGCTTTGCCAAGTAAAAATAGGGTTTACCCCAACGTGACAGGGCAGGAAAGCAAAGCTCCCTTTCATTGCCATGCTGAGTTCTGGGTGGAGTGGCTGAGATACGGTGTCACTCAGAACGGCAGTGAAGGCTTTGCATCGCTTATTTTGAGACCCACAGAAAGAAGTACATTTGCTTTTGATTTGCGAATTTTGAAAAATACCGAGTGAAGCTGGGGACTTAGTGTAAGAGCTGCTAGAATTATTCTCTCACTGTAGAGATTTCTCAGGAAGCAGATATGTAAGAGGGGTATATGTGCATGTATTTGAAGCTTTTTTTCCTTGGGCTTATGAGTAAGAGCTGGGATCAGCGAAAGGTGATAATTGTTAAAATCAGTAATAAGGATAGTATTACCCTGTAAGTAGTGAAATGGGTTTGGGGAATTTTGCATTCAATTACTAGCTCTGCGCCTAGCCGGCATTCTGACAGTGGGAAGCAGCTTGATTCCTGTCTGCTTTTCTTCCCCATCTGTATACAGCTGGTAAGTTTTCTCTTGTAGGAAAAGGTGATAGAAGTATTTTATTTTGTGTAGAAACTGGCTTTGTGAAACTTTGCATTCCTTCTCAGAGAAACCTGAAGGTGAAAAAGTTTTCATTCTGGAGGGTTTATCTTCTTTTTTTTTTCCCTGTTGCTCCTCCTCTCTGTGACAAAGCAGGAATGGGGAAGGGAAGAAAAAAATGAAACAGGTAATCCAGAAATTCCCTTTCCTCACATGAAAAACTGCCCATCAAAAAATGTCTATGCATCTTACATTAAAAAAAAATAAATTGAAAAACAGTTGGAAAACTTGCAGAATATGAAAAAGTTTATGCCCTTGAATGCCCTGACCTGTTTTAAAGCTGAGGTTTCTTTCTTGCATTGCTGTGTCTATTTACTTCAAAATCTTGAGAGCTCTTTTGGAAGAGGAGCTTCCATGTAGGTGAGCTGCTGGACAGGCTTATGCACAGTAAAGATAATGATAATCTAATGGCTGATTTGTCCTTTGTAAAATGGCTTATTCTCCAGTTAGCTTCTAATGGATGTGAGCTGCACCCTTGGCAGACGTTACATTTGTTGACAGTACTGGCAGATAAGAAACCAGGAACTGAACAGCCTTGGACATGCTTGTGCTGGACGGTCAGGGCCGTTCTCCTCGGTAACGCGTGGCAGGAGCTGCAAGGTAGAGATGGCATGCAGGCATTTTGTGGCCGGATGACATGGGGGAATGTAATGGCAGTGCTCTGTCTGTATTTTAGCTTTAGTGCCCAGCATATGGAGGTCTTGAGCTGAACAGGGAACTGTCTGCAGCTGGTACTTTCCTGAAAAAGCAGAGCACAGCACATGTATGAGTTGACCAACCCACCCCAGCAGCATGTGCAAAAATAAATAAATTCCAAAGAAGTATGTTTAAGCAACATAAGCTTCCTTTTTTAATCATTTCTGGAAGGTTTATAGTCAAATTGCCCAATGCTCACCAGGTGCTAATTTTCAGACTGGCTGTAGCACTGGCTTGAAATTTTAAAGTATATAGGAGCTTTAACAAGCTCAGTCCCTCTGTGCTGCATGGCATGAGCCAACCCCTGAGCCCAGGAGGGTAGGACGCAGCTTTTCCTGGGAACTGACTGTTCTGTAATTGCCATCTCAAACTGTTCCGGCAACTTTCCCTGGTGACTGTTGATGACAGGATATTAGAGTTTATGGCTACCTGACCCACTGGTTTCCCCATGTTCTGCGGCAGGGGTGGTTATCGGGCGTGGGCATTCCTGCCTACTGTCTGGGTACCCCTTGCTGATGCTAGAGAGAGACAGACAGACAGACACCAGTGCACTACAGATAACATGTATGTCAAGGCAGAATTTGTCACTGACCCTCTCAAACTGACCTGTACCATTTATAACCTTTGTGCCTGCAAAGTACATCCAAGAGTACATTTCAAGGAAGCTAAAAATAATATCCTCAATTTTAAGCTATTTCTCCCACAAGTATTCAGTCAACAAGAAGAAAAGGCCTCAGTTTGTCCTTTTTTTCCCATGCCTAAGTGTTCAGCTTTCAAAAATGGAGCTATAAGTTTATCGCAAGTTATTGGCCTGTTAGTTGAGTTGGCTTAGTGTATGGATCACGTTACTGGAAAGTGGAATCACTTGCCAGAACTGCCTTTACTTTTCCATTTCCCTTTCCATCTCCCAATTCTGTTTGTTATCTGGTAGCAGCACTGAAGGCCAAACTCTCACTGAACTGATTGGAACCAGGAGTTGGCGTTCTGCTCTTCCATCTCCTCCTGCCAAAAGCCAGTCTACAAAATAAAGACTATATGTTCAGATTACTTACATGAATACAATTTATTGTGGTTTAAAATACCTGAGGATCATTACAGCAAAGCTCTGATTCTTCTAGTGACTTAGTATGACCACATGGTGGATAAAGTTGAGTATATTCAACAAGTCCGAATCCCAGGAAAAGCGTATAAGTGATAGTGACTTTTACAAAGGAGTAATGAAATGCTTTTTTCTTTATTTTCTTTTATTTTTTTTTCTTTTTTCTTTTCTTTTATTTTTTTTTTTTTTTTTTTTTTTAAGATGTAGTTGGAAAATACTTACTTGGAAAACTTCAAACTAGCTAGATGTAAATGTAAACCTGAATCCAGATGTTTAGGACTAGCAATATAAATCCCTAGAGGTACTCAGTAGCCCTGAGTATTAGGTGTACAGAGCTAAAAGTGCTGCTTTAACTATTTGGGATCTTAGTCCTTTACTATATGTTTTTTCTGTTGATCAAGAAAAATGGTAATTGATTAAAAGTGTAGCAATCTGATATTTCTTCTCCTGTGAATAGAAAATCAGCTGTGTGTACCAAATCTGTGGATCACATCTCTGTATGAGATCTTTTTTTTTTGAAAGACAGAAATTACACAAACCTTTTTTCAAAAATCTTCACAGAGACCATAAATCTTCATAAAATCAAATTGAAATTAAGCAAATAGTTTCAGTCAACAAAAGAGTTACACAAAAGGTAAACATAAAAATCTTTACTTCCAGATTTTTTTATGCAACATATTTTTGTTTTAGAAATGTCAAAGCTGATCCTTTCAACATTTAAAAATAAAAATCACATTTTCCTATTAAAATTTGATCCAAGCTTTTTATAAAAAGAGGTTTTGCTTTGTTTCGTGTGGTGTTTCGTGTGGAGGGAAGGTTGTGTTTTGTTTTGGTTTTTAAGTTAGGAAATGTAAAAAAAAATTTTTTGTTCATCTTGCGTTGAACAAAACTTTGGGGAGTTGATGTGAAGAAATACCTTTATATTGGGGGGTTTCTCAGAAGACAAATCTTCCAGTTCAAACTGAAGCAATTCTACACCTCTGGTTTTTGGTTTGTTTTTTTTTTTGTCACCCAAACAGCAAAATCTGTTGATCTTTCTGATTATACAGATGCAGAGTAATTTTTCTTGGTTTTTGCTAATATAAAATTTGTTTGTGCTCTGTTATTGGAAGAGTTTGGGGGTTGTCTGACAGGAGAACAACCATTAGGGAGTTACTCTTGCTTCTGCTGATGAGTTGCTTTTGTCACTTGCAGTTGCAGGTAGTCTGTTTGCCGTAGCTTTTCTTGTTCCTATTTTCCCATCCACCTCTGAGTTACTGAATACTCTCAGCTGCAAGTCAAGGAATAATGCATGAGTGCTCATAGTTATCATTAAATGTTTTCTTTGCTAATTCTTTTATTGTGTCCCAGTGACTGCAGCTGAGGAGTAAAATGACTGCCTTCGGCACCAGCAGTAGGCTCTGTTTGAAACCTCCAAAGGATATTGTTTATATTTTGCTCCTCTTGCCTGCATCCCTTGTATGATGCCTTCCCCAACGAGCAGCTCTCTCCTCCCCATCTCAAGTGATGCTATTACTGAGGAATGTTGGATGGAGACCATTATACACATACTGGAGGTGCCCCTAGATTTGGGATTTGAGCTTGATTTAAAGGAGAGGAGATGCGGGAAGAGAATGTTGGTTTTAGTAGGGACCCAGGCTGTAGTGCTTTGCAGAACTGTTTTAAATATGTTCATCAGGCAGGGAGGTCTGTGGGTGGAGGGGAGGGCTCGGCGAGCTTTTCAAACATTTCCATGCACTGCTCAGGGCTGCTGTCCCAGGCACGTACTTCGTTAGTGCTTCTGGGAAAAGCATTCTGGGAGTAATCAATCAGTGTTGCTCTGGGTTTGTTCTCAGTCTAAGCTGCTCTGTCGTGTCTTTCAGTGCTGCTCATTTTGGTTTTAACTTCTGAACAAGGGATCAGTTTGCACAGACTAGCACCAGGCAGAAGAGTTTGTTCTTGCAATGGGCTAAGCCATCTGGACTTTTTTCTCTAACGCACTTAAATGGGTGTTTGAAGTTGTAGGTCCTGAAGAAGCCAGTGGTGGTAGGGCTTTGCTGAAGTGTGATCTGAATGTCTCAATGGTTTCCTCGATCAAGATTAAGTTGTCCCCTTGATCTTTGCTGTCACCTCCAATCTGGAGCACTCCTTATCTCAGAAGGGACCTCTGTGCCTCAGCTTTGCAGAGGTGCCATGTCTCTGACCTGGCCTTCTCCCCACCTTTTTTCTGTCTTTCCTCTGCCTCCAGATTCTTTGATGCAACTCAGCTCTGCCACAGTCAACTGCTTATTGTCTTCTTGCTTTTGCTGAGGTTATGTTGCAAAGGGCTTTTTGCGAAAAGGGCACGCTGGGGAGGGAAAGGCTGTAAAGAAGATTTATGTGATTCAAGGTAGTCTTTATATGTCTGAGAATTTTGGGGGGAAAGCTGTAAAAGATAGAGAACCTTGCCTCCCCTCCAAGTGAATGGTAAACCGAGATTAAAATCCAGAAGCACCTGGTACCAAGGTCTCAGCTCATACTTCTGACTTAAGCAAATCATTGTAAAATAGGTGTAGTTGGCTGGGGTGGACACACCCTGAATTGCAGAGCATCTGGCCCTCTGGCACTAGAGCTGCCCTTCACAGCAGTAGTGGGAATTGGATACTATGAATCCTTGAGGATACCTGTGTAATGTGCACTTTGGCTGGTCCCTTCTGAAGTTTCATGTCATTGCTCACAAAGGAGCAAGGAAGGACTGTACTTATTTTTCCTCAGAGTTCAAGTGGAGGTGATGCTATATTCCAGGAAGGTAGTTCTTTACCTCTCTTAATGAGTAACTTTATACCATGCTGTCTCCTGCAATAACAGCTGTTGCTAGAAGGAAAAGAAGGTATTTGCCAAGGCAGTGAGGCTGTATAAATTGTTAAGAGAGGAGGGAAGGCACGGGCAGGGAGCTGAGATTACAGTAAGAGTTGTGAGAATTCCCAAGTTCCACAGAGTGCTTCTGATTTTAGCATTTCATGCACTCCTAGGTAGTGTTTGTTTAGCGTTTCTAGTCATGGTAAATGAAAGCAAAAATCCTGACTGGATAGTATATCAGTACTGGGATGATGAGGAAGGTTAGACTATCTGTTGTGTTTGCTGTACAGTGTTGTATCATGAATGATGTTTATGGCTAAGATCCTCAAATGCTGGCACAGCATCAAGTAAGGTGGGAAAGGTGCCATTGTAACCTCTTTTTCATAGTGGACACAGGGTTTCTTTGAATTAAGTCTAGTTTGAATCAGAACATCTTAATGTGGTAATTTGTCATACACTTCTTCCTTCTATGATCATTCTTCCCTGCATATCTGCAATTATATCACGTCCATCTGGCAGCTCCAACAATTGTTTGGGAGGCAACTGAACGCTGCAGAAGCTGTATGAGTATACTTCCAGATCCCTTCATCCTCTGCAGCTTGTGTTCTGAATGACAGTGGCCGGTAGATCATATGTGAATTGAAGATGCTCAGGGACCAGGTTTGTGTGGTATTAGCTCATGTCCGTAACTTTCTTAGTTCAGGGTGTTCTTTGTTCTTATCTCAAATACTGAACCTCTGCCAAAGTAAGACCATCCCAATCTCTGTCAACATCAGCTGTGCAGGGGAGGAGAGTGGAACAGAATGTCATGTGTAAATCTGCCCCAAAGCACCATGCATGAAATCTGGATGTCACTGAAGTGAGCGTCAATACTCCCACTCACCTCCCTGGCACCAGAAGTTTATCCCCTTACCGATAAAGAACTTTTTCCCCTTGTGAATGTAAGGATTGATGGATCATTTGTTCTCAGCTGAGCTTTTCTCCCACTGACTGTCTTTGAAGCCTGGTGATGTGTGTGCATGTCCATTAATCACGACATTGGTAGGTTTTGCCTGGCCAAAAGACAGCTCCAGGAATTGAGACTGCTACCTATAGGTGGCTAGTAAATTTGGAAAGTTCCTGCAGTAGGAGGAGGTGAACCTAGGTGAGAGCATACACAGCACTGAGAAAAGAAAAAGTCATAGTAAGTTTTACAGGTTGTCCCTGGCACCTTCCCAGCGAGCAGTGCCGGGAAAGCAGGTAGCCCCAGGGAGACCTGGGAACATGCTTTTGTGTCAGAAGGTAGGTAGAGATCTTGCTTTATTCTTTGCCTATATTCTTTAAAATTGCAAAAGCTCCTTCTCTCCTGCGCTCTGTGAAGTCGGAGGGGGTACGTGCCCCAGCTGGTCCGCCCGTGCATTGCAGAGGTTTGCAGAGCCTCAGCAGTGCCCGTTGCCTGGATACAGGGCAGCCCTGCAGCTCAGCCCCCCAGCCAGCCCTGCCAAAGCAGGGGGCTGTGGCAGCAGAGATGGGGGAATTAAGCCTTGCGTGCTTGGAGGTAGGAGCATTAAGTCCACCTGATGCAGCTTGTAAGCTCAGGGTTTCCTTTTACTTTGCTGCTGTTATTATTATTTATCATTATTATTGATAGGAGAAAAGTGCAACCCAGCTGCTCAGTGCAGAGAACTGAGGGCTCCTGCAGGGTGAAGAGCTTCACGCCACTTAAAAACCCAGCCATTGTGCTCTCTCTTGAATACTCATTTTATTTCACATGCTTGTTCTGAGCATCCTGCTGTTGCTCACACTACAACTGCTGACAAGTAGCCTTCCTGGCAACACAGCATCAGGGCCTGTGAGCTGCCTTCCCTCTGCCTGAGACCCTGGGAGAACAATATGAAGACGACAGTGACTGTTGAATATTTAAAATAAAGTATTTCCTCTTAAACATGAAAATGCTTTTTGCACTTCATGCACATCACTGCTTGGTGACAGCAATTGGCCAAGTCATGCATTATTCCTGTGTTTGGATAGGATGATGCTGACTGCACTGCAAGAACTTTCTCCGCTCTCCTTGGCTGACCACATGAAAGCTCATTGCTAGTAGGACACCCTACTAGGACATGCCTACATGTATAGCATGTGCGTAAATGAAGTTTACCAACTAGGTTCAGTCAAAAATAATTTTTAAGCTCAGTTACTTTAAATTTGGGCTTGTTCATGTTGTAGTGCAATGGTTTTTGCTGTATGTGTCTGTAGAGCACTGTGGTGTTTCAAACAGCACTTGGGAACTGTGTCAGTGAGCTTTAGTAAAGTGACAGTAATTAACCTTCAGATTGAGATAGCACGCAAGATCTCTACTAATGAGCCGATGTCCTCTTGTTTGAAGCACTGTAAATTTGCAGGACAGAAATATCTGATCCAAGAACACATACATTCAACTTTAATATAAGATGAGAAAACAAATGAGTATAATGCAGCAGGAGGAAATTAATACCTGAGCAAGGCCACATTGAAGTTAATGACCTTTCTACTGACCTTACTAGGCACTGGATTTGGTCTTAAATAGGTTCCATGTTGGGCTTCTAAAAGCATATTATCATAATTTCCATGACATGGAGCTCAACAGTAGACAAAGTTTATCCTACATGAAGACTGGCTCATCTTCATTGCTGAAGGAGGAGAGCACCTAAGTTTGAGCTAATATTAGAAACAAAACTGTTGGAAGACTGAAAACTTGGACAGTTTCAAGACAGATAGCAGAAGGTCAGGAAACTTGGAGCAATTTTTCCTAGGTCTTTAGAAAACATTTTTATGAAGGTATTTGCATCTCTACAAAATCAGTGCAAAGTGATTGATGATGCAAGTGTATTGTTCTGATATTCTAGTTCACACTTTCTATTTCTATTTACACATGCATGAAGAATGGCAGAGGATGAAAGATGCAGCTCACTGAGACTCCTTGTGAGGCGACCGTTGAAAAGCCATGCTGAAGATTAGAATCTGCTTTGTCTTGGCTCTGTGTGTGTGTGTATAAATATACATATATACATACATATATATGTATGAAAATATGCACACAAAGCCACTGATTGTCCGCAAATAACACTATTCACAGAAGCTTAGTATCTGCTCTAAGCAGAAAGGACAAGCCCCTCCCTCTCCTACTGAAGGCGAAGTTAGACATGAAATTACTATAGACTGGTACAGGGTTTTTGTCACATAAGTTGTTTATTCATCTGTTCTTCCTGTCTTCATAAATAAATTTGTTAGGTGTTTTACCAGCTCATTTGTTTAGGTAAAACAAGTACATACTAACTAAGGATATCAATAAAATGCTATATCTTAATCTTAAAAATTTTTCACAATGAGAACTATCAGCCACTGTAATAATCTCTCCAGGGAAGTGGTGGATTCCCCGACATTGGACACCTAAGATTCAGCTAGGCAGGGTGCTAGGCCATCTTGTTTAGACTGTGCTTTTGTCTAGACAGAGCTTTTGCCAAGAAAGACTTGACCAGATGATCCTTGAGGTGCCTTCCAACCTGGTATTCTATGATTAATCAGATTTTAGTATTAATATCCCTCTGACCTGTTGCAGTAAGCACCTTACACCGTAAAAAAAATTCCTGTTTAAAAGTAAAGACGCACCCCTTTCTCTTCACTGATTTTTTTTTTTTCCTGGATATAGACAGTAGACAAAAGGGCTGCACAATTTCTGGAATGAACGAGTGGATGGGAGGAGTGAGTGTGCACTCTGGTTCCTGCTGAAATGAAGAGTGGAGTAACATTTTTGGGAACCATATTAGCATGAGGGAGCTTTGAAAGACAGTGACCGAATGGAGATGAGATTCTTACTACCATAGGCAGATCTATGTGAATGACAAGCCTGGGCTGAGCATCAGCTTTATTGAGAGAGTAAGGAGTTGTAACTACTCAACTACTTCTTTACTAGGAAAAAAACCCCATAGCTCACAACATACAGGAACACAAATAGCTATGGAACTGCAACAAATTCTGAATGAAAAAAATATTTGAAAGAGTTCTAAATCAGAGTTAGCTATGCCACACCACCTCTTCTTCTAGCCAACTTACAGTAATAAGTGGTGTGATAGGAACTGAATCAAACATGTGCAATACTGAAACACTGGATTATAAAAAAACCCAAAAAACAAAACCCAAACCCAACCTGATTTCAAGTTTTATTTCAAAGAAATGGGGGGGGGGGGGGGGGGGGGGGTGTTCCACAGTACATACAACAGGGAGATCCAAAGTCTGTAAAAATCTTGAAGTCTAGTCTCAGATTTTTATTTAGTGAATCCACAGGTACAGTACTCATTAAAGAGTTTAGCAGTGTGTTGAGCTTCAAATCCTTTGGGAAACTAAAAATATAAAACAGGCCAAAAGACAGTGCCAAAAGAGACTTAATTATTTTTGTAAGGTTAAACAATTAACCTTACAAGTCAAAACTGAAACTAATGAAAGGGAAATGGTACAAGATTAGTGGACTTTTAACTATTGTCTTTCCCTCCAGCTGTGGGACATCAAAGATGTATAAGTCTTCATTTTCTGTGGCTTTATTGAAAATGCTCTCTTATCCTTCTGAGTGATGTGGAAGGGATGGGATGTTACAGCTATCTTTGGGCATGGCCTCAGAGCATTTTGCTGGTCTTTCATGACATTGCAAAAGCTTCCTTTGCCCATTATTAATTTTTTTTTTTTGTATTTTTTTGAGACAATTTGCCTGGAAAACAGAAGGTCTTGGTTGTCTTCAGTGTGATTTGTGTGATGACGATGATAAGTTAATGTAGTGGCGATGTCATATACATAACCCAACTCCAAGTGTAACTGAATTAAATTTTTTAAATGAGTAAGACACAGTGTATCAGCCTATCAGAACCAAACCTACCCTCAAATCATTGATTAGAAGGAAAGAGTTAGGATTGAATGCTAAATTTAGATTCAACTGCAGTTTACAGGAGTGTTTGTTTAAAGAAGAGCCAACACAAGGAATCTTGGCTCTGAGGAACACCAGGAAAAAGCCTCCTATTTATATATTATGGCCCTGTAGTAACCAGCGCCAGAGATGAGCTGCTGGAAGTGACATGTCTGATTTATTGCCCGGTGCAGCTTTGAGAGCATTTGCAAGCTGAAGTATCTGTTATGGTTAGGATGATCATAACTGGGGTTTATTTTCATTTAGAGGGAGAAAGAAAATAAGTATTTTTTTGTGGCTTCTGGATGTGGATGACTTCTGTGGTTACTTTTGGTTCTTAAGTAATGCCAGCCTGGGCTGCTCGGTGTCACTTGTGCTTTCTCTACAAAGAGAGCTTTTAAATACTGTTAACTCTAGTACTATCTTTCATCCGAAGTTCCCAAAATGCTTCCTAACCTGTACACAGTGGAATTGCAAGTGGCCTTTTGAGTAGGGACATAAGCAAAACATTGATGCCTTTCACTGGAAAACATTGCCTTCCAGACTCGAAAGACTAGGAACTTTAATCTGTGTAAAACATTGCATCATCTTTAGGTTAGGGTGCAGAAAACATGTATTCTGTTTTATCTGTCTCTTGAAGCAGATGTAAGGTTTTGAAATTTTAGAGGAAGTCTCTTTTCTTCTCTTGTGGTCCAAAAATACAAACTCTGCTATAGTTTTAAGTAAAAAAAAAATATGTAGGTGTCTATCACTACAAGATGCCTTATCCAAGAACCACCTTGGTTTGGCTTCGTGAAGTTTTTGGGTCGACAGCCTAGCTTGTGTGGGTCAAGCGAAGTGTTAATTCCATTCCTTGGTGAGAATGAATTGAAAGCAGCCCTGAGGAGAAGGACTTGGGGGTATTGATTGATGAGAAGCTCAACATGAGCCGGCAGTGTGCGCTTGCAGCCGAGAAAGCCAGCCGTGTCCTGGGCTGCATCAAAAGAAGTGTGACCAGCAGGTCGAGGGAGGTGATCCTGCCCCTCTACTCTGCTCTTGTGAGACCCCACCTGGAGTACTGTGTCCAGCTCTGGGGGGCCCAGTACAGGAGAGACATGGAGCTGTTGGAGAGAGTCCAGAGGAGGGCCACGAAGCTGGTCAGAGGGATGGAGCACCTCTCCTGTGAGAACAGGCTGAGAGAGTTGGGTTTGTTCAGCCTGGAGAAAAGGCAGCTCCGGGGAGATCTAATTGCGGCCTTCCAGTACCTGAAGGGGCCTACAGGAGGGACTGTTTATCAGGGAGTTTAGTGATTGTACAAGGGGTAATGGGTTTAAACTAAACCAGGATCGATTTAGATTAGGTATTAAGAAGAAATTCTTTACTGTTAGAGTGGTGAGGTACTGGGACAGGTTGCCCAGAGAGGTTGTGGAGGCCCCATCCTGGAAGTGTTCAAGGCCAGGCTGGATGAAGCTTTGGGCAACGTGGTCTAGTGGAGGGTGTCCCTGCCCACAGCAGGGGGGTTGGAACTAGGTGATCTTTGAGGTCCCTTCCAACCCAAACCATTCTGTGATTCTATGATTCTAACTGGGCAGACTAGGAACATCAGCTGAATCTTCTGTATCCCAGGTTAATGCCCCATCAACCACACCTCTGGCTAGTTAACTTTCTGTCTTGTTTTGATTAAAAGTTCCATGCTGATTTCACAGAAATATCACAAGTCTTAAAATGGGACAAAACAAGAATTCTCTCTCCCCAAACTGAAAGAAATTCTCAGCTGACAGATTCAGGCTTCATCTGGAAGATGCAACAAACTCTTAGGAAGCCCATGGTATTCCATCATGCAGAATGACAAGAAATAGGTGAGTAGTCCCCCCAAACTCAACACCACTAACAGTGCTATCCAGATAGTTATACTTTCAGAAGGTCAAATTTTGTGTAGTAGCAGAAACTAATAAGCTGTTCATATATCAGCATCCCTAGGTAAGCATAAGATTTCACTGCACAAAATTGCGCTTAAAATCATAGAATCATTTAGTTTGCAAAAGATCTTTAAGATCATCAAGTCCAGCCATTAACACTGCCAAATCCACCACTAAACCATGTTGCTGAGCCCCATGTGTACACATCTTTTAAATACCTCCAATGATGGAGGTATTTACACCCAGTTTGTACTGGAAGGCAGTCGCTTTTTAGCTAAATATAAAAGAAAAGCTGTAAAGGTGAGTTGAGCAGCAGAACTACAAAAAGACACAGAGATTTCAAGAAGTTATG
Source organism: Balearica regulorum gibbericeps (assembly GCF_011004875.1). Lineage (NCBI taxonomy): Eukaryota > Metazoa > Chordata > Aves > Gruiformes > Gruidae > Balearica > Balearica regulorum. Next base: position 45,394,707 of record NC_046188.1, on the reverse strand, counting down.
AAATGCATCTCAGAACTCACGTTTTCAGCTTCCAGCTAAGCTGTCTTACAAAGAATTTGTGGTTCAAACCTTTTTCTATCATTTTTGTTTGTGCTGAGGAGAAAGAAAAAAAAATCTAGTTAAAGGAAGTTCTTTCAGATAAGATCCACCTCTTTATGCCATCTCTATTGCCAATACAGGCTTGTGTTTTGCACAGCCCTGGATAAAATTAACTGGATATCCAGCATAACCAGAGAACATCCTTGCTAGGTTGACTAATAATGAAGAAAAGATGAACTATCCCCTTATAAACTGTCTGTTCATTGTACTTGGCTGATCTCCCTCCTGCTCTCTTTTAATATCCTTGTCAGCCTGCTGGCCAGATGCTGAAGCAGCACCAGCCATCCAGTTAAAATATAGAGTAGCCAGAAGTTTCAATCAACTCAGATTTCCTCGAACACTTACTGGACATTCATTCCAATTCCTATAAAAATGTCTAGGCAACTCATTGCTTCGTGTTTCACCTCATTTTGTGAATCACAACACTCTGATTTTAAAATGCAGTTTTACAAGCGTTACTTTTACTGACTGTGTTTTCTTTTACATTGTGCATTTTTAAATGCCAAGAGTACGAGCAGGGTGGAGAGTGGAGGAGTGTTATAACAGGTTATCAGAGTTCTGGTCATTCTTGATTTTGCTGCTGTTAAATATATTTCCACTGCTTCAGGTGACTGTAAAAAATAGTAAATTATGAATATTCCAAATATATTCAAAAAGCAACCTTTTATTTGGGAAGAAATGCTCCATGTTTGGTCAGATTGACTATAGCTAAAATCTTTGCTGGTCTTATACCTCTGGGAAAGAATATTCTATTATTTTCCTCTTCTCAGAATAGCAGAGTGGATACAGAAAAGTACCTGCGATAAACCAAATCTGACCAAGAAAAGGGGAGGGGTTTCCCCTGTAGACACTTTTGTCTTTTATCAAGTTGTGGGGTCCCAGGATTTGGCAGCGAGGAGGGTGCTTCGATGCGAGATGTAGATGTATCTTCAGGAGAGTCTGGGTGAAATGTGGAACCAGAAGAGGAGGGATGTGGTGTGGCGACTGAGTGCCACAAAAAAAGCAATGTGTGGGTGCCCTGAGCAGGGCCCATCGTGGGAGCTGCGTGTGATTCTCTCCTTTGATAAAATGGCCTGAGAAGGGAATGACAAAGGGGTTTGTGCATTAGAAGGATAGCTGGCTCTGTCTCCTTTGCAGACAGCCAGCACGCCTCAGATCTGTGCCTTCTGTGCTTCCTATCCCTTGTTTTCCTGAACAGTAACCTCCCCACGCTCCCTCCATAAACTTATAAGGAAAAAGGGGGAGGGAGGGCAGAATGGTTTATTGAAAATCTTATTCTGAGTGGAGCTGCATTAATAAGCCCATGTGCCTGATAAAAAAACCCCACCCTCAACATGATGAAAAATAAATCCCACTGAGTCGTCAGCATCCTGCCTGAGTCACTAATTCCCCAAGGCAGAAAACAAAGCAAGTAAAAAAAGGTTGTTTTCTCATAGCAAAGCCAAAAAATGTCCAGTTCTGATTTAAGATGTGTCTTCAGAGACGTCTCTTCTTTAATGTTACATGAGGCCAGTATAGATGAGTTGACAAATATACAGATTGATTATTTTTTTTCCTCATCCTTTAGCGAAAGCACCTATTAATTTCAGTGGGACTTATGCCCACATGTGTTTTGTGACTGGTGCTGCCCCAAACTGTATGAGGACCAGTGACTGCTAGCACTGGGGTGCAGGGAGGGTTTAGATGCGTGAGTCAGATTTTCCACAAGCGCAGCTCCTCATCTGGCTCCAACAGCCAGCACCAGCAGGATTTTGTCCTGCTCCTTCCTCCCTGTCTGGCTGCCTGCACGGGCTCTCCCCATTACTCTTCTTCTGGGTTTTTTTGCCCTTTCCTGAAGTCCCTGGTAAAGGCTTCAGCATCATAAGTTTTCTACAAATAATATCTGCAACTCATGAGGGAAACGTCAGAGTACTCCTCTGATTCCCTGAGGCTTTATAAATACTTTCCCAACTAAAGGCAGTTTATAAATCTACTCTGGTCCAAAATTACACAAGTTTGATGGAAATTCTCCACTTACGATGGGATAAAAGAGCAGAGAGCGAGACTTTGTGGTAGCAAATGACCCCTGGCTGGAAGCACTCTGTTGATGCTTCTAAATGAACTACTGCTGCAGAGCTCAGGGCTCAAGCCAGAAGCACAATAGAAGGTGCATTATTATTACTGTTCTGATTATGGCAGATAATTTTGCTCTTCTCATTTACAAATTTAATGGCTTGTTAATAATGTCTGATGTGGGAACATAGTATAGCCTATCAACTAAGGGTGGCATAATGGCATAATAAGGGTAATTGAGGTTGTTGCTATAATCTTGTTTGCTCTTTGGTTTGTTAATTGAAAATGTCTTATCTTAATATAAGATAGAAACAATGTTATTCCTCTGTGAAGCCTGGGCATCTTGAAGGAAAAAGGGATGTGTCAGTCTGCACTGTTTATACGTTGTTGCAGTATCTATACAACAGTGAGCATACAGAAGTGAACCAGTCTAATACGTGTCAGGTATTGTGTGTCCGAGTTTATGTTTTGTACAAATAACAGCATGTGCTGTTACGTACGGCTGCGCGTGTCTCTTGTTGCAAGACTGTGTGTGTAAGACTGTCTGGGATACGTGCGGTTGATTAGAGAGCCGTTACAGGAGGAAATGGAAATGAGAAACAGGCTGCCGAGTATTTGATCCTGGAGAAGAAACTTGGCATTTCGTCTTCTATCAACGTTTGCCTGTAACTACTATTAACATTAATTATGGAGATACTTACGTGAACACCCTGTTAGCCCTAATTAGAGTTAATGGAAGATACGTGTGGATGTTAACAGGACAAGAGACAAACAAGCTTCCATTTCTAAGGTTAAATATTCAGTAGCTCCCTCTTAGACATCTCCAACATCCTATAATCATGCAGTCAGACTTATGCAAAAGCAGAACAGTTTCTCCTGCCTTTTTTTTTGCCTTTTTCTCCCCTCCCCTCCCTACTTATGGCCACCTTACATTATTTTTGCTTAAATTAAAGAGAAAACAACAATGTGGCTGTGGCCTCAGTTACCTTTACTAATGTAATTATGCTACCTCTCCTCTATTCATAATGCATCTCAGAATCAGACTTTATTAGCAAACCGTTTGCTGTCCCTTTTACTGTCCTTTTAATGAAAGCTAGAGGAGTCACTTAAGAGGAGCTGGAAGGACTTGGCTTTGTTCTGAACAGAGACCTTGTGATAAAGAGCTCAGGGCCTGAGCTCTTGAGTAGGTCATGTAATACCGAAGGTCTGCAAAGTTGCTGTCACTGTGCTGTTGTTTGAAGCTGTAAAGACAAAAAAGACCTTCCTCTTGCTTGCACTCATTAGCTGTCTTCAGTATTTTGAAAACCAGCGTTGCTGAAGAATTGAGGCTGCAAGAGGTTGTCTCGTTATCCTGCTGATGTGTATGATAGCATGTCCCTGTCACTAACCTCTGCCCAGCAGGTCACTGTCCTTGTGGAAAGTGTCTTTTCAGGACTGACTTGGAAACTTGTAAGCCTCCGTGAGAGCCCTCAGCCTGCCTTAGGTGGTGTCATGCACTCCTCAGGGCAGGTGTGCTTCCTTGTGGTCCATTTCCTTTGCCATGGACATACATGATGATCTCGGATGGTGTATTAGGCAAAAAGTGCATTTTTTTCCAAGATGATCTGTTACATAGTTATGGGGCTGCCTGTTCATCTGATCATCTCTTATTACTATGCAAGTACAGCAGAGGGTCCCTTTGAATACCGCCTAGTTGCAACCTTATTACTTACAACGTGTAGCTCCTGGGTGCTTGTTGGCTAGAGCCACAGGAGCAGCGTTACCCCAGCTTTCCAGCTGCGGTGGCCTTCTTTTTCCTGAAGCAATTCCAAGCGTAAGAACATCCGTGCTTGGCTCAGGTCTTGCATGTGCCTGTTTGCAGAAACTGCCCGATATCCCATTGTTGGCTGAGGTGCCTGACATCCACACGAGTGGGGCAGCAGGCTCGCGAGGGGACTCTGGGGATGGGACATGGTACTCGACCTCTAGGGCTGTGTGGGAAGTCAGTCTCTGCTCACATTTACCTGGAGGATGAGCTGGGGAAGGTCGGTAGATTTTGATTTAGCCATTTGTTAGTTTATTCTCTTGATGTTTCTATCTGTTTTTCCAGTTGTGTCATTGGAAAGTGCTGGGGTTTAAATTTTATTTTATTTTTACAAGTGCCTGCTTTATTTTGTGGTGGTCAGAGAATCTGTTCAGCTTTATAATTAATACTACTTTCTTGATTTAATATGTAAAGTAATGCTTTCACAGGTCAGATCTACATGGACATTTTTTCCTTTTTTTTTTTGTTTGTTTTGTTTGTTTGTTTTTCATGGGCATGTATTTTTAATGGCTATGTAAAGCTTAAAGTGCCTGTATTTAAACTGGTGGGACAAAAAGTCTTTTGATGGTATTTTGCTCTGGGATTTGTAGTAAGCTGTATTGGTTGGACGTTGTTTAAAGTGGACAGATGCTAAGAAACCTTGTTCTATGCTATGTAGGGTTGCTAATTTAGCTCTTGCCTGCATAGTTAAAGTGGCAAAATTGTCTACTGCAATATGGCTTACTCCAGTTTATGGGAAAGAGCAAATTTTCCTGGTGTGTCTACATTTAGATTTGTTAACAAAAAGGATAGATACATCATCTTTAAAAAAGGAAAAAGCCCGTGCATTTTAAAGTTGCTATTAAAGTGCTTGCTAAGCCTTCACGTACAGTAGGAAAGAAACTGATGCTGTAAAAGGAACAGAGTTATGACATATCATTTTATTTCAGCTAGAAAAATGTGGCCTCGCTTGGAGCAGAAGCTGCGTCTCTGATGAGGCTGTGGTCTGGTTGTGTGGTTGGGAAAATGAAAGGCAGTCTGAGCGAAGATATTGTCAAACTCACCCAGGTTAAGCACCCTTTGCCCCAGGCAAATTCCCTTGTTTTTATAAGCCACTACAGCTAGGCTGTAAAATGGAGGTCTCCAAGGAAAGCTGAGGTAATAACCACAGGTGGTGACTTAAAGCTGCCTTCATGAACTAAATCCTGCATTTTCTGTCCTTAAAATAAACAGAGGATGTGTGAAGTAAATTCCTCCCTATCTTGCCTATGACTCTTACAAATTTATCATACTTCTTGAAACAGATATTCAAAGTCTTCAGCCAAACATTGACACCTTCATTAAAATCAGTTTGTTTTTTAGTTTAATTGGTGGTAGCATATCTACCAGTGTAGTCATTTTGTCCTGTTAAATGGCTGAATGAGATCTGACATTAAAAAAAAATCCTGCCTTAAAATGGATTTTTTTTTTTTTTTAAATCTCTAGACCAAACAATAGTCCAGTTGAAAGGACTAATTTCAGAATCACTGAGCCAACAGTTACGATTTAAATACCGAGAAAGTCATTATTCTGGGTGTTTGGTATAGGCTTAGCAGTATTACATTGATTTACAGAAATTAATCTCCCCCCAGTCAGTACTGACAGATTCTGTAGTTATCTGGTCACCTCTGACTTGCCTTCTTCACCAGAAGGATATCCTGGCCATCACTGCAAAATGCTTTGGAGTCACCTAATTCATTTGTAATCTTCCCAGGATAGCAGGGAAAGCAGCAGATAAGTATTAGCAGAGAAACCTGAGTGGTTTCGCCCTGGGATAATGGAAGGATAATGTATTATATGAGACGATGTCACCTCACCAAAAAATGAATTTCAGAAGCTGGTATTTCATACAGGATATGTAAAGCGCTTAAATGGGGGCTTGCTTGGCGTTTGCTTTTATTCTTTCATTCATTCTTTTTGACTCACAGATTTGTTTGGATGCTTCTGAGCAAAATCAGATTTGCTAAATGACAAGGCATATGCAAAAATCAGATGACAAAAAGATTAATATGATATATGATATATGGTGCAGATAACAGTGTCGAGACAGTGCATTGCAGAAGAGAGGGGAAGCTAGGAAATAAAAGATAAAATACAGCCTCTCAATCAAAATTTGAAGCAGTGGAATTGATGAGGAAGAGAAATACCAGCAAGCTTGGGGATGGTGGTGGTTTGGTCAGTCAGGGCAAGGTGAGCCCATGCTCATTTCACCAGCTGCAAAACTCTGGGGAAAGCCAGCACGTCTCAGTGCGCTCACCCTTCTGGGGCTCAAGGGGCTGAAAGAGGGAAACTTGGCTCTGTTGATGAGGTGTGCTGAGCTCCAATGAGTAGCAGCATTTAAATAGCAAAACTGGTAAAGGACAAACAAGAGTCAAAGCTGTTCTGCAGGGTTTTACAGGATGAGCCAGCATCACCACCTGCTTTCTGCTTGGCCCATAGGGAGTGTGCAGGCTCAGAAAAGGAGTGCAGCCTATCGAAATGGCAGATCCCTAAGCACATCTCCTGCCTCTCGTATTTCTCTGTGCATCTCCGGTACCTTGTCTTCCATGTCATCAGTCAAGCTGCACTCGCCTCCAGGGCACCTGGGTGCACAGCTTGAAAGGATGGAGGTTAAACATGGGCCCTGAGCAGGAGGAGGCTAGTGCCAATAAACAGAAACAGAAATATTGGAAGGCCAATTTACATGAGTGCACCCTGTGTCCAGATTAATATGCTTCATCGAAAAGATGTAGGAACAAACCTGTTTTCCAAGGGCTGCAAATAGGTGGTCCCCTATTTGGGGAAGTTTTGCACTGCAGCTTTTCTGCTTTGAGTATCAGATAATTGGAAGTGCCTGTCTCAAACTCCTGATCAAGTCTGTGCTGACTGGAAAACTTTTGTTCTTGAGCGACTTCTGAGGGAGCAGCTGTAAACCCTGCATTTTCTAAAAGTGCCCCCATATCCCCACCCCACCCCCCCACCCCATGACTTTATTAGCAGCTGGGGCAACCAGGATACTGATCCTTGATCCCAAATGCCCTGAAGATTCTCATGGCTGTGCAGACCTCCTGGAAGAGCTAGTTTGCACCATTGTCCATGGAGAACAGCAGGCAGGGTGGTGTGTGGGCTGCTGTGCTGAAGGTGAAGTTTCAAAATACGTGTGGTTGGCAATAGCTCTCAGCTCCTAACAAGAGTGCCCTTTCCCTCCAACACACAAATGCCTGTAGTGCAACCTCTGTGCTGTCCAGGAGCCCTGGGGCACTGGTAATGCTGGTCAACGAGGAACCTCAACTGTGTGGTGGGTGGTGTCTGCTTTCAAGATGAAATTGTTTGCTGTGTCTCTCTTCTGATCAATAGATTATTCATTTGGGATTTTCCTAGTGAGGAGGTGACACTGTGAACCTGCAGAGGAAAACTTGCAGGGGGGAGGTCTGTGTGAGGGCTGCAGGAGAGCATTTTTGGAGACATCAGCTCTATATGGATACTTCCACAGTTTTGAGCACATCATTGTGGGTTAGTGGCAAAGGTGGAGTATAAGCCATCTGATCTTTTTTTGTCCAGTTGCCATGATCTCAGAACTGTGTGGTTCATATGAAGGACCCCACCTGGGGTTTTGTACCTGAACATTTTAAATACTGGCAGTCACTCAAAATACTTGTTTTCATTAAAAACAACAATATTTTGAATACTACCTTTCTATGTACTTCCTTTCTCAACTGCTTTCAGTGCAGGCAGCCTGGCACTCTCATAGGATACTGATTAAATCTTTCAGATTCCAGATTCCATACGTGGCAGATAAGTGTTGTTAATTATATTAAATACGGGGGTGGGGGGACAACGATGGGGACAATACGGGTGGTGACACACCAAGTTGAAATAACTTGCCAGAGTCTGTGAGTTTCTGAGAGAGATATTAGCAGGACTGGAGCTATAAAGTGGTCTGAACACTAGATGGGACCACAGAAGGTGCCCAGGACAGGACACTTGCAGGGTATCCTGGAGCAAAGCCACGTCAGCTTTACGAAGGACATTGAGCTTCAGAAAGGGCTCTCAGACTGTAATGTGGAAGGCAATCTAAGGCTTAAGTGGTATTAATGTTCTGATGCAAGGAGGTTTGTATATCATCAGACACACAGAATGGTGACCACAAATCTTGTTTTGAAATTTGTCACAAAATTTATCATCAAATGTGCTTGCACAGCAAGACTCCGCAATGTTTTCAGAACGATTCTTCTCCCCATGCTGACAGCAGTGATGGGACAAGAGGGTGTTAAATGCTGTGTCACTTGAGGCAACTTTTCTTGTCCTTGATGTAGAGCTCCGAGCAACTCTGCAGCCTAACTGGGAGAATGCCCCAGAAAGGCTGTCTCTCCATGCTGGGAATAGCTCGAACATCCTGTTGTTCCCTATGTTTTCTCAGCCTAAACCTGGGCTGCTTTGGCTGTTTCCCTGCAAACCTGGTTTTGATACTTTTAAAATACACACTTTTTTAGTGGAAAGGCAGCATTTCTTTCAAATTTCATGCTGATTGAGAAAAGAGACATAGCAAAGGTGGGAGTATAGTGAACTTTAGCCACTGAGAACGTGTGATTTTGGCGTCAGAATTCAGCCCAGTCCTGACTGATGTGGAGGTTAGCCTTTGGGGTCCTGCCCCTCGCAGGAGATCTGTTTTCATCACTATGTTCTGTTGTCCTGCCTAAAAAGGTTGCCTAGACTTTGTAAAAATAGGAATTGCCAGATTGGGTCAGACTGCATTTTTGCTTCTTTTGGGTGCGAAGAGCAAGGCGCTCAGCAGCCCAGCTACAAGTTGGCTTTTGTACTGTTTTAAGGCCATGTGAGCTGCTCATGCCTTCATCATTCACTGATACGTTTGGAATTATTCCAACCCTCCTGATTTGAATTAGAGGAGTTTTTATGTCTTCAGTTTCTAACTACTGACTTCCAGCAAGTGAAATATCAGTGAAGACCGAGTAAAGGAAAATTTATCAGCATTCAGGTATTTCCATGGTTAAATTTGCTGTTTAAGTTTTGAAAGAGTCCTTATGATACCCTGTTAGTGCATGCCAATTCTTATGTATATGTATGATTGATGGTGCTTCAGGTTTTGCCCCAGGCTATTCCCAGTCTGCTTGCAAGTGATGCTGGTAGTGAAGTTTCCACTGCTGTCCTTATGTGTTATTTAGATTACAACAGAGCTAAAAACGTGCTGGCCCTGAACGACTTCACAACAAGAGATACAATCCTTTCCCCCTAAATCTCACAAACGTTAAAACAAAGCCTGCCTGGGGAGGCTCTTTGGCACTGTATTAAATATCCTTCCTGAGAAATGGTTTCTTATAATTATAGCCTTCCTAACAGGCACTGTGGGTATCAACACAAAGCTATCTGTATTACATGGTTTGACCTGCTTTAACCCCAGCCAGTCTCCTGGAGATGTAGAAAAGATCTGTTCCATACAAAGGTCTTGCCTTTCAGGCAACGTAGAAGCATTTTGTTTAGAGTGCTACCTGTCTAAGAGGAGACATTACACTTTTTGTGGGTGAAAGTCACCCCACTGAGGCTATCTGAAAGCCTGTGCATCCCTGTCATCAGCATTTAAGCCGCTGTCTGTGTGTGCAAAAATGAATTGCTCCCCAAGTTGCTCCGCTTAAGACCGCTGCAGATGCACTGTGCTTAGGGAATAAGGATATTTTGGGAAAGCAGGTATATTGTTCATTATGTTGTCTTCATTAAGGGCAAAAAAGGTATGCTCTTTTAACTTTTAGCTAACATGAAATATTTGACCCAGATTCAAACCAAAGACCAAATCCCCAATTGTGCTAGGTTTTTACATCCTTAAAAATTCTTCTTTTTTTTTCTTTCTCCCCTGAAAAAGTTTTAAGTCTGTCAGCAACGTAAGTGGCATTTGGATCAGCCTCTGAGCAGTTAAGTGGTAAGGAGCTTTCCATAAGGTTATTCATTTCCCCTCCTCACATGTGGAAGGATGAGGCTGTTGTGGGAGAAGTGCTATAGGTGGTGATGGAAGTGAGTTCCCCCATATTCTCACCTCAGCAAAGTAAAGCTGTTGCCTCCTCAAGACTCTCCAACATACATACCCCCAGCTGCCCCGTTTTCCTGCAGCGTGAAGCAGATGCCTCCAACGCCAAGAGCCCTGAGAGCGCAGGGGGCTGTCTGTGTCTCTTCATGAACATGGTCAAGGCATCAATGGAGGAAGTTTAATTAGGCACCTTTTACTTCTTAATTCCTGAAAGCACTGAAGTGTGCTTGCCTGGTGTCGACCAAAGGCTGGCTCCCTGTGAGTGATGCTGGGAGTGGTGGATGTGTTGCTATGGTGCTGGGAGGTGTCTCCAAACCCCACCGCTCTGGCAGCTGAGCCGGCTCCCGGCAGCACATCCTAATTGCGGCTGTGCAGCAACAAAACAAATACTCACAGATTTCCATAAAGGCCATAATCAAAGGAGCATCCCTTGCTTTTTAATATGTGCTGAATGGGTTCATTTGTAAGCTTATTACGACTTCAGAGAGAGAAGCTATCAGGGTGATCATTAGCTGCCTGTGCGAATAGCGAGGAAAACTGTGGCACGTTCCAGAATAACCCCCTTTTTAATGTCTGCACTTTCAGATACATTAACAATAACCAGCCGTGCTGTCTTTCATGTTTCCCTTGCCATGAGTAAGGACAAAAGAGAAAGAAGAGGGACAGTGAAGTGTGTGCTTTCGAAATAAGTTCAGATGAAGAGAAAAATGAGGTGTTAAGAGAGCAGCAAATTCACTCACATGACATTGTGTGTCTTGATGCAGTATCTGTTATCCATTGGGAAAGCAAAAGCAGCTGGGAGCCAGCCTGCAAGTCTTGGCTCATATCTCACTTAGTCCCTCTACTCCTGTCATCTACGTATGAATTGTGCTGAGGGTCTTTTGTCTGCCTGGAACCTGATCGTTGCTGGAGCGCTTAGATTATACATCTTCTGAAGGAAGAGAGAACATTTAGAAACACATATGCCAAGATTATGGGATTTATTAAGTCTCGTTTATTTTCCTCCAGAACATCTGAAGCTCTATTGTGGGCTGTGGCTGTGGTTCTCTCTCTGCTCCTTCTTACGCTTTCTTAATCAGAAATACATGTAGCAAAAGATGTTGAATGGTTGGGTGTTCATACCTTAATAGGGACAGGTATGGTTGAGATCAGTCATATTTACCTTTCAAACCACATTAGCTGAAGTTTTGTGCCTTAGACTGAGTTAAAGATGCTGATTACAGTGAAACTCAGTTTAGGTTTGCTCATGGAACATATGTGAGATGTGTATCAGTTTGGCTATAAGCAGGGTAACTTAGACTTCACGTCTGCCTCTCTTCCCTAGGTCGTTTCTCATGACCTTTGCTGGATTCAAGTTTTCCTGGACATATCATACCTATAGCTTGTGAAATGTATTTATTTCCTAAATAAATAAATCACTCTGAATTGTGAGCTCTGTGGGATAAAGAATTTCCTATTGTATTTAGAATCAATGGTACTTTGGGATGCATTATTATTATTCTTCTTAAAAACATTTTTAAAATGACCAGAATCAGATAAATAATGCCGCTTCTCAGGTTTCCAGCAATATTATTTTCTGGTTTATTTAGTATTACTGAGATCCCTCATTTAAGGTCTGCTTTTCTTACAGGATGTTTTTCCTAACCTTTGCTTCTCTAGACTGACTAAACCTGACTGGCTGTTCTGATTTTGCATCTGTGTAGGCAGTTATCTTGAACAAAAAGAGTTTATTTTTCAATTTATTTTTTTTTTGTAAATTAGTTAATGCATTCAAAGTTCTGTTTGGGATTTCTTTCTTAAAAGCAATTAAGATTGTTAGTCCCCCAATTTAATGGTGTTAAAGGGTGGGTTTCTTTTTACCCACCCTATGAAAAAGCACAGAAAACAACAAGTTAACCTACTGATCTAGAGTTCCGTTCTGTATTAAAATGGATGATAATAGCAGGGGTTTCATATTCCCTTGCCCATGGGCCCTTACCTATGCCTCTGCCCAGCCAGTCTGGGGCTGCTTTCCTTTGCTAAGGAAAGATCATCATCATCTTTTTGATCGGACAAGGCCCTGTGGCTCTTAGTAATCCATTCTGATTGCTTCCTTACTTTAAAATCAATCATTTTCCTCCTCTGCATTGTTTTCTTGAAGCCTGCAAAGTATCAGGAAACTTCTTAAAATATTGGAAATCATGGTCTGAGAAGGACAGGGTTGCCACAGCAACTGCCCAGTGTTTCTGGGGTGTATTCCTGCATCTTTCAAAACAATCATGAATGTCACAAACTGCTGCGGCGTTTGCTGCAAACAAAGCAAGGCTATAGTAGAAGAGAATAGAAAAGAGCATCGAGGAGTCAGTTGTTGTAAAGGTGAGATGTGTCAGGCTCAGGGAAAAAGCAGCAGGCATTTACACTTTGTGTTAAATGCCCTTAGCGTCTGGAATGCTGTGCAAGCGTATGGAGTGTTTCAGCACTTGACAGTATCTGACATGACAGTGGATAATGTCACTTGGCTTGTGATGCAACTCCATGATCCACTCAGGAGGATGACATTTATTCCATCCTAAAGGGAAATATTTTCAGACATAGGAGGCCTAAGTTAGCCGCCTCCCTTTTTGTATGCTAAATAGACCTCTTTCTGGTACAGAAGATGCCTGTCAAAGAGTGTAACTTGTCAGCCAGAAGTGATCAACTTTTTCCTGGGTTTGGGACTGGTCTCAGTATAGACTGGTGAACTGTGGATCAGGAGAGCTACCACATCCATTCCCCTTTTAGCCTTGGTTTTCTTATCTGGTAAGCAGAATTACTATTGTTATATTATCAGTGCATAGAATCTTTGGATCATCTGTTCAGAAAGACAATCAGTACCATATGGTTCTATTGCACTGTGGTTAATACAAGGGAAAATTCACCTCTGAGCTATCTGAGGACTCTTTTTTTAAGGAATAGAACTTAAAGAGTTGCAGGCTATCGGTTGTGTTGGTTCTGTATGCAGTATCTTCTTTTCTGAGACGGCCGATGTCTGTGTGTGAAAAGCTGTATGAAAGAGCCAGACATGATTACCTATTGAACTTTGCTTGGGAAGCAGCCAAAGTGAGCAGTTTGTGTTTCGAACAGAGCTGTATGCACATTTGCGCTAGTTGAAATGGAGTGGTTTGTGCCTGATGCTATACTGACACTTCAGACACGCACCCTAGCACTTTTCCAAACATTACAGCAACTGGGAGAATCGGTTCTGCTCTGGGACTTCTGAATTTCCATTTTGAATGTCTGTGTAAATGTAGGAGATTCTGCCTCCCCATGATCTCATGTATTCTGTGCACACATTGTGCAAAGTTGCAAATATAAAACATAGATGGTAAGTGTTGTATTATTGGTTTTGTTGCAAAGCTGGCGTAATTTATATGAAGCTTTAAGGGGCTCAGTCCAGCCCTCTTTTTCCTCCTGTGTGTGACTGATGTGCTCTTTATGCACAGCCTTTTGGTGGCAGAAATGTGTCTTCATTAACAGCGGGCAGACAAGAGTCAGGAAGTGATGTGACCCAGTTGTCCTGAACGCTCTGCTTTCAGAAGGAAAAGGAAACTTAGGGTAGTTTTAGCAGCATCTCAGATTCATTTACACACCATCCCAAGCCTCATATGATTTTAGAGTTATAAAAGCCAATCAGGTTATTGGTTTAAGGTATAAGATGCCCCTAAGGGCTTTGCTCACTCAACTGTACTGAGGAATTAAATGCTCTCAGGCAGTGCAACAACCTCATTCACTCCAGTGTTGCAAGGCAAGGCAGTCATCGCTGGTAAATGGGCCCATATTACAGTGACATTAGCATTTTAATACAACTAAAGAGGAGGTAGATTGACTGTAATTTAGTATCTAGTTGCATGGCCTTGTGCAGGTCCCCTCACGGCTGCTCCACAGGGGCTGATTATAGTTACACAGTGCACTTTGGAATCTAATTGGATTTACATGCAGTAATGTAGTCGTGTCACAGCAATGACTCTGCTATGCAAGCACTATGAAATTCCAGTGCAATTAGTTATTTATGTAGGAGCAATAGTTACAGGATATGCATGGGGCTGACAGCTTGGGCCAAACTCCAGTTCAGGAGCAGCAAATGTTTTACTTTTTTTGAAGCCGTTGCAAAGGAATATTAATCTGATCCTGCTTCCACAGAGATGTTTCTCCTCACCCTTCACCATAAAAGCACTGACCTGTTGCAGAGATCCAGCAGGACATGACTTCAGTCTTCAGCTTCTCCTTTGGCTGGCATGTGTTTAGGTTTCTCTAGATCCTGCAGCTGTGGTGAGCAAAGGGGACTGGCAGTAGCTAGGGACACTTGTGAAGCAGGACACCTGTAAGCCATACATCTGGTGGCCTTCCTGCACTAGTTAACATGCAGCAGACTGGATTTCTCCCAGAGACAAGCCTTGCTTCTCCATCTTGCACCCTCCATTCATTTCTTGTTTCACTTGCTACCTGTTGACAATATCAGCCTCTTTTCGCCCCCTTCCTCTTATCTTGGGCTCTCCAACTGTCTGTCTTGCTGCGTGAGACCAGCAGGAGTCATGAGTTTAGCTGCTTTTCCTTCATCAAAGCCTGCTCCTCACAAAGAGCGGCTCTAAAAGCAACGAATGTGAAGAGAAGCCAGTGCTCAGCAAAGACACTCGATGCGGTGGCTGTGAGATGTGTGAGGAGGCAGGACAACGTGCCAAACGCAGCTGCTCAGCCAGCTGGGGCAGCACGACTTGCACGCGTGCAGCCCCAAGGAAGGAGGCTTGGCCTCGGCCGTTACTCCAGCTTCCACTGTGTTTCCCCAGCGACTGTAATTAAAGGCATCGGCTTGCTTGAGTCGCAATTAGGCATGGTGGTTTTGCACTTTCTGCAATTCTCCCTAATGACAAAATCGTAGCTATTAACCAAAGAGAGTCTGTTTGGCAGGGACTTCCTCCCCTTTAGGGCCATAGAGTAAGATGGAGTATTGCTGTTGTTTGGCACCAAACACACTCTTTCATCCCTTCTGACACAGCACCTGCTGGTACCTACTGAAGCATTTAAGTTCTTCCTCTCTGTGGTGCTGTAATTTCTTTCAAATATTGTGACTTAAGAGGAATAAAAAAATAAAATTCCTCTCCCACGCAGACCTTTGAGGGCTTGTAGGGATGTAATTATATGCAAACTCAGTAGGAACAGGAATCCTATCATTCTGGTTATTTTCCTAATGATAGGTTTATATAGCACAGTGTCATCTCTGCTTTAAAGTTAGAGCAATCTTCTCCTGGCAGCAGCTATCCCAGGATAGTGGCATCACAGGATAGGACAACTGAAGAAACTATGTCTCAAATGCACATGCAAAACAGAGGATGAAGTGTCCCCACACACAAAAGAAAAAGATAAAAAGGTAAGGGTGAGCACTGGGCTGTGACTGTCAAAAAGGGGCTCTCTACAGTGGGGCAGTGACGCTGTCTCTTGTCCTAGCTGTAGACTCTCCAAGCCCCTCTCCAGAGGTCGTTGCGCCTGCTGCAACCATCTCCCAGCCAGTCACGTAGCTTCCACGCTGGTGGTAAAGCTGTACTGATCTGGGGCAGCCTTCATACACGGTATTGTAAAGCGGGGTAATTCAGCTGCTGCTTGGCAGATGCCTTTAGTACTTTGCAGCAGGGATTGGGTCGATTTGCTGTAGATGTTTGTACCTTCCAGATTTCCAAAGGGAAGCCATCCCTCCTCATCATTCAGAGATGCAGGTCCACAGTGACAGAGGAGGGGCATTAAATGTGAGAAATTAATGCAAAACAAAAAGTCTATGAATATTCATTATGTGTTTTATATTGTAATAGTCTCAGCCACCTTGAAACTCTTTGTTCACTTCCTGCCAACAACAAACGATAGACTTTTACTCACAGAGGTCTTAATGGGAGGCAATTTTCAAAGGCGCATTCACAAATGTTTGTGGGGAAATAGATGTTAAATGCACCCCCTCCAGAAATCGTGATGAAATGCTGGCAGTGAGAGAGCAGGAATAGACCCAGGTGACTTATCTGATCCCTCACAGGGAAGCAATGGCTTCAGCAAAGCTATGAGTATTCCAAAATGATTTGTGAAGGATGAGTGCTGAGTTACAGTGTCGAGCAACCCTATGTGAATATTGGACCCTTGTGGCATGGGGCGCCGTTAGAATAAAGGCTGCCGCTTCCTCATGGGCCCTGCAGTGTGGGGTTGGGGCTGTGTCGGACAGGTGGAAAAAACAACCTGGGAGAGGGTGCCCTGAGAAAGCAACAGTCAAACAAGCATGTCAGTCTGTAGTCTCACTTCACCTTTACCTAGGCGAAGTCTGTCATTAGCATTGTACAGGCAGAAACTAAAATTTACTGAGAAAATTTTAACTGTTAGCTCAAGGGCAGTGGTAGTCTGCACCCGGGTCCCTCTGCCTGCACCTGTTTATCTAATGCCTTTGGGTGGGCAGTGCGGTGGCTTCACCGTTCCTCTCTGTTGCTGCTTCCCAGGCAGTGATAATGAGGCAGAGGGAGAGGAAATAGTTTGCTCAACTTGGCGTGAGAGCTGGCTGGAAAAACGAGGGATAGCGCCCAGTGTCTCAGGCTGTTGCTCCTAATGGCTGGGCTGGGCTTCCCAAAGATGCATTCCATCTCCCTTCCTCTGCCTTTTCCATTTTCCTGGTAAATGGGCTGTAAAGTCACAGCAGATTAAAGTTTGTCTAAACCTCCTATAAAATATTGAAGGTGCAGCTGGTATTAATCTAGTCCTGTTGTGGTATGAGGTGCATGTGTAATGGGACTATAAATTTACATGTGGTCTGTGGGCATTTAAAACACCCCGAAGGTTGTTAAAGACATTCTGAGGAACTAGATCCCTCACTGGGTATTGAAAGCTCTTCATTAGTGCTAATGTACACTAAATTAAGGTGGCAATTAGACTGAGCATATTCATCAGGATGGTGTGTTTTAATAAATTGTGTATTTAACATGATTGCATTTTATTGACTTCTGCAGTAATTGCATATTTTTCTCTTACAGGACAAGATTGGCTAGAAAGAGATACATGGGACATACAGACAGTTAAAGACTAGAATAGGCACTTCAAGTCCCAAGATCTGTGAAGGTGAGTCTTGTTTACAGCTCTTTCTTTCTGCATGTTGGATGCTTTCTCTGTATCTCTGTCAAGGCTGGTGAGGTGTAGCTATGGTGTGCAGGAGGGGGTGAGAAATATACAGC
Source organism: Balearica regulorum gibbericeps (assembly GCF_011004875.1). Taxonomy (NCBI): domain Eukaryota; kingdom Metazoa; phylum Chordata; class Aves; order Gruiformes; family Gruidae; genus Balearica; species Balearica regulorum. The sequence continues at coordinate 45,377,507 of NC_046188.1, read as the reverse complement.
TCGTGCCATCATATCACCTGCAAGGTGTACTTCAAGTCGTCCCTCTTCTGTCTCCTAATTAAACTGCCCCTATCTCTGCTCTATCTAGAGGAGCAGACTGTATGGAAATAATACTCTGAGAGGGTTTTCTGGAAGGTACCACCTGTTAGATATGTTCTTTTAGCAGACTGTGTTGGTTTTGCGTGGCAAGGTTTTGGTAGTGGGGGGGCTACAGGGGTGGCTTCTGTGAGAAGCTGCTAGAAGCTTCCCCTGTGTCTGATAGAGCCAATGCCAGCCGGCTCCAAGACGGACCCGCTGCTGGCCAAGGCCAAGCCAATCAGCACCTCTGTGATAACATATTTAAGAAAGAGAAAAACAGTTAGAGAGCGTTTTTGCAGCCAGAGAGAGGAGTGAGAAGATGTAAGAAACTCTGCAGACACCAAGGTCAGTGCAGAAGGAGGGGCAGGAGGTGCTCCAGGCGCCGGAGCAAGATTCCCCTGCAGCCCATGGTGAAGACCATGGTGAGGCAGGCTGTCCCCCTGCAGCCCATGGAGGGAGGATGAGGGGGTGTAGAGATTGCACCTGCAGCCCATGGAGGACCCCACACCGGAGCAGGTGGAGGCACCTGAAGGAGGCTGTGACCCCGTGGGAAGCCCGCGCTGGAGCAAGCTCCTGGCAGGACCTGTGGACCCGTGGAGAGAGGAGCCCACGCCAGAGCAGGTTTGCTGGCAGGACTTGTGACCCCGTGGGGGACCCATGCTGGAGCAGTTTGCTCCTGAAGGTCTGCACCCTGTGGAGGAGACCCACGTTGGAGAAGGCCGTGAAGGACTGTCTCCCGTGAGAGGGACCCCACGCTGGAGCGGGGGAACGATGAGTCCTCCCCCTGAGCATGAAGAAGCGGCAGAAACAGCGTGTGATGAACTGGCCGTAACCCCCACTCCCCGTCCCCCTGTGCCGCTGAGGGGGGTGGAGGTTGAAGCCGGGAGTGAAGTTGAGCCCGGGAAGATGGGAGGTGTGGGGGGAGGTGTTTTTAAGATTTGGTTTTATTTCTCATTCCTCTACTCTGTTTTGCTTAGTAATAAATAAGATGAATTCCCTCTCTAAGTTCGGTCTGTTTTGCTCGTGATGATAATTGGAGAATGATCTCTCCCTGTCCTTATCTCGACCCGTAAGTTTTTTTTTTTTCACTGTACCTTTTCTCCCCTGTCTAATGAAAGAGGGGAGTGATAGAGCGGCTCTGGTGGGCACCTGGCCCTCAGTCTGTCACCACACAGACCCCACCACTTTGGTTTAAAGGAGTTGCATACTGCTTGCAGATAGTGAACACAGAAATTCTCTTGGGAAAGGGGTACTCCATGAAGGAAGGCAAACATGCTGAGCCAAGTCTCCATACCTGCAAGCCAAAGGATGGGCTGCCATGTTGCTGCGGAGAGGACGCAATGGAGCGATGCCAGGTTGTGGTGGTCCTGCACCACTGGTGCAGCTTAGAGCATCAGTGACGTTTCTAGCGACATCTCAGCTGGGACAGCTTCTAGAAATTGATGCACTGACTTAGCAGAGAACCTGGTCCACATTTTCTAATTCTCTTAAAGGCTGTCTGGTAGTGGTTCTGGAGAGCTTCAAGTATGTCTTCTGCTTTTACTTGGTTGCATTGTGCATGAATATGAAAGTAGGTGTGAGTTAGCACCATTTTCTCCTCAAGCTGTTGGCTAATATTTTGTAGGAGGTACTGCAGAACTGGTTCTTAGGTTTTAAAGGAAGCAGCGACTCAGTTCAGTGGACAAGGTCCTCATGCTTATGGATGGCAAAGAGATAATTATATGAAAAGAAAATATACATGGACAATATGATAGAAGTGACTGAAAAAGTGGTTTGCATGAGGGTTGGACAAGATGACCTCTGGGCATCTCTTCCAATCTTGGTTATTCTGTGATTTCTGTCAAGTATGGGTCGACTGTGATGTGCCATCAGGCAAGTGCACAATGCCTGAATTTTATGTAGTGAAATACAAATAGTCAGCAGAGGTATGTTAGGTGTAGGCATTACATGGTTAGAATGGTAGGCAAGGAAAATGGCTCACACACTTGTTTGCAGTAGAGGGTAGGAGTGGTCTGGTCTGGTACATGCAAGGACTGAGACTGGTGAAGATAAGGTGCTTCTGAGAGTTCTGATAGACTGGCACATCTGAGGGATGGTCTTGTTCCTTTCGCCACAAGGTAACTTGGACACACCTTGGACAGCTGTTTTGAAAAATCTTTTCACAAGGAGGGTGGTCAAACATTGGAAGAGACTGGGAGAATCTCAGTCCTTGGAGATAATCAAAACTTAACTAATGTGACCCTGAGCAACCTGCTCTAACTTTGAAGTTGGATCAAACTTTGGAACTGGCCCAGGTTGAATGCAGTGGATGTTTGTACCTAATGACATCCAGAGGTCCTGTCCAACCTAAGTTTTTCAGTGATTCCATCTCCAAGGCAAAAAGCAATCAAAGTGAAACCATGGGTTTCAATCCAGTGTGAAAGGGAGATGGGGATAGAGGGAAATGTCAGTGGTAGCAAAGAGAAACTTGGAAGCGGTTTTTGAGGGTGTGGTTGAGCAGCTGCCTTTAGGTATGTGAAGTTCAAGGTAGCTGCAAGGCGTGCAAAAGCAAATGCCAGAAGGAAGGAAATAAATGGTGGCTGGAGAACAAAAAAATGCATTGCCTTGAAAAACTAGACTTATTCCTAACTGTTTACAGCAGCTGGGGTATGTTTTCTGGCTACACTGCTGTGGATTTTTAGCCTCCCTATCACTTTGCAAGATAAAATTCATATTAGGGGGGAGAAATGTACAATAATCTGCCTAAGAAAAAGCTGAACATTTATTGCTACATTTCAGACAAAACCAAATGCATCTCATATGTCTCACAGGTCTGAGATGGGACAAGCCAGGGAAAGCATCTGTCAGCCACTGTCTTCTGCAGTTCTGTTAATGTTTGCTTAGTGTTAAATGTCTCCTGCAGAGGAGAACTTAATCTGTCACAAATTTGGGGCCTGGAGGAGGGGAGAGAAGATGTTTTTAAAAGGTAGATTAAGACATATGCGTTCAGTTTTTATTGCACTTGCATCAGCATGTAGTAGGAGTTACTTACAAAATTTGCCTTTTGTGTGTGTGGCTTAAAAAGAAAAGTGGAAGAAAAAAGCAGCTCTGTGGGTCAGGATTGTCCTTTCATGCCAGTTATTTTCTCCATGCATCCTGTCGTCAGGCACTTCAGGTACCTTCAGCTAATTTGTAAGGCAGCAGTTGGCACAAACAGTTTCATAATTACATTATTTGTAAGTAACATTATTTGCATTTTGCTTGTTTGTAAATAGCATTAGTTATATACTCTTCAAAGTCTAGAGCACTACTACATATATGAACTAGATGGTAATATATTTCATATACACTGGAGTGCTTGAGCTCTGACATGACCAGTTTTAAGTGCTGCATAAAAGGTCAGATCATGCTTTTGGTTGATTTGCCCTGTTTTAATCAGTGTAATCAGAGAATCCCAAATGGTGATCTTGCATGTCCTGTTTGGGAATCTGGGTACCCAGCAGAAACTGGAAAGGGTGTGTTATGCTGGTATGTGAGAGTGTCTCCAAGCTCTAAGTTTCAGCACTGAAACAGTTGCTCAGAGCTCCTGTTTCTCAGGTTAGGTCAGTGGGTTGGCATTTTTCAGAAGTTTGCATTGAGCTCTTAGGATGTGGAAGCTTTGACGTGCTCTGTTCTTGGCTTTGCCGCCCCAGACCTCGCACTGTTGCTACTGACTTCCATTTGCACATCCTGAGTTGAAGGACTTAGGATTTGTAAACTGTACATGTGTGTGTACGGGTGTGTTTGTGGCTTGAAGCACAGCACAATTAGTAGGGTTGCACTTAGTTGTTGCTTTGCTGTGTGAAGCATGATGGGTTTAGAAATTACAAGTCGGAGCTCAGCACCACCACTGGGGACAATTTCTTGCCCAGGCAAAGAAGGGAGTCCTCACCTGCCAAAGCTGAGTGTGCATGTGTTCGTGCTGCTCCCAGGTTACTGTGCCTCATGGCCATGCCAGTGAAATTTTCAGGGCCTGATTGCTCAACAGATTTAGAGTCTGCCTTCCCTGCTCACACCTAGAAAACATTTTAATGTACTGAGTGGATGCCCAAGCAGGAGCAATGCAAGGAATGGTAGTTTAGGTTTGTCTTTGAAAAGAAAAGAAGGCCTGTACTCGGGTTGTGTAAATCAGAGTGGCTCCAAGCGAGCCTGCTCGTCTTGCAGAGGAGGCAGACCCAGACATGGAAAGTAAAGTAAGGTGGGAATGTGATTTATCAACACTACAAAGCAGCCAGACAGCATTAGACTCAGGAGCTGCTGCTTCCTGGACCACAGGCAGTGTTTCTCATGTGGATGCCTCTGCAGTGAGATGACGTGGCACTTCGCGATATGGTTTAGTAGGCATGGTGGTGTTGGGTTGACGGTTGGACTTGATCTTAGAGGTCTTTCCCAACTTTAATGATTCTGTGATTTTATGAGTGTAAATGATGCGAAGTGGCACAATTCGGCTAAACTGGTTTGCTATTTATGCCTTTTTTGCCTAAGGCTACTATGATACAGATCATGTGGGTGGGTGCTCGAGGCAGCAGGACTTAGAAGTTTCTCAGCTAACTTTCAGACTTTGGCTAATATACTGAGATTCAGCCATCCTTTGTTTCATTGAAGCATAACTTTTTTGTGTGGTTGTCATGGTTTAATGCCAGCCGGTAACTAAATACCACATGGCCGCTCAGTCACTCCCCCCTCCATGGTGGGGTGGGGAAGAGAATGGAAAAGAAAAACAAAACCTTGTGGGTTGAGATAAAGACAGTGTAATAGGACAACAAAGGAAGATAACAACAACAACAACAAGAATAATAAATATATATTAAAGAAACAAACAAGTGATGCACAAATGCAATTGCTCACCACCTGCAGAGGAAAAAAAACCCCAAAATGATGGCCAGTCTGTTTCCGAGCAGCAATCCCGCCTCCCAGCTAGCTTCCCCAGTTATGTACGGAGCATAACATTATATGGTCTGGAATATCTCTCTGCCCAGCTCAAGTCAGCTGTCCCGGCTGTGTCCCCCCCAACTCCTTGTGCACCCCCAGCCTACTCACTAGTGGGGTGGTGTGAGAAGCAGAAAAGGCCTTGGCTCTGTGTGAGCACTGCTCAGCAAGAACAAAAACATCTCTATTATTATCAACACTGTTTTCAGCACAAATGCAAAGCATATCCCCATACTAGCTACTATGAAGAAAATTAACTCTATCCCAGCCAAAACCAGCACAGTGGTGATGGGAACATCTGGCTGCCAATAATTGTGGGACTCTTCAAGTTCCAGTATTCTATCGATTTGCCTGTATTTTCTTATCACTCTCTACTATAGTGTCCAAGCTCATGGGTTAGTGGTGCTGAAGGTTCACCTTTCTCACGAAACTCAAGAATTCCCTCTCCAGCTCTTTACCCTTCTAGACTTCAAGATCTCCTTTCTCTGTGAGATTTGCAGACATGGGTTTAAACACTGTCAGGAAGCTGTGGGTATCTCCTCCAAGCCCATGTCAGAGCTCTGTGCCACACCATCTCCTGCAGTCGTGGTCTTGGCTTTGAGTCTCTCTGGGCAGAACAGCTGTTTATCAGAGGTATAAGAAAATAAACTTTGTTAAAGGAAAATACTGCTCTTGTTCTCAGGTTCAGATTCAGGTTTGTGTTTCTCCAGAAGTGAGGTGGACTGTAAGACTGGCTTTGTGGATCTTCTCAGGATTCCTCTAGCAAAGGGAGTTCCCTTGGTGGTACCCAGCCAGCACAGGCATGCTGCTGTCATACCTCAGGCACATGAAGGTGCAGAGGGAAAGCAGCTGCATGTCCACATAAGCTTCTGCGTCACACCATGTGTGTCTCTGCCTGTTTTGCCACTAGGAAGGAACTGATCTGATTTTTAAACCAAGTTAAGGAAGTGCAGCAAACACACACTGTATGATGAAAATATGGCTTTTACCTCAGGCAGCCCCTTGCTGGGAGCACTGCTTGCTATGGGGTTTCTCAGCTCTTTGGCTAAAACAGAACAGTTCCCATGGTCACTGGGGGAAGCATCCCACGAAGCTCTACAGCACTCCCAAGTTTTGTGGATTAACAAAAACAATGAAGGAGTGAAAGAAAGAGTTTTATTTCTGGCCTGGTGAAAACCTTGGATAATTTCTGGTTTTTCTTTTCAGTGAATTGAATGTACTTTGCTAACATACCATATCATTGGATGCAGGTCTATTTAGGGAATGGCATTCTCAGTGGAGAAAGAGATGGGTTAAGAAGCATGTGGGCTTCAGGAAGGCTTCCCTAGGGAGCTAAGCAGACTTGTGCCTTTGTGCTTGCATATGTATGCATCCATTTGTGCACGGTGCCATGACTGTATTATCTTATGTTTCAGTGGAAGTTTTACTATTTTATGTCTGTCCCTCTAGGGTTCTTGGTGATATAATTGCATATTGGGAGACACAGTCACTTCATTAAACAGCAAGCAGAAACTTTCTTCCAATGTAGCCTCACCTGGTCAGGATTTATAGCTGCTCTTCCAATAGAAGTATTGCTCTAAACAGTTTGTTTTCTATTCAGACATGAAGTTTCAAAACTCGTTAAGATTACGTAGCATTTTTCTCCTGGCCTTAAAAGCTTACCAATGTTGATCCATGGGCTCTGCCTGCAAAAGACCTGAGCAGGGTGGGATGTAGAGCACCAGGACTTCATGGGTACAGTAACATTTCACACTGCATGACAAGCAGGTGGTGTGCTCCAGGCTGAGTAACTGTGTAAGAACATCCTCCTCAGGCCTTCCCATGTCCACGCGCTGCTGTCATTCCCCACCCAACTCCTCCAAATGTCTACAAGTTTCCCTGAAAATGTTGTCCTTGTTTGGGTGGCATTCATTCTGTAGGGGAAGCTTGTTTGGAGCCAGCTGCCTCAAATGCTTGCTTGTGAGTCTTTCAAACGGGCACAGCTTCTTCTGGCTCCTATGTCAATATGACATTTTTTAGAGTGAAGTAGGCAGATACATTCAGTGCTTCTTAGACCTGACAGGCTTTAGGGACTGGGGAAAAAAATATCTTCATGTGCAGAGGGATTTTTTTTTTCCCCAGCATCTCACTTTGCAAGCAAAGCTAGAGCTTTCCTTTTCACATCTGCATTTGCCTTTAGACCTGGGAGAATGCAAAGGAACTTAGCAGTGATCATTTTCTCTTACTAGCTTGTGCTATGTTGCCTTGTTCAGGTAAGAAATGAGCTCTTCTGTATAATGAACTCCATGGGATCTTGGGGGAAATACAAATGGAGATAGGATTGTGTCACTCCAATAAAAGGAAGTGCTGGTGTTTTGCAGGAAAAATTGGATCAAGGAGCCTGAAGACCATGGAGGGAGACTGTCTGAGCTGCATGAAGTACCTGATGTTTCTTTTCAATTTTTTTATATTTGTAAGTATTTAGAATCCATTTTCTCTCCTGAATCCTATTGTTTCCAGCAGCCTGCTGCTCCCCAGCAGGATAGGCTGTAATTTCCCTCTCTTTCCTCTCCTTGTGCCGTGACAGCTGGGAGGAGCATGCCTGCTGGGAGTTGGGATCTGGGTCATTGTGGATCCCACAGGTTTTCGAGAGATAGTGGCTGCCAACCCTCTGCTCTTCACGGGAGCATACATCATGCTGGCTATGGGAGCGATGCTCTTTCTGCTGGGTTTCCTCGGCTGCTGTGGTGCCATCCGTGAGAACAAATGCCTCCTGCTTTTTGTAAGTGTCCTTGCATTTTCTCTTTACCTTTTCGTGCTTCCCAAGAAAGGGGGTGACTGGATGATGCTCTGATAAGTACACGAACAGGTGTCTGTTATTGTAGCCATCATTCCCTTAGATAATAAATAGGCTTAGGCTACTTTTACACACAGGTAGAAATAGACAGAATTTGCTTTTTTCCCTATACCAGATTTGAGACCAGTGGGTATGGAGTCTGGGAGTGTATTTTGACCTTGTTAAGCTTTGTTTTGAAGCAGTCCTATTTGTCTATTTGGGGTTTTTTTACTTTTATAAAGTGACCAAAAATGATCCTCTCTTGACTGCCTAAAACCCACTGCTCCACTTGTGGATTCATTCCTCAGTGGTTCGCAACAAAGCAGAGGGAACATGTAGAGCAATGCATTTGTGTAACGGAGCCCCCCACATCAGCAGAAATGTCCAGCTCAGAACTGCGTGGTGGCCTACTATTGTGGCTCTCAATAGCTGATCACTCCCTTATGCAGCCTACTTTGCTCCTAAAACGAACCAGATTTCTTATCTTTGGGCAAATTTTCCCCTGAATGATAGGGTTAAATTTCAGCCTGTGTGGTCATCAAGTACTATTTACAAAGAGCTAGCCTCTAAAATAAGTCACTCTTGACCTCTGCCATAAGTTCTGATACTGCAGGGTTTCCAGCCATTTTATCTTACTGGAAGGCATTACCAGTTATGTATTGAAAGGCAAAGATCATTAGGTTTATTTTTCATTTTTGTCAAATGTGACCTTCTGTTTCTCCCTCTGAGTCTGTTGGGGCTTTGGGATTGTCTTTATTTTTTTTTTTATAAATCGTGATGCTACAAGGTTTTGTTATGATTGTATCTTGCACAGCTGCTTCATCATGCAAAAGAGGCTTATCTCTAAACAGAACAGGAAAGTCGTCTTTCTTGAATGCAAAACCATTTTTTCTTAGAGATGAGTGTGGCTTCACTGAGATAAATTGTCTCTGGCACTTGGCTCACCCACTCCTTGAATCCATAACCTCCAGATGAGATCCCTTTTCTGGAAGCCATTGTGGGTTCGATTTCTAGTGACTCACCTCAGAAGTAAATCAGAAAACCAAATGTTTCACCTGTGAAGTCATGGAGATCTGCCCAGAGGAACCTAATAAAATGCAAAGGATCAGGCCCACTGAGCCTGAGGTTACTTCAAAGCCTGTCCCTGTCAGATTAAGAAAAGTAAAGTTGAGTTTGTTGAGAAGTATTGATTGCAAGTGAATGGGAGAGTAATATTTTCAGTTTGGACCATGCCCACTGCATACAGATTGGGGGCCTGGCTGGAGGAACAGAGCTCTGGGCCATGCTCTTTCCTGATTTAACATCAGAGTTACATCATGGTTTGAATGTTCCTCCTGGTGTTTTAGATACACTCCAGTGCACTCAATTTTGTGGTTATTACTTTTCTGATTCTTAGAGATAGTTCTGAGCCCTGCTGCTTTATTTATTTACTTTTATTATTATTTTATATGTGGAATGTGAGAAATACATGGGCTGGAAGTAATGCCTTAGACTAGGAAAAACTCTAAAAGTAATTAGTGGTTCAGAAATTAGTGTTCCACTTTGATCAAGTCTTCCAGGGCTTCTGGTATCAAAGTCAACTCTGTTAACCTGCCATCTCATGTCCAACAGCAGTGAAGCACTTGGACGAGGATCTGTGCTGATACCAAGTGAGAAGAGATATGTTGCTAATTTCTGCTTTTTTGGGGGGTCACACCAGCTGATGTTAAAATGCATAAAACATCTGTGAAACCAGAAGTCTGATGGGAGTAAGTTTTAGGCATTGAAAAGGCAAACCATTCATGAGTGTATGCAAGAGAGACTGGGAACACCTTGCACAAAGGAGAGTGTTGGGCTTTGAGGGGAGGGGTGGTACTTGGGGAGAAGTTGCTAGATCAAATCAAGTCCTCTTACAAAGTTGTTAAAGAATTGATGAGACAGAGAGCTGCTTGAGTGAGATTTCATGGCAATGCATAATGTATATCTGAAGCTTTTAGTCCAAATGTAAACAGAAGATAGAAGGGACAAGACAGGTACACAAATGCATGTTCTCTAGGTTCTGGCTTCTGCGTTTGCAAAGACTTTTCTTTTTCATTAAGCTGCTCGTCTTTTGTTAAAATACATCACTGTGGAACCTAACATGTTGCATTAAGTACAAGGCTGTGAAGTGTTTCTAGATTTCCCAGCATTTGGGCTTGGCCCACAACAACAAACATTGACCTCCAAATCAGACATTGAATAACTTCTGGATTGTCCTAAAGACTCTCTGACTGCAAAAGAACACCATAAAAATCAGAATCCAAAGTGCTGTTGAGCATACAACAGTGCACCACAGGACTGAATTCAGCTTTGCAACAATAGCAGTCTGTGTTAGCTTCCTTTGGCTTAGTTTTGAGTGCAGATGTCTTGTTTTGCACTCTTGTAAAACGAATGCAGTAGCCCCTGAAACTTCTCAGCATGAAAATGTGGGTCCTTTGGGTTAGAGGCAGTTGCTGCTCTTTTTGGAACAGCATTGCTGAAACTGGAGGACTAGGTGAGTTGTGAAAAAGAAACATGAAACATTGATTTGGGGAAACTTCTGATAAACCTGTAACCATCACCAGAAGCTGAGGCAGGATTTTTGACCAACATGCAAGACCCCGCTCCTCAGGATGTTCACCTTGCATGTGGCGGGTACCACATGAATTTGAATGTGAGCCTGCTGTGTCACATGCATTAACCAGTTGGCTGTTTAACGCTCTCATATATCAGTAATCAATTTAATTTTGGGAGGCAAAACATAATAGGCAGATTTTGACTCTCCTTAAAATGCAGAATGAGAGAAAGTTCTGAAACACTGATGATCCATCTTCTTTTTCTTGTCAGCCCTAATGGCTGCTCGTGTTGTTTCTACAGTTACAAATCTGTGATGCAGACTGCACAATGTAAGTGTAAATCAGTTTGGGAATGATAATGAAGCTTATCAGAGAGAATCTGGGAATGGCTGCTTCTACTTCTGCACAGACCTGTGCTGGAACTTGGGTGAACATGTGCCTCCCAGTAATCAGTAAATGAAATGCAATTAGCAGGGTGATGGGATTAATCACTTGATCACCACCTCAGACCTCTTAGTGACTATGCTGAGATCCCTTGATGGATGATGATGTGAATTTGCAAAGCATCGTTCATTCTCATCACTTGTTCTTTGCCCTCCTGTGGTGAAATTAAAAACAAAACAGTCTCTGAGCAGGAAAAAAAGAAGCCACACAGAAAACTCCAGCAGTAAGAATAAATTACAGAGTTAACTAGTTCAGCAAAATCAAGCAACAGCATTCTGTTAGCAACCAATATCCCTGCTCATCTGACTCTTCTTGTTTTGTCATTTGAGCCCAGGCTCCTTTTCTTTTGTTTCCACTGCAGAAGCAGGAAGACAAATGGGACAGGGTGGTGCGTGCACTTTTCCAGTGGGGAAAAATCACTTACAGCTCTGATAATTAACAAAACAACATTTCACCCATTCCAAGCAGGTAGTCTGAATTCTCTCTCCATTACCAGAATGCATGGTGCACAGTATTTGAGACACTGTTTATAAATCATTGCTTGGGGATCACAATAGTACTTCTGGCCCCATCTGCCTGCCTTCTGTTTCAGAAAGACGTTCAATAACCTTCTCACACAAAAAAATCCCATCCAGACTTCTCTTGTGTTTACTTCTACTTGTTGCTTCAACCACCTTCACTGGTAACATGTACCGCATGTTTATTACCCTCCATGTGATGCGGTCTTATTGGGTTCTCCATTCACTCCCGTTTTTCTCAGATGGTGCCAAAATCTGAGTTCATTTCTAAATGTTCACTCAGTTTTGTAAAATCATCTTTGAATCTGTGGGCTAATCCTTGGGATCCTTGAATTTTAGAAGGGGTGACTCTCAAAAGATGATTTTATGGTTAGAAGAGCATAAAAAATATCCATCTAGTTAAGACTTACGGTTCTTCAAGCCCGCTATTTTGTCTCCAAGAATGGAAATAAATGCCATTTCAGGAGAGGGTGTGAGCCTAGCTACTTTTTGCTCTTCCCATACTAGTTCCTCAGCACCAACATTTGCTGTTTTAAGGATGTTAGAGGGCATATCCCTGCCTGTTCATTTTACTGTTTGTTATGGACTGAAGCAGCGTCGAACTAACATGAGGCATCAATGTAACTGAGAACTGGTCCCAAAGACAGGCTGAGTCCTGAGCTCTTTGATGTCAGTGAGTGCTTTCCTGCCCTGGGAGATTTGTTCACGTCAACACTCTTTTCCTCTCTACTTGAGTACCAGCTTTCTATGCCACCTCCAGGCTGGAGGATCTGAGGTGGAAGCCCGCAGGAGTCCCGGCGTTCATCTCAGGCAGGAAATGCTCCACAGTACCTGAGCACTCAGGGTAGACAAGGTCCCGGAGACAGCACCCTTGCAGCAAGACATCAGTCTCTCTGGGGATGAGACCTCTTAAGTGCATCTGATTTACTTCTGTGGGGTGGGTGGTGAAGGCACAGTGAATCGCAGAAACAAGATGCCTTTAGTAAAACTGAAGACCAGACTTTTAGACTGAAGCAGCAGAAGGTTGTAAGGACAACAGGATGAAAATACAGTTCTAGCTTAAAATGAACAACCACGTGCCTCTGTTTGCTTTCATTTCTCTTCCCTAGAATTTTGATGGTATAAATGTAATGGTTTTACTTCAAACTGGATGCCTGTTTCTCTTTTACTGCCACTCAATCTGCTGGCTATTGCTTTCTGTCAAGTCTGCAGTGCGCCCTTACTTTAACAATATGAATATGCACACTTTGGGTACTATACAAGACATGGAAGATACTTGCATTATAAAATTAAAATTATGATGGTGTGTTACCAACTTTCTGTAGAGGTAGAGGTTAATACTTAAGTCAGTACAGAGGGGGGATGTTAACCAAGGCTAATTTTGCCCTGAAATGCGGAATATTCTGAAAAGAGTCAATTTTTGGTCATAGGTATAAATATTTGAGTATATGTCCTGCTACTTCCTTCCATACAAAATGAGCAATGATCATATTACAGTAAAATTGTTTGTTGTTTATGTTGTGGTGAGAGCTGTGTGTGTATATGTAGGTGTCTGCATGTGATGCATACACCTGTGTCAAGACCATTTAGTGCACCGTATGAGCATCTACACAAATCATGTAATTTCTTCCATCAATGTAGGCTTTACTGGTTTAACCTGGTGCAGATTTATCAGGGGATGTTATGAGTCCTGTAGCCTTATTCTCTTTTCCCCATTAGAACCAGGCAAAAGTGTCACAAGCTCCCATGTCCTGTGATGTGGTCAGAGAGGGGTTTTTGTGTCTGCTCCAGGTTACTGTCTCATAGGGTTTTTTTAATTGTAAGGGGAAAAAAAAGTTTCCTCAGTTACTTTTCCTGTTGTGTTGGTGACTAAAACCCTGTGTTTCTATTACCTATTGCAAGCACCTAACAGTATATCTGTGTTGGTTTTTGGATGTTTTGTTCATCTTCTCTCTTCCAGTTCTTCATGTTCATTTTGTTAATCTTCCTGGCGGAGCTTTCAGCTGCAATCCTGGCTTTTATCTTCAGAGAAAATGTAAGTATCCGATGGTGGGCAAACTCTGAACCCCGGTGGGATTGTACCCAGGTGGAGCACGGTGTTAGACGGTGGCTGATTCGTTTGTAGAGAAACTATTTGTTTCAAATACCAACAAACCTGCTTCATTACTACCCTCGGTCTGCAGAACTGCCAGCAAGCTGGTGAATGCTAACTAACCTGGTGTGTACAGGGTGGATGGTTTATATACACAGGAGATATACACCAAGGGACTACTTAAATCCTGAAGTTTTTAGAGTCTTCCTGATTCTTTTGCAGCCAAACCAGCTGCACATTCCATCAGAGAGAAGTTTTATAATAAAGTCACACTAAGGTTAAAAGCAACTCTTTTCCTTTTCAGTATAGCATGTGTTTAATATTAATAGTGAAACCTCCTGTTTTCCCAGCAGAGCCAATGCTTGCTCTGCAGTGCAAAAACTCTCTTATGCATCTTCTAATCATATTCCTTCTTGAATTTTCATGTTCTGGTGTGCACCAGATTCCTCTCAATGCTGCTTTTAAGATACTCCTCCTGCCCTGCCCTGAGCAAGTCTCCCCATGGCCCATTTTGAGTCCCATCAATGGATCCCTTGCCTATTGCCTTGCTTACAAGTTTCTGGTCCTTCTCTCCACAGTTTCGTATGATGTAGCCTTTCTCTACATTGCTGGTACGCATATTATTATATGGCCGTCATCCCTCCCCTACACTAGTAGTAAGCTTTTATTACACTCGTTTCTCTAACTAGTTTCTCTACACTTGTTTGTCTAGCCAGCAAAGGTTTGTGCAATTTTTTCACGTTCCCAAATATGCAAAGAGCCCAGCTGAACTAGGTCCATCCTTCTCAAGTCAGCACATCTTTGAAATATGAGTCTGAGTGATGGCTGTGAAAAAACATTGGCTAGTAGAGATGGTCACTAGTGATTGTTAGTATTTATTTTGTTTATTTGGCCTCTGCCAGGAGTAAGAGCATACAGCACGTTCCCTGTACTGCAGATGACAGAAATGTGGCACGAGTATAGAAGGGCCATGTATAATGATGACTTTCTTGACCCAGGATATACTTTTAATTTTATACATATAAAAAGATTTTGATAAGCAAAGAATCAAGACTGAGGAAGCTCACAGCATGACAGTGTGGTGTTTGTGCAGTAGGATGGTCTTGGGGGGAGGTAGTGAGAGGAATTTTTTTCCCCTTTATAAGCTGATGGTCTTCTGTCTTTGCCTCAGATCTGAAGGCAGTGGGGAAGGGATCGCACTCTGAACACAGAGTGGGTGCCCCATTCCAGCTTAGGCTTTGAGACCATGCCCTCGTGGGAACAGCTACCACTCAATAAATAGTTTGCAGCATGGGGGGCCTGGTGTGTTCTGGTCGTAACAGCTCTGCTGTTAGGAGATTTTCGAGAATTCCTTTGGTACAGCTCAAGCAGCAGACCACACACATAGAAACTGGCCTGCAGACCCAGGTACAGGCTTCATGACAGAGAGAGAACGCAGTCCCTGGTGAGCAGGGTCTGGGCGAGCAGCCGGCAGCTGATTGCTCCCACCTCCCACCTTCCCTGTGGGAAACTGGAAAAAGGTACGAGAAACTAGCCAGGGTCACTGCGTGTCCTGCAGGGCTGGCTGTCTCTTCCCTCAGTCACGAGGAGCCTGCGACGTCTTGCTTCTGGGCAAAGCATCGGTACCGTCCACTCCCATGGAAGCCATGGGACGCGTGAGGATATGTTATGCTGCAAGATAAGGTCGCAGTGGTTATTCTAGACTTCTCTGGCATCTGGTGGTGTTTTGCAAGATAAAACTTGAAGGGGAACAAACTTCTATCTTTCTTGAGCTTGTCGCCTTGTTTGTATCACCAGCTTCCCACTCTGTCAGAATGACTGACAGGAAGGGCTTAAATGGGAAGGAATGAAGAATGTCAGATCCCAGCATAGCTGGAGATGGCTCTATGCAGAAGTTAAACTTAGTCTGCAAATTCTTGTGGTTTGTTCTCTCCTCAGGTTTCTTCTGAAAAAACCCCTTGTTTTGCTGTTGCTATATATTTTGGTGGTAGCTCCTCTGGCTTGGTAACTACTTGTGGCTAATTTTGCTGTCATCTTTGGGTTAGCGTGAGTCTAGATGGCTGGACAGGATATCCATGGGGACAGAGGTGGTCTTTCAGTGACCCTGTGTCAGGAAGAATTCTTCACAGTAGCAATTTAAGGTCAGGTTCAGATGTACTTTTCTCTTCCCTGCGAAATAAGTTACTTTCAAGGTGTGTGGTGGTAAATGCACATTTAGGCAACTTAAATTTCTTGGAAGCTTACCAGGTGGGTTCCTGTGATGGTCATTGTATGTGTCCATGTGGCTGTGACTGCATAAAATGAGACAAAAGAGAAAGATACACTCTATCTGTTCGCTTTCCAGATAATGTTCAGTGCAGCTTTCTCTTATATAGTGTTTTACATCCAAACTAGCTCCCAAACACTCAACAGAGTTAAATTATTAATAGCTGAGAAAGTAAAATAAATTAAGAGACAAAAATAAGGGAGAAAAGAGATGTTTTCTCCTGAGATGTGACATGAGAGTAAGAGTCAGTGAAGCTGAATGTGGTGATTGGATTAGTGAAAGTGGTATTAGTGATGGTAAGCTACTGTGATCTCAAGTCCAATTGCACTCCCAAAGAACTGTTTAAAAGCAGTCTCTGAAGAGGAAAGCTGTTGTTAATCAGCTCTGGGAGTACCAGAGTTTCTCTTCCTTTGTAAAGGAGGTTTTGGTGGGTGGAGAACCCTTTTTCATCTAGAAGACCCCCCCATAAAATAACATCTTCCATGAACAATAGGGAGAGGCTGTGAAAGAGTGATTTGATTTATGTACAGGAATTGTTCTTTATATGCTCTTCAGAGGTCTGGATGGGGAAAACATGGGAGGGATATTTGACTCTTAGTGAATTGTCCTAGCAAGCAAGAAAGCAGCATGGTAGGAACAGATGAGTCCAGTGGCAGGGCTCTGGATGGAGTCAGGACATTTGGATTTTTAGCCCCAGTTCTGATATTTAATACACAAGTCGCTTTGGTTCCTGATACCTCTGTTTCCTCAGACATAAGGCAAAAATTAAAAAACATGAACCGTCCATCCCTCATTTGAGCAGCTGGAGGGCACTGTGGGAGTGAAAAGTGCAGCACTGGTGACTGTACTTACAGTACAAGCACTGCACTGTGTCAGAAACATTAGGATGCTTCAGGCAGATGCAGATGGACAGGAGTGTGTCTTCCTTTCCAAGCAGGCACCATGAAGCCAGCTTCTTGCACAGCATTCAGTATTCTTGAACACAGTGCTGCATGAGAAGGTTGTGAGCTTCCTGGCCAGTGCCGGCACTGGTGTTGTGCAGAAATGCCCTCTTTTTCCTAAGTTCCCTTCATCTGGCTGCAGTAATCCCAGCCAAGCTGGTTTTTGAACCAGTGTGACAGAACAGTCCCACTTCGTTCGCTGGCATGTCAATGTACACATGCATGTGCTTCTTCTCTATTGGAGACGTTCCCTTCAGAACAGCTAGAAAAAAACACAGCTGAAAGGCTCTTTATTGTTCGTGACTGTGGCTGATATAACTGTGTTGCCAGAAGTGTGTGCGAAGATCTAGTTTTGTTAGCAGGCCCTTTGCTCCCAGCTGAATAGTTCTTGCCATAGCACTCCAACGTGCACGGACCTCATCAGTGCCGCTGCTGGCTTCAGCGACGGGGGGGCGGTGGGCATGTGAGTAGGACTGTCTTACGGACTTTTATCCTCCTTTGTCAGCAATTTTTTAAAAGAAGAAAGATGCTACTGCTGATCCATTTTTTTCCTTTTTCTTTTTTCCTTTTTTTTTTTTTTTAAATGTTTTTCTGAACTGATGCTCAGGACAAACAGTTTAAGAGCAACAAAATGGAATCAGTTATTTTCCTGGCAAACTTACCCTTCCAGCACTAGGCTTTGTTTTAGGCCAAGTCTCGTAAAAATCGCACACAAACTCTGAACAATTTCCTCTGGGGTTGCTGCTGTCAAAATAAAGGTTTCGCTTTATATTTAAATGACTCTCTTGTTTTAGACCCCGCCAAAGGCAGTTGGCTGGGATTATTACCAACGTTAATATCAGTTTCAAAGTCCACGCTTCAGAAACAGGCAAGCATTAAAAAAATGTGCTGCTGTCTCTGCAGGGTAGGGTGCTGCGTGGACAAAATACACAGAGAAAGGGAAGGAAAGGAGAACACTGAGGATGTATTTCAGCATCTTCTAACCTGACCTTCCCTCAGTACACCAAATTCCCAAAGGAAAATGCCATGTCCTCTGGTATTTTAATATTCAAAAGCAAAAAAATGAGTTAATATCTGGCTCATAAAAGTGATTTAGGAATTTAGCAGCATATCTAATTAAAAGGTAGTGAGATTGAGCTACCTGCATCATTTAAGTCTTTGTGACAAAGTTTTACCCAGTATTGATTTAGTCATTAATTTTGGCCTTAGTTTGTATTTGTAAAAGAGAAGTCAATATTAAGTGGTATTCAGGGGTCTTTTAAAAAGTCACCACAGCCGCCTCTTTTTTTTTCCCCTTAAATTTTGTGACACAGTTACAAAGGAAACAAAGAATTTTGTACTTGTGCTTTTGTGCCCACCCATCCATCTCGGACATATGTATGCGTATGTGCGATATTTCACTTTGCATGTCAAGAACCTGAAACCAACCTGGAGCAGTGTATGTTACAGCATCTGCAGTGCTGTATGAACAACAGAAAAAAGAAAAAAGGGTATTTTTCAGACAGCTTAATTCCTGATCCTGCAAATATGCAACACTAGAGCAGTCCAACACTAGCAAGTCCAACCCACTTTGCTGAGGCTTTGCAGTGGCAGAGATTTTGTCTGTGTAGATCACAAATCACAAGGTATTTTGGAGAAGGGACCACACAAGTCAAGACCTGTTGGGAACCTGAAAAGAGATTCCTTGAAGTTTTCATCCTGAAGTGATAGAAAGGCAACAAGATTGACTCTGAGTGTTCAGTTTAACAAGACTATTAAGTTTGTATATTTACTATTCCTCCAGAGAGTGATCCTAAGTAAAAGTAATTTCAAAGTGTCTGACTTTCTGAGAGGACTCTGAGCCAAAATATTCATTTGATTGTTCTATTTTACTGTAAATGTAAACAGGAGTAAATGAAATTCCATTTGTTTCTGTTGTTGACCTTAGGAAAATTGTTTAAATTATCTAAATACTGGAAATATAAAGAGGATTTTTTTCTTCATGTGTGTGGGTTAGTTTAGATAATCTAAACCGTTGTCAGGGAAATGGCCTTTTTTTCTGATTTGTAAGTTGACTTGAACATTTAATATTAATTACATGCTTTTTACTTCCTTTTTATTCCCAGAATTTATCTTATTAGGGCCTCATTCTGCTTTCTCACACATGGAAGTAAATTCAGAGCAGTTCCCCTGTCATTAGTAGGAACTTAACTGCTTTAAAATTAAAAGTGAGGGCAAAATCATGCTTTGATTGCAGCAGTCATGAAGCATAGTAAGTTAAACTATTATTGGGGTGTGGATTTGGCGATCTTTCTAAAATCTGTTTTAGTCCTGTTCCAACTTAGGAAGCACTTTCAAGTAGCACTAAAAATTTTAAAAAAACAAAACCCAACTCTTAAGTGTAAGCATTACCTTACTAGTATAGATATAATTCAATCCTTGATTTTTAATGAGCAACAGTTTCATTCAACAAGTACCATTCACCTTGGATATAGTTATGGTTCAGCCAGTGCCTTTTCCTATGTTTCTCCTCTGAGGTTTGCAAAAAAAAAAGAACCAAACCAAACCAACCAAACAACCCCCCAGGATTCACAGAAGTGAGCTTTGGGAAGTGCTTGGGAGAGGTGTTGGCAGAAGCCTTTACATTTCCACCTGTCTGTGCATTTCAGCTGACCAGAGAGTTCTTCACCAAGGAGCTAAAAAAGCATTACCTGAGGAACAACGACACTGATGTCTTCTCTTCCACCTGGAACTCTGTTATGATCACAGTAAGTCAGGCTGTGCCAGTCCGGTGCTGCCCATGGTCAGCGACCATCAACATGGTGCTCGGCCCACACCATCAGCTCGCCCAGGGTCAGCCTGCTTCAACCATCCCGTCATGTCAAGCGTAGCACCGGGGTTTGTGGTGGTGGTGGGAGGGAGATGAGAACTCAGCTGGCAGCCGGTCTTTCTCAAAGCGAGCTGCTGTCAGTCCTGAGAGGGACAATCCCAGTGACTGCATCAGCCTTCGTGCTTTGCCAAAGCCTGAGGCATTTGACCTGACTGGGTATCCCCAGCTTTCAAATGGCGGGCACAGACATCCATGGAGCTGTCTGCAACTGAATATCGCTGCGTTTACCCTGGAACTTTCCTCGTGCAGACTACTTCAGGACTATTCCCAGCCAACAACAGCCAAAACCTGGTGCTAACTAATGGCTTTTTGTTAGCTCTTGTGAAATGAGTTGGTAGGTGGCAGATTAGGCAGGGGTCTGCCTAATGGTATATTTTCAGTATAGACATATTTGCCATCAAAATTGACTTTGTTATTACAATCCTAATCAGGCAGGTTAAAGATCGACTGTCATTGAAATTGCGGTTGTTATTATCTACTACAAGAAGTTCTGTATGCATGTGTGTGTGTGTGTACACATGTGAACTTAGTGCTCAGTACAGCCCACAGCGTGTCTCTTCAGCAGGGAAGAGCAGGATGTCAGGCTCTGCAGATGAAAAGTCAATTTTAATCTTAAAAGAAAAAGATGATTGCTGCCCTTCATGCTGATTCAGGACTTTAATAAAGACATTTCCTTTTGCTGACTGAAAGGAGACAGAGTCAGAGTATGACTTGAATCCTTAAAAAGGACCTGACTTGAATCCTAAAAATGGACCTCACTTGAATCACCTAGCAGTGCCTTTCAGCAGCAACAATCCTGGCCATTAGCTATAAGGAGAACAGACGGTCGGGAGCCTGGATTGTACTGCTGGCTCCCTTACAGACTTGCTGGGTGATCTCAAGCAAGTCATTCTGGATGTGCTCCAAAGCCCTGTGTAGTTCATGGCAATATTCCCAGTGGTACCTTAGAGTCTACAGCATGATATGGGAACAGTGGGACTTTATAAAAAGGCTTTGATGAAACAGAAGCTCCAAGGTACAAGCACAACTCACAACAGTTGTTTTTTGTCTCTGCTTTGACTAAAGCTTTGATCCCTACAAGAATACGTCTTTGGAAGATTTCTTGTATCTGCTTTCACGGCAGTGTCAACTCTGTCTTCGTTTCTCTCTGTGCCTCTCTCTCCCTAGTTTGCCTGTTGTGGAGTGAATGGACCAGAAGATTTTGAAGCTGTCCCTCATCTTCCACAGTCCTCTTTGGAAAAGGCAACACCGGAGGCTTGTTGCCAGAGAGAGCTCCAGAGCCGGGAAGGGATGTTTGTCAACAAGGAAGCTTGTCTCATAGGCATCGAGAGGTATCAGAACCGACAGGTAAGGGAGGCCGAACGCCAGGAAAAGGAGTTTCACAGTGGGCAGCAAGATGGCTGGGGTGGTCATGGGTAGCTAGTGAAGCTGGCAGGTCATGCCATTCTGACTGTAGCTCACATCCTAATTGCACTTCTGCTGACAGCTTTTGAAGTCATGCCATATATGTGATGTTGAAAATCCCCTTTCATTGAGTGCACTGCTAAGTGTGTGTTGTGCTGTATCAGCAGAAATACGAAGATTTTCCCAAGGGATTGAGAGCTGGGGTGGAAATTTACATCAAGTTTTACTGTGTTTCTGAAGGTTACTACTATCTCTGAGCAGTTAATTCACAAGCCAGCACAGGTCAGCAAGTTTGGGATGGAGTTGGCTCTTACTGGCTGTGGTAGTGCCTCCACTTTAGTTCACAAAGACTCCTCATCAACAACATATGCAACCAAGAGATCAAGGTTTAAACGGCAACTGCAAACTATGTTTTACAAGGAAGAAAAATGTTGGAAAGCTCCATTTCTCTGCTCTTTTGCTCTTTACAATCAAAAAAGGGCATTTCTTTTGCTAGGCCTCTCGAATTGGCAATTTTTACCAATACTAGACTGGAACAAGACAGTTCAGCATAATGACACTGATACTACAGTCGTGTTTCCTTACATTGTCACCAAGATGTGAAGTTTAAGAAACTTTCCAGCCAAGTTCCTGGCTGTGTTCACCTCAGCATTAATAAGCCAGCTGAGCTCTGTACTGACCATATAGGTACACACGCCTCCTTTTCTCTCCGGACGAAGGAGTGGTTCTCTTTTCAGCACTTGATAGCAGGTTGTGAAAAAGAGTAAAGGAGCTTGGAAGCAGCGTGTGAGCTGTTTCTTGCCTGGCAGCTGGAAATGGTTGGCAAAGGCACTCTGGGTGAGAGATCATAGCAGACAGCACCGTACTGCTTCTGCCAGGTCTGATTGCTGTGAATAGATGGGAAAAAGAGCGAGGAGAGAGATGACAAACAGCAGGGAGGGAAAGAGAAATGCATTTTGAGAAAGAGGGTTAAAGCAGATAACAGATTTAGCTTTCCCTAAGTGGTGATGCTGATGCCTGTGGGAAGGGAAGGTTTCCTGTGAGCCCTTGTCATCACAGTGTTGGTGGGAAAAGCTGTGTGCACAGCAAGTGTCACCAAGCACACATGAGGCACTTCTGTAAAATGGGAGAGACGGTCTCAAGCAACTGGTGGCTTAATTCAGGCATTCCTGGAGCCAAGGTCAGGCTCTTGGGACACCATGCTGGTAGGACAGTCCTCACCCCCGTTTGTAGCCAGCTGAGCAGGGCATGCTGGAAGTTGGGTTAAGGTTGGAGCTGTGACAACCACCCAAACATTTTAGTGCTGGGCTGGATGCTTTTCCATGAAAATTGGGCTGAAACATGGCTGGAACAGAGCTGCTGCTGAGTGGTCTCATGTTGACAAGAGCGTGGTTTTAACAGCTTGGTTACTGCCACAGCAGTCTGCACTCCCTCAGTCTGCCTCGTGAGTGGGTCCCCTCTGTCCTCTCCTTCACTGTCCTCTGGTTGTGTCTCACCCACAATGAGCAGGTCTGGCACGAATACCAGTACATAACTGTTGTGCTGTCTTCGCAGTTCAGACGTTTTCTTTTTCGGTGGAAGGAAAAAAATCAGGTGATCGAAACATGCCAGCAGTATGGATGGGATTAAACGTGTGTGAGTGAAATATATGCTCAGTGGAGACAAGAGCTACTTTTTACATGGGACAAACTCCAATCTACTTTTCTCTTTATATGTGACGTATTTGCGGAAATTTGCTGGTGGGTTGGAATTTTAGGCTGGGAGAACTGAGGGCAGGATAAGCTGGTGATTTCCAGAAAGATCCTGAAACTTTTGCAGAAGATCTACCTGCTGTTAATTGTATGAGCAGTAATAAATGGCATTAAAGATGATGGTGGCTATGCTGCATAAGTGGAAGGACTGCTGTAGTGCATGGCCCTGAGTTCTTCATGAAATTAATTCTCCTATAGCCAGAAGATCAGCAGGTGTTCATCTGCACTCCTTTGGGTGAAGGCACAGTGAAGTAGTCCTGGGGTGTGAAAGAGCTGCTGGCTATGAGAGAGGATTCAAGAATCTCCTATCTTGGCTTTAATAAATGGTCCTTATTCCTAGCCAGCCTGGGCTGGCTGTCATCTGCCCTGAGAGTCCTTTCCCCTGTGCTTAGTCTCTGCCCTTTGAAGAGGGAGTGCCTCTCCCGTGCTGCTCCTTTGTGCCCTGCAAGAAGACACATTTTTTTGTGGTCAGTGAGGGGTTGTGGGTGTGAACCACTCCCATCCCACTACAGCAAAACCTTCCCCTCCCTGGCACTGTCCTGTGGGTCCCTGCTCCCTGTGCTGTGGGGCTGGGTGAGGGGGTGAGAGGGAGCCATGCTTGTGGTGCCTGCATCTGAGAGCATCTCTTGGACTAATGAGGGCTGTGCTGCAAGAACAACACAATGTGCCAGTCAGCTGTGTCTCACCTCATTTTGTCCTTCTTAGGGCTGCTACACTGTGATCCTGAACTCCTTTGAGACCTACGTGTACCTTGCAGGAGCCCTTGCCATCGGAGTGTTGGCCATTGAGGTACTTACCGTTGCGTAACTAGAAGAAAAGCAAGTGTCGGTAGATATCCAGCAGTGAGGCAAATGGGCAGGTGCTCCCCCTTGCCAGGGGAAGCTGGTTCTGCAAAGTGCCAGCAGGTTAATCAACTTGTGGTTTTAATTGCCTAGAAAGAGGCGGGTGCTTGGTCCCTTGCCACAAAAGGCAGGGAAATAACGGGTGCCACACGCCTGCAGTGCCGCAAGCCTGCAGTGCCGCCTCGTGTCGGGCTGCCGCAGAGCTCGCACCCTGCCACGCTGGCCAGAGGGGCTTCGGGGACCCACTGCCTGCCCCAGGGCCCCACACAGTCACTGCCCTCGTTGCGGCAGCACCCCAGCAAGCCGACTAATCTGTCACTTGGTTAATGTGTTCAAACTGTGCCTTTGCTTTAAAAACTTCTGTTCAGAGCCTGAAACTGTACTGGCTCCAGAGCATCTCTGTTATCCAGCATTAGCATCTGGCTCTTTGGTGATGTTTCTGAGGAACGGGCTTCCACCAGACATGACATTAGCCAGAATGTCCCTGCAGCATTGCTAGGGCAAGGCCAGGTACTTTCCCCAGTGCCCTGTGTTGTGCAAAGGAGAAGGAGCTGGGCAGAGCCCCAGCAGCCCCCACGAAGGCCCTGCTGTGCCTGCTCCAGGCAGTGGGAATGGTGTGCAGAGCAGGGATCGCAGAGCCTGCTCCCCTGTGACCCCAAGCGTGGTTCAGGAATGAAGCCAGGCTGCTACTGTAGCTGCAAACAGCTAGGGGGAATGGAGGAAGGAGGGGAGGGATGGCCTTCAGGAAAAAAACAGAAGTTTTGCCGCAGCCTCCCCTCGGTGGTGGGAAGGGTCCCCTTGCTGCGCCACTGACTGCTGGGCAGGAGGGAATCACGGGAGGGGACCTAGGGCCAGGGAGGGCTTTGCCAGTCTTCTGGAAGATGCAGCTGACTCTTGTGGTTCTCTGTTTTGTTTTTGCCCTCTTCTCCCCCTGCTTCCTCCTTCCCAGCTGTTTGCCATGATCTTTGCCATGTGTCTCTTTCGAGGGATCCAGTAAGAGGTGGCCCGTGAACCACTATGTTCCCCACGTACTCAGAAGAAAGAAGGAAAATCAGAAGAAACAAAACCTGAAAACACCCAAAAAACTTTATTTTTTTTAACAAAATGGGGTAGGGAGAAAAGAGGGTTGTAATATATGAATGACCAAAAGGATTGTACTTCAGGGGCTGGAACTTTGAGGTGATGTGCACTACACTGTACACCAGACCCTTGCCCAGAGCCACCTGCAGCAGCCGTGGAGCAGGAGCCCAGCGCAGCTGATTGCACTAGAGACTGACAGAGACGGCGGGGGGGGAGAGCGGGAGGATGAGCACCTCTCGCTGTGAGGCTGTGCCTACCGCTCGCAACTTCATCGTGTTTTAGACAGCAAAGGACTGAAGAACAGCCATGCAGGGGCTGGATGAGGCCACAGGTTGGCCAAAGTCTGTGACTGTCCAGGTGGGTTTGAAACAAGCAGTGGTGGCTCATCTGAGAAGTAGGTAGTCATTGTTTGTGTGATTCTGGCTTTAATCCCCAGCCACAGAATGAAAACACGCATTCTTGAGTGGAACCTTTGCCCCTGCCACCTGAAACTTGTCAGAGAAGTCAGGCACTTCAGTGAGGCTGGCTTTCCTCTGGAGCCCCAGGCAGGGGCAGCATGGTCTCACTTAGGGATGGGACTCAGCTAAGGCTGGCTGATGGTCAAGAGTTTGGTGCCTACCTTTCTGTTTTTACTGAGATTTACTGTTCCTTGTTGTGAAAAAGAAATAGAGCATTTTTTTCTCCTGCTGTGTTCCCATCTCCTGGGAAAAATAATGGCTCTGGTCAAGAATTGTTGATACTGCTGCCTTCCTGAGAAGGGGAGGAAAGAGTGTTTAAATCTTGTCAGCCTTTGCCTTTCCCTTCATACTTGCAAAAAACGGTTTGTGGTGCTCTGTTAGCATAAATATTTGCAGTGGATTCCTACATGCTTTCCAGCCCTAAGGGGAGTTCCAGGCATGGTGCTGGATGGAGGAGTCAGAGGTTTGTCAGCCGCTCCCATGCTGTTTGCCTGAAACAGTCTTGTGGCGTCATTTCTGCTCAGAGGATTTCCCCCCGAGATCCTCCCATGGGCTCGTGATGAAAGCATCAAGTCAGAATTGTTTTTAGTCTGCCTGCTAGTTGAGAGTGTTTCCTCCCTTGAGATAGCTTGACATTTAACTAATGTATCATCTACTTAATAATTTGGAAGTGAACTTGAGAAAGATGCCTGGGACTGGACTTTGGTCAGAGTTTAAGACGAACTGCTGAGGCCCCAGGCAGGCTTTAGGAGCACGTGGCGTGCAGCCAAACCGTGCCAGCCGCTGCTCCAGTGGTCACGGTTATCGACCCGGACAGGTCGCTGGTTTCTCTCCTCTGGAAGCCTCAACCCCCATTGCCTTAATTGTTCATCTGGTCACTCCCTGACCCCACGCTCATTGTGCTTGGGGGTGGACAGAAGGGGTTGTGGTTTCTTACTTAGCTTAGGTCTTTTTAGAGATTTTATAGGCTCAGATTATGGAGCACTTTTATATAGGCTTAAACCAGCCCCTCTGAGAGCTGTAAGCACTGGCAAGGAAGGCGAGGGGGCAGAAGGCAGCAGCAAGGACATGAGCAGTAACCTTGTGCCCAGGTTTGGCAGCAGCAGGTGGCTGTTGCCTTACACCACTGGGGCTGTGTCCCTTCAGCTCTCCCAGTGGCACTGCACAGGCTACAGGGAAGGAAGGAAAGCAGCAGAAGGACTGGTCCACGATGGACAACAATCCTGGCTAAATGTCCAGGTTGGAGAATCAGGATACTAAGGAGCAGGAGGGAGGCATTAGAGCTTTTTCAAGCTTCATTTGAGAACAACAGTTTGCTCAGCAGCAGCAGAGGGCCCAGGCAGGTAGAGCTGCAGCCCCCCCGTGCTGCAGTCAGCATATTCCAGCAACGGAATAGGAGGCCAGGGCTGCTAAGTGGCCTCAGATGTTGCACTACACCTCGTGGAAAGCTCTTCTGAACTATTTCCCTCTGGATCTGCTTTTAATGAGGCATTTTAGCATTAAATTCTGGTCTGTTGTTTAATGAAGGAAAACAGTTTTGCTAGCCAAAACCCAGCAGTATTTGTACCCGACAGCAGGTGCTGTGCTTAAGATAGGAAAAAATCTGTTGCATCTACTCATCTTTCAGGGAATGGGCTGAGCAGAAGCTGAGTTTTTATCTGTTCTGCTTCTGCCTCAGGAGCTGGTGTCAGCAACTGTTCTGGGAGAGCAATTCCCAGGGGAGGAACAAAACCATGAGCAGAGATGGTAATTTGGCTGGAGGTGAGCAAGAGAAGCAGAACTGCCTCCCCCAGTCTCCAATTTTTTTTTCCTTTCCCCTCAGTTTATTAGGCAAAGGCCGGGCTGTCTGAGGTCAGAGCCTGGAAGGCGAATACCCTGATTTGTACATGGTGGGTGGCTGAACGAAATATAAGAAAAAAAAGCCTTAAAGCCTTTTTCTGCTACCCGTGGTGTGGGGGAAAAACTATCAGAGCTGAGGGAACCGGACCAAAGCAGACAGAGTGCTAAGTGATAAATACACACTCCTGAAGCAGGATCTCTGCCGGCTTATTTCTCTTTGGCTTTCCTAATTCTGTACTCATGGCTTTTATCTTTCTCACTCTCCCTCTCTCCCTAATAGTAGTCCCTGTATCTTCAAAAAGATCTCTTACTCGTCTGTGTTATTCTGGCCTTTGCACAGCTGTTTCTCCTCTTTTACCTTGTCTGATCCCCCATTGCGCTTTTCTGGATGAAGACTTCAAATCCTCTCTGCAGCTGGCTGGCGTGCCACTGGGAACACAGCTTGAAACCCCAGCGACGGCCAGGCAGCACGTTTTAAACAAGAACTGGACGTAGCTGTAAAGATACGTGCAAGTCTGAGAGGACCTGTGGAAGTTGGTAACGGGCAGAAGGAATTTCTCCTGGGGGAATTTAATGAACAGTCAAGCCCAGAAAGCAGACTCCCGCTGTATGGCAAAGCATGTAACGTTGTTGGGTTTGTCCCTTGGTTGTGTGGCTGCCCCCTACATTGTACAGTAGTTTTCAGAACAGTAGGCAAGAGAAACAACTGTATTTTTAGCTTTAACAGCTCTGGTGAATATTCTGGGGCCAGGGGCTAGATTCCCTGCTTGCTGGAGAGCTCTGGGCAGGCTGGGGACCAGAGGGAGCTGCCGCCTCCTTCGCTGTAGCACCGTGACCACAGCCCAAGCACCTTGGATGGAAGCAGTAGAGAGCAGCCTGTGCCTCCGAGCCCACAGCCCCTCTCGGCGCCCCTGCCTCCCGGCTGTTATTTAATGCTGACTGTCACGAATGCCTGGGAAAAGGGCTGCGTGTGAAATAATGTTTGAAATCTATTTTAAAAAACTGTAAATGTTCTTTTTATTAGATAGTGGAGCTAATTTATCCTGTATTCCCTACTGTAATGCTTTTTTATATTGAAAGGATTTTTTTTTTGTAATATAAACCAGAACACAAGCCTGAAGCACTCTCTGCACGGTTTTTGTGTGCGTTTCTTAAAAAAAAAAAATAAAAGAAAGATATTGTGACAGTGAAGTGAAACGGCTTTAATTTTCACTATTTGCTTGGTGTTAAGTACAGTAACTTTCTTACCAGAGGAGAAAGAATAAACTCAGGTACAGCAGCTAAAATGAGGTATAAACGGAAGTGTCCCATTCTCCCCTGCCCCCTCCCCCCCCCCAAGTAAAAACCCTTGACCAGAAAGGAGAGGCCAGCTTAGGTCAGGCAGAGCTTCTCCTTTGCCACCAGCTCCAGTTTGTCAGATACTGGTTAGCCGTAAATAAGGTGATGAAGGGAGTTATATGTGATCGATGAGCTTGCTTCACCCTCAAAAGTGAGGGCTCTATGAACACAAGGGTTCGGGTCCATCTCTTGCAGAGAAAAGGGGGTCAGCCTTAGTTGTGTGCCTGCTCAGAGCACAACCCTCCGGGGAACACGGCTCCCAACCCTGCACAACATTATACAAACGCAAGCAGGTAATTCGCTGCAGACTGTCTCCTGTGGGAGATGACGTCAGTCCATGGTTTTTCTCACAATTTAACAGATAAGGAATCTGAGGCCTGCAGAGATGCAGGTTTTTTCTCAGCAGCTCAGTAGCAGAGCCTGAAGTGATGCCTCAGGCTTTTGATCCCAAATTACATGCTCAACTGCCACCTGCAGCTGTGATGCCAGCACTTCTGTCCTTAGGGATGCAGTTCTGTACAAACGTTTCAGCATCCTCCTCCCTTTCCTCCCATTCACACCAGAGTCAAGACAACCAGCCACAGTTGGTTTCCGGCAGTGCTGTAGGTAGACTGCCTGGGCTCCATCCTCAAGCCACCCTGAAGAAACTCCCTCCTAGACCTCACCTGCTACAAATTCACCTCCTCAAGTAGGCCTGGCCATGTTTCTCCTGCAGCACCTTGCTGATGAGAAGGGACTATGCCAGGGACCACAGCCTTTTTGTGGCCCTTGTCAGGCAGGGCCATACCTTTGCCCCTTCTCACTTAATTTTAGAAGAGGTGTAGAGCCCCAGTCCACTTCCATACTTGCTTTCTGCGTGGTCCATTTATAGCAAGATGGAGCAAGAAGCATGAAAATAAAACAACTTCATCTCTCCCCTTTCAGGACTAGGTACCAAGTAGGATGAAATCTTTTACGTGGCCACTCCGCCAGGCTTTGCTCTGTGTTGGAGCAGAGGACATTGACTGGCAGAGCTAGATGTGGCTCACTGGTTTAAGTTTTGCAGAGAGGCAGCTGCTAAGCAGGGGACCAGAGGAATCTGACACCACCTGATTTAAAGCCCCTTTGGAAAGCTCTGCTTCCCCCACCCTCCCACCTGATTTAACCAGCAAGAAGTCTTTGGAGAACTGCTCTCACATAGTGCAGTAACTCATTTCTCCCACCTGCTGGATGACATGCTAGGGTATGCTAACCAAGCAGCCATCTACAGACCCAGAGTCATAACTAAGTTCCTAGGACCTGCGGCCAACACAGATGGGATGACAGCATTAAGAAGACCCTCCATTTCCTTCTTTTGCAAGATTGCTTTTGCTGTGGTCAGTTTTACTTGTCATTCCTGGAAACACAATTATTTCCCCTCCCCCCCAAACCAACGATCAGTCTGTGTATACATTCATGTGACCCCCAAAACACAAAGAATCAAACTTCACGTACCTCTACCAACAACTGCAGCCAAAGTGCTGCACTGAGGCCATTGCAGCTGCCTGTGCAGATGGCATGCAGGC
Source organism: Balearica regulorum gibbericeps (assembly GCF_011004875.1). Lineage (NCBI taxonomy): Eukaryota > Metazoa > Chordata > Aves > Gruiformes > Gruidae > Balearica > Balearica regulorum. The sequence continues at coordinate 45,347,708 of NC_046188.1, read as the reverse complement.
TAACGGCAACAGCCCCAGCATGACATGCTCCAGCTCTTAGACGCAGCACCACTCGATCTAATTGGTCACACTCTCCAGGCTGCACTTAATCAGTTCCTGTCTCACAGGGAAACAGTTTCCCTCTTGGAGCCCAATTCTTCTACCTGAACAGGAAGGCTCCTCTTACATATAAGTTTTAGTTGCTCGGTATCGTATTTTGGACATGTTGAAAGCAGCTTGGCAGGCATGTGTTGTTGGGAGGCTCCAGAATTTAGCCTGCTGTTGGATGTTGCCTCTCCATTCGATTTACTTCTTCGGAAAAAAAGATTACTTGTGATGTTTCCTGGTTCAACTATTTCCAATATTCTTACCTGACAGACATTTTGCATGGCCAGTAGGTACAATGCACACAGTGTCCCAAGTTTATGTAGCTGCTTCTAAATGCCAAAAGCACTAACACAACATAAACTACCCACTACCTTCTTCTAACTCTACTAAGATTAAAACAGCAATAGCCGTAGATCCCAGTGTCACCAGTGGCTTGAGGGCTGTTGTTCACACAAGCACTTCTGTTGGCGTAGGCATCTCTCTACTGGGATTTTGGGATGTCAGCTCTATTCCAGGGCACACTTTGATCCAGTCAACAGCAGTGCATAAGTAGTCCATATCCTGTACACACACACACACCCCTGCTGGCTTTAGTCCCATGAAGAACAAAAAAAATGCCGCCTCCAGCTGTGGACAGGGATAATCCGCAAGGAAAGCGCTAGGAAGTAGGGCAGCCAATGCTGTTAAGCCCAGTAAATGTTGGAGAAACTGGTGAGTACTAAAGCACATTTAGTCTGTCCTTGACTGAGCTAGAGAAGGCAATGATGCCATCATACACCCTGCTCCTTGCTGTTCTTCATCCCAGTTAAGTATCTTAATGCTACAAACTTTGGTCCTCTCTTCTCAAAGTCAGAAGAGATGAGATGCCTGCACATTAGCAGAGCTGGAACACCACCTCCCACAGCTGGGGCTCATCTCTAGAGGCTGCTCACTGACCCAAGCAGCTGTACTGATGCTCGCTCTTACTAGTGCTGACTACAACTGCACACCAGCCCTTGCTTAAGTAAAGCATCAGACGCTACCTCACACCCGCCACTGCCTCCACCATCAGTAAAGCTGCAACTGCAGGAAGTGTTCTGGGGTGAAAGGGACAGGACCCCAGCCTAGAAACTTCATGAAACATCCCAAGAAAGGGGATGCCTTTGTGCTTTCCCATAGCTTCCTTCACTGCTAAAATATTATAGGTCAAGCGGCTCCGCTGTTCCCAGTGCTGTCCCTGCGAAGGGAACGAGCAAAGGGTCTCCCTCTTCTTTTGCTCTGTCTCCTGCCAAGCTTTGCACAGCACCCAGTGCAAAACTATGAACGGGAAGAAAAGCAGAGCCGTTCGCAAAGCGCTGAACTCGACCTAGCCCCGTCCAGCTCCCAGCTACGTGGACAGTCAGTACTTGCTAAAAGGGGAACGGGCTGTACACGAGGGCACACTCCACCAGGCAGGTGCAAGACCTACCAAGAGGAGTAGCTGAGTTCTTCGGTGGTTGCCTTACTGCCCTGTCTCCTCAGGGATTGTGTTTCAATGTGCTGGTCTTATTTTGTGCTTTGTTCCAGCAGGTTCAGAGCCTGTGATCCCACCGGCCAGTTTTCCCTGGGAAACCAGCTCTTTTCCCTGAGCCTTTCTCCCACTGCTCCTCACCTCCTATGGGGAGGGTGCGGGGGGAGGCCTGCCTGATGCTGCTCCCCCCCCATTTCTCCTGGCAATGCCACCAGCACCGGGTTACACACTGATTCATGCCGGTAAGTGGAAAAGAAGGAAACCACTTTAGAACAAAAAGGGACTAACAAAAAAAAAAGTTATAATTATAATGCAAAATTACCGACACAAACCCCCCTCCCACCCTTCCCATGACAAAAAGCCCAGGAATTAGACTTTCTTGGGACGGCGTCCAACTTGGTAATAATAATAAATGCTGATGAGGATGAAGAGGGCTCGGCTGACCAGGAGGAGCACGGCACCTGTGGCTATCCGGCTACTCTCGACCAGGGAGACAGTGGTAACTGGAGGAGAAGGAGGGAGACAAGGCAGAGGTTGGTGATGAAAAAACAAATGGAGACAAGTAGCACAAAGCTGTTTTCTACTTCCCTCTAATGCAGAAGCTTTCAGCACAGTGAACCCATGGTAAGGGCTTGATTTCACAGCCTTGAAGTCAGCCACAGACTCACGGTCCCCAGAGCTCTCACTTTCAGAACCCCTGCTGTAAAGGCATCCCCACGTTCAGGGAGCCACAGCCCAAAATGGTCACTCGAGCAGATGTGAGTTTCCATCCTGCTGTTAATTGTGGAATCTACGTGTTCCTGAGCTTGCTTTGTGGCTTAACCACTTCAGTGCTGATAAACATTTTTCAGCTGCAGAAGCATCTATAAAATATGCATAGTTCACACACGCTATCTCTTTTCTGAGCATGTCTCTTTTTTGGCTACCAACGTGTAGCCCATATCTAAATCAGCTACCTTATAACACAGTTAGTGAGCTACCAGTACATACAAAAACCCCCTTCATTGTTAAATATAGACAAGCTCCCTAGAAACAAGCTGAACTGCTATTCTCTGTTTTGGTAAGACTGAGCACCCGCCTTTTTAGTGTAGGTTGCTACAGTGTTCTCTTGTTAGCCCCAGCATCTAGGCAGCCCACTCCAGCAGATGACCTGAGCTGGCTGTGAAGGCCAGGAGAAAAATAAGTGAATCATCAGAGGAAGGTGTCTCCTCTGCACCTGAGCACCCTTCGGTGTGCAGCCCAAGGCAGAGGCTATTCCATGGGGAAGGAAAAGGGAGAGCAGCTGGCAGGGACGATGCTCCTGGGCCCAGGTCATCTTTGCCAGTCCTGCAGAGCGAGTGATGAGGTGCCGCTGTGGCTGTGCCAGACAGGCAGCAGAGACACCATCTTCCATCAGCTGAGTCCACTGTGACTCCCAGGGCCCCACCCCACAACTCCTTCAGCCTGGAGTTTACTCCATCAGACCCAAAGGCACCACTCCAATTTTGCACGGGGTCCCACCACTCACGCCGGCTGTCCGGCCCACCTCCACTTCTCTTTCCTCCCCCACGGGGGGGGGGGGAGAACGCAGCACCGTGCACCCCCCCTCCTTTGGGTCCTCCCGCCTACTGGGTGGCTGCAGCTACTCACCCAGGAACTGCACGGCAAAGTAGCACGCCTCCGTCAGCAGGGTCCAGCGGATAATGACTTTTTCGGCCGTGTAAAGGGCATTCCACATGATGAGCAAGATACCTGCGGAGGGACAGCAGAGTGCGGCTGCCCGAAGGCCGGCGGGGATCACCGGGAAGGGGCAGCCCACCCGCCCTATGCCCAGATGAACCACTTCGGCCTCCCGCGGGGGGCCGGGGGGCGGCGGCGCTCTGCCCGGCCGCTGCAGTTCCAGCCGGCCCCGCGCGGTGCTGCTGCAGGCCGCGGGAAGGAACGGGCCGCCCCCGCAGCGCAGCGCTCCCCACCGCACCGCCCGTCCGCAGCCCCAGCCGCCACCCCCCACCCCCGCCCCCGCCAAAAAAGCACCCCACGGCTTGCAAGCACCTGCCTGCCCTTTGGTGCTGGGCGCCACCCTTTGCAGCGTGCCAGCCCCGAAGAGGAACCTGGCTGGGCACCCAGAAGGTGCAGTCCCCTCAGCCTGGGAGCACCAGCGGCCACAGCGTGGGGTGCAGAGCGACGCAAACCCCGTGTCTGTAATTCCTCCCCTCGTTTTCTTCTCCAGACTGTTCTTCGAGGCTCCCCTCACCTTCCTGTGCTTTGCCGCCCACCTCTGGGGCCCCTCGCATGGGGGCCCTCCTGGGATGCTGCCGCCTGCCCCTTCTCACCCCCCACTCCCACAAGAAGGGTCTGGCCCCATCTGCAGCCCAGCACCCCATCTCCTGGCCCATCTGCAATCCTCCTTTGCTGGGGCACTTGGGGGTACTCCCCCAGGTATTTAGAGTGTGCACAGCCCTTCTTACCCTGCCTGCAGTGAGCCTGAGCCCCTAGTAGGAAAAAGCAGCAGTAGCTGAGCTTCTTAAAATACCTCTAAACAAACCATTTCTTTGCTAAGTGTTGTCCTGCTGGGCACAGACTTTGACCCCTCCTGCCATTTTGGCCTCTCGTCCCCTTAATCTGTGGGGCAGCGACGTGCCCCAGGCCCCGTGGCATGGCACTCACTGAGGAGGGCTCCTCCATAGAGCCGGATGGGAGTCTTGCTGCTCGCGGATTCCTCATCAAAGACGGTGTCGTAGAGCTGGTCAGGGAAAGCAAGGGCCTGGCAGAGGCAAGGGAGAGACTCAGCAGCCTGCACCAGCCAGAGCCATAAAAACGTGCCTTCTTGGGCAGCAGTGCTCCAACATCAAGCTTTTATGGGATCAGAGCTGCTGGCCAGGAAATTGGAAATTAAGGAGGCGCAAGAAATATCAGCGTGTCAGCTACTGGCTTCACGGCCAGTTTCTATGCCGTGTGTGGTTTATGACCCTGCTAATGAAAACAGACTCCGGTGATGGGAACAAACCGCCAAGGACACTGCCAGCAAAGCCCATTACTGAGACATGGTGAGGGCAAGGGCCTCGCAAGAGAAAGTGGCGGCAGCTGCTGGAGGCAGAGGAGGGGGATAAGTGCCGGGGGCCGAGGAGCCACGCTGGGGCACCCCTTTGGCAGCTGGGAGCTGGCAGTGCCCAGGACCACGTCCCTCACTTACCATGATGGCGACCCCAGAAAACATGACGGCAGAAACCAGCTGCCAGACCCTGCGTGGGAGGAAAGACAGGACTCAGCGTGAGCATGGGGGTGATCCTATCACTCATACTTCGCAAAGCATTCCTGGCTGCCTGCTTGGTCATCATCCCCCCATCTCGCACAACCGAGGCAGACAGAAGCCTCCTGTGGGAGGACTCAGCTCCCCACACCCTGCTAGCTCCAGCCTCAGCAAGCAGACCAGCCTTGCTGGTGAGAGAGAGATGAAATCCTCCTCACCCAAGCAAAGGAGGGAAGTGGCCCTGCCAAGAGCATGAGAGCATGGTGTGTGTGGGGGTCCCCACAGGACGCACCATCCTGTCACACATGAGACCAGGAGCTTCTCCAGCCCCATTGCAGGCCCTGTGGTTCCCAGCACCTGCTGGGACAAGAGCTTGAGGGCCTCAGGCTGATTTATGGGGGAAGAAAGCAGAGCTGGTGTGGTGCCACGGCCCCCTGAGAAGCCCCTGCAGGGAGCAGTGATGCTGGCACAGCAGCAGCACTGGTGTCAGCAGCCAGAGCTATCAGGGATGCTGTCGCCAAGGGCCCTCAGACCACCCAGCTCCAAGGTGGCCCAATATCTTACCTGAGCCCCAGCGGTTCCCGGACAGCAAACTTGATTTCATTTCCCAGTACTTGGCTAATCTGAAATTGAAATGAAAGACATAAAGTGACTGAGCAGACCCTTCCCCAGCCTTTAGGCAGTATTCACCAGCCCAAAAATGCACACCTAATCCCATGTGGGAGTTTTTCCTCTAAGAGGGCTGGAAGGAGGACAAGGACAAGAGATTAATTTGTGACCCCTTGATCCCAACACCTGCCGAAGGCTGCCTTGATTTCCCTCAGGAGCTGTAGCCTCTACTGCTCCCTTATCACCCACGTGCAGCGTGGGGCCGGGGCAGGGTCAACATCAACTCTTGTTTCCTTTCCCAGTAAGTAGGGAACTGTCTCCTCCCACACTCCGCCTGCATGTCACCCTGAGGGCTCTGCTGCTCTGTGTGTCACCCCAATGGAGCGCAGGCTCCAGCAGAGCCCTCAGGGTGTCACAGCGTCTGTCCCACTCTTGTGTTTGCACTGCCCAGAACGATGCCTGGCTGTGACTTACCCAAACCACGTGGATGGGGAGGCTACACAGACCAGCAACAGGGAAAGGTACTATGGGACCTTTTGGTTGCAGAAAGCTCTTGGACAGCTCTGCACTGCTCCCCATGTGCGGGCAGGAGCCAGGCAATGCCCTGCCAGCAAGTTCTCCAGAGAGCATCCAGGACAGGGCTCCTGCAGGGCTCACCCTTGTCCTCCAGCTCTGGTATTTCACCAAAACAGGTTGTTCACGTGCAGTTCAGATCGTTTCCGAGAGGCACTGCAGCACCGCTCCTTAAATCGCTGCTCCAGTGTCCAGGCCACTGGCTGGTGGGCACTGGTGGTGCCACGGTCCTCTGGCACCAGCTCCGAGCTAGCTCATGGTGCCTCGGCAATACAATTTCAGGAACGGTTTAAAGCAGCTTGAGGGCAGAGCTTGCCTCGTTACCAAGAAAAGCTGTTTCGGGCAGCTCCCATGCACCCAGAAGGCTGCATCGCCCATCACTGCTCAAAGGCAGAGTTGCCTGTGCCACCACAGCCTTCACCTCTCACTTCATAGGAGCCCCACGGAGCTGGAAACCCTTTTTTTGCCAAAGAGGCTGTAGAAGTTAGATGCTAAAAAATCCCCAGACCAGGCAGAAGGTCTCTTTTCTACCATTACCGCATACGCGCTTCCCTCTCCCCCGCCCTCACCTTTGAGCGATGGACCTCGCCATCATCGTCCTCCCCGCCGACCCCCAGGATCTTGCGTGTCTTCAGCCTGCTCACCAGGTCGGTCTGGCTGTGCTTCTTCATCAGCGGCGGGGGCTGCTTCGCCGCCATGGTGGCCCTCTGCCACCCAGCCCTCGGCTGCGAGGTGGCGCAGGAAGCTGCTCCGCTGTCACATGAAATTTCACGAGGTTTGGGGGGGGGAACCAACAAAAAAACCCAAAAAACAACCACCGCTAAAAATCTTCCTGTTAGGCCAGCAGACAGCTCCTCATCATCCCGGGGCAGGGAGCCCTGGCAGCGGGGCCGGCCCCGGCTACGGGCGGCTCATCTCAGGGTGATCCTGCCGTCACTGGGATCTGTTGAGGGGGAAAGGAAAATCAGAGCAGTGTGGCTTTAGCGTGGACATTTAGCTATAAGTGCTTTTGACCTACAAACCGTAGTCTGGTCTATCCCAGCATGAGGCAATGCCTGGTACCTCTTTGCTGTCTCCCAGATTAGGGGAATTAAATGGTTCCCGGACTAGGGAAACTAAAGTCATTAGGTGATGCTTTGCCTTTTGTCTTTTCCCATGCCATACATCACAGCCTTCAGCTGCCACTTCAGGCTGAGTACCATGCAAGTCTCTGGTATTTATTTGGTGTGTCCCCCCAGATGCTGCAGCTCTCGGGTTGTGCCAGAACACACCGGCCCCTGAACAACAAGAAGGCAGAGGCAAGGCTTTCCTCGAGGATACGCTGCTTTCTGGGAAACAGAAGACTGGGGCAACTAGAAACTACAAATACTATCTGGGATAAGAACAAGACAAAGATAATTGACAGAAGCCACGGTGGAAGAGATAACTTCTGCTTTGGCATGGTGATATAAAGGTAGAGGTGTCAAGAGTCCCATGAAATCACTCTATATCATCCTGCAATCCTGAAAGCCTGGAAACCCTCAGTTCAGAAAGTCTTTTCTTCCAATTTGTCTTCATTTTATCTTGACTCAGCTGAACACAAACATGTTTTTCCGTTTGCCACTTCACCCTCCCAGAGACCCGCAGCCGAATCCCCACAGGCACCAGGCACAGCTAATCCAGCCCAAGCAAGCGCAGGGCTCGAGCACCGGCCATCCCGCGCCCCTGCCGAGCCGTCCCATGGCTGCCGCAGGAGGAGAGGATTTATGCTTGTGTCTGAAGAGTTCACGAGTCTTCGGGGAGTAATGAAAGGAGATGCCGGTCATTTTGGCATCTTGTATGCAAGTGTTGTCCCGCTGCTTTGCGAGGGATTTCCCTCTAGCAGGAAAACCCTTCCCTGCGTTTGTCCAGACCAGAGCAGGCAGTCATGTCTGCAGGTACCTGACGTAACTTTTTCTGCAAGGCAAAGCCAAGAGGTCTCACTGGGACAGTGCAAAGACTGAATCCTGTGATCAAGGGTTTATTAAGTCCCTTGCAGCAGGCCACAGGCAAAATGCTTTCCAGCTAGCCAGTTCAGCTGCTCACAGCTTTGCAGGTGCTTCTTTTGGCTTGTAAGGGGTTTTGTTTGGTTGTGGTTTTTTTGCTCTTATTCCTCTGAATAACGAAGCCCAGGTTCCTGGAAAGGCAGCACAGAGCCAGATGCAGCAGCCAGGTTCTAGAAATATTTCAGAAGGGGAAAACAGCCGCTCAGGAGGAAGGTAGAAGCTGTATACTCATGCCTACGCTCGAGCACAAAGCAAGAAGCTCAAAAGGTAGCTGCTAGTAGAAAAGTTTGGAAGATTTATCTGAAGTTTGCTGACCCAAATTGTCACAATAATTTGTGGGTAGTCAAATGTAGGTAATCTGCACACAAAATCCACCCCAAAGCCAGAGTGATGTGTCAAAAAGAAAAGCTTGACCTCTTTTTAATTTCTTTTACTACAGTTTCTGCAGTCCGTTCTGCTCCTGGCAGATCTAGACTCACAAGGTTAGATGCCGAGTGGTTTCCGACCAGAACTGCACTGCTGCTGAAACCAGATAAGATTTGCTGCTGTGGTATTTCGAGCCTGGCAATTTCTGATCAAAGCTACCCGGCCCAATCCTGCAGCAGCACCCCTCTGCTGAACGCCCTTCTCTCATGCTGAGCCTCAGGACCACTCTGAGGCCACCCCACACCCCTCACCTGGCCCAGCACAGCTCCTGGGACATGGGGAGGACAGCCCCAAGCAAAGGGCTGATGCACGGTGCCCGAGGTATGCCACGCTGTCAGGAAGACCCTCACACCCCTGTAAAGGCACTGGGTACCTATTCGGCCACTCTCCCTCCCCTGCATGCTTTGGTGGGGAGCAAAGCAAAGTCCTTCCACAAAGACTGTCTAGCTGAGGGAAACATCTGGCAGAGGGCCTGAGCAGCAGCATCCTACTGGCCTTGGGTCACCAAAGCCCTCCCCAGGGATGCGAGCCCTGAGGCTTGCTGGTTTTGATAGGATTTGGGGTGCTGAGCATGCTGGCCACACCAGCCTGGCACCTCTATGTCCCCCTTGGTTTCTTTCCAGGGAAAGCCTGCTGCCTACACCTCCTGCTCTGTCCTCTTCATGGTCAGAAATGGCAGCGGAAGGGAAGATGGGATGGGGGAAAAAAAGAAAAAAAGAAAAAAGAAGGAAAAAATCCCCCAACATCTTCCTATCTAGAGAATCTCTCCTGAGGGCAAGAAGCAAAGGAAGGTGATGGGGGTTGGAGTGGGGACTCCATGACTCACCAATGAAGACAGTGATGAACAGCTCTGTGATTACAGAGGCACTTTTGCAACTCTGACCACAGGCCGAAAGATCAAAATTTTCCTTCCTCAGTTGCCTCGCCAGTTGCTTTCAGGGCAGGAATTGGTGGAAATTTATCCACATCACCATTAGCACTGCTCTCCCATCAAGAATTTTCACTAATTTGTGGTAAACCACTGGCCAAGAGCTGGGACAACATAGACCAGATACAAGTGCCAATAAAACAATCACTGAAGGCCATTCTGGTACATAAAACCACACTCCACCACACTAAGCACAGCTATGGCATGGCCCCACAGCCAGTCCCACATCTCATTATCCCCATCTTCCAGAGAAAGAGCCAGTCTAACGAATACTGAATATTAATGAATAATGAACTAACGAATGCATTAGTGCTAATTCAATGACATTCAGATAGAAGATGCCAAGTATTTGAAAACATTGCACTTACTTACATTAATGTATCCTGACACACTGAAAATTTAGAGGATGTTTTCTATTAGCCCGTGTGTTTTCAAAGAGGAACCTCCATCTCCTTCTTCTCCCGCGATTCTTTTCTCCTTAATCCGTTTTCTGAGCATCCCAGGGGCTGCGCAGATCAATCACCATAAACAGGCAATTCCTACTCCCCGACACAGCTCTCAGTGATGGGCAGTGCCAATGTGCAGTTGAAAGAGGGTTTTTTTCCTCCACAATCCTTTTTCTTTGCAGGCTCCTTTCAGTATCTGTTCCCTTGCTCAGCTGTTCAGCATACCGCACTCAATTTTGATAGCTACTGCTTCATGGTGCAAAGAAACCTTACTGATGCCACGCTGATGATAGCTCAATCTCTCCCCACCTCCACAGCTCTTCCCTGAGCATCTCTGCTTCCCTCCCACCGTCTGGAGAGAAGAGGAGCTCTGCAGCATGGGAGAGGGGAGACTCAATCACACACGCGATGATGCTGCAGCAGCCAGAGCCGTGCACCCATCGAGGGAGGCGCACGGGGCTGCGAGGGGGGAACCAGACCCCGTTCCCATGGGCACCTGAAGTTGACTGCCTACAGCTTCAGCAAGCCGCTGCTGAGCGGCTGATGGGTGCTATCCTGCCCGCCTGCAAGGACACAGCTCCCCAGGGATCCCTGGGGACGGGGCTGCTGCCTGTTGCTTAGCTAGATGTTGTTTTGGTGGCACTGCCATCCACGGCGCAGCCTTTTACCCGAAAAAGCACTGCTGCTCAAATTAAAGAGGTGGCACTGCAGTACCTCTCACTCCAAGGGTTTGAGGGCACTTCCAGTCTGCAAGCAGAGGAAGAAAAAATGAACCAGAGTCAAGCCAGGGTAATGAGTGAAAGGTCTATACAGTTAAGCTGGCCACAAGTTTGTTCAGCTCTATCATGCTTAGGCCAGGGAGGAGAGTCTTGCTATCCTGTCAGACTCTAGTTTTAGATTTCCCAAGCCAATGTGCCTGAGATAACTCAACATCTTGAGTTCACTTTGATCTGTTATGCCAAAGAGTTAACCAAGAAGGTGCAGTGGACGCATGTCCTTTCTAACAGGGCATATGCGAAGCCTAAGCATCTTTATGGACCACAGGTTGAGAACCGCTAGTAATTATGAAGCAGCACTACCCCTTTACAGTACTGGAGTTCCCCTGGGAGGGGAGGTCTCCAGCCCTGCAGCAGCACAAGGGGGTCCGCGCATGAGAAGGGTGCCCAGCCCTCTCACAGCCAGGCTGATGCCCACAGCATTTCTCTTGCAAGGTCCTGGCAGCCATAACGCATTTGTCTGGCTCTTCCACTGTTTCTTCAGGATCTGGTGGTGTGGTGGGTTGACCCTGGCTGGGGGCCAGGTGCCCACCAGAGCTGCTCTATCAATCCCCTCCTTCATTAGACAGGGGCAAAAAAGTACAACGAAAAGCTTGTGGGTTGAGATAAGGACAGGGAGAGATCACTCACTAATTATCCTCACGAGCAAAACAGACTGAACTTAGAGAGGGAATTCATCTAATTTATTACTAAGCAAAACAGAGTAGAGGAATGAGAAATAAAACCAAATCTTAAAACACCTCCCCCCACCCCTCCCATCTTCCCAGGCTCAACTTCACTCCTGGCTTCAACCTCCACCCCCCTCAGCGGCACAGGGGGACGGGGAATGGGGGTTACGGTCAGTTCATCACACGGTGTTTCTGCCGCTTCTTCATCCTCAGGGGGAGGACTCCACTCATCGTTCCCCTGCTCCAGCGTGGGGTCCCTCTCACGGGAGACAGTCCTTCATGAACTGCTCCAACGTGAGTCCTTCTCATGGGCTACAGTCCTTCATAAACTGCTCCAGCATGGTCTCTCCCATGGGGTGCAGACCTTCAGGAGCAAACTGCTCCAGCGTGGGTCCCCCACGGGGTCACAAGTCCTGTCAGCAAACCTGCTCTGGCGTGGGCTCCTCTCTCCATGGATCCACAGGTCCTGCCAGGAGCTTGCTCCAGCGTGGGCTTCCCACGGGGTCACAGCCTCCTTCAGGTGTCTCCACCTGCTCTGGCGTGGGGTCCTCCATGGGCTGCAGGTGGAATCTCTACACCCCCTCATCCTCCCTCCATGGGCTGCAGGGGGACAGCCTGCTTCACCATGGTCTTCACCATGGGCTGCAGGGGAATCTCTGCTCCGGCGCCTGGAGCACCTCCTGCCCCTCCTTCTGCACCGACCTTGGTGTCTGCAGAGTTTCTTACATCTTCTCACTCCTCTCTCTGGCTGCAAAAGCTCTCCCTAACTGTTTTTTTCCCTTCTTAAATATGTTATCACAGAGGTGCTGATTGGCTTGGCCTTGGCCAGCGGCGGGTCTGCCTTGTAGCCGGCTGGCATTGGCTCTATCAGACACAGGGGAAGCTTCTAGCAGCTTCTCACAGAAGCCACCCCTGTAGCCCCCCTGCTACCAAAACCTTGCCACGCAAACCCAACACAGGTGGTCTTGTCTCTTTGCTGGTGAGGACAAGCAGCTGCTCTGGACCCCATACTTCCTCAGCCACAGAGATGGCGAGAAAGCCTGGGCTCATACACATGGGCAGGGCAAAGAAGAGAGGCAGTGGATGTACAGGTCAGAACAGTCATACAAGAGCAAGACCAGCCAGAAAGGGAAAGATGAAACTTTCTGCGTAGGATTTTCAACCAGACAGCTGTCTCTTCCTTCCTCTTGTCCACGAGGCTTATTAACAAAGTATCTCAGTGTCCCACAATCTCACCTTACTACAGCCCTGCACTTTCAGAACAGATGATATCCCTTCTTTGGAAACACCAGTAGATTAAGGACAGGATCCACAGATGTGGTAAGTACCTTGGCTCTTGCAAACGTTAGGCTGTTGCCTAATCAAGTGGGATCTAAGACTCCTTTTCTCCTCCACATATTAAAGCTTAGTCTGCTTACTTCTACATGCATAAAATCTCTTGGTAAACAACCTCAGACACTTCAGGACTCTGAAATCCCAAGGGATGAGGCAAATCCCCTGTGTCTAACCCAACAATACACCTGAGAGCCACAAAGCATCTTTGTGCATCCTATCCAAACGGCCTAATAAACATTTCCCCAGGAAGCCCATGGTGGAGCAGACCTCGAGCCAGAACTCTCTATGTCCCAGGTAAGTACCAAAGTACAGCTATATTCCAGCAATGTGCGCTTGCAGCCCAGAAAGCCAACCATGTCCTGGGCTGCATCAAAAGAGGTGTGACCAGCAGGTCGAGGGAGGTGATCCTGCCCCTCTACTCTGCTCTTGTGAGACCCCACCTGGAGTACTGCGTCCAGCTCTGGGGGCCCCAGTACAGGAGAGACATGGAGCTGTTGGAGCGAGTCCAGAGGAGGGCCACAAAGCTGATCGGAGGGCTGGAGCCCCTCTCCTATGAGGACAGGCTGAGAGAGTTGAGGTTGTTCAGCCTCGAGAAGAGAAGGCTCCAGGGAGACTTTATTGTGGCCTTTCGGTACTTAAAGGGGCGTTGTAAGAAAGATGGGAACAAACTTATTAGCAGGGCCTGTAGCAATAGGACAAGGGGTAACGGTTTTAAGCTAAAAGAGGGTAGATTTAGACTAGATCTAAGGAAGAAATGTTTTACGATGAGGGTGGTGAAACACTGGAACAGGTTGCCCAGAGAGGTGGTAGATGCCCCATCCCTGGAAACATTCAAGCTCAGGTTGGATGGGAGTCTGAGCAACCTGGTCCAGTTGAAGATGTCCCTGCTCATTGCAGAGGGGTTGGACTAGACAACCTTTAAAGGTCCCTTCCAACCCAAACTATCCTATGATTCTATTCTATGATTCAAGCTGTATTTCTGCAACGGCACATCCCAAACCCATGGTGACTGAACCAGCTTCCTGCCTAGATTTCTATCCAGAACAGAGATCTAGATGATTATGTCATCTAGAGAGATGACCTCTCTGCCACCAGCCAGCTGCAGCAGTCCATCTCCATCCCCATCTCCCAGTGGACTTCTTCCATGCCAGCTGCAGCACACAGCTTTGCACACTCTGGGCCAGCAACACATCTTAAAACAACATCAGAATAATTTGCATTTTTTTGCTGGGATGAACATACTGTGACTCATGCCCTGGATGAGGGGTGTAAGTTCTCCACCCTAAAGAAAAGAAACTCTCCCAAAGCTGTTTCTGCAGGCTAGGAAGCCTCAGAGACCTGCAGGGAATGAAACTTGATCAAGCCAAAAATAACCTGATGCTCAGGCAGTAAAAACAATTAGCACTCAGCCACCACGGCAGCATAATGAGGCTGCTGCTCCCGCCTCAGTCTGGCACAGTCTGTACACCTCAGCAATGGGGGATACTTCAGATTTCTCACCTGTAACGTGCTACATACATGGGACTCCCTTCCCACATAAACACCAGCCCTTTCAGTACAGAAGGCTCTTTGCAAAACCAGTAGGAAACATCTCTTAGCAGAGGTTATTCTCTATTCTGCCACAGCCCTGCTGCTCCCTTAAGCAACTCCAACAGGCACAGGGACACTGTGTCCTCCTTAGAGAAGAACCTATCAACCTAGACAGTAGATGTCCTGCCCCTACACACAATGAAAACCCAAAGCAAAATCCCTAGGTCAAAAGGCATCTTTACTAGGTGCCTCTAGATCACCTCCTACAGACAAGCCAGAGGAAACCTCAAAACCCAAACTACCCAAGATGCACGAAGAGTTGCCTCAGGGACGTCCAAAGCCCACCTGCAGGTTAGACATGCCCCATGGCCAGACACGTCTGGATGCCCTCCGATGCTGTTTGCGAGCAGCGCAGAGCTGGCCCTGGAGCCACCACGTGCAAGGCGGTGACACCCTGTGCCTAATTGCGGCTCCAGCAACCACGAACGCAACAGATGCAGCCAGCATCACCACTCAGTAGGGGCAACCTACAAGGGAGGGAAGAGTTAATTTGTGTTACTTACTCTGTTACCACTGCAGACAGAAAAGGACATCCAAAGCCTGCTAAGCCCTTCCCACACATCCTGAACCCTCCCCTCCGCCTACCTTAAGGCTGCATCCCCTGGGCAGGCTCAGCCCCTGCATCCTCCTCCAGACAGCTCTTCTCCCGCAGCCCCAGCTCTCCTGCTACCCCCAGCCGCTGCGGTTCCTGCCCGCAAGCTCCCTGTGGCCATAAAAACATCCTGCCCCAAGAAGCACCATGATCGAGGGCCTAGCCATACCATCTGGGAGGTATGGTCCAGCTCAAGGATTTTATTGCCCATAGGTTTCACATTTCCTTTCATAGGGAGCACAGGAAAGTTTCTTTCTGTGTCACAGGACGTGTTATATAGCAATCAAAAGCTGCAAAAAGTGCTCAATTTCCCCACAACAAGATAAAAAAGCCCTGTTGCTCTAGTAGTTTCTCAAAGGGGAGCTATAATTAAACATAGCGACCACACTCCTGCCCGCCTGCTAACTGCCACCTGCAGCAACGCACCAACCCCTCCGCCCCCAGCAAGAGCACCAGGGCTTCGCCTCGGGGGAGAAATGCTTGTTTGCTCCCTGCAGCAGCTGGCAGGGCAGCCTTCGACATGCTGAGCACCCTGCACGGCTACAGCGACCGGCACACACGATACCCCACAGGTGCCCGGTCGGACACCTGGCCCCACCGCAGCCCCGCTGCACATGGCTCAGTGGGCTCCTGATACAGGGGACGAACAGACTTCATGTTTCATCCATCACACACACGCACACACACCACACACCCCCAAACCCTCAAGTACAAGCTTGGCCATGCTACCCTGCTTTCTCAAGCAGCCCATCCCTTGCTGCTGAGGCGTGTTATGGCTGCAAATACAAAAGACGTAAGTTCAGCGACTCCCATCTGTATTATTTACATACGAGTCCATCCCCTCCATCATCCTCCTCCCTGCCACCGAGGCTCTCAGCCCGGCCGACTGCAGCAATCCATCATCCCAAAGCTGCCCCCGCTCTCCCTGATGGCTCGGGCAGCCGCGGCCCAGCCTCAGCCCACAGCCAGCACCCAGCCCCTCGCCTTCACCCCGGGCAGCCACCACCGAGCAGTTAAGTTTCGCAGGGAGCTGCGGGGATGGACAGAGAAGGAAATAAGATGTATTGGCATTGGGTGCTGTTTTTCTTTAAGGGTATTAAAAGAGGAGAATTCCTCTTTGATTGCCAAGCTGCCTTAGACAGGTGTTTGTGGGAGACAGTCCCAGAAGCTTAGTGGGCCATCTGTCCTGCAGATGATTTCTACAGGGAAACATTAGAAGGAAAAATAAACCCCATATGCACACATACACACACAAAAAGAAAAAAACACCACCAAAAAAACCAAGTAAATCAACCCTTGCTACTGGAAAAGAGCAACTTCAAAAAGCCAGGAGAGCCCTTAACCAAAGTAGTAAGACTCAGTTTTACAAAAAATCTGATGCAACTGTGTATTTCATCTTCCATGTCTCACACCTAAGGAATAACACAGGCTTAGAGAAACTCTATGGAAAGTAACCAGGGAGAAGCCCAGGCACACACTGCATACCCACAACACCGCCGAATAGTGGATCATCACAGTAAAATGAGGCTTCTTGGCACTTTTCCCCCCAACAACCTCAAATCTCCCTAGACTTTCTTTCCACTGTTCCCCCAGACACTTGACAATTTTCACTCACAAACCCTGCAGGAAGCTGATGCCCTTTATTCCCAGCCATCCTCCAGCTCTGTCCCCTTCTAGAACTCAAAAGGAAATTGTAAGAAATTACAATTTGGGAGATTCAGTCCCCTCAGCCACACGCAAGCACAGCATCCCTCTGTATACCATCACTGAGGTGGTGATTTCAAAGCCATTCTTCACGGACTCTCCCCCAAAAGAAGATCTCCAGCGACATTATTTCTTTAACTGCAGTCTAGTAACTTACCCAGCACAATGCAACTACCACAATTTATAAACTGCCAAGATGTCTACAGTCATGAAATGAAAGATGAAACGAATAAGGTTGTGCCACTCCGGCACCCCGAAAGCAGGTTCCTGACTGGTACCACGCCTGGATGTGCAGCCCCAGCCTGAGAACAGATGCTGCAGGACACCCCAGCACCATCAGATTTTTTTCTTCCATTTTTGTAAAAAACAAAGGGTTCCTCTTCTCCCATAGTCTGTCACGATATGACCAGATGTGCAGTCTAGGCGCACACAAAGGGGGGGAAAAAAGGGAAAAAGACGAATAAATTTGCATTAAGCAGGGAGATTGCCTTTTGGTCTAGCCAGGACATTTCCTGAGTCCCGGCACATAAGCACTCACAGGACTCATGCCTCTTGTTGTGCAAGCAGTAAAATTTGCTTCTACAGCACAGAAGTCCTGTAAATCAGGCCTGATATAGAATGGCCCAAGTGACCATCAGCCAACAGCTGAGTTGTCACCAACTCTGTGTTTTAGAGCATTTTCCATATTACGTGATCACATCCACACCCTGTAAGAGCATATTATTTAAATACATTATTTTATAACTATCCATAAATCATATATTAATAAATCAAGTATATATTATTTTTCTATAAATATACAAATAAAAGATATGGTTTGATTTGTGTGGACTTACTTTGGGTCCCACAGCATGGTGACGATCCCTTGAGACTAGTTAGTAAAGACAATTTAGGTTGCCAGACCGGATGAGTATTTTGGCATTCACCTACATTTTAGTCTCAGGGGAGGGAGGACCCACAGGAGCAGTTTGTCTCCGACTCCCTGCTGGGAGATGTTAGCAAGAGCCTTGTCTCCTGCTTCTAGGTTAACCATTTACTGTCCTAGAGACCAATACCACCTTTCAACTCTGGGCCCTGGACCACCACCCTACACACCACTCAGACCCATCACTGCAGCTTGGGAACACATTCTCACGTCCTCTCTAAACAATTTGCCAATATTAAGCCCTGCTCATTCGCACGCAATTACAACTCCAGGTTTATCACTCCCTCGTGGCTCCTTAGACTCGAAATAAGCACAGGCATGCAGACGGGCTTGGGGAGTTGCTTAGCAAAAACACGATGGAGAAGGTTTCCCAACAAAACATATACTTCAACTACTTGGTAGCCTATCCCCAAGTGGCAAAAATCTCCCTCTGACACCTTAGCGGTTTCTATAGCAACAGGTTAATGCTAAAAATGTTAGATGCAAAATTCCCCATGTTGGGCAAACAGGAGCTAGGAGGACAGATTTAGAAGAGGGAAACTTCTAAACAGCTGCTAACAGAGCTAGCACAGGCTCTGCTAATTCACAAGTCAGTGGCAAACTGCCTCAAAAGAAATTCCTAGCAATCCACTGGTGGGGCAGCGCGTGGTGCATGGGGACATGTCTGTGGAGCACCAGCCTGCAGCATCGCCCAGAACCGCAGCATCCCCCGGAACGGCGAGGAGCCACAAGTATTGCTCTCTCCTGCAAGGCAGCACTGAGAAGTGAAACCAGCAGTTTTCAGGAGCAGAATTACAGTCCAGCATACAGAACAGCAAACCTGAAAGCCAAAATACTAGATTATAAGTTTGACAGTGCAGCTGCCCCTCCATGCAACCAAGATCAGGTTATTTAACCTCTCACACCTCAGTTTCCCCAGCTGTATACGAAAAGCAAACCTACTGCCCAAGTTCACATGGCTTACGCTCAGCAGATACAGCATTTCAAAGGCGACTGCGCAGGCTGTACCCCACCAGTGCCAACTGCCTGCTTGTGATACCCTGCTGCTAAGGACGGCTACGGACTCCCGAGCGGCACTCGGTTCATTACACATGACGTGTCAGAGGGAGAAATGCCCTTCCTGGCCTGAGTAACAACCAGCTTAGCATGACATCAATTTTTTCTGTCTGTCTTCATTCTTTGCTGGCAGGAGAAAGCACTGTGGAAACCTTCGGGTGAACCTCACATCAATACCGCCTTCGCACACGCCAGAAACTCTCCAAAGATCCTCCTGGTCAGATTAAACCCATATGCATAAAACCAAAGCAGCCACAGCTCAGTGTGGTGCCACGCAGGGGAGGAAGGCGGAGGAGAGCCCACCGCACTCCCACGAAAGGATTGCTTTCGCCAGTGTGGTTTTCAGGTCAAACAGCCCCGAAGAACCCACAGGCTTCCCCCACAAATGCTGCACCCACCCACAAACCCCCAGGAGCTGATACAAACCTGACTTTGCTTTTACTTGCTGCTAAGTCAGGGGAAAAGACTCTGTGCGTGCACACGTGGATGTGGATGTGCGCATGTTTGTTTATGCATGAGCTGTCAACCCCCAAATTATGCACAGATCAACAAGGCTCTTTGAATTCCCCGACTGTGAAGTGTGTGACATTTAATCTCAACCTCCCTTTTGGATTTCATAATGTGCATTATCAGCAATGGGTATTCAGCACACAAGTACCCTTTAGAAAGCTTTCATCAGAAGAAGGAAATAATATAAAGAACATTGAAAAAGACAATGCCTCTGATGCGTGAGAGGTTCTCTAGCTTCCACAAAAGGCCAGCGTACGTGTACTGTGAGGATCACACACTGAGACAGTCTGTCCCCAGTGCAGGATAAAAACCATTTCACAGGTGGAGAGAGCAGGGCTTGGAAGCGTCAAATATAACATGAACCTATACTCTCCTCACTTCCCTCCTTTTGGGTCCCTGGGGAACAGGCAGGGTGAGCCATATGCCAGAGGAGGCTATTTTAGGGCAGGATGCCTCATCTCCTGCAATGGCTTACCTCTTTCCATAGACCACAGGAGCAGCCTAGAAGATGAGTGAGACCAGGTTTTCCATTGCTTTTATATGGCTGGGCAAAACAAATTCTTGATCCTTGCAGTTAACTTTTCACTACCCAGTCCTAGGCAAACACTGTATCCCTTTTGCCCATCTCACAGCACGGAGTCACACTTTGGGATTACAAAAAAGCTAAACAACAACCTGCAAGGAAAGGGATTCCCTTCTCTTCTGCTGGGCATGGAGAAGCTATGTCCTAAGTAGACCTGTTCTTATTAGTCACAGCCACAGAGGACGCACATCAGCCTAAGGGACTAAAGCAAGAATTCTCTTCTTATAGCAGAGAGGAGACAAAGGGGTGGCATTAATAGCCTTGGTGATGGGGGATATCTGAGAAAAAGTGAGAGGTCCCACAGTCAAGGATCTACCCCCATCTCACCTGGTGCATGCGAGAGAAGCCTTAGGAAAGAAAGGATAAAGGTACTACTGGGTAGTCCTTCTCCTTGCCAAATCACACACTGGCTCCCTACCTTTGCTTGACTCCTGTACCCAGCGAGGAAGAGGCAACAGGACGCCTGGGAAGCCAAGTGCTAGTGGCACCAGCGCTGACAAATCAGGGTCTCAAGTAACCGTGGAAAACACAGAGTTGCCTGATGTCTCATCTCTATAATCCAGGGTTGTTTAAGGACCTTCCCTTCTTTCTAGTGTTAAGTCTCAGACACGAATGCAACAAGCTCCAGTAATCTGCATGTGTAGACACACACATAGTGCTTTGCTGGTGTGCATGTATGTATATATACATCTCTATCAGGAAGCATATAGCACAGCTTCCTGCTTAGAAGAGCTCATGACATAGAAGCGTCAGGTTTTAGTCAACACTTTTGCCATTACCTTATCTGTAATGTCATTCCCATGCAGCAGTGGCTCTGGGGATTGTAGGCTGGTCTCTTCTTCCCCACGTTCTTTGCAAGAGCCAACGAAAGGCACTTGATTTGCACGGTGATGTGGAGCAGGGAACAAATTGGCTGGAGGAGATAAGCTCAACTGCTTTATTATTCCTCCATCCATCAACCCTCAATATACCCTACTTGTCCAGAGATTTAAACAGTGTATGTTGATGTGGCTCACGGAAGGAACTTGTTGAACTCGTGATGTACAGCAGCTGGGTTTTTGCCAACAGACAAGGCAAGAACACATTCACACACCGCCACGAGCAAAGGGTTGCACTGGGCAGGGCAACGGGTGAGGAAGGTGGGAGGATGCACTACTGGTGCCTACTGTTCAGAAGCACACTGGGTCTGTGGCCAGCACTTCCAGAGACTCCACCAGCAATGCTGGTATCAAAGGCAGCTAAATTTTATTCTCACTTACCATGAAAACAACCTGGGAACGTGCAGACAGATGGTCTAAATTCTTCAATCCTGTTCCGTGTAGCCTTTGACTCCTGGCAGATTTCCACTTTCTGTGAAGCAATGTTTGGGTGCTCTTTACTGCTGTTAAGCAGCTTCTACAGTAACTTTTTTTCTCCTAGGCCACAAAGAAAATTTTGGTGAAAAGGCAATACCACCCATCTCCTCTGGACTCACTATTGCGGTTTTTGCGTTCACCTCTCCCCTCCACGAGGAGGCAACTCGCATTTCTACCTCCTGGGAATACACCAAGCATTTATGCTGAATGATGCGCCAGGCAGCCAAAATTAAATGTCCAACAGAAGGATTCAGAGGAACTTTATGGAGCTTTGAGATACCTTGTTTCCTAAGAGATAGCCTGGTTCCTGAAAGTCCTTTACTGCTGGCAATACGGCCCCCCATTTCCATAACGTGTTCCTCAGGGCTCCGTATAGCACGGCAGAGAGTCCGCGCCCAGGCTGCGCCCAAGCCGTCACCCCTGCATCTCTCACAGCCCTGCAGCAACACCGTGCATGGGACCAGCGAGGCTGCTGCCGGGATGGGTGTGTGTCGTGTACAGCAGCCAGGAAGGCTGAATTAAAGACATCTTCTTGGCCATAAGGAAGATGGGTTAGGAAGCATGGCATGCACAGGCTGACCTCAGGAAAGCTGCTGCTCTTTGTCACAGCCATCTGCATCTACAGCAGGCCCAGCTGTGAGCCCAGAAAGAGACTGCAGTGCCCAGCAAGGGCTGGAGCGATTTTAGGGCTCAGCAGTGGGATTCCTGACATAACCTCTGTCAGCTGGAAAAGCTTCTCAAGTCTTTCCACCACCACAAACAACCGGAGACCAGAGGTTTGTATTTCACTCATAAGATGGCACCACTACAAAAGAGCACTTCTGCTGCCATCATGGGTTACTGAATGAATGTGTACTCAGAAAAAAAACACCGGCTGAGTCACCCACAGAGTTTCCTGAAGACTTGTGGGTTTTCTCTGTAGGTCTCTTCAGCTGCTGACACGGCCTCAAACTGTTTACTTTCTCAACCCAGGCAGGATACGGCTAAAAAAGAGCGGGCTGCAAGCCTTTGTGTGCTGCTCTGCCTGCACCTGCCTTCCCCCTGCCCCTCTGGGCCGGCAGTTGAACTGCTGCCTGATTTTAATAAGAAAAGGAGGGATTTCTCTGCTGTACGCAGCAGCAGGCAGCTGCAAAGGGGACTACCCGCTAATCTCCCCATAAAACACAGAATCCCTTCAAACAAATAATCAGGTTGCCAGTGGCCAGTATTATCTGATGCTCCTGTGTGCACATCTCCTGCTACATCAACTCACACTGCTAATACCATTCCCCAGGAGACCGGACTACCAAATCATTGTTTGATTTATATCTAACTGTCTTTCTCCCCATGCTTTTCTTGGTGTCTTCGACTGGAATTATCTTAATCCAAATCCCTAACAAAAACTTCTAGGAAGCCCAGCAGCAGCAGACCCAGCTACCAGTCCCTCCGCTTAGGCTTCTGATTTTTTTCCCCACAGGTTCAGAAAGCGAGCACACAGTTTGCGACCACCACCATCAGCAGAAGCCTCTCACCATTAGCACTAAACTCTGCTACAATCATTTTGACCACTTCCCCACTTTGGAGACAGACCTCCCCTCCCTCCTGCCCTGCAACCACAGCAGTGGTCAGTATAAATCTGGATTAGAGCTTTCTTACAGACTATTTGTGGCTTTGGACATCTCTTTGGGTCCTTGGCTTTGCCCTGTAAGATCAGCTGGGTAAAGCAGAGTACACGCGTCCAACCAAGGTCTGCTATAGATGAATCAGGTACAGCCTAGGCAAGGATTTCTCCATCAAAACCAATGCACAAATGTGCTCAGTAAGTTCCTATTTTGCATACTGAGGGATAGAAAGGCATTAACAGATTTACCTAACTGAAACACACGCCCCTCACAGGATGAGGGTGAGAAGTGTACCCACGTTGTGAAACCCAGAGGGAAAGTGTGCTGCTGGGGTTTTATCAGGGAGGGCTGTGGGGCTACTGCGGGCTCCCGCATGGTGGGTCATCCGACAGAGACCCTACGCATCTTCAAGTCTCATTTTCTCCATCTGTCATCCAGTGGCAGCCACGCTAACTGGCACCACAGATGGGCACACTAAGATGCGTTAACCCTTGCAGATGACAAAGAGCTTCACAAACAG
Source organism: Balearica regulorum gibbericeps (assembly GCF_011004875.1). Classification (NCBI taxonomy): domain Eukaryota; kingdom Metazoa; phylum Chordata; class Aves; order Gruiformes; family Gruidae; genus Balearica; species Balearica regulorum. Next base: position 45,324,682 of record NC_046188.1, on the reverse strand, counting down.
AAGAAACCCAAGAGGGCCGGAAAGTCATTTATCATTTCCCTTCATATCTGAACCATCAAACTGTCTTTGGTTATAGCTGGATTTGTCTTTGAGAACATCTTTTAGCATCTTGAGTGAGAACTCTTCGAACATGGTACGAACTCATGCTAACGTGCGATCTCCAGGACAGAATCAAACCCGTATTTTCCAAGAGAAGGCAGGAAGCAATGTGAACAGAGAACACCTGGTCACATCTTAAGTGTTGTTTTTCCTGGTCTGGAGAAAGTCCCAATGTATTTGGGGGCCAGCATTGGGTCTTTTCCTCCTAAGACTTGTTTTCACATTCCTACGTCAAAAATACAAAACCCAGAAGATCTACTTGCTATAAATAATGTCCCAACAGTGCCAAGGTCATCAAGCCGTTCCCCCTGGCACCAGGCCAGAAGCAGAACATAAACAATCTCAACATCTTTCTGGTGCACGTGTGTTTTTTTTTTTTTTTTCCCCCTGTGCCAGGAGAGAGCTTGAAATCAAACACCTAGTGCTAGTAAGACAGACACCTCCACTTCATAGTCCCACTGATCTCTTCTCACTTTTGACAGCTCAGAAAAGCCCCCAGGTGCAGCTTCACCTCCACCCTGGTCAACGTGCAGCCCCCTGGGCAGCCCACTGGTGTGGCAGCCCATCCTGCCTGGAGCAGAGGGAAATACTCTTTGCGTTCTAACAGCATGTAGCGGTTCTCATGAGAAATGTGGGTACTTATTGGATAAGGCATTACCAAACACATAGCAAGGAACAGATAGTGATCCAAACAGCTCAAAGCGATGCTTGTAACCAGCATGTGGAACGATCCCTCCCAGCCCCTACTATTAAACACGTTGACCTTCGGAGAGCTGCAGGGCAAACGAACACCAGCAGCAGATGTATTCTGGACATTTTGCACACTTCAGCATTCTATGTTGATTGACAACAAGAGAAAAACGTTTCACTTTGGATCAGGCCCTTGACTCCAAGCAGCATCAAATGGTCACAAAATCTCAGGGTAGAGCATCTCTGTGGTTTATTCTTCCACAGATCAACAGCCCCACCAACACACACCCCCTCCCTGATGTAAGTCTCCGGAGATGCTCTTCTGCCCACCTCTCTCTGCAATAAATCCTCACTACAGGTCTGCAAGCAGAAGGGATAAATTTCCCTTGAGACTGTACAGCAGACATCGTCCTTTCAGCTTCCTGGTTGGGACAAACCACCTACCCAGAGAAGAGCTCCCTTGACTTTGCTCTGCACAGCAGACAAAGAACAATGACACACAGACACATTCGAAAGCAACCAAGCCCCACTTTTCCTGGCCACCATCAGTACCCAGCCCCTCTCTGCTGAGGGCACCAGGACACCGCAGGTTCACAGCTTCCCTTGCAAACCACTGTGCATACATCAGGTGGGTTTACGTAGCCCAGCTGAGTAGTTAGGGCTAGCTGAGGTGCCTTCATGCCAAGTCTTAGGATCTTGTTTATTTTTTGTTTTCACCAAAATCTTTCTAAGAAAATTTCCTCCTATGGGGGGCTCCCCTGCCTGAAGTGTAACTACTATTTATTTGTTTAAAAAACACTTTCCTCATCCACAGGCCCTGAAAGTCATTATTCAGCAGACTCTGCTTTAGTGCAGATAGAGTTACTGAGCAAGTCAGTTATGCCAAGTCCAGAATAGCCAGTGCTCTTGCATGCTTTGTAGTTTCTCATGGCTCAGCTGTACTGGTGGTAGCCCTAATGTCAACAAGGGTTTGGTTGCAGCTGGCGTTTATACCTCCCAGCCTCTGTAGACAGAGGAGATGGATTAAATGCTACCCATTTAATCACTTGCAGCTCGAGCTTTGCTGGCTCTGTATCTCAGGCTGCTGCAAGACGGACAGGGACATTGCTCAGATAAGGGAAAGGCTCGGTGGACTCCATCTCCAGGCAGTGCTGGGGCAGGGTGCTGAATAAGGTGCTGCTTCTTCCTCAGCTCGGTTTGCTCAGTCGGAGCTGTACTCATCTGGAAAGCCTAAGAGCTGCTCCTGCTCTAGACAGAGCAGCACACCTGCTCAGCGGGGGCAGCCAGGCCCCACAAGTGGCACAGCAGACATCTCAGCGTGCAGGGACGCAGAGCCTGCTGAGAGCTGGCTCACCTCCTCACCTTCCCCGCCCTGTGAGGGCAGAAGCTCTGTCCCGTCTTCTCTCCCCAGCTCCCTTCTGCATCACAGCTCTCTCACCTGGTCCCTTTCCCTCCATCCCCAGGCCAAGTACCACCCTGTCCTCCATGGCCAAGCCCTCCCTGCAGTCAGGGCTCCCCAGCACACCTACAGGGCTGCATCCCATGGGATTGCAGCCGTGCCAGCCTCCCTTGTCCCAACCCCAGGCACGGCTCAGCCATCGAGGCTGGCACCCATTTGTGGACGACAGTCCTTCTGTGACTCTTCCCCAGCAAGCAGAAATAGATGGGCACTTCCAGGAAAGAAGCCACATGGGACCCCAGCCTTTGAGTGTTGTGACAGCCTGGAGAAAGCCTTTGCCACAAAGCTCCCAGCCGAGGGACCCACCTGCTCATCACTTCGCAGGGTGGCATGCCGACTGTCCCCCCCGTGCGTCCGGGTGCCACTCTCCCACCAGGACGCAGCACTGCACCACCTCCTCCTCCACCCATCCCACCCGGACCGCGCACGGCCAGGACGGAGGCAGTCCCGCCGCAGCCGTGCGCAGCCAGCACAAGGGCTGCTCCCTCTCCCGCCGCCCCTGTCCGTCCGTCCGTCCATCCATCCCCCGCCCGCGCTGCCTCCGGGGAGCTCTCTCCGAGGGCACGCCAGGGAACGGACGGCGGCTACCAGCGCCGGGGCGCACGGCCACGGCGGGGTCCACGCCCCCGATCCCCCCGACCCGGGTCCCCGAGATCTCGGGGGGTGTCGGCGAGAAAAGCCCTTGGCGCGGAGGGACGCGCACGGTACTCACCGCCCTAACGCACGTCCCGGCGGCGGCGGCGGGGGGGAGTCCCGAGGGTTCGGCGCGGCTGACCCATGGGCAAAGGAATTCGGGGGCGGCGGGGGCAGCCGGCCAGCTCCGCGCAGCCCGCAGGCGGCCAGACTGAGCCCGGCCCCCGCGCGGCGCCGCCTTTACCGCGCCCGCCCGCCCCGCCCGGGCCGGCCCATGGCGGGCGGGACCCGCCGCCACCGCCCGCCCGACGGGGCGGCCCCGCCGCCAGCCCCGGCACCGCGGCCCCCGCCGCCGGCCACGTCGGAAGGCAGCGGCTGCCCGCCCGGTCTGGACGGTGCGTGGGTTACCTGTGGGTTACGCGTGGGTTCCGTGTGGATTACGTGTGGGTTATGCGTGGGCTGCGCCTGGCCCACGGCGTGGCGCGTGGGAACAAAGAGCAGCGACCAAGGGCCTGGCTCCTGGGAGGGAAGGAGGGGCGGGGGGGTGCCGTGAAAATAAATCAGTAACTGGGAGCAACAAAAGGCTCCTCGCCCCACCCATCCCTCTGGGTGGTTTCAAGGTTTCGCGCGTGGTTTCGAGGACTGTTATACAATTCCCTGTAAAAAAGCAAGAGAAAAGAAACCTGGGCACAGGGGAACATGCATATTTTTTCCAAGTGAGTTCGTGCCGGGGAAAGCCTGGCTCTGCTTCTGTGCAGAGAGCTGCAGGGCCAGCTCCCCTCCCTGCCCCGTCAACCTCTGCCAGAGCCTGTTCTGGAGAGGCTCCCATCACTAGGTCCCTCAGGAGGGATGCTCGGAGAGCAAAACGGGCGTGCTGGCATTTCAGTGTTGCAGTTAGCTCAGGCCAGATGAGATTGTAATGAAAGAGAATGACAACATAGCAAACATCGGGGGCAATTAGCAGATGGAGGGGTGGCGGCGGAGCAGGGAGCAGCTCTGTCTCTGTCCTGGTGCCACTCCTTGGTTTTCCAAGTGAGGTTTCTGGTGTGTTTGTTTGACCCAGCTCACTTTGCTGATCCGGTTTAGAGGAGGACCATGCAAACAGGAGAAGAGCAATGTGCCCAGGGGAGGGACAGGGAGAAGGAAGCAAAGAGGGGCAGGATGGGGTGGGAACCTTTGAACTCACTTTAACCCCATGGACAAACCCTAATGGGGAACTGCATCCTGAAACGTCCAGTGTGATGAGGTCATTGCAAACACAAGGGTGTCCTTTTAGAAACTGAAGGCTCATCCACTGGGAATTGGGCTGAAATCTCTCATTTCACAGAGGCTGTGTAATGAATCTTTGGGAAACAGAACATTTCTTCAGGGGGAATATCTGACATTTCAATAGCTGGTTTTTGCTGCATAACGGGGCGGGGGGGAAGCTGAAGATTTTAGGTTTAAAAAAAAATTTCAAAATTCTCAAACAAATCTAGTCCTGACTTGGAGCTAGTGAAACATTTTACTGTGGTAAAGTTCAAAATTTTCAGTGTGATTCTGCCAGAACATGTACAAGAGATGAAATATTATACGTACTCCATCTGGGCTCTGTGGCATTGAAATATGATAATGTAAGATAAAAGCACACAGAGCAAAATGAGAAGGCAAAGCTGAAACAATCATGTTTTACATTATTGAGATGAAATAACTATGATATTGTCAAACAAGGAAAGTCAAAATATGTCATGCTGGTTTTTTTTAGAGAGAAATTTGCATTCAAGAAAATCTCAAAATTGTTTCAAAGAAGTAACAAGCAGGCAGTTTTCCAAGGATAGCTCAGGCTGCAGCATTGGGGTAAGAGTTTCAGAAGTAGTAAACGTCATTTTTCAGAAGTGATTCAAACATTTGTGTCATCCGATGTCACAAGGATCTTCAGGGTTATTTCTGGCACATATAAACGTGCTTTTGAAAATATTACCCCCAGACAAGATTTGAATTCATACACAGAGCCAGAGGCCTTCTGCAGCAACTGCTTTATCTGAGCCGGCCCCGATCTCCCACCCACCCACCTTGTCCTCATTCAGAGGCCTGGGAAGAGCCTTTGTCCTCCCTGCCGAGTATCTCAACACCACAAAGCACGCTCTCAGCTCTGCCCCTCTCTCTCTGATGCCGTATCGCTAGGGCGGACTGTCACAGCGTTAGTATTGGTCTGTGCAACCACGGTTTGATAAGTAATCTCGGGTTTTCGTGTGCATTTCTCTCCAGCTCCCCAAGCAACAGGCAGCATCTCTGCCGTGACTCCCTCCTTGCAGGCAGGCATGGGGTGCGACACAGCTCGCAGGAGCGACCAGCAGCCCTCTGCGGCAGGAGGCACTTGCGAGAAGACCTACAAAAGGCAGCAGCCGGTCTGCGGGAGGCTTTCACCTGCGCAGTGCTGGAACCTTACACAGGTCCAAACAATCTTTAGTTTTCTTGACAGCAGCTTTAGTACGTGCGCAGTCAAACCTTCGCCGCAGCATCTCTAGCAGGCGCTGGTGACTCGGGGCTAACGTTGTCATGCAGCGTTGTACCGCAGGACTGAGGAAATCAAGCAGTTCAGAGTCACCAGCTCGCCATCACCAGCTCACCGCCCCCCGGGAGCCCCCCTTCGGCTGAGGCACTTAATCAGGCAACCGAGAAGGAAGGATAAAAAGTGAACTCCGAGCTGTGGGCCTGGGGGTAGACCAGGATGGAGGTGGTGCAAGCAAGGGCAGGGGGAGGGGAGTGGGGAGAGGGCTGCGCTCGCCACTGGCACCCGCACGAGCCAGCCAGAACCTGGCACTTGGATGAGAGGGAAAAGGGAAAGGAAACATTTGTGAACTGTCCCTAAGGAATGCCCTATGCTTGGGGGAGAGTCTGTGGGGAGAGGGGGTGACTCACAGAGAGGGGGACAGAGGCTCTGAGGCCCTGGGTGGCAGTGGCCCAGGGTGCCGCCCGAGCTGCACTCATGAATATCTGGCGGAGAAGCATCTGTGAAGCAGAAAGGTCTTGCAGCCTCCCCCCATCGCGGGGGAGAAAGCCTTTTGTGTAATGTGTGGAGCCCTAGATCAAAGGCATGACATGAGTGCTGTTTGTGCAGTCCTGGGCTGGAGAAACACCAGCATGCCTTCTGCATCTCCAAATAGGACAGCCTGTTAAACATGATGCCTCTGAAACGTGCTAAGGCAGATACATCAGTAGGATTTGTTATATGCAGTGTTGAACACATTAAAATACATGCTGGGAGGAAGCAGCGCGGGAACCTAGAGCGCAGATACCCTGTTCTGTTAGATTGTGTGTGGAGCCCTGCGATGCTGACGGGGAGGATTTGGCTGTTTCCCCAGGGAGTGCTGAGTCTTCATTTCTCCCCATGGCCAGCTGGAAACATGGGCAGGGGGAGGGGGGCAGGTAAAGCCCAGGAGTGGCACTGCCTCCTGCTCTGCCCTGGGGGGCTGGCCCCGTGTGTCATTACTCCCTGAGAGCCATGTCTGGTGATACCCGTGAGGGGTATGAGTGGGTGCGCCCTGCCTGTGAGAAACAAACCAGGGGCAGCGTATGAAGAGGCAATACAGAGAGAGCAGGGGGCTGCAAGGGGCTTGAGCTGGCAGGAAGGTGTGCTGCTTCCTCAGATGTCCCCTCCCAGGCTTTGGGGGGCGAAGGTGGTCCCTGCCGGAAGGGCTGGAGGCTGTGGCCATCCTCAAGCAAATCCTCCACCTGTGCAGCACCTGGTGGGTGCAGAACTGCTTTATTGAGTTAATGTTACCAAAGCTTTGGGTGGAAGGATAAAATTGTTTTCTGAAAGGGGCTCGGGGAGGGCAGTGTGTCCTTCTCAGCCTGGGGGAGCGAGGCAGCTAGTGTACATGCAGCAGACAGCTGCTTGCAGCAGCGAAGCAGGAGAAATAATCAATACTCGGTAGATGAGTCTGTTTTTTTTATTAGCACCTCTCACAGCTCTGACCATCTGTCCCCTTGTGTCCCCAGGGTGCAACCCCAGCCCGGCAGGTCCTGTGAGACAACACGTACTGTTTGGGCGGAGATCACCCCTTATGGATGGACCTAATTCTGCCACCAAGGGGGGGATGGAAGGTGAAGATGATGATAGGGACACTGTCTTCACAAAACCCAAGCTGCTTTAACAGCAAAGTAGCCTTTTTGTCTGGGAAGGGAAGTGCAGGGATGTAGTGCAGGGTCTGTGTCCCCAGGCTCTTTTTCAAGGATGCTGCACAGTCAGACAGACGTTGCAGGAAAAAATGCTGTTGAGAAAATTGTGTTTTCTGATCTGTGAAAAGTGGTGAGGCCTAGAAAGAAAAAAAGTAGGTTTCAGATTGGCACAATCTTTTTCTTCTTCTTTCAAGGAAATCTCAAAAACTGTTGTTTCAGGTCAGGGCATTTTGATTCAGGGCATGCAGAGTGTTGCATTTGAATCTCTGTCTTTAAATAATTTTGTGTATACCCAATTAAACAGGAAAAAAAATAATAAAAACTTTGAAAACAATCTCTTCAACCTTTACCTAAAGCTGCATAAAATATACTCAATGTTTTTGCTGAAATGGCATTTTTAGGAGAAAAAAAACCACTACCCCCCCCCAAAAAAAATGACAGTCAACTAGCTATTCCCAGAGTGTCATCTGAAGGAGTCGGAAGGTGTCTCTGCACACCCAGGTATCACTGAAAGGGGCTCCAGCACCTGCGCGAGGCTCCTGCAGCAGCTTTGTTGCCTCAGCAGGATGGGCGCAAACTCCATCCACTGTAAAAGAAGGTCACATCAAAGCAGAGCAATAATTTTTTTCCTCTTTTTCTTGCCCCTTCAGCAGCCTCCCACGCCCTTCTGGATTGCCACACTTGTTTTCAAAATTCTGCAGTGCTTTTTTGCTGTTACCCTATAGCTGCTTTTCCCTCTGCCTACTCGCCCCATGAGCTCTGAGCCTCTTGGAGCATCCATGAGCATCCTCTTTTCAGTTCTTTCATGCTCTGTATCTGAGATTGTCTTGTTGTCCCTATAGCATGTTGAGATACTTGCTGACTTCAATTTTCAGCCTTTTGATTGTCATTTTCTCACACTAGGAAATATTTCCTAGTGTTCCCTTTGAAAGATGCTACACAAAATGCACTGAGTGGCACATCCGTAAGGTGTAAGATCAGAAGAGATGATTAGACTATATAGTCCAAACTCCTCTATCCATCACAGCTTCTTGAATTTCATCTAGTTAGAGCTGTATCGAGTGTGACAACCTGTGCTTCTCCTTGGCTGCAGCATACTTTCTGGAAAGGCAGTCAGCACTAGCCTTTACCATAAAGCTGCTTTGCAGAACTTACCTGCCTAGATGCTAAAGGCCTCCCGTCAACACACAGACAAACCAAAATAGTTTGTCCCTGTGACTCAACCCACAGGTCACCTTCTCCCTCCCCAGCCTTCCACAAGGCAGGTGGGTGGCAGGGGAGGAAGCCATGTCGTTGTGCATGTCCTACAGGCAGCAGCTGTCTGCAGGGTGGGCACAACCTCCCTCTGGTTATGGAAACCTGGTGGGATGGGCAATCGAGTGCCTCTTCCATTCCAGAAACACATTATGATGGTTCATCAACCTCATGGACAAAATGTGTCTAATTTCTCATTGGAGTTTGCTTGGCATCTGTCTCTGGCCACTGGTAGTTGCTGTGTCCTGTTCTGCTGGCTTAAAGGACATGGCACGTCTGGAAGCAAGGGATGACGTGCTCTTCTGGATGGTGCTGGGCTTGCAGTGATGGAGCAAATGCGCGGAGCAGTTGTGTTGGATGAGGTATAATTTGAAGCTGTGGCATCTCAAAGTTTCTCCATGCGTGTTTTCTTTCTTCTGGACATCTGTTTTCGGCACCGGGCAAGCCTCTTCCTTATCTGCAGGAGTAGCAGCTTTGTGGCTTCTGTATCTAAAGGTCCCGCATTCGGTCTTCCCAGGGGGCTGCTCTGAGAGCATAGATGCAATAACGTTACATCTCCTGCTAATAAATGAGACACCACAGGGTCACCTTCTGGATCAACACTTTGTCTTTCTCTAGAGCCTCCCACCTAAAGTAAGTTATCTCCCAGGCCCTCCTTGGTGCTCAGCAAACACTGAGCAACCTGATTCCCCACAAGGAAAATGAATGAGCCGTGCATAGGACGTCAGAGAAGCATAAATCTGAATGGAAAGGTATTTTCTGAGAGTCGACTGTCAAAGTGTGGCAATGTTTAGAGGTAGCAGATATTATCCCAGCAGGGTCTGTCGCCTGCTGGCATTCCCAGGTGCTGTGCCGGTGAGGGCAGCATGGTGCTTATACCTGGGATTAGATTTCCACAAGACTGTCACTTTTAAGTGGTGCATGATCATACCTTGCACTGCGCTTCTGCTCCCCTGTGCTCGCAGGCAGGGTGGGCAGGGCAGGGCAGGCAGGCGGGCGATGGGCTGTGCTGGCGGGGGGGCCGCAGCTCCTGCCCCCGCGGTTCCTACAGCTCCAGCTCCCCCTCCCGCCGTCACCCATCGCTGGAAACCACAATGGCTTTAACCCTGGGATTGCCGCCGCCGCGAAACAGGAGAGAAGGCAGCGGGCATCCTCTCCCCCCGGCGGCAGGGAAGGATGGGAGCAGCGCCCAGGGGAGGGCAGGGCCGCAACCCCTCCGACAGCTTCTGCACTTGCTGTGGCGATTCCTTGGGGAAAGCAAAGCTGATGAAGAGCTGCCCGCAGGAAATGAGCTGCCTGTGCTTGGATCTGCAGGTACAGGCGGAGGCAGGCGACACAGGCAGGCTGCCCGTCCTCTGGTACTCAAAGGGAGCACGTCTCACCTCCCAGTGAGGGGGTCTCCCAACCACAAACAGGAGGGACAAAGCACCGGGAAAGGGGCAGAGGGCTGTGGAGGGCGGTGTGGCAAAGGTGTCAGAGCTAATGGGATGAAGCGGGATTTCCACTAAACGCCAGGCACCGTGCTGGGGTTGGTGATGCTCTCGCCCATCTGGAAGGCTGTGAATGACGCTGAGGGGCTGCAACAATAGGACCTGCAGAAGCAAATGAATAACATACAGAAACAGGGACAGAGCTCCCTCCCAGCCCTCTCCTCTTTGATTTCAGCTGGAAAATTAATGAATAATCCTCGCTCGGAGCCCTCACTTCCAAGGGCAGCTGTGCTGGCCACTCAAGTTGTAGCCACCGCATCCTCCCACTGCAGAGTGGCCATGCTGCTGCCCCAGGCGAAACCAGGAGTGAGGGGCTCCCGTCCCTGCCCTCCCCCCCCCCCCAGATGCCTCCCAGCCTTTTGCTGCTGGGGGTTTCTGGAACGGAGGGAAAGCTCAGGTGCCAGCTCAGCAGAGGCGTTTCCAAACGGCAGTAGTAGGAAGGTGCTGCCGGGCTGCTGGCAGCCAGGTGTCCAAGCTGCACCCCGTGCCAGCCCCAGTGCTCCCCATGCCTGCACCCTGCACACTCCGGCAGCCTGTACCCTTGATGCTGAGATACTCCCCCTCCCTTTTCTACGTTAAAGTAAGCCAACTTAGCTAACGATTACAAAGTAGTAAGAAAGATGGGTACGTGAGCAATGCCAGACGTTGGGGTAGGCACCACAGCGGTTTTACATTGACAAATATGAGGCTGTGTGAGCTTTTCCCTTCTATGTCCCTGCTTCTGGTTGTTCGTTGTTCTTCTTTTCTCACCTTGTGGGCTGAGATTTCCTCGACTTAATCTCTGATGGAAAGTGAGATGCTTCTTCTTTGTGTTAATTGATTTCCTCTGCTGAAGGTGCAGGTCAAAAGGATGGGAGGAAGCGAGGAGAAAGAAAGGAGTCACCTTCTCCCTTAAAAGAATGCTGGCTGTCTATTTTTGCAAAGCAGGGAGGTGAGCTGCCATTGGGGCTCCTCGTGAGCTAGGCTGGGGGCTGGCACCTACCTGGTAGGTATGCACGGTACAGCTGGGGCGTGTGTTCCCCACAGCCTGACAACTGTTAAGCAACAATTTACTTTTTGAACTGCAAGATAAAGACTTCAGAGATTGTTGCTACAAGGCTGAGAATGAAAGGCTGCAAGAAAACCAAACCAAGTGAGGCTGCAGACCAGAGGCATCTTAACACGGTGTCACTCATTAGTACTTCGCCTAAAATGCATGCAGCATATGCCAGCCCAAGTCCTGATGACCCACTCTCCATCAGGTAACCCCATTATAGCCTCCCTGTAATTCTGGATGGCCCCTTTCTGGTTCAGCTCCCAGATATGCCGGTTTTCTATTCATGCTTTTGTTAAAAAGCAAGTGCATCCCCAGTGTCCAGACCAAGTGTGTGTCTCATGTCCAAATCACCCTGGGGGTGCTGGTGACTGAGAGAGGGCCTCTGTGCGTCTCGCCGGGGCTGACAAGGACGGAGGGAGAAACCTGTGCGCACAGGAGGGGGGATCTGCTCAAACTGCGGCTCGCTGGTTGGAGATGCTGTGATCCCCAGGGTGGTCCCCCCTAACACGAGGGAGGCAAACCACTGTAGCGGAGCCTTGCAGCAGGATTTCCCCCTGCGACCTTAAATGACTGCATACAGCATTTATAGTGCTGCCCGCTGTTCTCTGCATGCATGACGAGGTCTTTGTAATTAATTTATAGGAAATGCACAGCCAACCGTACTTACACAGCATACTACAGATTAAATTTAACATCAAAGAGCAATTACAAACGTTTCTTGGCATATATAGGCCACCTACTTTTAACATTTCAGCTATCTCTGGAGTTAACTGCTTCAGCCCCTGGGCTGAGCTGGGTAACTGCCAACAGCTGGAAGGCTCCGGCAGGCTGGGAAGAGCATCCACTGCAGACCTCTTCCCCTACGTGGCACTTTCAGAGCCACGACCATGCAAGCCAACTCCCTGCAATATTCAAAGCATGCCCATGAAGGTGAATATTCAAAGCGTGACCCTCACTGGAGCTGGGACTGCTGTTTTGCTGCAGGTGTGGCTTCCTCGGTCAACAGCCGGGCCCTGCTCAGAGGCGCTTGGTTCACCAGCTGCGATCCCTGACGCAGCAGGGCTGCTGCCAAGCAAAGTGGCTCCTGCGCTCTGCTGAGTTTTTGGTTGTTCACATGAAGTGGAGCATCGCTGTCTGCCTCTTGCTGCTCCCGGCCGGCGTGTCAGCACAGCCAAAGCAGGGCTTGCAGAGCCTGGCCCAGAGTGTGCCCACCTCGTCTCCTCAGCTCAAAAGCTCAAATTCAGGGATTTCTGCCAGTGACACTGAAGGCTTCAATGGGGTTCCAGTCCTCCTTGCAGCCTCTGGCATGGTCGCTATCCATCACTGCTACTGCAGCAGCATCTCAGAGGAGCAGCCCCCAACAGAGGTGGGGGTGCCTTCTTTAACACCAGTGTGTACCCCTGGGAAAAACACACCCCATGAGCAGAGCCGCTCCTGGCCTGCAGTCGGTTGCTCTGGGCTGCCTCTCTCCCCTGGCCCAGGCCCTCGCCACCACCATGCCCACGAGCAATCGGTCACACTCCCAGGTGAAACTGGGATGTGCACATCCACCACCAGCAGCTTTCCTCCTGATGGTAATGGTTTATTAGACAGAAACACAGAAAAAAATCATAAACAGTGAACCAAACCCAGGGCTTCTTCAACAACTGCACACTAGGAAAGGGACCAATTTTGTTCACTGGAAGCCAAAAAATAAATTACCCTTCAGTGTCCTTTAGTGACTGGGGTGTGCTGGAGCACCTCTCTGCAGACAAAACAGTGCTCGTGAGGAACAGGCTGCAACAGGAGGAGTCTCTGATGCTGGAGGAACAAAAAGGGGAAAAGCACTTTATAAGAAAACTGGGAGTTAGTGGATGGCTGCTCAGGGTCAGCAGGGTCCAGGGCTGGTCTTGTGCAGCGCCGACCTGACAGCTTGCTGTGTGCAGTGTACATGATGGGGACACAGAGTGACAGTGCTGAAGCATCCCCTTGCAAGGGAGAGCTGTAACCTGCTGCCCACAGGCAGATGTTGGGATTTGCAGGGTCCCACACCTCTGCTCTGCATCAGGCTGCGGTCAGGCAGCGCTGGCTGAGGCTTGCCAGCTCCCTCTTTCCCTGCGGACTGGGAGTGTCCGACGCTAGGGCAGCTCATATTGTAGCTGTAGCATTTGCTTAGCACATGGTGTTCACCAGAATAAGGGTGGGTAAATGGTATGAGCTCAGTCAGTGTAAACAAGGGAAAGTGGAAAAGAGAGACAAAATGTTTATGCAGGCTTGCCCTGGTGACAGAACAGGGATAAAGCCACATTCCTCAGCCCTTGTTTGATGAGGTTGGCAATGGATGGGAGGTCAGCTCTGATCTCCACACCAAAGGGGTGCTTAGTCTCTTGCTCCCTCTTCAGTCACTTCTGCCTCTTTCACCACCAGCCTGGAGGGCAGCTTGGTTCTTCTGTCAATGCTGGCCTGCCATCCGCCCTGGCCATGGGGCGTCCTGCCTGCCCTGTTGGACATCAATGCGTGTAGCCGAGTACACTTGGCAGCTGATGGCTGGATCCTGAGGACATCTTTGTCTTGGAGAGCAGGGCCTTGGTGACCATCTAGCGGGGTGGAAATGTTCCACCGCCTGCTAGCTATATAAATATAATGCTTGGCACCTTTACCTATATACTTTTAATGCCATGAATGCCTTTGCCAACTCCCGTACTTTCCAGCATGCTGCGTTCTGTTCTCAGTATATTTTGCCAATCTCCTAAACATATTTTCAGTCCCATTAGGGTAAATAAAAAGCTTCCTGCATCTGGCCTCTTCATGTCTCTGGGCACTCAGACAGCCACTCTCTTGCCAAAAGGGGGGCCATTTCCCGGTGCGGCCATTCCTGGGGTCCAGCCTCCTCCCAGGGAGCAAGGAGAAACAGCAGCACTTCTCAGAAGCACGGCGGAAGGGAAATGGACCCCTTAAAAGTGGGATTCAAAGTCAGGACTATGTTTGAGGAGAAGCAGCTTGGGAGGAAAGAACAAGAGTTAATGCTGATGGGAAGCATCTGGCAGGTTCTTCATTTTTAAGTGACACAGACTTTGTCTTGTCCCTGCCTGTCCCTGCATCCCCAGACACAGGGATGTGCAGACACCTCTGATGTGGGAGGTGTAAAGAGCAAGTGAAATCATCCATTGTAGCTCTGGACAAAAACTGCGGTTCCCCTCTGTGGCAAGAGCCAGTCCAACGCCTATGGACCACTTCCATTTTAACTAGGGCTGCAGTAGGATGCTGTGTGTAGTGCTTCTGTCTGATATGTTTTAAACCTAAGTGATATAAGAGGTAAATTAGCAGCACAAACGGTGACAAGTTGCCTTCCTTTCTAATCATCAAAATTAAATTTTAAATATGAATTAATAATAACAACAAAAGGCAGGCTTGAAATAAGGCTTTAGACCTGCCTGTGTTTCCCGTCACCCTCTTCCTGAAATTTCTATCCGTAGCCAGAAACGGCCAGTTTTACCACTGGAGGAACCTCATGACAAGAGGCCGAGTCTCTGGAGACGTCTGTTGTTCAGGATGGGCTCCAGCCCTCACTCCTAGCCTTGACCTAGTGCAGACCTGGACTGAGTTTTAAACACTGTACCTCTACCCCCACAGAAAGAGCCAGGAGAAGATAAATCCCATATCAGGTGGCAGTGGGACTGCAGAAAACAGCTTTTCTTTTTGGATCTGTGGGTCGGCCCCTAGGCCGGGCACAGCTTGGACAAAGCCATGGGGTGGTCAGATCTGCAGGGGTTTGGGCAGAGCGAGGTCCCGCCTTTGCTCACTTTTCCAGTGTATCCTTGTGGTCAGACGTGCCTTCAACTCTTCTCCAGCGTCCACCTTGCTGAGAGGCAAACTGACCTCTGCCCACACTTTCTAGTAAAATTACAATGATATTTTTCCAAAGAAGGGTAAAATGTTATTTGTCTGGGGCACTGGGAGGTGAGTGGGGCCAGGTGGCCAAGGAGAGAAAGAGCATAACATTTTAAAAAATGCTGTCAGGGAGATACGAGTCTGCTTTATGGGAAATACTGGAAACTATTTTGAGGGAGTGCAATTAGCAGTCTAGAGCTCTACCTTTGTGGGAAGGACATATGGGAGAGAATGAGGTGTTCATCATTTCAACCCAAACTTGCTTATTACAAGTGCAAGTTCCAGCTTGCGTTTGGGAGTGGATCTACAAAGCCTATGCACTCCCGAAGTACACTGAAAGTAAATAGAAGCCAATTAACACTTAGCAGCTTTCCTAGGGTCACATCTGACAAATATCACTCATTTTATTAAGAAAAATCTTTATGGGGAAATACAAAACCCCACAATGTTCACACTCTTTACTCCTAAAGCCCAAAGTTACTTGCTCCAGTAACTTCAGCACAGGCTAGTGGAAGCACTTTAGCTGGGTGTCCAGAGACCTAAGCCCCTTGCAAGGTTCATCCATATCTTTTTAACCCTTATACTGATTTTCTGAGAGTTTCTTTACCCAGTTTGATTTGTGCATTAGTGCAGAGTTCTTTTTGACTACACAAATCAAACATGCTATTATTCCTCAAACATGCTATTACTGCAGTTCAGCCTTGCACTTGCTTATTCAGCAGAAACAGCTCTAGCAAACAACCCAAACATCTTCACTTAGCAAAGCACCATGTTTGCGTCATTCTTACTAATCAACAGAGATTTCCGTTGCCCTTTTGGGATAACAACATGTCAACATACATCCAATCTAGGCCTGCACAGTGGTGGCACCAACTCTGCAACGAGTTGTGCATGGGACTGTAGGCGCGTGCCCTCTTCCAGCATTATTGATGCTGTACGGTCGGACCCTCAGCCACGTGCCTCCCTTGTTGGGTGTAGCGGTGAGGGGTGCAGAGCATCCCCCTCTGCACACAAAGGCTGTTGCAGGCGTACTCGGTGCCAGCAATGTTGTGTTGAAAAAAACAAAACCAAACCCCCCCTGTATCGAGGTCTCAGCCGTTTCCAGCCAATCCTGAGCAGGATGGGGTTAGGGATAATTGTACAGATGGTTCATCCACTTGGTGAATTAACGCAAGAGAGTAGAGATTCGGAGGCGGGAGGACCAGCAACAGCACTAACATTGAGGCTGCTGCTCAGGGCGAGTCCTGCGAGACGTTCCTGCTCTCGCTGAAGGATGATTTAAGGAGAGTCCAAGTGCATACAGAGAGTATGGAAGGACACATGCCACTCCTAGGACTCTACATTCAATTTTGCACTTTTGTTTTCCCCTCCTCTTTTGGTGGGTTTTAATGTTACCTGCAAATGTGCCGTTAGGTGGACTTGTACCACTGAAATGACCCCTCTGATTGTAAAAGATCTTCATTTAATTGGCCAAAAAAAGCCCCTAGGCACTCAAGAGAGCCTTTGCCTGAATGATAACAAACAGCAGTCACCACGGTATTTTAAACTGTCTAAGGCAATGTGTACCTTAATGTAAAAGATGAGTGTTTTAAACTGGCTTCATGAGCATTTGTTAAATCTCACATACTTACACCCCATGTGCCCAGCATAAACAGTGGTTTCATGTTTTACAGACATGTGAGCTCATCAGGGCCAACTTAAACCTCCTGGTGCAAGTAACTGCAAGGTTCTCTAAGGGGACAGCCAGGAGAATAAAAATGAATTAATTAAAGCCTAACTGCTTTAATCCTATAAAAGGAGTTTTGGAGGAGTTTAATGAGATCGAAGCGCACATGTGTTGCTTTTCCACGGTGTGTTGCTTTTGGTGGTGCAGTACCCCAATCTGTCTCAACACAGCATGACATTCCCCTGCTGCTACCACGTCAGTAGGACAGGCTGTGGGGTTGTCTCCTAGACCAGACCACCAAAAAGAACCTTTTGCTCACACTAACTGAAGGAAACAGTGCCATTGGATGAGCTGGATGGCTCCAGCATCCCAGCAGCTGGGCTCACCTCTTGGGGTCAAACCAAGTCCCTGGGGCTGGGGCAGAAAGGAGAGAACATGGTAGGACAGTGCTTTTCTTCTCAGGTGGCAAACAGCTAGATTTGCTGCGTTGTGCCTGAAACTGTCTCCTGAAGAAACCAGTGCTTATGGCAAAACCCAGCAAATGGTGGCATAGCTGGGCTTGGGCATACTCCAGGATGTTTGCTCTGGGGGAAGAGAAGATGATGGCTGGTTTTCCCCCAAAAACTAGAGTGGGAGACAATAAGAACAGCAAAAACCAGCTTGAATTCCAATGGGTCCTTGACTTTTAGAAATAACGTAGGTTGCATCTGTCTTTTTTCCCATAATACAAGAGAGAAACCAATTTAATTCCACTTGTAGTGAAGCATAAGATTAGATGGGACTAAATATGTGTGTAGGCTGTTTATTAGCAAATGGAAGCGAGCAGTGAAGGAAAACAAACAAGCTTGTTTTAGGGAGACTTTGTCACTGTATCACCGGTCACAGGCTCCCCAAGGAAAAGCAGGCAAGCTTCTAATTGGACTTACGCAGCGATGAGCAGCTGGCGAAGATCCCTTCTCAAGAGTAGGAGAATTGTGAAATTAGGCTTCATTGAAAAAAACGCGCCATTTCGCCTAGTGATTGCAACATCTAAGCGGTTTGCAAGCATCAGTCGTTTTGAGAATTGGTTACCCAGCGGTCAGTGGGACCGCTAGCACAGCTGGGGGGGGTGGCGGGGTAGGGAGGGTTCAGAGAGCTGAGCTGGTCAAAATACTACCCCTGTGAAGTAAAAAAAGGATGGGTTCATTTCCAGCCACTTCAGCTACTGATGAGAGGCAGCAAAGGAAACATTTTTGCAGGGCCGCTCGGGCTGCACCATCACCTGAGCACGTGGCACGAGGGGGCTGCACCACTGGCTGGAGGTGTGAAGGATGGAGGAAGGCAGCCCTGATTTTGCTCAGTTTAGGCTGCTGGGGAGGTTTACCCTTGGGATGTTTTCAGGCATTTAGCGGTTGGTTAAAGCACTCTGAGTGGGAGAACTACTGCTCCCAGCCATCTCCCCCTCCCATCTTCTGCAGACCACCTCTCTGGTGACAGGGACACCCGTGTGGCTCATGAGCCACCCCTGAGCAGCAGTGCCTTGCTCCAGCAAGGTAGACCCACTTCATTTGTCTTACAAATTATATTCATACATCCGAATATGATTTTGATTTTTGTCCATCAAAACATAGCTATGGTCTGAAGTCTGCATATGTGATGCTTTATAAGCCCTTTTCTTCCAGCAGACCTGCTACCCATCCTGCCATCTTCATCTATTTAAGAATTTGATTATTCCTTCCTAAGTATACTACTTTGTACTTGTCTTTATCGAAGTGCCTCTTGTTATTTTTAGACTATTTCTTTAACTTATCAAGACCATTTCGAATTCTAATCTTATCAAATGTGCCTGCAGTCCCTCCCAGATTAATGCCACCTGCAAATTTAATAAGTACATTCTCATTCCATCATCTAAGCCATTAATGAAAACATTGAATAACATCTGCTACAGGAATGATCACTGCAAAATCTCAGCTGATGAATCATTCCAACTTGACAATTAAACCTCAGCAGTTTTAAGCTACCCTTATACTCAGTCTATAGAAGCTGCCTTTGGGCCATGCTTCCCTAACTTGTTTATTAATATGTCATATAAGACCGGTGTCATAAACCTTACTGAAGTGAAGACACATGGCATTGACTGCTTCTGCCTTGTTCCGCAAACCCTATTACCCTGTCAAGAAGGAAATTGGATTGTGTTGACATGATATATGCTTGACATATTCCTATTAACTTCAACTTTTCTCAACTTTATCATCTAGGTGCTTGCAAATAATTTGTTCGATTATTTGTTTCAGGATTTTTTTCCAGAAATAGAAGTTCAGCTCATGGCTCCATAATTTTCTGACCCCCACTACTTCCTCCCTTTCTTCAAATGAAAGGCTTTTTGTCTGCCTGGGGGCAGGATTTGCAAAAGCTCTCCATGATGGCCATTATCTTCAGAGAGTAGCCTTAGGTCAATGTTTCCTTTGGACTTTTGAAAAAATCTCTTCTCCATCTGCACAAAAGACTATGAAAACCAGGGAAGATGTTGTTCCTGCAGTGTCTTTCTTTAATGCTACCCATTTTTGTGGTATGCAAAACAGGAGGACTTGTCCCCTCCACTCGGAGCACCAGGTAATGCCTACTGCTATAACAGGAATAGAGATGCTCTGCTGCAAATACACTGAGCCCACTCATTCACCCACTGCTGTGTTACGAACCTGCGCTGCGCATCGGCAGGCTCACCAGCTGCACTTGGGTTTAGCGGAAGCCCATTAGGCTGATTTTAGAATAACTTGCTTATCGGTTAGCTTCTTCTAAAGAGAGCTCCGATGCTGAGAATTAGTAATGGGTGGTGCCATTTGCATCGTTCGGGAGGACAATGAGAGAGGAATTAACAGCACCGTGATAGCACCGAGTATTATGATGCTAATTTTTCATCTAAAGGGTCAGAGGTCTTCAGGCGGTTGTGAAAGGGAGTCTCTTCTCGCTCACCCTCCCACTCCCCACTGCATTTTAATTGGCGGTGGAAGCAGTGTACACGTCGGTGCTGGGAGCACTGGGAAGCCACAGCCCCTTTGCAGCCTCTTTCTGCCTTCCCTGACTGTTCTGGGCTCAAGGTTTACAATGTGGCCACCAAACCGTACTCACACGTATTTATTTTGGTGGTGCCAGATGCAGTTAGAGCCACTGTATCACGGTGACGTGTGTGCTCAGTCTGGGTGCCCAGAAGCAGCCTCACAAGAGCAGAGCACTGAGCTTGGCCCCGCTCCTCCTTGGGACAGCCGCCCTCATGACCTTCTGGAGCAAACTTCAGCGCAGCGCTAGTAACCCTGCAATAAGGGTTTAACCTTCAGTGGTGGCTACTGATCACTGACAGCCTTCAAACACTGCCTGACATGAGCAATCTGGCATGGCAGTGGGGCAGAGAGTAACCGTATCGCAACAAATTTACCCATCAGGCATGACATATATCAGGCCTCTAAAATAAATGTATTATGGGCAGAGAGGAGCAGCAGGGAAGGAAGGCAGATGTACACAGTGGAGAGGTCAGCTTGCCGTGTGCGTGTGTCCATCTTAAACCCTTTCATGCTAGATGTGCCTTGAGGAAAACCAGTTTACATGAGGAGCTTCAGGCACAGTCAGTGGCATATGTGAACAAAGGTCCAGATGCTGTGGCTGAACTGAGAGCCTTTATCAGTCAGCACCATTAAGACACAGGCAGCTGAGCAGCTCTGGGGTTAGACACTGAAAAGCCCCTGGCATATGGGGAGGCGAGCCTCCTTTTTTAACCTCTCCCCACCCTGAAAGATCGGGGTGTGAAAAGGAGTCGCTGATGAATTGCCAGAGCAGGCGGTGACTGTAGGCAGCTGCAGGGAGAGATAATCCCCCAGGAACTGCATGGAGCAACGTCTCCTTGTCCCCCCCGCACGCGTGGCATGGCAGGCGGTACAACAGGATGAAGGTGCCAGCGTGGACTTACAGCTGAGCATCCCCACCGCTGTGCCCAGCCGCGCGACCGTGCTGCCACCTGGGGAGCTCAACTCAGGGCTTTTCCCTCCAGCAGACATGGAAGATGAAGCTGTCAAAGCCACGGAGCACATGGGTGGGACCAGGTGACTGAAAACACAGGGACAGGCACATCTCCACCTCTTCTTCAGGTGGGTCTCTTTGACTGAGCATAAATTATTTTTAAGTGGATGCGAGAAGAAATCACCTTGTTCAAAAGCACTTTGTAGCACAGTTCTCCCTCCTTCCTCCACAGTCCTGGGAGGCAGCAAGGACAGCAGCAGGCACGGGGCTGTAGGGCATGGAGGCCATCTTTTTTGCATTACAGGGCTTGGTACCTGCTCTACACCAGGTGGCAAGGGTATGTCCCCCTCACCGCTGGGACACGCGAAACTGGTCCTGTTTGGGAGGGCTGGGTGCAGGATGAGAAAGGGCTGTGCAGGCAGTGAGGCTGGAAAGGAAGGCTGGTTTTGGAGAGGCAGGATGGATGCAGGGAAAGGTCTGGCAAGGTGCGAGACTGGGCAAGGCTGGGGGGATCAATCTGGTGCTGAGAAGCTGGAACTGGAGGAGAAGCACTGGGCAAGAGAGGCCAGGAGGAGATGGGGAGGGGGGGAAAGGTGGGGGGACAGGCATTGTGCCATTTGGAATTAAACCTTTGGGATACCTTTGAGTATCCTGTCCAGCTTTGAGCGATGCCCACAAAAGCCTTACCCTCTGGGGCCAGCATCGCTGAGCCCCGTTGGTGTGTGAGCTGGAAGGGGTCACCCTCTAAATACGCTCGCAATTACTGCTGGTGAGAAATGGATTTTCTGCACTTAACTAAAGCCCTATTAAGTTGATATGAATCAGATCCAATAAATGATTCCAAATTAATTTGGGGAACCGCCTCTGTATGAAAAGTCCAGTTAATGAGAGAGCATTGTGCCGAGAGGGTGATGGGTGGGCGGAGGAAGGGACTGTGCCGTGCACAATGGTCTCTCAGTGTCATATGCTGCACAGAGGGGATTTTTATTTATTTTTCTCCTTTTTCATTCTGGGATGGCACAAAGGAGGAGAAAATAACTCCTTTTCTGCCCTCGAACTGGAAATGAATGTTGCAGCTGTGCAAGCAGCACCCGCCCTGATCTGTCTGAGAGAAAGGCCCCAGTTAAATGAGGGGAGGCTCCCAGCAGCCAACAAATTATATTACAGGGGAAGAAAGATTCAAGCCTGTCTTCTTTGATGCTGGTTCGTTTATCGAGCAGTATTAACCCTTCTGTCTGCTGCTTTGTTTGCTGGCTTAAAGACAGCCCAAACGGGCTCCCTGGATGAGCCCGCAGTGACCTCACCCTGGCGCAGCTTCCCCGCACGGGTCGGAGGGGCTCCTAGAGCCTCCGAATAACCCCGGCATCTGCTGCACTGCTTCATTAGGGGACTGAGTGTTAACACTGTATGGCCAGCTCCTGCATGCCCTACATTGGTAATTAGCTTTGCAAGGGAAGGACTGAGACCAGCTGAAAAGGAAAGAAGATTCGTTACCAGCAGTGGGGAGGGAAGGGGTTTCTTTCCATGGCTAACCATGCTGGCTTCCCGTAGGATCTGCCTTTAAGATCTTCCTTTTGATTTTCTTTTGCTAAGCAGTAAGCTGAGCTATGGAGATAATTTGTCTCCTAACACTTTCAGCTCTGTCTTTGCCATACAATGGGGTATGATGAGATGCGATGCTTAAAGATTCATGGGATGATTGAGTGGACGCTGGTATTTCTGCAGGGGAAAGTGTAAGTAAGTAAGTGAGGTGAATGTTTCTGAGGGGTAGATAGCAACTCCAAGCTGAGGATACAGAGAGGTGTGGGATCCTGGGCTGGAGAAGAACCTCCCAACCTCCCACATCCCAGAAAAAACAAGAACTGGACAAGAAGAAAAGAAAAAGAGTTAAAAAATGAACTAAAAATAGAAATGACATAAGTGCTTACAAATGAAAATAAATGAGGATATTCTGTGGTTTAAAAAATGAATGCGGGTATTGAGAAGTAAAATGCATTATGGAAATAAACAGAATGAGTCAGGGTTAAAAATAGGTAAATATTGAGAGCATGCAATGTTTAACATTTACTAATTGTAAGAGCAGGAAGGGATTCAGACCCAAGCAGCAATGAAAAAAAAGAGCATTTTAGGGAACAGCAGCCCTTCCTTCCTTTCCCAATTAAGCAGCTTTAGCTGCAGAATGGGACAGTCAATGACTGGGAAACACGCAAGAAAGAAGGAAGGGAAGCGACCAAATGAGATGAAGGATCAGATGTATTTGGAGTCGGACAGAATTGTTACTTGAATTAATAAGATACATCCAACTTTTAGGTCAGACTCTGATGCTTTTGTTTTCCACTTTATTCTCCTTGGAGAATAGTTATGCAACTCAGTGTAAGGGTAATGGCTTGCAAGTCTGCAGTAGGCATCCACAGTCCTCCAGCGGCTGAGATGCTGTGTCCCTCCTGCCTTCTCCCCAGCCTGCGTCTAATCTGGTTGTTGCCCAAGAGGCTCTTCTGGACTGTGAGTTGTTCAGAGATCTTCCTGTTTGTCTGTGCAGCCTCCGAGCTGCAACTCGAACAGCAAATTGTAAGAATTACAGGTCTGAGACAGCAAACTTGTTCTCTGTGAGGGTTAACATGTCCGCTTGGATTCAGGGAATGCAATTACATAGCTGCGTACAATGAGGAGGGTTGATGCTCATATTGGAAATAGGGAAAACTACAATAACAGGACTGAATTCAAGAAAATTGCTCTGATTTTTGATTTATGAAAGGGAGAACAGCATTCCTCATCTGTCACTGACTTCAGGGATCCTGAGCCTTCTACCCTATTCTGTACTGTGTGTGAGGGATTAAAGAGCTTTTCCACTGTATTGAAGATTATTCTCCTTTAAATAGAATTGAAAGAGAAATAAAATCCAGCTGCACCTTCTCTTACAAGAATTGAGTGGGACATGTTGAGATAGTCCCTGCTATGATTTATATGCACGAATCATATCTGAGGGGGAGTATGAATAACACTTGCCAAGAAGGGACTGTGGCACATCCGCCTCTCTCCTCGTTACTGATCCCATGGGCAGAGGGGTTTTGTCATTAGCCTCTTTAGCTTCATAGCCTCCGGCTCAGGGACTGGCATGATCCCCCAAGGAGGGACCTCCGTGGTCACTCCAGGCCACTCATCCAGCTGGGGCCAGGGGAAACCTCTCAGCGCATCACAAGCCCCAAAAACCCTGTGACAGAATAAGACCTTTGTTGCATGGGACGAGCCTCCTTAGTTTCTGTATGACAGAACAGAATATTTTTATTGACAGGAACAATGTAGAGGACCCCCCAAAA
Source organism: Balearica regulorum gibbericeps (assembly GCF_011004875.1). Taxonomy (NCBI): domain Eukaryota; kingdom Metazoa; phylum Chordata; class Aves; order Gruiformes; family Gruidae; genus Balearica; species Balearica regulorum. The sequence goes on along the minus strand of NC_046188.1, from coordinate 45,301,017 downwards.
GGAGCCCCTTATCACCAGTAGGCCATTATAATACTCAGAGGAGATTGCTTGCTCCTTCTTATTACCATCAGTTTAAGCAGTTTGTTAAAGAGTGAATTAAAGAAAAACTTAATGTCTGTCTGTGGTCTAAACCTTCTAAGCACACGGAAGCAATAGCTCAGATGAAAATCAGAGTTTGTTCCCGGCTGTCACGGTTAGGGATCCAACAGCCCAGCAAGAACTCTGGGATCATGGCTGCACGGGCTCCATTACAAGTCCACGGTACTCAGCACCTTACAGCAATTGCACAGCACGCTGCCAAATCTGACCCATGCCCCCAAAATAATGCTAACATCACAAGCAGGTGCATTGCGTGCTCTAGAAACACCACAAGAAGTACATCTAGAGCACTGGTGCTGCTTGTTTCTACTCATCCAACCATTTATACCAATGTTTTCCCTACAAAACTGCAGTGAAGGGAATTAGATGTTCAGGCAAGGCTCCTGTTAGTTTCTCCCCATCCTCCTGCAATGAAGTGGGACACATTTTGTTTTAAGATCTCTGGGTTATTCTGATCATGACAGGATGGTCTTGGAGGAGCACTGGGGAAGGTCAGACCATTTTTAGGCTCCATGTCATGAGAATCATCATGGAGGGACTCAGTAGTTCAGTACAAAAAGATGAGATGGATTAACTGACAGAAATAATATGGGAGTTTTCATAGAGCGACAGGAGAATTCCAATTTTTAACTCATTTAGTCACAGGCTATCAAATATTTTCAGCTGAGTCCAGGCCATGGTGCCAGGTCAGGTGTCAACTGTCCTTGCTGCATCCACCAAGGTGATGAGCTGCCTAGACCTGCTCATGGTAAGACACACCCAGTGATATGGAATACCTTGATAAGTACAACCCTTCAAGGCCAATTTGTGCTTCTATCTATTTGTTACAAAGGTGAAATTCCTGCAAATCTCATAGTGCAGTTCCCTCCCCAAGAAACTTCTGGTGGCATGAAGACATCATTCTCATTGCATGTCATGTTATTGCTCTTTTTTAATACTAAGGGAATTTACTTGGCATAGTACCCGTAGTGCCAATCCCGTGTTTGTAGCATCATAGCTGGCAGCCATAGGGATGGCTGTTTTGTCATAAAACAGAGAAGTGTAACACCAAGGTGGAGAGTAAGGGCTAAGAGGAGCTGAATGATGTAGAAACATGGGTCATATTTTGATATAGTTGCTGCCGTACATAAAAGCAACACATCACAAGCTGTACTGGGGTGGCATGTTTCCCACAAATTGCTGTACTGCTCTGACTTAGGCTTTTGGGGTCATCCAGGAAACTCTGCTGGAGACAACAAACCAAAAGGCCCAAAGGAGAAGAAAAAGGTTATGCAAGACTCTGTGTTACCCCATTAAGGTGTATGGTTCCTCTCTTCCCGGACTCTGGATCATCCTAGCTCAGCTCTCATGTGGTGTGAGAAACCAGCTTGTCCCCAGGCCTCCGGAGAATATAGGGTTGGAAGGAAAACATAGTGTAAGTAAGGGTGCCTTTGCATGGGCTGATTAGGATTCAAAAGCTGAGGTCAATGTTTGTCTTGAATTTGGCTCCATCTCCAAGACTGCTAGGCGAGTTGTCCTGCAGAGTTTCTGCCTCGGCTGTTAGAGAGGAGAGTGTTTAGAGGGAAGGAGATGTGTTATTCTTTCCACAGAGATACAATCCAGACTGCCTGGCTCAGCCACGCCGCGGCTCTTTTGCACCCAGTATTAAACATGCAGAGACCATCTCAGGCCAAGCACGCAGCTCCACGATCCAGCCCCGACACTGCTGCTGCAAACACCGCTGGGTTTGCAGCCCTGGGGATGCAGCCCTGCTCTGTCTGAGGGGGCTGAACATCAGGACCCTTCCTGTGGCTGCTACCACTCTGTTAACCAGGCAGTGCCAGTCTGAAAACAATGCTTCTGTTACGAGAAGGAATAGAGAAAACGTGGCGAGATACTTGGATGAGGCAGAGGTTACAGACAGATTTGGGTTCCTGTATTTGCAATGCCACAGGTCAGCATTTTATAATTTGCAGGCAGGAAGTTCAAAGGGTGTCTTTGCTGTTTCCCATCTTGGCAAAAGGACCTCACCAGCGCCATCCCCTGAGTTGACCATCTCTTTCTGTGCTGGCAATTCACTGCCATCACAGCGTGACGTGCTTTCAGGGCCTTGTTTTCTTGGAGCCACTGCCTTCAGTGCCTGTTTCTGTTGGCTACGCAAATCCATTCTGTTGGCTGCCAGACCCCATTTTGGTCCCCACACAAACTCTCAGAAACAGCTCTGTGCAGCTGCTATCCACGTGGATTCACCTGCCACCTCTGGAGACACGGACACACGTGGCAATGAATGCAGCCACCCAGCCCCTGCCCAGGCATCGCACCCACCTCACGCGCTGGGAAACCCCGCTCTCGGTCCCTTCATCCATCAACACCTGCCCAAGAGCTTACAACAAACCAGCCAGAGTCAGAGCCAGAGGTAAAGATGATTCAGCTTTTTGCAGACATTTAAGTATGAAATCGAGGTGATCTTATATCATACATGAAGGAATGAGCAGGAGTCTCTATGGAAGGAGAGGTAGTACCTGTCATGAGCATCACTCCTATAAGTGGGAAAACCCAACAAGTCTTTTCAGAGAGTTTTAAATTTTCAACCCAGATCTAAAAGGCATGTTCATGTATATCTATTTCTATCATTAATTAAGATGTCAGAAGATGCTAATTAATTTCAGTGGATTGGGCATTTTTCTGGGGGGAGGTAACAACTGGGAAGTTATTATAACCCGCCCTTTGTGGTGTCATTCAACCTGCCGAATGGCATTCTGTCTGGGTAGCTCTACATAAACACCGCTGAGTCAAACCAGAGATTATATTTGGTCTCTAACAAGTCTGTCTCATATTCTAATCTTGTGACATGAGCTACATGGGTGCACAAGTGGGAAGCAAATATGATGAGTATATAAACAAAATAGGGAATATGAGTCAGATCCAGCATTCAAGTGACTGAAACCAAGCCACATACATACTCTCAGGATTGTGATTGTGGGGATCAGCAAGTTTTGGTGGGCCCTGTGCTGGGGATCTGACTAGTACAGAAGACGACCTGGGGTCTTGCATGTTGGTCAAAAGAGCAGAAATCTTGGGCCAGTGTGATCACTAGAAGAAGGCTTTGCCCTGCAGTGGTTTGTGCCTAGTGTATGGAAAGAAGGACAAGAAATTTGTCACCTTTTCAAAATCTAACACTGGCTTTTTTTTTTTCTCCTCCCACAAAATGCCCTTTGTGGATCATGCAATCATGAGCCTTGCTAATTGGCTTCATCCTGAGGATAAAGATTTCCTTTCTGGAATCAGTTGGCAAATATACTCCTGGATTTGTCTCTCTAATATGGGCAAGTGACCCTTCCCTTTTCTCAAGTTACTGGGGATCTAAATCCTCTATTTAGCCTTGAAGGTTCTAACAGCTTTCAGAGGCTCTTTCTTCTTGAGGAGAAGTAATGTTATAGGGCATTTTAATTACGAGGAGATAATAACCCAGTAAGAACTAAAACTGGATTCCATTCTTGTCTTCAGTCCAGCTGATGACCACCACCCCACCCCCCCCCCGCCCTTGGCCATGCCCAAAGGAAGGGAGTCCCACTGTCTGGAAACTGGCAGACCAGGGGCCCTGAGTTCACAGTGGTGAGAGCATCATTGGCAAATTAATCTCATTTTCTTGGCTTGCTACTGAAAACTGCAATCTAAACTTTTGAATGTTGTTACTAGTCAGCTGGTTCTTCTCCTTGACACTTCCTTGTCCTTTTGGTTTTAACAATTTATTTATTTTTTTGCAGGGAAAAATCATCTCTTGGCAGCTGTTACTATTGCAACAACTACTGAGTAACAATTTTTTTACCTAGACAACTGATCAGGACAGGTTAATTGGTGTTATTTCTGTAGGCCTGTATACAAAATATTTGCCGTGCCTTTGCCCTTTTGAATGAATACAGCTAGAGGTGCATAGGTTTTTCATTAACAACTGCACATGAATTCAAATTAGATTAGATTAGATAAAGCTTTTTTTCCCTTGTTCAGCCATTGGTGTCAGTCCTGATCATCTAGCTGTAATTTGTTGAGGAGCATTATTTCAGGCATCTCTTCAATAAATGCAATAATTTTCTATTAATGTGTTTGTTCTTAATGATATAAAGCCGAAGCCTGCTATCAGACATTGACCAGCAAGATGAATGGATCAAAAGCATAAGCCTGTTGATTGTGCAGGAGAACTGCATATTTAAAAGGTTGTAGGTGAGTGGCAAGAACATCCAAACCCCAGTGGCTATCCAGCATGACCCCTGCAATACAGGAGCACTTTGTCCGCTGTTTGGCTTGAGGAACGTGATAAAAAGGCATTTGAACCGGACTCCAGCCCATCCCTAAGCCAAGAAGATCCCATTCAGTGCCAGGAGTGGATAAAGCAAAACTGAATATTGTCTATCATTTCATTGCCTTTGTGCTTTGTGGCCTGAATCTCACAAAGCCCGTTTCAAGAAGCACATTGGGACCTCTTGCCCATCACTGCCACCCTTGAGACATTGTTGAACTTTATTGCAGAAGAGTCTAAGCAGACATTGAGCCCATCAGCTGCTTCCCCTGGCTCAGTGTACAGTCCTTTCATACTGTTCTTTTATTAGTTTGTGGCTGTTACTATCTCTCCAGTGAACAGTGCTTCTTTGGTATGAAACTGATATCAGCGGTGACAGTTATGATTACCATCCTCACTTCTTTTGGTTATTTGTATTACTACACTATTTATTCACCTGTCATGGCTTCCTGATATAGTATTCACCTCTGTTTTGGGTCAAGTCTGCCTGTCTTCAGTCCTCCTCTATGATTGTCACAATCTATCTTAAGCCAGACTTGAAATGTATAATGGAAGCTGAAATACTTCTTTGAGATTGCTGTTGCTGTGTTTGTCTTATTCCACAAAATAAATTAGAAAAAAAAGAATAATCACCAAAACCCAGAGCTAAGGCAATTCCTCTGGTGACTAAAATTTGAAAGCTAAGCAACTAGAATAACTAACACAGACGTCCCTGACAAAAGTCAGATTTACTTTGTCTAACTTAGTCCTACAACGCAAAGAGTTAAAACGGATGTTCTTCTTGAGTTCAGTGGAAGAAGTTCTAGGTAGAGAGACTAGCAGGTCTCTGTAGAGCCCACACCGTTACAACAGGAGTATGGAGATTGCATCAGAGCTGCTCAGGGATGAAGGTGATGAACAACAGGGTGGGACTGTTGCAGACAAGGAGGGTCCATGATCCTGCTCTTCTGTTTGTGTCGCTTCACAAAAATGTGCATAAACCTAGATAAGAAATGCTAAGAAGGGCTAAGAGAAAACCACCTAGGCAGCAAGGAACAAAGAGAAACATGAGAAGAAGAAGCTAGACTTGCAAAGTCTGAATTGTGCATTGTACAGTGATTGCAGAGGTGAGGAGAGAGACTTGGTGAGAGATTATAAACACTCAGAACAGCAGCAGTGAAGGAGGGAATTAGTCACACCCACAGAAGACAGTAAAACAAAAAGAAAGAACTGATGCTAAGGAAGGATTGGTTTTGCAACTCTCTGCCACTAGATGTGGACTCCCCAGGAGCAGGACAGTATGACGGAGTCCTTCTCACCAGCCTGCCAGAGATGTGAAATGGGAACGGCCAGCACAGCCCGGTGCTGCTCCCGGCAGCTCTCCCCGCTGTGGTGGCTCTGGCAACGCGTGTGGCTCAGTTACTGACTGGGAGCCATCCGAGGCACAGGGACAATCTCGCTGTAATTGCATTCTGCGTTGCGGGGAAAGCTGCTTTCCTCCCAATAAACCTGTGTGCAGTTCAGGGTAAACAGAGATAAAGGAGATTATCTGCCTCCAATTTAGGGAATACAGAGTTAACAGGCTTCTTGTATATACTCAGCAGGTAGGTTTATCCAGTTTTTATTTACTACTACACCATTTAAAGCAGTGCGATGGTGCTCCCTAGGACATGCCCTGGCACTCTGCCCAGAGGAGACCAATCCATCCATCATTTATCTGCAATACCACAAGGGGATTTTGCCTTGGCCTGACTAGGTGTATCAGCCCTAAACAAATCCAGTGCTCACCTGAGCAATTATTCTTTTCTCTTTCTCTTTGTGAAATGAATATGCCACAACATCCATAGTGCAAATAAACTCCAAAACCCAAAGATTGCATCAGCACCATCTTCTGCGCTGCACCAGAGAGCAACCTTATTTGTAAATCACTTTGGCAATGCTATTAAAACTTTTTTTTTTTTTTTTTTGCAGCCAAAGGCATTTCCTAGCAAAGCGTGGCAGTATCTGTAACCGACCATTTGTTTGTATCCTGCTAATATGTGCTGGCCGGCACTGTGTGATCTGATCTTAGCATGGATGGAGCTCCAATGCAATAAAACCAGGGCACAGAGTAACCATTAACACTCGCCACGATGAATGGAGGGAAGGTGAGGGGTGAGGCCCCCTGAGCCATACTCGCTTCTAGGGTGGAGAGCTCCCGGCTGAACCATGAAACCAAAGGGTGCCTGTAAGTAGCGGTACCGCTGACACTACCCTGTGTCTGCCAGTGCAAAACAATGGTAAAGTGCTTCAATAATGTCTTAGCATCTTCTGCAAATAAGTAAGTGTCAATACATGAAGTAAGGCACTCTCAATCCCCCACAGCATGGCTTTATTAACATTTATTGCATACATACAAAAGATGCAACTGAATTCATCTGAGAAAAAAGGATGATGTTGCTGCAATGTGTTTATGAGTAAAATTAGTCAGCTACTTACTTACTTGTAGGCAACAAATGTGTGAGTGTTTAATCATAAATATTAGTGCTTTGGGTTTGATTTTGTTTGGAAGGGAGAAAAAAGTCAATCTCTGTTTTCTGATGAGCACCAAAATCACTAATTGCTTCTGAAAATGGTTCCCCTCTCTCTACATCTTTGACATTTAAAAAACGTATGCCAAATTCTGTATGTCAAATATTGTTCACGTCTGTATCCCCTGAACGGAGTACCTTTGACCCTGGAAATTGCAGAAGCCTTTCCATTCAACTGACGGGGGAGAGGCTCAGCCCCACGGCTCTTTGCAGGAGAGCAAAGACAGACCTGCAAGCAAGACCGTGGCCCCTGCTCTTACAGCGTGTCCATTAATGGCAATGCAGAGCTGCTCTTGGTAGTAACAAAAAGTTTTGAAACTTCAGAGGAAAGGCATAATAAATCCCAACTGGTCTTAAGTGGTGGGTTTGAGACATTGCTGCATCAATCCTATTACTACGTAATCACGCAGGTAAGGAAAAGACATTTTTCATGCATTTCCTTGCTCTTTCTTCATCATTTCTAAGAGGTAAGTGGTGAATGTGTGCTCAAGCTGTATTTAATGAGACTGGTCTTTGACTCGTCTTGCTTCACTTAAAGGTCCCTTCACCACCCCCAAATCTCTAGGTGTGAGTGGTAACAAACCATTTACCGACCTGCTACTAATAGGTGTATTGATTTCCACTAGACAGTCCTATTCATACTCCTGATTGTATGTGGTTTTTCTCCTTTGAATTAGTTTCTGGCCTGAAGCCATATGACAATAAGCAATGGAAAATGTTCCAAGAATAGATAGCTTACTGTTTCCCCTTTGTCAAATATTGCCACATGGGGAACAGACAAGTTGAAAGTAGCAGCGAATTATGCAAAATGCTTGAACGAGAATTACAAGATGTGCCCAGATAATGATATATTTTTTGTTTGCAGTCTTATTCAACTATAGAGCATTAAAATGAGCCTTCTGTGGTGCTTTCCATCTTAGGATGGGGGCTCTCTCAGCATGCTAATGAGCCCAGCCCCGCCGTGCTCCACCACAGGGGCCATGAGCATCCTCGCCCTGATCTAACCGTCTCAGCTCTGGCTGAGGCTGCAGAGCATAGCGAGGGAGGCCGGGGACTATTTTGCTTGAACCAAAGACAGTGTGCAATATGTTCTCTCGTTGTTGATGTTGTTGTTGTTGTTATTATTATTATTAATGTATTAGAGATCTGACAGCCAGATCTGATGTTATCTAGTCTGAACCACTTCCACAAAGCACAGATGTTTTTCCTATGCCAGCATGAATGAATTTTAATCCCTGAGGGAATTTGGAATTGGCTCTACTGACATAAAAAAGTAGGAGCATTCTTGGGACAGGTGCCATTACAATTAAGTAGATAAATATTCAGAGGGACGGAGGGAGGGATGGAGGGAGGTTATCCAGTCCTACAGGTAGGGAATGGGACAAGGAGACTTTCATATACGTTTATGGCAGATTAGGAAAGTGAGTTTACAGTTCCAATCCCGTGATGTTGCTTTCAATATAGATTCAGCCTGATCCTTCTCCATAAATGTAGTGTAAAATGGAATTCACGCAAAAATAAATGTGCATGCGTGTGTGTACACAGAGCCACACGAGTTTCAGCTCTGTTCACCTCCAGATCAGACCCTTGGTGCCTAAACCATACCCTCTCCCAGTACTTCAAGAGCATCTTGAAAGGCCTGTAATAAATCACCAAGAGCCACACAAGTGCTCAGGGTTCATTTCTCTAACGCTGAAGCATTCATCTCCCAATGAATCAGCTGGCAATTGCTGTTCCTCTGCTGCTGTACAAAGCACCAGGTGCTGACACACTAGAGTCAAGTGTGCTGTTGTGCAGAAAGAAAGAGACCCTCTCCCACCAGCTTGCATGAGTACTTGTACTGGGAAGGCAGCGAGCTTGCAGGGTTTCCCAGGACAGAAATGTGGCTTTTGGGCTGCCCCTTATCTCCAGGAGCTGTTTCACCCTGAGGGAGCAGTTGTTCCCCTTTCCATCTTGCATGGTGCTTTTAGATGGCTATTCTGAGCAGAGACCACACTCCTGATCCCTCCAAAGACAGTGCTGGTCCTCGTTAGTAACAGCATTTTCATTGTTCGTTTTCTTTTCTCTCAACGACAGGCTGCTGGCCTTTCCCTCAGTGTGCATTGCCCCTGTCAGGACCAGAACTACAAGCCCTCTCCAAAGGAGGCTTTACTCCTGCCCTCAATCCTGCTCGTCCTTGAGCTGATGTCGCTTTCTGCCTGCCTGTTGGTCAGGAAACAGAGTCCTTAGTTCCTGTGAAGGAGGCCCTAGTGGCAGCTCAGCAGTTCCGTATACCTCCATTTTTATTATTATCTCTGAATTTCTGAGCTGTATCTTCCAAAGTTGGGATTTCAATACAAATATAGCTAAAAGAATCTGCTGTCACAGTTAGACTAACTGCACCAGTTCATCTGATGAAAGGCATCACCCTCCCTTACAGTCCTTGCCTTGTTCTATTGATGACCCCCCTCTTTGTGGGTGTTGGGGGAAAATGAGTGTACTAATGGTGCCAGAACAGAGCAACCATTTTGCATTTTACATATATCACACAGCTTTATTTTTCTCTCACTTTTCAGCTGTTATCACAGCATTTATGGAGGAAAGGAAATGTGTGGATGATTTGTGGAGGAACAGAATGTGCCTCGAATAGATATGTGGGTTTCCAATTACTTGGGAGCTGTCAAGACGAGTATTAAATGCTGCACGTGAAGTTGTGTAGGGCAGTCAGGTTTAACTGTTACCACTTGGGTAGGGGCTAGGAGGGCTTTGTACACTGCCGAGGCTCTTTGAGCTTTGCCTTTTAAGTAAAGGTATATGGGGCCTTATGATGAGTTTATTTGGAATGAAGCAGCCTGACACCATAGGCAGAATGGTGTAGGGAAGTAAAAATGTCAAGTCTAAGCATTTAAAGCACAGCGTTTTCAATGCCGTTCAGCTAATTTGCGTGTCTCAGCTCTGGGGACATATCCCTCCACGTCACTCAGCATTTCTGACCCACATGAGCCAACTCATGGACTTTCTGCAGGGATATTCAAGAAGATGGCAAAGAAGTGGTTGCAGGAACTTGAGAAGTGTAAGACACCGCATTTTGGCCACTACACAGCCTCCTGCTTTCCAAAATGTTTGATGGATTATGACAAAGGCACAGTTCAACCTGGTGGGGAAAAAATGTGTGGATAATTTGTAATGAATGAGGACTTACTTAAGTTGTTTAGTCTCTTCTCCCTTGACTGTATATTTTCACATATTCTTTCATTTTGTTTGTTTTTAGTCATCAAACAATATTCACAGCTCTCTTTTTTACATTCCTGTTGGGCCACTAACCGGTCCCTGCAAATCAAGTTCTTGTCCTGAGACTGTTCAAAGCAGCCCCCACTGCACCAGTGTGGTGCTTCTGGCATAAAGACTCTGTGAATCAATCCAGAGCTCCTTGCTCAGGAACCGCTGGGCACACAGCTCTGACAGTCCCATTCGCAGCGCTCCATGCCAGAGCGACTACCCCGTGTGAGTGTTCAGAGGAAACAAACCCCAGTGAGACGAAACCAGGCCAAGGCAAGTTAATTTAAATGAATATTCAAGAGGCATTTTTTGGCAGTAACAGTCCATTTTTAATCAAAGGTGAAAGGCTAATTGAAGACAATTAGCTTCAAAAAGCATTGCTTCACACTGGTCTTGCTGCTGCCTTGCTTCCCCCCCTGCACCCCTGCGTGCACCGTTCACTTTCTTTCATCAATTTTGTACATAAAAGCAGGTACGCTCTTCGCAATAGAAGCCTGCTTAATGCTGTAACCCTTCCAGCAACTCAGAGTGGGAGTTCAGAGAGTGCGTAACAAACAGGAGAAGCACAAGCTCACGAGAGCAAGCTTTCTGAGGTATCAGCTTTTAGCTTCATATAATTTAAACTGCAGGGACTTCCAGTGCTAGAAGTTGAACCCAAATCATTGCATTTAGTTGTCATTGGCGTTCCCATTGATAACATGGCTTGTATCTTTAAAACCGTTTCTGCTTTTGATCAGAATGGTGTCCTGTGGCAATGAATTTTGAAGTTTAATTATTGTGCAGCATTCATGCATTTTTCTCATCATTGTGAATATAGAATCAAAGTACTATTTAGGTCTGAAGGGATGTGTGGAGATTGTCTAGTACAATTCCACAATGAAAGCAGGGCCAGCTTGGACTGGAGCGCTTGGGGCTGGCTGGGTCCAGACAAGCTTTGGATAGCCCCCGGTGTGGGGATTGCTTCCAGGAGTTCCCACAGGTAGGTGAGGCATGGCTCTTCTCTGCAAAAACCACGGTAGCTCCTCCTTTCTGTACTATTTAATGGCATGGCCAACAGAAGTGCTGGTTTGTAGTTTCTCAGAACACAAGTTCTGGTTTTGAAAATGGTGCCATGGTTCTCATACTCAGTTCTTCTGGCATCAAGACCAGTTTAAGCAGCAGGTAATATCCCAAAATCAGTAGTTCAACAGTATGATATTTACAGTCCTCTTAAGGTGTGGGGGAAGGCTGGTCCTGGTGATTTGTTACTGTTCATTGCATTAATTTGTTCCAAAAGTTTCCCTACCTTTGAATCTGAGAGAGTTTGACTCAGTCCCTGTATAAAATCACTCTGCTGTAGAAACCTCCCTGAGCGATAAACATTGATGCAAATCATTCCTTTTTTTTCCCCCTTCGATTGTTTCTCCCCTGAAGTGCTCCTTTGACATCTTCATCATCTGTTGGACCAGACAGCTCTCTAGCAGGCTGGTGAACCCTGGCAGACAAAGTCCGTGAGTAGACAGAACTGTTTTTTCACCATGGATCCGACTGGTATCTAGCAAAAGGGATCTCAGCTCTGATTAAGGCTCCTGATGATTACTGCTGTTAGCCAGGTGCTATTATTTGCATCTAGAATTTGGAGCTGTTTTCTTTAAAAAAAAACAGTAAAGCATCCCAGGTCTGATTTCCTGCAGATGTCGTATTCATACACAGTGGGACAGCCTGCTTTTGGGGGCTGTGTCCATCAGAGAAATGTTTCTCAGTGGTAACTGCCACAGGGAAATGGCTGTGGCTTGTCCCACAGAGGTATCATTTTCTTTTGTGTGAAAACAATTGGAAGCAACAGATCTGCAACCACAAAGAGCTTTTTGCTTACCTCTCTGAGCACATGCATTAGAGGAATGTGATGACAATAAACTTGTCATTATCTGCCTACGCAGTCCCAGCCCTGCCCTCCATGCAGCGGAGCTCAAACCCAAGTCCCTTTGGCAGAAATGACAACCGAGCCACAGATACGGTGCCGATGCAGCGACGACACAGGGTGTTTGAGGCGAAATGACGGCGTCTGCACCCTGTGCCCAGCAAGCGGCTGTGTTGGGAAGAGCTCCTCTTGCTGCAAATGCTGCAGAAAGGGTTTTGGGGTCACCGGCTCAGCCGTACCTGTCAAAAAATTGCGGTGGACTGCACTGGAAGTGACACCATCATATTCACAGCTTCAGAGGCAACCTTATAAATTAGCGGTGGGTGTTACTACACAGACTTGCAATGAGGGATCTTCTGGAAATACATCAGTGACCAAATTGGACAGGGTAACAGAGGAGTCCGTCAAGAACAGAAATTGCTGCCCTCCATCTAATGTACAACAAACACACAACAGTTCAGATTCGTGGATGAATCGATTTTAAACTTATTTCAAGGAAGGAAGTTGCATTTGACAGCTTAAGAGCTAATCCGACCTTGTGCATGACCACCTAGCAATGAAGGTTAAAAAAAGACGGGAAATATGCGATAACATAGGCAAAGGAATTCTGAAATCTCATAGAATTCGCGAGAGCACAGGGGGATCAAAGCAATCATTCTTCAGTAATCTGACAGGAAAATAAACAGCCTTTTTTCACATCTTGTCAAGAAAGTAAATAGATAATTTATGAAATAAAGTGTTTGGAAAAGCAGATCTAGACCTCTGTCACACCATAATCAAGGTGTTTATCACAGTATTAAAGTATACCTATGCAGTAAATTCATTATCATTAGGTTACACTGGATAAAGCAATGTGCACATCTATAGCATAACGAATGAGCAGAGGCACTGCCAGGTTTCTGAGCAGTGAATTCAATTTGGTGCCACCAGAAGACCTCCATCAACATCAGATGTATTATAGGGATGCACATGAGCACCAGAGAACTGGAAAAGAATCAGAGAATAGGGATAATTGCTGCCTTTTTTTGTGAGGCAGATTGCATTTCAGAAAGAGTACAGAGAAAAAGGAGACCTATTTAGATAAGACTAATAATACTTTTCCTGGATTTTGGGCAGGCATGCAAGTATGCACCATGTGCCATAGATCATAGCCATTTTTGTTTTTAATAATGCATTCCAAATTTTTTTTGTAAGAACTTTACTGAGCTTGTGTATACATAAAAGACTAACTAGATACCAGGAATAGATTGTCCTAGGGATGACATGTCCAACTGTGCAAAAATAATTAGTCTAGGGCATGAAACCTGGTTTCTGTCAGCTTGATGGATGTTACATGACCAGGCTGTTGGAGCTCCTCCACGCTATTCATCAGTGCTGGGCAATGTAGCACATTTTTACATTTCAGCTTTTGGATTATTTCCTCATGTGCAGTGACACTGGGGGAGTACAAAAGGACCCATTTGGGTTATCCTGTAACTGATCTGAAGAAAAGAAATGTGCTGTACTAGAATGGCATCATCAAAGTGCACCTGTTAATTGGATGGACTGCCTTCAAAAGATAGTCATCCCTGTGTGGCTTTATTTTTCGTAAGGACTCTCTAATTTAAGTACAGGTCTTGGATGATTGTCCCTAAGTGCTGGAGAGAAACCTACCTCACATTCTCATGCATGAAATGTACTTTGGCAGGGCAGACAAAATCAGCAGAAATATTAATTTCCCTGCCTCCAAAGATAGAATGGCTGAGCTAGATGGAAAGCTGAGATCATCGCTATGGGTAAGAACAGGCAAGGCAACCTGTCACAGCTGATGGCCATCTCTAGCCCGCTCCCTCCAACTCGTGCAGCGCCTACCCTTCCTTCCCCCACTTCCACGTCACCGGCACTTTGGATCGCAGTCCAGAAGTGACGGGTTGGTAACACAGAGGCAGGTGTGGATGCTCTGAAAGATGCAGCTGCAGAACTGTGCCGAGATGGCTCAGGGCCCAGAGCTGTTTTCTCCTGCGCTGAAGTGTAGAGAAATCTGACAGCCCTCCCAGTCACTGAGAACTTCAGTATGAGAAAGGATTTGGAAAAACTGCCCTAAAAAATAGTCTGTTACATCTTTCCCAGAGCTGACAGGGACCTGACATAAATGGGGTGAGTCAAACTTTGCAGCAAGGTATAGCGTAAGCACCCCTGAGGACAGTGGCTCATTCAGTGGGTGCATGAGGTGAGTTAACCTCAGCGGGTCACCAGCGTGGATGGTCTCACCGAGGCCGTGGTGCACTCACGGCTGCTGGAGTGTGCAGGGGGCTCTACGAAGCCATCGCTGGCCCCGGAGGGCTTTGGGTGAAGCTGGGGGGACAAGAGAGGCGCCAAACTTGCAGCAAAACTCAGGAGGCCACAGCTGCAGGGTCCCTTGCAGTTACCACATTAACAAATTAACTTTTTTCCTACTACATGTTTCAGAGAAATTACAAAAAATGGATGAGAGTATGAGGTATCAGGCAAAAGTCTGACGTTAGATTATCAGTATTCAGTAGAGACAGCTCTTGTAGAGACCTGCCAGAGAAAGTTCAACCCCCAAAATGCCAAATTTCCACTGTCCCGCTGGGACCTGTTGCAAAACTGATGAAAGACAAGGTATGATGATCTGATTGCATTATCCAGCCCCCAAAAGACAAGTAAAAAATGCCCGCAAGGCCGGCCTGGTTCCCCCGGTTCTGTGTGAGTGAAAACATTCATCACCATGGCTGGACTTTGGATAAGAAGTCACCATTAAAGTTAACGTGGAGAAGGAATTGCTGTTTGTCATCACTGGCAAAGATGGGCAACTGCTAAAGCTATTACTTGTACCAAATACCATCAGTGGTTAATAATGTGGGGTTTTTTCTGTCTGAGATGATGCGTATCAGACTGCAATATTTAACTAGAGTTCAGCTAACTGAACGGCACACATTGTGCATAGCCTGTATGAATCTTAAAAGCTTTCAGACACAAAAAAGGAAATTATATTGGCATCTATATTTGGATTAATTACCTTATCATTAGTTAATATTAGCCACAGTGCTTCTAATACATAAAATCCTATATTAGTACCAGGAAATAGCATCATCTTGTGACTAAGTCTGTACTGCAACATATGCATGTTTTCGCTGAGGTACAGTGTAGACACTGGACAAGATTTATTGCTGGCATCAAGATATATTAATGAGAGTTTTGTTCACATACAACAAAGAGTATTCTGGCTCACAAATATATACACGAAACAGAAACAACACAGGCAATTAACTGTGAGCAGACAGTCAAAGGAGAAAAGGGGGTTTTATTCAGTTGTTCAGAAGAAATCTGGTTGCTTTTCTAAAAACTATCTTTTACTTAAGCAGGAGTTATTACACTCACTACTGTCATAGATGAATGAAAGTCTGTGGCTTCTTACCCTTTAAGTCAAACTAGGCAACGGCATAAAATCAGAGATCCTAAAATCAGCTTCATTGTAATACCACTGGATCAGAGGTCGTGTCCGTGATTTTGCAGTCTCTCTTGGTGTTGCACATTCCACTTGTCTCTCACCTGCCCCACGGGATGGGTCTCTGTTGGGAGCTGCTGACATCCAGCTGGTTTCTTCTCTTTCAGGGCAGGGTCAGAGCAGCACTTGGTGCCCGTGGCAATTTTTTGCCCTTACTTTCTATTAGTGTGTAGCTTATGTCCTGGAACACGACAGCATATGGCCCTTCCAAATTCTTGTAGTTTTCCAGCTGTGATTTTAACCTTTGCCGTAGTACTTGAGAGTATTCTCTGTGCAGCACGCACTCGCTCCTTGGGTCCTGCTGAGCTCCTGACTTAGCTACAGTGAATCTCACAAACTGAACGTGTGCTGTGCAAAAATGGCATTTTGTCCCTAGGTTTTACATTTACTGAGTATCAGCTTCACTGAATGTCTTCTTATTTTTCTATTAGGAGAAGGCATTAAGGATTTACTGTTTCTAGCCTGTTCATTTTTCATGTGGTTGCAGCATGTCCTTCTTACTCATTTTCTTTGTAAACTAGACAGTTTCTGTGTTTTCAATCTGTCTTCCTATGAAAGTTTTCCAATGCCTCTAACCAATTTTTTCATCCCGCTCTATACCCATTATATTACTCTACCTCACGTCAGAAAACAGCTTTATCCTAGTTAAGGCTGAAAGTGCTTTTCTGTTTTGTAGCTGAACTTTTCAAAGCCTCAGAAATACACACATTTGCTTACGCAGCCTGCAAATTTGTCGTGAATCACAGAGGTGCTGGAGGTCCAAATGTATGGTCATTAGAGACAGGGGTGTACGATCTAGCCCCTCTCTGAAAAATTTGTTTCCTCATTCCTAGTTAAGGAGTCTTCTCTCTTGTCCTCCAAAAATGTCAAGAATTCAACATATACTGTAGGTAATTTTCCCCTGGGAGCGTGGCCCTGGAAGGATGCGCACTGTGTTTCCGAGGCTGACAAGGACCTGGATGCTGCTGCGTAGGAGGCAAAGGGCACTGCCGAGACGCAGGGCCATGCGCCGGAGGAAGGACCACCAACTTCTCAGTCGTCTTGTGCTTCACCGAGAAGACCAGGCGTTGAGATGGCACAGGCTGGTTCCCCTTCCAGACCGCCGTGACGTGCGACAATCCCATGCCCAGGAGACCCTGAAGCTGCCAGCTGCCCGCAGCAGTGCTCCCTGTCCTCCTCCGGGCACGTCGGGCCGTGGTTTGGGAGAGGAGGAGATCTGTTCCCACCCTCAACTTTCCCAGCACTAGGGGTTTTAGCCAGCTCTGTTGAGTGGCAACCACGCAACTCTGTGAAGCAGCTTGTAAGAAGGATTTGGGGCTCATTGGACTGTAGGAACTTGATTTTAAAAAACGCACAGATCAGCTCTGCTTGTGAGGCGATCTGCTTGGCGGTCACTTCTCAGCTGCCCCCGGCTCAGCAGGGGACTGCGATGTGGTGCTTATTTGGGCCATGAAGTCATTCACACCGGCACAGACCAGGTATCAGGTGCTAGCAAAACCAGTGGTAGCAGCTTGGCTTGGTGGGCTGCATCCACCTCCCATCACCATCACAGAGAGCATGGGGAGGGTACGCTGGCATGGCCACCGGAATGCCAGTCTGTCTTTGTAGACTTCTTGAGGCTTTTTATTTCTCTGCTAACCAAACAATTACAAAAAAACATTTTTCACTAGCTTTGTTGGAAATACAGAACTGGAAGTCAGAGCAGCCTTCATCAGATGCTGGTGTGAAAACGCAGAGTTTACGAGATGTCAGAGTAGGAGTGAGGGGATGCTAGGAATCTCTGTGGTTTATACTAATCTCCATAAAAATGAAGTCAGTCTGGTAAGTCACAAAAGAAGACACCTAAGTCCTTGCCTCTTTTTTTCTTTGTTAGAACAGAAATTTTCTCCTCACTCTGGTTTGAGATTATTTAAGTATTTTCTCAATGTGAGATTTCTGCTCAAGTTTTCCTTAATAGCTAGCCTTTCTTGCTTATAACACATACCACTTGCAGGGAAACTATTCACTGATATTTTGGTTTTTTTTTTCTCTGAACAGCAGGAAGAAGAATGGTGAATTCTCCCTCTCTCTCCCTCCCCCTGGTTTCAGCCACGGTAATGACAAACCCTGAGGTATTCGGAGACTCATCAAGACCAACTCTGCTAACATTTGTGTTTGTTTTCCCACTTAGAGTGAAAGGCTTTCATTTAGAAATAATTTCATATAATGGCACTGAATAAAGAGAACTTCTCACATCTGCCCTTTGCGGGAATGATTCCTTTGTGCTGGGATGCTTCAGTGTGTACTTTCTTGGAAAAATCTTTTTTTTTTTTTCCAGAGCAAAAATTTAGCTTAGATCATTTGGTGGGGTAAGAGAGTGTCTGGGGGACAATCGCAGGCAGTAGCAGCTCTAGCGCTTTTTAGCTGATGGGGAATTTAACAGAAAAAGTTGTACGAGGTGTACGTGTGTGGGGATGGGGGTGTGTGCACATGCATGTAATGCAGCAGAAGTCTAAGAGAATAACAGTGTACAAAACATGGCCATATACTAGGTTAATAATTAACATGGTAATGGTAAGAAGGTGAGGATATGTTCTTCTACGTGTCCCTATTCACACTCAGCCCAGGTTGCTGCTTGCCTGTCTCTGCAAGCGTGGAGATTGCCAGCAAAATCCCCATTGAGGGCTACTGTGTAGGAGCACAAATGCACGAGAACTCAGTTACATGAACTTGTTATCTGTTGCTACAAGTTCGAAGGAGTTTTTGTAGTTACCTTAGTTGCACAAGACAAGTAAACCTCCACTGAGTTTTGCCACTTCTGTCACTGATAAGAACAATGCAGAAAAATTTTAAGTTTATAAATTTCTGCTGGGTTTCTCCCACCACCCCAAGGCAGGTGCTCTCTGGTCACAGGCATTTTTCCAATGAAGTGGGGATTTTTGCTGTTGTTTGGTGTGGCTGGGTTTGGGTTTTTTTATAACCTTGTCTAACCTGGTGTGTTTCTGGGGACAAGAACGTGTTCTCTGTCACAGTTGTCTCTGTCACAGGAGCTGTATTTAAGGAATGCTGAAGTAGGGTGAGCTATTTTGGGGTGTATGGATTTGCACTATGACTCCAGAGATCTAGCTTTTGTCTCCAGCTGCAGTACTGCCTGGATATGTGATTTTCACCAAATTATTTCATCTCCTGTCCTCTATTTTATGCCGTTAGACTGCAAGCCATTTAGGTCAAGACCTGCCATTTCCTGCCCTTGCACAGAATATGTTGAATGCCTGCAGGAAAAATTTTAATCAAGAAGAAAACAACCCAAAGTAGAGAGAGAATTCCCTCTCAGCCACACAGAAGTTGGGTGGTGAAATTGTAAGAGGTCCTGGATATAGTCAATTCTCTTCTAGGGAGTAGGTGACTTCAGTGTTAATCCCTTTCATCCCTGGGGCTTAGAAATTATTTTTCCCTTCCCGTGAGAGCTAGTTGTAACCTGTCCCCCTTCACATCAAAAGCTGATGTGGCTCCAGGCTTGGGCAGAAATGGACCCATGGCCCTTTCCAACTGTGCCCACACATGACAGGCTATTCTCTCCCCTTTGCTCCAGATGACAACCTTTCCCATTCTTCTCCTCCAGCATCTGCTGCCTATTTTGATCAAACCAAACCTGCCTCTTCCTTTTCCTTTAATTGTGTTGAAGAAATGAAAAGCATTTGGCTGGGAAATGTTTCCTCAAAAAGGCAAAAATATGTTCCATAAGCAATACTGAGCTTTTGGCTTCCTGCACAAAGCAGGACAAGATCCTTTCCTCTTGTCCTGCCTGTCCCTTTAGAGGTCTGAGGATGAGGTAGTGGAACTGATTCATCAAAAAGGGAATCCCTTGACTATTGTCTCCCACAGGGACCTATTTGCAACAAGAATTTGAGAAAGTATCATTTTATACAGCGCGGTAGTCTAGTGCCATGGGTCATGACCAGATTTGACAAATTCTCTTCTCCTCCACACTCTACACCTTCAAATAAATTTTATTTTAAGATTTTCCACAAACAACAGACTAGTGCCTGGGAAGGTAACTCAAGTTGTCTTTTTTGGACATTTTCAGATTTCTTCGTTGTCACTGGAACTGTGACCACATGAAGATCAAGAAAGGATGTCTTTATGTCTTATGTTAGTGCCTCCCAATGGCTTTTTTTTTCAAACCTGTTTGGTTTTGAGATTACTTTGCTGGTGAACTTAGATCATAATATTGCTGTTGTAGGCCTGGATGACTAATTAACCTAGAATTAGAATATGGAATTTTTGCCATTGAGGTCATAGGCTTCACTCCAGTCCAGGCTCTGTGTTGTCTTTCTTTGCCCCAGTGGATCTCACACGATGGTTTTCATTGGTAGGGACCTTGGGAGGTCATCTGAGCTGACGTCCCTGCGAAGGTACAGATGTCTTCACAGTTCGATCAGGCCACTCAGGGCTGTGTCCAGCTGAGCTTTGAGTATCTCTGAGGTTGGAGATACTGCAGCCTCCCTGGGCACCTCTTCCAGTGCATGACCGCTTTTACGGGGAAGAATGTTTTTCCTTACCTGCAGCCAAAATTTCCCTTTTTGCAACTTGTCTTCATTGCCTCTTATCCTCTCCCTACCCTGAGAGGAGCCTGGCTCTGTCTTGCCCCATGAGGTAGCTGAAGTCGGCAGTGAGAAAACCCCCAAGCCTTCTCACCCCGAGGCTGCAGGAGCTCAGCTCCCTCAGCCTTTCCTTGTGCATCATGCATGGCAGCCTGCCAGCGCCCCTCCGATGAACCTGCTTCAGCTCTACCACACACTGTCTTCTGTGATTTGGGAAAAGCTGTTCACACATCACCTGAACTGGAAGCTCAGCTGGCCAAATGTGGCAGGAGAAGGATGCAGGATGTGAATCTGCCCCTCTGGGTGTGTTTTCCCAATTTGCAATTGTAAGAGAGTACCTGTCACCCATGAATATCTGTACCACTATGTGAGAATTGTTGTCTGGAGCACGGGAGATATGTTCAAAGACCTGTGTTTATCCTCTGCTATTTACCTGAAAGCCAGATATTACCTCCCCCTGGAAGTGTGGTGTCAGGACAATAACAAGTCTGCCCTGTTCCAGGGATGACACTAGGCTACATTATTTTTGACAGTGCTAGAAGGTGGAGAACAGCTGGACATGAGTAAATTCTGCAGAGAAAACATGTGAGAAGAACCTTGCAATATTTTTCCGTGATCTTTGTGCTCCTGGATATCTTTGCCTGAAGAGCTATTCCTCAGTGCTTGGATTACTGTCCAGAAAATGCTTCTGTCATGTACTGTTGGTGTGGCCATCCAGGCAATGGCAGCGATACCTAACAGACGGTGGGATCTGCTGGGAAATCAGCTTTCCACACACAAATGGGAACAAACAGAAGAGTGTGACAAGGCTCACTGAAATGGAAACTAGCCAAAGAAGATAAACCAGGAGGAAAGGCTAACCTGCCTACGAACCCAGAGCTAAAGGAGAAGTACCAGAGCAGGATGGCTTAGGAAGAGAAAAAGTATGCACCTGCAAGGACAGAATGAGCAAGGAGCCTCCATCTTCCCTGCCACCATTGGGTGGTTTGAGAAAGTCCAGACTGTGGGTGTTGGGGGCTTCAGGTGCTCCAGCTGTTCCCTCCATGGTCAGTGCCATGGTGGCTAGGGGCAGGCGAAGGGGAGGAAGGGAGTGCTCTGCCTGCCAAGGGCACGTCCAAGGAGAGACAAATTGCCAGAGGGCTCTTCCAACCCACTGGTGTCCCTTTGTACTTGATAGACGTGCTAGGTAAGGTGTGTCCTCCCCAAAACCGTAATGGGGAAAACAAGAAAAGAAGCAAAGTTTCTCTCTGGTTTATGAAACACTCAAGGTCAAAATCAGGCATGCAGTTCTGCCTGCGCTCTCCCATGTCTCTAGACCCTCACCAGCAGTGCTTATCAAAAGGATGTTAATTGCCTTTCCCCGCTGCATGCAACCTTTGGGCTATATTTTGCCTTGAATTCAGTGATATAATGTATGAATCGTCTCGCTAGCACAGTCTGCTTCCTCTGATGCATCTGAGGATTTCCTGCTGGCTGGGGTTGCATTTCCCTGTTTTGTTTGTTCTATATATATGAGTGCTTTTACGGCATAGGGTTATTTCAGGCAGAACAAGACATCTCTATAGGACAGCTGTCATTTGAAGTCGTTTTGAGTCTTCATTAGGGCTCATAAAGTACTCTAAAGCTAGACGGCACTAAACACAGCTTATCAGTTAATGTTACTCCAGGATCTTGCCCTCCCTTTTCCAGATTGGCCCCTCCCTCCTGTTCACACAGATTTTGTATAAACTGTATTTCCATCTGTTTGGCTTTGTGGACATGTATCAGATTCCCTTTCCCATGCTGAATTACAGCAGCTCTCCACTGAGTCCATACTCATATCCTACCACTTTATTCTCCATAAGCTGGCCAAATAAAAGAGATTTTTGATTCATTATTATTCCCACAAATATTTTAAAATTTTGCATCGAAACAAACTCCTGCAATTTTCAAACATTTTCAGCAAATCCTAAAAGTCCCTCCACAAATATTGCTTCTCATACATAGAAACATTATGACAACATCAAACAAGAATATATCTGATCTTTCCCAGATCAGGAAATTGAGAGATGGCCAATTTGGCTTCTCTCTTTCCTCTACAGTTTGCAGGCAAAGGAGACAGAGGGGAGCGAGGGCCTGGAGATGCTGTTTGCTCATTGTGAGATGTGTTTGTTCACCGTTAGTTGATAGCTAATTAAGTTAGCTCTGTTACTCTGCTTCTTCCCTGGGAACTGCCCTGGGAGGTGCTGAGAAAGCTCATATGTTGCAGTGATCCAGACAGCCCTGCTAGCCAGAAATTTATCTCCCAGCAAGACTATTCAAGTCAAACAAAAATTACCATGCAAACCGGACAAACTCCAGACTTGCACTGAGCGATGGATCAACGAACCATTAAAACCAGAGCACTCTGCTTTGGGGGAGCAGCACCAAACCCCATACTACAGAGGGGAAGGAAGCAAAGCCCCATCGGTGCCGTAAGTCACTTGTGGTGGCAGAGGATGCACTCAGCTGTGAGTTAGGAGCTGGCCTGGTAGCACAGCAATCCTTCCTGGTACATCTTGCTGGCTTTCAGACAGGCTCAGGGTGCACAGGTACACATTATCTCAATGGCACCTATTGCAACATGGGTGCGCTTTTCTCAGCATCACCTTCCCCTACTGCTGTGATGTGAGGGCAGTCAGGGTGACACGGCTGTCTGTCCCTTTCCTTTTCTCCCATAAATACGCTTTATTTAAAGCATCTCCCACACGTATGTTTATTTGAAAAGTTCTTGTACTAACAATCGCTTACTTACAATGCACTCCTGTCTTACTGGAACTCGAGGAAATGTTAACCATAGCTTCTACCGCTGGGTTGTGGAGGGGTGACAGTTTTAATACAGGCTTTTTAAAACTATTCTCCCCCTTCAAAAGCACCACATACCTCTCCCCACCTGCCCTGGGCTCTCGCACAGAAATCAGAGCTAGGCCAGCTGACAGAAGGTGTGAGGAATCTCAGTGATCAGCGAAGCTGCGAGCACAGACCGCACACAAACAGGAACCAAATGCTGCGTGCAGCCACTGCGATGCCAGAGGAGGAGAGTGGCAGTTAAACTGTTGTGTGCCTCCCTCCGACAATTCATCCGGGATTATGTTGCCTTCCAAATCTGACCCAAAGAAAGCACATTGCTGATGGCAGGATATTAGATCTGTGGATACGCACATTATGAGTTGAGCATATGTGGTGTGAAACCACCTGCCATTTCTTGCTCTGGGAATGAAATCATTAAAAAAAGGGGTGGAGAGAGAGGAAAAGTGTATTTCCTGCAAAGACAGCCTCGCCTCTCTACACACACCAGATGCATACATCCTGCAAAGAGTCTGCAGCAGACAACTAACTAAGCCTTCTAACAGGAATTTAAAGACAAAAACCCTCAACTTTCCCCATTTTTGGACTTGAAGAGGCGGGGATGTGTGTGTGTGTGTTTCACTGCTCACTTCCCTCCAAATAGCCTCACATCCTGATGTCACTTGGAGAGCAAACAGCAATAGTCATGTGAGTGAAGAAACATGCTGAGAGATAACGAGGGATGTGGCCATCACTGAGATTATCAGCTAACAAGGCCACCACAGCCTCTTCCCTGTCCCCTGCCTATCTCATCCCTTCTCTCTGTGCTCCAGGCTATGTTGACACTGAGACACATATCTAATAGCAGATGTTCTTGAGAATAAAACCAATAGCTCTTTCTGTATTATTTGGCATTAAAGAGTGGGTGGCGGCAGCAGCCTGCCCGGAAAGCGATGCTCCACGCTCTGCCCCCCTGCAGACAGTGGGCAGGGCCCACCCAGGGCACAAGGGCCCCCCTGCCCCAAAGAGCAGCAGCCTGTACCTGTTCCTTGCTGCTGTTTCTGATATGGGTCCTGCTCCAGTTTTGCCTCCTGTCGCTGCTGGTGCTCTGAACAAACCTGGGCACTTGCTCCAGCCACTGGGACAGCCCTGCGTCTCTTCCAGCTGGCTTGTTTTTGCTTTGTGGGTCCCTGCCCAGAGAGTTTTTGAGCTGTGCCCTAATAAGCTGCTAAACAGCAGGCACCCGCTGTCTCGGGGAGCCGCTTCCCAGGTGTGCAGGCAGCGTGACTCAGGCAGGGGGTTCCCAGGCACCTCACCCTTCTCCAGGCACAGAGCTGCTTGTGGCCAAGGTCTTCCTCCCCAGCAGCTTCCTCAGGGGAATGACCCAGCCTTGACTGCCCTCACTGTCACTGCTCCAATTTATTTTACCCCTCCCTGAAGGGCTAAAGGATGGTGTTTAGGTACTTCCTTCCTTGTTCTCAAACATGTGTCATCTTGGGGCTGGCATCTAGCTGTGCTTGGCTGACCCCATAGAAGCAAGATGATGGTCTCTGTTCAGCTTCCAAGGCATCATGCAAGTGATGAGTTTGCTCTGTCCTTTTAATTTGTCTATGGCAGCAAGAGCTTATGCACTGCCATCCTCCTAAAGTCTGCAGTGTGAACCCCTTTGAGACAGCTATAGACATCCTCCAGGTCTTTATCACCCATGTTTCTGCCCCACAAGCCGGTTCTTCCCCACAGGGTCAGAAAAATGCAATGAACAAAGTGAGGGACAGACTGCCATCACCGCGATGTCCTGCCTTTTTGAGAGCTGTTTCCTTGTCACTACAAAGCAAGTGGTGAGCTTTCCCAGCCTGAGTCAGTCACCAGCCACCTCAGGCAGGTCATCAAAGGCACTACTGGAGACCCAAAAAATCTGCATTCTGCACGGCACGGTCTGCACCTTCAACGGTGCTGGTCCTGCAGCCCCAAGTCTTCCTGCTTCCCACGCCAGCTGCCACTGCTGCAAAACCAGCCTGGTACAAGCTGGGAGAGCTGGGGCTGTGCTGGCTCATTTGGGAGCTGGCTGGTGAGAAAAGATGGTGACCCAAGTCGTTTTTTCCATTGTCAACCTACATGGAAAATATTTAAAATACAAAGAAAGAAAACCCCAAACCACAAGCCAGACTGAAAGGAAACAACATGGCCAACAGGGTGGGTTGGTTTTATTTTTAGAAATCGAAATCTGCACAAATTTAAGAAGGCTGTGCTCTAAAACATACATATTTTTTTCAGTCTAAACTGGCTACATTAGCTGACAAGTCCTCGTATGTGACTTGTCATACTTTCTTGCTTTTCCTTTATGTTGGACAATGCTGCTTCCAAACACTGATGCCACGTGCCAGCCATGTGAAGAAAAATGATATAATTATTTTGTTTTCAGGAGGTTTGTACTTCTTCTGTACTTGGTAGCTCCCAGTTCTTTTCATGTTTTAGGGAAAAATATATTGTTTAAACTTCAGCATTATGAAAAAATCTGAGTTACGCAGCAGAGGAGGTTGTCTCCTAACTGCATTTAGAAACAGGGTGGTTCTGTAATGTGTACGCAAAAGCCTCACCCTTTCTTAATGACCTTTACCACTCACGTGGCTATAGGTTCCAGAAATTAACATGCAAAAATGTAAATGTCTGGAGGACAATGTGGATGCAGGATCTGGGGCCAGAGGAGCAGTTTTCCCCAGGGGATTCCCTGCTACATCTCACCTATGAGAGCAGAAAGCAGTCCATCTCTGGCCGCATTCGCACCCCTCTGGCTCAGCTGGCTCCGCTTGCCTTCCCCAGGAAGGCTGGCTCACAGGGCTGCTTTCCGGGGTGGCAGCGGACAGCCGTGCCCTTACCCCTTCTGTATTCTCCGTGCTTTGGGGCTGGCTCGGCTGCTGCCCCGTGGCTGCACACGGCTGAGGCATCCCCGAGCCCCGCTCTGCTTTGCAGCAGTGCAGCCCCGAGCCCTGGCCCTTGGCGTTTGCTTCCCAGACCCTCCAAACCTCAAGCTTCAGCCCCTGCTCCTCTGCAATGCCTGCTTCTCAGTGCAAGCAGAAAAGGCCTGTGAGATAGGATTTTTTCCCAAGTACTGAGCTTGCTGCCCCTTGGAAAGACCACCCCAAAGCAGCTTTTCCAGAGAGCACAAGCTCTGCCCATGACAGATACATTCAGCTACACTCACAAGCGATGGGATGTCACCAGGGGATCACAGGGGGCTGGTTGAACAGGAGAGCAAGAGGGAAGCAGCCCGGCTGCAGGCTGAGCTGGACACCTCCCCTCCTCGCCAGCTGAGCCACTTTTCCCACACCGGAGGAGGTTCTGCCCAGAGCTCTGCCCACGCACCGCTTCTCCATCGCCTCTCCGAAGAGTGGAGCCCTCCTCTGGGATGCTCTGCATGGCTGTACCAGCCCTGGCGATGCCTGACAGCTTTGCTGAGGAGCCAGCAGTGCTGGGAACTCTGAGGGGGGCTAATTACACTCTTATTTATTTAGATAAATGTAAAGTAGGCTTGCAGCTGGTGACCGTCTTTTTCTCTCCTCAGGGCAGAGAAAGCTGCTGCCTACTGCACAGGCAGCGTCTCTTGCCTCTGATTTAAGGGAAGACCTGAAGCACTGAAGGGATAAGTGTATTTCCTTGACCTAACTCTTCCTCCAAGAACATTGTGACAAGTAGACTATGATTTGGCCATGATTTACCATGGAACATTTGTGCACAGGACCTGGATGCATCTACCAATACATAGAGCTCACTCATCACCAGTTTGACCGTAGGATTTTGCTTACTGATTCCTTCATAATTAGAATTTTTGAGCTATTACTGGTAGAAAACACTGTGTAGGTAGGTGGTGGTGTTTTAACAAATTGTTTGTCTAATCGAATCTAAATGATGTTGTAGCAATAGCAGCAACAATCCTGGATATGGGTTCAGACCTGAAATGTTAAAGCCCTTTGGTGCTCATGGTTCAGCAGTTAGCTGGGAAAACAGATGTTTGTGCCCAGAGCAATGGAAAGGGACGGTGCTGTGACTCATCATGTCAGCACGGAAGTCCCGGGGAAGCACCATTTGGACTGGTGTGCTCCCAACCTGCATCTTTCTAGCCCAAGCACTAATGCTGTCAACTCAATTTAAGTTCAAAATACCTCTGTGCTTCCTTCCACCAACAGGCCACGTGTGCTACAGGCTGCCAAACAGCAAATAACTGTACAAGCCTTTAAAACAGCCTGGGCAAGAAAAGGTGGAGGAGAGGAAGGGTGGCAGAGTCTATTGATGTAACAGAGACTTCCTGGGAACCTCTATCTCCAGCAATGATGTCTTGGAGTAGGTGAGAGCCCAAAAGGAGCTGGAGGAAGAAGGCAAATAGGTGAGTCAGTAGGCACATGGACCCTTGAACATGAAGATGGTGAAAGCACAGTGCACCTAATGATGTCTCACTCATGCTGCTCTCTGTCTGTGTCTATAACACATTAGGGCAGCTTTACTGGGGAGTACGTTAAAGACAGGCTGTAGACCATTTGATCCAGATGTCCTCTGATTTCCTGGAAGAGTCCTGATAATCACAGGAGCTAAAGGTAACTATTTATAGTAGGACACTCTCAAACAAATTGTAGTATAGACATGCTGTTTGCGAAGGAAGCCCTCAGGAGCGGATTGGGGAGGAACCACAAATAGATGTGACTTACCATGAAAATTCAAGGACCTGGTATGCATTTTGTGCATTGTAAGATCATATCCTAGTGTAGTGGTCTTATTACACTGTGTCACAACATGTCTTCACCAGCTTAGTTAGTAGGTTAGTTTCAAGATATCACTCATCTGTTATTAAAACAGTGTGTTTCTTCTACATTACGGCTTGACATCATTTTGATATTGGGGAAAAAAGGATACTCTGTGGCTCTCAAAGGTATTCTGAATCAGATATCTTGGTCCATCCTTCTCCTTCTTACCTCTTTTGCTTCTGGATCCTCAGATGTAGGTAAGTTTTTTCCTTGACAAGTCTCTTTGGTGGAGCCGGTGTGTCAAACAAGTAAATCATATTTCCTCTTCTTTCGCCACAGACTGACAGCACTGTTTGTGTGTCAGCTGGGGAGGTGAAGGTGTATGGAACAACAGTAGATTGCTTCCCAGCAAGTATGTGAAGTCATGAACTCAAATGTGAGAGTCTGCCCCATAAGAAAAGCTCCCTCAGAAAGGGTAATGTTGACAAATATTGTTGTTCCTAACCTGGTAAGTTGGACACGTCCAGACTCTGATCTTGGGATGTGATCTGGGAGAGTCATTTTTAGATTCAGAAAAAGTGAAATAAAGATGATAAGTTCTACTGTCTGCACTGTCAAGGATCAAAGTCTATCCATATTCCAACAAGCTTCTCTAATTTTCATATTTCTGTAGTATCAGAGATGCTTTTCTAAACCAAACTTCTGAACTGTGCACAGTTCAAACCACCATCTGATGGGCAAAAAGGGAGGAAGTAAATGCACATTACATTTAATTCTGTTTGTAATTAACATGACATTTTATGGTTAGTGAAACTAATTTTCTCCAAAGATATTAGATATGGGAAACATAGCTGACAATTTAATGTAGTAGGAGAATAAAACTGGTGCATTAGAGGCAGGCTGGAGAGGTTTTGATGAACTGATGTCCTTATCTAGTATGGCAACAGCTAAGACGTGTAACTACATAAACCACTACCCTGTTCTTGTGGGCAGATGCTCCCTTCTAAGACGGTTTAGAGATACAATTTAGCAGTATCTCAAGACAATATTTTGCAACCCAACTGAGATGGTACATGCCATGGACTTGCAGCTAAAGTATGCTACTTAGAGCTAGGTGCAGGTGGTTTTGCCCTTTCCTGCCCGATTCACAAACAGCTTACAAGTATAGTCATTCACTGAATAAATAACTTTCCCTCTACATCACTGCAGCCTGCTCCTGCTCTAATGCATCCTATATTACAGTGGTGAATGTACTGAAATGGTGAATCGGGGTGTCCCACGTATGATTCCTTCCACTACACAAAGCGACAGTGAAAAGTTGTTTAAGATCCATCAGCCACACTATATTTAGCTTTTTTTTTTTTTTTTTGGTTGGTTTAAGATTTGTCAGGGAAGAACAAATTGTGTCGTTCACAAGAATAATCTCTCCCACAAGGAAGCACTATGAACAATGGAGATACAAGTACTATAATTATAGAAACTGCAAACAATCAAATCACATCACATCATTAGCTAAAACAATTAGGGCTAAATGACAAAGAGTTAGGTACAGATGCATATACCCCAGCATCTACTCAACATAACTTTTCCAAACTTGTTTGAGGTATTTGCTTCCTGCCTCACACACCTTGCCCCAAAAAGGGTGTTATATTGATGCCAGAACTATCCCTAAATTAACCTCTACAAGGACTGTCCAGGATAAAGACTACCACATGATAATCACACAGAGATTTACCCATCTTCTTATTTTGACTTTGCTGCCTGCTGGGAATTTGGAGTGGACACAGCAGTGCTGTTATTTGGATCCATGTAAATAATTTCAGTTAAATTATAATTTCAAACTAGAGTAGGTTTATCAATGCATGCCATCTCTACACCTTGACTCTGTATTTTAGAGTTATCCTCAACTCTAGCATGGTCTTTTTAGGAACTTTCTATTCCTAACAGCTTCAAACATGTGTCACCATGTCTCTATCAGGCCTTGGGATATCCATTATCATCACATTTATGTTTGTTTCCCAAGACGACTGACAAATGGTAAGAAGTAAGGAACAGAAGCTCCAGTCCATTTAGAGATACTAAATTTGATGCTACCCATCTGTTAGCTAGGAAGAAGCAGGTTTCATGGGCTATTTACAGCCCATGAGGAGGTAAGATTTGCTGAGATCTACCCACCTGGGACAGGCATTATTTTTACCTGAAAATGGCAGAACTGTGTCAGGCAGAGTACCATTAGCAGAGCAGAAGAGCTGAGTGGTTCAGTTATCAGGACCAGGGCTGGCAGGAAGTCCCGAGGTTAGGAATATACTCAGAAGAAAGCATTCTGGAAAATGTGTAGGGGATATTTCATGCTGCACTTTAGGGGAGGGCAAGTAAAAGGAAAAAGCTTGGCACAAGAACAGGACTCAGCTTTGGGAAGCTATTGGGAGAAAAGACTTTGAAGCTTTTTGAGTTGGAGTAACTACCTACACAGCTGAGGAGCAGAAGTGCCTTGGAGTAAGACCAGAGTCATAGGAGTCTGTCTCTAAATACAGTAGCTATTTCATTAGGCAATGCATTGCAGTAAAGTCAATGTGATTTTTTTTTTACTTAGTCCTTGTCTATTGCTAAGAGTGATTTGGAGGACTGGCGAACTATCATCTCTCCTTTCTGCTGGGAGCAATAGGCTGAAACGGGGCCAGTGCTTCACTGCCAGTGCTCAGCCCTCTGATGCAAGACCCGAGATCCCCAGGATCCCCAGGCTAAGCCCACTAAGCAGCGAGACCACATTCGGAGGCGTAAACCCCATGGCGAGGTCATCATAAAGCATCTCTAGATTGTAAAGTAATCGGTTTCCAATACAGAGGATGATCCAGTATTTTTGCATTTACAGTCTGCTTCATAGGACCCCAGGGTACTCTCTGGGCTGGCTGCCCCTGTAGAATATCTCTGGGGTTTGAATGCATGTTTCATTCATATGTGCAAAGATAACAGCTGTTTTTAACCAGGCTTTCTTCCTCTCTTTTATCCATGTAAAATTATCTTTCTTCCTGAAGAATTGCAATGAGGAAGAAAATGGCAAAGTTAGGCTCCTTTCATTTTTTTTTAACCCAAACATAAAAATAGCTTCCACCAGTGCCTGCTGTGCAGCCGTGTTTCTCCTTAATGTGCATCCTCTGGGATGCGTTGGTTCTTTTGGGAGGGAGAGAGGAGAATACAGAAATTATATCAATGTGGCCAGAAAACGGGAGAATAATCAAGTTTGCCTCTGGTTCTCAGCTCTTTCTCTGCTCTCCGCACCAGGGAATGCTGCCCTGCAGACCACACGCTGAGGTCCGTGGGGTGCGAATGCTGTTCAGAGACAGGGACGGGCCAGGGGACAGGCAGA
This sequence comes from Balearica regulorum gibbericeps, assembly GCF_011004875.1. Taxonomy (NCBI): domain Eukaryota; kingdom Metazoa; phylum Chordata; class Aves; order Gruiformes; family Gruidae; genus Balearica; species Balearica regulorum. Next base: position 45,269,936 of record NC_046188.1, on the reverse strand, counting down.
GAGAAGGGCAGCGAGAGGAAAGGCAGCCCAGCAACGGCCTTCGGAAAGGGTAGATTTATTTGCATCATATGCATAACACCAGTGGGGATGATGATTTTCTCTGCAGTTCTTAAAACTACTCACCTCCTGCCTTGAAGAAAACACTTCAAAGCATGAGAATAGGTCCTGCCTTCTCTCACAAAACCACATAGAAATGCCTGTTCTGGTTTGACAAGGCAGCGCATGTCCCTGCATTGCAAGCAGATCCACTAAGGGTTGAACTGCTGGCCACCAAATTGTTCTTATGTGGGCTAACACACGAGTTTCTGATGCAGTAATTTATTGCTATTATTTATTTTGGAATGATTTTGAATGAACCCTCTTTACATAAAAAAGCTTTGTACTTTGGCCTCTCAACTGCTGCTCGTTAACAGAAAGCCAGGCAATACATTGAAGTGAGCAGAGCTCAATCACGCTTTAACTATGTATAAAGCAATAAATCTACAAGGGCCAGGGCTGGCAGAAAACCCCAGGTTTCCCAATATGTGAGTGAGTCTGCTTTGTCATCTCCTGCCATCTGGAAGGCTTTTTAGCTTTTCCCCTGGTTGCAGATATCCCACAGATTTGGGTTCTGGTTCCAAGCAAACGGTTCCCCTCTCCCAGCTCCTGTTGTGGGTGAAGGTTTCCTCAGCAGCAGCCAGCACAAGAGCCTGCTTTCTGCTCCGGCATTAACTCCAGCAGTCACAGTGCTGTGTGAGAAGGCATGCGGCCTGGAGCAACTCATGTCTCTTAAATTAACTTGCCTCCTGGCTTTACTGCTTCCTTTCCTGGTCTCTGTGCTTTGCTTTCTCTCTTTTTGTATCCCTGACCCCAGTCCAAGATAGTCTTTCTTGTCAATCTGTATGCTTTGGTTTTAATTCAACATTGGGCATGCTGTGTTTGTAACTGTCAAAGCCTTTGCAGGATGGGTTACTTCATTTAGAAGAGTCTCCTGGGAGACAGAGATGAGGTTTATTTCTTGCCATATCCAAACTAGTACCACTTGCACTTTAATTGTGAGAAAGCAAAGTGGTATTGATGGATTTCATACTGATACATCACAGCTGAAGGCTGCCGACTCTGGGCAGGGTCCCAGCCCAGGTGAAGAAAGCAGTCCCCACAGGTATGACCCCTCTTTTGGCTTTCTCATCACAAGCTCAGGGTGCAGTTGTGAGCTGTATCGGTCTATAGAGACTGTGAACCAACAGGGGGATCACCAAGCAAAAGAACATTGTCCTGGTTTTGGGCTGGGGTAGAGCTAATTTTCACCAGAAGCTGGGAGGGGACACAGCCAGGGCAGCTGACCCAAACTAGCCAAAGGGGTATTCCATACCATGATGTCATGCCCAGTATATAAAGGGGGCTGGCTGAGGAGGAAGAGTTGCTGCTGAGGACGGGCTGGGCATTGGGTTTTGGGGCAGTGAGAAAATGTCATTGTGCATCACCTGCTTTGCATATTCTTTTGTTAGTATTGTTGTTGTTATTTTCCTCTTCCTTTGCTGTCCTAGTAAGCTGTCCTTATCCCAACCCATGAGTTTTACCTTTTTCTTCCAATTCTCCTCCTCATCCCACCAGGGGAGAGGAGTAAGCAAGTGGCCGTGTGGTGCTCGGCAGCCAACTGGGGCTAAACCATGGCAAACATGAATATCTAGAGACATTTGGTGCTTGTCACATTAAAATACTCTACTTGAGGAAGACGAGTTTGAGGGTTTATCTGACTAAATACCAAACCTGTTTAAAGATTAATTCCAACTTCTTTAATCAATCCCCTTGATATTGGACAGAAAGCAACAAACAACCCTTGAAGAGTGCCTTTCCCTGCTCTCCCTCCTCTGCAACAACCTCAGCAGACCACCAGGATATCCCCAGTGGGGATGGGAAGCAGCTCATAGGGTGATGTCAAATGGGGACTTTCAGCTGGAGGCTGCTGAAGACTAATAATGATTCCTACCCAGATTCACATCTTTGGCTTTCTTTTTTCTCCCTTCCTGCTTCTCGGTGACATAAGAAATAGGGTGATGACATAAACAATGAATGAAAAAAAATAGGTCTCCCCAAAACATTCCACAGAATTGTTTAAGAATGTACCAGGAGGGAATGGGGACTGTCAAAACTTAGTGAAAGAAATAAATATTTTCTCTGTGGGAATGCCCAGCCTGGACAAGGATGGCATATAGGATGTCTGCAAAGGGTCCTGTGCTAGTCCTGTGCTAAGCCAAGGTCAGCATGGGCTGGCAGCTGGCACCTATCAGCCTAACCTGCAATTCCCACCTCTCCGGTGGTCATCCTCCTTCTCTGAGACATGAGGGACCCTTTTCAGTTCTCCAAGCACCTGAGTTACACTTTTGTAGCTGCATTTTGCCTCCTGAATGGGCTGTTTGGAGAAAAGCTTGTTTTATAAACGTCCCATAGATTGCAGGTGCCTGCAGAGCATAGTTCACTGTTTGCCCGGTACCCTCACAGCTTTGGCTATTTCTGCAGCAATACCCACAAGCACACTGACAATGCTTCATGCAGAGCACAGGCAAATTAGACCAGCGGGTGCTGAAACCACCATACTGCCTGATGACACTATGCGTTGTTGCCACAGCAGGAAATTATAGACCCTGTCACTTATTCAGATTTTTTTGTAAAGGATTAAATTTTTGTATGGATGGGATTTGCATGTGAAATGATACTCATTAGGAAATAATTATGAGATAAGGCCATCATTGTGCTTCAAGGCAAGGCTGATTTCCATCTGCATCAGAAAGAAATCAACGCCTTCCCACTCCTGGAAACTCTCTTTGATGGTCATGCTTTTGTCACTGGTCATTGAGTCAGGGATGGGATGGGATCTCCTGATTCAGCAGGACCCTCGATCTGTCCTTAAATGGAAGTAAAACATATATGTGAGGCACCAATGCTTTCCTCTAGTTTGGAGGTGAGTTAAATACAGGCAGCGTTCCACGGTCTCCAGGCTCCGGTGCCTGCGGCTGTGCAGCTCAGTGGGATCAGCCGGGACCAGGCTGCTGCAACCCGGCGAGTGACGTGTGCCTTGCCCGCAGATCTCCTCTCCCCGGGAGCACCTCAGCTCTCCTTGGGTGCTCTGGGTGGCTCAGAGTTCCTCACCAGAGTAAGTTCTCGCTACTCACTGGGGATGCAGGGAGCCAGTGCAATGCTCCCGGACACGCAGCGAGCCCATTCCAGGGACAGGAATAATCTCCAGACCCCCTGGCCGTGCCAGTAACACCCAGCCTGATGGAGCCTGGCATCCCTCCAGGAATATTGTTTTACTCTATCCCATCGTGAGACCCTTTTGGGAAGGGCCGTACAACATTAATTTGTTCTTTCATTACAGAACACCCAAACCCCCTCATTTTTTTTCAGCAAGTAGAACAAAAAAGAACAGGAGAGAAAAGCATGACTCTATCTGTGAGTACATTTAAAGGTGGCAAAGAGCTTCTCTATGAGAAATGGATATTGAAACATGAAACTTACTGTGAAGAGCACTTTAGTAATGCTACCTTGTTTGCACACTGAGTTCCTGCAGGATTTTTAAGTTAGGGCTCTAAAGAAAACAAGCAAACCTCATAGTGTCTCAGCCCAAGTGTAAAAACAGCTTTAATAGATCAGAGGAAATTGTTCTAATCTAGTTTGGTTCCTGCAAACCCAGAAGATTTGGAGATTTTTCTGAAAAGAATTGCTTGGAAGCAAATTAGTATTTGCCTCAGTTTCAGGTAAGACACAGACTGACTATATATATATATATTTGTATGTACTTATGTACAGGTATAGAGGAATGACAGGACAAAGGGTAATGGCTTTAAACTAAAAGAGGGTAGACTCAGACTAGATATAAGGAAGAACTTTTTTTATGATGAGGGTGGTGAAACACTGGAACAGGTTACTCAGAGAGGTGGTAGATGGCCCATCCCTGGAAACATTCAAGGTCAGGTTGGACAGAACTCTGAGCAAACTGGTCTAGTTGAAGGTGTCCCTGCTCATTGCAGGGGGGGTTTGGACTAGACAACCTTTAAAGATCCCTTCCAACCCAAACTATCCTATGATTCTATGTTGATATGAAATCTGAGAAAGACATACTAGTGTGCATGCACCACTTACCCACAGTGGCACGTGTACACTAGTGTGAGAAGCCCTGAGTGACTCTCAGACACTGGCTCAGATGCCTGGCTCTGCATCCCATCCCTGCACCTCCCGGCCCTGTTGCACCAGGGAGGGAGCTTTGTTGCAGCCCGCCCTGGCTGCTGAAATTGCTCAGAAAGGTCTTTACATCATGGATTTGTTTGCAAAACTCACAGAAAGACTTTGCAGAAGCAATACTAACTAGAAAGTTAGAAAGGAAAGATACCGACAGCCTCCTGCAGGTGAAATGGCATACAAATGCACATAAAGGGAATACTGTTGTGGTTCATAACCGACCCAGCGAGCTGTTCATACCTGAACTGTTACATCGGTGTGATTAACAATCACTTTGTCTCCTACGACAGGCGAAGGTGTATTAGCAAACGAAACACACAGGTAACGTTATTATACAGCAAAGTAATTAAATACAGCCCTTCAAAAGCATAGCAGTCTCTGCACCTCCTGGCACACAGAGTCCTGCTCCCAGCTGCCGCCTCCTCCAGAGCAGCTGGTACCCGGGGGCTCTGCGTGCCCTCAGAAACGCCAGGCTCTCGGGAGCCTTCCCGTACCCTCCAGAGGGCAACCGGAGGAGTCGCCTGTCCCCAGCCCCAGTCCCTCGCTCCAGAGGGCAGAGATGTTTCAACAGAGCACGCCAGCTCTTCCAGGTCCACTTTGGCAAACGCACGCACACTCCTGGTGCCACGGTGTGACCAGGGACTGGTTTTGCAATGCCCCCCCCAACCCTGGGGCACAGCCAGCCACTGAGAGTGATTCATCTCCTGCCCGACCTTGCTAATGACAGAAATGTTAGCCAGCTCAATCACTGAATCAATTAACATTTCCACTTACTCCCATCCCCATTAGGATCAGAGTCCTGGATGCGCTGGGCAGGCACAGCCTTTACCTGAACTTGTTATTGATGTGCCTTTCCCTTCAGGCTCCAGCATCATGCAAAAAGAATGTTAAAACCCTCCAGCTTCTCCCTGGCAAATGGCTGTTGCCCGCCTTTCTCTTGATTCTTGGGATGGCAGCTACCAACGGCTGCCTCCAATCTCCATGTGTTCCTGTAACAAGCTTTCAAAATGGGACAGATGATGGGAACGTGGGACGGGAGAAATAAAACCTGTTTTGTTCCCCCTGTGTTTTTGAAAATGTTCAAAAAAAAAAAAAAGAATCAAAATAATGTCCACTTCAAATGGCATGGAGTGAGCAATTTCTGGCATGGGCTGTGAATTCCAGTTCTGATTCATGAAAACTTGGATACAGAAAGCACACTGTGCAATGAGAGCTAGGGAAGGCAACCCAGCATCACACTGGACAGTGAGCTGAGCAACACAGGGGGGTTCATTTGGGAGGATGCTTCACCCCTGCTTTACAGACACATCAGCTCAAAGATGCTCTCTAAATGTGAGTGACGTAGCCAACTGCCCTGCTTTTCTCTCGCCGACATTATCTGTCTTGCCTTTTCAGCAAGATGCAATTTAGGTCTAAAATGTTTCATCTTTTGTGCTAGCTGCAATATGAGGAGCAAAGCAATATGGAATTTGGCCTGGAGAATTCATTCAATGATTAAAAAAAAGGATAACTTTTCATTTGAAGCAGACACATTACCATGACAGTGCAGCGACAGAGGCAGAGGTGTAGGAGCAGCCTGACAATGCAGACAGGATCTTTCTCTCCAGAGGAACTTCCCACCCAGCGTCAGAGCACGCGGATGTATAGTGAACATGAAACCTGGCTCCCACCGCTGCGGTTTGGACTGTGGTGTCAGCACTTCTGCTCCTCTCCTTGCCACGTCTTTTAGACAAGGCTAATCTGTGAGTGCTGAATCCCCGATCTCTGCCAAGGAGTGAGGGTCAGGGCACGCGTGGTCGCTCCGGTGGTCATGGGCATCAGCGGGACGGTCACCTTTCGCTCCAAACATGTCCCTGCTCAGAGACAAACAGAACGAGGCCAGGCAAAACGAACATCCCTCTTAATGAGCGGAAAGGACTTTGGGGAGAACTGACCCAGGACCTTGTGCCGCGAAGTGTAGTAACTTGCAGTACTGGGGACAAGGTGCTACGTGTGACTTCTTCACATATCTGAGGCTTTGCTGTCAATGGGAACCTGCCAACAAGCAGTCCGAGAAGAAGTAAAGTGGTTAGGATGTCTCAGAGAGAAAAGCAGATCACGGCTTGGCACGAAGCTACTTTTGTTGGCAGTGCATAATTGATGTGAAATAAATTACAAGCAAAAAAAAAAAGAGAAATCAGCCTCTTCTTTAGGGCACTGCCTCTAATGGGGGTTGAACACTTTCTGTTTCTAGCTGAATTATTCTGATGTGTGAAGCGTGACAGATTGAATTGCTGCCCAGCATCTTATTAGGTTTATTTACTAAAAGGCAAAAAAGCATGGGAAGACAAGATAATCATACCAGAAGTCTGTCTACCCCTCCCCACTGTCTCCCTCACCCAACAGGGCAGCGACATGCTCTTAATTCTATTAGAGATCCATTAGAAACGGGTGTCAGGGATCCTTGGCAGGCAGACCGTTGGGCTGTGTCACCACGGCATCACCAACTGATTCCCTGTGGCTGTCCCCGAGGCCGGGTATCCCCTGCGTAGAGGCTCGGGGTGGCAAACAGCCCGTACCCCATAGTGCGATTTGGGAGGCACAGCCAGGATGCTGATGCTCTACCCTGCTCAGGGGCTGCGTCTTGTGCTCTCTCAGGTACTGCTTGCTGAAGCACGTGCAGTCACCTTTGGGGAGGCAGAGAATGGGGAGGGGGCTGGCAGACGGTCAGCTTTTCTGCTCTTTCTCATCTTTGAGTGAGAATTCAGCCTAAATCGCATCTAATGGGAGGCTGTTCCTCTACATACCCAGCCCTCCCCATCCAGAGAGTCCCCAGGCATTTCAGATGCATCCTCACAGCTACACTCTGCATATGAAATTACATCTGTACGTGAACCCAGAGCTCCCAAAATGAGGAAACACGCTTATTAAAAACATATTTATTACTTTAAAGGAGTCCTCAAGCAGCATTTTTATTAGCCTGTAATATTGCTGTTTGCTCCCCGTTGCCTGTAGTGCTCTTTCAGAAGTCTGAAAAGAACATTTCTTTCCCTGCCAATTTTCTCTTTTGGCTTCACTAAACATTTAAGGGTTAGTAATGGTTCTGTTCATGACTGCATTATTGTTGACGAATTCAGCACTGCGACAGGAACGGCACTTGTGCAAGCTCTCAAGTGATCCTCTTGCAGAATTTTGTTGTAGGCTGTATCAAGATGAGTTCCTTAGCCTGCAAAGAAGGGACAGTGTTCTTCCTGCCCCATTTACAGCTGCTATAACACGAAGGCCCCCAAGAGTGACTCCTGGCAAGGCCACCCAACCTATGCTTTAATCCACAGACGAATTGCAGCAGGACCTGCTGTGTGTGTGTAACCTGCAGGCAGAGCGACAGCCTCAGCCCCTGCTTCACTTCCCCAGCAGAGATGGGAGCAGTAACCTGGACTGTGCATCTTTACAACCTGTAGCTGAGAAGAAAAAGAACATGCAAAAATCTGACCCAAAGCAAAAATGTAGGACCCTTTCTTGCAAATATAAAAATTGCATTAAAATGTTTCATCTCCACTCAAGACTTGCACTCTTGTGCTGTTCTGAAAAGACTCCCCATCTTACGTAGCTAATGAAATTCTGTTGGTCAGAGTATGTGCTTGTTTCAGGGAGACTAATGCATTACCAGTGTAACTGAGTTTTCTTCAGTTCTTGGGTTTACGGGCTCAGATCTGTCATTCCATTCCAACTATGCCTGGTACAGGATTCAAGTGAGTGTGCTTTTGGATGAAGGCTAGAGAACAAAGCTGGCTTTTTCCTCCATCTGTCCTTCAGACCCTGATTCCCTAGCAGACATCAGATCTCGGGTTGCGCTCAGTCTATCCTATGCCAAAACAAATATAATTAAAAACACTGGCCGTATAATGAACCAGAAAGAGTAAAGGTCTTAACTCTGGCTTGCCCATACCTGACATAAATGCTATAAGCACTGGGCTGTTTGGATACTTCTGTTGGTTTTATAATTCCTGGCTGTGGGTTGTGTGTTTCAGGGAGGGAGTGGTGTTATGGGTTTTCTTTCTTTCTTTCTTTCTTTCTTTCTTTCTTTCTTTCTTTCTTTCTTTCTTTCTTTCTTTCTTTCTTTTCTTTCTTTCTTTCTTTCTTTCTTTTTTTTTTTTAAATCTTTAAACAGGTCTACATTTGATCCTTTGTGAAAAGCCTTTCTTTCTGGTCAGCTCTAGTGTATAAATTGGATTTCTTCACTATTAAGTTACAAGAAAACCCCAGAAGAATGAATCAAAGGAAAGGCTAAGGTGAGCAGTGAAAAGTAGCAATGTTTTTAAAAGACAAGACAGCCCATTTACATCAGTGGATTTGGGAATTTTCATCACTTCTATTTACCTAAAGGTTAGGAACAGAAATTTAGGTGCCTATGTTCAAACATTTTGCCCAGCATGCATTGGGAATATTCATCATTCCTTCAAAAGCCATGTCATCCCAGCATGACATCAGAGTGTCAGAGGGTAATTTGGGTTGGAAGGGACCTCTGAGGATCATCTGGTCTCAGTCCCTGTTCAAAGCAGGGCCAGCTTAGGTCGGGTTACTTACCCTTTGTCCAGCCAAGTTGTGAATATTTCCAAGGATGGAGATTTCACAACTATTTCAACCAGGCAACTTGCTGCAGTGCTGCACTACTTATCACTCTCGTGAAATGGCCACAACTGAAGTTGTGCATTCATCTCAAAAATTCACCTCTTGTGCTCTAAATGTGAGTCCTACGTTTAGGATCCAGCCTACTGCTCCCTTCCCTAGGTCTTAGGAGGTTGACCTCCCAGGAGACTGCTCTTTAAATACCACCACTAAGGAAATATCTCCAGCAGGTACAGAGGAGGATGTCCCAGTCCACAGGTGACATCTGAAGACATGCGTGGGGTGCATTGATTGTGTCTGGTTTCCTCCCTCCCTGTCCACCTCAGGAGCTGATGGAGCTGATTCAGGAGCAGGGATTGTGCATGTCCTGCTGGCAGCGGGGCTCCGTGTTCGGCAGCCACAGAGTGACCTTTGCCTATGGCTGGTCCCACCAGCAGATTTCTGGTTGTTTAAAATTACCTGTGACCCTTCCTGCATTTAGAACACCATCCTCTCTTGCCAGAGACTGGAAAGCGGCTAATGGGCACTATTACAGATTAAGCAGCAGGAAAGTGGGGTGCTGCTGAGGGCTCAGTGTAAGCCTGCCTCAACTGCACCTACAGCCAGCCCAGCCCATCTTCCAAGAAAATACGGAAGAATTTAGCCACAGGATGGAGTCAGTGCCCGCCATGTCTGGCACAATGCAGGCACAATGCACAATGAAGAAATAAACAAGCGTTGTTTAAAATACAGTGCTATCCTGGGTGCTCTTCATCTGTCCAGACAGAAGGCATCCAGCTAAGCAATCAAGAAAATGCCTAGTAAATTGTGTTTTGTATTGTTCTCTATTTATATCTAAATATAAGGTCTGAGGGAGGAAGTTCCCCAGAGATCAGCACCTGCTGCAGTGCCTCTCGCACCTTGTGCCAGTGCTGTCATGAGCAAAAGCGACTGATGAGCAAGCCAAGATCTCAGGATTGTGAGAGCTCTTGAACTGCATCTGCAAACATTTCGGCAGCCACTGCAGTTCGGAGGAGGAGATGATGCTTTGTGCCTATGTAGCACGGGAAAAACTCATCCTTCCCTGCTAAATGAAACTTCTGAGAGACCTTCAAAGTCTGAAGTTGGGCACAATGTATTCATATTGCAAGCCAGTAGCCTGTCTCAGCCTCGCTGTTTGGAGGGGCGCAATTGATTTGGGAACAGAAAGGGACCCTTGAGGGTCATCTTCCCTGCTGTGAGTTTCCACAGGTTTCTAAACTCAGGAAACTTGACGTACTGTATCTGGAGCATCCCAGTGCACTGTGTTTATGAAGAAAGAAATTAAGCTGCTCTGTAAGTGCGGTTATTACCATACAACCTTGTCTGTAAGAGCTGGAGAGGCAAATCTGGAGTCATTTAAACAGATTTTTGCCTTAGACTTACATTTCTATTACACGTTAGTTTACCCAGACGGAGGGTGACAAGGCAGTGTTGATAACACATTTCAGATCTCCCATATATCTTTACATTAATGTCTTTCTGATCGTATTTTAAGAGTAGAAGAGATCAAATACACACATATAACTATGAAGGTAAAAGCCCACAGAAAAAAAAAGTCCACAAAATTATTCTACAACATTGTTGCAGTATCTGGCTTAGATCCGAGTGGAACTGTCATACTCGCAAGCATTTTCCTTCACTAGTTGTATTGGTTACATGTGCAAAATGGTGGGGCAGCAAGAGGAAGAAGAGGCCCATGTTATCTAGTTTGACTCTGTGAAAGACAAAGCGGCTGTGGCTGTTTCTCTAAATGTCTTTCACATGGACAAAGCAAGATCAGGACTCAAACCCTGACTCCTTTTATACTCACATACCATCGCATGGGGAGCCAGCACTTGGGGGATACTGTGCCAGCATTTCCCAAAGGTCAGGGTCCAAGCTCTGGATTGAAGCTTTGAGGCTTTTTTGCGTGCTGGCATATGTAGGCTTAAGATTGCTTTTCAAGCCTGAGAGCCGTCTAAGAGGTTGAGACAGCTAGTGATATTTCTCCAGGGAGGACCTACACTGCATTTTCATATGCTTTTTGTGAGCCTGGAGAATTACCCTCTTCCCAGAACAGCTGCCACTTCATACACCAGGAAATATTTCTTAATAATTTAACTCAGTTAATGCAGCTTTTATGATAATTGAACATTATGGCATAGGTATCCACCTGAAAATTATATTCACCATGGGTCCACCATTGTATAGTCTAATTCCTCATTAAAGAAAGGAACTGAAGAAAAGCAAGCGCCAGTGGTTAGCGATTGTGAGAAGTCAGAGCATAGTGTAAAAAAGCAGTGTTTGTAATTACGGTGCCAGCCCACACAGCTGGGGAAAGATTGCTGCCACAGCAGATGAATGGCATTAGTAATATCTCATTTCACACAAAGTGGAGAAGGCTGCTAGCAATAGAGGCAAACACAATTAAAGCCTACACTCACCCTGTCCTTTACTATACACCAATAGCACATGTTCTCATCCTCAATACCTACATTGGGATCATCCCATGTGTCCTTGCAGAAGACCCAGATTTACCACTATCTGAAACTAAAGGTCGTGTATCCTGTTTGCACCAAAGGAGAAAACTTGGATCCCCTGAAGTCATGGAGCAGTTTTGCCCCTGTTCCAAAGGGGGCCAAGATTTGCACTGTGTCTCTAAATTCCTGCTGTATGTACGTGCTTATCACCACCGTGGATCAGCCTTCCAGAAACTTCAGTCCTCCTGCAAGACCAAAATACTTTATCCTCTTTGGATATGGAGGTGGGAGCGGAAGGCCTGTAGTAACCTTCACAGCAGAAACTGAAAGGCATCTGTGCTGTTATCTCCACCATCTCCAGCCTGCACCCAAAAGTGATGCCTGACAAAGACCACTTGGATAGCATCATTACCAATGTGTTGAAGCATTCTCAACAGAAAAACACCTCGCATTAATAATGTTGTTTGCTGAGCAGTTTGTTACTGCAATCCTGAGTATATTTATGACAAGTCCTTGGTTAGGATGATGGTGGAAAGCAGAACTTGTGGGAACCAGCAGAGTCACCAGTCACAAAAACTCTACAATAGTGTTAAACCTGAAAAAGCCCACGGTCTGTTGACAGCTTGAATATGCTCTAATCTGCACCTGAGTGTTGGAACAATTCTTGCAATGGACTCTGAGGAGAAGAAAACAGAGAGCAATTAGAGGCAGCGGATCTCAAACAGATGTCGCTGGTCTGAAACTAAAATTGTTGGTAAGACAGTCTGGCCAGCCTGCTTCAACAGGTGGTCAGGCTGAATTACCCTGTGCCTTCTGGGTTTAAAAGCTTGGAGTCTATAAATATAGAGGAGAAAACACTGTATGAATTACTTCAAAATCATATGATAACAATCCTTGTAGCAGAGCAATACTTTGCATATCTTATCTGCCACAGTCTAATCAGATTACTTGCATAAGAAACTAGACAATGAAATGGCACAGGCAAGCAGGACACAGCATCTTGCAGAACAGGATGCATTCAAGCGGGCATTAGGGCTAGAGCCAAGCATCGTGATTATTAATGCTGCCGTAACTTTCGCTGAGCCTAAGAACAGCTCTGGCTCCGAGAAAACCAGGCACGTAGGAGTTTGTTTGCACTGAGGTGAGACGCTGCTTTGACCTCCACTGGTCCATTTTCTGAAGCAAGAGTCGGCCGACTCCAGACAGACTTTCTCTGCCTGGGCTTGGTTCAGTCCTGTTTGGTCATCTCCCTGCCCTGAGAGACCTCACCCTGGGCAGGCATTTCTTGCCTTGTCGCCTAAATCTGCTTCTGTTGCTATGGAGCTCCCATGGCCCGTTGTGCCTCTTCGGTCAGCGCACTCTCCCTCCTCGTTTCTTATGCCCTATGAACTCGCCATGGCACATTTCTCCCTCTACTGTCCTCAGGGTCAATGTTACGTTATGTTAACTTCTTTCATCTTTATTTCAACTTAGCCGGCTCACAGGTCTTTGTCACTGCTCTTCTCCAATGAGCATGAGAAATAATCTGTTCACTGACAGTGTCATTATGAGCTACTGTGAAATTTATTCTCTTTTTAAAATCAAGAAATAATTTTAATGATAAAAAATCTTTGATCTAAGAAACTTCCAGAATTAGTGGCTGCAGTCCTCTTGTCCATACTCATAGCAACCCAAACAAAGAGGAATTGCCAAGGCTGAGCAAACAGCAAGCTGCCAAGTGGTGCCAAATTTTAAGGCTGACTCCTTGCAACTCCACCCAACTCCCCTAGACGTGCCCCTGCCTACTCCTTTGCAGAGTGTTCAGCACAGACAAGCTGGAGCCCCGTTAATCACCCGCTCAGCTGCTGCGTCCTCCTGGATGCAAGGGGCTGCTTCAGCACGTCTGATCTACCCAGGTTTAAAAATCACATAGAATCTCTTCATGCCCCTTCTCTCCTCCCTACATGCACTTATTCTATGTTCTATTGTATTACCCTCCTGCTGGATGTTATTAGGATTTACAGGGTAGCCTTGCCCTTGGTACGCTGGGAGAGTTGCACAGCTCTGGAAAGAATGCAGAAAAGTGCTTGTTATTGTGGGTGCTGTTTTGCAAAAGCCCCTGAAATTGTCACTCCTTCTATGCATGCAGCCAAGCTCCTAAGCTCTCCTGAAGTTTGACAAAACGCTCACCCCATCTGCAGCCCACAGATGTGTTCAGGTGAATCCATCCCTCATGCACAAGCTGCAACAAACTGCTCTTCATGAGCCAGTTCAGTGTCTACTGGCAATTTAAAGATGAGTTTTGCATGCTGTGGCTGCTGGTCTTTGATGAAGGGCTTAAAAATGTCATTGCAGGTCTCTCTCTCTCTGGGTCCTTCTGCTGCTCCAGTGCCAAATATAAAAATGGACTGCTCTTCTTGCTCTCGCTGGCAGAAGCATCCTGCTGGTGAACAGGCCCCTTAGGCAGCCTTAGATGCACCCCTGGTTCATGTTCCCTCTAGTTCCAAGCAGAGATACAGCTGCTGGTGGGGTGGGGAGGAGGGTCTGGCCCCAGCACGCTGCTGGCGCCCAGTGCAGAATTTGTTTCAACTCTTCCCCTCTCCTCTCCTGTCATTGATAGTTTCCAAAAGCTCACACACTCCAAGGCTAGAAAAAGAATTTAAAGAAAACACTGCTCCTTAGTGGTAATATACACCAAAGGTGCAGGCAGTCTTTTTTTCTTTCTAACTACAGTGAGTGCAATGCCTGTAATTGTTTTGTTCACATTAAATATACCACTTGCTGAGCACAGAGGCTGTGCCTAAGTTGCTGTGATTATCCAGTGCTGAGGCCCTGCTGAGCTCTCCAGCTGAAGCAGGGCCAACGTTGTGCTCCTCGAGGTCGACAGGCTTATGCCTGGCCGCTATCACTTTGTGCCAGGCTCCTTGGCACAGGGAGGGCCGACGGCAGTCCCTGATGGATGGCCAGGACGGCACCAAGCCGTGATGCTGTGCTCCACAGGGCCAGGCAGCCTGGTGGAGTGGTCCAGGGCAGCAGCGGAGGGTGCAGGGCTCTTCTGACTCAAGGGGACCCAAAATGTGGAGAAGAGCTCTGTGATGAGAAGGTGAGGCTGATACCTGAATGAAACTTTCTCTGTACAGCACAGAAAAACTCAGGCAATCTCATGGAAATAAAGGTCCAAAAAGCCAAGCACATGCCCGAAAGGGGATGAACCAGAAGCAGGCTCTATTAGCGTTTTCTGAAAGGGAGCAGGAGGATCGGTCCCCAGGGTAGGTCGAAGCTGCCTTTCTCCAGGGAGATGCTTTACTATCGTTCAAAGCCGCCAGAGCCGAGCCTGCTGCCCACCCACCATGGCTTAGACTCTGCTCTGCGTGGGTGGAGAAATTCCTCTGCTTATTCCTTAATCTCCTGGGGCCAAGTAAGAGAGAGCCCGTGTCAGGGAACTCTGCCATTAGATGGGAGATTCATTAAAGGAGCCCTCTTGGATGAGGGCAGCCAGCGGGAAGGGCACTAACCAGCTGAGTACAAAGAGAAGCCTTAGCTACCACAGGCTGTGTGTGGGAAGGGATGCCAGCCCCACCGAGACGAGATTTTCTGACTGTAACCAAACAAAAGGGAACAGAAATTCATGTTTAATTCCTGGAGATTTTCTTCCTCAAAACAAATAGCACGTACGAGGCTTTTCTGCCTCCGGCACAAAGCATCCGTCTAGGTGCAGTCAGCAGCAAGGCTGAGCGTTGTCTCTCTGAGGCAGCAGCAGCACGGCCACCCTGGGCAGCCCGGTGGTGAAGTCCAGAGAGGGACATGGTCCTCTGGGAGGAAAAGAGACTGAACACTGCAAAGATGGGCTTCAGGAAGCCAGAGGAAATGACCAGCATTGCTGGGAATGCAAAAAAAAAAAAAAAAAAGGAAGAGACAAAAAGAGCAATTCTAAGCTAAGGTGCTGAATTCCTCCTGGGAGGATACACCTCCCCAGGAGAGCTGCGCCATAAAAATTGTTTTGCTTTTTTTCTTTTCCAGAAGGTACTGGCTAACGTTTGCCAGCAGGAAGACAGCCTCCCAGATAATACCACAGCCTGAATTTGCACAGAGAGTGGAAGCCCAGCTGGGCGGTTTCCCTTTTCAGCAGATTTCTTTAGCACATGGATATTTTTTCACCACTATCATCACTGTTTAGCAAATGACAGATCTGCTGGAGTGCCTTGCAGACAGTTTTGATTCACTCAGGGCCTAGCTCTGTTTCCAGAACCGTAGCTGCTAGGGACAGAAAACTCCATTTTCTCCATCTGTCGGGCACAGAAGGACTTCTTTTGCACCCAAGAATATAGTTTTCCAACATTTAATTGCTTTGTTTTATAAGCCTGATGCGATGAGGCTGTCCCTGTTCCCCCATGGTCTGTTGTCAACACCTCAGACACATCTGGCTTTGCCTAGCCCTAAAATTTCTGACTTTGGAGAAATTCCTCAGCCACACATGTGTGCCTCTTCAGCCAGTGCTGCTCTCACCAGGTGCAGTGCTAACAACTTTAAGTTACATCTCTCTAATTCTTTTGCACCCACTAAGATTTCAAAGCATTTACTGGACTCTAATATATGAGGGTCACTTGTGGATGGTTGAAATAACAGTATATCTTAGCACTCTCATAAAAATTTTCTTCTCTATGTCCCACCTCCATTTCAGAGAAGATGAGGATGCCAGCCCTGTCTTGTAGGTGGTGAAGCTGATGCATAATGATACCAAAATTATTTTCCTGAAACCACACTGCCAGGTCCAAAAGCAGAGTCTGAGCCCTTTGACTCCTTTGGCCATGCTCTGTCCATCTGATCCTCCCCAGGTTCTGCAGACCTGCTCATTGTTCGTGCTAGACTGCGGTACTCCTCCATTTCCTCGCTCCGTGACAAATGCTGCTAATTTCTCATGCTACCTTTGCTCGTGTCACACACAAATTTGTCCCAGTACCAAGCCTGCTGTTTGCACAGGCCATTCATTAGGGATAAGTAGAGCAGGGAGCAATGAATGTTGCTAATTGCATATAATTATAGATCCCAATTCTCTTCTTATGCTGTATGTGTGTGTCTGTTTATAGGGCAATTACACAGTAAATAGGATGCAATTAGAGTGATCTATGCTGAAGGGATGCACTTGTCACTGAGTGCTGAACTGGATGGACTCCAAATGGGGATGCCATCTCCTTTCACTGGAGTTCCCCCAGAATCAAGATCTTGTCAGGTTCTTCAGCTTCAACCCCAACCATCAAAGGTAATTTTTACAAGTTTGTCTTGTTCTGCTGCCCCTGCTGCAAATTCGTCTCAGCAATGCATGGTCTCTACTAACTATCCCCTTCTTTTGGCTTTTCTTCTCCTGCTGTTCCTTTTCTCTTGGCTTAAGCATATGTACTGCTCAGAAACATGTGTCACAGCTTTAGATCAGGGTCCTACTAAAACAGGATTTTGACAGCAGCCTAAGTAGGTGGTGAGTGATTAGCTGATGCCAGATGTTCACACTGTTCCCTGCATGAAATGAGTTTGCAGGTCTTGGTCTGAACAGAAAAAATCCACAGTATGTAGCTGCAGCTACATTGGGAGTCTCAGGGGAGTAAAAGGTGCTTTACTCTCCTGGTCCTTCTCGCTAGAATGGAAGAGGTTATCTATTTTTACTGTGCTCAGCACAGGGAATGTAAACTCTGCTAGACAGTGCTTCAGTATGAAGGTTAGGTAGTAAGAATAAAGTTGGCAGGGAGTGCTGGGAAAGAAGCATTCCCTACTGCTGTCTTTTCTCTTTGTTCAGTGAATAAACAAACCTTAAGTCAAGTCCCCACAGATGTCAGTCCAGCACTTTTTACCAGAACTGGCATCTTAAGCAATACAGATGATGTTGGGTCAATAAAGTCTGTGCTAAGAATAGCTGTACAAACATCGCTTTGGGCTTTCTATAACATTTACCTGTGAGCTTCTCACATCCTACCTACAGAGGTTACTCAAACAGGCACGTTGTTTAGTACAATCACTTTTTTGTCTAGCCATGAAAGCAAAATCCGAATTCAAGTAGGACTTCAGATGCATCAGAAAAATGTGTCAGGTGAACTTTGACTTTGAAACTCTTCTGGCTGGCAAAAAACCATCATGTAGTTTGATGGGGTTTTGTTTTCCACTCTGAACTTTTACTGCATAAACAGGTATCTCAGTTTAGTTTCTAGCACAGAGGTACTAGTGCTGGCAGATTGAATGGCACTGAGATTTGGAAAGCCACCTATGACAAAAAAAAAAAAAAACAACCAGATTTCAATAGTTTTCACCCACAGGCTAATGGTTTCACAGAGAAGTTTCTGGGTTGTTCAATGCAGTCAGCTTGGGACTGCTTGGAACATATGGTTCTTTCATCACCCCCATGAAGTGGATGAGGAGGAGTCTCCAGTTCATAACATCCCTTGAGTCAAAACTAGCCCAGAAGGTCACCCAAAGGAAAGGTCAGAGATTTAGGCAGGCCTGTCTCTTACCTCCACATGAGGGTTTTCAGAGAAGGTGGAAGTCACACCAACATGGGCCAGAGCATGGGGGAGATGCAGGTGTTGCTACTTCTTGGGTGCATCCATGCTCACCAGGCAAAATGGGTTCTAATTTTCAGGTTTTTCAGCTGTATACCTTTAAATGTTGGACAAATAAATCCATACTTCCTTGAAGATCTCTGCCTAAGCAACCTTCATGTCCTTCCCTGTTGTTGGAAATGGGACCGGACAGTGCCATGCTCACTTCTTCATGGTGAACTTGCAGACACTTCCACATTTAATTCTCAGTTCATAGGAAAGGACTTGGAAAGGAGAGAGGGCCTGGGGTTGCTAACCCTGGTTATGACTGTCAGACTGGTCTGCATTTAGTCTGGTGAGAAAGCAAAATGAAAATGCTTGGCAGGGCACCCATGGTCACAGGAAAATCCAAGACTGAAGGAAAGCAGCTTTTCTGTGAGATATGCGAGTGCTTTTTTTTCCATTGGAAAAAATACCTGAATGATGGAGCCTTGTCCAAGTCCATTTAAAACCCAGAGATCAGCTGCTAACCTGGGTCTGCTGGGGACACCATGGCTCAGAGAGTTCATCTCTGGAAAAAGGTGGAATGATGCATAATACCCATCAGGCATAAATTCAGGATTTGATCACAGATATGAAGGGGCTAGAGCTGGACAAGCCTAGCACCCATATACTTTCATAGGCTTGAGCAAGTGCAGCTTCTGAGAATGAAAACTTTGAAACTCTGGGAGCTTCGAAATGCCTGCACAGAAGAATTCACAGTGACCTCTTCAGATCCACACAAGCTTGACCTGAGTCAAGTCTGGCACAGCAGCATGCCATATTAATTCACCGCCTTCTCAGCCTGTTCCTTCCTGTTCCCATTTGAGAAAGGCTTGTTGATCTCAATCCACCTACCTTGGATGTCTCAGCACGGATGGAAACTTCCACCACACACCCTGCAAGCCCAAACGAAACTGCTTGACATACTGAGATTAGCTGTGAGACTGCTTTTGTCAACTAAATGGCAAACCCCTTCCTGCCTAGCTGAAGGATGGTACCTTACTTTCCCCAGGGAAGGTTTCTTTCTTTTATAAGCACTGAATGGCTCTTAATGATCCTTCAAAGATCTGCCCAACAGGAGAGAAAATAAAAGGACGTGAAGGAACCAGTTAGCCAAGAGACTGAGAAAAACTTACTGTACCATAGCATGAGAGGGTTCAAAGAGGGAGACTAATGCAGCTCCTGTCATTGAGTATTCAAGAACAGGAACTGGATTATTGTCACGTTAGACCAAATTTTTTCCTGAAAACTCTCTTGACTGAAGGTTTTCTATTGCCAGCTCAGATGGAGCTGTTGTAGGGAGTACTGGAGTTCATCTCTACCATGGTCACGCCTAGAAGAGCTGGGCATAAGCTCCATGAGCATAAAAGATTTCTGCTCTTGCCAGCAAATGTCCAGTAAGGGAGTTAGCCATGAAGCCTAAGGTAGCTGATGTCCCTCTTCAAGGAGCCTTTCTTAACTGATTATAGAGGGACTTTGGAGAAACCGGCTTTCTTATCCTACCTGTAGTGTCCATGCTGTCATGATTTCAGTGATTCAAGCACTCGTCTGCTGCTGGAGTGATGTCTTCCCCCTTGCTGCACAGACAGCAAATCATTATCTGATCAGAGTCACTATGCCACAACTCATCAAGACTGGAAATGGCAACCTAGATACGAAAAAGTTTTTTGCTCGTGGCCAGCACCGCTACTTTAAGTTCTGGTGTGTGCCCAAAGGCACCGGTGAGCAGGGCAGGCTGGAGCAGAGAGGTTCAGTGAAAGAGCTGCAGTTTCTCTGTGATGGCCTTTTCCTCTGAAAAGAGTTAATTCCCTACCATGTCATTCTTCACATGGTTATCTATTTCCCACAAATATTTGAAGAAAGCACGTAAAGAAAAGCTTGTCTAGGTAAAATGTTATGGATCTATTTGTGCAGGGCACCTTCTCACAGCTATCCCAAAAACTTTGGAGGGAGGGGTGAGTGATGTGGGTATCATGCTTGCCTGGGAAGAAAAACAATAGCACTCTCACATTCTCACAGTGCAAGCATTTGAAAGTCATGAATCAGCACACTTAGAGACTGTCCATGTTGAGACTGTCCATGTTGATGTGTTTGCAGGACCCATTTAGCAAGAATTTCAAAACAGAGGGGAAAAAAGCATTTAATTTTTTGGTGTTTCCCAAATGTGAAAGGAAACTAAATCATGCCAATAAATGGATCTTTGAAATTATCTTGGGCTGCTCTAAGTCCGTTCAGCTTTCTGACCTTATCATGCCAGGGGGTTAGGAAATTGCCCATGAATTTTCCATTTTGGAGATAACTTAAAAGAGATGGATTTGGCAGAAAGAGCTGAACACAGTCATCCTGAAAGTGAAGTCCAGTGAAGTTGTGTTTGCTAGGAGCCCCCAAATTTTGGGTCCCTCTGAAAGTGTGCCTTCTCACCCCCAGCTTTGGCCCTCGACACTGAACAAGGGCAGCAGCACCTGCACCTCATCGCTGTCAGAGCAATCCCCAAACACACCTCTCTGGAGAGCAAGAAAGGAGGGAAGCCCCACGGCGCCAAGGAGCAGCCGTGCCAGGGACTCGCACCTGGGGAGCAAAGCCCCTGCTTGGAAATAGCTGGTGGGAAGCTCCCTCCACCCACTCACACCTCTTCAGGTTATCTTCTCACAGATTTTTCTTTGCCTTGGTACCGGTGCTGGTGATTGATCACATCCCATGTCTCACATGTTGGCCCTTTGTTTAATTTTATCTGTTTTAGCAGGCTGAAAAACAATCAAATGTAGCCCTGTATTATAGAGGAAAATGTTTATAACCGCTAGAAATGGAACATTATATGAATATAAGTAGTGGCTTAGCATGAATGAGTGACTATAACAGGCATCTTACATCATCCTTTAGTTAAGCTAAGTGGAATTTAGGTGATGGACAAATACTGGAGGTGAGAGACAGAGATGAGTCATGACTTTCTGTGAGAAAAAGGTCAAAAGAGCCAGCTTGCTGGCAAGTACCAACAGACATACTCTTCACCTTATTTAGACCTAGATAGGATGGTAGGAACATACTTAGTTCATCTGGAGTCCAATACTGTGTATTATAGATTAAGATCATAAAAAAGGGGTCTCACATTGAGGCTGAGTTCCTCTGACCTGTGTCCCTGCAGAGGTTCTCATCTGCAGCAACTGAGCCCTTCCTAAAACCTAATCTCTGAGTTTAACTGAGGTAAGACTTTCTTCCTTAGTGAGGACTCCCTTCTACGTCTCTGAATTAATCCTTGCTTTTGATTTTTTTTACGTTTCTTTCTTATTTTCCTTATACAGCCACATAGTCTCCATTTGCATCAATTCCCAACAGACCAGCACATGAACTTGCTGTCTCACGTCTGCAGCACGTTGCCCTTTGCTCCTCAGCGTGCTCTGTGGTGCGACTGTTAGCTAATCTTCTACTCACCTCTTTCCACGAAAGCCAATTCTCTTTCGGGCGGCTTACATGAACTTTTGTGGGTTTCCAGCTAACGTCTGGGGGTTAACACATCTCTCCTCTGCATGCCAACTTCCTTGAGGCAGGAGACAGTCTTTAAATGCTGGAGTCTGAGATGAGCACACAGCTGCGTGTTTCTATTCATACAGACATGGCTGTCTGTCAAATACAGATAATTGGAAATTTATCCATACATTTGCATGAGGAATCAGAGGAACTGTCTACAGAAACAGAGACCCTGCATTTCAGGGGCTAGCTTGAATCCCTTCTTCCTTTAAAATGTCAGCCTCCGGTAGCTTCCCAGAGGGTGACTCTATGCCCAGAGCAGTTATGGCTGCAGATTCGAGCTAAAAGTTAATTATGAATAATAAAGAGAATGGACGAAAGAACTCTGTGCTCTGTTCTTTTGGCATTAGGCAATTACTACCCAGCTCATTTCAGAGGTTTATGCTTTTTTCATTTAGCAGTACCTGGCTGATTTCTCCTTGTGTGGAACTAGAGAGCATCATATACCACCAGTATTTACCTTTTAGCTCAGGAGCCCTCTTTTAAACCTGGTGCTTTGTGGCTGCCTCTGGTACATATGTTTAATAAATATTTAAATTGTGGGAGAACTTTATACTCTGTGCACTTAATCTTTTAAAATCATGTTGTTGTCGGAATGCCCCTCCCATGAAGTGCTGGTGGCAAAGTGCCGTATCTTTTCTGAAAGCTTTTTTGACTCCCAGCTGTACTCTCTCTTGTTTTTTAGCTGGGCTTTCAAAATGACATACACAAACAACCAGCTGCTAGATATTTATGTGGAACATTAGCCTTGCAATTAAAGGGAGAGAAAAAGAAGATCTACTTTGGGGTCCTTCAGAGTTTCATTACTGCCTGTTCTGCTCCATTACTGCATTTCTTTGAAAAGTGAACTGCATTAGGGGGCCCCAGCTGCAAGCAGGTCCCATTGATCACCAGCTGCCTAAGGAATTATCCATGCTAAGCTCAATGAGTAAAGTCACGCTGAAGGTTATGAGTGACTCCCCAGTCTTATCTACAGCTTCTTTCTTCTGGTCAAATGAGCATGGTGAAAAAAATGGTCCCAGGCTGGACCTCTACAGACATAGAGGCTACACTGTCATCGTTGTGCTGCTAGTGAGGTGCTGACCAATGTCCTAGGCAGGAGAAAGCTGCAGGGTTGGTGCCTCCTGCTTGGATCAGACCAATCCATATCCTCAGTCCTGCCATTTCAGCCTGCATCTCTTCTGGACAGGATTTAACCTGACAATTTAACCTGCAGTGTGTGCTTGCAGCCCAGAAAGCCAACCGTGGCCTGAGCTGCATCAAAAGAAGTGTGACCAGCAGGTCGAGGGAGGTGACCCTGCCCCTCTACTCGGCTCTTGTGAGATCCCCACCTGGAGTACTGCGTCCAGCTCTGGGGGCCCCAGTACAGGAGAGACATGGAGCTGTTGGAGAGAGTCCAGAGGAGGGCCACGAAGCTGATCAGAGGGCTGGAGCACCTCTCCTATGAGGACAGGCTGAGAGAGTTGGGATTGTTCAGCCTGGAGAAAAGAAGGCTCTGGGGAGACCTATTGCCTTGAAGGGGCCTACAGGAAAGATGGTGAGGGACTGTTTATCAGGGAGGGTAGTAACAAGACAAGGGGTAATGGGTTCAAGCTGAAGGAGGGTCGATTTAGATTAGATGTCAGAAAGAAATTCTTTACTGTTAGAGTGGTGAGGCACTGGAACAGGTTGCCCAGAGAGGTTGTGGAGGCCCCCTCCCTGGAAGTGTTTAAGGCCAGGTTGGATGGGGCTTTGGGCAATGTGGTCAGGTGGAGGGTGTCCCTGCTCGTAGCAGGGTGGTTGGAACTAGATGATCTTTGAGGTCCCTTCCAACCCAAACCATTCTACGATTCTATGAAATTTCAGCCCATGCTGTTGGAAGCAATTTTAAAGCATTTATCACTCAACCCTAACCAAGTTATTGTAGTCCCAGCAAGCAGAGGTAGAAGAAATGAACTTTGAGGAACTATGACTAGCAATGAACCGCAAATGACAGAAAATCCTAAAATCTGAACCATATGCCAAGCAACAAGGGAAGGCTTTAAAAAAAAAAAAGATCGTAAGGATTAGGATTTTTTCAAGAATCTCATGGTAACCGTATTTGCTGTGATGCTGTAACAATGGCTGAGGGATCAGGAGTGAACACATCTCCCAACAGTGATGTATATTCCAATTTCAGAGAGAGTTTCTGGGGGAGGGAGTGCCACTGCCTTGCTCGTTACACTATCTCCAGTTGGTGGGGAACCAGAGAGAGGGAGGAAAGGGATCACCAGGTCAGCAGAAGAGGTCAGCCTGGTGGTATGCATCTGGCATGCAGAAGGGATTCTTCTGTGGCCCACCCAAAGGATGGCTCAATAAGGGTAGCCTTGTGGCTGGCAGGAGTTCATGGCACCCAGTAAGAGTCGGAAATGCAAATGGTGTATCTCCTTAGGACCAGAGACTTGAGGGTATGTTTCTGTTCACTGTGATCCATGCAGAACGGGAGACAACGTGAACCTCAGCATGCAGGAAGGAAATTTCCTTGTAACCTTCCAAAGCATTTCACTGCCAAAAACTCACAATGCTCCCATGGTAATTTTATTACTTCCATTTCACATGTAACACACACACACAATAAGTTTCATGGTTTCTAGTTCTAGGTCTATATCTGGGTATTCGTCTGATCTCCAGGCTCGATACTTACCCTGATCAATAGCAGTTCATCTCTCTGCAAAACAGCAGTAAGAAAGAGCTGCCCTGTAAGAGAACTGTGAATATTCCCTTCACTGCATTTAAAGCAGTTCTCGATCAGTTTTGAACAAAGAATCATATATGAAAATAATTTGATCATTATGAGTTTATACTTTGTAAAGAGAGATCTCACATGGCAAATCAGCGCAGTCAGGAATCTCCACACCCGCACTCGAGATCTCACACCCTTTGATGGGCTGCTCTCTGCCTAGACCGAGAAATAGGTGGTGTTTGGCCTCCAAGAGCTTTGCCATCTGACAGGATTTAATTAAAATCTGCTTCTACACCTCAGTGTGGCTGTCCTTACCCCTCCGGCCATCAGCCCAGGCCACAGTGCTGGTGGGAGACATCGCTGCGCAGGGCTGTGCTGGGGCCAGGTCTTTGGCTTCCCCTTCTCCCATGGTCTGGGGCCCAGACATCTCCCAAAGTGTCTGACAACTGCTGAGGAGGTTCCTTGCTTGCAGCAAGGCTGGCAGCTCTAGTTGGGCTGCCTCGGAGCTGTAGATGGACAAACAGTGTTGACAGCACAGCAACAGAAAACACTGCCTCATGAAAAGATGTACCTTGTGGGAATATTTCATGTCAGTTTTAAGAAAAATGTTGACCGTGAAGGTTTCATAAGCAACATTCTGATTTCATTTTGGTTTGAGTTTTGTGAACTACTTTGCTGTCTTTTCAAAAAGTTTTAGCTATTAATTGATTGTGTGCACATATAACAACACATATGAAAGTTTATTAAGAATGACATGTTACGTTTTTATCTAAACTATGACATGTGTTTACATTATGGAAAGAAAGTATTATAAAATTTTAAAATGTAACTGTTAATTAAAGGTATTTCTGTGGTTAGAAAATGGAACAGCTGGGCTTTGCCTTTCCACAATAAATTTTGAAAATACATTTTGCTTCAACCCAGAAGTCCGGATCTCCAGCTATAGAGCTTCCTCTGTTCCAGGCAGCTCTGCGTTAAACTCTTTGTCATCAACAGGTGGGGCTTTCAAAAGTGATCTGTGATTGTGAGGGTGGGACAAACACAAATCAGGCATCCAAATTCCCACAGGTTTTACTTCTACCTACCTGAGATACCTTCTTGGCTACAAAACCTTTAGTAGCACGTTGTGATGCTTCCACATCCCCAGCCCACTAGTCATTTAGCTGGGGCAGGGAGAGTGCACACCCTCCAGATGAGACTTCGGTGAAAAGCTGAAAGATTTTTTAGCAAGTGAGTTTCAGGACTGAAATTGTTCTGTTTGGATTCCCTTCACTTTCTTTCAGAGTCATTATCTCCAATTTGTGTGTGGAAGGCAAAGCTTCTAATTATACACTGCAACGAGTGCATTTTTTATAAATAGCACCAATTGTTCTGCTGGGACATTCTCATCTGAATCAGCTCCTATTCAGCTTGCAGTCTCTGTCTTCCATGTGCAAGGAAAATATTTTTTACTAACGAAACCTAAGTGGATCACATGTGACACAAAGGCTGAGGCACTAGAACGGAATTTGGGAAATCTGATTTCTGCTGCCAGCTGACAATGGTTTCACCTGCTGTGTCACCCTGAAGTCACTTCACTTCCCCGTAATTCTGCCCCTTTGCCATTCTTCATCATTCTTGTCATCCTGGTACAAAGCCCTCTGCCTTAGGGTTGTTGCGACCATGACCAGTCTCACTGCACACAGAAGTATTACTGTAATACAAAAATTAACAATTTCAGAGCACTTTTTGGTGCACTCCCCAGCTGTGTCATCCCACAGCAGATGTTCACATCAGGGTTGGTAAGCATCAGCCCTAAAAGATTTGAGTTGTGGGGTGCTTTGCTTCTCACCCTGCAGGAGAGAACATTTTGTGTGACCCCTTGCCAGTTCTGGCTGATGAGAGAGGGATGCTGCTGGGCTGGCAGGGAGCCCTGATAGTGTGCGAGAGAGATGGTGACTTTCAAGTAGAGGGGTAGAAGGATATGAAAAAGAGGATCTAATCAGGACTAATTATGGGAGATAATTCAAGACAAGATGTCAGAGGTATTCATATTTGTAGTTTGTATTAGCATCTTCCCTGCCTACAACCTTCTTCTGATTTCACTAGCTGCATCCTCAGCTGTCAGCTTTCTGCAGAAAAACCTTGTGGCTCCACACAGGGAAGAGGGGCTCTGGACACCCACCCGACTACACACAGGTCGTTAGCAGAGGGCTTCTTGTACTCCCACATGGACAACTCTTAGCCACTGCCTGTAGGCAAAGACCTCGGCTGTGTCCTGCTACTACGTGGAGCTGTGAAGAGAAAAGTACTTCTCAGCTCTGGTCGAAGGGAACACAGACACCTGGTTTCACAGCAGGGACAGTTTTCATCCTGGCAGAGGGCCTCGCCTCTCCTCGCCTCTCCTCTCCCTCTCCTCTCCTCTCCTCTCCTCTCCTCTCCTCTCCTCTCCTCTCCTCTCCTCTCCTCTCCTCTCCTCTCCTCTCCTCTCCTCTCCTCTCCTCTCCTCTCCTCCCTCAGTGTATACCACTGCTTTGGGTTTTTTCTCTGAAGATTATGGATGAGGCTCAAATGCCAACACAGAGAGAAGCCCTGGCTATGCTGCAGTAAATGTTAGCTACTCTCTCCCCATTGCCCCCAGAGCCTCACACCAGCCGTGGGGGCCAGACACCGCTGCCGGGGTGGGAGCCCCTCTGCAGAGGCTGAGCCATCTTCTACTGAGAGGCTATCACAGCCTCTGGTCAGCCTCTGCGTCCCGGCCGGGCGCTCAGCAGCACCCATCCCAACAGCTCAGCCATCTGCACAGGTGGGACCTGCCCATAAACAGCCATGGCAAGAGCTGCCCCCCGAGGGCAGGGGAAATCGCCCGACCTGGGGCTGAGCCCGTCTTATTGTGGTGGGTCCCCGGAGCAGCTCTGCAGAGCCCCGACTCTGCTTGAAATCCAAATCATCCCTGATTGCAGCCCAGTGTCAGAGGCTGTGTTTGTGTGGCAGTGAATTTGTCACGGAGATGAAATCTCAAGCGCGCTTGGGGCGAGTGATTCACAGGCTGCTCAGTTTATGAACACAGCTCAGCCAGGAGCGTGTGTTTAATTGCTCGATGTACTGTAACACCCATCGCTTCCTGCATTATCCACTTGCCCCAGCACTAGATCTGCCACCTTCTCAAAACAGTCATTTCATGAAGTGAATTGCCTTTCCATGATTATCTTTTTATGCAATTAATATTTTCTCAGCAAATCACAGATCACCCTGCCTCCTCAATATCTAAAGCAATTAATGAGTCCCAGCTGACAGCCATGGCTGAATGAGTCACTCTGCTGGAGAAAAAGATATCACTGTTGTATATTCTCCCCTCGTGCTGTCATTTGCCAGTTGATATTTTGGATTGAGGGTACTTGTCTGTCATTCCCATCATGGAGCTGGACCAGTCCTCCGAACCTGCCAGGTCAGGAGGCTGCATGTTCAGAGGACTCGGTCCCCTCTCCTCATTCGTCCTGCCCATCACCTCTGCCCCGGCTGTGGCTGGTGAGAAAACAACGCTGCAGACTCACTCCTGGACATGCAATAGGTGGGGAAGGCACCTGCTGTAAAATCACAGCCCACTTGACTTCTCTAATAGGATATATGAAGTTGAGAGAGCTACTTAGTGCTCCATACTTTGTGAAACGAAAGCACTTTTACAGCCTTCTTCAAAGAAAACAAACTTCCTGGGGCAAATTCTGGGTAATTTTTTAAACATATATACATCAGCCCTATATGCTTTTCAGCATGTACTTCACAGGCATGTTTCAGTACATTCCTCCATCCCATTCCTCTTACAGCCTGCCACAGTTAGCTTTGCTGACCGAGGTCAAAAAAGCTTTTTTGAGCTATCTGCAATGATGCGTTGGTATCTTCCCTATCAGGCAGAGTTAATGTGGAAACTTTTTTCAGTGTACAAACAGTTGAAGTGCCTTCCTGCACTGAGCCTTTAAAGAAGAAAAAAACCAAACCACTGAATTTCTTTTGTTGCCGTTTACCCGTCTGATTCTGCGTGAAGTTGCTTTGAGTCCCCTTTCATCTCCACTGACTAAAGAGACAGCTTTGTCATCAGCATGTTGTTTGGTCTTTCTGTTCACTTAATGTCTTTCCAAACAGCAAGAAATGTTATTTGTAGGGGGGCACCTGAAGGAAATGAAGGCTCCTGGCTTAGCTCAGGAAAGCAGTTGTGTATATATCTCAAGAGAGCTGGAAACCTTTGTACATCTGCAAGAAGCAGACAAGCAAAGCATTTAAACCAGCATCACCAGCAAAGAGGACAGACAGCCTGATATGTTATGGTTGCTAATGGGTGGGGTGAACAGAAGTGTTAGCAGCCCTGGAGGTAGGGGATGGGATTGGGAATGTGAAATGACACAAAACAGGGCTGAGGCAGGGAGCAGGAGCAGGGGCAGGACAGGAGAGGAGAGGAGACTAAGCGTGGCTGGAGTTTGGGGAGAAGCATCACACAGGCTTTAGTAAAGCCTGAGAAGGAAATCCAGCTAGAAGAGGCATGAGTTCTTGGATGGCAATTTAGCAGGCAAGCAGAGGAAAATCGAGAACTAGAAAAAAATTAACAATGGGAAAAAACCAAAAATCCAAGTTCTGATGGTTTAAATTCCCTTCCTGACTGGTTTTTTATAATTTTTCTCCTAAGATTGTAGTGTCACCTCTCCAAAGTAAAAATGGAAGAAACGCACATAAGAAAGAGGTGGCAGCGAGCAAGGGGCCCTCAAAATCTACTGAATCACACCATTGACATGTTGAAACTTTGGTTTCAGTCATGAGAATGCTCGAGGTCTACCAGATTGTGTGGCACTCAGTCTGAAGCTGTTAGTCATCATCTTAGGCAATAAGCAAAGAAATCCCTCTGGATAGTTTGTAGATTGTTTTTGTAGATGGGCATAGTGGTGAGTCCATCTTTATAATGGTTTCCTCCACTCAGGAAGGTCTCCTACAGACCATCTCCCTGCCCCATACAAAGCAGGGCTCAGGAGGCCTTGTGATGCCTTTTCCTGGATGCCTTTATTGCTGCCTGTTGAACCAAAGATGTGTAAGAAAGACACAGACCATGCATTAGCTCCCTTCTTTCCCCAGCATTGGGCAAGATCCAGCAGAACAATACAGACTTCTGCTTTCCACGTGGCCCTTCCAGTTAATGTTGCTTTTGGGAGGGGAGAAAATCAACCCACCATTATTATTTATTAACATCTACTTCATGCCAGTTCTGAATTTCTGACCTACATTATGCTTGAGCAAAACTCTCATTGAAGGAGAATTTTGCCTAGAGAAAGGACTTGAAGTTTAGGTCTATTAATTATTAATTGCTCTATTTATTTATTCAAAAGCCCTGGTGAAATGGGAATATTAGCTGTTTTCCTTCCTCATGAACTCATTCTCTTGCCTGGTCTCATCTGGCTTTGCACATGTTCTTCCCCAAAGAAACAAGTCAAAAAGTGTGTGTGTGTTTGTGGAGGGAGAGGGTCAGATTTTTTGCCAGGCAGGTCAGGGTACAGTCACATTTATTCTTCTCACATGCTGCTTTGTAGAATAACAAGCTGGCAGATAGAATGAAATATTAGCTTCATTTCCTGCAGATCTAAATTTAAGCAAAAAAGCCAAGGATGGAAGAGACTGAATTTAGAACAACAAACACCAAAGCTACAGATACTCTGCCAGTCAAAGAAAATCTTTCACTGTAGTGATTTATTAATTTGGAAGATGCTGTAGAAGACCCTTTTCCATCATGACTGTTTACCTGTAAGCCCATTTGGTTGTTCAAAGTTTGGAGGATGTATCTGTGTCAATCAGTGACACTCTTATGTTTTCCCAGCATATTCTGCCTCCACTGTGGTTTTAGTTTCTTGATAATCCAAAAGAGCAGGAGTCCATAAACTTGTCTTTTGTGCTTTCCTTCACATCATCTGCAGCAGGCTGGTGTGTCTTACACCCAAGCCAAGGAGGCAAGGGTGGTGGGGAAAAACAACCCTGGTTCGTGCTGCAGAAAACAGCCACAGAGAAAGAGCCTCCCAGCTCGGGTGGGACTGGGAGCAAACGCTGGGCAGACATCTCTGTGAGCCCAACGCTCCTGCAGAAAGACCCCCCGCTGTGCCGCTTGAATGCTGAAGAGAAGAGATGGCTGCTTCTGAGCCAAGGCTTCGGGGACTACTCTGAACACGCTTCACAAAATAAACCAAAATGACCTCGTAGAAACAAAATCCTCTGGGTGCTTTCAGGAAAGAGAGGCAAAACCACCACCTTGATAGAGCTGTAGTCGGACCTGCCGGGCACTCAGCTGTGATGGCTGCACTGGTGTAGAGTTGTAGAGATGGAACATACTGACATTCGTTAATTTAGACCCTTGACATTTGCACACATTTCCTAGGACACAAGAAAGTTGTATTCTTATATTGCTTAGTATCAGCTACAAACCCAAGAAGAGTGAAGAAACTTTCTTGTGTTTCTGCTTGAGTGTAGCTTGATTTATTTTTGAGGCAGACACCCCAGCTGCAGGCTGCTGGCCTTCTGACACTTGTGAGCTTGCAGGCATCAATGTCAATAATACTCATCTCTCTCCTTCAAATGGCTCCTGAAACATCATCCAGCATTTCAACCTAGCATCACATATGCTCCTTTATTTTGTGTTCAGGTGTGGTGGGTTGACCCTGGCTGAGGGCCAGGTGCCCACCAGAGCCGCTCTATCACTCCCCTCCTTCATTAGACAGGGGAGAAAAGGTATAACGAAAAGCTTGTGGGTCGAGATAAGGACAGGGAGAGATCATTCTCTAATTATCATCACGAGCAAAACAGACCAAACTTAGAGAGGGAATTCATCTAATTTATTACTAATCAAAACAGAGTAGAGGAATGAGAAATAAAACCAAATCTTAAAACACCTCCCCCCACCCCTCCCATCTTCCTGGGTTCAACTTCACTCCCGGCTTCAACCTCTGCCCCCCTCAGCGGCACAGGGGGACGGGGAGTGGGGGTTACGGTCAGTTCATCACGTGGTGTTTCTGCCGCTTCTTCATCCTCAGGGGGAGGACTCCTCTCATTGTTCCCCTGCTCCAGCGTGGGGTCCCTCTCACGGGAGACAGTCCTTCACGAACTTCTCCAACGTGAGTCTCCTCCACAGGGTGCAGACCTTCAGGAGCAGACTGCTCCAGCGTGGGTCCCCCACAGGGTCACAAGTCCTGTCAGCAAACCTGCTCTGGCGTGGGCTCCTCTCTCCATGGGGCCACAGGTCCTGCCAGGAGCTTGCTCCAGCGTGGGCTTCCCACGGGGTCACAGCCTCCTTCAGGTGCCTCCACCTGCTCCAGCATGGGGTCCTCCACAGGCTGCAGGTGGAATCGCTACACCCCCTCATCCTTCCTCCATGGGCTGCAGGGGGACAGCCTGCTTCACCATGGTCTTCACCACAGGCTGCAGGGGCACCTCTGCTCTGGTGCCTGGAGCACCTTCTGCCCCTCCTTCTGCACTGACCTTGGTGTCTGCAGAGTTTCTTACATCTCAGTCCTCTCTCCAGCTGCAAAAGCTCTCCCTAACTGTTTTTTCCCTTCTTAAATATGTTATCACAGAGGTGCTGATTGGCTTGGCCTTGGCCAGTGGCGGGTCCATCTTGGAGCCGGCTGGCATTGGCTGTATCAGACACAGGGGAAGCTTCTAGCAGCTTCTTACAGAAGCCACCCCTGTAGCCCCCACCCCCCCCCCCCCCCCCCCCCCCCCCGCTACCAAAACCTTGCCATGCAAAACCAACACATCAGGGCACAGACTTTTATTTGAGTGTACTATATTTCACCTCCTGTGAAGGTCTAGATATTGCTGCTGCATAAATACTGCCCCAGGGGCTCTCCCTAAGCAGCTCCTGGGATAAAGTTATTTCCTTCCTCACGAGGATTCCCACACTGAGGAAATAAACATGAGGTTTCTATCCAGAGACCTTTGCTTTTCTTTTTGGGTGTTCTGGCAGCTCAGACAAAAGGGATAAGAAAGTGGTCCTCTCCTCACTGTGCTGCTGACAGCCTGAACTTCTCTTTCTTCTCCTTGCCACATCCTGCAATGTTCATTGACCCCCAAACCCCACCAACTGCTCCATCAATAAGCTGTTTGCTGCCTATGGCTCAATGTGTCACCACATTGTTAGGAAAAAAAGGTGGCCACACATCCCTTTAGCAGGCCACTTGTTTCAGTGTTTTAATTGTACACAGAGATTCCCTGATTAGGTTTAGGGATTGTATCCATCACCCAGTGGATAAAGACATAAGTGCAGGTAATGACAGTGTAAGGCGCTGCGGACAAGGCAATAGATAGGAACTCTATTCTCGGAAAGCAATGCAAGGGAATAATCTTTTGGGGCTAGATCACAGGTACAAATATTTGCCTCTTTGGAAGTAGTTACGGCAAATGATGTGGTGGGAGCAGGTCTAGGAGAAATTGCAGCAAAATGCCTCCAGGAGAAGCGTGTTTTGGAGGGCTGGCAGCCTGCACACCACCCACCTGGGCAGGACCAGAAGCACTGTGTGTGGTGGTGGCAGGCCTTCTCCAAGGTGGGAAACATGAAGCAACAGAAATCTTCTCTTCTCGTGGGATTTCTAGTCTTGTTTTGCAGATGTATCAGTTTGAGCCAATTTGGGGAGATCCAGAGAAGTTTCAGAAGCGGATCTCAGCTTGTTTGGTGTCTAGGCATGGACCTGGGTCCCCTCCTAAGCTCCAGGCTTCCTGCCCCAAGCCAGCAAGGCTGCTGTGCCTGAGTGTCTCAGCTCCTGCGAGCTTGCTGAGATACAGCGGGGGACTGTGGAAAGACCAGCTACCAGCCAGCCAGCATCCCAGCAGCTCGGGCATCACCTCTGCAGGGTCTTCTCAGGAAGGACTCAGTGTCTCATAAATCTTCACCCATCACATTGGCCCCACTGCTCTGCAGTGATGGAGGTAAAAATAATCAGTGCTGACACAGGCTGGAGACAGAAATGCAAAGAGAAAAAGAGGCTTGGTAAAGGTTTCCTTACAGTCTTCAAGGAAATCTGACTTCTTCCAGGCCTGAGTGGTGCACCTTCTCCCTGCTTGTCTTGGCAGCCTCCCCACCTCTGCTCATGCAACAGGCTCCCTGCCTCTCCACTGAACCTCCTTTCCCTCCCACCCACCTCCTCCCACCCCTGCACAGCCGCACCTTCTCTCACTTCTGCAAACTCAGTCTCTCTCTTGGTCAGTGCAATTTCTCCCTCTACCCAGAGATCCCCATCGGACCCAGAATGCAATCACCAGCACGAGGGAGCAGGCACTCGCCCAGCCACAGAGCACGCAGGCTGTAATAAACTGCAAACAGATAAATACAAAAGGTATCATCCATCAGAGCAGACAAGCCCCTAATGTCTGATGCAGGTCTGTGCTTCTATGCTTTAACCCCAAGGCAGATGCTTAAAACATGTGAATGTTGGATACGGGAGTTCCCGTTCAGACCTATTCTCGTTTCTGAGAATAACAGCACTCTGCATAAGTGTTTGGCTGAGCAATTTCTAGCCCATCATTTCTTTTCTGATTGTTTTGCTTCCATACATCACTGTTTGTGGCTGTGGATGTGTAACTGGTCAGTAGGCGTTATTGTATGTTTGAAATGTTTAAACTGGAGAATAATGACTAGCAGAAGGTGATTATTTAATCTCATAACTCTGGTATCAACTTCCAGGCAAGTAATAACTCGTGCTAGATATAGTGGATCTCCAAGAGTTTCTAAATATTTTCACCACATAATGCTCAAAGATAGAATTGCTTGGGCTTTAGGGGTTTTGGTGGGGTTTTTTTCAGGTTTTTTTCTCAAGAGTCCACATTTCACTCAGTAGGTTTCAGGTAGAGAGCAGAGGTTTGGAGTTTTCCTTACCATGGCTGCTGCACGGGGCTGGTTGCACAGACTAAATCTAGAAAATTTCCAGATGAAAGTAAATCCTTTCACAGGACTTTTAAGAGAAATTTATGAGCTGTTTTCTGTGTGCGTGCATGCATGCATGTGTGTGTGTGTGAACATGCAGGAAAGAGGCCAGCGGGCCATAGGAGCCATGGCCTGTGTATGCATGCAGTGGCCCATGTGCAGTATAACCATGTAGGAAAGCAGACGTGATGGGGGCAGGGGAGCTGAGTTCGCTACACCTCAAACGTCATTTTTCAGCAGGCAAGGGTTTTCAGGACTCGGTGTAGGCTATAGGGATGGGGGAGCCAGGGAGAGGGAACTTCAGCAGCCCATGGGGAGCTGGGGGAAGAAGCCTGCGGAGCAGAATGGGATTTCCATATGGCATTAGCTCCCAGCTCTGCTTCAACAGCTTTGCCTCTAAGGAGAGACCACAGAGTTTCCCATAGCAACATTTTTTAATAACAGGCAAAAAGAGCATCAGCTGCCCCTGAAGATGCCAAAAGAAGGTCAAGCTGCAGGAAGAGTCTTCACGGTTCACCCACCTCGCCTGTAACTTACTTCTGCTCTCCCAAGAACCCGTGACCCAGCTCTGTCTCTTGTCCTGGTTCCCATCTCATCCCCTTACACTGCAGTCTGTCAGTGCCACTGTGGGGGGGAGTGAGCCTGGCTCCCCCAAGGGAGGAGAGCCTCTCGCAGCGCTCTTCTGCAGCCCCAGCAGGTGAGGAGGAGCAGTCCTGCAGCACGAGCATTGCTGCACACACCTCCTCTAGCAGTGGGTGCCTGAGGAGGATGTGGAGGAGCTGTGCACCTTCCCCCACCGCAGGGTGCAAGCCTCAAAGCACCGAGCAGTGTGACACCTCCCTTCACAACCTCCTCCACTCCCTACACCTCTTGCACATCCCCTGTTTCTTCCACTGCAGATGCTCACTCTTCTTTCAGAGGGAAACAAGGGCCGAGCTCCGTGCTGAGATGTCTGGCACTACCCTTCCAGCAAAGCGCTTGCATCAAGGGGTTTGCTCACCCTCTTTTCGGGGGTGCCGCCACTGGCTGCCTTTGCTGAGTTACTGCTGGGTGACCTTCAGGGATCATGAAAGAAGACACCAGGCTATCGATGCCCATGGGGCAAATGTGCTGTGCCCCTAGCCTGTTTCCTGCAGGCAACAGAGGCAGGCTGCTGGGTTACGGGCCAGAACAGCGTGTTAGATCTGGATGGTACCATGGGGAGAATTAGCAGAGTAATTGTAACTGCTCGGGGTGAAACAGAGCAAAATATAAACGTCTTTTTGTTCTTCCCTTCTCCTCACATATGTACTTTACATTTTTTAATAAAGACTGACTTATTTTTTGTCTTCTATTTGTTTACTAAGTCTAAAACTCTACAGAAAAAAAAAAGTGTCATCCAGACAAGACTACCAAGTGCTGCCAGCTTTATTTATAGCCCCACCACCCTTTGCTGAGATGTTGCTTTGGAACAGTGCCAACCCTGAAAAAGCTGTTACCTTGCCCAGCAGTTATGAAGGCGAGCTTTATTGTGTCTGCCCAGAGGTGCTGGCACTTGCAGGGGGAGGACAACTGGCGTTCCTGAAGAGGGATGCTTTCCCCAGCCCCCCATCTGTCACCCCCCCACACGTGCCCTCAGCCTTTTCCCCAGGGAGACATAGTGCAGACACCAAAGGTGCTGGAGTGGATGCAAGAGCACAATGAGGAGAGGGAGCATGGAGCAGAGAGTCGTTAAATACAAAGAAGCGTCTTGTGGTGGCTAGTAAGTGCTGCTAGATGAATATATAATCACAGGCTTGCCAGGGTTTGATTTATTTTGGCTGTCTGCCTGATGCTAAAAACATATACATCTGCTTCTGAAATGACCACATGGTAAAACGCCACTGCCCTCACCCACCATCATATGGGAAAACTGATTAACATCAAAGAAGAAACTCAAGTCAGGACAGAGATTTCGTCTCGCAGACTCACTCCCCTCAGATCTGCAGTGGGAGGCGAGGGACCCAAGGGCACCGGCGAGCAGTCCCTAAGTGTACGCAAGGCTGATGAGATTGTTAGCGTGGGTGGGAGTGTATGTTCTTTCCAAAGTCCTGGCTGTCCTGGGGCCTCCTCTGCATTCAGCTCCTGACAGCAAGACCGTCAGGGGCTGCAGGGCTGCCTGGAACCCCTGAGGTTTAGAGGACTAACATCCATTATATTTTATGTGTTGGCTGGGAATGGGAAAACCTCCGTCTAGCTTCCCCAGAGGAAACCTACTGCATCAGCATACAGTCTGCCTTTGTCAGGGAGTGAAAATGAAACAGCTCTAGTAGGTCCCTTCTGGGCCATTTCCCTGAGAAAAGCTGGGGGGAGATTATCTCTTCCAGCTCATTTTTTCTGATGCTTTTTCAATCTTACTTGAAATTTGGCTTCCCACCTTATCCCTGTGATACTGTCTCACAACCACACATCCAGCGTCCATATGTTCCTTCCTAAATTTTCCCTCTAGTTCCCTGCTTTAGCGCTGTCATTTCCAGATGGAGGTTCCCCTTCAATTCAGCTCGATGCTCTCCCTCCTCCCCTGCTGTCCGTTGGCTGATGGATGCTGTAACCGGTGCTCAGCCATAGCTTACACAAACCTTGTAACTTGGCCTCTCTTCATCTCACCTCATATGTCCATCCCTGAAATGCTTTTGCAGCTGCTCTCTAGACTCAACCCCGGCTGCCAGGATCCTTCTGGCGCCACGTGTCTTGGTGTTGAAGGCAGCAGCCCTCCTTCTCCCTCCCCTCGCATCAGTGTGGCTTCTGCCCAGAGGATTCTACCCTTCCCAGGCTGGGAGCGAGGCAGTGGGACTGCTGGTGGCTGCCGGATTGATAGGACACATAACCGATAAACCTGGCGATTGAAGAGATAATGAGCAAAGGGGGTTAGCTGGGAAACAAATCCTTTGTGGACCAGAGGCTGCTCTGTTTGCTTGCGTGTGATCTGTTCAATACCATGAGATCCTGCAGATATCTAACTCCTTTGCCACCATCTGACGCTCACAGCACACACAGACAGTTGCTGCTTTGGGCAGAAGGAGCCCAGAGCCTCCCTGCAGCTTGAGGAAGGTGTGTGTTGCTCCCCGTGGGGCACTGCCTCTTAATTACCTCTGTTAAAATTACTTAAATGAACCCTGCGGCTTGTAGAGTCAAGAGGCTCCTCAGAATGCTGAGATGAAGGCGTGGTCAGGGAAATATTAAGATAGCAGCAAGGAGAGATGGCACGTTCCTGCCTGGAAGGGAGAGAAGAAAACAAAGAAACGGAGCTCCGGCAGGTGGCTGAGATGCGGAGGAGAGGCCACCAGCCGCGAGCACACACACACGTACCCTCGCAGACAGGGTCTGTCGCCCCTTCAAGGGCACAGCATCCTCCTCCCGTCAGCCCTGCGCAAGCGAGGCGGGAGGCGCTGACAGCCAGTCATACTTCTCCAACGCCGGCACCAGCACCACACTTTGCTGCCAGACGCTACTGGGTGCAGAACTGGTTGTGTCCCACTGGCAGAGCGGAGGGAGGCGGAATTGGCACCTTGATGAGTTGTCCCCATGCGCAGCGAGGCCGGGTGGGGGTGAGGACCACTGCCAGCAGCACTGCCTCACGGCGCGCTGCCGAACCGGGGAGTTTCGGTTTTTGGATGAATCAAGGCCTGAAAGTTTCAAAGCAGGCCAGGAATACAGTAGTTTTAATGGTAGCTGTGCGGATAAATCCCCTGGACTGCTTTGAATATTACAAGAAAGATCTGGAACAGTGAGTCATCAAAGGGCTCGTTATATTTCCCACAAGTATTAATTGTCCGCTGAGATTTCCAGATCAAGAAACCACATTTTGCTTCCTCTTCTCATGTCAGCCGCGTGCGAGATCTAACTCATGCTCTGCTCTGAACCTCTGTCGGGTATTGTTAGCCCGCCTCTGTGATGTGCTCCAGCTGCAGAGGATGAAATAGCGCCAGTGCATCTCTTACTTTCCCTCCGGGAGGCCGGGGTTTTGTTCTGGCAGCCTTCCCCTCGCTGGTGAGCAGTCCTGCTGAAGTCAGTCCCACCACCCGACTCTTGTGGCTCAGCCCAGCTCAGCAAATGACTCGGAGGCTGAAAACTGCTCAGGAGGGGGTAAAATGCATTGCTGTTACTGCTGCGGGCACTTTTATGACTTGCTTCCTGGTGGAGCCTCATCCCCCCCTATTAGTCTGCAGGCCACCAGCAGCAATAAATGCCTCCCCTTTCTTCCACCTTCCTTCTGCGGGAGTTTCACTCAGTACAAGCGGGACAAAACTGCTTCTAAATCCCTTTACTGTTCACAAAAGCGGATCATATCAGAGACAACCTTCCCCTCCATTCCTGAGAAGGAAATGGTCCCACCCTGCAGGCTGGCTCCTCCTTACAGTTCTTTAAACCCCCAAGGAGAGGACCATTTCTCAATGGCCCCTACGTATCTTCAGTTGCCAGGGCAGAGAGTTGCACAGAGAATTTAGGCACTGCCTTGGCTTAGTTTTCCTTTGCTTCTTTTCAAGCTCCTGCAGGAGCAGACCATGGACCTCCACGTGCCTGCAGACCACAGGCAGAGCGCTAAACTGTCCTTGAGCTTAACAAATGCTAGTTTGGGTCATATATTAGCAAGCTCCTTCACACAGCGTATCCAAGCCTCTGTTTCTCAAAGAACATGAATCTGTAAAGGCCAAAATTTATTTCCATTTTAATCCCATCATAATTCCAGTAGGTGACTGTGAAGCAGAAAAGAATGTCTCTCTTTCCATTATAGAAAGCTGAATAATTCAGACACCTTCTTTAGGCCTCCTCCTCTCCTCCCAAGATAATAATCATCCCACATTTTAGTGCTGCAACAAAACCAGCCACCCAGGACTTCATCGTATTCACTAGGCTTCATACTGACAGGACGAGAAAGCACAGATCCTCTTGCTGTTGGAGGGAAAAGAGAATTTTATTTAATTGCTGGAACATGAGGTTTGTGATGTAGTTGCGCATTTCTGGCTCCCTTGGAGGACGGGCAGTGGCGGGTACCCACATGTACAGATACCGGCTTGCACATTAGGGAGGATATTTATGCAGCCCAAGACTAGGGATTCAGCTGAAATGGGAAAAAATCTTGCTGCAGATTTCCTCTGTGATTTTGGCCACATCACTTTGTCTGTCTGTGACTCATTCCTCCAGCTGCAAAGAGAGCAGTAAACGCACTGCTGGCGACGACGAGAAGCAGCGTATGCAACGAGTGTCGAGGACTTGATGACCACGGTGGCGGGGAGTGTTAAAGAGTTATTCCTCTCCCTGCTTAACTTGTCCCCAGACCTCCAAGCAGCATCGCTGCTGTCCTCTGGGACACACCAGCGGTGCTGAGGTCCTCGCCGAGCCCTGCCTGCATCCCGCACGGTGCGGATTGGGCCGGGCAGGCTCTGCCGCGGCTGCCCGCGCTCCTGCATCTGCCTTTAAACCTGCACGGCCGGAGGTGAGCACGGCGGGCTCCAGCTCAGCACCCTGCGCTCTCTATATCCCTGAAATGGGAGCCTTGCTCTGAGAAGCATGGATTAATTTAGCCAAGGAAATGAAAGTTTAGTCGTCGACTAATTATATGCGATCAGAACCAGGTTAAATTTGTAACAGGCATACAGACTACAGTCCTTACCCCATAATTTAAAAACAGGTGATGCCTCCAAGAGAAAGTAATTATGAGGAACAAATAACCAACAAGGAAAAAGCGGCAGTTTAAGAAAAGAGCACACCTTCCCTTGACATTACAAAAGTTACCATAGCTTTACAGTAACTAAACAATATTTGTTCCTTTAAAATATCCTGACTGAGGGGAGCTCTACAGACAGACAATTTCAGTAATTTGTTCATAGGGAGTCTGCGAGTACCTGTGCAAGTGCATAAAAAAAGGGAGACAAGGCTCTAAAGGGAGCTGGAAGAGGCAGTGAAAAATCTATGACTCAACACTATCGAGACAGATAATTTGGATAAAAAGGTTATGAGAACAAAAGAAATCCTAAAATTGTTATAGATCTTTTATCAGATGAAGATAAAGATATATGTAATATTCCTGCACAAAAAATCCCCAGCTGTATCCAATAAATATTTATCTTCTGTATTCTGAAAGAAACTAGGTGGCATCCTATGAGATTAATGCATTATTCTACTTTATTCTACCTTAACAACAGAAGTTATTGAATATCCTTTACTAGAGATAAATATTTCTAAATCAGGACACCTAGATAATGCTCAAAAGGTTTCCAAAAGCTCTCTGAAGACCTGTCTAGATAATTAATGTCAAATTTTAATAAAATTTGGGAAAAAATCGGGAAAACTGAGAATGGCTTGCAAACTGTAAGGGAAACGTCTTTCCATTAGCACTTTTAAAGTATAAATGGGACAGCAAGGAGAAAGGGAGAGGAAGAGGGAGAGGGAGAGGGAGAGGGAGAGGGAGAGGGAGAGGGAGAGGGAGAGGGAGAGGGAGAGGCAGGGTATCTGCAGCCTGTCCCCTAGGCCACTAGCCCAGCGCTGGGGAGAGGGATGCGAGGCGGAGGCAGAGTTGCGCAGGGCTGGGTTATTATTGTACCGAGCAGGGTACAGAGGAGAGATTACAGATACCATGATGTTGTCTTTGTGTCTGAAGCCATTTGGAGGAGGGAGAATTGCAAATGCACTTTTGTCTGGAACAGTGCCCATCACTAAAGTGGCTAAATCATACCCAGTCACTGGGGCTGATATTTCTTGCATTGGAAACTCACTAACTGATAGACCTCAAAGCATTTTCACGAACCAGGAATAGTCAACACAATGTCTGCTATGTCAAGAGGTTTCATAGAGGTGCATTCCTGACCTGCTGTTCTCCCATACTCCAGCAGCAATCCAGAAGGGGACCTAAATTCAGTGCCTGCAGTTTTCTCAGCAACCACTGCCTGGTAGGCTGGTAAATAATGAAGAAGTTGGTGTATTTACACAGATAAATTTTGGTTACACTGACAGAGAAAAGACTGTGCTCCGGAGAACAATTTTTTTGATCAGCACAGTGGGAGCATGAACACACACAGTGCAAGAACGATGGGCTGCCAGAGTGCTGCTATGACCAGAAGGAAAGCGTGGTCTTTGCTGCACAGGCATGATCCTGCCGAGCAGGTGTCCTCGCTGGGTGATCCTGCATGTCTCTGTGCAAGATACTGGCCAGACCCACAATTATTGGGAAATGTGGGCAGCTGAAAAGCCAGCAATTTTTCTGCCAGAGTAGCTCTTCAGAAAAGCTCTCCTTGTTTCAAGATGTTCTTAAGCTGAATTTGAAGATGGCAGATCTTTTTAAGCATTGCATGTTCTGAGCCAGAGGGAGAAGCAGTCTGTGTCCTGGGAAGGACATGGACACAGGGACAGGTTGGGATTTTGGTTCTCTATTACCAAGCAAAGCCTAAACAGCCCACATCAATGTGCACAGTCTGCTGGCTGGAGAGCAGCCCATGCACAAGCACCTCTGGGGACTGCCGGAAATTTGATGTCACATCTTCTTTCATTATTAAGACTTCCTCTGGTTATTGAGACTGGCCGCTTCTCAAGCCACTCAGGGGTCTTTACCCTTCCACGTGACCCTGTTCTTCTCCCAGCCAACCTTCTCACAGGTATCTGACCTTGCATGTTCCCTCATAAACTGGAATGTCTGGACCTGGACCCACTGGTTAAACCAAAGATAAATACAGGTAAATAGATTATCCTCGGTTTCACTGCCTAGCCTGAAACTCCAAACATGTGAGATGATTAACTCTTGCCTACCTCAGCTCCACTGTTTGGGTTGAATCCATAGTGACCATCCCCTCTCCCTGCTCAAAGTTTCTTAGGTAGCATATGGCCACATAAGAGGCAGAGGTTGTGGACTCAGACATGAGAAAGAAGATGGTCCTCTCCTCATTTTTCCATGATGCTGGGAATAGCTTATGCTAACTGAGGAAGACCTGGACACTTGAAAAGGCTGCATATAGAGATATGCTAATGTGCTTGCACAGAAAAGAGAAACCCCCAAGTTTCCTAAGCACTGGCAGGGGTGCAAGGAAATCATCTCCCTGCGTGATGTATGTCTGTGTGTGTGCGGCACTGCCGAAGATGCATTGCTCTCTTTCGCGTATGTGAACACTTCCTATTTCTTTTGATACTTGCTCTTGTCAAGCTCCCAATATAGTTTTCTCCCTTTGAATGCAGTTTCCCTGCTCCCTCCTGGGTATGAGGGCTGACTTATCTACCTGTTACATCTGCTTCGCCAGGCAGAGAGATAAACACAGGCCTAGGGAAAAAGCTTTGTCAGCTTTTGATGGAAAGATTAAATGCAAGTGGTTACTGCACCTAAGGCAGCACCGGTGCCCGACACGTGAATCTCAGTAAACAACACAAATCCCTTTGTTTCAGATGCTCTAGTAGGGTGAGAAATGTGTCCCACTTAACTGTGGCAATTGGTCTGACACCTGGGGAGCTGAAGATCAGTCAGCCATAATGCTCCTTATTCTCTTGCCATAAGTATTGTTTGCACCACGTCTCCTCTCTCAGCAGTTGCTCAGAAAGTTACCTCCTCTCTGGGGCTACAGAGGAGCAGCCAGTTGGTCCAAGCTATCTCGCCGTGTGGCTGTGATGGGAGAGAGAAGAGTAGTATAAAGCCAGAGAGGACCAAGGCAGTGCAAAGAGCAGGTTCAGCTTCTCCATCCAGTGACAGGTGAAACCAAGTTCAAATAGGGTAAATGAAAAAAGCATCTTAACAGGAAATCTCCCTCCATCCTGGAACAGGGCTGGTGAGATTTACCCTGGGAACTGTGAAGTGACAGCATCGGTCACAACTACAGACCTGCCAGCTCTGCCATTGGCCGAGTTCTGCTTTCCACTGCACAGACTCTTTCTTACTGTGGATCAGGACTGGCGTGATTGCACCATGTCTTGGATACCACAGCTGGCAGCAGAAATGCAGAAGTTTAGCAGCCTGGCTCTGCAGGTCCTGGGTGAACCCTCACTCAGCAACATCTACCTCGTACCAACACACTTATTACAGCGGC
Source organism: Balearica regulorum gibbericeps (assembly GCF_011004875.1). Lineage (NCBI taxonomy): Eukaryota > Metazoa > Chordata > Aves > Gruiformes > Gruidae > Balearica > Balearica regulorum. Next base: position 45,226,914 of record NC_046188.1, on the reverse strand, counting down.
TGAGGCTGGACCTTCCTCTGTCACCCAGCCCAGTGCCTCTAACTGTGCGGTGGAGAGATGTTTGGTCACAGTTCCCCCGTCCCCCTGCAACTGCATCCAGACTTGAGTTATAATCAATCTTTTGGTGGTGCATGTGAAGGCAATCAGCAAGCAGGTAACACATGCCTACATCCTTGGATTTGGTGATGATGTTTCCCAAGGCAAGTGCATCACTGGGGAGCTGGAAGGACACGAAGAAAGGAAGAACTGAAACAAACCTCCCATGAAATGTTGCTCAGAGTGAAAGCATCCTGGGCTTTTGCAGTATTCACTGACACCGCTTTGAGAGCAGCTGTGGCTGATTTGAGGCTGCGGAGGTCAGCTTGCTGCTCAGAGAGGAAAAATGTCATCCTTCAGTAGCAGTGTCTGTGCATTTGTGCTTTAAGATGCACACTTACAAAATGGGATGTGTTATGCCATTGCAAGTACCCAGGAATGCATAAAACAGTAATGAAAGAGGAATATTTTATTTTCCCATCTACTCCAAACCTACCAGTCTTTGACCCAAACTGGTGTAAACAATAGCATGGGGCTAGCATCAGAGAGCAGCCTGCCAGCGTATCTTGAGCATTCATTTGATTCAGTCCTTCTAAGTGGCTCAGAGATCCACAGAAACATATATGCTCTGGACTTCAAGAAATAGCTTTGGCAAGAACCCAGCAAGGCACGGTGAAGTGGCTTCAGGCTTCAGCTGAAGGTCTCCCATGCCCCTTGCTGGAGAAACAGTGCAATAACAGAGCTCTGGACAACACAAACTGTGAAAACAGTAAAGCGGAGAAGAAAAGCCAAGTACTTAATGAATCTACATCCCCATGGATAAAGAGGTTGCCCCAAACTCATTTCCAGCAGTAAAAATTAACGAATAGATTAACAAATAGACCCATACGACTTTAAATGTAAAATAGCACGGGCCTGCCATATTTTGGCACTATATGTTTGATGAAATACAGTGCATATTCTCCTGTTTTTAAAACCAGAATGAGCCCTTCAGAGACCATGGTACGTGGGAAATGATATTAGATGCTAATATGGCATAGAGGAAGATGGCATAGAAATTACTGTGTTGTAGTATAAAGATTAATTTATAATTAATTATAAACTTAATTATATTAACCAAAATTAACTTCAAAATAACTAGCCATTTAGTGGGCAGGTATCTTACTAGCCCACACTGGGCTCTGCCTTGTCACAGGCTGTTTCCATTGCTTGAGTTAGCAAGCTCCAGGCCGGCTCAGGAACCTCCATTTGGCACCGTGTGTAGTGCTGTGACTGCAGCATGGAGATACCCAAACCTCCTGAGCAGCTCTTGCATAGAGACAATGAACAGCAGGAGAAGAGTAGACAACGTAAAAAGTGATTTTGATTCGCCACAGTTATGTAGAAAAAGTTAATGCTACATTAACATGAGCCAGCTGCCACGTGGGCAGTTGCAGCTCTGCGACTGCCACCGGGAAGGCTTTGCCGTTGGTTGGGGGATCAGCAGTGCTGGGTGGAAAGGGGCTTCGCAGGGTTCAGCATTGCCATGCGACGTGATATTTGTATTTCCACACCCCGCCCTCTCCTGTCAGTACTTTTGTTTCCCCTCTCCTTTGCTCCGCATTGTTTTCCCTCTGGTACAGGCTGTCTCAGTCCCAAAATACCTTCCTGACAATTCCTCTCGCTCTGGCTTGGCTTCCATCCTCAGGGAGATAGCTTCCTTGGAAATGAGCTTGGGTAGGAAAACTATGGAAAGACCCATGTTTAGACACACAACTTTTTGTTCACAAATCAGTTTGCACCTGCTGATTCACCAAAGGTAAGAGCAACAATGCTGTCCTTTGTGGGAGGAATACTACACTTCAGGTAGTAGCAGGAATACTGCGTCAGGTGAAGGAGGAGCTCCAGGAAAAGCCTTGCAAGATCCTGCTCTGAAGCTGCTGTTCTGCCTGCATAGTCTTCAGGAAGCCTGAAGAAAGTCCAGTTTTGTTTAAAAAAATATTATTTTTTTTTGGCACACATGATTATTGCTGTTTGTCATTTAATGTGTTCCTAATGGAGCATAAAGTGAGTGGACTCATCTTTTAACATTTCATTTCCTCCTTTATGCTTTGTCTGTTGGTAGTGACGGCAACTGAGTGGCCCAGAGGGACTTGTTAATGAAATTTCTGTAGCAGCATAAACCAAAATTGGTTTTAATCTAGGTCCTGCATAAACAAATGGCTAATTTTCTGACATCCTTTGTTTTAATTCTTAATTTTTCGAAGTTAAAAGCAGCAGCTGCCACGTATTTCTGACAGCTGCAAGGGCAAAAAAGGTTTTTACTCTCAAAAGAAAGTTCTGCATTGTATGAGAAATTACCACATTTTCTAGTTTAATCCAATGATAAAAAAACTTAAATAATGAAATAAATAATAAAACCTTGTCTCTGGAATAAGTATGTCAAGTAAGAAATTGGAAAGGAGAAAACATGTTTTAAAATGGCATGGAAAACCAGCTAGATACAAAGGAAATAACCAAAAAGGAAATGCTTAGAAACTGCCAGAGATGTCTCCTGCATAAATTGTTTTAGATCAGTACATGTCGATCTTGAGAGAGGGACGCTTCCAGGGATGGGGCATCCACAACTTCTCTGGGCAACCTGTTCCAGTGCCTCACCTCCCTCACAGTGAAGAGTTTTTTTTCCTTGTATCTAATCTAAATCTACCCTCCCTTAGTTTAAACGAGTTACCCCTTGCCCTATCACTAGAGGCCCTGGTAAAAAGTCTCTCTCCGTCTTTCCAAGCCCCCTTTAAGTACTGAAAGGCGGCAGTAAGGTCTCTGGAGCAAAGGACACGGAGCAATGGAAGTTACAAGGCGATTACACCTGCTTTTTTGTAAAATAAATCCAAACCCAGGCTGGTTTCTTGTTCACATTTCAGCACTGCTGAGCCAGCTGAGCCTCCCGACGCTGTCCCCCGGCACAAGGGTGCCCGACCGCCCGTGGCTCCGGGGGCACCTCCGGGTGCCGATGAGCTTTGGGCACCCTGCCCAGCCCTAAGGTCAATCAACGCTTTGGACGTCCCTCCTCGCAGCCCGCACCCGGCGGGGCAGGGTGCAAGCCCGGGGACACCCGGCAGAGGGAAGAGTCTCGCCGCCCGTGGCAGCGCCCGGCTCCGCGGACGCGCGGGGGCGCAGACCGAGCCTCGCCCGCGGCCGCCGCGGCTGGAGGGCGGAGGGGGGCGGACGGATGGAGGCGGCAGCCATCCGGAGGCAACGGTGCAGCAGCTGAATACGCGACAGGAAAATCCCGGCGGTAAGGAAAGTTAGGAAAATACGGAAAATCTCCCGTCCGCCCTGTCTGGAGAGAGGACGAGCAACGGGCGCCCGCGGTCCGGCACCGGCGACAGCGTGGGTTTTGCTGGGAAGGAGCCAGCCCAGCGGGAAGGAGCTGGGATAGATGGAGCATCCTCACGGGTGGCCCGCTGGCGATGCCTCCACGTGAAAAAGTCGTGGTTAACGAGACCAACAGGTATCTCAGGATCTTTCCCTGGGCCCTGGCTCTGCGGCACGGATGGAGCTGGGTTTCTGGCCCGGGCGGGCGGCCTTCGGCTCGGCGACGCTGGGGAGCCAACGCCGCAAGCAACGTGGGTGCGCGAGAAAGGTGTTCAAAGCCTTTGGCACTGGCCAGTTTGAAGAAAACGATATGAAGCCAATAGAAGCTTATACCTGGGTCAGCTTGGGTGTTTTCTCAATTCTGCTTTAAGTATGAAAGATGCACACAAACAAGGGAAGTTGCCTAAATGCTGAGGAAACAATGAAAGGGAATACACACAATGTACTGCCATATTCACAAAGTAAATTAGGGAAAAAAACCAAAACAACCCTCCAATTTATCTTCTCCTCCTAGTGGAAAGACCAGTTATAAAAAAACAAGGCAAACAATTTTCAGATGAGTCTAGATGAAACCGATAGTGGAAATTTAAAATAAAAGAAAATCATAGTAGTTGGAAAATCCATTGAATCTGCCCCATACTTTTAAGACATTTCTTTGCTCACGTGTTGTTACAACTGATCAAAACATGAAAATCCATTTGGGTGAGATTTTTTAAAGTGTTGAAGTTGTTTTAAAAAAAAAAAAAATCCAAAGCTTTTACTGATTTCATCTTCAGTTTGTATCTATTTTTATTGAAATAGTTACTAAAAGCACTTACAACACTTTCTATTAGCCAAACAGCCTTTTCTTTGATAAGCAAATCATTAACAATGTTACTAGCTACAAGAAAATAGCATTCAGCCTTTAGAGGAAACTCAAGCTTTCACTTGGCAAAACCATGATATTTTAGCCCCCCAAAAATTCATTTAAAAAAATCAAGTTGGAATTTTCCTCCTCCTGATGCAATGTGAAACACACCTAAAAATGAAGCTCACGTGCTAAAAAAGATAATGAGAGAAGAATCTTTTCTCGTTTTTTCAAAAAATGTATTTTTTGAAGTATCTTATCCATGCAAGTCTTACCCATGGAAACACTGTTCTCAGGTCAGCAGGACTTTTCTGATGGAGTGCTTCACCTTGAATAGGTTCTGTATTTTAGTGTTTGTACTTTATCAAAAGAAGTTTATTTTGCTTTAAAAATACCCTGCATCATAGTCATTATTTTATTAGTCGCTATTATTACTTGTCTTAATGGAAGATGTAGAGACTGTATGATGACCCAGGTGCTACTCAAACGCAGAACACAAAAAGGTGGTTCTTGCCCCAAACACACTTCATTAGGCAGGAGCACTGGCAGCCTGCAGAGTTCAGGGGAGGAAAAAAAAAAAAAAAGCTAACCACTGAGCAGCCAGAATTAGCTTTAAAATCATGACATTTAAAGCAATAATAAAAAGGTGGCTGCCTTTTATTTATTTCTAGCTTAGGAATCTTTAACTATTTTGTACATAAGTTCAGCCTTTCTGCAACCTCTTAGCCAGAGGACAAGAAAGCACTATTTTTAAAATGAAAGCTGAGAAACCCATGTAATCAGAAGCTTTAAGGAAAATACCAAGCGTCATGAGAGTTGGCAACACTGTAGTTCCCTACCACTGTTTTTCTTCAGATTCTGTCTTTAATGGAAAATTAAAGGCTGTTTTCCCTTTACATTCTTCAATACTATAGTTAAGTACAATGTGTTGCCCTTTAAATGAATGCTCTTTTTACAAAGCAATTTGATTATCTTCAGTTATGCTATTATCAACAGCTGAGATTAGTAAAATATCAAAGGTTTGTAATGATATCAAATTTCCTTCTCATTACAGACAATAACGTCTGGACAGACATTTTGCTTTTTGCTTATTATTAGCTTCCAGTCATGATCATTTTCAGACTCTGATGCATTAGAAAAACATGAAATGGTTTGGACTGCAAAAAAACAGGTGACAAACTTCTTGCTACAGAAATTTTATTTTTTGTTTTCTCTAGGACCTTAAAAGCACATGGAAGTATTTATTTGATGTAGATGAATTTGGTTACTTTAAATAAAACTTAAATTCAGAGCTGAATTTGATCTACACGTCCCTAGTTTGGACAAGAGAATCCTGAGATTTATAGATCATGTTCTCATGATGTAGTGCCCGTAACATAATACGCCGGTGCAGCAGTGAATGGCGGAGGCTCCGCCTGTGAAAATCTGCTGGAACTATTTGCTTTGGAGCTCTCTGCTCTGGTCGTGCAGTTGAATTAACTTATTTAAATAAAATAGCCTGTTAAGGATAACATGCAGCCAATAGATAACCGTAGTACAGACTGTAACATACCATGCTAGCATTTCTGGAAGTGCAACACTCCTGCCTCCCCCAATAAAATGAGATATTATTAAATGATGTGTGCAGGAGGCGTTCAGTCTGGCTGTCTTGAACTGTAAGAGCTGCCTGACAAGGGCCATCCTCTCACAATAGAGCAAGCAGCAAAGGGGGTCCCCCAGCCTTCCCAAAAGCAGCAGGGAGTAGCAGCAACTCCCTGGTAAGAAGAGTGGGTAGAGGGTTCAGCAAAGGACGATGAGGAACAAAACTTACCACATGTACTGCAAGACTTGGGCCAGAGCGACGACAACCTCTCGCAAATTGTGTGCCCTGCTCAGGAGCTCAGCCTCAAAGGTACTGCGGTAGATAAACAACCAGTAATGAACTGATAAATATCCTCGGGAGAGGATACACAGCTGAGCAAACGATGCAGCAGCATCTGGAACTCTCCCCACGACACAGCTGATGCCGTGGGTCTTGGGACGGAGCTGAAAGCGTTCCCAGCTCTCTTCCCAGCGACATGCTTGTCCCATGGGACAGAGGAGCAGAGGGTCCTACCACTTGGGGTGCAGTGGGAGGGAAGCAAACTTTGGCTCAGTGGGCTGTCAAACGGCACCCAGCACTGAGCCGGACCTGTGGTCAGGCACGGGGGCTGAGTCTGGGCAGTCGCTGGCCGAGCGGGTCGGGCAGGGTGCCGCTATGCCAGCTGCGTGGAAGGAGCCACCACTGGAGCAGCTGGGATATGCACTCAAATTTGGCGTATCCTGAACAGATGAAACCCATGTAGCTGTGTGTGAGAGAAGAATTACTTGCTCTCCAGCTTAGAAGCCAATGCAAGGAGTTTGTACCCCTGGGACAGTGCATATTATCAGCATTAAAGAAACCTGGTAACTTAGTACTGATGACATCTTAATCAATCCAGAATAGCATGGTTTATATTAATAACGTACCCATGAACTAGATTAAGAACTGGTTCCTTTCAGATCTGAAATCTAAATTGTTGGTGGAGAATCCCCAGCGTGTGGCAGGACCTTCTAAGAAGGTGTATTTATATCTAACCCATTCAGTATTTTAATCATTGACCAGAACTTTAAATATAAAATTACTGCTGATAAATTTCACAGGTGACATCAAGATTAGCAAACTAGGGAAGCGGAGGTGTTACGCTATCTGATCTGAGCGTGCTTGATGTGAGAAGCACGGGCCCCGTTCCCAGAAAGATGTTTTGCAGGCAGTGCCATGCACGGTGGTTCAGGCACAGGCCATTCCCACGGAGTGATGGAACATCCCCTGGGTATCAGCAGCTCTGGAAAGGGTAAAAGGACAAACAGTTCATGGAGAACTTGCAGTGTCATGATATGACAAAATACTAGGGCAATCCTGAAGGCATAGCTGTAAAGAAGAAATTTGTGTATATATGTGTATTTTTGGTTAGGTGGATCACAGATTGCCAGGAGCAGTTCAGGCTACTATATTTTAAAAGGGTTGTCAAAAAACTGAGCAGGGTTCACAGGAAAATGAGGAAAACAATATAAGGACTGGCAAAAATGTCTTTTGTTCAGAGGTTTAAAGTGATCAATTTGTTAACTTATCCAGAAAGAAATATTTTGAGTTGACTAGACTACAGCGTAGATATATCTTCCCAAGAAGAAAATACCAAGAATGTATCAAAGTATAAAGAAAAGCATAAAAAGAACCAGTGGCTAGATGGTAGATGCAGCCAAATTCATACAGAGAATTCAATCCCACATTCATAATGAGCAGGGTGAGGACAAAGGGAAAGAGAAATTCTTTATCTCTTAATTTCTTCAGATCAGAACTCAGTGTTGTTCTTAAAGACAGCTTTATAGTTAAACACAAGTTATTTGGCTCAAGTCAGGGGAGCTGCTTGTGATATACAGAAGTGCGCATTCCTATGGACTGCCAAAACATGCGATGGATGCCTAGAAACAAACCACTGAGTTTTGAAGTGCTTGTGAGCAGAGACATTCCTCACTTTCCAGTCCTTGGGCCAGCTACAGAGAGACCATTTCAGATGGAAAAGCAGTTCTGATTATTCATTAAAAACACACCAGTGCAAATTCTCAAACCCCGTGTTTGAAAAAGGCACTATTTGTATGTGCTTCATCTAGTCCAAAAGATTTCAGGACTGGTCTTGGGCAGGTTATCTAATCTCTGGGTTTCTGACCACGGTTTGAGCGCTCATTCCTGCTGGCGTCCCCGCAGCCGGAGACACAGGCGCCGATCTGGGTAAAAGGCAATCCACATGCATGCACCAATACTACGATAACTAAGCAGCTTTCTTCTTTTTTTGGTGGATTATTTTTAACCCAGTTCAGCTCTCTGCTCCAGTTCATGGCCTGCAAACAGCTTTGTCAGCACGGCCGGGGCTGGGCAGCCACGGCAGCACCGACCCGCCACAGAGCAGGAAATCTTAAAGCCAGCACCGCCTTGGAGGCGCGGATGCTGAGGCTGATCCAGTGGCTTGCTGTGGCCATGGGAAAGGTCCTGCTTTCCTCCCCTTCCCCGACAGCGCGGTCCCACCACCTTCTCTTTGCTGGTGTTGGCACTTGCACGGTGGCTAGCGCTCTGCCGGGTTAGCCAGCCAGCTCGGAGAGGGGAGCAGCACCAGCCTAAGGGACCGTGCCTGCTGGAGTGGCTCTACCCACCTGCTGCATCTTTAACATCCAGCCATACCCTCAAATTCCCATAAAGCTCTACAGCATTCCCAGGGAGGACTCGCTGGCTCCGTACACTGATCTAAACCTCAGGTAGGATCATTCCACCCTCCCCACTGTCCCTCCTCTCTCACTAGCATCAGAGCTGCTGTGGCCAGGGGGTGCGCAGGCTCGGGTTAGCTCTCAAGACGGGCTCAGCAGCCGGTGGCACAACTGCCAGGGCCCAGAGAAGACAAAAAAGGAGAGGAAACTTCTGCACCCAGAAGTTTCTTTCTTTCCAATTGAACTCAGCAATGTTTATCTGCCTCCTTGGGGGATGGTTCATCAGGCTTAATCCAGTGACATCCATAAAATTCAGGGAGAGCACTGCATTGCTAAAGCTTTCATATTCTCCCACTGATAACGGAGAAAGACTCATATAAGATGATGAGGAAAAAGACACAGCACTGCTGGGTAAAGGTCATCGCCGCTTCTATTGTACAGTAGAAATAAACACAAGCTGCAGCTCTGCACAGTTAGGCGTTCTTCAAAGAGCTCTTCCCCCGCGCCTCTTTCGGGGCCTGTCCCACCCTGCTACAGTCATTTGTAACTATGGGTTTCTGGCCGAGTTTCCTTCTCAGTCGTGTAATTTCCTTTTTCTTTTCTTTTGTGGGATGTTTTCAGATTTTCAAAGGGAAAAAATCTATATTCCAATTCACCATCCAACAACCCATCACTATGGAAGAGAAATGTTCCTAATTTTGGTGTGGCTTCTTAGCAGTGTTTTTAATGCTAAAAGCCGGTTAAGACTTAACAGCCAGCTAACTTCGCACTGATTGAGAGCATCAGTGCAATGGTGCTGCAGATTTGAATCCTTTCTGCGTGCAGGAAAGGTGTTGTCTGGGTAATGGCAGGAGGATTTTCCTTTCTGCTTGCAGCCGAGCAACCTTTCCTGGAGGAAAAGGCAGTCTGGCCACAAGCAGTTCATTCCTTGAAGCCTGGGAAGCAGACACCAGCGTCTCGATATTGATGTGGTTATGTAGGATGTTGACAATTTTAAACGAGAGAAAATTCAGTAACATGATGGACGTTGTGCACGTCGGCTTGCAGAAGAACCCGGACGCTTTTCTACCTTTCCTTGGGGACCCTCTTGGAGACAGCCAGGCACCCCCAGGGGAGGCAGCCCCCCAACAGCTCACCTCCAGCATGGGTCCTGACTTCCCCCCTCTTTGCAGCGTTGCGCTTCAGCCACTGAACGTTTTTTGGGAATGACATGCTCATTGAGCAAAATACATCCAGTCGCTTCTGCTGCAGGGGTTGGACTTTGCCCCTGACAGAGGTACCTGCCGACTCCCAGCATCTTGAGCTCTGCGGACCATTTAAGTGTAGTTGTTGACAAGCTGGATTGTTTTATCCACTTTTGCACACATTATTTTCTGTACCATTGGCTAAAAGCTCAGCGTCAGTAGAAAAACGCTTTTGCCTCTCTGGGAGACTATCCAGCATTTTGTGGAGAAACAGATTTGACAGTCTAATACTGGAAAGTTGACACCTAATTACCTCATTCCTAACTGATGTTGCCGTTTGTAAAGTTTTTTCTGACAGCCCAGCAGACAGAAGGGAACTGCTGTGGGTGATGGAGTGGGGGGCTGAACACTAGGCAAGCCCTGCAAGGAAAAAGCACTGAAGCACTCTAAAAAAAAAAAAAATCCTATATCTTCTTAATCCCGTGTCTTCTTAATAAGTGAGGGGGCAGTTTGCTGAGGAAGGGGAGTCTTTTGAAGCCCTGAAGGTAAGATTTTTGCAGAGAGAATACAAGTTTACACTGCGTTCCTTCTGTAACTAGTTTCTAGACAGAAAAGACACAAAATCTTCACAGGGATTTTATCGCCTATTAAATGTATAAAGACAACAGGCACACATTAAGACGAGGCAACTCTCTCCCAATAAATTAGCATGCCCGTGTTTGCAAGGAGACATAATAGCTGTTATTTATATTGTACTTACGTAGTTAATTTTCTTTATAAATAAAAGCTTTATGCCTCCCTTTGAGCCTGCTCTTACAGCCTTAGACTGCAACAGCTACAACAAAACTATTACTCCAAATTAACATGGTATTCAGCGTGCATTTGTATTACTTCCATGAATTTTATTGGTTTTTTAATTATTATTTTTTTTCTCGGTTCGTTCATCAATCATATTTACAAGCCCGTTGTCGTACTTGCTGCCAGTTTAGTGTTCTCACACATTTCAGCACACAGAAACAGCAAACTAGGGCAGCTCTATTAGGATCTCTAATATTTCTGAGGAGTCTGAAGGTGCTGACAGCTTATGGTATGTCTTTCCCAGGCAAGCGCAAGTGCCTCAAAGTCCATCTATCTGTGATTACTGGAAGGGGTAAAATTACACAGCACGCTTACCCTCTGAGTAGGAATCCTGTCCCGAGAGCTTAGAAATGGGTAACAAAAAGCGTACCACAGCTGGAGATCTGACAAATGATACTCATTTGAACTTCCGAATAATCATCTGTGCCACACCAGCTGCCTTTGCAAAGTGAGCTTGTTTGGAACCCAAGTTGATTACCTTCCTCGTTGTTTTGCCAGACATAATTATCTTTTGCCAATTTAAGTGATGTATCAAGACCTGACCCTTAAGTCCCGCCACCTCCCAAACTCTCAGTGACGGCAGCAGAAGGAGCTCAAGGACGGCAGAAGTGGGCCTCTAACTTGCTTGGGCTACCGTCCTCTTTTTACTTGTGCCCTCACTGATTTTCCTCATCCTTTTATAGCAGGCACCTCAGGGTGGAGGATATTAGGAAATAATTTTCTTTCTTGGGACTGCAGAAAGAGGTATTTCTCAGGGCTGCAGAAAAAAGGAAGTAGTTCCAAGTATCCAAGCATGCACATTGTCACCACAGCCCTGTTTGCATACAAGCCCATTGTCAACCAAAGGAACTGGAAAATTATGGCTATTTATCCATCCTTCTCTTTACCCCCTGCTGTGCCTCTTTTGGCAAAGCTGCTAAACAGTTTGCATTGTTTCAAATTTAATGCTTGCAGATGGTTTTATTTAGAATTTGTTTTATTGGTGAGACATGCTTCCTCTGTTTATTAAATTATGCCTACTTTTTGTCATCCGTCATGTTGCCTGTAATTTCTGCACAGAGCTCTGGGGTAGGGTTTGTTGTTGTTGTTGTTGCTGTTGGGTGGGTTGGTTTTTTTTGGGGGGTAATTTAAAACACAACCAAGCCCTGAGCGCCAGGGAAACACCGCGTCTTCGCATCCACTTTTTGCTCGCAGAAGGGCATGAGGCTCCAAACGGGCGACAAGAGGCTCGCACCGGCGGGGTCCTGCCGCTGGGAGAGGGGCTCGCCCCGGGGCGACTCAGGCTCTTCCCCTGGCCGGTGGAGGAGCCCCAGGGCAGGTCTCACCGCCGTCCCCCAGAGGCGGGCGGCCCCGCGGGCGCGGGCGGGCGGCTCGGTCCCGCTCCGCGGGGCGCCGCGGTCGCTGCCGGGCGGCGGCAGGTGGTGGCCGCGCCAGCGCCCGGGGGGGAGCCCAGCGGCTCCGTCGGGCCGGGCCCCCTCGGCCGGCGGCTCCCCCCGCGCTGTGCCCGAGGGCCGCCCGGGCCGTTTTTGTCCTTAAGAGCCCCCCCGAGCCCCTGCCCGGCGGCGGGCGCAGATCGCCGCCGGCTCCGCGCTGAACTCGCTGGCTCCGGAGCAGGAGGTGGGAACCGGGGGCGGTTTGGGTTTACTCGGCTTTTTCTGTCTTTTCCCTGCTTTGTGCGGCTTTTTGGGTTTGTTTTTTATTATTTTTTTCCCCTCCTCTCTTTCCACCCCGGGTATTTGGAGGGAAGGCGGGAGCGCCGTGGCCTCGGGAGAGCTGTGGCGGGCCGAGCCGGGCCGGGCCGGGCGGGCCGGCGGCGCCTCCCCCCGGTTCGGGGGGTCCCCGGGCTCGGCCCCCGAACGCCCCTCTCTTCCGTTCTCCATGTCATTTCCTGTGCTAATAAGATGGTGGTCACGGCCGGGAGGGAGGGAGCCGCCGTCGCCGCCTCCGCCGAGCCCGGCCCGGCCCCGGGACCCGTCCTCGCCTGGGACTAGCCAGCGGGGCCGGCGGGGAGGGAGGGCGCAGCCAGCCGGGCTCTCCCCCCCCCTCCCCTCCCCTCCCCGGGCGGAGCGGGCCCCCCGACGCCGAGGCGGGCCCCCCGCGCCCGCAGCGCCGAGGTGAGTCAGCCCCGCTGGTAGCCAAGGTGGCCACGAAAATGGCTGCGTGAACGCGGGGGCGGGGGGAGAACCCGGCCCAGCCCGGGGGTGAGGGGGGTGGAGTGGGGGTCCGGCTTAGCGGTGCCCGGCTGAAGGGTGCCCGCAGCGGGCGGGGCGGCGGCGGCGACCCGCGGGCACAGGTAGCGGCACCCCCCCCCACACACACCCCTCCTTTCCCCTACGGGGCGGGCGACGCTGGGCCCGGCCCGTCCCCGCCGCGGCTGCGCCCGCCCTTCCCCTCGTCGTGTCGTTCTGCCCCCCCCACCCCCTCCGCTTTTCGCTCCATCCCTCCCTCCCGTCTGCGCGGCCGTTAGCGGGGCCGACGAGTGACACGGTCGGCGGCCAATCGGCGGGCGGGGGCGGGTGGGCGCGCGCCACATTGGAACGCGGGGGGCGGGGCGGAACGGGGCTCTCCCCGGGTGGGGGGGGGTGGCGGTGGCGGGAGCCGGCGGGACGCGGCACCGACGGGTCGCGGTGTCGCAGCTGGGTGCTTGTTCGGCGGGGCCGGACGACATTATCGCGGAGTTCACGACGCTCCGGGCTTCGCCGCGCCCCGCTCCGCCGCTACGGCGGCGGAGCGGGGCGCGGCGAAGCCCGGAACGTCGGGAACCCCGCGGTTGCTGTAATCGGGCTTGCGGGCATCATGCCTGCAACATCTCTCGGGTCCATTGCGGAGTGCAACGGAAGAGTTGCCCTTGCACCGTTTAGCCAGGATACTTCATTGACTTATGTGGAAAAACTTCACCAAATGCGTATTTTTTTAGCCTTTTTCCCTCTTTTTTTTTTTTAAGCTATTGAATCTTTCAGCCCCCTTTGCAAATGCTCCAGAAAAGCATGAAAAATATATATATATATTATTTAAACCCAATTTCTATAGTCCCTGGTGTATTCCAAATGGAAAAGGAAGATGCCTCCAGTGTCCCGTTTCTCATCCCTTAAAAAAAAGAAGAAAAAAAAAAAACCTGGCCCGTGGGCAAAACTGTTGGCTCGATGTTTCTTCCTCTTTTTCCAATGATTAATGCTTCTCATTAGTGGGAGGAGAACTGGCAGAACCAGCTTAAAAAAAAAAAAACACCACCCAAACGAAAACCAACCTGACCATAAGAAAGGATTGTTTTCCAGCACTGCAGGTGTGTGCAGTGTTTTGTTGAGCCATCAAGGAGCCCCAACCTCAAATATCCAGCAGCTCCCCTGCCCCCAGATCCAGTCCTGCCGGCGAGGTTTAACTGCTGGTGGGACCAGTGGAGCGTGAGCACGCTGCCTGGGTTGGGCTGCATGTCCCCTAAATTTCCCTTTGTGCAATCACCAAGATTATAAGCAATGAAAGTGGAAAGGGAAATGACTCTATCAACTTTCTAATGTATTGTGTATAAACCCCACAATAGACGCGCATCCCTGATGAGGACGGCGCTTTTTTTTTTTTTTCAACTGTAGGCTGCAATCGGAAATGAAAGTATTCAGATGATGCGTATTTGCTTCTTGCAAGGGGTGCTTCAACCAAAGGTGCTCCTGCTCTAAAAATAATAGTTTAGCGCAGGGCTGAGCGACGTAGGGCTCTCGAATCATGTGCAGTCTGCAAAGAGTTGAAGTGTCGGGGCTGTTGGTGTGGCCAGCGGAAGGACTGTGTTAGTGAAGGAAAGGCTGGTTAGTTGGAACCACTCACTGGGGAGGATTTGAGGTAGCCACGGGACATACTGAAGGTTGCCCTGGCTCTTGGCGAGATGCTGAGTTGACCATTCCCACTGCGGTGTGGAGTAGCAGGATCAGGAGAAGCCGCTGTCCCCTTCTGCCTGGGAGTCGTGTCAAAAGCTGCTGCTCCTCCTGTCTGTCTGTGCGGGGTGCGAGGGAGGTCCTGCAGCCCCCAGCTCAGTGCTGGTTTTGGTGCGCACCTTGCTGGTTTCAGGAGAGTGGCCTGTTGCTCCTCTAGCATCTTTGTGGACCATGCGTGAAGAGCAGACTGTCTGGGCCAGTTTTTGGGGGACTCTCTCATCGTGAGCCTTACTGGTCACTGGTAGCAATTACGTGTGCTTTTTTGACAATTTAAGGAGGAACATTATTGTGAGGGTAATATCTGATTTTAAACAGTAAGGACAAAAGCAAGGACTTGTCTGAAACCTTATTTCTGATGTACTGCGACAAGGTCGGTCTTAGTGGGATGGGGTGGGGGCAGGTTGTTTGCTCGTATTCCTTGCTGGATGCTCAAAATGGGTAAGGTTGTGACCATGACCGCTGCAAGAGGGGCCTGACGCAGGAGGGCTCCTCCGCTGCAGCAAGCTGGCTTTGCGATCGGGGGGCCGCGAGCATTGCGGTGAGTGGAAGTTGCCGCCCTGAGTCAGGAATTGCAGTAAAGTATGTATATTGAGGAGAAAAACGACAAGTCCAGGCAAGAGAGGTCTTTCATCTTTTTATAAAAAGTACCACGTACACTTTATCCTTCTGTTGGTTGTTTTTCTTTTTTTTTTTTTTGTACTATTCTTTTTTTCTTTTCATAACTTCTGTCTCATGCTGGTTGATTCCCAAAGCTGTGGGTTTTTTTTATTATTCCCCCCGCCCCGTGTCCATTTATGCAAGAAAAGCATGTGCTTTTACCTATCTCTTTATTCTTAAAGTTGCTGTTAGCAGGGCCTCTCTCTTGCTGGTTTGGCTGTAAGTCCTACTAACCATTTCCAGAGCTTTAAAATACTGCCTAATATTCATGACATTTTGGAGTAGCATATTTAAAATGGTTATTGCCAATCCGGTGTTGTTGGCATGTGTGTGAAAATTTGCATGGAGAAACTAAACATAGTCCCAAATACAAAATGCTTTTGTGGTTGGTTTTGTTTGTTTGTTTGACAAATAATAATAATGAAGATTAACTGGGGGACCTCCAGAAGGAAGAAATAAGATGCTAAAACTTGATCTGAAGATGCAAGGCCAGGTAGCTGTGAGAAGTAATGATTCTTGTTCCCAGTGCCGTGAGTGCAGGTGGGAACTTTTGATGCCTATTTTGTGTTGGGAATGTGTATCCGAGACCTATGAACAATCGACTTTCCTAAGAAAGCCAAAACAAGGAAACATCGCTTTTATCCTTCCATTTGGATTGCAGCTTTCTGACATTTTAAGAAATCTGGAGTCGGTTGGACGTGCATCTGGGTATGCTTGACATACCTTCTTGCATCAGCGTTGAGTTCGCTGATCTGGGCTGTCACCTGAGCACAGGTCCTTCGGACCCAGGGCTGGGAGCTGCTTGAGGCACAGGTGTACCCGGTGAAGGGGGGTCGGCACGTGCAATGTCCGCTGGCATTGAGCAAGTGGCAGAATTCCTCCCGGCCTGCCGCGGGATGCTAGCTTTGCTGCTCCGTGTCTCGCCCCTGGTTGTCATGCTTGTGGCATGTTTCATTGCAAGCGCCCCTACACAGTGCTCCTGCCTGGAGGTCTCTTGTAGAGGGTGAACTTTCTTGGACCAGAGCTCCTGTGCAGCTGCAGACGGCTTTAGTGCCTCGTCTTGCACTGACCTCTCTGCAGTAGTGGAGCAAAGAAAGCTTTAATTTCTCAGGCTCTTCTGTTCTCCCCGTGACCTCTTTTCTGCTACTGAAGGTGTTTTTAAATAAAGCCTCTAGAGCAATGGTCCTTCTAAAGCTGCATAGTGAAATGTTGCTTTTCAGGAATCCCTGCTAGTTAAACTTGCCCATGCGAGTGGATTCCGGTAGCAGTCCAACCTCCCAAAGAAAAAGCAGAGAGGACAGGGTGAGAGACAGATTCATGTCACCCTGCCTGGCATCTTCAGAAAGAAGGCGAGGGAAAAGCGCTTCAGAAAGGAAGTTTTCAGGTAAAACTGATGAGTGATGGAAACCACAGAGCAGTCGTGTGGCTTCTTTGGAGGGTCGGAGCAGCCAAGGTGGATGGAGGAGAAACCCGGTGGGGAGGACAACACAAGCATCCCATGTTAGAGAAGTTTTTCTTTAAAATGCCCACCGTGTGATAGGCACTATGTTACTAATAGAAAAGACCAGGAGGATTGAGAGCGAGGAGAGAAAAAAGCAGAGGTGAAGGGGGTAAATTTTGACTTGAGGTCTAGAATCACGGTTACAAATGCGGGTTTTTAGAGGTCTAGTCACTGTCCTCACCACTTAGGCTTCAGACCTCAGCTAGAATCAGCAAAGGTGGTACTAGCACTGGCATTTTTCCTCCTTCCATCCCAAACTCTGCACATAATTGCAAGAACCTGTGTTTCTGCTGAGAGACAGTCAAGCAATTAAAAATATTGACATTTAGAGCTTTGCTGTTGTGCTTCCCGGTCATTGGTATGTTTGTGCGAGCAGGATAGCTTGTATCCTTGAGAGCTGTTGTCCAAAGGCCTCCTCTCTCTGCAAGGCAGGGAGGCAGCACTCTGGCATTTCAGACTCGGAACAATTTCTCTGCAGTCAGAAGGTAAAAACATTATACATATAATTTAAGGTTTAAGCTGCAGAAACTGGCAGCCTCCAGAGAGAGATCAGTAATGCGTACTGCAGAAGACCGTTTCAGTGCAGTCCCTCGGTCACAGGCAGCCATCAATAAGGGGCCCATCAGAAGGGTACCGTAAGCAAAGTCGTCCAATTTGAGCGCGCTCTGATAAATGGCTTCGTTTCTCTGGCCCCTTTCTTCTCTCCTCCTTAGGCTTTGGCTTTTCAGCAAGGCTAGTTTTACTTCGGCTGTAGTGACTCGTCCTGGAGGAGGGAATGCCGTTCTGAAATCAGAGTTGGCGCCGAGCCCTGCCGGGGCCAGCGCTCCCGGCGGCTCAGCTGGACTGCCTGTGCCACTCTCAGCTGGGGGCTGGCTTTTGCCGGTGGAGGCTTGACCCTGGGTACTGGGGGTGATGTATGAGGACGGAGTGGTGAAAGTGCATGGGAGGTGATGTGGGGGATTATCTTGTGCAGCAGCTCTAGAATTGCTTTAATTAGCTACCTCTGAGAGCCAGTGGTGCTCCTGCCTTGCACAGTGGGGAGCCGATGCACTGAGCATCCTTTGCCAGTCCCCGAACCAGGTCGTCCCTGGGGAGTGCTGGCTCCAGGCTCCTGAGTGTGGCTCAGGGCACCGGCCGTGGGCACACAGCTCCCGTGCCCCCCACAAACACCCTTTCAGAGTATTGAAGGCTGGTAATTGGAGCTGATGTTGGTCAGCGACATCAGCTGTTTTCAGGCTGATAACCAACGTGAAATATTGTCCAATACATGCCTTTTCAGTACAACGAAGCTTTATTTTGAAAACGTATCATAATACGCTGAGCGGACTTAAATGTGGATCTTCAGCTGCAGACTCAAACAGCTGAGCAGACTAAGTGTACGTAGCATCTTCCTTGAAAGACATGATTGAGTTTGATTGGGATTACCTTTCCACTCCTAGCATGTTCCTCTTCACACCTTTCATGTGGATAAACCTTGACTTTCTCGTGTCTGTGTATATCAGGGAGGGGGGTTGCTGTTGTGGGGTCTTTTTAATTTCTTTTGTTCTGAAGCTGCTGGAGTAATTCACGTGGTCTGCTGCTTTCTTCAAATTGGAGACTTTTTGCTTGGAAAGGCTAATGCGAATGTTAAATATGCCACAGTGTGCAGAATTCAGTCCTTGTATCCCTTCAGAGGAGATTAATGAAAACACTTGGAAACTGACTGCAGGAAAAATCAATACTGATGACATATGAACATACTTTTGTGAACAATAAAATAGGTTCTAGAGTTGTCATGTGTACACACCTAGATATGCAGATTGTCTTTTTTGAGCTCAAATGAGATCAATCAGCTTTTGAAGAATAGAAGCTTTTTAATTACTGACTCTCTCTTCACTTTGTGATTGGGAAGAGAACTTTCTTATGTATGGTATGTGTGTAAGATGCTTTGTTTCTTGAGAAATTTTTCCTAAATCATATAGTGAAGGACCGCTGGCTGGTGGCAGTGGTACCTGACCCTCAGTGCAGAATCCCACCAGCTAATGCTGCGTTGCTGTTGCCAAGGCAGTACCTCCAGAGAGGTGGATCCACTTACTGCCTCTCCTGGATGTGTTGAGAGCTAGCACCAACTAAATCAGATGCTAACATACCCTCTTTAGGTCTGATGGACTTAACTGGTGGTTGGTTGGGGTTTTTTTAACTAGGTATCATTCTGTAGTTGGATGTTGAAATGTTGCTTTTGAATTCTCTTGGGGCAGTCGGTGAACTTTTGTAGTCCCTCAGTGACTTGCATACGTGAAGTCACTGTGACGTGCTCCCTCTTCTTTTTGGACTGGAATTGAATGAATTCTTGGGCTCTTTCCATGCTTCTGCTAATCGGTGTTTTAAAAATGACTGTAGTGTAGAGGACCAGGTACTTCTGTGCAACCCGGTACCTTCATGTAGAAGACGCACTTGAGGAGCAGGGTTTAAAGGAATGGACCAGAAGTGCTTGGCCCCTGCTGGAAATTTTTTTGAAGTTAGCTGCCTTAGGACATACAGGGTCTGAACACCTCTCTCTCTGTATGGAAGGGAATGTGCAGATCAAATGGTGGTGGTGGTGAATTCAGCACACGGATATCTGATTTCTTGGCAGATCTGACACTGGGAGTATCTGGACCGCTGCCTGCCCCAAGGAAAAGGGGGTCGGTGTGACCCATGCTCAGCCAGTACTCATCCAAGTGGTGTAACATGAGCCCCTAACCTGTAGACAGATTTACCAGCCCTGAATAATGTCTGTTGTACTGTGAGATCTTATCTCCCTAATGGCCTGCAAGAGGGTACAAATGAGGAGAAATAAATATGGCTCTTGCTTTTGCTTCCTCTGCATTTTGTGGAACAGTTGATTTGTTCTCATTCTGCCTGGTGTATTCGTTAGTGCTTTTAAAAGACTAAGCTAGTTTGTTAGAATTTTAGGAACAAATGAAAATACGATTTTCTCCTACCTTCTTGTTTTACCCCCCCAAATATTCTTTCCCTTTTTGCTGAACAAGTAAAAGCGAAGAAGCCGCTTGTGTGTCCTGAAGCCCAAGTAGAGTGAAACCACTCTAACAACCGTAGAGGAACCGTCATGTAACATCCTTCAACAGGCATGAACAGGCACCGACTGGACGAATGGTACCAAAGCAGAGGATTTTATCTTCATTATGTGTCTATACCCACAGGTCCCAATTGAATGGGGATCCCCCTGCAGGTGAGACTGCCTGCCTGGAGGTATTGGTGCTGCAGAGGCTTTACAATTGGACCTTTGATTCCTGAAGCTTTTGAGTTGGGTGGTGGGAAGGGACATTGCTTAATAGCCAGGTGCCTGCTGGAAGTCCAGAGGCCTCTTGGAGGGGTGGGGGTTTCTCATCTGCCTTTGGGATAAAGAGCTTTAGATTGTGATTTGTAAGTAATACTGTCTGCTTGAGAAACTTTCTGTCATGTGGCTGTATCAAGGGTGAAATTGTGTTTTGTGGTTTGTGCCTTTTATGTGACAGAATTTAAGGGCAGTCTTACAAAAAAACCACCAGCATGTATAAAGGAAGACCAACGCTCAGTTGTCACTGTTGAGTGTGTTACTGGCTTTGTGCAGGAAAAGGGTGCTCTGGTGAAATGCACGGAGCTTTCTGACTCAGTGGGGCAGTTTGAATTTCGTGCATAGCTTGGCCGTGGCGTACAGATGTGTGTGCAAGCCTGTCTTGTCCCGTCAGTCTGTCCCGTCCTCTAACACCACTAAGCGTTCACTTAGTGGAAGAAAAAAGGCAGAGTACTGCAGGTAATCTCTTCTTTTAAAAAAGAAAAAAGAAAAAGCTGGAACTTCTAGAAAAGTGTTGAGTGAAAGGTCGTCTTGTTAAAAGATGGATGTGCTCTCCAGAGGGTCTAATTTAGACACTGAGGAAATATCTGTGGAGCTGATTGCTGGCCGGGTGCCAGTCACTGAAGGGCACCGGAGGCTGAAATGCCAGGCAGCACTGGTAGTGCTGGCACTTCAGCCCGTGACGGTTGGGTTGCATGAATTATCTCTCTGCCTTCCAGCTAATTTTATCCTGTTGATTTTTCATGAATCATTTCCCATCTCTGTGGGTTAGAAATTAAAGTGGAAGTTTGCTAGCCAGAATAGCCACATCTGCTATTTAGAAAGTAGTGTCTGGGGTTTGCTTCCTGCCCACCCCCACGCCTTCCCTTTCCCTTTTTACCTCCGTTGATGTTCAAGTACATGAATCCCTGGTGTCGCTCACCCACGGAAATTTTTAGGCTGGCCAGGCTGCACAAGTGCAGGGGTCCTCTGGATGCGTGCGAGCTCGCAGTGGGCGGCTGGGCAAGTGCTGAGTGCGATGTGGCAGGTCCCAGGCGTGTGGCGAGGCTGGCAGGACCCAACCGGGGTGTCCTGAATTTCCTGCGCGTGCCTTACGAAACATCAAAGGCGCTCCAGTGTCTTTTCCCTCTCCCAGCACAGCAGAAAAGCAGGAGTGCTGCGGTGGCCCAGCCTGCTGCCTGCCTACCAGGCGCTTCCTCGCTCCAGCCTTTTTGTCCATGGATGAGAGGAGAAGGTCATCTGGGCAGTAAATTCACCTCTCTGCTTTCTATAAAATCATCTGCGTGATGAAAAACTTAACTTTTCCAGACCCAAACCCAACTTCTCTTTGTTGACCTGTGTGCGCTTGATTGCTGTCGAGGCTGCCATCTGGGCCAGCAGCAAGGAAAGGATAAGCTGGGTATCCAGAAGTTGAGCCCTATAAGTAGGAGTCCAGGGACACACGTAGGAATTGCATGGGTCCTGTGGGCAAGTAAAGTTTTGCTGGCATCTGCGCTTTGGAAAAAGCACGTTCCCTTGAAACAAAGTGAGCACTAGATAAATAAGAGAGTCTCTAGCTTGCTCATTTTTAATTGGTCTTGGTGGATGACAGCAAGTCCAGGAGACTGGAAGAGTGATTGTCTTGGGATGGTTCTGAAGATGACCAAGTGGATGGCCCAGGAAATGATAGGTTGGATAGTGTCCTGGGTAAATATAAAGTAATTCATGCTTGAAACTTGGTGTTACAGACAACTTGTACTTCTCAAACAGGTCTGATTTTGTTCTTTGCCAAGCTTACTGTTGGTTTAAAGAAGGATCTGTAGATGTGATATACTTAGGTATATATAAGGCAGTTAACTCAATGCGTGAGAATCCAATTAATATCTGATGACAAAGAATATCAATAAAACACAAGTGGCTTAGGAAGTGAGGGTAGTGATTGATAGAGAGTCAGCATCCAATAAATAAACTGAAGTGGCAGTATAAACAGTAAGGAGGATGAAGGATACCCTAAGCTAAAGGACAGTATTAGCACACTAATAAATCAACTGTTCGTGGATTAACTTTAAGATTAATGTAGAAAATGGTTTTTCAGCATCAAAAGATCAAGGCTCTGGCACTGCTGCCTTAGACAAGCAGAGCAAATAATCCAGCTATTTTAAGCTAGACCTTGATCATTTTAGGGAAGACTCTCTGCGACATGATATGTGGAGACTACATTTTCAAAGAAGTAGACTCGATGACCCTTCCCTTTAAATGAGGGGAAGGGAAAAGCCAATTCTGCCTGACACTTACTCAATGATGCAGAAGAAAACGTGACTCACCGCTGGCAAAATGTGTAGATGAAACAAGTTTCGTGAATTGTAGATATTGATAGGGGCAGGATGGAGTAATGCTGTTTGTTTGGTAAATGGAGCCGTTGAAACAAAATCATTTTCATGCAGACAAAAGGAGAGTTATGAACCTGGAAAGGCATGTCCCGAATGTGATCTGTGAAGGGGGGCTGTTCCCCGAGCAGTCCCATGTAAGAACGTGGGGGTCAGAATGGGCAGGCAGCTCCAGGGACCTTTCTGTGCTGGGTCCTGGCTGGAAAAGATGACCATGATTTTGGACACACAAATGGGAAGGTAATGAATTAGGGTGAGGATGTAGTTTTATGTCTGTAACCCTCAGATTTACTTCAGACTCATTCTGGTTGGTTTTCTGGTGCCAGCATCTTGAGGTAATATAGAGAAAATTGGAAGAATTACACAGAAGAATGACGAAAATTGTTGGAAAACTAAGCAGGTACTGCAAGGGTACACATCCAGGGCTCCGCTATGTATGTGTTTTTGTTCAGTGTTTATCACTATTGCTTTTCAAACACCTTTCAGTAGTGCCTTAAGGAACAAAGCTTACATCTGCCACTGGGTTGTACTCATTCTCTCCTTGGGGAGAAGAACGTTGGTGGAATAGCATCTTGGTTTATTACTGAGGTTTTGTGTCTGTTTGGTTTAACTTTATAAATGTAGGTATATATTTATGTTGAAGAAGCCAAAGGCAAAGAAGTGCAACTGGCAGTCCTGACCAAAGATGGTGAGGTTTGTTATAGCCATTAACCTGGGAAGCAATTCTTTCCATTTTCTCAAAGCAGCGTCCCAACGTGCTGGGTATTTCAGCCTTTCCGGCTGGGTTGCAGGGCCCTTTGAAGGAACTGCTGACTCATGCCCACAGCTAGAGAGTTCACATATAGCTTGTCCACGATGGGGATTAACAGTTGGAATGAACTTCTGATGAAGTGTTGGCTTCTCTTCCCCATGCTAGACTGGGATGGAAATTTTGTCGTGTTTGTAGGCTAAAGGTAAGGACATGTGACGTACAGGGGATCAGTCAGGTTGACCTAATTCTCCTTTCTACCCTTAAACTGTGAATCTGTGGGATCAACGCAGGGAGCTGAATACAGCAAAAATGAGAAGTTTCCAGTTTACGGGAATTATTTTTAATATATGTTAAAAACACAAGTCACGTATTCTTTCAGCTGCAGTAAGTAGCTGCCTTGGCTCCATGGCATGCCACACTCTTTCAGAGGTTTTTAGGCTGCATGGGAACTTTACATTGTCAGAATCCCACTGTGTTGAGTCCTTACTCAACACTTAATGTAGAGAAGTTGCACCAGATAATAGCTGATTTCCAGAGGCTTGTGCTGATCCATGACACTAACTTCCTACTCTGAGATCAACAAAGGGCAAATGCTCCCAACTGACCGTAATACAGAATTTTGTGACAAATCTTGTAAAGTCAGCGGCATTTTCCACCTTCGCTGGAAGCCACCATAAGACAAACTTAAGACTAGTTCAGGGATTGTTTCAGAGGTTCTTTTCCTTCTTCCCCCTCTGAAACATGTCTGTCATGAAGTAGATCATGGCAGGTTTTGATGGCATGTTTTGCCAGCAAACCATGCAAGAGTGACAGTGGGAACGCATCTCACATCCACTTAAAATGACAGGAGGAATTCCATGTTGGCACATGGGAATTTCCCTGTCCCCAGCCTGTCTGCAGTCGGGATGTCACCGGGAACTTGGTTTTGTGGCACCCTGATGCTGTTTGTCGTGTTGGTTGCTGGTCTTGAACAAGTCATTGAAACCACTGGGAGCTCTCAGCCCTCCCTGCTGTGAAATGGATTTAAGTCTTGTGGTTTTGAAGCTTGCTCTCCAGACTTCTTCAGAAAGCTGCAGCAAAACTGGTGGTGCTTCCAGGTATCTTTCTTGTAGTCCTGACCTTCTTCAGTGTTTTCAGAATTACAAACTCAAACTGTTCTTATCTTCTGGTGACTTTATGGCTCCTGACTGTAGTGGAGTAATTGGCAATGATTTGAACAAGTCCTAGTCACAGCCTACACTGCTCAAATCCTACATCATCCATGCCCTATAATTTTGACTAATTAAGTTTGAATTTGTGACTGCCCCAGTTTGTCTCCAGCTGGACAGGCTGCATTCAGCCCTGCTCTGCAGCTGTCAGAGAAGAGCCCTGGCCTCGCATCAACCTGGGAGGCAGGTCATCAGGTCTTGCCCTGCCACCAGCCTTCACCGTGCCGGGATGCTGCTCTGCTGCACTGTTGCATGGAGGACAGCTTCTCCCACAGGAACGCTGTACTTCGGAGGGGAAAGTTAAGCCAACGCTGTGGCAACTGTCAAGGCGAAAGCAATTTTCCCAGTGGAGCATGGGGTTAGTGTCTGTGGACAGTGGTCCTCCTCTGAGCAAACTGGTTCTCCCTCTTATTTTGTGGGATCTCTCGGTGTTTGCATTGGCTGCGGTCATGAGCTGCGTAGCCAGCTGGTGCTTCATAAAGTGACCTGAAATGGTTGGCATGGCTGAGGACCTCGGTGAGTGAATTCACCTTGGGGAAAACAGTCAGCCTGGGTCTTTCATGCCTGTTTGGGGGGAAGCTCGGAGCCTTGAATGCTGTGCTTTATTCCCCCTTCTCGGCTTGTCAGTAGCTGACTGTTCTGGATTACTATTTCTGGTAATAATATGCAACTGTAGAAAAAGCATATGAATTCAAGTCCATCTTTCACCATGGGCCCGCACTTTAAAATGTGGTACAAGCTACGCAAGATCTTTCTTAAAAGAAGAGGGAATGACCTCCAGAAGGCTGGCAGTGAGAATTTGAGTGAAGGAGCTGTGTGCTGAGGAGGGGATGGATTCCTATACGGCTATTTCACATGCAAGAATGTCCCAATCTGGGAAACGTGCCAGTAAAATGTAAAATTAAAGCTCTGTTTTGGAGGCTGATCCAGGCAGATAAGAGTCTGTGGCTGTTAACTAATAACTACAAGAGGGGCAGTGATAAAGGCGGCATACTTGAGGACAGGAATTCACAGGTTCGTTCATGCTTAACCCCATTTGGACTTTTTTTTCCCGCATTAGAGATTTAACAGCTCAGATGTTCTTGTGTTTTCTACTTCCCTGATTGTGAGCAACATGGTAAAACCGCTGGAGATCTTAACATGTATCGTGTGAAACGTGACAGGTCCTTGCCTATTTTGTAAAAAAAATGGTAGAGGTTATGTGGCATTGCCTGTGAAGCCCGGGGATGCCTCTTGGGATTTGTAGCAGTCACACTGGTATCCTGGGCATCATGCCTCATACCACGAGTGCCTTTGCTGTCCAAAGGACTTGATGTTGTGTGCCAACAGCACCTGGATCTTCACAGCATCCCTCTCACCTAGGGATTGTCCTCTCTGACATGCTGCTATGACTTTGCAGTAGGCTGTGTGCACACTGACATTGCAAGGACTGACTGATGGGCACAGGGACACGCACGAGGGAGGATGAGTACCCCCTGGGAGTACCTTCAGCAGTAACCAAGGAGCCTGCTCTGCTTATAGAATCATAGAATGGTTTGGGTTGGAAGGGACCTCAAAGATCATCTAGTTCCAGCCCCCCTGCCCCAGGCAGGGACACCCTCCACTAGACCAAGTTGCCTAAAGCCCCATCCAACCTGGCCTTAAACACTTCCAGGGATGGGGCATCCACAGCTTCTCTGGGCAACCTGTTCCAGTGCCTCACCACCCTCACAGTAAAGAATTTCTTCCTAATATCTGATCTAAATTTACCCTTTTGTAGTTTAAACCCATTGCCCCTTGTCCTATCACAACACTCTCTGATAAACAGTCCCTCTCCTTGCTTTGCTCCTATGCTTGCATGGTGTTTCTCCACATCACCTGAAATCTTCAGAGGATCTTCATATTTAGGTGTTAGAACAAACACAACTATAAAAATGACAAAAAAAAAAAGAGTGAAAAGTGCAGAATGTGAACTATACTCTTGTAGTTGTGGAAAACTAAAGGGGGAGGAGAAAGGGCAAGAGAAAGTAATGGGCAGTGAAATTAGGAAAAATTAAAAGCAGCTTTAAAAACAGCAGAAGCTAAAAGTCCTAAAAGCATGTTTGTCTACTGATGCCTGGAACTGGAGAAATGTCAAATGTTTCTTTCTTGTAGCTGGTGGAAAAGCTAGATGATGGTACCAGTTACAGCAGCAGTGTAATGCTGTTTTAGCAGTAGCTTGGGAAATTACCAAACAGCAGCTACTACAGCAGTACATTTTTAAGTTTGCTGTTCTGGCTAACTTGTGTCCAGGGATTTTAAAAAGACTGGCTGACCAGTGCGCTCTGAGCCATAAATGCTAATTTTTTTTTAAAAAAAAAGTATATGTGATGAGTTAGACTGAAAAAAATGTTGTGTGTGAGTCATAAACAAGTACGCTAATATAAATTCTAATCTGGGCAAGCTAGAATACTAGGCTACCTGCAGTCTGATGTTGGCTTCCAGTAAAATAATGTAATAGGTGATAGAGATTGGATTGCTCATGATTTAAGGGGTGTTAATTGTAATAATCAGTCTGTACAGATTTTTTAAAAATAGGTCTTTTCTAACATGGTGTGATATTTTTTTTTCCTGATGTTGCTGTAATTTTGCTTGATAAAGGTAAAAGTGTTGGAAAGTCTTGCGTGTTTAATGCACTGAAGTTGTGGCACAGGTCATCGGAACAAGCAGCTAGAATGATTCGATGTGTCACACACTTTTGGAGCAGGTCCAGAGGAGGGCCACAGAAATGATCAGAGGGCTGGAGCACCTCTCCTATGAGGACAGGCTGAGAGAGTTGGGGTTGTTCAGCCTGGAGAAGAGAAGGCTTTGGGGAGATATAATTGCAGCCTTTCAGTACTTAAAGGGGGCTTGTAAGAAAAATGGGAACAAACTTATTAAAAGGGCCTGTAGTGGTAGGTCAAGAGGTAATGGTTTTAAGCTAAAAGAGGGTAGATTTAGACTAGATATAAGGAAGAAAGTTTTAAGATGAGGGTGGTGAAACACTGGAACAGATTGCCTAGAGAGCTGGTAGATGCTCCATCCCTGCAAGTGTTTAAGGCCAGGTTGGACAGGGCTCTGAGCAACCTGATCTAGTTGAAGATGTTCCTGCTCATTGCAGGGGGATTGGAACTACGTGACCTTTAAAGGTCCCTTCCAACCCAAACTATTCTATGATTCTATGAACAAACAAAAACCTGACTGTGGTGGGTTGACCCTGCCTGGGGGCCAGGTGCCCACCAGAGCCGCTCTATCACTCCCCTCCTTCACTTAGACAGGGGAGAAAAAGTATAACAAAAAGGTTATGAGTCGAGATAAGGACAGGGAGAGATCACTCACTAATTATTGCCATGGGCAAAACAGACTGAACTTAGAGAAGAAATTCATCTAATTTATTACTAATCAAAACAGAGTAGAGGAATGAGAAATAAAACCAAATCTTAAAACACCTCTCGCCACCCCTCCCATCTTCCTGGGCTCAACTTCACTCCCGGCTTCAGCCTCGGGGAATGGGGGTTATGGTCAGTTCATCACACGTTGTTTCTGCCGCTTCTTCATCCTCAGGGGGAGGACTCCACTCATTGTTCCCCTGTTCCAACATGGAGTCCCTCCCACGGGAGACAGTCCTTCACGAACTTCTCCAACATGAGTCTCTCCCATGGGGTGCAGACGTTCAGGAGCACACTGCTCCAGCGTGGGGTCCCCCACAGGGTCACAAGTCCTGCCAGCAAACCTGCTCTGGTGTGGGCTCCTCTCTCCATGGGGCCACAGGTCCTGCCAGGAGCTTGCTCCAGCGTGGGCTTCCCACAGGGTCACAGCCTCCTTCAGGTGCCTCCACCTGCTCTGGCGTGGGGTCCTCCACAGGCTGCAGGTGGAATCTCTACACCCCCTTATCCTCCCTCCATGGGCTGCAGGGGGACAGCCTGCTTCATCATGGTCTTCACCATGGGCTGCAGGGCAATCTCTGCTCCGGTGCCTGGAGCACCTCCTGCCCCTCCTTCTGCACTGACCTTGGTGTCTGCAGAGTTTCTTACATCTTCTCACTCCTCTCTCTGGCTGCAAAAGCTCTCCCTAACTGTTTTTTTTCCTTCTTAAATATGTTATCACAGAGGCGCTGATTGGCTTGGCCTTGGCCAGCGGCGCGTCTGCCTTGTAGCCAGCTGGCATTGGCTCTGTCAGACACAGGGGAAGCTTCTAGCAGCTTCTCACAGAAGCCACCCCTGTAGACCTCCCCACTACCAAAACCTTGCCATGCAAACCCAACACACTAAACTAAAGGCCTCAGACAGCGAAAGGAGAGCCATTGCTGATAGTGTATTTCTAGTAGTGTCAACTGGGAATTGGTTTTTTTTGGCTTGATGCTAATCAAGAGGTGGGTGTTGTTCTCTTCTCCCAAGTAACAAGTGATAGGTCGAGAGGAAATGGCCTCAAATTGCACCAGGGGTGGTTTAGATTGGATGTGAGGAAAAATGTCTTCCCCGAAAGGGTTGTCAAGCATTGGAACAGGTTGAGCCACCATCCCTGGAGGTATTTAAAAGATATGTTGATGTGGCGCTTAGGAACATGGTTTAGAGGTGGACTTGGCAGTGTTAGAATTACAGTTGGACTTGATGATCTTAAAGGCCTTTTCCAGCCTGAATGATTCTATGATTCTAAGTTGTCAGTGTCCTGGAAGAAAACACAATGTTAATTTGTATTATGTTTGTGGGCAACACAAAGTCTGGGCAAGCCACAAGTAATGAAAAGAGGCAAGTTAGCGGTGGAGTTGTGATAGCATGTATGCTGGGCGAGGCAACAAGTTGTGTGAATGTCTTAAAAGCGGGCAGCTAGTGGCAGCGCAGGTAGGAGGGCTGGCAAGGGGTGCGCAGTGGCCTGGGAGCTGTTGCAGGAGCTAGGGCTCTTACGGCAGCACGGAGGTTCACCAAACACAAAACCCCAGCTGCACACGGTGGCCAAAAAGTAAATGCCAAAAAGTAAATGCGGTACTTGGACACAAACATGGAAATCCTGAGCAGGGGCAGGGAGCGTGTTATCTCGGTGCAAGGTGCTGCTCCCGTCAATGCAGGAGTGCTGCAGCCGGTGCTGCGCAGGAATGTTGCTGATAACAATGAACGTTGGAGGGAGTTCAGGGAGGACCACAAGAGGGGAGGGCTGCAAAATGTGCCACACAGTAAAATGAGGAGCTCTGTGTGTAAAATAAACACTGGATTTCTTCTTTCTTTTTTTTTATTTTTCTGTTGGGGGAATGCTGCAGTTTAACCCGGAGTTCACTGAAAGTAGCGCAGCAGCCTGCCTTGCACAGGACGTCAGACTGTGCCATCACAGGGTCTCTCTGCTCTGTAACGAGTCTCCACGAGGGAAGAGTGGGAAAGGAAAAGCCATTGTTTCTGCAGAGACAGATGTCTGCATCTCTTCCTACTGAAGCCTTGGGGGTTGTGGGTGTTTTAACTCCAGGTGCCTTGTCCGCCAGGCTTCCAAAACGGGTGGGTTTTCTGACCGAGAGCATCAGCCCTGCAGCCAGCATCCGCCTCTCCTGCACCAGCGCAGGCCCCACAGCTAACCAGCTCTGGGGCAGCACCCCTCTCTTCTTGTTTTTTAACATTTTCCTCCTCCCCCAGCTGCTGCTTTTTCCCTCCTGAGCTGCTTTGCTACACACTTTTCAGGAAAGACTTTTCCGTCTCCTCTGGGAAGGGCAGGTAGCCCCTGCCTGCAGCACCGACTGGTGCATGGGGACAGGACTGGAGAGCTTCTCTCTTGCTCCAGAGAGTGCAGAGCAGAGGCTCAGCCTGCCAAAATAATGAGCCTTTCCTTGCCCTTAATATTGCTTTCCTTCTGACTGGCTGTGGTAATTCTGAAAGAAAATATATCTTGTCTTGGGCATCTTGTAAAGGCTTAAAAGTGTGTGTGTTTGCATGTATATAGTTGTACTTATGCTGAGGCTTTGCTTTCAGAGCACTGTATGAATATTAACTATTGCTTCCTTGATACAGGCTCGATAAAGGTCTTTCAGGCTGCACATTGGCATGTGAGAAGTTGGGCTGGAAAAATTAATTATTTGTCCCCTAGCACAAAGAGGAGTCACAGAGGCTGGGAATAGCATTCCTTCTTGCTGTAAACAGGGCACAAATGCAGACCAGACTTCCATGGTGCTCAGTCCCGTACAAGCACATGTAGAATAAGAAAATCCCTGTCTAAAGGGGTTTGTGACCTCAGAACACAAATTTTGGGGTGCCCACAGTCAAGTTGCGATGGGGGTGGACTCTTCTACCAGCTCCCCTGACAGAAGGGGTCTAATCAGCTGGTGAGGCCCCTCCATCGGGCGCTGTGACTATGCAGAGCGTGCCATCGGGCAGTGGACATGGAAGGGAGGATCACAGGGGACTTTGGGGGGAGCAGCTTTGAAGTCTGTCCAATCTGGTATGGTGTCTGAGAGCAGCCAGTTTGTGTGCCTTGGAGGAAGTCTTAAGACAAATGCAATGAAGAGACGAGCGGCGCTCTGCTTTATTCCTTGTCTCAATCTGGGATGCTCTGAAGCTTAGTGGCCCTTCCAAAAATCTTAGTATTAATTAAACCAATTGTGAATTATCGTCACTTGCCTTATCAATGTTTTCTCTTCAGCACCATCCCGTGATGGGGGGGGAGTAGGGAAGTGTTATTGTTTTGGAGCTTGCTGTCCTTAGACATTATTAAGTGGTTCCTGGCTCTTGCATTTTGCTGAGGGAGAAGCATTTTCACTACAATGGCTTGTGTGCTGGAAGGGTGGTGGTAGCTCAGCTCCGGTCATCGGAGGGACAGGAAGATTGAGAGCATGACTTGTGCAATTTTGGTGGGGTCCTGCAGGGTGCTGTAGGTACTTATCTGTTTGTCAGAGGCGTCCCGAGCACATGGAAAACTCCATCTGCAAGGGTGTAGTACACCATGCTCTGATTCCAGATGGAGACTGGCATATGTTATATTTGTAGATGGATCCTATGCCATGACCTGCATTCCACTTTCTTGTCATTCTGTCCCCAAAGACCTGCTCTGAGGTAGTGGTGCTCTGTGTTTACATAGCACATCCCACCCATCAGTCTTAAATTCCATGCACAACATTTTTAATGGGCACTGTGGAACATATTTGAGATTCCCTGTGCTTCAGATTGCTCTGTGGTGTCTTGCGCTCTTCACTTGACCTGCGACTGAACTGCTCTTTCCTCCCCAGCGCAGGAAGGTGTTTCCACCTAGGTGCCCCGGCGCGATGGCGCCTCTTGGTGCCGGGAGGGAGCCTGCTCTGCTGGCTGCGTCCTGGCCTGGGGGAGGAAGGCTGTGGTTCCTGGGGGAGGAGGGTTGCGATTTCCTGGCTGCTCATTTTTCTCCTCCCTTCTTTCATTCTTTTTCAGAACATGAGTGAAAACTTGAAGGACTGTTTGATCCAGACCCAGGCTTCCTTAGGGGAGATGGTGACAATAAAAAAAGAGGCCTGCTCTCCGCACCGGGACCAGGAATATGGACAGCCTTGGTACGCTGCTGAGCCTCAGTCTGATGTACTCTCACCCCCTTCTCTCCACTTGCCCCCACAGCTTAACGTTATTTTTGAGGGATACACTTGAACCTTTCAAAGTTACTAAAACCCTCCCTTGCGAGGTCTGCCTTGAGGTGTGTGACAGGGTGGTCACCTGCTCGTGCCAGGCACACGTCTGCTACGTATCTGCTAGTTCGCCTCATGCCTTGTGGTGCTGGCATGCTTTGAGGGCTGTGCCTTGCCTCTGAGCAGCAGCGCTGCCTCTCTGCTGGTGGGAGTCCCCTCTGCCACTCTCCTGCCCGGTGTGTGTCATGCTAGGCATGTGCTATGCATGGAGGTGCTCTAGCTGAAGCCGCTACCTGCTGTAGGCTTTAGCCTTAAACCTTAAGGTACTAGCTTTTGGCAGGTTGGATGGCAGGTTGAATCATTTCTCTGCTGCAGGTTGGGGGAGTAAGAGCATTGTTCAGACCCTGTTGCCTCTGCTCCTCTCTGTGTGCAGTCCCAATGTCTTGGTAGGTTAACGTCATCTTTCTGTTGTTCCCTCCCCAGCTCTGGAAGGCCTGACCCGCAGTCCATGGAGGTGGAGCCCAAGAAACTGAAAGGGAAACGAGATTTGATCATGACCAAGAGCTTTCAGCAAGTGGATTTCTGGTGTAAGTGTCATGTGAGTGAGGGAAAAGCAACATCGCCACTTGTATAGACTTTGGTCTTTCCTAGTTGGTACCCTGCTGGTTTGGGGCGGGAAGCAGGGAAGAAAAAAGCCAGAGGCAAATTTGCATGCTGTCCTGAAAAGACTAACACATTTGATAGGGAAGCTGCTGCACAAAAGCACCTTATCCGTTGTGGGGCTGTGCAGCGGTGGAGAGGTAGGTCGAAAGTGTGCTGGAAACATGAAAATGCACATGGGAAAAGCGCAAGAGTCAAAGGCTTGAATTCAGAAACTGCGAAGGGAGCATTATGCAGATGACAGCTCTTTCCCTTCCCCCATATTCTGGGAAAGAAAACTGGTGCCAGGTACATTGGCATACCTACAAAATACCAAATTATAGTCCTAAGTCCCTGTCTGGCCACAGAGCAGGTGCCTGGGGATGCTGTTTCTCTACCAAGCACAGAATGAAGGCTGCATGACAAGGGTGTTTGTTTTCAGAGATATTCGTTCTAGTTCCTCTCTGGTGTGTGGGCAATCAAACCTTTGGGCTAGAGGACATCTCTGCTAACCGGTGATGTGCAAGGAGCCCTCAGCCTCTGTCTCTGCAGATGGTAACAGGGCCTTTCCCTGTCCATGTAGCCATTGGTGGCGAATCTGTGTAGGGCACCAGGGCTGACACATGCACAGGCGTTGGTTGGACAGGTGTGGGTTGGTGCAGAGCCCTTCTTGAGAGACGTGTGGCGAAACAAGTGAGCAGCTGGTACAGTGTCTGGGTGCGTGGAGGCTTTGGGGAAGGCCGGCGGGAGGACAGGGAGCTGGGGCACGCTGTCCTGAGTGCTGTGCGTCCTAGGAGGTGTGTGAGCCTGTGCGAGCGTCACGTCTGCCCGACCTAACCCCTGCTCCCCTCGCACCCGCAGTCTGCGAGTCCTGCCAGGAGTACTTCGTGGATGAGTGCCCGAACCACGGTCCCCCGGTGTTCGTGTCTGACACCCCAGTGCCTGTTGGCATCCCTGACCGGGCAGCACTGACCATCCCGCCGGGAATGGAGGTGGTGAAAGAGCCCAATGGGGAGAATGACGTGCGCTGTATGAACGAGGTGATCCCCAAAGGTCACATCTTCGGGCCATACGAGGGGCAGATCTCTAGCCAGGACAAGTCCGCAGGATTCTTCTCGTGGCTGGTGAGTGATGTGTCTCCTCTACAAAGTGATGCCCCAGCCATGCAGCTCAGACCTGGGGGACTCACGGGCCTGTGGAGACAGACCTTAGCCATCTTCCTCCTCCTCTGAATTTCTTCTGCTGACCTACATGGGCAGTAGGCAAACATTGACCTGCCATAATTATTAGCAGCTTAAGGGTATAGGTAAGTGAAAGAAGCCCAGGTGCCATGGCACCTGAGTTTATTTCACAGACATAGGAATCAGAGCTTGCTACTTCTCTCCCCCTTGCCATGTTCTTCCATCCATCCCCACTCAACGTCAAGGGCTCCTCCAGTACCTTTCTCTGCTCTGGTCATCATTTTGAGGACAGAGGAAGGATTGTAGAGCTCTCCTGTGGGCCTGCAGTACTCCCTCCCAGCCCGCTTGAGCAGAGCAGGTGGCCCAAGAGGCCAGGAAAGAGGAGATCCAGTCCATCAGGAGCTGATCTACATGCAGACTCCAGTACCAAAACCCATATTTTTTTACCTTGGTACTACAGGCTTCAGTTAGCCTATGAGATAGAGATGTCACTAGATCGATGGATATTAATTATTATGAGAAATGAGATGTAGGACTTGAGTTATAGGTGCGGAAAAAATTGAGAGCTGCTGATATGAAATGCTGCTCATGCTTTTCTGTCTTTAAAATAAATGTGTGTCTCAGCCCTATCCTGAATGGGTAGTTAATCTTTTATATCTCAGGACTGTTAAAAAATTTTGTCAGCTGCATACATAGTTCTGTGTTACGGATATTTGTACATAGGAAAGTGTCTCTTAGTTCAGAGTAGCCTCCACACGCATATCTGGGGCAGCAGCCTGTAGTACTAGGGTTGCTGAGATTCATGGTGTAGAGTTTCATGTCCTGACTTAAGGCTAGAACCAAATCAGTGATTTGAGAGTCGTAGACCTCACGTCTGGACCAGCTAGTTGACATGCAGCATCTATTCTCTTGTTCCACAGATTGTTGATAAGAACAACCGTTACAAATCTATCGATGGGACGGATGAAACCAAAGCAAACTGGATGAGGTGAGTCCAGTTCTCTTCTGCCTTCCCTTTTGGGCCTCTGTCTTCCAGAGAGAGGCCATCAAACAGTCCTTGTTATTTTGTGTGACAGAAAAACAAACCAAAATGCCACAACCCCTTCTATAAAGGGTGTGCTTTTGCTTTTTCAGTATTTATTGTGATGAGAATCCTTTGGACTCAGATTCAATGAAAGGGACTAAAACAAGGATGTGTGTATTGAGGATGGCTGTTTTCTGGAATGAGGACAAATGATAAAGACGATCCTATGTACCCACTCTTACAAACGCTGACAGGTCTCCATTTTTTTTAATTTTTTTTTTTTACTTTATGTTCAAATATTTGCAAAATGCTTTGCATTATCCCGAAGGTAACATTTTATTTTGTTGGGGGTTTTTTGTCTTTTCCCATTTGACAGATATTGAAAGAGGTGCTTTTTCGTTTGGTTTTTTTTTTTTTCCTTTTTTTTCCTGGGCTTCACTTGAAACAGTTGTCTGTGGTGGCTGTCACTGGTAGTGCCAGCTTTACTGTGTTGGGAGAAACACGGAGTGAGTTGCTGCAGCTCGGAAGGCAGAAATCATGCGTGTGCTTGCGCTCCCTCTGCTGGCCCCAGGACTAACAGAGCAGAACCCAAACACCAGTCAGTACTGAACCAGGAGCGGGGCTGGCTCTGGTTTGTTGACTGCAGCAGTAAGGGAACATGTTTAATGGCATGTATCTGCAAAATGTAGGTCGCTCTTGCAGCCTCCTGAGGCGGAGGCAAAGCACTGAAGTGCCTCGTGCATAGGGTGAGCCACCAGAATGGGACATTGCTGCATACTGTGGCCCGTCCCACATTAGGACCAATCCTGCTTTCAGGGATGAATTTTGGAAGTGGTTGTTGTCAAGAAAGCATTTCATATAAGAGTAAAGCAGCATGGGAATTAACTGGTTCATTGGCCTGGATGCCTAGGATTTTCAGTTGTCACTCACTGAGGGAAGAGAGAGCGTGAAATACAGGTAGATGCAAGACTGACCTATCTGGTCAAAGCTGATTGCGCTACTTTTGCTGCATTTGAGTCTTCACCTGGATAGCAGCTGTTCTGACACTTATGTTCATAAAGCTCAGCAAAGGATCTCAATTCTCTGTAAGAATTCCAGCTGTTACACTTGCTCACTACTGGATGAGAGAAAATGCTAGACCTGGGTTGAGGCTGGAGTTGTCACTCCAAAAAGAAGCAGTGGTACAGTGGACAGATAGGTAAGGGGACATACATCTTGAACTAAAGACTGCAAAGTTCAAAAATCAGAGCAAGATTTTTCTGCTTGGATCTGGATCTTTACGTGGTCTAGGTGACAGTGAAACTGGGAGAAAAAACAGTTTTGCCTTTGTAAGGCAAAAATCCTGTGATGAACTCTTCTTCTGAGTGCCATGAACATAAGCTTGATGTTTTGATTTAACTGAGCACTATTCATGGCCCCAGCACCAAAGAATGAACTTGCCTAAACTTGTATTTGCTGTTCCAAGACAAGTGTGATCTGGGCCATTTGGTACAGCCATGAAAGGCTGTACAGGAGGTTACGGTTTTGTGGAAAGGCGACGTTTGCAACTCTTCTGGGGAAGGATGTATCAAGGGACCTGTGCAGGCTTACTGACCTTTTTGTTTTTACTCTTGAAAATTGCTTCTGATAGCAGTATTATCTTGAGTCTGACTGATGGTTCAAGTGGAGATAGTAGTCCTCAAAAAGCTTTGGTTTTGTTTGTTAGCAGCACTTGATATCCTGTGCTAGGACATTACCTGTCATGGAGATTACCCACAGAAACCACGCTTCCAGGACGCTGTAGACAGCGCTCTTTTTGTTTTTCAGATGGTGCTCTTTGCCATCACTCACAGATGGAGTGCTTTGCAAAGCAGATCTACTCACCCTCTGGGTAGGTGGGTATGGCACGGGGAGGGCAGCTTGGGCTGACTCCTCTCTCTTCTTGTAGATCTGGCTATTGTTTTTGTTGTTTGACTGCCACATCTGAGTCCATTTTCATGTTTCCACTGAGGACAATGTGTACACTGCAGCACTTGCTGGTTTAATTTCAAGTGGCTGTTTACCCAGGGCAATAAATGACAGGGAGGAAGGAGTATGAAGCGTAGCAGATGGCATGGCAATGGTAACATCCTCTTGCCCTTTCCCTCTTCAGTCACTCAGTCAAGACAAACTCCTGATGGTGGGAGCGTGTTCTCCTGTTGGCACAAGGGTAATGCACCCTTCATCTCTGCCCAGAGTAAAGCAGTGTTGTTTCCAGTACTTTGTGAAGCTCCATGGCTTTGACCTGCAGGGATGTGTGCAAACCTCCTCCTCTGTTTTTATTTTTCTGGGGGCTCAGAGTGACCAATTACCGTGGATCACAGCAAACCTCAAGAGAAATAGGTGCTTTCTCAGACACAAACCATAAACTGCTGCTGCTGCGAGTTCTCGGGGCTTCTGAAGCATTGCACAGAACCAGCTGTTGTTCCTGGTTACTTCTGAGGAAAATCTCTTATTCAGTTGTTGCGGACCTTTAAAAAAAAAAAAAAGGATTTGACCAAAAAATGAAAGTAACTCAGAAATTCTAGAAAACATCCTTCTGTGTGTGTATATCACTTTGCCCAGACTGAGATGCAGGATAGGAAGCACCAGCAAACTGGTGGCGCCTAACCAAATTGTTGAAGTGCCTAACGTGTGGGTTTTCCAGGCTAGTTTTGACATTTATAGTCTGTATCCCTTCTTACATGAGTATCAGAGTTCTTGGGATTTTGGCACAGTTCAAATTCATCCTTTCCCTCAGCCCACGTGAAAAGGCTGTTGCAAGACTTCCTCACTTCTTTCTCCTTTGCTTTCCGCCTCCTTTCCCCTCCAAACATAGTAACAAAGAGGCCATGGGGAGCAAGACTGTTTTGTATGTCTTCCTGGTCTCCTTGTATTGGAGATGTCTGCG
This sequence comes from Balearica regulorum gibbericeps, assembly GCF_011004875.1. Classification (NCBI taxonomy): domain Eukaryota; kingdom Metazoa; phylum Chordata; class Aves; order Gruiformes; family Gruidae; genus Balearica; species Balearica regulorum. The sequence continues at coordinate 45,189,340 of NC_046188.1, read as the reverse complement.
ATTTGATCTCCATACAATAACAGAGCTTGTAAGGGACCTTTGCTCCGGCACTGCAATGACCTGCTCAAAGCTAGGACCAACTTAGATCAGTAGATCTTTTAAGTACTGAGCTGCTGTTTTGACTTTACAGGACCTTTCAAAAATAAATATTTTTAAAAATTCAGGGTTACCATGGCTGCCTGTGTATTCAGGGGGAGTAGAAGCCACCAGCCTATCCATAAGTCATTTTGTTGAACTTCATAAACTGACCTCCGCTACCTCACAGCAAGTGAAGCAAATGATCTTATGCATTACAGACTGAAATTTATGCAGAGCAAAGTGGTCCTGAAGTATTGCAGGACTGTTATCCCTGTAAAACAAAAAATTCCCCAGAGCTCTGAAGTGGTTATATGCTTGCTTCTTAGAGGCCAAGAAGAGTGGAGTCAGCTGATATCTTTGTGGGGTGATCATTAAGTGCCCACTGTTCACATAGTTTACAACATCACATGTGTTTTTAAAGAAATAGCTGTACAGTCTTGCACTTTCAGATTGACCGGGGCTGAGGTGTGAATTTGTGGACCCGCAGCTGGGACTCCTCTGGAGCTTGCTAAAACCCACATGGCATCCCCAGAGAGGTACTTCCAAATATCAGTGACTGCTCCTAGAGGCATCGTGCATCCTAGAGGAAATGCACAAGGGTAGAAAGATCTCCTGACAGTAATACTGTCTGCATTTTTATAAGGAGGAGGTTAATGTGCCTGCTGGGAACCTAACATTAATTGAATTCGTGATTAAAACTGGCCAGAACTCATTACTCTTTGCGTGGTGAGTTTGCTGTTGGAATACTTAAGTTACCTTAAATAGTTTTGACCCAAGTCATGCTGGAGCAAATGAGGGGAAGCCCTGAAATCTGAATATCCAGGCCTACCACAGGTTGTCGTAAGTGCACTTGATGGGATACCCTGCCTGGAAAGAGCAAAAAGGGCTGTAATTCCCCATTGGTGCAGCTTGGCTAGTGGCCATGGGTTCAGCAAAGAAGGGCAATGCAGGTTTCCTGACCCCACCAGTGGCTCTGAGCAGCTCCGGAGGGACTTCTGTTCTGCAAGCTCACCTGTGCCCAGGGGCACTTTGCAAAATAGTGTTACTCTTTTCACCAGAGCAGCTTGTCAGTGGAGGAGGTTTCCACCACATGGAGGCACTGATGATACTGTGCAGTCATGGGCACCCGCAGAGAATATACATGAAGTCCAGTTTTGCTGAATGTGATAAAAATGAAACTGTAAATGTTCCCTTGCTCAATGTTCTGTGTAGCCTTTTCCTTCCTTCCAGTGTTCAGCTGGGAGAACTCCTTTTTCCTTTTAAGTTTGGGTTGGGTTTTTTTTTTTTTCCCTTGAGGTCAGTGTAGCAAGTGCTTTGCTGGCTCTCCATAATTTCATTACCATCTTTCCTGAACACTCCTTCTGTCCCTCCGTAAAGGAAGCTCCACCAAAACAGTATCTCAAGGATGCATTTACATTTGTCCAAGTGAAATGCATCTGTGTGCTTAGCTCCCTGCTCCCCCTGTATGTGGCCTGGATTTGAGCAGGATTTCCTACTGATTTTCCAGCTTTAACCAAAGTTAACAGCTTCTGACACTCTGATGGAAGGCAGCAGTGTCAGTGAGATTCATTAAACAGTAGTGTAACAGCACTAAGGAGAAACCAGAACATCTGACAAGAGTCACTCTGCCTTTCTGCAGGTTTTTCTTAGTCTGCAGCCCACAAGCACCTTTCACATGAGAGCACCCCAAACCACCTCTCTTCTGGGCCATGGCGGTGCTGAAAGGCACCCACCTCTGAGGAGGTGCCAGCAGGGCCAGCACAAACATGGAACAAGTGGGAAAAATGCTGAGACCTTTGCTTATACCAACTTTTCAGAAAGTATTTTGGGGTGGCTAAAGTCTGCCTGTGAGAGATAGAGCATTCAGCCAAGATTTTAGGATTAAATGTAGTTTTTTGAAAGAGGAGAGTCTGAGCTATCCCAGTCAGAGTTTATTACCCTAACATTGCAAAGATGCTAGCAGTAGGTCCCAAATTAAATGAAACCAAAGATGCAATCTGCTAGTAATACTATCTGTTATCTGTTACTAGTAGATGGCATTTTTGGTTTCACATTTAATTTGGGACCATAAGCAGAAAGAAAACTAACACATGGGGAAACGAGTAGGTTTTCCCTCCCATGGTGTCACATCAGAGTTAGAGTTGCTAGGTGTGCTAACCATTAAGATGTCTTATTTCTTGTATGTTACATCTTAATATCTTTTTCAGCATTAATTTTCTAGGCTTGTAGTGACAGATTTTTGGAGTGGTTTGTATTAACACTGAAGTCTTCTACCTCAGATAGTGTTGTGTTCTCTACCATAACTCCATGCTGATGTAGATTTCTATATGAGAACTTAACCTTTTAAAATATTAAGAACTGTATGATGTGAGCACCAAAAACGTTGACCTTTTTGAAAAACTTTACCGACATCCCTGCTTTTAAATGTTTGAAGATGTGTAAAAGCAGTCTTTTGTAATGTGTAGCACTAGAATAACCATTTTGGCATTTTACTTCACTCTGGTATAATTCAAATCAAGGCATACACTAGGTTTTCCCAGCAGTTCTGCTCCTCTGTGACCTCTGATCTCTTCTGTGCTGTTCTGTGTGCTTATACACAAGGGTCATTGCCCAGGCTGCAGATTATTCCCCGTCCGCAATCCTACCTTGTTTATGTGCAAAACTGCATATTCATGCGGTTTGTTTTCTCCTTCCCTATTGAATAGATCTGCTGCCTTTTTCCCACATGCACACATAAAAAGCCCCATTTAGGACTAATATTTTGTTTATCTTTAGAGTTTCCTTTGACTGTGACTGGAAAAATTAACACATACACACACACCTCTTTGGACAAAACTGCTCATTCTCAAGATGATTGCCTCTTCTTAATGGGCTGAGGCTACGAGGTTTTTGTTTGAAGCTCCAGAAGCTGGGAGCAGGCTCCTGTCAGCAGCAGTGACAGCAAAGGCTAGCCAGGAAAAGCAAGTGGGTGGCCTCGTTCCTTTTGAGAACAATAGGAAACGGGAACCATTTCTGGGTGAAACAAGAGCTTGCTGTGAAGCAGACAAACACTGGATGTGCAGTACCCCTGGTGCTGAAGAAAAGACTTTTCCTTAGGAAAAGTGAGTTGTAGAAATTGCCCTTGAGTCTAGTTGAAATCCCCTTCCCCAGAAAAAAATTCGATTTGATGTAGCCTCGGCGTGACATCCTGCGAGTTTTAACAGAAAGGGTGGTGTAAAAGTTTCCGTTGCATGTTGTGCCAAGCAGAACAATAAGATATGTTTCAGGCCTTCTAAATTTCCTCAAGAACCCATTTTTGAGCAATGTCACCTTAGAAGCTAATTCACCAATGTGATTGTGAGTTCTCACGCTTTTTTCTGCGCACAGACTGTGGCAAGCGATGCAAGGCTGTACTGAAATTCTCACATGTAAGTCAGGGCATCAGACGGAGTGTAAAATTTCATTCTAACTGTAAAGCTGAGAAGGTTCCTTCACACTAGTGTCGCTTGGTTTTTTTCCCTTAAGCTTGAAAATTGCTTCTTAAAAACAAAACGGCTGCCCTTTCCCGGTGCAATTGAGGAAAACTGAGAGGTTGTTGCGGGTGGGGGGAGCTGGATCCCACCGAACTCCTCTACCCCAGTGCCGCACTGGCCAAGTGGTTGGATGCGGGGGGATGCTTTGCGCTGATTTCCTTTTACCCAATTGTGCTTTGTGGGATGTTCAACCCAAGGAACATGGCTGAACGAAAGAGGAAGCCCAAGTTTTCCAAGGAAGAACTGGACATTCTGGTCACTGAGGTGACCCGAAATGAAGCCATGCTGTTTGGGAGGGAGACAATGCGTCTATCCCATGCTGACAGGGACAAGATCTGGGAAAGCATAGCCAGGCAGATCACATCAGTCAGCCAGGTCCCCAGATCTGTAAAGGACGTTAAACACAGATGGGACGACATGAAGAGAAGGACCAAGGACAAACTGGCATTCATGCAGAGGTCCCTCTCCAGCCCCGGCAGCACGGGGCGGCCCTCGGCCATCGTCCTGACCGCCCACGAGAGAGCCATCGAGTCGACGCTGCATTCGTCACGCCAGATGCACGGCTTCCGGAGAGCGGATCTGGACGTGGTTGACAGCCTGTCAACAAGCTGTAAGTATCATTGCCTTAACACCTCTTTGTCTTATGTTTGCATATCTCAGTTTGACACCAGAAGAGCGTTGCGTGTTTTGAGATGCTGGGTTGCCTATCAAGCCAGGTCCTACTGTCATGTTCGGTTTCAAGACAGCCTGCTCTGGTGATCATGGAATGTTGAGATGGATTGAGGGAAAGCTTTTTCCAAGTTAAGATCATCTTCTTCATCTGTTTATCTAGTCCTTTCCCATACTGTCTTCTAAGGGTAGACATTCAGATTCCACTTTCTTAATGGGTCCGAAGTCTGAACTAATCCTGCAAGTGAGGGAACGTCTGTAGTTGAAGTGTAACTACCTCCAGTCTGTGAAAAAGTGTTTGAAACGGATTAGGAATTCTTCAACTTGCATGCACCCCAATAAAACAGCAGTGCTGTCAAGCTGAGAACCATGTGTCAGTCTCTAATGGATCACTGCATGGTAACCATCTTCCAAGAGAGCTGTTGAGGGGGCTCAGGGATCACTGATGTTTATGCTTTGAGGCCAGGCCACTGATGGTTTCTCACTAGTGGTCTGAAGGCTCAGCGCAAGTGCTGTGAAAAAGGTAGATGATAATGGCTCCCTTCTTCACTGTTTTTTAAGAAACTACTGGTTCTGCTTTCTAAGTTAATCTTCTTGCACCACAACTCTCAGACTCCTTCCAGTGCTGAACCACAAGCTGCTTTTTGCAGGTTCTTTCCCGAGTTGCGTACATACAGTTTTCTTGTGTGGAGGTGCAACTTCTTGGTCTGTGAGCTTTTAGGGACACAAAGCAGAGGAAGAGGGGGTATCTTCTTGGGAAGTGGGCCAACTAACACTTTATGGGTAGCACTGTCCGACTGCATTAGGTCTTATCTCGTATCTGAAGTAATGTTGTTAGTGGGAAAGCAAGGACAAAAATCTTCAAGAACTGACAAAATGGGACTTGGTCATTCTTTGCATCTGTCTTGGAAGCCAGTTGCACTATTTCAGAGGTAAAATGAATACAGCTTGTGCAAGGAGATAGTGGGCAGTTGCAACGAGTGAAGTGTCATCTCTTCTTACACTTGATGTGCCTGTACCCATGAACTGGCACATCACAAGATGTTTATCAGACTAATGAGAACTTTTGCATGGTGTTTTGCTTTGGTTTTGGTTTTGCATCAAGTATACTTGCCCAATTAATATAGGGTCCTGTTGCTGCTACACCTGACTGCCCGGTTCTCTTAGTCGTGCCAAGCCACATAGTGGCCTTGCAGTACAAACTTTGTGAGCAGCAAATACTACGTCTATGCTTTTCTCAGTGCGGAGGATGTAAGAAATGACAGGGGAGCAGGGTTTTGGCATGAGAAACCGAATGTGTCAGGGTGTGCTGAGACTGGACCAAAGGCCAGGAGCCTTTGTCCCTCCAAAATGTTGGAGTGTGCTAGCTAGTTATGGTTTTGGGGAAGGGGAGTCATTGCTACTTTCTGAAATGCATATATCTTCTAGTAATGAACAATGCTGTGTACAGGATACCATGGCAGCTTGGATTCCTCCTCGGTTGACTGGGTTCGCCTGCTTTTCAGGCCTCTTACGACTAAGCTTGTCACCCAGATGCTAACAGTGCAGCACGTGCATGTTGAGTTACGTATCAGGAGCTACAGGCTTGTCTCAACTGGCAGGCTGGGGGGAGGGGAAAACCCATTTTCCATGTGCTTCTAGAGACCATGAAACAGAAGTCAAAGTTGTGAGGGATTTCACATTAATAATTCATACCTCCTCTTCTGTTTAAGCTGACGAAGATGAAGAGATGCCAGGCACTTCTCGAGAACACCACTTCTCATCGTTGCAGAGGGCCAGTGCAGGAATCAACCATCTCTCCGGGCCCTCCTTCCTCCATACTTCTTCCTCATCAGAGCACTCGGAAGCTACCAGCCAAAGACAGGAACTGCACCGTCCATCCCCGCGCACCACCTCGTCCTGCAGACCCCCGCACCCCCGCACAAGGAGCCCACCCCTCTCCAGCTTCGATCGCCAACTTCTCCATTCCCACACACAGCAAACAGATCTGTTCAGGCAGTTCTGCCAGGAGCTGGTGGCTATTCACAGAGACATGGCAGACAGCATGCATGTCATCGGTCAGAGGATGGCTGACCTCACCAGCCAGGTTGGCCAGATGTGCCAGACCCTGTCGGAAATCCGCGATGGGGTCCAGGCTTTCCATAGGATACAGGATCCTGGTGTCATGCAGGGGTCTCTTCTGCAAGCAGCTTGCTCAAAACAGCCCCCTGAGCCCAGTGCAGAGTCTAACCAAAACCCCCCAAAACAGACTCCTCCTGCACGGACTACCAGGTCACGAAAGAGAAAACACCATTTTTAGTCTGCTTCATATAAAACAAAGAAGGGTGCCCCTTCCTGAGCTGCTGCATGCTCACATGGCCTCTCCATGTGTATCAGTACTCTATGGGGAAGGTCAACAGCTGCCCCAACCCGTCCATCCCCCTGCTAGCTAACAGAGCAGTATGAATTATGGCAGCTGAGTAGTAGGGCTGGTCCTCTGCAATGACAAAGAGTAATCTCACATCTTACAGAGCTTGGGATGTAGGACATCTTTCTGTTCATAGAGGTTAGGAGTTTTCACCGGCTTCCCTGTGCTTTGCGCGCTCTATAAGCTAAGAGATGCAATAGGAATCATTATCTTGATCTCTTCTCGTGCCTGTGAAACGTTATTTACTGAGACATTGTACTACAGAGCTCCCTTTGCAATTAACCCACAAATTTACCCCACTACTGCCTTCCCATCATCTTCCTGCGAATTAGTATATGCACTGTGCAGAGATACATCCTTACGGCTCTGAAGACTTACTGCTCGTTAGTTTTGTGTTCAGCAATAATGGGCAACCCAGGGCTTACTGTGACTGAGGCACAGGTTTGGGGAGAGGGGTGTAAAGCGGAGCTCGTGCAGGGATGAGAAGGCACGATGCTGGGGACAGGAGGACAGGTCTAAGCACTGTGTGGTTTTAGACTGCTGAAAAGGGCTGCTGTGGTACATGCCTGGATCCTGCAGTACCACATGCACTTATATCAAAGAGTTTAATCTTTGTCTGCTCCAGTCTGAAACCCCTACCTACCCTTCACAATTGCAGTTAAAATACAATTATTTCACAATATGACAACATTTAAAGAGAACTGTATCACCTTATTTTCTTGCATGTTATAATCTTCAGTTTTGAACCACCTCACCCTCTTCAAAACGTGAGAGTCTGCATAGAAACAAGGAAGGATATAGGGCCTGCTTCTGACCTCGGCAACAGTTTGGTTTTGTATCACTGTAATTCTGTCCATTTCAGTACAGTTACTTTGCACTTAGTGTTATTCAGGGTGAGATCTGTACTGTGTTCTCCTCTTGTGAAGAGTTTACAATCTAAATTCACAGCTATATAGGTTAAAATCTTAGACATGTTGGTTTTGTACTGCTTTCTTTCCCTATACAGACGCAAGAAAGAACTGTGTTATAACATTGGAATTGCTTTAGCACTGTGTAAGGCTTCCATGTACAACCCTGATTCTGAAACTAGGCTTTAATAATGTCACCTCAGGTGGTGATAACATATATGTGGCAGCTTTTTTACAACATGTCTGTCTTCTGCTTGATTTGCACGTCTGCACCTACCGTGCTGCCCCCATCTCTGGAAAAATCTTCATGCTTCAGCAGGGAAAAGGGTCGAGGTGTTACCCACGCACAGTTAGCACGCCGCTGCTCTCCAGGCTGTCCTATTGTATGTGGAGGTGGGTTGCAGGAAACTATTCAAGTTAATATGAATGCCCATCATCATGCTCTGTCTGGGCTACAGACTTGGCCAAAAAGTTATATAAACTTCAGCGGGAGTTGAACACAGGCAGCGCAGTATAGCAGAAGGATGGCTTGGTTTATGTGGTCTTGAAGGATCTTCTTCAATATGTCTGGCCTGTCCTTTGAAAGTATAGTGCACTAGCTTCTCTTCTGGAAAGCTCAGTGTATGTCTGCTGCATCAGGCATTCCTGATGTGCTTTTCCTTTTTTCTTTTTAATTGTTCTGTAATTCTAATTCAAGTAATTTATTTTTAGCGGTATGGCAAAAGGCCCTTGCTCAAGGAAGTAGAGGTCTGGCAAGGAGAGAAACCGCCTTTCTGAGGAATGAGCCATGCTGGTTTCATGCAGAAGATGTTCCTCGTAGTGCTGGTGCCAGACCAGGGCAGTACTCGCTCACCTTCCTCTGAGAATGTCGTTTTACTTCTGTTGTAACATTTGTATTCTGCAAAAGTCATGATCTCTCTTCAGTTGAAGGGAAGACTGGGAAGTCTTGTAGAAGTGGATCTAATTTATGAATCACAGAGAGCTGAAAAAATGGTTATATGTTTTAAAGGCTTTTTGAGTCAATACAGTGCTGCTGCTATATATTAGAAGTAGTATTTTATATTTTTGTACTATTTGGTCCCTGCTGATGTTCTCCTATGGATAAACTGATAGGATTAGCTCCTCTGATATTGTCCAGGTGGATCCCTTTTGGGTCTGCAGAGGAGGAGACTCCCGCAGGTGCTGGGCGCTGGACGGAGTTGGCATCGCTGCCATCGGTTTGCCCACACAGACATGTTTAGAGAGAGAACCCCATTGTCCTGGCACAGGATGCACAGCCTTCCATGCAAACCCCCAAAAGGCTGGGCTCTGCTCAGGAGAAACCTTGTACTATAAACTGCCTGATGTCTCCCCCAGTTACCTCTGTGGACTATTACAGATTGGCCCAGATCTGGGGACGTATCTCCTGCCCTGTGTAGACCCCTCGGTGGAGTGGCTTTTCTGTACTGGCTCGCAAAGGATACTTCCTCCTGCACCCATCATGTTAACTGGCTGTCAAAGTAAGTGCCCATGTGAAAGCAAACTGCTGTGCTCAACCCCAGTATCTCCATGTCTTGTACATGCTGAAAAAAGTTCTCTCTTTAAAAGTATTTTTGTTAAGAATGCAATAAATACATAACACTTTTAACACAACCGCTGTTGAGTCTTGTGTTTCTCTCATATAATTTTTCCCTGAACTGATAATAAGCTCATCACAGATGCTGGGTCTCCTGGGGGGCACTTGGCATGGGAGAGCTGAGGCAGGGTTTGCAGGTACGACACCCCATGGTGTCTGCCAGGGCTGGTCACAGCTCTCTTGCGCGGGATCTCCTGCCCTGGCTCTACACCTGATGTTGATTTGGGAAAGGCCAGTGGCCTTTTCCCTGTAGTGCTTTGCCCTGGCAGGGTGTCAGCAGAGGACCCCTGGGGCCAGCCAGAGGGTGAGCAGCAGAGGGGCCAGCGGGCAGAGGGTAGGCATGGGGCAAATCTGGGGTGGGGGGGACAGAATCCTGAGCCTCCCTCCAGCTGCAGGGCTCTCCTTCCTCCTCACTGTCTCTCCTGGCTGCTCAGTTCCCCTCCTGGGGAGGAATGGGCCCAGCTGCCAAAAGCCACCTTCACATTTTTCTGGACACGCTCACTGGGCCATCCCAAAAACTTGGCAATTTGGTGTCCTTGGTGGGATGAGGCTTAGAAAAATGGGAGACGAGGATTTTTTTTTTTTGCTGCTAGCTAGAAAGGCTATGCAAAAGGAGCCCCTGTGAAACAAGAAGGTGTGCCTCTAACAGCCATGGGGTTGGTCTAAGCCCCAGTACCTGCACATGGGTTGTAAATGGTCTCCATTGGTGCAATGGCTGGTCCTAAACCTGGGCAGAGTCTGCGGTGTTCTTGAGCCTGGCTCGTCCTAGGGACTGAGCAGGACATGAAATGACATATTTGCAGCTGGTGGCAATGCCCGTCTGCAGGAATAGGAGCAGCTCTGGGTGGCCGGGTCTGCCCCAATAGCAGTCCCAACCCTGCTCTTCCTTTGGGGTCACAATCCCTCGGGACACCTGCTGCGCAAGCAGGGCCATGCCTGTCTGTGTGCAGGACTTGTGTCAGCCTGTCCTGGGCATCTAAACTGGGGTAGCCTTCTTGCCTCAATTCAGCTTGAGTGCTTGGCATCGGCAAGAGGGCTGGTCGCTTTCCAGCCTTCACAGGAAGGGTTGCTCAGGACACGAGCGCTTCAGCCTCGGGAAGATATGTCACTGAAGGCAGACTGGTACAGTCTCTCTCCTTAGCAGGCAGTTTGTGCCCCTACCTTGCCAAGCAGGCTGCCATTTTGTGGAGTGACTTGCTCTGTCATTGGGAAATCACCTGCCTCTAATCCGTGACATGCAGCGGCATGAGGTATCTTAGACCGACAGGTGGATTTGGGTTTTATGCAATCCTTCATAACCTGTGTTATTTGTGCCCCTGGGGTCGCTTTTGCTGGAGCTGGGCTGGGCAGCTCTGGTTTGAAAGCGGTTCATTTTTGTGGATGATCTCACCCCCATTTACATTACCTCAGGGAAGTGCCACAAATGTAAAGCTTCCTCTCAGAGCATAAACCAGGTACTAGCTACCAGCAGCTGTGAATAAACGTGTTTGTGACTGGATTATTCCACAACTGTTAAGGGCTTTCTTCGTACCTCCTGGTGAAGTTGGCAGTGCCGGTCGCTGCAGGACGCTGGATGGGAGCGGGTGGCTGGGCAGCGTGCTGCAGGGATGCAGCAGTACTGCAGCTCGCGCCCTCCAGCCTGCTCTCTCCTCCCAGCTCCCTGCCACACCAGGAGCAGCCGAAGCCACAGGACACGGGCAGCAGAGCTGAAGGACAGTCTCAGGCAGAAACTTGGAGGGGTTTACAGGCAGAAGGAGAGCAAACAGGAAAAGCATGCTCATGCTTAATAAAATACTTTGTAATAAAAGTGAGCCCTGGTGGGAATAGTTAACCAGGCTCTCCCCTTCCCACGCGAAGTTGTGTTTTAGAGATTTTTCTAAATTTTGCTGCCAAATGCAGTTTGCTGGGAATGCACTGGACCGTCCTTCCACTGCCCCATGAAGTCCTCAGTGCCACTGGCTGTGGGGATGCACGTCCTGTACGTTGTATTAAGGAGCTGTGAGTGACTTGGGGGTGATAAATCTCTGCAGTTAACTGGCCTCCTTCGCAGGGGCAGCCCGATCTTGTCATTGCTCTGGCTGATGTTTGGGCAGCGAGATGCAGAGCGGCCGCAGGGGCTCTCCTCAGCTGGCACTAGGAAGCATCCTGGCATTATGCTTGGACTGGGGAGAGCATCTTCTAGGATCTCCTGTGCTGCAGGGCATCAGACTGACCACAACATGTTGCCTTATCTCAAGGGCTGTGTATCTCATGGCTGTCTGAATGCCTGATACACCTTTTGTGGAGTGATCACTAACACCCAGACGTGACAGCGTGAGAGTGCTAGCTGTGTTCCATTGCAGGACCTCCTGCCCACCACGCTGGTCCAGGCCTCCATTCCTTCTCAAATATGCAAACTGGTGGTTTAAAAGTTCCTTTGTTTTGTGATCAAAAGTAAAATAAGGGTTAACAAAAGCTAATTTTCAGATGATTTTGGCAGTGCCAGAGCCTGCTGTTTAAATAATTACTGAAGATTGCGGAGCATCCTGGGTAGCACACATTAGGAAAAATACAGCTGATTGCAGGCACATGCACAGTTGCTTAACATTAAAACCAGAATTGCTGGAGCCTCGGGCAGTCTGAGACACTGCAGACTTGTTTTCTGTGTTTTGCGGGAAGTTTCACCAAGTTTATGACCTTATGTGTGTGGGTTGGTGTGATCACATGCAGGTGGGCTTGTGTCTCTATCTGTGCATGCACATGGCTGGAGAACGGGAGAGTGTTCAAGGAAAAATTGACGGATATCTGAAGCCAAAGAAATATCCATGAGCTATAAAGGAGTATTTGGGCAAGGACTAGTAGCAGGAGATGTCAGACAAGCCATATGCCACTTGCCTTCATTAATGTTACTGTGGCAGGGAGTGCTGAATAATAGAGGCAAATGGTGTAAGAGAAGAAAAAGCTTTTAGCTGCGAACTGTTCAGATCTGCTCTCGGGTCTGTACGTGCCATGACAGGGCCTCCTCCTGGTCCTGAGTGGGTGTTAGGAGCTCATGTCGGTGGCAGCTGGAACCAGTATTACCAAGGCTTTTCCATGTCCTCTAGCAAGAACATGGGGAATGTGAGAGCAAATAATACGATCCTACCTATAATCTCTGTCTTACCAAGTTGCACAGAGGACCAGTTGTTTGGAGTGTGAGTTAATACATTTCTGTTGAGCTGAAATTTAGCTGTTTTAAATCAGGAAAACAAACCCCATGCCCAGAAAGTGATCTTTCTGCCAGCACTGCCAGGAGATCCCCACAACCTGGTACTGGGCTTTCCTGAGACTTGCAGGGCTGTTTTGTAATTTTATGTCACAGCCTGCTGAAGGCCCAAGTGCAAATCCTTCCAGTACTGGCATGTCCTTGGTTTCCTTTTGGACAACCAGTGAATACCCCCATGCGCATTAGGTGTTCGTGTTTCTGCCCTGAGTATCTCAATTCTGCTTGCCCAAGAGGAGAGAAGCAAGGAAATCTGGTTTCTGCTAAAAAGGAAGATGGTGGTTTTAGGAAAGAGACAGGCAGAGGGATCCTGCCATATTCCGGATGCTCCTGAGAACAAAGGAGGAGGTCCTGGGATGTGAAGTGATGGGGAATCCAGAAGTCCCTTGTTTCCATCACTAGGCAAAGATATTTCTGCCCATGAGAGTCTGTGTCACCATTACTGGCAGAGATACTCCTTCAGATTGGATCTACATTGGTGTCATCCCTTTCCCAGCAGAAATGGACCCACTGGCTTGGTGTTCCCTAGGTGTCCATGCTCGTTGTCCTGTATCTCTGGCAGTTTGCATACCATTACTTATAACTCCATGCTTTCCAGTCTGGCTGTGTTGATGGCTCTCTCTGAAGGTCATTCTGGCTTCATCGTGGTTGTTGTTCTGGTGCAAGGGGGGGCACAGGAGAGAAGTTTGTGCTTCATGCCTGTCTTGTCACCTCACCTTCAGGTATGTGATCATCTCCCGGGAGGAGAGGGAGCAGAACCTGATGGCCTTCCAGCACAGCGAGAGGATTTACTTCCGTGCCTGCCGTGACATCCACCCTGGGGAGAAGCTGCGGGTCTGGTACAGTGAGGATTACATGAAGCGGTTGCATAGTATGTCCCAAGAGACCATCAACAGAAATCTCACAAGCGGTGAGTCTCCTCCCTTTCTGCCTTCTCCCCCAATCCCCTTGGGCTGCCACGCATGTTGGGCCGAGTGTGGTGGGTGAAGTAGGTGGTGCACAGGCTGTGCGAGGAGAGCTGCGTTTCTAGAAGCAGAGCACCTCTGGGTGAGAGCTCTGCATGGCATGGATGGATGGGTGTACAAGAAGAATAATATAACCACTGTTATGAAGATCTTGAAAGAAAGATTTGTGCTGTGTCATGTCGTGTTGTGTCATGTGTCGTGTGTCGTGTGTGTGTGTGCTGCAAGGGCCTGATGCAAAGCCCAGGGACCACAGAGCTCCTCTGTCACAAGACTTCCTGGCCTGAAGATTGCCAAGCTGGTGGTCCTACAGACAGGCATTAGTATTTTCTTCTGAACCTGCTGCTTTCTCTGGCTCCTGTGAGCAGCCTGTTTGAGGGAGCTCTGGCTGGTTTTGTGTGCATGTGAAAGAGATTTCCTTGGTGTGTTTGTATGTCCATTTTCCTCGCTTAATTTATCTCCTCTTTCTTCAGAAAGATAATTTGGGATCAGCGCGACATCAGCTAGAGACTCCTTAGTCTCACAACCTTAGAGTGCATGTACAACGTACAGGAGGCTTTGTACTTGTCAGACTGATTCTTCCCTGGATAAAAATTGTTATCTGAGAGTAGCCATGCTGGAACAAACCTAGTGGTCCTTTAGGTCACTGTAATGTCAGCAACATAGGAAGCTTTAGAGGAGGGTAAAAATTCTTAATGCATCTGTTCATCTATACAATGCTGAGACCTGAAGTTAATTAAGGGCATTTCTTTCCAGGCCTAGCCACAGAATGGCAGGGCCTCAGAGGGGCAGCCACACTAAATATAACTTTCTAATTAAGATTCCCATGTATATTATTACACAGCTGCAGTTGCTGCCTTGACTTGGTAAAAGGTGTCTCCTCTCTAATCATGGGGTGGACAAGATGTCCTGAAAAAGCTGGTTATCCTCCGTCACCTTGGAGTTATTATGCACTTGCAGTGTTGCATCTTGATGGCTGTATTTGGGCAATTCCCACTTCTGAATTAACATCGGTATGAATGTGCTTTTTTTATGTTAATGAACATCACTGAGTGATTAGGTACAGGCTGCAGTGATTTTGCTGCATCCCATGCACATGTTTGTTGTCCAGATTGCTTAGTACTTTCTGAAAGTATGGCAAGAGAAAGACTGCACCCTTGGAGCAGCTGCTCTGGAGGGGCACCAAGGCTATGAGTGCCCTGCCATACAGACATGCCTTTAGTCGTGGTTTATCATGGTGTCGTAGTTTACATGAGCTGAAATGGTAACTCACAGCCTGCTCTGGCTACCAGTGCAGCGAAGATCTGCCTCTGGGCTCCTCAGGACACACCATAGCCTGCCACACGCTCAGGCAGAAACCCATGTAGCTGTGGAGAACATCCTAGAAACCCCCTGACGTCTCGGTGAGCTCATCATATAGCAAGCCAGGCTCAGCCTGCGTTAGCAAAAGAGGTGCAGAGATGTTAAAACGGAGCATCACTTGGGCCATTGCTAGACTTGCGAGAGACATCGCAGCCTCAGCTGGGAGGGCACTGGGAAGTGGTCAGGGAGCAGCTCCAAAATCTGTTCAGTCACTTTCTATTTGAAAGATTTCAAATCCCCTGCAGATGAGCCTGTCGAGTGAAGTGACACGCTTTATTAACTCTCAGAAAAATAACATGGTTCCCGGGTTTTGTTTTTGTCGGCAGTTTCCGACCCGCCTCATCAATGGGAGTTGAGACCGATAATACGAGGGATCGTTTTGTGATTTCTAGCTTTTCCATAGGGCTGAACCACTTGATTGGTTGGGGGGGAAAATCACTGAGAAAGAAGAAGAATCCATTCTCTAAATCCCTACCTCTGCCAGTAGTCATTATAGTCTGTAACAGGGTAAATACTAGAGCAGAGACTCAAAGCTTTGCCCATAGAAATTCTCGTCAATGTGTTGAAAATGAGATCTGTTGTTACGGATTCACTCAAGAAATGGCTGGGTTTGCCAGCCAGCACCCAAACCCAGTGCAAAATCCCTGCCATTCGGGCCAGCCCTTTTTACGGTGCCTTACTCTAACTGTTTCGAGTCTCGCATCTTTTCTGCATTCTTAGCATTGCTCTCCTTAGAGAGGGAATGGTAGCTTTTGCTCCGTAACTCTTATGAAAGCATGAATACACTTTAAAAGCAAACAAACCCAAAAATCAGCATAAAGCAGCGTCTTGTTTGGGAAGCCATCAATGCTTGAAGTTATTTACAAGATAGAAGAATGATGGAAATTGAGCCAAACCTATCGTCTTTTGAATTTCCAGGTAAGGAAATCTGGCTATTCCCTTTATTTTAAGCAATTAATAATTTGTATGAGGTTGCTTTTATTTTTTTTTTTTTTTTTAATCACTGAATGGCCATGCTCTAGACTCCACCGGGACAAGCTAGATGTCCCATCCTTGGAGGGCATTCACCCGTTGTAGCTCAGCTGACAATGAGTACCTTGGGGTTTAAGAGTGCGAGTTATTTTTACGCCTTTACCTTTGCATTTCTGGAGCAGCCTCCAAACTGAACGAGAGTAAAGGGGCTTGCAAACTTTGTGCCATGGCGTGCACAGACGCCGGGGTTGTCATGAAACGGTCCAAATCTCTTGCTGCACTGCTGTACGCTTGATACCTTTTACCAAGTCAAAACAGGCACAGGTCTTCCAGCCAGCCGAAATGGCGCTTGGGCTCTGGGTGTTAGGTTCCACCGCGATTCAGTCATTCACCTTGTAGTCTCCTTCTAGCACAGGTTGGTTATACCTTCAGGTTAAACAAGCTGCCTGTAGTTTCTCTTCTCTTTAAAGTGTGTGGGTCCTACTCCGCTGTGGCTACCCAGGACTGTCTCTGTTTTTGCAGACGTGCCCATTAGCAGGGCTCCTCCTCTCGCGAGCCTCGGTTTCCACTGAGTTGTGTCAGTTCCCTGGTTTGTGATGCAATGTGCAGACCTGCAGGGATACAGCCTGCCTTTTTGTTCTTTTTTTCATTTGAGTTTTAGATTGAGGGATGTTGCTCAGTTCCCGGTGATAATCCCCACCCCTCATTTTCCTTTCCAGGAGACAAAAAGTTGCAGAGGGAAAAGTCAGAAAAGAATGTGGAAAATCAGGAGGACTCGAGGGGGCCACTCCAGCTCGCCACCTTAAAGCAAGGGAAGAGCCCCTACAAGCGCAGCTGTGACGAGGGGGAATCCCACCCCCAAACAAAGAAAAAAAAGATTGACCTCATCTTCAAAGACGTCCTGGAGGCTTCCTTGGAGTCCGCCAAATTTGAAGAGAACCAGTTAGCAACGGGTACGCCGCTTTCCATCAGAAAAGCATCTAAATACCAGGCTGAAGACATCTTTGAGAGGTGTGGCGGTGCCATGCAACATGGCTCACTGAACCTCAGCAGAAACCGGAACGAGGGGGAATGGATGGTCCCCCATGGTTCGTCTTTCAGCTCAGCCAAAGAGATGGGCATCCTTGAAGATGAGGAGGAAGAGCCCCTGTCACTCAAAGCAGACAGTCCAACCGAGCTGTCACTGGCCTCTGCACAAGGCAACTCCCACGAAATCCCCACCACCTCCTTCTGCCCCAACTGCATCCGGCTGAAGAAGAAGATCCGGGAGCTGCAGGCCGAGTTGGACATGCTGCGATCTGGGAAGTTACCTGAGCCACCCGTGCTACCGCCCCAGGTACCCGAGCTCCAAGAGTTCTCGGACCCCACAGGTAAGCCTTGCGAAGTAACAGCGTTCTCCAAACCCTGCCTAAGGAGAATAGTGAGATGCCTGTGTGCTGTGTACCCATCTAAAGCGTTTTGCTCTGAGTATTCAGGTGAACACGTGGTTCCGTGGAAGGTTCGTTGTCAGGTTTTGTGACCGGGTGGGCCAGGAGCTGACACAGCTGTGGGCACAGTGGAAGACACTGTCTGGGAAAGACTCTGTATGACAACTTGCTCTATTTGTTGCCGTTGTAATCGATAATGCACTGCCAATAAAAAAGACATTCCATTGCAGACAGTTTGTTTGCTGTATTTTTGATGCATTTTCTTTCAGCGGAAGCCCCTCTGCAGTGCCTCGCATGCTACCAAGAAAGTCTGAATGACTCTGTGGTAACACTGAAATGCACCCTCTTTGTGTATGAAATGGTGTCCCACTGTGTCCCTTGTTGGAAAGCCCTCTCTGTTTCCTCCACTGCCTTAACACAACCATGTGTCCCTTGCTGAAGATATGTTTTGTGTCCTCCAGGAAGCAGCAGCCAGGAGCCTTCACCAAAGGAGTATTTGGGTCACACCATGTATTGTGCAAGTGGCCAGGATGTAGTGTCATTTCTTGCTGTCCATTGTGGCATGTTAGAGACAAAGTTCATATGCAGAAACATTGATTTATTTTCCCTTCAAAGCCATGATTCAAATTCTACCCATAGTGCATTGTGGGCAGGAGAGAGCAGGTTGTGGCCAGCTCGTCAGGCAATGCTCTGCTGTCACCAGTAGGATGCTTCTCTAGCTCAGCAACTTTGTAAACACCTTATTTTTTTTCCTTTTTTTTTTTTCCTTACAGCTTCAGAAAGCATCATCTCTGTTCCCACCATCATGGAGGACGATGACCAAGAGGTGGATTCTGCTGATGAATCAGTTTCCAATGACATGATTGCTGCTACAGACGAGCCTTCCAAGATGTCTTCGGCGACGGGCCGGAGGATACGACGGTTCAAGCAAGAGTGGCTTAAAAAGTTTTGGTTTCTGCGGTACTCCCCGACACTGAATGAAATGTGGTGCCACGTCTGTAGGCAGTACACAGTGCAATCCTCTCGGACTTCAGCCTTCATCATTGGCTCAAAGCAGTTCAAGATACACACAATAAAGCTTCACAGCCAGAGCAACCTCCACAAGAAGTGCCTGCAGCTTTACAAGCTCAGGATGCACCCAGAGAAGACGGAAGAGATGTGCCGAAATATGACCCTGCTCTTCAATACAGCCTACCACTTGGCCCTGGAGGGCAGGCCCTACTATGACTTTCGGCCTCTGGCAGAACTACTGAGAAAGTGTGAACTTAAGGTGGTGGATCAATACATGAATGAGGGAGACTGCCAAATCTTAATCCACCATATCGCCCGGGCTCTTCGAGAGGACCTGGTTGAACGCATCCGACAGTCTCCTTTCCTCAGCATCATTCTGGACGGGCAGAGCGATGACTTGCTTGCAGACACGGTTGCGGTTTATGTACAGTACACGAGCAGCGATGGGCCTCCAGCAACCGAATTCCTGTCTCTTCAGGAACTGGGTTTTTCTACAACAGACAGTTACCTCCAAGCACTAGACAGGGCTTTTTCCAGCCTGGGAATACGACTGCAGGATGAGAAGCCAACTATTGGCTTGGGAGTCGATGGTGCTAACATTACCGCCAGCCTGAGAGCCAACTTGTTCATGACAATCAGAAAGACCTTGCCCTGGCTACTCTGCCTGCCCTTTATGGTGCACAGGCCCCATCTGGAAATTTTGGATGCAATCAGCGGAAAGGAACTGCCTTGCCTGGAGGAGCTAGAAAACAATTTGAAGCAACTGCTCAGTTTCTATCGTTACTCTCCCCGACTCATGTGCGAGTTGAGGGTCACTGCTGCCACTCTGTGTGAGGAGACCGAGTTCCTGGGGGACATTCGAGCAGTGAAGTGGATCATTGGGGAGCAGAATGTGCTCAACGCTCTAATCAAGGATTACCTTGAGGTTGTGGCCCATCTCAAAGACGTCAGTGGCCAGACCCAAAGGGCAGATGCTTCTGCGATTGCCTTGGCCCTCCTGCAGTTCCTGATGGACTACCAGTCGATTAAACTCATCTACTTCCTGCTGGATGTGATCGCTGTGCTTTCACGCCTCGCCTACGTCTTCCAAGGGGAGTACCTTCTTGTGTCACAGGTGGACGATAAAATAGAGGAGGCCATCCAGGAGATCAGCCGACTAGCAGACTCGCCTGGAGAGTACTTGCAGGAATTTGAGGAAAACTTCCGTGAAAGCTTTAATGGCATTGCTGTGAAAAACCTACGGGTGGCTGAAGCCAAATTCCAGTCAATCAGAGAAAAGATCTGCCAGAAGACCCAGGTGATCCTAGCCCAAAGGTTTGATTCCCGTAGCCGGACATTTGTGAAGGCCTGTCAGGTATTTGACCTTGCAGCTTGGCCCAGAAGCACTGATGAGCTCATGAGCTATGGGAAGGAGGATATGGTACAAATATTTGAACACCTGGAGACGGTCCCATCATTTTCCAGAGAGGTTTGCAGAGAGGGGATGGACACCCGAGGGAGTCTGCTGATGGAATGGCGAGAACTCAAGGTGGATTATTATACCAAAAACGGTTTTAAAGACTTGCTCAGTCACATTTGTAAATACAAACAGAGATTCCCCCTCCTAAATAAAATAGTTCAGATCCTCAAAGTCCTTCCCACCTCATCGGCCTGCTGTGAGAAGGGGCGCACCGCCCTGCAGAGAGTGCGCAAAAACAACCGCTCTCGGCTCACGCTGGAGCAGCTCAGTGATCTTTTGACGATTGCCGTTAATGGGCCGCCCATTGCCAACTTCGATTGCAAAAGGGCACTAGATAGTTGGTTCGAGGAGAAGTCGGGCAATAGTTACGCACTGTCAGCCGAAATGCTGAGCAGGATGTCGTCTCTTGATCAGAAGCCGATGTTGCAGAGCATGGACCATGGCTCTGAGTTTTACCCCGATATTTAGGAAGGAATGCCTCAGATCAGAAAGCTGTTGAATAATTTTTTTAATCTATACTCTAAACTTTGATATATTATATAAAATATATATATATTATATATATATTAAGGAAAAACCCACACTGAAAATTTAAAAGTTAAGACGATGTGCGTCTGATAGAAGCTAAGCAGAATTTTAAAGATTGAGACAATGTTTAGACATTTACTGGTGTCTCCAACCATGGCAGCTGCAGTGTAGGTGGCAACATTTCATTCTTTAGAAGCATGTGCTGGGGCCATACTCTACATGTTCAAACCTAATGATCTATAAGCTAGACGACGGGTCTTTGTCAGCCTCATCCTCCCGGCGGTTTCCTTTGTATGTGTGTTGTTGGTTTGTTGGGTTGGGGGTTTTTTTGTGTTGTTTTGTTTTGGGGTTGGTTGTTTGGGTTTTTTCCCCTCAGTTTTAATCTCTGCCTCTCTTTCCGTTGTTCAGTCCAATTATTGAGCCATTTGAGCCTTTTGTTGATGACCATCAGATTTCTGATTTCCGACAGAGCATCCCGTGCGTTTCTGTTGCCCCCCCGTCTCTCCAGCTCCACCCAGTTCTCTCCACTCGAGTGGGACCTTTCTTCACTCACAGAGATTACTGGCAGGAGGGAAAGGCTGGGGGCATGATTTTGGGTTTTTCTTCTGATTTAGAAACAAATGCCTCCACTAAACTGTGATGCCCCTTTCTCAGTTCTCTCTACTTTTGGGCTGTAGAGTAATACTTGGCTTTCAGCTCCTTTTATGATAACCGTAGTACCAGTCTATCATGCATATATTATAACATAATGTCATGTGCAGACTATTAAATAGCAAAATAGAGAAGGCAGGGGGAAATTTTTGCATTTATATTTTTATATTGTAGGAGATAAAAATATATATATATACAACTATTCATTCAAAACCAGGGCTGCTGTGGAAGCTAGACAGCCAATGAGTCAAGAGCCATCTCTGGGTGGAGATTCAAAGGCTTAAAAAATTATATTCTAATTTACATTATTTATACTATGTCTTTATAATCCTAGATTGTTGTGGGTTTTTTGTTTTGTTTTGTTTTGTTTTGTTTGGAATGACTGAAAGAAAAACCTGCTGCGGTTTGGTGGCAGGAGCTATCAATGCAAGATTATCTTGGATTATATTCATGTGATGATGTCCTACAAAGGTTCATGTATTCTCTTGTGACCAAGGTAACATGTTCCACAGCACAGCAGACTGATGACAGCAGGAAGAAGGGATGCTCTGCTTCTTCCTGCGAAATACTTCTTCCTTTTTTGAAGGGATGCGGAGTCCACCTGAGATGTGAATGGGGGACTTGCACCTTCCATCACAAAGAGATTGTTCTGTGGGTTTGGGGTTCTTCTTTGTTTTATTCTTTAAAGTAAATGAGCTCCAGGCATTCACACAATATCACTTCAGGTTAGAAAAGCAAAAAAAAAAAACCCAACAAAAAAACCAAAAAAAAAGAAAAAAAAAAAAAAGAAAAAACCACAAAGAAAAAAGGTGCAAAAACTCCATAGATGCTAGTGCCTTGTCCCGCTGATGTGGCATGGACAGCACCAACCTGACCAGACCATTGTGGGAGTGAGAACCTGTTGTCTAGAAGGTGTCCGAGCCGACATGTTCTCACTTCCCAGAGGGACGAGCTTTGTGCCAAGCTGTGTTGTTTGGAAACATGATGGTGGTATCAGCAACACTGAACCTTTCCTTTCTCCTGTTATACCCCTGCCCTTGGTCTTGGTGCTAAGATATCTCTAGAACCGTTGCTGCTAGTTGATAGCTTTTCATTTATATAAATATATATATATATAATATTATTTTATTTTTTAAACTTTTTTGTTTGTTTTCAATGGAGATGTAGCATGTTTGGAACCGATCTCTCTTGGAGTCACTTTCACTGCCAGGGTTCACGCACTGTCTTCCCCGGGAAAACACGCACTTCTACGTAGGTCTCGCTCACCTCCCACTAACCCCTTTGCCCGCAGCTGAGCTGCGCAGCCAGCGCTGGGCAGAGGCGTGCAGCCAAGCCGCTATGTACTGCCTCGGCTTTCAGACCCCACGGGAATAGCTAGACCGGTGCTGGTCGGAGTTTTAGAAGTGTTTCCCCTCTGTCCCTATGGGACTGAGGAGGGGCTGAGCCTGCCCGAAGCACTAGCAGTGTCCAATCCTTGTGTCCTGACTCTGCCTACTTTGCTGTAAAACGGGGCTCCTTGGCCAGAAGGTCTGAGGGGAGTAGAGCGGACCCCGCAAATGTCACGGCGAGGGCTGGGCAGGCAGTGTACCCTCTGTAGCACTTACTCCCTGTCCCCTCTGCGTTACCTCAGATGGTGTCTGCAGCCTGCGGGCTGGCTCGGGCAGGAGGGGGCACCTGCACCGGGACCACCTAATTGCCACCGAACCGCCGGTGGGGGTGCAGGCACCAGGCGCTTCTCCCTGCGGTCCTCAAGGAAATGTCATGAGCTAGGTCGGGGCATCATGCCGTCGTAGCGCAGGGGCATCTATATGCGACACCTAGCAAGCAAAAAAATGGCTTTGTTTGCATTTTTTCCTGTCTTTCCCAATAAATGATGTGATCAAATTGACCCATTCATCTAGAAGAGTAAAAATTAAACTGGAAGCCCTCCACCAGCTGTGCAGACTTGGGTGGTTGTTTGTCTGACCGTAAAATAGGGATCTGTCCACACGAGGTGCTTGTAGCCCTCTCGGCTGGGCGAGTCGACTCTGCTCGGTGTGCTGCCACAGCAGAGCTGCTCCCTGCCAGGCAGATGGCAGGCCCCCCTCTCAGTTAAAATTTGAGGAGATGTAAAAAGAAGGAAAAAAAAAAAAAAAGACAGAAGAATTGCTGCTCTATTAGTCTCTGATCTGGAGATGGGCAAGGTGAACGTAGGTGTTGGAGACAAGAAGTGAATGGACACACCATTCACTGGGGATGGAGGGGAATGGGCAGGTCAGGGAGAGGCTTTCATGTCAAGCATGCACATGGCAGCAGGAGCAAAAGTAACAAAGAAGTTTGATGCAAGCTGCTGTGGTTGTTAGAGAGGCTGTAAAGACAGTTTCCCTCCTCCCCTTTTTTTTAAATTTCCTCTTTCCTTTGCTCAACTTCGTAGTTCTTTGTAAGGGAAGGAAAAAAATCACCCGCCTTTCTGTTTGCAGCAGCGAAAGCTCCTCAGCATGTGGCTCTGTCACAGAGGCCCGTCAAAGTGCCTGGCCTGCGTGGAGGGAAGGGACACTTGGGACAGTCTGCAGACACCTTTATGGACGGGAGTGCTCCCCCAGGGCTTGTGCTGAGCCGCCTCAGAGGCCTGTTTACAGCTCCTGCTCTGACCCTCTTTACTTTTGCCACTGGGGAGAAAATGGTGCCTTGCCTTGTTGGTGAGGTAAGAGCTGCCAGAGGCATGTTCAGAAATTATTCCTCTTAATTTGTCACTCCTTTGGTTTGTTTGCAAAACCCACTCTCATCAGTGACATCTTTTACCGGCTGCCCTTATTCCTAATGGCAGAGCGAAACGTGCAGCGAGTGGTGTTTTTTTGTTCGGGCTGTCAGCTGGCAAAGGGAAAGCTCTTGTTTCTTTTGCAAATAACTTTGCGTGCACTTGTGAGCGGTGTCGGTAGGAAGCATGATTCCCTGCCGCGGGATGCTGCGGATACCGGTGATGGGAAAGGTCAGAGACCCTTTGCATTGGTGATGGGGGGAAACGAGCACTTGGCGGAGCAGCCGGCCCTGGCCCGGCCCAGCTCTCCCAACACAAACAATTCCCCATCACCCTCACATCAGAAAATAAACCCGGCCTTTGTCCTAGACAAACGCAGGTGCTTTGCAAGCTTTCCCTCTAGGTTTACCCGCCTATCTCAGATCTGTGGCCGTTACTCCCATGGATAGTCTGTGGATGGAAACGTGACTGCCGGCATGAGCAAGATAGGGAGGAGGGGGGAATACCAATGCAAAGTGCCCCTGGCTCCCGTGCCCCGCCTGCCCGGCCTTTCCCGGAGCAGATGCATTTCTGTGCCCTGTTTGCAAACCCCCGCGCCCGGCCGGCTGGCAGCGGGGCGGGGGGCAGCGGCAGGCATGGGGAGGGCTCGGTGTGGCGCAGAGGGAGGCTTCCGTGGCTTGGAGGTTGCCATGCGTGGGGTTTAATCCTTTCCTGCTGCGCTGAGCGAGCGAAAGGAGGTGGTTTTGAACGTGTTGCTCACAGCATCTTGAACAGCTTTGGCTGCAAAGAGAGAAGGGTTTAGTTCTTCTCAAATGAGCTCTTTATTCTCTCCTTCCCCTCACGTCTTACCTATGGCATCTGACTGTGAGTAATGCACACTTCTTCAGGCCCTCAGGTTTGCATTTCTAGCCCGTGGGCTTTTTGGTTGCCAATTTCCCCTCCCCACTTTTTGCTCAGGCTCCTTGCCTCTTTTACCCTGCTGTGAAGCAGAAATCCGTGAAGCACATGCAGACGTGTCCTTCTGCAAGGCTTGCCAGTGGCCGCAGGGGTCTGGGCCCTCCGGCCACAAGACCAAACTCAGCAGGGATAATCCTCACAAGAGACCAAAGCTCTTCCCATACCAGCAAAAGCACGCAGGAGCCACGGGGGGTTGCGAGGGGACGCGGTGGGCAGGGTCCTGGTGTGTGGTCTGCCTTGGGTCTGGGGCTGACCATGGCGATATCCCCCGTGCTGGTTGCGCTTTTGCTGATACGACTCCTCAGACGTGATTCAGGCTCGGTCCATCTCTTTCTCACAGCACAAACTCAACCAGGTGGCCCACGGGGTCTTTGGGGACCCCTTTCTTTGTTATCTCATGAGGATTGCTGTTTGTTTGACCAGTGGGTAAGACAACCTAGACAGCCAGCTTGCAAATAAGCAGCAACAGCCTCTGCTTTTGCAGATTCCCCTCTCAGCCCTGTTGAAAGAGGTCTCAAAAGCAGAGAAATGGTACGTTGCTCCCCCAGCCATTGTATTCAATGCAGTAATGCCTATGCAATTCCTGTCTCCCTTGGAGACACGTATGATGTGTGTGCATGTAAGCTAGTGTATGTATACAGTACATATGCATATGGTCTATATATTGTATATACGCACATCCCAGTACATATACACACAGTACAAAAGATTAAAATCACATGCTTATATATCTATAAATAAAATCCTATATATTTATATATTTCTATGTTTTCGATAGATATAAAGATATAATATAGAGATAGACTCAACCACCCTTGTGTAAGGCTGGCCCTGTGTTCTGGCACAAGGCACGTAACACTGAAGACTTTGGACTTTGGGATAGTTTTAGCCATACACTGAGGCCTACATTTACGTGTATAGCACTCTATGGAGAGGGGCTTTGCTGTGGTTAGGGCAAGGGGTTTCCTTGCTGGCATGTTAACCAAGTGCTAAATAAGGTTTGTGTAATAGGGGAATGTCTTGGGGGAAAATGCTCGAGTGTCCTTGTCTTCTCCCGAGTAAGCCTCTGGCTGAGGTCCTGTGTGTTCACACTTGGACAGATACATATCCCACCTTCATATGCACTTTTCTCTCTCTGCACGGATGCGGTTGGCAACTGTGGGTATCGGTGCCATGAAAATGTGGCTTTCTCCTGTTCCGCCCAGCCTTCCTCGGCAATCGCTAGCACGCTGCTGGGGGACTCGCGCAGGACCCAGCGAGAGCGTGGCTTCGCTTGCGGGCATCGGTCAGCAGCACAGCTGTGGGACGGGTAACGGCAGCAGGAGAGCAAAGGCGTTACTGAGTAGAGGGAGGGTCGCTGCCATGTGGTCGGATATGGCAGGGATGGCATACGGAGCTGGAGCAGCATGAATGAGGAGGGACCGAGAGTTCGGAGCAATAAGGATGGGAGCATGCAAGCCCCACTGGGAAGGCATGTGCAGCTCTGTCGGGTCAGGCTGGCCGCTGCTCTGCTGCAGCAGCTGCTCCGCTCCACTCCACTCCCTCAGGTCTCGCAGCTGCTCCTCGGCCGGTGAGCAGCCTGTCTGGCTGGGGGCCCAGGTGGTTTTTCTGGAGGAAAGGGAATGACATGATTGCGTGGAAGACGTAGTCAGTGGCACACGCGTGCCTTTGGGCCCCAACATGGCATGCTGACCTTGCCAGACTGAAGCACCGAAGGGTGCAACCCTCTTGCCCCGCCCGTGCAGAGAGACACCTGGATTTGCATGACAGGCACTTCTGTGCAATGGATCAGCCTTCCCTGAGTGTCTGCCGATGCCTGCAGGTTGGCCAGCCACGTCATCCCTCCGTCCCTCCCTTCACACAGCCGCTTGTAGGACACTGACCCCGCCGCAGGGTGAAGCCCTTGGCTGGCACCTGGGGGGACACGAGAGGTGCCTCTGGCCAGGCTCGCAGTGGGTGGTGGGTCACCATGCTGCTTGCCCACAAGAGTTGAAGGGGAGGCATGGAGGTTTGGATTTGCAGCTCCGCACCAGACCTGTCAACCACTGCGCTCCTCGCCGTTTGTTTTAATTGTTGGCTTCGGTCGGGAGGAGGGTGAGTTGTAATTCCGATGGCCAAATGACTCGTTACACTGGTATTGCATGAGCAGATGCTGTGCAAGCTCCCCCCAAGCCCTGTCACACACCTCAGCACCCTCTTCCAGGCCTCTCTCCTCCACACAACTGGTAATCCACCTCAGCCGCAACCCGCCCGCCGGCGGCTCCCCGTTCCGCCGCAGCCCCCTGGCCGTGCAGCGCCGGTGGGGAGCTCCCCGGCACCTGTTCCTCACAAACCTCAGAGACGGTTTCCTCGCTCCCAGCCCCCTCCTTCAGATGCCACTGACACTTGCGTAGGCTCAGCCCGTGGCCTCATCGTCTGCCTGCCCGTGCCGGTGGTGCTGCCGCCCGGCGAGGGGCTCCCATGCACTGCACCTCATGTCGAATAAGCTCGCTGGGCTACGTGGGGAAACCATGTCTCATATGCTGTAATGTCCCGAATGCTATAGGAGGGCTACGGAGTTTTCTGCCAGTCACGGCATCCTCATAGACTCACCCGACTGTTGGCAAAAATGCATTTCTACTTCCAGAAAACAGGAGGTTTTGTCTCAAACCTCTCCATATCCACATCCAAGCACAGCCCTGCTGAACT
This sequence comes from Balearica regulorum gibbericeps, assembly GCF_011004875.1. Classification (NCBI taxonomy): domain Eukaryota; kingdom Metazoa; phylum Chordata; class Aves; order Gruiformes; family Gruidae; genus Balearica; species Balearica regulorum. The sequence goes on along the minus strand of NC_046188.1, from coordinate 45,162,156 downwards.
GTTTCAAGCGATCTCTCACCCACTCACCCACCCACCACACACACACACATGAAATGAGAGAAAAATATCTAGATGTCTATTACTACATATGTATTAATACGTTAATATCACTCTTTTTGGAGAACATTAAAATATTATTACTTTACAGACTATGCTTTATAGTACCTGTGTGAAAGGACCTAGGACACTGGATACGAATAGAGCTATGTTGATATATCATAGTATGTACACGAGAACCTTCCTTTTGTCATATTATCCTTGTAATGTAAAATGATTGTTAATAAAAAAAAAAGTTAAATTTATCAAGTTGAGTTGCTAATTATTTACACTCTTCTTGGAGGTTAATGTCATTTTCCCAGAGCAAGGACATCTAAGCTGGTGTGCTCCCTCTTCCCCAGCCAATGACTGTAAGGAGCAGGCCCAGTGCTGATTTATCCAGAAGGGTCCCTTGCAGCCCCCTGAGGTGCTGGTAGTTCTCCCTCCTGGGTGACTCGCTCCTTCATGTGCTGGGTGTATCTGCAGCCCCTCCAACCTCCTCACCTCAGTGAGCAGGTGTGGCGTGTCCTGTGACAGAACTGCATCATTCCACCACGGGCTGGATTGTACCGGTACTGTGCCGAGGCTGCAGCAGCGCAGAGCAGGAGCTCCCTGGGTCAGCACGAGTATGTTGGCACGTGCTGCGGTCGGGTAGGGGTGTAGAGTGGGTGCCCCTGCGCTCCCTTTCTGGTTGGGTACAGTGGTGATATCGTTGGCTTTGGTGCTGTGGGCTGTGCTTGTAATGCACATTGATGAAACGTTGCGTGTGTGCCTGGTTTGGTTTGAAGGACGGAGAGTCTTTTCCTGAGCAATATGTGCTCCACAGCTGGGGGAGGCTGGCTTTTTCTACCCTTAAAAGAAAGAGGTGGTTTAACTTTGGAGTTGTCTTCTTTGACATTAAAGTTTTGGTTGAGGCTGGGTCCACAGTGGATTAACTAGAGTTGTGACTTTTAAAAGAGTTCAATGAAATAAGAGTAATTTTCTACGTGGAGGTTCTTACATCCGCTAAATCAGCATGGGCAAGAAAGCCAACCTCTGAAACAAGTACGAGTGTCCGTGGATTAGCACTGGGCTGTGAGTTGTGTTTTCTGACCAAACAGCTGTCAAAGCTGAAAACGTTGCGTCCTTGGGCTCAGCCTGGCTGCTGCTGGAGATACACCCCACGGCCAAGGCGCAGCAGGGACTACAGGCCATCCTTCCTTCGCTGCGCTTCAGGTTTGCACGGCAGTGCGACCAGGGAGGACATTGCAAAGGATTAGGCCAACCCTGCTACCGGGTGCCAACCACAGCTAGAGAGAAACAGGCAGGAAAAAAACCCCTTCTATGTCGAACAGTTGCTCGCTGCATCTCTGTGTGTCAGTGGGGGGAACCAGAAAACACAGGAGGAAGCTGTGCAGCCTGTACGGATCCTGTATGTGGCACTGCGTACTGCAAGTGTTGATACTGATAGCATTGCTGAGCTTCAGTGTGTAGAGGTGAAAGCTCTCATAAACAGGACTGGCTCTTCAATTTAACTGGGTCTGGAGGGATCTCAGTTTTCCAATTGATCCTGGGTATGGATACATGGGAATGGTTACCAGCGGATGACCCGGTGTTACATGAATCGGGCAAGCAGTTTAGCTCTCTACCAAATGTTTGATCCCATGGATGCATATTGTATAAAAAGGTTTTTGCTCCCCCTTTGAGGCTCCACTGTCATATGGATGCTCATGGTCTTGGACTTCAACTTGATGCCCAGCAGTGTCCCACTGGTGACTGTTCTGATTGCAAGGTGCCAGTGCTATGCAGCTTGCTGGCCCTCCCAAAGGAAAGGAAATTTGGGTGGAAATTCTGGCCTGGAGGGCAGTTTGGCCTTAGAGGTCTCCAGGCCCCGGGGGAAGCGTGCATACGGATGAGTCAGGCCCTGAGGGTGGTGGGCTGTGCAGAAGCTTTGCTTTCAGAGTGAATGCCCCACAATTTTAACCAGGGACTGAGGCAATTTCCAGACTCAGAAGTGAAAATAGTCCAAAATTAGTGATCCGATAGAAAAGGTTGCTTTTAGTGACTTCTTAGAAGTCATCAAGCAGTCCAAGTATTACAAACAATTTGCCATTTTCTGGCAGCTTTCACTGTAGTGATTTAAAATCGCTTGTTTTTTGAGCAGTAAGCAAGCCTAGCAAAATCCTGGCAGTTGTCAGAGCTTAGCTCCAACTTAATGGGCTCTGGGTTTGCTGGGCACCCGACAGCCAGCGGTGGAAACCTCATCTCCAGAGTTTTGCCTTTGCTAGTCAATTAGCAGCACACAAAGCAGGACAATGCTTCGCCTTCAGCATGTGAAATGCACTGGCGATTTGTAATTAATTTCCTATAAGTGGTTTTGTGCTGTGGACACTTGACTGTCACCGGTCACCGCTGTTGGCAGTGATCAGCCTCCTTGCTGGTAACTTCAAACCAAGGACTTAAAAGCAAGATCCCTTAAAGCAAAATACACAATCAGAACCAGTGTCAGGAAGGGAAGCTTGCGCAAATTTATCTGATCTAGGGCTAAAGCTGCCGTTCATTTTTAGGACCAGTTATTCTCATGTCAATATGAGTGAAAAGGAAATTGAAAAATTCCTCCGTGATGGTTGTCATAGCATTAAAGCCTGGCGTGCTCTTCCCCAGCTCTGCTGGTGTCCTGGACATGCTCCATGGAGATGGCTGTTGTTAGCAGCTGGCACTTAAAACCTGATTTAGCAAAAAAAACCCCAATGTGTTTTTTTCTTCCTGGAAACAGGAGGACTGTGGTGCCTGCAATGCTGAGGGCTTGCAGGCATAACCAGAGGGGATTTGCAGTGCTTCCTGAGGGCTGTCTTCCCTATCTGCCTCTCCTGAGGCAGGAGGGAAAACGAGGGCAGCCAAGCACATCAGTGGGTTTAAGTGGGTGCCCCCCCGAGGTGTTTAAATCGGAGGGCCGGGGCAGGCATCAGGGTGGTGCCAGGTCTGGCTCTGCAGTGGTACGGAGCAGTGGGCACAGGGGACCAGAGGCTGCTTCTCACAGAGCTGTTGCCAGACGAACAGAGCCACAGCTCATTTGCAAGGGGCTCTAAAAATATCTGAAGGATAATCAAAGGCTCCCGCAGAACAGCATATGTGCTAACAAGACTTTTCAGCTCTCTGAAGTCCCCCATTTGAAGTTGTTTTGATCTGAGGGGAAAAATAAGTGTGCTGTCCATGCTGCTGTCAGTCTTCCCATTTCTGGGGCGACTGGTGGTCCCTCCAGAGGCACGCAGGAGTGGGAGAGCAATGTTGAGGTGCTGGGGCCAGGACTGGGAGCTGTGTGAGGCACAAGGACGGGGTTTGCAGACCCTCGCTCCGGGCTGCTGCCACCGTACCTCATGACACTTGGGAGAGCTGTCCTGGAAAACTGGGTAGCGGGTAGGTTTCAGGTCTGAGCTGTCTTCTCAGGGGCATCTTGGAGCCCCTTTCTCGCTGGGTTTATTCCACGTTCAGCGGTCACTAAGAGTTCAGGGAAGCGGAGGAACCGGCTGCAAACCTCCAGGGCTAGCGCTGGTAATGGCTGCGACACAGCTGCTGGATTAGGTGCCACTCTCTCTGGCCAGACAGAGGATTATAGGCCAGTCCCATTTTAATTTTTAAATACCATGGGGGGAAAAAAGCTTCTAATAAATCCGAAGTGACAATGAACAGCAGGGTTAAGAGAAGAATGGTTCTGTGGTGGCTATTGCTGCTTTTCAATATGCTGGGCTGGAATTACTGAGTAACCCCGTGCTAATCCCCCAGGCAGGATTGTCCCTGGCAAATGCACCACCCATGTTCAACTCCCTGTGCGGCAAAAATACGGCTCCTTTCTCTCCACTTCTATGGCAAATGCTTTGGTAGCATCAGCCTCGCTGTGCAGCTGACAGGCCGGTGGCAACCCTCTTTGCTAAGGCAGCAGCAGCCTGGGGCTCCGGCAGATTCACTTTGTTGTTTCTCCTTGTGCTTTAACATTGACTGTGATGGGTGAGGGAGTGCCCCCAAACTGTCAATGAAGTAAATACTTCCCACTCCTGCCCCAAAAATCTGTTTTCTTTTATGTGCAGTTTTTGATCTCTATGTCTTGTTAGGAACCAGCTAATTCTAGTGATGGTATTAGGTCAGCTAAGTAGGTATTCCTCCTTACAGATGCATAATTTAGAGAGTATCAGCACTACCTTGAAAGTACTGAGATCGGCAAAAGGACTGAATCCAAAGTCACTTCTTAGCTTTGTTTCGGAGATGGAGCCAGTATCTGGGAGGAAGCTGTTTACCAGATCCTATTCCCTAACGTCCTAGCAGCTGCAGGAATTAGTTTAGTTGCCACCTTGCTGAAAAAGCCAGTAGATGTCCTATGCTTGGCCAGGATAGCACTCCATGGCTGACTGCTCCCCTTCTCATGGGACACCCATCCTTTGATGACACCCTTCAGAGGACCTTCTGTTGACTCAGCCCAGTACTTTGTACCCCTGACATGAGCTGCAAGCAGAGGGGACTTACCCTAGAGTAAACAACGCAGACACACTGTTGATACAACTTGGAATTATTTACTTGCGGTGATTTACATGTTGTGCTGTAACATTAGACACAATGGCCGAGCGTCATGCTCTGTTTTTGTGCTTTGGACTGTGCGAACAATACAGAGACTTGACAAACAATATCTGGCTCTGTACAATAAACACACTGGGACACTAAAGGACTGAGTAAGCAGAAAAGCCTTCTCATGCTGGAAGGCCACAGAGCACTATTTCACTTTGCTACTATTCTTGTGCAATTTGATTATCACCAACAGAAGATACAATATAAAGTGTCAAGTATTAGTATTTACTCATCATGCTTATCTTTCATCAAATGAACCAAATACATTTTGAGACTTAGTTAAATTCTGAAACACATAAAAAATGCTGCCAAAGCTCTGCCCTTCAATTCAATCAAACTTCAAACTAACCTTCAAAAGAGTGCAAGAAGCGTGGTCCAAGCCACCTTAGCTCCCACCTCTTACTAGACATCACCATACTCAACTCATCTTAGATATCAGGAAAACTTGGGCAAACCTTGGGCTGTATTTATAGAGTTCAAATTACAACCTCCTCCATTCTGGAATGAAAAATTGGGTGTCTTTGGACACTACTGCCAGGTAATACTGATGACAGGCGCTAGCAAAATGCAGAGTACTTTTGTTCAAGGTGTTGAAAGCACAGTAATGCCTGGGAGAATAGTTGAGCCTGAAAATTTTCCCAGCCCTGTTGAAGGGAATTTTCCATTAATTTCTAATGTATTACCTCTTTGCAAAGCAAACATGGTTCCTATCACCATGCAAGGATACTTGGGACAAGAAGTGAGGGGAAAACTGTGTGCTGGAAAAGTGTTGCCCTTGCAGGAGAGCAGCTGCAAACACTCCCCCTTACAAGTGGGGAAGGGGGCTGAGGGTAGAAATGAATCTAAAACATCCCAGAGATGTTTTAGTGACTATTGATGATCTGTGCTTTTTAATCTCTTCTGCTGCAGTGTAAATTGCCTAAAATCAAACTAGTTCATTTCTCTGTGTAGATCTAGATCTGAGGGCAGGTCGAGGCAAAACAATGTATGGCTACAGTCTGTATTTTAACCAAATAACTCCTTAATGTATCACAAGTTATTTCCTCTGGCCTCTCAGTCCCCTCCTTTAAACAGAGGCCACAGCTGGAGAACGCCTCTCGCAGGTGATGCTGGATGCAATGTGGGGCTGCATTTCTTATTCTGTTTTACAGTAGTTCCTGGTGTTTTGTTTCTGTCGCTGGACGAGAGACTGAATCCTTCTCCTTAAACCCGCAGCTCTCTGGCCCTTTGTGAAAAGGATTGTTCATTCAGACCAGGTAGACTGCTCCTCACATAAGCTTTTTTTTCCGTCTTCCCTACAGTCTCTTTGCTTCCAGCTTCTTCATAGGTTAATAGGTTATAGTAGGAAAAATAATCAGTGCAATCAATAATAGCCATTGGGGAAGCTATTTTTAATCACACGTGTAGCTTAAGAACATAAATTGCTGTAAATGGTTTTTTGCTTCTTCTCTTATGATGCAGTTTATAAGCAGCACCCTTTAATTTAAGACATGTTTGTGGTGCTTGCTGATGCTCCTGTGTTTACAGCTTCAGGAGCTGAAAACCACGGGGCTGTCTGGCTTTGTTCTCTGGCCACGTTGCACTGAAGGGATACTTCCACAGCTCACGTTGCTGAAGCCGCTTGATATGATGGCACTGAGCATTTCCAAATACTTTGCGTTTATATTCACACAACGTTGTCATCACCACAACGACTCCCCGCAGTTTGCCTGCACCTCCGGCCCTTGGGGTGCTGGGGCTCAGGGGCATACAAGCATTGCTAAACAGGCGATACAGGAGGTTCGGAGCAGGCGCTGGAATGCGATGACAAACAGCTCCAATAATTAACAGAGTTCAAAAGGGCCCGGGCTGAGCCTCCCTGCCCCTCCGGTACCACACGTACGCAGCATTCCTCCTCTTCCCCACAGCCAGCACCCTTAACTGCGTTTGCTTTCAGCCCCGGCACAGCAAATGGCTGCCTCGTTAAACAAACACCTGGCAGTCTTTGTTCAGGCTGCGCTGAATGCGACAAACATTCTTTCCAGGCTACAAAAATGGTCCAGCCGGGAAAGATGCGTGCATTTTCACTCTTCATCTCTTCCCCATTTAAATCCCATTGCAGCAAAGGAGGGAACAACACCCTGCTTTACATTACTTAACCACTGCGCTCCTCAGACAGATTTCTGGTTAAGTAGTGTGTACACACGTATTTTTCTGCTGTAAAAGAGGATGTTTTTTTATCACAGCAAAATCAGATTGTGAGGGGCTATTCTTTTAGATGCTATAGGATTGCTATCTAATTACAGGGTGTGCCAAAATCACCAGGGGCAGAGGCAGATAATGCTGTTTACAATCAGTCACCAAGATGTTATAAAAAGCTCATTAAAATAAGCAGGAGGCAGAACTAGAGAAATCTCTTGGCAGCAAGGCAAATATTTGGCCCTTCAGGCTTTCCGGTGCCAGCCAAATAGCATCATACCATAACTTCATACCATGAAGTTATCCTTATCATTATCCTAAAAAGAAGTAAGAATCACAGCGCTGCCAGGAACCTTTACATAGGGTAGGCCAACATCACAATGAATTTTGCACTTAAATGGAAATAATGATTCCAAAGCTATAGGAATATCTACAGGCAAATCATGAACACAGCGACTATTAAGAAATCACTATCAACTAAAAGCTCGTGTCTACTTTATTCACAGTATCCTACAGCTTTTTGTTAATAAACAAAAACCCATAGAGCAAAACAAGAAGTCAAATTTCTTTTGCAAATTTATCCCCTCTAGCCAGTGGAGCAATACCAGAGATTAAAACATTGGGTATAAGATTCATTGATGTACTTAGCTTGTTTGTTGATTTGGCCAAAGCTGTTTTTATCACTGTCTTCAAAATGATCCTGTAATGCCTGGCTACACCACCTATAAAGGAAATAGCAGTGTAAAGATAACAGAGTTTTCAGTGTGCATCAACCTTGTCAATCTCTTCACAGAATCACAGCATCGCTGAGGACGGAAAGGACCTCTGCAGATCATCTTGTCCAAAACCACCCCTGCTCAAAGCAGGGTAAACTACAGCAGGTTGTTCAGTGCTGTATCCCATCAAATATGAGTGGCTGCAAGGATGGAGACTCTCAACATCTCTTGGCAATTTGTTCCAGTGTTTGATCATCCTCACAGTGAAAAAAAAAAAGAAAAAGAAAAAAGAAAAATTTCTCTGTTTTTTCATGTGTTCAAATGGAATTTCTTGTATTGCAGTTTGTGCCCTTGCCGCTTGTCCTGTCACTGGACACCACTGAGAAGAGTCTGGCTCCATCATCTTTTCTCCTCTCCCAGATCAGGTGTTTAAATATATTGGTAAGTTCCCCACCTGACCCTTCTCTTGACCAGGCTGAACAGTCCAGCTCTCTCAGCCTCTCCTTCTACAGAAGATGCTCCAGTCCCTTAATCACCCCTGTGGCCGTTTTCTGCACTCTCTCCACTAAGGCCATACCTTTCGTGCACTGGGGAGCCCAGAACTAGACACAGCATTCCAGATGTGTCCTCACCAGTGTTGAGTACAGAGGAAGGATCACCTCCCTTGACCTGCTGGCAATGCTTTTCCTAATGCGACCCAAGACACTGTTGGCCTTCTTTGCTGCAAGGGCACATTGCTGGCTCATGTTCAACTTGGTGTCCACCAAGAACCCTGGCTCCTTTTATGGAAAGCTGCTTGCCAGATGGGCAGCCCCCAGCCCTGCTATGGTGCCTGGGGTTGTTCCTCCCCAGATGCAGGACTTGGCACTTCTCCTTGTTGAACTTCTGGAGGTTCGTGTCAGCCCATTTCTCCAGCCTCTCCACATCCTTCTAAACAGCAGTACAACCGCCTGGTGTATCAACCACTACTCCCAGTTTTGTATCATCTGCAAACTTGCTGAGGGCACACTCTGCCCATTGTCCAGGTCATTTATGAAGATGTTCAACTGTGTCAGTCCCACTAACAGCCCCAGTCACCACTAGTTACTGGATTCCAGCTGAACTTCATTCCCATATTCATGGCTTTCTGTGCCTGGTGCTTCAGCCAGTTCTCTGGTGGTTTGTCTTTGCCAACAGGATGGCAGCCTTCACTTGACAGTCTGCTAGACTTGTTTGACTAAGGCATCAAAATGGGATGGATACTAGATAAAGCCTAGCTTAATATTTTGAATTAAACAGAGGATCAAGCTGACCCTGCAAAAATTAAGTTCTCTGAGTTTTTCAGTGCTACAAAATATATCATTCTGGTTTTAGATTTTTGGATGCCTTGTCCCTGTGCAAGTCTCTTAAAGCTGTGTCTACTACTTGAAATAAAGTGGTAGGACAAGCAGTGTGCTTATGGAGTCATAACATCATCACTGCCAGTACCAGACTTTCAGTCCATCTAGACACATAAAAAAGGACAGTAAAGAGTAACATTTAAGCCGCATCGAATCTTGAAAGTGCACACAAAAAAACAAGCCCTGGAGAGTGTGTCTGGTCAGTGAATTCCTTCTGTCTGGAAGTGATGAAATACATGGCAGTTCTTAAGGGTTGTCTTCAAGTAATGCTGGTATGAGGATTTGAGTGTGATAGTTAACTGTCAAACCAAAACCATCAATCAACTGCTAAGGTATGAAATGATCCCACTTCTTTTGTCTAGTCATAGACATTGCCTGGAATATAATTAGAGTATTTGAAACTTTCTAGCTGAGAAAAACCCAAACAGAAAAGATGGCACTAAGCAGAAAGATTTGGTCCAAGTTTTTGGAGGTAACATCAACAATAACTTTTTGTCCATGTTTAGGGTCTTCCTGGGTGACACTGTAGAAAGATAGAAGATATAGGTATTCTGCTAAAGGATCCTGAAACGTTCATATTTTCAGCAGTTTTCATGAATCCTAAATACAACGTATCGAACACTCCAGGAAACAAAAGTGAAGGAAAGTATTTGACTTCTTGTTTGGCAGTGTTTGCTTCAAAGGCTACACAGGATGATAGCATTGACTGTCTCACTCTCTCTTCTTCCCCTGTTCTCTCCCTTAGTTCTGTATCTTTTTCTAGTTATCCAGATACTGCACATTGGTTTCACTCTGTCTTTCATACTGATACTTTGGGTCTGCAGTGAAAATAAGTTTTGTGATCTTCATTTTTCACAGCATTGTAAAGTATTATGAAAAACAGTGACTGGTAAAACATCTGCCACGTGTTTGTGATTATGGAGCCAGGACTCATCAAGGGACTTGGGTGACAGTGCCAGATGCCAAGGAGTGGCTTACATCTCCATGATACCTTTGCTTCCCTCTGCTCCTCTACAGAAACAGGGACCTCACAGAAATGACAGTGGGCAGGCTAATACAATTAATTCAAATCATCCAGGCAGCCAAATCCCTTGTTTGAGAGACCCACTTGATTAGGTGAGAGATTGTCCTTTAAATACATTTTCCTGGGCTAGGATGAGGCAGGAAAATCAGAGAAAGTGGTGTAAGAAGAATGCTGTGCCGAGCAACTTTGTGGAGGGGAAGGTGGAATGTGAAATGCAGCTTATTCCCCAAGGCTCAGAGGCCTGGTGGAAATCTGGTTGGCAATAATCACGATGATCCTACATGTGGAGCTGATGCCACATGGCTATCTGTCTCCTGGGGTTCCTCAGCATTTCTTCCCAGTGGTTCCTCTCCGTGCCCGTGATGTGCAAGCCCAGGCTGCACTTGCCGAGCACGTGGCTCTGCCCAGCACCATCCTGGCTCAGCATTTCCAGCTCCACACTGGAGGCACGCAGGAGCTCATGAGGCACCTCAAACATGATCATCTCATTCCACACAGGGTTGATCTTGTGCTTTGCACGTTTGGTCTGCTTCTTCTTCAGCTTTAAAGACTGATGCCTCAGTGTCACCTTGACAGAAACATCTGTATAGGAAGTGGAGAGAGACACCATATTAATGAGCATGCAAAAAAATGAATCCAAGAGACTTTTAACTGGTGACATCAGACTGAGAGAGAGAACATAGGAAACATTGATCTTGGGGCGTTTGGTTTTCACTTTTTAGAAATTATTCAAATCTCTTTGGATTTCTAACCCAAACATCTATTATTTTTTTCTGCCAAACACCGCCTTTCCCACTTTCTTTCTAGATTTACATAATAGCAAAACAAACAGTCTCTGTTTTCTCGCTATTCTACTCACCATTGCCAAGTAGATCTTTCAGCTGCTTGGAGTGGAGATTTTTAGCCTTAATAATCACCACCAGCAGGCGATTAGCTGCTGGCAGGTAGCTAATAGAGAGCAGGACCTCCCCATGACCTGTAGATGGCTCCTGGAAATGGAGACACAGGAAGGGTTAATTTTTTATACAATCTTGGCTGTAACATTAGGAAAACTAAATAGTACAAGGTCATGGGTGGAAGGTTGTGGACCAACCAAGTTGTCTCCCTGTCTTTGTACAGGAGATCTTTCCAGTTACACTGTGTGAGAATAAACCTGGCAAAGATGTCTGAAGGCTTCCCCACTTGCAATGCCCCCATCATGTGAGTTACTGCTTGCTTTTGTCGCTGGAAAGAAACTGCTTCCTAACATCTCCTTTTAGTGGAATATTTAGTCAGAAGAAGAGGGTTTGGGGCTGAACTACAGGCAAGCAGTCAGATACTCTTTTTTTGAGAGATTATCTAGCTTCCCTTTATTTATGTCCCCTACTTCCATTGCTGTTTTTCATAATTCACTCTTCATTTCAGCTCATCTTTTTGTGAGGAGGCTCCATCCACACACGGACCCCAGTCCACACTGCCCAGCAGGAGTGTAGGGCTCCCTGGGAAAGAGTAGGTGATACCTGGGTCTGTGCCGCACAGCCAGACCCTGGAGCTGGAGTTGAACCTTCTCTGACACCCTTACTTGGTAGGGGAAAAACCCCAGCCAACCTGAAATCTGCCATGAGCTCAGCTCAGTCCCTTCCCAGCCTGTCATCCCTCAGGCCTGCAAGCAGCTCTCCCTGCTGCCTCTGCGGGATTTCCTCCAGGGCAAAGGCTTTGAACCATCAGGTGCTCATGTCAGGGCAACACACTTTTTTTTTTCCCTTTTCTTCTCTCCTTCTTTTCCTTTTTCCTTTTTCCTTTTCCCTTTTCCCTTTTTCCTTTCCTTCTCCCTTTTCTTTTCCCTTTCCTTTTTCCTTTCTTCCCATGAGTGATTGGCCTCTTAGCCTCCTCACCTTTCTCCCCTTCCTTGGGAACAAGCAGCCCCGGGGGGGAAGCAGAGGGACATAACCCCACCGCCCATCACTCTCCCCTGGAAGAGCAGTGCTGTTTCCTCCTCAGGAGCCGGCGGGAAGCAGAGAAAGCCCAGGCCGGTGTGTGCAGAGCTGCCAGCCTGCGGTGAGGGGCGAAAGGGGAGCAGTTATTCTTTCAGTGAGTAGGAGTTAGTGACAGAAATCTGGTTTAGTGTGAGGTTAATGACCCAGAAGAGTCCAGAAAACTAATGTCAGTTCAATAGACTCCCTTTGGATTCCTTAGCACGATCTACACGCTTTAGGACAAACAGCCCTTCTCCAGGCCATTTCTGTGCTCTGCACTCTCGCTTCTAAAAGTGAGCCATAAATATTTCAAATTAAGTTTTCACCTGGTTACTCGCAACAGGCAAGGACAGGTCCCTGTAAGCTCCGCATGAGCTGATTGACTCTCCAGAAAACATGGATGTCATTGCTGTCTGGTTTGAATGACTTATTTGTCCTGCACAAATCAGGTGGGAGGCCATTAGCAAGGAAGCCTGAAATTCAATCCCAAATCAGCGCAAGTAAATCTTTTTTTCATGCACTCAGGTAGCAACAAAGGGCTCGTATGCATTTCACTTACATAAATCCTGTCCTAAATCTAAATGGACCTTAAAAAAACCCATACATAAAATCAGAGGCAGATTCAAATAGCTGTATGTCCACGACAAAAGAATAGGTGTTTGTAGAGGGAGGGACAAATACGAATACCACCTCAATACAAAAACACAGTTTAGGCAAGTCATAAGCTGCTTTTACTTATTTATCCACTCTACATCTCACCAGGTCCCACTCTATAGCTCTCGGCTAGAATTTGGTTCCTGTACCTCCAGGCACAGATTAGTGGAGATTGGGGTGTAGGGGGTGGCAGGGCTCTGTAAACCTGCACGCACACCCGCACGCACGCATACACACACACAGACACAAACACACACAGGGTACACACATGTCATATCTTGTGCTTATGGTTTTGTAGCTCCTAATAATCTGTTTCGGTTTATGACCAGCCTGTAGCTACATGAAACCAAAACCTACAATGGTTGGTCTCTGCTGGAGTTTCTGAAGTTTTGCATGAAGAGACCAAGCCAGAGGTACTTTTCTTTTCCCCTCCTGTTTTTTTGTTTGATTGTTTGTTTGTTTTTCTTTTTCCTATTAAATCCATAACCTGCACTTGGTGCTGCAACCTTGCAAATTCACACAACCACCAGAACTTCAGTTTTCCTTTCTGTGTAACAAGGATAAAAAGCATCAGGGGGTCATCAATGAATTACGTGTGCAGGGAACCTTGAAATCACAAAAGGGAAGGTGCTATGCAAGGAGCCACTATGATCGGTGTCATTAGCAAAGCACTGGGAGGGAAGGAAGACAAGATAAGGATATCAGTCTGCAATATCTACGCTTTGCATTGCTCACAGCAGTCCATGAATTCCTGAATACTAATTACATTACCTGGTTAGCTGTAAACTCCCCTCTGAGCTCCTTCCCTTGTGTGTGGGAGAATTACTGGGAAGGTAGGAATGAAATTTCTACCGGCTCATGGCTTTTCAAGGAAATGTCAGACTTTAAACAAAGCCCAGTAACTTTGTTCCTGGATGGATGCTGTCAAAAATAGCTCCTCTTTTTTTGCTCAGCTCTTCCTCACTCCCTCCTGCTCTGGTTCTCGATGAATGATTCAGGATCTGTATATAAGCTATCTGTGCAACGGTTGGCTCTCTCAGGTCCCAGATGACGCAAATTCAGCTTTCACTGCACATCCTCAGCCCAAACTGGGGCACTGTTCAGCAGTACTGTTAGTGTTAACCTTGTGCTGTCAGCCTGGAGAAGAAATGAATGCCGCTCTGTTTCTATGTGTAGTTGTGAAGCTGGACCAAGGCAGAGTACCCAGCGTGTCAGGACTCCATCAGGTGTACTTGAGTGACAACTGACCATTGCTGTGAAGAGGCTGTCCCTTGGATGTTGCTTACAAAGCAGATACTACAGTAGATTGTGGAGGGGAAGGGGGAGAGGGGCTCCATCTGTCTCAATTTAGGAATTTAAATCATTATATTGGAATAATTTATTTTGGACATCTCCTTTTGCAGCAGCAGTCTGAGAACTCATTTCAATTTACAGCTATTAGGCAAGTATTTAGTCTTGTGCTTGAAGTTTATTAAACTGATTCAGACCACCCATTTGTTTCTGCTGCCTCTCTCTCTGCCGGAGGTTTTTCAGAGCAGCCAGCCCTATTAGCATTCAAGTGGCGATCAGATAAATTAGCATTATTGGAAATCAAAAATGCTAACTCTGTACTCTCTGTCTGTGGGCAACTCAGTGGAGAGCCCTCACCCCTGATGGTGACAGGCAATAATTTATTTCAGCATGCTTAGCAACATTGCTGGTGGTTTTTTTGCGTTGTTCACCCCATACGACACCAGAGTACAATAGGTACCTGTTTGTAGCAATGTACTAGGAGCAACAATAGCAGTGCCCTGCTGCCATGTTGTTAAGCGTATTGCTGCTGCTAGAAGAATAATCAAGGCAGGGAAAAGGCTCCTGGGGAAATGTGCAAAAAGTTAGTGCACATGAAGCATTCCCTGTACCTACTTCAGGTACTCTTGGAATCCTTTCCTTCATTTTCTCTGTCTGTGTAGCTGGGAAGGTGTGGATAAGCAAGGAAAAGGAGGTTTTGACCTTTAAGAAAACCAGCACAATGCAATGAGTAATATTTTGACATCTCCCAGAATGAGTAGCACTGATGGATTGATCCCAGTAAGGATAAGTGGTCTTCAGTCAAACATTTCATTCCCAACAATATATTTCACTCCCAGCTTAAGGCTCCCTGGGGCACCACTGTATGCCCTACCCGCACCCAGCTCTGCAGAGTCCCTCCGTCCTGCTCTGTAGGCACTCTCTGGTATTTCGGCTCTTGCCACCACAGTCCAGCATCCTAATTCACAGAAACTCACGTAACTTTCTGTGAACACAGGCTTTGAATTACAGATATCAGTGTCGGATTGTCATGTAATTGAGGGAGGAGGAGAGGGAGTTTTGACACATCTTAATTGCTGGGAGCTGTAGGTGGAAGGGCTGGGTTGATGGGCCTTTGATTGCTTTCTGAAATGGTTAGCTACAGATCAACACAGAGCAGTGCTGAATGACCTCTGCAGTCACACACCACCCCTCTAAACCTGCCTCCAAACAAAAAAAGCCACCCACTGACATGCAGCCATCTTGGAAGAGGGCTTCTTTTGTCCAAACAATTCATCATTAGAGTTTCTGGACTACTGAGACAGACTGAGTCCGTACCTTCTCTGGGGTCTTTAGCCTTTCCCACTGGGCCGTCCCAAAGGACTCCTGCACCTTAGCTAGGCTCAGTTTGAGTTCCCCCACAATGCTGTGTCTGGAGAACTTGTCGCAGTTTCTCAGGGTGAGAGTCAGTGTCCCTTCTGGCATCTCCTCCTCCGTTAATGGGAATCGCAGGACCTCCTCCCAAAGGGTGTGAAGCACCTTCTTCTTCAGCTCTGTCTGGGCCTCAGCAATACCGGACTTGCTCACCAGTGTGCCCAGTATGTAGCAATGGCAGCCAGCATCTTGGTCCCCACTCATTCTGCCATGCATAGCTGGAAAAGAAAGATTGATTGTAAGGACCTCTCACAAAAGACAGCCCTGAAAAATCTGCGGCTAAACTGTTTATTTCATGAGACCCATAAAATAAAACAGCTGCATAGACATTGACCCCTGTTCATGCTTGCACGGGGCAGACTAAGCCATGAGCCCATGCTCTGGTGTTTTCCTCATGCTGCACAACGTCCTTGTCCTTTTGCTACTGCCGAAGGATTCTGTTAGTGTTTGGGAGAGCAATAGCAGCAAGGAAACATGCTCTGTTGAAAGATACAGGGTGGCAATGAAATGAGCCACAGCATGGCACAGGGATGGGCAGCTCTCATTTAGTTTTACCTTGGCACACAAAGAAAACTTCTTACAAAGGGTTTAAAAGCAGAATGGTCAGTCACAGACATTAGAGATGGGAGAGACCTCCGTCTTGGCATACATCAACCCCTGTGGGCCAACGTGGGATACATATAAGGGTCATTACATTCTGCTTGTCCCACCTCTGGTAAATGACAACCCAAAGCCCAAAAGGTCTGTGTCAAGAGACATTCATCCCTAATTTTATATCCCTTTTATGCTGAGAAGCCTAGAGTGAGAATGACATTTCACACTCCTCTTTAGTTGCATCAACAGAATTGCCCTGCCTTCTCTGCAGCAAGAGGAGCATGCTTTGCTCCGAGGGGTCATGAAACAGTATGGCTTTGTGGGCAAAACTGAGGTCCTTGCTGCAGCCAGTCCAAGAACAGATGCTCCTAAGCTTCCAGGTCCCATGGTTCATAGGGGTCTAGCAGAGCTGGGGAGCAGAGCTGTATCCTGTCCGGGTGGCAGTGGGGCACCCAGGGAGGAGCACCGCAGGTGCGGGTGTCCACCCTGGAGGGAAGCTGTGGGCTTGCTGCTGGCAGGCGACCCACAGCCGTGGCTGCCATTTAGCACCCTTTCAGTTCTCACTTCAGAGGGTGCGATTTGATTAGGTTTCCACAGAGATCTGCACTGTGCATGAATTATTCAGTCAGCTTATTTTACTTTCCCAGAGGAACTGATGATGCTCCAGCTCTGAGTGGAGAAGCTGTTACAGTTGTCAGTTCCCACTTCAGAGTGACACAGAGCCTGGCCAGGCGCAACCAGGGGGACCTTCTTCAGTGGTCTTCAGATAAGTCTGGTATCTCTAGCTCAGCCTCACTTGACTTGAGGAAGAGGCAGTAGGGAGTGGGTCAAGTTGAAGAATGAAAGTTATAGAGAGGAAGGAGATAGCAATCCCCTTCCCTCTGCCCCCAAAGGATAAAATAAATAGAAGTTGCTTTGTACCATGTCTGGGACCGAAGGAGCCCATCCTGCTTCCTGACTTCTGCTTTTAGCTGTGCAAGCAGTTGTTCCCAAGCCATGCCCTGCACGCTCACTTCAGCAGTGACACTGCCAGGTATTTCTACGCAAGCCCAGAACCAATGAAACATCCAGTGGTCCTGGGGACACGTGTTGATTTTAAGGTAGCAGAGGAACTCTCTATAAAATCAACAGGTGTCTTGTACCCACCAGATGGAGAATCACCAGCGGAAGATCTCTGCCCCTTACCTTCCAGAAGTGCCACACGCAGCTCGGCTTTTTGTTGATCATATGCAAGGGAGTAGCGCAGCTCAGGGGCCTGGTTACAGCTGGCTGCCCGCTCGGGGTTCAAGTGCTCTGTGACACACACGTCCTTTACTACACCTGGAACTGAAATAACCCCTTTAGCAAGCAGGTCTTCACCTTCCAAGAACAAATCCACTCTGTCTTTACTTGGCTTTTCTAGATGCCTTACTATTCCTGCACCTTGTATTCAGGAATATTATTTATGTTCCTTCTTCATCCATCACCATATCTCCTTTTTGTTCTGTTTTCTCACACTTCCAGCTCTTTCCACAGCACTTAGACAAGGCTTCTGCTCTCTAACATCTTGCTCTTTCACCTTGTGCCTAGGCCAAGGTGAAAACTACACCCATAACTTGTTATATGGCTCTAAATTGTTTTTAACTTGCATTGATGAATTGCATCTTGTGTGCTTTGGAATGGGAACTTGAGTCTGCTTTTGAGTTGCCGTGCAACTCTATGTTAGTTCAGACCTCTCTAAATATTTTTTAATTTTAACAATACAGTCTTTGTCATGCAGAAGGCATCTATTTCCATAGTGCTTAACCAGCTTGAAGATAATGAGCTTGGGACGCTGTGAGGCAGTTTCTCTAGGTGTGAGTTTTGAAGTTGAGTACATATTTCATACTGAAACCAAGCAAGTTGCAAGACTAAAAGGGAAGCCACAGCCTTTTGTCATCAAAAGCTGTTATCTGCAGGGTCAGTTCTGAATCACACAGAAAACAATAGTGGGACCGGCACATTTCCTCCTAAAAATCTCCGCCATGGTCCAGACCAGTTCAATGTGGCACTGAAAGGAGAACGCAACAGTTCTTTATTTCAGCAACACTTGATCTATGAAATCAGGCACAGCAGGAAGCAAACTTGCTTGTTCCATTAGCAGTGCAGAGAGGCTCTTATATCAACACACTTATATAAATCGTTAGCCTACACGCAGCCATCATCCTTCAGCCTCTCCACACTATAATCTTCTCCCTGACACCTAAGGATGTGGCTCAGACAGTCTCTTCCTCCAATGCAGCTGCTTCCCATGGTACTTTCTTTTCCATACTCACAAGTCCCAGGGTGGAGGGGTGAATGTAGCAATTGTCCTCCCAGAAGGACAAAAATATAATCTCAAGCAATTTTTAAAAACTAAAAAGATTTATCTTAAAAAATATCATGACAGATGACATTGTGTCTCTGGCAAATCTTCAGGAAGGTTTTATTAATGGGGTAACCATAAGAGTCAATTATCCTGTTTAAAAGACAGCTGCGAAGGTAAAAATCAGTATGGAAGCAACCCAGACATGCTGCCAGATGTATATAATTAACATTGCATTTTCTCCCAGGCTCCAGGAATCTTAAGTTCCAGGCTTTGGCATGTTACCCTTTGGGCTGGCTTGAAAACAAGAATTCTGTTTGGTAAAAACGTCTGAGGTGTCAGCCTTTGGTTTCACTGCACATCATTACAAGAAGACAAGACCATCTCACCAAACTGGGTGGAAAAGAGTAGCAGAGAAAATAAAATAGAAGCTTGAACCCCCAGTGCCGATGTCCCTGACAAGGACAGTTGCTGGACAGTTAGCATTTGTCCTGGAGGAGATACTCTGCCTAGTTTTGGCCAGGTATTTCACCCATACTCTGGCAACTGCTCTCAGTAAAACTACACTAAATACATGTTTTTCAACAAAATGTCTGCTTCCAGTGAGCCAGATTCTTCAACACAAAAGATATTTAGGTGAAAAAACCCCTACAACCAGACAAAACTACAGATTTGTTATCTGAATGTCCTGATGAGCTCCGTGATTACTTTCTATTAAACACATACACTGAAGACAGAACTCACTTAAAATGCTCATGATAAGAGAGTGAAAAGCACCCCATGTCTTCATTTTCACATGTATTTCTCTACCTACAATCACATCATGCTCAGAAGTATTACAGATCTACACCCAGAAAAACAATTGTTAGTCTGAAGACCAAATGCTCCTACCGTTTTGAGGGAGAACAAACAGCTCTTCGTTGACTTGTATCTTCATCCTGTTCTCATCCAAACCAGTATGTTTTCCAGTAGCTGGTTCTTCTGTTGTCTTCAGGGAGTACTGCGTGTAGTTAACAATTTCAGGTGAAGTTACTACTGGTTTGGGGCCATAAATGTTGGGAAACTTCAGGAGAGCTCGAGGCTGCACTGGCTCTGCAGTTTTCTTAACGTTGAACTGAAAATGAAAACCTTGTTTATTACTTTGCACTAATTAGACTAATTCTTCCCATTCTGTTAAATGAGCTGAGACAAAGGGAGAAAAGACGGTGCCTCTAGTCATTCTTACCGTCATTGTTTCTTGGGTTGTAGAAACCACTCCCTGTTTGTCCAGAGATTTTCTTGCCAGAGCGGATACCCTTCCACTTGGTGTATGTCTTTTCAGATTTACTCCTGTACAGATGTTTGGTTGCAACAAGAAAATATATATTCTTATTGTTTGATTGTTCCTCTGTTCCTGTACCAGTTAATCCTTCTTTCATAAGTCTGTGCTTTCTCGTAGCACAGAAATCAACCATGAAGTTCATTTTGCTATCATTGAGATACGGGACTTTTTACCCTGATGTTTGAAGTCAAATCCAAGATCAAGAGGCTATAGCCACCCACAGATTTCAGAACATTTTACATGAATATGTAGTAAGCATTAGAAAGTCAAAGGCATGGATCATACAGTCACTTGGAGCAAGTATGACCATGGTATAATAAGACAAAGGAGAACCGGTTGAAGAAATGAGCCATGCAATGGCATACCAAGAGTAATTGATTCAGTGGTCCTCTCAGCCTCTTGGACTGTCTCTTGGCTCTGTGGACCAGAGCTCCACCTGACCCTCAGACATATATTTCCCCTTTATTATACCAGGATTGAAATTTGGATTTATGTCTGAGTTTGTTCTTAACATGTCAATTTCCTGCTGAATCATGAACGTGGAATGAGCAGAAGAACCTGAAAGATGGTGTAATGCTTAGGCAGCCTAAACAAAGGTTGTCCCAAAGGCATTACTGTTCTCAGAAACAATGAAAAATAACAGTCCTCTTTTGCTATGTCCCAGGAAAGAATCCTGTCTGCTCCCAACTCAAATCATTCATGATTAATTTATATTTGGATTCATCAACAGGAAAGAACAAAAGCTGACTAGCAAATGATCCTGACCCTTGCAACAGATTTTATTAATGTTTCCAAAACATGAAAGACAAAAAGCAGAAGTAAAACTGCCATTTTGGTTGATTATTGTGCAGTGGGATTCTCTCCAACCTCGCTGCCTGCCAACCTATTCTGTGTTAAGTTTAGATCGAGGGTGAGCCAGAAAATGTTCACAATTGTAATTAAAGTTTTTCATTAGTCTCATTGTTTCCCATTAATAATGAATGTAGGAGATGCCCTGAAGCACTTGTCTGTGTTGGGACTTTTTGGTCCCAGTTCACATGTCCTGAGGGAGCATACCTATTCCTCAAGAAATAGAGCTGAAGAAAGAGCAGTCTTGGACTTTACCTCTTTAGTCATACTCTGCTTATGGAGATCATAACACTATGTTTACATGCACTTGGCAGTGGTAAAGAACTAAGTAGGTCAGCGACTCCATCTTCTCAAGGCAGCTAGTGCATCAGTGTTTAGGAAGTCCACTATGTAACATAGCATTTTGTCTTATCTAATTTTAAGGGCTTTGAAAGAGAAGTGGGTTGAGACAGACAGACGTTACTGTGCGCAGTCCCCACCTCTCACTCAGCTGAGTTTAGATATGATGTAAGTAAGTCATGCGGTGTGGGTCTGAAAGTGAGATCCCTCTTTTAGAGATGTGAGCCTCATCAGTGCTAAAATACATAGGAAATTTTAAGTTACTCATCCAAACCTTAAATACAGTTTTCCATTCTTCTAAAATTAAAGCAGACCAACCAAGCAAAATATGTTAGGAATCACTAGACAACAGCTTGAAAAAATGGGTCACTTTTGTTCTGCAAAGGCATTACTTCTAACACGCATACAGTGCCTGCCGTGGAGCTCAGTCTCTGCTGTTTTTCTCTCCTGAAGCCGCTGCTGTCCTACCAGTCACTGCCCATCACGCCAGAGCAGTGTGCCTGCATTGCTGTGTGCCGCTAGCACACAAAGCGCTTTGGGATCCTTTGGGATGAAAAACACCATACAAAGGTGAGGTATTGTTAGTACAATCTTTTCTTCCTCTTGCTAAAAGCCAGACATTTAGTCAGGAAATCCATCAGCACACAGCAACTAAGAGCTCCAGTGGGTCTAAATATTCTTCTTGTCTGTCTGCTCTGCAGAATTAGAGATGAGAGACATATGCAAGCACAGTGGGACTAGCTCACCCCCTCTTCCAACTACATCTGCCTCTGTTTATTATTTTTGCTGCCAGCTCTGTTCCCAATTGCTGTCTTCTAATCTAGTTACACAGCAGTGCCCTGTGGAAGTTCCTTTTGCAAATCAGCAGCAGCATCTTAAATAAAGAGATGAGCAGAAGAGTTCAGATAGTTTTGCAGAAAATGCGTGAAAGCAAAGAAACCAGAAGTAGCAAGGAGGCTGCAGCTGACCCTTCTGGGTCCCTGCCCAGCGTCACTCAAACAATGCACCACATCGTTGCCATTACTGGATGTTCTTGGGATCTTTATTATGCACCCTTTGCCGAGACTTTGAAAATTTACAGCAGTTTTTAATTGTTCTGTGGATGTATCTTTGTGTTCGAACTCTTCCTCCTCACGTATGCAGGGCATGTCCTTGGGGAGCCTCTGTCTGTAGCAAATACAAGCATCACTGTCATGGGAGACATGCCAAGTGAATAAAATGCAGTCTTGCTTCATCTTTCTTTTGTCGTCTCTGTTTATCAGAATCAGTGGCCCTGACAGGCTTCAGTAATTAAGTATGTCAAGCACTGACTAGGACAGTCAGTGTCCTAATGTAGTCGGGAAAAAGTCCCGACAGGACAGTTTATAAACATAGACTCAGATGATGAAACTTCACAAGCTCAGAACTCAATTTGAGATTCATTCCTTCAAGGTATATAGACGGATTCTGAATCAGTGACAGCATAGGAGAATGCATGTTCCTGGCAAGAAAACTATTTTAATTGGAAAGAATTGTTAAACATATGGAATATGCAAACTAAGAACATTTTGCACTTTCTGTGACAGAATGTTCATTCAGCTGCTATAATTTGGCCAGATTTCTTTTAAAAAAAACCCCAAACCAGTAACATTAGAAATAATACTTCTAATTAGAAAGTCTACAATGCCAAAAGAATACAATCACTCAGGTAATACCGATACATTGAGGGCAGGTTGAATAATTTTATCCCCTGTTGGTCAAATACTGAATTAAGTTATGGCAAAACTTGATGAATGTAGAAATATTGTGAGGACCATAACCTAATAGTTGCTGGGCACCGGAGGCTTAATTTGACTTCACGGTGACTTAGTGCTTATTTCAGTCATGCAAGCAGGATGACACCCCGGAGGACAAGCTCCAGCACAGATTAACACTTTCCCAAGAGACTGTATAAAAGAAAAATGTCCAGTCCAAGGGTGGATTTAATGTAAATATTTGAGAGGTTTCTGAGCTAGAAGATTACAATGAAAAAGTCTGTCGTAGATAGAGACTGATGGTAAAGTTATCTGTGGGTAGTGTTCCAGACAACAGCTAAAAAAAAATCCTATGCAAAGTGATATGACTGTCCAAGTTACACATTTCTCATTTGTTTTAACTTGGAAAATCTAAGCATTATTGTACATCCTTATATACAGGAGTTTGCAATTTCCCTGTATGAGTTAGAAAAGACAAGAGGCCTGGAAAGGACATGACAAAACTGCCAAACAGAATAGCAGATGAAATTCATCCTAGGAAAATGCAAAAAGATACTAGGAAGTGTTCACCGTGGTCATGGATGAACGCTCAGCAATCTCTTGAGAAGTCCTTGGCTCAGCACAGATGTTGATCCATGGTCAGTGGAGCCATCATCCTACCCCCCAGCAACCAGCAGCTCTGGTAACATGATTCTGTATATCTGCACCAGATCTTACAATACAATGAGTAGATTTGGTCATCTTTCCTCAGAATAAACTGCAATAGGAGCATGAGGATGCCAGGGCTCTTTTCTAAGAGCCTAAGAGTGGTAGCCAGAGAGAGTCTGAATATGTAATTACAAGCATTACAGAGAAGTTCAATTAGGACTCCTGCTACACTCTAAGAATACAAAAATAATAGGCAGCTCAGATAATTAAAAGGCAAACAAAGGCTGTTATACAACAAATCACTGGCCTTCAGAGTTGGCTGCTATGGCATAACATTTGGTTGAATGGCTAGATGAAAGTGAAAAGGACGTAGGCACATACAAACATCAAGAGCAAGAGCCAACAGGTAATACTTTCAGAGACTGACCAGTGCTATAGCTCATGCTAAAGACCATGGTCAACCAAGGAAATCAGTCAAACATTTCCCTTTGAAGGAGAGCTTCCCATTAATGAGGATATTAGAAGGGTCCTATAATTCCCCTTGCTCTCTCTTGCACGGAGCTGAGGAGTAAATCAGGGGTTTTGGATTTTAACAAGAAAGAAAGACCACACAGGGATGCCTGACATTATTCATACTCCACACTGCTCTTATAGTAAGTGAAAAAGCAATTCACAGTGTGATGAGATTGTCCAGTCATCACACTCTAGATTCTCGCTTGCGTTTTATTATCATTTCAATGCCTTATTTTAACTTCACACATAATTAATGCCCTCAGTTAGAGAGGCAGAGGGAGGAGGAGGGATGGTTTTCACAAGAAACCAGCTGTTGACAGGGAACTATCCTGCAGGAACCATAAGATACTGTGAATAGAGTTAGAGAAATAGCTGCTATAGGAGATCCCAGCAGGAGTCAGCTCCTCTTTATAATGCTGCATGCCACCTGGCAAAGTCCAGTCTGCTCTCCTCAGGAAATTATTTCCCTTGTGATCTAGCTTGACAGCTAAGCAGCATTTCCAGTCCTCCTCCCCTATTTTTGCCATTAGCAGCTTTCTCTTTGGCAATGTGGCAGCTGTCTCCTGCTCCGGTAATTCTGTGGGTCACCCAGCCCATCTCTGTTTTTCCCTCACTCCTCCTCTCATTAACATGTTGTTACATCCTGAGCACGGTAAGCAGATAAATAGGCAGCATAAATCACACGCTGAGGAGCCTAACAGAAGTTGCATTCTCACCCTCTGCATTCAAAGAAAAATCACAGAGTAAATTAGAGACTGTGTCTTACTTGCTGGACTGGCTGAAGCACACTGGGCTTAGTATTTTCCGTGTCCTCCTCTTGGTCCTTTTCCGAGAGTCCTTTCCCAGGTTGCTTGCATTTGCAGAAGCAGGTGAGACCGCAGAGGGCAAGGATGCTAGTTGCAGTCCCTAAGGTAGCCCCCAGGGCTATAACTGGGGCAGATAAAACCATCGTCCTGTGCTGCACAGGAACAAAAAGCAGAGAAACCCTGTGACTCCTTCTCCTCCCTGGGAGAGCAGCTCTCGCACATCCACTCCGATTTCTAGCCTGGCTTCATTCTCCTTGGAAGTCTGAAAACAATTCTCTTGTGCAGCACAAAAAAGGGACCAATCTAGAGACAGAGATAAATCATCCCACTTTTGCTAGGCAACAAGGCTACCTTTCTATCGTGATGATGGAGTTTATGCTCCAGGTCAGGTAGAGGAAATAGTGATTGTGGTGCCTGCAATCTCCATATAGCTGCAAACAGGCAGTTTTCATTGAAGCCTGTTCTCCAGCTCCACTGGGAAAAGTCTGATGTGTGATAGAGAGGAAAGACGTCAGCAGAAGGGGCTGGGCCTTGCTAGCTAACTCACAGAAAGTGCATCCAAATGTTTGATTAGCTCTCTAGCAATATTTCTGAGGGCTAGCTTGCTAATTTGCTCAAGAGGTTGAATTTTTCTGTCTTAAGGCAAAGATAGCGATTGCCAAAAGGTGCTGGCCTGAGAAGCCCTGTTCTGATAGCATTGCACGGTAGCACTATAGTCAGAGTGAAGCTTGCGTGTAAATCGGGCAAAACTTTCTCACTCTTCCGAGGCTGGGGAACAAACACACACAAGAATTAAGCACTGTCCCACACCTCACCAGCTTGCCCTCAAAGCGCAAGGTCTGAACCTTTTGGAGCTGATTTCTGTAGCACCAATGAAGAGCAGCACTGCTATTTAAAAAGTCAGCAGAAGATCCTATCAAACAAGACACACTGACACATATGCTGCTTCCTCTGGAGAGGATGAGAGAGCAAACAACATATGCCAGGTATTAGTCATAGTGCTTACTACAGCGGTGTCAGGCGGTGAGCAGAGTAGAAGAACCTACATGAATAGACCTGAAGGGCTACATGTCCATCTCAGTTTTCTTTTCAGATGATGGATTGATTAACTTTCTCTGACTCATTTATTTTTGCCTTATTTCTCAGACTGCCCAGCTTGGGGAAGAGGAGAATAAATGCCATCTTTCGATGTGTTTCTTGTGACATATGCAACCATTTTCCAGGTACTTCAACAAGAAGTACCTAGTGGCCAGAAGATGATTATAATTCTGGGTCTCTGTATATCTGGGCCAGAGTGGAACTAGTAAGCAAGAAGCAAAATATTCCTTATAAGGGTCTGGAAAAAATACCCAGTTCTACTGGGAGTTTCTTTGCCTTTCTATTTTGGAACACATTTGATGCCTGTGGATCAGCTGAAAAATGAACTGTGTACACAGAAATGATAAGAAATTCAGGGGTTTTTGTCTTTCTGCAGCTCAGGTTTTGCCATGGGTTTTCTTGACTTTTTTCTTTTTGATGTTTCACATCTTACTTATGACGCTCACTCAGCCTTTGTTCCATTATAGATGACATGTTCACCTCCCTGGCTCAAATCTTCCCTCACACATCTGACTCTTTAATTGTTAAAGATTCCTCTTTAACACTGCAGCACCCTTATGGATGCAGTGCACATTCTGTCATCTTGCCTTCTCCTCACCCTCCCAGGCTTGTCAGACACATGTCTTGCCCCTCACTTCCAACCCTGCCAACCTCCCATCAAGAAGAGAATCATGACAGATTCCTTAAGCAGAGACAGTCTCCCAAGACACTGCTGAGCCAATGGAAGCTGGCCTTTCAGCTCAGCTCACGGAAGGAAAACCTTGAGCTTTGTCTTCTGTCTATAAAAGAACATAAAAGTGGCCACACCAGGCTGGACCACTGGCACATCTCTTGCTGTGCTCAGTAATGGGAAGAACATCACTTAGAGGAGACTGAGAAATCTGACTAAATGCTCCCTTTGCTTCCTGCTCTTTGTGTCTCAGGAGCTTCCAAAGCCTTGAGCAGCATCCTTGTGCTTACCTCTGCTGGTCTGAACTTTCTCTGTCACAGGTAGACTGTTGCAACCATTGGCTGACTTACCTAATGACTACTTCGTTTGGCCCGTAGTTAAACAGGTAACATCGTAATCACAGTGCCACGAGGTCTTATCTTGAATTTGAAGAATGTACCGTATTGTTACAGGCTTCGACCACCACTCAAGAGAAGCGTAAGAGAGGAGAGAGTCTGAAAGAGGACAAAAAGGATGGATATACAATTTAGATGCCTTTTGTTTCCTCCACAGGATGGGTTCTTCCTCAAGGTGTTAATGAAATCTAATATAGCTAGATCAGAGGCCCCTGAGATTTGGAAACCACATGAAAAGGAAGAAGGTGCTGTTAAGGGTAGAATACGTTGACAGAGGTTTGGAGTGGAGAAGGCATTTAGTTCATCCATGAGATGTAATCTCTGTGTGTTTTCTACAAGCTGTTCTGAGAAATATATCAAGACTGCTTACAAGAGGCTGTGGAAGGAAGGCCACATCAAAATCTCTCTGCAAGACAATAATTTAATAGTATACCTCTCCAAGATGTTTTCTAGCTGTTGATATATGAAGATTAAGTTTTCCTTGCCAGAAATTGTATATGCTGTGAAATGTAAGATGTACATAATCATCATCAGATACCATATTTTTATAATAATAGCCAGACAGCAGCCTTTTGCTGCTATTGCTAGGAAAACAAAACAGCTCTCGCTAAACATTGAATATTAGCAGTATGTGAGCTTCTACAAGTGACAGGCCAAAGACTGCAGAATGTTGTGTGTGCACTGATGCATGTAAGTGGTACAGATACATAATTTAACTGTAGCTTTGGCACACACCGTCACTGCATCTTTCTATCATGGTTGCTTATTTTTAACACATCCTGTCCTAAAAAAAATTGGACCAGAAATGTATTTCAAAGTCAGCTTTACACTTGGTCGTTTTAACACTCAGTAATAAAATTGCTTCTTTTCCTTTAAAGCAGTAGGCTAAAATGGGGCCAGGCTAATGACCTTTCTCACTGGCCATTCACAGTGATATTGTCCAGAATCCCATAGCTTTTTTATCTGTCACATCTGCCATTGGAAAAAGACTTGCAAAGGCAGAAAGATGAAAGCCTGTTTTTTGCAAGCTAAACTTTATGGGCAGGTTCAGGCCTGACAACATATTTTGCAACTCTGTCCACATATTTTCTCCAGATTCTGATACAAGACATGTATAAGAATGACAAAAACATATACATGGTTTTCAACTGCTGATAGCTCAGAACATGAATATTCTGTGATGACAAAACATAAGGCACTGGACAATCTTTGGTACTTATAGATTCTTTGTTCCTGCTGTGAGCTTTTCCACTGAGATGCTGGGCCTTTCTGTGCATTGGCTGTATGAACAAGGCTTTCTCTGAATGAAGAATTGGTAGTACAGATCACATGGAGAATTACAAAAGCTTTTGTATTGCCCGGCTGTAGTTCATACCCTAGCAGAAAAAAGTCCCTTTAATGCAATCGCCAACTACTCAAATAAGCAGGTCAGAGATTTGCAACATTTATTCTGGCATTAGAAGACACAAATTGAAGTTCCAGAATCCCTCACTCCCACAAGGAAAAGCCGACATACATCTGAATGAAAGATGGTTGCAGACAACTTTCCCTGACTCAGCCCACTCCGTTGGGGTCTGGTATTTGTCAGAGATACTCTGGTTCTCACTGAGGCATTTCACCAGGCAGAAGTGTGAGTTAACAGATGGAAATGGAAAAGAGAGGGGTTTTTGCAGGGAAATCCTTGTAACAGTCAGATTTAGCCTGAAGGTGTAAGCTCATGTTTTCACTTGTATTGACTTGTTATGAGACTCTCAGATTCTCTGCTACAGAAATGGGACAGTTTGAACAGGACGATGGTCTAAAATAGCTTGCTAGATCACCAGCCACCCAACTTTAGGCACTGAAATAGCCAGCTAATGACAGAAGACCACATATGGCTGTCATGCATTTCTTTACCAAGACAATGAAGCATGGCGAAAACAAAAGTGAAGGTAAAAGGCT
This sequence comes from Balearica regulorum gibbericeps, assembly GCF_011004875.1. Classification (NCBI taxonomy): domain Eukaryota; kingdom Metazoa; phylum Chordata; class Aves; order Gruiformes; family Gruidae; genus Balearica; species Balearica regulorum. Next base: position 45,133,685 of record NC_046188.1, on the reverse strand, counting down.
TGCGCTTACAATGGCTATATCTACCTCCTTATGCTTTTATATGCTGCTGCCTCAGATTGTAAATGCTTAAAGAAAGGGATTTTGTCTTCTTCCAAGTGGTGAAGTATTCCTCTACCAGATGGTAAAGTATTACAGACCACCAAAATAATCTTTTGCAATGCTCTTAAGACAAAGCAGTTGTCTCTACATATTTATATACCCCCCAAAAAAGGAAGATTTGTGAGAGAAATGTGGGCTTGGTCCCTCCATCACTGTCACTGAAACAGACCTGTAGATATAAATCAAGCAAATTAAGTAATTAAGAGAAGAACAAAGAATCATTTTCTAAAGGGGAGATATACAGCGATCAGCCTCAAGAAAATGAGCTTCAAGCTGTGGTGCTTCAGCTGGCATTAATGGCTACAGAGCTCCTGGAACCCCCAGACTTACAGGAGTACCTGCCAGCTGCGTGTGTAGCCTTTTGCCACTCTGCTGCCCTCAGGGTGATGATAAGGATTTAGCACGCAAAAGGGTACAGCGAGTTGCATGTGTGCAGTGTGGGGCTCAAGGTAAATTATTTTGCACTAGGACACTACACTATCCTGAGACCAAGATCTGTGGGATTCAGGAGACCTATGAAAAGATCTGGCCGTGTACCTACATCAGGAGGCTGCCATGTACCCCCGTCACCAGCAGCTGCTGTAAACCTGGCTGTGGTGCAGCTCTTGCATCCCTCGCAGCAACATGGGATGAATACTCCCAGAAGGTGGTAGGCTCAACATTAGGAAGCAGGGAGAAGGAGCCAAAAGGCAAAAGTGGTCAGGAAGGATAGCATGATCTGCAGGAGGGTAAGAGGAAGAACGTTGAGCAGGATTAGGAAGGGTCCGTAACATGTGAATGGGGCACCGGTGTGACTGCTGTGGAGCAACGCTGCACCTCGCTCTGCTGGGCAGAGCACCAACTCGCTGGGCAAACGAGGCAGTTCAGAAAAGAGCCACATGAATGAATCAAGGGCTGGAAGGCAGTGGATCGGAGTGTGACTCAAAGAGGTCAGTCTGTTTATCGATGAAAAGGCTTATGGGTGACTAGGTCAAAATCTTTAAGTACCCAGCTGGGGAATAAATCTTTGATAATAGAGGTCCTCTTCTGCTGAGCAAACAGCGCGTTACCAGGAGCTAATGGCCAGAAGTTGATGCCAGACAAACTCAGAGTAGAAACATGTTGCAGATTTCCAACAATGGGCATAATTTCGGTGGGAGCAATTTCAGAGGGACCGTGGAGGGTTCTCCATCATGGGTAGTTTTGAAATCAAGACTAGTGTTGTGCTGCTTGGTTTTACGTGATCTATTTTCATTCAGTTACAAGTTAAACTGATGTTTAACCACCAAAGACACCATCAATGTGATGTCCTTTGTTGTTTCATGTTTACATAGGGCCCGCTTGGGATGCTAAAAGAGTATTAATGTGTGAGGCAGTTTTTAAAAAAATCGCAGTTCCTCTGAGAGCACCAAAGGGCCATCGGCAGAGAGAAAGGCAGCCGTGCTTTAGAAAGTCACATCGCACCACAAAGCCCAGCAGATAAACAACGTCTGTGCTTCACCAGGTGAACTGCTTTCGTGTGAGGTCTTAGCACTTCAGTAATGGAGGTTCAGAAAGAAAATGTCAGCTCCAGCTCCGGACAGACCTGGGTGAAAGGAAAACAAATCACTGCAAATGCAGCTGAAAGGAAAGCGTTGTTCAGTAAAGTGGCAAGCAGAGGTTAAGTAAGTTCCCAATTAGCAGGTGAAGTTAAGCAAATGAGCAAATGCTTTCCGAAATGGGGGAGGGTGTCTTGCTGAGAGCAGATGAACAACCCAGATATTCTGCTTTTCCATTGAGCTCTGCTAATTTGCTATTGAAAACCCAGGAAAACAGGGCGCATTTTGTGCCTATTTCCGTTTCATCTGACAATTGGCTCTTGCTGGCTGGAGGAGCAGAGCTTATTTTTGCACGGGCAGTTCCACTGCAAGTGTATGTTTATTTCTTTACTACTTGATTTTTTTTTTAATAATCACAGGAGATTTGAGAAGCCTCAAAAACTTCTGAAGTGCCAGATACCAAATTATACATTGTGTATTTGCAATAAAATGCTGCCTCCTAGAGGTGACAATGTTTTTCTTACAGTTTCTTTTAAGAGTTGATTAACATACTGAAGTTTCAATTTTTTTACAACGCCAATGCTGTAATGGATGTTTTGCAGAGAAAAGCATTGAGATCTCATACTTTTAGCTAAAATTATATCTCTAGCTATGTTAAGGCTGCAAAGCCAGGAAATTAAAGAATTACAGTTGCCTATAAAGCCTTAATTCTTTCCGCTTCCGTGTCAGCCTTGTCTTTAAATCTTTAAGTACAGGATGACATACCATTTTATTTCCAAATGAACTCTGAATAGTTTGCTGATAAGATGCATCCTTTTGGGGAATGAATCAGGGTTATATACTGAAAGCAGCTGGGTTTTGTGTGTCCCTCTCCAATGAAGTAGATGAAGAAAAGTACGATTCCAGATTGCTGCCTCATCTGATGGTTTAAGAAGCTGGAAATATGCACAATAATGACATGTTTCTTTCTCATTTTCTGTATAGCCAACCTGGTACCTTGTGGTATGATTTACACAAGAGCTGAGCGCTTGCATCTGCAGCAAAATTCCATGGGAACCATGCTGGAGCATGTGTAGTATTAAGCATTCTGAAAAATATAGCCTACAACATGTCTTTGGGAAGTAGCATTGTGGGAGAAAGCCCAAGGAGACAAGCAGTCCCTCTGGATTTGCAGCAGGGCTTGGGGGCTGTGCTCCTCCAGCTTGCTGCATTCCTCATCCCGCTGCCTCTCAGACCACGGATACTACTGTCACTGCAGAAGAAACTTTCACAGAAAGAAAGGGAAGACTCAGAAAAAAGGCTGTTGTGTTTTTCACTGCAGTGCAAGAAGCAAACTAGTAACATAATGGCCAAAGCAGTGTCTGCTTTTGTGTGAGTTAATTCTGTTTCAGGAGCAGATTGCCTTTCCCTTAAATGTTATGTGCAGTTCTTGCCTCTCCAGTCTAAAAACAGGTTGTCACCAAACTGAAAAAAGTTCACAGATGGATCAGGAAGGGTGGTCTAAGGTGTGGAACAGCTGCGTAAGGAATGAACGAGCAAGCTACAGCTCCTCAGCCTGGAAAAGAGATACTGCAAGGAGAGAAGAAAGGTCTCTGAAATCCTGAATGTACTGGGGACACAGGCTGGAGATCAATTTCCCAATTGCAGTATGAGAACTACAGGGAAGATTCAAGCAGGATCCAAGTTCAAAACAAACACATATGTTTGCCCTGTTCTTACGTGTTTTCTTCTAGGCAGCCACTTTTGGTTCCTGTCAGAGAGAGGGCACAGGGTCAGAGAGGCCTGTGGTCTAATCCTGGGTGGCTATTCTAGCAGACATCACATGCTGTACAAATTTTGTTTCCTGCATTTTTTAGGTAAAACCCTGAGAATCAGCTTCTTTTGGGGAAATGTTATTTTGAGTCACTGACTCATGTAAAGTAGCAGTTTGGCAGCAGCTGTTGGGCTCTTACTCTTTCTTTCCATGTTTCCCGTGAACACACTGCAAACCGATCTGCTCTGTCTAGTTGCTCACTGTGTTTGGTGGGGTCTTTTGCTAGGTACCCCCAGAAGCAGAAGCTGCAAGTACCTCAGCAGCAGTAATTCTTAGTGCCAAATATTGAATCACTTTTTGCAGTGATTTTTGTATTTTTATTAATATAAAGAACACCACAGGAACAGTGTTCCCTAAGACAACATTGCTTGATCCTGTTTCTTGACAGCGACAGAGAAAAGAGCAGAGGAAATCATTACAAATAAGAGATACTCACAGTTTCTAGTTCTGGAGTTGAGAAATTACATTTCTGTTCATGTTCATCTCTAGCGATTGCTTGTGACCCACAAGATTTCCTCTGGTTTTGAAATATTTTCTATAATACTGGTATTATACAAATATCAGCCAGCACTCTGATAAAAATAGCTGGTGCATACAATCGTGTACCCAGACATTCCAGTCAAGAGACAAAGACACCTTACAAACACCCTCTACAAAAACAGCTTTTTCAGAAAACAGCCTCCAGCTATCAGGATAGATGCCTCCCACCAAGTTTATTGACAATGAGTTAAGTGCAAAGAATGGCATGGGTCCATGCTTATGATATCCCTACTGCTCCACTGCTGTGATCCATCTGACTTCCATGCCTGCCTTTCAAATAGTTGAGACTGGAAATTGTTTTTTCTGTCTGCAGAAATGTGTGCTATTTTTAGCTTTTCTGATTGAGATCACAGCGAGATCTGACCTTGTCCTGGTCAAGTTTGGCAGGTAATTGCTACTCAGAATCAATGTTATCCAGTGTGAAATAGGGCAATAGGTCTTTCACACTTCACACTCCAGCCAGCACCGTTATTGAGAGCTTTGCAGTCAGGCCTAATCAAAATGATCTTGAGATAGCCACCACCTTCAGGATTTAGGCACTTCTGTGTTGGAAAGCACAGGGGCATTGCCTGTGATTGCTCCAGAGGCTTGTGCTTGCTTTGTACACAACTTTCAATCTCCAAAGTAGTCATGGCAGAAGCTTCCTCTAACATGAGAGTGAAAAAGTTACATCCAAATTTGAAAGGTGACCTCCCATGTGTGCTTCTTCCAGTAGCTCTAGGGAACTGTTTCCTTCATTTTCACAATTGCCTACATCATACTTCAGAGAGGACGGTCCTCTCCCCAGTGGGATCCCTGACTTGAAGTCCTGTATCCTCAGCTGTTCCCTAGCCCCTCGCAAAACTCCTGATTAAATTGTCTTCCTGCTGCAATACTGCAAAGTGGGTCAGAGGCTCTTCCCTGGGTAAAGTAGGAGGAAATCTGGCACAATTATGGTGAAGAGTAAAACCCTTATTGCAAATTCCCTTACTTGACTCAGTTGTTTCCACTCTAGTTTTCGCAATCTCTACTCCACTGCTGTGCCTGCACTGGCCAGCTCACTCTGTCCTGTTTTCCTGGACGCATCTGTGACTTTTCAAACTCAGTTACATCCTCTCTCTACTTTCATAAACTTTTCCCTCCTCTTACTTCTTCTATTTGTTCATTTTGTAGGTTGTCTTCTCTTGCCCTCACCATATGACAATCCATTATAGAATAGATAATTCTTCTTCCTCTATACGTTATCTCTACTTGATCTTTTCCTGATCCATACCCACTGTCATATTTCATAAATAGTTTACAGAGCCCATACCAACATCTGACTGATCTGTCTTCCTACAATGTGAAATCTCAGGTTGACACTGATGTCTTCTCCCGAGAGACTTCATATGAGCTTAAGTCTAACATAAAACTCATGATTTGCCGTCCAAGGTGCCTTCATCATCCAACATCTTCGTCATACCACTAGTTATATATCAAAAGCCCTCATCACTGAAGTCCATACATCTTGGATGTCCCCAGCATGACATACACGTATCATATCAGCAGCAGTTTGCACCTTCTTGGTCAGTGCCAGGCTCTTGCTGTCTGTACCGCCTAACTCCTCTGAAGTACCAATTCCACTGAAGATGTTTCATGGCATTATCAGAAAAAAATATGCAGTTAGGATTAAATTACCCCAAAGGTATGATTCAGGAGGGAAAGACTTGTTTTTCCAACAAAGTTTAAATTTTGCCTTTCACCTTTATTGTGGCAAAATACATGAATCTTGTGTCAAATTTTTTGTTCAAAGTTGAGACACACTTGGTACCAGACGGTAGGAGGGAAAGGTCGGCTCCTGTCTCTAAAACAGGAGCAGTTGTGTAATCTTCAACAGTTGCATGGCAAGGTGTGCAGGAGAGAAGGCTGCCTACAACTTTTTTTCCCAGCTTGGCTAGCTCTGTACAGATCAGGACACAGGAACGATGGGGCTACTTCTTTATTTGAAACAACATTGTAGATAGTCTAAACATCCTGAAAATCACGGTGGGGTTGTTCAGCCACAGTGCAATACACAGTGCCTTCTGGGTCATACTAATGGACCCTGGGAGGAAGCTCCCAAACCCCCTTCTTCTCATGTCACAGGCAGAGAAAAGACAAGGCAAAAAGACACCAGCCTCCCTAAGTGTAGTGCCACACACACTTCTTATAATGCTGTACTCTGCAGCAATGCCCGAGTATTGGTGCTAGGTGAGAAGGAGCTCAGATGGACTCTCTTCACCCAAAACTGCAGAATTTGTAGCTTGATCTAAACCAGATCTCTGGCGTGTCATGAGAAAAGAGAAAAGCCTTTTGCCTCTGTTGCCACAGAACAGGTTCTCTTCCAAATGCGGCAATGATCTTTGTCTCTGGCAAAATCAAAAATTCTGATCGCTAGAGTGATCATAAGGCTAGATGAGGCTACAGCTACCAGGCAGCAAATATTGCCAGCCCCTTCTTATGCTGCATTACTGGCACATGAGAGCCTGTCACCAATCCTCTGTCCAGGGGCACTGTTGATGGGTAGGACAGGGTGCAGAGCCCAGACCTCTGTTAGCAGTAGGCCTCCTTCCCCATGACCTGCAACATAAAGGAAGGCAGATGAGAAGAAGCTAGTCCCAAGCTGAAAGTAAAGAGATGTCAGCATTCCATTTTCTCCCCCGCCTCCCCAGCTTTACTTGACAGAGGGACACACAACCAACACAGGGGCTCTGGATATACTCAAACCTTCATTCCCAGCTGCGGTTCCTGCCACTGGGAAGAAGAGCTACAAGTCCTTGGCAGCTTCAATGCCATAGGGCAGGAGAAGCCCTGGAGAGACGTTAAGGAGCCCCTTGACCACCAGCAGGAACCTGGGCTGGGACAGGAGAGTTGCCTGGGGGGAGTGACCCATACTGATGTGATCCGAGGGGAAACGCACTTAAAGTGTGACAGTGCCTATCACTCTGGAGAAACACCATTGCTTCCCCTTTCCTAGGCTTGGTTTGTTACCCCTAGCAAGCAGCTGATAGCAAAGATGCATGTGTAAGCAGCAGTGTGAGGAACTCAAGTGAAATATTGCTTAATGAAAGGCTACTCTTAATCACCCTAGGAGAGCAGTCAAACCATCTGCTCCAGTGACCATACACTGGAGTGTGGAAAAGATATCATTGTCTCATAACAGTTCATAATTTGGGCCAACTGCCTTCACTGACAGCAAAGAGCATCCCCATTAGTTTCAATCTGTGAGTGCTTTAATCAAGTACACCCATCAGCAGAGATGCATGTGGTCCTCCTGTGAGGAGCAGTAGCTTGGTCAAGACTGCTGCCCAGTTAGTTGTAGATTAGGCAAAAATTGACAAAGTTTTCCTGGTTAATTGGGTAAAAACGTTGACTTGATCATTTGATACATATAATTTATTTTTTTTCTACTTGCATTTTACTTTTTTTTAAGTTATGTCATCACATAAACCAGCACCTTAGTGCTTGTTTCTTCGTCAGACCTCAAGATACCAGAATTGCAACGGTCCGGGGGTAGAGCCATAATTCATCTAATGGCAGGCCACAGAGACCGCCTCTATGGCCCTCATAAATTCTTGGAGACATGAACTCTGCATTCTCTTCTCCTTTTTACGATTGTCCAAAATGCGTAACACACGGCCCTCTCTCTCTTCTAGATCAGAAAGATCAGAAAAGATTATCAGAATAAAGAAAGTGATAAATACTCCGCCCTCCTCTCCTTTGCAGAAACCAACCACTTTGAATATTCCACATCACCCACTTCTTCAATTTCCTGAAAAAAGAATTTACTTATTTAAAGGAGGAATACAAACATCCTCACAGATCCTGTTTATGACATTCCTCATTAGAGATAGAAGGCAGATACATATGTAAAGGATGGGAGCAGACCTCTCAGTAGAAGCTTTCTCAGAGTGCCTTGACCTTGATTTATTGCTGAACTCGCACTGTAGCATTTGCAGATTCACAACAGAACCGTCCCTGTAAGAAAACAGAGCTGCAGTTCAAATCTTCCAGTACAAATAAATGGTTTTCCTGCATACAAGTCTGTGAACTGACAGCCAAAGCTGAATCCACTGAGGAGAATTGAAACTACAGCAAAGATGAATCTGAAGTCAAAAGGCTGGATTTGAAAACTCCTAGATTAAAGTTTGGCCATGCACGCTTCTATCAGCTAACTGCATACATCTAAATAAATGAAATATGAAAACATAGCTAGGCTTTTCTCTCCAACAGAATATCTCAAGGTAGCCTCTCTAATTTATTTCAACTGCAAGTTCTCTAAGGAGAGGGATGTGTTCACCGAGCAACAGAGAGAACACTGGTAAGTGCTTGAAAAATGGTAATCATAGGTAACATGGCAATGTCCCTTTAATGTGTTCAATAACTAATGGCAGAGTCACGGCAGATGAGTAGAGAACAGAAGCCACCTTGGAAACTTTTTCTTTAATGTAATCACAGCTGTAAGCCAAGGTTAATGTAGCCACAGCTCCCCTGGCAACTATCACAGATAGATTGGTCACGGTTTGGGTAGCAGCCATCCTCTGTTCCCTGTTAGGTCCCCTCTTCCCCAAGGGAATGGTGAAGGCACTGGACCATTCTCCTCCGGGATCCGCTCAGGCCCCATGGTAGAAAATTCTGCAATTCCTGGGTGACCTGGAGCAAATCAGTGGTGGGAGGGGGAGAGGGGTACACACATGTGTGTACACATTCAGCTCCTCCTGTTGTGAAATGGGGAAAAAATCTGATTTCCTTTCCAGATGGGAGTGCTGGAAGGGCAAATCCGTAACGATTTATGGTGCATTTGTATGTACTGATAGCAGGAGCCCTAGCACGGCACAAAGAAAGAGGCAATCGTCTGCTCCTTGAGGAACAGACAGCCCTCAGAAACTGAAATATGATGAAGGGGGTTTTTCCTGTGACAGATGGCACTGTTAAATCTTGAGTTGTAGTTGAAGATTTTTAAAATGTGAATTATTTCCTTGTAAAAGCTAAACTGCAGCAACGAGAGGTGACGGGGCAGTTAGCCCAGGCTGAGGCTGCGCTGCGCAAACCACCCCAGGGACTCTCTGCCAGCACGGGGCAGGGAAGCCGTCGGGCTCCCACCCTTCTCCCCCTACCCGCTGCAGCTCTGCGAGCACTCCTCCAGCCTCCCTTGCGGCAAACCCGGCAGCACGGTCACTCGCTGGGTCGTCCCCAGCTCTGCTGCAGCACCTCTGCCCGACTCAACGGGGTGGCAGGTCCCGCTGCTCCCGTCTGGACCCCCTGGCCCTCAGGGCAGACCGTGCCCCCCAGTTTGGCCGTTGGAGACCCACCGGGTTTTGTCAACTTGCTCACAACAGACAATGAGGAAAACAAACTTTCTGGCTGTCCTGCTGTGTCCAGGAACCCACGCTGCATCAGTTATGCTGGCCAAAGCTGTCAAAGATCAATGGTTTCTTCTCTGGAGGCAAATGTTCTCTTTGGCAAAAGACTACAAGAGCAACAAAGAGATTATTTGTTATTTAGTAGTTTAAAGTTTATTATCAGGCGATCTTTCCAACGTCAGTATTTAGTCACTACTGTCTGCCCGGATAGCAGCTCTCTCAAAACAAGACAGGGGCTGCAAGGGCTATGCTTTAACTTTTCCTAAAGTACTTTTCTGTGGATCCAGATAAAGTCAGAAGTAGCAGGGGCAGGTGTCCAAACTCACCTGCCCAGGAGGCATGAGAGGAGCTACAAATTATCCTCCCAGAAGAGGAAGCAAAGCCATACGCTAACCTGGTAAATGGGTGTAATTCACGGCGAGACGTAATTCACGTTGCGCAGGGAACTGGCGTTCAGAAAAACACAGTAAGACTGAAACAGTCTTCTCGAGACTCCCATTGAAATATTCAAAAGTCCTGCAGAGAGGACAGTTGGGAAGCCAGTAAGTGAATAACAAGCAAAGGTATTGAGATAGGCAGCACAAGCAGCCTTTCTGATCAGGTACGAAGGAAAAAAAAAAGAAGTGAAGTGTGGCTAGCTGACGGTGATGATAGTATATGGGAGCATATTTATTCCAGGGTGAGAGACAAGGACTAGGATTGCCAATGGACTCTTCATCAGGCAGATCTGTGTACCGTAAAGGCAGAGATGCGGTGCTTTTAGCTTACAGCACACAGAGTCAGCTCCCATGCATTCATCTGAGAAGCAGACAGGAGACGATGTTTCGATTCCCTTAGTTAAATCACCAAACAAGCATTCATGAAGGGTAGCTTTCACCGCATGGTTAATGTGACCAAAAGCTACCCTTCAGTAAGAGGAGAGACCCTTTCTCACAGAAGCTGAAACCAAGCGGGGGGAGCTGGCATTGCACAATCCGTCACAAGGAGATGCAGACAGGAGACCTCCCCGGCGCTATACGTGTGCAGCCGGGGCAGCCCGGTGTGATGGCATGTCTCCCTTCGGAGGGCAGAGAGACCAGAGATAACCCCAGGCAGCGCTCCAACAGCTCGCACCTTACCCCATCACATGGATTCCTTCGCAATCAGCATAACATTGTTCTGCAGGTTGGAAACATCATGTAAAACCTTTGATCCGTCCATTCTTCACCTAAGGGCAGCAGACAAATCAGATGGCTTCTCCTGATAAAAGAAAGGAATTTGTTGTGTTTTTTCAAGACAATCAGAAGTTCATTACTAGAATTGTCCAAATTAAAGTTCCAGTTTCATCACCTCCGTTCCGTTCCCCTCCCTCAATCCAAATAATCATTGGATCATACGTCACTGCAAATGCTAGTTTAAATGCTATATTATATTTCGCTAAATTTGGCCTTGAAATTTGATTTTGAAATGAAAATAAATTTTGTTTCAACATTTATTTTAGAAGTTATAATGTTTTGACTTTTCAAATTTGTTTCTTTACTAGGATAGTTTTTTGTTTGGTTTTGGTTTTAGGGTTGTTTTTGGGGGGGTGGTTTGTTTGTTTTGTTTTTTTTTGCTAACTGCATATTTTTCTTTTGTAAAGAACAATCCTTCACACAAAAAATATCGTTTTCTTCATTTATCCTCTTCTTCTGATGACAGACTGAAGATAAATGTTTTTAGGTTTGGTTCTTTGAACAGAAAAGTGACTAATCAATAGCAAGCCAATGATGTTCATCATTTAGGTTTGAGTTCTTTCACAGAAACACTTCCAGGGTTAGGACTATGGCTGGAGCAAGTCATTAATAACGTGGAGGATGTGTAAGTGCTCTGCTAAGAAATCTGCAGACCATTCAGATTCATTGCTACAGATGGTGTTAGCAAGGACATCGGAATCCCTCCGGAGCCCCTCAGAAACTGGAAGCACAACAGAAAGTGCAGTAGGAATCATGTTGAGCAACTCCAGGTCTTCTCTGGGAGGTAGAATCCAAAAACGAAGTATGGAGAGGGACATGAAGGACAAGTAAATCTATTGATTCAACAAGTATGCTCTCGGGTGTGGGAAAACAGCTTCTAACTGCTCTTTGCCTTATCTAGAGTCGTCTTTTATGACACCTGTCAGTCTTCTATACAGTGACTTGAAGCCTATGCTGGTTACAGATGAAACCCTCAGAAGCTGCCAGCGCTTCAATAATAGTCTCAACTAGCAAAGCGCAATGCTGGCTGACAGGAATTCAGCTGAAATTATTCACTCCTAATCACTGCATTGCCAAAAAGGTATGGGCAATTTGGAAGGAATTAAAATGGGACTGTAGAACCAAGACGAGTTGAATTATAAGAAAGACTAAAAGGTTGAAAGTCCTTTAGGGCAGCATAGAAAAAGCTTGTGTGAGGATTGATTTATACCTGAAAAGTATCTGATAATAAAGACACTACAGAAAAGGAAGTAAACTTTGTGTGATAGAGTGTTGCAACACCTGGAATTCGTGAGAGGGAGCCTAAAAAGCACTGAGCTGGAAGCAGTGCACGGGAGCAGACTTCCTGGCCAGAGGACTGGGGTTCAGAATGAATGAGCTCAGAGCTGAGCTGAAACCAGGATTCCTCTTCCAAATGAAAGTGAGCCAAAACACCAAAATGCCCCACAAAGCAGACATTCCTGAGAAATTATATTGAGCAGTTCTCTCTCAAATAATATATTCCTTGTTCAGTCTTGTCATTTACGCCAGACTGTAAATGTGATTGTGTGGTGTTTATTTATGCGATGCCAATCCACTGCAGTTTCAGTTATGCGTTGTGGACCATACCATGGCCTCAATGGTTGGTTTTGGCAAAGCCAGATGATTTTAGACCTTCAGGATTTGTTAATATCTTACCATGAATCGGGTATGGTAGCTACCACGTAACTTCCATAAGCTGTTCAACATAAATGTGTCTATTTTCTTATTTCCTGGAGTTATTTTCTTCCTGCATTTTACTTCACAGCAATTAGTAGCTAGTAGTTATAGAGATTAGTAGTTAGCCATAATAGACACTTTATTTCTTTTTTGTAACTAGGTTTTGATGGTTTACATTATATTTTGTGAGCTGCTTAGAATGAAACACTCCAAAGAGAATAATAATTGTACAACATGTATGACTAAATGACACATGACTGAGCAAAATCTGTCAGATATCTACAGAAGTGTTGTAACTTTTATACATCTGTTGTTTTGATTTTGGCTATGTATATGTTACAGTGAACTCCCATATGCAACAGAAGAGAAAACACATTTTTTCATTGGTATGTCTGTAAAGTCTTTTCTTGGTTATGCATACAGGTCTCTGCAAATCAATGTATGTCCTCAGGCATAAATCCAAGTTTTGTAGTGGTCTTTTCAGGAGCAGTGCTCTTTTTGCTGACAGACTTCTTGCAGACTATGACAATGTCCAATTAATTCTTGACATTTTGTTGTTGGTTTTGGACACCTGTCAATCATTGTTCACATCTGTAAAATCTGTGTGGTCCCTACTGTCCACCAGAAACTGGGATATACAGACAGGAGAACTCGATTTGGACAAAATTTCCCACATGCTTTTCTATACATGCAAAGACAGCTTCTCTTTGCTAAGCCCTACTTTGCTTCCTAAAGGTTCAAGACAATTTCTGTGGCACTTTTTCTGCTAGAGGTACCAGCTTTACTGCATCTGGTAAAACCATGTCCTGTTTTTGCAATATCTCAAAAAATCAGGTAATGCTTTGATTAGTGAAAACAGGACTGCTGACAATCCCTCCCCCATGAATACCACACTTAGGAAAACAACCAAATATTGAATCTAAATAGCAGGCACAAATCAAAGCTTATAGGATCTTCAGGACGGGCAGCAGGCATGAGTGTTAGCACTCCCCCTCGCTCTGTTGTGCATACTTTGCCAGCTGTAGCTTTTACAGCCACATTCTTGATCATAACAGCAATCTCTCCCGTTGTCTACAAGAAAGACATTGAGGTGCTAGAGCGTGTCCAGAGAAGGGCAACAAAGTTGGTGAAGGGTCTAGAACACAAGTCTTATGAGGAGCGGCTGAGGGAATGAGGGTTGTTTAGCCTGGAGAAGAGGAGGCTGAGGGGAGACCTTCTCGCTCTCTACATCTCCCTGAAAGGAGGTTGTAGCCAGGTGGGTGTTGGTCTCTTCTCCCAAGTAACAAGCAATAGGACAAAAGGGAACGGCCTCAAGTTGCACCAGGGGAGGTTTAGCTTGGATATTAGGAAAAATCTTTTCCCCAAAAGGGTTGTCAAGCATTGGAACAGGCTGCCCAGGGAAGTGGTTGAGTCACCATCCCTGGTGGTATTTAAAAGAGGTGTAGATGTGGTGTGTAGGGACATGGTTTAGTGGTTGGACTTGGCAGTGCTAGGTTAACGATTGGACTTGATGATCTTAAAGGTCTTTTCCAACCTAAACGATTCTATGATTCTATGATCACTAGTGTCAGCATATGGAAAAGGTGGCATGCAGCAATCTGTCTGATGAACTGCTTAATGTGCCAGCATATTAGCATGTCCAGCATAAAATGTGCAGCATCCTTTTTGCAAGCCCAGTTCACTCACTCTTTTGTGAATGCAAGCAATCATTCACTCAGGAGGCTGTAATATTTTCCCAATAACATGCTACAAAGACGCTAAGGTTACCAACCTTCCTAACTTGCTTTTTAACTTTGTTTTATTGCCTCACTATCTCTGATCCCTCCTTTTCCTCCTGGACTAGTTTTCCCTGAAAGCAGTCTGACCTTTCCTCTTTTCCCTTAAACTCTAACGGAAGCACTGCCCCATTCTGCAGTGTCTTTTTTGTATGGTCTTGGCATACCAAGGCAACTGGCATCATGGACATTTTTTTTTTTTTGCCCTTGTATTGAGTGAGAAACGTGGAGAATTAATCTAGGACTGCAGACCAGAGCTCCACAACTTTGCTTCAGGACAAGGAAGATTTTCATCCCTATGAAACACAAATATGAAGAAAGGCACTTAGCATTGCTTAGTGTAAACGTTTATGCGCACAGGGGACACATAAACTGCCTTTGCCAGTAGGATTAGCATGCTGACAATGCCTGCTTGATCTTTGTTCTTTCATGGTCACAAGGACCATGTGTTACCCTCTTTTTACTATCTGGTGCCTAGGGCATACCTGACTTCAGCCAGATTGCAGGGACAGAAAGGGAAAAGTAGTATTCCCCTATGCTGCCTCCCTGTGGGGTTAATGAAAGTTTATCCCTGGACTTTGTCAGTACAGACTTTCCTAAAATAGTCACCAGTGTGTGACTGTGAACTTTGCTCCACTAAAATAAAGAGTAATCCCCACTGATGCAATTCAGATTACATTTCCATGTAACTCCTAGCCTTGGCTGGGTGTGATTTGGAGACAAGTAGGCGGAAAGCCCTCTGCTGCTTCTTGATTCATTCACCAACATCGGTAACTGCTAGAACATCTTATTCGACACAGAAAGAAGGAATAATAATGTGAGTGGATTTAAAACTTACACTGAGGGTACCTGAGCACTGGCATGGTCTAGAGTCAGAATCTGTACATTCTATAATCCAGCTTCCCTCTCTGTGCATGGAAAAAGTACTCTGACACAAAACAAGTGTGTATCAGAGACTAGACAATTCCCCAGCTACAGCACCTTCAGCAAACAGTTCACGAAGCAAAGATTTGCTGTGAGAAGAGGTTGCAACAAGAGGTTGCTGTGACAAGAGGGTCAGTGGTTGCTGGTTTACCTCCTACACTCACTTCTGGCCAGGTCTGCTCAGTGCTTCCTAGATCCACTGCTGGACAAGTGCACTCCAGCAAGCAGCAGATCTGTTAATCATTCTTAAAATGGCTAAGTGCTGCTTATGGGGCTACTATCTTTTTTCCCCTCTCTGACTGCTGGTCACAAAGCTAATGAAGGCACCTACAACTGTCAGGCTGCCAAAAATTATGGAGCACAGGAAATGTTCCTGATGTTATGAAACATAAGGAAACACAGAGGAGGAAACAAAAATTCTGCTTATAGAGCCATAAGCTGAGAAGATGAAGGATATCTTCTCAGGAAGACACAGATATGACCTCAAGGAATAGTGATGTGCTATATGTTCCAGAGCAACACAATACTGCCATGGCCTTCTGTACTTTCTGTGACATACAGAAAAAAAGTCACCTACCATCTGAAATCCCAACAATACTATACTCTGGAAAGTTATCCAGGAACAAGGGCTTCCTAGGTGGTATCGGTCAAACTGAACACTTAGGGGAAGATCCTCCAAGAAACAGAGGAATTGCATGGCAGCGCTGATCCAGCTCCAGAGAGTGACGTGAATGGCCATATGAAGACAGGGGATGCTATAGATCACGGTGACAGCAACAGCACAGCACCAGGAGATGCCCAGAGGCTAAACTGGCTGTTGAGGCTGCAAAAGAAGTTTGCTTCCTGCTAGGATCCCCATTGGCTGCTGCAGGTTTTTTTCAGCCCTGGCAGAGCAGGCTCTGCTGGTATATCTAGCGGCAGCGCTCCTGAACGGGCAGAGATAAGGACACGCACTGGTGGTTTGTCAGGTCTGGAGAATGGATCTGAAGATGTTCCTAGTCTTCTCTGCATTTCTCCTTCACGCTGCTCTGGGCTTCCCTATTCAGGTGAGAGCAGTTCCATGCAACCGTGCTCCATCTTCCAATTCAGAGTGAAGCTGTGGAGACCCATTTTGATAAATTTCCTGCAAGAAAAATATTAGTAATATAATAATATATAAAGACGATCTAATAATTTAGTTCCTCCCTTTGGCCTGATTTTGATGCTATTGTTGCTGCATTTGTGAGCTATGGAAGAATAATGCCTTTTACGTATTGGTTTTGCAGGAGAACTATGGAAACAGCACAACAAGTAAGTAGGATTTATACTGTATTTTAAAGATAACTGTTAATTCGTGACTGTGTATCACACACACAGTTGGTGTGTGAGTGACTTGGCTTTAGAGCATGCGAAAGCACTGACTCTCAGGCCTTTTGAATAACACCATGTTTCCTAATTTGTTATCAGGCTGAATGCAGATGTGTTTTCACACAGATGTGCTTTACACATACTTTGGGGGTATGGTTTGTTAGGTTAATTTAGATGTGCTTTCACAGGCTTGAAAATAAAATTTTAATAAGACATTTTGATACCTTTCCATTAAGTTGAGTGTTAGAAAAATACTGCTACTCATTTGCGTCCTTGCCTACCTTGGTGCAGCAGTAAGAGAAAGGGATGGCAGGCGTCAGAGAAAGCTTTGTTTTGTGCTGGGATAAAAACCAAACAGTTTGGGTTTAGCTGAACAGCTTTTGTCAACTCACAAAATAGACAGAGGTAATTGCAGATCTCCAGAGAAGGTCAATGGAAATAAATCTGTAGGTAGACTTTAACTACAGCAAGAAACTGCCAGGTTGGGGGTGAGAGGAAGGGGCCTTGGAAAAATTTGCTTGGCATAATCGGAGCAAGTAAGTGGCTAATGAAAACTGAGCATTTCTTCTTTTGAGCTGTCATTTATGGCATAGAGGCAAAGGGACTTGCAAAATTACTGCTCAGTATATTTGGAGCCGGCCAAGGGGGACGCTTGCTGGAGTTCAAAGTAGTCAGTTGCTGGGACTCAAAGTTGCAGGGTTACTGGGACAAATGCATACAATGAGTTTTCATTTGCCATCGTTACTGCTTTTTGTGCCTTTTGAGATATCTTTCAGTGTTTGCAGTGCAGGGAAAATGTGAACTGTATCATTTTGAAACCTGTATCACACCAGATGTTCATTTGATCAAGGACATAGCAGATGCCTTCTGTAATGTCTCATTTGGGTTTTAAAAAAGGGGTTGCAGGCTTTGTGTGCTTAGGAATCTGGAGCCTAATTTCCACTGATTTTGACTAGTCAGTTAATCTAGTGCCTCCTGGGTGCATGAATTCTGAATCTAGCCAACCCGTCTCAAAAATGTGCTTCCCTGCAGAATTTCTTTAGATGCCATGGATCTCTCTGATGCAGCTGGTGGGAACTGACTGAACTTTTCTATAATAAACCACCATCATTACAGTGGAATTCCATTGCCATGTAACTGAAGTAACAGCTTGGGAAGACAGACTGAAGCCTTTTTGGTTCAATAAAAGCAATTCTGTTGCAGGTTCTAGATAGATTCTGAATAGGAGGAAGTCCCCTTAGTACGTTTGGGCAGTAACCACTGTGAAAAGGGACAGGTGTGACAGAGCTTGGCACATCTTCTGTTGAAAAAAACATGGTAAAAAAGACAAGGAACATGGATAGGCTTAGAAATAAGAACTATTTGCATAAGTGTTCTCTATGTCAGTGTTGGATAGGAAAAAAGGTAATGTCTTTCTATATTGACAAGGAAGAGTGCAATTATTGGCAAACTAGAAGAGTTTGCCAGAAAGGCTTGTGGCATATCCATCATACTTAAGAACAGGTCAAACAAACTGTGGTTAGGAATAACATAGATAAAATTGTTTCTGCCTTAGGGAAAGAAGACAAACTTGGATGACCTCTGGAGGTCTTTGCAACCTCTAAGCTTTTATGATATAAGTTTCTGCTCAGAAATTTATATATCGGCTCAGATTTTCATTTCCATGTTTGTATCTAGAAACTGACATTTGATAGAAATCAAAAGATGTCACACCAGAAATAAACCTTAGGACTCAGAATGGTTCCAAGATGCTGTCAGGTACATACTGAAGCTGAGGTTATTTGCCCCATGCTAAATTATAGCCTTCATCCCATTTTATAACTTTACTCTTTGACACTGTGAAACAAGAGAGGATTGTTGAGCTGGTTAGCCTGCACCTCTTGCAATGAAATCTAGGGACAAAACCGTATTTTGTCCCTCGTTTCCTTTGTCATTTTCCACACTGAAGCTGATAAAATGCTTTGCTGATTCTTAGATGGTAAATGACCAGCATTCTGTCCCTCAGCATGGTCTACTAGGAATTTTCATAGCTGTTTGTCTAATGCTGTGAAGTTACAGTCAGAATCTAATGTGCCCCTTTGGGTTGTTTTTTTTCCCTTTCTTTTTGCAGCAACAGAACCTACTGAGGTAAGGACAGCTAAATCAGCTCTTTTAATCACTTTGGGGTTCAGCATTGTGGAAAGTGAGGTCAAGACTCATGTACTCCACCCGTATCTCCATCTGTGCAGGAAAGTCTTCTCAGATCAACAGTGTAACACAGTGAGGAGTTTCCATCCCTATTCCGTTTATTGTTCCACAATTCCTAGATATAGCCCACATCCCAGGAAGCTTTTGCCTTCTCTGGGGTCATAAAGAAAACTCAAACTTGCTTTTTATTTACACAAGGCAAGGGAAGTATGACAATCTGGTTTGCTATGGACATGACCCCCATAGCGGGGTACCAGCCCCACAGTTCCCTAGAAGCAGTGCATACCATGGCCTTTCACTGCTGTCTTGGGAGGTGATTCTGGGAGGACTTCACTGGTGATTTCATCAACCTTGTACTCCTACTAGCAGGGTCATAAAAAAAGGTAGAAGATCTAAAACTCACTCCACACTTCAAATTGCATTTCCCAAGTCTCCTACATTGATTCCCTTTATGATATCCGTATTTGCCAAGATATCAAAGAATATCCATCACACCATGGTACTTCTTTACCTATGGCACAGTATACAAAAGCTCAAGACTGCACTGGTGAAAGACACTTTCAATGGTAGCCTGGGGACTTTTGATCCTTTGCATGTTATATTATTTAATATTTATGTTATTACATAAAGTGTGATAACACTAATGTATTATTCTTGCAGGTTACGACACAAGAGGATATATACGGTATGTATTATTCCATCTAAATATAAGTGTTTGATAGGATACACTGATTGTTAACTACCCAGTTACTCCAGAAAATAACACATGCTTAACACAAACTAATCTTAAGGAAGAAATTTTAAGTGAATGCACTCACCATAATATTTCATGCAAAGCAGAGTCTCTTCGTTTTGGCCAGTTGCTTGGCATTGCTAAAAACCTCAGCTGTTTCTTTTGCTAAAAATAGCTCTGCTTAGATAATGTCCTCGCTTAAGTCACTTCCAAAGGTTACAGAAAGCACAGAGACCATGTGCTTGTGCTTTTTATTGATGTCAAGACTTACTGCATAATGCTCAGAGTTGGCTGATTTCTACTTGTAAGGCCTGGGAGTCCCTGATGCTGGGCTTAGCTGGGGACATCACTCCAACCCATGGAATAGGAATGTAGTTCCAATGTCATTGGTTTCAAGGGTTTTTCAGCAGGCAGCAGGACTGCTCTCCATCCTTTTTTGCTCCTGGTGTGTTATGTTGGGGGGTTAAGTGTGAACTGTGCATGCAGAAGGAAAACTGTGCTGAGTTGCACAAAGGGAGCCATGCAGCCAGCTGGCCACTTGAGCAGGACAATACAGACTTACAAGAGCCAAAGATCCAGGCCTCAAAATGTGATGGCTAGGGGGAGGAAAAGGAAAAAAAAAAAAAAAGGACAGAGGGAAAGATTGAAAGAAAATGGCTCTTGGGTCTGCATTAATGCCAAAATAACCACAGCTGGGAAGTCCACAAGATTGTGTCACTGAGCAAATATCTACATGACTGAACACCATGCCAGTCCCTAAGTAGGCTCTGTAAGTTTTACATGCATCGCTGTTATCAGGACCCAACCTAAGTGAGCTCCTGGAAACTCATCAGGTTAAAAATCAGGATTCGTATTTTCCCTGTGAATGAGAAAGTGATACTTTTGTATTTCTGCATAGAATCTCCATCACCTACAGAGACAGACTCCGAGGACGAACTTGTTTTTAACAGAATTCTGGAAGTTAACAAAGGTAATGCCACCAAAGCCCTGCTTATAATGGGTCTCTCTTTGTTATTTTTTGGGGGTGATGTGATGATGCCCAGAGACAGGCCAGGGACTACTGTGCAGTCTGTTGAAGCCCCATGGTATCTCAAATCTATCATGTCAATACTGAAGATATCAGGTGTGGAGGCAACTGAACTATCCAGGAAGCTTCTTCAGCTTGAGCTCTGGACATCTTTGTCATTCTTTAGACATAAAAAGAGAACTTCGATATTTGGATACTTTATTATTTAACTGTCTTTTTCTTGAATGCAACCATTGCTGGCATTCAGTCATCATATGGCTTTGTAGTACAGACTCCTAGATAAGCCATGGTCAGTTCTATGCTACCTGCTCCAGACTTCCTGTCCCTTGATTCTTGCAAACATTCCCTGGTTTATCACCATCTTGTCTTTTTCACAGCTTTCTTGTCTTTCTCCCCCTTCAGGGGTCATTCAAGAAGCTTTACTACTGCCTGTGGAAATGGACACCAAACATTCCTACAGTTTTCTCTAGACAACACTCACTTCTCTTTTTTGTTTGCTCGCCCTCTTGAGTTTCCTTTTTGGCACCTCTTGCCTTTGCCCAGCACTCTTCCTGGGCAGATATTTAATGTTATTCATTCAGCATCACAAGACAGATGATGAAATAGTATCAAAGTACAGCATCGCTCTCACTACTGCAACTGCTTTCTGTCATTCCCTGTCTTGCCCCAACCCCATCCAACAGAGCTGGAGCTTCCCACTCCTCCCTTCCCACCTTTCCTCTTAGGCTAAGGGCACAGCAGCAAAGGTAGGGAAGCCAATAATTTCCATCTAGCCCAAAAGTCCATTTCTCATGCTAGCCAGGAGCAGATGCTTAGGGGAAAATAGAAGGGGAGGACAAGTAGAGAGTGACACTTTTCCAAGTGTGCTTAGCAAGCGTCCAGCAATCTATGGCTCAGATATTTCCACCCTTTCTTTCTCACCACAGGCAGCTCTCAGTTCTTGCAAGAAGGGGACATAGTTCCACAAAGGCGTCGCAGTGCCATCAACTGTCGCCATTGCAATTGGCCCCAGTCCAGCGATGGGATTGTTCGTGTTCCCTATGTCTTGGATCCTACTTATGGTGGGTGTAAATTTCAATATTTTTTTTTTATTTTTAAGTGGAGTTTATCCAATAAGCTTCAGGTAGAAACCCACTTCTAGTGGCCACACAAACAGTTAATTAAATCAATTCTGCAAGCCCAGATGAATTGCAAATTAAAAATATCTGAACAGGAAAAAGAAAAAAGATCAAATTTCCCTGAGAAATTTGCATCCATAATGTTTTGGAGACAAGAATGATCATTCCCGCTAATGGTACCTGCCAGCATCCTTGCCCTTATAAGGTTCATGCCAATTGCAGCGTGGTTTCAATGGCCTATTTTTCATTAGCAAAGTAGCTTCCCATAGCTGTCTCCAAGTGTCCAATCAGAAGATACATCAACAATCACCACTATACTTTAAAACAAGTGGTTGAGAAAAAAAAAGGCTTCCACCTAAATCCATTTGGACAAATATCTGTATAAAAGGATCTTGTGCCAGGCTATGAATATATGAATATATATGTCAAATGAAATTCAGTACTGAGCAAAAAGCAAGAAAGAGCTTAGCCTAACATTTCTCTCCATTTACCCTGTTTTTGAGCACTTGTGAGATTTTAATGGCACCTGCCATTGTCCTTGTGTGACCCCCAAAATGAACTCTTGCTTCTCCAGAGGAAAGCCACATAAAGGGGATTCATGATGCCATGGCAGAATTTGAAACGCTGACTTGTATTAATTTTGTGAAGCGCAAGACAGAACGTGACTACCTCAACATTAAATCTGCTGATGGGTGAGTTGAATTATAAATTAACAAGTAATTTCTACAATGGTTTTCAACTCTTCACTATAGTCATTCTGTGTGGCTTTAGAGAGGAAAGAGGAATGGACTTAGAGAAGAAACTTTATGTTTTATGACAGTGCCAAGGTACCCTCCTTGGACACCTTGGTAGTGCAAGGACTCAGCAGTTACATCAGGGACTCACCGAAGACACTGAAGTGATGCAGATGATGGGAACACAGCATTATCTGAATCACACAGTTGGCTGTCAACGTCAGAATTAGAACCTACGAGAGAATTGTTCAACACCCATTAGCTTGAAAGTGCTATTTATCTTAGCTCCAGCTCTGATACAGTGTTCAGTATTTTGGAAAGTAAAAAAGTTATTTCTAGGGAGTTAAAGTCACTGTGTGCAGAAAGTCAGAGTGCAGGAGCCCCAGTGCTAATGAAGGGCTTCCAGGAAGCTTTAGCAATGATTATACTTTTTGTTGTTTCCTATACCTTGGTCAGTTTTGCCCTTCTGTGGACACAGTGGACAGGAATGACTCCTTCCACTTCCATGAGACGTGTGTGAAGCAAAGTTCTCTGTACTGTCCCTTTGCCTGTCTGACAATAAATATCCCATGTCTTCTGTTGGTGTTCAATGCCTCCCTCAGCTGTTGGTCCAACTATGGGAAAGTAGGAGGTGGTCAGACTGTCTCTGTGATGAAAGGAGGCTGTATGTGGAAAGGAATAATTCAACATGAACTGGACCATGCTCTGGGCTTTTTGCATGAACATTCTCGAAGTGACAGGGATAAACATGTAAAGATCATGTGGGAGTACATCAGTCCGGGTAAGTACCTTTGAACTCCTCAATGTAGAAAGTGGTGTAAATACACCCTACTGTTCCCAGCTCTTCCTTCTTCCCTGAAGGGAGTAAATAGGGAGCATACTCTAAGTACAATATCATATATTACAGCTGACAGACCAGACTTCAAGAAATTTGAAAACTCCAATAACCTGGGTCTTCCATATGACTATTCTTCAGTAATGCACTATGGCCCGTAAGTAGCAGCATAGCATTGCTTTTGCTGGAACTCAAATCTTACATTAGAATTAGTTTCTATAATAACTCTCTCCTAACTAACAGTTTCCCCATTTGCCCTTCTAAGAAAAACACTGTGAGTCGGTTCAGACAAGCCACTTACTCTCTGAGATGAACTCATTATCCTTTAGCTTTCCATTGAGGTGCCATTCCCAGCTGAACTTGGGAACAAATCTTGAGATTGAGTCTGCTTACTGCTGGACATCTTAATCAAATCTATTTGAACAGCACTGTTAGTCACAACAACAACAACTTGTGTACAATTCTTGTTCTCCCTCCAAAGGATGCCATTAAATCCTGAAAGAAGTAATTGTACCTAACATTTTTTTTTCTTTTGCAGATACACATTCACTAATACCACTGGGAAAGCAACAATTGTACCAATTCCTGATGGATCAGTACATATTGGACAGAGGCAGGGACTGAGCAACTTGGACGTGGCCAAAATTAACAAACTTTACAATTGTAGTAAGTATCTCAAAGCCATCCTTTCATCTTCTACTCAGATCCTCCACAGAGATGTTTGGGCACACTGCAGAGGCAGCAGTTTCTCATCAAAGACTGTGAGACTATTCTCCTAAATTCATGGTACCCATTAGGGTTACTCTGGGAGAGAATGCAAAGGTGAAGCTGGAGGCACATTGTGATTAGTGAGAAAATTCATTCTGCTTCCAAATTAAATCAAACACATTCACTATTGGCATAAGTGGCTGCTGTGCAACTGGCCTAACTGCATACCACATTGTATGTTTCACTGGAGTAATTTGGTTTCTTACAGCTCAGGAGACAAATATAAACCCCACAAAGAGCCAGACATCTCTGTTCCTCATTGCAGTTTGTATTTAAGACCTGAGCCTAATCGAAACAGTTGTAGGTTCCTCTGAACTGGAACAGTTTCATGATGCCTTGTCCAGTTTTCCAATGTTTAAGCTGTCATTCTAAACTTGTATGCATCTTTAACTCTTTAATTTTAACCTCTGCTAGAAGAAATTCTCCCATAAAATCAGAGAAATTTATTCAGTCAAAGGGAAAAAACATGATGAATAAAGTATTGCCCCTTGCACAGAGGAAAGCTCAAGTCCTCCTCCTAAGCTTAGAATTTAAGCATTGCAGAGACTTGCACTTGACTCTTCTAACATCACTTGACTTCCCCATCTCAGTGGAAAACGATGTCACCAACTGCAGTGAATTGAAACCTCTCACACTCTTTATAGAGGTGCAGTAAGATGTCCCTTGCTAAACTACGGAGCTAATCAATACAAGCTAATGCTTTTTCCAAGCACTACTTTACTTTCCATTTTGATGCAGACACGCATTATGTGAAAATTAGGACGACATGATTCATTTTAATCAAGACTAGTCCTTTCTGAAGAGATTGCAATTGTAAATAAGTGGAAGCTTCTGCAAGGCTGGTGCTGAAGCAAACGTTTCTTTCACAGGTCGCTGCAGCACTATTCTCGATGCAGCATCAGGGTCACTGAGATCTGCCAACCACCCAAGGAATTACTCAGATAACACCAACTGTGTTTGGCTCATCCGAACCCGATCCAGAAAGGTAATCACAGGCTAATCGTGGTCCTGGAATATGGCTGAACTTACTTCTTTCTATGTTAAGCATTTTGCGCTTTCTCTGCATACCAGTTGCCAGATAAGATTTTTTTTCCTTGAGAGAGATTTCAGACTAGTCTCTACTTCTTCTTCATGTCCTTAAGCCAGGTATGGGCAAAGACAACTGCAGAGTTGTGATTTTGGAAAACCTTCATACGCTCGGCTTCAGGTTTACAAAATCAAGACAAAGCAGTCTGAGCATGGCAGCATTCAGTCACAGGCCCATTAGATCTGAACCCTGCAACCTCAGGGGATGAGAGGCAAGGATGGGTAAGCAGTTCCAGTTCGGGCTTAGCCACAGCTTGGATTCAGTCTGTTTTAAAGGACACTCCGTGAAAGAAGTCACATGCATGTATATTAAAGGCTGGTTTTGTCTCCTCTTCCAGATTTCCCTGCACTTTCAAGACTTCGAGCTGCAGACAACCAGAGGCTGTCAGGGTGATTATGTTAAAGTTTATGATGGATCCAGCAAGTCTTCTGCAGTTCTAATGGACAAGACCTGTGGATCAAAGATACCTAATGACATAGTTGCTTCTAGTAATCTTATGCTCATAGAGTTCATCACAGATGGTGCTGATACAGCTTCTGGTTTCCAAGCCACCTTCACTTCTGGTAGGTCTGAGAACAAGGAGAACGGCAAAGAAATACAATTTGTGTCAAATCAACCTTCCACTTCACAGAGGAAAAACATTGCTTGAGGAACTGCTCTCTACAGGAGCCATCAATTTCTACCTTGGTTTTGATATAATGACACCATTTATTCATTCAGGGCCATGCTCAGGACAAGTGGTGTTAGCCAGGTGATTCACTGTTTGCCTTGCCTCTCAGATATATGCCATTCCAAAGCATGTCCCATTAAGTGTGACATCAATTTAACGTTACTGCTAGTGTTACAAGCACAGTAAAAAGAGAATAAATCGTAAGGCAGTATTTAAAAATATTGCCCCCCTGAAAAAGAGACAATTTTTAATCACATAGTTCAGAGGGCAAGACAGATCTATGGTGTACCAGGTCACCCAGCCCCATGGAAAGAAGTGAGGCAGTATTTCCATGGTCAGGATCCCTGGAACGTATCCACCCAAAACACATTTTCTTCAGTCCCATTTAATGAAGAACTAAGGCTGCAACTATACAATTAAGTTTCCACAGGCTTCCCAGTTAAATGTATCAGCTGGAATAAAGAAATGCCTGCGTGCATATCTGTATCCTACAGCAATTGTACAGTAGTGCAGCTTGCCTCAGTATGAAAGAAAGCTCAGTTATGCCGTATGACCTTGTATTTACCATGGGATAAGAACAAGCACACAGAGTTTGCATAAATCCACTGAAATGCAGTAACTTAACTGTATACCCAAACTGAAACAGCAATTTTGCATTGTCTCTATGTAGTATCTGTTTATGACCATTGTAGCTATGGAAAGAAAAAGAATAAGAAAACTCCTGATGCCACTTTGATGTGTCAACAACTATAGAACAATCCTAGTTGTCAGATAAAATGTGACTTAACATTTACATATTTTAAGAGATACTACAGTGTGTTCAGAGCGCTGAAAGCTCAATATTCTCTCATTTCACTTACAGTGAGGACCCAAAGAAGACCTAGCAATCACAACTGACAATGAAGAAGAACCTATTCTGTGAATATTGAAATTACGTGTTTCCTACTTTGCTCCTATCCTGGCTTGGATCAGTAAGCAATTTAATTCTATTAAGAATCAAAGTTTTCATCTTGCTGAGAAAGGTTATTCTTCAAGCCATATAAATGTATGAATTCTATACATCTGGTGTGGTCCCCCTTTTGTCTGCACAGTTAAGTTATTGCCTCTTTCTATTTAACAATTGAATAAAAGCTTCATTTAAAAAAAAAAAGTTTCCATTTCTATTTTCCAGTAGTCCCTTCCAGCCATACGCAGTATCAATGTGATCTTACTTCTTAGCCTCCTTCATTCATCCATAGAGATATCTCTTAAGTACACCACTGACATCATCATCGGTTTAGTTAGTTGGCTGAAGAGACCAGCTCCAAACTTTACAAATTCATTTTATGATCTTCACAGCCTTGAGGATGAAAAGGTCTTAGATACAGCATCTTTTCCCAGCCTAACATTCAAGCTTCCAAAAATGACATCTCCCTTAACAATCCTGTTATACCCCTAAAAGAAAGATGGGCAGGACAAAACCATTGCCAGCAAAGGACTGGTACTTCCTACTGCAGATTTCCTTGTACAGTTCTGGTAGGCAGGGGACAGCTAAGGGTGCTTGTTCACCCACAAGCCATTTTTAGTTCACAGATACGGTTAAGTCTATCACAGGCCAAGAGGTGGACTAGATAATGCTGCCAGAGTTCACACACATCTTCAGTTCTTCAGGGAAGAAACTTTTTGTAAGACAAGAAGCTAAACTGTCCTCTGTCCTCCTTGTGAGATCAGAGCTGTAAGA
Source organism: Balearica regulorum gibbericeps (assembly GCF_011004875.1). Lineage (NCBI taxonomy): Eukaryota > Metazoa > Chordata > Aves > Gruiformes > Gruidae > Balearica > Balearica regulorum. The sequence goes on along the minus strand of NC_046188.1, from coordinate 45,106,519 downwards.
GCAGCAGAGCTCCTGGAGAGTTCATTTCATAGCCTTTGCCTGCAATCATACTTTTAAAATTACATCCTCTTGACCAAGACAAGCCTGCAACAGCTCTGAGAACAAAATAGGCTACTGTTTAACTCTTGTAGCATAGACAGATAGTTAAACGTATGACTAACCTGGGTATTTAATGCTTGTATGTTTAGGTCTGAAAAAAGCAAGTACTTCTCCTGTTCTTACTTTGTAACACTAGGAACCTTGGCATTTTTCTCATAGAAATAAATTTCTAGAAAAGAACAGTGGGACATGAATTTGAATCACAGAGTAAAATTTATATGGCAAATGACAATAATTTCTTTTCTTTTGCTAAAGATGACCCTGAAAAGATTTAATTTGCAAGAATTTGCTCAAAGCCCTGTCTGTATATATAATATTTGATGAAGAATCAGTCACTTCTTGATGGTAGAGAAACTTTAATTCCATTGAAGATTGCATCTTTATCCACAGTGGCTGTGAAATGCCTCTGAACACAGTAATTTTCTGCTTTAGAAGAGACATTTCTTCAGTTCTTCAGACACCGCAGGATAGGTTCAACTTCTGATGTTGTTGTAGCTACTCACAGCAGTCAAGTGTGGTTATCAACACATCATAAAAGGAGTAGCCCTTCTGAAATATTGTTCAAAATGCAGTTCTATAGCAAAATATTTTACACTTTTGATTCTTGAGCCCCTACAAAATAAAATGGAGGAAATAATACTGCAAAGCCAGAATCTACTGGTGGATCAGTGAGGACCAACATCCTAGCCCTTTTTTTTCAGAAAGGAATTTCAGGTGGGATTAAGGTGTTCCACAGGGTGATGAAAAGGCAGTTTCAGGTGATTTAGGTTCATATGCTTGAAGGAGGGCTAGTGATTTCAGTAGATGAGCTTTCTGGAAAAGAGCTCTAAAATACTGGTGGCAATGACTGAAAATTTAATAAAGCTGTGATCTGTTTACTGCTAAAATAATTAAGAGGTTTTCTTTTTAAGGGAAATTAAAGCAATCTGTGTTAAGAAAAACCAAACCTAGTAGACATTAAGACCCAGTTGTTTCCCCTTCTAATTCCACTAGAGGAGGAGCTACTTCCCTGCCAAGAGGCAGCCAGCAGAGTCCAGGTCCATGTGCGGTTGGTCTGATCCTTGTTGCTCAGGGCAGGGGTAAAGCTGGTCAGAAAGGCTGAGCCAAGGTTCAACCTGAGTATGTGACCCCTCACTTGCCCCAGGGCAAGTCTCCACAGATACCAGCAGCTCAGGATGTTGTGAGCAGCCCAGGACAGTCACTGATTCCACCTAGCCTGGGTTCCCCATCATCAGCTGGAGGGTACAGGGACAGCAGTACTTGGCAGCCTGTCTGTGTCTGGAAATGCTTTCTAGCCTAAAGAGTTTCACATCCCCTTGCTGTGACCATAAATGTCCCACACCCCATTTCAACCTGAGGGCAGAAGCCACCCTGTTCAGAGGATCGTATCTCCACCTATTGCCCTATAGCACCAGTGTAACCTTCCTCTCATATAGGTGGGGGTTTCTCTCCAGCTCTAGTGACATGCACGAGGCTACAGACAGGGCAGCAGGACTACCAGTGCCTCAGCCTAGGAACAGCTTCATGAGGCTGCTACTGAGTGGGTTCAGTTGTGGTTCCAAACACTCATTGTCAGACACACACGCACACACACACACGGCCATGTCTGCGTCCTCTTCCACATCTTTGATTATCTCGAGAAGAAACATCAGATAATGTAGCAACATCATCTTCAGAGACACCATCTTGCTGGAGAAAATGCCTGCTGGGCAAGGGAGTACTTCAGCAGAGAAAGCAGCAGCATAAATTACAGCTGGGACTGTCCCAGACCCATATCCAGGTGTGTGCACAGTCTCCTCTGGGATAGTAGTGGGATCTCCCTCAAGCAGTCCTAGTCCGGAAGCTATTTTAGCAGGACAGAGCACCAGGCATACTGTGAGGCTCCCCTGCTGGTTTCTGGGGCGCTGCCCCAGAGGGGTGAAGCTGGGTCTTCTGCTTCTGTTGCTGGATCAAATCCACTTTGGGCACATAGAAACCTTCACATATACAAAGCCTCCCAGGGATGTAGCAGAACATCTCTTTTAGGATACCAGCTCTTCCCCAAAACTACATCCATAGCAATCTAGCCAGGCCAGTCCTTGTGGAGAGATTCTTAACAGAAATATGAAGATTGGCAGGAATGCTGTAGGGATGGAAATGTGCATGTGTGAAAAAGCACTGGAAGAAGCAGCAGAACAAGGGTTACAAGAACAGCCTGTATTGATAACAAGGGACATCATTCCCATGACACTGCACCCAAGAGGATCACGGAGGAATGCATTGTTTATGGCATGACCACGGGGTCTATACTTCATTCAGGCAACAGCACAGGTGACTTGTCAGTGGAAGATGGTACACTCATATGCCAGCAAGTTTGCAGCTACTAAACATACCATTCCTTTTTCCTGTTACCGCAGCAGGAAAACAGACATATCCTTCCAGCAATGACAAACAGGTTGTTTGAATATGAGAGGCTCTTCTATGGTGAGGCACAAGGCTGTAATTTCACGCTTATTTCAGTGGTGGTTCCCCCTTACGGTCTGAACCCTTCTTCACTAGGCACTATGCAGACATGGGACAATTACACTGTCACCTTGAACCTCACTCCCCTCATTGGGATCTTTGCGTTCAGAGTCCTGAGGTGCAGGCAGACTGCCTGGTCTGTGCACATGTAACCTACACCCCCTACTCATTCCTGTGTGGGAGCTCTTTGCCCACCCCGTTGCCTGTCCTCATTCATCTACCACACTCCCTCCCACTGAGGTCACCATGGGGCCTCCATAGAGTGGGGAGGTGCATGCAGAGCGGTTCTGGCTCCCCCGCGTTACGTGCAGGAAGCAGACACCTATACGCGTGCAGGCACGGGAGCTAGTGCCCCCAGGGAGCACACAGACACAGGTGGGGCTGGCCAAGGTGCAGGCTGGCCTGGGCGCAGGGCCTGACAGGAACGGCACAGGTTCCCTGGAGCTCCGCTGACCCCAGGACACAGAGCTGTGTTCAGATCAGGCCTTGAGCGCAGGCAGGACTCCCCAAAGCAGGGAGGCATCGGCCTCAGATACCACCTGCCCTCTCCCCAGCGACCGGTGGGCCAAGCCCTCTCTGCAACAGCAGCAGGGGAACATCAGCAGCACTATTTGCAATTTTACTTTCCATTCAGTTAATTGTCTTCACTAAATGATTAAGCTTTTTTTTTTTTTTTTTCCCCCAGGCAACTAGTTTCTGTGGAAAGTGTTACCTTATCACTCTCTTACTACTCTTTCCAATCTTTCTTAACCAGTTGCCACGAGTTCAGACACTGTGCTTGAAGGGGGAGATTGAAATACTTTGTGGAAATGCAGTGCAGTGCTTTATACCTTAGTGTCAGTATGCAGGCTATTTGCATTAAAAAAAACAAGTTCTGTATAGTAGATCAAACACTAACCCTTCAATAAACCTTTTAAACCTAACTGAACTAGAAAAGAACAAACACTATTCTAACTGCCCAAAGGATAAAAAAGTTCTGTAAACAGCTCTGGTATGGAGCATCAAATAAAAAGAGAACTGGAACAATCTGGATTTCATAGCAAAAATGAAAATCAGTTCTACATATATAAATTACATTTTCACTTGAGGTTATACTCCACTTTCTCTGTAACCTTCCCCCTGAATTTTTCTCATTGGTACATACTGATGCATGATGGTGATACATCTGAAACAATCTTAGCTTGGTCACGGAGGGGAAGTTCTTCTATTCCCACACAGGCTTCCTGTGTTGAGAAGGAATATTTTTTTTACAAATATCTTTCACATTATTATTTTATATGAAGGGTAACTGTCTTTTTCTTTCTCTTTTTTTTTTTCTTTATAGAAAGGTTGTAACTTTTAGGCTGCCTTTTCCACTACTTTGAATGCTCAAAAGAAAAAAAATGTGCACAAAAGCACAACGTTCCCCCTCCAATTCTAGCACATACAGTCACTTGTAGCGACTATTCTGTATCTCACACTACCTTCAAAGCAATTGGTATCATCCTCTACTAGGAGAATCTAGGAAAACAGTTACAGTTTAGAAGTTCATTAAACAACATCACTCTATCTTTAATGAGTACCTGTCTTTTTAAATGAAGTGATGGACATACAAGTGAGAGACCTGACAATTGAAAGGAAAGCAAAACATTTTTATTTGGCATTAATGGGCATAATAGATGTTGCCTGAATTTGCCTATTGTATATTTCTTTCAGGAAAATGGTAAACCCAGTGTCAGAAGGAATGCTCTTTTCTTGTTTTTTTGTTTGTGGGGTTTTGGGGTCGTGGGTTGTTTTTTTCTATTTTATCATATTGTCTTTGTTTACACTTAAAGAAATTCCAAACATTTTATTCCTCTTATTCTTAAATCATTTCAGCTTTGATAATGTGAGACAGAACAACTTAATTTGACATAACATATTGCAGATCATATATCAGTCACAATTTTTGAGTTACTATTGTTCCTGAATTCTCATATAGTAAGGAAGCTTTGCCTGTATGCTTAGCATCTGGAAACATTGACAACTAATACTACGTTGCGCAAGGGCAAGTGCTCTAATTCACAAGCAATCCATGAATTACAGCTGAGAAGTATTAAATAAGGGTAAATGTCATATTTATTTATAAACTCCTGGAGCGAGCATGCAGAAGATCATACATTTTAAAGTTACCGACCTAATTCCATTATATTTATCATATATTACATTTACTATTTAGTCCAGGTACTATAATTATATAGTATCCTGATTAAACTGTGGTCCAGTACTCAAAAGACAATTCCAGTGAAACAAACAATGACAATAATAATAATAATAATTTTCCTTCAAACAGGTTCTCAAAAAGCTGTAACTATGAAAAAGCCATTCTGCATAGAAAATATTTTTCTGGAGAAGTGTTTACTCAGTTTTAGTAACTTGAAAATTTGGCTTCCTGGATATTAGCAGACCAGTGAATAAAATGTAAAATCCTTTTTCTGTCTTTTTAGGGGGGCATGCGGAGATGATAATAGGAGGAATATGGACTAATGCACATATTCAAGATGTCACCTTAAACAATAAAATTGTATAAAATGTTACTTAGAGAGACTAATAGTATACATAAATAGATAGCTATTTGCCTAAAAAGACAGAAGTAAAAATTAACCAACTATAGGCATGACAGTCAATAAGCAAACAAGACTTCCACACTGATGGCACGTTATGCAAAAAGCCAAAACCCATTTAGCTGGGTTTTAGGATAGATCTAAGAATTGTCATCATCTTTGTCACCTTTTTCCATTTATACCAGCCTGATGATATACTGGATGCCACTTGTCCCTCCGCAGGTTTCTGTTCTTTACAAACAATACTTTCCTCTGCAGCAGTCTGCTTTTTCTAACTGACCGTCCTGCAGGTAAGTAGCCGACAGCTGCTTTTTTCCTGCCACATGTTGCAGTTGCAAAGGTAAAACCTATCTCACATCAATATAATTTCACTTCCGACACAAGTTTCTCATTCATAACTGCTGTGACATTAACCATATGGTATCCAATTTTAACATGGTATCTAAACAAGTCACATAAAAAATGACATAACCTTACAAAAACATTAACTGATGGGGTTTTTTAGGCAGATTTTAATCCTTTTCCAGATGGATCTCAGTCTCACGGCTCCTGACAGCAGATGCATGACAGTGTCTCACGGCTCCTGCCTTGATACGGCGGGTGTTACCGAACCTACCTTCACGCGCTGCCTTCACACCGCTCTTCCCCCCATCAATCCTAACCCAAAATCTTCCCATCCTAACCCAAAATCTTCCAGTCCGTTTCACGCTTTTTCTTCTTTCTTCACATCTCCCATCGCTCCAGACTTCATATCAGCTCTCCTTCCCACGGATGCCTTACCAGCAAGTCCGAAAGGAGCAAAACCCCCCCCGCGCAAATCTCCCCCTGCAACCCAGACAAACCAGATGAGGTTTAGGTGCCGCTGTCCCGCGGTTGTTTCCTCACACACTGAGACGCTGCGCGCCCGCCATCTCTTCACACGCAGAACCGCCGGCTGCTGCTCGCCTCAGGCAGTCCGGCTCACACATCCAAACCCTGGGCCGAGCCAGGGGAGGAGGCAGCCGGGACAACCTGTGGCTGTCCCGGCTGCCTCCTCCCCTGGCTCGGCCCCTGGAATCGACCCGCCACCGCCACCCGCCGACCGCAGTCCGTCAAGTCCTCGCCCGGCGCCATGTTGGCAGGAGAGGGGAGCGGCAGCCGCGGGGGGGCAGGAGGGCGGGCGAGCCCTTGCAGGTCTGGGGAGCCGAATTTTAAAAAAATTATTTATTTCAGTGAAAGTTTCAGGCTTAGAGAATGGTTCTTGACTAGTCGCTAAGCCTCTCTCAGCCGTATTGCCTAATGCGTACTGCAGATCTCCAAGTATGTCAGTTATAGTCAGAGTTTTCATATTCAAAGAAGTAGAAAAAAAGCAGTATTGAGTGAAAAGTTTAAAAGCTACTTTGGAAATCCTAGTTGAAAAATGTCTATTCAGGTTATTGCCATAGAAACAATACTCCTCCTGTCCTGCAGGAAATGTCCAACTTCTCTACTGGAAAATCCTCTTGTGGTTTTCCAGCTGTCTTGTCCAAGGTTGTACACTATGAAGATAATACAAACAAGTGTATGCCAGTAAGTTTTAACTCCACTTTTTCACATTTAGCTACAAAATATGTTTATTTGAGGCTATAGTGTCTGGGATGATGCTTAAGGCTCATTTTTGCTCTGTTTTTTGAATTATTTTTTATTAAATGTAACTTGTGGATTCCTTAAGGTTCTGATTCAGCATCTACACACAGACAGAAACTTTTACACTGGGTCAGCTCCCTGAGCTGAAAGGGAGGGTGTCAGGAAACAGCAAGGGACTGGCAGTCAGCAGTGATAATAAGACTGGCTGGACAGGGGCCTCACCTGACAGGGTCCAGACCTGGATGAGACAAGCAGGACAGACCCAGAAGTCATGGCCAAACTCAACCAAGAGCCCAGGGCAACAGGCAGGGTCATGGTGATGGGGCAGGTCCATGATCAAGCCAGGAATGCAAGTCAGGAAATCAGGATCTAGTATGGCAGCCATAACCAAGGCCAGACACAGCCCAGTGATCACCAGACAAGTTCATAGTGACAAGGTAGGTCCAAGATTAAGTCAGGAAGTCAGTCCACAGGGTCCATGGCCAAGGAGAAGCATAGCTGCAATAGCACTGGAGACAGATAAACCTACCATGTAGCTTAACCAGAGGCTGAAGGTGTTGGTCTGAGCTTAAATGAGTCTCCTGGGTCCATGAGCAGAAGGTTTGGATGGATGTCCCAGGTCAGGCCGATCAGGGCAATTAAAGCCTATTAGTGCACTCAGGGCCCTGAGATCAGGAAATAAATGGTGTTTGGGATATTGCTGTTCCTTAGATAACAGGGTGGTTTAGGACAGGCTTGAGATGGTTCTGCAGCTGGGTCCCAAGGTAACCAGACAATGAGTACCACAGAGATTCATGAACTTGGAAATGTGAAACCATCTGCAAAATAAAAGCTTTTAGAACTTAGGACAGTGCTTAGGTAGCTGTTTGATTAATTATAATGCTTTCCATTTCTCTCAAACCACAGTCTGAATTACAGGCCAGAGCTGTGAAGTTTTCTTTTAGGCAGTAAATATATTATAGGAGTTAGTTTTTATGACAGCTGAGTGTTATACCTGTATTGAGAGTTAATATGTGAACATCGACAGGCCATGCTGTTTCTTTCATGATTTTGCTGCCGCTTTGTCCTGCTGGTATTTTGTGCACTTACCAATCATATTTGTTTTGACTTTTGTATGTCAAGCCAATTGATGGAAGAAGCTTTTGCTTTTCTTTCCAGTCCTTTGTGTTGATATATCTGCATGATGTCTACTTCTATTATACAGGTGTCTTCTAGGGCATCTTTTCTGATGTTTTTGATCTATAGCTATTTCCTTTTACATCATCATGTTATGAGATTGTAATGATTGAATCCAGTCGTACTTGGCTGTACATAATTATTTAAATTGTAAGAAATATAATGGGAGAGAAAACACACAGAGGGAGATTCATGTTTATAATATTTTCTGTTGACTTTTAAGCTTCCGTTTGCACTGTACTTAATTGTTTTTCTTGTATATGGCAGTCTTGGAGAAGCTTCTATATTGGGTTTAGCCAAAAGGAGTTATGAAGCATTTTAGGAAGATGCATGACCATGACATCCTTAAAGTAAAATAGGATGAGGGTGTAGACCTGTGGAGTGGAAGTATTAAATTGGGGGTAACAGCTTGTCATGATTTTATCCTAGCCGGCAGCTAAGCACCATGCAGCTGCTTGCTCACTTTGTCCCCCTGGTGGGACGGGGGAGAGGATCGGAAGAGTGAAAGTGAGAAAACTCATGGGTTGAGATAAAGACAGTTTAATAGGTAAAGCAAAAGCCACACATGCAAGCAAAGCAAAACAAGAAATCCATTCACTATTTCCCATGGGCAGGCAGGTGTTCAGCCATCTCCAGGAAAGCAGGGCTCCATCACGTGTAACAGTTACTTGAGAAGACAAACACCATCACTCTGAATGCTGCTGCCCCCTTCATTCCTCTTCCCCCAGCTCCTTTTATGCTGAACATGACATCATATGGTATGGAATGTCCCTTTGGTCAGTTGGGGTCAGCTGTCCTGGCTGTGTCCCCTCCCAACTTCTTGTGCACCCCCAGCCTATTCACTGGTGGGGCGGTGTGAGAAAAGGCCTTGGCTCTCTGTCAGCACTGCTCAACAGCAACAAAAACATCTCTACATAACAAAACATCTCTATATTATCAACACTGTTTTCAGCACAAATCCAAAACATAGCCTCATATTAGCTACTGTGAAGAAAATTAACTCTATCTCAGCTGAAACCAAGACACTTCTGGATTTGGCTTGTGGAAACCCACATTCAACATTGTGTTTTGACTGCAAACTCAGGATTATATTATATAAGAGGAATAAAAGGAGAAGTTGTTTACATGAACATGCAAAGCTGTATGACACCCCAAGACTTGAATCATGTAAGGTATTGCAGGTTAGGCTTGAGATTTATTATTAGAATCTGAAATATGACTCATTGACAGAAAGCAAAACGTAGAATGCCCCAAAGTGAGAAAGAATGGATGCTATGGTTACATTTAAACTTCCAAATATAATACTTTTAAGCTCTTAGAACTAAAAGAGCTGTTGGTAGGAATGCAGATATGCAAGAGAGCTTAAAATACTCCTTTCTAAGTGAAACCTAGTTTTAGTTTTCACTGTTAGTAAAATTATCGATATATTTTAAAAACAAAATAAATAGCTCATTAAATTTGATCTGTTTTTAATCCTGCCTTTTTTTTCACAGTAGTTGGCAAGATATTTTGACAGATGTAACACTAAGTGTGTTTGGTATAATAAGAATTATGCTCCTCTTTGACTTAATTCCAGAAGAAGACATTATTTATGCAATTTTTAACAGAAACCTGGAATTGTTTTTTGTACCTAAGCAATACACAGCTCTCAGCTGATAGGCAACACTCAAGTTCAAAGTGTTCCAGAGACTGTAACTGCTAGTAATGTTTCTTTCTAGCATCTGTGTGTGTTGGATGTGTGCATGATACACTAGATACCCTTAGTAAATGGATACATAGCATTGTTTCTTTTGAGGGAAAATGTTTATAGAATATAATATAAATGAAAGAGCAGTAACGGTCTATTTAAACTCACTGGTATTGCCCCAAAATCTTTTATGTTATACTCTGTCTATTGAACTGTAACTACCAATAAATATCTTTGCAAAATTAAATGCATTCTTAGTTTGCTTAGGTCTGAAGCCTGTACCTGATTCTGTCTCTACCAGTTTCTGTTAGGGTGGCCTACACCTAGATTTGACACAATAAAGAATTTTACCCCAACTATCCCGTGAGAAAATCTATTTCAATAGTGATAATAGTGTTCAAGTGGTTTTTGAAACAGAAAAAAACAGCCCCTTCCTTGCAGGACATACGATTCTTCTCCCCCTAGAATAGTATTTAGGATAGGGCTATCTGAGTGTGGTAGTAATAGGTCCTAGTTAACTGTGTAAAATGAGGTAGACTTACAAGTTACAGCAATTTTAAACTCTGCACGTTTCTATTTAAATCAGTTGTACAATGAAGTGTTGATACTCAGTTCCATGAAACTTTTTGTTATTCTTGCTAATCTAGTCAGTAATCACAAAATAAGAGGCTATTTCTGATGGATAATTTATTCAGTACATTATTTTCTTTCTTTGTGTTCACAAAATGCTCAGAAAATTCTCACATGACTTTATTGCCTGAGTTTGTAAATTTATGTGTGAATATTTATCTGTGTGAATATTTTATGAACAATTTATTGTGGATATTCATGATTTAAATTATAGCATTAATTCAGTGCCTAAGTAGTACAGTTTCTGCATTGTAATTGTGACTTGTGCAGCTTACCCACACATTTCCCATTTAGAATATGAAGTGTGAATAATCACATTCAAACATTTATTTTGGAACTATTTAAGCTTTCACATTTAAATTTATTTTTGCAAGTTAAAGTAAGGCTTGGTTTTTTTAATTCTAATGAATATTAGTGGATTTTTTCCATTGCTTACTCAGCTCTAGTAATTGCATTTTACTGACCTAGATTTTCCCTGAAGTTTCAGCACTTTCAGTTGAGTACAGCCTTCTCCCTTCATTTCATTTTCTAGATTATTTTGAAAAGTTCCTATGGGCTGAGAAGGATTTGTCGCAGTACACTGCAGATATCTTCATTCCAGTGAAATCTTTTCATTGAGTGAAGCCCTTTGGGATACTTTGATGAAAGGGACCCCAAGATGTAAGATTTTTTTGCATATATTTTCTAAAGATGCAGTCAACCTCTCTTTAACCTAGGAATGTATTGCTTAAAATTAGACACTTATGTATTTATATGGTTGAATAGAAATACTTTTTTAAAGCTCTAGATTGTCTCCTGGTTCCTTTAAGGTCAATGACAGTTACGTATATACTTAACACTAAAATAATTGAACTTTCATGTTCTGATATTTAGGCATTTAGCTCTAGCATGACTATGTCTTTTTTTCCTTGGCTGTAAATTCTACATTTCCTCCATTACAAGGTGCTGTGAGGCTTAAGTAGTTGTTCATAAAGTGCTTTGACATAATCAAGACAAAGGTCCCTCTTTAGTGTGGGAATCTGATATGAGCAATGTCTTGAAGTTCTCATGGCAGTGGCAAAAGAATCACTAGGGAAGGCAGAGGAAAAATTTTGGGATTAGTCAGTAACTCAGGGCTTACTGAGTAACTGCTGTGATGATGACTGACCACTGGCACAGGTTGCCGAAAGAGGTTGTGGAGTTACTATCCTTGGAGGTATTAAAAAACTGTCTGGACTTACTCCTGGGCAACCAGCTGTAGGTGACCCTGCCTAAGCAGGAGGATCGGACCAGATGATCCCCAGAGGTCCCTTCCAACCTCAACCATTCTGTGATTCTGTGGGTGTAGGGGAGGGAGCAGCATGTTGAAACAGGGAAAGAATCTAATGGTTGTACTTTAAATGGAAGGTGTAGTGAAAGCATAATTGGGAGAGAGAAAGAGTTTGGGAGTTGAGGAAGGGCTAAAGTATTTCAGGACACAGAATAATGACCAGGCACTGAAAGTGAATTTTCTTCCTGTATAATATGATTTGGAGTTATTGATTATTTTGCATTGGAAATTTTGGCAGTAAAAGCAACAGAGCATATTATCAGCACTGTTGTAGAGTAGCTAAATGCTTTTTTTATCCTTGATCAAAATCTCTTCCTCTGACATTCTCAATTGACATATTAACTGTCTCTTCTTGTCATTTGGGAGGATTATGTCATTTTGATGAAAGAGCTGTTTACAAATCTCTTACAGGAGAGCAGGGTATGTTGCCAAGGTTTTTTCCCTCCACACAAATGTTGATTTCACTTCTTCCAATTGGCTTATTATTTATTCCATGACTGCAGGAACAATTTCTCTCTGTAATGTATTCTGTAAGTACAGAAGTTGTGTATTCTTCTCCTGGATATGTAGGAATATGCTAGCTTTTTGCTGATGAGATCCACCTCTTTTTCAGAGACAGAACCAGTCTTACTGCAAAGATTCTACAGTGTCTGAAAAGGATCAATTCTGGAGGAAGAACAGCTATCTCAAACTCAACTTGGGCAAAACTAAAGTGGCGCTATCCAACATACCCATTTTCTCCAGGAAACGTTTTCCTTTCCTCTTAGTTCGAAAGCCTAGCCTCCGAGAATTTTCTCACACAACATCTAACTTTAAAAGGCAGAATATTGGCATGTTAACTGAATCACAAAACTCATCATAAGTCTGCCATCTATATCTAGAAGAGGAACTATGGAAGCCACCACAGCAAAGTATGGTCTCATAGACAGAGAGGTTTTTTGCTGGGAATATCCATAGCCCCTTTAAGAAGTTATTTAGGCGGCTAGTTTAATTTGGTATGTACAGAATGATATGGCAGAACTTTTTACTGGAATTTTTGAGGGTTAGGATTTTCAGTACGAGTCATTCTGCGACCCTCACAAACATTTATATGTGGCTTCTCTTCAGACGTTTGCTGAAATGAGAAAGTCTCATGCTCTTTATAGGAGTATTGTAAGGAAGTTAAAGCAATAGTCTGCGAAGAACTGACATCCAAGAACTGGACCTCCTGATACTACAGATTAATCCATAATGCTCACTACATCTGTAACTCATTACTTCAGCACTGGATATCTCTTTTTACCATAGTTTATGCAACATTATTCCCAGGTTACTGTTTTCCAGCACTGGCTCAAATCTGGTTTTGCACTCCACAGTTCTATACATTTCTTTACTTTTAAGGATTAGTTCCACAACGTAGTAACTTTCAGTATTTGAGGGTTTTTTTTTTGTTGCACACTTGTGGTTTCCTTTTTGTAATTTCATTTCATTTTTATGCATATCAGACTTCTCCTGCCTTTTGGTTTCTCTGTGTGCAAAACCCACACAGACAGAAATGAGAACTCCAGCAGTTTCCTGAGTCATTTTGTCCAGAGGCAATCTCATCCAAATACTTGATGTCACTGGGCAGTTTGGGTTTGCTATTTGGGCAAGCAATTCTTACATTTCTTCAGAGGATGAGAAGATACTCCTGACATTTGCATCACTCTCCGTATGAGAAACAAGCCAAGGTCAGAAAGAGAAGCTGGCAGGTGTATTAGCATGTGTCATATTAATGGCTATACTTTTGGAATTGGTAAATGCCATCTGGTAAATAAAAGACAAGCTACCCAATAAGTTAAATTTACAAAAGAAAGCAATTAAAACACATGGAGGTATTTAATTAGTTATGTTTAACCTCTTAACTCTGCCATTTCTTTTTTCTTTTGCAGTGTATTCTGGATAAAGCTCTGCAGTTTTTTGTTTGTTTGTTTTTTAATTTATTTTTTGCTTTTGATAATGTTTCCATTGAACAGATTATTAAGTCAAGAAAAAAAATCATTGAGATTAAAAGAAACAATAGAAAGAGCTGCAAGTAGCAGAAGCAATACAAACAGTGAAAAGGAAGGAAAAACCTAAAAGAAAGGACAAATGAAAATGAACAAGATGATACACATGCTACTTACTTCTTTGCATCCATACTGTATAACTTTCCTTGTTCTTGTGGTTTTGCATGTGGAATACCAGTCCATCTGGCAAAGTTATATCTTTTCTTTTAGTGATTGATGTAATACAAAAGAAGCTGCTCCCCAGAAAATGAGTATTTTACAAAGTTTAAGATAGCTCTTGTTTCCACAGCTTACAGTTTAAACTCTCAAGGTTTTTACCAAAAGCCATGTAGGTTATTTTACAGTGTTTTACTGCCAGTAACTCTTTTTGAAATAACAGTTTATGCAGTTATTGATGCTTGGCATGATCTCTAGAAAATTCATAGGAATTTTGCATGTTTATGGAAGAAGAGTATAGAATGCCAACTGTTGGCAATGAAACAAAACCAAAAGTGCTTTTTACAGAATACTTTACTTTACAGATTGCACCCATTCACTTGCTATACCTTAATTCTATCCCCATGGTCCATAGCAGCACATGTCCTGCAAAGGGCAAAACCACCCTCATTTCGTCTTCTGGAAGTTGTTTAGTTCACTGCCCCATGGAAGGAGAAGTAAAGGCTATATATAGGTGTGCACGGGTGCCGCACACAAATGCTAATTGGCCAAATAAAGCTGCTGTATCACTGAATAGGTGAGTCAGCAAAGCATCTGCAGAGAGCAAAGCAAGCACAACTGTTGCTAAGATACCATGGTTGCAACACAAAAAGTAATACAAATGGAGTTTCCTTATTAATAGCTTACTGCAGCATATGTATAGTAATCATGGCATGTAGAAAAAATAGTGGACATCCTACATGTACAGCAAGTTTAGTCACATGGTGAAGTAGAGCAGGGCTGTAGGTAGGAGCTCTGAGGCCCATCCTGATGGAAATAGTAGGCAGCCCTGATAGATTAATAAAGAGCTGCTAAGTGTTCATTTTTGTTTTGCTGCGAATGTGGCTGATGGAATTGGCTTGAGTTTTGCTGAAAAATTATGGCTTGTATCAGGTATGAGTGTCTGAATGTTAGTATCCATGTACTGGAAACCATCCTAAACTAATTAATCCAGGCCCAGGACTTGCATGAACAATTAGATTTACTGAAAAGCATGCTTGTTTTAGTTGGCTGGAATGATTTCAGAGCTGGAACCACTTTTCGTCTGGAGATATTGTAATCTGCATTTGAAAATAATGTTGTAAATAACACTGTACTTTATGAGCCGATATGTGATATTTCAGTAATTGAAAATTTGGGAAATCTGCCTAGCATCCTCAAGCATGCTATTCCTGTTTAACATAGATAAAGTTTTTTTCCAGTTCCAGAGATTGGAGAAAGATCTATTTTTCCTTGGACAGCTAGTGCAGACTATATGGATAGTAAAAAAATATGATACGCTTTTTTAGAAGAAAATGATTACTAAATAGGCTGAGGTCTTGAAAAACAGAACTAAGACTCTCCAGGTGTTTGGATTCTCTGATGTGACTTGTGTTCATAGTGATTCTGGTATAAAGCTTTAATGCCAAGTATAGAACAAGTGTTTTTATTTAAACAAACCATTTAACATTTTCAAGTTCTGACTGCTGCCTTGTAAAATGGATGATGCTTTAATTGCATTACAGTTTTTAAAGAACATAATGGAAACCTTAAACAAATTCTCCAGAGCACGAGTGAGATACCTAACCCTGAACTTTAAATTCTCAATCTTGTCTAAGAGAAGATGTGCAAGAGGTTGAAGAAGTAGCTCTTAGTATGGAAGTAGAAAGTATGGAGTACAGGCAGGGCAGGGGTGGTGATGAAGCAGAGAGAGTGTAGAAAAATGAAGGTTCTGAGAAAAGGGACATTGATACGGGAACAAGCAGACCATCTTTGGACTAGAAGTGCAGTTGTTAATTATGTATATATGATATATCTGGGTTGCAGATTGACCATGCTGTGGATTCAGAGATGCTACTTCAGACTCTATGAGGAGCCAGCTCGGGTCTGTGGAGTTTGTTAGCTTTGATGCAGTGTGATGCAAACAGAGCTGTGGAGTGGCCAGCTCAGCAGTGCAGGCACTTTTAAGCTGAGCTAAAAAGCCCAGATGGAGCTCAGCTAGCAATTAGTTTGAGCTCACTCTGTATAAATCCTCTCAGGATTATGCCATGCTCCTTAGTATATGCTGTCATACCTAGAATACCTAGCTTGTTTTAAATATCTGCTACTGTGGCTAATGAAGACCTGATTGTATATTCATTTGGTTAATTTGTTAGCTGTGAGTCACTATCTTGGAGGAAAAACATCTCCCAAGCTTAGAGAAGTTGGTCATTCTTGTTTTAAATAACTGCTAAGTACTGCTTAGTATCTTTATGGCAAAGATTGAGATTAAATCTTTTTCTCCAAATTAAAGTTTTACTGCACAAATCGTAGGACCTTTTCTTCAGCCTCCTATTTCCAACACTGTCTACCTGCCATTTTCTCTAACAAGTGTTGCACCATGTCCCATGTATAGTCATCCCTCAACTGCATAACCTTGCTTCATCTCAAGAGAGAAGGGCCTGAAAACAAAAAGTATATGAGCAGAAGTTAATTTTGTGTCATTTATAATCACAGAATCACAGAATGGCAGGGGTTGGAAGGGACCTCTGGAGATCATCTAGTTCAACCCCCCTTCTAAAGCAGGATTACCTAGAGTAGGTTGCACAGGATTGCATCCAGGCAGGTTTTGAATATCTCCAGAGAAAGAGACTCCACAGCCTCTCTGGGCAGCCTGTTCCAGTGCTCTGTCACCCTCAGAGTAAAGAATTTTTTCCTCATATTCAGATGGAACTTCCTGTGTTCCATTTTGTCCCCATTGCCCCTTATCCTGTCACTGGGCACCACAGAGAAGAGTCTGGCCCCATCCTCTTGACACCCTCCCTTTAGATATTTATAAGCATTGATAAGATCCTCTCTCAGTCATTTTATATTGGGTGTAGGTGGCAAGGTCTTGGTAGTGGGGCAGAGGGAGGCTGCAGGGGTGGCCTCTGTGGGAAGACATCTGGGGCTGCCTCGTGCTGGACAGACACACCACAGGACACAGCTGAGCCCATCAGCCAAGTTGGTGGCATCTCTCTGAAAACATATTTAAGAAAGGGTATAAAATGTTGAGTAGAGAGAGGAGAAGTGATCAAAAAGAGTGAGGAACAACAGAGGGGACACCAAGGCTGGAGGAGGAAGAGGTACTCCATTGTAGAGGACATTCACTGCTGTCCATGAAGGACCCACCCAGAGCAGATATTTGCTGCAGCCTGTGGAGGACCTGCACCAGAGCAGATGGATATTACTGAAGGAACTGCACCCTGTGGAGATCACAAGTCAGAGCACATGCTCACTTTTAACTGGTAGAAAAAAAATGGCATAGCTTTGCTTTGGTCCCAGGTAACAGTTTATGGAGACCTCATGCATTCTTATGGATGAGGGCTTCAGAGCCTAACAATGACACTTTTAGGCTTATTTCAGTCACTTAGAGGCTCTATAGCCCATATTACCAGTAAAATGGAAAGATTCTGAGGTTTGTTATGATTCCAGTCTTTTGACAACAGGTTCAAGGCCGCAGTGTCTAATGATTGTATCACAAAACCATCAAGTTTTTGGAAATTAAGTTTTAACACTAGTTTCTAATTTTTTTAACCTCAAATACTTTCAGAACTAAAGTTTGTCAGTCACAAGTTGCTGGTGGTACTGTTCATGAAATTAGGCTTTCTGAGAAGCAAAGCAGATAGCAAATAAAACAAATTTGAAGGTGAGGATTGCTTCTTAACCTTACCGTCAGTTCACACAAAGAAAAATCTCTTCTGTCTATCCTAAATATTTAATTATCTGTTGTGAAAGTGATCTTGTGCTGAATGTAGGATAGAGAACCCTGACAAAAAAATCAAGAGGAGGCGGAAATTGACCTGAAACTGAACTCTCCAAGTGAGAAACAAATCAATCTGTTAGATGCCAAAGATAAGTCAGAACTTTGATGGACTCAGCAGTAAATCTATTTGTCTTCAGTGCTGTTGTTCAGGGTAGGAAAAATGGGACCTCAGCAGCCAGTACTTTCACATGAAGAGAAGGCTAGAAATTTCCTTAGTCTCTGCAAAAGCAGGAGTGTATTCGCTCTATCTCATTTACTTTGGTCTTAGAACTGAGAGGTAGAGGGATCACTTCTGAAATTCATACTTGTCCTTGTATTTGAACTAATTTTTCTTTTCAGTAATAGATCCCTAGAACATGTGGTTCAGAGCTGTGGTTCGTATGTGCAGGGAGAAGACCTGAAAGGCCAAAGCCCAATTTGAATTGAAAGTGGCCAGTGTTGTGTCAGATAACAAGAAGGGCTAGGTTATCTAGTTCCAACCCCCCTGCTACAGGCAGGGACACCCTCCACTAGACCAGGTTGCTCAAAGCCCCATCCAGCCTGGCCTCAAACACTTCCAGGGAGGGGGCATCCGCAACCTCTCTGAGCAACCTGTCCCAATGCCTCACCACGCTCTTCCTTATAAAGAACTTTTTCTTAATATCTAATCTAAATCTACCCTCTTTCAGTCTAAAGCCATTACCCCTTGTCCTATCACTACATGCCCTTGTAAAAAGTCCCTCTCCAGCTTTCCTGTAGGTTCTTTTTAGGTATGGAAGGCTGCTATAAGGTCTCCCTGGAGCCTTCACTTCTTCAGGCTGAACAAAGCCAACTGTCTCAGCCTGTCCTTACAGGAGAGGTGTTCCATCCCTCTGATCATCTTCGTGGCCCTCCTCTGGACTCTCTCCAACAGCTCCATGTCCTTCTTGTGCTGGGGTCCCCAGAGCTAGACACAGTACTCCAGGTGGGGTCTCACGAGAGCAGAGTAGAGGGGCAGAATCCCCCTCAACCTGCTGGTCACACTTTTGATGCAGCCCAGGATATGGTTGACTTTCTGGGCTGCAAGTGTACATTGCAGAGTCATGTTGAGCTTATCGTCCACCAACACCCCCAAGTGTTTCTCCTCAGGGCTGCTCTCAACTCATTCTCCGCCCAGCTTGTAGTTGCACTTGGCCTTGCTGAACTTCATGCGATTCACACGGGCCCACCTCTCCAGCCTGTCAAGGTCCCTCTGGATGGCATCCCTTCCCTCCAGCGTGTCAACCACACCATACAGCTTGGTGTTGTCAGCAAGCTTGCTGAGGGTGCACTCGATCCCGCTGTCTGTGTTGCCGACAAAGATGTTAAACAGTGCCTGTCCCAGTACCGACCCCTAAGGAACATCACTTGTCATTGGTCTCCACTTGGACATTGAGCCATTGACCGCAACTGTTTGTGTGTGACCATCCAGCCAATTCTGTATGCACTAAGCAGTCCATCCATCAAATCCATTTCTCTCTAATTTAGAGCCAAGGATGTCGTGTGGGACAGTGTCAAATGTTTTGCACAAGTCCAGGTAGATGACATCATTTGATCTTCCCTTATCCACCAGCGCTGTAATCCCATCATTGGGGGGGGTTACAGCCAGCAGGCACAATTTGTCAGAAACTATTTGCCCTTAGCGAAGCCAAGTCACCTCCTTATTTTCCATGTGCCTGAGCATAGTTTCCAGGAGGATCTCCTCCATGATCTTGCTGGGCACAGAGGTGACACTGACCGGCCTGTAGTTCCCCAGGTCTTCCTTTTTTTCCTTTTTTTAAAAACGGGGGTTATGTTCTCCTTTTCCAGTCAGTGGGAACTTTACCAAATGGCTACAACTTCTCAAATATGATGGCTAGTGGCTTAGCAACTTCTTCCACCAATGCATCTCATCAGGTCCCATAGACTTGTGCACCTTTGGGTTCCTTAGATATTCTCAAACCTGATCTCCTGCAGTGGGTGGTTCTTCATTCACTCAGTCCCTGCCTTTGTCATTTGTGACTTGGACGGCGTGGCTCGAGCACTTGCTGGTAAAGACTGAGGCAAAAAAGTCAGTGAGCCTTCTCCATATCCTGGGTAACTAGGCCTCCCATTTTCTTCCAGAGAGGACCCACATTTTCCCCAGTCTTCCTTTATCACTGACATGCCTGTAGAAGCTTTTCTTGTTGCCCTTGATGTCCCTGGCCAGATTTAGTTCTATCAGGGCTTCAGCTTTTCTAACCTGATCCCTGGCTGGCATCAGTTTCTCTGTATTCCTCCCAGGCTACCTGCCCTTGCTTCCACCCCCTGTAGGCTTCCTTTTTGTGTTTGAGTTTGCCCAGGAGCTCCTTGTTCATCCATGCAGGCCTCCTGGCATTTTTGCTTGACTTCCTCTTTGTTGGGATGCATTGCTCCTGAGCTTGGAGGAGGTGATCCTTGAATGCTAACCAGCTTCCTTGGGCTCCTCTTCCCTCCAGGGCTTTGTCCCATGGCACTCTACCAAGCAGATCCCCGAAGAGACCAAAGCCTGCCCTCCTGAAGTCCAGGGTAGTGGAGTCTGGTATACTGACCACAGTGTGATGCTGAATGGGGAAGTTTCCAGAGAGTATTTAGATTCCTAAAAGCTCACCAAGTTTGAAATTACATCAAGGATAAACGCCTGCAGATGGCAGCAGTGCTTTAAACTTCAGCACCACAACACAGTGCTTGGTAGAGTCTGAGTCAGAATCCCTACTGAAGACACGTATTGATTTCCATAGACTATTACTGTGACATGTTTTGCTAGTAGTCAGCATGTTACTGATGCTTTTTTTTTAGTTTAAAGAGGAAAGTTTTAATAGTTGTCAAGTAGCAGAAGGATGTTTTTGAGCCTTATGGAATCCCTCCAAGTTCCCAATGCACACATCTCCTACCCCTCTGTTTCAAATACTGCAGGTGGGTTTTTTTCCAAAATGTTTGCATCCTTCAGGTTTGCAGCAGGAATTTGATGTAGCTAACTTGGAGTAGCACAGCACACTAATACTTCTATAATAGCCAGTTCAGCTGTAGCAAAATTTAAGTGACTGTTAAAAAAATCCTTCAGGTGGCAAATACCTAGTTCTAAAGACACTGCATCAGAAACAGAATAAACAGATGGATCCAAATACCTGAAAAGGTATCCCTGCTAATCTACTTGGATATGAAATATTGTTTCCCTTCCTTTTACAAGCTCTGTTGACCTAAGCTGATTTCTTGGGCCTGTCACGCTGCATAGGCTCTTTCTTCCTTGCTCTAATGTCTTTAACTCCTTTTTCCCCTTTTCTCGCTAATACTAATCCTTCTTGTAATTTTTATTACCCATCTTTTCATTTGCTCATAATCTCTTTTCATTTGCTAACATTCAGTTTTACTAAGATAGAAACAATCCAGAAGAATAATGATCAAATGGAACCTTATGCAGGTAAACCTATCTTTAGAATGTCTTTATTTTGCGATAATCCCTCTACACTTAAGGAATTATGTTTGTGCTGCATTTTGGCTGCTCCTCCTCTATCTTCAAGGAACAAGCTACTGTTTTCACTAGCATTGCTTTATCTCTGTGCTTATATTGTAATTTATTCAGGACAATGACAGTGCTTTCTTACTTTATGTACAAAGTCTCTGCATATCATGCTTGATTAAATGACTGATTGTTAGCAAATGGCTGTCTATGTTGACACAGTTTCCTAGCTGGGTTCATCAAAAAGATGCAGTATCAAATAGTTTGCTGGCAGCCTAAGCATAATCTATGAAGCTTGAACATGTTTTTGATTCCAGGGTGTAGATGTCTCAAGAGCAACTTTGAAGCACATGGATAGGACAGCTCTGTTGGGTTGTTCAGAAGATTTATTTCTCCAAGACCGTAAACTTTTGCTCTCTGCCAAAATCTGCTCAGTGTATAGCTAAATACCTTCAAACTTAGTCTGGGCATGGGATTTTTGTTAGTGTTCCATTTTCTGTCCTGTAATTTTGTGTAGTGTTACTGGGTGCTAAAGTTTATTGTGTTTTAACAGTAGGGAAAATGATCCCAAGCCTTTGGGATGCTTCAAGATGAAAGGTGTTATGTAAATTGTTGCCAGTTTTACTATTTCATATACTGTGAACTGATGAAAGACAGCCAAGGGAATGGCAGTTACCTCTCAATATAATATAAAACTTGCCTTTGGTATGTCCATTCTGTTTACTGAACACTTCATTCACTCCCAGTGGAAAACCCAGTGGCATTTGCTGTTTTCATAACAACCCAAAGAGGATGCCGTGTCTCTGACTGGCTGGCTACCCCCTGGTGGAAAAATAGCCAAGAAGTAATGTGAGAAAGAGCTCTGCTGAAAATAACCAGCTACCATCACTGAAGCACGTGAATTCATTCCTACTACAGGTCTGTTGCCCTCACAGCAAATCCCTTCTCCAATCGTGGTTGATTGCTGCCATGACTCTCTTGGGCATTCCCACTTTCTGTTTTTTACTGCATAACCAGCATAAGAGGACAGAATAAAGGGGAAGGGAGAAGCTGTTGAAAGAAATGTGCCATTATGTGACTAAACTACTAAGCAAAAAGGATATTAATGAAAAAAAAAGAGGAGCTCAGCTGCTAAAATGCTGGAATCCTGGGATTCAGACACTTAGAAAATTTTTTCCAGTTTGTTCATTTCAGTGGGAGAGAGAAAATGTAATACTGCACTATATCATAGCCACTTTGTTGGAAAGTTAGCAGTCAGAATGGCCAGGAAGAAAGAAACAAAGGCAAGAGTAACAGCAGCTGTGCTTGGAGGTCTGCAGAGGCCTAGCAGTGTGGCCCAACAGAAGACATCACTAATGCTTCTGAGCAACAGCAAATGTGTGGGCAAACCTGAATACTCTGCCACTAGTTAGTCTATTAGTATAAAATTAGATGAACCATAGAATTTGACACCCCTGCAAAATAAAACCATGCTGTGATCAAGTAATCAACAGCTGCCAGAGCTGAAAACTGGCCACAGTTTACAGTAAAGATAAAAACTCTTTTCAGCTGACAAGGATGGAAATAGCAGACAGGGAGTCTATTTAGATTGAGTAGTTCTATGCTGTGGAGTTGAGTAGACCAATACAAAGAGTAACAAAAAATTCATGATGCATCAAGGCAACAACAGCAGTCATTCAAGAGGAAACACAATTAGCTTCCGCTGTCTCTGAACAAAGAGTTTCACTTAATTCTGAGGAAATGAAAAATCTTGCAATGCAAGATCTGAAGATATTAATTTGAAACCAACTGTCAGCATGGGCAAGAGTGATTAAGCACAGAAAGATCTGAGATGGCCTTTGAAAAGCCTTAGTGGTCAAATTTTGCAGCCAGGTGTTTGTGTACAGATGTGTGCTTTTTTAAATATATATATATATATTTGTGTGTGTATACTTACACATGAATATATAGAGAGATTTTATCCTCACTGGGTATATTGCAGAATAACTGAGAGCAGCCTCTAAAGGCACCACAACCAAAGCTCAAGAAATAAAGCAGAATAGGAGTATAATATCCCAATGTAGATTTTTATCTGGCACTTTCAGAATTATGAAGAGGGCCTCCCAGATTGCAATGGTGACTGGCTCGGAAAGGTGCACCAACTCAGAAGCACAAATTAATGTGCACAGCAACAGATACTTTGAAAACTATTTGTGGGCAAGAAAATAACACTATTGGTAACTTGGTGGTTTGGGGCTTCTTTTAAATGACTGTGACTATTTAGAATTTATTCTTGGGAACTGTGTGGAAAATTATTTTTTGTTTGGCGAGGTAGTCCAGGAACTAATTTCACAGCCAGGGAATAGCCCATCTTAATCATATGAAGGAATATGCATTGAGGAAGTTGTTTTCAGTGCACATTTCCAAGCCAAGAGACACAGGTGACCCTGATAGGGGCCATATGGAATGCTAATGTAAATATTGTTAAATGGAATGGTGAGTCCATGGGACAGTTAACATTTCTGAAAGGGCATATAGCTTTTCACTAAATACAGAGTTACAAAGAAATTACTGCACTGTTGGCCTGATGTGCACTTATATCTTCTCAAAGTTTATGAGTGTGTGTTTCCAGAGTTTTGATGAATTTGCTACTGAGATAGAAGCAGCTGGATCCAAAGAAGAGCCTGTATCCAAATGCAGTCCAAGTTTGGTAATGTTCACACTTAGAAATCCAGTGGAGACCCAACTTAGATTTTGGAAGCTGTTATCTGTCAAGTCAAAGAGAGCAAGGTTTATCTGAACCGCATAGTTGAACTGCTGGTCTGGTACAGCACTGAGCACTTGTATTGCCTACATCTTTCTTGACTTGCATTAGCATTGCTAGGATACTTAAATACTTAATGAAAAGCACATATTATGCAACACTTTCTGAACAAAAAATATTGGCGTATAAGAAAAAGTGGACGGGCTGAGAAACAATTTAAATAAAATGAATGATTTTATTCATTTGTAAGCAGAAATAAATTTTGAAAAAAAGCATTCAACATACCAAAGTGACAGTTAATACCAGGTTAAATTGAAAGTAATTTAAAAGAAATCTGGTGGGAGGAGAACTGCTGTAGGTCTTGGAATGCCAAGCCTGACACAGAAATGAGCTGGTACTGGGGATTCCTCAGGAAGAAGCTACTTCATAACTGCGGGACTGATGTACTTCTGCCTTGTGCCATATACGTTCAAGTTTACTGGTGCAGACGTGTACAGAAGGTTTCCAAATATTAAAAGATTGTGTCTTCCATCAGCACTTTGCCAGAAAAGGAAAAATGGATAATATTGCTTGGGTGCAGGGAAGGCATAGGCATGAAGTTACAGAGCCACTGAGAAAACAGTGGGGAACAAGGTCCTGTAAGCAACCAGCTGTAAAACGTGGTATTTTTTTCTTCCTAAAATGCCATCCCCAGTGGAGCCTAGTACATTGGGCAATGCCTGATCATTCACGAGCAGCAGAGACACAGGCTGTCCACCTCCTTCTTTCTCCACTCATCAATTAAACAAAATTAGAGCAGGGGAAGAGGGCCGATCTAACTCAAACACTTCTGGAGACTGACAGTATGTATTGTAGCTTTCTCGATGGAGTTAATATTGGTTTTTTAGTGAATGAGATTTTAGTGAAGAGCTTCACATTAAGTTTGTCTTGCACAGAGTAAAACTTGAGATGTAGGTTTGGTGAAAGCACAGGTATTTCTGCATGGAACTGAGAAATGTTGGCATCTTGTCACCTATCTGAAGTCAGTTTGACTATCCTGGAGGCAGATAATAATTTCAGTTAAAATGTTATATTGCATTATAATAGATATTATGTTGAAGCTTTAAACAAACCTGTTTCCCTGCTGACCTATCACATTCTCTCTGATGTATTCTTATAGTTTTGCCCCAGGAGGTGCTGTTTTTCATTATGATCCTGGTAAGAAAGGCACTCAGACTCTATGAAGTATCTCTTAAAATGCCATTTATTTGATCTAACACTATAAAGAAATAGAAGATAGTATAGATAATTTTGCATCCCTTCAGACACTAGGAACCCTGAGTTGCACAGAATCAACAGGCCTCCGATCAGGGAGCAGCACACGGTGCAGATCCTGTCCATGGATAGTTCACCCAGCATTTTGGTCTTTTGAGCTCTTACAGGATTTTGTTGGAAGAAAACCACTCTATTCAGCATTTCTACTGTCAAACAAAAAGTTCACATGAGAACTTGTTGCTGCACTTTTAGATAAAGGCAAGGACACGCAGGTGGTGGTGTCACTGTTACCGAGTGGGAGCTGCCTACAGACCCCTCTGTTCCCAATACCTGTCTGCACTTTTCCTGTGACTCAGGAACATGCACAGCATGACACTGTCCTGAAGGCCAAGCTATAAGTGCAACATAGCACAGCACAGGCCTGCGTCTACTTGGATTAACTGCAAAGTGGTGTACAGTGGTCTTCTGGTTCTGATCACTGCGCTTTAGCAAAATTCAGAGAACAGTTAATTACATACTTTCCTCCCTCTCTAATACATCTCATCCTTTTCTTTCATTTTCAGGGATTTAGCTATCATTTGGAACATGCACATTTCTTTCTCCTTTGTTAAACAAGGCTTTAGAACAATTGCAGTAGGCAGGCTCTTGAAGAATTAATTCCAGCTTTTACAATGTATGTGGTGCAAGTCTGGACAAAATGTTCAGAATTTTAGTCAATCTAGGAAAGCTTCCAGTATGGCTGAATTCTAAAGACTTAGCGGATTTAGCTTAATACTGAACCTTAGTAATTAATCTTAGTCAAGGGTGTGATATGGCCGTTGTTAGAAAAACTGGCACCTGTTTTATGCAGCTGCTATAGAATTTTTTTTCTGATAATCTTTCTAGGTTTGCTTCAGCTTATCTATATCATATTAGAATGTGTTAAACTGCAAAGATTCCTTTCAGTTTCTGGTACCTCAGGCTCAATTGTACCTAATGAAATGGAAACAGTGCTGAAGTAAAATATGAAAATGTATCACTTACAGTTCAGATTTGGGGTCAAAATAGTAACTATGTTAGAAACCAAGTGGCCCAGACAAGGTGAGTAGTCCTTTTTTGCTCATATGGAATGCTCAAACACTACCAGAGGTTAATGACAAAGTCTAGGCTTAAGATGAGTTTTACTGTTCCCAATGGGTAGTACTGATTACAATAGTTGCTCTTCTTCCCACCAAAAATGATCATGCATACAATGAAGTTCTCCATTAGTAATGAAAGAAGGATGTAAAATGTTCAGAAATTCCAGTGTCTTGCCTTCTTGTTTCCTCCTTGCTCTTTTACCTGTTACTTTTCTTTAAATCTGTCTTCTTTAACCATGCAAAGATGAGTATCTACACATTCTTATTTCTGGCTTCCAAGTTTTGCATCTTTGTTATTTGTTTTTATCTGCTTGACTACCTGTCTCAATGAAAACTAAGCTGTTCCTCTTCTTTTGCGCAGTCCTTTGGTATCTTCTTCCTTACCAGATGGCAAAGATTTTACTATGCCTTTTCATGCCCAGATGCACGAGATGAGCCCTTCATATTGTTCTCCTAATACTGTCTTTTTGTCTTTTTACTCTTTCTGCAGTAAATTTTTCTTCCTTCAGTCCTTCAAGTCTTTCCAAGAAACAGTAGATAGACTTTGAGGAATTGTTGTCCAGGTTTATACTCTTCTCCATTTCCTATCAGCATCTCGTTTACTTAAATACTTAATGTATTTTATTGCAGCTATCAGATGGCGAGTTGTTGGTGCCAAGGAGTTGAATCTGATTTTATGTGAAAATTGGCAAGACAAGTAGTTATGCAATTAAAAAGAGACATTTCTAAAACTGAGCTTTCCATAGGTTTTGCATTTTTTTTACCTTCACAGTTTTTAACAGAAAAGGTGAAGATGTAACAAAACCACAAAACTGATCATAAAACATTTAATTTCTTACAGTCCAGCCTTAAACACTAGGTTCAGAACCATGCTGCTACTGAGACCTCTTTCTCTCCTCTACCAGTTTCTGGGGTATCTTATTTATTAAGCTTCTGAGATCCTAACTGTGTGTTTAATCTTCAGCCATATCTCATTATTTCAGTCAGTTCCTCTTCCATTACAGCAGTGCAGGAATGATTTCTTTGCTGAAAACTAGGCACACCTTTGTATCCTATTGCAGTTCTGTGTTACAGCAGTACATACAAAATATACAGTCAATACATATGTAATGCTTTTTTGTTATTTTAGGTTATTTCCTTTCTTCAGAGGTAAGTTGGCAGTGTTCATCTTTCTTGTTTAACAAAATTTTCTTCAGTGAAAAGATTCCAAGAAATGAGAACACTACAGAGACTGTCTTCATCAAGAATCATTTGCTAAAATTTCCTAATTGTGCTAGAAGCTTGTCTACAAGCTTCAGCTTACCACACAGGCATTCTGGAATAACTCCTGATGGGAATCTGGGCTTGCAATAGCTCTTGGCTCATACTGGAACAATTATTCACTAATGCCCATTTAAATAATTTTAACTATAGGCAAGTCAGTATAGTAGCTCAGCCAGAAGCATCAGAGGTAAATGTGGTAGAATAAACAGAGTGCTGACAGTTGCTGATGTTTTACATAGGGGGTCACTTAGCCCTACTTTCAACTACTTTGCTTTAAATGTTAGTTACTGCCTGCAGCACTGCTTACATTAATGGTCTCTTTGAGGTTAACTGCTGTTAGCAACAATGGAAAATTTTAGTTGAAAAAAATATCTTTGGAGACAGAAAGAAGAAAAGCAGTTTAAAGGAATTACAGTAATACTTCCTACTTCCATGGAAATGCCATAATTTGGCAGTCTGGTTTCTACAGAATAGCAAGTATTTAAATTCACAGTTCCTGTGTAACCTGAGCTTCTGTCTAAAAGGAAAGAAAACAATTCTCTGAGTCTAGTCTGTCTGTGAGATATTTTCAATATAAATACTTGATGCAAATTATATCCCCTTAAATGTCTTCTGGACACTCTGACCTGTGGAAAAATTTCTTCCTAAACCTCAGTTTGAGAAGGAGTTTATTCTCAAGTTTGTGAGCTAAACATCAAACATCTGAGAAACTACTACTGGTAGGAATATTGGTTTAGAATTGTCAGTGCTGCAGGAAAACGTGAAAAAAACCCTGCTTCACGGAGTTGAATTATCCATCCAGCCAGAAAATGGCCATCGTGGGGCTTTCCACCCAGGGCCACAGGAATGGTCAAGGGACTGGAGCATCTCTTGTATGACAAAGGGATCTGGGACTGTGTAGCCAGGAGAAGAGAAGACTCAAGGAACATCTTATCAAAATGTTTAAAGAGTTGATTACTCTGTTGATTATGCTTGTTTCCACCCTATCAGCAAAATGTTTGTTCAAGTTTCTGGGCCTCTGTTGCTTGCCTAAGAGGTCAGTAATGATTATTTTTCACAGAATCACAGAATGATTGAGTTTGGAAGAGACCTCTGGGGATTGTCTAGTCCAATCCCCCAGCTCAAGCAGGGTGAGCTACAGCAGGTTGCTGAAGACTGTATCCTGTTGGGTTTTTAATATCTCCAAGAATGGAGACTGCACAGCCTCTCTGGGCAACCTGTTCCAATGTTCAACCACAGTAAAAAAAGATTTTTCTTTTCCTGGATTACAGTTTGTGCTCATCATTTCTTGTCACTGGACACCACTAAGAAGAGTCTGGGCCCATCCTTTTTAAACCATCCTCACCACCTTCTAAATGGCATCCCTTTGCTTCCATTATCTGTCAGCGTCACATATTCCAAAAGCTGTGCCAAGTAACTATTTCTCAGTTAAACACTGAAACTTCAACTTCCATCCTCCTGCCTGATCCTGCATGTTGTAGTGTGAATGCTTCTTGGTTCTTAGAGTCCTTCCTAACAGCTTGCATTCTGAGTCTAGAACCTACTCTGCCCTTCCCTGTATTATATATACTCCCATGTTCCTTAACCATCTGAATCTACCCAGAGACTGTTGTGTAGAATTTGGCAGGGGAAGTACCACACATTTGTCACTGGCATCACAAAACAGCTGCCTGTTTTCCTTGAGTGGTGTGTCTCCAAATGACACAGCCTTCTGCAGATTATTAGCACAGATCTCAGGTTTTGGAAGGGTATTGTTAATGCAGGAGGATAGCCTTACTGGGCATTTCTGTCAGTTTCTCCCCATTTCTAGCTTGATAGCTTTCTGCCAAGAGATTTTCAGCCTTTTTAGGAGCATGCAGCTGGTAGCCCAAAGGTGAAATTCTATGATGTCCTTGAAATCTTGTCACTGTACCTTCCCATCTCCCTGAACTCTTCCAGTTCAGCAAATGTAGAGTTAAGGGACAATAACTCATCACTGAGGCCCTCAAGCTGTCTGTGTTGTGTGCATATTTATGCCACTTGCCAATGGAGCAGGTTGTGATATATGCAGCATGTAGGGATTTTGTCGTTTTCTCAGGAGGTGAGCACTGAGAATCCTATAACTTTCTCCATCCACAGATGAATTTGCACTCCAGCTGAACTCCTCTTGGTTTTGCATGCCTAACTTTGTTCCCGTCCTCATACTGGACAGCAGTTCTGCTTGCTTAACATGTCCCATATGATTGTCGTGGCTAATACTGTGCTGTGAAGATGAACACTGCAGTGAATGAATACTTGTCAAAAATAGAGTCCAGCAAGTCTATCTTGATCAAAATTAGGATTAACAAGTATTTAATTTCAAAACATCATAATTTCAGTTAGGCTTTGAATAATTTACTTAAAGTAAATTTAAGAGAATAGGAACAAAAGGAGAATGTTTTTGGTACTAATAAAGGTGGGAACATAGTGAAAGCTTGGAATAGGAGGGAAGGCTGGGTTTTTTGAGAGGTCCATGAAGCAAAGTCTAGGATTGGCTGGAAGAATGTGTCCCATGGGAAGCATTTCTGAATTGCATTCTGGTACAGCTGGAGAGCCATTAAAAGCCCAAAGGGACAGGAGAAACTGACTGTGCTTACTTTGCAAACACAAGTAACTTCATGAAGTTTACTTCCCTAAATCCTTCACTATTAAGTAGCAGTAGGACAAATTTGTCTAGATTAATCACTGCCTAAAACATATCCCGTTACTTGAAATAGTGTCAGCTGAAAAGTCTATGCTCATGATAACTTTACTAAAATTTTGAATGGGTCTTGTGCCAATGTATTTGGTTTGCGTGACAAGGTTTTGGGGCTACAGGGGTGGCTTCTGTGAGAAGCTGCTAGAAGCTTCCTCTGTGTCTGATAGAGCCAATGCCAGCCGGTTCCAAGATGAACCTGCCGCTGGCCAAGGCCGAGATCATCAGCAACAGTGGTAGTGCCTCTGGGATAACATAGTTAAGAAGGAGTGGGTGGGAAACCTGTGCAATTGCAGCTGGAGAGAGGACTTGAGAAG
This sequence comes from Balearica regulorum gibbericeps, assembly GCF_011004875.1. NCBI lineage: Eukaryota > Metazoa > Chordata > Aves > Gruiformes > Gruidae > Balearica > Balearica regulorum. The sequence continues at coordinate 45,076,082 of NC_046188.1, read as the reverse complement.
ATGTGAGAGGAACAACTCTGCAGACACCAAGGTCAGTGAAGAAGGAGGGGAAGGAGGTTCCCATGGGCTGCAGAGATTTCCTTGCAGTCTGTGAAGAAGCCCGTGGTGAGGCAAGCTGTCCACCTGCAGCTCATGGAGGACACCACACTGGAGCAGATGGATGCGCCCGAAGGAGGCTGTGACCCCGTGGGAAGCCTGCACCAGAGCAGGCTCCTGGCAGGACCTGTGGCCCTGTGGAGAGAGGAGCCCACACCACAGCAGGTTTGCTGGCAGGATTTGTGACCCCGTGGGGGACCCACGCTGGAGCAGTTTGCTCCTGGAGGTCTGCACTCCATGGGAGAGACCCACACTGGAGCAGTTTGTGAAGAACTGCAACCTTTGGGAAGGACTCGTGTTGGAGAAGTTGGTGGAGGACTGTCTCCTGTGGGAGGGACCCCACGCTGGAGCAGGGGAAGAGTGTGAGGAGTCCTCCCCCTGAGGAGGAAGGAGTGGCAGAGACACCGTGTGATGAACTGACCGCAACCCCGTTCCCCATCCCCTTGCACTGCTGAGGGTGGTAGAGAAAATCAGGAGTAAAATTATGTCCAAGAAGAAGGGAGGGGTGTGGGGGAAGGTGTTTTTAAGATTTGGCTATATCTCTCATTATCTTATTCTGATTGGATTGCTAATAAATTAAACTGATTTCCTAAGTCGAGTCTGTTTTGCCCGTGATGGTAATTGGTGAATGATTTCTCCCTATCGTTCTCGACGCACGAGTCTTTCATTGTATTTTCTCTCGTGGGTCAAGTTGAGGAGGGGAGTGATAGAGCGGCTTTGGTGGGCGCCTGGCCTCCAGACAGGGTCAACCCACTACAGCCAATAATAAGCTTATAAAGTATGTGATTTGTGTCTTGTAATGTAATGTGTTACTCAAGTGCATTGATTTCCTTTCAGTTTCAAGATGTCAAGAATTTTTAATTCAATAGGTTTTTTTTGCAGGCTGTGCAAGTCTTCTGAGAGAGGAAGAGGTTGCAACAAATGTGAATTATTCATTGTAAACACATTTTTGTGCAAAGGAAACCTAAGTAGTCACTCTGCCACTCAGTGTTTTCTTCTTGTAGCAGAGATTCACTAATTCCTGTATTTCAAGTCTCTTTAAAGGCTAACACTTACATGCTTTGTTATTACCCTGTAATGATGCTAAGGTTATTCTGGAAGACACAAGCAATAAGGACTTTAATTGCTTGCTCAGAAAGCTATACCACATTTCCATCCCACTCAAGGCTGTCAGGAGAGATAGCTTTTTAACAACTTTTGTGAATATTCTAATATTTAAAAATGTCCATCACATAGCCCAGTAACTGGACAGTCTGATTTAATGAGAGAGACTTCTGACTAGAAGTAATGCATCGCCATGCAGCTTTTTCTTTAACTTTTGTGGGTTTTTTACCTCTTCTTACAAGAGGATTCTCCATTTAATTACCGAGTTTTGTCATGTTTCTACTTGATGTCCTACAGAGCCTGATGGGATGCAGTAACAGCTGTTGGAGGAACAACTGAAGAGGTCCACTATGTTGTTCTTTGCTCAGCAGGTGGTCCAGAGTGTGCTAGTGAAACACTCACTGTTACACTGTCGTTTCAGATCTCGTAATTCTAAGGGCCGAGATGGAGAGGGAGAGAGAAAGGGAGAGTGAGAAAACAGATCGTGAAAGGCAAAGAACAAGCGGGGGAAAGATCTTGATCTTCCCTACCCTACGTTCAAGGAGAAAGATAATCACTGTAAACAGACTATTCTGTACCATAGGAAACCTTACTGAGAGGAATCACAGGGACAGCCAGAAGAAAAGAGACAAAATCTCTAAACTCCAGAAGATGGAGAATGCCAGGTACTTCTGTCCAGTCTTTAGGTGATGTGCTCAGATGATCTTTGCGGAGATATTCTGTTCCCAGGGTATCTCCAAAGTTCAGTACAAAGTGCAATGTTTATCACAGAAACCAGGGAAAAGTGAGACCTAGCTAATTAACCAGTTCTGCCCCTGATTAATGAAGGATTATTCCCTATCATAATTTCCACGATTTTCTTGACTCATTGTACATTCAAAAATTCCTCTCTATTTCTGAAGGAATATTGCATTTTTGCTAATTAAAACATGAAGACATTTCTCCAAAGACTAAACCTAAATTTTCCTGCTGTTAATTGTATTTCAATACCTCTCAGTACTCAGAAATATTAGACACAAATTCTAGAACATAAGACCTGATAACTGCAGAATTCATTGCTAATTTCTATAGACTCACCTCTTTATGGACACAGCTCAAGTAAATTCAAGGACAGAACTGTATACTCACTCCAAGAGAATTTGAGTAATAGATAAATTCAGTATTCCCCACATTTATATGGATGATAAATGCAATACATCTTCACTTGAGTGTTTCTTATTTTTACATAGCACTGCAAAAAGTTCAGTTAGCAATATAAATTAGTTCTATAGAAAATAAATGTAAAGCTTCAATATTCACAGTTGAACAAGAGACATTCCTACTGCCACATAAAGGATGGGTTGAAGTACGGGTAGCCTACACGTTGCTCAGGCTTTGGCACAGAAGGGATGTTGGCATCTTTTTTTTGCCATTGAATTACAAAAGTGTGGAAATAACATTTCTGTGGCAGCATAAAATCTGAAGTTGTTCATTAATGCTTGACCCTTACACAACTGGTGAGCTATCTGGCAGTACACATTGGACCTTGGTTTGGCCAGAGAACACAACAGTGCTTGTGCCAGCTCTCTATCTTATGATAGCTTTATCTTGTTAGAGAGCTACATGACCTGATCTGGCATACACTTACTGGAATAAAGTCCTCCCTATAAATAATACGACCAAATTTAAATGAGCAGAATGAGATGGAGTAACGTAGCTGCAGTGAACCAAGGCAGGAGTCACAAGCTGAGGTAGTTACAGTTGAGGCTGCTGCAGCCTGCTGCTGCCTGCAGCTCCCTTTCCCGTTCCTACAGGAGTCTACTACCCCTTCAGATTTGCGACGAAAGCCACGTGTGTATTTGCACCCTAACCTAGTTCAGTTTGAGGGATCCGATGTTAAACATGTTTATGGTATAACAGAAGTAGGTCAGGGAAGCAGTAATACTGGCAGTTCTCAAAGGATGGCAATCTGAACAGTTATACATGTAAAACAGAGTAGTATTTACTTTTAACTGAGACCTAATTGGATGTCATGTAGTAAAGGAAGTGTTGCAGCATTACAAAGAATAGGAACTGAAGAAATCACTGTATTAAATAACAGTGCCTCAGTAAGTTGTGTTGCACTGTGGCAGAGGAAGATTTATTTAATAAGACTAACTTCTATCTACTTTTATTTTGTAAATTGATAGATTCTTTGCATCTTAGCTATGGAGCTCCTAGGATAAAAGTAGAAATACAAGTCACCGCTACAGAAGGTTACAGATGACAGAAAAAGATTGTAACATACAAAGTTAGGGAAAGGGAAATTCTACAGTTTTCTGAATGTCCTGATAAACATGATCCTCTTGAGCTCAGAATTTCATACTGCAGAATAGAAGACAGTAACTCTTGCAGTCAAAAAAGCAGGACAGACTACTAGAATGAGGAGCACTGTTTTGGAAAGCAGTGAATTACGTGATTCAGGATTATGCAGTGTAACGCAAGGGAGGCAGAAATCCCTTGTGTAATGTATCTACAGTGGAATATCCAACATAAGTAGGGTTTTGTTAGTATCACAAAAAGTGACAAAGAAAATGAGTGCGTTAGAGGTGGCTTGCCTGGGTTGTATACGTATGATCTTAGGATAAGAGGGCTCTTCAATCTACCAGACAAAGCTATACTGAAGACAGAAATTAGACTCAAATTTTTAATAAAGTGGTTAACTGCTGGAACAACTTCTTTATGAATGTGCTAAATTAATCTCCTCAAATCTTTAAATAAAGACAAGATCTGTTCATAGAAGATACGTACAGCTCTGCTGGAGGATATAGGTTTTATAAAGGAATAAGTTGATAAAATTCAGTGGTCCATGCTAGGCAAAGTCTGGTAAGATTATTGCCAGACTCTTCTGGCTGGAAAAGCTACACCACATTTTTGGGGGTTTTAACTACAAAGCCACAGAAAATCCATGTTTGTGTGAAGAATTCTAAATGACACAGCTATATGGATTTCGTTTTCTGTGATGCATGCACATAAGATAGATGAGTTATTGACACTTGTCTCTGAAACAGAACTAAATGTGCTGATTGAATTGGTGTTTACACAATGCTTGCTTTAACTTTCAATCAAGATAAGACCTGCCTTCATTGCAGTCTGGTTTCTAACACAGGTTACTCAGGGGAGGTATGCACAGTAGTATAAAAGGTATTTTAGCACTGGAGCATGTTATCTGACAGGTATATCTATCACATTACACCAGTAAAAGAAACTTAGTAAGGAAAATAATTCTTAATGTTGCTTCATTCATTCAGTTCTGGCAGAAGATTCAGATTTTTTGTAAAAAGCATGAGCTCTTGTTTTATTACAACAGGAGACAACTTGTGTCTGAAAAGTGAAAAAAACTAGGAGTAAACTTCTGATAAAGTATCATTTCTGATAAAGTAAAATTGAAACAAACAAAATTTTCTTGTTGTTATTTAACTTCGTGCAATGAAGATTCATACACAAATGGAGAAAGGCTGTTGAACTAGAATTCAATAGCATCTGACAAAAGTCTGTTGAGTACTATATTGTATTCAGTGTTTTAAAAATTAATTCTTAGGAGTGAAAATTTTATGTCAGTTTTCATGCTACATATCAGAAAACCAACAAAACTGTTCCTGAAATTTAGGTTTGTGTATTCATTTCAATGAATATGTGATGCTTTCTATTGTGGAATTACCCAATCATTGTTAGAAAAATGCAAAATGCTTGCAGTATCAGTGGAGCAATAAGAAATAGGATACAAACTACTTAGTATAGATTGAAAGGTTAGATTCTAGTGAATAGATTTAAGAAAAGGAAATTGTTTTCTTTGGTATTCACATAAGCAGATACTATCATAATCTGAAAGCAACTAAGTGGGCCAGAAAAAATTAAAAAAAAAAAAAAAAAAGAGGCTTTTAACTCTAGGTTAGTGACTCCACATAGTACCATATAAATGGTAAGATAAATCTTTACATGTCACTTTAGTGGTTTTGTGATGGTTTACAACAACAATGCTTTTTGTAATATAAGACTGATCACATTGTTAGGTGTATAATTGGAAAATTATTGACATACACTTTGTTTTCTGTGTATTGACAAATAAAGCAGAACATAAATGGCTTCCAGACACCATTAAATGCTCCTTGCTCCCAGACACCATTAAATAATCCTCCCTTTCTACAGGCACAGATGTAAGACAGCTTCTTTTTCCAGTTCATTTTGGGTTGAAAATGCTGCTAAGTGTGTCATTGTGTTCCACCCTATGCAACTTCTCTTCCTTCCCTGCTCTTGAGAATCACTGAGCCTTAAATGCCCATTTTTACTCTTTGTGCAATGTTAAATTCATCCATTTACAGTCAGATATTAGCATGAAACAGGCATCTTTTCAGCAAAGAGACTGAGCACCAAAAGGGGAAAAAGCTAACATTTCTTTCTATCACAGCTGTAGCATATGTCTATTTTGGTGTGAGACTCAGCTTGTCAGGGAGCAGCAGGAACAGGCAAGCCAGAAGGCAAGGCAAGCCAGAAGCTCAGGGTGACAGCAAGGGAGGCAGACCACATGCCCACCATGCCAAAGGAAGAAGAGCAAACCAGGTCAGCTGCTCAGCTAATAGTCCAGATATACATAGATATATATAGAGAGATATACAGAGAGATATATATATAGTGTCAAGGCAGGAAGCTACAACACAAGGCACAGCATACCTGCAACGTTGCTCAGACATGGGCCAAAGCTAAGGCCAGAGCTTAAATTCAGCTCCCAGGCCAATGGGTGGAGTTCACACTGACAAGAAGTTGGTCAGGGCCATTAGAGTCTTCGGTGTAGTCAGGGCCCTGGGAGAGCCATGCATCAGTCTTACCTGCATCGTGGTTTCTGTAGAGGCCTGAAAGGAGCATGTTCCAGCCCAATTCCCAATCCAGAAAATAAAGGAACCCTGAGCCTGAGGTCTTTCATGATTCATGCCTTTTCAAGAGCTTAGCCATAATCACTTGTTTTGAGATTTCTCTATAAAAAAATCTTACTGTTTTGTTGGAGGTTTTTGATGCACCTAACTTCACAAATGAGGAAGCTAAGGAATTAATGCAATATTTGAAGGATGGAAATATTTAAGCGGTTTTGGGTTGTGGGGTTTTTTTTTTTTCCTGTGCTTTTCACATACAGTTCTCTCTGGTCTAGGTTACAGCCTGCCACAGAAACACAAAATAGCACAGAGAAAAACACTGATCATTGTAGGCATGCACTCCAGTTCTGAGATGTGAGAAAGAGATGGGTTGTTAGTTGCCTATATTTTATGAGATTTTCTGGATTTTTCAAAAGCCATCTGTGTACTCTAAAAAGAGCATGTGGGTGCATATACAGCATTCACTATACAGAAAATACCTGTTGATGAAGTATTTGGTGTGGAATGAAGAAATCAGACTTATGACCCTTTAGTCTTAACTTACTTATGATTCAAAGAAAATTGACTGTTAGAAAAGAAATGAGAATGCTGTGCAATGTAGTGTATTGATTTTTCTTGTTAAGATTTTAATAAGCAAGGAGTCTTTGCTAAAATGTTGCAGCTCCTTGAAAACTTCATTTGAAGCCTGCTGTGTATCACTGTGTTACCAGAAACCTTTTGCGATAAAACTGTATAGAGACTCAGGACCTTGACTGCACCTTTGGAGAAAACTATATGCAGCATAACTATCGTAATGTCTGAAACTGTCTCCTCTGGCATTTTGCTTGCAAAGAACGTAGGAAGATTGTAAGAAACTGTTGGACTAAGCATTAAAACCGTCAAGAGAGACTGACTGGCAAGGAAGGCACACTTGAGTTTCTTGCATGCAATAAGAAATGTCTTATTTTTCTAAGCCACTGACCTTATTTCAGGTATTGATTGTTAGAAGGGGAATTGGCTTTTGACAGCTTTCTTTCATCTGAGCATATGATGACTTGGACTGTAGCAAGGCAAAGGCTTCTTTTCTAAGTGACCATTCAGAATGCTGGCTGAGAAACCTGAAATGCCTTTGTGTAAGCAATGAAAGAATCATCCAGAGCAGCAGTTCCTTGGCTCTGCCTTTGAAGGGAGTTATATACAGGGGACAGAATCCGAAATGCTGTTTTTCAGATTTAGTAGGCAGGTGAGCATTCCTGGCAAGAATTTTCCTAAAGAACTTAGCACAATACAAGGAAGGATGTAGGTCAGACTGCACAGACAGTAAGTTCCTGTTTGTTTTAAATATTTATAGAGCAATAGCTGAAAAAAACCTCAGTGAACAGCAGAATGATACCATTTTAGATATTTATGCATGATCCCAAAATTCATTACCTGAATTAGAGATGTCAAATGCTTGGGTTCATAGACTGGGTATTGTGCACTTAAAGCGTTTAAATAGCCCACATGGCATATTCAGAATGTGTCTGTTCACTGCAAGGGAGATTTTTAGCTCTGGTCATTGAAAGGGTAACATTTTGGATGTGAACACATTGTGAAGTGGCACAGTGTTCTCTTTTCAAACCTGTAAACTGCGTCCCATAGGGATTGAAAACTGTGAATCTCTTGTTCCTTATTTTGATGAATGAGTTGTATATCTCTGTATTTTTATATACATCTAACTTTCTGAGTCTTCACTACTAATTTTTAAAAAATAATGTTAAAATAACCTTACAGTTTCAAAGTCAAGTCCTCAAATGTTAAGAAATTTTACAGTTCAAGTTCTATATGAAAGCCTGATTTAGCATGAGTGCGTATACATTATGATATAGATGTCATAATGTATGCTGTCAAGCATAGATTTTAGTGACATGATTCCGCAATTTTTTTTCCCCACAGAGCCCTTGTCTCATTTGGGTGATGAAAATAAGCATAATAAAAAGCAGAGAAAAGTGAAAGAGAGGTAACAGGACTGAGGTCTGATGGTAGAAGGGGGAACACAGAAAGGAATATGCAGATGGAAAAGAAATATAAAAATAGAGCTGATCCTAAAGGTAACTTGTTTTTCTACTGAATAATGCTGAATAACAATATGTTAAAAACTACTGGAAAGTTTTATTAGTATAGGAAAGTTAGTTTAATTCTTACTTCTCTTTAATTCTGAGTGAGATAGAAGAACATAGAAATTCGCTGCTGCAAATTGCAACTTCCCTAATTAATATCAGATAGAACAAACATTACCCTCTGGATTAAATCCCTACTCTGAGAAAGAAAGAAATTCAGAAGAGATCATTATCAGGAACTAGTTAACTATGTACCTCTGATCAGCTTTAGTAACCATCCCCTAGAGCTATGAAGGCCTATTATCCCATCTACAAGGAGACAGAAGAGAATTCCTCTGCTCACCATTATTCTTATTTTAAATGAGTTTATAAATACGCTGATTAGCTGCCCCAATTTTACTTCTACATGTATAGTATATGATGTTCTTTGTTTGCAAAACTGTAACTCCTATTGATGTCAACAGTAGTGGTATTTGTATTAAAGCACCAAACCTCACCTTCTGTATTGCTGTGGCAAGGGGACTACACAGCATAATCCGCTTGTTATTAAAATAATCATAGAATCATAGAATGGTTTGGGTTGGAAGGCACCTCAAAGATCATCTAGTTCCAACCCCCCTGCTATGGGCAGGGACACCCTCCACTAGACCAGGTTGCCCAAAGCCTCATCCAACTTGGCCTTGAACACTTCCAGGGAGGGGGCATCCATATAATAATAGATCTCCCAACAGATTAAGCCAAACAACTGCCCTTTGACAAAAACAATAGTACAAAAGCACTCAGTGCTAGAAGCTCAGGAGAAGCAGAGCTGCCATAATTTATTCTAATCAAAGAAGGGACACTGTAAAATTAAAATCTAAATATTCTGTTTCGTAAAACTGAATTAGAGTGTCTCAGGACACAATAATCAACAGTTATAGTGCATACCTAATTGCTTATTTCATTCAAATTTTGCACTGGAGAAGCCTGTTGTACATTAAGTGAAGAGCTAGCTGGCTTGAAAACTTGGTGAGGTATTACCCAATATATTTTTATTGCCACTCAATGATGGTGAGAGAGATCTTTTTCAAAATAATTTTGGTGGCCCACATAATCTAAAATATCTGAAGGGACCAACTGTGACCTTGTTAGCAGCACTGAATGTGTTTAATTGTGCACATGCACTCTTCTAAAGCGACATCTACTATAGTGACTAAGTGTGGGCAGTCTTAGCAGTTGCAGCTCTGATGCCAGAGTGCTTATGGCAACATATCATTCAGAGTGGTTCTAGCTGCTCAAATATTTTCCAGACATCTTTTGTGTTTTTTATAGTCCCCACTAAGATGTATGATCTCAGACCTGGACTGTTACCAGTGCTCCAGCCATCTTAAGATTAAGTGGAGAATATTTTCGCTTTACAGCAGCAGTGACTGTAGGTAAGCGTTCCCAAAGATCTTGTTGTTCTCTTTATCTATGTGTGCTTGTTTTCATACCCTTTACTCAATATTACAATGACATAGGCCCTACTAACACCACCCAAGAAATTTCCTGTTATATTGAAAAAAGCTACTGACTAGATCATGCAACCTGAAAAAAAGGAAAATTATTTAAGCAGGAATGTAAATTATAAAACAATCAAACATGACAAACTATTAGAAAATTATTTTTCCCAAGTTAAGGACATGACAAAAAGAATCAATTTTGTAAGTATTTTTGTCTCTCTTCATATTATATTTTCTTTGAGTATTATTGAAGTGCACAGATACCATTAAAAAGTCCACCTGCTATTGCAACAAGTAAGGGCCTTACCAGCAAATGGAGAGAGGTAAATTCAATGCTTCTTCAGCAGATGAAAGCCTGCCACCTAATGACTGCCTTCAACAGCTCCATTGCACTTAAGCACACTGAAATCTTGGAAAATTAAGATCAAGAATGGAGATTTGCAGGGATTTGGCATGGTTTCTGCTTGAGGAAATTGTTATGTATTGATATGTGATGTCTCCTCCTGATAGACTTTGGTGAATAAATGATCTGTTTTTCCAAATTGCTTTGACGTTTGAAAATCTCGGAGAGCACATTAGTAGAACTGTAGCACAGCCAGATCTTTTTATCTAAGACAGACCTCTACTTTAAAAAAGACCACACGTTACTCATTTACCTTCAGAAGCACATTCTCCATTACAAGTTCACTTGAGAATATGCTATTGTTAATGCTGCTGTTCTTGAAGGTTTGTTGCGTTTGATCTTAGCAGCTATGACTGTACAGTAACCCATAGATGATTAGTCTTGTACAGTAAACATCAATGGCACACTGCTCACAGAGGCTGTGTGCAGCCTTTGAACACTATGGTAATAATGATTCTTACTGATTCTTACTGGATTTCATAGACTACAGAAAAGTTTGCTATCGGTGAAATTATTCTTAGTAGAAATCCCAGGCAAAATGTTGAGGAGTATTCTAACAGAGAAATAATTGTGTATATTTTTTTTTGTCACAGAGTCAGGTAACTTGCAGTGATGGAAATGAGCAAGACAGGACCTGCGCTCAGCATTCTCTGTGAGTCCTAGGAACGAGGTAGAATGTTGTTGCACCTAGTGAATAAATTGGTCAGTCTTCATAAAGTCTTACCTCTTAGTGATCTGAATATTATCTTCTTTATGGTATTAACAACAACAAACAACATTAATAGTGATAGTAGTAATAGTCTTAAAGTAAACAACCTTCAGGCTCTAAACTTTCCAAAGCAAATGGAATGGATTATACTCAGACATCCTGAAGATTCCTGAAACCGAAGTTTGCTTAAAAATGTACACAGAAAGCAATAATTTTAATAATGATTTTTTAAAATTGTAGGCCTATCTAAAGAAGTAGTCTTTGGGATATAGCTCTTAAAAAATCCGTCTTGTTTTTCAGTATGTTTCAATGAAATATTGCTTTATTTTGTGTAAAAGATACTGTCCACAATGCACTGGTAAACAGCAATGATGATATCTGTCAGTAGTCACTAGTAGACTTTAGTCACAGACATATAAAACTACCTTGGAAATTACTGTAATTCTGTAATACTTTCATATATGGAAAATAATTTTCATTGAGAATGAATGAATTTTCTTAGACTAAATAGAACTGACCTGAAGATTTTTCCCTACTCAAACCAAAACTAAAACCCTGAAACTTGTACAAACTCAGAGAAATTCTGGTAAAATTCTAATTTTCTGTGGTTAGTTCTGTTATTCCAAAACATGAAAGAACTGAATGTACCAAAATGCCAAAGCAAGGCAAGATCTGATGGTGTTTCTGTCTGGATTGTGAGCAGAAGACCAAGGATATTGTGAACTTGGCTTCTGGAGGCTGGTGCTGCCTTATTCCCTGGAGTAATATAGGAATGATTTAAAGTAAAGGTTCTGGGACTTTCTATAGGACAGTATTTCACAATCCAGTAAATTTCACTGCCAATATTTTTTTCTAGTTGTTCAACCTGAATTTTCTTTCTTAATCTTTTCCATTAAACCTAGTTCTCCTATCTTCTCTTTGTTTAACCCTAGACAATCTCTTTGTTACTCACATCAAATACTTGAAAAAAAAAGAAAAGGATGGAAATGGAAATGCAAAAAAATGAAGGAAAATAGAGAGAAAGTGAAATATACAGAAATGTGTTTCTTTTGGCTAGTTTTGTTAGAACTTGCTAGGTAGGACTGTGTAAAAAGAAAAAAAAATAATAACAAATTTACAGAAGATCAGCAGGATATGGGAGAAAATAAAAGAGGAATTGAACATAAGGTGGAAACCACATGGAGTAATTTGCTGAGTTTCACATTGTCTTGGAGTATTGTGGTGGGTTGACCCCGGCTGGAGGGCAGGTGCCCACCAAAGCTGCTCTATCACTGCCCTCCTCAGCTGGACAGGGGAGAGAAAGTATAACGAAAGGCTCTTGGGTCGAGATAAGGACAGGGAGAGATCATTCACCAATTACTGTCACAGGCAAAAAAGACTAGACTTGGGAAAATTAGTTTAATTTATTAGCAATCCAATCAGAATAAGATAATGAGAGATATAGCCAAATCTTAAAAACACCTTCCCCCACACCCCTCCCTTCTTCTTGGACATAATTTTACTCCTGATTTTCTCTACCACCCTCAGCAGTGCAAGGGGATGGGGAACGGGGTTGTGGTCAGTTCATCACACGGTGTCTCTGCCGCTCCTTCCTCCTCAGGGGGAGGACTCCTCACACTCTTCCCCTGCTCCAGCGTGGGGTCCCTCCCACAGGAGACAGTCCTCCACCAACTTCTCCAACGTGAGTCCTTCCCAAAGGTTGCAGTTCTTCACAAACTGCTCCAGCGTGGGTCCCTTCCATGGGGTGCAGACCTCCAGGAACAGACTGCTCCAGCATGGGTCCCCCACGGGGTCACAAGTCCTGCCAGCAAACCTGCTGTGGTGTGGGCTCCTCCCTCCACGGGGCCACAGGTCCTGCCAGGAGCCTGCTCTGGTGCAGGCTTCCCACGGGGTCACAGCCTCCTTCGGGCGCATCCATCTGCTCCAGTGTGGTGTCCTCCATGAGCTGCAGGTGGATATCTGCTCCCCATCATCCTCCATGGGCTGCAGGGTCACAGCCTGCCTCACCATGGTTTTTTCCACAGGCTGCAGGGGAATCCCTGCTCCTTTACCTGCAGCACCTCCTGCCCCTCCTTCTGCACCGACCTTGGTGTCTGCAGAGTTGTTCCTCTCACATATTCTCACTCCTCTCTCCAGCCACAACTGTGCAGTTTTTTCTTTTTCCCCTTCTTAACTCTGTTATCCCCAGTTGATACCACAGTTGCTGATGGTCTCGGCCTTGGCCAGCAGTGGGTCTGTCTGGGAGCCGGCTGGCATTGGCTCTATCAGACATGGGGAAGCTTCTAGCAGCTTCTCACAGAAGCCACCCCTGTAGCCCCAAATCCTTGCCACGCAAACCCAATACAAGTATCAATTTCTTCTGCAATGCATTGAAATAAAATATGATAAAAAGCTCAGAGAAATTTGTAGCTGTGTCAGAATTGCTAAGCACATCACTGTTTGTTTCCCCACTGTTTTTCATGCAAGAAAATGTTACTCCATCTTCTTAATAGCAAAATTTCCTTTAAGCCTCCCTCCTCCCTTCTCTAACCCTCAACTACTGTCTTATATTCTTTTCAAGAGGGTTTTTCCGATGACTTTAACTTTTTGTTATATTGTATTGAAATCAAGAGTTTCTTCCTGGCTGCTGGAGTCTAGAAAGACTGAAAGGAAATCTTTATCTTTTCTCTTGCCTTGCCTTGCCTTGCCTTGCCTTCCCTTCCCTTCCCTTCCTTCCCATACCTTACCTTTTTTAAGAAAAAGCCATATCCCTCTATCCTCGAAACTGCTGAGAGACATGGGGGTTAATCCAGCCAACAACCCAAATTTGAAACATGTTTGTGTGTGTTGGTATGTAATAACTTTACAGTGCATGACCATAGTGAGGAACAGTGGAAATAAATAGAAACCTGATCTTCAATATTAGAAGTCTGTTCTAGTTAATTTAAAAGAGAGTCTTCTTTATGTGAAAATGGTAGGAGGACTCTTACTTTCTGAGGACTTTAGCCATAAAAGAACTATGCGTAATTCTTTAGTCAAAATATGGGAACTTTCACTGACATCATTACTTACTTGCTTATAGTGTTCCCCATGTCAGGTGATGTGTTCAGCATAAGCTCTTCTACCTGGAGGTTTGCAGGATGAAGTAAGTTACAGTATGCATGTCCCTCTGCTGGCACTGTCATCCTCAGCTCAGTGATGATAGAGGAACCTTCACAGCATAACCAAAGAACAAGAACAGTGTCCCTGTAAAAAGCTGTCTCTCCTTCCACAAAGGGAAGGTATATAGCAAAAACATCACATCATGCTGATTACTGGTTGTCCTGGTCTCAACTGGGATAGAGTTAATTTTCTTCCTAGCAGCTGGTATAGTGCTGTGTTTTGGATAATGTTTTTTGATAATGTTGATAACACACTGATATCTTACGTGTTGCCAAGCAGTCAAGGGCTCTTCAGCTTCTCACAGTGCCCTGCCAACAAGAAAGTGGGGGGCACCCAAGAAGCTGAGAGGGGACACAGCCCCCAACAGCTGACCCAAACTGGCCAAAGTAATATTCCATACCATATGACATCATGCTCCATATATAACTGGGGGTTGGCTGGGGTGCGGTGCAGCTCAGGAACTAGCTGAGCATCATTTCTGGGTGATGAGCAATTGTGCTATGCATAACTTGTTTTGTATATTCTTCTATTATTATTATTATTGCCACCTTCCCTTTCTGTCCTATTGAACTGTCTTTATCTCAACCCACAAGTTTTACTTTCTATTCTTTCCCTCATCCCGCTGCAGGGGCCATGAATGAGCAAATGGCTATGTGGTTGTTTTAGCTGCCTGCTGGCTTAAACCACGACACTGGTAGTGCGCTCTGAAGCTGTGGTATCACTTCATATCTCCTTTCACTGAATATTTCTAGATGGTAGAGATTAAAGTGTTCCGAGCGAGCATTTTATGTGGTTCTAATGAGGCTGTTCTGGTATGTTAATTTCCCATTCACTGGACTCTTCAAAGAGCTCAGCATGGCTGCAGAGTATTGAAGACATACCTCAGGCTGCTGCAGAATTAACTTAGGAATTATAAAAGCAGTAAATGCATGATTACTCTTTTTCTTAATACATGACAAAAGAGATGTGTAACTGGTACTTTAACAAGCTGGCAGCAGCAAATTAAAATTTAACATGATTATGAAACGACAAGTACTGTTAGTATTTAATTGGTATCACCTTTCTGTAGCCCCGTTCAGTACACTTTGTGCAAAGCTTATACCAATGAGAGAATAATTATGTAATTAGGTGAAAAATTGGGAGGGTGTGAGCTTAGAAAACACTGTAAAATATCTTTTCTTTTTTTTTTTTTTTTCTGTGGGATCTATGAATTTGTGATTGTTAACAAGCAGCACTTGCACCCCATGAATTTTCATCCTAAAGGAATCTAAAGAGCTTTGAAACTGCATGAAAGTGCAGATATTCCTGTACCCATAACTAAAGTTAACTGCATTTGTACTAAACTGGGAAAGATTGGTAAGACAGTACCCCTAAATTGCAGTTCTTCATAAAAAGTAGTGTAGATAGTAGTGTTAACACTTGAAATCACAGAAAGGTATTTCTGCTTTGCAGAGAGGAATAGGAAGATACTGGCGTGGCCCAGGTACACTGTAAAAGCCCAGTGGCATGTAAAACAAAAGTTAAACTAGTCAACAGCTATTGTAGCTTCAGACAACATTGTGTTCCTTTGTTACACAGCCCAGGAATTTTGGACAAGCTTTTGGACTTGGATGCTGGATTTGGACACGCTAGGTTTGTCCTGCTTCCTTCTATTCTCAGTTTTAGCATCTAGCAAATGTGTGAATCTTCATCTGTTATATTTGAGAACACTAATACCTATATCTAATCTGTTCTTTGACTGCTTCAGTCTGCTACCCTTTCCATAACACTTTCTACCTCACCAAAGAAATAAGAAAGTGCTTTCAGCGAGTGAAAAAGTGTATACTCCAGACATTTCATTGTTTTACAACACTCCTAACTCTTGTGATTAGTTTTGTTGTTGTTCTGCAGGACAAAGATCAGGCCCATGCTCTTTATTTCTAACACTTTATTAGGATGAAAAAGTACAGTTATCTATCTGGACGAAGATCTTCTTAAAGTTGATATATAAAGTTGTAAGTAGAGCTGTTACTAGAGAAAAACAGTGTTGGAACATCATTAGCTACCAATAGAGAAATGAAAATAAAGATTTTTATAGTTAAGATACCACAAAAACCTTACCATTAACCATACCTATTTACCAGCGATCTTATTATTTTTAACAATAGGGGAAGTTGAAATGTCAATATGCACTTTCTTTGACTTTTTTTACTTTTTACAAGGACTGTTTACAAGGGCAGGTAGTGATAGGACAAGGGGTAATGAAAGAGGATAGATCTAGATTAGCTGTTAGGAAGAAATTCTTTACTGTGAAGGTGGTGAGGCACTGGCACAGGTTGCCCAGAGAAGCTGTGGCTGCCCCCTCCCTGGAAGTGTTCAAGACCAGGTTGGATGGGGCTTTGGGCAACCTGGTCTAGTGGAGGGTGTCCCTGCCCATGGCAGGGAGGCTGGAACTAGATGGGCTTTAAGATCCTTTCTAACCCAAACCATTCCATGATTATATGATCCTATGATTTTGGAGGAGTCTTTCAGCAGTGCTGTACAACAATACAGTGTTTTTACTGTGGATAAAAAAACTTGTCATAATAGACAATTGCTATAAGCATGCGATCTAGGACTTCCACGCTGCACAGGACAATACAAACATTGGAGAGGGAGAAGGAAGAAGGTAGGGCTGATAAATCTCACTTTCTCTTGTATGCATAAAGGGTGAGCTAATAATCCTGCTTTCTGGTATTTAGGTGACTGAACAAAAATAATTAATCCCTATGCTCCATAACTATCCAACAAATTATACTAAGACCTTCCCTTTTTTTCTGAATACTGAGAGAAAACTGCTGACTATCATCTACACCTTTCGTCAAAACAAATGAAGTTTTGAATTACTTTGAAATAGAACTTTTCATCCTGTCAAAAGACAGACATTTCTCTTATTGGAACTGATTTGAAATTTTCAATTTAAATTTGGATCATACCAGGAACTGGGCTACTGTTTGGGCCAGTTTTGAGAGAAACTGATTAAATCCATTTCAAAATAAGGTTGTGATTTTTTTGCCATTTTCCTCTTGTGGATATCCTATACAGGATGTCCCAGTGAAACACCGTTTACCTCCTGAATTCCCTTCCAACCTAAATTATCATATAACTATAGATTACTCATCTTATGACTTCACTTTAGATAATTGTAGAAGATAGTTATATACATCTTTTTGCTCTAAACAAAGACAAGTGAAAGCCTGCTGAAAAATGCAGTGCCATGGCAGAAAATTTTTAGGTAGGTTCTGCTGGAAAAAGGAGGTGTATATATTGTTAAAAAAGGGAACAACCACAGAGGCAAACATGGAAACTGGACATAACCTGAACAGGACTTCTATGTTCCAGAGACAAGCCTAAGGAGAGAGTTTTTAAGTGCGGTTTGAAAGGGATTCAGAAGTTATCGACAAGAACTTTTGCATTTATTTGTTGATTTTTAATATTTGCTCTGTGCAAGACTTTGTATATTCTTACATATAAATAGAATTGCATCTTGACTTGATCACCTATTTCTCTTAGACCTGCACGTAAAAGTCCAAATTCCAGAGAGCAGCTCACATCAAAAGTGATAACAATGATTAATACAATAATTTAAATAGGGCTTGGGCATATAGCTAAATGGAAATAGAAACTGAAAAGCCTAGAATTGCATATAATCTGAAAGGCGGTTGTCAATTTAGAGAAGGCTTGAAAGAACGGATTGTATCAGTTTATTTATAATCCATAATTTTCAAAGACTGTAAACACCCTTCATAACTCACAGAAGACTATGAACCTTGTATTAGGAGATTACTCATCTTTTGTAAATATGAAAGCCATGAAAGAGAGTTTATTTTCAATATTAGGCTGGCATTAGCCTAAAATTTTAATTTCTGGTTTATTTAATAATGACATTTGGTTTTGGTATGAGTCTCTTGATATGTTTTATTAACTTGTGAAAATAAATGCATCTTTTGCTTTGAAGCCCAGTTAAATTTTACATATTGATAAAGAGTGTTAAGGAGGATAAAAAATACAGACTGATTTTCCATCAAAACATACTGCATTAAAACATCAGAGGAATGCATGCTGTACTCTGAAAAGCTATAAACATGCTGACTGCCAGTACAATTAAAGTTGTATTAATAGCCATCCTCAATAGCCTTGTTTCAAATATCATCCTAAAGAATAAATTATATCCAACTCAAAAGCAAAGAAATATGCATCCTTTCAGATTGAGTAAAGTGCCCTGGGAAAAAAACCCAAAGATAGATTATTTTAAAATAAAAGTTGTTCTGAATTGAAAAAGGAAAAAATTTCATTTAGAAAATGAGTTTTCCAATTTTCTAGATTGTTTTACTTTTTCTTTGTTTGTTTTCATGAAAAAGAAGCCAAAAATAAATAATAAAACTTTTACTCTTAATCTTTAGCTTTGTTATAACAAAGCAAAACAGTCTGTAATCCATAAAAAGAGATGTGGACTTCAGCTGGGGCAGACAGTTATGTTGTATTTCTGTTAGCTGTATTAAAAACCTGGGGATTATGTTGGCCTGTTAGTCATCTGTTCTGAGTTTTTAAATAGAATTACTATAATAATTCAGTTTGTTACTCTTAATGTTCTTTGTTTGCTTACATGGAAGATATATGGAAGGTGTGTGATGTCATTGTACTTATGACTGTGTGTAACCGAACAGCTACACTGAGCTAATTGCCTACTGAGATAAGAGTTTGGAAAAACAGGCAGAGATAGAGGTCGAGTTAATTATGATCTGTACAGCAGAAAGGATTTGCTCCCTTTTCATGTTAATTTCCATAATCTAAAGATATACAAGTACAACTAGGAATGTGCTTTTCATCTGCACTTAGCTAGAAGCACATCAGGAGCCAAGGACTTTGACATTTCCACATTTGATGACTGTAATAAAGCTTCACCGTTCACTTGGAGGCTAACTTACTGTTCAGCACAACTGTCCAAAGAAGGCATGCGGCATCTGTGTTCTGAGATTTACACTTGCATCTGGCAGTCCCTCCAGAAATTATCTCACTTTTCTGCTCGCTGCTTAAATGTTCTAATAGGGTGCCTAAAACCACAGCCTGAATCCCAGCAGGCCTCTATCAAGGACCCTAGTTCCTCTTGGCTGTTATTTGTGGGCATTCTGACAACTAATCTGGTCTAAATCCCTTTTGGCTCACAAGCCTTATAGTTGCTTCACCATACCCCACACATCCTTCCTAGTTCTTCCTACAGCAGACTTCCAACTCTTGCTTTCAGCCATGGTTTCCATCTCATTTTCATTCAAACTACCTTGCCGCTCCCACCATTAAGGCTGTGCTCTAATACATTGTCTGAACTGTTTCTGAGAGAGCGTTTACTGCCGGGAGATCAATATACCTATTGCTGTCACCTTCTTCACACTAGAACTCATTCTATCTACTAGATCTTCAAATTCTACTGGTTAGAAGCTAATTCAGTCCATCAAATGATACAGATCAGTGCAATGTACCTGTAACAGCGTGTGTCTAGCAGGTTTGATGTTGCTTTTTAGTCCAGATCACTTTTACACAATAGACTACGCGAGGGGCAACAAGTGTATGCTGTCAACGGATCTGAAGGAACAGCAGGAGACTCTGGCAGGAAGTTAGTAATGAGTAGTTGAAGTTGGTAGCCTTTAAACACAGTTTAACTGCATTCAGAAAAGCGTGTCCGACTGCAGTCTGATTCCCAGTAAGTTCTTGTCAAGCACTGCTATTCCACTTTGCTTTGGAAACCTCCTCCTATGTGTGATCCCTGCCCCATCCACTAAGCCTTTATGCTATCTATCCCTGACAAACAGCCTAGGTACAGCTGCCACCAAAACCCAGCTTGGCTAATAACCTGATATTTATACAGAGTTGTCTAACGCACCTATAAAGCTGGTATAAAAGTCTTGAGTAAAGCCCTTCTGGGATTTGTACCACATCTTACATCTGTCTGAGTTTCATTTGGAAAATATAAAGAAACTCTATGTTCAACAAGAGTTGACATGTGAAATCTGATTTTTTTCAGAACAAGTGGTGACAGCCGGAACATAACACAGCTCTCAAAGTATCTACACTACAATTAATTACTTGCAGTGCTGTTCACTTTGCATGAAACTCTCGTCTCAGTAATTGAACACATCACTGGGGGAGACAAAGATGTAATTTGCTGCTGCTGCCTGTATTTGGTTATGTCTGGTCTGTAAAACTGAGTCTGTCACTCTTTTGGATCTGGTTCAGTTTATTCTATGCAGAGCTTTTTCTACCATTTCCGCTTTCTCAGCATGGGAGCCCTATGTTTTGCACCCTGTGTTTTTAATTCAAAGGCTTTTATTCTTGTTCAGCAGTTTCATTGCCTTCCTGAATAATTCTCTTACCAAGGTCCAGAGAGAGATTTCGGATGGTTACCAATCTGGGGCCTATCTGCTTTTTATTTTTAGAGTGCAACTCATATCAATAATAAAAGGGTATTTACATTTGCATTGCACTTTTCATCCCAAAGGATCCTTTTGCATGTTAGTAGATGTCGGTCAGTGGCTAGATCCAAGGAAAGACATGTTATCAAAGACATGTCTCTTGCAAAAAACCCATCTGGATCATTAGGATAAAGCATAATGCTTAACGTTGTACTCCTCTTTTGACTGTATGAACCTTGAATTACTATTTGTAGTATCACAGTTTTGACAAGAGTGGCAGAGAGGCCTCTTGCCCAGCATGGCAGCTGGCAAACTCTCCCACCCATTGAAAAATGAATCAAAATCTCCCACTACCTGGGTGAGTACTTTAACTACATGGCAGGCATGACCTCTTTCATCTGTATTTTAAAAAGAAGTTACTGCTGGGTTTTGTGAAAGGAATGTTGGCATGTTCTGGAACTGCTACCACAGTAAGACACTCAAGAATGCAGGAATAAGCTTGACCAAACACTGAGCTGCCCTTGCTGGGGCACTCCAGGACACATGTGGAAGCAGAATTCTAAGTGCTTAGGAAAATTTAAGGTTAAACAAGGAGATACCTAGTTAGTTTAGATGCCTCCAAGCTTGGCCAGCAGCTATCTATGGGTATTTTGGATTGTAGCTTTGGATTTAGGAGCCTCACTTCTGTGCAAGTCTTGCCTTAGGCACCTAAGTCCTTAGTTGGAGCTAGCCCCAGAACCCCAGCTGGTACACATCAGTAGAGATCAGTTATACTCAGAAGCATCATAGCACATGATCCTACTTGCTGCAGGCAGAAATAATTTCACTTGCTGTGCAATGAGCTGCTTTAGAACAAGCAGATGAAGAAGATGCCTAACAGTACAAAGTAGTATTATGGTGACATTTAGAGCTGGGATTCTTCTCTAAGCGCACTAAAAAGCTGAAATCTGCAAAAACACGATGGCTGTTTTATTTCTTTGATTTTTGTAGTTTATCTCATCAGAGTTTCTAAGGACTGTTACAGGTTCCAATGTTAACAAATCCTTTTTACCCATAGCATCTCTCTTACCAATGCCTCTTACTTTGGCTTTTTACATTTGCCTTTATATTCCTACAGTTGCAGCAAATTTAGCACAGAAATCATGAGCCCGTGGTGGTAGCAGCTGCAGCAAAGTGTCAGAATGCATGAAAAGGAATGGGGTAGTAGAATGAGGAGAGGTTCTCTGAGCCTCTTACACTTCCTATTCCTCCTGAAAGAAGCCAATATAAGGCAGGCAGATGCAGCTCTCTGTGCCTGTGATGCACTTGCTGTGAGAATTCAGTTCTCCTGGGCTGACCACCAAGCAATTCCACCAGCAGGAATATTTATCAAGAAATTAAAGTGATTTGAATTCAGTTTTATTTCTCTTTCTGGAACAATCAAGTGACTTCATATCTTACAGAGTTAATCCAAACTTGTTAGTCCTTTAAAAAGTCCTTCTTGGATGGCAGCCCAGGATAGTACTATTTTCCAGGGCCATGAAATAAAGCTTGAATAATTTAGAGTGTGAAAGATAGAAAAAAAAATAATGTTCACATACTGCACTATAAATACGAAAAATATCATCAGGCTTTCAGCCAAATGCCATGGTATGCTAGAAATGCTTATGCCAAATATGCATAATAATTCTTGTTAACACTAAATGGAACTGTTGTTACTGATCATATTTAGTTTGGAAGAAACCAGCAGTGAATAACTGTGTTCTAAAAAATGCCCAGAGCTTGGTTTTGGGATTCCTTTATTTGCCTGGAGTTAAAATGGCAGTTAAAGCTGATCAGGTGGGATATTTTGTGTGTGTGAAATTGTTTTTTTCACTGGAAAATGCAGCTTGTTAAAAAGGTCAATTTCCTTTTATCAAGTCCTTCGCTTAGAACTCATGTGGTTATATACACAGTTAAATATTCTTTAGCTCAGGGTAATTTAATAGCCTGCTGCTAGAAATCAGTGGCTAGGTTAATTACTTGGAAGATGAAGGCCACAGGTTCAAATCTTTTGTAGTAATTGATGCGACTTTTATTCCATGCAAGTGCCATAACCACCAGATTTTCTGAAACCTTGTTTATCTGTCAGCTTCCTCTGAGTAAAATTGTTTTTCTAGCTCATTCTGCTTGTAGTGATTCCTCCCATCAAGAGTAAATTCTTCTGAATCCTTATCCTCTTGTTTTACAGTACCAGTTTCTGACCTTGGATTGTAATAGATTGGTATTCTGTGCCCAGTGGAATAGAATAGGGAAGGTGTTCCATCTGAGATATTTGTGTGAAACTGGAATAACAGAAATGTAATGAATGTGCTTAAACAAAGTACAATGGCATGTGTTTAGGGACCGGTGACAGGATTTACTGCTGTTAACTATAGCTTGGAGAATGACAGAGGAGGAAAAAGACATTACTTTCTCATACTTTCATACTTTCCACATGGTCTGTGAGAATTTCTACAGCCTAGGCCTCTGTACCCTAAACTCCTTGCACCCTAAGCTGTAGCAAACCCAACCAATGATCTCACTAAGCTGAATCCTACTCCCAAATCCTCAAC
This sequence comes from Balearica regulorum gibbericeps, assembly GCF_011004875.1. NCBI lineage: Eukaryota > Metazoa > Chordata > Aves > Gruiformes > Gruidae > Balearica > Balearica regulorum. Next base: position 45,053,186 of record NC_046188.1, on the reverse strand, counting down.
CCTTGTTTCCAGCTGGGGCTTCCTGTGAATCTGACTTGCTCCACCCCTACGCCATTGCATTCCTTGCACTCCCAGGGCTCTTTTCTCGCTACTGACAGATCCTGCACCTGACTGTCTCAACCACATAACCTCAGTGGAGTTGCCTCTTTGCCTGCAGCCTGACCCCATGACAGCTTTTCCATCACCAGAAAGTGCACCTTCTTTCCTATGAAGATGAGTCTAGTCTTGCTAGGTGCCGATGTAGCCATACTGTCCATTTGGACCTCGTCTTGTCATCCCAGAAAGCAAGAGGAAACAGGAATGGGAAAAAACCTCACACCTAACCAGTCAAATGATTGCTGCCACTGTGTCCACAGCTGAACTGCCGTTTTGAATCCCACTTACCTTTTGTTCTTTTGTCCCCAGTGGCTCAGTCTGAAGGCTATGCTGTTCATGTGATTGCTGGAAAGGAGACAGCTTCCAGAAGAAGTGGGAGAGGAAGGAAAGAGAAGAGGAAGAGATGACGATGGATGGCTTTTTTATCTTCTTTCTTCATATTGACATTCTCAGGTTTGAGGAATATTGTTTAGTTTATTGAAAGATGGCTACTAGGCAGCTGGGGATAAGGTAGATTTGATTTTTCACATGTATTAGGTACGATATTTCTAGCAGAGGTAGGAAAGAACTAATGCCATTGTACAAGGCTCTGCTGAGATCTCCTCTATAGAGTACGGTCACCCATGTTGAAGAGAGATAATCCAAACTGGAAGAAGTGCAAGTTGGATGGTCAGAGGAAGATAACATGCTCTACAGGAGAGTGTTAAGAGTATGTGTACACTGTGCAGTGCAGCGCTGTATAGAGACTGGAGTAGCTATGGTAAAGCTAGTTCAAAATTTGAAAGCAATACAACGGTGTCAGCATTTTGTTGCAGCTAACTTAGTTGTGCTGAGTGGCAGCACTAATTAGCACAGGAACACTGCTGTGCTAATACAAATATGCAGGACTAAGCAAGTGTGGGTGAGCTGAGCCAGGTGAATGCACTGCTGTGCTTCAGGCTAACCCTATTGCGTAGTTTGGCTCCTGAAAGAGCTTGGCTTGCTTAGCCTACCAAAGGACACCATAAGGAGAATTGTTTACTCTTCATAAATACTTAGGTGGGAAAACATTAGAAAAGGAGAGAGATTAAGCAAGCTAAAGAGCAGGTTTGGCACAATAACAAATTGGGAAGCAATTTTTAAAATTTAATTTTGTATTTTAAAAGGTGATTAGGGACCTCCAGATGGTGACATTGGTGCTTCTGTTAGAATTAGTATAAATATAAGAATTCTAAGGAAAAAAATCTAAGAAATGTAAAAGTGGAAGGACAGAACACTTCAGTAATGTCAGTGGCTCTGTTAACTTGAAATGTGCCTAATGAAGTCTAAACCAGCTGTGTCAGGTGCCCTAATAGGGGTCTGGATCTATCTGAATCAAAGGTTTTGCTTCTGTTCTCCCCTCTTCCCCACTTTTAAGTGTTTTTTAGTTCATCTAGTTAGAAAGATAGCTTTCCTAAAAGGAACCGAAGGCAAATTTTTGATACTATGGTGGTATATGCAATAAGCATCCAAGCTGAAACAAAAGTTTCTGAAATATAAATGCACTGGTTCCTTATTTGTCTCTTTTGGAAGTAATGCTAATTAAAATTAAAACATGAACATTTAATGGCTAATTGTTAAAGAGATGAACAGGAAAACATTTTGTGTGTGAAACCAGACAGGAAATTTCTGCAGGGAGGAAAATGAAAAGGGTAAAAAAGTAGCAACAGTCAGGGAGAAGGGAAGAGGGGAAGGGGAAAGCATAGAACTGTTACTGGTCCTAAAGGCCATCTCATTTTCAGTATGATCGTGAATGCTGTAATAAGGCACTTAAGACATTAGAAATAAAATGAAATTGCACAGTTCTGCATGAAGGAGCATAATCTACCTTTGGGTAGCCTATTGAAGTCTATTGCCCTAGTTTCGTACCAGAGCCAGCAGAAAATAAATGAAACATTTTAAATTTGGGCTTCTCTACTGGCTGAGTTTGACACTGAGAATGGGCATCCTCTGCTCTGCTTGAAAAGCTGAAGTTTCTTGCTCCTTTCCAAGTAGGTTTCCAGTGATGGCGAATACCAAAGGCTCTGGCATTTCACTTGATCTGAAGTCTTTGATTACAGTCAGAAATGAGGCTGCAAGGTGCCTTCAACCATCCAAGGTCATAAATGCCCAGAAGAAATACAGCCTACATGAGTGTTGTGCACTGTGGGTACTAGAGCAGATCTCATTTGTCAGTACTGACAATCAGAAATAAAACAGTTCACTTGGTTATTATAATCTATACCAAAAAGCTTTTATGCATTGTAGCACTTTATGTGTGGCTGTAAATTAAGTTGGAGAAGGGAAAGTGGTAATCCATCTGAGACCAAATTTCTACAGACTACCATTTGGATGCAGATTTGATTCCATTTTCAGATCTTTGTGCAATGATGACCCATTTCACATACTGTGTAAACAAGGATTTCGTTATTATCTGCACATCATTTCAGAGAGGCCAGAGGTCAGAAAAGAGAAATTCTGGGGTTTTGGTTTTTTGGTTTTGTTTTTTTTTTTTTTTTTTTTTGCAATAACATAATTCTTACCTTGACAGTTATTGAATCGCCATTTCAAAAAGAAAAGGAAAACAGCCACATAACCAAACAGTTACCTTTTCATAACCAAAGATAACTGCAAAGGAGCTAAATCATGGACTTGATCTCTGTCTTTGGCAAGAGTAGCAGCTGGAATATATGCTTTCTTCAGGATAGGGACAGCAATATTTCAGAAACAGTGTTATTTCCACCTTTTTGTCCCTTTCCTCTTTTGTCAAGAAAGTAAACAAAACAAGATTAGACCAAAAGAAATATGCAAGAATGGTGCTGATAGGAGCATGCTTAAAAAGGAGCAAAACCAAAGGAGAAAATCTAGAGTTCATGTCTCATTTGCATACTTTTCTGCCACAGGCAAGTTTGATTTTTTTCTCACAAACAGTGGATAAGTCTTTACCAATACTTTGGGAAGAATATCTAGGAAAATCAAAGTGGAAGTGGTGCTGTAGTACCGAAGATAGTTGTCTTTCTGAAGGCTTATAGGTTGAATTGGTAGGATCGTGGTCAATAAGCAGGTAAGAGTGACTTGAAAGTTGCACATTATATCTATGAGGGAAATGGATGGCATATGAACACATTTACCTGCACTTGGTTATGGACCATTAGTGATCTTGTTAAAACTCCATCCTTGTGAGTCTGGCAGCCCTCCTTTGTAGGTGGGAAAATGCTTCAATTTGTTTAAAGTCAATAGTTGGAAAATTAACATGCAGAACCTAGAAAATCTTTTTTGTATCCCAGTCCCTAACCAGAAAAGGAAGGTAAAAAATAAGTATGACAGTAAATTATTTTCAAGTAAATGGAAGAAATGGAGAAAAATATAAACTTTTCTTATTTCAAAATGGACAGCAATGGACAGACAGAGTGGCTCTCCATTCAAATGTCTTCTGCTTTAATTGAAATCTCAGGAAAGTTAGGAACACCTCTGGCTTCAAATAGTGCTGCAGTAATTCAACTTCGATGATTTACTGTACTGAAAATGTAACTGTAGCAGAACTTAGGAGGATTAAAAACCACACTCCAATCTATTGTATGCATTTTGTTCTTCCAGCAGCAGTTACTGTGCACAGCTCAGCCTGCTTAGTTTGCACGTGACCAGTGTTCCTGTCTGACGTATTGTATTGACACAAGAATAGGAAATCCAGATGACATAGCAGAATCCATGATCTGTGTTTTCCTCCATGTAGTCTGGGTATGCATGTTCTATTTTTCAAAGTGTGAAGGTGAAACAAACCGAGACCTGTGCATTACCAGCTACTGTCAGAAAAAGTAAAAGACTATACCCAGATTATGTTCTCTGGACAGTGAGGACAGGAACAAAACTAACACTTCCCCGGCAGACTGTGTTCATGGATTATCGTCATCTAAACCCAACCCCAGTAGTTCACTACCTCAAACATCTAAATTCATGTCTCCTGATAGGTGAATGCAATTCACTTTCGCCAACAAAATATGCCTTAAATAACTATGGTCTCAATATTTCACATTGCTACTTCCCCGAAGTTTGAGTGAATAGCCCCCCCTGTTTCTGATAGGAAAATGCTTAAAAAACAATAGTGAAAAGTTCTAGTGAACAATATTTGAAATAACTTCCAACTTTCTTTTGTTTTCTCTATATGATAATTTTCCTTTTGCTTGGAAGTCTGAATTTCAAATGCATTCCATGTTGACTAGTGACAGACATTGTATAATAATGCTTTTATTCTCTTTCCTCATGAAGACGGTGAATAGGATGAGGTAAGGACTTTAATTTCACTGACTTTCTTTGGAGAGCCCAGCCTTTTGAAATAATTTAGTTGTTTTGCACCAAAAGCTTATTCAATCCATTAATTCCTCCACATAAGAGTAGGCTGTGGAGTTCTCAAAGTGTCTGAATGCCATTTGTAGTTGCAGAGAAGTAAAAATCAATCAACTAGTTCCTTGGAAAAGACCATTTGGTTCCCAGTGTGACTAAAGGCGTGAAACAATGACATGGCACTTTTACAAGATTATCACATACCTGATCCATGAGTCACTGGGCCACTGTTTTGCAATGCAATTTGGAATAATATATTCTGAAGCATGGAATCAACTCTTGTAAACAATGTTTTTCTGCTTAAGAGCATCCTGTAGCTTTATGCACAAATGCTGTATGAAATGAGAAAGGGCTTCTCAAGGCAGAAATTATTTTTAGATCAAGAACATGTTAGCTACCTGTACTATCAACTAGAAATTGGTATTCAAGGTAATCTGTATCTCCAGATTACTCTAGCTAATAGGACTACAGAAAAGTGCAAGACCGTGAAATGAGGATTGAATTAAACACACATAGACACAGTTTTACTGGTTTACTGATTATTACAGGAGTAAGAAAGACCTAGTCCCCAGGAGACTTGTCATTAAATCACCACAGCTTTACAGTATGTAACTGTCTCCAGCCTCCCTTGTTCCACGCAAACTGTCATTGTCTTCTGACTTAAAGCCTTTAAAAGGTGTTGAGGTTAATAAAAGATAACAAAGGCAAGAATGAGCAAAAGTTGACATACACAACCTTGTGGACTACACCATGTCCAAGTTTTCTCACTTTTCTGTCTTCTCCTTAAGTGTTTTGTAGGCTCCTACAACTTCTTTATTCTCCTTTTCTGTGATTCCTCTCATGTTTGAAACTTCGGCTCTATCCCTGGCTCAACTTGTCTCCAAAACTGTGTGCTTGGGGACTCAGTACTGTGCCATAAAGCTCTTACATGTTCACTGCATTTCTGGTAGCAGTTGTATACTTGCAGCATGATTTTTACATCCATAACTCAAGCCCAGGGTGAATAAAATCCTTTCAAAAGACAAGCTCAGATTAATAATAAGCCAGCAGTACTGTGGAAGAAAAAAGGTCACAGCCTGCCTATGCAACAATTAGAGCACTGAAAATAATTTCCTTAAATCAAAATCACTTAAATCAGTATATACTGATGAAACCTACATATGCAGAACTGTTGGTTACATATTTTTTATTCTAAGAAATTTTCTACCACTTCTGAAGTAATGAGTGGGAACTAGAAATACACAGTGTAACAATTGGAGAAGTGTGTAATATCAACTACGATCCACATTATTAGGCACCAGAGCTATTGCAGTATGAATTATATTAGTGTTGCGCCTTCTCTGTGCAGCCTCGTGCAGGCCATTCCTGGCTCTGCATGGTATTGCTTGGTTTAGCTGTGTCTCAGCCTCCCCTCAAGCACGACGTAGCCTGTCTGCTCCAGACGCAGAAGATGGGAGGGCTGAAGCTGGAAGGAAGTCGTCCTCCTTTCTTTCCTTGCTGCCAGTGTTGCCCTCCCTGCCTAATCGGGTGCTGGCATAGCTGTGAAGTGCTTGGGCTCAGTGAGCTCCGGAGGGAAATGTGATAGATGAAACAGCTGTGTTGTCACTGCAGGCAAAGGAGTGTTGTAGCAAAGGGTCACTTACATACTCTCCTTGTCTTTTTTTTTTATTCCTGCAATATCCGTCACTGGCCTTTGCAGGAGAGAGGGTACTAGGCCAGGTGGAACTTGGGTCTGGTCCACTATCATCTTTCTTAAATAATAGTTTATACACAGGCAGCACAAGAGGTGCCTGAACTCAGTCACAGAGAATGGGTAAGAACAGCTCTTGATCTAGGAGTGGAGAATTACGAAATTCTGCCTTGAGACATGTAAAACCATGAGGTCCAACACCTGAGTTGGCACATTCAGGGACATGAGAAAAGAGAGAGAGGTGTTACTAGCCCCTTCAGGATGTTGCTTTATCTCCCCAGGCTGGCTGTGATCTGTACATATCTGGACGCAGAAAATAACAAGAGGTCGTGAAGGTGAGTCAGAACAGAGTTCACCACAGTCTGTAGTAGTGCTGTGTGTGTATAGTGTCTGTTCATGGTTCTTCACTGTCTGTAAGTCGTATTAGTTCAACCTAGCTATAAATTGCTACAGAATCAGCTTGGTCATAAGTGACTCCAGAACATTCAGAGGAATGGAAGCTCTAATCTTTTGTCTTCCACCAATATCAGCGGAAAGCACTTGACTGTGATACCCGGCATCGAAGTTAAAAGTTAATCATGATTCTATAGCTAAGAAGTTACAGATAGTTTTTCATAGTTCCATAGTTAAGAATGTTACAGATAGTTTTGTAAATAGTTGCTAGGTACTACTAAGGATGGCTGTTGTACAGTCCTACCATTATGTTAGTTAATATTTACCCAAAACAATGTATCAATTAACACGTGATTGTCAAGAGGTAGAAGCATAACCAATAAATTGTTAGTCTGATCAACAGACCCTGAAGAACCATTTGGGAGTGCCAGAAGTATTGAGAAACTAGGGGAAAGGTAATTTGGGACAGGGTCTCCGCAACCACTGACCCATCAGCCCCCTACCCAAATCATGCCACCTACTCAAAAGATAAAGGTGGAGAAAGGAACTGAGCATGCATTCTAGTTTGCATACTAGGAGAAGAAATATGAACCAATTGTTGTAACTGGGAGTGTACTAATTTGTAACTTTTGTGTATAAATATGACAAGAGAACCTGCATTAGGTGTGCTTGATTTGTGGAAATCCACCAAGCACCCAGGCCCGAATAAAAAGCAGCATCTCTCCTGTGTGTGTGAGAATTGGCTTATTGCACACCGGGCAACGAATCTGCTTTTTTGGACAATTGTACCAATAGAGGGGAAAATATTGTCTCCCTGCTCAACATGCTAAATCTCTTTCAGACACTGATTTTCATGAGTATTTCTACTGACCTTATCTCCTGGATGGAACTGGGCATTCCATCAACTTCAATTTTTCATGACTTTTCTGTAAATGTTTGATATTGTCAATTACAGGGTTTTCCTCCTGCACTGCTTAAACCATCCGATGGCCTGTTAGGCCACACTTTCTGCAACATTTTCACTCCTCGCAGTCTCCATAGTGTCAGGTTGTCACAACAAATAAAGCTTTTGTAACACCTCCCTGAAGAGGTGTTGTCTGGGGTTTGGTTTTTTTTTTCCCTTTTTGTTTAACATTTGAGGAAGGTTACATCAGGTAACAGCTACAATAGGAGAATTACTTAACAGACCATTAACTGTTTTGTAGCATGGTTGCAGGATGTCAGTTGGCTCCACACTGTCCTTTTAATTGATCTCAATGTGAACAGCCACCCACTGAGCAGCTGAGAAAGATATTTTACTGTGTTTATCGTTTGGTTCTGTGATTTTTGGCTTGTAAGTAGTGCCATTAGGACCGCAAAGGCATCTAAGATCTTTTCTGAGGAATTTATATCCTTTTTTCTTTAAGGAAAGTTTAGCTGAGATTGAGGTTAGGGTCTCATTAAAGTAAGCCCTGGCTCTTCAAATCTTTCCCTTTTAAAAAGTCTATCAATATCATTCCATCATCCCGGGCTTATGCCAGTTGGGCAGTGTATCCAGTAAAAATCAGGTGTAGGCTTTCCTTTTATTTTCAACTCATCTTACATTAATGGGATACTAGATCTAATGTGTGGATTTTCTGATCGTTGTTTCTTTTGTCAAACTGGCTTATGAAACTATTTCCAGTAACATCATCTACGTGGACTTGTGCAAGGCATTTGACACTGTCCCGCACGACATCCTTGTGTCTAAATTGGAGAGACATGGATTCGATGGATGGACCACTCGGTGGATAAGGAATTGGCTGGATGGTCGCACTCAAAGAGTTGTGGTCAACAGCTCAATGTCCAAGTGCAGAATGGTGACGAGTGGCGTCCCTCAGGGGTTGGTACTGGGACCAGCACTGTTTAACATCTTTGTTGGTGACATGGACAGTGGGATCGAGTGCACCCTCAGCAAGTTTGCCAACAACACCAAGCTGTGTGGTGTGGTCGACACGCTGGAGGGAAGGGGTGCCATCCAGAGGGACCTTGACAGGCTGGAGAGGTGGGCCCATGCGAACCGCGTGAAGTTCAACAAGGCCAAGTGCAAGGTCCTGCACATGGGTCAGCGCAATCCCAAGCACAACTACAGGCTGGGCAAGGAATGGATTGAAAGCAGCCCTGAGGAGAAGGACTTGGGGGTATTGATTGATGAGAAGCTCAACATGACCCACCAGTGTGCGCTTGCAGCCCAGAAAGCCAACCGTGTCCTGGGCTGCATCAAAAGAAGTGTGACCAGCAGGTCGAGGGAGGTGATCCTGCCCCTCTACTCTGCTCATGTGAGACCCCACCTGGAGTACTGCGTCCAGCTCTGGGGGCCCCAGTACAGGAGAGACATGGAGCTGTTGGAGAGAGTCCAGAGGAGGGCCACAAAGCTGATCAGAGGGCTGGAGCACCTCTCCTGTGAGGACAGGCTGAGAGAGTTGGGATTGTTCAGCCTGGAGAAAAGAAGGCTCCGGGGAGATCTAACTGCGGCCTTCCAGTACCTGAAGGGGCCTACAGGAAAGATGGTGAGGGACTGTTTACCAGGGAGTGTAGTGACAGGACAAGGGGTAATGGGTTCAAGCTGAAGGAGGGTTGATTTAGATGAGATGTTAGAAAGAAATTCTTTACCATGAGAGTGGTGAGGCACTGGAACAGGTTGCCCAGAGAGGTTGTGGAGGCCCCATCCCTGGAAGTGTTCAAGGCCAGGTTGGATGGGGCTTTGGGCAACCTGGTCTAGTGGAGGGTGTCCCTGTCCATGGCAGGGGGGTTGGAAATAGATGATCTTTGAGGTCCCTTCCAACTCAAAGCATTCTGTGATTCTATGATAACATAGTCCAGGGAATGGAGCTTTCGTCTCACTCAGAACAGTCAGATACCAACTTCTCCCTCTAAGCTGCTTAACCTGCTCCGGTGTCCCAGTGACCTCCAAGGACAATTGAAGTGGCATGGAAGTGAGATGCAAGGCTGGATCCCCTTATGATTCCCACTACCTACCTCTACCAATTCCAAGTTTTGCTCTGAGCAGAGGACTCCTCTGAGTGCTGAAGCATGGAACCTGCTTGCATGAGCCTAGTAGGAAGGCACAGGGCAATTGTCAAGATAAAAGTTGTATTACTGCACAGAGGTAAACATTGTATTTAGATTTAAAAGTGAGAAAAAAATATTATTTATGCAACTCTAATTTAGCTAGAGTACCTCAATACTGTGCATGTGGATATTGCCTAATAATGAGATACCACAGCTGTGGTTCTACCCTCTTCTCTCCCCAGATGCTCACCTACAGCTTCATGTCTAGCTTGGGACACCCTGTAGCAATTTATAAGCAGCTGAGCCAAGAGATGTGCTACAAAAGACAGAAATACTGAAAAAGACAAAATAGGATTCATGTAGTGCAGTGAGCTGTGTAGTGGACTATATTATTCCAGCATGTACATGAGTATCTTTGATATTTGGTGACACTTAGCAGGCTAAAACTCCAACATAGACTTTTGTTTTGAAAAAAAATAAATCCCCTGAGTACATAAAAATTCTAATTGTCACAGTCAAAGCTAGGACCATCTCACTGCTAATAAACACACGCACAAAAAAAATTGACTTGTGGAATCACCCACTTTCTAAAATAAGCTTCCGAATGGCTGTGTGTTTATGTGTGTTAGCCCTTGAAAATTTCTTTTTGGGACCCACCGGCACTTCTGATGCATTTCCCTATGGCCCATTGATTCTCAGGAGTGTATTTAAAGACCTTACTAAACTTCTCTTTTGGGTATGCTCCAGAGACAATTCTCAAATGCTTACAGCTTCTCAAATACTCAGAGTAATCTCAGCTCATTCTCTGTGCCTCAGTGATGATTATTTCCATGCCATTTTGCAAGTCTGACCTACATTTTGGCTTCAGCCTCCTTTTTTTAGGCATAGAATTTTATTTTTTTTACATGGGGAAAAATTGTGGGTTTATTTACTGTCTTTTCACTCAAATATTTGCAACTTTTGCTTAGTTAGAAAAAAATATTTCTAAAGTACCTTTGAAATCAGTGTTTTAGACAGAATTATTCAATCAGTTGATCAGTTGAACCTGTCAGGAGAGAAGCCATCAACTGTTCTGGGAATCCACAATTTTCCAGTACTCTGATTAGATTGTGAGACAGGATCACATGGGAGAGTCCCACAGTCAACAACTGGGACTTGAGAAGTGTCTGGAATACAAGACTGATCTAGGAAATTCAAAAGATTTTCCATGGTATATGCCAAGAGTGAGATATGATTAGCTTTGAAGCATTGATTTAGACAGAATTGTTAGTTCATACCGGGCTGGTTTTAGATTACACTATCTTTGCTTACCCTTAGCCTCTCCCAATAATACTCTTTTCTAGTGTGACCTAAGGTTGAAAATCAGTTGTAATGGGAAGTATCATCGGAAGAAGAATAAATAAATGTAAAAATACTAAATTAAGTTTTCATGCACAAATCCCAATTCTGTATTTTATGTTATTTACAAAATTTGTTTCTAGACATGATGGAAAGTACATTCATTTCCATCATTAGTGATGTGTAAAATTTGCTGCTATCACTTACATTATGGGACACTTTTACTGTAGAAAATGGAAGGTAATTGGTACTTCAGACCACAAATCTTTCAAGGCAGCAGTGTATCACTCACAGTACACTGATTGCAAAAATTAGTTAATTCAAGAGGAATATTGTATTTCTTGAGTCCTGGTATAAATCTCTCCAAATTCTGCAGGCATTACTCCCATCAAGTTAAAAGATAGATTTCTGTCAGCCTACTTGACTACATGTCCTCCTGATTTAGATGCTACTCATTCCAACACCTCTTATAAAACTGATATATATTGCCCATTAAGTCTACCAGAAGAGACTTTAAATGGCAGGATTCAATAATATTGGGCTAATCTGTTGCTTTTATTTACCAATCTTCTTAGGATTGTAAATCCTCAACTGCATTGTGTTTCCTACTTCATTACCTTTGTGAATGAAAACTAATGAGAGTGCAGTGTTTATGAGAATCTGTCTTTCTGTACATTTGGGATGCTCTTCATTGTTAGTGTTAAAGAAATGAGGTTAGAAATTTCTCTAACAAACCTAAGAAATTTTCTCAATGTTCACTCAATGCGAGTGCTTCTGGATTTGATATAACGATTGCCCATGGCAACCTATTGTATTCATAAGCTTTTACCAAATTTTGTACTTCAAGCATCATTGTAAATTCCCATCATTCTTCTGGCATAACTGAGCTTCAAGAAGATAATACAAGATGCACAAGTATTTGCAGACCAATTAAAATTTCTTTGACATGGAACATTGCCTGTGCAAGGCCTAGGATGAAGAAGTTTCAGGGGAAAAAAAAAGTATTGTTATGGCATACCTGCATGGGGGACTTTGGCTCTGCCTAAGTCACTTGGACCTCTGCGACTTCTTGGCATCCAGGATTTAACCTTAAGGTGATACCAGCAGATGAAATACATGTGGTCATGTGTGTATTTTTGGTCTACTACTCTGAACACAAGCAAATAGATGCAGCCTGTTTTGAGGGGTCAGGCTAAATTGGATTAATGGTGCTAACAGAACAACTGTATGAGGGAGGAAGTTTTTCTGGTGCTCTGAGCAAGCACAGTTTATTTTGTGGAAGGTGACTGATCTGGTTTCCTACTAGCTAAAAGAGTAATGAATCTGTGAGTCACATGGTGTCACTGTTGTGATGAGGGCAGCCATCAATGAAATTATCCAAGTTCCTTTTGTTTAAAGAAATGAATGTGCCAGAGATGATGATAGTAGAGTGAAGTAATGGTTGATCTCTTGATTTGTTTTTTGTGATAACACAGTACTCTGTAATAGCCTCCCTGACCTTTTATATAGAAAGAAAACTGTTTTCATTGTTAAAGTTATGGGTTTACGGCTTTGCTGTGAATTCTGTCAGAATGTTGAGGAAACGCATTTTCAAGAAAAGCAACTCTTTTGCACAGCAAACAGTCTTTGTTACAATAAACCATCACAGTTGGTAAAATTCAAAATTTACCCTCTTCACAGAGTCAGAAAATGCTTATTCTTTGGGACCACAATTTCTTTCACTGAACTGTAACTGAGAGCAAGAGAACTGAGAGCAAGCTGAAGACTGGAGAAGCCTACTATTGCAAAGTGAGGAATGACCAAGTCTTCAGATGTTGGACTGAAAGATATTCCCATCAAGACCTGTTTCCTGCTAGCACAGGAAATATGATCACACTCATCCCCATAAAAACATCCATATAGGAAGATGCAATTGTGAATGTGAAATGTAGAAATAAGAATTTTGGCTTCCTCTGGTCGAACTCATATTCAAAGTAAATGTGCAGGAAGATTCATGACACAATTCTTTGCTGTAATTTTTTTTTTTTTTTCCAGTAGAAAGCAGTGCAGGAGCCATGGGAATTGTAACTTAATTAAAAGAGGCTCTTGCATGATTCATGTGAGTGGGTTGTTGTGTAGAGGTTCATCTTAAGCAATGCAAACACATTGATATAACATAGACAATGAATGAAGTGGATGTTATCAAACTCTTCACTCTTTGGTGATCGCTGATTAAGAAAAGCCTCTGCACAAAAGAAAAGAGTAGCTATAATCACCATCACACCTAAAACCTGCAAACGCATGGAGAATAATTGGAAAAGAATGGAGTTTGTTATTCTTGCAAGAAAAAAAAAAAAAAAAGGTAGTTGGAAAATAATTTTGATAACAGTTGTTTTGGAAGTGCCTGATTTTTCCATTAGTTTTCCATTGATCATGGTAAAATATGCCTTTGTGAGACTGTATTGTTGAACTGCACAGAGTACTGCATGCTATATAAAGTTGTATGAGTGATGTGTATGAGAGAATATAAAAAGAAGTTGAAAACATACATGAATATGCAAATTATTGAAGCTGGTGAGACATTCTGGTCATTTTAGCGAGGTAACTGAGGCACAGTTCAGATTAGGAATTGCAAGACTAACAAAAGAAAAGCTGAAGACAGAAAACAGCACAGTAAATTGTGCTTCTTGTGAGAAATGCCACAAGCTGAAGAGCTGCCTCATACTTGGGAAAGTGAGGCAAATGCAATTAACAGCGCATAGTAAGTTGCGATAATTTATGCCACAAAGAATGACAAACTGCAGGTAAGGAAACTCAGAGGAGTAATGGACAGTTTTGGACAAAGTTGGAGATCAGTGCTCAAGTCAACATGATCCCAGAAAATATTAGCACTGTAGAAAAAACACTGATAGTGTTAGATAAGTGGGCAAAACTGAAGATTTTGCTTACATTCAGGCTTACTATAGTTAGCCCCACTGAGGAAGCATATGAAATAAATGCATGGGTAAATAACACGTTTGAAGTTGCAGCGCCTAAAACTACATAGAATAAAATGTATAATTCATTTAAAAATGTAGCTTTTTGGAAAGCAGGAAACTCAAACAACAGAGGTAAATATCAGAAATGTGTTCCAGGATATAGGGAAGCTTTCTAAAGAGAATAGAATAGAAGTGGAAAAGCAATTTACAAGACCCCTGGAAAATTCAGTTTAGTCTCTCAAAAAAAAATGCAAAAGAAAAAATGGAGCGAGGCCACTTGCCTCAGAGTCACAGAGCAAGCAAGGGAACCAAGAGAGATGACATTGCATATCAGTCACTGCAGACAAAATAATTAGTATTTCCTCCATATCTATTCACTCCAAATAACAAACTACATATATGTATAGATGCAAATATTTTCAGCCAGTTAAAGGACATTCTTAAATGTCTTTTATGGTGGATGCATCAGCTATGGAAAAATATTTAGTATCAGCAGATATTGGCCAGTAACCTTAAGAAACAGAGCATGCTTTCTCGTTAGGAAATGCTATTTCTGCAGACTGGCTTCTGGGCTTTGCTTGGCACCTGACTTTTTTTCATTGGAAAATAAAATACATCTTTGATAGCACAGAGAATAAGTCTTCACAGATGATGTTCTGATCTGTGGAAATGCTGTAGAAAAGCATGACCGCAGGCTCCATGTAGCTTTGAAAAGCTGGCAAAACATAAAAAAAATTTAAATTATATGTATGAGAAATAACATTCCTAGAAGCAAGGTGCTCAAGCAGATCAGATAGGGATAAGGCTTCTACCAGCATTCTTGTTCTTGCAGATAAAATATGATCCCATTGATTTTTTTTATGATTCCTAGACATGGTCATGAACAATGTAGGTAAATTAGTACCTATTGTACATGCTCAGACAGAGGCCTTTGAGTATTCTAGTGGAAGTATGTTGACAAGATGCAAATGTGAATAGAGCTGAATGAAATTAAGGTATTAAGAAACTCTAAATTTGATGTCCTTAGGAAGTATAAGACTAAGCTAATTATGACATGGATGGCAGTATGGTCAGAACTGGAGACTAATATTGTATTGCTGAGTATCTCATTCCATGAGTATGAGAAGTTTTGTGTCTATTCACTGAGGTCCATGTTAGCTGAAGCTGTCCATAAACCACTTATTGCCATTGACAGAGAGAAATCTGACAACAGAGATTGCTTTTAAACACATATATATGTTCTCTTAATAGAAAATGGGACATATAGAACCTGGGGCATACTTTGTAGCTAAAGTACCGAAGATGAGAAGAGTAAAGTTCCAACCTAGACTGTAGGAGTATCAATCTTCCTTTCAAAAAACTATGCTGCCTGGGACAAAACATGAAATGAGATTACCAATGCTAATGCTGAGAATGGAGAGCCTGCTAGATGTAACTGAAATTATTAGCAGTGCGAGATTTTGAAAACATTCTGGGTCATCTTGTTTAGGGGAGAATTTTCAGGACTACGATGTGTTCATTAAAAAGTTACACAAAAACATTGAAAAAGTTACGCAAAGGTAATCTGAGGACCAAAAAGGGAATGGAAGAACAACACCACTTAGGAAGCTTTGAATCATTGTCACCTGAAAAAAACACAAGTGGAATCCAGCAAAATTTCCATGTTGATAGCATAAGAAAAATAAGGTACTTGAAGCAGAACAGGTTCTAAA
Source organism: Balearica regulorum gibbericeps (assembly GCF_011004875.1). Classification (NCBI taxonomy): domain Eukaryota; kingdom Metazoa; phylum Chordata; class Aves; order Gruiformes; family Gruidae; genus Balearica; species Balearica regulorum. Next base: position 45,037,632 of record NC_046188.1, on the reverse strand, counting down.
AGATATTTTAATTTCTGTGAGGTAGCCTTTGCCGAATGTGTTACATTTAAACCGGTGCTTATGCATATCCAGTTTCTCTAGAGATGATACACCTCAAGCAATAATGTTTTACAATTGGGTGATAATTCATTTGGCAGTGAAGTTAAGGATTCTGCAATTAGATATATGTATAAATGTATAACTGCTAATCTGTATTATCTGCAGTCCAATGATTTGATGGCAGACGGTGTCAAACTATTAAGTGTATGCTCAAGGGATTGCCAAATCAAGATGGCTGAAGTGCAGGACATGCCTCTGCTAAAATGGATTGCTTTGTTATCGTCTGACTGTAGCCACCATTTAGAAATCTGCAGATTCATATCAAATGCAATATCCAAAGTACTATCTGAACTTTGTTAGTTACTAGGTTTTTTTATATATTGAGAATTCAATGTTAATTAATGTTAATATTTTTAATATTATGACCAACTGCAAGTAAGATTTGGACAGATGACCCAAGAAAGACACTCATGAAAGAGCCAAGCTTAGTGAATGGCAAACATGTTGTGCAGAAGGTCACAATGAACATTTAGAACTGAGCAATCCCAAACACCATGCAGATCCCTGTAGCAGTAACAAATATAACACGTAACAAAAGTGATGTTTCATCTCCACTTTGTGTCTTCGTATAACAAGTGTCCCTACAAGCTGACAGATAGTAAGGCTGTTAATCATAGAAAGTATAGACTGAGAAGTCTCTTAATTCATACAGCCTGTCTATGCATGGACAAGTGAATTCTTGTCTGATAGGATTATTGTGCACCAGGTTCCATTTTTACTGGTTTACATGAGCTAATCTTTGAGAGGCAGTTCTGTCCTATTCATTCCACCACTCCAAATGGCTTGCTGATCTCCAGCCTAAATTCCAGCTGCCTAATCCCAATTTCATCATTGTGCACGACCCCCATACTCAGGTTCTTGAAGTCTGCAGAGGTATTTCCAGCTCCTTACTGTAACTTGCTTGGACGCTGTTAGAACTGAATACAGATACTGCAAGAAGTAGCAGCCTCTGTGCTACTTTAGACAGACACTGTGTTTTAGTTTCCTCAGGGCAGTAAAGGAATGGTTGATTGCAATTGCATTGGCAGATGCCTTTGTCTCTCTGCTTCAAGGCTTTTCTTGTTTTGTGGCTGTGGCTCAGTGAAGTGAGAAGAATGCCTTCTCCAACATGCACAGTTTTCCAGTGGCTCAGATGAAGCCAATGAGCAAACATGCACTTCAGGGTAAATAGTGTCTTCACAAATATGTGTCAGTTTTTGTTCTCTTTCATGTGCAGAAACCAAAGATGAAGTGACAGATTGGCTAGACAGTCAAAATGTGATTTTCTCTGCAACCTGAAACAGCAGAGCCAGGCAGGAGGAAGTAACAGAAACACTACAGAGCTAATGCATGGCATGTTTATTCATACACTCTTCTTTAATGTAGTGCATCATAAAACATATTGAACTTTGCAAGTTGTTTTCTTCCCTAATGGTCAGAAAGTATTTTACATTCATTAACTACTTCAACAAACTGAAAGGCAACCTCCTCTGGAGTGGGAAATGAGAGCTGTTTAAGGCAGGTAGCAAAGAAAACTGCTGTACCCAGATGAAGCTGAAAAGTTCTTCAGGACTTACAAACTTCTCTACAGTAGTGCCTTCATGTGCAGTAGAAAACGATCTTAATAGAAGACACATTTTAGTGTTAAAAACCCCTGTTGATCAAGGGCAAAAAGAAATTATTAGGGGATTCCTACAGCATTACCATATTGTGCTAAAGGAGTACTTCTTGGTGTGTAGATGTCAGGTTAGTTCCATACACCTTGTTACAATCCAGGTTAGGAGAGGCACACCTCATTAACCTGAACAAACTAATAAGAATCAGCAGAAAGGAAAAAGCCCCAAGGCTGATTGTGTTTCAATTATTACAGCTTTCCTGCTAAGAGTAAAATTAGAAAGATGAAAATGCAATTAAAGTCCTACCCACGCCAGAAAGTTGAACCATTTACTTTGAATTTTTCCATTAGCTTTGTTATTCAGTCGATATAGTTTGTATCAAGTTAAATTAACCCTGAAAACACGACTTATTCCCTGTCTGAAGACTACCAAATCTTGCATTATCCTGATTTCCAGTTTCCTGCCCCTTTCTATTCCACTTCCTACCTCTTGTGGCCAGTAGTAATGGACAAAAGACATTATAAGGTGACTCTGAGGAAGGTTCAGGAAATACAGGAGCAATAACGGAGGAACTGAGTGTTCTTATGCTGACAGAGCAGGAGTAACCAGGTAGTAACAGCCCTCAAGTTCAGGCTTTCTATGAAAGCATGTAGTGAAACAGTTTCTGCGTTTTGGGGAACTGGGTTATGTTAGAAATGTGTGTTTGCATTGATTGATCCTCTACCTGCTCTAAGGAGAAGAACTAGCTCCCCTTGATATTTTGAAGTATGTTATTTGTTGAGTTCTCACTTTCGCTGTTTGTCCCATACAGGCAGATAATAAGATAGTCATGGCAGGAGTTCATGCTTGCAATTGGAGAGAGCTGTCCAGAGCGGTCCAGAGAAATTTCATTACTGTCAGTAGGCTGAAACTATGATCTCCTATGTTGTTTAAGCAACAGCAAATGTGGATTAGACCATGTGGGGTTGTATTGGGTTTGTGTGGCAAGGTTTTGGTACTGGGGAAGGTGAGGGGAGGGGGCTACAGGGGTGGCTTCTGCAAGAAGCTGCTAGAAGCTTCCCCTGTGTCTGATAGAGCCAATGCCAGCCGGCTACAAGACGGACCCACCGCTGGCCAAGGCCAAGCCAATCAGCGCCTCTGTGATACCATAGTTAAGAAAGAGAAAAACAGTTAGAGAGCGCTTTTGCAGCCAGAGAGAGGAGTGAGAAGATGTAAGAAACTCTGCAGACACCAAGGTCAGTGCAGAAGGAGGGGGAGGAGGTGCTCCAGGCACCAGAGCAGAGATCCCCCTGCAGCCCGTGGTGAAGACCATGGTGAGGCAGGCTGTCCCCCTGCAGCCCATGGCGGAAGGATGAGGGGGTGTAGAGGTTCCACCTGCAGCCCGTGGAGGACCCCTCCGGAGCAGGTGGAGGCACCTGAAGGAGGCTGTGGCCCGTGGGAAGCCCACGCTGGAGCAAGCTCCTGGCAGGACCTGTGGCCCCATGGAGAGAGGAGCTGGCAGCACTTGCGACCCCATGGAGGATCCACGCTGGAGCAGTTTGTGAAGGACTGTAGCCTGTGGGAAGGACTCATGTTGGAGAAGATCGTGAAGGATTGTCTACCGTGAGAGGGACTCCATGCTGGAGCAGGGGAATGATGAGAGGAGTCCTCCCCCTGAGGACGAAGAAGCAGCAGAGACAACGTGTGATGAAATGACTACAACCCCCACTCCCCGTCCCCCTGTGCTGCTGAGGGGGGCGGAGGTTGAAGTCGGGAGTGAAGTTGAGCCCGGGAAGATGGGAGGGGTGGGGGGGAGGTGTTTTAAGATTTGATTTTACTTCTCATTCCTCTACTCTGTTTTGATTAGTAATAAATTAGATGAATTTCCTCTCTAAGTTCAGTCTGTTTTGCTGGTGATGATAATTAGTGAATGATCTCTCCCTGTCCTTATCTCGACCCACAAGCTTTTCATTATACCTTTTCTCCCCTGTCTAGTGAAGGAGGGGAGTGATAGAGCGGCTCTGGTGGGCACCTGGCCTCCAGCCAGGGTCAAGCCACCACAGTGGTATAACATCATTAGCACGTACATTCTGTTTAATGTCTTTGTAAATGTGGTAGCATTCACAACCAATCCACTGTCCAATCACCCCATCCTTTTTAATGCTTGCATCAGGAAAACAAAAGTTTAAAGAGATTTGTTTATCATTATTTGGTTGGGGTTTTTTTGGTTTGGTTTTTTTTTTTTTAAGTTATTTCAATATTAGTAGCAAATATTTTACATCTTTGCTAAAGACCTAATACCCTATTTTTTTTTCTGAAAAAGGGTTTCAAAGTTTAAAAACCCTTTATTTCAGAATTTACTTGAAATATTTTTATTATGATGCAGAATACAGTGCCACTGTTTTTCGCTGCATAGACTCACAAAACAAGGTAGCAAGGTATTATTACTGATTCTTACCTTGCATAGCCTGTTTAGTATAAGCTATCAAGATTGAACCTTGAAAAGCTGAATGACATTTTGTCAATGTATGGAGCCACGCAGATTTATCACAGCGTGACAAGTTGGCATTACACTGCAGTATTGGTCTCATGATGTTTCATAACCAAATCATAGCGTGCTAACCTTGTTCATCTACATTACTCTGCTACCAGACTTCAGAATGTGGCTTTTAGATTCATACCTTTTTGTTTCCTTTTCTTCCCTTTGCTTCACTGTTAGGCTGTATGTGCTCAGTCTACTTTCACTGCTCTGCACATAGTGAAGGAGTTGCACGAATGTCTCTCAGCTCAAAGTACAGGGCTCACCTAAACTATTGCAAAAGCTTCTTGACAGGGGTGAGTGCATGCTGCTATCCTGTACCACACTTTGGTAGTACATATAAATTTAAATGTACTGATGGCTAAGGTTGATTACAAGCTATGCTCTTTGTCATGGCTTGTTTTTCCTCTTTTTAGTCTTTTGATATAACCTTCTGATCTGATACTTCTGCTAGCTAGTTATATGAATGAAGATTCTCTAAACTCTTATGGGATGTGGATTAAGATTGATTAATTTATACTCATGATGATAGCCTTAATTATTAGCCATGTCTTTTTTAGACTGAAATCTCTTGTATTGTATCTTGGCTATGCAAATATATTCACATATCCTAAGCCAGATACATTTCATATTCAGACAAAATATATAGTACCTGTTAGAAAATACATTCTTTGGAGTATAAAATGGGAAAATGACCAGCTAGCCAATTAATATTGTGTTTTGCCTAAAGGACCAAAGTACATGTGAATACAAATAACAGCAAGGGGATGTTGAATTATTAATAAGGGAATATTTATTGGACAAGAGATGATCAGAATCAAGTAGTAAAGGATTTGCTGTTAATTGATTCTAGAGAACCTCTTAGTATACATTAAATGTTCTTAACAACTTTATTCATCCAAAAGCCAATGCTATGACCTGGGAAGGCCTGCTGTATGAATTTGTACATGTGACTTACGTGAGGTTAGAGAAGCACAGTAATTCAAGACCCTCTGCTCTGGTTGTGAAACTCTGCTTCTAAGGGCAAATGGACTTCAGACATGCATTGAGTGTGAGGTGCAGAAATATGAAGTGCAAAAAAAGTTTGAGAAAACTTCAGTTAAATAATCCCATAACTGGGAATCACAATGATTCTTTAATTTGTTAACTCCAGGTTCTCCCAAGTACTCAAACAGTAAGCTTAATAAACCACCAAATTAGCAATAATTTGTTGTAGAATGGTTTAGCTGAAAAAAATCAGGGAAATCCTTAGTAGCATTATAAAAGCAAATCCCCCTTGCATGTTGTTTTCTTACGGCTATTCTGTTACATTAATCTTGCATGTGCTGTCTAGTAACCAGAATATCACAGGAATAAAAATGGGAAGTTTATTTTAAAAATGACTCATATTGTTTAATGTATCATCTAGTACTTTCTTAAATAATCCTGGTGGTTAGCTGACGTTTTTTCTCTGAGGAGATTACTTCACATCCAGAAGCTTTCACTGTCAGGAAGTACGCTTTGGATAGTTGATCTCCATTTTTCTCTACCTTAAAGAAGAAGTTTTTATAAACAATTTTAATCTGGAGAAAAGCAACTTAAACTAGTAGATTGATGTGATCTCTTGCTAATTGGATTAACCTTTAAGGAGATTACTTCTTTGTTTTCAGTTTTCATCTACCATTTTTGTCTTTACTTGTGCAGATGTAATTTAGTACTCAATAATAAATTGTGGAAAGTACATAAATTTTACTGAGAATGAATCAATGGTTTATCATATTTTCCCCTTAGCATGTCCAACTGAGTCATTGTGGTGCTGCAAATCATATTTGCCTTCCAAAGTTCTGTTTGCAGTACAGAAGCAGCACATGGATGAAATGGCTTAATTAAAGATATTCAAGGTAAAGCTTACAAAAGATCTAACTTTGCTCTGTTGGAAGAAAAAGAAAAAGGAGAAATCAGAAGCTGTTTGTTTCACTGCTGTAATTTGGCATATTTTATTTTGTCTCCACAGCTCTATCGCACTCTGCCCAGCTGCCGAGGTTCTGTTTCAGTCATTGTTGAGATGAACAAAACAATGTTTTTTAGCGTTTGGTATAAAGAACATAATTCAGGCAGTGCCTCACATAAATGTTTGCACAGATCTCAAAATGCCTGATGTACCAACTAGGAATCTGGCATAAAAAATGCACATTTTTAATTTGAAGCAGATGAAGTTAACTCTGTGCCATGTCTACAGAGCTGCTTCAGACAGCCCTGTACAATACACTGTGAGTGATTCTGCTGCAGGCAGTTGAAAACAGTGATATGTTACTACTTATTTTCCCAAACTACAGAATGTGACGTCACGTCCTGCACAAGCAATTTTGATGATGTGATTTAAACCAAAAATGAGGGTGGTGTTTACTACTTTTTAATGTTCTATTTAAAAGAAAATTTCTGATCAGTATTTCTCAACTTTTCTGCAGCCATACACTCCAGTTCTGTTTACAGTCTAGTGTGTGACAAAGTTAAAACTAGGTAGAAGTCAAAAAATCTTGCCTACTGTGATTTGGACATTGCAGATTATGTGGTCACAATTAATCAGTAGTCAGGAACCCCGATCTCCTTGCATTGTCTTTATGGTGCTGCCAATATTTCTGATGTTTAGAGAAATCTAAACTGAATATTGTGTAAGCCTGAGATGTACTGCAGTATAGGATTAAAACGATATGAGTTTAGTTTTGAGTTACTGACCTTAATAAGCCTTAAACCATGCAGTACTGCAGGACTTGCATCTATGATTTGGGTTCTTCGCCACTTACCATGTGAAAGGATTTTTTGAGAATCTGTGGGGACAAAAATTTTGAGTCAATTTGGAGTTACCAGATGCTCTCTCCTGGATGATGCATTCCCTCTGAGGGCCATTTGGCCTGAATATGCTTCCCCCTTATTGGAACACACTTCCAGATCACTTTCTACATCCACATTTTGACAGACTCTGACTAGAGATGACGTAAAGTTGACCAGTGAGTTGAAGAGAAGGGTGGGGAGGAAGGAGTCTATGTTACATCTCATGGCCATTTTTTTTATTTTTCATTTTGTTAAGCTGCAGAGTGATGTCTCCATGGGGATAAGAATTTGATTGATGCCAGTATCTTGCATAGCTATTTTCGCATTAAATCTGTAAGAATAAATATATGTAATTAGCAAGGGCCAGTGTTCTAATACACATGTGCATAATGTGTGCCAATCATAAGAGATTATGTCAAGCAGGACATAATAGGAATAGGATCTACATTTCAAAAAGAGGAATAATTTTGTCTAATTGGAGGCAATGGTGATCCCATATAGAGAAGAACGGTATCTGATTACATCCATAAATGTCAGATATAACATGGTAGGTTATTAATTTTCTGACAGATTTTCTTTACTCAGGAGGGTGAATGATATTGCAAGAATATTTAGGTGAGAAATCCTTATGCCCATCCATCCAACAGTTTTGGTATTCCTCACATGCTTTAAAGAATCTTATTTACTGTGATCTAGAAGGTGGCATTCTGCTGTAGCTCAACAATCCCATGCAATATTTATAATTGTCATTCATTTTTCCATACCAATGCTTTTTTAATTTGTCCTGATAAATTTCTCCAGTGTTTACACAGCACTCTCATTAATGTTTAGAATGGACTTACGTACATTGTCTGTTTCCAAAGCCTTTGGTTGCTATCTTGCACACCAATTATTTACAAGATTATAAACAAATAAAGGCCTAAAGAGCAACTAGTCAGAACAATAGTTCTGAAATTCAGTTGCTTGCTAGAACTCTCTTTCTTGATAATTAATGTTTTTTCTGTTTGTTTGCAATTTATACTTGGAAATGAACATCAAATGTGCACGTTGCAAATGCTGTTCTGAAGAAACATAAGGATTTGGGATTCTGGATTGAGTGGAAAAGGGTAGAGTGCCTTTGGATATCCTTTGGCTATAGCAGTATTCTGTCCCTATATGTTGGGAATAAGTAACAAGTGTGATGTACTAAACTTGTTGAACTAGGTGATATAAAACATCACAGCTTTTGCAATTAAATACAGTGGTAAAGCAAATGATCTTTAGTGCTATATGCCTGTGATTGCTGGTGACTAGTAGTGGCTTATGAACAATTGGTGTCAGTAATTAATAATGACTAACAAACAACAATTAATTTCTGGTGGCAATCAATGATGGCAAGCAATCCATGACTTATTGCTGGACTGTGGTCAGTAATTGCTTGAAACTGATGCACAAATGATCAGTTTGTGGGAACATTCTGGGAGTGTGTTTCAGTGATAGATGGGTGTTGCTGTACACTGGCTGATTGCCCGTGAGTGTCATGGTACCATTGCCAGGGATTATTAGTGATTGTTGTTGACTTTCAGAGGTAGACTGTGCAAAATACCTGCTAATAAGCATAAGTAAGCAGCTGGGTAGTAGACCAAACCACAAAAAGGCAGAAAAGCAGAAATGGCCCAGCTGTCTACTTTGTGGAGGTCTCCGTTAAGCAATGCAAGGCTTTCTGCTGATGACATTAGGAGTATGTCAGGATGGATGAGGAGGCATGAACTGCTAGGGCAGTGGAAGGGAAGCATCTTCATCAAAACCAAAACAAAAAACCCCACAGAAATCCCTCACCCTAAACTTCCTATTTTCTGTTGTCAACAGGAGCAGTGAGTCTCCTCTTGCTGAGGGACAGTTTCTGCTTCTTTCCTTTGCCCTTTTCATGTGCTCATTTCAGGGTGACAAACTTCAAATTTTCCTGTGCTGCTAAGAAGTCTTGAGCTGGATCTGCATGATATAATTTCACAGAATCTTTTGGGTTGGAAAAGACCTTTAAAGGTCATCTAGTCCAACCCCACCCCCTGCAATGAGGAGGGACATCTTCAACTAGATCAAGTTGCTCAGAGCCCTGTCCAACCTGACCTTGAATGTTTCCAGGGATAGGGCGTCTACCACCTCTGTGGGAAACCTGTTCCAGTGTTTCACCACCCTCATCGTAAAACATTTCTTCATTCTATCTAGTCTGAATCTACCATCTTTTAGTTTAAAACCATTACCCCTTGTCCAATCACAACAGGCCTTACTAAAAAGCCTGTCCCCATTTTTCTTACAAGCCCTCTTTAAGTACTGAAAGGCTGTAATAAGGTCTCCCCAGAGCTGCCTTTTCTCCAGGCTGGACAACCCCAACTCTCTCAGCCTGTCCTCACAGAAGAGGTGCTCCAGTCCTCTGATCAGCTTTGTGGCCCTCCTCTGAACTCACTCCAATAGGTCCCCATCCTTATTTTGGGGGCCCCAGAGCTGGATGCAGTACTCCAGGTGGGGTCTCATGAGAGCAGAGTAGAGGGGCAAAATCACCTCCCTTGACCTGCTGGTCACGCTTCTTTTGATGCAGCCCACGATATGGTTGGCTTCTGGGCTGTGTGTGCACATTGCCGGCTCATGTCCAGTTTTTCATCCACCAGTACCCCCAAGTCCTTCTTGGCAGGGCTGCTCTCAATCCTTTCATCCCCCAGCCTGTATTTGATACCAAGGGTTGCCCCAACCCAGTTGTAGGACCTTGCATTTGGCCTTGTTGAACCTCATGAGCTTCACATGGGCCCACTTTTGGAGCTTGCCCAGGTCCCTCTGGATGGCATTCCATCCCTCAGGCATGTCAACCACACCACTCAGCTTAGTGTCATCTGCAAATTTGCTGAGGGTGCACTTGATCCCACCATCTACATCGCTGATGAAGATATTAAACAGGATCCCAATAGGGACCCCTGAGGGACACCGTTCATCACTGATCTACACCCAGGCATTAAGCTGTTGACCACTACTCTCTGGATGAGACCATCCGGCCAATTCCTTACCCATCGAACAGTCCACCCATCAAATCCATATCTCCAATTTAGAGAGAAGGATGTTGTGGTGGGACCGTGTCAAAGGCCTTACAGAAATCCAGATACATGACATCCATAGCTCTTCCCTTGTCCACTGATGTTGTCACTCCTTCACAGAAGGTCACTAGGTTGGTCAGGCAAGACTTGCCCTTGGTGAAGTCATGCTAGCTGTCTCAAGTCACCTCCCTGTCCTCCATGTGCCTCCATTTAGTCAATTAAATGTAATTAATAGAGTTAACTAAGGATGAAATCACTGATTGCCTTTTGATTTGTGGAGGTGATGCAGCTAGTCTTAGATTTTTGGGGAAAGCTCACAAAAAATTTGGGGCCAGATTTAAAGAAGGATTTAGGAACCAACTCTTGGTTATTCCTACTGATACTATTAGCACTGCTTGGAGCATGCTTTGATGAGGGACAGGTGGTGCCTGCTGACTGGTTATTAAAGCTTTGTGCCTGCATATTATTGGGTTCCCTAATAGAAACCAAAAGCTACAACCAAGAGGTAGCGAGTGAGTTGAAGAGGGGTGAAGTCTCACACTAATGAGACTTCAAATGACAGCAGTAACAGTGCTTGCAGGTGTGAGGTCATGAGAATAACAGCAAGAGAATAGCAGTATGAGAACAACAACAGAGGGAAGACTGGCACAGCAGCTGAGGTGAAAGGCTTCAGAGCTGCAAGCGAGAGGCAAGCTACAGAACTGCAAATAGATGACCCTTACCATTATAAAAGCTAAGACACCTAAGGCACTGTGAAAGAAAGTTAGTTTTAGGTTTTAAGGCTATCTCTTCATTGTGAATGCTTGTTACCTCTGTCTGAGCAGCCAAAATACACTTGACTGATCAGCATTTGAGGACAAGGTACCATTTAAATTACTTTTTCTGTCCTCATTTGCCTAAGTACATATCCCATAGTTCTTTGAGATTTTTGAGGGCTTTTTTTTCTCCCAGCTGTTGTGAACTTGCCTGTCAGCAGGGAAAATCTTTGCAAAGGCATTGAAAGTATATCAAAATTTCAAGGGTATTTTGCATGCTCTTTTACTCCAGAGCAGGTAGATAACAGTTAAAGTTAAAAATATACCACAAAGACCCACTCTCTAATCCTTGTGCTGAACTCAAAATAGAATTTAGATAGGATTTAGGCATCTAAGTCCAAGAACCTGAATTCACAGACCCAGCCTAACAGCTTAAGTGCCTGAGAGCTTGTTGATTTCTCAGTTTTCACCAGTAAAAGTTGCTTTTTCAAATAGTTTGATTTTAAGAATCAAACATGTTGGCTCAGGGATCCTATTTTCAATTTGGAGTTGAGAACATGTTATACCGATGAGCTTCCTTTTGAGGGGAGGGAAGCCCTCACAGGGTTCGAAGTGCATTACTTTGACACTTCTTAGTAGAATGTGTAATGAAACCTACACATAGAGCAGCAGACTCAGAAGCGGAACACTGGACTTGTAAGGAGCCGGTCACAAAAACGAGACAAACATTTGATTATTCACAGCCCACAATCTGTTGCCTGCAGGCCTAGGACAGAATGGGACTAGCTGGCTTCTATAGATACTTTGCTTTTCAGTGAAGCCGTTAGTGTACAGATCACTAAAATGTAGACAATAACTTTTCTGTCATTCTGTTGTTTGGGTGAAATAATCACTAGTGACAGGCTGTAGTTTGCAATTTATGAATTCAGAACTTTGGAGATACAGTTTCAAGCATCTCACTCTTTGCAATCAGTACATACAGAAGAATCTAGCTTGATCCCAGAGTTGTATTTGTGTGCAAACATTCATGGTTCTCAGTTCAAAGAAACAACAGATCCTCTTTGCAGGGTCCAAAAAAGCCCTGAACTGCCACATAATCATATCTATCAAAATGGTTCTGCTATTTGTTTGGTAAAGGAAGATTATCTTTTGAGGAATTCTGAACTAGCAACTACTTTTTTTTTTGAGGATATAATCATCTGAACATCTTCCCTGGAAAAATTCTCTAGACCTACAGAAGAAAATCAGAGTGGACAGGAACTGTGTTAAAAATATTTATGTAAAACTGTTCGTCTGTCTACAGTTGATGTTAGGCCTGATGTGGGAGCTGTGAAATTTCCAGGCTGAAGTTACACTGTTAAGCAGAGATAGACAGTAACTTAGGAATAATTAAATATCCTTTATTTTAATAAGGGCCTTATTTTCAGGTTTAAAATATGGTTTATTTTTACCTTCCATATCATTGCCAAGTGTCTCATCTCATTTTGTCATTTTCATCCTAACAAACATTTTCACACTGTGCCTGTCCCTTTTACTCAATCATCTGAATTGCACAAGGAAAAAAAAAAATGTTTAGGAGAGTTTATGGAAGGAAAACATGAGTAGGAAATTAAGTTCCAAAGGATGTGAAGGATTTAGGTTCATAGATGGAAGTTATTATGGGGAACGGATCCTTTGCAGGATCAAAATGCAGAGGGGTAAAAACTGTGAAACCTTGTGCAGTAGAGGAAAGGAAGCAGCTCACTATCAGATTTGGAAGTGTACCAGTTGGACTGAAAACCAAGCAAGGACATCAGCGTTACCTGCCTTGTCTCCTTTGCCTGAGCAGTTCCAGAACTCCATTGGATCAAACATCATTTCTGTTGAAAAGGTTGTAATTGTCTCCCTCCAGAGACTGAACCCTTAAGACCAGAGTGTCCTACTACCAAAAAAAGGCAGTGGGGATTTTTCCTTTCTCTGACCCTTCAGCTGCCTTAATACTCTAGTATCTAATTAGAATCTTTACTCTAATAAATATAAAGAAAATCAACAGGTATTTTCATCTTTTACTAGCCATCTTCACTGGCTACTCTCCTCAGTCGCTTTAGCTTAATTTTGGCTGTGATTTTGGAGCAAGTTCTGGCTTCTGTTTCTACCTAGTATAGTTGGTGGCTGTCTTTATGTTACCAAGATCCATTACACACCTATGGTAACACGAGATTGTGTTCAGAGGAACACAGGCAAAATAAAAGCTTTGCTTTTTTTTCCTTTGAACTTTAACAGTGCACCCACTTTGAGAAGACCCCATTGTTTTGTATCCTTTAGAGAAAGAAGTGATGGCACAAAACATCTTTGATGCATCATTGCCATTTTAGTTAACATCTTTTTCATGCTTTGTGCTCTACCGCCAAACAATTAACTTATTTTTAGGCTTGATTTGTGTGAATTTTACATTTTACAGCATCTGGAATGTATCATTATCTTGATTGAAGAGGCTTTCACCTCTTCTATTTTCCTCAAAATTCTTGTTTTTAAGGATTGTTTTACTCATATTTCCTGCCCTTATCAGGGGACGTCATCTGTGATTCGATCCTTTTCTGATCAATTAAATCTCAACTTCTTTGGCATGATTTTCAAGTATCTTAAAATATGCCATCTAGATCCTCTAAGCAATGTTGCTACCTATTTATTTAAAATATATATTGGGTTTGCATGGCAAGGTTTTGGTACTGGGCAGGGGAGCTACAGGGGTGGCTTCTGTAAGAAGCTGCTAGAAGCTTCCCCTGTGTCTGATAGAGCCAATGCCAGCCGGCTACAAGGCAGACCCGCCGCTGGCCAAGGCCAAGCCAATCAGCGCCTCTGTGATAACATATTTAAGAAAGAGAAAAACAGTTAGAGAGAGCTTTTGCAGCCAGAGAGAGGAGTGAGAAGATGTAAGAAACTCTGCAGACACCAAGGTCAGTGCAGAAGGAGGGGCAGGAGGTGCTCCAGGCGCCGGAGCAAGATTCCCCTGCAGCCTGTGGTGAAGACCATGGTGAGGCAGGCTGTCCCCCTGCAGCCCATGGAGGGAGGATGAGGGGGTGTAGAGATTGCACCTGCAGCCCGTGGAGGACCCCACGCCGGAGCAGGTGGAGGCACCTGAAGGAGGCTGTGGCTTGTGGGAAGCCCGCGCTGGAGCAAGCTCCTGGCAGGACCTGTGGCCCCATGGAGAGAGGAGCCCACACCAGAGCAGGTTTGCTGGCAGGACTTGTGACCCTGTGGGGGACCCACGCTGGAGCCGTTTGCTCCTGAAGGTCTGCACCCTGTGGGAAGGACTCACGTTGGAGAAGTTCGTGAAGGACTGTAGTCTGTGGGAGAGACTCACGTTGGAGAAGGTCGTGAAGGACTGTCTCCCATGAGAGGGACCCCACGCTGGAGCAGGGGAATGATGAGAGGAGTCCTCCCCCTGAGGATGAAGAAGTGGCAGAAACACCATGTGATGAAATGACTACAACCCCCATTCCCTGTCCCCCCGTGCCGCTGAGGCGGGGCGGAGGTTGAAGCCGGGAGTGAAGTTGAGCCCGGGAAGATGGGAGGGGTGGGGGGAGGTGTTTTAAGATTTGGTTTTATTTCTCATTAGATGAATTTCCTCTCTAAGTTCAGTCTGTTTTGCCCATGACAATAATTAGTGAGTGATCTCTCCCTGTCCTTATCTCGACCCACAAGCTTTTCGTTGCACTTTTTCTCCCCTGTCTAGTGAAGGAGGGGAGTGATAGAGCAGCTCTGGTGGGCACCTGGCCCCCAGCCAGGGTCAACCCACCAAGAAATAGTAAACCCATAGGAAAATATTTTTGAGTATTTTGATTTAATATAAATCAGGCAGGATAATTTACAAAACAATCTCTGGAGGTGCATAAGCAAAACTTATTAATCATAACCATAACAAACTACAAAACTCCACTACAAATATTTGCACTTCTGTCACAGCCACTTATCTGATCTTTGCCAAACGCTGACAGATTTTAAAGACAATCATCACATTAACTATTAATCAAGCTTGAAAGATGCAGCTGAGTAACAGCATACTAAAGAGACATCCATCTCCAAAGTCAACTGCACACTCCAAATACTCAGCCTCCTATTGCCCTGAAAAATGTTTAAAATCTGTTTCAATCCCATGCTGTTTTCTTGAATCTTCTTTGCATCTCTTTCTGATTTATTTCCCCAAAGCTTCAAATATCCCACCCCCCATGAAATGATTAAATGCACAGAACAGGGTTTCTGTCTCAATGGTTTCACTTCACTTAATAAGAACAGGAGCAGAATAAACTAGCCAGACATGTTTTATTTAAACATTTCTTTACCCCTGTGTACAACATTGATCACATTTCCACCTACACTTTCTGCCATGATAGCATACATCTTTTTTTCTTGTTGTGCTTCCATCGCCTCTCTTCTCCATTCTTAACTTTGTGGGTTTTTTCCATAGCATCTGTTAGACTGGGGACAACTTTATGTAAGCTCTGCTGTTACATGAACTCTTCCAGTCCCTGTTTAATATTTTTCCACGAAGCCTTCCCACATTATTTCTACTGATTTCACCCCAACTCATGTTGTGTCTGTAATATTGCCTGACTTTCTTTTCTAGGACCAGTTCTGTTTGCGAAGCAATCAGCAGGTGCTACTTTAATCCATTACCAGCTGTATTATCTCAATTACTGCATCTGATCTGCTCTATCGGATTGTTACCAAAGACTGCACTAGTGGCAGCCTTCTGTGCTGCTCCCTCGGGCTCTGTCTGGGCCTGTATCCCACAAAGATCAGTTGCCAGCGTCCATCCTGATGGACTTTGGCCGACCTGAATGCTTTCCTGGTGCAGGATGGCTCTTCTGCTTTGCACATGCTGAGGCCTGAGTGCACTGAATGCTTTTTGCCATCATTTCCCCACAGCTGACTGAACGTCCAGACGCTATTTCCTTTGAGAGATCATAATCATTGAAAGATATGGCACAGGCCGCTAGTTAGGGGCTTTAGTGTGTGTGTAGGTGGAATAGAATTTAGTCAGGAGACAAAATGTAGTATAAAGCTTGATCATGGAAAGAGCTCACATTTGCTGCTGTTGTAAAAGCACCTTTCCTCGGTCTGAGATTCACATAGTTTGTGGGCAATGAACAGGTCCTCACTGTTTCCAGAGAGCAGTTCCTTGGCCACACAGGGCACAAGGCAGGGGAATTCGCTCTGTGTTTTTGTCCATCATGAAATACTCTGAAACAACACATTCGGAGCAGACCCAGTCATTCACTAGCAGGGTTCTATAGAAAGGAGGAAATATACAACATCCAGAGGGGCCTCTCCAGTCAAAATCCTCTAGAGAAGCTCCTGGTTTAACCATGCAAGCACGCCAATAGCATTTTCTTGTAAAACTATACTGAAGCCGATCAATAAAGAGGAGTAACTCTACAGCCTTCTGGCCTGGCCTGGAAATGAAGATGTGAATGCTATCAGTGCAAGCATCTCAGTCAGGGTGGGATGTGGACACAGGTATGTTCCTGAGATATTCCAAGACAGCCTATTTCTGGCTCATCCAGCTTTCTAGATGTACTACGGGTCCTGGTCCAAAAAAAAGCCCTCCTTTGCTATGAAAGATTGGCGTAGCTGACTAATTGAATCACAGGCAGAAGGTAAGCCAGGTTTTGCTTCTGAAATATTACTGTGTTATCCTTGGGTGATTCAATCTGCTCTGATTTGTATTTGTGCACATACCAGACTCTGGCCTGAACGTAAAATTTGCTCTATATGAGTCCATGCTGCGTCTTGTCACGCAGCAAGGTGTCGACCTTGCAAATGTCATGGGGTGAGAGCACAGAGGGAGGAGCAGATGGGCAGAGAATGGATGGGATTGAGCACTATGGAGGAACAGCCATGTGTCAGAAGAAATGATTCCTAGCCAAAGACCGGCTCCTGTTTGTATTTTTTCTACCTATGCGCCTGTGTGTCCATACAGATCTTATGATGTCTGTTCAAAAACGCGCAGCTGGCTGGTAACCTTTCCCAGCTGGTGGAAGAAGGGAGCCAAATGTGCAGACAGTGCAATCAGGGGTTGCCTACGGAAAAAATGGCATCAGATGCAAGCCGGTGTGCTACAGGGAGAGCATGGGTGCTACAGCTCTGCTGGCAAGCTGATCTGGTTGACTTATCATTTGTGGCTTGTACAGTGACATGTGCGTGTGGAAATTGCTGGGCATGTTGTGCAGCGATGTTGGTGAAAGTCTGGTGGAACAGATTAACTGAACTGAGACTGTGCTGTATGGGCCACTTCTGAAAGTGGATTATTCAGACTGCTCTGTAATTAGAGGCTTGGCCATATCTGAGATTCTGGACTTCTGGCTCTGATACATACCTCTACTGGGACTACACAAAGAGTAAAGTATTGTATAAAGTGTATAACACTGCCTGTCCCACTGATTTCGGTAGGATTACTGTGCAATTAAATTATGTCTGGGCATGAGAAGTAAGCCCTTTGTTATATACTTAGCACACTTCTTACAAATCCTTCAAGTAATATATAAACAGTGAAAGGTATGCAATTCTTACTTCTATACTCTGCAGAGGGCCAGTGGTTATGAATTATAGTGCCTGGGAAAGAAAAAAATTGGACTATCTAATTTAAAAATCTGCAAGAGTATCTTGGACGTTGAAGACCAAAGTTAGAAACAGGTGCACTGGATTCTCACACGAAGTATGTATTATGAGAACATGAAGAGGTCAGTGCTCATTCCAGGTGGGTTACTGTGTGCATGCACTTAGTCATCCTGAAGCTGTCCTTCTCTTGCATGTGCTCCTGTGCTGTATTTCAATGGTGCCATTTTGCTGTTAGGATGAATGCGTGTATATCTCAGGGACAAAATACCAATATTTGTTATCTAATGAGATGGTTGTACCACCAGGTTTAGTATTGTTGAACGCTTTCCACCATAACGCTTACTTTTAATTAATGATCACTGTAGTTCAGACTGAGAGCTTTCATTTTAGTCTCTATCTCAGACTGCTGTGTGTTTTATAAAGTCTGAGTGGACAACGTTGCAATTGATTTTTAAAAGCAAGTCTTGTTAGGAAGAGCCAGTTTACTTGTGGAAATGCTTTTCAGAAAGACTTGCTCAAATCTGTCTGGTTTTCTGTGCTTTCTCCAGGACTGCCTACTCATGCACTGTTGTGTTGTCCATTTTTCATGGTTGATTCATAGAGGATAACAGTCTACTAAATCTGACCCCCAGTGGAATTGTTCAAAAAGTGGTTTCTTCACACCTCCAGAGGCAAAACATCCTGTTCTGGTTCTGGTAAGAATCAGTATTACTTTCTAGCAGAATATGATTTTTCCACACTAGAAACATACCTGCACTGTAAAGCCAACAAAACTATATTTTTTCTTAAACTAGAGTTGAATTAATAATAGGCTTGTTCTGGAATCATAATCTATGGAAAAAATTTTCTGCTGCTGGTTCATACAAAAAAACATAAAGGCAGTATTCAAATCACTGAAAGCCAGGAGGAGATTCTTTAAAGTAGGAATTTTGCTAGTTTGTTTTAACAGAATTAGGGAGCTTTTAAATTTTAAATTTTACTTCAGTCTTTCCCAAGAGAGAAAATGTGAAAAGTTAGTCTAAGAATAAATAGATTTAAAAAAAATAATTAAAGCCGATGTCACCACATTTCCTCTCATACATTCTCTGGGAGAGTGATCAGTATTTGCTTTAATTACCACCATCAAAGTAATTACTCCATTTGACAAGGTCAATTAAATAATTTAATATCACTGTCCCCTATTAGAGTGGGGAAATTGCACACGTAACACAATCTTTAAAGGATTCACAGGTGTTTCTCAGTCTTTTTCAGGTGGTAGGTCCTAATTATAGTCCAGTCTACAAATTTATCAGCTCTAATGTATTTGATAGGTAAATCAATATATAGAGAAAAAGTTAAAGACTGAATCTTAGGTACTTGAAGCTCATTTCCATAATTTTTGGATCTGCTCCTAAATCTAAATTTTTTTAATCCAAAAATTCTTGTTTAGTTGTTGCCTAAGCCTGTGAAACCTACAGTTCTTTAGGAGCCTTCCCATTAAGACTGAAAGTTCTCCAGGGACTTGCAGCTGTGCTTGTGTGCACACTAAGATTGTCCACAGTCTGAGCACCTTTTTTTTTTTTTTGGCTAAGTCTTGCTGAGATCTGAAAAATGAAGCAGAGAAGGAATGTATCTGCAGTGGACCCAATGCGCCCGGTGTGGTCTACTCCCTCAGCCTCGGGGAGTCTAAAACCCATGACTTCAGAAAGTGCCCTGCCTGATGTACTAAAGGCTATTCATGGGGCTGAAGGCAGGCTGCAATCCTCCTCCTCCTCTTCCTTAAGTCATGCCTTGGTGCAGAGCTTCATCGTAAGATTATGGGGAGTGGAAGGAGAGCACAAGAGGGTGTGTGCTCAACCTAGTCGCTAGCATGCTCACTCACCTGAGATGCGTAGGAGTGTTGGGTTCTTACTGCAGAGCTTGTTTCAGTATTTTAGTATTAGCCAGGAAGTGTATAAATATGTAAATAGTCCTTGGGCAGTGAACCTGAACACTCACCTCCCTGGAATGTATCCCAGCTACTGGTCTCCAGCCTATGAATTGCTGATACAGTAATCTTGAATTCTGTTATGCTTTGAGACACCTTCCCAAAGGAGGGTGGCAGGCACTACCACCATGAGTAGCTGAGTCTGCTGATCAATTGTTGCATCAGGAGATAGGGCATGTGGATTTTAACCTCCTCAAAAGAAAAAAATCTGCACCTGCAAACTCCTGCTGAGTGCCAGGCTGTTACATGAAGTGCAGCTGCCATCTCCTCCTTCATTTGATAGATTTCAGAAGATAGCAAGCCACAGTTACAAAATGTAGTTGCCATGAGTGTGATCTTATCAATGTACAACAGCTGTACTGTGAACATTTACTGTAATTAGGCAGAGAAACACCTAGTTTCCTTTTTCTTAATTGGCCATAGTTGTGTGCTAGACAGCAAGCTGATCTTTGTGCAAAATACCAGCAAGGCTAAAGCCGAGCCAAAGAGGTTGCCATTATCGGTGCTCATCACTACCCACTCTTGCTCATGACAGTTATTTACTCAATCTAGTTGCCTACAACCTGTTTGCTTCTCAACCTACTTGTGTGAAAACGGCCCTGACTGATTAATTTATACACTTCTAATTGTTAAGGTTTACCATGGCCCCCTTTGCTTTGCCTGAACCAGGTTAAGGCGCAACCACTCACACATGCCTGAGAAGCCACAGGCATGTAGATGCCTCTAGTATTAAGTGACAGCTGATTAGAAGTTTTCACTGGTGGATTTTTGAACATAAGCACCCAAAATCTCTAAGTCTAGCCTTACAATTTAAGCATATAATGGGTTTCATAGCTTTTTAAAATCTAAGCAAAGATGTGGCTAATTACTTAACTCCGTTCCAACAGTCGGGAAATGACTGGGCACTGCATTTGTAGCTTACAAATGGGGACAAGAGGAACATTGCTTTAATCTACTGATTCTAAAATGCTAAATGCAAAGAAACAATGTGCACTCAAACTGATGAACACTTCAGCAGGCTAAATGGTTGCATATTACAGTATGCAGACATTGCAGGGACCTCTGACATCAGGGCTACGCACTAAAGCTGAATTTCTACTGCCTGCATTTCATCTGCATATAATTATGATACTTTCTTGCCTTGGTCTGTCTTTCTCCATTTAAATCTTGCTGTTCAGGAGGTTTCATATTAAGGTGCTGCAACTTAGAATAAGATGCTTCTTAAACTTACTTAAGCATCTCTGTGTTATTGACTTCAGATAAATGCATTTCTCTCCCTCTTCCAAAAGTAAAAATTGAACATAGTGTTCAGTTGAAGGAAGGACATTTGCCATTTAGTTTCATTAGGGTGATTTGGCTCAAGGGGAGACATCCAATGAAAAGCGATTATCTCAACTATGTGCCACAACCTTGAAAATGAAAGGAACGTGGTTTTAACATGACTGGTTTTTCTCTGTATGAACTACTATTCTCATTCTTAATTTAAACAGCATTTCCTTAAAACTTTTTATTAGCAATGTAATCTAATTACCTGCTATACTACAAAACATCTACACAAGGGGGGGCTGTTACACATTAACTGAGGTTCCTCATGGAGCCTCTCCTGGACAAATCTATTAAAATAAATTCCACAAATGGACAGCAGATGTCAGCTCTCCAGCTCTGATTAAAAGAAGATCCTTAAAATTCTGTCTTGCTTCAGAGATTCCCTACAGTTTTATTAGTGCTTTCCTGAACCAATCATTTCATTTTGTTTCCCTGAGTATCATCAGGAAGAAAATTCATAATGGTGAGATATCAGCTATGGGTGTTATTTGTTTATAAACAAGGAACAGCTGTTCTAGGAGACAGCTACCAAGAATAGAGATATGTACAATGTGCAGAAGAAAAAATACAGGAAGAAAAACATAGTAGCAGGAGAGGCATAAAAGAGGGCACACATTAGGAGTAAAAATTTTGGGTGCTATTCCAGTAGGTCATTAGCTGACTGATAAGATCCATACCACTCTTCTTTGCTTTAGTTTCTATGAAGAGAGGATAGTGATACTTACTTGGTTTTGTAGAGCTTTTCATAATCTACTTGTAAATGCTTAAGACTTATTTTTTTTTTAGTGGACATACACCTTCTGATGAATCATAAACACATGTTAAAGAACCAGAAAAACGCAACCAAATAGGAACACATGTGTACATCATGTGCATATCAAAGCAGGTGTCTTCCTCTTCCCTTCCTCCCTTCACACAGCCTCCCATTCCTCAAAAAAGAAGGAAGTCACATATAATCCTCAATCCAGGCTTGTCTCTATTTCAGTAATCATTTTTATTCCAAGAAAAGCATCTGGAAATTCATCTTTCCTCCCTGCAATAAACAGGGCAAGTGGGATAAGAATAGAAAAAGCTTCCCCATCATATAATAAAAAGATCCCTTTATGAAAATAATGGGAATGCCACTGTGGGAAGCATTTAAAGTTACACTGATCAAAATAGTCACTTTTTAGTGAGGGAGAAAATTTGTGCTTTGATTATTAGGCAGAGTTAGATTAGGAAGCCTCATGACTGACATATTTTGATTGTCCATAATATTCACTTGGAACTCTGATGACAAGTATCTGTTGTACTACAGAAGTACTGTTCAAGAAAGCAATGAAGCTTACTGAACAATCACTTCCAGTCAATGGTTACCGCATTGGCCTTAACATTCTCAGTAAAGACAAGTCTTTTAATCCTCAGTCCTCCGTGGACAACTTTTAAGATAACTTTTGTAAGAACATATAGTGAGTGACACAGCCAGAACAGAGCTTTGAAATCCTGGTTTGTAGTCTCTTGGTGGAACCATCGTATCCTATACATATATACTCCATATATAGAAGTCTTTTGCTGAGCTGATGAAGTTAAGAGAACTGTATACAGGCTTATTTCTATAGGGGATTGTGGTGTTTATGTATATGAATGTTGTGTAACAGAGAAATGTTACTTCATATAATTGGTTGTAGAAGTTAACAAATTCCCTGAAGTTTGCGCTCTTTCTGTCTAAATCCAAACTGAACAGAGTTTAGCAAATGATAATTATGTCCCCTTTCAGTCATGCCTTAATCCTTCCTTTAACAAGTGAGCAATTACAATGTCACAGTGGAATCCTGTGGCAGTAATACATAGTGTTCAAGTTAGCCCAAGAGTATGGCGAACGAACACTGTCACTGGCTACCCGTAAAAGACTTTCTGTGCATTAATTGGATGTTTGTACAAACAACAATCTGAAATTTTTTGTAAGCAAAGCTATTAAATTTCTATAGTCTAGTTATCAACAGATAGGGACAGAGGGAAGTAGTGTGGATTTAAGAAGACCTAACCTCACTCTTTCTCTTATCATCTCTGAAAAAAATCCTCTAACCAACCCACAGAACAGGAAATAACCTGATGAAATGAATTTGAATTAAGGACTACAATGTGTCCTCATTTTAATCAAGGCAATCAAGTTAAAATCAAATTAACAAAAACCAAAACTAGACTGCAAATGTTCTTTGAGTACTTTTTTAATTAACTCTTTCATCATTTTTTTTTCAGCTCCTTCTGTACCTTCAGGTTCTGAGTAGAACTGGAGATAAAGAACTAAAAGAACAGTTGTTCTTATGTAAGACACAGCAATCTTGCACATTTTTCTCTGCTAGGATGTACAGTTTCAAATACATATGCTGATGGGGGATAAAGGGAGACAGAGGAGAGGAGGGTTGAATACCTCTTTAAAATTTGACATGCTTTTTGGAGTTCAATGCTTTATAACCCAGTCATAAATCTGTGTAGAAAGTTCATGTGAAAGGCTGTTTTTCCAGTATTTCTTTTTTCATTTTTAAATGGTTCTGACCACAGTATAACTATTCAGTGTGAGAATTACAGGACAAGTTTGAACTCTTAATTGGCAAGTAATATCAAGAGGTCAGATGTTCTTATATTCTTTGGGATTTTTTGGCCTTTGAGGCTGCCTAGAAAGAGTACATCATTGAGAATTTATTTTCAAAGCTTCCCATCATTCTGAAGATCTGCAGAGAATCTAATATTTTATTTTATGCTTTGAGTGAATATTAGGGAGAAGTACTTCTACTTAAAACACTTTACTCATTTCTAATTATCAGCTTGAATAATTTTCATTATTTCAGTATTTCCAACTTTGCAGATATTCAAAACCCAGCTGGACAACATCCTGCTCTAATATACCCTGCTTTGCATGGAAGTAGGCTGGAGTAGATGACCTCCAGAGCTGATCATTCTATGGTTCTCACTGAAGCTCTTTTTAAATGCTATTCTTGACATTAGCCTGGAAGTCTGCTTATGGGTAGGATATACAACAAGTGCTGATGATGTTATTTATTCATTTGTTCAAAATCCTTTATATCATTTGCCCTAACTTGGGCAGGTTCACCACAAGATAATGGGACAGATTATCCATAAAAGCAAGACTGAGATTTGCAGAACTTAGGTTGGAACTTCTCTGTATTTAAATGGCTGCAGGTCTGTAATTATTCTGTTCCAGCATATTGTGCTCTAACCCCATCCCTTCCTGCCCTGGTCCAGTCACACTGTGTTTGTAAAGGCTGTATTTCCTAATCACCCATACTGCCTTTGGCTCAGCAAGGAGACCACTTATAATTTAGAGTCTTTCCTGTGGTGTGTAGGTGGAGTCTCAACCTACCAGGAATGCATCAAAGATTTATTGGCCAAATGTCCTGGCTAAAGATGCTCCGTAATTGTGGATGTGGCCAGCACATGCGTCTGTGGAGTGATCTCAGTGTGGTCACACTTAGAAACAAGCTAACAGAGCGGTGTAGGTGTGACCTACGATTGTTGTATTCTCCTGCAGTCAAGAGGTAAAACAGTAGCTGGTACATTCTGTTCCAGCAAAACTGAATTCTGGACACTAGTATTGTAGGAGATAGATACACAAATGCTTTGCTTTATATATAGTCAGTGGTCCATTGACTGCAACAAGACTAGTAGGGGTAGGCAGATTTAAACTCAGGTGCAATTAATGACAAACTAAGACATTAGATGTAATGCTTTTTTGATGAATAATCCACTTACTAGGCAGTCTTTGGAATAATAAATTGAATACATTTCCAATAATGATACTGCCTTACTGTGTATGTGGTGGGTTGACCCTGGCTGGGGGCCAGGTGCCCACCAGAGCCGCTCTATCACTCCCCTCCTTCACTAGACAGGGGAGAAAAAGTACAACGAAAAAAAAAAGCTTATGGGTCGAGATAAGGACAGGGAGAGATCATTCTCTAATTATCATCACGAGCAAAACAGACTGAACTTAGAGAGGGAATTCATCTAATTTATTACTAAGCAAAACAGAGTAGAGGAATGAGAAATAAAGCCAAATCTTAAAAACACCTCCCCCCACCCCTCCCATCTTCCCGGGCTCAACTTCACTCCCGGCTTCAACCTCCTCCCTGCCTCAGCGGCACAGGGGGACAGGGAATGGGGGTTACGGTCAGTTCATCACACGTTGTCTCTGCTGCTTCTTCGTCCTCAGGGGGAGGACTCCTCTCATCGTTCCCCTGCTCCAGCATGGAGTCCCTCTCACAGGAGACAGTCCTTCACGACCTTCTCCAACGTGAGTCCTTCCCATGGGCTACAGTCCTTCACAAACTGCTCCAGCGTGGGTCTCTCCCAAGGGGTGCAGACCTTCAGGAGCAGACTGCTCCAGCGTAGGGTCCCCCACAGGGTCACAAGTCCTGCCAGCAAACCTGCTCTGGCGTGGGCTCCTCTCTCCACGGATCCACAGGTCCTGCCAGGAGCTTGCTCCAGCGCGGGCTTCCCACGGGGTCACAGCCTCCTTCAGGTGTCTCCACCTGCTCCGGCGTGGGGTCCTCCACGGGCTGCAGGTGGAATCTCTACACCCCCTCATCCTCCCTCCATGGGCTGCAGGGGAACAGCCTGCTTCACCATGGTCTTCACCACGGGCTGCAGGGGAATCTTGCTCCGGTGCCTGGAGCACCTCCTGCCCCTCCTTCTGCACTGACCTTGGTGTCTGCAGAGTTTCTTACATCTTCTCACTCCTCTCTCTGGCTGCAAAAGCTCTCCCTAACTGTTTTTTCCCTTAACTATGTTATCACAGAGGCGCTGATTGGCTTGGCCTTGGCCAGCAGCGGGTCCATCTTGTAGCCGGCTGGCATTGGCTCTATCAGACACAGGGGAAGCTTCTAGCAGCTTCTCACAGAAGCCACCCCTGTAGCCCCCCCGCTACCAAAACCTTGCCATGCAAACCCAACACAGTGTATTTACAGTTTTTCTAGAAGGTTGTCCTCATTGTTCCATTTATAAAGGCAAAAAAATTCAGCCATGGAAATTGGCTTGCTTGAGAAAGAAAATAAAGGAGAGAAATTTGTCTTCTAATGTACTTATAAAAGTACTGTAGGTCTCAGGCTAAGGTTAAAATCTACCACTGAAACAGTGCTCAATATTTATTTACTAGAGGGATTAAATAAAAGCATAGCTTCTCCTCACTTCCCAGACATAATTTTAATTATTTCCAACTCACATTCTAAGCAGTGAATTTTTTAAAATCTTATTTTTAGATAAGAATAAGCAATGCATGTTTTGGAACAGTAAGAACTGTTATGATCAATAAATAAAGTTTACTTAAAAAAAATCTTAGGATAATTTAAGCTGTGGAGTTACTGTAGTACGTTTGTAATGTGTGACTTTGCCATCCATCAGCAGAATGGGGAGGGGTAGCACAGAGGAATACATTAGTGCTACTGAGAGAGGTACTGTGTACGTACTAGGTGTTAGTATTCCTAAATTCAAATCCTGGAAGGAGGTGTTCTTCTCGTCCTATTATTGTCCAAGAAATCAGAAAAATGAGCAGCGAAATCAACAGACACCCTTTGATAAGTGATAAAAGTCTTTTATATCTAGGTCATGGTAGAAATAATTTTACACTGAATGTTCATATTTAATATAAAAATACATAATATACTCTAGTCACACAACTATTTCATTGTCCCTTGGGACAAGGTATAGGATATGTGGTATTGCTGTTCTCGTGTCATGCGTGCTGAAGAGCTCAAGTGCCTCTTTTCTCTAGAATATTTGTGTGAAGGAGCGTATTTGAATCTGCTTAAGATTAACTTGAAACACGGATGTATTTCAATGTTGTAGCTCCCACTCCCTCCCCTCTGCTATCCCATTGTTAACTGAAAAAAGCAGTTAACATATTGGCACTGTTCCACATCCCTGTGTTGCAGGGATGAATTTGAATGTAGGGAGGGAGCATTTGAATGGAAAAGCAAAATTCAAGGTAAAATTATACTATACCTTGTAGTCGATGGTGTGTTAATCTGCTCTTATAAACAAGAGACTTTGTGGTATCCAAACACCTCTTGACTCTGATTTTTTCCCCTGATTTTTGGAAGTAATATTTTACTGGATAAACTTTTTAACAATATATTTGTGGTCTGCGTGCAGTAACTCTGGAGATGGAGGTGTCTGGGGACACCTCTGTTTAATCCAATCATCCTAGAATGCTATGTCAGTTTTCTACCCAGGATTCAAGCCAAAAATAAAAGCTGATATTCTTCAAAAGACTGTCAACCTTGCAAGTTGAAGTGGTACTGCATATGAGATGTGCTTTGTGTTCTACTCCTTCACTTTGCCAGCCTTTTAGATGGCAAATGTGCTGTGTATAGTTACTGAAAAATAAAACCTTAAAAAACCCAAAACTAGTCAGATTGTTTTCTTCTTGGTTTACATTTAAGCAAGTATTGCAGATTAATGGAATTTTCTTATTTAGAAACCAGTTGGCCCTGTTGCACAGGCACTAGCAGTCAGAATGTTTGTTTAAAAATAATAACAAAACCCCTATTGGATTCCTTTCCATAGGGTAATGCTCTCGTGGGGAATTGAAACTTGTGAACAGGATGGCCAGTCATTCTCCAAAGGGCAATGGGAGTTTCCGTTGGAAGGGTCTCTTGCAACAGCATCTTCATCTGGATTCGATGAGACTCTCTGTTGTTTTAGTATATTCTTATATCCAGCTGACACATGGTCCTGTGTGGGCATTCCGATGCATACCTCATTCATTGCTATTATTGTTTTTAATTACGTACAGAATTTTTCCTATCTCAGTTACGTACAAAAGACAGGTTTGCATCTGTAGGAACAATTTCTACTGATATTTACAAGCACCTTCATGTACAGTTTGGTCAGTTCTGCAACAGGGCTTTCCTAGGAGAGCAGGCAAGAGAACCATGTAGGGAAATAATGCACTAAGTGCATACGGTCTCAGTTCTGATACCAAACTACACTAAAATTTTAATTCGAATTTTCTTCTATAACAGACGTAACTCAAATTCCATGGGTTTGGTTATGCTAGAAGTCTATCTTATTCCTCTTTAACAGGGTTTCTGCTGCAGAGGAACTATGTTTAGATCTGCCAATAAAGGCAAATCCAGAAGCCACCAATTCAATGTAACCTGCATCAGACCTGCTACAATGGATCTGCATATCCCCAGCAAGTCCTGGATGCATTGAGCTTACAGCTCAATACTGTATAATGCTCACTGTGAATCTTATGCACGGACAGCGTGTTTGTCTGACTTCATGTACAAAACAGATTTGCTTCTCACATGTATGGTGACCATTTGTCGGGAACTAATACCAGAAATTCAGGTGATGATTTAAAATACACGTTACTAGCAAAAGCAGTATTCTGTCAATTAATAGTGCCAGAGTTGGCATGTCTACATACTTGTGGTTGTTAGCTTGGTCCGTTAAATGCAGTAGTCACTGTGTTAAATGTAGTAGTAAAGACTATACTACATCCTCATACAATCCTTTGAAAAGAGGCTAAGTCCTTTGGCTTCCTGCTGAATTTAAGGCTACCCTCAGCAGGAAACAGCTTCCTTTGGGCTGACCTTCCTCATTTGGAGGTCATTTGGAGAGCTCCTGTCTAACCTCCTTACCCTGGCTGTTCTCCCACTGTGTGCTCCCACAACTGCTCCCTCAGCACTTGAACATGTAGCCTTTCAATGTCACAAAATGTTCATTATTTCACTGTTAGGGTAACATATTCCTTTTTCCTTCCTGCTAGTTATTCCACTTGGTGTTGCTGGTAATGGTGGCCCCACTGCTGTGATATACTACTTATCATATTAAAATGACTTTTGTCATTCATATTTTGTTTTCTGCATTGGTTATGTTTTAAGGAACCTTTGTCCCATGACTGCTGGGTAACTCAGTTACAGATGGGCATAGATAGGCTTCTTTTGTTTAAGAAAGTGGGACATGATAATGAAGCCTATCTGACTGTCTTTAAAAGGCTCAAATACATCCTACTCTAGAATAGGTTGGTTAGTGCCTACCAGTGGTAAGTAGACTGTGCACTTAGAGTAAGCAGTCTCATATGGTGTCAGTCCCATTGGCATCCTAATTACAGGACTGTAGCCTTGGCTTAGTAAAAACATTAGATAATAACTGTACTTGATGTGGCCTATCTGATGGGATCTAGACTGTGGCCATCAGGGATTTTTCCATCCATAGTCACTTAATTTTACTTTGAGTTTAAATCCACTCAACATCATGTTTCTTAAATATGAGTGGAAACAGCAATTTTGTTACTGGTAAGACAGAAACATGAATGGTAACTCAGTGTGTAATAACTGACATACCTAGACCTTCTGTCTGAAAAATTATTACATTTTAAAGTGAAATCAAAGGCAGCTTTTTCTGGGAGGAAGCATTTTGTTGAAGAACTGTGGAGATTGGTAGGAGACGAAGACTTCTTTTCCTATTGCTTTTAGGAATTTTAAAATGAAGGCATTTCTTAACAAAGAGCAGTTTGGAGGAGAGCAGTATTTCTGCCGCCTAGAAAAATCCTCTGCATTGGCCCCATCCAGCCTCTCTCCAGTAGTGCACTTGTCCCTCTGTCACGTCAGTTCTCATCCTCATTCATTTGTTGCCATTTTTCTTTCTGCTTACTTCACCTTACCCTATCCCACTTTAATTTTAAAACATACACAAATGTGGCTTTGTTTCTAAATCTTTGTCTCCATTCTTTTTTTCTTTTTAATAGATCTGTCACTTGTCTTAACTAATGTCTACCTCTCTATATTTCCTTACCAGCTATGACTGTCTGAGAAACACAATTTTTTTCATGTGTCCTCTATGAAGGACTGCAGATCTACTACCTCTCTTGGTTTATCTTCTGAATATAGGAAAAGGGATGAGTAATATTATTCAGCCTTGTAATACATGCATTCATCCAAGAAGGAGGAGAGGGAATACGGTCTTTGAAGTCCATCCCAGGAGCATAAGAGCTTGTAAGAATTCAGGTACACAGCATATTTATTAGCTATAACAGTCAAGTCACGCTCCTCCTTTTTTAAATGCAAGAAGGATAAACTTTTATTAGGAATTTGGACCATGTTTTCAGTATATCAAGAAGAGAGGAATTTTTTTCCCCATTATTCCAAGTATCCCACTGTCCTTATTGTGTTCTCAGTAATCATGGAACAGTTGGAGAACAATCCCATTAAAAAAAAAAAGTAAAAAACCCAAACCAAACAATTTCCTATTCCAACATGGGCTATAAATGCAATTTCCCTGTCTGGCTTCTTGATTGTAGTAACCTCCTCAGGCTAAATTGAAGGACTTCTTGCTGGGGAACTAGGACTGAAGAGAAAAGCCCCTTCCCTTACAGATACAGAACTCTTTCTTAGGCTGCATACAACAGAGAAAATCTTGCTATAAGGCCAGACGTTGGTGATTAGACTGTAGGAGGACAATTACTTGGCAAATGTTTTCCGTATAGCAAATTCAAGATTTACCAAAATCTATTGTATTGTTTGTCCTCCTTCACCTGCAGCTCTAGGATACCAGTCAATATATTAGAAAAAACAGCAGATGTGTGATTTGTACAGTTAATGAGTCTGCTCTTCTGTCTGCAGCTGATGGTGTTAAGATAAGGTCCATGGTGTCTTAGTGCGAAGTCAGTGAAAAGTTCTTGGACCTTTTAAAACAGCACCAAGCTATCTCATCAGATATACCAGGCAGAAATTTAACTGTTCCGTGCTGTTGAACACCCCCAACAAAAAATAATAGCCCCCACGTCAAAACCACAAACAAACAAAACCCCAAAAACCCAATCCTGTAAATGTTGATCCAGCATCAAGAAGGTTTAACAGAAAAAACTTATCCCAGGAGACAAATTGCCAAGATAGAGAGTATCAATTCATGCTTTTCCTAGCAAAATTAGCAAACTGTGCTGATTTGGTATTGGCATCACATACTGTTTCTCTGTGTTTATATTTCCCAGAATCAGGGGTGTATTGAATGGCCATGAAAAGACTGTGCTCTTGTTCACTGAGGCTTAAAAATTTAGGTAAAAAAGTGTTGGGTAACTCCAGGCTGGCTGCCTGTTCTCTCATATACAGGATGGCAAACCCTGGGACCTGCTGGTAAAACTTGGTGTGTTTGCAAAAGTACGGAGCAAGTTTGATTCCTTTTCCACAGTGACAATATCAGTCCAATGCAATGCATTTTTGTGTTTAAATTAAGCTCAAGTAATTAAACTGAACATATTCACCAAAAAAAGATAAAAATAATTATTTATGATGTGACAACAAGTCACTCAAATTATGTGCCCAGTAGACTTTACATACGGTGTTCAACTGCCACACTACAACACTGAGTTGACCAGATTGAAACTCATTATCTCATTTTAATTTTCACAATTCTGGCACTCAGCTGAATGTACCTTTTGATAGGCTTTCATGTTCTTAGCTGTCCACTCTCTCATATAGCTTTCTGTCGTTCTTTGTCACTTAGAAGTCTCAGACTGAAATGGCTTTCTGAGGTAAAATGTGCCCCTGCAAATAAAACACACTTTTAATTTTGCTTTTTTTTGGATTTCAGATTAATTGTCTGATCTTTTTCCTATAACCAGTGCTATCCTAAATACTGGATGCCAGTGGTCTTTGCACATATATATCCATCATACAACCTGCTCGAGAGAACAGTGTACCCTGTTAGACGTCCTCTTTACAGAAGTCCTCCTTCAATTCTGTCTATTGTCTACCACATCATTCAGTGAACTCCCATATTTTGCCATTTTCCAGCACTTTTAACTTCAGGACATACAGAATCAGTACTTTTATCGTTACCAGAAGACTCAACCTCACTATCACTTCCCTAAATATTTTGACTAGCTCATCACTTATGTCAAAATTTAATCCAGGACTGGTCTTCATAGAATTGCTGTAGGTGATTTCACAGCACTCCTTTCTTTCCTTGTCCCTTTCTAGTGCCTGCCTTTTCTCTGGCGATTCACACCTGTGTAATCCAGCTGTTATTCAGCTGAGCAGCACCTGGTATTCCATCCCACTTTTGACAGCTCTCCACTTA
The DNA here is from genome assembly GCF_011004875.1 of Balearica regulorum gibbericeps. Taxonomy (NCBI): domain Eukaryota; kingdom Metazoa; phylum Chordata; class Aves; order Gruiformes; family Gruidae; genus Balearica; species Balearica regulorum. Next base: position 45,005,821 of record NC_046188.1, on the reverse strand, counting down.
GACTCTTTCCCTTATTTCAAATTTTAATCTCAAACCAGAGTTTTATTCCTTTCTCTTTGGTGTTAATGAGCTTCACAAATGGATATCTTTATGTGGTTTGCTGATGTTTTTATATCACTGATTTCTGTAATTTAAATTCAATTATGTTTTATTTCTTTTAACTGTCTGAAGGCTTTTACAGTAACTGTCCCATTTAGAGCTCTATTGCAATGTATTATTGTTTGATAACGCTATGTGTCTTATTGTCAATTTGTAAAAACATGTTTTCTGTCTTTTTCTTTCTCTTTCATTTCTGCACAGCATAATGAATCTGCTTCAAGAGTATTTACATTATATTAGCACACTATCTCTTTAAACAGACAGCTTTCTCTTGGAAGAAATTTTCGTCTATTCTGACTACCCATTGTCACAGAGCTCTGAGATGTTAGACAAAAGGGAAGCACTACTGCAGTGGTCTATGGTTTTCATCTCCCACTGGAAGTCCCTTATCATATAACTGGCTGACTCGTCTACTCTATTCCTCTGTATCGCTCATTTTATTTGTCATACCTAGTGCTGGAAGCCACCATCTCCAAGTAATTACTGACTGCTCGCCCAGACTATTTTATCTTTTATTACTTATTGCTCCCTTCTGTGGCTGTGTTCATATCCTTTTTAAGAAAAGATTTTTTTTTTTTTTTAAAAAAAGCTTTCCACTATTTGCACATCATTATACTCATGTGATCGAAGACTGGATTTGAACCAGGTTTCCAGTAGCAAAGATCAAACGATTTTTTTCTGACAGCCAGCATGTATCTTCCTCCGATCTATTAATCTCAATAGGTACTTCAGGTTTCAGCTACTGGCAGTCCATGGCATCTCATGATGGGCTGAGTGATAGCTTTTCTAGTCTGTGAAGATGTAGCGTGATAAACTTTATCTTAGCATTTTAGCAAACTCTTTCTGGTGAAAATCAAAGAAGTGGAAAAAAAGGGATAGAGTGCATCAGATTTCCAGTTAATAGAGCCATCACACTTTAGCAGTTCTATAATTGTCAGCAAATTGAAGTACTGGTTGACTGTAGCCATAAACAACTCCAAACGTAGTAGCACCCTTCATCTCCCCCTCTAAGTCTTGCAAATTGTCTCAAAGACATACTCAGTAATTTTTCTCACATTTGGAAAATAAAAAAAAAAAGACATTGTCAACAGTCACTATTTATGTACATGCTTGAGGTATAGGGAATGTAGAGCATGCAGGGAATCAGGCAGACCTCCACCTTCAGAGTTACTGCGACTTGCTCTTTTGGTCACTACCTTGCACCTCAGGTGTAGTATTACTCTCCCATGTAATTATAGCTTAGTGCTGCAGTCTCCGTTGTGAATTAGTCAGCTTTGTTGAGGGCCAGGGACTTGAGGTAAGCATGAAATAGTAGAACTGTGCTATGGCCAAGGAAACAAGTCCTTCAACTAACAGGGCTAACACCATTTACCAGGTTTGTGCTACTCCATGCTCCAATATACCAAGTAGTACACCTACACAGGTACTGAGTAATTTCAGAGGTAACCAAAAACTGAGATACATCATGAAAAAGAATGCAGATACCCTTTAGTGCATGTTGGATGTTCAGCTTACAGTAGCAATGAGATGCTCTGACGCTGCTCTTTCCAGCTATGTCGTAGCTCTTCATGTGATATGACAATGTGATGGACATCTAAACTTACCCCTTGATATCCAGGAATATTAGTCTCAAACACCAGGTAACTGATTGTTTTGCAAAACTGCCCTCCATAAGAATGGCTCTTCAGCTAGAGGGGATGACCTGTTAGTACACAGATGAGGCAAAAGGTGATAATGATGAGTGGGTTAAACACACTTCTTAAGTATATATTCCACATTTTGTTCCCATTCTAAGGCAAGGTGCTTGGAAATTTATGAAAGGATATTTCAATAATTATCTAGAACACCCATTAATATGCCTGAAAAAGTATAAATGTCTTTCAGATGTACTCTCAAACAAAGCTTTAAGACTTGAAGAGTTACCCGTTAGATCAAGGACTAAGTCTCACATTCAAGTCAAAATTTCCATACACAGCCCCAGAGCTCAACAGTTACTGAAAAATACTTCTTGTATTTTCTTCTCTTCCTGAGGTCTAGCTGAACCTGTGCTTATTGACCTTCAAGGGACACAGCAATATCTTTCTTACTTAGGCCTTTGCCTGAGGGGTGATTCAATGACAGACTGAATTGTCATTCTGGGAATTTGGTTGGCATTGTGTCAGTTTTGCTTTACATCAATTTAGATAACTGTAGCTTATCATGTGTCTCTACAATGGGATCGGTATATGATATATATTAAATGAAAACTATATATGTAAATATATCCTGCTAATTCTGGCAGCAATATTATGTAAATGTCAACTGAAAAGCTCTTTCATGCCATTAAGGATGAGTGCGTGCATACTGCCATTTTTAACCCTCTACCTGAGAGTCATATATTTACATAGTCATATCATATAATGCATGTGCAATTGCTTTCCTTGTCTGCAAAAATACTTCTAAAATGAGTAGAGATAGCAGAATATGGATTTAACGCTTAGCACCTGGTAACCGAGAAATCTGTTAATTTTGTTATTTTTCTGATAACCATATTTGAAATATTGAGTATTGTGACAACATGCAATACTCATCAGGCAACTCCGGACTCAAAGACTGGGTTTGTCGTTAGAATGTTTTGTCAATTTCTGGAAGTAAGTTTGGGAAAAGTAAGTAATTGTAAATGTTAAATAATTCAAAAGCACCTTCTTTCAGACTCTTTACTGCATGCATGATTTGGGTAAAGATGTAAAATTTGGAAGAAGGGTAGCCTGTATAACAGGGTATATCTGCTGTGAAATTCATATTTAAAAGAGCCCAAATTTGGCCAAATTACTGAATATAAACTTCTAAGAGTTTTATAGCTATGATCTTCAGCATGCTTAATCCTTTTATAGCTCCTACTGGTGTCCAAACCACATGTTTATTGCTGAACAGAAGGAATGTGTATGACTCATTCCCTGACATCTCTTGCAGGACTGGAGTGTGCATGTAGAGCCTTACAGTCACCTTCTGCTTAGATTGAAGCACAGTGAAGAAAATAAGGAAGAAACCTGCTCTTTTTTTTTTTTCTTCCCCCCAGGGAAAAGAACTTGTAAAATTAAAGGAAGGATAGTGAAGATTGGAAGCTGACCATGAGCTTAAAGAATTTTTGGTGGTTTGTTGGTTTTGTTGGGTTTTCTAATTAAAAAAAAAAAAAAAAAAGCAGCAAGGACAGTCCTGTAAAATATCTGTGAAGACCCTGACATGAAGGAATTTGCAGGCCTGCAAAGAGGATAGGAAGCTGCTGCTATTACTTATTCCACAAGCTCAAGTGCTTGAGGTCTGTGTGGTGGCTCTGACAAGTCCAACCCCAGAGATGTCCGCTGATGTTACAGGTAGCGTTTTCTATTTTTCAACTTACTTAAAAAATGCAAGATACTAAAGATATTCCAGACTTTTAAAAATTTTTGTGGTTTACAATTAAAACTTAATTTTCCCCTTACGAAGTGTATACTGTATTACTGCTTTGACTTTGTTACCTATCTTCCTTGCCATAAGATCTCCATATCTGTTAGTCTACTGTATGGATTGTGCTCACTTAGAGAACAAATACTCAATATTTGTTTTTTATTCTCTTATTCAGTGCATGCTACAGGCCTTATATCCTAAATGCTATTCAACCCCCTGCTGTGAGGGCAGTCGTAGATTTTTTCCCCTCCCTTTGTAATCATTACAAACATATCTAAATGCGTCATAAATGGTAACGCATTTAGTATCATAATGTGAAGAGTTTCCCTTATTACTTCCAATCGACTGATGGAGAGCCTATTCACAGAGATTAAGGTTAAGAGTGCCACGTACTTGTAGGTGTCCACTATGATGCGTCTGTGATCTAGTTTTTAAGAGTTCTCTGCATTGTATAGCCTATTATGTATTCAAAGCACAATTCAATTCCAACTGGAAATGCTCAGCTATTGCACTGAGCAGACCTGGAATTGCAAGGCAGACACTCCAAAAATGCGGGAAAGAACATGTAGTAAGTGTTCAGCTGTGAAAGGCTCAGTTTGAGTGACTTGCCTGATTGATAGTGCCCAAGCATTCTGTATCAGAGACGGGGAAAGATCCTGGGTTTCTAGGAAAGTATTCAGTTGATCTAAACTTGAAACTGCTCTTTCTCCTGCAATCTCATCTTTTTTATTGAACTTTTTATAACCTATGTTTCCCCCTTCCTATGTTCCTCTTCTCCATTAAGCATTCCTGCTTTTCAGCAAGGGGCCTTCATTTCAGGACCTATCACATGTAGCAAAATGTGACTTTCACTGTGTTTGAGACTCTGAGTAAATAAAGTGAACTATTAATAAGATTTGTTAATGTCAGTGGTAGTGTAGGAGACTGAAATTTTTAAGATAAAACAGAAGTATGGTACTAATAGTCTTGGAAAAGCTGCAAGAAATTATAAATATAACAAAATGGAAAACATTGCTCATAATCTCAGTTTTCAAATTCTGAAGTAAAAGGAAACACCGTTAGGTGAGAGAGACACCTAAAATAAGAGTTGTCAATTACGTCAATGGCTTGTCAGTTCAACTCTCATTAACATTGGGGAAATGCCATAAGGGAGTTTTATTTTTATGCTTCCAGGGAACAGCAAGAGTAAAAATCTGTAAATGTTTCATGGTACATCCTCAGATAAATGCATATTAGCTCTCCTCCCATATAACGTTAATATTTGGAAACTATGAGAAAGAAAATGACAGCTTAAGGAGGCTGGGGAAGTTATGTGATGGGCTAGTACCCATTTTTTTGTTCCCTGTCTTCCTCCCCTCCTCCTCCTGTTCTTCCTCCTTCTCCTCCTCCCTCCCTTGTGATGGCTTTAAAATACTCTTCAATTCTGATATACAAAGAGTATAAAGAACCTGTGTCATTGTGTTGGTTTTGCATGGCAAGGTTTTGGTAGCGGGGGGGCTACAGGGGTGGCTTCTGTAAGAAGCTGCTAGAAGCTTCCCCTGTGTCTGATAGAGCCAATGCCAGCTGGCTACAAGGCAGACCCGCCGCTGGCCAAGGCCAAGCCAATCAGCGCCTCTGTGATAACATATTTAAGAAAGACAAAAACAGTTAGGGAGAGCTTTTGCAGCCAGAGAGAGGAGTGAGAAGATGTAAGAAACTCTGCAGACACCAAGGTCAGTGCAGAAGGAGGGGCAGGAGGTGCTCCAGGCACCGGAGCAAGATTCCCCTGCAGCCCGTGGTGAAGACCATGGTGAAGCAGGCTGTCCCCCTGCAGCCCATGGAGGGAGGATGAGGGGGTGTAGAGATTCCACCTGCAGCCCGTGGAGGACCCCACACCGGAGCAGGTGGAGACACCTGAAGGAGGCTGTGACCCCGTGGGAAGCCCGCGCTGGAGCAAGCTCCTGGCAGGACCTGTGGATCCGTGGAGAGAGGAGCCCACGCCAGAGCAGGTTTGCTGGCAGGACTTGTGACCCTGTGGGGGACCCTACGCTGGAGCAGTCTGCTCCTGAAGGTCTGCACCCCTTGGGAGAGACCCACGCTGGAGCAGTTCGTGAAGGACTGTCTCCTGTGAGAGGGACTCCATGCTGGAGCAGGGGAACGATGAGAGGAGTCCTCCCCCTGAGGATGAAGAAGCGGCAGAAACACCGCGTGATGAACTGACCGTAACCCCCACTCCCCGTCCCCCTGTGCCACTGAGGGGGGCGGAGGTTGAAGCCGGGAGTGAAGTTGAGCCCGGGAAGATGGGAGGGGTGGGGGGAGGTGTTTTTAAGATTTGGTTTTATTTCTCATTCCTCTACTCTGGTTTGCTTAGTAATAAATAAGATGAATTCCCTCTCTAAGTTCGGTCTGTTTTGCTCGTGATGATAATTAGAGAATGATCTCTCCCTGTCCTTATCTCGACCCGTAAGTTTTTTTTTTTTTTCACTGTACCTTTTCTCCCCTGTCTAATGAAAGAGGGGATTGATAGAGCAGCTCTGGTGGGCACCTGGCCCTCAGCCAGGGTCAACCCACCACAGTCATGGTCAAAATCTTCTTTCATGAGCAAAGAGGAGACCCATGTGGGCCCTGACATATTTTATATGAATAAAAATGTGTGTGTTTACACAATAATTGCTGTGTGTATATATTGCACTATAAATTATTGACGTATATGTAAAACTACAAAGTTATTGAGGGGAATCTTGACCATCTAACCAAAGAATCATTGTTAGTTCATTATTACAGAAAAAAACCTAGGTGGAATAATACAGTTAAAATTGTTACATGCACACTTATTTTCTACCCCATTTTCCTGCTGTTATGCTCACCCTTCCTCTGCTCCTTTGAGTCCTAACATCAGTGCTTTCATTCTGAGGTGTAATGGATAATGCTGTGGTGAGTCACCAATATGTGGAGTCCTTTACTGGGAGATAGATGATGCCCATGTTTGTTTTCTTCTTCCTCTGCCCAGGATCTGGTAGGGGTCATTTTTGTTTGTTAACACACTTTTACACTTTCACTTAACTCTTCATTGTTCTGCAGCTCCACAATGGATCTGAATTTACTATATATGCTACACTTTATGTCGGTTAGATATATTTCTTCTCCTTGTTAGCCCTAACACCAGTTTTGTCCATCTTCAGGTCTGCATTTCTTTAACTTCTGTAAGAATTGGTGGGTTGTTTATGGCTGTGTAGTCTCCAGCGCCAAATCTGTTGCTGTTGCAGCTAAATGAAGTGAAGCAAAGCTGCGGGCAGATCTGAAAGAGTTCAGGCAAAGCAAGTCTAACAAGCCGTCGTCCTGTAAACTTACAATGCCTGTCATCTTCCAAAGACTGTTATCAGCAAAGGCGATTTTGTAATGCAGGACTACAAAGTAACATTAGATTGCTGAGATTGATATTACTGGACAATCCTGGTAAGGTAATCAACCCTGACCAAAGGGATAGCTAGTATATCCATTACTAATACTGCCTTCAAGGGCTGAGATTAACCAGTAGCACTTCATTTTTACACCTAAACCATTCTGTGATACAGGTTTCCGTATCTTTAGTTTATAATGTTCTCAACGAAGTAAAAAGGATTACACTACATTTTAGAGTAGGAATTACCATTATGAATCAGACCTGTCATCCATCTGCCTTGGCTAACAGCCAGTACCAGCTGCTTCAGGGAGAAGCACAAGAAACCCCAAGGTGGGCAATTGTGGAATAACTTGCCCACATAGAAGGCTTCTTCCTAATTCTCAGCAGTTAACGATTTGCTTGGTTTCTAATGCATGAAGGCTTATATATAAAGGTTTTTTTTCTTACTACCTGACATGTGAATGTCTTAATTTTTCATATAAATGTGAAGTCCTACTTAGAGTCCTAAGGTTTTGGCATCAGTGATTTCCTGTGGCAGTGAGTTCTATAGCTTAACTGTGCAGTGTGATAAATCTAAAATGTTTTATTAAGTTCATTTTATTTGGCACTTGCTGCATTTCAATTTCACTGAATGTACCATTGCTCTTCTTTAATTAGCAGAGTAACTTTTCTTATTCCTCAGTCACCCACAGATATTTTTGAAAAATATGTAGGGAAGCTTAGGCTCTGTATTTAAGCATCAAACTGAAAAGCATTTTTTCCCCAGTGGGAAATCTGGTTTCTCAGTACTTTTGAAATACCTTCTAGTTATTTAGGTGTATGAAGATTAGGCAGTCTGACTTTTTAAAAATCTTGATGAAGATATATGGATTTCCATTTACTCAGTTGAATTTTCATTGCCTTTCGGTATTCTTCTGTCTGGTATATCAGTCCCTGATTGGCCAGTCTAGTAGAAACAATGCTTTTCTCTAGAGCCAATTCTCCAAATAAGCTGGGAATTTGGGAGCTCCTTATCTCTATCTACTAGAGTGTTCATGTGGATGCTGTTGCACTGTAGATTATTTTCTTCTCCTTTCCTATCATATGGAAACATAACGAACTAGCAGCAGCCAGCTCCTCTGTGCAGGCTTGTTGCTGAAATTAAAAGACTAAACATTCCAAGTCAAATCTTTCAGAGTTTCCCCTTTTCCCACGAGATTTATTTCCTGTCATTTACATTTTTGAAACAAAACTGATCTCTAAGCTGTTTGTCTGCTACTGAAACCCATTTCAACGACAGACAGTGATTTCATGTCAGTGGTATAGAACGCATGTGCTATGACAGTCTCTGTCTTAAGTCACTTGCTTGGATTTACAGTGTTTGCTGATGGGTGTGGAAAACTGAGGCAAGGATTGCCTGTGACTTGTTAAAATTCAGTTAAAGAAGCAGGGACAATACTGAGTGTGGCAGTTCTCCATTGAATTCAGGCCCGTATTTTCTGCTTTTTCTGCTCTCTGTAGTATGAAATAATGTTCCTACTGTGTTTTGGATCATCACTTTGTTTAAGGATTTATTTTAAAAGTTGGGTTTTCATGTGCTTTTTGAATAATATAGACATGTTTTTATTCTAGTCCATTTCTTGAGTAGCTGGTTTAGAACAGTTTCCTTTACCTTAAACAATGCATTCTTTGTTAATTTATGCAATTTGGACAGTGTTAAATGCTATTGAGAGGACAGGGGAGAAGACCCTTCTTGCTAGAGTGTTTACGTTCTCTTTAATGTCTTTAGAAAGTAATTTTATCCAGTCTTGTTTTAAGTGTATCCATGGACAGAATTTCCCCTGAGAAGTTTTGATGCAGCATTACGTAGGTCACTTCAAAGCTGTATTCTTGAAATTTCAATTGAATTTCCTTTTCTGTTTAAAAAATTATCTTTAAAAATTGCACTAAATAATCGCGTTCAGACTGGAGAGGAGAAGGCTGTCACTACAAGCCTTGCTAAAAAGTCTGTGTCTTTCTTATGACCCCCTTTATGTATTGAAAGGACAAGAGGCAACAGTTTTAAATTGAAAGAGGGTAGATTTAGACTGACATAAGGAAGAAAATTTTTATAAAGATGGTGGTGAGGCACTGGAACAGGTTGCCCAGAGAAGTTGTGGATGCTCCCTCCTTGGAATTGTCCAAGACCAGGTTGGATGGGGCTTTGGGCAACTTGGTCTAGTGGAGGGTGTCCCTGCAGGGGAGTTGGACTAGATGATCTTTAAAGGTACCTTTCAACCCAAACCAGTTCTACGATTCTATGTTTTCACTTAATGTCAGTATTGTCACATTTTGCCTTGTTGCAAAGAAGCTATTAGTTATTTTGGATAAACTAAAGTAAATAAATTAGTGAACCTGAACTGTCAGTCTAAAGCTGGAGAATGGGAAGGAATGAGGACTTCACTTCTCTTAAGCTTATTAATTTCAGTTAAAATGCATAAACAATTAGGCCTTTTGGCTGCAGAAACCTGTGCATGGGGCCATATGTGGCTTGGTACTAAGACTTTTTTCCCCAGAACACTTGCCTCAGGTTGGCCTCGATGAAAGCGGAAGGCTGAGAAGAAAGAAAAGGTAGGGAGAAGGTAATGGGAAAAGCACAAAGGGATTCTCAAATATTTGTTTAATTTTGCCTGAATTGAGTCTTACCACTAGAGTGTAGGATATTTTCTACAGTGGACAAGATCTTTTCTGTTAGAACAGCAGTTTCTGCCCCCAAAGTCTGCATCCTCTGTTCTTGAAGGGTTTTAAATATCACTGACCCTGCTTGAGCAGATGGCCAGATGGCCAGATGGCCTCCTGAGATTTCTTCCAGCCTGAATTATTCCCTGACATGGGACAATATTCAGCAACTATTGGTCATTCAGAAATAAAAGATATGACATGAAGTTGAAGGAGCAAAAAAATCTCTTTCCATTCTCAGCAAATCCCAAATTACTTTCTATCCTAGGACGGAGTATTTCCCACAAATCACTAGCAACTAGTAACCTGACAACAATTTGTGACATTACAAAATTACACAGTGTCATGTAAAGATGGAGAGAAAGAAAAGTGGAGGGCGGCTGCTGCTGCGGATGTGCTGACCAGCAGGAGAAAAATGGATCATGTATGACTTCTCTGTTCTTTGTAGTATACAGCCTTTTCCCCACTGAATGGATTTTGAAATCTAAAAGCTAGTTGCAAGCTGTTTAATTTTCTGAACATAATGGGTGTTACAGAGATAAATGGATTCAAATACTTGAGCAAACCTTAAAAGAAAGCAGACCAGAAAAGAGAGCATTAGATGAAAAGACACCTCTGTTTAAAAAGATGAGCAACTCTGTTTAAACATCATCTTAAAAAAAAAAAAAAAAAGACTTTTGAAACCTATCCCTTGTGCGAAGGACTCCGTAATTAAAACCCTGAATTTTGCATTTCACGTTTGGAAGATTCTGATAACAAAGAAGCAGTAAAGGTGTTGTTAATAAATTTTTTTTCTCTTTGGCTGAATGTAGTTTTGTGTCACATGGTACGCCCAAATCCTTTTCATGAATTCTTGATATCACCAAACTGTCGATGGTTAAAAAAGCTGAGGAAGACATATTGTTTTAATGGTAACCTTGAGTCGACTGTAAGAGTGAAAGTACTTGAGAGGATTATATACATGAGACATCAAGCCTCATTTTGTAGGCTCAGGGCATTCTGAGCATTGGGTTATCTGCTAGGAATTAACTCCCGTATTGCTGTTGACTTGCAGTTTTGTTATAGCTAAGATTGTGGAAAATATCCACTCTGCTCAGTGCCTTACTGTAAGTGTACTGGTGTTGAGCTAAGGGATACTAATGGATCAGAGCGTTTTGAGCGCTTCACTACTTGGCAATACATCTGGTAACAATTCAAATTTTCACCTGCCTCTATCAGTCAGCCCAGGTTTGCCGCAGTCGGACAGATTTCCTGTCAGATCCATCATTCAGATGTTGAATCATCACCACATAAATCACCTAGGTAAATCAGATCAAGCCAGAATCAAATTCATTGTGCCCATTAAAGACAGATATCATCTCATAAAATACATAACATGTCAAAGCTGACATAATGTTCAATGAGAAAAGAGTATAGCCCATCCATTTACTAAATGGAATAAATCAAAAGAGGGAAAAGAGAATTAAATAGGCATCTCTGCTCTTTAATGGAGCAAAGGTGACTTGAATGTTAGACCGTAGGTATAGAAGAGCTCCACTGCCCTGCCCTGGTGATCCTTGGTTCCCATACAAACCTCTTCTGACAGCTGACAGCATCATCAAGTTACAGCAGTCGAGCATTCCTCAGTCATGGCTCTTGACTTACGAGTTCAGCTCCAGCTACTGAGCATTTCACAGGCACAGTCTAACTACCTAACTTACTACTGGCAGGATTGAGTACATGACATTATAGGCACTTGCAGCATGATGTGTGCACCTACACTTAAACATGCCGTCGTCACCTCATTTTGGAGGCACTTAAGCTTTCCATTACTAAAATCACTCCAAACGAAATTTGTCTCATTTGAAAGACTGTAGCAAATCTTTTTGTCCAGAATGGCAGGCAATAGCAGGCAGGCAGAATTCAATGGCAGGCAATAGCAAGGGTTTTGGTTTTTTGCTCGTGTATGTATAGTTTGAAATAAATGAACTTCTGGAAACAGGCTGGATACTGACCTCTCTTCTAAAGTTGTTGTCTTAGCAATTAGACTATAATCATGATCTTTCTTCTAGCGCACACGCGCTCTCTCTCTCTCTCTGGGCCCTAGCTCGCATTTCTTCAAGGTAATGCAGTTGTAACTGAAGGGATAGAAGAAACATCTGAAAAGTTTACTTCTCAGCTTTGGCAGCTTCCTGCTTTGTCTCCTTATTGCAAGACATCTCATATTTCCTAAATGTGGTCCAGGAAGTGAAGGCTCTAACATAGGGTTAGACTCCAGTCTTGGAGTCCGGGCACATCAACGTGGTGCACAGTAGCACTCAACCATTAGAAGCCCAAGACCTTGATTTTATTTTACTGCAAATAATTCTTAGCAATTTCTGGATGTGATAATACTTCACATTGCCATGTTTGCTAAACTGATGTATTATCCCTACTTGATTTGTTTACCCACATCTAGCCCTTTCTCTCCACTTTACTGAGAGTCACTCTTTTACTGTGTCTTGCATTTACTGATCTTTCTTCAACATGCCTTTCTTCAGCATGTCTTTCTCCAGCATGTCTTTCTCAGTTGCCATTTCTTCTTTGCTTTTCCAGACATTTCCCCTTCTTCATTACTTTACTTTCCCTTTCTTTTTACCATTGGTATTTCTGCTTCTCTACAACTGATTGGTGTCTGGTCCTAGGAGATAATGAGCACCTCAAAGTCTTAGTGTTGTGACTGCCCTTTGAAAAAGCTTTCCAGGATATGGTACTTATTTGGTATATAAAATCAACTCAGATTAACAAGGTTCAGATTTTAACTGGCGCCTTTGACTAGCAAAAGAGTGTGAGTAAATACTAATGAACAGCTTCAACTCTTCAGCTAAGCGGAGATTTTCTGATATATAGCTGAGGATCTGGCACATAAGTTTATGTAGATTTCTTTTTACAATATATTTCAAAACATGTAGCAAGAGTTGACGGAATTATTTGATACTTTACATTTATTCATGTGTTACTTTTTCTCCCAGTCATGGCTGCTCATTAAACGTTCCTGATTTCACTAGAATTTTTTAGTTTTCAAATATGTGTGTCCAGAAATCTTCACAGTCTCTGCTTTTGACAGATGTCTTCAGGGTACTTGTTTTGGCTGCTAATGATGTACAACAGATCACTTAAGTCACCTGGAGTGTTGTTTCTTTACTTTTTAAAGAAGGCCTTATTAGAAAGCTGAAACTCTATAAGCAGGAAAAGGGATACGACTCAAATAAGTGACAGATATAATGAATGTCCATGTTTCTGAATGGGCAAACCCTTTGCCCTTCTGCAAACAGATAGTCACCAAAGAATCATTTGAATAATAAACTTTTGCCATCATATTTTGGAGCATAAGGGAACTGTAGCTGTGGTTATAGGTAGAACCACACACAGCATGGTTTTGTTCCCCACTTTGATTCAGAGCAGAGGTATTCTGGAGTCCAGTACATACGAATTAGCATGGCTCATGCTGTGGCAACAAGTAATGAGATGGTTGTCAGGGTGTAAGAAGCAACTGCTGCAAAGGCTATAGATGGAGTGTTGGAAACTCGGGTTTCTGCAGGGAAACACTTGAGAAAATGACATGCTGGAAGTTATCCAGAAAGGACAGTGGAGAAGAAAATGGCAGAAGGATTTTGGAGGGGATAAGTTTCATTTGTTAAAAGTTAGTTATTGTGGTTACTGAACCACTAGTGTTGCATTCTGCATTAAAGGTGTGGCGGTTTAACCCCAGGCAGCAACTGAGCACCACACAGCCGCTCACTCACCCATTCCTCCTCCCCGCAGAGGGATGGGGAGAAGAATGAAAAAACCCCAACGACTTTGTGGGTTGAAATAAAGACAGTTTATGAGGAGAACAAATGCAATTGCTCACCACATGCAGAAGGGAAAAAACCCACTTCAGTGCCCAGTCTCTTTCTAAGCAGTGAATCTGCCTCCCAGCTAGATTCCCCAGTCATATACGGAGCATGACGTTCTATGGTAGGGAATGTCCCTTTGGCCAGTCTGGGTCAGCTGTCCTGGCTGTGCTCTCCCACCTTCTTGTGCATATGGCAGGGCGTGAGAAGCTGAGAAGCCCTTGACTTAGTGTAGACACTACAACTACCTAGCAACAACTAAAAATATCAGTGTGTTATCAACATTATTCTCATACTAAATCCAAACCACAGCAGTATACCAGCTACTAGAAAGAAAATTGACTCTATCATCTCAGCCAAAACCAGGACAAAAGGATAAAAGGATATTGGATCTTTGCCAGCATGTTCTGCATGGGTGCTACTTGAGAGGAAGCTGAAGTAGGTGCCATGCCTGATTACACAATAGTGGAATGATAATGTATTTTGATTAACACTATGTCCAGGTAGAGTTCATGTATCCTGAGTGGGAAGACAATGGTGAATAATTCTTTTCTGTTGAATGGTATTTTTGGTTTAGGAACCCAAACACTCCTGTAAAGACTCCAATCTGATTTCTGGGAGCCAGTGCTGCCTATACCATACAAGTCTGCAAGATTTTGTGGAGGAAGACACAGCTGGTAAAGAGTTAGGAGGCACAAAATGCTATCCTTCTGCTGTCCCAGTAAGGTCAACATAAGTGGATGTCAAATAGCTCAGATGATTACTTATCCTGGGGAGCCATTATAGGCAGTAGCCAGGATTAGACTTTCGGCTGAGACTGTTCTTCTGAGAATCGGAAAATGAGGGATTATTTAGGTGAAAAGATAATGGCTGAAAAAGCATTACGAAACCTTCGAGTGGGAGGAAAAAGGCCAGGGCTAGAGATACAGAATGGAATAGATTAAAGGAGAATTGTTAAGGTAAAAATGACATCGTAAAAAATACGTACCAATGTTACTAAAAACATATGGGACTATTAAAATGGAACACCTCTCAGAAATCTAATTTATCCTTTCACTCTCTAGTTTTCAGATAACAGTGTTCTCCTCCATTTCATTTTGAGAAAAGGAGAATGTGTAAATAGGTTTTTAATAACTGCTTAAATTTAAACTTTCTAATTTAAAAGAAAAAAAAATTCCTTTATGATGCTTTAAAGCATTTAATGATTGAACTTCAAGTAAGGATTGGAACCTATAGTGAGCATGCCTCCGAATATGAGTCTTACTATAAACTAGGTATACAAGCTGATTTGAACATCCAACATTTCCAGGTATTTGGCACTGTGAATGGAAAATCAGCCTATTAGATGATTTAAGAAGGGAATTTAAAAAGTTATTTCTGTAATATTAATACAAAACAAAAGAAAAAAAAGAACAAAAAATCCAAGTAAAACAAGCTTCCTTACAAACAGAGTATGAGTAAAATGATTATTTACTGTACCTAGCATTGATAAAAGAGTAAAGCCAACATATCTTAAGCAGTGAATAAAATATCCCCCTTATCAAAATGCATGGCAGTGATCTGTTTCTCCTGCTATTGTGACTGTCCAAAAGACAAATTCCCTTACTGCATCATTTTTTCTTTCCCTATAGGTTACATCACACTCCCAAATTCACTATTCAGTATTATAGTTTCCAGGTTTTGAGGTGGCCAGGGCAGACCTGTCTCCAGTTCTCTGGGAATTACAGTTCTGAGTCTCCTCCGCCTAACATTTCTGAAGTGACCTTGATCTTATTTAGTAGCAGAGTAGGAAAGACCTTACATTGGTACAATATCCAGTCACTTTGCGTCGCACTTGGGAAAGGGCATCTACTGTTCCTTCATTCTCATCTGCTTTGCACTAGTGGCTAAGGAGATCAGAACTATCTCAGATTGATTGTTTCTCATTTTGGGTGAATACTTTACAAGGTCATCCTGATCATGCAGGAAGGGGTAAAGAATGAAGAAAAAAATACATGATCTTGTTGAACGCTGAAGAAGCTGCACGTTTCCTTTTATTTTTCATGCAGAGTGCTTCTGTATGTCAAAGAATTCATACAGATAGCTGTGAATGTTCATTCTTGCAGAATCAGTTGTTCATGAATATTTCCATATGGCCACATTGCACAATTACTGTTTACTTGTATTTATGCTCACTACTGAGAATCAGCACCAAATTACAGTGACATCGAGGAGTGAATTGCACAAGAGGCCAAAATTTAGGAAATAAAAACCATTCATTGTTCTGCGTAACACTTATTGGGTATATCAGCATGAACATTCATGGAAAAAAAATCACTTTAGCCTTGGATATGGTTTGTGGAGGACAATGCAACAGATTCCACAACAAAATAGGATTTTGTGAGCCATGAGGAATCTTTATAAGCCATAAAGGAGACAGCAAAGAGGCAATTTCATTGAAGTATGTAGACTTAATGGTATCTGTAATGTCAGTGTGAATTATTAGAGCAATTCTGGCCCTGATGGCAATGTGGAAGTTAGAAGGGGGAGCATGAAAATAGGAATGTTATATGAATTAAAAAATAAAGAGTTGGAAAGCTTATCACTCACAGTGTAACAGATGAAATGCTACTCTGTGGAAATGCTACTCCAGTACAAAAACATCTGTTAGAGTCCTTCAAAAAACATAATTAGACAATTAAAAGCAGGAAAGAAATGGTGCTTTGGGATCAGACAAGCTGCTGTCAGAACAGGGATTTGATTCCTTCAAAGGCAGTGGGGGATTTAGCAATCTAAGATAAATCCTGTCAAATTTCCCTCCTCTGGGAGTCCTGGAAGCAAGAACAGTATTTGGGTTCTTTACTGGAAGGTCAGTATATTAAGGTCAATACCTCTGGTCAATACTAGTTTTTAATTTTTATCTTTATAATTACATTTAGAAATGAAGCAAAAGACACAAAGTGAAGTGACCTGCTCAGGATCCCATAGAAATCAACGGCAATATTGGGGATAGATATCATTTTAGGGAATGAGCAGTTGTCTACTTTAACTTTGGATATGGGTTTGAATACAAAATTATAATGATAAATGCTTGGACTGTGGAATTAAAAAATAGTCTTCCAGCACTTATTCTTGGTTTTACCTCGTATGAAAAAAGACATGACATAGGAGGGTAGAGGAAAGTATTCTGGCAATCTGTGTAACTAGCATTGTCAGGATATTTACACTGCAGATTCTTCCTTCTTGGAAGAAATTTCACAATGACAGTGAGCAGCTAGGACTTTTTTTTCATCTCCTGCAGAAGAATAAGCTTTGAGAAATTGTTGTACTGTCACTATATGAGCCTTGGTTCTAGATCACAGACAACACCCAATTTACTTAGAGCTGCATAGTCAATTTGTCCCGTCTTTATTGTGCATGAACAACATGCTAGGAAACATTCATTACATGATACAAATATGCTATAAAAATGCACCAAGCAGCATGACATTATTTTACTTCCTATCTTACTAGAGGCTCCAGCCTTGTGATCAAGCTCCTTTTAAGGAAGGAGACATTTGATCATGTCTAGATTTTACACCTTTAACATTAAACCTATGTTTTGTTTAATCAAGAAAAAGGGAAGGCCCACAAAGTGATTCCTCAATCTTTAAATAAAGTATTAGAATAAGCAGAGAATTGCCAGGTTGGTCAAAGTGATGAGAAGACAACCACATCTTGTGGTCTGGTTTGAAAGCAACAGTTGGCAGAAACATTCCACTTGGGATTGGAGAGCTGGGACAGCAAAGGGTTGTGTGCTCTTTTGAAGTTTAGGTGGCAGGGCAGAAAAAACACTGAAAAATTTCTAGGTAGGTTATTGGTTTTGTTCTTTCTTTTTCCCCTCATGAGTCAGTAAGACGCTTCTGCTGCATCTCCTGTCTGGTTTTGCCTACGGATGCCCAAAGTCTGACCCAACATAATGACAGATGTCAAAGAATCTAAGACTTTCTTGTGTGAGCAGGCATTTCAGGAGCAGCTTCCTAAAACAAATATGTATTTTTAAAATGAAAAGAATTGCACATTTGAAATTGTCAAGGTGAACTTTGATCTTATAACAAGATGAGTTTAGCTTGCAGAAGAGCTTAATTGCTTAATTTTAACTGACTCAGGAAGAAATCCATTGTAGTATTAGTGGTTTAAGGTTTACACTAAACCAGCAAGTAATTACGGTCCTGTCTAGCAGAAGACAGTAGTATGCCTATATTTTGGGCACTTAAGTATGTGGAAGTGAGTGGGAATATGGAGTTAGAAGCCAAGAACAAAGCCATGTGTGGTAGGAGAATGGTGTAACAAGAAGCGTGGGCTTCGAGCAATGTATGTATGCAGGGGAAGATGTATGATGGAGAGGTGTTTCTTTCCACACATGTATAACCTTGCACAGCTGGGACCTGGTATTGCTGCTAAATAAATTATTTTAGGAGATGTCTGATAAAATTCATAACAGGACAATAGAGCAGAAATTAAGAGAAGCGGAGGACTATACAAACTATGCGAACACACTATTAATTATGGGAAATTTTCAACATAATTTCTGAGGTGAAAAAGGCTCCACACCTAATGCACATCTTTTCACAAAAATATTAGTTAGCTTGAAAGAGTTGTTGATTTTGGTTTTTGTTGCTTTCTCCTCGTAACCCAAGGGAAATAAATAAACTCCCCATATTTTTCTAGAAAAACTTCTTAGTTTCCTTTTTCAATTTGATTGTTGGCTTTTGAAAAGAATGGTTTTGAAAATGAACATTTCTTATTTTTTAATAGAAAAAATGCCAGCTAGTTAAAAATAAATTTCCCTGAAGGAAAAAAACCAAAACAACCCAAACCATTTTTCAAAGATCTTTGATAATTTCTCAGACTATACTTTTGGAGAACATAGAAAATAATATAAGTCTAGAAAATAATAATCTAAGTTGTCTAAAGTGAATGAGGATTGACTTGTCTGAATTTTGGGGAGATTGTTTTTACTGTGTTCCACATCACCTTCTGAAAATGAAGCTTCATTATGTTATCAGCTTGGACACCAAAAATGTATAGAATTTGCTAACCAACTGCCAGCGTAACATTTTTAAGGAAAACGTTGATTTTCTGTTGCACTTCAGCTTTTTCAATGCCATTTGATAGCTGATGGACAGAACATGCTCTGAAATGTATGTACTGCTTGGTAGATCGTATATATGCCTGTTGAATGTAATTTTTAGAGTCAGAGAACATAACACTTTAACAGTGATAGCAATGACTTAATTTTTAACCTCCAAGTAGAGACATAAAACTTCATAGTTAGGATTTTTTAGTGGCTGTTTCATATACTTAATACTATAATTTGTAGTAGTGTTGCAGGAAGTTCAGCAGGTATGTGTTTATGCCATATTGCTGTGTTTGATTTTTATTTTTTAAAACTGTCTATATTGCACACTGCACTGTAGTACTGAGATATCCAATTCTGTCTTTAATGAGCAAGCCTAGATATTGGAAACAAACTGTGCAGCACATCAGAACTCAGTATATTAACGCATGCATAACTTTGTCTCATGTGGTTAGACTGTAGACAAGTGCAAATGCAGCAAGAAGAATTACAATGGAAAGTAATAGATCACAGAAGGCAAAAGCTCTGTGGAATGAACAATACAGCTCTAAAGTCTGTAAGTGTTGGTGGATGTGAAGGTAAGTGGTATTAATAGAAACAGTACTTACCAAGATGGTCATGGCAGTGTTGCTGTTAATGGTTTGCAGGAATAATAATTAGTTTTGATTACAGTTACAACAGCAATACCGTTTGTGTATGCAGTAGAATAGATTGCACAAGGATGCTGTTTGAGAATGGATATCAGCTGAGAAACAAGGAAGCTTTGAAGGAGATTTCAAATTCAAGATGTGCTGGTTGCACCGGTACTAGATTGGGAGAGCTGGACTGATGACTACACTGGCGTGGTGATGGCAGTAACAATTTCGTGGAGGCTGTTAGCAGTGACGATTGCAGCAATGCTGGCTGTGGCACTAGTGTGCGCAGGTACCGTGCATAGAGGTGCCATGACTATTTTTCCATAGACTTTTGCTGCACTGTCCTCCACTTGCCCCCTGCATCACTAGAAGAGATTATACATTTCTCATTAATCACCTCTGATGTGCACTTGGCTTCTTATCTGTGAGAATAGGTTTCTTAGAGGATGCACCAATTCCTGCTTGCAGGAGATTTCAAAGTATATTCACCAAATATCTTTCAGATAAGAGAGAAATTTGACAGCCTAAAACTGTAACCATTTTTCTTTGCCACTTGAGGCCTGTAATCTCTATAGTAGGGAAATATTTAAAACATTTTAATGATCAGTGTGATCCTCCTTTTATCAGTTTCTGAGTTTCTCATCACCATACTTCTGCTACAGAGCTACAAATGCTATTCTCACATAGTGTGGGAGATGTATTTCTCTGAAGGATATTTGCCTTATTTCACTAAAGCAGACATCTTAACTGCCTTCCATTCTAGAATACCAAAATAACCACTCTTGAAAGGACAAACGCTCTTGCTGAATACTTATTTTACTTCACAAATATAACTCAAAATTTAATGTCAAAAGTTTTTATTGTGTGATTTGAACTGAAGTGGGTTAACTGAAATAAAGACAACAAGTCCCACACTAAAAGACCAATTGTTTGACAATATTGAACTGAAAATATTTAAAAGTTATCTTTCTGCCAATGTGTTTTAAGTAAGTTTGGTTAAAGAAAAAAAAAAAAAACCACAATGCAATAACTGGAACTGAAACCACCTTATGAAGTCTGTATAGCTTAGTAAGGAAATCATAAAAAAAATTTCTGTGGCCTATGAATATACTGCTAAGCAGTATTGGAGACTGGTAGTATTTTTGTTTATGATAAATTCACAGTTTCTGATATCCTGTAATTCCAGTAAGAATGTTGGTCTTCATTTTCTAAAAGTATTTTTCTAGCCTTGTAAAGCAATGCTTGAAAATCTGGATCTCAAAAACCAACCAAAAAAAAGCCCGTCAAAAACCCCAAAGTAAATCTATATTTTCATTTACTATGTATTGCAGATCTTTAAAGTTTCAAAACTTCTAAGGCATCATTCATGCAACTCAATGATAATGACAATAAAAATTGTACTGGTAACTGAGTTGTTATTTCTTAGGCAACACTGAGACAATAAATGAGCACACAGAAGTATTTTGTTGTGAATGCTATCTTTCCATGAAGTTTAAAAATAAAGGTTCCAATTTTAGCTGACTAGGAATCATATAAATATGTAGATTCTAAGGTCAGAAGGGAATGTGTTACTTTTTTGTAGCCAGATCTTCAGGATGTACAAGCTGTAGAACTTCTCCAATAGTAGGAATTAAGCCATTTTTTCAGAAAAGTATTGAATCTGACTTTAAACATTTCATGCAGTTGCAAATCCCCATCCCCTGATAAATTACTCCAGCTTTTCATTACTCTCATTGCTAAAAAATTGTATCTCATTTCAAGAATTTATCTGACTCCAGTTTCCTGATATTGGATGTTATACCTTTGCCAGCAAGCTTAAAAAGCAGTACCCTGCCCAACTCTTTAACAGTACTTGATGCGTAAGTGACAAATTTAAAGCTAAGGCATAAAAACATGCAAAGATTGTAAGCTGCAGTTAGGAGCCAAAGAAGTAGGCAGATGGAAAGATAACCAGGCAAATGTACCTTGTTTCACCCATAGGGAAGGGTAGGGAAATAGCACCCTCTCTAGACAATATGTTCTCATTGATAGCTCTTAGCTAAACAAACATTAAATTTTGTGGATGCTATTAAAGGACTCAATGTAATGACCCTGGAGCCAGCTGTCTCGTCATAGCTAGAAAGGAGGTTTTACTTCAAGAATACCATACAAGAAAGGAAAACATCCCTTAGGCTCAGCAGTACACGGATCTTCCCAGAGAACCCTTGTTTTTGGCTATTTTTCAGTTCCCATTCTCAGCCTTTTATTGCTTTGGCTCTCGCCTGCACAGTAGGGATGTAGGATGGAGCTCAGCAGCTGTGAGTTAGCAGCCAGAAGCAATTTTCATTGATTTGTCCTTCTCTTTGTGGTCTTCCATTGGAAGCACCCCCAGGGCACATTACTAATTGTTTGCCCTTTACTTCGGGACCATTGGATTAATGGTATTATATAATTGCTGTTTCTTCGTCATTAATACAATAATGATGTGATGAATTTCACAGTCAAACAGTCCTTGGCTCTCACTATGGGGGTAAAAAAAATTTCTCATTTGAAAATGGAATTATCCTCTTTTCTTTCATCAGTTCTGTCTAATGGTTTTTGTTTCTGTGCTTTTGCAGCCTATTTATGACCCTCATAGTCAATAACATTTGGGGAAAGACAGGAAATACAGGAACCAGTAACATAGCAAGCATTTTTATGACTGATCCTTGAATGATACAAGTCTCGTACTGCCCAACCAGCAGACTATGCCCACTTAGGTCAGATTAGAAGGATCCATGCTTTCATATCTGACACTATGCTTATATCGCTACATAGGCACCAGAGAGACGAGGTTTGGACATTGCCTTGTTATCATCCACACGCTTAAACTGTTGGCAGGTTAGTATTAACAGTTTGGTATTGCTATCCCAGCCTGACTAGTGCTTTCGCAAATCAAGTGTGGACACGGTATCAGAGCTAAAACAGGCCAGGGGACATTCCCCATCAGCAGTTGGATGATGTAACCTGGTTTTGGAGCACAGCAGGAGAACCTAGTCGTGTGCAACTGGGCTGAGCCAAGCAACACTTGCCAGTTCAGGGTCAGAGTACGGGCCTATAGTCTTCTTTAAGATAGTGCCTTGGCCTGTAGGTTAGTCCTGGTGGCAGTAAGGTGGGAGAGAATGTCAGTGTTACGTTCTTCCCCTGTCCACACTGGAGTGCTGTCTTAGTAACTATGGAGAAGACACCTCTACAGGGGCAATTTCCAAACTTGTAAAAATAAGGCTTACTGACTTCATCCTAAAATGTGAAATGGTACAGTGTGATGCTCCAGCAAATGTATAGTGTAGAGTCAGTGTCTCTGACCAAACTCAAGACCTGTCCAGAAATGAAGACCCAACAAATCTGTTTTATTACTCCGCACATCTACAACATAGTTGTGAATGGTAGCGGCCACTTGGTCTAAATTAGAGTAGTAAATGATACATAATAGAAGTAGTTCTCCTATTTATTATTGTCTTTTCCTAGTGCAGAATTATTGATCTTGCCCCTGAGCAAGATGATTTCTGGACCCTTTTATTTAAAGTTGCAGAATTACAGGAAATTGATATGTTGCCCACTCTGCAGAGGTGGCAGGATAATTTGTCAATTAGGAATAATCAGTTCTAAAATGACTTTTATGACTGTGCTATTTCTGAAACTCTTTAATTAGATCTGAGTTCATCCATATATCAGTTGAGGCAAAAGATATTAACTATCCCATGTGTAGATCTTGGAATGAGATAAAATGCGTTTTGTATTGGATGGTAAGCAGTGGGGAATCCTGAATTTTTCAGTCAAAACATGCCTGTGAAGGGTTTTTTTTTTATTTTTAATCTTGTATTTGAAAATTAATTTGGTGCTACTCTGCCAGCCTTGGATGCAGAAGCTCTCTGTTTATCTCCTGAATGGGTATTACTTGGCTTGACAGCTTGACAGTTTCGGCCCTTGCCAATATGCCTCAGTCTCAATGAGAGGAGGAGATCACATCTGGTCATGAAGAAGATGAAGGACATGTTAAAAGCTGCTCAGTCCCTGGCCTCTGGGTTGTTTTGTCCAGGTTTGTGAGGTCATCTCCTAGTGAAAGATCACATAATACAGCCAAAGAACAGGAACTCCTTACATAGTGTTATCAATCCTGAATGGGGTTTATCCCTGCAAGTATTTAAACACCTTAACTGTGGCCAGCCTACTTTGTGTTTCTAAATGGAAAAAAATCAGAGCTTTGCTGTCTTGCTCTCCAAAAGCAAAACCGAGTAGGTATTTCTTTAAGTAGAAGTCCTAAATCTGCTACTTTTCTCACTTTATTTTTTTTTTCTCCTGATTTAGGGACAGGACTGAGAAGGGAAATACTTTTTCCTTGCATTTTTAAAAAAACAAAATGCATTAAATATTAACACCTCATATTTCTTAAAGGTTTATATTTCATTTTTACATGTTTTCTATGAATTATCATTTATTGTTAAATAACTTAAAATTATGCAGCAACTAAAATGAAGACAAATTCAAAGACAGGAATATAGGAACCGAAAGGCACTTTCTGGGCTAGTTACTTTATTCCTGATTCTTCTGTCTATCACTACAAAGGAGTTTCCCATCTTCGTCTGAGAGCTGGCTTGCCACGCTTAGTTCCCTGAGCATCTCACCATAAGTGATTTTGCCATATTTATCCACGTGCTGCAAGAAATCCTAAAATGTAAAATAAAGTGTAGAAGGATTTTGAAAAGCAACCTTCTGAGTGAATATCCCAAGAAAATGGGACATTTTAAAGTAGATTCAAATGTATTCCCAACAAGACATTAGAAAGCCTAAAGGTAAATAACCAGTTTACATGTACTGCCACAGTTTTACTCTTGGCAGAGGGCATTACCATGAAATTAAAACTAATCCAGGAATTTTATAAGGTTTTGAAAGCTTCCCTATTACCCGTAAAGGTGGAATATCAGCAGAACACCGGGAATATAATAGGTCCTGTGTGGCATTTTTAATTTGAATGGTGAGCAGTTCTTAATCTCTGTTTACTGCTTCCCTGGTGCCAAAGGGAAGAAAGTCAGTCTGCCAAGTTCTGTTCCTTGATCTCTCTAACTCACTGTAAAGCTTCACCAGGTTATTAAATCTTTTCTTTGCCACCTGTGTAGTGGAGATAGTCATTATCTACCTCTTATTTGATTTGCTGAGATTATGACATTTGAGGTAGTGAATCTTCATAAACCATACCAAGTTCATTGAGATGAGATACTGTAAAAGGGCAGTGTGTATTAACAAATCTGATGTATTTATCCTTGTATAAATTGCCTAAACCTGCTTCAAAGACTGTATGATGTTCTCACTCAGCTTTGCCTTTTAGTTTGGAAATGTACAATGACTGGAGGGGAGTAACTACTGATTTCATTAGCATTACATCTACTGAAAACTCATGGGAGAGAAGGGAGACTAAGGCAAATAGTCTTGTCCATTCCTGCCAGGATATCAAGGGGCATTGCCGTACTTCTGTGGGCTACTGTTCAGACAGATAAGGCTTTAAAATATTTAACTTTTAAAATCAATATTTCATATCAGTCTCACACATTCTCTCTTCCTTCAGTTTCTTTTCCTAGCCCTCTTTATTTCCTCCTTTGATATATGTGTGTTGGCTTTCTTTGTTTTTTTTTTTTTTTTCCCTCCAGTAACCTGAGAATTTTTTAAATTTGCTTGAAATAAAGCTTCGGGGTGACCTTATGGTCGTTCCTGGCAAAGGATATGTGAGACTGACATGCGTTCTGGGAAGATGTTCATGTCACTGATGAAATTCTTATGAGATTATGTAAGATAGTGTGTGAAAGCTGGGATAGGGATGTCAGAGCTCTGCAGTACAACTGAAACAAGAGGAAAGGGAGCCTGATAAATAGAAATGCAGTTACACAGCACTGCAGCAGAACCTAAGAAATGCTGATGGGGAGAAACACGTTTAATTGGGGAAGACAATACAAGATAGCAGGTGCTTTTTCCCTAACCCATGTCTACAATTCAATGTGTTCCAGTCTCCAACTCAGTTCTTGCTCAACAAATCAAAAGTAGATCTGTCTTAAAATGTTCTGCAGATATTAGATCCTGTCTATAGTGACAGCTGTGTAGACTATTAAAATATACTATTATTGTATGATACATGTGTTCTCAGAAGGATGTCCTAGCAACCTCCTTTACAATACAAAATTTATTTCTTGTATTCACCTTACACCCATAATTTTTGCATTTATAAAAGGAGCGGGTATATTCCTATGCACTCCATTTACATAGGTCAATCTATTGTATACTTCTACCATTAACATAGTTTTTCAACTATCTCAGGTCCCCAATTCTTGGACTTCCTTCATGACCTTTGTAGATTCACTATAGGGCTTTTCATTTAATAGTGTAAGAGTGACTATCTTTTTTCCACTTCACATGCATCTGTGATCCTCTCACTGAAATTTTAGCTACAGTTAGAACAGTATAGTTAGCTACAGTTATTCAGTGTACTCTGTTTTCAGTGTGAGCTTTTCAAGAGCATTTACATGAGTTACTCTGTCTTACTATTCTACTGTATTCTACTTAGGAATTCTATTTCCTTATCTGAGAATAACAATATACAGTATCTTTTAGAGAAGGAATAAGGATGTGGAGACAAAGTGGGTAATTTTGCATATAGCATTTAATTTACTGACAGTTGAATCTCTTTTGTAAAAGGTGCAAGAACACAACCACTACTGAACAGAATTTCTGAACTTCTGTTTGTGTACTAGCTGATGAAGTTAAGCAAAGGGGATGGTACAAGGGGATGCAACTGTACTTAAACCTGTAGTAAAATTATTCTGCACTGGTCATTTGTGTCCTCTTTAGAGGACCATAAATTCTACTATGAGGTAGAATTTAGACTATTATGTTATTTTTGATGTTCAGGAGGCATAATTTATGGTATATTACAAATTCGTACTGCATGGGAAGTTTACTAAAATTCTGACAATCCTTAGCAGGAAATTATATTTTTAAAGAATGATAAAGCATCATGATATGTTATGAAAAGTATTCCTCTTATTCACTGTCACAAGGAAACAGAGTAAACCACAGCCAGTAGCAGATCTGGATACTGGTGTATGTTTAAGAACCAGTGAGTTTAGAGCTTTTACTCTACTTGATTATATCACTCGCTCAATCCCACCCCAATATTACTTTCCCTAGGGCTTCACTTCCCTGTTCCTAGCCAGGAGATCACTGCCGATCCAGGAAGATTGGGCAGAAAGTTGTGTCGGTTTGTGGTGTGCAGCTAGCAGTCTTAGGCGTTATTGGCCAAGGTCCTTCAGCATCTCCCAGCATGTGTCTCCATGTGCTCCCTGATCTGCAGAGTCTTTTCCCCACTGCCAGGATAATTCCTCCAGCCAGGATTTTCACCTTCTTTCCAGGCCCACTTCTTCTTTGAGTCTTTCTGGGAACCCAATCTAAATAGTCTATGTGCAGAAACACAACATGTGATCAGCCTCCTAAGTTGTGGTTCTCTCATGTCTTTCTATTAATTTGAGGATTCAGTATGTTCCACTTCTTTAGTCCAGCTGTTAACAAATTTTAAACCAGCCTATATCAGTTGCAGCAAGTAAGTGGCATGCTTCTGCTTGAGAATTTGAAAGTTTATTTTCAGACATTCACCCACCCACCCAGCCAGCCAATTATCTGCTGCCTGTTACTGATAGCAATTCAAGTGGTTTTTGCCTACAACATTCATGAAACATTCAAATGGTGCCACTGTAGTTTAGTGTTGTACATTGTCCTACAAGTACAATCCAGCCAGTGGTTAAGAGTATTATGCACCAGCCACAGAGGAGCTTTAGATGCATGCAGATTAAAACTGTTTCCAGGTAGAATGGAACTGTACTTATAAGTTTTCTGGGGAAGTCCAGGCAGAATGTGTTCTGCATTTGATCTTTAGGAAGTTATCACCATGATATAATGACAGTAGTGACAGCAGCAGCTAGACAGTTAAATCTTCCCTGGTGCAATGCAAATACACCTTTGGGAGATCATACATAAGGTCAGATCTTACTTTGTTTAATTCTTTCAGATGAGATGACTGAAGTGTAAAGTCAGAGAGGAGGACTGAGCTCAGATAAATGGGAAGATGGATTATGAGCATGAAGTAGAATAATAAAATTATTATTTGGGATGAAAAGGTAAGTGTTAAAGACTAATGTATACAGCTCTTCACTTGTATAGGTACTATTTTCAACAAAGCAGAAGATGATTAGTATATGAAGAGAAAGAATTGAGATTAAGAAGTGGCTTTTCAGAGCACAAAATAAACATTGGTAGACAGTCTTTCTGAGATAGATAGATAGATAGATAGATAGATAGATAGATAGATAGATAGATTAGTGAAATAAGGATGATGGGCAATCAAGAAGAAATGACATACTGCCTCAGGAAAGTGTTCTAGGAGAACAACAAAGTCAAAACAGCCATGACTCCACATGACTCTGCTTTGCTGAAACTTCTGCTATGAAGTGCCCTTGAGAACAGCCAGTGGGATTATCCTTTTTACAGCATTGCTAAATGGTGCAGTACAAGAGCCCTGAGATGCCCTGAAATGAAACTATTCCTGCCTCGAAAGTGTAACTTAAGGCAAAATATCCCCTGCCCCTTAAATAAATAAATAAATAGCATGGTTTTTCATTGTTTGCTTTCTTTTTTTCCCAGATGAGCAGGGATAGATTTCATTAGTATTAGAGGAGGGAGGGCTCCACATTTGAGTGATGAAAAAAGTTTTTTCCTAATCTGTTTTCCCTAAAATTTTCTTTCTTTCTGCTTCAGTGTTTCCCCTTCCTCTTCTGTCTCTGTGATCCCTCTTATTATTGTTGTCTCCTTCATTCTTTTAATTTCTAATGATCTCTGACTCCTGTTTTGATAGTTAACTTCCTATTCCTTGTTTTTACAGCTGATTTTCTAGTCCTTATTTTTGCTCTCCTCAACCCAACCCTTTTAGATTCTCTCATCTTTCTTTGTCCACCTTGTGGTTTTCCAGTTTTTCATCCTCATTACTTCCTTCTCACTAGCCTCTGGCTTCCACATCACATCTTTTGTCAAAAACACTCCATATTTTTGATAGATCACCTCTTACTTCTTTCTTAATCCTATCCTGTCATTTTACTGCTGACTGAGATGGGCTTTCAGCTCACTTACCATCATCATAAAGTGATTTGCCCTGAGGCCTGAGCTCATAGAAAGTGCCATCCTAGGCAGAAAAATGGCTGTGATGAAATGGCACCTTCTTGCCCAGCAAAGCTGCTTCCTTCCTCTATCAGTTCCGTATGTTGATGTTAGCAGTAAGCATATGTTCCTGCACATTATCCCTGCGGAGCCATCACCAGTGACAGTAAGTAGAACCTACAGTAAACAGTTCTGGAAGCACTGGGTTCGGGCTGGTCAGACAGACCTGAGCATAAATTCTGATGTGATAGGTTGATACTTGGGTTGCTGAAGGTCCATTTTGGCCAGTTATACCCTTTATTGCTCATAGTAGTGCAGGGAATGAAGAAAGGATCTTGTCCTGACTCTGTTTCACATTGGCTTGGCAAAGAGGCAGGTTAAGAAAGATAATCTTTTAGCTGCAAACCGAGTACATCTGGAGTCAAAGTGGCATGATAAATACAGAAGCCTACAGTGGCACTTTTACACTGTCACTTTTCGGCACTGAACTGCAATTTAATCACTACTACATCCTTTTGAGCTAGGGTGGCTGTCTATCTGCAGTGTTGCTTTTGTGCCGGCTAGAACTGGAAAAGCACAGGTTAGAGGGCGGTTGTGATACAGGGCCTGGGACCTGCGGAGAGTGTATACCTTGGTAATATATTGCTAGAATCACAGCAGCATGAACTAATTCCTGTGGCTCTTCCATTAAACCCTCCAGACCATGAAAGAATATACAGAGTTCATGATCAAGATGACGAGTAAAATGATAGAACAGTAGAAAACAAGGTGAGAAATCTCCAATAATTTCTCAAAGGAACATAGCTTATGCAGGGAGACAGAACCGTTGTGGGATGCACTTTGTGAATTCACCCAAGAGAAATTAAAATCTTTTAACCTCTGAGGAGAACTGCAAATGGATCCCTGCAACACCACATCCCGCTTGGTGGCCAGCTCTGGTGGGACAATGTCTAGTCAGTAACACAAACAGATGCTTTTTTCTCAGGGTCTGCAGTTCCAGCCCCCACACTCTGTTTGAAAAGGGTCCTGTAGCCAAAACACCATAGATCTGATTCTGGACACTCCAGCCGGCACAACTGTATGGTGATATGCACGTGCATAGCACTGTGCATGGATGCATAATATGCAAAGTCTCCAGCACCCTTAAAATGGTCCTCCAGGTTTGAAATACCTTTCAAAGGCAGTGCAGAAGAAACTGAAAGATCAAACAGAACAAGAAAGCACCTGGCTGTGGTATTGCTGATGTCTATGGTGGCAAGTATCAACATCAGACTTTAATTAGCTTATCTCCTGTATCACAGAATCATAGAATCATTTAGGTTGGAAAAGACATTTAAGATCATCAAGTCCAACCTATATATATAACATGTGAAATTTTCTGAACTCTTAGATGGTCAGGAAATAAATAATACCTCCCAGTTCTAAATATGCTGACTCACTTTCCTTTATAAACACACAACACTGGGAAGGATGTATTAGTATTACATTGAAGTATCTGCAGCTCTCCAAGTATCCTGCAACACCATAACAAGCAAATAGTGCCAAGTGAGTAACTCATAATATTTCAACATTTTGTATCTAGTACCTGTCCTGCTTTGGATTAGGCTGAGTTGGATCTGCTGTGATTTCAGAGGTTAACAAAGAGTACCTGATATTCGTCTACTTTGCCTGACAAACATCTTTCTGAGCTCCAAACCTTCAGGTGTGAAATTACTTCCAAAATGGGCTTCATGAGTGTCTGTTGCTGGCTGATTTTAGTGTATACAGTGAGTTGCTTCAGGAGCAGAGAAATTTTACTCATAATAGTTAGGGTTCTTCCATTGCATGTTTATCTGCTCTTGGTTGTTCTATCCATTCTTTATTTGGAGTACATTAGCTGACAGCAACTGGCTGTACTTTTTTGCAAGATTTG
The DNA here is from genome assembly GCF_011004875.1 of Balearica regulorum gibbericeps. Classification (NCBI taxonomy): domain Eukaryota; kingdom Metazoa; phylum Chordata; class Aves; order Gruiformes; family Gruidae; genus Balearica; species Balearica regulorum. The sequence continues at coordinate 44,975,508 of NC_046188.1, read as the reverse complement.
CTTTTATTTTTAAATGTTGTATCTTACTATCTTTGGTTTTAACATTATAATTTTAGTTTTTATTGCTTTGTGCTTACATACCTCTAAATAAATGTCTTTATAAATAAGCTAAATAAATTATCTCCCGGACCCCTATTTCATTTCTCTGGGCAGAAATAACCTTGGCACAGGGTGTTCCAAGGATTATTGATTACTGGAGCTGTGCCTCAGGCCATCAGCTCCTTCAAGCCAATTATTAATGCCCTGTATGTCAGCAATTATTGGAAAAGTGGTGAATGCATTTGCTGTGCTCTCTGAACACTTTCCTAAAACAGTAAGGTGCTGGCAACAGTGGCTAACTACACCACAAAGTGGAGGGAGAGAGTTCTAGGTGAAAACTCACCCCTCTTGGCCAGGTGAGGAGAGGAGTGGCTTAGTCTTTCACACGTAGGGTTAAGCCACAATGAAGTGTGGAGTAGCAAGTTCTTCCACAATCCGCCGAGCTAATGAAGGTTGATTTCCTGCAGATCTGTGTGCTGCATTCCTTAAAAACACCATAACGATGTATTCAATCCCTTTTGTGTTTTCCGAAGACTCCTACATCCCCTACCTCTGCCTGAGAGAGTGGCAGCACATGCTGTGGGTGCCTTTAATCTATGCATATGCTGTCAGACTGCTGCCTCGGGATGGAAAACCTTAATTCTGCTTCCCACTACAGGACACAGTTTGAGTCTTTCTCCTGTGCTCAGTTACACTCTGGCAAATTTGGCTGAAAGCAGTGAATAGAGAAAAAATATAATATGAGGAAACTAATAGCTGAATGGTAGGTTGAACAGACAGTGCAAGTATGTCAAGTATGCTTACTTAGAAAGACAGGACAAATCAAAAAATTAAGTTATGTTACATAATTGCCAGAGGTGTCTATATATAATCCTATCAAATCTAGAAATAAAACCAATTACGCTCCTATTTTGTAAATAGCTGAAATCTACAAATAAATGGCCTCATGTTATGAATGAGGAAAAAACCAAACAATCTCTGCAGGCACTTGTGACAACTCTGCAGAGCTTTAGTGTGGCTGTGATATGGGAGCAAAACCAGCTCTAGAGCACTATTCACCTTGTGCCTGTTCCACACGCAGCCTGTTATTTCACTGTTGGCATTCTCCAGGCATTAAAGTCCGAGCATCAGTAATAGGCTCTCTGGGTCAGAGGTTGCAATTCCCTGCAAGCTGCTGCTGAAGAGATAAGGGTATGAACTAAGGAGAATGGAAGTGTGGCTGCAAGACCTCCCAACCTGGTTTCCCTGGAGGAGCTCTCATCTGGATGGTGTGTTTCTACTGCACAAGGTCTTTGAAAATGAAGACGGCATAAATTATTTAGGCATGGCAGCACTGCCCATAGCCACCACATGACTTGCATACAAAATCTAAGTTCAGGCTTGTAATGCTTTTCTGAGCAGAAGTTGTCTTTGAGGTGTCCATAACCACCAAGATCAACTGACTTGGAAAGACAAGTGGGGTTTCAGTCACCCTTTTATTCTTTTTTATTATCATGGTAGTAAGTGCTACAGGGTCTTCACTACTTCTTAAGAGTAACATCTGAGTGTACTCAAATATATAGTGTCCTTGGCTCTCAATTTAGCCATTTAATCAATTCAGCCTCTGAGGCTTTTTTCGGTCCAGTGTTTTCTATGTCATGTGGTGGTGGGATCTAGCATTAACTAGTCAGAGCTTTATAAAAGTTAAAATTTTCTTATCGGTTTCTGGGTATGCACTGTGATAGAATAAATACCTGTGTTTAAAAACCGGCAGCGTGAACCTGCTTCAGCAAACCTGAGGTCGAAGTTGTGGTACAGGTATATGGGGCAGATGATACCTACTAAAGAAACAATACATACACTAAAATGGGTGATCTAGCTTATCACTCTGGGAGCATCAGTCACTTGTTTTTATGACCTTGTTTTACCTGACGGGGGTACAAGTACTCACAGAGTGTGTAGGGAGGACAGATAACCTGCCACATGCAGCTCTGGGAAAACACATGCCATTCTCTTTGATAATTTGTGATTTTTTTTTTAACACATGCAAATGAATTCTTATTGCAGTAACTTCAGGACAAGCTAGAAGGTCCAAGCTCCTCCTCAGTTCTTTCCAGCTTCTGTAGATAGCTCTTCATTCCTTTATCTCACGCTTCCTCCTATGCCTGGCCTCACATAGATGTATACAGCTGGCAAGGCAGGGGACCTCTCACTCCCTCCTTGTACTCATTTGTGCAATGACCAGTAAGAACTGCAGTCCCTGCTGTCTTTTGGGAAAAAGCTGCTACTCAGCCCAGATGTGAATGCAGAGGAGAAAGCAAGAGGCTGGCTATAGTTTCTATATTTTCTATCAAAGACAAATTGAGAAGACAGCAAATGCAGAAATAACTGTACTGCACAGGCAGCTGCCGTGCAGGCAAGATTTAGGCTTTCTGGAAAAGGCAGATTTGCTGTATGTGCACCGTGTAGTTAGAGTTCTTGCTCCTCTTTTGACTAAGCTGTTGGTGGTCCACAGATCATAGTTTTGTCCTATAACCAGCATGTCCTTGCACAGAGTTCAGACAGTGTGTCTCAGGTACAGTGGATCTGATTCACTGGTGTCCTCTTGGCCTCCGCACCATTTAGACATTTAGGAGAAGACTAGTGTAGACACGTTGCTCACTGATTTGATGCACTACTACTCTGCACAAACACAATTAACTTTTTTAGAGCTGGCTCTTTTCTATGAACTTCTTTCCCTCTCACTAATTAACGGAAATGCAAATGAAAGACTAAATTACAAGCAAGAGAGTCTGTTCTTAGTCTATGCTGCAAAACTATCCCGAGGGTAATAAAATAAAAAGGTCTGAGCGGAGCACGTTCATTCCGAAAGCAACTTGAAGGTGTATAGTGTAAGATAAGGTGTAAGTGAAGATAAGAAAAACAGAAGCAGCTGCTGCCTTGAGTCATCTCATTCTGAGCTGAAAAATAAAAACCATATACTTGCCTCAGGGACATTTTCACAGACTGAGGAAAATCTGAACTATTTGGTTTTGGGGAAACCTATCATTATACTTATAATGCGTATTGAACAGGCGCTGTGAATCTCTCTTCTTCAACACTGTATCACATGGTCTTTTGGATGTAGTTGATGGTGATTTATGCAAAAATTTGCCCTCTTCTGGACTGGAACAGATGTGCCTATACACTTGACAATTGGTGTGCAAAGCCTCTATCCTGTCTTCCATGGACCCAAGTGTTATTAGTTTCTCTGTAGGACTAAACCCTGGTGAGGCCACATCTGGAATATTGTGTCCAGTTCTGGGCTCCCCATGTCAAGAAAGACAGGGAACTACTGGAGAGAGTCCATTGTAGGGCTACAAGGATGATTAGGGGACTGGAGTATCTCCCTTATGAGGAAAGGCTGAGAGAGCTGGGTCTGTTTAGCCTGGAGAAGTGAAGACTGAGAGGGGATCTCATCAACGCTTGTAAATATCTAAAGGGTGGATGTCAAGAGGATGGGGCCAGACTCTCTTCAGTGGTGGCCAGAGACAGGACAAGGGGCAACGGGCACAAACTGGAATGCAGGAAGTTCCATCTGAATATGAGGAAAAAACTCTTTACTCTGAGGGTGACAGGGCACTGGAACAGGCTGCCCAGAGAGGTTGTGGAGTCTCCTTCTCTGGAGATATTCAAAACCTGCCTGGATGCGATCCTGTGCAACCTGGTCTAGGTGATCTTGCTTTAGCAGGGGGGTTGGACTAGATGATCTCCAAGAAGTCCCTTCCAACCCCTGCCATTCTGTGAATCTGTGATTCTGAGAGGACAGTAGGCCTCCATGAGGGAAGTAGGACAGCTCAAAATAAGCACATTGCTGGTATACATCTGAAAACTCCATCCTAATACACGAAATGCTGTTGTCTTGCATTCCACAGTATCTTGGTTACTCTGGTTTTTTAGCATTAATAATAGTAAGGGCTTGCTATTTGCAGCTCTGCAACCTTTCAGCCAGGCTGCTGTAGCAGTGTTTTCCAGAATCTCCATGGAAATATTTTTCCTTTATTGTTCTCCGCTCTTATTCCCATACTGTTTGTCTCATGGCCTGGCACCAGCAACCCCAATAGTGCTGTTACAGCAGGTTCTCTCATGGGAAGGAACTACTACTACCACTGGCATGAGAATCACCCCTGCGTCACAAAGTAGGTAACGGTCACTCAATAAATAGTATCATAGCAGGAATCTAAAGACAGAGATTAATATAAGGAGTGGTATCTCAATCCCAGTGAGTTTTAAAGGAATTTTGTCTCTACTGATACGCTTTTTCTGGTTTGAAGTTGAAATCATTAGACTCCAATGGGTTCTAAATGGTTTTCATTCAAATTCATAAATTCAGCAAAGGTTATTTATAACTCATATTCAGGTTTATGCAAAATCATGGCCCAAGTTTGCTAAAAATTTGCACACAGCAGATAAGAAGTCTCTCTCACCACTCCAGGTAGCTTTCATCTTAAAATTACTTTAGATCTGAGGCAACAAATAATTGTCAGATGTCTTGATGTAATTTGAAGCATATTAAAATAGCAAATGAGATTAACTGCAGTTTATTATCCTTTCTCTACTTGATGAGCTGATCATCTACATGCCTTTAACAGTTCCTCTTGGATCCTTAACCAAACTTACTCCAAAGATAAAACACCTTATCATCTTAAAAACATCTGGAGTTGTTCCCTTGTCAGCTATAAAGCAAGCCTTCAAAACCAAACTTATTCAGTTTGTACTGAATGCAGTGATGAACTTTATGATTAGAAAAGGTTTTGAGATTAGTGGCAGGGATACTGGAATACAGGGGGATGCAGGTTCAGAAAAAAAGGTGACAACTAAATTACTTCCAAATTTGCTTTGTGGTACTCTATGGGCACTAAACAAAGATATTTCAAGGACTGGTTTAGGTTTTCTTTAACCAATATAATGAAACTTTACCTATGGAATGGGATAGAGACAGCATCCATCCAACTTCTAGGGAAACGAGTCAGAATTTTGAAGCAAGAAAGCACCATTTTGTATAAATAGCCAGTCTTTCAGCCATAAAATCATGCTGTTTAATTCCTGAAATAAACCTCTGAAACTTCTGGTTTGAGCTAGTGAATATCTCTTGGAAATACAATCAAATTCAGCTCCTGGAAATAGGCACGACCTGAACTGAACCGTGTCAGTACACAGTCACCATTAAAACAAAATGCCACCTTCTTTCCAACCTGCCTTTTTCTAGTTTCATTGCCAATGATTGGATTTTAGCCATGAAGTGGTTCTGCTTGATTAAAGAATTTTATTATGAGTTCTAATCTTTGCCCAAATTTCTTGTTCATCTACTCTGGGTCACCTTTCTAACCTTTTTTTTTTTTTTTTTTTTTTTTTAAGCGAAGTAAGTCATTCACCATAAACATGTTTCCCTATCTTCAAAATATTCTTTTGAAGGGAAGTGAGGAATGAGAACACTGTTATGTTTCCTTATCCTGACTAGTGTGTCAGCCCTGGGGTTTTCTGAATAATTCCTGGCCTAGAAATTAATAATCGCCTAGACAAGAAAATTATCTATAAATATCCAGTGGAGAATACTCTAAGTTCAATGGTAACTTCCACACCACACATTGTGTATCTTGAGGCTTCATACAGAGCTGCATAAGACAGCACCACATATTCTGAAGGTATATGAGCAAGAAAGAGCAAGACTCCTTTCACTGGACTCCTTGCACTTTGGATAGAGTCTGTTTCCTTTTCATGTTTTTTAGCAAGGTATTTGTCAGAAAACAGGTAGTATTCCAGTGAATTTTCAGTGCTCAGAGTTTTTATATGAACTATTAAATTGAAGAAATACAACGTACAATTCAAGTGTTGAATAATCCCTACGTGTCAAACATGTCAGTTATAATTCTATTCTGTTTGTTGCTGTAATGTAAGACAATAACAAAAAACCACAAGATTAAAAAACTTGTTCCAACTGGATTCTATAAAAATTATAAATATTAAGATGTACTATACAATATGAAATTTATATAAGTTGAAAAACTCCTTATTTAAATATTAAATCCAGAAAATAATTTTAGCATAATTTTTCAAATCTAAATAGTGAAATGGAGCCTTTTGAAGAAGCAGGTGGAAGAACCGTTGCCCTGAGATATGCATCAAGGAATGAAGACTCCCAAAATTGTTTCAAGGACTCTGCAAATGCCTGCAAGCAAAAACTTTGGCAGCTTAATAGTGTGGAAAGAAAGACTTAGGTAGGAATCTGAGAATGTAGATTTTTTTTTGGTACTTTTAGCTTTTTTGAATATATTCTGTATATTCTGGGCATTGTTTTTAACTAAAGGACAGTGGTGACTTAGTTCGTGTAAAGACTAGTTAACTGTGTCCTTAACTAAATGTGTGGGACCTGATGTGTCAGGAAATCTCAGTGGAGTGAAGCTCTTTCCAACAGACCAAGTGGTCTCTTTAGACCCTTGGAGTACTCAGGGGGCTCAGGTTGGGCTTCAGCTCAGGGCAACCGAGATACTGAGTAATTAGCGGCCAGTGGTGTACTGACTCATCCTTGCATTGGCTTTTGCAGCATAAATTGTTGTCAATTTCTGTTTCATTCCCTGTGTTCCAGGTATTTTCTGACCACCAGAATATTCAGACTGAGTCACATTCCTAAAGGCAGGATTCCCTATGTATTAGTCGCTAATTTGTGTTGCTGCTCCTTGTCTAAGTAGAGATGACTATAAGCTTTTCCATACCACATTTAAAAAGTTCTAATGCCCTCCATACTCCTAAGAATTCTCTTTTAAGTCACTCAGTATCCTATAAGGAACCTGCCAACACACAACATGTGATGTGGTGTTTGTGCTGGAATAAGCTAGTATGGAGGTATTCTAATTGGTGCTCTGCAGGCACTAGTGATGAAAGGTAATCACAGTGAAATAGTTGGACTAATGTGATAAACACAATAGGAGCATTACTACTGGCTCTACTAAATGTAAATGAACTCTGGAATCTATAACTGCTGATCTGTTTTTAATCAAAATAATGTGATTTGAGATACTTAATTTTATAAGTATTTCCCAGAGAGTAGTTTTCTTCTTAGTCATTTAAAGGACTGTTCAATAATGAGAGTTTTCTATTAGTCTTTTTACACAAGAAGATATACTGATAGCAATATTAATTGCATTTTATGCTATTCCCATATCATAATATCAAACAGAATAGCCTTCATGTTTCCTTCTAAGGACTGACTGCCAATAATGTGCACAGGCTTTTGCTCTGCCTGAGCTTGGTGTGGCTGAGCCGCCAGTCACAGGCTTGCCATAAGCACCATGAAGCCACAAGCAAGCACAAAACAATGTAAACACACAGGAATGAAAAAAACCTGCAGATCATGTATATATCTAATCTGTATTCTTCATCATCCTCTTCAAGGATCCTCCTCAACATAAACAAATTTTATGTATCATGTCAGCAGCCTCTGTCCTCTAAGTGCATAATACCAGAACCCTACTAGTTCAAATACAAGAAAAAAATGCAATTAGAAGTTATACCTAAATTCTCATCAGTTCAAGTACCCATTTCTGATGAGATACTAGTACAAGCTTATCAGCTATAAGTATGTATCAATTGGCATTAGGTGTGAGTCTTTCACATTCATAAGTATATTGGCTAAAATCAAGAAATAAGCGGGCTCTTTAGAGCAAGATCTAACTATATTCTCTTCTAGCAACAGAATCCAAATATTGCTCTTAACAAAAGAAAGGGAACTGAACAACATTCCTTTCATCCAACTGTGATTTTCCCATGCTGACCTTAGTCATGAAATCTGCCCAGAAAAACCCTACAAACCTAAGACAGGTGTAGGGAATGCAGGGCAATGTTGTAGCTGTACTGACTGCCGTACAGGAAACCTGCTTGGAAATCCTTTAATGGAAAAAAGAGGAACACATCTATCAAAACGCACTCTTGAAATTAATTATATGAAAATGACTGAAATACAGGTTTTTCAATTATCCAGAAGAAATGTTCTGATATTTTCAAACTGGAATCATGTTTTGTAACTTAGCCAAAAAGGTCCTGGGTATCAATTTTTGGTGTTGATATGCAATGGACTTTTTGTCTCCTTTTTGTATAGTTTCATACTCTTCCAATATGAAGAAACGGTCTCTCTGGATGTCAGATTTTGGCACAAAATTTATTTCCAGCCAGACTGAGTATTATTCAATATTTACGTATGGAATAGTGTGCTTTAAAGTAAGTTTGAACACACAAAAAACTGATTACATCCCCTTAGTATGTTTTTGCTTGAGCTGGCTCTCGCTGGCTTGTGAGTATTCTTTGGAAGCAGTGCTTCCCTGTGGTACATATTTTCTTTTCGAAACATGACAGGCGTTTGGATTGTGTCACTAAGAGCAAAGAACAAGCAGGAAGAAAGATTCATTCCAATATGTCTGATTTGAAATTTTCTGAAGTTCTGGACACAGAACTTAAAATATCAATTCCAAAAAAAGCTAAATAACCCTGCTCACCTATACGGCTAACCAAAATAAAGGTGCTGAAAACACACTGGATGTCAGAACTGGTTTCCCAAAACTTCATAATTCTGCTAACCACTGTTCTGCTAACATGCTAACATGTCACTTGAAAGCATGGGTTGTGTACCTAATTTTCCTTGTGGTCAAAGAGTCTGAAAGCAGAGACTGCAGCTTCTGTTAAAAGTCTCTCTACCTTACAGGTAGCTCAGTTGTAAGCTTTATTATACCATGAAATACAGGACATCATGTTAGTGTAATTTTTCTCTTACTTTCTGGTTGTCTCTTAGGAAGCTAGCACTTAGTCTACACAAGCTAGTTTCTGATTCATGCCCTTCATTCTTAATATTCTTGCTGTATTTGTTTGTTTGCTTGCTTGTTTTATCTAGACTTTTAAATTATTACTTTAAATTAATAAGATCTTGGTGGAGAGGTCCATGTTGTCCTCAAGTGAAATTTCTACTCTGCCTCTGATTCTTATGCTTCTCTTTGTCTCGTTTCTCAGTAATTACTGTTTTCTGCCTAAACCAGCTTAATCAGATTTCTGTCGTATTTATCACATTTAACATCAGAGTAAACACCAGACAGTTAAAGACAATTACTACTGGCTTCCAGAGGTTACATCATATTTTGCCCCTCATTGTTAAAGTGCAGTTTGAGAAGCTATCCTTCCTTGGATGTCATGAAAGAAATATCTCACTGAATATTTTCATTAAAGGCTAATTCAATCTAGTATTAAAAATCCATATGACAGACAAAGAAATATATCTTCAAAATCCTATGTGCCTTAGACTTAAGGTCTCTCATAAGTGTTAAAGAAATACCTAATTTATCCTAGAGTAATTATACAGATGAAGTGTTCATTGGCACCTCTTAAAACAATTTTATACCTGCATTTCTGTATGATTATGGTCATTATCATGTCATTCATTGATATGCAGGACAAAGAAAATAGAGCAGAATTTGACATTGTCTTCAACGTCTGTTTTCATTTAAATATTGAAATATCACTAATTTTTTCAATATAGACTAGTCTCTTAAAATGGAATTAGAGGTAGTAAGAAAGCTATATGAATTTCTGTGTCTTAACTAAGCTTAATCATTGAAGTTTTACCATCCCTAATTTCTAAAGGGCAGATCTTTTTAGGGTCTGCATTGCTCAGGAAATGGATAATGGGATGCAGATCTGCAGATCCTTTTCCTCTGAAATTGTTGGGATTTATCTGCTCCAGGTTCTTGCTTACCAAAATTTGTTCACCTTCTGATCATTATTTAATTATTTTGTTTAAAATCCAATGTAAGGCCCTTCTAGTTCAGTCTAGATGTCCATGTGTAGTTCTAAAGGAAAGCCTTTTTCCAGTGTCTACTCTTCTTCAAACAATACCTGTACTGCTGAAGAAGAAAAAAGAGAATTATAAGTGATTACCAGTCACTTTCTAGTTGGTTTTGATACTTGTACGGAAACAGCTAAATGACATTCATCTGGATTCCAGCAACAAGTGATGAAAATGGCTCTCCCTTGCTTTGGTATGTGTAACCACACTAATATAACCAAAGCGGGCAAGGGCCTGGCTGACATTAACTTGTTTAAATGGCCTGGCAGAAACCAAAGAGTAAGATAATGTTGGGGGAGGCATTTTGAAGAGTTTGCAGCTGAAACGCAGTCTCCTTTGAGTATTCGCAGTTGCTCAGTTACACCTCACCTTATGAACTTAATGAACTATTGCAAAGTGCTCAGCTGTTTATGGCAATGGCATGCAGAAATGCCTACTGAAGACATTAAAGTATGGATCCTTCTGGTTCCCTCTAAGTGAATCTTCCACAGAGAGAAAAACTATGGAACCTCTCCTAGCACACTGAATTATGTGTGTGCACGCTTCTCCAGCAAGACAACATCCATACTGGAATCTAAAGACTCCTGTTGTTCAAGGATAGGTTGTATGTTACAAAGCTCACAGGAATGTCTGTATGCTTGATCATGAACCAGCAGAAATGTGTTCTTTCACTGGTTTTATAAGTATTTCTTTGGTCTTAATGTGTTTTGTTTTTTGTAATAGTTAATCCTGTTACAATGATGATAAAATTTTCATTTGTATCTGGTGTGGCAGAGGAAAAATTTTGGTCTATAAGCCCCATATTTTATGAACTAATAACTGAAACATGAGCATAACCACAACCTAAAATTCATGAGGATTATACATACAGTCCTTTAGCACTTAGTGGTCAAAGGAACTTCTTATTTTTGGAATTTTCCTGGCGTAAAACACAACGTAACACCATCATAAATAGACAGTGACTTCTGTCTCGTTGTCCTCCCTGCCTCTCCCCCAAGGCCCTCAAATTTTCTACTTAGCAAAAGTATTGATAGAGTAGATCCATGAAACATTGTGTCTCTCTTCCTGTGAGATGGAGATCTTGAGGGTTTTCCCACTTGGCTGGTTTCAGCTGAGGTAGAGTCAATTTTCTTTCTAGTAGCTGGTATACTGCTGTGGTTTGGATTTAATATGAGAATAACGATAACACACTGATATTTTTAGTTGTTGCTAGGTAGTTGTAGTGTCTACACTAAGTCAAGGGCTTCTCAGCTTCTCACGCCCTGCCATATGCACAAGAAGGTGGGAGAGCACAGCCAGGACAGCTGACCCAGACTGGCCAAAGGGACATTCCCTACCATAGAACGTCATGCTCCGTATATGACTGGGGAATCTAGCCGGGAGGCAGATTCACTGCTTAGAAAGAGACTGGGCATTGAAGTGGGTTTTTTTCCCTTCTGCATGTGGTGAGCAATTGCATTTGTGCATCACTCATATTATTGTTGTTATTATTGTTATTGTTATTACTATTATTATTTTGTTCCATTGTTATCTTTATCTCAACCAATGAGGGTTTTTTTTCCATTCTTCTCCCCATCTCATTGCAGGAGGAGGGGTGAGCAAGCAGCTGCACGGTGCTCAGTTACTGGCTGGAGTAAAACTACGACACCACTCTACGGTCACAAAAAAAAAGAAAAAAAAAAAAAAAAAAGAAAAATTGATGGTTTAATCATAAGGAGAAAGTGCATTTTCCAGAGCAGCCAGTAATGGATTGATTAGGGCATTCACTACTGATGTGAGAATTCTGAATTATGTAAGAAATAATTTAGAGAATCACACTGGCTCTTTCTGTCTCTCAGAGTCCAAATCCCAGACTGGAGCTGAAAGGCCTTTATTGAAGGATTCATTAAAACTCGTGTACTGGTGAAAAGTGTGTTTTAATAAATTAAAGTTTTCAGACAAAAATATTTCACTAAAAAGTTACAAAGCCAACTTTCTCTTATATTCTTTCCAGGCAACTACAAAAGAAGAGAAATATTTACAATATTTCTGATTAACTTTAAAGATTACTGAAATTTAGAATAAAACGTCATTATCTAATATATCCATAGTGGTGGCACAACAAGCAGAAATGTTAAAAAGAGAGCAGTATGAAGTAAATCGTCGATTAAAGATACTCCAGCCAAAAATTTCCATGTTGCCAGTCACAACTGAATATCAGTTCCAATAGAAATCAGAAACAGTTCCCTGGTGGCGCAGAGCCGAAGATGATATATTTGAAGGAGTGCTTGGCAATTTGGAAGCCTCCCTTTCCTCAATTCATTCCTTCTCATGTCCTACAGCCTATAGTCTCACTGTGTGCAAGTTTCCTTCCTGCCTATACGTTGCCAAGGACTTTGACAACATGCTGCTCATCAGTGCTGTCTCGTTACCTGACGAGTGCTCTCACTGCTGATTTCGTATAGGAATAGTCATATCAGATCGAGCCACAGTTCAATCTTACCTCCATTCTTGGCTGTAGCAGTGGCCAAGTCCTGGTGTTTCAGTCAATCCCCACTGAAAATATTCCTGCCTAATTTATGGCACTACACACAGAAGAAGGGTTACTTGGGATGAATTTTGATCTCTTCAGCATCCATGGTGATCAGCTTATGCCTGAGGAATATCAGTTCACCGAACGGTGAATAAACTGTGCATGTTCACAGTTTGTCATTCTTCTCCATCCTCTTCCATTGATTTCATTCTTCTTCTTGAATAAATAAATATATATGTAATATATTAAATTAGATAGGAGGTGTAGAGGATTTAACAAATGCCCTCCCTTCCCAGCCTCACCTGCACTGCTTTTTTCATTACAATTATTCTGAACTGCCAGTGCTCTGAGGCTTTAATATCTGTGTTTTGGAACACAAATTCTGGTGCTTAACAAATAGAAATCTAGCATTGTCTCAGGCTGACATTTAAATATATGATCCTGAGTGGTACAGAGTGCTACAGACTGAAATTAAACTGCATGATGGTTTTAAGTAGACTACCTTTTTTTTTTTTTTTATGAAACACACTTCTCTTGTTACGGAACAGGATGCCAAAATAAAGTAATACTTTGCAAACCAGTTATTCATTCAGACATACTAACTAACAAGCCTGGAATTTTTCCAGAGCATTAAATTTGACATACCCCTAGGAAAAGGTCACATACAGTGAACTGTTTAGGCAGAGGTAAAAAAAAAAACCACCCCCCCCTTCCAAATTCCAGAAAAATCAAACCAAAACATTCTAATAGTGCCAAAATTGTTCTTTCAATTTTTCATCTTGATTACTAAGGGAAATAAGGGCTATTTAAAAAAAAAAAATTAGGTATCTATATTCTAGCTGAAATCATTGCTTTGCCCACTACAGCTGGAATGAATAAATCATCCAGAAAATTTGTGTAAAATTTGTGTACGTTTTGTAGTTATGCCACTTTGGTTCACCTTAAGATACAGAAAATTTGAGTTCAAATGTCCTCTTTCTGATTTATAGTAGGGATGTCAGCTATATCCATAAGATACTCTGATTTTCACCTTGTTCAGTCTTTCTGATGAATTACTTTTATTTTGAAATAAATTGGGGCAAATTTATCTTTTTAATAACATATCTCAGGTTTGTTTCATGTGTCATATGGTGCTGTCCATCTCTAGATAACATATTGGTACAATTCCATTGCAATGTGGAAGTTGACTTATTCACAGTTTATTGCTTAATTATAGTGTACTCAAGCCCTATTAATGTCCAAAGTATTCCCAACCTTAGCTTTTACTTCTGTGAGTACTCCCCTGGCAGGCTGAGATGCAGCCTTCTCTAAAAAACTGAACCTGACTCTGCTCTTTCCTCCTGTTTCAAAGATTTTTTTAGCTCCCTGCTTCTCGCATTGCTTCAGTGCATAGTGATCCATATTCCTCCCTCTCTCATTCTCTCAACCTGCAATATTTGAAGCTTACCCTTTAGACCTGTCCCTCTCTGCAATAATTCCATTACAAACTGTTGCTGTGACACAAGCTGTCAGATTAGCTCTCATTCTGGGCTGCTGAACAAAGACCGTCATTAATTTCTTTGTGAGAAAATAGCGTAAGCACAGAGACAAGAAAATAGTGGGCATAAAGCTATTCACCTGCTTCATGTGGAAATCACACAATATAGAGGCATTGTGCTGATAGCACTTAAGGGCAACACTTCATTTATTGCATCAGTGCCTCAAATGCACATGACCCACACAAAGATGTTTGAGATTTTTAATGGGGTTGACTTGCACTACCTAGTTGGTTCTAGACTATATTTATCTACCTTTTTTTTTTTTTTTTTTTTTTAACAATGTATTCATGCCTATATGCTTCACATCTCCTGTCAGCTCACTTAAATAAAAAAGACCTGGAGGAAACCTCCAGTTTCATAGTCTACTAACATGGGCTCGCACAAAATCTGAGAACAGTGATGTGCAAATTGCATTTCAGTTCCTTTTGTTAAATGTAACTTTTGCAAACCCCATGAATGATGGGAAGGGAAACTCCATCCCTCATCATGAACCAACAACGTACATGACCTGGCAATGTGTGCTCGCAGCCACAGAAGCCAGAAACCAACTGTATCCTGGCAGCAGGTCAAGGGAAGTGATCCTGCCCCTCTACTCTGCTCTCATGAGACCCCACCTGGAGTACTGCATCCAGCTCTGGGGTCCCCAGCACAGGAAAGACGCGGACCTATTGGAGCGGGTCAAGAGGAGGGCCACAGAAATGATCAGAGGGCTGGAGCACCTCTCCTGTGAGGACAGGCTGAGAGAGTTGGGGTTGTTCAGCCTGGAGAAGAGAAGGCTCCAGGGAGACCTTATTGCGGCTTACCAGTACCTAAAGGGGGGGCTTGAAAGAAAGATGGAGACAGGCTTTCGAGTAGGGTCTGTTGTGATAGGACAAGGGGTAATGGTTTTAAACTAAAAGAGGGTAGATTTAGACTAGATATAAGGACGAAATGTTTCACAATTAGAGTGGTGAAACACTGGAACAGGTTTCACAGAGAGGTGGTAGATGTCCCATCCCTGGAAACAGGGTCAGGTTGGACGGGGCTCATCTAGCTGAAGATGTCCCTGCTCATTGCAGAGGCGTTGGACGAGATGACCTTTAAAGGTCCCTTCCAACCCAAACTATTCTATAGTTCTATGATTCTATGATTCTATGATTCTGTGATCATATTTGGAGGGTCACATTTTGGAGGGGAAATTGCTAGTCTAGGCCAAAAGGAAATCACTGCTTTAAATTGAACAGATTATGGTGTGTTCTAATTTTGTTCTCTTTTTGTGTCCTGAACAGCTAGGTCTAGGCTTAGAAACTTTCACCTCCTTTTCATGCACCATTCTCTCATTCTATAGAAGTCTTTTTCAGCATCTGCCCTGCCTAATTTCACCACATATGTGAAATATCTAATTGTTTTCTAAAAAAACAAATTCGTGAGAGCTTAAAGCTGCTGTTTTAATTGGGAATATTAAATGGACAGTTGGAATTGAAATTGAAATTTAAAAAGCTCTTTCCAGAAAAAATTAAACTCATTCCAAGTTCTGGCAACTCCTTTGTATTTTAGACTATCTCCAATAAAAGGTGTTTGTATGATAAACTGACTAGCATGTAGGGGAGATATTTCCATGAAATAAAGAAAGAGGAATTCAGGGAATGTTTTCATTGTGCTTTTCTACAACTGCATTGGTTTTAGATATTCTAAATTCCTAATTTAGAATTTGCAGACATGTAGGGGCTTAATGATGCATTTACATCCTGACTGAAATCTTCCTTGGACTTTTTCTCCAAAGCAAGGCTCAGGACTAGAAGACTTGAAGTTGAAGCTCCCTGACAGACTGTATGTAAGAAAAACCACCATGTTATTTTCATTTTTCATTTTTAGCTGGGGTTTTCCCCCACTTAATGGTAAGAGCTCTGCAGATGGTTATATGCTGATTCTTTTTTTTCCTTAAGGGAAAACAAGAAACTCTTGAATATAGTCTGCAGAATTTAGTCCTGGTTTAGGATATTATTGTTCTGTTAGCAGGCCTTTCCTCCATGTACACACCACCCCCTTACCGTGCATTTTGCTGACAGACTAAGGCTGCCGTATGTACTCTCCTGAGGCATCTCCCTGGCATGATGGCTGTGCACCCATGTAAGGCACGTGCCACGTAAGGGCTGCAGCCTTTGACTGCGCCAGGTTTTAGCTCACCAGCGTGGTACTTCCTTGAAAGGATGCACTGGCCAGCAAAACCTCTGTCAGTGGGGAGAGAGGAGTGGCCCCCAACGTAAACAGTTCAAAAAGTGAGGCATTTAGAGAAAGTACTCTGTGATTGTAGGCAGGAGATGATAATGGGGTGGACTGTAAGCACCCTGCAGGACTCCACATAATGTTCTCTTCATTTACCAAGCCATTAAACTGGAGCTGATTTTATTATCATATTTTTTTCCACTGGCATCTGAAGAAGTTTTATGGCTTTCAATAAAGCCTTCTCTCTACTCAGAATCCTGTTTGATTTTTACTATAGCATCTTCTAGTGAGATTTATGTTCTTGTTTTGCTTAAGATTCACATTTTAATGTAGCCATAAAAACAAGTTAGATTTGCTTGTTTGAGGGAATCTTACTTAGTTAATTATCAGACACCACGTGGCAAATAATTTAATTTGGCTTCTATTATACAATGATTGTTATTTATTTTCTTGATTTACTTCACAGTGGGGAGAAGGAACAGATAAACTAGAATGCTGTAGGAATCCTCACATAAGAAAGGAATCTATTTCAGTAACAGGGATGTTCCTTTGGACAAAGTAAGGACCCTCTCTCAAAATGACCGCTCAAATTTGGAATTAATACTGCCATCCCAGACCTTTTTGAAGTTAACTTTGTGTTGTCTCTATTTTTAGATTTAATTTTGGTCTTCTCACCAAGAGAATCATGTGTGATATACTCTTATTGCACTGTGGATATTAAAGCTTTAGTAATCCTAGAGATTTCCTTCCAAGACAGTGTTTGATTGTGTGAGGTTTCCTTGCAGCCTAGCTTTGAGGTTCCTAATTGTCTAAAAGATTGGACTAAATCTATGATGATTTAAAATAAATGAATAAATTTATGTGTTCCTCCTAATGGAACAGAAAGTATTTTTGGGGGGGGAGGGGGTTTAGTGACTCATATTCTTTAAGATTCACTAAATAAGACCAAGGTCAATAAAACCAAAGCGGGAGCTTCATACTACAAAAAAATAATCTTTTCTGTTCCATTCTACCATAAAGCAAGTTACAATGTATATTTTCATCAACAGTAAATATACCCTGTATCTGCCATTCTCACTGAAAGAGTTTTAATGTGCCATATAAGTTTAAGAGTCGATATAAACCGATCCACCATTATCCTTCTCACTTGGTGGTCAGCACTGAGTTATTCTGTGAAATAAGGATCTCCTATTATGAAAGTGCATTGAGATTTTGGTATTCCGCAGCCTCAGACTGCTTCATATGTTCACTAGAAATGTCACAGGATTATTTTTTTGTTACTTTGGTGATCTTGAGGATGCTTTCATAGGATAATAGTCTTTTATGTTAATGAAAGGATGCCCTGCAGATAAGTCTTGCATTCAAGATAATCATGAATCAAAAAACAGACAGAAGACCAGGGTTTTGCTCACCAGGTAGATGTAGACTGAAGCCAATGAAGAATTTTCTCTCCAGAAAGTGCAATGGTGATGGCTGTAGTTCATCGCCTTTTTATTGATCTTCCCACTAAAATTCAAAGACCTTGTTTATAAATACAAAATTTATACATTTGTTCTTTCCTGGAAGAAACATAACATTTCTGTGGGCATTTAGTTGTCTTTGGGTTTGAGGAATTTTATTATTAATGGCATTCCAGTCTTTGTCAGATTGTTTATAATTTCTTTCAAAAAATTAAATTGAACTTAATTTCAAGGAAAAACATTAATTTAAAAATATTTTTGCAATTGCCTGGAATTCCAGTTATTAGGATTTTTTAAAAAGGCCTCCCCATTCCATTAATTTCAAACTATTTCACAAAATGGACATTAATTTATTAAATATGTCAGTTGACCCAAATCTACTTGGTTTTGGTATAAAAAATATTTGGTCCAAAAGTTTCACCTTGCTCTATTGCTGAACTGCAGTGACTGTCAGTATGAGTTTTATCTTCCTGAAAAAGTGGTGACAGTAATATTGTACCCTTGTGAGAAATTACTTCATTAGTGCCTTCAAATTATTGAGGTCACCAAATGGAAAATTCTGTAAGTGTAATATCGTGCTGAATAAAAAGTGGGGTAGTAGACTAGAATCAATCATTGATCCAATCTGATCTATCATCCTCTGCCCTGTGTCATAGTGTCCCTGTTGATACCAAATGATCCTAAAGAATAAACTGTAGAACACACCAAATTGCAACAGCTGGTGACTGCAAAATGCCCTGATGAAAGTGCTTTGGCCGCTCGCTGTTAGCACGTCCTTTTATAACAGCACAATGGCCAATTACAATCCAGATCATTCCCAGAACAGTGGCTTATTATGGTTCTCTCTCTCTCTTCAGTATAAAATTTATGATCCACATATTTCACCATCCTCAAGATCTTTAGAAATATCAGGAAGATGTAGAAGAAAATTTCTGCCATAAAGATTAAACCAGAATCACAGGTGCAGCTTTTAACTATTTATTAAATGGATACCAAGCTCTCGAAGTGATGCTAGCAGGTGATGAAGTTCTGGTCCAGGTGTAGTTATAATCCATTATACAAATGGACAAAGTGAGTATACAGACTGAGGCATCTGCACAAAATTATTCTTTATTTTTTTTAATTTAGTTACTTTTGTCTCGATTTGTATCTTCTTGTCATTAACTATAACAATGTATTTAGTTTTATAAATTATGATAATGTCTAGAGGCCTCAATCATCTAGATGGGCTAGACATTATAAATTATGTTTGGTTTGGACTGTGGGGTTGTTATTTTTTTTTCAATGACTGTGCCTAATCCAAAAAGTTTCAGGCCCAACTCTCAAAACTAGCTAGTGTCTCACTTCTGCTGAAATAAGACTTATATGCCTGCAGGCCAGATGGAGGAGAAAAGCTGCAGAGTCCAGAGAACAAAGCATAATAAAATAACAGGGCAATTTCCTTAAGATTTTAGCTTAGCTTATTCTGTGTCACTTTGGTCTCCTGTAGTGGTAACTGCAGTGCTGACTTAAGCTGTCCATGTGTGATCTTAAGAGCTAGCTTTCATGGCTTTTTGCTGACTTACACAAAGTGGCAAAATTTATAATAGCACCACAGCTATTCAGAAAATTAACAGTCAATGAATATTTACTGGAACTGAAATGTTGTCTACCAGAGAAAAATAATACCCTCTGGCTTCTTGCTGGCAGTATATCAGAAACCATTGGAGTCAGTTGATTCTGATTTTTGTCATGTGGCTGGATATTTGTCTTAGAACTCTGCTCCATGACATGGGTTCAATGTATAAGGTATCGACTTATTGATAGTAGTCCTTTATTTTACACATTTGTTAGCTGGCATGCAAGGAAAACTAAAATGTTCATAAAAATGCCTTCTGAATCTCTTCATCTTCAAAAAAGATTTGCAAAGACCTGAAAGAAGATGAAAAATATTTCCAGATGTTCCTCAAAGATTGCGATATGAAAGAGAAACTGGAGAAGAAGAAATCTGCAATACCCATATATAGTAGGCTCAGAAGATTTCCCAACTTGACAATACCATGAATGTAACAGACTACAAACTATTAGACAAGAAGTAAATTCTCCAAAAGTATCTAAGTCCCATTTTAAAATGAGACTTGGATGTTTAGATTCCCAAATGCCATGGAAAACCAAAATGCTTAAAGTCACATTGGAAAATAGAACTTAGGCTCCTTATTTACAAGGACACTTCAAAATGTTTTTTAATTGTAGTACTTTAATGGGTTTTTTTGGAGAATACAGAGATCCAGACATGACTGTCAATTTGGAAAAGCACAACCTTTTTACATTAAATATGTATTAGATGAGAAGTTTGATCTTTATCTTATACACTACTGATTTAGCTTATGTTATATGTTGAACTGAGATATTAACAGATGAACTAATTAATGACAATACTATCTGCAGTGTAATTAATAGCTAAGTCAAAGCAAGGTTACTGCTAGAAAGGTTTTGTCTCAGCAAGCTGTGAGTTCTTGCAAGGTTAGTATGAACTATATTTCCCAAACAAGTGCAGTAGCAAACTGTAAGTGACCTGATGTATGCCACCACTAAAATGCATACCTAGGCACGAGTTTGATTCTAAATTTAAGAAGTTAATGGGTGTATATCCATTGACTTAATCAGAAACTGGACCTGTTCCAAAGACAGAAGGCAGAATAAAAAAAAAAATTAGCAGAGAACAAATTTGTCTGCAATAATTGTGTAAACTTATAGTGGGACATGCTGAAGAGGAACACTGTGCTAGAAGTATATAATCTTGTTTTCAATAAAGTAGATAATTTAAGAGGGTTTTTTCCTAGCACAATTTCCCTTCCTCTTTCCCCCATCTTTTCCCCACTCTTACACTACACAGAGTAATTGTCCTCCATTTTCCAAACTTGTTTTTACACTTGCAAAATGGTCTAGTGAACTCTGCAAGGGAAAAGTCTGTTGTTTCAAGCTTTGATAAAAATTCCATTATCATCTATGTGTAGAAGCTCATATATAATCAGTATGAATTGGGCATGCTAGAACAGTAACGTCCAATCCATGGTCCAGCAGAAAAATTTGGCCCATAGCTCAGTCTTAGCAATGCTCATCCTAGAGTTGCAGGACCCTAAAGAACGGTGGTGCCTGAACACAGGCTGCTCCTGTCAGAACGAGTTGACTGTACTGCCGCTGTGCAGGAGGTGTTGTCCTTGGTGGGCAGCACATGCAGCAGATAGCCCTGCTCTGGCACTAGGATAAGCTGTGTAGTCCACCTGGCTGGAATGACTGTCCACTGTCCTTTTCAGTGTTAGGCCTGCATATTCTTGTTGGGTCTGGTTTTGCGGTACAGTCCAGTTCTCACTTCTGAGTTGCTTAATGGCAGGCATAAATATCAACCAAAGCCTTTTTGCCCTTTATGGTTGCTGTGGTTTAACTTCAGCCAGCAACAAAGCACCACACAGCTGCTCGCTCACTGCCCCCCTGGTGGGAGCGGGGAGAGAACCAGAAGCCTGGAAGTGAGAAAACACATGGGTTGAGACAAAACCAGTTTAACAACAACAGTGATAGTGATAGTGATAGTGATAATGATAGTGACAGTGGTAGTAATAGTAGTAATAGTAATAGTAATATAAGGGAAAGAAAAAAAGTAACAGAGAGAGAGAAAAAAAAACACAAAACGCCAAGACAGACAAGTGATGCAAATGAAAACAACTGCTCACCACCGACCAGCCGATGCCCAGCCAGTCCCTGAGCAGCGGGGTGGTGTGAGCAGCAGCAAAGGCCTTGGCTCTGTGTAAGCACTGCTCAGCAGTAATGAGTTATCCCTGTGTTATCAATATCAACACTGTTTCCAGCACAAATCCAAAGCATAGCCCCAGACTAGCTACTACGAAGAAAATTAACTCTATCCCAGCCAAAACAGCACAATGGTGAACATGGTTTCTGTCATGATCTGTTTGACAAACATACTTTTCCTTTTTTCACCATCAGCCACTAAAGTGCTGACAGCAGTGAGCCAAAGAATGTATTACTCATTGTATTTACTCATATTTGCCACAAAATAATTTTTAGACGTTCAAAGAGTACATGCTTTTTGAATCAGTAAGGCTTCTGAAACACACGAGCTATTCCAGTACAAGGAAAGTGCCTGAGTTTGTTGAGGGCTTTATTTTTGTTTATTATTTGTATGCAAATTGTTTATTTATTAAAAACGCTCCATGATATTCACAGGGAATCATTGTCTTGGGCATATAGATTTGAATTTTTCTTTCCATCACTAAAACCTAATGTTCTTGTCTTAGGAGTAAGAACAAACAATATTTACAGTATTTAAGCAGACTGATTCCAGTAATGTATGACATTTTGTCAAAAGGGGTGCAAGATGAATTGGGAATAAAGGAAGTGATATTTTAAGTGATATAGCATAAGTCATTTACATTTTGGCTTAGGGGTCCTATATGAATAATGACAGAATGGAATAAATGCCTCAGTCCTTTGTTAGAGGTGATTCATCTCTTTATGAGGAATGTGTATTGCCATTGTAATACATTGTTAAAGACTGTACTTTTGCAAAGTAAAATCTCTGTTGTTTTGCATAGAAGCTAGCTTAGTCTTAATTCCTGATACATCATTTACTTCTCAGACTGAAGTCATAGATTTTATTCAGTCAAGTCAAAAAAGCCAATAATAATGTGTTATTAGTTTTATACAGTGATAATGAAAATATGAGAATATACAGAAAGGTCTCAAAAGCAGTGTAAATAGGGTTATTTTGTTCTTCCTGAATATTTTATTGTATTTATTTTCAACAGAAGGTAGCCAAGGTATAAAATCTACTGAAAGGATTCATTAGAAGAGTAACCATGCATGTGGAATAGCATTTAGAATCTGCAATTCTTAGAGTTATCCTTACTTTAGGGGCAAAGTTTAATTTTATATTTTATTGCTTTGTTTATTTGGCTGTTTATAGTCAACGTGCTGTCACTGCTCAGAAACTGACCTAGCTTAGATGTGACTGGTTAGATATGTCACATAGCACTCTCAGATTCTCATGACTGCCATCAGGATGAGCTTTGATCCACAGGCAGTCTCAGACCTGTGTAAAGCAGATGGATTTTAAGTGTCTTAATTTCAATTAAAAGCAATTAAGCTTCTTTTTTGAAGGGAGACAAGTGTAAATAATAAAAGCTTCGGCACAATATCAAGGGACACATGGTTGTAAGTGAAGCAACTTTGCCAGGTATTCTACTATCGCAGGATGAGGAGGTTGTACTGAGATTTCCACTTAAACAAGATTCATATTCTTCTGTTCCATATTTTCAGAAAATTGACTAAAAATTAATTAGAACTCAAAATATGGCACACTAATTCTCCAGTAGACATTTGAACTATCTGGGTAGTTTTCTAGATGAAAAATTTCTAAATCAAAAACCATTTAAAGTAATATAATAATAATACCTGTCCTAAAGTGACTGTTTTTTCTCTGATGTCTATATGTTAATTTTTAAATCAAAATCTGTGTCTTATTCCATTATTTTTTCTGTGTAACTCAACACTTCTGTACCTCAAGAAAAGTCTTCATAATTATCATGTGTGTCAGAAATGTCATGTTACTGCTTCTTCTTTTTCTAAATTCATAATGAGGACACTACAGGGCTAATCCCTAGCTCAATGCAATTTTCCTCTTGTCAGTGCCCTCGGAGAATTCTGAGGAAACAAAGAATTGCCTGGTGATGTTGTTGCAGAAGATTTTGTTGAAAGGAGCTGCTTTTCCAGTAACATTTAATTATTTAGCGAAATATGTCTTCAGTGGAATGCCCTTTATGTAATCTTAATAAAGTCACCATGATCAGCGATGCATATGCATCCTGTCTGAAAAGCTAATGGTTTTAGCTACTTTAAAGGCATACCAAAAGCTGAGGAAGCTCATGAGGAAAAGGTTAAAAGAATTAAGTGTGCATAAAATAACTACAAACTGAGGAAGCAGAAGCAGGAAATCTGCCTGTAAATACTGGAAGGGCAATATCAAAGAGATGAAAAGTATTGCTTGTGAATACAGGAAAGAAAATATCTATTAAACAAAGAAAGGGGAAACTAGGACTGAAAAGCTAGAGTTATTTGCCAAATAGAAAGACTAATTACAGTGGTATCAGCCTCTTAAGGGAAACATTGGAAATCCCTTCACTAGAGCTGTTCAAATTTAGGCTTTGGCAAAGCATCGGGGGATGTTCTGCAAAGAACAATGCTTCTCTGGTGAGGTGAACAGGCTGCAGAGAAGCTGATAAAGCAACAGCATTAGCATGGTGCACAGCTGTGTGAGAAAGACACAGTAAATGCTGAAATCAAAAGTAAGCGGTTTTGTTTGAAAAGGGCATAGGCAATTACTGGTGCTTGAATTCAGAAAGTCTTGCTGACATTCTGCACAGTTAAAGAAACTGGAAACTTCTAAAGCTTTCCTCTATTACCTCTAGAATAGCCAATTTTGGTTCATTATGACCAACTGATTCAATAGTCAAATAATTTTTCTTAATGGCTGCAGACTGTGAACCATTACAGAGTACTCCACACCCTAATTCATTCCATACAATTAAAAATGCCATTTATGCGATATGCAAGCACTCTGGTTAGTGGGATGTGATAAGAGCTGCTTCATATTCTCAGAAATATTTTGAGGACCATTGATGGATTTAAAGATTTAAGGAAATGAGAGTAATACAGTTGTTGGTCTTCTTGAGTCTTTCTTCTTGTGGCTGCATTGTGAGTACTTTGGCACAACCAGTTTTTTCTTATTTTCCTTGCCTGTGCCTCTCCCTCTGCTGTTATTTATCTGCTTCAAGATTCTATAGTCATTTGAGGATGAAAGTCTGTATTAAAGATGGAAAATTAAACTTGTTCTGGGTTACTTTACTGTCCATTCTTTCCTTATTCTTTCTTAAATTTTTGGTCAGATGAAACTTGTCAAGTTTTAGGCTATACCATATTTATCTCGATTAGCTTTAGTTTTACAGTTTCAAAACCCAAGAGTTTTTAATTGGTAAGATAACAGCGACTTAACTATTTCAGCTAGTCACCCCTCACATAATCTAGTGTTTCTATAAAGTAGAATAGGAATTAAATACATTTTAAAAAATGAAAGTATTTACTACCTGTGTAATTTTACCCTTTATGTCTGTGGAGATGATCAATACTGATTTACAGCATGGCTACAGTATTTCAGAATCAATTACTCGCCATACAGAGTGTGAACAGTTTTAAGTATTCATTGGAAAGCTAGAGATGAAAGGTTTTGTGCAGACATTTCAGGGAAAGTACAAAATGAAATGAGTGAACCTGGCTAAGATGGGAGCAACTGTTTTATAACTCTTTTAAACACCAATTCACCCTTGTAGTCAAACTTCACCCAAAACTAAAATTCAGATCTTCATAGGAATGCTGCTGAGACTACAAATGTAGAGGCAAACATTTCCAATCCCATATCTTGATAGGAAGGTAGGATAAACCTACCATTTACAAATGTTTGAACTATTCAGATGCAGAGGATTTACATAAGAAAAGCCAAAAGATTATAGGTTTTATAATAGCATGTACCTGAGCAATGGAGAATGTGAAATGGTTATTTTATGGGAAAATAAAACCTTCTGGAAATAATCTAGGTAAAACATAATGACAAAACCCTGTACTTCAAAAGAAATACCTCATCCTGGTAGTAAAATAAACGTTGGTGGAGTTATAACTCTTCGCTGCTTCCTTTTAGTGTTCTAACAATGTGACTCATGGTAAGCTCCCATTTTGTAGAGGTGTACTTCACTCAAGTGGAGCTGTTTGAAAAAGAAAGAATAAACAAGGAAGAATAAATGTGGGCAAGTATCCCACAGTTCCCAGCCAAGAGATAGGGCCAGGCTTGCATGCTTGCTGTTGAAGTCTCCTGACCTGTTGGGATGGAAAGGTTGCATCCATTGCACATCAGCATGCGCGCACCATAGCAACCCTTTGCATCTCAGCAACGCGTGCTTCTTTGGGCTGTAGCCCACTCCAGCCTGTCCTCCTTACACACAAACCGTAACTGCTCCGTTGTGCTCTGTGTAAAACCCCAGGCACGGAGGCTCATGTTCTCCTTTGCAGTGACTACCTAGTCTGGCTCGGTGCCATGCCTGCTGCCATTAGCGATACAGGTGACAGATCACTTCATGGACTAACACATTCTGAAGGATGGTCCACAACAGGATAGAGGTTAGGACCATCAGTACACCACACAAACATAGTGTACACTGCAGAAAGGCAGGTCTGTCCCCAAAGGCACATGCTACCCTCTACTTCCCCACCAAATATTGGCTAGCCATGATTGGGAAGTTTGATTTGCCGAGTGCTAGGGCTAGTTATGCTAAGCACGAGAGCTCTCTTACTCTAGCAGAAAGTTCCCAGCTCAGGCAATATTTAGCTTATCTAAGAGTAAATCCTAAACTGAAGCTAATGTACAGACAAGCGAATGATCAGGGAATTAAAACTGTTACACTCCATCATGAGTCATCTAAAAGTACCCTCAGTCTCAGTTCTTCGATAAGAGAATGAAAGATGTTAAAGTAGATTTTCAGTTGTTGTGAAATCAGCTCAACTAATCTGATTTGCTCCCACAGAACTGAGCTGCTACTTTTCATCATCCTAATGCCTCATGACCTTCGTTTCCCTCAGCTCTTTGAAGCTAGATACTGCACCCAGTTAGGTGCAGTCGGAGACTTCACTTCTGATCTCAGCAAACCTCTGCTATTAGTATTATTTTTATCTCTAAAAACCTGATCTGTTTTAACTCAAGCATTTTACAGTAGCAGACCATTGGATAAAAGTAAGAGACTACCATATTTCTAAACACTGGTCTTTCCAGTGAAAACAGTAAAAGTTTTAACTTAAATCTCTCTCTCTCACACACACACACACACACACACACACTCTCTCTTTCTGAATTGGTAACAGCTGCTGAACGTATATATGTTAAATTTCACTGCAAATCAGTGTTGATGCTAGTCGCCCCATAGTCAGTGAGGGTTCATTAAATCACCTCTGGAGAATACAGTTTGCATGAATTTTGCAGAAGTGGAAATGACCCCACAGGAATTGTCAGAAGAGAATATAGGCAGAGAATACCAATTTAAATATGTAGAAGATGATGGTAGACAAAAGGACGCAAATTGCACCAAAAAAAATAAACACAGCACCAAACCTTGAACCTGAGAAGAGATAGCTGGACTAGGAGATTTGCAGCTAAAATGTCTGGGGAGACAGATATATTTCACTAGTCATATTTCACTAAAATACATGTAGAGTTTAGACTTCTGTGGAAATGGACATAAATTAGAGATCTAGCCATTTCAGCAACTCCTGTTTACCAAGGGCTTTCCTTAACTGTTTGTGATTTCAAAGGTTATCACGGTACTCTACTTAGTAAATAAAGTGATAACACATCCCTGTATGACCAGCATTTTTAGCAAAGAAATGTAGAGCAACCAGAGTTGAAACTTCATTCTAAAATGGCAGAATAATCTTGATGTTCAGAGAGTTCTATGCCTTGCAGAGAAGTTTGCCATTGAAACACGGAAAGCTTTTTTCTTTGGCCCTCCTGGTGTACAAAAGCCAGTTTCAATAACAATCTACTGCTTGACTCCACAGCATATGTGTCTGAAGCAAGTGAGCTGCCACAGATTCATCTTTGGGTTTGATGCGTGCATAAATCAACTTTACAAAGAGATAAAACACAGAAGTCACAAGTCCAAATAGTTAACATTTACTTAAGTTGTATATAGCTGAAGAAAGAGGGGCACAGTAAAGGGGCACAGACAACCTTTATGGAAGATAGCACTTCTGCTCTACCTCTACAAACTTACTAATTAATTTTGTATTTATGAGTGTCATCCAGAAGAATGATCAATGAATGAATGGCTGCAAAATATCCGCAGCAAAAAGACTAGACGTCTCTGCATCTTGGCCTTTTTTGAAGCAGTGTTTATCTAAGACCTGCAAAAACAGCGGGCCAGGTTCATTCCTAATGTGCAACCAGGCGGTGGATTTGGCCCTGGATGACACAGAATAAGCAAAGAAACATAATCCTGACATGAATCTTCTCGTCTTTCATTCTTTGGGTGTTCCCAACCTTATTGTAAACTTCGAAGCAGTCTACAGTAGGCTGGGAATGAGGAAAATATTAAAGAATGGCAAGATGTATATGTAAATATATAATGCATGTGCACATACACAGAGATTTCTTTATTTATTTAATCAGAAAGACACCCAGTGAAATATAGCCAGTGTCATTTAATGCCTTTCTGCTAGGAATGAAAGCATTTGGCTATTGGCCAAATCTATTCAGTACTTTTTGCCAGTCTCCAGCATATTACATCTCATTTCATCTCCTCTTCTCTTCCTAAAGAACACCAGGATCTCCCCATGGTAACGGGGCTGCAGACATAGACAGAGTCAATGCCAGATCAAATACTCACAGACAAGCAGATTTCCTACCAAAGTTAAGGAGATTATTTTAAACCATGTAATTAAAATACAAAGCGGGGAGGGGAGGAGCTGGGGACGATAAGACCAGTGTGATTGCTGTCCAAATTCATCTATTCTCACAATGTCTGTGTCTCCCCCTGCTCTCATTTGGGCTGTCTCCCTCTGGGCCCGGTTCTCCCTTTGCTGTAGCATACAGAGAAGAGCAGGGAGTTGGCACATTGGAGGTCATGCAGAAAAGAAACATTTTCAGTTAGGCTTTTCTTCTGAAACGGAACCTAAAGGTATTTCCATACACACACACGCACAGTGGGTGCTAAACTTTGCCTACCAAAAACTGGTATTCAGGGCTACAGAATCAGTATTATTCACCTCCCCTGTGGCCACTTTCTAGATTTGAGAAGTATGAGGCCCGCTGTCAGATCATGTCCCTTTTTGTCCTTTAATAGGGATTTGAGGTTAAACATGTGCAAACAACAAAAGAAAACTGCAATTTGGACTCAACTGATGGCTTGCTCAAAGGGGAAGTGGCAATTATGGACATTCGAACTCTTAGATCTGTTTATTCCCACTCTCCAGACAAGTTTCACCCACATACGTTATCATGCCCTAACCCTAGCCCTAACCCTAACCCTAACCCTTTGGCTCAAATAGGAGGCGATAGAAAACTGGCACAAACCTATTTAAATCAGCAGGCATCCTGCAGGCAGCACTGGTCACCAGCCACTTAAAAGGAAATTTCACACGAGAGACAGAGGATCTGTGAAAGAAATGAATGATTTGTTTTGACTCCAACGTCTATACTGCAAATTTACAAGAGACAGCTAAGGGTCGGGTGTGAACGTTTGTCTCTTGCAGCGTTCATAGCTGTGCACAATTCACAATTCTGTGCACATGAGAATCCACTGGGCCAAGCATTTATATACCCATATGCTGAAATATAGTTATTTACATGTTATATTACATGCTAAGCTAGAAGTTGAGTGAAATAAACGAGCCACACAGAAGTCACACATGAGCATTTACCTGGTTCTGTTACCGAACAAGGACTACCTGTGGGCATATTGCAGATGCCAGAAGTTAAATGCATATTTCTTTCTCAGCCATCACCAGTAAAATGATAATATGGCACCGTGCTCAGATCCTGGCCTCGGGGTTCAGCACTAGAGTGAATGCAGAGCTGTGGGTTAAATGCAGTTGATCATTGGCAAGTCCTGTAATACATTTTTACAATGGAAGGACTGCAGGGGCATGCCTGCTGAGTCAGCACATCTGCCTTCCTCTCTGCGGCTCTTCTGTTTGTCCCTGTGTGCAGCGCAGGAGGGTGAGGTGTTCAGGGCTGTCTCACCAGGGTGTTAGCAAGGGCTACCAGCTACACCCAACATTCTCAGAACAAACTCTACTACTTACTTCACACAGCAGCATTGTATAAATTTGTCCTTACTTTCCTTAATGACTAGTTTAAGTATATTAATTGTTAAGGTAGCATACGTGGACACATTGTACAAAATATTCTTACTTTCAGCTTTCTGGTCAGCATCACCCCAAAGCCAAGTACAGGATTGCAGCTCTAGTACAGGATTCACAACCCAGCAGACTCCTCACGGATCCTTGGGCAAGTCTGTTGGTAACCCCCAAGGCAGTACTGACTGACAGACTGAGCAGCAGGCCAAATGAGGAAAATTGATATTTTTTAACTTCTGCTGGAAGTGCTACAGAAATGCCTTAGTAAATGTGTGGAATCTGTAATGGTATGCTCTGCAAAAATAGGCTGATGCTTTCTTTTCCTTTCCTGCCCCCCCCCCACCAAAATAAAAGCGAAGAATGAGAGACAGCTGACACTTTTTTTGGCCAGTTGTTCCAGAGGACTCATTTTATGAGTCAGAACATACCCCTTGCTTTAACAAAAGTAAATTGCTGTAGAGGTGTGAGAGCCTGGACATTAGATAATTCTTTTCTCTGTGATCAAAAAAAGTATTCACAAAATCATGGACAATGTGTGGAGAAGTTAACTCTCTGTTCCCTGTACTTCTCTCTTGTGCCAGCCTCCAATCCTTACACCTCATTTCCAGCAAATATCCTTGGACAGAGGTCACCTTTTAAGAGAGACAAAAAGGGAGGTGAGAGGGAGAAAAAAAGTTTGTACTCTGACTGAGCCTCTCGACTTTCCAAAAGCTTTTCCTGCAAATGTATTTATTTCTACAGGCACCTTTGTCACAGCCAGCCTACAACTGTTCTTTAACACGATTTCCTCGTTCTTATCCAAAAGATGCACTATTCCTCATCATCTTGGACTCCCCTTCCCCTCTGTGCTTTTCTGTAAATCCCAGCCTGTTACTGCTGTTCAAATTTTTCCAGGACACATGGAACTCCTTATAATCAACGTGCAACAAGGTCTCTCAGAGACCTTTGGTATTGATCTCGGTTAATGGCTAGCTGTAAATTGAGCACACTGTCTTTCTTAGCTGAGCCATCTGTATCCCTAACACTATGAGAATCACAATAGCTGTTTAGGTAACTTACAGACTTCTGGCCTGGGCTATTGCAAATTTGAAATTAGTAGATTTTATAGTGTCTGCAATGGAAAGCATTGACAGCAATCTCACATGATACTGAAATAGGCAAGCATAGAGAAATATAAGATGAGATAGATTAATTATTCCCCTATCTCCTTCATGCCCACT
This sequence comes from Balearica regulorum gibbericeps, assembly GCF_011004875.1. Taxonomy (NCBI): domain Eukaryota; kingdom Metazoa; phylum Chordata; class Aves; order Gruiformes; family Gruidae; genus Balearica; species Balearica regulorum. Next base: position 44,944,741 of record NC_046188.1, on the reverse strand, counting down.
GTATCTGGGCTCTCAGGGTTCATCATCTATCAATAATTTTTGAAAATATTGCGAGTACCCTCACACTCTGGGAGCCTAAATCACCACTTTTTCTTCTCTGAGTATTTCAAAATTTGAGCCTTAGTAGTAAAACTAAATTTTCCAAAGGAAAACGAAACCTATTCTTGCTCTCAGCTTACTATCTTTGTTACTCAAGATTTCCAAAGCTACACTATGATCAGAAGCGGAAAGTCCTCAGACCTTAAAAGGAGTAAAAACTGGAGCAGTTGCTCTTTGAAGGTCTGCTACAACTTCTGCTGAGGCAGGTGCTGGAATAGTCATGATGCAAAAAGTTGCTTGACTCCTTGTTGCTGAAAACAAACAGCTTTTTTTCCTGGTATTCACAAACAGCTCATCCTGTGAAGATGGGGGTGGGGGGGGTGTGAGGGGGGTGGGGACACAGGGGGGGGTTCCAGTTTCGAGCATGGGAAAAGGATATTTCCTGAATTCTTTTAAGAGGGTTACTGCTGCTTTGTCAGAAAGGAAAATATTGCATAGCTGCTGCTCTCCAGCATGACTCTCTCTGGATTTCAAAGGCAAGATTTCTTTGTTTATTAAGAATTGTTTTGATTGGCATATGAGAGTCTCAGAGCATCCAAGGTCTCGGCTAGCTGTGAAAAACCAAGAGAAGCCAAGTGAATCAGCCTATAACCTTAAGCAGCTGTGGGACAGACTGTGAATGAACAGGGATATCTCTCTTCTTTGGGTTTTTTTTTTTTTCCTATTTGTTTGTTTGGGGTTTTTTTCCTCTGTGTGTGTGTGTCTGATTCATTGGAATAACTTTCCAACCACTGCAATAATAATCTGAGTGAGTTGGGATTTTTGGCTTCTGATAGTTACATGTTATAAAAGGGCCCAGAGGTATTACACAAAAAGCAAGAATGATAGAATGTTCTCCTTGCGAGGTTTCTGTGTGTGTGTGCGTGCTAAAAGGAAAACAACCCTTGATTTAGATTCCGGATGGGTTGGTTTATTTTCTGTTGTTTCCCCTTATTTTTCAAAAATTCCAGAAGCATCATTGTCTGCCTATCTCGCAGATATTTATGTGACCCTTGTGACTTTGCAGCTAACACGCAGACTGCTTAGATACATCACCATAGGAGAGCAAGAAAAATGTAGCACAGCTGCGTGGCATAGAGGGTAGCGTGTGCTGCTCAGGAGCATTGCAAGGTCGGATTCAAATTCCCGAGCTAGGGCTGAGGTTTTGATTTGGATTTTTAAGCCAGTGACTCTTTGATGTGAAATACAGAAACTTTTTTGTGAGCAGGATGGTGAAAGACATTCTTGTTGAGATGTTTACTGCAGACGTTTCATAAAAGTATTTCTGTGAACTTCATCTTTGACACAGTAGTACATGTAAATAAATGATGATATTTGTGTTTACTGCTCTAGGAAAATGATTATATTTTAAATGCATCAATTTCAAGTAGTGTATTATAATATAAAATTCAGTATGTGATAACTTAAAAGCAACAGTTATGCATGAAGCAGTGAGTGAAAGTTGAACAAGCTGCTTTAATTTTGACACTTGCAGTTTCTTCAGTGCCTCAGTATTCAGCACCAATATTGTCTTAATGTGATATTTAAATAGTTACACGAGGGAATCAGTCTGTGAAGTCGCAGAGAAAACTAAACAGTTTTACAGCAGAACTAACGAACACTTAAAGTTAATTTTCCTGGACTTACAAAGCATAGTGGGCTTTGTTGTTGTTCAGAACCATGGCCTCCCATCTCATTTCAAAGGGGTTATTTCAGGTGCTGCCTCTAGAGGGACTCATTAAGATTTGACTCTAGAGATCATGAGGTGTCAAATCATCAATATTATTTTCCATATTACCCCAGTTTTCTGGAAGTGTTGTCCTAATCACATAAATGGCCAAATCCTAATAGACTGTGATCCTAGCAGAGCTGTGGGTACTCAGAGATATACTAGAATCTTTTGGAAAAATTGGACAAGTTTTAGTAGTCCTAGGAGGGCACTATTATTAACTGTAGCCTTACCAAAATGAGAGCAATGATCATTTCAACACTTTTTCTTCTATATCACACCCTTCTTATCCTCAATCTGTTAGTTTTAATGTCACTCTCCTCAAATAATAAAGTTCTTGGAAAAAAAACAACTAAATATAGGCATGTGTTTGAACAGCACTTCATACATTGTGCTATGGACAAATAGAAGTAAAAATAAGAGCATTTATAATATTTTAAAATTCACCCTTTAAAACACGTTCATCCTCTAAGGCATATCAAATTTAAGTCAGTGGTTTTTGGAGACAGAATGAGGAATTCAGGCCTCATTCAATTTTGGTCCAAGGTGTTATGTTTTCCTCAGCTTGTCAAGACAAAGAGATATGGGTCACAGCTGAATGGAACTGATTTCTGTCAAAGAAAGTCTGAAGTCAAATGTCATTGTCATTTTATATAAATATTCATCATGTGTGCAGTTCCTCCCAGGCAAGTTTTTTTCTCTGTTTCAGGGCACTGGCTTGAGTTAAATTTCTCAACAGAAAAATAAAAATTAAAAGGAAAAAAAAAAGTAGAAATTATATAAATGGCTCCAAGAATGCATATTCCCACACTTTCCCAGCTGAAGACTTAACAGTGTTCATTTAACAATTATTCATTGAGGACATGTTAAATTCACAATACTTTTGCTGTCACAAGACAAGCTTTGTCTGAAATTCTGATGATATTTTAATGCAGGAACTTTCACTGCATTTTAAGAAAAAAAATCAGACAAAAAGGAACAGAACCCAATACCAACCCCAACCATGAAACCACAGCCCACCATGTGTAAGGATGCTTCCCCATTGGCAGCTGTCACAACTCCAGTGACCTGGTCTTGCTGGAAACCAGCTTCTCATCTCCAAGAGCAGAAGTGGTGAGGGTGGTAAAGCACTGAGACCACTGTTGTACCAGGGTTAACCCCAAATGCTGTTAACCACACACTCACACACATGCCCCCAGGCTGCCTTCACATCGAGGAGAAGAACCTCCACTGTGCTATGTATCTTGCTGTTTCTTGCTGTTTGAAAACAAAAAAGTTTCTATTAATTTTGACTTGTAACGATTCCCTTTGTTTTGCTTCAGTATTCCTCCAGGAATGTTTCAGGAACCAGTTGTTAAGGTCACAGCTCCAGTGTAACAACAGTCCCATGACAAAAATCCATGTGGTTCCCATAGAAACTTGCAGGGTGTATTCACATACTTTCTCTCCAATATGGATGCACATTACTGCATTTAGTGGTTCTCATTCCCTGATATTTTGGACAGTAATCTTCTGGACCTCTGGGCATCTAACAGCCTCAGTCCTAACTGCTGGATGCCCCAACTTCCAAGAAAAACTGCTGCTGCCCATATGTGTGGAGATGCTTTGCGCATGGTGAGCAAGTCCAACGCTGAAGTAGTCTGTATTACTTCCTTTTAGTCTTGTTTGTAATGGCCAGTTTATATCCAACAATGACGTAACAGATTGTCTAAGTTTGCTGCTTAAGCTAGGTTGGTGAGGAAGCTGGTATGTATATTGTCCATTTGCAATGTCATCCATGGTAAGTGAGTTCTATTTCCATGCTAAGGGAGCTAAAGAAGTGGGCAGAGAAAATGAAAGCAAGTCAATGAGAAGAGAATGCAAGAGCATTTCTTTCCCCTTTTGCCTTGTACTTTTCTAGATTTGCTTGTCGTCACAAAGTCAGTCTTCAGCTTTGGAATATAAATTAATCCAGTTGTTGTTAAGCACATCAAAAAAGGCTAGAGATGAATAATTATTCATCCACACGCCCCCAGCTGCATCCTTAAGCATTCAATGTACTGTTTTGAAACAGCCATGTTTGTATTTTCTTTTGCAGACTGCATTTGCAGTTTGTATTTCCACCATAAGATGGCATTGTCAGTTCCTACATTAGTTCCACTCTCTTGGCGAGGTCTGGAGCCGCTGCTGTAGCTACACTTCTAGTGGAAAAGTCAGTGGTGTATGGCAGCGTTTTCCCCACCAAAGACAAGTGTAGCTGCTAGGATCACTAGAGGAAGAAGTCCGGTGTAACTATGGAAAGACAAATTTTGTAAACCTTCTCCAAGCAAGTGTCAGGAATAAAAATATGTTCTTTGGCGATAAATGTAAAGGTCAAAAGAAAAATCTCTGTTCCCAGAGAGACTGGTCCTCTGAAAACGATACCAAGAGTGATTTTAGTTTAAAGTACTTAAGAATATGCAAAAAACAAAGTCAGAATTTGACATTTTAAAAAGGGCACTGGCAAGGTATTTTTCATGTTGCTCAAAATGATGGGCCTGATCCTCAATTAGAGCTGAGAAATGGTCAGGGGAGCTAAGAACTCGGTGTTGATTTTGGCAGTAGCCTGTTCTGAGTTTATCTCCGAAACCAGATTAGAACAACCATGGGGCGGTTCTGAGACGCAGGCCATTGTGACGATCCAAACTCATGTAATAGATGTCCCAGCCGTGTCACCTTCTCTCTCTGCCAGTGGCAAGGACGTGGTTGGGCATACAGACCTAGGCTACCAAGGAACTCCTAAGCTCATCCCTTGCTCTGGAGAGCTAATTACTTACAGAAAAAGGATCTAAGCATAGGCTTATCATGCTTTCTGTTTATTAAAAGAGCACTGTGTTTTCAGATCAATCAACGGCCTTAGAATAAAGGAACAGGAATTATATGTCCTGGCTATTGCGCAGACTACTGGAATCTTAATGTTTGAATGTCTCTGTACCCTGTGCTGCCTGCCCTTCCTGTCAAGAACGTTCAAAGCTGCCTCATCCTGCATCATTTGCAAGCACCGTTTTGAATGTCTTAAAATGTTGAGAGTCTCAACTAAAAGATTGTTGTTATTTTCATTTTTCTTCTTTCTTATTTTTCATGTCTGTAGCTTAATTCTGAATTTCTTTAGTTATGTTGGTAGCATCACCTTCTGTTTTTCAGCAAGGATATTTATCCTAGTATGCTTTGTGGCAATAGCACAGGCCAGCCTATTGATCCCAATGGGAATATTCACATGATTAAGGTCATTTGTTTGCTTACATGTTTGACTGAATTGATGTTTCTCTGCATTAGGTTCATCTTGAACATTTGCATAAAGTTAAGCACACACTCCTGGTTTCATCAGTTTGACCAACAAGCTGATTAGAGTGTTTTCTCTGTTGTCTTAGCCCCTTCACCTGACTCCAAATTCACCTGGGAACGTTTCTGAGACACGTGGGTCTACACTGTGATGTACAAGTCTTGCAGCTTTAGCATGAGATGTATACCAGTATCTACATTCCTGGCAGCTTACAGAATTAACATTTATTTCTGAGCATCAAAAATGAAGCAAGTTAAGAAAAAATATATTTGTGCTGCTACACCCTAACCTATATTCTCTTTAATTTAGAAATGTTTTCTTTTTCATTTTGCCTTGGATGCTTAACCAGTGATAGAGAGGTGAAAAACAGTACAGACACATACATATATGTATGTACATTTTTCCCAATATTTTTATTCCTGTATTCATAAAACCCAGCCTCACAACAGTTGACTTGGCATTCGTCGCACATAGGGGTAGAAACCTTTGGTAGGAAAGTGGGAACAAACAGCTGAGGGTCTCCTAACATGGCATTGCCCCAACACCGAACGTTCTTATGCAGTTAGCAACTGTTTCTTCCTTCCTGCCCACCCATCCTCTGCTCTCCTCCTCCCCAAAGCCACATCCTGCCTTCTCCAGGGAGGGTCCTCCCCCTCGTTTATACAAATGTCAGTTAATTGCTGTACACAAAGTAACAGGGGTGAAGAAGGGAATGGGAACTTCTTAAAATGGTTACAAGAGAGTAAACTATTTGCCACTCATGAAAAATTAACTGTATAATCTAAGGATATAAGTGTCATTGCTTAGATAAAAAGACAAATGTGTACCAGTCTTTGGTAGTTGTGAAGTGTAATCAGAGTGTTTATTTCTTACCAATCAATGCTTTTATTGTTGATTTTGACAATCGACTACACTTGTATCTTGCAAAATCAATAAAAAGTTTCAGTACATTTCACAATGGTACTTCAAGTGGCCAGACAGTATGTTTTGTCAGCCTACTTTTATTTCAAATAACACAGTACTACCTAATAACACTTTCCTTTGATAAGTCTTCAGGGTTACCAGAGGGAGCTCTGGGATGCCATTTCAGTGTTTTATCCAAGCATTTTAGGTCTGAAAGTAATTTGTTAAAATACCTGAGTGTAGTATATTGAGTTTCAGAGTGCATCTTTCTAGCTACATTTCCTTCTGTTACATCATCTCTGATGAGTGTAGTGCAGATTCCTCATTCAGGATGTCACCATCTATAAGTCAAATCCTATAGATGACAGGTGCACACTAAAAGAATTAATCTATCATTGTTTTTGTCAGATTTGGATGGATCGATCTAGGAACATATCAGTTAAAAGCACTTTTTTTCCCTCAATGATATTTTTATGCTTATTAGACTTTAATACAGGTTATGAAATACAACTACAAGCTTATTCTAACATTTCTGAGCGTATTTTGTTTTTGAAGAGACAGACTACCCCAAGATTTTTTCATTTGTGATAGCAGAATAGACCAGCTGTATATGATTTTTTTCCCCCATTTTCTGAAGAAAATAATTTCCACCTTGGGAAAATCATTTAATTATTCTGTATCTGAACTACTTTATCCACAGAATGGGATATTTCATGCTATAGAAAAGTGCTCAGAAGATGCAGAGCTTAAACATTTTTATGGTGGCAGCATGAGAATCAAGAGGTAGGCAGACCATTCTTTTTTCACTTTTTATTTTAGTGGCCTGACAGGAGAGTTCAGGAATACAATTGATCGGCAAATCTTCAGCAGCATTTTGTTGCAATCTTTACTGGATATAAAATGTTTCAAATAAAACATTTTGACTAATGTCTCTAGCATGGAAACACACGTTGATTCCTAGCAGGCTGCTGAGATCCTGTTGTACACAAACTGTCTGCACTGAGATTCAGCTTCCAAATTCCCTGCTACAGATCTGACACTTGAAGCCTGAAAGTGTTAGAACTTTCCAGGCTCTGCTGCTCCGGGGCATACAAACCAGTTGGAGGCAGAGGAGTCCAGTATTTCCAAGATACTCAGTTTATGAGCAATCAATAAAATCCAGAGTGCAGAGTTAAAAAGATGTGGGGTCTAATTCTGACCAAGTCCTGGGTGGAAAGCTCCTCCAATAGGCAAGGAACAGTCTGAGAGCTGGTTGCCTTAGACCTAGAGAGGCTGGGGGCTCCAGCCATCATTCTACCCCTGTGGGTGACAAAAAAGGGACATCTTAAGTTGGAAACATTGTATTACAGCATTTTCTAAAATATATTCACCTGCCAAGCCCCAACTTCTGTGTTGTAAGAAATACAGAATATTAATTTCAGTCTTATTAAAAGAAATAGGATTTCTGAATCTCTATGTTTCTCCATTCTTTTTCAAGAATGCAGGGTTTTAGTAACACTTTAATCCAAATGGGGTACCCATTCCGTAAGTAATATCTAATATTTTAAGGCTCTTTTAAATGTTTATTTTTATAACTATTGACATCTTGTAATTTATAATCTTTGTTATTCAAGCTGAATTTCTCTTTATGAGCTCATAAAGGTACAACTATCCCATTTGTTCATACAATTATCTTCAGTGAGTATTCCGGGACTGCTTTCTGATAATGCATTAGAGGACTGTCATGGCTTTATCCAACAAGCAGCCCTGTCACTCAAATGTGTTATTAGAATTGTATTAGTCATGTTTTTATGACTGTTTTCCTCACAGTGCAAGGGTTAGATTGACCTGCTCCTCTTAAGTCAATCTCAGAGACAGAAGATGATGAGTAGGGCAAAACCTCTCAGGACCATTAGTTGCTTCTCTAGCACTGATCAGTCTTCATCTGCAGAAATTGACTGGTACTACAGCAGAACTCCTGTAATACTGTTTAAATGCATTGCTGCTTGGCTGAGGTAAGAGAAAATGGCACTGAGGGTCAAGTTGTCCGTTTTGTGTTTATCCATATATAATCGCTTTTGCTGTTACAGCCTGTCCTTGTTCTGCTTCCAGTGAACACCCAAAGCAGGGTTGAAGAAAACGTGTGCAGAACAGTTTTCAGTGCGAACCATGTTCTTAACTTGTACTGAACTAAAAGGGATTTCTTTCAAGCTAGGAACAAGACATAGAAATGTGGTGCTTCATGTGGAATGTCTAAGATATTTTCCAGTTCCTGTATAGTTCAAGATATTTAATCCTAAATTTAACTACTGCCATTTCTTTTATTAAAAAAAAAAAAAAAATTGTAACTTCAGTCACATTCTTTCCTCAAACACCCAGTGTGTAACCTTTGTATGCTAGCACAGTCTGGTTACAAACACTATGTATACCGCTTCACATCGCTGTCAGTTGATGTATCTTGTGCAGAAGCCGCAGTCGTGTCAGTCAGAGAGCTCAACCATGAGAGCATTGTAAACATTGTAGTGCCGTGATCTTAAGCATCAAATATTGATAAATAGATGTAACTCATCTTTACCTGAATTATTCAGATTTAACAAGCAAAAAGAGAGAACTAGGAAAACAACATATTTCTTCAAAGGGCCCTTCACTTTCTTGCGAGTCCTAGGAAATTAAAAGAAGCACTGGGGCACTTACTACCCCCCAGGTCCCATCCTTCTTACCCACAGAATTATTAAGTAGGATTCCCACCCATCTTTCCATAGCTGTATGACATTAGCTTTTATTATTTCCATAATTTAACTGTGTAAAATACTTGACCGTAGATAAAGTACTATATAACACAGGAACTATCCTGTAGAATAAGTGAAAGGCCCCACAAATTTAAATCAAACAACTTATGAGGTAAACACAAATAATTCTAATTTGAAGTTTGCACTTTGCTTACTACTCCCACCTTACACTCAGAACCTGTAGACAGGCTTTTGATTTCTGCTAGCATGGATTAAAAACATCTGTCAGCTTCTGAGCCAACTCTTCAATGTCTCTACGCACCAGAAAGTCTCAAACCACATATCACATGAGCCAAAACTCAAGGGGAAAGAGAATCCTAACCACAACTTCCCTGACATAAGTAAGCCCATCCTACCCCGTCCTAGATAGGGGAAGGTACTTGGACACTCAGCAGGTCCCAGGTGGCACAGCACTCCTGGTTTCCTCAGCACCAGCTGGCTCCTCCTCACTGCTGGGAGTGGGGATTACCCAGCAGCTGGCATGCCAGGACAGCTACGCTGTCAATCACAGCCCCAGCAAGAGGAACGCACTTGAGCTTTTTATGGTCACATACTGGACTGACCCTATTACATGCAGATGTAAAACAAGAAAAGAATTTAAGAGTTACACACTTGCCTAAAGCTTACGTACCTCTCCAGGAGGCATCTGGCAATGGCCAACTGCTCCAATAGGAACAGCGAAGGGGGCAGGTGACGCCTCAGCAGCGGAGATGGGCGCATGTGTACCTTATTACCTAACCAGCTTTGGCCGCCGAGAAGAAACAGGTTTCACACCGAGCTTTTCTGGTGTTCAGTGAAATCAACTTTACAATTTGGAGCAGGAAAGAGGAGTATTGCTAAGGTCTTTCACACATCCCCCCCCTGCCTTTTTTGAGCTGTGGATGACAAAAGCCTACGTGAGCCAGTCCTGGAGCCTAAAACTGTGAATTGTTTCTTCATTATTTTCTTTTGCCCACCTAGTGTGACTGAGTAGCAATCCAATTTGGAGCATGCAAACTATAGGAAATTCAGAGTGATTTCGTACTGAGAGCTGCCTGTTGCCTCTCATGTCGTCCTGGCAATTGCTCGGAAAAAGTATAGTTCAAATCAGAAAATTGCTTCATCAAATGTTCCCCAACTGGATTATTATCCAATCTGATGTTATAAATTGTAGGATGTTCCTCAATAAACACATCATGATCACCTTTAATATAGGACATACCTGGTGGCTGCACTGTATATGAAATGATTAGACATTAGCTAAAAATGCCCACATTTTTCCCCTGAGAAAAGACTTGTGTGTGGCTAATCTAACAGAAGTCTGAATGCTCGTGTTCTGTGCTTGTATTGTACTAATACCTAAAAGCTCTAATAAAGTTTATTGTTCCACTAACCAGTGACCAGCTCTAAAATAAAGGAATGTTCCCTGCCTGAAGAAATTGCAGTCTGTGGTGAGAGAATGAGTGGATTTGAATTAAAGAGAAAGAGGGCTGAGGGCAAGAATTTGTTGTCAGGTATGCAAGGTACAAATACAGCCTGCATTTACTAATTATTAGCCCTTTTTAGAAAAAGAAACAAAACTGTGCCTGCAACCATCTCCAGCTAAGATCCTGGATATTTTTATATATATCTATTAATGACTTAAATGATATAAATTTACATAAGTGTTACATCAAGACCACAGTTCTCTACCAAAGATCATATTTTTCATCTCACTGATGCTATCTACCCCAATACAGAATAATTTGTAACTAAATAAATAAAGTCCCCAGTGAGTAGTGGTGATGACCTGGTCATTGAAGGCCTTCTGAGCAGAAGCTGTTTCTAAGTCAACAGCAAAAGTCCTGTGATTCCACAGGAAAATGAAGGTACAGCTTAAGTTGAAGAGAAATTTGGCTAATCTGGTTGAAAGATCTTACATATTACAGTGATGGCTTTCCTGGCAGGTATTTTTTGTACCCTGCCAGACCCTTCCCCCAAGTCTGCTGTGGTCCTAAGAAAGTCTAATGCAGGCAATATGAGGAACAGTCTTTAAATAATCAATGTATGTGCTTAGAACTATCCACTTCTAAACATAGTTCAAAAGAAAGTATGAAGTAGTGAGGAATATGTGACGCTCTCTAATTTTCAAAAGATCAAGGAAATAGCCTCATGTGTTATAAATGGTTTTCTTTGCACAATGCTTTTAATGTGACAGATATGGGATTTATCCTGTCCTATTTTTGGAATTGTTTAAAGGTCAGCTTGTACATCTCAGATGGGTGGTTAAGAAATTAGGCTGAAACACTGTATGGCTATATATCAGTCTGCAAACTCCACTTGTGGTTGTGAATGTTGATTTGATTTATAAATGACACTGTATCCTGGATTCTGTCTGGACATTTCTCCCTGCTGCATTGTATGGTGCTAGCTCGAAATGCAGAGTCTACTTTCCTGTCCTTGACTAGCAAGTTAGCTGCAGCCTACAGGGAATAGTTAGGATTTTAGGTGGGCTGCAGCAAAACAAAAATATTGACTGGCTTTTGCGGGGGTGGGAAAAAAGGTCACTAAGTGGGGCTAAAACTTTACAGAAGGGGAACTTCAATAATAGGCATCTCAAAGAAATGAGGAGGCTTGCACAGGAAAATGAGGGAGGACCTAAAGAAATGAAAGGACTCACTCAAATAGGTAAAGATGCTGAAAGGCAGTTATTTTCGGCTGTTTATTTTCATAGCTCTGATTAGTTCGTGTGTGGTGTCCATGTGCAAAGCCTGATTTGTTTTAGGAGTCCCACTGAGAATATTCTCCAACTCTCACTTTAGCTGTTGCATCATTTTTAATTGGCAAGAAGCTAAGCCCCAAACTCCAGGAATTAGAGGAGTGTGCAGTTGCTCCTGAAAAGGCTCTAGAATAGCACTGTTATGTGGACGTGGGCTGTCAGACTGCAGACTTCTGGTTTTCAGGAAAAAGTGAAAGTGAGAATATCTGAATCCCAAACAGCATGATTAGAGGTGCAGAGCTTGTGAAATACCATTGGAATCTGGCAATTCCTTGCAGTTTGAGGGCATGAGATATCCAGAGAATGGAGATTCTTGCTGAAGTCCAGTAAGCATCCCAGCAGGGTGCTGGCCAGGGCTGTAGAAATAATGCTTCTGAGTTTTATTTGTGCAATGGTCTCTTCTAATTTTGCTCTCCACAGAGCAAAGATTTTGTTCCCCCCCCCCCAATAAGAAAATATTGTGCCTGCATGGGTGCAGAGAATGTGTTTTCTTGCATTTCTGCTAATAGGCAGGAGCTTTAAAAGTAGTTTTCTGTGGCATATTTAATGTATATATTATGGAATGGATTATAAGATATGTCTTGTGAAGTCCACGATTACGGACCCTGAGATATGCTGTGCATTTTCTAATCCGAGCAGCCATTTCCACTTTGTAGAGAGGGGGTACTGACAGCAGCCTGCTGCTGCTGCAGCTCCTGTGCAAACAGGAATCGCAAAAGGAGCAGGTAAGAGATCACAGGTGTTACTGAGGCATTTTTTTCCTTTTCTATTTTTTTTTTAACAGTTTTTATTGACCAGCCCTACTTACACTTCATTTAATAACTGATGTTATTTAAAATTTATAGTCATGCTTTTTTTCCTACTATTCTTTGTCAACTGTAAGCAAACAGGTACAAGAGCTGAAAAGCATAAGGCTAAGTTTCTGGAATTTTGAGTTCTCTGTCTTCCTCTGGCTCTTGCAAATAATTTACAACAAACCCTTCAAAAATATCCACTGTTTGGGGGTTGGTTGTTGGTTTTTTTTTTTAATTATTATTTTATGTATCTTTATTTCTGGTATGTTAAGTTCTCTGAGCTTATACCTAAAAATAAAAACTGCCTATTTGAAGTTTTCTTTACAGAGGATTGGCATTTTCTATATGGAATATAAAGACCACATTTGTTTGTGAACCTAATTGCCTATTACAACATAAGCAAAAGATGAACTGTTTGTGTTCTGTGCTGTTTATGAAACATGTAAAAATTTGATATTGTTTTGATGAAAGGCACACTGGAGGGAAGAGATCGAGCTTTTACTTTGTTTTTCTGCCTCTGCTTGATTATTTGGGAAAGCTTTCTCTAAATGTCTGACATTGATGAGAGCCATTTGAGAAGTTCCCCTTAGCCAGGCCAAGCCCCGGCTCACAAGCACATTTCCATTATTTCAGCTGGATTTTATTACTGCAAGCAGCTTACGCAGCTGCATAGCAGGAATGTTTAACCAGGAACAAGACAAACTTCCATAAGCTGCTTAATTCTGACTTGGGACTGTTCCTTCAAATCAATTGATATTGAAATAATTACCTCTCAGAATCTGTAGAGGAAAAGGATGTAAAAAGAAAATTAAAATCCAATTAAATGGAGGTAGAAAGCAGTGTCTGAGTAGACAAATCTTAAGCCTTAGCAAATTTTCAAAGGTTACGCTATCCTTTTTGTCCCTGGAAACCTTTCTTTTTACTTTTCTCCCCCCCCTTTTGCACTTTTCTCATTTTAAGTAAAAGGAAAAGCTTTTTTTTTAAAAAAAAAAAAAAAAAGAAAGGTATTTTTATGTATAACATATATAAAAATATTTTTATATATTTATAATTTTTTAATTCTTTATATGTATTAAATAAATGCAATCCAGCACAATTGACTGAGCTACCCTGGCAGTGTCCATGTATTGAACAGGAGAAGAACATTATTTCTCTTTTCCCTAGAGCTAGGGTTTTTATTTGTAGCGTTTGCAGCCAAATTTCAGCTTGGGCAACTGTTCTGCTTCCTCTAATTCCCTCTTTATAAACTGTGTAGCTGTTCTCCTCTTCACTATTAAACTGCAGGGCTGCATTATAAATTCACTGTGGTGGATGAAGTAATTCACATATAGTATGGGCTAAGCTCTCTTCTCCATTTTGTTAATTTTATACTAGTTTAACTACTCACCTCAGTGGAATTATAATGCTGGAGAGCAGAACTCCTGATATTTTTGAGGGAGGGGGGAAGAAGAGAAATGTCTCCATTGAGAGTGCATATTTGTAACATATATATAAAAATACTTACCAAAATCATTTTGCTTTGTCTTGGGGATGGGGAGTTGTGTTTAAAGCAAGGCTGGTGTTTATTTTAAAGGAAATAACACTGTAAGTATGGAAACTTACTTTTTTGGTTTTGATAGAAGTCTAGATTGGAAGCACAGATTATTGAAGCACATGGGGTAGGAAATAATGCTCCAACCTCCCCTGAGGGAGGTAGTGCAAGGCAGAGGGAGAGGGGGTCAGGGTGTTTAAAAGCAGTTTTCTGAAGTGAAACAGTTAATCACTGATACAACAAAAATAAACAATGCCCTTACACAAATACCTAAGGAAAGGTAAAAACGGGACAAGCATGTACAAGGCTTAATGCACGTGTGCACGGTCTCCAAATGTCCTGCGTCTTTCAGTTTGGGGGAGCTCCCCGTTCTGTTGTGGTTTGTCTCCCTGGTAATGCCCAGTGGATCTCACCCCAAGCATTTGTCCCTTCTTTCCTTGAACCCACGTAGATGTCTTTGCCTTCAGAGCTTCCTTCAGCAAGGTGTTCCAGGGTTATGCTACCCTGCTCCTTCCTGGTTACTTTGAACATGTCTCTCTCTAGCTTCATTTACTGGACTTTGTGGAAAATAATGTCTATCCCTACCCAGTCTTTCCACGTCTCTCCTGATTTTGCACACCCGTCATAAATCCCTGCCACAGGCTGAAATGTTTTGCCTACCTGTTGTCCCTCGTATGGAAAACACTCCATGCTTTTGACTATCCCTGTTGCCCTCTTCTGAAGAGCAGGTTTTTGTTTTTCTAATAATTTTCATATTTGCATACTAAGAAACACTATTCTGAACTCCGTGTTCTTCTGCACTCATTTGACTTTTTCTCACTCATCAAAGTTCACTCACAGTCTTTGTTTAAAGTACTAGCAGCTTGGTCCTCTTACAGTTTGGATGAAGTCCATCCCTCTTGTGCAGGGTTGTTCCAGATGTGTACCTAGGTATTTTTATAAACTGAAGAAAACGGCCTTTTGGAGTTTCATGCTTCAGATAAACGTGTACTGGCTTCACACTCCATCTATATCAAATAGACATGTCCTAGGAAAAGACACAATTTAATCAGAAAAGATTGACTTTTGCTTTAATGTTAGGAAGAGACAGGTCGTCACAGTTGAAAACATTTGAAATTGAGTTTTGTGTTTAATGTTTTGCTGAAGAGGTCTCTACGGCAAAAACATCCTCAATTCTATGTTGATTTGTTTGTGGAAACATGGGATTTTTTTCTTAAAAATAGGATTATAGGGGATCAACAAATTTATCCAACTTCACTTCTGAATATTCCAAATATTAATGAATATACTGATGGAGTTAGTGATGCATTGTAGAAATGTTAAAATTTCATATAGTCCTGCTCCGTTCATATAGCTGTAATGAAGAAGGCTGTATTATGGATAATTTAGATAATCTGTAGGGGAACTAAAGCAGTGACTGTGAAGGAGAATGTGGCGTGTTGTCCCCCTAGGCCATGGAGCACTCAATTTGCTGGAATAGCTCCTAACTGCTATTTAGTGGGCAGCTAGTGGAAAATAAAATTGCTTCAGGCAATTGAGAATCTTATTCTGTATTATTAACGTTTGCAGTCTGGGTGAAGAATAGGGTAAACTCCATTTGTACTGAGGGGAGAAAACTTGAGGCAAAAGGAAAGGGAGAAAAAGATCAGTATCTTCTTTTAGCAAGATCTCCTTTTGGAGGTGGGGGATTGTTTGTTTGTGTTGAATTGGGTTTTTGTTGAGGGTGGAGGGAGGTGGTATTGATGGCAGGTAGAAGTGGTAGCTAGGACACCTGTTGCTGCTTCTAGAGAAAGTGACTTCTGCTATCTAATGGTCACCCACAAGTGTCTCGATCAAGATGATAATCCCTGGTTTGCAGGAACTCAGACATTTATGAAAAACTGAAGGTGATAGAAGAGCATTTTGTAAGAGGAACACTTCACACCCTGGAAGCTGGCTGGCTTTATTTGTGCTGAAATACTCTGGGGAAATGAGAACATAGATTGTGTATGCTAGAAAGTGATGGGATTAACAGGGTAGGTTTCCACTAAGGAAATTTGAAAGCTTCCAAAGTCTCTGAGGTTTTTCTGGGGTGTTTGTTTGTTTTTAAAGAAGCTAAAATAAAGCCAGCTTTACAGTGTTGAGATGATGAAATGTTATTAATCTGTATAAATTGAATCCAGAGGAACTTGCTGATCTGGAAATCCATGTGTCCATTTATGCCCAAATCTTTCACAGGCATATGTACTACTGTTAAATATGATGGTGAGAGGAAAAACAAAACAGTGATGTATAAAAAATACAAAAGCCTAGGAGGGCTGTGGAAGGAGTCCAGCAGGAAACCTTTTCTTACAAGTTCCCCACATACTAGCCCTACAGGAGACTTTCATCTCCTATAAAGTAGATTTCCCAAAATGGTGTCACTTGTGAACTGGCTGCCCTTAGGATACAGAGAGAAATGCTTTGGAGACTATACAATGTTTTCAGCAGGACGGTATGATGATCTTGCCTCGGGCAAGTTTTTCTTTTCCTTCCCACTCAAACTCACTGTCAGCTCTTTTCTCAGTGTGCCACCTTCTCTCCTGCGGACTGGGTGTTACACACAGGCAGTCCATGTGCTATATCTCTTCTTCGAAATATCTTCCAAATTGTGCATGGCTCCGAGTTCTTGACCAGATTGAGTAAGAGTCTGCATGACTTCATCAAGAAGAGAAAACAGTGTGTTTTAGAACATGCGAATGAGAGTGCATGAACTGGTTAGTACTCCAGTCTAACATGTGGATAAACTCAAATATCCTTATTCAGTGCTTATGTTTCTTTCCCAGACAAATGTCATACTAAAATCCCTGGGCTGGGGTGGGGGGGTGGTGTCTGTTTGTTTGCTTACAAAAAAGCATACATCTTGCAGGGAAGACATGTTATCCTAGACAGATCTCAAAGTTTGCAGAATCAGTACAAATCTTTGGAGATCTTATTGATCGTTGCATCTGGAATGAATCCATAGGTACCAACTGCAGTGTTTAATTCTAAATTCTGAGATTAATTTTTATTTTAAATAAAGTGGAATGAGCAGGCATGTGCAAATGTTGAAATTCCAATTAGCATATGGAAGTTGGAAAACATATGAAATGAATGTTAGTAGTAAATCGAAGCCAGAAATCTGTATGTTGGGATTGCTGGGAGCAACAAGCAACAAACTGCAATTTCTGTTAGCATCCTGACTGGTTTAGGTTTTGTCTGTGAGAACGTGGAAGAGGAAGGAAGATGAGAAGAACTCTACATCCAAAAGCTATCAAGAAAAAATAATTAGGTGACAAGTGACATAACAACTATATATCATGAGAGCTTTTCTTTGGTTTCTCACCAGTTTGGTTTTGAAGCATCATGCATCCATAGGCAATGAATATCAAACAAATGTCCAACTATGAAGCAAACAATAACAGGGATGATTTTCTCCCTTCAAACCCTTGCCACAACAGAGGCAAGGCTGTACTGTCTAATTATTCCTTTGTCGCATCATTTTCCATTGAGTAATTTTCTTTGTTGCATTGGCTATGGTACACTGTGCTATTCTACAATGTCCAATCTGTTGTGTAAGTTTAAATGTACTTATGTACATTGTTGGAGTGGGAAGGGCTCATTTGACAATATAATTCCATTCACCCCTGATTTTCTGTACTCCCTTTTACCTTTGGTATTGGTTATTGGTGGTGGCTTTTTGTTTGTTTTTTTAACTTCTCATTATGAGGCTTTGATTATTCTGTTTGGAGGCTATTTCTGAACTTATTGCAGAATGTTTTCATTCCTAAAGCCTGCACTGACTTTTTTTTCACCCTCCATTAAGCTATATGGCTTTACTTTTAGGGTGCACTGTTTGAGGTTTTTTGGAGGACAGAAACGTCTTCAGTAGACCTTTGCCGCACAATTACACTTTCTAGCCAGTGTTGCCTTCTAAGGCTGATCTTAGCCTTTGGGGAGGCCTGCAGAACAAGATTTTCTCCCCTCCATGTCCTAAGCACTAGCCCATGGTGTGCTGTGTGACCAGTGAGACAAAAGCCAGCTGAGAATTCCCAGAACTGCAACAAAAGAAGTAGACGTAGCTAATCGTGGTTCAATGAGAAATTAATCCACTGTCTGCTGATAAGGTTTACCTCATTCTTTTTCTTCAGGGACAAATTGATCCCTGATGTTCCTGATGCCACTATGTGTCTAAGTATCACGTTGCTGTGAATTCATAGTATTCAATGCTAATGAACACGGTGGTGGTACGTACATCGACTGTTCCATGTCTCTAATTTGCTATGGGAGCGGAGGGGCATTGCTGCTGCCTGGCAAATGGAGAAGCTGGTTGAAAGATTAATGCTGAACCTTCTATTGGGAATAGGTCTCCAGGCCTCTTGAGGTAGGTTGTGTGGCCTGTAACGTTGCTGAAACCATGGCTAAAAGTCAAGATGCGGAGGCAACAATCCTGTTCAGCTCATATTGATGGAGGAGAGTTGGCTGGTCCTGTCCTTTTAGCCACGAATCTATTTGGGGCCTTTGTGATGAGCAAGTTTTCTGCCTGTCCCCAGAAGCAGCCTTGGGAATCTGCAGGAGGCATTAACTACAATGCTGTGGAGAACAGGAAATAAACCACTTGGCTCTTGGCTTTCCTTAGCTTTAATTTTATAGGTTAACTTCACAAAGAATTGTTGAGTTTGGTTTTGTGGGGTTTTTTGTAGTTTTTTGTGAGTTTGGAATTATTTTTTTTTCTCAATTTTTAAATTGAAAGCTGAGATTTTCCTTTAAAGTTCTAAACTCCAAATTCAGTGTTAGATATACATATCTTTGGTCAAAGACCAGCTTTACTCACCCTGAGTATTTATTAAGCATTCTCTCTCTTCACATAATAGTTGAGGTTGGAACAAACCTCTTGAGACTGTCTTGTCCAACCTCCCCCAGTCAAGCAGAGTCAGCTGGAGCAGGTTTCCCAGGACAGTCTGCAGTCAGTCTCCAAGTATGGACACTTTACAACCTCTCTGGGAAATCTGTTTCAGTGTTTGACCGCCTTTGCAGTAAGAAAACTGTTCTTCTGTTTTCGTATGGAATTTCCTGTGCTTCACTTTGTGCCCATTGCCTCTTGTCCTCTCACAGGGCACCACTGAGACAAGTCTGGCTCCATCTTTTTTAAGCCCTCCCGTCAGACGTTTATACACGTTGATGAGATCTGTGTCCCCCCTGCCCTGAACCTTCTCTTCTTCAGGCTGAAGAGTCCCAGCTCTCTCAACCTTTTCTGGTATGAAGTCCTCCAGTCCCATTACCATCTCAGTGGCCCCTTGCTGGGCTCAACCCAGGAAGTCCATGTCTTTCTTGTGTTGGGGAACCCAGAACTAGAGACAGCACTCCAGATGAGGCCTCACCAGTGCTGACCTGAGAGGGGATCACCTTCCTTAACCTGCTGGCAATGCTTTTCCTAATGCAGCTCAGGATATTATTTTCTCTCTTCGTGGCAGCTGAATAAATCTAATTTCTAATCTTATAAACAGGGAATGCTTGAATGTTAAATATAAAAAGATTTTCAACACTAAATAGCACTTACCCTTACGGATTAAGAGAAGAATATTTAAGCCGCTGTGTAATCACCATGTCAGTAATGCTTAACATGACTTTTGTAATGTTTTATGTCCTATTCTGTGCTGATATCATTGGGTAAAAGAAAAATTGTGGCAAAATAAGCTAAAATTACATTCCTCTACACCCCTCCCCCCCTTTTTTCTTAAGCTGAATTGTGGCAAAATAAGACAAAATGACATTTCTCCCCCCCCCCCCTTTTTTTTTTAACTGAAATGAAAAAAAAAAATCAACAGTGGGAAGGAGGAAATATTGGGGATTTCTGTCTAAAAATACTTGATTTCAGTAAAAACAGAAATTTGATTTCATCAGAATATTCCTCTTCTGATTGATAGGGGAAACACCAAGTAAGACCTTCAGCATTCATTATTTAGAAACCAAGAGCCAGATCTATGATTATCACGACCTGGCTCACTAGCTGAGGAGATGTGCATTGCTGCATACTTTTGTAAGTAGGGGTGAAAATGGCTGGCTTTTTGGGTGCTCTGAAAATGTGTTGTAGTCGAGCATTTCGACATTAGAACTAGGAGTGTGGATTTGCAGGGAGGGTAGGGGGTAATGTGCAGTTCTGAAACAATTTGTCCGTCTCAGAACTAAGCTTATATTGGGCATTCATAACCTCAGAGAGACAGTACTCCTCAGGATCTCGCAAAGGGAGCTCATGCCAGACAGGACTCTTTGTCAGTCAGAATTTACAAACCCCTTCTAGAGATGCTGGTAAAACTGGCAGTCAGCCTACAAAGTCTTTGTATCTCAGAAGTACAAATCATCCTTGGATTGCTTGTGGGACAATGCGAAATTAAAATCGCCCTAACTTCCCTTGGTTCTAGCTGAAATTGAGACTTATCTTGCAGACAGGAAGGTTGTTGGGCTGGTACTGTCCCATTACATCTGTGTGCTGGTTGTGGGATAGAGTTAATTTTTCATAGTAGCTAGCATGAGGCTGTGTTTTGGATTTGTGCTGAAAACAGTCTTGCTAATAGAGAAATGTTTTTGTTATATAGAGATGTTTTAGTTACTGCTGAGCAGTGCTTACACAGAGCCAAGGCCTTTTCTGCTTCTCAGAATGCGGGATGGCTGGGGGTGCACAAGGAGTTGCGAGGAGACACAGCCAGGACAGCTGACCCCAACTGACCAAAGGGACATTCCATACCGTATGGCATCATGCTCAACATAAAAAGCTGGGTGAAGAAGAAGAAGGAAGGGGGTGACGTTCGGAGTAATGGTGTTTGTCTTCCCAAGTCACCTTTACAAGTGATGGAGCCCTGCTTTCCTGGAGATGGCTGAACACCTGCCTGCCCAGTGGAAGTGGTGAATGAATTCCTTGTTTTGGTTTGCTTGCATGTGCGGCTCTTGCTTTACCTATTAAACTGTTTTTATCTCAACCCATACATTTTCTCATTTTTACTTTTCCAATTCTCTTCCCATCCCACTGGAGAGGAGTGAGCAAGCAGCTTCATGGGGCTGAGCTGCCGGCTGGGGCAAAACCATGACAGTCTGCTAGTCACAGTGAAGATTCAGGAGGTGGATAGTGATGTACAAAATTCAAGTACAGAGAAACAAGGGATATAGTCTGGTTTTTATTGAAGCATGGAAATTAAGGTTTGAGTGCATGCTTTATTTTTGTTTTTTAAATAATAACTAAGAACAACTGTCCTGAGGTACAATTTCCTTCCTTGGTAGGGCTACCAAAGCTTTTACTCCGTCTGCAGTATGCAATGTGCAGTCTCCTTGTTAGTGAGAACAGTGCTGTCGTTGCAGGATGATCATACGGGAAAATTATGCAGGAACAATTCCAAGCAGACAGTGTCCTGGTACAGTGTGGCACTCCTATTTGAGTCTCTTAAGCTCTTACATACAAAATATTATCACTATATCAACAAAAACAGCAGCAAAAGTTTCTTTAAAATATTATCCTCCAGAATAGCCTTGCTGAGGGCAGGTAATAGCCAAGAGACTTTGGCTAGATGATCTGTTACTTTTAGGCAGCATGCAGTGACTAATCCACTGGGCTTTATGGGTCTATTTAAATTAGATGTATGCAGGCAGTGCATTATTTATAACCAAAAGCATGAATAATTCAACATGCCCACTCTTAGCAGGTATCCAGCTTGTGCCAGAAGCCTGCACTAGATGCTTGCTTTCAGAATTATGAAGAGACTATCAGATAACAGTCTGTTTTGCTTGTACGCTCCACTTTGCTCTGTCTGCTCTTCCTTTTGTATTTTTCTAGCTTGGCTCTACCTTTTGTCTGGGGAAGAAGAACAGATGATGTATTCTCTACATTATTCCCTTCATCTGGAGGTAGCGTACTATGTCTAAAACAAATTATGTAAATCCGTTTAGGATCAATGCATTAATTTCATTTCTGTTTCATTGTGATGGAGACAGAGGCATGTTGAAGACAAGGGACCTAAAGGCAGCATGGCAAAGAGACAGTACAATGCTCCTGGCCTAAAAAAATCGAGTCTGCTACGCTCTCCTGCACAGCTTGGGCTCAGCTGTGTCCCGAGACTAGTTGTGGCCACCCAGCCTTGTTGGAAAGTGTGTGTTGCATCACCCTTATGCGCAAATATTCAGTCTGTGTGGCTTAGCTTAAACATCCTGATTAGAGATGGTATCCATATATGAAGACTTGGACAACTTACATGGAAATAGGCTGTGTGTGCAATGGATGCAGACTGCAGTCTGAACATTGCCAACAAAAAAAGTCTGGCATTCAGACCACTGTATTGTGTAGTCATGCAAGTCAGTTTGCAAAGGTTGTCGGCTCAAAGCCAGTTGTGCTCGGACATTGAAATGCAGTTACTTCCAAAACAAGTTATTCCCCTGCCAAACTTTTCTTTCCTTCAGTCCCACCTTGATGATATCAAAAATCCAGAGGCTAGAGAAAGAATTCGGACCGTCTACTCTCCCTCTGGCTCTTTTATCTCCTGATCTGTGACCTGAGTTAGGACCTTCTGTGGGAGGTTTGCTGCCGCTTGTTCTTCTCTGAAATTTGGACACCAAGTCCAGTGCAAGCAATACAGTATGCTAAACGTGTCTGTTCATTCTGAGTTCGAGCTTCGCTGAGTGAGCTTACAATACTATTACTTGTTTCTGCCCAATCCCAAGAGTAACCAGTTAATTGCAGTCATATTTGCAAACACTAGACATCCTGAACAATTTTAGAAATAAATAACAATTCAGCAGGAAACATGACTTGCTGGGTTGTTTCACACACAAATAAATGCAGCAGAGATAGCCAGGTTCCCTGCAGTTGAAAACAGAATGCAAGTGCTCTAGCTGTCAGCATCATTATGAAATCCTTAGTTGACTGTTACTGAATCATTGAAAAATTGTTGAGGTGCTTTGCTGGGAACTAAAAGTATTGATTCAAGATCCGTCTCTGTGTGGGTACCAATAATTCATTATTTTCTGTATCTTGGGTCCTAATCTGTATGCCTGCATAATAACAGCTCCCTAATCAAAGCAGTATTACGAAGGGAAAAACGCACCAAAAGTAATAAGACACTTGAGTATCATGGTTTGGAAGGGAGGCAGAGTTAGCTAAATATGATAAATACAGTACTTCTGCAGCAGCTCCAGAGAGATTGCTTCTGTAGCCACTGAAATACAGCAGTTAGAGAGTATGGCCAATTTATAATAGTGTATGGCAGCATTACACAAGTTTAGGTACAAACCAGGATTAAAACGTCCTGCAAAGATGTTGCACACAATTGTTAGGCCAGATGATTTTAACAGCTTTGGGTGGAAAATTGCAAATGTTCAAAATCTTGAGGTGTGTCACAAGGTCTTTAACAAAATAAGGTCTTAGTAAAGTGTTTGACTGAACAATGCTCTTGAGTGTTGCTTCAGGACTAAAGAAGAGAGAAAACATGCTGTAATCAGTCATTCATATGTACCTAGTTGTCTCCTGACACCTCCCTGTCCCCCAAGATTTCTTATCAAAGCATTGACCTTAGCTGACATGACTTAACAGAAAAAATATAACAGAAGCACAGAAGCAGTAGAAAGTCCATACAGGAAAAGAAGGTATTCTCTGGCAGTATGCTGGTATCCTTAACTGGGAATAAGAAATAAGATCTATTTCAAATCCTATGTAAAAAAAATCCAGACATGGATCTTCATGATACTTTTTTCCTGTTTTGGCATCTTAATGACTGCTTATAATTCCCCTGTGCACGTGCAGTCAGTCAAAGACAGAATCATTTCACAATCTTCCATTGTTTTGCTCCATCAGAAAAGACAGGTTCTGTGCTCCAACCTCAGGATTAAGCTCATTGCAGCAAAAAAACCAGAAGATAAAAGCCTCACAAAATTGTGGTATGATCTCTAGATGAAGTTTCAGTCCTTCTTGATGGTGGTATTGGGCTGAGAAGGGAAAATTCCTCCCAGGTGCAGCAAATGATCAAAGAACTAAGTCCACATCATAATGTGTGATCTGAAGCTTAGGTGGGACATAGGCATAAAAGGTTTACAATGAGATGAGAAGTATATGGTAGAACATATAGCTTTGATTGGTCACCAAGTGACCTCAGTGGTTCTGCTACTGGTTCTGCTGTAAGGTCCTCTTTTGTCCTACAAGGTGAACCAATAAGGGGGAGAAACTCTACTCCAATGATGGCTTGCACATGAAACTTATGAGCTGAAAAGCAGAATCTGAGAGTCTTTTGGGGGAAGAGGGCATGAGCTTTCATTAAACCTTGTTACAAGTTCAGGATGGCCAGTCACAGCTGAAATACTGGTGCGAGATTCTCTGCCCATATAGAGCTGTACTGATTGATGAGCTCTAACTCCAAACTTGATTCCATCTACTGCTTTCTTTCTTTTAAGGTACTCCTAGAAAACATAAAATATAAGTCATATGTAAGTGATGAAGGAATTTGCAGGCTAAAACCTATTTTGTTTGCTGCTATTCTCCACAAACATTGCTGTCTGCATTGTAGTCATTGCCTCTCTCCCTGTGCAGTAGGGAAGAGAGAGTGAGTTTTTCTCAAAGCTGTGTTGGCAAGATATTTACTGCTCAAATTCCTACTTCTTATAGGTATTTGGACCCTAGTAGCATGCTCTGATGGATTTGTATGTCAATGTTGCCACCATAAATCCAGAATAAAGTTTTGTAAAGAAGTGAGAAGGGAAGAAATAGACAGGAAATTAAATGTATTTATGCATTGGTTTGGTTTAGGCTATGTACATTTAGCATTCTCTGATCACTACAGAATCAAAATAGTTTTTAAATAATGGGATATTTATTCCCATAAAACCCTATCTGTAAAAGTGAGATAGTGCTCCTCTGCTTATCTGGGGAACCACGGCACAGCAAGATTAATGCAGAATTTCTTTGGATGGAAAGAGCCTGTTTTAGCAAGTGTTTCTAGGGTAGGCTTCTCAGAATATGAAGTATCTAGAAGGCATTGCAGGGAGAGATTTGTATTAGGCCCAGTAAAAATCAGGCCTCCACTTCTGCAATTTGTGCCACATATGATGGATCAGATTACATGTGGAAGTGAACAAGTTGGAAGGTATGTATGCATAAATGCAAATGAAAGAGGAAGTGTATCTAGATGACTATGAAATTTAAATGACTAAATGTTCCACAATGAAAACACCATCAATCTGAGAGACACTGAGGAGGGAAAAAAAGAAGAAAACTGAGGAGGGAAAAAAAGAAGAAAACTCTCCAAAGGGATACTATCAGTTGTGAATAGTACCCAGTGCAGCATTAATTGTTCATCCAAGAAACCATTGTGTATTTTTCAAGAGCAGAGGGGACACACACAAATCTATTCTGTCTGTGCCCTTTAGTGACCCTTGTGAGAGCTTTGCCGATCTCATTGCATATGCTGCCTCCTACATCTGACATCATGCCCAGATGTTTCCACCTCAAAATAAAATCATATACAGAATATAATTTCTTCAATACTGGGAAGTACAGGTGTCACCAATAATTCCCCTGAGGGCTCAGAAAGTAAAACAAGATAAAGGAAGGATTTCCATTCATTGAATGCAACTTGCCTGATGATCTGCAGTTTGCAGGAGCACATCTCAGATTCTGCACTTTGACTTAAAACTCTATTGGTGGATTGAAGGCAGCAATTCTGCGGTCAGGAGCCAGAGCAGGGCCACCTATTCACCACTCCCCACAGTGCAGCTCCTCGAATGCCAAAGTATGAACTCCGGTGATGTACTAGAGAGCCTTCCCTTACCAGTTTGCATCTGGATTGACTAGTAGTTAATTAAGCTCATTCCTGTTTGATGGGTCTTTGGGGAATTAGCTAAAATAATTCTGTTCAATTTCTAGTGGAGAAGAATCTCCATGAGAACAAAAAGCAGTCTCACTAGACATTTGTTAACAGATGTTGCAGAGAGATAGACGCCTTGGTCTTGAACGCCTCCATCAGCCCTAGATATCCTCCATCAGGACCACCAAAGCAATGTAGGAAGTCTGGAGTCACACCATCTCTGGCATACCTTCTTCTGGGATAAATTAGGGGCTTCATTTCTCAGGGCTATCAATTTGGCAACTTTTTACCCAGCACTGAATTTACCAAAGGTTGAAGAAAATTGCTAAGCATAATATTTGGATTTATGGACTCTTTCTTGTGAGATGTGTTCCTTTTGAATGTCATTCAGACTAGGAAATAAGTTAAATGAAGGTGATGTAATCCTGCAGCATGTCAAGCATGATCCTGTGGTGTAAGGTCTTCCTTTCTTAAACAGCACACAGACTTCAACAGCTCTTACCTTGGGCCATCACACAGAGCTTCAGCTTAAACTTTCACATGTTCCTCTCTGATTTCAACACACACGCGCGCACACACACACACTAGATATATATATATATATTTGCTCCTTTCATTCCTAGCAGTTTTTCACCTAACTGCTACTTTTCAATCCTTGTGACACTTTAAGGCTCAGCTTTCAAGTTGTGTCTGTTGAACCAGGGCAACGATTGTCTCAGAGCCTTTCCGACACTTGCCATGGTTTACCTTCTGTGCGAGTGCAAGAGCGTGGATCCTTTCACAGAGCATCTGTGCAAAGATTTCTGCACCTGATTTCTTTGCTGACAAGCAGAACTGGGTTGGATATTAGAGGATGAGAAAGCCAGGGATTTGAGATATTGCTGTATCAGATATTCCTGTATTAAACTGAGACTTGTTTGAAGTTTTTGAATAAAAAATCTAAAGCAAAGTGTCAGCTGAAGCCAAATATTTTATTTAATCTTTAACTGCTTCAATTTCAAAGCAATCACTCTAAACCAAAGAAAGAGAATTCTTCATTTTTAAAAATGTCAAAATAAAGTGTTTAGATGACTTTGCAATGCTTTCAAGATGTAAATTTCAAAAACATTGAAACTCGTCCTTCCTCACCAAAAAAAAACCCCTCTGCAAATCAGTGAATTCCCTTGAAGCATTTTATGGAAACACTTTCTAACCAGCCTCATCAAATCTTGGCCATCCTCACTTTCTCCTGTGATGCTAGTTCTGGACCAGTATAACCATCTTAGCTTCAGTTATGCTTGGTTAATTCCATTCTGCATCAAACTCTGTGGCTGAAGCATGTTAAGTACCTTGATATAACACAGCGAGGGGCCGAGCAGAGTTATCCGTGCTAGTTACAGTACCGCCAGCAGAGCTGTGTTAGTCCTGTTCTGTGCCGTGCTCTGCCTGCTGAGCAGAGCACGCTGGTTTGTGTAGAGTGCTGAGCTAACAGAAATAGGCTGCTTCTGATACCGCAGCGGGGTTATTTAAAACCAGGTGATGTGCAGATATTGAGTACTCAGTTGCTCTGTATCAGTAAATCCTTTCTTTGTACAGTGGGACACAGTTGAATCACAGCTTTGTATGGTTGCAGGTATGAGGAAAATCCGAAGTGAAATCAAGTACAGCTCTAGCTTCCCTTGTTTCAACAGGTATTCTGTTTAGCACACTGAATTTCTTGTTATATGCCAGACAACAGAAAATTCTCCTTCCCTGTTCTGTGAAGTATTTTGTATGCTCACAGTACAGTAACAACCATGCTTAACAGACCGAGACAAACATTTAAAATGAAGAATTACTGTCTCACACTTTGAGAGAAGTGCTGGGGACCCACCACCTAGGAGGCAGCAGGGACCAAGCAGAATACCACAGAATGATTTTGCTATTTAGCAAATAGCAAAAGACTAATTTCCCACTAGCTACAGAACAAAAGCCATGCAGACATCTCTGTCAGCACTGGGTCCTTGGAGGACTGGAGTACACCAGGAGGATGGTGCCCATTTTCAGTAGGGTTCATGGTGTCAGAATCAACTGCAGTAGACTGCAGTGAAATACATTTTTGCTGTGAGTTGAATTCAGACTGGACTCCTAAAATGTAGCGTTATTTTCCTGTATTTACCCAAGACAGGCTGCAGCATGCTTTTCAAATTGCCTTCTTGTCTGCTGGCAGCATCTATTGAGAGCTGAAATGGCCAAAGAGGGAGTTGATGAATAAAAATTGTTCAGTTGTCCCATTGCTCAGTGGATCAGCAGCCTCCTTGCGTATATGTCATCAAACGACAAAAAATGAGGAAGGCAAGAGACTGAAGACCCTACCGGAGTCTAAGTGTTGCACAATGGGGACTTGTTGGAGACCACAGAGACATTACTCAAAACTAGTATTAATGTCTAGTTCTTTGCAGCAAGAGTGCTCAGCACTTCTCTACTCCAGTCGTCTTAGTTGACTGGTGTTTGTTGGGCTCTAGGGATTTTTTCTTGGGGTGGGTTTTTTTGTTATGCTATGATGCCAAACAGCTTATGGCTGTGCACAGTGAGCTGTCTGGCAGAACCTCTGTGTTCTGGTGTTGTGTGTTTCTCTGTGTGAAGTAAGGTGGGAGAATGAGGGTAGAGGAAGAAGGAATAACCTTAAAACCATTTGGGAACTGATGTAAAAAAAAAAAAAAAAAGAAAAAAGTCATGTTTTGGTATATTTTCCTTTTCTTGCTTGCTTGCTTGCTTCCTTCCTTCCTTCCATTTCTCCTGTTTTCTCTCCTACTAGTAGAGGCACACTGGCATAAACCCAAAGTGGATCAGACTGAGGTTTTCCTAATTGTGTGCAAAGTTTCTTTACTTTAAAAAAAAATTTTGGTACAAGGAGGCTGACTCTTACCCATATGGCCCTTAAGGTAATCTGAATACCTGCAGCTCATTAATACCTCCTAATGCTCTCACACTGAAGTGAACTTCTTTTATGTATTAATTAGGCTTGATACTACAACAGCTTGTGCTCAATGGGATACCCACAGGATGTTGTACCAGGTGCTCCGTGTCTTGTAGGGTAGTAAGTATTAGATGCTGACACTGGATTGAAACAACCGGACTCTGGTGGGGCAGGGTTATTAACCCAGAAATGTATAATGTCTCTTTCTCCGTTACCACAGCTCTACTCAGACCAAGATATGTACAGAAATGGTGGAGGGGGTGGGATGAAGGCGAGGAGGTGTGAAAATGAGGAAAGTGACTGGTTTTCCTTTTTTGTTTCCTGGTCTTTGTTTGTTTCCCAGGCTTTATTCTCGCTGGCAGCCTTGTGCAGGGAGAAGACACAGAGTCAAATATGAAGGCTTGGATAACAAACGCGATTTCTTTTTAAAGCTTCCTTCGGTCACTTTAACCCATGGCTCGCAGAGAGCCAAAGTGATGTCTCATTGCTGTGACTTGGCAGTTTTCTCATGGCTTTATGTACCGATGTTGCATGCTGTTTAGATCAGTGGTACCCTTGTCCTTAAGCTCAAGCCCTGGCAACAGTGATTATGGAAATGCCAGTACTGCCTCAATATGTCACTTCACATTGGTCTCCTGAGACAAGAAGGCCACTTGTTTCCAGAAAGGCACGATAATTTGTGTCAGCTCGTTAAGCTGGCATACTGCTGATTCAGGCACTGAGCTCTAACGGAGCACTTTGTCCCAGCTCAGTAATGGCCTGTCCCTCGTATTCCCTAGGGGATAACTGAGATAAGTTCCTGGAGGGAAAGGTCAAAAACTCAGGAAAGATTGTTATTGTCAATCCGAATTAGAACTGATGCTGGAAATATAAGATTTGAATACATCTTTGAATAGCTGGAAGGGGAAAAAGAATCTATCTCTGGGAGTATGTGTAAGTATTAAGCTCAGGACAGACTACAGTTTCTGCCTGTATCCAAGTACCCTAGAAGGAAGGATTTAATAGATTAATAATGGAACTCAGTCACAGCTTTATTAATTCATTTTCAAGACTGAGAGAGGAAATCTTTATCAAAAATACCGTAAGGAGAAAATGCTAAGTGACTAATACAAGAGCTTAGGCCAAATAATTTTGCAAGAGGCAGCAGGTAATACAAGAAGAGCTGATTCAAGGAGGTCAAGCGGAACAAATTTTTGAAGGATATGTCTGTGGTTTTAGATGATGGGTGATGTTAAGTGTCTTCGGACAATGGGTAGTGTTAAGTGGCTTCTGAAAAAAGTGTGTAGGGCAGATGTTTGGGATGGTGGATCCTGGTGTATACTTCTTTATGGGACTAAGGAGGAATGGGTGCGGCATTTTCTTTGCACTTTGTATCTGCTTGGGTTCATTTAATCTGGTTGCTTTTCAGAAGCCTGACTAGCTGAGACTAGGAGAGTGTCAGAGGGAAGAGAGCAAGCTCATTCCTTCTGAGCCAAAACAACAGCTAAGAAATCTGGACAAGACTGCTCAATTTGTCAGAGATCATAATGTTTTGGGGAGAAGAGAGAGAGGTGCTTCACAATAACATTCCTTTTGATCTCTTGATATTAAACAAACTAAAAATGCAAGTGAAAACTGCAGCACCATTTTATGTGCTTACTTGGATGAAGGACTTTAATACAGCTATAATTTTTATAACCTCTCTCTCCCATGCATGCTTCATCTGCCTCTTCACCTGTTTTTCCTTTTTACTTTAAATAGTTGCAAATATTGCTAGGCAAGCTGAAAATGGTCTCACCATTCAGTTTTCCTATTAATTGGCGAATTAGAAAACCCTTCCATTTTCAGAGTGCTGTATTTTGCTGACTGCTTCCTTCGATTTGGTAGTTTAAAAGCATTTATTAAAAAAACCTCATCAATTGCATAGGATACAACTATTGAGTCACTCTTCTGTTTTCTGTATCAAACAAAAAGGTGAGGGGGTTGAGCAACACTTGTTTGTGGGTTTATACACCTTTTCCTTTGGTAATCATGAACCAGTTAGGAAAACAGGCTTTTCTGGGAAATTAAAATTTTATTGCAGAATCTTGCAAAAGTGTAGGTGAAACTCAGTAACCAGTTCAGGTAAAGAGCTTGACCTCTTGTTCAAATTTGCAAAACAAATCCTGAATAAATTTATTTTTGAGATTTGTGGTCCCATGCCTGTGCCTGCTGTGCTAACAATCATTACTTTGGTTTCACTTACACCTACAGATTCCAAGCCTGATTCTTTCTGGGACCAGAAAATCCAAAATACCATCAGAAAGCATGAGCTTGGTAAAATTTCCCGGCTTCTTGCCAGAATTACACATGAAGTTTGAGATTTCTAAACCAATATATCTCAAAAATTACTCAGTTGAGAGGCCATGGTTAATTGTTCTAAAAACACATATAGAAGTTAATAGCAATCATCTCCTTCTGTCTTGAAATATTGGTAAAGTTTATGTTTACCCTATGAAAGTTTGGACATAGACCTAAACTGGATTTTTTCTCTTGGTCTTCACAACCAGGAAGAACTACTTTCAGTAGACCTTGATTGCCACAGAAGCATCACAAAACCTCCTTCAGATTATTTCTGATGGCAGTATTGGATACTGGAAAGGCTTCCAAGTGCTCTAAGTTTTCTTAGAGTGAATGTAACTGGAAACAGTGAAGACATACAATGCTGTTTAAACCTTTTTTTGATTCCTACCACAGTCTCTTTCTCTCCCCACCTCTCAAGATAAGCTCTCCCCACCTCTCAAGATAAGAATCAACTCAGATGTTTCCCATGCATTTTATTTTTAAAAGCTATCAGTGACATTTCTTATGCAGTGTTTAATTTAGAAGCTGTTTTATACAGAAACTTCTGACTCCACAAAGGGAAGATGATTCTCCCGACATAGTGAATTTTCAGTAAGAGTAAAGTCAATGATCAGGGTGTCTGCTAATATACTTTCTAGGCATTTGCATTACTTAGCTGCTTTAATAGGTATGTTTTCAGCACTTCATTGCTGAATCAATTAAATTCATATCTCTTCAACTCTTCATTTAACTCTGTTCTTTATTTTTTAATAGCGTACATCTACATAAGCCCTTGAGTAGCATTCCGTTATTTTATCAGTTTATGGAGAGCTTCTAATAAGTTTGGAGTAGCTTTTAGTCTTTAAATCCAGGCATTACGTGGCCTTAATGAGCAAATTCTGGAAATGGATATATGCCTGGTAAATACTGACTACCCTTGGCAAAGTGATAAAGGAGACCTCCCTGGTCCTAGCACTAACTTCCACCTAAAAGAAGGCAGAGTGGTCACCAGCATGTCTTATAGAAGGGAATACGTCAAACTTGCCAAAAGCATGCTGCTGCATGCCTCACCTCATAATCCAAAAAATTCCTACAGGAGGGTGTTGTGTGTCCTACAGCAGAAGTATACATTAAGTATGGTTTTTCTCCCTGGTAATTGCAGTTACTGGAGAAACCAGAAGGTCACAATTGAAATGGTTTTTACGATAGGTCCTCTGGTTGCCTAGTGTTCTGGTTTTTATATATATATTCTTAAATTTGTACCTTTTTTTCTTTCCCTGCTCCCCATTTTCATTTAGGATGACTGATTTATGTACTTTGCTTATAGGCAAAAAACATTTTCACACCTTTTTAACTCTGTTGTTACATTTATTTCACAGTGTGAGCTAATTGTCTGGTGATCCCATGTAACACATTTTGATCTGTTTAAAAATTGGTGTACATTAGCATGTTCTAGAGGTTGAGCAGGATTTTGCTAGGGCAGAAGCATCTGCTCCCTATTCTGCAGAACTGTAATTACAGGTTCAGGTTTAGATTAACCGAGTCTAATAGATGTAATCCTGCAGGAGAATACAAAGACTTTTCACTCAGGGCCATTATCTAAATGTCTCTCTGGCTGGGGTTGAAATATTTAGCAATGAGATGAAAACCATTCAGAAAACCTTGTAACAGGAAACAATTTATGTTCAGACACTGGATATAAAATAACTTTAATCGTGTTATAATGGACAGCATGATGCAGATAAGCAACATTAGTCTATGTAGAAAGATAGTAAGTATCGTACAAAATTTCTCTTCTGGCTCATTTTGAGAGTCTTCTCTTTAAGTGAGATGATTATGGAAGCCTACCAGTGCCAGACAATATATGCAGCTCAGTACTGTCATGTATGGATTTGTTAAAGTAGTTAAAGTATCACCAGGCTGTTTATGGCTGCAAAATTGGAGTACGAATCCAGATTATAGCCCAAATCAATGTGTTTGGGCAGGGGATTTTGGATTCTCTATCTAAAACTATATCTGAGTGTGGCTGAGTATTCCAAAAAACCCCTGGAATTATTATTAGCAAGAACATATGCCAATAACGTTGATACCATGTGTAAAATGGACTTTCTAAATCATGTGTGCCCATAAAAAATAAATATGCTCATGTCCCACTGCCACATTCCTCATTTTTCTAGTGTGAAATCAGAGGGATTAATACTTTTAATTAAGAAACCAGAGAATGGAATAGCTGCTAGTGCAAATTAGTTTGAAAGCAAAGAGCTTCCACTATTCTATTTACTTGTTAGGATAGACAGTTTGAGTTAATAATTTCTTTGAGACAAAGAACTAATGTTGCTTTTAAGAGGGAAGGGGGACACAGGGTGTGTATTATCTGCATATCCAAGAGGTAACAAAAATGTTCAGTTTGAGAGGGGAGAAAGGATCTGATTAAAGTAGGTGTGTTTGTGAAGGTTGAGGAAAAATATGTGCCATATACGAGAGCAGAATTGCTGAGTTTGTTTCTCCATGGGCTAAACAAGTTCTAGTCATTTAGAATACCTCAGGGTTGTTCATAAATTTGGGAAGCTACAAGTATTTTGTATGAAACTCTTTTTGTGTGAAACATTGTTCCTCACATGCCCTCAGCTTTGAGATGGAAGAGGCATGGTGCAGTTTAAATTCAATCTGGATACTGGTTTCTAACTTTAAGCCTCATTCTCAACACAATGCTCATAAATAGA
Organism: Balearica regulorum gibbericeps; assembly: GCF_011004875.1. Taxonomy (NCBI): domain Eukaryota; kingdom Metazoa; phylum Chordata; class Aves; order Gruiformes; family Gruidae; genus Balearica; species Balearica regulorum. The sequence continues at coordinate 44,911,104 of NC_046188.1, read as the reverse complement.
GGAATTAAAACACAGGGTTTTTTTCCCCCATCCTTTCTACAGATTAGCACTGTTCAAATGTTGGTGGAATTACGCAGCCCCCTAGTGAATTTAAAAGAAGCAAACAAAGCTTTGGGTTTATCCTCCATCTACATTCTAAGATTAAAGTGGATTTCGAACGTACTGAGACATTTGATATCTCATGGGATCTTAACTGACACTTGTAGCAATGCAGCCTTCATAATAGAAGGTGGGGAGGTACAATGTGGCTATCGGTGGAGCCCAGAGAAAAGTAGAAAGGTCCGTAGTGTCAGATGGCACAGATGAACATTCACTGCAGAGGGGCTATGCTGCCTTACACTTACTGAGGATTTTACTTTAAAACAAATATTCTCCATCAGATGGCAGGTTCAGTTCTTCAGGTCAAATAAGAAGTAGAAAACTAGCTTCTTTCCTTATTATTTTGCTGCTGAGCTTTCCCAGCACCTCTGAATAACAAAAACAACCAATCTTGAACCAAATGAAATAGCTACAAATCAAGATAATGCTCTGCATTGTGGAAAGACAAAATCAGGATTTTTATTTATTTACTTATTCATTTATTTACTTCTTTATTTACTTTTATTTATTTATTTACCTATGGTTTGCATACGTAAATGCAAATGGTGGGAAACATTTTGTTTGCACAGCTTCATCATTAGAATAATAATACTTAGTAACCTGTAAGTCATTTTACAGTGACCACGGGAGCTTCATTTTTTAATGCAAGAGCTCGGGGTAACTGTTCAGGGTACTATATAAGAAGGCAGCATACTGGTGGGATTCACACAAACCAGAAAAATCACCAGGAACCTTTCTAAGCATGTTTTCTTGAACCATTCTTTCCAGACTCAGGCATCTAACATCAGCGTTCAGGGAAATATCCCATCCAACATCATAGCTGTGAGCTCTCTTCTAAAATTAGTTTCATCAAAAAAAGAAAGATGGGCACCAGTGTCTCACTTAGACTTAACAGCTAATACCTAAAATATACATATGGTTGGTGAGAGCTCAAAATTAAATTTTTTTCACTGCTTAACTTCATATAAAGATAGATGTATTGCTCAGGAGACAGTATCCTGCCCCAAAATGTCTTGTAGTCACAGGCTGGAGTCTGCTACTCTAGTTTGATCTCACAAGATGCAACAAGTCAAGAATATTACTCTTTAGTGGGTTGTTGGAAGACTTGTTCAGAAGACTCCATTGTTTGTCAGTCCCTGTTTCAATATTTTATGGCAAATGAAAGAACTTCTACAGGAGGTGTTGAGATTCCACTGAATATCCTGAAACTTAGTACTTGAGTACACTGGGAGAAGGGCCAGATACACATCTTTACTTGGGAATGGGCAGGTTTTAACTTGTGTCTCCTGCATGGAGAAGGAAAATGTTCTCTCTCTCTTTCAATACTGAGTTTAAGGTGGGACACCTTATTTTCTATGCTGCCTGTGAGGGGGAGATGTGCTCTGAGAATGCCCAACGTTGCAGAGAAGGGTGACTCAATGTGCGCTCCGGACAGCACTGTAGCAGCAAGATGAGAGGCTCTCGATTTGTGTCGTGCTATGAGGCCACTCGCAAAAAGAATGCAAGTGGGGAACATAGGGACGTACAGGATCAGTGAAAAAGAAAATTGTAGTGGTACCTAACATAACAGCTTGCTCCATTTGCAACCACAGTCCTCTGTGTCTTTTGTCTGTTCTCTTCTTTTTCTACGCAAATCTAAAAAGGGATGTTAGGGTTGAATTTTAAAGGACAAGACCCAGTCTGTACTGTAAACTGTTGCTAGCACAGTGATCTTTGGTTGAAAACTGGCAGTATGGTATGAAACCGAGAGCCATGTTGGCCACAAAACCCTAATGCTTCTGCTTCTTATTTTGAAAAAACAAACAAACAAACAAAAAATCCCCCAAAACCCACAAAAAGCCACGAGTTCCTATTACTTGTACTTTACTTGAAATGTGATGATAAGAATCCTAAGGCTATAACTAAAGGCTGTGTTTGCGAAGGAACTTGATTATATATGCTGTACTTTGATTTGAGGTTTTTTAATGGCTACAACATACTGGCAGATACTTCAATATTACACTTAGGCTGAATTAATTTAATTGAATGAAAATAAGCTTATTTATGACTGATTGTGTATAGTTGGGTCCAGTATGTGCTAAATGCAAAGCTTTGGAAATTCAGCTTGGCTGTCTCCCGAGTTTCCCCACACAGAAACTACCTCAGTTACTCTGTATTAAAGTGCTCAGCGAAAAAGAGGTGCCCTATTTCTGGTCAGCTCTAAAGCAACTATTAAAATAAATAAAATGAATGATAATAAAAGAGCAAACAGTAGAGAACTGGACTCCTGAGACTGCCGTACTAATCAGAAGTTCATACTCCTTTCCCAGTCATATGAGTGCTTCAAGGGTGATGGACTTTGTGGGCATACTCAGCAACATATGCATCTTGTAAGTGGAAAACAAATGGATCTGTGATCAGTGTACTCTATGATATTGGTTTCCCAGACAATTTCTCTGGAAGTACTCTTGCTGAGAGCTGCCGTGGCATGGAGCAAATTCACCTAGTTATGGCAGATGGGTGTATTCTGTGTGTGGGAGCAGGAGCACAGTTGTGTGTGTGCAACCTGATTTGAGATTTCATCTCGTTATGATTCAGTTGTGCCACTTAATTACTGCATTCTCGGGTTTTCTGTAATAAATGTGTTTTCTTAACCTACAGTCTCTAAGCTGCTAGACTAAGACTTCTGTTATAATCGAAAAGGTATTTGGGAACACTCCAAGCTTTTTTTGAAATGAAAACCACAGAACAGCATACTATAAAGCAATTTATTTGAAGTCAGAGGGGCAGGTCACTCTGTTTCAGATTGTCAGTGTGGTTTCAGTAGGTTTGGGTCTTTTTGATTAGGATTAGGGCAGGAGGGGAGTTGATTGGGGTTTTCTTTAATAGACTCCAGGTTGTGAGCTATCTCCTCTAAAATACTGTTCACAGAGCAATCGATTTGAAGCATGTAAGGTACATGACAGCTTTTCATGCAGAATCCACATATTCTAAACATTAAGATAATTCAGAAAGCATTGTGCATTGTGAGCCACTATTTTCTGCCTCTTCCGAAAGTCAAGAAAACACTGAAAAACAGTTTGCATGCCCTTGGGATATGATTTCACTACTCTTGTCTAAAAACATTATCAAATCAGTAGATTTGAGAAAGGCACTCTAGCATGTAAACATCTTTTATCTTCTTTTCAGCTCTTAACATTCTAAGCAAGAATCTATAAAATTAAGTACTGTTATGGCAGTTGAAATTGAAAGGCTTCCCTTTATTAAACAATGAAATCCATGTAAGTAAAATTTAATCTGAAAAAATGATTCCTATACTAATTGTGAGCAAAAAGAATCACTACCTGGGGAAATTCCAAATGTTGATTTATATAATAAGTTGTGTCAAATGCATTACAGCTACAGTATATCTGATGAGACACATTAAATAGACTATAATGATGTCCATATTTAATGAGAATAGAGACAAACAGAAATTTTGCCAAGCCTGTTTAGTAATTTGCATCCTAACAGGTAATGGTTGGATCTATTTTGCTTGAGCTATTTGGACATTGTCACCTGCTTCGCTACTTATTGCAGGTGGCTAGGAACTGGTGGTGATTGTGACTCAGTTTTGGTTTGTGGCTTTTAGTCTTCTACAAAGTGTCAGGCTGTTCAGGAGTGTTTTGCAGCTGGCAGGTTGAAGTCGGTGGGGTTTGAAATAGATATTTTATGGATTGAGTGTCTTCGTGTGACTGAGAAGCAGGAGATTCACCTTTTCCCATCCAATGTCTCCATCCTCCTAAAAGCTGTTCTGTGTGTAAAATAAGTAAATTGGCGGTGCTGTTGAAAGACCATGGGACAGAAGAGGAGATGTGGGGTGTAGCTGCAAAACACGGTCCTCACTGGCACCCCATTTTAGGTGCTCTGCAAGTTGCCTCTTAGGGCAGGATTGCTCTTGGACATTGGCACAGGGCTGTGTGCCTTGAGGAGGGCTAGTGTAGGAAAAGGGTATGAATAGAAAGTGTCTTGAGAATGGTACAAAGGTGAAACACACTGACTTTCACAGCTGCTGGGCCACAGTGGGAGAAAATCTGAAAACTAATGATTAGTACTTTCTCTTGAGAGAAAGGTGACCAGTTCTGTTCACCAAATTGTGCAGATGAGTACCTCAGCGATGGAAATGCAGGAGAAAAGGAGAACATCCCAGCCAGCACGTGTGTCCTAGGAAGTCGAAGGCAGCTGGAGTATTTGAACTGCAAATGTCTCATCGGGTCATCCTTCAAGCTAGGAGGAGAAATGCCTGGGGTGCAGGATGCCCAGCCACTAGACACCACCAGGACTCAGTCTGCGCTGCATTGTGCCTGTCTAGCAGGAAACACAAAGTGCCACACAAGGTTCGTTATCTCCAGAGTGGCACCTGAGCAGGGGTGTTGAAGATCTAAATGGTAGGTTTGTTTAAAGTCGTACTTTAATAGTTGGATCCCTGCGTGAATCTAGCTGATAGTGCATTAGAAACTTTGGAAATGTTTACATTACAGCCTTGAGAGCTCAGCATTTGACATAATTTTTCCTTCTAACTGAACTATTTTTACATATTAGGGAAGCAGAGAAATAAAGAATGTGTGATGACTATTTTTTGTTTCTTAAGTTAACTCCTCTTGTATCCCCTTATTTATAAAAAGTGAACAAAAGCTTAATGTAATATATTTTATAAGTTATGATAATCATTATGTGATTTTTTTTTTTTTTTTTTACATTCAGTTTGCCTAGTTTTCTATGTATACAGTGAAAAGACAGGTTAAGTATTGGCACTAGAACTTCCAACTGGGCTCTGGAAATACAGCTGTCCAGCTGGCTCTGACTCATCTCTACAAATAAAAATGCTACAATCTAAAGTCTAATGAGCTGTGTGCATGCTGCATGTAAGACAGAGGGGCCTGCCCATCTCGCATTTTTTGTACCTATAACCTGCAGCCTATCTATGCAGGCAAACAAATTTTCCTTTCTGGCAGCAATAGAGTTAATCTGACTAGAGAAAGGACTGCAGTCATGTAAAATTGGAGAGATTTCTAGAGTAATCCTGGGTCTACATATTCAGCAATTCCGAGAATTCTAAATTCAACTAGAAAATAATTAGAATTTTTTTTGAAACAGCAATCTAATGCCATAAATGCAGCAGCTTTTGTTATAAGAGAAATGGGAATGAACTACAGGTCTTGTGTTTAGTGGGAAGTTTTATGACTTTTAGAGAATATATTTTACATTTTCAAACAAAAGAAGGCATTTTATGTTTCCTATAAAATAAATTTCATGTAAGAAAGTTCTGAGGTCTTGGGTGACTTAAATTCTTTTGGTATTGAATAAAATCAAAACATGTCACCCTAATTTGACCTCTTAGGAGTTTTATTGAACTTTTAAAATTAGTTTAATTTATACATGTTTGTTTGGACCAAAATAAAAATGCTCTACTCTCAAAAATGTCAAACAGGATGCTTTTAATGTTTCTCCTGTGCTTCCAAAATGAAACTTCTTTGACATAGCTTAAATAGAAAGATTGATGAAAATGTTTTCCATATGAAAAACAAAGTTGGCAAATCATTTAACGGGTTCTCTCTAGAAATAAGGTTTTAGGCTTGCACTGTTGTTCAGCATGTTTTTTTAAGGTCATATCTAAAATCACAAAAGCATAGTGTGGAGGTGGGGGATTCAGACTCAGTAAACCAGTTCTGCAGCACAACTTAAATGTGCGGTGCACTTTAAAGAGTGTTTCATAATATGTGAGAGTGCGTTTTCAAGGCTTTTCGTCATCCAGGTAAAAAATATTTTTGCCTCTGATTTTGAGCCCATTTACTGGCTAGCAAAATTCATTTTGGTGTTGACAGCAGGGAGATTTCCAGGAATGGGAGGTAAGCATCTCTTTACCCTCCCTACCTTGCCTACTCCCCGCCCCCCCGGTAACCCATGTAACTTCACTGACTGGGGCGGGAAGTTTGTAATAGGCTTTCATCCCAGTGATGATAATATGAGTTGTTAGTGTAAGCCAGTCCACAGCATGCATTCCACTTGACAGGTATTACAGAATCATTGAGGATGGAAGGAACCTCTGGAGATCATCTAGTTCAACCACTCCTGGCTTAAGCAGGGTCAGCTAGAGCGGGTTGCCCAGGACCATGTCTGTGGGTTTTGAATATCTCCAAGGATGGAGACTCCACGATCTCTCTGAACAACCTGTTATAGAATCACAAAATTGTAGAATGGTTTGGTTTGGAAAGAAGGAACCTTTAAAGGTCATCTCTCCAGTCCTCCTGCAATGAGCAGGGACATCTTCAACTAGACCAGGTTGCTCAGACCCCCGTCCAGCCTGACCTTGAATGTTTCCAGGGATGGAGCGTCTACAGTCTCTCTGGGCAACCTGTTCCAGTGTTTCATCACCCTTATCATTGTTGTGGTTTAACCCCAGCCGGCAGCTAAGCACCACGCAGCCACTCGCTCATTCCCCCGGCAGGATGGGGGAGAGAATCAGAAAAGTAAAAGTGAGAAAACTTGTGGGTTGAACTGCACGCACAAGCAAAGCAAGATAAGGAATTCATTCACCACTTCCGATCGGCTGGTGGGTGTTCAGCCATCTCCAGGAAAGCAGTGTTCCATCACATGTAACAGTTACTTGGGAAGACAAATGCCATAACTCCAAATATCCCTCTGCTTCCTTCTTCTTTCCCCAGCTGTATATGCTGAGCATGATGTCATATGGTATGGAATGTCCCTTTGGTCTGGTGGGGTCAGCTGTCCCGGCTGTGTCCCCTCCCAACTTCTTGTGCACCCCCAGCCTAATTGCTGGTGGGGTGGTGTGAGAAGCAGAAAAGGCCTTGGCTCTGTGTAAGCACTGCTCAGCAGTAACAAAAACATCTCTGTACTAGCTACTATGAAGAAAATGAACTCTATCCCAGCCAAAACTAGCACAATCATAACAAATTTCTTCCTTATATCTACTTTCTTTTAGTTTAAAACCATTACCCCTTGTCCTATCGCAACAGACCCTACTCAAAAGCCTGTCCCCATCTTTCTTACAAGCCCTCTTTAAGTACTGAAAGGCTGCAATAAGGTCTCCCCAGTACCTTCTGTTCTCCAGGCTGAATAACGCCCAAGTATCTCAGCCTGTCCTCATAGGAGAGGTGCTCCAGCCCTCTGATGGACCCGCTCCAACAGGTCCATGTCTGTCTTGTACTGAGAATCACTGTTCCAGTGTTTGATCATCTTCACATTAAAAAAAGTGTTTCGCCAATTCTTCGGTTTGTGCCCATTGCCTCTCATCCTCCCACTGGGCACCAGTGAGAATAGTCTGGCTCCATCATTTTTACACCTTTCCATCAGGTATTTATATGCATTAATAAGATCCCCCTGAGACTTCTCTTCTGTAGGATAACCAGTCCCAGCTCTCTCAGCCTCTCTTTGTATGACAGATGGTCCAGTACCTTGATCATCTTGCTGGACTTTTTCCAGGACGTCCATGCCTTTCTTGTGTTGGGGCACCCAGAACGGGAGACAGCATTCCAGATGAGACCTCACCAGTGCTGAGCAGAGCTGAAGGGTCACCTCCCTCAACATGGCCTGAATATTATAACAATATAAATGGCTGGTTAAAGCTACGTTGTGCAAGGGCTGATGACAGAAGCCCATGCAGTTCTGATAAATGTCATATTCTTATAGCAGATGCCCTTCATCTCAAACCACAGGTCTATCCAGTTGTGCTGATGAAAAATACAGTTTCCTCTCCCTCCTTGGACTTCTGGCACGTGTAGATTACTCTGAGGTTTCTCTGAAAGTGACCAAAGGCAAATAAGCGTAACTAACTTTTATAACCAAGACTGCAGTCCTCTTTCAGGAGACTCCCTGAGTAGCTTCCACCAAAGGATAGATAACTTCTGCCAAAGGGTACTGGATACAGTCATCCTGCAACACTGACCGTCACAAAAAAAGAAATCCTTTGGCATGCGGCAGGAACATTTGTACCCATCTCTGAGGACTGCAGTACAGAAAAGTCAGCTATGATCCCAAACACAGTGCAGCTGCCTTTGCACGCCAATACAGCCATGAAGTCTGCCACAGGAATGCCATCATTCAGTTCAGGAGGACTGACCAGTGTTAGCTCAGTGATTTCCACTGAGGTATGGAGATAAAAGTTCTTTGTCAGTAAAGCAACAACTCTCCTTAAGAGGCAGTTTTCTTACTAAAGGAATTTATTATCTTGTCTAGGGCAATTATATTTAAACAGAATCAGACTTTAGGCAATTATTTTGTTAGTCCCATTAAAACATCGCTTTCAAAGTCAATACTTCTTGGAAGTTTAAAACAAGCAACCCCCCCCCCCCAAAAAAAAAAAAAAAAAAAAAAAATCACCCCACCACAATCACACAATCTGAATGCACAGTCAAAATGGGACTTTGACTGATATCAGAGCATGCAGAGGCAATAACCTGACATCAAATCTTCACCTAAACAGACTGAGCCACCAATTATCACAGACAGCTCAAATACCAAGTTTAACATCAAAATTGTGCCCACACACTTTTAAAGGAGTTTAAAGCCAGGTTTTTTCCTTATTCTTTAAATTTCAGAAAAGAGATGAAATAAATGTTCAATGTTTGGCTCTAGAATTAAACTTATAATTTGAGCTTCTGCCTGCCCACCTGTATTTCCCCTCTTTTCCCTAGAAGCCAGAGCCTGGCTTGAAATAAACTGATTCTCAGATGTATTTTTAAAATGCGAGTGGCCTGAAACAAAAAACAGATCCATGGCTAAATACTTCCTATAGGTTGTTCTGAAGATGTCTGTAGGTATAGAATCGAAATTCAGTCTAAATGTTTTCAGTGTTGGTGGAAGTTTGAGATCAGCGTTATAGCTGAAGGGCGATTTGAAATGTAGTTTAGCACACTGATGCATAGAACTAACTTGTGTGAGATTTTGTTCTGAACTACAGTTTCCAGTTTATAAATTTAATTTTTTCCAGCATCTCAGACTAAATTTGTGGTTTACTCCCAGCAGTGCTGAGGTCAACTCACAGACTTTCACCAAAAATATGAAACCTTACGGTTTATTGTGAGGACTCTTTCTTAAAACCAAAAAATATTGGTTTCAGCTGAGTTTTGCTTTCAGATTTGGATTTGTTTGGAACCAAAACTAGAATGAGAAATTTGGGCAGAATACATTTGAAAAAACTTGTCCTAGTGTGGGGATAGTAGCTCAAAAACAAAGGAAAAACTGTACAAGGGGAGAAATGCTTTATAAACACCCTTTAAGTGTGAAGTTTATCCTGTAGAAAAAGAATAATGAACTGCAAATTTAATGTAATATGCAGAATATTCTTCACATTGTATTTGATAAATTATATTATTATAACTATATAGAGATACTAAATTATATTATTACTATTTGTTATAATCTGCAGAATTTTACCACTAAGAAGGAAGCCCCAAAATCTAGAAGAATGGCATCATTAAATAATTAAATGCAATTTTGGTGTATTTCCAACTGAAAATCAGTTTAAGGAAAACTGAAATTAAGAAGGGGGGGCTCATTTTTATATGGAAGTATCAGCCCATGAGAACTTGATACCACACTAATAAGACAAAGTGAAAGACTTTTTTCTGTGGCTGGCAAGGGACAGACAGCACCAGAACAGTTCGCAGCTGCCAGAATAAGCCCATATCCTTGTATCTGGGGCTTGTGACATCGATCCTCATGCAGTGCTTCGTGCTGACTCCATTTTACATATGAAATCACCATGGCTGCTGCAGAAGACTAAGTTCTGGGTTTATTTCCTGTCCTTTTCACTGGCTCTGTTTTTAGTTGGTTTGGTTTGGGTTTTGGTTTGGTTTTGGTTTCTGTTTTTGTTTTTTTTTTTTCCCAGTATAGCTTCACTAGGTTAATTTGAGCTGCTCCTGATGTGAGAATGCAAGGAGGGTTTTTATTCTGAACTGTGGATATTGATACAGTCATCGAAAACTCTGTAATAGGAACACATTAGTCCTACTAATAACTTATCCTGATTTAGTCACTCTGCTGTTACAATTATGATAATCAAGTTGACAATTTAAACTTGTGATTAACATTGTGGATCACTAATAATTAATGGTAAAGGTTGTCATTAATAAACTTGTTTTCTTCCAGTCGTCAAGATCCTATCAGTCATCAACTACTAAGAATATTTTTGAAACAGTGGAACTTGGACCAGATTGTGACCAATTCTCATCAGCTTTTTAATTTTAAGACTTTGACAAAGTTACAAAACCAAGAAGACCAGACTCTCTAAAGCCAGGGTGCAGAACCTGTCAAAGTTGTCAATAGTGGCTTTCCAGAACAAATCAGAAGAAGCTGCATGTCCTTATCAACTTCCAGCATTTACTTTTGCTGTAAGATTTTCCAAACTCTTGTATTTTCACCCCAAGTAGCAGCTCATGTGACTGTATGCTTGAGGAGTCATCTGTAATCGAACGAGGGAATCAGACACAGCTGGATCACTTCTAATTACTCTAGCCAAAATGTCCATTTGTAAGTGTGGGCAGTTCACCCAAAAGCCCGTGAGTTGGGCTGGGAGGGTTTGGCCAAAATCTCTTGGTTTCAGAATTTTTAACCAGATTAGCAAGTGTTCCCCAGTGAACCTATGGGCAGTGCCGGTCTCTAGTATAAAAACTCGGTGATGATATTGATAAAAGATGAGAAGATAGACTGATACCGTAGATGAGACTGGACAGAAACCAAATGGAGTGTAGGATATTGAATAAATGGCAGATCAGGAGCACAGTCATGCTTCATGAGGGCAGTTCTGCAACAGTGTCACATCATCACCTCCAGGAAAAGCATTTCTGACTTCAAGGGTGAGGACTGTAGTCGCCTCCTCTTCCCATATAGTGACTCTTGCTTGGCTTTTTGTTCCTGAGTTGGTTTGGGGGTTGTTTTGTTTTGTTTTGTTTTCCCAGTGACTAAGCATCTAATTTGAATCAACTGTGGGAGAAGAGAGGATTGAAGGTAAAGTAGTGCTTTTTATTATTCAGGTTGTCGTTAATTGCTGTTTTCAGTTCACAACATTTAAATGAAATATTCACGCAATCAGGCCAGTTGTAATTCAATCAGAAACCCATCCAACTACCCTGAGGAATCCCATCAGGGCTCCTTACGCAGCAAGAAAGAATTTTAATTAGAAATTTGAAATAAGCTTTCCTCCAGTTTTGCCAGGAACAAAATGGGCTGGTGCTTAGTGCCTCCGTATGGGGAATTAAAGCAGTTGCAAAAAATCACCATTTAAAGAAACATCTATAATTTAAGATTGTGATAAATGAGTCTGTATTTGCACTTTCTGGTAAGTCCCAGTGAAGAATCTGAATGTTTTGCAAACACATTTCTAGGTGCAAAATACACTACCACTTCTGCTGTATCTGTATTTTTAAAAGCTCTATCTTATGCTAAAAAAAGGATGAATTATTTAATTGTACACAAAGCTATCTTTGTGTATTTATGCAGCTAATAAAAAATAGGAGGTAGAGAGCAATTTCAATGGAAAATTACTATTTAGGCATTTTAAAACTGTCACATGGTATCAGCCCTGAGAGGTATTTTCAACTCTTAGAAGAATTCCAGTAAGAGGCTTGCTCTAACCCCAGGGCAGGAGGTGCAGCAGTAAGAGCAGTTCCCATCATTCAGAAATCATGATTCTTAAACCAGTCACTAATTTTGAGGTGTACGATTCAACTCTCATAAACTGGGGGAGTATGGCAGAGGGAAGTTGCTTGACTCTGCATTACTTTGCTGTAGAGTAAGTCAATCAGGCTTTCTACTCTTTAATAATTTTGGCAGCTGGAAACTTCCTGTACAAAACCAGTTCTGATACTTGTGCAGCATTCGGCATCTATTGTGAGTACTGCTGGGTTGACCCCATTACAGTAGCATCTACCACCCCACTCCTGAGCCAGAGCTTCACAGTTACTAGGTGGTAGATAAGTAGCAAGGTGTGGGGCTTTGGGTTTGGGGGGATTTTTTGTGTTTTGGGGTTTTTTTTGTTTGGGTTTTGTTTTTTTTTTTTGCTTTTTGCTTGTTAAGTGGGTTTTACGCTGGGGTTTGGATTTGGGGTTTTTTGGTTTTGGGGGGATTTTTGGTTTGGTTTGGTAGGGTGTTTTTTTTGTTTTGTTTTGGTTTGGTTTGGTTTGGTTTTTTGGCCTTGCTTAACTGTTTAAATAGAGCTTGGAGGGAAATGAAATAGCTGCTTCACCTTAGACTGTTTTTCCTTTTGGCTCCTGACCTTTATGTCCATGACTTTTTTTCCCTCTGCTAATCTCTTCCTTAAAACTCCTCTCAAAGAATACAGAGCAGAACACAGAAGTCTTTCCCTCACCTGAAAATATAATGGCTTAAAGCTGACACTTGCAGGCCATGGCCCAGCTTATTTTCTCATGTTTTTCCTAGCTTTGCTACCTTGGAAACCTAGTGCTTTGTGTCTGTACCGTTTGCATTTAGAGTAACAAGCATAGTACACCATTGCATTTTGGAGACTTCCCCAGGCCATCTGCTCAAGGCTATTCTGTTTGTCAGTGAGACACAGGACTTGCACTTCATTGTTCTAATTTCCAAACCATAGAATTGCTCCAGACCCTCCAGGAGGGCAGGTGGGAAAGAAAAATACAGAATTGGAGGCAGGGTCCTTAACTTATCTAAATTGGCAGCGGCTCCATTGACCAGACTTACACTACCAGCTGATGACCTATGCTATTTGTATACTGTCCAAATAAGAAATATCCTAATGTCCTAGCCTTCACACTAAGACAAATGTCTTTCTCCATGCTCCAAAACTGTTAAGTGTGTGGAACCAAGCTCCCACTTTGAACATTTTTCTTCTACTTAGGATCCCTAGAGCTCAACTAGGGGTAAGGTGAGTCTGATTATATGCAGGGTGAGTCTGAACATACAGCTAAAACAAAAAAGGCAATTTTGTAATTTGATTCAGCATAAGGGCTTGATCATAAGTTTTTTCTGGTGCATTTTTGGTTTGCTGGTTTTTTTTTTTTTCCCCCTTCTCTATGCTTTGTAAGGCTTGCTGGCACATGTGCCTCAGAAACACGCTCACTTAATGAAAGTCAGGAGCAAGGTTTTGTGTTAAAGCATGAGTTACAGTATTTAAGGTGTTTGTCTTGTTTTTATGTTTAGAAAGAGGACTTTCTAGAATAGCTAGATAATTAATTGAGCTGTGTGTTTTTTCTGACTAGAAGTATTCTCATTTCACAGGTTATGCAGCTTGGTTTCGCACGGAAACAATATTAGCTAGAAAACAGTTAATTTCTTGACAGAAGAAATTAATGTATTTTGTATGGCAACTGCATCTACAAACAGAATAAATTTTCCTTCAGGGCCATCTCACTGATTTTTACAACCAGTTTCACATTTGATTCAAGTTCTTTGGAGCATGATATCTCAGATATTTCACGGAAATGACTGCAAAATGTTTAGCAAGCTGTGCTTGAAAATCAGCATGTTTAGTTCTCCCCGTTTCAAAAGACTTATGATTATGTTTAAACTGTAGTTAAAGTATAACATTCTTTACAGCACTCTCAACTAGAGCAGGTGTCCCAGTTCAGTATGCAGAGCAGAAGATCAGGTTGTAATCACTATTATACTCCAAAGGTTGGTTTTAATTAACAAGAGCAAAATGATTTTAATGAAATCATTTATTTTATTTAAACAAAAGCTCTTAATCTAAAAAAGAGTTCAGACATAATCCCAAGGGACTTCTCCTTAAAAATTCTTAAGGAAAGAATGAAGAGAAGAACAAAAGGTTGAGGATTTAAGTAAATCTACTGAAATTTAGCACTCAGTAGAAGAAAAGAAGTGACAGTCATGGAAGCTCTCTACCTGTTCTCCCTTGGCCAAGGACCTCTTCTGCTGTTTTGTCAAGCAAGGATCTCTGTGTTCCTTGCAGGGGCTCTCTAGATTGTGTAGAATGGGAATTTAACTATCACAGTCTGCCATCATAACAGTCAGTTCCTGTGAATGATACTTGTGATTTAAGGAATAAAATAATCCTTACAAAGGATCTCTGACTGAGGGAATTAAATACTTAGCTAAAACAATGACAACTCACATCTAACTAAAACTAGAGTTTTATTTGGTTTTCCTTAACCTTTTTATCTACAGTACAAAATGGTAATACATACAACACAATGGTTTAAAAACACTGTAGCTTCCAGGGGTAGTGGATCAGTTTGCTCTCCATCTACAGACACCAATGGCTTTTCATTTCTACAACAGGAATAGATTAAATGTTTAGCCTATATGTGAAGCTACAGGAGATAACTACAGAAAAGGTAAACATTATTGCCACTTTTGGATCACTGCTTATCTTCAGATAATATGATGGGACAAGTACTTCCTTTACATGCAGAGAAAATACCATTTAAAGTCTCTGTTAACATACTAATTCTGGACCGGACATTAGTTGTAGCAGTAAAAACACTTTTTAGGCTCAATATGAAATCTTTTCTCTTGTCTGCTTAAGAAACCTTAACGAGGGAGTAGGTCACCACTTCATACCTTCCATAATATATGTAAAGTAATAATAGTGATATGCCTAGAGATTATCATACAGAGTTTTCTTTGACAGCTGGGAGCCGCCGCACTATAACCAAAGAAGGTGCAGAAGCAAGGCTGTCTAGCTACACCGATGCACTTCGTGCGTCCCCTGGAGAAACTAATCTCTTCTGCTACTTCCCATTGCTCAGCTTACCCAGCACGTCTCAAGCCATGTCTGATTACCATTTCTACCTCACACTCAGTCCAAAGAGGCACTATTATACCAGACAAAACATGCATCCTATTTCTGTGTTGGTCATGCATTACTTCTTCCCTTCCCCTTCCATCTGAGCTTTTACCAAATCTGTTCCTTCAGCTGTAACTCATCTGATTCACAGCTTTGCATGTGAATGCACATTTCCACCTCACTCAACCAGGTGCTTCCTGGTGCTTTCTCACAACTCGTAGGACACACATACTATTTAAGTTTCTATTATTTTCTTGCTACTTTTTCTTTTCTATGCTTTTTTTTCCTGTCACTGGTTTAGAGACACTGTAGGCATGAAAACTTGATCTTATCCATATCTCTAGAAAGTATACTCTTTCAGTGTGGCCTATATAGATGTACACAAAACAACAGCGCTTATGAAACAGGAAACATGCTGAGTAGATCTCCAAGCCAATCTGTAGAAGATTGCAAAGTATTTCTTTTTCTGGCTATACTCTAGTTGTTAAACTTCATCTTTGGAAAACAGTATACCTATTCTTTCAAAGATATTTGTTTGAGAACTAGCTGATGTAGAGGACAGTGCAAGACTAGGATAACTGGTTTTTGAGCTCTCAAACTGCCAAAGCTATCATCTAGTGTAGTGCTTCTATACAAACCTGCAGTTATTTCCTATGAGTGAAATATATAGATAGGAGAGAACACCTCTTTGCACGTGAACTGCTTTGAATCATTCTGGCACTTGTCCTGGGTCACAATTCATCATTGTAAATTCAGAGTGGGAAAATCTGAAATACCTCACATCAGACAAGTGTACAAAGCTCTATCACTGCCATTGAAAAGGAATGGGTATTATTCTTTTTCTTTTGAATTCCAGAAGTACCTTCAATATCCTGTTTTAGCTGTAGTTGGGAGAAAAGTCAGTGAGGAGGATCAAGAAGAGACTGGAATTAAAATGATTTTATAATTTCAAAGAGCCATTGGCCCTGTAAAGATTCTGCTCTGAGTTCTTACCAGGAGGCAGATCCATAGCATGTAATAAAAGCAGCAGATCTCCCACACTGAAATATCTCCTGTCTTCTCCATACCCAATGATTTATGAAAAATTAAAAGGAAGTGATCCTGTATATAATGAAACTTTCAGGCTGTGAACCTCATTTTCTTAAAGCCAATCTGGCATCTCCCAAAAGATGGAAGAAATCTTCTGGCCTTTTCAAGGAATTGAGTTTTGTTTAGTTCAGCGCTATAACATTTAACTGTAAGAGATCTCTGGATTGTCCTAGGTACTCCAAAGAGTTGGAGCAAGGACCAAAGATTCTGCATGAAGTGTATTAACCTGCATCTTCCATATCTATTTTATGATTTTAGACACAGCTCTTTTGGATTTTACTGAAGTCTTCATGGATTGTGATACTGAATAATGAATTACTTTAACATCAACACTTGATGCCATATGCACCAGGAGACTTCTTGATCTTGGGCAAAACTAGACTTAATTAAGACTAAACACACAACGTCACCTTGCACAACTTCAGCCTCTTAATCTAGATGTCTGGTCTAAGTCCTGTAGCCACCCTTGAATTCATGAAGAGAGGCAGATACCTCCAGGGCTGAGACACTTGTTTCAGGAAAGTTATTGATTAATTCTGTACAGTCTCAGAATACTCTGTACTCACATTAAGTTGTGTAACTACGGATCATACTCCCAGAATGCTAGATGCTTACCTTATTAAGTTTGTATCCAAGATGAACTCTTTTAGAATCATAGAATCATACAATGGCTTGGGTTGGAAGGGACCTCAAAGATCATCTAGTTCCAAGCCCCCTGCTGCGGGCAGGGACACCCTCCACTAGACCACGTTGCCCAAAGCCCCATCCAGCTTGGCCTTAAACACTTCCAGGGATGGGGCATCCACAACCCCTCTGGGAAACCTGTTCCAGTGCCTCACCACTCTAACAGTAAAGAATTTCTTTCTAACATCTGATCTAAATTGACCCTCCTTCAGCTTAAACCCATTACCCCTTGTCCTGTCACTACACTCCCAGATAAACAGTCCCTCACCATCTTTCCTGTAGGCCCCTTCAGGTACTGGTAAGCCCCAATTAGATCTCCCCGGAGCCTTCTTTTCTCCAGGCTGAACAATCCCAACTCTCTCAGCCTGTCCTCACAGGAGAGGTGCTCCAGCCCTCTGATCAGCTTTGTGGCCCTCCTCTGGACTCGTTCCAACAGCTCCATGTCTCTTCTGTACTGGGACCCCCAGAGCTGGACGCAGTACTCCAGGTGGGGTCTCACAGGAGCGGAGAAGAGGGGCAGGATCACCTCCCTCGACCTGCTGGTCACACTTCTTTTGATGCAGCCCAGGACACGGCTGGCTTTCTGGGCTGCAAGCACACACTGCCGGCTCATGTTGAGCTTCTCATCCATCAATACCCCCAAGTCCTTCTCCTCAGGGCTGCTTTCAATCCATTCCTCGCCCAGCCTATAGTCGTGCTTGGGATTGTGCCGACCCATGTGCAGGGCCTTGCACTTGGCCTTGTTGAACTTCACGCAGTTCTCACGGGCCCACCTGTCCAGCCTGTCAAGGTCCCTCTGGATGGCATCCCTTCCCTCCAGCATGTTGACCACACCACACAGCTTGATGTGGTCAGAAAACTTGCTGAGGTTGCACTCGATCCCACTCTCCATGTCGCCAACAAAGATGTTGAACAGTGCTGGTCCCAGTACCGACCCCTGAGGGACACCACTCGTCACCGTTCTGCACTTGGACATTGAGCTGTTGACCACAACTCTTTGAGTGCGACCATCCAGTCAATTCCTTATCCACCGAGTGGTCCATCCATCGAATCCATGTCTCTCCAATTTAGAGACAAGGATGTCATGCGAGACAGTGTCAAATGCCTTGCACAAGTCCAGGTAGATGATGTCAGTTGCCCTTCCCTTGTCCACCAACGCTGTAACCCCATCACAGAAGGCCACCAAGTTTGTCAGGCATGATTTGCCCTTAGTGAAGCCTTGTTGGCTGTCACCAGTCACCTCCTTATTTTCCATGTGACTGAGCATAGTCTCCAGGAGGATCTGTTCCATAATCTTGCCAGGCACCGAGGTGAGACTGACTCGCCTGTCGTTCCCTGGGTCTTCCTTTTTTCCCTTCTTAAAAATGGGGGTTATGTTTCCCTTTTTGCAGTCAGCAGGAACTTCGCCGGACTGCCAGGACTTCTCAAATATGATGGAGAATGGCCTGGCCACTTCATCCGCCAGTTCCCTCAAGACCCATGGATGCATCCCATCGGGTCCCATGGACTTGTGCACCTTCAGGTTCCTTAGATATTCTCGAACCTGATCTTCTCCTACAGTGGGTGGTTCTGCATTCTCCCAGTCCCTGCCTTTGCCTTCTGTGACCTGGGCAGCGTGGCTCAAGCATTTGCCAGTGAAGACTGAGGGAAAGAAGTCGTTGAGTACCTCAGCCTTCTCCATATCCTGGGTAACCAGGTCGCCCGTTTCCTTCTGGAGGGGACCCACATTTTCCCTCGTCCTCCTTTTATCACTGACATACCTATAGAAGCTTTTCTAGTTGTCCTTGACATCCCTGGACAGATTAATTTCTATCAGGGCTTTGGCTTTCCTAACCTGCTCCCTGGCTGCTCAGACAGTTTCTCTGTATTCCTCCCAGGCTACCTGCCCTTGCTTCCACCCTCTGTAGGCTTCCTTTTTTTGTTTGACTTTGCCCAGGAGCTCCTTGTTCGTCCATGCAGGCCTCTTGGTGGTTTTGCTTGACTTCCTCTTTGTTGGGATGCATTGCTCCTGAGCTTGGAGGAGGTGACCCTTGAATATTAGCCAGCTGTCTTGGGCCCCTCTTCCTTCCAGGGCTTTGTCCCACGGTATTCTACCAAGCAGATTCCTGAAGAGGCCAAAGTCTGCTCTCCTGAATTCCAGGGTAGTGAGCTTGCTGTGTGCCCTCCTCGCTGCCCTGAGGATCTTGAACTCCACCATTTCGTGGTCACTGCAGCCAAGGCTACCCTTGAGCTTCACATCCCCTATCAGGCCCTCCTTGTTGGTGAGAACAAGGTCCAGCATGGCACCTCTCCTCGTGGGCTCCTCTATCACTTGGAGGAGAAAGCTGTCATCAATAGATATAGAAATATAACACCCTCACCCTCCCCCCCCAAAAAAAAAAAAAGAAAAAAGAGAAAAGATCAAGAAAAGGTAGATATTGTTATTGATTCCTAGCAAATTTGTACTACAGTATAATTAGTACACAGTGGTTCTGGAGTGTTGGAATGCTTTGATCCAAGGAAAGTGAAGATCACACATGCCAGTTTCTTATGTATGACAGCTTTAGCCCAGCAGTTATTCACAGCTTCTTTTCTTATTAAAACACAACAACTTCCTGTACTCTTTGGTAGGCATAATAGTAACATCTAAGATTTCATTTTGTGGATTACTGTATTGATGTCATGTAGATTGCACTTCTTTCAGTCCTATTTTAACCTTGTCTTTCCTTAAAATACTCTCTCAGAGTCAGTAACTCTATCTTGCCAGGCATGGAAGAGTGTGAAATGTTGACTGACTTGTGGATTTTAGAAAATTCTGTAAACATGCACTTTTCACTTATCTTAATAGTTCAAGGAGTATCTTGAAGTGATCTAACTGATGAGAATGAAAGTGATGATGGATACTTGATCTCCAGAGATAGCTGTTCTTCAAGCCACAGTTGATTTCAACAAGGATGTTACTAGCTGATGTCATGAATAACCCCTTGAAAGCAAAGGAAATCAAGACAGACAGGGTAAGGTAAATAGACTGTTTTCTAGATGGATGCGTATCCCCACCCAGGCCCAAAGTGGTTAAAATAGCATGAGACACAAAAGATATTAAAGACAAGAAAGTGGAGGCCCACGGTTGTTCTGGCAGTCCCTAGATGGAACCAAACTAGTAAAACTTAAGGGGGGAGGGGAGGTGTTAGAGATATGAAGTATATATCTGCCTTCTAAACTTTGAAAAACAATCAGTTCTTTCCTCAATGCAAAGGGCTGCCACTTCAGTTATTTTTAAAAACAAAATAGAGAGAATCAAGGCAAGGTAAGAAGTCCTGCATTTAGTGGGTGCCATAGGACTACATAGTATTTACAGGCTTGTGCTTTACCCTACACATATGCATTCTCTGTGCCATGCATTCCCCTTCATAGCACCACAGGCTCTCTGTGGCTGTGGAGGAGCTAGTTCTAGGAAACTTTTCTCTGGGGGAGGGTGGAGGTTGTTTTAAGTATAAGATTTGAGTTTGGTTGGGTTTATTCATTCTTTTTTTTTCATGCAGAATACTTGTTCTTACTGATAGCTATACATAATAACAGAGGTTATAGTACTGCTTTTGTTCTTGAGTTCTGATTAGATTATACAGACACATCAATTTTGTGATTCAAACAGCCAAGTAAAGATCTAGTCTTGGCCTTCTAGTCTCCAATGTCCTAACAAGTGACAAAAGACATGGCCAGCAGAAAAGGTTTATGGACTACAAGACAGCACAACATCAAGAGAAAATATAGTATGTTCGGGTTTGTTTCCCTAAACCCAGGCATAAATAGGACATGAAAAAATGCAACAATTCTTTTCCTGCTAGTGTACTTTATTTTCTGTCCTGTAAAACTGTAGCTGGTGGGCCTGTTTGATTATTGTTCAACAAGAACTAACTGTCTTTATTTTTTAAGTTTGTGGCTACTAGGTGTGTAAAAGAAGTAGATCATTTTTAGGAATCCAGTTGTTCTAATTGCCAACAACATTATCTTATTAACTGATATTTTGGTTTATTTAAACATTACTTCCAACTGGAATAGCCTGGAACTAATGTCCATAGGTTTTTTGTGTTGCCAGTTACTGACTGTTAGTGTTGCTGATTACCCAGTAAAGGTAGGGGCCTTCATGAGTAGATCCACAAATCACTCTCTCCTGCATCAGTCAATAAATACAGTGGTATGCAGAGAAAGTTGGGAGAGGCAGTGCTGAAACAGAAGTCTCTTCAAGCAAAAAAAGATATAGAGGAATCATGATACAGAAAAGATATAGAAATGTGCATGATAAAGAAACCTCACTTTGGAGGAGAACACACAAGTCTTCTCAGGGTACAGTCAGAGGACATTCCAATTCCTCTCTTCAGACCCTGTCTCAATTGATTAGCTGTCCCTTGAAGCAGAGTAAACTGAGGTTTTCCTTCCATTAGCATGTGTCACTGAAATGAACAAGTCTTGAATCAAATAGCTGTCTTCAGCACAAACTTGAAGATAGTGTTTTAAGTCCCTACTGAGGTTTATGTATTAAACCCAAAACACCTACAACCTCAAGATTCGGGGAAACTCATTCCTTTTTCACCTGACATTTGTTCAAACTAATTTTTTTTTTTTTTTTTTTTAAAAAAAATTGGTTGTAAAATAGATACAAGTAAATTTACTAGGCATTCCACAGCACTGTTTGGATCTTCCACTGTATTAAGGAGATGCATCTGCTGCCACAGTTTCCTGTACTAGAAAGAGAAAGAGTCAATTACAGAAGGAAATTAGAAGCTGACATAAAGGTTAGAGAGTAGGTGAACAAGGGAAGGGAAGTTCTGAAATAGGACAGCTTTGCAATTAAGGTCTGACAGTCCTTCTTCTATGGGTCATAGGATCTGTGGCAGTTTTGATATATGTTTTAACTTTTATAACAGATCTATCAAGGACAGCAATGGCAGAGGAAAAAGTTCTCTTTACAAAATCACTTAGAAGAAAGGAGTCAAAAAGTTCCTTCAGCTTCCTTAACCTCATTGGATCCGCGTAATTCAACTGCCACTCTCAGCCTCAAAATTCTAAATCTAGAAGCACTTCTAATACTGGCCAAACTACTGGCTAAACCCATATATATATACTGTCACACCTGACAGAAGATTTAAAGTTTCAGATTTCAGCATGAATACCTCTTGATTTAGGATGCAAAATCATGAAAGAATACATCACATTAGATTTCACGAAGGACAGATTTAATGAAAAATTAACCCTATTGAAATTTTAAGGGTACTTCATGTTCAGAATCCCCATATTTCAGTAGCATGCTGTATAAAACACTCTCTGTGTTCAAAACAAGGAACTGGTTTTGCTCTATTTGGAAGCAGGTAAAGTGACACCACAAGAGAGTACTGCTGTGATGGTAAACAGGCAGCGAGACCAAAAGCCTTCTAAGCAATAAAAAGGAGTTAAAAATAACAGCAATCTCACACTGTTAGCGCGGTCTTAATAACCCTGTGTATGGTCTTAATTTGCATTCATATTACTACTGAAAGGAGCTGGTTGCTGGATCATATAAGGAACTATGTTTTTTCCATTATTACAAAGCTCCTGACTGAAACGGAACTCTGGACTTCATTCTGAATGACAAAAAGAAGTGAGAGGTGGAAAAAAAGGATTACAGTTAAAGAAGTCTTTCCTTTCCTTTGTAGCTGAACAGAATAATCTGTGCATTTTTACAATAGCTGTACTCACTTTTGCAGGATTGGTGTGTGGAAGATCACCTCCTTAAAGTGTTAGACAAAACTACAACACAGCAAAATCTAGGTCTGGATTATGCACAAATCACTTTCCCAATAAAAAGGTAAAAAAGCCCAGACAAAGCATGGAGCCTATTGTAAGATGAACAACTAGTGAAAAGAACCTGACTAAAGTGACAGAGAAGGCACACAGAGTGGTTGCAGTAGTAGATTTAAAATCTAGAGGGGAAATCTGGTTTTCTGGTTGAGCTTCAGAAAGCAGAGTCAGAGGAAAAATGTTATAAAATGACACCTAAGTCTTTAGGAAACACCAAGGATGAAAGGTAATGGCTGCTTCGAATCAGTAGTTAAGGGTCCTGAACATGGAGACAAAGAACAACCACTCAACTCCTCAGAAAAACCTGACAGAACAGCAGAAATGTGCTGCATAAGAGCAGAGAGTTCGAGGAAGAACACAACTCTAAAGCTTTGCTATCTCCAAGCAAAACCGTTTTAGGCAAATAAGAATTTGGCACGAGAGTAGAGTCAATCATCTGACTATACAGGTCAAGTCCATTTTCTGTACATCTGTTACTGAAACGAGATCAGAATTCAAGAAGCATGACTTAAGTAAGGTGTGGCTTTAGGAATATCACCACTGTTCTTAATCTCCATTTTTCATATAGTTCTTCATTAATGCATTTAAGCATGTACTGAAAGAAGAACTAGTGAAGAATTAATCCTACGGTTTTATGAGATTATCATACCAAGTGATTACTGGTAGGAGTAAATTGGGCAATTTTTTTTTTTTTTCCTAAGAAAAGATAATTAAGTATTTGGCTTGGTCATTGTTTCCTTCCCCTTTTTAGCATACCTTCACATCTTATGACACAAAGCATAGGCAGAATGCTTAAATTGTGCTCATTATCTGATCTGTCTATCCTTTTCCTTACATCTGTATCTATCTTATACTAAGATGTATACAGAGTGATACATAAGAAAAATCTTCCCTTTAAATTTGTGAGCCTTCCTAAGACCTACAATTAATGCATAACAGAATAATCTCTCTTAAAATTTAGTCACTATTTTTAATTATTATTTAGTTGTTATAAATTATTGTTCTGGTTTTGGCTGGGATAGAGCCAAAGTAACCATAGTAGCTAGTACGGGGCTATGTTTTGGATTTGTGCTGAAAACAGCATTGATAACACAGGGATGTTTTAGTTACTGCTGAGCAGTGCTTACACAGAGCCAAGGCCTTTTCTGCTTCTCACACCACCCCACCAGCAATTAGGCTGGGCGTGCACAAGAAGCTAGGAGGAAACACAGCTGGGACAGCTGACTCCAACTGACCAAAGGGACATTCTATACCATATGATGTCATGCTCAGCATATAAAGCTGGGGGGAGAAGGAAGAAGGCAGGGGACACACGTTCAGAGTGATGGCATTTGTCTTCCCAAGTCACCATTACCCGTGATGGAGCCCTGCTTTCCTGGAGATGGCTGAACACCTGCTTGCCCAGGGGAAGTGGTGAATGAATTCCTTGTTTTGCTTTGCTTGCATGTGCGGCTTTTGCTTTACCTATTAAACTGTCTTTATCTCAACCCATGAGTTTTCTCACTTTTACCCTTCTGATTCTCTACCCCATCCCGCCGGAGGGGAGTGAGCAAGCGGCTGCGTGGGGCTGAGCTGCTGGCTGGGGTAAAACCACAACACTTAAGTAAAAGCACACTGTGTGTTTTACTTTAAAAACAAACAAACAAACAAAACACAACCAAAAAACATTTATTGGAGGAATATGTGTCTATGTACAGCAACACCTCTCAAACAAGATTTGTCCATATTGTGTTGTAACCACTGCCTGTGCCTTCATGGTTTTATTCTGTGATTAAATGGGACAGGAATAAGGTCACTGCCTTACCAGTGCCATACTGTATGCACCTTCCCTTTTTTTCATGTTCTGATAACCTCTCCACTGACACTGTCTTTTGACTTGGTCCCTCTCTGTACCCATGCTGAGGTTCTCACAGGGGAACACCATGCAACATGTCGCACAGAACTTACGGAATCCTCACTATCTACCAGAACAATCTAGATGCGTTGACTTTTTCAAAGAGCCTTGAGACTGACCATTTAAATTCTGGAATCTGTTTCAAATCTGTATGATCCTCTGTTGAAG
Organism: Balearica regulorum gibbericeps; assembly: GCF_011004875.1. Lineage (NCBI taxonomy): Eukaryota > Metazoa > Chordata > Aves > Gruiformes > Gruidae > Balearica > Balearica regulorum. The sequence continues at coordinate 44,886,595 of NC_046188.1, read as the reverse complement.
AGTGAGAGAGATTTTTTTTTGTATGTTTGCTTATAAAGAGCACTGTCCTCTGAAGCAGAGCCTTGGAGCCGATGCTCTAATTTCTTGAAGCAAAGCCTGAGAACTGTGTTTTCCTCATACCTTCCATAGTGTTCCGGGTGAACAGTAAAAGTCACTAGAAGGCAGAGAGTGTGCCATCTTAAACGCCAATGCATGGAAGAGCTAAAAAGCACTTTACAGCTCATTCAGAAGTTCAGTTGTCAAGACTACAGAGACTTTTCCTGCTTATTCTAACTTCTTGGTGTCTTTCTTCTTTGACAGGTAGCACACAGAGTATCTAAAAGCCTCCTCTCTCTCTCACCATCAGTCTAGCATGTCTCTCCCTAGAGCCCTTTCTCCTCAGGAAGATGGCAACAACTTGCTAAAGCCCTCAGACCACATCAGGGAGGAAGAGATTAAATATACCCGGTGCGAGATAAAGCCAGGGGCAGGAGGAGGGCACCTTCTGTCAGCGGAGCCTGCAGAGTGTCCCAATAAGAGTTCAAATGTGGGAGTAACACAAGAAAAAAACCTTCTTATTTCACTGAGACTTACAGAGATATTAACAGCTGGAAACACATCAGAGCAGGAGGCACAGCAGAAGTGGTATTTGCTGTAAAAGTTAAATTGAGCTCTAGGGGACAGATGAGAATTAGTCTAAAAAACATTCTTGACCCAAATGTTAGCTAAAACACAAAAAATCAGGGAAGAATAATTCTTCACAGGACTGTCCTCCCTCTCCTGACACACACATGCAAACTTGCAAAGACATCTGAATTATGCAATGAAAAATTAGAGGGGAGTTTCAGACCCAGATTAGCAGGGCCATACCCCACACTCCTGCTGCAGACAGATGGATGTACTCATTGTAATGGGAATATGGAGGCATGAGAGAAAGTGCTACACATGCACAGTTGAAATTACATCAGTTAAATAGATCAGAATTCCAGTGTGGGTCATTCAGAATTTTTCCTTCTGTGTTGGAATAAAATAGCTTAATTCCTGCACAAAATCCTTATCCTTCATTTTACAACTCATCTTGGCCATGGCACCTCAGCCACCAAACTTCTCAACAAAAAATTAAACATAACATCAATTCTGTACCAGAAGGTTACAGTGATTCACCAGGTACTAAGTGTTTTCTGCAGTTCCCTGCATCTACCTCAAAATTGTTCAACCTGTGATTAAATACATAGATTCTCATTTTAGATAGATCCTTCTCCAAGAGTTAATTCTGCAAATAAGTTCTTGAGTAATATACAGACAGAAGAAATAAACATTTAACTAAAAAGTACTTTTCCTGTTAATAGGTTAGTATTCAGTCACAAACACAGTGTACACAGACCTGAGCAGTGGGCCTTTCCTGCCCTCTTACACTCCCCCTTACTTGTATTTAACTTTGAGGTGTGACGATCTTGTTCCAAACCTTAAAGTGCTGATCCTGTGCAATTAGAAATGGTTAAACAATGTTGATTCCTTTGCTGGCCCAGGACCAGAGAGTCACTTCTCATCCCAGCTGACTACAGACTAGCACATTTTGTCAGCTCTGTAATTTCAATTAAGATTTATAGATATTAGTGACAATAGCAGTAGGATGGGGAGAAAAAAGTACTCAAACTACTGTGGGAGCCTCTTAACCAAGCTCTAAATATACCCAGTCTCACATAAAAGCATTTAATTTACTGAGTAAATGAATTCTCATATATGGTTCTAAATTCTAATTCAACAAAAGCTGCTCTAGGGTCTGGAGTGGCAGCACTGGAAATGCTTTATTCTCTTTACATTCTGCAGAGGTGGGAAGCCTGCTGAGGTCTGTCCAAAGCACTTAGCCTTACCGGGAATCGAGCTGCTTTGTTCTGCAATACTGGCTGTTCTCCAATCTCAAATAGGAATGGTATATATTTTTCTCAAAAACTTGAAATTTTAATCAATAGAAAACATAGGCTTGATCATGACTATGGTGCAGTAGCGATAAAATTTTCCATGAGTAATACAAGGGAAGACTTCTGTTTCTATGTTGAATGAACAAACTCAGAAAAGAAAAAGCAATGTGAAGCACCAATATTTTGTTCTCCGGTTAAAGGTAAGACTGTTGTGCATCCAACTGTTCATAATGGGGGAAAGTAGCAAAACAGACAGGTGCAGATGAGACAACTGTAATATTTGATTAATACTGCAATTCCAAATGAAGGAAACAATAAAAAAGGATTAAATTAGTCTCAGAGGATCAGGAGCCAGGAAAAATAAAGTATAACCACAGTTTTATGAATACTGGCAGGAACCCATAATTTGTAACATTTCTAACTACTCGTGGATGTAACAAATCTGTGATGAGGCCTACTCCCACTAAATGTTATGAAGCTCATTTTGCATTAAAAAAAACCAACCAACTAACAAAACAAAATACAAACATGTCCAGCTGAACAGAGGGAGCATAAGGAGACTGATATATGTTCTTGGGAATAACATCTAGCGTGTCACGAAAAACATGCTAGCAGCCCAAGACATTGTGGTCAATGAGTAAGCTTTACATAAAGAAAAGGGAGGAAAAAAAATCACGTGGATGAAAGCGCAAGAAACGTGAGCACTACAGCAACCATGTTCTGCAGTAGAAGAGGAATGAACCAGGATGTTACAGGTCTCACTGCGCCTTGGACCCTTTCAGCCTGCCTCAAGCACACCCAGCAGGTAACAGCCACAGCTTCTGTACCTCCCTTGCCTGAAAACAACAGGGTTCTGCTCCGTTTGTCAACCACGGTAAGACCTGGCCAGCAAGATAATAAATACATGCACCACTTTTTAGACCTCTATCTGTGGGGACGCATAATGTTAACTAGGCAAAAATTCTGCTCTCATTCAAGGCAGAGTTTATTCAATGATCAAAGGAATCCTTAAATTCTGGATACTAGCTTAACACAGAGGACGTTTATACAAAATTTCTTACAAAAGCTCAGTCTCTAATGATAATTTGGGTAAGATTGGCTGACTCCCATCTTTGGGTCGAGTCAGCCAGCCAGACACTTGCTGTTCCTGTATTTATCACCTTCAATTTGCTCACAACCTGTTCGCTCACCTTGCTTCAGTCAGCATTTTCAATCGCCAGGGTCCCTCTGACCCAGAGTTTGGTGTAGAAATGACGCAGTCAGGAAAGGCTATTCCTAGTCAATACCTCTCCTGCTGTTTTCTAGACCCTTGCTATGCATTTCCTTGTGATTTTCTACCTTAACTCCTGTCAGCCAAGCAGATAACCCAAAGGGAACGAGATACACCAGCGGAGTTCTTTTGAAGTGCATATGACTTACCTTCCCTGTAAAAGGTCAAAAAGTACAGATAGCAACATAGAAAACCTGCAGGCAGTAGGGCAGAGCCTACGTTTCTGCATAGTCTGAAGAAAATGTGTATTTAAGGTAGCAACTGTTAGGCATATCAGAATACTCTTTCCAACAACGTTGTTAAAACAGATCCACCTAGTTGCATTTAGTTGGGGAGCAAGATGTTACTTTGTTAAGCTTAACAAAACAGCATTTTCTCAGTCGGGGCCCTTAAAAGAAAGCACTAAATGGATTTGGCATGTAAAGTTTTAGGAACAGTGGCTCTTCTTTGCAGTCCATTTAGCAGACATCAGTTGTTACGAATGCTGCTGGGATTACACGGACTTCCAGAGGTGTTTCAATAGAAACTGTATCAGGTACCTGAATGACTGACTGTAGCAGAGTGACTGCAGGAAAACTTCGATTACTGAAGGAACCACCAAAAAAAACTTAAAAAAAAAAAAGGAAGAATAAAAAAGTTATTCACAACAAAAAAATGTGGAAAGAAATATCAAAATCTAGAAATGTTTCCAAACAAATAAATACCAGAAAAAAATAGAATTCACTGCGACAATTGCTGACATCCAAAAACCTGCAAGTTATATGGGCAAAACCAAAGTCACCCCTCCTCCCTTCGCAAGTCATGGTCAGCTGTTAACCCTCTGGAGATACTGACTCTGTAAACAGATACAGTATTCAAGATTCAAAGAAAGAACAAATAACGTGTGCAAATTTTGTATTCCTTGGTGAAAAAAAAATTAGCTTATGAGACAACTGGAAAATTATAGCTTTACAGCACGAGTGAGCAAGACTATAAAAAGGCTTTTGAAGAAAAGCAACAGCACAAATTCTTCAGTAGTAAAATCTGAAATGGTATAACCCAGAGAAAAGGCTAGTCTTTAAACAGGATGCATCATAGACAGAAGTGGAATAGTGCAATCAGAGTGGCTGCTAGCATCTACTATCTACATCATACTAGATACAGAATTAAAAATATTAATTGGAGTGAAAAATCTGTGCAAACTGGAAAAAGACCTTGTAGCAGTACCATTTAGGATAAACACTTAATCAGAAATGAGTGGCTGAATAAAACAAACAAACACAAAAAAAAATCAAACCACTGAGAATAAGATTATCTCCCTCCTCTGTTAAGAGGCTCCAAAGAACATGAAATGGATGCTATTATATAGGGAGCAATATGAAGCAGGAACCAACACTGATCAAGCAAAACCATGTTATTGATTAGCTATTATTTGTTGTACCTGATTCACGCTTTTGGTTTATCCAGCTCAGTATTCTATAGCTGACAGACAGCAACACCAAATGCTTAGGAAGGAAGATTAAAAAACCAATAATCTTAGTAACCAGATATAAGATTATCTGTCCCTGATGCAAGTCTCAGCCTACCCTCTAATATTTAAGAACAGGTTTAGATGAGCTACCAGCTACAGGGTCTCACTGGCTGACAATAAGCAATGATAGCAGAGGAAACCTATGTAAGAATCAATGCCTTCTGCCTTCCCTCTACTTCTTTTGTCCCAAATACACTCTTTTCTTTTTGATTATAACACATTATGGATACAGGAATAAAATGTCCAGCTCTATAGGGTATACAGGTTTGGGGTTTTTTTTCCTGAACTGATATTTTCATTTAGGCTTCTATAAGAAATACTAATAGTAGGTCACAGATCAGAGTATCATCAAGTAAACACAAAGCTCTAAAGAAAATTATTTATAGCACATTATTATTATTACACTTGTCTAAGCTCCAGTTCTGCCAGAAACTGAACATGTCATCAGCATCTTCCACAGGAATCACATAAGGGCCATACCTGTAAGCATTTATCCATTTTAACCACAATCTACATAAAACCGTAGTTTCTCTATTCTTAACCATAAAAATGCTCTAAGTAGCATCATAGCCTAGACATCATTCTGACTACATCATTATCTCTTACAAATACATTGTAATAGAATATTTATATACAATTCACACCACACAAAGAATATCAGTTAAGGTTATTTATTGAACCTACTCCACCTTTTGCCGGTCTGACAGTCTGTCCAATAATCTATCCAGTCTCGCTTGATTCAATTTTAACTGAAATTAGATCTAAAAACCAAACATCCACATTTTGTAAGACTATTTTTAGATTTTAATCGAACAGATAATGACAGTCTTAAATGAAACTTATAATTTTCTAATTTTCTCATGCTTCCATGGTAAAGCAATCTCAATGGGGAGGGGCTATTTGTGGGTTTGGGGTTTTTTTTAGGATTAAAGTGACTGTGAAAATGTAAGACAAATACTTCCATATCATTTAGACTTTCATTTTGAGGATAAAATTCTACTGAGACATCCTTGCTATCTGTCCTTTCTTATAGTTTGGTATCAAAATGACAGAAGTCTAACTCTTATAAATAGGTAGAAGTGATGGATACTTCTTCCTGTGAACTGTTGGACAATTTTGCTGTAATACAGAATATGAAGTTTTCTTGCTTTCCTTGATAGCTTGAGAGAGGAAATGCAATTCACCAAGGAGTTGAAGCAATATTAGTTGATCAACAGACTTCTATCTGATGTTGCAAAATTGCAAAACCTCTTTTCAAAGGCTTAAATCAGCAAAGTGGGGAAAGAAGAATAAAAGAGCATGAAGACAGAGACAGTAATTACCAAAAGGAGAGTGATTAAAACAGACCTGAGACTGACTGAAGCAAGCACGAATACATTGGCCAGAACAGGTCCATTAGGGCAGATTCATTCTAATAAGGGTTAACAAATGAGGGGAGAGAGGACAGAGGGAGCCTGGGAGTAAAGCTCAGCACTGACATGAAAAATCTGCTATGGGAGAGAAGGGAATTGAAGGGTTAGGTGTGCAGTGAAACTCTGATTTATGAGCACAAAGACAGTTGTGGACAAGCTCCAGCATCTAGTCTAACTATAATCAGGTCCTTAGTCCCAAGGAAGCACAGTACGTCCTAGGACCATTTAGTAACTGGCACTCACCTGACTCATAGCAAAGAAGAGAAAGACAAAATTATTTAATAAAGGTTGTGCCATCCACCTCCCAGTTACTTTAGGTGATAGATTCCTCTACAGAGTGGGCAGCCAGGCTCTGTCCTGTTACATGGACCATCCACCACCTCTAAATATTCATACAGTTTTGTACATAGCATCAATTCACCCTAGTGATCCATGTCAGGATTTCCAAATGTGTCATTTAGCTGTATAAGATTCTTGCCTCAAAAAGGAAGGAGGATTAAAATGAAATACTGAATGAATGAATGAATAAATAAATAAAGTTCATGGGAAGTTAAAGGTTCCACAGGATTTCTGAAAAGTAGCTTTGCTGAAAAATTTATCTTCCCTGTCTGAATATTACCTGTATGCTGCTCTCAAAACAGATTTCACTGATAGCATATAGAGATATGCATACTGAGTGTATGCAGGCAGCATATACCAAGAGAGTGCCTATTTCAGACCTTTAGATGCTAGAGACGCTATAGGAAGGTAAAAATAGAAATTCCAGAAATTTTAGTTCAAATATTTTCTGTGACACAGACAATGCACTATGACAGATGTGTCTCATACTGTTTATGCCTCTGTTTCCCCATCAAGAAATTAAAACAAAAAACCAATAACCTCTTATCAACCTTGCAAAATAGGAAATAAATCTACTAATATTTCCAAGGTGAACAGATTCAACAAGGACACAGGCTTAGCTTCAGATGCATTTTCTTTAATGTAGTGACTATTAGGCTCATTGATTTTAGTGCAGTGATTTTAGTGATTTTAGCCTTATTGATTTTACGCTACCACTGGCTTTTTATTGTGACACCAATTCAGAGCCAATACAGCTAAGGGAAGTAAACTAAAATGAATTCTTTCTGACCTTGAATCAATGTAGCTGTTTGCTTTCAGGAAATGGAGTGACACTGGTGTACCACTGGTGTTGCTTTTACCAGGAAAAAAGAGTCTTTTCAGAAGTCTTGTTTAGTTCCTTCTAAATCTCTAGTGCATTGATGGCAATATATATTTTACACAGAAGAACTACTGATATTTAACACTGGATAACCTGTGGATTTCTCTCAGCTAGCTAAATACACCTGAATTGCTAATCACTTCGTCTATTTTAAGATAAACAAATGTTAGGTGAAGCTAGGAAAAAACCTTATCTGTTCAACAAATGTAGATATAGCTTTAGAGGGTCTAAATCTAGGGCAGTATGCCTTTGTAACAGGTGAAAGACAGAGAAAATGTTCAGCTTGAACATTCAAAGAAACAGCAGGACAAGGAACCTTCTTTTACTTCTAAACTGAGCACTTTTTTTTACTTTTTTTTTTTTTTTTTTTTTTTTTATGAGAAATAACAGACATGGAAACTTTAAAGCCCTTCTAGTTTCTTTTCAGAACACAGCCAAACTTTGAAGTCTCATCCAGAGAACCTATACACAAAAAATACCACACAGCCCGGGGTGACAAACCACCCCGCTTTGCCGCTGCCTGATTCTTCTGTGAGCGTGGCGGCGGGCCTCTTGCCAGCACAGCTCTGCTTTTGCTGAGGGGCATTTAAGGCAGCCCCACAGCACCAACAGCTGCTGCCGCCTCCATTTGAGCACCGTCTCGAGCACGAGAAGAAAGCCTGATTCTCCGGGACCCTCCTGTGGAACTTAATCTTGGCCCTGCCACTTCAGCATGCAATCCCACCTTGCAGGAGGGAGGAACAGAGAGGGAGAAAAGGGCATGGAGAAAAAGTTGGAGAGAAGAAGAAAGAACCCTCCCAGACCTCACGTACCTCCCCCAAACCCTGCCGACGCCTCCTCGTTGCCTTCCATACCAGCTATGATTAAACATCTTGATTTATCAATCCCTTTGCTAATCCCTGACATCCTGCCATAATCTCCTAGCGCTGTCCCCTGTACAGAGCTCCTGTGGTTGTCCAGCTGTCCTTCCCTTGCCCAGGCCCTGCATCCACCTCGGATGCTGCCGAGCCCTCCCTCCCTCTCCTCCGCCCAGTCCCAGCAACCCACTCCCCAGCCGCCCTTGCAACAGCAAACCTGAGTGTTGCTGACCCTACTCAAAAGCTTTGTGCTGACTCTGACCTCATCCTCTCTAGATTTCATCTTTAAAAATTAAATAACTACCTGTATTTCTTTAGCTTTAAGTCTCTTTAGGTCGAAGAACAGCTTCAAAAGATAATGCATTTTTAACGAAGGGTAGAAAATCGACAAACCATTTTTAGATACAGCTGCAACAAATATTTTTCTCTATCTTTTTAAGGGTTTTTGTTGTTGCTGTTGTTGCACAGTGACTTTAACACAGTTGCTTTTACAGCTATATACACATTGATACACTAAGTAGAAAGAATTACTCTCTGGAAGAAAAGAATGTTAAAAATGAGATTCATTAAATTAGTGCAGGTTTACAAATCCTTCTCTCCCCACTATTTATATGAAAGAAAGAGAAGATAAAGATGCAGAGAAACCTGCATTTTGAATATGGAATAGCAGAAGCAGTCCCTAGACTGCAGTTGTCCTGGGGCCAGTTCTTTCCATTTTTGCGGATTAGTGTAACCTCATGGACTTCAGTAGAAACCACATCTGCTTGCATCAGCTGAAGATTTAGTCCCTGACTTCTGTGCTAAGCCAGATTCCCTTCACAACTGTACCAGTATAACTCTGTTAACTGCATTGGAAATACATTTGTTCAACTGAGCATACTAGTGGTCTTACCGTATTTATTTTTCCATTATAGAAAAAAATATTTCTATTTTTTCCTGTAAATCTGTTTTCAAAGCTATTTTGTTTTCATTGGGTTTTTTCCCAGCTATCTAGCCAGAACATGAGGTTCAAGTGGAACATGGCTCCGCTTCACAAGTGCACGCAAGTCTGTGATCATTTCCACGGGGGTTGGAACAGAACTAAAACTCTTTGTCCAGCTCATACATTTACCTGTCAGCAGTCACCTCCTCACCTTTGACTATGTTGAAACAATCATGTTCAAATCTAAAGATGCAGCTTATTTAAAATACAGACAGACACAATACATAAAAGAAGCACAGGTTACTCGGTTGCTTGCCTGTCCTCCTGGGCCAGAGTGCACTCCCATATGCTTTGACCACAGATATACACATGCAGCTAATGCGGAGTTGCTGCTTGAACCTAAAAGCTGATCGTAAATAAAACTGCCGCACAACACAGCTCCACAGTTATCCTCCTGCTGCGTGGGAGCTCACCCTAGCTATGAGCCAGTGCAAGACTCTGACAGAGACAGGGTATCAGGACTGTCCATCTATTATACTAATTTCTTGCGTTCCTTATGGACTAAATCAGGCTTGGCTATTCACTCGTGTAGAAGACAGATTTGGTATTCATTATAAAACAAATATTTATAAAGAGCAAAACATTTCCTTTTAACTTATCCCACTTTCTCCCAGTGGGGCCCATCCACTGGTATCTTGGCTGTACGGAGCGCATGCACTGACGGTGAGTGGTTATGTTCTCTCTGATTAACTGGATTTGCAAGAGAGGAGGAGTTAAGATGAATGGCTGATTTCCTGACACTGTCATTCAATCATCTGGAAATCTAATTTGTATCTTATTTGGCAGGCAAGCAGCCATCTGCTCCAAGGATATGCTCCAAGGGCAGCTGCCAAATACTGAACAGGCTTTCTGCCACAGGGAAAACTAATTGCCTTTATTGGACTAATAGAGGTTGAGAGCTAATGATATAGGATGTTTCTCCACAAAAGAAATAAAAAGTATGGGTTTTTTTTTTTTTTTAAAATAGAGTTAAGAATTACATTAACTTCTGTAAGAGCTAAGCCTTTCAAACAACTGACATCCACCCACATGGGATTGTGACTCAGAGTTGTACGGGCCGGAGCGGCAAACGAGAAGGTTGTCAGCCCCATAGGACTATTTCTGCCCTATAAAAGGTAGTGCGCGTGTGCTGATGCACTCTGCCTAATCTGCAGCCATGATGTCAATGGAAATGGATTAGCTGCACACAGAACATAGGCAGCTTGAAAACATCCCATCCCATGAGAGCATTATGTGGTCTACATCTTATATCATCTTCCTTCGGGACTTCCAGTCTCATCCAGATCAGAGAGAGAAATGTTCTTGGCATTGCAAAGCCATTTATCAAGATTTTTAAAGTATTTGCATTCTGCACCAGAATTATACTAGACCTTTTTTTTTTTTTTTTGGGGGGGGGGGGGGGGGGCAGAGAAGCTCTCTAAAATAGTCACCACATAGTTAAGTTTGTCATATACAACAAGCATGCAAAAATCGAGCAATTATTGTAGTCCATTCTCTCAAAGGCTCCTTACAATTCTTCCTGGTTTTGAGAATGTTCTTGGTAAGTTTGAACTGATACATTCCCAGAAATTTCTAGTTGTGATAAATGGAGTACTTTTCCAAGGAAACTGCAGGGGGTAGGGGGACACAGGGGAAATAGCCAGTTTTAATCACAACACAAACAATCCTCAGTCTAAAAACTCTGTTTATGTTAGGGGACATACCCAAGAGGTCACTTGCCACTGCTTTTTCCACAAACACTGCTTCATTGCCCACATGTCACCAGCATTCCCCTCACTGCTTTTTACAAACACAGTGACCACTGCCCTTATGACTCAGGAGCTGTGTGAGATACCTAACCTACCTAACAAGCAGGATAACTGAAAAGCATCTCTCTGCATTTGACCAGTGTCGTGACTGATGCAACTTGGAATAAGTAAGGACCAGATTGCATACTAAACTGTTCACAAAACATCCTGCTCTCTGAACATTTCTCTCAAATTAATACTGCCAAAAAATCTGGGTGGGAAGTTCTAGAATCTGCCACCTTTTACTTGTCCATGGCAAGACATACAACATGGTTATTTGTCATCAACTTGAAAATATATGGGGAGAAAGAGACACAAAGATAAAAAGGATACTGTTCATTTCACGTGTCCAGTGATATTTTCCTTTACTGAAATAATAAAAGAAAAGGTGTGGAAAGGAGGGGGAAAGGGTAGCAGGGACAAGAAGAGAAAATCCTGAAGTGTTTGAAATTCCCAGAAAATTATTTGCCATGAGTAGGTTTGTAAATGGCCAGAGGGAATGAAGGAGGAATTAATGTGCTGTGCCATTCTGAGCACGCAAATAAAAGTCATTACCAAAAAAAGGGAAACAATACCATGCATCTGGCCACAACAGTGATATCCTGTGGCAAAAAGAAATATGTATCATTTCTTACTTCTCAGCAGGCAACAGCAGCCACTTTTATTGAAGGAAAGCCCAACAGTGTTTAACCAGACTCCTCCCACAGCGTGGCCGGCAGCCAGAGCGCTATCGGGGCAGAAAGCTGGCAAGAACAGGGCAAAAGGGACTAGGTACATTCGCTGTGAGTCTTGGTCCGATTCCTCCATATCGATAAGCTCTGGGCTATCAGACATGCTTTTGTGCGAGAATTCGTCAAAGGAGGGAAGTAGAGCTGGAGTCACCTAGTCTATTAAATCTTTCTGTCCTGCAGCCATACTCAAGATAACATCCTGTTCCGTACAGCACCTGATAGCAATAACGTGTCCAGCTCTTGCGGTTTTGGGGGGACACCCACATAGTGTAAAGGGCTCCTTAGCCCTACTCCTTCTTGTAATCCCCTTCCCTATTCTCCATTTCAGCATGCCTATACAGTGTCCCAACTCCTTTCAGTACTCCTATATCTGGACATGAGGTATTGCAGTGGGTTAACCCCAGCCGGCAGCCAGGCCCCACACAGCCGCTCACTCACTCCCCCCAAAAGGGATGGGGGAGAGAAGCAGAAGGGCAAAAGTCAGAAGACTCATCGGCTGAGATAAAGACAGTTTAATAGGTGAAGGAAAGATGCACACAAAAGCAAAGCAAAACCAGGAATGTATTCACTATTTCCCATTGACAGACACCTCCTTTTCTGGAAAGCAGGGCCTCAGTACATGTAAGAACAACTTGGGGAAAAAAAATGACATACTCCAAATATCCACCTTCCTCCTCCCTCCCCCAAGGTTTTATTGCTAATCGCGATGTCATATGGTCTGGAATATCCCTCTGCCCAGCTTGAGCCAGCTGCTGTGGCTGTGTCCCCTCCCAACTTCCCATACACCTCCAGCCTACTTGCCGGCAGGGCAGCACGAGAAACAGAGAAGGGCTTGACACTGTGTAAATACTGTTTGGCAATAGCTGAACGTGTATCCTGCTCATGCCTGTATCAAGCATACAAGGATGTATGGAAACGTTCACTTTGCTGTTACATATTGCAAGCGGTCATCAGTATCACTTACAGTTTATTTGAATATCAGGCTTTTGCAGAAAGAGAATTTTTGCACAGAGATCAAGGCAGCATAGGAAAGTCACATGTAGTCTAGCAATGCCACAAAGTAACTGGTATTAATGGGAACCATGAAACCAGTAAAGATGAAAAGGCTATAAAGAGATAAGAAACCTTAAAGATGTGAGAAGGTTGTTTATGTCAATAATTCTTGGAAACGTGCATTGAAAAGGGTGGGTTCTCCTCTTGTGTTGAAGGTTTTTCTCAATGGCAATGACACCAGAACCTGATAGAGGATAGTAGGTTTTTTAAGATGAAGGCACTGACAGGTGAGGGCATGCACGCCAGCAAGCACAGGACAGAAAGGCTAGGAAGAGAGCAGCCCAGAAGATGTGAAAGAAGTACTAAGCCAGTAACTCCAAAGCTGATAAGAAAGCAGGGAAAGACATTCTGTAGGTGACTGCTTTTTCCCTACACACACGGCAGGAAACTTATATCCACATTTACTAGCATTTTTTTTCCCCCTGGCTTCTTCCATTACAATGATCTTTCCCCTGTATATATTTATTATTGCTAGGTTAATTTCATCTCAAGGTCCTATAGTGGGGGAGGATGTTGCAACTACGAGATGCAGCAATTATTTTCTTCATTAACTTCCCAATGTTGCAAACCACATGGCAAAAAAATCTTGAGCCAGACTCCCCAAAATGATCACTTATACTAATTTAGGGTTCTTATTTGTAGCCTGCGTTCCACTTCTTCAGGGGGTCATACTGTCTACTGCTATGTCAAAAAGTTTATATTAGATAAAAAGGCACACAACATTATTAAACGTTTATGTGACTCAACCCAAAATGTCAAGATCATTGCCAAAATGTTGTGGAAATGCAACACTAAAATTTATGTGACTTTCTATTGTTCATGATACATAAATACAATCCAAAAATCAAAACTTTGGATTCTCATTCCTCTATTTTCTTCTTGGAATTTGCTTTCTACCATTCATCTTCACATGGCACTTTATTCCATTATTTCTTGATTTTAGCCTACAAATTAATTACTTTGTGTTGTGTGTGTGTGTTCTGTTTAAATGAAGGAGTAAAAAGATACAGAGGTAACAATAAGCATTTCATACACATTCATTGCTGTTTTCCTTATCTGCTCAGGTCCTTTGGCAGGGACTGAAGTATGGGCAGTATTTGCTATTCTTGTTTTTCCTTATTGTACTATATTTACTTAAACCCTAAAACCTTAGGGCACTTCACTCACTTTGCCATGGCTCTACAAGACCCAATGGATGGTTCTTGAAAAACTCAAAGTAGGATCAGGGATCAAATTATAAGTCCCTTTGAGTAACTATCTAGAAGTGTCTGCAAAATGCCACATGCCTCTGTAGCACTCTTGTGATAATAATAAAACCACTGCTCAGAGGAGGAAATTAAAGGATGAGCTATCTCTTTAAAACAGCTGATCTCTCAGTCTCAAAAAAGGTTAGCTAAGGATACAGGTTTAAAAAAAAAAAAAAAAAAAAAAAAACAACAACAAAACAACCAAAACCCAACAGTAAATGTCACAGCGATATTTCCTGGAAGAGTCACGTAAATGTTATTTATTGTGCCAAATACATTTCCAAAGCAGATGTCTTCCACATTCTATTTTACTCAGCCACATCAAAATAAAATAGTTGCAGTTTCAGCCCTCTAGGCAGTATTACCATTCACAGGTCTCTGTCAGGCCAGTTCGTCCCAGCGCAAGAGCAGCAACTTGTTTCTCTATGCTGCCCTTCAGCCTTCTCTCAGCTATACAACAGGCCCAGTCTATAGCAAAGCATAGCTATCTATCCCCTATATGGGACATCCTGACCTACACCTTTAGGCACAGACCTTTCTAAAATGTTTGTCACCCTAGACTCTCCTATGAGAGGTGCTCAGGCTTGCTCTGCCTTTTCTCTTGGTATTGCCATCTCTGCTACTCATGGGCAAGCTTTGGAGAGTTTGGGGATTTGGGTTCAGGCCTGAATGCTTTGGCATCAAATGTAGAAGTTTGTCAAAACAATTTGAAACTTCAAATCAATGTGATTTGTCTATCTGACAAAGATGTGAGTCAATTACCAGATTCATTTCATTTCAACTGATTCCTTTTACTCCCTACCCCTTATCTATTTATATATTTAGATTTTGTAGATCTTAGGACAGAGATTTGCATAATTTGAACATTTTTACAGGGCCCTGAGAGATGCTAGTCTTGAGTGACAGATCAGGGTGAAGAAGTTTTCAGGAAAATTCCTATTTCTTCAGGGAAATTTTCTGGGGAAACATTTTGAAATTTACACAGATGTACAACTTTCCTTCAGTAAAGCCTGAACAAAAAAATCTGAGCCAAGCAGATGCAAAACAAAAATCACTTTGACTTTTTTTTCAAGTATAATCAGCTATTCAGGTTAGGATGAGTTCAACATTCATCTAGATTTGTTTGAATGCACTGCCTCAGTGACAGATGACCTTGCCCATCTTAGGGTCCTATTTCTCCTCTGCTGCCCAGATATCTTGCACAATATCTTCTATTTCCCTTCCCCTCCTGAGCAAGTACAAGATAAAGCTCGTTTGTCCACAACTAAGAGGCTTCAAGATATGTTGCATTTTCAAGATCCTGAGCTGAACTGTGCACCACTCCATAATCCTTTCATCTGAATAGAGGTCCTCATGGCCAGTGTCAGCGGGCAGGCAGGCACCCTTAGAGCACCAGAGAGCACCACTGCACAGGGAAGTTGTGGTTTCTCTTTACCACAGCAACAGAACTGCACAGTTGAGAAACAGTGGAGAAGCTGTTATGCCAGGTCTGTTGTCCTCCCCGGGGGAAAACCTCTATTGCATATGCTCAAAGGTTAGACTCTCGTTGCCTCTCCCCACCCAACAACCCCCCTCCCCCCCTTTTTTTTTTTTTAAATACAATAGCAACCCACACACAGTATGATGAAGTCCCAATACATCAAGGCATACAACTATATCTTATTAACTGCATGCAGCACCGGGTACAAAGTCTCTTTCAATCTGATCAGAATGTTTTTCATTCTTTGCTCTACAAATGCCTCCTCTCTGTCTTGATATTATTCCCTTCAGCTTTCCTCAAGCCTGTTAGTTTATACTACAATTTCCAAAACATAAAATATATCCTGAATTTAGTACTAAGGAAGGATCAATGGCTCCAGAGACTCAACTCCTCTGTTTAGAGTCCAAACTACACAACTGCATAACACCCACACACAGGGCTTCTCACATGTGCATTGCTGCTGCTACTGTAGACAGCAAAAGGAGAGGAGAAGGAAACAATAAAAACCATTTCCACAGGCAGTTCAGTCCTTTAACACAGGGTGCTGGACTTTAAATTTCTGGGTTTTAAGGCAGTTTTTGCAACATAGGCTCGAGTCCAGCCTTAGCTAGGCTCGAGTCATTCAATCATTTTACAAACACCATTGAGGTGCCATCATAAAACAAAATAGTTATTGCTTAAGGGCGCAGGCATGCATTATGCTAAGAAATAGAGCACATTCATTGTTTTAAAATATTGTCAGAAACAGTTCATTTCAGATCAGTCAGAAAGGCACTGGCTGCAGCACAATGTTGGTCATACTGCAACATCAAAGATCATCTCTGGAAAAAAAATGATTAATTCCCTCTAGTTCTCTTCTCTCATCAATCAATAATTTCCATTTCTTCACCACTAAAAAGCCATATTTAGTTTCATCATCCTGCACATAATACACGTTTACAAGCTGAACACATGATTTTTAGATGACCGAGACGTAGCAACAGAATCTCTTTGAACATCCTTTTTCTCTCTTGATCTCCAGCTTAGCTGCCTGTTTCACATCAAGAGCTATGCTAGCACAAGGAAAGATTTGTCTCCAGATGTCTCAAAGCTTATCCCTCAAAATTATTGATCTGGCATGCTGTAAGGGAGGACTTCAGGTTGTCCTTGCACTGTCGCTCAGGTGGTCTGTCACCACAAGCAAGCTAACTTAGAAGACCTGCTTGGGCATTATGGAATTTGCATCCTCATGCTGTGCCTAGCCTGTGGCAAGTGAATACAGCCAAAGATTTAAATCAGCGATCTGTACTGAGTATTGTGCTCCTCCTCCATGCAAAAGAAAATTTTGCAATATCTTTCAAGATATACTTGTTTTCCAGAAACTGAGAGGTATTTCTCATCAATTAGGAGAGAGAAAAATATCAAGAATGGTGCACTTTTGAGTTTGCAGCTACAACAGAGGGCTGCAGAGCTAGCTTTGGACAAGCTGAATATGGTCTTGCCTTTTGGATACCACATGTAAGATGAAAGTGTTATGGATAATGTTATAAAGCAGCCAGGGAAACGCTGCAGATCTGCTGCTGTCTGGTTTCATGAAACTCAGATTTGAATAATTTTGCTAGGGCTGAACAAATTACCCTCAGTATGTCAGAGGCTAAGGTCAAGATCCGCAGTACTGAACAGAGAAGTTGAGTAGATATGAATACACAACCCTGCTCAACTCCATCTTTCACAAGAAGCTCCACTTAAGAGGATTTCCTGCTGCACAGGATCTCTCCCGTCATGAATAGAATGGGCTAAAAGAACAGCAGAACAGTTCAAATCACTCCAATGTTCGGAGAGTAGATCAAGTAAAAGCATTACATGCTTTTGTGAGATCAATCCACACACCGTAGAGATGCTGATGCTCCTCACCACACTGTTTCTGAATTGGGCTGGCTGTGAATACTGCAAGGGGATCCACAGCTAAGCAATCATGCTCAGGAGTTTTCAGGCAGAACCATGACTAGGGAATGTAGGCAACCAAGTGTGATCTGAGGTAGCAGTTTCCCAGGAAGAGGTAAGAGAGAAATGACAGTGTCTGTCAAAAAGTAAAATCAGCCTTTGTCCAACAAAGTGCATGCTTGCCATCCCTTAAAACATGAGGGACTCCAATTGTTCCAAGGATGTGAGTGAATACAAAAGAATAACAGGTAACAGCAATTCACTTACAAAAGTAAGAGCTTTAGCATGCCTTCCCTCAGTATGTGGGTTATCTTGAAGCTATTTCAGAGCTTCACTGACCTAATTAGTTAATAAGGAATCATTAAAAAACATGATAAATGGTTTCTGCTCTGTCACACCAATGATAGCAACTAAAGATGGATGACAGCTGATTAAATGAGGAAGAAAAATGTTTCATTTACATAGCAAGACTCAGGCTATGTTCTGTAAGAAGTGTTCTACCAAAGATTTGCAAATCCAGTACTATTGAACACAGATCCAATCTCCTGGAGAAACACTTGGGAGTGTTTACATAAGTAGGGGATCTCCTCAGCCTACCACTTGAATTGCATCTGGTTCTATAATGTTCATGTTTCTGGATGTCAGAAGCATCGCTGAGAAGTCTAACACATTTATTAGTGAAAATTTTAATCTTTATATTATTTGTATCCAGTCAGTCTTGGTATCTGGGCCTGAGAAAGCATGAGGCAGCAAGACACCTTCAAGACTATGTCCTTCATTTTTCCCTGCCACCATTTTCAAAGCTCAAATCTTATTCCTCTTGACATTGATGATGACATAACATTAATGCAACGGTTTCTCTAGCAGCTTAGAGCAATCTTGTCAATGACTCTGACAGTGACGAGGCTCGACAGTGCCTGACCACCATTACAAACTATCCAGAACCCTGAACTAATACACTTTAATACAAATTGGACACCAGAATTTGTGGATAATATTTTACGTAAGTCCATTTCTTATGCCAGCTTTGAGTAAATAATCACTTGGAAGCAGACACCAAGAATTAAACAGCAGAAGGTTTTAACCACAGAATAACGTATTACAAGGATTCTTGTAAATTCTTGATGAGGGGTTGAGAACCACAGTGCATCCCCCGCACAGCCTGTCAACACAAACCCAGAAACCTTTCGGAAACAGCTGACAGCAGGCATTGCTTCTTATTTGAAATATTCATTAGAATTATTGAGCCTCTGAGTCAAGAGTTGGCCTTCTCTAATAGTTAAATGCTTTTCAGAATATGGGAAGCAGATACCAGATATGATATTTGATGACTTTATAATGACCAACCAGTACTGAAGATTTATTTTCTAGTAAAAGAATTTTACTCATATATCAAGGGGGTCGGTATTGGGACCGGAACTGTTTAAGGTCTTTGTTGGTGACATGGACAGTGTTGCTGAGCGCACCCTCAGCAAGTTTGCAACCCTGGGTATCAATACGGGTTGTAGGATGAAGGGATTGAGAGCAGCCCTGCAGAGAAGGACTTGAGGGTACTGGTGGATGAACAGCTGGACATGTGCCGACAATGTGCGCTCGCAGCCCAGAAAGCCAACCGTATCCTGGGCTGCATCGAAAGAAGTGTGACCAGCAGGTCGAGGCAGGTGATTCTCCCCCTTTGCTCTCATGAGACCCCACCTGGAGTACTGTGTCCAGCTCTGGGGTCCTCAGTACAGGAAAGACATGGACCTGTTGCAGCGCGTCCAGAGGAGGCCCACAGAAATGATCAGAGGGATGGAGCACCTCTCCTGTGAGGACAGGCTGAGAGAGTTGGGATTGTTCAGCCTGGAGAAAAGAAGGCTCCGGGGAGACCTTATAGCAGCCTTACTGTACCTAAAGGGCCCTACAGGAAAGCTGGAGGGGGACTGTTTACAAGGGCATGCAGTGATAGGACAAGTGGTGATGGCCTTAAGCTGAAGGAGGGGAGATTTATATTAGATGTTAGGAAGAAATTCTTCACTGTGAGGGTGGTGAGACACTAGAACAGGTTGCCCAGAGAGGTTGTGGAGGCCCCATTCCTGGAAGTGTTCAAGGCCAGGCTGGATGGGGTTTTGGCAACGTGGTCTAGTGGAGGGTGTCCCTGCCCGCAGCAGGGGGGTTGGAACTAGATGATCTGTAAGGTCCTTTCCAACCCAAACCATTCTATGATCTTAACTTCACTATGTTGAAAGCATCTGTAACATGAGAGATTATATCTTTATCAGCACTGAATCCAATGTGAGAAGAGTTTTGATTTAGTTTACATCGGAGATCTCGAAAGAATAAAAACAAAAACCATGCATACTCCTATGGCGCAAGACACGATGATGGCAATTCACTAGGCAAACTGTTTTTCTTTGAACACTCAAGCAGTTTCTCATGGAAGTCACTGGCTGGTGAAGTTCATGCTGTTGTGCCTACTTTCTGATGACCTTCATTCAATAAAGATATTTAAGGTTTCTCTGGGAAGGTAAGGAAAATCTGCCTGAAGGCCTGCAAAGACACTCAGGCTACATATGGCTTTATTACAGGCAGAGTTGAGACCAGCTAATTTCAAGATTATCTGAGCCTTCCTGTTGCCTTTTATCACCAGACTCCAACTACATTGCTTGAAGCATTTTTTTCCCTTTGAGCTGAATTATTTTGGAAATTTTCAGCCACATTGGTTCACCCATTTCTGAAAGCAATACCAATGGAACAGCTGTTTGGTGCCTAGTAAAATCCAGGATGAGATAGGAGTGCAAATTCCTGCTCTCCTGTATCACACTGAAAAGAGCCTGCAAGACACATGAAGTCATCTTTATTGCACTGAGCACTGATAAAGCCTCATTAGGAATATTTCTACCCATTTGGGGGAAGACACTTCAAGAGTGATAAAATCTAGTCAAAGAACATCCAGGTGAGAGAAATGAAAATGATAGAAAGGTAAAATAAACCACCTACACAAAGCAGATTAGACAGATAAGCACCATACAGCCTTAAAAGGCTGAGAAAAGCCAAAAGTCTTCAAATATGTAAAAGGCTGCTACCCCCCCCCCCAAAAAAAAAACATGACCAAAAAACCCAACCGAAACCCAGCAATAACATGCTCTCAATGTCAGTTTAAGCCTGTATTTCTTGTCCTATCCATTATTGCAAGATGAATAATCACGATAAATCACTTAGCAATTTTTTTTTTAAGCAAAGAAAGATAAACACTGCAATAGCATGCTTAGGCTGCTTAGAGGATCTGTCACTGAGGATTTTAAGAACAATTTAGACAAACATCTCTAAGACTGATAAAAGTATAGTTGATCCTACATGATGCAAGACAACTCTCTCATTTTCTTCCAATTCTATGATTATTTATCTGTCTATAGATCTAGATTCCATCTACATCTCTACATAGTCAGTGCTTCTGCAAGTTAAACCCCAGGCTTCATTATTTTCTAGGTGCCAAACACACAAAACTAGTAATCACCTCATCGTTAAAGTGAAAGGCTTCGTATAACGCAGAAACAGTAGTTGAACTTAGTTGCCCAGGATGACAGTTTTTAAATCATAGAATCATAGGATAGTTTGGGTTGGAAGAGACCTTTAAAGGTCATCTCATCCAACCCTCCTGCAATGAGCAGGGACATCTTCAGCTAGATGAGGTTGCTCAGAGCCCCATCCAACCTAACTTTGAATGTTTCCAGGGATGGGGCATCTACCACCTCTCTGGGCAACCTGTTCCAATGTTTCACCACCCTCATTGTAAAATATTTCTTCATTCTATCTAGTCTGAATCTACCCTCTTTTAGTTTAAAACCATTACCCCTTGTCCTATCACAACAGACCCTACTCAAAAGCCTGTCCCCATCTTTCTTACAAGCCCCCTTTAGGTACGGTAAGGCTGCTATAAGGTCTCCCCAGTACCTTCTCTTCTCCAGGCTGAACAACCCCAACTCTCTCAGCCTGTCCTCACAGGAGAGGTGCTCCATCCCTCTGATCATTTCTGTGGGCCTCCTCTGGACGTGCTGCAACAGGTCCATGTCTTTCCTGTACTGAGGACCCCAGAGCTGGACGCAGTACTCCAGGTGGGGTCTCATGAGAGCAAAGGGGGAGAATCACCTGCCTCGACCTGCTGGTCACACTTCTTTCGATGCAGCCCAGGATACGGTTGGCTTTCTGGGCTGCGAGCGCACATTGTCGGCACATGTCCAGCTGTTCATCCACCAGTACCCTCAAGTCCTTCTCTGCAGGGCTGCTCTCAATCCCTTCATCCTACAACCCATATTGATATCAAGGGTTGCCTTGACCCAGTTGCAGGACCTTGCACTTGTCTTTATTTAACCTCATGAGGTTCACATGGGCCCATTTCTGGAGCTTGTCCAGGTCCCTCTGGATGGCATCCTGTCCCCCAGGCGTGGTGTCATCTGCAAACTTGCTGAGGATGCACTTGATCCCATCAGCTATGTCATTAATAGATTAAACAGTACTGGTCCTAGTATGGACCCCTATATATATATATACACACACTTTGTTGGCCTGCTGTAGCAATTCTCCTTTACTATCCCCCTCATTCATCCTTACAGCTGCTGTGCATAGGCTGATGCAATACTGTACAGGGGAACCATGTTATGAGACACGCAATTAAGAATTACATTGTGAAGGATACACACTTACAAGTGAATGAAGGTTGCATAGCCACGCTTCATTCTGGAAATACATGTTACAGGTTTGGCCATGCAATCTTAACAGTGTTACTTAACGAGGCTGCTGCTGCATGTTTGAGATTCTGTTACCACGCAGCCAGTTTACTGCTCCTGCCCTTCTCTGACTGCCTTGAAAATTTCTAACTGTGGTGGAAGAGAGAGAAATTAATCTGCTTCCCAGCTCCAGGATTATTTGCTTGAAGGGTAATCTGGCCTCTCTTGTGGCCTCTTCTTTACTGAGGAGCACAGATGATACCCAGAGAATTGTCTTGGCAGCACTCAGTTGTTTATAGGATTTTGCAAGATTATATACAGTGATTTCCTGCCCCCCTCCCCGCAAGTTATTGATTTCTCCTATCTCTCCTTCTCTGCATAAGGACTTGAGAGGACAATTTCTGAAAGGGCTAAGGCTAAGCTTCTCCATTTTTGTGAACATAGTTTACTTAAGACAGAGATATAAAACATCTGCCTCAGAAAACAGATGCAAATGAAAACTACAGTGTTTACACACCTGACACACAAAAAGAAAGAGCTAGGACTACAGATTTTTCTGACAGGGACATGATCTAACTCAGCTTTCGTTTATGGAAGACTCTTCGCAAAGCCCAGTAAACATAAAGGGCAGGTGGAGAGAGAGAGAGAGAGAGAATGAGGAAAGGATCAAGGAGAGATAAGTTGTGCATGAAGGGAGGACATCAGCAAAGGAGTTAGCTACAGTGGAGAGCCCTAAGAGGAGTAGGGTAGAGCTCAAAATAGGCTGAGGGTTAAACAGTGAAGCCAGTTGTCAGCAATACCTGCACAGAAGCAAAGACAACCATAGCAGTAACACAAGCTCAAGACGTGTTGCTGCCCCAGAGGCAGCATTACAGAGGCACCCCTACACCATCACAGTTGCCAGAAATGGGCTCTACTAGAAACGTCCACAGGTTCCTCTTAGATGAGCACCCTATAGTAGTTAAAAAACAGGGAATGATACATAAAGTTCTCTGTTGGACTGCTGCCTCCAGACAAAGCAAGTTTTAACTGCAAGTGCTAAGCCCTTGTCACTGTAGGATTTGGGGGGAGGTAGGGGTTGCAGGTGATAACAACAAAACCAGATGGGAGCACATTAATTACTTAATCAAGTATTTGAGTTGTTTTTTGTAATCCATCAAGAGCAACAATCAGTAGCTTCTAATGGCTGGAGCGGCCGCTGTGCCCATCTCCCAACTTGTGGCACTCAGGCCCTGTCATCACACACAGGGCAGTGATTCCCTCTGGTTATAACAACAGAGAGAAGATGCTGCCAGCTAGGGAGCCAATACGCAGTCTCAAAAGCACCTATGAATGTAAACTACTGAGCTTAGGGATGACCGTCATCACCTAAGGGTGGTCATACACGACTCCTTGTTCCAAGTATTTCATTGGCTCCAACCACCAGACCAACCTAAGGTTTTCCAACACACAGCACTGTTATTAAGGTTATAACCAAACAGACCTCCAGCCAGCAGAGAGCGGAATAGTCAGGGACACAGCAGTCATGCTTATTTTATGATTTTTAAGTCAAAATCAGCACAAACTTTAAGTGAAACCAATCTCACCCATTAAAGAAGAGCAAAACCAAGCATACATTTTTCAAATCCTACTGTGGCAACACGCGGGCTTGCATTTGCTTTATTCCAGCAGAGGTCAAAAGCTACACAAGGAAAAGCATTTGAGAAGACAATTAGGTCTGAGTAAAGGGAAAGGTAAAAGAAGAGAGTATCCAGACTCTTGTCACCTAAATGACATTTTTAATAGCATTAAATAGAACTTTTTGAAGTTGAAAAGCTGTTTCATCCAGCTTTTACAATAACATGTAATACAGCAACTATAGTTTCTTCATGCCTTTAAAAAAAAACCCCCACAAACAAACAAACAAAAAACCCTCCAAAAAACCCAAACCAACACAAAAACTAATAACATCACAGCAGTTCACACATCACTTTGATGACACGTAATTCCCGTCTCCTCCTCAGACTGCATTGTTCTGGTTTTGGCTGGGATAGAGTTAACTTTCTTCATAGTAGCTTGTATGGGGCTGTGTTTTGAATTTGTGCTGAAAACAGTGGTGATAATATGGAGATGTTTTTGTTATACAGAGATGTTTTCATTATTGTTGAGCAGCACTTACACAGAGCCAAGGCCTTTTCTGCCTTTTCTGCCCCAGTGAGTAGGCTGGGGGTGCACAAGAAGTTGGGAGGGGACACAGCCGGGACAGCTGACCCCAACTGACCAAAGGGATATCCCATACCATATGACGTCATGCTCAGTATAAAAAGCTGTGGAAAGAAGAAGGAAGTGGAGGGATGTTCAGAGTTACAGCGTTTTTCTTCCCAAGTCACCATTACGCATGATGGACCCCTCTTTTCCTGGAGATGGGTGAACACCTGCCCATGGGAAATGGTAAATGAATTGTTTTGTTTTGCTTTGCTTGCATGTGCAGCTTTTGCTTTACCTATTAAACTGTCTTTATCTCAGCCCACAAGTTTTCTCACTTTTACCCTTCCAATTCTCTCCCCCATCCTGCTGGAGGGGAACGAGTGAGCGCCTTTGGGTTAAACCATGACATGCATGCACTCATTTGTTCCACGAAGTTTACAATGAACTGTTTGGAAATATGATCTGAACTGACAGCAATTCCATTGCACCAACTGACTATGCTGTACTTCAATGCGTAACACATACACCTCTGGAAAGCATATGAGAAGAAATACACAGATGTGCCTCCAGTTCAACACTCAACAAACAGTGATATAAATGTGAAGTAGTAATTTTATTCTATTTACTGGACAAATACACAGAAACATTGGGACTGCATGATTATTGGTGGATGTGGTAAAGAAACTGCTGGTTTTGCAGATCATGTGGCCCTGGTTAGCCATAAAGAAGGTTGTGAAGGGCTAATTTGAGCTCTTGAGCATTGCTAAATTATCCATATGGCACTTACCATTCTCCCCTTTGGTAGAAATATCTGGATGACTACATTAATAGCAATAATAACAACACTACTCTTTGGCATACCTCTCTTCAATACATAACCTTATACTGAAATACAGTCATTTTGTCACATTGCCTTTGCTTTTGTCTGAAATATTCAGCCATCTAACTGCCAGGAGAAAAAAAACCAAAAAACCTCTGGACACTTTTAGGGGTAACACTAGTTTGCATTAGGTCCTAGTGTGGCAGTTGATATTTGATAGCATATGGCAGCTATCAAAAAAAAAAAATCAAAACAGATCAGAATCTACAGAGTGCATCCGTTAAGTTTTACATTTACTTGACCATAGTATTTAAATATGGCACTGATTCTACAGTGGATTTTTTATATCAATGATTGCTATAAAAGAATATAATTGAATAAAAGAATATTAATATGAATTAAATTAAGGAAACTAGAATGTGATATGTATATCAGAAAAAAAATAAAATTGCAAGAGTAGAAATATCTCCCAAGGGATATAGTGAGATCTTCCATCTCTTGATTCCTTTAATATTAGGTTGGACAAGCCCTGAGAAGCCGTTATGGGGAGGGCAAGGGAATCTTGTAATAGACCATGGGAATGGATTGACATGATCTGTCTACACCAATCTTTTCTGTGTTTAATTGAAGTAATTCTCTGGTGATCCTGTAGGCAAGATTACAGATGTAAGCATATTGTTAGTACAGCAGTTAACACATAAACGTTCAGCTCTGACACTTCTTATCAGCTAAGTATAAATTTCTGCCAGGCTGCTTCCCTGCAACATTTGGCAAATGAACCCATTTTGATCAGAAGGTAATTTATTGCCCACTGGAGTTCAGTGGGTGTGAGCTCTGAAAATGACATATGAACAATCGACAGTTTGGGGAAATAATAGAAACAGCAACATATTTACGCACACGGATGAAGATGGCATCTCTAATGCAAACATTTGCAAGTAGTTTTTTTATAACTCCACAAATCACAAGGACTGATAAACCCAGGGGCCAACACCCTCAACAACAGGAGATAGGTGGCCTCCTAATCCCACAGGCAGCACACCACTCTGGTAAACTGAGTTTCTAAAACATCGAGTAAGCATTCTTCTGCCGAGAGAGGTTTAAGCTGTCTACAATGCAACCCAATGCAGATTTAAACTAGCTCATTTAGGCAGCGGTAGGTATGCAGTTATAACAGCATGGACTGCAAAAGTAACATAGTAAGTTGAATAAATCCTTAAGAAACTGGGCCAGGGTGTCTGCAGCTGATTTAACACCAGCTTTGACTGAAGCATAAACATGTTTGTATAAGCCTAGCTTTTGAGATGCACTCTTAATCTAAGAACTTCAGCCTAGGCTGATTTTCAGAGCGCCACATCAATTAGAGGAAACTCCAGTGGGCAAGAGATACCTCATAGTTTTGAAAAAGGTCGTCAAAAGATGAAAGTCCTGGTTATGCCAGCAATTCATTACGCTACCCTTGAGTCATTTGGGTTTTTTCTATACTTGGGGTTCTTCTGGACAAAATATATTCCCACTTGTAACACGACTGCTTTTAGAGGCTAATTTTGCGCAGTGAGGACTGTGCGAGTGAAAAGTGTTGTGCTGCTGTTAAGTGCACAGCGGTAGTTGATTCAAACTTCTTTGCTGTGAGGAAAAAATAAACTTGCATAAATGTTGCCACAGAGCTTTAGAGTTCACAAGCGCACAGAAGCTTTGAAGACAGAATCACTTATAAAACTACCCAGAAAACAGCAGGCTGTTCAAGCTACAGCCTTCGGATAATGCAACTAACTGGTGCTGTAGCCTCATAATAAATTTGCTATGAGACAAATGCACTTCGTATTGACCTTTGCTAAATCGTTAAACAAACATCTTTGCAATCTTTTCTAGCCATCTTCAGAGAAATTCATTCATTTTATTATTGCGCCAACTAAAATGAGTATAACCAAAGGCAAAATGTGTTCAACAAGACCAAAGGAATAACAGTGCAGAAGGTAGACAAGCCCGGAGCATGGCCCAGAAGCTGTTAGCCTACAGATTGGGCATTAAAAATCTTGGTTTATATGAACAGCCTAGAATTTAATAAAAGTAAGCCAAGTAGCAGCATTCTTATTTACATTTCAACTTTTAAAATATTTAAACAAAAAGTAGGCATCAAAGACCATTTAAAGGTTTTTCCCCATTTGCCCCTATTAAGCTGAGAAAGAAAACCAAACAGTAAGTGAAATAATTGAGATGCATTAAAAAGATACTAGAACATGGAATTGCCAAAAACGTCTTTAGACACTGGAGAATGCTGCAGAGAGGACTCCCACTGGCAGTATTTTATTTGATAGGAGTCTAAATCAAGACATAGGTCTCTAACAAGCTGTAACCCAGATCCAACAGGCATGTAAGTCAAAAGAGCAAGAGCTTTTCTTCAATTCCAATAAAATTAACCTTGGCTGTTCCTGGAGAAAAGCCTGTAAGCAGAGCTGACTTGACTATTCTTAGCAACGTAAGTACCACCAGAGGAGAAGAAGATAGGGCTGGGTTACTTTACTACCAGAGTGGGCAGGACAGAACTGGGATGCAGAGCAGAGTTAAACGTTTGAGAGGAGCAACTTTCTTCCCATTGATTTTCCACTATCTTGTTTTTCTCAGCCAACCGTTGCTATCAACCTACGTATCCCAACACCTCTCTCAGCAGCAGCCACTGCCACTTTCACCAAGTCTAACGCTGGTGTAAAGCCAAGTCGGCAGCCACCTTCCATTTTGCCTATCCCTAAAATTAGGATGAGGCATAAGCAGAAGGAAAAATACAGACAGAACTGCTATTTTAAGGAAATAAACTGAAGAAAGGAGGTGGGGGGAGGAATAAAGAAGGACAGCAAGGTGAAAATAGACTGGAAACCCGAAGCTTTACCTTTTGGAGCAGTTAAGCAGCAACTCACAAGTTCACCCTCAGGCCCCACTGAAGGCAGTATTTAACTTCCAGCTGAGCCTAAAGAAAGCCATGATTTCCAGTTCTCTCACAATTTCTTACATGCACCTTTTTCACACAAAATGTAAACTTCCCCTTGACCAGGGTTGAAGCAGTTGTCTTTGAAGACAAGACTATGAATTCAGTGTTAGAACAACGCAACATGACATACGAAATTCCCGTTCACCAGGACTGACATACCAGGTCTGCCAGAAGAGAAATTCAATAGCTGCATGCCTTCCCATAATGCAAAACAGTCAGAAGATAGCCATTTAAAACAGGATTATGCATCACAGCAGCTATGCAAAACAGCCAGAACACGTTAGCAAATTCTAAGCATCTAAAAGAGAGACAAGAATTCAGAGATAGCACTCATTCCACTTCAGTACATCACCATCTAATTGCCTGTCCCAGGAGACAAAGTATCTCAAGGCACAGACAGAATCAAGAGAAAGGGAACTTTGATTAAAAGAATATACTGACACACACAGTAGCTATCTGCAAAACACAAAAGTAGTAAAGAAATGCCATACCTCGAATACTGCCCAGCACTTTGCTAAGTTACAGTGGCTACATGATCAATCAAAACAGATTAGCAGTCCTTTCAGGTGCTTAACTTCAGCATGCTAACAGAGCTCATGATTAGCCATCTCTCAAACCAGAGGAGGCAGGGAAATGCAAATGAGCTAAGCAGGAGAAGCAGGTGTAGACAACGTGAGGTCCCCAGCAGACATGGCTAGAGAAGGCAGGTTCTCATTTTCACTTGGTTTGTGGACAGATTTTCACTTGGTTTATGGATAGCTGGTCACCTGCTAGGAGAGGGGGCTTTATTCTTTGCACCTGAGGACTGAATATAAGCCACCCCAGCTGCATTGCGCACCTTGGATCTCTGTCCTTACTATCTCCACAAGAGATGTGCTATGTTATTTGCTTTCCTGATATTGATCTGAGAGTATTTGTGCATTTGTTTTTCCAGGGCCCCTAGAGGAGAGTTTCTTGCAATTTAAATATATATTGCTTTTGTTTTTTAATGATTTTTTGTGAGATACATATTTTCTTCTGCAGCCCATTTCTATATTATACTACTCTACTTCCTAACCAATGTTTCTAAACAGGGCATGAGATGGTTTTTACTTGCCTTTTGCCAATTGCACATTCCAACTTGAGCTGAAGACATCATTTGCCAAGGAAAGCGGTGCCATGAGGTCAGTGTTCTTACAGAGCACTGTGAAGAAGACAGATAAAACAAAGTCAAAGAAAAATCAAGGAACTGATGGTTATTCACAGCAAGAAAACCTAAAAACCTGACCAAACACAGCAGAATAAACTGGGATCACATAGTCAGGACTTGTTTTAGGTTCTCAAATACCCATAAGAACTGCACAAATGTTTCTGAGGCCTCGTTAAGTGTTAGCCACTTCAATAAAAGCTGTGAAAGGGAGTTGAGACACAGATTTTATGAACCAAATCTCCATGGTTTTACACTGCTTTCAAGGAGAAAGTCCCTATGCTTGCAGGCAGTTAAGTCACAGTTTTATTTCATGTGAATAGGGCCAAGGCCAGTGGGTTCAAAGGATGGTACACAGCACTTATACATGGTGACTGACCTGCTCCTTTTCTGGACAAAGCTGCAGAAGAACTGAGATTGAGATGTACATTCAGATTCTCCACACTTTTATATTCTGGATAAATATTTACATCTCTGCAAAGAGGCTATAAAAAATCTACTGGAGCAGTATAATTGCTTTACACAAACTCTGTGGAAAGGCAGTTGACTATGTGTAGCACCTGGGAATAGCAAATGGGGCTGTTGCGTACCTCAGCCAGGCATTTGTTGCTGCTCTGTGGGTGATCCAGGTTTTTTTGCACCATGAAGAGCATTAACATGAGCAGCTCCCAGGTTTCTAACCTGGAGGACTTCATAAGACACCACTCCAAGGCAGGAGCACAACCAGCTGGCTGCCTCTTCCCCTGCGCCCCCAGGCAGCACCAAGGTAGAGCAGCATACCATACTACCTCCTTGGTTTTGAAAGAATCCCGCTGCCTTTTCAGAGCAGAAAGTCTCCATTTACAATGCTTGCAGGAACTCAGTGGGACCCGCTGTGGTGCTGCGGAGCAGGATGAACCTCACCGGCTCCCAAGCAGCTGCCTGTCACAGGTCTAAGAAATCTCTAAGCCTGTGATACAGCAGCTGCTGCTGGTTCAGGCCACGTGATTTCTCCCCCACCACATGTCAGGGTTTGTGAACCCTGACTGAGTCCTGAACTCACCATCAAATGGAAATCCTGCCTTTTATCATACTTTGCTTCTGTGAGGAGCAGCTGCTCTTATTTCCCAATTTATGCTTGAGTCCAGACTCAGTAAGGTTACCCATTTCTTGCCTGTTTGAGGGGAAGGCCATGGTCTCCCTGTTACTGCTGACCTCTGCAGACTGCAGCTCTGCAGGTGAGGTTCTGCTGGGCTGGGAATCATTTTGCCTCTTTTCAGCACGACTCTCAGGTTTCTAAAAAGTGCAGCCCATTGCTCATCTTTTCTCCTGTATGTCTAAAAGCATAATTCACTTCTGTACCTCTCAGCTAAGATTTATGAATAAAACAGTGTTATGAATGTATGACTTAGTTTCACCTATGACTCATGTCAAAAGCCTCTCAAGTGTAGTGGCCCAATTAGCAGGTACCTGTACAGTTTCCTATGGCTCACATTTAAAGGCACCTTTTAGATACTTTTAAAAAGTACAGTCTTGTTGCAATATCATCAAAGTTGCATCTTACTGTAAGGTTGAAAGACAGCGTTTTTTTCTTCCAGGACTGTTTTTCTGTCCTCTTTGAAACACGGTATCTTCTGCCTCCTCTAAGCACTGTCTGTCACACATTCCTCCTTAATGTGGATTTTTGTCCTACTGCTGAGTCTTAACTGCTCTAAGAAACTCATGCAACCTCATGAAAAAGCTGGAACAACCATTTGTGTTGGAAAGACCTAGAGCTTAAATATGAGCTTTCAAGCAGTGTCCCATCAGAGCCGGTGGGCAAAGCAGACAGGCGAATCCTGGTGCACAACGCCTCTGTCACGCTACTGCTGCCCCAGAGAAGCAGGTTCTCAAGGACACTGCGGTGTGTACACCATATCCACAATGTGATATAAAGCAAAAAGTCCTTTCATTGGTCATTAAAATTCTCATCATTCAGGCACTTTTTCTTCAAATTTAGTACATTTAATAATTCCTAGTAATTTTATACCTATTTAAGTCTTTCAGGATTTGATTATTCTCTTCCTGCAAAAAAGCTGAGAAATCCCACTCTGATCAGGTTCAGTGGGCAGCACTGGAGAAGAAAATCATACTTTCAAAACAGCAAGTAGGCTACAACGTTGCAGTGCATGCCCCCCAAGCTCTTGTTCTTGCACATTCACAAGGGCTGCACTGGAGATGGCATTCACTGTTCAGGTGAACTAGCTGCTAAAATACACCCAAAAGAGCTGTCTCCAAAAAAGTCCTCTCTCAGGAACTGCAGTGCCTACACTCTCACTTGCTGCTATTTCCATTCAGACAAATCCAGAAATCTCCATCCAGTCTTTACTCTTTAACCTCACATCTAGAGCTGAGTATCTTGGGGCTGACAGAAAACCCCTGGACTAGCTACCGTAGCACATCACTTCTCAAATGTTTGAAATCTAACATCTCCTCAAGATGGCAAAAACAATTGCACATTTTTAGTACCAAGGCACATTGTTAAGACAATCTCATTTGATGTCAGATAGATTTTTATTATGAATAGTTTCTGAATCCTTCACTTTGCTTTGATGTGAAGAGTTTTTATTCTGCCACTGAGGGCCAGGGGCTTGCCCATAAATTATGCTAAAGCCACTATCTGTAACCAATGCTCAGATTTATCAGCAATCATAACCTTCAACAGCCTCAACTTCTATGCTTTGTGAATCATGGTATGTCCAAAACGCACCGGAGCCTGTAAGGTGTAGCTTTACTTTAGTTGGCTTAGGTGCACAGGGCAAGCTGTAAAATGCTCCTCAGAAGAGAAGTAATCCCAGGCAGAATTCCTTGCAGCCACAGCCTGCTTTCTTGGTTATCTCTGTGGGACAGTACTTTGCAGTGCAGATGTACTGGCGGTTTCAGGCAAAAATGCTTCCATGTACTGGGCCCAGGCTTTGTCTACATTCTGCTAGCTGTCGACTCCTCTGTACACACTCTTTTTTTCCATAAAAACCTGCACTGCACCTGGCTGGATGCTCCCCAGCTCTTATGTCAACTCTCCGCCTCTTCATCTGCTACTTCTGTGCACGCTGCCGAGAGCTTTGATTACAGTATGCCTCTCTCTTTGCAGGTGGCATTGCTATAGTGAGTTGGTTACAAGTAGAAAGTCACATCTCCACGTGTTAATATCTCCATCCTTAGTTCCTTAAGTCAGATGATAAGATTTTTGTTTTCACATATAATGAATGGGAAGAGGCATGAGCTGAAATCTGCAATGCAGGAAATACTGATCTGGAGTTTCATAATGTGCTACTGCCTGCCCTTTGCCACATGGACCAGAGGATTATTTAGTAATTTGCCCACACTCTTCCAATTAGCCTTTCATACACCACAACTCAACTCCTAATTTTGAACCTCTCCGCAAAGATCTGGGACATTTAGAGACATACAATTACAAATACAATTCTCCCGTCTTGACCTGACCCAAACTCCCTTGAAGGGCAAGCACTGAGCAGAACTGATCGCTCTCATCAGTCACACGCACCCGCTAGAGCAGAGCTGCACAGGGCAGGCTGCTTTGCACCAGCCTTCTGCACCCAGGCTGAAAATCATCCGTGCTAGCAGATGTATTTGTAGGGAACACTTTTTCAGTATTTAAAGCTACAGGTGTAGTGGATCCTGCCCTTGGATGAGAAGAGCGGGGGAAGCAGATGATCTTTTTGTGGTTTTTAATAGCCTTGTTTTTATTAGTTACTCTTAGCTTTGAATTACTTATGTACAACCCAAAATAAGTAATGTGCAGTTAAAAGTAAACTGCTTTAAACACTTTGGGAGGATAACAAAAAAAAAAAAAAAAATCCACATAAATGTATTTATTTTTGTTTCATGGGCCAACACTCAGCACAGTTAAAATGTTAAAGCCAGGTATGAACCTTTTGAAAAATACTGTTCTTAAAGGATTATATTCTGTATTTATATTTATCAACCTTGAAAAAAAAGACCTCAGTACAACGTTATTTCCTGTCTACCCACAAAATCTCACATGGTAGAAAAATTGTTAATTCATCTTTGTTCAACACATCCCCCCCTCCCCGCTTTCAGTTATCCCCAGAACTCCCCAGGAGGGAAATAACACTTCAGTTCTGTCTTTTTAACTTGCCTGATTTACATAACTCTAATGATATTTAAGTGCCTTTGGCTGCACTTTCCTTCCCTTTCTCTGTTTCTTTACTCCCAAACTCTCAAGGCAGATGAAGTTAACAGTTGGCAGCGTCTTGCTCATGACAGCGCTGGCTGGGCTGTTCTCGAGTCATGCCACTGTGGCTGCAGCTGACTGAGCGGCTCTCCAGTCCTTCTATCAATTCCAGTTTTCCTCCGGGAAGCCACTTCTGACTAAGTATCCTCCCCAAAAGCGGGAAAGGATCTCCTCCTTGGAGTCGCACTGTTCTCCCAGGAGCAAGGGCTGGAGGAAAGCAGAGAGGTGCAGCAGACCAGGCCAGTTCTGGTTCAAGCCTGACCTCTCCCCTTGCATGAGTGATGGGGACAGGTCCTGTCATCTGCACCATCCACACCAGGTATGAGAAGACACAGACATCACTCTGCCCAACAAGGCCAGTGAAGAGAAAAATTACAACAAACCCTGATAAAAAACAACAGGACTGAAGAGATGCAGAAGAGGACAGATTTGGATTTGGCAATTGAATTTATACGTTTGGGATGGGCAGATGTGGAGTTGAAGAGTTCCTGCAGACAGGATGAAAGGAATCTCAGTAAATACGTGTGATCTTCAGCTATGCTAATCTCTTTCACTCACTAAGGGTAAAGCATGGGGTCACCACCCCAAATCATGTTTTTTAGGGATGGACACACATTTCAGTATTCAGTCATCAGCTGATATTTGACATTTCTTGCTATTCAGCTTTGCTTTCTGTTCCTATTTGGCACACTATCCCTTTCAATTTTCCTTCCGTTTTCTTTTCTCTCTGTACACAAAGGAAATTGAAGTATAGGAAACAGCAGCAACTGTTTTTCTTCACTGCTTCCCTGATAGTCCATGTGGGAAAGGAAAAAGTAGAAACCAGTTCTCTCTGTCACTCCCAATATCATACCAGCAGTCACAGATCAGCTGCACAATTTCTGCTCTCTGTCTTTCCAAAAAGGGACTGGAGTCCTCACCGCACACACAGGCAGAAGACGTGGATAATGCCACCTGCCTCATGAGCCTGTGTGACCATCTCTGAAGTGATGGTTTTCAAATGAGCATGTAGACCACTACTGATTTTTAAACTGTTTAAAGTGCCATGCAAAACACCCTCAGAAGTGCCTAAAAACTATTTTAATCCATGCTGTCTTCTTTTCCTTTTGGCTATGACAGCCACATGCCACCTTCTGCACTGATGTCTGGCACAGTGTTGAGAGCTACTGCTGTCACCATGATAAAGCACAACTCCCTTCCCATGATGAAAATCCAAGCAAACTGCATCCAGGAATGCTAGAACTATTGAACTTTTTGCTTCACACAGAGTAGGTGTAAGAAGCACAAGCTTGCAGCGGTTGTTCTCTGGGATTTTCTCAAACAATATCATTAAAACAGAAAAGCCATCAGAAACAGTTACGGTCCCATGATGATCCCCTATCACCGGTTACAGTGTATACCCCATCTGTTGCTCTTACTAGGCCCTCCCTCACCGCCCCTTTTTTTTTTAACCTGGATTCACCAAGAAACATTTAGTATTTTTCTAAAAGCATCAATATCCTTTGTCCTTTGACCAA
Organism: Balearica regulorum gibbericeps; assembly: GCF_011004875.1. Lineage (NCBI taxonomy): Eukaryota > Metazoa > Chordata > Aves > Gruiformes > Gruidae > Balearica > Balearica regulorum. The sequence continues at coordinate 44,851,587 of NC_046188.1, read as the reverse complement.
AAATAAAAATTCACTGTTCCATTGCTTTCAAACAACTCATAAAAATGCTACCTTCTAACAGAAAGTGACAGTCTTTCATGTAAAAACTAATAAAGATAAAGACTAATATATTCCTCTTATGGGTCATGATATCATCTTCTAAAAATTTGTGAGGACTGGACTACTTTGTGTGATTACATTTAACCAGTAAAATAATCTGAAAGGAACATCCATCTCTCTCAGAAGTTTAACTGGAACAAGACCCTGCGGGGTATTCACTATATTACCTTTCAGGCCATTGTGAATTTACTATTTGGTTTAGAATAGATCACTGTGGACACACAGGAGATTTTTCTCTTTTTCCACTTTAGAAGAAAGAAATCTGGCACTAATGTATTGTTGGTACTAATAAAGGCAGAATACTCATGTAATCAGCCCCATGTATTAGGGTGTGACCTTGAAACCATGACAAAGGCACAGCTACAACCACCAGAGTCACACTGTGTGGTAGAGGAGGCAGTGCTCCTTGGCACACAGAAAACAGGTTCCAAAGGATGTATCTGCGTCACTCGACTTACGTATGGAGACACTAAAGCTCCCTACACGCCCACCAGCAGGGCATTACCTGATGATCAGCATCATCTCTTCCAACAGTGAAAAGCTGCAACCCTTTGGTTTAACAACCTTTGTTCTGCTCTATGTTCCTAGGTCAAGGCGAATCAGTAATCAAGCCCTGCATTATGAAAAATGTTGTTTTGGTGTGGTCTGTTTTTTCTGTTTGTTTGCTTCTTTAAAAAATATGGTGCTTTTAAAAGACAGCAACTGCATGCACATCCTTGGTTATCACTAGATCACCCACATTGTAATCTCCACAGCTCTTATTTTAAAATAGAAGCATTTTCTACATTCCTGTCTCACAAATGAAATCCCCTCTTGTAACAGCAGATGGCAAGATGCTGCCCGGGTACAGACTCTACAAATCCCTGTAAATACATGAGCAATTTTAATGTCCAGAAGAACAACTAGGTTTAGGCAGAGCTTCCAATAGTACCCCAAATATAAACATCAAACTTTCTCCCACCTCAGACTTTCTCACACCTTCTATTGAGAATTAATACAATGAAGCTTCACACATTTCAAGCAATCCTAAAGCTGCCAGCACTCCATTTGGCTTTCAAAACCATCGCACAGCTTCCTCCGTGCAGTATGCTGTTAGTACCATATTGTCTGACCTCGCACTGATCTCATTTTCTACCACAGCTAACTTAGCTCAGAGAGAATGGTTTCTGGCCATTTAAGCCATTAAGAACATTTAAGCACCTATGGATCATAACAGTAGGAAGACAGAGAAAGAGGGTAGATCTCTGTTGACCATATAGTTCTGCCTCAAATGTACTTTCATGTCCTCAAGACAAAAAAGAGAAATACTCTGAAATTGTACAGTCCCAGTAATATATGCCTTCAAGTATAATCTTATTACTTCTAATAAATAAATAAATAAATAAATAAGTAATCAATCTAGTTATTATTCCAGGAACTGGCTAAATTTTATCACATTGTACTACAATACCCCTGTATTTTCATTTAAAGAGTTGTTGCTCCTTCATTTCCAATCTCCATGTTTTAAGCAGCTGCAGTGGAACATGGCAGAAACAGATGCCCACCCTTAAGGATGGGGAGCAAAGTGACTTTAGTGAGAAAATCTTTAAACCCCTGTGGGATAAATGTTACCATAGAATTGGAAGACATAAAGATATTTTTAACAACTTCTGTTTTGTCATTAGGGAGAATGATTTTTTTTTTTTTTCTTCTCCCTTATTTCATTTTCAGAGCAGTATTGTAATAAAAATCTTCCCCTGTTGCTTTTGTTCCTGGAACTGCAGCATCACACAAGCCCAGCAGGACAAACTGTTCTTGTGAAAAACTGATTTTTTCTCTCATCTCTGACAATCTAAGATGGAAGGATTAAGTGATGATCCTCTGATCTTCCTTTTCCCTTGTCTCCATGCATACATTTTGCTCTTGCTAGCTTGCTGACCAGTCTTCAAATATATTGCTTGAAAGGCCCCATTCCATTAGGAAACTGACATCTCTCACTTCAGAGTGTTATTAATATCAGTCCTTGAAAGCATTTAACCAATGACAATCTAACATTAGCCCACAATGGGATTTAAAGACATTACAGTTCATTAATTTATGGTTTGATGCTGGCTTCTTCCAATCTGTTGTCCTTTCTCATTACAAACGGTAAAACACCAAGCTATAAAGTCCATAGTGTCCTGCATAAAATGCTGCACAAGGGATTCATTTATTTATTTACCAGTATGATTTAAACATTAAAATCCTGTCCCTGTTTTCCAAGTCAGTTGTCAAAGAATAACTGCTGGACTTCTGGCACATACTATATTTGCTTCACTTTTCCTCTTCTTACCGTTTTTTCTTCCTGCACAGGCAATTTACATATTATATTTTCCTCTCCCATAAAATCTCAGTAAAATATGAGAAACATAACAGAGATTTCAATCAAACTGAATTGAATAAATGGAATAATATTATTTAAACCTTTTGAGAGAGGATATTCCTGAGAAGGAGGATAGGTTAGCAGTTATAACCGATTTAAGAAATGCAGACAGAATGATGTTCAATTCTGTCATAACCCTAGTTCTTTGCAAAATTAGATCAATGTAATAGAGTTTTCATTGTTCAAAGAAAACAGAAGGAACAAAAATATGTCAAAATGTCTTTTTTGGAAATTGGAATAAAAGAACAAAAATATGTCAAAATGTCTTGTTTGGAATTTGGAATAAAATATTTCATGTCTTCATTTTGTGATCTGAACTTTACAGCATGCCTACTGGCAAGCAGGAGAGCGGCTGTGCTGAAAAGGTCCTGAGAGCCTTGGTGGACACCATGCTTAACAGCGTGCCCTGGCAGCAAAGCAAGCCAGCAGCATCCTGGGCTGTGTTAACAGCAGCACAGACGGTAGAGCAAGGCAAGTGATTATCTGCCTCTGCTGTGCACATGTTAGACCACATCTACAGTACTGCGTCCAGTTTTGGGTTGCCAGGAAAGATGTGCGAGTTCAGCAGCAGGCCACCAAGATGGTTGAGGGCTGCTTGTCCTGTGAGGAGAAGCTGAGGGAGCTGGGATTGTTCAGCTGGAGAAGAGGTGGCTTCAGGGGACCTAGCAGCAGCCTGCCTGCACCAATAGGTTACGGGAAAGAAGCCAGGCTCTTCACCGTGCTGCACACTGGAACGACAGTGAGTGTAAGCTGGAACAAGAGAAGTTCACACTGGATATGAGGAAAAATGTTTCTTCATGAGGGCAGTCAAGCAGCAGAACAGGCTGCCCAGAGAGGGTGTGCTGCCTACATCCTTTGAGGTTTTCAAGACTCAGCTGAGTGTCCTGGTCCAAATCCGTAGCTGACCCTGACCAGAGAAGGAGGGGGGAACTAGATACTTCCAGTGCTCCTTCCAATCATCTGAATTGTCCTGTCATACCATAAACATAACCAGCTTCAGTTCCCAAATCCTATTACATACATTGCACTGATAAGACTCTGGGGAAGTAAGGCTTGGCACTAAGAATAAATTTCTCTGATAAATCAGTAAGATACTATGGTGTTCCAAGATCAGAAAAAGGATGGATTTGTCCTTGACTACAAAGTGTCCTTTTTTCTCTTAATTGCTTCATTAAGTTTTGTGTATAATTGCTGTACTAAAGCTTTGGGGATCAGAAATCTCTACTTTTTCCAGTTTTGCAGTGTTTGAATTCTGGGGTTAATATTCTCATAAAAAGTAACAAGGAGTGCCAGAGATTATTGTATGGCCTGACTTTAACCCCATGCCAGCTAAGATATTTGCATGCTAATATAAGCATTAGCAATGACAGCCATAGGCTCAGAGACAGAATACGACCCCTGAATTAAGAAGCTTTCTTAAACATAGTCAAGATTTTTTTAACCTGGTATTAAAGCATAAAACAAAAAAAATCAATGTTACTTATAAATATATTTTAAATATATTTTGTATTTAGGTAAGCCCCTAAATTGATGTAAATCACTCCTGCCAAAGCTAAAGATAAGATTTTGATTAGAGGAATGAGTTTTTTCAGCAAGATTTAGGTGTGAAAAAAATACGAATGGTGACATTGAACATTCGTATTAAACTCTGTACCATTCATAACGTGCCAACTCTGCTCAAATCTTAAGTTGCTCCACCAGAGATCAATAACATGCACTGCTTAATGGAAATGCTTTTTTCTAATAAAAAGAAGCAGAATATGTTTGTGGGCAACTTGGGGCAATCTCTTAGGTCTGCCAGTACCTTAGCAAGAATGGACCCTAATACAGGTTTCAATACCTTTATTACTGTTTTTCTTGCTGTTTATTGTCTCCTGTTCTGATTGAAATACACAGGTGTAATGAATAATTTATAGCGTTACATATTTACTCTTCCAGAAAATGCAAATCATAACTGTGTCTATATCAGTGATAAAACGGGTAAGCAGATACACTCAAAAGAGATATATAGCGAATGCTTACAGAGCTTCACCAAAAGTACCAGCCATCCATCCTTCATAACTGTCCTGTACCGCTCATCACAGACCACTAATGCTTTAAGAGCCACAGAGCTATTCAGATCCATCACTGTAGATGCTGTGACCAAGCCAATCTCCTTTAAAGTCTCTGAACACATCAAAGGTGGGACTGTAAATGGGGAATTTTTTATTTTTTTTTTTAGTAAAGGCCTGCCTGTACTGAGAAGCCTGAGAAGAGACTACAAATAAGGTACTAAGTAACAGGCTATCTTCCCTTCCTCCTTAACGGCTATACAACATATGGATTTGTTTCTTTGTGGATGACTCTGAAGGCTATTTTCTATGAGAAAGAGATGACCACAGAAAAACAAGAAAAAAAAAAAATGTTCTGTGTTTGCTAGAATATATAGGATACCCAAAGGCAGACAGGCATGAAAACCATGAAAAACCCAGTCATGGAGAAGCAGAGTCAGGTCTGTAGTGATCCACCACTGCTAGGCTTCCCAACAGCTTGATAAAACAACCAATATACACTGTAGTCTACAATAACAGGACAACACATTGTCATATATTGTTAATTTGATAAGTGCTGTCCCTTTTATCTAACTAGGAGCAAGTTTAATTGACCCTTCTCAATCTCTTCTGGGTTGGTAACATTCTCAAGTGTTCGGTGCAAGCCAGGGTCCAAACACATCTTTTACAATGCTCTTCCACAAGCTTCGTATTAAACTGCCTCCCTTATGTGTTAGAATGGGGATAAAAGTTCTCGACAGTCTGACAGCCCCATAAACCTTTTTAGTATCGTAGGAATTAAGTTCATTTTTATGTGGAAATTAGGTTAAGGTAGGCTACGGCCAGTCACTTAACATGATGCAAGTCATGATGACAGACCATCATTCGTACTCAGTGGTCCCTCGCAGCAGTGAAACTGTACTTGACTTTTCCTGCTTCCACAAATAATATTTTTTTCTGTCTTCCAGCCTTCTCAGACCAAATTCCTTCAGATTCCAAAAATTTCTGGATGTCACACACAGCCCAAGTCTGTCACAACAGCTACTGATCCAGTTAGTAGTATTAAATCTTTATGAATATACAACCTCAGTATTCATTTCCCATCAGACAATAGAAGTATAATGTGGTGGGGGGGTTTTGAGAGACAAGTATTTTTTTAACTTTAAATTAATTACTGGTTAAACAGTAGATAGGAAAATGCTCCAGAAAACTGATCATTTTAATCAGATGCAGGCTAGAGAAATATGGTTTATTCAAGCTTAGTTGATGTTTATATTGAAAATACATGCAAGGTTTGTTGCACATCTAGAGTCAAAAAGGTTCATCACTGAAAAAACATTGTTACTTGCAATGTTAACAGGGCTTGTTCAATGAATATTCTATTAACTCCTCCCTGTAAAAGCCAATCCAGAGTACTGGAAATAGGAAATTAAAACTAACTTACTTTTTCTTGCTGACTCAGATCTGATCAGTTTGGTACTGATTCAGCCATTACTACCAATCTAATTTTGTGCACCTAAAACTTCAACAAAAAAGAAATATTAACTTTATCATTCATTTTTTTAAAGTGTCAAAAAAATAATACTTTGCATTTTTATAGTACCTCCTATTCAAGAAGTACTCAATGTTGGCGAAGACAAACATATTAAATCTCGTATTTTCTCTGTGGGTTATGTATCAAGCAAGGAGGAATAACAAAGAGAACCCATGGGCTTGTTGAAGGTTATTTAAGGTGTCTGTAGCAGACTAAGGAACAGCAATCACACTTTCTGATTCCCCACCCTGTGCTTTTCTTACCAGGTCATCCTGACTGAAATTTTGTTATCTCTGCTTCTGTGCAATCTGGAAAACATTCAATGCAGAAATTCTCTGCTTCACAGAAAAAAGAGAAATAATAAAAGAGACACTGGGATGTTCCAGCAGAAAAGTCAACACGGTCTAGCCATCTGCCTCCATCCTCCCAACTGCTATAGGAAAGAGCAGCAAGGTCTATGACATTTCTGCTGGCTTCCCACAACGTGAAGATCAGATTGCCCCTGCTGTCAGACGCAGTGAATTATTGACCACATATTCCCTAATGTCCCATACGCTACTTCAATGAATGATTAAATGAGAAAAATGTAGTCAGTTGTTTATGATGTTATTTAAGTGACTGGAGAATCAAAAGTGAAAAAAAAAAATAAAAAATCAGAGGAGAAAGTAAACTGTGAATAAAGGGAGTATGAAGAGGATATAGAAGTTCAAGTTTCTTTTCATCTGGGATCCCTACACGAGCAACATTGACTTAAATGCTCTTAGATCCATCTCTGTTAACAAATCTACATGCAAGATCCAACAGAGTTAAAGATTATTATTATTTTCCAACCTTTTGATTGTGCTGCTAGTAACTTGCTATCTACACAGTATACCATGATTTCTTCATCCCCCCCTGGGATGGAACATTAGGCTTGAAATGCCCAGTATCACTTTCAGGACTATTATGCTTTCGAAGCCGTTTTTACAAGAGGAAATGTGAACAGTCTGCCACCCAGGTCAACTGGGTACCACAGCAAAACCCATAACTGCATGGTCAGGTGCAGATGAAAATCTTGAAGCAGAGGCTTACTGATTTTTATGCTGCATTTATACATCTGGGAAAATACATAATGTGAGTACCTTTTGAGTCGCAAATAGAATATCTCAAAACTTTCTGCTAGAGAGTACTAATCTGTAGAGCTCCCTAGACTTATTAATTTAAAATTAAGCTACAGCAATTACCATTCCATTTCCCTCTTATGAGTTAGAATAACAATTATGAATCACCAGGTTGAATATGGTTTACTCAAGCACTATTATCAATGAGGATATCAATTTCATAACCACATAGGAAAAAACCACTACTTAAAAAAACCAATTACCAATTTATATGTAATTTAATAATTACATATTAAAAATTGTATTATTACAATTAAAAATTAAATAATTTAAAATTATTTAAATTATTTAATTAAATTAAAATATGGAAACATCAAAATAAAAATACAAAGATTAATTATTTAATATTTCTGGAACATTGGATGATTGTTTGCCTTTTTGTTGTGATTTAGAAAGACTCTAAATGTCAGACTTTCCCTCCTTATTGCTCACTTTTTAAATATGCTTTTTGTATAAATTGTAAGTATAAAATTCCCATCATTTGTTTGGTAATGACATCTGATGACTGCACCATAGGGCTGCATGTGATTTTCTAGACTATCAGCTCATGTAGTATCTCGTACAAATGCAGATATGCAGTTTGTCTCTCTCTTATGTGAGAGAGAAAGAGGTTTTGCTTACTTCCTCCAACAGATTTAATAGAACTTCACACTAATATTAGTGAGAACCTTTGATACAAAGTCATGGTCTAATAATCAATGGCAAAAAGGGAAAGAAATGAAGTATCCATCGAAGTGCGTTGAAATATTTGGGAATCAGTCCATAAATGCTGATTAGCGAATCCTTGCATACTACGTAGGAGAAAAAGGGTCATAGAGAGGTTCAATAACTTGCCTGTGCTTCCATGAGCACTTATCTTCAAAGTGAGTCTGCCCGTCTCTGGGTCGCCAGGTGTATCAGCTGTGAAGCATCTCATCGCTTGTATCCTCTTAATGATCTAAATATAATTAATACTGAAAAACTTTAGCAAAATCTGAATTTGTTAAAGAAACAACAATGCCAGTGAAGTAAACTGAATATCTTCAAGTTGATTCAAATGTTCTGTGTGTGCAGGTCATTGGTTGACCTGTAGAAGACAGTGACAGCAATTTAATATACATGACAGATACTCAATTTTAAAAATACAGTCTTTGGAATCCTTGATATAGCCAATGCATCAAAATGAGTTAGTTATTGTCATAATTTCTGAAAGAAGCCAATACAATGTTATTATCAAACATGCAAATGGGACCATTATCAAGGCTGGAAGTCAAGGTAAGTTTCATCTTTGGTACTGAATAGTTTCTGTACAGCTTTGAATTTATTCATTTATTCATTCATTATCATATATTATCCTCTGATAAGCTAGGAATACATAGCTAAAAGTAAGAGACCCTGTTAATTCACACATGTGGATAGTGTCCTTATCTATGTTACTTTATAGAAGTAGACAATGAAAATAAGAGAATTCAGAATGATTACACATAAAAGTTTTTGTCACTCTTTTTCCGCTTCTGTCATACAATATTGTATAATACATTGTTAATAAAAATAGTAATGGCTAATAATAATCTCATTCTACATTCACCATTCTCAAAGCTTTTTACAGATTGTTACTTTATAAGCAGCAAACGCATTTAGTTGACCTGGTCAGTGGAATAAAGGGCAAATACTGAGAAGGTCACGACAGTAGAGATGACTATGTGATCAGCTATGTAGGATACTAGAAGTTATCATTTAATAGATGTCGGTGCTGCGGGGGTGCCTGCACGGCCCACCCTTGGCAAATGGCCTGGATAACAATCACCTGTTAAAATATGAATGTAGTGTGCATGTGTGTGTGTGTGTATGTATCGAATACGCCAAACTATCTGCAGGCCATTTGCCCAAAACTGGTCATGCTAAAGAAGATGAGGACCATCAAAGCTGGTCATGTTAAAGAGGAAGACAAACATCAACCAGATTAAACAGTAACTGTGGAATTACAAAGAGACTTCTGAAACAAAGGAGGAATCAGCCTGAAAAGAAGTATAAAAGAAGCAGGAAAATTTGTAGCACGAGACACACACTGGAGTGAAGACAGCAGCAGCCAAACCTTGTCTGTCGCTGCCAGAAATCGCCCCGATGGCATCCCAGGGCCCTGCCTGCACCTGCCGGAGTTGCCTGCCAGATGCCGCAGGCAGCCCGCGTGCAGCTCGTGGGCTGTCGGTGTGGGCTGCAACAAGGAGGGACCCACACATGGGTTGGGCACACATGAATTCGTGGGGTGCTTTCTCACCAGCGTGCGCATCAGTAGATTCTAGCGAGGGGCATGGGTCCGCACAGAGGCTGAAGACCCACATCTGCTGAAGGGGGGGTGGGTACGTAGGGGAACCCGCATGCCCCGAAGAGGGACAAGTGCCTGTAACCCACACAGCCCGTCTGCACTCAGCCATTTCAGTGGATGGGCAGAGGGCATTAGAACATTTAGGATTTAGCTGAAGAAGGGTATTTAGGCATTTGCAGGTGTTCATTAGCATTTTTTAAGTGCCTGATATTGTGTTGTATTGCTGATATAGATCCTGAGTGTGTAGTTCAATAATTGCCTTTTAACTACATGTCATTAATAAATCAACAAACCACTTCCATCCTATTTGGTTTAAACTATTTGAAATGAGCAGCTCTTCTCTTTAACCAACACATAATATATCATGCCACTGCGACACTGTGTCCCTTTGAATCTCATTTTATGCTGAAGCCAGGAACAGCTTCTTCACTGCATGTTCTGTTTCACTAGAATTTTTCTAGGGGTTTTTTTTTTTTTCAGTGTATGAAATAAAACAATGATGGAAAAGTTGAACCATGCATGTGGAAGTTTATGACATAATAACTTGATTAAAAGGTAAATTAAAACAAAGGCTTGATGACAACATTTTGGCATAAATGTGATTCTTATCTAAAAGACTCATCAAAAGGGAGGAAAACTTCAAAGGGATTTCATTCACCAGTGTGCATTTGGATGTAAATACTTCACACTGACTTCAGTGAATAAAATTGCAGTAACTTGGTTCGGACACTAGAGGTTTCATGGTATGACTGAGAAAATCAAATTTAGCGTTACTGCTAAGTGGAACTGTGTCTCCTTTGCTCTCAGGCACGTCGTCCTTTCTCTCCCTCTTGCCAGCACTGATCATCTGATCCCCTATTTGTAAAATTCTTTAGATATATTCTGAAGAGGAAAACTGAACTCTTTGACTTTTTTCTAATGAGTTTAAGTCCCCGAAGCAGCTCATTGTGGGATACTGAGACTCAACAATCAGCCTGAACATTCCTCAAGAGGCTTGTAGGAACTAATCTAGTTCTACCTCCAATTCTTAATTCTCTCTGTTTCTTCAAGTTTGGAAAACTTAGTCCATTCCTACCTCAAATGTAGCAGCTGAAATAATAGTATTTTCCTTGTTTCAACAGATCTGGGCAGACTGCAGAGACTTCCCAAATGATGATTTTGCTAAGACTGTGTTTCAGATTAAACTTAATTGCAATTGTTCATATAAAGACTTTAATGAACTGCAATAAAAAATATTAAAATGTGTGAGTATAATTTAAACAGCAAATTCCAACTTAAAATAATTGGATTGAAACTTGGGGACATTTAAGGGAAAATATATGACTTGCCTAAATTAATGCTGCTTTCAGTGATAACTCCTAAATTAAACCTTTACCCCTTAGTTTTCATTTTGTTGTTCCTTCTTTCCATTTCAGAAGATGACTATCTTATCCCACAGATGCATCTGACCTGCCCTCTCTCCTAGCTCCACACCATAACCACATTCAAAGTCTCTGTTCCCACCTGTAAGGTGCCCAGTAACCGTGCTAGATGTTGCCATGTACCAGAGAAAGTCCAGGGCCAACAGTCTACAGACACACCAAGAGCTCACTACCAAATGGAAATGCCACCTGTGCAGAGGTCAGAGGGTTTTTAGGAATCAATAGGTCTGTGCAACCACCTTCCAAAGAATAGAAGACATCACAGAATTACCATTTTCTGCTCAAACTGCCAGGCACAGATCTATAGCCTTCCTTCTCTCAAGAAAACACATCATAAAATGTACACATAAAGAAACAGTCCAGCTTTCCCTCTGCATGCCCTGTGCAAACAGAAACAAATCACATGCGTGATTTCCACCTCTGCTAGAAAGGATGAGAGAGCAGCTTTTGTGCCTGACAGTCCTGTTACCTAGCTTAGTACGAAGGAATATTAGCTTTGACTGGAGTATTTACATCATGTCTAGAGCAGAACAGGTTCCCATCCCTGAGAATTTTAGCTCGGGTCAAGCAAACATGGATGGAATGATTCGTCATGCTTTCAGGAATTCACTGTGCTGCAAAAAATAAATCTCAACAGAGTTAACTCCCTGTGTAAGTCTCCCCTAACCAGACATTTAGGGCTCAATTTCACCCTCATGAACAGTTTTCACTCATCTAATTAAAGGAGTATCTGGTTTTAGCTGCACTTAAGCCACACGTAAAAAGCATTTTAGTTTTAGTCAGTTACTTTATAACATAGAGGATTTTTCTCAACTAAGGGATATATTCGTAAAAAATCTGGTACATAACAAAGCCTGAATTAATTTGTCTTTATGGAAGGCTATACTTTTAACTTCAACCTTTAATTGGAGGACATAAAAATGTCTTACAAGAGCAGCTGAGAATTATTATCCACTGCCAACATTTGGAGAAGCTAAGGTGTGGAGTTTGTAATGATTTTTTCAGTGTCGTGTTTCAAGTCAGTGGTAAAGCAGAGACTAAAAAATGGTGTCCTGAAATTCAGTAGCCTTATATCAGCTGTTGTATTATACCGCTTCTCTGTCCTCTGTGTGGTCTGCACCTTAGAGCAGAATAAGGAATAATGTATACAGTCACCTTGCTGTGGTCTAACAGGTTACCATGACTCAGCGGAACCACGCTGTGTGTATTTACCCTTATCTTGTTCTTAATATGAGGAAATCTGATTCAGTTTAAAATTCCTTCATTGCTGACTAAACTAAATGAAATTTGCTTTACATTTGCCATGGGCTAAGAGTGAACTCATAAACAATAATGCAAGTCATGCAGTAGCTTGGTAAACCACAATAGCTTGGCTGCTAGGATAAACCCTTATTTTGATGAGGTAAATCCCACTTTGCTCAAGACCTGAAAAACCTTACCAAACCACTGCCATTATTTATATTGATTAATTACTGACTTACCACTATTTTGATCACTGATCTGTTGCCTTTTCAATGTATGTATAATATGCATATATAATGTATATATTATATGTATCTAACGTACATACAGATATAATGTATAATGTGTCCATCACCACATCATTGGAATTGCCAGTCCCCGACTTTTAATGTCCCTGCATCTCGCAGCCTTACAGAACAAGCAGACATTACTGCAGAGGGTAACTACCAAGGGGTGCCTACAACACAAAGATTTGAGTCTTCAAAACCTTTATGTATCAGACAAGGCACAAAAGCAGATTTTAGCTCTTCTCCTCTTGCCTCCCTAATTCACTCCATTTTGCCTTCTGGAACCTGTTTTACTTTTGTACTAAAGGATATCAAGAGCTATTTTCTAACAACTGGTCCATTTTTGTCTATAATAAAAAATGCCTGTTTCCCACGGTGTCAGACTGTAGAGGACTCTCCACAGGGAAGCAGTAGAAATCCTGTTTCTGGAGCTACAGACTGGACAAGGAGCTAGAGCACATATTACAGTGGCTCCAGAAGATAGACTGAATAGGATGCAGGTACATCTGTCCTCGTATTTAAGGCAGGACAAGTTGGATTATTTCAGTTACATGATGCTTTCTATGAGCAAACACAAACACAGATGTCAAAAAGAAAACACATTTCTGTTCTTGCAATAACAGCAGATGAAGGATCATCACAGAGCCCACAAGGCAGGGCACTCATTTAATACTGGCTCATACTGCCTGATCATGTTCTTGCTTACTTCATATCACCTCATCTAGTGTTTCTCTTACTCTATTTTTTTGCATGGAAGCATAAGGAGTGAATATTCTAATGTGCTAATCTTCTGGAGACAAGCCGCAGACTGAATAGTTTCCCATCACTTTAATTAATGGATACCACACTGTCTGGAGTTCCCAACAGTCACAGTTTCTACTTATTGGGAAACCTTTAACTCTCAGTGAGGAGGATCATTATCTGATAGTCTACAAGTGAAGTGTCTGATGAGAAGAGCGTGATTAATCAGAAAGTATTCTGAACAGCTAGGCTCTTGGTGACAGGCCCATAATCAAAGAGGCAATAAGAATGTGCACTAAAGCAATTTTGTGATTAACATATACGTGATTCTGGCCACTGCTGCATGCAAAGCAAAGGGTTGAGGACAAGCGGACAAAAAGTGAACAAAATTTCTTATTTCCATAATTTTTCAAATGAAACCTGAAGTGAGCAGGAATAAAGCTGCAATCACCTTCTGCCTTCAGCCTATAAGAACAGCAGATGCGCTACCTAGTAAGCAATAAATGTCCTTTTCCTAATTCCAAAACTACTGACGCTCCTTATTCATTTCCTCATAGCCTAGTAATAAGATTTCATGTAGTAAGATTTCAAAAGAAGTTTTATATTTAGTTGCAAGAAAAGCTGGGCTAAGCGTGGCAAACAGGCATTGATTAGTGTCAGCCTGCCAAAAAGGGTCTGCAAAGATCTTCTGGCCAAATGACAACAAATACATCTTCTCACTGTGCTAACTTGATGATTTTTCTGTTACCTGTTTTCTTGGTTCATTTTCATCAATTAATTAAGATGGCAGTTCATCTTGCTGTCTTCCAGGCAGCCTAACTGAAAATCATGACAGAGTAGTGATTCTATTAACCTGTCAGGGACACCTGGAAGATCTCCAGAAGGTAAATATTACTGGTATGCTCACAGCCAAAGGCTCCTCTCATAAATAGAAGAAAGCAGGTAAAGGACTGAACGCCAAAAGTTTTGACTTCTTTTGGATCATTGACCTCCTGTGTTCCTCATCATCCCTAAACCACTCGCTACAATATTGCAGCAAGAGAAGTAAAAATATGTGATCACTAAGCTTATCAAAATATCTGAAGGTATGAAAGAGTTATTGCAAAGTTAAACCAGGACATTAATTTTTACACTTTCACAGTAAATAAAATACAGTTTAATCCTTTTTCACTGGCAGATAAGCTACCTTAGGATGTAAGAACATGCACATAGCGTGCTGCGAAGTAGTGCCCTGCAAGTTTGTACCTTAACTAACACCATAGTAACTTTTGTGTGTGCCATATTCTAAGAAGGCAAACTGTAGATAGATCTATTACAGGTGCTTTCACTCTTGAATTAGTAGGTCAATGCCTACAGGCAAAAGTATCTTGAAAATTACTCGATGCAGATTCTCCATTGCTGTAATCCTTGTACAGCCCTAAACACCGGCAGAGAGTGGGTATAAAATACAGCAGCACTTTTCAGCCACTTTGTCTTCATTTTGCACAGATGTAAATGACTGCAAAGGTGCAGAGCAATGGAGAATCTGGCACTTTATAAATATTAATTAGCAAAGAATTACACTGCCCCTTTGTGGTGCTAGGCATTATCATTCCCACTTTATAAATGGTGCTACAGTCACGGAACAAGGTTAATTTACTAGTTCACAATAGCACAAGAAAATTACAGAGTCAGGAATAGATTACAGGCACCTCACAGTTACTTCGTAATCCTGCGAGCCCCACAGTTCCACTTTTTTGTGTTTGCCTTTCTTACTGTGTCTGTTCCCCAAAAGAGCTAAAATGACATCATATTGCTGTCTCTTTACCTGGGGAAAATATGTGAAGATTCCCTGCAGCAAAAAGCTGTTGGTGTCACAGCAGAGCCCAATCAGCCAGGGATGGTTTCCCCTGGGACAAGAGGCATGACAGCCAACAAGCAAAACTAGCAGCTCTAAGGGTGTTTTTGCTGGCAAAAGGTTGGTTTAAAAATAAGCATTGTCATGTTAATTGTGGTATTTCCATTGACTCTCTGACATGAAAAGGCTTAAGGACACAGGCTGCACAATCTAATGACTGAGATTATATTATAAATTGTAGACAAATCTCAAAAGATTCAAAGGGTCAATGGTGCACCCAGAAACCTTGATATTTTGATGAATTTTGGATTTTTGCGACTGGCAAAGCAAATCAAGTTCTTCTGTGCTCTGGCCAGAAATACTGGAGGTGGAGGAGAATGAATAAAAATAAAAGCAACTTCTCAGGAAAAAAAAAAAAAGTTCTCTGAGTATTTGATAATACCTGTCACATCAAGGCATTTATCTATAAAAGGGACACTGAAAATGAAAGTTTTAGGAACAAAATAAAACTACACAACTATTCTTTAATCTCCTCCAAAGACCAAATCACAATCCTATTTTATAGATGGTTTGTGTCATTTTTTTTTTCATTTCGGTAGACTGAAAATTACCCTACTAGAATTCCATCATCAGACATCTCTGTTAATTTGAAAAGCACAAGTACAGGACACTTGTGGTGAACTGCTAGAGAAGCCAAGAACAGAATGAGTAGCAGAAGTTTACTTTCTCATCTCTACAGGTGGTAATGAAAGTATCAGCATGAGGGTCTACAAGTAATTCCCCTATTCCTGCAGCAAACAGAAAATATAACTAAATCTAACACTACTCAGTAGCAAAGTAGTCAGGTGAAGAAAGAAAACCAAATATACAGCAACAGTATTTTATATCCTACCAGCAGTTATCTAAAAGAAAACTCTTACAGGAATTTGCACAAAATGATAAAGTGACAGATCTGAACATTCATTTGCATTACCTAACGACTACAAGTCTAAAATTAAATATATTAAGACCAAACTGTTCCTCTTGATATACGATTGCTTCAGCTCCACTTAAATTTGAGTGATAAACCACACTCAGTATGATGAAAATCTGAAGCAAACTGAGGCGAAGCAAAACTGAGGTGGATTGAAAATTGGCTGAATGGCAGGCGCAGAGGGTGGTCAGCAGGAG
This sequence comes from Balearica regulorum gibbericeps, assembly GCF_011004875.1. Taxonomy (NCBI): domain Eukaryota; kingdom Metazoa; phylum Chordata; class Aves; order Gruiformes; family Gruidae; genus Balearica; species Balearica regulorum. The sequence goes on along the minus strand of NC_046188.1, from coordinate 44,835,360 downwards.
CACAAAGTTGAGTTCAAGGCCAGTCGTGCACCTCAGGGGTCAATACTGGGTCCAAAACTGTTTAACATCTTCATTAATGATCTGGATTATGGGGTAGAGTGCACCCTCAGCAAGTTCACTGATGACACAAAACTGGGAGGAGTGGCTGATACATTAGAGGGTTGTGCTGCGATTCAGAGGTATCTTGATAGGATGGAGAAATGGGCTGACAGGAACATCACGGACTTCAACAAGAAGTGCCAAGTCCTGCACCTGGGGAGGAACAACCCCAGGCACCAGTACATGCTGGGGGCCACCCAGTTGGAAAGTAGGTTTGCAGAAAAGGACCTGGGGTTCCTGGTGGACACCAAGTTGAACATGACCTAGCAATGTGCCCCTGTAGCAAAGGTGGCTAATGGTATCTTGGGCTGCATTAGACAAAGTATTGCAAGCAGGTCAAGGGAGGTGATCCCTCTCCTCTCTTTGGCACTGGTGAGACCACACCTGGAGTGCTGTGTCCAGTTCTCAGTGCCACAGTACAAGAGAGACATGAACATACTGGAGAGGGTCCAACAATGGGCCACGAAGATGATTAAGGAACTGGAGCATCTCTCCTATGAGGACAAGATGAGGTATCTGGAACTGTTTAGTTTAGAGAAGACAAGGCTCAGGGGAGGTCTTATCAATCTATATAAATACCTCAAAGGAAGGAGTAATGGAGGCAGAACCAGGCTCTTTTCAGTGGTGCCCAATGACAAGATAGGAGGCAATGGGCACAAACTGAAACAAAAGGTGGTTATGTGTGAACATCAGGAAACACTTTTTTACTGTGAGAGTGACTGAGCACTGGCACAGGTTACCCAGAGAGGTTGTAGAGTCACCATCCTTGGACTCATCAGGGACATGAAGTAAGAATATTGAAGAGAAACTTAATTTTTCTATAGTCTGCATATTAGTTCCTGATTTTGAGAGGAACATGGTGCAATGTAGTGATGTTTCAAGAACTGGTGACTTATAACAGTCTCTCTGATGGTCCTCCACTTCCTGGGGGTAGCTGGAACTTGGCAGACAAACAAGAACCCAACTTTTATACAATAAGAAACCCTAGCTGCTCTTATTCAAGTTAGGACCAGCCCTGCTTTCCAGCCAGGCACAAAACTGGGACATAGCGAGCTTTAGTATTCTGTGCTGCATTCATCTTAAACAGAATTTCCATTGGCACAAAAGGCATAATGCAGCTCTGTCTGATACCACTGAAAATCTTTCTCTTGACCTCAGCTACCAATGATTGGGTCCTAAATTTCTGAAAGTGACATCTGAAAGACAGTAAAAACAGTCAGAGTTTGGTGGACTCCTGGTTCTACAGTTACGAATGTTGTTTAAACTTCTCAGTTTTATCTGTATTATATCTGCTTTATCTGTAGTTATAATGTATTTCATCCCTGGCGTTATTTATCTGGGATTTGCAGACAAGTCATTAGAAGAAATGTTTGGTTGTTTCATGACAACATTCAAAAGCTAAATGTCAGCTGAACTATTAAAATTTCGTTGTTGATCATTTAAGCAGTTTTAGAACATTATGGAAAATAGTGAATAATCCCCAACACTGCTTTTACTTGAAAAATGCCGGTAATGAGTCAACAAACATTCATCTGAAAAGAAGTAAGGGACATATTAAAACTTCAACTAGACAGTTCTTAAAATAAACAGAAGCTGCAGTAGGAAAGATTAGCTTAACGCTGGGGGCGCAACTCACAATAATGCTCAAAGAAAAATACACTTCCCTGTTTTTTGTCCCAGGCATCCAGTGTTTGTTTCATCCAAGTGATTGAACACTGGATCTGCTATTTACTTTATTCAGCTCTCACCTCAAGCAACCTCTGTGATATATCTCCTGGGTCTCCATTTGCTTCTTGGACCTGACAGTGCAAAAGCACAGCAATGTTATTCTGTGAAAGATCTTTCATACAAAATGTATCTCAAAGCAGTGCTCAGACTTAAATTAAACATTCCGTTACAATACAGAAGAAAGATGTTATGCTGCCGATTTAATCTGAAAATCAGTAAGAAAAACTGTATGAGGGACCTGCATGTTTACCGTGTCTTGCTACCTATATTAAAAAAGTGCTCAGTTTACCAATAAAAGTGCACATTATTCTCTGATAACCCTGATCCTGCTAAATGCATCTGAAAACTAGCTTGAACACTGCACTGAACTATCTTTTCATATACAGGAAACACACCTAAATGAAAAAACAGAAGTAATGGGGAACTGGTATGGCTCTCTACACATCTACTAGCTAGGATCCTCTATTAGAAAAAACAACAACAACAACAACAACAACAACAAAAGCCAACCAACAAAACCAAACCCAAACCCAAACAGTTTTGATTAAAAATAAAGATCGTTGTCTAAGTCCTGTTAGCTGCCAGATCTGTGCTATACGGTGATAAGGCGGAGTCAGAAAAGCCAAGTAGTACACTCCATGGATCCTAGTTCCAGAGCAAATGAGTGTCAGTTCTCTACCCAACACAGCCTACAGAGGCAATAAATTGATCTTTGTCTATGCTCTCAAATGCAGGTAAAAAAAGCCATGGTGGGTATTGGTACTTTGGCCATTCTCCTTTTACTAAGAACTTGTGCCCATATTCTGTGGTACCTAAAAGCACCCAGCTATCTTAACCCTAATACCAGCCATAACTCTATTAATGATTCTTACTTATCATTTATTCATTATTAAAAGATTAACACCTACTTAATGATGGCAATTATTTTTTATACTTTCTTTCATGTTTCCTCTAATACTTGAGAAGAGCCTTTTTTAAATGTCTGCAAAATCTTTCCTGAAAATTTGTTCTTTTTTGTTACGCTGCAAAAATCTTCACTTGAATTTAGCTACTAATTCTTATGTAGTCTACTAAATCCTTTTCATCTCCTGAACCTTCCTCCCTTCAACATCCATATTTTTTCTTATACTCAGAATGGCCCTTGTAATAGGGTACACGTTTCTGTTCTCAGTTTACCCTCTTCAGTAATATGACGACAAACATCGGAAGTGAAAAACTGCAGATTCTGTAGGAAGCAGATGATTCAAACTTGTCTAATATTTTTAATATAATAAAAAACTAGCAGCTGGTTAAAAAGAATCAGTAAAACTTCTAAACAGAATATAACACAATTGTGTATCAGAAGGTTAAATAAAATTATTGCTATAAGTACATTGCAACAACAAAACAGAATGTAGTTTGTTTAATGATACCGCTTTGTGCTGTGAGGTACAATTTTGCTAATTCCTTCCCGGAAAACATGGCAGGACTGTCCAGCATTTCATTGTGCAAGCTCTCTGCTAATATCCATTTCAAGAGTGTTTGGTCCTAGATTGAATCAAAGGTTAATGATACTTTAGTGGAGACTGCATGGCTCTCCAAGCTTATGACAGTCACTGATGCTTTGACTTACACAAACTCATTCTCAATTGCTCTGCATCTTTTATAGTTAGTGTTCTTGCACAAACAAGATGCAACATTAGAAAATAAAAATGGTTATGTTTTAAAGCACTGCAAGGAGAGTGCGAATGACCATATAGAGAAGACTCAGACACATTATATTAAAAAGCAGCATTATGCCCTGTGTTGTAGACGATACTACATGAATGCCAGTGACTAATTTTGAGGGCAATAGTTTTCTCTGTAAAACCACAACACATTCACAGAGCGGTAATACAGAGGAAGAGTCTGGGCTGTCACCTTTTCAAATGCTATGAACTCCCACTATTGGTTTCAGGATTGCACAGTCTGACAGCTTTTCCTGTGTCACTAATGGGCACAAAGCCTCTAGGATAATTATTCATTTGATGGAGGCTCTTTCTCTTCCTTTAATAAAGATATTAAAAAACAAATATTGGCTGCAGATCCACTTCATGTGAAAAAAGACAGTCCTTGCCTTCACCCAGAAGCAGAAACAGATGGTGACCTCAGTATTAATGGCTCATAGCAAGCAAAATTCCCATCGGCACAGAGCGGTCTGTGACATTGTAAAGAGCACGCGGCATTTCATAAAGCCAGTGCTGAGCACCACAACAGTGTCCTTCCCGCTGTGCTTAGGGGAAATTCATCAGCCTAGGACACTGGTCTAGATGTAACACCCTTGTGTTTCCCAGTTCATGATCCCATTTCTCCCTTTCTTGCTTCAGTGTGTGAATGTGGGCATGTCTCCTTTTCTGCACACAAATAACACACAGAGCCTCAAGAAATACTAAGCAGTGAGAACATTCTAAGGCTGTGGCTGAAAGATCTACTTTACACCAGTATTTGACCCAAAAGCAAACTGAGAACTGTGGATTTGGCTCTATAGTCTAATACTATGTTCAAAATGAGAAACATAGCAAACAATGAGAATTAAATGCTACAGAAACAAGGCATATAATCATAAGCAATGCACATTTGGAAATGTAGCATTGCTACTCCTCAAAAATGAACTTTGTTGACTGTAATTGCTTTTAATAAAAGTAGCCACCTCTCAACAGAATATATATTTTTAATATTGAATTAATAGTGACAGGACCTCCTTACCTACCTACTGACATGTCAAGGAAAGGAACAATAATGCTGTCCTCCTGCTTTTTCATTCTTAAGCTGTGAATTACACTTACTCAATATTCAAATATTACGAGCTTCTTCTCCTGCCTCCCCTAAATGTCATAATATCATAGAATCCATAGAATCATAGAATGGTTTGGGTTGGAAGGGACATTAAACATCATCTATCACTGTTACTAATACAATGTAAAAATGGTTGTGTTTCTGAATTTAAACTTATGGTGCTGGTTTTGCACAAGTATTGTGACTAAACTCAGTGAGAGACCATAAAGGAAGGAAAGGGAATTTTATTTCAGTCAAAACTAATTTCACTCACTCATAGTCCTTCTCTCATGGATTTAACTAATTCATTCTTTTATGATCATTCTTTCATATCCATATATTCACAAGCACTAAGTAGTCTGATCATGATGGACAAGTAGTAGTTATCAAGTCCTCATAATGTCTTCCAGGTCCTTCTTACATTGGAGATTGTGGTCTAATGTTTGGGTGTGCCTTTTATGTGCTTGGCTTATGGCTTTTCAGCCTTAAGAATGACAATGACTGTGAAACACTGTCTCTTCAGATTGTCCTCCCTGTCTGAATCAACAGGCAACACTGATTATTTACTCACTGTCTTTTGTCTACTTATCTGGGTGTTTTATAGCTCAATTCTTTATCTTCCTGCCAAACTTTATTTAGATGAGAAAAGCCCAGCAAGAATATACTTAAAGATGAGGCAGAGGATGTTTTTTAAAGGTCCTATGAAGGGAGCTTTGCAGAGAACAAACACTAACTGGCTAATTACACATTGCTACAGCTCAGGAGTAGCACACGACTCGGAAGAAGGCAGGGCTGGAAGGATCCTCCCGCTGCACTTTCTGATTTGTTAGTAATTAGAAACGGCAGTCTTTATGCTGATGCAGTCCCCAAGCACTAGGGCCAGATGCGCTGAACACTTGTAGTTCTGAGACCACCTGCCAGCAAAAGAATAGAAATATCATTTGCTGAACATGGCAAGGGCACCTGCTGATAAGATGCACTTCTGCATAACAAGTGACTATACTACATTCCCTAAAGCCCTAAATAAGGTCATGATCTAAAAAGCTACTGTTAATTTTTCATGCAGATTGTCTTACTTGTGTGTGATTGTGCAAGTCTGTGAATGCTACAAGCGGGTGTGAGAAAATCCAGAACTGAGCAGCAAGAATTGAAATGAGCTGGGCAAAAAAAATCCATCTTAGTCCTAAGTGACAATATAAATACTTCTCTAGTCCCATATATGGCTGAGAAATCTTCTCTCAAGACACTAGACTCCATTTCCTCTCACAATCCATGCATCCTAGCAGATTTTGCGAAGCACAGGATGAACTCTGCTGCCTGCAATTGGTCAAAGTCAACTATATTTCTTAGGTCTCTTCCTATTTGCACCATAAAGAAAAGAACTGTGTATTTCAAACAAGCTGAGTCATCAAGTCTTTTACAGACTTAAGCACATAAGCAGAAGAGTAATTTAAAAAAAATACAGAGTCCAGAAAAGGAAAAAAATATGCATTTTCTGTAGAAATCATTGAAACAAGACAGAGTGTTGGTGTAGAAGGAAGTGCTAAGATAGATAGCAGAAGCTGCAAAGCAAAGATTTAACTTTCAGGAAGTTATTGTTAGTTCCACTATCACGGCAAAACCAACAGAAAGCCACACCAAAGATCAGCTGAGGGTGTCCTTTACAGACAGGTACTATAAAAATAATAAATACCCAGAAATGATTGATTTGTAGGAAACTAGCACTTGTTAGAGCATTGATCCAGATTTACCTTTTTCTATTGCAAGACAACCTAAGACAAAAGACTTTTAAAGTGAAGAAAGGACAGGTTATATAAAAATATATAAGTAACCCAGCTTTTAAAATGTAAAAAATTCAAAGTGACTGAGACAGAATGAAAATAAAACTGTTTCATAAACAGCTCTCCCCTCTGCCCATTGAGTCCTTGGAGACAGATCCTTGCTTGTAGGCACAGCTTTGGATAGCTCAGTGGCTTTCTGAACTGCATCAAACTTTGCCAGTCTCCTCTGATCCCAAGGCAGTTCATTCGGCTACCTCAGGGTCCTGCTGAAGGCTCCTCTGGGCAGTCTCTGTCACTGTGGGCTGCAGACTCCCAGGCTGCACTGTGACTCTCCTCCTGCCAGACCTGCCAGCCCTGGAACCTTCTCCCCTCAAAACAGGCCCCGTCGTGCCCCAAAGCCACCCCCATCCTCTGCTGTCCTTTCCAAGGGCTCTCCCTCTCCAGGTACTTCTTGAAGGGACACAGCATGCAACGGAGAACACGCACACAAAACAAATACCATCTGTCACATTTGGGAATTTTAATTTGTGTATGCATTGACCTGAGACAAGCTCTGTAGGCAAAAACTGAACTAGACACAATCTCTCTGGCTGAGCTGAGAGGAACAGCAACAAATTTGCTTCCTCTAATCCACTTTCTTGAGATTTCCTAGTAAATACAAGAAGAAAACAGTTTCTGCAGACCTTATATTCTACAATAGGTTGAATCATTTTTGGAGCAAGCAAGCCACATAGGCTTTGATGGAAGCACTTAGAGCCAGATCTCATCCATCCCCTCTGGCACAGGTGAAGTTACACCACAATTACATGAAAAATGTCAGCATATTCCACATTTATCACATGATGGAGAATATGCCATGTTGATCATGTAACAGGCGCACATCTAATGGTGCATTAAGAGTGTCCCTGTGTCGTGGCTTGACAACCAAACAGTCTTCTCACATATAGCCAAATCTGCATCCATCACCTGAACTGCAGTTGTAGGATGGCTGTCATGTCACCCATCAGTTGTGCGATGGGGATGGGAGGAGTAGAGAGAGCAAGGTTACTGAGGAACAGGGTGACAAGCAATACACTGCCAGCACAAGTTATTCTGCCTATAGCCTATTGACTTTTGTCTTCTGAGAGGCCTTTGAGAAGGAAACTGGTGGGAGCAAGCCAGATTAATTGTTCTGGTAAGACATATTTGGTCTGAATGATGGAAGGTTTTCACCCTCCTCTATGGTGACAATGAATGTGCTATAATTCAGTTTGATTTTCCTATACTCTATTCAATCACAACTGCTCCCCATCAAGTGACAAAATTCAACAGAGGCAGCAAAGTAAGGAAAAAGCCCAGTTGCACCAAATCACAGACAATCCTGAAAAGAAAGTAAAAAAAATTCCTCCAGATTCAAGAGTCAGACTCTTATAGTCCTGGGAGGAAACTTGTTACGAATTTCCTGCACCTAAGGAATGAAAGATGCCAACTTTTCTGGAGAGTTGGGATAAGGAAGCCAGTTCTTTTTTGGAAATTTTATCTGGAGGTACACCTAAATAGTTCTTAAATTAGGAGACCTTTGGCACACTCCACTCCAGCCTGTGGGCAATTATGACCTACTTGAGTTTAAATGCTTTCAAATTCAGGTTGGCCAAAATAGATCATCATTGTTGGTCCCTTCGAGCTGAAATTGTTCTATCCTATCCTATCCTATGTGTCCATCTAAGGATGGATGAGTTCAAATCTCTTTCCAGATCGAATCCCCTCTTTCTGTAGGGAGCCATACCCTGATTTCACACTGTAGAACTGAATTACAAAGGGATGGCAGCTTTATTATCTGTCTGATTTCTGGCCACTGAAATGTCTTTAGCAAACAATCTGGGTATTTTCACCTCAGTCGTTTGGTGAGCTTTTTCAACACCTGTGGGCATCAGGATCATCTTCCACTCTTTTAAAAAAAAAGGTAGCAGTAGTAAAATAAAAAGTTGGATGACAAGAATCATGCAGAAAAACTCCACAGAGAGGATCACACAAAACTGGAACCCCAGTAGCAAAGCAAGGTCACTAAAAAATATTGGTGAACTAATGGTTCCAGCAAATGATCTGCAAGTCTGGATTATGAGCAAATTCCTGACAGTGTTGACTTTGTGCTTTAAAATAAAGATATGGAAATATGCCAATAATGTAGATGCAAAGAGGAACTTTAGCTTGAATTGAGAAGGGAGCTTAATCTCCATTTCCTCCTAGGGCCTCTACTTAGATAGTTGTCTATGACAGCTCTTTGTTCCAATTGCCTTTTTTTTTTTTTTCAATACGATGACTTGTGTAGTAGGACACAGGATATAACTCTCCTTAGATCATTCTATATAGAAAATTCAACAAGCCATCACATCTGTAACTCAGAGGAAATGAGGATCAGACCTCTAACCAGTAGGTTTAGAGGTAAAATTTTCATATTTGTCATTCTCAGTACTTTAAACTCCCGTAAGACACTCTGAGGAGTCTCATTAACTATACAGCAGAGACGTTTCATCAGCTGTCTCTCCCCAAACATTTCTATTTAAAAGTCTGTTCATCTCTATCACCTGATAATCACTACATAAATTAGACTGAGACCTGGATAGCTACTGCCATTCCTTTTACAGTAACAACTGTATAAACACTCAGAAGTAGTAGACAGACATTAGCTGTTAGTTTGTCAAAACATTTCCAACACCAGCTACCAGAGATAAAGCTTCTGCCTCAGGTGAACGTTTTACCGTGACAGCCCGATGATGATACTGAAACAGCTTGCACCTTGCAGCAGGACTGAAGCTGGCTGATTTTGATAGTCTCACAAGCAGCACCAGAGGTATCTTTCTTTACTACGGATTGCGACCAGTTAGCATTGGTCCATAACTAGGAGAGATGTAAAAGGACCCTTCCATTAACAACAGAACTAAGAAGAGCTGAGAAAATGCAAGAAAGGAACACAGTGCTTTTCTGGGAGGGAAATTAACATTTTCATAGCATTTTACCAGAGACACCTCCAAAAAGTTGAGAAAAAAGCATCACTGAAACCTGCAAGACTTTTAGCTTTTTTTTCTTTCTTTGAAACAGAATATATTATGATACAACCAACCACAGCAGAGGAAGTGTTTTACTAGTGTATCTCTTCAGACCAGCATAGCTTTATTAATTATTTAACAGCTCAGAAAACTAGTGAGAGGTATATCAGTTTTGATCACAATATGCTATGTGTCAACTTTGTAATTAACTGCATTTTTCTATAATAATCTTTCTGACTCTAGCTAAGCAGCTGTGAATATGGAGCCACAATACTCTACAGTAAACCAAGTGCCTCCTCTTTGAGATACACATAATTGCCATGTCAGGTGACAAATGTGACAGCTATATTGCTATTACAGCCAGAAGTGGTACAAGTGTCCCTGCAGCTAAGACTGCTTTTCTCTTGTTACCCCTTATATTGAACAGGAAGTCAAGGAAAGTCTAAGAGTCTGTACTTCTGGCAATGAAAAATTACAGACTCATTCAGCAATTTCTTAAAACTCCAGAAAATCGTCAGTACAGAAAACAGGCAGGTGGCTTGGCTATACAGTTGTCATTAATCTGCCCTCTGGCATGTGTCAGTGCTCTGAGAGAATTTTGTATTATGCTTTAATAAAGCCTTTCAAGACGTATTGAATACCTAAGTAATTTTTCACTGAAGGACATTTGTGTGGCAGTGCCTAGACATGGGCTAATTATTTTTTCCTTGAATATTTTTAAAAGAGTATCTGCAAGAGTAATATTTTGTCATCACTCAGACTCATGTTATTAGATTTGTTTGATCTTTAGAGGACAGTAAACAACACATAAAATCCCATTTAGAGATTTAAACGAACCAACTCCTCTAAGTTATTATGCCTATGTTCATTCGTCTACAAATTCCCCAGTACTAATGAATAAGAAACAGGGTTGAATGAGATGACAGAAGAAGAAGCTAGCTCCCTCAATTGAAACTCCAAAGAATATATTCAGGATAATGCTATTTTTTATTTCCACAGCTGCTTCTTTATTATACAGTTATATCACTATCTCAAACCAATAAAATGCCACTGAGAGGGAGGAGATAGAAAGAGGACTATGTCCCCAGTATCTCCATGGGGTGCATATGCTATTTTTAGCCCAGCTTTTGACTTTTCTAAGTCTAATGTAACATCTATTGTTGTCCTCTCTCCACATCATTAACTAGGTCCTCCTAGAAGAACCTTAATGGTATTGTTTAGAAGTGTTCCACTCCCATGATTTTCCTTATTAGAACCATTGCCCTCCGCAGAATAATCAGTGTGATTCTAATTAGCTTGCAATGCCTTCAATTAGAGAATCCATTGTTGCCCCAGTTAAGAAAAATCCTGGATCTCATAACTTTAAAGATTAATAAAGCCTCAGTATTAACTCTCACTGTCTGCTCATTTCCAACATAAATTATACTTGATGTGGAGAAAGGTGAAGTGTGAAGTCACAAAAACTGTGCCAATTCAAATGTCTACAGTACACACAAAAGAAGTGACAGATAAATAGCTCTGATAAATTCCAGTGTTTCAGAAAGGTTATCTATTTTGTTTCTGCTAGTGCACGGGCAGTTTGCCTGGCTTGTGTAGTAGAGAAAAAGCAGGTCATATTTTACAATGTGAGAACCATCTGAAGAAAGGAATAACCATTTAGCACATCTGCCAAGAAGAAACACCAGAAGGAAACATTTCCATGATCTATTTCATATACTTCTCTGCAATTATATTTTCTTTACCAGGTGCATTGCAGGACAGAAGTGTTCTGTCAATTCACTGTAGATTAAAATCAATAAATCAAGTACACCACAAATTCTCTTCTGCTTGCTTTGTAGATTTTAAGGAACTATATTGCTACATCTGAGTCTTTGCTGCCCCTCTCTCAAATGTGTTTTGTCGTTCTTCATAAATGAAACTGTGAACGAATTTTGTGCTTACTCAACAGAAGCACGTCTGGTTAGAACAAGACTGTCAGAAAGTTTATTGTGCAGAACTGTGTCCTTTTATCTTCGCAACAACTAAATGAAATGGGACATACCCTACCAATCCTGATGGCCCTTCAGGACCTTGGGCACAGGTATCCTAGAAACTACAACAACGGATAGTACTTCTGCCTGTCTAATCCATATTCTTTATGATGAAATCTTTGAAGAACTAATTTCTGGATTAATTTATTGATTTCTCTTTTTTTTTTCCCCCTCTACTAGAGATTTAAGGGGCGGGGTGGGTGGATAATGAATGAACAAATTTTTTTTTCTTTTATTTTTAATATTTGATCCGAAGACTGAATCAGAAGAACATTTGCCTGTCTGGCTTCCATTCCTCTATACAGTAAAAACAAGTTTCAAAATATATTAACTTTCCAATTTTCTAGTACTGTTAGGAAGCACTGTATCCTATCCAATTTTGTGAAGTTAATACCACTGGTTGATAGTTCTGAGCAAGCAGCACTTAGCTGTATCTGGAAGGATTTGTTTATCAATGAGACATTCAAACTAAGTAACATTCAATCAACCACTCAGGAGAAATTTGTTTCAGAAATGAAGGAAATTATAAAAAAACAAAACAAAACAAACAAACACAAAACCTCCCAGTTATTTAGACAGTGCTTACTCTTATAACTTCACAAAGCGCACACAGTTTGACATGTAGTTGGACCTCCTTGAAGATCGTCATGCACTGCCTTGCTTTCCATTGTTCAAATTACATTGTCAGGTACAGGTTCCTCTCCATTCACATCTCATATTATGTGCAGCATCTCTGTCTCAGCTCCACCATTTTAGCTCTTCTCCTTGGTACAGGGAACATTTATGCTATCTGAACATTCTTGAAAAAAACAAACCAGGGCCAAGTTTTATCTTTTATTTACAATCTAACAATGTGTCCCGAAAACTCCACAGAAAAAGAGCTCTGAAAAAATTTACACACTTCCCAGCTTTTAGATGAATTGAAAAATACTCATCTACATAACTTGTAATTGTCAATTTGATATAAAATGTAACTTTAGGTTTGTATGTGACTTATAAATGTTAATCTTCTCCTACTCTCACATAGAGAGCACTAAAAGCCCCAAAGAATAGCTCCTTTCAGTGTGATTCTCGTAACAGTAGCCAGATGTACTTCATCTCTGCCCCATCATTTGATGTCCTATTGTACATGTATTCATTACGCAGCCCTGTAAACCACACAGAGGTCTGAAAATTACAATGGCATTGGAATAAAGGGGTCTGAAGAGTTTATGCTGGCCTGTGTGTGTCTTTCAACTTCAGCTGTTTCCTTTAAACAATAATCTGCACATCTTGCCTTCTTAATGGGGTTGGTACAGACATACAAACAAGGGGATGTGAAGGTTGAAGGCTGCCTTGCCTGCAGTGATCATGAGATGGTGGAGTTCAGGATCCTGAGAGGAGGGAGCATGGCAAGATCAAAAAGCAAGATCACAGCCCTGGACTTCAGGAGAATTTGGCCTCTTCAGGTATCTTCTTGACAGAGTCCCATGGGATAAAGTGCTGGAGGGAAGAGGGGTCCAAGAAAGCTGGTTGATATTCAAGGATCACGTCCTTCAAGCTCAAGAGCAGTCCACCGCAATGAGCAGGAAGCCATGCAAAAAATGTCATGAGGCCTGCATAGAAGAGCAAGTTCCTGGCAAAACTCAGACAAAAATGTCAAAAGGTGGAACAGGGACAGGTAACCTGGGAGGAATATAGAGACACTGTCCTGAGCATGCAAATGCAGTTAAAAAAGGCAAAGCCCACTTGATATTGAACCTAGTGAAGCCTTTTACAAGTGTTTAAGTAGCAAAAGGAAGACTAGGGAATACGTGGACCCACTGCTGAATGGGGAAGGGGCCTGGTGACACAACATTGAAAAAACTGAGGTACTGAATGTCATCTTCACCTCTGTCTTTAGTAAGACCAGCGTTCAGAAATCCAAGGCCCCAGAAACCAGGGGGGAAATCTGGAGCAAGGAATATTTACCTTTGTTGGAAGAAGATCAGGTTAGACAATACTTAAGCAAACTGGTCATATGCAAGTTCATGGGCCCTCATGCAATGCAACCAGAAGTCCTGAGGGATGTGGCTGATGTCATTGTGAGGCCACTCTCAATTACCTTCAATCATGGCAATTGGGAGAGATGCCCAAGGACTGGAGGAAAGTGAATGTCACTCTTATCTTCAAGAAGGGCAAGAAGGAGGACAAAGAGAACTACAGGTCAGTCAGCCTCACGTTGATCCCAGGGAAGGTGATAGAACAAGTAATCCTGGAAATCATTTCCAGGCACATGAAGGACAAGAAGGTGATCAGGAGTAGTCAGCATGGATTTACCAAGGGAAGTCATGTTTGCCCAATATGATGAGTTTCTATGATAAAATGAGTGGCTTGGTAGACAAGGGGAGAACAGTGGACATTGTCTACCTAGACTTCATTAAGGCTTTTGACACTGTCTCCCATAGGATCCCCATAGAGAAATTGATGAAGCATGGGCTAGATAGACAGATAGGGAGGTGAACTGAAAACTGCCTGAATGGCAGGTGCAGAGGGTTGTCATCAGTGTTATCAAGTCTAGTTGGAGGCCAGTAATGAGTTGTGCACCTCAGGTGTCAATACTGGGTCCAAAACTGTTCAATGTCTTCATTAATGATCTGGGTGATGGGGTAGAGTGCACCCTCAGCAAGTTCACTGATGACACAAAACTGGGAGGAGTGGCTGATACACTAGAGGGTTGTGCTGCGATTCAGAGGTATCTTGATAGGATGGAGAAATGGGCTGACAGGAACATCACGGAGTTCAACAAGGAGAAGTGCCGAGTCCTGCACCTGGGGAGGAACAACCCCAGGCACCAGTACATGCTGGGGGCCACCCAGCTGGAAAGTAGGTTTGCAGAAAAGGACCTGGGGTTCCTGGTGGACAGCCAGTTAACCAGGAGCCAGCAATGTGCCCTTGAAACAAAGATTGACAGTATCCTTGGATGCATGAAATTTAGTTTTCCATTTTAAGATATATCTGTTTACTATAGCCTTAGTTATTGCCTTATTCCTTCACAAAACTTTCCCAAGGTACAACAGGCCACTACTTATAATTTTTAAGAAGAGAGGTAATAGAAATAATCAGAAAACAGATCAGTCCAAGGAAAAGAAAGGTAACAGGATATTACCAAGTACCTCCAGTACAGGAGAGACATCAAGCTGTTGGAGAGAGTCCAGAGGAGGGCCACAAAGCTGGTCAGAGGGATGGAGCACCTCTCCTATGAGGAGGACAGGCTGAGAGAGTTGGGATTGTTCAGCCTGGAGAAAAGAAGGCTCGGGGGAGATCTAATTGCAGCTTACCAGTACCTGAAGGGGCCTACAGGAAAGATGGTGAGGGACTGTTTATCAGGGAATGTAGTGACAGGACAAGGGGTAATGGGTTTAAGCTGAAGGAGGGTCGATTTAGATGAGATGTTAGAAAGAAATTCTTTACCATGAGAGTGGTGAGGCACTGGAACAGATTTCCCAGAGAGGTTGTGGAGGCCCCCTCCCTGGAAGTGTTTAAAACCAGGCTGGATGAGGCTTTGGGCAACCTGGTCTAGTGGAGGGTGTCCCTGCCCATGGCAGGGGGTTGGAACTAGATGATCTTTGAGGTCCCTTCCAACCCAAACCATTCTATGATTCTAAATAACCTGGATGAAAGTGACATTTGCTCAGAGGACAGCTATTTATTATGTTATGGATATAAAAATCAGGGGGATTAAAAGACCAAAGCTTAACATCATAATGCTCAACCTCAATAATGGCACAAATTACAGGTATCCAAGAAAAACTAACATCAGAAGACTAAAAAAGCTTTCTTCTCATATTAATTTGATGCATGAAGTATTCCCATTGTCAAGCTCAGGGCTGGAGAAGAGTCTGTCCACACAGCTGAAAAACACTGCTGGGACTGTCCTACATACACAGACTGACAGAACTGTATTTAATCAGCATTTTAGCTCCCATGCAGGCATAAGGTGCCTAATCTTATGTATTATCTTTGATTACATGATTCTTAGCAAAGAAAAGTAAATTACATTTATCTTTACTTAGGGGTATTTACCTGGAAAGGTTTATCTTCATTCCACATCAGAAGCAACCTTGCAAGCATCTTTGACACTTTAACTGGGATATGCAACAGAAAAATACCGATTATTACCCAAAAAAAACATTTGAAAGGATATCAAGAAAAAGAACTTAAGTGAAAATCTGGCTTTACTGTATTCCTGTTGGTATTAATGAAGCCAGGATCTCACAGATTCACAGATTGGTAGGGGTTGGAAGGGACCTCTAGAGATCATCTAGTCCAACCCCCCTGCTAAAGCAGGATCACATAGAGCAGGTTGCACAGGATTGTGTCCAGGCAGGTTTTGAATATCTCCAGAGAAGGAGATTCCA
Source organism: Balearica regulorum gibbericeps (assembly GCF_011004875.1). Taxonomy (NCBI): domain Eukaryota; kingdom Metazoa; phylum Chordata; class Aves; order Gruiformes; family Gruidae; genus Balearica; species Balearica regulorum. The sequence goes on along the minus strand of NC_046188.1, from coordinate 44,819,524 downwards.
CAACTTCTCTGGGCACCCTGTTCCAGTGCTCTGTCACCATCGAAGTGAAGAAGTTTTTCCACATATGCAGATTTCACCCATCGATACATCAGAAAATATAATATCTGCATATGACAGTGCCCAGGATTATCTTGTTTGTTATATGAGAGACTATAAAAGGGAATAACATGAAATCTTGTGGACAGAATATGGGATTTTCAGGTATAAAATAAAAATCCTGCAGAACATAACCAGTCTATTTTCGTTTAACATTCATAGGTCTCTCTGATATCCTCAAGTGGAAGATACAAACACAGGGCATAATACTGTTTACACAGTGTATATATTTGTTGATTACATATGTATTGTGCATGATATTGTTATGATATATGCTAATTAATAAATTGGATTAAATTTTAATCCGGTGAGGATGACCAAGGGGCAGAATATTAAGTGGATCCTATTAAAAATGTTCTTCCTTCAAAATCTGTGGAATGTATTAAATTTGCCTGGAGTTTTTCTATTCATCATTTATTCCTTCCAGAAAAAGTGAGTCTAAGCATTCTTACCGTATCAGTAGTACCCTGCTGTGACAATTACACTGACTTGATGGGTTTGAACAGTAGAAAAAGAAATTATCTTAAACTGGGTTTAATTTGAAATACACGAGTCATTGCAGTACAGCAGCAGTTTATAAAACTAATGTCAGGGAGGCTACCTAGCAGTTGTTTATTTTTAAACAATCATCTCACATATTCAATCATTATGCCCTCTAAGGCCGGTGCTCAAGCCAAGCATGTTTGTATAGAAATATATACACATAGATCTATACCTTTGATTTAATTTAGAAAGTAAATATAATATGTTTAAAATTAGCAGAGGTTTTTGGGGGTTTGGGTTTGTTTTTTTACAGAATAGTACCAACAGATTACTTTTCTGACAAGAACAGACTTAGGAAACATAATTAGGTGACAGTGCTATCTAGAATCACATACAGACAGAACCTATGGTACTTTTATAGCACATGTTGAGCTACTGAGCCTACTATAGTCCATGTTTTTATTCCTCTCAAACTTCAAACCACAGCTCTATGCAGCCCTGGTAATGCATATACTTGTGTTCTGACACAAATTTACAGATCATCTTCACAGAGACTGCAAATGAACCTCAAGAATGACATTTATATCCTCCTCTCTTCCAAGTGAAAACTATACATGCAGCTTTGCTCCATGGCACGCTAATATCCAAGTCCGAGGACTATTCCAGAATGTGTCAGTCAGTTGTAACAAATGACATGATGATCCTCAGAGGCACAGTTAATCATCAACATCTCTGTATCCATACCAGTGTATTAGTAAACAGTATATAAAACTTTGAAACAACAGGCCCGGGCTATTGCTAAGGATAAAACAAATTCCAGTATAAAATGTAGGACTAAAATCCCACTTAAGGAACTGTGCAAGGAACTAAGGAACTTTGGCCATCGGTGTGCACTGCATTCTTTGCTTCTGTAGCCCCTCACTTATCCAGTTTGTTTCCAATATAGCTTAGTGTTGGTTCAGTTACGCCTGACCAAGCTGCAGAGACAGCATAGCAGACATAGCTAAAATGAGTATAGCTGCGTATCAGCGCATGTGAGTGCTAATTGCATGTCTGACTGACTAGCCATACACAGTCCTTGCTTTACATTACTAACTGTATCAGGAAGTGTTTTCATTCCATTTACCTACTTGCAACTTTGACCTCTTTCATGTCATACCTTCTATATGTTTCAGAATAAACGTGAAAAACATACAGTCCCCAGAAAAGGAGAAAGATGTGCCATCATAGGTATTTATGCAGTTTGCAATTTTGTTTCTCACCAAAGTGCATTCCAAATGATGACCTAATCAGCATCATCACAGCATACATTTTTTTATAACTTGCTATTATTTACATTATGTATTATGCATTATTAACAAAATAAGGAAAAGAACCATTTGTCCTCTCAACATTGTCCATTTTTAGGGCCATATTTCTTCCAAAGTTCAAGATAGAGACTGAAGGCTGAATAAGAAAATGTTGTGATGTAGTTTCAGGTCACTGTCATAAATGCTTTAGCATTCACATTCTGAGCTGCATTAACAGAAAGGAAAAAAAATGATGCATCAATTATTCAACCTTCACAGCATCTGAGTCAAAATTAGAGGTAAATGTAAATTTGCCTTAATTAGTGCGAACAGCATATTACACCCAGGCTCTCCATACGTATGTTTTCTCTGCTTAGATTCCATCAGGCGTTTTGCAGATATCTTTCATTACTAGTAGGCCAAATATGATCAAGTAAGTAAATATGGGAATCCTGACTTTTTATCCACTGCTCTGCTTGCATTCTCTGTTTCATAAACATGATTATCAACAACTGAACTTAGAGATTAAAGTGCCAAACACCATCACACATTGGTGTTACCCAGTGACCACACTTACCTTCTGAGGATTCTCCAGCCTTACCAGTCAGTCTCACTCTTCTATCCTTAGTAGCTGTGGGTTATTAGAAAAAAAAAAAAAAAAAAAAGAGTATGGTCATGCATGTATTTCATTGAACACTATTTTAATAAATAGCATAAAAATGTTACCATATATATGGCTGTGTTTAATTTTTCTGTAATTTCTAACTACCTGCACTTATTATTCATATTCACCAAAAATTTAAGATCCTGATATTTATTTTATCTAATGTCTGATTACTTGCAAATATTTACAATAACAATTTACCCTATTATCACATCCCTTTTTCTTTAAATGCTCACTGATTGCTGCTTCTTTTATCTTAATTTTTAATATTTCTTTTCCTTGCCTCCAACTTTTTCTATAAACCCAACAGATTTCCCTTAACCTGCCTACCTCTTCCTACATTTTCACACTACTTTATGAAAATATTCTGCACAGTTCTAAAACTGAAAAAATAGCAAATAAGTTATGCAGAATGATGCAGCTCAGGTCATCACATCTCTAGACTGTTTTCCTTTTGGAAAGGAGTAAAACTTTTAACTGAACAGTGACTATTTTTCCTAGAAAAATATTACACTTGTTATTTTCCTCATACTGGCTCTTCCTTTAGAACTGGTATTTTAAACACGGAGTAATATTCCATTTACATTATTACTCCTTCTTTACTTTACGTTAAATGTTGTATTAAAAATAAATCCTTACAGAAAAAGTTCCTCATCAAGCTTTAATCTTTTCCCTTATGTAAAAATCTCATGTATTAAATGATGTGCAATTCTTACATAACAACAAATATGACCATGTAATTAACAACTGTATTACAATACAGAGATTCAAAGGAAAAGAATAAAATTCACATGAGCAACCACGAAGGTAGTATTTCATAATGTCTGACAACATGACTTTAGAATCAAAATAATGTTTGACTTTGAATAGAGGTTTTCATAGTAGAGTGGAAGATGGGACGGTGTGTCACATGCTCAGTCTGGCAGACCAGAAAGAAGTATATATTTTTCTCCCTTCTTCTTTTACCCTTTAAGAAGCCTCAGGAAAAAATGGATGCATTGTTGGGTCAGGTGATCAATCATGACTCAATCACACTTTGCTTTCAGCATCATTCCTTTCTGCTGCAGGTGTTCCTGCAGGTCCTGAATGTTCCCAATACACATTGTTCCACCACAGCAGCAGCATGGACTTGCAGTCTTTATATTCAGTCATTGCTGGCAGCCTACAAAAATCTCTTTCAGAAATGCAAATGAAAGAAAGGAAATAGTAATTTGTAACATTTTTTAATTCAATGAAAATTTCAAGATTTACAAAAGACCTGTCTCTAGCTGAAAGTCTTTGACCCTGACAAACTTCAAAGGTTTGAAAAGGTGTGAAAACAATAAGGTCTTAAAACTTTGAGGGGGAAAAAAAAACCCCAATATATTACAAAAATCTTACATAATGGAAAATGTTAGGCAATCTAAAGAGAGTTCATTGGTCAGTCTTTAAGAATCACCTTTTAGAAGCACAGGAGCAGGCAATTCCACTGTGTTGTAAGTCAGGCAAGCAGAGCAGAAGACCAGCTTGGCTGAACAGGGAACTTCTTGTGAAACTCAAGAGGAAAAAAGAAGTTGTATGGTCTCTGGAAGCAAGGTCAGGCTTCACAGGAAGAGTACAGAGCTGTGGTTCATTTATGCAGGGAGAAGACACAAAAGGTCAAAGCCCAATTAGAGTTGAAACTGTCCAGTGTTGTGTAAGATGACAAGAAGAACTCTTTAAAGTATGTTAATAGCAAGAGGACGTCCAAAGAAAACATTGAACCAATACTTGCTGAAAGTGGGCATCTAGGGATGAAGAAAAAGCAGAGGCATTCAATGCGGTTTTTGCCTCAGTCTTTAATAATACTGGTAGACCTTGGGCAGCCCAGTCCCCTGAGTCAGAGGACCACAAGTGTGGGAACAGTGACTTTCTATTTTTGGACACTGAAATTGTTAGGGACCAGCTGTATCAGCTGAATGGTCATAAGTCCACGGGGCCTGATGGGATTCATCCCAGAGTACTGAAGGAGCTAGGGGATGTTATGGCAGGACCCCTCTCGATCATCTACCAAAGCCCTTGGGAGTCTGGGGAAGTCCCTGCTGACTGGAAGCTAGCCAGTGTCATTTCAATTTACAAGAACAGACTGAGGGAAGACCCAGGGAACGACAGACCTGTTAGTCTAACCTCTGTTCCTGGAAAAATTATGGAGAAGATTATACTGGGTACTGTTGAAAGGCATTTAAAGAATAATACAGTCATCATGCACAGTCAGCATGGCTTCACAAAGGGAAAGTCCTGTTTAACTGATTTGATATCCTTCTATGATAAGGTCACCCATCTAGTGGATGAAGGGAAGGCAGTGGATGTAGTTTTTCTAGATTTTAGTAAGGCTTTTGATACCGTCCCTCACAGCATCCTTCTGGACAAGTCGTCCAACTGCGGGACAAGAGAGTTCACAGTGCACTGGGTGAAGAACTGGATGAAGGGCAGAGCTCAAAGGGTTGTAGCGAATGGCGCTACAGCTGCCTGGCGACCGGTCACCAGCGGTGTTCTTCAGGGCTCAATCCTAGGGCCAGTTCTGTTCAATATATTTAGCAACAATCTGGATACAGGAGATGAATGCACCATTAGCAAGTTTGCTCATGATAACAAACTGGGAGCTGCTGCTGACTCTCTTGAGGGACAAAAGCCCTTGCAGGGGGATCTAGACAGATTGGAACATCGGGCTATGATTAATGGGATGAAATTTAACAAGTCCAAATGCCAGATTCTGCACCTAGGACAGAGTAACGCTGGGCACAAGTACAAAGCGGGAGAGGAGTGGCTGGAGAGCAGCCCTGCAGAAAGGGTTCTGGGGGTGCTGGTCGCCAGCAAGCCCAACATGAGTCAGCAGGGTGCCCTGGCAGCCAAGAGGGCAAAGCGCATCCTGGGGTGCATCAAACACTGTGTAACCAGCCGGTCAAAAGAGGTGGTTATTCTGCTGTATTCAGCATTGGTGAGGCCTCACCTTGAGTACTGTGTGCAGTTCTGGGCCCCACAATTTAAGAAGGATGTGAAGGTCCTTGAATGTGTCTAGAGGAGGGCAACAAAGCTGGTGACAGGGCTGAAGGCATGTCCTGTGAGGAGTGGCTAAGGATTTGGGGCTTACCTAGTTTGGAGAAGAGGATGTTGAGGGGACTCCTCATTGCTCTCTGCAGCTTCCTGAGGAGGGGAAGTGGAGAGGGGGGTGCTGGTCTCTTCTCCCTGGTATTCAGTGATAGGATACATGGGAATGGTTCAAAGCTGCACCAGAGAGGGTTTAGACTGGACAGGAGGAAGCATTTCTTTACTAGAGAGGACGGTCAAACCCTGAAACAGGCTTCCTAGAGAGGTGGTCGATGCCCCAAGCCTGTCAATGTTTAAGAGGCATTTGAACAATGTCCTTAACAACATGCTTAACTTTTGGTCAGCCCTGAAGTGGTCAGGCAGCTGGACTAGATAATCGTTGTACGTTACTTTCTACTAAAATAATCTAGTCTATCAGCCTTCCTAATAATGATTCTGCATTTCTTTGTTTCTTTCATAACTAAATTAGGAGTTCAGTGTTCATTTTTCCTTTCTGGCTAATGAGGTCTATTCTTCCCTAGCAGTTAAAAAGATTCAAAGTCCTTCAGAGATCTTATCAGAATACATAAGTATATGTTTACAGTACAGATAGAAAGAACTCAGGCTTTTCAGTCTCACAGTTATACATGCATCTGGTGTAATAAACATGCTTTTGGGTCATTATAACTGTCCAACAGAATTATTTCTTTTCTGAAACTGTTATTTTATACTTCATGGGGTTTATGTGAGGGTTCTTTGAACAAGCTAAAAGCTTTTCAAAGCATTGATATATTTTTGGTCTATGTGTACACACTTCCCAAAACCCTGAAGGCAACTTCTAGATGATGTTACAGTGGTAAATAAATATAAAAAACCCTACACTCCATGAGCTCTATGAACACACACGGATATTGCACAAAGCCTTTTCCATTTCCCTTCAGTAATCTCACAAATGCCATTATCACCATTTATTAATATGTTGTTACTTTAGTTATCCATTGAAAATATCTTTCTGCATTTTCCTCTTACATTTCCTGGCAATTGCTCTGGCTCCTATTACAGGAAAAACAAGTATATTTGATGTTTTTCAAATTAAATCCTAAGTTGTATGTTTAAGTGAAAATTACTTAAACACTAAAATGCATGCTGAAGAGCTATGTCATTTGCATGATCAGTTTAAGTTTTAGCTGAAAGAAGACAGTGAGAAGATAGTGCTGAGACATTTACTCTGACTAAAATAGCGAGATGAGTGCATATGTTAATACAATTGAAGCAGCAAAATTTATGAAGTGGAAGGAAAGAAGCAGCTCCGTGGGTCTATGTAGAAGCTCTAGCTTTAGATAATGACTTAAGAGCTCAGGATTTCTAGCTCAGGGAGGCAAAAAAAAAAAGCCACATGAAATGTCAGAACTGCTTAAATCTCTTCTCTCAGACACATTATGTTCAGTACACAAGGAAATACTCTTGTGATCAGGAGTATCAGTAAGCATAAAAATCACTGCAAATCCATGGAGTAAGCAAGCTACTCAGCTGCATCATTCAGCTAAACTCAGAAGCAACCTAATGTGGAGCTATGTACAATTAATGTGTGATCAAGCTACAGAAATTATCAAACCAATCTGCCTATACACATTTTTTTGGGGGGTTGCCTGTTGTCTTCCCATGACCATGGGTAGAGACTATAATTTTTACTACCTATTTGACTGGGGACCATATTATGCAAGTCTTCATCAGTGACAATTACTTGTAGGCTGGTTAGCATAAAAAGGAGCTTTAACAGCAAAGTAAACCTCCTGAGTGGCTTTTTTTTGAAACACAAGGGCATACAAGGAGCTGCTATGCTTAAAGAGCAGGAACAAGCCATCATTAATGTTGTTCTCAACAACTGTCCTATAATGATTCAGCAACTTTTCCAGCCTGTTTCTGAAGATCTTCCAGATTGTTAAGATCTTTCTTATACCTGCACAGGCAGGCCTCAGTGTTTGTCTCTTGGTTACGGAAGATATTCTTTTTCTTTAAAAAAAATCTGTTCTAATTTTTTTTCTTCATACTCAAAACACCGAGCAGGTTATTTTCTTTACACTTAACTTCCAGTTTTATCTGCAGTTTTATTTATGAAAAGTCACTATTTAAAAATTAATCCTTTCTTCTAATTTCCAGTGTATAAGCAGCTTCATGTAGCAGTCTCAATGATTAAAGTAATATCTTAATGTTTGTTACTATTATCAGTTTTGCAAAGCCAATCCAACTTTTAAGAGAAAAATCTTACTCTTTATTGACCTGTAAACATCATTGGGCCATTTAAAAATCCTTTTCAAATTATGCCACTTGAGGTGTCACTAACATCAAGAGAGTTACACATAGATGTAAAGCAAGTTTTTAAAAAATACAGCATTGCATAGGGGAATTCAGTGTAGCATTTTGTCTAACAAATCCTTCTTACTGAAACTAAGTAATCAGACAGAAGCAACTGTAATTCTTACCTCCAAAATGGTTTCATCATTTATTCACAAATTGACTCAACCTAACATGGACACATTGGAAAATGAACTTGGAATTAAGATTCCCCCTGAGTCTTCTCCAGGATGAACAATTCCAGCTCATTCAGCACGGCAGATTTTTCAATCCCTTAATCATCTTTGCGGCCCTTACCTGGACTCACTCCAAATCCATGTTTTTCTTGCACTGCTGAGCCCAGAACTGAATGTAACACTCCATATGTAGCCTCAGCAGTGCTAAACAGAGGGGAATAATCACTCTTCTTGACCTGCTGGGAATGCTTTTCCTCATGCAGCTCAGGATGCTGTTGACGTTTGTTGCTGCATGAGCTGACTCATATTCAGCTTGCCATCCACCAGGAACCCCTGTCCTTTCCTGCAAAGCTCTTTTCCAGCCAGTCTCCAACCTTGCTCTGGTGCATGGGGTTGTTCCTTCCCCAGATGCAGGACTTCGCACTTTACTCCGTTGAACTCCATGAGATTCCTGTCAGCCTATTTCTCCAGCCTATCAAGGTCCCTTTCAATAGCAGCACAACAATCTGGTGTGCCAGCCCCTCCTCTCAATCACTTGAACATGCACTCTGCCTCCATCATCCATGAAGATGCTAAACAGTATTTGTCCTAGTATCAGCCCTTGGGTACACCACCAGCGACTGGCCTCCAGAGAGACCTCATGTTGCTGATAAAAAAACTTTGAGGCCAGCAGTTCAGCTAATTTTCAGTCCACCCCACTGTCCACTTTTCTAGTCATAAGTTACTTCATAAGTTTGTCTAGAGGATACAATTCAGAGACTGTGTCAAAAGCCTTACAAAGATCAAGATAAACAATATTCACAGTTCTCCTCTCATCCACCGTGCCAGTCAACCTTTCACAGAAGGCTGTCACGTTGGTTGAGTCTGACATTCCCTTCATAAATGCATGCCAACTACCCCAAATCACCTTCTGTCTTTAATATGTTCAGAAATGGTTTCCCTGACTATTTGCTCCATAGCGTCCCAGGGACTGATGTAAGGCTGACCAGTTTGTAGCTCCCAAGAACCTGTTTCTTGCCTTTCTTGAAGATAAGAATGATATTTGGTTTTTTCTAGTCCTTAGAAACCTTCCCCAAACACAATGACCATTCAAAACCAATTAAGAGTGACCTTGCAATAATATCAGCAAACTCCATCAGCACTTGTTGAGTCAGGTCCACTCATAGACTTGTGTATGCCCACAAGTGTAACTCATTTAAATCTTCCCTAACCTAACTCTCCTCCACCAAGGGTAAGTCTTCCTTGCCCCAAACTCTCCCACTAGTCTCAGAGGCCAGTGAGAGACACCAGTCTCAGATTTCCATTTTAAATTCAAGAAGGTATGACTTTGTTGATCCTGTAAAAGATGACTGAAGATACCAGTAATCACAGTAGCTGTCTGAATTAACCTTGAATGGGGACTTTGCTAATCCTGTCTTGTTTATGCCAGATTCATTTGAAAGATGAATACAATGATCAGAAACTCAAACACAGTCTCAGTCAACCTTCTGGAATATGTTCATTGCAATACCACCTGAGTGAATGAGAATAAAGAAGGAAAATTGATTAGCACTTTTGTTTCTTCTGACTGAGGAGATTATGGTCAGGAATTAAACCCTCTGTTTAACAGTGCAGAGAGCATTATCATGCTTGAATTACATTACCTCAGTGGGCTCTCCACTTATGATTTGGAAAGGAGTATCACTAAAAGAGAAATCTTGTCCTTGTCAGGTAAGTAATATAGCAGTATTTTGCAGGAAAGTTGTATGGCTTAAATAAAAAATAAATAAGTATTTACAAACTTGAGAAAAATAGAGTGTGTCAGAAGTGTGATCCCTTCCGTACTAGCAAACTGGAAAAATAGCTTTTGCCTCCAAAAAGAAAAAAAAAAAAAAAAAAAAAAAAAAAAAAATAAAAAAAAGAAAAAAAAAGATTCCTTATGTAGGATTTTCTGTTCTGCAGCAGAAATTGTTCTCAGAATAATCACAATTATTGTAGCGAGCATCTGAACAATTAGAACCAGAGATAATGAAGCATGCTGCAAAGTTTTATCTTACAAGGGATCCACCATCAAGACTTAACAGGTCAAGAATGACAGATAGCAAACATAAAGAAACCATTATATTCTATTATGCCTTATCCTTGGAAGAGTCACAGAAGAATGAAGTACAAGCACAGAGAAAGACTCTACTCAACCCAAAATAAAACATCCCTTAAATAGCCTTAACTCCTCCCTTAGAGACAGTTGTTACAAGTGAACAGTCTTGAGAAGCTTTCCAGCTTTCAAGCAGAACACTGACTCAGGATCCCTGCTTGTCAAGTTCACCTGCTAAGATGTCTTTTTCTTTCCAGGGAAAAAAAGCAAACAAAAACCTCCCCCATGGTTATGATATGTTATTTAACCTATAATTTTTAGAATATGATAGCTTGCCAGCAGAAAAGGCTAAAACTGTGAAGTGACTTCAGTAAGGTTCCCCATTCCAGATGATAAGTATTTTTAATTAGCATTTAAGCACTATTAGGTAGCCATATTTGAATGGTCCAAGCAGCTTTCATTAGGTTTGCTAGCCATTAGGAGTTTGGAAAGAAAAAGTGTTTTACTAATCTTAGGCTTCAAGACATATTCTCAAAAGAGCAACTAGCAACCTTTTGAATACAGAGTCAGCTTAGCAGAATTTTTTTTCAAGTGCATCTACAATTAGGACTTCAGTGTTGTGTAGGTATGTTTAATCTAGGGTTAAACTGAATGCAGGTTTAATTAGTCTATGATGAGTTTCACTTTACTATGGTTAGATTGCTGCTGTTATCCTCACTGGTGTATTAAAACTATTGGAAGTATGTCTGACTATATTCCACTGGAGTACAGGCAGCAGATCAGTGAGATATGGACATACATGATGATCAGGACTATTCTTACAGCCTTACCGTCTTCCAGCACTTATGGACTTTGGCACAATTAAAGCAAAACTCAATTAATTTATAATTATGCAGCAATAATGATTATGTTTTCTTTTTCTCTGAACATCTGTCATGAAATGTTTTCATCTTCACTGAACATTAGTCAAACACCTGCTTCTCTGAGCTATGATGCTGTGGGGAATCATTCTCCACAGGGGGTTAATATGTACTGAAATGGGAATGAGTATCTGTGCCTTTAATTAACATGGAAAAATGTAATAATACAAAAAACCAGCTAAACCTCTTGGAACCTGAAATGTAAACAAATTCTCTTTCAAACTAAATGAGATGAGCCACTTGAAGCCATTTCAAAATAAGGATCAAGAACCAATGGCAAGGTTTTTTATCTGAAAGAAAGTGCACTGTCACTAATTTTCAGGTTTCAGAATTCTTCCTCCTCTTTTTGACATGTTTCATTTTCTATAAAATCAGGCTACCAATATCTAGTAGTAAAGGGTTTAAATGCTTTCTGCTTTTTTCTGGCCATTATTCGAGATGTGCAATTCAGTCTAGATTTCCTATTCTCATTTCTAATTTATAAATGCTACCTCATTTTTACAAGAAATTGTCAATTATTTGGATTGAAATTAGATTAAATTTACATGACTAAACTTACAAAATATTTATATTTTGTTAATGAAAACCTTATAAAACTATTAATGTCAATAAACAGTGACAGTATAACCTCAAACATGAGTTTCTTACGTTTCACATATCTTAAGGCTTGTATTACACACTGGCAGGTTGGAAGCTGAGAGTTAGTCCTGCCACTGCTCTAGTCTAAATGATGTCAGGGCAAACAGAGATCACCAGCTGATGGCATTTTTATTAGTAACACCTGGGTCAATTAGTATTAGCCTCTGCTCAGAATATATATGCTCAAATTAGGCTCATTTCCCAGCTGTTATAGCCTTATCAGTGTCAATTTCTAGAGATCAACATGGTTCCTGAAACTAGAGAAATAAAGAGAGAACCACAGGATGCATAAATGATACTGCAGTTGAATAAATGATACTGGAAAAGTGGTGAATCAATCTGAATATGAGAGAGACTGTGATAAATTCAGTAAAGATGTTAACAAGCTGCAATAGATGGTTAATACCCTACCTACAGGAACAGCTCAGCATATATAGAGGTTATACATACTTCATGTCATAAATCACAATTTATTTTAGACAGATTTGTTCACTAAAAATTAGCAGCTTGCTTCAGCCACATTTACTCTCAGCCACCAGAGTGCTATACACAGTCTTTGTGCCTAAAGGTAGGGATAGTTAAGTGACTGACCCCTCTGTCTCCCTCCTGTTCCTTTATGCCCTTTTCTTCACTTGAGTTAGTCTGCTTAACACCAGATTTTTACTGTAGACTTCTTAATAATACATCCAAAATCTCAAGGCCCTCATTAAACATACTCTTGGATTTCAACTACCGTTTCAGATACCATATTGTCTAAGTCTAGTCTTCCATCAAGAGACTATAATTATAGCATCATGTATGCACAGGCATCTGATACAACCATATGGAAAATAAATATCTGGGATTTCTTCTCTAACCACAAGAATATATGGATCTGTGCTGGATTTATTGTACAACAAAGTTTTACTGTACAACAAAGCAAACTGCTAGCTGAGTTGCATTTAGTATATCTCCTCCAAACTTGGATAAAGATTAAACTAATTTTTACCTCTGAGCATTTAAATTCTCAGAGAAAATTTAACTGAGTCTCACTAATATGCATTGTTTAATCCTGCTGAGCCAGAGAATGAATTCTGTGACTTCTCTCAGTGATATGACTACATAACAATAATAGCTACAAGTAGTATCTAGCTGCACTGATGTAGACTAGATTCTTCAGTAGTGCTAGAATCGCTGCAATTACTCTAAGCAACAACTGAAGCTAAACTTTATATCTAGTCCAAAATCTTGAGACCTGCAGTTCAGGTCTTCTTAGGGCCTCATGATAGCGTTATTTCTAATTTAATGAAGAAGGAAAACTAATACTGCTTTAAAGCAAACAGTTGAGCAGGATCCAAGTTCTGGAAAGATCAAAATATAAAGCTATAGGGATCTTGGAACCAAAAGGATTAGGGCTAAATTGTAGTGAACATCCAGCATTTACACTGCCACCTGCACCTCTAGAGTGGTCACCACTGTTTGTGAACACCTGGACAATAAGGGAACAAATCCTAAAATGAGTGACTTAAGGTTTCTTGTAAAAGCACTCAATCTGCTCTAACACCATCCTCCCAAAATAAAAAGCCTAAAAATGAAAAAGACAAAATGATACATACATGCATTCTAGAACATGAATAAATAATTCTAAGTCAGTGATGGCTAAAAAAGAAAAATGTCATTACGAAATTGGGAACAATTTATTTGGGAAAAGCACTGCTAGTTATTCCAACTCTTAACCAACACTGTGAGGAAAAGAACTGACAGAGGACCGGTCTGCTTTTCTTGTCCTAAACCCTTGAAACCAGCCGCCTTAAGAGCTATTACAGTCCAAGAGTGTCGTGGCTGATTACTAAAACATCCATGACACTGATGACATGCGGAAGAGTAGAATAAATATATAAAAGACAACTATTGAGAGAAGAGCAGATACACAACTCCTCTCCCAATATTAACCCCTTAGTAATTAAAAAATACATACCCGTATGGTAGCTTATGTTTTCCAGCTGTATTGCCGCTGTGTGCATCCCACTGGCGCTGGGCATGCATTCCTGCACCTAAGGTCAGAGAATTGAGACCCTTCAGTTCGTAAGTACACCTCACACATTTATGCACAGTGTAAAGGAAATATTTCTATTCTTATTTCTTTTCCATTTTAGACTTTGTGAAGTATAAAGAAATCTGAAGCAAAGGAAAAGTTTGAAAAAAGTAGAATGCAGATGGGAACAGCATGTTACAAAGGTAAATCTGTTAGATAGAGGCAATTAACTTTTCTCTTTCTTCATGTGTTTATTCCTATTCAATTGTAATTTTCTCCCAAACAATAAATGAATGAGGTAAGAAATCAGTCCTTTTTCAGTACTGATGGCAGGAATGACTAGCTAGAAAACAATACTTGTTCAAAAAGCTTTGCAAAAGATCTATAGAGAAGTCTCTGTTATTTTCTTGTATATGCCAATGAGCAAAGCTGGTGAAAAATTTTGAATGTGCTGTGATTACACTGAGAATTGGTGTCTTTGACCATTCACAGCATTGCACTCTACTGCATATCCAGGTTGAAAATTTCCGGTGCAAACTAGAGAACTTGTCAGTCTCTAAAAAAGAGACAAATTTTGAACAGCTCAATTCAAAACCAAGTAAAGATTAGGGCCATTATGACACCTGAGCTGTGTATATTTATTAGTTTCTATAGAAGCTTTGGTTGCGATTTAATGGAAACCTTGTAATGATGAAACACAAGGTATATGTGCATGTGTGTCATGGAGTTCTGATACCAAAACTTTCAAAAGTCTGTTCTAGCTGTTTTAGCCTTAAAACCCACGCATATCACAAAAAGATGAAGAGAGGCAACACATGCATGAAGCACACTGGAAAAGGTAAAATTTTAGAAATTTCATGAGAGTATAAAGACAAAGGATACTGTCTTTTAAAGAACAGAAGACTCTAATTGCTGGCAAGGGCACACCAAATAAATCCTGGGAGTGGCCCAAAGCTTGCAAAGAGAACAACACCCATTATCATCAGTAGCTGCAATTAAAAAAAAAAAAAAAAAAAAAAAAAATCTTTATTTCCATATCTAAGTTTTCTTTGTAGATTTCTTCCTGGTAGTCAGATTAACCTTTTATTGAGCATAGCTTGTATAGGTTAGAAATGCATACAAAATAAATCTTACAAGGCATAGTTGAAAAAGGTTAGAATGTGAAACTAATACTTTGTTGCCAGTCAAAAAAATCACTTTTTTTTTTGCCAGAAAACTGGCAGAGAATTTGAACAACCCTGCAAACTAAGTTTGTCTTGTCTGTGTAGAAATTAGCAATATAAAGTGCTTTACCCAATTTTTTGAGAAGTCTCAGAAGCAAGAGAATTGTAAGGAATGCATCCATCAGCACAACTTACTTTGGAATCAAAAAGGCATCCGCAGAAAAACAGAGATTCCAACCATCTTTGAAAAAAGGCTTGTTTCCTTTCATTGCAACACATACATAGCTAAATGATAATACTATGGCTGAAAATAAGATCACTCATCTAGGGAATTTCCATTTGTGATTCCTGGAAAAAAGTTTTCTGCAGTTGCAAGCACGCTAGAGATACTTAACTTCAGTATTGACATGGTAATCTCATGATGCATGCAGTCATCGATTCCAGAGCATTGACAATAATGTATACAGAAGGAAAAAGCATCTGGAAATCTGGAAAACTCTTGTTTTCTTATGTAGCATACTGTTGTTATATTGTTGTATACAAATACAATCTTAACAAATGTTAGGAATTCTGAAAAAGCATTAAATCAGAGTAATATGGAATCAATAGATCCTCATACAAATTGCAATAATGAGAAAACATGAGTACAGCATACTGTTCTGGTGCACACTTTGGAAACTAAATCTTCTGTAGACAGAAAGTTTGAAGATTTCAGAGCAGAGAATTTTCTCTGAACTCAATATGAGCCTTTTTACCTAATAATTTAAGTGATTTGGGCAGTTTCCCAAAGCAATTTGTTTGGCTTCCGGGTGGGACTCAACTATTCTTTGAATCTATCTGCAATAGTAAAATGTAGTTTACATTCTTTATTATTCAGTCATTGAGTGGGTGCCATCATAAACAAGTGACAAACCTCAAACCAAAACAAAATGGAAATGTGTTGTTAGTCATAGCTACTGTTGCTTAATAAAAACATCCCAGTTAAAATGGACAATGATTTCACAAATAATTTGTTATCCATACTGCTTGGCAGTAAACAGTGATACACTTTGCACATCCAGTAACTGAAATTAAAATGCTTAACATGACATATCAACATACTGCCTTATGCATAGACAGCTGTTCCTACTCTTTCCAGATGGATATACTTATAGTTCTGTATCACTCATGTTACATACCACCCACTAGTGGTTATCTGAAAACCTCAAAATGCAAAAATATTAAATGCTATAACAGAACATCAAGGTAATATTGTATTAAGATTAAAAATGTCTTGAGATAAAATTTCATATAATTCTGACAGGCAGTCTGTACATTGAAGAGTCTGTCCAGTTCAGCAGATTCTAATTCATGCCGATTCCTCACAGATAAGCAGCAACTTAGATGAGCTAGTTAAACCAACAGGAGAAAACCAGGAAAAAAAAATAATAATCTTGTGTATTTCTTACTCTGGCATTTAGAGTAATCTTTCATGCAGTTCTACTTTTAGGAATTTAATGGGATTTCTATTTTTTATTATGTTTGTAAGAGTCTAAATGATCTACTGCTTTTGGAAAAGCTTTACTCCTAGAAACCTTTTCATCTGTTATTTATTGTTTCAAGATTAAGAAATCCGAACAATAACAAAATAATTTTTTTGCTTCTGAGAACTTAAAATTAAAAAATGTGATATATAGAAGATAAAATCTGATAAAAAAGCAGATGTTTTGATATTTTAACTACATTTAATTTTCTATTTTCATTTTTTGTACATATGCAGGTTTAATTTTAGAGCTCTGAATGAGCAGAGAAGAGCATGCTACATATAAGATGGAGACATGGAGGAAATCAGTTGGAAACAAAGAAAATAAGTTTGCATCACTAGTAAAGAAATTGCTGGAGAAGAGATTGCATAAATGAAGAGATTAATAGACATTGTTGTGCCTTATACTAGCTGCATGCTTAGAAAACTCATTTACAACTGCCTTTCAAGCACAGACACCACTATTGCCCTGTATCCCTGCAAATGCAAGATAAATTCTAAAACAAAGTAAAGCTGGATAAAACAGACCTAGGCAAAAGAGTGATAATGTTGGCAGGGAAAAGCGTATCAGAATTAGCCCAAACTAGTTTTGTGGATTCCATATGTCTACTGTCAGGGGGGTCACCACTCTTTCTCAGACAGCAATAACAGCCAGAAAGAGGCTTAAAGCTTACTTTCAGCACCAAATTGTTGGCTACAGCCAACAGTAGTAAGCTACTTGCCACAGATAAGGTTAAAATCTACCTTGTGGTTTTGTAGGTCAGCAAGGCAAACTACAGGTATCTCAGAAATATAACATCAGACTCAAATCAGCAAAGAATGATGTTTTGTTGTTGTTTTTTTTTTCAACCATTGTGTATGGCTTTACCAAAAGGAAACGCTTCAAGGCAAACTTTGAAGAGAAACCAACAGCAACTAAACACTGCACTGAGAAAATCCAGACTATTTTACTACAGAGGTAGTACAGCAGAGCACCTGCATTGACAGGATGCATCTTATCAGAAAGGAATGCATGTTATGGAACCAATATCTATCCAGCACCAAGTCATGACAACATCATATATGTCTGGTACGTGAATCCTGAAGGAGCAGCCCAGGAAGAGAAGACAACAATGACCTCCAGTCAACCATATCAGCAGATAAAGCAAAGACTGGAAAGTCTTCATGTCAAGCCAACCATTACCTTGGTTGCATCCTCATCTTCAAGAGTTTCTTCCAGGCTCTTCAACAGATTTTATGCCCTCCTATTAGATACATAACTGTGTATGGTGTATGCATCTGTCTCTCCATAGCATACTCCTGCAATGTGTTATCTTGAGAATGAAAAAGGGCATGAGTAAGCTCTAGGCAGTTCAACAAAAGGTGACAAAAGCCCATTATTCCAATGGTTCTTACACTTACTCTCCTACATTCAATTTTAAAAGCACAGAAATGAAGGATATATGTTCACGTTTACTTCCAAAACACTCATTGACTACTATGTACCAACCCAATCAGCAGTGGCGTAGAGATGAACCTGTTTAAATTCACAGTGAAATGGATTTAGCATATATGTAGCCCATTAAAAAGTCCCAAGAGAAGGAATGAGAACAAAATACACAAGGTAATTTCTTAAATCACTGTGCTGGTTTAGAACCAAACATATAAATATACTACCAATAACAAAGGTCATCAGCATGTAGGAAGGAACTAGGAATACTTCCTGAATCCAACTTCTGACCCTTGGGCTTGGGTTTGTTTGGGGTTTTTTTACCAATTTTTTTTTTCATACACACATGATGGCAAATCAGCAATATATATAACTAAACAAAATATTAATGCAACAGAAAAAAAAGCAAACACTACAAAATCACATTGAATTTAGCATTATAGACTAAATGTTTAACTTATTTTATGGCTACAATTATTATTCATATTACTGTATTGTCTAGAGAACCTACTGAATGACAAGAATCCTACTGTGACAAGAGTGGTGGAAACACACAGAAAAGGAGACTCCTGGATCATAAATCTTATAATCTAAACGTCAGACAAAAGGAATGAGCAACACACTCAGAAACATGAGAACATGAGCTAATACGAATCAATGTAATAAAGAGTAGTCATAACACATCAGCAGCCCTAGAAAAATACATTTTGGGCAGGCAGATACATCCTAACTATAATATTTTAATATTTAGAAGACATTTTTCTGTTGTATATAAACAAAAGAAAAAAAATTAAGCAAACGAATCCATCTGTCCCAAATCTATTATGTGAAGGCTCATTAGTGTTAGCCTGTGTATAATCACCAGTAATGCACAGGTTAAAAAAATGGTCAAGTCAGACTAACAAGATTTGTCTATCTTTGCTGAATTGAAGTTTAATCATAAGCAAAAATCACCTTAAGAAACGTTAGTGCACAATGAACTCCATCTGAGGCAAGAAGAAACAGTCAGTTTAATCCCACAAATCTGAACTTATTGTGTATAACAATTTTATTCTCAAGTGAAAACAAATAAAATTTTCTAGATGTTACAAAGTGACCACAGATTTAAAATTATAAACTCATCACAGTTCATTCTCCAGCAATAAGCTGAAGTAGTGAAGCAAACTACTCCCAGCAACTAGTCAATTGCTTTCCAGTGTCTTGGTCGGACATAACGGATACCCAATCCTTCTCATTCACAAAGAAGGAAGTAGGACATCCTGCTTTTTGGTCTCCTTCCATTCTTCCAGGTTGCTACTGTTTGGAAAGATATCAGCACACATATTTGGCTTCTTTTAGAGACAGATCTTCTGTATACAGTTGGTCTTGTGGACAGCGTCCCTGCCCACAGCAGGAGGGTTGGAACTAAATGATCTTTTAAGGTCCCTTCCAACCCAAACCATTCTATGATTCCATGAATTAGACAGCAGTGTCTATATTCAGTGGATTTTCACTGCTAAGATGTAATATTCTTGTGGCTCTACTTGTAGTGGAGTAATTGAGAATTGTGCAGCTCTGTTATACAAACAAAAACAGCAAAGAAAGAGAGCAGGAACACTAAAACCAAGCTAAAAGACTGAAGAGAAGAAAATGGCCTTTCTCTTACAGTCCCATAAAAGACTGCAATCGGATTGTGTCCCTATCACTTGTATATTAAGATGCAGGCATTACTGAATATTAAGTGATAGCCAAATATGGATAGGAAGTGCTATGAGAATACATCTTTCATCTGCGTCAAGAAACGTGCCACAGTGTGAGATGTAAACCTTACTAGGCAAGGAACTTCTACACCTTGTAAGCCTCCTAAACACTCATTAGGTACATCTGATTATGATGTTTTCTCTTTGAATACTTGACTATACTTGTTAGAGAAAATCCAAAACTGTATTTTGTAAAAAAAAAAACCAAAAACAAAACCCTGCAAGAAATATATTTTCATGTTATTAAGAAAAATCAAGTACAGACACTTCTTGTCCCTTGGATACCTGGCCAAGTAATGACCACAAGCCACTAGGTAGGGAAATCAAAAAATCAAAATGCACTAAGCAGAAAGGCTTAAAGAAGGTTCATACAACCATGCTAGATTAGGCTCAGATGCAAGTAGGCAATGGGGCTAATGGAAGAGCATAAAAATGTCATAGTCTTCACGAAGCATTGATCTAGATGATTCTACTAAAATGCTGTGACTGGAGAATGTCTTTAAGACAATTAGAAGAAATGGACTCCAATATACTTCTTGAAGAAAAAGTAGGATAGTTGGGACTGTCTAACCATGCTCAAGAAAATCCTTCATAAATACACTAAAATAAAACCAAAATCTTGAGTCTGTATAAAGTGGAAAAATCATGCAAAATTGAAAGTAAAACCAGTACATGTATGTGTCAGCAGTTGTATAGCATGTACAGTATAGTCCAGTGGAGATAGCTTCTTCCCTCAATGGTCTCCTTAGGAGTCAGCCTAAGAGTGTGAAACTAAATTTGAGCAATGGTAAAGACATTTTGGTGCAAACAATTGGCATGCCCTTGTGTTAATCCAAACTTGCCTGAATTGAAGTGGCAATAGGATTCTGCTGACAAGTTGAGTCAAAGGAAACAAGCATACAAAATAAAGGAAGGTCCCACTGAATAGCAAACATCAGCAGCATTGTTAGGTATTTGTACATGGTAACAAAAGGGGTAAAGACCAGCAGACACATCAATGGAAGGGATTCTCAGATGCTTGTAGTAATGCTGGAAGACCTCTGACTTACGTACTTTGATTCTGAAATAATCTTGTACACAGTGAATGCAACCGGTGACACAGTCAAACAGATTAACGATTTTTTTGGGCAGGCTTGGAAATTTTATACTATCTTCTTATTTTGTATCATGCAGTGCCATACCTCGTGCTTTTTACAAATGAACAGGATACTATGAAGTCTAACTCAACCTGTTTGCAGTTGCTATTCATGTATAACTTCCTTTGCTTCAGTATTGCTCCCTATAAGCTTCTGGGTACATGTACAGGACCTTGAAAAAAGTCTGTAGACTATAATTAGAATTCTAGTTGTGCCTTAGAGAAATGGAATTTTTATGACCTTTAAATGCAATTTTAATTCAACACAATAAGTAAACCAAAGTTTACTTATTGCCCATTGAAAGCCTGCTCCCAAACCACTCGAATAAGGAATGAAACTAATACAGTAACAACCAATGATCAGAATATGACCAGCATGATGTTCATACACATGACTGGGCCTGGTATATTAGGCAAATTCAAAAGAGGGGTTGCAAATTTTAGGTATTTCTGGCAAAGAGCAGAATGATTTTGCTGGCAGAGGTCCTTAACCCAGCACTGAAAGGTTTATTTGTGGCTTTATAAACTGATATAGCAAGTTAAATTAAAAGTACAATATCATGTCTTCTTACTAGACTCTCTCCTTCCCACCTCCCAAACTAAGCAAATGATTCTCACCCGGATTCTTTAGACACTTGAGAGATTACATTGCAAAGAAACTTACGACCTGGCAAAACAAAAGTTCAATTCACAGTTCTGAGAAAGTTCCAAATGGTAGGTGCTAGTCTACTGGCATGAAGGAAAATCTCCCTCTCCTTACCAAGAATTTGTAATGAAAAATTTCTATTCTATTATGCTCCTATTTCAGAAGCCAAGATACTTATTTTAAAATTGCATATCAAAGAAACATAAAACCCATTGTGGAGGAAACTTTCACATTGTGAATATCTCTCTACAAGAAAGGTATCATCAGTTCTCTTTTCTGAAAAATTGGTAAAGGAGAGAAATCTTTCTGGTAATTGCAAATATACTTAAAATTCAGTAGTAGAAGGGGTAGACAAAATATAAATATTTTAAAATTTTGAAATAAAACATTATCCTTCATGAACAAATCCACAATATTCTGCAGTCCACAGGGATAAGATGTTGGTAGAGGAGGCTTGGGAATCCCGTGCATTTGACTGTAGGCAGGACTGAAAATCAAGGACCGAACTCAGGTTGGTGTAACCACGGCAGTAGCAGCAAACGGCTGCTGATGACCCCAGTCTCCAGGTGTACCAATGTCACAGAAAACTAGTTAACTGAACTACTCAGAATAAATTTCTTAACCCAGCTGGTAAGAAGCCAAGTAGAATATTCATTTTACAGAGACTACATTTACCTAGAACATTAATAACCTAGAAGTTATTACAGAGAATGTGACAATGATAATGTAAAATAGCAAAGAAGGAAAGAATACTGTTCATATTGTTTTTTATGAACACAACACACACGTGCGCACACATGCACAAATGCTTCTTAAAGAGAAAAAAATTAATTAAACATTATCTTGTTTAAGAGTGTATGAAGGGTGTCTTTCCTTTACAGATGTCAGACCTGGTGGTTTGGTATGAGGAAAAATTGCATGACTGGATTGTTGCAGAGCTACAAGGTGAATGGAAGAAACAAGATGTATACTTGCTTGCAAGCATTCTGGCTAGTATCTTAACAAGTGCACAACTTTCAAAAGATTCAGCTTTCTTTCAGGTATTTAAGACAAAATTTTTATTTCCTGTTATTTCACTTTTCTGTGAGCTACAATAAAAATTTGGGGGTCTCATTTTCATTTATCCATGGATACTTCCACACTACCTGGATTCCACTATAACTGAGAGTAAAGTCTCTAATATTCATTTTGTTTAATATAAAACAAATTCAGTTTTAATGTCCCAAGGTCCCAGGATTCCCAGACGTAACTAACTGGTATTCTTAAATGAAACAAATCTCTAGAAACAGATGCATCTAGTAAGCAGCCTATTGCTAGGTTTCTTCCTCTGAGAAATACTGCATTATAAGCACTAGAAGATCACATGGCCCAGGGGAATAAGGTCATAGCATCCACATTAGTACATTTCTTAATTATTAACAATAATTTTATAATTTCATACCATTTCATGATCATTTTTTTCACTGATGATGAGCTAATTATTCATTAGGTACTTAGAATATGTAAGGAGGCACATGTACCTTGCAAATATTTTGTCAGCTTCATAGTCTGTTGAGAAATTGCCACATTGTATTGGTACATCTTCTGTAACATCAGTGTTTTCAGTTCTCTCCTTACTGCATCAGAAAATTTGCTCTTGCCTTTGGGCTCATCTTAGATGTTCTGCTCTTTACCTTCTTTAGTGATATTTTCAATTGAGTTACCTGACTATGGAGGAATTTTCATATGTCAATTCATTTATGAATACTGCTTCTGCATCACACCCTAAGAAATGAGCTGGAAATGATGAGCTCTGAAGCTGCAGAGCTTCAAAAATAAAACATTTTGAAAATCTATAAATATCAAATAGATATAGTAGTATTTGTGGAGAAATAATTAAATTAGTTTTCCCAAAGATAAAGTGCATTGATCTAATTGTTGAGGAATAAATTTTTGTTGGTTTGGGTTATTTTATTTTTTTCAAATTGAAAAGGAAAGTAGTAATAGCTTTATATTTACTATTCAAATATAAGTAAAAAAATAAAAAAGTTATAATTTTAGCCTACATTTATGCCTCTGAAATACCACAAGTTTGGCTAAGTTAGTGGAAAATTTATCAGAATCACTTAGACAGGAATCTAACATTGAACAGCTTTCTCTGTAGTTCCAAAATAAAGAAACATCAGTTAACTCTAGTTATCCTTAGTCACAAAAATTTGTCGACTTTAGCATTTCTTGGCCACTCTTACCCATTTGCCTTTATCCTTCAATCCCTCTTTAAATCCTATTTGGTATCTATATGCATTTGTATGATACTTCTATTTAATACTATTAACAGGTAATTTTTTAAAAATTTTTTTTTCCCCACAGTAGTTTTCAACTTTGATTTTGTTATGCTTTTTCAAGACACAAAATAGTTTTTCAGTTGAGGATCACATAAACGGAAGGAATCTACAGGATCACTCCTGCAAGTAATGTCACAGAGAACTACTTTGTTAATTCCTTTACATACCAATCAAGTTCCATCTTACCACTATTTCACTTAGAAGACTGTTGCTGAACTTCACACCTCCAGAGATTTCCTTTTACTTTTCAGCCTAAAATTTATTCATGGTCAAGTGCATCCATTCATTATGTCAACACTGTTCCTGGTCTATTCATAAATACAATTAAATATCTTTTTAACTTTTGCTTTGTTAAGGTCAACCAGTCATGCTTTTTTAATCTTTACCTAATGTGACGTTTTCTCAGTGCCTGAATAGTAAACATTTTCTGCACTTCCAGTATTCCAGATTGGATTGCACTAGAACCTGTATGATGCTATTAATATTCTATTTGGAAACAATCTCTTGATATCTTGTACATTTTTTATATATATATATATACACACACACACACAAAGCCCCCAAATCTACAAATTTGTTTTGTAAATTACCTCTTAATAGAGAACAGACTAGCAACAGATTTCAAAACATTAAGAATTACTAACAATTTTATGTCATGCATAAAGATTCATCCTTGTGTTTTTCTGGAACCTACTATTGTCTGGGTAAATTGTTGGGGGTTTTTTTTAGAGTACTCTAGATTGACAGGTTCTATAAATGGGATAACCTTTTTTTTACTTAAAAGCAACTACATTCAATGCCAAAATGATAAGTGTCTGTCTATAATACCCAAAAATACTATTTTTAGGAAGAGAAACACAGAAGGTAAAAAGAACAGTGCTAGAGAATAAATGTAAGAAATTGAGCCACTGAAGTCATCCTGCTGAAACCCACTGTTCACAGAACTGGAAACACTGTGCCACTAGCAGTTGTGTTAAATAATGAGTGTTTAAAATGTCAACGAAACTCCATCTACTTTTTCTTTTGTGGATTGTGTGGTTTGTTTTGTTGTGGTTTGATTTTTTGTTTTGTTTTGGTTTTGTTTTTTAATCAAAGGCAATGTCCAGAAACATCAGTACTAAAGAATCGGTTCATGCCATTGTTTTACAGAAGTTCCTAACAGACAGTGACTATTTTATTGTTGGATGTATCCTTTATTTTATTAATGATGAGAAGTAATCAATGGAATGCTAAAAATAAACCTGCAAAGAAATCTAGTCTGAAATCTGAATCTGTTGTTTGAAGCAAGTTCAGTGGTCACCATAACACCAGTTGAAGGTTGACTCTTGCCCATTGTGAAATTGGCATGGCTCTTCTAAAAAGGTCACAAATTTTTCAAATATAGGCACCATGTTTTAAATTTTGCACATACAAAATATGTTCAGGTCACTCAAATTACACAATGTGGCAGTGTTATAAGTCTGAACATTATTGTCAATTAATTGCAGAGAAAAGAGCTCAAAGCTCACGTAAGACTAACGACTGGGACAAATCCTGAAAAGAGACAAAAAGTATAAAACAGTTTTCCTGTTTTATGTGGTTTTGTGTGTGCATGTGTGAGAGTGCGTATAACAAAAAATGTTTACGAGTAAGTTCAGGTAATAGCCCATCCATTTGTTCTCAGCTTCTTATCCAGTTTCATGACTAAAGGCTTTGATTTTAACTGCATGTTAAAATGCATATTCAAATCCCATATAAACCATTAGTTAGTGTATTGACTGGTTCGAACCAATCAAGATTGAGAATTACTGCTGAATGTCTTCTTTTTAATCTACTTGTCAGCCTCTGGGTATGTAGGATACTTGACTGTCTCAATTTTCTCCTTAACTTTATAGGACGGGTACAGGCCTGTTCTTCCTAATTTCCTATTGATGCCTTTTGAATAACCATCCCAGTGGTTTCCGGCTACTCCAATTATATCTCCAGGTTCCATAGGAATTTCATCAGCAGTTCGTGGATGATGAGCATAAACAGCAATCTGGTTGTGGGCGTTCTGTCCCCCAAAGTAGTAGATATCATCCAAAGAATGGAAATATGCTGAAGCATCTGGATGCAATGTCTGCATAATTTCATAGGCAACTCGACAAACCTTAGAAACAAAAACAGAAGAGAAGTCATAAATATTGTCTGTGCTTACAATACACCACAGAAGTCAGCAACCAACATGTAACAATTGAATTTCACAAGAGGATCAAGTTTTGGAATGTGCAGGTCAAAAAAACCAAACCAAAACAAGCATATAATTTTGCAGCATTTTAACTAGTACTCTGGTGATCAGGTTTGGTAAATAAATAAATTAAAAATTTAAACAGTCTACTTTTCAATAGAAATTGAAAACATCTATATGAACACTAGCCATCCTGCTTTTTAAAATGAGTATGTAGCCAATGAAATGTAAAATGTTTTCCTGTTCTACTACTAATAAAAACTGTATTTTACTTCCCTTTGAACCTCTAGAACTTGCATTTTCAAAATTTATTCTGCAATAACGGGGCTTTACATTTACTTTTCTAAAGGAAGCTCCAACTTCCACAATCAAGCAGTTCCAGAAGTCTAAGGCTTTAAAATGCTGTTAATATTAGAACAGTGATAGAATTATGGCTGTTGGCAACTTGGAAGACAACTAAATGAAACTGAATTCCAGCAAGACAACAATGATGTTGGTGAAGAGAAAGATGCACTTTGAAATGTCATTGCATCACATTTTATGAAGGGAATTTTCTTTAGACTGGAAACAGGTGCCCACATCAGAAACATGTTGCATTTCCCAGAGTTGCCAGAAACCCAAAAGGCTGCTATTAAATAAAGCTCTTCTCAACAATTGGCTAGAATGCTCTTCTCTGTCATGTGTCTTGATTCGGCCACTGTGACCTTTCTGACTTCTAATCTACATTAATGTATCTTTCTCTGATTTTGCATAAGCTTGATAAAGCTTGATAAACTAACAATACAGCAGACTTCTTCAGTATGAAGACGCATTTGAGCTTTTTAATCATTTTCAGTCTATGTAAATATAGTTAAGCTTGATTTTAGTCTTCTTTTCTCCCTCTGAAGATACAGTGAATAGATCTTTGATCAGTCAAACTAGACATTTGTACTTTCCCAGCTTCTTTGAGAGAGGCATTTGCTTTAAAAATGTAATAGATTTCCTTTTATCCCTCTCCATCTGATCTTTGAAATAACTTTTCAGAAGTAGCTTTCAAAAGATAAGGCTGAAGTTAATTATTTCAAAGTACTTGTTATACCCCGTAATATAGAAACAAATTTGATTACCCATACATTGATAAGAGGTTATTTATTTTACAGCTTCTGTGACTGTTTTTTGATGTTTTGTTCTCTGCATGTGTGCCCACCCCAGGAGGAGAATACACACACACACTCTGTAAAAGATTTAAAATCTTTTCAGTAGAAATGCTTTTTAATAAGTGCCTTGCATACCTGACATAAAGCATACATCTCCTCTCAGCAATTGTTTCCTTTGTAGTGCCAAACCTGGGTAACTCGACTGTTAAGGGCAGTAGGCAAAGAATCCACATGCAGAATTACAGTTAAAGCCAGTCTCCCATTTTTTATTTATAGACTCACATGGTTTGCAGCCTGTATACTTACATGTACAATGCAAAATACAAACACTAATAAGTCCTGGAAGGAAACGTGATTATGAAGAAAAATATGTCAGGCAGAGGGAGCTACGATTTCATCTAAATGAAGACTGAAGAGACAAAAAAGCTCTTTGTTTTAATGTGCAATTTTAATTCTACTACTGTGTTATGTTTCGTGTAACTATCATGTGGTTTTTCTATACATCTCAATGTGATGTTGCTGAAACACACTGCCAAGGCAGGCTGTTTTTCTTGACTCCACATCACTTGATGGACCTAATTTCTTTAATAACAATATTTTAATGAATTATCTATTTTTCAGCTTATATCAGAATTCATTTTGAAGTAAATTTTAGCTTTCAGTTTTGTGTCCACTTCCATGTAGCAGTACAACCATGTGTGATCACGATCTATCATAATTTATAATTGAATGCTTTCCTAACCAGAAATGTCACCTAAGATCATATATGACAACAGTTGGTAAAAACATTCACTCTGATTTCAGTCATATTTTGCCATACTTGAATTAGGTGGATCAGCATATCAGTCACAAAATATTGCTTTCTGGTCTTTTTTAATCTTAAAAAAAGTTTTTTAAAACAGCTTTTAATGATATATGAAATCAATATACAATATGATGTAATAAAGAGAAAATGCCAACAATGGCAATTATAGGATTCAGTTTTCTAATAGACTCCAACTTGCTTCATCAAATCATTCAAGAAAGGAAGCTTGTAGTATATTATTATCTGCAACAAGAAGTCTCTATGGATTCCAGTGGTCAGAATTCACATTTACTATGCTGCTGCTGGATTGCTGGAAATGTAATAGACTCTGAAGAGAAAGTAAATGACTGCTTTCCTCATTCTTTTGCATTCCCAGAATCAACTAGGGCAACAGCAGACATGTTTAAACTGCAGTAGAGTGCAACAATGTGTAGAAATGGATGCACACAAGTTATATATTAACTTTATGCAAAATTAAGAAGTTTTAAACGCGTTTAAAATTATTTTTACTTATTTCAAATGCCTTAACTAAGTTGCATAGAAATGGATGGATAAAAGTTATACATTAAATTTTGCAAAATGAGGAACTCTTGAACATGTTTAATATTATTTCTTGTTTATTTCAAATGCCTTAATTAAGCCAGTAACTTCAATTGAAGGGAAGTAATCAACCAGTGCTTACAGTCCTCATAAATGTTCACATAGCATTCCAAGTCTTTAATTCTTCCCTGAAATTTTCATGAGAGCACTGAGAATAAGACAACAGGTGCATGAAAATTTAGAACTGGTACATATACTCTATATTGTATTTGTATTGCAGTTTACCTGGGACGAAAATGTACAGACCAGGAAGTCTGCCTGAGACAAAAAGTGAATATCCAGAATAACACCTCTTAGGGAGTTTTCAGTGTATCGGTTATGAAGTCCTGCTGACCAGGATATGGAGTTATCACTGATAAATTCATAATTTGGATACCTGTGAAAATACAATATGATGTTAACAGCAAAGTCTTATTCTATTTTAATTTATTTTTTTTAAGAAGCATCATCTTTGCTGCAAGAAAAAGTTGTTAATTTGTTTTAAGTGAGTCTCTGCTTCACAAGGAATAAATTGTAACTTTGCTGAACACTCTAGAATATTACTGTTGCCTTTAAACATGCCCTCTCTTCATGGAGAAAAAAGAAAATTAAATAAAAAGATGCTGCAAGTCTGTCTGAGATCTGACACTGTAAAAGAAATGAAAAAATATCAGGAAATATATGCCACAATCTGCTAATGCTACTGATTTTAAATTAAATATATTTAGATCACTTCACTTTCTCTACTACTAAATAGAATATTGGATTCTGTCTTTACTAAATTACATTTTGTTTATTACCATATTTTCTATTAGATACTGATTATGACACTGTGCAGAAAATCAGTCACCTGTAAAAGGGACATATTAAAAAAAGGTATCTAAACTAACCAAAACATCAAAAAAGTCTTTCACAGTTTTTAAGGCCACATGGAGAACAAATTTTGCATTTTACTGGTTAAAAGGAAATAAAAGAAATGTAAAATTTCATGTCAATACACCTTTCTTGACATATTATAAACAAAATAGTAATACTTTAACTCAAAATATTCTTATTGGAAATACAAAACCTTGGTTTGTAGTATTTTAAAAATAAATTAAAAGTTTTTAACATGTAACAATGACTTTGAAAGAAAAAAATTCCTTTTTAAAAATGTGGAAAAAGAATGGTCTTTCTCAAAACATTTGAATCCCTTAACTGCGGAACTGAAATCTGAAATAAACTGCGAAAAGTAGCATGAATTCATTACATTTTCAGCCAGCCTCCTACCAAAAATAAGTTTTATATGAAAAATTGCAGGTAGGTGTAACAAAGATCATAATTACACTGCTGTTACACAATAATTATATTTCAATCATGAAGTGCAACTCATGCAACTAACCTGCCAACTACAAAATTTCAATGACAGAGCCAACTGTAAAATAATTTAAATAAAATCTATTTTTCAGATTTATAACTTCATAGCAATTGTAAAGCAATACATAATGTAAGATAGTAAGGCAGCTAATAGCACATTTGTTAAGAATTAATCATTCTTATACTGTTTAATAAAGAAAATCAGGATATA
Source organism: Balearica regulorum gibbericeps (assembly GCF_011004875.1). NCBI lineage: Eukaryota > Metazoa > Chordata > Aves > Gruiformes > Gruidae > Balearica > Balearica regulorum. The sequence continues at coordinate 44,789,518 of NC_046188.1, read as the reverse complement.
GAGCAGGCCCTAATGGTATAATAACGATAACTTAGACCTGTCAGTAGATGCTTCAAAGCCTGACAATCCTGTGCTGAAAATAAGGTTTACACTCACAAGTTCTTGGAAAGTTACTGAAGTTAGCATGCACTTGTATACAACAATGCAGCACGTGCATATACACTGGACACACTGTAGACATGATTATGACAACATCTTGTAACAATATGCCTAGTTTATTCCATTTAATGTCAAAATTATGGGAAAATTGTTTTCAAAAGTGAAATGGGCAAATATAGCTTTTCCACCTAACATTCATTAGCTGTGACTACCAAATCAGGAAATTTATCTCAAATGCCAATCAAAAATCTGTATGCAAAACTTCCACGTTCAAGGAAGAATGTTATCTTCATAGTGATTTTAATAAAATACTATGTTTCCAAGAGAAACAGCTGCTCTACCAAAAAGTAATATATGTATGGTAAATTTCCAAGACATAGCATGATAACTTTAAAGGGTGCACCTGATCATGACTGTGAGGGGAAGTTCATGTTAAATTAAAAACAAGACAAAACAAAAGAAAAAAAGAAGGGAGAGAAGGTGGAAATATTAGTCATTTGGAATAACTGATAAGATCTCTTCTGAGAAATTATAGAAGGATATGGATGAAGAAATAGTTTTTTTCAAGGTGAACTCTATCATAACGATAATTTTCTTTCCAATATTCTCATGTCTAATATCTTCTGCCAGTATTTAACCAGCTTTCAAAACACAACAGATGACAACACAATATTTATGATATATTCTATTTCTATTGTGTGAATCGTATTTAGTATTTTTAAAAAAAGTACAGCCCAAATGGAAATATGTCATACTCTACTATGAAAACTAGCTGAGAAACACAGATGGGCATCAGTCTTATTTCAGCGGCACAACTCTGAGGGGAGCGACATGAAGAGTGTTTAACAGAAGATGTCATTTCTAGGGACAGTAAACATAGTAAAGATATTTGCACATCCCTTTGCAAGTTCTTGGCATCAGGAATACTCCTAAAAGTAATCACTTCCTTCAGACTTCAAAAATTAGAATCCACATGCTGAATAGAGACAAAAGAACCATTCTTGAAGAATTTGATTTCTTACTAGCAAAAGATCTGTCTAATAATAAATTAAACACACCAAAGTGTCATATTGGATCTGGTTTAAAAAAAAAAAAGTAAAATCAGAATTATTTACACATCTTATGCATACATTTAAAATTTTATCCTTCCTCCCTTTATTCTGGGAACAGTCTTTGAGATACTTTTAAATATAGTCTTCACTTCTATTTTGTAAAGTTGATCCAAATCCACCTAATCAACAGTTTCAGAATCCATTTCTTCAAACCAGGGATCCCAGCTTAGCATTTATCTACTCATGTTTAAGTTTTCAAACACTTTTATGTTGTCCCCCTCCCCCCACAATGCTATATTCATACTTGCAAAAAGAGGCTTCCTTTAAACACCCTAACACATGAGTATAATAGTCAGCCATGCTCAGTGTGACCAAAGAATCTTCTAGTCCACCATCCTGTCTACAACACAGGCCAAAAGTAGAGCATAAAGAAAAATACAGTAAAAGGCCAAGCCTATACTCCTCTCAAGCTTAGCCATATGTGGCCTACTGACTTCCTGCATCGAGTGAGGTTTAATTCTCCTTCCCACTCACTATAGTGCTTTAGATTCTATTTAAAGCTATTCTTATCACAATGACTACAAAGTGTAAAGGAAATGAAACTTCTAAACCTCTATAGTTAGCTCTTGCTTCCTTCTGTTCCCTTTTCCATCTGTATTTATATTATGATTAATGTAATGCTTACACTGTAAGCTTTTGAGGATCTTTTTTTTTTTTTTTTCTTTTTAAGCAGAACTCAGGTACCTATTGCTAGGATTCCTGAATGCAGTGGTAAATGAATAATAAATAATAAGATGTCATATTCTTACTGACAGAATCACCTAAATACAGTATTTTGTAGGATCCCTCCTAGCTTTCCAAAGAAATCACCCACGCGTTCTCTTCTCTCTAACAGGAAAGGTGTTATAACTGTAAAGATAAAACCAAAGAATGGAAACTGGCATAATAGTGGGGTTTTTTGTATCACACTAACTATATGTACTATATCTCCTCCACATATCAAAAACCAGTATCTAATTCTTGTAAAGCTACCTAATAGATTCTTGAAACCTATATACAGGCCAGGAAGGATTTCCCTCCCCAGGAAAAGGGGAAAAGAAGATATCAGAAGAAGGTAGAGAAAAGACAGTTTAAAATCTTTCCTTCCTGCACCTACCAGCCTCAGATGAAGATACAAACCAAGCACAGTTATGAGACTATTTCAAGTTCCAATTGGTTCCAGAAGCTGATCAACTAATTGTGGAACTGTAACTTATTGCTGCACTGTGTGGTAGGTGCAAACCAAGGTGAGTCCCAAGCTCCTGTTCTCAATTTGCTAGGACCGGGGAAGTGTCCAGAACAGTCAGTGCAAGTTTTCCTCCCTCTGAAAGAAGAGTGTGAGCATGTGCGTAAACAGATGGAGTAAGAAATAATGTATTTGTTCAGGTCTTGCTCTAAAAAGAATTGGGAAATGTTGTTCATCAGACTCAAGAACTTTGAAGCACTACCGAATTCTCTATATTAGGCATACTGACTTGGGGGTGGGGAGGTTTGCAACAGATAAACTACAGATAGTACACAGGGAGAAAAGACATTAACTTGCTATTGTGCAAGTAAATAAGCAGTGAAATAGACTGGAAAAAGGCTTTTATAAGTGCTGAAAAAAAACCTCATGGAGAGGCAAATTACTGCAAAAACTGAAAGAGCAAAATACAGATGACTTTACAGGTAAACATCCTGAAAGGAAGAATGCAATTTTTTGAGTTTTAGTGCTAGACCTAAATAGATTCATATATAAACCAGAAAGGTATTAAATACGGTTTCTTAAGAATTTACATATATGTTCAGCTGCATTATTTTGAATTCTGTACCTGAAAGAGAGAAGATGCTGTGAATATTATAGACCAGAAATACATAAACTAGGAAATTCAAAAGTTTGTATTGGAAAACTGTTAAATCAGCCAAAGAACAAGCAATTTACACCATCCCTAACATATCACTCATCTAAGACAAATACCATGACGTCTGCTTCCCAGAAGTTGTCAAGTGCTTTTATCCCACAACCATTACTGTAGAACTCTCAACCATACTCCTCTTTAATCATGTTGTTCTATATCATTCTAATTCTGAAAATAGATCACTTATTTCTTTTGGGAAAAAAAAAAAAAACAAACCCAACCCACTCTACAAACTAATAGTAATGACTCCACTGTCTTTACTACTGTAGTTGCAATTGGTAGACATCTGACTGCAAGGGAAGTTTCTGAAACTTAAGTCGAAACATACCTGTTTTCATGAGTATGAGTAGTTTGAAATACTTCTCTTAATAGAAACAACATGCCTATTCATGTGAATGTTGGCTAAATTTTCATTATTTAAATGCCAAAGTTGTTTGACAGCCACTTACTCTCATGTAAAGAGAGCTATATTATCTAGTACTTTCTAATATTACTGCACCCAGTAATGAATGCAACATAAGCTACTGCAGTACAATGTGACAGCTGTTTCTAACAAAGCTTGCTAGAGCAATATGACTAGAACTTTTTTTCAGAAGTGTAAACTAATTTGTAGTTTCCTTCACAGGAAGAGGAAGAAAAGGTTCCTTATTCCCAAAACCTGACCTTAACATGCCTTCAGATGCCTTTAAATGCTGAAATGTCAAATTGCTCCTGCCTGCCATGAAATCATAGGAAGTTTCAAATGCCTTCTATTCGATTGCAAGCAACAGTAGGGTGCAAGCAGCTTAGGAAATTAAGTTTCAGTGTAAACTATGACCTGAAAACTCAGCAGCAACACATAAAAGAACCACCTTTGTTATTTACAGATTCTATGGCTTTTATTAGGAAAACATACAAAAATTATGTACTAATGAGCTGTATCTTATCATATTTCAATAAAAGTGTGATTTGGAATAGACCTTGAACTGTCACAAACTGCAATTCTTAATAAAACGCAGTATTGTTTTACTGAGCAAGTCACAATTCTACTACTAATTTTGGTTGCTACTGAAAGCTCGGGATGATATGTTCAAACAGGTAGCACATCTCTTTATTATTGACTATTGATACTATTATTATTGATGCAGCCAACCGTGTCCTGGGCTGCATCAAAAGAGGTGTGACCAGCAGGTCGAGGGAGGTGATTCTCTCCAACTCCACTCTTGTGAGACCCCACCTGGAGTACTGCGTCCAGCTCTGGGGGCCCCAGTACAGGAGAGACATGGAGCTGTTGGAGCGAGTCCAGAGGAGGGCCACGAAGCTGGTCAGAGGGATGGAGCACCTCTCCTATGAGGAGGACAGGCTGAGAGAGTTGGGATCGTTCAGCCTGGAGAAAAGAAGGCTCCAGGGAGATCTAATTGCAGCTTACCAGTACCTGAAGGGGCCTACAGGAAAGATGGTGAGGGACTGTTTATCAGGGAGTGTAGTGACAGGACAAGGGGTAATGGGTTTAAGCTGAAGGAGGGTCAATTTAGATGAGATGTTAGAAAGAAATTCTTTACTGTGAGGGTGGTGAGGCACTGGAACAGGTTGCCCAGAGAGGTTGTGGAGGCCCCATCCCTGGAAGTGTTTAAGACCAGGTCGGATGAGGCTTTGGGCAATGTGGTCTAGTGGAGGGTGTCCCTGCCCATGGCAGGGGGTTGGAACTAGATGATCTTTGAGGTCCCTTCCAACCCAAACCATTCTATGACTCTAAGATTATTCACAAAGCTAAAGTATACCGTGCTAAGGATTCAAAGTTGAACACAAATAAACTAAAAATGCATTGTTACAGCAGTATTGAATTCTGTTATGTTACAAATAGTAACTATTTAGAACATGTAATGAATTAAATATTACAACCTCAATTTTGTATTACCTGTCTTTTCATTGTTCAGATTTGCACTGTAAATGTTATGTTATCATAATTGTTTCTGCTACTGTTCTTGTCTCTACATATACAGAAAAGGAAGGATTAGATTATTAGATTGCCATCATCTGAAGTTGTATATGTTCATTTTTTCAAAACTCCATAATTTAAACTGCAGCCCTTTATAGATATGAAAGAAAAAAAGAAATAGCACAGTTGAAATACAAAGGTTTGCAATGCTGTAGAAAATTCCTCCACTACAAAATAATGTTTTGTGCTTACCTTTTATATGCAAAAGAAAATTTTTCATCCAGTTAAAACAGTTCAAAATTTTGCCATTTTTGAGTAACCTTGATTTTAAAAAATTCTATTTCCTTGCTTAAATGAAAGAAATACATATTCTTCTGCTCAAGGGAGATAGAATTTTGGAAACAGAAATAGGTGCTATTCAGTAGACAAATAAATAAACAGTACTCAAAAGGAAAATGTTCAAACTTATACTTGTTAACAAAGATGCTTAAATTGAATGAATCTGAAATACTTATCCAAGTTTCCAGAATCATGCCAATAAGCATTTGTGAAATTGTTTATATACCATAAACACCATAACCCAATAAGGATACAGTTAAATATGGAACATTATTCTTCCATATGAATCTGTTTTGTTTTACTAAACAGAAAGTTTTGCCATCTCAGCAACATCTTGCAAAACATGCAACTTAACTATGAGTTTTTACAGGAAAATACAGGACATGTTAGGAGTAAATGGATGCATACTGTGCATTCCCAGGTTTGAACAGAGTTATATTTTCTATGACAGGCTGGAATATCCTAGGGTTACACCCACATGCTGGAGAGCTAGAAGAGGACAAAGAGCAAAAAAGGGACAGAGATGTTAGAGACTGAGAATCCCACGTATATTTAAGGACAAACTTTACAGTTATTCAACATGTTGAGTGAACGTCGTCTTAGCTGTCAATATAGAAATCTTTCTGAAAGAGTCATCAGAAGCTTTACAATCAACTTGCAAAAATTCCTCTGGCAACTAACTATTCACAGAAAGGTATTGTTTGGACAGATGAAACTTCTTTATACATTATCTAGTTTTTATGATATTTCTGAATAGTGTCTTTTTAATGTGCATATGTTCTACAAGAAGTTTGGTGTATTTATTATTTTTATTTTTACTTGCCTTTAATAGCATTGAATTCTTTTGAAATAGTCACTGGTATCTTGCTCAAGTCTTCTAGATTTTTAACATAAGCTTTGAAAAGCGTACTTGGAAAAAAAATCACCCCAAAAAAGAGAATTTCTGAGAGAAAAATCAAAATCACAATCACTGGAAGCTGAAATGCAATCTTAATTGTGTAAATGATAACAAAAAAAATTATACTAAGATTTGTGCACAGAATGGTCAGAAATTGTAAAGCTAACCAGAAGGAATAAAGTATAATATAAACATAATTCATCTTACTTGGATTTTGCCTCTTGCAACAATGAAGGGTCATCTGTAGCCAAATACACTCTTTTTTTGTCAACATGCATTCTGCGAGCAAGAAGTTCAAATCGCTCTTCAACATGTACCATATATTCTTCAATGGGATGAAATGCTGCCTCTGTTCCTACTTTGTCTGTCCTTCGGACGTGAACACTGGAAAAAGGCAGAAGCTAGGAATTCAATTTATAAATACAATACATATTTTAGCAACTGAAATTTTAACTTTAAATTTCATGCCTGTGCTTTTAGAATCCATATTAAATTGAATCCCTACATGAAACAAGGAAGGATTAAAACTCATTGATGTCCATCAAGACACACTGACAACATGAAGTTAGCCATCAGTCTGTTCTTGAAAGCAGTAAAATAATCTAACAAGGAAGGCAAAGGTTATCTGAAAGAAGAGAATGAAGGTGGTTTGATTATAGAATACAAGGTATTCCTTTCGTGCAAAAGGTTAAGTTATCCAGTGTAGTTATTTAATGCTTGATCAATACAGTTCAAAACCAAAATAGGAATATTTGCATCATGGGTATATTTGCACACCAACTACAATGCAGGGTTTGAATGAAGGTAGTTAAAAATGCATCTTCCCCATCTGCCTGAAACCTAACAAGTCTTCAGATCTGCCAGTGGTGAAATGGCCTACCGACTCAATGGTCAAAAGCCAGCTAACATTTGGACAGAACTATTGCGTACTCCTACAAAAAGAAAGATAAAGGACTGAAGGACAATTCTGGAAAAGGAATCAATATCTGCAGCAGCAGCAGGAAAATTTTTCATGTTACGTGACAGTAAAACCTTTCTTCCACAAGCTGCTCTTTATTGCTTTCCTTCCTTCTTCTCATATGGACCTTTCCAATTCATAGTTACTGCTAAGAAACAACAACAGTGAAAACATCAGCAGGAAAGGAAAAGGCACATACCATGTTCAGGTGCAGCCAACAATAAAATTAGTTGTGGACTGTGGCATGTGAAATGTAAGCTTAGCCCTTTTTTCCTCAAATGTAAAGGCTATAGGCACTTGAAGACCCAGACAGAAAACTGTCTGGAATACAAGCTGTAAGGCTTGAATGAAATTCTAGATTACATTTCTAGATATGGAAGGACATATAAAGACAGCTTCTGTTGAGCCGCCTTTTATCTATCTGTCCAACAGACAAGTATGCTGAAGAAGTACTTGTAATCAACTTGTACTATGCACAGTTAAAAAATAATAGTTTCATCTAGAAAGCACACTCTCTCCCCACAAAATGCTTGAGGCTCTTGGATAGCCATCATAAAGCCATTTGTCATGAACAGGAATCACTATATACACGTATTAAAGCACAGACAGTTAAAAAGAAAACTAAATACCCACCCGATCACTGGATGTTTGAAACCAAGTTTCTTTGTGGCTTCCTCTATTTCTTTTTCTAACCAAGGCTGTGGACGAATCAAGTATTTGACAAACTGCGAGACCCACCACACTGCAGGATCCCCATGTACGCGAATTAGCCTATCAGCCAGGTCTTCGGGGATAGCCAACGGTAAATAAGGTGGCCGTGGGTGTAAGCTGTCAACAATGGGAAGTTCCACCACCTGAACATCTTTATCATTAGCCTCACCTGTTTTAAAATACATACTAGAATGAGTCAAATAATAGTTTAATTTATTAATAAGCTTTACCATTGGCAAGTAACATCCCAAATATATCAGCTAAACAGCATCTTCAACTTCAAAAAGACTACCTAACCCTTACTCTACTTCTTCAAAATAGCATTAAAAAAATCATAAAAACCATAGTTTCAGACTAGATTTATGTACAAACTGTATCTAACGATCCACTCCAGTAGAACAAAGTTGAAGGTCCTTGAATTCTTAGCAGCTGGTAGTTAATAAAATATAAAAAGGGTTCCTGTTTATATATTCATACCTTTTTATATACAACTACACCATTACTGTGTACTAAGACTTACTTGAACAGACTTGTTATCTAAAATGCTTAAAATTCAGTTACTTGTTTAAAAATAAACAAAGCAATATTTTAAGGCATGAGATATTGTTAAAAAAATAACTATACAGCCCTGCTGTTCTTGGATAGATTTTATTGCAGAAAATCTCAGCACTTCAGACATCATTAGAACCACTGCGCTAGCCACTCTACTGACAGAAGGGGAGAAAGGACAGAGAGAGAGACAATTCCTGTCTCAAAGTACTTAAACTATGAAGAAAACTGGCAAATTAAATAGATCAAGGGAAACAGCCAAGTACTATACAAGCATGTGATTAACATGCAGGTAAGAATTTGTTATCTTTTAAATACTAATTAAAGAGGAGTATACAGATATTTTATATGGGACTTTCATTCAAGGCTCAACAGCCACTAAATGTTTTTAAGAGGTTTTATAAATTACACAAACATAACTGTCTACATAATTAATTATTCAAAGCTATTTTCAAAGACTGAAATAAATTATAATGCATGAAAACACAATACAAAGCATTACATTACATTTTTGAAACACTGAACATTTCAGGTATGATTTCTAGTGTGTTCATTTCCTTCAAAAGAATATTTTCTTGTCTGCAGTGTTTACTAGCAAGATGGCTAGTTCTCTGTTTAGTGCTCACCAGCTAGGAAAGACAACTGTTTTAAATATAAGCAATCGAACTCCTATAAATGTTGACGACCAAATAAACACAATGGCTGAAAAAAAATAAAAACACAATTCAGTGCAAGGATAATGAGTCTTATTTTAAGAACAGTTAAAAATCCCTAAGGTTAGAACATTTTTGCATGCACGAAAAAGCATTTCAGTATATTTGTGACAAAGTCCTAGAAATATGACAATTGCATGATTAAGTCATACATTGCCAGAATGCTACGTTAACACCAGTGAGCCTACCAAAACTAGTCAAAATTCAGCAGTAACTCTGAGATATGGTTATTTAAATAAGGAATGTTTGTTATGATCTGGTATATCTTCAAATATTTTTTAATACATTTGGAAACTATCTTCACAGATATATCTATATGTCAATAATTCATCACTGTGCTGTATAACACCACTATAAAGAAATCTTTTAGAAGAATTTCCTATATAATATGTACTGCAGGTATGGATGATATGTTTTAATTCAAGAAGCCAATTCATATTTTTACCATCTAGTATATCGCACTTACAGGAAAAGATTTAGTAAAAGTTCATAAATTTAGTAAAAATATTGAGCATTTAGAGTTTTCTTATAATGAGATGGGTAGTATTTTATCAGTATGTCTTCAGAAAGCTGCAATAAAGAAAAGCAGCCTGAAGCCAGGGAAGTGCTAAATCTGGTGCAGAAGTGAAGTCAGAAGTCTAGACAAGAAAAGTTTAGCTTGAGAGTGGTATGGAAGTATGCTTTAGGTTCCATCCTTTTTACCCTTTCCCCCTCAATTGTGAGTGAGGGAAGGAACGGGGTGGCAAAAGAAGCAATCTTAGTCAAAAGAAGAAAGAAAATACTCTGATCTTTAAGTTAGAGAAGGAAATTCATTGCAATTCTTTTGAGAAGGATAAGCAGAGGTGCTAAGGTGAATACAAAAAGGTGAATTTTTATTAAAGTATGGTATCACTGACAAGTTTTGAAACTTCCTTCTATCATTTTAAAAATGTGTTGTTGTGTAAAGAGAGCCATTTGGAAAGTCTTGCTATTGATAAAGGTGACTGAGTGATCTGACCTATAATTTGGTATCCTGACCCTGAAAAGCACCCTAAACATTGTTCCATAGCATTCAAAGGATAAGAGCGTGCTTCTAAAAATTTCCACTGGCTGTCTTAACATTTTGAAGACAACGCGATTGGCCAGCAATAACTAGGAAAGCTCTCAACATATGGTAAACTAGATTAAAATATACCAAAATCACAAGAATACTGAAGAAGATTGCAGGGGGGGGAAAAACCCCACCAGATTTCAGGTTTCAACTGTATGCAATAGGTTGTCTGAATAGTAATAAAGTTGCAAAAGAATTGCTGTGAATCAAAATCAGAAGCAATCAAAATTGTTTCATTAAGGAAAAACAAACAATTTGTTGTGCAAAATTAACTACTAGGTCAAGTGTTAATGAGTGCACTTTGAGATATGGAAAACTACTTTTTGAGAAGGAACTGAAAATATCATACGGTTATTTCACAGAGAAGTTTAAGAGTTCCTTACTTTGTAAAACTACACAATATGAGACCCAACAAGGGAACTGTCACTGAAAATATGAGTAACAAATGGAAAGTCATAAAATTAAATATTCACAAATACAGATCAAAGAATATGTTGATATTATAATTAGAAACTTTCAAATCATTACAGAAGCTCCTCATGCTTCAGGACTTTTGCCAGTTGACAAAATAATTCTGACATACAGAGTGTTGTGTTAAGATAATGCATGTAATTGGTTTTTTTAAAAATAATCGAATTATCAATATGGTCATCACTATTTTCCACAATGTTCTATTTTATTAATAGTTTACATAAAATTAAAGTGGGCAAGGTGCCTAGGTCTATTTAATCCAAACATACAAACTTCTGATAAAGCACAGGCACCAATACAATGAAGAAAAAACTTCCTACTAGTCTTCACTCACTTGTAAAAGTATGAGATGGAAGATGCAGCAAAAGGAAACCTTACAGCAACTGTTTGCTTTTGTCCTGGACAAAAGCAGTGAAAAGTAACTTAAGTAACCTGAAGGATTAAACAACACACTGCAACAGCCATTTAGGCAAGTGACAGCTTTCTTATCCTACTGAACACTTTTTTTTTTTTTTCCAGTGTCCATAGAAAGATTCCTAATAGGCAACGATCTTGTCCTATTTTCCACAGGCATAGTTTTAAAACCTTGCATATAAAATTTTATATAGCGGGATATTGGTTTAGTTTACTTAGAAATAAGTTGCAATCAAAATCAATAATACAGTAGATAACCAAAACTCAGTGAGATTGATAGGCAAGCATATGCATCACAAAACATTAAGTCACATTCTTGATTGATAAGAAATGTAGCTGTTCAACTGAAGATACTGATATTGGGTTAAAAATACAGAATTGTCTTTTTATCCACACGTCTTCATTTTTAAGCTATGTACTTCCTAAATTTTAAAAGACTTCAGTTCTTCCACTTTCCAGCTGTATTTTGATAAATAATAGACAAACCATAAAAGGTAATAATCCATACTAATGCTCATATCTTTTTCTCATGTTGGTAGTTCAAATTACAGTCTCAACATGTCAATCAGGTCCAATTCGTTGCTCAGTGCAGGTCTGACATTTGATCACAGAATCATAGAATTATTTAGGTTGGAAGATACCTCTAGAGTTGTCATTGATATTTCAGCAATACTTCAAGCTACTTTTCCCAATGATGTGATTTATTTTGCTTTTACAGTTGCCAAAATTTCATCTATAATTCTATTTTTAGCTTGTTTAACTTTCATACAATTCCAGGTGCTATTTCTCAGTTTGGATTAACCTAAATAATTGCCCTCCAAAGTTCTGCAACTTAATCCATTTTTCCTTCACTGAGTAATCAAAAGATCAAGTGTTTTTCTAACAGTCATAAAGTACTACAATATTGATAACACTTGCTCTTCTATAACAACATCATACTCTGGAGGAAAATCACAAACTTGTAAAGAAATTGATTTTTATTTAGATGACTCTTGCCACTTGTACCACCTAGTTCTTATTTATCACCTTTTTTTGGATATGTTCATCACTAATAGATCAGTAATACAGTTTCAATTTCCAGGAGTCCCACTGATTACTTTTTAAATACTGAAATGAGCTCTGTGTGTTACAAAAAGCATTTTCCCTGCAGTATCCCAACGTACCTTAATCACTCACTTTATAGCTCACAAGACTTAAATAAATTTTTGTGATTTGGCATAATCTTACTGCCTATCTACTTTTCAAATTTAATCTTTGTCCTCCTAATATAAAGCACATTTAGAAACTTTTTGCTATTTGTATCTTTCATATCAACTTCTTTGAAGCCTGAAACATGTTGGTTTCACTCAAAATGACCTTTGGAATTTTGTCGTTTTACCTTACCTTACTTCCTGCCATCTGAACATTGGCTCAGACCTGCATTTGGATGGCCATTTTTGTTGGGTGTTTGTTACTTTGCACAGCAAAATGTCAGCCTCGCTTCAAGTAACAATCAGTACTATTTGTTAATGTTAACTGAAAACCTGTTTGAGCACTTTATTCATCCTCCTATTATTTCAAAATTCGCCATCTAATTTCAAAGTATTCTTTCAAGAAGTTGTCCTTAAAAGTATGCCAAGGAACACGGTGCTAAGGATATTCCTGTTATGTAAATAGAACTTCAATTCAATTTGTTTGTGTTGCTAGAAACACCACTGAATAAACTCAAATAAAAACGGAATAGCTTCATTGCTTTTCTATTTTTATAATACAGACTTATTTAAGCTGATATTGACTTGTATAGATTAATCACAGCTCTACTTAACTAAGCTCTGCAACCTGAAAGACTTCCTGCCAATTTGAAACCTCATCCCAACTGAGTGAATGATTCACAGAAGATATAGCAGAGTGCTAGGAATGCTGTTAGATTAGCATAGGATGTGCTGAATTCTCACAAGGGCTCCATATTGTCCTGCTGGCTTCTGTTATGTATTGCAAAGACAGAGTGTTCATCATTCATCAACTTCAATGATATTTTAATGATTTTCTTTGCAAAGCAGAGAAAATAAGAAATGGAAACTATGCAAAGTTCTGGTGTGTTATGCTATTTAACAATTGTCAACTAGTTCAGAAGAAAGAAAAAGTATGCTTTTATCTGTTCTGTGCTGCAGACTACATCTCCTACAACTATCTTTTGGGCATTATTAAAGTCACCTAGTAAGGACTTTATGCCATAGTTGAATTATAAAATGGGATTTAAATGAGATAAATAATCCTATTTTTCTTTTAAAGTAGTCAATGTAAAATATAGCTTGTATATCTGAGTGTTTTTTTCTGTAAGATTTTGCTTTGTACATTTCTAATGCAAAGTTTTTGAACTTGGTTTCTGATTGAAATTGAATTATAAAATGGGATTTAAATGAGATAAATAATCCTATTTTTCTTTTAAAGTAGTCAATGTAAAATATAGCTTGTATATCTGAGTGTTTTTTTCTGTAAGATTTTGCTTTGTACATTTCTAATGCAAAGTTTTTGAACTTGGTTTCTGATTTCTTTCTCACTAGTGTTCCACTTACTAATTCTTTTAATCATCTTTTACCTAAGCAAACCTTTTAAGGCAAGCATTCAATAAATTTGGTGCAACTCAGTTTTAAAGAAACTGAAAATACAGTCCTTTTTTTTTTTCTCCAGGTTTTATATGCCATAGGGGTAGTGTTGTTCCATTCGTCATCCCAAGAAGCCTATCCTGGATAGCTTCAGGAAGGAATAAACCAAAATGTTTTCAAACATCCCAACACGTCTTCTATTATGTTGCTCAACCCAGTACTCCCAAGCCTTTTTTCCTGCATCCTTTCCTTTCTTGCATAACTCTTGCAACTACCCTCATGTACTCCCATGTCTCTTAGCACTCTCTGTACTGCTTGCCTGTTGGAAAGTGACATCAGTTATCAGTCAGTCACTGCTTCTCACTTGCTAATGAGCCTGAATATTGACTTCAGCGGCTGTATACACATACCACATACCTATTTTGAGGGCTTCTGAGAGATCTTAAGACCACCTATTTCTTCCAGTCAAATTTGGCCAAAGTCCATCCAATATTCAGAACATGTACTAAGTTAGGATTAAAAAAAAAAAAAGGAGCAGACAGAAAGAGACAGCATGACAAAACCTTTGCTCTCACAAGAAACTTGGCTAAAATAATTCTCTGCCAAAGATACTATTTTATCAGCTCCCCCCCAAAAAATAAAGTCTTATTTCTGCTCCAGTAAAAATCCTAACTTTCAGAGCTCCTGAACTACCAACATGTCTTTATAACACAAATTCCAATGACTTTAATAGTATTTATTTTCCTATGTCATTCTGGTTCTTCTAAAATCGTACCAATAGTCAAAACCACAACATAAACAGTGCTGTTACTGTCCTAGTAAGTAATGAGATTTCAGTGAATGTTATCCTTCTTGGACCTAAAGAAAGCATGAACTGAGCGTATCGATTTCTGCATTTGAAATAGCTATGTCTCTAAAAAAATGAAAGCAGCAGCATCTACCGACACCTTTAGGGCCTCTATTCCCTTTTTAATCAGCTCAGGTGAGCTGCATTATCAAGACCTATATTTCTGTTTCATTCTACAGAAAACTTCTCATCACTGAAATATTAGAAGCTTTTTATGGCCATTGTCATGTCACTTAGGGAGAACATTAAAAAGTAAAGATTTTTCCCTTCCTCAATTGTTTAGATAGCCAGCAGAAAAGTTTACAGATGAAGTGCATGATTGCACAAATTGACTTCATACAACTGTCAGTGAAGGCATTTTCAGCAGACTGTCAAACTAAGTAGAAATCAAGAAGCTTACTAGTAATTTATTTTTCCTTTTAGCTTTATATATTCCAACTGCTTTTGAACAACGCCCCATTTCATCTAAACAGCCTACATGAAAGGGAGACCTGTCTAAAAAGAGCTCCAGCTCCCTGGCTACCAGAAAATATCATAAAATGTATTTGCAAAGGCAAATATACTTATAAATGCAAAAGGGTTTTGCCACTTTATCCAGATTTAGTCATTCATGCAAACAGTAGTCAGAGTTGATGATTTTAAAGTAAGATCTCACGCAAGGATAGCTGAAGTAACTTAGGAAAATATATATTAAAGATCTTTACAGCAATAGTGAAGAAAAATTGATTTTGGATTTGATTTGAAACAATTCCACTAAAGCTTATTCTCTATTTCAGTCTAATGTTAATTACTATATACCTGAAAATACTTCCAGATACTCACTTTGAATATTAGGTTGCCTTTTCTGGAATAGAAGATAAATAGCTTACTTTTATAATAATCCTTTAACAGTCGCAGGGACTGATCTCCAGCATGCATATGCTAACTGGACATACATATGAACCTGTAGCAAGCATGTATAAACATGCAAAAAACAAGACAACCTCATGACAATATTTTAGGAGACCTAAAAGTTTTCAACAGGTCACGAGAATGGAGCAGATGAGTGAATTCTCATGAGAATGAGAATATTCAGAGTTGGCTGCCCAGGCCTCTAGTGGAGAAGGGCTCCCAGTTTAACATTTACTGTCTTTTTCAGCTAGTGGTTTATATCTTGAGCTCCCAATTTTGCCTTGTTCTAATTTGAACACTTGAAAGACTCTTCTTTCAATGAATTAGTAAAAACACCTTCATATGCAAGTCCAAATAGAATACCACCCTCAAGGTGCACATAGACAAAAAGAAATTTTAGTTAGCCATAAATAAAACAGTGGAGAATAAAACTGCTATGCTGTTGGAAATTCATAGCAGTGAGGCACACTTTGCCTTAACAGCGCATCTGAAGGAAACTGAAACAGGGATGCATTCTACTTCGTACGGTCTACTAACATAAAAGGGGGAAAACCAAGAGCATAACCCTGCAATAATGGAAAAGGAAATCTTTCTGGTCTTCAGTCATAGCATGTATGCCCGAGTGGTCTATCATCTGAAGCCAGAAATTTGTATTTTCCAAAGAAAATAAGGGGAAACTGTAATGGAAGAATCAATAAAAGACAGTATAATTTGCATATCAATATAAAAGGTTTTCTCTGAACCTCTTACAGTAATAAAATATTATTAACTTGCACACTATTAGAAACTTAAACCTGCTACTGTTTCTTAGAGGAGTTAAGGGTGCTTGCAAACAAAATACCTATGTTTTTGAGATTTGTCCCAGGATTTATGTAGTAAGAGATAAAGGAAAATAGGTTCTAATGATTTCTCTACAAAATATGTTAGATGGCATTCATGGACATGTAATGCCAAAAATACAAGATTACAGTAAAGATTTTTTTCTTGGAATATTAAATATTTATTGTTTCATATGAAATGTTAACAAAATAAATCTGTGTCTTCCAAAGTAGGTAGAAAACCAATGTAATAAAATGCAGGTTTTCAAATTTCTTATCTGTTCACAACACTGGGAAGAAATCAGTGGGCTGAAGGTGTAAAGATTGAAAAAGAGAAATATAACATGCAAGAAATTATTTTTGTCTTAAAAGTCTTGGTAGAGCTTTCAGTTGTTTCACGTGGTGGAAAAACTATATTCAGTACACTATTTGCCTATTTAGTTGATTCTTCATGTTTAACAAAATATATAGTAATAAGAACATCTTTTCAGTATGGCATTCTGAATCTATACAAGGAATAGATCTTGAGTAATTAGCTAACATTTTTAGGTTCTTTTTTATTTATTACTCAAATGCAAAAAGACAAAAACCTTTCAGGATTTGGTGAAGTTATACTGAAATGAATGAAACTTCCAGCCTTGAACTACAGTTTCTCTATACAGAATTAATAGTATCTGCATTAACAGAAAGGATGACTCCACATTAGATGATACATTACCAAGTATCAGGGTGATAACTCATAGTGCTGGAGGTGCTCTGTGATGCCTTCCACCTAGAAATGGTGGTACCCATTTTCAAGATACAGGCAGGGTTTGGATGAAATGTTTTCATGACTTGAATTTGACCCCACAGCTGCCATTTTTTAAAGATTACTTAAAGTACATAATATTATTTAACCATAACATTGCTGACATTGTAATAACTAATGTAATGCATTAGAAAATAATTTTAAACTAGAATGCAGGTGATAATTTCCCCAAAATCTGAGAATGCTTCAGTTTGGACTCAAATTTATGTAGCCAAAGAACTCAGATTAACATTTTAAACTTTGTAAAGATTGCTTGAGACCCAACATATTTCTGAAGTAATTTTACTCTCAATTTGCCTAATGCTGTCTATTAATATTAAAAAACCCACTGGTTGGTTTGGTTTTTTTTAATTTGAACACAAAACACATTCGTATTCTTCCCTAGCGTACATGCTACAGTACTACATTTCAAGTACAGAATGGTTACCTTAAATTCAATAAATACTAATATTAGACCAACTTGCAGTTTTTTTGTTTATGGAACAATTTTTAAGAGAGTGACAATTAAGCAAAAAAATTCTACAGTTTGTAATGGAAACTTGGCATTTGTTTACAAATCTATGATTTATCATCCATGATTTAATGCTTGTGAGAAAAGTTTGCAATTAATCACTATCCCATTAGTACTAGTTTTGCTAGTGTATTCGAGCAACATCAATCTTTTAGGAAAATGGGAAAGCCATGCTTCAAAAGGTAATATTTCATATGAACAGCATAAGATACGTGATCAAATATGTGATCAGTTATTGGTACCACTGCAGAGAACAGAGGCAAGAGTTCTTTTTTCCCCCCTTCAGGCATTCCTTAGATTTCCAAGTCTACAAAATAACAACAGTGCTTCAACTTCCCCTGATCAAGAAATGTAAGGAAATAACTCCCTACTATTTTGAAAATAAATATTTCAGTGGACACATTTATTCATTAATAAAAATCCTTTGTTCTAGATTACCTTCATTCACTTAACATACTTAAATAATTTTCACTGAACAAAACATTTGCTAGTCTGCTTATAGTGCTGCCCCTGCATGGAACTAAAATCAGTCAAACGCATTTTATAAAGACATTTAATCTTAACCTAAATTAACAATGACATAAGGAGAACTCATTGTATAAAATCTCCACGTTTTTACTCCCTGAACATTATCAGATAGATTGTGCAGTTATATGTATCAAACATTAAAGAAATATATACATCCTTACTTCTTCTACTGGAAAATTTACTTAACACTGTCTGTATTTAAAAGCGATGCATTCCCCATTTATCTCCTATCCTGCTGAAAAATGCTACTGACCTGGAAAATAACCTTTAAGAACACCATTCTTTTATCAAGGATAGATCTAATGCAATTCCTCATACAATTAAATAAGAACCAATAGTACACTTATTATACACAATATAAATGGCTTAATCAGAATCAACATTCAATATTGTGGGCTTGATTGAATATAGTGTGAAAGAGCACACAGATGCATTTTATGAGGAACATACTAAAATACAAATGGATTTAGTTCAGTTTGGAACATTTGGGATTGCACAAGTGAACTTTGTGTCACAAGTTATAAAACTATGTTAAGAATATTGGTACTGCAAGAGCCTCTCTAAATTCACAAAAAATTTTCACTTTCACTAACTAAAATACTTTATTATCATTAGAACTATCCCATCTCACATTCCATCTCTTTGCCAGATGATATATGAATACGTTGAAGAGCAAAGTTTGCATCAGTCTCTGCTGGTGACTTACTCCTCTAAGCAATGTTAATCATTAATTTCTACCCTTTCCTTCTCTTTTAACCCAATTTTATATACATCAGGACCTTGTCTTCTGTCTCATGGTAGTTTACATCTGGGGAAGGCTTCTGAAGTGCTTTCTTTAAGTGCAAGATATTAAATGAACTCAAGTCTTCCATACCTACATATTTTTTCCCTGTTTCAAATCTATCTACTAAATTTATGAGACATTATTTCCTTCTATAAAACTATCACTTACTCGTCTCCACTACAACATATTTTTCTGTGTAGCCCCTAAATTGATTCATCATTATTATTTCTGTCAATTATTCCAACACACAGTTTGTGATTTGCTGGAATCCTTTTTGAAAACTGGTATTCCTTCAGCCACCTTCCATTGTTCTGTAGAACAGCAATTACGAAAAAAAGCAATTATAAGCAAATAGCAATTATCAAATGTTTTGCTGTAAAATGCTTTTAATGACACTTATTTGAGAAAGAGCAGCCAAAGTGTCCCCGATGAAGAAAGATTCCAGCATGGGAGCCTCCCTAAGCTCTTCTACAATGAATGTGGAAATCAAAGATTTTTACAGTTTGTACTACAGTCCCTCTTCTTTCAGTGCTCCTTTCATCCCTTGATCATCTGTTGGCCCTCAAGATTTTCTGGCAGGCTTCCTTATTCTGATGTGTTTGAAAAAGGATTTACTATCAGTTTTTTGCCTTTAGCAAGCTTCTCCTCAAAATCTTTTTTGGCCTTCCTTAACACGTTTTCATATGTAATGTGCTAGAAACTGCATTCTTTCCTATTTTTCTCATTTGTAGAAAATTTGTTTGGGGTTGTTTTCTTTTGTTTTTGTTTTGTTTTGTCTTTCTTTAAACGCCTTTTAACAACATCAAGCAACTTCATCATAGTTGTCCTTTGGGAAAAAAATAAAAATTGACATGTGGTATTAGCTTGACCCATGTTCTATGTAATCTCCATGCTGCTTGCAAGCATTTAGTCCCTTTTTATAAGCAGTTTGACTTTTTATGTAGACCCCTTTTTAAAATAAAATATTGCAGTCGATTGTTTGGATTCTTTTTATTTACTATTTGTTGTTTGTTATTTTAAGTAGATATGGCTATACCTCTGCTGCATGTGTTCTTCTCACCTAAATTACTGTGAGTACTGAAACATGCCATAAGTTTCTGACACTCTCTTCTGGCTATACACACATTTCAAACCAGGAATTTCAGCCTCACATTCTATTTGTAGACTTCTGTTTCTTCTGGCACCTTCCTATCACCCTAGCAGAAAATGTTCCTCCACAACCGCCAGGAGGTGGTTCAGCTCAAGAACTCGCCAAGCATTGGCTTCAGGTGGTGAGATATTGTGCTATTCATCACTTCTTTTGCATATTCTATTATTGTTGTTATAATTACCATCATCTTCCTTTTCTGTTCTATTAAACTGTTTTTATCTCAGCCCACAAGTTTTACTTCTTTTTTCACCTTTTCGATTCTCTCCCCCATCTCACCAGGGGGGTGGTGGGGGGGGGTGGGGCGGAATGAGTGAACAACTGTGGTGTTGTTCTTTAGCTTTAGCTGTCATCTGGGTTAAACCATGACAGAGTCAAAAAAATAAATAAATTACTGTGAAGTGCTGTAACTGTAGTACAGGTTGCAACAACTGAAGAGAGTATCTATAATAACAAAAACCACTAGCTTTTTATATTTTCTTTTTTGAAGAATGTATTGTAGTTTTGAAATTCTTACTATGTTCATATATCTAAATAACTGCTACAAAATTATCTTCCCAGCAGTGGTAAGAAATTCACACCCCAGAAGCATCTTGGTATATGTTTTTCAGTTTTTAGAGTCTTGTTCATTTTTTAAATGGCATGATGTTTTTAACAGATGGAAATGTACATAAGGCTGACAAAGCAAATAATATAATATAAAGGACAAGTTAAGTAACGCCAAGTTAATTAAGAATTGGTTTTAAGCATTTAAATTACTGTTGTGACATCATCCAAGTATTTTACTACTTGATCCTACTTCCCATCAGATATAGAAATTACTTTCACAAGTATCTTCATTTCTGTGCTATGTCTGCAATGAATGCCAGGCTATTAAAGAGCAGGATGGGATTACAACTATGAAAAACTTTGCTGTATTTTATATTTAAAAATTAAGCCAAGAGTTAAATATCTTCATATGGATTTCACTAGATATAAAATTAGTCACCCTAATAATATCTTCTGCTGGGTCTATCCTATTGGTCCTAATTCCAATTGCAAGATTTTACAGTTTATAATACTATCTCCCTGAAAATTACCTGTCACAACAAAGCTTTTAGGAGCTTCTGTAGCAGAAACAATAATTACAGACACCATTTTCCGATTTTCAGAGAATGACCTATAATATATAAATGCAGCTATGACAATAACTAATACATTCTTAAGATGAAGTCTAAATACTTTTTTCCTGATTTCGGACACCTACATTTTCATAACAAGCAAAAAGCTGTAGCAAGAATTTTAAAATAATTTAAAAAGAAATAATTTACTTTTGCGCTACAATTTCACTTATTTTAGGTCTAAAGGAAGCCTGGACTCCACTTTTGCTGCAATGGGGAGATGATCTATATGAGTTAATCCTTTTTAAGAAGGACAAAGGGGAAAAACAGGAATATATTTAACAGTTTTCTTACGCATGGACGTTGGCACTGAGTTCAATTACGTTACCAGATATCTTGTAAATACAACGTTCTTTACGGTATTCTGAAGATTTTTTGCATATATATATGTATGATAAGAAGCTACCTTACCAGAAATTGTTTCATATGTGAAGAAAAGTTAATGAGAATTGGCTCACAGTAGGAAAAAACTACAATCTTCTCTGCCCATGTTTTAAAACAGGATCACAAATGGTCTTTTAAATTAGTTGTAAAGCTACAGCAAAGCATGCTCTTCAGTTTCTCCAAGATCCAGAAAGCACCAACTTATGTTTTATAAAGGATGTAAATTTCATAAAAAAACAACACTAAATACTGACTTGTAATGATCAAATATGTTGTATGCCTAATTCTTAAAAAAGTGGTAAAACTGAAAAAGACATACAATACTTTTATCTGATCTGCTGGTGCTAACAATAGCATAAACATATGTCAATTAAAAAAAAAAAAGCAAAAAAGCAAAAAAGTAATTCTTAATTATGTCTCATGACATACAATTCCTACCAGGAAAGAATGTAATTGCTTTTGGAATATACTGAAATCTTTGCCTCATTACCCTGTGTGATTCTGAATTCATCTCTATCAATTTCATTTTTATTTCTGAATATTATATACTCAGAATATTTTTGACTCAAAGACTTCTAATCAGAAGACAATTTCAAAATCTTCCAAAGGACCTTAGCTTTAAAATTGATTTTTAACCATTAGAAAACATCTTTTTCCAGAATTTATAATCAAGATCAGCTGGTTAAATGAATTTGACTTCCATTTGTCTCTAAGACTTTGCTTCTTTTATTCCACTAACAGTTTTGTTCATAAAGTTAAGCACTGATCTATTTGAAAGTGAAAAAGGTTTGCCATGTGCTCAAAGACAACATCTACCTCATAGTTATACCTTGTGTTTCTTTTCATGGATTGACTCACCTTGCTCAAAAAAGTGAAATACACATTTTAAAAAAAAGGTGTCAACTTATTTTTCCTTTTGTTTTTCTTTTGTTCCAATCTCTTTAGCAACAGCAGCTAAAGGCCTGTTCAAAATAAAGGACTCTGCTTGTGCTCATCCAAGGCACAGCTACTTGCCTGCTGATGCCCTCTTCAGCCTTCCGCATCCTAGCCTGTTTACTGAGCACAGCTTCAACTGGGTCACTGAAACCACAATAACCTTCTATGCCACATATGCAAAATATTAAAAGATCAAAAGGGAGATAATCCACAGTTTTCAAGAACACATACAATCTTGATGAAATGAAGATTTACTGATGGAGAATCTGGTATCTGAATATTACCATATCATCTGAATAAATGATTACAGTAGTCAGCCAATATTTCTGCAAAAACCAGACCTTATTTCCAATCTCAATTGTCCAGCCACATGATTTTGTCTAAAAGCAGAATTTTTTTCCATATAGAAATGCTGGCAGGACCAGCTTTTTAAACTCACTTCATTTTTAAACTGAATTATGTTCTTTAATCTCTTACTGTAAAGCAGATTTTTCTTCCCTTGAATCAGTGTGGTTCTTTCTGAGAATCATTTCATATTTATCAATATCCATTCTGAAGGCCAGATAACAAAACTAGACAGTGTGCTGCAGCCTGGAAGTTCTGCAAGGCTAAAATAACTTCTTGCTACCATTCAATAGCCCTCCACTTAGACATAAGGATCACACTTTGTTCTCTTAGACTCAGGACCTACCTCATTAGAATTCTAACGTCCTATTAAGAGGACGTCCCTTTCCAAATATTTTTTCATGCTTACACACACAGACGTCTTCATATAGAGCATCTTACAAAGCACCTTCACAACAAAAAAATCTACGTAATAACAGTAGCTTGATTTCAAGATTAACACAACTGAAAACAGATTGTTATACTGCTCTGTTCTCTCAAATCACCATTCCCCAGTATGCTTCACAGTAACATAAATTTGCTTGAATTGAAATGTAAATAATGAAAGTCGCTATACAAAACAGATATTAAGAATTAGAGATAGAAATGGATCAATTTTTTTTTCTGCAAGATTTTATAAAGAAGAGTGAGGTATGGGAGCAAAATATAATTCATACAATTGTATGTAAGTTAAAGGTTTTTTTAGGCGAATACTAAATATTCATCTGATTTACGTAAAAAAAATACTGTCAAGGAAGACCTAGTTCATTAAATGAATCTTTTTTATTTATTGTAATTAATTCTGCAGAACTTTTTAGGGTTCGAGTTTGCAATTTTCATTTAGTCCTCTTGATTACTCTTGCCTGATTTGCTTTAATAAATTAAAAATTAATTTTGTGTACCCACAGTATCCTCTTTCTTGAATTATACATATAAACATATTAATTAATTCATATTTTAAGATTATACTTCAATGTATACTTAAAAGCTGGCACTACCACCAAATGAAGAGCTCTGCCATTTTTTCCCCTCCAGGTATACCCCTGCCTTAAAAGCATTCATTTGTCAAACCATGGCTAGAGGCAGCAAACTCAATATTCAAATGTAACTGCAGGAAACCTTGTTTCAGGTTTCCTTTTTAAAGTTATCTTTCATCTTACCAGTTTGCAGGCTTTATGGGAAGGAGCACACACTGTTATTTAAAACATGGAGATGGCTTCTTTACCTCCATATCCTTTCATTCTCCATCATATAATGCAGATATAACTTCTAATTGTATATTGATCTGTCCCTTCTCTTAATCTGTTTTCTTTTCCCATTTAGTATATGGTTCTGTTTTATTTAGCTAGTTATTTTATAGCCCTCTTTCAATGCATTGTTGGGGAATGCCACTAGGACATCATAAATCAGCAAGTAAAAAATGATAAAAAGAGGCCTGCCCTGTTTTAACACGTTGCAATGATAACAGATCATTATGACCTGGATATTAAAAATATTCATGCTCAATATAACTATTTTAAAGAAAACTAATCAAAAATGTAATGACAAATATGTCTTCCCAATTTCTCTTATTAGTAGGAACTCATACGTGCTTCTTGTAACAATTTTTACCTAAATTATTCATAAATAGTTGCCATAGATATCAAGGAAAAATGAACTGCAAGTTAAGTCACAATTGCAGGCAAGATATAATTTACAAGTTGAAAAGAACATACATACAACCATCTCCTATTTTTTTTTTTCTCTAGAATGACACTATGAAAGTGTTTGAGTGAAATTAAGGAAAAGGAAAAATTATGCCACAGTATAACTGCTGTATTTGCAAAAACCTGCAATTGAATTCTCAATCTTTTAACATATTTAAGCTAGAAAAACTGAACTTGACTTGTAGGAGTATCATGGCAAATGCAAAGAACAATTCCTGCCAGAGATGACAAAGGATGAGATGACCCCTAATTCTCCGTACAGATAAGAACATGCCTTACTAATCTTTTACTATGGGACTAATGTCAGCTTGCTTATTAAAATTCACCCTACTTCCCAAATTCCAAAACCATGCTAATTTCTTCCGAAATAGACAAGCTTAGCTTTTATGCAGATAGGAGACGACTGGACCAATAATATTTTATATATATATATATTCTCAGCTCATATAAGCCTCTTAACTCTTTGTAGAAGAGATTACTATCTAAATTGTTTTGGTAAATATAGATTTCAGAAACTTCAAAACTTTATGTTCCTAATACAACTAAAATAAAAGTGTCAAGAAGAGGCAATTTAATTAAAAAGAAGATAAATGTACAGATTTAAACAATTTTGTTATAAAACACTATTTACTAAGTTATTATTCTATGCAGTGAAAGTAATTCTTAAGATTTTTTTACTTTTTGGCCTATTTCTGTAATTTACACTGATATCTTCTTGTAAGTATTCACTTATATGAATGTTTTTGACACAATTAAAACCCAACTTTTTTTAAAAACTCATACATTGCATAGTAAGTACTATGTAAGATAAACATTTTGTTTATGAGAAATGGAAATTTATACATGTCAAGGTACTTTTATAAATTTATTTTGAAAATCTAGAAGATCCCATGTTGATTTCAGAAGTTGTAGGGAAAAAAAATTAAAGGTACAGTTTTGCAGACAAAGTTTTTTTACTTACAGTTAAGAATTTCAGACTTATTTGTCCCTGTTAAGGTACAGGGAATAAAATAAAAAAGAAATCAAAATCTATATAAATTTAGAAAGACATAAAAAACATATAGAAATCTTCAGCAAGATAGCATGTCTTTCAAATTTACAGGCAATTAAGTATCCAATGAAGATTCTTACTGAAGCCACATTGAAGCTAGTAAAAGAGATCAATTGTCAGTATCACAGCTCCTCAGTGATCAGGCAATTGCAGAAAATTAGACTTTAAACACAGTTTACAGTGTGGCTAGCCAATAGGCTAACCATAGAAGATTGTCTTTCATAGCTGAATGTCTTCTGTCTCTAGAACATCAAAACTCAAATTAGTGGCATTCATTAATTTTAAAAAAATGTGATCACATCAAGTTATTTCATGCATTATTATTCATCCTGATCTAGAAATTTATTTTTAAAAACTGACATGGTAGGGAGCTAAAAGGAAACAATATTTGTACTTTCATCAGCAAGAGCCCTTATTGCAGGAAATCATGATCTATTTTAACAGATTTTCATTAAAATATACAGTCTTTTTAAGCCATGTGTGCATAAGCGCTCCAGAACACTGGTTTGCAGCTTATTATGTTAAATGCAAGGCTCACAAAATTGCCTCCAACTAAATTCTGGAGTCCCATAGAGCAGTCTGCCCAGAACCATGCCCAGATGGCAGTTTCACTTGCTAACTTTGCCAAACATGAATAAAACTTCAGCTGAAGTTTTCAATGTCAGTTTTCCTTTTCTACTTATTTTTAGAAAACATTCAAGCATTTCTAAGAATTAATTGCCCAAAAATTTCACAAAAAACCAGTAGAATTTTCAAACAAAAGTTTTGTAGCATCTTGGAGCTTTGAAGAACAGACTTTATTTCAATGTGCAAATGTTGTTTCAATGTGTAAACACACAAGTATGTTTACACAACAATCTGTAAATAGGATTTCATAAATCTGAAAAATTTGAGATTTCTAACACATATGTATCATATCTGAACTTTCTAAGAAGCCACAAACAGCTAATTGGAGGAATATTTTGAAGTAGAAAAATATCTGTAAAACCTTTTCCACTGAGACAACAGTAGAAACTGTGAGATCCAGTTAACACACACATACAGTGTGTTGGATCAAGGAAATTTCTGAAAGTTTAATTCTTGTTATGACTGGACTCAAACAGGCCCTGGGCTGAATTGTCCACTGCATAGGCAATTCTCCTTCCTCTACATATCCTCCAGGGCACACTTCCTCACTAAACCGCTAATCAGCCAGATAACAAAGATCTTTAAGCACTATTGGATCCAACTTGACTAAGAAATGTTACTGATTCTCTGGGGGAAAAAAAGAACAGAAATGAAACAAACAAAACAACACACTCCTCTTAAAAAAAACAACAAACCCTAGTATACCACACAACTCCCAAGAATTTTCAGTAGGAAGTAAAATAACTGTAAAGCAATCATTCCAAGTAGTACAATTGTTGAAAATACAGACACTTCCACTATATGTAACTAGAAACCCCTGTTTCTGCCTATAATAGGCTTGAGGATTTAAATAGCTTAAGAAACTATTGGAGGCACAACCACTATGAAATGACAACTAAAACCTGAGACACTTGTCAGAACAGACAAAACCTGTCTGGAAGTAGCTATGGGACTGGCCACGTTCCATCGTTTCAAAGACAGAAAGACAGATGAAGTGAAGGAATGAACATCTACATTTTTCTTTTCCTCTCAGCATTGATGTTAATTTCCAAGCTCAGTGACTAGTTCAGAGTGCTCCTGAAGCACAGCATAACCCTGTACCCGTCAGAAATGAAGGAAGGGGGATACTTATTGTGAGACTAGGGTACAAGGTACAATCTCTGATGACTTGGAGATTTGGCCATTCTTACCTGCATCTAACTTGACACATCATCCAAAATCTGTGTATCAGGAGTAACCGACAGAAGATGAAGAATGAAGATGGTGGGGGAGAAACCAGTTTCTGTCAACCCAGAACTGAAAAGCTCTCCTTGCCAATCCAAACAGACAAACTGTATATTGCCTTTATGGCATAGTCTGCAAAAGTCATGCTGTAGCTCCTGTAGTCCTAATAAGAAAACTGTATGCTAAAATACCATCCCATCAGTTCACTGTCTTTTATTGATGAGTGTAGTCTACCCAATCACCTATTGAAAATCCCTACAGTTTTTTTAAATGTCCCAATAAAATCCAAGTCACTACCATTGCTGCCAGATACATCCTTCAGGACATACTTGAAAGAAATTCTTGAGTCTGTAGACACAACTAACACAAATAATAAAAAGTATCAGCCCTTCTTATCTGTCCTTAAGCAGAGAGTTACTGAGCCAAAATTCCTGTCTGGGATAACATTAATGTGTCACAGGCTAACAATCAAAAATTCCGTCAATGCTGATAAATAAAACAGCTATAGCCTGAAAAGTGGCACAGTATCTCCCTTACTGTTTCCCACTCTAAATTTTTTTTTGTCCATAGCTTAGCCCATTCTCTAGCCTTTGTTAGCTTATTTATTCATCTAATAATTATTATGTGGATTACAATTGTCAATAATACAAAATATTATTAAAATTAACATTCCACCCCTCTCTAACCCAATTGTTTAATTATGTTTTTTCCAAGAATCTCCTTTTATCAGTGAAAAAATCTCCTTAAATTTACCTAGTCTTTGGTAAGAACAGTCTGTTTTATTTTTTTTTTATCAACTTTCCCTGCATTTATTGTAACATTTATAAACTCCCATGTAGTACTAGTTACAGACTTAGAAAAAAATAAGTATGCCTAAACAAAGAGTCAATAAAATCTACGTTTTAAAAAAGCTGAAAGTTTTTCACATAAAAGCTACCTGTGTAGAAATTTCATTTAAAAAAAAAATTCTTCCTGGTATTTAATAAACTGAGAGCAAAAAGTTAGCATATTGTCACCCATCTCCAGTTGTGCTGTATACCTAACCAGTTTTGACAAATATCTGAAAGATGTTTTAAATATATAGAAAAAATTATAAAATCATGCAGGTGTTAATAACTCTTCAAGAATTCCATTAAAATGAATGCTGTTTACTTTGAGACACAGCTATCTGATCCTGCAAACATGAATGCCCATCTAGTTATTCTAGCAAAATTGTTCAGCCTAGTATAAGAACGGATTACTCTCTACTCTACAAATAAAAAGGTATTTAACATTGCCACTGTTTTTACATCCTGAATTTCAAGTCAGTTCAGTTTACATTAAAAATTATTTCAATTTTGTTGAATGACTATTGGATACCATTTTCTTTGTATTTCTTTTGCTTTATATTTGAAACATGCTTTATTGTTTTAAAGTTTACCAACAATAGCCTCTATTTAATACTCTCTTCCCACAAAAAAAAATGGATTCATATCTGGAACATAACACAGTGGCAGACTGCTGAAGGATTACAAAAGTTTTGTGTTAAAAAAAACTCTGCCAAAGCAGAGATATCTTAATAAGGATAATTTTTTTAATACAATGAAAAAATAAGATTTAAAAGATGCTTATGTATACAATTGCAGTCACATTTATTATGCTCCACATAATATTAAAGAAAGAGGTATCAATATAGTTCTACATTAAAGGAGCTGCAAAAAACAAGAAGAAATTATGTGAGACATTGAGTCTTACCTGACCAGTGTCCAGTGGTGGTACCTGATCTGTCAGTACATGTCTCGCTTACAGGCCTAAATACAGTCTCCCAGCCACCAGTAGCATAGCGCCAATTCTGAGACTCCAAAATGAGTGTTCGCTGAGTGCCATAAGCTATCATGAAGCAGTAGACTACATGATGAAGTTGACAACCATAGCCACAGCCTTTGTTGATATTACACACAAGTTTCTTAGCTTTGCTGCAATCCTTCGGGTTCTGTAAGTATGGATGAAAAAGTGAAGCTGAAGAGAAGATATACACAAAGGCATACTTTTTTGTGAAAAACTGATAAATGTCATAAATCACAAAAGCCATCCTGCTATAATATATCTCACATTAAAATGGATGAGTAAGCTTCAGCTCCATGAAAATTTTATGTGAATTCTTCACTGTGAACATGAGTAGTTATTGAACATACTTCACTATCCTAATGTAAAATAGAATACTGTCAAGATTTTAAATTACTTTCTCATTTGTAAATCTGTCAGAATAAGCTAACATTTGGACTTCACATTTCATCAACATGATTCTCAGTGTTGGAATGTTTTTTCCTTTGGTATTTTTCCAAGTTTGTTAGTTCTCTTTCACTAAGTATGCATGTCATCCAACAAAATTTCCACCTGTCTACACTATAGAGAATAAAACAAATGTTTATTAATGGACTGCTTCCCAGACTAACTGACCACTATACAGAATATAAAACACATACCTGACCAGACTGATAAAAGACAGTACTTTAATCTGCAGGCACTCTCAATAAAATAACACACATGTCCACAATCCAAGAAACAGTAACAAAGGAGGTAAATGTCTACATGATGTGAATGCTATGTTTAAAATTACAAACTAATAAATATTTTTAGCTATGTGAACAACACAACAACATAATCCACGAAGTTCTTCTTTCTGTGAAATATAGTACTTTGCTGTAAACACTCATACTTGCACATATCCAGACATACTTCTGCATTCCAAAAAGCTTTTTATAAAACCTCTAGGATGAAAAGTTAGTTTTCAGTTAAGCTGCAAGAAGACTGATACCTGAGCATCAATATAAATTTTGTTCCCCTCGCATCTAAACAACTTTAAATAAAATTTCTGTAAATTTGCAACAAATCCGGTCTTTCCAAAAAATAACCATCACCATCTGGAGAACTGAGATCTCTCCATCAAGTGATCTTAAAGATAATCTGAATATTCTGAGTCTCACAATACTTAATAAAATTTTTAATTTCTTCATTCAGTTGTGTGAAGGAGGGGAGAATAGTTCAGATCTAGAAAAACAAACAAACCAACCAAATCCCACAATGTCTGTTACATCAGCATTTGATTTTTTTTTCCATTTTAATGAAATCTGATTCAAAGCCTAACTAGCTATGAAAAACAATAAGTTGAATAAAATTTCCATTCCTAATTCTTGTTTCTCAGACCAGTACTCTACAGGCTGGTCAGTCTCACCTCCGTGCCTGGCAAGATCATGGAGCAGACCCTCCTGGAGACTATGCTCAGGCACATGGAAGATAAGGAGGTGATTGGTGACAGCCAACAAGGCTTCACTAAGGGCAAATCGTGCCTGACAAACTTGGTGGCCTTCTATGAGGGGGTTACAGCGTTGGTGGTCAAGGGAAAAGCAACTGACATCATCTACCTGGACTTGTGCAAGGCATTTGATACTGTCCTGCACGACATCCTTGTCTCTAAACTGGAGAGACGTGGATTCGATGGATGGACCACTCGGCAGATAAGGAATTGGCTGGATGGTTGCACTCAAAGAGTTGTGGTCAACGGCTCAATGTCCAAGTGGAGAATGGTGATGAGTGGTGTTCCTCAGGGGTCGGTACTGGGACCGGCACTGTTCAACATCTTTGTCAGTGACATGGACAATGGGATCGAGTGTACCCTCAGCAAGTTTGCCGACGACACCAAGCTGCGTGGTGTGGTCGGCACACTGGAGGGAAGGGATGCCATCCACAGGGACCTTGACAGGCTGGACAGGTGGGCCCGTGAGAACTGCGTGAAGTTCAACAAGGCCAAGTGCAAGGTCCTGCACGTGGGTTGGTGCAATCCCAAGCACGACTATAGGCTGGGCAAGGAATGGATTGAAAGCAGCCCCGAGGAGAAGGACTTGGGGGTATTGATTGATGAGAAGCTCAACATGACCCACCAGTGTGCGCTTGCAGCCCAGAAAGCCAACCGTGTCCTGGGCTGCATCAAAAGAGGTGTGACCAGCAGGTCGAGGGAGGTGATCCTGCCCCTCTGCTCCGCTCTTGTGAGACCCCACCTGGAGTACTGCATCCAGCTCTGGGGGCCCCAGTACAGGAGAGACATGGAGCTGTTGGAACGAGTCCAGAGGAGGGCCACAAAGCTGGTCAGAGGGATGGAGCACCTCTCCTATGAGGAGGACAGGCTGAGAGAGTTGAGATTGTTCAGCCTGGAGAAGAGAAGGCTCCAGGGAGATCTAATTGCGGCTTACCAGTACCTGAAGGGGACCTACAGGGAAGATGGTGAGGGACTGTTTATCAGGGAGTGTAGTGACAGGACAAGGGGTAATGGGTTCAAGCTGAAGGAGGGTCGATTTAGATTAGGTATTAGGAAGAAATTCTTTACCGTGAGAGTGGTGAGGCACTGGAACAGGTTGCCCAGAGAGGTTGTGGAGGCCCCATCCCTGGAAGTGTTTAAGACCAGGTTGGATGGGGCTTTGGGCAATGTGGTCTAGTGGAGGGTGTCCCTGCCTGTAGCAGGGGGGTCAGAACTAGATGATCTTTAAGGTCCCTTCCAACCCAAACCATTCTATGATTCTATGATTCTACTCTTGCTATCACAAATCTAATGGATAACTTGAAAATAAATCTAACCGGTATCTTAGGTTCCAGTCTCAACTTCCCACAGTCTTTTAGGAGAGAGAGATGGGGTTTTCTAGTATTGTGTGCAAGTCCACAATGAAAAAATTCCATGAAAAATTACCTCCTCCCTAAATCTACAGACATATTTACACCACGCAATGAAGTGGACGTAGAATAATTTTTAACTGTTATTGTGTAGAAAAGACTTAAGCTCAAAACCCAAAGACAATAGCCTATATTATGTTGCTATTCTTTTAACTGAAATACTAGGCTACTAAAAAAATATAAGAAGCTTCTTTCTGTCATTTAGAGAGTTGTCAGAGGCAGATATAAATGTTCAGTTGTAGAAGTTGAAAATTTGTATTTTTTCTTTATCTGTTTTATTTCTATTTTTGAAAGAAGTGTCTAGATGTTTTAACTGCTACTTAATAATAATAATTCATACTTTATACAGAGCATCTCAGAGTAGTTTTAATACCATTGTATAACATACTGTAACTTGATTGTAAAAAGAACTATTATGTCCAAAAGTAAACCATGAGCTAAATGTACTTATCAAAAAGTAGGACACACAAGTCTGTCACAAGATATCAATTGGATTAGGCAGAATTTTATTTAATTTGTTTTTAAAATTTATTAATGATCATAGGATCATAGATGTAGTTTTTTCTGGATTTTATCATAGAACGGTTTGGGTTGGAATGGGCTTTAAAGATCATCTAGTTCCAACCTCCCTGCCATGGGCAGGGATACCCTCCACTAGAC
This sequence comes from Balearica regulorum gibbericeps, assembly GCF_011004875.1. Lineage (NCBI taxonomy): Eukaryota > Metazoa > Chordata > Aves > Gruiformes > Gruidae > Balearica > Balearica regulorum. The sequence goes on along the minus strand of NC_046188.1, from coordinate 44,756,614 downwards.
CAGGTTTCCCAAAGCCCCGTCCTGGCCTTGAACACTTCCAGGGATGGGACATCCACAACCTCTCTGGGCAACCTGATTTTGCAATATACTTTTGCTGAGACATATAAAAAATCTTGATTTTAAAGAAAGCATGCAAAAAGGAACAATAGATACATTACCAATATCAACAGGGCTATAAATCATGTTATTAAGACTGTCTTTCCATTTTTTCCACACATCTTACTGAACACAACTTTTGTGTAACTACTTTGAAAGGGATAATCTCTGAGAATTTTTAGAAAATACCAATAGGTAATGTTTTCTACACTTTGTATTACCATCAAATGCCTGTATCCTTTTGAAAATGAAAGCATTCAACTGATGACATATTTGAAGTTGTGTAAACTTTGATAAGGTGTGCCCTTCTAACTTTCTTGCATGCAAATGCAAGTTTCATATTATAGCTTATTAACAATATTATGGAAATCAACTAGGAATCACATAAAGAAACATAACTTGATACTGTGACTGCTTACCCATATTAATATAATGCACTTACTTGGGTTTTAACATCACTTGGAGACTTAACCAGAAAGTATATATATTAATACTAGTTTGTCACTTAAACAGAAAGCTAGTTAAGCTAATTTCTTTATGATTGCAGTTTATAAGTAGAAATATTTAGATGTATTACAGTTTCAACTGGGATTTCCTGAAAAAGGTAGAATTAATGACCATCAAGAAGGAATAAAAATTAATTACAATCACAGTGCATACATTAGAATAGCTTGTGTGTTCACAAAACTGCCAACCAAAGCAAACTATAAAGTTACTGAGTTGATAAAGGATAACAACGGACAATTTCAAATCCAGTAAAGACTGACAGATTTCTCCTCCTGGCATAAAGTCACAGAAAAGGATTATATATCTCTGATTTGAATGAGCCGTGCACTCTGTTCTCATCCCTAACTATGCTGCTCATCACAGACTCTTATATCTAATTGAATTGTCTACATAATGAAGTGAGGGATGGAAGGGACCTCCAGGATTGTCAAGCCCTGTAATGTAACAGCCATACAACTGCATTAAAAAACAAACAAACAAAAACCCATTAAAAAAACCCAAACACAAACCCCACAATTGACCAACCACACACACAAAACATACTTCAATATGTAGAAGATTAGACTATCAAGCCATGCCAGAATTTACACCTTTTATTTTGCTCAGCATTACTTATATGAACAGTGCAACTGAAAATACTAACAATTTTTCAGAACTGTAAAATGGTTAAAATTATGTATTTCTGTGGAAAAGAATGTTACATGTCACCTAAAATAAAAGTGGATTTTTATAAATGGCAAAATGGATTTGGTGGTCTTTCATCACCAATGACACTGCTTCTCTCACAAAATTCAGGGTTTCCACTAAATCGATACGGTTAAACTCTTATCCAAATAAAGGCAATATGCCGTTGCTTCCTACTTGTAAGCACTGGCAGATGGCAGCTCCTTCTTCCCTTAAGAAGTTTTAGTCCTTCAGGTTGCAAATCACCTATCCTGCCTAGGCTACAAGGAAAGTAGTAATCCAAGTTTTCTCTGCCAGAAATGTATCATCTCCCTAACTCTTCTGTAATACTTGACAACCTTTGTAATGAGGTATGCAGGCCATATGAGTGTAGCAGAGTTACAGAAGTCTGGCTGACATCTCCTTTACTAATGGAGCTGGGAAATCACCTATTACACTGCAGACCTATAAAACTCCATTAGTAATGAGAGAAATAGTAGTCTTCAGTCTTGGATTTAATTAACATTCATTGGTTTGTCTGTTTGAAGGAATATCCTTGAATGGCTTCTTTTGAATAACTGACTTGGGTAGCTACTTGATCTTCGTAAGACTTATTTAAAATTGTTTTCCTGCATCCATTTAAAAACTATTTTAACTGAGACATACCAAACAGGAACCATTAGCCTTTAAATAAAATTATTTAAGAGTTATTTTTAGTACCCCTGGTTCACCAAAGGAATGCTGCCACTATAAATCTTTACAAGAAGACTAACAGGACTGAAGCACATTCTGTGTTATTATGATTGACTGCCCCAAATATGTAAGCCTTGTTAAATTCAATCTTAAACTTAATTCTGCAAAAGCAGCACAGTACAACTCTTGTATTGAAGTATGTCTTCTTTAGACTGTCATTCCCTACTCGAGTTCTCCAGGGTACTCGAGATTTTGTAGACCTCTGTGTACCACATCCCTTTCTCAGTTATCTTAGTAGACTGAAATCTTCATCTATTTAGTCTTCACTCTCAGAGATACCAAGTTCATGTATTTGATCATCCACGTTATTTACCTCTTCAGGTTTTCTTGTATTATTATATCCTTTCTGATACTAAGGGACTAGAACTGCACAGTCTATCCTTGATGCAGATGCATTGTTTAAATACTGTTGAGCACTGAAATGACATTTTCACAGAATTATCTGGGGTAAATCCAAGATGTTGTTACTCAGTGGTATTAGTCAACTGTGTATGTGTGCTAAAGACTGTCTTCCCTCACTCAAAATTCAGCACAGATGACTGTTATCTACAATTTTAATATTCAGTCAAAGATAACATGACTGGAGTATGAGCTAATAGTGTAAAATTCCTCAGCTCAAGTCTCAAGCTGTTTACTACAAAATTTGCAGAATACTGATGATATTAAAAAGCCAGATATTTTAAATAAATTGTTTGAAATGCAGCTGGTTTTGGTGTTAATTTTCTATCTTTAATTAAAACAAACAAAAAAAACCCCCCACAAAACCAAAAAGACGACACTGAAATTCTAGAAGCAGTAAAATAAATCAGTATAGTCTTGTAAAAAATCTGAAAACCTGGAAAAAGTTTTGAAGGAAAATTATAGCTATAGTGGGAAATACCCATTACTTACTGAGTATTTATTTTTCCCCTAAACAAACAGCATTATTTTAAATGAAACCATCAGCAAGAATGGTAAGAACAGATCATATCTCTGTTCACATAAGTCTACATATTAAATGAAAGAATCAATAGGTATAATGCTCTCTAGCACATTATTTGTACCATGAGTTCATTTTTGTTCCTTATTCCTACTGAGTGAGTACTCTTGAGTAAAATGAAAACACACTCCACTAACTCCATAAGCTGCTGAAAGATAATGAAACACCACAGTATTTTCTTAATGTAATGTGTGGCTCCAAACTTACAGTTTGTGGTATATTTACATTCAGATTACTAGCATAAAACAATAGTAACAAAAATAAAATAAAATCAGAATTGTTAGAAACATGATAATTGGAAACATATAAACATAGGCAAAATCTACAGTAGTAAATCAAATGTACCTGAGACTTATTCTAGCTGCACAGAAAAGACTGCATCCATGCTACTAAACTTTCTAAAACTCTTAAAACAGGGTAGCCACAAACAGATTTATGAAAGCGTCTTGTGCTAAGTCTCAAATACAGCCAAAGAATTGTTTGGGAGAAAACTACTTGATGTGAGTCAAAAGCATGCCAGGAACTGTTCTAACAATTGAACAGTATAGAATATTATGTTCCAGTGACTGGGAACATTTCCTTGTCATTGGCTAGAGTAAAAATAGTCTTAGGACTATTTTCAGGTCTCCATCTTCCACTTCTCTCGGTGCTCAAAGAACCTTCTCTAGGGCTCTTGGTTAGCCTATTCGCAGAGTCAGCAGGATCAGATGGGAAAGATGTCAGAAGTGCTGTTTCAATGCCTCACCATCTTCCACTGTTTTTAAGTGTGCAGTCAGCCAGCAAAACACATGACAAACTGGCAAAAGTAAACTCTGCTGCTTAACATACATTTTACTATAAGAGAAATGACGGTGGTGTTTGTAAAGTTAAAAAAGTTTATATAAATGTACTCTCATCTACTGAATTGAGACAGATTAGAGCGGAGCAGGCAAGCAGTCTGCTACAAATTACAAAGTAGCCTCATAAATACAGTATGATGCTTATTAACAAAGGTGTTCTTTTTAATATTTTCAGTAAATATTTTATTCCTTAATACTACACAGTCTGCTAGAGGAGACAGTCCCACCCAAATTCTCTGGAAAATTCTATTTTTTAAGACAATCATGTCAAGGAAAGGTGTTTCTCATCCTAGTTACCACAAATGTAATTCACATCATCTTCTATTCCCCTTTCTTTTTGATGCCACTTACATACTTTTCATACCAGCTCCCCTTAATACTTGTGGGGGCACGGAGAGCAGACAGACAACAACCCACACAAAAAAACCCCCAGAAGTTTCTTCCAGCTGCTGGAAGAAAATTTTCTTCCTTCTCTAGTCAGAAGTATTATGCATTTGATTTGAGAGACAGGAAGCCTTATCTGCTTCTATTGTTAATTCCTCTAGCTTGTATCTATCCTCCTACAATACACAAACTTCAGCTTGAGTAAAACACCCCAGCACACAGATGGATGAACCACACTCTGCTCCTCAATCCACTATACAGAAATTCTAGAGAAAACCTCATATAGGTATCAGCAGTGATCATACTTTATGAAGTGGTTATTATCCTAATATCACACTTTCAGATACTGAATTTACTAAGTAACTTAATGAAGATGACCCAAGACATGTCTCAAGACATATTCAAAAGTTAAATAATTTTTACATTTTCCTATGTGATAGAAACTATTCAGTCCCCTTCTGCACTTTCATAAAGAGTCAGAAAAATTGGCTTGTTGTCTGCTATTTTTCTCTTTAATTCTTTTCTTTCACTTTTAAATCTATTTTGCCAAAAAATATTAACTTTTTAAATGCTCAGATTCATTCATATGCCTAAGCTTTCTTTTCTAGTGTTACAAGGAAGGAACCAAATCACTCTTCCAGTGCTGTGCAATTAATTCAGCAACTTGGCGAAAATGAGAAAAGAACTGCCAAATTCCAATGAGCTTACATTATCAAACAGTAAAGATGCTTCAATATGCAGTGAAAGAATCTGTTCACAAAAAAACATGACTAAGAGCCAGAGATGTGCAACTACAAAAATAAAAATAAAAATAAATCCACTGATCACTCACTGGACAAAATGTCAATTACAAATATAATCACATTTAAATTTCAATCCACCAAAGATTTGCAATAGGTAATTCAGAACTGTTAAAATATATGGTAGTAAAATAGAAAGAAAAAGAAAGAAATGCATTTTAAATTACAAAATTTAATGCTGAGAATCCATCAAAAGAGTAACTAAATCTCTCAATAAGTAGGTTCTGGGTTGAATGGGAGGGTGGAGGATTGGGCATAATCCTCCAGCTAGTGAACAGAGCTCCTGGGGCTTTATAAGAAATTTTCAGTTCAAGCTAAACTTCCAAACCTGAAGTAGGCTAGTTATAGAAACCTTACCTGACAAAATGTGTTTTAAAGACAGATTCATTTTTTATTAACTATTTAAATGACATCATTTTCCAAGACAATTCACGTAATTCTAGAAGTACCAAAACTAATCAAACAAGTTTCCTATGCATTTTTAACTAATGGATCCTTCCTGTGTGGATTCTTTGGTGCCTAAAGAAGGGTAAGGGCAAACTTCAGTCTTCTCTAGTTCATGCACTAAGAGCTTCTTGCTTCTATCTTTCCCACTAAGAGTTTGTTGCCTCTACCTTCCCCACTTATTTCCACAGAAAAATCTGCACTAAGAAAATGTTAAACTGATGATGCTGTAGAAAATAATTTAACAAGGTTAACAATAACCATCTGCTAGATGCTGCATTTTTAGGTCTTGCTAGTCTGTCAATAAACCTGGATCTGAGACAGAATCTATTAATTGTTCTGGTCAACGACTTCCCCTTAGGCATAGATAAACACACGACCGTCATTATCTCCTTTCAATCCTATTGACTGTTAGTGGCACTGATTCATTTATAATTAAATGAGCTCATGTAAGTCAAATGATTGAAGTTTAACCAAAGTAATAATAGACATAGTTGTCAAGTTTAAGAAAACTAGAAGATATAGCCAAAGTGTGTCAATATTATGAATTCATAATAAATCATTCATAAATCTCAACTATGGATTAGGATTATGCATTAAGGTGTCTTAGGAGCTATACTACCAAAGTAAGCAAGCAACACTTGTGGCCAGGAACACACCTCAGTTAAACTTAAGGATATGGCCTTTTCCAACTGTTTGCCTTGCCAGTATCTAATCCTGCCTTTGTCATTCCAAGATGAGACTATTCAAGTGTGCTATTCCTAGGTCCACTTCTTAAATCTATTCAGAAACGAGAACTGGCATTCATGACATTTTTCTCCTTGAGTAAGTGAATTATCAGGATTCTATGTATTTGGAGTAAATGCCAGAAAGCTTTCAAATAAACCTAAGGATGCTGAGAGTACCACAGGAAAACTGAAGTGCTACAAGGTCTGCCCATTAAAGAAATCATCTCTTCTCCCAGAACAGTGCCCATACAGACACACAGCTGAAGTCCTTCAGCTAGTATTGACTTTCCCCTCAAAAAAAGTAAATGCTGATGTAGAATTTTCTATGAGATTTTTTCCAACCTGGAATTTACTTTTGCCCTTGCTTCAAATTAGTTTGAATTTAACAACACCAACAGCACACTACAACTGTCACAACACACTACAATTTGTTTCTCATGAGCAAAGTGGAATAACTAGGAAAAGATATATTATATTTGAATTATTGAAGGATACAAGTTTACACTTTTCAAGACTTAACACTTGTGAGGGTACATCACTTTGCACATATGCAGAGTGCCCAGAGCCTATTTTGGTGGTGGTGTCATGTTGACGTAAGTACTTTTATTAAAGATATATATCATTCATTTTAATGGGAGAGAAAGAGAGAAGGTTTAATATACCTTAAGACAGAAAAATTTAAGTGAAACATTAAATAACAAAAAATACTGGCAAATCCAGAAACCTCAGAATAAAGTCTTGTAAGCAACTTCTTTTGCACACATACACAACCCCAACTAAATAGCATGAATATGGCAAACTATGACTATTATAATTGATGAAGTTGTTGAGTACCTAGTAACCTTTCTCACCTGCTTATATTTTTAATCTTCAAAGTTAAACAAAACATTTTGATTTTTTTAAAAATTGGACTCAAAAATATTCTGCTATTAGGAGACGGTGAGCTGAATCACAGGCTTCCTAAAATAAATAGAACAAAAATAAGCACAAAAGCAAAGCTGAAGAAACCAAACTGCTGCCTTCAAAATCATTTATTCACTCTACTGTTTCTAGAATACACCATACTACATGAGCCCTTGTCTGACTTCTGCTCATTCTCTTCAACCATTTGACAATGAACATCTCTGAAAATAAGGTCTTTAGCTTAAATGTAAGCTCCTAGCTTTTTAAGTGTTGCTCTAACTACAGGGAACTAGCTAAATGTAGCCTCATTAAATCAAATTTATGGTAATGCCATCCAAATGAAGTAGCAGTCATCACTATTCACAATCATTCAGCTAAATGATTTCCCAGGGAGATGTCCCAAAATAATGCAGCTGTCACTAACTTATGCAGAAAACTATACAGTACTTTTATTCTTAAAAAAAAAAAAAAAAAATTATAAATATGTTCCAGATAGTTCTTTTTGGCATGGATTTGGGGGGCAAAGGTTATTGAATTTTTATTTTATTTTATTCTTTAATACAGTTATATTATGAATAGAGATGTATATGTGTAAATTCAGACTATGAATGGCTTTACATTGCATACTCACAGTCAGTTCTGTACTCTTCAAAATCCTGAAACCCACACTAGAAAATAAGTCAATGTGACTTTCAAATGTGTAGTCACAGACATATTCCAGTTTTGGGTTATTACTTGCAGCCATAAAGACAGGAGATTTTTTAATCTGTAGAAGGACTCCAAAAGTTTATGTCTGGCTTACTGGCATGTAGGCAAGAGATTGCATACTTTTTTTTTTTTTTTCCTTTTTTCTTCCTTTTTTTTTCCCCAGACAGAATGAGAATAAAAGGAAAAGAGAGATGGTAGTAATTATATATGTGAAGGACCCATCCCAAGGACTGTAACTACTCATGAGAAGGAATATTTTCATGAGAAGGAATATTTTCATGAGAAGGAATCTATCTTTGAAGAGTAAGCTATGTTTTCACCCCAACTTTGGACAATGTTGCACACATTGAGAATTACCATGCCTTGTGGTTTGAATCTTTCATATGAATGATGGTAATAGTATACACCTGGAGGTAAATGATCATCCATAAACCATACTATGTAGCTACTAAACCATACTATCCACAGTTTCTTGCTAGAGTGTAATTTTTCTGATTTTTTTTTTTTGGGGGGGGGGTCTTTTAGCAAACAACCTTCAAAGAAACAAAAGTAGTCATGGAGTAAAGGACTCCATGCTGTCAAAGTGCTGTCAAAGATCAGAATTAGATTATAAAAAGGAGTGAGAAATGGCAAATACACAGAGAAATGGCATCTTGTTATCTTAGCAGGACTAGTACTTTCATGGCACGAAACATGGAAGAACCAGTAAAAGGCAAAGACATTAATTGTCTAAGATATTTTAAATTGGTCAAGTCTAAAGAATATTGTCATGAATTCCAGAAGAAACTAAGCCAAGTAAGCATGACTCATGACAAGTGAAATTCTGTATTGATAACTAAATTTAAATTAAGAATAGTGGAAGAAAAAATATTCAAGTTTCGGAATTCAGCTGAATTAAAAATCTTGGGCATAATTTTCAATAGCTCCATAGCGACATGAACTCAAAGGAGACCTATTATTAGCTAAGTAATACCTTAGACTGCATAAAAAACAAGATAAGAAAAACCCGTATTTTGGTGCTATTCTATAAATCAATTGTCTATTGTCATTTGTCATCTAGTGGATGTTCACTTCTAATATCCTGGTTAAGATTTGGTGTAAGAGAAGACATCAGGAAGAAAAAATAAAAGGTATTATAAATTCCCTGACATGAAAATGATTGAAAATTGTAGGTATGTTTAGCCTGAAAAGAGATTAATAAAAAGAAACACAGTAAGCATATGAAAGAAATAATAGTTTAGTGTGAGAATGCTCATCACATATTTCTATTTCACATTTTAGTACAACAAAAACTGAGCACCCAACACAGCTAAAGTTTCAACTAACCTAAAAGACATATAGAATAAACAGTGTAATAATATTTGTTCATAAAATACCCAAATAATTTTTAACGTGTTGTTGCATATTTGATAAACCCAAGAATTTAGTGCTGTTTTTTATGACCTGCACAGTTATAATGCCAAAAACATCCACATTTATCAAAGCTAGAATAACATTTTTTGGAAAATACATATCATCATTCTTCAACTTGAACCTGAAAGACAATTACTAAGGAAACACGTGCCCCTTCTGTATAATTTCTAGATCCTACTGTGTGAAACAGTCACATGGAATTTAATGTGCAGCAGTAATATATTTATATGTTTCTAATTTCTATAATCTACCAGTGATGACTTATTAAAAAAGAAAAAACAATGTAATTTCCTCTGTAATATAGAAAATACTAGAACTTAAGAAAAAAAAAGAAAAAGGAGGGAAATACTCATTTTCTTATGTGCTTCTCAGTGTTACAGGATGAATCCATAATGATTAAGTTTATATTTTAAAAGCATAATTATGAAAAAATGCTCAGTTCTTCCATGACAGAAATATTATTACTGATTCCTTTTTTAACAATTTTACACATAAAACAGAAACAAAAATGGCCTGTATGATGGAAAATGAGCCAAGTATGTTAGACCTAATTCTCAACTTAATGCCACAACATTCTGTAAATCACCTGCTCATGCTCGTCATCAAGTTTCCTTCTCAAGATAATGAGGATAAAGATAGTTCCTGGTTTCATTCTTAATATTGTTTCAACATATTTTTTTTTTAAATGAGAATAAATTACCTCTATAGAGAGAAAGCCCTTTATCATAAACTACATGCATCTAAAAAAATTTTAGGAGGAATTAATTTGGCTCCCAGCTCTTCGTTCAGTAAGTAAATTTATTTCAAATTCACTAGAAAACAACATAAGCATTTATTTAATCCTTCAATTTTCAGTTTCTGTTCTCCTGAATTCCTTTTACTTTTGTTATGCATTGGTCATACTTGGACATCCTAGTCTTAAACTAAGGCCCTGAACACTGTAAAACATACTATAGGAAGCCAATTACTCTCCAGAAATATATACATGCTTAGACAAGACAACAAATGGATATGGTGAAAGAGGAGAAAAAGGTAGAGAAAGATCGTATTTATCAGTGTGAAAAATAGTTACAGGACACCATTGCCAAATAGTGACATCAAAAAATGAAAGAATGAGGAACAGTTCTCAAGGAGTTAAAGGAAGACAATAAAGTGATGTCTCCTGCACAATATACAGGGAGTTTTTTGCCACGAAAGGATGTCTTTTTAATTTAACAAGCAACAAATGCATAGCTTGGTCATAGAAGAAAACATACCCATAGCTGAACTGTGAAATGTGAAATAATGAAAAATCTGAGAAATAAATGCAGCTTTTTACACAGAGAAAAGATCTGACGTTAGGGGTGACCATACAAAACAGAGCAGTGAGGTGCACACATGCAAGGAAAAACAAACTAAGTACAAATAAAACAGACTACATCAAACACCTTTTTGCTCACTGTATAAATAGCTGCATTAATTCATACATGAATAAAAGTCCCAAAACCTACAGATCAAGTTCTGTTTAAAGTTTATAGACACACACAAGCATATACATTAAAAAGGCTTTATGCATTTACAAATACAAGCATCTATGAGAAGTCTCAACACAATTGTTGAAACAGCCTAGAACTGGACAAGATACAAGTGCTTCAATTTTGCATACTCATATTTTTAAAAATGGGCTGCTTGTTCAGAAATTCCATACAAGGACTTTCATATTTTTGTTTTTAACAGTGTAAACATACGTTTGCATTCTGATACTTTAAAGAATCAAAAATAGAAACCACATACTTTTAAAATAAAACAAAGAATCCAAACAGGCAAGTACAGCACAGTGAAAACCACAGATCCAAAAACAAAACAAACAACAAAACCCTCCAAAACAAAGATTTGCCTGAAATATCATCATTCCAAATACATATAAAATAATGTTAGAAACAAATGTTCTAATTTCTTTTGTATGTAATCTATTCATATATAAACATTCACTTAAAACTGTCATGTAATTATTCTATTTCAAGGGTACAGCTACGTGATATATTTTTACATATATATATAAATAAATAAATGTTTATCTTGATTCAAAAACTTTACCCTCCTACCTGTAGATAAGTTATTCTCCTCTGTACCAAATCTGTTAGATCTTTGGCCTCTTTTTCTCGCCAGTCTCCTGCTCCATCTGTTTGACTGAGGTAGTACAAGTCGGTCATTATTGACCTGTAAGCAACAATGGAAAACAATCTTAAAAAAAATAAGAAACAATCTTAACATTACTAAATTGGAGGATTAGATGAAAACAAAGACAAATTAAATAGATATTTCAATTATAGCCTCAAAACCATTTTCTTGATGCCACCTCCTACCCCACAATTCAAACAGTAGCCAAGAAAGACTGTGTCCTTCATTTAACATATGATCTATGCCCATGAGTAATTATAGTTTTAAACAGGAGATGGGTTAGAAAAGCTGCCATAAAGCATTTGTTTCTGGAATGTGCTAAAGGAAATGAAAAAAAGTTCCATGCTAGATACATTATCCAGTGGCCCCAGATGGAAGTGCAATAGTGATTTCTACAGTAGCCTTTACTATGCATTGTTACTTTGCCTCCTACAATCATCTCACTATGCTTGTATAGAATATAATATTACAAATGTCTTCAGCACAGGTACAACAGTAATCCATCTATTTTTATTAGCAAAAGCTAACTACAGAATATTACTACAAGGTTTACCAAACAGTATTTTCTGTGGCATGTAGCTCCTCTGACTGGAAGAAGGAAGGCTTCTGCCTGCTTAGAATGGCTGCACGCTACTAATACTCAAATGGGAAAAAAATAAATAAGAAATTCAAAACAGACTCATGGCCAAATTACAAGTCTAGACTAAAAAATATGAATTTTGAGGCACTATCAAATATTAAACTGAGGTTATCTAATACACTAGAGACCATCCTCTTGGGGTTATCACATTTCAGTGGGCAAATAAGAGGATAAAGAACTCTGCATCATGAGAAGAAAAATGGTATATGATATTTATTTTCTGAGATTAGCCAGGCATTTTGTGAAAAAAAGCCCAAACCGTAATACCCAGGAAAAGATATTTTTATATTTGTGGGTTTTGGGAGGAAATAGAAAACTAGAGGCAAACTACTCAAAATATTTGCAAAAGCATTAATGGCTATTATTCTACAAGTAGCAGGTAGCCCAATTCAGAACCAATAATTTCCAAGTTGGCTTTATAGATTAAGAATATTTAAAGTTGCTAAACATTTCTCCATAACAATGCTGACATTTTAAATTTGAACCACTTTCTTAATTCTTTCATCTGAACTTCAGATATTGCAATTTATTGCCTGAAAATCTTGACAAGCCACAATTTTGATCACTAGGAAGAGATGCAACAGAACAAAGGCAGAGAAATTTGGAAGGTGACAAAAAAGAGCGTGAGGGGAAGACAAGCATATTTCCTAAGAATCTTGGAAGTAGTCATGGAGCAGATGACATATCTCTGTTAGGTAACTATTTTCAATGACACAATAAAGCAGTGAATATTGAGATAAATCAAATTGGGACAGAGCTATCTTTATCAGCAGAGTTATCAGACAACCTTCTTGCTAATAACTGGATTTATGGATCCGTATCTTTCCATTCTTGTACATTCATTCTGGTTTTCATACTCATACTTCTACGCAGGATAACAGTGACACTGACTTACTATATCATCTACCATTGCTGTATTAAACATTATACCCAAATTGTTCAGCAGCAGTAATGTTCACCTTCTGTCAATCAATTGGAAGTACCATATTTACATTCTAATCTCAAACTATATAAGCTGGACTTTCTTTTACAAGGTAACTGAGCTTGAAACACCCTACTCTAGCTTTGTATGAAAGATGAAACAATTTAAAGTATCATCAGGTAACTAGTTTCAAATCACTAACTTTTAAAGATGCATAATATTCAAAATAACATGCAAACACAGTTTAGGGACAATTAGAACAGAATTAATGATGCAGTAGATCTAATATAATGAATTATATACAAATAACTGAACAAAGACTCTGCTTCTCTTAAAGCAGTGTTTTCCAATTTAAGGAAAGTATTACAAGCCAGTAGACAAATTAAAAAAGGAAACCCATGAATTTTCTTGGGAGTTTAAATATATGTTCCTTCCCAATCAGGATGCAACCATACTGGATGTTTAAAGCCCTATAAATTTCAGGTCTAAACACTTAAAAAAAAAAAAATCCTGTGCTATCAGTAAAAGTAGCTGCACAACCACAGTCACATTTAAAACAATTTTCAAATTCTGTCTTTCATTGGCCTTAAAAAAGTCTTTTCTGTACTTGTGATATAAGTAATCAGTCTACGCTCATTTTACTTTATAGAAATATATTTCTATAAATTTTGGCATAAAATAACTGAAAATACAAAGCCTATCAAAACCCCCCCAATGTTTTCCCTCTCAGCAGTTAAGTAATTTTTCCTATTCCTAAGGAAAAAAACAGTGTTGTCCAAATTTTATTTTTTATATTGTTGGCCATGGTGATTATGACAAAGCAAAGGCAGTAGGTAAGATTAAATAATCAGTCTTACAAGTGAAATATAATTATTTTCCATAATTTCTGAGATAAAAGGAATGATGAGAGAGTCCTTATAGAGCCTCAGTGACTCAACACTTTAGAGAAAGGCAGCTTTGCTCAGCACAAACCATAAAAGATATCAAATAATTTGTGGGAAATTTTATGAATTCATGTAAAAGTTTTCAGATAGTATCCACAATCTTTTGTTAAAAAAAATTACTCTTACAAAACTCTAAAATAAACCAGGAACTGAAAAATTCACAGGTGTTATCACACAGAAATGATTATAGGGTAGTGCAATTTTAACACACTTTCAGTCATGGAGACTTTGTTTAATTGTTCCTGCTATGAAACGTGCATTTTTTAGGTTTACATCTGCTAGGTTCTTTTGAGCATGGTAAACCATCACGATGGCTTATTAATACGGATTTAGAAGAGATACAAGCTAATACCAAAGTCAGGCTCCACGTGGAAAGCTAAAAAATAGATGGACCGGTGGTGATCCATGAGTCCAAGAAAGCTAAGTGCAGACAAAAGATGAGCCTGCACAGGATTATGAGAGGCTATTGTGGGTGGCAAAATAGCAGAAAGACAATATCAGACAATGGTGTTGCAGATACTTACTAAGTCAGACTTGGTCTTTCATTGCGTTACTAACCAGCAATATAAATTTGTTGCTATTTTTGTTTCATATCATAAATTAAATCTTGGAGCTGCTCTTAAAAGCATTTTGCTTCTGGAAAGCAGAATGGAGTAAAGAATCTGGCTACATATTTCATCTGCATTTGTTTGCCACAAAAAGTGGGAAGGGCAGGCATTTTTAACACATTTTTAAAGATCAGTGTAGACATTTATTACAGCCATATGACAAAATTACATTTAAACCTCCTAGAAACTTTACATCAACAAATAAAAACTCAAAGACCAGAATCGTGATATATTCCTTCAAATTCGAAGGAATTAATGTGAAAACATGCCCAAACACCATGGACCAAACCTTGGCCAGCTACCACAAAAGCCCCGATGACAGCTGTTCCCCTGGAGGAGGAGGAATGAAACTAATTCAGTAACAGCCACTTCACAAACAACATAATGCCAATATAGGAAACAACCGTGACAACTAGGTGATTAATATATTCTTTTTTGTTAACTCTATGTCAAATAGTCTTTCCACTGTTAAGATGAAGTTATTCTCAACAACTCTCTTCCAGCCCAGATGGACTGTGCGGAGGGAAAAGAGACCACTCCCCTCAGGAGCAACTGTGCATCCTAAGGGAAAAGAACACCCCAGAGAAAGCAGTGCATCATAGGCCAAAGGATGTGCACACGAGGAGCTGGGAGTTTTCCTGCAACTCATGCAGCAAGTCTGAAAGATTAAAGAGAAAGAAGCAGACAGCCTGACCTCAAAGGTGAAAGAACGAACATCCTTGGCACTAGAAGCAACCAAGAGCAGCATTGTACAGTACAAAAATAATTTTATTGCCCAAAGCCAATGTTGTAAATACACCAAGAACACAGGCTGAATGAATACTGTAGAAACCTTTTTGTATCTGTTTTCTCATGCATTTGCTTTCAATTTCCATATTGTAAAAAAATTGTCTACATTTTATTTTAACAAAACCTAGTTTCTGGCTGTTTGGTTTTAGCTTAAACGACTCTAGTCGTCTTTGGGGACATCACCACACAGGAAGGTCTATACAGATCAGCACTAAGACTCAACAGATTCCAGGACATTCTGCTTTTGATAACCACTATGTCAGTCTAAAGAATACTTCTATTGAACAAGAAAATTCTTAAATAAAAAAAGTGTATCTGTGATTGCTTGCATCATATACAAACTTCTTCCAGTACCACAGTGGTTTCAGACTTCCACAGTGGGATTCATCTCATAACTTCCAGAGATCTACAAGGCAGACTTTCATTATTCAATGCAAAGGAGTAAGTATTTCTAGTATAGGTTTCATCTCATCCTGTAGCAGAGGGAAACGTGAAGATAAGGCTGTCAGAAATGCAGAAACTTACAAGTTGGGCTTAATGATGTCACTGGTGTAGGAAGGAAAGGAATAAGAAAAGGATTCTTCCTCAGAGGCAAGGACATAAAAACCTTCTGGCATCACACACACAACATTATTCAAGGTTTCACTGTGTCACTGAAGTGATTCTGGCTACATAAACAGAGCAGTAATGTGTGCACAAGCGATTCTGTTCGCATGACTGACGTCAGTAAATCAGGCATTAGACTACTTACTCCAGTTTCAGCACAGATAGTTTAAAAGGTACATCAAGAATCAATGACGTGAAGTCCAAGAAACCCAATAACTTCTCTGCAGAAAAAATATTTCTGAGTGGAGGTAACTATTGAAACAAACTGTCCAGGGAAGTAGCAGCTTCTCTGTCAGTTGACTGTTTAACTGAAGATCACAAGTCTTTTGGAAAATTCTGCTTCAGCCAAGCACTACTTTTATTTCAGTCAAACATACATAATTGCACTCAGCAGAGAAATAATTGGCTGAAATGTAATGGCCTATTTTATATAGATAATAACTCTCGATAATTGAATAGTCCCTTCTCACTTTAAACTCCATCAATCTGTGACAAACTGAGTTTTGGAATTGTGGAAGATTAAATTACAAACTTTAATGGACTAAATTATTTGCCCACATTAAGAATCAAATTCATATTCTTTTTTAAACTATGTTTTAAATAATGTTTACATTCTTTCCAAAGAATTGAAAATTCTTACTACGTTTTTCCTTTTACCATGGTATTATTTTTGAAGGTTCATGCTTTACTACTGATGTTCACACATGCAGATCTCAGCTTTTTGGGAAAGAGCTACTTGTTTAAGGTGGTATATTTAGTTAATTCAACTATTGTCTTATGACAGTTTACTAGCAAGACACAAACTGCCATTGCAATCCTGTTAGGAATTATAAATTAGGAGTTATAATAGGCTTATAGACAGATTTTACTGAATTTTTAACACTTCTTGTATTAATTTTGTTCAGCATGAAAAAATCTTGTACGGAATGCTTTAGTATAATACAAAAGGTACGTCAACAATGGGGAGGCCAGAAGACTAACAGCAACTGAAAATACAATAATTCCAACACATCTTCAAGCAACATAGTAATGACAGTGTAATTCCAGATCATTTCTATCTGAAATATTCTATGAAATTCTAGTTACAAAAGAAGTGACTTTTCAGAACAACAATTAGTCCTGATATTAAGATATTACCCAATTTTAAAGTAATTCCAATTATATAATATCCCAATGATCAACGTAACTTACTTTCTAGTATTTATGAAAGGCACAATCAGATACCTAGACTACGTATTTTTAAGGTTTTTTAATGGTTTTCTTATATGTAAAAGTATATATATGTGCATACATATATGGATGTGACTGAAAAGCAACAACTGGCATCCAGGAACCAGGTTTTCTGATAAAAGAAAAATTAAAATATGTGAAGTTAAAGGGTCATACTCTAAGCTGTAGTGACATAAGCTGGATATATATTTTATGTCCCATGAAATACAAATAATAATTTTATGTTCATGCTTCAGACATGATATTTTAGCCCACATATACCCATAATTCATCCTAAGAGTTTTTTAAGCAGTATATCAGTAGTTTACTTAACTCAATCCATAATCCTTACAATATATAGAATCAACTAATACAAGTACCTTTCCTGATGACCCAAATCAGACAGAAATTCATCAATGCGTCTTTGCAGTTCACTTCCTTCTAGATTTTTCAACTTCTTCAGTTCACTCTGGAGGAAAAACCAAAGTTCCTTAGCCCCATTTTCAATCCTCCTCCTCAATATTTCATGGTCTTTTCCAAGGCCACCTATTTTTTAAAAAAAAAAGAAAAAAAAAAAAAAGCATAAAAGCTTCAGCACTTGTAGCTGAATCATTTGATTTGTTAACAAATTAATACATTTGTGATACTAATACCAAAACTTGTTTTAGGAGTAAAAGAAAACTTATATACCAACCATTTCCTGTCCGCTTCTTATAGTTTTCTATCTGTTCTTTGGCCTTTAAAAGTTGGTCCTCTAAAGCATGTACCTTTCCTGCAGCTGGTCCCTGATCAATGGGACCATCTGGTATCCTAGGATATAGAAAATAAAGAAGTTATATGATTTACAAATATAATTGTTATTTGATAAATCATTTGCATTAACAATTCAGCTCTCCTCCCATTTTGTTCCATACTGTTTTGTTGATAAGCCTTCTTGGCATTTTCTTAAAGCCAGAAGAAATTAAACATATTAACATAAATAAAGATTTTAAAAACCTTAATCCCATAGGAAAAAAGCAGTACATAACGCAGCTGCAGCACACAGATTCAACCTGGTGTTAAACTGTGCTGTTTACAAGACTTCCACTCATTGACAAGACCTATCCTAGGCTACTTGTGAAAGCAGTATTTGCAGCAGCTTAACTCATTTTCTGTGAGAAACTGGAAAACGATGACCATTTGTTGGACTGACTGACACACAGGCAAAGCCCAATTGAGGGATGTGCCTTCAGAAGACTCAGGTTCTGGCTGCTTTTTATATTCACACATGAAGTACAATCTGGTCTTGAATGCTGGCAATATATTCTTAAAGGACCAGAGCTCCAGCACTGGAAATCCACTTTTAAGTTAAGCCTTCCTGCATAGTGGCACAAGATATTTCAATGTATTTTCTGGACTTAGAAAAAGATCCTAGCTTCTTAAATGTACCATCATAATTCTTTATGACAACTGGCATTCTAAACTACTGGTCTGCTAAAACAACACTGGGAACTGCGTTGTTTCATCCATTTGTGAAATCTCTGCTATGTGAGCAGAGGAGAAGTATGGAAATCTGTATCCTGAAATCTATGAGCCATAAATCAGCCCTGAGGGTATTACTGAGGTTTGCTCATCATCTCAGCTCGAATCCTCATATTAATAAACTGAAATTATTGAAGTACAGAAATTAGATGCTATCTTCTATTTGCCTCACAACTTAAAAATTAATGCAGGGAAAATAAAAAACCCTTTCATCTCTAGAGAAATGACACTTCTGGTGGATCCAAGGGTTAAAAATTATTCCACCTTTTGTAAGAGCTGAACCTGAAAAGGAAAAAAAGAACCAGATGTGTAATGAAAAGTCTTGAGAACTGTAAAGAATACACAATTCTTGCAGAACATGAAGATGATTCTTCATTCATAATGGAACATGAGCATAAAAGTAAAGGGATATTCTCTCCACACACATATACAGAGTTTCAAGGTACCATATGGGAAGACACCTTGCCAGATGAAAGATGCCTCTAGCACAGAGAAAATAGTGGTTGGAGGGAGTATCTTCACCCTAAAACAGAAGTGACACCATTCTAAAGATCCTAGTGAGATATCATTAACTTGAATGTCTTTCAGACCTGGATAATTAAATACCAATAAAAATTTAGGAACTAATGAAAAGTCCATTTTCACTGGAACATTTGAGGGGAGTAAATACCTAATGTGTGCCTCAGAAAGGTGTATCTCACAAAGCATAGCATTTAAGCCCCTTTTTTCAGACGGGGGTGGGAAAGGTGGAAGAGGAAACTATGCAGCCTGACAGAAATCTGGTGAAAAAATTCTGCACTCTTAGAGTTCCCTATTGAAAGAAAAATAGGGATAATTAAATCATTGCAAAATATTCAGCTGTGTTTTAAAGCTACCATGGTAAATAGAAAGGCTTTATCAATAACTGCTCGTATATCTGGTTTTTTATGCACTGAGGGACAAAGCACGACAAAACTGAGGAAAATATGCTAATCTTAAAAACGTGCACTCCCTAAATATACCCCCTCTCTATGTAAAATCCATTTGTGAATTTGTTTCTACAAGAAATGCACAGTATGATACTATACTGAGATACGGTACTGTATTGCCATGTACAAGGCAATACAAACCAACCTTTAAAAAGCATATTGAAACATTTGCACTAGTTTAAAACCACAAGATTGAAATGTGTTTCTGATCCGTCAAGTTGGTATTGCAATTTGGATTGTGACAGGACAACTAACCACAAAATTACCAGGAAAAATGGAATGGTTTATCTTGTATAAGTCACATTCCCTAAAGGTAGAATATGTGAAGAACAGTAGGGTAAAAGAATACAAAATCAATACTATAGGAAATCTTCGGACATCCCACACATCCTCTGGACATAAGGGAAGTCTGTTAAGCAATTACAGAATCCTACAGAAGAATGGTTGTGGATGATATGAAAGAAGCACAATAATTCTGACCATTTGATAAAAATAAGATTTTAAAAAAGAAAAGTACATGCCATTTAACATGTTTACTGTATGTAAGTTGTTAGATAAAAGGAGCTAGGATGGGGGTGGGGGGCATTCTCCTAAGCTGGTTGTTTGGACATTTAAAAATTACATAATTTTAGGATAAAACTAAAATAACTTATTCTTTTTGCAGTTTTGTCTCTACATCTGTTACCTCATCAGACTTGGAATTGCTGTCTTCCTCACTTTCATCCAGTCTCAAAATTAAGGAAAAGCTTCTTCTCAGCACAGCTTGCTTGTTACTGCCCTCTACAAGTACATCAACTGAGTTGGAGATAAGGCAACATTTGAGGGAAAAGTGTTTGAATTAAAATCCTTATCTATACTCATGGCATCATCTGTGCAGATAACATCTAGCGCAGAATATCCTAGGAATAACGCATACTTATGAATAAGATTTCCTGTTGAAAAACATATACGTAAGTTTTCATACCAAAGTAAGTCCTGACAATTGACTTGTTCCTCAAAATGTAAGGAGTGAGTTTAAAGTAAGTTTATGTAAACTATAATGATTCTAATCAATAAAAGAACATGTCAGTAAGCATCTAGAATAGAATATCCTTCACTTATTGCTATGACAACATTGTAACTTAAGTTATAAATACAAAATAAACAAAATTATAATCCACTTACATAGGCAGCCATGATAATACACCAAATAGTGGTTTTGTTTGAATTATTTTTCTCAATACTTACAAGGTGTGATCTTTGCATGGTGTTTTCTACCACTTTATAGTAAATATAAATTATAATTTCCATAATGAACTAATATCAAATAAAGATATTACTGTATAACTTTAAACATCAAAAAGATTCTGTTGTAGAGATAATCCATTTCTTTGTCCCTTGTTTAGTAATCCAGCTACACTTAAAAGAGAGAAAAAAAGAATTCTGTGTACATCATCCATATCACTGAGGTCATTTTCTCAACTTCAGGTAACATAGAGAGGCAATAGCAAAGTAGCAATCTCTAATCTGAATCTCTGAATGCAAAAAGAACCACTCAAAAATTAATTGCAGTGACATTCAATTTAGCTGGAAGAACTGCCATACTGTGTAAAGTAATTGTAAAAAAAAATTAAACCAAACAAAAATTATAAAAACCGTCCTAATCTTTTCCTATTTCCAAGGTATTTAAAAGGTTACATTAGTTTATCAGCCAAAGGAAAAATGTAAGATTTTGTAAGTTCACACTCAAATATTTTCTCATTTTTTCATTTCTATCTTTCTGAGTTCTTTGTGTGGAGCTGGAAGGTTTATAACTAACTACAGCCACATTATGATGGTCTTTTCTTCTTTCACTTTTTTTTTTTTCCCCAAGAAGAAAATGATGTTTAATTATTAATGACCACTAACACACGCAAACAGAAAGAATATAAGTTGTCACTTCACCTTTCTAAGCTAAAACCTCCTCAGTAAATAAAACTGGAAGAAAACGCTCAATATTACCTGCAAATAAAGAGCAAGCAGTGCTGATTTATATCCACTGAAGATGTGTCCCTTCCCCTAATTCAGAATTGCACAAAAAGCAATAAAAAGAGCAGAGATGCACACCATATAGTTCAATGATTTTCCTCCCTCACACACTGGCCTGTGCAACAGCCTCAGCTTCAAACCTGAGACACTTTAAATACATGTAATAGAAAACAGTACTTTCAAATAATATTGAAATTTTTATCAACCCAAAGCTATTCTTGTATCCAAGTCCCTTTTGATGCTTACTACAGGTTTACTGGCCCAACAATTTGCCCACAGTAATTGATAGAAGTACTTTAATAGATTTGCTTGTGATTAATTGATCCCCAGTTTGGATTCTATCCCAGCCTCAGCACCAAGTACATTAAAGCAACTAGAGTGCTCTTTCAAAATTAAAATCCTACTTCTTCCTTCTGAAGCTACACTCAGAACTACAAGAATGTTGTCTAGAAATACTGGTGTTTTGTTTTGTTTGATTACATTTTGCCCTTCTCCACTCCTGTTCTACTTTGTAACACACGATCCTATTCAGGTAAGAAACAGGTTATCATATTTATTAAAAAAATTGCAGGTTTTACAAAATGTAATATTTAATAGACTTTAGGAAGTAAATATACATGGAATGTGATGTATTAGTAGTATGAACACGCTATGAATACATTCAACAAGATACCCTATTTCCCTGAAAAGAACTCTGAAATTACTGGTTCCTGTACTGCCAGGCTTATCTTCCAGGAGAGGATACCACTAATATACAATAAAAGATAAAAATGGGACTATCACCCACCAAAGGAGCACATGAACACTATGAACCATTAATGTACTGCAAAAAAGGAAGTCTAGAACACAGATGAAGGCATACACACAACTTTTCCAGTTTCCATTTAAGAAAATTAGACATAACTAAAGTAGTAATTTTAAGCTCTCCTCCTCCTAAAAGCCTTATATCATCTACAGTGACAGCCTTTAACAGTCATATCATAGTCCTGCTAGTAAACAAAATTTCTGGGTAAAACTATATTACAGGCAAACAATGAAACAACATTATGCAATACTCTGATTTGATTATTATTCCCTATCGAGTTTCCCTTAAATAACTACAAATATTGTAGTAAAGATTTCCCTTTTTGCTGCAAGACCTGCGACATCTGTAAGAAGTGTTCTTGAAAGGGGTCTTCCAATTCTACTGGATATAGAAAAGTAAAATAACAATCTATAAAAAAACCTCAATTTTATTACTATTTTGCACTAATGGGATCTAGACTGCTTCTAAAATCAACCCAGATTTGCTCACACAATATTGTTTATAAACATAGAATGACTATGGTAACTCTCCAAATCTCATTATACCACAATATTCACGCACAAAATTTCTAAAACTCAGGCAACACAAAATATTTTTAATTCCATTTATCTTCTGCTTCACTAATATACATCTATGCCTCTTTACAGTCCCCAAGTAAGGTTTTTACAAAGCATCATATTGGCAAAAGAAAAACTCTGTAACTTCTTACCTAAGGCTTTCCAAATGCACTGTAAAAATGAAGTGGTGCCTGAAGTAAACTCAAGTCATCAGAAGTGCACCATAAAAGTGTACTCAGTTCCTAAAGGAATATTTTTATTTCAGGCAATTTTCAAAAAGATGTGACCATTCCAACTTGCACTATTGTGACAGTACATATTAAAAAAAAAAAAAAGTATCTCAAAATAACCTCACCAAAAATCCTTACAAAAATATAAACTATTCTTAACCAATATGGGTAATAAATTACAAATATTAAAAAACATAATAAAAAAAATCAGAATATGATGTAGTTTGTGAAATCGAACATAGAGATGTTGAAAGAGGGAAAAAAACCAAACCCAACAAAAAACAAACCAATCAACCTCTTACTGCCCTAAAACATTAATTCCATTCCTCATGCATCCTGTGCGAAAAGAAGCAAGCAGGGAAAAAATTACAAGATCAAATGAGATTTAAGTATCACACAGCAAAAAGGGCTAAGCAAGATTTTATAAAGCTTTGTCACAGATACGACATTTCTCAACTTTCGAATGGTTGATTTTGCATGCACATAGGGTGTGTTTCATAAGGCATGTTTTTGGTTTTCTTTTTTTGTTGTTGTCGTCGTCTTTGGGGATGAGGAGCTGCTACATATATTGGCAACAAAAGAGCATTCAAATCTCAGACTCAAAAGATCACTTCTTGCCATTGTATGCTGGCCTTCATGGATGGCTGGATGAAACTAAGCACAGCCCAGCTCCTATTTTCAACCATCCCAGAGGACTGACACTTTCATTAGGTGAGAAGGAAGTCAGGGAAGTCACAAGAACCCATTATAATGGGAAATGCTAAGCAATTGAAATGTATTGTATTAAAAGGTATTTCATCATATAACTAAGGTCCTTATGTAATTAAATACGAAATACTAGTTTTCTGAACTTCAAAATGGAAATTGTTAAAACTTATTAAACTACTGAATTCTTGTAACCATACCTGCTTTCTGTCCCTTCCTCTCTTCCCTACCTAGCTGTTATTAATAGCACAACTAGATATTATGGTCATTTTCTACCATTCACAAAGCTTCTTTACCCACTATGATAAATTCTATTAACTTGAAGCATTTTAACATCCAAAAGTTTTATCTAAGTGTGTCAAAATACTTTAACTAGTATAGTTAATCAGATGGCTGTTTATTGTCACAATTTTCCAGGAAGGCACTCTTGCCTTGTTTAAACTCCTCCCAAAGTAACCTTAAGTTAGAGTTATTATTGAAATATGCTTAAATTCATGCATTAGCTTAACCCTGTTGCATGCCATAATATATTCTATATCTTCACCACAAAAAGTGTGCTGCTTTTCCTTTGGAATAAAAAACACTCTCTAGTTCTCTAGACATAAAATCTTAGTTGAGAAGAGCAGCAAAACCAAGTTTTTACCTCAGTGTAACGAAATCCAACTTGGCAATAGGGTTTACCTTTACAAACTACACCGATGTATAGACTGTTGTCTTAACCACTCACATTTCACAGCCAGTATCAGTAATTAGTTTTCAGTACATAAACAAAATTCGTAGTAATTAAATCATATTCAAATAATAGTTCCAGACTTTCTGCCTTTGATCAGTAAAGTCCAAAACAAATTATGTCTTCACTTTAAGATGTTAACTGGAGCAAAGGAATCTTTTCTGTCTAATTATAGTTCAATTTCTGAAGTTAAGAGGTAGTTTATTTCTGTAATACATGTTCATAGCAGCAGTGATCTCTTCCCGAACACAGATAGGGAATCCACGGACTGTTGGCTACTGCCTCATTTTAAATAGCCATATTGCTATAAAACAGTTATTTTTGACACCACTTGTTCTATCTGGCAAACAAAGAAACGAGATACTGAAATTCTGTATCACATCTATGATTTAATACTTTAGTGATGCAGGTTGACCAGGATATTTCTCAAAGCTATTTGTGAAGTTTCTACATAAAACAGTATCATGGGTTTTGCTCAATAAAAATAATGAAAAGGCTCTACATTGTGATACATCACATTCCTCCAAGTCTAGTACTTCACCACTGTCACATCACTTCCAGCAAAAAACTATGCCTGAGTATCTTCCAATCCCAAGCTGGTTCATTTCTGGCCAGCAGTGACTACTGAACCTGGAGATGCATCGATGTCCAAATTGGCATTTAAAGTCCTTTTAGGCTGAGTTTCACATGCAAGAGTTTCAATTTTCCTGTGGTTATATACAACCACTTTGAAGAAAGGTCTCAAATATTTTTCAGCAACATATTCACACAAAAGAAGCTGAACAGTTAAGACAGACTTGGATCACCTAATCTAATTCTAGAAACTTGCAGCAATTAACTGAAGCATAGAGACAGAATGTAGGAATGTTAGATTAGATTAGAACTACACTAATGTACTTATTTCTATAAATCATGGCAAGTTATCAACAGTATAAGCTATTATATAACAACTTGGCCACTTAAAATGTAATATTGATCTGAATATAGATAGGTTAGGGAAAAAGAGAAAGGTGTTCAGAAAAATCATCACTGCCTAAAATATAGCTTAGCCTGTATCTATGCATCCCCTGTATCTAGTGCCTCCTTCTTGAGAGAAAAAGAGTACCCTGTTATCAGTAAAATCAAGAACATTTACTCTCTTCTAGTCACTGTGTAATCTGAACTGGTCATATTTCAATGACTGTGCAATACATCACATTACCATTTATTCAAGTCAGCCAAACATGGGGGCTGAAAGCATGGAGGGTGGTACTCTTTACATTCAAGGCCAAATATTTCCCCCGTAAGGCAAGAAACCCTAAGGCTGACTATTATTGTCTAATATTAAGGAATTTAATGATATCGTATTTATTCAAATACAGGATCTTGCTTAAGTTTCGTCATAGCATCATACTCTACATTACATCATTTTGTCAACAAAAATATATTAAATGTTTTGCCAATGCAGTTGTTATCATACATCCATAGAGTTTAGAAAACTACAGCCAACTCAGTCATTCATGGCCATATTACTCAAGGTGAAGATTATATATACTTAGTGTAGAAGGCATTTGGGTCAGCAGTATTTCTCCACCTCTGTGCAGCACCACATGAATGCCAAGGTACTTCTTCAGGGCTGACACATTCAAAATTAAGACATTTGTTTTTCAGAACACTGAGCCTAAGCTAAGAAGCCTCATCAGCACACAGCCATATCTACAGAAACCAGGAACAGTGAGCAATGAAAAGAAATTTCAGTACGGCAGGGAAGTCTACCCAGCCTACCAGATCAAATAGTCCTGGCTATGCATGAAAGAGACAGAATGCACCAGAAGAAACATCAGAACAGAGTTAAGAGGAAACGTATTTATTTCATTGCTACAGAATTCATATCTGTGATTTCATTCAAATGAAGGGGAGAAACAAACCTACCTAAAGATAAGGTAACAAGAACAGGACTAGAACCATAAAACACCCAGTAAGGAAAACAAAGAGATTTGTGCAATTCAGTAATTTCTCCTATGACTTATGAAACAAAATCATAAAGTAAAAGATCAAAAAATGGCATCTACTCCTAAAGGGTATCAAAAGGCAAGTCCAAAGTAAGTTTCTCATCACCAAGCAAGAGCCACCCAAGAGACATGATGAAGACTCAACTGCCAGTTCCCCCTGCTCTCCATATTCTACAGGTGATCCTGGCCAGACCACTTCTACAAACGTGTCCTGGTGCTTGCAAGTATGTGGTTGTGAAAGAGACAGTAAGTGAATTCAACTCACTTAGAAATTTTAAAAATAAACATCACCCATTCTGTAAAATCTTTTATTAAGCTTTTCTCTTCTCTAGCTTCCTAAAACACATCAAGCCTCTACTTGTCCTCACGATCCATCAGGACTTCTAGGCTGTATGTGGTGATGTCCATACTTGTGTCTAACCTGACTCTGGTCCATCCTGCCTATGAAGCTCTCCCTTGCAAGTTCTTGGGAAAGAAGATCCCAGAAGTCTACGTTAAAAGCTGTCTGTCTGAAAAGGTGAAAGAAAACACTTTAAATTGTAATTTTAACAATCTATAATATAACAAATAATTATAAAAAGGGAGATGATCTTACTATTTTACAAGTATTGCTAAAAGTTTAGCAGCTTTTTAAAAAAAACCAACCACTTAGTTAAAAGAATTCATATAACACAGCAGTCGACTGCAGCTCATCTTCAGCAAGTCCACATTTACCTTCAATAAGCTATAGAAATGTTTTCAGCACTTTTAAAACAAGCTCTTCCAGTTACAGCATGCAGAAGTGTAGAAAAGTCACTAGCTGTTCTAATTGGTTGGAATGTCATAATAATGGCACTTGTTTGAAGTTAGCAGTGAGAAGTTAATCACTTACAGAACTCTGTTATCCTGACAGTAACACTTGGACACCATTAAATAATGACTATATTAGACCAAAACTAAATGTACGTTATTTGTTTAAAGGTTTTTGCAATATATTTTTAGTTACTTATAAGCACTGATTAAAACACTTCTCTATATTTTTAGATGTTAAACATTTTTTAGATGTTAAACATGTCATTTTACATAAAATAGCCAAACAAAACAATGCACTCTTTAAATTTAATTTTGGATATTTCATATAACCATTTTCTGAAAAGTTTTAATTAGTTTTAGATCCTACCTGAGAGATTCTGCCATCCGCCTTAAGTCTTCATTTTGTTGCTTTAAACGTTCAAGTTTAGCAAGTATCTTGGATAATTCGCGACTAGAGTGATCTGGATGCTCGCTGTCTCGTACCAGGTGTCCACCAATATAAAAGAGTAAAGTTCCCCAAGCAAAGAGGATGAGCATAATCCAACGCCAGGAACCAGTCCATGGCCGCATTTTCAGAAGTTCAATTCACTCCAGAACTGCTTCTGCTCACAAAATAACAAACATTTTAAGTCCTTAGCCTGTACAAAAGTGGACAATTTTAGTTCCTCTGCTTCACCACATTGTACCAGAGAAAAATTATTCTCAGTATTTATCTTATTGCAACTCCTTAGAGAAGATCCTTATGGGGCTGTACATGGAAAGGATTACTATCGCATCATTCTTGGTTTATATTCTGTGAAAAGAATAAAGAAAAATTCTGAAATTAAAATTTTGATATATAACAATATATTGGATTGCAATTAAGCTAAATGTATTGTCATTAACATTCACGAATGATGACAGACAATGTTACTACTTTCTGTCAAGGAGAAAAAGAAAAAAGCTTTTAACTTTCCACAATAAATATGCTAAGCTCAAGAACGAATCACAAAAATAATATGCAATTAATTCTGAGTTTCAAATGGCCAGAAGAAACGCTGCTTCTTATAAAAGAAATATTTACCAATTCATGTGTCATTTCACACATTAAAGTAGTTCAAAAATAATTCTGGGGTAAACTTTATAGTCTCCTTCACTATTAACAAAGAGCTTTTATTCAGTTACAAATTCATCTTCATTTTTTTCACTTTTATGAACTCTCTTCTCCATTTTTATGATGACTCCCACCTGTAACAGAAGAGTTATAGCCATTCTAACAATATATTCTACCACTTGCAAGTAGATTGGCCTGGTAGCAGCTGTAATATCAATTAAGCAACTTGCAAGCACTGTAAAGAGTGTGAGCACTAATTTCTAAACAAACAATCCATTGTAAATCTTACCCTTAAATTTATAGTGGCCTCTGAAATGCCCATCTAAAATTAAACCCAGTATTTTATTTCTGGCTTCGAATAGCAAAACAACACTTCTCTCTTTACCATTCCACTGTATGTGCTAAAACAGATAAGAAACACTGAACATTTAAGAGGTAGAAAAGAGGGTGATTTCAAGTAGAACTTATGTAGCACTGTTATACTCACACATTTGAAAATCAGGCATGACTTTAGAAATATTTTTCTTTTCCTTTAAAAACTATCAAACCCATTTTGCCAAGTGTTATCATTACAACTATAAAAATGCAAAAAATGCTCTAAGGTAAAGCCTTCTCTCATCTAAAAACACTGCACCATTTAAAAAAATGCAAAATCACCTCCACTCATTTTCCACTTGGCAAAACATCATTCAATGACTGTAAGAATCTTCCCATTCTATCTAGAACAGAATTTAAGATTTAACTGATCAGAAGTCCAAAAATCTTCTAAAGTCCTTCTCACCTCTTCATCCTTCTCTGCAGTGTAAGATTACTATCTTTTCTGAAAGGCATATATATGCTGGTTTTACTCAATTTCCAAAATAATCTATTTCCTCTGAGATGCTATCCACACCCACCTTCTCCCAAATTATTCTTCTCTGTTTAATCCTTCTTTCACCTTAACTTCTTTTTAATTTAATTTAGGTTTTTTTATTCTGTTCCAACTCATTTCAAGTTTAGAGAAAAGACTTCCCAACTTGCAATAACTTCCAGACTCACCCAGTCATAGAGATATGCCTGGAGCACGCACTTCCAGATACAAAAATTCTAACATAGTACTAAAAATGCTGAAAATTTTTCTATAGTTATTTTGCAGAAGGGTTTTTGTTTGTACATTTTTGAAAGAGGCAGAAACATTCCACTTAAGACTAGTAAGATGGTACACAAGATAAACTACTTGAAAATTGACTACTACTAATCAAATGGAAAACATATGTTTAGTGCCTCTCAAGCTTTTCTATCTAATGTATCTGTGACACGGTGAGTTATAAGCAGATTAGTTTTCTTTGAAAGTAATGTCAGAATCCCACATGCCATTTTCTACAAATCTCTAAGAAAGCTTTATATAGCTTTTGCTTTAGCTTGGCAAAAGTGTGGGACTGCCTTCAGGAAGACAGTGGTTTCTTCAACAAACTTCACAGATCACATCACAAGGAAAAAGAACCCCTATTATATGAAATAGAATAGACCATGCCCAACCCATGGAGGATTGTTTCTATAAGTGAAGCAAGCCTCATTACCTGCAGAAATTATTAATATAAAACCCCAATGGACTGAAGTTTAAGTCGGAGAATGTATTCTTACATCTATACTACGAATCATCCAGAAAATGGTCGACTGTGGCTGCAACATGCTAAGTGAAATCACAAAGTCTGTGAAGGTAGAGGAAAGAAAAAAATAATAGTAGACTTCAAATATTCCTCTACTGAGGAAGAGGAACTATTTTAAAAGAGAAGTGGACCCCATGCCACCTGGAAAGTTATCACAATCTTAATTAAAACAGCAGGTACAGATGACTATTAAAATTAGCAAAGAAAGTATCCTTTTAAAAAGTCACGATCATGATCAAATTATTAGATAGATAAGGCTGTAAATTCTGGCGTTCAAGATATAAAAATTAATACTAAAACTTTTATCCAAAGATAGCTTACTAGAGACTTTAAGATTAAGAAATGATCAGTGTATATAAGAATGGTTTAGAGTACTTTGCAAGGAAATTACTGACTTTCTTTTTTTCAATTCATCAACACAGGAGCTTAA
Organism: Balearica regulorum gibbericeps; assembly: GCF_011004875.1. Classification (NCBI taxonomy): domain Eukaryota; kingdom Metazoa; phylum Chordata; class Aves; order Gruiformes; family Gruidae; genus Balearica; species Balearica regulorum. The sequence goes on along the minus strand of NC_046188.1, from coordinate 44,726,041 downwards.
GTAGACTCAAATCAAATCAGGTACCTTCTTTATAAGAGGAAGCATTGATCTCTTTCAAACAACAGGCTATCAAACAAATCTACAAATTAATACAACAAGTCATCAGGAACAGATTATATTATTCCAACAGTTCTAAAGAAGTTCAAGAACACAACAGTTTAATTATTAACAGTAGTATGTAACCTCTTACTTATAAGCACCTTGTGGCAAAGGAATGAAAAATGAAAACCGCAAACTGAATTCTTTACAAGAGCTACAGCAGGGATCCCTGCAACTACAGGCCAAGGAAAAAATTTAAAAAAAGAAAAAAAAATTACATTCACGTCAGGCAACCTGGTAGAAATAATAATAGGATGAAACAGAACTGCAGACATAAGGATGAACATAATCAAAGTAAAAGTGTACTAAGATGGCTTTTGGAAAGAGAAATTGTGCCTCATACATTTACTAAAGTTCTTTTGAAGATGTAAACAAGACAGAACCAGTTCTAATTGTTAGGCAGCTGATTTAGTCAATGTGGATTTTCAAATGGCATTCAACAAGGTCCTTAAAGACTCAAGAAGAAAGTTCATCACGTGAGTCACCATGCTGTTAAAAGAGAAGAAACTTATAGAAACTGGTTGCCTACTTTTACTAAGTGGATAGAATGATCAAGGACCTCACTGGAACTCATGGCAGAGTTCATACAGTTGAATATATTCAGAAATTATTTGGAAAACAAGGTGGAAAGTGAGGTTAAGAAGTATAGTACAAAAGCTGACAGCAATAGACTGAAGGACATCAAGACACTGTCTAATGAAGAAATAAAATGAAAGATGAAAAATCAGTTTTTATCATTGTGTAGAGTTGTGAATAGATGACCTTTGAATCATCATCGCTCAGGAATGGACATTAGCTGAAATGGGTGATTTTATAAAATATCAGCTCAGCATTGGGCAAAATGCAACCAAGTCCTCCCAGGTTTAAAAACCAACCAACCAAATCACAAACCCAGGAATCCCCCCAAAAAAAAACCTCAGTAGAAGTCATTATCTCACTGCAGAAAAACACTCTGTCAGGACTTTGATTACTTCCTATCATTCTGATTCAACCAACTCAAAAAAGAAAAGGTAGAAATAGAAATAATACAGAAAAGGGTTAAAAATTAGCAGAGAGACAGAATGGTCTTCAGCAGGAAATAGCTAAACGGATTAGTAGAAAGGACAACTCAGGAATTAACATGGCAAATTTATAAAAATCATTAATGGTATAAGAAGCTCATTTTGATCAAACACTGTAGGTGTTAAAAGTTTACATTTCAAAGGCCATTAGACCATTTCAAGGAAGATTAAAATTCATCAGAGGCTACTCAAAGATATCACCCAATACTTTCAAAAACCCAAGCCACATATTGTTGAAAACTGGAGAATATACCAGTGTAGTATCACCATAGTATCCTGGTTCTTGCAGTTTTCCCTAGACATCCACTACTAGCTAGTCTCAGAGATACACCAGGCTAGATAAGCCTTTGATCTGATATGGTGTGACAGCTTTTACAACAATATTTAAAATGTTAAACAAACAATATTTTAAATGTTATTAAATGTTTTGCATTACCAAACATAAAAAGATCACATTTTAAAATGGCTAACTATCCCACATTTAATTTATAAAAACAACTTTTAGAACTCATTATTAATAAAAAAGTAATTTATTGAGTGTTTGTTTTAAAAGGATAAATAAAACTCAAGGAAAATATCAGACTATCTTTTTGAGGAAGAAAACGGAATGGTAGCTTCTTCAAGTACTTGTCTGTGGTTCTGAGGCTAAGATTGGTCAAGTACTTCTGGCTCTCCAGAACTTATAACATTTTCAAGTGTATATAGGGGGAAAAAATAACTAATTCCATTTTTATTTACATCACTGTACATCTTGAGCAATCAATGGTGCAAAGTAATTATTTTTAAGTACATTGCTCTTGTAGCACCTTCACATTAATTTTACACAAGTGATTTTTAAAGTACTGACACTTTTAATTTAACTTTCTTTAATAGTAAACCTGTTTTTACTTCCTGAAAATGAATAAGATTATGTCCAAAACAATTAATGGCCTTAATATTTTAAGGAACATAGAGCTCTAAAACTACTGTTAAACATTTTATGTAATATGCAAAAGATAGCATGTTTTATCTGATTCTTATACATCTTTGATGATGTCATTGTTCTTTTTATAAGTTAGATCACAGTACAGTTAAATAAAATAAAGATACCAGACTATCTGAATAAATAGGAAGAACCTTCTGAACTAGCATTAAACAGTCAGTCTGCATTTCAAAAAGTGGTATATCTAATTGTATGAGTTCTAACTATTCTTAACTTTTGGCTTTGTAATGTAACATGCCTTTTACATGTTTTCTTCGATTTCATTCTGTTCTGCAAATGCAAAATGTCAAAGTATTTCAGTATTTCAAAGTCTATAAGAGACCTTTAAATAAATTAAATTATAATAAATAAAAGACTAGTAGAAATAAAATAACAAATAAGGAAACAAAAAGGAAAATTGATCAGATTTTAAAACAGTTCAACTTCTACAGCTTGTTTCAGGTTTCTGAAAGACCTCCACATTCAGATATATACCATAGATATCTGCCTGACAGGAAGTCAAGATGTAATGTCAACATTTATCCTTCTTTAATTTTATATACAACTGTTTATGACTTTCCATACTGTAAGCTAAGCTCAGGACTGCCAAGACTGAAAGTATGAGGCTGAAGGAAGAGAAAACTCAGCAGCAGCCCACAAATCCAGTAATTCAAACCTGAGATGAATCATAATATACACGGTCATTAACATCACCTGATACTGTATATCAAAATAAGAGCCCATCAAACTTAAAAGGTGTGGGACAGCAGTACCAATAAATATATTTTTTTAAGCAGGAAACAGGAAAATATCTAAATAACAATTATTAGTGTTATTATTAAATTATGTTATTATATAGTGAAGATCCTTTATCTAAGGATACTGTTACATTTATTTTACCAGAGTAAGACATGTATTTTAATTTAGCAGTTATCCCCTGAGACTTACCATGATTTCTTGTCTTATATTTGCTTGGATTTACACATGCAGAGTCCCTTGCATTTTCCAGTGCATAAGCACATCAAAACATAGTATATTGACAACTAGCTAATTTGCATTTTCTTCCCTGCAATTTTAGATTAGTTCTTGTCTCCCTTCCAGGGGATGCCAAGAATGGTTGTCTACATTCTTATAACATCACTTTCTAAAATAACACAATAAGATATCTCTTATCTCTGAAAGGGCTTACCCTGGGTGTTTGGGGAGAAAAAGAATGTATTCCTCTATTCTGCCCAACATCCAGTTCCAAGCTCTTGGAATTATCTCTACAGCAATCTTTCAAGCTAATTTTATTCTTAAATTTCATCACCAGTTAAAAGGGTTTCAGTCTGATCTCTCTGGGAAATCATGTCTCATTCATAAGAACCCCGCTACTATCCAAAGAAATCCCTGTCACGGCACTGATGTAGGTGCTAGGCATGGACTGAAAGATGAAGCTCAGCAGAAGCAGCAGCAGACAACAGTATAGTGCAAAAGAAGCTTTAATGCCAGTATCAGTACGGGGCTGGATATTCCACAGTGAAATTTCACTTCCAAAATTGGTAACCTTCAAGGATTCTTGAATGTAGGCCTGTAAAGGCACAGCTTTTAGATGTCGTGAAATAAAGCAATTTGGACTTGTATAAACAGTGGAAAATCTTCCACATATGAATGCAAAAGGTCTCCTGGTTCCATAGGAGACTAAAGAGACTACAGGCAGCTATGAAATCTTCTCAGAATAAAGACAAACAAATAGAAATTGGTGGTAAACAACATCAAGACTTTTTCTATTTAAATGTAGGAGTTTTCTGTCACTCTTTACAAATTGATTTGTTCTTTCAAACTCCTGTTTCAGCTACTAAAGAAATCAAATTAATATCAGGAAAAAGTTTTGTGGAATAAGAAGTAATGTTAAAAGCAAATGCTAAATTGAAAGCAAAGTATCACCTACAGTAAGCTCTTTTTCAGGTTTAATTCAATCCTGTAGCTTTATTATAAAAAGTCAATACAAAATATGCGGTATTATTTAATGAAGCAAAAAAGTTCTAATAAGTACTTGCTATTATAAATCATTAGGAATACGCAATCTTTAATGCATCAGCTGAATGGAAAACAATATTGTGAGAAAGGAAGTCAAATTAAAATTTATTTACTGATAAATGCATAGCACAGAAAATGCGGTTAGTGTCACAAATTTCTTTAGACTCCATTAAAGAGAAGACAGAATATTTACATAAAATAAACGTCTGCTTCAATGCTTAATCAGGAAATCAAATTGTGCATATCACACATGTAAGCCTCAATTGATTGTAAGCATATAAAAATGTTTTGTTGCCAAATTAACAGAGAAGGTTTGGTTTAAAAAAAAATTGCTTCAATGCAATGCAATGTTTACAAAATGACTAAAGGAAACAGTAAGGAGAACACTAACTTAATCAAAATGATAACAAAAAAAGAGACTGAAGTGTAGCTCCAACATCATTAGGAGAAATAATGTGCATCTATGTCAAAGTTATTTTGCTATAGCAAAAATAATTAATCAATGAAAAAACACATATACACTATGTTTCCTCATATTGCCCCCATAATGCTTTCTGGTTATTTTAAAGCTTTAAAAGGTACTTAAAAATCAGAAACTTGAATAGTCCAATACCATCATTTCAAATGAAAGGACATCTTCTGTGACTTAAATAGGGTCCTTATTAACTTACTATTCCCAACATACTTTAAATAACAAATTCAGTGATGGAGTGAAGGTTTTCTCCTTGTGCATTTTTGCTTGCTATTCAGAATTATGGTCCTAGAAGAGCATTATACCTTTACTTGGCAATGCACAGTTTCAAGTTACTTTAGGTTCAGTTCAAAGCAAGCTAAGCAAGTCTACTTTTGGCTCCACCACCTACTGACGTAGACTCAGTCAAAAAAAAAAAGTGTACCTTATGTAAGTTGAAAAGAAAACAAATTACTCATGAAGCAAAACTCTTACATCACTATAGCTAATATATACAGCACTATTTAATGACGTGTACATTATCTACAATTCTTTTTTCACAGTATGAAACATGAAATTAACTCCACTGTTACGGGCTATCACAATGACTTATCACTAAATGTGAAACACTCAAAAAAAGCATGTTACACCACACATGCAACTTAGATTGAACCTTCACATGATTGTTAGTTTCTATTAAAAGGAAACTTAAATAAGTTAAGTTAGTATTTTTAAGATTTCACCAACAAAAATTATCTTCTTAGGAAAGCATGCTACTCTAAGTAATGTTAACCTGCTCTGCTCTAATAAAAATAAAATTTCAAAAAAACAAACAACTTTCCGATTCCAGTTCCTATTTAACAACGATGTGATGGCACAGCCTAAAGGATTAGAGCCTAAAGAAATAATCCTTTTAAGATATTAAAATAAAACTAAGGATCAAAGGACAAAAATAACAATTAAATGACTCTGTAGTGTTTGATACTAATAAGCAAACATTGCAAATATTATTCATGGTCTATGCAATGCTTTCTTTACAAAGGCTTATATATTATTTGATTAATGAAACGCCATCTTCATAATCTGAACTAGGTCATATGGGCAAGATTTGTTCAGTCAAATCCTATGTCCTAATATTTCAGGTAACCATGTCATAGAAACCTCGTTAAGTTCCACCATAAAAAAAAAAAGTTTCCTTTCCCCTTATTGAAATCCTGTTTAAAAACTCACTCTTCCAATGCTTAAAAGCCTTCTTTAATTTCCAAGCTAAATTTATATTTGCTAATTTATACTTGTGTTTTCTTGCACTAGTATAAACACAATTTGGAGAGCTTGGTTACTGCCCTATTCTGCACACAGTGACATATCTACAGAAAGCAGCCATAATCCTCAGACTTATATGCTAGTCTGAGTCTTATATGCTAGTTTACAAGCACTTCATTGCAACAGGCTTACAAATTCTCCACATCCTGCACCAGCTCCCATTCCGATTAAGTCTTTTCAGAACATCAGGAATCAGAATTGTATACATAACACATAAGATCTTGCTGGTGTCTTGTATGAAACAAATACTTGCTTTTCTCTCTTGGACTTGCTTTCTTGATATATCCTAGGAGTGGCTTTGCCTTTTTCATGGCCACATTACTCTGGCAGTCAGCAACCACTTTGCAAGGACATAATACCTTCAAATCTTTTTGCATCTATATCTCTTCAAATTGATAAGCTCCCTTCTTATATACAGAAATTCTTATTTTTAATCCTTCTAACTTTGAGTTATTATACTTCATCCCATTCCACCACTCCAGTATCCCAAGTAAAAAATTCTTCTTGCACATTTTTCTGACACTCATCATAATACTCCTCTACTTTGTGACGTAAATTTCATTAAAAGCTATTACATTTTTGTGACATAATCACTACTGAAAATACTCAAGATGAATAACAGATGCAATCCACTGCACTAATAATATCCTTCAGACTAATACTCTTTCTTGCAGCACAAGTCACTGTCACTTCATCCCTTCAGCTACCTCCTTCTCCAGTGAATGATTACACTCTTCATCCAAATTTTGTCTAATTTTCTATGTGCCAAGAAAAGTACAGATACAGAGTTTCTCCCAAACTAAGTTTCATTAGGAAATTTATTTTCCCTCACTGAAATAGTTAATAAGTAAACCTAGAATAATCCAGATCAATCAATCTTTGGCAAATTTGTGTTGCATTTATCTCATTTTCCATTTTCATCTAGCTCTAATTTGTTAATTGTCATTTCTTTCAAAATTTGTTCTCATGCTTTGCATACAACTGTGATCAAACCAGGACTGGTAATTATTTCTAATTCTAGCACTCATCTAAACTAATCCCAAGAGACTTTATCCAATTTAGTTCCAAACTTTTTACAATAGTGACTGGAAACATTTTAGAAAGCATTTCATTCATCCATAACTTTTTAATTACCTTTATTAATATACAAATTATATATATTATTTTCTTCAATCAGAGAACAGAAACCCATCACAGAATGTTTGTATTCTAAAAGTATCCAAAATGAAGTTTCTTTAATTTTCTATTCAAGTTCACTGTTTCAGTTATATAATTTTATTTTTCTATCCATAAAAAACTATCCATTCCCTGCTTTTTCTGGAACAAGGACATAAATCTTGTAGTATTCCATATATATACTTAATTATTGTGCAAATTTACTATTTTTTCTTTGTAACTTCTATTCATGTGTATCACAGGACATAGGTTAACATAATCCTGAGATTTGCTTAGTATTTATTCCTACATCCATACTTTCATCTTTACTACTGTTTCTGTAAAAGCCTAATTTTATCTCTGTATTAATTGCTCTGAGCAATTTGGGTAATTTTCTCTTTATAATTTTACATAAATAAATATGATCTGCTCATCTGATACAATCAGCAGATTATTCTCTAGTTAAACATTTTATTAACAAAATGTACCACCCTTTTCAATTCCATTGCAAGTGCAGATTTATTCAATATTGAAGTCTCCTAATACTGTAATTTTGGATCTTCACCACAGAAAACTCTCTGGCAGGAAGAGATAGTACTGAGGGACTTCCTTAACCATGTGAAAGATATAGGCCCATTTATTTCATTTGGTTGAAAAATAAAATCATAAACAACAGGAACAAACAGAACAAAGATGCAATGTGATTTATCCTTCCTGAAATTTGGTTAGAGAGATTCTGCCACTGAATGTGGAAGCTTGATGACTTTTCAGACTTAGAGAGCTTACAAAGAAGGTAAATTATCAGGAGTTGAGGAACTAAAGCTAGAGTCTAAAGGCAAGATTATTAACTTGAGAAGAGTCATCTTAAGATTCATTCAGAAGCATCAGCAGAATACAAATTATAATACAGACAAGAAATTCAAAGTAGAGGAGATATGAATCTTAAAGGATCCTGGTACTATTTCTGAGGTTCTAGTCTGTATTCTAAAATGTTCAGCTGACGAACACAGAGACTTTTTTCAATTTAACCGCATAAAATTTTATAGCTGAAAGCAGCTTTGAAGAATTTTGAAATGAAAACACCTTCAGAAAGGAAGGCAGAGGATGAAATAGACAAATATTCTGAATGTCCAGTGAGCAATCTTGTTGTGCCAAGTTTCTTCTTCTTTTAGGAAGTCAATACTTACAGTTTATTTGCAGCTTCAAACAGAGGTAGTTGCTCTGTATAACTAATTTTATCCTGAGTCACAGGTAGTGATTACTGATGCAACCAAAATAGAGTCAACAACAAAAGATGAACATATGTAGATTGTAAATTAAGAGCTGATTGACAGCTCCAGAGTTGCTGCATTTGCAAGTCAAGTAGCAGCAATAAATTCCCTAGACTGATTGATGATCCAGGATAACATGACAGAAGTCACCAAACCAAGGTTGCTACTGCTTTTTTGAAGTTCTTAAGAAGGTGTATAGCAGATAAACTGAAGCTGAGAGAACAGTAAGTGTAATTTCCCATCTTCCTCACAAGTCTAAGTTCAATCAGAATACTGTAGGAAAGTAACTAAGGAATGTAGGTGTTTCTTTTCTTTCCTATAAGCCTCGTCTTCCACCAGTGATCTGTAACTACCACAAACACCTGAGCTGTTATCTAGAATAATAAACTTGGTACCATTACTGAACAAATTCTTAATTCTTTCACCTCAGAATTTCTAATATTACTTTATACTTTATTAGACTCCTTTATATTATCTCCTTGCTGCTCAAAACAGCAAACATTATCTACATCTTCATCCAACTGCATCCAGATTAATGTATTGACAGATTGGTAGGGGTTGGAAAGGACCTCTAGAGATCATCTAGTCCAACCCCTGCTGTTAAAGCAGGATCACATAGAGCAGGTTGCCCATGATCATGTCCAGGCAGGTTTTGAATATCTCCAGAGAAGGAGACTCCACAACCTCTCTGGGCAACCTGTTCCAGTGCTCTGTCGCCTTCAAAGTGAAGGTGGTTTTCCTTACATGCAGATGGAACTTCCTATGTTCCAGTTTGTGCCCATTGCCCCTTGTCCTGTCACTGGGCACCACTGAGAAGAATCTGGCCCCTTCTTTTAGACATCCACCCTTTAGATATTTACAAGCATTGATAAGATTCCCTCTCAGTCTTCTCCAGGCTAAACAGACCCAGCTCTCTCAGCCTTTCCTCATACAAGAGATGCTCCAGTCCCCTAATCATCTTCGTAGCCCTTTTTTCTCTTTGCTACTGGTATCTGTCCATGTTTCTCTCGTTTACACTTCACAGAAACCAATAAATATATAATCCTGGTTTTATATTATGTCTTTATAACCTCAGCTCTATGAACACCTCTGTAGGCTCCTTAAGAGGTTCTAGCTCCCCATGCCACAAGCAAGATAATTTTGTGATACTTAAGTTTCTCCACTAAACTACTCATTATCTAGCTCCTTTAAGAATTTACTAATATTGACAGAGTCAACTCTCTAATATTTCTCCTGTCCTGTACTGACCACAAGTATTCTCTCTTCTACAGATAACTGAGATTTTCTTGAGTTGACACCAAACTGACTAAATGTTTCTACCTACTTGCCTTATTCCATTTCAAAGTTCTGTCATAGCAACTAGAAATCAATGTTTCAATGACCATGACTCAATATTACTTTGTTAAAAATGCTTTAGTATCTCCTTTTTCTCTCCTGTGTGTCCCTTTGGTTGTTACCTAGATTGCCCTTCCTTAAGACATGAACGTGCTTTTTCCTTTAGCATTTATATAGCATCTATAGTGACCGCCATTACTGACAGAGTCCATCAGCGCATCACTGTCAAAGTAAGCTTAAAAGAAAATGTAAGTTTAAACCAAAAAAAAAAAAAAAAAATCTTTAAAACTTTCTGGAGTTTTATCTACCACAAGTCTAAATATTTTCCATAAAAGAAAAAGTCCTGTTTAAGTAATTTGATATTTTTCTATGATACGGTCACCTGCCTGGTTGATGAAGGGAAGGCAGTAGATGTAGTTTTTCTAGATTTTAGTAAGGCTTTTGATACCGTCCCTCACAGCATCCTTCTGGACAAGTCGTCCAACTGCAGGACAAGAGAGTTCACAGTGCACTGGGTGAAGAACTGGATGAAGGGCAGAGCTCAAAGGGTTGTAGCGAATGGCGCTACAGCTGCCTGGCGACCGGTCACCAGCGGTGTTCTTCAGGGCTCAATCCTAGGGCCAGTTCTGTTCAATATATTTAGCAACAATCTGGATACAGGAGATGAATGCACCATTAGCAAGTTTGCTCATGATAACAAACTGGGAGCTGCTGCTGACTCTCTTGAGGAACAAGAGCCCTTGCAGGGGGATCTAGACAGATTGGAACATCGGGCTATGATTAATGGGATGAAATTTAACAAGTCCAAATGCCAGATTCTGCACCTAGGACAGAGTAACGCTGGGCACAAGTACAAAGCGGGAGAGGAGTGGCTGGAGAGCAGCCCTGCAGAAAGCGTTCTGGGGGGTGCTGGTTGCCAGCAAGCTCAACATGAGTCAGCAGGGTGCCCTGGCAGCCAAGAGGGCAAAGCGCATCCTGGGGTGCATCAAACACTGCGTAACCAGCCGGTCAAAAGAGGTGGTTATTCTGCTGTATTCAGCATTGGTGAGGCCTCACCTTGAGTACTGTGTGCAGTTCTGGGCCCCACAATTTAAGAAGGATGTGAAGGTCCTTGAATGTGTCCAGAGGAGGGCAACAAAGCTGGTGACAGGGCTGAAGGCATGTCCTGTGAGGAGTGGCTAAGGATTTGGGGCTTATCTAGTTTGGAGAAGAGGATGTTGAGGGGACTCCTCATTGCTCTCTGCAGCTTCCTGAGGAGGGGAAGTGGAGAGGGGGGTGCTGGTCTCTTCTCCCTGGTATTCAGTGATAGGATACATGGGAATGGTTCAAAGCTGCACCAGAGAGGGTTTAGACTGGACATAAGGAAGCATTTCTTTACCGAGAGGGTGGTCAGACACTGGAATAGGCTTCCTAGAGAGGTGGTCGATGCCCCAAGCCTGTCAATGTTTAAAAGGCATTTGAACAATGTCCTTAACAACATGCTTAACTTTTGGTCAGCCCTGAAGTGGTCAGGCAGTTGGTCTAGATGACATTCAGAGACACTTTCCAAAGTCTGTGATTCCATGACATAACAGAATTCCTCAGGAATTTAATTTAATGAGCATTTTTTACAGCTTCTGGTGTGAAAAAAAAATCATTCCTAAAATGCATAACATGTAAATGTACAATGTACATTATCTTTCACATAAATAGCAGTGATTTTTTAAATATCGTAACTTCATAACACACCTGAAGAACAGCTTACCCTTTCCATGACAGTAGCAAATAAAACACAACTGCATCATGGGCTTCAAGGCTAAGAAGTAATCCCACTAGTCCTGCAGCCAATGAAATTAATAACTGTTTAAAAAGAAAAAAGAAGGTCCCTTTAGTTTCACAAAGAAAAATGTTTCACATTCTATAAAAACATCTTCATTATGATTTGCCCTTGTATCATAATGTCGAAAAAAACTCTAATTCTTCATCTTAAAATATCACATTTTCTGCTTTTTATGTAAATAGTTATGGATTTTTCCACAAAGATCAATTACTTAATCGGAATATTTTTAAGTACCATCTTTCATTATATCTAGATTAGATACAATGTGATCTAGCAATCAAAGAATTAAATCAAAGAATATTTTAGGGTCTGTACTGATTTAGTGAGTAACTTCTACAATCCAGTCTCAGCAGGCCCCAGTTTCCCTTGTTAGTATTTGTCAACCCTAAAATGATGTTTGAAGTTGAATGCATTAATATTTACAGATACTATCAAATTTGCAGCCGAAAGATGTTATAAATTTTGAATGCAGGATATAAATATGCATAATCAATTAAAGTAAATCAGCCATTTAGCAGTTTCATCAAAGAATTGTTTCCCCATTTCTAAGCATTACTCCCTGTTCAAAATACCAGTCAAAACTTTGGGGGGAAAAGAAAACAAACAAACAAACAAAAAAAACCCACAATGATGGAGTATTTAACTCTATTTCTTTAAAAAATAAATACAAGGGTATCCATGTATATTCTTTCATGTACATTATGATTCATTAGAAAATATAAACATGTTAAGGAAACCTTGCAAAGCAAATTAATTTCCCTTAATCAAAAGTCACTACAATAATCACTTAATGCAACTGGAGAAATCACAAATCTGGACACATAGAGGACAAACAACCAAAACCAAATAAATCAAATAGCTCTTTACAAGAATTCCATAGTAGAAGAATACAACTCCCAAAATTTCAAGAAAACTCCTGCTATTTTGCAAAAAACATAAGCTCTCTTCATAACTTCTTAACCTAAAACTATAATTAAGGTCTCATAACAAAATTCTTATTTGTTCATTTTAATATGTATTAAAGACAACATGCATATTGTTCCAAGCCCTGCCTTTTGTGAATTCTAGTAATACCTTTAGATGTATATAGCTTCATACTTTTTGGAAGTGCCCTCCATTCTTTTTGACAGATATTATTAAGGGGGACAGGAAGCATTCTGCTTGCTTGTTCACGATCATTTTAAAACTTCTTTAAGACAACTAGGTCAGGTAGAGTCTCCCAGAGAAAGAAATATAATATGCACTCCTTAAAGATATCCTGACTATGCACAGGTCCAGGACGTTCAAGAAACTGTACAGTATGGCAGTTGAGAAAATCTGAGCACAGGAACTTGCAGCCCGAGCAAAGAACTTGCAATAAGGATCAGGAAGCAGGCTACCTGACCTTCCACGATAGGAAAACCTTCCAGCCCATCAGAGGGCCCTGTGCAGTTCACAGCTTAAAGTCACTGAATTAACTGTAACGAAGTGGACGCAACAGTATACTCACAATGACAACATGGGCAAGGAAAAAGTTCTTAAAAACATATTTCACTTTTCTTCTGTCTTCCCTATTCACTGTTCGCAATACTTAAAGTGTTAATTATCCTAACTGTCCATTCTAGAAAAACTTGGCACTTTTTAAATTAAAAAATATTTGGGCTCTTTGAGGACCTAATTATAAGGAAAAAGCCTAGGCAGAACCACATCAAAGTTATGACCAACTCAGGGTCCCATGCCCTTGTAGTTATTAAAATTATTTCTATAAATTACCCAAAAAGCAATGGAAAACAAAGTTAAGTATTACTACTAATCCTACTTCAACTACATACCTTCTGGTCAGACATCAGAAAAAAATCCCAAACAAAACCCAGAAAACCAACAATTTAAGTAATTTTAATATCATAGACTAAACATTCTCAAAATTATGCTATATGAACACCTAGTGGTTCAGTTACCACAATGGCAGTGGTTCAGAGAGATCCATATCCACAGTACTTCAGTTTTTTTTAATCTGAAGGTATATACAAATTACTGACCTTGAAATAATTTAAGAGAAGTTAAGAACTAATTAGAAGTAAGCACTTTTTAAAACTAGATAAGACTTGCATCAACAATAAAAACAAATACTTTTTGAAAATATTAAGCACTCCTTTGTTTTAGCTACAGTAATATAGAATACAAGTGCTTACAATTTTTGTAACATATTACATTTCAAAATTTGGAAAAAGATACAGTAATTTCTAATTTTTTTGACAATTGATGCAATTTTAAACAAAAGTGGGAATTGTACCTTGAAAGAAAAAGAGCAGCTTATTTGTCAAATATATGCAAGATTCTCTGTCAATCACTTAGACAAAAAGTGACTGCTGATTTTTCTTTTAGAAAGATAAGAAACAATTGCAGAAACAACACACTCCTCCATGGAAATTATATATATGGACTTATTTTAATAAGCAATAGATAAAGCAGTCTTCAGTTTTACAGTCCCTTTTCACTCTCAAGATAATACATTAAGCATAAACACAGCAAAGAAAGAAGTTACCTTTTGTCTTTTCTGAACTAACCAAATATCTTTCTAAGATAATTTTTATCTTAGCAAATGAACAGGACAATTATATAAGAGAGAAAGTTTATTTATTCTTGTTTCTTACTGTATTCACTCCACACAACCCTAATCTACTATAGCCACAGTCAAAAATTAACAATAAAAATTCAAACATCAACTCCAACATCAAGCATGATCCTCCTCCTGAGTAATAATAGACTGATAGCCTTTGCAGAAACCTCATTACAAAAGGAAAGAGTAAGAATCTGTGGAAGCAATATAGTAGAAGAACAGACCATGGAAGTTAGACAAAAAAGATGAACAGCATTTAATAATATTTCATCTTTCCATTCTTGTTGGTGCTGAAGCTCTCCCACTAAATCTTCTCTTACACACGCTTCCCCATGTCATTCCTTAATGGCTGCAAACATCAGAAGCAAGATCAGAGGTATGTTCTTTCTTCTTTTGGCTGGCGTCAAAGCAATATGCAAAATCTAATAATCAAGAAACTTAACATCAGCCTGTCCACAACTCAGCTGGATGTTTATAAACCAAGATGAAAAACTGGCAGATGAGAGAGCTGCTGAGTTTGTAATAGTTATGCAAAATACATGATGCTTGGCAGCCATAAGAAAACAGGAGTGCTAGTTGCAACCAGGACGTTTTGGAAACTCAGAGTAGTCAAGGCTATACAGTATTCAGAAGCTGGAAAAAAGTCATAGAACTGAGCTAAAAGCCTTCCTTGTTACACATGGAAGGCTTGGAGACTCCAATAACAGAAATGCCAGAATACAATTTTGAGTGGGCCACATCAGGGAAAGAATGTCTGAAGTGATCATTATCTAAATAATCAGACTTGCTTTGTATCGCCATTCTTTTAATTTAAATTGAACTGTGTTTTCTGCAGGACTTTTATTAGAATAAGAAAAAAATTATTGAAGACTGTAAATACTAATATTGCTACATGATAAAGAAGTATTTGCCTGAAGTTTAATTTCACTATGCCACAATATATGTATCTTAACCTGTAAAAACTCCCCTTGGCACTCCAATTTTCTTTTAAACACTATTGTGTTTTCATAGATAAAAAACTTTTACTTTAGGACACTGAACTTTACACATTACAAAGCGTAATAAAGAGATCTGATCTATAACTAAGGATCTAATTCAAGTATGGGAAGCAATTTATGTGCATTAGCATATAGGTTCACGCTGTCTAATTTACACTAGTTTCCAGCTTTCATAGAGCTCCATGCCACCAAAACTTGATTGCTTCCTGCATCTGATCATCACCATCACCGTGGCTCAAGTGTACTGCTGACCTAAGATCTATTCTTTTATTTAAAAGTGAAGGAACTGAAAAACTCAAAGTACTTTGTACAATAGTAAGGCTATGAATAAAACAGGACTGTGAAAGTTGCAAGTCAAAACTTCACATAAAGCTGCCAACGGGTTCTCCTCTCAAAATTGGTGTGACATATTATTAAGGGAAAATGACAGATGAGTTTAAAACTTACTGAGTTTAACAAACCTTTGAAGGTTTCAGCTTTTTAAGTCCTTTTGTGTCATGTATTAAGATTACACTATTAATCAGAATCCTCTTTTTATTTATAACATAACTATCACTAATTCATAAATTTGCTGTCAAACCAGGGTGAGTGTTAGAAACTATCAGCCTTAACTAGTGAGCTATTTTCTTTAATATGCAAGATGGGGTTTTTGTGTGTCTGCATGTATGTTTATTTTGTTTCTATTGACAAAGTTGTATAAAGTTATTTGAATTTTTTAACAAAGAATATTTTATTTTATAAACTAAATATTCTAAAAATAAAACAAATTAATTTGTCAAATAAAGCCTGTAATTACTAAAACAATATGAATACAGTATTGTAAAAAAGGACTTAAAAGCTAAATTTGCATATTTTCTCACAATGTAGTTCTAGTGAATTCCCATTCAAGTATTTCAGACTGGTAATAAGGAACAAAATGCAGGTTTGAAATATCCTTTTTTAAAAGGTCAAGCATTACAATCATATTTTTTTTCTTACTGCTTCCTAGGCAAGCTTACAATACTATCCACAAAGCAAGCCATTAAATTCATACAATCATTGCATATAGACTCACTGTTTGGCAGAAAAGCAGTATTTTCCTTTGTGGTGAACACTTTGTAATAAGGATATCACTATACCATGGCCAGCTGCCCCTATGTTTTGCTGTCCTCCAGTAGTACCTCACAATTCCTTGAACTTGCAAGTTACGCTTCTTACATCAACTCTCTTTTACACCAGCTATTATCTTCCTGTTCCTACTTTCAGTGTGGAGGGTTTTTAGCCTTCCCTTCAACTTCCTTTATTTCTGAATAGTTCAGCCTAATTTTAGCAACCATATCAAGAAAAACCCCAAAGATGCCCGTTATGCCCCACGCTCCTATTTCAAAGAGCTCTCCATGGTTCTGAGGAACATCCTGTGGGAGGCACCCACTCTGGGAACTCTTTTGCTGAAAGAGTCTGGCAAAGGCCCAGCCACAGATAATAAATCTATCGAGTCTCGGGACAGAGCAACCTAGAAAGGTAAAGGGGAGCCTGGACGGCATTAGAGTTCAGCTCCACAGGAAGGGAGGAGGATAAAGGGTCTACATCTCTACTCCTGAAGTTATTCACAAAGTCAAAAAGCAACAATGAATCAAGAAGACAAAATCAGCCTATTGCCCCCATTTGAAAATTACCAACTTACAATTAAAACAAATGGCAGCAGAAGCTAAATGGAGGGCAGGAGCTTCCCCCTAATGCCCCAAACATTAGGTACATGATCATCTAGCCTGAGGTGTTCAGAAGTGGGTTTTTAAGCTGTTTTTGCTAAAACCAGATTTTAGACAGAGAAGTACACTGAATGGACTTTTAAAGACCTTGAGCAACTCCATCTCTGGGCTCATAGGTCAAGGAGCAATGAGAAGACAGACATTTTTGAGACAGAAATTGTCCCATAAATCTGACAGTAGATGATATCAACATCATTCTTACATGGAGATTAACATTTTGATGACAAGGATTCTAAAGCTTAGAAGGTGGCAGGTTATAACAACAAACCATAGGAAGAAAGAAACCACGATGTGTGACCAATCATGTGAAACCAGAGAAAGATGAGAGGATATCATACAGCCTAAGCATTTCTACAGATGAAATGTTAAGAAAGCTGTTTGTATGGTAAAATAAAAACAAAACAACTTTTTACCTGTAGTTTATAAATGGCTTATTTATAAGTATCAGGGCACACAGGGAACAAACTATTACAAGACACATTTTGTCTGATAACTTTGTTCTAATTGGAGAACTATCCATTCCTCATAGCAAACTGATTGAAAAATCCCAAAAAATTACTTTTGTAAATGCAGTAATTACCGTGCTCTTCTATGAAATAATAGGGCACTATTAGGACAAACACAGTTAAGGGCTCCAAAAGCAGACTATTCAGAAAACAAGATCAAATAAAATTTGTAATTGTTTGTTTCCAACCAGTATAGTTTCCCAAAAAATTATATCCTTTGAAATACAGAAGCAAAGAACATTAAGTACTACTGAAAAAATACTGAAATTATCATATATACTGAATGTTTGAAACATTGCTATTTCTTCCTAAACAGTTCCTATAGTCAGCTTTAAAACATCATTTCTGCAGGCATGCAGTCCCTTGCAGATGAATCAAATACTTCTGTTCATCATAATAAAATAAGCACACATACAAATCGATGTTTGAGCAGGAAGGGTGGATTAGTTGGCCTCGTGACTTAGAAGAGGTAAACTTATTTTTCTGTGATTTTTATATCCTAATGAAATCTGTGCATGTGAACACTTTGTGCTCATGTTTTAATTTACAAATCTCACCATTTCACGTGTACATTTACTATTTAAAGCATAGGCAGACTACACTTTTCAAAACAGTGTAATAAATAAAACTGTGCTTACAGGGTGTTGCATGCTGCTGCTGGTATAATTCAGTCCTTGCATGCATTTGTGTAAGTCATGTCAAATAAACTATTTACTAAATTCACTTAAGGGGGAAGGGGGGGAAAACACAGAATACCAACACTGCATTCTCAGTGCAATAGTGTCTGACCTATTTTCTATCATGTTAAATAGGGTAAAAGATTGAGATTGCCAAAACATCAAAACCCACAGGCTTAATTTAAAATTTAAGTAATCATAAAGCATTACATTTCAAGTCTGTCGGGGGGGGGGGGGGGGGGGGGAGTAGATTAAGATACTAAAACTTGTTTTCAAAGTTCTGGGAACACTATATGCTAAACACTATATGCTGGGAACACTAAAAATTCTTAATGTCTGCTGTTCAAATATCCCAGAAGTACAGTACATGGAGAAACAGAAACTGAAAATTAGACAAATAACAGTGATGAAGTGGTAACTGATTTTCTCCCCACTCTCCATGCAGTTTTAACACAATACTACCAACATAACAAGCACTGGAATCTTTCTTTAGAAAGGATTCGTTCTGCTTGATTGAATTTTTCAGATAAACCAGTTCTCCAACTGCTTCTTCCTTCTGCAGATACATAAGCTTTTATAAAGACTGAATCAAACAGCCACCAAAATTTTGACTGAATTGCATTTTACAATCTTCTTGTTGCCAACCTGCATAACTTGTAAACATCAACTTGTAAAGACATCAAAATATGTAAGCATATCATTACAGTATCTCAGATGCAATTCTAACTCTGCCTCTCTTGCTCATAGTTTATTCAAACTTGATTAACCTTGGACCACATACATCTGATCTTTTCAGATTATTCATAAAGGCATCAACTTGAAATGAAATCTAATACTAATCTCAACACATTTGTGGATTAGATCCAGTTTTTGAGATGCTGGGCAATAAAAATTTCACCTGAGGTTGAAAATATTATGATAATTAGTTCCTCTAAGAAACAGTTTTATGGTTTCTTAAGCCACCTTTTCAGGTGTTGATTAATATGACATAAATTACTTCATGGCTGTTAGTTGCTGCCACTGCATTTATTTGGCGTAGAATCTTAGCCTTTCCCTTTATGTAGTTAAACATCTTCTATGGCAAAAGAAATGCTCACGCTGAATTTCTTTCAAAAAATGTGTCACAATTTTGTGATATTTCTTCTTTTTAAATTCAGAACAAAATAAAAAAGTGCTAAATTCCTTCATTAAACCATAACACCTAGGTTAAATGAGAATGTTGTGCTTTTTTATTTTTACCTAGAGTGGCTGATCACTTCTGTCATTGCTATCTTACCTTTCACTACCACAGTACCTGCTCAACACAAGTGAGCAGTCTTTTGCTAATGTTTACAGGACTGGTGGCAAGATATCCTACTTCACACTATGATCATCAGTCTTCAGAAGCAGAAGCGATGATGGACATCAGTGTCCATATATCAGGAGGTCAAAACTAATGTAAGCTTCCTTAAATAAACAAAACCAAAAAGAAGCTACCTGAATATGACTGCCAGATGAATTTTTTTATTTGTACATTTCAAATCGGTATTAAAGACAGCAACACTGACAGAAAGAGTAACCAGCCACATCTGAAAAAATTCCTGCAATATCATGACATTCTACTACTGTAGTAGCCCAGGGTATTTTTGTTAGCTAATGATTTTCAGAAACTTATTTTCAAATACCAGACACTTGGCACAATATTTTTGTTTTCCTTTGGAAAAAAGGGAGTGATGGGCATATAATATATAATTGCAAACTGCCACTGGTTATTTCACAGAAATATATGTAAAATTACAAAAAAGTCCTTTAATTGACACATATAAGAAAGAGTACTTTGTACTTTTATACAGAATCATTTATAAATGGTCTAAATGTTTATTAATAGATTTCATAAGATTTCTCTAGGAAAAACTCTCTATGCAACAATGGATAGAAGTGAAGTTACATACACTGAGTTTATCTCACTGTGATTTGCATAAATGACTCCAGAGATAATAAAAAAATATTTCAGATCCACTTCTCATTAAACCAAAAAACCCTTGAGTTTGAGGATCTTTATTTCAGTCGTAGACAAAACGTTAAACTTTTAAAAACATACATGCAACAGAAAACATATTTTAAATATACCAGTATACCTCGCTTTTTATCGTATTTACGGTAGACCGAAGTCCAAAACAGAACTGAATGATCAAAAATTCAACTCCAGTATTTAAAAAAAAAAAAACAAACCCACACTATTGTCCTGATTTGCTTTTAATGGATCTATTAACATTATCCAAACTGCAAGAGGGATTCCTGATACTAGCAAAATTAATGGTGTACTGACAACCAGATCTACAAACAAAAAGAATGTTTTCATTTGTTTCAGATTACTAAATAAGTTTTTAAAGAAACTTGTTTATGCGTAAGTATAAAAACATTTATGTGCTGTCAAAGCCAGAACAGGCTTTAAAAAAATATTATTAGAATATTCATATTATAATACACAAAAAGAAATTATATGTGCAATAAACAGCAACAACTGCCAGACAAAAATCATGCTTCACCCTTCTTTTTCTTAAGCAATGCATATTAAGATCATAACCAAGAAAATGGGAACGTTCAAGGCCATTCCTTTGAATTATACCTTTAATGCAGAGAGTAGAATCTAACTCCATCTAAAAACTCTCCCAAAACATTAGTTTTCCTTGAACCACAGATGAACCTAAAGCAGTATTTTGACATTTGTTAAACCTGAACCAGAACAAATTGAACTAAACTGAAAAATTTGCTGGTTGCTATTTAAGTGCACATAAACCAATAGCTGTCAAATACAGAAGGTGGCAGGGGGGAAATGCAAAAACTTCTATACTACCAAATTCAGTTTTATGTTTATGGAATATAAAATAATTTTCTTTAGTCTTTTCACATAGTATTCCAAAAGGCTTCCACATACTGTGCTGAGTAACACAAATAGCCATATCTTCAAGAAATGCTACATGCACAGGTTCATTTAGTACCACTCAGATTTTTTTTTTTTATTCATTACCTGACCTGTACTCATTTCTAACTTTCTTCACACCTAATCTATGTTAGAGAAGTGCACAAAATATGACACATAAAATGTAAACATTATGTAAACATTATTTAAAACCAAATATAATGCTAAACTTTCCTATACAGATTCCATTCAGAAAAACTCAAAAGACTCTGCTTTCCAGATAATTTATTCTTATGATGAACTACACATGACCCAGCACAGTTCCTTGAACAGTGTATTGGGTTTGCGTGGTAAGGTTTTGGTAGCAGGGGAGGCTACAGGGGTGGCTTCTGCAAGAAGCTGCTAGAGGCTTCCCCTGTGTCTGACAGAGCCAATGCCAGCTGGCTCCAAGACGGACCCACCGCTGGCCAAGGCCAAGCCAATCAGCACCTCTGTGATAACATATTTAAGAAGGGAAAAAAATAAGTTAGAGGGAGCTTTAGCAGCCAGAGAGAGGAGTGAGAAGACGTAAGAAACTCTGCAGACACCAAGGTCAGTGCAGAAGGAGGGGGAGGAGGTGCTCCAGGCACTGGAGCAGAGATTCCCCTGCAGCCCGTGGAGGACCCCACGCCAGAGCAGGTGGAGGCACCTGAAGGAGGCTGTGACCCCATGGGAAGACCACGCTGGAGCAAGCTCCTGGCAGGACCTGTGGCCCGGTGGAGAGAGAAGCCCACACCAGAACAGGTTTGCTGGCAGCACTTGTGACCCTGTGGGGGATCCACGCTGGAGCAGTCTGCTCCTGAAGGTCTGCACCCCGTGGGAGAGACCCACACTACAGCAGTTTGTGAAGGACTGTAGCCCATGAGAAGGACTCACGTTGGAGAAGTTCGTGAAGGACTGTCTCCGGTGAGAGGGACTCCATGCTGGAGCAGGTGAATGATGAAAGGAGTCCTCCCCCTGAGAAGGAAAGAGCAGCAGAGACAACGTGTGATGAAATGACCACAATCCCCATTCCCCGTCCCCCTGTGCCGCTGAGGGGGGTGGAGGTTGAAGCTGGGAGTGAAGTTAAGGCCGGGAAGATGGGAGGGGTGGGGGGAGGTGTTTTAAGATTTGGTTTTATGTCTCATTGCTCTACTCTGTTTTGCTTGGTAATAAATTAGATTAATTTTTCTCTAAGTTCAGTCGGTTTTGCTCATGATGATAATTAGTGAGTGATCTCTCCCTGTCCTTATCTCAACCCACAAGCCTTTCATTACACCTCTTCTCCCCATCTAGTGAAGGAGGGGAGTGATAGAGTGGCTCTGGTGGGCACCTGGCCTCCAGCCAGGGTCAAGCCACCACCAACAGGGTAAGATGAAACCTTGCATTACACTGTTTCTATTATGAAGAATAACCTTATATTCCTGGTTTTTCTATTCCCTTACGGAGTTATAAATTCACAAAGACCTTCTCTTTTCCCAGCAGACTTTCATTTTTCTAAAAGTTATTGTTGAAGAGCTTTGCCAAAACCAGGCAATTTAATTATAGTTTACTGATCAGGTCACCTCTACGTTGGCTCTTCTTCAATATACCGTACTTAAACACATATCCAATAACTTTTTTCACAGTTTCTCCAGATTTGCTTGGTACAAAAGTTAAACCTACAGATCTTTTGCCTCAAAGACCAGCTTTGGAATTTCTTTAAAATAAGGTTCTATTAAACACACCACCTTCTATTTTTCTGGTAGAGAGACCAATATAGGCAATAGTTACACAACAGAGTCAGCTCTATATATACATATAAATAGTATTTGGTCCTAGTATAGAACTATAGCCAACTAAGATAAAGCTATATGCTATGAAACAAGAACATTACCAGGGAGCAGCATGGGCCATCGTTTCACAGTTTCACAGTTCTGTTGAGGAAGCTTTCCCACACACAATACAGGCTTTTGGAACACTTTGGCATAAACTTTTTTTTCTTAGGTTTTTTTGTTAAGTTTGCTTGTCTGATGATTTGGGGCATTTTATTGTTTTAAGTGTTATGCTTTCTCTTCTTTTCTGCATCATTCTCTCAGATTTTCTCTGCTTGACAAAAAAGTGTATTATAGACCAAAACTGCTGAACATTAGGATATAAATAAAAAAGCACAAAACCTAATAAATCAGTACAATCACATACCATCGAATCTTTCTTCACATATTCATAGTTCTGATCATTCTAGAAATGAAGACCATTTTAAAATGGTCAGGAGACCATTATCAATGAGCAAGGAGCTTCTGAAAAAACTCAAATGGAAGAAGGAAGTTTACAGAATGTGGAAAAAGGGACTGGCCACTTGGGAGGAATATAAGAACGTAGTCAGAGCATGTAGGGATGCAACAAGGAAAGCTAAGGCCCACTTGGAATTAAATCTCACAAGGAATGTCAAGGACAACAAGAAGGGCTTTTTCAAGTACATCAGCAGCAAAAGGAAGACTTGGGAAAATGTGGGCCAGCTACTGAATGAAGTGGATGCCCTCGTAACAGAGGATACAGAAAAGGCGGAGTTACTGAATGCCTTCTTTGCTTTGGTCTTTACTGCTAAGGTCAGCCCTCAGGGATCCCAGACCCTGGAGGTAAGAGAAAAAGTCTGGAGAAAGGAAGACTTTCCCATGTTCAAGGAGGACAAGGTTAGAGATCATTTAGGCAAACTCAACACCCACAAATCCATGGCCCCATATGGGATGCACCCACAAGTGCTGAGGGAACTGGCAAACATTATTGCTAAGCTGCTCTCCATCATCTTTGAAAGGTCATGGAGAACAGGAGTGGTAACTGAGGACTGGAGGAAAGCTGGTGTCACTCTGGTCTTCAGAAAGAGCAAGGAGGACCCAGGAAACTACAGATCAGTCAGCCTCACCTCCATCCCCGGAAAGGTGATGGAACAGCTCATTCTGGAGGTCATCTTTAAGCATGTGGTGGCAAAGAAGGTTATCAGGAGTGGTCACCATGTATTCACCAAGGAGAAATCATGCCTGACTAATGTGATAGTCTTCTATGACGGCATTACTGGCTGGGTAGATGAGAGGCAAGCCATAGATGTTGCCTACCTTAACTTCAGTGAGGCTTTTTAGGCTGTCTCCCATAACATCCTCATAGGCAAGCTTAGGAAGTGTGGGTTAGATGAGTGGTTGGTGAGGTGGATTGAGAACTGGCTGAAGGACAGGGCTCAGATGGTTGTGATAAGCGACGTAGAGTCTAGTTGGAGGCCTGTAGCTAGCGGTGTGCCCCAGGGGTCAGTACTGGGTCCAGTCTTGTTCAACATATTCATCAATGACCTGTCCGAGGGGACAGAGTATACCCTCAGCAAGTTTGCTGATGACACTAAACTGGAGGAGTGGCCGATACACCAGAAGACTGTATTGCCATTCAGCAAGACCGCGACAGACTAGGGAGTTGGGTGGAGAAGAACCTAATAAAATTCAACAAGGGCAAGTGTAGGGTCCTGCACCTAAGGAGCAATAACCCCATGCACCAGTACAGGTTAGGGGTTGACCTGCTGGGAAGCAGCGCTACAGAGAAGGACCTGGGAGTCCTGGTCGACAAGTTATCCATCAGCTAGCAGTGTGCCATTGTGGCCAAGAAGGCCAATGGTATCCTGGGGTGCATTAAGAAGAGCTTGGCCAGCAGGTCGAGGGAGGTTATCCTCCCCCTCTACTCTGCCCTGCTGAGGCCACGTCTGGAGTCCTGTGTCCAGTTCTGGGTTCTCCAGATCAAGAAAGACAAGGAACTACAGGAGACAGTCCAGAGGAGGGCTACAAGGATGATTAGGGGACTGGAGCATCTCCCTTATGAGGAAAGGCTGAGAGAGCTGGCTCTGTTTAGCCTGGAGAAGAGAAGACTGAGAGGGGATCTCATCAACGCTTATAAATATCTTAAGGAAGGGTGTCAAGAGAACGGGGCCAGACTGTCTTCAGTGGTGGCCAGCGACAGGACAAGGGGCAACGGGCACAAACTTGAACATAGGAAGTTCCACCTGAACATGAGGACAAACTTCTTTGAAGGTGACAGAGCACTGGAACAGGCTGCCCAGAGAAGTTGTGGAGTCTCCTTCTCTGGAGATATTCAAAACCTGCCTCGACGCAATCCTGTGCAACCTTCTCTAGGTGATCCACCTTTAGCAGGGGAGTTGGACTAGATCTCCAGAGGTCCCTTCCAACCCCTGCCATTCTATGATCAGTAATAAAATGAATTGTGTGTGCAGGGGCTAATCTACTTACTCTGAAAATAAAGAAAGAAAAACATTAGGTTCTCCCAAACACTTTGCACTGCAACCAGTTCTACCAAAATGATCCTAAGATAATTCTTGTATTTGATTTTAAAAAATAAAATAAAATAAAATTTTAGTGATGACTGGTTCTTTGCTTGCTATAAAATGACTTGTCTTCCCTGCTTGCTTAAGAAAAACATATTTTTACAGTTCATTCCTTAATCTTGTGTAATTAAATGACAGGTGGAGAGAGATTTTAAAAATAAAACATAAAAAAAAATTTGCCTGGATGAACTGGTCCAAAGGAGCAAGGGGGGGGGGGGGGGGGAAATGGCAAAATTCTTGTCTTGAAGAACCCTGAACAAGCAGTCACACTCAGCAATATAGCTGCTGAAGAAAGATAATCACTTCATAAACACAACAATCTTTCTAGATGAAAGAAACACTTGATTACTCATCATAACAGGCCAGGAATCAGACTGAAATCAAAAGAAGTTACAGCATTAAGCAGAGTAGAGGAATAAATTACCTTTCAGAAAAAATACTGTAGGTGTGTATGAAAAAGAAAACAGGAAAAAGCATTTGTTTATACTATGCCTGCTAAAAAGAATATAGACTAAAATAAAATAAAAAAAAAAAACACCCAACCCAAAACTCTTTCCTCTGTGCATATGGGCATATAACATGCTTTTAAGGTCACTAAAGAAATGGCAAAGATTGAGATCCTGTTGAAATACAAGCCACTAACAGAAGTAACTAGCAATGACTTAACAAGTGCCTACAGGGAAAGGAGATTTGGAAGAAGCATACATGTAGGGAAGTACTAAATTGCAACAAAGTTCTGATTATTTTCTGTATCAAATTATCAGGTAAATTAATACTTCTGATGCTTCTTTACACCCTGTTTTCAGTCTCAGTACATACAGAGCTGGAGAAAATCAATAGAACCTACAGATTTTATTTGACATGTACCAGGAAAAGATCTCATGCTCTCTGCCATCAACTCCATCTCCATGTTTACAACTGTTAATAAATTTTGAAAAAGTTGATGTAAAAGAATAAATTAAATGCAGGCAATAAGCAATTCTTTGATATAAGGCAAATGGGGAAAAGCCTCAAGTACTGCCAAATTTGAGGGATTTGCAGAGTTCAAGCCTGAAAGAACATTACTCCAAAAAGGCAGATGGAAGAAATAAGTGGAGTGAGGGGTGGAGAGCGTATGTTACTCAGATGCACTCTGAAGCCATTAGAATGCATGAATTGTATACCAATAATTTTCTGAATAGAGCTGGAGTTTTCCTTTTTCTTGACCTTGTTTTGTGCTATGCTCCCTGCTTTAATGAGGCATCAAAATAATAATCCATTCTAATACATGTTCCTGTAAAATGCTCCCAAACTCCAAGATGATTTTACTCTGGTGACATCCTAACAACATTCCCTGGAATACTGCTATGGTCGTCAACAGCCAAAACTAAATATAAGCTGCTAGCTGAAAAATCTAGGGATCACTTGAATAGTTCTGATTTAGTGATTTTTGTAGTATGTTCACAGTACATGTAAATGCCATTAATTAGACTTAAAGCATATGCTTCAGAACAGAGGCAGTTTTCAGAAATGTACTGTTTCAAATACATTGTGAAGCACCAAAGTAGAATGAATGTTCGATTTTCAGGTTTTGCAAAATAACTTCAGAAGTATCAGCATTAACTTCTCCCCTCCAACAGAGCTTAGTAATTCAGATTCATCATACGAATCATTTCATATCATAACACATTTTAAGAACTATCTATCAGTTAATAGCAACAATTATGAATTGAAAAACAGAGATTCCAGATATATGCAAATTAGTTTTCTGGAATATCCCAGGAAAAACAGGAAACATTATGAAACAGTAAGAAAACATGGAGATCGGCAGACTGAAAGCAACTAGATGAATTGTGTGAATGGAATCAGTGGGACAAAATT
Organism: Balearica regulorum gibbericeps; assembly: GCF_011004875.1. Classification (NCBI taxonomy): domain Eukaryota; kingdom Metazoa; phylum Chordata; class Aves; order Gruiformes; family Gruidae; genus Balearica; species Balearica regulorum. Next base: position 44,698,882 of record NC_046188.1, on the reverse strand, counting down.
AGCATAATCATCTTTAGTTTGGATGCTAATTTAAAATAGAAATGGTTTAGTAGCAGAGAAATATAAACACCATAAAATATTTTGAGCAAAGTAACTTAAGAACCTATTATAATAGTATTGCTAGACTAGAAAGTTTTATTCCAGGAAAGGACCAGTTGTCATAGCGCTGCTAATAGTGGCACATCACAGCATACATACACTTGTTTTTGTGAATATTCTGGCTCCTGTTCACAAAATCTTGTAACCACAGAAAGGTGCACAATACAGTTGACATTCCAGAGCCTTCTTTATCACTGCCTAAGATATGGTTAATGGATTGTTTTACAATGCTCTGTGGGATGTTAATAACAGCATTCAGGGAACTATGAAAACTCAAGAGTCCACTTCCCACAACTCCCTTTGTTGCTTTTTAGTATCCCCTTTTTCAAATACCTGTGGCTCACCACACCAGCTTTCATTCTGCCACCCTCCAGAAGAAACATGAATTGTTCTCTGATGAGTGTTATGTACATATAACAATAGCATACATAATTTTTCCATATTTGTTTGACTTCAACAACTACCAAATCACACTGAAATGAAGACAAGATAATCAAGAAGAAAGGATGCATGATACAGAAAATCACCAGAAACAGATGCATGCACAAAAATCACCAACTGCTGCAAGCATTCATTGACCAGCTGCACAGCGCTGAGTGGTGCTTTCGGGTCTCTGAAAAAAAGCACCGAGTTAAAAGATCATTCACTGTTACAGTTATAGGACAATCAGCAATCGCCTTGTACCCTTCAGATTACGTTCATGCGAAACATGACTGCCACGTAAGACCACCGACAACAAAATCAAAGTTATGTGACGATGGGGCAAAATGGAATGATTGCCCTCTGGAAGTTTGCAATCCCAGACTACTATCAGTCACCAGATCATCTCCTTGAAAGGAAATATAAAGTAAATAGCTATCATCACATATAAAAAGTCACTAAAAACATGACCTCCTGCTCAGCACTGCAACTGTAATGTGCAGAAAAGAACATTTTCAGACAATGGAATGTCTAAAATGTGATCCATTAAGAGGAAAGAGACATATAGCAGTTCTGCCTTCCTAAGCCAATCTTAAGCATAGAAGGGAAAGGAATACTTTTCTATGGTTAAAAAAAGAATACCATCAATATTAACATAGTTGCACAGGAAGGTGCAAAAAGCCATCTTTTAAAAAATAGGACTTTGTGAAAACATTAGCATTTTTCCTGGAAAGGCACACATTCAGTGGCAAAATTGGAATGTCAATGTTCACGCTGAAGGATTCTGCCTTTAGCCTAGCAGGTGAAATTCTACAGTGTCTGAAGAGGAGAAAGGAGTGATAAAACTACTGCATAAGAAGATGCAACATGACCCTTGAATATGCATTTGATTGGCTGAAAAGGAGCTGGTAATGCTTTGAGACAAGGATCGATTCACAGAATTTAAGATTCCTGTTACTGTTACACATTGTATTTTACATATTTGTGACAAAAATGTTACCAGTTATATGCTGACTTTGGTAAGGGTACATTGATAACCTGTTGGTTATCTTCAAAACTTCTCAAGTAACACCTCAGTAAAATAGGCTTCTTAGATCTCTAAAATGAGATATGCTTTCCCAGAATCTGAATGATTCTTATAGTTCTTTTCTAAACCCCTTCGTACTTCCTAAGGTTATTTCTGAAGACTAGACCTCCAACCTAGACATTACACACCCACCATAGTACATTAATATTGTATACAGCAGTATCATCACCTCCCCTACATCCCTCTTACTTGTTATTTTATTCAAAAATACTGTCTCTAACCTGTAAGCGCAATCTACAATATTAGTCTCTAACCTGGGGTCACACATTTGGCTCTAACCAAACAGAATTTCTTCAAGTTCAACTTGCCAAACAGCTTAACAGTTAGCGATCTCTTTCTGTCATTAAAACTACTATATCTTTAAAACTACCACTTTTAGAGATTTAAAAGGAGCAATATATTCTGCCCAAGAGCCAAAGACAATGACTAAGAACCCCCTACCATGCAGCCTCAAGGGAACCCTCCTTTGGGTTTGAAAGTTCCCTGTTTACTGAGGTTTTTTTCATGCATTAACCAATTTTAATACAGTTAACATGAGCTACAACAAGTATCTTCAGGAAAAATCAATCTGATTGCAAGACAGTATCGTTAGGATCAATTTCAAGTGAATCACCGAATAATTAATGTCGTGAACAGTTTTTTTTCTAACTACTGGCAAGGCACCTAATTTTTCTTATTGGCTTTGGACTTAGGTTATTTCAACATTTGTTTAAAAAAAAGAGGTCACAAAAAAAACCAAAACCCCAAAACCAAAACACAAGACTGAAGTGCAAAAGCAATTAAATGAAGGTTTTCCTATGCTAACAGGTTCTGTCAATTTCTGAAGTGTTTATTAGCCACCATTTAACACAATCCAAACATAGACACTGATAATTCAGTACTTCTGTGTATAATTACCTCTTTCTTTTTTAAAGCCAAAATAACTACAGAATATTTCTATATTGTAAATGTAGCCTTGGCATTTAGCCACATCCTGTTATTTTCTACGTGGCAACTACAATTTCTTCTAATAAACAACAAAAAGTGGGCAAGACTAAAACCTCCAGTCTATCATTTTATCTAAAATGATATTACATAAAAATTCGTAACTCACAGATACTTTCATCAGAATTGGCCATACTAAATATCTACATTTCATATTAAAACCCAAAAGACCCTGTGACATAGTTCCTCACCTATTTACCTTCAGGAACTTGTGAAGCAGGAAACATATTCCACACAAAAAAACCCTCTTGTCTGGCTATTCCCTCTGATCTTGTCTCCTTAAACAATACGTCAACACTTAGTTTTAGTTTAGTGTAACAGACTAATCTCAGACATTTAAAATAGTATAGATTATCAATGATATTTGAAATTTGATTTTTCAGGCACTACAAAAATATTATTAATTTATAGCCAAATAATATCCACCAGGTTACCATCTCTAGTTCTGCCAAATTTACAGTCAATGGTTTAGATTTGGCATATTTAAGTTTAAAATTAGATGCATTCAAGATAAAAGGTTACTTGTTCCATTGGAAGAAAATATTTAAGCTAAAAAAATTAAAAAATAAAAAAAACTTATTGCAACATGCAGAAAGAGATTCTATGCTGCTTCTGAGTATCTTTTGCAAAAAGCTGTTCTCCCCATGCTCCACTCACAAAAGAGCCAATTAAGGAGGAAAAAAAAAAAGCTAGAAACTAGACATTAAATCATAAAATGTAATAAGGTTATCAGAAGGTTATTAGACCACTTCTCTAAGATGAAATCACACACGGTCATGCATCTTGCTACTTTTTGTGAACTTCCAAAACCAGATATACGCTCTTCCCAGTCTATTGCAGTGCTTCACAAGCCACAGTGTATTAATCTCCACTGGTAAAAATGTAAGTTTATTAGGTTTTGCGGTGTTCCAAAAGACCCAGAACAGTAGCACTTCCTCTCTGTATTAAATTAGTTTTGATTTTTTCAATCTCTCCTCATAGGTCATGGATCCAGTGTTCTGATCATCAGTAATATTGTCTTCTGGACTCTCTAATTTGTCAAGGTAATTTTGGTTTGTTTGCATGTATTAAGTGCATGGTTCAAAACCAGACATAATGAGCTAGTTGACTCCATTTCTACCCTAAGCTGAGCAGAGGGATTTACACAGTGTTTTATTACAGTTTTATTTATCCTAGTATGATGTAACATTTTCAGAACTTTTTTTTGTGCATGATACTGTTGACTTAAGGTCAGCTCTTACCCTCAATCTTTTTCTTCAGAACTCTCAGCCATTCCTTATTCTGTATTTGCCTATTTTCTTTTTCTTTAATTTAAAAGTAGTATTTTGAGCTTGCCCTTAATGGCTTGTATATCTTTTTTTCCCAGATCAATTTGTTGGTTCATGTTAAATTCTAACCCAATCTTCCAACTTCTCTGCAGTCTCTCAGCCTGGTATCATTTTTCACTGCAGTAAACAGGCAAGTCAATGGATACATTAGTAACCTCTTTTCTTGAGAAGGAAAAACACATGAAAGACTGTTGTTTATGCTGCTGCATCAGAACTGACTTATATAGAACACACTGTTAATAAAGAATATATTTCAGAGAGCCAGCCAAGCAATAAGCCATCTTTCAAACAAGAATCCAAGCTAAATGCTTACCAGAATAAAACAGTGAACTGAAGCCAAATGTTAGAACAAGAAACAGACTTTGCTGATCCTCAGGCAAGGGGGGAAAGTAGTAAGCAGGGATGATAGTCGATAATCCAGAAACACAGAAGGACGGTCCAGCTATGATCCCGATAAAAAAGGGAAGGGTGAGATCAGCAACATACCCTTCTGAAAAGATATTTTCCTTTTCCATCAAGAGTCATATGTTGATCTATTTAGATATGTAGAAATAAAGAATATCTATCCAAGATTTCAGGTGCCTCTAAAATAAACAATTAAAACTCAAAATATAAAGGCCTTTCTCAGAGATTAGTTTATCTTCAAAAGCCTATCGTAGATAAATCTAACTTACAGTATGTCCAAGAAAGGATAAGAAAGTATTTCAGAATGTAATAAAAAAAGCCCAGTTGATCTTTCTTTTTTAATAAACTACAAAACCACCATTCAAAGATGGAATGGATTAGACCAAATGTGAAATATGATGTGTGGAAAAAAAAGGAAAGACTACCATGGGAATGTTTTAACATGTAAGAAGCAACAACAAAAAAAAAATATTTAAATAGGTAGATGGATTAAATACAGTTTTTCCCAGCCAGGCTCTGATAGCAGAAAATAGTTCTGAATGCCGTTTATTATACAATATGACAGAAAACAGGAATCCAACACAATCTATAGCTTGCATAATCAAGTAATACAGGAAAGGTATTGCCTTCACTCTATTACTTAGTTACTTGCCTCAACCTACCAACACTACCTAGATCTTGCCTAGATAATAAGCTCAAATCAGCATTCCTCCACTGCTCAATCCCCGTTAGTAGTTAAGCAATGCATACAAAACCACTGGCTTAACTAGTGCTTCAGACACTGCAGTTTACAGACCTGCACAAATCCTCTTAATTATTCTCCTGCACAAATTAAACAGAAAAGGCAAAAAGAGGTTTCACGCAGTTCTCAACCACTGTCCTTTGTCCTTGCTAAAGGAAGGACTGGATGTCTACAAAAGATGCAACCATCACCACAGGTTACAGACAAATCAAGGTAGTGTGAACACAGTACAAAATGAAGTACAAAAACTAAGTATAAGCAAGCATATATGCATACATCCAGACTCACTCTTAAACACACACACAAAAAAAAAATAATTTACAAAACTGTAAACTACAATACAGACAAATTGCTGCATTATGTAACATCATGTACAAGGGACCAGACAATTCTGATAAGAAGTGAGGTCTGGACAAGTCATGCAAGTTCTTCACCTGTATTTTTTCATTCATTTTCAGGGCCTGGAGCACACAGATATTTCACATGGGGCTGGGTGGTGTGGGGGAAGACTATTACAGATTTTCCTAGTTATCTGCTAAGATTTTTCCCCTCTGAATCATTGTTTCTATTTGGTATCGACAGGTCACTTCTAACAGCAACGGCTGGGAGAGATCTGGTGAGATGAGCCAGTACTAGTCTAAAGCTCTCACAGAAGCTACATCTCTTCCTTCTCCAAAGTCAAATCGTCTACGTCCAGTCTAGCAACTTTAAGACAGTGTTACAACAAACTGCTGGACAAATAGATGCACTGACTGGCTGGACAGGTTATGTTCCCACACTCTGCTCCTGCCTGCAGACTCTCACTTCTTCCTCTGGAATAATGGAACTTCATATAACATATGTTCCTTAAACTTATTCCTTAAAGATTCTGGGGGATGATTCTGAAAAGACTTGACTACTTTCCCTCTTACAAAACAATTAACATTAAAAGTTGCAATGTGCTTGAAAAAAAGAGGGAGCTCATAGCCTGCTCCTACATTGGCGTGCTTGGTTATTATTACAAACGAACTAGGTCCTTCATCACTCTACGACTGCACATATTATTTCCTTTCTTTCTTACTGCTAGGTATTGCTCTCTAGCCTTGAAAAGCATTTGGACATGAACACATAATCTGGATGCAAGAAATTCACCTAGCAAGTGCATACCAGAAGTACTTGGGGAAAAATACAATCTTTTTTAATCAAAATATTCTCAACAAATTGTTGTCAGAAGTGCTTTCCAGGTCCAGAAATATCTTGACATGCTTGATAGTAGCCAATTGTGCAGCAGTTAGATCTACCATCAGAGACTGTGGAAAAACTGGCCTCCAAGTTCCTGCTGCATGGTTTCAAGGAGCGACTTGAATCTGCATTTGCCATCATCAGTCCCTATACCAATGAATGTTTAATAATACAACAGGTAAGAGTCCCCTCATGGTAAGCTGGGTGTCCAATGTAGCAGATCACTGCCATATTTCCTAAATTGCATTTCTTTCTTTCCAGGAAAAGAAAAACCACTCTCATTTTTTAATACCTTCTGAACGTTTATCTGAGCTGATCCAACCCACAAACCAAGAAACACACTAGCCACCTTTTTGGTGGGTTTCTGAGATAAATCAGTTTCAGCAGGAGTCAGATATGTAGGAGAGCAGGGTTCGGGAAATGTAAACAACCCCTTTCAGCAACAGTAAGCAGTTACAACAGTAAGCCAGTTTCAAGAAACCTGACTGGAAACCGGATGCTTGGAAAGCCACCACCATATTCTTTGTTCTGTCCTGGCCACGAGGTCCTCAGAACATCATTTTAAATCTCACATTTTCTTTTCCTTTTTTTAAACCATTCATTAAATTCTTAAGCTAACAAAGTACTTCAAGAGTTACAACTGTGTAAATAAATCATAATAATTGAGAGTACTTTAGATATCTTCAGCTTGACAACCATTACTGAAGTTGGATGAACAGTAAAAGCATTTCATCTGCAACAAATTTGCCTGAGCTTTTAGTCTAGTTCATGCAATTGTGAAAGTTGAAGAAACTTTCACAACCTTCTTATCCTTACCATAATCAACAATACTGATCATAACTGTTTTCTACAGTTGCATCAAAAAAGAACAACATCATAAAATGCTTGGTTTCCAAGTTCACACCTGAATTCATGTTTCAGTGTAGTTCATTCTTTAATCAACTTCTCAAAAAGAAGACAGTTATTCTTCTAAGATTTATCTTTTATGATACATTTATTTATTTATACGAGTATTACAGTACTTGCATAGACCTCCAAAAACATAAGAACCTGTAGTATTAAGTTTTTAATACTCGTCATCCTTTGAGAAAATCTGTCATTGAATCTAGGATATCCCAGAGCACACAATAATTTTCAGCCACAACAGCTTAGTTACTTACAAGTCTCAGAGAAGCTTCATGGAATAAGGCCTGTGCCCAGCTTCTACAGAAGTACTGCTTATCTCTGAGAAATACATGTAATATCTGCAATACAAATGAAAGGGCCCAAAAATACTTCCAAAGAATAAGGGCTTTGTACATAAGACAGATGATACATAATGAATCTATCAAAGAATTTCTCCTTTTAGAGGTGAAAGGCAAAGAGGAAAAGGGAGAGAAATGGGTGTAAGGAGAGAAAAGAAAAGTGAAACAGGTGTCTGATTGACCCCATTTTGTCAGTAATCTGACATAAAAGCAAAGAACTTGACCTCTCTTTTGCAAAGTTTTCTTTTTCCAACTGACAAGGATTTATCAACAGAAGGACAGTTTTCAGTTGTTTTTTCTTCATCTAGCTTCTTTACATCTAGTTTTTGTCCCAGTGGTGGCGACATCACAGAGGAAGAGAAGTACTTACCAGCAATAATTATTGTTCAAATTAATACTTTTGGGGACTCTTCTTCCTCACTTTCATTTTGGAGCTTAGGTAATTCTCTGAAAGGAGAAGAGAAAATGACGATCATTAGTTTTTATCCTTTTTTTATCTTTATCCATGTTTTCATCCTTTGACTATTACATGCAGTATTCAAGAGATGCACGCAAACACTCTTTTTAAAAATATTGCTCAGAATTTTATGATTTGTGATTAGATGACTCGTAGCAAAACTCTTATGAAAACAGAAATGTATACATTTGAACAATCTCTATTTATACTGAGGTCCAAAAAAATAGAAACTGTCTGCTTCATTGCCAAAAAACTAACAAAGGTTAAGTATAGACCCCCAAGGCATCTGTGAAAACAAATTAAGAAAGCGAGGGGAAAAAAAGCAGTGGTTTCATTCTTGGGATACATATATAGCCAGGCCTTAGGAAAAAACCACTGAGAAAAATTATAGGATCAAGATCCTAAAACCAGATGCCAAATATTAAAACAGTAAACTCCTCAAACTGAAATAGTTGTCACATGGAAAAGAATAGGCTCTACCTTTAAAACGGATATATGCAAATTAAGTTGGTTTGCACCACTTGTTTATTTACTTTTCTACATAACATAACATACATAGTAGACCATACATAACATAGTAGACTGTTTTAAACAAAATCTTACTTTTGGGTTATCAAGGCATGGAGTTACTACATCATTTTGTAACAGTCTCACTAATTCAGAATGGCTGTATAATACTGAAGTAAGTGTTGATTCTTGGCCATTTAACAGAAAAGCAATCAAAAGCTGCACATACCAGACTCTGAAACAGCAATAAATTGGATGTTGAAAAAGTTAAATTGTGAACCTGACTTCAAGGAGAGGGATAAAACTGGGGAAGAAGAATAAATAGGAAACCAATTAAACCAACAATAGTCCCAGGAATAAGAGTGAAGAGAAAATGATAAATGCTTCAGATAATTGTCTTTTATTGTAATAAGAATCCTGTCAAATTAGTCTTATTTTTAAAGGAAAATTAAGTGATTTTTATATTTCAAAGAGAAGCTTCAGCAGCTCTACTGTTAAATGAACAAGGTGAACTGGTAACTCTAAAAATCTCAAAAGCAGCACCAGTGATAAAAATTTTAAAAAAGACTGAATTCTCTATTTTCTTTTTCAGGTAATAAATTATTTAAAATAATCAGCACCTACAAGGTCAGAGCCCATGAACTTCCAAAAATGGAATGCCTGAGGGAAAGAGTGAGACAGCCTATTTTCATTTCCATTTGAGATTGATAGTTTGGATACACTTCACCTAAGGCAGCACTCAATAAAAAGGATATAGCTTTTCCTGTGATAAAGGATCTCAGAAATCCAAACAAAAAAACACAACTCTGTTACCCTATGTATAGAAAGTAACATCAGAGTTTTAGCTTTCTAGAAAAGCTAAACTAGTCCTTTTACTGTCCCTCTCATCAAATCAGTTACACTGCCTGTCTCCTAAAACAGGAGAGGTGAAACTATCAGCTGAAGTTGAGTCAGGAAGCCAAGTGAAACCGAATATGGAGCCCACCTGTTCCAAGAGATAGCCCCACCAGGAACCCATCAGAGCACAATCTAGAATGATGGTTACTTTTCATTTTATATGAAGTATTATGCTGTATCTTCCTACAAATCCATATTTGCAACCCCAATAACAGGTAGAAGGTAGCATATTATGTGAGCCATGTGTATGGAAAAATACATTTAGACAGATTGGCTCAAAGTGAATATAAAGTAGAAATGTTTACACTTCATGTAATAAAAAGAACTCTTACTAAATTTACAAGTTGATTTATCTGTAAGCAACAGAATTACTGGCAGTACCAAAAGGCCAGAGTCCTATCAGGCTGGCCAATTCACCACACCCTACAAAAAGCTCCCCAAAATTTTAAATTGTAGTATACTAAAATATATAAAAACACACAGAGCAATAAAAAGAAAGCATAAATATTTGTGTCTTTTTTCCCATACTAACATACTATCAGAGTGAAGTAGCTACTTAACAGTTGTTGACCAATTAGAAGAAAAAAAAAACAAAACAAAGTTCCAACATAGTTTATACCTCTGCTCCAGGAAAATTTGTCCACAACATGAATAATTAAAAAAAAAAAAAAAAAAAATTACAAAATAGTGAAGTATGTTGAGTTAGTTTAACATAAAACAGTCCAGCACAGCCTGGTCAAGTAATTTGTAGCTCCACTTAATAAATTCTACCCGTATGGCAATGAAATTTTAATCTGACTTCCAAGTATTATTCTGCAACCAACTATGCATTGGTTTTAGAATATTTTCCTGTACCCCATAGTCTACTCAGAGTAACTCACAGAGTAGTAACAAATGCTGTACTGAAATCAAGATACAGGAGACCAGTAATTCTTTTTTCTATCCATAAATCTATTACTAAGAGGAAAGAAATAAAGCCCTTTATTTTAAGTTCATTACAACTAAAGTGACTGTCTATTTCAGGATCTTTTTATGGAACTCTGGAAAAAAATACTCAACCCACTCTGAGTCATTCAAAACTTTAAAACTACCAAAAAAGCTTACAATTTTTCAGCCTAATATTGCTAATATATCCCTGAAAATGGAATTCTACTTATAATGTAAAAACTACAACTATTTTTTTAAAAAAATCTTTGCATTAGTTGTTCAAACACCTCAACAATATTTATAAAGATCACTAGAATAATTAGACAGTGGTGCCTTCCAGATAAGTCTGCTCCTCTTGCAGAGATCTTTTTGAAGATAAAGGTCTTGAAGTGACCTTGCAGATAGGAAATTTTAATTATATGTTTGATTCTGACTTTGAATTGCTGGGTGAACATCGACTAGTAGCTACCTTTTATTTTCAGAAAAATAAATCTGTTTATAAAAAAATGTATCCTTATAAAGGGTTCAATACAGCCTGGAGTGTTTAATCCAGTCTCCTGCATTACAAGAACCCATTCAAAACAAAGTCCAAAACATTTCATCAACACTTTTCATGTAATTTAAGTTGAATTTTAAAAAAGATGCAAAACTTGAATGCACAACAGCAAGAGAATAGAAATCCAGGATGCCAGCCACATTGCAAGTGCCTGCAACTACAGAAGCGTTAGATGAAAATATCTACATCATCTCAGAAATACAGAGGGGTGGGGGGGAAGAAAAATGGAAACACTTCCCCCCTCCCTTCCATATTTGACAGGGGTAAACTTATTTAACTTTGAACACAGACACTAGAACCATACACCAGGCCAGGACTACTTTTCCAATATCACAGAAGAATTAGACACCTCACTCAAAATCCCACCTTTAGTCAATGGCAAATTGCCTCTGCTTCAGAAGAAGTTAGATTATGCACCAAGAAGAAAAAAAATAAAATATGCCTTTCTGATCTCTATACGGTACCAGTGGTAGCCCTAAAGAATAGAATTTGTAAAATTGGAAACTTTATGACAAATAACAATCAAATATTTGGCTGCTTTATCCTCTTTCTCAGAGATTTCTGTTATTCCAGTACAAAGGAATCTCATATGCTCATTTTTAACTTCTGACTCCAGGATCAACCTTATCATATTACACAGTCTTTTTACATATACATACAAAAAACATCATCTTGAACCACTGAATTTCTTTCCTGCCATTGCTGATTTTGTAAGACTAGACCTCACCCTCTGATATTCAAACAAGATCTTTTATTAAGTTTATCCCTTAGATGTATTTGTTTTCAGTTGGTTCTCTCCCATATACGCCCTCACACTCAATGAAAATTATTCTTATTTCTTCCTAGGCTTTACCTGCCAAATTCTTTCATTCTCCTTTAAGAAGGCAAGTTCAATTTCAGTATAAACACACTAACAGTTCTTTCTTTTCCAAATGACTCAATCTTTTCTGAGAGTGAGTGTGATCAGAGCTATAAACGTCCTAAAAGCAAATCAACCAATGTTTTCTTGGCTGGTCCTAACGATCTTTTTTAAAAGCTAGAAGCCAGCTAGTGTGCCTTAGAGTCATGCTACTCTCACAAAGCCACATCATCTGAGAAGGAAACAGATCAGGATCTGAGTGATACAACAACAATCTACCTTTGATTACCAGTCTATTTATACCAGGAGTTCTTGTCAGCACTTAAGTATGTGAATTTGCAATTTATTTTTTTTAATTAAACTTAAATAATTTTCTATTACTTTAAACACATAAATCATCCTCCACTACTAAGTGCAATAATCCTGCCTTCTCTGGTATTAGTGATTTCAGAAGCACACAGACCAGCTTTTTAGCAAAGTCACTTGCTTATTTCAGTGCTGCCTCTATGGTTTCAAGTAGCTGACAGAGAAGTGACTGAACCTATGTTAGGAAAATATTACAAGAAAAGAATCAATTTAAACAACAAAATGCTTAAACCAACCAAACAAAATCAGCTAAAATGTTACACTGAATGTTTTTTTCATGATTTGTAAAGAAAAACAAATTATTCCTTCTGTAATCCAAGTGAAGCTCAGAATATGTGTCTTCCAGTTCTAACACAAGAAAGAATGTGGTTTTCTAATGGAGAAACAGTTACTTAGCCAAAAAACTGAACTTCATTTCTCTTATACCCATCAATACATATGTCTGGTATCATTGTTAGTTGCTAATACTAAGCAAGTTTCCTTAAACAAATATGGAAAGAAGGAACATCCCAGGGGAACAAAGGGAAAGGTAATCATTTTAATACATATATTAAATATATATATGTAAGATAATTTATCTATATTTTGTACATATTATAATTTGTTGTTGTTGTTTAAGATTCCTTACTGGTAAGGGCTACAGAAAAGCTGGAATATACTCAATCCATAATATGCAAGGATCAAAGCCAAATCATCTAACTTCTACTGTGCACAGGCTCTCAGGAATTAGGTGGTTTGCAGTGAAGCACACAGGATTCTTTCTGCAGTTCAATTTTGTAGAGAAGGTTCCCCTTCAAACAAGCTTTGACTACCACAGGTTTCAGAAGGACATACAATTATTCAATGAAATTCTACTTTAATCAAACAACATACAGATTTGGAAGCATTAATCCTCAAAATTCCTCAAAACAAGCCTAAGAGAGATTTCCTCACACTTGTTTTTCCTGACCAGATAGCACTTTGCCACTTTGACCTTGTTCTAAAAGTACACCATTTTTAATGGCACAAATAATAATTAGGAGCACAATTCAGTATCATTAAGTGCTTATCCTTACTGGAAGAAAATATGAAACAGTTGCTATAAGGTCTAAAGTCCCTTCTTGACATTGAAATTTTCACACATAATCATTTCTCAAGGCATAAATCAAGAACAGTCTACAAAACTGTTACAGTACACAGAATAGTACATAATCCGCTGATTTCTTTCACGGACATATTAAAGGGCCAAACTAAGAATTAAGTTATTAAATAACATCCCAAATATAAACACATTTTTAACCTATTTGCTTGCTAGGAGGTAGGTCAACCAGAATGTAATAAATCAATGTGACACTGCGCAGTTCTCAAGTTCTTTCCTGCTCTCCTCCTTCAAGACACATTGGCCCAACCACTTGACACATTTTTCCCCTTTTATATAAAAAATACATGACCCTAGCTGACACATCGCAATATTCTCAGAAGACAGGCCAGTGTTGTTCGGTGCCCCCAGCCCTAAATTTTTCGCTTTACAAAGTTTAGTGTATGCTATAGTGACATTGCTAATACATTACACACTTGCATGCATAGTGCAAATCTGAGGAAAATTTGGGAAAACACTACAAGGACTGGACCTCTCCTAGCTCTCTCAAATCCAGGAAAACATATGTTATGTTTCCTTTCCCCAGAGTCCCACTTCTCCTCAGCCATGTGAAGTGCCATCTGTGCTTCCCAGCCTGGCAAGTTAAAAATCTGCTGTCATTCATATCACCAGTGAGCAAATTAAGGACAAAGACTGTCCTCTTTAATAAAATAACAACACTTACAAATGGCAATCTAGATCACTGCTCCAAAGTGATGAGTGGCAAGCACAGTTAGTTAAAGGGTCACAGGGAGGAAAAGGTGGCAAACAGTACACTATCTTCAGAGCTTCCTTGATGTCTGTCATCTAACACAAGAACTATGGAGAATAAAACAAGAGTAGTTGGAAATCTCAGAAAGTAAACAAAAATATGACTCAACCGACACAACACATTTAGTGGGACACTACATAAAGTTAGAGGGCATACTTGGCTCGGGAAGGACAGATATAGATGGTGGAGGAGGAAATCTTGTCTTGAATATCTAAGGTTTGTATACTTGTTCTGCGATCCAGAATGCAACAGAAGCCAAACACTCCACATACCATTAAAATGAGGAAGTTACAGTGAGAAGGAAAGTATAGATCTCCTATAAATTACCAAACCAGAAAATTTAAGTGGATGGGGGTTTGGAGGGACTGTTGAGATATGTTGTTTGCTTCTTTTTAGTTCTTTTGTTGCTTTATTTTTTTTCTAGACAGCTAGCAGAATCATTCAAAGCACAAGATTTAATATTAATAATTCACAGGATAGGCCTTTCAGGAAGCAGATCATAGATATAACTGAGCTAACGTTTAGTTGGTAACCAGCTTGACTATTGGCTTTACCAATGTCAACCTAAAAGGCTACATCAATATACTAATGCCTGAAACTTTCCCAGACACTGAAATGCAAATCATCATTTTAGAACAAGCCCTGAAATACTTTTGATAAAGGCCAATTCCACTCTTCCAACCTCTGGGAACAGTCTGAGGGTTATCACATGGCTGGGAAAAATTCCAAGCAGTACTGCGCATGCAGCTACCTGTTTTGAAGGCTGAGAGATTAACAGAAAGGACAAACCTCAATCCATGCCAGCTGTCCTCAATACCAAACAATGGTCCACTTTATTAGTGTTGATGCAGCCAAAAGGGATTTGAAATCAAACCAGCTTAAGGAAACAAAACAGTGCAGATAAAGTCTGGAAGAGTACACAAAATTAAAGATGGTTACTACTTTCCCCTTTTCTTAGAAATTTAACCAAAAGAATGAGGAAATTTAGAGGCAAGGAAATCACACAGAGAGAACACTCTCTCTAGCCATAGGCTACTGAAACAAAAGACTGAAAAAAGCTGTCAGGAAAGCTCAATTAAGTTAGTTGTTAAGTGAGAATCCAGACAACATGAAGAAGAAATAAAGGCTGAAATGCTGGCAAAACCTGTTCTCTTGAATTAAGGTCAAGACACTCAATAAGAAACAATCCTGTGTTTGAATTTGAGGAAGGAAATTGTTTTTGCAGTACAGCTGCATGATTATCTGTTATGGGTTACAGTAATTATTTCAAAAGAGAAAGCCTACCCTATCAAAAGACGATGCTATGAATACAATGTTTGACAGTCCCAGAAAAAAAAAAAAAAAAAAAAAAGATATAAATCAGCAAGCTTCACAGAAGAAGAAAGACAGTACCGTGCATGTCACTGAAAAACAATTGTGATGTTGAAAACACAACAAAAAGGAACATGGCTGTAAGCCAAAAAAAAAATCAAACCTATTTTGTTTCTATTTCATATTTATATAAAAAAGCTAGAGGGCTTTGCTACTAATTATGAGGGATTATTTTAAACTGTGGGGTTTAATTCAGCCTATCAAACTTCAGATATAAAGGAGATGAAGTTTTTAAAAAATTAAAAATATATACCTTACTACCTACTACAAATCCTTGCTACCCCTACAAATACCATTACTCTTTCAGAGTCAGAGAAATTTATATTGAAAAAGAAGTGAAGACACAAGAGAAATACCAACACCAAAAAATCACTAAGAATCTTTTATGTATGTATTGAAACAATTCATGTAGTAGATTGAAAGAAAGACACAGCATCTTCTATTGTGCCTTAGATGCCTACCCTGCTCCTTTCTTCTTAGAAGGGTAAGTTCTTCAAACCTGCCCACAGTAAGCACACAATTTGATACCACTATGGTAATTGTACTAGGAATTCATACATAATTTCATCTTTCATTTTAAGTTTTTCAAACAAGAACCAAATAAAAATCATAGCATTTTATTCCAAAGTCTATCATCAAACAGCTCAAGTGACTCCGCTTTTATTAACTGATTGGTCAAATAGCAGTAAGGTGACATTAACAAGATTGTGGTCAATCTCACTGCTGTGATTCAGAACCATGACAGCATCTGGTGGTTCATTTCAAAGATGGTATCAGTTTCATACTGTGCCATTGCTGCTCTGTGGGAAGGCTACGAACAGATGTAAGCAGTGTTCAGCACCCAGGAAGCTGAGAAAAAAGGAAGACACAACACTGCTTCCCTTGAGGCGAGACAGCGCTGCAGCCTCATGTTTATCAGACACAGGCTAATCAAAGGTAGATCTTCAAACAACGGTCAAGAAGACTAGCAAAGCTGAGATTCTAGCAATTAAGATCAAAGAAGTGGTCAGGGATTTTCAGTAAGAAAAATCTGAAAGACCATTTTGAAATTTGTCTGTTAGGTGGCTGATGGTGCCTGATAACAAAGGAAGCTGAAAATTTGTATTGAATATAATTACATTAGCATGAATATTACACAAATAAATATGCAATTTATATATTTCAGTACACCAGAAAATGTCTTTGAAACTCTTGCTCGACACTACACACCAAGCTTTATAGACCCTAAATGTTAAGGAAAAAATGTGTGCTAATACTATGGTACATTTCATTTCAGAGAGGCTTCAGGTCTTTTAAGTTGCTAGTATTTGAATAATCTTTGATACATCTTTTCCTTGAGCGTGCTTCACCACAAACAGACTAAAACAGCGTGATATTAAGAAGAGTCTATTGCTAAATGTATGCACAAAGGTTCCTCCTGAAGTGGTTCTGTTATTTTCCTATCTCCCACTTTTACTACCCATTAGGCAATCTTGCATTCCTCTCTTACTGCTCTGATGTTTAACTTATTAAGGAATTTTTTAGAAAATTATACATGTGTCTTCCTTACTTAGGGATAAAGTTATACGTTGAGTTTAATCAAGCTGAATTTCATCTTTTTATCTCTTTCAGTCTATAACATATGAAAAAAAGCAAACAGAGTCACTGCAATGAATTTACTATGAGTTAAAGACTCCACAACTGAGAGTTCTTCATTCATTCCCAAATATATATTGGTAGTAATTCAGGTTTCCCTACACTATCCAATGACTATGGTATAAGCCACCCCATGTGACCAATATTAGATATAATCTAGTATAATTATATGATTTTCTATCTATGTATACTATATATGTATAAAATGGGTATGTATAATCTATATGATATGTATAAACTAGTTTTCATACAGCAAAGAACTTCATAAATTATACCAAGCATCACTTCTGTATTCCTTTGTAACAGCATCTTCACTTATCTATCGATCACCCTTTCCCATAGCAGTCATGAGGTGCTGACAGACACCATGCAAAGACAACAAGGCAGTACTCAAACACCAAGGGATACCGAATAATGAAATTGGGTTTTCTGCTAAATCCTGATCCCAGTAAGAGGACAGAAGGAAAGGAAAAGGCAGTATATGGAAGAAGTCAGGGAAGCATGAAAGAAAAAACATTGAGACAATGTTAAAAAAAACATTGAGATGTAATCCTAAGCCTAATGTAAAAACACATTTTGTAGTAGCTTTCACTAAACACAGAGTTTTACAGAGATACAGCTTGACATCAGTACTGTCCATCATTGAACTCATTAAAGAGCCCACTGGATACAGACAGACAAACTTGTCACTATGCTTCATACATCTCCATCAGGAAATAGAAAGTCTAAAGCTGAAAACGAGCAAGATAAAAGATAGCCGAGAGACAAAATGTTTTGTTGAGTCTCAAACCACATCCTCAAGAACTGATGACTCTTCCTTCCAAATATATTTTATCCACACACTACACATGCTGACCAAGTAACTGTCACCAATTAGACATATGTAATAAGTGCAGCTTAGGGAAGACAGGCCCCTGCAATAGTATAAATGCCATCAGAAATCACAGTTCGAAAGACAATATTCCATTTTGGCTTACCACATTCCAGCAGAAACTTTTCACGCTGATACTTTCACTGCCACTGCCACTAATACACCGCAAAAAGTGTTCACGCTGATTATTCTTAAATACTATCACAGTGTATTTTGGGTTTTTTTAACGTTAGTTCATACTAACTGTGCGCACCTGGGACTATCCACCATCGAAATAACAGTAAGTCTTCACACAGCACATTCAAACACAGCTGAAAAATTCTCAGATGGGAATTCACAGGTCACAGCACTTTTTTCTCTACGATCACATTTGACCTAACACATAAATTTAAAAATGCCATAATCGAAGTCCTCTGAGCTCTAGATACCGTTCAACACCAGGTGATGGCTGTTAATAAACACCACATCGATGCAACATTTTCAAGCAACAACCAAGAACAGAACTGTCCAAAGGAGCATTCCATACACTTCCATTCCACAGCACTTAATGATTTCAAAAAGCACAGTTAAAGCTATCACCTCTTTTGATAAGGTATGTCTAAGCCAGATAAAGAAATAATCAATCTCCTTCTGGTTGCTCTTGCCAGGGAACATAAGAAGTTTAAGCAACAACAATACTACACATTTGTAAGAGACTTCAGGAGAAAAGCCACTAACAAAGGTTATCAGTCTAAAGATTCCCTGTTTGTTTATGACTTTGAGTAGCACTTGAATAACAGAAACGGCACACATTCGGCACACAAGCTGTTCTTTACTGCCATAGAAGTCAGATTTATAGAAACCCCCTCAATAAACAAAAAACCTCTACTGGCTAAATACATTTGACTTGCAGGTGACACTGAATTACACCCACTATTTACATACTTCACAGCAGGAACCAATAATCTTCATGAACTCCCAGGATGCACCTTTGCTGTCTAACAGTGTGCACATATTGCAACATTTCATATCAGTGTCATGAGAAAATATATTTAAATAAGCATTTAAAGACTGTGAAAAATTGTTTCCGTATTTACATTAGCTACAGAAACATTAAGAAAGTCAGAGGAAGGCTGTTTAGAATCTATATGCAATTTTGAGGCAGCACTCTGACAAGATACAAATTTTGGTTTTTCACATTTATTTTCAAATTTTTTCACATTCACTTTCAAAAATAACCATGTAATTGATACTTTGGTTAGCAGCAGTTCTGATAGGACACTAAACCATATCCCCATCTACAAGCTCAGATTTTTTAGAAACATAAAAAATGAGTCCTAAATCTACAGAAACAAAAAGCCATCAAGATTAATCATTCATTTTCCTAAACAATCTGTAGCAAAACACATTCAAAATATCATACAGATGCCTTAACCAACATGGTATGACTTGACAATACCTGAAAACCTTTACTACACTGTATCATAGCCAATTTTATGCTTGTCTTCTAAAAATGTGTAATTCTTTCACAAATCTACTCTACTTTAAGGATAGGGCACTCTGCCTGAGAAAGCAGGATGTTACTTAACCAAGAGCAAACCTGGAATCTGCCAGGTCAAAGTACTACAGAAGGGATCTCGAAAGTTAGCAAACCATTAAAATTTATGTTATATAAAAGTACTGATCAAGGATCAGCTTGGGGGAAAAACAAACAAACAAAAAAAATATGTCTCATTAACAAAAACCACAGATAAAAAGGATTTATATTTAATCTTTTCCAAATGCTAACTGATGTCAACTTGACATAAATGTTAGATAAAGGGATATCTTAATGACAGGTGACACTCAAAATATTGAGCTGCCTAAATTACTGTCCAGAGGCAATAGTATCCTTAAGTACTGAGTGCAAGTTAATTTTAACTGTTCAGCATAAATCCACAGGTACTTAACCAGAGAACTCAGTTAAAATTCCCTCAAAAAATAAACAGCTTTCTCAAGTAAAAATATAGAAAACACTGCAATTATGTCTTCAGATGAACTAATGAGACCCCTTCATTTCAAAAATTAATTTCAATCATTCTACTTACCTGAACAAGATGACATCATTCCTGTAGAAATGCTGTACTGCTACCTACCAGCTTCCTACTTTTTGCAAAGCTGTCACTAGCTCTCGAACAATTCACTTGACTACAGCCAATAGATCTAATCTAGCATAAAAATTCCTCTACAGTTATTACAATCTATGACAAAAGTATAGGAAAAATCAAATCATATTACATGTTCAAATATTATTTCAACAAGAGGTAACCATAATTGCAAAAATTGTCAACCAATAATCAGAATTCTGTTATACATTCAGATCTTCAGCATTTACATGCCTCAGGCATTTGGACTAACAGTTTTGTGCTCCCTCTGTCTTCGTAATTCATTTAACCCTTTCTCAGGTCTAGTGCTTTCCATCTTGCATCTGACATAAGGCAAAGCACATTATATGTCCTCAGATTCTTTCTGTAAATTATAAAAAAAAACCAAAACAACCCAAAACCAAAAAAACCAAGGCTATGACAGAGGCAGGACAATGGAAAGAAGTTGATAGGTATCAAAAGACCACTCAATCAAATACAGAATCATCCTAGATGCTTATGCAATAAACAAAAAAAAATGCTTGCAGAAAGCATAACTGAGACCCGGGAAGTCATTTTGCAATTAAGACCCACACACAGTTTAAACTCTAGTGACCTGCATGCTTGTGAGATGAGTAGTCTCAATACTGGTTTTGGTATAACTCTATCTTTTTGGAATCCAGTCTCAACTACAGGGAAAAGTGTTCAATGCCAACAGAAGAGCATCCTCCCTTGAGAAAACAAACATAAAACCACAACACTGCACTGAATCACACAATGGGTGAGATTGGAAGGGACCTCTGGAGGTCATCTTGTCCAATCCCCTGCTCCAGTGGCACCACCTAGAGCCAGTTGACCAGGAACATGATTCTGAGTATCTCCAGAGACGGTAACTCCACAACCTGTCTGGACAACTTGTGCCAATGCTCAGACACCCTCACAGTAAAAAAAAAAGTGTTTCCTTATATTCAGACGGAACCACCTGTGTTTCAGTTTGTGCCCATCACCTCTTGTCCTGTCACTAGGCACCAATGAAAAGAGCCTGGCTCCATCCACGTCGTACCCTTCTCTACTGATCCTGACTGAGGAACAGTTTCACATTTAGGAGTTAGTGATCCACATAACAGTTAGGTGGGTACAGGCCTGTGCTGTGCTGCACAAATTCCTCGGCTGTGGGATATACTCAGCCTGCTCATTGCACCAGAGGACCCTGCAAGCAGCTCCCACTTGGTACCAGTGATTATGCCACCTGAGTGGTCTTACCTTTATCTAAAAGTGCAGTAAGAACTTCTCATGAGAACATCCTTTAGGAAGAGTTGGGTTTTTTGTGAGGCAACTATATAATAGCTCAAATGACCAGAATGGAGAGCTTCTTTCCACAATCAGGATCTGCTTTTCACTGCACAGTGCGCCAGGAGAAAAATCAGTCCAGGTTCCTCCAACTGATGCTGCATTAACACGAGGTGCCCAGCATCTGAAGGGACATAAGATTTACTTGTTATCTATATTCTTCTTCTTAGTCTAATTAAAACAGTTATCTTATTAAGCCATTTGTTGTCAGGCCTTTGTTACCAAGATCCAGAAAGTACACTGCACAGCTCACCTTGACTCTAGTATCTCCCTTCAGATATTTATATACAAGATTCCCCCAAGCCTTCTCTTCTCTGGGCTAAACCCCACTTTCTCAGTCTTTCCTCAAAGAGATGCTCCAGTTCTTTCATCATCTTTGTGGCTCTTTGCTGGACTCTCTCCAGTATGTCCACATGTCTCTTGTACTGAGGAGCCCAGAACCAGACACAGCATTCTAGGTGTGGCCACATCAGTGCTGAGTAGAAAGGAAAGATCATCTCCCTCAAACTTCTGGCAACACTCCTTCCAATGCAGCCCATGATACTGTTAGCCTTTTTTGCTGCAAGGGCACATTGATGGCTCATGTTCAACTTGGTATCCACCAGGAAACCCAGCAAAGCTGCTTTCCGGCCAGTTGGTCCTCAGCAAATGGGGTTGTTCCTCCCTAGGTTCAGGACTTGGCATTTTGAACTCCATGACGTTCCTGCCAGCCCATTTCTCCAGCCTGTTGAGGTCCCTCCGCACAACCCTCTGGCATATCAGCCACTCCTCCCAGTTTTGTGTCAGCAAAATTGCTGAGGGTGCACTCCATCTCCATCATTCAAGTCACTAATGAAGATGTTAAACAGGACTAGACCCAGTATTGACCCCTGGGGTACACTGCTAATTATTGCCCTCCAACCAGACTTCGTGACACTGATCGCCACCCTCTGGACCCAGTCATCATGCCAGTTTTCAATCCAGATCACACTCTGCTCATCCAGCCCATACTTCATCAGTTTCATACTTCATCAGTTTTTATGACGCTCATATGGGAGATAAGTGTCAAAAGCCTTAAAGTCTAGATAGACAACATCCACTGCTCTCCCCTTGTCTACCAAGACAGTCATTTCATCATAGAAGGTTATCAAAGTTGGTCAAGTATGACTTTCCCTTGGTGAATCCATGCTGACAACTCCTGACTACTTTCTTGTCCTTCACGTGCCTGGAAATGGTTTTCAGGATTAGTTGTTCTATCACCTTCCCTGGGACCAAGTTGAGGTTGACCAGCCTGCAGTTCTGTGTCCTTCCTGAAGATAGGAATGACGTTTGCTTTACTCCAGTCCTTAGGCACTTCTCCCAATTGCCGTGAGCATTCAAAGATTATTGAGAGTGCCCTCACAATGGTTGACCCTCCATATATTGCCAAGAAAATAACTTATCTAAGGAAAGAAAGAGAGCAGGTTGCCAAAACATGCACACACAAAAAAAGCCTTTATAAAGGGCAGTGGACTCAGGTATTCCCGTAAGATGAAGTGTTTTCTGGGAAAAAATGGCATGAGTGTTCCCTGCTTAAATATCAGAACTGTAGAGTGAAAGAGCACAGATAAACCGTCAAAGTAAGACCAATGAGAAAAAAATGCCACATATTATAAAAAAAAATAATCGTTTGAGTTTGTTTCAGCAGGGAATCAATTGTAACGGTGAACGGACCAACACTAGAGACATGCATCTGGCTAACTAATCCACTTAGGCAGGCATACAAATCTGGCAGTTCCCCTTCTGTACTCATGAAGAATGAGCAAGCCTACGCTAAACAGCCACAGGATTCAAATAGAGAAGCTGAGGCTGATACACTTGGAATAGTAGATGTATTCACAACCTACATAAGAAAATGTGCCAAGAAAGGCAGAGTCCTGGAAGTCCTAACTGAAAATATAGTTGGTCACAAAACTGTAACTGTCTCTGCAAGCAGAGACAGCATGATCCTATCTCCTGTAGGACTTTAGAATCTAAATAGTGGACTTGGAAGCAAGCAAAAAGCAATGTTCTGTAAAATAGTACCTCAAACTCTTTCTGTGGAGAGTCTAGGATCAAAACATCTCTAGCTGAGAGATACCAGCATATCCTGTTACATCTCAAAACATGGTTTTATGACCTTACTGTCAGATTTCAGTACTCGGGATATTTCCTATTCTTGGCCCAATAGCGTGAAGCATCTTGGGGTATATCGCAGACACGTGTTCAGCATGCCTGAGGATAAACTACAAGTGGTTTTGTGCACACATAGAGAGAGATCTGAAGAGCAATCAACTGAACAGAGACAACATTCTCTCAGCACTTCTGTAGAATTATTATCTATCATTACCTATGCATGACACTGCAATATGTTGTACAGGAAAATCAAACAAGCATTTTAAACTATGCTGAACTCTGTATCTTATATGTATGTCTAGCTCCTCAAGAGACCATTTCTTTCCTCTAGGTTGTACTGAATCTCTCGTCCCGTAAGACCACGATCCACTGTAATCAAGTGGAGAAGAAGGATAAAAGGGCTTTCTCCCATGCATTCCATGGGTCCTACTGCCACCGAAGGAAAAAAATTACATCAGAAGAAATCATCAACAGCCCGCTAAGGGGCAACAACCCCCACTCCCTAGGAAGTACACAAAGTCTACTCACATCTGCAGTGTTTGAAGATGTTGTCATAGGATGTAATGTAAGCTGTCATATTACCCAAATTGGCATCCATCTTTACAGCCTGGTAGGGCAAACTTAAAAGTATTGATACTTAGTCCAGCACCACCTCAATGAAGTTAAAAGACAGCAAAAGTTGCAGAGAGAATGTCTAGCACTTCAATCCAAAATCCAGAGCACTGACTAGGCATCTGCAATGAAGAACTCAAGGAAATGTCTTCCAGTGCCACTGCGACCTAAACAATGGGCCACATCAGGAGAAAAGTGTAATTCATACTGTCCTAACTGCTGTAACTTGAAAACACCCCAAACAATGAACAGATCAAAAAGTAAGATGTTGTACTGTTAAAAAAAAAAAAAAATCCCAACAGAACTGTGGAACAGACTTAATAAATAGAAATGTGATGACATGCATCCAGAAGATCATGAACCATGAGCAAGTCTTTCCAAACCTTTTAAAAAGCTGAAAAGCCCAGACCATAGAACAAGGAAGTGCAGAGACTATCTAAGCATACCAAGGAATGGAACAACACAACAAAGGTGTCTCAGTGAAACAAAACCATAAATAGTGGAAACAAAACAATGATTTTTATTTTTTTTTAAATAAGGAAGATTTTTCTTCTGTGAATTCAAACTTTGCCCTAAATAAGTAACAAATGTTTGCAGCTGAGAAAAACTAAAGACATAACATGCCCAGTCTTATACCACTTGAGGTGCGAGAAAAACAGGAGAGAGAGAAAAGAGACCATCAACACATTACATACATTGCAACAGCAAAAACTGTTCAGTCTCAAGTATACAATCATCTAATGTGTGAATGTCCATACTGATTGTCAAATAGAGGAAGTTGCTTGGCCAACACCCAGAAAGAGACAAGATGTCAGCTAAGTACAGCATATCAGAAACCTGCATACGTGTTTCAGGTATATTAAATATATTATCATCATAAAAGAGGCACGGAGCTAAAGACAAAGGCAAAAGGCAATTTGAAAGCTCGCATTTTTTAAACAGGTCAACAGAAATCTCCTTATAGGCAAAGACTTCAAAGAAGTTTAAACTCAAAAAAGCTTGACAAATGCATTTGTACCCATACAAATCTGACTTACCATAAAAAGTTACTAAGACACTGTGCAAGTTCTAACCAAATTATGGTGGAATTCAACATAAGTAATTTAATAAACTAAAGATGAACATTAAGAGGTTGTTGGAACAGAATTCTTACTGTTCTTTTACAAAACCTTTTGGAAGAGCAATGCTTTGAAGAAAGATTCTAACACATACCAACTCAGAATTAACTTCCATAAGATATTCACAGCAATGTTCCACAAGCTTCCAAAAACACTCTTTACCCTGCAGAATTAATAATGCCACGGTGATATTCACTGCTATTAACTGTCTCACAAAAGAAACTCTCTAATAGTAGAGAAAATTATTCACCTAACCACTATAAAGTTATAAAGCAGACATATAATGAAAGTAGACTCCTAAAAAGCATTTACATTCAAAATTAGTATTGCTACCATAAAGCAACTGTATCAGCAGAAACTTCACCAAATTCTAGAATGACCAATACATGCAGGGTTTCATTCTGAATGTATTACACCTCAAAAAAAAAACCAACAAACCCCACATAAATTATGCTTTATTAATATCTAATATTCGATGGAAGTAAATTGGTTGATTCGCTGGAAACTATGCTTTGCTACAGAAATCACCACTTGTCTTAGGGAGGATCCCTAAAGCCTAGAGGTTGGCAAGTACACATAAACAGGCAAAAACCTCAGAACAGGGTCATTCAAAGACCATAGCATCTTTACATAGCATCTCATACTCAAATAACAAAAATTTTAAAAATTTTTTTTAAAAAAATATCCCCATCCTGCCATTTAACAGTAGCTCTTGGCTACATGCAAATCTTCTGATTTGAAGACCTGTAGCCAAAAATCTTCCAAAACAGGTACTGGGTTCCCTGTATCTTAGGACTGCTATCTTCTTTTATTTGTTCCCCATCCCCACTCTGAAAATGCAGAGGGGAGGGAGGGAGGAAAAGAACAGGAAAAAAAAAATAAATATGTGAGGGAACTAGTTATCATGTGTTTGAGGGAGGAAAAAAAAACTAGAATTGATTGCAATTTAACAGATAGTCAGAAAATCACCACCTTCAAATGATGCATTATGAGCTACATAATATGAATTTACTTACATATCATAAAAAATGACCCAGAAAGATTACCTGTTTTTAAGGCTGCCAGGTACTTCCTTGTAGAAGATTCATTTTCAAGTTTCTTTTAAGTTGCCAAAGGCTTTCCAAGATGACCCATTCTGTGCCAGGTGTCCATCTCAAAGCTGAGCTACTTCAATGTTTTCACTGTTCACAAAACATTTTTTCCCCTTTCCAAGGAAAGCTACAGAAAAATACCCTCTCACCCCATTGCAAAGGGCTGTATTTCTTTGAAAAGTTTAATCACTTGCACACTTCAACCTCCACACACATCTTCCTCCTCACACATCTTGACACACAAATGATGGTTTTCTAGCAAGCTCACTGTAACACAACTGTTATTGATTTTGTTTTGATAAGTTATAGCTGAGTCACCTACACATTCTGTCTGTACTGACTGCATTCCAGTACAAGGCTTCTGGAAACTAAGCATCCACAGGTGTAGACTCACAGGTTGGAAGGGACCTCCAGATGTCCCTAGTCCAACCTCCTGCTCAAAGTAAAGTCAACTACAAGATCAGAACAGATTACTCAGCTTTATTCAGCTGGGTCTTGAAAACCTCTAAGACAGAGGCTACACAGTTTCTCTGGGCAATCTCTTCCACAGCTTGACTATGCTCATGAACAGAAAATTTTTCCTTATATCCAGTCTGAACCTTCTTTGTTTCAATTTACAACCACTGCCTTGTGTACTCCCACTACACACTTCAGTAAAGAGCCTGACTATCTTCTCAATGATCTCCTCAAAGACACCAGCAGGTTGTTATTAGATCCCCATGAAGCCACCTCTTCTCCAACTGAACAAACCCAGCTCTCTCAGCCTCTCCCCACAGGGCAAGTGCTCCAGCTCCCTTAACCATCTTAGTAGCCCTCCACTGAATTAACTTCCATTTACTGATGTCTTTCCTGTACTGAAGGTCCCAAAACTGGGCACAGTAGTCTAGATGTGGTCTAATGAGCACCAGGTAGGGAGGGGATAATCACTTCCCTCCATCTACTAGCTATGATGTTCCTGTTAATACAGCCCAGGATGCTGTTGCCCTTTTTTTCTGCAGGGGCATGCTGCTGCTGGCCCATGGTCAGAGTGCTGTCCACCAGGACCCAAGGTTTCTTCAGCAGAGCTGCTTCCCAGCCAGTCAGGCCCCAGCCTATATCACTGCAAGGTGCTTCTCCTTCCCAAGTGCAGGGCTTTACATTTGTCCTTGCTGAATTTCATAAGGGTCCAGACAGGCCTTGTGTCCACAGGGCCAAAGTCCCTCTGAATGGCAGCCCTGTTCTCATGCATATCAACCAATCACCTCAGTTTGGTGCCATCTGCAAGCATAAGAGGATACTCTATCACCTTCCCAGGATGAACCCCTGCAGTAGCTCACTTGTTACCAGCCTCCATATATGATACATTAACCACTACTTTCTGAGTGCATCCATCCAATCAGTCTTTTACCCATCAGGTTCTCCATCCATTCAGACTGTAATGTTCAAATTTGGATACAAGAATATTGTTGGAGACAGAGTCGAAAGTCTTGCTAAAGTAAAGGTAAATGAAATCCACTGTTCTTCCCTCATCCAAAAATTCAGCCATTTTACCATAGAAGGCAATCGGGCTACTCATGCAATATTTACCTTTGGAACAATCCATGCCGATTGTTCCAAATCACTTCCTCCTTCTTGTGCCCAGAAACGTGTTCCGAGAACACTCATGCCCTTATTCTCCCAGGGATGAAAAGGAAGCTAGCTAGCTTTGTAGCTCCTTGGACTGTATTTTGGCCTTTTCTGAAGGTTGCAACATATGCCTTTCTCCAGTCATCAGGAAGCTCTCCTAATCTCCAAGATGTTTCAAAAATGATGGGGAGGGACCTCACTGTGACTCTGGACAGCTCTATCAACAGTCTCAGACACAGTCCATTTGGCCACATGGACTTGTATGATTCAAGTTCTCTCAATAATCCCTGACTCAGACCTCATCCACTGCTGATAGCTACTCTCCTCAAACCCTGTCACTAAGCACACAGGCCTGGGAGACCTTGTTGGTGAACACTCCAAGGCAAAGAGGGCAAAGAGTGGACGTTATCCATGTCCGCTGTTACTAAATTACACATCTCATTCAGAGACAAGTCCACATTTTACTTGTCCAGCTTTTTACTACTAAAGTACTAGAAGAAACTCTTCTTGCTGCGTTTGACCTCCCTTGCAAGTGTCATCTCTAGGTGAGCATTGGTTCTCTTGATGTCATCACTACATACCAAGACAATGTTTCTAAATTTCTCCTTTGTAGTCTGTTCCAGCTTCCAATGCTTGTATATCCCATTTTTGGACTGGAACGCAGATATGAGTTCCCTGTTTAGCCAAGCTCATCTCTCGATAGGCCTGTTAGTTTTTCTGAGTATCAGGATGGACCACTGGCATCTAAATTGCTTCTCAGTGATATCCTGCTGGACCCAGCATGAAGAGGTAAGCTATCCACGTGAACAAAAGGGTGGAAAAAGAGGGGAACCAATAGGACTCGGCTGAAGAAAGAACTGCAATGTGAGGAAAAAGCTGACACAGTTGACAGGGTGAAGAGAATCTTGTATTTGGGATACAGACCAAGTGCGACATGGGTGAGAAGATTGGTAGGAAAGGAAAAAACAAATTCAGATGAGAGACCAGCTAGGCAGGAACACCAGAATGAAGTGCAACACTGAAGTTGGAAAACTTCAGAAGACAGAACATGAGCCAGTGGAAATGCAGAACATAGAGAGGGCAGATTCTAGCCATGATAGAGAACTGGAAGTGAAGCTGATGATAGTGGACAGAAGCCTGAGACCAGCAGACATGAGTGTGAATAGCTGGATAGGATTCCAACAGGGAAAGAACACTGGGATAAACAATTTATTAATTAGCATCTCCCTGCACAGCAGTTCTGGATCTCAGATAAGAAGCCCCTTAGCAAGAAAGAAACTGTTTAAATAGGGAAAATAGGATTGTGATAAAAATTTCAGAACAACAGGAAGATATTTAAGTAGATAGCACAGGAATAAGCAGAAAAATCAGTATCCACCAGAACATGCTCATTCCCAGAGCCTGGAATAGAGCCCAAAATTCCAGAGTTTTGTCACTACTTTGAAACACTTAAAACACTGGAAAACCATTCACAGACCATATAATTTATGCCACAGATGAATTGTAAATTACTAGTATCGCATTCTCTGCTAGCTCAAGTGGCAGAAGTCTCATGGCAAAATACACACATTTCAGCCTTTCTAAAGATTTATATGCTGTAATGCAATCCCACATGATAGAAGGTTTCCTCCTGTCCATCAGAGTTGCTGTCTTTTCTAAACTAAGATGTTGAACATTTTGTTTATATGCAAAGAATTTTGTTTCTTTTCAACAGGTAAGTACCAAAAACCTAACCCTCAGTATGAAAAAAAAAAAAATTATATATAGTCATATCACAAAAATTAAAGATTATTTGATCTTGTTCTCTGTGCCTTTGTGTGCAAGGTACTCTTGCTGTATTACTGAACAAGGTGCTAAAAAAAATTGAATAACAATAGTATATCGTATAAGAACCTTGCCATATGCACTGGAAGTGTTGGCAAGTATGCTGTTAGTAAGATAGATATTGCAGGAAAAGAGATAATTGATATTGTCCTGCAGAATTTGATTTTCTTCTTGTTCCTCACCAGCAAATAATCTTAAAACAAAAACAGAACCAAAAAAAACACCAAACTTTCAATGGGTAATCCGCTCTTCATCAAAATTTTGGACTTAGTATCTTGGAGTTAACGTCGCAGCAGATCTAAGTATT
The DNA here is from genome assembly GCF_011004875.1 of Balearica regulorum gibbericeps. Lineage (NCBI taxonomy): Eukaryota > Metazoa > Chordata > Aves > Gruiformes > Gruidae > Balearica > Balearica regulorum. Next base: position 44,668,875 of record NC_046188.1, on the reverse strand, counting down.
TATACTTGCAGTCTAAATCAACAGACACCATACTACACATCAAGCAGTGAAGTCTTTTCTAGCATACACATACATGGATCCCTGTTAAGGGATCAATAAAAAATACAAAGAAAAGCCAGGTTATTATTAGTAAATTACATAGGGAGACAGACCTTTATAAGAAAACATTTTAGAACATGCAAATCATTAAAACACTGATAAATTATTTTGAACAATCATATCATAAAGGCCCTAAAATGGATATTCAACAAGAAGGGACACATACATCTCCAGAGACTCCTGTGAAAATATTACTATTAAAACATGCAGACACTAGAGACTGAAGGTATGAAACAGCAAAAGAGGAAATTAAGAAGGTACAATATGAACAGCACATAGCAAATAGTGAGGCTACAGGTTATGTGATACCAAGAAAAAAAAAAAATCAATATTGCTCACTGACCACAATCTATGTCATTCTATGCTATATACTGAAAGAAACATTGTAGGAAAAGGCATAACATTTAACCATACACTTACAGGCCAAATTACAGTTCTTACAAGAATCCCTAATTCTGGCATGTCATGATTTATGAGAGCTTTATCTTGCAACTTCAAAGTTCTTTGAAGACAGTTTTTGTTGCGTAACAACAAAACATATGCACGATTTCCCTAAAATATGCACACATCACTTCACTGGCAGATTATGTTCATCATATAAAAAAGATGCATATTAATGCAATCATACATAGCATGCACCATCTACATTTGTTTTTCTTATTGTATTAGAAGCATATTCCATAACCAAACAGCAAGCTTTTGAATGAGTCTAGAAAAAAATTGTCACATTTTGCTTTGACACTAGCTCCCCCTTCAGACCAGCCTGAGATTACAGTTATTACTTTTAAATTCTGACTCTGCAACAAGATTTAAATACTCAAGTCCAAATCTTCATCTTTATCCTCTTAAATGTCAATGAACAGACTGATCAGATAATGTATATGGAAAATTATGTTTTATTATTTTTTACTGTACATAAATTCCACGACTTGGAAAATCATTTGGTTTAGAAGAGATCTGACAAATAAAGGAGCGATTCTATACAGCTACAGAGACATATGAATAGACCAAAAATAAAATTTTTCAGATGAATCCTATGAATGGTCTGCAATATTTATAATATATAAACATTCCATTATACAATCAAACCTCTGTTAGCAGTCCCAATAAAGTAATCATAAACCACAGATGCCAAAACAAAAGGAAGCTCCTGTGTGGTTTAGTACTACTTTTACTAATTCACTTAAGGTGAATTAGCTCCATTTATACTCCAGCAAGCATAGCTAACATTTTTTCTTGTTCTATTATTAGCTAGAACTAATATCTTTTCAGTTGATCAGCTAATGAAACTGGCAAAATTTTAAACAAACGAAGACATGAGAATAAAAAAGAAAGCTACAACTTCCAATCTGACCCTCTGTATTTCCTAGTTGTCAAATGTCGTGAATTTGCATGATTCAATGCTCCAGGTTGATTCTTACCCTTCCCTCATCACTGAGCTGCTGGCTCAGAAAATATGAATAATTAATTATACTTTCAACACTGAAAAAAGGTTGTCTCATTATGTGTTACTGGGAAAATACGCAAACTTTGCAATACGCTAGCTTGCCAGTTTAAGGTACATTTACATATACATATGAAACCCTAACAAGTATCAATAAAAATTTGGTAGTAAGCATACCCATAATAACCAGAGAAACAGATGCTACATCAAAGCATAGTCACCAACTCCCAATAACTAGCTTGCTTTAATAACGGAAAGAATTGTAACAGAGCCTTCTGTAAAACCATCCTAAGCAGCAGCAGCACAGGCAATGTTGGCCATTTATTTGCTTTTACAGTTCAGACTTTTCTAAAGTTTTTGACAATTCACAGTGGAGAATGACTTTAAAAAAAAAAAAAATCAAAAAACCTCTTCATGCCTACACAACTCTTTCTGAAGTGTTTACTCCATTAGCTTTCAGTTAATGCCTAGACATTAAAACAGTGCATTTTGGGGTACAGGGAATACGTGTGTATATATGTGTATAAATGTACATGTGTATACTGAAACATGCATGTTTCTGCTGATGTTTGTGTTTCAGTACAAAAAAAAAAGCACTAAGTGCTAATATAAGATCACAAAGTAAAGAATGTTCTAAACACATGGTTGTTTTCTACATCCACGTAGGCACAGCACATGGATCGCAGTGTGTTGACCATGTTACACTACCGTACATTATACCATGTGTGAATTGAGTTCACAAGGACGGGTATTGCCCTAAGGAATTTACAGTCTTTCAACAAGCAATTTGTCAGCTGATGTCTATGCCCATAGGCTTTTTGGTACAACTTGAACCATAGCATGACAGTCTCTACCTATTCTTGTACCCTCAATCATGAGCTTCTGAAAGCTGAGGGTCACAGCCTGGTCTTTGGAAAGCATCTAGAACACAGTGGGTACAGTCTGACACACACATGTGAAAGACCTGAGCATACATTAAGCACAAACTTGACTAGAGGAAAAATCGCCAGAGCCTCGTCAGTAGTAGAATCCAAGACCAAAGCAGTTAAATGTGCCGAAATACGGTAAGATCGCCGTGGGAAAAGCCCCAGGCAGCAACCGATGGCTCTGCACCGTTTTAAGATAAGCACTCTCTCGAGCTACCAGGCGACCCTAAAGGGTAAGGTCCGTCCATAAAGCCCACGTTTCCCTCGTATTTCTCTCTGCCAAAACCAGGCGTCTCCTCGGGCGGCCGCAGTTCCCCGGACAAGGAAAGTTGGAGGCCGCCCCCCGCGCCCTACGGCCGCGGCGCACGGGACGCCGGCAGCCGCGCTCCCGGCCGCGGGAATCCCGCTGCCCGCGCGCTCCCCGGAGGAACGCCGCCGCCCGGGGCTCGCACGCACCTCCCTCCCGGGCCCGGCCCGGCCCCACTGCCGTCGGTGATGCCCCAGCCGCCCGCCAAGACCCGGCCTCCCCTTCCTCCGCTGGGCGCAGGGCCCCCGCCGCACTCTCCGGCGGCTCAGGCCCTACCAGCGCCCCTCAAACGTCGGAGCCCACGGGGACCCAAGCACACGGCGAGGGACCTGCCCCCTCCTCGCCACACACACACACACCTCCCCCCCGGCGGCGGCGGTTGCTGAGCAGCGCCGGAGTCGCAACAGCGGCGGCGCCAGGCCCGGGGGAGGGATGGGGAGCGCTGGCTGAAGCAGCCCGGTCTGGGCTCGGTACCCGTTTCCCCGCCGCCGCGGCTCCCGCTCAGCCCCCGCGGCTCCCGCTCAGCCCCCGCATCCCCTTACCCGAGTGCCGGCGCCGCTGGCGGGGCCCTCGCTGCCGTCGCCGAGGGTACCGGGCGCGGGGAGACGCCGGGGCGAGCAGTGGGGCGGCGAGGGGCAGGGGAGGGCGGGGGGACACCGCTGTGAGGAGACGGAAGCAGGAACCCGCCGCCGCTTAACGGAGCCGCCGGCGGAATGAGGAGACGGAGCGCCAGACGCGGGCAGCGCGCGCGCCGAGGGCGGGGAGCGCTGCGCGAGCAGCTGACAGCGAGGAGCGGCGTACGCCGGACAGCGCGCCGCGAAAGCAACCGACAGTGCCGGCGACAGCGCGCGCGCGCGGCCCCGCAAGCGCACTAGGAAGAGCTCCGCCGCGGGCGCGCGCCTGCCGGGGGAAGGCAGCCTATGAGAGCGCGAGTCGGGCTCCTGATGCCGCTGGTGTGCTCGCGTCATGGAGCGCTGGGGCGCGCGGCGCGCATGCGTGTCGAGGGACATTTCCCCCCCACCTTCTACTGCGTACCCCCACCCCAACGGCAGGGCGAGAGCGGCCGCTCCGGGGCCTGCGGGAGGAGGGCGGCATCTCCCCCCTCCGCTCCCTTGCACGGCGGGGGCCGCGGGCACCGGGCGTGGGAGCCCCCCCCCCCCGCACCGCGCTTTCCCTGCCGGGCGCGGGGCCGCAGGGCGGCGGCGAGGGCCCGGGGGGGGGAGGGGGTGGGTGAGAGCGGGAGCGGCGGCGTTTCGCCCCGGCGACGGGCGTGCGCGGGGAGCAGCGCCCGGCTTAACCGCTGCCGCCGCTGCGGTGCTTCTTCCTGCGAGGAAGTTCCGAGGGGATGAGGCACTGGGAGGGGTTGCATGGCGCTCCTTAACTGCCGTTTAGGCCCTCCGGGGAGACATCCCTCCCGCGGGGTCGGCTTTAGCTGCGGGGCAGCGATGCTATGTCGGCGGGCAGGGGCGGCCGAGAGCGATCGGTGCCCGCCGAGAGCCGGAGGAGCTCGCAGGGGTTGCCCGGAGCCCCTGCCAGGGCTGCAACAGGCAGATCCCCGCCTGCAACGCTATTGCATCTTCTCCAAGGAAGGAGCTCGGCATGGTTTGATTTTTGTAATGTAATGATCCCTACACAGGACAGAAATTTCGCAAGATTTTATGATAAGAGAGTAAAACAAGTGCTCGGTGTCTGCCGGGAGAGGCCTGCTCTATCTAAGCACCCGTGACTTGTCTGACTGCTACTTTAGCATGTATGACTTGTTCTGCTCCTGGGGCTTAGCAAAATCAAAATGCTTGCTGAAGATACACATAAACACGGGTTAACTCAGGTAGATGCAGAATTTCAGGGCATTTAATGTAACTGTAATTTCCTAAGAATTCCCATGGGGAAGCTATAGACATTTTCAAAGTTTGTAATGTAATGTGCCCTGGGAATGTTTCAGCGTTCTTGGGAGATGAAATTACAGAGATAGGAAAGTAGCATATGGAGCAGGAATCACAGGAGGAATAGGTTTCAGTATCCCATGATTTGTGTAAAAGCCAGAGCTGGCAGGGATGTATTTTTTGTAACTAACGCATCTTTCTTAGGCCACCCCTCCCAGTCTCAGAAGAGCTGTCCTGCATATCACTGCTCTGTCATGTATTTGTTCACACTTACCTTCACCAGCTTGTTCCACAAGCCCTCTTTGGTTTTTTTTTCTGTTGGGTGGTTGGTTGTTTGTTTCTCCCCAGAACTAGTAAACGTTTGCAAATGTGCCTATAAAGTCTACGGAAGTGTCTCTCAGTTTTTTTGACTTCATATGTTATGGGTCAGCTGCCTGCTAACATGGAGCTTGGGGCACAGCTGCTGCAAGCATTGTCTGGGGGACAGAAAGAAGAATTATAATATTCTGTGCCCATAGCAACCTTCCAGAGAGATCTGGAAATGCAAAAATAATTAATATATCTGTTTTCCCTAAGGTTTTCATTCCTAACTGACAACACTAGAGATTAGTTTAGAAATTGAAATCATAAGCAGATTGCCAATGGCTGTCAAGTATCGAGTTGCTGCTTCTAGCCACTATTACTGTGATAGTTATTATTATTATATACTAACAATTACATTGAGGTCATGCCTACAAACTCAGTCAAGGATTTGGATTCCAAAACCCATTGGGTTAGATATAATGTTTACACAGGTAAAAGAACAAAAGAGTTGTTGTTGCAAAGGAGCTTAGAGGTGTTTTCCATTTGTGATATAAATCCACTAGTGAACTATTGCTAAGGCATGCATAAGAAAGTAGTAAGAAAAACTATCATTAATAACCTTAAACTTGCTATCCTACCATCCCTGCATGGAAAAAGAAAAACAAAACCAAAAAACAGTGCCACAAATAAAAACCATTTGAAAAGTCTAAATATAAGCAAAAAAAGGCCAAAAATGCATGCAGCGCAGGTAAGGGAAGGAAGCCCCCATCCCTGGAAACATTCAAGGCCAGGTTGAACAGGGCTCTGAGCAACCTGGTCTAGTTGAAGATGTCCGTGCTTGTTGCAGGGAGGTTGGACTAGTTGACATTTAAAGGTCCCTTTCAACCCAAATGATTCTATTATTCTATGATTCTAAGCTGCATCAAGATGATCCAGAAACTAAGGCACAGCTCTCCAGATGACACATTTAACTGCATGTTGCCTTTGTTTGGCAAGATTCTGAAAGAAAATAAAATAATCCAGGCAGACATCTGAAAGCTGTAGAGCTTATTCTGATAGGTCTTCCCTGTCTAGTGGAAAAATACTGTTTTATAGACATAAATCTGGCTACTAACCCACAAAATACTAGCGTACTTTCAATGCAAACAGTTCTGAGACACAATGTCTGCAAACTGGACCAAAATCAGGGCTGCAATAAATGGGCTATTTCATTAATATGCTTGTGGTGATTTCAGTTGTACTTACTACAGTGTGAAATTAAATGCATTTCAAGTGATTGCTTAATGCAGTGAGGATACTACTGCTCGTTTATGTGCTTTCAAGTCCATGACATTCTGTGCTATAGGCATATTCTCTTAACCCAAAGAAAACGATACAGTATCAGGATTGACCCAGTATCCACTGTAGATACCCATGGATGAGATGTGATCAATATGAACATAACTTGTGCAGTTATGAGTTACTTTTATTTGTATTCTAGTTCTAACCATGCTATAGCAGCTACTGCTATCAGCCTCATTTTAATTTTGAGGAATTGGTGACCTGAGCAGTGCTAGGCCATGATATAATGAGAGAAAGAAAATTAAATGACTAGTGAGAGAGATGAAAAGCTACTGAGGGAAATGCGCTTATAGAGCACTAACTTTTTACAAATGCTAAATGCATAAGGTACGTATATTTAGAAGTACATTCCCCAAACCAGACTAAAAGGCCAGTAGCTAATTTTTTTTTTCACCACAAAAAACTCATTGTTAAGCGTAGAACCTCATTTGTGACTCCAACAACTCCTTCATTAGGTGACCAAGGGTCAGAGGTTTCTTTTGTGGATGCTCTGAAACCCTTGAGAAGGGAAATTTACACCAGAACATGGGCCGCTTTTTCACTTCCTATGATTAGGAAACAAATTACGTTAAACAATTCTTCAGTCTTAAGGAGGAGGCTTCCAGTTCTAATTGTTGAGTGTACGTTTTCTAGTGCTTAATCTCACAACCCTAGTAAATTGCCTTTAAATTGATGCAGTCTCAAAATCTGCTGGAGTCAGGTAATTCCATTTGGCAAGAAAGTGAGAACACTTTCACATAGCAGGTGGAATCTCAGCAGGGCAAATCTGGTTTCACTTTGATGAGACAACCTGCCACCTGTCTCAGAAGTTACTCTGAGTAGCAACTTGAGTTAAAATGAAACATAAAGATGTTTTAACTTTGCCCCCCAAATACATGAACACATATTGGAGGCCACATTTAACCCTCACGGGATACAAAATTCTACTTTTGTGAACTGTTTCTTTCTCTATGTAATGTTAGCTGTCTCCTGTTCTTCACTAGCTCCAAACCCCAGTGCCATAAAGCACTTAATGGATACCACCAACTCCTTAAAAATACCTGACTTCTTAAATCCTTATCCCTTTGAGTTGTGTGATGGCCTCAAAAACTTTAGAAGCAAATTCAGTTTTTAGCTGTCATAGTAGTAGAAGTAAGTTTGAAAGGAAGAATCACCAGAGCTGGAAAGCATTTTAAAAATTAGCTGTTGGAGCGAGTCCAGAGGAGGGCCATGAAGCAGATCAGAGGGCTGGAGCACCTCTCCTGTGAGGACAGGCTGAGAGAGTTGGGATTGTTCAGCCTGGAGGAGAGAAGGCTCCAGGGAGACCTTATAGCAGCCTTTTGGTACTTAAAGAGAACCTACAGGAAAACTGGGGAGGGACTTTTTACAAGGGCATGTAGTGATAGGACAAGGAGTAATACCTTTAAAACAAAAGAAGGGACATTTAGATTAGATATTAGGAAGACATTCTTTACTGTGAGAGTGGTGAGGCACTGGCACAGGTTGCCCAGGGAGGTTGTGGATGCCCCATCCCTGGGAGTGTTCAAGGCCAGGTTGGATGGGGCTTTGGGCAACGTGGTCTAGTGGAGGGTGTCCTGGCCCATGGCAGGGGGGTTGGAACTAGATGATCTTTGAGGTCCCTTCAAACCCAGGCCATTCTATGAATCTATGATTCTGATTCTAAATTACTTGTGGAACTGAATTGGGGATTTTTGTTAAGCATTAATTTTGGGTTTTGGTTACCTTAGTTTTTATGAACACTTTTTATTTATTGCACTATAACTGTACCTTGTAAATACTTTGCTTATAAAGATGTCCAGTTCTACAGGTGACATCGGAGTTAGACCACACACTCACCTGAATTCCTCTATATGTAGCTTGGGGGTGCAAGCTGCCTTACTTCATGCCAGCTATTGTATATTATCTATCGCAGACCACTATAAACCGGTAGAACTCAAGTATCACCGAAACCGAAAATCAGAACAGGAGGGGGTTACAGGCATTTTTTTCTGTGTTGGCTACAAAGAATAATACAGTTTCTAGCATAATTTATCCAAGCTTTATTTTCTCATATAAAGTAAGAGTAAGGCATGGGTAGGAACGGCTCTAGATCCAGTATATTTAAGAAACAAATGTATAAATTACATTTGAAAAAATGGAACTGGAGTGGGAGGATGTTACGCCTTTGTCCCTCTTAATTAAAGACGGTACATATCAGGGAGGAGAATAAGATGGGAAAGAATATAGGCATCTAAATTGGTTCATTTATCCTCCATTTAGCAGTCAACTTGTTATGAGTACCCAGTCTCTGTACTAGTCAGGAAAGCTGTATGCTTTTATCTGCAGAAATGCAACCGGAACACAAGAAGTAAAGAAAACTTGTCACTAGGGTTAAAGGAAAATCAGCAGGGCGATTACAGAAACTGCCAATGTTAAACACAACTTTTTTTAAAATGCCTAAGAATATTACCAATCATTTAATATAAAACCAAATTTCTTAAATTCTAAAGAATGCTTTAAAGGTTCCATCAAATATTTCTTTTTAGTACTCAGAATTTTTCCTGCTTTTTTCCACTGGTATGAAATCTGATCTTGCATTTGTTAAGTCTCAGTATCCGGTAAAACAGAATTTCAAATAATTGGGGGGGGGGGGGGGGGGAAGAGTAATGTTAGAAGAAACTTTTTAAAACATTTTAACTAAGACGTACACCTATATGTCCATTAAAGAATATCGCCAAACCCCATATTTTTCATTTTCCATGAAATGTCAGCAGGTACAGTCAGCCATTGTAAGTGCAGTACAAGGTAATGGTTCCTCGTCTGTGGAAAAAAAACAAAAGAAAACAACCAAAAAAATTGAATTACTGAGACATATTGCTGTTACAAGATGCAAGATAGTGCTTCAGCATAACACACAGAAGTACTTGCAGCTGCAGAGCAACTCAACAGACTTTTCTGTCCCATTTATCAAAACACTTTCAGTTTCCAGCTTAAAGCAGGTGAAACCATAACAAATATTGCACAAGGACTGTTTATCTGTATCCAAAGCATTTGAATAAAGTGTTTATATAAATCAGTGTAAACTTATTCTTTCTTGACACTTGCACTTTTACAACGCTTCGCTCTGAATTCTGACAGGGTTTGATGTGGCATACCATTTTGTTTCTGTCCACACACTGGTTTTGTAGCAAGCAAAGACTTAAAGGTCAAAAGGAGTGAAGTGCAAACACTATTAAAATGAGTTGGGCGGGTCACGTAATCAAAAAATCACATTGTGGATGTTCAATAAACATCAGAGATGCCTGTGGTTATGTGGAAAATATTGCTGCACAGCGGTATGTCTTGTGGGTGAATGAAGCGGGGACAGCTTCGCTATCACAGCAGCAGCCTGTGCAGCTCAGCAGAACAGAGACAATGCATTCCTCATATTGGAAAGATGGTACTGGAAATGCAAAGACAAAAGGAGCTTCTCCATGTAAATTTTTTTTTTTTTTAAAAAATGAGCCACAAGTAGTACAGCTATGGAAACACAATCATTTGTCGTTGCAAATGGGTAAGTAAAATACAAATTATCCAAAAAGTGTCATTTGGATCATCCAAAACTATGCATGGTAAATCTGCTTCAAGATTAAAATCCAACAATGCAACTTGTATTACAAGCTGGGTAAGATTTATTTTATGATAACTGAATGCATGACACTCAAAAGAGTTCCGGCATCTACATTATTTGCAGAGTACATTAAAGCTGTAGTAATTCTCTCTTCTAGACACTATTTCCCTCTATGAAGGAGATTGTTCGTCATCAACACATTTTTTGCATGAAAACTTCCTAACTTTACTCAGCTCCTATTTCTACCACCAGAGGGAAGGGGAAAGTGGTGATTATTATTGAATGCTTAACTATGCAACAATGTTTCTTCTGAGCAGGTTTTTTTTGTCTGTATACTCCCACAGGCAAATAAATAAAGCGACTGGATTTTTGTCAGTATTTTTTTGTACACCAGGTCACTCTTTTCCTTTAAGAAGAACTTGGACCTTGAATTTGGGATTCTTGCTAACTTCCAGTAATTTATTCCCGACTGATTATTTGTCTTTGCATTGGCCTGGACTTTACAATTCCTACTTGCTAATTTGCTTCCTTGCTCAGATCAAGTTCCCTACCCCAATAAGTCTGTGTAAATAAATTTATCATTTCTTGTAGGATATTCAATATTGGAACTTTAACAACAGCATTATCAGATAATTTCTAGGTATTCATGTCCGTTGGAGAACAAGAACATATCGGAGAGCCCCATCTGTGTGCGCACAGGGGTGTGGTGGCTCCATTAGCTTTCCAAACAATGGATTTCCTGTGAAGGTAAACTTACGCTCAAGAACAGCCTGGTCTGGTTTACAGCCTGAAATAGAAATACGGAACATTTTATCTGTGGCTTATAGGGGGGGAAAATATGATCACCTTTTCAAATAGTGACCCTAGCTGTCCTCTTTCTCAGCATTGTCTTTGCAAATGGTTTGCACACACACTTTCAAAGGATGATCAGCTAATAAAAGGTCTGCCAGAGAAAGACCGTCTGTAGCACTGGCCTGGCATGTCACATGAAACTCTGCTGAGTTCTGGACACAAATATTTCTGTAAACTAAAACCAGATGAGACAAACACATTTTATTCAATTAAGCTCTCATTAAGGTTAAGTATTTTATTTTGCTTTTGACCAATTTCTGTGAATTTATTATTACATCAGTAGCTACAACTGAAATAAATAGTTCTTAAATTTCCCAAGGGCATTTCATTGTTATTGCATCTACCAGTATTTGGCACAAATGGAAAAACAGCTAATAAGCAAGCAAAATCGATTTATCAGCACCATTTACTTATCAGCCTGTTCTCAAATCACATGTTCCACATGCAACTTGAATGACCAGTTTTTTCCCCCCATTAGCAAGTACCTTAAGAAAAACAATCCACCTCCTAGTGAGTGCCAGATAAACCAGATACTGTATCCTAACTGGAAATTAAAAAGTTATAGGCAGGCCCTTCAGTTGAATTTCATTCCTGTTTATAGAAACATCGGCACAAAGCAAAGACTGTGGCTAACAAACAAGTAAGAAGTATGACTTTGTATCTCATAAAATAAAATAACCTCCCCATAGTCGTAAAGTAAGTACCAGAGAAGAAATACAGCGTTCACTTCCACCAGCAGGAACTAGAACAAGCTCTTCTCCTGCAATTGAGGTAAAACATCTACTTGCAACTCTGAAAATGGGCTTTGCTACAGTGATAAATGTATTCAGGACTTTCTTTCTGGCTTATTAAAATCCATTATCCCAGGAAAAAACCTCTAACTGGTTCAAAACATACCAGGCTCTTTGCTGGGAATGAATGGCTGTTGTGAGCACGCTACTCCGTTCTGCCCGTCTGTGTTGGTTCTCTGCCAAACGCCAAGGTTGTTCAAGGTTTTGCTTCTAACAGCCAGCATTCCCACTTGGTGGGAGCTCCCATGGTGTCCCACTGTAACCAGGAAACTGTCAGCCAGCGGGGAGAAACAAAGCTTTTGTCACTGCACTCTTACCAGGTTTCGGAGCTGGCTATATATCAATTTTCTCTGGATTCTTTTGATAAGCAATTACTTCTAACTTTCAAGAAGGAAAAGAAGATTCAGTATAGTTAGAAAAGCCAAATTATTTAGACTTCTCTTGAAATTTTGAAAAATGTTACGTTGTGTAATACGAGGGATTGAAACTGACTTTCATCACTAACCTTTTACCTTTCTTGAATTAATATTCAAGTGATGACTTCGTAGCATCTCTGACAAACAGCCAGATTTTTTTTCAACTTTGGTAGTGTACAGTTACTGGTTTTGAAAAGTCTGATAGTTCCTAGATGAAGTGTTTAACCAATGTTTAAGGTAGCTTTCTCTTCCACCAGTTATGCCAGATTAAGCTGACTCACTGAAGTGCCTTTTAGCAACATGAACAGCAGCGGAGCACTGCTCGCTGTAGGACCTGGTTACTACGAAAGGCAGTTACTGATTTGGCCGTTGCTGAAAGAGAGCTTTGCTTTCTAAGCAAATCTGTGCTTGACTAGTGTAGTGGTGTTTTAATTGTACTAGTAATAAGCTCTGTACCGTATGCAAGCTTTTTTCAATTCTGAAGTAAAATTTGGGTATGAAGCTGGTGCACGTGTGAGATTAAAATTCACCTTATCTAAAATGGTAGCACAAAATGTTCATTTGCACAAGGAATCTAGGGAGAAGTGCTTTAATAATTTGAGTTATGCCCAAAAGCATGCAGTATGTGAGGATTCCTCTCTCATAAGGACTCAAAATGGGTTAACCATTTTTTGTGCCTTTCTCTTCCCATGTATACTGCAGGTGGTAGATAGACTGAACTAGAAACACATATATAGTCTATCTAGTTTTATATTAGCAAAAAACTCATTACCAATTCCACCTAAGTGAACTTACCTTTGCAGGGTGGCCACAGAACAGCTGATAGGTGGCACCATACTTTACCTTCTGTCATGGCTACTTGTCGTGGTTCAGCCCCAGCTGGCAGCTGAGCACCACCCAGCCGCTCACTCACTCCTCTCCCCCGGTGGGATGGGGAGGAGAATCAGAAGAAAAATGTAAAACTCATGGGTTGGGATAAGGACAGTTTACCAGGACAGCAAAGGAAGAGGAAAAAAACAACAACAATACTTAGAACATAAAAAGCAGGCGATACACAACACAATTTGCTCACCCAACCTGATGCCCAGCCTGTCCCCGAGCAGTGGCCCCTCCTCCCTGGCAAGCCTCCTTTGTCTACTGAGCATGATGTCATATGATATGGAATATCCCTTTGGCTAGTTTGGGTCAGCTGTCCTGGCTGTGTCCCCTCCCAGCTTCTGGTGAAAATTAGCTCTATCCCAGCTGAAAACCAGGACATTACTGCAGCAAAGCAATCTTACACAGTCCACATGGTATATATTTATATCACATTCAAATGAGACTTGCTGTTTATTTGAACTCTGAGTTGCCTCCAGGGAAGGGTTGGAGGCAGCTTAGCTCCTCTGCCATTGGAGACACCAAGGATGAAAAGTTTACATGATCTTTTACAAACATATTTTAAAACAAATTATTACTTACTTTTGATGTTTCTGTTTCCTGTTGATCCTACAGCCAAGTTCCTATGAGAGAACAGAAATAGGAGTGCCATGAGAGGGAACTGGTGAAAACTGACATAGGTAGATACAGCTTAACCACTGAGAAGTCAAAAGCATGTTGATGGCAACACAGATATCGGAGCAGCAGGATTTATATAGCAGGTTTTAATCATTCCAGGGTTCCTCTATAGGCACTCCATAAAGGATAGTCACTATCCAGGATGACTTCAAGCCTGTAATAATTACTATAAGCTTTGTAACACAAAACTGGAAAGAGATAAGATAATGCAATTACAGAATTAAATAATAAATTATATTGTTATGAAGCACATATCCATATATTTCTATATGCTACAAACATATCAGTAAAACAGTCAAAACTTGAGAAAGATCTGGAGGCATAAGCGACTAAGGAGTATTTTGTAGAGGCAGAGTCCTACAAGCTGACCAACAGCACCTCTTGGAAAGAAATGCACGTGCTCATTGGGCTGACAGAATATTCTGCTCACCCAGGAAGAGCGGATCAGCTTCTGTTCCCACCTAACAAACAATGCAGGTCATGTCTCATCTGCCAGTGACTTCCTCCGAGTTCTCTGTGGCAGCCAGCCATACCTCACTCTCTCAACATAATACAGCTATAAAGATATATAAAAAACCTTTGACCAATGCACCTCTTGAAATGGTAGGGCTGTTGTTGCGAACAAACAACTTTCACAGAGTTTTAGACATTCTTAATCGGAACGGGCACATTTAAAAGAACATTTCAAATCCCTACTGCAATAGTTTAAAATGTTTCAAAATGTCAACTGACATGAACCAAATAGCTGCTATTGCCAGAAATTATTATTGGTGGCTAGTGGAGAGAAACCTTCATGCCATTTTGTTACTCTAAGTGTTGGTAATCTCCTTGCTACAAGAAAGAGAAATATGTGAAGTGGCTAAAAGATAAACACATGAAGTGGCTTTTGCTAGTTTTGTGGGACAATCATGCAATCTTTCAGTCAGTAAGACCAACTGCTCCATTTGGCCAGAGCACCTATCAGCTCCACAAGCACTGTAAAACTGATCTGGATTTCCTGTCCTGATACTTTTTTTCAATCCACTCTTCTCCGACTTATTTTGTCCATATTTTCAATTCCTTTTTTGGTTACTGTTGAAATTTTGTGCAAAGTAAATAGTAAAATTCAACTTTATTACTCCAAAGAACAAGTGCACAATGCTATTCTATAGAAGTGTGGCTGTGCTGGATAACCCACACCTCTGGCAGGGCAGCTGCACAAAACCTGACACATTTTGTACATGTTAACCTGGCAGGATAAACTCAGTGTTAGAAACACCTTACAAACGTAGGTGAATACAGATGCAGTAGATGAACTGGAATGAAGATGTTTCTCCTATCAGCTCTGCTGTCGATTTGTTGTGTGAAGTTTGATCAGTTTTATTAGTCGGTTCAGCATCACCTTTTCCCACTCTCATCTGCAGAATGGCAAGATAACAACTATCTCAAAGGGAGCAAGCCAACATTTATAAAAAAGCTCTGAGATCATTAGATGGTGGCTCTCGGGGACGGCAATGGGATGTAACAAGTACTGATGCTATAATTTCTTTTTAAAAAATAGCGGACACTGGATTTTTGCCAGAAGTTATTGCAAGGTTTTCTTTTTCTGTTGGTATGGCAAAGTTGTTCTTTTATTGGTATCTTGGGAGGGGCGGTAATTGCATTGAAGTTTTTTTGTTTTAAAGTTCAAACCTTCAGTGAATGCAGGTGACCTGCTTTTTTATCATAAGATTTCATCACACACCCTATTCCTGGGGACCCTTTCTGGCTGTTAACCGACCTGTTGGTTCAAATTTCACTCCAGTAGATTTTATATTCTCTGGTCATGCCAACTCTTTTCAACTCTTACTGAGACCCACCCTTTGCAGGCTGTGAGTTCAGGTTTTATTGAATGGGTGGAATATTTACTCAGCTGTAAGATTCAGATGTCACTTATTTAATAAGCCTCATACAGTGCTCAGTAAAGAACACTTGTATATTATTTTGGAAAGTGCTCTGGGATCCTGCAGGGTGAACAGTTGAAAATATTAGCTGTTACACAGATGGCATTGTGTAACAGACTTCAGGTACTACTGAGTCAGTTTAGAAGCTGAAAGAGAATACAAGGCTACACTTCCCAAAATGCTGCTGTGGACACACCAAGGGAAAACTGGCAGAAAGGTGGGCACAGAATAACAGAAGTATAATCCCAATGTTCATATAAGTGTGAATGCCGCTGAGCTCCATGTAGCTGTTTTCACGTGGCACACCATGCACGATTTAAAATAAGCTCTCACAAATTCAAAGATCAGGTAGCACAGAAGGCTACCCAGCTTACTTCCAGCAAATGGCATGCTATTGGCAGTACTTTTGAAAAGAATTGATCCTACTCTTTGACATCAAGAGGAAGATAAGGCCCAGAATCCACACTGAGGGTGTGAGTGACAAATAGTTGAGAAAAGTTTTGCGCCCTGTGCCCATGCAGAATTGAGGAAAACTGGTAGAAAATAATACTGTTTGGTAAATCAGCTGACTGTCAAGTAACTATTGGACAGCAGCATAGGCACCAGTGTCCAAAGCTGGCCCTGTGAAATAGTGCTGAAGTAGTGCAAGTATTCTGGAAGGATGTCCTCCAGCATCCAGTGCTCTGCCTGTACTCTTGGCATTCTTCGTGTCTGCTGAAAACAGTGCTGGAGGGTCTACAGTTCTCTGTAAGTTGAGACTAATAGAACTATTGTAAAGAAACATACTTGTTCTGCTTCTGCAACACAGAAATATATCTCATATTTCTAAGGGGCACAGGAATTGTACACTAGATACTTTATAACAAGAAGGTTCTGCAGCTAGCAGTTACCAAATAACCTGCCTCCCACAGCAAGTGTCTCCATTCAATTTTCAGTAATTAAAGGCATTTAATTAGTGAAGTATGAGAGTCTATATCCCTGATCAACCTTGAATTTCATTGCTTTAACAAACTCAGTTTGTTGAAACTGGACCTCTGGATCTCTGAAGGAAACTACAGTATGTCAGCAAATTCTTCAGGCTGCCACCTTCTGCCCAAAGTTTACTGGGCCAAAAAAGAAGCTAAAATCCACTCTCATAAAGGCATAAATTTTAACTCATGAGGCAACTAGGAATGACAGAGTTGTTTAATATCTTAAATGTGAAATACAGTTTGTCATATGGTAGGTTTGATGGTAAAACTCAGCTATATGACTTGCTTCCTGTTGAACACTATCTTGTTCAGAATTCGTAAACAAACTCTTTATTGCATGATTGTCTCAGATGACTCATCAAACTATTGAAAAAGTGCACATGTGTGGATCAGAGTTAATATTTATATACTGAATGCATGTAAAAATAGTGTGACCAACTCTACAAAGCAAAGTAACCCCAGCTGCATGCTCCATGTGTCGCTTCGTTAGCTGGTGCCTGGATTATTGCCCCGTGGACTGCAGCGCTAATATTCCCTGAAGCTCTTACTGGCAGTTGTAAGGCATGATGTAACAAGTCTTGCCTGGGTGGAATGCTGCCCAGCTCTGAGGTAGTTTGCTTGGTTTGGTTTTGACTTCTGCATAAAAAATTTGCATGTTGATTTTTAACACAGTAGTTAAACAGTCAGGCTGAGCCTACACCTTTTCCTGTTTCTTCTCCAGGCTCCTTGTATAAAGCATTTACTTAGCTTCACTTTGCTTATTTTACAATCTTTCTTTGTTTCAGTTCATAGTTCACATTTACTTTGAATGCTACTGAATATTCCTTCTAAATGTGCACAATTTAAGGGACTTTTCATTTATAGAGGTTACTCGCCCACCCTAGCCATTGCTGTTATGCTTACATTGAGTATTCACTATTGAAATATTCAGTGTTCTCATACTATCCACGGAATAAGCTATATGAGGCACTTCTAGGGCATATACTGTTTTCATAATCCCAATTCTCACCAAAGAAGTAATATTGGGCCAAATTCAATTGGGAACTAGGCCTAAATTCAAATAGGAAAAAACACAGCTCTACTTTGTGTTACAAACGTCTCTTTATCATTTAATTCTGTAGAGAGCTTATTTTGAACGTTTAAATCATTGATTATTTTTAAGGTAAGACCACAAAGGACGTACAAATCTTCAAACACCTGTTAAATTTGTATCATCGTCAATAAACAGAAAGACAAATCCTGGATCACTGCCTCATTTGGTCTAAATAGATAGAGCTTCTTTGAAATCAGCAGACTTAACAGATTTGCACCAGTTCAGCATCTGACTGACAGGTATACAGGAATATACAGAAATATACAGAAATTAAGTGTTTCCATGCAATAGAAGCTGTGGGATTAACTGTTCAAAAAGCTACTAAATAGTTTATATTATCAAAGGGCAAAAGGGTCTAATTTAGCAGTAATGGTGAAAGGTGAAAGGACAGATTTCCATCTGGAGAATGATTCAAGTTAGCTAGGACTCTTTGGTCTGGAAAAGAGAAGCAGCTGACAGCAGCCAGACTCAAAGCAAAGAAGAAAAGGGGTTCTTCATGTGACAGGTGGTGGACCTGCGCAATTCCTGGCCACAAAGATGTTGCAGATAGTAAAGCTTACACGGGCTCGAGGAGAGATCTCCCTGGGGTCACTAAACACCTCAGAACCACATTTAAGGAGTGGCAGAGCTGAAACAGTCGGACTGCAGGAACGGAAGTGACACGGGGAAGTGTCATACCTGCTTGCCTCGTACTTATTCTTCCCCAGGCATCTGTGCACGGCCAGCACTGGATGTGGAGCACTGGGCAAGCTGGGCCTTTCGTCTGCCCCAGTATACCCAATACAGGTTCTTAGGTGAAAGAAAAACATCACCGATGCATTTCAGAGTCAATGATGCCTTTCCTCCTCCACTCCGTGTAATATTAGCCTTAACCATCTCTCCCTGACTATTCTTTACTACCAAATAAAACAAGTTTTCAATTTGTTGTTAAATCAGCCCTCACAATCATGGCATGTCAAAACTTGGAAATTCTAATTTTTTAAGCAGATTAATTACCTTCAATTGCCAATTTGAACTACCAGCAAATATCTAGCCTAGTAGTCTCACACCTTTACAGTCTGGCTAATTGATTTCTACACAACCCCAAAGAGTTAATCATACTTTATATGATACACAGAACACAGTTCAGTATTAAAATGTGTCATCACCTTGAGTTTATCTTGGTTGTATTATTCATAACTGAGTTATGCAATTACGCAAACACTGACAGAAACTTACATGGTGGTGTGGTCTTCATGCACTGCCAGGAGAAAAAAGTGAGGGAGGATAAATAATCATTCTAGGAAAGTTTCGGGTTGGTTTGTTTTGTTTAAATGAACTGGGACTGATTTTTCAAATTGCTCCACTTGTGAGGTGACTCCGTCATCACAAGTCCTGAAGTCCTGCTGTAGAGTGTTCTGGGGAAACCATAAACACACTAACGGAGACTAATGGGCTTGTCTACAAGGGGTAATCAGTGCACAATAAAGCAGGAGATAAATTCAAAGTGTGCTAGCCAGCTTGGAATAACTATTATGGTGTATTTCCACATGCAGGAAAAAACTAATGTCATAGTAACTTACACCTGACAACTTAGGCTTTTCCAAAGTTATAAATAAATGACAAGACACTGCAAGAAACATCATGGTCTCTCCTTTCCAGCTGCTACAGACCTTATCTCTATTGCCTAAAAATCATCTTTAGTCACATAAAGACTTTCCCTCTTCATACACAGAAAAGCTTGTAATTGCCTATACGAGGCACTGGGTAGAGGTAATTTTAAGAGGAAACTCCACATATAAGGAAGAAGCATTTTTCTTTGAAATACATATGCAACTATTAATTGTAAAGTTCAGGGGGCTGTGCTGGGTTTACTCGGAAGAATTCACATGTCGTTAAAAGGCATTGAGCATGTCTACCACCATAGACCGTTCTTCTTCCACAAGTCACATATCCATACACAAACACCATGGTTCCTTGGTTAGTAGTCTGGGGGGAAGAGAATAACAAGAACATCTAGCAACAGCACCACACTGAATTTATGTCACCAGGAATATGTAGAAAGAGCAGATCCACAAAGTCAGTCTTTGTGGGTGAACTTGCCTCTGCGGCTCTGGGTGAGTTTTCAGGGGAGCTGTGGACTCAGGATCTGCCTTCTGACAGTTTTATGAGATGAATAATTTCCATTCAGCATGTGTGCTCAGACACACATGCACTCTGAATAAACAGATCTCCCACAGACTCCACGGTATCTCTTCCAGGTATCATCAAAATAAAATGATCAACTCAAAATAAAGACAATATGAGGTTGTGATGATACTGTGGCAGATTCAGTGGTCTGCCTGGTCCCCATACCATCGTATGTTCCTGAACAGTCCAGACACAAGGACGAACAAAACAAACTGTGAATTCAGATCTTTGCCCTTCTTCTGGTACAACCTGATATGGACCATAATCTTATTTATAACTATAAAAAAATTAAAGCCATTTCAGTAATTTTACCTTCCAGTCAGTGTCCATTTGCAGGTTAGCTGTCAAATAAAATCAGTTTTCCGGAGCAGACTTTGTTAAAAGACACTGTAGAAACCAGCACTACCTCTTTACTATTTAAATAGGCTTGGGTAACCTTTGTTCTTGCTCAGACTGTCAAGTAGAACAGGAACTGACAGGGATGCAGTGCTATAAACCTGATTTTTATATATATATCCTTTTAGCAATTTGTAGTCGTAAATTACTTATAGACACTTCATCTTACGATGGTCTTAGTATGGCCCAGAAAATCCTTGTTGTGAAGAAGCACGTGGCACGCATAGAGACAAGGGCTGTGGCTTAAACATTATTGAGTATCATTGCCACCACATGTGGCAACATTTTTCAACAACCTGGGTTACACCATAGTCTGTAGCAATAGTTACTAGACAGCGATTATGTTTCCTACAGTGTCTTAATGTATTATATTAATATATTAATTTGCATGAAGAAGACAAAGAAGGTCTCATTGCCAAAAAAAAAAAAAAAAAAAAGATAGAGGTAGTAAGCAAGAAGAGAAAATGGTCACAAACTGCTGGGTCAGAAACAGGAGAGATGAAATGCACGCAAGGCAGAACTCTTCTGGAAAAGCCAGAGCTCCTTGTAAGAGAAAAACTTACTGCAGAGACTAATTTAAAATCAGGCACCCAGACGGTGTTAGTTTGTGGAGTTGGAAGTCCTGGAAGAGAGTCAGTATATCAAGTTTTCTTGTATGTACACTAAAATAAACCATAAGCAACTTTGTCTAAATAATTTCTGGCTTTCTCTAGCATACATGTTAATTATTGCAAGTGTTTTTAATTAATCAATCATTCAGAAATTTCAATCTGGAATACACACTTTATGCAATAATAATGGAGTTCTACAGAAGCTTAAGCTTTCAACCACTCTAAGTTGAACATTAAAAGGTTGTGTTCCATTTTAATTTACTGTTCAGGGTTTTGCCATAATTTTGTGCAAACAAGCAATGAGGGACCACTAAAATGCAACTAGTCTTGCTGGCACAACTCTACAATGAATTTAACATAAAGGTCTGTTCCTCTACAGTTAATTTAGTGAGGTTATAAGCTGAAAGCAGAAATAGATTTTAATGAGATAATGGCAGAGTTTTACACTGCTTTTATTTCCTGCTACTGAAGATCTGGGGGAAAATATTCCACCTAAGTGATCACATTTAATTTGATTTCTTGAAGATCTTTTATTGAATAAAATCACACATGTTTAAAAAGAAATGTTAGCAAATTGGAATCAACAACAAACAGACAGCTGAAGAAAAGCAAAATAAATCAAGTGAGGGAAGGCTGGGCATTTGATCCAGGGGCAATAGAGGTTTTGGGGAGACCTAGGAATTTAAGGTAATAGGGCAAGTGCGCTTCTAAAGTGTTTTCACTAAAATGGTCTGGGGGAAAGAACGGACATTGTGATAATTGAGGTAAAAAAATCAACGCTATTGAGATGATATGAAGCAATTTACACTTTTCTCCTAGTAGTTGATTCAGGATGCCTGCAAAATCTGATGGATTTCACTTGAAATGCTCATATTTGGAAGATTCTCATTGACAAAATAGGTAGCCCTTTTTTTTCTTTTTTTTCTTCTTTTTTTTTTTTTTTTAAACTATGTTTAAATGTACCCATATTTGCTTTCCCTTTCTCCTGCATGTTTCATATAGTTAATGTTTCTTGTAACTGAAGCAGGCACTTTTTAGCTACTTCTCTGTACAGTCTCTAGAAAAATAGCGACCTAATGAAGCTCTCTAGACTTGGCTGCAGTTACATAACCATTACTATTAGCCTCAACTGCAATCCACTTCCATAAGCTATTTTATCATAGACTGATAATTTCATAGTTCCCTACAAGCAACACATAAGCAGCAGATTGGGACTTAGCAGCAAATAACTATTCGACGAAAACACTAAAGTTTGATGGCAATTACATCAACAGTAGTACACTAGAAGGCAGCCAGCTCTTATGATTTTAAAGTATAAACTGCTATCTGCACAATAGGTTTTGACACATACGTTAAATAACATCTTTTGAGAAGCTTTCTTGTTCTAGCCTAGACATGACTTAAAAGACTAAAATCCAGGTAACAGAAACAATGTTTCAAAACTCTCCACCTATTGGTCAGAACGGAGGTTATTGCCTGTCAGGTATGATGTGCCCATTTATCTCATGTTGGTATAAGAGTCACGATCTGATCCGATAGTACACAAGTAAGCTGCAATTTCCTTACTCCTATTTGCTTGATTTCTTTTTGCTCGTTTTAGGTCTGGAACTGGCAGCTCTACCTATGGCACTCAGGATTTGTTACTGGTGGTGGAAGTGAAGCTGTCCGATGTAGCGCTCTACCTGTAATACTTCATGGACTGAATGTTACTAACAAAATTTTCTGCAGAAATTGCTCAGGGCAAAATCAAATTCTCACTTAGTACAGGATCTTAATTTCACTCCTATGCAGGCAGTTGTGTGTGGTCTCTGGGATATATGAAATACAGTGATTGCAAACTCTGCTGGAAAAATGGCTCTGTATGCTCCTGGATTGAAAATGAGGAGCATCCCTCATAATCAGGCCCACTAGAGAGCACTTTTCTTCTCCGCTGCCTCTCATTATCTGTCACTCAATTATAAAAGACTTCTATCCTCCATTTCTTGCAGTTGTATTTATTTAGGGATGTAAGAAATTCTCTCCACAAGTATGTGATTTAGGGTCTTGCTTCTGAAATGCTGACTTTAATTCATTGTTGGTATTTCTGAAAAAATTTGGCTGAAAATCTAGGATGAAAGAACAATTTATCCTGCTTTTTCATTTCTGTTCTTATTGGGTTTTTACTAGAAGTATTTCCATGCCAAGTGTTTATAGACTTCTATTCAGATGGTCCTGACATTATTGCCTGCTATTTTTTTTTAAATATTAGCTACTAGTGAAAGGTCATTGAGAATAAAATAAGCAAAATAAGATTTGTATGACTTGTAAGCCATACAGCCTTTTCATTGCATGAACTGTAGTGCAGAATAACTTTACATGGCTCAGAAATAAATTTTCATTTCAATCTGTAACAAGAGAAAGATTTCTTGTGTATGTGACATAAATGTGAACATTTATATGAAAATTGACCAAGGCTGATAAAAGGGCAGCTGAATTTTCACTGTGGCTATGAATTAATTTTATGAAGTTTCAAAAAGAGAGTATATTCTTTCCTTCCCTACTAGAAAAATCAAGTCTTTTTTTAGTTCTGCATTTAAAGGGTAATTTTCTCAATTACAGAGGGCCAGATTAAAAGGAAAGTGGTCAGGATGATGGCAGTCACCAGCAGCTACAAAACTAAAGAACTGGCATTAGTGAGAAGAGTGCTCAGATTGAAAACAAGCGAAAAGGAAGAAACATTAAGGTAGAAGACATTGTATAAAGGAGAACTTGGAGACATGGAGAGTGATACCTTGAAGAAGATGAAGTCAAGTCCTTGTAAATGGAGGTCAAACCACAACCTGAGTGACTAAAAATTTGTATGAGACATTTTGATAAAGGAAGTCAACCAAGATAGAAGTAAATTTGAAATAAAAAAGAACGACAGGCCTCAAAGTTAAATACTGAAACACTGAGTATTAGATCACATGAAAAAATGAAAAATGAGCAGTTCTGTGAGCAACAGAATTCCAGGTGTCTGGTTTCCTCCAAATTTGTGTCTTGTGATTTCATTTTCTGTTGTCCAGGAAAATGTGAACCCTGAAGTTTTTCCTGGTGTTGAGCATTAATAATAATTCATAATTGTGCATTCACTGCAGGGAGAACATGCTGCAGCCATTCCAAAAGTAAAGGCAAGTGCCGATCTTTCTTCTTCAGCTGGTCATCAGTCTTCACGAAACCTGCAGGAAGCTGGTATTTCAAAGACTTTCAATTTGTTATCACTGAGGTTTCAGTTTACCAATGGGTTCAAAAATGGGTGATTAGATTTAGATGCACGCATAAACATACACATAACTGAATCAAATAAGCCTTAAGAAATAAGACAAATTGGGTGGAACAAATCCCAGAGGAAGAAGAGCTGTGGTTATTGAGTGGAAAGGAGATGAATGAGGCAAGACAAAGAGAAAGCTGACTTTGTCATGGCTTCAGGACAAATGGTAAGAGAGGAGGTAAGATGTATTGAGACAGCATTTAATAGAAAGAGAACTGGGAAGAAAGCAGAAAAGAGTGATTTATTGGAAAGCAGGACTGGAAGGGATAGGATGTGAAAAGACTGTGGCTGGCAGGTTCTGAAGAAGGAGGGGGAAGAGGGAGCTGTGGCAATACAGAAGAGAGGTTCGAAGGCAGGAGAGAGGTCAGTAAACTGAAGGAGGAGATAATGAGATAAGAAGAAAAGTGAGCATATGCAGCAGTGGGAGATACAGTAGTGCCATCTGACTGAAGGCAGCGGGCACAGGCAGCCAAGGCCAGAGATGTGGATGTGGGGAAAGGATAAGCTGACATAAGGATGAACTGTGTGAAGAAAATTGAGTAATGGGCATTAGATCACTTCTGCCTTACAACTGTGTGCCAGGGCTTGAGGAGGAAGGCTGGAAGGGGCTGGCAGGCCTGCTCAGCTATTCTGTGCTGTGGGTGCTGCCAAAGGGGCAGGTGGAGCATAACTGGTAAATGCTTTGTTCACGAGAGAAATACTGAATTATGTCTGGTAATTATACAGCAAGGGAACTAAAGATCATGATGTGCCTGTGCATCAGTGTCTCTGGGAGTATCGATTAATCATTGTACCAGTCAAAGCTGGTTGTGAACTCTCCAACAAGAGTTCATCAGAGCAGGCTGGTATCAGCACCGGGATCAGCATCTTTGATGAATTGTGGGGCGGGATTCCAGGGGACCACCAGGCACCCAGCCCCTGTAGGCAAGGGAACCAGCTGGCTTGGCGGCCTTGAAATTCTGAAGCCACAGGGCAACCCAGAGGGCAGACCCATCCCAGCGATCCAGACCTGGGAAGAGAGCAGACATTGAGCAAAATTAATATGATTGTGAAAGTCACAGCTGCTGTTCAGGAGGTGGGCAGCACTGAGCCCGATGAGCACCATACCAATTTCAGCCAGCAGCTGCCAGGGATCATACTTCATTTTAGAAACCCCATGTGTTGGCATTTGCAAACTATCTTTCCAACAGAAATTCCAGCTTACAGGAAACATCAGAAAACCGTATCTTTCTCAGTCTGAATAAAATGTATCTGCATTTCTAAGATTTGGCCAACTTTGCTTGCCACATCAGTTTGCTACTTGCAGGATCACAGGGTTCCTAGTTATGTTGAATCATTAAAAGGTTTTGGCACTTGGCAATTTGTGCATCATCCTCCCACACATACCACTGATTTGATAATGGACATCAAAGCTTTCTGCCATGACTTGAGTATTCCAAAATGAAGTTCATGTAAAGGGGAAGAGACCCTCTGCCTGACTCTGGGCCATATCAGCAAAAGTGCAGAACAGACGCAACTACAAACTGAGTCAGTAAGCTGCGAATATTCATCACTGATGTTTAGTGAGTGAATATTTGAGAAGTTTCAAAGATTTCAAACCACAACTTAACAGCACTTCCATTTCACCATCTGTAAATGGGGAACAGGCTTCTATACTCTGAGAGGTAATGCCAATACTTTTAATGTATAGATAGGCCAGAAAATGCCTATGGGTCTTTTCTTGGAAACAGGATGGAGGAGAAAATAATTCTTTTTTGTTTGGACACAGCTTTACTAAACCCCAAACTTTCCGAACATGCAAAAGATGACACAAAATGAAAAAGTTACTTTTCTTATAAAAGCTTTCTTCAGCTGATTTGTCCTTCCTCTCCCTGTTTATAGTATCCTGTTGGTCTACTTTCTCTGTCATGTTTCCCTGTCCTGAGGTTACTGGAATGTCCTGTCCTTGACACAATCAGAGGTTAGCCACAGTGACGTTACAGCCTGCATGAGGACGATAAAAACCAGATTTGCTTCCCTGTCAGCCACCGCTGAAACACAGATGTTGAAAACTGTTTAAGATTATAGGGTTTGTTCCTTGTAGTGACAAGCTGGCAGGAGCTCCTCTCCTTGTTACTTAGCAGAAAGAAGTTAGCTGCTTTTCACACGATCTCTCCTTGCTATTGTCTTAACTGTTCTTTCAGTATCTTTCTGACATAGACCAAGTCTAAAATGTTATCTTATTATGTCACATGTTGTAATTTAGAAAGAAGTATTTCTATTACAAGAAAAAAATGGCCCTCTTAATCTGTTTTTAGATTGTAAGCACAAAATGGAAAATATACAAAAAATATTCAACCCTTAACTGTGAGTACTATATAACTGTAAGCTTATCTTTACTAGTACCATCTAGTGCCTACCATTATTATCTCACATTTCAGGTATCATCTAGATATAAAAAAATCCCCATATTATTTATGTATATAGTGTTATACATAGATGAGCTTTGGGCCAAGGGGTTTATAGCAAGTTTCTTGTCTATGTCAAAACAGAAATAATGACCGTGCGTACAGTCTCTTGCTCAGAAAGGGCCACCTGAAAGAGATCAGTTTGCCAAAATAACCACTTGTGCTTCCTCTCTTGGGTCTCACAGTCGATTCTAGTAATGAATCTGCAGCTCCAGATTTCACACATATAGGAGACGGGTGTTTAGCATAGACAAAACCAGTATTTACCAGGGGTTAGATAGCTCAGAGGAACACACAATGCTGGATGCAGTCTTGACAATCTGTTTCGGTACACAGCCTTGCATGCGGTAACTTTCCAAGGAAGCCATACTGGCAGGTCAGTCCAGAATGCTCTTAAGAGAGATGCGACGAGTATAACTAGACTAATGGCAAAGACTTTTTCAACTGTAATTGGACAAAAGTGTTCCTCCTGCCACTGACTCTGCTGTTTTTCTTCCTGTTCCCAAGCAGTGTGAATCCTGTAGTCAATAAATAGATAGGACTGTACAGATCTTTCATCTGCAAGAAGCACGCACAGCTGTGCAAGAAGTGGAGGTGGAACAATATAAAAAACCCCAACTAAATACAGCTAGGACTATGGACATTTGGATAAACTGGGTTAAGTTACCTGAAGAAAGTCACAAGTAACTATTAGCAAGTCTGCAAAATTAAACAGGGAATAGATGACCGCACAAGCCAGTAGCAATAAAAGTCAGTAGTTGTGTGTAACCATGACATTTAATAAACAGCACGTTAGAAGAGAATGTGATTGCTAAATATATTAGTGTCATACCTGCTACTGTCTATATTGCTTTTCTCCTCGTTTTCAAGATGACATTAATGGTATTATCTAGAAATAGACTAAACCAGAGAAGTCCTTTACCTACAAATAGCATGCGAACACACACACAATTCTGCAAAAACACCTTGCTCACGCTGGTCTGAACAAAAGGAAAGATGTATTGTGTAATGGTGGAGAGGATGATGGTGACAGTTGGTGATTGCTGAGGCTGAAATCTTTCACATAACCACAGACCTGTGACAGCAATGGTACAAGTTCTCTCCAGACCTTGCCGTTATTGTTCTTCTACACTGATCTGCATGAGATAACTCTGCAGGTGAAAGATACGCCTATAAACCTTGCCATCTTCTTTCCTTGGTTACCAAATGTGATCTTGATACTACTTCTAGTTTTTAGCCACTAGAAAATGCATTGCATAATCATATGCCCAGACAAATATGTGCCCTCAAGTAATCTAACCTGCTGGAAGAAAATGTAGCAGTTGAGAACGTACTGAAATATTTTGCAGCAGGGATAGCAAGCCATTCCCAGCAGTTAGCAAAAATTGCTCAGAAAAAAAAAGCAGGTTTTACTTTTAATCTTGCATGTATCTTCTCTGTCAGCACTTTCTGTGATTCTTCAGTGTAGTTGGGTGTCACATTCAGGTCCACACAAGATTCCCTAATCATTCTCTGATAGCCATCATTGTCAGAAGCTGTGAACCTCTTTAAAGCTAAGTTTCTCCTTGGAAATATTATTCTCTTTTCCAGAATCATACTAGAGGTTTGCATTTCATTAGTACGGGAGAAGCAACCCTTGGCCTGCTGCACTCTGCAGCAGCCTTAGAAGAAGACCTTTTTTACCCAATGCAGCAGTCAGCCAGGTTGTGCTCATTCATAAGTGGAAACAAACCGCACCCATCCACAACCCCAGCGTGGGGCTGAGGAAAGCAGGGCAGCATGGTTCATGTCAGCAGCGTAGCACACTCTGTCTCTCACAACGGCAGGCGGGTTGTCAAAGCGCAGGACGCCTGGGCTTTGGTGACATGCATCTGATCAGGAAAACACACCGGCGTTTCATCTACCTGCTATCCACCTCCTGCAGAAATGCTGAGATGAGCTGCAAATGCAGCATTCGTACTGGTACAAAATTCTTCTTAACCTTTGTCTCACTGACATTATGCTGTGCTAGAAAAATACTATATTTATTTTACAGTTTAATTCTAAAGGAAGTCAGGAAAAGTTTCCTGAAGAAGCACAGATACGCCTTCATTTTCAAAAGCTGTAAGAGCAGTAAGTTCTTACTCGTTGGAACAAGTAATTTTTCTAGATCAAAGTGCTGTCTATTTTTATTACTATTTTAATTATAATGCAAACAGAAGATACTCAGATCTAGAAAGCAGATAAAATATTTCAACCATTACAAAGTAGCACCCTCAATTCATTACTTTTGAAATAAATACAGCTCTTTTATCAGATCATGGCATATGGCAGTAGTAACATAAGATGTTCATTAGTAGTTAAAGTTTAGGAAACAACAAAAGTATTAAAGTAAAAACATCCTATGCTAAGTGAAATGTCAAAATTCTGAAATGAACTTATTCAAAACTAGTTTTCATTTTATTCAATTTTCCTGAAGAGTATTTACTGAAATTTGCAAGTTCCCAAAAAATGTTCTTTTGAAACATTTTTCTGCCAAGCTGTTTTAATTACACTTTCTGGCCAATTCTATACTTCTATAGACTTCTCTGGTATTTTACTTCACAGATCCTTATGTGAAGTGTCACATCCTGGATGGAAGTGGAGAAATCCCCATTTAGCTTTCTAGTTGTATTGAAATCAGCTGTTCCAAACTTAGAGGTTAGACATATCACTAGAAGCTGAACAGCATTTTTTGCCTCTTAAAGGAAAATGATCAGTAGCAGCTCTTGTCTCATGCCAAGTGCAAATCCAGGTACTGGGGAGCAGCTACTACCTACAGACACTTCTCTGAAGATGGTGAAGCTCCCAGCCCTTGGTTCTGTAGCAGCTCTGCTCTGTACCATTTGAAGTATGCCTCCATACCCCCATCAGCATCCATCTTAGAGGCACATCTGGAGGTAAACTGAGGCACAAAGTAGTTACCTTTCTGAGGTGGTAAACAATATCCTGCAATTCCAGAAGTCTAACAATATTACTGTTCTCTTTGGAAGAAGATTTCTGAATTTGGTATCCCTTGCAGCTGGAATAGAGATGCAGTCTTCATATCTTCCCTATAAGGTGTACACAAGCTGACCAAACAGTAAAGATAAATGTCAGGACATGTGGCAGACAAGATGGGATTCAGGAGACATACTCCTGCCTACTTGTGTCTGTCTTCCTGCCCCTTAATACCTGGTCAATGTGGGATGTCAGGAAACTAAACAAGCTCCAGACATAATCTGAGCTCTAGGCACTGTCTCCAGCATGGGACAACCCACGCTCCTAGGACTGGCAGTCTGACCGACTCTCCCTTGAGCAGGGCAGAATCTTCTTTACAAAACAACATTTAAATTTAAAAAATATCATTCATTGATCCCCAAATAGTTGTCTGTAAACATTTTAGCCTCTACA
Organism: Balearica regulorum gibbericeps; assembly: GCF_011004875.1. NCBI lineage: Eukaryota > Metazoa > Chordata > Aves > Gruiformes > Gruidae > Balearica > Balearica regulorum. The sequence goes on along the minus strand of NC_046188.1, from coordinate 44,639,061 downwards.
GATGTGCACCAATCAATGTCTGGACTCCTGGAGGTCTTCAAGTGGCCTCAGTGCTCCCAGATTCATAGGTATGGAAGCAGCAAGCTGTGCCAGAGCTTGGCATAGCCTGACAAGCCTGAAGCCATGGGTCAGGGTCCTAGATTTCACAGCAGTCTCACAGGGCAGACCAGAGATACGCAGTCCTGCGGACTCGTGGTCTATCTGGAGAGCTGTATCAACAAGGAGTAGGGGACCCCAGTGGTTTTAAGCCTCAGGCTGTTTTCAGGGAAGACAACCACAATCTCAGTAGCCTTAGCAGCAGCTGAGTAGAACTGACATCCTTGTCCCTTATAGAGAAGTGTATCACTATGAAGGTTTTCAGTAGCCCTGCTTCTTTGACTGGAATATGTCTCTCTGAATTTTTCTACATTTTGAGTAACTACACTGACAAAACTAGTTTATGGTTTAAACCAAGCCTCGCTCCTAGGCAAAAATATACTGAAGTAATCCCAAGAGTTCAAGGAACTCATTCACTGGATGACAGAGTTACCAAAGACTGTGTGTGTGGCTGCTCTTTAATCATTTTTAGGCAGGTTCTCTTGCCTTCGTAAAGATCACTGCAGCTTCTATTTAATGTAATGACCTTTACAGAAACAATGGCGGGATTGCATGAGGGCACAGAAGCATTCTTGCCTTTAACCATTTTGGGAGAGTCTTGCAATAGACAAACTCACCAATCTGAAAAATAAAAGATTAAGATGATGCAAAGTAATATTAGCATAACAACATTCACCATTCTGTGTCCTCAAAACTATGTTAATACACTACGTAGCATTTTCACCAGCTCATGGTAAGCTAGGGAAAACATTATCCTCACTATGAGAAGAGGAAACCAGAGTCACAAACAGAGCTGAAGGGATCTTTTCCACAGAAAGTCTGTGGAAAAAAATGACTGGATGTCCTGGATGGCCCGAAGTTTTATTCTTAGGTAGTGCACTACTAGTTTGGGACTTTACAACATTTAAAATAGCATTTTATAATGTTCCACTGTGATGTCACTTAATTACATCATTCAGGATTTGTGAGAGCTTCTGTATAAATGCAGCAGCATCAGACCAGCAATTCAATCATCTCTCTCAGACTTAAGAAATTTTGGTTTTGCTAATTGCTCATTCACCAGGTAATTTTTTGCCATGATATTTCATGTAGGAGAACATGAAGAACAAAGCCACACATTTAAGACAGTCAATTATTCTTTCTGTATTTTCTAATAACTGTACATGAGATGATTGAGAATCTATTGCACTGCTTCCATACCAACATCATTTATCATTTACTTACTTGGCTCAAGAATTAACTGGCTTTCAGTTTATAACATCTCTATTATGTTTACCAGTGTACAAAGATGAAAATGTTACTAAGACATAGATGGACCGACAGCTCCTGACACTTTGAGTCTTTGCTGTGGTAGGAACAGCAGCAATACAACTCCAGAGTCGCCCTGTTGGTATTCCAGTTTACTGAAGCTGAAATATGAGTCATACTTCCTTCTGTCAACTGCGCCCTTGGTCATCCACAGGGTTTTGCCCTCCCAAGAGTGAGAGGTTGTTTTGTTACCTGGCTTTCTGCTGGGAGAGGACATTGCCTTACGAACTGAAAGCCCACTGAAGAATGCTCTCCTTGGTTGCCCTAGCCCTGACCCTGGTCAGGCCCCAGGAACTGCAGCACTGGTCTTGGTTTTGTGCCCTGAAAGGCGGGGAATTGATGTAATCCATGCTACAGTCGCTTCCGCTCCTGGGTGAGGTTTTACTGCCTTGGCCTTGCTCTATGGCTTATGTCGACAGAAGCTGGCTTAAACAAGGATTACATATAGTTGTGCCTCAGTGTGACTATTCACACATACAAGAAAGGTGATGAAAAATAAATAAAGAGTGCATTGTAGTTATTTTACTTTGTAATATATTTAAAAGCAGTCTCTCACTGCTGTTCCCATTTTACAGATTTGACTGGAAGCTGGGACCTAATTCTCCACCACTTTGCATTTAACAGGGAAAAGTGCTACTGTCATGATAAGGTAGGATTCTGCAACTCCCAGTTTTTAAATATGTAAATACAAGGGCATCGCTGAGAATCAGACCTAGACAGCAAGATTTTTAACTGAAGTCAAATGAGCTATGCTGATTTACCCAACCTGGTTACCTAGATTTGGTCTTTACTAGAAGCTTAATGTGCTTCATGTTTGAACTTCCCAAAGAAATCTGACAGTAACTGACTGACAAGCCCACGGCTGCATAACAAAGCAGCTTGTGCTTTTCATTTGAAATTATATTTAATTAAGAAAAGCAAATTCTTCATTCATATGAGCTAGCCTAAAGAGGCGTAGAGAAGCTAAATCAAAGAAAATCATGGATAGCTTTTGCCACATGTCCATTTAATTGTCACTTGAAGACAGAATCATGTTTAATTCTCACTACAGTGATTACTGATTAATGCTAAATATTTTCATTTCAGCCTTCTGGATACTTTTAATGGTCTTTTTCAATTGCGATTTACCAGATATTTGTTCCAAAATACTATGTACCAATGAACTTGAGTGCTTCCTGTTCATAAACATTTTTTTTCCCTGTCAGTGCTCACAAATTCTACTTAAATAAATCTTCAGCATTGCATCATCCATAATGATTCACAAAAATTATTTCATCATCTATATGCAAGAAAGCTCAATAATTTCCTCACATATACTAGTATTTTGTATTGCTTTTCTTGATCTTGTCCCATTTTGTTTCTCTAGCTGGGGGAGCGCTGCAGTCTGAGGACCTCCCAGTACCTCACCTTGCATAAAAATGCAAGATGACTACGGAATGATATAGATTTATTCCAAGAGATTATGAACGTGTAGATAGTGTCAAAACCACTGATATCGGGAAAATCCCAGACAGCTCACTTATTTGGCAAAGAAAGACTCTGTAAGTGGGGAAGAAGTCACAGAGGTTATGAGTTTGAGCGCTTTCAAATAAATGTCTCCAGCCGACCACACTATACTTTAAAGACAAAAATGGTATATTATAAAAGCAAGGCTATTCACAACCCTAGAGCATTTTAGGAAATAAACTGTAGTGAACAAGCAAATCAAGGTTTGTTATGCTGCAAGAGCTAGTAAGAAACAGATTTCAAAATGCCCTGATTCTAATATAAAGAAAGAGGTACTAGGTGACCTCAGCAAGACAATGAAATTGTTAAAACCAGAGGAGACTCTTGAACAAATAGATACGCTGGTAAATGCTGTAAAATGTTTGAGATACAATCAGCTCCCTGGTTGTAAGAACACTTCACTCTGGTGACAGAAGGTTTGTTGATCATCAACTTGTCACAAAGATGAAATTTTAAAACTTAAAACAAACATGGATTTTTTTTTTTTTAAATCCAGAATCTTATAGACCTCCTTCTTTAATGTAAATGAGAGGGTCTAAAATGCTGTTATGGAGGATTGTACATAATAATACTTACACAGGTGAAACAGTACCCAAAAGGCATTATAAAAGAAAGAAGCTCTTTGGTTACTATAAAAGAGGATTTTCCATATGGAACAGCACACCTGGAGTATGAAGAAGTTTAGCTATCAATGCTAAGTGCTTCATATTTTAGAAAAATTATTTTGGCAGACATTTTCAAAAGAGGATCAAAATTATCTATAAAAATCCTCTGGCTTATCCTGGAGGGCAAAAAAGCTGAAAAGCTAAACAAAAATCATTGTATGGGAAAATAAGATAAAAATGACCCTTATTATCTCCATGGTTTGGTTTGGTTACCAAACCATTATCATTAAAATTCAGAGATACTGAATAAAACTATGAAATAAGCACAATGAGCACAGAAATCAACCCTCAGCAGATGTACATTATAGTACTTTAATCTTGGGTCCATGAAACACTTAAAAAAGAGTGAGCACTTGCTGAATGTAGTCAATAATAAAATGAAATATTTAAGCGGCAGTTCACTGTTTATGGTGAAGAATACCTTAAATGAAATATTAAGCCATTAATTAGATCGCTGCGTGATAGCTCAAGAAGGTGGAATTAGCTAGTAAAATCCCGAAACTTTAAAATGGACTTCTTGCCCCGCGCTGGTCAAAACAAACAAACCAAGCCAAAAAGTAAAAATATTTTTTTTCCAAGATTCCAATGGCCAAGAATAAAACACAGTCACCTAGAACACGTAGAAGGAGAGGGGATAGGATGGAAAACCCAGCGGCAGCATATTTCAAACAATATGTTAGGGTCATGTGTATCAGAGCCTCTGTGGGATGAGGCATTAAGAAGCAATTATGATTGGATCATAAAATGGCAAACTAATTCTCATTATAGCAATTACAAGACTTTTCCTCCAAAACTCTGGCACCCAGGAAATATCACCTGGTAATTAAAAGTGTATTTACTAATTGGTCACAGAAGACACATGCTATTGAATAAAAAAAACCATAATCAGGTCTCAGAAATGTATCTTAATCAGAAGGAAAATAAAAATACTTTCATATCTTGACTGAAAGAAACTGAAGTAAATAGATGATTTCTTACCAGGAGGAAGGGGAAAGGCAAGGGAAGGAGAAAGGGGGAGGTTCAATACAAATGTATACTGTTTGCTTGCATTATTGGTAATATTCCCAAACAAGAAACAAACTAGGCTAGCTTCATTAGAAAGTATAATGCAAAGGCTGAAGTTTCCATGATCAAGATTATGTCTAGAATATATGATTCATAGCTGTTTTTAAAAGACAAACTGCATAAAAACTATTGAGTTATTTAGTCTAGACTGCAAATAGGAAATAACAGCAAAAGACTAAGATGAGATCATGCAGATGATAAATACTTTCTCCCAAACTAACCATCACACAGGATTCAGTACTGTCTAGTTTACAGAACATGTATTTCTCCATCGTTATCTCACAAAATACATAATATTGCCCCAGATGTCTATATGAAATGCGAAACAGTCTGGTTTTCCTTCATACATACAATATGGGAATAGTAGATGGTAAAAATATTTTGAAAATCCATCTTGAAAGCAATAAAAAATTTCTAGAGACAGAACTTGAACAGGATTTATAGACATGTGTATTGGGATTCGGTCCATTCAGAAGATTTAAGATGGGCATGAGGAAGCTACTCTTGCTGTTGCTCTTTGTAGGGAAAAAAAAAGCAATCTTAAAACCATGAACCCAGGCAACAGCTCCCACTATATATTGCTGGAAAAAACTATTAGTACAGTATCTAACAATGGAAGACTTGACATATTCTGTGAGAACAGTGCCAAGCAAACTCTCCAAAATGGACAAAAGTAGTGGTATACCTTGCAAAGAAAAGACGACACAGCAGAAATACTAAGCTTATGGAGAAGCTTTGATACAGATAGTATAATCTTGTGAAATGAAAAGAAGCAAAGAACGTTCCAAGGGAAAAATAATTGAATTGGATAGTCCTCCTTCTCTAATCTTCTATACTCCCTCTCTTCCAAAGTATTTTCACCTCCTCCATACCAGCAAATAGTCAGCTCCATAATAAAGGTCTCAGAAAGCTAGTAGAAAAGGTTAAATATTCATACCAAGTTACAGTAGTATTTCTGTAATTTGAAAACAGAGGCCACCTACGCTCAATGTACAGTTATGTATTCTTAATCTTGTAGAAAGTTGTCTCAATGCCTGCCACAGTAACCACAATGGAAATGTTTTATTGCAAATGACTAAAAAATAGACTTTTTCTTTTGAAAACATTTTCTTTTAATTTCTCAGCTAAAGCATTCTTTTCTTGGTTTCCCTGTTTCTTTTTCCTACTCATGTGCTTCAATTTACAGAGGACCAACAGACAGTTAATATGCAAAGAGATGCAAAGAAAAATTAGTTTAGTGGGGCAGATCAAAACCAGCTTCCTTCCTTCAGCATTTTGGCTACTCAGGTTAATTTAGGACTACATTATCACATGAGTGAAACTGTTCAGAGGCACAACACCCTTATTTATTCTGAGGTTTGCAGGTGTAAATTGCAGCTGTACATTGCAGCTGTATGTATGCTTTCAAAGTTGCTAGTACAAGTCAAGTCAGTAAAACTTCTGTAATTATTTAAGAAATGGAGATGGTAGATGAAAATAAGGAAACAAACACAGCCTGGCCAAAAAGCTAGACATGTGCCAGGAGAAAGAGGATTCTAATTTCTGTCATTAGAAAGCACATTTGACAGAAAGTTATGCTAATTTTTGTTGAAATTCTTACTTTAGAACTAACCTTTCCCAGCTGTGATCTTGCCTTGTTTGAGTCAAGAGAGGCAGAAGTCCAGACTGGACTGGAATGAGAGCAGAGATGAGTGGAATATCTTTGTACCGCATCCAAGCTATTAGTATGATGGCAAAATCTTGTCATCAGTGAAACAAGAAATTGGTATCCTCTGCACACTTAGAGTTTAGTTTTCTATACGAGAATGAACTGCGCTGGGAATAACACATTCCCACACAGTATCAATGTAACCTTCCAAATATCTTCTGTTTTTATAGTCTATAAATTAAGTATCGATACCAGCTTTTAAATGTCTCTTTTCACACTGAAAGAAGCCAAGAAGAAGAAAAAAATAGTGATACAGTGTGGGGCTAGGCAACAAAATATTTACCAATATTTCAGACAGTTTCCATGTCTTGAAGTATTTTGTGTTTCAAAGCACTGCTGGAGGAGCACTATTCATGGTAAGGCAAAAAATGCAGTTCTGTCCAATACACAGTTTAAAATTAAATGGGAAATAGTTTATGTTCTCTTTTCTGCAGTTTCTTTCTGTTCAGATGAGGCCAAATGACCTTGACATTAAGACTCCAAACCATATTTGTGAGATCAAGTTTCCATTCGCAGCCTCTGCTGAAGAACTGCTGTATCATCTCGAGCAAGTCACTGAGCAAGTCGCTTTCCCTCTTTGTGGCCTCAATTTCCGTCCGTACACAAGGGCTAATATGACAGTCATACCCAACTTCATACAATTTATTACATTTTAAATTGTAAGGCAGAGACTGAGTCTTGCTGCTTGTTCATGTAGGCACAAAAACAATCCTATTTTTATCTTGCTGCTATTCAAAGAATTTTGTTGTCTGCTGTGCCTCTGTATTTGTGCTTAGAGCCTGAACTGCAAGTGCCAATATACCGGGATGAAAGCTCATCTCTCAGCATTGCCAGCCTGTCTAGAACGAGGCGATACCTAGAATCATATTAGAAACTCTGTCCCTCTCTCCCTCTCACATGCACGGACACTGAGCCACCTGTCTGCACCAGTCTGACAGCCAAAGGAAGTTCCAGCAAAGCTTCCAAATTCTTCTGGGATTATCTGAACCATATCTGATGAAAGCTTCGTGTCAGTAGTTTTATTACAAGCACAAGGATTTATGAGTGCATAAACTGCAAGTTGCCTACTGTGTGGCCTATCAAAAATAAAAAAGGAATCAAAAATGTTTATGAGATCACCATCCGGCACGCATAGTACATTCCTCACCTAAGCACAGAACTGATCTGCTTCAAGCAATGAGACACATGCTCTGACATCATGGAAGTTGCACGTCTCCCACACAAGGGATCCAAACACGTTAAATGGCTGTGGAAAATTGCTGCAACAGCAAACCAGTGTCTTTATCTCCTATGTAATATTACATGGCATAACACTGCAAGCTATGCTTTGGAAAACAACCCTGCACTACCAACGGGAGTTTGTTGGCATCTTTCCTGCCCAGCTCTACTATCTTAATGATCAGTGAAGGAATCTAGTGTCATCGTCATTCTTCCACATTATCATCCTCAACTCTTGGACTAAAGACCATCCATCAGTATCCTTCAAGAAAGCTACCGTAATCCTACTCAACACATGTTCTCGATATACATAACTAAGCCAAATTCATACACAGCTTAGACATACCTAGAATAATCTCTAAGAAGGTAGAGAAGGTATCCTGGGGTGCATTAAGAAGAGTGTGGCCGAGGGCTGGTTATCCTCCCCCTCTACTCTGCCCTGGTGAGGCCACATCTGGAGTTCTGTGTCCAATTCTGGGCTCTCCAGATCAAGGAACTACTGGAGAGAGTCCATTGTAGGGCTACAAGGATGATTAGGGGACTGGAGTATCTCCCTTATGAGGAAAGGCTGAGAGAGCTGGGTCTGTTTAGCCTGGAGAAGAGAAGACTGAGAGGGGATCTCATCAACGCTTGTAAATTTCTAAAGGGTGGATGTCAAGAGGATGGGGCCACGCTCTTTTCAGTGGTGGCCAGCGACTAGACAAGGGGCAACGGGCACAAACTAGAACATAGGAAGTTCCACCTGAACATGAGAAAAAACTTCTTCACTTGGAGGGTGACCGAGCACTGGAACAGGCTGCCCAGGGAGGTTTGGAGTCTCCTCTGGAGATATTCAAAACCCACCTGGACGTGATCCTGTGCAATCTGCTCTAGGTGATCCTGTTCTAGCAGGGGCGTTGCACTGGATGATCTCCAGAGGTCCCTTCCAACCCCTACCAGTCTGTGTGTGATTCTGTAATTCAACAGAGACCTCCCACCTATTCTCCAATGCAGTTAAGAATAGAAGACCTTTTCATAGGACTGCTTCAAGACAACTGTTTGCCAAGAGGCTGTTTATAGGACTGCTATAGACCTAAAATTAAACATGAGGGGGAAAAAATCCCTTCTGTCCAATAAACGGTCAAAAGTGTAATAGAAAACAGTTCATATTCTTTTTCCTGCAGTTTCTTTCTGTTCAGGAAAGGCTGAATGACCTTGACAACAAGACTCCAGACCATACTTGTGAGATCGGGTTTCCATTCCCAGCCTCTGCTGAAGAATTGTAAGACTTAAGAAGCCTCTGTTGTTGCACAAAGATTGGATTTCATTAACATGAAACAAACAACCCAGGGTTCAGAATGCTGCAAAGTAGATCAAAAGGTTAATTCTTCCTTTGATGGAAAAAGAAAGAGCTTTTAATACTTCAGCATACCCAAAATGCTGACAGTAATACAGGATTGTGAGCTTGTCAGTCGCAGACAACTGAAAGGTGATACCATTAGCCACTTAGAGGAGAGCTGGGCTGGAGTCCTGCCGGGTGACAAATGTGTGATAAAGCACTTCTACTGACAAACAGCAGAATGCATAAAACACATGAAGATTTCATTGCCAGAGCACAATATTCTCAAACAGAAAGAACAGCTCTCTGAAAGAAGCTTTGTTCTGAGGAAAACAGCCCCACTGGGCTTGGATTGCTGTGCTGGCGCTCCACCAGTGTCTACAAAATTTCATCCCATGCAGACAAAACCTGATTACAGGCCTCCTTTCTCCCTTTACCTTTTTTTGTTTGGTTGGTTTTGGTTGGTTTTTTTGTTTTGTTTTTTTTTCTTGGAGGGGGGGTGCTATGGAATGCAAAGTTGCTAGACTTTTTTCTAAGACCTGCCTATTACTGCTAAAGGTTTCCCCATAGTCTTTTTGTCCAAGTTGCAGAAACATTTTCTGATGGTTGAAAGACCTTAGCTCATCTCTTACTCACTTGAACACAAGCTAACACAACCGTCTCCTACTGGAATAAAAGCTGGACAGAAAACCGTTTCCCTCTTTGGATAATTTTCTACAAACATATTGGGGTTTAGGGTATTTTTCTCATGGAGAACTTGGACTTTCAGAATTGCCAGTCTAAGAATATTCCTGCTTTTTATTTCCTTACAATTGAAAATACTAAAAGCTTCAGTGTTCCCAAAGTGAAATCTCAGGTTCAAAACATGAAGCTGAAGCAGAGTATTTTGCTTTGTCTCAGCACAGTATCAAACCACAACTCCTTCAACTAGCACATGCTTCATGCTCACATTCTCCCCTGGAGGCAGAGCTCTCCATCAGCCTGCGCCTTCTGTGAGGTGTGGTGACCTCCCTTCTTGCTCTTTTCCATAGTGCAGGTAGCATCAAGTTTGACAGACAAATCCACGGACTGAAAATAACTTTCTAAATCCATTTTATTGCTTGAAAAACTGTTCAACTGTTTTCTTTTTTTCCCTTCAATGAAAGCTGCCTGCAAAAAGAAACTCTTAGCAAATCTGTTTGGCTGAAAACCTCTTTCTCCATCAGGTGTTTCTTTTAGCCTTCCCATTGGAGTCCTAGATTTATTTTCTTTTTTTTTTTCTTTTTTTTTTCTTTTTTTTCCTAGCAAAACCAATTATATAGCCATTTGGAAACCAACTTGTAAACTTCCATTGGGGTTTTTGAAAAAGTGCTTCTGTACTTAATAATCAGACTATAAACAGCACCAGACCCCAAGGCTTGCAAGAAGCCGCGCTGCCTCGCTGGCCAGAGGATGACAACAAATCCCAGCAGAAAGGGCTCATTCATCTCTTGGGATGGAGCGAATGGCCAGGGAGGGCTGCAGATCTGAGAGAACGACCGGCAGCAGGTGTATTTGGCTGCTCCTGCTCTGTTATACTCTGAGGATCCTCCATTTGAACATGTATGTGATACCACATACTGGGAACTGTAGTCTTTGCAAACTGTACTTCATAAACACAGTGGAAGTTGCCATCTGCTTTATTTTTTTAAAAGCGCTAATTCTTGCAAAGTAAAATGTTAGTGCATATGCTGTCCACCAGTTTGTGCAAAGGTAGAGAAGAGGGAAGTTCTCAGACAGTAGCTTACCACACCATCATCTTTCAGGAGTCTTCAAATGGCTGGTACTATCATGCAGAGTTACTATACCTGTATACACTAGCACAACATTTTGAGAATAAATACAGTCCTTTATGAGGAAAGATTTATTCTATCATGTCCTTCATCTTCACCATCACCTTTAAAGCATTTTCCCTCTCTTTTAGTATAACTTTGTCAGATACCTTAATCTCACTCCAGATCCAAAGAAAGGAAAACAACTAGAAATTATCTCACTGCAGAAATGCTGTAAACAAAAGAATACACTGGCTTCTATTAGAGAGAAAGAGATCTGAGAGGTTTGTGGGTTTGCCTCATCGGTAGCAGATGCCAGTTTTGATTGTTTTTGATGTTTTTAAACATGTAAAACAATGAGCTATCTCCTATCAGAATAATTTTTTTCAACAATTACTTCCACCCACTGGGCCTTTACAATTCTGTAATAGGAAAATACCATTTAGGAAATAACCTGGCTCTCGTTGATGATACATTTATAGCCAAGTAAAGGCAACAAGTGTCTCTGCCATTTTGGCCACACTATTGACTCTGCAGGTGCTGTTCTGCAGAAAGTAGGATCTGGTTCTGAAATTAAAGGCTCTGGCTGAGTGCATGGGCTTTCACTTTGGCAGGGCAATCAAAGGCAGATAATCTCCTTTCTAGCTTTTAACCCTGGAGTGAGCAGGGGTCAGTTCCTGTTCAAAAAGCTTCAGGGCACTCTGTCCACAGATTCCTTTCAAACCATTCTTCTAACCTGGGACTGCTAGACCGCATTGTGTCCTAGCTCCCCCCACTACTATCTTCAATACATTCCTCAAGCCAAAGGCAGCAATCAGAAATTAAGTCTATTGTGTTTATTCAAGCAATGATGGCACAGGAACCACAGCTGGCTATGAGGCTGCTGTGGAGAACACTTCCATGCCACTACTCTCGTTCAAAGGGATGTTGTTGAGGACTGAAAATCTGTCCCTTCATTTTCAGGTGTAATTCACTTTTGAGATACAGTATTTCCCAGCAGAAAGATCTCTTACCTAGATCAACATTCACACTGCTGGGATCAAACAAACAGGGATCAGAAGAAGAGCCTCTTACCATAAGAAGGGCTTAGCTCGAGCACAGTATCTGATCATGCCCCAAACTGTGCTGGGCATCTTACAGTACTGTCCCTGTGCACCAGAGGTTTCAGCTGTAAACCACACTAGGTACAGCAAAGAGGCAGGAAGCAGCGGGCAGGAAATAAGACAAGAAATCACAAGGATACAACAGCAACACATCAGACGGGATGTGGGCACAGCAAGGTTCGTTGTTCCTAATGAAACACAACAGAGCTCTGATGATTGCCTCCTGTTTGTGGCAGATTCTATTCTCATGGAGAGATGTGAGCACAACAAGTGACAACAGGAAGGTATTCTTGCCACGCTGAGTATACAGCCATCCCACCGACTACTGTATAGCACAGAGTTATGTCCAGGTTTAAAATTAGCTACGCTGGGTGCAGCGTGCAATATTGATCTCACAGACTGGAGGTCAGAATGGGTGCAAAACCCAGCTAAGGAGCTGAAGAAAATGAGCTTATGCTGGGCTCTATGCTGCACTGGACCAATGGCAAAATGAGGCAGTTTAAACCTAGCTAGGGTGGATCTCTAAACATGTCGCTATTTTGAGGGCAGCGTAGATGTTGGGTGGGTACACCCAAGGGACAAAGAGACTTCATTTCCTCCCTTCTTTCACACACAGATGCACATGTGATTTGAGAAATTTCCATCTTCCTTCCACAGCTCTCCTCCTAGGTCACTCCATACCACTCACCCCACAAGACAGAGCTCTGGTACAAGTATTCTGGACAATTTAGTTTTCCTCATATGTTTGCAGAGAGGTCTCTCTGAGACTGGGGAGCCTCACAGGTTTTTTTACCTTAGCAGGTTGTATGAGGTGGGCACAGATCTATACCACTTCCAGTTCCAAGGTTAGGACAGTTGTTGTTATGAAATGAGGATCTCTGCACCACAGTCTGTTGAGAAGTATGTACATACCCTTAAGAAGCTTATTAAAGGGGACCTCACACAGCATTCGGGGTAGCATTATCCCTGGAGGGTTGTTTATTCATTCAAGGAGAGTCATCTTTGAGAGGGGAAGCTCCTAATGCCTGGAAGCTCCTAATGCCCTTGAGTTGTCTGAGCCAGGGTAGCAAGTTATTCCTCCAACCCTAAATCTGGCCAAATGGCAATTATTCAAGTAATGGCATCACTAATCTGAGCTTATTGTGGGGAAAATATTATTTGTGCCAATAATAACAAAACCTAGGTACCTACTGTTGGTCTTTAAATCTATGTGAAGGTCTTCTATGTAAAAATAGCAAGACTTCCATGCAGCAGACTTCTCACAATATGAATACGGCTTGCTTAATGTTAGTTTCTAACTTGAAAAATATTGACCTTAGACTGAAAACTCAGAGGCAGAATCAAAATCAAAGTGCAGTATTCCACCTTGCTTATGAAGTATTCACATCCAGACATTTTCTCCTGGCTATTGCATACCAGTAAAAGTATTCTGTAAGATTCCCAGGCAGAAGGACTACAGCCCTTTTACTGATTAATCCTGCAGAGGTTTGAAGGACACTGTCAAAGTATCATAAAAATTACAAGCCCTATTAATTAACATCCTGCCTATATGTCTGCCAAAGAAGGGATTATTTTCTTCATTCCTTTTTCTGGGGTTTGACTCATCCAGTTTTTAAATGGATAAGGAGATCCCATTTTATTGCAAAGGAGCTCTAATTAATGTTCATTTGCAGCTCTGGAGAGTTAATTCCAATTCTGAGCTGCATCTACAGCACTGCAGCTATCAACTCAAAACAAGAGAAAGACATTTGAGCTCAGGAAGAGGCAGCTATGCCTCTTTCCATGATATTTCCCTGTTTTACTCCTTGTCCTTCTTCCTTTCTGATACCATCTATAGGAAAACAGCATCTGTTTAGCAGTTCATCTGCTCCTGCTGCATAATCCTCCACAACGCATTGCTGGCAGTTTTGGGGATAATTATGTGACCAGGAAGGTTCTGGCAACGGGTAATGCCCAGTGGCAGGAATGAATGAACTTGAAAAGAATAGTTTATTTCCATGCAGAGTCCTTCTAGAAAGACAGAGGAATGCTGAGAAATCAGCAGGAAGGAATGTCTTTTCAATAAAACCACAGAATTTGCAGGCAGTATCCCAAATCTGTCTACCCAGCTCTGTCACAGCAAGCCATTTAACATTGCCATATCTCAGGCTTCTCAGCTGCAAAGCAGGGACAAAGTACTCCTGACAAGGGTGTTCTGTCTCCAGCTCAAGACAGGGCTTATAACTCGGGCACCGCAAAAGCATTTTCAGACTCCCAGAACCAGGTTTAAATGTTATTAAATACGGAAGACAGCTGAATTCCTTAACAGAATGTGCTTCCAGCAGGGCTCAGTGTTTTCTTAAAGGGTCTTTGTATGGTAATGTGACATTTTACAGCCTACATGTAGGCAATTATCTTCGAGAGAAAAATGACCATTTTTTTGGTTTGGTTTTTTCAGTTGTGGGGTTTGTTGGGTTTTTTTTTTTTGTTTTGGGGGGTTTTTTTGAGAAGAGGCTTTGATTAAAACACATTTCTGGGGGAGCTGATATGCATGGACGGAATGTGGAAACAAAGCTGATTCAAGAGCTGGAGCTGTTATTGAAATTACTAGAACTAAGGAGCTTGAGGAGAGCTTAGCTAGAGGCGTTCAGATGCATCAGACTCTCATACCAACTGGAACCGGTGTAATCTGTTGTGTCTGTAAAGTATTTTTCAGTATCTCCTAGAAAGTCTTCCACAACTAGACTGCTGCACTCCAACATGATTCTAAGTGAATGACAGAAAAGAATAATTAAAAGGCTTGTTGTTGCTGCTTAGCATCTCAAAATTGTTTGGACTACTGTGTAAACAGGACATGCAGAATTAAACATTAATAATATCTGGTTATATTAGCTTGAGTGCATATTTACTGCTAATTCTCATTGTCCTCAGAAAGAAGCTGTTATTCCTTGCTCCTACAGCAATGAAGTCAGTGGAGTTTTTACCATGACTATAGTGGGAGCAGGAACAGATCTTATGGACAGAGGCTTTGTAAGCTGTAGTCCAAAACATGCATATCATGTCCATCCAACATAGGACCTTTACTTCGTGAGCAGAAATACTTCTTTTGCTTTAACTCACAGCCAACACCAAAAGTTCCACCTGTTGTCATGCATACAGCATTTCCATGGGCTGTATGCATGGTGTCATTGCCTGCTCAGGATACAGGTGATCAGCTGCATTCCCAGATCATAAAGACCAGACTAAACAAGACTTCAGGATGCCTGGTAATCTCCAAGCCAGGAACATACAGCCTGTATTCACAACCATTCCTACCAAATCTATTTGTTTTTTCCACCTACATTCTTTTGGTTATAATTTGACATTCATCTACCATTCCTACATTCTACAATTACACCAAGAAAAAATTAAACTTAGGTCCCTTCAAACATTTCCTTTAACTACTCCTTCCTTCAATACTCTCGCGCGCGCATAACAGTCATACATTTATGAGTTTATGGTTGAGAGTGTTCACCACAGGGATAAGGAGGCAGGAAGACGGGCTGGGCAGCAAACTGAAAAGGCACAAAGGCAAATGTCTTCAGGATTCAGCATTTCATTATCTGTGCTGGAATGTCAGTGCTTTTGAAGTAATGTTTTCTCCATCTGCTTCCCTTGGTCTAAGGTCCAGGAGATTTAAAAAATAACAGAGGCTTCATTTAAAAGCACAAAAAATTACAAACAGCCTCTTTCTGGATTTAGGTTAGGACCACATAAACATAAACTGCAACCAGTCATTTGTAAATTAAAGGGGACTAAGAGAAGAAAAACCCCAAAATCAGTTTTTTAAAGGAGTTATTTTTCTTTCAGAATGGAAATGCAGCCAGCTTCTGGGCTGCTTCATTCATGAGCCTTTGCTTGTAAATAATAACTCAAGTCAAGTACAGTAACTCATTAATTCCTTCTCGATCCACCTTGTATTTCCTGGATTTTGTGTTTCTTAGGCCTGAAGATAAAGCATGAGCCAGAGAACAACCATTACCACTCCTCCTCTGTCAAGAAAGTAAGCTACTGAGCTTTATTATGGAATAGTTACTTCTTCCTGTCCGTCTGAAGAGCAAACCAGGTTGACAGAACAAGGACTCCAGTGGGGAGCAGTAGGCTGCTTACACAAGTTCCCATTACCAGAGAGTCTGTCAGAGCAGTGAGGTGTTTATTCTACCAGAAAGCAAATTGGGTTTGGAGATGCTTAAGCCTTCCAGCTGAATCACACCGAATATAAGAAATCTATTTCCCCAACAGCTTTGGGGTTTTGGCCTGTTTTTTTCAAGGAAATGAGTCGATGTCTTCATACCATTACACACGTCTCCCAAAAACCTGTTACATTCAACCAAATTAATCAGAGGGTATAAATTTCTTACTTGTGTTGTGAAATTTAGCAGCCAGATGGAGAAATGCAGGAATGCCTCTACAGGGGGATAGGCAGCAAGTAGCCTCTCTTCAGACATCAAAGGGCCTACAGGAGAGTCCTACCCCAAGACAAAAAGCTATGGGAAACCAGGTTTCATTGGTTCCCCTGCTGCTGGAAACACTTATTTGACTTTTAATGTCAGGTGAGAGATAAAAAGGCTGTTAATGATCCTTGGTATTGCAAGAACCATATAATACAGCCTTCTCCTAAAATGATCACAGTCCATCATAAAACCATTTGTGTTTCTTGTCCCACAAGTCCATTTGAAAGACTGTCCCAGAATGTCACTGCTCTGATTGATTGTCAGAAGTCTGGAAATTAGAAGGAAATTCACTTTTTCTTGGTGAGTTTGTATTATCTGCTCTAAAGCAAACACTGTTCTTCAGCTGGAAGACCTCTTCCTCTCTCACATCTGCCTTCCCCAGACTCCACTGTGGGTTTCCAGAATGTCTGCCCTCTCACCTTTGGCTTACCGAGGCTAAACTAGACAAGCTCTGTTAATCCCCTTTGTATTCTAAACTCACCATTCCCATCATAAGGAATTGGTTAAGGAATTGACTGGATGGTCACACTCAAAGAGTTGTGGTCAATGGCTCGATGGAGTGGAGACCAGTAACTAGTGGCTTTCCTCATGGGTTGATATTGGATCAGCACTGTTTAACAGCTTTGTTGGTGACACGGGCAGTGGGATTGAGTGTGTGGTCGACACACTGGAGGGAGGGGATGCCATCCAGAGGGACCTTGACAGGCTGGAGAGGTGGGACCATGAGAACTGCATGAAGTTCAACAAGGCCAAGTGCAAGGTCCTGCACGTGGGTCGGCGCAATCCCAAGCACAAATAGAGGTTGGGCGAGGAATGGATTGAAAGCAGCCCTGAGGACAAGGACTTGGGGCTGTTGGTGGACAAGAAGCTCAACATGACCTGGCAATGTGCGCTTGCAGCCCAGAAAGCCAACCGTATCCTGGGCTGTGTCAAAAGAAGTGTGACCAGCAGGTCGAGGGAAGTGACCCTGCCCCTCTACTTTGCTCTCATGAGACCCCGCCTGGAGTACTGCATCCAGCTCTGGGGTCCCCAGCACCAGAAAGACATGGAGCTGTTGGAGCAGGTCCAGAGGAGGGCCACAAAGCTGATCAGAGGGATGGAACACCTCTCATATGAGGAGGACAGGCTGAGAGAGTTGGGGTTGTTCAGCCTGGAGAAGAGAAGGCTCCGGGGAGACCTTATAGCAGCCTTCCAGTATCACCTGCTGGTCACACTTCTTTTGATGCAGCCCAGGATACGGTTGGCTTTCTGGGCTGCAAGCGCACATTGCCAGGTCACGTTGAGCTTCTTGTCCACCAACAGCCCCAAGTCCTTGTCCTCAGGGCTGCTTTCAATCCATTCCTCGCCCAGCCTATAGTTGTGCTTGGGATTGTGCCGACCCACATGCAGGACCTTGCACTTGGCCTTGTTGAACTTCATGCAGTTCTCACGGTCCCACCTCTCCAGCCTGTCAAGGTCCCTCTGGATGGCATCCCTTCCCTCCAGCGTGTCGACCACACCACACAGCTTGGTGTCATTGGCAAACTTGCTGAGGGTACACTCGATCCCATTGTCCATGACACTGACAAAGATGTTGAACAGTGCCAGTCCCAGTACCGACCCCTGAGGGATGCCACTCGTCACCGTTCTCCACTTGGACATTGAGCCATTGACCACAACTCTTTGAGTGCAACCATCCAGCCAATTCCTTATCCACCGAGTGGTCCATCCATCGAATCCATGTCTCTGCAATTTAGACACAAGGATGTCGTGCGGGACAGTGTCAATGCCTTTGAGGCATAAGGAAAATGATAAATTGGATTGGTCCCAGAACTGATCCTTTGGAAGGTCCATCACTAATCTCCCTCTAAGCTGGTTCTTCCATCACAATAACTTTTTATCCCAATTTTAATAGATATACAGTCCAGTTAATCAGTATCCCCCTCTTGCAAAGTTTTGCATATTCAAACATTTGCACCCTTTTCAGTCTTTCCATTTCATTCCATGACAAATTACTCTTATATATTAACACTTACAAGAGTTCCAGTCTGTATCCTAGAACTACATCAATCACACCGGCCAGTTTTACACTAATAGGGTCCAGTACAATCTCCTTGCCAGCCACAGATGATAATTAACATTTTTCACCTCCACATGTATTGATTGTGCAGTACAGGTTAAGAGGACCCTAAGGCTTGCATTCAGTGGGAGTGATTGTTATTGGGGAAGAGTGTTTCCATCTGAGTACTTCTCCTCCATAGCTTCATTACTGTCTTATCTAACTTCAGCCAGAGCCAGCTGCTCATCCCTTCAGGGCAACTGAAATTATGAGATCGTGATGGTTTCAGCTAATATTGGTCAGCCTAGAATGGGGTGTCATTCACAGAATACTGGGACTTCAAACTCTCACCACCTTTCCTGATGTCTCCATACACATACTGATAGAGAAGCTGAGA
This sequence comes from Balearica regulorum gibbericeps, assembly GCF_011004875.1. Classification (NCBI taxonomy): domain Eukaryota; kingdom Metazoa; phylum Chordata; class Aves; order Gruiformes; family Gruidae; genus Balearica; species Balearica regulorum. The sequence continues at coordinate 44,620,377 of NC_046188.1, read as the reverse complement.
TTCCAGGCTACATGTATGAAAAGAGAGAAAATCTTTATTGGTTATATTTTTTAAGCTCTGTTCCTACAGGGTCTGAGCAAGAATGGGCACGGAAAAGAACACGAGCAATGTATCTGACTATCCAAAAATGAAAGGTGAAAGTGAACATATGTAAAGGACATGGATAATAAACTATATAAAAGCAGAATTACTTTCCACATTCTTCAGTACCATTCAATTTTAAGAGTCCTAGGAGGTGCCTACTAAGGATTGTTAATTCAGCCCCCTAAACAGAGTAGTAATTTTTGAGGTTATGACACCTGCCACCCATAAGGTCAGTTATCTTGCTGAGAAAGAGAATAAACAGGTGAGCTTCTCAAAATTTCACAAGATAAGGGGAAGAGAAAAGTTTGGTCAGACTTCTTTTGATAACATTACCTTTTAACTAAACACGTACATGCATTCATCTCACAGTAGTTGTTCTTGGGAATTTATATGAAAAATGAATTCATAAAGTGGATCTATCTTTAATACTTTTGGACAAAACCAGACTGCTCAGAGGTTAGGATTGCAAGGCACTTTTTTCCAACAGTCAATATTCACTGATTTCTCCAAAAATGTTCTTAGCATCCAGCCTCTATTTCAAACCACAGCACTTGATTACTATCTCTCTATAAAATGGGAGCTATACACATTCAAGAATTAAAGGGGGACATTCTGGTAACTACCATTTGTACAGATTTTCAATGATAATTCATTTGGGTTCACAATTAAAACAGTTATTCCCCTAATAGAAAAACACATTGAAAGATGCCCAGCTCCTCTACCAAACATAGTTCCATAAATAGAGGAAATAATTTTTTGTAATATATCACTGTAAGCCATTTACGTTGTCCGGTCATCTACTTCCTACAAGCTCACAGGTCTTGGTTTTCTCTTGGCCTAAGTAGCACCAACTTGTGACCACTCTTGAAGACAGTATATTGACCTATATGGACTATTGGTTTGACCAGCTATAGCTGGTTTTATGTTCTGATAATTACATTATTAGACTCAATGCTTTATATTCAGACACAGCAGGCTCCATCCCAGTGGAGCAGGAGCACCATTAATGCTGGAATGCTGTAATGTACTACATCAGCAAAAAGCCTCTTTGAGATGAAAGACGGCAGACTCACAAACCAGATTTTGTCATGTTGACAGAGTTACGCTGATTGTCTGAGAAATTAACACACTTGCAACTTAAATAAAACCTTCCAACTTATGTTCTGTAGAAAGCCTGGTTAATATTTTATGGTTTATTACCATTCTTTTGGTAAATTATTCAAAAGCATAGCTTGGCAAAGCACACGGGAAGTCCAGAGTGTCAGGTCAATTAGTTGTTTAAGCATTACGTAGAATTCCAAGTATTTATTTTCAATTACAGAGTATAAATGTTATGACTGGGGAACAAGAGGACATGAGTTAGGTTAGATATATTCCTTTTTTAAAAATCTGCTTAAATATTTGGGGATTAGTACCCCAAGTGTTAGACTTCTCCCTGCCATTACAGTCCTTGTAGCAGCAGTAGTTCTGAAGTGAAAACCTATGCTGCTGTGTGCTAGCTGAGAAAAATTAAGACATGTAACTGAGGATTTAATTTCTGCACGCCTTTATCATGATTAGGTGAGCAAACTGACTAGCTACAGAAGCTACTACTCTGTTAGGGATCGTTTAACAATCTCTCCCAAAATTTGTGGGCAGCTTGTAATTTCAGAGAGTGGGAAAACAGTCATTTGCTGATGTGTTCCAGCTCCCAGCTACTGTGAGGTTGTTCTCTATTGTACATTTCCAATTGATCCCTCCAGACCACTGAAGCTTTTTAAGTTCCCTATATAAGGAACAATGCCTCCCTTCGAAGGCTGCTCACAACACAGCAGAGCTCATCAGGAAAGACTGCCAGCCCAAGTATTACTCTTCTTAATTGAGTCTAGCTTCTCCTGTACGTCTCTCCCACTCTGGAAATCGTTCTAGTCTTTTGAGCTGTATATACCTATCATTCTGGTCTGTAAACACCCTCAGCGTGCTTAGCTCTTAATTACTCCATCAGTTTCACTACAACCCTGGGTGCTCCAGTTTAGGGGCATGAAATGTTTCAGCATTCATGGGCAAGATCTGTAATTATTCACAGTTTTCCTTGATGATTGTCGTGGCAGTCCCCTCGTTTTTCTTCAGTCCTTGATTACTCCTTTGACAACTTATGCACACCTACCCACACTGCGCTGAAAATTTAATAAATAATCCTGAAGCAATAAAAGGGAATGAGAAGGTTAAGATCCTCAGCATCACCCTTCAAAGCTATGATTAGGCTCCAATCCATTTTCTAGGTGCCATTTAATGTTCGCCTGTCCAGCACGTGCCTTTGTCATTGGCTTGTCCTGAAAGGAGGTGACTTTGCCTTTCAAGCTGGAAAGCTGAAGAAGCCTGTCAATGCACATTGGATACATTGAATTAACCACGTTTTAAAATGGCTGCTCACCCTCACACCATCGCAATCAACCCAGCTGACTTTAGGGACCCTCCTTTTAGGCTTGCCTTTGCAGTTTGACAAAAGTTGGGGCTAAATCAATATGTATATTCCACAGCATCCTAGAAAATCCTGGATCTCCCAGGTTTCAAAAGCAAGAACCTCTTGATTCCTGTCCCCAGTAGCAGCACTTCCTACAGCCTTCTGTTTCTTCTACAGAGATCAGGGATGGAAAAGTGTAAGTCCTATAACGATTCTGTCTGTGATTACACAGCCACATTAATGTAACCTAAATCCATGCCAGTGCTGAATGGGATAGTCCTGCCCATCTCCACATCACTAAACACTTAACTTGTGTTTGTGTCCCTTGTCTTGGTATAAGAGCCCCTGCAGGTACACGGTGAGCTATATCAGGTAACTGGTCTGGCAGAAAAAGAAAGTCATGGCAAGGCAAAACAAGAGAAGAGGGAAAAGAAATAGAAGACAAGAGAGAGAGGAGAGTGGAAGAGGGTGGACAGGGGAAAGACTGTAGATGACTTTCCTGAATTAGTTTATGTTGCCACACAAATGCTAGTGCATTATCAAGGGAGACGGAGAAACATTTCCAGAACCAGAGAAGATAGGGGGACTACCACTTTCCATAAGCATGGGCCTATACTAGGTTGAAATGAGTGCATAACCACAGCTTGTAAGTCACAATAGTCCAGGCTTTCTGGCCAAGTCAGCAAACCCACTACATGGGAGCATCCTGACTTCATAGTTGAGAAACCTCCCCTTTACCTCTGGGTCAGAAATGAGTAGGCAAATGGACTGACATTTCAAGTAAGAAGCAAGAAATACATTTAAGACAGTGTCGATTGTAGAAAAATCTGATTAAAGAGAGGAAGGAGTACCAAAAATGAATGCTTTAAGGTACATCAGCATAAAAGCAAGGTGACAATACCATTAATCGACTAAATAATTTCCAGACACATTTTGAGCAAGAGAAGCATGCAGATCTCACACTGTTCTCCATTCCCATTTAACAAGGACATTATATCTTGCTCTCCAAAGCATTAGGCGTAGACCACAGCTAATGACCAAACTGGAAGTGCAATGGTGTGATAAAGTAATTCACATAAGTGTTTCAGATACCTGGCATTTCTTCAGTTATTCCAAGAGACACTCAAAGTTCTTCACACAAAAAAATGAATTACAGTTTACAACAAGGTGATAAAGTACAAACCTACCTTACTGCATAGTTGGAAAACAGAGGCACGGAGCCTTATCACCTGTAACCACATAGTAAAGTAGTAGCATCTTGTGGGTTATCCCTCTATACAAAAATGTAAAATCTTTAACGTCAGCTTCAGCACCAGCAGTGGTCATAATGGCAGTTACCACCACTGGCTGTTGCAGTTTTTGGGTGGACAAACTTCATGCCACTCTGAAATGGCTTGTTCCATCTGCCACCTCTCAGTCTAACATTTTAAATACTGCCAAGAAAGCATTATCTATGAGGTATACAAAGTAACTTTATGACCCAATGTTTATACTTTCCCCAAAGGCAGCCCCTGAAGAGATGTTTGGTTAGCTACAGAAATGTCACTGAAATATGGAGCCTTCCAGGCAATCACTGATTAGCTCAGGCAACAAGACAAAAAGAAAACAAATGTTCTTACGAGAACCTGTATATTTTTCCTTTACTACTTTCAGAACAGTACGACAAGACACATATCCTTTGGCAGGCTGCTTTCTGTTTTGCACCACGGTGAAATATGTGCATTAGTCTCTGATCCTAAGGAATCAGCTTTTCAAATTGTGGGAACCTCTTGGTGAGACTACTGAAGCTCAGCTCCACTAGTCTGCTTCCACCCACCAGCTGGAGATAAATTTGTACTTTAAGAGATAGTGGAAACCTCCAGGAAGAAGTCAAATTTCAATCTTTTCTGACTACCTTTGCAGAAACTGAAACACCTGATGGCTTTGATCAGGTGGGCTGTGGGTTTCCTTTTTCCTATTGCCTGGGTCTGCAAGAAATTTAAGTCCTTCCAAATCATTTAATAATTCTGTTTAGTACTTCGAAAGATTATCTGTTCTCCCTTTTGGCACATGCAAGGGAACCAACCTTCCCAATATGCCAGTTCAGCAGCTTGGCTGCTGTTAGATAACTATTATCTTTTGGTACATGTGACAGCTTCTTTAAATGACTCCGTTCTTAAGCCACAGTGGAACATGAAACATCCCACTTGAATGCAGGGGGCAGAGAACCAACAGGTACATACCCGAGCTTTTGCCTTGCTACGTAACACAGCTACTGCAATGTGCAATGCGCATGACTGTGACTGGACTGGGCCAAGCTGCAGCAAGTTGCATCGCTGCAGAAACCACCCTGTGCCAGAAATGCAGCATGCACTGCTGCATAATGTCCTCTGCAAACACTGCAGAGGATCGTTTCACCTATCCTAGAATTTCCTCTAACTTCCCAAAATGAAGAACACAACTTTCACGATGTACTTTCTCACATTAACATTTTCAGTTGACTCTAATTTCTCTACCCTATACAAAAATAGATGTCAAGTTTTTGGGAGACCTATGCAGAGTTTTTCTTGACAATGACTCACTGCAGCTCCACAGGGATGCACATCTTTCCCCATGGAGTCAGAGCATACTTCACACATAATTTAAAAGCAAGAGATCTTGAGAGTAAATAGAGACAGCAGAAGGAGACATATTCTGGAAAAAGAATTTGTTGATTTAACCTTACGTTTTCTAATTCTGGATTCTTAGCTTTGCATCTCTAAAATTATTTTTCATGGAAAATTGACATTAAACCAAAGATTGCATATGCACAGATCTCCTCGTGAAACTGTAGTAAAAAAAGGAGAAATGTAAATTAAAGGGACCAAAACCGAGCTGTAATTTTAAAACAGTCTACTAAAAATTTTGAGGGCACTGATGCAAAGGAGCTCAGCTCCAAATTTTCACATGGTTTTCATTTTACAAAAAATAAAACCGATCATCATTCTGCAAAAGCCAAAACCACAATATCCTCTCTAGCACAAAGTGTTTGGAGTCTTTCTCAATGTCCTTAAAGGGAAACTGTCATCCTGACCCCCAGTGAACTTCATATTGCAAGACCAGATACATTTCAGCTATTTCACTGGTTTCTCACTCTCCTTGTCTGACTTCTGGCTTTACTGTCATTTTTCTCAATACCTGTAAGAGGCTCACACAAATGAAAAAGCAATGGCTTTTTCAAGTCATAAAGACAAATGACTGTATAAGTCAAACAGTAGGGATAATTATATTTTGAGTGCTACCAAACTAGAAGAGGAAAAGATTAGTGAGATGAAGTACTTTTTAGTAATAATCTCTCAGTCAGTTTGTGCATTACTTTTTGCATCAGGTGAAAGTGTTCAGGTAGAATTGTATAACCAAATGTCCTTGCAGCGGGAAACCCCAGATCACTTTGCTTCCACACAACTGAAAAAAAAAACCCCTAATGAGCAGTCAGCAGTTCTTCCAGTTTCATACCAGAGGTGTACGTGGGGAAATGCTGATATCATATAGATAACCTCTTGATAGTCTCCCTGCCAGTACGCCCCATCAGGATTGGCATCATCAGCATGTCACTGGCAAAGCACTCCACAGATTTTTGCACTCAGGTTTCTTATTCTATAAATTCCTCTCAGAGCACTTGCCAGTATGTTCTCTGTGCTACCAAAATGTTACATACAGCTTTGCAACATCTGTTAAGGACTTTCCCTGACAGGTAGCCTAAGCAGTTTGGTTTTTAGCTTCAGGCTACTGCTAGTTGTCCTTCCAAGTTCAGGGACTGTGAGCAACTCACTTGCATCTGTTATTATGCCTTATCATATACATGTCACTTTAAGCATATGTGATAGTTTAGAAAAAAATAAATGTAATCCTTTCTCCAGAGTTACAAAGCCCATATGCAAAGTTCTCATTCAGGGAGAAATTCATGTATCACAAAAGGAGTGAAGGGAGTGGTGGAGCCTTCACCTTTGGGGAAAGATGTCCATTTTAAGGAACAATTGAAAGGGAGATCACATTTTATATATGCATACAATAACACATAAATATATAAAATATAACAATATGTACACACACGTATATATCACAGATGTTGGAAGTCCCAGGGTGGGGAGGAATCTCAGCCCAAAGTCCTGTGTGGGAGAGACACAAAAGGAGCAGCTGAGAGACAAGATTGGCAAAAACAGCATGTGGACTTGTGGGCAGAAAGATGTGTGGGCAGAGTTGTTTACAGCCTTGGAGACAAGGACAAGGAATATGAATCTGATGTGGATTTTCACTAAAATATATTGAGATTTTTTACAATTACTTAGCTAGCATTTCTAGACTGTTCTACCCTCTAATTTCTTCTAGACTGCTTAGCTTTAGCATTTTCTGAGTCCTTTACCTTGAAAAAGTCAGGACAAGGGACTGATACAAGTGAGGCAGTACTGCAATGGGAAGCCAAAATTCCTGATAACTCCATCAGCAGAGATTTCCCAAACAGTATGTGTCGGTCCAGGTGATCTACTCAACATTATTTTCTAGCACAAATGCTGGATACACATTTTTTTTAAATTGTGCAACAGGTAGGTATTGGAAGGGTGAATGACAGCAGTTATTCACCCTTAAAAAATGCATTTGATAAAGTTCTGGAAATAATGATTCAGGTTTTTCTCAGAATGGATAAAAGACAGGCTGCTGACACACGGAGATGAGAATTAGTCAGGCAAAGAACAATGACCACATTCCTGTTGCCACACTCACCTAATGGAAAGTAAATATTGGAAAATTGCACCCTATATCTCCAGTGCACTAAATTGCCATGTCAACAGGGTGCCACAAGCCATCTTTTTGCTGTACATGCTGCCTCCCTCGCCACTGGGCACCAGGGCCGGAGGCCCTGCTCCCCTGAGTGCACCCTGAGGGCAGACAGGCGGGTGGCACAGCAGTGCCCAGCGGAGGAAGCTGAACTTCCGACTGCCAAGCGGGCATGACCAGGTGAATGCGTGCTCGTGTCTTACTTCAGCTGAGTGAGGAGGGGTCGCTTCATACAAATTAGACAAGCAATCATGTATGCCTAAAAATACAAAAATCAGAACAGAAATACAGATCCTTTTCAGTTAGACATTCCATTACACTGGTGCCAGCTCTTCAAGTGTTATAAAAAAAGCCTTTGACACGTGGAGTGGGATCAAAATCTCACAGACAGATTTTGCTCGAATTGAAAACAAAGTCAGAAAATTAATCTATGTCTCTCAGATATCACAGTAAGTCTAGGAGACCACACTGCTTCTCTAAACTTTTCCATGCTGAGACTTGGAACGGATGGAAAGTGTTACTCTTACAGCTTTGAGACCTGCTGACAGCTGCAGCTCATCTTTGGTGGGACCACAATGATGGCTGGAAAAGGAACCCACAAAAATGCTTTCTGTGTAAAATATCTCCACAACTAGTACAAGCCTGGCCTGCTAAATCTTTACCAGCTCTCTTGACCTAGGTTGGGAGGCAAAATGTGGCCAAGGTGAGAGAAGATAGTATTACAGTAATTCCCTGTTCCTGCAGGCCCGCGGGAAGCTTAGTGTGGGTGACAGCAGCCCCAAAGCAGTGCTTATTTATATCTATGGAGGTAAAGGCAACTGAAGTCTTCCTGCACCCACACAGAGCACCCTCATTGCCATCAACAACACAGGAATAAAATAATTGAGATTGCAGGCTTCTAGACACAGCAGGAACTACAGGAGTCTAAGTTTGCCCCCCACAGAGAACCTCACCTGTCATTTGACATAACTAACTTCAGAGGCAAGGAAGCAATTCACTCTCCACAGTGCCTCGAAGACTTTGCATTTTTTGAGATAATTCTGAAAATTGGACTAAATTTTCATATGTGTAAGACATGAATGTCCATCAGCTGAGGCTCAAATGAGGTCATAATGTACTTGTTCTTCAGAGGCACATTTTGTGCCCAAGCAGCGCAAGAGTTGAGACACACTAGTTTTTACAGCCAGCAGCACAGAAGGGACCATTTTAGCTACCAGCTTGTCCAGTCACCTTTGACTTCTCATTCTCCCCCACAAATAACTAAATACATGTCTGCATCTGGGCTGACAGGAGAGCTTAAACCCAGAGACAAATGTAGACTCACACTACACATCCAGACACAAGATGCCTTAACTGTATCAGGTCTTTTTGCTAAAACAGAGAGTGAAATTACTAGCCTCTACCAATGGAAATCAATATAAAGCTCTCCCACCGTTGGCTAAAAGCCATTCTTCCCACAGCATGGACATCTCCAGCACATTGAATGAATCCAGGCATTCCCCATTCACATGACCAACATTCACGTCCATGTCCTTACGTGGTTTTGCCAAGTGGGTACACCTCTCCATAGCAAAAGGTGGGGCACATGCCCAGGTCCAAGGGGTTCTCAGGAATAAAATGTTAGGGATGAGGTTGTGAGCCAAGTAAATTGTGCTAGGCGGCTGAATCGTAAATTATTAATTGCATGGTTTTTGCCAACACAACGCTGAGCAAGTTTTTGCATGTTTTTGTTTTGAGGATCTGCGCCAATCAGCTGCACAAAGCTTGCAATCAAACCTTCAACTTGGTCTAGAAACGGTTTTTGCTTTGTACCATAACACTGCCATGTTTTCTTCTCTGTAGGAAAGCAGCAGAAAACAGATGACAATTACTTTTTTATAGAAACTCATTTAGTAAGAAGCAGCTACCTCTCCTAATCTCACATTATTTGGAACTACTCTCTTGCTGGGCCTGGTTTTATTCACAGATTTGCAATAGCCTAACCAAGTCCATTTCAAAATATCTACCTGCTTTTGGCCGTTCAAAGTGTTTCTTTCTTAGCACAAATGATTATAGCACACTTTTGTAGTGTCTCTCAAAATATACTCCTATTTTCCTCGTAGCTGGGGAAAGGTGCCTGCCACACCGAATCAACAGAGCTCATTTAATCCTGGCCCAGCATGCTCAGCAGCAGCCAGGAGAGGATGAGCTGTTTCAATCAGATGCTGCTAGCCTGCTACAAGGGCAGCAGTAGCAGTGGCACTATTTTGGTCGCATTGTCGCAGGGTTAGCAATGAAAAGACACGTCCTCAGAATTTGTGAAGTGAAAATCCTAGTGCCCAGAAGCAATCTGCAAGCCACTGAGAAAGGCAGGAGGGTGGCCAGGCACATCTTGTTTCAGACTTTCCTCAGAGAAACCTGCTCCAGAAGCATTGCAAAGAGGGGAGGAACAGCCATGAAACTTCATCTGTGGCTTTAATTATGTCTGTGAATTTTTGCAAAGTAAAAGGGTGGTTTCAGATCTGCCAGGAAAGGAAAGGGTTGGGAGTCTCAGCGAGGCAGCGGGGCTGGACGGAGGGCCCGGGAGGTGCCCTCTCCCCTCCTGCAACCCCTGCCCCGAGGGAAGGGGTGCAGAGTGCATGCACCCACTCTGCCGGATCTCTCTAGAAACTAGACAGTGGTCTTACCGTTTCCACAGAGATCTCGCTCCACTCCAGCCCTGCCTCCCTGCTCCCCCGGGCAGCACCTGTGGTGCAGAGGAGCATTTCCACCCAAGTGGTGAGGGAAGGGGAGCAGAAACTGCCTCAGGGGAGTTGCTCAGGGGAGCACTTCTCTCTCTCTCCTCTGGTAAAAAGGGGTCGGCCCTTCTCTCCCTCTCACTGCCTCTTCATCCTTGGCTCTTCCTTCCCTCACATTGCCACACGACTGAGAGAAGGAGCATCTGTGCTCCCCTGCCTCCCTCCCTCCAGCCAGGCCTGACAAGGGTGAAGCCCCACCACAGGGGTGGCAAATGGGTGGGACAGGGCACACCAGGCACACCATGGACACTGACACAGATGATGGAGAGGAGACGAAAATGCACTTTGGGTTGGCAGCACATCATGAATGGCTGTGCCGAGTGAGCCGAGCGGACATGAGGACAGCACACCATAAGCTGAATGAATTTGGAGAGCTGGGAGGAATATGAAAGGTCCACTATGAGGCAATGCCGTGAAAAGATGGGCATGGCTTGGGCTCAGATGGGTTCATGGTGGGGGCTGATGTTACATTAGTTGCCATGGTCTTCTAAGAGTAGCACCCTGCCACTCTCCTCCCTCACCAGCGTGTCCCGGATCGCACTGTTCCAGTGAAAATGTTCCGTATCGGGTCTCTTCTGTGTCTGCCTGTGCTGGCATGGCACCTGTGGCACATCTCACACCTTCATGTTCCCCTGTGGGCTGGCTTCCCTCATTTGGATCATGAGAGTAGGAAGGTGATGTTTGCAGAAGAGGATCCCTGTCCTATATTTCACCAAGGAGACATGAGTTAAACTCCGAAAAGATGTATTTCACTGTCAGGCCAAGCCACACCAGAATGTTTCAGTTTTTGTTTGTGGAGACTTCAGAACTTTGTGTTGCACAAAACACACACAATACCAACTCTCTATCACTATTAGAGATTTATTGTTCAGGCTTTTTTCAACTATGCAGGTATTTCCCATGGGTGAGGAATCCCATTTTCAGGCTCTGAGCAACACAATGGCCTTCATTTCCACGGGGAGTCCCTCCCCAGCCAGCCCTAGCTGTGTCATGTCACCCTGGTACCCTTCTATGCAGCCTCAGGATGCTCCAAACAGCTTTTTGGCTTTGTTATCATAGAATCATACAATGGCTTGGGTTGGAAGGGACCTCAAAGATCATCTAGTTCCAACCCCCCTGCTGCGGGCAGGGACACCCTCCACTAGACCACGTTGCCCAAAGCCTCATCCAACCTGGCCTTGAACACTCCCAGGGATGGGGCATCCACAACCTCTCTGGGAAATCTGTTCCAGTGCCTCACCACTCTCACAGTAAAGAATTTCTTTCTAACATCTCATCTAAATCAACCCTCCTTCAGCTTAAACCCATTACCCCTTGTCCGGTCACTACATTCCCTGGTAAACAGTCCCTCACCATCTTTCCTGTAGGTCCCCTTCAGGTACTGGAAGGCCGCAATTAGATCTCCCTGGAGCTTTCTCTCCTCCAGGCTGAACGACCCCAACTCTCTCAGCCTGTCCTCACAGGAGAGGTGCTCCATCCCTCTGACCAACTTCATGGCCCTCCTCTGGACTCGCTCCAACAGCTCAATGTCTCTCCTGCACTGGGGCCCCAGAGCTGGATGCAGTACTCCAGGTGGGGTCTCATAAGAGTGGAGTAGAGGGGCAGGATCACTTCCCTCGACCTGCTGGTCACACTTCTTTTGATGCAGCCCAGGATACAGTTGGCTTTCTGGGCTGCAAGCGCACACTGGTGGGTCATGTTGAGCTTCTCATCCGTCAATACCCCCAAGTCCTTCTCCTCAGGGCTGCTTTCAATCCATTCCTTGCCCAGCCTATAGTCATGCTTGGGATTGCGCTGACCGACGTGCAGGACCTTGCACTTGGCCTTGTTGAACTTCACACAGTTTGCACGGGCCCACCTGTCCAGCCTGTCAAGGTCCCTCTGGATGGCATCCTTTTCCTCCAGCATGTCGATCACACAGCTTGGTGTCATTGGCAAACTTGCTGAGGGTGCACTCGATCCCGCTGTCCATGTCGCCAACAGAGATGTTGAACAGTGCCAGTCCCAGTACCGACCCCTGAGGAACACCACTTGTCACTGTTCTCCATTTGGACATTGAGCCATTGACCACAACTCTTTGAGTGTGACCATCCAGCCAATTCCTTATCCACCGAGTGGTCCATCCATCGAATCCATGTCTCTCCAATTTAGAGACAAGGATGTCGTGCGGGACAGTGTCAAATGCCTTGCACAAGTCCAGGTAGATGATGTCAGTTGCCCTTCCCTTATTCAGCGATGCTGTAACCCCATCATAAAAGGTCACCAAGTTTGTCAGGCACGATTTTCCCATAGTGAAGCCATGTTGGCTGTTACCAATCACCTCCTTATTTTCCATGTGCCTGAGCATAGTCTCCAGGAGGACCTCTATGCTCTATGCTCTATGATCTTGCCAGGCACGGAGGTGAGACTGACCGGCCTGTAGTTCCCTGGGTCTTCCTTTTCACCCTTCTTAAAAATGGGGGTTATGTTTCCCCTTTTCCAGTCAGTGGGAACTTCGCCAGACTGCCAGGACTTATCAAATATGATGGAGAGTGGCCTGGCCACTTCATCGGCCAGTTCCCTCAAGACCCACGGATGCATCTCATCAGGTCCCATGTACTTGTGCACCTTCAGGTTCCTTAGATATTCTTGAACCTGATCTTCTCCTACAGTTCTTCATTCTCCCAGTCCTTGCCTTTGACTTCTGTGACCTGAGCAGTTATACAGGGTACATGGGTACCCTGCTCTAACTGCTGATATTATGGATTTGAACATCTCATGAAATTTCTCCTACAGATTTACCATTCTTTGTAAAAGAGAATGAAAAGTATCCCCTGCACCACTTAATCTGTTTTCAATGCAGTTTGCATTCGCTATATATAACGTAAGGTAGGCTGTTCCCCATCCCATGGTGGCTGTCGTCTTTACTTCTCTCTGGAGATGGCAGGCAATGATTTACTAACACCTGTACAATTGCAATGTCAAATTTCAGCTCTTGAAATACAAGGTTTAGCTCTGTGATATATGGCAGGACATCTAAAAGTATATATATCACCTCTACAAAATCTGCCTGGGACCAGTCCTTTATCAACCCAAGTACCAGGGTCTTTCATTAATACAAACTACTAGTGGCTGAAGTTTTAAATACAGATCGCTCTCCATTGTATAATGTTAACCAGTCATGAACTTCCTCTATTTTCACTGGTGACGCAGCTGGTAAATCCTGAATCTTTTTCTTTTTGGGGAATTGAGGAGTAATAGAAAATATTTCTTCAGTTAAATATTCTTTAAAGTAAGAAACTGAATCAGCTGTAAAAAATTCACAAGTACTGACCTGTGGGCAGTAAAATAGTAATTTATTAACATGGTATTTGACATCTGGAAAATTCATGTAAGTAGTAACAGTCCTCAGTATAACTGGAAGGTAAGCAACATAAAATCTACTTATTGGAACAAGTTCTTGGTCAGTCAAGCAATGTTACGAAAGGGTGATAGGATGATGCATGCATCCCACTACAAAATTCCTTATATTTCTGTAGGAGTAACAGCCAAGGCATCAACTGATTATGTTAAACTCTTTCTTTCCTACTCTGCCTGTTCCTCTGAGCAATAGCTATAGGGACTTAACATTCATAGTCAGCTTTTTTCAGTAATGTCCTTGGAGTGAAAAATGATCTTTGGCAAGAATGCGAAAAGACAAACACAAACCATTGTCACTTATTATAGCTTTTCATATAGTTATGCAGTTATATAGTAAGCATTTTCACTGCTGTTCCTACAATCTGTTCCAAGAATCTCAGGAATTTGCAAAGTAGGCTGTTGGATTTTTTTCCTACAGTCAGGAATGTGAGGAATCAATTCTTATTCCCCATGTACCTAATAATCCTTGACGTTCTCAATTAACAACAATAGCTGATGTTAGAATATTTATTATAATCCAAGATTTTTTTCAACTCCTTCCATATGCTGTTTGTTTGCCTTCTAACCCATCTCCCACCAATTATTATATAAGTTGGGGCTCAGGCTTGGTATCATCTATATTTAAAAGAAGGGTGGAAGTATCAAGGATAATTACACTTCTACATGTTTTGTGCTAGGCAGGAGGAACCCAAGGGAGAGGCAGGAAGAACTGAACCGTTATGCATTCTGTTTGTCAGCAAATGGCTCAAAGCCAGCCAGTCTCTGGGCCAGACACACAGCTTGGGGACAGCTAGGGCTATTGCCGAGGAGAAGAGGTACTACTTGGGTGTACAGAGTATATAGATTCATGAGAAATCAGACTTATTCTACTTATTCTGTAGCTTGGGAAAACTTGTTCTAATTCTGTGTTTTCCTAAAAGGTTTGGTGTATCTGCTAGATAAGATTTTTCTGTCGTCTTTTTCCTCCATTTTTATGTGCACATCTAGTATTTGGAGGTCTCTTGCAAAGTAAAATCCATATTCATCTTGCAGATCTACACAGTAGTAAATCTGAATTGTGTATTGTCATGCTTAGTTTTCTTTCAGTGATGTTGCTCTCAGCTTTCTCATTATTCTGAGGACACCTTGACAAAGAAAGGCTGTGCTGGAACCAGCAGATATTACTGGATGTCTGAAACTCTGCCTGAGAGCTGGTGCTCCCTGTCAGTCCTCAGTTTCCAGTTCTCCTGCCTTGCAAACTCTGATTTTATCTCAGAAATCAACATTCAGTAGTTCTGACGGCTTCATAACTTTAGAATATAATTCAATTAGCCATAAATACATTTCTCTGTCATACTCAAAATAAGCCCCCCTCTCCAGATTTTGCTATGATTTGTGCATGTATTCATTACTATAGATCAGTTCTTTGTTTATTCTCTTCAGAAGCAATTATGTGTATCATATTGAATTGCCCTGTATCTTATCTGAATGCTCCTTCCAAGTGGAATGAAATACTACTTCTCATTTGATTACATTTTTCTTTTCCTAGATGGCTAGTTTATATGTCAGCAGTTACTTTTCTCTGTGCTACTAGGATAATCAGTCACTCTTCTTTAATTTAATAATTTCTTCCTTAAAGTGCTGACATCATATCAGCTTGTGCTCTAAATCTCTGCTTTCTTCTGACCATCCTTGTAAAATTTCAGTTTATGCTAAATAAAACCTCTCTATGTAAGTTCCAGTGTGAAATTCTGTTAATTCTGAAATTATAAAAGGAGCAAGCTTCACTACATAAATTTCATACCCATCGATATCTCCTTCATGTAGTATTGATCTGTTTATCACCCTATTCAAGAAATCCATATTTCCTCCCTTATTTATATTCTACAGAAAAATCATGTCCCTGTAGCTTCAGCATCATATGTACAAGTTTAGCTGGTGGTAAAAGGAAAAGTTTCTTCAATGTGAGCAAATCTGGAATTCTTGCAGGCTTGGTAGGTACACTTCAAACAACCAAACTGGAACCAGTTCTTACCAATTCCTTTTCAAACTCAATGTAGCTTCTTCTACAGCACAAGAGATCTCAGGGAGTACACAACTGACTGTTCCTGAGAACACTCAGATCTGTATTTCTGGAAGATGCCTTTGCTGAAAGCATACCTGACAGGGGCAAATCCTTTGCATTTGCTGTTTGCTAGTGTCTTAAGTAAATCTTCCATCTGTCTTCCCAATATCAACAAAGCTCCTAATATGGAATGTGATGCCTCCATTCTATGCAATGATGTGAAGAATTAATTTATTAAATATGCTTATGAACATGAGTTCATAAGATGTATCAGAGGAGTGAAGCTTACCCTTCAAGTAGCCTATACGGAAGGGCAAATATATATTCTTACCAGGAAAAAAAAAGTGTTTCAGCACTTCCTTCACTGGTTTACATGCCATGTGAGATCGTCACTCTTGCTAAGATTAAAGACTGCCCCTGCACAGACAAATCTGTTTCAGTATTACTTTTTTTCAACATTACTTTTTTGATTGTTATTTTTATTTTCACAAGCAAAAGTTTTTGAGCATCGGGGGGTTTAGTTGCTGCTCAACTACACAGAAGCCTCTAAAGCTACTTTGGCTCCTTGGATTCCATGGGCAGAGTGACTATCATTGAATGGAGATGATTCAAAATAGTTTCTGTGATGCTGTCCTTGTGGTGGGAACCAACTCAGGTACAAAGATACCAAGGGCAGCCGCAGGACAGGCAGGGAAGAAAGTGAGAAGATGTGCTAAACTAACGAATCAGAGGAAAAGATTTCAAGAGTAATCACCTCCTCTTACCTGCAGCTCTCTATTATTTTTCCTTCACAGCATGCAGAGAAAGATGCTGCTCCAGGCAGCCCATGACATAGTTTTATATCCAATCTATAACTGCAACACCAGCCTATATCCCATTTTTTTCTTAAGATCAGAAATGCATTTCAACACAGAGATTTAATGAGCCACTTGTAATAGCCCAAAATTCACAGGTGTTATTGCCATTTTGGTTTACTTGGCTGGATAAGCCCCTATGACACAGCCAAGTTGCTACCCAAGTTTAGCATTTGCAAGCCAGATCGAAGATATAATTAATATCAACCTGGACTGAGGCATAAATTATTCTGAATGAGGTATTCTGCCCCCTCTACTCTGCCCTGGTGAGGCCACATCTGGAGTTCTGTGTCCAGTTCTGGGCTCTCCAGATCAAGGAACTACTGGAGAGAGTCCATTGTAGGGCTACAAGGATGATTAGGGGACTGGAGTATCTCCCTTATGAGGAAAGGCTGAGAGAGCTGGGTCTGTTTAGCCTGGAGAAGAGAAGACTGAGAGGGGATCTCATCAACGCTTGTAAATATCTAAAGGGTGGATGTCAAGAGGATGGGGCCACGCTCTTTTCAGTGGTGGCCAGCGACTAGACAAGGGGCAACGGGCACAAACTGGAACATAGGAAGTTCCACCTGAACATGAGAAAAAACTTCTTCACTTGGAGGGTGACCGAGCACTGGAACAGGCTGCCCAGGGAGGTTTGGAGTCTCCTCTGGAGATATTCAAAACCCACCTGGACGTGATCCTGTGCAATCTGCTCTAGGTGATCCTGTTCTAGCAGGGGCGTTGCACTGGATGATCTCCAGAGGTCCCTTCCAACCCCTACCAGTCTGTGTGTGATTCTGTAATTCAACACAGACCTCCCACCTATTCTCCAATGCAGTTAAGAATAGAAGACCTTTTCACAGGACTGCTTCAAGACAACTGTTTGCCAAGAGGCTGTTTATAGGACTGCTATAGACCTAAAATTAAACATGAGGGGGGAAAAATCCCTTCTATCTAATAAATGGTCAAAAGTGTAATAGAAAACAGTTCATATTCTTTTTCCTGCAGTTTCTTTCTGTTCAGGAAAGGCTGAATGACCTTGACAACAAGACTCCAGACCATACTTGTGAGATCAGGTTTCCATTCCCAGCCCCTACCACTCTGTGAATTTGTGAATCTGTACAGACTTGTACTCAGTAGCATCCAAAGGAAGTGGAATTTCTCATGTGGACAGTCAGTCTCACAACTCAGACATATACAAGAAGTCAGACAGAATTTTAAAACATATTTCACTTTACCTTTGTTTTCTTTCCTCTGGTACAATGAAATAAAATAGCTACAAGCAGCTGGCCATACCTTTCGGATGATAATTTAAAATGCAATGTTCTGGTAGAACGCTAAGTCTTAGGTTCTGTAAAACCCAAAATATACAGAACAGTCTTTGTGAACTAGCTCCTACTCTGTAATTCCATGGAGAATCTAATGTGAATATAATTTTCTGCTGTGTTTGCAGCCTAGTCAAAGTGGCCTTGTTCTAATGCAAAAGAATAAAAAAGTGAAGTCTTAAGCAGAAGTGAAACTTACTGGTCTATTTTCAGCATGTATACCCCAAGATGAATGAAAAAACAAACACTGCTAATGACGAGAAGTAAATCATTTTCATTCTTTCAGTACTAGCTGGTAACTTTAACATTTTAGTATGATTTTTATAGTGACGGCATCCTCTTAAAATAAAACAATAGCTTAATTAAGAAAGTAAATATGTCCATAAATATATGCATAAAAAATTAAACAAACAGCCCCATATTTCTGTGAGAGTAGGAAGTAAGGAGAAAAAAAATGTACAGCACGAGGTTGATCTGTACCGTTTTGATAAGTTGCTACAAGGTAGAAGAAGAGAAAGGGGACAGCATCTATCGTAGTATCAAACCCATTGGATAAATAAATGCTAGTAAAAGTTTGTTGAACCGGATCCTCATATAGCTGGGGCTTTCGTCTTTAGTGGAAATAAATGAACTCATCTGACATGGGAAGAATGTTTGATGAGGGTGGAAAGAATGCAAGGGCTTTTTGAGTAATCAGAGTTTAAGCTTACAGGAAACAAGTGTCAACTTGCTAGAGGTCACTTCACCTCTGTATGACAGGCGTTCATTGTGGAGAAGTCACAGTCTAAGATGTGGACAGTGAATGCTGTAAAGGAATGGAGGGCTCCTTCCATTAACCAGAAACCCAAGAATAATCTAAAAGTGATAATGCATAGCTTTGTTATCAGCAAGCAGAGAGAGGTGGTTTGTATATAACTAGGCATCTAAAGGTTTTGTGAGAGATCAATTAGAGCTTAGAATTGGAAATAAAACATAAATGAAAGTACCCTGCACCACAAATTTATCATAACAGAACTGGAGATGAGCTCTGAAAATGTCTTCTGACAACAGTGAGTTTGGCTACAGAAAGGACCTGTCTGTTGAGGAGAACAGAGAGAGAGGCTTACAAGAGAAAAAATCCTGGGAAGCAAATAGACGAGGCAGTTTCAGAGGTGGAGGGAAGAAGATAACCTGACAACACAGGGAACAAAGCTTTCAAGCACTAGCTAAGTAGTCTTCTGTACACTCACAAAGAAACATAAATTTACTAGCAAAACGCAGAGTTAGAAAATATTATGAGCTCGTGGATCCAAACTAGGCCACAGCTGAGTCCAAAATCAGGAGTCTCTGTCCAAACTCAGGTCCAGAGATAATGTTTCTCGTTCCTGTTAAACTTCTAAAAATGATTTCCAATGATTTCAAGACTATCCTATTTAGAATTAAGCTGGTGCCAAAAGAAGGCTGCAGCTAGAAAGCCTTGGAGTTCTTTATTTTTCAGGTATCTACAGTGTAGATACAAAACCAGAAATGTCACAGCATGCTTCCTTGTCTCAGAGACAGGAAACTGCTCATGAGCCATATTTAGTCAGGGCCTTGGATACATTAAGTGCACAGACACAAAAAGTCCCTTTACTGACCCGAAAGCTCTCAGATGTGTTCTTTTGCCCCAATATACACATAGCTCTGCTTTCTGGTGTGCTTTGCTCCCTTTGCACAGCTATGACAAGTTGCAGAACAGTACCCTCCTGCAAACTGTTCACACTCTGCTGCTCTCGTGTGTTTGTCCACCACAGACAAAGACGGACGTGTTTTAAGGCTTTGAAAAGGACAGAAGAGGAAATGGCATGTCCAGGATGCCCCACCAGGAAAGCCTCAGGCTTTCCCTGCCACTGAAATAGAGAATAGAAATTTTGAGCTGCTGCCTCCCTGCCATACTCCTGTGATGTAGGGAGAACTTCTCATTTCCTCTGAAGGGCAGAGAAGCAACTGGGAGGTTCCTGTCTGACGGTGTCAAGACAGCATCTACAACTCTTGTAAGAAGCAGTACTGATGTCTTCTGGATCCTCCCTGCCACCTTGGGGTAGAAAAGGGTGTCTAATGTCTTCTGAGTTCCAAGGCAAGATAATGGCATAGGGAACATTTAAGCAAACACCTCCCAGATCCCTACAATTACTCTGGCTGCTCCTCCAGCTCCTCCCAAGGAAGCTAGCTTGAATCTCAGCTTGGTGCATGTAGTTTCACTGAATGTGCCTGCACAGCTCTCCCCCCAGGTCATTCTGTTTGGCCCTCAGGACGGCAGGGCCCTACATCCAGTCTTCTTCAGCCCTTGCACTGATCTGGAGAGATCACCTGTAAGAGCATGAAAGAAGTTTGTTCTCCAAGATCTGTTAAGCTTCTGGCCTCTGCACTGATTAATACCAACTTTGATGATAAATTTCAATTTAGAAATTGAGCAGTGACCTGTCAGAGCACTGAGGTGTGAAAATTTAATGGAAATTTATCAGTCCTTTCTCTCTTGCATTTGTCTGTAAATATGGCCTTTCCAGTCCTTTCAGAGAAAGTGAGCTGATTTGCCACATTCTGTAATTATTACTGGAGCTTACAGCTTTTTGAAACCTCAAAAAGTTAAGGGAATAATTTAAATCACCAACAGATTCAGTTACACTCTGACATATGAAGCTGAAAACACAAAAACTTTCTGTAATGTGCAATCATTATCCTCCTCTGATGGTGGTGTTAAATTGTGCACAATGGCAAGAAAAGCGAACATCCCAAACGTACCGACTGCTGTGATAAGAGAGAAAATCCTGAAGTGAACAGGACTGCAGTGGGATTGTGACATTTTAATGATAGTTTAGAAATACAAAAATGTCTGAAGTGGAGATAGTCAGTCTTCTATTCATTATTTTTCTGTGTGAATAGCAGTCCTGATGGAAGTATAAGGTGAAATTCATCCACTAGCCTTTCAGTTTTGTAGACGTAGATTTAAGAAACTGTTTTAAATCAGAAATAATTTTTACCTGAAAATAACGTAGTGTTTTAGTTTTGCTTCTACAAAGACCTGTCTATACGCAGTGATACAAATCCATTGCACATGGCCCTGCTTTCTTCTGGTATTTTCTCCCAAGTTCACACGATCTGAGCCCTACCTAATGACTCATAAAACCAAAATGTCTTCTTCAATTTTTAAGAGTTTTCCAGTAGACCTCATGATGTAAGGTTAGAAATTCTGTCAGTTTGACAACAAGCTGTTATAATAGGCTGTTCAATACAAAATTGTAGCTATCTGGCTAAATTAGTAAGTATTGTTTCGCAATTGAAATTGATGGAACTGTGTAGGTAGATCAAGATGGGACCCAGGAAGAGAGCCTGAGTATAAGTGAGGAGGGTTCAGGGTGGAGAGAGAGATCATAGCTAGACTAAGGAAGTAAATTCTGTTAAAAATGTGATGTTTTGGTCAGTGCAGCCTCTAGGCTGCCTTCAGGACTCATTAAAAAAGTTTTCCCCATTTCCACTAGGGCATTAGGAAGTTAAGTGTTTTAAAAAAGCTTTTTAAAAATACATCTTATATCTAAGCAAAGTGTAGTTTTGAGAAAGTAGCAGAAGAACAAACTGTGGAGTAGATGGTATTTCACAGAGCACCCAAGGAAGGAAATTCATTACGTACGTAAGGGTTTGGGGGAGGATCTGTAGCGTGACAGCCTGTTTGTGGAACGTTTTACTTGCCTCACACCCAGTCATACCACAAAACTGCTTGGTTTAGCTCAGGAAACAAGAGGTTTCGTAATATCTGGTTGCTTGATACAGTTGCATAAAAATAGTAAAACTGAGATAATGGTACCCAGTCTGCAATTATTAAAAGTAATCAGATGACTGGCTCTAAGTCTGCAAACAGGTAACATCTATCTGGTCCAGCCAAAATGGGCTGGCTTTCACCTATGAGAAGTAGTAACCCTTTGGACCATGCTCATCCTGGCCCATGCTGAAGGCCCTACAAACAGCAGTGATACACCAAGGGCTCAAGGTCAGGACAAGATGTCCACTTCACTTCCAGCCTTCCTCATCAAACAGCTCTCAATCCAGGCTATCTTGGAAAATAAGAACCAAGCCAAAATGGCATCAGATTTGCAGTATTCATAGAATCATAGAATCATAGAATGGTTTGGGTTGGAAGGGACCTTACTAGTTCCAAACCCCTGCCACAGGCAGGGACACCCTCCACTAGACCACGTTGCCCAAAGCCTCATCCAACCTGGCCTAAAACACTCCCAGGGATGGGGCATCTACAACCTCTCTGGGCAACCTGTTCCAGTGTCTCTCCACCCTCACAGTAAAGAATTTCTTTCTAACATCTAATCTAAATCGACCCTCCTTCAGCTTAAACCCATTACCCCTTGTCTTGTCACTACACTCCCTGGTAAACAGTCCCTCACCATCTTTCCTCTAGGCCCCTTCAGGTACTGGTAAGCTGCAATTAGATCTCCCTGGAGCTTTCTCTTCTCCAGGCTGAACAATCCCAACTCTCTCAGCCTGTCCTCCTCATAGGAGAGGTGCTCCATCCCTCTGACCAGCTTCATGGCCCTCCTCTGGACTCGCTCCAACAGCTCCATGTCTCTCCTGTACTGGGGCCCCCAGAGCTGGACACAGTACTCCAGGTGGGGTCTCGCAAGAGCGGAGTAGAGGGGCAGGATCACCTCCCTCGACCTGCTGGTCACACTTCTTTTGATGCAGCCCAGGACACAGTTGGCTTTCTGGGCTGCAAACGCACACTGCCGGCTCATGTTGAGCTTCTCATCAATCAGTAGCCCCAAGTCCTTCTCCTCAGGGCTGCTTTCAATCCATTCCTCTCCCAGCCTATAGCTGTACTCTGAAGATTTATCTAACATGTTTGATAAGTGCTTGAACTTTAGTTGTTAAAAGAGATGAGCCTAGTTAGAGCTTTGAGACTTCATGGTGTCTCAGTCTTGCAGATGCTCCCATCATAGTGGACCCAATTCCATGTTTACAGTTGCAACAGATCCAGTGTGAGGAATTGTGAGGGTTTTGGGGAGAGAGCTCCCACGTTTGAACAGATCACGAGGGAATCTGCATCTATTTGCTGATTTTGAAGGACAAGCTTTAAAGTGCTATGGCCAGAGACCTGTACAGCTTCATTAGAACAGAGGAACTGCAGAGCTGAAAAAACTAAATTTTAACCAGTGCCTGCCTGTACAACTCAGTGTACCAGGCAGTGGCCAGTAGCTTCCTGAGCTTACAAGTAATTAAAAAATGAATAGAAATTCAATAGTATAATAAAGAGGACTGTCACTGCTTATACGTCCCTGGAGAAATACCATCACTATGTATCAGAGGCTTTTGAGGTCTGCCTTCAGTTCTGCTCCACTGTATCATGCTATTATCAACTGTTCCTCAAATCGTTCTCTCCTCTTCCAAAAACTCCCACATTCTCTTGCTAAAGCTAATAACGCTAATAATACATTGAAGCTCTAATAAATGTATCATATGTGATTTAAACAAAATGTCTCCACCCCCCCGCCCCCAAAAGGTTAGAGGAAGAGTAATCATGGCTTTAAACATTCCCCTTTTGTCCCCCTTTGCCTAGATGAAATATATTACAGCTTCTTTATAGCATATGAATGAGAACAGGTACCTTCCTATATCAGAAAGAATGTAAACAAAATACATTTCTGCCTTCAGCAGTTGAGCGACAAAATATGGAAAACAGTACTGGGATCCTGGATGGAAAACAATGCAGTCCAGGATTATTCAGTTATCATGGAGATTTAGCAGACTCAGTCTGAGATGAGCACTTCTAGCAGCTTCTGAAGTGTTTTATTAACACCAGTTTGCTCTGGTACACTGTTGAAACTATGTCAGTTATTAGATATAAGTAACTATGCTTTCTGTAATTGGGATTATATTTGCATTTCACTGTGTCACTTAAGAATTGGCTACAGTTACCTGGTGTGAGGGAGCAGCAGAAGAGAGCTGTCTCAGGAAGGTACGTGGCCAGGCTACATGGCTGCAACATAGCTCAGGCAAGGATGGAAGGAGGGTCTGAGCCGAAGAGGATGCCTCCAGTGAGGCTCCCCCTTGCAGGGGACAACGGCTGTGTCCAGGGCCCTGACAGCTGAAGTCCAGGAGGGCTAACAGATTGGGCTTGCTTATCTACGAGGATGCAAGGATGTTTAACAGAAAGTACGTTTTAAGATTTTGTACTTAGAGGAGAAAATTGTTTCTTTTGAACTCCTCATTCACATTAAACCAGGTTTATCAGTTAATCTTGCATTGGCAAATTTACAGTAACAGTCAATCCCCAGGTAATCAACTTTGATGGGAACTTTTGTTTATCTACAGAAAAAAGGGGAGGTGGTAACTCTTCCTTTTAGCCAGATGTTTATGTGAGTCATACCTGAGATAATTGATAATCCAGGCAGTGATAGCTGGAAATAATGGCATTACAGGACTTCCAGGTTCAGTTAAAGTAACACTAATCTTAATCCTTGCCTGGTTCCACGTTTGCACAATTAACCACCTGTTCTCTGATATCTTAAAGCAACACAGTTCAATTCCTCCAGCAACACAGGACAGATGGCACTTTCACCAGCCACATGGGTGTTGTAAGTGCTGGGCCATGCTCCTGTATGAGAGGAGGCATGGCTGCAGCCTCACTCTCTACTCCCATGGAAATTCAGTCTTAAAGCCACCGCCTTCTGCAAGGACAAGTGGTACGTTCGGCTGGTTGGGCAAACAGCACACACTACCAAACACACACTTGTTTCCTCTCAGGAAGCAGAGATGGGCTGGGTGTGTTACATAGTCACTGCACTGCCAGCTGGACCAGGCTGAATTCAAAGAAGAAATTTTCATAATCCTTGTTTATGTTTCTCTGCTAGATCCGTTTGGATTGCAAGACTAATGAGCAACTAACTCTGAGAATAGACTGTGATACTCTTCATAGTTACCAGTTTGCTCATCACTTTTTTAAAAATTATTAAATATTTCATTCAGAATTTGGCTTATAGTCAGAAAGTAAGATATTTCCTTTTTTATTATACTGGGAGGGTTTAATTTAGGGGGAGGTTCATCCTTTGCAACTGAATATTTGGTCCTATGCTTACTATGATTAGTTGCAATATGTTTTTTATTTGTCTTCTTTTAATGCCTTGAGCATGTTTCTCTTTTGTTGTTTGTAGTACGACTGATGGAATCAAATGCAAATAACATGGAAGTAAATATTTCACATGTCATAGAACCAGAACCTTAAGTATAGTTTCAGTTAAGAAATTTATGAAACTTGTCTAGTAAATCTCAGAGCTCATCAAAAAAATCTGAAATATCAACACAATTTTGAAAGACTGATCTTTTAATAATACAAGTTACATTAAAAAGAAATAAACCTTACAACAGGAGAAATATTATGTGCATTAAGAATGTCCAAAAAAGTAAAAAGGCCACTGTAAAATTATTTTAAATTAAACATGAGAATCTAACAAAGATAAGTCTGATCAAGTTATTTCCTTCTACAAAAATTGCAGTGAAATTTGTTGATTGGCTCCTGCCATCTACCGCATGGTGTAGGAAATGCAGCATAGAAGCGTGAAAACCACGCAGTGTATTTGCTGATAGTCTCGCATAACAGAAACAGCCTCTATTTTCTTACACTTCCAAAGCTTAAATACTCTGCATAACATGCTTTCCCCATCTCTGTGGATTCAGAAAATAGTTTTACAGTGTCTCATCCATTCAGTGCATCACTCTGGTACCGTAATGTCAGGTGCAGCTCATTGAAACCATGTAAAGGCTGCGGAAGGGTAAGAAACTGTCAGCAGTCTTTAAGGCTGCACAAGTCCTGGGGAGAACAGCAGTAATCTCAGATTATGCTTGTGGCTCAAAGCTTTGCAGACTGACTGCACCTCATTGCTTCCCACTGTGAACTAGCAGTGTAGTCTGGTCAAAACTGTCTTGAAAGCAGAAAATAGAGAGCCTTTGGTGTAGTGAGACCACTTAAAGCCATGTCTCTTCTTTTTGGCACTGGAGACAGAGCACACAGGGGAAGAAGTCCACTGCTTTTGTTCAGCAAGCTGATGAAGTTTAATTCCAGAGGTCTTGCTCTAAGCAAGCTCTCATGTTGCACATTATCTGTCTCAGAAATGCATCAGCTGTTAAGAGAAGCACCTATAAGATCGGTTAACATTTTTTTTGTTCAGGAAACCATTGCCCCAGTGAATTCTGTTTTTAGGAAAGAAGGCAACACCTGCGTGCTGTTTAGACTCAGACTGTCAAAACAAGTGGTTTTCGCCTTAGGCATCCAGGATTCATTTTAACAATTTTTTGTAGTCTAGTTAATGGTGATCCAGCCTAATACCCTACCTCTCAGCAGATTTTCATATTCCTGTGAAGAGCCTTTCCATAACTGTCCTTATGTGACACCCGCTCACCTTCAACCAGCTTTACCTAATAGTTGTTGTGAAAGAGAGGATATAGTTTCCAAGGCTGGTAGACTGATAACCACACAAACAAACACGCAGAAGGACGCAATAGAATGTCTGCTGCCTGTATGCAAAGTGCTGACATCTGTTTCCAGGGACATAGGCTATATGATTCAGATGTCTCCTGTGTTGGTACGACTAGTTTTGGTCTGACGGGGCCAGTGCCCTGTCAGGCCTAGTGCACTAATAGGCCTTAATGGCTCTGACAGGCTTCACCTGGGGCCTCCACCCACAGCCCTGCCCTGGGCCTGGGGTCTGCATTTAATCTCAGGCCTGGGCTTTCAGTCCTGGCCTGGTTTATGTTCTAGGTGTTTCTGTTCTCAGTTTTGCCACAGCTATGCCTATGGGTGCTGTTGTTCCAGGCCCTGACCTCGCAGGCTGACTTTCCAGCTCAGCTTTGGGCCTGTCTTGTCACTGTGAGTTTACCTGGCACTCTGGGCTCTCAGCCCTCAGTCAGGGCCTGACTCTGCCCCTGTTTGCTTGGCTTGGGGGCTGTGGGGCTGGGCCTTAGTTGGTGAGGCCTCTGCCCTGTGGGCCACCCATGGGTTTGTGCCTTGTCCCCTGGTGAGCTGGGGGGCCCTGGCTGCTCCACGGGGTTGGAGGCTGCCTCGCTGCACTGCGTGGGCCACATGAGTCCTCAGGAACGGCCATACCGCGCCCCACTGCCCGTTCCTGTCAGGAAGCAGTTACAGGAATGGGAGAAACCAGCATCTCCGTTTTAAAGTTCAAAGAAGGAAATAAAGCTTGATTTCTTCAACTGGGAGCTCAGAAAATTCTCACCTAACCTTTTGTTAAATTATGTTACGCCTGATGGAATTATTCTGGGATGGTATTACCTATTAGCATTAACTGTTCTGCTGTAGGTGCCTCCTCTTAAAACTTGCTCTAAATCTGTGGATGAAATTTTAAAATATTTTGACTGACTACATGCCCTAGACAACAGATTCAGTTAGAAAGGGCTACAGTCTGGAAATGGCTACAGGTGTGGTTCTCCTTGGGCAGAGATTAGACTCTGCTGCAGGTTCCATGTTGTCCCCTGGCTCTGGCAAAATTAGATGCCTATGAGCATAGGACAAAAAAGGACTTAATGGCTCATCAAGTCTTTGCTATTGCACATAGCCTTGTCAGAAAATCCTGTGAATAACCCACAGTTCTCTCAAGACTACAGAAGCGGGAGAGATTAGAATTTCTTACCTCCCAATTTCCTCTATATTTTGAATTCTCTCTGCCATGAAATGGCATTTTGGACTAAATTTTAAGTAGTTGATTAATAGCACACTTTTACTAGTTAAGTGAGTTTCTAAATGTGAAATCTAATGCTGAATAATTTCTAACATCCAAAGTTGCAAGGCCCTCTCCAGGTTAAAATTTGTTAGATGAAATTGTAGTAATTATAAGCTCCTTTTTGTATACTGTTCTTAAAATGTAGGCATTTCATGTATTTAATCAGACTATAAACTTCTTTGTAAATTCTGTAACTGCTTAAAATTAAGAGCAATTCTAGAAGCATTGTTAGAGCTTGTCTTCAAAACCTATTGACTAACTTTATATAATTAGGAACTGTTCACTACTAGGAAAATCAATTGAAAACCCACCACCATGATAAAAAATGTAATATAACTCAAGAAGTTAGCTACTGCTTTGATTCGGTGTATGAAATTCAAGTAAGAACAACTTCAAGACAGTATATATGTGTTAGCACTGCAATAGAGCACACGTGTCTGTTCAGATCTGCCTGCATGAATGTGTTGCTGACCTCTAATGATGGGAGCATTTTGGATCAGGTCAAGCCTCATATATTTGCAAGCTATTTACCCAAGGAACTAGAGGACTGAAAGGCACAAAAGGCAAGTTGCCATGTCAAAGGTAGTTCACAGTAATTGTCCTGCAGTTCAAGAGGTAATCTGTTTGCTTTGGGATTTCAATATGGTTTTGGATGTCAGTAAGGGCCATCCATTAAGCAAAGAACATGCTTTGCATATCTACTTGCTCCTCTGTAACAAAGAACGCTAAAATGTGAGAGAAGTGCCAAGAAAAGCCCTTGGCTTGCTATCTTTTCAGCAAAGAAGTATTTTTTTCAGTAGCAGAAATAATGGGGCCTAGTGACCTACAGAACTGTGTCCATGGATTTTCCTCCTTTCTTCCACTCCCTCAGTACCTCCAGATAGATTGGTCCCCTAGTTTCTGCTTCCTTAGCTGAACAAAGGGCAGCATGGTTTGCTGGGTTAGTCATTTGCAATTACATTCAAGCCATCTTTCTGCTCAGGACCTCCAGGCTTACTCCCTAGCCAGCTAATACTCTTAAATGGGTAAAGGGGATGTCTCTCTCCTCATGACCACATGATCTTTGTTGCATAAGAAAACAAGATTAAAAAACCAAGAGCAGTCATGAGTTCGGAGGCCTCTGAATGACTGTGCCCTGGAATTTGTCTCTGTTGGGTCAGATGGAGAAACCTTACTGGTTCTCTATTTCCTCCCTTTACAGTATCTTGCAGAGAAAGTTGCCACATGGTTTCAGATTTAGGGTGTGTTGGGGAGAATTGCAGTGAGGCAGACCCTCATTTCTGTCCTTCGTAACACTCACAATGTGTGACTTGAGAAAAGTTACTACACTGACTAGCATTTGCATAAATAGGATTTCGCCCTCAAAGTCACCACAATTCTCAAAGACAAAGGAAGAGCACCGATCTATCGGCTTGATAATTAGCTTGGAAACTTTCCTTTTCTTTTACAACACACTGTGTGTCATCTGACCACATAGTTGGCAAGAAATATTAATTGAAGGAGACATTTTAATATGTAGGAGGGATTGCAACAATTTTATGTGGTTGCACAGGGTAGGAAGAAAGCACAGAGAATCAAAGGTTGTGAGAATCTTAGCCTTTCACTTCTAATACACTTTGAAATATTAAAATCTGACATGTTTCTCCAATTTTCTTGTATGTTTCATTATGAAAAGATGGGCACGACTGGAAGTTTAACCCCAGGATCCCTTCCTGGTAGTCCTGGACAGGTCTGGCATCATATACTGTGAGCCTGGGATTGGAGGAGTTTTAATTTTGCCTGACAGCTCATCATCCTGCACCATTAGTGGATGCTTACTGTGCAAGAGAGTTGGAAAGATGAATTTAAATGCAAGACAACCTCTCCCTCACCTTTTAGGAACCTGAATACAATGCTCATTTTAGATTTCTGTGTTAAGGAGACGATTCTTAGACTTTATTCCTAGGAAACAGCATGTGTGTAGGCAACTATAAGCTGCTCAAGGGTAACTGAACTTTGAGAGTAGATGTGGGGAAATTTGAGACAGCTTACCCCAAACTGACTTGTGTAAATATATTTAGAGAAAAATTTGTAAATATAAAAGTTACAAAATATTTTTTCCTAACCCAATACTGAAAATTAATTTAGTGATTCAAAGCTGACCTACTTGTGGGTGTATACCATAATTTTTCTTTGAAAGAGCTCACATTTGAAGATGCTTCTTGCTTACAAAATTTGAAGTCTTTCTTTTTTAAACCTTTCCAGTATTTTATGAATTTTTGTAACCTACCCCAGAGCTCAGTCAGTCTCTGATCACACTCTACTCTCCATAGTTTCTCTCAGTGTACAACTGTACATCTATACGGCGTTACCAAATTCCCTCACCAAAAGAAGCACTCCTATAGAGAATCTTTCAAGGGACACTATACATATATTTTGTACAGCTGCTTTCTCTTCTTCTGTTACTGCACACTGTTTGATTCCAGCCAGGTCTTCCCTGATACTCTTTTCTGGTACATGTTTGTGTGTTTCTTTATTAAGGAGAAAATACATCTTCACTTTCAGAGAACTTACTGAATTCCTCTTTACTATCCAGAAGGAGGGAGCAGCAACAAAAGGAAATTGTAGATGAAACACAGTAGTTTATCATTTAACCTCAGGCTCGTCAAAAGTAGCAGCAATAATTAAATTTGTATTACCCAAGACAAGTTTATGTAGATGACTGAGTTATATCTTAAGAGGTTAAGAGCTTTGACTCCAGAAGATCTTTGTACCAGAAGCACTGCCTTCAGCTCTATTTTTCAACTTGGGGTTTTTTTGGTTTTTTGTTTTTTTTTTTTCTCTCAGAGCAAAAGAGATTACATATCCATTGTACGTCCCTTTTGCATTTCTATGTGTGCCAATGGCAAGCACGAAAGTTTCTTTCTGCACCTGATGACTCATAAAGTTGTTTCTTTGACTGGTCAGCCTTTAGCTTGAGATGCTCAAGAATCAAGCCAAACAGTAACTTCCTGATTTTACATCCAAGTTTTTTCTCCTTTGTCTCTAACAAGCTGGTATGTCAATTGTCACAAGAGGTCTCTCCTGAATGATACAGTACACATGTGTACTTTACTGGTCCTTCTAGATGTGCACAATCATCCTATTTCTTGTCTTAAAAGTGAGAGCCATTTGGTTTTTCCATTCTAATGAGCTATGTCAGACTGACAAAGTGATCATCTGTCTATTTCCAAAATCTAAAATATCATCTGGTTCTGACCATCATGCTTTCATGACTCATTGGCCAAAGGATGCCAATTAAAGGATGTCACTTAGCTCATGAGCCTGTACATCTGCCAGAAGGATGCCATTTTTTGGACATGTTTCCACTTCTGGATGGAAAAGGCCAACAGCATTGCTCTGCAAGAGTGACACTGCGTGTGTTTCATTGTGCATTACCAAGCAGGCATCAACAGCAATGGTGAACTTAACTCACAAAGTTTTCCCAATGTTTTTAGTCATCTCATCTTCTGTTGTGGCACTATACATCACCCACCCTATTCTTCTGAAATTTCCACAGGGTAAGAGAAAAAAAGAGGACCAGTTATACATACCTGGAGGCAAAATACAAAGCTCTGTTCTTCAAAGCACTCATGAAATGCAGCTCTACAATGTCTGAGAAGAAGCTGTGAGCAAATAAGTCCGTTGCTTGAGTCCCCTTCTTTCCTTATAGTTCCTACCCTTCTCAGATTTGGGATTGTTATTAGGGTTGGAAACTGTTTCTTTTGGAAAATAGTGAAGGACAAAGAGTCAAAGTCTCTTTTCATGTTCCCTCTCATGCTATTTTTTTACTTTCTTGCTTTGTGATATATGGTGCTGTACCACTGATGAGCTAGACTTTTCTATTAGATGGAATGAGAAAAACAACCAAAAAAAGCAGCTGTAAGTAATACCTCATTTTCCAACAGAGGATCACATTTCACTGAATTGGAAATCAAGAATCAGAAACCTAACAGATTGTGCAAATCCTACTATAAGTCTATTTGCACCTTTGGCAAAAGATGCCTTTGAAAACTCTTCCCTAAAAGACTTATCTTTTAGAAAGGGGAATAAAAGTGGGAGGTGGCAAAAAAGAAATAGGAGGCAATGTGAGTTCTCAGAGCTATTCTTTATTAAACTTCATGTTGAAACCAAACTGAAAATTGGCAAAGCTTCCAGGAAGATTTAGCAAAGAAACAGCTTACAGTAATCTAGCAACCAGGGTTACTATGGCAATAGCAGTACACTGTGAAATTTAGTAGATATAATTTTCCATGATTCATTGTATATTTTTAGCTATTTTTCTTTTTGTTCTCTCATGCTAATTGCCTTTCTGAAGAAAAGGAAGGACTGAATAGTTAGGTCATGCCCTCAGAAAAAATAAGAGAGGTGTCAGTTGGTGCTTAAGGGGAGCCTTAGTGTTCTAGCCTCAAATGATCTACTGTCCTAAGGAAATCTTAGGGTCTCAACTCCTACCCCATTCATCTTGTCTTGAGCCTTTAAGGCCACTGTTCCCTGCTTCTTGAAATCCTTCCATCCCTTGTTCACCTTAATTTCCTTCTCTAATGCTTCTCTCTGCTAGTTCACAGTCTGAACCATATGAATAATTTTCCTCCTTTCCTTCTTCTTCAGCTGTTATCCAACATGATTCTTTTCCATAAAACTACCTCTTCTCTGTGTGACGTGGTTTCAACTCAGAGACTCAAAAATCTAGCTCTCATCTCCTCACCCCACTCCCTCTCTTTGGCCTCTCATAACCTGAGCTGATGAAGACTTAAATGTTCCTTCTTTGTCAATGTCATGGTTTAACCCCAGCTAGCAGCTAAGCACCACGCAGCCGCTCACTCGCTACCCCCCCGGCAGGATCGCGGAGAGAATCGGAAGAGTGAAAGTGAGAAAACGCATGGGTTGAGATAAAGACAGTTTAATAGGTAAAGCAACAGGCACGCGTGCAAGCAAAGCAAAACAAGGAATTCATTCACTGCTTCCCATGGGCAGGCAGGTGTTCAGCCATCTCCAGGAAAGCAGGGCTCCATCACGGGTAACGGTTACTTGGGAAGACAAACACCATCGCTCCAAACGTCACCCCCTTCCTTCTTCTTCCCCCAGCTTTATATGCTGAGCATGACATCATAGGGTATGGAATATCCCTTTGGTCAGTTGGAGTCAGCTGTCCCAGCTGTGTCCCCTCCCAACTTCTTGTGCACCCCCAGCCTACTTGCTGGTGGGGTGCTGTGAGAAGCAGAAAAGGCCTTGGCTCTGTGTAAGCACTGCTCAGCAGTAACTAAAACATCCCTGTGTTATCAATGCTGTTTTCAGCACAAATCCAAAACACAGCCCTATACTAGCTACCGTGAAGAAAATTAACTTTATCCCAGCCAAAACCAGCATAATCACAGTGATTCACGTTCCTAGCCATTTAGATATACAGTCATGATTTTATATATACACCATCATTTTTATATGGCTCTGACATGCAAACTGTTATGCTCTGTTTACCCTCCTAATATCTCTAAGATCTGCCCTCCTATTCTTTGACCAAATGTCACAACTTGTCATACGAGTCCTTCTCTTGTTCCACTACAACTAGAGTCTCTGCTCCTGGGCCGCACATGCTGAGAGTCATTCAAAATGTTGATGACTTCAGGATCTTCCCTGTTTGCTTCTTCAACTGCTAATCTCCTTTGTGCTATTCTTCGTCTGCTACACCACGTTCTACTTCTGTTACTCAGCTGCATGAACTTATAACTAAGTGCCCTTCTCTATTATAGTGCTTTTATCATATATCATCACTGATCAACCCCTTCGCTTTACCATTGTCTCCAACTTTTGTTATTTTATTCCACAACCTGTACTGGTATCTCGGTGCTTTGTTACATTGACCTTGATACATGATAGGTCATGGAAAAAGTAAAGAATATCTCCTTTAGCTCCCTTTTTCCAATTTTTCTCTGCCACCTTCTATGAAACAGTAGCATCTAAGTAGCATCTAAATAGCATCTAAGTTTAGGCAACTAGAAAACTACACAGAATCACAGGCTGTTACCAGAACATGCTCACACTATTATTACTTGACCTTACTTACTCTTCACCTCTAACCATTTGTTTCTTGAATTCACTTCTGTATTGTCAATAGCGCTCTAAGTGTTTTAAGGCTGGGGCTGTCTGTCTGCTATATTGCTGAATATAAACAGAACAAAAGAAATGAGGGTCTGTGAAGCCTCTGAATTTTGGAAGAAAGGCACAAATGGAAGGAGTTGCAAAAATGCTGAAAAAGAGCAATTCTTTAAGTCAGTCGAGGCTGGGGAGGCTTACAATGATCTCTGAAGGACTTAATAAAGGACCAGAACTTGGATACCCACAATTCACAACTCCTACAGATTTTAGTCTTAGCTGCTAATATACATAAATACAAATAAACACATAAAAATTAAGACAATATTCCTAGAAATTAAAAGTTAAAAAACATACAGAAAAATAATTGTATTCAAGCAGAATATATTTATATAGTCAAACTTCCTGCTGCAAGATACAGAAAAAAGCTATGTATTTGCTTATGTATATTCATGAGCATTTAAAAGGACCACAGTGCTTCATCTCAAGGCACAGCTGATCAGTAGCTGGGGCTGTGGTGCAGTGTTATATAATGCAAGTTTATGACTTTGTAAGACGTCATTTTCCTTTCCAGCATTTATGAGTTTGCTTTTTTCTGCGTTTAGAAAGTAAACTATATTTCAAATAAATACTCACTTTATGCTTTTTTTTTTACACCATGTAGGACATACTAGATGCAATCACAGTATAAAATATAACAATACTAATTGTCTTCTGTCACAGAGGATAGTAGACTAAAAATGTCCTCATCTGTTCTGTGGTAACATCCCTGTGCTCCTGAAATTACATTTTTCTTCTCTCTGAACCCCCATGAACCTTGGCAATATGAGCATAAGGAAAAGTCGAACGAAAAGCTTCCCAGTTCTGAGCGACTCTCTACGCATGAGGAAGAAGGAAATGCCCCACCCTTCATAATTACTTGATCTTAGACAGGTGATTAATACAAAACCCAAAGAATGAGAGTTCCTCTCACACAAATCAGCAGTACTGGGGGTCCACTGGCTCCTCTGTAGTATCAGAAGACCCTCGTGTTGCAGCAGGCTCAGCTCGTGAAGAGTCTGCTGTGCTCTAGTGTGGCACGCAACACCGCAGGATGGTAACTCTTGTCCAGCCCTTGTGCGAGGCACAAGGCCTTCTGCTGAGAATGCAGCATTGCCCTTGCAAAACAATATATCCAGTAATCAAATAGTAACTGATCTTTGTCTACTATAGCTGTTCATGATTCTCAACATCTGTTCAGTTTTGGAGAGATTTAGAACAATCCCTGTAGAGTTCTGCTGATGTTATTTTTTAACAGTCTTTTCCATGCACATGAAGTGCATCCCTCTTTCAATCTGTCAAATTAACGTCTGACATCTCTTACAGCCAAGACTTTCAAGACTTCTATTTCCCACCAGGCTTTATGTTTTTCCAATGAAAACCAACTTCCTTTTTTCTCTCTAAGGTGACTGGGACTGCTGCCTTCTGACTGGATGTTTTTTCCAGGTTTCTTTGTAATGATGCTCAAATTGTTCTATAGCTAAAGTAATTAAACCCCTTTTAGTAAATGTTACATTTGTAATTAAATGCCAATATTGTATTTTCAGAATGTCTCCTGTTCCTACAGTTATTACACAGCCCTTTCTGCTACAGAAGCTTTCTGCTACAGACTTTGTAGGCAGAAAATCCCTATTTAATCCCCACGTTTTACCAGAGAAACATCAAAGTTCCAGAAAGAAAATTAAATGTGAGATATTATTAAAAAAAGGAGTTTGAACTGTCCCCCCCTATTCTGGATGGCTTGCCAAATACAGTAATGCTATCTGTCATAATTAGTATTGCAGTTTCCAAACTGTATTCCCTGCACTATCCAGCAGATGATGCTAATGTATTACAAACTATTCTCTGTTCAATTGTAGTCAGAGGAAAGACGACCAGCTAAAAGAAGTAGTTTTGTCACATTCCAGACATTTTAAAAAATTTTCCATTGCCTTCTTTAATTCTTCTCTTTTCTCATATGTGTGATTCTGTCTCAGAATGTGTGGGTTTTCTGAAGCAGTTTTGTTACTAAAGGTTGACCCTTTCAAGTACCTACCTACTAATTTTTCATAACCCTCTGACATTCCAGTGACATATAAGTTTGACCATTTCATTTTCAGAAGCCCCTTGGCTATATTTACCATCTATTTACTCATATCTCGTGACATACAGCATTTAGGTTTTGTGCTGTGTCAAGCATTTATTCCCATTTCCAGTCCACAGTAAATATGTGAAGCCAAATCCTTGCACTAAAAAGACAAAAGCTAGAAGGGGAAATAAAATATACCATTCACATATATATAAAAAAAGATAGAACTGAGTTTCCATGAATCTTCCAGGATCCTCAGCTTTCTAAGCTCTTTTTCTACTATAAGCATACCTTAATTATAGGCTATGAAAGGAAGCTTTATAATCACTTCTATTTTGCAATGGATTCTGATTTTCTTACTCAAGGAGACTTGCTCCTACTTTCACAAGAAGCCTCCACAGAGGCCTCTGGAATTACTTGCAGAATGACCATGCTACTAATCATATATATTAGAGTCCAAGATTTTTCAGAGTGACAGTGTCTGCATGACATTGTATATTTTGCTGATGAACGGAAAGTAGGGTATAAAGAACAGATTTTCCAAGGCGGATGTAGAAAAAACTTGAGTTTTCTCTGCTTACCTCAGTCTTGACCTCATTCTCTGAAGTGATGGGATTGTAGCCAGCCCTCTCCAGAAGCTAGGCAGCTAGTCACTATTTCTCCTGTGCTAGCAGACTAGCACTTGCGGTCCTTCCAGCAACTGCATCCCGTTGCTGCTTTACCTGCTTGCTGAATTGCTGCACCACTAGAAGAAGACAAGTGAAGATGAACAAATCCCCACTTCTGAGGAGAAAATAAAAAGTACAAAAGAGGGAACTGAGCCGCCTTTCTTTATCCTTTATTTCTTTCTGTGTCTTTTTTTTTTTTTTTTAACTGTGCTACCTTGGGAAAAGTATGGGCCCTTGAGGAAATGGAGAAGGAACCTTCTTGCTTCCTGCAGCAAGCAGGTCTGATGTCTGTCCTTTCCAGACTGTGAGGCTGAGGCTAATTAAACCATTTGGCTTTTCTTATACTTTTTTCCCCCAGGAGGGCTGAATTATGTGAGAAAGTTGAAGCTGCTTATGTCACACTGCAGCAGGCTCAAGGACAGGCAAAACCCATTACTGATAATTGTATTGCAAGAGTTGGCAGTGTAGAGGAGATCTAAGAATAGGCTGCCTGACCAGCAGGTGGGACACAAAGTAGACAGGATGTGCAGGATTCAAGATATAGGCCTTAGGCTGGGGTGCCTTGAGCTAACAGCCAGGGAAAAAGTTTCAGAACTTACAAGTAAATCAGCACGAAACACTTCAGCAGAAGCATATTTAGTCATGTAAGTCATACAGGCGTAGTTGTATGGTTAGTTGTTGTGCCGTCATTAAAGCATAGAAAAACAAGAAGTCGGTGGGTGGGCCCATTATTTGAACAGAGAACACACAGAGTCACCCGATGCTTTCCTGTTTCCCTGGCATCTTTCACCAACAAAACACCTTTGTCGCCATGTGCAAGGAGGAGTAGAGAGAGTAAGAGATGGAAAGAGAAAGCACAGCACTTCAGCCAACAACACATGTACTTTCTCTTGAACAGGAACCACTTGCCTGGCCAGAAGTCTGCCTCAGATCTGGTTTTGTGATGTCCAAAGTCCCTTTGGACGCAAACTTCATGCAAGTGTATCAGAAGACACTATATTAATGTTAGAGATAAATCACTGAAGTACATAATAATTTGTATTGATAAGTGTTGAACACTTGTCTCTAACAATCCAAGTAAGGTCATACCACATGAAATACCTGCTTTTCTCCACAATATCCTGTTATATAGAGAGCTGGAGGGCCTAACAGAAGAAGTACCTGGGTTCCTCTGCTCAGCAATTGTCTCTGTGAAGCAAGAGAGGGAAAAACATTTTACAGAATTCTAAAAGAAAGGGAAATGATTGAGAAAACACAGACCTTAGAGGCAGGCTGCCTT
The DNA here is from genome assembly GCF_011004875.1 of Balearica regulorum gibbericeps. Classification (NCBI taxonomy): domain Eukaryota; kingdom Metazoa; phylum Chordata; class Aves; order Gruiformes; family Gruidae; genus Balearica; species Balearica regulorum. The sequence continues at coordinate 44,582,758 of NC_046188.1, read as the reverse complement.
CAGCCCTGGCAAAAAAAAGCCATGGAACTGGAGAGACAAATATTGAAGAACTGGATGTAGTTTGTTTTATTTTGAACTTTGATACACCCTGGAGAGAGGCAGACTTTTTATGTAATCGACAGCAATTTAAACATAGAAGTACAGCTGGATGATGAGAAAGAAGCTGCTGGTTGCTGTAGCTTAACTTGATAGAATTTGTCAAGAATGACTTTGCTTCCTGCGATGAGTAGGCACGGGAGACATATGATTGCTACTGTGGGGGCTGTTTTTAATTCATTGGAGACATTTGGGTTGGGAGGCTGAGCTTTATGGGCCATTGTATTTAAGTAATTTGGAACAATAGTTTGAAGTATTATTGGGGAAGCTAGGTTTAGAGTATTGTTGTGGTTTAACCCGGCCAGCAGCTAAAACAACCACATAGATGTTCACTCCCTCCTCCCTCCAGTGGGAGGGGGGAGAGAATACAAAAGGGAAAAAAAAATAGAACTCATGGGTTGAGATAAAGACAGTTTAATAGGACAGAAAAGGAAGATGATGATGATGATGATGGTGGTGATGATGATGATAATGATAATAGAATATACAAAACAAATGATGAACAGCACAATTTCTCACCACCAAAGCCGATGCTCAGCTAGTTCCCAAGCTGTACCACCTCCCAGCCCACCCACCAGTTATATGTGAAACATGACATCATATGGTATGGAATATCCCATTGGCCAGTTTGGGTCAGCTGTGGGGGGCTGTGTCCCTTCCCAGCTTCTTGGGTGCCCCCCACCTTCTTGTTGGCAGGCCAGTATGAGAAGCTGAAAAGTCCTTGACTGCTTGGCAACAACTAAAATATCAGTGTGTTATCAACATTATCCTCATCCTAAATCCAAAACAGAGCACTATACCAGCTGCTAGGAAGAAAATTAACTCTATCCCTGACAAAACCCAGACAAGTATGTTGATAATCAGGAGGAAACATTGAATTCAGCCTATATAAAGCTTTGGTTGGAGTAATATGCATAGGTTTGCATGCATGCTTCATTGCATACATCAAGATGGGTATTTTTTAGTTTAGTAGAACAGATTTGCCTTAAAATGATTTAGCTTTAGGATATACAAACATGAATTTGTGCGATGAATGCTTGGGTCTGGAGGAACCTTTATGTATAATAAAGATACATCCAAAGAAGGTAGATGGTGGGAAATGCAATGAATTTCCAAACAATTAACAGGAGTGCAGATGTCCAAGAGATGTCATCTAGAATGGCCATAATGGGAAATAAGTTTCTCTCAAGGTATTAGTTATTTCTTTAAGAAAAACTGAATTTTTACTGAGAAAAAGATTTACAATAAACATCTAGTTCATGCAATATTACACACTTAGCATTCTGAAGGAATACCAGGTTCTTTGTCATTTTAAGCAGTGCACAGTAAAAGTACACACACTATAATTTCTATCACTTCTTTGTATGCAATCTCTGCATGTCTAAATTGCTGAGAAAATTTAGACATGTCTCAGCTAACAATCTGAGACTGCATGATTCACGTGTGAGATTTCAGGGGGATTGGAGCATACAGGGTAAGGAATTAAACATTTGAATGTGAAGGTTTGAGATCTTGAGAAAAACTGTAAATGTTCCAAACAGCTTAATGCAAGGAAATATTATGTACAGAGTTAGAAACTACCAAACAGAAGATATCTGATCAAGCTTTCTTTTCCTATGGGAAAGCAAATAAAAAACATTGTAGTCTTTTGTGGAGGGCAGAGGCAAAATTGCAAAGAAAGTAGGACATGATGACAATTTCTGTCCAGTTATGTAGGGTATTTAGAAGAAAATGGAATACAGTTTGTACTTCAATGTTTTTGCTTCAATGAATAACAAGAAAAGAAAGTTATTCATAAATTATAATGAATTGAATGTGTGTTAAGTTCATCCTATGATTTCAATTAGAGATCTGAGTATCAGGAAAATATTTTAATTCAAATAGTGCAGCTCTTTGTTTGCAGACAAAGGAGCTGGCACAGATGGAAAGACAAAAGTACCTTCTTTTGCCTCTTGAGTGAAATACATAAAACTTACCACAGATAGCAGTTGTGTAGGAAATTTTTTGAAGGAAAACTATTTTTTGAGTGATAAAACTGACTTGGAGCCATCTCCGATAGCACCACAGTCTCAAGAATGATGGAGAAGGTGGTTTCTAAATGTAAGAGCTATCTTCAAGAAATATGCTGGGGTTTTTTGTTTGGTTGGTTGTTTTTTTTAAATTAGTCAAGAACTATGCTGCCCTCTGATCATGGATTCTTTTCAGAAACATACATGTAGTGAAGGCCTTGGACTTTGTTATGGAGATCTGTGGTCCAAAGTTAGCTTAAACAGGGAAGGGAAAGAGGAGTCTGCTATTTCACAGCACTGTTTGAAATCAAAAATAGTGAAGAAATCATCTTTGAAGAAAGGAGCCTTTATGGCTGTCTTCTGTTGAGTGGGCAGGATAGTGTAGAGAGGTGATTTATTGCAGGCACTTCTGTTGTGTCATTATTCACTCAAAATAATGTGACTTATCACACATGCAGACTGGTAGCTTATTTCAACAGACAGTTAAGTGCTAAATTGAGACGTGTGGAAGTGAAAAAGGCTATCTTGAAGAGCTGGAGCGCATATGCTTGCTGATCAGTGGCCTGGGATCAGATTTAGAGAAAGGGGAGTTTTGCAGCCATGTCAGACACTTGAAGGAACTACCTAAGCACATCCAGAAGGTTTATATAAGCCTTATGAAGAGACCTAACATGATATTTGCAGAAGGCTGTGTGCATGATTGATCATGCCGGTTGACAAACATTTCTTCTATGGCAATGCTGCCTCAGGCTGTCTTTGCCCATGCCTGATTTCTGACAGATGCCAGGACAACAGTTTGTGGAAATGCACAATGAACAGGACCAGGGAACTCATCCAGGTGATGAACTGCATTCTTTTCAAGGAAAAGAAAAAAAATCTTTTCCTTGGACCATTTTCCAGACAAATCCATTTTTAATGCACATTACCACATGACAGCTTAAATACTCATCCTGAAATATTTAAGAACACATTTGAGGGACAAGAAAAAATTGCAAAAGGTTAGAGGTTACTGCTTAGACCAGCACTGCTTACCTTTGTTCAGTTATATTTGCAGAGGTTCAGAAATTCCCAGGTGTATTGTTATTAGTAAAAATAGCTTGGCAGGGTGTTTTATAATTTCAGCTAATGAGAGATCTTGAATCCCAAGGATGCCTAAAGGAGAGTTGGAAGTAATAAAAAATTGTCAATTTACAGAATTTAAAAAATGTGAAGAATCAAATCTTAAACCCACATAGGTGTGAGGAATATGGTGGGGTTCTGATACTATGCAGATTGTCAAAGTGAAATATTGAAGAACTTAGTTACTGAAAAGGTTGATTGATCCTGTAAAGACTTTTCTCAGCTTCTTTGATTCTTCTGTTCTGGTTAGTCTCTTGGAGTGAGGATGAAGAGTTTAGTATTCATATTTTCAGGAAAAGAGCTCAGAGCTGAAAAGTAATTTTAGCTGTTGTGAGTAAACGCCCACATAATTCAGAATTTAATTCAAGAGACTTATAGGAAAACCAAAGGTACATATATATATAGGTATGCACCGAGGACAGGATGACTTCAATATGGTTTTATTGTGTGCCTAAAATATAGAATTACACTATCTTAATTTGGATATGAAAAATACTTTTGTAAAAAGATCTATGAGTTCTTAATAATTTCAGGCAAGTTTTATTAACACTAAAAAAACTATGAAGTTAGCTCTCAGTGGATACCATTTAAAATTAAGATATTTATGCATTAAGGAATAATTGCCTCTCTGTTTATATTGTTACCATCTACAAATCGTGAGGGTTTGTTTGTGCTTCTGAATAGATGCAAGTACAGTGGTATTGCTAATCTTTCCTACCTGCATATGCTAACTGATCTTCATATTTAGAAGCTGATACGGGGACAATACTATAGAATATAACCACTTAAGACTTGGTTATGACATTCACTTGTATCCTATTGATATGTGAAAGGATTAAATTTTCCAAAATATTTGTAAGGAAAAGGGACAAAGACTGAAAGAGAAAGGGGAAAGCCAATACCAGGAAAGGTGGTATTTTCTTCTTTGGTAATTGGATGAGAATTAGTTGTTAGGCAAACTGTTTTAAAACAATTGTTGTTTGCTTGCTTGCTTGCTTGCTTGCTTGTTTCTCTTGAGTTAGATTTGATTGTGGTGTCAGTTAATTTGTTGTTGGGTATATACAAGGCCTGTATACTTCTCCATGGGTGTCCCAGTGGAATTCAGAGCTGTACACCTTTCTGACATATGTTAACTTCTTCAAATACAAGGGAAAATACTTAGTTTATTTTAGGATGATTTTGGACATTCTTTTCACATTTGGTCATAGTGAAATGCTTGGCAGAACTTTAAATTTCATGGAATTATACCACACCTTCCTTCCTATATAGATTATGTGAGCCCTCAACATTCCAGTCATGAGAATTGTTCTGACATTTCAGTATTGTCGGTTATATCATATTTCTTTTTATTCTTAACAATCAACACCTTTTTTATCCTTGTATCTCAGGCTCTAGCATTAGGAGATAAACAAGTGAAGTATTTCTTCTCTTTAAATTCTTTGACACCTTGTGTGTGCCATACACTGAGTTCAAACAACATTTTTTCTACCTTCTTCTGTGGTCAATTTTGTGTCTTTCTGACTGCTTCTCCACTGAAAAAGATCAACATTTGTGTCTATCAAGTACAGAAAAATTGCAGCATGCTGCCCTATTATCACTGTGCCAGTGGCTTCATCTGCCTTTTTTTGTCATGGAGTCACCAGCAGCTATTGCTCACCTTCTTGCAAGAGCTCCCATCAGATATCTCCTGCAATTTTCTGTTACATTTTGCCAGACAAGTTCCTCAGTAGGTGACTTGCTGAGAATCTAACACCTATTTGATAAGTTGAGTGTTTTCCAGATGTTTTTTCACCTCATGTCATAAGTTGCCAGTCAGCTACATAGGTTTCTGCTTTTCTGTGGTTTCCTGCTCTGACTGTTTTCTCTGTGACCCCTGCCAATGATTCCCAAACTAGTCATTCAAGGAAAATTAATTTGCTCTTACTGTACCCAGGATTACACTTCAATCACATGAAAGTCACTTATGCTGCATTTCTGCTGGCTTGCACCACATGCACCCAAAATCTTTTTCAATTAGCAGAAAAGGGAAACACAGCACAACCAACACTGATCACAACTGTTGTTCCCTCCTCATTCATGCACATGGCATAGAGCCACTCCTCTACAGAAGGAATCATAGTTTCCCTCTGACCTACCTTTCTAGATGGACCTAGTCCAGATTTCAACAAACCCAGAATATCTCCCCTCTTGGCCTTCTGCCATTAGAACACACTCCAGATGCCTGATATGATCAATGACCCCAGGACTCAAGCTTTGAATTCTTCTAAAGGATATGACATGCGTATCTCTCTTAAGTAGACTATTCGGAATCACAGAACCCCAGACTATGAAAACAAACAAACCAAACAAAAGCTCAACAAATCCCTTCATTTCCAAGAGCACAATTTGCAGGTGAGCTCTCAAAAAATCCTGTTAGTTATTCACCCATGATAATCATTGATAATATCTTTGCTGTTGAGATTTCATTGTAAGTCAAGTGATGCCATCATTCCATTTCCAGTAATATATACACAAACCAGTAGCAGCCAAATACAGAATTTTGAGGCACCTCACTGTTAACTCTTACCACATCAAAAATGGACCACATGGGTTTATTTCTTTTAGCCTTATTCTGTCCCATTCTAAGTTGGTTTACCTATTAGTGAATCTTTACATATTCTTGGGATATTCTTTTTAATCCTTGGGCTTGTTTGAATCACTACTTACTTTGATGTTTCTCATCTTTATAGTGATACAATACAGATCAAGGATTAAAAATATGGCACATATGGACTACTAAGAGTACAATCAACAGCAATAAAACTGATACTAAGGAATATGCATACATGAAGACCAGAAGTTCTGCACGCCAACAAGGCCACATCAAAGATGACTTAGCAGCAGAGAAGGATGGGGTCTGATAAAAGGAGGATGGGAACAAGGTTTCAATATGTCACACAGGCCATTCCTGTTCTCTGACCTAGAAGGCAGCAATAAAGATACCCAGAATGAGAAAACAAAGATGATGGGCAGCAGCCTTGCCTAAGAATTAGGGAGGATGAAGAATGCAAAACTGAGGCCACAATCATGCCATAATGACTGCTTGACTCCCAGAGGATATAAAGAACTTGTCCAAATTATAGTTTGTTGCACCTGATCAAGACAAACCAAAGAGACATAGCAAGGACTCGGTAGCTGGTGTCGCCTGTCGTTTGTGTCACACACACACACATGGTCCTGAGCAGACCACTTAGATACACCTCTTGGTGCTTTTCAGTATCAGTGAATAAGTGAAATAGGAGCGAATGAGTACAAGTGACTGAAATCAGTGTTATTTAAAATAAATATGAGCATCCTCTTCGATGGAGTCCTGACTGTTTTCTAACACTGATTCTTACACTTCTAAGGCTGCCATTTATTAATGAGTTATGCCATGAGAATTTTCATGATACTAACACCAAAAAAGTATCTCAGTACTCCTGTGGGGCTTCAAGGGATATGTCCTTGTGGGGGAGGCTTTCACCTGCAGTGAAGACAACAGTATGAGATGGCACTAGGAGGTCTAGCACTTTTCCTTCTTCCCTTCTCCATTTTTGGGGAGTTTATTCCTTTCCCCTCACAAAACCTCTACCTTCTCCTGCCTCCTTCCAAGGGACCCACAGTTAAGGCAGCTCTGCTCTGTTTCAACACTTTTCCAGGAAAAAGGAGTAAATCCACTGGCTGCTACTGCATAGAAGCACAGTCCACTTCTCATCCCTCTCTCTCCCCTCAGCTGAGGCAGAGAAGGCATGTAGCAGTATCGCCCCAGTGAGAAAGAAAAACTGGCAGGGGCATAGGCACAACTGGCAGAGGCAGAGCACAGTTCATCTGGATTACACAGCACAATGCAAAATATATGCCTAGTTTATAATACTGGAGTATCTCAGTACTCAATCACTTTAACCTCAGTGGCAACATATATATTTCGAAAAGCAATTCTATCGTACTGTTGATAAATTACTCATCACTCCTATCATTGCTTAGATGATTAAAAGGAATGCATTTGTCTGGGCTATGCTCAAGATGAGCATTCTCATCTCCTGGGAGTCAGTGGTCCATTCATTCCTCCAGGAGCAGCAAATTGAGTGTTGAGTAATCTGTTCTTTGAAACGTGTAAAGGAGCTGTTAAGAGAGCACAAAATATGTTTAACCAGCAGTACCAGCTGGATGTGAGCCCATCCTGGATACTCTGTTCAGCTGACAGCTGTTAACAGAACCACACAAGGGTTAGTCTCCAGCTCTCTCATGTCTCATTCTGCTTGTCATCATCCCCTTTGTTTTGCTCGGTAGGAGGGGAGAAGGAGAAAGATATAACATAGGGATGGATGCAGCCACTGGTGGGTAGAGAGGAGGGGAGGATTTGCACTGTGGCAGGTATTTAATGTGATGTGCACACCACGTTAGACATGCTGTTGGGGAAAAGAGTGGAAGGAAGTTCCTGTTATGCCATAAATTGCATCCTTGTACTAAAAAGTAAATTACTTTCTGGTCATTCCATCTGTCAGTCCTCTTCCTCTCTGAGGAAAGCTATTCCCTTTTCTCTTTTTTTTTTTCATTTTCTCACTGTCTGTTGTGGGGATCAGCCTCGTGACTAGTACATCGGTATACCCGAGCTCTGGTACCTCATGATGAAGGGAGGAGAGTGGAAAGGGGTAATCTGAGAACTGAATCAAATGTGTCGGTGCACAAGTCCAGCACTTGCTGCAACAGGGGAAGGTCCTGGTGCCTGCCACAAGAGGGGAAAGTGGAGATGGAGGTTGGAAAGCAGAGCAGCGTGCTAACACAGGGCAGCAAAGGCTGGACCATCCTCTAGGAGAAGCATTACTAGGTGCCCCATCTGTACTCTGAGATGAGTACACTGGCATCGACATTTCTCCCATGGCAGGTGGGTATAGGAGAGCTAGAACTTTTTTTAAATATTCAGATGTTTACATCTTTTTTCTGGAAGTCAACGTTAGATTTTACAGGGCTAACAATAAACATGTTTTACAAAACCTCAAATTTGCTCTTCAACATAGAACAGTAACGTGAAAAGCCTGCTATTTTGCTGTCAGCAAAAATCAATGCCGACCTTCAAAGGAACAAGTAGTAGCCTTGTTGTTAGGTGACGATCTACGGCAAGCCAAGCTTTCTAGAGAGAGAAACGAGCTTTTGTTGGACCAAATAACACAGTTAGTCTATAGACAAGCTTTTGGGCTCGCAAATCTCCAGAGCAGGTCAGACATGAACATGGTCTCGGGTAGCCAAAAGCACGTCGTTTCCCTCAATTACATCGTTTAGTCTAACTAACGCTGTTACCTCTCCCTCATCAACCTGCTCGAGGACCGCCGGGGTGGGAGCGCTGCCCCGCGGGTCGCTTCACCCGGGACTGGAGGGCACTGCTCTCTCGCCCCGCCACCCCACCGCGGGCCGGTCGGTCCCCCACCGCTGCCGCCGCCCCCTCACCGGCCGGTGCTCCCGCCGGCGGCTTGGCCCGGGAGGGGAGCAGGGCATGGCGCTCCCCCCCGCCCCGCCCTGCCGCCGCAGGCGCCGCTGTGGTGAATGGCTGGTGCATAATCCCAGGGCGCCGGTTTCCAGCGCTCTCTCCTCCCGGGAAGGCAGCGCGGAGCCCAGCCCGGCTTTCTCACACCGCCGCCCCGCCCCGCCGCCCCTTCCCGTGTCGGCGCTCTCACTCCTCCCCCGCCCGCAGCGCCTGCCGGCGTCGTCGCCTCCCGGAGGCCGACCCGTCGCCGGCTGTGACAGGGGCTCCAAGCCCCTCTTCGTCTCGCCGCCCCCTTCCCCTTCCCCTCTCCCGCCCGCCCCCGGGCCCTCCTCCCGTCACTGATTCGGCGCCGGAGCCCTGGGTGCCCGAGCCCCCCTCCCCAGCCCCGGCCCCCGCCGCCACCGCGGCTCCCGAGCTGTCAGTGCGCAGGCAGCGCCGCGGCCCCGCGCACAGCCCCACGCCGCCAGCGGCCGCCAACCGCCGCCAACCGCCGCCGCGGAGCCGCCACCGCGGGGCGGCAGCAGGTACCGTTCCGGGGGAGCCGCTGCTGGCGGGGTCGGGCTGCACCTGAAGGGGAAGGGATGGGGATTGGGATCCGCCGGCCGGACAGGGGCTTTGGGAGGAGGGCCTGTGGGGAGGCCGTCGGTACGGAGCGGTGCCCGGGTCGCGGCACAGGGGCCGTCGAGGCTCTCACGGCGAATGCCGTGGTTCTTGCGAAGGCGGACGCTCGGGACACGCTGCGGTGTCCGAGCCCGTGGCCCCCGGAGGCGGCGGGCAGGGCGCGGACGGCCGCCCGGGCTGGCTGCGCTCCCTGTCCAACCCCGCTGAGAGGCTGGACAATAGCGGGAAATGCCGGAGTTCCACCCCCCACCCACCCCCCATCCACGTCTTTTATTTCCAATATTGAATGGGTAGAGTTTATGTGGGAAAGGATATGAAATTTTGTTCCTGCTTAGCATGGAGCCGAGGTCGAAGAACCTCCCAGGGGCTAGCCATGGGGAAGGGTATCCTGGAATATTCCCACAGGGGCAGTTTCTCAGGTAGGAAATAGCATTAATCTTGCATGGATCTCTACTTTAGTTTCCCGGGGGAACTGATTCCTAAGGGTTCTCCCAAGAGTAGCATATGCGACTGATTCTGTAATGTACAATTTTCTCTCAGATAATTTAGCTTAATCCTTCTCTGTGTACTTGGCAATCCCACGGTCATCTCCTCAACCCACTCCCTAAAGCTTCCAGGGAAGTGGGTCAGCATCTCCAAATGATGTTTCTATCAGACACTTGGTGAGTTTTTGCACTGCTGGCTGACTAGAAGGCAGCATTGTGACCCTTCAGTTTATGCACATACTGAATGAGACATGCTTCAATTATTCATTCTGATGCTATTGCAACCTTCTGCAGTTTCTCTTCTCCAGAGACATGATGTGTAACAAGACTTTGAAATACTTTGCCAATGAGGCTGCAGTCCTATCTAGGCATATGACAGCTGTTTGCTTGTCTAGCTATTCTTAAGGGTTAATTTAAAACAGTAAAAGGTATGTCAAGGAAGAATAACAATTCCCAGTAGGGCAGCATTGCCCTGTACATTCCTTCTGTTCTCCTCTAGAAAGCCATAATAAAGCTGAGACCGGAGTGCTGAATGATTAGTGTACTAGGCTCTACAAATGAGTTTCATATTTTCCGCCTGGAATAAGCAAAGCTTTCAAAGCACATTTAATCTCCATAATGGAGAACCTATGGCTTCAACATGGAATTGATTGAAATCTGATAATTTGTCAGTGTGGTAGACATTTTCTGTTTTGTAGATAAAGAAACAGGTGCAGAAATGAAATACGTTGGAACCAAACCTTGGAATCCCATTCGTTGTTATTTATGTTTTACTAGTGTGATCATCTGTCCGTAGTGCTGTGCTCTCCAGAAAGTGCTCATTGATAAACTGAGAACCATTCATATTTTCAAATTACAGGAGGCTGGGTGGACCCACAATGGCAGGAGCTATACTTGTGGAAATATAGGATAATTATACTGTGACCTGTAGTCAAATATGTGTATGATAGCTCTTATATTCTCCACTTTAATAATAGACATATTTCCAAACAGCAGCAAGACCGATTGTTGATCCTCAGTACTTGGAATACTGACTCTTATGTCAAATATAATCTAGATGAACACAGCCACACAAAGAAATACTGTGTGTCTAAGGTGTATAGAGCCAAGATAGCTGGAACCTTCTATGCATAGCCCCCAATAATATGAAGACCAGGAGAAAAAGAAGCTGGTGCTAATGCAAAGTGAACATGCAGTGAGCCTCCAAGTGATCACTGTCATTCTGTCAAAATTTCCACATTCTTATGGTTATAGGCAGAGAGCATTGAAATGAGCTAATCTACTAGTGACAGTAGATTTCCAAGGTGAGAGTACCTCTGAGAATATCATATTCTCAGCTGAGAAACGTATCCTACCAAGAGATACTCATCTCTACATTGACTCTAAGGCATGAGAATCAAGCAAAAAATAGTGCTTAAAAATGCTGAAGTCTTGGACTTTGTTACCAGCATCTGAGGTCAGATGACAGAATTTGGTGGGCTTTACTCCTGAACTCGTCCCTTCACCCATCCTTTTAACTGCTCAAAGTATGAAGTGTGCGTTCTACTCCAAGGTGCACAGTTAAGGAAAATGATGTTCCACTTGCCTTAGAATTACATCTTACTGACTAGTCTGTAGGGGTGGGGATCTTTCTACTGTCTTGGAAGACACACTAAGGCTTGGAAATTTGATAGTTTGTCATACATTATTTGAAAGAATCTACCTGACTGACTCCAATTTTCGGTCAGTAGAGATTAAAAGCTTTAGCTCTTATGTCTTGATTGACACACAGAAATTTAGTATAGATCCCATTGCCCAGCAGATCCAAGCTGAAGTAAAGTCAGGACTTTGTTTTTCTTTCAGCTTTCCTTTACCTTTTTCTTTGCCCCTATCCCAGGAAAGGAAATTTGCCTGATGCTCCAATGAGATAAGCCAGTAATACACAACTGCTGTGCTGCTGGCTCTCTTGTCAGTCCCTTGTCGCTCCAAGTGCTTTCGTGTCCCTGTAAAGCCTCGCTCTAGTTGCATACTTCCTTCAGACAGGTTAGAGAACAAAGGAGGAACTCCTGCTGCATCTAATCAAAGGTCTGAGGTTTCCAGCAGAGGTAACACAGCTAGAATCAGATGATGATCACAGAGCAAGCACTAAGTGGCTACTCCAGAGGCTAATAATTGATTACTAGGGCCCCATTGGGAAACAGTACAAATTCATAAAGTCCTACTTCTCCCTCTTCACCCTCCAGCTGGTTAATTCATCCCATGCATGTTTTATGCTGTGCCAGGGCCCAAGCCACCATGCCAGGAAAACCATCCATATTGGGTTAAGGAATCTGGGGAGACTATGGAAGTGGTTACTGGAGTGAGAGCTAGAGCCAAATGAGAGAGTCAAGCTACTATTGTCAGGAGGAATACCAGATCATCTTTATTCATATGTACACAAAGGCTTACTATCTGTTAGTGCCTGCTTGTGACCACCACGGCTGGCGTTTGAGCTCTGAGGAAAGGACCCTGCAGTCCTTTAGTCAGGGGCAGATGCAAAGAAAATATTTAGTTCATTGAAATGAGCTCACTGCCTCGGTGCATCCCTTCCAGTCAGTGCGTGCTGCTGGTGTAACTACAGTGAATGTAATAAATGTTGACATTTCTAATATATCCTTAAGTCTATGAAGAAAGCTGATCACATCTTTCCCTATCATTGTTTCAGTATTCCAGCAGATTCTAACAGAATTGGCTTTTGTTCATTTCACATATTAAAAGATTTTTTGTGGCATAAGAGTAAGAGATTTCATTTGGGTTTTTTTTAAGTAAAAGTTGAGAATCTTGATTGTGGTTGTGCATTAATTTTATATATTTGCTTTGGTGAAGCACAGGGCATAGCAGATGAAGGAGGCTATAAACTGGGTAAACATGATTTTCTGAACAGGACGATCTTCTTTAAATAATCTCAGAAGATTCGGAGCTCATTATCTGTGTGCTTTTAGTCTCTGCCAGTCCTTCAGAGAGGCCAGAAGCTGCTTAAAACTGATAGAATAGCTGTGTCGGTGTGTCCTGGATCTGCTTTTGTTCAGTGTTTTCTTAGATGACCTGGATAGTAATATAAAGAGTGGGTGTATCACATTTGCCAGGGACATAAATCTGTGAAACTTGAAATATGATGGAGGGAAAGATTACATTTAGAAATTATTCCAACTAATTGGAAGAACCGCTAGGAAAAGAACTAGATGAAATTCGGTAGGGATAAATGCAAGGTGCTGCAATAAGGCAGGAATAATCAACTGCATAAGCACAAGAGAGAAGCAAATGATAAGGTTGCAACTCTGCAGAAAACAGAGTGTTATGATAGATCACAAGCTGAACATGAGTCAATGTCATGCTGTTGCAAATGAAGGCAAACATCTTGCTACGATATATAAAAGACATATAGCCTGGAAGACATGCAAAGCAATCCTCCCGCTCTGTTCAGCATTGCTAAAGCCTCAGCTTGGAGGCTCTGTGAAGTTTTGGTTATTACACTTTGAGACAGGTGCAATTCAATTGGAGAGAGTCCAGACAAGGGCAGCAGGACTCATTAGAGGTCTGAAAAACGTGACCTGCAAAATTATTTGAAAGAACAAATTATTTAGCTCAAAGACCAGAAAGCTGGCAGGGGAATATTACAGCCTTCAGACACAAAATTTAGGAGGGAATGATCTTTTCTTTGGCCTCATGGTGGATGGAGCAGAAAGAAAGAAGTGGCAGAAGGAAAGATTGTTTTAGACTGCAGGAATAATTTTCTAGGACCTAGGATAATAAACACTGTTCAATATTTGGTCGGGAGAGCTTGTGGAGGCTCCATTATTTTAAGAACAAGTTAGACAATTATCTGTGAAGAATGAAATTATGCTGGTGATCCTATCATGGAAACGTACCTTGGACTACTTGACATCTTAAGTTGTCTTCTAGGCCATTCTTCTATCATTTTATGAAGGCGACATGGTCATTTCATGTAGATGAAATAAAAACTGTCTACTGGCCCGGTTCTGATGTTTGTCCGATATCCAAGGATAGCACAGCATCAAAAACACAGTGCAGCTCTTTCTGAAAAGAACCTGAAAGAAAAGTAAGAGCTTACTAGAAGTCAGTTAGAAAAGGTCTCTCTTTTTGGAGAAGACATAGGGAACGCGACATTCTGATTTCCCTGGAGCAGATGCTTGACCGAGTGTATGAATACTGAAAACAATGATATGGAAGAAGAAAAATGAATGAGGATTAGCAGTTAGCAAAATGATCTGAACTGAAAATACAAACTCTTCTAGTATTTTACTCCTTGAGTGAAAGACTGTAGTCCAAAAATGCTTTTGTAGAGATAAAATGAAATAAAATAATGGAATTCAGAATAGGAATAAAATAAAGCATAGTTCTACAATTTATGGTTTTAGGCATTTCTCCAGCTAGAGAAAATCTAGGTCCTGTAGTATTCGTGATTTAACATACATTGTTTAATGTAAATGGAACAGACGGTCCCCTGTGCATGGTGAAAAAATGCTGGATCTCTGTGAGGAGACAGGTAGAAAGAAATAAGGGAGCAATGATCATCACTTTCGGATGCTGCAGTGGTGAGGTGCACATAAGAGCCTGAAAAGAACACCTTTTGCGTCCAACCAAAGAAATTTTTAATCCTCTGAAGGGAGAAGGATTTTTCTCTCTCCTCAGGCTTTAGACCTTTCCACTCAGACAAAAAGGAAAGCTCTTAAAGACATACTGGGAGGAGTTTTTTTAGACACTGAAAGTGTTTTTTAGACCAACCAAGCAATAGGGATTTTTTTCTATGAAAACAGATGCTCTCTGGGACTGAAAGGCTGCAAAGCAACTGCTGGAAAGAAGCTATGTTGAATGAACAAGACAAGGAGAAAATTAAGAATTAGGCTGTGCTTTTTAGAAGGCTGTTTGCATGGAGCTGTTGCTCAGTGAAATGTAGCATGTTAGCATTATAATCTGGTGTCATTTAAACACTTTTACACTGGAATTATCCATAAACTGATGGAAATCCTCGTATTTTGATTTACTCTGGGACATGTGAGCATAAACTGTGATACTCTATAAGCTCTGATTGCTTTTCCCCCTGCTCCCACCTTCTATTGCTGCCTGAACACTTTGGAAAAATAATGATTTGCTTAGAAAGCCAGTCACTTGATGCCCTAGATATTTCAAAGTAAATTCACATCCCTTCCACCCAAGGACTTGCACTGCTTTGCCTGAGTTTATTTCATCGCTCCTTCTCCTATCCTTCCCTTTGCTTTCTTTACTTCTGTGGTGGGTTGACCCTGGCTGGAGGCCGGGTACCCACCAAGGCTGCTCTATCACTCCCCCTCAGCTGGACAGAGGAGAGAAAATATAATGAAAAGCTCATGGATTGAGATAAGGACAGGGAGAGATCACTCACCAATTACCATCATAGGCAAAACAGCCTCAACTTAGAAAAAATTTGTCTGTATTATTACCAAGAAAACAGAGTAGAGCAATGAGAAATATAACCAAACCTTAAAACATCTCCTACCACCCTTCCCTTCTTCCCAGGCTCAACTTTACTACCAAATTTTCTAGCTACTCCCCCACAGCTGCACAGGCGGACAGGAAATGGGGGTTGGGGTCAGTTCATCACACTTTGTGTCTGCTGCTCCTTCCTCCTCAAGGGAAGGACTCCTCACACTCTTCCCGTGCTCCAGCGTGGGGTCCCTCCCACAGAAGACAGTCCTCCACCAACTTCTCCAACATGAGTCCTTCCTATGGGCTGCAGTTCTTCATGAATTGCTCCAGTGTGGGTCCCTTCCATGGGGTGCAGACTTCCAGGAACAGACTGCTCCAGCGTGGGTCCCTCACAGGATCACAAGTCCTGCCAGCAAACCTGCTCTGGCGTGGGCTCCTCTCTCCATGGGGCCACAGGTCCTGCCAGGAGCCTGCTCGAGCACAGGCTTCCCACAGGGCCACAGCCTCCTTCAGGTGTCTCCACCTGCTCTGGCGTGGGGTCCTCCATGGGCTGCAGGTGGATATCTGCTCCCCATCATCCTCCATGGGCTGCAGGGGGACAACCTGCCTCACCATGGTCTTCTCCACAGGCTGCAGGGGAATCTCTGCTCCAGTGCCTGGAGCACCTCCTCCCCCTCCTCCTTCATTGACCTTGGTGTCTGCAAATTTTCTCACATTATCTCACTCTAGCTGCAAAAGCCCCCATTGGGGTTTTTTTTTTTTCCCTTCTTAACTCTGTTATCCCAGAGGCACTACTGCCATTGCTGATGGGCTCAGCCTTGGCCAGCGACGGGTCCGTCTTGAAGCCGACTGGCATTGGCTCTGTCGGACATAGGGGAAGCTTCTAGCAGCTTCTCACAGAAGCCACCCCTGTAGCCCACCCCACTACCAAAACTTTGCCATGCAAACCCAGAACAACTTCTCATATGAGCATATGAAACCCAGTCTTTATTTGTGAGACAGAAAGGATATTCAAAAGAAGTCTTACTGTGACCCGCTGCTAAAGGAGGTTCAGTTTGGGAACAAGGTGGTTCTGGAAGGAGATAAAGCAAAGGACAGCTAAAGTAAAAAGTCTTTTTACTAGTAGGAGTAGGCAATAAGGTGGAGGGATTGTTCTCTGTGAAACTGGGGAGGAAATCTGAGACAGGCTGGGCCGAAAACCACTGAACATGCTGGAGGGCATTCTGCAGATGGTAATCTCCCGTTGGAAGCTGTTAATAATCATCTTGAAAAGGAAAGGTGTTAGCGGTAGCTAGAAGGAAGGTAGGGGACTGAAATAATTTGAGTAGAGGGAGCATTGGCTTGAAATATGAACTGAATGTGAACATTTGGTTTCAGGGTGCCTGGCTGAAATTTCTCAGCGTGGTTGCGAGGAAATTGTGTAGGCTATTGCAAATGGCACTTCTGTCAGTATGAGCTGCATATTTAATGCAATGTAATGATATCCAAGCCTGCTTTAAATAAAGCATCTGCATAGCAGTGTTCAGAGCAGCCATATCCTTCATGTCAATTCATTTTTCTTTCCTTTTACATAATGTCCAGTTAGGTTCTAAAAGTTATGTAAAACCCACCAGTGGGTTGCTGCAGCCTTTATTTCAGTATTTTAGCAAAATTCTTTTCCTATAAGCAAAAATCAGAGGCAGCAGCTTCAAGCTGTCAAAGGCGATTTTGCCTAGGAGGAAACTGGCTGGTCATGCAGATGAGCCTGGAATCTGTGAACACTTGACAGGCTCTGAGCGCTTTCTCACTGTGAATGAGGAACTGATGAGTGAACAGCAGTGTCCAGCAGTGCTTTTTGATGGTAATGCCAAAGCCTTTTACCAGCAGCTTCCCAGTGCATATGGAGTTTTACAGAAATAGTTACATAAGCATTTCTACTGCTGTTATGAGGGGACTGGCATTTTTTAAATACTGGAAACAACATAAAGCCAGAAAGCAGATATGGAAAAACTTTGTAAAGCTATGTGTGCATTGAGAAGATTGTTCAGCAACTCCCTGTCCCTCCAGCCAGGGTGGTAGACTCTGTCAGATTGTCACAGAAAAATCTAAGTTCAAAAGCACAACTGTGAAAACTTGACTTCTACAGGGTTTAAGAGAGGAACTTCATAGCTCCCTGTTGAAGATGATGATGAGGTGATTAAATCCACAGACCAAAATATACTTAGACTTTAAAACATGGAAGCAGAAACTGGGGTTTTCCTGAAGATATCAGCTATGAATTCACGGCCTTGGGGTGTGTCATTTGCACCAGTTATAGCCTTCTGAGAAATAGTCATTAGTGAAATGGCTACAAAATCGAAAGGGCCCAGGTTCTAGCTGTCTATAGGCATTCCTCAGAGAGGTCTCATTATGAGGGATTTGGCAAGAAAGCCCACTGGAAATGGGGAGTTGCATGTTGCTGATTGGGAAGGGTCAGTATTAACAAACATGACAATGACTAACTTTGCTAACTTATTTTGCTACTTTTAACTGTGTATGTAGACATAACAGAAAGAAAGAATACTACTAGGCCTAGAATTTGATAAACATGATTCATGAAAAGCAACTGATACTGAAGAGCACTATGTGTATTGCAGAATTTCATTGTTAATCAAGAACATCTGTACCACCCAGGGGAAGTCTGTGTCTCAAGAGATTGGCTGGTGACAAAAATGGGAGTAGTCACGTGCAATGATTATTCTTTTAATGCTCGTTTCTTGATCTGTTTACCAATTCACTAGGTACGAAAGCAACAGGATTGTCATGTCAGACAATTAGAGAACAGGACCAGAAAAAAGACTTATTAGCATATGTGGGATTTGATTGACACGTCCCTTTCCCCAGAGTTTGGCAGAGGAGAGTTTTCATTCTGGAACACTGCTGGCCTCTGCTTTGTTACCAAGCACATGATGGTTGTTTCTTCTCAATTCTCCAGTTCCAGGCCTGTGTCCTGACCCAGCAGGAGGAGCAGAAAGGAAGATGCCAGAGCAGAAGTGGAAGACATACAGATCTTAATGCCTTTGATCACCTTCTTTACTAAACTAGAGCTCAGTGAATTTCCAAATTGAGATGTTGCAGCATGTTGGCAGTGAAGAGCAGCACTGCAGTGCAATTCAGTGTTCTCTGAGTATCTTCACAGTGAAGAAACAGCAGGGCATGAAAAGAAATGAAGGTGATTTTTTTTGGCTGAGTGTGATGGCAGATGTTAAAAGACAGCATGCTTTCCTGCCTTACCTGTCAAGACAAGAAAAAAAACTCCCAAGGAAAGCAGCATTCCTGTAGGCAAATGCCCTAGTACAGATAGTTTTTTTCAGATGGATTTTCAAAGCTTACTGTCAGAAAATACCAGTCAATACCATGTGACATTTTCTCAAAGTATGTTATAGCACAGCCCTTGATGGGTAAAAAGACCAAAGCAATTATGTTTCCATTGATAAAACATAGTGTTACAAGTTGATATGTCAAGCAAAGGGAACTGAATCTCATCCATTCTGAAAGTTTTCTGTTAACTGCAGGTAATCAAGAGGGGGACCAGAGTTACCCAACTTGTGAACATCTTTGATTGCATTGCTAAATCAACTCTTAGCAGTCAGTGAGCTCAGACATGACCAGGAAACAAAAATGTTTTTTGTTGTCATTGCATGTAATCCCAGCTGGCACTCAGCTACCTCTTAATTCCTTTAGGGGATGATTATTGGACTCCACAGGCTCATCCTAACTTGTGATTTGATGATCAACCAGCAAGAACCAGCATATTCCCTCTTTTACCCAGGTGGGTGATGTGGCAGGTCTTAAAGCAATGACTGGAGGGCAGCATTCCAGTGAGTGGGGGAACAGGTTGGAAGCAACTACTGCAGGCAGAGTTCCAGGAAAAATGAGAATTATGTGACCACTCAAGCGAGAGAGAGAAAGAGAGAAGGTGTGGCTATGCAGCTAGAGGAAAAAACAGACAAGAAAAATCTAAAAGTTGTTCCCTTTTTGGATTAGTTAAATTACAAACATATATTGGCTGATACAAGGTGCAGGAGCACAGACTCACAGAATGGAAATTGAGGACATGAAACCTTTACAGAGAGGACAATGAACAAACCATGAAAGTATACCACAGGTTCCAATATCTCTTATAATACCTCCACAATCTCATGTACAACAGTCTTCGACAGGATTCCTGTAATGTATAGACAGTCAAAATTACTTTCCTATTTAGTGCCCCTTTGTGAGTGGCAGGTTCCGCAGGTTCCTATTAGTTCCTGGACAAATAAACCTACTATCAACAGTTGGTTTTATTCTTAATGAGAGAATGAGAGGAGAACATGAAAGGATCATTGCAAGATTTTTCCCAACTGATGGTGCTGTACCTGACAGGTCTGCTGGATGATGGGATATGTGAATGAAAGTGGCAGTATGGAACAGGAAGGAAAGCCAGTACAGCCTGTGTTTAACTGGAACACTTACTCTCATCCTGATGAAATTTCCTTTAATGTCTATAAGCATTTGTTATAACTGAGGATTGAAAGAAAATTGAAAAATAGGGCATCAACTCTGAGAACAGCACAGGAACCTCCTCTTCTGGTCTGCATGGTTGGAGGATGAAAATATTCAATATCAGCTGCATTGAAGGAAACTGCTGCTTAGATGCATAGAGGAAAGTGTGGTTTAAAAAAATCAAACAATAACCACCTATACTTATGCCTCTGAACTGTTACTAGAAATTCATTTGTTAACAGAAGGAGTGGGAATTGTCCCACGAGCTGAACTTCCCTTCACTGGAAGGAAATGGGGTAGAAAACCTGAGCCATGGTACATAGCAATAAAAGAGAAAGAGTAAAGGGGTTAGAATCTGAGCTGATTCCAGAGTACTGATTCCAGTGTTGTTCTGCCCACCTAGTGTTTCCACTTCCACTGACAGCTCAGTTTAGCCTACTGATTCTTATGCAGAGATTAAAAAAAAAAAAAAAAAGTCCCTAATGATGTGAGCTACACCACCACTTCAGGAAAACCTAAAAAACAAGCTTGTGTTCAGTGGAGCTGTCTAAACAGCCTTTTCATTCTTTATCTGTAAAGTCCCCATGCTTCATTAGTTCTTGGGGAAAATGTTCATCTTTTTCCTGCCCAAACTCTTACTAAAAGATAAAAATCACAAGAGTAGTATGTGATTCAGAACCCGTCTGCATCTTCCTTAGGTTGCCAGTTTTGTCTCCAACCCAGAAATGTCTTCTGCAGACACTTCTAAACTTTCTCCCTCATTGCCTCTTAAGAGAGTCTCTCATAGTCTGTGTAGCCATTACCTTCCTCTTCACATTCTCCTTTAGCACTGCTGTGGTACTAATTGGATCTTGCTTGTTGATTCCAGCTGGTCAGATGATGAAATGGAACTGTCTTATTTGCTGACTCTTTCATTTTAGCACCTTTAATCCTGCAGGGTTTGTTGGGGGTTTTTTCCAGACTTTATAATAGCATAGTAAAAGTAAGAAATTTTATGCTACATTTGCTTGTTATTACCCATGTCCCCTATCCTATGTCTTCTAGACTGTGAGCATCTTTTAAAAGGTGTTCTGCAGAGTCCAGCAATGTACAGTTCAGCAGGCTACCAGCTTCTTTGCAGACAACCATAGTTTAAATATCGTAAGCAAGGTGAGAAGTTTAAAATAAAATCATCCCCATAACTAAGTCTTATTAATTTTTAAATAATAATTTCCCATTTGTCTTTGGAATAGCCTGAATTGCACTGCTTGTGCTCAGCATTCATCCTTATAAGGTGTCTGTCACTCCAGTACGTCTGTTGCTGGGGCAGTCTGTCAGGCAGCATCCCGGTGCTTCATATGGTTTTACCTCCACAGCCAAAGCAAAAAAAAAAAAAAAAAAAACAGGACTTGTGTGAAAAAGTCCTCCTGCTACATGGCTTCCAGCCCAGCCACCTGGAACAATGAAATTGCCCTCTACTCCATTCTCTGAGGTCTTTGTGCCTTTCTCTCTCTTGAGAGCTAACTTTTGCACTGGCCAATCTGCCTTTTGGGGCCTTCCTCTCTTGCTGTCTTAACTGAAATCTTTATGGTATATGCTGCCAAAGTGTCAGTTACTCTTTCACCTATCAAAATACCTCCCAGTATTCCAGGCCAGACTGCCTCTGTTAATCCTTTATGTCAGTGGGATCTGCCTTCTGGTGCAGCAATCCGGTTCCTTCTGGAGAGATGGGATGCTTCAACAAACCTCATTCCACAGGCTCAGCATCTCTTGTGCACTCCAGGAGAAAGAAATGCACATATAAACCAGGCTAAGAAAGGAAATTAGTTTTGGGGTGGGAAAAGAGATGGTTTAATTTTGTCATTACTGTAACTGTAACTGGATCCATGCAAAAATTCCTGCTGTTGAAATGGTCACAGTGTTTTATGTCTAAAGCTAGTAGTGTTAAATAAACACTGTACAGCAACAGAGTTCTGGCTTTCTCAAGCTGTGTTTTCCAGTCTTCTCTGGCCTATGCTTTCACAAAAAAACATTTATCACTGAACTCATTCCCAGCAATGGCGAGTTTTTTTCACTACTTACTGCTGGTGTGATTTCAATGACAGCTTATCAACATTTTGTTTAACTGCATGTGCAGAACAACTTTATAGTATTCAACACATTTTATGAACTGCGGTTTAAACTCAAATGTTCTAACAATGTTTTCTGTTTTTTCACCTCTGATCAATGTTAGAGTATGTTTCTTTGCTTTACAGGTTTTAATCTTGCTTACTTGAGAAGTGTGTATGTGTTGGAAAGTTGGATTTGTGTAATTTGTTCATTTAGAAAAGGATGTAAAAAATATTAATTATGTATAATATAACATAATATATTAAAAAATTAAGGCATTAGTCTGACAGAATAACTCCTTGCTCCCACCTAAGGTTTATTCAGCCATCTTCTCTACTTAAACACCACTTTGCGTAAATGAATATCTTTTTAAATATACATAGCAGCCAAAACAGAAGACACAGTGTGTCACCCTGGCACTTCAAATGTGTATAATAAATTTCCTTCAATGCTTCCTTGCTATAGGAAGAAAAATCTTAATGTCAGAATTATCGTGTTTCCGTTCTGATCAGTGAATATACATCATTGTATATGTCATCATTTTAGCTTAAACGGAGTTGTTAGGGCTTCAGTTGAAATATAGTAGGTTTAATTAATATTCTGAAGTGCAGGCTAACATTAGAGGCTTATGCCAAAATACAGTCTCTCCATTTCCTTTTCCTGAGTATGGCTGGAGTTGAGGCACTTCAAAAGATTTTTTTGTCTATCCAGAGATCTTTGAGTACACAGAAGCTGGTTTATTATGTTAAAGGACTCTCTTGACTTGAGGAAACATTTAAAATTAAGTACTTTCTATATTAATGCCATACAGTTCTGTCATTCAAAGCGTGGCTTATAGTCTCCAAAAAGCATCCTGAATGCTTCAGACAATGTTTTACCTGTCAGGATTGTTCCAGAATTCAAAAAAATGCATTCATCAAAAGCAGAGAAAGGCTGAAGCCGTAAGTGAGTCCCTGATTTTGTCACACAGTACTCTTTATACAGATTTTGCTTTTGAGGATCTGCTACAATTAATTTCTCCTTGATGTTGGAAGAAGCGATGCATTTGCATCATTATCTGATGCTCTTAATCTGTATTGCATGAGTGGAACAGACAGTATGCGGTATCTGGGGGAAAAAAATCTTGCTAACTATAGTCCAAGATGGCTGTTCATTACACAGGCTTTCACTGATTCAAATAATTGAAACATTTGCAGCTGTCCTTAAATATTAGAGTGAGAGCTATGAAGAACAGGGCTTTGCTCTTGCAGCTTACAGGATTTTAAGAACTTTTACTAACAGTTAATCCAACTGCACTGCTTCACTTTTGTTTCATATCTCATTCTTCAGTGATCTTCTGGGTAAAATTCCCACTGAAATTAAAGAACTCTTGCCTAAGGTAGGACTAGGGAATCTAGTTCATTAATATTTTGGAATAAAAAGAAAACCCTTGTGAGTTTTACAAGAAGATCTGGCCTGCAAGTCTGGAAATGGGGTGACCTTTCTATTATTGAAAGTCCTTTTGTAAATCCATGGATTTCAATAGAAGAGTAAAGTTAATTGTCTTTCCAGTGGTGGATTGATTCTGTTCCAGGACAGAAAAATCACCTCCAGCAAGCACAAAGTTATTAAAGTTTCCTGGATCATGCAAATGGTGAATTCTGTCTCTTTCTTTGAAAAAAAAAAAAAAAAAAAAAAAAAAAAAAAAAAAAAAAAAGATTTGCAACTCCTGTTCTGTTATGTGAGTCACTACCATTTTAGCCCTTTCTTTTCAGGTCATTAATTTAATGTCAGTGCCTCTGAGAACTGTTTAGCTCCATCATGTGTTTTGTGCCTCCTATTCCAAAATTAGTTTCTTGACTTCTTCCCTGTGGGCTGCTGTCCCTCTTGGTCCTGCCTAGTGCAAAGGCAGTAGAATACCTTGTTTATCCCTTGAGCCTGCTTAGCTTCATCACATCCTTCTGTGGTGTTACCACAGTAAGGAATGGTAGGGCCCTGATTCATATGTAAATGTTAATGAGAATAACATAGCTGCTATGTATGACACATGCATGGCCCATGCTGAAGACCCACTTTTCAACTTGTACTGGGAAAGCAACAGAGCATTTTGGAAGCTTTATCTTTCAGACTTCCTATGCTAATATTCAAGTCCAAGAGTTGTCATGAGTTGTCTCTGGTTATGACAGCTCTGTAGCTAGCTGAGTCTTCCTAATGATTGGGAAATTATTCTTAGACTGGTTTAGTGTGAGAGGCAGTTATTAGATGCTTTCTAAATTATTTTAAAAAGATGAAGAACCTAAATAGTCCTGAAAGTGGTGAGTGGGAGCTGTCAAGGAAACATCTTGCTAATGGCAACACAGCATAATCAAATGCCTTATTTAAATGACTAGCCAGTAAGTTATTGGGAAGAGCTGATAAAATAAGGCACTGCAGCAGCAGAGTCCTTGCAACTGTAACTGAGTGATCCAAACTTCAATAAGTGACCTTATTACAGAGAAGTAACTTTGGGACAGAAACAAGGATAGTGGTCATTTGAAGGAACATAAGGTCAGATTCACTACAGAGTTGATTAAACTGTTTTGTCTTTTTGTGTTTTTTGGGTCAGCAGCGATGTGCTTGCAGTATATTCCCTGACTCCCGGATCCGCTGAGCGAGCTCTGGAGCACAGGCAGCACTTTAGAAGCAGGCTGGTTAGTGTGGCTAAAAGCACAAATGCCGAACCCTTCCCTGTCATTTCTTGTCTCAAGAGCACGCAGCCATGTCACAGTCATCCTGCAGCCACACCATGGTGATCATTGGAGTAACAATGGATGAGTATGAATCAGACACATCTAATAGGCCTTATAAGTTTGCCTTTAGGGCTTGGTTTTCTAAGCTGGAAGCTGAAATGAGCCTGCTGTGCTAGATGTAGCGCTCTGCACTCTGCAGAAATAATACTGCTGAACCAGAGGCTGAGCTCACAGTGTGACAGTTCGGTATTTAGTTCTTGGTGGGATGTTAGGACCTGTTGGTATTGTTTAAATGGCAGCAGTGGCCAAACGCTGTACAGACATGGGAAGAGAGAGTCTTTGCCCTGAGGAGCTCACAAACTAATGCCAAAGTGAGGAAAAATAAAGACAGCATGGAAGCAGATGCATGGCAATTAGCTATGGCTTAATAGTTCCATTGAAAATGCTTTGTTAAATTAATTTGCTGGATGAAAGTTGGTCTGTCTGTCAGACCTGCCATTAGCTGGTTAGTTCCATGTAAGCGTCATGGCTAGTGTTAGTAGGGAGTGAATTTTCAACTGTCAGAAGTCAGTAGTTATGGGAATCAGTTATAGAATCAGGAATCATGACTTAGGAGATCTGTAGTCCAAGTGCTGCTGAAAGCAGGGCAACACTGAATGAAGACCAGGTTGCTCACAGCTTAATCCAGTCCGGTCTTGAAAACTTCCAAGGACTGAGATTTCAAAATCTCTCTGGGCAAACCGTTCCATTCTTCATTGCCCTCAGCATAAAATTATTTTGCTTATGTCCAGTCTGAACCTTCCCCTTTGGATTTTATGACCATTGTCTCTTATTCTCCCACCATGCACATCAGCAAAGAACCTTGCTCTGCCATCTCAGTAACTTCTTCATAGGTACAGGAAGGCTACTACTAGATCCTCCCAAAGCTCTCTCTTCTCCAGGCTAAACAAGCCCACTTCCCTCAGCTCTTCTCACAGAGTGGGTGCTCCAGACCTCAACAATCTTGGCTGCCCTCTTCTGGAGTCTCTCAAGTGTCTCTCAAGTGCCAGCTAAAGGGGAATAATCACTGCCTGTTGTTACTGGCTACATTCTGCTGATGCACCCCAGTGTGCTGTAAGCCTTCATTACTTGCAGGGCACAGCACTAACTCAGGTATAAATTATTGTTCTCCAGGACTTCTAGATCCTTTTCAGTAGCTCTGCTCCCCAGCTAGTTAGTCACCAGCCTGTACCAACACACAGGGTTAGTCCATCCCATGTACGGGAATTTGCATTCATCCTTGCTGAATTTCCTTTCAGTCCATTCCTCCAGCCTGTCTCGATCCCTCTGAATAGCAGCTGTGCCTCCACATGAACTGGCAAACCCTCTGTTTTCATGTCATCTGCAGTCTTGATGAGTGGACATTCTGTCTCCTTCTCCAGGTCATTGATAAAAAATATTAAAGAGGACATTTGAAATTAAATATTAAACACTAGCCCTTGAGCCTTACAACACAGCCAGTTTTTCACCCATCTAGTAGTCCACTTATCTAGATTGTAATATCACAACCTGGATACAGGAATGCTCTGGGATACTGTAACAAAAGCCTTGCTAAAAGGTAGGTGACATCCACTGGTCTCTTCTCACAAGGCAGCAATCAGTTTGGTTAGACATGATCTACCCTCAATTGATCAACTCATGCTAAATGTCATGTCCTTTGCCTAGAAATGTGTTCCAAGAACACCCCATGATTTTCCCAGGCACCAAAGTGAGGGTCTAACTGGATGACCAGCCTGTAGTTCCTCAGGTTGTCTCACCTGTCCTTTCTGAAGATGAGTGCCTTTCTCCAGTCACCAGGGACCTCACCTGATCTCCATCACCTTTCAAAGATGATAGACAGTGGCCTCAATGTGACATCAGTCAGCTCTCTCAACACCCTTCAGTGCAGCCCATGGGGTCCCATGGATGTGTTCAGGAGAAGCAGGAAAAACATTCTGAATTTAGGGACATGAAGGAAAATACTGAGAAGTTTGTGAGAGAAGTGAGTTAATGTAAAATTAGGACATGGATGGATACTTCTTTTTGTCTTTGCTCATGTGTCACTTTCAGGTAATTAAGTGAGAATCTAATTCATTCTTGGGTTCATATCTATTAGAACTGCATTTCAGATTTCAGTTTTATTCTCAAATATGAAAGAGCAGGGACTGTAGGTCAAGCTGAATTTCTGTTGGTGAGTGATTCTAGGTATCAGATCTTGCCAAAACAGGGTCCCATTGCCACCTCACAGTCTATGTGGATTCCATCTGCTTTACTTCTATTACTAGGCCACCCCAGTTGATTCAAATATTTACCCCTTTATCCTTTTTAATTCAGGATTTGTCTTCACTCCTCTCCCCAATGAGTAGCATGTTTTGCTCCTGTTCTGCTGGTCTGTGAATTCATTGTTTGCAGGCTGGCAAGGCACCAGTTCTGGGGTGACAGATGGGGCAGACTGCAATCCAGGCAGTTGCCTCCCAGCCTGAATGATATTTTAATAAGCACAGAGAGGTGACAGAGAGAGAAGCTTCTCACTGGAATGACTGGCAGTTTTGTTTTCAGCCTGAAAGCACTAATAGATGATTTTTTGGCCTCAGTCCCAAAAAAAAAAAAAAAAAAAATCACAGAAACTGGAAGCAGAAAATCCCATTAGCTCCTAACTTATCCCTCTTTTTAAAAGGTCAAAGAAGTTTTTTCTCGCTGGTCTATTATCCAGACAGGGAGTTGTTTCCCTGTTTTTGGTATTTCAATTCTCTCTCAGGGATTCTATACTTTGGGAGACTTGCCTTTTATTTATCTTTTGGTTTCGTTCTTTTTTCTTCATTTCATTAATTTTCTCCATTGCCTGCCTTCCTGCCTTCCTTCCTTCCTTCCCTAAACAGCCGCCACCTTCTAGTTTCTTTACACTCTTCACAGATTCATGGTGAAGTCTGTCTGAATAATGGGGTCTACCAACATACTTGGCTTCCAGCTTCCATTTCCCATGAAACAGCTAGCGCAGCGCTAGGGAATGGCATCTGCATGGGAATCTCTAGAACTTATGTCCTCTTCTCCCTGCCCTTCAGCTGTATCTCAGTTGTATAATACAGGGTCTGTGTAGGGCTTTGTTTCATTCTTGGTCTTATGAATAAAAGCACTACAAAAGGGAGCTCTGGCAAAGTCCCAGCAAGCTCTGAGATCCCTCTGCATTGTGAGCAACACAGTGATTTGCAGACAAGCTGTAGGATAGCCAGGCTTTCAAAGGAGAAGATTCTTTTACTTCCTAGGAGTACAGGGAAAAAAGATCCAGGTCTCGCTAGGAAAATATCAAAATGGTGCTGGGATCTGAACAGAGGGATGGTCCCATACACGGATCAGAGAATGCGCTGGAAATGTCTCAATATTTGGACATAGGTCTTCACGTCTATTTAACAAGATTCAGGTCTGAGTTCCAACTGGAGTATGAGCTGGAAATTAATGGGATTCCTGCTAAAATATGCTTCTTTTTCCTTTCAGATACAATGATGACACTGAAGGTTCAGATCCTGTTTGGCTTCCTTTGCTGTGTGACTTTTCTGCCTACAGATGGCTTCCCAGCAGACACCAGTACCGAATTTCGCTCTGCTTTCTCTGTGGCCAGAACCAGCAGCATGGAAGGGAGCTCTGAGATGGTCATTACCTTTGACAAAGTGTATGTGAACATTGGCAATGACTTTGATCCCAAGACTGGATTGTTCCGCTGTCGGATCCCTGGAGCTTACTACTTCTCCTTCACTGTTGGGAAATACCCCAAAAAAAACTTGTCTGTCATGCTGATGAGAAACAAGAACGAGGTGCAAGTGATTGTGTATGATGAACATCACCGCAAGGAACGGAAGGTAGCCAGCCAGAGTGCCATGCTGCAGCTTGACTATGGTGACACAGTTTGGCTGCGTTTACATGGAGATCCCAAGTATGCTCTTTACAGCAATGTGGGCCCCTATACAACTTTCAATGGCTACCTAATCTATCCAGACACTTCTGCCTTTTTCCAGAATGCTCTTAGTTCACAAGAGCTGGGGCCACACCATCACAGTATTCAGCAACTTCCCAGAGAGCAGAATGAAGCTTCACAGCGACAAGTGTTATCTGACGAACCAAACAGGGAACAAGACCCTCGCTCTGCATTTTCTGTTGCCCGCTCACAAAGTCTCCTGGGCACAGATGACAAGCAAACCCAGCATGAGCCAATCACATTTGACACAGAGTTTGTGAACATTGGAAAAGATTTCAATTCCTCCACTGGCATCTTCTCATGCCGTATACCTGGTGCATACTATTTCTCCTTCACCATTGGCAAAATGCCCTTTAAGACTATGTCGGTGAAACTTATGAAGAACCACAATGAGGTGCAGGCCATGATCTATGATGACAACCACTCCAAGAGGCGGGAGATGCAGAGCCAGAGTATCATGTTGCCTCTGCAATATGGGGACACCGTTTGGCTCTACAGTCATCAGCACGATGGCTATGGTGCCTACAGCAACCATGGCAAGTACATCACCTTCACGGGCTTCCTGATCTATTCAGAGGCTCAGCCAAAGCGGCTTCCAGGTGCCAGTTCACCCCAAGGGTCAAATAATTAAATGTAGATGTGAAAGGAGCATAAGAAAGCCAAGGTGCCATGAACTTGGGTATAGCTCCTCTTCGAATATCATCTTCTACTTTGAGCATGCTATCTTGTGTCCGGTGCTTTCCTTACGCTGCACGCTTGTGCCCTGCCTGCAGGACCACCGTGTGTCTGCCGTTCATCCATAGAAAGGTCTTTACAGGTTATATGTATGTGTCCTGTGTTGGTGTTTGATTTAAGCATAAAGCATGAGGTAGTTTTGGGGCAGGGGTGGGCCAATGTAGTGAGATGCTGGGGATCAGAGAACCACTGTAATGTTGCTGCAGGTGCCCAGCATCCAGAACGCAAAGGATGTGGTGACTTTCCTTGCATATCTGGGGAGGGAATAAATGTAATGAAAATGAATGTAATAAAAATACAAAAGATGCAAAATTTTGTCAGATTTGAATTTATTGTTACCTGTGAGACCTGTGTGCTTGTCACTGCCTGAGGTACCAGTTCAGGAGAGAAAGAAGCATGGTGATCGTATGAGCGGCCCATCTGTCTGCGCACACTCCTTTTTACCATTCATGTGTGTGAAGTGTTGGTGCCTCTTATGATTTTATTGCAATTTTCACAATATTTGGTGCTTTTCTTAATCTGACGTTGATGAAATCAAGAAGCTGTGTTTGAGAATCAGAGCTTCCATTTAATGAAAATAATACATTTAGAAACACACAAAAAAAGTAGGCTTCTAGCCCTTGTAGTAAAGGATGAGGGCTCAAATTTATGAATGAACCATCTTCTGAAAGCTCAGAAGCAAGATAAGAAAGAAGAATAGAAAATGTATTTTTAAATCTCTTAATAATTGGGTCAGGAGCAGGCTCATAATGTATAAATGTGAGTAGTATCATGTCATGCAATGGCAGTGCTGACGCAGGAGCATTATGTTGTCCAGAAATGAGCTCCTTGAATACAAGGGTATGGCTAACCTGCCATATGCTGTTTCAGTAACCTAGTGCAAATGGGATCAAACATACCATTAAGTGATATTTTCAGCATCTGTGTTCCAGTACTCTCTTGCACTACAGCCGTAGTGCTGCTGTAAAGAGACCGGTGTGGCTGTAGAGGGGCCTGATGTGTTCCTACAGGGCACCTGGGACACATGGCAGGATCCACCGAGGGGGGTAGGAGGAAAGCAGGAGGCTGGAGGCTTCATCCTAGTGCGATTGGTGCTGTTTCAGTAGAGCTAAGCCCTGGTTTGTCTCCCAAAATACATAAACTGCAAAAGTGCATCATCTTGATCATGCACAAAACTTTGTGACATCGCTTGAATTTAATGTATAATCTGCTCAACGGATAGCAATGCTCTTAAACTGATCCTAACAAAATCCTGAATTCAAAGCAGTGTATTTGCATTTGAGTCTCCAAGCCAACGTCCTCAACCTTTACCCAGACATTCATATAGCTCAGACTGTATATGCCCCAGCAAGACAATATTTTCATGCAGTAGTGCCCTCCCAGCTCAGCTTTTTGATGATATTCTCTGCTTGAACTGGACTTGTCTGCAGCCACTCCCTGCCTTGGTCACTCCGTACATATCCTACGCATTAAAGACTGGGGGCATAGCTGGGAAAAGGATGAAGGGTAGAGGTTGGGACACGAGTTTACTAGAAGTTATACTTCAAGCACAATGCTAATCTTAATTCCTGCATCCTATGGGGGTGGGGGGGGGGGGGGGGGGGTGGGGGGGGGGAGGGAAGCAACAACCAACCTGCTTTATGAAGTGTGTAAATCTATTTTCTTCTTCTCCTGTCATATAGCCCCAACCTGACCTGTAAAACCATTCTCTGTGGCATCTTGCTTCCAGGCTTCTTATTCCTGCCTCACCATTTCTCCTCTCCATCTGTTGGGCAACAACAGCTTGGAAAAAGATTAACTAGGTCAAAAGCTTGCAGTTCCCACTTTGAATGTCACACATGCCTCCTTTGTTGAGCATGGAAAATTAAGACTATATTGATAGAAAGGGAATTATGGATCCCATCATCTAAGCACATGCAATGAATATTCAAAATTAGTGTACCTATAAAGGCAGTGGGAAACCTAGTAGAAAAAAAAAAAAAATCAAAACTCTCTCGAGTAGATAATTACATTTATTTAATTCCACACTGCAATGTGTAAGACAGAGAAAGGTTAATGATCTCTTTCTATAAAATAATTGTATTTCTCATTTTGAGGATAGAGACTGTGTATTTATTATGTTCAGCTTGTAAAGTGCCATAGCTGTACAAAAAAAACTTCATAGAAGAGCTAAAATCTGCTGAAGAAATAACTAGGTCATGATCCTTAGGAATTTAAATGAGATTTAAAGAAGTATATTCCAAACTGATGACTGACACAAAGCAGTGTACATGTGTAAATACGATACGCAAATATTAGAAAGCTTCACAGAATACATACATTTTCAGGTTGCTTTTTAAAGAAAAATTAATATGTGAGATGGGAAATTACTATGGACACATAAAATGTGATGCCACATGAGCAGAAAGCTGAAATTAAATATGTGACCTATATCATGAAACACAGCAAAATCTGCATAACTGCTTACTGGAGAGGAGAAAAGATATTGTATTTGGCTGAAACCACAGGGGGGAATATAAGGAGGCTGAACTGAATTATCTGAAATGAAGTCAGCCAGGACACCAGGGTGACATCCTGGAAAAAACCTGCCAGGGCATCTCCCCAGTAAGCGTCAGTGATCAAGATAGATAACACATCTAAATAGCACTACTTCCTTCAGCACAACCCACTTAAAAACCCCCAAAAATAAACAGAACCAAAAAAAGAAAAAAACTGGAAAGAGTGAAAAACACTCTTAGTTTTGTCCTATTTCATTTCAAAATAAAAGCTTGCGTATAAATCCTTAGAGGGTTGCCAGCGCAATGCAGAAAGCAGGACAAAAAGGTGTGGTGTATTTGTACAAAGTCCTGAATAACGTGGAGAGCATTCAAAACAACCAAGGATGCAGCCGATGTCAGTTGTATCCTTTCCTTACGGCAGTTTCCCTTATTAAGTGTCTCTCTTGGTCCTGGCCAGGTTAGAATGATAGAAATGTTTCAGGGATGCTAAATGTAAAGGCTTCTCCTTCCAGGGCCAGGAAGCCAGGAGGAGGGTGGTATTTGCAGGGCAAAGCCCCTTGCACAGATCACGAAACATTTCATCGACCAGCTGAGAGAAAAAACTAATCCAGAGATTTTTATCCAGACCCTGCACGGAGCGAAGCTGATAGGCACAGTAAACACTGGTGAAAAGGAGACGGTCAAACTCTGACAGAGGCAAGGGAGTGTCAGTCAGTGAATAATATCTCAGATGCTGCTCAATCTCTGTTGGTGTTTTGGGAACTTCATCCTCTAAAATCCGCATGAACTGCCGTGCCGGGCGCAGGGAGGCCAGCTCTTCATCCCGCAGTCGGATTGTCCTGTTGGCCTGAATATCCAGCCCTCCCCAGAGCATCTGGAAGAGAAGAGCAGCATGCGCACGGGAAGCCCAGCACAAACCCTCTGCCAGTTAGAACCGAGCTATAAAGCCATCTGCAACACTGCCAAATCTGGCTGGACCGAGAGACGGCCACTCCCTGACTCGCTGCCCACGGTCCGCCTAGTCCCACTCCATGTCCTTCTCCACCAGCCCCACACCCCTTTTCTGACCGGCCCCACACCTCTGTTTCCCTGTGGGACCCGTCCAGCTCTCGCCTCCCACCCTGCCTCTCCCACCGCAGTCCCTCCCGCAGCGGCTCTCCGGCACAGCCGCCTTGGGTTGGGGGCTTGGCCACTTGGTGAAGGAGTCACCTAACCCAGCGGGGATGGTCTTTGTCCCACCCTGGAGGTGTGAGGTGCCGTGGAGGGGGTCAGAGCCCCCTCTAGCTGCACCCTGCGATGAGAGGGAGCACAAACGCGCTTAGGGCATCGCTGAGGCATTTTCCAGGCACTCCAGAAATCCGGCAGGGATGAGAACAAGCAGAACGTGTGAGTTTTTACGTGCAGGCAGGTGGGAGCACAGGCACTAATAGTGCCTCAGCCCATGGGCCCCCAGCGCCCAGGAGACCTCTAACATGATGTCAGCATCCTCTGGGCCACGATGGGGTGTGTTGGCGCCGGCACCATCCCTGCTGTGAGGATGTTCATCTGGAAGACATCAGGCAGAGTTTGGTAGCACAAGACCACAGCCCTTCCTGTTTATGTTTGGCATTCGGTTGTCAATAATGTCTTCAATATTTCTGAGCTGCCACTCATAGCTTGCCAAACATGACAGATGCTGACCACGGGATTTTGATGAGCAAAATAAGCTTTTTAAGAGAAGCAGAAGTGGTTAAGGGAGGCAAGCATAAATTTTGGATACAACAGCTCTTAATCCTGCCAACAGAGCTAAAGTGTATGGCAGCAAAGGTGCTTGCTTTGACAGGCAGCAAGGAAGCCCCTCATGCCAAGTATGGGTGGGTTTTGAACTGATGAGTTTTGCTTGCTTGGCAGTTTTTGCTGGAGAAAGTAATGCTGCCCAACGGAAGACAGGTGTGGGGAGGCTCCTCGACCTGCTGGTGGAAACATAACCTGATGCTTATCCTGGTTTTATAGTTCTTCCCTGAGCATCTGCCACTGCGGGGCAGAGTGTCGGGGTAAAAGAAACCCGGTCGGATCCATTATGGCTCTTCTCACGTCCAGCTAATTCCTTGCTGGGCCAACCTACATAATTTAAACTGGGAAAATGGATACAAGGCCAGAGAAAGGGGAGTTTATTAATATGAGAGTCACATCAATCCTAAAAATTCTTCAGTTTTCATTTACTAATACTTAAAACACTATTATCGTTTTAAGTTTCTGCATTTATTTTGCCTTTATTATTTGTTTCTTTGTGAAAAAGGAGGGACAAGTAGCCTCAGTGCAGGACTGTGAGAGGGAGGCTGCATCTCCTCCCTTCTCTGTGTTGATCAGTGTGGTCATGTAGCCAAGACCCTCTTCCACTTCTTACAGACTCATCCTCCAGGTCAAGAAACATGAAATGCAAAAAGCTCATATAAAACAGTAAGCTGTCTGACACCTTTTTTTTCATTTTTATATGGATGACAGCTTTTTTATATAAAAAAGAGTGAGAATTTATGTTGAGTACTCGAGATTTAAGGTCAGCAGGTGCTTATAAAAAGTAGAAAAATGATGTAATACTGTATGTGTGTGATGACTACTACCAAACTCCGCTTCCAACTTTCCATTCTTGATTAAAGCTTTCCAGGGAGATGTATAAGCTGCCTGAAGAAGTGCACTGCCACCCCCCAGGCTGCCGAGATTTGTTTCTCTGTACAGCTGCAGGCTCCCTGATCCAAGCCAGCTGTGGCTTTGGAATGTGAGCAGGGATGTAGCTGCTCTTTCCTACTCCTCCATGGACGTGCCAGCAAGGCTTTTAGCTCAGGTAAAAATACTACATCATCTGAAAATTTCTTTGCTGGGCTTCTCTCTGCTAACTGATCCCTTAGGTTCACAGATCCCTCTACTGACAGACGTCTGATTGGCTGCAAAGTCAGGGAATTTGTTGAACAGCTGCCAAATACTGCTGTTTCTATTAACTGTCTCATAAATATATGCAGTGTTAGATTTTTGAGTAGGGTAAAACAAAAATTAAACAAAGCATAACAAATAATGTATTGAAATAATAACATAAATATCCTCTGGAGATGGGAAAATGGTCCCTTACTTATTTTATCATTCAACAGTTGCTTTTTTCCCCAAAAAAGCATCTAGAAAACCTACAAATATTATTGCAGGAGTAGACTTTGTCAGCAGAGACCCAAGAAAACCCTCTCCCTGACACCAAAAATAGCAGCAGGTCTTCCTCCTGCAAGTAGGTACAAATGCCTCCCCGCAGCGAACACCCCCAGCTGGGACTCCAGCTCTCTCCCGTGCCAGCACAGCTAGCTGAAGCGCTTGATCGTATTTGAAGAAGCAGGCAAAGTGTCGCGTCACTGGCATTGCCCCACCGTTTGCCAAGCCGAGAAGCCGCGTTGCTGGCAGGTGCACTGCCTACCTGTCAGCCTCTGGCATCCAGCAAACACGCACAGGATCAGCCAGGCGTTGAACTGCACCTGGGCCATGGCAGCCCTGCCCGGCGGCAGCCGCCACCCACCTCCGTGGACCGTGCCGCGCGTGAAGTGGGAGCGGTTTGCTGTGGCGTCTTCCCTCGCTGCTTCTGGTCCCAGCAGCCTCTGTTGGAACGGATCCATCTTTCTGTGTTTCTGCTTGCAGTCCTGGGAAGGGCTTGTAGTTCAGCTTGCTGACCCCGAAGGATATTTTCCGTCATATTTTGGAAACTTGGAAGACTTTGTTGTGAAGTTTTTGGCAGAATTGTTTAAGCTTCTTTTCCAAAGACTGATTTCCCACTTCAATTTGTTATATGAAGCTATTAGTTGCAAGAAATTTCACTATACGTGATTGCATCTGAAGAAGGGAAGACCTCCTGGTCCCTTCTGCCTCCACACAGCACTTCTGTCACATCTCCGTGACACTTCTGCTTGGCCCCTTGGCTTCATTTTCAGTTTTCCTTTTTCCTGAGTTTGAAAATCTGCAAACAATCCTGAAATCTCACAAACGGATAATGGCAGCAGTCTGTGCAGATTCCTGGAAGGGCGGTAGCAGCCAAAATACACAAGCAGGCAGAAGAAGTGTCACTTGTTCAGTTCTGTATCAAACCTCCCAGAGGGACAACTCAGTACACTGACCTAGCAAACAACAAGGATCAGAGCCAGACAGGCTTTAGCACCTCATCATCTTCTCCTGTGACAAGACCTCTGGGTTAAGAGGAGCACTGGCCTGCCTTAGATGTTGTGAATCACACAGGCGAAACCTCATCTGATTCCCTTCGCAGCAGATACCTGTTCTCTACACATCTTTGCACTTTTAGTAGTGCCCAATCCCCAGTCAAGCTGTTCTGTATTTCTACTCTGCATGGCACAGTATGGTCCTGGGTGCCCCAAGAGGTTCTGGGATGCCAGGGTTAAGCAAGTATGTAATCATATGAATAAATAAGTAATAATACCATCTCCCTCAGGTTAAAGGGGGGGAAAAGTCTGCCTAGAACAGAGAGGAGGTGGAGCTGAAACACATACCTTTCTCGGCAAGTTACAGGGTGTCAGTTTGTAGTGACTACTGTCACCAGATAGTTTACTGAGGGTAGGGATGACGTTCCAGTTAGTAAGTTGTCAGTGTGCAAAGTAGCATGTCTTCCGAAACTTCCAGGATCTATAGCTGTACCTGGCAATATGTGGACTCACACCAGCTATGAAGAAGAGCAGCAGGTAACGGAAGAGTCCCAGATTTGTCACAGGAGAAAGGGCCCTCAATATCCAGAGCCATTTTTACCCTTAGTTTGGATCAAAATAAAACCTGTGCTTCTGTCATAGCCTTGGCGATCTTCAAGTCAGGCTACCCTTCTTTCAGTTTTCATTATTTTCTGCTGCTTTAGTTGCATTCCTTTCTTCTGGGATGAGATATCTTTTATGAAACTGTGAATCCCGTGCTACTCAAGAGGCAGACGCTGATGACCCATCTGTGCAGTGAGAACGATGTGCCTTCTGTTTTGTGCCAGAGTCCCTCGCAATCCGCAGCATACGCATGACTTTGTCTAGAAGTCGCTATGCAAAAAAACCCCACGTCTCACGGGCCACGAGATAGCCTCCCTTTAGCACGCAGCACATGACACAAGGAGGAGCCCAGCATTTTGGCCAACAGCTGCGAAGGCCATAAATGATTTTGTCAACAGGAGAAGTTCCTAGGAACAGCTTGCAGCTGAGGTGCCTAGAGGAGGATATCCATGTTGGCAGGAGGGAGAAGAGAGGAGGCTCAGAGGCCGCGCTCAGGCGACTGATAGAGCAGCAGACGGGGGACAAGTGTCGCTGGTTCGTGCTGCCTTGAGCTGGGGGGTTGTAGAATTGCCTCACTGTCCCACACAGAAAGGCAACTGCAGAGCGATAAACATAGGCCTTAGTTGTGTGTAAAGCAGCAGTAGTTGTATGGTGCACAGAAACAAGCCCGGTTTTCTGACAGCTGCACACGGTCCCCGCATGTACGACTGCAATGTTAGGCGGTCGGTGCACCTGCTCCTCCTGAGGGATTTTGTCCTTGCCAGGTATTCAGAGCTGAGCACGCACAACCCTGCCCCTCTGCACTCCCCCTGGTCACACCATCTGTTGTAGGAGCAGTTTCAAAATGTCACATCAAGCCAGGTTTCTGCAGGCGCACCTTGACTGGCTTCATCCTTTCCCCATGACCTCCTGAAGCAGGGAGATGGGAAAGGGGAACAAGATATGAGGGATCAAAAACTGCAGGAGCTGTTTGAATGCTGTTTCAGCCACAAGGTGTGGTTAATAGAGCACCAGAAGAGCCTCTTTGGGAGGTTGGTTTCTTTGAGATGGGACTGCAGGAGTATAGGCAGCATCCTCACAAAAGGGAAATTCTGCTTATAAAATTGGAAAAATCTCTTGCTTCAAACATCTCACCCAGAACTTGGGGAGACCACAGTCCCTAGCCTGGGTCTGTCTGGCAGGTGCTCAGGGGAGGAAGATGAGGAGAAGGCAGCTGAGGAAAGAGCGGAAGGAAGAAGGACATACATGGCTCCCAGGGAAGGTGAGGTTTGAGTCGCTGGAGGGGAAGAAGAAAGAGGACCTTGAGGGAAGTAGGAGTGAAGCACTGACCATAACCAGACGGGACCTCCACTGTTACACTGGCATTTTCCAGGTGCGGTGCTGCTGGTCCCTATGCAAATGCTTTCCTTGTCTTGTTCTTTCAATTTGTGAGCGGCATCAACTGTTTGAAGGAGTAACGGGCTGTGCAACAGTGTCAGGGAGGGCCCCATCCCACTGCACCTACTGCACAAAAGGATCCCCCCCTCAGGCCTCACACAACTTGGAGAAGATGATGTCATGGAGATCAATTGTAAGAGCCTATACAGAGCGTGGCCGTGATGCAAGTGGATACCCTGACACTGTCAATAGCCACATTCTCAGGGAGGAGTGTCTGCTCACCCAGATGTAGGGAAAAATGCCAGAGTTCTGGAAAACACCAGCAAAACCTACTCAGTTGAGGAAGCTCAACATGGTGGCTGTGAGTCATCACCTAAAGTCTGTTTGTCCCCACAGCACCAGAAAATGTCTCTTCGGAAGAGTGTGCCTGTAAGTCAGCTACGTATGACACATCTCATCCAACATCCTCCTACAGCTGGGAAATCCAACCCAGGCAAACAAGCCTCGTGGAGGCCGGCAGTGTGAACCAGGCAGAGACAGCAGATTTGGAAGACAGCTTTGTGCTTGACCAGGCTGACCACAGCCTTGCCCAGCATGAAGCAAGCGCCCACCAGCCACAAGGAACCCAGAGCGAGCAGGCTCCATAGGCAAGAATGGCTTCTAGAGCTCAGGAGCAGTGGAGGAGGTGGTGTGCCAACATTGGCAGAACTTTGTGAGGCTGTGTAACCTCTTATTCCCTGGGATAATGCGTCTGGGTGAGTAAATTGTACTCTTCATAACCTCCCAGGCTTCTCTAATGAGAA
The DNA here is from genome assembly GCF_011004875.1 of Balearica regulorum gibbericeps. Lineage (NCBI taxonomy): Eukaryota > Metazoa > Chordata > Aves > Gruiformes > Gruidae > Balearica > Balearica regulorum. Next base: position 44,544,017 of record NC_046188.1, on the reverse strand, counting down.
GAGATGTGGGTCCATTAGCAACTATTCCACATATTAAAGACCTACTGGAGCCAATGCTTGTCCCCAGAGGGCTGGCTACTTTTCCAGCACACACATTCTTCAGCAAACCTTGCATGTTGTCTAACTTGACATGGCATTGTGTCTAACGTTTCTTGATGTTACATCAATCAAATTCTCCCTCTGCACAAACATTATGTTCAAGTGGCAGTTTTCCTTCTGTTCCTGTTACCATCAGTCTTCTGACTTACCATACGGGGAAATACGTATTTTTTATGATAGAGAGACCATGAGGCTTGCCATGGTGCCTCAAGCAACCTGGGATGGGGGAGGGAGAATGTGGGGGGAACTGTGCTTTATAAAGAATTTTCACAGTAACAGAAGTGGTGCCAGGAACTTTTCTGTCTTGTGCAATAGGCATCGGCATGCAAAAAGAGCCACTGCGACAGAAAACAGAACCAGCTGTGGAGCATGTTGTAGGAAGGACTAAAAGTACATTTCCTATTTAATCAGCTCAATTGATGGCAGATCCAAAGTGGAGCTAAGAATTCTATAAAACCTCAAACTTCTGCTCATTTGTGTTCCCTTCTCTTTCTTCTTTCCCATATAGAGCTATAACTTTTAAGGTGAGTGGCAAATGCTATTAACTAGAGAGTGCTGTTCTGAGTCACATCCCAAACACTGCCGACCACAGCAGCCTGAAACAAATTATATTTAAAAAAAAAAAGAATTTAAGAAGCCCATGCTTACAAGGCTGGGGTGGAAAGAAACAAACATGAAACCTGATTCTTACCATACAGTTCATCTCTTTATTCTTGAAAACAGATCACATTGTAGTCACGAGTACTTGTCCCTTTTTTTTCTTAATTGAATTTATTATTGTCCTATTTCTTCCTCCATCCCATACTCCAACTGCCCCCAAACCCCTTTTTTTAATTAGTGCTTTTACAGTTTAAAAGCTTAAGTAGTGATTCAGGGAATCTCTACAAACAGCCCGAGAATTACTTTATGAAATCTCTTACACAATAGTTTTCAGATTTTAATGAGGTCAGTCAGCTTTGTGATGCAGAACTGCATTATGCATTTTCTGGACTAAGGACAAGGGACATTATTAATTGATGACTGCTGTAATGTAATCACATTCAAACAGGTGGTGGGTGGATTGAAACAACAGTATTTTTCCAGCTTTTTTGGAGAGCGCTGAGATTTTCCACAAGAGCAAAGATAGTGGTAATGCTATTATATCATACAGCTCAAAATAATTGGAACAGTGACAAAAAGGCACAGACTCTCATCTATGGGACAAGGGAAGGGAGATATTTTTGACTGCAGGAAAAAGTACAATCTGAAGATGCTGGACAAAGTAAAGACTGCTTGATTGTGAAGCAAAAGCCAGCATGAGGGAGTGGCACATAAGAGGTTACCTGCAACCCCTTCTGCCAAGAGAACTGGCACCGACCTAATTCCCAAGGAAACGATGCAGAGATTTCCACGATTGTTTTGGTCTGGATCCAGGTACATCTTGTGTTGTCCTAATAACAACTGTATCAGAACCATTTACAAAAGCTTTGCCTGTTTGCTATATTATTATGCCCTCCCTAACACCCATCTTGGAGCTGAGATACTGGTGTCCCATTGCTTAAGGTACATGGCTGCTTCAGTACCGTCTCCTAGTGAGTGCTCGGGTTATGATTTATGCCTGCAGGGGCAGCTAGCAGAAGCAGTGTAAATAAAGCATCTTAGCCACAGGGAATGCCTGGACTCCATTCAATTTGCAAACCAAAAACACAAATTCAGTGTCTTACAACTCAAAGTGGCAGATAAACATCTACCAGTTGGATTATCAGGATTGTAAATTAGCATCCCTCACCCTGTGCATTTCATCTGGTTTGAAAACAACATTATTCATGTGACCACAACGGGCAAGAATCTTGTATCAATTTTTATTATTATAAATACTATGTTAGAACACAGAGGATAGTGCCTTGCATCCGCTCTGTTCTGCTGCTATTTTGCATCGTCCTTCTTGGCTCCTGCTTCTATTTTCAGGGGTTCTGGAGCTGCACGATAGGCAGGAAATGCCTCCCAAGGACTATTCAGATCAAACTTGCGAAATTCCTGAGATAGCTCCACAGGCTCTGCCACTACCCGTTTCACTTCATCATCATACCGCACCTAGAACAGCGCAAAGGACACAGACCAGTCATTTTCATACAGTTCCCATAGCATCTCTGCTATTAGCCGTACGCAATAATGACCCAGACCACCCTCCGGTACAGGCAATCCTACTTCTTAGGCCATGACCTCTCCGACAGCTTCAGTTTTCCTCATTATTAAACAAAAGCCCTCCAGATGCCACCAAGACCTCTAGACTCTCCAGGAAAATTCTCCTCTTTGTTATCACGTTCCTCAGGTGTCCCGACTAACCAGCCTGAATTAGGAGTGCCCAGTCTACAAGTCCACATAAAGGTCCACACGGAATAACACATTTAGTTTGTCATATGATGAAGGAATTTCTCCTGAGTCATTGAAACGAGGTGGCCCGACCACCTGGCATAGCTGTGGACTAGTCTCATGAACCTTCATAATCTGGCAGTTTGTTTGGTTTTAGTTGCGCTTCTTAGCGTAACATTTAGAACATGGGACAAAAAGACAACCAGGGTGAAATGCAGGCAAGTACCAGACACTTCTGATGGGCTTGCTTTATCCTCACTGCACCAGTCCAGATCTCCAAACCACAGCTCAGGAGATGCTGCCTGGTTCTCACTTGTACAATTTGCTGCTATTTCTATTTTTGTTAAAACCCTTTGTGGCTTGCAGAACCTCAGTGTTTTCTCCTGGGACTTAACTCAGTTTTAGAACTGCAGCAAATATGACTGCTTCTGCAAGGCGGCTGTTTGAAACTAGATAGATAGCAAGCACACTCATTTCACTTGTGGTTTGACATACAAAAGTAAATATTTGATAAATGGCAAGAGTCAGTTCAACTAGAGCTTTATAATCCAGGTCTACAAAAACTCAACAAAGTGGAGTTCCAACTGCATTAAGATCAGTTCAGTCCTTTATTCCTCTAGGAATCTCCAGTTTTGCAGTGAAAAGTTTAATCTTCCAGAAGACATGCTAAAAGCAGAAGCACTTTGTCTGACAGATGTCTTTGGTATACAGCACATGAAATTTGCTCAATGTCTCTGGCCTTAGGCTGCCTTATTATGGATGATATTTTGTGATGACTTCAGATTTCCATGCAGGAGATCTATACAACTCCTCTGGAATACAGACAAGTGAAACATCTGTAGTGCCTTTTGGACAAAGGATTATAAAGCAGTCACATCTCTGTAACAAAACTCAGGTAAGAGCACTGGAGAGATCTGATAACTTTAGACATGAGCATATCTCATACCTCCACGTAACCAGAGAGTGGAAAGTCCTTCCGGAAGGGATGGCCCTCAAACCCATAGTCCGTGAGGATTCGCCTTAGATCAGGGTGGTTGGCAAAGAAAACACCATACATGTCCCAAACCTAAATGAAAGGGAGCCAAGTAAATTGAATTAGATTAGGAAAAAACCAACCAAACAAAAAAAAACAACCTTCATGTATTGCGTCCATAAAATTTCAGTTACATGCCTGGCTTTGGGCAGTGCCAGTGAAACTGATGCAGGAACTCATTAAAAAGCAAATCAAACACCCTTTTATCTCCTATTCTGAAAAGGCAGCCGGGGGGGAAACGCTTCTCTCAGGGCCCTGGGAATCAGTTTAATCAGGAAAACACAGCCCCTCTCCACAAAGACTGTGCTCCCAAGTACACTGGCACTCACCTCTCTTTCATACCAGTTGGCTGCCTTGTGCACAGACACTGCTGAGTCAACAGGCGTCAGCTCATCAGTGTAGGTCTTCACGCGGATCCGACTGTTGAACCGCAGAGACAGGAGATTGTAAACAATCTGAAGCAGAATAAAAGGCGGCATTGGTCTTGTGCGACATTTATGGATCTTTTTGCAGTACAGTACTGGCTAAACAAAGGCACACAAAGACCATTTCAAACATTCTTTATCAGCAGAATCACATTCAGCACTTCAGAGCTGGGCACTAAAAGACACTATTACAACTGAGGTTCCAATAGCTTATCATTTTGATCCTCAGAAGTGTAACAAAAAGGATGTGAGATTTAGAAAACAGGACTGATGAAGAAGAGCTGAAGTAAAGAGGTATACTAAATCTTAAAAAAAGAGAATTCTGAAGAGATGGAGACACTTGACAATAGTCTTTCAATAGCATGTCACAAAGAAAATGGCTATCAGTTACCCTCAGCATCCAGCGGGAGAAAGCTAAGAAGAAATACACTTAATTTTCAGCAAAGAAGTTGGATACCAGGGAAAATGTCTAACTCTTCTGGTGATGAAGTAACAAAAAGGCTGCTTATGAGGACTACTGCAGCCTCAGGGGTGGGGGCATGACACTTATTACGAGCAGACTGGAAAAAAAAACCAACCCAAACTTTTGTTAGAAACTGTGTAGCCTTGTTTGATACTGCCTCTGTGAAGATAGCTGGAAAGTGTGAAGTCATTAAAGTCTATGTTTCTATTATTTCTATGAATCTACTACCCTAATTTTTGAAAGAAAAATCCTGAATTAAAAAATCTTCAACTTCCTCAGAGACTGGAGGCCTTAGAGTTAAGAAACTCTCTCTACAACTCTCAGGATTTTTGCCTCATCACAAGTTAAATTACTAAAAGTCAAAGCAAGAAGGAGCTATATTTGAAAAAAAGACATCTGATTAACTAATACAGATAAGGCAAACCTGCCACCCTTCGCTTTCTGAGCGGCTGTTGGTAAGAGATTTAATACCGCAAGATAAAACAGAGGAAAAATAAATCAGCTACTTTTCATTATCCTTGGTACTTGCTGGGAACTAAAAATCTACCAATTCACTTCTCTTGTCTGAAAGATGGTCTGGCCAGATTAGACAAGGGAAGACAGATATCTCTTCGTCCATAAGGCTGCCTAAACCGTAGTCAGCCTCCTACAGAATGTGAGCCCTAGGTATTTTCTGCAGCTGTCTTTTACAGATCTTCCTAGGTTAAACTACAATGATATCTTTGCAACAATACTGTGAACAAAGCTTTCTAATAGTAGGTGAGAAGACAATATGCTGAGTCTGTGTTGTCCCTAAAGATGTATCTTTTCTTTGTCTATTTGTAGCTGCAATTTTTCTGCAACTGAAAAGCTATACGGTAAGATTTTCAAAAGCCTCTGTGGGAACCAAATCTCCAATATCCACTGAAAGTCAGTGAAAGTTCAGTGCCCCAAATCTTTCTGAAAATGTGCCTCATCTCCTTCAAATAGGTCCCAACTTTCAAGGAATGCTTTTAAAACAACTAAATAGTTTTTGTTTTGTTTTGTGGTTTTTTTGTTTGGGTTTTTGGTGTTTTGGGTTTTTTTTCTTGTTTGGGTTTGGTTTTTTTTTTTAAAGAGGGAAATTGTTAAGAAGATTGATCTGATTTAAAGAAAAACATGGTCAGTTGTGTCAACAGCTGCAGCTGCCAGGCCTAAGTGGAAGAAGGAAGAGAACCAATTCAGATCCGGCCAGAAAGAAGTCTCTAGACACTTTGGTAAAACCAAACCAAACCAAACCAAATTAAACAAAAAAGAGACTTTCAGCAGAGCACAAAAGGAAAGCCAGACTAGGAACCCATGCAGTGTCAGTTCTAGTACCGCTTCCAGGATCAAAAGATTAAACAAAATGCAGCATTTCAGAGTGGATTTTCCTTTCACTGTCAGAAAGCAAAAAACGTGGTCACAGCTGCAACAGCACCCACAGCCATCAGCACTTGTGAAACTCTAAGTCCTGCACCTATGAAGAGTTCTTACCTCAAAGCGGTACTGCCGAGATGGGACATCAACAGCAGTCAAGTCAGCCAAGGATTTGAACTGGGCATTAGTGTGATCTCGAAGGAAGGTCAGAACTGGAATGATCCCATCTGGATGGATCAGAAGTTCCAGCTCATTGAAGCAGGTCACCTGATGAAAACAGTGGAAAGGGTGTGAGTACAAACACCAACAGGACTGAACGTTACACTGAATCCAGCAGGATACCTAAACAAAGAGCATATATGGTACAGCGGACACATAATGACATCAGATAAAGGGGCTTAATAATAGCAGTAACTTTCATGTAATTCTGAAAATCTTTCCTCCCCAGAGCAACTTCTGATAACAGCTAACAAACAAGCGGTGTGTTCACTGGGTCCCATTATCCCCACAAGAAGAATTTCTTGAACAGCACCTACCTGTGCTTGCTGGATATACTTGGGCAGAATCTCAGCCATGTACTCCCCAAAAGCACATAGCTGCTTCTGTTCTACTTCATTTTTTGGTCTGACAGTAGCTAAAGAGAAAAATAAAGTTTCCAAGATTATGGCAGGGAACACAGAAAGAAGAGTAGCAACTCCCATCCCTGGCTTAAAAATCCCCTTAACCAGCCTAGCTGCCTCTCAGTAGCTCTGGCAGAAGCCAGGCAGCTTCAGGTAACCTGCAAAGTTTATTTAGGATAAATCCAAAGCTAAACACAACATATACGTATAGCAGAATGTATAGAATGCTGTAATAGAGACTAGACTATAGCAGCATACGTGTCTTTTTGTACACAGAACATGGAACTAGAGACTTTGATAAGGAAGGAAGTCTGTGTCAGTGCTAGGCAGAATTTTTTTTGTGCACAGTAAATACAGGAGGAGGAACAGTCCAATGCAATGACAGAGAAGCAAATAACAGCTGAAAAAGAGGGAGGCAGAGATGACAGAACAATCCAAACTTAAATACTGCTCATGACATTCAGCCTGGGTCTGAAACCAATCTTTTTTTCCTAGACAAAATAATCCCGGTTTTGTTTGACATGCCAGCATCTAAGCAATGCCCTCATAATCAAAACACCCTACGACCTCATGTTGCTTTTTTTTTTAATTATTATTATCACTATTATGATTACAAATACTCCTCAAGATTCAGGGCAACGAGGGGCTACGAAGCTGTTGCGCCGGCACAGCTCTGCGCAGCACACGCCGTCAGGCCCCGGAGGAAGGATGCAAGCCCGGTGAGCGACAGAGCCACTTGTCCCCGCAAAGTCCGGGTTTATGCCCGACAGGCACCAACCGCTTTCCGACACGCTCCCTGGAAAGGTTTACGCGGCACAGAAACTTCCTAAGGGCGGTCAACGCCGAGCCGGGAGCTCCCGCCAAAAGCCCCGATCACTTACGGCGAGTCTCCGCGGTGGAGGTCCCCGCCAGCCGGGCCTGCGCCGCCGCCGGGCCTGCGCCAGCTGCGGAGAGAAACGGATACGTTTCACCGACCGCGGCCGCCAACCGCCCGGCTCGGCCTGACCCGCGGTCCCGGGCTGGCCGAGCCCCGCCACCTCCCCGGGACGGGACGGGACAGGCCGCGGCCGGCACGGCACGGCACGGCACGGCACGGCACGGCACGGCACGGCACGGCACCGCCTCGCCCCTCGCCGCCGCCCCGGGCGCCCTCACCTCGCAGCGCGGCCCGCGCCAGCCCCCGCGCCGCCGCCACCAACATCCCCGCCGGGACACGGACGGGCAAGGGCACGGACCGGAAGCGGAAAGCGCCGCCGTCGCCGCGCTTCCCCCCGGGGAGCGGAAGCGCGCGTAGAAGCTTCCCCCGGACGCTTCCGGGTCGGTGGCCGGAAGCGGCGAGTGCCTGGCGGTGCCTGGCGCAGGGTGAGGGGCGCGGAGGAGCCGCTGGGGCACTCCGGGGCGGCGGCGGGAGGCTCCGGGGCGGCGGCATGAAGGGAGGCGCCGCAGGTGGGTGCCGCGGGGCCGTGCTGCGGGGGCCGGGGCTGGCGCAGTCCCGGTGCCCTGGGGCGGGCGGGAGCCCGGCGGGAGGGTGTGGGAGCAGCCCGGACGCGGAGGCAGCGAGCTCTGTGGAGATGTGTCCGCCGGCGGGTGCGGGCGTGAAGGGCGGTGGGGCCCTGACAGACCCCCGCGCTGAAGCAGTGCTGTTGGGCCGAGGTAGCTCTCCGGCGGTTTTCATAGCCTTAGTGTGGCCCCAGGGGCGTCTTTGCTTCTCCGAGAACTGGCTCTTCTTTCCTCTCCCCCCCCACCCCGCGGCGCGAAGGCGCTGTCAGTTGTGTGTGCGGGTTCCCTCGTCCCCGGCGCTGTCGTGGCACCCGCGACCCTGTCGGGAGCGAGGAGGGGAGCAGGTGTGCCGGGGCTGGTTACACCGCCGTCATCTATAGCCTGGTCATGGCTTTGGTAATGCAAAATATGCACGGAGTGTCGGATTTTGCTTTATGGGACGCTTTTCTGTTCCTGCACCTCTCTTTCTTTGTAGCGGAGATGGCACGGATGTAAAGGGGAACTCTGTGTTTACAGAGAGGGATGTGAGATTTACAGTAGGCTTTAGCTGCTGTTGGCATTTCTTTCGTGACTTGGTACCAGTCCTCTGGAAATTGTGCGGGGCAGTGGGGGCAGCTGGTTGTGTTCTGCCAAGAGGGCAGAGAAGTTATCCGTCCATATCCTGGTGCTCTGCGTGGTCGCTTCAGTGTTCTGGGCTGCAGGTTCTGAGCACTCTGACAAGGATCAAGAGCTTTAACTGCAGTGGGAGCCAGCTTGCACAATCGGCTCACACTTTAAGCTGGAAAAATAGTACCGATGTGTTATGTGCTAGTTGCAGTTCCTCGATGTCTTACAGACTAATGTGCAGGTATTTTTCAGACAGACTAGAACTATTGTAAGATCACAATAAGGGTATAATTAAGGCAGGCCATTATCAAGGATGGGATGTACTTGTCCAGCCATTTAGGGATGTAGATACTACTTCCCGTGAACAGAACTTGGGCAAAGAACTTAGGAGCCCTCCTGTATCAAGCAGAGCTATTTTAAGAAAATTCATGTTTGACAAAATAAAGTGTGGAAGAGTAACTTATGAATCTTCTGCAGAAAAATCCCATCTTTGGGAAACATTGTGCTGGAAATCATGTTCAGCATTAGTTGGAGAAATTTGTGATGTCGGTCACCATGGCTAATAGTTGAGGTGTAAAAATAAGCTTAAAGTGAATGCAGGTGGGCATCTATTTACTCCTAATGCTGTCAAGAGCCATGTTAAAAACCAGCTCTTTTCTGCAGCAGTCCTCTGGTTCAGAAGTTTTTTGACCCACAAACTGCTTGGAGCTCTGCAAACAATCTTTGGTACCTACTAAAAGGTGTTATCTTTTAAACTGAGTTCTCCTTACCATTTGGGAAACAGTAGATAACAACATCTAACAGGTTATTTTGTGTGCTGGAGGTATCTGGCGCATTAACAAACTGAGTATAACTATCAGTTATCTCATTTGGTTAGCTTGAAGGACTGGTGGTTATGTCTGGCAGACTTCTCATGCATCTTTTTGGTAAAAACAAGTTCACCTTACTTGATACAACTGCACAGGTTCATCATGTTGGTTTTGGATGGTAATTAACTCCTGATGATATGAACTGCTGTCTGTGTTCTTTGTTAGTATGATACTATAATCCTTTTTCCATCTAGCCCAGCTACGGTGCTGCCACATTCTTTTGGCTTCGCAAGCTTCCTAGGGTGGTTGCTGGACTTTCCACTTGAATAACTGTTGCTGCATTTCTTTGTGTCAGTGAAATGAGTGGTGAAAAGATAGGCACATCTCCCAGTTCTGCTGGGATGTGATGTTCGCTGTACTGGAAGTTTGGTATATATTATAATTTTAATTATGCCAACTTCTCGTTTGTTGTTTGAGATTCTGAAGCTTAAGCAGAAGTTTCTGGCTGCGCTATTTATATTCAGTCTAAAATATGCTGGCCTCTTACCAATATGTTTGATTTTTCCCTGTACCCTGCATAATATTGTCAGTGGAGAGAGAAAGCCGTATAATTATTGTGATTTTACAGATTGCTGGAGGTCTGATCTGTGCAGCACCATGGACTCATCAGAAGAGACTGGAGGCTCCTGTGCCGAAGAAAACTACTTTGTGAACTACACCTTCACCGACCGCTCCCACTCAGGCCGCGTGGCCCAGGGTATTATGAAATTGTGCTTGGAGGATGAACTCTTTGCTGATGTTACAATATCAGTGGAAGGCAAAGAATTCCAACTGCACCGTTTGGTCCTCTCAGCTCAGAGTTGCTTTTTTCGTTCTATGTTCACTTCCAATCTAAAGGAGGCCCACAACCGGGTGATTGAGCTGCAGGACGTTAGCGAGAGTGTCTTTCAGCTCCTTGTGGACTATATTTACCATGGGACTGTAAAGCTGAGGGCAGAGGAGTTGCAGGAGACCTATGAAGTGGCAGACATGTACCAGCTGACTGCCCTTTTTGAAGAATGCTCCCGTTTTCTGGCCCGTACGGTGCAGGTTAGGAACTGTCTGCAGGTCATGTGGTTGGCAGATCAGCACAGTGACATGGAGCTCTACACAGCTGCCAAACACTGTGCAAAGTCACATTTGTCTCAACTGCAAGACACGGAGGAGTTCCTACACCTGCCTCTCCGCCTACTGACAGACATCCTTACAGGTAAGGAGTTCTTGAGACTAGCCAGGATGTGGATGTAGAAAGAGACTTACAATCTATCAGGGATTGAACAAAATAGATGGAAAGATCCAAGCTTTTGTAATCACTGTCTGTTTAGAGGCTTAGCTAAGCTAAGCAAAGCGAAACATTCTGCATAACTTAATCGGGGGAAAAAAACCCTACTAATTGTTACTGGACGTGAAGCGTCTAAGGTATAGAAAAGGGACATAGAGGATGCTGGTAAGGCCCAGCAGTTTCTCAGTCAATAGGTCAGAAGTATTACAGGTTTTTTAAATATAACTTAGTAACTTTCAATAATTTGCTATAATTTTGCTTGCATTAAAAGTAAAATAAAGAAGCCTTACCAGAAATGAACATCTTATGAAAGTGGGTTTTTTTCTTTAGTTCATAGTCATTTAACATAGTAATGCAACAGCTCAACATTTGTAAGAAGGTTTGAGCACAAGCCATATTTTTAGACTATGTTAGTGTTATTTACAGTTGTATATAATTGTTAGGATTATTTAGGCTAGGCACTCAGCTGACTGAAATACAGGTAATGTAACATCTTAAGTAATACAGTACTTAACCTTGTTATAAAGGTAATAGCCTTCCACAGTAATGGATGCAATGACTCAGTGTTGTGAAGGATGTGTTAACACATCAACTTAGTCCAACAACCACCAACCCTTAAAGATTCTCTGCTGCCCTGGTAGGTACAGCCAGTACTTGAAAACCTCTCCATGATGCTGCAGTCACAACTCCATTTTTGTGCGTTTATGTATTGTTACTAGAGCAAGCAAGAACGTAGAAGAAGCTCATACATTCAAATGTGCTGGACTTGGGACCAGAGAGATTTCCTCTTTCTTGCTTTAGTTAAATAATTTTGTAAACGAGTAAATAACTATACTTTGTGTCATGTGTTTTATATGCTGTTACAACAATAAACCTACTGTGACTGGCTTCTTTGGAATACTGGCAAATCTGTCCGTAAGACTTAAAATAGCCTTTAAAGTTGATGCTATGCATATGAGAGTCTTTATGGGTATTGCATTGTGTTATCTCTGTTGCATCTAAAGAAATTCACAGTCAGAAATCTATTGAGAATATGTACCGATAGCTCAAAAAAAGATTATAAAATTAGAGTAATTTTGATAACTATGTAGCTGAAGTTTTTAAAGAAAGTTGTGAGTTTGTTTTAAAAATCTAAATTTCCTAAAATCATTCAATAAAGCTGTGGCGGTAAATCACCATTAACTTCCTAGGGATTCCATGTAGTAACCTTAGTTTTAGGACTGTGGCCTTTTAGTAATTGTGATTCTAAATTAAAATAATTGCTCAATAAAACTTTTTTCCATGCATCATCTACTTCCATACATAGGATCATATTACTCAATGTTTATGCCAAAACTTGTCTCATAAAATGGATTAAAATCTGAAATATACTCCTACTGCTGGTAGGGAAAATCTTTTGCAATTCCTGCATCTTTGTTCAGTTAATGGAGAATTTAACAGAGGAAGCTATTAGTGGCAAGGATTAAAACTAATTTAATGAAATAGTAATTTATTAAGCTTACCTTTTGTTGCACTCTAGGACCCGTTTCAAAATTGAAGTTTTTCCATTTAACCACTATATGTGGTGGATAGCTTATGGAAATCCCTTTTACTAATAAACAGAGTTGAAATACCTGCTTTTGTTCCATGCTTTTTCTCCTCCCTTCCAGTGTAGAGAAAAGTATTGGAATTTGTCTGATGCCTTCAGCATCATTGAATTCAGGGTTTGTCATCAGAGCAGACTACAAAATCAGAGCACCTTCATATGGAATACAGGCATAATTGCTGGCTTTCAAACTGGAAGTAAATACCTAAAATCTTCTAGGTCATGTACTGATGACGATGATGCAATAGTTTGCAGCATAACCAAAACTTCCAATGATGTCTGAAAACAAATTGAAATCTGATGCAGTCTGTTGAGTGTTTCCTACTGTCACACTGCTAAGAAAAGCTATAGTAGCTCATTGGGGATTTCCAAATGTTAAGAGGATAGCAGCAACACCAGATGTTCAGTCTTGAGAGTCAGCTGTCTGGCAGTGCTTGGAGAAGGAAAATTTCTGCAGATGACTTCTGCTAGATAGGTTCCTAGGACCTGCCAGAAAGAAAGGCAGCTGCAAAGATTCTCAAATAAGATAATCTTTTTGCCTAAATGCTTAAATAAGAAAATATTTTTAATCGTCACAAAGCACATAAGTTTTCTTTCTTGTCTTCTTTCTCTCGGACATTGAAACTCATCCAAAGTGCTAAAGATCTGGCTTCTCTGGCTTCTGATATTTATCCAGTCTAATTTCATGTAGACGTCTGGCTGGCAGTGCTGATCACGCCTGCCAAAATCTATAAACCTCTGTATCTTTTTTTCCTCCCTAGAAAGTAGGGTTTGTGGTGGGAGTAGGGGGAGGAAAAGGATGTTCCTGAGTACATATACCTTTGTCCAGATATCATAAATGCCTTTCTCTCCCCAAACCACAGATGGCGTTCCATGTTCTCAGAATCCAACGGTTGCCATAGAAACCTGGATCAACTTCAACAAGGAGGAGCGAGCGGGCTTTTCAGAGACGCTGCGATCGAGTCTGAAGGTATAAAAAGACCTTCTGTTCCGGGGTTGGTGTAGCGCTTGCTGGTTTCGCACTTCCCAAGGCAGGGTATTCTGCTCGCAGGTGTGACTTGAAAGTCACAAAATACAAATGCCATTGAAATTCATGGTACTTGCGTGAGGAATACTTTCATTGTCATCAATAGCAACCCCACTGACAGCTTTTCTAATTTAACCTGAGGCTGCTTGCACTGGTGATTGGAGCAATGCCACAAATAACTTATTTCACCAGATGCTCAGTTACCAAAGAGACCATTCAGAGATTTGAGTTGGGTATTCTCCTTATAATAACTCTGCTCCGTCAGTGATATAACCAGCCCTTACCTAAACTACAGACACTTGGGTTCCAGTGAAGTCCGTAGTTATTTTGCTATGTCAGATATGATAGGTGTCTTGAAAAGGCTTTGAGGCTCTCAATCCTTAACGCTGTAGGGTGGCAAGACTTGGGAAGCAGTCACACATCTCAGACCCACAGATGGGTCCCAAGCTCAAAAATTTGGTCTTAGGCATCACTGACGTTTGTGTAAACAGGTCCAATTCTGCTGACATGCTTCTCCTTTCTCTCAGGTGATTGGAGAAAATGTTCACATCTACCTGATTGGAAAGGAGTCATCACGTACACATTCACTCGCTGTCTCTCTGCATTGTGCTGATGATGACTCCATAAGCGTGAGTGGCCAGAACAGCCTGTGTCACCAGATCACCGCAGCCTGCAAGCACGGTAGTGACCTATACGTTGTTGGTGGCTCCATTCCACGACGCATGTGGAAATGCAACAATGCGACTATAGACTGGGAATGGTGTGCCCCTCTGCCCCGTGACCGGCTCCAACACACCCTTGTCTCCGTGCCAAGCAAGGATGCTATATATTCACTGGGGGGGAAAACTCTACAGGACACTCTCTCTAATGCCGTCATATATTACAGAGTAAGAGACAATGTCTGGACAGAGACCAGCCAGTTGGAAGTGGCAGTCTCTGGAGCTGCAGGTGTAAACCTTAATGGTGTCATTTACCTGCTGGGCGGGGAGGAAAATGACTTGGACTTCTTCACCAAGCCCTCTCGGCTAATTCAGTGCTATGATACCAACACAGAGAAATGCCACGTGAAGCCCTATGTACTGCCTTTTGCAGGGCGCATGCATGCTGCTGTACACAAGGACGTGGTGTTCATTGTGGCCGAGGGGGATTCACTGCTATGCTATAATCCCCTCCTGGATAGCTTCACCCGGCTATGCCTGCCAGATGCCTGGAGCTCAGTACCATCCCTCTGGAAAATTGCAAGCTGCAATGGCAGCATCTATGTCTTTCGCGACCGCTATAAAAAGGGTGATGCAAATACTTTTAAACTTAACCCAGCCACCTCTGTTGTAACAGTCACAAGTGGCATCAAAGTGCTGCTCACTAACCTGCAGTTTGTCCTGGCCTAAGCAGGGAAAAACGGGCCCAGTGATAGAAAGGGCAGCAACAGTGTTCTGTGCAGCTCAGAGGCACCCACCACCCTCAGCACCAGTCCCAATTACTACGAGCTCACAATGTCCGGTAAAGACCCTATCCTCTGTACCTGTGCAGAGGAAGGACAGGCTTTCTGGCTGTGGGCCTGTTCTTTTACATAGCACTATTAAAGTTGAACTGCTGCATCTTAGATTTCAGATGAACTAAATGCTACTACTTCGATCCCTTGATGATAAGCTGCTTGTATTTGAGGCCCAAACTGCAGCAAATGGGCTTTTTTAGCCTGGAACCGATCCGCCAATAACAAATCCTATGGCATATGGATGTCCTCTTTAGCCCAGACTGCTAGTTTTAACTGCCTGGGAGACTATGTGCTGCTGCTGTGTCAGTCACAGAGTTAGATGCGCACTGTGCCCTCCAGGGATGTCCCCATTTAAACATTGCTTTGTCCCTATTGCAGAAGGAGGGACCGGCAGAAACATATATAGCAGACAGATTCCAGAGCTGACCCCAAGACCTTTAGTAGGTTGTATTGTTCAGCACTGCTCCTAGAGGAGTGGTAACAAACTCGGAGATTGTTTTTATGAGCATTGGCTTCCTTTACTGTACAGGGAATCCCCACCTGTAATCATAATTTAGTATTGGTGAAAGACAGAATTAAGACCACTTCCTCCTACCCCTCTCTGTTGGCACTGTAACCCTTTGGGTAAGAATCTGAATAAAGTCTCTGCTGAGACAAAGTTTTATTTTCCTTTGCTGCAAATATTACAGAACTTTCTGTGGACTGCTGTTCAGCTCAGCACTGATACTATGTGTGGGAGAGAACTAAGGGACTCCAGGAGAACTAAGATATTAGCCATAAGAAAGGAAAGCTTTAATGAAACAGCCCAACCACCCCTTTACTGTAATTTTTGTAAAAACTTCTTTATTGATGGTCAAGAAGTACAATGCTTAAGCCTTCATTAGATTATTAAAACATAAGGGTTTTTTAAAGCAGCCAAGACAGATTCTGATATTTCTTACTGATACTATGCAGTTGTCCCAGTGATCACATTCCTGTGAAATGTCTCCAGGACCTGGACTTGCTTGTATCGAATGAGGATGTGGGGACGGATCTTGGCAATAGCCTTGACTGCTTCCTGAGGGCTCCAGTGATGCAGCTGAAAAGGCAGAAACCCTGCAAGTGAAAAGCCATTCTATCCCTGCACCAGTTAACAGATCCTCCCTGGAGGCCACAGGCAGCATTACAGTTGTTAGAAAATTTGCTGCTTTGCCCCTTCTGTTTATTTCATGTTCTTCTCCAGGGGGCCTGAATGTCAATGCAAGTTCATGAAATGAGTCCCTCAGTTAAAGAGGGATGGTTGCTGCCGGGGACCTCTGTTTTCTGTCTCACTCATGCTTCCATCAAGTTGTGAGTAGTTTCCTGGCCTAGTCCCACCAGAGAAGAGTAAAAGTGCAGCTTGCTTTTTTAAATTTTTTTAAAAACTTCACTAGTACTCCCATCGCACTTCAGCACTTAGTGAGAAAATTTTCCAGGGAGCACTTAAATAACACCAACAGAAGAATCCACAGGTGGGATTTTGTTCTTAGTGCTGGCTTACCCAGTTGGGTCTGTAGAGGAACTCGGAAAACCAAAGTCACTTCTCTTGATTCTGAATTGTATTTATTGAAAGGCTTAGAAAGGCTCACCATTTCAGTTAACCAAGGAGAAAATCTGAACGACAAAAATGATGTTTATCTGCTCAGTGAACCTACCCTCATGACTGACTTGTCATTCCCATCTCAATCTGTTCCTCCATAGAAAGAATTAAGAATGGCAGCATCATTCAAAACCCTTTGAGAACTTATCTGTTAATGGCCCAGAAAACTGAGCAGCTTCTTGAAGTTTGACTGATCTGCCAGAACCAGCTACAGATACTATCAGACCAGTGTTTCAAAGCTTTGTTGCAACAACAGTTTCTCTTTCCCTTAAGATCAGAACATCTTTGCCTGTGCTAATAACTGAGCTGGCAGAGGCAGACCGGTGAACAGATGAATGAAAAGACTACTTACAATGACAGCTGTATTGCTGCTTCACCACTATCTCATTGGCAGGAAGCGTTATCTTGACAGTATCATAAGTGCAGATGAACAAGGTGTGCAAAGATAAATTAGATTATCAAAGAACACCGCAGTTCAGCAAATGTTAAATTTCACTTGTTCAGTTACGCTGCATTTGCCACATTCCACAAAACAGCAATGTAAGTTTGGGGCCTAGCTATCTACCTCTCTTAAAATGGGTCTCCAGTCCAAACTCTGTAAAATCACGGAATATTAATGCTTCTGTACACGCTCAGGCTTCTTGAGCAAAAACAAACTGTAAAGGTTGGCTGTATTTGCCCAGGCTGTATGAAAATAAACCCCATCTAGCATAGAATCCTTCTTACTTGAATTAAATATGCTGCCACCATGGTGGCACTGCGGGAGCGTCCTGCCTTGCAGTGCACATAGACGCTGTTACCGCAGGCTCGGTGCTTCAGTATGAATTCAACACCCTTCTGGAGGTTTTCCAAGGTGGGGGCTCCAGTTAGATCCACGGTGCTGAGACACAGTTGCTCCACTCCCATTGCCTCCCATTCCTGAAATGGACATAGCAGACTCAATCAGTTAACTTTGTGGGGTTTTTTTTCCAGAAAGAAAATTCAGAACCTGATGAGACAGTTGGGAAATTCAGTGGGGTCAATTTAATGTCCATTCGTTAAATCAGATATATGAAAACTTTAGTGCCGGCTATCAGAAAGGGAACTGAAAAGATGTGGTTCAGCTAAAGGAAAGCTGTTTTGTCCTGAAACAAAACACGTTCTTGTATCTGTATAGCGATGTACGTGGATAACGCTCCCCTTCCCTTACTGCCACTGCAGCTCTAACACTTTACTTGCATCCTCACGTTTTACTTGGTTTGTCGCATAGTTTTCAAAGTCGGTGTTAGGTACGAAGAAGCCACGCCTTGGCTGTGAGACTTGGCGGTCCCTGCCAGGATCATGGCAGGAGGCGGCTGAAGCCTCACCCGGCGCCGGGACGGGCGACAAGCGCCCCTTCCCGGGGGGACGCCGGCAAGCTCCCCGGGCTCACCTGGGCGGAGCAGCAGAGGAAGCGGGTCTCGTACTCCTCGTTGAGGGTGACCACGGCGCGCACGTTCTCCTCCGCCACCAGCTAGGGGCACAGGCACCGTCAGGCACCCCCGGCCGGCCCTCCCGGCCCTCCCCGCCGCGCCCGCCTTACCCTGCGGCTGCGACCCCGCAGCGGCAGCGCCCCCAGCAGCACGGCGCCGTCGATGCGGTGGAACCAGGGCCGGCGGGACCCGGGCAGCCACGCCCGCACCGCCGTGTACAGCAGCGTCGGGTAGAAGAGCAGACGCGCTGCCCCGGCGCCCAGCGCCTCCGCCACCCCCATCGCGGGCAGCGCCGGGCCGAGCCGCGCCGGCCGAGGGGCGGGGGAGCGCCGCGGACGAGCGCACTGAGGGTGAGGAGACGGGGGAGCCTGCGGCGGGCTCTTGGCAGGAGCGGGGGTCGCCGGGCGGGCCGGGCGCCGCCGCAGCGGTGGCTGGAGCGGGGCGGTGTCAGGCGCGGCGCGGAGGGGCCGGCCGGCCGAGGAGGGCGGGCGCGCGGCCCCCGGCACATCCACCTCGGATTCGCCGTGGTCTCTCCCGGAAGCGCCGCCATCTTGCAGAGCCGGCCTGAGGCGGCGCAGGGAGGCGAGCGGGGCGCGGGTGGATCCCCGGGGCTAGGGGAGGGCGGCGGCCGCCAGGAGGAGCTCGGGCCGGGCCGGGCAGGGACAGACCGGAGCCGAGCCGAGCCCGCGGAGAACGCGATCCGCCTCGCGCAGGTAACGGCTCTCCTTCTCCCCACCCCGTTCCCCTGGGCTCCCGCCGTGAGGCCACTCGTGCCGGGCCGCGGCGGCAGCCTCTGCGGCGGGCGCCTCGCTCCCGCTCGCCTCTCCTCCCCGCGGCGCGGAGGGGCTGGGGCCCGCGGGGGAGCCGCCGCCCTGTGCGCGCCATCCTGGGGGCGGCCGCCGCCCCTCCGGGGCCCGGAACCGAAGGCCGGCGGTTGTCGTATCTGATCCGAGCGCTGACAGCGCCTCGGGCGCCGCCGAGCCGCGGGGCGGCGGCGAGGGGCGCTGCAGGTGCGAGCGCAGCCCGAGGTGGTGTCGCCATTGGGGTGTGGGGGGGTGCGTCGGGCCCGGGGCGGCCCTTTGGGCGGGGGAGCGGCTTCCCCCGGGTGACGGCCGCCGTCAGCCTGCCGGGCTGGGCGACTGAAGGGCCGCGGAGAGGTCGGGGGCTTATCCCAGGAACCGGGGGTGCGGTTATATGTCCTCGGAGGCACGGTAAGGGTCTGTCTTTTGGACTAGTGAAACGTATACTGCTCTTCGAGGGTGTAGAGGCAAGTCGAGTATAGGAGAAGCACAAGCAGGGCAATGGGAGTTCAGCACAGTGTGAGGATTTGCAGTCTCAGGTGTGAGAAGGCGTCACGGGCGCTACTGAAATGAAGTAGGAAGAGAAATATAAAAACCAGGAGAGACTGAACATAAAATGAATTATAAATACATGAAGAAGCAATAAAAGATTGATTTTTATAGGACTGTTTAGAAAGTTGAGAGGCGGCATTACAATAAAGGAGTGAAGATTCCCCACTTGAAATTCCTGAGGAATAGTGGCCCAGACATTTTCACCTTTAAGGCATAGGCATTCCCTTCCGCCAGAAATTGTCCGGGAGCATTTTTCAAATGTTGCGGCTTTCTTGTACGTACTGCTTGAGTGTGGTCATCAAGTGTGTTTCACCGGGAGCTCACTTGATTTAGAAAAATACTTGGCGGGGATTTATATCATGAGGTACGCTTTGCTTCTAGTGTAGAAGAGCTTGGACTTTCTGAGAATCTTGAATTTATTTATTTTTTTTCTGTCTGTCCTTCCAGTCTTATTCTTTGTACTAGTGATCACAATAGTTGCTAAATTATCTCCTGATGCCTTTTGCTGTCTTCTCTATTGCTTTTTTATAGATTAGTTCATCACATAGGTTTTACTGCACTGACTTGGCATTGCATATCCATAATAAACCTGTCACATTTTTTTTTCTTCCCCTCAGCTATGTTCTTGGGAGCTGTGCGTAAAGTGAGGTACTGTACTTCCTATAGTTGTGTCTGGACCCAAGTCTTTAAGAGGCAGCTTTGTTGGAAATTCTACTGCTGTGGTAGATGTTTAAAAATACTACTTATGTCTTAACACCAAGATGGGAAATGTTAAGGTGGGTGCAGCTTGCATCCTGCAACTTAATATGTTCAGTTGCAGTCCTGCTGATGAAGAGTACCCAGGGCAGGAGCACAGTTCTTCTATCTGGTCAGGGACATGGGTGCAGATGTATATCCCTATATAGGGATTTCAAAATACAATGGCGTAAAGGATATTTTTTTTTTAAAGGTACTTACTGTTCTTTTTCAGCCTGTGCTCACTTTCAAAATTATTGCTGATATTTACTCTGGGAAAGTATATGCTGTTTTGTGGACGGTTTTCACCCTTTCTGAATGATCGCTCTTGGATGACTGTTTTTCCTTTCCTTGTCAAAGTTTCTAATGTTACATTAAAGAAAAATCAATCTCCGATCCTACCTCCTTATTTATGTGCTTGCCCTCACATATCTGCTTCTTTTTGATATATGAAACAAAATATTAGATGCAGGCTTAGGAAATGGTGTTTACATGTGAAAGAAAGCAGGAGATAGTCAGAAAACTGACTATCATAAAATCATGAACACTAAAACATGAAAATTTATGTGTTAGGTAGTTTTGTTTGGAAAGTACATGGTTTACAATAATGAGAAGAACTTACCTGTCTTTCACAGTGGGAGATATGGTAAAGAACTCCACAGTAGTACTGTGTACTTACTACTGTATCCACCTTTTTGCTAGTCCTGCAAAACTAGATGCACTTGTAAGATTATCATTGCACGGTGGGGGAAAGGTGTCTTTAACTTTTATTTCTTCTGCTACGAGTAGGGATTCTGAAGGCATGCTACCTGGCACCACTCCTCTAAAGGGAAAAGCAAGAAAGGTGGCTATATCATAGATATGCAATAGTTGTATATCTCATCAATAATAAATCCGTAATTCACAGGGTCCCTTGCAAGTAACCTCTATGTCAATTGAAGAATCATCAGATGAAACAAATTATGGCACTTTGATATAAAAGAAATATTTATAATATTGTGTAGCTTTTCTTTTGAAATTACTGCAAACAATATTATGCTGAATTAGTTGAATTTTATAAAAGATAGATGTTTGTGGTTCTTAAATATAGACTCGCACTAAGTAAAATACTACCTATAATCCAGTCTCTAACTGAACTTAGTAAGAACCTTTGTTATGAGCAGGTGTCCTTAACTATTTCTTGCTTCTCTTTATGAAATGTGGTTATTGATTATCAATTACTACGTTTCTTAATTTCATCTGTATGCCTTCTGGGTCTTCTGCCACCAATCTCTTCAGAGGGCCTGCTCTAGTTTTTTCTTCAGTGGTTTTTTTTTTAGGCGAGGCTAGGTGGGAAGTGATACAAATTCTCCTTGATTTTGAGATTTCCTCATTATTAGTCTCTCACTCTGGTATCTAAGAAGAACCCACTGTTCTGGCTGTTGAAATAGAGACTGTTGTTCAGCGATATGTCCACGAGTCAGTCCAGTTTTCCAGGTCGTAATGTGAGTTTTGCTACTGACAGCAGCAGTGGCCCAACACACCCAGACTTACATTTCTGCATTCTTATTTATTAGTTTTGCCATGAATGTCTTAAATGTTTTATTTCAATCTAGGCCTGTTCAGTATTGCTTCTTGTTCTTTAGTTCACCATTCCTCAAGACTGTGTGCAGTTATTCACTGCCTTGGTAACTGCCTTCAGGCAAGAAAGTATCATTTTTATCCATTGATCAGTTATTTGGCAGGGGAAAAAACCCAGTATAAATCAAAGCAGAGTAAAATACTTCAGGGTTTATTAGAATGGGAGCCGTAAAATGAGAAAAGTTATTTAGACCCTCTAATGGGTATTTCTCTTGAAGTATCACAACACAGTATCTTGAGTTGTGATCCTGTTACAAGATTTCTTGAGGCAAGAGGGATTACCTTGATTGGAAAAAAGTAACCGGTAGTTTTATTGCCCTTCTTCCTGTCATTAGAGATGCTTGTGTTACATAAAAAAATGCAAGATACCACCTTTTCTGCTGTTGCTGTCTACACCTATTTTATATTGTCTTGCCAAGATGCTTTGTGTTTGGGGCATAACAGTGAAAAGGGAGAGCTTTAACGTTCACATTTTCAAGAGGAGATTTCCCACATGTCAGCTGACCATCATTTTTTCTGCACCTGATGGGAGATTCAAGCATGTAAAGCTAAAATATACATTAGGTCAAAGCAGGAAATTTGCGTAGAGCAAGGGAGAAAATGTAAACTGCTTTAAGGCTTCAGTGCAAATTAGTCTGCAAACACTTTGCTGTAGGGATGAATACCTCACAAGTCTGAACTGTGATAGACAGAGCAGGCTTATTTGTTTGACAGCAGTATAGTACGGCACAGTCCTCATCCCAGGTAAAGGAAGTCTTCTTTCTGACATCTTGAGTAGCATAAAACTTCCAGCCATTTTAGCTCTGTGCATTTTAAAAGAAAAGGCGTTGTTGCGAACTGAATTCAGAAGGAACAGTGAGCAACTAGACAGCTGAACAGAAGTCTTCAGTAGTTTTCAACACTTAGCAAAGAATTTCAGTTTAGGCACAGGTATGTGTGTGTGTAAGCTTTATGCCAGAAGTGGAATCATCACCCATAAGCTCTCTTCTCTGTGCCATGTATGCATATTACCATTCTGTCTGCAGTAGGCTCAGTATATTGTGGTCTGATTTTTTGTTTTGTTTTGTTTTTAGAAAAGATACAGAGGTTTACTGGCTGCTCTGTTAGAGGCAGAGTACTAACGGCAGACTGACAAACTGTTTTGGTAATGAGTCTGTACTGATTTAGATTTATAACTGATTTAATGACTTGGCTTGTGGTGGTAAAGTTCCAAGTAGAGTAAGATTATATAAACTGTGCTTAAAATCATATCTCTCTTGGATTTCCACATTGGTTTAACTAAATTACTTGTAAATATAACTTGGAATGACTGACTTAGATATTGCTGAAATTCATGCAAATGAGCAGGCACTTTGGGTTCTTTATCCTTTTCAGCAGCACACCTCAAGGAGATCTTGAATGAGCATGTGGGTAAGAGAATGTGTGTTGAGTATCCAGTGTCATGCTGGTATGATATCTGGCAGGCTTGCCTTTGCAGACAAGTTTTTTTTATGGTTGCGTGTTGTGTGTTCTCTCAGAACTGAATTCTCTCCCAAACTCAGGTGAAGTTCTGTGATGTCTTATATTGTTTTTACTTGAAATAGAGTTTTTTAGGACCTTGGCTTTTTTCATCTACATCAAAATTGTTCTTTCTGGTAGGTTTCAATTCTGTCTGCAGGCTGTTTCGTACTGCACCTTTCACAAAAATAATTTAGTTCTTAGCCACTAAATTTCAGTATTTCGAATGTCAAAGTAGAAACGATTGTTCTTCAAACATCATTTAGAATTCAGGTTTTCACTGAATCAATGAATATTATGTGCTATTTTTGCCTCAAACTATGCAGTTCAAAAGATATTACAACATATGTACACTATCAACAAATCCTTCAGAATCTGTTGGAAAGGGAACATTCATGTCTGTTTTTTTCAAAGCAGAGAGTTGGTTATTTATGAAGTCTGTAGTTCAGATGAAGTATTTAGCAGATAACGTCCAAGACGACATACAAAAATGATAGCATCTTTCTTAATTTACTATATAGAGAGATTTGCAGGATGGACACCAGACATCTTAGTATCTCTGCAAAAATCTTACAGGCTTTGATAAATGGTTCTTCAGAAGGCAATGAAACATTGGTCTTGCAGGAAGAGAGAATGGATTTTGAATGTCACATCGAGCTCTTGCATTTCCTGTTGGCACAACACAGTGTAAAAGTAATTCTTCTCTTATTTATAGTCTTAGATTCCTAAGCAGAACACCATCTGAAAATCTTTTTGCCAACTCACCTGTGCCTCCTTGTTATTTGCCTCCCAAAAATTCCTGTTTTCCATTTAAACTTCTAAATTAAAAAACATACATCTTGATGACAACTCAACTTAGTGAAGAATTGTATTTCTTCTGGTTTTTTGTCTTGCCCGTCATTGTGTTATGAGTGTACAATGTCTAGCACAATTTATGAGCAAAACAGTAAAAATTCCTTGCAGAGTTGTAAGTGACATTAGAAGTGATATTACCATTGAAAATTATCAATATGCAAAATCTTAGAGGGGGGGAAAAAAGGATTTACTTCTCTAAAGCAGTTTTGACTGCTCAGAAATCTGTGATCATATGTTTGGTGACTTAAGATAAGTGAGAATATTCGATATTTATGGAGTAAAGCCACCCATATTACACTTTGGATTGTGCATTCAGTGCCAGAATTGGATCACTATCAGACACTGGCTGTAGGTGGTACTATCTGTATTTCAGTGTGGAAGCTGCCATGACACTGATTCTCTGATGCAGAATTTGCTTTAGAATTTCTTTGGGTTTTAAGGTATTTTTCATGTAATTCAAAACTAAGTTTAATAGGCATGTCATGACTGCTTTCAGGGGAGCAGGACTAGGACACATTTTTCTTGATCCTTTTTTGTGAGGAATATAATTCAGGATATGCTTAGGCATACAGCTAATTCTGAGTATGCTGGTATCTTCCTGGATTTGCAGGCAGCCTAAACCATTATCTCAGTCATGAGAAACTTGAAAAAAGTATTGAGATTGTTGGTTTAAATACCAGCCCTTTTCCACCTATTTGCAGGTCACATTAATGATCCTGCCCCTCTACTCGGCTCTTGTGAGACCCCACCTGGAGTACTGCGTCCAGCTCTGGGGGCCCCAGTACAGGAGAGACATGGAGCTGTTGGAGCGAGTCCAGAGGAGGGCCACGAAGCTGATCGGAGGGCTGGAGCACCTCTCCTATGAGGAGGACAGGTTGAGAGAGTTGGGGATTGTTTCAGCCTGGAGAAAAGAAGGCTCCAGGGAGATCTAATTGCGGCTTACCAGTACCTGAAGGGGACCTACAGGAAAGATGTAGGTTTCCAACCCAAACCATTCTATGATTAACAGAACTGCCCAACTAGTTAGTGCACTTCTGAGTTCTGAATTGGTTACTACATTCCTGGTGCAGCTGCAAGTTTCAACTTCCACTTATTATTCCACCAGAACTTTTCTGGTAACTTCTGTAAGATAGTTTTGTATCACCATACAAATGTGGGGGTATACTTAGTATAAGAAATAGACAACAGCGTAGAGTAATAATCTCTCCTGAAAAATTATGCTTTTGTATATAAATGAAACTCTTTGAGTTTGCAGACTGTCAATACCTGTGTACTAAATCAGGGACTATGTCCTTTTTTTTTTTTTTTTCCTTTGAATACCTAGGAATTTGGGTTTTTCAGTTACACTAATTTTGTTCTCTTTCCCATAACAGAACATGAAAACGGCGGGGGGGGGAGGGAGAGAAGGGGGTGCTACATTGAAGTGAATTTCTTCTGGTTTTAAGAATAATGCATAGAAAAAGGTTTAGTTGGTGTTTAAAAACTGGCAGAAAGGACTGCTGGGAAAGCAGACAGGATATGTCAGAGGTCACTATAGTAGTTTGTACCAACCAATGGGAAAGGTCAGGCTTACTGGTTTAGGAAAATACTTAAAAAGGGAGAAGGGTTTAAAAAGATTGCTGTAATTCAGTTGCTGGGGCGGGGGGGGGGGGGGGAGGTCAAACCAAGAGCTCAGTATGAGGATGTGTGTGTCTGAAAGCAGCAGGGAAGACCTGGCCAGTTCAGTAGTTTTTGAAATGCTGGTGGATGTGGGGATTCCCTGGAAGGGAGATTTTTGTCTTCTGTCTGAGTTGCTGCCCAGATTCTGTTGGCTGAAGTGTTGGACATTTCTGCATTATGAAGGTGGGCTCAAGCAAAATGGGCTTGGAACTCATTCCAAAACTCCTTTAAGTCTGTACACTTCAATTCTTTTTTCCCCCTGCACAGTGTGACAGTGAATGAGGGTGTGTGAGTGTAAAGGAACTTGTCTTAGCAATGGTCTGTTTCAGAGACCATGTATGGGTAAAGCAGTTCAGCTGGTTCAGCTCCCTGCTCCTCCCTCTCAGAGAGCTGAGCAGAATC
Organism: Balearica regulorum gibbericeps; assembly: GCF_011004875.1. Lineage (NCBI taxonomy): Eukaryota > Metazoa > Chordata > Aves > Gruiformes > Gruidae > Balearica > Balearica regulorum. Next base: position 44,518,116 of record NC_046188.1, on the reverse strand, counting down.
TCTTCTGCTGAAACGGTTGTTCCACTTTCTGCTTTCTATATTTGTACAGCAGCAGCACACTAGCTACCTAGGCAGCATGGCCGGCCTTGTGTGCATTCTGCATTTACTGAGCAGAATTGAGCGCTAGGGTTTACAGTTTCTGTTACGTCCGTCTGTCTATCTCTGCATCTCTGGGGAGGACTGGTGTTCCAAGTGAAAGGTGATCTGTTTGTGGATGTTTTCTTTTTTCGTAAAATGCGGTCACCAAGTTGGGAGACTAGAGACCAGGAGTGGAGAAGGGAAGGCAGTTGTCTTGCAGGGAGAGTATGTAGTGGGTGGCGGTGGCATCAGAAAGATACAGTTTTAACCTCTGAAAGAGCTGCTGTCTTCTGGGATGAGGATTTTAACATCCCTGCCCGCTTTGGAGAGCAATTAGCCAGGGTCTGTATCTTTCCATAAAAGGTCTGTTGTCGCTGTCTGCCATGAAGATTAACAAAAGCTAGATCCTGTCCTGGAAGAACTGAGTGCTGTCTTTGCTTGTTATGGGCAAAGGAGATTAATGAGGAGCTAGACCCTGGCCAGCCTAGTTTGGAATAAGTAGTTAATGTTGAGGGATGGGGTTGTAGGAAATACCTTGTTAGGAAGGGCTGGAAACTTGTAACTAGGATTTCCCTGGCTGTGCGTTTGCTTAAACTTTGTATTAAGGCTCTGCCCACATTGAGATGACCATTCACAATTGCTTTTCATAAATAGTAGATCAGTTGAACAAATAGTGCAGGAAGTCTATTAGCTGCTGACACTGTAGTAAACTGTTCATATGATCATCTTTGAGTAGCAGAAAGGTGCTCAAAATAGTGGCAGCAACTGGATCTGCCATTAACATTGGCAATAAATTCTTTGAGAGGGAGAAAGAGGGAAATAGGTTATAGGGTACTTTTTCTGTCTTTTAGGGGATGCTGTCCACTTACAAATTCTGCTGCCTTTTGAATATCTATGCAAATCAGGCCTTTTGTTTCTGCGTCGTTTCACTTGTGAAACAGAAGGCAGCATCTTGCTAAAAATCATTCTTGAGGACCATGTTCCAAAAACTCAGTCTGAATTATTTTCTTTCATACCACTGCAGTGTCTTCAGTGTACTTCCTCCTGAGAGGACTTTGGAAGAAGCAGATTTTGGGGGCAAATTGAAGGATCTCAGCTGCCCAGCAATGTCTGAATCACACTGTGTCTGCAGGCAGGGAACTGTGATTGATGTATGACAGAGGGTCATCTCATTTTTTGAGCTGCTTGAACTCAAGCAACTTTGTCATGTGGCTGTTTTTTGATCATTCTTTGTGCAACGGGGACACACTGCAGTAGTTGTTCCATCCTCATCTGGAAAACCTATGGAATTCACTGTGAATGTGCAGCTTCTGGGATGTTAAGCTTTTTGTCTTAAGTGACCTGATATATTTCCCCATTATCTCATTGTCTTAAAGCCTGCTGTCTTTCTTTCTTCCCAGTTTTCCACCTCCTGACTCCCTGGCTGACGTTCTTTCATTTATACTAGCCAGAGCAAAGTGGCAAAAACATAATCTAAACTGTTTCTGAGTTAACAATACCGATTAAAAGCAAATCTTTGTACTGTTTGATGCCAGTGATCAGGGTTGTAAAATTCCTCTATTTTTAAAGTGTTTTCTGGTAGCATACTTAACTTTTACTTGTAGTCTTTTAGCAGGGATGTGATTAGGCAGGTTCAAAGGCCTCTTGGAAATACACTGTTGCATGTTTAAAAAAATATTGTTTGTCCATTCTGTGAAAGATGTCATGATAAATGCGTAGACACTGAAGCAGTATATGTTTCACCAGGTGCATTGAGTAGATGAAAGATAAAGCCAGGCTGTAGAATGGCACTAGGGGATTTAAGTCTTTCCATTTTTTAAAAATCTTCTTAAGGGCAGTATGTAAGAAAGTGACATTGTTTCAGAGCTAAGCTAAGCTGTCAGTTGTGTTTCTTGGAAGGCAGATGCTTTAAGCTATGTGTATAGTAAATATGTCTTGTACCTATTGCCCACTAGTGCCAAAAAGGGTAACTTAGTGCTCTGCCTATTTCCAAGAGTTCAAGTGATTCATGCAGCAAAATATAAACAGTATACTAAAAAGCTTTTGATGTATAAGGGTAGGAAATCATATTTGCTGTATGTACTTTGAATTTAAAGGAGAATGCCCAGTCATCCATTCTGGATTGACTGTGATGTTGTCCTCTTTGCAGAAAATGTTCATCAAGGTTGGAGACAAGTGAGAAATTAACTTCTGTCTGGCATCCTGTGAAGGTCCTGAAATTCCACAGGAAGGGATATTTTTTTATTTTCTTCTTACCTTATTGCTTTATTCTCTCAAAAAATAATTCATTTTTTCTTTTAATGTCATTCACATGCAGTTGTATAATAAGATTAAGGGTGGAACATGTGGGAAGATTATGGAATTTGGAGTTAAGTCCCAGTGTTCATTTGAAGCTAGTTAAACTTACAACTGCTGTTGAAAAGCAATTACAGATATTAAACTCCTGGAAGAATAAGTGAAAAGTGAAAGTTGAAAAAGATACACTTGTGATTTTAAAAAGCTGAATCATATATTTTTAATCAAGAATAGAGAGAGACATGTATTTAAGTATTGGAGGCAGTCCACTGACAACTGGGATGGTAAAGGTGGTTATATAGAACAACATGCATGCACTTCTAAGAAGTACAGTGTTTTCTTAACGGAAATAGTGGAAGCCTTATTTATCACTTGAGGCCTCTAAAAAAGGATTAATTGGTAGAGAGAATTAATTATGTGAAATTCAGCACCCAAATTTTGATGATGTAGTTCCATGAGTAATTGGAATGAGCATATGCCAGTATTGCTCTGAAAGAGGCTTGTTGCATGTTTCATGCATTTCCCCTTTACTTTGTGCTGCTGAGAGCATCTGTGTGGTTCTGCAGTGAATTGAATCAGGGAGCATGTCTGGGTTAAAACTGTTATTTTCCTGTTGTTGTAGGTAGGCTAGATCACACCTGGATCATTTCCTTTTTCAGCCTTGTTGTACAGAGATGGGGATGGATAGCTGGTGAGGAAAGATTTATGCTCTATTCTTTTGACAAGAGCATGGGCTTAAACTGGATCTACAGTAGGAATGTCTTAATCTATTCCTTTGTATTTCTACCCCATTTCTAGTTAATCTTTATGAAAAGCTTATATCCAATCTTCTCTTGTAATATAACCCAAAAAAAATGAAATAAGAATTGTTTGCATCTGTTACCTGCTGTGGCACGTATCATTTGGTTCTAGACAGGGAGGTACTAAATGTTGTCGTAACATATTTCTTTATTAATGCAGTATTTGATATGTGCTGTGTTTACCGCTGTACAGAGAAGCCTGCTGTTTGGGAAGAAATTGGTGAACTTTCCTGATGTGAGGACAGAGAGGAGATAATGTGCTACGTAGACTGTTACCTGTGAGGTTTTGATTCAGGAAGTGTAAGGTACCTCCAGAATCTAGATACAAGGTATACAAACCCTGAGAATCCAGCAAGAGGATTTTATGTCTATTTTGAGTCCTCGTGCAGCCAAAACTGTGTTTATAGCACTTGTTTTTGTCATAAAGTTCCTGGAGTCTCCTCCTGCTAGCAGTGGAAACCAGCTGATGTCATACTGTGCCTTCCAGGAAAAGTGAATGGAAAGAATTGATGGAGAAGTGTGTAAGTGAAGAATGTCTGAAAATACGTGCATAAAACTACAAGCGAGTACAGAGTCTCTCTAGTTCTTGGCAAAGTGTGTTGACACTCTTGATCCTTCCCACCCCACCCAGCTGAAGTCTAAGATCGAGTGACGGATCCAGCCTTGTACAGCAGGGAGGTTTTCTGAGGCCTTGAGAAAGAGGGAGGAGCAAGCGAAGCTGCACTGGCACAAGAGTCAGTGAGCATTAATCGCCACAGGCGGGCAGCCTGGAGGGGATGTTTCAGGGTCACAAAATGGGCCATGAGGGTAGTTTGTGGATTAAAAGGCTGCTGATATCAATAGGAAAGACATTCTGTTAGTCACTCTGTTAGTCACCTGTAGACGTTCGTAACTAAGAATGAAAGTTAGGCTTCTTCAGACAGAAAAGTTAATCTGAAGTGTGGCATTATGTTTGTGAATGGTGTTCAGACAACGTGCTGCATCTATTTATGCATTGATGTGTGTTCAGTAGGTGTTAGGTTGTAAATTAATGCAGAAATTTTTCTAGTTTTTCTGTATTAACAGTGGTTTGTATGCTTCAGGTACTATATAAAGATATTGAAGAGGGGGCTAAATACTGCAAAAAAGAAACCAAAGTATATACAAATAATGCTGTAAATGATGACAAATGAGAAACCTTCAGACAGCTTGAGTAGAAGCTTAGAGAGAACTGCTTTGCGTTGAAATGTTTAGATTTTATTTCGTTTGGGTTTTTGAACAAAAGTCAGGACATTCCTAAGTTAATGTTCCCACAGCAACATCAGTGTTTTTGCCTCTGAAGAAAAAGAAATAGTACAAAATATTTTTTAAAGCTTGAGCCCTACACACCCAATATTAAATCTCTTGTAGAGTTAATGAAAACTGCTTGCTGTTGAAAGTGACCTGAATCAATATTAATACCTTAAAATAGAGCATTGACTCCAGTTCTTTGCAGATGTAAATGAGTGTAATTTTGAGACTTGTGTCCCTTCACTTCTGCAAAGGATTTGACCATGTGCCTGTTACAAAAAATAATAAAAATAATTGAGCATATTTTTACTCTTTGGTTTGCAGGCGTGGCAATGGCAGATTCTGCACGGTAGAGTTCATGGCAAGTATTTGTCTAATATAAACCAAGCAAGAGACACATACAAGCTTAAGGTAAATCAGTCTTTCTTAGTTGTGTTTCTTTGAAATTAAATATATTTTTACTTAAACATTTTGCAAATACAGAAGTTCAAATCTACTCAGAATTTTTTATCCCGTTCGATGCTGATCTTTCAAAAGTGGGACACCTCAAAATTATTTCCCTTCTGAAGATGGCCGTAGATGCTGGAAATGGTCGTACGCGCTGTGTCCTCTTTCAGTATTTTAGGTGTAAAAGTACAGAATAGCAGTTGCATTTGAGGATCTTTGTGGGGAGACCTGCAATACATCTTTCTTCTCTGTTTGGATTTGAATCTATTCTCTTTTGTGCAATCAAAAGAAAAGAAGTCTGTAAGTACCATGATATCATTATAAAAGACTTGTTTTAATGTAGAGCTATGCAGATTGTGTCTGTCTAAACACCGCACAGGGATGATTTTCCCATTGAGATTTTTTTTAATCTAGCCTTGAAGTGAAAGTGTTAGTATTTGAATCTTGTGGCTGAGATGGGTGAGTTCAGCTAGTGTTGTTGCTCCTAGAAGTAGGCTTAGTAGTTAAACTGAGGTTGTTGTTTCTGTTTGCTCCACCTCAGTCTTTTACCCAAAAGAAGACTTAAAACTCTGTAGTACGTTTGATAGGTCTTCCTGTGGCATGTACAGTATCCGTAAAGCAAAATATGAATGTGTGTTTTCTGAATATTTTGGATCTTCATTGAAAAAGTAAATACAATGTTGGTGTGTACCCTTCTGCATTTGCAACTCTTGAGATATTTTGTGAGTCTCTTAATGCCATAGTCTGGAAGGATGTAGCAAGTTTAAATCTTTTGTTGGTGAGATTATTTGGTTTTTATTAACAGACAAGTGTTTTGGGGAAACTTTTTTTACTAAGTTGTTTACTAGGTTTTCAGCTGAGATGCAGCTATAACAATGTGATGATATACTCTGACTCCTATTGAATACATTCTGTCACTGGTTCTCAAAATATCTCTTCACAAATAAAGCAAATAAGATAACACTGTACAAATGGAAACCCTTGGGACCATAAAGTGACTTGTCCAGTGCTATTCAGTCCCATAATTAGAAATAGAACTCATGTCTTCTAAGCCCTAGTCTCATGTTTTCAACAGTAGACCATAGGATTGGTTTGCATCCTCAAAGTGTGTCTCTACAGTTTCATTATGGGTGGTAAGACTAATGATCAATCTTGGGAAAGTGTAAGCTGTAATTGCGGACGGAGCATGGAATAGACTTTACAGATATGGTCTACATCCCAAATCTTAAGTATTTTATGATGTTCTGGTTACAGTACCTTGAAGCATGGCATTTAAAATGTTTTCCTTTTTTTGTGTGTGTGTCTTAATCTGCAGTGGTCGCAAAATGTGCACCTCTTCTATTTTTCATTCTGTTCTTCCTATTAACATCTGCAGTTGAACAAAATTACATTCTGATAGTTGAACACACTGTCATGAGTATTTCAACTGGTCTGTTTGCTAACTGTACAGATTGTCAGCTGACCTGTATGCACATTAGTGCTTGTGCTGGCAACACTGAGGAAAACGGTATTTGACAGCTCTGTCTCCAAAAATAAAGTGAGCAGACACAGTGACCAGGAACTGTTGTCTTGCATTGAGCAAGTAGCTTCTGGTGCTGAGAGGTTTGGGTGGTGTAAAGATTGAGTAGAAGGGCATTTCTCAGACAAGAAAGTATGGCTGCTTCCTTGGTAAGATTTTGGCACTATAGGAGTTTCTCATAGCTATCTCTGTTGTCTTGCTGTCTCATAAGTAATGTTTACTAGAAAGTGGCATGCTTTCTGTGGGTTGTGGCCTAAGCTGTACAGTAATTGAAACTTCATCTGATTTGTGTAGGCCTCTCTATTTGTAATCTGACTTATCTAGTGCACTTGCTCTGTCACTCTTTGATGCATTGTTATCTCCCTCCTGCACTTCCTCCAGAGAAATAGTTATTTTTATATTGGCCATACTGGTACTTGAAAGTACGTAAATCTGCAGTGAGTCCAGATTGAATGTTGATTTATGTGAGAGACTGTTGACACCAGGATATGTCTGAGGTGAGCTATGTGGTCTGTTTTATCTATTAGCCTCTTTAATTGTCAATGGTAATCTTGATATCCCACAAACATTAATTCCTGGAAAGTGTAATGAGAAAGCAGAACTAACTGGTCTAGACAAGTGTGGGCTATGACAGTAATTTCATTGATCAGAATCCATTAAATGATCCGGTATTCTACAGATGGTCCTGGGTGCTGATGAGACTGAAGTTTTGCCACTAAGTATCAAAGCAGAATTACTACATTTATTGGGCTCATATCCATTGTCTAGTACTTAGTGACTAGAACCACTTGTTTTCATTACCAACTGCAGTTCTATTTATATTATATTGCATACCATAAGTTACAACTGTGTGTTCATCAGCAAGAGTGTATTTTGTCACTCCTAGATCTGGCAGGGCTAAGTTTTAAATCTAAGAGTTAAACCTTTGTTTTTCTGCATGGAATTGTCAGGTGGTGCCATGGTTCCTCCCAGCTTTGTACAGAAGTTGGAAGTGGTATCTGTACTCAGATGCAGCACTTCAGTCAGGGGGGCAACCTTGGGAAAAATCTTCTTTGCAAAAGCTGTGATGAGATGTCCTAATTTACACCTGTTAATTGTTTTGCTGACCCCACTAAGGGCCTACACTCATGCAACTATGAAGACAGTTCATTATCAGCATCTAATGCTGGGATGGGGTGAATCAGCAGTTTGCCGTGTCAGTTAATTACAGAAATTGCTATGCTACACACATTGCTAGCAGCGTGCCAGCTGTATATACCTTGATCTGATTTCTCCTAAGAAATACAGTTGTCAGATTCTTTGGCCCAGATTTGTCTGATGTATAAACTTGGATAAAGTATTTGGTGTATTTATGTTCTGCATATAATTAAATGAACCATACTAAAACAATTTTGTTTTGAGAAACATTTATGATTTAAGACCATTCTCCCAGGCTTTCTACAGGTAGCTGTCAGATTTGCTGCTTGCTTTTTAAAGTTTTTATTGTCCTGGATTTTACCTTTGATTCAGTGAGGTATATATTTTTTCCCAAAGGTATCCAAGAGTTATGGGTTCCTCTGGCTATGTTAGCTGTACTTCTGGTTCCTTTGAAGTTTTTAAATTAATTCCCTAGAGTGTTACATAGTTACAAGTGTGAAGGGAAGATTTTCTTTTTAACATTAAAAAGTTGTTTACCAGTATATTCTTAAGTATTTCCAAGATCAATGAGCTGTGTATTTCCGGTTTTTTTACAAAAGCTGATTATCACAGAAGTACAACTTAGCATTTACGACAACTTCCATAGGACTTAAATATCTGGGAAAGATTGGGTTTAAAAGAAGAAAACAAAAAAATTTGTGTTATATGATGTGTTGAAATCAGATCTGTTAGCAGAAATCTGAGACCATTTTTTGGCCATAAACAATTATTATTTAATTAAACTTCAAAAAAGCAAAGGAATGTGGGTGAGGTAGAAGGAGGTGTCCTCAGGTAACATGTTTGCCTGAATCACTAGTAGGAGCTTCATAATCCAGAATGTTATTGTGAAACAGAACAAGAATAAGTATATAAAGTGTTCCCTGACCAATATTCAGTTTCCAGTCATATTCTAGAAAAGATAAATTCATAATTTTGAAAATACACATTTCAGATAACTGAGTCTCAGGATTCATTGATTGACTTTTATTGTTCTTAACTAGTATTAGAAGAAAATTATTTTTTGTTGTGTTTAGGATTCTGTGTTCCTTTAGAGGGTGTAATAGTTTATTAAATCAATTGAACAAATTAGGAAGAAATGAGAACATTTGAAAACTGCTACAAAATAGGGATAAAAAAATTCTCAAGAGATCTCTCAGGAAAAGATGGCATGAGTACATGTGATAAATATTGAAGTATGTTACACGACGATATGGATCACTTATCCACACTTCTCAAAGAATATAGAACAAAGGTTATGAAGGGGCCTGCAAAGCAGTGAAGATACGGGAACTCAAATAGCGTTGTATAACTTTTCTCCTTGCAGATGGATGCAGCTTTTGAATTGGTACCTATAGATAAATAAATGGAGTTGGATTTTCTGTAAAATACTTCTAGGCTACCATGAGTGTAGTTCTGCAAAATAACCTAGGAGGAAGCAGAGAAGAAATTCTTTAAAAAAACCAACCAAACAAAAAAAAAATCCCCAAAAACCAACCACAAGTAAAAAAGTCCAAAGTTTGTATTTAAATATATGGTAGTTTGTGCTGTGGGTCAATTACTGAATCTGCAAAAAGAGAACCCTGAATCACAGAGTAGCATCCCCTACTTAGGAGGTGCTAGTACAGAAAGTCTGTATGGTTTCTTGTTGGTGATTTGTTCAAGATGTAGAAATAACTTTTTTCCTTGTGTTGTTTGTTCTTTGTGTTCCCTAATTCAGAGCTGTTTCATACATTTCCATCTATACTGTCTTACATTAGAGTTCCCATCTGCAGGTTCATTGTCATCTGTTTGTGCTGCTGCTGTCAAAATAATAATAGGAGTAATATAGCAGTTCAGGATTGTGGCTACTGCTGTTGGTAACTCTACTTCTGTCATGAGAGCCAAAAAGCCAGACAGGTAGGATAAATCCCCTGAATGTTGTTAGGAAGCTACAAGACTTCTGCTTTCAGCCATGTTGTGTAGTTGCAGTCCTTTCTTTTGCACACTTTCATTTATTCTATGTATTTTTGAAATCTGCAAGTTCATTTTTGAGTCTAATGAGGGTTGTTACCACCTCATGATGACTTGTATTATTAGAAATATGCTTTGCTTTCACAGTCCTCAGCATTTTACAAATGAAGTTCATGCTGTAATGATTGTTATTATCCGATTTTAGCTCTGGAGTACTCAATGTCTGTGTTTTTCTTGTCTTTTAGAGTGAAGACTTGAACAGCTAGAGGGAGGTGCATAGCTGCAGGTATGAACCAACTACAGTTTGTATCCCTCAGTTACGTATGGAGCTTTCTTTCAAAGATTTAGAGAGAAGTTGTTTTTACTTTCAATCATGAAAGCAGTCATTTTCCACTGCAGTGAGCAGTGCTCCCTGAACCTTAAACTCTTTGCCATTTCCTGCCTTTGTACTGCTAAAGGGGGTTGGGAGTGTTAACAGTTCAGGACTGTGAGTACCAAGTCAATAGGCTTCTTTAGCTCCGTCTGCAATTTAATAATTTTAGAAACATAGCTAACTACAAAGTAGAAATGCCTGTCTTCATAGTAATTTCTTGACCAGAACAAATCTGAAGTACTCTGTACATGAGTACATGAAGGCCTAAAGGTGAGTATTAGTGGGACAACTCCCTGTGGGCTGAGACAAATTTGATTATGTGCATCAGAATGGGAGCATAGTCTAGTGTGAAAATGCTTGGAGCCAAACGCAAGGATCTTCTGGTGCAGTTTTCTTAATGCCTGGAGTCCAGTAAGGGCGTAGTTTTCATGAGACAGCTGAGACAATTCCCCCTCTCTTACTCAGTTTCCACCTGAGTAGTCCTGTGTCATTGATTATGCTTGGTTCTCATGGTAGTTTGACTGCATGGTAGACAAAGTCAGCTTGACTACCCAATAAAAAACTCTTTTGTGATCAAGTTCTTATTTCTCTGGTTTAGCAAGTTGGAATGATTTACTGCGTGGTCAGAGGAGTACCAAAAGAATAGATCAGACTGTAACTGTGCACCTTAAGAATTTCAGTTCACTTTTGAGGACTATTGACCTGTAACTGCTTTGTTAAGTAATAGTATCATGCTCAAAGTGTGGCGATTGTTGCTCTTTGGATGAATCACCTCTGCTCTGGCAGAAATCTTTAGGGTGTGCTTTAGTCTGTAGACAACCAGGGAGAGTTGAGTTTTGATATTGTCTTGAGGAGATGCTTGTTTTCTACTATGGTCGGACATTTGCTACAGTTTTCATAAATGCATTGGAAAGGATTTAGTCATGTCTGTATCAGAAAGAAAATCAAATTTGTCATTAAAGTACAGGATATCCTGTCTCTCCATGTGTTACTCATCAGGATAGAAAGAGCTAAAGTTGGATTAAGAAACCCGGGAACACTTCCATTTTCAAGTGATTTTTAGAGAATCAGTGATTGACCTCTGCGTTTGGAAGTACCAGTTTGGGGGCATTGGTCTCCAGGCATTGTGGGTGTTGCAAAACACTCAACTTCTTTCTTAAATGACTAGTGCTCTGTACTTTGCGCTTCCTGCTCCTCTGCTGCTCCATTAAGACCAGACAGAAGGTATGAAGGAGAGAATACTGGTCATTATATTTGTGTTTGTCTGAAGAGTTTCTGTCTTTTGAGACAGACTAATCTGTGATTAAACATAGTTTTTCAAACTCATGGGATTCTGCCAATCACAAGAAACAGGTCTGGATTCAACAGATTTGGATTACTTAAATAACAAAATCAGATTATTTAAATAGTGAAATAAATTACTTAAATAACAAAATCAGATTATTTAAATAGTGAAATAATCATCAAGTTTATGGTTGCTGAAAATAAGCCATGAAATGGAACGCTTCCATTTGGTGCCAGAGCCATGGTTTCTGATTTTACGAGCAACCTAAAGTTGAATTCGTCTGCTTTCATGTGAATGTAGAAGGGTATCCAAATGAAACAGGATTGAGTCTTTTCTTGAACATCTGAAAATGGTATATAAAATTGTTTGTACACGTCACAGAATGAAATGCCTTTTATGATTAACTCCACAGAGATGTATCAGAATAAAACTGATGGCATTCTGCTTCTGGTCTGGTACAGAGATTAAAATTGAGGAGGAGTCAGCTTTGCTTTGAGATAAGGAATCAATCGATCTTTGAAATAGCACTTGGTTTTGTTCCCTACTTTTCTGGTAGCTGCTGTCTTTAACCAGACAAGTTTTTGAATAGAGAGTTTACTCTGAGACTTAGGATTGCTTCTTGTATTTGGAAATGTATATGCCACACTTTGCCAAAGCAGGTTAAACAGTTACTCATCTGTCAAGTACCGTTGTCTTAAAAGTGGCCTATGAGCATTGACAGTTTCAGGACTGAGGAACTCCTACCTCTGTATTGACTCTTGTCATACCCACATTCACCATGCTGATATTCTGCTGGAGGGCAAAAATACTTTTATACTGTTTAAATGCCCTGTGAATAAAGAGCACTGTAGCATTCATATTGTTCTTACTGTCCTGCCCCTCCTTTAGGATAATCCTGTTGTTTTCCTGAAGGTAAGCTCTGATGAAAACTCCATTGAGGCAGATCTGTAGGCATGTTGTGTGATGAAGAATAGCATCTTATCTGTTTTTACCTCAAACACATCTGTGTTCAAATAAAATTTCTGCAGATTTGACCCCCTTCCAAAATGGAAATCTTTGACATGGAGATGAAAATGGGCATTGAAAGATTGTAGATTTGTCTACTTAGAGGGAACTTCAGTTTTTCTGCCATAAGAGAAGCTACTTCTTCCTCAATACTTCTAAAGTCATTTATAGTTTAGGAAAGTAGATGTAAATTTGTTTGGTTATAGATTTATTTGTTTGGAGGGAGGGACTGTTCTGCATCAGAGTATTCTTCATTCTTTATGGGTTTGGCTCTTCCTGAAGTTGAATCCTCCTGTAGTATCTAATGGTTATTTAGACCTGATTAAAGAGGAAGTTTTTAGATAGGCATGGCTGTATTTTCTTAGCTGATTAGGAAAACTAAGGCTCATATATCGTACTGTTTTTCTTTTGGCTCTAGAGGCTTGGAAAATTAGGTATTTTCCAGAAACATACTCTTGACATTTTGATTATGGTCCTGCACGTGTAGCTTAAAAGCTAGTGAAGTTTTGCGAATGGCTGCTTGTCCAAAATATGCAGCAGGAGTCTCGAGTTTGTTTAAAGACAAGATCACAAAATAACAACTTCCTAAATAAATCACATTTCTTCTGTGCCAGGAGTGATGCTGAAGCTTCCCTTGTTGCATCTGTTAGTCTTTTCTACCCCACAATGTATGCGGTAGCTTGAATTGTTTGCCTTTCCAGGGTTGCCACATCCCATTCCGATCTCCTCCGTTCTTTTCATGGACAATACTGGAGCTGTACCTTTGCAGCCTTGTGCCGAGAGCCAGGGATATTTATGCCTTATCATGTTCTAAGTTGATGCACTATGCAGAAATTGTTATTGCAGTGATTACTATTTTAAGTGCATAGTGTGCTCTCCTGGAGCTGTCTGGATTGCATTTGAACTCTCTTCAAGTAACATGCAACAAAAAGCTTTCATTAGGATAAAATGAAATGAGAGAGAAATAGGGAGTGAATTTTTACTGATTAAAATTAACTGGTTCTCGTTTGCATCTGGTACTATTAGTAGAAGCAATTTGAGATTAAAGAACTCCTCAAAACAGTGTGCATGGCTGTTCTGATGGCTGCAAAGGACAATGAAACTTGAGACTTGTTGCTTTGTTTAGTCCAAAAGGTCTCTTGAAACTTAATGGGGCAGAAAAAACCCCCTGTCTATCATACTTCAGAAAGATTTTTAAACAGGTCTGACTGTTATTCTGAGACATTTCAGTAAGGAAAGGTTTTAAAATCATTTAATAAAATGAAGTTTGTTCCTTTAAGATACATGTTACATTTCTTAAGTAGAAAATGTAACACCAGTTCTTACTTTAAGGTTTTACTTTACACGTGCACAAGGTATGTTGCTTGCAATAAACCTTAGTTAAAGGCATTTTGGATTCGCTCTGGTTTGCGTGTAGGATAATACAACAGTCTTCATATGTGGTATTGTCCAGGAATTGTAGCTGGTTCTGTAGTCTCCCCTGGGTCCAATGTACAACCACACAGCAATTCTCTGTGTAAATGCAGTTGCTTTGCCCATTGTAGTGCTTTGTGGCATGTTTGGCTTGAAGACAAGCGGACTGTTCAGAGATTTCCAGGACCCAGTGGATTTCCAGCTCCTTAGCAGAATATCTTGTGGCTCTCTTTTAGTGGCAGAAAACTAACCTAAAATGTGTGGTTGATTGTTTAAAAATCTCTCTAGCAAATATTGCAGAGATGACAAAATGTTTGTTTTCAGTGCATCTTTTTGACTAAGTATAGACTTGTAGATTCCTGTATTATAGGAGAAGACAGCAAAATATAGGCCTACCTGAAAACAGAGTTCTAGGTCTTGTGTTTGTATTTACAAAGTAAAAAAAGTAGAAGGAGATCTAAAGTATTCTGTTCCATAGAATTGCTTGCAGGGTTGTTTCTTACGCAAAAAGCTGAAATATCTGAAGGTAAATCAGATAAATTTCTGGCCAATCTTAGAAAAATTACTTCTTTTTTTTTTTTTTAGCTCAGACAACATTTGGGGAGAGAAAGAGGGGAAAGGCAGTGTAAATGGATCTGTACCTCTGCTTTCAGGGCATGATAGCTTGCAAGGATTAGTATTGTTATTCTCTTCTACTGAAGATTTAAGTGTTGAAGTACAAGTGTGAGTTATCATTATCATCCATACGTTCTGTGTGTCTCATGGACTGAATTCAGTCAATAAACAAAAAAAAGGGGAGGCAGTTACACTCAAACCTTGCTGCTGCCTTAAATGTTCCATCCTGTCTCCTTTTAGCAGTTCTCTGTCCTTTCACAGGGTAGAAATGCACATCCTCACTTCTTATACTCTCATTTCCTGCCTTGTCTCCTGTTCTGTGTCATACCGCTGCCTTTATTTCCTCTTACTGTTGTTGGGACCAAGCCACTTTTCCTACTTCTCAAGAATTTTTTTCTGTCTCTTTTAGGTACTTAAGATTTCCATAGTTTGTCTCTTGCAAAATACAAGCATTGCTGTGTTCTGGCACTGTGATGATAAAAACTCAAAATGCTTCCCAAACTATGTCTGCTGGAATGTTGGCAGATGTTTAAAAAAAGAATAATTTTTAACCGAAAATTTCTTTTGTATACCTTCTCGTAGAGCTTAAGCAGTACCTGAAATACACATTTCATATCTACTTACACCACCACCCCCCAACCTGCAGATAAACATAAAAGGTTTAAATTTTTTACAGGGTTAGGTTTTTTTGTTATTGTTTTTAATGTTTATAGGTCTTCATAGAATGAGGGGAATAAACCTATATGCTTCTGCTTTAAAAACAGTTCCCCTGAGATTCATACAGCAATGCTTCTTCCTCATTTCAATTATTAGTTGTAAAATGTCTTGCAAAGAGGGATAAACATGTGATGATTACTCCTTGTCTATGATTTGCCAAAATTAATTATTCTAGGGAGCCTGCATTGAGGCTTGTTCTTACCTGTTCTACAAGTACAGACGCTCTAATAGGTTGTCATGCATTACTTGCTCCAAATTCATGATTTGGTCTTTTGGCGATTTGTTCAGCTTATTTGCTTTGTGTCTAGTATCTTTCATATAGTGTCTTCTTAGTCAGGCCTTTGCTGTCGTCTTTGTATCACAGTAAGTTTTACTGTGTTGTGGATTTTTTTAAAATTCACTACTACTACCACCAAGAAATAGCTGATAATGCTGATTTTTGCCTCCCTCTGTGTTCCCTTAGTCTGAAAAAATAACGAAATATGCAAGATAAATAAAATTTAGCTGGGAAAGACTGAAATTTAATTTCAGATCACTATTCTGAAGGTCACAATTGGGAACTTAAATTACAAAATTGAAGTCTGAAGCTAGCAAAAGAAAATGTCTTACACTATAAGGGAAAGACAACAATCCAGGCACCTCACTTGTTATATTTCTGTGAAGATTATAGTGGAATTGTATCATTGGGGAACAGGTATAAGGAGGAGATAATCAAACATCAAAGAGAAGATGGAGTTTGTAGGGGAAAAAAAAACATTATTTGAAGATTTTACTTACATGGACATCTTTTTTATTTATTTTACAGTGCTAATGTACTACACTATTATCCTAATGCTGCACAGGTACTATTCTTGAAAACAGGCAGGGCAGATACTGGCTGCCTTTGGAAAAAACCCAGGTAAATACTAACCAAAGTTGTCTGTCACTGTCTAAATGACAGTATTGCAAACTGTGATACTAGAAGTTCCTTGTAGCTTCTGCCTTTGTGTAAAAAAGAATTAAGTAAATGCTGATTCTGGAAATAATAGTGATGTATCTCAAAATATTGCAAAACTGTTTGAGTAATCTCAAACCAGAGAGCTTTGGAGGCTATCAGCTTGCTTATTCCTTGTTGCCATAGGGTAATGAGAAATTTTGTGGTCTGAGATGGATGTTTGAGGTCATCGTCAGGAGACAGCTTCATGGCCAGTCTATTCCATTTTTTTCCCTCTTTTTGGTAATGCCTGTGCAAGCCTTTGTAGTATCATCACTGAAGCAGCAGACACAGCTGTAGCGGGTCAAGCACTGGGTGAGCAGCCCCATGCTTCTATGCAATAAGGTGGTAAAACTCAGGGTAGCATTGTGCAGCTGTTCTGCCCTAGAGAAGCAGATCATTGTCTGCAGAGCTCTGAGTTGCTCGCGTTGCAGAATGCCAATACCCACAACCCCATCAGTATATTCACAGCACACTTATGTGTTCCCTCTCAGGCAAGTGGGTGAAGAGACAATGTGTCAGAGGGAGATGAGAGAAAAATGGAAGGAGTTTGGAGGCCACTGTCTTTGTTTGTGAAATTTATTCATCTGCTATAAGATGGTCTTAAGACTATAATTCAGCTTCTGAGTTCTTAGAAGTCCTGTTACTAGCAGTTATTGGCAGAGCAGGACCTAGTTGCAGGTTTTTTTGGCTTCTTGCATTTGAACAGACGTTGTAACCTGTTTCCTGGTAGATAAGCTCTTGTATTGCAGAGCTACTGTCTGCGATTTGGTGTAATTGTCCTCAGGAGTGAGACAGATATTGAGTATACCACAGATTGAATTTGTTCATCAGTTTTATGATGGCATATTGAAAGCAATTGGAAGGCATTTTTAAAAGAGGGGAAAGTGTATATACTGGCTACTATCTGTGTTGTAACATTTGCTGAAGTCCAGAGGTGTGGGGTTTTGGTTTGGTTTGGGTTTTTTTGTTGTGTATTGGGAGGGGGGGAGAATCTTAATAAAGCAATTTAATATGGTGCTGATAATAGCCGAGCACTTTTATTTAGCATTTACCTAGTATGTGTATAGTTCAGTTCTTGAGTAGTTTTAATAGGACAACTCTTCTTTTTTTTTTTCATAGTGCTTTTTGTTTTGTCCCAACACAGATGCATAGGCATACTCCTGCCCTTTGGCGTGTTCCAGACCTATCTTTGCCATTCACAAAGGTTAATAATATGTAGTGTTTGTTTTCACCACAAAACTGATGGTGGTCTCTTGGCCTCTCTGTTTTCAGCTCAGGAGAACCTAACCTGTTGTGGTTTGGTAGCCTCTGATGGGTCTCTTCCAAGTACTTTTCCAGTCTGCTCTTGCACTTATGTAAGTTTGTTGCATCTGCACTATCCTGCCAACAAGGAGTTCCAAAAATCTAGTACCCTTTGTATGAAAAATACTATCTCCTTTTCTCCTTAGAGGAGGAATGCTGTTGTATCAGTCGTTAAGATTTTGCTTTCTTAGCTGTCGTTTGGAGATAACTAGCTGCATAAGAAGATGATAGCCACACACAAACTATTACAGCTGATATATGCATTCACTTCATTGCTTGTTGTTTGAAATAAAAGCAAGAGGGACATTTAGACTGGTCAGACAAACGTGTGGCAGTCAAAGCAGAACTGTTCCGCACCAAGTCGGTATGTGGATAATACTGTAGGTGCAAGTCTTCCTTACTTGTTTTTGCTGTTAGATTAAGGTCAGAGATGTTTCTGTCAGGGCATTAGTTGATTCCTGGACTTTACTGTTTGTACTTCCAGTAAAATGATGGCTTAAAGTCACTGGCCTGCCTAAAGAACTGGTATTCTAGACTACTTCGTTGGTGCCCTTTGAAGTGCCTTTGCACTAATGTGTGCGGCACGGGGAATAGGCAGGAGGAACTGGATGGCTTTGTGCAGTTTGTGCTCTAATCTAGAAGTATTTTGATTAATAGAAATAATAGGTATCTTCTACAGAGAGCTCAGTTGTATTTTTATTGACCTGTTTTTAAAGGAAACAATGCACAAGCCTTCTACTGTCATTCCTTCCTGAAAACTTTTGAATCCACTGTTGATACTCAAATAAATTTGTCAGAGCAGTAAATGCCTCAAGGCATTAAGTTCCGAACCATTTAGCATTAAGTGAGGGAGTGGTCAAAACAGAACATTCAGCTCTTGCTCTTGCACACCAATGGGTGTGCAAGTAGATCTGAACTAGCCTGGCTGTTGGCTATGGTCTGCACAGCTCAACAGGTAGAAGTCACTGACAGATCTTGAGACTCATTGGATTTATTGTAAGGAGGTAAGGCACATCCGTAGGAACAGCTTTTTTTAGTTCTGTTTTTGGTATGTATCAACTTACTTGTGTTAAGGGTTACCTCTCTAGTGTATAGGTTTATTGTATAGCAAACAGTATTCTTAGTTCTCTATGTCTCAGGAAAGCGTCACAGCATCCTGGTTTGCCTGTGACAACTGGAAATTGAGGGGCTAAGGGAAGTTGCTTGGGTTTTTGCATCAAGTTGGTACAGAGCTGCCTTTTCTGCCATGGTTTGCAATCCCTTGATGCATCTCTGAAACAGCATATTTAAGCGATAGGCCTTTTATGACCAGCTTAGTTCAGAACCCCTTTGTACAACAGACTTATGTAGATACAGGAATTTATATACTGTTTTGCCACCGCATAATTGTGATCTCGGTTGCTATAGAGAAGCAGTAACTCTTGTGGTTTTAATCCAAACAATGTCTTCCATATCTATTTTCACATGAAGATTTTGCACTGGGTGTTCTGATTTAAAAAGGTGAAAAGTTGTGACTAAGGAACTTGAGAACTGCAACACTGGACACAGTCTAGTTCGTAGTTTCCTTCTGATAATGCCTAGTACTATGTGCATTAGACAAATGGGTCTAAAATCTTAACAGTTATTCATTAGTCTGTGTTTAAAGATGAGGTTACTTAGTTGTTCCTTCCTAATGTTAGCTAGGAAGGTGGTAGTTCTTATGTGCAATATTTTGATGCATATAGCTTGTGGGTTTTCTGTTAAAAAAAAAAAACAGTTGGGATTTATATATATGTGCAGTAAATAAAAGTGGAAATATATATCCCTGCATTCAAGCATCCAGTTGTGCTTGAACCCTGTCAAGCTTTGACAGGATCACAAAAGTCACTGCCACTAAAGATTTATTTTATCCATTAATTTATTAGGAAACGTTCCTTCTTATAAGCTTCAGATTTGCCTTTGCTGTTTCCTGCTTTACTCCTATGAACATAGGAAACTACAACTTTGTGAATTGTGTGGTAATAGGTGCTGTTTCAGGTGAATGTTGCATAGCAGTAAGAAGGCAGAAAGAACAGAATTAGACCTTTCACAAGAAGCATGTGTGAGGAAGCCCATAGGCAATTTAAAAGGAAATGTACCTGTATGTGTTTCTATCTTTTTATAAGCTCCACTGTTTAGAATTCATTAGCATAACAAATTTTGTTCACTTCAGCACAAAGTTTTATCTCCTTTTCCATAAAAATAACCTGATTCCCTCCTTTTAGTAAATAGATTTTGTATAATTTATTTTGAATTATTTGTCTTTACTATCAAATAAAAGAGTAAGTTTAGCTGACATTTTATTTTTCCCTTTCTAAGACTGCTTAGGCAGAGAAAACATCATCCTGTAAGCCAGAAGGATAGGTGACTTGCTGCTTCATCTACTGGCAGAGAGCTGGGGAGTCTGGGGGATTCTTCAGTCGGACAAAAGTTCAGGATTCATTCCTTTTGACTTTCACAGAATTAATTGGAGTAGAAGCTACAGGTAAACAGGACTTCATTCACAAGCCAGAGAAGTAGGTCAAGAATGTATTGATTTACCTCAAAAAAAAAAAAATATATATATATTCCCCCTCACCCCCGCCCCGTAATATTTTGAAGAAGGGGAGGGGAAAAAAAATCTGCTTATAAGCTATTTTAGAATAAAAGTTACCTACTTTGTGAAAATCCATCTAGGTCTGGAGAGTATGGAGGAATCGTGCTCTCAGATAAATGCATAAGAGAACACTGTGAAACTTTGCTGTTTCTGAGATAAAAGCATTTGTCATCCCCTCCTATCCTTTTTTTCCACCTGGAAACTTCTACAAAAATTTCATATTAAAAAATGTTTTTCAGTTAATTTAATCTGAATTGTAGGCAGACCAAAACTTCATGTATTTTAATGGTAAATTCAACATTCTGAATGTGTCAGATTTGTGTACCCATGGTGCATAACTGTCATAGAGATTGGCAGAGGAAGAAACTGCAGTTTTGGCAACTAGGTAAAGGGCTTTTTGTACCCAGCGAGGCATGGGGAGATAGTTTGGATTTCAACATAGGCAGAAAACATTCTGACCACATGCTTACATGATCAGCAATAAAACAACAAAATATTGACAAGTAGTTACTGTATTTTGATGCATGTAACCCAGGGGTTATCTGTTTAAAAACAAAACTGCAATTCAGCAACACTGTAGGGATCTGGATATGCACAGATAATAGAAGGGGAAGTTTATTCTAGGACTTGTCTCCTTCAAAGCTTCACAGCGTCCGATTTCTCCATAGCCTGCATCTTTTCCCATAGTTCGCTCTCACCATCCCAGTAGCTCCTCAGCTTCAGATTTGTATATGTTGTCTGAGGTTCAGACTGTTTAAAATAAAAGATGGTATTATCTTTAGCTTTCAGAGTTAATTGCTCATTGAAATGAACAAGGCTTTCTTAGGAAAGAAAATACAGCACAGGTTTTTTTGTTTTGTAGTTTCTTTTTTTATTTTAGGTTTTGTGCCCCAGGATGTGATGTAATTTTGTAAACTTAAAAGCAAAATTTTTAGTATTTATATTCTGCAGTCTCTGAGGATCATATATAGTGATATATTCTGCAGCATAATCTAGGATTTAAGAAGTGTCAAAAAAAAAAAAAGATTTAATCTGTAGTATGTAGACATTTTTAATGTTCGTATTGTCAGATTAGCACCACATTTAAATGTGTAGCTACAGTCCATAGAGCTTGGAATTTCAAACATTGTTTCTATTATCCTTTGAATAGAAACAGTCAAAGAATGGATCTGGAAGCCAGTAGGAATTTGACATCTGAGCAAAAAATAAGTGTGTTTAGCTCTCTTATTTTTCTTTCTTTGTGAGCAATGGCTAGGATGACTTTTGTGGGGTTTTAATAATTCCAAAGAAACACTGCTTCCTCATTTATTTCTTCTTATTTCTGTGCAGTAGCAAAATACCATCTTTTACCACTCTGATATTTTCATAAGTGAAGTCCATATGTCTTTGAATTTCACTAGCTTGATGCCTTCAACTAAATAATGTTAAAAAAACCTGTTTGTACACTAGTGTTTTATCACTGAAATTGCCATCATTACTGCAGAAGTACAGTATCCCAAGCACTGAGTCTTGGCCAACATACCTATTCACCTAGTATTGATTATTCCTCTCCTCCAAATGGTACATTACAACATGTGAAATACTTTCAGCACTGTTCATTAAATGAACACATCACAGGAGAAATTAGAGTAAGTATAAATATGAATTCAAAATTAATATGTAGCAGGATAGTTGCACAAAACTAATGTTTTAATTATCAAAGCCAGTAGACTGAATTTAACATGGAGTATAACAGTGGGACAATGCCTGTAACTTGTTGCAGGTTTGTCTTAATGGAACAAGCAGATATGACTTCCATTTTGTGGAGCAGAGAGATGAGGGAAATGATGGGTGTAGGATCAAATCATAATGACTTAGTGATTTTCATCAGTAAACTAATCAATCTCTATAACGTTTTTAAAACCCATTTTCTAGAGTATCTGTTGCCAGCATCATCTTTCGTTGAACCTACAGTGAGCATGGCTGCTGGGGTATTTTACTGGCTGCTTAAAATAGCTAAAGATGACTAGAAGACTGGAAGGAATGAACCTATGAAGACCAGAATTTACAGTGTTGGTCTATAGATTTATTTGAATGGTGGCACTGTATCTTCTGCTGTTCTAGTTATGTAAATCTGAAGTGTTTTTCTCTGTAGGCTCATTTTAGAGAAATTCATAAAGTGGGCTTCAGGCTCAATGTAACATTTGAATATGCTGCGTTTTACATAACGTGGCATTTTTCAAGTGGGAAGCCTGTAGATGTGTCTGAAGGTAGATAAGAACAATTTACTGAGAGCTAATAAACTGACCTGTGCTTCCTAGTGCCTATTTGCATGCTCTTAACAGTGGTGCTTAGCATGTAGCTTACATCTTTTCTATTAAAGAACAAGCTTTTTTGCATTTACCACATAGTAAGAGCATGCATGAAGTAGTTAGTGTTGAAAATCTGATATGTGCTAAATTCACATCCTCTCTTATTTGGAGTAACGTGTATGTCTCTTTGTATTATGATGCCTAACTCCTTTTAATAACCTTTTCATTAACCTCACTGTAGGCAGAAGGTTGGAAACATTTTGTTTTGTTCTTTTGTTTTTGTTCTTGTTTTTTTTCTCAGAGGTTGGAAATGGTTATTTATAAAAAAAAAAAAAATGACGTGCTGTAACTGTGCAAGCATAAAGCTGTATGTTACTGGCCAGTCTAAATAACTGCAAGTACACGTTGCAGTCACTGACAGACAAGAAAGAAGTGATCACGTCTGCACCAGCATGCATTCCTTGATGCTTTAAGAGTTTATTTTTGTGGTTTATATTGACCATATACATAAGGCTTATTCAGGATTCATGTTGGACTTGAATTAATCATCCCTCCTGGAGTGCTCAGGCACACCCAGCTGCCTCGCAGCACTCTGTCTCCGCAATCAAATATTTCTGCATCTCCCAATGCATCCAGTATTATCCAGATTACCTCCCCATTAGTTTGGGTATTGGAGATTTAAACAAGAGGTCTGTATTGTGTGTTTAAATACAACATCACAGTTCCTTGATCAACATGTTATTCCTGTTTTAATGATGAAGCAGCTGAGGTGTTCTGATCAGTGTTTTCAAAGATTATAAAACAGTTTTCAACAAATCACTGTTTTTTCCCTTTCTTTATAATCTGTAGACTCTGTATATCTCTGGATTTAAAGATGCGTGTGGCAAAGTATTGTTTCCAGAACTGTGGAGGCTTTGCTCCTGTAAAAGGAGTAGGGGTTTGATGTTCTGTGGTAGTTAAGGAATTTTTGAGTAATCAAATCTTCTTAGCTTTGATTGTTTTGGCAGGTTCAGAAAAACATTTTATTTGGCATTTTTCTCCCTGGAAGTTAGGAGAGTGTTGAAAATAGTGCGCAAGTTGAAAAGAGTGAGATCAGCCGTTTAAACATGTTTACAGTGAAGGAACCTCTTGACTTCACAACTTCCTGCTGGTGATATGGAAGTGTCCTGTCTGAACCTCAAGGCCTTTGGACTGCCATTTTGGGAAGCAAGGAGTTAGTTGGGGATGGAAAGACTGGAGTTTGTATTCTTTCTGCTCTGTTACCCATTGCTATCTTCATGGATCTGACACTCTGTTTATCCTGACAGTGCACTCAGTACTGCTTCGCCAGGGAAAATTGCACAAAACAAGCCCAGTGCATCAGCATTTTCATTGTGTATTAAGCTGAGCCTCCCTTCACATGGTCACATCCCCTTTTTAATCTGGATTCCATGTCCCTTCCCAGTCCAGCCTGTTTCTGTGGTGTCTATTGCTGGTCTCCCCGAGCTTCTGTTTCTGTGGTTTGAGTGTTTTTTTGTGTGGCTGAGTGTTAAGACCTGCAGGACTTTTGGAAGTGGCATTGTTTGGGGGTTAGGCAATACACTAATTAGTGTTAGTAGTTTGTCACAGACTGAGGTGATGGCTGCGTTCAAGTTGGATTTCCTCCCAGAGATGATGGTGGACCATTGCTCCTTGAATGCTAGCCCTGTGTAAGTATTTTGTCTTCATGTCTAAGTTTATAACTAAAGTGATAGTTGGAATTGCTGTCTCTGAAGCCTCTCCTGTCTGATGAACTACCCTTGAGAGGAAGGGGGTGGGGGAAGAGAGATAGGAAAGCCGGAAGTTTGTTTTCTTGAAGAAATCCTAGTGGGCATTGGCAAGTGATGTTGGATTCTGGATGGGGGGGGAAATGATCTGGTAATTTTGGGGATGAGGGCTAAGGAGGAATAAAGCTATTTGGCAGTACTGTTTATAGTGTGCTACAGGTGCTGATATTATAAAATCAGTTATTTAAAGCAATTGTTAGAACAGTTTCCCTATTAATGACTCCCAAACTTAAACGTTTTAGTTAGATATGAAAGATTCCTTGAATATTGTTGAGGCCATATTAAGAGTTGCCCAGTTAACAGGAGCCGTGCTATGCTCTTGAAGCTACCCTTGGCATAGAAGGCAGGGCTGAAAATTATTATTGGAAGAGGGTAAATGATTTCCAGTTGTTCTCAATTGGAATTAAAAGACATAGAATGAAAAGAGGTAGTTTACTCCTTTGTAAGAGGTATTGTTTGCCTTGGCTATTTGGAGAAGTGCTGACCCTTTCCAAGTGGAAAGGTAGAGGGGAGTGAAAGAATTTATAATGATTCCCTTCCCTTCTGTAAGAAGCTTTGTTGTTTCTGAGGTCTGTTCGTACAACTGTAAAATTACAAGCTTTCCCTAGCATCAGTTTTTCCTTAGGCTGTGAACAGCAATGTATTAAGGGGGAAAATAACTAAACATTACCTGGTTTGGAAATTTTTGTTGTGGATTATTTATTTATTTATTGGGGGAATATGATTGCAGATGGACAGTGAGAGGAACACTGTTTCCTGTAATGTGCAGCTCATAAGCCATTCAAAAACTATCTTTAAAGGAAAAAAGCAGAGATGAAGACACCTGACTACTCTGGAAGAAAGCTACCTGTATTCTTCAACAAAGAGTTTGGGGGTGGGGTGAATCATTGTATAGTTACTATTCCACTCCCCATGTCCTTTCTAGATTATGCAGGGGTTTGTCAGCAATTTTAACCTACTAATCACTACAGCTACAATAGGATGTCGTTACAGTCAGTCTTCCACAGAAATAGGTCCTGTGGTGTACCAGGCTGTGACTACTGATAATAAGACCTCACATTGCGCCTGACAAACAGGGAGGAGTCAGTACAGAAGGCAATATATGGCTGAACTAGCTGGGTGGAGTATAACACTTTTATTAATAGGCTGTAAACTGTTTGTATAGCTAGATGTAATGTCTTGAAGCCCACTGAAGATTCCCATACTCAAAACTTTTGTGTTGTTGTAGTCTAAGTGACTTTTTTTCCTTTGTTAACACCTTGCCACTAGTCAACTTGATTCTGTGACTAACTACATTGTCCAATCCCAACCTGTTCATGTACAATCTAAGCCTAGGGTTTTTTTGCCAAATACCGTTGAAAGCGCCCTAGTTTCACAAAGAGTTACTGCCTTGTAAAGCTTTAATGAAACTTCTAATCTGTTCATTCGTACCTGTTTCTCTGTTTTAAGATGGATCTTCACCCTGGGAAACAGTTTCAGATAGTCACATTTAAAAATAACAAAAAAAAATGTTATCCTCTCAATTTCAGTGGTTTCTGATAACTTCAGTAGTCTGTGGGTAGACTGAGTTTAGGTTCCTTCCAGTTCTGGTTTCTTTTTTCTGTAAAATTTGACATGCTTGAACTAGTGATATTTTTAAGTCATCTCAACAGATTGATTTCCTGAATCCCAGATGTTGACTACATTATAGGAACAAATGCTAAGAGAAGTTTTAAACAGCTGTGTAGAGAGTGTTTGGTTTCCAAGTACACAGCTTGCCAATGAATGTGAATGATGTTTCTGAATATTCTCTGGTATGCAGGACTGAGAATGTGCAAGAGTCTCTTTTCATATGCATATTTTAATCATATACACTTATATATGTATAGATTTTTTTTTTAATCTCACTGTAAGCCTGCTGCTTCTAGCTGCAATAGCATCTAGAATCTGTGGAAAGATATAAACCAGAAATTCCTTCTTGTTTTTCATAGCTCAAAGAAAATGAATGGCACACTGGATCACCCAGACCAACCTGATCTAGATGCTATCAAGATGTTTGTGGGTCAGGTCCCACGAAGCTGGTGTGAGAAGGATCTAAGAGAACTTTTTGAACAGTATGGTGCTGTCTATGAAATAAATGTCTTGAGGGACAGGAGCCAAAACCCTCCTCAAAGCAAAGGTGAGAACTTGTGTACTTCCAGTGTGAGACTTGGGGGTCTCAGCTGCTTTCACATAGTTACAATCTTAGCTGTTTGCTTATTTGAACATCCCTGCATGTTGGAGCTCTGTGCAACCAGGTGTGCATGCAAGCCTAGGCTTTATAGTTTGTATGTGTCTATTATACTTGGACTCTGATCCAGTCATTAGCTGAATTGAGGAAAATTATAATTTTTTTTTTATTTTTAGAGCTTAGAAGCAATGGAAGTGCTTGAAGAGTATGGATTATAATTGCAAAGCAGAACATCAAATTAATATTGTGTTGCTCCAGAGCATCACTGTGATGCTATGATATGATCAAAATATTGCTGGAAGTGGCACAGTTTCAGATAAAATATAAAATTGAGGTCTTAGTCATTTGTGTGCATCAAATACTTCTGTACATCAAATCCTAACTAAATGCTGTACCTGGATTTGCAGTTCAGTTATATGCAATATCTTATTTCCTGTGAAACTAGTAAGTTTTTGGTACTAGCAAATAATTGTGGAGCTTGATAATGGAAGTAGCCAACAACTATTTGACAGGTGTATGCAAATGTTTGTTTTAATGGTGTATTGGTGATGTTGGGTCAGTTCTGAATGTATCCTATTTTATTACACTTAGAAATCTTTTTTAAACTGTCACGATCAGTACTACCTACCTATTTCAGTGTCTAACCTCTTGTCATACATTTTGCATTGGAAGGATAGATTTCTGTACAGCACGTGAAGATTCATAGTGTTCTTTCTTTGCTAGCATTTTCTTTCAATTGCAGGGTGCTGTTTTGTTACATTTTATACCCGTAAAGCTGCACTAGAAGCACAGAATGCTCTTCACAACATGAAGATCCTCCCAGGGGTAAGAGAAGAACCATGCTTTCTTCACAGCTCTGTCTTGTTTTTCTGAGCTCTGGCACCACCGATGTACAAATATATGTTATCTTGCCCTCAAATAATGTTTTAAAAGAACTATTCAAAAGAGCAATGACAGGAGATTTGTATGATAACAAATCTTAAGGGAATTTTGGAACGTTTGGGAGAATAATATTGTAGTGAAGTGGGTGGGCATGGCTCCTATTCCTCCTCAGAGTATTATGATTGCATATCATTAGGAAAGCTTTTCTTTCTTCTAGGAATTCCTGTATTGTTACATAGGCACTTCTGTAGAGGCAATTTAGGCTACTGTTTCTTTCTTCCACAATTCTTATGGGATGTATTTCATGTAGTATAAAATGAATGCATGTAGAATTAAATTTTTATATTTCAGATGCACCATCCTATCCAGATGAAACCAGCTGACAGTGAAAAGAGTAATGGTAAGCTTTACTAAAGTCTGAGTTTGGTGGCATCGTTTGTGCTACTAGGGAAGCTTGAGGATTTTCCTTTTGTTGAAAGGCTTCTGATGAAGTCTTCTTGAATTGGAGACATGATTATTTATTTTTTTTAAGGGAAAAAAAAGAAAGAAAAAGGTGTGTTTTCAATATAGTAGGTAGTGTAAGTGGTATATCTAAAATTCCATGACTCAGTATCTCCCACTGCTGCTTGTGGTAGAACCATGTTGTCAGTTAGGGAAACATCCAGTGAGTTCTTCTTTGTGCTAAGGTGGTTTAAATCTTTGTTGGGGACGTGGACAGTGGGATTGAGTGCACCCTCAGCGAGTTTGCGAATGACGCCAAACTGAGTGCTGTGGTTGATACCCTAGAGGAAAGGGATGCCATCCAGAGGGACCTTGACAGGCTTGAGAGGTGGGTCTGTGTGAACCTCATGAAGTTCAACAAAGCCAAGTGCAAGGTCCTGCACATGGGTAGGGGCAATCCCAAACATGGATATAGGCTGGGCAATGAGTGGATTGAGAGCAGCCCTGTGGAGAAGGACTTGGGGGTATTGATAGATAAAAAATTGAATATAAGCTGGCAATGTGTGCTTGGAGCCCAGAAAGCCAGTTGTATCCTGGACTGCATCAAAAGAAGGGCTAACAGGTCGAGGAGGTGATCCTGCCCCTCTTGTCCATTCTTGTGAGACCCCCACCTGGAATGCTGTGTCCAGCTCTGGGGTCCCCAGCATCAGACAGACATGGAGCTGTTGGAGCGAGTCCAGAGAAGGGCCACAAAGATGGAGCACCTCACCTATGAGGACAGGCTGGGGTTGTTCAGCCTGGAGAAGAGAAAGTTCTGGGGAGAACATGTAGCAGCCTTCCAGTACTTAAAGGTGACCTACAGGAAGGATGGTGAGGGACTGTTTATCAGGGAGTGTAGTGATAGGACAAGGGGTAATGATTTTAAACTGCAGGAGGGTAGACTTAGATATTAGGAAGAAATTCTTTACTGTGAGGGTGGTGAGGCACTGGTACAGGTTGCCCAGAGAAGCTGTGGATGCCCCCTCCGTGGAAGTGTTCAAGGCCAGGTTGGATGGGGCTTTGGGCAACATGGTCTAGTGGAGGGTGTCCCTGCCCACAGCAGGGGGGTTGGAACCAGATGAGCTTTAAGGTCCCTTCCAACCCAGACCATTCTATGAAATCTAGAAATGCTTTTTCAAGTGCTTGCCCAATTTGAAGCAAGGCCTGTTGCAGCTAGGGTGGGAGTCAAAACTTCTTGTAATGTACAAGGGAGACTGAGAATTCACAACAGTTCAGCAGAGAAAAAATTGTGAGTATTTCTGCACATTGGCCATTTCAGATGGATTAAGACATTTAGCATCTGTCATTGGGTAAATGATCATTTATCCATGTATTTTCCCAATGAGTTTATATACATACATATATGCTTGTGTGTGTGTCTATATATTTCTGCAAGATAAGCAAAGAAGGTGTTTAGCATCTTGCAGTTTCAGCCTTTCTAGGCTTGGCTGAATTTTATATTCTTCATTTGCCATAGTTACTATACGATTAGTGTTGCATCATGGAGAAGATAATCCTGGTTCCAGAAAGCTTACATCTTAAGATAATGGAATACAGAAGATGAGATATACGGGTAACACATAGCAGGAGTAATTTCATCTGCAAATTCCTCCATATGTGTACAGAATATCTTTCTGTGTAAATATATCTAGAAAGGAGTAATTCTTTGAAGTATTGTTGGAGGAGAACAATATAAGTTCTCTAAATTAAAATTGGTCTTGCATTATACACACACACACGAATATCCTGGGAAAGTAATGGAAAGAGGAAAAAAGTATTTAATCGAATTTTAGGGTGAGAGTTCTGAGTCTATTATATAATTATATCAGTTTTAGTAAAAGGTGTAGGTGAAATATAAATAAGAGAGCATCAGTTAAAAATGTATTTTAATTTGCCATTAATAAAAGGGATTTTGGATCTCTTGAACTAAAATGGACTTCAAAAGGGATTTGAAAGTTTTCTGCTCTAAGAGCTTGAAAGTGAACTGAGTACAACACTCAGATTTAATAGTCAGTTAAAGTCATGTCAGTTGGAATAGTTTGGGATTTTCCTCTTCAACACTATAGAGGACTCAGCAAATAAATTGATTTCCCCTCACCATGGCACTAAATAGGAGAAGACTTTCTCTCTTGAAGCCTCAAATCGTGGTACAGCCTTCATCATATTATATTTTATATTGTGCTGAATGTTGTATTTGCAAACTGGTTTGTATCTCCAAATGGTATTCTGCATAATTTGCTTCATCTTTTACAAGCAAGTATTTTAGAGGTGATTAGTATCCTTAAAAAAGTAAAACAAGAGGTATAAAGTTCTGCTCTGGATTCGAATTCACCCCACTCCCTTAAGCGGCCTTAAACTGACATTAGTAACCACTAACTGCAAAAGTTGAGAGAAATGTCTTTATGGACTATTTATTTTAAAATAGTCTGCACACTGAAAGGTATTCCTCAACTCTAATGTATCTAGTAGCATCAGCATTTAAAGGCAAGATACAGTAGGTTTTGGTATAGATCAGAATGGATGAATCTGAAACAGAACTAAAACTGTTCTGTTTTAGCAAATGCTGTTGCTTACACTGTTGAGACAGGAGCATGAGGAAATAGATCTAAATTTAAGTGATTGACATGATAAAGAGGCTAGAAAGTTTTCTGCAGCTCACTTGCTGGTTTAGATACAGTTAGGTATGTTGGTAGTCTAAAGATAGACAGAGGAGAGAGGATGAAAATAGTCCAATAAAATACAGACCAGTCTTCTCTTGCTCACCAGGAACTGAATGTAGCAGATACAGGGAGGCACTGAATCTAATATAGTCTTTCCTTTTCTTACATTCTTGCAGTTCACAGGGTTGCAAGGGAGAAACAGTCAGCAAAATGTAAACATAAAACGGGCATCCTTTGGGTTCATTGAGGTATCCAATATGCATCCTCTTAAACTGAAGAGATTCCGTGATTTGGAATCTTGTTTTTACAAGCTCCTACTCTAAATACAAGGGAAGTAACTACACTTGATGGAGAAGACTTGACAAAACAAGATCTAGTAAGCGCATATTTGCTGGTAATACTCTTATCCTTTGATTTCTTAGCAGTAGAAGATAGGAAGTTGTTTATTGGAATGATATCCAAGAAGTGCAATGAAAATGATATCCGAGTGATGTTCTCCCCCTTTGGGCAGATTGAAGAATGCAGGATATTACGGGGCCCAGATGGCCTGAGCCGAGGTAAGCAGGAAGCTTTTCCAACAGTTCAAGGTTCTCCACTGGATGCTGCCTTTTGCAACTCAAGGTGGTATTTCAGCTCTTTCTGTGATTCCCTCTGCTCCCCTGTAGACATTTTCATTTCTTTATTAATCCCAGTAATTGCAGATGTAGTGAATGACTTGGTTCCTTTTTGTTCTTGCCCCAGGTTGTGCATTTGTGACTTTTACAACAAGAGCCATGGCACAAACAGCAATCAAAGCAATGCATCAAGCACAAACCATGGAGGTAAAACAAGTTAGTGGGTGTCAGGAGAAGATGTAATTTGTCAGGCAGTCATGATGGAGTTTGGAGGACTAGAGAGCAGGGAGAAGCGCAGCGTGTGTTTCTTCGTAAATACTACTCCTGGACCTTTTTGTTTGTTCTGCTCCTGGTTTTAGAGCTCAAGATAGAAACTTCATCTACAGAGGAAATACCAAAATACAAAATCGAACTAAAAGCAAATGACACTTTGAACCTGTAATGTAATGTGCTGTTTGAATATATATCTATATATATACACACACACACATGTGCCTCTGTGTGTGTATGTATGTATATAGGCATGGAGGGAGGGGAATGCTTTCAATGACTGGGTCTTAATGCAGTATTTTTGTGAGTGCTGGGGATAGCAAGTATGTAATGGTTTGAATTGCTGTTTGCAGGGTTGCTCTTCTCCCATTGTGGTAAAATTTGCAGACACGCAGAAGGACAAAGAGCAAAAACGAATTGCTCAGCAACTCCAGCAACAAATGCAACAGATCAGTGCCGCCTCAGTGTGGGGAAACCTGGCTGGTCTCAATACACTTGGACCCCAATACTTAGCAGTGAGTTTCTGATTTGGGTTCTTTTAATCTCTTCTGGGATATCTGTCTTGTAGCGTTTAATGTATTTGTTTTTAGGAGGCCTCCGATAGACAGGAGCAGAGTTCTTAATCCCCATTTTATGGATGAGGAGGCTGAAATTAAGTTATGTGCTAACAGCTAGTCAGGATATGTTTAAGTGAGGATTGCAGCCCCAGTCACTGTAGCCCTGACTGCTGAAACTTTTTTCCCCCCTGTCTTCCATGCTGGGAAGATTTTCTTCATATGTTATGGCCTTAATGTTTTACCCATATAAATGCCCTTTTCCAGTCTGTCTGATGAGCTAGTTCTTGTATTTCTCTTCCATTTTTTCTTTTTCAGCCTTTATTTCTCTCATCCCCTTCCACTGAAACCTAGAACAGTACTTAGTACTTGGTGCTGTCCAAATAGAAAAGGTGATCAGGTTGGAAGTGCCAAGCAGCTGATAGTGCAGAGTGAAAAAATCAAAACAAAAACACAAAAAACCCCTATAGAAAATAGAGAGAAACTACTCTCTTTAGCAAAAATGACACAACAGAAGGTAGTCTGCTGTTTGTCACTGATTTTAGTTGATTTTGCTGGGTGCTTAAAGGGCGAACTTTTCATAAAATTATGTGCTCTGGCTCATGCAGGTTGTCAGAGTAGCTATGAGAACTGTATTCATGCAATATAAGGTCTGGGGAACAGAAAAGGAAAATTTCATCTCATTCTTGGTATGCTGTACTGTTAGAGTGGGGGCATTCTCTCTTTTACTGTTGCTTTAGGTTTCATAGATTGGAATTTTTTTATAACAAGACCTAGTCAATGGAGAAAGGAATAGGAAATCCCTGTAAATAGCTTCTGAGCTGAGGCATGAAATTTCTCTTGTGGCTGCTGTGTTTAGGGAAAGTGGAGGGCATTCCCTCTCACAGTGGCTCTTTGGTTTTGGTATGGTATTGGCCATTTGTTCTATGCTGGCAGTGTCAGCTGTAAAGCCTGGCTTAAGGTAGTATATCTTGAGGAGTGGCAGTCCTGTCTGAGGTGCTTTGAGTAGGAGTTCTCTCCTGATTCTACTATTTTTGTCTTGGTGTATTAGCTATAAACTTCCCTCAACGTTGATTATGTTGAGCGAGGAAAGCATTGTGCTGTTGCTTTGGCTGCAATGTGATGCATGGGCAATGTGGATTTTCACTACGCTGGTGCTCTGGCTGTATTGTGTAAGGGGAATTCTTTTCACGCTTTGCTATGATATGGTGCATGGGCAGTGGGAATTCCTTTTGTGACGGCGCTCTGGCTGTGGTGTGATGCATTTTCTCCCAGAAGCGGAGCCAGCCCTCACTCTCACTCTTGTTTTGTTTTTTGGTGTAATGTCTAGCTTTATTTGCAGCTCCTTCAGCAGACAGCAGCTGCGTCATCTGGGAACCTGAACACATTGAGCAGCCTCCACCCAATGGGAGGTGAGTTTTTTCCACCAGAAGACAAATTCAATGCAAAGAAAAGAGGAGCAGGGTATAGAAAGTAGCCAAAAGGCCGTAGACACATTAACCTCATTTGAAATAAGTAGTCCTGAGTTTACCCACTCCTTTGGAATGACAGGAATCTTCTACTACAAGTGTGGATGTTCCTTCTTAATCTTAGTTAACCATTGTCCCCAAGGTAAGTTGTGGTATGCTGGTAATCTCCCCTACCTCTGGCATTTAAAATTATCTTCCCTTACGAGTACGAAAAGATGGCTCTGTGTATTTGCTTTCATCCAGACAGATGTATAGGTGAAGCATTGTGTTTTGAAGTAAACACTAATGCCTATGTTTCAGTGATAATGGATGCTTAGTTTTCCCGTTTTAAATTCTTTGTTCTTATTACATCAAAGCTGAAAATGCAGTGTTGGTAGGAATGTGAACTAGTCCTTCATCCAGGTTCTTTAATTCCCTTGTTTGAATTACAATTGCTTATGCCATTGCTGTTAGGGAAATAACAGCTTAATAGGTATGAGCCAAATTCCTTCCTGTGGACTGCTAGTTAGAATATTCACTAAGTATAGCAGTACTGGGGCTGCAAATTGATTCTTCTCTGTCTTCACAGAGTGGGGAATAATAAAACACATGTAACTCAATTCACCACATTCTCTAAATTCTTCTGCTGGCAGAAAAGCTATAGTTTTTGTTTTAATACTGAACATTTTAGGCTTTTAAAATTGCCTCCTAGTTCAGTAGTTCACAGTATTACATGCCTTGTCTGTGCAAGGTTGATTTAAAAGTGTTAAGAAAGTAAAGTGTCTTTGTACATCTGTCTTGAGTTGGTACACCCATCAGTAACAATTACAAGCTTTTGCAAAGTGTTATGTTTTTGATTATAAGAACTTTGACTTATACTCAAGGTTGATTCTAACCTTAGCTGCTTATGTTTATTTTTTTCATGTTAGACCTCTTCAGAGCTCTTAGATTTAAGACTCTTACCAAAATCAGGACTTCTTAAATCGGTTTCACTATTATCCTGTGTGGTGGTGATCTATAATATATTTTATATGCAAGATACTGGTTTCCCCCCCTCTTCTGTCTGTTGTAAAAGCAAGTGGTCGTAAAGGAGAAAAACAGTACAGCAGTTCATGCTAATTGTTACTACACTAAGGACTGGGGCAGGGGGAAGGGGGTAACTAGCTCAGGTTGTCTGTGGAGTTTCCAGGGTAATTATTTCTTCACTGTTTAAAAAAAAAAACAAAACAACAACTTAATTTAGAACTTGGACATATAAATAGCATGTTGCATGGTGTTTTGAAAGAATTATTCCAAGTCCATGATTCTTCACAGAAAGAGTTTTAAATTCAAAGTCCTGTTAATATCTCAGCTGATCTCCTTTCTTGAAATTCATAGAAAGAAAAAATAAGTAGGTAATTAGATCCCAAACTATATCAGACTTTGTCTACAAAATTTAGTCTTGACCCTGTTTGAAAGCAGATGGGAAAACAATGTGATGACAAGAGGACAGGTGCAGTGTGCACATGCCAAACTGCTTCAGACAGGAAGCAAGCTGCTCTGTTCTTCACTAGCTCTAACACTTGCATTTTTAACGCTCTGTAGCACAATAAAAACAAAAATTATAACTTTTTGGTTTTAACTTCATGATTTAACGTTACAATGGCACCTTGAGAATCTAAATAAGGCAGAATCCTCTTGTTTCAGGCACTCAATGTGGTTAGGGAAACAGACCCTGTCACAAAGAGAAAATAATTGAAAAAGATTAAAAACCCCAAACGAGCTATGCTAAAGGTAGTAGAAGTTTTTTAGAAACTAAATAGTTTATACTGCATTGTCACATTTTCATGTTGTCTGTTTACATACTTAAATTACAAAACTGAGATTTTAACTATTTGAGGTGTGTGCTTTGTCAGCAAGTACTTACTAAACATCCAAAAGAGGAAGTGCCGCATCTGTCTAGGATGTTTTGATGTTGTTAAATGAATAGTGATTAATTCAATTTTGGTTTTAATTTTGTAGGGAAGAATTACTAGGGATTGTCTGAAGTCAGATGAAAAGAGGAGGAATTGTTAGAATAAGCAAATGTAGACACAAAAAGGGGAAATAAGGGAAAAGGAAAGAGAGGCAGAATTGAAAGAATGGAGCTAGCCTACCAAAGGATGGCTAAAATACAGAATTCAGAAGATCATCAATATCAATGACAATCCCATGGCAGGAAAAGAGGGCAATCCACAATGTCAGTACTGACCGAATGGTTTCATTCAAAAATTATGACTCAAAATTAAGGTGAGTCAGATGAGTAAATTGACCAGTAAAAGTTTTATCAACACAGGGATACCTTCCTCCTCATGCAGTATTCCTGGCTGCTTGCCCACAACATGCCTGATGTTTCCCATTTTCTTTACCACTTTTGTTTGACCAGCTGACTAGCCTATGTGTAGTTTGGCTGATCTCGTGGTCAGGAGTTGCTGCTTAACATTCTCACAATTGACCGTTGCTTCTTGGCTGCCAAGAGGACCAAACAAAATATGCTGATACTCAGCTGATGGTGGGTTAAAGGTGTGACTTTGTGGCCACTGTGGCGTGTAGGCCTTCTTGAAAGAATTCTGCAGTTATTGCTGGTCTCATATGAAGAGAGTGGAGGGACACAAGAGAAGAGGAGCTTATTGGCCTGGTGTCTAGACAGGTTTTCTAGCTTGCAGAGGAGCTGTCAGACCCTGGCGTAACTCTCAGTTAAAGCTGCTATGCTTGAAAATTTCTGTGCTCTGGAGTCTATATCTGGGATCATGACTACCTGGTCTTTTACTGAAACTCATCTATCTGGGTAAAGAAAAACCTTTTTAGTTATAACAAGGAATCACAATGTAGAAATGATCAGTAACTGGTATTAAGCCTGTTGTTTTCAAACTCCTTCCTATTACGCCCTTGTGATGTGCTGAGGTTGCTGGATCTGTTAGCTTGGATGATGGTGACTATTACAGGAAAAACTCTGTGCATTCTTCAATGTGTTGCAGGACTGAACGCGATGCAATTACAGAACCTGGCTGCATTAGCAGCTGCGGCCAGTGCGGCTCAGAATACACCAAGTGGTACCGCTGCACTCACTTCCTCCAGCAGTCCCCTGAGTGTGCTCACCAGCTCAGGTAAGAGACTGCTTATGCTGTAGGGTGTTATGACATGGGTTGCCTTAAGAGTCCTTTCAGGATAGATGTCGCCTCTTTTGTCTATCCCTTTTTGTCACTTTCATCTTGATTCTGTAATAGATAAGCAGTTTTACTAGTAGATTCACTGGCCTTTGTTTAAGGTAGATATCTTTGCCACCAGCAAAGGCTTTTATACCTGCTGTGTTCCTTCCTCCAAATGGTCAGATTAATTTAGAGTAAAAAGAAGTTTTGAGGTCATCATGAAGCAGAAAGGTAGGTGACCTCTTTCCAGTCATGTTATTACAATGTCATCACATATTTGGTTAATTTGCGATTTTAGGCAGGTACTGTGGCAGATGTACCCTGTTCCTCTGAACATGGAGATAGAAGATCCCTTAAGCATGAAGTAATGCATTCTGTGCACTAGAACAGTACAGTTTATATTCCTCTGCCATTAATGAAGACAAAGATACTATAACTACTCATAGAAGTAGAATAAACAGACCCCCTGGTACTTTTTTATTGGAAAGTGATTGTCTAGAACTGAGTGTATGAGTTGCAAAAACATCAGTATCTTGCTTTTCTGGATTTTTTGTGGTTTGGTTTGGGGTTTTTTTGTCTGGTTGTTTGGATTGATGTTTGTTTGTTTGTTTTTTACTTTAGGTTGTGTACATTATCCAGAGAGGCTAGAATGTCCAAGTAGTGTTCTTTTGCTGCCTTATTGTTAAATGTGATCATTAAATGCAACAAACAAGAAAAAAAAATAAATTAAATTGTGCTTACATCAGACATGCTCAGTTTTTACCACAAATGAGGATCAGTATCCTACCCAGTTATTTCTATTCTATTTTCAGTTATTTCTAAGTCCTGACATGGGAAGAGACCCTGTTTATTCAGGGTGTCATTTTTCCAGCATCTGTGGCGTGGTATGTGGTTTTGGTTTTGGGGCTTTTTTTTTGTTTTTCATAAAAAGCCAAATGGCTTACCCAGTTTTGAAATCCATCCTACAGAGTTGACATCCTCACCTGTGATTGTGAGATACCAAAGCGGGTTGGGGGATGTTTTAAATTTGCACAGATAGCTTTTTGTATTGTGTAGAAGGACCAAGGAGCTGGACTAAGAGGCTATAAAGAGATTACAACGAAAAGCTGTTTAGTAAACCTTATGTCACATGATCAGGAGTTAAACCATGGCTGCTTTGCACAGTTTTCTACTTGGAGAAATCCCCAAGAAAGAACTCCGTTCAGAGAGTATTCTGTTGCTGGACAAGGTTTTTTTACGTAAAAAATTTTGTGGTCTGCAATCCTTAAAGATTAAAATTTCAAAATTTATCCTGATTCCCAGCTATGGTATCCTATTCTACAATGAAAAAAACCCCAAAAAAACCCACGACAAATCCAAAACAAACAAACAGAAAAAAACAAAACCAAAGAGTTGAGGTTATAGAAGAGCTGCCTTTACAACCCATGATGCTTCTTCATCATAGAAAAGGTGAATAATCTGAGAATTTCTCCCGTATTTCCTCATGCACTAGCAGAGCTGGAATTGTCAGGTTACAATTTGCTGTGACTGGCATTAAGAACTAAGGTTTCCGTGTCGGTGCTCTTGTCTTCTGATTGGAGCAAGTGTTCTCTGATTTGTTGAGGTAGGGAGAGGGACTGGCAGGTTGTGAAGTTCAAACGCCAGACCTGCTAGAGAAGGCAGAGGCAGCCTGTTCTCAGAAGTGTACAGTGAAAGGACAAGGGCAATAGACACAAATTGCAACAGAGAAAATTCTGACTGGATAGAAAAGAAAATTAAAATTAATGGTGAGAGTGATTAAGCTGAGGAACCAGGTGCCAGAGGGGCTGTGGAACCTCCATTTCAGGGATTTAGAATGCAATTGGAAAGCACCCTGAACAGGCGGACCTAACTCAGAGGTTAGACCTGAGCAGACCATTAGACTAGATGATCCACAAAGGTCCCTTTCAAGTGGAGTTATGCTACTGTTGCATGATTCTTTGGGACAGGTTTCCCCTCTGTGAATTTTGGCTATTCCACAGCACTCTGCAGGTTCCTTTTCCCTTGATGAGAGACATATCTCAGGATTCTGTTCCACTTTTGATCATGCTGGTGGAGGGCCTAGGTGGTGGGGAGCAGTCCATTTTTAAGCACCTTCTGTGCTGAATCCAAACAACTTTCTGATCACCAGTCATATCAATAAATGATTGCGTGTCAACAATCAAGTAATCATGATGGGTCATTTGAATTAATATCCTATACAGATGTATCACTCAGTTTACTCTTCACAGGCTTGTAACATGGAGCAGCTGCTATTGTATTGCTCTTTCAACTTAATTTCAAGTATAATTTTATAAGAGTAGAGATTAGCTTTGTTCAAAAGAAATAAAAAGTTCTGGAGGATATGTGGTCTACATGTAGTCACTGACATCAAACTGAAACAGTTTCAGTGCTTTTCATTAGAGGTATGAATATACTTCACCTTTTAAAACTGTACTTAAATTGAGAGGAGGGAAAACCTCAATGTGTACAGACAGCATTCATTCTCATGATACTTCCTGTAATTATACAGCTTTCTAATGCTTTACTCTGAACTATTATCTCTTATAAAAGCAGACTTGAAATTCTCTTTAGATTAATATTTATATGTGCATTCACACTGTGTGTACTCACATAGAAGGCTGTTGGACTCCACACATTCAGAGCATCCCTCCTGAACCACACGTAGACCTTGAAAAACTCAGTATATGGCTGTTAAGTACCATGTGTTAGTAAGTGCCTTCCTTGTCTGTGGGACATATGGCAACATCTACTGTGATAACCTCTTAAACCTAACTGCAGATGAGATGACTACCAGCTTGACTTCTAACCATCTGTCATCCAAATGTTCACCTGATGCTTATTTGGACATCTCTCCCAAATTGTCCTCAAATTGCATAATTGGTGGAAAAATTCAGACAATCATTAAATGTAGTTACCTTTTTAATTTTCTTTCATCTGCACTGATACCTTTTGTGTTTGGGGAACTTGGAAGTCCATAGAGTCCAGAGCCTGTGGACGGTGCGTAGGTTACATGTCAGAATGGTTGAACTCAGAGGTGTAAAGTATTGTTGTTGTGCTGTCTTCCTACTCGTTTCAGGTGACTTTGTTTCCAAGCAGTATTGTGTATTTTGATGTAGAATAGGATGGAGCAAAACCTTCAACCTTGCAATACAGCAGCTATTCTTTTGAACTGAACAGATTGCTGCTGCATCCCCCTATAGGTAATCCATGTTACAGAGGCTGTGGCATAAAGTCATTTAAACTGCTAGCTTGTGAACTGGACATTCAAGAAAATACTATAGAAGTATTTCAGGATAGGAATAACTTGTCTGCCATTTTTCAACTCACACATCAATAAGAATTGTCTGCTCCAGAATAGAATGGTTGCAAAAGTTGATGTATGTTTCCATTTCTTCTCCTTTCAAAGGCAGCCATCAAAGGTCCAGCAAAGACTAGATGACTTTGCTGGTCTTAGTGTTTTGCCAGCAAAATTGTTTTCAGAGGTGTCATAGTCTTTCTGTTTATACTGGAGCTAATTCTGGTACAGTTCAGTCAGATTCACTGCCCGAATTTTAGTGGTCTTTCACTCATTGCTTGGATGCTAGATGACTGAATTAAACCAGACTTACTGTTCCCTCAGTTTACCTACCTCCACAAGTTGGTAGCTGATGTCCTTGTCCAAGTTTTGTTATTTTTCCTAGCTATTTTTACTACGTATTCAAATTTTCTGAAAACCTTTTCAATTATTTTCAGCTAGTTCTCTTAGAGTTAGCCTTTTTAACTAGATATAACTTAGTGGGTAGATCTAAGAAAGCATAACCTCAGTACCAAGCAAAAAAACCCAACAGCCCAGCAAAAACTGCACAGAAACAAAGTTAAGAATTAAGGATGGATTAAAGAACATGCATAAAGCTATATCAGTTTTCCATCCCCATTACTGTGTGCTGTTTTCAGATCTAAAATAATACGCAAAACCCAGAAAAACAGAAGAACAGAAAGGATGACTAGAACTGTGGAAATAGGAGCAAAAAGGGAGCCTGAAAAATAGAGAAGACTGACATGGAAGAAGAATGTGCTTGAAGCCTGCAAATACATTAGTGATGTAATGAAGACGAATAAGGAAAGACCAGTCGTTAGATACTTTGAGAGAATTACAGGATATCTGGTGAAGTTGTCAGCTGAGAGTTCAAAAATAAAAAGAGCTATTTCTTTGCATAGTGCATGATTAAGTTGCAGAACTCGTGCTTTAGAACATAGTAGGGTCAAACAATTTGGTGTTCAAAATGCACTGAAATTAATGAATGAAAAATCATACCTTTAATACAAAGACATTGTTCTCGGCTGAAAAAAATCCTAGATTCACAAATTGCTGCATTGATGGTATACCGACTATACCTAGGAAGTATTCCTTTGTAATTGCCCTGTATTTCTGCTCTACTGTTATTTATCTGCCTTTGGTCATCATCAGAAATGGGGTGCTGACTCAGTACAGCAATTCCTATGTACACATGATAATGAAAATAAACCAAAGTGTTAAATTTTCTTGGCATTTTCAGTACTAAAGCATTTCTTGTTTTGCTTAAAGAGATTTCTGATAAAGTCAGTGAAACGAAAATAACTGTGTGTTCAGCTTTTTGTAGTAGTTTAAATGAATTTATTAAAAATCACAACCTTTTTTTAAAGTAGGGGAAGGCATCCTGTTCTCTCTTTTTACTTTCTCTCTAGCCTTGGCTTCATTCTTTTTTTTCCATACCGCTACTATTTTATTGTGGGTTGTGGGGTTTTTTTTTCGTAAATGGTGTTTCTCATCTGTCAAATGTAGTGTCTTTTTGAATTATGCAGGTTAGCAACGAAGTGTTGCAGAAACAAGTGATATTCTAAAATCGAGGCAGCTGTATCATTTCTGAATGCTGGCTTTTATTCAGCCAGCTGTGCAGTTTTTTTCTACCAGCTTGAGGGCTATACTGTAACTTGTTCTCTGTATTTTTCTGATGTTTAATGTGCTACTTATAGTAAGATGGGAAGTGTCTCCTTTTCTTCAAAGTAAGCACTTTAAAATATAGTTTGGGACATTGTCTTTCCAAACTTCTGACTTAAGGGTCTAGAACTTTTCTAGAGGAGGTTTGTCATTTTCCTCTCAGTACAAAAAACTAAACAGTGATATGAAGTGCAGCTCCCTGGGTTCTCGTGCAGCTGTTGTTATGGTACGACTGGTTTTATTAGGTACAGCTTTTGCTGGGGCTTGTTAGGCAAGTTTGCTGTATTCCGTTTTAAATAGTTACCGTATTCCACTCCAGCAGAGACTTTGTGCCACATACATGAAGTGGTGAATATGTAGCGTGTGTGAATCTGCTTGAAAGATGCTAACACCTTACACAGCATAACTGCATCACAAAAGCAGAAAGGAAACTGAGAATGCCTGAATTTCAGTTATTCTGTTACCCACTTGGTCAGACAGATAAATTCCTCTTGAAAGCAGACTACCAGATACCTCTGCAGCACCAGTATCTTTTAATCTGTAGAAGCCATAAATATTTCCCAGTGCATCTTGTGCAGTAAATTTAAACTTCTGGGTTAATAGCAATATGCATAGCTTTTCTTATATATCTTCTTCAAATTTCTAAGTAGTCCTCAAACCTGTTAGGAAAACCCATTGCTATATACATCATAAAAATACTATTCTTATTTTATCATGTCCATCATCTTTGTAGATGACCTAAATTTGAATTTCTGTTTCTTATGATATACCAGCTTAACAAACCTTTTTTTGATGTCTGTTTTTTGTAGAACTAACTCTACCTGCTGTAGAATTTGACAGGCCATGTAAGCTGTTAGTCTGCTAGGTACTGTATCTGTAGTCTTGTCTTACTGAGTAAACATGGTTGAAGATGGTGGTGGTGGCACAGTCAGCAGAAGATAGCCTGTGTATCTTGGATGTACAGCCCGAGACTTTTCTTGGCCCTAGCCCCAGCTGCTGCAGCAGAGTTTTTAATGGAAAATTACTTCATGTGTCAGAATAATCTGGGCATCTGCTGTTCCTGTTCTGGCAGTATGGGAAAACCATATGTTCAGCTTGACTGGAGTTTTCTTTCATGTCCCTAGTGTTGGTGTTTCAGGTCTTTTTCACCTTGTCTGATGTTTCAAGGATAGATGTTAATATGTAGCAATGCTTACTCACTTTAGTGAGGAGGAAATGGGCATCTTAATGTTGAGGTACAAACTTCAGCTAACATTCCTATATTGTCTGAATCTTTAGGTGTCTTACAC
Source organism: Balearica regulorum gibbericeps (assembly GCF_011004875.1). Classification (NCBI taxonomy): domain Eukaryota; kingdom Metazoa; phylum Chordata; class Aves; order Gruiformes; family Gruidae; genus Balearica; species Balearica regulorum. The sequence goes on along the minus strand of NC_046188.1, from coordinate 44,475,635 downwards.
TAATGAAATTATTATTGCTACAAAGAGTAGACATGATGATGAAGTAGAAGTTTTTCAAATGTAGGAAAGGACTAGAAGATATAAGCAGTATAATCAATAAAGTTGTGTGGGTTTGGGATGTTGTGGGTGTTTTTGACATAGTGTACTGTGTTGCCTTGATCTGTTGCTTACTAGCCTTTTCTACAGAAATATCTTAATGAGAAAACTGAATTATCAGGACCAAAAAATATTGCTTGAAGTTTAATTATCTTATTTTAATAGCAGGTTCCTCACCTAGCTCCAGTAGCAGCTCCTCTGTTAATCCAATGGCTTCTCTTGGAGCATTGCAGACACTGGCAGGGGCTACAGCAGGCCTCAACGTTAGCTCTTTAGCAGGTAAGCCATGTGGTGGGGTGGGCTGAGGGAATAGCTGATTATCATTCTTCAGACTGTGCTAGTTCTGCGAGGGGTTTTTTCTACTCCCTGCTTTTTGTAGTAGTGCAGAGTATTTGAAAAGTAGTTGATCTGCCCCAGTGAAAGTGCTCAATAATCCTTATTTCCTCTTTCTTATACAGGAATGGCAGCCTTAAATGGAGGACTTGGCAGTGGTGGTCTCTCCAATGGGACGGGTAGCACAATGGAAGCCCTCACACAGGCTTATTCTGGAATCCAGCAATATGCTGCTGCTGCATTGCCCACACTCTACAACCAGAGTCTCTTAACACAGCAGAGTATTGGTGCAGCAGGAAGTCAAAAAGAAGGTAGGCAGAAAGTTGTAGAAACAACTTGAGAGAGGGTTTCAAAAGAGCATGCTCAGCCCTTGCAGCTACCTTAGCTGCAGAACTTTTATTTGGCAGCATTTTTTAGAATCTTAGAGTTACTGAAGATAAAGAAGGAAAACCTGTGAGGTCTCTCTGTTAAGGGCTGTCCAAAGTAGTTTTTTTATACAGGAGTTTCTCCCAGCATTTCTCTTGTCTTAAATGCTCAGTAATTGTACTCCTCCATTTTCTTGGAGGACAGGAGAGTATGAGTCTGCAGCCCGATATGTCCCACTGTCAGAGAATCAGTTCTGGTTTTGTTAATTCTGTTTTCTTGGTCTTTCACCTCTCCTCACAGTTACTTAATGCCAATCTCTTCACTTTTCAGAATCAGTTTAACGTGTAGTGTAAAGTAATCAAGAATGTAGGAGTAAGTTTTCAGCAGAATGTAGGATGATGCTTAGAAAAGAATCTGTCAGAGTACAAGTAATGCAGTTACTTTTATTTTGCATTGAGATTTACTTGGTTTCTTTGGGCTGCAAGCTTTGCATAGCCATTTTTGGTTTAGTCAGTATCAGGGGCTCAAACTTGCTGTTCAGCTTTCGCTACAGCAAGTATCTGTGAACCAGTTTTGGCACAATCTGGAAATTACATGCAAAAATGGTGAGAAAGAGCTAGAATTAATTGAATGATCAGTCCCAGCAAAGGATCATGCTGATTTATTCTGGAATCAAGTACTCCGCAGAAGTGCGAATAGCAGTTCGTTGTTTATCTAGAAAATTGGCTTGAATGGCTCTTTCACCTTTTTTTCTGTAGTGGGCCTATGTTATCCATGCTCTTCCTGAATTTATATTCCTATTTGTTGTTTGAAGGTCCAGAGGGAGCCAATCTGTTTATCTACCATCTCCCCCAGGAGTTTGGGGATCAGGATCTGCTGCAGATGTTCATGCCATTTGGAAATGTCGTCTCTGCCAAGGTTTTCATTGACAAGCAGACCAATCTAAGCAAGTGTTTTGGTATGTTGGGTCTAATCTTTACCTGTAGAAAGGTGGCTTCTTTCTAGTAATCTCTTTTCCAGTATATTGTTTAGCCTAGCTTTTAAGTCAAGTAGTGACTCTTTCTCTGTATTCCTAAAAAATAAATTAATCCGAACTCTTCCAGCAATGAACTGTGTTTCCCTGATTTTTCACTGTGACTTTTTTGCTTTTTCCTGATTTCATACTATTATGCCTCATTATACTGTTTTGGCCCTAGATAATTCATTATGATTTGTGTTTGCAAACTGTGATCACAGTATAGTTCCTCCTCTTCCTCCTTTCTGTCTTTTCACTAATTGTTTACATTGCTGTATATACTACTTACTACATTATCATTATGAATGATTTCTATTAGTATTTTTAAATATAATTGTTATGGCTACCATATAGTACAGGAGCATTTGACTCTGATGTTTTGTAAATTTTTACAAGGCAATTTTTAAAGCTTCCTCCTGATTATTGAAAACTTTGTAATAGTAAAACCATTTCAGCTGTTACTTACTACCTAACTTTGGTTGCATCTGTTATCCTAGTTTTGCTTTGCTTATTGTGTATTTAGGTGGGATGCACATCAGGGTGGGAAGTGTATCCTAAAACCATAAATCAGCCTGTCGTGCTACTGTTACTGTTCAAATGGATTCTTTTCAGTTAACTGCTAAAGTCTGTGATGCCAAAAGAGCAAAGAACGTGTTCTTCCTTAGCTTGTCTAGTAGGAGGTTGTACATGTGGACTGAAAGATTGATGGGTTTATTTTCTTCACTTTGAAACCCCAGTGCAAACAGTTGTAGCATTTTTGTAGTGCTGTAGGCGCTCGTGACTATTTCGATAGATAGAGATTTCTTGTGATGGAATAGGAGAGGTGAGCCTTTCTCCATGGTTTTGATAGCATTGTGCCTACATAATATCCTGTATTTTTTAGTATTTGTGCCAAAAGATGTGGGCAATCTGATGTTTTATGAGAACACAAAAATAAGCTGAGCACTGGGCTGTAATACCTGCATAGGGAACGATCTGGAGTTTAAATAACTGGAGTTATTTAAAATGGATTCCTTCAAAACCCTGGAGAAATTTGTTTTGAGGATGCTCTTTTCCTGGAATGATATCAGACAACTTTTCAACTGAGAGAAACCTAGTCATAACAGTGGTACAAGTTCTACACTGCCTTGACAGCTGCTTCACTCCAAGCAAATCTACTCCCATAATGCCAAGAGGGTGATTTCCATCTTGTGTCTTTAATGAGCTTTCATATATAGATTAACACTTTCCAGCTTTGGTTTTCTCCCAGGCATGAGTTCTTATAAAACAAACAGCAGTACTCATTTTTGTTGGAAGACTAGAAAATGTTATTTTAATTTCCTGAGCTTTGTATATCTTTTGGCCAAAGTTCCATACATCAGAAAGCAGTGCTTGTCTGAGAGCTAGTAAGACGTTTTTATGAAGAGTCTAAAACAGTTGCGAGCTTCTGAAAATGGCATTTCATGCAAGCCTCCCTTACCTTGTGAGTACCTGCATTTCCAACTGTGAGTAGCTGTTCTGGACAGCTTTGGCATGGTGTAATTATGTATTTTCCTTTCTTCAGGTTTTGTAAGTTACGACAATCCTGTCTCTGCACAGGCTGCCATTCAGTCAATGAACGGCTTTCAGATTGGCATGAAGCGTCTGAAAGTACAGCTCAAGCGCTCTAAGAATGACAGCAAGCCATACTGAGCGCCCCTCCCCTCCGGGACTGGAGTGAGAAGGATCTTCTGGTAAGTTGGAGAGGAGCGCACTTAGTGATTCGAAGCCCTAAGGCTGTGTTTTTACAGTCCTGGAAGCTGATCCATGCCTTCTATCTGGCACATCTTCCCCTGAAGACTCGGCTGCAGCCTCTGCTGAGAATCCCGCTTCGGATGGAGGACAAGTTTGTGCTTTTGTTTCCAGTGTTTTACTTTGGAGTTTAGGTGCCATATCGCTGAGGTTTTGTTTTTGTTTTGTTTTTGGGTTTTTTTTTTCCCTTATTTGAAGTTTGCTGTGTTTGTAACCAGTGTGTGTTGAGAAGGACCAATGCCAGCTCCTTGGGGGTGGGGAGGGAAGGTTAAAGGGAGCAGCAGATACTGACACCACACTGCCTTGGGGTAGAGAGAAGGGGAAGCAGAACTGACACCACACCACCATGGGGGGAGGGGAGAAGGGAAAGCAGAAATAACATAGAACAGCTGATGAAAACAAAGATGGGGAAGGAGAACTGAGTCCATCCAAGTTTGGGTGAGCAAAGAACCGACTCCATGTAGCCTTTGTCATGCCCCATCCGCTCTTTGAAATTTCTTAACTGTATGCCATGGTGGGGATTTAGTAAGTCAGCTCTAAAGCAGGAGACAGGCTAGGAGAGTGAACACATTAACAAGCCAAAGGAAAACTGCAGTGACTTTTTTTTCCTGTATATAAAGTAGTGTTTATATAGCACTGTGAATGTACACAGCACTTTATAAAATTATTAGATAATGTCCCTGCCCAGAAAATTTCACTGTCCCTTTACAGTTGAATATTAATGAGATGCAGTGAATTTCTCCATATTTAAGAAAACGTATCCTATGTACTTTATCTAGGTTTTGTAGAAAGGTATAGAGAGGGACAGCTTAGTCTGGATGAATACATCTGGGGCTGGAAACAAGAAACTTTTGATCCCTGGTAACCTACAGAATTTTTTGGACAATTTTTCTTCTTAATATTTCATCACATTCCCCATTTCTGTGGAATAATGTCCTTTTTGCAGAGTATTACTTTTAATTCATTCTGATAAGCATATAATGTAAGTGCTGTTTATTTCTCTATTAAAATGACTGTTAAATTGAGATACAAAGCCCAGAGTTACCCTAACACAGCTCTTGAGGCTCCTGTTTCATACATGTTCTCATAGGATTTGATTTCTCAGTCTTAACTCTGTTGCAAAAGTAACTTCCTGTTAAAAGAAAAAAACACAAACAAAAACCAATTTGTGCAGTGATTTGGTCTGGTAATTAGGTATTTCTTTATACTGCAGTTTTCCTTTAAGGTGGTGTGTACCAGTGCAAAACAGGCTAACACAGGAGCTGTGGAACCAGAGCAGAGAGCATTGAGCCATTCAGACTTATTCTGCCTTTTGGTACTGGCTGTTATCTTCAATACTGAAGGAAAATTGAACACACCTCTCAATGAACACACACTTTTTCTGCACACTTGTGAAATTGCTAATGCATTGCTAAGGGCCTTTGTTATACACCAGTTTTAGGGGGCTCAAAGGACTTTTGACACTCTGGCCTGAGTTGTTTTAAGAAATCAAAGCGGAGTCCCATCTTATAACCACCAAAATCCACCTGTGTCACAAGAGAAAGTTTACAATTTCTGTGCGTCTTTAACAGAAGTTCCATTTACCTCATATTTTCTCATTTTTTCTTGTTTTCTTTGTATTCCTGGTTCGTGATGCTGTTTCCCAGGGCACCAGCTAACACTGCAGTCTGGGAGCCAGCTGCTAAATAATGAGTGTGTGGGTCAGACATAGGGTTGGGACTTGCTGTTCCGCTCCAGCAGGAGGAGCGCTAAGCCCATCAAACCTGAGATCATGTTCAGAATCCACACCCGTGTGAGGTGCCTGGTCTGTTGGGAATGTCGGGTGTTCCCAGGGACTGGGTCCCCTGGGATCTCAAACCTCAGAAGTACAAGGCGTAACCCATAGCATCCAAGAAGAGTCCTTTCCATTGTTAAATTGAAAGTCAAACAGTTCGTTGATGCCGGTCTGTATATCTATGGCAGACAGGTAAATCTATCAGTATTATTCAAATCATTTTGTGGTGGCAAAGATTCAAAGGCCAGATTGCCAAATTTCCCAGTTATAGCTGGCATGTGGTACCCTTCTATGTTAATTATTTGAATCTCTCTACAAACGTAAACATACACTTAAGTGAACCATGTACACTTGAATTCTGCACGATGGGAAAGATGTGTCCTGGTTTTCTGAGAAAAGAGTGTTGGAGTGTGAAGGCCTCCAGGGTGATAATGGGATTTTTTTTTATATATAAATAATATACTTTTCAAAAAAAAAAAAAAGAAAAAAAAAGAAAAAAAACATAGTTGGGAGCAATTGCTCCAAGTGCAACCTGCTGTAACCAAGAATGTTGTTTCTATTTTTATAGAAGTTTTATACCGCTCCAGGGTGGAGAATATTTATTACCTAAATTATTTCACTGGAAAAAAAGGCCAGGGTTTTGTAGAATCCTGAATGTGATTGTTTTACACACATAATGATGTGCATGATTGAAACTACTGATTTTCAGTGGCCTGTTTGCAGCCCAACAACTGCTAAATGGGGAAGACGAACGCTGTGAACCAGTGGAGGAGAGCACTGTGCTCTGGGGTCTCTACAGTCACTCTTACCTTCTTTGCACCCTACCCCACTGTACTATCTGAGACCTTTGTCTTGTTTTGCTTTTAACCTGATGCTCTGGCTCTTTACTAGTCATTTCAGTTGCCCAAAATTAGATATTTTAGCTGCTGCATCCTATAGTGTGTCCTCAGTACTGTAACTTACGGATCAAGCTTGGCATTGTTGCAAATAGGTGCAACTCCCATTGACTTCAGGAGCTTCATCAGTTGACACTGTGGCTTAGTTTGATCAGTGACTCCGCCCAGACATAATCACCATAAGACACCTAACTTGGGCTAGCTCTTGTGCCTTATTGGCATAACTATAAGTATTGCCAAAAAAAAAAAAAAAAAAAACCAACCCAAACCCCACAATCTATGCAGGTTAAATTTTAAAAGATGTGGTCCTCAGCTGGTTTGAATCAATGCAGTTCTGCTCTCTTTAGTAGACCTGCATCAGTTTTCCCCAGCTGAAGATGTTGCCCTTTTTGTGTATTTGTCTCAGATTTCCCTTTCTTGGTGTGTCAATGTATATGTTGCCAAAGTTAATAAATGTATCAAGTTTGTGACTTGAGCAGATTTTTTTCTGATAATAGAACTGATCAGATAAAGTCAACATTTCTGTGTCTGTTTGGTGGCTGCTGCTGACTCTGGAGATTTAGGCTCTTCTTGCCTTCCAGTTTTAAGCCAGTTTTCTTCCTCACTCATTGACAGGAAAGTCTGGGATTTGGGGGACTTGGGGCTTTTAAAATTTATTTTATTTTTAATTCCTATCATGCTCTCATTCAAGTGCAAATCAAATCAGTGTCAAATGCTTTATTTCCTGGATAGTAGGATGAGTTGGGTGAGCTCAAATAAACTGCAGAAGGATTGGCTTAAGTAGCCACATGGACAAAGTATTACGTATGCTCATAAACCAAAGAATCTGAATATTTTACAACAAAAGCTAGTAGGACTTCTGATAAAATGGAATTCCATAATACATGTGCCACCAGGAAATACTTACATATTTTTAGAAACAAGATGGAAATGGTCTACTTCACAGATGCATTTTTTTTCCAGACATGTGATTTTACTAGATATGCCATAATAAGATGAAATTATGAACAATTGAAGTCTTAGTCTGATGCTACTTGGTATCAAGTACTATAGTAAACAAAATCATAGATTCTTCAGTCCCCTAGATAATCAACAGTCCAAAATAGGATATCTCTTTGTACTTTAGGGTTTTTTTTCTTCCAGTAATACGAAGCTTGCATTATTAGAAAATGCCTTTGATATATAGTGATTAAATTTTAATTCTAAGCAGAATGAGGATTGGAATTTTTCAAAAGTATCTGAGAGAATGACGGTGAATGTCTCTTTATATTTTAATGGGGAGGCAGTGTACTAGCTGTCGGCGCTAATATCTGGAAAATAGGCGCCTCAGAAAATTTCTCACTGGCGAATACATCTATAACGAAAAATCTTTTCATCTGAATACTGAAGGTCACATAGCATGACAGATTCTGCTTGCGTGATAGAATTAATTGAAGTGTTTCTTCTCATTAATGGTTGTGAGTTAGGGAAGAACAGTCAAGCAGGATTAAATTCTTCCTATTTCATTTGGAAATACCTAAAAGAAACTTGGATAAAGCAAATTGCAAATTAAGGGTGCAACCATGAACATGTTAAATGTTTTGAGATCTTCTTGTTGCAAACATTTAAACATAAGTATGTTATATATCCCTGAGCATACCTACCACAAAATATAAAACACAGAAGACAGAATTACCACAGTTGTGAGAACAAGGACAAACTGGAATAACTCCCCAAGTCATGAAGTTGTCATCCAGCATCTCACGGCTCTGCTCTTGTAGGCCAGTCCTTCCTCAGGGCTTTAATGAAACGTAGTTTTTCCCCTCAAAATTGCTGAGTGAAATATTTGAAAAATCTTTATCAAAAAAACCCCAAACAAATCACACAAAGAATTTCTATGGTGCATGCTTAGATGTCACTTGATTTCATTTCATGCCTCTCGTTTCTCATGCCTCAGTTGATGATGAACTTCCCTTTCTGATTTAGGACTTAAACCTTACAGCTATCTGCAAACTAGAGTATTTCTGGAACTATAGAAATAACTGCTAGAGTTGCATTGTACTCTGTTTGCTGGAGTTGGTTTAAACTCTATACTAAGTCTTTTCCCTGAATCAGAAAGTATAAAGAGCAAAGTAATCTCAGTAGTTCTAGTAAGTAGTGTTGCATGTTTAGTGGACGACGTGCTGCTTGTTGGTCTGCAACTAGAATGCAACACTTGCTATTCTCAAACATGCTATAAATGCTCTAAGATAATATGCTAGTCTCACCTTGCTCTAGTCTCTAACCAGCAGCTGTGAGATGTGCTGAAGAATAAGGCCACAAATAGGAGATAAAGGGCAGTCGAGGAGGAGGAAGAACAAAAGGAAAAAAACTTGCTTCCTCTCTCCCCTACCTCCCACATTCTTCCCAAAATGTTCCTTGTCTCTTGCAGTTCACGAGCTGAGGGGAGGAAGCAAAGGTATTTATATCACTTAACATAAGAATTATTTTATTTATAAACTCTTCAAGGAAGCTTCAGGAAACACATTTTTTGCTACTCATCAAACTGGCAACAGTGACTGTAGAGCTTCTCAGAGCCCAGAATCCCTTCCTCACGAAGTCGGGGGGCTGGGGGCTGTCTATATAAAAGGTTAGGAACGGAAAAATCCCTGTGCAGGTCTAATGGTATGAAAAGTGCTCAGCTAGGACAAGTCTTAACTTGCAGTCAAGTCTTAAGGAATTCTCCAATGTGTGGAGTTTTTGTCTTGTATAATTATTTTTTTTCCCCTGTTCCAAATCACCCACCCCCAGTTTCATGAGCTCCTAGGGAATGAGAAGGGACTGTAGCCAAAGGAAAGAATATGGATTTCCTGGGCTATCACTGCCTAAGAACTTCCCATGTTAGGATGCAAGAAAAGTCTCAGCCGTCAAACCACCTGTGAATCCCTTGTGTCCTCTGTCTTGTCTCTCATGGTCTCAGTCTCTGTGGGCAAACATTAGCCCTGGAGCCATATTTTTTGGAGTTGGTCTCCTGGGGAGGAAGCTTGCTCTGTTCTTCTACTAAACAGAGCTAGTGGAGACATTGGCACAGGGCAAGGTGAATGCATGCTAAGCAACATGTCTCCAGGCTGTGGAGTGCTCCACAGACTAGGTGGTGAGAGGGAAATCCAGGCCTCTGCTTCCATTTGGTTTCTGGCAGTTTGATGTTTACTTGGTGTCCTTCATGTACTTTGACTTTTACTTGTCCATCGTTGGCATGTGCTGCCCTTCCCTGTCAACTCCCTTCCCCAGGAGATCTCATTGTACAGTGCCCATTCTTGTTCTCTCTCTCCGTGTTTGGATGTACTGCTCTGTGTAACTCAGTGGGTCTCCCTCTTTCTGGTTTGTTTTTTTTCTAGATTCCTGCCGTTTGTTCATCGTTGTGCCTAAAGCATGTCGATGTGGCGTTCAAGTACATCGTCCAAATCCTTGTCTCTTCAGCTTCTCTGATGCTTGAACTCTCACCTTTGACCTTGTGTTGACCTTTGATGCTGATGTGTATTTTTATTACGTTTGTTTCTTTCTTTTTTTTTTTTTTGTGCTGCCAAATTGGTTTTGCTAGAAAGACTGCTGAAGGGGAATATTTAAACTTGCATTTGAATATAAAAGAATTTCTATTTTTCTAGACCTTCGTAAGATAACCACTTGATTTTGTGAATCTGATTCTTTGTAATTGTCTTCAGAGCAGCCTTGCTAGCATACCTTGTGGAGTATTTGTATTTCTGTGAACATACAGCCAATCACTTTCTAGACTTAGTTTTTTCTGTGTGCTTAGTTTTAAAAACACAGTTTCGAAGAAAAAGTCAATTATATGGTGTGACTCAATCTTTCAGGAGACTTCCTAGTCACATTTTGCTGATCTGGTTTCTGTGCTTGAGGAGACAGCATGTGTTTTTATGAGTTCAAACTTGTGACTTGAGTGGCATCAGCAGAAAACACTTGAATTACATTTTCTTCTGATTGTAGCTACATTTTTGCCCTGACATTTATTGATTTTTTTTATTATTATTATTTTCCCCCTGCTTCCCTGTGTGATTATCAGTCTGCAGTGAAAATTTGATCAAAGTTGATGTTGTATTTTGTTAAGCTCCAGCATGCTTGGTTTTTTTTGTAACTACAATCTCCTCAGCAAAATGTGATGTTTTTGTTTTAATCTTTCAAACTAAGATAGTGCCCAGAAATGTTTTGCATGTTTCCTGCTGTTTTCTTCACACCCTCGTATATATCACCTTCACCTCTCTGTTTTCTATAGTTTGTGCAAAAACTGAGCAATTTAATGGGTTTCAAAGGTATCCTTTAAATTGGTGTTTTTGGTATGACAAATATCTGATCAGAAGCCACCTGAGGACATCTACCTGTGCACTTAGACTGTCTGCCTGACAGAGCACCTGGACCTTGTTCCATCTCCAGTGCTGTCAGAGGCTCCCGGGGGGCTTGGTTGCACTGATCCTGTAGTGGAAGTTTTGGTGGAAGGGGATAGCTGGGGAGCAGGAAGGTCAGGGAACTTCACAGTATTTCTGTTTCCAAAGTTATCTGAAGCTCGGGCTCCTTTGAAACATTCTTTATGAGCATTTTGTATAAATCAGGGCACACTTTCGTGAAGTCCAGCCCCAGTTTAATACCATCAGTCAGACCTTGATGGCAGGATCTGGGTTAGCTCTTGAAGTAAAGCGTTTGAAATATCCCAGAGAAAGCATTTGTAAACCTGGTCCTACAACTGCTGGCTCTTTTCCCAAATGACAAGCACAATATAACAGCCTCTGAAGCTGTTACCTGAACAGGGTACCATCCCCAGCTCTCTTCTCAAGGGCCTTAGCTGGGGAATCTCTACGGAGATTTTTTAGTTTTTGTTTAGTTTTTAATTGGGTAACGAGCTAAGCAGTTTCTTCTGGCTTGCAGAACGAACTAGAACAGGTTACTGTTTTCTGGGTAGCAGGCTTCCCCCTACTCTATGTACCATCTGCACAGGTAGAAACTGGGATGTAGCTTCTAGATGAAGGCACCTGAAGAGTGTGTGCTGAGATGAAGTTTCAGTCAGAAGGAGAAGCAAGCTAATGTAGGTATCTTAACAGTCAAAAATAATGTGAAATGAAATCCCAGGAGAAGGGGTTTTGCTGAGAAAACAAATCATGTTTGATTGGATGGAAACCTTACTTTTGTCCAGTGTTTGGCATGATGCACAGATGCAAAAGGATTTTTTTCTATCCTACTCCTGAGCTGGCTGAGGATACTATATTCTCAATAGGTATTAGCTAGACTTGTAGAGAGAGTCCTTAATCTGCTTACAAGACAGAACATGTTTGGATATGGTACATATACTTGGGAGTGAAGCGTGAGGCTGGATGAAAAAAAGGACAGAGACTTGTTTGTTTGGGAGGTAGGGTTGTGGGCTGGCTGCTGTTAGTCCCACAGTCTGAATGCACAGGGCTCTGTGTCAGTGGGGACACTGATACCCTGCAGTGTATTGAGTAACTGCCAATATGTTCCTGTACATGCGCATTTGGTTCCATAAGGAACTTTGGGGAAACCTGTGGAAAAATATCTGAAGAAAACCAAAATGCCAAACGTTGGATGTTTCTTTCCTTTCTTCTTTCCTTTTCTTCCTTTGGTTGTTTTAATTGTTCTGTGGTGGTTTTAATGGATTTGAGACAGTGGAGCAGCAGCTGCCTTTCTGATTTTTGGCTGCTTTTTGTGAATAATTTAAAAAAAAATTACATTTTGGAGACAAACCTGTGGGCTTTTTTATTGGTACAAACATTGTATTTAACACTAGGGGTTTTGTACAGTTTTTTGCCTTTTCTACTAGAAAACAATGTAAAGTGATTCACAATGTGACGAGAAAACAAATTGCCACTATGACCAAATGTAGAGTCTGTTCTGCAGTAACGGGATTTAATCAACTCGAAGTCGTGGTTCAGTCGTAGAAATGCTTTTCTTTACCTTGTTTGAGCTGTTCCTTTTTTTTCTTGTTTTGATTTGCAAAACAAAATGTCTTTTTGTGTGAAATTGTGTTGTACTCTGTAGAGAATTACGGATTTTACTTTAATGGTTTAAAAAGCGGAGGAGCACGTGTTGCTTTTCTGATCGAAGAGTTTGTGTAGTGGATTTAAAAATGAAAAGATTTGTTACAAGTTTGGAACGAGCGAGTACGTGTTAAAGGAATTTTCTTCCTTTTGTGTGTGTGTGTGTGTTTTGTTTTGTTTTTTTTCTTTTTGTCCCAAAGGGCAACTTAAAGCTGTTTTAATTGCACAGACACACCGACAACAAGTCATTTTGTATATGCCAAGTGTGGTACCTTCCTTTGTTTATTTGCTATTAAACTGTTTGAGAAGAGTCTGTGTGTGTTGTATTTGTGTCTTAAACTTGAGGTTCTTTTTGGGTCCAGGTGGGGGAAGATGAGGAGAGAGATGAGAGAACTGTGTTCCAGTTTCTTAGCTGTGAGCTGCAAAAATTCTCATGGCCCAGTACCACTTGTTCTGGATGTACAAGAGAGCCCTGGATTTTTACTTCTATGTAGATGAGCTACTTTGAGTAGAAATGGAAAAGGGGTTTTTTTTGTTGGTTAGCCTCCATTTTGTTTCATTTGCCAGTCAAGTCGCCTTTAGACATTAGATACAGAAAAGCTGAGAATCTTGGATAATGCAAATATGTGATACACTGGGCAGTGAGGTGCAGGCATATCCAGCCTTACAGAATTGGTGCTGCGTAGCTACTTGCCTGTCTGTGCACTGTGCTTCGTGGTGTTTCGAGGGCTGAATAACTTCGGCCTAACACCAGACTTCAGCTGTATAGGAACAGCACGTGTGCATGGTGGTGTGTGGGATTAGATAGGCGCCAGCTCATACCGCTCCTACGAGCCCCATGCCCACCGCTGCCTCCTCACCCCTTCCAGGAACACGGCCAAGTTTGCTGAACTCATCCTGGTTCTGCAGCGTGAAGGTATCTGCAGTCCCCAGTGCTCCTGGTCCTGCAAATACTGCACAGGGAAACCCCAAATGGGTTGGGATTACTTACTAGCTCAGGTTTTGTGATAAGCAAAAGTTACCTGCTTTGCTTTTAGAACTAAGAGACATTAATCATTTAAAGTAAAATGAGGTGTAAAAAAAAAAAAATTCATTTCAAAACTTGCCACAAGTTTGACATTAATATTGCCTCTGTTGGAAGGAAAGTACCACAATGGCCATGACTTTGCCACATTTCTGAAAGCTCCTAAAATTCAGTGATGTTACTCCTTCCTTCTGCTGTCTTGCATCTCAGAGACTGCAAGCATTTTCAGGGCAGCCTTGTTTCTCCTCTGTGTCCTCCTCTGTTATCTGGCATACTCTGTTTCACCCCATTACTTCCTACATGATTGTAAATCTGAGAACGCTTGCAAGCATCGGGATTCAGCGCTGCATTCCTTTCCCTGCAGCGCACCAATTGCGAAGCGAGGCGCGGAGCCACCTGTTGCAGAATATGCTGAGATCCCTGTGGTTAATTTGCAGCTGTTGAGTAGGGAGGCCGGAGAGATTTCAGTGCAGATATGTCTGAGGTGAAGGATGGAGAGAAACAATTGAATCAGAAAAAGGGTTTGTTTAGGCGGGATGGAAGATTCCTGCTTGTGCAAAAAGTTGGCTAGCCTCATCTTATGTAGTCAAAGCTCTGTCAGTACATCTTAGGGAACTGATACTAGATCCTCTGGGTAGGTGGCTGCTTTTATTTTTTTGAAGGTTTTTTTCTTTAATTTAAAAGCCACCACCAATCAATAGACAATTAAACTGCAAATAAGAGCTAGTGTATTAATCTCTGAAAATAATCAGCATTTCACGTGACTTGTTATATTTATCAACATCAATAGGAAATACACAAGCTAGTAGATTAAGTCCTGATGCTGAATGTTTTAGGGATATTTTTTGTCCTTTCGTATCCACCTGCACCTTTCACTACTTGTGGAGACTGGAGTCAAAAATCTTCCAGACTTTACCAGCCATGTTCTGCTATCTTCATATGGCCAGAAGTCACCGGGGTTACATTACAAAGAGCAGTGGGGAGCAGAACAAGCAGCTCAGTATGGTCACTGAGAAGTGACTGGGTGATTAGCTACACCGTGTGTATAGCTCCACTGCATGACAGGTGAGATTCCCTGATTTAGTGTTTCCATGCACCTTACATGACTACTTATTTGCAGTTCCTGAGAAGAAACTGTGGATCACTTACTGTAGAAGACATACCTGAATCTTGTACAAACTAGAGCTATCTTGAGCCACAGGCTGATGATCATTCTGCCGTTACTTTCTCAAAGCAGCACAGGTAGTCAGTGTCTTGGTGATTCTACCCATTGACCCCTCCTTATTTAGGCAGCCGTGTTGGGCTCAGCGTGGTCTGTTCCACATCAGAGTATGTTGCTGTTTGACCAATTTGAGCTTGATGGATCTAGCCTGTATTTTACTAGGATAAGTTTTTATCTCGGTGAGTTGATCCTCAAGAGACTAAACACTGTTTCATAGAAGAACTCAAAAGCAAGAAAGTACAGCGTGATTAACAAAATGCAAGACACATCATTTCCCTCCTGTTAGATGGGTTTCGTCAGACTGCAAGGCATCCTCTTCTCACTTCACTTTGCCTGTTCTTTGTGGGATATGAGCAAAAATTGAGGGGAGCAGTGCTTTGGTGAAGTGGTCCAAAAGCATCAGGATGAGTTTGAGTTACAGGCAGGTTACTTGTGAAAGGTTAATCTTGCAAAGTAGTCTCCTCCAGCAAAGAATGATGTGATTTTTGTTTTCCCCCTTCTTGAATCCTGGCTTCATTCTTTTATGTAGCAGACTCCCAACGGTTGCTTTCCCTGGCCTCTTAACTTCTCCAAGTCCAGAAATCTGATGGCCTCGCCATTATCAATGCTTTCCATGGCGATCGGTCTTCTGCATCTTGTATCCATCCCACTGCCCACCTCCAGAGAGACATACAAGAATTACTGCAGGGCAGACAGGCTTTTTAAAATTTTGAATCAGACTTTTTATGGAAGCCCTAAAATCTATAAAGTACCTAGATAATAATTTTAACAGTGCTGCTGAAGTGATTTTTACCCATTAACCAGCCTCAGCATTACTTTTCTTCAGCCTTCTGTAGATTTTTCCACAGTTTCTACTTCCAAAGTTTGAGAGTACACAGCGTCTATGCCGAAACATCATCTAGCACATTACCATAGAGCACAAATATCATAGAGTATATAAGCTCCCAAAAGAGAATCAGTCTGATTGTAGCAATTCTTTTCTACCATTTAAAATGCTTTTCTTTTTAAAATATTTTTCTGAGGATGTCTTGGATAAAGGTATAGATGGAATCTCTTAAGATGATGACTGCTATGGTGTAAAGCCTCTGAGTAGGCTGTGGTTCCTTATCCTTTTGTATCTGGCTTTCCTTAGGGGTATTACCTCAGGAAGGCTCCCTTGCGTTTGAGTTTCCTTAGGCAGCCGTGACACAGGCCAGGATGCTCCAGTTGGTGGCCTAAGAGAGGATTCTGTTGGTATTTACCCCTGTGTGGGGAAGAACTGCCACCAAATCCGCACGGAAGCAGGGAGGCAGCTGGAGACATGCCTGCCTCTGCATGAGGGACTGTTGTTAAAACTCTGAATTGCCATTTCTTTTCTTTGGCCTGCAAAAGGATCCCAAAACAGGTATCTCTGGTTTCTGTATCTGAAAAACGTTAAACTTCCCTGAGGCATTACACACACATACACACACCCCTAAGTTTGGTATGTCTTCTTATGAAGGACAGAGTAAATCTATAGATGACCAAGACAGGGTCCATTAAAAATGCAGCACATCAGTGGGGGTATGAACTTGGCTCCTAGAGGAACTAGTGTAACTTTTACTCTTCCAAAGGCATGTAGAAGAGTTAAAGCTATCTTCTAATCGGGTTAACAATTCTCTTAGGCAATCAGAAGGTGCAGAAATCTGTGGCTTTGGGTCATTATTGTCATTCATCATAAAAGATCAGCATATCATCATAAAAGACTTCAGCAGTGCCTTTGACAACTTCTGATGAAAACCCTTGGAGGACTGTCACAGGTATCTGATGGCAGCGAGCAACAGGCAGTCATGAACAAAGTTTTTCGGGATGGTTAGCTTCTTCTTGTCCCTTAAATTAAGAAGTTAGTGCCATATTTGCAGCAAATCTGTGACAGAGCTGACCTGTGTGCACAGAAACAGTCCATATCACCAGCTGAGGTCCTCAGAAGGGAGGCTGAATTTTGTGCCTGGCGAAGTATCAGGCACATTGTTGCAAGTATAATACCGCACGTGTACATGCTGGAGCCTTCTAGTTCATACATTGCTTTTAAAGGCATGTATTGTTCTAAAGCTGCTGTCCTAGCTGAGGGTGCCACCTCCCAGGCTAGCCCACCACCACCAGCGCTTGTAAAAGGGGATGGCCACAGAGAGACAACTGAGACATCCCTGCGACCGCAGCTGATTGTCTCTCCCTGGGGTATTTATAAGCTGCATACTGGCGGGCAGGGGTGGGCAGTTGGCTGGCCGTGACCTTGGGAGCCCAACCAGCATTCCTGGGAGCCACGTGAGCTGGACTGGCAGGCGCAGCTGTAGCCAATGGGTAGGAGACCAGCACTGGCTGCTCAGATTGAATTTCACTCCTTTCGCTTGAGATTTTTCTCTTTCTCTCCCTGTTGTGCTTTTCCTCTTTGTTTATGGGATTGGACAGGCGAATGCACTGAGGGAGTCCTAGCGAGCGAGACGTTTGCCTAGTGGATTTGGGATTCTACCTTCAGAGCTGAGCAACCACTTCTTGCCATTGCTTACCACAGCTCCAGTCCCCTGACACGGCTGGGCTTTTATGGCTCCAAGCCTTCTGAGCACACAACCCGCCCTCCTCTATTAGGGCATTTTATGTTGTGTCGTCTTCTCTGCACTTCCTTTTTGCTGTCCTTAGAGGTTAGTGTATGAGGCTTTTTAATGCATGGGAGATGGGTCAGGACCAGACAAAGCAACAGATAGAGAAAGGACTCCATCTTTACCAGTCTAATCAGACCGAAAAGGCCCTGCAAGTCTGGATGAGGGTTTTGGAGAAGTCTGCGGATCCTGCTGGCAGGTTTCGGGTTTTGGGTTGCCTCATCACTGCTCATGCAGAGATGGGCAGATACAAAGATATGCTGAAGGTAAGGCAAACTGGAGATGAATGCATGCCATTGTGTCGTACCCACCATGGAGAGTGGCTGAAGATTAGAATGTGAAATCGGGGGGGTTATTTTGTATAATAAAGAACATACCAGCTATTGAGTGCATGTTGTGGGCTGCCGTAATCACTGTGTTGACCCATAGCTCTAGCCCACAAGATACACAGAATACTACTTTTCATTGGGTCTGATCCCACAGGATTCCCAGGTTATTGAGGCTCTCCAGTTAATCATGGGGACCTTTCTTGATTTATTCCCCACATACAGGTACACCATGTTATCAGGCTTCTAGGAAAAGGTATGAAAACAGGGTCTTTTCTCCACTTACAGCTGTTTACAGTGTGTATGTAAATGTAAAAAGACATCTCCAAGTGGATTCTGTAGAATAAGCAGCAGTCCTGTGGAGACATGTCTGTTATCTTGTTGTTCAACTGCTGTTTGATATCTAATATAGATCTAACATTGTTTTTAATTACAATTATTTGTTTGCAAGGGGGCTGATTAAGCGGGGGACAGAGGATGCTTTTCTGGTGAGGGGGTTGAGAGACGTTCCAGGAGGGGTCTGACAGTTGAGATCAGAGAGGGACTCCCAGTTGTCAGGACAGCATAGAAGAAAGAAGGATATACGGCTTGATGGAAGAGTGGTAAAAAGAAGCTAAAGTTACATTTCAGGAGCATGAGGATAAACATGTTTGATTAAATGAACAAAAAGCAGCTGATGTGTGGGTCTGAGAAGTAACAGGATGCACATAAAGAGCCCGCAGTGTTTGGGAGGGTGACTCAGGAATCTGGAAGACAGGGCAAGAGGATGTTGTAATAGTCTTAAGAAACTATCCCAGGCTGAAATAGGGTCTTGCTAAAGGGCCTTGATATTCTTGTCCTGATGGTTATGATTGCCTCTTATGAGACTGGTAACCATTTGGCATTTAGGACAAAACATGAAAGAGGGAGGCACATCTTACTAGCAAACCCACACAAGCCATATATCAAAGCCCTGTCTTAAAACCAAATACTTAGGATGAATAAGAAAAGGGGTATTAACACACTTGCAAAACATTTGAAGAAAAATAATTCTGATAAGTAATGTGGAAGAAGTGGTGGTAGAAACAGACTGATTAGGGAAGAGAGAAGCAAAAAACGGTAAGATGTGGCTACCTGAAGGAAATACTGAAGGCTTCATGGAAAACAAGAAACAGGTAAAGGGGTGGGCTCAGTATACCTGAACCTTTAATTTGTTACCTGAGAAGGGAACAGAAAGTGGGATCGGAGTAGGTGAATTGTAGTTCTTCCCAGTATTAGGAAGGAAAAATGGCTTCAGTCAGCCTGAAGATTTTATACCATGAGTGATGAAAGATAGAGAAAGGAGAACTTTAGCAATAAGCCATGGAGAGAGGAGAAACCAGGAGAAAAGGGGTCAGAATTAAAGGCATGAAATTAACTGTGATTTAAGAAGGGTTATGATACTCAACCTCTTTTGGAGAGAAAAATTACTTCACACCAAGGAAAGAGGCTGTGGCAATCAGGAGATAATGAAGAACTTGTACAAAGGTAAGGAAATGTGGAGAAGCATGAGCTAATGCACCTGACTGGGTCCACATAGCAGCTTTCCTAAAGTGCTAAGGAACCTGTGAACATATATGCCATTTATGTTTGGGTTTTTTTTTTTTAATTTTGTGAAGAATATAAAATGTTCTAGTAGCTTAAATTATTATGTGTTGCCACTATACAAAAAGGAAGTAATTGGTGCCCTTGGGAGTTGTTATCCACAAACCTAACTGATAACCTCTAATGAAAACACATACTGAGAAAACTGCTAAATATTTACCTTTGCTACTGGTATTAATTCAAGCCAGCAGTGTGCTTGTTTCATCACTAAAGAAAAAAGTTGCTGCTGAGAGTCTGCAGTCTAAAATAAAGAGATTTCATATCATTTAAGAGAACTGTATGCAATGAATCCTGAAGGTTATAGAACAAAAACTGTCAAGACTGCAATTTGTTAGTAAAAAACTGATGAAAGAAGTAGCTTGCTTCTTAATAGAGAAAGTGGGATAAGTTAAACTGAGTGAAAGAAAACTGAGCTGCATAATGTCAGATGTTTCCTGCTTCACCTGCTTCTCTTTAGGGCCACTTAACAGCTTTTTTCCCCCACTAACTGCCAGCCTGGTGGAGAGAGAGAGAGAGAGAGACAGAGGTTTCTTCAGACCGCTCACAGGCCTTTTAAACTACCAGATAACTGCTTAATGTATACAGATGCTTCTCAGTCTGTGATGCTGGACTTCTCTGCCCTGCTCAGAGATGAGCCACTTCTCCAGCACAGGGTACTACTCTGTGGGTGTTTGAGCTGTAATTAAATAAACTACGCGCTTTTATAAACACTGTCTTTTCTACTTAAAGTTTGCAGTGGTGCAGATTGACACAGCACGGGAGCTGGAAGACCCAGATTACCTTACAGAGAGCTACCTAAACCTGGCTCGCAGCAATGAGAAACTCTGTGAATTCCAAAAAACAATCTCTTACTGTAAGACATGCCTGAACATGCAGGGTACCACGGTGAGCATGCAGCTGAATGGCCAGGTGAGCCTCAGCATGGGCAATGCCTTCTTGGGCCTCAGCATTTTCCAGAAGGCTTTGGAGTGCTTTGAGAAAGCTTTACGCTACGCACACAACAATGATGACAAGATGCTGGAGTGTCGAGTCTGCTGCAGCCTCGGGAACTTCTACGCCCAGATAAAGGTGCGGTAACCTAAGGGACAGAAGGGTGATTGTCTCATGGATTCGGGAAAGAATCGAAAATGGTGTGAATTTCAGCTTATTTCTTTGCAATGCACCATGAAGTACTGTGAGAATGTTGTAAGCTAAGATCTCTTCTTTGTAAAATCATCGAGTACTCTCCTTCACAGTAAGGATGAGAGGATTAGTGTAATGTTTATATAGCACAGCAGAAGCAGCTGTGAATATTCCTGTCTGTTGAAAAAATCAAACTTAGCTTCAAAGATCACATCAGAGGACATATTAGGGCTGGCAGCCAGAACTCATGGATTCTCTATTTCTACCATTATTGCAGGCAAATAGCTGTTTATATGAGCAAAACCAGGCAGGAACTGAGGATGGGGGTGATTTGCCAGTTCTAACTTCTATTACAAACAGCAACAAATAGGTTTTCCTCACAAAGTCTTCATTTCTGTCACTAATGGAAAATTCACCAACTGAAGTGTTTAAAACTATCAGTAAATTTCCCTCATAATATCTAAAATAAAGGAAAGATCATAGTGCTGGATATTTTTAAGGTATGACATAAGAAGGAAATAAGAAAATTTTAAAAGTTGTGGTTTCTTTTGTGCATGTGGTGGGTTGACCCTGGTGGGAGGCCAGGTGCCCGCCACAGCCGCTCTATCATTGCTCTCCTCAGCTGGACAGGGGAGAGCAAATATAACAAAAGGCCCGTGGGTTGAAATAACAACAGGGATACCACTCAGTATTTGCTGTCATGGGCAAAACAGACTTGACTTGGGGAAAATTAATTTAATTTATTACCAATCAAAACAGAGTTGAGTAATGAGAAATAAAACCAAATCTTAAAACACCTCTCCCCACCCCTCCCTTCTTCCCAGGCTGAACTTCACTCCGTTTTCTCCACCTCCTCCCCCTAGCAGCACAGGGGGACAGGGAATGGGGGTTGTGGTCAGTTCATCACACGGTGTCTCTGCCGCTCCTTCCTCCTCACACTCTTCCCCTGCTCCAGCAAGGGGTCCCTCCTGCAGGACACAGTCCTCCGCCAACTTCTCCAACATGAGTCCTTCCCATGGGCTGCAGTTCTTCATGAATTGCTCCAGCGTGGGTCCCTTCCATGGGGTGCAGACTTCCAGGAACAGACTGCTCCAGCGTGGGTCCCTCACAGGATCACAAGTCCTGCCAGCAAACCTGCTCCGGGCTCTTCTCTCCACAGGGCCACAGGTCCTGCCAGGAGCCTGCTACAGTGTGGGCTTCCCACGGGGTCACAGCCTCCTTCAGGTGTTTCCACCTGCTCTGACACGAGGTCCTTCATGGGCTGCAGGTGGAAACACTGCTCCCCATCATCCTCCATGGGCTGCAGGGTCACAGCCTGCCTCACCGTGGTCTTCTCCACAGGCTGCAGGGGAATTTCTGCTCCAGTGCCTGGAGCACCTCCTCCCCCTCCTTCTTCACTGACCTTGGTGTCTGCAGAGTTGTTCCTCTCACATATATTCACTCCTCTCTCTGGCTGCAATTGCACAGTTTTTTCTTTTTCCACTTCTTAACTCTGTTACCCAGAGGCGCTACCACCGTTGCTGATGGGCTCAGTCTTGGCCAGCAGTGGGTCCGTCTTGGAGCTGGCTGGCATTGGCTCTATCAGACATGGGGGAAGATTCTAGCAGCCTCTCATAGAAGCTGCTCCTGTAGCCCCACCCCCCGCTACCAAAGCTTTGCCATGCAAGCCCGACACAGTGGATCTTGGAGAATTAAAAAATATGAGGATTTTCTCATTTCTGCAGTCTCATGTAACTTACTTGAGAATGGTTTTAGATATTTAGATAATAGTTTTATGTACTTATTGTAAAATAAGATTTCTTTCTAAAATGTTTTTAATGCAGAAATATGCTTAAAAATGAAAATATGTTATATTATTACTTAATGTGGATTTGTTAAGGCCATAATTCTTTGTTCCTGTTTCCTGCAATGATGGATAACCAGCCTCTTGGAGATCCTGACTCACCATATGGAGTACGAGGGCTCCGTGTAGATGTTGAAAGCAGAGATGATGGAAGAGCAGAGAAAATTTTCAGCCTTTGGTTATAGAGGAGGGTAAATGGTTCCTGCAGAGTAAAGCTGATGGCATACTATATAAAATTCATTTGCTGTGTCATTTCCCCAGTGTCCTGAAGCCAGAGAGTAATACGAATTCAGTATATGGCAATTTTACATTCCACAGTTTGACTCCCAGCGGAAACATCTAGTGAAATACGGCATGTGGAAGCGGAGCAGCAAGAGTTGAAAGGTGTACAGAAATCTGCTAGCTGTTGCAGTGTTAATAAATAAAAAATGGTTGGTGGGGGTTTTTTCCCTTTTATTTTTGCTTTATTTTTGCTGTAACTGCTGTCTGCTTGTCTGCCTTACAGGACTACGAGAAAGCCTTGTTCTTCCCATGTAAAGCAGCTGAGCTGGTGAATGATTATGGAAAGGGCTGGAGCTTGAAGTACCGAGCAATGAGCCAGTATCACATGGCAGTGGCCTATCAGAAGCTGGGGCGCTTGGCAGATGCTATGGACTGCTGTGAGGTATAGGGTACAGGCAGATGCAGAGCTGTCAGAGATCTCTGCAAGGGGATCTTGCCTACAGGACTGGGAGGAAGAGAGATACCATGGCATTCATGCTTGGCTCTAGATGTTCCTGCTGCCTCTCAGCCTTAGAGCTGTGGTTTCAGTAGCCCAGGGGCCCTCAAAAGTTTGGGTCTATGAATGGCCCTTGGTTGGGAACACATGAACAAGACTTTACTTAAAAAGATGTAGCCGTTTCTTTGGAGCTGACCTTTCAGTGGCTGGAGCACGCAGTCCCAGCCTTGCTGTTCTGAACCAGGAACAAGCTCTTTTACTGACCAAAGACAATTTCTTTCAGGAGTCCATGAAGATTGCCCTGCAGCATGGTGACCGGCCTCTGCAAGCGCTGTGTCTGCTGTGCTTTGCAGATATCCATCGCAGTCGCAAAGACGTGCAGGTACAGCTCTTTCCTGCCAGAAAGAACAGAGGGGCTAGCAAGAGGGTGTGAAAAGCAGGCCATAGCAAAACATGTGTCTTCCTCCCTGGTTCTGCAGACAGCCATTCCTCGGTATGATTCCTCCATGAGCATCATGACAGAGATTGGAAACCGCCTGGGCCTGATCCAGGTGCTGCTAGGAGTGACTAAGTGCTGGATGATCAAGAAGGAGCTGGACAAGGTCAGTTACAAACTTGTTTCTACAGAAGTTTGTTAGACAAGATTAGAGCATACAGTCTTCTTCTGAACCGTATGCCCATCAAAGTGCAATAGAGACCTGTACCCTTTGGTTCTACCAACGGGGTCTGTTGCTTGTACAGTTACGTTTCTCTGAATGGTCTCCCTCAGCCAGGAATTTGTTACTAACAGTATGAACATCCATTCTGAGTCAGACTACTAACTTACAGAATTGTCTCATTAGTCAATCCTGATGACATTAAGCACTACACTGAGAAAGTAGCTCTGAGGGAAGGAAGCCTACTCCTGCTGTGGTAGAACATAAACTGATTGCCTGAAATAGATTCCATTGCCTACTTTTTAGCTATATGACTAAATGATGATATGTAGACAGCTCTACAGCTCCACCATGTGCTTTGCAGACAAATGTGGCATCAAATTCCTAGAGAAACTTTGAAGGTATATAAACTGTGATGTGAAACTGAGAAATGAGAGCAAAAAATCATTTGGGAATAGATAACCAGTCAACATGGTACAAGGGGGCAACATTACTTAGTTTGAAAATGCTTAGGCAGCGTGTGTGTGTTAAAATCCAGATTACACTAGATGTAGCAGATTGCACTGCAGGAACGTAATTGGGCTGCAGAATGAGATGCTCAAAGGTTAGCCTTGAACTGGTGTTGAACAACCTAGAACGCCTGCACAGTGCCACATCAGGATGCTGGTTTGGGTGTAGATGTGATGAAGATTCACTCTTATCACTTATATGAGACATAAAGAATTTTAGCTGAAATGAAGCATCCCAGATATTAGGAAATCAAGTATGTGTCTGTCAGAAAACACAAGTTCAAGGTGCTGTCAGCATCTGAGTTGCCTGCAGCATGGAATCAGTTGGGTGAAATACACCTTGCAATCTCAGTAAGTAAACACTACATTTGCAATTGAAGTAGAAACTGTGGACTTAAACACTTTGCTTAGTGTAATCCCTTCCCAGCATCACCTCTCATATTCAACAGAACGGGACAGGACGTAGCAGGTAGGCCTCTACATAAGAGAATATTCAGAGCACTCATCAGATCCCTACATCCATGGATCCCACCTCCAGCCATTGCCACCCGCTATCACAAGCAGTTCTCACCTGTGAAAGCCTGGTGAGGGCTTTGCACGGAGTCCTAATCTCACCAAAACCCACAAAAGAAGAGAATGAATAGATGAATCTTGTATTCTGTTCCAGGCATTAGAGGGACATCTGCCCTAGTGGGTCAGGGACCTCATGCCCATTGCCCTAAATGTGACCTCCTCAAATGTCACAGCCCTGAATACTCACCCAAGCCTGTTCCTCAACTTGCCAGTCCCAGTTTCCATTTCTCATGCTACTCATCCCAATATCAATTACCTAATAAAGCAGTTTGCTGACTTTCTCCTTGCAGATTTCCTATTCTCGTCCTAGCTTCCTCCATCTTCCCAGTCTCCTTGGCCAGTGAGTCTGTTTCCTTGCACTTGCACGTAGTCAATACTATTACAGATCTTCCCTGGCTCCTGTCACAACATGCTTGCCCAAACTCTTGTGCAGTCTCATATTCCTGTCCAAGACAAACTGTCCCCTGGACTTCTCAGCATCTCTTCCCTCACCCCACATGATTCACTTTGATTCTTAATCCCGGTCATTAATTTCTGGGTTTTCCAGTACACAGTCACTCTTCCTAGGCACAGCGCTCAGTTATGTTCTACCTGCCAGCCTGCAGTTCCTGCTTCCCTCTTCTACAAGTTCCTTACTCTAGGCTGTTGCTGCCACCAGAGATCTAATGCTATCTCCTCTGCATTCAAAGTACATTATTTCGTCTCATCTGGTCGTCTTCTCCTAGAATAGCAGTAATGCCAACTTACAGGGTAGAAATTTCATAATGTTCCTCCTGAATCACAAGGGAGAACTCTTTCTCTTGGACAAATCTGAAGCAGTTCTGGAAAACAGAGACTGATGATCAGAACAATGAGGAACACTGTGGCATCTGGGGGAAAGTAGGGACTCATTTGGTATAACAGCTGCTATGCTAAATACTTCAGATTGAAAAAAGATGGATAGCAGTACACTCCTACATCACACCATGTGTAATTAGGACAAAGTGGATATATGAACAGCAGGGGAAAAAATGGAAAAGCATCGTGTGTTGGTGCTGCTGATCCCTTTCTCCCTCTTGTACAAGTGAAACTGGAGTTGTTCAATGATTATTGAACCTGTAGGGTAGGATGGGGAAAAAGCTCGCTTTGCTTGTGCTTCATCCAAACCCTAATGAGCACGTGGGACTAAGTTTAAATAAGTCTGTATTCTCTCTGCCTGGAAACACCAGCCTCTGCCAACATCACACCCCTATTTTTTACTGTGCAGCTGGAACAGAAATGTAGCTCTTGGTTTCTGAGAGACCACAAATAATCCAAGCTTTTCTTATGGACCTTTGGGAGGGGAGGGAAATCTGCCAGACAGCTATCTTGCATCTCTAGAGTAGCAGTGATGCTTGTTTATCCAAATTCTACTCTGTACCTCTTTCTTTCAATAATTCCCATAGGGCATTCATACAAGTCTGGTTTTGATATATCAGGCTGAAAACTGATGATGCATGCTCTCCATTCACAGGCTCTGGAAAGCATTGAAAAGGCACAGGAGCTGGCAGAGGGACTAGGGAACAAGGTAGGATCCTACAGCTTCTCTTCAGCACTGTCTGCAGTCTTCTGTCAGGCAACTTAAGAAGCCAAGCATTGAAATATCCAGACTTGTTATTGCTTATTAATGTGGCCGTACTAACCAGTTGATGCTTGGGACGTGCTTTGTTGTGAAGTGTTTAGTTGTGAGCAGTTGCACAGACGATCATCAGTGTGCAAGTCTGAAAAGTGAGGGAGGAGTCACAGTGGGATAAACAAAGGGGAATGGAAAGCAGTAAAAATGGGGTATGAAACAAGCACAGAGCTAGAGGATCAGGGGTCTCTTCTTGAAAAATATTACAGCTGAACTCTGTGCTGGCTGGAGGCAAAGGGAAAGGAAATACAGTCTATGTCATGGATAGCTGAGGAAAACCATCTTGATGAGAGAGCTGCAGAGTGCCTCAAACCTGGTGTCCCCTTTTGTGATACAGAGAAGCAGGGTTAATGGCAGGAAGTGCTGAGAGACCAAATGTCCTTATGACTGACCTTACCCCTTCTGTAGCTTTCTGTGCTGGTGTTTCTCTAGCTGGCTGATGGGGCTGTAATGGTCTCCGCTCCTTCTGTTACTGGTCTGTCTTCACCTTGTTATTTACTTTTTCTTATGTTTCTGCCCTTCATGTGCAGCTTGGCCTGCTGAAGCTCCACTGCCTGTGTGAACGGATCTATCGCACAAAGGGGCAGCAGCGAGAATTGCGTGACCACGTAGTGAAGTTCCATGAATGTGTGGAGGAGATGGAGCTGTACTGTGGCATGTGTGGAGAGTCCATTGGGGAGAAGAACAACCAGCTCCAGGCGCTGCCTTGCTCCCACTTCTTCCACTTAAAGTAATGAGCTGGAAGTACTAAAGATCCTTGTTGTGACATTAGTCATAGGAAAGAGCTGTTCATGCCCAGAGTAGGACAGTCCTATGCATGCTCTTCCTCAGGTCTTTGTCCAGCTTACCTGTGCCCTGCAGGATCCCACTGCAGTGTTGTGAATCTCATGGCCTTGAAGGGTGACATTTAGCTGTAATATCAATCCCACTCCTGTCCTCTAAATGATTGTTCACCAATGTCCTCACCTTGTAGGCTCTTAGCCCAGACCACAAGTTCTTATTTAGTTCCTCTTAGGGAATCAGTTCTTCACTCCCAGGGGCAGTTTGGATTTTCCCCTTGAATCCCCCCATGCCTAGAAGTACACTGAGGTGAAGGTGGTGTTTGGTCTCTGTGCTACTGCTGTGAAATAAGTTAGCTGTGTCATCACTTTATTTTTAGAAGAAATATGAGTGTAACAAAACACTTAGTTCTGAAAATTAAGAATTTGAAAACACAGCCTCACAATGACACCAAAATTAGGATCAACCTACGGGACAGCAGATTTGTCTCCAGCAGTACAGGAGCTTACTTTTGTGGCGGAAGGTGCTGAAGTGCCTCTGCGGAATGGGAGGAAAAGAGATCGAATCTCTGCCTGTGACGTGAGGGAGCTTTTTCCTATGTTATGTGGTTAATATGCAGCCTAGCAGTGGGAGCGGGGCTGGGGGAGCCTCCGGCCGCAGAGCTCCCCCCGAACCGACCTCGTCCCTTTGCAGGTGCCTCCAGACCAACGGGACCCGGGGCTGCCCCAACTGCCGCCGCTTGTCGGTGAAGCCCGGCTACGTCTGACCCGCCCGTGGGGCTCGGCCTGCGACGCGGGGACTGCTGGGGGCGCGGGCCCTCCCGCCGCTCCCGGGGCCCTTCAGGCTGTGCCTGGCGGCCCCCGGCGGCAACGGGGCTGGGGTGGGCGGCGGGGGCGTCCTCTGTCTCCCTTCTGCATGCTGGTTCGAACACGGCCCGGCCCGGCCCTGCTCGCTCCTCTGTACAGGGACTGACCGCAATAAAAGGGTATCGCCGGGAGAGCGCCCCGCCTTCCTCTGCCACCGGGCTCCGCGCCGCGGACCCTCACGGGTGGCCCTCTGCCGCCGGGCTCCGCCCCTGCCCCGCACCAAGATGGCGGCGGGGCCATCACTCAGCAGATTTGGCCGGTAGCACGTGACCTGGCAGCGGTGTCTTCCGCACTACCCGCACCGGCAGATTCGGCAGAGCTGTCGGGCTCCTGTTCGGGCGGCGGGGGTGGAGGGGCCGCGGCGGGGCCGCGGCGGGGCGTCGAAGAAGAAGAGGGGGCGCGGGGCCCCCGAGCTGCCTGTCCCGCCGCCTTCCGCCCTGCCTCCGAGGCGAGCGGAATCTGCCGCCCAGAATCCGCAGTGCTGTGCGCTCACTGCCTGGCTCGGTGAAAGATGGCGTCGGTGTGGGATGAGTCCGAGGTGAGGGGCCGGGGGCCGGGTGGCAGCCGCTGGGGTGGGGTGGCGGGGCGCGGGAGCAGCGGGGCTGGGTCGAGGCGCGGGTCAGGCCGAGGGTGATGCAGCCGTTGTGCCCCCGCAGGATGGCGTCGGCGAGGAGGTGCTGAAGATGTCCACGGAGGAGATCGTGCAGCGCACGCGCCTCCTCGACAGCGAGATCAAGGTAGCGGCCGAGGGCCGGCAGCCGCGGGCGGGCCGGGGAGCGGAGCGGAGCCGGGCCGGGCCGGCAGCCTGCGGCGGGGCCGCCCCTTGGCAGCCCTGCGCTGCGGGTGCTCGGGGAGGGGGGGGCGCTTAGCACAGCCATGGGGGCTGTGGGAGGGGGAAGTCTGTTCCACGGCCTGGATCAGGTAGGATCATCGGGTAACTCAGATCGGAAGAGACTTGGGAAGATCTGTAGTCCAGCCTCCAGCTCAAAGCGGGGTCAGCGATAACCCAGGCTGCTCAGGGCTTTATCTGGTTGGATCTCGAAAGCCTCTAAAGATAGAGATTGCACCGCTTCTCCGGGCGTTCTGTGGCACAGCTTGAACCTCTCTTGTTTCAGTCTTTGTCTGTTGTCTCATCCGCCCACAGCTCTGAAGCATCTGGTTCTGTCTTCTTCATGCCTTCCCCAGTAGTACTCTTCTCCAGCTGAACAAGCCCACTTTCCTCAGCTGCTTCTCACAGGGCCAGTGCTCTGGCCCCTGGCCGTCTGGGCGGCCCTGTGCTGAACTCAGTCCAGTTTATCAATGTATTTGCTCTAGGGGGGGCTCAAAACTGGACAGAGTGCTCTAGATAGGATCTAACAAGTGTTGCGTAAAGGGGGCTGAACGCTTTTCTCTATCAACTGGCTACACTCCTGTTAGTACAGCCCAGGATGCTATTTGCCACCCTTGCTGTCAGGGCACTTTGCTTTTCCTGTTCAGTTTATCATCCCTGGGGACGCCCAGGTCCCTTTCTGCAGAGCTGTCCCCAGCCAGTCAGTCCCCAGCCTGTGTCATTGCAAGGTGCTTTTCCTTCCCAGGTGCGGGGCTTTGCATTTGTCTGTGAATTTTGTAAGGTTTCTGTATGCTATTACTCCAGTCTCCCAAGGTCCCTCTGAGTGGCAGTCCCTGCCCTTGAGCACAGAGACTGCGCCCCCCAGTTTGGTGTCATCCGTAAACATGATGAGAGTGCACTCTATCCTCTTGTCTGGGTTATTCATAAAGATGTTAAATAGGACAGACCTGGGTAGACCTGTCCCAAGATAGACCTGTTTCACGTAGAAGAGCATTTATAACTTTGGTATAAGTTTGTCTCTACTGCCTGATGTTAGCAATATTGAGATAAATTATTTCATAAATTCTACAGAGCAACTTCATCCTACTGCTTCAGGTTCCACAAGTAATTCTGACTTACATACTTTCTTACTCTTGAAAGACAGCAAAGATAAATATGTCTTGATTTTAGATTGCAGAGTACAGGAAGGAGCAAAAGCAGCCTTCTGTATTTTATAGTAAGAGCATCGCAATTGAGAAATGTTTATTGGCACCCTCCCTTCATGCAGTTTTCCTTCAGTGTTTTCCAGACTGTGTTTATTAAATTTCTAAATTTTTTGCATTTTTGTGTAACAGATCCTGTACTGGCTCCTGTAATAGTTCTGTCCTGTGAATAAGTATGTGGTACAGCACAGTATTATGCTTAGGCATCAAATGCTTTAAAAAGATGTTTTAAAAAGTTAGTTTTTTTAGAGAAGAGTGGATTTCCCCATTAAACAGAATCATGTAGGCCAGTTCAGGTGTAACCAGTTCTCCTGAGAACATTTGGTGCTGCAGTTGCTTCAATGGGGATCACAAACTGTGTGTTTTCAAACTGTGTGACTAACCAGGAAAGGGAGGAAAACGTATGTGGGCGTCAGCCAGACAGACTGAGAAACATCTGTATTGGGTGCGTTACTCTTGGATATAAATGTACTTACTGTTGGACAGTGAGTACAGAACTTCTTTTCTTACAGGTATTTTCCCTTACAGTTAGTGGAATCTAGTCCAACCCCCCTGCAATGAGCAGGGACATCTTCAACTAGACCAGTTTGCTCAGAGTTCTGTCCAACCTGACCTTGAATGTTTCCAGGGATGGGACATCTACCACCTCTCTGGGCAACCTGTTCCAGTGTTTCATCACCCTCACCATAAAAATTTTTTTCCTTATATCTAGTCTGAATCTACCCTCTTTTAGTTTAAAACCATTACCCCTTGTCCTATCTCAACAAGCCTGTCCGCATTTTTCTTACCAGCCCCCTTCAAGTACTGGAAGGCTGCTATAAGGTCTCCCCGGAGCCTTCTCTTCTCCAGGCTGAACAACCCCAACTCTCTCAGCCTGTCCTCACAGGAGAGGTGCTCCAGCCCTCTGATCATTTCCGTGGGCCTCCTCTGGACGCACTCCAACAGGTCCATGTCTTTCCTGTGCTGAGGACCCCAGAGCTGGACACAGTACTCCAGGTGGGATCTCATGAGAGCAGAGTAGAGGGGCAGAATCACCTCTCTTGACCCACTGGTCACACTTCTTTTGGTGCAGCCCAGGATACGGTTGGCCTTCTGGGCTGTGAGTGCACGTTGCTGGGTCGTGCCCAGCTTTTCATCCACCCCCAAGTCCTTCTCTGCAGGGCTGCTCTCAATCCCTTCATCCTACAACCTGTATTTATACCAGGGGTTGCCCCAACCCAGTTGCAGGACCTTGCACTTGGCCTTGTTGAAACATGGGCCCACTTCTCAAGCTTGTCCAGGTCCCTCTGGATGGCATCCCATCCCTCAGGTGTGTCAACTGCACCACTCAGCTTGGTGTCATCTGCAGACTTGCTGAGGGTGCACTCAATCCCACCATCTATGTCATTGATGAAGATATTAAACAGTACTGGTCCCAGTAGGGGCCCCTGAGGGACACCACTCGTCACTGATCTCTATCCAGACATTGAGCCGTTGACCACAGTGGTAGTAAAAGCCTCAGAAAAGTTCTGTAAGGATGTAGGAATTTGAGCTTTCTGTCATGCTACTAATATATGTTTGGTTTGTTTCCTTTTCTCCTATAGAAAGGTTTTATATCTTATCCAAACCTAGGCCAAGGTTAATTCAAACCATAAATTACTGGTCATAAATTGAAAATATGAGAGGTTCTACAGGGGTATGAAGATGACCTTGTCACTGTGAGGGCAGTCAGAAGAGTGGAACAGGTTGTTCTAGAGAAGTTGTATAGTCTCTGTCCTTGGAATTTTTCAAGATTCAGTTGGGCAAAGCCCTCAGCAACCTATTGAGAGCCCATGGCTGACCCTACCTTGAGCTGGCAGTTGAACTAGAGACCTCCTGAGGTCCTTCTCGACCTGAGTTGTCCTGTGAGTTCCACTGTTTTCCAAAGGACCTGGCTGTCTTTGTGGGGAACAAGTACTGGATATTACTCTGGTGTTGAATGTTTTGTTTTTAAGGAGAATGAAAAGTATTTTTCCCCTGTAGAGGCAGTTAATATGTTCATTTCTCATATGTAGGTCTTGATATATGTGGTCTTGTAGAACAGAACAGCTTTATAAAAATGGGACGTCTCTTTCTCTTTGTTCCAGTGGAAGCACAGGTGGTACATCTCTTTGCAAAGGTGCTGCTCTCCGTAGACACAGCCTCAGTTCTCCCGTTCCCTGTTCATACTTTCAGTTTACTTTGATTCTGTATTGTGATACTTTTCAGTTTGGGGGTTTTCTGGCTGTTTGTTCCTATGCTATTGCATGTCATCACTTCGGTGTTCCAGCACACAATTCTTCTTTAAACCCAGCAAAACAGAACTTTAAAATAAGTGTGTGTGTGTGGATGCATATAGTTATGCACATGTGTGCATATATCTAGTTACCTGTGTATCTGTATATATTAAAAAGTAAAACCCAAACCATAGTTGTTTTATCTAGGTCATATCCTTATCTAAGTCATATTGCAACCGTGTAAGCTGATGCACTGATTAGACTAAGGTTATCCAGTGACACTGGGAAGAAATCACTTAGGGATATTGATTAGCTGGAGACCAGAATGGACTGTGTAGCCCGATTCCTAACCAATTTTGGCTAATTTGCTGGCTTTTCCTCTTTTTATATTCTGTTTCCCTTTATGCCCACTGTTTCCTCAGACTTATGTTTTTATAACTGTTTTACTTTTGGAATAACGTGTGAATTTTATCTTGCCTTAGTATTCCTATCTCTTTCTTTTGCATGCTGATTCCAGATCATGAAGAGTGAAGTACTGAGAGTTACCCATGAGCTTCAGGCCATGAAAGACAAGATCAAAGAGAACAGTGAGAAGATCAAAGTGAACAAAACCCTGCCATACCTTGTCTCTAACGTTATCGAGGTGAGATTGGTGCAATATGAGAACTCTGCACAATATATATTGGGAGTGAGAAGGGCAGGGAAACTCGTCAGTAATTTGAGACATGGCGTATTCTCAAACTACTGATGCTCCTGGAGCCAGGACTTTCAGGTTTTTCTGTTGGTTTTGTTTGTGACCTGGAAGTGCGCATCACTTGCCTGCCTCTTGTCTGGGTCATTCCTTAGGTGTTGGCTGCTGTTCATCCATAGATACCGTAGCCATCAGAGGGTGACACAGCCTTGCTTAGTGCAGACTTGGGCATGTGAAATTTGGTACGTGCTTTCTGAAATTTGTGACGTGGCGAATGAAAAGTGATGGCTGTGTTACTACATCACGTCCTTTTTGTAATTTAGTAATTTTGCTGATAGGCCGAAAAAATGCTGGCAGTTTTCTATTTTTTAAAAAAGGGTGTTGGTTTGTACTACTGTTTTAAAACTCAATGAACTTAATGTGAGCTGCTCTAATGGGAGGAGAAATTGGTGCCATTAGCTACTACTTTGTTCTGAAGTTTATAGTGTCTTTCTATGCGCTGCTGTGTGCTGCTTCATGAGGAGAGGAAGAAATTAATTTTTATAGGAGAGCTTTAATGCTTTCAGGATTCTACTGCTGATGGATGATGGGAAGTTTTATTTCTCCTACTGCATGTAATTTAGCAGCATTAATCCTGGGGTCATCCTGCTGGCCTGGTTACATTGTCATGAAATCTCCCACTCTGTTTTTCAGCTGCTGGATGTTGACCCCAATGATCAGGAGGAGGACGGAGCAAACATTGACCTGGATTCCCAGAGAAAGGGCAAGTGTGCTGTTATCAAGACCTCTACACGCCAGGTAAGACCCATGTGCCCAGCTAGGTGTGAGGAGTGCTGAAAAGGGCCTTCTCCTAGTACAGCTGGTTTTGCTTACTTTGATTTCTTTCCTACAGACATACTTCCTGCCTGTTATTGGGTTGGTTGACGCTGAAAAGTTGAAGCCTGGAGACCTAGTGGTGAGTGGTGCTGTTGTCACTGTTCGATATGATGTTGGCCAGAAAATTGTGTACGTCTTGCCCTTCAGAAAGGAGACAAATCTGTCCAGATTTCTCCAAGACCATTTCTGTACTAAAATTTTAATAAATGAGTTCAGTCATATTTGTAGTATAGAAAAGTAGTTTTGGGGTGTGTTCTTTATGTGTACAATTAAGTGCTGAAAATTTAGATATCACCTAGTAAGCTTTCTAAACCCAATCTTTTATATCGTAAGTAAATCGGACCCTGTTTTTTTAAAATGTGCTAGGTTAGCTGTGGCGTTGTCCACTGTGCCAAGTTGTGGTGATATGATGAGTGCCAATGTCAAAGCTGGTAATTCCTGCATCCTCAAGGTCTAGTGAATCATCTGATTGCATGTTTATTAATTGCTATCTGAAGGGCCTGTTAAAAGCAAAGGACTTGTGTTCACAGGGGGTGAACAAAGACTCTTACCTGATCCTGGAGACTCTACCTACTGAGTATGATTCACGGGTGAAAGCCATGGAGGTGGATGAGAGACCCACAGAGCAGTACAGTGACATCGGGGGGCTGGATAAACAAATCCAAGAGGTAACACTTTATGTTTAGTTTCTGGTGTGACTGAGGACAACAGTCTTTGAACTTCAGCTCAGAGCAGGCAGCCTGGATCTGTGGAGGAGAATGGGTTTATGTATTAATACTTTTCTTTTGCTGTAGCTCGTGGAGGCCATTGTCCTGCCAATGAATCATAAGGAGAAATTTGAAAACTTGGGTATACAGCCGCCCAAAGGAGTCCTGATGTACGGGCCTCCAGGAACAGGGAAGACGCTTTTAGCTCGAGCATGTGCTGCCCAGACCAAGGTAAGAGAAACCTTTGAAAGCATCTGCTGCTGTAGAATAGTACCCGAAAAAGAGTAAGAACACCTCCAAGGGGAGAGGGGTCATACATACAAACTGGTGTTACAAACGCTGGGATTTTCTTGTCTGTTTGCTGGCTTGCTTGTTTTTATTAAGGGCTTTTTGTAGTATTCAGAACTGACCCTATTGAGAAACGAGGCATAGGATTCTCTTTTACTTCCCAGGCTACGTTCCTGAAGCTTGCAGGTCCACAACTTGTGCAGATGTTCATTGGTGATGGAGCTAAGCTGGTACGTGATGCTTTCGCTCTAGCCAAGGAAAAAGCTCCTTCCATCATCTTTATTGACGAACTGGATGCCATTGGCACTAAAAGGTGAGGTGTAGGCCACGTGGTAAACCTCTCGGGAGCCGCCTAGCAGTCCCCTTTGCCTGTGTATGTGAGGGAAGCCTAGCTTAAAGCATGGCCTATTCAGAAACAGAGTGTAAAGCCAATCACAGGTGGATGGCAGTTGCTACAATCTTTGGCCTCATGAGCAAAGTTCATGAGATGTGGGATCTATCTGATGGTCTCCTGCTGTATAAAACTGTTTTCTGATAACTGCATCAGGTACATGGAGATGTTCACCCTCATTTACTACTTGGGCCTGGACAACACTAGCCCCATTTAACTCTAAGGACATAATAAGACTTAGCTGCTGCTGACAGTTGTTCTAGTCACAGTCCTTACCAAGATAGGACTTCCTGTAGTTTCAAGGAGAATTTGCAAGACCTTGGCCAAGGAGCATGAACTGCAGTCATTCCATCTTTTTATGTGAATAAAAGCATAGGGACAGAGTGGTCAGGTTCACGCTGATCGTTTTACCCATGTTTCCTCCTCAGGTTTGACAGTGAGAAGGCTGGTGATCGGGAGGTGCAGAGGACCATGCTGGAGCTGCTTAATCAACTTGATGGTTTCCAGCCCAACACACAAGTCAAGGTTGGGATCTAGCAGAGTGCTACTGAGGTCCAGAGTGCTCTAGCAGGGGATGGAAAACAATGTCCAGGGAAGAAGCTTGGTGGATCCTTGGGGAGGAGAGGCCTGTTGTCCTGGTGCCTCAGACTGATGATCCTACTTCTACTTAGGTGATTGCTGCAACCAACCGGGTTGATATCTTGGACCCAGCTTTGCTCCGCTCTGGACGATTGGATCGCAAGATTGAGTTCCCGATGCCTAATGAGGAGGCCAGAGCCAGAATTATGCAGATCCATTCACGCAAAATGAATGTCAGGTATGGAAGAGGAATGGCCTTCTGGGGCTGTGTTTGTCACTCATGATGGTCAGGGCTGTGGAGTGGTAGGCGCTCTCTTTGTTGAGAGCTCACCATTGGGTTTTAAGGAAGCTCTGTACCTTGCTTTGGTACGTGTTCTCAGACTTTTTTTCCCCCCCCTCCCACTCATATCAGCCCCGATGTGAACTATGAGGAGCTGGCTCGCTGCACAGATGATTTCAATGGAGCCCAGTGCAAGGCTGTGTGCGTTGAAGCGGTAAGTGTTCCTCTACAGCAGCCAGCACTGATGGGAGGGAAATGTGAAAGCTAGCATGGAGTAATTACTTTGAACTGATGTGGTGCGCACACGCCCCCTCTAAATACTGTCTCATTGGGCAGGGGATGATTGCCCTCCGCCGTGGAGCTACAGAGCTCACCCACGAGGACTACATGGAAGGAATCCTGGAGGTTCAAGCAAAGAAAAAAGCCAATCTGCAGTACTATGCCTGATCTCTGCCCAGTCAAGGTTGCGGCCTTGGCAGAGGACAGGACTAGACTGGACTGTACCACTTTCTGTCTGGAAGAAATAAAGCCTTTTTTCCCTCTGAAACCAAATCCGTGATGTGTTGGGGCTGTTGCCTTTGCTCGGTGGTTTGGCATCTGCAAAAGGGAAGGCGACAACCTCCTGTCCTTGGTGCCCATCATGCTGCCTTTGGAGCCTCCTCGTGCTAGAACTGGATTAAATCCTGCTCTGCTATTTCTGGATGAGGACCAACAGGTTATAGTGCAGTAAGTGTGCTTTGAAATTGATGAACTGTAGCTCAGACAGCATCCCCTGTTTTTACCTGTGCAGCCAGTGAACGGACTATACAACTTTGAAGTCTTTGAAAATTTTGAACTAACACTTATTTTGCAAGGGAGAAGTGAACATGATCCACACACAAATGATGTTTTAACTTTGTCATTTAAACTTAACTCTGGAAGCTTTAACACAATCACTGATATGTATGTGAGCTCTCTGGTGAGTCAGTCTGGTAATTAGTCAGAAGGAATTCAAGGTTTCATCCACTGAGCAAGTCTTTCAGTACTTTTAATGCCAGTTGAGAATTACAACTTCCATTTAAAAATTACACTTTTCATAAATACACCGACTTTAGCATTAAGTATCTTACATGCCACTGTATTGTATTTTAAATACAATGTAAACATCTCCAAATGCTGGCCATCTCATCTTTACCTGTGCAGTTTTTGGACACTTGGGAGAGGGCTGGGGATGTGAGGGAAGAAAGAACAGATGACTGAAAGAAAAATGCACCCCAAAGTACTTTGGCTGATGTTCCTGAGTTAGCCCTAGTACTTGCGCTGGTTCTAAGGTCCTTGCTGCTCATTTTGGAGAGGGGGCTTGTTCCAGCGGAGCATGCATGATGTTGACACGCTGTGCTCAGGGGGCATTTGACATTAGAAGGAGGTGAGTGGTGAAGTGAGCAGAAGCCACGCGTTCCTGAGGAAAATACATTGCAGTTCCTTTGGACATTAATATCAGAGGGGGCTATACATCTGCTATTTTAGCAGTACTGCTACTTGAGCTTGGGGAGAATTACTCATCTCCTTTCACAGAACAGGAGTTGCACCCATAAGTTAGTTGGGGGGTGAAAGTTGATCCCTGCAGCTCAAACTATGACATACTGTCAGAAATATACCCTGGCCTCTAGTGGAATAGTTACAAGCTGCATGTTGCATACATCTCCCCATTAAAACAAGGGTATGTTGGTTAGCCAAATGAGTAACCTTACCTGTGTAAGAAGCTGAGGAAAACTTTCCCCTCCCTTCCTGAAGCCACTAAGTATTTTTTAGAGTCTTGCTGCTCAGTTACAGCCGGCTCCTTTTGGAAACAGCTTTAGTAATGAGTAAATAGCTGATACCACAGCATGGAATAGCACAGATTTCTGATTTAAATGAATTAATACTAAGAATGGGCTAATTCTTTGGTCTAAACCTCGGCTTAGATCAAGGTTCTTTTGGGAAATGATGGCCTGAGCCAACACTAGACACGCCTGTTGCAAAAGTGTTCAAGCCAACTTCATGTAGCTCCTTGCCCTAATTTGGGTCTGAGTTACACAGACCTGCAGCAATAGAGTTGGTGCGTAAACATCCCTTACAACTGGACAATAACAGGACCATGGAGGTACAGTTCAAAAAACAGCACAAAAAAAGACACAGCCTTGGACTTAATCCCTTGTAAACAGAAGAAAAACAAATCAAAAGAACTGACCCCCCCCTTAAACCATCAATGAGCAAACTGTCAATAATTCAAACCTGGAGTTGCTTGAAATGTCTGTGTCCGCGATTGGAGGCTGTAGCAGCATCCCACGGGCTGGTATTTCCACAGCTGTGGCACTGCTCTCCACCCGCTGACACGCCACCTCTTCCTGGTGTTAACCCACAGCTCTGCCCAGGCTGCGCTTTCCAGAGTCTCTCCTCGCTCCCTCCAAGGTCACACGGCCCCATTTTCTTGTCTGGGTTTTTGTACGGATGCCCGAGAAGTGTTGAGTGATGGGGCCAATGTGCAGAGGAACCCAGCCAGCAGGGTGAGGCCCAGGCCTCCCCAGGCACAGAACATGGACCAGCCATAGCCATGACTGATGTCCTCTGGCAGCCCATAGACGTAGCGAGGATAGCGGGATAACTCAAAATTGATCCCAGCTACGCATGTGCAGAGTGAGATGATACAGCATGTACCTGCAGGAGAAAAGCAAGAGGGTTCTACACCGCCCTCAGACAGGTTAATTATGGTCTGCTTTTTCCCTATTTATTTTCAAAAAGTCATGAATTTTCAAAATCAAGAATTACCTTTTTTTTTTTTTTTTTATTCCTACTAGTCAGTCTTCTTACAAGGCGGGGGAAAAAAAAGGCAAAATATGTAGGACTACAGGATACTTCACAAATAGCAACTACTTGAGCTAAGGCAATATCGGGTATCTCAAACTCCATCATGTGTAGTTCGTCATGCTTTGATTCTCCTGAGACTTTATTTAATGTCATTGGGCTCCGGATGGTATTTGGGCTGTCTCTCCTATGGAAGGTAAATAGCCGAAGCCCAGGGCTGCAAAGTGCAGCGACTGCTTGATTTCTACTAGGCATGCCCAGACTCCTGCCAGCTGTAGCCTAGCCCCATGGAAAGTGCCCAGGGTTTTGTCATCATCTGCTATGTAGTCACTAAGCACCTGTACAGAAGAGCAAAAAAGCCAAAGAAACTTCTAACGCAAGGCATTCTAGTATGTCTGCTACACACTAGACTCAAGGTGATCATTTTATTCTCTCCAGCTCTGGATCTGTGTCTAAATACTGATGACAGCTCTTACTGCTGACAGCATCATGGTAGTGCAGAAGCACTCAAAGGGGACCCAGCCTGCCTGTTCCACTTTTTTATAATACTTTACTCTCTCATTGCTGTATGATAAAGAAATGAAAATGTTCCCAAAGGAAACTGCAGTTAAGCAGCATATAAGTTGATCAAAGACAGCACAAGCCTAACTTTCAGTCTCTGTAGCATCACATCATGTCAGTAGAATGGTTTTCTGTGCAGCTCCCCAAAAACACTCCTTGAGACAGCTTGCTTATGGCAAGCCCCACCCCCCCAAAGTGGCACCAAACCAGTGTCACACCTACTTGTTTACTTGATATAAATGCTGTATCACCAAGTTCCTTGCTTGCAACCATTATAGATGCTGACACTGGGCCTCCAGGGTAACAGCTCTGGCTTTTAAGTAGAGCCTCATTTTTCATACTTCGAAAGTTGCCTATTTAGTGTTTCAATCTGATGACTCCCCAGCCTTGGAGCATCTCAGTAGCTCACCCTTTTGATGCATTTGTTGCTACTAGGCCCCTTTCAAATAAAGACAAAACACTGCCTATTTCTGAACTGAACAATCAAGGTTCAGAAAACCTTTGGCCATGCAGAGAAGTCTGCTCCCAGCCAGCAGAAACAGATGTAACACCCCGGCAAGCACTGAGCTCATCTCCTTACCATTGGGCCAATGTTCTCCAGGCTTGCCTGGGTTTTAACTTCTTTGGTACCCAAAGATGTGAGCATCTTTGAGCAGCAGAAAGGGGCTCTACATTGGTTGGTTTGTTAAGATTCCCTGGGGAACACTGAGCTGAGCTGTCTGACAGGAGCCGCAGGATCCACACACTTGGAGCAGGCAAGAGGACTGTGCTCATTGTGCACATGGTCCCTGTGGCTACACACCAGCTCTCCAGAGCTGAGGGCTCCTGTACATACAGCAGGATCTGCTCAGAAACATGCAAATACCCGTGCAAGCCCAGGTCCTGCCCAGGGCTGGAAGTGGTAACTCTGCGCTGTGCTGATGGTTTACTGCACTGAAGAACTGCTTCATGTGTTTGCTGTGGGCTGACTTTACGTTTAAGAGCACTTCCCCAGCCAGCAATATGGACTGTGTTGACTTCAGGAGTAGAAGCGAAAGGCTCTCACCTCCCATTAGGAAGAGCAGCCCAGCCACATACTGCATGAGCTCCTGCTGTTTGCAGCAGCCCAGCACACCAATGATCCACCCAAACAGGATGATGGAGACTGCCATGCCAATGAAGCCAGCTGTCATCCTCCGCAGATCTGAGGGAAGAGAAAGGAGAAAAGCAAGGAAGAAGGCATGAAGATGGCCACACCCAGACAGGACAGCCAGAGGAGAGTCCAGACAGATTTAGATTTGCTGGTTCTAAAGTTTATACTTCACCTGTGGACAACTCCTGTAGCTTCTTTCAGGTAAGAAAGATAGCTTGCCCAGTTCACTGAAACTAAGGGAATCCAGCTAACTTGACTCCCTTCTGCTGGGCGCTGTACAACTGGAGAGCATTTCTGTCCTGATCAAGAGGAATACTGACCAAATACTCCCCAGCATGGGACAGAAGGGGTACATCATGAATTGAGCAATGATTTGTAAATGTTACTACTGCAAGGGCTTTTTTTGTGTGTGTGGTGTGGTTCTTTGGGATGGAGTTGGATGAGTGTCTGCTGAAAACAGAAGTAAAATAGAAATAAAAGAAGTGAGAGGGGATGCTGAAGAGAAGTAAAGGACTAGTGTATTGAAGGCAGATAGTGTGAGCTGAAAAAAGGAATAGCGAGAGGACAGAAACAGACAGCAGATCAATATAGTACGATGGGAACAATTCCAGTAGCAAGCTTTAAAAAAAAGCTTGGCCATCAGTGATATGAACAACAATTTGTCATCCATAATACAAGTGCTGTTCTTGTCTCTTCCTAGTTCAGTCTCTAGCTGGATTTCCTCAGCACTGAGGCTCACATGACAGGGGCTGGGCAGAATTATGTGAGGCAATAGAACGAGAAAACAGACATAGAGAGAAGCAGGAGCAGAAAAAAATGATTAAATCATTCTCGGTAACTGACAGGTCAGTCATCTGTGGGGGAAGGACTTGGGCATGAGGCAGCTTGTGGGCCAGGAGCTGGTAACAGGAGGTTGCAGAGACAAACCGAGATGTTCCCTAAAAAAGCTGGTTGCCAAGGAGCAGCACAAGGTCACTATTGTGCACACAGAAAAACACAACAAGATCTATACAGACAATACGGTGATGCAGCACCTTTGCTGTAAGCCAGCTAGGAACTGTCTGTCCCCAGATCCAGAATACGATTACACCTTGCCACACACTACACACATGCCTGTATTCCTGAATTCACCGCTTAAGCCCCTCCAAATCTCATGTCCCCTTACTGTCAGCTGCTTGCCCTTCCTCAC
The DNA here is from genome assembly GCF_011004875.1 of Balearica regulorum gibbericeps. Lineage (NCBI taxonomy): Eukaryota > Metazoa > Chordata > Aves > Gruiformes > Gruidae > Balearica > Balearica regulorum. Next base: position 44,434,055 of record NC_046188.1, on the reverse strand, counting down.
CAACAAATATGTATTTATGCTTAGAGCCCAGTGACAGCTAGCTGATTCGGAGCCCTCACTTGGTATTGCATTAATGCATTTAGTAACCAAACACTCTTGTATGCTGCTATGGGTTACTTACGGAGTGCATGCCACTCATCCTGCCGGATGGTGTTTGTGATGTTGATGGGTAAGTTGCGAGGCAGAGAGCTGGAGGTGTAGTGGTACTTCACAGCAGTGCAGCGCTGAATAACTCCTGTAAGACAGACACCACTGTGAAACAGCATGAAACCTGTGCCCTGCGCTTGCTGCTCACACAGGGGAAGCCTTAGTTCAGTAACAGAGCAAATGTAACCAAAAAAGATCTGTTTACTTCAAAGGCTTTGGGGATTAGGAGGAGAGGGAGCCCTGCTACAAAGAACCAACCAGCAAGGAGGGAGCAAGGTGCAGACCAAGGCAGGCTCCAGGAATCATAGAATCATTTTGGTTGGAAAAGACCTTTAAGATCATCAAGTCCAACCGTTAACCTAAAGCTGCCAAGTCCAACCACTAAACCATGTCTCTAAGCACCACATCTACATGTCTTTTAAATACCTCCAGGGATGGTGACTCAACCACTTCCCTGTGCAGCCTGTTCCAATGATTGATAACCCTTATGGTCAGGAATGAACAGCTGAAAGTAAACAGTAACAACAGTCACAAAAAACAGCTCCAGAAGCTTTCTACAGGAACTGGTACAATCTCTTCGGGATGGTTGAGAAGACAAGAACATGGCCCAGCACCAACATGACTGCTTTGTCTCTAAGAAAACAGACCTGAATCACTGAAAATTTTGAATGAATACTGGGCAGTGAACTGCATGGGAGAAAAGTTTTAATTCATTCCAGTACAGTCATTGGCTCTTTGCTTTACTTTTGACGAACAATAGTACTCAGTAGGCTTGTTTCCATTACAGCTTAAAGAAAAGTGTACCCCAGATGCTAATGGGAACCTACATGCACACTCTTCTTGAAAGGGATTTTTAGTTTAGAAAATAACCGATAACAGAGAAGATGATAGCAGAGGGTGGAGAGAGGAAGGTGCCTTGCTCTCCCTGTTATAAGTAAAACCAAGGTCAGGGGGAAGAATAAACATGGATGGTGGGGTGGAAGAGAACAGCCAGAAAGGTAAAACAGCTAAATAGTACGGAAAGTTCCCCTTAAACAATGGTTACAGGGTCATTACTGCCCTTTGAATGCTGGGGCAGAAGAACCATTCAGAAACAATCAGTTGGCCAGTGAGCTAATTAAGCTGGTGAACAATCACTAGCAGGCTGTTGCACACAAGAGGCCCAGCCAATTCCAGCCATCAGACCAGGGAGGGAAGGATTATCTGAATTTTCCCACATTAACAGAACAGTGACATTTATTACTGAGTGGACCAAGCAAACATGTAAAGAACACACCCCAAAAGGGGAAAACTCAGAGCTAGAGCTCCAAAAGCCTCTGAGCAGCAAAGCATTTCAAGTGGGCCCCCATCCTTGCCTTGCTTCCCACCACCCCCTTCCCCTGCTGCGGTTCCCCACCACCTCCCCTGCCACAGCAGTACACCCATACACAGAGTTGCTGCCCTTCACCTTCAGCCGTTTGCGCTCACCCTGCGGAGCAGTGCACCCTCTTTGCAGCTATTTCCAAACAAGTCTGTAGTGCTGCCTGAGCAAATGGATCAGCAAGACAACCCAGTAACAGAGGATGCCAGGTCATTTGCAAAAAGCTCTGTAAACATCTGAATTAAGATCTTAGGCCATATACAGCACATCACAGTTTCTAATTGAATTTCACCTATAACTGTTGACTGAATTCAGTTTCAATATTGACATGATTTACATGTGTTGTTGAGAAATATGTCTATGGTACAAACTAAGGACATCAGAGATTACAAGGCAATGGATTCATTAAAAGTAAGATCTATGCACTTACATATTCTGATTATAAAAGTACTATATATGAAGCAGTATTTTATGTAAGAGCAAGGATTACTACTTTTATAGGTCATTAAAAAAAACCCAAAGACCAGAGATGTACATCCCTTACGATCAAAACTATGGACTCCTCAGCTAAAATGTCACTGAGAAAATCTCTGCTCTGTATTATTACAAGAGTTTACATGTAGACTAAAAGTAAAACCTTTCCACCTTCTTATACAAATCTGGTTATTTAGAAGTTTTTCAAATATCAATTCATTCTGTCTCTGGTATAAAAACTTTACTTCTAATCCTTTCTTCCCAAGAATTCAAAGTGCTAATTTTGTGTACATAACACATAAAATTATACTAAAACAGCAAGTTTGCAAAACAAAGATCTCAGGAGATAATGAATTTTAGGGTTTATGCTCAGAGCTGACCTCTAATCCATGGGCTTGGTGACAGCCTTTGATTACACCATCACAAGCCCTTTTTCCAGTAAGATTCCCATTTCTCCGAGAGCACAGGCTGGACCTGCTCTGGTGTGAGCCACCACAGGCAAAACAAGGGAGGCCTCTCTCTGTAGGTCTGCTAGAAAAGCTGAAAAAGGTAGGCCAGAAAGTCAGGGGATCAGGGAAGCAGTGAGGGTGATCTCTCAGTGGAATACCTACCCACTTTCTCCCAGGAAATTATAACATGCACCCAGGCAATCCTGAGTAGCCAGATTTTGCAGTCACTAGTTCATGCTTCCCAATTTCTGAGTGAATCTCTAAGTCTAATTTGCAGAGATGCTATGCACTCAAATATAGCCAGGTACTCCATGAGGCTGCATTTAGAGTCATATAACACCTTGTTCTCTAAGTACTCAAGAAAAAAGGAGGAAAAAAAAAATCAAAATCAGGTTTGCAGTCTCAAAGTTATCACGAAGTCAAAGGTATTTCAAAGGTATTCCAGTAAGTCCTTTATCCTAAGCCCTTACATACCTTAAATCGCAGTCTATAAAATAGGGGAAAGCATCCCGCCCTCCATTTCAGAAACCTGCTAGCAAAGGGATTTCGCTTTTGTTTATAGTGCACTCAGACTAGCACCATAAGAAAGCCTGCCAAAATCAAAAACTTTGCCTTCAGGCAAGGGCTTGAATAGAACGGAGTCATGTGGTGACCAACAAGTGAGCGTTGTCTTTTTTTGGCACATGATTAAGTTGAGAATACAGGATGGAAGGGGGCAGGTGCTCATGGCATTAGCTTACCATAAAGTACATATACCAGAAAAAGGTTCCACAGACAGCCTGATCCTAACACTTCTGAGTGGCTTAAAAGAACACTATGAAAGTTACACTGTGTGTGCAATTTTCTTGATTAAAAAATAAACATAAGCAGCAATGAACTGCATCTGGCAGTGTCACATTGACAGTTTCATGGTCGAGCTACATGCCTGTGCCCTCCCACAGCCAATATTGTTTCTCACATGTTGTCCTCAACGTGGGGTTTTTTCCCCCTCAGGATTGCAACTGCAGATAGGTTCTCCTCCCATGATCTCTTACAACTCTTGGGACTGTGAGTCTCCCTTGACAAGTCCTTTCTCCTGACTGAACCCAAAGGCTGGGAAAGATCAGAGGACACTGGCTAGAAATAATTTCTGGACCTCCAGATGCCCAGGCAGAGCACAGGCCCCTTGTCCCTGTGCTGCCAGACACCTGGAAACCCAGACCCAGACCTGCTGTGACACATTCAATTTGTAATCCGGGCTCAGCACACCCCGACTTTCAGTTCAGTTTTTGTTTCTCTCTAACTTTGAAACATGCAGGTTTTATTCTCTACACTGCCCATATGCCAGCGTTATGAGGAGGAAATGGAGGGGTTCTCATTTTCAGTTCTGTTACCTTGCCCAGTCCTATCTTAGAGCAGTTTGGCTCTCACACAGCCAGGAGAGACCCTCTCCTCCTCACCATGAGCAAGACCAGGTGGCAGCCATGGGCAGTTAACATTGAGCTACCACGTGAGGTCCGGCCCTCTCCTCCTTCGTGAACAAGTGGCCACTGAAGCTCCCTGGCCTATTCCTACCATTTCTGCCCAGGGTTGTGGAAAGCATCACAGCTATGGGATCACTCTGTCCACATCGTCACCCAAAGGCCACTAGATCTGGTAAATCAATATTCCTTTAAAACACCATGATAACTCCTATAGTCATATTTATTGACAGATCATACTTACCAATGGCCATGACCAAACAGATTGAGTTTATTCAATATGCCACTATAATAGATGCTCTACAGACCTCACAGTCATCCCTGTAACTATTCCAATTTATCATCAGTTGGAAAGGACAGGAAGCACAAACACCAGGACCGAGCAGTTTTCTCTTAAGGCCCTCATTACTGCCATGAACTGTTGTGTTCCTCTGCCTAAGCATCCAGTGGTTCTTCTCACTTTCACAGCTACATCATGGTAGTAGAAGTCATTTCTGCCCAGTATATGTGAGAAGTACCAGCCCCATCCCAGAGTCTTTTCAGAGCAAGTTGAAAAGCAATGAAATCTCCTGCTTATAAACAGTGATAAACCTTTTATTTTTTAATTCCTTCAATCTCCTGGTGTTAAAATGCATGTTGTTCAAATTAACCCACCAAGTTATTCAAAGCAGCCTATTAGAATGGATTTTTCTTAATTAATCATTTTTTACTGTCATGACTCTGTAAGCAACACTTTTTTCATATTAATAGAGAAGACCACTAACCAGCATATAATAAATCCCTGCAAGACCTCATTACTTAAGAATTCTCCACGCAAAAGGTTTTTGTTGCAGAATCAGATACGCACTGTGTAATCCACATAGGACAGGCTCTACAAGGTGATGTATAGTGCTCAAGTTCTTACTCTCACAGTCCCTCACAAATCCTTTTAGTTTCCCCACCAAGTGTTTCAGTTCTTTGGCTGCTGTCTTTTACTCATTACTAATCTCCATTTGCCCCATTTGGTTTGTACATTATTTCTTCTTTTGCCTTCTTAATTGCATTTTTAAAATGAAACTATCTATTTTTTCACAGTTCCAAAATAATGATTTTGCATTTTAAGCAAAATCCCACACATCATTCCTCTCTTACATTTAAAATTTCCCACCTCTCAGTTTTGTGCTACATTTCTGACTCCTGCTTTTTCCTTTAAAATATATCAAGTTAATATATTTTACATTTTTAAATATATATATATTTGAGATATATAAATGTATGCATCATCAGCTAAAATGCCCAAGTATGAAAGTTTCCACTTAGTATTTACAGCAGTAAACACAAGGACTAGAAATCCATGGAATTATCTAAACAGATAAGGGTACTTAGGGACTTAGTCATTTATTCAGAATTCAAGAGAAATGCAGAAAGGAAAGAAAACATATTCCAGAGGTACTAGAAAAACAGAGTATAAAGCCAAACCAAAAATTCCACAGGACTGGCCCTCAAAATAAATTTACTTCTCTGTCACTAAAAGGCTATAAAAACCTGGAGTTTAAGGAATGTAAGAAGGCATCACACATCACCAAAGAGCTAGCTGAAAACTTACTGCAAATCAAGGAGAAAGTAGGACTTTCAGATGTGCACAGCAGTCATCTTCAGCTCAACTCACACTAGGAAAAAAAGTCCATTTCTTCTTTTTGGAAGCCCCAGATCTAGTATCATGCTCAAGAGAACAACTCGGCCACAGCCACACCTGACTGTTGGCCGGAAAAGGCTGCTTAATCACAGTTGTCAGAGAAAAGAAAGACACAGCATGAACAAGAAAAGGCTGCTAGTAAAGCAGGTCAGGGGAAAGAATAAGAAGAGAGTCATATCTATTTAAAGATCTGGCTTTACAAGAACTATTATTAATAATTTTCCCCATAAGATAACGCATAAATCTTTGCAGTTGCAACTGCAGATCTAACAGGCAAAGAACATGAGGGAAGCAAGGCTTGTAGGGAAAGGCAAGGTCTTTTATTAGAACAGCTGAAGAAAAAAAGAAAGTAGAAGGAAAACCTTTTGGATTCAGAGTCCCTCCGGTTTTACACATCAGACCCTGAGGAAGATCATTCACCACCCTGTAATGCCCTCGTGCATGCAGAATGCAGACTCTAGCCTCTCTGTCTGACCACTGGAGTGTTGGGAAAATGCCTCACAAACAGAAGTATCGAGGACCAAACTAGTATTCTTCCCATCCCTTCCCCCAACCTTTGCTAATCTTAATGGGAGCGGAAAGCATTTGGCTTGATGTGAAGCAAAAAAATAGATAAATATTTTACATGACAGGCACAATTAATAGAAAGAAATTAATGAGCTACCTTTTAGTGAAATGAGATCAATATGGAAATAAAAATGAAAATTCATAAAATGAATCCTAGGAGATTGAATAGAGAAAGAAGCTAATCACACAGCACTAGTTTCTAAAAGTAAGAATCACTGCTGTGCATTGCAAAGAACAGACAAAGACGAGCTGAGCTTCGCAGTGCCAGTCTATCCATCCTCCGCTGTGCAGGACTGGCGTCACAGTTGGAAGCCACACTGAAGAACTGCTCCCACTTTCTTAAGATAGCCTTTCCATTTTGTGCCTCAATGGAAGCACTTCTCCCAACTCCTACTTTCCCTGTGCTAATAGGTACCTGCTGGAACAATAAGTGCTGTTATTTATCATTAACCATACACAGCATTTCTTATCCTAAGCTTGTTTTATATGTCATTTATTTTGACTTAATGGGTCAGACCACTACATTATTTGTACTATCCAGTCCAGGAATTTTATTCATACTTTGTGAACTGCTTGGCTTTGGATCGTGTGCCACAATAGTAGAAGATCCACAGCTTTCTTTCCTGTGACCCTTGGAGCCCTGAGTGACATCTGCCACCATGAAGGCCTGGCAATCCACTGCAGCAATGAGAACTTACCCATGCTAGAACAGGAACAACAGGTCCCTTTCCTCTTGCTGCAAACATCACAGAGCCATAAGCAATACTGTACATTTCTCAGCACTCAATAACAAGAATGCATCAGAATTAGGAGAATGCCCACCCGAGACCCTGCTCAAGTGTCAAGCCCTGCACTGAGCCACAGAAGGGGCTCTCCGAGGACACGGTCCCACCCAGCAATGCAGCATTTTAAGCAGACAGGGAGGTGTACAAGACCCCGGGATCGGGTCAGGGATACGCTCGCCGCTTCTCGCATGCCAGGAACACCTGGAGCCACGGGGGCCGTGCGAGGCTGCATGCGCGCCCTCCCGCCGGCCTGTTGTCGCCGCAGCAGCCGCGGCCCCGCCCGCAGACCTGGGGCCCCGGCCAGGCCGCGCCGGCAGCCGCGCTCAGCACCACGGACAGCGGCGGGGGTCCCTCTGCCTCCCCGCCGGCCCGGGGCCGGGGCCGGGGCCGCTGCCCGGGCCGCCCCCACCCCCTTTGTCGCCGCACCTTTCCGGATGAGCTCCTCGCTGTCCGGCTCGTAGCCCGCGCGGTGGCAGCGCCTCCAGAGCCCCGAGACGGTGGAGTTGAAGCGGCGGCCGCAGTGCGAGTCCAGAGCGGCGGCGGCGGCGGCCGGGGCGGGGGCCGGGGGCCGCCCGGGCAACAGGGCCCTCGGGGGCCGGGCGCGGAGCGGCAGGTGCGAGCTGGGCGCCGACATGGAGCCGGGCGGGTCGCTGCGCTTGTGGCCGAAACCGCGGCAGCGCTCACGGTGTCGCCGCGCGTCCGTCTCGTACCACGAGTCGGTGCCGATGGCCACGGCCAGGAGGGCGAGGGCGGCGGCGGCCAGGAGCAGCCCGGAGCCGCTCAGCGCCTGAGCCGCGGCCGCCATCTTACCGCGCCGGGGGCGGCAGGGGCGGGCGCTTCCCCTGCAGCCCGGCTGGGGGCCTCCGCCCGCCGCGCCGCCCCCGGAAGGGAAACGGGGCCAGCGCCCCCCGCTCCCCGACACCGGGCCGCGGCAGCGCCGCTCGAGCCCCTGTCCGACCTTGGTCCTCACCCGTGCAGCCCCCCCGGGCACTCCAGGCCCGGCCTCAAGGGGGTCCCGGGGCCGGTCGCCACTCCGAGGGACGCCGCCCCCCGCCAGAGCGTCCGGCGAGTGGGCCCAGCCCCGGCTCGTGCTCCGCGGCACGAGGCCCCTCATGGCCCGCGCGTGGGGCAACGGCCGCGCTAACGGCCAACGATGGCCCGGCCGCGCGCAGCGGAGCGGCCCCGGGGACAGTCCGCCTCTCGCCCCGGGAGGTGCGGGGCGCCCCGGGTCGGCCGTCGGGCAGGCGGCTACCAGGGGATGACCCGGGGAGGGGGAAGGGGGAAGAGGGGCCCTCGACCGTCTGCGCGACCTCCTCTGGCGTTGTACTCGCCCTTCCAGCGCCGGAGCTGCCCGCCGGGGGTAGCCTGCCCGGAGGGCAGAGATAGGCCCGCTAGTACTGAGATGCCAGAGGCTCAAGCCGTTTTTACAACGTCGATGAAATACAAATAGCAGCAGCATTTGTTGGCATTTTGATTACAACTTCTCCTCAACCCTTATCAGTTAATGGAAAATAAGGCCTGAAGAGCTGAAAAATGTCAATCTATTTTATGCAGTGAGAAGCAGGCTAAATCCAAGCCATTAGTTAAATGCCACATTTCCAAGGGCACAAACTCCCTTTTGATGCTGCTTGTTCTATGGGACTTGTTCCTCCAGCTGCAGCACAATCAGTCCCCAAAGCCAGTTCTTAGGGCATCTTTTCAATTCTGCCCTCCACACAAAATGATCTAGTGATATGGTTAAGTCTAAATTACAAATTTAATGTTCAGTTTTAAAATCCTTAGTTTTGTTTGTTAAATGTACTTTAAATTGTTTCCCAGGAGCAACTGTTCAACTGTAGGAGATTCAGATCCTTCCCCCCTCCCCTTGTTACTTCTTGTTCTCTCAGCCACATGGACCACAACCGAAATGCCCTCCCCAGCACTTCTACCTGGGACCCTGCTTAGAACAGAGTACTACTGCTCTCCCCGGAGCACTGTGCCTGGTGGAAACATGCAGCAACCACAGATAAAGCTTGTTTTAACCACGTTTCAGCATGATCCTCTTCAGCAGTTTGTACTGGACACATGGGATTACCATCCATGCAGCTGCACATTAGTGCCTTCAAGGCAGAGAAATTGAAAGGGCTGCTGTCAAAAGAATTTCCTTACACATACCAGCTAAATTAATTCTTCCACATCAAGAATGAAAAATAATTTTCAAATACAATCACTGCTCTAGATAACATGGAAAAAAAATCCTTCAATTATAACTCCGTTACTGGAAAGATCCAAATATTCACATTTCCTAAATTTGCAATCCTATTATGTCACCCCACACTCTACATCAGTTTCTCAGAAGACAGGAGCTTCAGCAAAAAAGTTCCCATGGATGAGACTCCTTCCAATTGTTCTCCTCTCTGTGCTACTGCAGTTGTGTTAGAGCCACTCTTCATAGAGCCTGTCAACCAGGCAGCTGATTAATCCATGGTATTTTGATTACTTTTGAGAAGGAAAAAGGGATGGCAGACGGGAGGCTCACAGCACCGCCCCACAGGCAGGGGTGCCAGCACAGCCAAAGAGTGCAGTGTGGCAAAGCCAGGGACAGAGATTCCAAAATGGAGATTGTTGGCCAAAGTCCCCAGACCATGAAATCGTGCCCTTGAACACCTACTCAGCCTTCTTCATCTTCATCCAGCTCTAGGGTTATGGTTTTCCTTCTTAAAGAAGGCTTCCGGTAAGAACCAAGAGCCACATACTACCATTCAATATTTACAGGCTGAAAATCTTTCAAATGAAGAGTGGGGTAAGACATGCTCTGAACCCAGGCTTGTGAAGGGTAGAGAAAATCCCTTTAGTCCTTTCTGGGCAATTCCTACATATAAAGTTGATGAGTGGGCCTTTGTCCCACATGGCAGGTAACCAGCTTAGAGTTAAGTCATACCAGATAGGCCTTGAGTTTTTTAGATTAAAAGAAAAAACAACTGATCACAACAAAGTACTATCTAGAGAGTTTTGCAAGTGTAAGTTACCATGCAAGCTCTCCCCTCAAAGAGCAACTCACTTGGTGATGCTTTTCAGGGAACACAGACTAGCAGCCAAGAATTATGATCAGACCACACCGCTCCTGGCCCACAGTACCACAAACAGGAAACTGGATTAGAATCTTTTCTTTCAATTGGGAAAGTCTGAGGAGTAGAAAGGAGGGCAAGACAGAGCCCAGACTTCTCTAGACTAACCCAGCGATACTGCTCTGTAATTCAAATGAAATTTTAATTGAATCTGTAATTCAAAGAAAAGTAGTAGCTTCAACAAAAAACAAAACACAAACCCACGTGGAAAACCATTTATTTCATCTCTATTGTCTCCATGCAGAGCAGACCAATACAGATGAAGGGGGAAAATGCATAAGAGCAGCTGAAAAAATAGAGCTAGAAAATATGATTCTCTCTGCATTTCCAAAAGTGACAAATGTGGTGGAGTGATGCTCCATTTCCTCCCAAGGCTCTCCACCCTCAGCCCCAGGGGTGATGTAGTGGAAAACTAACAAAAGCCCCTCCCTCCTACAAGCCCTGTGCTACCTCCTACCAGGGTATCTTCCCAAGAACCGCAGACTGTCCAGGCCTGTGGTAGCAGCCAAGAAAAACAGCTCAGAAATTCTTTCTTCAGTGTCATCCACTTTGCATTCCTGAACACTGAGCACAAAACGCTGACTGTGGGTTTCAGTCTTGGCAAGGCTCAGTACTGATGCAACAACGCCAACTCATGGGTACTCACCTGGCAATGCCTCAACGTGAATGCCAGCCTCATTTTGAGAAAGACATCTTGGGAAACAGCAGGCACATCTTTCTGTGCAAACCTGCTTGCTACAGAACTTAGCTGCAGTACCTGGGCAGGGAAGAGGGGGGACACCTCAAAGCTAGAACTAGAGGGTTAGCATACTCCCCCAGTGCCTGCAGGCTAATCAGATCAATCCTCCTTCCAGGAAACCAGGAAGCGGATGCTACCTTCAGACTTCCTGACAATTGAATGATAGAGGGAGTAGTTGGCAAAGGAAGGCAACTTTGTAAAAAGAAATAAAAAAATTGCACTAAGCCTCCCTTCTTGTTGCAGAGAAACTAGGTACTGATGTAAGCCTGGGTTAAGGAAAGCTGAAAAAATTTTAGACAGCAGCTCCTGGGCAGAGAGAACTGCAAGCATGAGCTCTCCAGTGCTCTCTGAAAAGTAGGACAGGAGCTGTCATAAAAAAAGAACTGTGTCAACAGTTCAGGAATCTCTTAGGGAAGTAAATGCCTCTGCTCTGGGCAGCATACCTGCCTCATTGCTCTGACCCAGGTTGCCCTCTGAAGGGACAATCCCTCTTCATAAGGGCTCCTGTGCAGACTGGAGAGCTGTACGGATTTACAAAAGCTGTTTAAAAACAGAGCTGAGTTGGTGCAATTCACATTGTGGCACCTGTTTTGTGTCCAATGACTCCACTAGTTCTATTAGACATGTTTTTAAACAGATTTAAGCAAAGTGAGGATAAGCTCTGCAGAAGGGATGATCTAGTAATTGGGCACATCTCTCTGGCAACAAAACATCCCTGTGGAACGACGGCCTGGTCAGCCCCCTGAGCTGAGATGTGGGAAAGCACTAGAAATGTCATTTATTTTTATTGGTCTCGAATTGCCAAAAACTTTATCCCAAGCATCACACAACAGAAAACTCCTCTAAGCATGACTTATTGTCACCCTTTCATATCCCTTTCTCTCCTTACTTAGCACACAGCTTTTCTAGACTCATCTTTTAAAATCTTCTCACCAGCAGTTTCACCCTTCCCATTTCACCCTCCCTCCAGCATTCTTTGCTGCTGTGCCCCTTCCTGTAAAGGCTGTCAGTATTATTCCTTTTCCATTCATCCCCAACAGACTAACTCCACTGTGAGGTAAGAAGCCCAGAAATAGGCTACCATCTGTATTTTTGGCTATAGCATGCTCTTAAATAGTCTATGCTGAACAGAGAAAAAGCTAACTAGGAGTTATCAGCTGCTGACCAGGCTGTAGCGTTCAACTATTGCCCAAACTGCCCAGACCTCTGCCAGGACAGTCAAGGGCTGCTGTAGCATGCCAGGCAGGGCTAACACGCTACACCTCAAGAGAGCTCTGAAAAGTTGTGTGGGCAGATGGTGGGTGGGTTGGGTCTCAAGAGCTGGCTCAGAGCCATGTTCAGCTAATTGTTATGAGTGAGCTCAGTCGCAATAGCCACATGGCTTTCTTTTCAGATGTAGGTGAGCTGGTAATATGGCACTAGAAGACACATTTACTGATCATTTTTCAGATAAACAGGCTGTGCTGGCTATTGGAGTGGTTAGGGCTGAGGCAAGTAATCACCAAGCTGAGCCATTGCATTGTAGTGACCTATCCTAAAGTGCCTCAAGCTTTTGGCATGATTTCAAGATAAACAAATACAAAATAGACCAAAGAGGTGGGCTGCTGAGGCTAATACTACCTTTAGGAACAAGTGATGTCAATGAAAAGCCAGAAATCAAGTTGGAAGGGGTTCCTTCCCCTCTACCTCATAGCACCGTTAACTTCTCATGGGTAGGGAGTTCTGGCTAAAGCTGTTAGTTTATTGTTGCTTTGCCATCCCTGTTCTGCCTCCAGCCCTTAGAGTGGTAGGAGAAGTCCTTCTTCAGCAGCTACAGGAATCACCTCTTATTTTCACACAAGAGCTTGGGAGGTGCAGTTCCATCAGAATGAACCGAATGAAAAATTGTCCATTCACTGTGGAGCAGGTGTTCAGTTCATTTCTGCTCACTGTATCTTTTGTTCCATAAAAAAAGAAAAACAAACAAAAAAACCCAGAAGCCCTGATGTGTGGGTTTTAGCAGAACAGGGATAGGAGAGCCAGGGAATGAAGTCCTGCACACCCAGACCTCTTTCTCACCTGCTTCTCACACTAGCAGCCAGATCTGCACGCACACATGTAGGAAGTAACATTAGTGTTCCTTATTGCTTTGTAACAGCTCAGAGTCACTGTGGTGGCTCTGGGAGGCATCGTGAGGTCTGCGCAGAGGTCACTCAGTTGTGAGCGAGAGTAGCACCATGACTGTAATGCCTGTACACAGGAGCAGAATTTGCTGCAGGGAGTTCCTGGGAAAGAAACAGCAAAATTAGGAGGAGCCATAGACCAATCTCAACAGGCAGCAGTATAGAGGCTCACGAATGGTTTGTTCTTTGCCCTTCCACATCTACATGGAGAACGCAACAGCTGTATGAAGTTATTAACACAGCTGAGAAGACTCTTTCCAGCACCCCAAAGATGTTGTCTATAAACTGACATGTATTTGTTCCACTCAGCTGCAAGGCCCTGTTTCAGGTTTCAAAATCAATTTAAGCCAATTCAGTCTTGCAGCTACCCAGATATATATATTCCTGTCCTTCCTCTCATAAGAGAACCAGCACTTCTGCAGCACGTTCACAGATACTTTAGGGACCTCATCCAGCTAACAACTACGGTTACAAAAATGAAAAAAAAAAAAAAAAAAAAAGAAAAAAGAGAAAAAAGCTGATGAATTTTGCCATTCTTTTAGCACCATCTCAGGTTTATGCTGGATTGACGTGCCTATGTACCTACTACCTCTGCATACTCTGCTGAGAGCTCTGCCAGCACAAGAGTTTACCAACCCAAAAGCTGGCTCCCACTGGTCATTAACATTTCTCCACCAGAAGTTCCTGCCTCCTCAGATATAACTGTGGAGCTGTTTTTTGAGCAGTTCCTTAACTGTTTCAGACAAAATTAACTAGGTGAGCCAAGGCCTCTTATTTAAACTACTGAAGTTACCTGTCTCATTACAACTGAAATAGGAGGGAACATTCAGGGACAGCTCTGCCAGCAGATCTGAGAGGGCCTTTACTGTGGTACAGCTGGATTTGGACCTGCCACAGCCTTAATTAGACCGCAATTCTAGAATCTAGAATAATACAGATATATACCAGTGTAGAAGAGAGATGACTAAGGTGGGATACAATAACAAGACTATGAAAGGCTGAATGATAAAGAGAAGAAAACTATTATTTTCTACTCAGCAACACAGCAACATCTAATCAAAAGTAATAAGCAAGAGGCTAACAAACAAATAATAAGCAGCATCATTTAACACAGTGCAGTCAAACTATGCAAACTTGCGGCCAGAGGGAGATTGCAGAAGCCCAAAGTAATGGATAGGGTCAAAAAGGGATGAAAGAAGCATGTGAAGGCTAGGTTCACGTGTGGTTATCAAATACACACCCAGCCCTCTATGGGGCCCTGGTTCAAACAGTCCCTGTATCACTACATGACAGAAGCTGACAAGACAGACTGGGGAATGGGTCACCTTACTGGACATGTTTCCAAGCAACCTGCTCTAGCTGGTCATGCTACATCCTGTGCTAGCACAATCTTTGGGACTGAACCAGTTGAAGATTCTCATGTTTTATAGGGTCTTTGTAGTCCCATAAACACAATAGCTAGCACAGCAGTCCATCTAGATTCCAGCCTTGCCCATTTGGAAAGCTGGCATTTGTGTGCTCCCAGAATAGGCATGGGGAAGGGTTATACCCCTGCTCCCTGGCAGCAAGATTTGCTGCAGCAAAACAGACGGGAGCACTTACCAAGGATTCTTTTCCTCCAGGAGATCAGGCACAACATTTACCAAGGCAATATACAGAAATCCTCCAGAAGTGAAAGGGAGGATCCAGGCCACTGTTTCCCCTGCACAAATACAGAAAGGTTTTGTTATTACTGAGACAAAGCCATGGGAGAGAACAGAGAAGGGAAAGAAGATACATACATGGGGATGATAGGGCCTCCCCCTACAGAGATCCTAGGGAGCCATACCTGCTCCTTTTGGTGACTGAGCACACATTGCAAAGCAGGCTCCTAGAATCCCCCCCAGAGCTGTGGAAAGCTGCATCTTGGCTGCACTCCAGCGGTCAAAGCCAGCCCGAAGTAGGATTGCAAAGTCTCCAACCTAAGAAAACCAAGACCTGACAGTTAATGAATATGAACGTTCTCAGTCACAAACGCCATCTGTAGCAACAGCAACGCTTCAAGACTGTTTCTAGTTTTCCATGTTGCCAGTCTCCCAGAGGGAGCAGCTTTCAAAGGGACAAGAAAACGTTAACCAGACCCAGCCTTCCTCTTAGTAGATGGAACACCCTTGTAATCCCTCATGATGGCAGGATACAAAGACCTCTCACCTCATGTGGGATTTCATGCAGGAGAATGGCCATTGTGGTTAGGAACCCAACCTGTAGCAGAGGAGAGAAGGTGATTAGGGAACAGTCCCCCAGCTCTGAGAGATGAGATTTTCATCAGCATGTCAAGTTAAGACTTGTTACTCAGAGTTTAGAACTATTCAACAAAAGGGTAGATGAGCTAACCCTTCCCTCTAATGCCAGTACAAATGACTAACACGTCCCAAGTTTGAAGAAGCTCTGTATCAGAGGGTGAGGATAGCGTTGCTTTTTACTGTAGTCTTTGTTTTCTCAGAAACTTCCAGAATATAGGAGGGAACTCCTATCAAGTTTTTTGCATGTTGTATCACACTTGAGAACAAGCCTCTCCAGTTCAGTACAGAGGTGGCGGACAGAAACCTTACCTTTCTGCTAACCAGGAAGCTGGCTGCTACTGCCAGGCCGTGTGTAAAGTTATCAATGGTGTTGGCCAGCAGATTGAGGTATCCACTAATCTGCAAAGAGAAGGAAGATCCCCTGATAAAGGAAGAGACATAACAAGATAAAAGAAAGCACACGGCTTAGACACAGGTTATAGTCATGATGAGATGGGAAAGGTCAGGGCATGGCACTTCTGGTGAAGATCTTGAACTATGTCAGTGCTGAAGTACAAATTAAATGTTATCTTCAGTTTTAGAGTAAACTAAATTTTAGGGCAGGCAAGTATTGTCCGAGATTAGGATAATCATCTTATGCAAATGACAAAGAGCTCTAGAAACAGAAAAAGAGAAAGGAAAAAGAAGAAAGTCAAAATGCAAGAATATATCTGATTCTAAATCGAACAAATTTTAGGTAACACTGAGTAACTCACACAGGTGACTGGATTCAAATATGACCTGACCTTGTTTTCTAGTCACGTACTTTAATATCAAACTGTTAAATATCTCCTCTTCAAAAGCTGGCAAGAACAATGCAACAGAACAAATGCTGCTGAAATTGCTTTTTATAACTAAAGAACTCTTCAAACATTGTACTAAAAAAGCTTGTGCTTGTGGGTTTGTTTCCCTTAACAAAGAATAAAAAGAGAAGATAGTGATGACAGTCACCAAAAAAACACCTACTAGAAGGCTGGATAGTACGTATATGCATTTGTATATAAGCACATTCCTTAAAATTATAAGCATAAAGCAGCTTCCTCCCTCACAAGTCCACCTGCATGTTAGTTGTCCCTATCACGCTAACTATGGTCATCTCCAGACAAATTCTGAGTATTTGACCTAAAGTGATTTATGAGGGTCTGCTCACAGGTTTTTGGGTTTTTTCCATCAGATTTAACAAAAACTACTGTGTGTGGGTCCTGAGATACTGCAGTTCACTATACAGCACTGCAGTTTGATTATCATCAAACCAGATGTTAGCCAATACATCAGGCTGTCTCTGGACTGCAAGAACTGAGCTAAAGCATCCAATGAGTGAAGAGTGTCTAGAAACTGCAAGGCATTAACCTCTTCCTTCACCATAGCATCAGGTACCAAAGCTCAGTTGGAAAAACACAAGTGCTGGTGCATTTCATGAGCCCTTTTTGGTCTTCTGCTCTTCTGTGTTTCTATCAAACTCTGCCTGGGGCATCTTTCCTTCCTGCCCTCTGTATGTCACAGCTCAGGTGGGGCTTTCTGTCAAGTCTCTCTCTTCAAAGCACCACCATTTTGCAGGGCACTTCTACTGCACAATCTCAGGACATCTTTATAGACTCTAACCTTTTAGAAGTGCATTGATGATTAAACATGAAAATAAAGAATTAAGCTAAACCTAACTACAGATCATGTTTAAGTAATAATCTAAGTAACATCTCCACAATGGATACAGAAGTAGTTCCCTGCATGTTTCTGTAAGAAGGGGAAGACAAAGGAATGTATGCAGCAGACACATGAACACAGCTGTTTTACTTCTCATTCTTCATTTTTAGTCAAATATGACTGTCTAAAAATTTCTCCTTTTCATGTTGGGATTTTATGTGATTGCGTTTTCCCCACAGGCTAATAATAATTATTCACTAAGTTTTATACAAAAATGCTTTCCCATACCACTGTCTAAGGAAAAAATAGACTTCATGATTAAAACATTATGACTTTTTCTTGTCAGTGGCTTGAGCAAAAGCTGTCACTGAAAGCAGCAAAGCCTTCAAGTGCTCAGAAATAAATTGGGTTGATTTGACAGTAGTGAGCCTCTGACATTTACATTCTGCGAATTCCTAATAGGATGTTCTCGTTGCTCATAAAGAGCACAGCCAGACGAAGTGTTTATGTTCATGCTTCAGAATTAATGTCACTGTGCAATAAAACATACCTCTACAAATCAGCAAGGATCCCATGTGCCACAGGGACAAAAGAAAGAATAAGCAAGGCAAAAGTACTCTACAATGTTTTAACTTGTTGAGGAAATAAAGACTGCAATGCAGGACAGAACTGATCTATGTTTGGGTGCAAAGGAAGCCTCCCACCTGCAGTTTTCAAGCTAGGACAAATTATTACAGCAGTAGCTAAGGAGCAGAAGTTCTAATACATATGGACAAAGGACGACAGATTACAGCTCATTCAGCCCCAAAAGGTGACTTTAATAGCATCTTTCTCTTTTTGTTTTCTGAAAAAAAATGGAGGTTACTGAGTGAATAGTAGAATCAAAGAAGTCTGGCTTGCTACAGCTTTCTCTCTTTTCTTTGCAAGCACCTACTTTGCTCACTTCTAGCAACACTGTTTCCCTGCATGTCCCTTCCCTACCCTGCACTGCACGACAGCCACTTCCCCACCAGGTAGGGGCAGTGGACTGAGACTTACCTGCTGATCTGCCAACCAGGCAGACCTGCAAAGCAGCATGCAGCATCTCAGTTCTGCCAGTTTTTCAATAGGGCATTAGTTTGCATTCCTGCTCTACCGCCATGCTGATTTTTATGGAACTTGCAGAAATCTGATTACCCTCAAGACTTCTATCCTCTCTTGAACTCAAGTAAAATTAATTACGGGTTCAAAAGTTATTGAAAATGAAGGGCAGAACAGATGGACAGACAGATGGAATGACTGCTTATATTGTTGCCTAAGGAAACAGGCTAACAACACAGGAACATCTTGGTAGTTTTGATAATTTCCCCACCAGAAAGACTATTAAAATGTTCAGATTATATGTTCGGAAGGAGAAAGTTAAAACCACATGCATTAACTCATTAGTTTCTATTTCATGCATATTGACAACACATCAGTTGTGTAAGACTGAATAGATACGTTAGGATTTTAAAGCTAGAAGGGCTCTCCATGGTTGTCTGAACTTCTACGTAACACGATGGAAAATCTCATTGAGGTTTCTGCATGAAACCCGTTGTTTCTTATGCTATAGTGTACTTTGCAGAAAGCATCTTAATTCACAGCTTAAAGCCCACAAAGAATCTACTATGTCTCTAAGATAAGTTGGTCCACTGGCAAGTTACCCTCAGTTACAGAGTTGTCTTTGATTTCTAGTCTGCTACCGTTTGGTATAGCTTTAACAATTCAAATTCAGTCGCCTCTTAACACGGGGATTTGTATACTCTAAGTCATTCCTGATCTGTCACATCTACAGAGCTAAAGACTAAAGAAAACCACTTTGTATAACATACTGCAAATCTAAAAATAATTATTTCGGCTCTTTCCTGACCCCTTTACAAATTACCAGTAGTATTTTGGATATTGTGAAGAACACTACTGGAAAAAAATCAGATAGCTGTTTCATTATTGCTATACAGAAAGAGGAACACTTGCCTCTTCTCTTACATACTATTTCCTACTCACTCATCCTCCTGGCTGTAGCATCATAATGGAAAAACATGTTCAAACAATTTCCTGCTGTGATTATCACACTTCTTTCCAAGGCACTGACTTCCTAGAAACTGCCCCTATCTTGTAAATATGATCTGCATTCTTTCTTATTCTATTCC